>NC_058523.1:442410947-452410947 GCF_904849725.1 Hordeum vulgare subsp. vulgare
CTTTGGTCCAGATTCGGGTGCTGCATAAAATACGAAATTCGAGCTTAAATGTCATTCGGCTTACATACACTGAGATGAATGGAAGGATTTTCAGTCGCTATCTTATTGGGGCCTCTTCGGTTCACAGAATGGAATTAGACTCAGAGTACGGACGTGTTTGGTAGGCGTAGTTGCTGGGATAGGTCCGTGGAATATGAGTAAAACAAGCTCATGCTGAGGTAAAAAAAGACAGAAAACTAACATCTGCATTTAGTTTGGAGGTAATAGCATCGCAAGTCGTACAACTTGTAATGGATGTGATGATTTGGTCCTAGAACTTGCGAAATGATCCTATTTAGTCCCAAAAGTTGTAACTCATGTGTAAATTTAGTCCACGGCCAATCAGAACATGCCAACTGGACAGGATGGGTCAGCTCTGGTCGTTTTGCACATAGCTCCCTACATTTAACACTAATTAATATAGCTCCAGGGTTCAGACAACACGTGATTTACTTAAGCCCTCCTCTCCCATGCACGGAAGGTACCGTGCATGCATGCGTCGTTGATATGCTTGGAGATTCGATGACATGCATTGTACTGCTCGTATTTAATTACTCCTAGATCTTTCGTCTCTTATCACATGCAAACACACTATTCCAGCTATGCCCCACCATCCCCACTTCAAAATTTTGGTTACCTCCACCCTCCTCCGATTTCTTGTCCATGGCACCTCCCTGACATCTACACAACTTTTAAAAACGATTTCTCAAAGTTTTGGAAATATTTAGCTACCTTTCATATTTTATTTTTTCTAAAACTATTTTCTCTAATCAGCTTTGACCCCTAGATTTTTGCAAAGGAGCTCATAGTTTTCTTTGGGTTCTGATCACCAAATTCCTATCCTTGGTAGACCTTAGTATCCTCAACTCATTTCTCCAAAAACCATGTGGTTGCTAGTTTGAATTTTTCAAATTTTGTTTGACCCAAGTTTGACCAAAATTCTCTAGTTTTCTTAAAAACCCGACTTAACTATTTTCGAAAATTCTGAAACTTTATAGGCAACCCCTCTAGGATCAATAAGAGGCCACCCCATAAGTTTCTAGCTTCAAATAAGTTTTTATCACGTGGTTTTAATTCAATCGAGCACGTGGTGTGCACTGTTCTGGTGTGAGGTTCAGTTTCACTCAAAGTGCAGAGCTGTAGCGTTTTAGGTTCAGGTTCAGATATTTCAACGTCAATCTCCATAGTGGTGACGAGGGGGGTCTTGCCACCGTGCCTTCCTCTTATCCGTTGCTCCGCTCGCTCGCTTGGCCGCATGTTTGCGTCGGCGGTGAGCTGGCCTGAGCCAGCCAACCTTGGAAGCGGCGCCACCAACGACTGTCGCGGCCACCAGCAGCCTCTGCCCCAAAGCCGCGCTGCCCGGCACCACCCCTTCTCCCTCGAGACTCCGCGGGTCCGTCCTCGCCCATGCGCACCAGGAATGCCGTCGCCACGTCCCAGATGGCACAGAGCGCGATTCCTGTTGCCGTCGCGCCCAGTGAATGCAGCACCGTCGAGCCGGGTCTCCCGTCGATGACCGCACAAGATTAGGCCTAAAATGGATTCCCCATGGAGTATTGGTGATGCCCCCGCCCTGCAACCGCCTGCCAAACCCCTCTGGCCACCGGAATTTGTCGCCGGAGTTAAGCTCCCACGACACCCCTCTTGGCCGTCTATAAATAGAGAGCCCTCTTGCCCCCGAGCACCTCAGCCAGTTCAGCCCCACTCCTTGCGGAGTCTCGCCCTAGCAAGAGAAGAGCCTCGGGGAGGTCTTCTTCCCCGACTCCGGCCACCTCGATACGCCTCAGGTCTCGACTAGAGTCGCATAGGTTAGTGAAGCTGAGCACCCCAAAACCCTGTTAGTAACCTCCTGGTGGACTCTTATCCCTAATCCCCACTTCAATTTGATCATAGGCTTCTCAGCCAGTGAGATCGAAGCGTGCCCGACACCGTCATCCCTCGGAGTAGTGGTCGTCGTCGACATAGTGCTCATCGACGACCAGCTCCACCTGCCACCAACGCGGAAGGACTCGCTGAGTACGCTGGTGTCCTTAGCTTTCTCTGCCTCGCCGTAGATTGCCGCCGGCGACGACAACGCGTCTCTGACGCTGGTGAGATTCAAACCTGACGGCTGGGACCCCCTCGTCAGGATTCTGTTTATTTCTGAAACGTTTTCCCCTAAAGCATATTCTCTGGATACCGTCTTCCTTATGGGTTGATGTATTTCTTCTGGCGCTTTCCTCTATTTCAAACTAGCCCCTCGGAAGTTTCTGTTTTCTTACAAAATAGTTTGTGGTTTCATTGTGCTTATAACTTCTAAACTGCAAAAGCTTTTTAAATGATTATTTTTGCAAAATCTTTCTCTGGAGGTTAGTTTATTTTCAGATTTATTCAAAAATGTTTGGAGATAGTAGCTAAGCCCTTAGCACTTATGATAGTATATGGTGTATAACGTAGATTCCGATGAGGGAGACGCCGACGTCAACTTCACCGAGCTCGATCCCAACTACGTTGAACCAGACAAGCATGCTTGAACTTTTGTTGTGATGTTTGCTAATTAAAATTTAAACTTGTCATCTATTGCATGAATTAACACATTGCATCTTTACTTATATAAAAACTCAATATGTGGCTATGATGAATCATATGGTTGTGAGAGGCCGTGGATAACCTAGTCAAGCGGAACGTGATAGGTTGTGGCATGGTCATGTCAGATGCATGATCATGATGAGAATAAATTGGATAACTCCAGTATCGACCTAGATCAAGTCTTGTTAGTGTGTCACCTTATTATCGTGTTACCATAGTTTTTCTGAAAGGGAATGCGGTATAGTCGGTCATGAACCTATTATCAGTTACACACCAAGTAGAGGGGGCGGGATGAAGGTATCCATGGTCCTGGACTATATCCAGTCATCCGGTCAGGGGGCATGGGTGTTTCCGGTTTGGGACCAAGAGGGAGAGCACTCCCTTGTAGCGCACGGTATAAATCTGATCCCATGCTAGTCGAGGTTTGAGCCTCCCCGTCTTATGATTTTTCCCTCGCAGCGTAGTCCGAGTGGGACCGGTATTCGTGGGGGTAAAAATGGGTGTGTGCTAGTTCTAAGTGTTTGCTTTTGAAATATCGTACACGGGATTAGTCCTAGTGACTATTGGAACCCGTGGGCTATGGGTAAAGAGTACACCCTCTGTAGAGTCAAACCTATTCGAGTAGCCGTGTCCACGGTCAAGGATGGCTGGTTGACAGGTCAGGTGTCAGTCTTAGATTCGGTCCCTAGAGCACAAGTTTGGTTTAATAATAATGGTTATGAACATCTGACGATGACATGGAAAAACTTACTTGATGGAAACTTGGTTACTAGGAATATCCTGAAGGTTGGTTGTACCACCCGGATAATCATTTACCTTTACTTATGCCCTTTCTATGATGTCGCTAAGACGCCCGACTGTGGCTTGTTATTTATTTATGCCCTTTCTATGGTGTCGCAGAGACGCCCGACTGTGGCTTGTTATTTATTTATGCCCTTTCTGTTGTGCCGCCGAGACGCCCGACTGTGGCTTGTTATTTATTTATGCCCTTTCTGTGGTGTCGCTGAGATGCCCGATTGTGGCTTATTATATTATTATGCTGTGTATGAGGTGTCGCTTAGACGCCCGATGGTGGTTATTTATTTTACCCGTTAACCTTTTGAGCCGTCGCTCGAGACACCTGACCAGTGCATTCTATTTCCTGCTTGGATATTTTGGGAGGATTACCGCCCGACTTATCTACTCTAACTTAAGTGCTATTAATATCTCTATCTTGATAAGTTTGACATTTAACACCGCATATCAAAATCGCTTCATGCACCTCATCTTTTGTGCAAATTGTTTGCGAGTACTTTTCGAAGTACTCACTGGCTTGTTGATGTGGCCAGATATGGATGAAGGAGACATCATGGATGAAGAGTTCGGTAGCGAGTCCGGCGCCTAGAGGAGTCCCAGTCAGTCTTGCGATCATGGAGTCCATCGCTGTATTATTTCACCGCTTCCACCAAGCCGAATAAATTGTCAAGCTTCACTCTGACATTTGGCACGTAGTAGTACTTATGCTATGTCACTTCACTCTGATGTGACGTGCCCCTTTATTACGAATAGTAGAGCTATCCCATGACCACTATAACATATCCATCCTTGTGAGACTATGCACATGTTGTAATAATTTATAGAGCGACCCCCGCGCTATTATGTTTAATATTAAGTACTACTGGTTTCTATATCAAGATGAGTCTATGAGTGGGAAACATTTTTCTACACTGGTGACATTCATGGCTGATTTCCAATAAGTTATTTTATTTGGAAACCGGTCCTGACAACCTTGGTATGTGAGCGAGGTTGACTGTAGGAAACCATTAGGCGCGATCGCTAACTGGATTAGTTGTTTTTATTTTTCTACATACTTTAGATACTTCTTGTTAGTCAACATATATTTATGTTATGACTATACGGAATTTTTTGTCTACTGTGTAGATGGCTGGCAACAGTTGTCTTTTACAGGTGTTCGACAACGAGCCGACGAGATTTTCATGACTCCTTTCCATCATTGCCAGGGTCGTGATTGGACCGACAACTCGCACCGAGTACATGTTCTACCACCACAAGATCAGCGATACCCTGACTATGCATCAGGCCTCGGTGCATTTTATTAGTGGGCGAGTTGAGACCCGCCATCTTCGCTTCGTCAGGAGAGCCATGCCTACGGAGAGGCAGACTATGCAGATGGCTTCCAGGGAGGCGATTGCCCGTCTTCGGGACACCCTCCCAGTGATGAAGACTCATCCTTATCACTACCTGCCGTGCCACGTTCCGTACACCAGTCACTATGCTTTTGCTTGCCCTAGAAGAGAGGAAGATGATGCGATTGGGATGCTCGTGCAGTACCGCATTGCCTTGGAGTCAACATTTGACGATCTAGAGGATGACTTGGTGGCTCCTCATATGGAGACTCACACTCGTCCCCATAACACGACTGTGCTCCTCCGTCCCGCACCACCCCAGTCATGCCCCTTGATACGTCTCCGTTGTATCTACTTTTTCGAACTCTTTTGCCCTTGTATTGGACTCTAATTTGCATGATTTGAATGGAACTAACCCGAACTAACGCTGTTTTCAGCAGAATTGCCATGGTGTTGTTTTTGCGCAGAAATAAAAGTTCTCGGAATGACCTGAAAATTTATGAAGAATTTTTGTGGAATATACAAAAAATACTGGCGCAAAAATCAACCGGAGGGGTGGAGCTGTGAGCCCACAAGCCCACCAGGCGCGCCCCCTGGCCGCACCTGGCAGGCTTGTGGGGCCCACAAAACTCCACCGCCTCCAATCTCAGCTCTATTTAGTATGTCTCACCTGGAAAGAAAATCAAAGGAGAAGAGTTCATCGCGTTTTACGATACAGAGGCGCCACCACCTCCCGTTCTTCATCTGGAGGGCAGATCTGGAGTCCGTTCTGGGCTCCGGAGAGGCGAGATCGTCGACATCGTCATCATCAACCTTCCTTCATCGCCAATTCCATGATGCTCTTCACCGTTCGTGAGTAATCTCATCGTAGGCTTGTTGGACGGTGATGGGTTGGATGAGATCTATCATGTAATGGAGTTAGTTTTGACGGGGATTGATCCCCAGTATCCACTATGTTCTGAGATTCATGTTGCTACTACTTTGCCATGCTTAATGCTTGCCACTAGGGCCCGAGTGCCATGATTTAAGATCAGAACCTATTATGTTCTCGCCAATATGTGTGTGTTTTTGATCCTATATTGCAAGTTGTAGTCACCTACTATGTGTTATGACCTGGCAACCCCGGAGTGACAATAGCCGGAACCACTCCCGGAGATGACCATAATATGAGGAGTTCATGTATTCACCAAATGTTAATGCGTTGGTCCGGTTCTTTATTAAAAGGAGAACCTTAATATCCCGTAGTTTCCATTAGGACCCCGCTGCCACGGGAGGGATGGACAATAGAAGTCATGCAAGTTCTTTTCCCTAAGCACGCATGACTAAATACGGAATACATGCCTACACTAGATCGACGAACTCGAGCTAGTTACTTATCTCTCCGTGTTATAACTGTTGCATGATGAATCGCATTCGGCATAATCATCCATCACCGATCCAATGCCTATGAGTCTTTTACTACTGGTCCTTGCTACGTTACTTTGCTGCTACTGCTGTCAGTGCTGCTACTGTTACTCTATCGCTACTGCTGTTACTTTGCTGCTACTGGTTACTGTTGCTACTGCTGCTATCATACTACCTTGCTACTGATACTTTGGTGCAGATACTAAATCTATCAGGTGTGGTTGAATTGACAACTCAACTGCTAATACTTGAGAATATTCTTTGGCTTCCCCTTGAGTCGAATCAATAAATTTGGGTTGAATACTCCGCCCCAAAAACTGTTGCGATCCCCTATACTTGTGGGTTATCAAGACTATTTTCTCGCGTCGTTGCCGGGGAAGCCAAGTCAAGAATATTCTCCCGTCAACGTGCTATTTTCTGGCACCGTTGCCGGGGAGGCACACCAATATTCTCTGAGTCACTTGGGATTTACGTGTGCTGGTCACTATGAGGAATCCGATAGATCCAAGAACTAAAGTCTTGCCTCAACTACGAGGACAGGTAAGGAACTGCCATCTAGCTCTGCAGTTGATTCAGCTTTAGTTATGAGTAAGTTTGCGACACCACCTCCTCCTAGAAATCTTGATATGTCGCCTGTGCTTGATGATGCTACTTCTGCTGCCCATGATGCTTATGATGATGCTATGCTTGATACTGCTTTTCCTGATGATGCTATGCTTGATACTACTTTGCCACTTGGTGCATTCCTTGATGCACAAATTGCTAGAGTTTCTGCTAGATGTGATGATACTTCTGAAACTGCTGATACTATTGAAGTAGAACCTGCTATTTTGCCTGCTAGAACTACCTCTCCTAGACATGAATTGCCTGATATGCCTGAGTGTTATGTTATGGATGGATAGATAGCTGAGGATTTTCTTGCGTGTAAGGATAGCTATGATGTTGAGAATTTACTGCGCAAGTGGAAAGAAAAATCTCTGAACGCTAGGATGAAATACGACCCGAAGTTTGCTACTTCGCCTATCTTTGTGACCGATAAGGATTATGAATTCTCTATCGACCCTGAGTTAATCACTCTGGTCGAATCTGATTGTTTTCACGGTTATGAGTCTGAAACGGTTGTAGCCCATCTTACCAAACTACACGATATAGCCACCGTATTCACTAGTGAGGAAAAGATCTGCCACTACTTTATCCTCAAGTTGTTTCCTTTCTCGGTAAAGGATGATGCTAAGACCTGGTTTACTTCTATTTCCCCTGGTTGTGTGCATAGCCCCCAGGATATGATCTACTACTTCTCTGAGAAATATTTCCCTGCCCATAAGAAGCAAGCTGCCTTGCAGGAAATATACAACTTTACGCAAGTTGAAGAAGAGAGTCTCCCACAAGCTTGGGGGAGGCTCGTCCAGCTACTGAATGCTTTGCCCGATCACCCTCTTGAGAAGAATGAAATACTTGATATCTTCTATAATGGACTTACCGATGTTTGTATAGACCACCTAGATAGTTGTGTCGGTTGTATTTTTAGGGAACGAACCGTAGAACAAGGTGAGATCCTATTGAATAATATCTTGTGCAATGAGAATGCTTGGACTATTCCCGAACCCCCTCCGAAGCCAACTCCCAAGAAAAGAGGTATCCTATTCCTCAGTCCTAAAGATATGCAAGAAGCTAAGAAATCTATGAGAGAGAAAGGCATTAAATCTGAAGATGTCAAAAATCTACCACCTATCGAAGAGATCCATGGTCTTGATAACCCGATACAGGTAGTAGAAGTAAATTCTCTGCGTAGATTCAACGAGAGTGATATTCCTTTTGATAAACCTGCTAGCTTATGCCTGGATGAATTTGATAACTTTGTTGCCAAACAACAGAGTTTCAATGATTATGTTAGGAGACAATTGGAACAGAATGCTCGTATGCTTAGTCATTTAAGTGCTTGTGTGGACAGAAATGTCAATGATCTTAAGCTTGTGAGTAAACATGCCTCTATGGTTACTACTCAGGTAGAACAAGTACTTAAAGCTCAGAATGACTTGCTCAATGAGTTGAATGACAATTCTGTCAGAGTTGTCACTAGAGGCGGTAGAATGACCCAGGAACCTTTGTATCTTGAGGGTCATCCTAAGAGAATTGAACAGGATTCTCAAGAAGTTAGCACTGATGCACCTAGTCATCCTAGGAAGAAGAAGAAAGATGATATGAACTTGCACGCTAGCAACCCTGTTGCTGTTACACCTGAGAGTCCAAATGATGTCTCTGCTTGTGATACCGAAACACAATTTGGTGATGAACATGAGCCTAATGATAATATCGATAGTGATATTCATGATGATGCTCAACCTAGCAATGATAAGGATGTGGAGATTGAACCTATTGATCTTGATAACCCACAACCTAAGAATAGAAGATACGATAAGAATGACTTCGCTGCTAGGAAGCATGGTAAAGAAAGGGACCCATGGGTTCAGAAACCCATGCCCTTTCCCCCCAAACCATCCAAGAAAAAGGATGATGAGGATTTTGAGCAATTTGTTGAAATGATTAGACCTGTCTTTCTGCAAATGCGCTTGACAGATATGCTCAAAATGTCTCCGTATGCTAAGTACATGAAAGATATTGTGACTAATAAGAGGAGGATACCTGAGGTTGAGATTTCCACCATGCTCGCTAATTATACCTTCAAGGGTGGAACTCCTAAGAAACTAGGTGATCCCGGAGTGCCCAGTATATATACCTTGCTCCATTAAAGGCATGTAGCGACCCGACTCAATACGAGTCAAGCCTCTGGTGTTTCCGTACCATCCCAAGATCATGCTCGTACACACTCAGTACATCAATGTATATATCAAGAGTTCAATCACACAGCTTTATTAAATGAAATCTCATATCGAGTACTTTATTACAATAATGAATTACAATAAAGTGGCTGAAGGCCATCTCATGAGATATCTAACGAAGACTAGCGGAAGCATCAGGTAGAAGAGTCCATCCGACTCCAGGGCATGTCGTTGAGCGTAGATCGTAGCCTCACTCCTGGTCGGAAAAGTACTCTGCAACATGATACGTTGCAGCCGTGTAGGTCAGCATATGGAATATGCCGGCAAGTCATCAAAGAGAGGGAAAAAAATAATAACCAACTATCTCTACATGCATATTTGGCAGGTGGGGCTATAAGTTTTAGCATAAAGCCAATTTTCTCCTACAACAAGAGAGGGTTGAAAGCAAAAAAAATTACTACATTGTTTGTTGTTAACGAGATGGTTCCGCCAAACAATTCTCGTACCCGAGTTTTTGATAATTCCTACATCATTATTAAGTTGTGTCGAGAGTTCAGGGAAATTTCAATGCCTTCGGCTCAAATTGTCCATGACCGTGGACACGACTAATCGATTAGGTTTGGGCACTCTGCAGAGTTTTGCACACGTTCCCCACAAGATTTGATTGCATCCGAGTATGTCCTCACACTTCAGGGTGTTTGAAGACCGGATGATCAAAACATGGTCTTTCAACGGGTCCCTCTGAATCCCTGTCGGTGCCCATCCGTTCCTACCGTTCTTCTACATCTGCTAGCACCGCCTGTCCAGAATCGCCGCGTTGTCCAACCAAGCCAGAGCCCATAATGACTTGTGGCTGTCCAGGTAAGCCTTGGGTCTTGAAGCCTCCGTCCGTCTCTTCGAGCCTGGGTGAAGCTTTCCGCAAGATGTCGTGGCACATCTCCAGCATCCCGGGGTCGTCCACTGGTCTCTCCAGGTAGCCCGTCAAACCGTCCTTCACCTAGAGTTGCATTGCTTCACGAGGTCTTGAAAATCTTGACTTAACCGGTCTTGGTTATTTAATTATCCTCGCATCACTCGTGTTATGCACTCAACCAGAATCCCATCTACTCAAGCATAGCAATATGAAATTTGTCGTCCCGGGCCAAGTATCGGGGTTATTGTGTGCCTACCGCATGATACTACAATACTAAAATTTCCAAGTACCTACTCAGCATGTAATTGGGCAAAGAAAGGTGAAACTACCATGCATAGAAAAACATAGGCGAATAGTATGATCAAAATGACTTGCCTTGATGATAGTTGTCTTGATCGAGCGCTTCTTAGTAACAAGCTTCGCACTCCGGGTGATCTACCGATACAAACAAATACACACCATAAGCACTACAATCATCAACAAGTAAAATAACATCACAGGCATAAAGTAGCTATGGCATAAAGTGAAATAATTCACTTCACCTAACTAAGGCAGAAATTGTTTCTGTTAAAACCCCAAGTACAAATATTTAAAGAAACTTGAAACTTATACTACAGAAAGTTATAATCACTAGGAAGCAGTAGCAAAAAGAATCAAATTAAAAGCTATTTTGAAACTCCTGGAATAAGCAAAACAAGGTTTAAACTAAATCTGATCTAATTTAAATTTGAAAATTTCAAACATAGACAAATTATATGTTTTTAAAAACTACAGAAAAATTGTGATCTACTGGAACAAGTTTCAACTCCATTGGAATTCTGTATCAAAAGCTATGATCAAAACAAGATTGGAACTTTCTCTGTTTTCTAATCTAAAACAGAAAAAGAAGAAAAACTGCTAGTGAACAGGGGGTTAGGTGGCAGCTTCTGATTCGCTAAGGGGGTGTGTGTTGCGGGGATAACCAGCAAACGACCGGTATGTAAGCAAAAGCACCAGAAAAACCGTTTGGTTTTATCTAAAAGGCTGAAGGGGTATCTAACATCTAATCTCGCGCGTCTATACTAGATCCAACGGCTATAGGAGGTGATGGGGTTCACAGGGAACTGGCTCACCGTGGCAGTAGGTTCTCTAGCGAGGCAGGAAGTGGTGCTCGTCGTCGGCGTCGCGGCGGTGGTCGGTGATGGCGTCCGAGGTGTTGGGGAGGTGGCGGCGGATCTTCTCCGTTGAACGGCGTCGTCGGCGAAGCGAAGGGGAGTCGGGGCGGTCGGGGAAGTGCCCGGGGAGTTCCTATCCGGCCGAACTCCGGCGAGGCAAGGGGAGTGGCGAGGAGCGGCGAAAGCTTGGGCTAGGGGCAAAAATGAGTTGCGGGGGACGAGGGGGTGCTTGTGGCGGCGTTGGTTGGGGCGGGGAGGCGAGTGGTGGCGCGGGGTTGGTGGCGATTTTTCTCCCTGGAGCTTGGGCTCCAGCGAGGTTGCAGGGGCAGTGGCGTGGCTTGGGGAGGAGGGGCAGAGGGGGGGGGCTGGAGGCGCGGTTTATATAGGAGGCAGGGGGGCCGAGGGAAGGAAGGGGGAGGCCGAGATCGAGGGGGGATCCCGTCGGATCAGGGGGTGGCAGGAGGTGCGCCATGGCTGTGCGCTGGAAGGAAAGGGTGGGCTCATGGGGAAGGAAAGGAGGAAGAAGAAAGGAAGGAAAGAAAAAAAAGAAAAGGAAGAGGGGGGTGCGCTGGAGACGGTTGGCGAGGGATCTCTCCGAGCGATGGGGGGGATTCCGGCCCAAGAAAACGCCCAGGGCGCCTTCCAAAAAAAAGATTTTTTTTAAACAGCAAGAGAAAAAGAATAAAAGGAAACAAAATAAAAAATAATTTATATGGGGTATTATATACTAAATGGAAAACTCTATCGTTCAACCGGCGGATCTGCGCGATCCATCCACCACCTGCTCGTCAGATCCCGCCATCGCAATCGTCTTGACTTTTTTCTGAAACTAGAGCGTTGTTTCGGAAAACTACCCAGTCCATGTCTCCGCCTCCGCCTCGGCCCGACAACCCTCGCCGCCGCCGGCCTGCTACGGCTCGCCGCCCTCCGCCGTCGGCCTCCGGCGTCGGCCTGCCCGCGGCCTCGCGTGCCCTCCGTCGCCGCCCCTGCATCGGCTCCGCCTCGGCTCCGGCGACCTCGCCCGCCGCCTGCTTGTTGCCGCTCAGCCTCGCCGGAGCTGCTGCCGTTGCCATGGCCTTCCCCGCCCTGCTCCCGGCCCCATCGGCGAGCTCCCGCGACCACGGGGCAGCCGCCTCGCCTCACGCGGCGAGGACCAGCCGCCGTCGCCCACACCGCCGGAGTGCTGCGGCGTCCCAGCCCGCTCTCGGCTCCGCCGTAGCCCCTCGGCCACGCCGGCGAGCTCCCGCAACCAGGGGGCTAGACGCCTCGCCGCCCGTCGCCCCGCACCGCCGTAGCGCGGCCCCATCCCAGCCCGCTACAAAAAATTCCTGAAACATGACCTTTGTTGCAAAAAATTCTTCCGCAACAGCACCCATGTTTTGCAGAAAGACGAACATTTTTTTTCCTGAAACAAGCAATTGTTTCTGAAACTCGACCGTTGTTTCAGGATTTAATGGATCCAAAGTTTATTTTTTGCAACAAAGCGATTGTTTCTGGAACTCGAACGTCGTTTCAGGAATTAAATCAGGAGCGGATCGTACGGCTATGGGCGAGATCGAACGGCTCTGGAGGTGATGGATTTTTAGTAAATATCCACTGGTGGATTGGTAGCAGCCCCCATACTAAATCGATCAGAAAAATATTTCCTAATTGTTTATCATTTTTCGAAAACCAAAATAAAAACTTTTGAAAAATGTTTTTTTTCAGAAAAAAATCCTTATGCTATATTTTCTTTTGGAAAAATATTTTCCCCATAAACTTGGGTTTTTCTTGGCTCAAATAATTTCAAAAATGCCTCACATTGTGGAGGGTCATTTTCCTCCGCTCTTTCTTGCTTGCAAGAATTTTGTCGGGGCATTTTCTCGGGGAGGAAAAATAGAAATGCAAAAGCAAGTATTTGATGGAAATCAAATGCAAAACTTTATTGCAAACAAAAAGCATAGATGCTTAGCTACATTTGTAGAACATTCCCAATTAGGAAAATTGGGATGTTACAAGGCAACTACGTTAGAAGTGCTTTATGCGACCTTGGAGCCGGTGTTAGTGTTATGCCTCTCTCTCTTTATCGTAGGCTTGAACTGCATAAGTTGACACTGATACATCTCCATCGTATCTACTTTTCCAAACTATTTTGCCCTTGTTTTGGACTCTAATTTGCATGATTTGAATGAAACTAACCTGGTCTGACGCTGTTTTCAGCCGAATCGCCTTGGTGTTATTTTTGTGCCGAAATCAAAGTTCTCCAAACGTCCTGAAAATTTACGGAGATCATTTTTGGAAAATATGAGAAATACCTGCGCGAAGATCCACCTGAGGGGGTGGGCCAGTGGGCCACAAGCCGTGCCACCGCCACCCCCTGGTGGCGGTGGGCAAGCTTGTGGGGCCCACATGGCATTGCCGCCCCCAATCTCAGCTCTATAAGTTCACTTTCATCCTAGGAAAAATAAAAAGAGAAGATTTCGTCGCGTTTGCGATAGGGAGGCGCCGCCACAACCTGTTCTTCATCTGGGGGGCAGATCTGGAGTCCGTTTTGGGCTTCGGAGAGGGGAAATCGTCGCCATCGTCATCATCAACCTTCTTCGCTCTCCAATTCCATGAAGCTCTTCATCGTTCGTGAGTAATCTATTCGTAGGTTCGCTGGGCGGTGATGAGTAGGATGAGATCTATCATGTAATCGAGTTAGTTTTGATGGGGATTGATCCCTAGTATCCACTATGTATGAGATTGATGTTGCTACTACTTTGCCATGCTTAATGCTTGTCACTAGGGCCCGAGTGCCATGATTTCAGATCTGAAATTATTATGTTGTCACCAATATATGTGTGTTTTAGATTCGATCTTGCGAGTTGTAGTTACCTACTATGTGTTATGATCCGGCAACCCCGGAGTGACAATAACCGGAACCACTCCCGGTGATGACCATAGTTTGAGGAGTTCATGTGTTCACCAAGTGCTAATGCGTTGGTCCGGTTCTTTATTAAAAGGAAAACCTTAATATCCCGTAGTTTCCTTTTGGACCCCGCTGCCACGGGAGGGATGGAAAATAGATGTCATGCAAGTTCTTTTCCCTAAGCACGTATGACGACACACGGAATGCATGCCTACATCACATTGACGAACGGGAGCTAGCCACATATCTCTCCGTGTTATAACTGTTGCATGATGAGTATCATCCAAACAAATCACCGACCCATTGCCTACGAGTTTGTCCTACTACTGCTGTTACTTGTCTTGTTCTGCAGCTGTTACTTGTCTTGCTCTGCTGCTGTTACTACTGTTGCTACTACTATTGCTACTTGCTACTGCTGTCACTACCGCTATTCCTTGCCGCTGCTATTGCTCGTTACGCTGCTGCTACCTGCTACAATCTTGATTCACTGGTCGTTGACGGGAACTGACTATTTCCGTCAACGAGGCAACTTGGCGCCATTGATACGACAGTTAGGAATAGTCTGCCGTCAGTAGATCGTTTCTGACACCGTTGTTATCATACTACTTTGCTGTTACTACTTTGCTTGCAGATACTAATATTTCAGGTGTGGTTGAATCTGATAAATTCAGCTGCTAATACTCGAGAGTATCCTCTCACCTCCTGTCTGGCGAACCAACAAATTTGGGTTGAATACCCTACCCTCAAAAACTGCTACGATTCCATGCGCTGGTGGGCCGTCAACAACATTCTTCTAGTTTCGATTGCCGGAGAGTGCTAGCAGCATTCTTCTGGTGCCGTTGCAAGGGAAGGTCTGCTGTTATGGAGTGAGCATTTTTCTGGCGCCGTTGCCGGAGAAGGTCTGCTGTTACGGAGTCAGCATTTTTCTGGCGCCGTTGCCGGGGAGGTATTGCTATATTCTCTGAGTCACTTGGGATTTATATCTGCTGATCACTATGAAGAATCTGAAAGATCCGAAGACCAAAGTCTTGCCCTCAACTACGAGGGGAGGTAAGGAATTGCCATCTAACTCTGCACTTGATTCACCTTCAGTTATGAGTAAGTTTGCGACATCACCTCCTGCTAGAAATCTTGATATGTCGTCTGTGCTTGATGATGCTTATGATGCTACTACTAGAGATGCTATGCTTGATACTATGCCTGATACTACTTTGCCTGATACTGCTAGAGATGCTATGCTTGATACTGCTAGAGATGCTATGCCTGATATTGCTAGAGATGCTATTTTGCCTGATGATGCTATGCTTGATACTGCTAGAGATACTACTTTGCCTGATATTCCACTAGGGGTATTCCTTGATGCTCATATTGCTAGAGTTACTGCCAATGCTCGTGATGCTTCTGAAACTACCGATACTATTGAGATAGAACCTGCTTTTGCTCCTATTAGATCTAGCTCTCCTAGATATGAATTGCCTGATATACCTGAGGGTTACGTTATGGAGGGAGAGATAGCTGAGGATTTTCTTGCGTGTAAGGATACCTATGACGCTGAGAAATTACTTCTCAAGTGGAAGGAAAAATCTCTGAAAGCTAGGATGAAATACGACCCGAAGTTTGCCACTTCACCTATCTTTATCACCGATAAGGATTATGAATTCTCTGTTGATCCTGAGATAATCTCTCTAGTCGAATCTGATCCTTTTCACGGTTATGAGTCTGAGACGGTCGTAGCCCATCTTGCCAAACTACTAGATATAGCCACCCTTTTCACTAATGAGGAGAAGATCCGCCACTACTATATCCTTAAGCTGTTTCCTTTCTCTCTAAATGATTACGCTAAAGCCTGGTTCACCTCTCTTGCTCCTGGATGTATGAGTAGTCCCCAGGATATGGTCTATTACTTCTGTGAGAAATATTTCCCTGCCCATAAGAAGCAAGCTGCCTTGCAGGAAATATAGAACTTTGCTCAACTCCAAGAAGAGAGTCTTCCACAAGCTTGGGGGAGGCTCGTCCAGCTACAGAATGCTTTGCCTGATCACCCTCTTAAGAAGAACGACATACTTGATATCCTCTATAACGGACTTACCGATGCCTCTAGAGACCACCTAGATAGTTGTGCCGGTTGTGTTTTTAGGGAAGGAACTGTAGAACAAGGTGAGACTCTACTGAATAACATCTTGATCAACGTTAATGCTTGGACTATTCCCGAACCACCTCCTAAGCCAACTCCGAAGAAAAGAGGTATTCTATTCCTCAGTCCCGAAGATATGCAAGAAGCCAATAAATCTATGCAAGAGAAAGGCATTAGATATGAAGATGTCAAAAATCTACCACCTATCGAAGAGATCCATGGTCTCGATAACCCGATACAAGTAGTAGAAGTGAATTCTCTGCGTAGGCTTGATGATAGTGATATTCCTTTTGACAAACCTGCTAGCCTATGCTTTGATGAATTTGGCAACTTTGTTGCCAAACAACAGAGTTTCAATGATTATGTTAGCAGACATTTGGAACAAAGTACTCGGATGCTTAGCCATTTAAGTGCTTGTGTAGACAGAAATGTCAATGATCTGAAGCTTCTGAGTAAACACGCCTCTATGATTACTACTCAGGTAGAACAAGTACATAAAGCTCAGAATGACCTGCTCAATGAATTAAATGACAACTCTGTCAGAGTCATTACTAGAGGAGGCAAAATGACTCAGGAACCTTTGTATCCTGAAGGTTATCCTAAGAGAATTGATCAAGATTCTCAAGGAATCAATGCTGTTACACCCAGTCATCCTAAGGAGAATAAGAAGGATGATATAAACCTACATGCCAGTTCACCAAATACTTTAACACCTGAAGAACCTAATGATATTTCTGCGTCTGATGCAGAAACACAATCTGGTGATGAACATGAACCTGGTGACAATATGGACAGTGATGTTCATAATAATGCTCAACCTAGCAATGATGAGGATGTGGAGACTGAACCTACGGTTAATCCTGATAACCCACAACCTAAGAAATACGATAAGAATGACTTCACTGCTAGGAAGCATGGTAAAGAAAGGGAATCACGGGTTCAGAGATCTATGCCCTTTCCTCCTAAGCTATCCAAGAAAAAGGATGATGAGGATTTTGAGCGCTTCGTTGAGATGATAAGACCCATCTTTCTGCAGATGCGGTTAACTGATATGCTCAAGATGTCTCCGTAGGCCAAGTACATGAAAGATATCGTGACTAACAAACGGAACATACCAGATCTTGAGATCTCCACCATGCTTGCCAACTACACTTTCAAAGGTGGAACTCCTAAGAAACTTGGTGACCCCGGAGTGCCCACTATACCTTGCTCCATTAAAGGAAACTACGTAAGAACTGCCTTATGTGACCTTGGAGCCGGTGTTAGTGTTATGCCGCTCTCTCTTTATCGTAGACTCGAATTGGATAAGTTGACACCCACTGAAATTTCTCTGCAAATGGCCAACAAATCAACTGCTTTCCCTATCGGCATTTGCGAGGATGTGCCTCTTGTGGTTGCTAACACCACTATCTTAACAAACTTTGTTATCTTGGATATTCCTGAGGACGATGCCATGGCTGTCATCCTCGGAAGACCCTTTTTAAACACTGCAGGGGCTGTTATAGATTGCAACAAAGGCAATGTCACTTTCCATGTCAACGATAATGAGCACACAGTGCACTTTCCGAAGAAACGATATCAAGTACATTGCATCAATGCTATCAAAAAGATTTCATCGATTCTTATTGGGAGCTTTGAATGCCCTATTCCTCGTGTCAAGATGAAGTATGATTTGCTTGTTGGGGAGATACATATCCCCATTGAGGTGACTTAGTGGCTATTCAAAAATTCTCCATTATCTCTTGCGATTCGAGAAGGTTTTGTCATGAGGACTTGATCAACCCCATTGACGAATTTCTTTCATGACCATGAAATGGATGAATCAAAGAGTCACATACCTCTGTTTTGAGCTTTTATTTTATGTTGCTTAGAAGAAAAATGATAGAATTATTTTAGTTTTTCCTATTTTCTGTTTTAGCGTCCCGGAAAAAAATACCTCGAAAACAAAAGTTCTCCGATGGTCCTGAAAATTTAGTATGATTTTTTCTGGAATATTTGAAAATTACTGGGCCTGAGAGCTGGCCTGGGGGCCAGACCAATGGGCCACAAGCCCTGCCACCGCCACCCTCCCCCCTAGTGGCGGAGAGCAAGCTTGTGGGGCCCACACGGACCCCCTCCACTCATTCCAGCTCCTAGCCTCTTCTTCCACCTCCAGAAAAAATTGTTTTGCAGCTCAAACCCGTGTTCTTGCTCATTTGGCTGTGATTTTCGATCTCCTTGCTCAAAGCACCATTCTCCAAACCGTTTTGGGGAAATTACTCCTTGGTAAGTGACTCCTCCATTGGTCCAATTAGTTTTTTCTCTAGTGCTTTATCCTTCGCGTATTCTTGCTACCTTGGTGACCCTGTTCTTGAGCTAGAAATGTTGATTTTAGCTGGTCCCAAGTAGTTTTAGCGCGTGATACGGTCTCTAGGCACTAGTAGGAGTGGTTTCTACAAGTTGGGTTAATCTTTATTCACTTTTCTTTCAAAGTCTCTAAAAATTTCAGAATTTTTCAGAGCTAGAAAAATGAAAAGATGAGGAGGTTCTTGAGAGGCTCTTCAAGCCGTAACCCCAAGGAGGATGAGAAGAACCACCCCAAGTACGTAGTCCCTCGAGTCACCGAAATTCGAGCGTGCGAGTGGCCAAGTGATGAATTTTTGCGTGCCACCGGACTTTATGAAGACTTTTATTACTTGGTGGATGATACGTCTCAAACGTATCTATAATTTTTGATGTTTTCATGCTGTTATCTTGCCTTCTTTGTATGTTTTATGTACCTTTTTATATCTTTTTGGGACTAACTTATTAATTCAGTGCCAAGTGCTGGTTCCTGTTTTTCCGTGTTTTTGACTCTTTTCAGATCTGATTTTGGAACGGAGTCCAAACGGAAGAAAAACCCCGAAATGATTTTTTCCTGAACGGAAGAAGTCTAGGGGGCTTTTGGGCCAAGCCAGGTGGGCTCCAGGGAGCCCACAAGCCCCCACTTCGCCACCAGGGGGAGGCGGCGGTGGGCAGGCTTGTGGCCTCCCTGGCCGCCCCCTGACCTAGGTCTTTGGCCTATAAATTCCCAAATATTCCGCAAAAAATCAGGGGAGCCTCGAAAATACTTTTCCGCCGGCGCAAGCTTCCGTTTCCGGCGAGATCTCATCTAGAGACCCTTCCCGGCGCCCTGCCGGAGGGGACTTTGGAGTTGGAGGGCTTCTTCATCATCATCATTGCCCCTCCAATGACTCGTGAGTAGTTCACTTCAGACCTACAGGTCCGTAGTTAGTAGCTAGATGGCTTCTTCTCTCTCTTGGATCTTCAATACAAAGTTCTCCATAATCTTCATGGAGATCTATCCGATGTAATCTTCTTTGGTGGTGTGTTTGTCGAGATCCGATGAATTGTGGACTTGTGATCAGATTATCTATGATATATATTTGAGTCTTTGTTGATTTCTTATATGGATGATTTGATATCCTTGTAAGTCTCTCCGAGTCTTGGGTTTTGTTTGGCCAACTAGATCTATGATTCTTGCAATGGGAGAAGTGCTTGGTTTTGGGTTCTGCCATGTGGTGACCTTTCCCAGTGACATTAGGGGAAGCAAGGCACACATCAAGCAGTTGCCATCAAGGGTAAAAAGATGGGTTTTTTAATCATTGGTTTGAGATTATCCCTCTACATCATGTCATCTTGCTTAAGGCATTACTGTGTTCTTATGGACTTAATACACTAGATGCATGTTGGATACCAGTCGATGTGTGGAGTAATAGTAGTAGATGCAGAAAGTATCGATCTACTTGTTTCGGACGTGATGCCTATAGAAATAATCATTGCATAGATATCGTCATGACTCTGCACAGTTCTATCAATTGCTCGACAGTAATTTGTTCACCCACCGTCTACTTGCTTTCATGAGAGAAGCCACTAGTAAACACTATGGCCCCCGAGTCTATTCGCATCCATCGTTTACATCTCCGCTTTTACTTTGCTTTGTTACAGTGTTGCTTTCAGTTCTCACTTGGCAAACAATCTATAAGGGATTGACAACCCCTTCATAGCGTTGGGTGCAAGCTTTTGTGTTTGTGCAGGATCTTGAGATACTCTTCCGCCGATTGATACCTTGGTTCTCAAACTGAGGGAAATACTTACCGTCGCTGTGCTACATCACCCTTTCCGCTTCGAGGGAACACCAACGCAAGGCTCCAAGGCCACGGGGGAAATCCTTTGTATACTTTCCTAGGAAGTCCCTTAAGGCGTAGCCGTAGCTGAAGGATTCCTGGTGCCGTCGACACAACTATTTCTGGCGCCGTTGCAAGGGATACACAACAAACATCAGTGGAGAACGCATGTCTTAGTGCGTTCATTGAAGATAAGTGCTCACAATACCTCCTCCTCACCAATATTTTCGTTCAAAGCTTCAACTTTTATCCGAGGAAGAATCCTCCCATGGTTGAGTTCATGATATACGATGTCCCCTAGTGCATGACACTACAGGATTTTTGCAATGTATGCAAATTACCTTATGTTGGGGATATCCGTGACCCTCGTCCACGGGACTTGGAGGATTTCATTGGTACTATTGCTGTTGGAGAGGAGAGAGGAGTGTCTCGCGCTAGAATTGCTAGCATACATTTTTCTGTGCTTCGGTACTTCTCACTATTTGTGGGAAAATGTTTGATTGGCCGTGGGGAGGCTGGATCACTTAGCTCTCCAGACCTTGCGGTTTTGCGCAAAGGCCTTTATAACGATAAGACTTATAGCCTAGGTGCTATAGTAGCCCAGCGGTTGAATACCAACCGTTCCAAGGGTGTCGTCTATGGAGGTATCTATGCTACCCGTCTTGCCAGACACTTTAAGATACCCATTAGACTGGGAGAGGAAGGAGAGAGGCTTCTCCCTGAGAAATATCTGGATTATGACAGCATGGTTCGCCATGATTTTCTGGATAGAGATGCTAGTAGACGGATGATTTATAACCTGGTATTTAGTCAGGGTACTCGAGAGACTATTACTTTGCCTGCTCCTTCTTTGTTCGATCTTCATGCAGGCAGGTACACTATTATGCCCTCGGACATCTACGCATATTGGGGCTTGGCCCAACCACAGGCGCCCGTGCCCGAGCCGCCAGTCGAGTACCAGACGCCAGTTTATCACTGGGAGCCAAAGGAGCTCACACAGCAGTGGCATCCACAGTCTGCTCCAGAGTATCCCGGAGCTGGTTATTTCCCGCCTTGGGAGTAGACCAAGCTAGGCCAAAAGCCTAAACTTGGGGGAGTACGTGTTCTCGTCGACCTTACATTCATGCTTATGCTTTCACTTTGTTAGCCGGTGTTCACATTTTGCCACTGTATTATCCATGCTAGTTATTTTGTTTTCTTGCTTTCTTGTTTTGTGTCCTTTTGAGAAAACCCAAAAAGATTTTTCTTTCTTCTTTTGCTTGTTGGGAGCTTTCCCGTGTAAATAGTTTTCTTTTTCTTTGGGTCAAGGTAGAAGATATTGGTTACAATATTTAGTGGCTTTTGCTTGCTTACCTGTTTAGCTTTCAAAGAGCCATATTACTTTGTCTTCTCCTTTGTGTTTGCCTGCAGATTCAGCTTAGTCCAATGCGCTTATTATCGTTCACATCGTTCGATCGTGCAAATGAAAGGCAACAATGATGATATATGATGACGTGACTGAGACTGGAAAAGCTGGTATGAACTCTATCTATTTTGTTTTTGTAAATATGACTAGCTTGTCCTAGATTCAGTTTTGTTGTGAGAGAACCATGTTTGCAATGAAAACTTAGAGATCATAGTTTCTGATGCCATGCTTATTTAGCTGAGAGCTTATAATGGGTTGTCTTGAATGCCAACAGATTTTGAGATGACTATAATGTAGTATGATAGGATGGTATTCTCCTTTGAATGTTTTAAGTGGCTTGACTTGGCGCATGTTCATGCATATAGTTGAAACAAAATCAACATAGCCTCTATGATGTTCGTGTTCATGGCGATTTACATCCTGTTCATGCTTGCATTTAATGTTAGTCAAACTCATTGCATCTTGATGACTGTTGTCGCTCTCTAGTTGGTCGCCTCCCAGTCTTTTGCTAGCCTTCACTTGTACTAAGAGGAACACTGCTTGTGCATCCACTTCCATAAACCCAATTTTTTTTCCATGAGAGTCCACCGTACCTACCTATTTGTGGTATCTACCTGCCGTTCCAAGTAAATTTGCATGTGCCACTCTCTAAACCTTCAAGAAATAATCTGTTTTGCCTGCCCGAACCGCTCATGTGGTGACAGGGGGCTATTGGTATCTTCCATGCTAGGAGTGTTATCCTCGACATGTGTTTATTCACTGTCATTCACGAGAAAGGGGCCGGTAATTGGAATGCCCAGTTCCACGATTAAATCGAAAACATAACTGTAAAACAAGACTCCCCCCGGATTGATGTTAGTATGGACGGTACCCGAGGATTCGGCTAGCCGTGGAGTGTGATTGATTGGTGGTGGGGGAGGTAAAACTTTACTTTTCTGTTTGGGAACCGCCTATAGCATGAGTAGCATGGAAGATATTGAGAACTCTTGGTCATTGTGTTGACAATGAAAGCATGCCATCCAACATTATTATCTTTGTTTTCAAAGCTTGAGCTCTGGCACCTCTGCAAATCAATGCTTCCCTCTGCGAAGGGCTTGTCTATTTATTTTCCTGTTGAGTCATCCTCTTCTTTTACAAGCACCAATTAGAGAGCACTTCTGTCATTTTTATGCTTTTCTTTTGATTGATATTGAGTATGACTATGACTGGATCTTCGTTGCTATGAATTACAATGTTTAGTCAGCCCTGGATCTATAAAAGTGATGTGCATTTATGTTTTGCGGTCTCAGAAAGAGCTAGCGAGATACCACCTATTCATATTGCTTCATGCTTGTTTTGATTGAAGTGTTGGTATTTGAAACTCATTATTATTTGCTCGTTAGTTGATTATGCCATTGATATTAGTTTACCATGAGACCTTTGTGTCACTTGCTTATGTGGTTAACTTGTGATATTGCTGAAATTCTGGTTATGAGTTAGACATAGTTGCAACAAAAAGATCAAACAGAGTTTGTCAAAGTTTTTCTTTCTCTCTCAGTTTGTCAACTGAGTTGCTTGAGGACAAGCAAGGTTTTAAGCTTGGGGGAGTTGAGACGTCTCCATCGTATCTACTTTTCCAAACTCTTTTGCCCTTGTTTTGGACTCTAATTTGCATGATTTGAATGAAACTAACCTGGACTAACGCTGTTTTCAGCAGAATTGCCTTGGTGTTATTTTTGTGCAGAAATCAAAGTTCTCCAAACGTCCTGAAAATTTACGGAGATAATTTTTGGAAAATATGAAAAATACATGCGCAAAGATCCACCTGAGGGGGTGGGCCAATGGGCCACAAGCCTTGCCACCGCCACACCCCTTGGTGGCGGTGGGCAAGCTTGTGGGGCCCACACGGCTCTGCCGCCCCCAATCTCAGCTCTATAAGCTCACTTTCGTCCCAGAAAAAATAAAAAGAGAAGATTTCATCGCGTTTGCGATACGGAGGCGCCGCCACAACCTGTTCTTCATCTGGAGGGCAGATCTGGAGTCCGTTTTGGGCTAGGAGATGGGAAATCGTCGCCATCGTCATCATCAACCTTCTTCCCTCTCCAATTCCATGAAGCTCTTCATCGTTCGTGAATAATCTATTCGTAGGCTCACTGGGTGGTGATGAGTAGGATGAGATCTATCATGTAATCGAGTTAGTTTTGATGGGGATTGATCCCTAGTATCCACTATGTTCTGAGATTGATGTTGCTACTACTTTGCCATGCTTAATGTTTGTCACTAGGGCCCGAGTGCCATGATTTCAGATCTGAAATTATTATGTTGTCACCAATATATGTGTGTTTTAGATCTGATCTTGCAAGTTGTAGTTACCTACTATGTGTTATGATCCGACAACCCCGGAGTGACAATAACTGGAACCACTCCCGGTGATGACCATAGTTTGAGGAGTTCATGTGTTCACCAAGTGCTAATGCGTTGGTCCGGTTCTTTATTAAAAGGAGAACCTTAATATCCTGTAGTTTCCTTTTGGACCCCGCTGCCACGAGAGGGATGGACAATGGATGTCATGCAAGTTCTTTTCCCTAAGCACGTATGACGACACACGGAATGCATGCCTACATCACATTGACGAACGGGAGCTAGCCATATATCTCTCCATGTTATAATTGTTGCATGATGAATATCATCCAAACAAATCACCGACCCATTGCCTACGAGTTTGTCCTACTACTGCTGTTACTTGTCTTGCTCTGCTGCTGTTACTTGTCTTGCTCTGCTGCTGTTACTACTGTTGCTACTAGTGTCGCTTGCTACTGTTGCTACTTCCTACTGTTGTCACTACCGCTGTTCCTTGCCGCTGCTATTGCTCGTTACACTGCTGCTACCTGCTACAATCTTGATTCACTGGTCGTTGATGGGAACTGACAATTTCCGTCAACAAGGCAACTTGGCGCCATTGATAAGACAGTTAGGAATAGTCTGCCGTCAACAGATCGTTTCTAACATCGTTGTTATCATACTACTTTGTTGTTACTACTTTGCTTGCAGATACTAATCTTTCAGGTGTGGTTGAATCTGATAAATTCAGCTGCTAATACTCGATAGTATCCTCTCACCTCCTATCTGGCGAACCAACAAATTTGGGTTGAATACTCTACCCTCAAAAACTGCTACGATCCCACGTGCTGGTGGGCCGTCAACAACATTCTTCTAGTTTCAATTGCCGGAGAGTGCTAGCAGCATTCTTTTGGTGCCGTTGCAAGGGAAGGTCTGCTGTTACGGAGTCAGACACCCACTGAAATCTCTCTGCAAATGGCCGACAAATCAACTGCTTTCCCTATCGACATTTGCGAGGATGTGCCTGTTGTGGTTGCTAAGGTCACTATCTTAACAGACTTTGTTATTCTGGATATTCCCGAGGACGATGCCATGGCGGTCATCCTCGGAAGACCCTTTTTAAACACTACATGGGCTGTTATAGATTGCAACAAAGGCAATGTCACTTTCCATGTCAACGGTAATGAGCATACGGTGCACTTTCCAAAGAAACAATATCGAGTACATTGCATCAATGCTATAAAAAAAACTCCATCGATTCGTATTGGGAGCTAAGAATGCCCTATTCCTCCTGTTAAGATGAAGTATGATTTGCTTGTTGGGGATATTCACATCCCAATTGAGGTAACCTAATGACTATTCGAAAATTCTTCGTCTTCCTTTGCGATTCGAAAAAGTTTGTCAAGGAGACTTGATCAACCTCATTGATGGGTTTCTTTTGATGACCATGAGATGGATGAATCGAGCAGTCACAAACCTCTGTTCCAAGCTTTCACCTTCGGTTGCTTAGAAGAAAAATGATAGGTTTAGTTTAGTTTTCCCTCTTTTCTATTTTAGCATCCCGTAGAAAAGTACCCCGAAAATAAAAGATCTCCGAATGCCGTGAACATCAAGTATGATTTTTTCTGGAATTTTTGATAAATACGAAGACAAAGAGCTAGTCTGGGGGCTGCACCAGTGGGCCACAAGCCCTGGAGGCGCGGGCATGCCCTGGCCGCGCCTACCAGGCTTGTGGGGCCCATGTGCACCCCTCCACTCATTCTAGCTCCCATCTGCTTCTCCTACCTCCAGAAAAAATCGTTTCGCAGCTCAAACCCGTGTTCGTGCTCTTCTTGCTGGGATTTTCGATCTCCTTGCTCAAAGCACCATTCCCCGAACTGTTTTGGGAAATTGCTCCTTGGTAAGTGACTCCTCCATTGGTCCAATTAGTTTTTGCTCTAGTGCCTTATACTTCACGTATTTTTGCTGCTTTGGTGACCTGTTCTTGAGCTTTGCATGCTAATTTTAGCTAGTCCCAAGTAGTTTTGATGCATAATATGGCATCTAGGCACTTGTGGGAGTAGTTGCTATGAGTTTTGTTGAGCCTCGTTCACTTTTCCTTAGAGTCACTAAATATTTTAGAAATTTTCAGAGATAGAAAATGGAAATGATGAGGAGGTTCTTAAGAGGCTCTTCAAGCCGTGACCCCAAGGATGATGGAAGTGAGAAGAAGCCTAAGTATCCGGTCTCCCGAGTTGCAGAAGTTCGAGCGTGCGAGTGGCCAAGCGATCTGTTCTTACGCGCCGCCGGACTTTATGAGGACTTTTATTACTTGGTGGAGAACGCATGCCTTACCTCCTTCATTGAAGATAAGTGTCCGCAATACCTCATCCTTACTAATATCTTCGTACAAAGCTTTAACTTCTATTCTAGGAAGAATCCTCCTATGGTTGAGTTCAAATTATATGATATCCCCGAGCGCATGTCACTCCAGGATTTTTGCAATGTTTGCAAATTGCCTTTTATTGGGGATATTCATGAACCTCGTCCACGCGCCTTGGAGGCTTTCATCGATACAATTGCTGTAGGAGAGGAGAGAGGAGTGTCTTGCGCTAGAGCTGCTAGCATACATTTTCCCGTGCTTCGGTACTTCTCACTATTCGTGGGAAAATGTTTGATTAGCCGTGGGAAAGCTGGGTCCCTTAGCTCCCCAGATCTTGCGGTCTTGCGTGAAGCCCTTTATAATGATAAAACTTATAGCTTGGGCGCTATAGTAGCTCAACGGTTGAACACAAACCATTCTAAAGGCGTTGTCTATGGATGTATCTATGCTACCCGTCTTGCCAGACACTTTGAGATACCTATTAGACTGGACGAGGAAGAAGTGATTCTTCTTCCTGAGAGATATCTAGATTATGATAGCATGGTTCACCATGACTTTCTTGATAGAGAGATAAATAGAAGGATGATTTATAACCTGGTATTTAGTCAGGGTACTCGTGAGACTATTACTTTGCCTGCTCCTTCTTTGTTCAATCTTCATGCAGGCAGGTACATTATTATGCCCTCGGACATTTACGCATATTGGGGCTTAGCCCAACTACAGGTGCCCGTGCCCGAGCCACCAGTCGAGTACGAGACGCCAGTTTATCAGTGGGAGCCAGAGGAGCTCACACAGCAGTGACATCCTTAGTCCACTCCGGAGTACCCCGGAGCTGGTTATTTCCCTCCTTGGGAGTAGACCAACTTAGGCCAAAAGCCTAAGCTTGGGGGAGTATGTATTTCTCACCGACTTTACATTCTTGCTTATGCTTTCACTTTGTTCGTCGGTGTTCACACTTTGCCACTGTATCATCCATGCTAGTTTATTTTCTTTTTCTCGTTTTCTTTTCGTGTGTCTGTCTAGTTTGAGAAAAGCCAAAAAGATTTCCTTTTTCTTCTTTTGCTTGTTGGGAGCTTTCCCATGTAAATAGTTTTCTGTTTCTTTGGGTCAAGGTAGAAGACCATGGTTACAATGTTTAGTGGCGCTCGCATGCATACGTGTTTATCTGTTATAGAGCCATATTACTTTGTCTTCTCCTTTGTGTTTGCCTGCAGATTCCAGCTTAGTCCAATGCACGAGCACTCTTATTATTGTTCACATCATTCGGTCGTGCAAGTGAAAGGCAATAATGACGATATATGATGAAGTGAATGAGCCTGGAAAAGTTGGTATGAACTCGATCTATTTTGTTTTTGTAAATATGACTAGCTCATCGTTCCTGATTCAGCTTTGTTGTGAGAGGAACATGTTTGCAATGACAATTAGAGATCATAGTTTCTGATGCCATGCTTAATAAGCTAGGAGCTTATAATGGTTTGTCTTGGTTGCCAACATGAATTTTGAGATGACTATGATGTAGTATGATAGGATGGTATCCTCCTTTGAATGTTTCAAGTGGCTTGACTTGGCGCATGTTCATGCATGTAGTTGTAACAAAATCAACATAGCCTCTATGATATTCATGTTCATGGTGATTTATGTCCTACTCATGCTTGCACTCGTTATTGGTTAATCTCAATGCATTTTGATGACTGTTGTCGCTCTCTAGTTGGTCGCTTCCCAGTCTTTTGCTAGCCTTCACTTGTACTAACGGGAATACTGCTTGTGCATCCACCTCCATAAACCCAAAGTTGTTCCATATGAGTCCACCATACCTACCTATATGCGATATCTACCTGCCGTTCCAAGTAAATTTGCATGTGCCACTCTCCAAATCTTCAAGAAATAATCTGTTTTGCATGCCCGAACCGCTCATATGGTGACAGGGGGCTATCAGTATCTTCCATGCTAGGCATGTTATCCTCGATATGTGTTTATTCACTATCATTCACGATAACGGGGCTGATAATTGGAATTCCCAGTTCCATGCTCAAATCAAAAAGATAATTGCAAACAAAACTCCCCCTGGATTGATGTTGCTATGGACGGCACCCGAGTATTCGGCTAGTCGTGGAGTGTGATTGATTGGTGGTGGGGGAGTCAAAAATTTACTTTTCTGTTTGGGAACAGCCTATAACATGTGTAGCGTGGAAGATGGTGAAAACTCTTAGTCATTGCATTGACAATGAAAGCATGCCACCCAAAATTATTATCTCTGTTTTAAAAGCTTGAGCTCTCGCACCTCTGCAAATCAATGCTTCCCTCTGCGAGCGGCCTGTCTATTTATGTTCCTGTTGAGTCATCCTCTTCTTATAAAAGCACCAATTAGAGAGCACCTCAGTCATTTTTATGCTTTGCTTCTAACTGTATTGAGTATGACTTTGACTGGATCTTCTTTGCCATGAATTACAATGTTTAGTCATCCCTTGGTCTTTGAAGGTGCTCTGCATTTATGTTTTGCGGTCTCAGAAAGAGCTAGCAAGATACCATCTGTTCGTACTGCTTCATGATTGTTTTGATAGAAGTGTTGACGTTTGAGACATTATTATTTGCTCGTTGGTTGATTATGCCATTGATATGAGTTTACCGTGAGACCTAGATGTCATTTGCTTATGTGGTTAGTTTGTGATCTTGCTGAAATTAAGGTTATGAGTTAGACATAGTTGCAACAACAAGATCAAACAGAGTTTGTAAAAGTTTTCCTTTTGTCTCTTTCAGTTTGTCAACTGAATTGCTTGAGGACAAACAAGGCTTTAAGCTTGGGGGAGTTGATACGTCTCCGTCGTATCTACTTTTCCGAACTCTTTTGCCCTTGTTTTGGACTCTAATTTGCATGATTTGAATGGAACTAACCCGGACTAATGCTGTTTTCAGCAGAATTGCCATGGTGTTGTTTTTGCACAGAAATAAATGTTCTTGGAATGACCTGAAAGTTTACGGAGAATTTTTGTGGAATATATAAAAAATACTGGCGCAAGAATCAACCGGAGGGGTGGAGCTGTGAGCGCACAAGGCCACCACGCGCAGGCCCCCCTCGTCGCGCCTGGCAGGCTTGTGGGCCCCAAAAAACTCCACCGCCTCCAATCTCAGCTCTATTTAGTCCGTCTCGCCCAGAAAAAAAATCAAAGGAGAAGAGTTCATCGCGTTTTACGATACGGAGGCGCCGCCACCTCCTGTTCTTCATCTGGAGGGCAGATCAGGAGTCCGTTTTGGGCTCCGGAGTGGGGAGATCGTCGCCATCGTCATCATCAACCTTCCTTCATCGCCAATTCCATGATGCTCTTCACCGTTCTCATCGTAGGCTTGCTGGACGGTGATGGGTTGGATGAGATCTATCATGTAATCCAGTTAGTTTTGACGGGGATTGATCCCTAGTATCCACTATGTTCCGAAATTGATGTTGCTACTACTTTGCCATGCTTAATGGTTGTCACTAGGGCCCGAGTGCCATGATTTCAGATATGAACCTATTATGTTCTCGCCAATATATGCGTGTTCTTGATCCTATCTTGCAAGTTGTAGTCACCTACTATGTGTTATGACCCGGCAACCCCGGAGTGAAAATAGCCGGAACCACTCCCGGAGATGACCATAGTATGAGGAGTTCATGTATTCACCAAGTGTTAATGCGTTGGTCCGGTTCTTTATTAAAAGGAGAACCTTAATATCCCGTAGTTTCCATTAGGACCCCGCTGCCACGGGAGGGATGGACAATAGATGTCATGCAAGTTCTTTTCCCTAAGCACGCATGACTACATACGGAATACATGCCTACATTAGATTGACGAACTTGAGCTAGTTACTTATCTCTCCGTGTTATAATTGTTGCATGATGAATCGCATCCGGCATAATCATCCATCACCGATCCAATGCCTATGAGTCTTTTACTAATGGTCCTTGCTATGTTACTTTGCTTCTACTGCTCTCACTGCTGCTACTGTTACTCTATCGCTACTGTTGTTACTTTGCTGCTAGTGGTTACTGTTGCTACTGCTGCTATCATACTACCTTGCTACTGATACTTTGTTGCAGATACTAAATCTTTCAGGTGTGGTTGAATTGACAACTCAACTGCTAATACTTGAGAAGATTCTTTGGCTTCCCCTTGAGTCGAATCAATAAATTTGGGTTGAATACTCTACCCCCGAAAACTGTTGCGATCCCCTATACTTGTGGGTTATCAAGACTATTTTCTGGCGCCGTTGCCGGGGAAGCGAAATCAAGAATATTCTCCCGTCAACATGCTATTTTCTGGCGCCGTTGCCGGGGAGTCACATCAATATTCTCTGAGTCACTTGGGATTTACGTCTGCTGGTCACTATGAGGAATACAATAGATCCAAGAACTAAAGTCTTGCCCTCAACTACGAGGACAGGCAAGGAACTGCCATCTAGCTCTGCACTTGATTCACCTTCAGTTATGAGTAAGTTTGCGACACCACCTCCTGCTAGAAATCCTGATATGTCGCCTGTGCTTGATGATGCTACTTCTGCTGCCCATGATGCTTATGATGATGCTATGCTTGATACTACTTTCCTGATGATGCTATGCTTGATACTACTTTGCCACTTGGTGCATTCCTTGATGCACAAATTGCTAGAGTTGCTGCTAGATGTGATGATACTTCTGAAACTGCTGATATTATGGAAGTAGAACCTGCTATTTTGCCTGCTAGAACTACCTCTCCTAGACATGAATTGCCTGGTATGCCTGAGTGTTATGTTATGAAGGGAGAGATAGCTGAGGATTTTCTTGCGTGTAAGGATAGCTATGATGTTGAGAATTTACTGCGCAAGTGGAAAGAAAAATCTCTGAATGCTAGGATGAAATACGACCCAAAGTTTGCTACTTCGCCTATCTTTGTGACCGATAAGGATTATGAATTCTCTGTCGACCCTGAGTTAATCACTCTGGTCGAATCTGATCCTTTTCACGGTTATGAGTCTGAAACGGTTGTAGCCCATCTTACCAAATTGCACGATATAGCCACCCTATTCACTAGTGAGGAAAAGATCCGCCACTACTATATCCTCAAGCTTTTTCCTTTCTCGCTAAAGGATGATGCTAAGACCTGGTTCACTTCTCTTGTCCCTGGTTGTGTGCGCAGCCCCCAGGATATGATCTACTACTTCTCTGAGAAATATTTCCCTGCCGATAAGAAGCAAGCTGCCTTGCACGAAATATACAACTTTACGCAAGTTGAAGAAGAGAGTCTCCCACAAGCTTGGGGGAGGCTCGTCCAGCTACTGAATGCTTTGCCTGATCACCCTCTTGAGAAGAATGAAATACTTGATATCTTCTATAATGGACTTACCGATGCTTCTAGAGACCACCTAGATAGTTGTGCCGGTTGTATTTTTAGGGAACAAACCGTAGAACAAGCTGAGATCCTATTGAATAACATCTTGTGCAATGAGAATGCTTGGACTATTCCCGAACCACCTCCGAAGCCAACTCCGAAGAAAAGAGGTATCATATTCCTCAGTCCTGAAGATATGCAAGAACCCCTATACTCGAAAATTGTTGCGATCCCCTATACTTGTGGGTTTTCACCCCTCTTCTCCTCACCTTCATGTGCTCCGCCAGCCCAGCCAGTTCGACGCCAGCTGCCTACACTTGACGAGTTCAATCAAGTCATTGCTCCTGCCCCCATCAGAGCTGCCTTGCCTAATAGCCCAGTTCGTGCTTCGCCACCTCGCGTTGTTCGTCTAGAGCCAGTGCAGGAGGAAGTGGAGTCCCCAACACCTCGCCTGGGACTTTCCCTGGGCCAGCCGATCCAGGTCCCTTCCGACTCCACCTAGAGATGGTGCAGCAGTACGTCCATGGCGCTTGTATGATATGTATGATTATGTGCTCTTAGACTGGAGAGAAGTAGTCGTGTTGCATCATCTAGGATCAGGAGAAGTGCGCTAGCTTAAATAATATGTCAGGCATACGAGAGTACGACCTGCGTGATATATGTATAATTATGCGCGATGTAAGATCTGTACCACGGTCCTTCTCCAAACACGACGGTTGTTTTATGAAAAATATTTGATGCTTTCCCTTGGTTGAGATTTTTTCTTATTTTCCTCTTAAACTCGGATTTCTCATTTGTTTTTTGCAACATTAACCCAGCTTTGAGAAATGAGCTATCCCTGGACACGCTCCATGCTAAGAATGTAGGGAGAGAATCAGTCTGTTGAGATAGGAAATGATTTCACTCAAGGACAATCAAGCCAACAAGAAAGCGACCGAGCATTTTCAGAAGTTTGCTGCCTTTATGAGGAGAGCCAACAACAACATCACGGAATGATGAGACAACTAATGAATATGGGAAATCAGCGTGGGCCACACCCGCAACACTCCAGATTGGCTGAGTTACAGAAGACCCGTCCACCAAGTTTCTCGCACACTGATAAACAAATGGAAGCCGATGATTGGCTACGTGATATTGAGAGAAAGCTTAATATTGGTCAATGTTCCGACCATGAGAAGGTGCTCTACGCACCTCACTATCTGACTGGAGCCGCAACCTCGTGGTGGGAAAATATCCTCCGCGTGCATCCTGACGAGAACAACATCACGTGGGCTGAGTTGAAAGAAAGCTTTCGTGGGGTGCACATTCCAAATAGCGTCACGAAGATTAAGAAAAGGGAGTTCGAGGACCTCAAGCAAATTACTTCTACTATAATGGAATACCTGGACCAATTTAATCAACTATCTCATTATGCAAGTGAAGACTATAAGACAGAAGAGAAGAAAATGGAGAAGTTCCTTGATGGACTCGCTCCGGCATTGAAGTGCGAGCTGGTCGTTCACACCTTCCTAGACTTCAAAATACTTGTGGACAAGGCCAATATGCTCGAGCCTGAACGTTGCAGTCTAGACAAATTTTGCAAGCACCATCATAATAACTCGGCACCAACTCGCAACACTATGCACAAGACTGAATACACCAAGAGTTCAACACCTTGTGCTCCAACCCCAACCAATCACACCAACACCCACTTTCATGCAAGGAACAAGGACTTCGTTACCCGCCCCAGCGTTGCCTGTTTCGCCTGCGGAGAATCCAGACACTATGCCCGGCAGTGTCCAAAGGCGGGAAATGGTACAACAAAGCCAAACAACCCCAGCAATAACTCAACACCAAAACACACAAAATTCAATCCCAACAACAACCACCGGAAGGGCCACGTGAATATGTGGCCAAGGAGGATGCTATGAAAACACCGGAGATAATACTCGGTAAGTTTCTTGTCAACAAAATTCCTGCCATGGTTTTGTTTGATTCTGGAGTTTCCCATTCGTTCATTTTGAAAAGTTTGCCTTCAAACACAACTTTTCAATCCTCCCCTTGGAAAATTCGATGACCATCAAGTCCCTGGGAGTACAACAGGTTACAAAAAATATTGCGAGAATATTACCATTGAGATTAAAGGTTTGACATTTTGGGAAAATCTCATTGTGATCAAGAGAAATAACATTGATGTTATTTTGGGAATGGATTGGTTAAATGCCAATAAGGGATTTATTGACTATTTCAATGGGACTGTCACACTCACCCATCATTAGGGAAAAAGAGTAAAAGTTGCAGCCCTGGAAAGGACCAAACCAACTCAAGCCCGGCTGAATAAAATGGAAATCTCTGAGCTAAAGGATGTTCCGGTAGTATGTGAATTTCCACATGTGTTTCCTGAAGAACTACAAGGTGTGCCACCATACCGGTAGATAGAATTTGTTATTGAGCTTGCACCCGGTACCACCCCCATATACAAGAAACCATACCGTATGGCACCTACTGAATTAGTTGAACTGAAGAAACAAATAAAGGAACTATTGGGCAAAGGTTACATCAGACCCAACTCCTCGCCATGGGGATCGCCAGTACTATTTGCCAAGAAAAGGGATGGAACGCTAAGACTATGCGTTGATTATCGAGACCTCAACATGGTCACCATCAAGAACAAGTATCCTTTGCCCCGGATAAATGACTTATTTGACTAGTTATCGCAAGCAAAGGTATTCTCAAAGATTGACTTGCGGTCAGGATATCATCAACTTAAGATATGTCCAGCAGACATTCCCAAGACAACGTTTACATTGCGATATGGACTTTACGAGTTTATAGTGATGCCTTTTGGACTAACAAATGCCCCAACATATTTCGTGCATCTAATGAACAAGGTCTTCATGAAGTACATGGATAAGTTTGTTGCAGTGTTCATTGAAAACATACTTGTCTACTCCAAGAACCCCAAAGAACACGCACAACACCTAAGGATTGTATTAGGTGAGCTGCGTAACCATCAGTTGTATGCCAAATTCAAGAAGTGTGAATTTTGGCTAAAGCAAGTCATATTTTTGGGCCATGTGATGACCCAAGGAGGCATGGCAGTAGATCCTGATAAGGTCAAGGTCGTAAATGGATGGCCGCAACCTACCAACGTGACAGATGTGCGAAGTTTCTTCGCAATGGAGGGATATTACCAGAGATACATTGAAGGTTTCTCCACCATTGCCAAGCCCATGACCCAGCTACTCAAAAAGAACAAGAAATTTGAATGGACTGAAGCATGAGAGAATAGCTTACAAGAGCTAAAGAAGAGACATACCGCTACACCAGTGTTAATCATCCCTGACCTACACAAATTTTTTGAGGTATATTGTGTCTCCTCAAGGAAATGCCTCGGATGCGTACTTATGCAAGAAGGAAAAGTCGTGGCCTATGCCTTAAGACAATTACGGCGACACGAAGAAAATTACCCCAATCATGATTTGGAATTGGCCACTGTGATACACGCTCTCAAGGACTGGAGACATTTCCTACTTGGAAATCGTTGTGAGATATACACAGATCATAAGAGTCTCAAGTATTTCTTCATGCAACCAGATCTCAACCGGCAACAACACCTCTGGTGAGAGTAGATTAAAGATTATGATGTGGGTATTCATTACCATCCCGGTAAAGCCACCGTGGTAGCCGATGCTCTCAGCAGGAACCCCACTCCAACATATGGCACTATGCAAGAGTTAAGGCCTGACTTCATTCAGAAGTTTGCTCGGCTAAACCCGCTTCTCATTCTGGAAGGCACCGTGGCACAACTAGAAGTACAACCTGTTGGAAATATGCCCTAGAGGCAATAATAAAATGGTTGTTATCATATTTCCTTGTTCACGATAATCGTCTATTGTTCATGCTATAATTGTATTAACAAGAAACAGTAATACATGTGTGAATAAATAGATCACAATGTGTCCCTAGCAAGCCTCTAGTTGGCTAGCTCGTTAGTCAATAGATGATCATGGTTTCCTAATCATGGGCATTAGATGTCATTGATAACGGGATCACATCATTGGGAGAATGATGTGATGGACAAGACCCAATCCTAAGCATAGCACTAGATCGTATTGTTCGTATGCTAAAGCTTTTCTAATGTCAAGTATCTTTTCCTTCGACCGTGAGATTGTGCAACTCCCGGATACCGTAGGAGTGCTTTGGGTGTATCAAACGTCACAATGTAACTGGGTGACTATAAAGGTGCACTACGGGTACCTCCAAAAGTGTCTGTTGGGTTGGTACGAATCGAGATCGGGATTTGTCACTCCGTGTGACGGAGAGGTATCTCTGGGCCCACTCGGTAGAACATCATCATGAGCTCAATGTGACTAAGGAGTTAGTCACACGATGACGTGCTACGGAATGAGTAAAGAGACTTACCGGTAACGAGATTGAACAAGGTATAGGTATACCGACGATCGAATCTCGGGCAAGTTCTATACCGACAGACAAAGGGAATTGTATACGGGATTGATTGAATCCTTGACATCGTGGTTCATCCGATGAGATCATCGTGGAGCAAGTGGGAACCACCATGGGTATCCAGACCCCACTGATGGTTATTGGCCCGAGAGACGTCTCGGTCATGTCTGCCTGTCTCCCGAACCCGTAGGGTCTACACACTTAAGGTTCGATGACGCTAGGGTTATAGGGAATTGTTATACGAGGTTACCGAAAGTTGTTCGGAGTCCCGGATGAGATCCCGGACATCACGAGGAGCTCCGGAATGGTCCGGAAGTAAAGATTGATATATAGGACGGATGGTTTCGGATACCGGAAGTGTTTCGGGCATCACCGGTAATGTACCGGGACCACCGAAGGGGAGCAACGACCCCGGGAGGTAAGGTGGGACAAGTGGGGGTGGGAACCAGCCCCTAGGTGGGCTGGTGCGCCTCCCCACTCAGCCCAATGCGCAGGGGAGAGAAAAGGGGGGGGGCAAACCCTAAGCCAGGTGGGCCTAAGGCCCACCAGGTGGTGCGCCACCCCTCCTCCCCCCTCTGGCCGCCGCACCTCCCATCTGGGGGGGCTGCTGCACCACCTAGGGTGGGAACCCTAGGGGTGGCACGCCCTCTCCCCTGCCCCTATATATATCAGGCACTTTTCTCCATTGAGAGATAGACTTTTCCCTCTCCCTCGACGCAGCCGTGCCCTTCTTCCTCCTCCTCTCTGTCGGTGCTTGGCGAAGCCCTGCCGGTTGACCTCGTGTCTCCATCGACACCATGCCGTCGTGCTGCTGGAGTTCTTCCCCAACCTCTCCCTCCTCCTTGCTGGATCAAGGTGCGGGAGACGTCACCGGGCTGCACGTGTGTTGAACGCGGAGGTGCCGTAGTTCGGCACTAGATCGGAATCGCTGCGAGTACGACTCCATCAACCGCGTTCTAGCAACGCTTCCGCTTAGCGATCTTCAAAGGTATAAAGATGCTCTTACCCCTCTCTCGTTGCTAGTCTCTCCATAGGAAGATCTGAATATGCGTAGGAAAATTTTGAATTTATGCTACGTTACCCAACAGTGGCATCCGAGCCAGGTTTTCTATGCGTAGATTCTATGCACGAGTAGAACACAAAAGTTGTGGGCGATGATTTGTCAATTTGCTTGCCGCTACTAGTCTTATTCTTTTCCAGCGGTATTGTGGGATGAAGTGGCCCGGACCGACTTTACACGTACGCTTACGTGAGACTGGTTCCACCGACAGACATGCACACCGTGCATAAAGGTGGCTAGCGGGTGTCTGTCTCTCCTACTCTAGTCGGATTGGATTTGATGAAAAGGGTCCTTATGAAGGGTAAATAGCTTTGGCATATCATCGTTGTGGCTGTCACGTAGGTAAGAAGGCGTTCTTGCTAGAAACCCAAATCAGCCATGTAAAACTTGCAACAACAATTAGAGGACGTCTAACTTGTTTTTGCAGGGTTTGACATGTGATGTGATATGGCCAAAGTTGTGATGTTGCATGTACGATGTATGAGATGATCATGTTATTGTAATAGGTTTCACGACTTGCATGTCAATGAGTATGAGAACCGGCAGGAGCCATAGGAGTTGTCTTAATTTATTGTATGAGATGCAACGCCATGTGCTTACTACTTTTACTTCATTGTTAACGGTTAGCTATAGTAGTAGTGTTAGTAGTAGTTGGCGTGACGACTTCACGGAGACACGATGATGGAGATCTTGATGATGGAGATCATGGTGTCACGCCGGTGACGATGATGATCATGCGATGCCTGAAGATGGAGATCGAAAGGGCAAAGATGATAATGGCCATATCATGTCACTATATGATTGCATTGTGATGTTTATCATGTTTTACATCTTATTGCTTAGAACGACGGTAGCATAATAAGTTGATCCCTCTTAAAATTTCGAGAACATATTCCCCTAAGTGTGCACCGCTGCGAAGGTTCATTGTCTCGAAGCACCACGTGATGATCGGGTGTGATAGATTCTAACGTTCGCATACAATAGGTGTAAGCCAGATTTACACACGTGAAACACCTAGGTTGACTCGACGAGCTTAGCATGTATAGACATGACCTCGAATACAAGAGACCGAAAGGTCGAACATGAGTCGTATGGTTGAATACGATCAACATGAAGTCGCTCACCATGGTGACTAGTCCGTCTCACGTGATGATCGGACACGGGTTAGTCAACATGGATCATGTATCACTTAGATGACTAGAGGGATGTCGATTTAAGTGGGAGTTCATACTTAATTTGATTAAATGAACTTAATTGTCATGAACTTAGTCTAAAAGTTGTCTTTATAAATATTGTGGATGGCCAACGTCAACCTCAATTTCAACGCATTCCTAGAGAAAAACAAGCTGAAAGATGATGGTAGCAACTATGCGGACTAGGTTCGCAACTTGAAGCTCATCCTTGAAGCAGCTAAAAAGGCTTATGTCCTTGATGCGCCGCTAGGTGACCCTCCCGCTCCCGCAGCAGCCCAGGACATTCTGAACGTCTGGCAAACGCGGAGTGATGACTACTCTCTGGTTAGGTGTGGCATGTTATACTGTTTAGAAACGGGGCTCCAAAGGCGTTTTGAGCAACACGGGGCATATGAGATGTTCCAGGAGCTGAAGCTAGTTTTTCAAGCTCATGCCTATGTCGAGAGATATGAAGTCTCCGGCAAGTTCTTTAGCTGTAAGATGGAGGAGAACAGTTCTGTCAGTGAGCACATACTCAAAATGTCTGGGTTACACGGTCGTCTGACATCACTTGGAGTCGAACTTCCGGATGATGCTATAATTGACAGAATCCTCCAGTCTCTCCCACCAAGCTACAAAGGCTTTGTGATTAACTACAACATGCAAGGGATGGAGAAGACCATTCCCGAGTTGTACTCGATGCTCAAGTCTGCAGAAGTAGAAATCAAGAAAGAGCATCAAGTGTTGATGGTCAACAAGACCACTAGTTTCAAGAAAGGCAAGGGTAACAAGAACTTCAAGAAAGACGGCAAAGCTGTTGCCGCGCCCGGTAAGCCAGATGCCGGGAAGAAGAAAAAGAATGGACCCAAGCCTTAGACTGAGTGCTTCTATTGCAAGGGAAAGGGTCACTGGAAGCGGAACTGCCCCAAATACTTAGCGGACAAGAAGGCCGGCAACGTTAAAGGTATATGTGATATACATGTTATTGATGTGTACCTTACTAGCGGTCGTAGTAGCTCCTCGGTATTTGATACCGGTGCTGTTGCTCACATTTGCAACTCAAAGCAGGAACTGCGGAATAAGCGGAGACTGGCCAAGGACGAGGTGACGATGCGCGTCGGGAATGGTTCAAAGGTCGATGTGATCGCCGTCGGCACGCTACCTCTACATCTACCGTCGGGATTAGTTTTAAACCTTAATAATTGTTATTTAGTACCAGCTTTAAGCATGAACATTGTATCAGGGTCTTGCTTAATGCGAAACGGCTACTCATTTAAGTCAGAGAATAATGGTTGTTCTATTTATATGAGTGATATGTTTTATGGTCATGCTCCGCTGGTGAATGGTTTATTCTTGATGAATCTCGATCGTGATGTTACACATATTCATAGTGTGAGTACCAAAAGATGTAAAGTTGATAATGATAGTCCCACATACTTGTGGCACTGCCGCCTTGGTCATATCGGCATTAAGCGCATGAAGAAGCTCCATACTGATGGACTATTAGAGTCTCTTGACTTTGAATCATTTGACACATGCGAACCGTGCCTCATGGGCAAGATGACTAAGACTCCATTCTCAGGAATAATGGAGAGAGCAACCGACTTATTGGAAATAATACATACTGATGTGTGTGGTCCAATGAACATTGAAGCTCGTGGTGGTTATCGTTATGTTCTCACTCTCACCAATGATTTGAGTAGGTATGGGTATATCTACTTGATGAAGCACAAATCTGAGACATTTGAAAAGTTCAAGGAATTTCAGAGTGAGGTGGAGAATCAACGTGACAGAAAAATTAAATGTCTACAATCTGATCGTGGAGGAGAATATTTGAGTCACGAGTTTGGCACACACCTAAGGAAGTATGGAATCGTTTCACAACTGACGCCGCCTGGCACAACAAAACACAACAGAGTGTCTGAACGTCGTAATCGCACTTTATTAGATATGGTACGATCTATGATGTCTCTTACCGACTTACCGCTATCATTTTGGGGATACGCATTAGAAACTGCAGCATTCACTTTAAATAGGGCACCGTCTAAATCCGTTGAGACGACACCGTATGAACTATGGTTTGGCAAGAAACCTAAGTTGTCGTTTCTTAAAGTTTGGGGCTTCGATGCTTACGTGAAGAAACTTCAACCAGAAAAGCTCGAACCCAAAGCGGAGAAATGCGTATTCATAGGATACCCTAAGGAAACTATTGGGTATACCTTCTATCTTAGATCCGAAGGTAAAACCTTTGTTGCCAAGAACGGATCCTTTCTAGAGAAAGAGTTTCTCTCGAAAGAAGTAAGTGGGAGGAAGGTAGAACTTGATGAGCTAATTACACCCCCTCTCGAACAGGATAGTAGCACAGCGCGGGAAGTTCCTGTGGCGCCCACACCGATTGAAGAGGAAGTTAATGATGATGATCATGAAGCTTCGGATCAAGTTACTGCTGAACCGCGAAGGTCCACAAGGGTACGCTCCGCACCAGAGTGGTACGGCAACCCTTTGATGGAAATCATGTTGTTAGACAATGGTGAACCTTCGAACTATGAAGAAGCGATGGCGGGCCCGGATTCCAACAAATGGCTTGAGGCTATGAAATCCGAGATAGGATCCATGTATGAGAACAAAGTATGAACTTTGGTGGACTTGCCCCATGACCGGCGAGCCATAGAAAATAAATGGATCTTCAAGAAGAAGACTGATGCAAACGGTAATATAACCGTTTACAAAGCTCGACTTATCGCAAAGGGTTTTCGACAAATTCAAGGAGTTGACTACGAAGAGACTTTCTCTCCCGTAGCGAAGCTGAAATCAGTCCGAATCATGTTAGCAATTGCCGCCTTTTATGATTATGAAATTTGGCAAATGGACGTCAAAACAACGTTCCTTAACGGGAACCTTAAGGAAGAGTTGTATATGATGCAACCAGAAGGTTTTGTCGACCCTAAGGGTGCTAAAAAAGTGTGTAAGCTCCAGTGCTCCATCTATGGGCTGGTGCAAGCATCTCGGAGTTGGAACATTCGCTTTAATGAGGTGATTAAAGCGTTTGGGTTCATACAGGTTTACGGAGAAGCCTGTCTGTACAAGAAAGTGAGTGGGAGCTCTGTAGCTTTCCTCATACTGTATGTGGATGACATATTATTGATGGGGAATAATATAGAGATGTTGGAGAGCATAAAGGCCTATTTGAACAAAAGTTTTTCAATGAAGGACCTTGGAGAAGCTGCATACATATTAGGCATCAAGATCTATAGAGATAGATCAAGATGCCTCATAGGTCTTTCGCAAAGTACATACCTTGACAAGATATTGAAGAAGTTCAATATGGAAAACTCAAAGAAAGGGTTCTTGCCAGTTTTGCAAGGTGTGAGATTGACTAAGACTCAGTCGCCGACCACGAGAGCAGATAGAGAGAAGATGAGTTCTGTCCCCTACGCTTCAGCCGTGGGCTCTCTAATGTATGCCATGCTGTGTACCAGACCTGATATAAACCTTGCCATAAGTTTGGTAGGGAGGTACCAAAGTGATCCCGGTATGGAACACTCGACAGCGGTCAAGAATATCCTTAAGTACCTGAAAAGGACTAAGGAAGTGTTTCTCATTTATGTAGGTGACGAAGAGCTCGTCGTAAAGGGTTACGTCGACGCTAGCTTTGACACAGATCCGGATGACTCTAAGTGAAAAGGACGTGGATGTCGCCTAGAGGGGGGGGGTGAATAGGCGCTTTAAAATAGTTAAGGTTTAGGCTTGAACAAATGCGGAATAAAACTAACGTTTAATATGTCAAGCACAAAACCTACAAACAACTAGGCTCACCTATGTGCACCAACAACTTATGCTAAGCAAGATAAACAACTAAGTGATAGCAAGATATATTACAATAAACAATATGTCTATCACAAAGTAAAGTGCATAAGTAAAGGGTTCGGGTAAGAGATAACCGAGGCACGGGGAGACGATGATGTATCCCGAAGTTCACACCCTTGCGGATGCTAATCTCCGTTAGAGCGGTTTGGAGGCACAATGCTCCCCAAGATGCCACTAAGGCCACCGTAATCTCCTCACGCCCTCGCACAATGCAAGATGCCGTGATTCCACTAAGGGACCCTTGAGGGCGGTCACCGAACCCGTACAAATGGCAACCCTTGGGGGCGGTCACCGAACCCGTACAAATGGCAACCCTTGGGGGCGGTCACCGAACCCGTACACGTGGCAACCCTTGGGGGCAGTTACCGGTACCCGTACAAATTGCTCGGGGCCATCTCCACAACCTAATTGGAGACCCCGACGCTTCCCGGAGCTTCACACCACAATGATTGAGCTCCGGGACACCACCAAGCTTCTAGGACGCCAAAGCATCCACGAAGAACAATATCAAGGGTACTAAGTACCAAAGGTAGTAAGCTTCTCAACTTCTCACTTCCACGTATCACCGTGGAGAACTCAAACCGATGCAACTAATGCAATGGCAAGAACACACGAAGTGGTCAAGTCCCTCACACTCAAATCCCTCCACAACAACAAAAGCTATGGAGAAATATGAGAGGAAGAACAAGGAGCTCACAAAGAACTCCAAGATCAAGATCCAAGGGGTTCTCCTCACATAGAGGAGAAAGTGATTGGTGGAGATGTGGATCTAGATCTCCTCTCTCTTCTCCCTCAAGAACAAGCAAGAATCATTGGAGGGATAGAGAGTAATCAAGCTCTAAGAATGTCAACAATGGAGGTAGAACAAGAGCTCAACGGATGGATCAGACCAAGGGGGAAGAAGACCCCCTTTATATAGTGGGGGAAGGAATCAGACCGTTACCCCCACTCTCTGCCCGAGCTCCAGCGGTACTACCGCTGGCTGCAACGGTACTACAGCGGTACTACCGCCAGCTAGCGGTACTACCGCTAGCTGCAGCGGTACTACCGCTGGCACTCCAGTACTACCGCTGGGCCCGTGGTAGTGCAAAGGCACTACCACCGCCAAGAAAGTCTTCGCAAAAAGGTCCGTCCACGAACAACCGCTAGGCAGGCGGTACTAAGCTCCTGGAGCGGTACTACCGCTGACCAGGGGCGGTACTACCGCCAGCCAGCGGTACTACCGCTAGGGCCAGCGCTACTACCGCCAACTCTAGAGGTACTACCGCTAGGTCCAGCGGTACTACCGCTCGCCACTGAAACAGCCATAACTTTCGCATACGAGCTCTGAATCGAGCAAACCCAAGCTTGTTGGATTAAGACCATGCAGTTATGAAAATGCCAAAGATATAGAGATGTGAGTCCTCTTATGAACGAAGAACCGGCAAAAACTCCAACATCGAAAACATCATAGTAGATGCATATGGACTCCGTTTTGGATGAACTCGAGCTTGTCACGAAGATGACCATAAGCTCTAAAACTCACAAATAGAAACACCAAACAAGAACCAAGAAGTATGATGCAAGGATGCAAATGGTTTGAGCTCTCAACGAATGATACGATCAAGCTACTCACTTGAGAGCCCCCTTGATAGTACAACAATCTATCCTAAACAGAAAACCTATCAAGGGCAAACCTATACCTTGCACCTCGTCCTCTTGAGCTAGATAATGATGATCTTGGCTTCCTCAAGATGGACCACCTTTCTTGATTGTGTTGGCTTGATGAAGACTAGTTGATTGCTCCCCCATACTCACTATGGGTGAGCCACTCTTCAGCATATCTTCACAAGTCCATTGCCACCACAATGGACGGCAAGCTTCAAGCATGATATCTTCGTGCTGATCCACTTGAACTTGCACATCGCAATCTTGATGACGATCACAACTTGACATCATACTCCATGGGTCGTATGAGTTCTTCCCTTTGACGCAAGCCCATGGAAACACACCTAACCCCCACATAGAACTCTCACGAAGACCATGGGTTAGTACACAAACACGTAATGGACAATGCTTACCATACCATGGGATCACTTGATCCCTCTCGGTACATCTTGTATGCTTTGTGTGTTGATCATCTTGATTTACTCTTTGTCTGAGATCTTGATCAACCATTGATGATGATCACAACTTGACGTCATACTCCATGGGTTGTATGAGATCTTCCCTTTGACGCAAGCCCATGTAAACACGCCTAACCCCCACATAGAACTCTCACGAAGATCATGGGTTAGTACACAAACACGTAATGTACAATGCTTACCATACCATGGGATCACTTGATCCCTCTCGGTACATCTTGTATGCTTTGTGTGTTGATCATCTTGATTTACTCTTTGTCTGAGATCTTGATCAACCATGTGTCTCTATGACCATTCTTTGGATAATACCTTGAATACCATCTTGGTCATCATATAAACTCCTTGAACCCAATGACCACTCTTTGGATAATACCTTGAATACCATCTTGGTCAACATATAAACTCCTTGAACCCAACAGATGGACTTCAAGAAGTGCCTATGGACAAATCCTATAAATGTAACTTAAGGCAACCATTAGTCCATAGGAATTGTCATCAAGTACCAAAACCACATATGGATATATATGCTCCAACAATCTCCCCCATTTTGGTCATCATATAAACTCCTTGAACCCAACAGATGGACTTCAAGAAGTGCCTATGGACAAATCCTATAAATGTAACTTAGGGCAACCATTAGTCCATAGGAATTGTCATCAAGTACCAAAACCACATATGGAGATATATGCTCCAACACTAAGTCACAGACCGGATACGTATATGTGTTGAATGGTGGGGCAGTGAGCTGGTGCAGCAGCAAGCAAGAAGTCGTGGCAGCATCTACATGTGAAGCGGACTACATAGCTGCTTCAGAAGCGGCTCATGAAGGAATTTGGATGAAGGAGCTCATCATCGACCTTGGAGTGGTTCCAAGCGCGTCGGGTCCAATGACACTCTTCTGTGATAACACTGGGGCCATTGCCATAGCCAAGGAGCCCAGGTTTCACCGGAAGACGAAGCACATCAAACGCCGCTACAACTCCATCCAGGACCATGTCCAGAGTGGAGTGATAGATATTTGTAAAGTACACACGGATCTGAATATTGCAGACCCGTTGACTAAACCTCTTCCACGAGAAAAACATGATCAACACCATAATGCTATGGGTGTTTGATACATCACAATGTAACTAGATTATTGACTCTAGTGCAAGTGGGAGACTGTTGGAAATATGCCCTAGAGGCAATAATAAAATGGTTGTTATCATATTTCCTTGTTCATGATAATCGTGTATTGTTCATGCTATAATTGTATTAACAGGAATCAGTAATACATGTGTGAATAAATAGATCACAATGTCTCCCTAGCAAGCCTCTAGTTGGCTAGCTCATTAGTCAATAAATGATCATGGTTTCTTGATCATGGGCATTAGATGTCATTGATAACGGGATCACATCATTGGGAGAATGATGTGATGGACAAGACCCAATCCTAAGCATAGCACTAGATCGTATTGTTTATATGCTAAAGCTTTTCTAATGTCAAGTATCTTTTCCTTTGACCGTGAGATTGTGCAACTCCTGGATACCTTAAGAGTGCTTTGGGTGTATCAAACGTCACAATGTAACTGGGTGACTATAAAGGTGCACTACGGGTACCTCCGAAAGTGTCTGTTGGCTTGGTACGAATCGAGATCGGGATTTGTCACTCCGTGTGACGGAGATGTATCTCTGGGCCCACTCGGTAGAACATCATCATGAGCTCAATGTGACTAAGGAGTTAGTCACACGATGACGTGCTACGAAACGAGTAAAGAGACTTACCGGTAACGAGATTGAACAAGGTATAGGTATACCGACGATCGAATCTCGGGCAAGTTCTATACCGACAGACAAAGGGAATTGTATACGAGATTGATTGAATCCTTGACATCGTTGTTCATCCGATGAGATCATGGTGGAGCAAGTGGGATCCACCATGGGTATCCAGACCCCGCAGATGGTTATTGGCCGGAGAGGCGTCTCGGTCATGTCTGCCTGTCTCCCGAACCCGTAGGGTCTACACACTTAAGGTTCGATGATGCTAGGGTTATAGGGAATTGTTATACAAGGTTACCGAAAGTTGTTCGGAGTCCTGGATGAGATCCCGGACGTCACGAGGAGCTCTGGAATGGTCCGGAGGTAAAGATTGATATATAGGACGGATGGTTTCGGATACCGGAAGTGTTTCGGGCATCACCGGTAACGTACTAGGACCACCGGGACCACCGGAGGTGGCCCCGGGGGACCACCGAAGGGGGGAAACGACCCCGGGAGGTAAGGTGGGCCAAGTGGGGGTGGGAACCAGCCCCTAGGTGGGCTGGTGCGCCTCCCCGCTCAGCCCAATGCGCAGGGGAGAGAAAAGGGGGGCAAACCCTAAGCCAGGTGGGCCTAAGGCCCACGAGGTGGTGCGCCACCCCTCCTCCCCCCTCTGGCCGCCGCACCTCCCTTCTGGGGGGCTGCCGCACCACATAGGGTGGGAACCCTAGGGGTGGCACCCCCTCTCCCCTCCCCCTATATATATCGGGCACTTTTGGCCATTGAGAGATAGACTTTTCCCTCTCCCTCGTCGCAGCCCTGCCCTTCTTCCTCCTCCTCTCTGCCGGTGCTTGGCGAAGCACTGCCGGGAGACCTCGTCTCTCCATCGACACCATGCCGTCGTGCTGTTGGAGTTCTTCCCCAACCTCTCCCTCCTCCTTGCTGGATCAAGGTGCGGGAGACGTCACCGGGCTGCACGTGTGTTGAACGCGGAGGTGCCGTAGTTCGGCACTAGATCGGAATCGCTGCGAGTACGGCTCCATCAACCGCGTTCTAGCAACGCTTCCGCTTAGCGATCTTCAAAGTATGAAGATGCTCTTACCCCTCTCTCGTTGCTGGTCTCTCCATAGGAAGATCTGAATATGCGTAGTAAAATATTGAATTTATGCTACGTTACCCAACACAACCCACTCTACATGAGCATTTCAAGAAGGCTCAAAATAAGCACCCCAGTACTGAAGGTATAAAAAGGAAGGTGAACCTAGGAAAGGCGCCCGAGTTCATTATTGCTGAACAAGGAATATTATGGTACAACGGCTGGCTATGCGTACCAGACCAAGAGGACCTCAAAGTTCAAATTTTGGAAGAAGCTAACAACGTGTCGTATTCAATCCATCCTGGAGGTACAAAGATGTACAACGATCTACAAGCAATATATTGGTGGCACGAAATGAAGAGGGATATCGCTTCCTTCATTGCATGTTGTGATTCATGCCAACAAATAAAGCCAGAGCACCAGAAGCCAGCAGGGCTATTACAGCTAATGAAGGTACCCGAATGGAAATGTGATGAGGTCAGCATGGACTTTGTTGTCGGACTACCCCAGTCCCGACACGGACACGATGCCATATGGGTTATCACAGATTGACTCACCAAGGTGGCTCACTCTATTCCGATAAAGACCACTTACTCCACTTAGAAGTTGGCCAAATTGTACCTTACTCATATTGTCTGCCTACATGGGATCCCTAAAACCATAGTCTCCGACCCAGGTACTCTATTTACATCGAGGTTTTGGGATTATTTACAACAAGCATTGGGAACACAATTGGTATTCAGCACCACGTATCACCCCCAAACTGGAGGACAAACCGAACTTGTGAATCCGATTCTTGAGGACATGCTCAAGGCATGTGTACTAACATATGGGAACAGTTGGGAGGATAGTTTGCCTTACGCTAAGTTCTCATACAACAATAGCTACGAGTCAAGTCTGCAAATATAATCTTTTGAAGCTTGTACGGACGAAGATGACGTACCACACTAAACTGGCCAGAGACTGGAGATAGTCGTGCCTTCCGCCCGCAAATTCTTCAAGCGGTCGAGGACAAGGTAAAACTCATCAGAGACAAACTCAAGAAAACCCAAAGCCGTCAGAGCAGCTATTACGATCAAAAACACCGTGACGTTGGCTTTGATCCAAATGATTATGTGTATCTCAAGGTATCACCCATGAGGGGGTTACAATTTTTCAAGGTCAAAGGAAAGCTTGCACCCCACTTCATCGGACGATTCCGGGTAATCGCTCGAAGGGGTCAAGTTGCCTATTAGCTTGACCTACCTGCAAAGTTATCAGATGTACATGACATGTTTCACATTTCTCAACTAAGGAAGTGTGTGAGGAATCCAGATCAACACGTGCCCCATGATAGTATAGAAGTGCAACCAGATCTCTCTTATGAGGAGCACCCTGTAAGAATACTGGAGGAAGCAGAACAAAGGACACGTCAGAAGGTCAGCAAACTATTCAGGGTACAGTGGAGTAACCATACAAAGGATGATGCCACTTGGGCAAGAAAGGACTTTCAACAAAAGGAACGACCGCAACTACTCGAGGACTGGCTCAAATATCAGGGACAAGATTTTTCTTAAGGGGGTAGGTGTTGTAACATCCTCAAATTTTTAATCTGGTTTTCCTGTATTTCATTATTTTTGAAATTGGTTTTTCAAGAAAATTTGTTTTTTTGAAAGCCTCTTTGGGATCTTTTGAAAATTCTCCCTTGATAAATTCTTTTAAAACTTCTTCAACAATAACTCTTGTTGAAAGGAATTTCACCTAGTCCTTCTTTACTAAAAGTTTTCACTCAAAGAAAACCTTTATTTTCTTTAAAAAGAATTCCTATTAAAGGGAGTAGCCAAGCTTTTGACAAACCAACCCTACTTCCTAAATTTGGTTACCTCCAGCCTCCTCTGATTTCTTGTCCATGGCACCTCCTTGACATCTACACAACTTTTAAAAAGGATTTCTCAAAGTTTTGGAAAGATTTAACCACCTTTCGTATTTTATTTTATCTAAAACTATTTTCTGTAATCTGGTTTGACCCCTAGATTTTTGAAAGGAACTCATAGATTTCTTTGGGTCCTGTTCACCAAATTCCTATCTTTGGTAGAACTTAGTATCCTCAAATTTTGTTTGACCTAAGTTTGACCATAATTCTCTGTTTTTGTTAAAAACCTCACTTAACTATTTTCAAAAACGATGAAAATTTCACGCAGCCTCTACGATCAATGAGAGGCCACCCCATAAATTTCCAGCTTCAAATAAGGTTTTCTCACGTAGGTTTCATTCAATCGACCACCTGGTGTGCATTGTTTTGGTGTGAGGTTCTGTCTCAGTCAAAGTGCAGAGCTGCAGCGTTTCAGGTTGAGGTTCACAGATTTCAGTGTCAATCTCCATAGTGGCGACCAGGGGGGGGGGGTCTTCCCTCTGTGCCTTGCCCTTATCCATCGTGCCGCTTGCTCGGTTGGCCGCATGTGTGCGTCGACGGTGAGCCGGCCTGAGCCAGCTAGCCTTAGCAGTAGCGCAAGCAATGGCTGCGGCAGCAACCAGCAACCTCTGCCGAAAAGCCACGCTGCCCGGAACCGCTCCTTCTCCCTCGAGCCTCCACGTGGCCGTCCTTGCCCGTGCGCACCGTGAATGCCGTTGCCACGTCCCGAATGACACAGTGTGATTCCTGCTGTCGTCGCACCCAGTGAGTGCCGCACCATCGAGCTGGGTCTACCCTTGAAGGCCGTGCAAGATTAGGCCTAAAATGGATTACCCATATAGTGTTGGTGCTGCCCCCACCCTGTAACCGCCTGCTAAACCCCTTTGGCCACCGGAATTTGTCGCCGGAGTTAAGCTCCCCCGGCACCCCTCGCGCCCGTCTATAAATAGAGAGCTCTCTTGCCCCCGAGCACCTCAACCACTTCAGCCCCACTCCTCCTCCTCAAGGAGCCTCACCCTAGCCAGAGAAGAGGCTCGGGGAGGTGTTCTTCCCCGACTTCGGCTGCCTCGATCCGCATCGGGTCCCGGCTGGATTCACGTAGGTTAGTTAAGCTGAGCACCCCAAAACCCTATCCGTAACCTCCTGGTGGACTCTTATCCCTAATCCCTGCTTCAATTTGATCATAGGAATCCCAACCGGTGAGATCGAAGCATGACTGACGTCGTCATCTGCCAGAGTAGTGGCCACTGTCGATGTAGTGCTCACCAACGATCAACTTCACCTGCCACCAACACGAAAGGACTCGGTGAGTACGTGTTTCCTCTTGAGCTTGCATTGGTTTTTCCCTTGAAGAGGAAAGGGTGATGCAGCACAGGAGCAGTAAGTATTTCCCTCAGTTTGAGAACCAAGGTATCAATCCAGTAGGAGAATCTCATCAAGTCCAGAGTACCCGCGCAAACACAAAAGAGCTTGCACCCAACACTATAAAGGGGTTGTCAATCCCTTCAAGATTGATTGCACAGTGAGATTTGAAGGCGGAAAGTGCAACGAAGTAAAAGTGTAAGGCTGAAAATATGGTGTGAAGTAGACCCGGGGGCCATAGTGTTCACTAGAGGCTTCTCTCAAAATAGAAAATATTACGGTGGGTGAACAAATTACTGTCGAGCAATTGATAGAACCGTGCAAAGTCATGACGATATCTAAGGCAATGATCATACATATAGGCATCACGTCCGAGACAAGTAGACCGATACTTTCTGCATCTACTACTATTACTCCACACATCGACCGCTATCCAGCATGCATCTAGTGTATTGAGTTCATGATGAACAGAGTAATGCTTTAAGCAAGATGACATGATGTAGAGGGATAAACTCAAACCGATGATGAAAACACCATCTTTTTACCCTTGATGGCAACAAAACGATGCGTGCCTCGCTACCCCTTCTATCACTGGGTGAGGTCACCGCACGGTATGAACCTAAAACAAAGCACTTACTCCCATTGCAAGAATCATAGATCAAGTTGGCCAAAAAACCCACAACTCGAAGAGAATTACAAGGATATGAAATCATGCATAAGAGAGATCAGAAGAAACTCAAATAGGATTCATAGATAATCTGATCATAAATCCACAATTCCTCGGATCTCGACAAACACACTGCAAAGAAGATTACATCGGATAGATCTGCATGAAGATCATGGAGAATTTTGTATTGAAGATCCAAGAGAGAGATGAAGCCATCTAGCTACTAGCTATGGACCCGAAGGTCCATGGTGAACTACTCACGCATCATCAGAGAGGTCATCGTGTTGATGAAGAAGCCCTCCGTATCCGAATCCCCCTCTGGCTGGGCACCAGAACGTGCCCCAGATGGGATCTTGCAGAGACAGAAGCTTGCTGTGGCGGAAAAGTATTTTCGTGGATCTCCCGATTTTTTTAGGGATTTTAGGGAATTTATAGGCGAAGGAGCTAGGGCAGGGGAGGCCCAGGGATCCCACAAGCTTGGGAGGCGCGACCCCCCTGGCCGCGCCATGGGGGCTTGTGGCTTCCCCCAAGACTACTTGCCTTGGCTCCCAAGCTAGACATGTATCTTCTGTTCCGAAAAAAATCATTCCGGAAGTTTTATTCCGTTTGGACACCGTTTAAAATCCTCCTCTGAAAAGGGTCAAAACACGGAAAAAACAGGAACTGGCACTTGGCACTGAGTTAATAAGTTAGTCCCAAAAAGAGATAAAAGGCATACAAAACATCCAAAGTTTGACAAGATAATACCATGGAACTATCAAAAATTGTAGATACGTTGGAGATGTATCAGTACGCTGGTGTTCTTAGCTTCCTTTGCCCCGACGAAGATCGCCGTCGGCGACCACCTCGTGTCTATGACGCCGGTGAGATTCAAACCTGACGGGTGGGACCCCCTCATCAAATGTTTTCCCCTAGAGCATATTCTCCAGAAACCGTCTTCCTTGTGGGTTGGCGTATTTCCTTCTCGCGCTTTGCTCTGTTTCAAACTAGCCCCTAGGAAGTTTCTATTTTCTTACAGAATAGTCCCTGGTTTAATTTTGCTTATAACTTTTAAGCTACAAAAGATTTTTAAATGATTTTTTTGCAAAATATTTCTTTGGAGGTCTAGTTTATTTTCAGATTTATTCAATTTTTTTTGGAGAGAGTAGCTAAGCCCTTAGCACTTATGATAGTATATGGTATATAACGTAGATTCCGACGAGGGAGACGCTGACGTCAACTTCACCGAGCTCAATCCCGACTACGTTGAACCAGGCAAGCATGTTTCAAGTATTGATGTGATGTTTGCTAATTAAAATTTTAACTTGTCATATATTGCATGAACTAACACATTGCATCTTCACTTATTTAAAAACTCAATATGTGGCTATGATGAATCATATGGGTGTGAGAGGCCGTGGATAACCTAGTCACGCGGAATGTGATAGGTGGTGGCCTGGTCATGCCGGATGCATGACCGTGATGAGAATAAATTGGATAACTCGAGTATCGACCTAGATCGGGTCTTGTCAGTGTGTCACCTTATTATCATGCTGCCACAATTTTTCCGAAAGGGAATGATGTATAGTCGGTCGTGAACCTATTATCAGTTACACACCAAGTAGAGGGGCCGGGATGAAGGTATCGATGGCCGTGGACTAAATCCAGGCATCAGGTCAGGGGGCATGGGTGTTTCCAGTCTGGGACCGAGGGGGAGGGCACTCCCTTGTAGCGAGCGGTATAAATTTGATCCCATGCAAGTCGAGGTTGGAGCCTCCCTATTTTATGGTTTTTCCCTGGCAGCGTAGTCCGGGTGAGACCGGTATTCGCGGGGGTAAAAATAGGTCTGTGCTGGTTCTGAGTGTTTGTTTCTGAAATATTGTATGCGGTATTAGTCCTAGTGACTATTGGAACCCATGGGCTATGGGTAAAGAGTACACCCTCTGCGGAGTCAAAACTATTCAAGTAGCCGTCTCCACGGTCAAGGACGGCTGGTTGACAGGCCACGTGTTGGTCTTAGAGTCAGTCCCTGGAGCACAAGTTTGTTTTAATAATAATGGTTATGAACATCTGACGATGATATGGAAAAACTTACTTGATGGAAACTTTGGTTACTAGGAATATCCTGAAGGTTGGTTGTACCACCCGAATAATCCTTTACTTTTACTTATGCCCTTTCCGGGGTGTCGCTGAGACGCCCGACTGCGACTTGTTATTTATTTATGCCCTTTCTATGCTGTCGCCGAGATGCCCGACTGTGGCTTGTTATTTATTTATGCCCTTTGTGTGGTGTCACTGAGACACCCGACTGCGGCTTGTTATATTATTATGCCGTTTATGAGGTGTCGCTTAGACGCCCAATGGTGGTTATTTATTTTACCCGTTAACCTTTCGAGGCATCGCTCCAGACACCCGATCGATGCTTTTTATTTTCTGCTTGGGTATTTTGGGAGGATTACTGTCACATCCCTAAATCCCAAATATAATATAGCAAGTTTGTGCTCATGTCTTCTTCTTTGCATCCAAGTAAATGAAATGAAATCAAAAGCAAAGCAAAGAAAACAAAAGCAAACCCTAGCAACCCTATATTCAAAAGCAATTCAAATTGGTGGCAAATTAAAGATCCCAAAATGGCTATTAGAAAAGTTCATCATTTGTGATAAATGTTGAAAACAAAAAAGCAGGGGTGAAATATATTTTCAAAATGGTTTTGGCATTTTATTTTAAATTTAAAAGCTACTGAAATCAACTATATAATTGATTTCAAATAATCCAAAGTTTTCAAAAATGATAAAACTTTTGTTTATATTTGGAAATATTCCAAATAACACTTCAGCATGTTTCAAACTATTTTAGGAATAGTTTGGAGCCAAAAATAAAACAAAAACATATCACAAATGTTTTAACAGAAACAGAAAAGAGAAAAAGATGAAAATACCTTAACTGTCGCTTACCTAGCCCAGGCCCAGCTCCTCCCCTGTCGTCTACCTTCTGCCAGTCGGCATTAGGAGGTGGCCACCGCTCCCTCCGACGCGGCCACGCACCTGCGTGCCTGACTGGCTGCCGCTTCGCGCTCGTGAGGAAGGGATAAACCTCCCGAGCTCGTTCCCATCCTCTCACCCTCCTCATTCGCCCCCTGTACTTTCCTATCTCGGCCGCCATTTCTGCGAGCTCGAACTCGAGCTAGCCATCGCTCCGGTCGTCCTCCCTCGCCTCTGAGTGTGTCGTTCACTCCGCCTCAATGAGCTGGTCGTCCTTGCCAAAGGAGAAGATCCCCCGAGACCTGCAACGCCCTCGTCACCGTCGTCTTCAACCTTTGCCCGCTGCCAAGCCACCGCCGATTCGCCGGATCCAGTGCCTCCCCGAGCAGCCTGAGCATCCCTTCGTCACCGCAGTGAGCTCCGGAGTGTTTCCCCCCATTTCCCCCTCTCTTTCCCGAGCTCTAGGCCCAGTTTCACCAGAGCCCGACCAGGACCGCCGCTGTAGCTCGTCGCCGGTGACCCTACGGTGACTGGTTGGTCCATCTGGGCCTGCAACAACTACAACTCGTCACGTAGGTGCTTTAGGAGCCCAGCCCCATGCATTTTGCCCCTGTTTTTGATGACCTCGACGATGGCCAAGCTTCGGCCGCCGCCAAGCTCGTCGCCGGTGTCGATTCCGGCTACCCCAACCCCTGGGGTTTGATCCATCGTGCGTGTCGTCGAGTGGTCGTTCTTCCTGTGCCCTCTGCCGCTCGAATGGTCATCAGAGACGCATTTCCGACGCCCTCCGCCTTCTCTGGTGCTGCTGGAGGCTCACCGTCGGCGAGATCGACCTCGTCGCCGGTGGGTTCAACCCCCGTGAGCCTATGACAGTTGGGGCCAGCCCTTGAGTAGTTAAGTTTAAGTTAATAAAAATAAATAATTAATTAAATCCCTAACTAGCCACTGACATGTGGGTCCAGCCCTCTTAATTAGCTAATTAAGTTTAAACTTTATCTAAATCTGGCAAGAGTCACTGACCAGTGGGTCCCACTGGTCAGGTTTGACTTTCAACGGCCAGCTGACCTGTTGATGTCATGCTGATGCAATAAATCTAATTTTGGTTTTAATATAATTCCAGAATAATTGCAAAACTTTGGAAATTCATAGAAATTTGAATATAACTCCAAATCAGACAAATAATATATGCAAATTGATCAGAAAATTTCAAGGAACACAATGGTGCTACTTTCATGCATGAAAAACAAAGTTATGAAACAACATGAGGTCAAATCAATTAAATAGTTAAGATGAATATGCCATTTCAAATAATATTTGAATTTGGATTTCAAACCAGATACAAACTAAGGTTTCACCAACCACATTGAATCTTATCACCTTTCCGTTCATGCCATGTTCATGCACCATGATTGTTGCATATGATTGTTAATATTTGTATGTTGTTATTCGGTAGGCCCCGCCTTTTCGGATACGACTGATTATCCGGCCAACGGATATCACCCCTCTGCTGAGCAACAAGGCAAGCAACCATTTTGATAATCCCGATAAATCCCATGTTCTCGCTCCTGCTCTTACTTATTGCATTAGGTCAAAATGCTTCCAATGTTTTTACCACATTAGCTGAACCCATTCCTTTGCATGACCTGTCTTTGTCACAGTAAATAGCTAAACCTTGCAACCTAGCATACCTGGTAGATGCTTGAGCCATGATGTGTCTTATCCTGCTATGCATGCTATGCTTAGAGTTGTGTATGGTCTTTCATCTTGGTGATGAACATGATCGTGAGAATGTGTTCAGTTAATAAAGGTTGTGTGTTGAACCTGATTTGGTAAAGGCACCGGTGAAAGGCTATGTAGGAGTACATGGCGGGTTGTTTCATTGGAACCATCCATAGGAACTGAGTTCCGCGTATGTAATCCAAGACTAGATACTATCACACGTTGGGATACTTAATTGACCCTGTCGACTTATTAATCGCCTAGTACTCGGTCCAGGAGTTGCAAGTAGTTTCTTGTGTTTATAGTCATGCTGGAGGCCGTGCGTAGTGCTGACCTTAGAGGTGGGCTATGATGCGGTAGGCAGTGGCACGGTGTACCAAGTGGCACCCGGATGGTGGGCTTGGGAACCATGCACACATCGTTTGGGGCCGTGGCGGAAACCTCAGCCGGACTTCTGTGCGGGTTACCCTCAGATAGGCGATAAACCCGGACTAGGTATTAGCATGGTTAACGGTCGTGGCCGACTCCCTCGCTGGGCTTCCGCTTGAAGGTTGCCGAGGTGCATGACATGCACATAGTAATAAGTGGCGAGAGCTTTTGTGGAGAAGTACACCCCTGCAGGGTTATGATCTATTCGAATAGCCGCATCCGCGGATATAGACTACTTGGAAACACATGTTGTTCATAGACAACTATAATGGCTACTCATAAAAATGTCAAGATAAGTGTGAGTGTTGTGGATGGCATTTCCGTAGGTAGACGAAATGATTCCATGATGGTGTATTGTTGTGGTGTTAGTGGACTCGTATCCGAGAAAACAAAGTTGTCAAAACTATTTAAAAATGTAGTTTGTCTAACCAAGAGTCAAAGCTGGCTTTCTGCATGAAACCCCACAACTCCTTGTTGATACATTGCATGAGTAGATAGATTATTCTAAAGTCTTGCTGAGTACTTTTGTACTCACGTTTGCTTAATAAATTGTTGGAGAGGTTGTTAATGACCCTAATGGTGGGTTCTATCTAGACGTTGACGACGACGAGTAGCTGGTGTCCCAGCTATGATCTGGCCCTAGGTTGGGACTGTAGATAGTCAGGCCATGTGCCTTTTACCTTTCCATCTGTCTGAACTCAGATAGTTTTAATCTTCTGCTGGCTTGTAAGACTTGTTTAAATGACTTGTGATGATGGGTCGTGAGACCTCTATCCGTGTAATATTATGTGTGAGGCTCTTCCGAGCCTTCTAAATAAAGTTTGTATGTTTATGGTTATGTTGTGATGCCATCGATGTATCTATGCATATCGGTATGCCATGCGTACGTGTGTTTCACTTGATATGCATGGGGTTCCAACACCTAGTCGTATGCCTTAGTAGCAGTCCTTACGAGGAAATGCCCCTTTGTGATTCCATCGAGCCATGGTAGTTCGCTACTGCTCCGGACACATTGGTTGACCGGCATGTGTCCTTCTTAGCTGCTGTGTCTGTCCCTTTTGGGAAATGTCATGCGGTGTAATGGAGTCCTTGCAGCTTGCTATGACTCGTCTACACTCATTGATGACCGACACCTGCTTTGCTGGGTCATGTATGCCTATCCTTGTACGAAACTGCCACTTGAGTTTATGACTAGACATGTCGATCCGGGTTCTTTGACATCGGAATGCTAGCGAAACAATTGCATACGTGAGTCAAAAGGCACAAACGGTCCCGGCTAAGGTAAGGCTGCAGCCGTGGGGATAACCGTGCGTGAGACCACAAAGAGATGTGATGTGTTATAGGCTGGATTCCTATGGCTTAGGATCGGGGTCCCGAGAATTACCGCCCGACTTATCTACTCTAACTTAACTGCTATTAATATCTCTATCTTGATAAGTTTGACATTTAACCCTGTATATTAAAATTGCTGCATGCACCTCATCTTTTGTGCAAACTGTTTTGCGAGTACTTTTTGAAGTACTCACTGGCTTGTTGATGTGGCCAAATATGGATGAAGGAGACCTAATGGATGAAGAGTTCGATAGCGAGTCTGACGCCTAGAGGAGTCCCAATCACTCTTGTGATCATGGAGTTCATCGTTGTATTATTTCACGGCTTCCGCCACCCCGAATAAATCATCAAGCTTCACTCTGACGCTTGGTGCATAGTAGTACTTATTGTTGGAAATATGGCCTAGAGGTAATAATAAATTGGTTATTATTATATTTCCTTGTTCATGATAATCGTTTATTATCCATGCGAGAATATTGATTGAAAACTCAAATACATGTGTGGATACATAGACAACACTATCCCTAGTGAGCCTCTAGTTGACTAGCTCGTGATGGTCAAGGTTTCCTGGCCATAGACAAGCGTTGTCACTTGATAACGGGATCACATCATTAGGATATTGACGTGATGGAGAAGACCTGATGGGGTCATAGTCCTAGGGTAGGGGCATAGGCCTGCCGTAGGTGTCCTACACAAGGACTACCCCACACAAAGGATAAGACCCTAAGTCTACCCCGACTGAATTAAGGAGTCCCCATCATCCAGTCGGAGATTAGCATTCGGAGGACACCAGGCTAACCGACTGGGTACACTCGGTACATCGAAACCTCTCCGGAGGGAAACTGCCATACGTTTCCGGGTGCATTTATTAGCATTTAGAGCAGACGTTACCTGTAACGTACGCATTCAATCGCCACTACTACACCCCTGAATCAGAACCGTTGTGGAGGGCAGCGCACTCTATATAGGCCGCCCTCCCCCACTGGTAAAAGGGTTAGCAAATCATTGTACTCCATATTACACTCGGTAACAAGCTCCGAGAGCACTGAGACGTAGGGCTGTTACTTCCACCGCAGAGGGTCCAGAACTCATACAACCTCGCCGTAGCTAGGACTCTGCCCATCTCATTCGTACCCTACACATCTACTGTCAGGCTTATACCCACGACAGTTGGCGCCCACCGTGAGGCAGGCGTCTAAGCGACTTCCGGCGAGTTTGCGACTACTTCCTTTCGTCATGTCGTCTGGTGGAGATTCGAGCATGGGTCACCAGATCCTCTTCGGCGCTCTCTCCTTCACCGTCGACGATTCGGCGTGGCTTCGGGAGGCGCCTCTCGACGTTGAGGCGCTTCCCCGTCGCGGGGCCACGCACTTCCGTGCCGGCGCTCGCAGCGTTCTTCTTCTCCAATAATCGGCTCCATTGTCGGCTTGCACCTCCGTCATGCGCCGCAACAAGCGATCCCGCAGTCCGCGTCTCCAACATTGGGTGCAGCATGCCCGAGCGCGTCAGATCACGTCCTCTCAAGTGGCAGTTCTGGAGTCTGTTGTGGTTGCCCCGCGTTCCCAGTGCTCGGGCTCGGTTCCGACTGAGCTCCCTTCCGAGTACACGGGCCGCGGGTCTGCAGCAGAAGTACACATGGCCAACACCCATGAAGATCCCCGTCAGGCCGGCCGGAGCGAGCGCGAAATCGGTGAAGCATCCGGTGCACGCCGTCCGCCTCGTCGTTCTGCCAGTCGGCACACCCGACGGAGCAACGTGGAGTTGTTCCGCACACCTCTCCTCAACTTGGCTGCGGCTGCCAACATCGCCGATTCCCTCCAGCCGACTGATTCAGAGGCAGGAATGGGAATCGAGCAGATCCGTGCTCTGTTGCACACGGCGCAGCAGCAGAATTCGGTAGTCTCCCAGTCGCACAATCGGATCTACATTAGTTCCGTCCATGCGAACATGCATCGATCGGTTCACAGCCCTTGTTCCCATCAGCACCATAGGGGAGGCAGCCGTTCCATGATCCGTGAAGATCGCCGCCGCTCGCGCACCCCTCCGCGGGGTGGGCCCTATGGGCCCCGACATCATGATGATCGGCGTTCAGTCGGCGACACTTAGGACCCAAGACCCGACGCAAGAGGGCGAATCGCCCAGCGAAGAGTCGACAGGGGTCGAGCCCACCGTGATGGTCACGATCTGGATAGTCCAAGTGGCAGCAGGACCATCGTGTCCGGCCCCAAGTGTTTTAGTCGAGCCATCCGCTCGGCTGACATCCCGCCCAACTTCCGATTGGCAGCGGGAATCGGTAAATTTATGGGGGAATCCAAGCCTGAAACATGGCTAGACGACTACCGAGTGGCAGTCCAGATCGGAGGAGGGGACGCCCATGTCGCTATGAAGCACCTCCCTCTGATGCTCGACGGCTCGACGCGAGCTTGGCTGAACCAGTTGGCCCCCTCAAGCATTTACAGTTGGGTAGATCTGGCCCGAGTGTTCATCAGGACCTTTGAAGGGACGTGCAAACGCCCTGCAGGCCTTGTGGAGCTTCAACACTGTGTCTAGAAGCCGAATGAGCCCTTGCGCGACTTCATCCAGCGATGGACAACTCTCTACCACACGGTGGAGAACGTCACCGAGCATCGAGCGGTCTGCGCATTCAAGGCAGGCGTACGGTACAGGGAGCTGTACCTAAAGTTTGGCCAGACAGGCGACATCTCCATGAGCAAGATGATGGAGATAGCGGCTCGCTATGCAAATGGCGAGGAAGAGGACCGCATCCGGAGTGGCAAACACAAGACAGTCGGCGACGCCGACGGAGGTAACACTCGGAAGCAAAAACAGAAAGTTCCGCCCACACCGCAGAAAGAAGCTGCAGCTGTGACCAGCGCCAAGTTCAAGGGCAAAGGGAAAGCGCAGTCTGCCCCCAAGAAGAAGCTGTTCAACAATCCCATCCTGGACCAGCCTTGTCCGGTTCACACGAAGATGGACGAAGAAGGCAACCCCATATACGCGAAGCACACCACTCGACAGTGTCGTCTCCTGATCCAGGGATTCAGCGAAGGGCAACCAAGTGAGAAGAATCCTGAACAAGATGAGGAGGACAAGGAGGATCCATTCCCCCAAGTCCATGCAACCCTCATGATTTTTGCTGACGTTGAAAGCAAGAGTCGACTGAAGTTGGTGCACAGAGAGGTCAACATGGCCGTTCCGACTGCTCCCAAGTTCCTTAAATGGTCTCAGACTACGATCACCTTTGATCAGTCGGATCATCCAATGCATGTCCCCACCCCAGGAAGATAGGCTCTGGTCGTCGACCCGGTGGTGGAAGGAGTCCGACTGGGCAAAGTCCTCGTGGACGGCGGTAGCGGACTGAACATCATGTACGCTGACACTCTCAAGGGAATGGACATTCTGATGTCCAGACTCAGCGAGAGCAGTATGTAGTTCCACGGAGTCGTCCCTGGACGGAAGGCCAAGTCACTCGGCCAGATCGCGTTGGACGTCATCTTCGGCTCCGACAAGAACTTTCGCATGAGAGGCTCACATTTGAGGTGGTGGATTTCCAGAGCGCTTACCACGCAATTCTGGGCCGCCCGGCATACGTGAGTTTCATGGCACGTCCATGCTATGTGTACTTGAAGCTGAAGATGCCCGGCCCAAAAGGAGTTATCACCATCACAGGCAACCGCCAGCGAGCCGAGGAGTGTCTGCAGGAGGGATCAAGAATCGCTGACCAGCAGATGGCGGTACTCGAGCTCGACGAATACAAGAAGACAGTCGACCCTGCCGACCCGATGCGCTCAAAGAAACCAGCTTCTGAGTCCGCGTTCCAGTCGGCGGGAGAGACGAAGAAGGTCAGGATCCACCCGACGGACGACTCTGCCGCCCCGACGAACATCTCCACCACCCTCGATCCTAAATAGGAAGCCGAGCTCACCCAATTCCTCCATGAGAACTGGGACATCTTCGCATGGAAACCATCTGACATGCCGGGTGTGCCTAGGGAGTTGGCTGAGCACCGACTGCATGTGGATCCCGCCGCTCGGCCTGTCCGAGAGCGCCTGCGCCGGTCCGCCGCGCACAAGAGGAAGGCAATCGGAGAAGAGGTGGCCAAGCTGTTGTCTGCCAACTTCATTCGCGAGGTTCACCACTCCGAGTGGCTCGCCAATGTCATCATGGTGCCCAAGAAGGACAAGTCACTCCGAATGTGCATTGACTTCAAGCATCTCAATAAGGTCTGCCCGAAAGACCATTTTCCGCTCCCCCGCATAGATCAAATTGTCGATTCGACTGCGGGATGCGAGCGTTTGTCATTTCTTGATGCCTATTCGGGCTATCATCAGATCCGTCTGCATGGTCACGATGAGTTGAAAACAGCCTTCATCACCCCGTTTGGGTGCTTCTGCTACATCACTATGCCTTTCGGTCTGAAGAATGCAGGAGCTACCTTTATGCGCATGATCCAAAAATGTCTCCTCGACCAGATCGGTCGCAATGTGGAGGCATACATGGATGATATTGTAGTCAAGTCACGCAAAGGTTCAGACCTGCTGACTGACTTGGCAGAAACATTCGCGAACCTTCGTAGGTACGATATCAAGCTCAGCCCAGCCAAATGTTCATTCGGTGTTCCCAGCGGAAAGTTACTCGGTTTCTTCGTTTCCAAACGAGGGATCGACGTTAACCCCGAAAATATCGGGACCATGGTCCGAATGGAGTGGCCGGTTAGAATACACGATGTTCAACGGCTCACAGGTTGCCTAGCGGCTTTGAGCAGGTTCATCAGTCGACTCGGCAAAAAAGCACTTCCTATGTACCGACTCATGAAGAAGTCAGATACCTTCGAGTGGACAGACGAAGCTCAAGTCGCATTCGACGACCTCAAAGTCCTACTTTCCACCCATCCGGTTCTTACTGCTCCGCTCAGTAAAGAGCCCTTTCTTCTATATATCGCGGCTACAAATCAAGTCGTCAGTACCGTTCTTACAGTCGAGCGAGAAGAAGAAGGCAAAGCATACAAAGTTCAGCGGCCAGTGTACTACGTCTCCGAAGTCCTGACCCCTTCCAAGCAGAGATATCCCCATTATCAAAAACTTATCTATGGGATCTATATGACTCCGAAGAAGGTGGCCCATTATTTCCAAGACCACTCGGTATCTGTCGTTTCTGATGCTCCGTTGTCGGAAATTCTCCACAATTGAGACGCATCAGGCCAAGTGACGAAGTGGGCAATGGAGATGCTGTACTGTGACATCAAGTTCGAGGCCAAGAAAGCTATTAAGTCTCAAGCCCTCGCTGACTTTATAGCAGAATGGGTAGAACAACAGCAACCGACCCACATCTACTCGGCTCATTGGACAATGTTCTTCGATGGGTCTAAGATGTTGAATGGCTCCGGAGCTGGCGTTGTGATCATATCACCAAAAGGCGACAAGCTCAAGTACGTGCTTCAGATACACTTTGATTCCTCCAACAACGAGGCGGAGTATGAAGCTCTCCTCTACGGATTGCGCATGGCCATCTCACTCGGCGTCCGTCGCTTGATGGTCTACGGCGTTTCGGATTTGGTGGTCAACCAAGTGATGAAAGAGTGGGACGTAAGGAACCCCATCATGACAACATACTGCAATGCAGTGAGGAAGCTGGAGAAGAAGTTTGAGGGTCTAGAGCTCCATCATGTTCCGAGGTTGAAGAACCAAGCAGCCGACGAGTTGGCGAAACTCGGATCCACTCGGAGACCAGTCCCGAGTGATGTCTGCCTTGAGCACCTCCATCTTCCCTCAGTCAAAGAAGATCCCTTCACAGAAGAACCGGTACAACCCAAGAGCGCAACAGATCTGATTGAAGTCGATGTACCTGCTGTGCTTGATCTGGTCACGGAGATTCTGGTTGTCATTCCCGATTGGACTATGCCGATCATTGCATATATCCTAAGGCAAGAACTTCCAGAAGATGAAGTCCAAGCCAGGCAAATAGTTCGCAGGTCAAAGGCATTCACTGTCATTGACGGTCAGTTGTACAAGGAGAGTGTTTCAGGCGTTCTTCAACGCTGCATTTCCCCAGAGGAAGGACAGTTGACCTTAGAGGATATTCACTCGGGAACCTGCGGTCATCATGCTTCTTCAGGAGCAATTGTCGCCAAGGCATTCAGAGCCGGTTTCTTTTGGCTGTAGGCCAACGAGATGGCTAAAGATATGGTCGACCGATGTGAAGGCTGTGAGTTCTACTCCAACAAGTCCCACAAGCCAATATCTGCATTAAAGACGATCCCACTTGTGTGGCCATTTGTAGTTTGGGGATTAGACACAGTTGGACCATTCAAGACAGGCCAAGGAGGCTACACACATCTGTTGGTTGGAGTCGACAAGTTTACAAAATGGATAGAAGCTAAGCTCATCAAGAAACTCGACGCCTCAACAGCTGTCAAGTTTGTCAGGGACATCATTTCCAGATTCGGGTACCTCACAGCATAATCACGGACAATGGGACAAACTTCGACTCGGACAGATTCAAAGGCTTCTGTGCGAGTCAGGGTATCCGAGTGGATTTTGCTTCCGTAGCACATCCACAATCCAACGGGCAAGCTGAGCGTACGAATGGACTTATCCTTCAAGGTTTGAAGCCCCGACTCTTGCGAGAGGTAGGACACGCTGCTGGTGCATGGGTCACTGAGTCACCTTCAGTGCTTTGGGGCCTCCGCACCACTCCGAACAGATCAACGGGGCGATCACCGTTCTTCCTCATTTATGGAGCAGAAGCGGTCCTTCCGAGTGACCTGCTTCACAATGCCCCACGAGTCGAACTCTTCTCCGAAGCTGAAGCAGAGCAAGCAAGGCAAGATGGAGTCGATCTTCTAGAGGAGGAGTGCGAGATGGCACTTACTCGCTCAACAATTTACCAGCAAGACCTGCGACGCTTTCATGCGCGTCACGTCAGGAGTCGCACATTCCAAGCTGGCGATTTAGTGCTCCGAGTGGATCAACAAAGACCACACAAGTTGGCTCTGGCCTGGGAAGGGCCTTTCATCATCTCCAAGGTGCTGAACAACGGAGTATACAAACTCTACAACATTCAGAGGGAGACAGACGAGCCGCGCGCATGGAACGGGGATGTCCTCAAGCGTTTTTATACGTGATTGTCGGCTGAAGCAGTGTAACGAACAAGTTTTGACGAAATAATATATACAACAGATTCAGTTTTGTGCAGATTCAGAATTCTCCCACGGTCGCAGACTCCGGTCACAAAAAAAACTTAGCTGCGATCCTGAATCGCCTAAGTACTAACTTCCTCCGAGTGTGCACTACACGTCGCACTCGGAGACTTAGATGTGATCAAGAATCACCTAAGTAATAACTTCCTCCGAGTGTGCACTACACGTCGCACTCGGAGACTTAGATGTGATCAAGAATCACCTAAGCAATATTTTTTCACCAAGTGCGCACTACGCGTCACACTCGGGGACTTAGCTGTGATCAAGAATCACCTAAGCAATCACTTCCTCCGAGTGTGCACTACACGCCGCACTCGGGGACTTAGCTGTGATCAAGAATCACCTAAGTCATCACTTCCTCCGAGTGTGCACTACATGTCGCACTCGGGGACTTAGTTGCGATCCTGAATCGTCTAAGTACTAACTTCCTCCGAGTGCGCACTACACGCCGCACTCGGGGACTTAGCTGTGATCAAGAATCACCTAAGTAATCACCTCCTCCGAGTGTGCACTACACGTCGCACTCGGAGACTTAGCTGCGATCCTGAATCGCCTAAGTACTAACTTCCTCCGAGTGTGCACTACACGTCGCACTCGGAGACTTAGATGTGATCAAGAATCACCTAAGTAATAACTTCCTCCGAGTGTGCACTACACGTCGCACTTGGAGACTTAGATGTGATCAAGAATCACCTAAGCAGTATTTTTTCACCAAGTGCGCACTACGCGTCACACTCGGGGACTTAGCTGTGATCAAGAATAACCTAAGCAATCACTTCCTCCAAGTGTGCACTACACGCCGCACTCGGGGACTTAGTTGTGATCAAGAATCACCTAAGTAATCACTTCCTCCGAGTGTGCACTACATGTCGCACTCGGGGACTTAGTTGCGATGCTGAATCGTCTAAGTACTAACTTCCTCCGAGTGCGCACTACACGCCGTACTCGGGGACTTAGCTGTGATCAAGAATCACCTAAGTAATCACCTCATCTGAGTGTGCACTACACATCGCACTCGGAGACTTAGCTGCGATCCTGAATCGCCTAAGTACTAACTTCCTCCGAGTGTGCACTACACGTCGCACTCGGAGACTTAGATGTGATCAAGAATCACCTAAGTAATAACTTCCTCCGAGTGTGCATTACACGTCGCACTCGGAGACTTAGATGTGATCAAGAATCACCTAAGCAATATTTTTTCACCGAGTGCGCACTACGCGTCACACTCGGGGACTTAGCTGTGATCAAGAATCACCTAAGTACTAACACCCTCCGAGTGTGCACTACGCGTCACACTCGGGGACTTAGATGTGATCAAGAATCATCTAAGTAATATCTTCCTCCGAGTGCGCACTACGCGTCGCACTCAGAGACTTAGCTGTGATCAAGAATCACCTAAGTACTAACATCCTCCGAGTGTGCACTACGCGTCACACTCGGGGACTTAGCTGTGATCAAGAATCACCTAAGTATTAATCTTCTCCGAGTACGCACTAAGCGTTGCACTCAAAACAGCATTCAAATAAAAGACTAAATGTTTTCATTTCGATTCCAAAAGCCTAGAAACGATAGCTGACTCAGTGCGGATCAAGCTTACCCGCACCGATTTTAAAGTATGACAGCCAACAGAAGTGGCCAGAGTATCTTACAGGTAAACACTCGGCATACCGAGGATAAAGTTTTATTACGCGTCAGCTGGGCTGGCGCCAGGACTGGAAGGCTCCACAAAAGTGTCCAAGTCGATTCCATCAGCGATGCGGGTAGCAGTCTCAAGGAACGTCTCCATGAAGTCTTCGAATCGAAGCTTCTTCGTGTTGGCGACCTTCAATGTCTTCAGCTTTTCTTCCCGCACCTCCTTGCAATGGACTCGGACCAAGGACATCGCAACATCAGCACCGCAGCGCGCTGCCGATTTCTTCCACGATTGCACTCGGCTCGAAATCTCCTCCAATCGCGCCATCAGGGTCTCCATCTCCTGCCGCGACTCATCTTCTGGCCAAATTTCCTTGTCAATTCGGCCGACGACTTCTCTCAGTCGGCCGATGAAAGGACTCACTTTGCCTACGCGGATATGCGCCCGGAGCAGATCCCGGTTGGCGTCCTCGCCGAGTGGCACATTGTCCTTAATGGACCTCTCCACAGCCGCCGCTTTAGCTTCAGCGTGACCGCAAAAGTCTGCAACAAACGGGCAAGCAGACAATAAAAACCGAGTGTACAGCACACGGTAGAAGCACTCGGCAAAACATAAGACTTACCAGCGAGACGAGTCATCATTTGCACAGCCCAGTCGTTGACATACTTCTCCTGAGCTATGTGTCGTCTGTTCCGAACGGCCATCTGATTGTGCAGATCAGTCCTCTGTTTCTTCAGTCTCTCCACCTCCTCTATCAACACCTTGTTCGCCTCCCGAGCCTCCTCTAGGGACTTCTCTCGTCCCTCCAGAGCATCCTTCATGCCAACCATGGCGAGCATGGCAGCATCAAGTTCACCAGCGAACTGGTTCCTCTCCGCCCTCAGGGCCTCATAGGCCGTTCCCATTTCACAAGTTTTCTGCCACCAAGAAACAAAGGGTAATCAGCAAGTTTATCAGTTCACAGTCTAAGTTCTTCAGACCCCTGCCGACGCAAGCAGTCGATAGCGGTCTCGGGGACTACACCCAGTGGGTTCACTATGAGTGACCCCACTGGCATGCACCTCAAGCAGGCCTGCCCTATTGAAATGCATGTTTTCACCTACGCCTCAGAGGCCAATACTACCCGACCTGCGTGCAACTTACTCTCGGAGACTCTTAGCGCAAGAGCGCTCTGACTGCAACAAGTACTCGCACTCGGAAATCCTGTCTACAGACACAACCAAACTAAAGGCAAAATGTATAAAGGCAACTGTCGGTGCAAGCAGTCGACAGAAGTCTCGGGGACTACACCCACTGGGTTCACTCGGAGTGAACCCATTGCAAAAAACAACACCACCCAGTGGGTTACAGGAGAAAAGTAAATACTTACTAGACTACTTACTCGGATATCATCGCGCAGCTCCAAGCTCCGCTGGTACAAGGCCGCAACGGAGTCATAAGCCCTCTTGGCTTCTCCAGCCATGAGCTCCGCCTGCACCATGGCCCCCTTGGCCGCTCCCACCTGCTCCTCCGGAAGGCGCCGGATGCTGAATTCAGCACCCGACGAACCGGGAATCGTCGGAGGTTCTTGGGGCATCCCAAGGTCCGCCCCAGTCGGTTCCTCCCCCACCGGCACCAGTTCAGTCGGTGGAGGCGCTTCAGTCGGTGGAGCGTCGGCGGCAGGGGTGGCAGCAGGAGGAGCAGCCTCGGGGACAGGCTCCATGACAGGCTCCACGGCGGGGTCGACTCTCCCCTGGTCGTCGTCGTCCAGGCAAATCGCCCCTGACAAGCCGAATGACATGACGTCTCAGAAAAAGAAAGAATGGCGCAGTCCGCGGGGATAAAACACCCGATTCTCCTTCAACACACCTGGCTGGGACGAAACGACATTGTCCGTGTCCATGGGGTCGTCCCCTTGGCGGGCCGGAGAGGTTGCAGAGGTGGCGACCGTGTCGAGTGAAATCCATTCGACTTATAAAGCAGGAGTTCACTCGGATAACAGAAAGAGCAGAAAGTTAGATTCACTTACATGGAGGTGACGGGGATAGCAACCCTCATTCACGGCAGAGCCTTCCGAGGTTTGGGCCCACTCGGCTTGGGCGCCCTGGAAGACTGGCCTGCGGGCTCAGCGGCGGCGTCCCTGGCCCTCTTGGTACCTCGAACACTCGGAACCACCGGAGCGGCAGGCGGAGCACTCGACGACGCAGGAGGAGCTGAAGGGATGGCGGGCTCGTGTCGGCGCTTGCTCCGATGCTCTGGCCGTGGAGGTGGCGAGTCTTGCTCTTCATCCTCTTCCTCTTCCTCGCTGTCCTCCTCCTCTGACTCCCCGCTGTCGGAGACGTATTCAGCGCTCTCCATGTTGCCCTCCTCACTGCCTTCCTCCTCTTCCTCCTCCGGACTCCCGTTCGAGACGGGGGAGAACCAGTTGGTCCACGCCTGCATGAAGTTCAGTCGGAAACATTAGGCATCACACAGAGATATAAGTAAGCGACTGGAATTAAGACAGTTCAATGCACTCGGCTAATGCCACTCACCTGATTCGGTGGAGGGTGGTCCGCATTGTGAGGCTTCACTCGGCGAGGTCCTTTGGGGTTCTCACAGGGGCCCGTGATTTGGAGCACCCACGAGGTCACCCTCTCCTCGGGTACGCCCACCACGTTGGTCCGAGTGGAATCCTCGGGCCCTGTGTAGTGCCACATAGCATGGTCGCGAGCCTGCAGCGGCTGGATCCGCCGACCAAGGAAGACTTCAAGTAGGTCTATACCGGTGACCCCCTCCTGACGACATCCACGAGTGCCTCAACCAAAGGCTGGATGTCGTTCTTCTCGGCCTTCGAGAGCGCGAGCTGCTTAGGCGGGGCGGGCCGATCTAGACTAAACGGAGGCAGCCCAGTCGATGCATTCGGACTGGCGATGTCCTGGCAGTAGAACCACGTCGACTGCCAGTTCCTAACTGACTCACTCAACTGGAGAGCAGGATAGCTGCTCCGACTCTTCTTCTGGAATCCTAAACCTCCGCAGAGCTGGAGGAGGTGCGTCTTATCGTCTGACTGACTAAGACGTTTGATAGTTTGGGATCGGGCGGAGAAGATGTGTTTGAACAAACCCCAATGGGGGGCAACCAATGAAGCACTCGCACAAAAGGATAAAGGCAGAAAGATGGGCGATGGCATTCGGTGGAAAGTGATGAAGTTGAGCACCGAAGTGATTCATGATGCCTTTAAAGAAGGGACGCGGGGGCAAAGAAAAACCTCTGTGAACATGGCTGAGGAGCAGGACGCGCTCCGCCTCGTGAGGCGCCGGCTCGACCTCGTCGTCCGCCGGCAGCCTCCAGGACTTATGCACGAGCATTCCGTGCTCCACCAGCTCCAGCAGATCTCCCTCCGTCACCGTGGAGGGGAGGAAGTCTCCTTGGATCCACCCCGCCGGCAGCGGCCGCTGCCGCCGTTGAGCAGGCGCCGCCGCCTTGTTCTTCTTCTTCCTCGCCTCCATCTTGCTGGTCTGACCCTTGGTCACGAAGGCGGCGGCGAACCCTCGAGAGGGAGGAGAAGGAAGGAGTGTAGGAGCGCAAGGGGTGCGAGGAGGACGGAGCAGGCGAGAGCGAAAGATTCGGCGAGCGTAACGGAGGAGTCTCGCCGCCCAGAGTTAAATAGAGCGCCGACTGGGTCGCTGGCGAATGGGCCCGATATCTTATCCGCCCGACTGGCCGCGGCGATATCAGTGGAGGAGTTGAAGGCGCGAGAATCGAGACGTTAGGCGCTACTCGAGCGCGCTGGCATCATCCCCGCTGAGCGCGCGGAACCCGAAATTTGAGATCCCGGAAAATCCGCTGCTGTCAGTTGACCGGTCGCGTCAAAAGATGCCGCAGAAGCACTCGGTTCCCGACAGTCTGTTTCGCAAGCACTTCCACTCGGATCGCTGGTCAGGAAAGATAAAATGGATAGAGGCAAGCAACGCCCAAGCCGAACCTAGTCCAGTCGGATCTGAACCTCAAGCACCGCTTCGGCGTTTCAACCCCAATCCATTTGGGGACTAATGATGGGGTCATAGTCCTAGGGTAGGGTCGTAGGCCTGCCGTAGGTGTCCTACCCAAGGACTACCCCACACAAAGGACAAGACCCTAAGTCTGCCCCGACTGAATTAAGGAGTCCCCATCATCCAGTCGGTAACAGGCCCTGAATCATCCAGTCGGAGATTAGCATTCGGAGGACACCAGGCTAACCGACTGGGTACACTCGGTACATCGAAACCTCTCCGGAGGGAAACTGCCGTACGTTTCCAGGTGCATTTATTAGCATTTAGAGCATACGTTACCTGTAACGTACGCATTCAATCGCCACTACTCCACCCCTGAATCAGAACCGTTGTGGAGGGCAGCGCACTCTATATAAGCCGCCCTCCCCCACTGGTAAAAGGGTTAGCAAATCATTGTACTCCATATTACACTCGGTAACAAGCTCCGAGAGCACCGAGACGTAGGGCTGTTACCTCCACCGCAGAGGGGCCTAAACTCATATAACCTCGCCGTAGCTAGGACTCTGCCCATCTCATTCGTACCCTACACATCTACTGTCAGGCTTATACCCACGACAAGACCCACACTATGAACGTAGCATATGATCGTGTGAGTTTATTGCTACTTTTTCTGCATGTCAATGTATCTATTCCTACCTACACATCTACTGTCAGGCTTATACCCACGACAAGACCCAAACTATGAACGTTGCATATGATCGTGTGAGTTTATTGCTACTTTTTCTGCATGTCAATGTATCTATTCCTATGACCATGCGATCATGCAACTCCCGGACACCGGAGGAATACCTTGTGTGTATCAAACATCGCAATGTAACTGGGTGACTATAAAGGTGCTCTACAGGTATCTCCGAAGGTGTCTGTTGGGTTGGCATGGATCAAGACTGGGATTTGTCACTCCGTGTGAGGGAGAGGTATCTCGGGGCCCACTCGGTAATAAAACATCACGGCAAGCCTTGCAAGAAATGTGACTAAGGAGTTTGTCATAGGATCTTGTATTACAGAACGAATAAAGAGACTTGCTGGTAACGAGATTGAACTAGGTATAGAGATACCGACGATCCAATCTCGGGCAAGTAACATGCCGAAGGACAAAGAGAACATCATACGAGATTAACTGAATCGTTGACATAGAGGTTCAACCAATAGAGATCTTTGTAGAATATGTAGGAGACAATATGGACATCCAGGTCCCGCTATTGGCTATTGACCGAAGATTGTCCCACTTAATGTCTACATAGTTCTTAAACCCACAGGGTTTGCACACTTAAGGTTTGATGACGTTTCGTTATAGTTGAGTTATAGGTGTTGGTGACTGAAGGTTGTTCGGAGTCCCGAATGACATCCTGGGCGTCACGAGGAGCTCCGGAATGGTCTGGAGGTAAAGATTGATATATAGGAAGTCCTTCTTTGGTTACCCCAAAAGTTTCGGGCTAATCGGTAGTGTACCGGGAGTATCGGGAGGGTATCGGGGACCATCGGGAGAGGTGTCACGCCCCGAGGGGCCTCATGGGCTGTGGGAGGAGACAAAGCAGCCCCTAGTGGGCTGACCTAAGCCCCCACTAACGCCCATGAGGTTTGAGAAGGTAAAAACCCAATGGTGGAAGAGGAGGAAAGGGTTTCCAAGTGGAGAGGAGGAATCCTACTCCTAGTAGGATTGGAGTAGGACTCCTCCACCTCCAATTTTGGCCAAACCTTGAGGGTTTGAGGCTGCGTCCTCCCCTACCTCCCTCCTATATATACTAGAGGAATTAGAGGCAGTCCTAACACTAATTGCCACGTGCTCCCTCCACTTCTCTCTAGATATGTTTCTCCTCTAGTCTAGTTGGGCGGTGCTTAGGCGATGCCCTACTGGATTAGTTCACCACCACCACCACCCCGCCGCCGTGTGGAAGAACTCATCTACCTCTATGCCCCTCTTGCTGGATCAAGAAGGCAGGGATCGTCCTCGAGCTGTAGGTGTGCTAAACGCGGAGGTGCCGTCCGTTCGGCACTAGATCGGGATTGATCGTGATGGGATCGCGGGACGGATCGCGATGAGATCGCGGGACGGCTGCAATTTGGATTGCGAAGATAATCCACTACATCAGCCTCGTTATATACACTTCCTCTTAGCGATCTACAAGGGTATGTAGATTCACTCTCCCCTCTCGTAGATGATCATCACCATGGATAGGTATTGCATGCATTTAGGAATTTTTTTGTTTCCCATGCGACGTTCCCCAACATTGGCATCATGATCTAGTCTATGCATAGATGACATCTCTAGTAGAACACAAAGCAGTTTGTGGGCGTTGATGTTCAGGTTGCTTCCCTCCTTAGTTTTCTCTAGATTCGGCGGTATTGTTGGATTGAAGCGACCCGGACCAACATTACTCGTACGCTTACGAGAGACCGGTTTCATCGACTAACATGCAACTTGTTGCATAAAGATGAATGGCGGGTGTCTAATTCTTCAACTTTAGTTGAATCTGATTTGACCGAGGTGGTCCTTGGAGAAGGTTAAATAGAAACTTTCATATCACCGTTGTGGCTTTGTGTAAGTAAGATGCAATCATACTAGATACCCATAGCAGCCACGTAAAATTTGCAACAACAAATTGGAGGACGTCTAACTTGTTTTTGCAGGGTATGCATGTGATGTGATATGCCAAAGACATTATATGATATATTGGATGTATGAGATGATCATGTTGTAATAGTTAAATATCGACTTGCACGTCGATGCTACGGCAACCGACAGGAGCCACATGGTTGTCTTTAATTATTTTGCGCTTGGTGATGCTTTGCTTTATCGCTAGTAGTAGCTTTAGTAGTAAAAGCATAGGAAGAGCTACAACCTCGATGGCAGCACAATGATGGAGATCATGGTGTGGCGCCGGTGATGATGGAGATCATGCCAGTGCTTTGGTGATGGAGATCTAGAAGCACAAGTTCATGGTCGTATCATGTCACTTATGATTTGCATGTGATTTTAGTCCTTTTATGCACTTTATTTTGCGTAGGACGACGTAGAATTATAAGGTGATCCCTTGCTAACATTTAAAGATAAAATTGTGTTCTCCCCAACTGTGCACTATTGCGACAGTTCGTCGTTTTGAGACACCATGTGATGATCGGGTGTGATAGACTCTATGTTCACATACAACGGGTGCAAAACAGTTGCACACGTGGAACACTCGGGATTAATTTGACGAGCTTAGCATGTACATACATGGCCTCTGAACACAAGAGATCGAAAGGTCGAGCATGAATCATATAGTTGATATGATCAGCATGGAGATGTTCACCATTGAAACTAAACTAAACTCACGTGATGATCGGACTTGAGTTAGTGAACTTGGATCATCCCACACTCGAATGACTAGAGGGATGTCAATTTGAGTGGAGTTTACTAGTAATATGATTAACTAAACTCAGTTATCATGAACATAGTCAAAAGTGTCTTTACAAATTATGTTGTAGCTTGCACTGTAGCTCTATTGTTTTTGATACGTTCCTAGAGAAAACTTAGTTGAAGGATAATAGTAAAAATTATGTGGACTGGGTCCCTAAACTGAGGATTGTCCTCATTGCTGCGGAGAAGGCTTATGTCCTTAATGCAACGCTTGGTGTGCTGAACCCAGAGCTTCGTTTGTGGATGTTGCGAACATCTGACATACACTTTTTTATGACTACGTGATAGTTTAGTGCGTAATGCTTAACGACTTAGAATTGAGGCACTGAAGACGTTTTGAACGTCACGGGACATATGAGATGTTGCAAGAGATGAAATTGGGATTTTAGGCTCATGCCCATGTTGAGAGGTATGAGACCTCAGACAAGATTCTTTGACTGAAAAGGAAGGGAGAGAAGCTCAATCATTGAGCACGTGCTCAGATTGTCTGGGTGCAACAATCGCTTGAATCGAGGGGGAGTTGATCTTCTAGATAAGATAGTGATTGACATTGTTCTCCAAAGTCACTTCCACCAAGCTACTGGAGCTTCATGATGAACTATAGCATATCAGGGATGCACAAGATAATCCCTGAATTATTCGCGATGTTTGACACCACGAAAGTAGAAATAAAATAAGAGCATCAATTGTTGATGGTTAGTGAAACCTCTAGTTTCGAGAAGGGCAAGGGCAAGAAGGGATACTTCATAAAAGGAAAACCAGTTGCCGCTCTAGTGAAGATACCCAAGGTTGAACACAAACCCGAGACTAAGTGCTTCTAATATGAGGGGAGCGGTCACTGAAGCAGCACTACCCTTGATACTTGGTAGATGAGAAGGCTGGTAAAGTCAACAAAAGTATATTGGATATACATGATATTGATGTGTCCCTTACTAGTACTCCTAGTAGCACCAGGGTATTAGATACCGGTTCAGTTGTTAAGTTTTAGTAACTCGAAATTATAGCTATGGAATAAAGGATACTAGCAAGGGTGAGGTGACGATGTGTGTTGGAAGTAATTCTAAGGTTGATATGATCAAACATCGCATGCTCCCTCTACCATCGAGATTATGTTGAACCTAAATAATTGTTATGTGGTGTTTGCATTGAGCATATACATAATTAGATTGTGTTTATTGCAATACAGTTATTCATTTAAAGAGAATAATGGTTACTCTATTTACTTGAATAATACCTCCAATGGTCATGCACCTAAAATGATTGGTTTACTGAATCTCGATCGTAGTGATACACATGTTCATAATATTGATGCCAAAAGATACAAAGTAGTAATGATAGTACCACTTACTTGTGGCACTATCACCTGAGTCATATTGGTCTAAAAACCTCATGAAGAACTTCCATGCTGATGGATCTTTGGACTCAATCGTTTTTGAATCGTTTGAGACATGCGAACCATGCCTACTGGTATAAAAGCATGAAGAAACTCCATGCAGATGGATTGTTTAGACTCATTTGATTTTGAATCACTTGAGACATGCAAACCAGGCCAAGTGGGCAAGTTGACTGAAATTCTCGTTTTCAGTGAGATGGAACGAGAAAGTGACTTATTGGTAAAAATACATTTTGATGTATGCAGTCCAATGAGTGTTGAGGCACGCAGTGCATATCGTTATGTTCTTACTTCACTGATGATTTGAGTTGATACAGAGTATTTGCTTGATGAATCGCAAGTCTGAAATATTGAAAAAGTTCAAGCAATTTTAGGGTGAAGATCATCGTGACAAGAGGATAATATGTCTATGATGTGATCGTGGAGGTATATATATATCTGAGTTGTGAGTTTGGTAAACATTTAAGACAATGTGAAAATTGTTTTGCAACACATGCCACCTGGAACACCATAGTGTGATGGTGTGTATGAACTTCATAGCCACGCCCTATTGGATATGGTGCATACTATGATGTCTCTTATCGAATTACCACTATCGTCTTTGGGTTAGGCATTAAAGGCAGATGCATTCACTTTAAATAGGGCACCACGTAATTCCATTGAGATGACACCGTATGAACTATGGTTTGGAGAAACCTAAGCTGTTGTTTCTTAAAGTTTGGGGCCGCGATGCTTATGTGAAAAAGTTTCAGCCTGATAAGCTCGAACCCAAAGCCGATAAATGCATATTCTTAGGACACCCAAAACAGTTGAGTATACCTCCTATCTCAGATCCAAAAGCAAAGTGTTTGTTTCAGGAAATGGGTCCTTTCTTGAGAAATAATTTCTCTCGAAAGAATTGAGTGGTAGGATGGTGGAACTTGATGAGGTTATTGAACCAACACTTGAACCAGAGAGTGGAAAGGCGCAGGAAGCTATTCCCGTGGCCTCTACACCAGTTGAAGTGGAAGCCAATGATGGTGATCATGAAGCTTCATTTCAAGTTACTACCAAACCTTATAGGTTGACAAGGATACACACTGCTCCAGAGTGGTACGATAATCCTGTCTTGGAGGTCATGTTGTTGGACAACAATGAACCTATGAGCTATGGAGAAGCGATGGTGGGCCTGGATTCTGAAAATTGGCTGGAGGCCATGAAACCCGAGAGAGGATCCATGTATGAAAACAAAGTGTGGACTTTGGAAGAAGTACCTGATGGTCATAAGACTATTGAGTACAGATGGATCTTTAAAAGGAAGACAGACGATGGTGGTGAATGTCACCATTTAAGAAAGCTTGACTTGTTGGCAAGAGGTTTCCGACAAGTTCAAAGAGTTGACTACGATGAGACTTTCTCACTTGTAGCGATTCTAAATGTTTGTTGGAATTATGTTAGCAATTGCTGCATTTTTCAATTATGAAATCTTGCACATGGATGTCAAAACATAGTTTCCTTGATAATTTATTTGAGGAAAGGTTGTATGTGAAACAACCAGAAGGTTTTGTCGATTCTAAGGATGCTAACAAGTATGCAAGCTCCAGCGATCCTTCTATGGACTAGAGTAAGCATCTTGGAGTTGGAATATATGCTTTGATGAGATGATCAAAGCTTTTGGGTTTATACAAAGTTTATGAGAAACTTGTATTTCCAAGTAAGTGAGTGGGAGAACTACTCATAAATATATGTAGTTGACATATTATTGATTGGAAATAATGTAGGAATTCTGGAAAAGCGTAAAGGGTTGTTTGAAAGGAGTTTTTCAAAGAAAAAAACTGAATTAAGCCTACTTGAAATGTTGAGCATCAAGATCCATGGAGATAGATCAAAACGCTTGATAAAAACTTTCAATGAAATGAATGCCTTGACAATTTTTTGAAGGAGTTCAAAATAGACCGCCAAAGAAGTAGTTCTTGGCTGTGTTGTAAGGTGTGAATATTAAGTAAGACTCAAAAGCCCGACCACGGTAGAATAAATAGAAAGGACGAAGGTCGCCCCCTATGCCTTAGTCGTAGGCTCTAAAGTATGCCATGTTGTGTACCGCACCTGATGTGTGGCTTGACATGAGTCTGTCAAGGGGTACAAAGAGTGATCCAAGATTGAATCGCTGAGAAACGGTCAAAGTTATCCTTAGTAACTAGTGGACTAAGGATTTTTTTTTTCTCGATTATGGAGGTGATTAAAGAGTTCGTCGTAAAGAGTTACGTTGATGCAAGCTTTGACACTAATCCGAATAACTCTGAGTAGTAAACCGAATTCGTATAGTGGACCAGTCATTTGGAATAGTTGCAAATGGCTCATGGTAGAAGCATCTATAGGATGGCATAGAGATTTGTGAAGCACACACGGATCTGAAAGGTTCAGTCCTGTTGACTAAAATCCTCTGAGAAGCAAGACATGATAGAACCCTAGAACTGTATGGGTATTAGATTCATTACAATCACACAGTGATGTGAACTAGATTATTGACTCTAGTGCAAGTGGGAGATTGTTGGAAATATGACTTAGAGGCAATAATAAATTGGTTATTATTATATTTCCTTGTTCATGATAATCGTTTATTATCCATGCTTGAATTGTATTGATTGGAAACTCAAATACATGTGTGGATACATAGACAACACACTGTCCCTAGTGAGCCTCTAGTTGACTAGCTCGTTGATCAAAGATGGTCAAGGTTTCCTGGCCATAGACAAGCGTTGTCACATGATAACGGGATCACATCATTAGGATAATGATGTGATGGACAAGACCCAAACTATGAACGTAGCATATGATCGTGTCAGTTTATTTCTAGTGTTTTCTGCATGTCAATGTATCTGTTCCTATGACCATGAGATCATGCACCCCTCGCAATATAACTGGGCGACTATAAAGGTGCTCTACAGGTATCTGTGAAGGTGTCTGTTGGGTTGGCATGGATCAAGACTGGGATTTGTTACTCCGTCTGACGGAGAGGTATCTCATAGCCCACTCGGTAATACACCATCACAACAAGCCTTGCAAGCAATGTGACTAAGGAGTTTGTCATGGGATCTTGTATTACAGAATGAGTAAAGAGACTTGCTGGTAACGAGATTGAACTAGGTATAGAGATACCAACGACCCAATCTCGGGCAAGTAACATACCGAAGGACAAAGGGAAAAACATACGGGATTAAATGAATCCTTCAAATAGAGGTTCCACCAATAGAGATCTTAGTAGAATATGTAGGAGCCAATATGGACATCCCGGTACCGCTATTGGCTATTGGTCGAAGAGTGTCTCAGGTCATGTCTACATAGTTCTGGAACCCGCAGGGTCTGCACACTTAAGGTTCGGTGATGTTTCAGTATAGTTGAGTTATAGGTGTTGGTGACCGAAGGTTGTTCGGAGTCCCGTATGAGATCCTAGATGTCGCGAGGAGCTCGTAAAGATTGATATATAGGATGTCCTGTGTTGGTCACCGCAAAAGATTCGGGCTCATCAGTAGTGTACGGGGAGTGACGGGAGGGTACCGGGGACCATCGGGAGGGGTGTCACGCACCAAGGGGACTCATGGGCTGTGGGAGGAGACAAATCAGCCCCTAGTGGGCTGGCCTAAGCCCCCACTAAGGCCCATGAAGTTTGAGAAGGAAAAAACCCAAAGGTGGAAGAGGAGGAAAGGGTTTCCAAGTGGAGAGGAGGACTCCTACTCCTAGTAGGATTGGAGTAGGACTCCTCCACCTCCAATTTTGGCCAAACCTTGATGGTTTGAGGATGCCTCCTCCCCTCCCTCCCTCCTATATATACTAGAGGAATTAGAGGCTGCCCTAACCCTAATTGCCACGTGCTCCCTGTACTTCTCTCTAGATCTGTTTCTCCTCTAGTCTAGTTCAGCGGTGCTTAGGCGAAGCCCTGATGGATTAGTTCACCACCACCACCACCACCATCATGCCGCCGTGTTGGAGAACTCATCTACCTCTCCGCCCCTCTTGCTGGATCAGGAAGGCGGGGATCCTCATCGAGCTGTACGTGTGCTGAACGTGGAGGTGCCATCCATTCGGCACTAGATCGGGATGGATCATCATGGGATCGTGGGACAAATCATGATGGGATCGCGGGACAAATCGTGATGGGATCGCGGGATGGGCTGCGATTTGGATCGCAAAGATGTTCCACTACATCAACCGCATTATATACGCTTCCGCTTAGCGACCAACAAGGGTATGTAGATTCACTCTCCCCTCTCGTGGACGATCATCACCATGGATAGGTATTGCGTGCGTGTTGGAAATTTTTTGTTTCCCATGCGACGTTCCCCAACACTTATGCTATGTGACTTCACTCTCATGTGACGTGCCCTTTATTACGAGCAGTAGAGCTATCCCTTGACCACTGTAACATATCCATCCTTGTGAGACTATGGACATGTTATAATAATTTGTAGAGCGTCCTCCGCTATATTTTGTTTAATTTTAAGTACTAATGGTTTCTCTATCAAGATGAGTCTATCAGTGGGAAACATTTTTCTACACTCGTGAAATTCATGGGTGATTTCCAATAAGTTATTTTATTTGGAAGCCGATCCTCACATACCATCAGATCAAGATGGCAGGGAAAGATGTGGAAAAGACGGCCTTCGTCTCCCCTTGTGGGGGTGTACTGCTCTGGGAGCATGTCCTTCGACCTGAAGAGTGCTCGTGCTACCTTCCAACAGCTAATGCAGATTGCATTGGGGCCCTAGCTTGGGAGGAACTCCGAGGCTTATGTCGATGACATCGTGGTCAATATACGTGAGGTCAGGATGCTCATCAAGGACGTGGAGGAAACTTTTGCCAATTTGCGGAAGGTCAACCCGAAGCTCATACCCGACAAGTGCGTCTTTGGGGTCCCCTATGGCAAGCTCCTATGCTTCCTCGTGGTGCATTGAGGGATAGAAGAAAACTCAGAGAAGTTCAAGGCCATCGAGCAGATGCGCCCCCAAACCCTTAAGGAAATACAGAAGCTGGCAGGATGCATAGGCTCTCTCGCGCGCTTCATCTCCAAGTTCAGCAAGCGGGCGTTGTCGTTCTTCAAGCTAATGAAAAGGTTGGGCCCATTTGCATGGACCCCTGAGGCGGATGCGGCCTTGGCGGACCTCAAACGGTACCTCACGAGCCCTCCCGTCATGGTCGCGCCACAACCTCAGGAGTGCCTGCTGCTGTACCGAACAACCACCTCTCAGACGGCTAGCGCACCCTCGTGGTGGAGTGGAAAGGCCCTGCTCACCCCAAGAATCAGCTAGAAGCCACCCGGCAAGCGCCGTAGGAGCTTGCGCAGGATCTGTCGAGCCCCAACACAGGCGCACCTCGGGAGGCTGCCCCCGCTCTAGGGAGCATCCCCTCTCAGTTGGCTACCCTCCCCCTGAGCGGAACCTCACTTCAAGAGACTGCCTCACCACAAGGGGCTCTTGAGGTGCGTGACGTCGCGCCTTCAGAAGTCCTCGCAGCTTTGCCCCACGAGCCCCTCTACAGATGCGACAATGACACCACGGTCGCAAGGCATGTGGAGCACCCCATGTACTATGTTAGTACAGTACTAAGGGATGCGCGCGAGCGTTATCCCATGCAGCAGAAGCCTCTCCTCGCACTCCTTATCGCCTCCAAGAAGCTGCACCAGTACTTCCAGGGGCACCCTATCAAGGTTATCTCTACATACCCCTTGGAGTAGATCCTGCGCAACCCTAACGCCGCTGGTAGGGTCGCCAAGTGGAACATGAAGTTGCAAGCCTTTGAGTTGGAGTACTGCACCAACAGGGTCATGAAGGGTGCGGCCCTAGCGGATTTCATCGCGGAGTGGATGGACCCAAGCGAAGAGGAGCATCACGAGGGAGAATCCACCTTGCCTGGGGACGAAGCGCCTTGCGGCTGGGTCATGCACTTTGATGGTGCCTTCTCCATGGAGGGCGTGGGTTCTGGCGTGGTGCTCACTTGGCTGAAAGGTGACAAGTTCTACTACACGGTGTAGTTTTGCTTCAAGCCCAACATGAAGGTTTCCAACAACATTGCTGAGTATGAAGGCCTGATCGCCGGCTTGAAGGCCACCTCGGCTCTTGGCGTCAAGCGCCTCGTTGTGAAGGGCGACTCCTAGCTCCTCGTCAACTTCTCCAACAAGAAGTACACACCGAGGGACGAGCACATGGTGGACTACCGGGAGGAGGTACGTAAGCTTGAGAAATGGTTCCTTGGTTTGGAATTGAAGCACATTCCTTGCGATGCCAACCAGGAGGATGACAAAATCGCCAAGCAAGCGTTGCACCGGGAGTCCCAACGACCTGTCATTTTCGCAGAGCGGCTCCTCAAGCCATCGGCCGTGTCGCCTGTCATCAGCACCCTGCCGCTACTTGAAGAGCTGCTGCTTGCGCCAGTGATGGGCATGCCGGACTGCGGCCCGCCCCAGGGGATCGAGTGTTGCTGGCAGTGGAGCCTTAAGAGGGCGACTGGACCACTGAGCTCAAGGCCTACCTGATCTACCGTGACCTCCCCATGGAGGACGAGGGGGCGCAACGCATCACTCGATAGGACACCGCCTACTACCTACAGGATGGGGAGCTGTACCACAAGCGGCCAAACGGCATCTCGTTGCAGTGCATCTCGGGGGAGCAAGGGCGCGAGCTGCTTTCCGACATCCACGGGGAGACAGTGGGCACCGCCACTCATTGCGCACCCTCATCGGCAAGGTGCCGTAGCGGCTTCTCCTAGCCCAAGGCGCTTCGTGATGCTGCTGAGTTGGTCCGGTCCTACGAGGTGTGCCAGTTCCACACCAAGCAGATCCACTAACCCGTGCAGCGGCCGCATACAATTCCACTCTCCTGGCCCTTCGTGGCATGGGGGATGGACATCCTCGGCCCTTCCGCGCGTGGTCGGTGGATACCGTACCTCTACATCGCCGTCGACAAGTTCACCAAGTGGATGAAAGTCGAGCCGTTCGCACCATCCCAGCTCGCTCGGCCGTCAAGTTCATCAAGGGCCTCGTACGCCGCTTCGGCATCCCCAACCGCATCATCATCAATAATGGGTCCCAATTCACGAGCGGTCATTTTAAATAATATTGCGCTAACCTTGGTACGCAGACATGATACGCCTCCGTGGACCAACCGCATAGCAACGGCCAGGCTGAGCGCGCCAACGCCGAGGTCCTCAAGGGCCTCAAGACCAGGAGATTCAAGGAGAAGCTCGAGGCTTGCGTAAAAAGCTGGCTTAATGAGCCACAGTCTGTGCTGTGGTGCATCCACACCACCGCAACCAAGCCCACCGATGAGAAACCCTTCTTCCTCGTCTATGGGGCGGAGGTGGTCCTCCCTATGGAGCTCAAGTATGGTTTCCCATGGGAGTTGGCGTTTGATGACGCGCATCAAGCCGACTCGCGGGAAGCCAACCTCCTTCTCCTCGAGGAGGCCCGCCACCGGGCCGCCCTTCGCGCCGCAAGATACCAGTAGGCCTTGCAACGCTACCACAACCAACATGTCCGCCTCCGCACCCTCGAAGTTGGAGACCTTGTCCTTAGGCGGGTCCTCTCTAGGGAGGGCCTTCACAAGCACTCCCCTATGTGGGAGGGCCCCTTCAGGATCACTCATATCTCTAGGCCTAGCGTCGCGTGCGTGGAGACTGAGGGTTGGAGCACGATGACCAACACGTGGAACATTCAACATCTTTAGAAATTCTACCCGTGACACTCTCACGTAAGAAGCAGTGGAATGTACACGCCCGGGGCCTCCTAAGCATAACCTCATGATGATTTGTGTCATGGCCGCGGTGGAGGGCCCCTACCACGCCCAAGTGGAAGTCACTATGCTCAACGCTGGCAGAATGACTGTCCAACCGTGACTATGCCCACACCATAATGGAAGCCCTTGCATCGCGCCTCGGATCGATCGAAGAAGATGTCTCACGAGCCGCAACTAACACTTCTTTTAGGTTGACCCATGCTGGATACGGCAGCCACACATTCTTTCTAGGTTGACCTGTGCCTGGGTACGACAGCCAATTTTCCTTCTCCCCTTTTTTGACTTGCAAGCAAGCTCACCAAGCTTACTCGTGCTAGACACGGCAGCCGGACCTCCTCTTTTGGGCTTGTAAACGAGTTTGTCTCTGGTTTTAATAAAGATCTCACTCTTTTGGTTTTCACTGAGTTTCTTTGGTTTTCTCTTTTCTCACCATGTGCGCTCGCCACCCCCCTCTTGAACGTCACAAGAGTGGGGGCTGGGGCACGGTGCCCACTGATAACCCACAAGTATACGAGATCGCAATAGTTTTCGAGGGTAGAGTATTCAACCCAAATTTATTGATGCGACACAAGGGGAAGCCAAAGAATATTCTCAAGTATTAGGAGTTGATTTGTCAATTCAACCACACCTGAAAGATTTAGTATCTGCAACAAAGTATCAGTAGCAAAGTAGGGTGATAGCAGCAGTAGCAACAGTAACCAGTAGCAGCAGAGTAACAACAGTAGCAGCAAATTAACAATAGTAGCAACAGAGTAATAGTAGCAGAAGTGACAGCAGTAGAAGCAAAGTAACATAGCAAGGACCAATAGTAAAATACTCGTAGCCATTGGATCGCCGATGGATGATTATGCCGGATGCTATTCATCATGCAACAGTTATAACACAGAGAGAGATGTAACTAGCTCCAGTTCGTCAATCTAATGTAGGCATGTATTCCGTATGTAGTCATACGTGCTTAGGGAAAAGAACTTGCATGACATCTATTGTCCATCCCTCCCGTGGCAGCGGGGTCCTAATGGAAACTACGGGATATTAAGGTTCTCCTTTTAATAAAGAACCGGACCAATGCATTAACACTTGGTGAATACATGAACTCCTCATACTATGGTCATCTCCGGGAGTGGTTCTGACTATTGTCACTCCGGGTTTGCCGGGTCATAACACATAGTAGGTGACTACAACTTGGAAGATAGGACCAAGAACACACATATATTGGTGACAACATAATAGGTTCACATCTGAAATCATGGCACTCGGGCCCTAGTGACAAGCATTAAGCATGGCAAAGTAGTAGCAACATCAATCTCAGAATATAGTGGATACTAGGGATCAATCCCCGTCAAAACTAACTTGATTACATGATAGATCTCATCCAACCCATCACCATCTAGCAATCCTACAATGAGATTACTTACGAACGGTGAAGAGCGTCATGGAATTGGTGATGAAGGAAGGTTGATGATGACGATTTCCCCTCTCCGGAGCCCAAAACGGACTCCAGATCTGCCCTCGAGAGGAAGAACAGGAGTTGGCGTCGCCTCCGTATCGTAAAATGCGATGAACTCTTCTCCTTGATTTTTTACCGGACGAGACGGACTAAATAGAGCTGAGATTGGAGGCGGTGGAGCATCGTGGCCCCCACAAGCCTGCCAAGCACGGCCATGGGGGCCCCGTGCCTAGTGGGCTTGTGGGATCCACGCTCCACTTCTTGCGCCAGTATTTTTTATGTATTCCACAAAAATTCTCCGTTAATTTTCAGGTCATTCCGAGAACTTTTAATTCTGTGCAAAAACAACACCATGACAATTCTGCTGAAAACAGCGTTAGTCCGGGTTAGTTCCATCCAAATCATGCAAATTAGAGTCCAAAACAAGGGCAAAAGAGTTCGGAAAAGTAGATACGACGGAGACGTATCAACTCCCCCAAGCTTAAAGCCTTGCTTGTCCTCAAGAAATTCAGTTGACAAACTGAAAGAGACAAAAGAAAAACTTTTACGAACTCTGTTTGATCTTGATGTTGCAACTATGTCTAACTCATAACCAGAATTTCAGCAAGATCACAAGCTGACCACATAAGCAAATGACATCTAGGTCTCACGGTAAACTCATCTCAATGGCATAATCAACTAGCAAGCAAATAATAATAAGTCTCAAACGTCAACACTTCAATCAAAACAATCATGAAGCAGTACGAAAAGATGGTATCTCGCTAGCTCTTTCTGAGACCGTGAAACATAAATGCAGAGCACCTTCAAAGACCAAGGGCTGACTAAACATTGTAATTCATGGCAAAGAAGATCCAGTCACAGTCATACTCAATACAGTTAGAAGCAAAGCATAAAAATGACAGAGGTGCTCTCTAATTGGTGCTTTTATAAAAGGAGGATGACTCACCAGGAACATAAATAGGCAGGCCCTTCGCAGAGGGAAGCATTGATTTACAGAGGTGCCACAGCTCAAGCTTTGAAAATAGAGATAATAATTTTGGGTGGCATGCTTTCATTGTCAACGCAATGACTAAGAGTTTTCACCATCTTCCACACAGAAAAGTAAAGTTTTGACTCCCCCACCACCGATCAATCACACTCCACGACTAGTCGAATCCTCGGGTGCCGTCCATACCAACATCAATCCATGGGGAGTTTTGTTTGCAATTATCTTTTTGATTTGAGCATGGAACTGGGAATTCCAATTACCGGCCCCTTTCTCGTGAATGATAGTGACTAAACACATAACGAGGATAACACGCCTAGCATGGAAGATGCTGATAGCCCCCGGTCACCACATGAGCGGTTCGGGCATGCAAAACAGATTATTTCTTGAAGATTTAGAGAGTGGCACATGCAAATTTATTTGGAACGGTAAGTAGATACCACATATAGGTAGGTATGGTGGACGCATATGGAACAACTTTGGGTTTATGGAAGTGGATGCACAAGCAGTATTCCCGCTTAGTACAGAAACTATGATCTCTAAATTGTCATTGCAAACATGTTTCTCTCACAACAAAGCTGAATCAGGAACAATGAGCTAGTCATAATTACAAAAACAAAATAGATCAAGTTCATACCAGCTTTTCCAGGCTCAGTCACTTCATCATATATCGTCATTATTGCCTTTCACTTGCACGACCAAATGATGTGAACAATAATAAGAGTGCTCGTGCATTTGACTAAGCTGGAATCTGCAGGCAAACAGAAAGGAGAATACAAAGTAATATGGGTCTTTCACAGATAAACAGGTATGCATGCGAGAGCCACTAAACATTGAAACCATGGTCTTCTACCTTGACCCAAAGAAAAAGAAAACTATTTACACGTGGAAGCTCCCAACAAGCAAAAGAAGAAAAAGAAAATCTTTTTGGGTTTTCTCAAACTAGACAGACACACGAAAAGAAAACGAGAAAAAGAAAATAAACTAGCATGGATGATACAGTGGCAAAGTGTGAACACCGACGAACAAAGTGAAAGCATAAGCAAGAATATATAGTCGGTGAGAAACACGTACTCCCCAAGCTTAGGCTTTTGGCCTAAGTCGGTCTACTCCCAAGGAGGGAAATAACCAGCTCCGTGGTACTCCGGAGTGGACTGAGGATGCCACTTTTGTGTGAGCTCCTCTTGCTCACACTGATAAACTGGCGCTGGTACTTGACTGGTGGCTCGGGCACGGGCACCTGTGGTTGGGCTAAGCCCCAATATGCTTGATGTCCAAGGGCATAATAATGTACCTGCCTGCATGAAGATTGAACAAAGAAGGAGCAGGCAAAGTAATAGTCTCACGAGTACCCTGACTAAATACCAGGTTATAAATCATCCTTCTATTTATATCTCTATCAAGAAAGTCATGGGGAACCATGCTATCATAATCTAGATATCTCTCAGGAAGAAGAATCTCTTCTTCCTCGTCTAGTCTAATTGGTATCTCGAAATGTCTAGCAAGACGAGTAGCATAGATACCTCCATAGACAACGCCTTTAGAACGGTTCATGTTCAACCGTTGAGCTACTATAGTGCCCAAGCTATAAGTTTTATCATTATAAAGGGCTTCACGCAAGACCGCAAGATCTGGGGAGCTAAGGGACCCAGCCTTCCCACGTCCAATCAAACATTTTCCCACGAATAATGAGAAGTACCAAAGCACGAAAAAATGTATGCTAGCAACTCTAGCGCAAGACACTCCTCTCTCCTCTCCTACAACAATAGTATCTATGAAAGCCTCGAAGTCCCGTGGACGAGGTTCATAAATATCCCCAACAAAAGGAAATTTGCAAACATTGCAAAAATCTTGGAGTGACATGCCCTCGAGGATATCATATAATTTGAACTCAACCATAGGAGGACTCTTCCTTGGATAGAAATTAAAGCTTTGTACGAAAATATTGTTAAGGAGGAGGTATTGTGGATACTTATCTTCAACTAAGGCGGTAAGGCCTGCATTCTCCACCAAGTAATAAAAGTCCTCCTAAAGTACGGCGGCGCGTAAGAACACATCGCTTGGCCATTCGCACGCTCGAACTTCTGCAACTCGAGGGACCGGATACTTGGGCTTGTTCTCACTTCCATCATCCTTGGGGTCACGGCTTGAAGAGCCTCTTAAGAACCTCCTCATCTTTTCCCTTTTCTATCTTTGAAAATTTCTGAATTTTTTATTGACTCTAAGGAAAAGTGAACAAGGCTCAACAAAACTCATAGCAACTACTCCCACAAGTGCCTAGAGGCCATATTACACATCAAAACTACTTGGGACCAGCTAAAATTAGCATGCAAAGCTGAAGAACATGGTCACCAAGGCAGCAAAAATACACAAAGTATAAGGCACTAGAGCAAAAACTAATTGGACCAATGGAGGAGTCACTTACCAAGGAGCAATTTCCCCAAAACAGTTCGAAGAATGGTGCTTTGAGAACGGAGATCGAAAATCCCAGCAAGAAGAGCAAGAACACGGGTTTGAACTACGAAACATTTTTTTTCTGGAGGCAGGAGAAGCAGATGGGAGATAGAATGAGTGGAGGGGGTGCACGTGGCCCCACAAGCCAGGTAGGCGCGACCAGGGGTGTGCCTGCGCCTCCAGGGCTTGTGGCCCACTAGTGCAGCCCCCAGACTAGCTCTTTGTCTCAGTATTTTTCAAAAATTCCATAAAAAATCATAGTTGATTTTCAGGACGTTCGGAGAACTTTTATTTTCGGGGTACTTTTGGACGGGACGCTAAAATAGAAAGCAGGGAAAACTAAACTAAATCTATCATTTTTCTTCTAAGCAACCGAAGGTGAAAGCTTGGAACAGAGGTTTGTGACTCCTTGATTCATCCATCTCATGGTCATCAAAAGAAATCTGTCAATGAGGTTGATCAAGTCTCCTTGACAAACTTTTTCGAATCGCAAAAGAAGACGGAGAATTTTTGAATAGTCACTAGGTTACCTCAATGGGGATGTTAATCTCCCCAACAAGCAAATCATACTTCATCTTAACAGGAGGAATTGGGCATTCAAAGCTCCCAATAAGAATCGTTGAAGTTTTTTCGATAGCATTGATGCAATGTACTCGATATTGTTTCTTTGGAAAGTGCACCGTATGCTCATTACCATTGACATGGAAAGTGACATTGCCTTTGTTGCAATCTATAACAGCCCCTGCAGTGTTTAAAAAGGGTCTTCCGAGGATGACCGCCATGGCAACATCCTCGGGAATATCCAGAATAACAAAGTCTGTTAAGATAGTGACGTTAGCAACCACAACAGGCACATCCTCGAAAATGCCGATAGGGAAAGCAGTTGATTTGTCGGCCATTTGCAGAGAGATTTTAGTGGGTGTAAACTTATCCACTTCAAGCCTATGATAAATAGAGAGAGGCATAACACTAACACCGGCTCCAAGATCGCATAACGCAGTTCTAACGTAGTTGCCTTTAATGGAGCAAGGTATAGTGGGCACACCGGGATCACCTCGATTCTAAGGAGTTCCACCCTTGAAGGTATAATTAGCGAGCATGGTGGAAATCTCAACCTCAGGTATCCTCCTCTTATTAGTCACAATATCTGTCATGTACTTAGCATACGGAGACATTTTGAGCATGTCTGTCAAACGCATTTGCAGAAAGACAGGTCTGATCATTTCAATAAAGCGCTCAAAATCCTCATCATCCTTTTTCTTGTATGGTTTGGGAGGAAAGGACATGGGTTTCTGAAACAATGGATCCCTTTCTTTACCATGCTTCCTAGCAGCGAAGTCGTTCTTATCGTATCTCTTGTTCTTAGGCTGTGGGTTATCAAGATCAACACTAGGATCATTCTCCACATCCTTATCATTGCTAGGTTGAGCATCATCATGAACATAACTATTGATATCATCATTAGGCTCATGTTCATCACTAGATTGTGTTTCGGCATTAGAGACAGAGACATCGTTTGGACTCTCAGGTGTAGCAGCAACAGGGTTGCCAGCATGCAGCTTCCTATCATCTTTCTTCTTCTCTCTAGGATGACTAGGTGCATCAGTGATAACTCCTTGAGAATCTTGTTCAATTCTCTTCGGATGACCCTCAGGATACAAAGGTTCCTGGGTCATTCTACCGCCTCTAGTGACGACTCTAACAGAATTGTCATTCAACTCATTGAGCAAGTCATTTTGAGCCTTAAGTACTTGTTCTACTTGAGTAGTAACCATAGAGGCATGTTTACTTAGAAGCTTAAGATCATTGACATTTCTGTCTACACAAGCACTTAAATGACTAAGCATACGAGCATTCTGTTCCAATTGTTTGCTAACACAATCATGTAAACTCTGTTGTTTAGCAACAAAGTTATCAAATTCATCCAGGCATAAGCTAGCAAGTTTATCAAAAGGAATATCACTCTCATTGAATCTACACAGAAAATTTACTTCTACTACCTATATCGGGTTATCAAGACCATGGATCTCTTCGATAGGTGGTAGATTTTTGACATCTTCAGATTTAATGCCTTTCTCTTTCATAGATTTCTTAGCTTCTTGCATATCTTTGGGACTGAGGAATAGAATTCCTCTTTTCTTTGGAGTTGGTTAGGAGGTGGTTCGGGAATAATCCAAGCATTCTCATTGCACAAGATGTTATTCAATAGGATCTCAGTTTGTTCTACAGTTCGTTCCCTAAAAACACAACCGGAACAACTATCTAGGTGGTCTTTAGAAGCATCGGTAAGTCTATTATAGAAGATATCAAGTATTTCATTCTTCTCAAGAGGGTGATCAGACAAAGCATTCAGCAGCTGGACGAGCCTCCCCCAATCTTGTGGGAGACTCTCTTCTTCAACTTGTGCAAACTTGTATATTTCCTGCAAGGCAGCTTGCTTCTTATGGGCAGAGAAATATTTTTCAGAGAAGTAATAGACCGTATCCTGGGGCTACGCACACAACCAGGAGCAAGAGAAGTGAACCAAGCCTTAGCATCATCCTTTAGCGAGAAAGGAAACACCTTGAGGATATAGTAGTGGCGGATCTTTTCCTCACTAGTGAGTAGGGTGGCTATATCGTGCAGTTTGGTAAGATGGGCTACTACCGTTTCAGACTCATAACCGTGAAAAGGATCATATTCGACCAAAGTGATTAACTCAGGGTCGACAGAGAATTCATAGTCCTTATCGGTCACAAAGATAGGCGAAGTAGCAAACTTCGGGTCGTATTTCAACCTAGCGTTCAAAGATTTTTCTTTCCACTTGCGCAGTAAATTCTCAACATCATAGCTATCCTTACACGCAAGAAAATCCTCAGCTATCTCTCCCTCCATAACATAACGCTCAGGCATATCAGGCAATTCATATCTTGGAGAGCTAGTTCTAGCAGGAAAAATAGCACGTTCTACTTCAATAGTCTGAGCGGTTTCAGAAGTATCATCACATCTAGCAGCAACTCTAGCAATTTGTGCATCAACAACACCTAGTGGCAAAGCAATATCAAGCATAGCATCGTTAGGCATAGAAGTATCAAGCATATCATCATCATAAGCATCATGGGCAGTAGAAGTAGCATCATCAAGCACAGGCGACATATCAAAGTTTCTAGCAGGAGGTGGTTTCGCAAACTAACTCATAACTGAAGGTGAATCAAGTGCAGAGCTAGATGGCAGTTCCTTACCTGTCCTCGTAGTTGAGGGCAAGACTTTACTTCTTGGATCTATCGGATTCTTCATAGTGCCCAGCAGACGTAAATCCCAAGTGAATCAGGGAATATAGCTGTGCTTCCCTCGCAACGGCGCCAGAAAAAGGTCTTGATAACCCATAAGTATAGGGGATCGCAACAGTTTTCGAGGGTAGAGTATTCAACCCAAATTTATTGATTCGACACAAGGGGAAGCCAAAGAATATTCTCAAGTATTAGCAGTTGAGTTGTCAATTCAACCACACCTGAAAGATTTAGTATCTACAGAAAAGTATCAGTAGCAAAGTAGGGTGATAGCAACAGTAGCAACAGTAACCGGTAGCAGCAGAGTAACAGGAGTAGCAGCAAAGTAACAAGAGTAGCAACAGAGTAACAATAGCAGCAGTGACATCAGTAGCAGCAAACTAACGTAGCAAGGACCAGTAGTAAAAGACTCGTAGGCATTGGATCGGTGATGGATGATTATGTCGGATGCTATTAATCATGCAACAATTATAACACAGAGAGATATGTAACTAGCTCCAGTTCGTTAATCTAATGTAGGCATGTATTCCGTATGTAGTCATACGTGCTTAGGGAAAAGAACTTGCATGACATCTATTGTTCATCCCTCCCGTGGCAGCGGGGTCCTAATGAAAACTACGGGATATTAAGGTTGTCCTTTTAATAAAGAACCAAACCAATGCATTAAAACTTGGTGAATACATGAACTCCTCATACTATGATCATCTCCGGGAGTGGTTCCGGCTATTGTCACTCTGGGGTTGCCGGGTCATAACACATAGTAGGTGACTAAAACTTGCAAGATACGATCTAGAACACACATATATTGGCGACAACATAATAGGTTCAGATCTGAAATCATGGCACTCGGGCCCTAGTGACAAGCATTAAGCATGGCAAAGTAGTAGCAACATCAATCTCATAACATAGTGGATACTAGGGATCAATCCCCGTCAAAACTAACTCGATTACATGATAGATCTCAGTCAACCCATCATCGTCCAGCAAGCCTACGATGAGATTACTCACGAACGGTGAAGAGTATCATGGAATTGGCGATGAAGGAAGGTTGATGATGACGATGGCGACGATTTCCTCTCTCCGGAGCCCTAAATGGACTCCAGATCTGCCCTCCAGAGGAAGAACAGGAAGTGGCGGCGCCTCCGTATCGTAAAACGCAATGAACTCTGCTCCTTGATTTTTTTCCGGGCGAGACGGACTAAATAGAGCTGAGATAGGAGGCGGTGGAGCGTCGTGGGCCCCACAAGCCTGCCACGCGCGGCCAGGGGGCGCCTGGTGGGCTTGTGGGCTCTACGCTCCACTTCCTCCGCTGATTCTGGCGCCAGTAGTTTTTATATATTCCACAAAAATTCTTCGTAAATTTTTAGGTCATTCCGAGAACTTTTGTTTCTGCGCAAAACAACACCATGGCAATTCTGCTAAAAATAGTGTTAGTCCGGGTTAGTTCCATTCAAATCATGCAAATTAGAGTCCAAAACAAGGGCAAAAGAGTTCGGAAAAGTAGATACGACGGAGACGTATCACCCACACCTGAGATACGAGCTTCTTCCACGGGCATGTCAGGCTCTGTCTACGAGCTTGTTCCCGCACGCACCACCTCGCCAAGGCCTTAGCGCCTAACTTCCTCCTGCGACGCACAAAAGCAAGTCGACACGCGTACGTTGTGGCCCCGAAGCACGACATCTCGCGTGAAGGCGGGACACGTGACGAAGGACGATCTATCGGGCATATGCCTCAGGAAGGCCCCGGCCTGCCCCATGCACCCTTGTCGCTTGGCCCTACACAGGTGATGGAAGCTTGGTTACCAGGTGGCAGCCAAGCCCCACATGCAGGTTACACGTCATGACACAAGGTATGAAATAAGAATAGAGGCATCAGAATCCATACAAAAACAAACATTCATGACAAGAGGAGGAGGTTCAAGCGAAAGCTGCTGGCTTCGCGCCTCGGCAGGATTACAAGCTGGCAGGGCCATGGGGTCAGAGAGGCCTAGAGGGACACACAACTCTCAGCGCTGCCGTCGTCATCCCCGTGCGCTTCGGCTTCATTGCCGCCTTCATCGACCGTGTGCCCCCCAGCACCCCTCTGACCCTCGAAGACGTCGGGGGCGAATTATGCACTCAGCGCATCGACGTGATCCTTCACAGCCTTCCCCAGGGCGCCGCAGGTCGCGTCCGGAACGGGGGCCATTGCGGCCTCGAAATCAAAGTGGGGATAGGTGTGGAAGAGGTGGGTGAAGACGTGCGTTAGCGCCTGGGATAGAAGATCACGACATTCTTCCTCGATCAGGGCCCCCACTTCTTGGGTTCCTGCCTCAAGCCGTTCCACGACCTTGGTGAAGAAGTCAAGGTAACCGGCTTCGTCGGGCACGAAAGGGCTAAGGATGCTTCCCCTACAGATGAAACCCAGGGCTTGGTGCGCCCGCCGCTCGAAGCCTTGGAACATATTTGAGCGCTCGAGCTAAAGCCTCCGGGCCTCTCTCGCTTCGTCAGTCGATCGCTCCACGTGGGACGCGACACCGTTCACTTTCCCTTGGAGCGATGCCAGCTCAGCCGTGCGGACGTCATGAGCCCGAAGTGCGGCCTCCTCCCGGCCTCCAGCAAAAGTAAGGGCCTTCTTGAGGCCGCCTATCTCGTGCTGCATATCTATGCGCTGAGCCGTGAAGCGGCTCTCCTGTGGTTGCAGGTTGCTTCTGTAATCCTCACGGGCCCGCTCGACCCATGTGTCGGCGTCCCCTTGGATCTTTTCTACATGTTAATTGTAGGTGGCCTCGATGCCGGCAAGATCTCAATCGAGCGCTCGTAGCCGCTCGCGCTCCAAGCCCAGCTCTGACGATGCCAAGGCGAGCTTTTGTTCAAGGGGCCGGAGGTCTGCCTCATGAAGGGCGAGCTCGCGCGCCTCCTTCGCCTCGACCCTCCGTCCCTGGAGCCGTTTCTCCAAAGCGGCATTCGAGGCCTGAAGTTCCCGCCCGCGTTCCTCAGTAGCCTCGCGACGCTCGATCGCTTTGTCGGCCTCATGGAGGGCGCTCTCGTATGCCTCCCTTGCTGCGGCAGTAGACGCTTCAACCTTCGCACGCGCCTCTTCATGTTGGTGTTGGCTCAGCTTGATAGCCACGTCAAGTTGATGCCACCTGCAAGCCGGGCAAAGTCGTTCCTCAGCGAAGCGTTCGTCTATGTCCTACATCTCTTCCCCAAGCTATCTCACCATGCTCAAAGTGTTGCTCAGGAGGTCATGGCGCACTGAGGTCCGAGAGTCCACGAGCTCGAGGGCCAGTCCGGCTTGTGCCCAACACTTCCGCTCCCGGGTAGGACCCAGAGGCTTCTACTCCGCCCGCAGGGGGTTGGCAGTTGGTGGATGCTCGCGCCACTCCACCAGGGCTAGGCATCGTGCACACGGGGCTCGAGGCCCCAACCAGGGCGGTTGGCTCCTTGGAATCGCCCGCTGTGTCCGATGGGGCGTCAGGGGCGACTAGGGGCTCTAGCCTGCTCGGTGCACCTCACTCGCAGGGCTCCCCGTGGGAGACGCCTAGGGAGTCGGTGCTCTTCGCCTCGCGGCCTTGGCAGGCGAGGGAGGGGTAACGTCGCGACTAGGCGCATCGCTCGCACGGTAGTCCGGCATGTCTCGGCCACTCACCTGCCCCTGCCGGTGGTGAGAAGCCATGCGTCGGGTCAGGGGGCTTGCTGAACCTCTTTCTCTCTAGAAGCCTGCACGAAGAAGGGGCAAGTCAAACCTCAAGCACTACAGGAAGGAGAACGAAGCGGTGGCGCTCACTCGTTGCCCATCTCCTCCCCTTCAGCACCGTCGTCCTGGCCCAGCGCTGCCCTCGGGTCGGGCGTGAGGCATAGTCCTGCCACCTCCCACTGCCACGGCTGGGGGCTCCGGGCCAGTCAAAGCAGCCGGCTCGGAGGCCACCAAGACAGGTGTGTCTTGAGCCCCCTGGCCTCCGGGAAGCAGCTCCCGCTGGTCGAAGTGGGCATCACCCAGGCAAAGTCTCTCTGTTCTTGTACTTGTACAAGGGACACCCCCCGCAGGGGGGCACTGACAGTTTTGCCGAGTAGGACTCAGAGCACCGCGTCAAGCGTGTCGACCGGCAGGCGCCCCGTATGGAGCCGCATGGGAACATTTGTCCCGAAGAAGGCTCACATCGGGTCGGAGTGACGTTAAAGCGGGGCGATCCGCCGCCTGAGGAACTCCCTCATGATCAGTGTGGCAGTCACCCACGCTTCCTTCAAGGTCCCCAATCTCCCGGCACCAGCGACAACTTCGGGTTATCGAGCTGCGCATGCTCCCACATAGATCTCAACCCTGCTGGAAGGGATGGGGTCAGTAGCACGGGGAAATACTGCCCTAGATACATGAACACCCATTGTCACGTGCGACCTTTGACGAAGTGATCGATCTCCATATCGATGCACTCACCTCCGTCGCGTTCACGACCTGGAAGGACGCGCACCTAGAGCACTGGTCAGGCGCAGTTAGCTAGATGGAGAAGAAGTGCCAGAGCAACACCACCAAAGCAGGGACGCAAAGAAAGGCCTCGCAAAGGAAGGCGAAGGACGGCAGGAGGAGAGCGGACCTCGGGTCAAGGTGCAACACATGAATCTAGTAATGCGCGAGCATGGCGTTGAAGAACTTCGAGAATGGGGGAAGGAGGCCGGAGAAGAGCACCGGGAGGTGAAGAGCGATGGAGGTTGCTCACAGCTCGGCGAGGGGGGGGGTGAAGCCGGCAAGATCTTCGTTGTCCTCCATTCGCTCGAGCCAACCGCTATAATGGGGAGGATCTTATTGAGCCCTTCGCGATTCAGCACCTAGACCTACCCAAGGAGAGTTCCAGTGGTTGGCGCCATTCTGCCGTAGCCATTCCCTCGCCCTCCTTGCTTGGAGGGGTTGCGGCGGTGTTGTGAGAGAAGGGAGGAGACCGTTTGGTGGAACGGAACAATCTTATGCAAGAAGGAAGGCACGGGGAGGCGGTGTTGGAAATATGCCCTAGAGGCAATGATAAATAGTTATTATTATATTTCCTGTTTAAAGATAATCGTTTATTATCCATGCTATAATTTTATTGAATGAAAACATACACTACTGGAATTCAGTTATTTGCCGTCTGCCACATCTTTGCCGCCCCACCCCATCACCGCCGCCGCCACCCCACCCCAGCACCGCCGCCCCACCCCAACGCTGCCACCCCACCCACCCCGCCCCGGCCCACCCGAGAACGGCCGCCGCACCGCTGGCACCCACCCCGCCCCGACCCACCCCAGCACGGCCGCCGCGCCCCCATCGCCCTAGTGCCCCTGCCGCCCCCCGGTGCCACTACCGCCCCACTGCCCCCGCCGGTGAGTACCACCGTCGGTCGCCCCTTTTTTCCATTTTTTATGTTTTTTGTTTCGGTTAATTTGGTTAGTTTATAATTAGGTTAGTTTTAATTTTCATGAGGTTAGTTTATTAGTTTATTAAGTTAGTTTATTAGGTCAATTAGGTTAGTTAGTTAGGTTAGAAGAAAAACGAAGAGAAAAAGAAGGGAAAAATGACATAAAATGGAGAAGAAGAAAAGAATTAGAATAAGAAGAAGGAAAAGATGAAGGAAAAGAAGAAGAAGAAGAAGAAGAAGAAGAGGAGGAGGAGGAGAAAGAAGAAGAAGAAGAAGAAGAAAGAGGAGAGAGGAGAAGAAGAAAGAAGAGGAAAAAGGAAAAGAAGGAAGAAGAAGAAGAAGAAGAAGAAGAAGAAGAATAAGAAGAGGAAAAAGGAAAAGAAGGAATAAGAAGAAGAAGAAGAAGAAGAGAAGAAGAGAAGAAGAGAAGAGAAGAAGACATAATAAGTCCAAAATGGCATAATTAGCCCATTTAGCTCCAAAATGACATAATAAGACCAAAATGGCATAATTAGCCCATATATTCTAGAGGCCCCCGATGCCCGACGCCACCAACCCCCGACCCTTGACCCCCGACGCCACTAACACCCGACTCCCGACCCCCGACGCCTGACACCACTGACCCCCGACCCCCTACCCCCGACTCCCGACCCCCAACCCTCGACGCCCGACGCCACTGACCCTCGACTCCCGATGCCACTGACCCTCGACTCCCGACCTCCGATGCCCGATGCCACTGACCCTCGACTCCCGTCGCCACTCACCCTCGACCAGCGACCCCCGACACCACTGACGCTCGACCCCCGACACCCTACCCCAGACCACCGACGCCACTAACCTCCAACCCCAGACCCCCGACACCTCTTTGGCCTCTTGTTGATCGGAAAGACCGCAACCCCCGATGCTAGTGACCCTCGACCCCCGACGACACTGACCCCCGATCATCGACGCATTTAACCCGACTCCCGACCACCGACACCCGACACCACCGACCCTCAACGCCACTAAGCCCCGACCCCCGACACCTCTTCTACTTACTGTTGAACGAGAATGTGCTTTTCGGCCTTCTAGAGGCCCACGGGGTCATTGTTTTGTAAATTATGAGTTAGGTCACATATTTTCCGATTATATTAATCATAAAAACATCATATTTGCGTTGATCGTGTGAATTTCAATGTGAAGTTGTTCGACGACCTCCACGTGCGTTGGACGAGATCCGCCCTTGCGTTTGTTGGTGAGCACAAATGACTTCTCCTCCTACGCCCTTAATTTGCTCTGTCCCGGCCTTCGTGCCGATGAAACTTGCTAGCTATAGGTTTCTTCAATCATGAGTATGCGTGACCAGTATGCGTCTCCCGTTCGAAAGGGCGACATCTATAAATACACATTTCTTTGCATATTTATAACCGCCATCCTTTCGAATTGTCCAACATTATCCACGATAGCCCGAGTATGTGTAGATTGTGTTCGTTTTCCCGTATGCTGTGCTCTGGATCCGATGCAGAATTTCGTCAGTGCCTCCCTGTTGTTCTCCGGGTACACATCCTCTCTGCTTATTGCCGAGACGTGTATCAGGAGAACAACGGGGAGGTGCTGCCAAAATTCTGCATCGCATCTGGAGCAGAGCATGGGAAAACGAACCCAATCTACACATACTCGGGTGGGATTAGGACCTATCTTTACCTATTAGCGTGTAGGTTGCATGGACGTAATATAACTGACAAACTTGATTAGCGTATGAATATAGATGATGAATTGTACATTTATTTCTTGTGCGCCCATAGGTAGCTAGGCAACATGAGTGATCGTTCTTGGATATACACTGGTCACCCTAGTCAGAAAGACATGACCCATGAATGGTTAACAAAAACCAGGGGGTTTGTGAGAGCTGCATTTGCAAACGGCCAGCAAAAAACATGGTGCCCCTGTCCCAACCGCGAGAACTGGAAAAAGCAGACAGAGTTTGAAATGGGTAAACACCTGCAGAAGTGGGGTTTCACGCCTAATAATACGGTGTGGACTTTTCATGGTGAGTCTGACCAACGTGCCAGAGCTGAGGTGATTCGTCGTCGCACCGACGTGCATGGTACCGAGATTGAAGACATGGTGCAAGACTTTGATGATACTCCAGATTCAGACGATGAGATGGAGGAATCTGCAAAGGCCTTCTATGAAATGTTGGAGTCTTCAAAACGTCCTCTCCACGAGCAGACTGAGCTTTGTCAGATGGATGCCATCGCGCAAGTAATGGCTCTGAAGGCTCAATTCAACCTAGGCAGAGAATGCTACGACCCGATGATGACGATATTTGGACGCTTTCTACCCAAAGGCCATGTACTGCCTGCAAACCTATACCAGTCAGAGAAAATCCTCCATGTACTTAAGTTGCCCTATGAGAAGATACATGCCTGTGAGAATGGATGTGCCTTATTTAGGCTTGAGTATGCGACCTTGAACTATTGACCCATTTGCAATTCTTCCACGTATATTGTGGTAGACAATGGTATGGGTGAGAAGAATCAGACCAAAATCCCCATTAGTGTTCTTTGGTATCTGCCAATCATACCAAGACTTCAACGTCTTTTCATGGTCGAAGAGACGGCCGGACAGATGACATGGCACAAATTGGGCAAAAGAACCGAACTAGATGCGGATGGGAACAAGATGCTGGTACACACTTCAGATGGTTTTGCGTGGAGGCACTTCGATGCATTACATAAGGATAATTCGGAAGATCCAAGGCAACCTAGAGTTGCCATCAGCACGGATGGGTTCAATGTGTATGGTATGACGGCAGCACAATACAGTTGTTGGCCTGTATTTATCATTCCACTCAATTTGCCACCCGGAGAGATTACGAAAAGAAAGAACATTTTCCTGACGTTGATAAGTCCAGGGCCCAACTATCCGGGGAAGAATATGAATGTGTACATGTAGCCGCTTAAGGATGAGTTGCAAGAAGCCTGGGATAATGGGATCAATACCTACGACGCGGCTACCAAAACAAATTTCAAAATGCATGTGTGGTACATGTACTCGATGCATGATTATCCGGCGTTTGCGCTATTCACTCGCTTGTGTGCGCATGGAAGGTTCCCGTGCACCACATGCAAGGCAGATCTTCAGTTCCGTTGGCTGATGGCTGGTCGCAAGTTTTCTTGCTTCGACATGCATAAACAATTCCTGGATCCTGACCATAAGTTCAGAAAAGACAAGAAGAATTTCATCAAAGGTAGAGTTGTCAAAAACACTGCACCAGCTGCGCTGACAGGCCAACAGACCCTTGATCAGTTAAATGCTCTCGAGCCTGATCCTTTGCGTCCAGGATACTTCAAAGGGTATAATACAGAACACGCCTGGACTCACAAGTCATGCTTATGGGATCTGCCTTACTTCAAAGACCTCCTTTGCCCATGCAACATCGACGTGATGCACACTGAAAAGAATATTGCGGAGGCCATTTTTGGTACATTGTTCGGCATAGAGGGGAAGCCAAAAAATAATCCTAAGGCTAGAATCGACCTGGAGGCTCGGTGTGATAGACCGTTGCAAAACTTGCGACAACGGAAAGGAAAGCAAAGCATAGCGAAGCCAAAGGCATGGTTCAATCTTGAAAGGCCAGCTATGAGGGAAATGCTATTGTGGGTGAAAATGCGGTTGATGTTCCCCGATGGGTATGCTGCGAATCTAAAGAGGGGAGCGAGTCTAGAGAAATTGAAATTATTTGGTCTCAAGAGTCATGATTGGCACATATGGATTGAGAGGGTAATGCCGGTGATGTTGCGTGGCTTTATCCCTGATGATGAATGGATAGTACTGGCAGAGCTGAGGTATTTCTTCCGTTCTCTTTGTGAGAAAGAACTATCGCCGGGCATGCTAGATGAAATGGAAGAGTTGGCGGCGGAGTTTATCTGCAAATTAGAAAATATCTTTCCACCGGGCTTCTTTAATCCAATGCAACATTTGATTTTGCATCTCCCGACCGAGGCAAGAATGGGGGGGGGCGTTCAAAATCGATGGTGCTACTCAACTGAGAGGATGCAGAAGACGCTTCGAGCTAAGTGTAAAAATAAACATAGAATTGAAGCATCGATGGCCGAGGCATTCATTACTGAGGAGGCGGCAAACTTCGTGACAACACACTACGAAGCCAAAAATTATCATTTGCATAACCCGAAGCCTCGGTACAATGATGGCGATCCAAAAAAAGTTCGATCCAACCTCAGCCTATTCAAAGGTAAGCTCGCACCATCCGGTTGTTCGAAAGGGAAATCTTTGGATGTCGAAGAATGGCGGACAATTTCATTGTATATCTTCACCAACCTAACAGAAGTGCGGCCGTACATCGAGTAAGTTCTCGGTAAATTATTGTTCCGCAACTTCTAATTGCTTTGAACTACTCTTATTCCCGGATATTTGATATAGTCGATACGTCACCAAATTCTCGGATGGAGCGGTCATCGAAAAGGATTCTGTCGAAGAGTATGAGCTTCTCGCAAAGCATGGAGGTGACTATCCCAGTTTCATCTCTTGGTTCAAACAAAGGGTAATTAATTAGCATTAAGGACCCATTTGATTTCTTGGTCTAATTTGCGGCTGATGCATCCATTCTTTCGTATTAAACTTGTAGGCTGATGCAGAGTCTATGGACGCCGAGTTAAGACAAGTCGCAAATGGTTTTGACTATAAGGTCCGTTCATTTGACAAATACAACATCAACGGGTATCACTTTCGTACCTTTGGCAAAGAGCTATCTATGCCCGACATAAAGACTACAAATTGTTCTGTCTGTGCTATCGGCGAAGGAGGCACCAAGTATTATGGAAGAGTTGAAGCAATTTATGAACTTATATTCTATGGTGAAAACCCATCGACCATCGTATTCTTCAAATGTTATTGGTTTGAGTCAAGGGAGACTAGAAGGACTCATGAACATATAGGACTAGTCAAAATCAACCAAAACACCCATTTAGATGTTCTCGATGTCTATATTACGGCTCAACAGGCGACACAAGTTTTCTATCTACCGTGGGCCTGCCAAACTGATCCAAATCTCAAAGGTTGGGATGCTGTTTATGAAGTGCCACCACATTTTAGACCACCTACCCTCAATGAAGAGGATCACGAACCTCATATTAACCCCGACACATATGAAGGATAATTATTCCAAGAAACAAGCATGTCCAAGAAACGTTTCAAGAACCGCTCTACTTCACCCCAGAACATTGTAGTAGACAGCGACAGTGAATCCGTCTTAACCCCTGAGCCCGAACAGGAAGAGCTGGAAGAAGAAGAGGTTACTGTTGTGGATGACCTGTCACTTCTTGACCGATTACATAATGGTGGCCTTCCACATGTTCTTCCTAATAGTGATGATGATGATGCATTTATTGATGATAGTGATGATCATGATGCATTTATTGACCCCGAAGCATATATAGACGAGCACGATTGTTATTAGTTCATGTAAGGTATTCAACTATTATACTATATATAAATTTTGAGTTCATTTTAGGTATTCAATTTTTATTAGTCATGTTGGTATTTATGACGATGATACACTTAAATTATATACATTTTATTACTCATGTTGGTATTTATGTTGTACTAATTTCATTTACTCTTTGTCATGACAGGTGTTGAAAGATGGTGGGAAAGGGTTGAAAGCACTCTGCGGCTCCTTCTTCATCGGCGGGTGGTGGGATGGGTACTTCCATTCCCGCCTCGCCTCTTCGGAGAGTGTTGCTCTCTACTCTGCAAGGAGCGCCTCCCGTGAGAGGAGGTCGACCCCCCCGCGAAGCCGGGAGGTACTAAAGGTACACGTTGTATTCATGTTGGTATTTATGTTGTACTCATGTTGTATGCATATTGGTATTTATATACATTTTATTACTCATGTTGGTATTTATGTTGTACTAAAGGTACACGTGGCCGCGGGAGAGGCAGGGCGGTGGCTTCCACGCCTTCCGAGGTGGAGGCTACACGGTCTCCGCCAGCACCCCAAGCTGATTCACCTGAGCACATGACTTCTAGGGTGGATTCGTCTCAGGGGGAGGCTACACGGTCTCTGGTTCACGAGCCTCGGGTCGATGAGCCTCAGGTCGACGAGCCTTCGACCCACGAGACTCGTGTCCCAGAGGCTTCATTCTAGGCGACTCCGGAGCAAAGCAAGGATGAGGGTACGTCCCTAGAGACCTAGTGGGATACCTGGGCTGAGCCAAGTGGCCATGCTGGTAGCGACGAGGAGCTGGGTGAGGGGGCTACCGTCTACCAACGTGGTAGTTTGGGGCTCCCGCTCGTGCCAACGACCCCCGAGCAGAGGTGGTCGATTAGGCCAAATGGGGACAAGTAAGTTAATTTACTCTTATTTCACCTTTTGCCTTCACGTTTTCTCAAATATCTAATGTTTTGGCTTTAATTTATCATACCGTAGGGGTTGGATTGTTGCCAAGGGTGTATGCATGCCCAACAGCGTCCTTGGTGTGCTTTGCCGTAAAAACTTCCCAGGGTTTGTTACGTTGCCCGATCGGGAGCGAGAGGTAGGAATGACCTGGGAGCACTACTTGGGTGCCCCGGCCCCGCTAGAGGTGGAGATCGACGGTGTTTCGTGCCACACGAGGGACGACATGGTGATCCGACAATTCTGGGTAATTTCTCCTTCACACAATTATAAATCAACCATAGCTAGTTATTGTACTAATCAATGTTGTCTTGTTTGCACACCTACTACAGGTGTGAGGAGGGATACGAGGAGGACGCGGCAAAGGTTATCGAAATCAAATGTCGCCGCCTACTTCAAAACTTTTGGCACGAGGCTTGGGTGCACGCTATTCGAGACTACTATGCCACGTGGCGTATTAGGAAGGACAAGGCGAAGTGCCGTGATTCTAAGATGGAGAAGGAGCATTACATGAAGGTAATTACATATTATTTAGGATTTGTAGTTAGTTTCCTTGATTTGGTTCTTACGCGCTCACCAACGCCAAGGAGAGGCGTGGCAAAATGGTTGGTGTGCCACACCATCAAGGGAGCGTCAACTTAATCCAATTTGGCGTGAACTGGGTATGTGGTTTGCTTCATGCCTCATGCAATTCATTCTTAATTCTATATTGAGCCCTTTACTAATACAATTTTCCTCTCTCTCTCTTTTAGGCGCGTCACAATAATATGGAGGTGCCACAGATGTACGACTTGTATGCGATAGCCCATACCGCCTCATACAAGAAGGTCTAGGCATTCCCTGAATCTAACCTCGAGCATCCAGAAAACTTCACCAACATCTCCTCCCACCACAAGCTTGTGAAGTACAGAGATCATGGGAAGGCGAGGAAAGGGGAGGACTTTAACCCGAGTGAGGGGCCTATTGATCCAGAGCTGGTGATGATAGCTGGCAACGGGAGGCCCCATGGCTCGATCGCCATTGGAAACGGCCTTATACGTTGTCCTAGCACTCTCAGGCAGATAAAGTGACGCCAAACGAGCTCCTGTCCGGAGATAACACCTGTTCCACAGTCAGTCGAGTTCGCCATAGAGGTTAGTTTAATGGACTCAACTATCTTTCCGCATTATGTTGTGCGTTGGAACCAATATGATTACAATGCTAACAATGAGTTGTGTTGCAGGCTGCTATTCTGAAAGAGAGAGAGAGGAAATGCATGCGGTTATGGCGGAGAAGGATAAGGAGATGAGGGAGCTGGAGGAGAGGACGACTGCATTGGTGGAGGCGGAGAGGGCATGAAATGATGCGTCTAACAGGGCCATATACGAGCTCTTCATGGTAAGTTTCTTCTTCATATTATTTCAAATCTTGCATTTTAATGTCCGTTTCATTAATAACTAAAAATTTGACTTGTCGAAACCAAATGTACAGTCTATGTGCGAGAAGACTGGCCAAGTCCCTCCGGCGATGCCAGTCATTAACATGGCGAGGACGGTGAGTTTCAATTCAGTGCAATGATCTTAAGAGTGTCCTCATGCTAACGACACATTGCAAACGATGTTTGGTGCAGAATATCTCTCGAAACGCATCGCACGACCCTTCTACAGTGGAGCCTTCTCCAGGTGAAACAAGCTAGAGCCACCGTGCTTCACCGCCGTGATGACGATAATGATATGTTATTTGTAGTGTTTTAATAAAAATTACATATACTTAGCTAAGTTCTCTCCTAAATGACATAATAAGGCTTACGTAGCTCCAAGATGACATATTCCCCCTAACTTAGGTATTAAATGGCCTATAATTAGCTTAGCTAGATCCAAAATGGCTTAATAACCATAGTTAGCTCCAAAATGACATATTTAACCCAAGTGAGCTCCGAAATGACCTATAGTTAGCTAGGCTTCCACCTAAATGACATAATTAGCTTAGTTAGCTCCAAAATGAGCTATTTAATAAAAAATGACCTATTGTTAGCTAAGTTCTCTCATAAATGACATAAAAAGGCTTAGGTAGCTCCAAGATGACCTATTCCCCCTAACTTAGTTATTAAATGGCCTATAATTAGCTTAGCTAGATCCAAAATGGCTTAATAAGCATAGTTTGCTCCGGAATGACATATTTTACCCAAGTAGCTCCGAAATGACCTATAGTTATCTAGGCTTCCACCTAAATGACATAATTAGCTTAGTTAGCTCCAAAATGGTCTATTTAATAAAACATGACCTATACTTAGCTAATTATCCTCGAAATGAGATAATTAGCTCCAAATAGGCATTCTTAGCTAATTTAGCCCGAAGAAGGGGACAAGATGAGAAGAAAGAGGAAAAATGAAAAGAAGGAAGAAGAAGAAGAAGAGAAGAAGAAGAAGAGAAGAAGAAGGACAAGAAGAAGGAGAAGAAGGAGGAGAAGAAGGAGAAGGAGCTCCTCCTTCTCCTTCTTCTTCCTCCTTCTTCCTCCTTCTCCTTCGCCATCTTCTTTTCTTCTTCTTCTCCTCTTCCTTCTCCTTCACCTCCTCCTCCTCCTCCTCCTTCTTCTTCTTTCACTTCTTCTTCTCTTCTGGATTCTTCTCTTTCCCTTCTTCTACATAGCTTAGTCTCATCCAACAAATACTAAATTGGCTAATTATCCTACAAAATGACATAATTAGCTTAGTTAGGTGAAAACATCATAATAACCTTGGTTAGCTCATTAAAATGACCAATTTAGCTAAAAATGAAATAATAAGCTCAAAATGGCATAAGAACCTTGGTTAGCTCATGAATATTATATACTTAGCTTGGCTTCCACCTAAATGATATAATTAGCCAATTTAGCTCCAATATGGCTTAATAAGCATAGTTAGCTCCAAAATGACATATGTAACCCAAGTGAGCTCCGAAACGACCTATAGTTAGCTAGGCTTCCACCTAAATGACATAATTAGCTTAGTTAGCTCCAAAATGACCTATTTAATAAAAAATGTCCTATAGTTAGCTAAGTTCTCTCGTAAATGACATAATAAGGCTTAGGTAGCTCCAAGATGACCTATTCCCCCTAACTTAGGTATTAAATGGCCTATATTAGCTTAGCTAGATCCAAAATGGCTTAATAAGCATAGTTTGCTCCGGAATAACATATTTTACCCAAGTAGCTCCGAAATGACCTATAGTTAGCTAGGCTTCCACCTAAATGACATAATTAGCTTAGTTAGCTCCAAAATGGTCTATTTAATAAAACATGACCTATATTTAGCTAATTATCCTCCAAATGACATAATTAGATCTAAAAAGACATTCTTAGCTAATTTAGCCCGAAGAAGAGGACAAGAGGAGAATAAAGAGGACAAATGAAAAGAAGGAAGAAGAAGAAGAAGAGAAGAAGAAGGAGAAGGAGGAAGAAGAAGGAGAAGGAGAAGGAGGAGAGAAGCTCCTTCTCCTTCTTCTCCTCTTCTTCTCCTTCTTCTTGTCCTTCTTCTTTTCTTCTTCTTCCCCTCTTCCTTCTCCTTCTCCTCCTCCTTCTTCTTCTTCTTTTTCTTCTCCTTCTTCTTCTCTTCTTGCTTCTTCTCTTTCTTCTTCTACGTAGGTTATTTTCCCCAACAAAGACATACTTAGCTAATTATCCTCCAAAATGACATAATTAGCATAGTAGGTAAACAACATCATAAGAACCTTCGTTAGCTCATTCAAATGACTAATTTAGCTCCAAAATAACATAATAAGGTCAAAATGGATTAATAATCATAGTTGGCTACAAAATGACATATTTTATCCAAGTTAGCTCTAGAATGACCTATACTTAGCTAAGTTCTCTCCTAAATGACATAATAAGGCTATGTAGCTCCAAGATGACCTATTCCACCTAACTTAGCTATTAAATGGCCTATACTTAGCTAAGTTCTCTCCGAAATAACTTATATACTTCTTCATCTAGTATTATTCTTCTAACTTTCTTATTTGTCATTTTGCAGATTACATTGACTTCACGGGAAGCTTGGATTATATTGATGGAATGCTTGAAGATGATTTCTTGTACCATGGCTTCACCGAAGCTTGTATAGAAACTATTGTAGTATATGGATATATATGACACTATGTATGCATGTGGATGAAACTTGTGTAATATATGGTTTGCTACGAATGGAACTTGCATAATATGTATGTACTATGGATGAAAGTTATTTTTAATATGGTTATGAGTACGGAAACAAATTTATTTTTGTCACATATATATATATATCCTGATTATCGTGAAAAATGCTGGATATAATAAGAAATAAAATAAAAAGGGGTTGGTTCCCCCCTTAGCCGTATGCCCCCACATGGCAAAGGGGGGGTGGCAGACGGCAAAGAGGGGAGAGAGAGGGGCTTAGTTCCCCCGTTTGCCATCTGCCCCCACATGGCAAAGGGGGGATGGCAGACGGCAAAGAGGGGGAGAGAGGGGCTTAGTTCCCCCCTTTGTCGTCTGCCCCCACATGGCAAAGGGGGGAGGGCAGACGACAAAGAGGGGAGAGAGAGGGGCTTAGTTCCCCCCCTTTGCCGTCAGCCCCCTCATGGCAAAGTGGGGAGGGCAGACGACAAATAGGGGAGAGAGAGGGGCTTAGTTCCCCCCTTTGCCGTCAGCCCCCTCATGGCAAAGGGGGGAGGGCAGACGGCAAAGAGAGGAGGCCTGCCGTTAACACTTAACGGGACCGTTGGTGTATCTGCCGTCCCATTTAATTTGCCATCTACCCCCTCATGGCAAAGATTCTTTGTCGTCCGCTTTAAAAAAGCAGACGACAAAGAACCTCTTCACCGAATTTTTTTGCCATCTACTTTGCCGTCTGCTGACCGACGGCAAAGCCTTTGCCGTCCGTGATTCCCCCCTTTGTCGTCACCCATGGCAGACGGTAAAATTATAAATTCCAGTAGTGATAGATACATGTGTGGATACATAGACAAAACAATGTCCCTAGCAAGCCTCTAGTTGGCTAGCCAGTTGATCAATGGTAATCAAGGTTTTCTGACTATATGCAAGTGTTGTCGCTTGATAACTAGATCACATCATTAGGAGAATCATGTGATGTACTAGACCCAAACTATGAACGTAGCATATTGATCGTGTCGTTTTATTGCTATTGTTTTCTGCGTGTCAAGTATTTGTTCCTATGACTATGAGATCATATAACTCAATGGCACCGTAGGAATACCTTGTGTGCATCAAATGTCGCAACGTAAATAGGTGACTATAAAGGTTTTCTATAGGTATCTCAGAAGGTGTGTGTTGAGTTAGTATGGATCAAGACTGGGATTTGTCACTCTGTGTGACGGAGAGGTATCTCGGGGCCCACTCGGTAATACAACATCGCACAAAAGCCTTGCAAGCAATGTGACTAAGTGTAAGTCACGTGATCTTGTATTATGGAACGAGTGAAGAGACTTGCCGGTAATGAGATTGAAATAGGTATGCGGATACCGACGATCGAATCTCGGGCAAGTAACATATCGAAAGACAAAGGGAATGACATACGGGATTATATGAATCTTTGACACTGAGATTCAACCGGTAAGATCTTTGGAGAATATGTAGGATCCAATATGGGCATCCAGGTCCCGCTATTGGATATTGACCGAGGAGTGCCTCGGGGCATGTCTACATAGTTCTCGAACCCGCAGGGTCTGCACACTTAAGGTTCGATGATGTTTTAGTATAGTTGAGTTATATGTGTGGTTACGGAATGTTGTTCGGAGTCCCGGATGAGATCACGGACGTCACGAGGGTTTCCATAATGGTCCAGAAACGAAGATTGATATATAGGATGGTTTCATTTGATCACCGGAAATTTTCGGGCAATTCCGGCGGTGTACCACGAGTGACGAATGGGTTCCGGGAGTTCACCGAGAGGTACCCACCCACTCGGGAGTGAGCCCAAGGACCTAGGGTGGCGCCACAAGTACTTTGTGGGCTGGTGGAGTCAGCCCAAGGAGCCCATGGCGCCACATAAGAAAATACCAAAAAGAAAATAAAAAGGAAAGGGAAAGAGGGAGGTGGGAAGGAAGAGGAGGACTCCTCCTTCCCAAACCGAATTGGAGGAGGAGTCATCCTCCTCCTAGCGCCGGCGCACCCTTGAGGGCCTTGTCCCTCAAGGATATCCCCTCCCCTCCCTCCTATATATAGTGGTGGTTTAGGGCTTTTTGGGACACAACTTTGCCACGTGCAACTTTAGCCTAAACTACACAGTTTCACCTCTAGATCGGATTTCTGCGAAGCTCGGGCGGAGCCCTGCAGGAGTAGATCATCACCACCATCGGAGCGTCGTCACGCTGCTGGAGAACTCATGTACTTCTCCCTCTTGCTTGCTGGATCAAGAAGGCCGAGATCATCGTTGATCTGTACGTGTGCTGAACGCGGAGGTGCCGTCCATTCGGCACTAGATCGGAACAAATCGTGGGACGGATCGCAGGACGGTGCGTGGGACGGTTCGAGGGACGTAACGATGTTCCACTACATCAACCGCATTTCTTAACGCTTCCTGCTATGCGATCTACAAGGTTATGTAGATCCAAATCTCCACTTGTAGATGGACATCACCATGATAGGTCTTCGTGTGTGTAGGAAAATTTGTGTTTCCCATGCAACGTTCCCCACAGTGGTATCAGAGCTAGGTTCATGCGTAGATGTTATCTCGAGTAGTACACAAAATGTTTTGTGGATGGTGATGTTCGATTTGCTGCCCTCCTTAGTCTTTTCTCGATTCGGCGGTATTGTTGGATTGAAGCGGCCTGAACCGACATAACTCATACGCTTACGAGAGACTGGTTTCATCAATTGACATGCAAGCTCATTGCATAAAGATGACTGACGAGTGTTGGTTTCTTCAACTTTAGTTGAATTGGTTTTGACCGAGGCGGTACTTGGAGAGGTTAAATAGCAATTTGCACAACTCCGCTGTGGTTTTTGCGTAAGTAATATGCGATCATGCTAGATACCCATAGCAGCCACGTAAAACATGCAACAACAAATTAGAGGACGTCTAACTTGTTTTTGCAGGGTATGCTTGTGATATGATATGGCCAATGACGTGATGTGATATATTGGATGTATTAGATGATCATGTTGTAATAGTTAATATCGACTTGTACGTCGATGCTACATCAACCGACAGGAGCCATAGGGTTGTCTTTAAACTAACGTTTGTGTTTGCAGATGCATTTACTATATTGGTAGGTCGTAGCTTTAGTAGTAATAGCATAGATAATACGACAACCTCGATGGCGACACGTTGATGGAGATCATGATGATGGAGATCATGGTCTGGCGCCGGTGGCAAGAAGATCATGCCGGTGCTTTGGTGACGGAGATCAAGAAGCACAAGATGATGGCCATATCATGTCACTTATGAATTGCATGTGATGTTAATCCTTTTATGCACCTTATTTTGCTTAGAACGACGGTAGCATTATAAGGTGATCTCTCACTAAAATTTCAAGACGAAATTGTGTTCTCCCTGACTGTGCACCGTTGCTACAGTTCGTCGTTTCGAGACACCACGTGATGATCGGGTGTGATAGACTCAACGTTCACATACAACGGGTGCAAAACAGTTGCATGCGGGGAACACTCGGGTTAAGCTTGACGAGCCTAGCATGTGCAGACATGGCCTCGGAACACATGAGACCGAAAGGTCGAGCATCAATCATATAGTTGATATGATTAGCATAGAGATGCTTACCAGTGAAACTATTCTCAACTCACGTGATGATCAGACTTGAGTTAGTGAATTTGGATCATGTACCACTCAAATGACTAGAGAGATGTACTTTTTGAGTGGGAGTTTAGCAAGTAATTTGATTAGTTAAACTCTAATTATCTTGAACATAGTATATGTCCACTTTGAAATATTTGTGTTGTAGATCAATGGCTCACGCGACAATCATCTTCAATTTTAATACGTTCCAAGGGAAAGCTAAGTTGAAAGTTGATGGAAGCAACTTTGTAGACTTGGCTCGTAATCTTAAGTTGCTCCTGCAAGCTGGGAAGAAGGATTATGTCCTTAATGCTGCGCTAGGAGATGAACCACCCGCTACGGCTGACCAAGATGTTAAGAACACTTGGTTAACACGTAAGAAGGACTACTCAGTAGTTCAATGTGCAGTCTTGTATGGCTTAGAGCCAGGACTTCAACGTCGCCTTGAGCGTCATGGAGCATATGAGATGTTCTAGGAGTTGAATTTTATCTTTCAGAAGAATGCCCAGATCGAGAGGTATGAGACCTCCGATAAATTCTATGCTTGCAAGATGGAGGAGAATTCGTGTGTCATTGAACATGTGCTCAAAATGTCTGGGTACTCAAACCGTATAGCTGAGCTGGGCGTTGAACTCCCGCAAGAGGCTATCACTGAAAGAATTCTTGAGTCACTGCCACCAAGCTACAAGAGCTTTGTGTTGAACTATAACATGCAAGGGATGAACAAGTCACCCAGCGAATTGTTCGTGATGCTGAAAGTCATAGAGTCAGAACTCCGGAAAGAGCATCAAGTGTTGATGGTCAATAAGACCACTAGTTTCAAGAGAAACGGCAAAGGCAAGAAGGGTAACTCCAAGAAGAGCGGCAAACCTGTTGCCAATCCGATGAAGAAACCCAAGGCTGGACCTAAGCCTCAAACAAAGTGTTATTATTGCAAGGGACTGGATCACTAGAAGCGCAACTGCCCCAAGTATCTGGCTGATAAGAAGGCGACCAAGGAAAATCAGGAATATTCGATATACATGTTATTGATGTGTACTTAACCAACTCTCTAGTAGTGCCTGGGTATTCGATACCGGTTCTGTTGCTCATATTTGCAACTCGAAACAGGAACTGCGGAATAAACGAAGGCTGGCGAAAGATGAAGTGATGATCTGCGTGGGAAATGGTTCCAAGGATGATGCAATCGTTGATACGTCCATTTTGCATCATGCTTTCATGTTGATCTTTATTGCTTTTTGGGCTGTTATTTCACTTCACGGTACAATACTTATGCCTTTTCTCTCTTATTTTGCAAGGTTTACATGAAGAGGGAGAATGCCAGCAGTTGGAATTCTGGCCTGAAATTGGAGCAAGTTCGAGATATCTATTCTGTGCAACTCCAAACACCGTAAAAATCAACGAGGATTTTTTTCGGGAATTATAAAAAATACTGGGCCGAAGAAGTGCGAGAGGGGCGCCATCAGGTGGCCACAAGCCTGCTAGGCGCGCCAGCAGGTGGCCACCCCCCTGGTCGCGCCAAGGGGGCTTGTGGGCACCCAGCTGGCCCTCTGGCCCCCCTCTTCCGCTATATGAAGGGTTTCGTCCGGAAAAAATCAGGAGGAGGATTTTTTGAGGATTCGCTGCCGCCACGAGGCGGAACTTGAGCAGAACCAATCTAGAGCTTCGGCAGGACGATCCTGCCGGGGAAACTTCCCTCCCGGAGGGGGAAATCGTCGCCATCGTCATCACCAACACTCCTCTCATCGGAGGGGACTCATCACCATCAACATCTTCATCAACACCATCTCATCTCCAAACCCTAGTTCATCTCTTGTAACCAATCTCCGTCTCGCGACTCCGATTGGTACTTGTAAGGTTGCTAGTAGTGTTAATTAGTCTTTGTAGTTGATGCTAGTTGGATTACTTGGTGGAAGAATTTATGTTCAGATCCTTGATGCTACTCATTACCTCTCTGGTTATGAATATGATTATGCTTTGTGAGTAGTTACTTTTGTTCCTCAGGACATGGGATAAGTCATGCTAATCGTAGTCATGTGAATTTGGTATTCGTTCGATATTTTGATGTGTTCTATGTTGTTTTTCCTCTGGTGGTGTTATGTGAACGTCAACTACATAACACTTCACCATTATTTGGGCTTAGAGGAAGGCATTGGGAAGTAGTAAGTAGATGATGGGTTGCTAGAGTGACAGAAGCTTAAACCCTAGTTTTTGCGTTGCTTCGTAAGGGGCTGATTTGGATCCACTAGTTTAATGCTATGGTTAGACTCTGTCTTAATTCTTCTTTTGTAGTTGCGGATGCTTGCAAGAGGGGTTAATCATAAGTGGGATGCTTGTCCAAGTAAGGGCAGTACCCAAGCACAGGTCCACCCACATATCAAACTATCAAAGTAACGAACGCGAATCATATGAACATGATGAAAACTAGCATGACAGAAATTCCCGTGTGTCCTCGGGAGCGTTTTTCCTCCTCTAAGACTTTGTCCAGGCTTGTCCCTTGCTACAAAAGGGATTGGGACACTTTTCTGCATCGTTGCTACTTTTGTTACTTGTTGTTCGCTACGAATCATCTCACCACACAATCACTTGTTACCCATAATTTCAGTGCTTGCACATTTTACCTTGCTGAAAACCACTTGTCAGATCCTTCTGCTACTCGTTGGGTTCGACACTCTTACTTATTGAAAGGACTATGATTGATCCCCTATACTTGTGGGTCATCAAGACTCTTTTCTGGCGCCGTTGCCGGGGAGTGAAGCGCCTTTGGTAAGTGGAAATTGGTAAGGAAACATTCATATAGTGTGCTGAAATTTATTGTCACTTGTCACTATGGATACTAATCCTTTGAGGGGCTTGTTCGGGGTATCTTCACCTCAAACGGAAGCACAAGTAGTTGCTCCTCAACCTGCTACACCTAGTGCAAATATTTGCTTTGAATTTCCTTCGGGTATGCTTGAGAAACTGCTGGCTAATCCTTTTACAGGAGATGGAACATCACATCCAGACTTGCATCTAATCTATGTAGATGAAGTTTGTGGTTTATTTAAGCTTGCAGGTTTGCCCAAGGATGAAGTCAAGAAGAAGGTCTTTCCTTTATCTTTGAAGGATAAGGCGTTGACATGGTATAGGCTATGTGATGATACTGGATCATGGAACTACAATCGGTTGAAATTGGAATTTCATCAAAAGTTTTATCCTATGCATTTAGTTCATCGTGATCGGAATTATATTTATAATTTTTGGCCTCGTGATAAAGAAAGCATCGCTCAAGCTTGGGGGAGGCTTAAATCAATGTTATATTCATGCCCCAACCATGAGCTCTCGAGAGAAATTATCATTCAGAACTTCTATGCTCGGCTTTCTCATGATGATCGCACCATGCTTAACACTTCTTGTGCTCGTTCTTTTATGAAGAGAGATATTGACTTCAGATGGAATTTATTGGAGAGAATTAAACGCAACTTTGAAGATTGGGAGCTTGAAGAAGGTAAGGAGTCAGGTATGAATTTCAAGTTTGATTGCATTAAATCCTTTGTTGAAACAAATACCTTTAGTGATTTTAGCGCGAAGTATGGACTTGACTCTAAGATAGTAGCTTCACTGTGTGAATCATTTGCTTCTCATATTGATCTCCCCAAAGAGAAGTGGTTTAAATATCATCCTCCTTTAGAAGTCAATGTAGTTAAACCCAATCTAGTTGAAGAGAAAGTCCTTCCCTATAATGATCCTATTGTTCCCAGTGCTTACATTGAGAAACCACCTTTCCCTGTTAGGATAAAGGATCATTCTAAAGCTTCAAATGTGATACGTAGAGGCTATATTAGAACTCCTACACCCCCTGAGCAAATTAGAGTTGAACCTAGCATTGCTATTATCAAATATCTCCTGTCCGATGATGTTGATGGACATAATATTCAATTCTGTGAAGATGCTGCTAGAATTGCTAAACCTCACGCTAGAGACAAACATAGGCCTGTTGTTGGCATGCCTGTTGTTTCTGTTAAATAGGAGATCATTGTTATCATGGTTTATGTGACGTGGGTTCTAGTGTTAGTGCAATACCTCAATCCTTATATGATGAAATTAAAGACGAAATTGCACCTCTCAAGATAGAACCCATTGATGTCACTATTCAGCTTGCCAATAGAGATACTATCTGCCCTCTGGGAATTGTTAGGGATGTTGAAGTCTTGTGTGGTAAAACGAAGTATCCTACTGATTTCCTCGTTCTTGCTACCACACAAGATAGCTTTTGTCCCATCATATTTGGTAGACCTTTTCTCAATACTGTCAATGCTCATATTGACTGTGAGAAGCAAATTGTCAATGTTGGCTTTGAAGGTGTGTAACATGAGTTCAATTTCTCCAAGTTTGGTAGACAACCTCATGAAAAGGAGTTGCCCAGTAAGGATGAAACTATTTCCTTAGCATCTATTGTGATGGCTCCTACTGATCCCTTAGAGCAATACTTGCTTGAGCATGAAAATGATATGCATATGGATGAAAGGGATGAGATAGATAGAGTTGTCTTAGAACAATATCCTATCCTTAAGAATAACTTGCCTGTTGAACTGCTTGGGGATCCACCCCCACCAAAGGGTGATCCTGTGTTCGACCTTAAACAGTTGGCTGATACTCTTAAGTATGCTTACATTGATGAAAAAGAGATATATCCTGTTACTATTAGTGCTAGCCTCTCGGATCATGAAGAAAAGAAGTTACTAAACACACTAAGAAAGCACCGTGCTGCTATTGGATATACTCTTGATGATCTTAAGGGCATTAGTCCCACTCTATGTCAGCACAAGATTAAAACTGATCCTGATTCCAAACCAGTTGTTGATCATCAAAGGAGATTAAATCCTAAGATGAAAGAAGTAGTAAGAAAAGAAATACTAAAGCTCCTCGAAGCAGGTATTATCTATCCTGTTGCTCATAGCGATTGGGTGAGTCCGGTGCATTGCGTCCCTACGAAGGGAGGCATTACCGTTGTCCCTAATGATAAGGATGAATTGATCCCATAGAGGATTATTACTAGCTATAGGATGGTGATCGATTTTAGGAAATTGAATAAGGCCACTAGGAAAGATCATTACCCTTTGCCTTTTATCGACCAAATGCTAGAAAGACTGTCTAAACACACACACTTTTGCTTTATAGACGGTTATTCTGGTTTCTCCCAAATACCAGTTGCACAATCTGATCAGGAGAAAACCACCTTCACCTGCCCTTTCGGTACCTTTGCTTATAGATGTATGCCTTTTGGCTTATGTAATGCACCTGCCACCTTTCAAAGATGTATGATGGCTATATTCTCTGACTTTTGTGAAAAGATTTTTGAGGTTTTCATGGATGACATCTCCGTTTATGGGTCTTCCTTTGATGATTGCCTCAGCAACCTTGATCGAGTCTTGCAAAGATGTAAAGACACCAATCTTATCTTGAATTGGGAGAAGTGCCACTTTATGGTTAATGAAGGCATCATCTTAGGACATAAATGTTTTGAAAGAGGTATTGAAGTAGATAAGCCTAAGGTTGATGCAATCAAGAAAATGCCATACCCCACATATATCAAAGGTATAAGAAGTTTCCTTGGTCATGCTGGTTTCTATAGAAGGTTCATTAAAGACTTCTCTAAGATTTCTAGCCCTCTTACCAATCTCTTTCAAAAGGATATTCCTTTTGTCCTTGATGATGATTGTGAGGAAGCCTTCGAAATACTTAAGAGGGCTTTGATAACCGCACCTATTGTTCAACCACCTGATTGGAACTTGCGACTTTGAAATCATGTGTGATGCTAGCGATTATGCTGTTGGTGTTGTTCTAGGGCAAAGAGTTGATAAGAAGTTGAATGTTATTCACTATGCTAGTAAAACTCTAGACAGTGCCCAAAGAAACTATGCTACCACGGAGAAGGAATTTTTAGCAGTCGTGTTTGCATGTGAAACGTTTAGGTCTTACATAGTTGATTCCAAAGTCACTATTCACACTGATCATGCTGCTATTAAGTACCTCATGCAGAAGAAGGATGATAAACCTAGACTTATCAGATGGGTTCTCTTGCTACAGGAATTTGATTTGCACGTTGTCGACAGGAAGGGTGTTGATAACCCAATAGCAGATAACTTGTCTAGCTTGGAGAACGTTCTTGATGACCCACAACCTATTGATGATAGCTTTCACGATGAGCAATTGAATGTCACCAATGCCTCACGTAGTGCACCGTGGTATGCTGATTATGCAAACTATATCATTGCCAAATATATACCACCTAGTTTCACATACCAGCAAAAGAAGAAATTCTTCTTTGACTTGAGACATTACTTTTGGGATGATCCTCACCTTTATAAGGAAGGAGTAGATGGTGTTATTAGATGTTGTGTACTTGAACATGAACAGGGACAGATCCTACAGAGTTGTCACTCCGAGGCCTACGGAGGACACCATGCGGGAGATAGAACTGCACACAAGGTATTGCAATCAGGTTTCTATTGGCCCACTCTCTTCAAGGATGCTTGTAAGTTTGTCTTGTCTTGTGACGAATGTCAAAGAGTAGGTAATATCAGTAAATGTCAGGAAATGCCTATGAACTATTCACTTGTCACTGAACCATTTGATGTTTGGGGCTTTCATTATATGAGACCTTTTCCAAAATCCAATGGGTATACTCACATCTTAGTTGCTGTTGATTACGTCACTAAGTGGGTAGAAGCTATCCCCACTAGTAGTGTTGATCACAACACATCTATGAGGATGCTTAAAGAAGTTATCTTCCCTAGATTTGGAGTCCCTAGATATCTCATGACCGACGGTGGTTCACATTTCATTCATGGTGCTTTCCATAAAACGCTTGCTAAGTACGATATCAACCATAGAATTGCGTCTCCCTATCACCCTCAGTCCAGCGGTCAAGTAGAGCTAAGCAATAGAGAGATTAAACTAATTCTGCAAAAGACTGTCAACAGGCCGAGAAATAATTGGTCTAAGAAGCTCGATGATGCACTGTGGGCTTATAGAACTGCCTATAAGAATCCCATGGGCATGTCTCCGTATAAAATGGTGTACGATAAAGCATGTCATTTACCTCTTGAGATAGAGCATAAAGCTTATTGGGAAATCAAATAGATCAACTTTGATTTCAAACTTGCTGGTGAGAAGAGGTTATTTGACATTAGCTCGCTTGAATGGAGAACTCAGGCATATGAAAATGCCAAGTTGTTCAAAGAGAAGGTTAAGAGGTGGCATGATAAGAGGATACAAAAGCGTGAGTTCAATGTAGGTGATTATGTCTTGCTATATAATTCCCGTTTAAGATTTTTTGCACGCAAGCTTCTCTCTATATGGGAAGGTCCCTATATTATTGAGTAAGTATATCGTTCCGGTGCTATCAAGATTGACAACACTGAAGGTAATTGTCCGAGAGTTGTAAATGGGTAGAGAATCAAGCATTATATCTTAGGTACTCCCATAAATGTTGAAAGTAATATTATCAATAACATAACTCCGGAGGAATATAAGGGATATTTATCAGCCTGTTTCAGACTCCGAAAACGAAGAGGTATGTTTTTCTGTAAGTAAACAGACTCCAAAACTTTTCCAGTAGGAATTTTTCTCCGTTTTGGAATATTTGAAAAAATAGGAAAATTGGAAGTAGTCCGGAAAGCGCGCGAGGCGGCAACAAGCCTGCCAGGCGCGGGCCCACCCCCTGGCCGCACCTGGGGGGCTTGTGGCCACCTCGTGTGCCTCCCGGACTCCGTTTTCATGCGGAGTTCTCATTCTGGTCTGGAAAAAATCAATATATATTCTCCTATAAGGTCTGACCCTCGTATGACGCAGATTTCCTCTTTTTTCGTTTCGAGCCTGTTTCTGTTGCAGATCTAGATCCCTATGACGTCCCCAAAAGCTCCGAAGGACAAGATCTTCAAGAAGGTCATCAATCCCTACCTCACAGGAGTGCTGCAACACCCTCAATCTATCGAGATGCGTGAGGGGATGTTGCACATCCGTGATGTTGAGGGGCCCAAGAAGACCGGAAGAGTGGAGGCGAGGCTCGAGGGATGGTGGAGCGTGGACTCAATGCCTACCACATGATGATCACAGAGTTCACCAGAAAGCACATGATCGATGCCAATGACATTGGGAAGCACCTTTCCAGGCTCTATGACGGGATTGATCAACTCCAGGCCCAGATCTATGACCTGCAGAACCAAAACTGTGAGTATGAGTATAGATTTAAATCAATACGGTTGGCTGCAGATTTGAGGATTCCGGAGACTCGTTCATCTTTCCATGATGGAGCACCTATGCCTTGGAAGACGGAGGATCAAACCCATGTTGCAACCACTCCACCACCATCACCTCCAAAGGAAGACAACTAAGCATGGGTATGGGCAATCCCCTTGGCTTTTGCCAAGCTTGGGGGAGTTGCCCCGGTATCGTATCACCATCACATCTTTTACTTTTACCTTTGTTTTAGTTTGTTCCTTTTCAGTTTTTATTTTTCTCTAGTAGAATAAAAGTCCTAGTGTTTTAGTCTTGAGTTTTGTTTTGTGTTACCCCCGATGTATTCGAGCTCGTGAGCCATATAATAACGAGTGTCTTAGTTGAAGGGCTTTGCCTCTTTCCATGATCAAAAGAGTGAGAAAAGAACAAAAGCATGAAAGATCATGTAATGATCTTATGGGAAGTGGTGGCTTCACATATAAAAAGAATGTTGAGTGAGGGTAGACAAACGTAGACCTTGGTCATTGTTGCAATTAATAGGAAGTGATAAAGAAGGAGAGGTTCACATATAAATATATCATCTTTGACACCAACTATGATTGTGAACACTCACTAAACTATTGCATGCCTAGAAGTAGATGTTGGACAAGGAATACAAGATAATGAATTCTGTTTGCTTGGTTCCGAACAATGTTATATGATTAGAGATCCCTTAGCATGTGATGATTGCTTCCACCTCATATTAGCCAAAACCCCCGCACCAAGTAGAGATACTACTTGTGCATCCATAAACCTTCAACCCAGTTTTGCCACGAGAGTCCGCCATACCTACCTATGGATTGAATAAGATCCCTCAAGTAAGTTTTCATCGGTGCAAGCAATAAAAATTGCTCCCTAATATGTATGATCTATTAGTGTGTGGAAAATAAGCTTTGTACGAACCTATGATGAGGAAGACATAAAAGCGACAAACTGCATAATAAAGTTCTTTATGAAAGGAGGCAATATAAAGTGACGTTCCTCCGCACTAAGAGGACACACATTCAAACCTCAAAAGCGCATGACAACCTCTGCTTCCCTCTGCGAAGGGCCTATCTTGTACCTTTACTTTTTGCCCTTGAAAGAGTCATGGTGATCTTCACCAATTCCCTATTTCGCCTTTATCTTGGCTAACATCATATGCTTGGGAAAGATCAATATGCATATGTCAACTTGGAAGTAAGTATTCATGAATTATTATTGTTGACATTACCCTTGAGGTAAGAGTTGGGAGGCAAAACTATAAGCCCCTATCTTTCTCTGTGTTCAACTGAAACTTTGATCTCATGGGTACCACGTGAGTTGTAGCAATTGTAGAGAATGAAAAGATGATTGAGTATGTGGATTTGCTTTACAAGCTCTTATTTGATTCTTTCTGATGTTGTGATAAATTGCAATTGCTTCAATGACTAAAGGCTATCGGTTGTTACTTCTCGGTAAGGTTCTTGATCCATACTTTACTTTGTGAAGGAATTGTCACTTTAGCATGAGAGATTATATGTTGGTATTGTTGTTCTGATCATGATCATGATCATGATGCATGCATGTTCGTATCTTGTTTTGTCGACACCTCTCTCCCTAAACATGTGGACATATTTATTGAGCTAGGATTTCACTTGAGGACAAGCGAGGTCTAAGCTTGGGGGAGTTGATACGTCCATTTTGCATCATGCTTTCATGTTGATCTTTATTGCTTTTTGGGCTGTTATTTCACTTCATGGTACAATGGTTATGCCTTTTCTCTCTTATTTTGCAAGGTTTACATGAAGAGGGAGAATGCCGACAGCTGAAATTCTGGCCTGAAATTGGAGCAAGTTTGAGATACTTATTCTGCGCAACTCCAAACGCCGTAAAAATCAACGAGGATTTTTTTCGGGAATTATAAAAAATACTGGGCCGAAGAAGTGCCAGAGGGGCGCCAGCAGGTGGCCACAAGCCTGATAGGTGTGGTGTAGTGCCCCATATGTAACCTTCCCTATTTTGGATCCTATTGCATGTGGGTCCACTTGTTAGAGATTATGATGTTATAGTTGGTACCATGATTTCATGTGTGTTCCTTACTATTTCCTTCTCATGCATGCATGCATAGCATATCATTGCATGCCCTTGTCTTGTGTTGTTGCAATATGATCCTAGCATTTCATGTGGTGTGGTGATCTTGTGGTTAGCTACCTTGTGGTGCATGTGACCTTGTATATGTGATGAGGTGCTGCTATGATGTCATGTGTTGGAGTACTAAGAGTAGTGGTGTTTGTCATATTTTCAAAACCCTCTATTTACTTGCAAACCCTTTTCTCTCCTCATTCTCAAGTTCAAAATTCCACCTTATTATCTCTGCTTTTAAAAATGTCTTTTGTTTAGGGATTAATGTGAGTGTGTAGTTATGCTAGCTTGGTGATTTTTAAGAGTGCTTTAAACAGGTGGCAATAACACAAAACAGCAAGCCTAATGCTATTTTGTTAAATATTTGCTTACTCCAAAATCTTGTTTTTATTTTTATTATTTAGGTCATATTTTTTTATAACGAGGGGATATTTTCTTTTGAATTTATTCCCACCAGTTTGTTTGTTTTATTTATTTTCCCTCTTGGTTTTTTTCTTTTTTTGGAAAGGCCACTAGGGCCTTTCTTATAGTTGGTGCCAGTGGGCTTCCTCTCCCTGGCGCTCCTTTCCTTTCCTCCCCGCGCGTGAGGCCCATGCCCTTTCGTTCTTTCCCTGACGCCGTCCCCTCCCATCGCCTCCTTTCCGTCAGGCTCCAGAGAGGGCACGCCCGACGCCGTGAGCGCGGACGTCGAGGTCCCCCCCTCATATAAGCTGGGCGTCCGAGCCCCCCTCGGCGTAGGGTTCCTCTCCTTGCCTATCCTGCCGCCGCCACCTCTCATCTCCCCCTCCATCTCTCTTCTTCCTCATTTCCTGGTAAGTGCCTGTAGGGTAGCAGAGAGAGAGAGAGTTCAGCCCCGCCGCGTCTACCCCGCCGTCTACGTCGAGCAGCACCGGTGGCCATGTCCAGGGGCACAGAGTAGCAGCCCGTGCTCCATTCCCGTCCTCAATGAGGCTAGGGAGCGACCTCATCCACGGGCAGCTCCACGTCAACTCCGCGCTCTCGGTGGACTCGCTCCCTGTTCCTCTGCTTCGGTTCATCGACAGGGGCTTCTTCATCGGCAATCTTCTTTCCCTCCAGCGACTTCTCCATCGATCGGCGCCCTTCCTCCTTCCCCTAGGTGAGCAGGAGCTCCTCCCTCCTTCCTCCCTCCTTCTCGCCGCTTAGACCGAGCAGGAGCTTGCCGGAGTAGATACCAGCATCAGAAGCAAGGGCCTCCTCAGACTCAGTTCCGGCAGCCAGCAGATGTTACTTGTCACAAATGTGGGCAGAAGGGTCACTATGCCAAGAAATGTACTTCTCAGCTCCGACTGCCGCCTCCTCCTCCAGGCAAGCCTCCAAGCAACACTCTTGTCAAATTCAACCCCAGATCAGCTCGAGTCAACATGGTGAACGCAGCTGAAGCAGACAACTCCTCTGATGTGATGATGGGTAACCTCCTCGTCAATGATATCCCTGCTAAAGTGTTATTTGATTCTGGTCCTTCGCATTCCTTCATGTCATACCCCTTTGCATTTGGTAATAATATTGCGACCGAGTTCCTTCCCAAGTCATTGCAAGTTGTGTCTCCGGGTATGCGGATGAGCTCTCAGTTGTTCGTCCCAGATGTTTCTGTCAAGATGGGCGCTTATGCTTTTCTCGCATCTCCTATTGTCTTGGGCAATTCCGACATTGATTTGATCCTTGGTATGGACTGGTTGGACATGAACAAGGCGTCAATTTATTGTGAAGCCAAAGAAGTGAAGCTTACCCACTCTTCGGAGGATGTGATTATATTCGCGGCGCGCGATGTTACAATCCTTCTGTTCTCCTTGAATGAAAAGGGTGAGATCAATCCTATTGAGCAAGTTTCAATGGTCTGCGAATATCAAGATGTGTTTCCTGAAGAGCTACCAGGCATGCCTCCGCACCATGAAGTTGAGTTTGTCATTGAGCTTGAGACACACACAGAGCCAGTGTGCAAACGACCGTCCAAGCTGGGTCCAGAAGAATTGAAGGAACCCAAGAGGCAACTCGATGAGCAGGAGCGTTTGGGTTTGATCAGGCCAAGCTCGTCTCCGTGGGGATGTGGTGTTCTATTTGTCAAGAAGAAGGATGGATCGGACCGGCTGTGTGTCGATTACCGCCCATTGAACAAGAATATAATCAAGAACAAATATCCACTTCCGAACATAACTGAGTTGTTCGAACAGTTGAAAGGTGCTAAAGTATTCTCCAAGCTTGATCTCAGAATGGGCTATCATCAGATTCGCATTCGCGAGGAAGACATTCTGAAGACGGCATTCAGGACTAGTTTTGGCTCGTATGAGTATACGGTCATGTCTTTTGGTCTGGCTAATGCTCCTCTGACATTTTGTCGATTGATGAACTATATTTTCTCCCCATACAAGAATGAATTTGTCTTGCTCTATCTCGACGACATTCTGGTCTTTTCTGAGACTGAGGAAGAACATGAGAAACATCTCAGGTTGGTGCTTGATAAACTGAGAGAGTACAAGCTGTATGCCAAGTTTTCCAAGTGCGAGTTCTGGCTGAAAGAAGTGGTTTATCTTGGGCATATTATCTCCGCCGAGGGCATTAAGGTTGACACGTCCAAGATTCAAGCCATTGTTGAATGGGAACCTCGGCAGAATGTGAAGCAGCTTCGAAGCTTTCTCGGGCTTGCTGCATATTGCAGAAGGTTAGTTGAGAACTTCTCCAAAATCGCCAAGCCGCTCTCTAGTCTTCTTCAGAAGGGTGTTAAGTATGTTTGGTCTCCAGAGTGTCAACTGGCTTTCGATACACTCAAAGAGAAGCTTATCTCCACTCCGGTCTTGGCCCCTTCGGATGATTCCAAGCCGTACCAGGTCTTTTGCGACGCTTCTCTCCAGGGTCTTGGTGCAGTCTTGATGCAAGATAGGAAGGTGGTTGCTTATACCTCCAGGCAGCTGAAGCCTGCGGAGAAGAACTATCATGTACACGATCTCGAGCTAGCAGCTGTTGTGCACGCCTTGATGACTTGGAGACATCTCTTGTTGGAACGTAAGGTTGAAGTTTTCACCGATCACAAGAGCCTCAAGTACATCTTCACTCAGCCTAACTTCAATCTCCGACAAACACGTTGGGTGGAAATGCTCCAGGATTTTAATCCGAGTGTTGAGTACACGCCAGGCAAGGCAAATGTTGTGGCAAATGCATTGAGCAGGAAGGCATATTGCAACAGTCTGATTCTGCAACCTCTCCAGCCGGGTCTTTCTGAGTCGTGCAGGAAGCTTAATCTTCAGCTAGTACCTCCGGGATTTCTTGTGAACCTTCAGATCTCTCCTACCTTGGAAGATCAGGTCAGAGCAGCTCAGCTTCTTGACGCTATGGTGAAGAAGGTCAAGATTGGCGTGGGAAAGAGTCTCCCCAAGTATAAGTGTGTCACTGTTGATGCGAGGGACACGTTGTTTTTCGAGGATCGCCTTGTCGTCCCGAAAGGTGATCTCAGGAAGGTGATCATGGAAGAAGCTCATAATTCTCTGCTCTCTATTCATCCTGGAAGCTCCAAAATGTACCATGACTTGAAGTAGACATTCTGGTGGACTCGTATGAAACATGAAATTGCTCAGTTCGTAAACGAGTGTGATGTATGTCGAAGGGTGAAAGCAGAACATCAACGCCCAGCAGGCCTCTTGCAACCTTTGCCGATTCCCGAGTGGAAGTTTGATCACATTGAGATGGATTTCGTCACCGGTTTCCGAAGTCCAAGAAGGGCAATGATGCTATCTTCGTCGTCATCGAAAAATTGAGTAAAGTGGCTCATTTCCTTCCAGTCAAGGAGTCCATTTTAGCAGCTCAGCTGGCAGAGTTGTACACCTTCAGGATTGTCTCTTTGCATGGCGTACCTATGATGATCTCTTCACATCGTGGAAGCATCTTCACTTCCAAGTTTTGGGATTCCTTTCAGTCTGCTATGGGCACGAAGATCCGCTTCAGCACAATGTTCCACCCTCAGACTAGTGGTCAAGTGCAGAGAGTGAATCAAGTTCTTGAGTATATGCTGAGAGCTTGTGTTATCTCTTTTGGCATGAAGTGGGAAGATTGTCTGCCTTTCGTGGAGTTCTCGTATAACAACAGTTATCAAGCTAGTTCTGGCAAGGCTCCGTTTGAAATTCTCTATGGCAGGAAGTGCCGTACTCCGCTCAACTGGTCTCAGACCGGCGAGCGTGAGATCCTTGGCAATGATATGATAGAAGAAGCTAAGGAGATGTGTCGGATCATTCGCAACAACCTCAGAGCAGCTCAGTCCTGTCGGAAGAGCTATTACGATAGAAAGCACCGTGACATGTCTTATGAGCTTGATGACTTTGTCTATCTCAAGGTGTCGCCTATGAAGGGTAAGCAGCGTTTTGGCATCAAAGGCAAGCTTGCGCCTCGTTTCGTTGGTCTGTTCAGAGTGGTTGGCAAGAGGGGCGACCTTGCGTACCAGCTCGAGCTTCCGTCAACCTTTGCAAATGTCCATGATGTGTTCCATGTTTCTCAGCTTCGGAGGTGTTTCAAGACCCCCGAGCGCACTGTGCACCTTCAAGATATCGACCTTCAGCCTGACCTTTCTTATCGTGAGCATCCAGTTGCGGTTCTCGAGGCAACTGAGCGGAAGAGCCGTAAGAAGACTGTCAAATTTCTCAAAGTGCAGTGGTCTCACCATTCCGATAAAGAGGCTACGTGGGAATGCGAGGACCACCTCCGTTCCGAATTTCCCGATTTCTTTCAGTCTTAGATCTTGAGGGCGAGATCTTCTTTGTAGTGTGGGAGAGTTTGTAGTGCCCCATATGTAACCTTCCCTATTTTGGATCCTATTGCATGTGGGTCCACTTGTTAGAGATTATGATGTTATAGTTGGTACCATGATTTCATGTGTGTTCCTTACTATTTCCTTCTCATGCATGCATGCATAGCATATCATTGCATGCCCTTGTCTTGTGTTGTTGCAATATGATCCTAGCATTTCATGTGGTGTGGTGATCTTGTGGTTAGCTACCTTGTGATGCATGTGACCTTATATATGTGATGAGGTGCTGCTATGATGTCATGTGTTGGAGTACTAAGAGTAGTGGTGTTTGTCATATTTTCAAAACCCTCTATTTACTTGCAAACCCTTTTCTCTCCTCATTCTCAAGTTCAAAATTCCACCTTATTATCTCTGCTTTTAAAAAGGGATATATAAATTAGTGCCCTTGGTTCCTTAGTTGTGCTCACTTTTCCCCACGCTCCAAACTTTTGCTCACTTTTCCCCTCTTCCTTAGCTGAAACTCTCACAAATGCTCATAGCGGCCGTTTGTTGTCTTGACCGTCCATTGACCGTCAATTGACTATTTGTTGTCTTGACTATGACCGTTAATTGCTGACGAGTGGGGTCGAGTCTTCGGCTGACTGTTGCTTGCTGACGGGTGGGACCGCAAGGAGACATGTATTGGGAAGCTTGTCTGAATCTGAAACATATCTAGACAGGCCGCACCGCGCCGCCCCGCCTCCTCCACCGGCGTCGTGTCGCGTCCACCGTAGTTGTTTCCTCCACCCTATGCCCCTATTCCGTTCGTCGGCGACGTCGCGTCTCCGCTAGATATAGCCCACCTTCCCATCTAGGATAACATGGCGATGTTGAGTGAGGACGCCCGGAATGCTGTCGCCCGTGGAGAGGATTGGGTCGAATCCGCGGCAGATAATTCATGGATTAAACCTGGGTAAGCATTGTTTCCTCTCGACTTGACGTTCTAAGTCGTATTGTAGGCCGTATTTGACTTCTGTTTGCTTGAATCGTTCGAATTTGTGCTCGATTTTACCCGGCTAACTGAAGCCTTTATTTCCTTCAACAAAATAGGATTGATCCCGCGCTGGCTTTCCGGCTGGCGATTAGAATGGAAACTAGTGTGCTGCGTGGTACTAAAGCGCATTTGATTTCATCATTTTTCTACCCCAAAGTGGTAGAAACCAGCATATCTTTCAAAGATTGCAAGCTGAGCTCAGAAACACATATCCCTGGAGTGATTCCGATGCTATTGAACTGAATTACTTCAGCAGTGACGAGCAAAGATTTCTCCCACTAACTTGCGACGATCATATGCCGTTGCTTTTTGCTGGGATTGCTGGCTGTCGATTCGGTAAACTCCAAATCGATGTGCTTCAGCCACGCGCAGAACGGGTGAAGGGGAAGGGAGTTCAGACATCATCTGCCTGTGCTAATAGCCAGCACCCCGGCACTCCTTGTAGGTCGACACCAAGTAAAGCAAGTGGTTCATGGAGCCACAACATGCCTGCTGCCAATTGTGGTTCCAGTTCAGCTGCTGCTTCTTGTGTACCTTCTGCAGTTGGTGTAGAAGAGGATGCAGAACCTGACGAGGCAGTGCCTACAAATGATGATGAAGACGAGATGATGTTTCCTGAACTGGTCGATGTAGCCTGTCAGCAAGCAATGCATGATGAATATATGGAGGTGCCCATCAGCCAAGCTAGGTTTCATGACACTGACGATGAAGAGAAGGTGGAGAACATGGACAGCTTAATTGAGGATGAATACGATGGCGATGACATGCCAACAATTGAGTGGAACAGGGAAAAACCTGAGCTTAGTGTAGGTACCATTTTCCAATCAATGGTGAGCTGTTGGAATGCAGTGACAACATGGTGCATTATATCTGAAAACACCTATAAGATTAAAAGGAGTGAGCCAGCAAGGTTCACAGTTTTTTGTCCATATCCTAGGTGTAGGTGGAAGCTGCATGCATCTCGTATGAGAAAGAGAAAATATATTCAGGTAATCGAAGTTCAGTTAGTAATTTAGTTTCAGATTGTTGAGTAAGGTTTCTTAACTATTTTTTACCCTTTTATTTTGTTTCAGATAAAGAAAAACCCACACATGCACACCTGTCCACCTAGAGGGGGAGGGGGGAAGGCCAAAACCAAGCTAGCAAAAACTAGGTGGATGGCAGATGCTATATTGGATTGGCTGAGAGAAGAACCTGGACTTGGTCCAACAGCACTCCATGGGAAGATTTTTGAGAAGTACAAGATAGAAATTCCTTACATGAGAATTGTCAATGCTAGGGAAAAGGCTCTTGACAGAATTAATGGTCAATGGAATGACAGTTTTCAGCTGCTTTACACTTTCAAAGCTGAAGTGGAGATGGCAAGTCCAGGGAGTGTTGTAGAGATTGACAAGCATACAGTTCAATTCAAAATAAAAGGGAAGTCATTTCAGAAGGAGTGCTTCAGAAGGGCTTTTGTTTGTTTCAAGGCTTGCTGGCAGGGGTTTCTAGATGGTTGCAGGCCCTATTTGGCTGTAGATGCTACACATTTGACTGGAAGATGGAGAGGACAGCTAGTAGCAGCTTCTGCACTTGATGGACACAACTGGCTATTTCCAGTTGCATTTGGTGTGGTGGAGGCAGAGTCTGAGGAAAGTTGGGTCTGGTTTCTGCAGCAGTTGCGCAACATTATAGGCACACCCCCAGGTTTGGCCATACACACAGATGCTTGCAAGGGTTTAGAGAGTGCAGTGGAAATTGTATTCCCTGGAGTGGAGCATAGGGAATGTATGCGACACCTAGCGCATAATTTCAAAAAGAAGTTCAAAGGTAAAGTTTATGATGAGAACTTATGGCTAGCATCATACACATGAAGCAAAAGGAAGCATGAACACCATTTGAGAGTGTTGTATGCTCAAAATCCTCTTGTGAGGCAGTACATGGATACACATCATGGTAAGGTGTGGTCAAGAAGCAAATTCAACGAAATATGCAAAGTAGATTATGTGACGAGTAACCTTGTAGAGTGCTTCATTTCAAAGTTCAAGTCAGTGAAAGGGCTCTTGTTCTGGCAAGCATTTGACAAGATGAGGCAAATGATCATGATAAAGATGGCTCTTTGCAAAAGAATTGCAGAAACACAATATGTTGGTCATCAAATGCTCCCATCACTGATTAAGGTATTGCACTTGAAGGCAAGAGGCCTGAAGATGAAATGTATTCGATCTGGTATATATGAGGCAGAGGTTACCTATACTGACACTAAAAATAGGGTATGGAGGTATCCTGTGAACCTAAGTACTAGAGAATGTACTTGTAGGCAATGGCAGATCCGTGGGAAGCCATGCATACATGCCCTACATCTGATGACCGTTATCGGGGGTGCAGATGGTGAAGTTGATCAATATTTCTCTGAGTATTTCTCTGTTGCCAAATTTATGGCTGCTTGTGCTGACAATGTGCCTGCACTATTGGGGAAAGATCAATGGAACATAGTAGATCCAGGGTTCAAACTCCACGCTCCTGTCATTACTAGACCACCGGGAAGACCAAGAAACCAAAGGATTAGAGCAGGTGAGGAGGGTCGTCCTACCAAAGAAACGTGCTTGCAAAAAGTGTGGAGTTCTGGGGCATATTCACTACTGAAATTCAGAAATTTGCCGTCTGCCAAGGCAGACGGCAAAGGGGGCAACCACACACGGCAAAGGCTTTGCCGTCTGCCCCCTCATGGCAAAGTAGACGGCAAAAAAAAATCCGGTGAAGAGGCTCTTTGCCGTCTGCTTTCACAAAGCGGACGACAAAGAATCTTTGCCATGAGGGGGCAGACGGCAAAGTAAATGGGACGGCATATATTGCAACGTCCCCGTTAAGTGTTAACGGCAGGCCTCCTCTCTTTGCCGTCTGCCTTCCCCCCTTTGCCATGTGTTGGCAGACGGCAAAGAGGGGAGAGAGAGGGGGCAGATACCCTCTTTGCCGTCTGCCTTCCCCCCTTTGCCATGTGTTGGCAGACGGCAAAGAGGGGAGAGAGAGGGGCAGATTCCCCCTTTGCCATGTGCCTTCCCCCCTTTGCCATGTGTTGGCAGACGGCAAAGAGGGGAGAGAGAGGGGGCAGATTCCCCCTTTGCCATGTGCCTTCCCCCCTTTGCCATGTGTTGGCAGACGGCAAAGAGGGGAACCAGCCCCTTTTTTATTTATTTTTTGTTATATCCAGCATTTTTAACAATAATCAGGATATATATATATATATTTGACATAAATAAATTTATTTCCGTACTCATAACCATATTAAAATAACTCTCATCGATAGTGCATACATATTATGCAAGTTACATCCGTACCAAACCATATATTACACCAGTTTCATCCACGTGCATACAAAGTTTCATATATTTCATATACTACAATAGTTTCAATACAACGCATGGTACAAGAAATCATCTTCAAGCATTCCATCAACCAAGCTTCCCGTGAAGTGAAGGTAATCTGCAAAATGACAAATAAGAAAGTTAGAAAAATAATACTGGATGAAGTAGTGTATATATAGGTTATTTCGGAAAGAAATTAGCTAAGTATAGACCATTTAGGAGCTAAGTAAGCTAATTATGTCATTTAGGTGGAACCCTAGCTAACTATAGGAGAAGAGAAAGAGAAGAAGAAGTAAAAGGAGGAGGAGGAGGAGGAGGAGGAGGAGGAGGAGGAGGAGGAGAAGGAGAAGGAAGAGGGGAAGAAGAAGGAAGAGGATAAGAAGAAGAAATGAAGAAGGAGAAGGAGAAGAAGAAGGAGAAGGAGAAGGAGGAAGAATGAGGAAGAAGAAGGAGAAGGAGGAGCTCCTTCTCCTTCTTCTCCTCCTTCTCCTCCTTCTTCTTCTCCTCCTCCCTCTCCTCCTTCTTCTTCTCCTCTTCTTCTTCTTCTTCCTTCCTTTCATTTTTCCTCTTTTTCTCTTCTTGTCCCCTTCTTCGGGCTAAATTGGCTAAGAATGCCTTTTTGGAGCTAATTATGTCATTTCGAGGATAATTAGCTAAGTATAGGTCATTTTTTATTAAATAGGTCATTTAGGAGCTAACTAAGCTAATTATGTCATTTCGTAGGATAATTAGCCAATTTAGCCTTTTTTGGATGAGTCTAAGCTACGTAGAAGAAGAGATAGAGAAGAAGAAGTAAAAGAAGGAGGAGGAGGAGGAGGAGGAGGAGGAAAAGGAGAAGGAAGAGGAGAAGAAGAAGGAAGAGGAGAAGAAGAAGAAAAAAAGAAGGAGAAGAAAAGAAGAAGGAGAAGGAGAAGAAGAAGGAGAAGGAGAAGGAGGAAGAAGGAGGAAGAAGAAGGAGGAGGAGCTCCTTCTCCTTCTTCTCCTCCTTCTCCTCCTTCTTCTTCTCCTCCTCCCTCTCCTCCTTCTTCTTCTCCTCTTCTTCTTCTTCTTCCTTCCTTTCATTTTTCCTCTTTTTCTCTTCTTGTCCCCTTCTTCGGGCTAAATTGGCTAAGAATGCCTTTTTGGAGCTAATTATGTCATTTCGAGGATAATTAGCTAAGTATAGGTCATTTTTTTATTAAATAGGTCATTTAGGAGCTAACTAAGCTAATTATGTCATTTCGTAGGATAATTAGCCAATTTAGCCTTTTTTGGATGAGTCTAAGCTACGTAGAAGAAGAGATAGAGAAGAAGAAGTAAAAGAAGGAGGAGGAGGAGGAGGAGGAGGAAAAGGAGAAGGAAGAGGAGAAGAAGAAGGAAGAGGAGAAGAAGAAGAAAAAAAGAAGGAGAAGGAGAAGAAGAAGGAGAAGGAGAAGAAGAAGGAGAAGGAGAAGGAGGAAGAAGAAGGAGAAGGAGGAGCTCCTTCTCCTTCTTCTCCTCCTTCTCCTTCTTCTTCTCCTCCTCCCTCTCCTCCTTTTTCTTCTCCTCTTCTTCTTCTTCTTCCTTCCTTTCATTTTTCCTCTTTTTCTCTTCTTGTCCCCTTCTTCGGGCTAAATTGGCTAAGAATGCCTTTTTGAAGCTAATTATGTCATTTCGAGGATAATTAGCTAAGTATAGGTCATTTTTTATTAAATAGGCCATTTTGGAGCTAACTAAGCTAATTATGTCATTTCGTAGGATAATTAGCCAATTTAGCCTTTCTTGGATGAGTCTAAGCTACGTAGAAGAAGAGATAGAGAAGAAGAAGTAAAAGAAGGAGGAGGAGGAGGAGGAGGAGGAGAAGGAGAAGGAAGAGGAGAAGAAGAAGAAAAGAAGAAGGAGAAGGAGAAGAAGAAGGAGAAGGAGAAGGAGGAAGAAGGAGGAAGAAGAAGGAGAAGGATAGGGAGGAGGAGAAGGAGGAAGAAGAAGGAGAAGGAAGAAGTAAAAGAAGGAGGAGGAGGAGGAGGAGGAGAAGGAGAAGGAAGAGGAGAAGAAGAAGAAAAGAAGAAGGAGAAGGAGAAGGAAGAGGAGAAGGAGAAGGAATAGGAGAAGAAGAAGAAAAGAAGAAGGAGAAGGAGAAGGAGGAAGAAGGAGGAAGAAGAAGGAGAAGGAAGAAGTAAAAGAAGGTGGAGGAGGAGGAGGAGAAGGAGGAGGAGGAGGAGAAGGAAGTCTAGCAATTTTTGAGCTAACTAAGCTAATTATGTCATTAGATGGAAGTCTAACTATTTTGGAGCTAACTAAGCTAATTATGTCATTAGATGGAAGTCTAGCTATTTTTGAGCTAACTAAGCTAATTATGTCATTAGATGGAAGTCTAGCTATTTTGGAGCTAACTAAGCTAATTATGTCATTAGATGGAAGTCTAGCTATTTTTTATTAAAACACTAGAAATAACATACCTAAGTTAGGGTGAAGCACGGTGGCTCTGGCTTGTTTCACCTGGAGAAGGCTGCCCTGGAGAAGGCTCGACTGTAGAAGGGTCGTGCGATGCGTTTCGGGAGATATTCTGCACCAAACATCGTTTGCAATGTATAGTTAGCATAAGGACACTCTTAAGATCACTGCACTGAAATGAAACTCACCGTCCCCGCCACGTTAATGACTGGCATCGGCGGAGGGACTTGGCCGTTCTTCTCGCACATAGACTGTACATTTGGTTTTGACAAGTCAAACTTTTTATTTATTAATGAAACGGACATTCAAATGCAAGATTTTATATAACATGAAGAAGAAACTTACCACGAAGAGCTCGTATATGGCCCTGTTAGACGCATCATTCCGTGCCCTCTCCGCCTCCATCAATGCAGTCGTCCTCTCCTCCAGCTCCCTAATTTCCTTATCCTTATAAGCTATAGCCGCCTGCATTGCCTCTCTCTCTTTCTGAATAGCAGCCTGCAACACAACTCATTGTTAGCAATGTAATCATATTGGTTCGAACGCACAACATAATGCGGAAAGATAGTTGAGTCCATTAAACTAACCTCGATGGCGAGCTCGACTGGCCGTGGACGACGTGTTATCTCCGGACAAGAGCTCGTTTGGCGTGCCTTTATCTGCCGGAGAGTGCTAGGACAACGTATAAGGCCGTCTCCAATGGCGATCGAGCCATGGGGCCTCCCGTTGCCAGCTATCATCACCAGCTCTGGATCAATAGGCCCCTCGCTCGGGTTAAAGTCCTCACCTTTCCTCGCCTTCCTGTGATCTCTGTACTTCACAAGCTTGTCGTGGGAGGAGATGTTGGTGAAGTTTTCTGGATGCTCGAGGTCAGACTCAGAGAATGCCTTGACCTTCTTGTACGAGGCAGTATGGGCCATCGCATACAGGTCGTACATCTGTGGCGCCTCCGTCTTATTGTGACGCGCCTAAAAGAAAGAGAGAGGAAAATTGTATTGGTAAAGGGCTCAAGATAGCATTAAGAATGAATTGCATGAGGCATGAAGCAAACCACATACCCAGTTCTCGCCAAATTGGATTAAGTTGACGCTCCCTTGATGGTGTGGCACGCCAACCATTTTGCCACGCCTCTCCTTGCCGTTGTTGTGGCTGGCCTCCCACGTTTCGGAGCACCACTGATCCACCAAGGCCTCCCAACAATCCATCTTATCCACACACCATCTCGGGGGCACCTAAGTTAATAAATAGAAATTTGAGTGCGTAAGAACCAAATCAAGGAAACTAACTACAAAGCCTTAATAATATGTAATTACCTTCATGTAATGCTCCTTCACCATCTTAGCATCACGGCACTTCGCCTTGTCAATCCTAATACGCCGCGTGGCATAGTAGTCTCGAACAGCCTGCACCCGAGCCTCGTGCCGAAAGTTTTGAAGTAGGCGGCGACATTGGGTTTCGATAACCTTTGCCGCGTCCTCCTCGTATCCCTCCTCACACCTGTAGAAGGTCTGCAAACGAGACAACACCGATTAGCACAATAAATAGCTATGGTTGATTTATAATTGTGTGAAAGAGAAATTACCCAGAACTTTCGGATCACCATGTCCGCCCTCGTGTCACACAAAACACCGCCGATCTCCACCTCCGGCGGGGCCGGGGCACCCAAGTAGTGCTCCCAGGTCATTCCTACCTCTCGCTCCCGACCGGGCAACGTAACAAACCCTGGGAAGTTTTGACGGCAAAGAACACCAAGGACGCTGTTGGGCTTGCGGACACCATTGGCAACAATCCAACCCCTACAATATGACAAATTAAAGCCAAAACATTAGATATTTGAAAAAACGTGAAGGCAAAAGGTTAAATAAGAGTAAATTAACTTACTTGTCCCCATTTGGCCTAATCAACCACCTCTGCTCGGGCGTCGCTGGCACGAGCGGGAGCCCCGAACTACCACGCTGGTAGACGGTATCCCCCTCACCTAGCTCCTCGTCGCTACCAGCATGGCCAGTTGGCTCAGGCCAGGTATCCCACTGGGTCTCTTGGGACGTACCCTCATCCCTGCTGTGCTCCGCAGTCGTCTGGAAGGAAGCCTCTGGGACACGAGTCTCGTGGGTCGAAGGCTCGTCGACCTGAGGCTCGTCGGCCCGAGGCTCGTGAACCGGAGACCGTGTAGCCTCCACCTCAGACGAATCCACCCTAGAAGTCCTCCTGTGCTCAGGTGAATCAGCTTGGGGTGGTGGCAGAGACCGTGTAGCCCTACCTCTCCCGCGGCCACGTGTACCTTTAGTACAACATAAATACCAACATGAGTAATAAAATGTATATAAATACCAATATGCATACAACATGAGTACAACATAAATACCAACATGAATACAACGTGTACCTTTAGTGCCTCTCGGCTTCGCGGGTGGTCGACCTCCTCTCACGGGGGGCGCTCCTTGCATAGTAGAGAGCAACACTCTCCGAAGAGGCGAGGCAGGAATGGAAGTACCCATCCCATCACCCGCCGACGAAGAAGCAGCCGCGGCGTGCTTTCGACCCTTTCCCACCATCTTTCAACACCAGTCATGACAAAGAGTAAATGAAATTAGTACAACATAAATACCAACATGACTAATAAAAATTGAATGCCTAACATGAACTCAAAATTTATATATAGTATAATAGTTGAATACCTGACATGAACTAATAACAATCGTCCTCGTCTATATATGCTTCGGGGTCAATAAATGCATCATGATCATCACTATCATCAATAAATGCATCATCATCATCACTATCTAGAAGAACATGTGGAAGGCCACCATTATGTAATCGGTCAAGAAGTGACAGGTCATCCGCAGCAGTAACCTCTTCTTCTTCCAGCTCTTCCTGTTCGGGCTCAGGGGTTAAGACGGATTCACTGTCGCTGTCTACTTCAATGTTCCGGGGTGAAGTAGAGCGGTTCTTGAAACGTTTCTTGGACATACGTGTTTCTTGGAAGAATTCTCCTTCATATGTGTCTGGGTTAATGTGAGGTTCGTAATCCTCTTCATTGAGGGTAGGTGGTCTAAAATGTGGTGGCACTTCATAAACGACATCCCAACCTTTGAGATTTGGATCAGTTTGGCAGGCCCACGGTAGATAGAAAACTTGTGTCGCCTGTTGAGCCGTAATATAGACATCGGGAACATCTAAGTGGGTGTTTTGGTTGATTTCGACTAGTCCTATATGTTCATGAGTCCTTCTAGTCTCCCTCGGCTCAAACCAATAACATTTGAAGACTACGACGGTCGGTGGGTTTTCACCATAGAATAGAAGTTCATAAATTGCTTCAACTCTTCCATAATACTCGGTGTCTCCTTTGCCGATAGCAGAGACAGAACAATTTGTAGTCTTTAGGTCGGGCATAGATAGCTCTTTGCCAAAGGTACGAAAGTGGTACCCGTTGATGTTGTATTTGTCAAATGAACGGACCTTATAGTCAAAACCATTAGCGACTTGTCTCAACTCGGCGTCCATAGACTCTGCATCAGCCTACAAGTTTAATACGAAAGAATGGATGCATTAGCCGCAAATTAGACCAATAAATCAAATGGGCCCTTAATGGTAATTAATTACCCTTTGTTTGAACCAAGAGATGAAACCGGGATAGTCGCCTCCATGCTTTGCGAGAAGCTCATACTCTTCGACGGAATCCTTTTCGATGACCGCTCCAACCGAGAATTCGGCGACGTATCGACTAAATCAAATATACGGGAATAAGAGTAGTTCAAAGCAATTAGAAGTTGCGGAACAATAAATTACCGAGAACTTACTCGATGTACGGCCGCACTTCTGTTAGGTTGGTGAAGATATACAATGAAATGGTCCGCCATTCTTCGACATCCAACGATTTCCCTTTCGAAGCACCGGATGGTGCGAGCTTACCTTTGAATAGGCTGAGGTTGGATCGAAATTTTTCTCGATCGCCATCATTGTACCGAGGCTTCGGGTTATGCAAATGATGATTTTTGGCTTCGTAGTGTGCTGTCACGAAGTTTGCCGCCTCCTCAGTAATGAATGCCTCAGCCATCGATGCTTCAATTCTACGTTCATTTTTACACTTAGCTCGAAGCGTCTTCTGCATCCTCTCAGTTGAGAAGCACCATCGATTTTGAACGGGCCCCCCCATTCTTGCCTCGGTCGGGAGATGCAAAATCAAATGTTGCATTGGATTAAAGAAGCCCGGTGGAAAGATCTTTTCTAATTTGCAGATCAACTCCGGCGCCAACTCTTCCATTTCATCTAGCACGCCAGGCGATAGTTCTTTCGCACAAAGAGAACGGAAGAAATAGCTCAGCTCTGCCAGTACTAGCCATTCATCCTCAGGGATAAAGCCACGCAACATCACCGGCATTACCCGCTCAATCCATATGTGCCAATCATGACTCTTTAGCCCAAATATTTTCAATTTCTCAAGACTCGCTCCCCTCTTTAGATTCGCAGCATACCCATCGGGGAACATCAACCGCATTTTCACCCACAATAGCATTTCCCTCATAGCTGGCCTTTCAAGATTGAACCATGCCTTTGGCTTCGCTATGCTTTGCTTTCCTTTCCGTTGTCGCAAGTTTTGCAACGGTCTATCACATAGAGCCTCCAGGTCGATTCTAGCCTTAGGATTATCTTTTGACTTCCCGTCTATGCCGAACAATGTACCAAAAACGGCCTCCGCAATATTCTTTTCAGTGTGCATCATGTCAATGTTGTGTGGGCAAAGGAGGTCTTTGAAGTAAGGGAGATCCCATAAGCATGACTTATGAGTCCAGGCGTGTTCCGTATTATACCCTTTGAAGTATCCTGGACGCAAAGGATCAGGCTCGAGAGCGTTTAACTGATCAAGGGTCTGTTGGCCTGTCAACGCAGCTGGTGCAGTGTTTTTGACAAGTCTACCTTTGATGAAATTCTTCTTGTCTTTTCTGAACTTATGGTCAGGATCCAGGAATTGTCTATGCATGTCGAAGCAAGAATACTTGCGACCAGCCTGCAGCCAACGGAACTGAAGAGCTGCCTTGCATGTGGTGCACGGGAACCTTCCATGCACACACCAGCCAGCGAATAGCGCAAACGCCGGATAATCATGCGTCGAGTACATGTACCACACATGCATTTTGAAATTTGTTTTGGTAGCCGCATCGTAGGTCTTGATCCCATTATCCCAGGCTTCTTGCAACTCATCCTTAAGCGGCTGCATGTACACATTCATATTCTTCCCCGGATAGTTGGGCCCTGGAATTATCAACGTCAGGAAAATGTTCTTTCTTTTCATAATCTCTCCGGGTGGCAAATTTAGTGGAATGACAAATACAGGCCAACAACTGTATTGTGCTGCCGTCATACCATACACATTGAACCCATCCGTGCTGATGGCAACTCTAGGTTGCCTTGGATCTTCCGATTTATCCTTATGTAATGCATCGAAGTGCTTCCACGCAAAACCATCTGAAGTGTGTACCAGCATCTTGTTCCCATCCGCATCTAGTTCAGTTCTTTTGCCCAATTTGTGCCATGTCATCTGTCTGGCCGTCTCTTCGACCATGAAAAGACGTTGAAGTCTTGGTACGATTGGCAGATACCGAAGAACACTAATGGGGATTTTGGTCTGATTCTTCTCACCCATGCCGTTGTCTACCACAAGATACCTGGAAGAATTGCAAATGGGGCAATAGTTCAAGGCCGCATACTCAAGCCTAAATAAGGCACATCCATTCTCACAGGCATGTATCTTCTCATAGGGCATCTTAAGTACACGGAGGATTTTCTCTGACTGGTATAGGTTTGCAGGCAGTACATGGCCTTTGGGTAAAAAGCGTCCAAATATCGTCATCATCGCGTCGTAGCATTCTCTGCCTAGGTTGAATTGAGCCTTCAGAGCCATTACTTGCGCGATGGCATCCAGCTGACAAAGCTCAGTCTGCTCGTGGAGAGGACGTTTTGAAGACTCCAGCATTTCATAGAAGGCCTTTGCAGATTCCTCCATCTCATCGTCCGAATCACGAGCATCATCAAAGTCTTGCACCATGTCTTCAATCCCGGTACCATGCTCGTCGGTGCGACGACGAATCACCTCAGCTCTGGCACGTTGGTCAGACTCACCGTGAAAAGTCCACACCGTATAATTAGGCGTAAAACCCCACTTCTGCAGGTGTTTACCCATTTCAAACTCTGTCTGCTTTTTCCAGTTGTCGCAGTTGGGACAGGGGCACCTTGTTTTATGCTGGCCATTTGCAAATGCGGCTCTCACAAACCCCCTGGTTTTTGTTAACCATTCATGGGTCATGTCTTTCTGACTAGGGTGACCAGTGTACATCCAAGCACGATCACTCATGTTGCCTAGCTACCTATGGGGGCACAAGAAATAAATATATAATTCATCATCTATATTCATACGCTAATCAAGTTTGTCAGTTTTATTACGTCCATGCAACCTACACGCTAATAGGTAAAGATAGGTCCTAATCCCACCCGAGTATGTGTAGACTGGGTTCGTTTTCCCATGCTCTGCTCCAGATGCGACGCAGAATTTCGACAGCACCTCCCCGCTGTTCTCCTGATACACGTCTCGGCAATAAGCAGAGAGGATGTGTACCCGGAGAACAACAGGGGAGGCACTGACGAAATTCCGCATCGGATCCGGAGCACAGCATACGGGAAAACAAACCCAATCTACACATACTCGGGCTGTCCATGGATAATGTTGGACAATTCGAAAGGATGACGGTTATAAATATGCAAAGAAATGCATATTTATAGATGTCGCACTTTCGAATGGGAGACGCATACTGGTCACGCATACTCATGATTGAAGAAACCTATAGCTAGCAAGTTTCATCGGCACGAAGACCGGGACAGAGCAAATTAAGGGGGTAGGAGGAGAAGTCATTTGTGCTCACCAACAAACGCAAGGGCGGAGCTCGTCCAACGCACGTGGAGGTCGTCGAACAACTGCACATTGAAATTCACCCGATCAACACAAATATGATGTTTTTATAATTAACATAACTATATGACCTAACTCATAACTATGTGGGTCAGTGTCATCGGGGGTCGAAGGTCACTGGCGTCGGGGATTGGGGTCTTTTCGGTCAACAAGAGGCCGAAGAGGTGTCGGGGCTCGGGGGTTGGGGGTCAGTGGCGTCGGGGGTCGGGGTAGGGGGTCGGGGGTCGAGGGTGAGTGTTGTCGGGGGTCGGGGGTCGGGGGTCGAGGGTCAGTGGCGTCGGGGGTCGGGGTCAGTGGCGTCGGGGGTCGGGGTAGGGGGTCGGGGGTCGAGGTTACCTATAAAACTTTCCAGGTTACCTATACTACTTTTCAGGTTACCTATAAAACTTTCCAGGTTACCTATAAAACTTTCCAGGTTACCTATAACTACTTTCCAGGTTACCTATAAAAGTTTTTTTGGTGGGTTAGTTTGCATCTAAACCAAACTAGCCCATGTGTTTGGATACTTTGGGAGCTAGTTCAGCTCCAACTAGCTAAAACTAGTTTTTAAAGAATTGATTGTCTTTTTGTATTATTTAGATTGGACATGTAAAATCATATGCACTCACTAGAAATAAATAGCTAATGTTACATCACGTAGTCCATGTGAGTGTCCAAAACAACACTTATTTAGGCAGTATTATATTTAAAAAACTATTATTTATAATAATATGTTTATTTCCTTCATAGTAATTTTGGTCTACTCAATTTAGTAACTCATTCTAGAAAAAACTGAACAAACATATATACTATCATGCTTGATACTTAAATTGGGGCAGTATTTCTTTCTCTTTTCTGTCTTTAACTGTATATTACATGTACATTTATATTTATTTTTTATATATACTAGCCGTGTCCCCGATGGGCTGTTTTTGGAAAAAGCCGTATCCCGTGTCCCCGTATGCGTGTCGCCGTGTCCGTGTCGCCATGTCGGTGCTTTTTAGCCTAAAACAGCACAAGGTTGTGGACGAGAAACGCCGCCTTTGCATCTACAAAGTGTACAACACATGTGTTGAAGGAACTACTTCAACGCATTGCCCTAGATATCATTCTAAAAGGCAAAGATAACACATATGGCAGCAGGAATTCAATCCAAAACTCCTGGAACACAAGATTTAGTCCAAGATCTAAGATAAGAACACCAAGTTCTGTTCAGAATAGTGGGTACAGAGTCTCCACTACAAAATTAGAGGGCTTTGTGAAACCTTCACATCTCAACTTAGCTAAAAGACCTAGAAAACATTACTTAAATAAAGGTTAAGAAAACAAATTAACATACTCCTATGACTTAAGGGCCAGCTTTCCAGAATGGAAAACAAGTATATATAAGTCAAAATGGATTTGCCTATTGATATTTTTTCTTTATTGTCCCTCTTCAATCTATTTCGTTTGACCATGTGTATCGACGACATTACAGGTAGCTCACGCAGGTCCAAACCATCGAGCGCACGGCAGGAGTGATCCATGACACGGCAGGGGACATTGGGGTTATTTTTATCTTGGGCAGTTGGGCCCGATAAATCATGTTAAAATCCCCTGCTACCTGCAAGCTGCCTCCTTGCAGTGCAGTAAATTGTGCCTTCTATCATTTGATTACTTCTACATTCATCCAGTGTTCCTTTTGTGTGTTACTCTGGTTCAAAGAGCATTAAAATTTTCCTTTAGGATACAATTGCAGTTGAGTTGCACAGGAAAGTTTCTCTAACTCGGAAGTAAAACTAATAGTTCTTGCTTCCAAATTAAATCAGAATAACAATGTTTCCTGGAGATTTAGTGCAGTTATTCTTCTAGCAAAGTGCATCTGGCACAAGATTTGGAGAACAGCAACACTTCTGAAATATGAAACACGATCTGGATTTGGTCCAGTTACTATTCTAGCAAAGTGTCTTGTTTGAAACTTATCACAAGATTGCAAAAGTAAGAATCTAATAAAGAACTACTGAGATGATAAGCCAAAACTTACTTGGGCGCAGACGGGACGGGGCAAGGACGACGCAAGCTCAGCCGGGACGGGGCAAGGACGGGCGGGGCGGCGGCGCGCAGGCGGGGCGGCGGCGGCGGCGCGCAGGCTCGGGGCGGCGGCGGCGGACGGACGGGGCGGGGCGCAGACGGGGCGGGGCGCAGACGGGCGGGGCGGCGGTGGCGCGCAGACTCGGGGGTGGCGGCGCACAGACTCGGGGGCGCGGCGCGCAGACGGGGCGGGGCGGCGGTGGCGCGCAGCCGGGACGGGGCAAGGACGACGCGCAGGCTCGACGCGCGCAGCCGGGACGGGGCAAGGACGGCGCGCAGGCTCGGGGCGGCGGAGCGCAGGCTCGGGGCGGCGGCGCGCAGGCTCGGGGCGGCGGCGGCGCGCAGACGGGGCGGGGCAGCGGCGGCGGCGGCCGACGGGACGCGAGCTGGTACGGGACGCGAGCTGGTACGACGGGACGCGAGGTAACGTTGAAAGACTGCCTTTGCCGTCTGCCTTAGTTTGATTTGGGGTAACGTTGAGAGAGAGAGAGCGTTTGTACTGTCGATGCAAAAAAAAAAAAAAACTGGGTACTAGCCTTTGCCGTCTGCCTTAATTTTCTTTGCCATCTGTGGGCACACGGCAAAGAGCTGGCACCTCTTTGCCGTCTGCCTTTGGGATATTTGCCATACGTTAGCAGACGGTAAACAAAAGGCACATGGCAAATCATCTCTATGCCATCAGTCTTTTCTTTACCGTCTGGCAGTTGTAAGCTGATGGCAAAGAAATTCTTTGCCAACCGTCAGCACACGGCAAAGATTAGGCACATGGCAAATTTTCTGTTTCCAGTAGTGATTGCTAGGCTTTGTACCAATGCAGTGGACGCATCATTTGGAGAGGAGGAAAGCTGGACATCAGCCAATCCTGAGGAGAATGCAACAGCAATGGAGATTGAAGATGCAGTGGAGAATGCAGCACCAATGGAGATTGAAGATGCAGTGGAGAATGCAGCAGCAAATGAAGCAGAAGATTTTGAAACCATGGCCTTTGATGGTTTTGCAGCTATAAGAGAGGAAGAGGAGGGGGTAATTGTTCCAATTGTGCCTTTAAAGATTACTGAACCCATAGATGACCGTCAAATGGTTGTCAAGTGCTCGGCGAGTGGAACTACTCCATCAGCACCTCCACGGTGAAAACACCAAGTAAAGCCCAAGATCAAAAGGAACAAGAGTCTCAAAGAAAAGAGCATCTCAACTAGAGAAACCAGGAGCAAGACTGTGAAGCCAGCTGCAAACACAAGGAGCAAGTCAAAAATTTGAATTAAGTTGTTGGAAAATGTTTGTGTTGTCAATTTGAGGGCGAGTCGATCGCTTAAAACTTGGTAGATTTGTATTAAGATGTTGGCATCTTAAAACTTGGTAGCTTTGAGCTACTGTAATAATGTTGGCATCAGTTGTAATAATGTTGGCATCAGTTGCAATAATGTTGCTTCTACTTTGGTTCCTTATTTGAGTCAAAATTCAAATTTCCATCAAAATTTGAATTTAAATCAATATTTGAATTTGGGCCAAAATTTGGATTCGAGCCAAAGTTGAAGTTGAACATTGGAGGTTCATTGCTCTGTGCGGTGTATTTGATCGAGCATTTCAAGTCCAATATTCTTAGATGAACAGTCTGAATGAGAAATGTGCTAGAAACGAGCTCGAAAGCTAGGGTAAACAGCCATATTTGAAATCAAGTTTTTTTGACCTTCCCTAAATGAGACATATATATATATTTTATTAACACTTGTTCCATATATATAGGGTAAAAACGAAGTCTCACTATTTATTGATTAATATTCATATTATTACATTTTTTTTGAAAAAATATGCTTTTAATTCAAAACCGTCAAATAACACGTTTTAGAAATGAAAATGAAAAAGTAAGTTCAGATCCTTCTTATTCACTCCAAAATGAAGCTATGGAGATTTTTCTGATTTTTTTTGAATTTTTTTTTCAAACCCTAAACCCTCTCTCCCTAAACCCTAAGCTCTGAAATTGTTCATAGGTGATAGCTCATTTTTGTGAAGGCTTTTTTCATGAAAATGACCTACACCAAGTTTATATTTTTTTTCTCATAACCTTGTCACATATGACGGCTATGTGCGCAAGAATTACAACATTTTGATTTTTTTTGAATTTTTTAAAAACATTTGAACTTGATTTCGACAAGTCACTTCAAAAAATGACTTTTCAAAAAAACGGCCCTATACCGAGTTTATATTTTTTTAATGGTAACTAGGTCTCATAAAAGACGAACTAAGTTTGTTATATATTTTTGTGATTTTTTCTAATTTAGTTATGGTCATTTGAAATCTGGTCAAACCCTAATAACCCCGTTGACTTGCTCATAACCCCGCAGAAATGCTCCAAACCCTAGCGTCGAACGTCCGCCGTCGGATCATACCCTAGCGCCAAACACCACCCGTCAAATGTGGGCAGGCATGCGCGATCCGCATGATGCATCCTGATTGGCTACTGCACTGACCTTCTCGGCTTTTTACGATCTGCCCCACTTTACATATGAAATTGTATTTTTCGCACATGACCACCACATGTGAGTGTTAAGAGTTGGTTCAAATATTCAAACTGCAAAATACAATGTGGGAAATCGTCAATATAGCTTCCCCTTCTCCTCTTCTCCATGTGACAGACGAAGGCATCGAGCAGATCGAGCAATTCCTCTGTTTCTTTCCCCATCTTCTCGTTCTTCTTCCTCTCAACCAATTCCTCTGTTTTTTCCTCTCGGGCGATATGTCAACCTCCTCGTCAGCCCCGCGTTCCACGTGGCCGGTGTATGGTCCAGTGCCGATGACTCGATGCACTGACTGCCCACGGATTGCGCCACTGAAGCGGTTGACTTCGAAGGAGGAGAAGAATGGGAACTTTGGGCGCGAGTTCGTCAAATGTGAGAGCAAGCCGGAGGGGCAGGTTAGATCTGAGTTTTCCTCGCATCCTTTATCTCTGTCAGATTTGGATTTAGGTTACATGATTTCGTTTTCAGATCATGAAGAAATGCCACCATTTCGAGTGGATGGATGATTACATCCAGAGGCTTCAAGGGTTGGGCTTAATGGATTCGAGGGGGATGCAATCCACGAGTTCAATATGCCCCATGACAGTGCCGCTCCGGCAGCAGCAGCGCGTCCGGAATACCCGACGGTGGTAGATGTCGAACTGAAGACGGAATTGAAGAAGATGAACAAGAACTTCAAGCGGTTGATTGAGTTGAAGAAGAAATCCAATCTGATAGCTTTAGGAATACTTGCTCTAGGAATTTTTTACTTGATGGCCATCTCTCGTTAGAGATGTTTGTCTACTGTTGTTGCCACTGTTTAGCAATCCTCGTCTGTTTATCTCAAATGCAACTCTGTGTAGTGCAACTGTCGATCTCTGAATGTATGCAGTTTATTGTTAAGTTTCGATACTTTCAGTTTCGACAGAAGACAACTACCAGTTCAGTGATAGGATTATTTTGTTAGCTAATAACCTCGAGTGTTGGGTCATACCCTAGCTCGTGAGATGACAGTAAGCAGTACTTGAGCAGCAAGAGGGATATAGATCAAGTTCATCTCTTCTCTCTCGAACTTGCCAAACTTTTGTCCTCGAGTTCGTCAGTTCTGCTAGAAAAAAACCTAGTTTGCGGGCCCAAAGAGAATCAAGCTGCAATAGGCCCACAAAGGATAAATGAGGCCCAGAAACAAGTGATGTTTCTTTTTTTGTTTAGGAACGATTGCTTTGTTCTTTTTTGTTTTTGATTGCTTTTTTAATTAATTTGATTGCCCAATCTCTTCTATCTCATTGAGGAATATTTTTGGCTTTCCTTTGTGGGTCCCTTCATTTATCCTTGTGACTAAAGCCAAACATCTCAAAGTGTAGTTTTCTACATAGTGTAATTTATAGTTCATGATTGGAAAAAGAGGTCCAACCATACTTCAAACATAGTGCAGTTTTCTACATATTAAAGTAGGGATTAAAGTATATAGGACTACACTTTTGACTAAAGCGAAACATCTCAAAGTATTTGATACTTCAATATTTCTATAAACCAAAGTATTCTTGGAATACCTAAAAAATACAGAGCTCAGCAAACCAAAGCCGTGTACAAATGTACAATATGTTCTTATTTTTAGAAGGCATCTATAAACACATCATTTTTAGTTAGTTTGGTTAATTTTTCCCACGCCAATTAGCCGTGTCTAAACTTGGGACAAACAAAATACAAACATAACAAAGCATTAATATAACACACATAACTTAATATAACTTAGCTAGGGTTGCTAGGGCAACATATATAAGTTCTTGGGACATGGACACCAATTTCTTACATAGATAATAATAATTAGTAGCTAGGTCGAGCAACACACACACCAAACTAATACTACATACTACTAGATAGGGTAGCTAGGGCAACACCGCCATGTCTTCACCGTCGTCTTCACCTTAACCACCGGCTTCACCGTCTTCTTCGCCGCCGGCTTCAGTACTCCTCCTCCTCAAGGTCGTTGCCTGCGAGGTGGTACGGGAGGTTGTGTATGCGATCGCGAGCGGGGAAGATGCTCTCGAAGTCGGTGAAGATGTTATAGGTGGTGAATGCGATGAACTCGCACCCACACCAATACACCTTGCCGAGCAGGTGGTAGGCATCGAACCTATTGGTGAAGTGGATGACGAGCCCTACCGGTGGAGCGTTGGCGTGGGGACGCTGCTCCACGAGGTTGAACATGGGTGGCGAGCCCGCCGGGAGGTGGTGGAAGCCCGCACGGAGGAACCCCCGTGCAAGCTCAGTGCTACCCCTCTAGCGTGAGAACACCCACACGCGTAGCGATTCCTCGATGACGACGTTGGCAGGGTACCGTCGTTCCGGCACGGTGGGAGGCCCTTGGAACGTTGGGCTGTAGAACTACATCTTGAACGCTGCGCTGAGTGGAACCGCTCTGGCTTTTGGGGGAAGAAGAGAAGTGGGAGGCGCAGATGGATCTATAGAAGAAGAGGCAATGAAGGGCAGTTTAAATAGCCGGGGGAGACGAAGTGGGTACACGCGCAAACGGCGTAGATCATGACTAAGTGCTGCTGTGTGAACCGATGCGATCATGAATGTGTGAACGTGAATCGAAGCGAGCGTGCTCTGCGTTGGCGGTTGCCTCCCCCTGCTGCGTTGGCGGCTGCCTGCCTCCCCCTTCTGCGTGCTCTGCGTTGGCAGCTACCCCTTCTGCATGCCCCTTCTGCCACCGGCACAACTGAATCGAGCGGCAGCCGTGCGGCATGAACTGATGCCTCGACATATGGACGCGAGCGTGCGAGCGTGCGTGCAGCCTGCCCCTTCTGCCACCGGCACGTATGCCTGCGACGCGTGAAACGACGTTGCGGAGTGACTGAATCCACTGGCAACCGTGCGGCACGGATCGATGCGTGCGTGTCAGCGTGCATGCATGCGTTTAGGTCTAGGTCACTGGATGCGTGTGTGGCGGTGTTCGCATGCATAGCAGGCTACATCAATGCCAAAGACGGGCATGCATAGCAGGCTACATCGATGCCAAAGACGGGCATGCATAGCAGGCTGCATCCATCGATAGTAGGCTTTTTTAATTTATTACCAACAAACTAACGGGCCCGTCCTATGAACACAAACACGGCCCAACCAGTGAAGCCACAGCCACAGTCAACAGAGTTGAACATGGTCCCACAAGTCAGTTAACCGCCAAGACGGCAAACGCCTGTTATCAACATTTGTGAGAGTTTCAGCTAAGGGAGAGGGGAAAAGTGAGCAAAAGTTTGAAGCGTGGGGAAAACTGAGCACAACTAAGGAATTGGGGGGCACAGATGGAATAAGCCCTTTTAAAAATGTCTTTTGTTTAGGGAATAATGTGAGTGTGTAGTTATGCTAGCTTGGTGATTTTTAAGAGTGCTTTAAACAGGTGGCAATAACACAAAACAACAAGCCTAATGCTGTTTTGTTAAATATTTTCTTACTCTAAAAATCTTGTTTTTATTTTTATTATATAGGTCATATTTTTCTATGACCAGGGGATATTTTGTTTTCAATTTATTCCCAACAGTTTGTTTGTTTTATTTCTTTTCCCTTCTGGTTTTTTCTTTTTTTTTGAAAGGCCACTTGGGCCTTTCTTATAGTTGGCGCCAGTGGGCTTCCTCTCCCTGGCGCTCCTTTCCTTTCCTCCCCGCGCGTGAGGCCCATGCCCTTTCGTTCTTTCCCTGATGTCGTCCCCTCCCATCGCCTCCTTTCCGTCAGGCTCCAGAGAGGGCACGTCCGACGCCGTGAGCGCGGACGTCGAGGTCCCCCCCCCCATATAAGCTGGGCGTCCGAGCCCCCCTCGGCCTAGGGTTCCTCTCCTTCCCTGTCCTGCCGCCGCCACCTCTCATCTCCCCCTCCATCTCTCTTCTTCCTCCTTTCCTGGTAAGTGTTTGTAGGGTAGCAGAGAGAGAGAGAGTTCAGCCCCGCCGCGTCTACCCCGCCGTCTACGTCGAGCAGCGCCGGCGGCCATGTCCAGGGGCACGGAGTAGGAGCCCGAGCTCCATTCCCGTCCTCGATGAGGCCAGGGAGCGACCTCATCCACGGGCAGCTCCACGTCAATGCCGCGCTCTCGGTGGACTCCCTCCCTGTTCCTCTGCTTCGGTTCATCGACATGGGCTTCTTCTTCGGCGATCATCTTTACCTCCAGCGACTTCTCCATCGATCGGCGCTCTTCCTCTTTCCCCTAGCTGAGCAGGAGCTCCTCCCTCCTTCTCGCCGCTTAGACCGAGCAGGAGCTCGCCGGAGTAGTTTCTGCCAGGAAGAGATCCGGCGCGCTAGATGTATGTTAGGTGTGTTGTTGGCTTGTGTGCGTCAGGGTTGTCGCCTCGAAGGGGCTTCTCCCCCCCCCTTGTAGCGATCTGTGTAGGGGCTCTCCCCTTGGCGCAGTAGTAGTAGCAGCAACAGCGAGACAGTCCCGTCGGACTCCCTGACGCCGATGTGCCCCTTCCTGTGTCAGTAGTATACCTTGTTTGTGCACCTTCCTGTGTCAGATGTCGATGTAGTAGCGCAGTGGTAGTGACTCCTGTTGGTCATCGAAAGGTGCAGGGTTCGAGTCCCCGGTGGTGCACCGCCCCTTTTTGGGTTTTATTTCCCTTTTCGTTAGTAGTAGCAGCAGCAAGAGGGTCAACTTGCTATGTGCCCCTCTCTCTATCAAAACCATGACAGTAGCAGAGTGGTTGCACCGCAGGCGAGCAATCAGGAGGCCCTGGGTTCGAATCCCAGGCCTGCCTCTTTTATTTTTGCTTTCTATCCTATTTGTTTGCCATGCTATAATTTCTGCTACTCCTTGTGCCTAAACAATAGGCATAAAGAAAATAGCATTTAATTTTGTTCCTTCCTGCAGATGCACTAGTGTGTGTGTGCTCTAGTGTGTTGGTTGTGTGTGTATGTGAGCACTTGGTGAAGTGTATGTGTGGTGGTGGTGCTAGCTTAGTGCATGCTTGTCGGTGCACTAGTGTGTGCATATGTGAGGTAATATACGTGTGGTTGTGCTAGTAGATTGTGGTGTGTATATGTGATTTCCACTCATACATTGGCTTGGCTCATGTGGCACCATATAGTTGTTCATATGTATGTGTAGGTGTTGGGAATTCCATGATGTGTGGCTTACTAGATGCCTTGAAATTTTGTGTGTGGTTCAAGAGCATGTGTAGTGGGTGATGTGGAGTTGATGTGTTAGTGAGGATCAGCCCCACCTTTGCAAATCATTCTTGCACCTTCACATTTCCATATGTGAGAAGGCATAGTGACTATTGTGTGTGTGATCTACTTGGTAGATGTGCTTGTGGGTTGATGGGCATGACACAAACATGGGGTTCAAACCCCCATGTCACTTTGTCATTGTGCACATGAGCTCAACCTTTGTAGTTGTTGTTATAGTGGAACTACATGAAATGATGCCCTATTCACTAGGCATGATTTAGAGTAGTTTCCTCTCCCTTAATTTGTGGTCACTTGTTCCAAGTAAGTGCCCACATATTATATATGATTTTGGGGTAGAATCTCCCAAGGAATCCAGTGGCGAAGTTAGTTTTGCCATTAGGATACTTTGTGGAGTTGACGTATTCAGATTTGTTGCAAGTTTGCTCTTTGTTTCCAAGAAATAGGTGGAGCCCAAGGGCCTGAGCTTTTGTGTGATAGTAGTAGGGGTTTTGCTCTAAACCATAGTGGTGTCTTTGATCACTTGGTGTTACTTGTGTGAAAACTATGCCTAGACAAAGTGGGCATGTGGCTGAAAAAGTCCAGCTTAGTGAAATCTGGAATTTCACTAAGTCTGAGAATCTGGAAACATTTTCTTCAACTATAGATGAGGTTGTAGTGGTCATTGTGTTGGGAACTAGCCTTAGTTCAGTTCTAGGATTTTGTACCTGATATGTTTTTGAAGCTCCCTGTCAAATTTCATCTCATTTGGAGTCCAGTAGGTTGTGTTTTGATTTCTGTCAAAAAGCTTCAGAACAAAGACAGAAAGTCAGGTGCAGGGATTTTCACTAAGTCCCTGAGATCTGAGGGTTTTGTGAAAGTTTGTGGCCTTGTATCTTCTAGAGTTTAATTCCTTTTGGTGTGATTCTTTCTGGTGATTGTAGTGTTCTTGGTTGGCTACAGCCACATATATTATTTGTCATATTTGGAGGGCTGTAACTATGTTGCATGTAGCTCACAAAGAGCTAAGATGCAGATTATGGCAGATTGAGTAGTATAGTCATTCTGATCATTGTGTGTGCTTAGTTGATGTTGTGGTGTTCTTCCTTGCTCCAATCCATTCATGTTGGGTTGTTATATGTCTTGGAAACCTGGGAATACCAGATTTGTGCCAATTGGGGGTGTGGTGTTGATTCTTCCACGTAGAGCTTCATATCTTGTTTCGTTGATTCTCGTTGATCCGTAGCTCCGTTTGCAATGTTCTTTATGTGGTTTTGCATTGTTTTCACGAGCCGCATCTTTTCATGCCATCCTCATGCATGTAAAAATAGCTTAGTGTACAGTTCTGTCCAGAAACTTGTAGTAGTTTTCTTTTGCTTGTGCTAGTGATAGAAATAGCGATGCATGCTCATTTTACATCTCATGCATCATGTGATTGTTGAATCTTGTGGTGCTGATGTTCATTGGTTGCTATTCTTATGTTGGGTAGCAACGGGATCGAAGAACGAATACATGGAGTCAGGAGAGTACGTGCAGGACGAACGAGAACCATTCCAAGCTGACAATATCACAAGCAAGATGATATGACCTTGATTCCATCTCTAGACTTGTTATGCTAGTTTCGTTTCTATGTCATATTGCTCGCTGACTACCACTGAATTAAATTGCCTCTTGATATGCCATGAACCCAAACACTGATCCCTTCCTAGCAAAACTTGTATGGCTAAGTAGGCTTTGCTCAGCTACTAATGTTAGCGTTGCTAGTTGCAGGTGCTTTGACTCTTATGACAACATGAGCTTGATATCATTATCTTAAATTCTGTTATTTTAATTAATGCACCTATATAATTGGTAAATGACGGAAGGCCTAGCCTTTTTCCGGGTGCTTTGTTCCATTATTGCCACCTTAATTACCGGTTACCGGTGTTTGATTCCATAATGACCGCTCCTAACACGTTCGGGGTTGTTATGGGGACCCCCTCGATAAATCGCGTAGTGCTAAGGCTTGTCCGACAGGACCCAACATTGGTGTTAATTTGCTAATCACTTAATAAACTACATAGGGAATGATCAACCCGATGATCTTTAATCAACAACCCGGGCCAGTGCTCCTCATGAGTGTTGGTCCAAACTGGTGTGCCTGCGGGGCCACCACAAGGAAACTTGAGGTTTGGTACCTGTAGCTAGTTCCATACGGCGTGTCGTGAGACTGAGATACGCAGCTCTTATCAAGGTCGTCGACACGTCGGGAGGTCCTGCTAGTCTTGCCTTACCTTAGCGGTATATCTTGCATATAGGAATCCCAGTGAAGCTTTGGTTTCCCGCAGAGTTGAGGTTTCCCTCTAAGGAATCCGACGAGATCACGAGATTCGTGATAGAGGATTACTTTGCGAGCTGTGTACGTTTGTGATTGACTAGTTGGAGCACCCCTGCAGGGTTTAATCTTTCGGAAAGCCGTGCCCGCGGTTATGTGGCAACTTGGAATATTTTGTTAACATCCGGTATTAGATAACTCAAACATAAGCTAATAAAATTGCCAGCCGTGTGCGTAACCGTTACTGTCCCCCTCGAAGATCTCTCTTCGATCGGGAACACGGTGGGGTTTTGAATCCCGTAGGTAGGTGTTCAGGATCACTTAGTGATCAAGTAATCACGACCGCTAGTGCAGACCACCTTCATAATTGCTTTACGTAAGTTAGCCACTAAATCAAGCTTAGGATGCTGCAACCTTATACACTTCACCTATTCCCTACCTAATAACATGACTAGTTCTGGCACCAAGGTCTTAGATTGCTGAGTCCCCGTGGCTCACGGATTCCTCCGAAACTCCCAACAGGTACAGGTACCCCAGAGACAGATGATCCCGACGGCACCTAGCTGGCGTGGCAGTACGACGAGGAGACAGACTGCCTCTACGTGAACTGTCCAGAGGACTAAGGCGTGGTCGTGATCGTGGGCCTGCAGGCAGGGTAGCATAGCATTTCCATGTTTTGTAGTCCGTAGCGGAACTACCTTGATTGTATCTGTGATGTACTCTGAGTTATTAATGAGAATACAGTTGCATCCCGAATTGTCTACTTTTATTATTATTTGTGCTATGTTACTTGCTTGCGAAACGCTTAGATGCGATTCTTTCCTATTCAGGGGCCTCGACCCCCAGATCGGAAAGGACCGCATCTTGGTCGTTACACGCGGCCACCCCCCTCTTTTGCTATATGAAGGGTTTTGTCCGGAAAAAAAATCAGTAGGAGGCTTTTTCAAGGAATCGCCGATGCCACGAGGCGGAACTTGAGCAGAACCAATCTAGAGCTTCGGCAGGACGATCCTGCTGGGGAAACTTCCCTCCCGGAGGGGTAATCGTCGCCATCGTCATCACCAATACTCCTCTCATCGGAGGGGACTCATCACCATCAACATCTTCATAAGCACCATCTCATCTCCAAACCCTAGTTCATCTCTTGTAACCAATCTCCGTCTCGCGACTCCGATGGTACTTGTAATGTTTCTAGTAGTGTTAATTAGTCTTTGTAGTTGATGCTAGTTGGATTACTTGGTGGAAGAATTTATGTTCAGATCCTTGATGCTATTCATTACCTCTCTGGTCATGAATATGATTATGCTTTGTGAGTAGGTACTTTTGTTCCTGAGGACATGGGATAAGTCATGCTAATAGTAGTCATGTGAATTTGGTATTCGTTTGATATTTTGATGTGTTGTATGTTGTTTTTCCTCTAGTGGTGTTATGTGAACGTCGACTACATAACACTTCACCATTATTTGGGCCTAGAGGAAGGCATTGGGAAGAAGTAAGTAGATGATGGGTTGCTAGAGTGACAGAAGCTTAAACCATAGTTTATGCGTTGCTTCGTAAGGGGCTGATTTGGATCCACTAGTTTAAGCTATGGTTAGACTTTGTCTTAATTCTTCTTTCGTAGTTGCGGATGCTTGCGAGAGGGGTTAATCGTAAGTGGGATTCTTGTACAAGTAAGGGCAGTACCCAAGCGCCGGTCCACCCACATATCAAACTATCAAAGTAACGAACGCGAATCATATGAACATGATGAAAACTAGCATGACAGAAATTCCCGTGTGTCCTCGGGAGCGTTTTTCCTCCTATAAGACTTTGTCCAGGCTTGTGCCTTGCTACAAAAGGGATTGGGCCACTTTGCTGCACCGTTGCTACTTTTGTTACTTGTTGCTCGCTACGAATCATCTCACCACGCAATCACTTGTTACCGATAATTTCAGTGCTTACAGATTTTACCTTGCTGAAAACCACTTGTCAAATCCTTCTGCTCCTTGTTGTGTTCGACACTCTTACTTATAGAAAGGACTACGATTGATCCCCTATATTTGTGGGTCATCAATCGCCGTGGCACAGTTTCACTTCAGTTACCATCAGGATTAGTTATGAACTTAAATAAATGTTATTTAGTGCGTGCGTTAAGCATGAACATTATATCTGGATCTTGTTTATTGCGAGACGGTTACTCGTTTAAGTCAGAGAATAATAGTTGTTCTATTTCTATGAGTAATATCTTTTATGGTCGTGCACCCAATGTGTGAGGATTGTTCATACTGAATCTTGATGGTGATGATACACATATACATAACATTGAGACCAAAATAGTTAGAGTTAACAATGATAGCGCCATGTTTTTATGGAACTTCCCCTTAGGTCATATTGGTGTAAAGTGCATGAAGAAACTCCATTCCGATGGACTTTTGGAGTCACTTGACTTTGATTCACTTGACTCTTGCGAACCCTGCCTCATGGGCAAGATGACTAAGACTCCGTTCTCCAGAACAATGGAGCATGCAAGTGACTTGTTGGAAATCATACACACCGATGTGTGCGGTCCGATGAGTGTGGAGGCATGCGGCGGATATCATTATTTTCTCACCTTCACTGACGATTTGAGTAGATATGGTTATGTCTACTTGATGAAGCACAAGTCTGAAACGTTTGAGAAGTTCAAGAAATTTCAGAGTGAAGTTGAAAATCATCATAACAAGGAGATCAAGTTCCTACGGTCTGATCGTGGGGGTGAATATCTGAGTTTTGAGTTTGGTGCTCACTTAAGACAATGTGGAATTGTTTCACAGTTGACACCGCCTGGAACACCACAGCGTAATGGTGTGCCCGAACATCGTAATCATAGTTTGTTAGAGATGGTGCGATCTATTACCGATTTGCCGTTATCGTTTTGGGGTTATGCATTAGAGACAACTGCATTCACTTTAAATAGGGCACCATCAAAATCCGTTGAGATGACACCATACGAACTATGGTATGGCAAAGGACCAAAATTGTCGTTTCTTAAAGTTTGGGGATGTGATGCTTATGTCAAAAATCTTCAGCCTGAAAAGCTGGAACCCAAAGCGGAAAAATGCGTCTTCATAGGTTACCCAAAAGAGACAGTTGGGTATACCTTCTATCTCAAATCCGAGGGCTAAGTGTTTGTTGCTAAAAATGGAGCTTTTCTTGAGAAGGAGTTTCTCTCGAAAGAATTGAGTGGGAGGAAGATAGAACTTGATGAGGTTGTCGAACCTCTAAGCCCTCTAGATGGTGGCGCAGGGCAAGGGGAAACCCCTGTCGTTGCGACGCCAGTTGAGGAGGAAGTTGATTATGATTGAAGACGTCGGGCCTGCGCAGCTGCTTCCGAGTGGATGGAGTTGAGGATCACCACTTGGTCGGGCCACACATAGTAGACCGGCGACGCCTCCCTTTCCGGCTCCTGTGGCGGCGCCTCCATGTCCGGCTCTTGCGGTGGCGCCTCCACCTCCGGCTCTTGCGGTGGCGCCTCCACCTCCGGCGCCTCCTCCTCCGGCTCCCCGAAATCCTCTAGAGGTAGCCCCGCTTCCCTCCGGAATTGGGTCCGCCGTAGGAGGTAGAAACGTTCTTCGATCGTGTAGTACTGGCAGCGTGGTGGCATGGCTGATGGGCTGGGAGAGGGAAGTGCTCGGTCCGGCGGGAAAATGGAGCAGGCGAAGAGCTATAGCTGGAGGAGGGGAGTGTCCGTCCGACTTAAATAGGCATTGTAACCGAAATCCTAAACCGCCCCGTTTTCACACCCACAGCGGCATCAGGAGTGTACACGCGTGGGAAACTGTGGTTGGTTTGATGAGTGGACTGTGATTAAATGTATACGCGTGGGAAACTGCGGTCAAATTTGAAAGAGCCACCACATTCACACACGATGCAAAAAACGATGCACAAAATGATGCAAAGAAATGATGCAAAAAACGACGCAAAAAACGATGCAAAAAAAACTACACAAAAAACGGTGCAAAAAATGATGCAGAAAACGATGCAAAAAAACGATGAGAAAAAAACGATGCAAAAAAATTATGCGGAATCAGTGGTGGGCGAGCAGCCGAGCACAACCAACAGGATCGCCTCTCGCGGATCGTCCCACGATCCAACGATGCAGATCCGCCCTTGTGATCCAACGGCCCGTAGCCTGCACGCAGCCTACCCACCAAATTCCTTCTAGAAGACCACATCCGAGGGCTGTCGCTTGGCGCCAAGGTGTGATCGGACGGCTGACGTTGGGAGCTAGGGTTAGGCGAAACCCCGCGGGGTTTAGATGGGTTTTGAGCTGGTTAACGGGGTTATGAAAGCTTTGACTGAGGATAACTAATTTAAAAAAACGAGAAAATATGAAACCTTCACCGTTCGTTGTTTTATAAGACACACTAACGAGGAAAAATACTAAACTTGGTCTATGGTCATTTTCATGAAAAAACCCTAGTTGGCACGATCGAGGTCAAATGAGCACCATTAATTTAAAAAAAATCAAAAAATATGAAACCTGCGCACAATGTTGTCTTATGTGACTTGTTGCCGACCAAAAATCATAAACTTGGTGTATGGTCATTTTCATGAGAAAACCTTCACACATATGAGCTATCACCTACAAGATTTCATAGAGTTTAAGGAGATGAGGTAGGGTTACCTTCTGTTTTTGAAAAATTTTAAAAATCAAAAAAATCACCAAAGCTTTATTTCGAAGTGAATAAGAAGGATCTGAACTTAGTTTTATAATTTCATATTTTAAATGTGTATTTTAATAGTTTTTATATTAAAGCATATTTTCAAAAGAAAATGTAAAAATATGAAGATTAATTTAAAAAAATAGTGAGACTTCGAATCTACACTATATAGATTGAATAGGTGTTAATAAAAAAGATTTGTCTCATTTAGAGTAGGTCCAAAAAAACTTGATTACAAATGGGCTGTTTACCCTAGCCTGGGAGCTCATTTGGAGCACATTTCTCAAATTGAAATTTCTTTGACATCCTCTAAATCACCTCAAATTTTGCACACATGATCTCCTATACAAACATAGATAGTTACCCTAGATAGTTTGCCAAGGTTTTTTTTGCAGCATGTCTAATCAGTGAAGCAACACTGAAACAACCTTTGTGATCATTGCAACACCTAAACTCATAGCTCACAACATCAAAAGAGAAGTAACCATACACCACAAGAAAATTTAAGGACACAACCTCTATGGACATTTTCATGAGAAAACCTTCACACAAATTGAAGGACACAACATCTAGGGTTACCTTCTGTTTTTGAAAAATTAAAAAAAATCAAAAAAATCACCAAAGCTTTATTTCAAAGCGAATAAGAAGGATCTGAACTTAGTTTTACATTTTATATTTTAAACATGTTTTTTAACAATTTTAATATTAAAGCATATTTTCAAAAGAAAATGTAAAAATATGATGATTAATTCAAAAAATATCTAAATAGAAGTAACCATACACCAGAGACAAATTTAAGGATAGAGAAATATAGATAGCATAATACATGGGTTCCCATAATACATTGGGTACCCTAATACATTACTACCATAGATTCAGTGCATCAAATCATAAACAACCACATTCAGTTTACGAAAAGTAACACAAAAGATAAAGATAAAACATGCTTCCACATTCAGTTCATCACACCATCACATCACACCGGAGTCAGTGCCTTCGCGAGGGAAGCATGCTGCCCCCTGATCATGTTGTCCTCTCCGCGATTCGCTACATCCTGTGCATGAGACACAAGGTGATCGAAGCGGCCATCCTTTGGCTTTGTCTTGGTGGTGCGGTAGGGGCAGCACCACTTCTTGATCTTGCGGTTGAAGAAGGAAGCAACTCCCTTGGCCATATCTTCTCCACCTCCTTCGCTTTAAAGGACTTGAAGTTGTCCTTGTACACATCTTCTCCAGAATCATATTGCACACATGAATGAATTGCATTAATACATTATAGATTCATATACACCATATCGAAGGAACTAAATGAACAATCTAAATTTCAAGTAGGCTTACCTCATATGCTTTGTCCTCACTATACCCTGGATCGTATGGGTCGAACCCAGCAAAGGCGAGCTTCTTCTTTTCCCCCATCCATCATCCTCCTGAATATACAATTACATCCATCACTAGTAAATACAGAAGCCAATTGAAAATTTAGAGATGCACACATGACACGTTGATCATAGGGCTAATATACTAGGGTTATTTGCATTTTCCATTGTCATGCACACACATTGAACAACAGAGCTAATATAACGAAATATTGTGGAGAAAATTATATACTAATGAATCAAATAACTTTTTAATCAATGGATTCCATTTGGGCATATGACATTCAAAACCCCAATATGTGTAGCATTCAAAAACAAATCTAATAGGGATCCAATCTAATAAGCATACATGTGTGTAGCATTAAAAAACCCAATTTGTGTAGCATGAAAAACAAATCTAATAAGCATACAGATGTGTAGCATTTTAGCACAGAGATCCCTATCTCTCATACAGATCTATCTAGCATTTTTGAAACGAAAACCCCCCATCCCCCCATATAGAAAACACAAGTCCATCCGTCAAACCAACTACTCTAACCATCTGTACTACCGTATGAATCACAATCTAACCAATGCAACTAACTCTACAAGCTAATATCCTAAATATTGCAACTAACAAGAAGGTGCAAATACCTCCTGCTCCTCGCCAGGTTGCGCATCGCGGGTATCGGGATGGACTGCGCCGCTCGACGCCATCACCTTCTACTCCGGCAGCACTGAGGCGGAGACCGCCACCTCCTTCTCCACAACCGCAGCGGTTGCGAGTTTCCCCGCGCCGCCGTGGACACCACCAACATCCTTCACTTCATCCGCGGTCACCGTGCCCTGCAACTCCACTACATCTCTGGCCGCTGCGCCGGCGTTGCCATGAACATCCGCCATCGGATAGATGGAGGTGATGAAGGTGAGGAAGAGGATGCAGTGGGAGATAGCGAGACGGCAGTTGGAGGAGAGCGAGATGATGTCGGTTGGGGCGAAGAAGACGATGCGGTAGGGAGGGGAACAGGAAATGGCAGGGGCGATGCGCTGGGAGGTGGTTCCCCCTCTTTATATGACGGGACATGATACGTCTCCAACGTATCTATAATTTTTGATGGTTTCATGCTATTATCTTGTCAAAATTTGGACGTTTTGTATGCCTTTTATATCTTTTTTGGGACTAACTTATTAACTCAGTGCCAAGTGCCACTTCCTGTTTTTTCCATCTTTTTGACCCTTTTCAGTGGAGAATTTTAAACAGAGTCCAAACGGAATAAAATTTGCGGAATGATTTTTTCCATAACAGAAGACACGCGGGAGGCTTGAGAACCAAGGCACGGGACCTCGGAGGAGGTCACAAGCCCACCAGGCCTGGCCTAGGGGGGGGGCTAGCAGGTTTTGAGCTCCCCGTGTCTCCCTTGCCCTAGGTTTTCCGCCTATATATTCCCTAAAATCCCAGAAAAAATCAGGAGATCATCGAAAGTACTTTTCCGCCGCTGCAAGCTTCTGTCTCTGCAAGATCCCATCTGGGGCATGTTCTGGTGCCCTCCCAGAGGGAGGATTTGGATACGGAGGGCTTCTTCATCAACACCATGACCTCTCCGATGATGTGTGAGTAGTTCACCATAGACCTACGGGTCCATAGCTAGTATCTAGATGGCTTCTTCTCTCTCTTGGATCTTCAATACAAAGTCTCCATCATCTTCATGGAGATCTATCCGATGTAATATTCTTTTGCGGTGTGTTTGTCGAGATCCGATGAATTGTGGATTTATGATAAAATTATCTATGAATCTTATTTGAGTTTCTTCTGATCTCTCTTATGCATGATTTCATATCCTTGTAATTCTCTTCGAGTTGTGGGTTTTGTTTGGCCAACTTGATCTATGATTCTTGCAATGGGAGAAGTGCTTGGTTTTGGGTTCATACCATGAAGTGACCTCACCCAGTGACAGAGGGGGTAGCGAGGCACGTATCGTGTTGTTGTCATCAAGGGTTAAAAAATGGGGTTTTCATCATTGGTTTGAGATTATCCCTCTACATCATGTCATCTTTCTTAAGGCGTTACTCTGTTCGTCCTGAACTCAATACACTAGATGCATGCTGGATAGCGGTCAATGTGTGGAGTAATAGTAGTAGATGCAGAAAGTATCGGTTTACTTGTCTTGGACGTGATGCCTATATGTATGATCATTGCCTTAGATATCGTCATGATTTTGCACGATTCTATCAATTGCTCGACAGTAATTTGTTCACCCACTGTAATACTTGCTATTTTGAGAGAAGCCTCTAGTGAACACTATGGCCCCCTGGTCTACTCCACACTATATTTTCAGCCTTACTCTTTTTCTTCGTTGCACTTTCCGCCTTCAAATCTCACTTTGCAATCAATCTTGAAGGGATTGACAACCCCTTTATAGTGTTGGGTGCACGCTCTTTTGTGTTTGTGCAGGTACTCTCGATTTGACGAGATTCTCCTACTGGATTGATACCTTGGTTCTCAACTAAGGGAAATACTTACTGGTCCTGTGCCACATCACCCTTTCCTCTTCAAGGGAAAAACAAACGCAAGCAAGTCTCCGTCAACGTGTCAAATTCTGGCGCTGTTGTTTGAGAAGTAGCAGAAGGATTTCTGGTGTCGTTTCGAGGGAGGATCAAGTCAAGAACACATCCAAGTAAGTGTCGCAAACTCATCTCTTGCATTTACCTTTTTGCCTCTCGTTTTCCTCTCCCCCACTTCTGAAAAACAAAAATTTACAAAAATATTTGCCTTTTTCGTTTGCCTTTTTCGTTCGCCTTTTTCTTTCGCTTGCTTTCTGTTGCTTGTGTGCTATGTGCCTTCAATATGCTTGCATCTTCGCTTGCTGAAAATCTATTGATATGTATCCTCATCCACTTGCTAATCTCTTTATGAGATCCAATTATGTTGAACCATTTGCTAGTCAGTTGAGTGCTCTTGACTTTCTCTATGGAGTTTTGCTTGAGATGCATGAATCTGAAAATCGTGATGAAGAAATTTATGAAGTGATTCACGAGGGCTCCTTGAATAAAAAGCATGATTGCAATGGTTTCACTATAAATCCTATTAGTGACAATCATGCTAAAAATATGCAAAACCCTAAGCTTGGGGATGCTAGTTTTGCTATGTCCACTACTTGTTGCAATGATCATGATTGGGGTGATAATTTTTCTTATGATCTTGAAAATTTGTTTAACCCTCATGATGATTATGATATTTGCAATAATATTGAAAGTGGGTTTGGAGAAGTCATGACTTTAGTTGATGATAATCCCACTATTTTTGAAGAGCGTCAACTTTGCATGCATTTGGATCATGAAAAGAATATCCTTTGTGATAGCTATATTGTTGAATTTGAATATGATCCCACATGTAATTGCTATGAGAGAGGAAAATATTGTGGTAGAAACTTTCATGTTACCAAATTACCTCTCGTTATGTTGAGATTGCTATTGTCTCTTTCTTCTTCATTGCATTTGGTAACTATTGGTTGTCTTGACAATTTGTTTTCCTATAAAATGCCTATGCATAGGAAGTATGTCAGGCTTAGATGTGATTTTCACATGCTTTATGATGCTCTCTTTGTGCTTCAATTCTTGTCTTTTGTGTGAGCATCATTGATTTATCAATGCCTAGCTAAGGGCGTTAAACAATAGCGCTTGTTGGGAGGGAACCCAATGAATTTATCTTTTTCTTTCTGTTTTGTTGCGTACACACCATCATAATTTTGTTATGGTTGTGTATTTTGTGTTTTTTTTGTGTTTGAGCCAAGCAAAACCTTTATGACTAGTCTTGGTGATGGTTGTTTAATCCTGCTGGAAAAAGACACAAACTTTTCGCTCACGAGATGATTTTTCATTTTTATTCAGAAAGAGATTTTGGGTTGATTCTTTTTGTTGCTGGTTTATATGCCTTTTTCCCAGGTAGTCGTAATTGTTCAGAATTTTTGAGGTACCAGAAGTATACGAAGTATACAGATTGCTACAGATTGGTTGGTTTTTGACAGATTTTGTTTTTGTTGAGTTGGTTGCTTGTTTTGATGAAACTATGGATAGTATCGGGGGGGTACCAGCCATGGAAAAGTGAGAATATAGTAGACCAACACCAATATAAATAGAAATCAAGATTGCTACATTACCTAAAGAGGTGGTAGTTTATTTTCTTGTGCTAATGTTATCACGAGTTTCTGTTTAAGTTTTGTGTTGTGAAGTTTTCAAGTATTGGGTGATGTTCTCATGGACAAAGAGATAAGTAGTGGAAAGAGATCAAGCTTGGGGATGCCCAAGGCATCCCAAGCCAAATTCAAGGACACCAAAAAGCCTAAGCTTGGGGATGCCCCGGGAAGGCATTCCCTCTTTCGTCTTCAATGCATCGGTAACATTACTTGGGGCTATATTTTTATTCACCACATGATATGTGTTTTTCTTGGAGCGTCTTGTATCGTAGGAGTCTTTTCTTTTCGTTGTGTCACAATCATCCTTGCTACACACCTTTTGAGAGAGACATGCACTCATCATGATTTTGCTAGAATGCTTATCGTGCTTCACTTATATCTTTTGAGCTACATAATTTTGCTCTATGTGCTTCACTTAGATCTTTTAGAGGATGGCGGTGCGTGATTTGGTAGTAGGTTTATGCTATGAAAGTAGTCCCAAAGGTGATAGGTACCCAAAGAGGATACAAAAACCTCCATCTTCATGTGCATTGAGTAGAAAGAGAAGTCTTGATTCCTCTCAATTAGTTTTAAGACATGGATTTGGTAATATTAAGAGTTATGTTAGTAGGGTGTTGTGAATCTAGAAATACTTGTGTTGAAGTTAGTGATTCCCGTAGCATGCACGTATGGTGAACCGCTATGTTAGGAAATCGGAGCATAATTGATCTATTGATTGTCATCCTTTGTGTTGTGGTCGGGATCGTGCGATGGTTAACACCTACCAACCCTTCCCCTAGGAGTATGCGTTTAGCACTTTTTTTCGATTACTAATAAAAACTTTTGCAACAAGTATGTGAGTTCTTCATGACTAATGTGAGTCCATGGTATAGATGCACTTTCACCTTCCACCATTGCTAGCCTCTCTAGTGTCGCGCAGCTTTCGCCGGTGCACAAACCCACCATATGCCTTCCTCAAAACATCTACCATACCTACCTACTATGGCATTTTCATAGCCATTCCGAGATATATTGCCATGCAACTCCCACCGTTCCGTCTCATGACTTGTGCCGTCACTCTCATATTGCCATTGCATGATCATAAGATAGCTAGCGAGATGTTTCAAAGCCATACGCCAAGCTAGATCGTTGCACATCCCGGTACACTACCGGAGGCATTTCCTATAGAGTCATCATCGTTCTTAGATTTGAGTTGTGAGTAAATAAAAGTGTGATGATCATCATTATTGGAGCATTGTCCCATGTGAGGAAATAAAAAAAAACAGGCCAAAGAGCCCAAATAAAAAAGAGAGGCCCAAGAGCCCAAATGAAAAAAAAGAAGAGAGAAAAAGAGAGAAGGGACAATGCTACTATCTTTTTCCACACTTGTGCTTCATAATAGCACCACGTTCTTCATGATTGAGAGCCTCTCATTCCGTCACCACCATATGCTAGTGGGAATCTTTATTCTATAACTTGGCTTGAATATTCCAATGATGGGCTTCCTCAAAATTGCCCTAGGTCTTCGTGAGCAAGCAAGTTGGATGCACACCCATTAGTTATCATTTCGAGCTTTCACATACTTATAACTCTAGTGCATCATTTGTATGGAAATCCCTACTCATTCACATTGATATCTATTAATGGGCATCTCCATAGCCCTTTTGATACGTCGAGTCAATGTGACCATCTCCTCCTTTTTGTCTCACAACCACCACCACACTCTATTCCACCTATAGTGCAATATCCATGGCTCACGCTCATGTATTGTGTGATAGTTATAAAATTTTTGAGAAAGTAAGAGTGCGAAAACAATTACTTGGCCAATACAAGGGTTGTGCATGATTTACATTAGTTGTGTGAGGATGATGGCGCATAGCGAGACTATATGATTTTGTAGGGATAACTTTCTTTGGCCTTGTTATTTTGGAAGTTCGTGATTACTTTGCTATTTTGCTTGAAGTATTATTGTTTTCATGTCAATAGCAAACTATTGTTTTAAATCTTACGGATCTGAACATTCATGTCACCTGAAAGAACTTACAAAGGACAACTATGCTAGGTAGCATTCCACATCAAAAATTCAGTCTTTATCACTTCCCTACTTGAGGACGACCAGGAGTTAAGCTTGGGGATGCTTGATACGTCTCCAACGTATCTATAATTTTTGATGGTTTCATGCTATTATCTTCTCAAATTTGGACGTTTTGTATGCCTTTTATATCTTTTTTGGGACTAACTTATTAACTCAGTGCCAAGTGCCAGTTCCTGTTTTTTCCGTGTTTTTGACCCTTTTCAGAGGAGAATTTCAAACGGAGTCCAAACGGAATAAAATATGCGGAATGATTTTTTCCATAAAAGAAGACACGCGTGAGACTTGAGAACCAAGGCAGGGGACCTCGGAGGAGGTCACAAGCCGACTTGGCCCGGCTTTGGGGGGCCGGGCCTAGCAGGCTTGTGAGCTCCCCGTGGCTCCCCTGTACTAGGTTTTCCGCCTATATATTCCCTAAAATCCTAGAAAAAATCAAGAGATCATCGAAAGTACTTTTTCGCCGCCGCAAGCTTCTGTCTCCGCAAGATCCCATCTGGGGCACATTCTGGTGCGCTGTCGGAGGGGGATTCAGATACGGAGGGCTTCTTCATCAACACCATGTCCTCTCCGATGATGCGTGAGTAGTTCACCATATACCTACGGGTCCATAGCTAGTAGCTAGATGGCTTCTTCTCTCTCTTGGATCTTCAATACAAAGTTCTCCATGATCTTCATGGAGATCTATCCGATGTAATCTTCTTTCGCAGTGTGTTTGTCGAGATCCGATGAATTGTGGATTTATGATCAGATTATCTATGAATCTTATTTGAGTTTCTTCTGGTCTCTCTTATGCATGATTTCATATCCTTGTAAATCTCTTCAAGTTGTGGTTATGTTTGGCTAGCTTGATCTATGATTCTTGCAATGGGAGAAGTGCTTGGTTTTGGGTTCATACCGTGCGGTGACCACACCTAGTGACAGAAGGGGTAGCGAGGCACGTATCGTGTTGTTGCCATCAAGGGTAAAAAGATGGGGTTTTCACCATTGGTTTGAGATTAGCCCTCTACATCATGTCATCTTGCTTAAGGCGTTACTCTGTTCGTCATGAACTCAATACACTAGATGCATGCTGGATAGCGGTCGATGTGTGGAGTAATAGTAGTAGATGCAGAAAGTATCGCTCTACTTATCTCGGACGTGATGCCTATATGTATGATCATTGCCTTAGATATCATCATGACTTTGCGCGGTTCTATCAATTGCTCGACAGTAATTTGTTCACCCACCATAATACTTGCTATTTTGAGAGAAGCCTCTAGTGAACACTAGGGCCCCCGGGTCTACTCCACACTATATTTTCAGCCTTACTCTTTTTCTTCGTTGCACTTTCCGCCTTCAGATCTCACTTTGCAATCAATCTTGAAGGGATTGACAACCCCTCTATAGCGTTGGGTGCAAGCTCTTTTGTGTTTGTGCAGGTACTCTGGACATGACGAGATTCTCCTACTGGATTGATACCTTGGTTCTCAAGTGAGGGAAATACTTACTGCTCCTCTGCTGCATCACCCTTTCCTCTTCAAGGAAAAAACCATCGCAAGCAAGTCTCCGTCAACGTGTCAAATTCTGGCGCTGATGTTTGAGAAGTAGCAAGACATTTCGGGCATGTCCCATCGACTACCCCCATCGACACGTGCTACCCCACGACGGCGGTCAGTTACATGTGCCCTACGCGGCCCCACTCGTCAGAGTTAACATGCAAAGCACTGTCCCGACGGCAACGTCCGTTGTAACCTGTTCTGAGGGTTTCGAGCAAGGGAGTGGGGAAAAGTGAGCAAAAGTTAAGAGCGTGGAATGAATGAGTAGAACTAACGAACGAGGGGCACATAAATAAAAATCCCAATTTATTACTACTTTTGTGTACAATCCTCTCATCTTTTCTGGGTTTCTTTTGTGTGCTTCTCTTGTGTGTATATTCAGGTGGCTCTTGCTCTCGTTCTGTTCCTCATAACAACTCCAAGAAATGAGCTTGCAGGTGTAGGCTCGTTGATGACTCTGAGCATGAAGCAGTTGTGATTTCTACCAAGCCAACTCACCGTGAGAAGTCCTTGGCCGCCAAGCAGAAAACTGCCAATCCAGTGCACTCCTGGAATCAAGATGACTCGGAATAGGTTCGTTTTTAAAATCCTTATGTGATCCCTATTGCTCCCAGGTGGACTACCCCTCAGTTCTGGAATGAGTTACAAATGTGGATTGTGCATTAGCTCTATGACCATCATTGTCGGTGTTCTGGTAATGGGGGTACCAGACCTGCCTGCCTGCGGCCTAGGGCTGGCCCACTTCATCAACGCAAGATCAACAAGGAATAGCGCCACCCTGAACAAGGCCCTCGCGAGGGGCCAAGCCTCACGAGGAAGAGAGACATCAAGACCCGCAGGGGCCTCCTCAGGACCCCTCTAGAGCGGCGGATATTTCAAGGCAAGGCCGGGCCTCAGGAGTCAAGGGTGGCCCCATGGAAGGACAGGCGAGCAGTAGATGGCGGGATGGGGCAGTTTCCCCTTTAGTGCAAAAGAGGAAGGAGTGTATCAGGGCCCCAAAGGCATCTTCCAAAGGTTTCCCTTCGGGTGCAACAAGACCACGATCGCCCGCCGGCAGGACAAGCGTCATCCGTGCGCCCACCTGTGCGGTGCTGGCAGCGGCTTTGCACGCGAAGACCACTTTTGACAGCGGAAGCATGTTCCCTTGTCCCCCATCAAAACTGGCCGTTCTGGGATCCCTTTCCGCCTACGATAAAGGAAGAGGACCCGTGCCTCCACTATAAATAGAGAGGGTAGGGTACTTGGCAAAAGGATCGGATCATTGAAACCCCAGAGCAACACGCCTAGCCACTTGGCCTTCGGAGGCTCGAGAGCACTGTACTAGTTCATCCACCAACCTCCGTGAGAGGCAATCCACCAAAAGCAGGAATAGGATTTTACGCTTCACAGCGGCCCGAACCTGGGTAAACTGTTGTGTTATGTGTTCCCCTCACCATCCAGTGAGTTCTTCGCCGTCTCCATCGAGTAGCGGTCTAGGTAAGGTCGAGCCGACAGAGATCGCCGCACACGCCCGTGTGCTCGAATCCTTAGGGTTTTGCGGAGCCCAAAATCCAACATTTGGCGCGCCTGGTAGGGGCGTGTGAAGGCTTTCTCCTAGCTTCCTCCTTTCCAGGCCGCAACACCGATGGCCGGCAACCGACCTGCCTCTCCAAGCCTCGTCGACCTGGTCTCCGACCGCCACGTCACAACGGATGGAAGCTCGCATGCCGGTGTCGCAGGACCAGACTGCTCGTACCAGGCCGTCAACATGATCTCCACTGTGACGGCCACCCATGCCACCTAGGCGCATGGTGGCTGGGCAACGGCCCAGGCCTCGACAGGAGCGCTCCCTCCAGCGCAGCCAGCAGATGGCGGAGGCGATGGCGTGGACGAACTTCGACAGCAGAGACGTTGCAAGACACCAAGGAGGGAGCCAGCATCGGGTGGCGCCGGGACCAGCGAGTGGTAGCAACCGGAACAAGCGACTTTGTGCGGAAGCTCAACGCTGGAAGATCTACGAGCAGCACGTCCGAGGGGATCCCCCTCCACCGCCGAGAGGGACCGCCATCGTCGCACTCCGGACCCGCCATGGGGGATGGTCGATCGACTACATGGAGACGTACGTGCGGGAGTATGCGGCACTACCTGACCCTCTCGAATAGGACGAGCTTCGGGCGTCCCCCCGGGAGCCTATCCTCCTCAGGAGTGAGGAGCTTTTGGGGGCTCCTCCTAGATCCGGGCCCAAGAGGCGCCGGCAGGGAGGCGACCTCAAGCCACAGGGCGCGGCGCTAGCCACCTTCCCCGCGGAAGGACTACGTAAGGCCAAACCCACAGGCCTCAGAAGGATGAGTCGAACGCCGCGACGAGACACCAGAGGCATGGATCACCCGCGACAACCACGATGCAGGCATGGGCGTCGGGGGCCTCGCCTCGCGAGGCGCTCCTCAGGCGCAAGTGGGCTTCAACTATTCGGTGAGGTCATTTTTTGGATTTACTGCCTTAAGGAGTGTCTGCTGACCGCATGAACTTCAACTACTCGGGGCATACTTCTGCAAGTCGTATCCTTTACAATTTCCATTGCATCCACATGGAGACCTGACGCACTGCCTTGCTTCCATCCTTCGGTGATGCACCTTCCTCACTCGGGGGCACTGGCCTCTACGCATCGCCCCAACGCGGGGATTGGGGAGCCCCACGGCTCCTCGGGACCACAATCGACATGATAAAATCAGAGTCGCTTGAGCGTCCAAGGGGGCTCCAGAGCATGGCGCTCCAGGGGTCTTACCGGTCACAAGGCCACCTGCCTCCCTTGATACCTGCCTCAATGATATGTTCGTTATCACGGGTGGCAGGGCGTGACCCCGTAGCTGAGATCATTCATTCAGTCGCAAGCAGCGATGGTCGGCAAATGTGCAGGACCGGGTCCTGGCGACGCAAAGCCGCTTGAACGTCAAAGGGGGCTCCGGAGCATTGTGCTTCACGGACCTTACCGGTCACAAGGCCAGCTACCGCCCCGACAACGTCCTTGGTGATCCGGTCGTTGTCGGGGGAGGCAGGGCCTAACCCCGTGGCTACATCCGTTCACTCGGTCCCACACAACGGCGGTCAGGAAATGTGCGGGACTGGATCCTAGTGATGTAGAGCCGCTCTAACGTTAGAGGGGGGGGGTTCCTGAGCATTGGGCCTCAAGGACCTTACCAGTCACAAGGCCATCTGAACCCCTTAACAACATGCTTGGATCCGGTCGTTGTTAGGGGAGGCAGGGCCCGACCCCGTAGCTACGTCCGTTCACTCGATCGCACGCAACGGCGGTCAGAAAATGTACGGGACTGGGACGTGTCAACGTAGAGTCATAAAAGGCCCTCAATTGGACTCCCGGGAGGGAGCACCCAAGACCTGCATCAACCCGTCGCACCTCTGCATCGTCCTTCAATCCTTATGCAACCTACTTCATCCCGTGACACTCTCACGTAATAACAAGCCGACCATGTATACGCCCAGGGCCACCCGAGGACGCAGAAGGGGTCCACCCCACGCCTAGTGGAAGACCTATACTCCACGCTAGGTACAACACAGTCCACCAATGACTCCAGAAGCTCAGAACCCAATGCCTCGGGGGCAGGGACACTCACGAGGCCAAAGTGTTCTCGCGACCTCTGATATACACCCCCACTGTGACACTCTCACGTAACAACGAGCTGAGGCTATATATGCCGAGGTCCCCCCGAGGACGTGGAAGGGGTCCACCCCACGCCTAGTGGAAGACCTAAGCTCCGTGATGGGTAAAAGACGAAGGCAATCAACATGGTCCGCCAATAACCATGCTCGCAGCTGCCAAGGAAAACGATATAGTCTACCAATGACTATGCGAGCTTTAATGCCAGACGCGGCGCTTGCTTGCTTTTTCTTGGATTCGAACTATCTTCTGCTGAGTTTGAACTGGCTGATTTCAAAAGTTGTTTTTTTTCCAGTCTCAAGGCCCGATGTTTGAAAAATAAAAAGGGGGGAAAACTTTCTGTGGCGTTTCTTATTTTACTGGCTTTGAAACCTCCCGTCCGGAGGATGTGTTTGGAGACAACCGCTCCGCGCCAGCCCTAGGAGTCAAGGAGCATGAATGCAAGGACTTGCCACCTCAGGGGCAACATTTTTCAGTGATCAACCCCCGCTCGGGGGTCCGGACGGAAACTTGATAGCACCACAGAGAGTCTCGGGAGGCCTCATGGCCCCTTGGGGCGATGACCTAAGGAACGAAGTGCGGAATCGCTCGGGCACCAGAAAGGGGGGGGGGGTTCCTAGGCATGCCTCATGAGCCTTACCAGCCGTTAAGGTCGGGGCTTGACGACGCAGAGCTGCTTGAGTATCAAAGGGGGCTCCTGAGAAGTGCGCTTTAGGAGCCTTACTGGTCGCAAAGCCACTCGGCCCCCTAGGGTGCCGGGGCTTTGCCCCGTAAGGAGCAGCCTCGCTAACGGGTTGAACCTCACAGCGGCAAGGAAATGTGCGGGACCGGGACCTACAGACATAGAGTGTCGAAAGGATCTTCACCTCATCCCGCATACGAAACAGGAGCTGCACCGGAGGCCCTACGCAAGGGACCGACAGAAACCCATGGGCTAAGTGCCTCACAGGCCCCAACCGGGACCCTCTCGCTTTACGACAAACTAACGGTGAATTAAAAACATGCACACTAACGAAGGGATGCAGGGCCTAAGGATTCGACGGCAGCAGGAAGCGAGTCCAACACCCAAGCACGCGGCTGCACGAGAGGTGCCTCGGGAAGGCAGAACTTCCAGAAGGTTCCGCTTCCCTCGTCGTACCAAGCCACAACAGGTGCCGCAACAGGACCTAAGCTTTGCAGCCCGGCTAAAACAACCATCAACATGCAAGCCATCACCTCAGGAGCAAAAGAAAAGAGGAGAGCAACAAAGGTATTAACGACAAAGGTTCAACGCCCGACAGGGCAGGGTCTTTTTTACATCGCAGGAATAGGTAAGCAGAAGATGGGGGACGCCTAGGGGGAGGAACCACCGACAGCGCCCTTGTTGACCATGGGTCGGTGTCGGAGTCCTCCTCCTCGCTGCACGCGGGCACCCGGGCGCACCGCTCCACCAGAGAGGCCACATGAGGGCGGACTTCGCCCCAGGGAGACGATGGGACTTGGCAGGCACCGTCTCGACGACACGTCGAAGGTCGAGCTCCGAAGCAAGGCGACGCAGGTTGGAGAAGACAAGCGTCAAGGCAAGGCCCAGAAGATCGCGTGCGTCGGCCACGTTGTCCTCCTCCACGTGGGAGACGCCGGTCTCTAGCGTCTCCACCACCCTCTCGAAGAAGGTGAGGTAGCCCCCGTCGCTTGTCACGTTGGGCAGTGGTGGGGCCTTCCCCACAAATCGGCGCGTCGCATCGACCGCCCGGCTAGCAATGCCGGCAAAGTGCCTGGCGCGCTGGTGCGCCATCGTTCGGGCGTTCGACGCCTCGCCCTTCGCAGCCAGGATGGTGTCGGTCGCCTCCTAGACCTACTTCCGCAGCGACGCCAACTCCGCCACAGCCTTCGCCTCGTCCCCACGGATGGCCCGAAAGGCGGTTTCGGCATCCGCAAGTCGGACCTGCAGCCCCTCCGCCTGCTCCTGAAGCCCTTCAAATTTTGGCTTCTTGGAGGAGGGCGCTGAAGAAGAAGGAAGATCAACTGCAGGACAACAGATGAAGCAACTAGCAAAGAGACACAATGAAGAGCTTACTCACCGGCCATAACCCAGCGGTGGCGCACGCGCGAGGGCCCTAAGGGCCCTCCGCCGCTGCTCCCGGTGGCGGACGAAGGCGCAGGAGGCGCCGCATGCTTCCCCCGGCTGGAACCGTCTCAGGGGGACGCCATGAAGAGGAAGGGCGAGGGAGAGAAGAGGTTTTCTCGTGGCGGACGGATGAAGCAGAGAAGAAGCTCGATGTTGCGGTGACCCCCCCCCCCCCCCCGAAGTGGGCTGGGCGAATTTATAAGCGAGCCCTGACCACAAACTGTCGCGGGAGCGTCGGCATCCCACGCCCCACGAGGGCCGCGAGGTGGGCCGACGGAAGCGCTGCCGCCCACATCGCCTCACCTATCCACCGATCGGTCACATCCGCGAGGGCCGTTGGGTGTGGTCACATTCAATGAGCAACATGATGGCCTCCTCGACTCTTGGGAATCGCATCATCGTGGCCTGGCACCATCCGGGCGCCTCAAGGAGCGAGAGCGTCGCCGCAGCTTCGAGATACGTGGGTCGCCTAACCCGCAGGCAAATGGGGCCCGCGAGGTTCTAGGCCGTCTTCAAGGCTTCGCCGAGAAGCCAACCCAGATGCGCCTTAGGCCCAAGGGCTACTGTCCGCTTTCTGGGTATGGGGGTACCCAGACCTGCCTCCCTACGGCCCAGGGTTGGCCCACTTCATCAACACAAGATCAGCAAGGAACATCGTCACCCTGAACAAGGCCCTCGGGAGGGGCCAAGCCTCGCGAGGAAGAGCGACATCAAGACCCGCAGGGGGCCTCCTCAGGACTCCTCCAGAGCGGCGGATATTTTAAGGCAAGGCCGGGCCTCAGGAGTCAAGGGTGGCGCCATGGAAGGACACGCGAGCATCAGATGGGAGGATGGGGCAGTTTCCCCTTTAGTGCAAAATAGGAAGGAGCGTATCAGGGCCCCAAAGGCATCATCCAAAGGTTTCCCTTGTGGTGCAACAAGACCACGGCCGCCCGCTGCTACTGCGTCAACAGACCTTCCCTGGCAACGGCGCCAGGAATTCTTCTGCTACGGGCTACGCCTATAGGTACTTCCTTGGCAAATATGCAAAGGATTTCCCCATGGCCTTGGAGCCTTGTGTTGTTGTTCCCTTGAAGAGGAAAGGGTGATGTAGCACAACAGCGGTAAGTATTTCCCTCAATTTGAGAACCAAGGTATCGATCCAGTAGGAGGATCGCGTCAAGTCACAAGTACCTGCACAAACACAAAGAGCTTGCACCCAATGCTATGAAGGGGTTGTCAATCCCTTATAGATTCTTTGCAAAGTGAGAACTGAAAGCAAAAAGTAAACAAAGCAAAGTAAAAGTAAAAGTGGAGATGATAGTTGTGAATAGACCCGGGGGCCGTAGTGTTCACTAGTGGCTTCTCTCATGAAAGCAAGTAGACGGTGGGTGAATGAATTACTGTCGAGCAATTGATAGAACCGTGCAAAGTCATGACGTTATCTAAGGCAATGATTATATCTATAGGCATCACATCCAAAACAAGTAGACCGATACTTTCTGCATCTACTACTATTACTCCACACGTCGACCGCTATCCAGCATGCATCTAGGGTATTAAGTTCAAAAGAACAGAGTAACGCCTTAAGCAAGATTACATGATGTAGATGGACAATCTCAAATTTATGATGAAAGCCCATCTTGTTACCCTTGATGGAAACAACACGATGCGTGCCTTGCTGCCCCTTCTGTCACCGGGAAAGTTCACGGCATAGTATGAACCCAAAACCAAGCACTTCTCCCATTGCAAGAATCATAGATCTAGTTGGCCAAACAAAATCCGAGACTCGAAGAGACTTAGAAGGATATCAACTCATGGATATAAGCAATCAGCAAAGACTCAAATATAATTCATAGATAATCTGATCACAAATCCACAATTCATCGGATCTCGACAAACACAACGCCAAAGAAGATTATATCAGATAGATCTCCATGAAGATCATGGAGAACTTTGTATTGAAGATCCAAGAGAGAGAAGAAGCCATCTAGCTACTAACTACGGACCCGTAGGTCTGAAGTCGACTACTCACGAGTCATTGGAGAGGCGATGATGTTGATGTAGAAGCCCTCCAGCTCCAAAGTCCCCTCCGGCAGGGCACCGGGAAGGGTCTCCACATGAGATCTCGCGGAAACGGAAGCTTGCGGCGACGAAAAAGTGTTTTCGTGGACGCCCTGACTTTTTCTGGGATTTTAGGGAATATATAGGCGAAAGAGCTAGGGCAGGGGAGCGCTAGGGAGGCCACAAGCCTGGTAGCCGCAGGCCCCCCTGGCCGCGGCTACATGGCTTGTGGGCCCCCTGTGGCTCTCCTGCCTTGGCCCTCAAGTCCCCCGATCTTCTTCTGTTCTGGAAAAAATTACTTCGGGGATTTTATTCCGTTTGGAGTCCGTTCCAAAATCAGATCTGAAAAGAGTCAAAAACACAAAAAAAACAGGAACTGGAACTTGGCACTGAATTAATAAGTTAGTCCCATAAAAGATATAAAAGGTACGTAAAACATCCAAAGTTGACAAGATAACAGCATGAAACCATCAAAAATTATAGATACGTTTGAGACGTATCAAGCATCCCCAAGCTTAACTCCTGCTCATCCTCGAGTAGGGAAGTGATAAAGAATGACTTTTTGATGCTTTCATGCTACCTAGCATAGATGTCATTTGTAACTCCTCATATGCGACATGAATGTTCAAATCCATTAGATTCAAAACAATAGTTTGCTATTGACGTGGAGACAATAATACTTCAAGCAAACTAGCAAGGTAATCATGAACTTTCAAAATAACAAGGCCAAAAGAAAGTTATCCCTACAAAATCATATAGTCTGGCTATGCTCTATCATCCTTTCACAACGAATTTAAATCATGCACAACCTCGGTATTGGCCAAGTAATTGTTTTCACACCTTTACTTTCTCAAACCTTTTCAACTCTCACGCAATACATGAGCGTGAGCCATGGTTTTAGCACTATAAGTGGAATGGAGTGTCGTGGAGGTTGCAAGGCAAACAAGTAGAAGATGGTCACATTGACTAGGCATATCAATGAGCTATGGAGATGCTCATCAATAGATATCAATGTGAATGAGTAGGGATTGCCATACAATTGATGCACTGGATCTAAGAGTATGTGAAAGCTCTTAAAGAAAACTAGTGGGTGTGCATCCAACTTGCTTGCTCACAAAGACCTAAGGCAATTTTGAGGAAGCCTATCATTGGAATATACAAGCCAAGTTATATAATGAAAATTTCCCACTAGCTATATGGTGGTGACAAAACGAGAGATTCTCAATCATGAAGATCATGGTGCTTAATAAGCACAAGTGTTGAAACATAGTAGCATTGTCCCTTCTCTCTTTTTCTCTCATTTTTTTTGTGGGCTCTTTGGCCTCTTTTTTTTTGTGGGCATCTTTGGCCTCTTTTATTTCCTCACATGGGACAATGCTCCATCAATGATGATCATCACACTTACAACTCAAAACTTAGAGCAATGATGACTCTATATGGAATGCCTTCGGTAGTGTACCGTGACAATGATCTAGCATGGCATAGACATTAATGGAAACATTATGGTAGCTATCTTACGATCATGCAATGGCAATGTAGAAGTGGTGGCACATGTCATGGTGGTATTTGCATGGCAATATATCTCGGAATGGCTTTGAAAAAGCCATAGTAGGTAGGTATGGTGGCTGTTTTGAGGGAGGCTAATGGTGGGTTTTGTGCACCGGCGAAAGTTGCATGGCACTAAAGAAGATAGTAATGGTGGAAGGTGAAAGTGCATCTAAACCATGGACTCAACATTAGTCATGAAGAACTCATATACTTGTTGCAAAAGTTTTAGTAGTAATCGAAACAAAGCATTAAACGCATACTCCTAGGGGAAGGGTTGGTAGGTATAAACCATCGCACGATCCCGACCACTACACAAAGGATGACAATCAATAAACTAATCATGCTCAGACTTCATCACATAGAGGTTCACCATATGTGCATGCTACAGGAATCACTAACATCAACACAAGTATTTCTAGATCCACAACACCTTACTAATATAACTTCAATATCACCACAACCACTACTCAAAACTAATTGAGATGAATCAAACTTCTCTAACTATTCAATGCACATGAAGGTGGAAGTTTTCATATCCCTTTGGATAACTACCCCTTTTGAGAATACTTTCATATCATAGATCAACTACCAAGCCACGCACCGGTGTGCTCTAAAATATATAAGTGAAGCACATAGAGCAAAATCAACTAGCTCAAAAGATATAAGTGAAGCACATGTGAGCTGAATTGTCTAACCAAAGGATATAAGTGAAGCTCGACAAAATCACGATGAGTGCATGTCTCTCTATCTAGGTGTGTAGCAAGGAAGATTGTGACACAATAAAAATAAAAGACTCCTACGATACAAGACGCTCCAAGCAAAACACATATCATGTGGTGAATAAAAATATAGCCCCCAGTAACGTTACCGATGGATTGAAGACGAAAGAGGGGATGCCTTCCCGGGGCATCCCCAAGCTTAGGCTTTTACGGCATCCTTGAGTCAACTTGGGGTGCCTTGGGCATCCCCAAGCTTGAGCTCTTTCCACTATTTATATCTTTGTCCATAAGAACTTCACCCAAAACTCGAAAACTTCACAACACGAAACTTAAGCACAAACTCGTGAAAACATTAGTATAAGAAAGCAAACCACCACTTCCTTAGGCACTGTAGCAAACTTAAATTCTACTTATGTTGATGTTGGGTTACTGTATTTTCAATCTTCCATGGCTAATACCCCCCGATACTATCCATAGTTTCATCAAAATAAGCAACCAAGTCAACAAAAACAGAATCTGTTAACAGCAGACCAGTCTGTAGCAATCTGTATACTTCGTATAATTCTGGTACTTCAAAAATTGTGAAACATTACGACAGTCTGAAAAATTTGTGTCGCAATCAGAAGCAAAAAGAATCAACTCAAAAGCTCTTACAGAAAAAAAATGAAAATTCTTTTCGTGAGCAGAAAGTTTCTGTCTTTTCCAGCATGACCAAACGATCATCCCCAAGACTAATCATAACGGTTTTACTTGGCACAAACGCAAAAGAAACACAAAAAACACAATCATAACAGAATTATGAAAGTGTGGAAAACACAAAAGAGAAATAAAAAGGATAGATTCATTGGGTTGCCTCCCAACAAGCGCTATTGTTTAACGCCCTTAGCTAGGCATGATGATTTCAATGATGCTCACATAAAAGATAAGGATTGAAGCACAACGAGAGCATCATGGAGCATATGGCTAGCACATTTAAGTCTAACCCACTTCCTATGCATAGGGATTTTGTGAACAAACAACTTGTTCGAGCAAGAATCAACTAGCATAGGAAGGCAAAACAAGCATAGCTTCAAAAATTTCAGCACATGGAGAGGAAGCTTGATACTATTGCAATAAGTAGAAGCATATGATCCTCTCTCATAGCAATTACATGTGGGATCATAATCAAATTCAACAATATAGATATCACAAAGGATATTCTTTTCATGATCCACATGCATGCAAAGTTGACGCTCTTGAAAAATAGTGGGATTATCATCAACTAAAGTCATGACTTCTCCAAACCCACTTTCAATATTATTGCAAATATCATATTCATCATGAGGCTTTTCAAGATCATAAGAAAAATCATCACCCCATTCATGATTATTGCAACAAGTAGTGGACATAGCAAAGCTAGCATCCCCAAGCTTAGGGTTTTGCATATTTTTAGCATGATTGTCACTAATAGGATTTATAGTGAAATCATTGCAATCATGCTTTTCATCCAAGGAGCCCTCGTGAATCACTTCGTAAATTTCTTGCTCACAATTTTCAGATTCACGCATCTCATGCAAAACTCCATAAAGATAGTCAAATGCACTCAACTCACTAGCAATTGGATCAACATAATTGGATCTCTTAAAGAGATTAGCAAGTGGATGAGGATCCATATCACTAGATTTTCAGCAAGCGAAGATGCAAGCATATTGAAGGCACATGGCACACAAGCGAACAGAAAGCAACCGAGAGAAAAGGGCGAACGAAAAAGGCAAAGGAGAAAGGCAAATGAAAATCGAAAATGTGAAGTGGGGGAGAGGAAAACGAGAATCAACTGGCAAAAAAGGTAAATGCAAGAGATGAGTTTGTGACACCTACTTGGATAGATCTTGACTTGATCACTCCCCGGCAACGGCGCCAGAAATCCTTCTGCTACTGTGTCAATAGACCTTCTGTGGCAACGGCGCCAGTAATCCTTCTGCTACGGGCTACGCCTATAGGGACTTCCTTGAAAAATATGCAAAGGATTTCCCCGCGGCCTTGGAGCCTTGCGTTGGTGTTCCCTTGAAGAGGAAAGGGTGTTGTAGAACAGCAGAGGTAAGTATTTCCCTCAGTTTCAGAACCAAGGTATCGATCGAGTAGGAGGATCGCGTCAAGTCACAAGTACCTGCACAAACACAAAGAGCTTGCACCCAACGCTATGAAGGGGTTGTCAATACCTTATAGATTGTTTGTAAAGTGAGAACTGAAAGCAAAAAGTAAACAAAGCAAAGTAAAAGTGAAAGTGGAGATGATAGTTGTGAATAGACCCGGGGGCCCTAGTGTTCACTAGTGGCTTCTCTCATGAAACAAGTAGACGGTGGGTGAACGAATTACTGTCGAGCAATTGATAGAACCGCGCAAAGTCATGACGTTATCTAAGGAAATGATTATATCTATAGGCATCACGTCCAAAACAAGTAGACCGATACTTTCTGCATCTACAACTATTACTCCACACGTCGACCACTATCCAGCATGCATCTAGTGTATTAAGTTCGAAAAAACAGAGTAACGCCTTAAGCAAGATGACATGATGTAGATGGACAATCTCAAATTTATGATGAAAGCCCATATTGTTACCCTTGATGGCAACAACATGATGCGTGCCTTGCTACCCCTTCTGTCACTGGGAAAGGTCACCGCACGGTATGGACCCAAAACCAAGCACTTCTCCCATTGCAAGAATCATAGATCTAGTTGGCCAAAAAAAACCCAAGACTCGGAGAGACTTACAAGGATATCAAATCATGCATATAAGCAATCAGCCAAGACTTAAATATAATTCATAGATAATCTGATCACAAATCCACAATTCATCGGATCTCGACAAACACACCGCCAAAGAAGATTACATCGGATATATCTCCATGAAGATCATGGAGAACTTTGTATTGAAGATCCAAGAGAGAGAAGAAGTCATCTAGCTACGAACTGCGGACCCGTAGGTCTGAAGTGGACTACTCACGAGTCATCGGAGAGGCGATGATCTTGATGTAGAAGCCCTCCAACTCCAAAGTCCCCTCCGGCAGGGCACCGGGAAGGGTCTCGAGATGAGATCTCGCGGAAACGTAAGCTTGCGGCGGCGGAAAAGTGTTTTCGTGGATGCCCTGATTTTTTCTGGGATTTTAGGGAATATATAGGCGAAAGAGCTAGGGCAGGGGAGCGCCAGGGAGGCCACAAGCCTGGTAGCCACGGGCCCCCCTGGCCGCGGCTACAGGGCTTGTGGGCCCCCTGTGGCTCTCCTGCATTGGCCCTCAAGTTCCCCAATCTTCTTCTGTTCTGGAAAAAATTCTTTCGGGGATTTTATTCCGTTTGGAGTCCGTTCCAAAATCAGATCTGAAAAGAGTCAAAAACACAGAAAAAACAGGAACTTGTACTTGGCACTGAATTAATAAGTTAGTCCCAAAAAAGACATAAAAGGTACATAAAACATCCAAAGTTGACAAGATAACATCATGAAACCATCAAAAATTATAGATACGTTTGAGACGTATCACCCGCCGGCAGGACGAGCATCATCCCCACCCCTGTTGTGGAACGTTGCATGGGAAACAAAAAATTTCCTATGGACACGAAGACATATCATGGTGATGTCCATCCACGAGTGGAGATTTGGATCTACGTACCCTTGTAGATCGCACAGCAGGAAGCGTTAAGAAACTCGGTTGATGTAGTGGAACGTTTTCACGCCCCTCAAACCGTCCCACGAACCGTCCCGCGATCCGTCCCACGATCCGTTCCGATCTAGTGCCGAACGGACGGCACCTCCGCGTTCAGCACACATACATCTCGACGATGATCTTGGCCTTCTTGATCCAGCAAGCAAGATGGAGAAGTAGATGAGTTCTCCGGCAGCGTGACGGCAGTCCGGTGGTGGTGATGATCTACTCCTACAGGGCTCCGCCCAAGCTCCGCAGAAATCCGATCTAGAGGTGAAACTGTGTCATTTAGGCTAGAGTTGCACGTGGCAAAGTTGTGTCTCAAAAATCCCTAAATCTCCACTATATATAGGAGGGAGGGGGAGGGGCTAGCTTTGAGGCACAAGGCCTCAAGGGTGCACTGGCGCTAGGAGGAGGAGGACTCCTCCTCCAATTCAGTTCGGGAAGGAGGAGTCCTCCTCTTCCTTCCCACCTCCCTCTTTCCCTTTTGTTTTTCTTTTCTATTTTGGTATTTTCTTATGTGGCGCCATGGGCTCCTTGGGCTAACTCCACCAGCCCACTAAGGACTTGTGGCACCACCCTAGGGCATTGGGCTCACTCCCGGGTGGGTGGGCCCCTCCAGGTGAACTCCCAGAACCCATTCATCACTCCCGGTACACTGCCGGAATTGCCAAAAACTTCCCGGTGACCAAATGAAACCATCATAGATATCAATCTTCATTTCCGGACCATTCCGGAAACCCCCGTGACTTCCGTGATCTCATCTGGGACTCCGAACAACATTCGGTAACCACACATATAACTCAACTATACTAAAACATCATCAAACCTTAAGTGTGCAGACCCTGCGGGTTCGAGAACTATGTAGACATGCCCCGAGGCACTCCTCGGTCAATATCCAATATCGAGACCTGGATGCCCATATTGGATCCTACATATTCTCCGAAGATCTTATCGGTTGAACCTCAGTGTCAAGGATTCATATAATCCCGTATGTCATTCCCTTTGTCCTTCGGTATGTTACTTGCCCGAGATTCGATCGTCGGTATCCGCATAACTATTTCTATCTCGTTACCGACAAGTCTGTTTACTCGTTCCCTAATACAAGATCCCATGACTTACACTTAGTCACATTGCTTGCAAGGCTTATGTGCGATGTTGTATTACCGACTGGGCCCTGAGATACCTCTCCGTCACACGGAGTGACAAATCCCAGTCTTGATCCATACTAACTGAATGGACACCTTAGGAGATACGTGTAGAACACCTTTATAGTCACCCAGTTACGTTGCGACGTTTGATGCACACAAGGTATTCCTCCGGTGCCAGTGATTTATATGATCTCATGGTCATAGGAATAAATACTTGACACGCAGAAAACAATAACAATAAAACGACACTATCAATATGCTACGTTCATAGTTTGGGTGTGGGGACCCCGACTGGTAAGTCGAGATCGCCGTGCCCAGTGATCCCAAGGATCAATGCTCACTGAACACAGATACTAAATAATAGAGTCTTACATCCATACATACCGTTTGATACAATAAATGACCTCTTCGGTCGAGTCTCACATACATAGGGCCTTAAAGGCCAAAGCACCAAACTAGACCAATAGCGGAGTTATTGGTTGAAAGCGTGAACCCATGCCATCAGCCTTAACCTACAGGCATTCTGACTGGGAAGCACCCTAGCTCGCAAGAACGTCACCGAGTTAATCTTCGTCATATCCTGTGTTTCACACCTGGTCAATGAAATAACCAGTGGCAAGCCAATGAGTACTTTGCATGTACTCGCAAACAGTCCATGATACGAATAATAAAAGTGAAGGATAACAGTATCATGCTTCTTTAGTGTAACTCATCTGGGTGGGATGATCATGTATATGCATCAGGTTAAAGAATTACTTTTGAAGATCAGGTTACAGATATTGACATATCTGTCAAGGGTTGAACACACCGGGTTCACCCTATATGCCAAGTCATCGGACTTGTCATATCCTCAAGTTATTAATGAGGGCTAAACCTTCCGGGTTTACCCTATATGTCAAGTCACCGAACTTGATCATATTATTGTGATTATCATGATTATAACAACACCTTTTTAACACCACACACACACACACTTGGTTTATGCAAAGAGTCAGGACGTAGTTTAAACAGCACCACCCAACCGTCCTTGACCGTGGACACGGCTATTTGAATAGTTTACACTCTACAGAGGTAGTACGCTGGACCCACGAGAAACAGAATACTTCCGTGTCATCCACGACTCGCGGTATATCACATATACCCGAGGTAAGTATCCGATCATCATCTTTCCCCTGACGATACTAGACAAAGAGATCCACTCGATTGGTACCCAACCCACATGTTGTACGTCTTATGAGCACCGACTCTGGACTGTAACAACCATGCAGGGACCAATGGTGTGCCTGGAACTCATAATAATGGCATAGTCGTCCTACCTGGCACGACCCCATCACGAGAGTGACACCGATCACTCCCGCCACTAGTAATGTGGCTCTTTGCTAGCACCGACCAGAGTAATCAACAAAGCCCCGTCCCATAAAGGGGTATCGTGGTCGTACTGGGTAAGGTTGGGATGGTCGACACATCATAAATCTAATCCATTTCCGAAACCATACTCACACAAAAATCACCGGTGCATCACTTCACCAAAAGTGATCACCAACTCATCATCACCCTCGGGCATTAGTGGCACCCGACGGGGTTTTCATAAACTCTTTATTTAACTCAACATCATGCTCATGATAGAATGCTCTATTATTACTTGTCAACATGATAATATCGTGACCCTCACGGGGTCAAGCTCAATGCAGTGATTATACTCTACTAGCTAACATGACAGTAGCATGATCCTCGTAGATGGTAGGATCAAGCTCATCAGATTTGTGCTCTGAGGAGCCATGTGAATATTACTACTGAAATGCAAGTGCTTCGAACAAGCCTTCGGTACCATCACATCGGTGATGAACCGGCATCGTGATCACATGCAACGGAAAATACTTGCTATTCTAGCATGCATCATTTTATTTACTTAAGTCATGGCAAAAGGCCATGCTTGCCTTGCTCACGTAAGTCCTCGGGGTCTTCGAGGTCTTCTGCTCCGTCCCCGAGTACTCCGTCTACCGTCAACTACGTCGGAAATAACCATAGTAAGCCACACATCCAGCAGAATAAAAGTGTTCTATAAATAGAAGTTATATTTTTCTTGGACCTCTCTGGTCATAAGAAAAATACCTGAAGCTTGATATAGGATATTTGGGTCATCAATGATTTTTGAATGGATGGAAAGGGCAATAGGTGGCCATTGAATAACCACAGAAATCTTTCTGTTAAAAATGAGTGGAGGCACCTATTTAACACAGAAGGATTTTAGAAATATTTAGGAAGTGGTTTCACTGGATTTGGAGTTGAAATGAATTTACTAGGAATTTCTAATGTGGTATAAATAGCAGTAGGGAGATATTTATTATAAGCAACAGAATGAAGCTTGATAAATTTTTTGACCCAGTCTCTAAAAATAGGGAAGGATTTTAGAAGTCTCTGGAAGTTGGAATCACTCCATTTGGAGTTGAAATGAAGCCTATGGGATTTTTTAAAGGTTGAGTTTTCAATGTATAGATTGACATTTGAAAAATAACACAACAGAAAAATTGCTTGGAAAAATGTGCAAGGCACAGATATGGATAGAGCTTGAATTTTGAAACCTGCAGAAATTTGAATCATGCAATTTGGAGTTAGTATGATTTTTGAATGGAATTTATAAGTTGAATCAGAGAGAAAAAGGGAAAAAGGCTTAGCCTTAGGTTATCTAACGCTCAGGGCGCTGATTAGGCCTTCGGGCTGGCCCAGTACTCGGTCTGGCCAGGGAGAAGGCCACGCCGAAGGCGTAATACGGGAAGTGCGCTTTCTCCACGGGGAGGCAACAAGTGAGGAACCCGTTTCCACTTAACCGAGCGGGCCCGAGGCCCCTCTCACTGACGGCGGGTCCCGCCGGCTCTCTCTCTTTTATCTCCCTGCTTCTTCTTCCTCCCGACTCAGGCATGCCAAGGGCGAGGCAGCAGAGCAGCTAGCGCTGGCCCTGGTGCATCCGGCCACTCCCGGCGGCTCAGGCCGTTGCTGGCGCCTCTCCAGCCACTAGCGCACCTCGGGGAAGAGTGCCGCATCGGCTTGGGATCCCGTTCCCACCGGCAGCACGAAGGCGAGCAGCGAGGTAGGGTCGGCGGATGTAGGTCCGGCTCCGACGGCGCTCTAGCCACCCCAGCCGAGGTAAGCGCGCCGGCGAGCTCTGGGAGCCGCACCGCCCCCATCCCGAAGCTCGGCGCCCGCAGGGAGGGCCGCAAGGGAGGCCGGCGATGGAGGTTGCGGGGAGGCCGTCTACCCTTTCTGGACTCAGCTCCAGGAGCAAAGGGAAGGAGTTGGAGGCTTCAGGGAGGAGCTGCGCCGCCTAGGAGAGACCCCAGGGAGTTAGAGGCAAGGGGAGATCCCCTGGTTGGCCATGCTCGAGCGGCGACCTCCTGTGGGCTTCGGCCATGGCGGGGTATGAGGAAAAAGGAGGGCTTGGGAGAGATGGGGAGGAGGTCATGAGGTTGCTGGGAGGGTGGAGAACTCAAGTGGCGAACCAGAGAGTCTCGAGGAGAGGAGATAAGAGGGGGAGAGGGAGAAAGAGAGTTCGAGAGCTCTCGGGTGTTCCTAGTGCATGGATGCCACGCACCACAGGAGGGCTTTGGAGGCTAGCTGGTGGATGGAGGTGCTTGGAATGGTCAAGGGGAGCGTCCTGGCGCGCTGGGGCATGCTGCAGCTGCGGGACATGAGCTAGGGAACAAGAAAATGGCGCAGAGCACCATTAGTGCAGGCCAGAGTGGTGGTCACCACCCCACCTGGTGTCCTGGGGCACCGCTTGGCTAGCAAAACCTGTCCAGCACTCAAATCACACACGCAGGAGAGTGACTCTGGAGTTTGGAAGCATTTGAGGCTTGTTAAAGATGGGTTTGACTGCTGTTAACTTTGCAACAGCAAACTTAAGGTGGGTAGATAGGGCACTAACTTGGGAGATAATCGAATAAAAGCATGTCTAGCACTCTTGTTTATCGAAGGACTACAAGACTGCAAAGTTGCAGCTCAAGAAAACAAGTGTAGCTAGTACTTGCTGTACAAAGCCACATTTCAGCCAAAAATGAACTTGAAGAGGTGTTGCTCATTTTATCCACATGAGCATGCCATATCTTTGATCTAAATGAAGCCTAGGCACACAAGGGAGGCTCTGGAAAGAATTGGGGGTGATAGCTTAAGCAGAAGAATGGGAAAAGAGGTAAAATAGTGCTGCCAAGGTGAAAATGAGAGAAAGTTACAAAGGGTCCTTCCCCAATAATTGACCAGTGGCCATGGGAAAGTTACTGGAGGTAAAATGCAACTATGTGAGGCTGTGGTAGAAAGTTGAGCTCAAGGGTAAAAGTAGAAGGGGCAATAGAAGCCAAATTAGTGAGTGCACACAAGGTGTTTGATCTGTAGTTAGGCTATCAGATGGATTCCAATGGATGTGAAACTTAACAGGATCAAATAATATATGAAAATAGGGTTGCACACCAGATTTGGGATTTGCTGGATAAGTTTTCGAATGTAGACTTGAAAAACCCTAGATATGGGTAGAAATGGGTTTCTTCTTAGAACCCTATTCAAATAAATTCCCACAAATCCAATATTTGGTGTAGGGGCATTATTTGAGCATTAAGGCATGCACAAAAAGTATGAGGTCAATTGGACAAACTTTATAATGTAAAGTTTGTCAAAGTCAGAAAACAACAGAGAGGGTTTTGAGGGTTTTAGGACAAGTTCCTCTCTTCTCCTTGGTGTACCACTTGGTGTGGATGCCTCATTGGAGTACTGGAACATTTCCACCAAATTTGAGCACAATTGGAGACACTTCATAATGTAGTGTTGCTCAAATTTTATTCTGGACAGATAGGGTTTTAGAGTGATTAGGGGAGCCAAATCAACTTGGATTGAAATGAAACTTGGCAAGATCATCAATAATATCATAGATGACGTGCTAGAATTTTACTGGAATTTATTGATAATATTTCTTATAGAAATATTCCAAAAGCTTGAAATAGGAAGGAATGGTTTTGGAGGGGTTTGCCCTATATTTTGAACATGACCATGTGTTGAAACTCATAAATATGAAGTAAATATATCCACTGAGTTTCCTTAAACTTTCTTAAATATTTTGAAAGCAATAAAATAACTTTCCTTCATAGGAGACCACTTCTGGCCTCACAGAAGGGCTTTTAAATAAAATAATAAAATAACCTTTAAAATAATAATAAGATGGATTTTGGAGGTCATTTTGATAATAGGTTTTAAATAAAACGATTGGTGCAAAAGAAACTCCCTAATTTGAGGACATGTAGTGCAAACCTCATCTCAGGGGTTTGAAAGTTTAATTCAAAGAAAAGCTTTTTGGTGAAAATAATATTTGGTAAAACAGATATTTTTCCTAACACATGGCATGATCATTAGGCAGGAGATCATGGGATGAGAAGATGATTAGGAGAGTGGCAAGACTTAATGGGGATCAATCACATGCAAAACAATCAGACAGACAATAGTCACTCCAAGCATCTCAAGCATTCACAAAAATTTTAATTGGTCCTAAATTTTGAAATAAGTTACTTAATCAGGAAAGCCAAAAATTGGGGTGTGACATTGGGTCTAGTCCACCACATGATTCTCCTAATGATGTTATCCAGTTATCAAGCGACAACACTTGCATATAGTCAGAAAACCTTGACTATCATTGATCAACTGGCTAGCCAACTAGAGGCTTGCTAGGGACATTGTTTTGTCTATGTATCCACACATGTATCTATGTTTCCATTCAATACAATTATAGCATGGATAATAAACGGTTATATTTAAATAGGAAATATAATAATAACTATTTATCATTGCCTCTATGGCATATTTCCAACAGCACCCACCTGTGCGGCGCTGGCAGCTGCTTTACACGCGAAGACCACTTTTGATAGGGGAAGCATGTTCCCTTGTCCCCCACCGAAACTGGCCGTTGTGGGACCCCATCCCGCCTACGGTAAGGGAAGAGGACCAGGGCCTCCACTATAAATAGAGAGGGTAGGATACTTGGCAAAAGGATCGGATCATTGAAACCCCAGAGCAACACGCCTAGCCACTTGGCCTCCGGAGGCTCAAGAGCACTGTACTAGTTCATCCACCAACCTCCATGAGAGGCAATCCACCAAAAGCAGGAGTAGGGTTTTACGCTTCACAGCGGCCCGAACTTGGGTTAACTATTGTGTTCTGTTTTCCCCTCACCATTGAGTGAGTTCTTCGCCATCTCCATCGAGTAGCGGGCTAGGTAAGGTCGAGCCGAGAGAGATTGCCGCACACGCCCCTGTGTTCGAATCCTTAGGGTTTTGCGGAGCCCGAAATCCGATAATCACAAGAACAAGTTTGTCAAGCAATGGACAATTGACATTGAGCAATGGAAGAGCAACATGGATTATTTTGAGGAGGCGCTTGCACTTTGTGAATAATTTGACTTAATCAAGCTCATGACTATCAATTGTCCCTTTGATGTGCAGCTAATTCACCAGTTCTATGTTACTGTTCACTTTTTCCACTGATGAAACCCTTACCTTAATGTGTCGTTATGAGCTGTTCGAGGTCATGTGGCGTGCCTTTTGCAATGCACTTTGTTATGATGATACTGACCTCACTGGGAATGGCGGCATCCATCCTCATGATCGGGCTACTTCAATGGATAAGGTGGAGTTAGCCCCCTTGTACATTCCCGTGCGTGGGATTCCTCGTACCTCTAAAGGCCTGCAGCAGGTCTACGATATTTTGCACCGTGTGTTCGAGAATGTACTTCTACCCAAGGTGGGAAATCAAGATGAGATTCATGGATATTTTGTTGATCTTCTGGTTGCCATGAATACTGAAGCTCGCTCTCGGGCTACGTTTGATGCTGCCAACTCGCTGTGGGAGGAGATGTACTCCATAGTTTTCTTTAGAAAGGTCCCCAACTATGCTCCTTCCTTCATGTGTTTTCTCAATTCTATGTGTGCAGTTCGTAGGCCTGGCGAGCCTCTCTCTTATCCCGGCAACCTCATTGAGCATGAGGTCAAGAAAATCCCAAACAAGAAGCATCTTGCACCTTGCTTCCCAACTGTCAACCCTGAGGATGTCTTTGCTTCTTCCAGTGATAGTGATTTTGAGCTCCCCGCAGGAGCCAAGCCATCTTGGGTCTCCAAGCTCTCCAACAAATTAAAGAAGACCTTCTTCCTCCAGACTCATATTCAGAAGAAGTTCTATGAAGCCCATGTCCACGATAAACTTTCCAGGCGTAGACAGATTCAGATTAATGTGAGCTCTCCAGCTTGAGACCACCAGTGGTTTTGAGAAGACAATCACCCCTGAGGAGCAGTGGATCTATGAACACAACACTTGGAATGATGATGAGATCTCGGGTTAGCCTGCTTCCTCCGCCTCTACTGCTGCTAATGATGAGGATGATGGTGATGATGGTGATGATGATGATAAGTCTGCTAGTGGTGATTCCGAGGAGTCTGACAGATCTGACGAGCTCTACTGAGCACCGGGGCGTTAGCATCGCTCTTTTCCTTTTTGGTGTCCTAATGCCAAAGGGGGAGAGAGGTATATCATGAAGGAATTTGCATGGGGCACTTTGATTGTCTTCATGTCTTCGTTTCATTTGTTTTTCTTCCCAATAAACTCTTATTTTCTTGTTAGTCAGTCATTAACCTATCTTATGTGGAGACTATTTGAGTTTCACTAGACACTAAGTTTACTCTTACCCTTGTCATTAAGCTATACTTATTATGTCGTACAATCACTCCTTAATGTTATTCCCTCTATGTACCCAGTGGTTGGTCTCTAAAATCAAGGGGGAGCTCCAATTCATGTTCATGTCTCATGTGGGGCAAACAACAAGGGGGAGCTCTGCTTTTATTTTAGAGACCATCAATGCAAATCCTGTTGTTGTCATCATCCACCAAAAGTGGGGGATTGTGAGGGTACTCTCCTACCTTAAGTATTTTGGTGATGATGACAACTCACTATGTTATCTAACCAGGTGTCAAGTTGTTCAGGTATCATGTGTGAGACACAAGACAGTTAGGTATTCCCTCCAAACGGGAAAGATCGAAGACGGTGTTCTCTATGTGTTTATTCTATTTGGTCGTAGGGATCCTGGGAATCCACATTGGAAGTTCTTGGGTAAATCAATTCTCTCTCACACAATTCTTTGGCACCCAATTCATTCCATCGCATCAAACAGAGATCCCCCTTTTCCTCCAAGTTAGCTGGTTGTACCGCTGAAACAGGCGGTTGTACCGCCCACACCCTTGACGGTTGAACCGACCCAACATCGGGCGATAACCGGACACGGTTCTCTTGTGCTGTGGTTGTTGGGTGGTGGTGGCCCGGTTGTACCGCTATATTAGTATAGTCCGGTACAAGCGGTTTTCTAGGCGGTTGTACCGCTTGGGACTTAGCCGTGCCCAGCAATCATGGTGAGCCGAACCGCCATACAAGGTTCTATTTTGGTCCGATGGTTGGGCGGTTGTACCGCTATATTATGCAGCCTGGTTGTACCACCCGAGCCACCGATTGGAACGTTGCCATGTAAAAATGGTTGTAACGGTTGAAAAGTGTGTGGGGGGGGGCTATATAAAGGGGTGTTCTTCCACCTCACTCTTATCTCTTACCTCTCTCTCTCTCTTCACCGTTCATGCACTCCAAGATTTCTTGCCCGATCTCTCTCCCTAGCCACCCAAACTTGTTGTCTTGCTAGGTATTGAAGGAGGATATCTAGATCTACCCTTCCACCAAAGGAAAATTGATTCCCCCAAAGTTTGTTGTGTGGATTTTCCTACTCTTGGGTGTTTGAGCACCCTAGATGGAAGATGTCACCTCGAAGCCATATTCCATTAAGGTGAAGCTTCGTGGTTTTGTTGGGAGCCTCCAATTAAGTTGTGGACAGAGCCCCAACCTTGTTTGTAAACGTTCGGTCGCCGCCTTCAAGGGCACAACTTAGTGCAATCATGACACCTCACATTTCTGAGGGCGTGAGGAGAATACGGTAGCCTTAGTGTCATATTGGGGAGAATTGTGCCTCCACATTACTCCAATGGAGACGTACTTCCCCTCAAAGGGAAGGAACTTTGGAAACACATCCTCGCCTTCAACGGTTCGACTTGTGGTTATTTCTTTCCTTTACTTGTATTTACTTCTTGCTTACTATTGTTGTTGGTAGCATCATATAGGTTGCTCACTTAGTTGCATATCTAGACAACTATTTGTTGCTAATCCTAATTTATTAAAATAAAAGATTAAAATTTGTTTGTTGCCTATTCACCCCCCCCCCTCTAGTCAACCATATCGATCCTTTCGCCCGGCCTCCGTAGGAGAAGATCCCACCCCTATCATCTCCACTGGGGCAAGAACCCACCTTTGTACTTGTCTTCCACCTCAAGCAATCCCAAAACAAGGAGTAGGATTCTACATCGCAAGGTGGCCGGAACCTGGGTAAACTGCCATGTGTTCCAGTTAGTTTGCCTTAGATCGAGCCGCCGGAGAGTCACCGTGAAGTTGAGAGGAAGAACATGGTAGGAGAGCGAGCGCACCCCAGAGTTCGAACCTTTTCCGGGTCTCTGGAGCCCCGATTCCGATAATCAGATATGAGGAGAGGTTGCGGAGGGGCTTGGGATTGCGCCCAGAACAAGCTTAGCTCGACATCCCTTCATTGGACGCATAGTGCCTTGAATCATCTGCCGCACTCTTCGGGAGGTCCGCAAACATGCGTGGAGAATTCCGTACTCGGGTAAGAAATGCAAACCTTTTCTTGCCAAAGATACATTGTAGTAAGTATGACTTACCATCCGCAATGCATTTGATTTGGTGCATCTCCTTCTCATGGCCTTGCGCCTCCATCCTACCTCCTGGAGTGATGTGTCCAAAGAGGATAGCTTGGAAGCTTGTTCCTTATTTTTTTCTGCTCAAGTATCTCACATTTCGTGAAGGAGTCCTTGAGCTCTTGGTGCACCCAAGCAACCCTAGCCTTGTGCTTGTCACCGGCATACCTCGCCATCAATAGTTCAATAGCTGCTCGTTCGGCTACCGCCTTTTGTTCGGCAGCCTCTTGCCTCGCCTTATTTATCTCGGCCTTGAGCTTCTTGACTCCATGACGGCGACTACATCATAAAAACACAACACACTTAAGGATAGAAGTAAAAATACCTCAACTTGATGAGAAAATTACTGATAATAGTTTAGTTTGGACTTACCTTGTGCATCATTGAACCGCTTGTTAAGAAAGTCGAGCTCCTCCTCGGAGCTCTTAAGATTCCGATTCATTTCCGCCAACTCTACCTAGTTGGGGGCTGTTGCCGAAGATGAGGCCTGCATAATTAATTCATACGTTTCAAACTCCCAAGTTATCAGGTTTTTGAATCCTCTGCTAGGTCTTCTCTATCATCCTACTAGAGTCTTGGGGGCTACGGCTCATTTCAAATATTATGTGTGTTTTTCGTGCTAATTTGGCCCCCGCATTAGTTTTTTAAACTCACACAGGGCTCAGGATTGCGTATAAAACCATAAATTAAAACTACTTTATAAAAATGTTACTGTGTAAATTACCTTGAAGCCCGTCAGTAGGCCTTCGAAAGCTTCCTTCAATTCGTTGACAACAGATCGAATGCCTTGTACAACCGCACTCACAAGAGTGCGGTATTCTTCACTGATGGAGGAGTCATTCAAACCCTCCATCATGGACGACCACCTAGTTTGGGGCTGCTCTGTTGCGGGGGACTCCGGGTATGGCATTGTAGTTTCTCCTCTCGGAGAAGCTGGTGTATATGATTTCGGAGGCTTGGAGGTCTTCGAAACTGTCTTCAAAGAGAGCTTATGTTGTCTGGGCTCTCCCTCTTTTCTTACCAGGAGGGATTTGTCCTCCTTGTCTTTGGCGGATGAGGTATTAGAGTCGGCCATGATATTATCACCCCCATTCCTAGTATCCTGCTCCGGGGGGGGGGGTCCTTCTGGATACCACCTCCCCGGTCTCCTTGATGATCGGGGGAGGTGTGTTGTGTGAGTCGGTTCCGCTCTCTGCCTGGTTGGCTGGCAAGGAGTCTCCCTGTGAGACTTGATCGGTGTGAAAATCACTTGGCGGGCTACAATGCGAAAGGTATGCCTACCATTAATAATAAAACCTCAATGCGGAAAGATGTTAGGGTTTTCATATTCATACCTTTGCGCTTGGGGCTTCACCCTGAGGGTCCTTCGAGGAACCCTTTCAAAGTCCTCGGACTCCTCGGCGGAGTCCGAAACATCATCTAACAGGGCCACCTTGGCCCTGCATTGCCTTTTTGTGGCATTGGGAGCTAGATCTCCCTCGACGTCTTCGGATGCTGCCCTTTTCTTCGTGTGGGAGGAGCTGCTCTCATCCCCACCCTCTTCCTCCTCTCCCTTCAAAATGGAGGGAACGTGTGTGTCTTCGAACCTGGTGTTTGGAGGTCCTTTTGGATGGAGGCCTCCTCGGGGCTTCTTCTACTCTTCCTTCTTCTTCGGCATCGTGTACGTCTTTTCGACCAGCACGACGTTAATAAAGTCGTTCTGCGGCCCTCGAGCAACAGCGACGGGCAGTTGATCCACCGGGGCTTCTCCAACTAGATATGTGAAAGCAGAGGAAAAAGGGGAGTGAGAGCCTTGTTAAAAGGGAAAAACCCAAAAACATACAACGAAACCTTACCTGTCCACGTGGGTTCTTTGCATCGATGCCGATATGTTCCTCTTCGGTCGGCCAAGTCTTCTACTGCTTGAATAGCACCTTCCACAACTTTTCGTGGGTGGTGTGGAAGAAATTTTGCATAGTGATCGGGTCATCTGGACTATAAAACCACATAGGAGCAGCCCGATGCTGACGAGGGAGGAGGCAGCGGTGTAGCATGACGTGAACTACATTGGTTAGCTTGATATTCTTCTTCAACAAGATGGAGATGCATGTTTGCAGAGCCTCCACCTCCACAACTTCACCCCCCCAATCGATTTCCTTCTCCATCCATTACACCAGTCTGAAGGGAGGACCAGATCTAAATCTAGGGCGTGACGCCAACTCCGCGTCGCGTGGTTCGGTGATGTAGAACCACTCCTCTTGCGAAACCTTGACGGTGTCTATGAAGGAACCGTTCGGACATTGAACTAGGGGGAGCTTGCTAATCATTGCTCCCCCATAGTTTGCTTGCTCGCCATTAAGTACCTTTGGCTTGATGCTGAAGACCTTCAACCACAGCCGAAGTGGGGTAGGACCCGCAAAAAGCCCTCGCAGAAAATGATAAAGGCCGACATTGTGTAACCCTAGCATCCATGGTATCTATATAAACGAGAGGGCTTTAGTCCGTAGGATACAATAAGATCATTACTCCTAGGGTTTTAGACCACAACATACGATCTTCAGGTAGATCAACTCTGTATTTGGTACCCCATCATCAATATAAACAAGAGCAAGACATAGGGTTTTACCTCCATCAAAAGGGCCCAAACCTGGGTAAATATCGTCTCCCTTGTCACGTGTTACCCATCGATCCAAGATCCACAGTTCAGGACCCCCTACCCGAGATTCGCCGGTTTTGACACCAACAACACACCTGTAGCTGCTTTAGACTTCGTGCAATGCATGCCCAATAGTGAACACAGACAACTAGTCAACCCATTTTATTCTCGCGCAGGCCTGGTTGGCCCATGTGCGGGCAACTAAACGCGCCCTAGAAGGATGATATGTCGTCTTTGTGCCAAATTTTACATGAATCTAGAAAAATAAAACAACAAGGTATAGTGTTGAAATTAGAGTTTAAGAAGGCTTATGATAAAGTGAATTGACGGTTTCAATTTCATAGTTTTCAGGAAAGGGGCTTGAATGAAATATGGATGAATGAGTGGTACCTTGAATGTCAAGATAAATGACATTGTGGGTAGAAACCTTGGGAGCTTTAAGGAGGTGAGAGGTGAGACACGATGATCCACTTTCACCTTCTATGTTTAATATTGTTACTGAGGAAGGCTTTCATCCCGGTTTATATAACCCTAGTGCAACCTAGACTATCTACAAGGAAGAAGATTCACCACAAAGGGAAATTGCGAGGCCTCGTTGCATTGCTCATACCAAGGTGCCACCAGAGAGGCCCCCTGCCCTCCTGCTCTGGATCGTGGAGCTCGAGCCTACTTGCGAACAACGTGGATCGTGAGGGACGCCAACAAAGGCCCGTGTAAAAGATAAGGAGGCAAATGTGATCGCCCATGCGAGAGACGAGGGAACTTTGACCCAGGATCCAAACATGACCTTCGATGGTGCAACAACGCACCCAATGTTACCGAGCTCCACGACGACGCCCTCAAGAGTGAGATGATGCAAGGCGTAGCTCTCACTGAGACCAATAATATGGTTAAGGATTTTCACCTACAGCCCTGGCATGCCACGAGGTGCCACAATGATGGCCCAGAGAGGGATACAACACAAACGAGCATCAGTGCCGCAAGTATCGGGGCACCAGGATTTCCACTGAGTCCACTCACACGCTACATCATAGAACCTCGAGCACCTGCTCACACAAGGGAAGACATATTGTCACCAAATAAGACATCCAAGGCATGATCTCGTAGCCGCTGTTGTCGATGCACCAGGATTACCAAGCGTTGCATCCTCCTTCTCCCACATGACCAAAGGATGCCAACATCATCATTGTGAAGACACCTGTTCAAAAGCCGAGCCGACGAACCGCCACCCAAAGCTGCTGCCTAGCGTCCAAGATCTGAAACCCTACTCCTTAACGTGGAAAAACCATTGAAACCACGCTCACCGGTAGGTGGACAGAAAGTCTTGTACTTTCATGTCCCCTAACACATCATGGACGAAGGCACCCACCACACCAACACCACTACCATCAACAACAACGATCAGAAAACCCGAATTGGTCATGGACACCAGACCTATCCGAAAGCACCCTTCCACATTTGCCTCCACCCCACAACACGAGCACATGCGGTCACTGAGGTGATAGTGAGACCACCAAGGGAGGAAGAGGCGACAGCCATGGCCCTCCTAGCTATGAAACAACCTCCTAGACAGAGAAGCCTCGCAGAGTAGGAGAACCAAATTGAAGTGTGTTGTGACCCGCCACTAAGAAGTCTGTATTTGGCCATCAGCCTGCTCAATCCACGCAAAGGCTGAGGACAAGTGGTGTCGGAGACGGAGGGATGAGGGAGTCACGGGCGCCCGATCTACCAAGCCCTACTACAGCGTCCAATGCTGCCACTGACTACCCTTCACACTGCCACCAAAACACCACAACTTCACCATCAACTCCTTCACCCGTGCCCCGTGCTTATTGTCGCGCCGCCATCGGATAGCCTTGGACTGCGTCGCACAACACGAGGAGAGGGAAGGGGAGACGTTGCCGCCAAGACGACGATGAGGGTGGGAGAGAGAGGTTGGGTGTGACTAGGGTGTCCTCCCCCACACGCTCACGGGAGCGTCACGGGAGGGGGATAGTAGAAAGTTGTTGACATACTTTTGCTTGCCGTCTGCAAAAAATGGTCCACATTTCTCAATCTATTGGACATATTGTGGGATTTATTCGACACTTGATTGAAAATGTGGTGGAATTTTTGGAATATGCTGATGATACATTTATGTTCATTCAAGTGACATATAAAGTGTGAGGAATCTGAAGTTATTGCTAAATCCGTTTGAGGAGATATCCAGTCTAAGTTTCCAAAGAAACTAAGTCTTGATAGTGATGCATGATGATGAAAAGAAACACATATATGCTAATATGCTAAATTTTCAGTATGGCTATTGGCCTATGAAATATTTAGGGGTTAATGTCTGTGCAATAGGTCGCATGTGGTGGATTGGGTGTTGGTTGAGGACAAACTAGTGCAGAGAATGGATGCATGACAGGAAGGGGAGCTATCCCTAGGTGGTCGGGTCACTAAGATCAAGGCCTCCCGAGTTGGTATGCCGATTTATCACTTCTCCATGTACACATTTTGAAACACAAATATAAAAAAAAATGAATAGTCCATTAAAAAGGTTCTCCTCACAAGGTAGCGAACACATGAAAAAAACTACTACAATGTTAGGTGGGCTCTGATTTACAAGCTAAGAAAAAAGGCTGATTGGGAATACGTAATCTAAAAAACAATGTTAATTCACTTTGTAAGTGTTCGTGAAATTTGGACAAGAAGGATGGAATGTGACAGGAGATTGTTAGAAGAAAAAGAATACAAAATCCAAACGGGGGTTACACAAATCACTAGCTTTGTATTGGACTCCCTGTGTTGGTTTGATCTAATCAAAAGTAAACCTATGATGACATTGGTCGCTACTTTCAAACGAAGAAGGGATTTAGACAGGGTGACTCATTATCGCCCATGATATTTAATATAGTGGCTGATATGTGAGCTATCATGATTGAGCGAGCAAAGGTTGATGGTCAAATTGACGGGATAGTTAATCATCTTGTGGATGGTGGACTTTCTATCCTTCAATATGTTGACGATACGATTCTCTTTATGGATCATGACCTAGAGAAAACAAGAAATATGAAATTAATTTTGTTAACATTCGAGCATCTTTCTCGTCTTAAGATAAATTTCTGTAAAAGTGAATTATTTTGTTTTGGCGAGGCCCAAGACGAGGCACACCTATACACCAAATTGTTTGGCTACGGGTTAGGTTAGTTTCTAATAAGCTATTTGGGGATACCGATACATTATCAGAGACTCACAAACGCTGAATGGGAACACGTCAAGGAGAGATTATAGAAAAGGCTAAGCAGTTGGAAAGGAAAACTGCTATCTCTAGGTGGAAGATTGGTCCTCATAAATTCAGTGTGAAGTAATATGTTACTGTATATGATTTATTTCTTGTAATTATCTAAAGGAGTCTTGCATAAATTGGATTATTTCCGATAAAGATTCTTTTGGCAAGGAGATATTGAGAAAAAGAAGTATCGACTGGCTAAATGGAGTGTGGTTTGTCGTCCCAAAGACCAAGGGGGACTAGGTATTCATGACCTTGAGGTCAAAAATACTGCCATCCTTGGCAAATGATTGTTTAGGTTATTGATAGAAAACCGTGTATGACAAACCCTCCTAAGGAGAAAATATGTGGGCTCAAAAGCAGTGTCCCAAGTATATTTGAAGCCTGGGGACTGATACTTTTGAGTTGGGCTAATGGCTACGAAAAATACTTCTTCTGCTATGGATCCTTAGTTATTAAAGATGGACCGGAAATTAGATTCTAGGAGGATAAGTGTCTAGGTAATGATACACTCCAAGAACAATATCCTACTCTATACAACATTGTACGTCATAAAGGTGATACTATCGCAATGGTTTTGGATTCATTTCCACCGTATGTGACGTTCATAAGTGATTTCATTGGTCCTAGACTTGAATCATGGAACTCTCTATTATTGAGATTATCCATGAAACAACTATCACAAGGAACCGATGAATTTCGTTGGAGTTTACATGTCAATGGTAAATTCATGGTAGACTCTATGTATACTGCTCTACTCTAGTTAGAAGTGCTAGTTGATAACAACAAGACGATTTGAAAGATGAATATACCACTTAAGAATAAAATATTTGGGTGGTATCTTCGTTGAGGAATCATTCTTACCAAAGATAATCTTATTGAGAGGAATTGGAATGGAAGTACGCAATGTATGTTTTGTCATCACGACGAGACGATAAAACACTTGTTTTTTAATGCAAATTGGCTCATTCTATGTGGTCAGTCATTCAAGTAGCTTCTGGCTTGTATCCTCCATGTAGTGTTGCTAATATATTCGGCAACTGGTTACATGGTATACACTATAAGTTTAGAATTCTTCTTAGGGTGGAAGCGCTTGCCATTATTTGGTCGCTTTGGCTATGTACAAATGATAAAAAAATTAATGATAAAAGTACTTCTCTTATGCAGGTTATCTGTAGATGTACCGGTACGCTCCGTTTATGGTCGTCTCTACAACGTGTGGGGTATCGAGACCTAATTATGGAGGTGTGTACACGCTTGGAGGCCATGGCGAGGGATACTTTTACCCAACATGGATGACATCATCATCCCTGGATTGGCCCTCCTACATCTTAGGCATTATATAGACTACAATTAATTAAGTGTATTTCTTGTTTTTGCTTATTTTGGAACTTGAATTTGCATATGGCTGTGTGCATCTTAGTTATGCAGAGGTTGGGTGTAATGCTTAAATATTTTAAGTAATAAAATTCCCTTTGTCGAAAAAAAATCAAAAGTAAACCTATTATATTGGTAACAGAATAATGGTAGTGGGGGAATCAAAGGCATACTAATTTTTGGGGAGATGTTTGGTGTGGTGAAGAGCGCTTCATGGTGAAATTCGCTACTTTGTACTCCCTCCATCCAGAATTACTTGTCACAAAAATGTATACAAAAGGATGTATCCTATGAGAAGTATTTCTGAACAGAGGGAGTATGAAATGAGCAATGATATGGTGTGTATAACTCACCGGATGACTGGGAGAGGATGGGATCTTTCCTTTAGGAGATGGCTAAATACTAATGAATATGATCAAATGCATGACTTCCATTCTATGCTAGTTGGGGTGCTATTGAATCACCCTGTTGATAGGCCTTGGTGGATGAAAAATAAGGATGGCAATTTCACTCTTAAAAACTTAATATCTTTTACGAGAAATCGTCAAATGTGGAACCAGATATATTATGTAAGCATTTGCATAAATCCAAACTACCATCCAAAATTCAGATTTACCTTTCGTTAATCTGGCATAATGCCATTGTGGTCAACAATAACATGATTAAAAGGAATTGAATTGGTGGCCCTACTTGCATGTTTTTTCCTAAAGCACAGAACATCCATCATCTATTTTTTGGATGATGTGCATGTGCATCCAAGTCTTGTAGATTTATGTAAATGTGTTGGGGCCACCAACAAACCTGGTTGTTTCATGCAATAGTTTGGATGCATACTGATACGTCTCTAATGTATCTATAATTTTTTATTGTTCCTTGCTGTTATATTATCATTCTTGGATTTTTATGATCATTTTATAGCAACTTTATATCATTTTTTGGGACTAACCCATTGACATAGTGCCTAGTGCTTGTTGTTGTTTTTTGCTGTTTTTTTTCTTCACATAAAATCCATATTAGATGAGGTGCAATTTCCACAAAACTTTACGGAGATTTTTTGGACAAGAAGGAAACATGGAAGCCAAGAATGAGCAGCAAACGAGGCCCATGGGAGCCATTAGACATGAGGGCGCATCACAAGCCCTTGGCTCGGACTCGTGTCTAGTGGGGCCCTCGGGCACCTCCTCCACCGCGTGTGATATCTACAAATACCCCAATATTCAGAAAACCCTAGAGGAGTCGACGAAAAATCGTTTCAGTCGCTACACATTCCACAACCACGAAATCCAATCTAAAGCCTGTTTCGGAGATGAACACGATCGCGGAGGGGTTCACCATCTTCACTGGTGCTCCTCTGATGATGCTTGAGTAGTTCATATCATGCCTACGAGTCCGTAGGCAGTAGCTAGATGGATTTCTCTCTCGGTTTGTTTCTGAATACAATGGTCTCTTGGAGATCCATATGATGTAACTCTTTCTTTTGCGGTGTGTTTGTTGTGATATGATGAATTGTGAGTTTATGATTAGATCTATGAAAACATATTCATGCTTGATTATTATAGCCTCATATTTCTTCTCAGTTTTTGTCTGGCCAACTTCATATTTTATCTTGCAATGGGAAGAGGTGCTTTGTGATAGGTTCGATCTTGTGGTGCTTAATCTCAGTGACAGAAAGATACATGACACACATGCATCATTGCTATCAAAGATAAAACGATGGGGTCTATTCCTACATCAATAGATCTTGTCTACAGCATGTCATTGTTCTTAAGGCAATACTCCATTTCTCCATGAACTCAATACACTAGATGCATGTTGGATAGCGGTCGATATGTGGAGTAATAGAGTAGATGTAGGTAGAAGTTAGTCTACTTATCTTGGATGTGATGCCTATATACATGATCATTGTCTTGAATATAGTCATTATTATTTGCTCTTCTATCATTTGCCAAACATTAATTTGTCTACCCACCAGTTGCTATTTCTCGAGAGAAGCTACGAGTGAAACCTACGGTCCTCGGTTCTACTTCACATCATCTATTTGCAATCTCCACTTTGCTATTTGCTTTTCTATTTTATTTACCCTTTTCTTTTCAGATCAATATTATCAGAAAACACAAAAAATCATGTTGTGTTCTATTTGCTATCACTCTTATTTGTATCTATCAATCTATCCTTACTTTACCCACGAGGGATTGACAACCCCTCCACGCTTTGGGTTGCGAGGATTTTCTTTTTACGTGCGGGTGATGCTTACATATTCTTGTGGATCTTCCTACTGGATTGATACCTTGGTTTCTTAACTGAGGGAAATACTTGTCGTTGTTGTGCTACATCACCCTTTAAGCTTGGAGGGAAACCAACGCATCAGTGAGACTAAACAGGATTTCTGGTGTTGTTACCGGGGAAGATCAAGTTAAGATATATCAGGTTCCTACGCAAAAATCTCATCTCCTTGCAATTACATTATTTGCCATTTGCCTCTTGTTTTCCTCTCCCCCACATCACAAAAAATTGCCTTTTATTCGCCTTCTATCCGTTTGTCGTTTTCTTGCCCGATCTCTTGTTTGCTTGTGTTCTTGCTTACGTAGTCATAATGACTCAAGAGAACACTAAGTTGTGTGATATTCGAATACCAACAACAATGATTTTATGAGCACTCCTATTACTCCTCCCGCCACTAGTGCCGAGTCTTATGGTATTAATGCCGCTTTTCTGAATCTTGTTATGAAAGAGCAATTTTCCGGTGCTCCTAAAGAGGATGTCGCATCCCATCTAAACACTTTCATAGAATTGTGTCATATGTAAAATAAGAAATATGTGGACAATGATATTGTCAAGTTGAAATTATTTCCATCCTCTTTGCGTGATCATGCTAAAATTTGGTTTTCATCTTTGTCACAAAATAGTATTGATTCTTGGAACAAGTGCAAAGATTCTTTTATCACAAAGTATTTTCCTCCCATGGAAATTATTTCTCTTCGAAATCATATTATGAATTTTAGACAACTTGAGCATGATCATGTTGCTCAATGATGGGTAAGGATGAAATTGATGATAAGAAATTTCCCAACTCATGGTTTGAATTCGTGGATGATCATACAAATTTTTTATGCGAGGTTGAATTTTGTTTCTAGAAATCTTTTAGATTCCGCCACACGTGGTACTTTTATGGAAATTACTTTGGGTGGTGCTACTAAATTGCTTGATAATATTATGGCTAATAACGTACAATGGCATACTGAAAGAGCTCCTACTAGTAAAAAGGTTAATTCTATTGAAGAAATTGGTGCTTTGAGTGAAAACGATGATGCTCTTATGAAATTGGTTGCTAGTAAACATACTCCTATTGATCCTAATGATGTGCCTTTGTCTACTTCAATCGAGCAAAATAATGATCACGTAGATGTGAATTTTGTCTCGCAAAACTATTTTAGTAATAATGCCTATAGGAACAATTTTAATCCTAGGTCGTATCGTAGAAGTTATTTAAATAATTATGGTAATTCCTATGGTAATTCTCATAATAATAATTCTATGATACCCTCTGATCTTGAGATTAATATCCAGGAATTTATCAATGCACAAAAAGCTTTCAATACCATGTTAGAAGAAAAGTTGAATAAGATTGATGATATGTCTAGAAGCATTGATAGAATTTCACATGATGTAGAAAATCTCAAGAATATTTTTTCCCTAATGTTGATATTAATGAATCAATTAAAGCTTTATATGTTTCCACAGATGAAAGTAAGAAAAGAACCTCTATGCTTAGAGCTAAAAGAGAATTTCTAGAAAGAGTGTTTCCCAATTGCTTTCATAAAAATGATGAAGATATTAGAATGATTGGTGTTTATTCTATTAATTCCCTGTTTAGTAATGTTGAAATTAATGATGAGGGAACTGAAGAAGTGTCAACTTTAGCTAGAGCGCGTTCCCATGATTTGGAGGGTGAAAATCCTATTAAAACATTGACAAAAGTGGGATTGAAGAGGTCGAAACATTAGCTAGTGATGGACCCACTATTTTTGGTTGAATTTTTTTAAATTTTGATAGCTTATCTTTGATTGAGTGTATTTCTATGTTGCAATCTATGATAAATTCACCCAATACCTATGAACAAAATAAAGCTTTTACTAAATATATTTCGGATGCGGTGATAAAAGCTTTGGAAGAAAAGTTAGAGCTAGAGATTTCAATTCCTAAAAAATTACATGATGAATGGGAACCCACCATTAAGATCGAAATCAAGAATTTTGAGTGCTATGCTTTATGTGATTTGGGTGCTAGTTTTTCCACAATTCCGAAATATCTTTGTGATGTGCTTGGTCTCACCAATATTGAAGAATGGTTTCTCAATTTGCACTTGGCGGATTATACTATTAAAAGACCTATGGGAAGAATTAATGATGTTCTTGTTCTTGCTATCTCTCTTATTTGTATCTATCAATCTATCCTTACTGTACCCACGAGGGATTGACAACCCCACCACTTGTTGGGTTGCGAGGATTTGCTATTTGTGTGCAGGTGTTGCTTACATAATCTTGTGGATCTTCTTATTGGATTGATACCTTGGTTTCTTAACTGAGGGAAATACTTGTCGTCGCTATGCTATGTCACCCTTTAATCTTGGAGGAAAACAATGCATCAGCGAGTCTAAGCAGATACCAATGCGTCCATTTTGCATCAGTTTTAGCCTATTTTGCATAGTAGTCATAGGATTTATAGGATTTTACCACGCCTCACGCATCCTTTTTGCGTAATCTCACCAAGTGCCATACGAAGAGAGGATCACGTGGTACTAAAACCAAATGTGCATCACATTCCACAAGATAAGATGACATGCGGTACAAGCATATGCGCTCCTACAGTATGGTGACCTCACCATGGTCGACTACTATAACCCCGTGTGATTAGATCTCGCAGAAGAAAAAGAAAGAGGCCAAAACCACAAATCGGAACCACAAAATATCACCTCCAAAAGGTATCCAAAGGGGAATCGACAAAATAGCACCGCCACACCATCGTCTTGATTAACGAGATTATAACATCGATCATCATCATCCAAGCCCTAGACACCAATCCCTTCATCCATCTCTTTTTAATATCAAACTTGATGTGTGGATTTGTGCATCACTATTTGGAGTGACTTCTAGCAGCAAAATCCTTCATATCATATCCATCAAGATTTTTTTTTCATGTCCACAATGCATAGTTTCTGATCTTTACGCACTTTTACCAGCTTCATTGCATTTTTATTATTTTCTTATATTTCCTTTGTTTTTTTTTCTTGTTAGGTTTATTAGCATTTCCTTGGAGATAGCACGTTAAAAGGGACCAGGTTGGGACCAAACTAGAGAATTTATAAGAGCGATATCCAAACCCATTGGAGAGTTGGATAAATAACATTTTCCAAAGAGCCCAAATTGAAGATTCAATACCATTGATGTGTCGGCCTTTTCAAGTCGAATGCAACAATACCCACAATGCTCAAACCAGAGTTCGTATGAAGAAATGGCGACCAAAATATGAAATACCTCATGCAAACTCCATAAGAGAAGATAACGTTTGTGCGACCCTACGTGGTTGTACAAGTGTCCGAGGGTTGTGAAATCAACAATATTTTTGTGATTCTTCACCAATTTCGTCCCGGCTTGTTCCTACGTGATCCTTTGCAGTATTGGGAGAGGATTTGGGTCCCTTAGAGTCCTTGGATGAAGGGGTAGGTGGAGGATCTATGGAGAAGACCCATAGAGGCTACTTATATATTCACTTCTAACTCTAGCCACTGGCCATCATCTCCATATATGCCACCACATGGCTTCACACCTCCATTGCTGTAGCAAGACCATCTCCAGCATTGAAGAAGGGGACAATACAAGGATGAGGGAAGAGGGAAGCTCCGTCAATGCTCCGCACCGATCAAAGGGCCAACGCCATCTCCACCGATGCCTCCATGCCTCCTTCCCTTGATGTTGGCATGTAACTTATCTTTTCCCTAACCTTTTATATGTTTGAGTAATTGCACTAGTTCTCGAGGAATATGGATGTTATGTAGTGTGTATTAGAACTGAATACCAATAGAATACAAAATCCTCTCGTTGCATATTTATGTTAATATTATTTGTGATGTTGGGTGAAGTGCACCATTCAATATTTTCCTTTTTGTACATGACAAATATTACAATCCGGATGAAGCTGGGAGCGGATGTATTGGGTGACAGAAGCTACCACCCTCATTGAGACTTTGTTAATCCGTGTGATGGTGGTATATGGTAGTGTAACAACGACAATAACTAGTTCCTTTTATTGGGGAACGTCGCATGGGAAACAAAAATTTCCTACGCGCACGAAGACCTATCATGGTGATGTCCATCTATGAGAGGGGATGAGTGATCTACGTACCCTTGTAGATCGTACAGCAGAAGCGTTAGTGAACGCGGTTGATGTAGTGGAACGTCCTCACGTCCCTCGATCCGCCCCGCGAACAATCCCGCGATCAGTCCCACGATCTAGTAACAAACGGACGGCACCTCCGCGTTCAGCACACGTACAGCTCGACGATGATCTCGGCCTTCTTGATCCAGCAAGAGAGACGGAGAGGTAGAAGAGTTCTCCGGCAGCGTGACGGTGCTCCTTAGGTTGGTGATGACCTTGTCTCAGCAGGGCTCCGCCCGAGCTCCGCAGAAACGCGATCTAGAGGAAAAACCGTGGAGGTATGTGGTCGAGCTGCCGTGGAAAAGTCGTCTCAAATCAGCCCTAAAACCTCTGTATATATAGGTGGGAGGGAGGGGACCTTGCCTTGGGGCTCAAGGAGCCCCAAGGGGGTCGGCCGAGCCAAGGGGGGAAGACTCCCCCCCAAACCGAGTTGGACTTGGTTTCGTGGGAGGGAGTCCTTCCCTTCCTTCCCACCTCATCTTTTTTTTTTCTTTTCTCTTGATTTCTCTTCTTGGCACATAGAGCCCTTTTGGGCTGTCCCACCAGCCCACTAAGGGCTGGTGCGCCACCCTCAAGGCCTATGGGCTTCCCCGGGGTGGGTTACCCCCCCCCCCCGGTGAACTCCCGGAACCCATTCGTCATTCCCTGTACATTCCCGGTAACTCCGAAAACCTTCCGGTAATCAAATGAGGTCATCCTATATATCAATCTTTGTTTCCGGACCATTCCGGAAACCCTCGTGACGCCCGTGATCTCATCCGGGACTCCAAACAACATTCGGTAACCAACTATATAACTCAAATACGCATAAAACAACGTCGAACCTTAAGTGTGCAGACCCTGCGGGTTCGAGAACTATGTAGACATGACCCGAGAGACTCCTCGGTCAATATCCAATAGTGGGACCTGGATGCCCATATTGGATCCTACATATTCTACGAAGATCTTATCGTTTGAACCTTAGTGCCAAGGATTCATATAACCCCGTATGTCATTCCCTTTGTCCTTCGGTATGTTACTTGCCCGAGATTCATGTCCGATCATCACGTGAGTTGAGTATGTCATTAAGGACATAGTCCTTCTTCCCAGCTTGTAAGATTAGCTTAAGATTATGAGCCCAGTCTACAAAGTTGCTTCCATCATCTTTCAACTTAGCTTCCTCTAGGAACGTATTAAAATTCAGGACGACTGTCGCATGAGCCATGATCTACAACACAAATATATTCAAAGTGGACTTAGACTATGTTCAAGATAATTAGAGTTCAACTTAATCAAATTATTTGCTAAACTCCCACTCAAAAAGTACATCTCTCTAGTCATTTGAGTGGTTCATGATCCACCTACACTATCTCAAGTCCGATCATCACGTGAGTTGAGTATAGTTTCAGTGGTAAGCATCCCTATGCTAATCATATCATCTATATGATTCATGATCGACCTTTTGGTCTCATGTGTTCCGAGGCCATGTCTGCACATGCTAGGCTCGTCAAGCTTAACCCGAGTGTTCCGCGTGCGCAACTGTTTTGCACCCGTTGTATGTGAACGTTGAGTCTATCACACCCGATCATCACGTGGTGTCTCGAAACGACGAACTGTAGCAACGGTGCACAGTCGGGGAGAACACAATTTCGTCTTGAAATTTTAGTGAGAGATTACCTCATAACGCTACCGTCGTTCTAAGCAAAATAAGGTGCATAAAAGGTTTAACATCACATGCAATTCATAAGTGACATGATATGGCCATCATCACGTGCTTCTTGATCTCCATCACCAAAGCACCGGCACGATCTTCTTGTCACCGGCGCCACACCATGATCATCCATCAACATGTTGCCATCGGGGTTGTCGTGCTACTCATGCTATTAATACTAAAGCTACATCCTAGCAAAATAGTAAACGCATCTGCAAGCACAAACGTTAGTATAAAGACAACCCTATGGCTCCTGTCGGTTGCCGTACCATCGACGTGCAAGTCGATATTTTCTATTACAACATGATCATCTCATACATCCAATATATCACATCACATCGTTGGCCATATCACATCACAAGCATACCCTGCAAAAACAAGTTAGACATCCTCTAATTTTGTTGTTGCAAGTTTTGCGTGGTGACCAAGGGTATCTAGTAGGATCGCATCTTACTTACGCAAACACCACAACGGAGATATATGAGTTGCTATTTAACCTCATCCAAGTACCTCCTCGGTCAAATCCGACTCAACTAAAGTTGGAGAAACCGACACTTGCCAGTCATCTTTGAGCAACGGGATTACTCGTAACGATGAAACCAGTCTCTCGTAAGCGTACGAGTAATGTCGGTCCAAGCCGCTTCAATCCAACAATACCACGGAATCAAGAAAAGACTAAGGAGGGCAGCAAAACGCACATCACCGCCCACAAAAACTTTTGTGTTCTACTCGAGAAGACATCTACGCATGAACCTAGCTCATGATGCCACTATTGGGGAACGTCGCATGGGAAACAAAAATTTCCTACGCGCACGAAGACCTATCATGGTGATGTCCATCTACGAGAGGGGATGAGTGATCTACGTACCCTTGTAGATCGTACAGCAGAAGCGTTAGTGAACGCGGTTGATGTGGTGGAACGTCCTCACGTCCCTCGATCCGCCCCGCGAACAATCCCGCGATCAGTCCCACGATCTAGTACCGAACTGACGACACCTCCGCGTTCAGCACACGTACAGCTCGACGATGATCTCGGCCTTCTTGATCCAGCAAGAGAGACAGAGAGGTAGAAGAGTTCTCCGGCAGCGTGACGGCGCTCCGGAGGTTGGTGATGACCTTGTCTCAGCAGGGCTCCGCCCGAGCTCCGCAGAAACGCGATCTAGAGGAAAAACCGTGGAGGTATGTGGTCGGGCTGCCGTGGAAAAGTCGTCTCAAATCAGCCCTAAAACCTCCGTATATATAGGTGAGACGGAGGGGACCTTGCCTTGGGGCTCAAGGAGCCCCAAGGGGGTCGGCCGAGCCAAGGGGGGAAGACTCCCCCCCCCAAACCGAGTTGGACGTAACCTTTTACGGCGAGCTCTTCGTCACCTCCATACATGAGAAACATCTCCTTAGTCCTTTTCAGGTACTTCAGGATATTCTTGACCGCTGTCCAGTGATCCACTCCTGGATTACTCTGGAACCTACCTGCCATACTTATGGCCAGGCTAACATCCGGTCTAGTGCACAGCATTGCATACATGATAGAACCTATGGCTGAAGCATAGGGGATGGAGCGCATATGCTCTCTATCTTCATCAGTTGCTGGGCACTGAGTCTTACTCAATCTCGTACCTTGTAGAACTGGAAAGAACCCTTTCTTGGACTGTTCCATTTTGAACCTCTTCAAAACTTTATCAAGGTATGTGCTTTGTGAAAGTCTTATCAGGCGTTTTGATCTATCCCTATAGATCTTAATGCCTAGAATGTAAGCAGCTTCTCCTAGGTCCTTCATAGATAAACTTTTATTCAAGTAACCTTTTATGCTCTCCAAAAACTCTACGTTGTTTCCAATCAGTAATATGTCATCCACATATAATATTAGAAACGCCACAGAGCTCCCACTCACTTTCTTGTAAATACAAGATTCTCCAACCACTTGTATAAACCCAAATGCTTTGATCACCTCATCAAAGCGTTTGTTCCAACTCCGAGATGCTTGCACCAGTCCATAAATGGATCGCTGGAGCTTGCACACCTTGTTAGCATTCTTAGGATCGAAAAAACCTTCGGGTTGTATCACATACAACTCTTCCTTAAGGAAACCGTTAAGCAACGCCGTTTTGACATCCATCCGCCAGATTTCATAATCGAAAAATGCAGCTATTGCTAACATGATTCTGACGGACTTAAGCATCGCTACGGGTGAGAATGTCTCATCGTATTCAATTCCTTGAACTTGTGAAAAACCCTTTGCCACAAGTCGAGCTTTATAAACGGTCACATTGCCGTCAGCGTCCGTCTTCCTCTTAAAGATCCATTTGTTCTGAATAGCCTTGCGACCCTCAGGTAGTACCTCCAAAGTCCACACTTTCTTCTCATACATGGATCCTATCTCGGATTTCATGGCTTCTAGCCATTTGTTGGAATCTAGGCCCACCATTGCTTCTTCATAATTTGCAGGTTCGTTGTTGTCTAACAACATGATTGATAAGACGGGATTACCGTACCACTCTGGAGCAGCACGTGGTCTCGTCGACCTGCGTGGTTCGACAGAAACTTGAACTGGAGTTTCATGATCATCATCATTAACTTCCTCCTCAACCGGCGTCGCAACGACAGAGGTTTCCCCTTGCCCTGCGCCACCATCCAGAGGGATGAGAGGTTCAACAACCTCGTCAAGTTCTATCTTCCTCCCACTCAATTTTCTCGAGAGAAACTCCTTCTCGAGAAAAGCTCCATTTTTAGCAACAAACACTTTGCCCTCGGATTTGAGATAGAAGGCGTACCCAACTGTCTCTTTTGGGTAACCTATGAAGACGCACTTTTCCGCTTTGGGTTCCAGCTTTTCAGGCTGAAGCTTTTTGACATAAGCATCACATCCCCAAACTTTAAGAAACGACAACTTTGGCCTTTTGCCATACCACAGTTCGTATGGTGTTGTCCCAACGGATTTTGATGGTGCCCTATTTAAAGTGAATGCAGCTGTTTCTAATGCATAACCCCAAAACGATAACGGCAAATCAGTAAGAGACATCATAGATCGCACCATCTCTAATAGAATACGATTACGACGTTCGGACACACCATTACGCTATGGTGTTCCAGGCGGTGTTAACTGTGAAACAATTCCATATTGTCTTAAGTGAGTACCAAACTCGAAACTCAGATATTCACCCCCACGATCAGACCGTAGGAACTTGATCTTCTTGTTACGATGATTTTCCACTTCACTCTGAAATTGCTTGAACTTTTCAAATGTTTCAGACTTGTGCTTCATCAAGTAGACATAACCATATCTACTTAAATCGTCAGTGAAGGTGAGAAAATAACGATATCCACCGCGTGCCTCCACGCTCAACGGACCACACACATCGGTATGTATGATTTCCAACAAGTCACTTGCACGCTCCATTGTTTCGGAGAACGGAGTCTTAGTCATCTTGCCCATGAGGCATGGTTCGCACGTGTCAAGTGAATCAAAGTCAAGTGACTCCAAAAGTCCATCAGCATGGAGTTTCTTCATGCGCTTTACACCAATATGACCTAAACGGCAGTGCCACAAAAATATGGTGCTATCATTGTTAACTCTAACTCTTTTGGTCTCAATGTTATGTATATGCGTATCGCTATCAAGATTCACTATGAACAATCCTCTCACATTCGGTGCATGACCATAAAAGATGTTACTCATAGAAATAGAACAACCATTATTGTCTGACTTAAAAGAGTAACCGTCTTGCAATAAACAAGATCCAGATATAATGTTCATGCTCAACGCAGGCACTAAATAACAATGATTTAAGTTCATCACTAATCCTGACGGTAACCGAAGTGACACTATGCCGACGGCGATTGCATCAACCTTGGAACCATTTCCTACGCGCATCGTCACTTCATCTTTCGCCAGCCTTCGTCTATTCCGCAGTTCCTGTTTCGAGTTGCAAATATGAGCAACAGAACCGGTATCGAATACCCAGGCACTACTACGAGAGCCGGTTAAGTACACATCAATAACATGTATATCAAATATACCTGATTTTTCTTTGGCCGCCTTCTTATCTGCCAGATACTTGGGGCAATTGCGCTTCCAGTGACCCATACCCTTGCAATAGTAACACTCCGTTTCAGGCTTAGGTCCAGCTTTGGGTTTCTTCGGCGGATTGGCAACAGGCTCGCCGCTCTTCTTCGAATTACCCTTCTTGCCTTTGCTGTTTCTCTTGAAACTAGTGGTCTTATTCACCATCAACACTTAATGCTCTTTACGGAGTTCAGACTCTGCGACTTTCAACATCGCAAACAACTCGCCGGGTGACTTGTTCATCCCTTGCATGTTGTAGTTCAACACAAAACCTTTATAGCTTGGCGGCAGTGATTGAAGGATTCTGTCAGTGATAGCCTCTTGCGGGAGTTCAATCCCCAGCTCAGCTAGACGGTTTGAGTACCCAGACATTTTGAGCACATGTTCACTGACAGACGAGTTTTCCTCCATCTTGCAAGCATAGAATTTATCGGAGGTCTCATACCTCTCGATCCGGGCGTTCTTCTGAAAGATAAACTTCAACTCCTGGAACATCTCAAATGCTCCATGACGCTCAAAGCGACGTTGAAGTCCCGGTTCTAAGCCATACAAGACTGCACATTGAACTATTGAGTAGTCCTCCATACGTGCTAACCAAGCGTTCTTAACATCCTGATCAGCCGTAGCGGGTGGTTCATCTCCTAGCGCAGCATTAAGGACATAGTCCTTCTTCCCAGCTTGTAAGATTAGCTTAAGATTATGAGCCCAGTCTACAAAGTTGCTTCCATCATCTTTCAACTTAGCTTCCTCTAGGAACGTATTAAAATTCAGGACGACTGTCGCATGAGCCATGATCTACAACACAAATATATTCAAAGTGGACTTAGACTATGTTCAAGATAATTAGAGTTCAACTTAATCAAATTATTTGCTAAACTCCCACTCAAAAAGTACATCTCTCTAGTCATTTGAGTGGTTCATGATCCACCTACACTATCTCAAGTCCGATCATCACGTGAGTTGAGTATAGTTTCAGTGGTAAGCATCCCTATGCTAATCATATCATCTATATGATTCATGATCGACCTTTTGGTCTCATGTGTTCCGAGGCCATGTCTGCACATGCTAGGCTCGTCAAGCTTAACCCGAGTGTTCCGCGTGCGCAACTGTTTTGCACCCGTTGTATGTGAACGTTGAGTCTATCACACCCGATCATCACGTGGTGTCTCGAAACGACGAACTGTATCAACGGTGCACAGTCGGGGAGAACACAATTTCGTCTTGAAATTTTAGTGAGAGATTACCTCATAACGCTACCGTCATTCTAAGCAAAATAAGGTGCATAAAAGGTTTAACATCACATGCAATTCATAAGTGACATGATATGGCCATCATCACGTGCTTCTTGATCTCCATCACCAAAGCACCGGCACGATCTTCTTGTCACCGGCGCCACACCATGATCATCCATCAACATGTTGCCATCGGGGTTGTCGTGCTACTCATGCTATTAATACTAAAGCTACATCCTAGCAAAATAGTAAACGCATCTGCAAGCACAAACGTTAGTATAAAGACAACCCTATGGCTCCTGTCGGTTGCCGTACCATCGACGTGCAAGTCGATATTTTCTATTACAACATGATCATCTCATACATCCAATATATCACATCACATCGTTGGCCATATCACATCACAAGCATACCCTGCAAAAACAAGTTAGACGTCCTCTAATTTTGTTGTTGCAAGTTTTGCGTGGTGACCAAGGGTATCTAGTAGGATCGCATCTTACTTACGCAAACACCACAACGGAGATATATGAGTTGCTATTTAACCTCATCCAAGTACCTCCTCGGTCAAATCCGACTCAACTAAAGTTGGAGAAACCGACACTTGCCAGTCATCTTTGAGCAACGGGGTTACTCGTAACGATGAAACCAGTCTCTCGTAAGCGTACGAGTAATGTCGGTCCAAGCCGCTTCAATCCAACAATACCACGGAATCAAGAAAAGACTAAGGAGGGCAGCAAAACGCACATCACCGCCCACAAAAACTTTTGTGTTCTACTCGAGAAGACATCTACGCATGAACCTAGCTCATGATGCCACTATTGGGGAACGTCGCATGGGAAACAAAAATTTCCTACGCGCACGAAGACCTATCATGGTGATGTCCATCTACGAGAGGGGATGAGTGATCTACGTACCCTTGTAGATCGTACAGCAGAAGCGTTAGTGAACGCGGTTGATGTGGTGGAACGTCCTCACGTCCCTCGATCCGCCCCGCGAACAATCCCGCGATCAGTCCCACGATCTAGTACCGAACTGACGACACCTCCGCGTTCAGCACACGTACAGCTCGACGATGATCTCGGCCTTCATGATCCAGCAAGAGAGACGGAGAGGTAGAAGAGTTCTCCGGCAGCGTGACGGCGCTCCGGAGGTTGGTGATGACCTTGTCTCAGCAGGGCTCCGCCCGAGCTCCGCAGAAACGCGATCTAGAGGAAAAACCGTGGAGGTATGTGGTCGGGCTGCCGTGGAAAAGTCGTCTCAAATCAGCCCTAAAACCTCCGTATATATAGGTGAGACGGAGGGGACCTTGCCTTGGGGCTCAAGGAGCCCCAAGGGGGTCGGCCGAGCCAAGGGGGGAAGACTCCCCCCCGGTGAAATCCCGGAACCCATTCGTCATTCCCGGTACATTCCCGGTAACTCCGAAAACCTTCCGGTAATCAAATGAGGTCATCCTATATATCAATCTTCGTTTCCGGACCATTCCGGAAACCCTCGTGACGCCCGTGATCTCATCCGGGACTCCGAACAACATTCGGTAACCAACCATATAACTCAAATACGCATAAAACAACGTCGAACCTTAAGTGTGCAGACCCTGTGGGTTCGAGAACTATGTAGACATGACCCGAGAGACTCCTCGGTCAATATCCAATAGCGGGACCTGGATGCCCATATTGGATCCTACATATTCTACGAAGATCTTATCGTTTGAACCTCAGTGCCAAGGATTCATATAACCCCGTATGTCATTCCCTTTGTCCTTCGGTTTGTTACTTGCCCGAGATTTGATCGTCACTATCCGCATACCTATTTCAATCTCGTTTACCGGCAAGTCTCTTTACTCGTTCCGTAATACAAGATCCTGTAACTTACACTAAGTCACATTGCTTGCAAGGCTTGTGTGTGATGTTGTATTACCGAGTGGGCCCCGAGATACCTCTCCGTCACACGGAGTGACAAAACCCAGTCTTGATCCATACTAACTCAACCAACACCTTCGGAGACACCTGTAGAGCAACTTTATAGTCACCCAGTTACGTTGCGATGTTTGATACACACAAAGTATTCCTCCGGTGTCAGTGAGTTATATGATCTCATGGTCATAGGAATAAATACTTGACACACAGAAAACAGTAGCAACAAAATGACACGATCAACATGCTACGTCTATTAGTTTGGGTCTAGTCCATCACGTGATTCTCCTAATGACGTGATCCAGTTATCAAGCAACAACACCTTGTTCATAATCAGAAGACACTGACTATCTTTGATCAACTGGCTAGCCAACTAGAGGCTTGCTAGGGACGGTGTTTTGTCTATGTATCCACACATGTAAATGAGCCTTCATTCAGTACAATTATAGCATGGATAATAAATGATTATCTTGATACAAGAATTATAATAATAACTATATTTATTATTGCCTCTAGGGCATAATTCCAACACCTTTCCCTATCTAATCATTTGATAGGGGAATCCCGTAGAGCGTCCATTGGTTGCATCCAAAAGGATACCCTTAATCATCGTTACCATAACCTGAATGTGGGGAGGAATGGTGGTAGATTGTGTGATATGTGGCTACTGCACGTATGCACATATGTTGTATATGGATCTGCCCACTTATAGAAACATGAGAGGTGGCTTAGTGTTTCGAACCTAAAATTATGCTTTCCTACAATTACGTAAACTATACTAGTGGTGATTAATTTGAAACCCCTGAGAACACATTTATTACTCAAGCGTCGTCCTTATTAGCCTAGTACCTTTTATTCACTATTTTACCTTCTTGTTATTGGTTTAGTTATACCCACTTTATTATTGTTTTCCTAGCAACCGATAGAATATACTATTTCCAAACATGAATTGGGTGCGAATGTAGCTACATATATGGCAATGTAGTTGTGGGGCAGTTTTACGTCTCAAACATATCTGTAAATTTTGATTGTTTCATACTATTATCATACCGCTTGTACATACTTTTGGCAATAATTTATATTATTATTTTACTTGAACTAACCTATTAATCTGGTGCCAAAGGACAATTCAGGTTTTCTAATTTTTTTGGAAATATAGGTCAAAAATTCACGGAGACGGATCGCGCTGAAAGTTTGTCCGAATTTCATTTGAGAATTATCAGGTTTTTGGGTGAAGGAATCAGCGTAAGTTAATGCATCAGGGCGACATTTGGTCTACGGGCACGACCAGACCCCTAGCCGCGTGAGGGGCCTATGTGGGGATGTGGATGTTTGTTTGAGCTATTCTTTCACCACGGAAAATCTATTTTTATGGGGGAAAACCCCTTAAAATTCCAAACTGACTGGAGTTATGGATCTCCATATATTTAAGAAATAATGCTCACCCAAAGAAACAATGCCGAAATAGATAATCAAACAAAGTGAAATAGAGGAGGAGAGTTCCAATCTTGGAGGCGATCCCGCCCTTCGGGAGCCATGGAGGCCAAGGACCAGAGGAGGGGAATCCTTCTCCCATCTAGGGAAAAAAGGGAAAGCAATAAGAAGGAGGGGGCCTCTCTCCCCCTAAAAGGATCGATACAGTCCTTTAGAGGGGTAGGGTGAATAGAAGACTACACATTTTGATCTTGTTTGTCAATTTTAGGGATAGGCGGATAAATATGGTTCACTAGATATGAAATAGCTGAACACAACCTATATGACAAGCAAGCTTGAAGCCAAATATTCTAGGGAACAATCTAATTAGCAAGTCTACAAGCATATAAGGCAAGGCAAAGTGTGGGAAAGGATTAACCACAAGTGAACCGGGGATGCAAATTTTATCCCAAATTTCACTCTTCCTCGGGGAAGAGCTAATATTCGTTGAAGCAGCGTCGAATCCAAAGCTTGCGAAACACTACCAAAATCTTGTCGCATTCTCCTCAAATCACTCCCAACGGATTAACCTTGAATCATTCAGAGTTGGTTTTCAAGGCCACCACCACATCTTTTCATATGTCTCTAGAGCACACCACAAGCAAGAAGGCTTCCAGACGAACCCCAACCGCCTAGGAGAACAAGATACAAGAGTAACAAGTGAATAATGAACAAATCTTGCATGAAATATGAATTTGTTTGGTCAAAGTGTAGATCGGGTCTTGCCCCCTCAATCCCCAAAGTTCCAACACGTTTGAGTCGAAGAACTAAGAGGAATGATAAAAAAGGGAGTGTTCCAATGGTAGAGCTCAACAAGACATAAGGTTAGGGTTGGAGATGAAAGAGGGGGTGGTTAATAGTGTTGTTCGCCGGATGGGGTTTTGTCCGTGTTAGAACTCGTGCACACGGGCTAAATCATCCCCGTGCCAAATGGGTATCCAGAAGAAAAACCGCCATCACATGGGCACGAGGGTCTAGGACCCCGTTTGAATGGTGTTCCAGGACCCCGCGCACATGGGGTTTATAGAGAGTTTCATGCCACCATGTGCACACGGGGGTCGTGTCCACAAAGTTGCTGACTACCCTGTGCGTAGGGGGTCCAAGACCCTGCATGCACGGAGTATCCAACATATTTCTATTGAAAGTCTTATGGCACAGCCAAAAAGCGCACTATGCCAGGATTATATCGGTAGGTGTGTGGGAGAATTGGTGTATAAATTTTGAAGCATTCCCACATGATATCCATTCATGATGACCGTCCTTAATATTGTAGTTTTTCCTATGACTCAAATCGAAAAACTTGGAGTCACCGGGAAAATCATGCCTTTGATATTTTTGAATAGGGGGGCATACATATCCAACATGATATTCATGCAACTAATACTCCGAAATAAAACTAAGAAACTTATTAGTTTCACTAACCATGTTGTCATCACACTAAAATAAAATTAAGTGCAACATGCACTTTCATCCCCTCTGTCTCGGTGGCGTCGGAACGCTATCGGAGGAATCATCGTCACGGGATCATATCCATCAACTTCGGTGTCATCATCAACATCTTTATCCCTCCCTATGATCTAGAGTATTCTCCCTCAAACAGTTGTAAACCCTACTTGAACATGGTGTTTGATGTTATATATTATTATCCTACGATATGTTGCACCTCTATTATGTATGAATAATTTGTGTTTGTCCTACGGCTAATTGTGATAGGTTATGGCTGATATGAGTTGTATACTATTATGGTGATGTACTATGATGCCTACAATTTCGCGCACAAGTGTTGGATTCACGTTGTACGGTATTGCAATATGTGATTGATTTGCTAATGGTGGGTTGCGGGAGTGATAGAAACCTAAACCCAAGTTTGTCACTTGTTGCATATGGGATAAAAGGGGACCTTAGAACTTAATGGTATGATTGGGTTTTACCTTAATGAATATTTAGTATTTGTGGATGCTTGCTACAGTTCCAATCATAAGTACGTCTAGACAATGGACTTTGCTAATCGTTAGCGTAGGCCTCTCCCGCGCAAAAAACTACAATAAATGATTATCACTATCATTTTATATCCAATTGCTTAGGGATGATCTTTTTTTTCATTTTTCATTTCAATATCTTTTACTTGATTTTTCTATTTCCAAGTTCTTTATTATCTTACAAAGCCATCTTTTTATTCCCGTAAAGAAACCGTTTGGTGTGCATAGAGTTGTATCACTGGTTGACAGAAGTTGAGAGAATATTAATTCTATGTTGAGATCCTCATTGGGTTCAACACTCTTACTTATCAAAAAGGCTACAACTGATCCCCTACACTTGTCGTTTATTAGGCAAGCAGCACCTTCCTTTTTTCTCTATGTGGGTTCGATACTTATGATATGTCCCAAACGGATCAACTTTTACAAACACTTTTGATCTTGTTTTGGACTCCAATTTACATGATTTGAATAAAACTAATCCACAATGATGCTATTTTTAGCAAAACTGCCATGGTGTTGTCTTTGTGCAGAAATAAAAGTTCTCGGAATTGGATGAAACTTTTTGGAGATTTTTCCTGGATAATATAAAAATTATTGGAGCGAATGTTGGGGAACGTCGCATGGAAAACAAAAAATTTCCTACGCGCACGAAGACCTATCATGGTGATGTCCATCTACGAGAGGGGATTTCCGATCTACGTACCCTTGTAGATCGCACACCAGAAGCGTTAAGAAACCCGGTTGATGTAGTGGAACTTCCTCACGTCCCTCGATCCGCCCCGCAAACCGTCCCACGAACCGTCCCGCGATCCGTCCCACGATCCGATCCGATCTAGTGTAGAACGGACGGCGGCTCCGCGTTCAGCACACGTACAACTCGACGGTGATCTCGGCCTTCTTGATCCAGCAAGAGAGACGGAGAGGTAGATGAGTTCTCCGGCAGCGTGACGGCGCTCCGGAGGTTGGTGGTGATCTAATCTCAGCAGGACTCCGCCCGAGCTCCGCAGAAACGCGATCTAGAGGTAAAACCGTGGAGGTATGTGGTCGGGCTGCCGTGGCAAAAGTTGTCTCAAATCAGCCCTAAAACCCCACTATATATAGGAGGGAGGGAGGGGAGGAGGCAGCCTCAAAACCTAAAGGTTTGGCCGAAATTGGAGGTGGAGGAGTCCTACTCCAATCCTACTTGGAGTAGGATTCCACCTTCCCACTTGGAAACTCTTTCCACCTTGTGTTTTTTCCTTCTCAAACCTTATGGGCCTTAGTGGGAACTTATTCCAGCCCACTAGGGGCTGGTTTATCTCTTCCAATAGCCCATGAGACCCCTTGGGGCGTGACACCCCTCCTGATGGTCCCCGGCACCCCTCCCGGCACTCCCAGTACACTACCGATGAGCCCGAAACTTTTACGGTAATGCACGAAAACCTTCCGGTAACCAAATGAGGCCATCCTATATATCAATCTTCGTTTCCGGACCATTCCGTAAACCCTCGTGACGTTCATGATCTCATCTGGGACTCCGAATAACATTCGGTAACCAACCATATAACTCAAATACGCATAAAACAACGTCGGACCTTACGTGTGCACACCCTGCGGGCTGGAGAACTATGTAGACATGACCCGAGTGACTCCTCGGTCAATATCCAATAGTGGGACCTGGATGCCCATATTGGATCCTACATATTCTACGAAGATCTTATCGTTTGAACCTTAGTGCCAAGGATTCATATAATCCCGTATGTCATTCCCTTTGTCCTTCGGTATGTTACTTGCCTGAGATTCGATCCTCAGTATCCGCATACCTATTTCAATCCCGTTTACCGGCAAGTCTCTTTACTCGTTCCATAATACAAGATCCCGCAACTTACACTAAGTCACAATGCTTGCAAGGCTTGTGTGTGATGTTGTATTACCGAGTGGGCCCCGAGATACCTCTCCGTCACACGGAGTGACAAATCCCAGTCTCGATCCATACTAACTCAACGAACACCTTCGGAGATACCTGTAGAGCATCTTTATAGTCACCCAGTTACGTTGCGACGTTTGATACACACAAAGCATTTCCTCCGGTGTCAGTGAGTTATATGATCTCATGGTCATAGGAACAAATACTTGACACGCAGACTACAGTAGCAACAAAATGACACGATCAACATGCTACGTCTATTAGTTTGGGTCTAGTCCATCACATAATTCTCCTAATGATGTGATCCCGTTATCAAGTTACAACACTTGCCTATGGTCAGGAAACCTTGACCATCTTTGATCAACGAGCTAGTCAACTAGAGGCTTACTAGGGACAGTGTTTTGTCTATGTATCCACACAAGTATTGTGTTTCCAATCAATACAATTATAGCATGAATAATAAACGATTATCATGAACAAAGAAATATAATAATAACTAATTATTATTGCCTCTAGGGCATATTTCCAACAGTCTCCCACTTGCACTAGAGTCAATAATCTAGTTCACATCACCATGTGATTTCAACGAATCCAACACCCATATAGTTCTGGGGTCTGATCACGCCTTGCTCGTGAGAGAGGTTTTAGTCAACGGTTCTAAAACTTTCAGATCCGTGCGTTCTTTACAAATCTTTATGTCATCTTTGCTACTACGTGCTATTCGGAAATGCTCCAAATATCTACTCTACTATACGAATCCGTTTCACTACTGATAGTTATTCGGATTAGTGTCAAAGCTTGCATCGACGTAACCCTTTACGACGAACTCTTTAACCACCTCCATAATCGAGAAAAATTCCTTAGTCTATTTAGTTACTAAGGATAACTTTGACCGCTGATCAGTGATTCAATCCTGCATCACTCTGTGTACCTCTTAACAGACTTCCTGCAAGGCACACATCAGGTACGGTACTCAGCATGGCATACTTTAGAGTCTACGGCTAAGGCACAGAAGACGACCTTCGTCTATTCTCTTTATTCTGCTGTGGTCGGGTTTTGAGTCTTACTCAAATTCACACCTTATAACACAGTCAAGAACTCCTTCTTTGCTGATCTTGTCAAGGCATGCATCTTGTTGAAACTTCTATTAAGCGTTTTAATCTATCTCCATAGATCTTGATGCTCAACGTTCAAGTAGCTCAATCCAGGTATTCCTCTGAAAAACTCCTTTCAAACAACCTTTTATGCTTCACAGAAATTCTACATTACTTCTGATCAACAATATGTCAACCACATATACTTATCAGAAATTCTATAGTGCTCCCACTCACTTCTTTGGAAATACAAGTTTCTCATAAACCTTGTACAAACCCAAAATCTTTGATCATCTCATCAAAGTGTATATTCCAACTCCAAGATGCTTGCACCAGTCCATTGAAGGATCGATGGAGCTTGCATACTTGCTAGTATCTTTAGGATCGACAAAACCTCCTGGTTGTATCACATACAATGTTTGCTCAAGGAAACCGTCGAGGAAACAATGTTTTGACATCCTATGTGCAATATTTCATAAATAATGCAGCAACTACTAACATAATTCTAACAGACGTTTAGCATCGCTATGAGTGAGAAAGTCTCATCATAGTCAACTGTTTGATCTTGTCGGAAACATCTTTGCGACAAGTCGAGCTTTTCTTAATAGTGACTTATCACCATCGTCGTATGTCTTCCTTTTAAAGATCCATCTTTACTCAATAGTCCTACGACCATCAAGTAGTTCTTCCAAAGTCTACACTTTGTTTTCATACATGGATCCTCTCTCGGATTTCATGGCCTCCAGCCATTTGTCGGAATCCGGGCCCACCATCGCTTCTCCACAGCTCGTAGGTTCATTATTGTTCAACAACATGACCTCCAAGACAGGGTTACCATACCACTCTGTAGTAGTACGCGACCTTGTCGACCTACGAGGCTTGTAGTAACTTGATCCGATGCTCGATGATCACCATCATCAGCTTTCACTTCAATTGGTGTAGGCGCCACAGGAACAACTTCCTGCACCCTGCTACACACTGGTTGAAGTGATGGTTCAATAACCTCATCAAGTTATACCACCCTCCCACTCAATTCTTTCGAGAGAAACCTTTCCTCGAGAAAGGATCCGTTTCTAGAAACAAACACTTTGCTTTCGGATCTGAGATAGGAGATGTACCCAACTGTTTTGGATATCCTATGAAGATGCATTTATCCATTTTGGGTTCGAGCTTATCAGACTGGAACTTTTTCACATAAGTGTCGAAGCCCCAAACTTTCAAGAAACGACAGTTTAAATTTCTCTAAACCTCAGTCTATACTGTGTCATCTCAACGGAAATACGCGGTGCCCTATTTAAAGTGAATGTGGTTGTCTCTAATGCATAACCCATAAACGATAGTGGTAATTCGATAAGAGACATCATAGCATGCACCATACCAAATAGTGCGTGGCTATGACGTTCAGACACATCATCACACTATGATGTTCCAGGTGGCATGAATTGTGAAACAATTTCCACATTGTCTTAACTGCGTACCAAAACTCGTAACTCGGATATTCATTTCTATGATCATATCGTAGACAGTTTATCCTCTTATTACGACAAACTTCACTCCTGAAACAGAATTGAACCTTTCAATATTTCAGACTTGTGATTCGTTAAGTAAATACTCTTGTATCTGCTCAAATCGTCATTGAAGTAAGAACATAATGATATCCACTGCGTGCCTCAGCACCCATTGGAGTGCACACATCAAAATGTATCACTTCCAACAAGTTACTATCTTGTTTCATCTCAATGAAAACAAGGCCTTGCTCATGTGGTATGATTTGCATGTCACTAGTGATTCAAAATCAAGTGAGTATAAAGATACATCGGCATGGAGCCTCTTCATGCAATTTATACCAGCATGACTCAAGCGGCAGTGCCACAAGTAAGTGGTACTATCATCATTACCTCGTATCTTTTGTCACCAATGTCATGAACATGTGTAACACTACGATCGAGATTCAATAAACCATTGAGGGTAATTATTCAAGAAAATAGAATAACTATTATTCTTTTAAATGAATAATCGTATTGCAACAAACACGATCCAATCATGTTCATGCTCAACGCAAACACCAAATAACAATTATTTGGGTTTCACCACCAATCTCGATGATAGAGGGAGTGTGCGAAGTTTGATCATATCAACCTTGGAAACACTTCCAACACGTATCGTCACCTCGCCTTTAGCTAGTCTCCGTTTATTCCGTAGCTTTCATTTCATGTTACCAATCACTTAGCAACTGAACCGGTATCCAATACCCTCGCGCTACTAGGAGTACTAGTAAAGCACACATCAACATCATGTATATCAAATATACTACTTTTGACTTTGCCAGCCTACTTATCTACCAAGCATCTCGGGTAGCTCCGCCTCAGTGACCGTTCCCCTCATAACAGAAGCACTTAGTCTCGGGTTTGGGTTTAGACTTGGGTCTCTTCATTAGTGCAGCAACTGTTTTGCTGTTTCACGAAGTATCCCTTCTAGCCCTTGCCGTTCATGAAACTTAGTGGTTTTACTAACCATCAACCATTGATGCTCCTTCTTGATTTCTACTTTTGAAGTGTCATACATCACGAATCTCTCAAGGATCATTGTATCTATCCTTGATATGTTATAGTTCATCACGAAGCTCTCACAGCTTGGTGCGAGTGACTTTGGAGAACCATCACTATCTCATCTGGAAGATTAACTCCCACTTGATTCAAGTGATTGTCGTACTCAGACAATCTGAGCACACGCTCAACGATTGAGTTTTTCTCCTTTACTTCATGGACAAAGAATCTTGTCGAAGGTCTCATACCTCTTAACAGGGGCACAAGCATGAAATCACAATTTCATCTCTTTAGAACATCACTCATGTTCCGTGACGTTTCAAAACGTCTTCGGCGCCACGCAGCCATTAAGTATTTTGCACCGAACTATCGCGTAGTCATCAAAAACGTGTATGTCGGATGTTCACAACATCCACAGATGATGCTCAAGGTGCAACACACTGAGTGGTGCATTAAGGACATAAGCCTTCTTGCAGAAACAAGGACAATCCTTAGTTTTACACACTCAGCCCGCAAAGTTTGCTACTATCAACTTTCAACTAAATTTTCTCTAGGAATATATTAAAAACAGTACAACTATAGCACAAGCTACATCATAATTCGCAAAGACCATTAGACTATGTTCATGACAATTAGTTCAATTAATCATATTACTTAAGAACTCCCACTCAAAAAGTACATCTCTCTAGTCATTTGAGTGGTACATGATCCAAATCCACTATCTCAAGTCCGATCATCACGTGAGTCGAGAATAGTTTCAGTGGTAAGCATCTCTATGCTAATCATATCAACTATACGATTCATGCTCGACCTTTCAGTCTCATGTGTTCCGAGGCCATGTCTGCACATGCTAGGCTCGTCAAGCTTAACCCGAGTGTTCCGCGTGTGCAACCGTTTTGCACCGGTTGTATGTGAACGTTGAGTCTATCACACCCGATCATCACGTGGTGTCTCGAAACGAAGAACTGTCGCAACGGTGCACAGTCGGGGAGAACACAATTTCGTTTTGAAATTTTAGTGAGAGATCACCTCATAATGCTACCGTCGTTCTAAGCAAGATAAGGTGCATAAAGGATTAACATCACATGCAATTCATAAGTGACATGATATGGCCATCATCATGCGCTTCTTGATCTCCATCACCAAAGCACCGGCACGATCTTCTTGTCACTTGCGTCACACCATGATCTCCATCATCATGATCTCCATCAACGTGTCTCCATCGGGGTTGTCGTGCTACTCATGCTATTACTACTAAAGCTACGTCCTAGCAATATAGTAAGCGCATCTGCAAGCACAAACGTTAGTTTAAAGACAACCCTATGGCTCCTGCCGGATGCCGTACCATCGACGTGCAAGTCGATATTAACTATTACAACATGATCATCTCATACATCCAATATATCACATCACATCATTGTCCATATCACATCACAAGCATACCCTGCAAAAACAAGTTAGACGTCCTCTAATTGTTGTTGCATGTTTTACGTGGTGACCATGGGTATCTAGTAGGATCGCATCTTACTTACGCAAACACCACAACGGAGATATATGAATTTCTATTTAACCTCATCCAAGGACCTCCTCGGTCAAATCCGATTCAACTAAAGTTGGAGAAACCAACACTCGTCGGTCATCTTTGAGCAACGGAGTTACTCGTAGCGATGAAACCAGTCTCTCGTAAGCGTACGAGTAATGTCGGTCCGAGCCGCTTCGATCCAACAATACCGCGGAATCAAGAAAAGACTAAGGAGGGCGGCAAAACACACATCACCGCCCACAAAAACTTTTGTGTTCTACTCGAGAAAACATCTACGCATGAACCTAGCTCATGATGCCACTGTTGGGGAACGTCGCATGGAAAACAAAAAATTTCCTACGCGCACGAAGACCTATCATGGTGATGTCCATCTACAAGAGGGGATTTCCGATCTACGTACCCTTGTAGATCGCACAGCAGAAGCGTTAAGAAACGCGGTTGATGTAGTGGAATGTCCCCACGTCCCTCGATCCGCCCCGCGAACCGTCCCGCGATCCGTCCCACGATCCGATCCGATCTAGTGTCGAACAGACGGCAGCTCCGCGTTCAGCACACGTACAGCTCGACGAGGATCTCGGCCTTCTTGATCCAGCAAGAGAGACAGAGAGGTAGATGAGTTCTCGGGCAGCGTGACGGCGCTCCGGAGGTTGGTGGTGATCTAATCTCAGCAGGGCTCCGCCCGAGCTCCGCAGAAACGCGATCTAGAGGTAAAACCGTGGAGGTATGTGGTCGGGCTGCCGTGGCAAAAGTTGTCTCAAATCAGCCCTAAAACCCCACTATATATAGGAGGGAGGGAGGGGAGGAGGCAGCCTCAAAACCTAAAGGTTTGGCCGAAATGGGAGGTGGAGGAGTCCTACTCCAATCCTACTTGGAGTAGGATTCCACCTTCCCACTTGCAAACTCTTTCCACCTTGTGTTTTTCCTTCTCAAACCTTATGGGCCTTAGTGGGAACTTATTGCAGCCCATTAGGGCCTGGTTTATCTCTTCCCATAGCCCATGAGACCCCTTGGGGCGTGACACCCCTCCTGATGGTCCCCGGCACCCCTCCCGGCACTCCCAGTACACTACCGATGAGCCCGAAACTTTTTCGGTAATGCACGAAAACCTTCCGGTAACCAAATGAGGTCATCCTATATATCAATCTTCGTTTCCGGACCATTCCGGAAACCCTCGTGACGTCCGTGATCTCATCCGGGACTCCGAACAACATTCGGTAACCAACCATATAACTCAAATACGCATAAAACAACGTCGAACCTTAAGTGTGCAGACCCTGCGGGCTCGAGAACTATGTAGACATGACCCGAGTGACTCCTCGGTCAATATCCAATAGCGGGACCTGGATGACCACATTGGATCCTACATATTCTACGAAGATCTTATCGTTTGAACCTCAGTGCCAAGGATTCATATAATCCCGTACGTCATTCCCTTTGTCCTTCGGTATGTTACTTGCCCGAGATTCGATCGTCAGTATCCGCATACCTATTTCAATCTCATTTACCGGCAAGTCTCTTTACTCGTTCCGTAATACAAGATCCCGCAACTTACACTAAGTCACAATGCTTGCAAGGCTTGTGTGTGATGTTGTATTACCGAGTGGGCCCCGAGATACCTCTCCGTCACACGGAGTGACAAATCCCAGTCTCGATCCATACTAACTCAACGAACACCTTCGGAGATACCTGTAGAGCATCTTTATAGTCACCCAGTTACGTTGCGACGTTTGATACACACAAAGCATTCCTCCGGTGTCAGTGAGTTATATGATCTCATGGTCATAGGAACAAATACTTGACACGCAGAAAACAGTAGCAACAAAATGACACGATCAACATGCTATGTCTATTAGTTTGGGTCTAGTCCATCACATGATTCTCCTAATGATGTGATCCCATTATCAAGTTACAACACTTGCCTATGGTCAGGAAACCTTGACCATCTTTGATCAACGAGCTAGTCAACTAGAGGCTTACTAGGGACAGTGTTTTGTCTATGTATCCACACAAGTATTGTGTTTCCAATCAATACAATTATAGCATGGATAATAAACGATTATCATGAACAAAGAAATATAATAATAACTAATTATTATTGCCTCTAGGGCATATTTCCAACAGCGAAGACCCACCAGAGGGGGGCTACCTATTGGTGCGCTCTATTGGCTTGGTGCCACCTCGTGGCTCCTCCGAACCTAATTCGAGTTATATAGATTCCTGATTCTAGAGAAAAAAAATGAGAGAAGTTTTTGTCGTGTTATACAAGACTAAGCCACCACCACATCCTATTCTTCTTTGGGAGGGCTGATCTAGAGTCCATTTGGGGCTATAGAGATGGGGATTCATCTCGTCATCAGCACCAACCCTTCTCCATCAACAACATCATGATGCTCACCACCGGGAGTGAGTAGTTCCTTTGTAGGTTTGTTGGACACTGATGGGATTGGATAGGATTGAGCATGTAATCGAGTTATTTTGATAGGGTTGATCCCTAGTATCCACTATGTTCTGAGATTGATGTTGCTATGATTTTGCTATGCTTAATGATTCTCACTAGGCCCCAAGTGCCATGATTTTAGATCTGAACCTATTAGGTTTCTATGAATATGAGAGTGTTCGAATCCTATCTTTCAAGTTATACGAACCGATTACGTGTCATGATCCTCATACCCAAGGTGACTAGAATTGGTATTTTTTCCGGTCAATGCCATACTTGAGGAGTTCATGTATTCACTATGTGTTAATGCTTTGTTTGAGTTCTCTATTAAAAGGACGCCTTAATATCCCTTAGTTTCCTTATGCACCCCGGTGCGCCGGGATGGTACGACAAAAGATGGCATGCAAGATCTTATTATAAGCATGTATGACTATAAACGGAATACATGCCTTGTTATGACCGGTTTTTGAATAATATAATTATCGGAAATTGGCCCTTGATGTCATTCCAGCATAGAAAATAATTCACGCTGGTAGGAAATTCTTAATACTGAAAACCAGTAGCACTTAATAATATACAGGGTTGAGCTGGGGTCAGTCAATAATTTATTACAAGCACGCTCATATTTATCATAAAGGTGGATCTAAATCAGTGGGCATGGTGGCAGTACTACTGACTCACAATATAGTTGGTGGTGGATATGTCACAACGGAGTGGGTGCCACGACTCAATATACTACATCATGTCAAGCAACACGGTGAGGCTCGACAATTTATTTTTAGTGGCGGAAGCGATGGCGGATAATACAATGGTGGACTCTAGGTTCGCAAGAGTAACTCGGACTCCTCTAGGTGTCGGACTTCCTATCGTACTCTTCATCCATGAAATCGTCTTCGACAAAATATGGCCAAATCAACAAGCCACATGAGTACCTTGAATGTACCCGCAATAGAGTATCGACATAAGATATACTGAATGCAGACAGAATGCACGTGCGCAAGTTGAATAAAATGGCACATTCAGCAAGAGTAACAATTTAATTTTAAGCTGAAATTCGACATAAGATATACTGAATGCAGACAGAATGCACGTGCGCAAGTTGAATAAAATGGCACATTCAGCAAGAGTAACAATTTAATTTTAAGCTGAAATAAATCAAAAAGTGGAAAAGTCGTGCGGTAGTCCGCCCGAATTTTCCAAAGAAAAGTAAAATACACCGATCGGGTGTCTGAAATAACGCCTCGAAAGGTCAACAGGAAAACTAAACTGCCATAGTCGGGCGTCGGGGCGACACCTCGAAAAGGGCTTATAAGAAAAGAAAGCATTGCATGCCTCAGTCGGGTGTTTGAGCGACACCACAAAAAGGCTTATATAATAATGAACATGCATGCCATAGTCGGGAGTCTAGGTGACGCCGCATAAAGGGCTTATATAATAATCAACAAGCCACAGTCAGGTGTCTAGGCGGCACCTCATAAAGGGCTTATAATGAAAGTAACATTTCATACACCGCAGTCGGGCATCTGAGCAACACCGCGGAAAGGACTTATATTAAACGTAAAAATATATGGGTATCTGGGTGGTATGGCCAACCCACGGAGTACTCAATGAATCAGTCATTATAACAAGTAATCCACAAGCATCACATTCATATTATCACATGTAAGTGTTCTCATATAAGATTGTTTGCTCTCTAGAGACCGAAGCAAAGACCGACAATTGACCTGTCAACCAACCGTCCTTTACCGTAGACGTGACTACTCGAATAGTTTTGACTCTGCAAAGGATGTACTCTTTACCTATAGCCAACGGGTTTCAATAGTTAGAGAGACTAATTCCACATACGGTATTTTAGAAGTACACACACATTTCACACTCCAAGGCCCGGAATCACCTGAAACCACGCTCAAGAAAAACTATAAGACGGGGAGGCCGACTCCTCGAATAGCATGGCATCAAATTTATACCGCGCGCAACTAAGGGGTGCCCCCTCTCGGCCTCAGCCGAAAACACCCATGCCCTCGACCAGATGACTGGCAATATTCCATGGTCATGGAACCTTCATCCAGCCCCTCTACTTGGTGTGTACATGGAAACAGGTTTGCAAGCTACTAAACTGTATTCCCTTCCGAGAAAGCATGTGGGAGCATGGAAAAATAAGGCGACACACTAACAAGACTTGATCTATGCTGATACGGGAGTTGTTAAGTTTGTTATGGTACTCACATGCTCCAACATGACCAAGCCACAACCTATCACGTCCCGCGTGACTAGGTCATCAAAACATTTCTCTCACTTCACAAGTTTTAGATTATCCATGCATGAAATCATATCAACATGTCATGCTACCATGTCTACATGTAGCATTTTTTATTGGGCAATCGTGAAGACAAACACCATACCAAAGGTTCAAACATGATTGCCTGGATCAGCGAAGTTGAAAGTCGACTCGATGAAGTTGATGGCAGCGTCTCCTCCTTTGGTATCGGCGGCACAGGGGCTACGAGGTCGCCGGAAATGATCGACAGTGAACCAACTAAGGGGAAAGGTACCGTCGCACTCACGGGATTCTTCCACGCCCAAAGGTGGTGGAGAGAGTCATCGGCGAGCACCACGTCAACAACAACATCAAATACGATGGACGATGATTGCGGGCAAGACGAAGCTCACCACACGGACCTCGACCGAATCCTTGATGGGATCTGAGGACGATCGGGCGTCGAAGACAGAGACAAAGGCCTCCTCGGGGCCTCCCTCTCGTCTAGGCAGTTGGTTGGGCTCACGAACGGATGGTATTGGGTCGCTAGGCAGCTCGGGGCTCCTATTTATCGGATGTCGAGGCGGTTCCCATGAACAAACAAATTCCGGTGAGGTTATTAGGAATAACCACGACATTGATGTTTGTGCTGGTTGTACACAAGCAGTCACTTGGTAGTATTAGGATTAGAATATGTATCCGAGTAGGATAGCTTATTTGGTTCTAGCTGCTATATATACACACATGTAGTATACCCCTTGTAATAGATCAAGCCGCAAGAGATCAATACAAAGAAAATAACGGGAGCGACACGCTCCCGTCGTTGCAATCCAGTCTGGTGTCCCGCGTGCCTGCTGTGTTTCAGCGACGGCGATTAGAATCCGTCAATCGTTACCGGCTCCTAGCGTATATGTACGTAGACTGGGATAGTGCAAGCTAGCTAGCTCGAAGGAATCGATCCAGCTGCTTGGTTCCATGCTACGTACGTGACTTCGGGTAAATCAATCAAGGTGCTTGTGGTGTACGTGCGTGTGTCGCCGTATACCCTCGACCGGCCCGAAGGAATAGGCCGTGTTAGCTTGAGTGTACATATCGATGGAAAGTACTCAACGATTGCATTGAAAGGTCGGGTCTCGGCCAACAATAGGTTGATCTTCTAGTAACGGAAGATCATGTCGGAAGACGACAAGGCCCAGCAGCTGGCGGCGTACATCGGTGCGGCTAAAGTATTTGCTGCTTCGGCGAGTTCGTCGTACCCACGATTTGACCGTGAGAACTTCGGGGTCTGGAAGGCCCTGATGGAGTGTGGTCTCCACGCCAATGTGTTGTGGGATGCAGTCGATCCAGGAGGTGACGCTTTCAAGAAGGCGGGAGCTGAGCATCGGAAGGATCGGCAGGCAGCATCGGCGATTTATCCGGTGATGCCCTTGGATGTCCTTCAACACGTGATCGCCAAAGAAACGACGAAGGAGGTGTGGGATACCTTGGAGCTCATGTTCGAGGGACACGACCCCGTCAAGCAAGCCAATCTCCAAACTCCCTTAAGAAACTATGAGACTTTGGTCATGGGCGACAATGAGTCCGTGGACGCGTTCGCTTCACGCGTTGCTACTCTCGTCAATCGGATCCGCGCACTTGGAGAAAACCTCACGGAGGCCTCGGTTGTCCATCGGTTCTTGCGCGCGGCTCCTCCCCGGTACCTGCAAATTGTCACGGCGATCGAGCAGTGCGTCGATCTCGCGACTCTCTCCATTGATGATCTCGTCGGACGTTACAAGGCTCATGACGAGCGTATGAGGTATAGTCTCGGGGATGGGAGGAACGATGAGCTTGTCATGCTCACGCGGGCTCAGTGGAAGGCGTTGGACTCAAGGAGAGAAGGTGAGGGCTCTAGTAGTTACGCTCGCCAAGATCGTGCGCCAAACGAACAAAATCAAAAGGACGCCAGCGATGGCGCTCCGAAGAAGAAGAAGAAGTTCGACAAACGCAAGATCAAGTGTCACAATTGTGGCATCATGGGGCACTTCAAGTCAGAGTGCAAGAATCCCCCAAAGGAGAAGGCGCTCATGGCCCAGCAAGGAGATGAAGGTGACATGATGTTGATGTGTGAACTCGTGGACGAGGAGGATCCAGTTCTTCATGGGTCGGCTAAAGAAATTGCCGCGCTACGTGAAGGAAAAGTTTGCTCTCAAGATCATGATTCGGAAAGTCGTGTCGATGCTATGGATGCGGGGGGTGATTCCGAAACTTACACCAATGCTACGGGTGTAAGTGTTATCTTTGCTGGAGCGAAGGAAGCGCTCATTGCATGCACTCGACCGTGGAAAGCGGCCTTGTTACAAACATGAGGGGTGGTTCCAAAATTCGTGTCGAAGCTACTGACGCGATGCATAAGTCTGAAATTTGTGTCGATGCTACGGACACGAATGTCACTTCGGCATACGTGGCGCGTGAAGACCACGAATCAAAGTATGCTGATGCAAAAGTAGGCACGTGCGCACCAGCCATGTCATGTTGTCCAGTAACAGACAAAGACATGGTGTCAGAAGTACACTACACACCTGTGATGGTGCCGGAAAACCATAGCACACGACGAGCTATGCCGTTCGGACCTGATGAGAATCACCCCATGTCAGAGGATGGCAAAGCGAGGGAAAAAGGTCCACTCCCGGCTGTGGCTGTGGAGATTCCAGATTTTGGACCGCCAATACACGGACGAGCTGCCGTCCGGTCTGCTATGGTCGCTCGGCCAGAAGACCCGAAGCTGGTTGTCCCGATCAGCAGCAAGGGAGGTGGACTGGGTTGTAGTATCCTACATAGTAGTAGCAGTACGTCTTCAGCAATAGGGCATGGAGCAAGACGTGGTGGATTTGTTCCATCACATGAAGAAGCTCTACAAGTAGTTCATATGGCTGGAGGGAGTGAAAAGACCTCGATGACGCCTAGAGGGGGGGTGAATAGGCTATTTAAAAACTTCTTCAGATTTGGCTTGAACCTAATGCGGAAATAAACTAAGAGGGTATTTGTCAAGCACAAATCCTAAATGCACTAGGCACTGCAATGTGTATCAACAACACGATCTACCAAGATGGACACAATGCAGTTACTAACAAGCACAAGTAAGTTACACAAACTTACTTGAGCTATATCACACGACAAGTAGGTAAATAACACAAGATACTAGATCACACTATATCACACAATATATCAAGGGTTGCAAGTATGTACGTGTGGATATAGAGGGTATGCTTGAATGATTAATCTTGTACAAGAAATAGCCAACACAATATAATGAGCACAACCAATATGCAATGTATGTATGCTCAAATAACACAAGTAAACCACAAGTAAGGAGTTAGGGTTAAGGATAACCAAGGTCACTGAGACGAAGATGTATCCCGATGTTCACTTCCTTGGAGGGAAGCTAGTCAGCGTTAGAGAGGTGGATGTTACCACGAAGGCACACCAACGCCACGAAGGCTCACCCTATTCTCCCTTTGAGATAACACCAAGAAAGGCGTTTCTCAACCACTAGTGGTAAGCCTTTGAGGTGGCTTCCAAACCCTCAGAAACTTTTCTGGGGGAAATCACACGAATTGATTCCTCCCCGAAGAACTCCTACCGCCTAGGAGTCTCCAACCTCCAAGAGTAATAAGATCACGGGGAATGATCAAAACTTGCTCAAATCACAAATAGCTTGGGTTGAGAGAAGGGGAGGGAGAAGATCTATCTTTTGATTGGAACAACTCTCAAAGGGGCTCACAAATGCTCTTGGGTTCTAAGATTTGGAGTGAGCAAATGTGTGTGAGGTGGAAATGTGTTCTTATGAGGATAAGGCTATGTTGGGATACCCTCTCACGAAGTGGGAGGGGTATTTATAGTGGGGAGAGAAAAAGAGCCGTTGGGGACACTTTAAGTCACACAGGGTCCGGACGTCCGATAGTTGTCGGATGTCCGGGCGTCCGTGAGGGGCACGACGTCCAACAGAGGTCGGACATCCGAGACCTGTAGGCATGACTGGAACTCTTCTGAGTTCGTCAGCGGCTGGACGTCCTACACGGGTCGGTCGTCCGAGGCATGTAGATGTGCCTGAACATATCTGAATTCATCAGCATACGGACGTCCGGAGTGGCCCGGAAGTCCGTGTTATACACCACAATTCCTACTGGTGGTAGGTTCCGGATTTCCGACGGGTGTTGGACGTCCGGCGCTCGGACGTCCGGAGGGAGCCGGATTTCCGAGATAGAGAACTCAACTTCTACTGGTGCAGGCTTTCGGATTTCCGGGACTTGGCCGGACATCCGGGCCTCGAACGTCCGTAGGGAGCCGGAAGTCCGAGTTATATGGCTCTGATTTCTCTGGTATAGGATTCCAGATTTCCGAACTAGTCGGTCGTCCGGTCCTCGGACGTCCGGAGAAAGCCGGATGTCCGAGGCACTGGTTCTGTTCTCAGATAACAACAAAACAGTGGAGATGTGGACTGAGCAGAAAGTGATCATGTAGTTTGAGCAAGTTCATCGCAAAACCTGTGATCCCAACTTAATAGTGCGGGATCCCTAAGGACTCAAGAATCATAAAAGAGTACTGATGATCCATACTTGAGTGTATACTTTTATTCGCTGATCATCACTCCGCACCACTAACTTCAAAGGAAACTGATACCTTTGAGTTAGCCCTTTCACCTGAGCTTGATGTTGCTGTTCCTTCTTGGCTCAAGTCGAAAGCAAGACATGATGAAGTCTTCAAGTAGCTTTCCCATACACAATGCGGAAAGCCTAGCTTATGTATTCATCTTGATTTGTCCACCATGTGTGAACATCCACAAGAATCAAGCATGTAGTTCTCAGGAATGCTTATCTTGATCTTGTCCTTGTTAGCACATGAGATTGTCCTTATCAACACATGATCATTGACAATAGTTTCAATGATATATTCATGCTGATCCACTTGAACTTGCACACCACAATCTTGATGACGATCACCACTTGACGTCATCCTTCATGGGTTGTATGAGATCTTCCTTTTGACGCAAGCCCAATGGAAACACACCTAACCCCCACATAGGAGTCTCACAAAGACCATGGGTTAGTACACAAACACGTAATGGACAATGCTTACCATACCATGGGATCACTTGGAAACACACCTAACCCCCACATAGGAGTCTCACAAAGACCATGGGTTAGTACACAAACACGTAATGGAGAATGCTTACCATACCATGGGATCACTTGATCCCTCTCGGTACATCTTATACGCTTTGTGTGTTGATCATCTTGATTTACTCTTTGTCTGAGATCTTGATCAACCTAGTGTTTCTATGACCATTCTTTGGATAATAACTTGAATAACATCTTGGTCAACATATAAACTCCTTGAACCCAACAGATGGACTTCAAGAAGTGCCTATGGACAAGTCCTATAAATATAACTTAAAGCAACCATTAGTCCATAGGAGTTGTCATCAATTACCAAAACCACATATGGAGATATATGCTCTAACAATCTCCCCCATTTTGGTAATTGAAGACAACCACTTCAAGAGAGTTTATATAAGGAGATCAGCATAACCAAGCGCACACATACAAGGTAATAATGCGTGTGTGCAAGATGTAAATGCTTACGCAATAAAAGCAAAACCCTCTAGACATATCCAAAGTAAACTCTCTAAACTTCTCCCCCATTGGCATCGATTGCCAAAATGGACGACAAGTTTAGAAAGCCAAAATAGTAGGTGGTCCTCCAAAAAGTGTGTACTTCTCAGCAAATGAGTGCAGAAAAATACACAAATACAATGATAAGTAGTTGGAGGAAAACAAACTATATTGAGGACCCAAAGATTGCAAGTAAAAGGATTGTATGCCACAAAGACATACAAAGATGGAGGCAAGCAATCAAAGAATTCCAGATGGAACAAACAATCATATGGTCCTTCGAACCACATGAATAAAAGATATTATGATAGAGGCAACATAGTGCTTTATCAAAAACTAGAGAAGCTCCCCATGATTTGTGCACTAATATGAGATTTTTGTATTTGACACAGGTGCACAAAATAGGATCGTTGCTCCCCCAGAATTAATAGAAACACACAACGAGTGCAAGAAGATAGATGAGACAATAGGCATATCAATTGCACAAAACTAATGGTTGAGCAACATGTAAAGGAAGCAACTTAAGAATAAGCTCAACCAAAGTAATGTGTGTGAGTCATGGCAAAGCACTTGAGAAGACTTAAGATAAGGATGAGCATTGCTCATCAACATAGTCTTGATGAATATGAGATACAAAGTGCAAGACATATCATTCCCACACACACATACTAGAAAATGGGTTCACAAGCTTACTAATAAACAAAATAAGAACCAACGCTTGTGACAACCCATTGTGAAGATAGGAAGTAAGAATCTTGTCAAGAGGAGGGATACTAATTGAAAATGGCAAAACCCTCATCAAGACAAGCATGAGGAAAAATAATCTTCACGACCAAAGAGTGCACCAAGATGTAGGAAGATAAGATACGCACTCAAAACAAATCCTTTCACGTTGCCATAAAAAAAACTTGAAAGAGGAAATGCAACGATGGACGTGAAAGAAAAGAGGATATCAATTAGAGATGTAACTTCTCTCATGTGATCAAGATTCTAAGTAGAAGAAAATCATGATGATATATATATCCACAAAGAAGGATGTACACACGAAATGGTTACAAGAAGGAAGAACACTAGATATCCAAAAAGGGAAGTCATAAATATATCAATGAGATCTTTTGCTTGGAAGCATAGCACATGGCCTAATATTTTCTTATTGTATAATATGAACTTCCAACATACGGACATCAAAGACATCCCAACTAGCAGTAAGACATCATCGTTCGGATGCTTTGAGAAAGCAAACAAGTACTACGAGAACAAATCAAGAGATTCATGCCATGATGCAACCTGGAAAAGAAAAGACAGGTTGGGTCCTTTGCAAGAAAGGAATGCATGAAGTGGATACTTGTTACCGAGACAACATTGGATTGATGTAGTAGATAGTTGTTCTTTCATCATCCTAACTTGGCTCCAATAATCACATGGTCTCAACATCTTCCTTATAGGTGAGCCGAGCATCCAATGCATCTCCAGTTGTTCCTGGAACAACAAAAACAAACAAAATGGTGCCCAAACTCATTAGGACCAAAGAGTTAGAAAACCAGCAATACATAGGACAAACTCCACACACATATGTGCATATAGATATGAATTTGAATTTCATGCACACCTTAGCCAATTTATGACAGGGTGGAGTTTCCCTTATATTTTGGGTCAAAAGAGGAAAGCAAGCAAAATAAGTTGTATATAGTAGCTAGATATGCATGCTCAAGACTCTCAAGAATCAACTCAACACAAAGTTGATAAGTCACCAAAAGAAAAGGTATCAAGTGATAATAAGATCCTAAAACAAAAGAACTATCACTTGAAAGATATCAATTAAAAAGATACATCAAGGAATGAGATATCCATTGACACATGCCAATTAGAAGGCAACAAGAAACCAATTGAAGGAAAACAAACACGAAGTATCTAGTTTCCAAGAGAGAGCTAGGTTCCAACAAACAAAGCCCTCTACAAATTTTCATGATGGCACAAAGCATCATAAAGTGCAAGACTTGCCTCCCATCAACACACACTTGATGGGGATCAAATGATTTTATGATGGGTGAATAAAGAGAGTGTTTTAAAGAGAATAGGATAGCTCCCCCAAGGGACGTGCATTATATAGAATTTGCATTTGAATACAAAACGCACACGATGGGACCATCACTTTCTCTATATCTATAACCACACTAGACATGTTAAAATAGATTCATAAGAGGCAAGAAAGACAAACGAAACACAAAATCCAATGTAAAGATGATTATCAATTCCAATCATATGATGGGAATACCAATTGTCAAGGACAAGAAGTATTTTTGAAATGATACTCATTGGTAGATCACAAATATATCCAAGATCATCTTTACCCATAGAACGCAAGCAAATGACACTTGTAGAGCTAACATGCCACCTAGGAACAAGATAGTTTACAATATCAACGCTAAGTGGCAATACGTCAAATGTACACATTTTCTAGGTTTGTAATATGCACATAGCATATTACTCCCCCATAATGTGATAAACCAACAATATTAACAAGTGGCAAATTGAAACCAACAAGAGATGATTAATGGACCATATAGAATTTGAATTTCTCATGAGTAAGACATACCACATAGAAACTAGATAATCTTGGAATATCAAAACTAAGTGGTATTCCCCATGTATACACATTTATAGGATTGTGAGGTGTGCAAAGCACAACACTCCCCCACAATGGGATAGTCCATTAATCTCTCACAAGAGCCAACAAAAATACAGACAAGATGCAAATAGGCTCAATACAAGACTCACATGTACATGATGTGCAAACCAACATACACATGCTCGATTACTCAAGATAAGCAAGTTGGAAGCACAACATATATAAACGCATGCAAGGTGCAAAACCACAACATGCAAAGGGGCAAGCACCTAACAATGTAAACAGTTTAAGTATAAGTTACCGCAAGGAGGCACATTGGATATAAGATAGAAACTCGATAATCCAAATGACTTGGCTTGAGATAATATGAATGATGAAGACCCCTTAATTCTTCATTATGTATCCAAGTCTCTAATGTCCTCCAAAGTCACCTATTGATAAAATTTGAGCTTGTTGGTCCCCAACTACGTTGGGTCCTAAGAGGTTAATCACAATAGGCTTGGCAACCCAAATGGTTCTTTTCTTGACACCATTTTGAGTACCAACAAACTTGGCAAACACATTGCCAACCTTATCCTTCCCAAGGGAATATGTATCATCAGTAGTGATTGGGTTGGATAAGATACCTTTCGTGCAAGACGAAGCGACGTGACCCTTCTCACGACATAAGTAGCAACATCTACCCTTTGTTTTCTTCCGAGTTGATTTCTCACCTTGGGGAGTGTTGGCTTGGGTCTTATTGGGAAGAGGCCTTCCTTCAACTTGTAGTTGAATATGTGATTGAGTTTGTGGCCGCTTCCCTTGTTGCTTGTGACTTTGAGACTTCGTCTTCAGAGGGCAAGATCTAACATGGTGCCCTTTAACTTTGCACTTGAAGCAAATGATTTTGGCCGAATTCTTGACTTGTTCTAGGCCCCTCTTGTTCTTGTTTGAGTTTACTCCAAACTCATTTTTGTCATTCGGAGATGTTTGATCACACAGGACATTGTTGAGTGTGGGCATCCCTTCATGACACTGTTCCAAGTCTTTCTTCAAAGAAGTGACTTGGGCCTTGAGCTCTTTGATTTCCTCTACACGGTTAGTATAAATGCAAGTACTAGAGGAAGTGTAAGCTTCAATGTTAGAGCAATAAGGCAAGGAAAGTAATTCATCACACCAGGTAGCAACATTATGAGTAGACGAATTACGAGGACTAGAACATGGAAATATAGTACTTTGACCAGAAGTAGTGCCATTGTCCACATGAGGCTCGCTTGATGTTACCTTGGTGATGATAGCCTCATGAGATAACTTTTGCACATTATGGGATGTTAGAAGATTGCCATGAGAGCTTGTGAGCATTACATGGTTTTCTTCCAACTTCCCATAATTGCTAGTTAGTAAATCAAGTTGAGCACGTAGCTCAACATTCTCCTTCAATGTTGATACTTCAAAAGAGGTAGAGTTAGATGTACAAGTATCATCAACAATATGAGAGGAGTAAGTAGCAAATAGATACTTCTCATGAGTAGATTGAAGCTCCTCGTAGATATTAGAGGTTTTGATGAGCTCTCCCTTGACATTATTGCATTCAAGGAGAAGGACCTCAAAATCCTTTTTAAGTTTATCATGAGCAACTTCAATCTCTCCTTTTGAAGATCTTAAGTCTCTACATGCTTGATGACTCTTCTCAAGTTCAAGTTCAAGTTGTTCACTTTTAGCTTGTTCATGATTAAGTGAATCATTACAATTTTCAAAGTAAGCAAGAACATCTTGGAACCTTTGAAGAGAGTTATTTTTAGCTTTATGAAGAATTTTACTGATCACATAGATATTTTCAGTCAAGTCATCATCATCATCCTCATTGCAAATATCATCGTTATTGCACAGGGAAGATGATACCTCATTATTACCTCTTGCCATGAGGCACATGTGAACACGAGGAGTTGATGATGATTCTTTTGGTGAATCAGATACTTCATTAGTCAAAAGTACTTCATATTTCTTGATTTCCCCTAAATGGTTAGTCATAGAGCAACTAGGGAGAAACAAGATATTTTGATCAAGAGGACACGAGGAAGCAGGCATATCACCACAGACATTTGTCAAGGAATCTTTAATTGATATGCATGACCTATCAGCACAATAATTTACACTATGTGTGGTGCTAGATATGCTTGTGTCCATAGAGGCTATGCCATTTTCATCAACATATATTTCTTCACTCACCATGTCATTACCTTGTGAGATTGAAGATGCTGAGGTGTGCAAGAAATCGGATATGGAAGTAGTGGTGGACTCTTTAGGATCGAAAAGAGTGAAGAGCTCATGCACCAACTCCTTCATCATAATACCGTCTTCATCAAGATTGGACCCACCATATATATCTTCAAGTTTAGTCCAAACTTCATGAGCTGACTCGCAAGTCGAGATAGACTTAAACACTTCAGGACTTATGGTTCGATGAATGGCAAGAAAAGCCTCGCAATCAAGATACATTTCATTAGTAGATGAAGATGCATCATCCTTTTTGTCGGCAATCCCTTCAAGAACAATTCGTAAAGTATTTGGGCCCATGGCCCGAAAGTGATGAAGCATACGAATTCTCCATAGGGTATAATTTGTGCCATCAAAGTCAAAGATGCCATTGTGCACTAATCCAATAGTCGACATCGATACTCTCTAGGTCGTGAAACCTAATTAAAGAGAGACCTAGCTCTGATACCAATTGAAAAGGCCTCGATGACGCCTAGAGGGGGGTGAATAGGCTATTTAAAAACTTCTTCAGATTTGGCTTGAACCTAATGCGGAGATAAACTAAGAGGGTACTTGTCAAGCACAAATCCTAAATGCACTAGGCACTGCAACGTGTATCAACAACATGATCTACCAAGATGGACACAATGCAGTTACTAACAAGCACAAATAAATTACACAAACTTACTTGAGCTATATCACACGACAAGTAGGTAAATAACACAAGATACTAGATCACACTATATCACACGATATATCAAGGGTTGCAAGTATGTACATGTGGATATAGAGGGTATGCTTGAATGATTAATCTTGTACAAGAAATAGCCAACACAATATAATGAGCACAACCAATATGCAATGTATGTATGCTCAAATAACACAAGTAAACCACAAGTAAGGAGTTAGGGTTAAGGATAACCAAGGTCACTGAGACGAAGATGTATCCCGATGTTCACTTCCTTGGAGGGAAGCTAGTCACCGTTAGAGAGGTGGATGTTACCACGAAGGCACACCAACGCCACGAAGGCTCACCCTATTCTCCCTTTGAGATAACACCACGAAAGGCGTTTCTCAACCACTAGTGGTAAGCCTTTGAGGTGGCTTCCAAACCCTCACAAACTTTTCCGGGGGAAATCACACGAATTGATTCCTCTCCGAAGAACTCCTACCGCCTAGGAGTCTCCAACCTCCAAGAGTAATAAGATCACGGGGAATGCTCAAAACTTGCTCAAATCACAAATAGCTTGGGTTGAGAGAAGGAGAGGGAGAAGATCTATCTTTTGATTGGAACAACTCTCAAAGGGGCTCACAAATGCTCTTGGGATCTAAGATTTGGAGTGAGAAAATGTGTGTGAGGTGGAAATGTGTTCTTATGAGGATAAGGCTATGTTGGGATACCCTCTCACGAAGTGGGAGGGGGGTAATTATAGTGGGGAGAGAAAAAGAGCCGTTGGGGACACTTTCAGTCACACAGGGTCCGGACGTCCGACAGTTGTCGGATGTCCGGGCGTCTGTGAGGGGCCGGACGTCCGACAGAGGTCAGACGTCCGAGACCTGTAGGCATGACTGGAACTCTTCTGAGTTCGTCAGCAGCCGGACGTCCGACACGGGTCGGTCGTCCGAGGCCTGTAGATGTGCCTGAACATATCTGAATTCATCAGCATACGGACGTCCGGAGTGGCCCAGAAGTCCGTGTTATACACCACAATTCCTACTGGTGGTAGGTTCCGGATTTCTGACGGGTGTCGGACGTCCGTCGCTCGGACGTCCGGAGGGAGCCGGATTTCCGAGATATAGAACTCAACTTCTACTGGTGCAAGCTTTCGGATTTCCGGGACTTGGCCGGACATCCGGGCCTCGGACGTCCGGAGGGAGCCGGAAGTCCGAGTTATATGGCTCTGATTTCTCTGGTATAGGATTCCAGATTTCCGAACTAGTCGGTCGTCCGGTCCTCGGACGTCCGGAGAAAGCCGGATGTCCGAGGCACTGGATCTGTTCTCAGATAACAACAAAACAATGGAGATGTGAACTGAGCAGAAAGTGATGATGTAGTTTGAGCAAGTTCATCGCAAAACCTGTGATCCCCTCTTAATAGTGTGGGATCCCTAAGGACTCAAGAATCATAAAAGAGTACTGATGATCCATACTTGAGTGTATACTTTTATTCGCTGATCATCACTCCGCACCACTAACGTCAAAGGAAACTGATACCTTTGAGTTAGCCCTTTCACCTGAGCTTGATGTGGTTGTTCCTTCTTGGCTCAAGTCGAAAGCAAGACATGATGAAGTCTTCAAGTAGCTTTCCCATACACAGTGCGGAAAGCCTAGCTTATGTATTCATCTTCATTTGTCCACCATGTGTGAACATCCACAAGAATCAAGCATGTAGTGCTCAGGAATGCTTATCTTGATCTTGTCCTTGTTAGCACATGAGATTGTCCTTATCAACACATGATCATTGACAATAGTTTCAATGATATATTCGTGCTGATCCACTTGAACTTGCACACCACAATCTTGATGACGATCACCACTTGACGTCATCCTTCATGGGTTGTATGAGATCTTCCTTTTGACGCAAGCCCAATGGAAACACACCTAACCCCCACATAGGAGTCTCACAAAGACCATGGGTTAGTACACAAACACGTAATGGACAATGCTTACCATACCATGGGATCACTTGGAAACACACCTAACCCCCACATAGGAGTCTCACAAAGACCATGGGTTAGTACACAAACACGTAATGGACAATGCTTACCATACCATGGGATCACTTGATCCCTCTCGGTACATCTTATATGCTTTGTGTGTTGATCATCTTGATTTACTCTTTGTCTGAGATCTTGATCAACCTAGTGTTTTTATGACCATTCTTTGGATAATAACTTGAATAACATCTTGGTCAACATATAAACTCCTTGAACCCAACAGATGGACTTCAATAAGTGCCTATGGACAAGTCCTATAAATATAACTTAAAGCAACCATTAGTCCATAGGAGTTGTCATCAATTACCAAAACCACATATGGAGATATATGCTCTAACAGGGAGCACACACAATGCAACAAGTGATCCAAATGAAGGGTCAGGGATACTAGGAAGCCTAGTTCGGGCTGGAATTTTTGCTTCTCCAAAAGAAACACGCGCAGCAGAAATTTTCATCTCGCCTCCGACAGTAATGGAGGAAAGGACGCCACCACCTGTATCCTTAAAGCTACAGCCGGTGTTTCATCCATATCCGGAGGATACTCTTCGGACGATTGACCCGGTAAAGATCAAAGGAAGTGGGCGAAGGTGTCTAGCAATTGCCGAGAAACCGGCAGATTTTGAAGACGCAAATACGAAGGAGTGTTGGCGTCATGCTATGAAAGAAGAGTTGGGGTCGATCCACGACAACAATGCATGGGAGCTTGTGGATCTTCCGAACAATGAAAAAACCATGGATCTCAAGTGGGAATTTACGATCAAGAAAGAAGCTGAAGGAAATTGTGTGAAGCACAAAGCGAAGCTAGTAGCCAAAAAGTACATACAAGAGGAAGGTGTCGATTTCGAAGAAGTGTTCGTTCCCGTTGCACGGATGGAATCGGTGAGATTACTCATCGCTTTCGCGGCTCAAGAATCATGGAAGATACATCACATGGATGTAAAATTCATGTTTTTGCACGGTGAGATAGAAGGTGTGTGTGTAAATCAGCCACCGAGCTTCATCGAAGAGGGAGAAGAGCACAAGTTATCGAAACTACACAAAGTCTTGTATGGGCGACGACAAGACCTTCGGGCGTGGAACATCGAACTTGATCGAACTTTGATTTCTCTTGGATTTGAGAAAGCCCCACTCGAGCATACAATGTACAAGAGAGGTGAAGGAAGTGATCGTCTACTAGTTGGCATCTACGACAACAATCTATTGATTACTGGAGCAGATGAAGAGGTGATTGCAAAGTTCAAGCTACATATGAAGGCGCTTTTCAAGATGGATGATCTAGGTCTTTTGAGTTGCTACCTTGGACCAGAGGTACATCAAAAGCTAGAAGGGGTCACACTATGCCAGGAGGCATATTCAAGAAAGGTATTTGAAAGTTGTAGCATGAAAGATTGCAATCCAATTGACGCTTCAATGAAACCTCATCTTGAGCTGAGCAAGAAAGAGATGGTGAGACTACTCGGCTACAGTGGTAGTGACAAGGAAGGAATTGTTGACGACCATAAGAGTACCTCGGACGTGTCATATTTCCTTGGTGGAAGCATAGTAAGCTGGCTATCACGAAAGCAGAAAATGGTGACATCAATTTCAAGTGAAGCAGAGTGTCAAGGTGTGTGGCTAGGAAGGCTACACGGTGATCTCATGGATCGAGATCCGGAACAAGTGGTGCTCAATGTTGACAGCGAGTCTATATTTTTTCTACGCGAGGATCCGGTGCGGCATGACGGGAGCAAACATATTGATACGATGTATCACTACATGAAGGACTGTGTGGAAGAAGAGAAGACGAAGGTCAACTACAATTGCACCGATGACCAGCTGGCCGACATGTTATCCAAGGCTTTGGATCGAGAGAAGTTCTTGGAAATGCGGAGAAGGATCGGCGTCGGAGTTGTGACGTAACGACGTCGTGTTTAGGGGGTGATTGTTAGGAATAACCACGACATTGATGTTTGTGCTGGTTGTACACAAGCAGTCACCTGGTAGTATTAGGATTAGAATATGTATCGAATAGGATAGCTTATTTGGTTCTAGCTGCTATATATACACACATGTAGTATACCCCTTGTAATAGATCAAGCCGCAATAGATCAATACAAAGAAAATAACGGGAGCGACACGCTCCCGTCGTTGCAATCCAGTCTGGTGTCCCGCGTGCCTGCTGTGTTTCGGCGACGGCGATTAGAATCCGTCAATCGTTACCGGCTCCTAGCGTATATGTACGTAGACTGGGATAGTGCAAGCTAGCTAGCTAGCTCGAAGGAATCGATCCAGCTGCTTGGTTCCATGCTACGTACGTGACTTCGGGTAAATCAATCAAGGTGCTTGTGGTGTACGTGCGTGTGTCGCCGTATACCCTCGACCGGCCCGAAGGAATAGGCCGCGCTAGCTTGAGTGTACATATCGTTGGAAAGTACTCAACGATTGCATCGTCAAGGTCGGGTCTCGGCCAACAGAGGTCACGGCAAGGCAGGAGCTTTGTCAGGGGGTTACGGTGGCGCGAGGGGGCTGACACTAGTCGAGGGGTTCCATTTATGCTCTAATTGTGCTTGGGCCCGAGCTAATCGAGCGACACGACGGGGAGGACTCACGGGCCTGGCGGACAGCAGTTTGCACGCTCTTAGCTGGCTGGGCCACGACGACGCACATGCGTTGCTGCAGCATCAAGGAGGAACACGCGGCAGTTCCAGAGGGAAGGGGCAGCACTCGAACGGAGCTAGACATCTAGTAGAAGCTTCACTGTCGCGGCCGTGAGCGTTGTTACCACTGCAGGTGAGGATAACTCCAGCATGCCAGCTCACCGAAGACTCCCAGAGGTGCCCAAACGACTTAGCGGCGCTCAGAGCACACAAGGGAAATAAGTAAGAAGGATCCAACATGCTAGTGGTGAGATTTGGCTGTGATTTGACCAATCACAGATTTGATGACACACAAGGCTATATATACAAAGTGAGGGGACACGTTGAGACGCGCCCTTTAGAAAGGACGCCACAAAGGCGGTTGTTAAGCATGGATTATTAGGATTATAATTAATCCTTAACACTCCCCCTAATCTATGCTTATCTTCGGTTATATGCACCATCTTGATAAAGACTCCTTCAGTATGTTTGCCTTGAGATTGATTATCATCTTTATATTGAGAAATACTCCTCCAAAAACCCTGTGAAAAAAATATGAGGAAAATAATGTAGCTACATTGCTGAAACTCCTTTAAACCGATGGAAAAAATAAGGAGAAAATGATGCAACATATAATGATTATTGTCTCTTGCTAACTCATATGAGAAAACCTTTAAAGAAGGAGAAAACTCATTGATAAGTTTAGAGAACAATTAATATGTCTTGAGTACTTCCTTTAAAAAACCCGGTAGGGAAAATAGAAAGTATGACATATGATCTTTGAGAAGATATTGCCTCACTAAAAACCATTATGAGAAACTTGAGAGAAAACTCATAAGGGAAAAGAGTGCAATCGTACATGCCATTGAAAACTTCTTTAAAACCCAGTTGGAAAAAATATAAGGAGAAAATGATATGACATATATAGATACTTGTGTTTATATTATCTCATTAAAAACCTTTTATGAGAAACCATTATGGAAACACTCATCAAGGGAAAAAGAGTACAATATATGCAATCTGATGATTGTTAATAGATTATAGTCTGGGAGATTACTCCCCGTGAACTTTGCAAATATGGAGGATGTTTCATACCAATGCCATTAACATGAACATGAGATTTTGTATAATCTGTTGGATTATCACAATATTTTGTTTGCAAATTATTTCCTCAACTTTCTATAATCCATGAGGATAAGTAATTTCTGAGCAATTTGATTTATGATATTGCTCTTCATATAACCTGTAGGTATTGAGTAACACAAGTGGAAGTATCTTGATAAATCAAGTTATGTGATTCTGATGAATCTCAACCACACGATTTTGAGTGTGGTTAATCATTCTGCCAAGCCATGCATATTTTTGCAATGCTTTAGGATAAAGGAATTATGTGAGAATGATAAGTGGAAATAACCATTAAAATCCATTTATATGATTTTCATGTGAAGGCTATTCCAGCAAATTCAGTCATTTGATATGGCGTCGTTTGGATCAAATAAAGAGCCAATATCATTACATCATATCATGGTCATATCTTCTATTTCCTGATGGAAATATCCAAGATTTACTGTAATCTTCAGATATAAGATGATATTACTTATATCAACCATATACCTTTTGTTGGGGGTTGCACTCCGAATAAAGATAGCAAATATAGTGTCAAGCCTGACGTAGTTTGCAAGTATACGAGTGCTTTGACATTAGTGAGATATAGAACTTCAGGTCTCAGTATCACTTTATTATCACCCTTAGGTATGGATGGATTTGTACCTTATCAAAGGTAGTATGACCATACATGTCTTTTGTTGATATGATATATCAAATTGAACTTCTCCTATATGTTTTGGATATATGTAGACTGATATGTATTGTTGAGAGAATGCTCAAGTTGTAAACTTAAGCTAAATTTGGTTGAATCCAAATTTTCCGTCTTGAGATGATTTTATGTATGTTTAGGTCTTGTAGAGACATTGATGATGAAATCATCGATATACACTCAGGTGATACAAGGAATTCAAATTTGGGATTCATTTGTTAACACATAAACAATCATCATTCTTTGAGTAATCCTTGGGAAGAAGAAAATCATTTAGTCGGTAGTACCATATGATTTCCGACTATTTCTAGTCATAGAGTGACTTATGAAGTTTTACACAATACATGTTGCGATTTGTTTTTGAATTCGGAAATGAAGCCCTTCAAGGACTTTAATATAGATTTCTGAAATGAGTAACTCATATGAGTATGTAGTCACTGCATCAATTAACTGCATGGATAATATTATTTGTACTGCCAATGGTATTTATTATCAAAACATAATTCCACTCATACCAAGAAGGTATGTTACATCGTAATCGATGTACGGTCTCTGCGTGAACCCTTTTGCTACAAGCTTTGCTTTCTCACCACCTCATTGACTTTGTTTATGAATGACAAGTTTTTAGTATTCCATATGGAAGATACTTATGAAGAGTAGGTATTACTGTGGTAAATACCACTCTTTGATGAGCGAGTGCTATTCTTCATTACTTGCTTCCTTTTATGTGAACCAATATGAGTACAAGAGGCACTCTACCATGGATTTTGGTTCAGGGCCCAAAAGGTTTTAGCAATTTGGAGAAGAAATATATGTTGACAAATGTAGACTTATGTTATATGATTCTGGAGAAATCAACGAAATTTGTGGAAATGTATTTATTCCTTTTAACTCCTTGTGATTTCCTACAACAATGGAGTCAAGGTGTTTCGATGTCCCGGCACAAAAACATTTGTGCACATCTATGTCGGGCTTTGGATGATGAGCATCTAGTGAGGTGTCTTTCAACTTGATGTTGAATTACATTTACTGGTTAAGGATTTGATTTCCTCTATTTGCGCAAAAGCATATGCGATATTATATCTCGTGTGGTCAGATTTCTCTCCCTTTTTCTCTCATTTCGGGAGAAAAGTGGTTTATCAGGTACCTCCACTCTTTCTGACACTTTACTGCAGGAATATAATTGAGTAACACCTTTGTCATCAATAAATGTATGTGGCAGATTTGCAATGTGTTGCAAATATGTGATTCTAAACTTCTTGTTCAGATTCTTTGAGTACGTGGATATAAGGACTGAATGTGAATAACATTTCTAATTTATTTCTTGGCATTCTTTGTGGTACTAATCTCCCCTAATGCCAGAAATGTCCTTATTGCTGATGCAATCAACATACGGGCTATGAATAATTTTGATTGACGGATAAATTTGTATTCCTCACATAGATCCCTATTTTTTTTGTGAGAGCCCATTGATGTATGCTGGAGTGGTGATATTGATATGTAACCGAATTATCGCACATAGGAAATACTTTGTTGATTTCCACGTAATTACTACAAGGAGAAAGTAGTATGCTATGCAGTTGGTATGATTTATATCATACTTACGGTGTGTAATGTCGTATTTGTCTAGCATGAGGCTAGTAAATTACGATTCTATAAGTTTTGTCATATAATTAATTTCATTATCTTTGATAAGATATTGAACTAAACCATTATGTGTATAATCAGACATTGCTTGTGAAATGAGTTCAACGAAGTTGTCCATTCGAATGGATTTATCCCTTGTTTAGGATAACTTGCTCTTACTTTGAGAATTTGAGCAATTAATTTAGTTATATCATTCATGGTTTGTGTGACAAGAGACACACTAGAAATCATTTTATAAATGTTTCCATGAGTACCATGAAGTATCTGTATAATACCACATAATGGTTGAGTAATCCACATATCTTCTGAATGTGTTCAAGGAAGAATGAGTGGCTCATTTAGAATTGTAAGGTGAGAGTGCCTTAAATTAATTTCCCCTATCACACATGTGATGCACATAAAATCTGATGATTTGGGAATTTTTGCAACTTGTTAAGTTATGACCAATAGAATTGTCCATAATTTTCTAATCAACCCCAAACCAGGATTGTAAGGCTTATAACCAAATATTTTGTAAGATTTAGAAAATTATTTTGTACGCAACAAAACTAAGTATGAATTGATTCATACGTTCAAAATTTATCAAATATAATGTCCAGGAAATAGGATATTGGACATTATACTACATGTAGCAGTACAACTATAGCAAACAATATTTTGGGTATAATCGGGATATTACATGAGGTCTCCCATATTACTGAAAAATGAATTATGCAAACATATCATAGGCGCAAACGAATTGATCATTCTTTTATTGCACTATATTTTTGGTTCTCCTTCTGATGAAGATTTGAGAACATCATTTACCAGAATAGTTTTGGTCGTATGTTTGCAAATTTTCAAATACCCCAATGAACTTATTTGCCTTTTAATAAACTCATGGTGTGGTTTGACCATATGTTTGAGGGTTTGGTAATCATATGTACGATATTTATGTAACCACACATTTGACAAACTTAAGAATTGTCTTTGTGATCATTTAGAAATGATCAATTCCCAATTAAAAGATACTTCTGTCATTGGTTGTCTTTAGCCTCCACTTTACTTTCAATCCATCATGGTTCTATTTTGTGACCACTCACTTGCATAGTATTCTCAATGCTAGCAATTATTTGAAGCACTCGTTGGGTGAATATGATGATTTTAAGAAATAACATGTTTCTTTACCATGAAAATGGTAATACCATCATAAGGAGATGTAAAGTGTATCAAGGGCTTTTCAACCTGATCTGCATATGAAAATGTGAGATTATGAGATCTCAACTTCAAGTTGATTTTATAATTACCAAAATTGTAAGTTGCGATAGGCTTGAGGCCTTGAAATATTATTGGGTGATCATTCCAAATGTGCTCATGGCAACATGTTTCTCTTAAGGGAAATATTCAAGGTGAATAAATATTCATCCATTATGTACTTAGTTTGATAACTAAGTGAAGTTGGTGATTTATAAAATGCATATGCACATATTAGGTATTAAGATAATAGCCATGTCACATTTTCCCAAGATGGAGTTATAGTGGCAACAATGCCACATGTGGATATAATGACTGATGTCATGAATCATCTTAAAATAAATACTCCCACCAAATCATGCATTTGGTGTATTTGGAAATGTCAGCCATGTGTTACATGAAAATGCTAATGCATTTGTTTAATTTACTACTAGGAGTAAGTGGCATCAATGAATAAATTATTTGTTTGGGAACAATCATGGCCAAGGTGATCCTTGGTGAACCTGGGTGTATCCTTCAATACAACACATGTGATGAAATTATTGCTAATGTTTTGGAATTAATTCTTGAGGAAGTGTGTGACTTGAGAGTCACTGCCAAAACGTATAGACTTTGTGTATTTCACATTGGTTAGTCGCTATGAAAGTATAATGACAATGTGATGTGGACCTTGTAAAAAATGTTTTGACACTTAATCATTGCTATAAATTATGCGATCCATCTTGATGGATGGATGACACTATAATTAGAAATAGTGTCGTAGGCTTCATTGCCATGTATTTTACCAATGTAATAGAAGGTAATCAGATGTATATGCTAATACTTTCATAGTTTCCTATGATATATTCAAGAAAGCGTGCAAGTGTAATATTTACTATGAGAGTAAAATATTTTAGTGAACAACAACAATAAATGCTTCGGAGGAGCAAATACTAGTACGTCTGACGCCTTATAGCCATATGTTACCTCCATGGGTAAACGAGAGATAATTAATTTACCTACAATAAATTTAAGACCACCATGGTTGATGTTGTAATGAATTTAGTAAAATTAATGGGTATTTTAAGAAGTTATCTTGAAACCATCAATGTGAATCTCAAATTGCTAAATATGACACCTTGAAGATAATCTCCAAAATGGAGTAGATCTCACGACATTAGGGAGTATAATCTGATGAAGTCAGTAGACTCACTAGTAGTGCCTTATGTCATGACTTGGTAAAATGTGTGGAAGAGCACTTTGTAAAACAATCATAATGTCGAAACGACAAAACGTAGGCATTATCAATAGTGGTGATAATCTGAAAAGCAGTAGATCTACACACTACCTTGTGATCCCAAAACATCAATTTGAAGAATTCATTTTGAATTTTGCGTCAATATTTGCAAGAAATTGAAAATCTCAATTGCAAATAAATGTATTAATCTCGACATGTAACGAACATGGAGATACATACATTCCGGAATACATCTCAGTACTCAATAGATATACACTACTATTGTAATGAATAGTAATGATGTTGAAAACTTGATGTTCAATTGAAAAACTTGAATTGTATAGACCTCAAATTAAGGGAGATGATCTTATATCAAGTTGCAAGATAATTCAACAAAGTGAATTAATATTTGCGAGAGAAAATTAATCTCAATCGCAATGAGATTGTTTCGCGAGAGAAGAAATTATCAATCGCAAATCAGTATTGTATTTAACAGGTCTAAAACAGGGTGAAATCACTGCTAGAACAACTGCAAAATCACAATTAAAACAAGTTTTGTCCTATTCAAAAATAGGTAAAGCCGCAAGGGCTAAACTGTAAAACTTGCGAAGAGATAAGATTTCTATCTCTCTTCTCCACTCCCGTGCGGTTACATACCCCAAATTCACCATGGGGAATTTGTCTATGCAGCCACTGGGAGGAGCTCGCCACGCCGCTGTGTACCATGGGAGCAAGCGCCGCGCGTGGTAGGGGCCTCTTCGGGGAAGGGGACCCGGCGGCAGTGACGCCGGTGCGTGAGGGATCCGGCGACGGGCGCGGCATGGCCGGGCGAGTCCTGGCGCAGGTCGGTCGCGCGTAAGGGCGGCCATGCCTGGTGCTGCTGGCCAGGGCGCGGGTGAGGACAACCACGGCCTAGCGCAGGGACCCGGCGATAGGTGGCCGAGCGGAGCGCGGCCAGGCGGACCGCGCGGGGCGCATGCCTGGAGCAATTCCGGCATCAGTACTGCCTCGTCGCGGGCGTTGCCGCAAGGAAGATAATGTTGTTTCCCCACTGCTGCGTGCGTGGAGAAAAATAAAAAGAAGCAATCGCTGCAAAAAAAGATTCAGAGAATGCTAAAAAGGTACAGGTTCTTGATGAGAGCGTTTGATGCTTCCAGAATTGAAATCGGAAAGTAGCACCTTGATTCTTGTATGTAGCAATTTGATCAAGACTTTAATAATTTGCCTGGGTTGCTTGTTGACTCCGATTTCTCTCTTTCTTGATTTCATCCATCGGGCCCACGAATTTGCGTGTAGGCCGAAAATTAAGATCGTCATAGATTGGTACGGGACTGCCCGAATCACTCGTCCATTCTTCTACGATGTCGGGCATTCCCGGATGGAACTGCTGAATGATGTCCTTGCTCCATGGCCGTGGATCATGGTCGTCGATAACTGCCATGTCGGCGATGGCCTAGTCGCTCTCTCGGAGAAACTACAGTGCTGATAATGTGTTACAGTAAACGAGAGAGAAGCGACTGGAATAAACAGTGAATCTCTTTATTGATGACACACAAGGCTATATATACAAAGTGAGGGGACATGTTGAACAGACGCGACCTTTACAAAGGACGCCACAAAGGCGGTTGTTAAGCATGGATTATTAGGATTATAATTAATCCTTAACAGTTACCACTGCAGGTGAGGATAACTCCAGCATGCCAGCTCACCGGCGACTCCCAGAGGTGCCCAAACGACTTAGCGGCGCTCAGAGCACACAAGGGAAATAAGTAAGAAGGATCCAACATGCTAGTGGTGAGATTTGGCAGTGATTTGACCAATCATAGAATCTCTGCCCACCACGTGCTCGACGAAATGGTTTTGGCATGAGAAATTTTTTTGGAGGAGCTGAAACTTGGTGTGGTGGTTTGTCAATGCATCAAGAGGCTCCCTAAATCTTCTTAGAATTTTTGGAGTGGAAAAACGTTGGGTTTCATTAAAATAATTAAATCTTTTCCAAACTCCACTCGAACAAATTTTGAAATATTTGGACTAGAGGGCACAAGGTTTTCAGGTAACTAGGTTGATGCTACTAAGGACTAGTTGGGGTAATTTATTTGGGGTCAAAATCCTAAGGCAACTCTGAGCTCTTTTGAAAACTGCAATGGACCCAAAATAATTTGAGAAATTGTTTTTAAACTATTTGATGACGAGATGATGTATATACTTCTCGCACCTTGTTGGCTATCCCAAGTGAAAGGTTGAGATGTAGTCAGCAGCAAGTTTTCCCTCACACGGAACTATAAGGTTTATCAAACCAAGATGACTCCTAGGCTCAACAAGTAGGTGTCTACTGTCCTGGTCAACAGAAGACGTGGACCTGCACACACAACAAATAACTTTGCTCCCAACGAGTACAGAGATGTTGTCAATCTCTTCGGCCTTGTAGTTTACAAAGGATCAAACACAAGCGGGAAAGTAAGAGTGATAGCAACGGAAAAGTACATGAAAGCGGTAAATGATGGAGGTGTAAACAATGATGGTGATATGGACCGGAGTCACATGATGTTCACTAGTGATGTCTCTCTCCCAAAAGACGATAAACAACTATGCTTGGGTACACAAATCACAGTTGGGCAATTGACAGAATTATGAACGCACCGCAATGCTAATTATGCTACTTGATAGTTAGAGGTTCAATAGTAATGCGCAGCACGCCAAGACAAGTAGACCATTTATTCATCAGCATGTACTTACTAATCATCCACCTTGAGATATCTATCCAGAATATCTCACCGGTATTAAGTTGCGAGCCCCATCCAAAGTGTAAACTCAATGCAACGGACAACTACATTAACGAACTATGCATAAGGTAAACAATCCTTGCAACCATGGTCACAAGCACCGTTGTTTTCTCCCTGGTGGCAACAACACATCCCCTAGTCTCATGTTTCTATCACTCAAGCTAGACATCGAGGGGCATGAACCCACAATCATGCATAATGCTCCCTCTTGGAGTTACAATCTACTACTCGGCGAAAGCAATAAATAGCAACGGAGAACATGCATGAATCACTAAGGAACATAATATAAAAGGATAATGAAATATATAACTCATAACAATCTGAACATAATCTCATAATCCATTGGATCCCAACAAACCAACATAGCAATAGCAAGAGAATTACATAGATGCCTTGATCATGTAGGCCAGCTCACAAGGACTAACCATTGAAGCACAACATTCGAGAGAATACATCACATAGCTACTGGTCATGGAATCATGGTCCAAGGAGGACTACTCAGGGCACATCCGGGAAGCGTCCATGGCGGTGGAGAAGCTCCCGGTGGTCAATCCTCCCTCCGGTAGGGTGCCTGGAAGAGGTCTCCTGACGCTCTCGATCTCCGAAGCGCTGCGGCGGCGGAACGATGGAGAAATTCACGATTCTAGAAGTTGTGGAAGGGTTTCCTCTCGCGACTCTAAATATAGGCCAAAGGAGGGCACCGGAGGAGGTGGGGCCCACCCAGGCGGCCTCATGGCACGGCCTAGGGCCTGGCCGTGCTAGCAGGTCGCCTGGGCAGCCCCTGACCCCCCTCTGGCCCATCTTCGATGATGTGGAAGCTTCTGTTTCGCTGATTTTTTATATATTTTTCCTGGAATTTTTCGGGCTTCGGAAAATTGGGTAAAAGCCCTTGCAAAATAGACATCAGCAGACAAAAACTGGCACTGGGTGCACTGAGTTAGTAGGTTAGTCCAAATATGTGTAAAATGATATAAAAGTGTAGCAAAACATATAACAATGTCATCCAAAAGATCATGGAACAAGCACAAATTATAGATACGTTTGGGACGTATCAACATCCCCAAGCTTAACATCTGCTCGTCCTCGAGTAGATAAATGATAACACGATAATTTTTGTGGTGACATGTTAACACACATATAAGACAATAACAAGAAAGAGTCTATATCTAGTATTGAGTTTAGCAAAGTAAGAACATAAAGGTGCAAGAGCTCTCGCTGTCCCTGACTCGAATGTCTCCAAATGGTGTTTGTGTGCAAGAAGTGGAAGATGGGTTGAGATCATAAAATATATTTTTTAATTGAGAACTCAATCTACTAAAATTTCACACTTGGTCTCCTTTGGAATCTTATTTTGACTCATCCCCAGACCACTAGTCAGGCACAAGTCAAAATGATCCTCTCCCTTTCGATTTTGAGCACTCATGCAATGGATGAGCGTAAACAAGATATGTTGGCACTTAAGATGGCAAATAGAATAATGATGGGGAAGGAAGACAAAAAGGTGTGAAAGGCTCACATTAATGAGGACAACCATAGGCGATAGAAAGCCAAATTATAGATATGATGTGAGGAGTAGGGATTGCCATGTAACGGATGCACATATGAGCTAAGGTAAGCTCTCCAATGGAATTAGTGGGGGTGCATCCAACTTGTTTGCTCATGAAAACCTAGAGCTCATTTGAGGAGGCTCATCATTGGAATATGCAAACCAAGTTCTATAGTGTAAGGGTCCCCACATAGTTATGCATGAATAATAATCTCTATGTAGTACCAATATAGCAATGGAGTATGAGTGTGGATCTTCAAAAGGAATAGTAGTGTTGCCCCCTTCTCTATTTTTATTTCTTTTTAAAAAAAATCTGGCCTCTTTGGCTCTTTATTTTTATCTCTCATTTGTCCTCTTTGGGATCTTTTGTTTGTCCTCTTTGGGATCTTTTCCTCTCTTAAGGGCAACACTCTATGTTTTACAAAAATAAAAAGAAGATCATCACACTTTATAAGTACTCAACATAAAGACAAGTGAAAATTATCATGATGTATGCAAATGTATGCATATGCCAGTGTAGCAGGATATGCAATGATACTCGCGCGTCATGTAGCCATAATTGGAGCAAGGCCCAACTATCATGCGTCTCTACGATCAAGCAAAAGCATGTATGACATAAAGATCAAGTCATGAGATGGTGGATGTTGCATGGCAAAGTATCTCGGAAAGGCTATGGAAATGCCTTAATAGGTAGGTATGGTGGCTGTTTTGAAGAAAGATATAATGAGGCTTATGTATGACAGAGCGTATCATGTCATGGATTTGGATGCACCAGCGGACTTTGCACCAACTCTCAATGTGAGAAAGGGCAATGCACGGTACCGAAGAGGCTAGCAAAATATGAATGGTGGAAGTGCCAACAATCGAATACTCACATTAGTCCGAAGAACTCATACGCTTATTATTGGTAACTCTCTATCGAGTTAGGAAATTAACATAGAGACAAGTACCCCGAGGAGGAGTGTTTGGGGCTTTGGTTATCCTTGCGCATTGTCGACTCATGGTAACGTGAGGGTACTCTATATATTCCAACCCCTCCAGAGGTTAGCGATCAATTTAGTAGCTAGAGTTCCCAACTAATTTTTTAATTTTCGAAAAACACACGGATTTCCCAAAATACGACACCTATCACTAATAGGCTCAAGCTCTTGGCACCAATTGTCCAAATATTACTCAAATCAATAACTCAAAACTATTGCAACTTACTACTATACTTAAATAGCAACCTCAGTTACCTACTCATGCAAGACACACAACTCAGTGCAACGAGCCAACTCTCTAAACAAGATAAGGATGATAACTCAAGAGAGTTCCAAAATCAACCTAAATAATAGCTCTTAAAAAGATAAGCATGACAGTAGCTATGAAAAGATGATGAACACACAAAAAAGATAAGCATGAAAACCTATGTTGTGTTCTAGAGTGGAATGAAGCGTGTTTCTCTCCCAAACAAGGTAGTCTAGGTTCCGACTTGTTATGACCAGAAAGCAAACTAAAACAAACTAAAAATTAAAGAGCGGGATGCTCCAAGCATAGCACATAATAACATATGAAGTGATAAAAATATAGCATGGAGATGGACGAACTGATGATTGTTGATAGAGAAGGGGATGCACGGGGGCATCCCCAAGCTTAGACACTGGAGTCTCCTTGAATATTTATTGGGGTGCATGGGGGCATCCCCAAGCTTGAGCGCTTGACACTCATGTATCTTCTTTCATCATCTCCCATCGCATACTTGAAAACTCCCTTCATACAAAACTCATTATAAGCTGATTAGAGTGGTTAGTACCCTTAATAAAATAATCCATTACCTGCTGGAAATAAAGATTTTCATGAAAAGTTACTTCCTCTCATGGTTGCCAAAAGGTTTTTGCAAATATAAAGTAAGCTTAGGATTTGCAAAACAATGAAAACGCAAAACATGGCAGAATCTGTCAAAAACAGAACAACATGTAGTAAATAATTTATTCGGGGCACTTCTGCAACTCAAATCAAAAACCTCGGAACATATTGCAGAAAGAAAATTATATAGAGCATGCTGTCTAAAAACTGTAGATCAAAAATATGAATTGGTGATTTTTGGCAAATTTTTCCGTCAAGCAGACAGAATCTGTTTCTCGATAGCATGCCACATTTTTTTAACTTTCTTGCAACCGGAGGCTATAACTTGGCACAAAGCTTAAGAATAAAGATACAATGATGTTGCTACAGTAGTAACAAGCATCAAGACCACTAAAACATAAAGTAAAAAACAAATTGGGTTGCCTCCCAACAAGCGCTTTCTTTTATGCCTTTGAGCTACGCATAATGCAATAAGATCAAGTGTTATCAACTCCAAAAGAATAACTTGCCCGAGTAACAGACTCATAAGTTAACTTAATATTCTTTCGAGGGAAGTGTTCTATTCCCTTTTTAATAGCAAATTGGAATTTAATAATTCCCTCTTTCATGTCAATGATAGCACCAACGATGCGGAGAAAAGGACGTCCCAAAGTAATTGGACATGAAGGATCATATTCAATGTCCATAATAACAAAATCAACGGGCACATAATTATCATTGACAAAAATAAGCACATCATCAATTCTCCCTAAAGGTTTCTTTATGGAAGAATCAACAAGACAAACACCAAAAGAACATGGATCATAAGGTTTCCAATCAAGCATATCATACATTCTTTTGGGCATAATGGAAGCACTAGCTCCAACATCACACAATGCAAAGCAAGAGATATTATTCAATTTAATTTTGACCATAGGATCCCAAACATCTTCTAGTATCCTAGGAATCGAAGTCTCTACATTGAGCTTCTACTCCATAGCTTTGATAAGAGCATTGGTAATATGCTCGGTGAAGGCAATATTGAGTGTACTAGTGTGGTGGTCTTTAGCCATTCTTTGCAAAAAGGTGATAACTTCGGTGGGACTACAATTGTCAAAATCAAGCTTACTACCATTAATTAAAGTGGTAGTGATGTCATCTAAGCTTATTATTTTGGTACTATCTAAATTCAAAGGACCTTATTGTCCTATAGTTGAGGTATTATCATCACCATTAATAGGTCCATTGGGACTAGGAGTGCGATGGGTGCTAAAAGTTTTGAGGTCCTCGACAACTTGTATAGTAGCAATGGTAGTGTGTGTAGGAAGGCTCTTAATTCTCTCTTCCTCTTCCTTTTCTCTAGCTCATCTCTCTTTAAGTTTGGCTAGCATTCTTCTGTTCTCATTAATTTGGACTTGGATAGCATTCATGGGTGTGGTGTTCCTTTCCTCAAGGAGGGAAGTTCTAATTTTAAGCATCTCTACATCATGAGCTATGTTGTCCACCTTCAAAGAGAGGCTATCTAATTTTTCTAGGTTCTCTTCTACACTCTTGTTGAATGCTTTTTGAGAGGTGATAAAATCTTTAAGCATGCTCTCTAATTCAGAAGTCGAGTTTTTGGTGCTAGGATAAGTGTTGTTGGATGGGAACTGTGACAGCCCAAATGCAATCTCCCCTCCCCTTTTGTATCTTCCTTGTATGGCAACCTTGGCATGTTGGTGTGATGTGGGGTGAGCCTAACTTTGTGTTATCATTTCATGTGCATCATGCCTTCTTGCATTGCATTTTTTCCTTTTGTTGTGGTTGCGTTGATGTGGGTGTCCTTGTTGTGATGTGCAAGTGTTGTTTTGATATGCTTCGTGATTGTTTAGGTGCGGGGCAACAAGTGCGTGTCAAAACCCACATGTTGCTCCATAAGGAAAAAACCCTTCTCTCTCTGTGTGTTATTTGTGGTAGCTTAAAAGTCTTCGTTTCTCCCCTGTAAAAAAAGTTCATCTTTCCCTAAAAAAATCCTTTTCATTTTGTGGAGGCAACCCCTCTGGTTTCTACTTTATTTTCCTTTTGGTTTTATTTAAAAATCAGAGCCCATTTAAATTAGACGAATATAATTTTGGTCTTCTAAAAATTTTCCACTTATTTTTACAAACAGTGGCAACATTTTAGAAGCCTAAATATTTGGTCAATTTTGTTTTACTCCTTTTCTTCTATCCTCTGGCTTTGTTCTAAATATCCATTTAATATTTACTTGCAAAAGCCTTTTATTTTATTTTTTCAAAGTGAGAGGGAGAGCAGCCCAAGTGTTTTAGTTAGGCCCATACCCGTTCGATCCAGCCCATATCACGTTCCTTCTCCCACCTCGCGTGCGTCACCTATGTACGAACCCTCTGGACACCATAGATCGCTTCTCTCCTTCATCAGACGGCCACCAGAGCTCCCTCCCCACCTATTTAGCCCATGCCTGTGACCTAGGGTTCTTCCTCGACCCGTTTTCCTCCTCCTCTCCCTCCTAGCACCGTCGGGGCGAGCCACTCGACGCCGTCGTCGCCATGGACGGGTTGTGGTGAGCTCGACGCCGGCAGCTATTCATCACCCTTCCTCTTCTTCGTCAGTGCCATAAGCACGCGGTGGCCATGGGAGATCCATTCCCGCAGCAACCGGACACCGAGGCCGACGCACGACGCCCCGACGACGAGCATCTTCTTCACCTCCGGCGATCTCTTCCGCGGAGTACCTCGACGTCGCGCGTTCCTTTCCTGCGCTGACTCTCCTCTCCGCCCCTAGGTGAGCACACGAAGCCTCGTCCCCTCTCCTCTGTCCGAAGCATCACATAGCTGCGTCACCAGCGTGTCGCCTTGCCGCACGGCTCTGTAGAGTAGAGCAGCAGAGGTAGCTAGTAGTGGCAAGTAGCAGTAGCAGCCACAGTATCCGCAACATGCAGTGGTAGTAGCAGCGAGCTAGCAGTGCGTTCGCGCACGTGTAGAGCAGGTCATACATCACGTACGTCACCGGAGTCGCTCGTCCGTGTGTGTCTCTGTTGCGCTGAAGCTAGCCCCTGTCCCGCGTTCAACTAGTGTAGATCCCCCTTTTCGAGGAAACGCCCCATGCTAGCCCAGTGGCAATAGAGCGTGCGTTGCACCGCAGCGTCGTGGGTTCGATCCCCAGCGTGCCCCTTTTTCTGGGGTTTTTCCCATCGGCGCTCTTCGAGTAATTAGCTTAGGGAAGTTTCCTCCCGTAGTAGAGCAGTGTTCCGAGCCCTAGCAAGATGGTTCGACCGAGCCAGGGCGACCGTGAGGTCCTGGGTTCGAGTCCCCATGTCGCCCCTTTTTGCTGTTTTATATTTCCTGCTGTGAATAGGGAGTTAGGCATTGTATGCCTACATATCTTCCCATACTAGTTCAGCTGCATGTGGCTAGCCCACTTGTGGTGACCATGCACTCCACCAGGGAGATGGTGGGTTCGACTCCCACCTCTCTCATATTTTCCTTTTATGTGTTGTGGGTTGTGTGTGCCACTGACAGGTGGTCCCAGGGCCCACCTGTCATGCACTAGTGGCCCTGGTGACTATGACCAGTAGGCCCCCTGTCAGTTTACATTTTAGTGGTGATATATTTGTGACTTGTGTGAAATCTCCTTGTTTGGAATAATTCTAGAAATGGAATGGGCTGATCTAGTATATCCCAAATTGGGCAGGCTCAGGAACAGTTCATGTTCTTGACTATGTTGTAGTTTGATCTTGTGTTATTTTTCTTTTACTGTTTGTGGTGTTTTTCTGCATGTAATATGGGCAGTATGATATATGGATTTGGGGTAGCAGAACCCAAGGAATCCAATGGTTGCACTGGATTCCAGTTTTGAACAGTTCTGTAGAAGTGTCACTTTGTGATGAGGTGGCACTTGTTTACCTTTGTAGGTTGGTGCAAGTGCATATTAGGATTGAGCCTCCATGCATCATTTTAGTTAGTGCTTCCTATTTTAAACGGCGTGTGGTGAATACCGTGTGTTTATTTGCGTTTCCGCTTTGCTTCGTCTCGTTAGAGTTCCGCAAGCGTGTCGGAAGTGAGGACCCGTTCGACTACGTCGGTTCGTCTGCTTCATGGAGTCATTCTTCTTCTCAGCGGGATCCCAGGCAAGATGACCATTTCCCCAGATACCATTACTATCATTTCCATGCTAGCATTACCTTTTCTATCGATTATGTCTCGTTGCCTACCACATGTTAAATATCAGCCTCTCAATAATGCCATGAAAACCTTCAACCTGTTCGACCTAGCAAACCACTGATTGGCTATGTTACTGCTTGCTTAACCATGTTGTTAGCGTTGCTAGTTGCAGGTGTAGTTGCTTCCATGTGAAAACATGGGTTCCTTGTTACATCACCATATTAAATGCTATTTAATTTAATGCACCTATATACTTGGTAAAAGGTGGAAGGCTCGGCCTTTCTAGCCTGGTGTTTTGTTCCACCTTTGCCCCCTTAGTTTCGGCAACCGGTGTTATGTTCCATAATTGAGCGCTCCTAACACGATCGGGGTTGTTATGGGGACCCCCTTGATAATTCGTTTTAGATTAAAGCTGGTCTGGCAAGGCCCAACATTGGTTCTACATTTGCCCAACATAATAATTTTGATAATACTGAAATGCATAGGGAGTTAACGCTACCCGAGGAGTAATTCTACATAATACAGGGAGGGCCAGTGCTGATGGTGCTGGTCCAAAACAGAGCACCGTACGGGGCCAACCCGGGGCAACTCGGGAGATTTCTATCAGGCCATCGTACGCTTCGCTTATCCGTCATGTCCTGAGAATGAGGTACATGGCTCCTATCGGGATCGTCGACACGTCGGGTGGCCTTGCTGGATTAGTTTTACCTTTGACGAGATATCTTGTGCATCGGGATTCCGGTGATGCTTTGGGTAATCTCAGAGTTGAGGTTTTCCACTAAGGAATCCAACGAGATCGCAAGTGTCGTGATCGAGGATTTCTATGCGGCTTGAGGTAATTTGTGATGGACTAGTTGGAGCACCCATGCAGGGTTAAATGTTTCGGAAAGCCGTGCCCACGGTTATGTGGCAACGTGGAAACTTTTTTTAACAGTGGTTCTAGATAACTTGAAGTTAACTTAATTAAAATATGCCAACCGTGTGCGTAACCATGACTGTCTCTTCCGTGAGTTCCTTCTCCGATCGAGGACATGGTGGGGTTATGTCTGACGTAGGTAGGTGTTCAGGATCATTCATTTGATCATCCATACTTCACGTTCACTATGCGTAGATCTTCCCCTCTTATTTCTTGTACTCGTAAGTTAGCCACCGAATATATGCTTAGCCGCTGCTGCAACCTCACCACTTAACCATACCTCACCCATTAAGCTTTGCTAGTCTTGATACCTTTGGAAATGAGATTGCTGAGTCCCCTGTGGCTCACAGATTACTACAACACCAGTTGCAGGTACAGGTAAAGGTTACTTGACGCGAGCGCGTTGATTGTTCATTTGGAGTTGCTTCTTCTTCTTCTTCTTCATCGATCTAGGATGGGTTCCAGGCCGGCAGCCTGGGATAGCAAGGATGGACGTCGTTCTTCTTTTCTCGTTTGTTTTTGTCCGTAGACGGACCCTGCTCTTATTCATGATGTTTATGTATTATACTGTTGTGACTCTGATGTAGCTTGTGGCGAGTGTAAGCCAATTCTATATATATATATATATCTTCTTTTCTGTACATGTACTTGTAACGATATCCATTCTTGTGACACGACAAGATGCACTTCTATCCCTGACGAGGCCTTCGTGCCAAATTGAGGATAGGGTCGCATCTTGGGTGTGACAGGAACGGTCTAGGATTGCTACCAAAATTACTCCTATAAGCATTGTTATTAAAGTTGTTCCTAGAGATACAATTAACATCAACTTGCTCTGTTTCTTGAGCGACCAAAGAATTTAAAGGAACACCATGAGGATCAATAGGAGTTTGCTTAGTAAGTAGAGTCATGATCATGTCAACCTTATCATTAAGGGAGGATATCTCCTCAATAGAGTTTACCTTCCACGTGTTGGAGCTCTCTCGGTGTGCCATTCAGAATAACTTGTCATCATCTCATCCAATAGCTTTGTGGTAGCACCAAGTGTAGTTGACATAAAGGTTCCTCCCGCGGCCGAGTCTAACAGATTCCGCGAGGTAAAGTTCAATCCTGCAAAGAAAGTTTGGATAACCATCCAAGTAGTCAAACCATGTGTAGGGCAATTCTTAACAAGAGATTTCATACGTTCCCAAGCTTGAACAACATGTTCATTATCCAATTGTCTAAAATTCATAATGTTACTCCTCAACTGGATAATCTTAGTAGGCGGGTAATACTTCCCAATAAAACCATCTTTGCACTTATCCCAAGAATCTATGCTATTCCTAGGCAAAGATTGAAGCCACACTTTAGCTCCTCCTCTCAAGGAGAAAGGAAAAGGCTTAAGTTTAACAATATCACCATCTACTTCTTTATATTCTTTGATATCACAGAGATCAACAAAATTGTTCAAGTGCAAGGCAACATCATCTCCAGCACCGGAGAATTGATCTTTCATAACTAGGTTCAGTAAAGCAGGTTTAATCTCATAGGACGTGGCTCCAATGGCGGGAGCAGCAAAAGGAGTGCAGATAAAGTCATTGTTGTTCTGACTAGTGAACTCACATAACTTGGTATTTTCAGTGGAACCCATAGCAGCGGCAACAAGCAAGAACAAAGCAACTAATTTTTTTGTGGTTTTTGGTATAGGACTCTAAAGCAAAAACTAAAAAGCAAACTAACAAGACTAAAAATCAAAGGTAAAGGATAGCATGCAACTCCCCTATCTTGAAGACTGGAGTCCCCGGCAACGGCGCCAGAAAACTTTGCATTGATGATGAGATGATGTAGATACTTCTCGCACCCCATTGCTTACCCCAAGTGGAAGGTTGAGATGTAGTGAGCAACAAGTTTTCCCTCACACGGAACTATAAGGTTTCTCGAACCAAGAGGACTCCTAGGCTCAACAAGTAGGTGTCTCATGTACTGGTCAGCAGAAGACGTGTACCTGCACACACAACAAATAACTTTTCTCCCAACGAGTACAGAGAGGTTGTCAATCTCTCCGGCCTTGTAGTTTGCAAAGGATCAAACACAAGCGGGAAAGTAATAGTGATAGCAACGGAAAAGTACATGAAAGCGGTAAATGATGGAGGTGTAAACAATGATGGTGATATGGACCGGAATCACGTGATATTCACTAGTGATGTCTCTCTCCCAAAAGATGATAAACAACTATGCTTGGGTAAACAAATCACAGTTGGGTAATTGACAGAATTATGAACGCACCACAATGCTAATTATGCTACTTGATAGTTAGAGGTTCAATAGTAATGGGCAGTACGCCAAGACAAGTAGACCGTTTATTCATCAGCATGTACTTACTAATCATCCACCTTGAGATATCTATCCAGAACATCTCGCCGGTATTAAGTTGCGAGCCCCACCCAAAGTGTAAACTGAAAGCAACGGACAACTGCATTAACGAACTATGTGTAAGGTAAACAATCCTTGCAACCATGGTCACAAGCACCGTTGTTTTCTCCCTGGTGGCAACAACACATCCCCTAGTCTCATGTTTTGTCACTCAAACTATACATCGAGGGGCATGAACCCACAATCATGCATAACGCTCCCTCTTAGAGTTACAATGTACTACTCGACCAAAGCAATAAATAGCAACGGATAACATGCAAGAATCACTAAGGAACATAATATAAAAGTATAATCAAATATATAAATAATAACAATATGAACATAATCTCATAATCCATCAGATCCCAACAAACCGAGCATAGAAATAGCAAGAGAATTACATAGATGCCTTGATCATGTAGGGCGGCTCACAAGGACTAACCATTGAAGCACAAGATTGGAGAGAAGACATCACATAGCTACTGGTCATGGACTCATGGTCCAAGGAGGACTACTCACGACACGTCCGGGAAGCGTCCATGGCGGTGGAGAAGCTTCCGGAGGTCAATCCTCCCTCCGGCAGGGTGCCGGGAAGAGGCCTCCCGACGCTCCCGATCTCGGAAGCACTACGGCGGCGGAACGATGGAGAAATTCATGATTCTAGAAGTTATGGAAGGGTTTCCTCTCGGGACTCTAAATATAGGCCAAAGGAGGGCACCAGAGGAGGTGGGGGCCACCCAGGCGGCCTCCTGGCGCGGCCTAGGGCATGGTCACGCCAGCAGGTCGCCTGGGCAGCCCGTGGCCCCCTCTCACCCATCTTCGGTGATCCGAAAGCTTCTGTTTTGCTAATTTTTTATATATTTTTCCTGGAATTGTTCGGCCTTCGGAAAATTGGGTAAAGGCCCCTGCAAAATAGACATCATCAAACAGAAACTAACACTGGGTGCACTGAGTTAGTAGGTTAGTCAAAATATGTGTAAAATGATATAAAAAGTGTAGCAAAACATATAACAATGTCACCCAAAAGATCATGGACGAAGCAGAAATTATAGATACGTTCGGTACGTGTCACTATTTCACTCAAAATAAAAATATGAAATAGGTTAAAAGATTTGTGAAACTGGTTTGGATGTTGTCTTGGGACAAGGGAGGATTATTGGAGTGAAAGTTTTGAAAGTAGGTAAGGGGAGAAGTGACAATAGAATTCTTAAAAGGAAGATGTTTAGCATATAGTCTCAATTGTGGGCTTTTATAAAAATAAATAAGATCTCACATCAAAAATCTTTGTCACGGAAGAACCATGTGGGAACCATTAAAAACCAAGATCCAACTCATGAAAAAATTTTAAGAGATTTTTCTCAAGAATCAGTTTTCAAAAGACTTTTCACCAAAATTCCAATAAATCTCTTGAAAAAACTTTTGTTAAACTAATTTAAAGATTTCGGGGTGTTACAACACCTACCCCCTTAGGAAAAATCTCGTTCCCGAGATTTCATCTGTTCTTCAAATAGGTGTGGATACTGAGCCCGTAGGAATTCCTCTCTTTCCCATGTTGCCTCGTCTTCACTGTGATTGCTCCACTTTACTGTGTAAGATTTGATTACCTTCTAACGTGTCCTCCTTTCAGACTCCGGTAAGTGAGGTATGGTTGAATGACTATGCTCTCGTGCGGTACTTGCTTATCCGGGTTGCTCACACACTTTCACAACTGTGATATGTGAAAAATGTCACGGGCGTATGACAATTCAGAGGGTAGGTCTAGTTGGTAGGCTACCTAGGCTCTCCCTGCAATTATTCAGAAGGGTCCGATAAATCAAGGTCCCAATTTTCCTTTGACTGTAAATCTTTGCAGAACTCTCTTTGGAGATACTCGGATATAAACATATTCATTTGGCTCAAAACTGATGTCCTGATGCTTTTAATCATAGTAACTCTTTTGACGACATTGGGCTGCTTTGAGTCTGTCCCTAATTATCTTAAACATTTCCTTGGCCTCTTGGAGCATTTCTGGGCCGAAGATACGGCTACCTCCAGTCTCTGACCAATGAAGCGGTGTGTGAAATCTTCGTCCGTAGAGGGCTTTGAAAGGTGACATTTGCACACTAGCCTGACAACTGTTATTATATGAAAACTCCGCATATGGTAGGTTGTACTCCCAATTGTCCCCATAAGTTAGAACACATGCCATAAACATGTCTTCTAAGATTTGATTCACACGCACGGTCTGGCCTCCTCTGTGGGGATGATATGTTGTACTCAACACCACGTGTGTTTCCAAGACTTGTTGTTGGTAATCCCAAATCTGGAGATGAACTGTCTGCCTCTGTGAAACACTATGGTCTTCATGACTTTGTTTAAATAGACGATGAGGGCTACATAAAGCCTTGCTAGCTTCTGCATGGAGTAAGTGGTCTTTACGGGAATGAAATGTGTCACTTTTGTGAGCAAGTGGGTGATGACCATATAGCATCATGACCATGTTGCGACCTAGGTATTCCGACAATAAAATACATGCCTATTTCATTGTAGTAGCCATGTTGGTTTCTGGTGCTCTGCTTTAATTCCTTGACAAGAGTCACAATGTGCAATGAATGAGACAATATCTCTTTTCTTGCCATGCCACCAAAATTTCTCTTGAATATCGTTGTACATTTTTGTGCCTCCTAGGTGCATGGAGTAGGGGGGTATAAGCTTCTTCCAAAATTTGCGCCTTAAGGTCCTCTTAGTTAGGTACGCACATTCTGTCACCGTACCATAAAGTTCCTTGCCCATCAATGGTGAATTCCAAGGCCTTGCCCATGCTTACTTTTCTATGTATTCCTTCAATACTGGGATGTCCTTCTTGAGCCTTCTTGATGTGCTCTTCCCATGTGGGTTGTATTTTCAGGCGTGCAACCGTGCCTTCGGGAACTAAAAGCATGTTGAGTTTGGCAAACTCCAAAATGAATTCTCGCCGTAATTGTTGTAGGCTGCTGCTACCTGGGTCAGGATTTCTGCTGAGAGCATCTGCTACCACATTTTCTTTACCTGGGTGAAAATGAATTCCCACACCATAATCTTGATTAATCTAACCTGCGACGCTGTCGCAAGTTAAGCTCTAGTTGTTTGAAAATATATTTGAGAATTTTATGGTGTGTGTATATTCACAACGATTGCCAAGGAGTAAATGTCGCCATTCGTTGAGGGCATGAATTTCTAATACTAATTCTAGATCATGAGTAGGATAATTTTCCTCATGTCGTCACAGTTGCCTTGAGGTGTAGGCTATGACTTTTCCTTCTTGCATTAGTAAACATCCAAGGCCTTTTCTGGATGCGTCGCAGTACGCTTCAAAGTCTTTGTGTAAATCAGGTATAATTAATGCTGGTGTGGTGGTTAATCTCTTCTTTAACTGTTGGAAACTTTTCTCACAGGCTTTGTTCCCTTAAAATTTCTTATCCTTTTTGAGTAATTGCTTCATCGGTTTGGCTATGGTGGAAAATCCTTCAATAAACCTTGTGTAATATCCAGCCATCCGTAGTAAACTCCTGACGTATGTCACGTTGGTTGGTTGTTTCCATCATAGTATGGCCTTGACTTTATCTGGGTCTATGACAATACTGTTGGAATTATGACCTAGAGGCAATGATAAATAAGTTATTATTATAATTCCTGTATCAAGATAATCATTTATTATCCATGCTATAATTGTATTGAATGAAGACTTAGATACATGTGTGGATACATAGACAAAACACTGTCCCTAGCAAGCCTCTAGTTGGCTAGCTAGTTGATCAAGGATAGTCAGGGTCTTCTGACTATGTACAAGGTGTTGTTGCTTGATAACTGGATCACATCATTAGGTGAATCATGTGATGGACTAGACCCAAACTAATAGACGTAGCATGTTGCTCGTGCCATTTTGTTGCTACTGTTTTCTGCGTGTCAAGTATTTATTCCTATGACCATGAGATCATATAACTCACTGACACCGGAGGAATGCTTTGTGTGTATCAAACGTCGCAACATAACTGGGTGACTACAAAGATGCTCTATAGGTATTTCCGAAGGTGTCCGTTGAATTAGTATGGATCAAGACTGGGATTTGTCACTCCGTGTGACGGAGAGGTATCTGAGGTCCCTCTCAGTAATATAACATCACACACAAGCCTTGCAAGCAATGTGACTTAGTGTAAGCCACGGGATCTTGTATTACGGAACGAGAAAAGAGACTTGCCGGTAAACGAGATTGAAATAGGTATGCGGATACTCACAATCGAATCTCGGGCAAGTAACATACCGAAGGACAAAGGGAATGACATACGAGATTATATGAATCCTTGGCACTGAGGTTCAAACGATAAGATCTTCGTAGAATATGTAGGATCCAATATGAGCATCTAGGTCCCGCTATTGGATATTGACCGAGGAGTCCCTCGGGTCATGTCTACATAGTTCTCGAACCCGCAGGATCTGCACACTTAAGGTTCAGCGTTGTTTTATGCGTATGTGAGTTATATGGTTGGTTACCGGATGTTGTTTGGAGTCCCGGTTGAGATCACGGACGTCACGAGGGTTTCCGGAATAGTCCGGAGACGAAGATTGATATACAGGATGACCTCATTTGATTACCGGAAAGTTTTCGGCATTACCGGAAATGTACCGGGAGTGACGAATGGGTTCCGAATGTTCACCGGGGGGGGGGGGGGAAGCCCACCCCGGGGAAGCCCATAGGCCTTAGGGGTGCCGCACCAGCCCTTAATGGGATGGTGGGCAAGCCCAAGAAGGCCCCTGCGCAGGTTAAGAGAAAATCAAAGAGAAAAGAAAAAAAGGGGAAGTGGGGAAAGAGAGAAGAACTCCACCTTCCAATCCTAGTTGGCTAGGATTGGAGGAGGACTCCTCCTCCCCCCCCCCTCCAGCCGAACCCCTTGGGGATCCTTGAGCCTCAAGGCAAGGCCCCTCGCCTCCCTCCTATATATACGGAGGTATTAGGGCTGATTTGAGACAACTTTGCCACGGCAGCCCCACCACATACCTCCGCGGTTTTTCCTCTAGATCGCGTTTCTGCGGAGCTCGGGCGGAGCCCTGCTGAGATTAGATCGCCACCTACCTCCGGAGCGCCATCACGCTGCCGGAGAACTCATCTACCTCTCCGTCTCTCTTGCTGTATCAAGAAGGCCAAGATCATCGTCGAGTTGTACGTGTGCTGAACGCGGAGGTGCCGTCCGTTCGGCACTAGATCGGAGCGGATCGTGGGACGGATCACAGGACGGTTCGTGGGACGGTTCACATGGCGGATCAAGGGACGTGAGGACGTTCCACTACATCAACCGCGTTTATTAACGCTTCTTCTATGCGATCTACAAGGGTACATAGATCGGAAATCCCCTATCGTAGATGGACATCACCATGATAGGTCTTCGTGCGCGTAGGAAAATTTTTGTTTCCCATGCGACGTTCCCCAACAGTGGTATCGGAGCTAGGTTCATGCGTAGATGTCATCTCGAGTAGAACACAAAAGTTTTTGTGGGCGGTGATGTGCGATTTGCTGCCCTCCTTAGTCTTTTCTTGATTCCGCGGTATTGTTGGATCGAAGCGGCTCGGACCGACATTACTCGTACGCTTACGAGAGACTGGTTTCATCGCTACGAGCAACCCCGTTGCTCAAAGATGACTGGTGAGTGTCGGTTTCTCCAACTTTAGTTGAATTGGATTTGACCGAGGAGGTCCTTGGATGAGGTTAAATAGCAATTCATATATTTCCGTTGTGGTGTTTGCGTAAGTCAGATGCGATCCTACTAGATACCCATGGTCACCACGTAAGACATGCAACAACAATTAGAGGACGTCTAACTTGTTTTTGCAGGGTATGCTTGTGATGTGATATGGCCGACGATGTGATGTGATATATTGGATGTATGAGATGATCATGTTGTAATAGTTAATATCGACTTGTGCGTCGATGGTACGGCAACCGGTAGGAGCCATAGGGTTGTCTTTAAACTAATGTTTGTGCTTGCAGATGCGTTTACTATATTGCTAGGATGTAGCTTTAGTAGTAATAGCATGAGTAGCACGACAACCCCGATGGCGACACGTTGATGGAGCTCATGGTGTGGCGCCGGTGACAAGAAGATCGTGTCGGTGCTTTGGTGATGGAGATCAAGAAGCACGTGATGATGGCCATATCATGTCACTTATGAATTGCATGTGATGTTAATCCTTTTATGCACCTTATTTTTCTTATAACGATGGTAGCATTATGAGGTGATCTCTCACTAAAATTTCAAGAAGAAATTGTGTTCTCCCCGACTATGCATCGTTGCTACAGTTCGTCGTTTTGAGACACCATGTGATGGTCGGGTGTGATAGACTCAACGTTCACATACAACGGGTGCAAAACAGCTGCACACGCGGAACACTCGGGTTAAGCTTGACGAGCCTAGCATGTGCAGACATGGCCTCGGAACACATGAAACTGAAAGGTCGATCATGAATCATATAGTTGATATGATTAGCATAGGGATGCTTACCACTGAAACTATCCTCAACTCACGTCATGATCGGACTTGAGCTAGTGGAATTGGATCATGAACCACTCAAATGACTAGAGAGATGTACTTTTTGAGTGGGAGTTTAGCAAGTAATTTGATTAAGTTAAACTCTAATTATCTTGAACATAGTCTAAGTCAACTTTGAATATATTTGTGTTGTAGATCAATGGCTCACGCGACAGTTACCCTGAATTTTAATACGTTCCTAGAGAAAGCTAAATTTAAAGATGATGGAAGCAACTTTGTAGACTGGGCTCGTAATCTTAAGTTGCTCCTGCAAGCTGGGAAGAAGGATTATGTCCTTAATGCTGCGCTAGGAGATGAATCACCCGCTACGGCTGACCAAGATGTTAAGAACGCTTGGTTAACACGTAAGGAGTACTACTCAGTAGTTCAATGTGCAGTCTTGTATGGCTTAGAGCCGGGACTTCAACGTCGCTTTGAGCGTCATGGAGCATATGAGATGTTCCAGGAGTTGAAGTTTATCTTTCAGAAGAACGCCCGGATCGAGAGGTATGAGACCTCCGATAAATTCTATGCTTGCAAGATGGAGGAGAATTCGTCTGTCAGTGAACATGTGCTCAAAATGTCTGTGTACTCAAACCGTCTAGGTGAGCTGGGGATTGAACTCCCGCAAGAGGCTATCACTGACAGAATTCTTCAATCACTACCACCAAGCTATAAGGGCTTTGTGTTGAACTACAACATGCAAGGGATGACAAGTCACCCGGCGAGTTGTTCGCGATGTTGAAAGTCGCAGAGTCAGAACTCCGTAAAGAGCATCAAGTGTTGATGGTGAATAAGACCACTAGTTTCAAAAGAAACGGCAAAGGAAAGAAGGGCAATTCGAAGAAGAGCGACAAGCATGTTGCCAATCCGACGAAGAAACCCAAAGCTTGACCTAAGCCTGAAACGGAGTGCTATTATTGCAAGGGTATGGGTCACTGGAAGCACAACTGCCCAAAGTATCTGGCTGATAAGAAGGCGGCCAAAGAAAAATCAGGTATATTCGATATACATGTTATTGATGTGTACTTAACCAGCTCTCGTAGTAGTGCCTGGGTATTCGATACCGGTTCTGTTGCTCATATTTGCAACTCAAAACAGGAACTGCGGAATAAGCGAAGGCTGGCGAAAGATGAATTGACGATGCACGTGGGAAATGGTTCCAAGGTTGATGCAATCATCGTCAGCACAGTTTCACTTCAGTTACCATCAGGTTTAGTTATGAACTTAAATAATTGTTATTTAGTGCATGTGTTAAGCATGAACATTATATCTGGATCTTGTTTGTTGCGAGACGGTTACTCGTTTGAGTCAGAGAATAATGGTTGTTCTATTTCTAAGAGTAATATCTTTTATGGTCATGCACCCAATGTGAGAGGATTGTTCATATTGAATCTTGATAGTGATAATACACATATACATAACATTGAGACCAAAAGAGTTACAGTTAACAATGATAGCGCCATGTTTTTATGGCACTGCCGCTTAGGTCATATTGGTGTAAAGTGCATGAAGAAACTCCATACCGATGGACTTTTGGAGTCACTTGACTTTGATTCACTTGACACGTGCGAACCATGCCTCATGGGCAAGATGACTAAAACTCCATTCTCCGGAACAATGGAGCGTGCAAGTGAGTTGTTGGAAATCATACATACCGATGTGTGTGGTCCGATGAGTGTGGAGTCACGCGGCGGATATCGTTATTTTCTCACCTTCACTGACGATTTGAGTAGATATGGTTATGTCTACTTGATGAAGCACAAGTCTGGAACATTTGAAAAGTTCAAGCAATTTCAGAGTGAAGTTGAAAATCATCGTAACAAGAAGATCAAGTTCCTACGGTCTGATCGTGGGCGTGAATATCTGAGTTTCGAGTTTGGTGCTCACTTAAGACAATGTGGAATTGTTTCACAGGTGACACCGCCTGGAACACCACAGCGTAATGGTGTGTCCGAACGTTGTAATCGTACTTTATTAGAGATGGTGCGATCTATGATGTCTCTTACCGTTTTGCCGTTATCATTTTGGGGTTATGCATTAGAAACAGTTGCATTCACTTTAAATAGGGCACCATCAAAATCTGTTGAGACGACACCATACGAACTATGGTATGGCAAAAGACCAAAGTTGTCGTTTCTTAAGGTTTCGGGATGTGATGCTTATGTCAAAAAGCTTCAGCCTGAAAAGCTGGAACCCAAAGCGGAAAAGTGTGTTTTCATAGGTTACCCGAAAGAGACAGTTGGGTATACCTTCTATCTCAAATCCGAGGGCAAAGTGTTTGTTGCTAAGAACGCAGCTTTTCTCGAGAAGGAGTTTCTCTCGAGAGAATTGAGTGGGAGGAAGATAGGACTTGATGAGGTTGTCGAACCTCTCATCCCTCTGGATGGTAGCGCAGGGCAAGGGGAAACCCGTGTCATTGCGACGCCGGTTGAAAAGGAAGTGAATGATGATGGTCATGAAACTCCGGATCAAGTTCCTGTCGAACCTCGCAGGTCGACGAGACCACGTACTACTCCAGAGTGGTACGGTAATCCCGTCTTATCAATTATGTTGTTGGACAAAAATGAGCCTGCGAATTATGAAGAAGCAATGGTGGGCCCGAATTCCAACAAATGGCTGGAGGCCATGAAGTCCGAGATAGGATCTATGTATGAAAACAAAGTTTGGACTTTGGAAGTACTACCTGAAGGCCGCAAGGCTATTCAGAACAAATGGATCTTTAAGAAGATGACGGACGCTGACGGTAATGTGACCGTTTATAAAGCTCGACTTGTGGCAAAGGGTTTTTTACAAGTTCAAGGGATTGACTACGATGAGACATTCTCACCTGTAGCGATGCTTAAGTCCGTCCGAATCATGTTAGCAATAGCTGCATTTTTCGATTATGAAATCTGGCAGATGGATGTCAAAACGGCTCCTTAATGGTTTCCTTAAGGAAGAGTTGTATATGATGCAATCCGAAGGTTTTGTCGATCCTAAAAATGCTAACAGAGTGTGCAAGCTCCAGCAATCCATTGATAGATTGGTGCAAGCATCTCGGAGTTGGAATAAACGCTTTGATGAGGTGATCAAAGCATTTGGGTTTATACAAGTGGTTGGAGAATCTTGTATTTACAAGGAAGTGAGTGGGAGCTCTGTGGCGTTTATAATAATATATCTGGATGACATATTGCTGATTGGAAACAAGTGGAGTTTTTGGAGAGCATAAAGGATTAATTGAATTAAAGTTTCTCTATGAAGGACCTAGGAGAAGCTGCTTACATTCTAGGCATAAAGATCTATAGGGATAGATCAAAACGCCTGATAGGACTTTCACAAAGCACATACCTTGATAAAGTGTTGAAGAGGTTCAAAATGGAACATTCCAAGAAGGGGTTCTTGCCAGTTTTACAAGGTACGAGATTGAGTAAGACTCAGTGCCCAGCAACTGATAAAGATAGAGAACATATGAGCACCGTCCCCTATGCTTCAGCCATAGGTTCTATCATGTATGCAATGTTGTGCACTAGACCGGACGTTAGCCTGGCCATAAGTATGGCAGGCAGGTTCCAGAGTAATCCAGGAGTGGATCACTGGACGGCGGTCAAGAATATCCTGAAGTACCTGAAAAGGACTAAGGAGATGTTTTACGTGTATGGAGGTGACGAAGAGCTCGCCGTAAAAGGTTACGTCGATGCAAGCTTTGACACAGATCGGGACGACTCTAAGTCGCAGACCGGATACGTATTTATTCTTAATGGGGGTGCGGTAAGCTGGTGCAGTTCCAAGCAAAGCGTCGTAGCTGATTCTACATGTCAAGCGGAGTACATGGCTGCCTTGGAGGCGGCTAAGGAGGGTGTCTCGATGAAGCAGTTCATAATGGATCTTGGAGTGTTGCCGAGCGCACTGAATCCAATAACCCTGTTTTGTGACAACACGGGTGCCATTGCCTTAGCAAAGGAACCACAGTTTCACAAGAAGACCAGACACATCAAACGACGCTTCAACCTCATCCGCGACTACGTCGAGGAGGAGGACGTGAATATATGCAAAGTGCACACAGATCTGAATGTGGCAGACCCTCTAACTAAACCTCTTCCACGAGCAAATCATGATCAACACCAGAACTGTATGGGTGTTAGATTTATTACAATGTAATTCGCATGGCGATGTGAGGACTAGATTATTGACTCTAGTGCAAGTGGGAGACTGTTGGAATTATGCCCTAGAGGCAATGATAAATAAGTTATTATGATAATTCATGTATCAAGATAATCCTTTATTATCCATGCTATAATTGTATTGAATGAAGACTTAGATACATGTGTCGATACATAGACAAAACATTGTCCCTAGCAAGCCTCTAGTTGGCTAGCTAGTTGATCAAGGATAGTCAGGGTCTTCTGACTATGTACAAGGTGTTGTTGCTTGATAACTGGATCACATCATTAGGTGAATCATGTGATGGACTAGACCCAAACTAATAGACGGAGCATGTTGATCGTGGCATTTTGTTGCTACTGTTTTCTGCATGTCAAGTATTTATTCCTATGACCATGAGATCATATAACTCACTGACACCGGAGGAATGCTTTGTGTGTATCAAACGTCGCAACGTAACTGGGTGACTATAAAGATGCTCTACAGGTATTTCCGAAGGTGTCCGTTGAGTTAGTATGGATCAAGACTGGGATTTGTCACTCCGTGTGACGGAGAGGTATCTCGGGGCCCTCTCGGTAATACAACATCACACACAAGCCTTGCGAGCAATGTGACTTACAGTAAGACACGGGATCTTGTATTACGGAACAAGAAAAGAGACTTGCCGGTAAATGAGATTGAAATAGGTATGCGGATACTGACGATCGAATCTCGGGCAAGTAACATACCGAAGGACAAAGGGAATGACATACGGGATTATATGAATCCTTGGCACTGAGGTTCAAATGATAAGATCTTCGTAGAATATGTAGGATCCAATATGGGCATCCAGGTCCCGCTATTGGATATTGACCAAGGAGTCCCTCGGGTCCTGTCTACATAGTTCTCGAACCCGCACGGTCTGCACACTTAAGGTTCGGCGTTGTTTTATGCGTATTTGAGTTATATGGTTGGTTCCCGAATGTTGTTCGGAGTCCTGGATGAGATCACGGACGTCGCGAGGGTTTCCGGAATGGTCCGGAGACGAAGATTGATATATAGGATGACCTCATTTGATTACCGGAAAGTTTTCGGCATTACCGGAAATGTATTTGGAGTGACGAATGGGTTCCGGATGTTCACCGAGGGGGGCAGCCCACCCCGGGGAAGCCCATAGGCCTTAGGGGTGCCGCACCAGCCCTTAGTGGGCTGGTGGGCAAGCCCAAGAAGGCCCCTGCATAGGTTAAGAGAAAATCAAAGAGAAAAAAAGGGGAAGTGGGGAAAGAGAGAAGGACTCCACCTTCCAATCCTAGTTGGACTCGGATTGGAGGAGGACTCCTCCTCCCCCCCCCTTCGGCCGAACCCCTTGGGGCTCCTTGAGCCTCAAGGCAAGGCCCCTCCCCCCTCCTATAAATACGGAGGTATTAGGGTTGATTTGAGACAACTTTGCCACGGCAGCCCGACCACATACCTCCACGGTTTTTCCTCTAGATCGCGTTTCTGCGGAGCTCGGGCGGAGCCCTGCTGAGATTAGATCTCCACCAACGTCCGGAGCGCCGTCACGCTGTCGGAGAACTCATCTACCTCTCCGTCTCTCTTGCTGGATCAAGAAGGCCGAGATCATCATCGAGTTGTACATGTGCTGAACGCGGAGGTGCCGTCCGTTCGGCACTAGATCGGAGCGGATCATGGGACGGATCGCGGGACGGTTCGTGGGACGGTTTGCGGGGAGGATCGAGGGACGTGAGGATGTTCCACTACATCAACTTCGTTTACTAATGCTTCTGCTGTGCGATCTACAAGGGTACGTAGATCGGAAATCCCCTCTCGTAGATGGACATCACCATGATAGGTCTTCGTGCACATAGGAAAATTTTTGTTTCCCATGCGACGTTCCCCAACAAATACCTTATTGGGTTAGTACGTGTCAAAGAAAGCTGACTTCTTTCAACCAAAGTTCAGATTTTCTGAATTTGGCACACAATTGATGTTTCCGCAGCTTCCCTAGTACAATTTTTAAATGTTGCGCGTGCTCCTCTGGCATCTTGGAATAAACCAGTATGTTATCAATGAACACCAAGACGAAATTTTCCATATATTCCATTAATACTTTATTCATAAGGTGCACGAAATATGTTGAGGCATTTGTTAGTCCGAACAACATCATTGTAAACTCACATAGTCCGTATGTGGAGGTAAATGTTGTTTTGGGTATATCTTTCATCGTATTTTTAATTGATGGTACCCCGACCTTAAATCAATCTTGGAAAACACCTTGGCTTGTGCGAGCTGGTCGAACAAATCATTTATCCGCGGCAGTGGGTATTTCTTTTTGATGGTGGCCATGTTGAGGGATCGGTAATGTATGCATAGCATCAGTGTCCCGTCCCTCGAATAATACCGATGATCCCCATGGTGAGGAGCTAGGACTGATATATCCTTTGTCTAGTAATTCTTTGATTTGCTTCTTTAATTCTACCAATTTGTTTGGTGTCGTCCGATATGGATTCTTGTAAATTGGAGTGGTGTGGGTGCTACTTCGATGATGAACTCTATTTCGCGATCGGGCGGCATACCTCGCAACTCTTCTTGAAATACGTCTGGAAATTCACACACTACTCGAACTTTTGTCAGTTATGAAATATTCACTTTATTTAGCCTTGGTTCAGGTGGCGCTGGTCTCTCCATTGCTGCAACTTTCACTTTGTTCCCATGGTGATGGGTGAGGATCACAGTCCAATTGAAGCAGTCGATAAAGCCTTTGTTGGTATTTAGACAATCCATACCTAGAATAATATCCACACCGTTTTTTTCTATCACAATAAGATTTGCCCAAAATTTTAACCCTTCATTTTCAGTGGTCACTCCTTGGCAGTAACTCTGAGTGATTTGTTGTACTCTCGGGGTCTTGATAGTAATTGATTTTTCCAAAGGGAGAATCGAAAAATGATGCTTCAAGGAAAATCTTTGCAAAATGAACGAATGGGAAGTTCCAGAACCAAACAAAATCATGGCAAGAATCGTGTTGATAGGGAACTTACCGAGTACAATGTCACGTGCATTTAGAGCCTCTTCTTTGGACACATGGTTCACATGGCCCTTTCTATGGTTGTTGTTAGGGTTAAAGTTGTTGCGCTTCGCAGCTGAGTTGTTGCTATGATTATTTGGTTTTGGAGCCTTATTTCCTTGCTTTAGGCACTACCTAGCATAATGCCCTTCTTCTCCACAAGTGAAACACGTAATGCCTTGGCGATAGGTGAACTCCTTGTTCCTTGCATGGTACTTATTATTTGGGCGAGGAGCTGAAGTTGGGGCTCGTGGCGCTGCATTTTTCTAAAAAATAGTATTGTGCCTATTATTGCACATCTGCGAGGAATTATTGTGACGGTGTTTGCGTATGTTATCCATATTAAGCATTTGCTTTCAAGTACAATTGTCTTGTCAACGAGTGTCTTGAAATCAGGAAATGTGTGCACAATAAGTTGACATTTTAATGCTGGTGCGAGTCCATCTAAGAACTTCTCCATTTTCTTGTTTTCCATCAAGTACTCATCGTTAGCATAGCGAGCTAACTGGTTAAACTGGTCCAAATGTTCCATTACACTTGACTTTATTGTTTAAGGTCTTCAAATTCCCTCTTCTTGATTTTTATGACGATGTTAGGAATGTGCGCCCCACGATAACTTTCCTCGAATTCCTTCCACATAATATTGCTTTCATTAGGGCGTACGCATAGGAAATTTTCCCACCAAGATGCGGCGGCTCCGGTGAAATAATGTGGTGCGTACAATACCTTCTCATGGTCTGAACATCGGGAAATAATCATTTTTCTCTTGACATCGCGCAGCCAATCGTTGGCTTCCAGCAGCTTATCCGAGTGAGAGAAAACCATGGGATGGGTCTTCTGCAACTCAGATAATTTGGAGCGCAGTTGATGAGGTCCACAGTGATTTTCCAGGTTCATAAGTTGATTCATCATTTCCTGGTTTTGCTGCTGACTTTGTTCGTAGAGGCGGCAAACTTGTGAGAAAGTTGAGTTGTTGTCTTGTTGACTTCACTTGTAGACTGGGCATGGAGCGAGTCCAGGGACGATGCTTTTTTATGTTGGGTGTTGTTGCGGAAATCAAATGAGTAAAACCCGAGCAATAGAAGAAATAATTTCGCAAGCCAAAATAGGATACTCCAATTTTTTCCCATAAAACATCGCCGCGTATGGAGAAGGATGGCATGATATATATTTTACAAGCAAGCATAATTATGCAATACATCACTCAGGATGTGCATACACATTTCTGACATGTTATTTAGGCTAGTGAACTTATCCATATCCTACATGATGCAAACACGACTACTTCTCTCTCGGTATACATGCAAGCATATATATCACACATATCATACTAGTCGTCCGGGCACGCTGCTCGACCATGCATTAGCTTGAGGCGAACGGATCATCGATCGGACTTCCAAGGGTAAGTCCCACACAAGGTGTTGGGGACTCGCCCTCCTCCAGAATAGACTCTAGACAAGCGATGCGGGGTTGTGTGGCTAGTATAGAGCTACCAGGAAGTGCAACTCTAACAGGGGTAGAAGCAATAACTTGGTTAAACTCCTCAATGGAAGGCAGTTGGTGGGTTGTGGACTTAACGGACGACGCATATGAAGCGCCGAATGAGGGGTATGATGGTGCAGGATGGAGACGCTCAGTCCTGTTAGGAATGCACGCCTAAGCAACATCCATACATGCGGCGACAAAGTCATCCACCAAGCTGTCAAAATAGCCATGAGGTACTGCATGAGTAACTCAATGGCTTCATCTCCCTCTCCTAGAGTGCAAGAAAGTTCATAATGACTAGTCTACGGAACATGACAAGAGAGATAGTTATAAGGACGAGTATTCATCACTGGAAGGGTGTCCCGGAGGCATGCAATAACGTCCCGAGCAGCCATCTGCATAGCCTGCCTCTCCGTAGGCATGACTCTCCCAATGAAGCAAAGACGGCGCGTCACGACGCGCCCACCCCCAAACTGCACCGAGGCGGGGTGCATGTTCGGAATGTCGCTTATCTTGTGGCGGTAGAGCATGTACTTGTTGGGTAACGTAGCATAAATTCAAAATTTTCCTACGCATATTCAGATCTTCCTATGGAGAGACCAGCAAGGAGAGAGGGGTAAGAGCATCTTTATACCTTTGAAGATCGCTAAGCGGAAGCGTTGCTAGAACGCGGTTGATGGAGTCGTACTCGCAGCAATTCCGATCTAGTGCCGAACTACGGCACCTCGGCGTTCAACACACGTGCAACCCAGTGACGTCTCCCGCACCTTGATCCAGCAAGGAGGAGGGAGAGGTTGGGGAAGAACTCCAGCAGCACGATGGCGTGGTGTCGATGGAGAGATGAGGTCTCCCGGCACGACTTTGCCAAGCAGCGGCAGAGAGGAGGAGGAAGAAGGGCAGGGCTGCGCCGAGAGAGAGGCAAAAGTCTAATCTCCAATGGCCAAAAGTGCCCACTATATATAGGGGGAAGGAGGGGCTGCGCCCCCTTGAGGGTTTCCCTCTCCTAGGGGGGCGGAAGCCCTAGATGGGGGCTGGTGCGGCGGCCAAGGGGGGGAGGAGGGGTGTGGCGCACACCTGGTGGGCCTTAGGCCCACTTGGCTTAGGGTTTGCCCCCCCCCTTTTCTCTCGCCCATGCATTGGGCTGAGTGGGGAGGCGCACCAGCCCACCTAGGGGCTGGTTCTCTTCCTCACTTGGCCCACCTTACCTCCCGGGGTCGTTGCCCCCCTTCGGTGGACCCTCGGGGCCACCTCCGGTGGTCCCGGTGGTCCCGGTACGTTACCGGTGATGCCCGAAACACTTCTGGTATCCGAAACCATCCGTCCTATATATCAATCTTTACCTCCGGACCATTCCGGAGCTCCTCGTCACATCCGGGATCTCATCCGGGACTCCGAACAACTTTCGGTAACCTCGTATAACAATTCCCTATAACCCTAGCGTCATCGGACCTTAAGTGTGTAGACCCAATGGGTTCGGGAGACAGGTAGACATGACCGAGACGCCTCTCCGGCCAATAACCATCAGCGGGGTCTGGATACTCATGGTGGCTCCCACTTGCTCCATGATGATCTCGTCGGATGAACCACGATGTCAATGATGCAATCAATGCCGTATACGATTCCCTTTGTCTGTCGGTATAGAACTTGCCCGAGATTTGATCGTCGGTATACCTATACCTTGTTCAATCTCATTACCGGTAAGTCTCTTTACTCGTTCTGTAGCACGTCATCGTGTGACCAACTCCTTAGTCACATTGAGCTCATGATGATGTTCTATCGAGTGGGCCCAGAGATACCTCTCCGTCACACGGAGTGACAAATCCCGATCTCGATTCGTACCAACCCAACAGACACTTTCAGAGGTACCCGTAGTGCACCTTTATAGTCACCCAGTTACGTTGTGACATTTGATACACCCAAAGCACTCCTACGGTATCCGGGAGTTGCACAATCTCACGGTCGAAGGAAAAGATACTTGACTTTAGAAAATCTTAAGCATACGAACAATATGATCTAGTGCTATGCTTAGGATTGGGTCTTGTCCATCACATCATTCTCCCAATGATGTGATCCCGTTATCAATGACATCTAATGCCCATGATTAGGAAACCATGATCATTTATTGACTAACGAGCTAGCCAACTAGAGGCTTGCTAGGGACACGTTGTGATCTATTTATTCACACATGTATTACTGTTTCCTGTTAATACAATCATAGCATGAACAATAGACGATTATCATGAACAAGGAAATATGATAATAACCATTTTATTATTGCCTCTAGGGCATATTTCCAACAGTCTCCCACTTGCACTAGAGTCAATAATCTAGTTACATTGTGATGTATCGAACACCCATTGCATTATGGTGTTGATCATGTTTTGCTCGTGGAAGAGGTTTAGTCAACGGGTCTGCAATATTCAGATCTGTGTGTACTTTACAAATATCTATCACTCCACTCTGGGTCTGCAATATTCAGATCTGTGTGTACTTTACAAATATCTATCACTCCACTCTGGACATGGTCCTGGATGGAGTTGTAGCGGCGTTTGATGTGCTTCGTCTTTAGGTGAAACCTAGGCTCCTTGGCTATGGCAATGGCCCCAGTGTTATCACAGAAGAGTGTCATTGGACCTGACGCGCTTGGAACCACTCCAAGGTCGGTGATGAGCTCCTTCATCCAAATTTCTTCATGAGCTGCTTGTGAAGCAGCTATGTACTCCGCTTCACATGTAGATGCTGCCACGACTTCTTGCTTGCTGCTGCACCAGCTCACTGCCCCACCATTCAACACATTATACGTATCCGGTCTATGACTTAGAGTCATCCGGATCTGTGTCGAAGCTAGCATCGACGTAACCCTTTACGACGAGCTCTTCGTCACCTCCATAAACGAGAAACATTTCCTTAGTCCTTTTCAGGTACTTAATGATATTCTTGACCGCTGTCCAGTGTTCCATACCGGGATCACTTTGGTACCTCCCTACCAAGCTTATGGCAAGGTTTATATCAGGTCTGGTACACAGCATGGCATACATTAGAGAGCCCACGGCTGATGCGTAGGGGACATAACTCATCTTCTCTCTATCTGCTGCCGTGGTCGGCGACTGAGTCTTACTCAATCTCACACCTTGCAAAACTAGCAAGAACCCTTTCTTTGAGTTTTCCATATTGAACTTCTTCAATATCTTGTCAAGGTATGTACTTTGCAAAAGACCTATGAGGCGTCTTGATCTATCTCTATAGATCTTGATGCCTAATATGTATGCAGCTTCTCCAAGGTCCTTCATCGAAAAACTTTTGTTCAAATAGGCCTTTATGCTCTGCAACATCTCTATATTATTCCCCATCAATAATATGTCATCCACATACAATATGAGGAAAGCTACAGAGCTCCCACTCACTTTCTTGTACAGACAAGCTTCTCCGTAAACCTGTATGAACCCAAACGCTTTAATCACCTCATTAAAGCGAATGTTCCAACTCCGAGATGCTTGCACCAGCCCATAGATGGAGCGCTGGAGCTTGCACACTTTGTTAGCACCCTTAGGGTCGACAAAACCTTCTGGTTGCATCATATACAACTCTTCCTTAAGGTTCCCGTTAAGGAACGCTGTTTTGACGTCCATTTGCCAAATTTCATAATCATAAAAGGCGGAAATTGCTAACATGATTCGGACTGATTTCAGCTTCGCTACGGGAGAGAAAGTCTCTTCATAGTCAACTCCTTGAATTTGTCCAAAACCCTTTGCGACAAGTCGAGCTTTGTAAACGGTTACATTACCGTTTGCATCAGTCTTCTTGTTGAAGATCCATTTATTTTCTATGGCTCGCCGGTCATCGGGCAAGTCCACCAAAGTCCATACTTTGTTCTCATACATGGATCCTATCTCGGATTTCATAGCCTCAAGCCATTTGTTGGAATCCACGCCTGCCATCGCTTCTTCATAGTTCAAAGGTTCACCGTTGTCTAACAACATGATTTCCATCACACGGTTGTCGTACCACTCTGGTGCGGAGCGTGCCCTTGTGGACCTTCGCGGTTCAGTAGTAACTTGATCCGAAGCTTCATGATCATCATCATTAACTTCCTCTTCAGTCGGTGTAGGCGCCACAGGAACAACTTCCCGCGCTGCGCTACTATCCTGTTTGAGAGGGGGTGTAATTACCTCATCAAGTTCTACCTTCCTCCCACTTATTTCTTTCAAGAGAAACTCTTTCTCTAGAAAGGATCCATTCTTGGCAACAAAGGTTTTACCTTCGGATCTAAGATAGAAGGTATACCCAATAGTTTCCTTAGGGTATCCTATGAATACGCATTTCTCCGCTTTGGGTTCGAGCTTTTCTGATTGAAGTTTCTTCACATAAGCATCGCAGCCCCAAACTTTAAGAAACGACAACTTAGGTTTCTTGCCAAACCATAGTTCATACGGTGTCGTCTCAACGGATTTAGACGGTGCCCTATTTAAAGTGAATGCTGCAGTTTCTAATGCGTATCCCCAAAATGATAGCGGTAAGTCGGTAAGAGACATCATAGATCGTACCATATCTAATAAAGTGCGATTACGACGTTCAGACACTCCGTTCCGTTGCGGTGTGCCAGGCAGCGTCAGTTGTGAAACGATTCCACACTTCCTTAGGTGTGTGCCAAACTCGTGACTCAAATATTCTCCTCCACAATCAGATCGTAGACACTTAATTTTTCTGTCACGTGGATTCTCGACCTCACTCTAAAATTCCTTGAACTTTTCAAATGTCTCAGATTTGTGCTACATCAAGTAGATATACCCATACCTACTCAAATCATCGGTGAGAGTGAGAACATAACGATAGCCACCGCGAGCTTCAACGTTCATTGGACCACACACATCAGTATGTATTATTTCCAATAAGTCGGTTGCTCTCTCCATTATTCATGAGAATGGAGTCTTAGTCATCTTGCCCATAAGGCACGGTTCGCATGTGTCAAATGATTCAAAGTCAAGAGACTCTAATAGTCCATCAGTATGGAGCTTCTTCATGCGCTTAACGCCGATATGACCAAGGCGGCAGTGCCACAAGAATGTGGGACTATCATTATCAACTTTACATCTTTTGGTACTCACACTATGAATATGTGTAACATCACGATCGAGATTCATCAAGAATAAACCATTCACCAGCGGAGCATGACCATAAAACATATCACTCATATAAATAGAATAACCATTATTCTCTGACTTAAATGAGTAGCCGTCTCGCATTAAGCAAGACCCTGATACAATGTTCATGCTTAAAGCTGGTACTAAATAACAATTATTAAGGTTTAAGACTAATCCCGATGGTAGATGTAGAGGTAGCGTGCCAATGGCGATCACATCGACCTTTGAACCATTCCCGACGCGCATCGTCACCTCGTCCTTGGCCAGTCTCCGCTTATTCCGCAGTTCCTGCTTTGAGTTGCAAATGTGAGCAACAGCACCGGTATCAAATACCGAGGAGCTACTACGACCGCTAGTAAGGTACACATCAATAACATGTATATCACATATACCTTTAACGTTGTCGGCCTTCTTGTCCGCTAAGTATTTGGGGCAGTTCCGCTTCCAGTGACCCTTTCCCTTGCAATAGAAGCACTCAGTCTAAGGCTTGGGTCCATTCTTTTTCTTCTTCCCGGCATCTGGCTTACCGGGCGCGGCAACAGCTTTGCCGTCTTTCTTGAAGTTCTTCTTACCCTTGCCTTTCTTGAAACTAGTGGTCTTGTTGACCATCAACACTTGATGCTCTTTCTTGATTTCTACTTCTGCAGACTTGAGCATCGAGTACAACTCGGGAATGGTCTTCTCCATCCCTTGCATGTTGTAGTTAATCACAAAGCCTTTGTAGCTTGGTGGGAGAGACTGGAGGATTCTGTCAATTATAGCATCATCCGGAAGTTCGACTCCAAGTGAAGTCAGACGACCGTGTAACCCAGACATTTTGAGTATGTGCTCACTGACAGAACTGTTCTACTCCATCTTACAGCTAAAGAACTTGTCGGAGACTTCATATCTCTCAACACGGGCATGAGCTTGAAAAACTAGCTTCAGCTCCTGGAACATCTCATATGCCCTGTGTTGCTCAAAACACCTTTGGAGCCCCGTTTCTAAACTTTATAACATGCCACACCTAACCAGAGAGTAGTCATCACTCCGCGTTTGCCAGACATTCACAATGTCCTGGGCTGCTGCTGGAGTGGGAGGGTCACCTAGTGGCGCATCAAGGACATAAGCCTTTTTGGCTGCTACAAGGATGAGCTTCAAGTTGCCAACCCAGTCCGCATAGTTGCTACCATCATCTTTCAGCTTGTTTTTCTCTAGGAATGCGTTGAAATTGAGGTTGACGTTGGCCATCTACAATATTTATAAAGACAACTTTAGACTAAGTTCATGACAATTAAGTTCATTTAATCAAATTAAGTATGACCTCCCACTTAAATCGACATCCCTCTAGTCATCTAAGTCATACATGATCCATGTTGACTAATCCGTGTCTGATCATCACGTGAGACGGACTAGTCACCATGGTGAGCAACTTCAGGCTGATCGTATTCAACCATACAACTCATGTTCGACCTTTCGGTCTCTTGTATTCGAGGTCATGTCTGTACATGCTAAGCTCGTCGAGTCAACCTAGGTGTTTCGCGTGTGTAAATCTGGCTTACACCCGTTGTATGCGAACGTTAGAATCTATCACACCCGATCATCACATGGTGCTTCGAAACAACAAACCTTCGCAACAGTGCACACTTAGGGGAATACGTTCTCGAAATTTTAAGAGGGATCATCTTATTATGCTACCATCGTTCTAAGCAATAAGATGTAAAACATGATAAACATCACAATGCAATCATATAGTGACATGATATGGCCATTATCATCTTCGCCCTTTCGATCTCCATCTTCAGGCATCGCATGATCATCATCGTCATCGGCGTGACACCATGATCTCCATCATCGTGTCTCCGTGAAGTCGTCATGCCAACTACTACTATCACTACTACTATAGCTAACCGTTAGCAACGAAGTAAAAGTAGTAAGCACATGGCGTTGCATCTCATACAATAAATTAAGACAACTCCTATGGCTCCCGCCGGTTGTCATACTCATCGACATGCAAGTCGTGAAACCTATTACAGTAACATGATCATCTCATACATCATACATGCAACATCACAACTTTGTCCATATCACATCACATGTCAAACCCTGCAAAAACAAGTTAGACGTCCTCTAATTGTTGTTGCAAGTTTTACGTGGCTGATTTGGGTTTCTAGCAAGAACGCCTTCTTACCTACGTGACAGCCACAACGATGATATGCCAAAGCTATTTACCCTTCATAAGGACCCTTTTCATCAAGTCCAATCCGACTAGAGTAGGAGAGACAGACACCCGCTAGCCACCTTTATGCACGGTGTGCATGTCTGTCGGTGGAACCAGTCTCACGTAAGCGTACGTGTAAATTTTTTCCGGGCCGCTTCATCCCACAATACCGCCGGAAAAGAATAAGACTAGTAGCGGCAAGCAAATTGACAAATCATCGCCCACAACTTTTGTGTTCTACTCGTGCATAGAATCTACGCATAGAAAACCTGGCTCGGATGCCACTGTTGGGTAACGTAGCATAAATTCAAAATTTTCCTACGCATATTCAGATCTTCCTATGGAGATACCAGCAATGTGAGAGGGGTAAGAGCATCTTTATACCTTTGAAGATCGCTAAGCAGAAGCGTTGCTAGAACGCGGTTGATGGAGTCGTACTCGCAGCGATTCCGATCGAGTGCCGAACTACGGCACCTCCGCGTTCAACACACGTGCAGCCCGGTGATGTCTCCCGCACCTTGATCCAGCAAGGAGGAGGGAGAGGTTGGGGAAGAACTCCAGAAGCACGACGGCGTGGTGTCGATGGAGTGACGAGGTCTCTCGGCAGGGCTTCGCCAAGCACCGGCAGAGAGGAGGAGGCAGAAGGGTAGGGCTGCGCCGAGAGAGAGGCAAAAGTCTAATCTCCAATTGCCAAAAGTTCCCACTATATATAGGGGGAGGGAGGGGCTGCGCCCCCTTGAGGGTTTCCCTCTCCTGGGGGGCGGCAGCCCTAGATGGGGGCTGGTGCGGCGGCCAAGGGGGAGGAGGGGTGTGGCACACCCCTGGTGGGCCTTAGACCCACCTGGCTTAGGGTTTGCCCCCCTTTTCTCGCCCCCACGCATTGGGCTGAGTGGGGAGGCGCACCAGCCCACCTAGGGGCTGGTTCCCTTCCTCACTTGGCCCACCTTACCTCTCGGGGTCGTTGCCCCCCTTCGGTGGACCCCCAGGGCCCCCTCCGGTGGTGTCGGTGGTCCCGGTACGTTACCGGTGATGCCCGAAACACTTCCGGTATCCGAAACCATCCGTCCTATGTGGGGACCCCGACTAGCAAGTCGAGTTCGCCGTGCCCAGTGACCCCAAGGATCAATGTTCACTGAACAGAGATACTGAATAATAGAGTCTTACATCCAAGTACCGAAATTATTACATCAAACGACCAGAAGGTCGGGTTCAAGAGCGAGGCCTCAGACCAAATTAAACAGATACATCGAGTAGCGGAAACTCGTAAGGGCTAAGCGGTGCCCATGCCATCAAGCCTACACCGACATGCATTCTGACTTGGAAGCGTCCTAGATCGCAGGTTCGTCTCCGACGGCGTACTCGTCGCCAAACTCCGGTCCTTCCATGTCTGGTCAATAATATAACCAGTGGCAAGCCAATGAGTACTTTGAATGTACTCGCAAACAGCCCGTGATATGAACATTTATAGTGAAGAATAATAGTAACAGGCATCTTTAGTGGAATGCAATTTGATGGAATGATCAGGTATATGCAACAAGTTAAAGCATTACTTTTCAAGAACAGGTTAGAGATATCAACATATCTGAAAAGGGTTGAACACACCGGGTTCACCCTATATGCCAAGTCATCGGACTTGTCATAATCTCAATATATTAATGAGGGCTAAACCATCCGGGTTTACCCTATATGTCAAGTCATCGAACTTGATCGTATTATTGTGATTATCATAACAACACCTTTTTAAACACCACACACACACACACACTTGGTTTATGCGGAAACGTTGGACGTAGTTTAAGCAACACCACCCAACTGTCCTTGACCGTGGACACGGCTATTCGAATAGTTTACACTCTGCAGAGGTAGTACGCTGGACCCACGAGAAACGGGAAACTTCCGTGTCATCCACGACTCGCGGTATATCACATATACCCGAGGTAAGTACCCGATCATCATCTTTCCCTTGATGATACTAGACAAAGAGGTCCACTCGATTGGTACCCAGCCCACATGTTGTATGTCTTACGAGCACCGACTCTGGACTGTAACAACCATGCAGGGACCAATGGTGTGCCTGGAACTCATAATAATGGCATAGTCGTCCTACCTGGCACGACCCCATCACGAGAGTGACACCGATCACTCCCGCCACTAGTAATGTGGCTCTTTGCTAGTACCGACCAAGTAATCAACAAAGCCCCGTCCCATAAAGGGGTATCGTGGTCGTACTGGTAAGGTTGGGACGGTCGACACATCATAAATCTAATCCATTTCCGAAACCATACTCACACAAAAACACCGGTGCATCACTTCAACAAAAGTGATCACCAACTCATCATCCTCACCCTCGGGCATTAGTGGCACCCGACGGGGTTTTCATAAACTCTTTATTTAACTCATCATCATGCTTGTGAGAATATGCTCTATCATTACTTGTCAACATGGTAATAACATGACCCTCACGGGGTAGGGTCAAGCTCAATGCAATGATCTTATAGCTTTACTAATCAACATGACAGTAGCATGATCCTCATAGACAGTAGGGTCAGCTCATCATGTTTGTGCTCCGAGGAGCCATGTGAATATCATTACTATCATGCAAGTGCTTCGATGAAGCCTTCGGTACCATCACAACAATGATGAACCGGCACTGTGATCTCATGCAACGAAAGTACTTGCTATACTAGCGTGCATCATTTCATATGCTTAAGTCATGGCAAAAGGGCTGCTTGCCTTGGTCAGCTAGGTATCCGGGGTCTTCGAGGTCTTCCGCTCCAGATCCTCCGTCACTCGGTAATTCTACCGTCGAGAAAAGAATAAATAAATAATAGCTCACACCAAAACAGATCACAAAGTGCTTTTAAAAATGTTGCAAAGTTTGAATAAATTCAGTTTATCATTTTGGAAAATGCTTCTATAGTTTTTATTAGCTAAGCATATTTATTTAAAAGCAAACAGAAGCAAACAAGTGCTTTTTAATATCATTTTATTATACCAAAATAGTTTCTGTTTTTGATAAATGTCAAACACTACAGAATCAATTACTACACATTTTTAGAAAATTACTGGTGGAAGAATCGTATTTTTCTACTGGCTAAATATTTTTATAAAAATCATTTAAGTTACTGGATTAAAATAAAAGGAAAAGGCCAGGGGGAACAGATCCAGCCGGCCCAGCCAGCAGGCCTGGCTACCAGGCGCGCGCGGGCCAGGTTCAAACCTGACCTGCGGGCCCTTGGGGTCAGCGTCAGCGGTTGCGCGCGCTGGCTGCCCCAGGACACCGACAGGTGGGCTCCACCTGTCAGGTCCTTCTCCTACCTCCAGCCAGAGAGGTGGAGACGGACGTCGGCGAGGCTGCCGTTGTCCCCAGGCCAATCTAGGAGCGGGAACGGGCCCCTCGTGCCTCCGCCTACCTGCTCGTGGTCGGGACGTCACCGGAGGTGGTCTGGGTCGCCGACAACGAGGTGACCTTGGCGGAAGGGTTTCGGGTTGGTGTTGAACTAGTGGCTAGGGGCACGGATTCGCTCGGGGAAGTTGGGGGAAATGTTCCTGGTGTCAAGGGGAGTGTAATGGGAGGTCGGGCAGCGCAGGAGCCGACGTGTAGCCGGAGATCGACCGGAGCTCCGAGGCGGAGGGGCCTCTGTCGATCTCGAGCACCAGGGCTCTGCGAGCTCGATTGGGTGGATAGGGGGTGTCTACTGGTTGTGCTGAATCTGCTTGGAGGGTGCTGGGGTGCCGGGGGGACCTATTTATAGGCCAGCGACGGTGACCCGACTCGGGCGCGTCAGTGACTCACCGTGGCGCGCGTGTGAGCACAGTGAGGTGCTGGCCACGAAACCATGGGTTCGGGACTTGGTTTAGGAGCTCCTGGTGCATCGGCCGCAGAGGGAAAGCGAGTGGGGTCGAGCCGCAGCGACCGTGCATGCTCGGCCGCATCGGGCGCGCACGGGCACGCGTCGCCTGAGCTCTTGCGCGAGGGGAGAGGGTCCCTGGGGTAGCTTTGCACTGAATGGTTGTCGGGGAGCGTTTGGACATAACTGGGGAGGTTGGGACCGGCCGGGGCGTCGTCCCCTTGCTGGAGGCTCTCTGCAGCGCGCCCAGAGCGCAGTTTTGGCATGCCACGGCATGCAGGCTCGCTCTGGGGCACTTCGGACGTGTCCTCCATGTCCTGAGTGTTGCTGGGAGTGTGCCTAGCCGTTGTGGTTTAGTGGGAGCTCGAGCTGGTCAAGGGAGCAAGGAACACTAGTGTTGCCAGTACTGCCCTGCGGCTCAAATTGGAGTTCTTGTCACTTGTGCTTGGAGTTGGGGAGGGGCTGGTTGACTGGGTGCTCAGGGTGTTCTGGGGCTCTAACTCACCAAGTTTGGGGCCTTGCCATTGGGTAAAACAGTGGCTAGGAGGGTTTTTACCTTCCTGTCAGTAGGTGTTCGACAGTGGTTTGGGGTGCTTCCACTCCACCACTGGAACTAAAACTTAACATGTTTGGTCTTGGGGTAAAAATATGGGGTTTCACCAAATTTGAGCTCCATTGAACAAGTTTAGCTTTGTAAACTTGAAAATGCCTCAAAATGACCAGTACTGTCCTTTACAAAGGAAGTGTGGCCAAACAGAGTCTCACAAATCCCATCTTCGGTGTGGAGTCCTCATTTGGGGTGTCAAACACCTCTGCAAAGTTTCAACTCTATTGGAGAAACTTTGCAATGTAGAGTTGTTCCAACTCTTCTGTGGACAAAGAGGGTTTTGGGCTCATTAGGTGCACTTCCCTACCTTGGATCAAGGTGAGATTTTATGTGAGCACCTAATATGGCTTGGGAGGGCTCCTGTAATTTTATGGGAATTTACTGAGATAATTTCCTTTGGAAACATCTCAAAAACCTAAAACAGACAGAAATGGTTTTCAGGGTTTTACTCAAATAATATTAATATAAAATAGGGTTGAAAATCTTATATATGGAAAATATATGTCTTTCTGAGCTTCCATGAATTTACTCAGAATTTTCTAAGGCAGGAAAGCAATTTTCCTCGTGGGAATATCATTACTGGCCTTAGAAACAGACATAGATATAAAATAGGAAAATAATATTTTAAATCACCAATTAATGTTTTTAATGAATGAAAATAATATTTGGATCAGATCACCAACTTTGGTTGGAAGTGCCACTTGGCTTCATGAGCTAGTAGTGTAACCCAACATGATGAAGGTGATCTTGATATAAAGGAAAAAAGGATTTTTGAAGAGAGCAAAATAATAAGTTTTCATGGGTTTGAGTCATCAAACAAGCAAGCATATACTCAACAAGGGTTTACATTGCACTCACAACATTATTTGAAAAAGTTTTAACAAGCTCTCATTTTTGCAACATAAAATACTTGTGATGAAAAACAGGGTGTGACATCCTATATATCAATCTTTACCTCCAGACCATTCCGGAGCTCCTCGTGATGTCCGGGATCTCATCTGGGACTCCGAACAACTTTCGGTAACCTCGTATAACAATTCCCTATAACCCTAGCATCATCGAACCTTAAGTGTGTAGACCCTACGGGTTCGGGAGACAGGTAGACATGACCGAGACGCCTCTCCGGCGAATAACCATCAGCGGGGTCTGGATACCCATGGTGGCTCCCACTTGCTTCACGATGATCTCATCGGATGAACCACGATATCAAGGATTCAATCAATCCCATATACGATTCCCTTTGTCTGTCGGTATAGAACTTGCCCGAGATTCGATCGTCGGTATACCTATACCTTGTTCAATCTCGTTACCAGTAAGTCTCTTTACTCGTTCCGTAGCACGTCATCGTGTGACCAACTCCTTAGTCACATTGAGCTCATGATGATGTTCTACCGAGTGGGCCCAGAGATACCTCTCCATCACACGAAGTGACAAATCCCGATCTCGATTCGTACCAACCCAACAGACACTTTCGGAGGTACCCGTAGTGCACCTTTATAGTCACCCAGTTACGTTGTGACGTTTGATACACCCAACGGTATCCGGGAGTTGCACAATCTCACGGTCGAAGGAAAAGATACTTGACATTAGAAAAGCTTTAGCATACGAACAATACGATCTAGTGCTATGCTTAGGATTGGGTCTTGTCCATCACATCATTCTCCCAATGATGTGATCCCGTTATCAATGACATCTAATGCCCATGATCAGCAAACCATGATCATCTATTGACTAACGATCCTGCCAACTAGAGGCTTTCTAGGGACACATTGTGATCTATTTATTCACACATGTATTACTGTTTCCTGTTAATATAATTATAGCATGAACAATAGACGATTATCATGAACAAGGAAATATGATAATAACCATTTTATTATTGCCTCTAGGGCATATTTTCAACAGTACTCGGGGCGAGTCGTCGGTCGAATCACGACCCTGGCGATGAGGGAGAGGAGTCACGAAAATCTTGCCGGCTAGTTGGTGAATACCTACGATGGACAAATACCACCAGCCATTTACAATAGTAGACAAAAGATCAAGATAGTCATATCATAAATATATGATGACTAATAGAAAAAAATGCTACAACCTGCAGAATGTTTAATTTAATTAAATTAACCTGCTAGTTCACGATCACACCTAATGGCTTCCTACAGTCAGCCTGGCTTTCGTAACAAGGTTTTCAGGACCGATTTTCCAAATAATATAATTATCGGAAATTAGCCCTTGATGTCATTCCAGCATAGAAAATAATTCACACTGGTAGACAATTCTTAATATAGAAAACAAGTAGCACTTAATATTATACGGGGTTGAGCTAAGGTGGCTCAAAAATTTATTACAAGCACGCCCATATATATCATATATGCGGATATAAAATAGTGGACACGGTAGTAGTACTACTGACTCACAATATAGGTGGTGGTGGATGTGTCACAACGGAGTGGGTGACACAACTCAATATACTACATCATGTCAAGCGTTAGGGTTAAGCTCGACAATTTTTTTAGTGGCGGAAGCGATGGCGTATAATACAATGGTGGACTCCAGGATCAAAAGGCTGACTAGGAGTCCTTTAGGTGTCGAACTCGCTATTGTACTCTTCATCCATTTGATCGCCTTTGTCAAAATCTAGCCAAATCAACAAGCGAGGTGAGTACTTTGAATGTAATTGCAAGACAGTCTGGACATAAGATATAATAAATGCACACAGAATGCACATGCGCAAGTTGAATAAAATGTCACATTCAACAAAAGTAATAATTTAACTATAAGCTAAAATAAATAAAACAGTGGAAAAGTCGGGCGGTAGTCCTCCCGAAAATTCCAAATAAAAGTCAAATACACCGATCGTATGTCTCAAGCAACGCCTCTAAAGGTTAACAGGAAAGATAACCTTCCATAGTTGGCATCGGGGCGACACCTCGAAAAGGGCTTATAAGAAAATAAAGCACTGCATGCCTCAGTCGTGCGTCCTGGTGACATCACATAAATGGCTTATATAATAATGAACATGCATGCATGCCGTAGTACAGCATCTAGGCAACACTGTATAAAGGGCTTATATAATAATCAATAGGCCACAGTACGGTGTCTAGGCGACACCACATAAACGGATTATAATGAAAGTAACATTTCATACGCCACAGTTGGGCGTCTGAGCGACACCGTAGAAAGGACTTATATTCAACATAAAAATATACGAGTATCCAGGCGATACGACCAACCCACGGAGTACTCAATGCATCAACCATGATAACAGGTAAGCCACAAGCATCACATTCATATTATCACAGGTAAGTGTTCTCATAAAAGATTATTTGCTCTTCAGAGACTGACACGAAGATCGACACTTGACCTGTTAACCAACCATCCTTGACCGTGGACGCAGCTATTCGAATAGTTTTGACTCTACAAAGGACGTTCTCTTCACCCATAGCCAACCGGTTTCAATAGTCAGAGAGACTAATTTCGCATATGGTATTTTAGAAGTGAACACACATAACTAGTACACACCCATTTCACCCTCCAAAGCCCGGAATCACCTGAAACCACGCTCAAGAAAAACTATAAGACGGGGAGGCCGACACCTCGAATAGCATGGGATCAAATTTATACCGCCATACATGGTTGCTTTTTGTGTGTTTGAAAAAACTTGGAAAATCCAAAAATATTACCCGCTTCTTTTTTGATTTTTTTTCTTGTTTAGTTAACTTGAAGTATTAAAAGAAAACCCAAAAATATTTCTCTTACTTGTTGGGAGCTTTCCAGTGTAAGTAGTTTTTCTCGTCCTTGTTTTTTTCTTTGTTCATTTGCTTTCTTCAGAAAAACTAAAAACTTCAAAAATATTTCAGTGTGTTTCTCTGAATTTATTTTCTTTTTGTTGAGTCATTGAAAGGAGAAGACGACGATGAAAATGTTGAGTGGCTCTCATATGCATTATTTTTTATCTAACAAAGAGCCAATATTACCTTATCTTCTCCATTGTATAAATTGTTTTGCAAATTCTAGCGTAGTCGAGGGCATACTTGCACTATTGTTATTTTCACATCATTTGGTCATGCAAGTGAAAGGCAATACTGGCGATATTTGGTGAAGTGGTCGTGGTAGAGGAAGCTGGTATGAACTCTTCTTTTTTCTGTTTTTGTAAATATGTTTAACTCGTTCGATCTTCATTCACCATATTATGAGTAAACATATTTATGATGAAAATTAGAGATTATAGTTTCTCATGCCATGCTTAAATAGCTAGGAGTGGATAATAATGCATCTTATATATCAATATGCATTAAAATGGTTCTGACGTGGTTTGGTAGTACGGTATTGTAACGACCAAGATGCGGTCCTTTCCGATCTGGGGATCGAAGCCCCGAATAGGAAAGAAGCGCATCTGAGTGTTTCGCAAGCAGGTAACACAGCACAAATAATAATAAAAGTAGACAATCTGGGATTAAATTGTCTTCTCATAAATAACTCAGAGTATATCACACATACAATCAAGGTAGTTCCGCTACGGACTACAAAACATAGAAATGCTATGCTACCCTACCTGCAGGCCCACGATCACGACCACGCCTCAATCCTCTGGATAGTTCACGTAGAGGCGGTCTGTCTCCTCGTCCTACTGCCACGCCAGCTGAGTGCCGTCGGGATCATCTGTCTCTAGGGTACCTGTACCTGTTGGGAATTTCGGAGGAATCCGTGAGCCACGGGGACTCAGCAATCTAAGACCTTGGTTCCAGAACTAGTCAAGTTATTAGGTGGGTTAGGGTGAAGTGTATAAGCCTGCAGCATCCTAAGCTTGATTTATTGGCTAACTTACGCAAAGCAATTGTGAAGGTGGTCTATACTAGCGGTCGTGTTTACTTGATCACTAAGTGATCCAGAACACCTACCTACGGCATTCATAACCCCACCGTGTTCCCGATCGAAGAGAGATCTTCGAGGGGGACAGTCACGATTACGCACACAGTTGGCAATTTTATTAGCTTATGTTTGAGTTATCTAATACCGTATGTTAACAAAATATTCCAAGTTGCCACATAACCGCGGGCACGGATTTCCGAAAGATTGAACCCTGCAGGGGTGCTCCAACTAGTCCATCACAAACGTTCACAGGCCGCAAAGGCATCCTCTATCACGAATCTCGTGATCTCGTCGGATTCCTTAGAGGAAAACCTCAACTCTAGGGGAAACCAAAGTTTCACTGGGATTCCTATACGCAAGATATATCGCTAAGGTAAGACAAGGCTAGCAGGACCTCCCGACGTGTCGACGACCCCGATAAGAGTCGCGTATCTCAGTCTCAGGACACGCCGGATGAGCACAGCGTACAGTGGCCTCATAGACATCTCCCGAGTTGCCCCGGGTTGGCCCCGCACATGAGTCTAGTTTGGACCAACACTCATGAGGAGCACTAGCCCGGGGTTGTTGATTAAAATCCTCGGGGTAGCTATTCCCTATGAAGTTTATTATTAAGTGATTAGAAAATTAACACCAATGTTGGGTCCTGGCGGACAAGCCTTAGCACTACGCGATTTATCGAGGGGGTCCCCATAACAACCCCGAACGTGTTAGGAGCGATCATTATGGAATCAAACACCGGTAACCGGTAACTAAGGCGGAAATAACGGAACAAAGCACCCGGCAAAAGGCTAGGCCTTCCGTCATTTACCAAGTGTATAGGTGCATTAATTAAAATAAGAGAATTTAAGATAATGATATCAAGCTCATGTTATCACATGAGTCAAAGCACCTGCATCTAGCAACGCTAACATTAGTAGCTGAGCAAAGCCTACTTAGCCATACAAGTTTTGCTAGGAAGGGATCAGTGTTTGGGCTCATGGCATATCAAGAGGCAATTTAAATCAGTGGTAGGCAGCGAGAAGTATGACATGGAAACGCAAACTAGCATAACAAGTCTAGAGATGGAATCAAGGTCATATCATCTTGCCTGTGATATCCTCAGCTTGGAATGGTTCTTGTTCGTCCTGCACGTACTCTCCCGAATCCACGTACTCGTTCTCCGATCCCGGTGCTACCCAACATAATAATAACAACCAATGAACAGCAGCACCACAAGATGCAACAAGCACATGATGCATGAGATGAAAAATGAGCATGCATCACTATTTCTATCACTAGCACAAGCAAAAGAAACTACTATAAGTTTCTGGACAGAACTGTACACTAAGCTATTTTGACATGCATGATAATGGCATGAACAGATGTGTCTTGTGAAAACGATGCAAAACCATATAAAGAACATTACAATCAGAGCTACGGATCAACGGGAATCAACGAAACAAGATATGAAGCCCTACGTGTCAAAAACAACACCACACACTCCAATGGCACAAATCTGGTATTCCGAGGTTGCCAAGACATATAACAACCCAACATAAATGGATTGGAGCAAGGAAGAACACCACAACATCAGCTAATCACCCACAATCATCGAAATGACTATACTACACAATCTGCCATAATATGCATCTTAGCTCTTTGTGAGCTACATGCAACATAGCTACAGCCCTCAAAATATGACAAATAATATATGTGGCTGTAGCCAACCAAGAACACTACAAGCCCCAGCAAGAATCACACCAAAAGGAATTAAACACAAGAAGATACAAGGCTGCAAACTTTCCCAAAACCATCAGATCTCAGGGACTTAGTGAAAATTCCTGCACCTGACTTTTTGTCTTTTTTTCAGCCACATGCCCACTTTGTCTAGGCATAGCTTGAACACAAGTAACACCAAGTGATCAAAGACACCACTATGGTGTAGAGAAAAACCCCTACTACTATCACACAAAAGCTCATGCCCTTGGGCTCCACCTATTCCATGGAAACAAAGAGCAAACTTGCAACAAATCTGAATATGTAAACTCCATAAAGTATCCCAATGGAAAAACTAACTTCACCACTGGATTCCTTGGGAGATTCTACCCCAAAATCATATATAATATGTGGGCACTTACTTGGAACAAGTGACCACAAATTAAGGAAGAGGAACTACTCCAAACCATGCCTAGTGGATAGGGCATCATTGCATGTAGATCCACTATATCAACAACCACATGGTTGAGCTCATGTGCACAATGACAAAGTGACATGGGGGTTTGAACCCCATGTTTGTGTCATGCACATCAACTTCACAACCCCTACTACTAAGCTTCCCACACAAATAACATGCCATGCCCTCTCACATATGGTCATGTGAAGGTGCAAAGCACATCATACTCTAGATCAACACACATACCTACACATGTTATCATAGCAACCAACTAGAACAAGATCAACTATATTTATGCACACACAACCTAGTGCAAACATCAAGTGCTAGCACCTACAACAAAGAAGAACCTACACATGCTATATCTACACTTGCTATCATATCCTTAGGATCAACTAATAAGAAGCATCACCATACACACAATCACTCACATGTGACCAACATAATGTGTATGCACACACATCACATACACCACTCCAATGAACACACACATGCACACATGATATGGCACTACTTATTGCAGCAAAGGATAAAAATAAATACCAAGCCATCTATGGATTGTGGAACAAGTATGGCATCAAGCAAAGGAGGCAGGAAAAAAATAACATTAAGGAAAAAATAAAAGGGGCTCCCTGGGATTCGAACCCAGAACCCACTGGTTGCAACAACAAAGCCACACCACTCTGCTACTGTCATCTTATCGACAGAACAGAGGGTGTGTACAGGGTAACAAGTCCTTGCTGGCTACTATGCCGAAGCATACGAGGAAAAATAAAAGGTGCCAAGGGGGGATCGAACCCACGCCCTCCCATCAGGCACAACAGAACGATACCACTACACTACGGCTCGAGAGTCTGAAAGAGGGGAGGGGGTAACTCTGAAGAGCATTCCCCTGTGCATCTCTGCTGCCCGACGAACAGCCGGAACAGAGGAGGTGCTCGCCGGCGACAAAGGCTAAATTGGCCAACGGATCGTGTAGGGGAGAAAGCCCACACACGCACGAGCTCATTTCACATCCTAACTACACCCGAGGAATTCCTCAACGGCGTGGCGACGGCGAGCGGCGGCTCCGGCGACAGAGAGCATGCGCGCTTCGATCCTACTGTTGTTGCGCTCGATCTAGGAGAGGGAGGAGGGAGGAGGAGCACTACCTCGCGTACGAGTCAAGGAGGGAGCGGCTCGTAGAGGAAGTAGTGGAAGAAGGCCGTCGGCGAAGCTTCTCGTCGGAGGGGAAGCGCCGCCGGGAAGTAGTGGATGCAGCGCGGGGGTGGTCGATCCAGCGCTGGGAACGGGCTCCTGGAGGCGTCCTCGAGCTGCTGGTGCCGTCGTAGAGGAGGTAGAGGTAGCAGATCGACGGCGGCGACGAACTTCTACCCGTCGGCCATGGTGTACCCGTGCTCTCCTTACCTTGCTGCGACGAGAGAGAGAGAGGGGGATCGAGATCTGGACGGTGCGGCGGCGGGGAGGAACCCTAACGCCTATGCATGGACGCCAAGGGATTATATAGCAAGAGAGGAGGATCGCGAGGGCGTGCCGTCGGCCATGTGTTGTCGCTCCTCTCGGTGGAGCAGAGGGGAGGGAAAAGAGAGGATGACAGGTGGGGCCGCCTGCCTCGCTGGAAAGGGAGGAGGAAGAAGCGCCGCGCGCGTGAGCGAGGGGAGTATTGGGCTGGGTCGTGCGGAAGCGGTGCCACTGGTGACAGATAGAGGAGGGGGCCCTGAGGGGGGTTTTATTTATTTAAACAAACACAGAAAGGATTTAAAACAAATGGCAATACTGTTGGGGTTAAAAACAAAACAAAATGCCCATGGTCATAAGGAATTATGACCTATTTGAATAAAATAGAAAAGAAATATTTGGAGCAATTTGAATAAATGCAAAACAGCAATTTATTTACTGTTTTGGATTTATTTGCACCCTTAAAACTAAGATACAAAACAGCAAAAACACATCTTGGCATCCTCCACAATATACACTAATACATGGGCATTTTTGGATCAAGGTTGGGACAAGTGAATATTGGCTTGGGAAATAAAAGAGAGAGAGAGAGAGGTTGCTAACATGACAAGCCCACTACATTTAGTACTAACACCACATGAAATCATAGTGCACCTCAACACATACACAACATCACAAAATAGCTATCCACAAGACCACCACAACATCACATGAAATGCTAAGATCCTATAACACAACACAAGACAAGGCATACCATGATATGCTATGCATGCATGCATGGGAAAGAAGGAAAATATAAGGGACACCACATGAAGTCATGGCACAATGGATACATCAAATCACTGACAAGGTGGACCCACATGCAATAGGTTCCAAATATGGCAACGTTTACATCTAGGGCACTACAAGTATTTTCCTCTGAGTAATTCAAGCGGCTTGACATGACCCATGTGCAAACATGTAGTTGATTTACACCCAATGCAGCCTTGATGATATTTAAATTTAGAGTGTTCATATCCTACTCATCCTAGTGTCCAATGTTAATTATTCTCAATGCATGATTATGACTATTTTCCCTCTCTAGTTGGTCGCTTCTCAATCTATTGTCAGCCTTCACCTGTACTAAGCGGGAACACTGCTTGTGCATCCAAACTCGGAAACCCCAGTTGTGCCAAATGAGTCCATGATGTCTACTACACAACTTTATTATTGTGGACTTTGTTGGGCCTGTAAGTGTACTGTTTTGTAAGACAACAACAAATTTCCCTCAAGTGGATGACCTAAGGTTTATCAATTCGTGGGAGGTGCAGGATGAGGATGGTCTCTCTCAAACAACCGTGCAATCAAATACAAGAAATTTGTTGTGTCCCCAACACACCCAATACAAAGGCAAATTGTATAGGTGCACTAGTTCGGCGAAGATATGGTGATACAAGTGCAATATGGATAGTAGATGTCGGTTTTTGTAATCTGAAAATATAAAAACAGCAAGGTAGCAAGTGTAAAACAATGAGTAAAACATTGTATAAATGCTTGAAAATAAGGCCTAGGGTTCATACTTTCACTAGTGCAATCTATCAACAATGCTAACATCATAGAATCATATAATCATCCCCTGATGTGTGACAAAGGATCACTCCAAAGTTCATAAGTAGTGGAGAACACAAGATGAATTTGATGTAGGTACTAGAACCACCTCAAAGTCATCCTTTCCGATAAATCTATTGTGTTGTTCCTATAGGTGTCACAAATAGCCCTAGAGTTTGTACTAAAATAACACCTATGAGATATATCAATCAACCCTAATGCCACCTAGATACTCCAATGTCACCTCAAGTATCTGCGAATTAATTATTTGACATGCATCAAACAATTTCAGATTCATCATATTCAATCCAACACAAAGAACTTCAAAGAGTACGTGAAGGAGTCCGTGACTAAGGGGTCCTCTGGCCACTTACTTACCATGGGCCAAACTCCTAGGCCGTTCTACCATCATTATTGGACTGCAAACAAATAAAGTGATATTGTATTCAATATGGACTCTTCCGAAGATTTGGCGTGTAATCCAAGGCCATGTAGTGATCAACATATTCCTTCCCTGATGTAACCAATGATGTGTAACCCTAACACCCCTCGTATTGATACGTCTCCAACATATCTATAATTTTTGATTGTTCCATGCTATTATATTATCATTTTAGCACACATTTTAGGCACTTATCTACCGATTTATATTATTTTTGAGCACTAACCTATTGACCTGGTACCTAGTGCCAGTTGTTGTTTAATGCGTGTGTTTCCACTTTTTAGGTTCCAGTACCAAACGAACCTCAATTGGCGTGAAATATTTTGTGAATTTTTTTCTGGACCAAAAGAAGACTGTGGAGAATCGGAACAAGGTTGGGAGGCACACGAGGCCACCACAAGCCATCAGACCACGACTTAGGGCCCTGATGGCTTGTGGCCGCCTCGTGGCTCTACCAACCCTATTCTCTGGCTTATAAATTCCTATTTACCCTAAAAACACTATAGGAGGTCCCGAAACACTTTTTACGCCACCACAAGTCTCCATTCTGACGGGAGGCCATCTAGAGCTTCGTTCCGCCACTCTGCCGGAGGGGGAATCGATCACGGAGGGCTTCTTCATCAACCTTGTTACCCTCATGATGATGTGCGAGTAGTTCACCACAGACCTATGGATCCATAGCAGTAACGAGATGGCATATCTCTCTCTTTGATCTTCAATACAATGATCATCGCATCTTCGCTTTGATCCATATGATGTAACTCTTTGTACGGTGCGTTTGTTGGATCCGATGACTTGTTGGTTTATGTTCAGATTATTCATGATAAATATTTGAGTCTTCTCTGATATATAATATGATTCTTATGTGCATGATTATGATAGCTTCGTAATCCTCTCCGATTTATTGAAATAGTTTGGCCAACTAGATTGATATTTCTTCGGTGATAGAGGTGTGTTGTAGTAGGTTCAAACTCGCGAGTTTCTATATCACATTGATAGAAGGGGACAAGTTGCGTCTTTGTGTTGCTGATACTAAGGGTAAAACGATGAGGTTTATTCATATTAGTTGAGTTAGTTTGTCTACATCTTGTCATCTTACACCAAGCATTACTTCGTTCGTCATGAACTTAATAGGTAGAGAGGTAAGCATAGAAGCGCTCTTGAAGTGAAGTAATAGTAATAGGTGCAGGCAGGACCCAGCCTATTTTTTTATGGAAGTTGTGACTATATTTACATGATCATTGCCGTGAAAAACGCATAACTATCTGCTCTTCTACCAATTGCCCAACAATAATTTGTTTACAAACTGTATGCTTATTTTCATGAGAGATGCCACTAGGGAAAGCTATGGCCCCGGGGTCTATTCACAACATATTGCTAAAGCCTCCAATACCTTCCTGTCATTTATTTTATTTTATTTTATTTTGCATTTTACAATTATCTACACACCTCATTCGCTTGCAAATAATGAAACCAAGGGGATTGACAACCCCCTTGCCCGCATTGGGTGCAAGTTGTTTGTTCTTTTGTGTGCAGTCGCTGAAGACGGTTGTGGATTGATACTCCTATTGGTTCAATAAACCTTGGTTTCATAACTGAGGAAAATACTTACCCACTTGTGCTGCGATTACGCGTTCCTCTTCACGGAAAAGCCAATGCAGATAACGAGTATCATGAAGGATTTCTGGCGCCGTTGCCAGGGAATATCATCACCAACTATCAAGTAACTCCACACAAAATTTAATTCACTTGTTCCTCTTTTTATTTGATGGTATATTTAGTTTGTCTCATAAAAACTAAAAATACAAAAATATTTACGTTTGCTTGTTTACTTGTCTACTTGCAACAATCATGTTATCACATACAAAGAGAAAATAAAGACTTATGGATCCTCATCCATTATCTAATCTTTTCAAAACACTCGTTTGTGTTGAAACAATTGCTAGTGAGAGTGCACTATATTATCTTTATGAGGTCTTGCTTGAAAATCATGAATCTAAAAATTGTGAAATTTATAAAATGATTCATGATATTCCCTTGAATGAAAAGCATAATTATCATACTGCTGGTATAAATCCTTTGAATATAAATTGTGCTAACGATCGGGGTTGGGGTGATGGTCATAATGTTGCTTGTGATCTTGATAATTATAATCTTCATGATGAATCTATTATTAATTATCTTTTTTGCACCACTATTAAAAGTGTGTTTGGAGAGGTCATGACTCTAGTTAATGGTGATCCCACTACCTTGGAACATTGTAAGAGTTTTGTGTATGTAGATCATGGAGAGAATATTCTATAGGAGAGATATATTTTTGAATTTCAATATGATCATGCATGTAATCATTTTGAGAGAGGAAAATATGGTTATAGGAATTCTCATGATACTCATTACCTCTCTTTGTGTTAAAATTATTAATACTCCATTCTTCCTACATGCATATGCTAGACACCTCTTGTCTTGATAATTTCTTTAATTACAAAATGCCTATGCATAGGAAGTATGTTAGACTTAAATGTGTTTTATGTTGGAAATATGCCCTAGAGGCAATAATAAAATGGTTATTTTCATATTTCCTTGTACATGATAATCGTCTATTGTTCATGCTATAATTGTATTAACAGGAAACAGTAATACATGTGTGAATAAATAGATCACAATGTGTCCCTAGCAAGCCTCTAGTTGGCTAGCTCGTTAGTCAATAGATGATCGTGGTTTCCTGGTCATGGGCATTAGATGTCATTGATAATGGGATCACATCATTCGGAGAATGATGTGATGGACAAGACCCAATCTTAAGCGTAGCACTAGATCGTATTGTTCGTATGCTAAAGCTTTTCTAATGTCAAGTGTCTTTTCCTTCGACCGTGAGATTGTGCAACTCCCGGATACCGTAGGGGTGCTTTGGGTGTATCAAATGTCACAACGTAACTAGGTGACTATAAAGGTACACTACGGGTACCTCTGAAAGTGACTGTTGGGTTGGTACAAATCAAGATTGTGATTTGTCGCTCCGCGTGACGGAGAGGTATCTCTGGGCCCACTCGGTAGAACATTATCATGAGCTCAATGTTACTAAGGAGTTAGTCACACGATGACGTGCTACAGAATGAGTAAAGAGACTTACCAGTAACGAAATTGAACAAGGTATAGGTATACCGATGATCGAATCTCGGGCAAGTTCTATACCGACAAACAAAGGGAATTGTATACAGGATTGATTGAATCCTTGACATCGTGGTTCATCCGATGAGATCATCATGGTGAAAGTGGGAGCCACCATGGGTATCCAGACCCCGCTGATGGTTATTGGCCGGAGAGGTGTCTCGGTCATGTCTACATGTCTCCCGAGCCCGTAGGGTCTACACACTTAAGGTTCGATGACGCTAGGGTTATAGGGAATTGTTATACAAGGTTATCGAAAGTTGTTCAGAGTCCCGGATGAGATCCCGGACATCACGAGGAGCTCCGGAATGGTCCGGAGGTAAAGATTGATATATAGGACAGATGGTTTCGGACACCGGAAGTGTTTCGAGCGTCACCGGTAACGTATCGGGACCACTCGGACCACCGGAGGTGGCCCCGAGGGTCCACCGGAAGGGGGCAACGACCCCGGGAGGCTAGATGGGACAAGTGCGGGAGGGAACCAGCCCCTAAGTGGGCTGGTGCGCCCCCTCACTCAGCCCATGGCGCAAGAAGAAGGGAGAGGGGGGAACCCTAGCGTAGGTGGGCCTAAGGCCCACCAGAAGGATGCGCCACCCCTCCTCCCCCTTTGGCCGCCGCACCTCCCCCCATCTAGGGCTGCCGCCCCTCCTAGGAGAGGGAAACCCTCAAGGGGGCGCAGCCCCTCCCTCCCCCTATATATAGTGGGCACTTTTGGGCTTTTGGAGATAGAGTTTTCTCTCTCTCTCGGCGCAGCCCTGCCCTTCTTTCTCCTGCTCTCTGCCGGTGCTTGGTGAAGCCCTGCCGAGAAACCTCGTCTCTCCATCGACACCACGCCGTCGTGCTGCTAGAGATCTTCCCCAACCTCTCCCTCCTCCTTGCTGGATCAAGGTGCGGGAGACGTCACCGGGCTGCACGTGTGTTGAACGCGGAGGTGCCGTAGTTCGGCACTAGATCGGAATCACACCGCAATCTGAATCGCCGCGAGTACGACTCCATCAACCACGTTCTAGCAATGCTTCCGCTTAGCGATCTTCAAAGGTATGAAGATGCACTCACCCCTCTCTCGTTGCTGGTCTCTCCATAGGAAGATCTGAATATGGCGTAGGAAAATTTTGAATTTATGCTACGTTACCCAACAGTGGCATCCGAGCCAGGTTTTCTATGCGTAGATTATATGCACGAGTAGAACCAAAAGGTTGTGAGCGATTATTTGTCAATTGCTTGACGCTACTAGTCTTATTCTTTTCCGGCGGTATTGTGGGATGAAGCGGCCCGGACCGACATTACATGTACGCCTACGTGAGACTGGTTCCACCGATAGACATGCACACCGTGCATAAAGGTGGCTAGCAGGTATCTGTCTCTCCTACTCTAGTCGGATTGGATTTGATGAAAAGGGTCCTTATGAAGGGTAAATAGATTTGGCATATCATCGTTGTGGCTATCACGTAGGTAAGAAGGCGTTCTTGCTACAAACCCAAATCAGCCATGTAAAACTTGCAACAACAATTAGAGGACGTCTAACTTGTTTTTGCAGGGTTTGACATGTGATGTGATATGGCCAAAGTTGTGATGTTGCATGTATGATGTATGAGATGATCATTCTATTGTAATAGGTTTCATGACTTGCATGTCGATGAGTATGACAACCGGCAGGAGCCATAGGAGTTGTCTTAATTTATTGTATGAGATGCAACGCCATGTGCTTACTACTTTTACTTTATTGCTAACGGTTAGCTATAGTAGTAGTGATAGTAGTAGTTGGTGTGACGACTTCACGGAGACACGTTGATGGAGATCATGATGATGGAGATCACGGTGTCACGCCGGTGACGACGATGATCATGCGATGCCTGAAGATGGAGATCAAAAGACCAAAGATGATAATGGCCATATCATGTCACTATATGATTGCATTGTGATGTTTATCATGTTTTTCATCTTATTGCTTAGAACGATGGTAGCATAATAAGATGATCCCTCTTAAAATTTCGAGAACGTATTCCCCTAAGTGTGCACCGTTGCGAAGGATCATTGTCTCGAAGCACCATGTGATGATCGGGTGTGATAGATTCTAACGTTCGCATACAACGGGTGTAAGCCAGATTTACACACACGAAACACCTAGGTTGACTCGACGAGCTTAGCATGTACAGACATGACCTCGAATACAAGAGACCAAAAGTTCGAACATGAGTCGTATGGTTGAATAAGATCAGCATGAAGTTGCTCACCATGGTGACTAGTCCGTGTCACGTGATGATCGTACACGGGTTAGTCAACATGGATCATGTATCACTTAGATGACTAGAGGGATGTCGATTTAAGTGGGAGTTCATACTTAATTTGATTAAATGAACTTAATTGTCATGAACTAAGTCTAAAAGTTGTCTTTATAAATATTGTAGATGGCCAACGTCAACCTCAATTTCAACGCATTCCTAGAGAAAAACAAGCTGAAAGATGATGGTAGCAACTATGCGGACTGGGTTCGCAACTAGAAGCTCATCCTTGAAGCAGCTAAAAAGGCTTATGTCCTTGATGCGCCGCTAGGTGACCCTCCTGCTCCCGCAGCAGCCCAGGACATTCTGAACGTCTAGCAATCGCAGAGTGATCACTACTCTCTGGTTAGGTGTGGCATGTTATACAGTTTAGAAACGGGGCTCCAATGTCGTTTTGAGCAACACGGTGCATATGAGATGTTCCAAGAGCTGAAGCTTGTTTTTCAAGCTCATGCCCGTGTCGAGAGATATGAAGTCTCCGACAAGTTCTTTAGCTGTAAGATGGAGGAGAACAGTTCTGCCAGTGAGCACATACTCAAAATGTCTGGGTTACACGGTCGTCTGACTTCACTTGGAGTCGAACTTCCGGATGAAGCTATAATTGACAGAATCCTCCAGTCTCTCGCACCAAGCTACAAAAGCTTTGTGCTTAACTACAACATGCAAGGGATGGAGAAGACCATTCCCGAATTGTACTCGATGCTCAAGTCTGCAGAAGTAGAAATCAAGAAAGAGCATCAAGTGTTGATGGTCAACAAGACCACTAGTTTCAAGAAGGGCAAGGGTAAGAAGAACTTCAAGAAAGACGGCAAAGCCGTTGCCGTGCCCGGTAAGCCAGATACCGGGAAGAAGGAAAAGAATGGACCCAAGCCTGAGACTGAGTGCTTCTATTGCAAGGGAAAGGGTCACTGGAAGCGGAACTGCCCCAAATACTTAGCGGACAAGAAGGCCGGCAACGTTAAAGGTATATGTGATATACATGTTATTGATGTGTACCTTACCAGCGCTCGTAGTCGCTCCTGGGTATTTAATACCGGTGATGTTGCAAACATTTGCAACTCAAAGCAGGAACTACGGAATAAGCGCAGACTGGCCAAGGACGAGGTGATGATGCGCGTCGGGAATGGCTCCAAGGTCGATGTGATCGCCGTCGGCACGCTACCTCTACATCTACCGTCGGGATTAGTTTTAAACCTTAATAATTGTTATTTAGTACCACCTTTAAGCATCAACATTGTATCAGGGTCTTGCTTAATGCGAGACGGCTACTCATTGAAGTCAGAGAATAATGGTTGTTCTATTTATATGAGTGATATGTTTTATGGTCATGCTCCACTGGTGAATGGTTTATTCTTGATGAATCTCGATCGTGATGTTACGCATATTCATAGTGTGAGTACCAAAAGATGTAAAGTTGATAATGATAGTCCCACATACTTGTGGCACCGCCGCCTTGGTCATATCGGCGTTAAGTGCATGAATAAGCTCCATGCTGATGGACTATTAGAGTCTCTTGACTTTGAATCATTTGACACATGCGAACCGTGCCTCATGGGCAAGATGACTAAGAGTCCATTCTCAGGAATAATGGAGAGAGCAACCGACTTATTGGAAATAATACATACTGATGTGTGTGGTCCAATGAACGTTCAAGCTTGCGGTGGCTATCATTATGTTCTCACACTCACCGATAATTTGAGTAGGTATGGGTATATCTACTTGATGAAGCACAAATCTGAGACATTTGAAAAGTTCAAGGAATTTCAGAGTAAGGTCGAGAATCAACGTGACAGAAAAATTAAGTGTCTACGATCTGATCGTGGAGGAGAATATTTGAGTCACGAGTTTGGCACACACCTAAGGAAGTGTGGAATCGTTTCACAACTGACGTCGCCTGGCACACCACAACGCAACGAAGTGTCTGAACGTCGTAATCGCACTTTATTAGATATGATACGATCTATGATGTCTCTTACCGACCTACCGCTATCATTTTGGGGATACGCATTAGAAACTGCAGCATTCACTTTAAATAGGGCACCGTCTAAATCCATTGAGACGACACCGTATGAACTATGGTTTGGCAAGAAACCTAAGTTGTCGTTTCTTAAAGTTTGGGGCTACGATGCTTACGTGAAGAAACTTCAACCAGAAAAGCTCGAACCCAAAGCGGAGAAATGTGTATTCATAGGATACCCTAAGGAAACTATTGGGTATACCTTCTATCTTAGATCCGAAGGTAAAACCTTTGTTGCCAAGAATGGATCATTTCTAGAGAAAGAGTTTCTCTCGAAAGAAGTAAGTGGGAGGAAGGTAGAACTTGATGAGGTAATTACACCCCCTCTCAAACAGGATAGTAGCGCAGCGCGGGAAGTTGTTCCTCTGGCGCCTACACCAACTGAAGAGGAAGTTAATGATAATGATCATGAAGCTTCGGATCAAGTTACTACTGAACCTCGAAGGTCCCCAAGGGTACGCTCCGCACCAGAGTGGTACGGCAACCCTGTAATTGAAATCACGTTGTTAGCCAACGGTGAACCTTCGAACTATGAAGAAGCGATGGCGGGCAAGGATTCCAACAAATGGCTTGAAGCTATGAAATCCGAGATAGGATCCATGTATGAGAACAAAGTATGGACTTTGGTGGACTTGCCCGAGGACCGGCGAGCCATAGAAAATAAATGGATCTTCAAGAAGAAGACTGATGCAAACGGTAATGTAACCGTTTTTAAATCTCGACTTGTCGCAAAGGGTTTTCGACAAATTCAAGGAATTGACTACGAAGAGACTTTCTCTCCCGTAGCGAAGTTGAAATCAGTCCGAATCATGTTAGCAATTGCCGCCTTTTATGATTATGAAATTTGGCAAATGGACTTCAAAACAGCGTTCCTAAACGAGAACCTTAAGGAAGAGTTGTATATGATGCAACCAGAAGGTTTTGTCGACCCTAAGGGTGCTAACAAAGTGTGCAAGCTCCAGCGCTCCATCTATGGGCTGGTGCAAGCATCTCGGAGTTAGAACATTCGCTTTAATGAGGTGATTAAAGCGTTTGGGTTCATACAGGTTTTCGGAGAAGCCTGTCTGTACAAGAAAGTGAGTGGGAGCTCTGTAGCTTTCCTCATACTGTATGTGGATGACATATTATTGATGGGGAATGATATAGAGATGTTGGAGATCATAAAGGCCTATTTTAACAAGAGTTTTTCAATGAAGGACCTTGGAGAAGCTGCATACATATTAGGCATCAAGATCTATAGAGATAGATCGAGACGCCTCATAGGTCTTTCACAAAGTACATACCTTGACAAGATATTGAAGAAGTTCAATATGGAAAGTTCAAAGAAAGGGTTCTTGCCAGTTTTGCAAGGTATGAGATTGAGTAAGACTCAGTCGCCGACCACGGCAGCAGATAGAGAGAAGATGAGTTCTGTCCCTTACGCTTTAGCCGTAGGCTCTCTTATGTATGCCATGTTGTGTACTAGACCTGATACAAACCTTGCCATAAGTTTGGTAGGGAGGTACCAAAGTGATCCCTGTATGGAACACTGGACAGCGGTCAAGAATATCCTTAAGTACCTGAAAAGGACTAAGGAAATGTTTCTCGTTTATGGAGGTGACGAAGAGCTCGTCGTAAAGGGTTACGTCGACGCTAGCTTCGACACAGATCCGGATGACTCTAAGTCATAGACCGGATACGTATATGTTTTGAATGGTGGGGCAGTGAGCTGGTGCAGCAGCAAGCAAGAAGTCGTGGCAGATGCTTCAGAAGCGGCTCATGAAGGAATTTGTATGAAGGAGCTCATCACCAACCTTGGAGTGGTTCCAAGCGCGTCTGGTCCAATGACACTCTTCTATGATAACACTGGGCCATTGCCATAGCCAAGGAGCCCAGGTTTCACCGAAAGATGAAGCACATCAAACGCCGCTACAACTCCATCCAGGACCATGTCCAGAGTGGAGTAATAGAAATTTGTAATGTACACACGGATTTGAATGTTGCAGACCCGTTGACTAAACCACTTCCACGAGCAAAACATGATCAACACCATAATGCTATGAGTGTTCGATACATCACAATGTAACTAGATTATTGACTCTAGTGCAAGTGGGAGACTATTGGAAATATGCCCTAGAGGCAATAATAAAATGGTTATTATCATATTTCCTTGTTCATGATAATCGTCTATTGTTCATGCTATAATTGTATTAACAGGAAACAGTAATACATGTGTGAATAAATAGGTCACAATGTTTTGCTCGTTAGTCAATAGATGATCATGGTTTCCTCGTCATGGGCATTAGATGTCATTGATAACAGGATCACATCATTGGGAGAATGATGTGATGGACAAGACCCAATCTTAAGCGTAGCACTAGATCGTATTGTTCGTATGCTAAAGCTTTTCTAATGTCAAGTGTCTTTTCCTTCGACCGTGAGATTGTGCAACTCCCGGATACCGTAGGAGTGCTTTGGGTGTATCAAACATCACAACGTAACTGGGTGACTATAAAGGTGCACTACGGGTACCTCTGAAAGTGTGTGTTGGGTTGGTACGAATCGAGATCGGGATTTGTCGCTCCGTGTGAGGGAGAGGTATCTCTGGGCCCACTCAGTAGAACATCATCATGAGCTCAATGTGAATAAGGAGTTAGTCACACGATGACGTGCTACGGAACGAGTAAAGAGACTTACCAGTAACGAGATTGAACAAGGTATAGGTATACCGACGATCGAATCTCGGGCAAGTTCTATACCGACAGACAAAGGGAATTGTATACGGGATTGATTGAATCCTTGACATTGTGGTTCTTCCGATGAGATCATCATGGAGCAAGTGGGAGCCACCATGGGTATCCAGACCCCGCTGATGGTTATTGGCCAGAGACGTGTCTCGGTCATGTCTACCTGTCTCCCGAACCCGTAGGGTCTACACACTTAAGGTTCGATGACGCTAGGGTTATAGGGAATTGTTATACAAGGTTATCGAAAGTTGTTCGGAGTCCCGGATGAGATCCCGGACGTCACGAGGAGCTCCGTAATGGTCCGGAGGTAAATATTGATATATAGGACGGATGGTTTCGGACACCGGAAGTGTTTCGGGCGTCACCGGTAACGTACCGCGACCACCGGGACCACCGGAGGTGGCCCCGGGGGTCCATCGAAAGGGGGCAACGACCCCGGGAGGCTAGATGGGCCAAGTGCGGGAGGGAACCAGCCCCTAGGTGGGGTGGTGTGCCCCCACTCAGCCCATGGCGCAAGAAGAAGGGAGAGGGGGGAACCCTAGCGCAGGTGGGCCTAAGGCCCACCAGAAGGGTGCGCTACCCCTCCTCCCCCCTTTGGCCGCCGCACCTCCCCCCATCTAGGGCTGCCGCCCCTCCCAGGAGAGGGAAACCCTCAAGGGGGCGCAGCCCCTCCCTCCCCCTATATATAGTGGGCACTTTTGGGCTTTTGGAGATACAGTTTTCTCTCTCTCTCGGCACAGCCCTGCCCTTCTTTCTCCTCCTCTCTGCCGGTGATTGGCGAAGCCCTGCCGGGAGACCTCGTCTCTCCATCGAAACCACGCCGTCGTGCTGCTGGAGATGTTCCCCAACCTCTCCCTCCTCCTTGCTGGATCAAGGTGCGGGAGACGTCACCGGGCTGCATGTGTGTTGAACGCGGAGGTGCCGTAGTTCGGCACTAGATCGGAATCACACCGCGATCTGAATCACCACGAGTACGACTCCATCAACCGCGTTCTAGCAACGCTTCCGCTTAGCGTTCTTCAAAGGTATGAAGATGCACTCACCCCTCTCTCGTTGTTGGTCTCTCCATAGGAAGATATGAATATGGCGTAGGAAAATTTTGAATTTATGCTACGTTACCCAACATTTTCCATATGATACATGATGCTCTTTATGTTACAATTAGTATCTTTCTTGTGACCATCATTGCCATAACAAGCCTATCACAATGGCTATATAGAAAGAGATTGTTGGGAGACAACCCAATACTTATGTTATTTTTAGTTAACATGATTATCGTTGTTATAATTATTGTGTTTTTATGTTTTAATTAGTGTTTGTGCCAAGTAAATCCTTTGGGATTATTTGCATGATGAGTCGAATTGATACGGTGCAAAAAAACAGAAACTTTGACGCCCAATGTAGAATTTCTCTGATTTTACCAGAACGTCTTTTTAAGCTAATTTTTTACACAGTACAAATATATAAATTCCCCACGTCTTCCTAATTTTTCAGAATTTTTGGAGTTACAGAAGTATGGCAATTAAATATATTACTAGAGACTGTTATATTTTAAATAGATTCTCTTTTTGCATACATAGTTTGCTTGTTTTGATTATGCCATGGATTATATCGGGGGTATAAGCCATCGAGAAGTTAGAATACAGTAACTTATTATAAAATATAAAAAGAATCAATTTATAACAGTACCTAAAAGTGTTTATTATGTTGCCTATACTAACGGATCTCACGAAGTTTTGTTGAGTTTTGTGTGATTGAAGTTTTCAAGTTTTGGGTATTACCTCGATGGACAATGGAATGAGAAGTGGCAAGATCCTAAGCTTGGGGATGCCCAAGGCACACTAAGGTAATATTTAAGGAAGACTCAAGCATCTAAGCTTGGGGATGCCCCGGAAACACATCCCCTCTTTCGTCTCAATCCATCGGTATGTTACTTGGAGCTACATTTTTATTCATCACATGGTATGAGTTTTGCTTGGAGCGTCATTTGCTTTTGTTTACTTTTACTTTCGGTTTGCCACAATCATTTTTTTCTGGACACACCTATTTGAGAAAGAGAAACCATAGTTATGATTTGTTAGAATACTCTATGTGCTTCACTTATATCTTTTTAGCTTAGCAGTTGCTCTAGTACTTCACTTATATCTTTTAGAGCACGATGGCGTATAAATTTCATAGAAATAATATGCTATCGTTCTCACTTATATTTGTTTGAGAGCTGGACAAATAGTGACAGTAATTTGCATGGGTCATAAGACTAGATCAAAAATAATGAATGATCAATAAGTGATAATTAAAACCATCATGTAGCACATATAGAGAAATTGTGGTTAATGATATTGATGTGGTGATATGAAAAGTGTGAGTGAATAACTATTAATTCATAGAGGTGTTGATATTAAGATATGTTAAAACTTCTTGAACATCGGCAAAAAATAAACGGGGATGGTGATGATGTGGGAGCATTTCTATTTCTCGTTGAAAACCTAGTGTTGTTCGAGTCGGAGTCGCGCGATGGTTAATTCCTACCAACCCTTCCCTCGGGGCATGCGAGTAGTACTTTGATTTGTGATAAAACTAATAAAACTATGCAATAAGTATATGAGTTATTTATGACTAATGTGACACCATGGACATACGCAATCTCACCTCCTCATATTTACCGACCTCTCTAGTACAGCACATAGCCCATTCTCACCTTGAGGATTGGTGCGACTTTTGTTGGTGCATCCAAAACCTGTGACATGATACACTGTGTTGCACATAAACATTATTATATCCTCCTCAAAACAGCCACCATACCTACCTATTATGTCATTTCCAAAGCCATTCTGAGATATATTGCCATGCAAATTTCATCATCACTTCACATGACTAGTTTGTTCATCATCGTATTGCTTTGCATGATCATATAGAACTGACACAGTATTTATGGCAAAGCCACCATTCATAATTGCATTTGTGGCAAAGCCACCAAAAATTCGTATGTTGAATACTTGTCACGCTAGATAATTTCACATCCTAGTACACTGCCAGAGGCATTCATATTGGAGTCATGTTGCTTCATTCATCATATCGAGTTATCCATGAGTTGTGAGTAAATAAAATTGTGATGATCATCATTATTAGAGCATTTTCCCAGTGAGGAAATACATATGGGGGAGGCCAAATGAGCCCACCATGATAAAAAAAATGAATGAGACAAAAAGATAGAAGGGACTTTGCTACTATCCTTTACCACACTTGTGCCTCGAAGTGGCACCATGCTTATCATGTAGAGAGTCTCATGTTATATCATTCATATGCTAGTGGGAACCAAAAAACATAAACCTGGCTTGTATATTCCGATGATGAGCGTCCTCAAATGCCTGAGGTCTTCATGAGCAAGCAAGTTGGATGCACATCTCACTTAGCTTAAGTGGAGCTTTCATACACTTATAGCTCTAATGCATCATTTGCATGGCAATCCCTACTCCTTGTGTCAATATATATCAATGGGTATCTCCATAACCATATGTACGCCTAGTTGATACGATACTATCTTCTTCACCTTTTAACCCCTTTTAAACCTACCACCTTACTCTATTACACATATATGCTATGTCCAATGGTTCACGCTCATGTATTGCGTGAAGAATAAAAAGTTGATGCATATTGAAAAAGTACGATCCAATTGCGTGACTTGGGCACCGTGGTGCTTGACATTTGTAGTTTTTTTATGAAGATGGAGCCATGCCTTGCTAATATAATAAAGATGGAAAGGGTTGAAACAATCTTTGAGGATCATACACTTTGAAAGATTAATTATTTTGCTGCTTATAGTTATAAATATTTCTATGTTAATACTTGTTAATTCGTAGTTTCTCAATGAGCATAGATACATAAGAATACATCATGTATAGCATGTCACATCAAAAAATCTATTTTTATCATTTACCTACTCGAGGACGAGCAAGAATTAAGCTTGGGGATGCTTGATATGTCTTAAACGTATCTATAATTTTTGATTGTTCCATGCTATTATGTTATAACTTTAGAACACTTTTTAGACACTAATCTAAAAATTTATATTATTTCTGAGCACTAACCTATTGACCCAGTGCCGAGTGGCAATTGCTGTTTTCTGCATGTTTTCCACTTTTGGGGTTCCAATACCAAACGAAGCCCAATTGACCTGAAACTTTTTTTGAATTTTTTCTGGACCAAAAGAAGACCGTGGAGCATCGAAAGAAGGTCGGGAGGCACGTGAGGCCCCTACAAGCCATCAGACCACAACCTGGGGGCGGATGGCTTGTGGTCGCCTCGTGGCTCTGTCGACCCCGTTCTCTGGCTTATAAATTCCTATTTACCCTAAAAAGTCCACAGGAGGTTCCGAAACACTTTTTACGTTGTCGCAAGTCTCCGTTCCGATGGGAGGCCATCTGGAGCTCTCTTCCGGATCTATGTCGAAGGGGGGTCGATCACGGAGGGCTTCTTCATCAACCTTGTTGCCCTCACGATGATGCATGAGTAGTTCACCACACACCTACAGGTCCATAGCAGTACCTAGATGTCATATCTCTCTCTCTTTGATCTTCAATACAATGATCATCGCATCTTCGCTTTGATCTATATGATGTAACTATTTGTACGATGCGTTTGTTGGGATCCAATGAATTATGGGTTTATGTTCAGATTATTCATGATAAATATTTGAGTCTTCTCTGATATATAATATGATTCTTATGTGCATGATTATGATAGCTTCGTAATTCTCTCCGATCTATTGAAATAGTTTGGCCAACTAGATTGATATTTTTTCAGTGAGAGGGGTATGTTGTAGTAGGTTCAACCTGCCAAGTTTCTATATCCAAGTGACAGAAGGGGACAAGTTGCATCTTCGTATTGCTGCTACTAAGGGTAAAATGATGGGGTTTATTCATGTTAGTTGAGTTTACTTTGTCTACATCATGTCGTCTCACTCCAAGCATTACTTTGTTCGTCATGAACTTAATACATAGAGAAGAAAGCATAGAAGCGCTCTTGAAGTGAAGTAATAGTAATAGGTGCAGGCAGGAGTCGGCCTATTTATTTATGGACGTGATGCCTATATTTACATGATCATTCCCATGAAAATCGCATAACTATCCGCTCTTCTATCAATTCTCCAACAGTAATTTGATTGCCCATCGTATGCTTATTTTCATGAGAGATGCCACTAGAGAAAGCTATGGCCCCGGGGTCTATTCACAATATATTTCTAAAACCCCCAATACCTTGTTGCCATTTATTTGCTTTTATTTATTTTGCATTTTACAATTATCTACACACCTCATTTTCTTGCAAATAACGAGACCAGGGTGATTGACAACCCTCTTGCCCGCGTTGGTGCAAAATATTTGTTCTTTTGTTTGCAGCCTGTGGATTTATATTCCTATTGGTTCGATAAACCTTGGTTTCATAACTAAGGGAAATACTTACCACTTTGTGTTGTGATTACCCGTTCTGCTTCACGGAAAACCCAACAAATATCACGAGTATCAGCTATCTATATAAACTAGGGGGCCATAGTTCGTAGGGAAGATTAAGCTCATTACTATTAGGATTTAGACCACAACAACCGGTCTCGAGGTAGATCAACTCTGTACTCTGTGCAATCCCATCAATATAACAAGAGAAGGACATAGGGTTTCACCTCCATCAAGAGGGTCCGAACCTGGGTAAGCATCGTCCCCATTGTCTCTTGTTACCCATGGATCCAAGATCCATAGTTTGGATACCCTACTGAAGATTTGCTAGTTTTGACACCGACAATACCCCAAGATTTGTATCGGAGGATGTAGGACGAGAACATGTATCAACCCCTCTGCATAGATTACCCCATTGTCACCACGGTAATCCGCAAGTTGAGTACCGAACCATATATCAAGTTAAGCAATAGAACACCCCATTGTCACCACGACTATCCACATGAATACATACATGAAGTGATCTCAAATCCAATATTCAATTAGACATAACAAAATCTCAAAGGGAAAGATTCAATTCATCGCATCAAGATAACAAGGGACAACCACCATATGGTCCAACTATATTAACAAAGCCCATGATACATCAATATCGTGACATCCCAACCACACGAGAGATAGCTCAATCACATAGCTACTAGTACATACCCTCAGCCCCGAGGGTGAACTACTCCCTCCTTGTCATGGACACCACTGGTATGATGAAGATGGCCTCACTTCATGATTGTCCCCTTCGATAGGGTGCTAGAACAGGGCTCCAGATGATTTTTCTTTGGTACAGAGGATTGAGGCGACAAATCGTATGTTCTAGGTTAACTTTCAGGGTTTTATGGATTTAATAGGAATTTTCAGCATTGGAATCACGTCAACCGGAGCCACGTGGACCCCACAAGTTAATAGGGCATGCCCAAGGGGCGTGGGCGCGCCCTCTTGGCTTGTGTCCAACATGTGGCCCCCTCCCGTGGTTCATTGCTCCGGTATTTCTCATATTATCCAGAAAAGGTCATCAAAAAGTTTTGAGCGGTTCCGAAAACTTTTATTTTCTCCATAAAACAACACCACGATAATTCTCTTGAAAGCAGCATCAGTCCGAGTTAGTTCTAATTAAATCATATAAAATGCATCAAAATCATATAAAAGTATTGTAAACATTGGTAAATATGGTATAAATACTTCATAAATTATCGATGCATTGGAGACATATCAGTCCATCATACCTACCTATATGCAGTATAACCCTACCGTTCTAGGTAAATTTGCATGTGCCACCTCTAAACATTCAAATAAACATCTATTTTGTGTGCTTGTACCGCTCATGAAGCGACAGGGGCACTTAGTATCTTCCATGATAAGCGGGTTATTTTCAAGATGGGTGTTTATTTGCTTTTCATTGCAGGAGAGAGGCTGGTAAAAATGGTGCCCTCTCCTGCATAATCAAAAATAAATTAAACAAAACTCCTTGGATAGTTCAAATGTTGGAGGGAACGTGAGCGTTCAGTCATCCATGGCTTGTGTACGTATAGTGGATCGGAGTAAACTTTATATTTCTGCTTGGGAACCGCCAATAATGTGTTTAGCATGGAAGATACCAAAATATCTGTTGCGACATTCACAGGAAAAGCACACCACCGAAAATTACAATTTCATCTCAGTTTTAAACCTTGAACTCTTGCACCTCTGCAAATCAATGCTTCCCTCCACGAAGGGCCTTTATACTTACTTTTATGTTATTTGCTTTCATGCTATTTTCTTTTATTTAGCTCATCATATTCTCACCAAAGCAACAGACCCGAGAGCACTATTGTCATTCTTATGCATTGAGTCTAATTAATGTTGGATGTGGGCATGACTGGATCTTTTCTACTCTGAATTACAATGTCTAGTTGCTGCGTGAACCTCATAGGTGCTCCGCATTTATGTTTTCGGGTCTTAGAAAGGGCTAGCGAGATACCATATCATCATATTATATCATGGTTGTTTTGACAAGTTGTTGGAATGTGAGATATTTTATTATTGCTCGCTAGTTGGTTTTTTATTTCCATGTGTGAATATGGTGTTTAATTGCTATCATCGATATGATTATTTATGATTTATGCTTAAAACATGAAACCTAGCTAAGTATATATACAACAACGAGAACAAAAGAGTTTGTAAAAGTCTTCTTTATCACTTTTTGTTTATCAACTGAATTGATTGAGGACAAACAATGAGTTAAGCTTGAGGGAGTTGATAGGTCCCAAACATATCTTATTTTCCAAACACTTTTACTCTTGTTTTGGAATCTCATTTGCATGATTTGAATGAAACTAATAAGGACTAACGTTGTTTTCAGCAGAACGACCATGGTGTTGTTTTTGTGTAGAAATAAAATTTCTCATAATTGGCCGAAACTTTTTGGAGATTTTTTTGGACAATATAAAAAAATATTGGAGTGAATACCCACCAGAGGGGAGCCACCTTCTGGTGCCAAGCCAACAAGACGCGGCCACCCCCGGGTTTGCCCTATTGGCTTGGAGCCACCTCGTGGCTCCTCCGACCTAATTCCAATCCTATAAGTTCCAAATTTCGAAGAAGAAAATAGGAGATAAGTTTTCATAGTGTATTACCAGACAAAGTCGCTGCCAAATCATGTTCTTCCTCGGAAGGGCTGATCTGGAGTCCGTTTGGGGCCCCGAAAAGGCGGATTCATCGAAGTTGTCATCATCAACCCTTCTCCATCAACACCATCATGATGCTCACCACTGGGAGTGATTAATTCCTTTGTAGGCTTGTTCACGATGATGGGATTGGATGAGATTGAGCATGTAATCGAGTTATTTTGATAGGACTTGATCCGTAGTATCCACTATGTTCTGAGATTGATGTTGCTATGATTTTGCTATGCTTAATGCTTGTCACTAGGGCCCGAGTGCCATCATTTCATATCTGAACCTATTATGTTTCTATGAATATGAGAGTGTTTTGGTTCCTATCTTGCAAGTTATATGCACCTATTACATGTCATGGTCTGCATACCCCAAGGTGACAATAATTGAGATTCTTTCTGGTGATTGTCATAGTTTGAGGAGTTCACGTATTCAGTGTGTGTTAATGCTTTGTTCCAGTTCTCTATTAAAAGGAGACCTTAATATCCCTTAGTTTGCTTATGGACCCCGCTGTGATGGGAGGGTAGGACAAAAGATGCCACACAAGTTATTATTATAAGCATGTATGACTATATACGAAATACATACATACATTACATTGATGAATTGGAGATAGTTCCGTGTCGCTCTAGTGTGTAACTATTACATGATGAATGTCATCTAAATCATTATCCACCACCGATCCACATGCCTTCACTTTTCATATATTGAATCTTGCTAAGTCAATATTTGTTACAATAACTATAAAACTGTTGTTGTTATTGTTATTGTTATTGTTACTATTACTATTTTTCCATGCTACTAGAACTTTTGCTACACAGAGATATCCCAGGTGTGGTTGAATTGACAACTCAACTACTAAGATGAATAAATATTTTTTGACTCCGCTTATGTCAAATCAATAAATTAGGATGCAATACTATTCATTAAGACTATTGCAATCCTCTATACTTGTGAGTCATCAACTTACTTATCACGAATTTTTCTTCATAGCCATATTCACTTGGAGGACATCAATCATTTCTTGCGTCGCTGCCGGGAAGCATATCACTTGATCATTACTTTCTTGCTCGCACATAGTTTATTTTATTTGTTGTTATTTATCTTATCATTTTTGTTTAAACCAAAAAAAGACTGCTAATCATGTGCTCTAAGAGGACTACTCAGGAAATGTTGCAATGTTAGATGGCGGAAGAGAGAGACACACGTTTAACTACCTATATAAAGCAAAGATAAAAGGAAGGTCAAAATTGATGAACAAATATTAATTCATACTTTCATAGTACATGCTTCATGTCCATCGCAACACTACGATTGTGAATCTAAATAGCATCTGAGTTATCTGTGTAAGAATAACAACGATCTTATAATAAAAATTAGAGTAAATAGCAAAAAACTATTCCCTTCATCTTAAAATAACCGTCTCTACTTTGTACTAGCTCTAATATAAAGTTGTACTAAGCTTGAGACACTTATTTTATGACGGAAGGAGTACCACATTAGAGGTTAGGGCTATGAAAAACTACATGTTTTCTTAATTTTTAAAAAACTACCATGAAAGTGATGGGTTGTTTCTAAAAACCCAAGTGACCAAATGCTTATCTCTTAATCCGGTTTATGACATGAAGGCCCGCTCGTGAGTTCCATGTGGAAAAAAAAATCAACACCGTTAGGCTGTCCATAATGAAAGTACCATAGATAGTATCATGCACGTCAACTAAACAATTTCGATGAGGTGACATAGAATTAAATGAAGAAAGAGAGGGTTGAGTATCATATCATGATACTGTATCATATTAAATGATGTGCTACTATATGTCTTGCATGACAATAAACGAGCTATCATATGATACTAACATATGATACTATGCAGTACGGATGTGTTATCATAAATTGGTATTATATGCATGATACTAGTATATAATACTATCCATTTATGTAAATAATTAGTTGACCGTTATGACAGGCCCACGTGCCACCTTCTTCTCCTTTGTCTCTCTTTCTTCTCTGGTGGCCTTCGTCGCCATGCTCCTAACAACAGCGGGTGACAACAAGAAGCAGCAGCAATGGGGGCGACAAGCAGTAGCAGTAGCAAGGGGAGCGGACAACAAAGGCAGCGGGCTGTGGAAAGTATCAGCGGCAGGCAGCGCACGCATCAACACGGCAAGCGGCGGCAAGACGTAGCATGGTCGCGGCAGTGCAAGCAGCACCGTCGGCGGCGCAAGCAGCAGCATGCCAAGCGGAGACAAGAAGCAGCGCGGCCGCGGAGTAAGCAGTGACACGCCAAGAAGCAGCGCATCAAGCGTCAGCAGCAGCAGTTCATTGTTCATTCAAGGCAACAGCAATGCGGTGGGCAACAGCGGCGCGGTAAGGCTAAGGCACCAGCAGCTCGGGCAAGCAGCGGCAAGCAACCGCACGGCAAGCATCAGCAGCTTGGGCGACAATCACCATGGCCGGCGCCGCCACGGCCAAAGGGACCTGATTGTTTTTTCTGAAAAGTTGCAGGGACCCGATTGTTTTTTCCAAAAAAATACACAGACATGATTGCTTATATTTTTTTGAACGAGCCTATGTGTGGGCTCCACCTGGTCAACCTAAGGGTCAAAGTTACTTTTATGTCACGTCAGACCTCGCCGGTGGCCGAGCGTTGTCATAATCATGATTAGAAGTTAAGCATCCAATCTCTAGAGAGATGAATTGTAATGTGATAAACTCATTAGGGGTGCTGGTGCACGTATATATAATACAAGGAAAGGCCTCTATCTCAACTATACAAGACTAGGAGGTGGGCCAAAACTGTAATACACGTGCAACACAAATACATATTCAACACCCCCCGCAGTCGAAGCGTCACTGGAGACACAGAGACTGGACCGAAACTCCTCGAAGACGGGAGCAGGCAATCCCTTAGTCATGACGTCAGCAAACTGTTGTGTCGTCGACACGTGGAGAACCCGAACTCGTCCAAGGGCAACTTGCTCACACACGAAGTGAATATCAAGTTCAATGTGCTTCGTCCGTCGATGGTGCACCGGGTTGGCAGAGAGGTAGACTGCGCTGACATTATCGCAGTAGACGACAGTGGCCTTGTGAACGTCACAAAGCAACTCCTGTAGCAGCAGTCGTATCCAAGAGCATACGGCCACGACATTTGCCACGGCGCGATACTCTGCCTCGGCGCTGGAGCGGGAGACCGTGGGTTGCCGCTTCGATGACCAAGAGATCAAAGAGGGCCCAAGGTAGACACAGTAGCCTGACGTAGAGCGCCGCGTGTCAGGGCAACCAGCTCAATCAGCATCTGAGTAGGCCACGAGGTTGGTGGAGGCGGAGGTCGTCAGGGTAAGTCCCATGGACATGGTAGCGCGTATATAACGGAGAATACGCTTTACCAGAGTCTAGTGAGAGTCACGCGGGGCGTGCATGTGGAGGCACACCTGCTGGACAGCGTACTGTAGGTCGGGACGAGTCAGCGTCAAATACTGTAAAGCACCGACAATAGAGCAATAAAACGCTCCATCGGACGCAAGAGACCCCTCCAAAGCAGAGACCTTCGCTTTCGTGTCGACGGGAGTAGGTGTTGGTTTGCAGTTAAGCATACCGGCACGCTCGAGAAGCTCGTGGGCGTACTTCTGCTGATGCAGAAAGAAACCGTCGGTCCGGCGAATCACCTCGATGCCGAGAAAGTAGTGCAGAGGCCCCAAGTCCTTGAGGGCGAACTCATCACGAAGACGAGCTGTCAGCCGCTGAAGGAGATCGGGTGCGGATGCCGTGAGGATGATGTCGTCGACGTACAGCAGCAAATATGCAGTGGCAGCTCCCTGATGATATACGAATAGTGAAGCATCGGAGCGAGTGGACCGGAAGCCCATAGACCGTAGAAAGGCTGCGATACGCTGGTACCAGGCCCGGGGCACCTGCTTCAACCCGTACAGAGAACGGGAGAGCAAGCACACAAAGTTAAAGTGCGCGGCATCGACGAAACCAGTGGGCTGCTCACAGAACACCTGCTCGGCAAGATGACTGTGCAAGAAGGCGTTGGAGACGTCCAACTGATGCACATGCCATGCGCGCGAGACGGCTAGCTGAAGGACGGCGCGGATCGTGCCCGGTTTAACAACCGGGGCGAAGGTGTTGGTGAAGTCCACGCCCGCGCGCTGCCGAAAACCGCAAACCACCCATCGAGCCTTGTAGCGCTCGAGAGAACCATCCGGGCGAGTCTTGTGGCGAAACACCCACTTGCCAGAGATGATGTTGGCACGAGAGGGTCGCGGAACAAAGTGCCACGTACGGTTGCGCTGCAGGGCATCAAACTCCTCCTGCATCGCTGCCAGCCAATGGGGATCCCGAAGAGCGGCACGAACGGAGGTAGGAATGGGTGAAGGCGCTGATGTCGAGGCAGCGCACGCATACTCGTTGGAGGAGTAGCGTGTGCTCGGCCGATGCACTCCTGCACGAGCGCGGGTGACCGGGCCGGCGAGGGCAGGAGGTGCCGCGGTGGGTGCCGCCGTGACGGTAGGTGCTCCGGTGGCATGGTCGGGTAGAACGGCATCGAGAGCGGCGATGGCGCCAGCCGAACCAGTCGCGGAGGAGGCGACGGGCGAGATCGAGGAGGAGCCCGTCACAGGGGTGGCGACGCCGGCCGGGGGTGGCGGGTGGAGAGCATGCGGGCTCAACCTCGTGCGAGGGAGCCGGGGACCCGGGGGCTCGGTCAGACTCGGCCTCGGGTGAGGGAGTCGAGGGCCCGGGAGGGGCCAGCAAAAGACGCCGAGCCGGGGTTGACGCCAGGGTGTGGCGCCGCGCAGTGCTCCCAGTAGGGGGCACGGAGACTAGAGCCGAAGGAGCCGTGGCCGGGGGAACCTGAAAAAAAGGAAACACCGTTTCGACGAAGTACACATGCCTCGAGGTATACACACGATGAGTGACAGGATCATAGCACCGGTAACCTTTGGTGTTGGGTGGATAGCCAAGGAAGATGCATGGGACGGAGCGAGATGCAAGTTTGTGTGGCGTGGTGGCGGCGGTGTTAGGATAACAGAGACACCCAAATATGTGGAGATCATCATAGGATGGTGTTGTACCGAAGAGAAGGTGGTGAGGAGCATAGTTCCATCGGGGACGACATGGACGAATGTTGATTAGGAGAGAGGCGGTGGCAAGAGCATCAGGCCAGAACCGAGCAGGCACGTTGGTATGGAAAAGCAACGTGAGGACGCAATCGTTGAGAGTGCGGAGGATGCGCTCGGTGCGGCCGTTCTGCTGTGAGGTGTAAGGACAAGTTAGGCGGAAGATAGTGCCATGAGAGGCGAGAAGTGAGAGAAAAGCGACGTTGTCAAACTCTTTGTCGTTATCGGTTTGGAGTGCGAGTATGGGGCGACCGAACTGGGCGGTGACGTAGGCATAAAAGGCGGTGAGTGTGGCTAGAGCATCGGATTTACGACGAAGAGGAAAAGTCCACACAAAATGAGAATAATCATCTAAGATCACCAAATAGTATAGATAGCCCGTGTTACTCGCAACAGGAGACGTCCAAACATCACTCTGAACCAACTAAAACGAAAAGGTAGAAACTGAAGTAGACACACTAAAGGAAAGACGCACGTGCTTGCCTAAGCGACAAGCCTCACAAGTACGTTTATCGAGCTTATTACATGAGAAAGAGAAACTCCTAAGGATCTGACGCAAGATGGTAGGGTTGGGGTGGCCCAAGCGAGTGTGCCAAAGGTCGACGCTGGCGGAGAGAGCGACGGGTGTGGAAGTGGAGGCGCCGGCGTGCACGGGATAAATATCGTCAGGGCTATCACATCGGTGCAACACCATCCGGGTACGGGCGTCCTTCACAGAAAAACCAACACCGTCAAACTCAACTTTAAGGGGATTCTCACGAGTAAGACATTTAACGGAAACTAGGCTAGTGACTAAATCAGGAGAGACAAGAACATTAGACATGGTGATAGGTGTGGAACTGGAGGGAAAACTGGTGTGACCGACGTGGGTAATAGGTAAAGAGGAACCGTTGCCAACGGTGATACGAGCGGGTGTGTGAACGGAAGTGGAAGAGGAAAGGTTACCAGGATGAGCTGTCATGTGCGCGGTAGCACCCGAGTCCATGTACCAGTCACCTCCACCGCCATAGTTGGTGGGAGATGGCGCTAGTAGAGAGCGGCGAGGAGGGCCGGATCCCATTGTGCAGGTGTCGGGGGCGGCAGCAGTCCTCCGTAAGGTGGCGCCTAGGCGGGCGCGTCATAACCGCCGAGGGGTGGCGGCGCGAGCGGGGCTCCGCGGGGCTGGTAGGGAGCGACGAGGAGCACCTGGTGACCCGCGGGACGGGCGCCAAGGAGGCCCGGGGTAGGAGGCCGCGGGACGGGCATGTGGTAGGCGTGGACGACGCCCGTCCACGGGTTCTGCCCGGCGGTCCACGGAGGAAGCGGCGGGTGGAAGTGTGGCGTGCCCCCTGTGCCCGACGCCTGTTGCTGTGGTGGCTGCTGCTGGCGGCGGCCCCCCCTCCCCGCCGGTTGCGGCGGCCCCCGCCACCTTGCGGCTGCTGGGGAGGCGCGGGCGGAGCAGGCAGCGGAGGGTAGTAGCTCGCAGGAGCGGGCGGCGCGGACTTCGGGGGGCAGCCGGAGGATGAGGGCCGCCGCGGGTGGTTCCGGCGGAGAGAGCGGTGTGCGGAACCCGCTGCTTCAGCTTCGTCATCCGGCGCTCCTCAAGTTTGAGGTATGCGACGACGCGCTGGAAGGTGGGTTGCGGCATCAGGGTGGGGTTGGATGTTGCGTTGCCGAAATCCTCATTAAGACCGGCGGTGAGGGTGCTCAGCATGAGGTCGTTAGAGACCTTGGCGCCGATGTCGCGAAGCTCGTCGGCAAGCATCTTAAGCCTCATGCAGTAGTCCTCGATGGTCGCGTTGTCCTGGTGACAACCGAAAAACTCTTGCTGCAAGAAAACAAGGCGCTGGAGTTTGTTGTCGGTGAAGAGCGCGTTGATCTTGGCCCACACGGTGCAGGCAGCATCGTCCTCGGCGACAACCGTGTGGAAGATGTCCTTCGAGACTGTCTGGTATAACCAACGGATGATCGTGGCCTCATTGGTCGACCATTCCGAGTCGCCGCGCATATAAACGATGTCCACAAAACCGTCGATGTGCTCGGTGATGTAGTACTCGCGGAAGACAAGGTTGAAGTAGGTCTTCCACGCGTAATAGGACGTGTTGGAGCTGTCGAGACGGATGGGGACCCGGGCCTCAATATTGAGGTCACGGATGGCGGCGGCGGAAGGTTCAGGACCAGCGAACGGGTTGGAGGAGTGGGTGGTGGAGGAGCCGGTGGAGTGGGGTGATGACATGGCGGCGGCGTGTGGGGAAGCGGCTAGGGTTTAGGGTTGGAGAGGAGTAGCGAGGCGCGGCTGCAGCAGGGAACCGGCGCGGTGCGAGCATGGCGTGTGATTGGGCGGGCGAGCGGGCGGGCGCAGCGCGCGCGTGGCACCGATCGGGCAGGCGGGCGGGCAAACGGGCGGGCAGGCGCGTGACTGCAGAGAGGGAGGGCGGAAGCGATACGGCAGCAGCGATGCAGGGAAGGGAGAGGAGGGGCGCGGCGGCGGCGGTGAGTAGATGAGGAGGTGGGGCGCGGCGACGGCGGCGCGGGGAGGCGCGATGACAGCGGCGGCGGCGGCTACCCTAGGGTTGAAATGAAAGAACTGATACCATCTAGAGAGATGAATTGTAATGCGATAATCTCATTAGGGGTGCTGGTGCACGTATATATCACTACTGGAAAAACATAATTTGCCGACAGCTTTAAGCTTTGCCGTCAACAATTTCACGGGGCTGACGGCAAAGAGACTTTGCCCTTAGCCAAAATAAATGCTGACGGCATAGGAGAGGCTGACGGCGAAGAAAATCTATGCCGTCCGCTTTATCTAAGCCGTTAGCCAGCTGACGGCAAAGGACAAAAACACTGTCGGCATAGGGAGGCTGACGGCATAGGGGGCCAACCCGGTCGCACGTTCGACCAGTGCTTAACAGGGGCCATCTTTGCCGACAGCTGGCTGAGGGCAAAGACTAACGCCTGTCTTTGCCGACAGCTGGCTGAGGACAAAGACTAACGCCTGTCTTTGCCGACAGCTGGCTGAGGGCAAAGACTAACGTCTGTCTTTGCCGACAGCTGGCTGAGGGCAAAGCCACGTGCATTATCCCCCCCCCCCGTGCCACGACCTAACCCCTCTTCTCTCTCTCACGTACCTCTCCCACCCTGCTCTCCCGACCCGCCCTGCGCTGCCCCGCCCCGCGCCCGCCACGCCCCGCCGCCGACCCGTGCCAGCCCCGCCCCGACTCGCCGGTGAGCTCCTCCTCCCCCTTTTTTTGTTTTTTTCAGTTTATTTTTTCTATGTTAGGGCCTCTTAGATTTACAGGATCGCAAAAACATGGGAATAGGAAAAATGTAGGAAAACTATCGGAACTAGTGATTTGGCAGTAGTTGCATGCTTAGGAAAATACATGTTTTGTTGGTGTGGAATTTGCATTCCTGCGTTTTTCCTATGGAATTTGCAATGGAGGCCTTAGTTAGATCCTATGGAATTTTCTTAGGAAAATACTATGAAACGTTTGAAATGGAGGCCTTAGTTAGATCCTATGGAATTTGCATTCCTACGTTTTTCTATGAAAAATCCTTCAAATCAAAGGAGGCCTTAGTTAGATCTGTTAGTAGTGGATTTTTAGTTAAATTTAGTTAGCAATTACTTAGTGGTAGATTTTTAGTTAGATTTAGTTAGCAATACATGTTAGTACATGTAAGTATTAGTTAGCTAGATGTTAGTATTAGTCAGCTAGCTGTTAGTATTAGTTAGCTAGCTGTTAGCAATAGAAAGAAAATAATAAGAAGAAAAGAAATAGAAGAAGAGAAGAGTAACAAAACTTGAATAATAAATTATTAATAATAGATGTTAGTATTAGTTAGCTTAATTACCGCGAGTGCGTATTTGTGTTGATTGAGTGCATTTTAATGTGCAGTAGCTTCTCCGCGAGGGATTGGTTTTCGACGACCTCCCCTGCATTCGAAAGTGAGCACATTTGTTAAATCCTCCTCCACTCCCTTTATTTTGCTCTGTTCCGGCCTTCGTGCTGATGACACTATCTAGCTAGGTATTTTTAGTATTAAAATTCAAAGGTGTTGCGTAACCAATATGCGTCTCCCGTTCGAAAGGGTTCCAGTCATAAATATGCATGCATTTGCATATTTATAACGGTGATTCTTTTGAATTGTCCAACGTTATCCACGGACAGCCCGGGTATGTGTAGATTGGGTCGTTTCCCACGCTTTGCTCCGGATCCCATGCAGAGTTTCGACAGCTCCTCCTTGTTGTTCTCCGGGTACACATCCTCTCGGTTAGTTGCCGAGACGTGTATCAGGAGAACAGCGGGGAGGTGCTGCCGAAATTTTGCGTTGGTTCGGGAGCAGAGCATGGGGAAATGACCCAATCTACACATACTCGGGTGGGATTAGGACTCATCTTTACCTAGTAGCTGGTAGGTGTGCATGCCGTGCATCCCAATGTATTAACCATGATTAAAAAATGGCCATAATTAATTTAACATACTTGATGAATTGATAATTTATATTGTTTTATATGTGGATACTATGTAGCTAGCTTGCCAGAATGACTGATCGTGAATGGATGTACACCGGTCACCATAGTCAGAGAGATATGACCGATGAATGGTTGAGCAAAACCTATGAATTCGTGGAAACGGCGTTTTCTAAAGGCCAGCCAAAAACATGGTGCCCTGCACTAAGTGCAAGAATTATTCGCGACAGACAAAGGATGTAATGGGTAAACACCTGCAGATTCGTGGTTTTACTCCCGGCTATACCTTGTGGACATTTCATGGTGAGTCGGCCCAACATAACAGAGACGAGGTGTTGCGTCGGCGCACCGATGATTATGGTACAGGGATTGAAGACATGGTGAATGACTTTGATGATGCTCGGAACAAGGACGAAGAGATGGAGAAATCCGCGAAAGCCTTCTATGCCATGTTGGAGTCTTGAAAACGTCCTCTTCACGAGCACACTAAGATTTCTCAGCTAGATGCCATCGCACAAGTAATGGCTCTGAAAGCCCAGTTCAACATTGGAAGAGATCTGTTTGACTCAGTGATGACCCTATTTGGGCGCTTTCTACCAGAAGGTCATATTATGCCTTCAAACCTATATGAGTCAGACAAAATCCTTAGTGCACTCAAGATGCCGTATGAGCAGATACATGCTTGTGAGAAGGGATGTGCCTTATTTAGGAAAGAGTATGCGGACGAAACATATTGTCCATTTTGCAAGTCCTCCAGATATGTTGAGGTAGAAAACGGTGAAGGTGAGAAGAAGCAGAGAAAAATCCCCGTGAGTGTCCTACGGTATCTGCCGATCCTACCAAGACTTCAACGACTTTACATGCTCGAAGAAACAGCAAAACAGATGACATGGCACAAACATGGAATTAGGAAAGAATTAGATGAACACGGAGTTCCGATGTTGGTACACCCTTCAGATGGTGACGCATGGAAGGCATTCGATAGTATACATAAGGAAAAAGCTAAAGAACCAAGGAATTGTCGAATCGCCATCAGCCTCGATGGGTTCAATCCTTTTGGTATGACGGCTACCCAATATATTTGCTGGCCTGTATTTGTCATTCCCCTCAATCTTCCACCATCATCCATTATGCAAAGAAAGCACATATTTCTGACGTTGATAGTTCCAGGGCCAAAATACCCGGGGAAGAATATGAGTGTGTATATGCAACCGCTGATGGATGACTTGAAAGAAGCTTGGGTGAATGGGGTCAACACATACGACGCAGCTAAGAAAGAGAACTTTCAAATGTATGTTTGGTACCAATACTCGTTGCATGATCTGCCAGCATTTGCGCTTTTCGTTGCCTGGTGTGTGCATGGAAGGTTCCCATGCCCACAATGCAAGGCAGCTCTTAAGTTTCATTGGTTGCCGGCGGGTGGGAAGTATTCCTGCTTTGACTTGCATAGACAAGTCTTGCCTATGTACCATCCATTCAGAAAAGACAAGAAGAATTTCATGAAAGGTAAAGTTGTCAAACACTCAGCACCACCTGCGTTGACGGGGGCACAAATTAATGAACAGTTAAAATCTATGGAGCCTGATCCAAACCGTCCAGGGTATTTCTTGGGTTATAATGAGGAACACGCCTGGACCCACAAGCCATGCATCTGGGATCTCCCCTACTTCGAAGACCTCTTACTTCCACACAACATTGACATGATGCACACTGAAAAGAATATCGCCGAGGCCCTTCTTGGCACATTTTTCGGCACTGATAAGGGCAAAGATAATACAAAGGCTAGAGTTGACCAGGAGACTCTGTGTGATAGGCCATCACTAAACATGCGAGAACCGAAAGGAAGAAAAAATTGGTCCAAACCACCTGCCTGGTACAATCTTGAAAAGGGGGCAATAAGGGAAATCCTCTTGTGGGTGCAAAAAAAGTTGTTGTTCCCCGATGGGTATGCTGCGAATCTAGCGAGGGGAGCGAGCATTGAAAAAATGAAAATTTTTGGGCTCAAGAGTCATGATTGGCACATATGGCTTGAGCGGATAATGCTGGTGATGTTGTGTGGCTATATCCCTGAGGCTGAATGGCTAGTATTGGCCGAGTTGAGCTATTTCTTTCGTGTTCTTTGTGCTAAAGAGTTGTCGCGTGCCTTGATAGATGACATGGAAGAGTTGGCGCCTGAGTTGCTCTGCAAGTTAGAGAAGATTTTTCCACCGGGCTTCTTTAATCCGATGCAACACATGATTTTGCATCTCCCAACCAAGGCAAGATTGGGTGGCCCTGTGCAAAATCGTTGGTGCTACGCAACTGAAAGAATGCAGAAGACACTTCGAGCAAAATGTAAAAATAAACGTAGAATTGAAGCATCGATGGTCGAGGCGTTCATTACCGAGGAGGCGGTGAACTCCGTAACAACACACTATGATGCCACTATGCACAGCTTGCATAATCCAAAGCCTCGGTACAATCTGGGCGACCCCAAACGACGTGAATCCAATCTCAACCTTTTCAAAGGGAAGCTCGCACCTTCTGGTGTGGGAAAACCAAAGTTGTTGTGCGTCGAGGAGTGGCGCACACTAACGATGTATATATTGAACAATTTAACAGAAGTTCGGCCATACATCGAGTAAGTGCTCTGTACATTGTTTCGCAACTTTTAGCAAGTTTTGTGTCTAACAACTATTATTAATTGATACAGTCGATACGTCGAACAATTCTCGAATGGTGTTGCAATCGAAAAAGAATCCATTCTCGAGTATGAACTTCTTGAAAAGACAGGAGGCGGCTATCCCGGTTTCATCTCTTGGTTCAAAAAAATGGTACCTTGCTTATATAATAAGGGAATTCCTTTGTTGCTATTAATCATGAGTAACACACCAAACTCTATCTTTTCTTAACTTCTAGGCTAATTCAGATGAGCAAGTCGACGATGAATTAAGACAAATAGCTAATGGTTTTGACTTTAAGGTCCGTACATTTCATAAGTACGACATCAACGGGTATCGCTTTCGTACTGCTAGCAAAGAGCTTTCAATGCCCGGTCGAAAAACAAACAATTCCGGTGTCTCTGCTATAGGCGAGGGAGGTGTTGAGTATTATGGAAGACTTGAAGAAGTCTACGAACTTCATTATTATGGTGAAAATCCTCCGAACGTTGTTGTGTTCAAATGTCATTGGTTCGATCCTACTAAGACAATACGGACTCATGAACATCTTGGGATTGTCGAAATTCGACAAGACAGGCAGTTAAGCGGTGCCGATGTCTATATTGTGGCTCAACAGGCCACCCAAGTTTTCTATCTGCCATGATGTCGTCAAAGTGTTAAGAACCTAGAAGGTTTGTATGTCGTGTTCGATGTGCCGCCACATCTTAGACCACCTCCCCCAAATGAAGACGATTATGAACCTCAAATTGACCCTATAACATATGATGGAGAATTCTTCCAAGAATCACTTGGTGTCAGACGTCGTACCCGAAACTGCTCTACGTCCACCCTGAACACGGAGGAACAAGACTCACGTGATGATGAGGAAGAAGTGGAAGTAGAAGAAGTTACCAATGCCGATGAGCTATCAATGCTTGATCGGTTACAAAAAGGCCTTCCACATGATGTCCCTGAACTCGATGACGATATCAGTCATGACAACACGTGTGATACTGATGATGATTTTGCTTCAATTGACCATGGAGAAGAGACATATGATCCAGACTATTAGTACTTTGTATGCATCCAAACATTGTTGTTTAATTATTCAATTATTAGTTGAATTATTCATGTATTTATTATTGTTCATTTAATTATTGTCCTTGAATTTGTACTAATTATTTAACTATTTATCGTTACAGGTGGTGAACATGGCAGGCGGGGATAAGTTGAGGATAGCACCTAGGCAGCTACGGAGAACTTTGTTGCAGAGCTTTGTCGAGGAGCCCCGTGGGAGAGGCGTAGGAAAGAAGAGAGGCAGAGGGCGTGGTCGTGGGAGAGGGAGGCTGCATGATAGGAGCCAGTCGCCACCACCCTCGGCTACTTCTGTCTCAGCCACTTCACCCTTGCAGACGAGGGTATCACCGGTGCGGGATCCTACCGTCCAGGAGCAGACACCGATGCAGGGGGCTGAGGCGGAGGCTGAGGCGGAGGGTGTTGAGGCGGAGGCTGAGGCGGAGGGGGCTGAGGCGGAGGGTGCTGAGGCGGAGGCTGAGGCGGAGGGTGCTGAGGCGGAGGCTGGGGCGGAGGGGGCTGAGGCAGAGGCTGAGGGGGCTGCCAGCAAGTCGGTCTACCAACGTGGTATGACACGAGTTCCAGACCGATTGGACTTGCAGCATAGGCCGTTAATTAAGCCAGATGGCGAGAAGTAAGTTGATATATATTGTGTACCTTATATCATTATATTTCACCAAGTAGCTAATGTCTTTGCCTTATCATTATGTAGGGGGTGGGATTACCCACAGAATACCCGGAATCCAAACTGCCTCCTTGGTGCTTTACTTAGGGAGCACTTCCCCGGGATAGTGCAGTTGCTCGGTGAGGGTATGGTTCCCGAGCCAGGACTCAAGTGGGAGCACTACCAAGCCGCTCTGCTCCCGGAAAACACACATGTCAATGGTGTTGTTTGCGTGAGCGCGGCCAACAAGGTGTTGGCTGATTTTTGGGTAACTATTATTTTACCCAATAAAAAGTATACGATGTTATATATTGTTATTTCCTTCCAAATCATTTCACTATTCATCTGTGCATCTATTTGGCATAATTGCAGAGTTACTTTAGGGTCGAGGAGGGGATGGAGGAGGCGGCCAAGAAGAACCTCGTGAAAGAGTGCAAGAGTTTATTGAATAACACGAGGCACGAGTTGCGTGTTCAGGCTGTTCGAGATTGGTACGCCAAGCAAGGGGAGCCGAAGACAAAGACTGAATGTTGAAAGATTTTCCTTGATAAGACCGAGTACATGGAGGTATGTACATTCCAAAGATCAATTCTTAGGGCTAGTTAGGTCTATTTAGTTATAATACTTAGTTTCATTCTTCATTAACTTACATTCATAGGTGCCCCTGAGATGGTTGGCCGATAAGATGGATTGTTGGGAGATGATAGTGGACAGGTGGTGCACAGAGGCTTGGTTGAGCACCCACACTATGGCCAAGGACCGTCGTGCCCAATTGGTTGGTGTGCCACACCACCAAGGCAATGCCAACATCAAGCAATACGCCAAAAAATGGATATGTGTGCCTTGTTTTGTTTCATCAATAATTCGTTCGTTCATGATTTTTGTTGTACTAATTCTTTGTCTTTTCGTGTAGGCCAAACACAATAACCAGCCCGAGCCTGAGGGATACGCCGCGTTTAGCATGGCCCATAAGGGCTCGTACAAGACGGCGAAGGCATATTCTGAGGGGGACGGGCCGTCGGCGTACACAAGCATGTCCGCCTACAACAAGATGACGTCTTATTCTGAGGTGGTCAAACAGCTGCGCGGGCCTGACTTTGACCCGAGCCAGAATCCTATCGATCCAGAGGCGTTAATGATCTCTGGTGGCGGTAAGAGTCATGGCACGCTGGCCATGTGTGATGGCTTCGTCCCTATCACTGAGACTCTATCTCAGATCAAGTCGAGGCAAACGAGCTCCGCTCCTGCAACACGGCAACGCGCGAGGCCAGTTGATCTTGCCATCGAGGTTAGTTTTCTTCATTATTTCTTTCGTTCTTTTGTCCCTGGATGGATGATGAAAATTCCTTTTGAGGAGTGGTTGCAGGCCGCACTTATGAAGTAGAGGGAGGCCACCAGGCTCTTGTTGGAGGAGAGGGACCGGAATACGCAAAGGTTGCTTGACGAGGAGAGGGCACGCAATAATGCCCATGCGAAGCCATGCACGACTTCGTTGCGGTAAGTCAGTTGTGTGAGAAGCAAGGCTATGTGTGAGACGCAACAAGGCTATTTCTTTGACTCCTCGAAAACTAATTTGCAGGCTATGTGTGAGAAGCAAGGTTTTCCGCCCCTTCCGCCGATGCCTTCTCCGGTGGGAACGGTGAGTTCCCTTTCAATGACCAACCTTGCACGGTCTTATAGCATTGTCTGTCGCCGTGCTAACCACATATTTTTACTCTTGCCTTGTTGCAGCATCATTCCAGAGTTGAATCCCACGATCCCTTTACTTCTCCTGGTAAGAGCCCTAGCAACCCAGCGACCAACGGAGATGCAGCTTCTCCTTCGTTTCTTGGCATTCGGTATGTTATTCCTCTCCTTCTTATTCTTCTTATTGTTTAGATCAACTTAGATTATGCCAGGCTTTAGTTAGCTTAGTAAATTCTAGTTGATATTAGCCATGGTTTAGTTAGCTTAGTAAATTCTAGTTGATATTAGATCTCAAAAATGACATAATTAGTTTAGAAAGTTTTAAAAGAAACCAGAAGAGAAGAACAAACAAGAGATGAAGAAATAAGAGAAGAAGAAAGAGGAGAAAAAGATAACTTCTCTTCTTTCTTTTTCTCTATCTTCTTCTTCTTCTTCCACTTCTTCTTCTTGTTCGTGTTCTTCTTCTTCTTCTTCTTCCACTTCTTCTTCTAATTGCTTAGCTTAATTTAGATAACTTCTTTCTTATTGTATTCTTCTTCTAACTTCTTTCTCATTATGCAGATTTTGATAAAGCAGCATGACATATGGATGGATGCTCGAGGGACTTTGTAATGCACTTGTGTAGTCTTAGATGAACTTTGTAATGCAATTGTATTTGTGGATGCACTTGTGATGCTTTGTAATACTTTGTGATCTTGTTTGCACTTTAATTACATATATTCGTGCTGTTTGCACTTGTGTTGTGTTGTTTGCACTTTGTGATGCACTTGTGGTGCTGTTTAGGGGCAGATTCAATATATATATGTTGCTGTTTGTATCTATGTTTTGCAAATGCAGGGAATTAACAGAAAACAAATATGAAAAAAAGCAGAGAGGGTCTTTGCCTACAGCTCACTGACGGCAAAGGCTTTGCCGTCGGTGGACTGACGGCAAAGAAGACACGTGGCGGCAGCCTGTGTATCCTGGCAACTCTGGGAATACCAAATTTTCGGCTTTGCCGTCAGCTGGGCTCCAGCTGTCGGCAAAGAGGCGGCTAAGGGGACCCAGGGGTTTCGGCTTTGCCGTCAGCTCTGCTACGGCTGTGGGCAAAGAGGGGACCTAGGGGACCTAGGGGTTTCGGCTTTGCCGTCAGCTTTGCTACGGCTGTGGGCAAAGCCTGCCGTTAACCTTCTAATGGAGCTCGGCCTGCGTCATTGCCGCCACTGCTCTTTGCCGTCAGCCCGTGCCACAAAGCTGATGGCAAAGTCTTTGCCGTCGGTCGAGCTCCGGCTGTCGGCAAAGAAGGTGATTGCCGATAAAATCTTGGCCGGTACCTTTGCCGACAGCACACTGACGGCAAAGCCTTTGCCATCAGTTAAACTGTCATTTGCCGTCAGCTCTGGCTGTCGGCAAACCAGCAGATTCCAGTAGTGTATAATACAAGGGAAGGCCTCTACCTCAACTATACAAGACTAGGAGGTGGGCCACAACTGTAATACACGTGCAACACAAATACATATTCAACACAATCACTTGATTTATTTTTTTTGGAACAATCCACCATTTTATGGTAGTTTTTAAAAAAATAATAAGAAAATAGATAGTTTTTCATAGCCCTAGACTGTAATGTGAGTTTTTTTTTGCTATTTACTCTAGAAAATTATAATAGCAGCGATTACTAAAATGCTAGTATGGAGGTTGTAGAATTAGTGCTTATTACATGTGTCGATGAGGTTCTACATCGAATAAAAGATCTGAGATAGGGAAGTATAACTCTAAGGGCTTTCTTGTAGATAGATCCATTGTTGAGCTATGTGTGTGTGTCTTTGCATTCACTAGATCGTTGTAATAAATTTAGCCGTGTGGCTGCTATTTGAACCTTTAAAACATGGTCCGATACATAGGTTGCGGCATGTATATTACGAATGTCATGGTTCGGTTTTGGTTTCACCAATAAATATGGAACTGAGGGAAACCCCCTTTCATTCAAAAAATAGAAGTATCCTATGTCTTATGCTCTCTTATTATGTACAACCTGTTTACAATTTTTGCATACATAAATTCTATGATAATGCACTAGTGGTCAATCAATGCCAAAAAGTGGATTACTAATGCAATAGTATGTAACCGAAGATCCAATACTAGCACTCACTAATAAAGGCATTCTTATAGGTTTCAGATCTTTGGGGAAGCATTGACACAAGCATCTTGCGTCTATCAATTACACACATTTTGGACATACGCTTTATCAGTTACATACACTCTGGACATACTTTTTATTAATCTTTATTAGACTAACATATTAATCCGGTGCCTAGCGCGAGTTCATGTATTTGTTATTTTTGGTATTTCATGAAAACACCACAAAACAAGTCCAACGAAAAATTAAAGAAAATAGGTTTGGAAGTTTCGTGCTAGAAGAGGACCGAGGGGCCAAGGCCCAACCCCTGGTGGGCCCCATAGGGCCTAGGCGTCCACCTTACAATGAGCATCTAAGGGGATGCTGACAACATATGGGCATCCCGAGGGTGGTTTTAGTGCCTGATGGTCTATATATGTCCTGAAACTCCTACCCTAATTATCGAGCATGTTTCACCGCCATCACATCGTGTTTCCGAGTATCTTGCTTTTCAGCCCTCATCTAGAACATTGCCGGAGGGGGAATCCATCTTCATCATTTCCAACCTCGACCCTCGTGCTTCAAGATGAGTTGTTAGTTATCCGGCCCTGGACTACGGGTTCTTGGCAGTTGTCAAAGTTGTAAGTTGTCCATCTTGATGTGTTTAGATGATCAATACAATAGCCCTGTGAGCTTCCCTAGAGGATTATGGTTAATCTTATGTAGTCTAGTAGTGATGTTGACCATGTGATGAATTATGTCTTTACGTTCAAATTTATGCATGTCATCTTGTTTTATCTATGTACATTTCTCCCGGGTTACTTGTTTACTCTTGGTCAGCTTAGATCTGTAATTAGTAGTGGGAGGGGTTTAGTCTAGCAAGTAATCTACCTCGGTGATAGAAAATGAAAAAGGCTTTTATAGAATTGTTGTCACTAAGGGTTGAGATTTATTAGAGTGTTCATCGAAATCCTATAAACGCAATAGTATGTCATTTTGCTAAAAGAAATTAGCTTTGTTCACACTCAATATCCATATGGTGCACAGGGATCTCGATCTACGGACGAGCTATTTGCTTATAAGATGTAGTGGGTGTCTCTGTATAATATTAGATGTGTACTGCCTATGTAGAAGAAACACATTCATATGTTTGACATGAGCATGCGATATTTCATTATATACTTTTGCACATGATTAACTTAGCGCACTTTTATGTATTGAAGAGTTATATTTTGGTAAGCGGTTGTCATCATTCAAGAGAGGCAATACGAGTATATGTGTACTCAAGACCCGCGTCTAGAGACGTTTGTGACACATGAAATCGATGTCATGGTGGCTCAAATACAAGACCCAAGCACGGATTTCTCGGAGAGCACACTGAAAATTAGCCACCCACAACGATAGGGATAGAGCGGCGATCAAAAGAACATCATGAAGATGGAAAATGACACAAAGAGTTGTTGATGTCTTGGCCAATAACACCTAGCCGACCATGGATTTCTTCCAAACCCGAGTATCATCCCGCACACGGTATATGTAGGGCGGCCACCAAAAGCGTAGGGCAACACTGAGATGGACAACCCCGGATCTGGGTGATTCCTGTCAGCATAGCATAAGTCCTTTGTCAAGTATGCTTCCATTTTTTGACGAATTGAGCGTAACTCGGATGGTTAGTTTTGTTGTGGTGGAACGGTAGAATCAGCCACCCCGCTTCAAATCCTAGACTCGACAGCGGTGTTTATATTTTCTAGAATTTATTTTAGTTCCTGATGGTGTTTGTTTAGTGGGAGATGATGTTCCCTTCAACTATGAGATTCTTGCACTGACTTGGTCAATCTCAAAATTTGTTGGCTAGGTCTCTGGAAGGTGTCCATAAATGTAGAATATTTGTGTGTCCGTAATGGTGAAATGTTCGTCCATGTATATAAACATTTATGTATGTATATGAGCGTTTACATGTGTTGTGTGTTCCTAAAAATTTATGCCTCCTTTTTCCTTCTCATCAAACAGAACTACAGAAGTACTTCATCGATTCATCTTTCAGTGACCGATCATTCCGTCTATCTGACTAATCTCCTTAGGACTGGAGGCCTCACAGTTAACTAAGGTCTTCAATTGGAATTTGGTCATCCAATTTTGACCGGATCAATAATTTCTCAAACCTTCCATTTAAGTTTTTATACAATGCACTATGCTTCCTAATTTTCAAATCTTCACACTTAATTGAGGCTTAAATTTAGGGTTTGGTCACCAATTTTGGCCGGGTCAACAATTTCTCAAAGATCTCTCCTATTTAATTATTTTAATTCTCTATGCTCCGTAATTTTAAAGCTTTTCATTCGAGTGAGGTATTCAATTTTGGATTTGGTTTACGATTTTGATCATGACAACAATTTCCCAAATCAATCAACAACATCAACAACAACCGGCCTATAAAAACATATCAACCCCTCGCAGACTCCTATCACCCATACAAAAGTGTCACCATGTGATACTATAGCACGAATATAGTATATGCAACCAAAAATGAAAAAATATTTCAGAAATAATTTGCTACCATGGCGGTAGCTACACATGGCCCCTATTTTTATCTCTAATTAATTTAATAAATTATTTTGGAATATGAAAAATAACTCTATAGCGAAAATATCGTGGTTCTGGACCAGCCGGGCAAGCAAACATGCAATTATGCCAAAAGGCAAGGAAAAAAGACCGAGAGAAGTGAGAAACGCTGTTTCTACACAATGAAAAGACACTTGTGTCAAAAAGGTAACAAAAAATAAAAATAAAAATGAGAAAAGGTCATTTAAATACAACAAAAATGCACTTGTGCCAATTCCATTGAAACCCGACACCTCGTATATCAAAAAATGCACTTATACCAAAGGATGTGTAGCTACCTCCAGACATAGAAAATTGCCTCTGAAAAATATTTTCACACAAACATGGGTTGATTAGCCGATAACACAAAATCACACTAAGAAAGACCCACCAAATGACTGCATTATAAATAAACGTAAAACACACTTCGTCGTCTCCCACACCGGCCAAACTAAATACCCCATCAATTTCAACATATAGAGGTTATTAGTTTTTTGGAAAGTCATTTTTTAATTTTTTACCAAGTTTAGTGCCAAAAATATCAACATCCGGAATATTAAACAAAAAAAAAATTCATTTCATGATGAATCTAATAACACTGGTTTGATATTATGAATTTTGATATATTTCTTTATAAATTCGATCAAACTTAAAAAGGTTTGACTTTTGAAAAAATAACACACCATATATTTTAAAATAGAATTGGTAATTTTTTTTAAGAATCCTAACAAATTCAATGGTGCAGCAAAGCGCGCAATCCTTCTAGTTTTTATTTAAACTTACTCTGGGTGTGTAACATTACCAGAAAATAAATTGTGTCGGTATATATGGAGCATAGCAGCATGAGTATATGTCAGTATGTACAGAGTGTGATTTTTTGGAGGCCGGCTCCATGAAGCCCGTTTTACGAAAAAAATAATCATATTTAAAAGTTTAATTTTTTAAAGTCCATGAAAACTTATATGGTTTCCATACGAACGTATAAAAAATTGTTTGAAAATATTTTGATTTGTATTCTGTACACACACAAAATCTGGTCCAACAAAAAAAAGGTCGGCCCATTTTGGAAAATGCATATTCGTCTTTTTTTTTGTAAGGCACATGTGAAAGTATAATGTTAGTCCCTGCAAAAAAAAAAGAGTATAATGTTATGAAATTTTGCACTTACATAGTATACATGCGTATGAATGTTCATAAAGAATTTGAATTTTTCGCCTTGTAGAAAATCATATTGTGAAACCAAGCTTCATGAAGTTCGGCCTCCATTGGTCATTTACAAGTCTGTACACAACACAAATTCGCTGGTTCACTGGGTTCTTTCTCATTACAGAACTTAACTGGCAAGTGCACAAGTCACCTACTGGTTCAGAATATATTTTTTAGTAAAGGCTTATACGCAATGCATAACAGAAACACGTATCCATGCAGAAAATAAGCCGCGTTTATCATAACACCCAACTGAATTGCTTGTGATAACCTCAACTGAAAGCAATTCTCAACAGACAACAGATGGAGTATTATGCTATGTCATGGTCACACGGGACAGTATCTTGCCAGACACGGAAACAAAAGCGACATCACCGACTGAACTCAATGGAGGGAAAAGGGAGTAATCAGCATTACTCAAAATTTCCTTTCCATTTACCATCACTAAGAACGGCACTTTCAGGCCTTGACTGAAGCAACATCCGCGCCAAGGTATCGGGGGAGGAAAGATACACGCTTCGGGGCGAAGATATATACACATCAGGCTATAGACAGATCTCACCTTATGGAAGCCTACTGTACATGGTTGCACCCTTACACATTCTACGGTTCGAAGCTAGCTAGAAATACAATGGTGCAAGCGCCTTCATGGGTGCTCCAGGGAAAACCCCTATTCAGAGATCGAACTGAAACTATAGGCAGCACCTTCTTCCTTTAATCCTGAAATAGTCGCATAATTCCTGCTGAATCGTGCAAACTACAAAGGATAGATGAAAATGAAACAAGATGATGTGAGACTTACATGAACTATCAAAAAAGGCTCAATGCACTATCCGTAAGAAGTGAGCTTCTAGAGCTCCCTAGTTCAAGCCCATCAGAGGTAGAATTGTACGAAGACAGCAACTTCCTCTGTATTATGTTGTGCATAGGATACATGTTAGTTCTCTTTTCAGGTTAAAACAATTTAATTTCTGAATAGGTAATGGAACTAATACAAATGCTGGAGTTGAGTATCAGTTTAAATCATTTGTTAACTTCCCAGGATCAACATCCTTAAGACACACATTTTCCCTTGAAGGTTGACTATTTACAATACAAGTTAAATTTGCTCCTTTTCGATTTTGGAGAAGAAATGGGTATCAGCACATACCAAATTTCTGATAATTTTGAAAGTTTGCAAAACATGATGACTTTACACACATGATAGCTGCACAAATATTCCAGTCATTCTGCACAGTGGCAACAAGTTGTACTGACAGTACCAGAAAGGCAGAAACCATGGCAATTGGGCAAACCCTGCTAGAAGCACAGTGTGTGAAGAGACACCCAAGTTCAAGAAGACACGAGCATGCTGTTGAAATCCTGCGCAGTTTCTTTATATGAAAGAAATAACTTCTGCTACTGACCAAATAAGGAGTTAAACATCTGAACTGACTACCTGCTCATCAAATATGCATTTACGGGATGTATTGAACTGGTTACCTTGACACCACCATAGAACATAATAACTGTTAACATACAACAGTACATGCATAATGCGTGAGATAACTCTGCAGCATTACCTTTCAGATGTACTCCCTCCGTCCCATAATATAAGAGCGTTTTTATACTAGTGTAGTGTCAAAAACGCTCTTATATCATGGGACGGAGGGAGTAGTAAAGAAAGGTCTATCAATAAGAGAAACAAGCATGGCAATATGCACAGAAGTTCTGAACAAAGACTACAACAGCTTGACTTATAACAACTGCTGGCATCATGAAAAGGTTGTGAACCATTTAGTGCAAATATGATCTACAGCCTAACGAAATGTTGGATAGCTACTTACTTGATCTTCAAAATCAGGACTAGTCAAGTTGATGGAGAGATTTCTCATCAACAACAGTGCCTAGAGATCAAAAGGCACAAATGTCAGTTAATGAAAAGTAGACATTTCAAACCATTACTAGTCGAGAAATCATGAATTTAACATGCCATTTATTTGTTTCGACATAACACAAATGGTTAAAAATGATGACAAAATATGCATATACAGTTTGTTGCAATGCTTAAAAAGTAAACATGCATATAGAGTTTTTTTTTTTGCGAAATCACATATAGAGTTTGTTGCTATGCTTAAACCAGGAGCATTCTGCATAAGCCCATAGGTACATAAGAAATTTTAGAGCAGAAGAGTATTTATTCTTGTGATTTATATTCTTCATTCATAGCCTTAGTTAAGCTATGCTTATGGTCAATTTTTTTGTGAATACAAGAAAACCTAGTATATCAACGATTCACATACCGTTTCAACATCAATTGGATTCATCTCCTTCAGTTTCTGCAAATGGCCCTTTGTGTTTGGATCGAAAACGCTGCCTAAGAAGCTGTATACTTGTGCAAAATCTGGCATAACTGTACCAAAATTTGAAAGAGATGGTTAAAGGAGTTTAAAATGGCAGGTCGAATAAAAAACAAAGCAGTCCTGTGACAAAAGCCACGATAACAGTACAGTAAAATCTATGGATGAATGAGCTGTAAGAATTTCTTTATCCTATTTATTCATTCTAAAGAAGGAACCGGGTGTTCTAAATATTAGACCAGAACTGCAAGTGTCGGAATAAATAGACTATCAGAAGTATTTAAAGACTAGAGGTACTGACTGCGGAGTGATGGAACTTGATTTATCTGGTCATTGGTTTCACCAGATTGCCATGCCCTTGGAGGGCCTTCACTACTGCTTGAGCAAAAAATGTTTGGACCCATAGACCCAGCACCTAAATCTTCTGAGCAAAAGGAGGTAAGGATTAACTGACGAAGATTACACTTGGACTATTTATAGAGGAGAGGCACCTTGGAGTACAAACCTTTCATGAAAGATGAGGCGACAACTGGTGGGATAGAATTGTGGGTCCATGAAGAAACAGCAACATTCATTCCTGAGTTTCTAAGCATGGCAGATGGATCTGTCTTCAAGGCATATCCTGGCTCTGCAAGACAAGAGAAGATAGTGAAACAACTGTCGGTATAAAGAGGCACCGATAAAATGACATGTAAAAACTGTTGCTCGTAAAACTAAGTTCGATGACTCACCATTTTTGGAGGCCTTCTGAGGGTATGGGTGAGCAGCTTTACGCTTTGGTCGCGGAGGTGGGACATGTTCGCTGGTTCCATTTTTCTGAACCTTCAGAAAGTACTTCTGTGCATGGCTCCTTATCTGCAAAAACAAGTTAATATGTAAAATGAAAATGGATTTACCAGAGAAGCCATTGCCAGAAAAAACCGATCCCAAGTGCTTGTGCAATGTTTGCACAGAAAAACGAGGAGACTTGGGTTTCTTACAAAGCAGCCGACATCTCCATTAGTAAGGTGCTTCACTACGTTGGAATTGTGGTGCAAATTGATGCATAATTTCACTTGATTTTTCAGTTTATAATCCAAATACCTGGATGACAGTCTTCGAACCAACAAAAGCTTCTATCTTTTTCCAGTCACGATCAAAGCTGAAAGAATCCAGGTTTTCCACATTAATGTCACATTAAGATGAAATCTTATAATTGACTAACAAATCTTCAACACATATATGTGAATTCAACTAATGTAACTGTCAAACTATCGCGCAAAAAACACATTATCGGTACACCTGAACGCTATTGTACTTGTTCACCTATACATCATGAAAAAGACCTTAATAAAGATGGCTGATGCATCACTCGATGCAGAGGCCGGGGCTTAGCCTCCTTTTCTAAAAATCCTGAAAAAGACCTAGTATAAATGATGGTGCTGTGAACGTATGAGACTCTGGGTAATTGAGTTGTAGGAATGCTTACAAAATTCTAGTAAATATTTATGGCTTCAAAAATTATGCTCTTAACTGAAGAAAAAAATGGGTTTAAAAACGCAACACAGCTGCAAGCGGAACATTGGTAAGTTAGTCTGTCATCAAACTTTACACAACTGAACGAACAAGCAAGCTCAGCAAAAACCAGACACAAAAATTTAGGCAGCGCGAGCTAACTAACGCGTAAAAAAGGCTAGAAAAAATATATCCAATCGTTGGCCCAAAGACCGCAGGAACATGGAAGGCATGCGAAGTTTTCAGCCAAGAGCGAATGGAATTGCCTGGAGAAACATCACAGGGGGGAAGGGAAGAAATCAAGAAAGCTGTGGTGTACTGTAGAATTCAGCGCTTGCTTACAGCTGCAGCGCCTCGAGGAACTTGTCGTGCTCCTGCTCCGTCCAGCTCTCGCGCGACTTGGTGATGGTGTAGGGCTTCCGCACCTTCTTGCTGGCGTCGTCGCCCGCCGCCGCGTCGGACAGCGCCGGCGGCGGCGGCGGGTTCGTGGAGACCATGAGGAGGAACGCACGGACGTGCCTGGTCCCGTTGGGTGCCGGTCTCTCGCTCGCTGGACCGGGGGGAGAGGAGAGGGAGGCTTTTGTCCGTAGCGCGGCCGCGTCCGTCCGTCCGCCCGGCTGCGCCTGCGTGCGTGGTGGCCGCGTCGCGGTGTGGCGCCGGGCCGGGTTGGGTGGGAGTGTGTGGGTGGTGGCGCCGCTGGGGGGGCGTGCGGGGTTTTGGCCGTGCGTTTTGGGTTGCGGGGCAGGGAGAGTGTGCGTGCGCGGGCCCCGCCGCGTGGGCCACCGCGCTTGTGGCTGCGCTGCGCGGGCGGCAGCCCACTTGCGCTTGCGCCCCTCCCGTCGCCCTCACGCGGGGTCGCGATCCACCCTGCTAGCCGCTGCTGCTACTGGTCGCCGGCATCACGCCGAGCTCGTTCGTGAAGTTGAGTGAGCGAGCGTCAAAGGCGAGCCAGTGAAAAGTTTGGTTGGTGCGTTCGCGACGGCTATGCTACCATGGATGCTTTTCTCTCTGATCATACGTCTGATGATGCTGAGGATTCGGTGCACCGTGCGTGCGCGTGTCCGCGGATAGGGATACCGGGGGTTTCACCATCGTGCCGATGTGGCGATATAGCACGCGCTTGCTTTTCATCGTACGGAGAGGATTGTGCGGGATCAGTGTGTTATTTGCCTTGTGTTCATTGGCTGCTGAGTGAGATGAATGGTACGGATCAATCCCAGGCCAGCCTCAGTCCCCACTTGGTAGTCCATCTTATCCTTACTGCAGTAATATAATGTAATCAAGGCAAACTTTCCCTCCTTTTGATCTTGCCGTAACCAATGATAAAAAGAAAAAAAAGGCGTGATGTAGTGCATTGCGTCGACGAAGTATGAGCATGATAACGATGAGAACTCATGAGGCAGTAGGAGAATGTTTACTTGCTGCCACTACCAGAAGAAATGTCAGCTTAACTTTATTTTATTTCAATTTCCCGTTGGATAGCCTCGTTTAGAGCATGGGTTCCAAATAGCGAGGATTGGAATTCTAGATCCCTCTCACTCTTTGTTTCAATATGAGGATAAAAGATTTAACATTAGTAGATTGTGTTTTACATAGTATATCTTTTAAAATCGAAAATGAAAAAAAATCTGAACCCGTCTCAAACGCCCATACGGATGGTCCAGTCGCTAACCGGTCGGAAAAGACCAACCCACACGATTGTCTCAAAGCGGGCCTCAAACGACCGGGCTAACCGATACCTCTCATATTCAGCTTAAATATGGAACGGATATAGGAAGGTCCGACGCGTCCACCTCTCATATCCAGCTCAAATATGAGCCGTATATGGGAAGGCCCGACGCGTCCATTACGTCGGACTGGCTGTCGGATACCACACGAAATCGTCCAGAAACCCAAAAGTCTGGCGGGCATCTCCTCCGGTGGGGGTGTGAATGTCGCGTGGCGCCACTCTGGCTTGCCGCCTAAGGCCAAAATCCGACTATTTAAGTCGGGTGACGTCCCGAACCCTAGCCACAACCTCTTCCGCCCTCTCCGCGTTGTCAACCCAAGCACATTCCTCTCTGTCTCCACCTCCCTCTTCCCTCGCCATCCACCATGTCCCGACAAAAGAAGATGGCCTATGCTATGCTCCCGATAGAGCATATCATATCACGGAGTTTGGATGCACCTTCAAAGTTTGTACCAAGTCACGAGATGAGAACGGACAATGCACGATATCGAAGAGGCTATCAAAATATGAATAGGTGGGAGTGTTTATATTCTACAAACTCACATTAATCATAAAAAACTTAATATTTATTGCGAAAGCCTAGAAATCCTCGAGGCAAAGTATTACTCGCATGCTCCAAGGAGGAAGGTTGGGAGGAGCTGACCATTGTGTTCCAATCCAGGCAAAACAAAGGATATAAATTAAGGATAAATTATGCTCCAACTTCCTCGCCATGCCGTGATCGACATTTTGATGAGAGGGAAATCACAAACCTTAACATCGATATTTTTACTAGACAAATATTATTAAATAGTAAACCTTCATATTATAATCATTTAGCAAACGCAACCTATTCAATGATCCACATGAAAGTTTTTATTATACCACTCTTGTATACCTATTGTTCTTGGACCAAACATATAACTCATGCAAATTACGACTGCTTATTCATCTCTCAAAAAAATATAAGTGAATCAAGAGAGTGCAATTGGTCTCTATAAAATATATGTATCACCATTTTTAAAAAATATAAGTGAAGTATATGAGCACTTCTATCTCAACTCGTAAGATATAAGTGAAATTCAATGAGCATTTTATAAATTTTGATGAATATGTGTCTCTCATATGGATGCAATCAAAAAACAATGATATTGGAAACAAGCAAACAAATAAAACAAAAACATACGACACTCCAAACAAAACACATATCATGTGATGAATAAAATTATGGCTTCACTTGATATTACCAATAGATTGAATACAAAAGAGGGGATGCCTTTCGGGGCATCCCCAAGCTTAGATAGTTGGATCTTCCTTGAATATTACTTGGATGTACCTTGGACATCCCCAAGCTTAGTCTCTTTTCACTCATTATTCTTTTCCCCATCATGTTTTCACCCAAAGTTTGAAACTTCAACCATTCAAAACTTAACAAAACGTCGTGAGATCCATTAGTATAACAAAATAAATCAGAGATCCATTAGTATAACAAAATAAATCATTAACTTAGGTACTGTAAAAAAAATCATAATTGTTACACCTAATGTATTCTATCATCTCCGCTTTACATGAGCTCTCAAAGTACCTACAAACTGTCGGGCAATCATAGCATGAGAGTCAATGCCTATAGTCCCCTTTACGTTGTTTCTATCACGTTTGTCGAGTGAGATGGGTGCAATGGAAGTGGGGCGTTTTGAAGCTAGGCCTTCATGGTGCCCTATTTTTAAAAATCCCAAAATTTATCAAAATTTGTATTTTTATATTTCAAAAAAATGTGAAAATAAATATGGATATACATGGAGGCATAACACACATATATGTAAATTTTTCGAATAAAATAAGTTGAAACAAGGTCTCTGCAAAAACGATAAATTTGTGGCATTTTAACACATGATACTATTCATCCAAAAGTCCATGAATGTGTTCTTTTTGCATAGATCGCATCTTAAGGTATTTCATTCTGAATTTTCGCACACACATATACATTTCATCTTTGTGTACTTGCATATTTGTTTTCAGATTTTTTTGAAACTGAAAATTTGAATTTTGAATTTTTCAAAAAAATGATGCCATGGAACCCGAGCTTCAAAAGCCATTTTCGGTGCAATGGTTGTTTCTAGCGGACTATTGGTATAATAGGAGTCTGCACTCCTACGGAGGGCAATACCTTGTTTAGGCCTTGTTTGGTACTAGTGTATTTTAGAGAATTTGTGAGGATTATCCCGGTCAAACCCCTCAATCCTCACACATCCCATAACACCATTTGGTTCTAGTGTATTTAACATGTTTCATCCCCACATTTCTCCTCAAATTCTTAAATTATAGTGCATTTTTCTCAATAACCAATACACTACCCCTACCTAGTGTATTGGGGATAAATGAGGATTTGAAGGGATTGGGTGAAAGTTGAGGTTTCACCCAATCCCTTGGGGGATTATCCCCACCAATCTCCTTAAAAACACTAGTACCAAATAAGGCCTTAAGGTGCTCTATGGTCATCCCGGGGGTATTTTTTGTGTTACGCTTCAAGTTCACGTGAAGTGTTTGATATGGATTCTTGGCTTCAAGGTCATGCCTTGATTGCTGTAACTATACTTGGAGCTTGTTCGTGCTCACATGAAGCACCAAGCTGACAAGAAACACTCTGACCGCTTGTTCAAAGTGGATGATTTTGTTTTTCTCAAACTCCAGTCTTACACTACTTCACAAATGTCTAACAGTGGCGGGCCCTGCCGCCATGGACTCCTGCCACTCCTAACATGCCATCAGTGGCGGACGCCTGTGTGCCAGTGGTAACCCATCATCTGTGGTTGCCTCATCGCACGCCACATAAGTCGAATTTCGGAATGTCGGGCTTTTATCTACCACCCGCACACTATTGTTAATCCATGCCGAATTTATATAACCGCAACATATTGCACTTGGATCATTTCATAAAATTGCATTTCATACATAAATTCCGGTTTAAACATTGATCAACGTACACGTGCCACTTTACAATGGTGTGAGATTAATGAAAAGTAATACTTATAAAGCAGATATAAGAAGTGCATTACAATAATAAAAATATATATGTCGTTCATCACATAAATAATGGTTTGACGGGTTGTTTAGGAGTGAAACTAGTGTCGGCTGATACTTCTCCGCGTCCATAGATAATACTTCTCCTGTCAAACTCGGAGACTCCCTTCAACAATTGTTCTCGCGGCCCTATCTATTATTTTTAGCACACATAACATTGAAAATATATACACATAAAAAGATCACAAGGTGAATATATACATATAGAAAATATCATAAGTTAAATATATAAACACATTACACAGAGTGAGGCGTTTTGGCTCTCGGCCTCCATGGAAGCCCTTTTTCTGAAAAAAATCAAAAATTGAATTTTTTTAGTTTCAAAATATATGAAAAAAAATTATACAAGTAAACAATGATTTTGAGCATATGTGTGCAAAATTTGAGGATGAAATACATTAGATATGATCTGTACAAAAAAGACAAATTCATGGCATGGGAGAATAAATAGTATCATGTGTTAAATAGCTGAATACTCGTCTTTTTTGCACAACCTTCATTTCAACTTATTTCATCCTGAAAATTTTCACACTTGTGCATTATACCTCCATGTATATCTATATTTTCTTTAGAATTTTTTAAAATGTAAAAATATGAATTTGGATGAATTTTGATTTTTTAAACGGCATCATTGGAGCTCGGCCTCCAAAAGGGATTTTGGCATGACACACCTACATATAAACTAAAGATCACAATGTTGTTGAGGAACGTTGCATGGGAAACAAAAAAGTTCCTACGCTCACCAAGATCAATTTAGGAGATGAACATCTACGATAGGAGAGATTGCATCTACATACCCTTGTAGATCGCTAAATGGAAGCGTTAAGAAACATGGTTGATGTAGTCGAACGTCTTCGTGATCCAATCACGATCCATCCGTAAACTTCCGATCAAGTGCCGAACGGACGACGCCTGCACGTTCAAAACACGTACAACCTAATGATGCCTTCCCCTCCTCGATCCAGCGAGCGACGGTGAAGTAGCAGCCCAAGTCCTCCGACAACACGATGCGTGGTGAGGTGGAGGTGGTGACAGCTCAGCAGGGCTTCGCCGCGCGCTATGGGGAGGAGAGAAACTATGAGGGAGAGGAGGAGCAGCGCCATAGCACGTTGTGATGCAGTTGCCCTCTCTCTCCCTGTCTATACATAGGGGAAGGGAGGAGGGGAGGGTGCCCTAGGGTTTCCTGTAGCGCCCAAGATGCGATCCTGTCATTATTTTTGGCACGAGAGCCTCGACAGGGATAGAAGCGCATCTCGTCGTTTCACAAGAATGGATATCGTTACAAGTACATGTACAGAAAAGAGGAGTATATGAAATTGACTTACACTTTTCCCAAGCTACACCGTGAACAACACAATACAACAATATATCCAATCACCATGTAGAAGAGCAGGGTCCGACTACGGACGAAAACAAACAATATTAGAACGACGTCCATACTTGCTAAACCAGGCTGTCAGCCTGGAAACGATCCTAGATCGAAGAAGAAGAAGAAGAAGAAGAATAAACTCCAAATAGAACAATCATCGCGCTCACGTCAAAGTAACTCTTTACTTGTACCTGCAACTATTGTTGTAGTAATTTGTGAGCCACAGGGTCTCAGCAATATCATTTTCAATGGCATCAAGACTAGCAAAGCTTAATAGGTGAGGTATGGTTAAGTGGTGAGGCTGGAGCAAGCAACTAAGCATTTATTTGAGGTGGCTAACTTACGAGTACAAGAATAAAAGGGGGGATGATCTATGCATAACAGACATAAACTAATCATGATCACGAAGTGATCCTGAACACCTACTTACGTCAAACATAACCCCACCGTGTCCTCTTTCCGATACAGAACTCACAAGAAGACACAGTCACGGTTACTCACATAGTTGGCATATTTTAATTAAGTTTACTTCAAGTTATCTAGAACCGGATGTTAAGCAAAGTTTCCAAGTTTCCACATAACCACGGGCACGGCTTTCAGAAAGATTTAACCCTGCACGGTTGCTCTAACTAGTCCATCAAAAACTACCACATGTTGCGTCGGAAACCTCGACTACGATAAACCCGTGATCTCCTCGGCTTCCTGGTGGAAATCCTCAACCTTGAGATAGCCCAAAGTATCATCGGAATCCCTCGCACAAGACGTCCGAGAAAGGTAAATCAAATCCAGCAAGGTCACCCAAAGTGTCGACAATCCCGATAGAAGCCGTGTATCTCGTTCTCAAGGCACACTAGATGAGCAAGACATCGGGTTGGCTGAAACCCCGGCTGACCAGGGGGCGCCGGACATCGCTCAATTTGGACCAACACTCATGACGAGCGCTGGACTGGGGTTGATTAATTAACCTTGTGTTAATTACTTCCTATGTGTTTCGTTAGTTATTAGGAAAATATAGTACCAATGTTGGGCCTTGCCAGACGAGTTTTTTCCCAAAACAAAAATCTAGGGATCCCCATAACAACCCCAAACATGTTAGGAGCGCTCAATTATGGAACATAACACCGGTAGCCGAAACTAAGGCGGCAAAGGTGGAACAAAACACCAGGCTAGAAGGCCAAGCCTTCCACCTTTTACCAAGTATATAGGTGTATTAAATTAAATAGCAATTATATGGTGATATAACGAGGAACCCATGTTTTCACATGGAAGCAACTGCACCTAGCCATATTTGCATTACTTAGTTAACTCCCGTTTAGGTACACGACAATATTAAATGTTGTTAAACATGCAAGAGGGGTGAAGCATAATTAAACTACACTATCTAGGTATTTTAAATAAGGTCGGAAACAACATATATCATCTCTGAAATGACCCCAAGTGTTAATTTTGAAATCTGTCCAGATCTTCCTAAACATGTTTTATATTTGTTAAACAGCAAAATGAAGTGGTTCACATGAATCTACACGTCATACTAGTCGATTTACATATATAGATCATTTAAAACGGAGCTACGGTCTAAAAGATATGATCGTCACAAGATAATATGACATGGATACAAAATGCATGCAAAAGACAGCCACAACATGTTAAAGCCTGGATGCAACGAGATATTATGAAACTACTTAAAATTCTAAGCAAGTTTAAATAAGGCCGGAACAATGAACAACGTTTCCAGAAAGTCCCCATATGTAATTTGGAATTTGCTACAGATCTGCCTAAAACACAAATTTAGAGTTGTTAAACAGGAAATAAAATGTCATCACGTTGTTCTACGCATTTTTCTAGCCAATTTACATATATGAAACATTTTAATCGGAGCTACGATTAAATAGTTATGAATTAATTCATTTTGATAAGGCATCTACATAAATTTAATTAAACAACAAGTTTAAACATTTTAAACATGGTTGAAAGTTGGATATTGTGAAACTACACATAATTCTAAGTAGGTTTCATGTATGAAGTTTTTACATCCGATGCATGGTTAAATCGTTATTAGCAATGAAAAATGCTGCAATGAATTGATATTGTTGAAAAACATGGGGGCCACGAAAAAATATAACTGGGCGGAATTGCAAAATAGTGCAGCAGCCCATGATGATTTGGCCCAAGTGGGTGTGTGTGTGCAAAAGAAAAAAAACAGGAAAGAACAAAATGGCGAGTGTGGGATTCTAACCCAAATCCCTTGGTTCGATGGATCAATGCTAAACCACTGAGCTAGCTAGGAGATCGTGGCCAAGGAAAAGCTGCGGTTGAAGTGTAGCTTGTGTGCCAAATTTTAACAAAACAGCAGGAAAAATTGAGGTGGCTGGGACTCGAACCCCTCCTACTGCATCTGTTTGTCACGAAACATGTCAGCAATGTAAAATAACCCGTACACACAACAGATCTAGGAAAAATGAAGCTTCGGGTACGGGCTCACAACGGGGAATAGAGGCCAACGCCATGGCAATGCAGAGCTCACGACACAGGAGGTCCTTTCCATGGGTGATACGTCCATTTTGCATCATGCTTTCATGTTGATATTTATTGCTTTATGTGTTGTTATTACACTTCACGGTACAATACTTATGCCTTTTCTCTCTTATTTTGCAAGGTTTACATGAAGAGAGAGAATGCCGACAGCTGGAATTCTGGTCTGAAAAAGGAGCAAGTTTGAGATACCTATTCTGCGCAACTCCAAAAGCCGTGAAAATCAACGAGGATTTATTTTGGAATTTATAAAAAAATACTAGGCCGAAGAAGTACCAGAGGGGAGCTAGTAGGAGGCCACAAGCCTGCTACGCGCGGCCTCCCTCCTGGCCGCGCCTAGGGGGCTTGTGGGCTCCCAGCTGGCCCTCTAGCCCCCCTCTTTTCCTATATGGAGGGTTTCGTTCCAGAAAAAAATCAAGAGGAGGCTTTCGGGAGGAATCGCCGCCGCCAAGAGGCAGAACTTGAGCAAAACCAATCTAGAGCTCCGGCAGGACGATCCTGTCGGGGAAACTTCCCTCCCGGAGGGGGAAATTGTCGCCATCGTCATCACCAACACTCCTCTCATCGAAGGGGACTCATCACCATCAACATCTTCATCAGCACCGTCTCATCTCCAAACCCTAGTTCATCTCTTGTAACCAATCTCCGTCTCGCGACTCTGATTGGTACTTGTAAGGTTGCTAGTAGTGTTAATTACTCTTTGTAGTTGATGCTAGTTGGATTACTTGGTGGAAGATTATATATTCAGATCCTTGATGCTACTCATTACCTCTCTGGTCATGAATATGATTATGCTTTGTGAGTAGTCACTTTTGTTCCTGGGGACATGGGATAAGTCATGCTATAAGTAGTCATGTGAATTTGGTATTCGTTCGATATTTTGATGGGTTGTATGTTGTTTTTCCTCTAGTGGTGTTATGTGAACGTCAACTACATAACACTTCACCATTATTTGGGCATAGAGGAAGGCATTGGGAAGTAGTAAGTAGATGATGGGTTGCTAGAGTGACAGAAGCTTAAACCTTAGTTTATGTGTTGCTTCGTAAGGGGCTGATTTGGATCCACTAGTTTAATGCTATGGTTAGACTTTGTCTTAATTCTTCTTTCGTAGTTGCATATGCTTGCGAGAGGGGTTAATCATAAGTGGGATGCTTGTCAAAGTAAGGGCAGTACCCAAGCGCCGGTCCACCCACATATCAAACTATCAAAGTACCGAATCGTGAATCATATGAACATGATGAAAACTAGCTTGACAGAAATTCCCATGTGTCCTCGAGAGCGCTTTACCTCCTATAAGAGTTTGTCCTGGCTTGTCCCTTGCTACAAAAGGGATTGGGCCAATTTGCTGCACCGTTGTTACTTTTGTTACTTGCTACTTGCTAAGAATCATCTTGTCACACAACCACTTGTTACCGATAATTTCAGTGCTTGCAGAGATTACCTTGCTGAAAACCACTTGTCAGATCCTTCTGCTCCTTGTTGGGTTCGACACTCTTACTTATCGAAAGGACTATGAAAGATTCCCTATACTTGTGGGTCATCAAGACTCTTTTCTGGCGCCGTTGTCGGGGAGTGAAGCGCCTTTGGTAAGGAAACATTTATATAGTGTGCTGAAATTTATTGTCACTTGTCACTATGGAAACTAATCCTTTGAGGAGCTTGTTCGGGGTATCTTCACCTTGAAGGAAGCACAAGGAATTGTTCCTCAACTTGCTGCACCTACTGAAAACATTTGCTATGAATTTCCTTCGAGTATGCTTGAGAAACTGCTGGCTAATCCTTTTACACGAGATGGAACATCACATCCAGACTTGCATCTAATCTATGTAGATGAAGTTTGTGGTTTATTTAAGCTTGCAGGTTTGCCCGAGGATGAGGTCAAGAAGAAGGTCTTTCCCTTATCTTTGAGGGATAAGGCCCTGACATGGTATTGGCTATGTGATGATACTGGATCATGGAACTACAACCGGTTGAAATTGGAATTTCATCAAAAGTTTTATCCTATGCATCTAGTACATCGTGATCGGAATTATATTTATAATTTTTGGCCTCGTGACAGAGAAAGCATCGCTCAAGCTTGGGGGAGGCTTAAATCAATTTTATATTCATGCCCCAACCATGAGCTCTTGAGAGAAATTATCATTCAGAACTTCTATGCTCGGCTTTCTCATGATGTTCGCACCATGCTTGACACTTCTTGTATCGGTCCTTTTATGAAGAGAGATATTGACTTCACATGGAATTTATTGGAAAGAATTAAACGCAACTCTGAAGATCGGGAGCTTGATGAAGGTAAGGAGTCAGGTATGAATTTCAAGTTTGATTGCGTTAAATCCTTTGTTGAAACAAATACTTTTTGTGATTTTAGCGCTAAGTATGGACTTGACTCTGAGATAGTAGCTTCATTGTGTGAATCATTTGCTGCTCATATTGATCTCCCTAAAGAGAAGTGGTTTAAATATCATCCTCCCTTAGAAGTCAATGTAGTTAAACCCAATCCAGTTGAAGATAAAGTCATTGCCTATAATGATCCTATTGTTCCCAGTGCTTACATTGAGAAACCACCTTTCCCTGTTAGGATAAAGGATCATTCTAAAGCTTCAATTGTGATACGTAGGGGCTACATTAGAACACCTACACCCCCTGAGCAAATGAGAGTTGAACCTAGCATTGCTATTATCAAAGATCTCCTGTCCGACAATGTTGATGGCCATGATATTCACTTCTGTGAAGATGCCGCTAGAATTGCTAAACCACACGCTAGAGACAAACATAGGCTTGTTGTTGGCACGCGTGTTGTTTCTGTTAAGATAGGAGATCATTGTTATCATGGTTTATGTGATGTGGGTGCTAGTGTTAGTGCAATACCTCAATCCTTATATGATGAAATCAAAGACGAGATTGCACCTGTCGAGATAGAACCCATTGATGTCACTATTCAGCTTGCCAATAGAGATACTATCTACCGTGTGGGAATTGTTAGAGATGTTGAAGTCTTGTGTGGTAAAACGAAGTATCCTGCTGATTTCCTCGTTCTTGCTACCACACAAGATAGCTTTTGTCCCATCATATTTGGCAGACCTTTCCTCAGTATTGTCAATGCTCATATTGACCGTGAAAAGAAAACTGTCACTATTGGCTTTGAAGGTGTGTGACATGAGTTCAATTTCTCCAAGTTTGGTAGACAACGTCATGAAAAAGAGTTGCCTAGTAAGGATGAAATTATTGCCCTAGCTTCTATTGCCGTGCCCCCTACTGATCCTTTAGAGCAATACTTGCTTGAGCATGAAAATGATATGCATATGGATGAAAGGGATGAGATAGATAGAGTTATCTTTGAACAATATCCTATCCTTAAGAATAATTTGCTTGTTGAACTGCTTGGAGAACCACCCCCACCATAGGGTGATCCTATGTTCGAGCTTAAACAGTTGCCAGATACTCTTAAGTATGTTTATCTTGATGAAAAAGTGATATATCCTGTTATAATTAGTGCTAGTCTCTCAGAGCATGAAGAAAAGAAGTTACTAAAAACTCTGAGGAAGCACCATGCTGCTATTGGATATACTCTTGATGATCTGAAGGGCATTAGTCCCACTCTATGCCAGCACAAGATTAAAACCGATCCTGATTCCAAACCAGTTGCTGATCATCAAAGGAGATTAAATCCTAAGAAGAAAAAGGTAGTAAGAAAAGAAATACTAAAGCTCCTGGAAGCAGGTATTATCTATCCCATTGCTCATAGTGATTGGGTGAGTCCGGTGCATTGCGTCCCTAAGAAGGGAGGTATTACCGTTGTCCCTAATGATAAGGATGAATTGATCCCACAAAGGATTATCACTGGCTATAGGATGGTGATTGATTTTAGGAAATTGAATAAAGCCACTAGGAAAGATCATTACCCTCTGCCTTTTATCGACCAAATGCTAGAAAGACTGTCTAAACACACACACTTCTGCTTTCTAGATGGTTATTCTGGTTTCTCCCAAATACCCGTTGCACAATCTGATCAGGAGAAAATCACTTTCACCTGCCCTTTCGGTACCTTTTCTTATAGACGTATGCCCTTTGGCTTATGTAACGCACCTGCCACCTTTCAAATATGTATGATGGCTATATTCTCTGACTTTTGTGAAAAGATTGTTGAGGTTTTCATGGATGACTTCTCCGTTTACAGGTCTTCTTTTGATGATTGCCTCAGCAACCTTGATCGAGTCTTGCAGAGATGTAAGGACACCAATCTTGTCTTGAATTGGGAGAAGTGCCACTTTATGGTTAATGAAGGCATCGTCTTAGGACATAAAATTTCTAAAAGAGGTATTGAAGTCGATAAGGCTAAGGTTGATGCAATCGAGAAAATGACATGCCCCACAGATATCAAAGGTATAAGAAGTTTCCTTGGTCATGCTGGTTTCTATAGAAGGTTCATTAAGGACTTCTCTAAGATTTCTAGGCCTCTTACCAATGTCTTTCAAAAGGATATTCCTTTTGTTTTTGACGATGATTGTGAGGAAGCCTTCGAAATACTTAAGAAGGCTTTGATAACTGCACCTATTGTTCAACCACCTGATTGGAACTTACCTTTTGAAATCATGTGTGATGCTAGTGATTATGCTGTTTGTGCTGTCCTAGGACAAAGAGTTGATAAGAAGTTGAATGTTATTCACTATGCTATTAAAACTCTAGACGGTGCCCAAAGAAACTATGCTACTACGGAAAAGGAATTTTTAGCAGTCGTGTTTGCATGTGAAAAGTTCAGATCTTACATAGTTGATTCCAAAGTCACTATTCACACTGATCATGCTGCTATTAAGTACCTCATGCAGAAGAAGGATGATAAACCTAGACTTATCAGATGGGTTCTCTTGCTACAGGAATTTGATTTGCACGTTGTCGACAGGAAGGGTGTTGATAACCCAATAGCAGATAACTTGTCTAGCTTGGAGAACGTTCTTGATGACCCACAACCTATTGATGATAGCTTTCACGATGAGCAATTGAATGTCACCAATGCCTCACGTAGTGCACCGTGGTATGCTGATTATGCAAACTATATCATTGCCAAATATATACCACCTAGTTTCACATACCAGCAAAAGAAGAAATGCTTCTTTGATTTTAGACATTACTTCTGGGATGATCCTCACCTTTATAAGGAAGGAGTAGATGGTGTTATTAGACGTTGTGTACCTGAACATGAACAGGGACAGATCCTACAGAAGTGTCACTCCGAGGCCTACGGAGGACACCATGCGGGAGATAGAACTGCACACAAGGTATTGCAATCAGGTTTCTATTAGCCCACTCTCGTCAAGGATGCCCGTAAGTTTGTCTTGTCTTGTGACGAATGTCAAAGAATAGGTAATATCGGTAAACGTGAGGAAATGCCTATGAATTATTCACTTGTCATTGAACCATTTGATGTATGGGGCTTTGATTATATGGGACCTTTTCCAAAATCCAACGGGTATACTCATATCCTAGTTGTTGTTGATTACGTCACTAAGTGGGTAGAAGCTATCCCAACTTGTAGTGCTAATCACAACACCTCTATCAGGATGCTTAAAGAAGTTATTTTCCCTAGATTTGGAGTCCCTAGATATCTAATGACTGACGGTGGTTCACATTTCATTCATGGTGCTTTCCGTAAAACGCTTGCTAAGTATGATGTCAACCATAGAATTGCATCTCCCTATCACCCTCAGTCTAGTGGTCAAGTAGAGCTAAGCAATAGAGAGATTAAACTTATTCTGCAAAAGACTATCAATAGGTCTAGAAAGAATTGGTCTAAGAAGCTCGATGATGCACTGTGGGCTTATAGAACTGCCTATAAGAATCCCATGGGCATGTCTCCGTACAAAATGGTTTATGGTAAAGCATGTCATTTACCTCTTGAGCTAGAGCATAAGGCTTATTGGGCAATCAAAGAGTTCAACTTTGATTTCAAACTTGCTGGTGAGAAGAGGTTATTTGATATTAGCTCGCTTGATGAATGGAGAGCTCGGGCATATGAGAATGCCAAGTTGCTCAAAGAAAAGGTTAAGAGGTGGCATGATAAAAGGATACACAAGCATGAGTTCAATGTAGGTGATTATGTCTTGCTATATAATTCTCGTTTAAGATTTTTTGCAGGCAAGCTTCTCTCTAAATGGGAAGGTCCTTACATTGTTGAGGAAGTATATCGTTCCGGTGCCATCAAGATCAATAACACAGAAGGTAATTTTCCGAGAGTGGTAAATGGGCAGAGAATCAAGCATTATATCTTCGGTACTCCCATATATGTTGAAAGCAATATTATCAATACCATAACTCCGGAGGAGTACATAAGGGATATTTATCAGCCCGTTTCAGACTCCGAAAATGAAGAGGTATGTGATTCGGTAAGTAAACAGACTCCAAAACTTTTCCAGTAAGAATTTTTCTCCGTTTTGGAATTTTTGAAAAAATAGAAAATTTTAAAGTAGTCCGGAAAGCGCACGAGGAGGCCACAAGCCTGCCAGGCATGGGCCACCCCCCTGGCCGCGCCTGGGGGGCTTGTGACCACCTCGTGTGCCTCCCGGACTCCGTTTTCTTGCGGAGTACTCTTTTTTGTCGAAAAAAAATCATTATATATTCTCCCGTAAGGTCTGACCCTCGTATCACACAATTTTACTCTGTTTTCGTTTCGAGCCTGTTTTTTGCATTAGACTTAGGGCAAGATGTCTTCTCAAGATTCAGAGGGGGGGGGGAGCTATGTGGACGATTAGCTTGCTAACCCCAAGGTCTATGGGGACTTGGATCGTTATGGTTGGACCACTGATGAGGAAGAGGATTACGATCCCAAGGGAAGGAAGGAACAAGTTCCGATGAAGAGGAAGCTTCTCTATCCCCACCTGGAGACACACATGTGGAGTTCAAGAAGTCGAGCCTCCCCGACTCAAGGAATAAGCCTAAGATTTTGTTTATCCCTTCTCGTCTTTTGCAGGAGAGTAAGCAAGAATTATGCCAAAGGGTGTTGAGGCTTGAAGAGGAAATTAATGATCTGAAGGAGCAGAATTTTATGCTCAAGAGTAAATTAAACAAGTTCAAGACCTCTGCAACAACTCCACCACCATCACCTCCAAAGGAAGACAACTAAGCACGGGTATGGGCAATCCCCTTGGCTTATGCCAAGCTTGGGGGAGTTGCCCCGGTATCGTATAACCATCACATCTTTTGCCTTTACCTTTTCTTAGTTCGATCCTTTTTGGTTTTATCTTTCTCTAGTAGAAGAAAGTTCTTAGTGTTTTAGGCTTGAGTTTTGCTTTGTGTCACCCCTGATGTATTCGAGCTCGTGAGCCATATAATAAAGAGTGTCTTAGTTAAGGGCCTTGCTTCATGCCATGATCTGAAAAATAAGAAAAGCATGAAAGATCATGTAATGATCTTATGGGAAGTGATGACTTCACATATAAAAAGAATGTTGATTGAAACTTGTTGAGGATAGACAAACATAGACCTTGGTCATTGTTGCAATTAATAGGAAGTGATAAATAAGGAGAGGTTCACATATAAATATATCATCTTTGACACCGTCTATGATTGTGAACACTCGTTAAACTTTTACATGCTTAGAAGTAGATGTTGGACAAGGAAGACAACATAATGAATTGTGTTTGCTTGGTTCCGAACAATGATTATATGACTAGAGATCCCTTAGCATGTGACGATTGCTTCCACCTCATATCAGCCAAAACTCCCGCACTAAGTAGAGATACTACTTGTGCATCTATAAACCTTCAACCCAGTTTTGCCATGAGAGTCCACCATACCTACCTATGGATTGAATAAGATCCCTCAAGTAAGTTGTTATCGGTGCAAGCAATAAAAAATGCTCCCTAAATATGTATGATCTATTAGTGTGTGGAAAATAAGCTTTGTACGAACCTGTGATGAGGAAGACATAAAAGCGACAGACTGCATAATAAAGTTCTTTATCACAGGAGGCAATATAAAGTGACGTTCCTTCACACTAAGAGGACACACATCTAAACCTGAAAAGCGCATGACAACCTCTGCTTCCCTCTACGAAGGGCCTATCTTGTACCTTTACTTTTTCCCTTGAAAGAGTCATGGTGATCTACACCAATTCCTTATTTCACCTTTATCTTGGCTAACGTCATATGCTAGGGAAAGATCTATATTCGTATGTCAACTTGGAGGTAAGTATGCATGAATTATTATAGTTGACATTACCCTTAAGGTAAATGGTTGGGAGGCGAAACTATAAGCCCCTATCTTTCTTTGTATCCGACTGAAACTTTGATCTCATGATTACCACGTGAGTTGTAGCAATTGTAGAAGACAAAACGATGATTGAGTATGTGGATTTGCTTTACAAGCTCTTATTTGACTCTTTTCGATATTGTGATAAATTGCAATTGCTTCAATGACTAAAGGCTATCAGTTGTTAATCCTCGGTAAGGCTCTTGATCCATACTTTACCTTGTGAAGGAATTGTCACTTTAGCATAAGAGTTCATATGATGGTATTGTTGTTCTGACTATGATCATGATGCCTGCATGTCCGTATCTTGTTTTGTCGACATCTCTCTCTCTAAACATCTGGGCATATTTATTGATCTCGGCTTTCGCTTGAGGAGAATAGAGGTCTAAGCTTGGGGGAGTTGATATGTCCATTTTGCATCATGCTTTCATGTTGATATTTATCGCTTTATGGGCTGTTATGACACTTCACGGTACAATACTTATGCCTTTTCTCTCTTATTTTGCAAGGTTTACATGAAGAGAGAGAATGCCGGTAGCTGGAATTCTGGCCTGAAAAAGGAGCAAGTTTGAGATACCTATTCTGCGCAACTCCAAAAGCCAAGAAAATCAACGAGGATTTATTTTGGAATAACGGATGCAAGTTTTGAAAAAAATGGCGGCAATGGAGCGTCGAGGCAATGCGGATGATGTGAATGATGCGATGATGAATGCAGTACCAAATAAGTCATGCAGCAACAATGGAATAAAAGGGGAATCTTGTGGAGCGTCGGTTCCGGGGTGTTACAACTCTCCTACACTAACAAGAGATCTCGCCCTGAGATCTAAGAATGAAAAGGGGAAAAGAAAGAGCAAGAGAAAGTGGTAAAACTTGGTTGCTTCTTTGACAAACGAGTGAAACCAATGAATCTTGGAGGTTGCAAAGAGATTAAGAATGACATGAGGAACAAACAAGAATTCAAAAGAAATTTCGGCAGCACTTCGGAAGGAGATAGAGGCAAAAACTTGATATGATAGAAAGAACATAAAAAGAAGACACAACACTCCAGTTAAATGGACAAGCAAGGGAATACCAAGATCTTGATAAAACGAGATGATAGATTGAAGATAGCAACATGACAATGCCTCTAGAACAATAGAATAGAAACTAGTTCTTTGAGAAGAAGAGAACGAAGAAGAAAATGGCAATTACTACCGCAATTTAACTTGAAAATATTCCTTACAAAGGATGATTGAACGGAGTTGTTGGACAATCAACAACGAAAAGAAGAAGCTTGTAGTGGACTTATGAAAACCATCCCAAAATTATGAGGTGATAACCAGCCACTAGCAGAAACAAAGATTGCTTGGGAGCAACAATATAGGCAAACTTCTTACACCAAGAGGATATATTTAGAACTTGGGTTAATGATAATCACCATAATAGCAACAATCCTTAGAAAAAGCTTTAGGCGAAATGTAAACCAAGATAGCTCAATGGAAGAAAAGATGGGTTTAATTATCTCATTCTTGAAACAAATTCTCTTCAAGACTCTTCATGAATCAAGCATGCTATAATACCATCTCAAAATATGAAGGAGGAAGAATTGCACTTTGGAATGCAAGAGAAAGAATACTTGAGGTTCTCCAACATGAATCTTGAAGAGCACCTTGAGAATGTACAAAATCCTTGATGAACCACCATGAAGAGCCTCCACAAGAAGAAAAACAATAAAACCAAATGAAGGTTGAAAAAGAATAAGATTATGACCTTGCAAGGATTTAGATGAAGCTTCAGGAAGAGATACTTGAGAAAACTTGGAACTCCAGAAAAGATAAGATAAGAACAATTGGGATAAGGAATTGATATCATTAGCAACTCCGGGAAAGAATGAAACCACCTTGATGAAACAAGAATAAGAATTATGTTCTGCTTATCCTTCATCAAGTTAGATTGATGACAAGCAATGGATTTAGCATACCAGTTCTTATTCTTGAATAGATTCACGAGAGATATGAGCACAAACTTGAGGAAGTCTTCAACGAAACACCGTTAAGAATTTGGAATGGAAGAGGATAATACTAATGAACTGGGCTACATGAGGACAAAGAGAGCATGATTCGATGAGAGGATGCTTGAAAAAGCCACCGATAAGAATTGCAGGCGAATGGGGATAACATGAATGAATGAAGATACACAACACGAAGAGAGCATGATCCACCGGTAAGAATTTGGAACAGATGGGGATATTAGAAATGAATGGAATACATGAGAATGAAGAGGTCTTGAGCCGCCTAACATAAAACTTCTAGAAAGCACCGGAATAATTGAGAGACGAATGAAGATACAACAATTGAGAAGAATTTCAGATTGAAAGCTAAAAGGCGAGAACGAAGAAATCTTTTGAGATGATGGCCTTCGGAGGATAGAGAAATGGAAACAACTCTGAAATGCACCGATTAGATATGGAAGTAATTACTCATGAACGAAAACAATTAGAAAGAATAGCACCAAGCTAAAACTTGAATCTTCAAGAGAATGATCAAAGATTTAAGTAAAACACTTCTTCTGTCTTAAATGCTGAGAATGATGAGAAGGACACCATCAAGAATTACTGAGACACTTCGGAATGATGAATAAGGAAAGGTTGAGCCAATGATGAAAATTAATTCAAAGCGATATTGGAGAAGGAACATGACTGATGAAAATTATACATTCGTCACACTTGAAGAGAATTAAAGACCTCCGGAAAAGATTAGAAGATCGAGGTAATATCCTGGGAAAACCTGTGGGTTATGGGCCCACTCAAAGAAAACACCGTTGAATGGATTACTTAGAAGAGAAATTGCACCGATATAATTGAAGAACTCGATGAGGTTGAGAACCTCGAAATAATTGAATGGATCGAAAACAAGAAATTCTGAGATATCTTCAGAACTCCGGATTGAATAGAGAGGGATGAATAAATAAGAGAGGCTTGGCTAAAAAATTTCCAACATGGGAAAGCATTAACAAATGAAAATGATATGATGAACACTGAAAGCTTGAGTTGAATCCACCGGAGAAGAGCATGGAGACAAAGAAATGATTAACTTAGCACTTAGGCATCTTCACAATGAATCACCGAATATGGCACGAAAGAGAAGATAGATGAAGCATAACTGAAAAATAAAGGCACTTGGATGATAATTGAATCACTGAAGAAAAGGGAGGGCAGGCGGGGAAAATAAAGACAACTTGGGACATATGAGACGAACTCTGGAAAGAAATAAGGGATTGAGCTTGCAAATATTGGAGAGGATTGAAATAACTAGAAGAGAAGCACTCCAGATAGAAAAGAACTGACATGATGACTCCGGTTTGTAAAAAATTTATAAGACAACTGGATTGAGCAAATGAATTAATTAGCACTCTCATAGAAATATGAGAACGCCTCTTAGGAAATATATAAAATCACCACTTGACATCGAAGCAAATCTAATTACCATACTCCAACAATAAAAGGATGAGGCTTACGAAACAAGTCGGGACAAATACATAACAGATATTTCGCTCGATATTTCGTGGTAAGGTTCGCACGTGCTCGATCGTACATTGGATTGTCATATTGAAATGACGTTCTAATATGCTTGCTACCTCTTGAGCTTGCGTTGGTTTTCCCTTGAAGAGGAAAGGGTGATGCAAGGAAGTAGGTAATTATTTCCCTCAGTTTGTTGAGAACCAAGGTATCAATCCAGTAGGAGGAACAAGCAAGGCTCCAATAGTAGTACGTACATAAATAATCAAACACTTGCACCCAACGCTATAAAGGGGTTGTCAATCCCTTCAGAGTTATTTGCAAGGATGAGATCTGATAGAGATAAATATAAAATATTGATAGACGTGAAAGTAAAACTAAAGTAAATAAATTGCAGCAAAGTATTTTTGGTTTATAGATCTGAAAATATAATATGGAAAATAGATCCGGGGGCCATAGTCTTCACTAGAGGCTTCTTTCATAAAGGAAAATAATACGGTTGGTGAACAAATTACTGTCGAGGAATTGATAAAAAAACAAATAATTATGAAGATATCCAAGGCAATAATTGTGCATATAGGCATCACGTCCGTATCAAGTAGACCGAAACGATTCTGCATCTACTACTATTACTCCACACATCGACCGACTCCTGCTTGCATCTAGAGTATTAAGTTCATGAAGAACATAGTAACGCATTAAGTAAGATGACATGATGTAGAGGGATAAACTCAAGCAATATGATGAAAACCCCATCCTTTTACCCTTGATGGCAACAATACAATACGTGCCTCGCTACCCCTACTGTCACTAGGTGAGGACACCGCAAGATTGAACCCAAAACTTAGCACTTCTCCCATTGCAAGAATTACCAATCTAGTTGGCCAAACCAAACAAATAATACGAAGAGACTTGCAAAGATATGAAATCATGCATATAATATTTCAGAAGAGACTCAAATAATATTCATGGATAATCTGAACATAAACTCATAATTCATCGGATCTCGACAAACACACCGCAAAAGAGTATTATATTGGATAGATCTCCATGAAGATCATGAAGAACATGGTATTGAAGATCAAAGAGAGAAGAAGCCATCTAGATACTAGCTATGGACCCGTAGGTCTATGGTAAACTACTCACACATCATCGGAGGGGCAATGGAGTTGATGTAGATGTCCTGTGCGATCATTTCCCTCTCCGGGTGATTATCAGAAAAGGCTCCCACATTGGATCTCTTGGGAACAGAGGCTCCCAACGGCGTAAAAATATATATTTTTTGTTTCTCTTTTTGACGATTCGGGAATATTTGGAAATTTATAGGCCAAGAATTAGGGTTAGGAGACCTGTAGGGGGTCCATAAGCCAGGGGCGGCCACCCCCCAGGGCGCGCCCTGCAGGCTTGTGGCCTCCTGGCAATTGCCTTGCCCCCCAAGTCTGTTGCGTGTCTTCTGGTCCAAGAAAATCTTTCGGGAGACTTTATTCCGTTTGGACTCCGTTTAATATTCCTTATCTGCAATATTCAAAAATGTGGAAAAAACAGAAACTGGCACAAGGCTCTAGATTAATAGGTTAGTCCCAAAAATAATATAAAACTGCATATTAATGCATATAAAACATCCAAAACATATAATATAATAGCATGGGACAATGAACAATTATAAATGCTCCCTTGGCGTAGCGAACTACAAAGCTTGACAAAGCATATGTGATGAAATATATCGAGACTGTCCTTTGTAAGAAACAAAGTGAACAAACGAATCCACTAGATGTCGAACCCTAACCTCATACCATACATCTGTTGGAAGTTAATCCTAGGTAACTACTAGAATTCTCACCTAAGAACTTCCAAAATTTTCTGGTTATGCAATCGGGTCCATGAATACAAGGAGTAAAATGCATCACTCAATTCCTAGCAATAACACTACCCATCCAATGTATCACATCCATCAACACTAGGCCTCGGCGTTTGCTAGAAACCGAAAATACGGTTTTTCAAAATTCGGTTTTCTAAACTACAAACTGAGAATGGCAGTGCAAAACAGCTAACCGATAATTCGGTAGACCGAAAAATTGGTTCGGTTTCGGTATAAACCGATGCACCGAGCCATTAATAGTAAGCTTTGCGCTCCTACCTTTCACCACAAACGTATGGCCTCTTATATAGTAAAATTGGTATCTACTTCTCCTTAAACTAACGAGGTGGGAGTAATATAATTGTGTTGCCGGCTGACATCTAGCTCTGTATTACACTAAGAAGCCCACAAATTCAAATAAAAAATAAAATAAGAATCCCACCGAGTCATGTTGTGCGTGGCTGAGCTTCCTGTGGGCCTTGCATGCATGTTGGCTGTAGGGCTTGCACCCATCTCTGTCGCGTATGCTGCATGTGGGCAAGGTTGCATGCATTCCTTAGCGACGTAAACACACACACAGTTCGGTTTATATTCCGATTAATCGAGATAAAACCGAATCTACCAAACTTAATTCGGTTATTAATTGTAGAAACTGATTTTTATGTACCAATGATAAAAACCAAAAATTCGGTTTTTTCGGTTTCGGTTTTGGTTTGGAATACGATTCATCGTTTTTATGCCCATGCCTAGTCAAAACATAACCAGAGATCTCGAAAACTCATCTACCTCATATCCTCGTAATCACAACGATACCAAGTATGATAGTGCATCCGAACGCTCCCCACCAGTATCGGGGATGCCAGACTCCTCTTGCCACTATTGGCACTGAGAAATTTCGAACATCCTCCGTCCTGAGATACTAAGGAAACTGAACGATAGCGAGTGTGACAAGAATTCCCTGGAGCTCAACTTCTCGATAACAGGAGGCACAAAGAACAAAATGTCGGTCAAAACAACATCGTAGAGGCTCCAAAATACCCACGTGATCCTAAAAAAATTGAGTGAGAAGAGGAGAAGAACTAAAATTCCTACGTCAAGATTCCTCACCAAAGCATAGAAGAGGAGCTAAAAGAATCCTACTCTCCGATATTTAACTAGACTCAAAGTAGTTTTTCACTAAACTCGACTCAACCAAGTTCGATCAATCAAGGGGGCTCCTAGGTCGGTACTGCTGTGATACCAACTTTTAACACCCAAGATGTGATCCTATCCTTATTTTTGGCACGAGGGCCTCCACAGGGATAGAAGCGCACATCGTCGTTTCACAAGAATGGATATCGTTACAAGTACATGTACGGAAGAGAGGGGTATATGGAATTGGCTTACACTCGCCACAAACTACAACATGAACAACACAATATAACAATATATCCAATCACCATGTAGAAGAGCAGGGTCCGACTATGAATGAAACCAAACGATAAAAGAACGACATCCATCCTTGATATCCCAGGCTGCCGGCCTGGAACCCATCCTAGATCGATGATGATGGAGAAGAAGAAACTAAAAATAGAACACTCATCGCGCTCACGTCAAAGTATTGCTTAACTTGTACCTGCAACTGTTGTTGTACTAATCTGTGAGCCACAGGGACTCATCAATCTCATTTCCAAAGGTATTAGGACTAGCAAAGCTTAATGGGTGAGGTATGGTTAAGTGGTGATGCTGCAGCAAGCGACTAAGAATTTATTTGAGGTGGCTAACTTACGAATACAAGAATAAAAAAGGAGGGATGATCTACACATAACGCACATGAACTAATCATGATCACAAAGCGATCCTAAACACCTACTTACGTCAAACATAACCCCACCGTGTCCTCTTCCGGATACAGAGCTCACGAGAAGAGACAGTCACAGTTAGGCACACAGTTGGCATATTTTAGTTAAGTTTACTTCAAGTTATCTAGAACCGGATGTTAAACAAAGTTTTCAAGTTTGCCACATAACCGCGGGCACGACTTTCAGAAAGATTTAATCCTACAGGGTTGCTCCAATTAGTCCATCACAAACTACCACACACTGTGTTGGAAACCTGGATTACAGAAAACCCGTGATCCTCAGATTCCTAGTGGAAAACCTCAACTCGAGATAGCCCAAAGTATCCTCAAAAACCCTCGGACAAGATTCCGAGAAAGGTAAAAAAAATCTAACAAGGCCGCCCGAAGTGCCAACAATCCCTATAGGAGCCACCTATCTCATTCTCATGACACACCGGATGAGCAAAACGTTTGGTTGGCTAAGATTCCGGGTTACCAGGGGGTGCTGGACATAGCTCAGTTTGGACCTACACTCATGAGGAGCACTCGCCCCGGGGGTTGATTAATTATCCATGGGTAAATTACTCCCTATGCGGTCCATTAGTTATTATGCAAATATAGTACCAATGTTCGGCCTTGACAGACGAGTTTTTTTTTCCAAAACAAAAATCTAGGGGGTCCCCATAAAAAGCCCAAGCATGTTAGGAGCGCTCAATTTTGAACATGACACCAGTAGCCGAAACTAAGGCGACAAAGATGGAACAAAACACCCAAGCCTTCCACCTTTTACCAAGTATATAGGTGCATTAAATTAAATAGCAATTATATGGTGATATAACAAGGAACCCATGTTTTCACATGGAAGCAACTCACCTGCAACTAGCAATGCTATAAGAAGGCTGAGTAAGCGGTAACATAGCCAGACAATGATTTGCTGGGCTGTGGAAAGGTTAGAGGTTTTTTGTGGCAATGTCGGGAGGCTGACAAATAAGTGGTAGGCACAAGGCATAGCGAAAGAAACAAGACAAATAGCATGTCAATGATAGTAATGGTATCTAGGGAAATGGTCATCTTGCCTGTGATCCCGCTTGGAAGAAGAACGAATCCATGAAGCAGACGAACCAACGTAGTTGAACGAATCCTCACATTCCAACACGCTTGCGGAACTCTATCGAGAAGAAGCAACCTGGAAACAAGAATCAACACACGATATTCACCGCAACATATGCATGACAAGATGCACAATCAAATATGATGCATGTCCATTTCAATTATGCAAGGCATGGCAAACCACAACAATTAATACCACACATTAAACGAAGCTCAATATGCAACGAGTTGCCTATTGACGAAACGTCGTATTTGCATTACTTAGTTCACTCCCGTTTAGGTACACGACAATATTAAATGTTGTTAAACATGCAAGAGGGGTGAAGCATAATTAAACTACACTATCTAGGCATTTTAAATGAGGTCGGAAACAACATATAGCATCTCCAAAATGAGTGTTAATTTCGAAATATGTCGAGATCTGCCTAAACATGTTTTATATTTGTTAAACAGGAAAATAAAGTGGTTCACATGATTCTACACGTCATACTAGTCGATTTACATATATATATCATGTAAAGCGGAGCTACGGTATAAAAGATATGATCATCACAAGATAATATGACATGGATGCAAAATGCATGCAAAAGACACCCACAACATGTTAAAGCATGGATGCAATGATATATTATGAAACTACCTAAAATTTTAACCAAGTTTAAATAAGGCCAGAACAATGAACGAGAATTCGAAAAAGTCCCCATATGTAATTTTGTATTTGCTACAGATCAGCCTAAAACACAATTTTAGAGTTGTTAAGCAAAAAAATGAATGTCATTATGTTGTTCTACACATTTTCTAGCCAAGTTACATATATGAAACATTTTAATCATAGCTACGGTTAAATAGTTTTGAATTAATTCATTTTGACAAGGCATCTAAATTTTTTAATTAAACATCAAGTTTAAACATTTTAAACATGGTTGAAAGTTGGATATTGTGAAACTACACATAATTCTAAGCAAGTTTCATGTATGAAGTTTTTAAATTTGATGCACGGTTAAATCGTTATTAGCAATGCAAAATGATGCAATGAATTGATATTGTTGAAAAACATAGGGGCCAAGAAACAATATAACTCGACCGAATTGCAACATAGTGAACTAGTCGAGGGTGATTTGGCCCAAGTGGTGGTGTCTGTGCAAAAGAAAAAGGGAAAAACATGGAAGAAGAAAATGGCGAGTGTGAGATTCTAACCGAGATCCCTTGGTTCGATGGATCAATGCTAAACCACTAAGCTAGCTGGGAGATCGTGGCCAAGGAACATTTACGGTTGAAGTGTAGCTTGTGTGCCAAATTTTAACACAACAACAGGAAAAATTGAGGTGGGTGGGACTCGAACCCCTGCTACTGCATATGTTTGTGAGGAAACATGACAACAATGCAAAATAACCCCTACACACAACAGATATAGGAAAAACGAACTTTCAGGTATGGGCTCATAGCGGAAAATAGAGGTGAGCGACATGGCGATGGAGAGACGGTGATAGGGGAGGTCCTGGCCATGGGGCTGTGGTCGGGGACCGATCCGAGGGCGCCCGTCCCGTTCCCAATCGGCAGCGAGGGGCAGGGCAAACGACGGCGAGGTTTGCTGCAGCGGACAGGAAAACGAGATCAGGCAGAGAGCTCGTGCAGAAGATGAAGCAGAGGAAAAACATGGAAGCTTCAGGTGCGGCAGCGCTGCTGCTTACCAGCGACATGACCAGTGGTCGAGTGGAACTACTGTGGTGACGGCTTAGCGCTTCATGACGAGGTTGATCCCGATGACGGCAACCTAAGCGGTCAGGTTCGGGGCAGCCATGGCGTTCGTCTCCTACACGAAAGAGCGAGGAAGAAAAATATGAGAGGAACGAAGGAGAAAGAAAAGAGACGGGGCACGATGCGATGCGGGCACTGCTTACCGGCGCGAGGACGGGGAGCCTCGCACTACCTACAGGCGACGGAAGCGTCCATGAGGAGACGAGGGGAAGGATTGAGGTTGGCCCAACACGAAATTCAAGGGGCAGAGGTGGATGCATCTGGGGAGCTAGTTGGCCGTGGTGGTTGGAGGAGGATCCCGATGAAGGAGATGCTAGTGGCGGCGGGTTGGAACAAGGTGGAGGATTTTTAGGGTTTGGTATGATTTGGACTATGAGTAGTCTATATATAGTAAGTTAGACTAGGTTTGGATCCTCCGATTTAGATTGGACTGTCGGGAAAATTAGGTTAGGGGCCCAATTGAAAAATTGATGATGGTTTGGGGTATTATGGGGTTGATCCGGACCCAACGATCACGACTGTATGTTTCAGGTTCCGGGACGTTTTTGGGCTAGGTTGCACGTAGGGTTTGTGCACTGTGTAGAGGGGCTAGGCATAGAAGAGAGGGAAAATGGGCAGCCCGGTGACAAAGTTTAAAGGGCCAATTCCATTTCCCCCCTAATTTTGGCCCGACCTCATCTTTACCCCTAAATAAAAAGAGTGCCCAACTATAGAAAAACCCTTCCGTACATTTTCTGTCCAGTCAAAGGCCTTTGACCGTTAAGTGCACGTATAGAAAAATGTAACGGTCAAAGGCCTTTGACTGGACGGAAAATGTACGGAAGGGCATTTCTATAAGTGCACTTAACGAAAGAGGGGTATAGTTGAGCACTGTTTATATTTAAGGGTAAAGATGAGGTCGGGACGAAATTAGGGGGACATATGTAAATGTTTGTCGGGACCCCGATCCTAAGCCATAGGAATCCTGCCTGTAATACATCGCATCTCTTTGCAGTCTCACGCACGGTTAACCCCACGGCTGCAGCCTTACCTTAGCCGGGACCGTTTGCGCCTTTTGACTCGCGTATGAATTTGTGTCGCTAGCAATCCAATGACAAAGAACCCGGATCAACATGTCTAGTCATAAACCAAAGTGGCAGTTCCGCACAGGAACATGCATACATGACCCAGCAAAGCAGGTGTTGGTCACCAGCGAATGTAGACGAGTCGTAGCAAGCTACAAGGACATCATTACATCGCGTGACATTTCCCCAAAGGGGACAGACACAACAGCTAAGAAGGACACATGCCGGTCAACCAATGTATCCGGAGCATTAGCGAACTACCATGGCTCGTTGGATCACAAAGGGGCATTTCCCTGTAAGGAATGCTACTAAAGCCTACGGCTAGGTAATCGAACCCCATACATATCAAGTGCGACACACGTACGCATGGCATACTGATATGTATAGATACATCGATGGCATCACAACATAACCATAAACATACATGCTTTATTTAAAAGGCTCGGAAGAGCCTCACACATAATATTACACAGTAGGGGTCTCACGACCCATCATAACAGTCATTCAAGTTACAAGCCAGCGGAAGTAGATAAACTGTCTGAGTACAGACAGATGAAACTAGAAGGCACATGGCCTGACTATACTACAGACCCACCCTAGGGCCAGATCATAGCTGGGATACTAGCTACTCGTCGTCGTCGATGTCTACGAAGAACCCTCCATTAGGGTCATTAACAACCTCTGCAACAAATTATTAAACAAACATGAGTACAAGAGTACTCAGCAAGACTTTAGGATAACTATCTACTCATGCAATGTATCAATAAGGAATTGTGGGGTTTCATGCGGAAAGCCAGCATTTGACTCGTGGCTAGACAACTTGCATTTTTAAATAATTTTGACAACTTGATTTTTCGCACACGAGTCCACTAACACCATAACAATACTCCATTGTGGAATCATTCCGTCTCCATACGGAAATGCCGTCCACGACACCCACGCTTATCTTGACAATTTTATGAGTAGCCATTAAAGTTATCTGTGAACAACATATGTCTCCAAGTAGTCCATATCCGCGGACGCGGCTATTCGAATAGATCATAACCCTGCAGGGGTGTACTTCTTCACACACGCTCTCGCCACTTATCGCCATGTGCACGTCATGCACCTCGGCAACCTTCAAGTGGAAGCCCAACGAGGGAGTCGGCCACAACCGTTAACCACACTAATACTTAGTCCAGGTCTATCGCCTATCTGAGGGTAACCTGCACGGAAGTCCGGCCGAGGTTTCCTCCACGGCCCCAAAAAATGTGCGCAGGGTTTCCAAGCCCACCATCCGGGTGCCACTTGGTACACCGTGCCACTGCCTACCGCATCATAGCCCACCTCTCAGGTCAGCGCTATGCACGGCCTCCAGTATGACTATAATCACCAGAAACTACTTGCAACTCCTGGACCGAGTACTAGGCGATTAATAAGTCGAGCGGGGTCATATTTCAGGGCCCAGCAGGTGGTAGTATCTCGTCTTGGATTACATACACGGAACTCAGTTCCTAAGGACGGTTCCAATGAAACAACCCACCATGTACTCCTACATAGCCTTTCACCGATACCTTTACCAAATCAGGTTCAACACACAACCTTTACTTACTAAACACATTCTCACAATTCTGTTCATCTCCCAGATGACAGACCATACACAACTCTAAGCATAGCATGCATAGCAGGATAAGGCACATCATGGCTCAAGCATCTACCAGGTATGCTAGGTTGCAAGGTTGAGCTATTTACTGTGACAAAGACAGGTCATGCAAAGGAAGTGGGTTCAAGTAACGTGGAAAAAGCATTTGAGCATTTGATCCCAATGCAATAAGTAAGTGCAGGAGCGAGAACATGGGATTTATCGGGATGATCAAAATGGTTGCTTGCCTTGTTGCTCAGAGGAGGGGCAATATCCGTCAGTCGGACATTCGGTGGAATCCGGAGGAGCGGAGCCTACCGATAGAAATGACATCAATCAATAACAATCATATGCAACAAAATGATGCATGATCATGGCATGAAGATGCATGGTGGTATGCTAATGTAGCTATCATTTATTATGTTTGAGGTTGATTTGAATCAGATTCAATTATCACTTCAAACGAGGTATTCTTGAATACCATTTTAATTGATTCGACCTGATGCTCAGATCAACTTGTTTTTAACATGCATGGAAATGATATGTTAAGTTGCTGGTTGTGATTGAACAATGTTTGATCATAGCATTTGAAGTGGAATTCAAATGATTTTCAAATTCCATCTCCAAAGCACTTATTAAATTTAACCTATTCATTATTCTACATGGTTGGTCCAGTAACATTTTCAAACATGTTTGAAAATGAGATATTCAGATTCCTTGGATTTTTTTGATACCTTTTCATATATAAATTATTTTCATTGGAGTTACAGATTAATTTCTATGATTTTTTGAAGTTTTGGGCATTTTCTGGAATTCTTTTAAATCAGAAAATCCAGTTATTGCGTCAGGCCCACGTCATCATGGCGTCAGCCGTCGGCTGACCTGATCAGGTCAAACCCGACAGGGAGGCCCACTGGTCAGCCTCACAGGGTTAACCCCCGCGCTGACCAGCCCCTGATTGCGTTTGACTTAGGCCTGGGCCCACTGGTTAGTGACTACTTAACGTTTTAAACATGGACTAGCGAGGCCAGGTCATCCCCCGCGGGAGACTGACCGGCGGCGACCAGATCCGCGACGGATCTTTGCCGGAGAGTCGCCGGAGATGGCTGTAGTGCTCGGGATCGAGAGCCGAGAGCACTGGGAGGATCCCCACGCTCGGTCTCATCCAGTATTGGCCTCAGGGAGGGCTGGGAAGGACCGGAGGTCACCTGCGACGAGCTGAGGCGACGGCCGGAGCTCAGGCTCGTCGGTCCAGTGGCTAGGGGGCACGAAACCGAGGGGAGGAAGAGGGAAAACGAGCGCAAGCTCATGGGGAGTGGAGTGGAGGGCTTAGACGGCTCGAGGAGGCGTTGTGGGCGACGAATCGAACGAAGCTCACCGGCGGCCGAAGCTTGAAGACGACGGTGCCGTGGGCGTTGCAGGGCTCGGGGGATCTTCTGCTTCTGCAAGGATGGCCAGCTCGTCGAGGCGGAGCGAATGGAGCACTCGGGGGGGGGGGGGGAGATCCTGTGGCTAGAGGCACGGGCAGCTCGAGCTCGAGCTCCTGTCAATGGCGGCAGTGGGGAACAGAGCAACCGAGAGGAGAGGGGAGGAATGGATCGCGGGGATGGATAGGGTCGACTGCGGGGAGGTTATCCCCGTCTTGCCAGCGCACCGGAACGTCGAGGCAGGCAGGGAGCTGCGTGGAGGCGCCGGGCGTCGCGGCGGCCACCTCCTGCTCCTACTGGCGAGGAGGAAGACGACACGGGAGCTGGGCCTGGGCCACGTAAGCGACATGTAGGTGTTTTGCCTTTTTTTTCTTGTTTTGTTTTCTGATTTACTAACTATTTTGATTTGCTATTTATTTCAGCTCCAGAATAGTTTATAAAATTATTTTTAACACACCAGAATATTAGTTGGAATATATCCAACCATTCTTGAAGTTTTCAACATTTTTGAAAACATAAAGTTTTTGAATTCAAATTTAAACTTGAATCCAGTGGCTTTTTGCATTTAAATAAAATGCCAAAAGTGTTATGAAAATAGTTTTCTTCACTGCTTATTTGCTTTCAAGAATTATCAAAAAAGTTGAACTTTTCTTGAGGCCATTTTGGGTTCATTGATTTTAACTAGTTTGAAATTTCCTTTAAATTGAGAAGTGGCTAGGGTTTTTGAGTTTTTCTTCACCACTTGCTTTGATCTTGTTGAAATTTTCTTGGATGCAATGCAAAGAAGATATGAGCACAATGCTATACTTTGGTTAGGGTTCCAGGGATGTGACAACTCACCCCCACTCAAAAGAATCTCGTCCCGAGATTTGGAAGTCGTTGGGAATAATGCGTGATACTCAAGTCGGAGACGATCCTCTCTTTCCCTTGTTGCCTCCTTTTCAGAATGATTTGACCATTGAACTTTAAGAAACTTAAGGTTTCGACGTCGAGTGGTATGCTCAGCTTGATCAAGAATACACACAGGGTATTCTCGGTATGAAAGGTTATCTTGGAGATCAAGCGTTTTGTGGTCCACTTCACGGATAGGATCTGAAAAGCAACGTCTGAGTTACGAGACGTGGAAGACATCATGAACCTTGGAAAGATGCGGAGGAAGTTCCAATTGGTAGGCAACTTCTCCTCGTTTAGCAAGAATGCGAAAAGGACCCATGTAACGAGGAGCCAACTTGCCCTTGATACCGAATCGATGGGTACCCTTCAAAGGTGTAACCCGAAGGTAAGCCTTCTCGTCAACTTCAAAGTTCACAGCCTTATGATGACGATCATATTGGCTCTTTTGACGAGACTGGGCTGTTTTCAACTTTTCACGAATAATGCGAACCTGCTCTTCTGCATCCTGGATCATATCCGGGCCAAAGAGTTGCCTCTCTCCGGTTTCTGACCAATTAAGAGGTCTTCGACATCTTCGTCCATAGAGAACTTCGAAAGGGGCTTTGCGAAAGCTTGATTGATAACTATTGTTATAAGCAAATTCGGCGAATGGAAGGCACTTCTCCCAATTCATACCGAACGATATAACACAAGCTCGGAGCATATCTTCTAGGATTTGATTCACTCTTTGTACTTGACCACTTGATTGAGGATGGAAAGCAGTGCTAAAAGATAAGTGAGTCCCCATGGCATTCTGAAAACTTTCCCAGAAGCGAGAAGTAAAGATACTCCCACGGTCTGAGTTAATCTCTAGGGGAATACCATGAAGAGACACTATTCGAGAGATATATAACTCTGCTAGCTGGCTAGCTGTTATACTCTCACGAACTGGAAGAAAATGAGCTACTTTGGAGAGACGGTCAATGACCACAAAGATAGCATTATTTCCTTTCTTGATCTTGGGAAATCCGGTAATGAAATCCATACTGACTTTATCCCATTTCCATTCAGGAATAGCTAAAGGTTGAAGGGTGCCAGCAGGCCTTTGATGTTCTGCCTTAACTCGACGACAAATGTCACAGTTAGCAATGAACTCAACAATTTCTCTCTTCATCCTAGTCCACCAAAACCTCTGGCGTAGGTCCTGATACATCTTAGTACTACCGGGATGAATGGTGAGAGGAGAATCACGAGCTTCCTTAAGGATTAACTGCCTTAGATGTGGATTCTTAGGAACCACTAGATGATTCTGGAAGAACACAACACCTTGATCATTCATGGAGAATTCATTAGCGTTTCCGTTAATAATATTCTCCTTGATCCATGATATACCCTTATCACGCTTCTGGCCAGCTATAATTTGATCCTTAAGGGTAGGCTTCACCACCAGGGTAGAAAGGAATCCTTGAGGAACAATATGAAGATTTAACTTCCGAAATTCCTCATAGAGATGTGGTTGACCTCGTTGTAGCATCAGATTGTTACAATAAGATTTACGACTTAGTGCATCAGCCATAACATTGGACTTCCCCAGGGTGTAAGTTATCCCTAAGTCATAAACCGAGATCAACTCAACCCACCGTCTTTGCTTGAGATTCAAATCCGACTGGGTGAAGATATATTTCAGACTTTGGTGATCAGTGAATATTTCACAACGATTACCCAGAAGGTAATGTCGCCAGGTTTTAAGTGCATGGACTACAGCTGCAAGCTCAAGATCATGTGTGGGACAATTATCCTCATGTGCACGCAACTGTCGAGATGCGTATGCAATCACATGACGATCTTGCATGAGAATGCAACCTAATCCTTGTCGCGAGGCGTCGCAATAGATAACAAAGTCCTTAGAGAAATCTGGTGGTAGCAACACTGGTGCGGAAGTGAGGTGTCTTTTCAGTTCCTGAAAACTATGCTCACAGTGTGGTGTCCACTCGAACTTTTTTTATCTTTCTTGAGGAGTTCAGTTAGAGGCTTTGCAACCTTGGAGAAATTCTCGACAAAGCGGCGACAATAGCTTGCTAGACCAAGAAAACTCCTAACTTGCTTAACCGATTCAGGTTGAGTCCAATCAAGGACGGCTTGAACTCTCTCAGGATTGACAGCAATACCCTTACCAGAGATTACGTGACCTAGATAGGTCACTTCTGGTAAACAAAATTCACATTTTGAAAACTTGGCATAAAGGCGATGCTCTCGAAGTTTCATCAATACCAGCCTTAGATGCTCGGCATGTTCTTGTTCGTTCTTTGAGTTGATGAGAATATCATCGAGGTATACCACGAAGAATTTATCCAAATACTCCATGAAGATTGAATTCATCAAGCGAGAGAAGGTGGCTGGGGCATTGGTTAAACCGAAGGACATGACGGTGTACTCGTATTGGCCATAACGAGTAACAAAAGCCGTTTTTGGAATGTCCCCGTTCTTGATCTTGATTTGATGGTATCCCAACCTCAAATCCATTTTTGAGAAGACTGAGGATCCATCGAGCTGATCATACAGGTCGTTGATCCTGGGGAGCGGATACTTGTTCTTTATGGTGACCAGATTAACTGGTCGGTAATCTACAACCATCCGATCTGTTCCGTCTTTCTTCTTGACGAAGAGGACGGGACAAGCCCAAGCAGAAGAGCTAGGACGAATGAAACCTTTATTCAAGGCCTCATCTAGTTGCTTCTTAAGTTCGGCTAGCTCGAGGGGTGCCATCTTATATGGTCTTTTGGCTATTGGAACAGTTCCCGGAACAAGATCTATCATGAACTCTACATCTTTGTCAGGTGGAATTTGTGGCAGTTCCTCTGGAAAAACATCCGGGAAGTCACGGACTACCGGAATGTCTTCAAGTTCCGGAAGGGGTTGGCATTGAGGGAATAGAGTTGGCAGTTGGCAACTCGAGTAGAGACATTGACTATCTCACCCGAGGGATGGGTAAGCTGAACATTTCTGAAATGAGTATCAATCTTGGCATAGTGAGCTGACATCCAGTCCATACCCAAGATGATATTAATATCCGAAGATTTCAAGGCTATCAATGAGGCTAGGAAAACTAGCATGTCTACTAGAATTTCATTGTCATAGGTTATCCTAGAGGTTTGCCACTCACTACCAGGAGTTTGGACAACCAATGGAATTGGCATATCACAGAAAGACATGTTATGCAACTATGCATAACTTTCTGAAATGAAGGAATGAGAAGACCCAATGTCAAAAAGAACAGACGTTGGGTGATGATTAACAAGGAGCGTACCCAGTATGACGTCGGGATCCTCTGCAGCTTCTTCTGCTGAGACATAGTTCACACGGCCACGTGCAGGAGTTGGCTTCACATAGTAAGCTTTGCCCGACTTGCCTTGCCCGACGGACTTTCCGGGTTGCTTGGCACCCACATTCTGAGGACACTCACGGGAATAGTGCCCTGGTTCTCCACACTTGTAACATATCACTTGGTTGGCACGTGGTGTAGCATTGCTAGCTGGACCACCATAGGTTTTTGCTGGAGGGTTGGTCTGATTCGTCTGAGGCGCCACATAGGATGTCCTCGGAGTGTATCTTGGCGGCAAAGAACTATTTGGAACCCACAACCTGCATTTTGGAAACTTGGAACCAGATGACGAGCCAAAATCACGGGAGTGCTTCTTTCTGGCTTCGTAGTCGGTATGACCAGTCTCGGCACTGATCGCCTTGTTGACCAGGGCTTGGAAGCTTGTACACTCATGGAGGCGCAAATCACGATGAAGCTTAGGGCTCAGACCCTTACGGAATCTTGCTTGCTTCTTGGCATCAGTAGACACCTCCTCTGTTGCATAGCGGGCGAGGTTACCGAACTCGCGGCTATAGGCATCCACGGTCAACTTGCCCTGGGTGAATGCACAGAACTCCTCTCTCTTTCTGTCCATCAGGCCCTATGGAATATGGTGCAGACGGAAGGCTGCACTAAAGTCTGCCCATGTGGCTGCTGGTTCAGCAGGACGCATAGCTTCAAAGTTCTCCCACCACAGATTGGCGGGTCCTTACAAAAAATACGCCGCAAAGGTCACCTTGTCGGCCTCAGAAACATTCGCAGAGCGAATCTTACGTGAAATACTGCACATCCAATCATCAGCGTCGAGGGGATCGACGGAGTGATGGAACTTTGGAGGATTCAGCTTCACAAAGTCATTGAGGGACACTGCAGCATTCCTAGGCTGACGAGCCGTATTTTGCTCAATACGCTCTAACAGTCGGTTAGTCTCCCTTTTGTTTCTCTCTGCCTCGAGCATAACTTCCGCCAGAGAGGGCGGGTGAGGCAGGTCTTCCTGCGACGCTTGACTACCCTCGCCTTGCTCATGAGCAGGGGCACGGTTCAACCTGGTGAACACCATCCTAACAAACAAACTCACAGCTTAGACCAATATCAACATCAATGCTAGCTATGGATTAAGAATGCACTGAACACATGGAATGCGGAAATGAATATCCGAACAACATGGTAACAAGCAACTGCTATATATACACCATGGTTCATACACACCCTTACATAGTTCAGTACAACCTTAACCGAAGAGCAAAGTACTGAAATTATGAAACTACTCATGAGAGGCTTAAAGCTTCCTATACATTATTTATCTATGCCCCCGGAATTCATTTCACGTCACAAGCATACTACACAAGTCACACAGGACTGTGAAAGTACAGCTACTACCATACTATCCTTCCACTCACGGTTCAGGCATCCGCATAGAACATCTCATAAAGATTGCCTCCATGGCCTGGAAGCTCAACCTGCGGATCAGGAAATACTCTAGCCTGAGATCCCTGGGATCCGTAAGGACACGGATGTGGCCTTGGTCCCGTGACTGGTGGTAGTAGGGGTCCCCGAAGAGGGGTGACTCCTCCTATAGCGGGCCAGTCAACATGGGCCGGAAGATGGGTCCTAACAGGGTTCAGCATCTCCATATCTCCATACCCTGTCTGGACTACCGGTGCCAGTTGCGTCAAAGCCGTCCACAGACGGGCACGTGTAGCATAAAGCTCCATGCAGAGGGCACGAGCATCCCTGTCTCTATTCTCTAGCATCTCAGCAGTGGACTGCAGTAGCGGATCCTCCATAGAGGAATCAAAATAGACCCCACTGAGGTATCCTTCTTCACCTGGCTGAGAGGCAAGAACATAGCAGAACTCTGAATTCTGCAGGAGTGCATGTCTCGCCCTCATAATGGTCAGCATTGAATAGGCAGCATCTTGTACTGCCATCTCAACAGTGACTCCCAATCCATAAGACCAATGGATTGGCTCCTCAGCTCCAGGGTAGTCTGGAAATACCCTAACAGTGCAGATATACTGGCTCTGGTTGAAGTCTCGGTACTGTTCCTCCACTGTGTACTCTGGGTACCAGCGGTAACCGCACACCGACATCACCCTGACCAGCATGGCCGTATGACCCGACACATCAATGCACCTAGACAGACGAACCACCTGACGAGAAGGACGGTCAGGCATCTGAAAATAGAGAGTAATGCAAAAGCATTAGAGCTCTGAATGCAAAATTGGGCAGCATAACGGCTGTAAATGCTCAAAAACAATTTTGAGACAACCCAGAAAATAGAATAGCGTAACCACTCAACTATCAAGTTCAATTCTCTGATCATCAAACTTACTTCCTTTTCCTAGGGATAAAATAAACCCAAAATATCTCTCGACCCGTAGTCTTATAATCTACCGATCAGAAACACGAGCCTAGAAGAAGATGAGTAACCTAGTCCTTAATTCCCACAGAAAAGACGAGGATGACCAGAATAGAATAACTTGAGAAGAGAACAAGAGTCTTACATTCCCTTCCACAAACAATTCCCTTATATATAACTAAAGCAATTCTAGACTCAACTTCGACCAGTTTGGCTTAGTAGTCCTACAGTCAGTCAGGCTCTGATACCAACGCTGTCGGGACCCCGATCCTAAGCCATAGGAATCCAGCATGTAACACATCACATCTCTTTGCGGTCTCACGCACGGTTAACCCCATGGCTGCAACCTTACCTCAGTCGGGACCGTTTGCGCCTTTTAACTCGCGTATGCAATTGTGTCGCTAGCAATCCAATGACAAAGAACCCGGATCGACATGTCTAGTCATAAACCAAAGTGGCAGTTCCGCACAGGAACAGGCATACATGACCCAGCAAAGCAGGTGTCGGTCACGAGCGAATGTAGACGAGTCGTAGCAAGCTACAAGGACTCCATTACATCGCGTGACATTTCCCCAAAGGGGACATACACAGCAGCTAAGAAGGACACATGCCGGTCAACCAATGTGTCCGGAGCAGTAGCGAACTACCATGGCTCGTTGGATCACAAAGGGGCATTTCCCTGTAAGGAATGCTACTAAAGCCTACGGCTAGGTAATCGAACCCCATACATATCAAGTACGACACACGTACGCATGGCATACTGATATGTATAGATACATCAACGGCATCACAACATAACCATAAACATACAAGCTTTATTTAAAAGGCCCGGAAGAGCCTCACACATAATATTACACAGTAGGGGTCTCACGACCCATCATAACAGTCATTCAAGTTACAAGCCAGTGGAAGTAGATAAACTGTCTGAGTACAGACAGATGAAACTAGAAGGCAGATGGCCTGACTATACTACAGACCCACCCTAGGGCCAGATCGTAGCTGGGATACCAGCTACTCGTCGTCGTCGATGTCTAGGAAGAACCCTCCATTATGGTCATTAACAACCTCTGCAACAAATTATTAAACAAACACGAGTACAAGAGTACTCAGCAAGACTTTAGGATAACTATCTACTCATGCAATGTATCAATAAGGAATTGTGGGGTTTCATGCGGAAAGCCAGCATTTGACTCATGGCTAGACAACTTGCATTTTTAAATAATTTTGACAACTTGATTTCTCGCACACGAGACCACTGACACCACAACAATACTCCATCATGGAATCATTCCGTCTCCATACGGAAATGCCGTCCACGACACTCACGCTTATCTTGACAATTTTATGAGTAGCCATTAAAGTTATCTATGAACAACATATGTCTCCAAGTAGTCCATATCCGCGGACGTGGCTATTCGAATAGATCATAACCCTGCAGGGGTGTACTTCTTCACACACGCTCTCGCCACTTATCGCCATGTGCACGTCATGCACCTCGGCAACCTTCAAGCGGAAGCCCAGCGAGGGAGTCGGCCACGACCGTTAACCACACTAATACTTAGTCTAGGTCTATCGCGTATCTAAGGGTAACCCGCACGGAAGTCCGGCCGAGGTTTCTGCCACGGCCCCAAATGATGTGCGCAGGGTTTCCAAGCCCACCATCGAGGTGCCACTTGGTACACCGTGCCACTGCCTACCGCATCACAGCCCACTTCTCAGGTCAGCGCTATGCACGGCCTCCAGCATGACTATAAACACTAGAAACTACTTGCAACTCCTGGACCGAGTATTAGGCGATTAATAAGTCGAGCGGGGTCATATTTCAGGGCCCAACATGTGGTAGTATCTCGTCTTGGATTACATACACGGAACTCAGTTCCTAAGGACGGTTCCAATGAAACAACCCGCCATGTACTCCTACATAGCCTTTCACCGGTACCTTTACCAAATCAGGTTCAACACACAACCTTTACTTACTGAACACATCCTCACAATTCTGTTCATCTCCCAGATGATAGACCATACACAACTCTAAGCATAGCATGCATAGCAGGATAAGGCACATCATGGCTCAAGCATCTACCAAGTATGCTAGGTTGCAAGGTTCAGCTATTTACTGTGACAAAGACATGTCATGCACAGGAAGTGGGTTCAACTAACGTGGCAAAAGCATTTGAGCATTTGATCCTAATGCAATAAGTAAGTGCAGGAGCGAGAACATGGGATTTATCGGGATGATCAAAATGGTTTCTTGCCTTGTTGCTCAGAGGAGGGGCAATATCCGTCAGTCGGATATTCGGTGGAATCCGGAGGAGCGGAGCCTACCGATAGAAATGACATCAATCAATAACAATCATATGCAACAAAATGATGCATGAGCATGGCATGAAGATGCATGGTGGTATGCTAATGTAGCTATCATTTATTATGTTTGAGGTTGACATGAATCAGATTCAATTATCACTTCAAACGTGGTATTCTCGAATACCATTTTAATTGATTCGACCTGATGCTCAGATCAACTTGTTTTTAACATGCATGCAAATGATATGTTCAGTTGCTGGTTGTGATTGAACAATGTTTGATCATAGCATTTGAAGTGGAATTCAAATGATTTTCAAATTCCATTTCCAAAGCATTTATTAAATTTAACCTATTCATTATTCTACATGTTTGGTCCTGTAACATTTTCAAATATGTTTGAAAATGTCATATTCAGATTCCTTGTATTTTTCTGATGCTTTTTCATATATAAATTATTATCATTGAAGTTACAGATTAACTTCTATGATTTTTAGAAGTTTTGGGCATTTTCTGGAATTCTTTTAAATCAGAAAATCCACTTATTGCGTCAGGCCCACGTCATCAGGGCGTCAGCCGTCGGCTGACCTGATCAGGTCAAACCGGACAGGGGGGCCCACTGGTCAGCCTCACAGGGTTAACCCCCGCGCTGACCAGCCCCTGATTGCGTTTGACTTAGGCCTGGGCCCACTGGTCAGTGACTACTTAACGTTTTAAACATGGATTAGCGAGGCCAGGTCATCCCCTGCCGGAGACTGACCGGCGTTGACCAGATCCGCGGCGGATCTTTGCCGGAGAGTCGCCGGAGATGGGTGTGGTGCTCGGGATCGAGAGCCGAGAGCACTGGGAGGATCCCCAGGCTCGGCCTCATCCAGTACTGGCCTCAGGGAGGGCTGGGAAGGACCGGAGGTCACCTCCGACGAGCTGAGGCGACGGTCGGAACTCACGCTCGTCGGTCCAGTGGCTAGGGGGCACGAAACTGTGGGGAGGAAGAGGGAAAACGAGCGCAAGCTCATGGGGAATGCAGTGGAGGGCTTAGACGGCTCACGGAGGCGTTGTGGGCGACGAATCGAACGAAGCTCGCCAGCGGCCGAAGCTTGAAGACGACGGTGCCGTGGGCGTTGCAGGGCTCGGGGGATCTTCTGCTTCTGCAAGGATGACCAACTCGTCGAGGTGGAGCGAATGGAGCACTCGGGTGGGGGGGGGGAGATCCTCTGGCTAGAGGCATGGGCAGCTCAAGCTCGAGCTCCTGTCAATGGCGGCAGTGGGAACAGAGCAACCGAGGGGAGAGGGGAGGAATGGATCACGGGGATGGATAGGGTCGACTGCGGGGAGGTTATCCCCGTCTTGCCAGTGCACCGGAACGTCGAGGCAGGCAGGGAGCTGCGTGGAGGCGCCGGGCGTCGCGGCGGCCACCTCCTGCTCCTACTGGCGAGGAGGAAGATGACACGGGAGCTGGGCCTGGGCCAGGTAAGCGACAGGTAGGTGTTTTGCCTTTTTTTTCTTGTTTTGTTTTCTGATTTACTAACCATTTTGATATGCTATTTTTTTCAGCTCCATAATAGTTTATAAAATTATTTTGAACACACCAGAATATTAGTTGGAATATATCCAACCATTCCTGAAGTTTCAACATTTTTGAAAACTTAAAGTTTTTGAATTCAAATTTAAACTTGAATCCAGTGGCTTTTTGCATTTGAATAAAATGCCAAGAGTGTTATGAAAATAGTTTTCTTCACTGCTTATTTGCTTTCAAGAATTATCAGAAAAGTTGAACTTTTCTTGAGGCCATTTTGGGTTCATTGATTTTAACTAGTTTGAAATTTCCTTTAATATTGAGAATTAGCTAGGGTTTTTGAGTTTTTCTTCACCACTTGCTTTGATCTTGTTGCAATTTTCTTGGATGCAATGCAAAGAAGATATGAGCACACTGCTATACTTTGGTTAGGGTTCCAGGGATGTGACAATGTTCCAAGTTTAAAATACCGAAATGTCAGACAATTTGACCGGTTATAGTGCCACTTTATGTTTATCCAATGGGATATCAAATGACCTCCAATTGCATCGAAATTTGGCAGGCGGTCTACCTACCCGACAATAAGACCGCACACCAAGTTTCAACCCAATCTGAGAAAGTTTTATACACACTTTCAAAAACAACATTTATTGATGTCGGGAGCACGTGCGTGTGTGGTTGGTCTCAAAACGGTGAGCGACAAAAATGGAGAGAACTGGCAATTAATAACGGATGCAAGTTTTGAGAAAAATGGCGAGAACGGAGTGCCGATGAAATGCGGATGATGCGAATAATGCGATGATGAATGCATCAACCAAATAAGTCACACGGGGATAATGAAATAAAAGGGGAGTCTTCCGGAGCGTCGGTTCCGGGCTGTTACATTTCCCCTAGTGGCCGGCGGCCAAGGGGTGGCGCAAGGGTTTGGGTTCCCCCCAAGGTGCCTTGCGAGGCAAGTTTAGGGTGGTCGGCGGCCCTAGGGGGTGTGACCCCCTCCTTAGCTGAAGTGGGCTAGTTTGGGTGGCGCCCGACTCCCTAGTGGGATGGTGTGGCCCCTCTCCTTGGCCCATGAGGCCCCCCAACACTTGTCGCCCCCCCCGAAACACCTTTCGGTACTCCATCGATTCATTGGAATGCCCCAGAACACTTCCAGACTCCGATGCCCTTCATCGTATATATCAATCTTCACCCCTGGACCATTGCGGAGTTCCTTGTCACGTCCGGAATCTCATCCGGGACTCCGAATAACCTTCGGTCACCAACATAATAACACGACTATGCTTATGTCGTCACCAAACGTTAAGTGTGTAGACCTTGCTGGTTCGAGAACTATGTAGACATGACCGAGACACCTCTACGGCAATAACCAATAGCGGGACCTGCATGTCCATATTGGTTCCTACATATTCTACGAAGATCTTTATCGATCGAACCTCGATGTCAAGTATTTAGCCAATGTTGTACGTACTTTGCTTTGTTCATCGGTATGTTACTTGCCCAAGATTCGATAGTCGGTATATCCATACATAGTTCAATCTCGTTACCGGCAAGTCCCTTTACTAGTTCCGTAATACAAGATCACGTGACTAACTCTTTAGTCACATTGCTTGCAAGCTCATTATGATGTTGTATTACCGAGTGGGCCCTGAGATACCTCTCCGTTGCACGGAGTAACAAATCCCAGGCTTGATCCATGCCAACTCAATAGGCACCCTCGAAGATACGTGTAGAGCATCTTTATAGTCACCCAGTTACGTCGCAACGTTTGATACATATAAGGTACTCCTCAGATGTCACTAAGTTTCATGATCACATGGTCATAGGAACACATACATGACATGCCGAAAACAATATCAATAAACTGACATGATCATATGCTACGTTCATAGTTTGGGTCTTGTCCATCACATCATTGTCCTAATGACGTGACCCCGTTATCAAATAACAACTCATGTCTATGGCAAGGAAACCTTGACCATCTTTGTACTTCTTATACGACATGTTCTTACAGTGAGACTTATGACACATCGAAAGAGCAACATTGAGAACTTTTTTCAGATCAGTTCACAACTTCTTAGGGTCTCTCTTGGAATCAAAAAAATAAGCTCGGTCGCTGCGGCATTAGTGCAATGACATGATGACGATCTAGTGTTTACTGCTTCGCAAAAACAATCAAACTATGTAACATGAATGAGATTGACACTGAAGTACTCAGTTGTATATGTGCAATCATAAAGAAATGAACTTGCATTTTGAAGTAAGGCATGATAAAGTTCTGCTTTTACTGTGGAGTATCAATAATGGTCTTGTGGAGGTAATTCAAGATACGACGATGGCCTTTATAAGAATCCACATTGTCACGCCCAAGATGCGACCCTATCCTCAATTTGGCACGAAGGCCTCGTCAGGGATAGAAGCGCATCTCGTCGTGTCGCAAGAATGGATATCGTTACAAGTACATGTACTGAAAAGAAGAGATATACATAGAGAGTTGGCTTACACTCGCCACAAGCTACATCAGAGTCACATCAGTACATTACATATTCATCAAGAGTAAGATCAGGGTCCGACTACGGACGAAAACAAACGAGAAAAATAAGAACGACGTCCATCCTTGGTATCCCAGGCTGCCGGCCTGGAACCCACCCTATATTGATGATGAAGAAGAAGAAGAAGCAACTCCAAATGATCAATCAACGCGCTCGCGTCAAATACCTGTACCTGCAACTGGTGTTGTAGTAATCTGTGAGCCACAGGGGACTCAGCAATCTCATTTCCAAAGGTATCAAGACTAGCAAAGCTTATTAGGTGAGGCATGGTTAAGTGGTGAGGTTGCAGCAACGACTAAGCATATATTTGGAGGCTAACTTACGAATACAAGAAATAAGAGGGGGAAGATCTACGCATAACGGATGTGAACTACTGATGATCAAATGAATGATCCTGAACACCTACCTACGTCAGACATAACCCCACCGTGTCCTCGATCGGAGAGAGAAATCACAAAAGGGACAGTCACGGTTACGCATACAATTGGCATATTTTAATTAAATTACTTCAAGTTATCTAGAACCAGTGTTACACAAAGTTTCCACGTTGCCACATAACCACGGGCACGACTTTCCGAAAAGATTTAACCCTGCAGGGGTGCTCCAACTAGTCCATCACAAATTACCACAAGCTGCATTGAAATCCTCAATCACGAAGCTCGCGATCTCGTCGGATTCCCTAGTGGAAAACCTCAACTCTGAGATTACCCAAAGCATCACCGGAATCCCGATGCACAAGATATTTCGTCAAAGGTAAAACAAATCCAGCAAGGCCGCCCGACGTGTCGACGATCCCGATAGGAGTCGCGTACCTCGTTCTCAGGACACGGCGGATGGAAAATCCTACAGGTACCAAACCTCGAGTTGCCCCGTGGTGGCCCCGCAGTCTGTCCAGTTTGGACCAACACTCATGAGGAGCACCGGCCCGGGGGTTGATTAAATTATCGTCGGGTGTCGGCAGGTCCCTATGCATTATTATTAGGTTATTAGGCAAATGTAGTACCAAAGTTGGGCCTTGCCAGACCAGTCTTAATCTAAAACGAATTATCAAGGGGGTCCCCATAACAACCCCGATCATGTTAGGAGCGCTCATTTATGGAACATAACACCGGTAGCCGAAAACTAAGGGGCAAAGGTGGAACAAAACACCAGGCTAGAAAGGCCGAGCCTTCCAACTTTTACCAAGTATATAGGTGCATTAAATTAAATAGCCTTTAAAAAATATGGTGATATAACAAGGAACCCATGTTTTCACATGGAAGCAACTGCACCTGCAACTAGCAACGCTAACAACAGGGTTAAACAAGCAGTAACATAGCCAATCAGTGGTTTGCTAGGTTGAACAGGTTGAAGGTTATCATGGCATTGTTGAGAGGTTGATATTTAACATGTGGTAGGCAACGATACATAATCGATAACATCGAAATAACCAGCATGGAAATGATAGTAATGGTATCTAGTTAAATGGTCATCTTGCCTGAGATCCCGCTTGGAAGAAGAATGCCTCCGTGAAGCAGACGAACCGACGTAGTCGAACGGGTCCTCACAATCCGGCACGCTGCGGAACTCTATCGAGACGGGGAAAACCGGAACAAGCATCAACACACGATATTCACCACACGAAGCACAACACAAATGATGCATAAGCAGCTGAATACATGCAAGTCATGGCATGCCAATTCACACAAACAGACTCTACACATTAAGTGAAGTTCAATATGCAACGAGTTGCATATTGACGAAACTCCACGTTAATTATTTAGTTCTATCTCGATTAGGTACACGGCAATATTAAATGTGGTTAAACATGGCAAGAGGTGAAGCGTAATTAAACTATCTATCTAGGCATTTTAAATGAGGTCGGAAATGACATATAGCATCTCCGAAACGACCTCACATGTTAATTTACAATTCTGTCCAGATCTGAACTAACACATTTAATTAGTTATTAAACAGAAAAACAAATAGGTTCACGTGATTCTACGCGTCAAGGCAAGCAATTTACACATAGAGAACCTCTCCAACGGAGCTAGAATTCAAAAGTTACAAGCACCGCAAGATATGATGACATGAATGCAATATGTGTGCAACGACGGTTACAAGTACTTCAAAACACACAAACAGCAAGAGAAAATGAAACTACACGGGATTCTAAGCAAGTTTCATGTAGGACACGATCAAAACGGAGCTACGGTTCAAAAGATACGAGCAACACAAGAAATCACTACAATCTGCCAAAATCAGCCACATAGCATTTTCTACGCCCCACAACTATGGGCTACACTACTCCGAACTCAAGCAAGGCATGACGCGAAAGAAGGCAAGAAGCACTACTACAAACAACTAACAACAACTAGCATGGCATCACGGATCACTAGGGAAAGAAGAGACAAAAGGGCTTCCCACACACTATTTCAGACTTAGTGAAAATTACACCTCATGAAAGTGCAGTTTTCAATCTGAAGCAATACTCACAGCAGCAAAACCTATAGCTACAGGACTCCAAATGGCACGAAAATTCATAGCACGCTAGAGAAACACAAGGGCTACAACTAACTCCATTGGACCAACCTCAAAAGAGCTACAGATCTAAAGATAGAAGCAAAACAAAACAGCAACAAAATATAACAGAATTCCAGACTTAGAAATATTTCAGCACCTCAAAATCAGCACTATTTCTAGCAACTTGAGGGCAATCAAACAACACCTAAACATGCATTTCTATTGCAACCAAAAATACCAGGGGCTAGACAAAACATCCAAGATCAAATCTCTAGTTGACAACTCCTTCAAACGAAGCACGGAATAAATCCTACGAAATAAACAAAAGGACATCACGGCAATATATCGCGCGAACTAATTTAGTCAAAAGCTAAAACTAATTGCACAGAAAAATCACATGGATTTTTCTACCCCGAAAACATATAAAATATGTGGGGTTGCAACACAAAAATAAAGCCACACATAAATGCGGGAAAATAATCTATACACGGGAAAATAAACTACCGGCAATCCCTACACGCAAAAATACAAATGTCCGCTCTAAATGCATGGAAAAATGGTCCCTAAAACATGGACATTTTATCTAAGGCATACGGGCTATCCGGACACGCGCGAAAAATATTACGGGACGCAAACAAAATAGGACAGCATGCTAAACTAAGTGTTAGGCACGCTAAACGACTTCAAACAAATATGCAAGTTGTAAAAACGGATACTACGCGAAATTCTACACCAAATCCATATAAAGATCACCTCGATCCGACTTACGGAATATAAGTTACGGGGGTTTTATTATATCTATTTATCTGGAATTTATATTAATTCCGAAATATATTCCTAAAAGGAAAAATTACCTACGGGCCTATCGACTAGACGCAGCATAACTAAAATGCAACCGGGTGAGGAATAGGAGGGCAGGGAGGAGGTTCTCACCTCGGCCACTTGGGCCGGCCTGAGGTGGGCCTTGGGGAGGCCTGGGGTCGGTGGAGAGCAGACTGGGCCTGGGCCGGCTCGGGGGGAGGGGTCAACGGCCCACGCGGGGCGAGGCCCAGGCGCAGGAGCGCTCGTCGTCTCCTCGTCCCCTCGTCCTCCCGACCAGGAGCTTCTGGCGGCGGCGGTTGCCGACGGGAGGGAACCGACGCGGGGCTATGAGGGGAACCGGCTCGGCTTGCTGCCTTCTCCCGGCGAGATCTGGCCCGGGAACCTCCCCTCGGGCAGCTCGGAAAGAGCGGGGCGACGGCTCGGTCCGGCGAGGACCCACGGTGGTGCGATGAGGGAACCTCGGGCAGGAGCTCGCGAGGGACGCTAGCATACGGCTGCGGGGCTCCGGCGGCGAGGATGGCCGGCGAAGAGGCGAACCCCGGTGGCGAGGAGGCTCGGGCTACTGCGGGCAGGAGGAGCTGCGGGGCTCGACGGGAGCAGGGAGGCTGCGGCGGCGGCGGGGCGATCCGGACCCGGGTGGGCCCCAGATGGGCTTCGCGGGCCTGGCGGCTGGAGAGGGAGAGAGGAGGTTGGCTAGGGTTTCGGGGTTGGCACGGATTTCGAGGAGAGAAGGAGAGAGGGTGTCTAAATTAAGAGGGGGTCTATATATAGACAAATGGGGGGCTAGGTTAACCGGAATTTCGTTCCGGATCCAACCATGCGGTCGGATTCGGACGATTCCGAACGCGGGAATGGGTACGCGGCCGTGTAGAGGGGATAACCGGAGACGAGAGGGAGAACGGGCGGTGCGGCAACGAGTTTTAAAACACCGGCAAATGTCCGACGAATAACCGAAGACGGTGCCGCTACGGTCGACCGTTCGGGTACCAGACGGACTCCGATCGGGACGAAATTCGACAGGCGGCCTAGCTATATCTAATTACGACCGCATGCCAAGTTTCACCCCGATCAGAGAAAGTTTTCAACACACTTTTAAAACAGGGTTTCGAACGATGCCGTGGGCGCGTGCGAGTGCGGTTGGACTCAGAACGGACAACGACGAGAACCAGCAACTGCTAATGAATGCAAGTTTTGAAAACTGGCGACAACGGAGATGCCGATGCAATGCAGATGATGCGCATGATGCGATGATGATGCGACAAATAAAATAAATCACACGATGAAAACGGAATAGAAGGGGAATCTTCTGGAACGTCGGCATCGGGCTGTCACACACATAGGCATAATGTACGTAATACAGATCAAGGAAGGCAACTTCTGCATTTCTGTCTAATGGATTTGTAGCATGCCAGAGCAACCAAAGCCTCATTAAACATGATTTGATGGTACAAAATATTATCGTTGACCACACTCTCAAACTCAAGATATATTTTTATCACCAAGGTATTCATCGACAAATTGAAAGACATCTATAACATTGGTGGTGTAATACTTCTCACCCTTTCCCAACCTAGCTACTACATCACTGTGTAGAAGCTGTTTTTCAATGCTTAGTGCACTCAACTTGTGTTGTGGTAGCATCAGTTAACTGAGCTTAAAATTTTTCTATGTGTGTGATCTAGGACAATCTTGCAACACATTTCCTCCTGGTGCCTTAATGGCGGTAGGTTTAGTGACTGATTTCTCATTTCGCTTTGTACCCTTTTCACGCTGTTGAGCTGAGGGGTCCATAGAAGATGGTTCTCCCAAATCCATTTGTTGTGTTTACTAAAAATTAGTCTCGCAATTATGAGTCTTGAAGCATAAATAAAATTAAATATTTTTTTTGACATTACCTTTCCTAAAAATAGGACATAAAGAGTGCTAGAAATTTGGCGAAACAAAAATGAATCGACGTTTCGACAAAACATTGGCACTCATGCCAATACATGCAAATAGAAGCAAGTGATACTAGAATTGATACTAGGTAAAAATGGAAATAAAAAGTTGACATGACCCTTGATAAAATAAGGACATAAAGAGTGCTAGAAATTTGGCGAAAAGGAAATGAACCAACATTTCTCCAAAACATTGACACTCATGTCAATAATGCAAATACAAGCAAATGATACTACTCAAATTTAATCCATGTGAAGACACTACTCGTAGTCATTCGGGATGAACTCTGCGGTGGCGACAACAGCGACATAGTACTCAAAATGCCACTCATGTCTATTCGCCCTTACCCTGACCACAAATAATACAAAGACACACTACTCAAATTTAATCCATACATCCTACACATCTATTTACTCTAAACACAAATGCATACCGAAGAGCGCTTGTCGTTTGAAGGCGGTGCATGGTCTTCCATGTTGGTGGAGGGAGCGCCATGGCCAGAGGGGTTGCCATCGGGGACGAGCTCGGTGGTGGCAGTTGAAGCGTGATGCCGCCAATGATGAAGGAGGAGGCCATACCTATGGTGATGGTGAAGAGAGGCGGCAACGAGGGGCACGGTGGCGAGTCAGGCGAGTATTGAGAGGAGGCGGCGTGGGGCCGGGGGAAATGAGAAACTTTGGAGTCGAATCGGTTTTTGGGAATGGGGAAAACTGAAACCGTCGTGCCTGTAAGAATGATGGGTGTTTCCCAAAGCCTGCCACTCGTAAGTAAACAACGGTGGTGGGCACATACAATCACCCGCCACTACTAACGATGCATGTTTTATGAAGTTTTGGCCCTATGGACCATGATTTAGTTTGGGCAGGCAAATGTATCGTCTGTCACTGTTATCTTAATAAGCAGTGGCAGGTGCCTACCAACATACGCCATAGTTATATTTGCTAACGTGGCAAAACCTAAAATGGTCTATCTATGATGGGTGAGGGAGTCTAGGATTAGGTGGTCCTTGGGCCGTCTACCTATTCTCATGGGCCGGACTCTGCGGCGTGTTCGACCGTCAGCAGAAGTATTGGAATCCAGATGGACTCTTCCAAAGACTTGGCATGCAATCCAAGGCGATGTAGTAATCAACATATTCTTTCTCTATTGTAACCGACCTTGTGTAACCCTAGTACCCGTGGCATCTATATAAGCCAGGGGCCATAGCTTGTAGGACACATTAAGATCATTATGATTAGGGTTTAGATCATAACATCCGATATCGCAGTAGATCAACTCTGTACTCTATACTATTCCATCAATAATAGCAAGAGCACGATGTATGGTTTTACCTCCTTCAAGAGGGCCCGAACACGTGCAAAACACCGTCTTCATCGTCTCCTCTTATCCATCGACCCTAGATCCACAGTTCGGACCCCTACTCGAGATCAACCGATTTTAACACCAACATTGGTGCTTTCAATGAGAGCTTTGCTAGGAGGTCCCAAAAAGGCTCGATGGATCGCTTGGTCACCAGCGACAACGTCAAATCCGAGGATACCTTCATCTCCGGTCAGTCCTTTTGCTTTTAGCTGTACCACCCTACACTTCAAGGCGGCTCATCATCAAATCAATGGAGTCACCCTGGGTAAGAATTTATGTTTGGGGATATGGAATTTATTGCCAGCACCTGGGGCGACTTGATGCCGTGCGAGGTTCCGGCCATGGCCGAAAACCTCGAAAATTCTGAAGCTTTTACTTTGGGTCCTCTTCCTGACCTAGAGTCCGGAATACATTTTAACCTTGATTCAGCCTTGAGCCACGATCTGGCTATGGAATTCGGAGGCACGAGGGTCATCCAGGCTGAACAGATGTCCTACGCTGAAGACGAGGAATACAGTTCCGTTAGGGCTCCGAGCGCCAGTCCGGCAAATCTCTCATGGTCAAATGAGAAAAACACCCAAGCCCAAACCGATGACTATTCGGACGAGCTGGCCCCAATCCAGGACCTTTCCGGCCCTGGAACCAGGTGCAGGGAACTTTATTCCCCACCACCACCCACTTCATCACCACCATCGAAGATCTAACCAATTTGTTAGACTTCTCTTCTAAAGAAGCCAAAGATATGGACACGACTATTCAATCACCAGGCCCTCCCGTAACAGGATGATGGACCACCACCTCCAGGTATGACATCTACATGATGGACACCCCCAGGGACGAACATGATACGGGAAAAAGTGGTGATGACACCCTAGCCAAGAATAGTGGTGACGAACCTATAAAGCACCGCCACCAATGAAAAAGGCCTAAAGATCGTAAGGGAAGTTCTAGATCCTAAGGCTGAAAACCTCGCCGAATCCCCAAAACCTTCACACCCCGCTGACACGTCCATTTTGCATCATGTTTTCCTGCTGTTATTTATGTTGTTTTATTGTATAATAATTCTTTTTGGAGTAATTCTAATGCCTTTTATCTCATAATATGCAAGGTATACACAAAGGGGGGGGGGATTCTGGCAGCTGGAAATCTAGACCTAAAAAAAGCTACGTCAAACTACCTATTCTTCACCACTCCAAATGAGCTAAAACTTTACGAGGATTTTTTATGTAATATTTGAGGAATATTGGAGCCACTATTCAAGAATTCATCCGATTAACCAGTTAACTTGCCAGTTAATTGCTACTCTTAGAGTGACCGAATCGAATATCACATATTCATCATGTTAACTTGCCATGCCGATTAATTGGCCAGTTAGACCGATTAATTTGTTGTCATACCAATTAATCAGTTGCCACATTGATTAATCGCTGCTGGCCCGTTAACTGGTGGGCGAAGAATCCCAAAATTTTGGAACATAACCCCCCACCCCCTCTCGCTATTGGATACCTAGGGTTTGGCCCTCCTCCCTTTTCCTCATGCTCCTCTCACCCTCTCCTAACCTGGTTGGTGGCTAGCCAAGTCCTCATTAGTCCTAGTCAATGCACTACATGTGGGAGATCTAATTGCTCCGCCATTCTGGTTGCCTGCCTTGATCTCACCCCCCTTGGCCACTCCCCAACCTCTCCCATGGGATGCTCCCCAATCTCGTCCTCCATGGCGAAACCAGCAGGCAAGGTACTACCATGTTTCCCCCTATCTTAGTGGAGGATCCAGCATTCATATATTAGTAGATTATGAATTATAATTTTGTAGACGAGTGGAAGGAACTATTGGTTTTGGTTGTTATGTGTAGTATATCGTGTGATGTATATTTGCAAGTATATGGATAAGTTCAAATGTTTAATTGATAATTTTGAATTCTGAGATTTTATAGATTTGGATGTATAATGACTATTAATTTTACCTTTTGTCTATTTTTTATATGCCTACAATAGAATATTTTGGTATATTACATAGCTAGGTGCATGGAATTATGGTATAATACATAAAAAATCTATATACAAGTTGGCAAGTTTTTGTTTAATCTGCTGATTAATGGTCAACTGATTAATCCAGTTAATAGGACGATTCACCGATTAATCGCTACTCCCAAGCCCACAGAGCAGCTACCAGTTACCGATTTCTTAAACATTGATTGGAGCAAATAAGTACCATAGGGGCCCCACCACGTGGGCACAACCCACATGGGTGAGCTAGGGAGCCCACGCGCACCCCGGTGGGTTGTGCTCACCCAGGCCCACCTTTGGTGCCACTCTTCTGGTATATAAGTCATTTTGACCTAGAAAAAAGGAGGAGAGGCCTTTCGGGACGAAGCGCCGCCGTCTTGAGGTGGAACTTGGGCCGGAGCACTTTTGCCCTCCGGTGGAGCGATTCCGCTGGGGGAACTTCCCTCCCGGAGTGGGAAATCATCGTCATCATCATCACCAACAACGCTCCCATCTTGGGGAGGGCTATATTCATCAACATCTTCAATAGCACCAACTCCTCTCAAACCCTAGTTCATCTCTTGTGTTCAATCTTTGTACCGGAACTATAGATTGGTGCTTGTGGGTGACTAGTAGTGTTGATCACATCTTGTAGTTGATTACTATATGGTTTATTTCGTGGAATATTATATGTTTAGATCCATTATGCTATCTAATATCCCTCTGATCTTGAGCATGATTACCATTTGCGAGTAGTTACTTTTGTTCTTGAGGTCATGGGAGAAATCATGTTGCAAGTAATCATGTGAACTTGATATGTGTTCGATATTTTGAGGATATGTATGTTGTGATTCCCTTAGTGGTGTCATGTTAACGTCGAATACATGACACTTCACCATATTTGTGCCCAAGGTAATGCATTGTGGAGTATTTATTAGATGATGGGTTGCGAGAGTGACAGAAGCTTAAACCCTAGTTTATGCGCTATTTCGCAAGGGACAGATTGGATCCAAATGTTTAATGTTATGGTTATAATTTATTCTTAATACTTTTCTCATAGTTGCGGATGCTTGAGAGAGGTTTAATCACAAGTAGGAGGTTTGTTCGAGTAATAACAACACCTAAGCACCGGTCCACCCACATACCAAATTATTAAAGTAGCGAACATGAATTAAGCCAACATGATGAAAGTGACTAGATGAAATTCCCGTGTACCCTCAAGAAATTTTTTCTTATCATAAGATACGGTTTTGGCCTGTCCTTTGCCTCAAAAGGATTGGGATACCTTGCTGCACTTTTATTACTACTATCGTTACTTGCTCGTTACAAATTATCTTGCTATCAAACTAATCCGCTACTTACAATTTTAGCACTTGCACACATTACCTTGCTGAAAACCACTTGTCATTTCCTTCTGCTCCTCGTTGGGTTCGACACTCTTACTTATCGAAAAGGCTACAATTGACCCCATATACTTGTGGGTCATCAAGGCTATTTTCTGGCTCCGTTGCCGGGGTGTGAAGCGCTTTTGGTATGAAAGCATTATTACTACGTGCTGAAATTTATTGTCACTTGCTACGATGGAAAAGAATCCTTTGAGGGTTTTGTTAGGGGTATCTTCACCTCAACCAGAACCACAATTAGTTTCCCCTCAACATACTGCACCTACTGAAAATATTGAATATGAAATTCCTTCTCGTATGGTGGAACAACTGCTTGCTAATCCTTATGCAGGGGATGGAACCAAACATCATGATATGCACTTGATATATGTGGATGAAATTTGTGGATTCTTTAAGCTTGCAAGTTTACCTGGATATGAAGCTAAGAAGAAGCTTTTCCCTTTATCTTTGAAGGGAAAAACATTGACATGGTATTGGCTATGCGATGATATTGGATCTTGGAAGTGGAATCGGTTGAAATTGGAATTCCATCAAAAAAAGTATCCTATGCATCTAGTTCACCGTGATCGGAATTATATATATATATTTTGGCCTCGTGAAGGAGAAAGTATCGCTATAGCTTGGGGGAGGATTAAGTCAATGTTATATTCATGCCCCAATCATGAGCTCTCAAGAGAAATTATTATTCGAAAATTTATGCTCGGCTTTCTCGTAATGATGAATCCACGCTCGATACTTCTTGTACTGGTTCTTTTATGAAGAAGACTATCGAATTATGGTGGGATATTTTAGAAAGAATTAAACGCAACTGTGAAGATTGGTAACTCGACGAAGGTAAAGAGTCAGGTATTGAACCTAAGTTTGATTGTGTTAAATCTTTTATGAATACCGATGCTTTTCAAAAGTTTAGCACTAAATATGGACTTGACTCTGAGATAGTAGCTTCCTGCTGTAAATATTTTGCTACTCATGTTGATCTCCCTAAGGAGAAGTGGTTTAAATATCGCCCACCTATTAAAGAAGAAATTAAAGAACCGATAAAAGGTAAATAAGAAACTATCATTTACAACGTTGATCCAGTTGTTCCCACTACTTATATTGAAAAACCACCTTTCCCTGTTAGGATGAAGGAACATACTAAAGCTTCAATTATGGTTAACAAAAGTTATGTTAGAACACCTAAACCAGCTGAAAAAAATCAGAGTTGAACCTAGTGTTGCTATGATTAAAGGTCTCTTGGTCGATAATATCGATGGGCATGTTATTTACTTCTGTGATGAAGCTTCTAGAATTGCCAAACCGGATAAAAAAGTTAAACATAGACCAGTTGTTGGCATGTCTGTTGTCTCAGTTAAGATAGGAGATCATTGTTATCATGGGTTATGTGACCTAGCTAGGTGCTAGTGTGAGCGCTATTCCTTTTTCCTTATATGAAGAAATTAAGAATGAAATAGCACCTGCTGAAATAGAAGACATAGATGTTACTATTAAACTTGCCAATAGAGATATTATATCACCAATTGGGATTCTCAGAGATGTTGAAGTCTTGTGTGGGAAGATAAAATACCCTACTGATTTTCTGGTTCTTGGCTCCCCTGTCCCATTATCTTTGGTAGATCTTTCTTGAACTTCGTCAATGCCAAAATAGATTGTAAGAAACAAACTGTCGGTGTTAGCTTTGGTGATGAATCTCATGAATTTAACTTTTCCAAGTTTAGTAGACAACCACATAAGAAAGATTTGCCTAGTAAGGATGAAATTATTGGTCTTGCTTCTATTGTTGTACCTCCTACTAATCCTTTAGAACAATATTTGCTAGACCATGAAAATGATTTGCATATGCGTGAAAGAAATGAAATAGATAGAATATTTTTCGAACAACAACATCTGCTTAAGCACAATTTGCCTATTGAAACTCTAGGAGGTCCCCCACCACCTAAAGGTGATCCTGCGTTTGAATTAAAACAATTGCCAGACACTTTGAAATATGCTTATCTTGATGAGAAAAAGATATATCCTGTTATTATTAGTGCTAACCTTTCAGAACATGAAGAAGAAATATTATTGAAAGTTCTAAGGAAGCACCGAGCTGCTATTGGATATAATCTTGATGATCTTAAGGGCATTAGTCCCACTCTATGTCAGCACAAGATTAATATGGAACCTGATGCTAAACCCGTTGTTGATCACCAACATCAGTTAAATCCGAAGATGAAAGAAGTGGTAAGGACAGAAATATTGAAACTTCGGGAAGCAGGTATAATCTATCCTATAGCTGATAGTAGATGGGTAAGTCATGTTCATTATGTCCCTAAGAAGGGAGGTATTACTGTTGTTTCTAATGATAAGAATGAACTTATTCCACAAAGAATTGTCACAGGCTATAGAATGGTAACTGATTTTAGAATATTAAACAAAGCAACTAGAAAAGATCATTACCCTCTGCCTTTTATTGATCAAATGTTAGAAAGACTATCTAAGCACATGCATTTTTTTGCTTTCTTGATGGATATTCTGTTTTTTCACAAATACCTGTGCTACTTCTCAAACACCAGTGCCAGAAATTGACACGTTGATGGAGACTTGCTTGCATTGGTCTTTCCCTTGAAGAGGAAAGGGTGATGTAGCACAGGAGCAGTAAGTATTTCCCTCAGTTTGAGAACCAAGGTATCAATCCAGTAGGAGAATCTCGTCAAGTCCAGAGTAACTGCGCAAACACAAAAGAGCTTGCACCCAACGCTATAAAGGGGTTGTCAATCCCTTCAAGATTGATTGCAAAGTGAGATCTGAAGGCGGAAAGTGCAACGAAGTAAAAGAGTAAGGCTGAAAATATGGTGTGAAGTAGACCCGGGGGCCATAGTGTTCACTAGAGGCTTCTCTCAAAATAGCAAATATTACGGTGGGTGAACAAATTACTGTCGAGCAATTGATAGAACCGCGCAAAGTCATGACGATATCTAAGGCAATGATCATACATATAGGCATCACGTCCGAGACAAGTAGACCGATACTTTCTGCATCTACTACTATTACTCCACACATCGACCGCTATCCAGTATGCATCTAGGGTATTGAGTTCATGACGAACAGAGTAACGCCTTAAGCAAGATGGCATGATGTAGAGGGATAAACTCAAACCAATGATGAAAACCCCATCTTTTTACCCTTGATGGCAACAACATGATGCGTGCCTCGCTACCCCTTCTATCACGGGGTGAGGTCACCGCACGGTATGAACCCAAAACCAAGCACTTCTCCCATTGCAAGAATCATAGATCAAGTTGGCCAAACAAAACCCACAACTCGAAGAGGATTACAAGGATATGAAATCATGCATATAAGAGATCAGAAGAAACTCAAATAAGATTCATAGATAATCTGATCATAAATCCACAATTCATCGGATCTCGACAAACACACCGCAAAAGAAGATTACATCGGATAGATCTCCATGAAGATCAGGGAGAACTTTGTATTGAAGATCCAAGAGAGAGAAGAAGCCATCTAGCTACTAGCTATGGCCCCGTAGGTCTATGGTGAACTACTCACGCATCATGGGAGAGGTCATGGTGTTGATGAAGAAGCCCTCCGTATCCGAATTCCCCCTCCGACAGGGCACCAGAACGTGCCCCAGATGGGATCTTGCGGAGACAGAAGCTTGCGGCGGCGAAAAAGTACTTTCGATGATCTCCTGATTTTTTCTAGAATTTTAGGGAATATATAGGCGAAAGACCTAGGGCAGTGGAGGCCGAGGGAGCCCACAAGCCTAGGAGGCGCGGGCCCCCTCGCCACAGCTAGGGGGCTTGTGGGGTCCCTGGTGGACCCCTGCCTTGGTTCTCAAGTCCCTCGGTCGTCTTCTGTTTCGGAAAAAATCTTTTTGGAAGTTTCGTTCCGTTTGGACTCCGTTTAAAATCCTCCTCTGAAAAGGGTCAAAAACACGGAAAAAACAGGAACTGGCACTAAGTTAATAAGTTAGTCCCAAAAAAGATATAAAAGGCATACAAAACATCCAAAGTTTGACAAGATAATAGCATCAAACCATCAAAAATTATAGATACATTGGAGACGTATCAAGCATCCCCAAGCTTAACTCCTGCTCGTGCTCGAGTAGGGAAGTGATAAAGACTGAATTTTTGATGTGGAATGCTACCTAGCATAGTTGTCCTTTGTAACTTCTTTCGTGTGACATGAATGTTCAGATCCGTAAGATTCAAAACAATAGTTTGCTATTGACATGAAAACAATAATACTTCAAGCAAACTAGCAAGGTAATGATGAACTTTCAAAATAACAAGGCCAAGGAAAGTTATCCCTACAAAATCATATAGTCTGGTTATGCTCCATCATCCTCACACAACTAGTTTAAATCATGCACAACCCCAGTATTGGCCAAGTAATTGTTTTCGCACTCTTACTTTCTCAAAAAATTTATAACTATCACGCAATACATGAGCGTGAGCCATGGATATAGCACTGTAGGTGGAATAGAGTGTGGTGGTGGTTGTGAGACAAAAAAGGAGGAGATGATCACATTGACTCGGCGTATCAAAGGGCTATGGAGATGCCCATTAATAGATATCAATGTGAATGAGTAGGGATTTCCATACAAAGGATGCACTAGAGCTATAAGTATGTGAAAGCTCAAAAGGAGAACTAGTGGGTGTGCATCCAACTTGATTGCTCACGAAGACCTAGGGCAATTTTGAGGAAGCCCATCATTGGAATATACAAGCCAAGTTATGAAATAAAGATTCCCACTAGTATATGGTGGTGACAAAAAAAGAGGCTCTCAATCATGAAGAACATGGTGCTATTATGAAGCACAAGTGTGGAAAAAGATAGTAGCATTGTCCCTTCTCTCTTTTTCTCTGTTTTTTTATTTGGGCTCTTGGGCCTCTTTTTCTCTCTTTTTTTATTGTGTGCAACTTTGGCCTCTTTTTTTTCCTCACATGGGAAAATGCTCTAATAATGATGATCATCACACTTTTATTTACTCACAGCTCAAAGCTCACAATGATGATGACTCTATAGAAAATGCCTCCGGTAGTGTACCGGGATGTGCAACGATCTAGCTTGGCGTATGATGTTGAAACATCTCGCTAGCTATCTTACGATCATGTAAAGGCAATATGAGAGTGACGGCACAAGTCATGAGACGGAATGATGGAAGTTGCATGGCAATATATCTCGGAATGGCTATGAAAATGCCATAGTAGGTAGGTATGGTGGTTGTTTTGAGGAAGGCATACGGTGGGTTTGTGCACCGGCGAAAGTTGCGCGGCACTAGAGAGGCTAGCAATGGTGGAAGCTGAAAGTGCATCTATACCATGGACTCACATTAGTCATGAAGAAGTCACATACTTGTTGCGAAAGTTTTTATTAGTAATCGAAACAAAGTGCTAAACGCATACTCCTAGGAGAAGGGTTGGTAGGTGTTACCCATCGCGCGATCCCGACCTCAACACAAAGGATGACAATGAATAGATCAATTATGCTCCGACTTCCTAACATAGTTGTTCACCATACGTGCATGCTACGGGAATCACTAACTTCAACACAAGTATTTCTAGATTCACAACACCCTACTAACATAACTCTTAATATTACCAAATCCACGTCTCAAAACTAATTGATAGGAATCAAGACTTCTCTTTCTACTCAATGCACATGAAGATGGAGGTTTTTGTATACTCTTTGGGTACCTATCACCTTTGAGACTACTTTCATAGCACAAGCCAACTACCAAGTCATGCATCGCCGTGCTCTAAAAGATCTAAGTGAAGCGCATAGAGCAAAATTATCTAGCTCAAAAGATATAAGTGAAGCACGATGAGCATTCTAGCAAATTCACGATGAGTGCATGTCTCTCTCAAAAGGTGTGCAACAAGAATGATTGTGACACAACAAAAATAAAAGACTCCTATGATACAAGACGCTCCAAGGAAAACACATATCATGTGGTGAATAAAAATATAGCTCCAAGTAATGTTACCGATGGATTGAAGACGAAAGAGGGGATGCTTTCCCGGGGCATCCCCAAGCTTAGGCTTTTTGGTGTCCTTGAATTTGGCTTGGTATGCCTTGGGCATCCCCAAGCTTGAGCTCTTTCCACTCTTTATCCCTTTGTCCATGAGAACATCACCCAAAACTTGAAAACTTCACAACACAAAACTTAAACAGAAACTCGTGATAACATTAGCACAAGAAAACAAACTACCACCTCTTTAGCTACTCTAGAAATCTTGATTTCTATTTATATTGGTGTTATATTACTGTATTATCACTTTTCCATGGCTAGTACCCCCCGATACTATCCATAGTTTCATCAAAACAAGCAACCAACTCAACAAAAACAGAATCTGTCAAAAACACACCAGTCTGTAGCAATCTGTATACTTCGTATACTTCCGGTACCTCAAAACTTCTGGAAAATTACGAATGTCTGGGAAAAAGGAATATAAACCAGCAGCAAAAAGAATCAACTCAAAAGATCTTTCTGAATAAAAATGGAAAAATAATCTCGTGAGCGAAAAGTTTCTGTCTTTTTCCAGTAGGATCAAACAACCATCACCAAGACTAGTCATAAAGGTTTTTCTTGGATAAAACACAAAAAAGAAACACAAAAAACATAATCATAATATAATTATGATTGTGTGGATGCAACAAAACAGAAATAAAAATATAAATTCATTGGGTTGCCTCCCAACAAGCGCTATTGTTTAACCCCCTTAGCTAGGCATAAAGCGATAGAACCACGTATCGTCGTCTTTGGTGCTCAAACCATAAGTAGCCCTCATCATGGATTCATAAGGCAATCTTATTTTATTTCTAGGAAAGTGCTCCATGCGCTTCTTTAAAGTAAATTGAAATCTAATATTCCCTTCCTTCATATCGATGATAGCACCGATAGTCCTTAGGAAAGGTCTACCAAGAATAATAGGGCATGTAGGATTGCAATCGATGTCAAGCACAATGAAATCCACGGGTACATAGTTCCTATTTGCAATAATAAGAACATCATTGATCCTTCCCATGGGTTTCTTGATAGTAGAATCCGCAAGATGCAAATTAAGAGAACACTCCTCAATCTCATTAAAACCCAGAACATCACATAAAGACTTTGGAATCGTGGAAACACTAGCACCCAAATCACACAAGGCATTGCATTCATAGTTTTTTATTTTGATTTTGATAGTAGGTTCCCACTCATCATGAAGCTTTCTAGGGATAGAAACTTCCATTTCAAGTTTCTCTTCAAGAGATTTTATCATAGCTTCGACGATATGATCGGTAAAGGCCTTGTTTTGGCTATAAGCGTGTGGAGAGTTTAGCATGGATTGCATCAAGGAAATGCATTCAATCCAGGAGCAACTATCATAATTGAATTCCTTGAAATCCAAAGTAGTAATTTCATTACTACTCAATGTTTTAATAGCTTCTACTCCACTTTCAATGCTTTTAGCATCAAGATAGATGGACTCCGAATCATTGGGGCGTTTTTGAACCAAAGTGGATTCATATCCAGCCCCATCATCATTAGGTTTGAGACAAGAAAACAAAGATTCAATGGGAGTCACACCAAGCACTTTAAGATCTTCGTGATTCTTAATACGAGAACACGCCCTTTTAAGCCATTCATATCTAGCACGAATTTGGGCGGTTCTTTCTTTGCTCTCACTCATGGAAAAACGCATAGCTTTCAAAGTTTCATCCATATTGATCTTGGGAGGAGCACATCTAACTTTCAAAGCATCAATATCACTAGGCATTCTATCAACGCTCCTAGCCAAATCGTCAATTTTGAGTAGTTTTTCCTCTATGGACGCATTGAAAATCTTTTGTGAGTTGATAAACTCTTTGATATTACTCTCTAGACCAGAGGGTAATCTATTGTAATTTCCATGAGTATTGTTGTAGGAGTTGCCAAAGTTATTAGAGGGGTTACTAGGACAAGGCCTAGGAACATAGTTTCCTCTAAAAGCATTGTTGTTGCCAAAATTATTCCTACCAACAAAATTAACGTCCAAGATAGCGTTGCTACTCTCAATCAAGGAAGACAAGGGCATATCATTAGGATATAAAGGAGCACTTCTACTAGCAACCAAATTCATTAACTCATCCATCTTAGCACTTAACGAGTTAATTTCTTCTATAGCGTGTACCTTCTTACTAGTAGGTGACCTTTCAGTGTGCCACTGAGAGTAGTTCGTCATGATATTGTCTAGGAGTTTTGTGGCTTCTCCTAATGTGATTTCCATGAACGTTCCACCGGAGGCGGAGTCCAAGATATTTCTAGAAGCGAAATTCAAGCCAGCGTAAAAGATTTGTATAATCATCCAAAGACTCAAGCCATGAGCAGGACAATTTCTTATCATCAATTTCATTCTCTCCCAAGATTGTGCAACATGTTCATGATCAAGTTGTTTAAAATTCATGATATCATTACGGAGAGAGATAATCTTAGCCCACGGAAAATACTTGGATATGTAAGTTATTCCAAGAATCAATACTATTTTTGGGCAAAGATGAAAACCAAGTTTTTGCTCGATCTCGCAACGATAAAGGAAAAAGCTTCAATTTAGTCACATCATTATCCACATCTTTCTTCTTTTCCATATCGCAAAGCTCAATGAAGGTATTAAGATGGGATGCGACATCTTCACTAGGAAGGCCGGAGAATTGCTCTTTCATAACAAGATTCAGCAAAGCGGCATTGATTTCGTATGACTCCGCACTAGTGGCGGGAGCAATCGCAGTACTAATAAAATCATTATTATTAGTATTCGAGAAGTCACAAAGTTTGGTGTTTTCAGTCATGGTGACTTCAGCAAGCAAGCAAGCACACAAGCGAACAAAGAGCAAGCGAGAGAAAAGGGCGAACGAAAAAGGAAAACGAAAAAGGAAAACGAAGAAAAGGGCAAATATTTTTTTTGTAAATTTTAGTTTTTCAGAAATGGGGGAGAGGAAAACGAGAGGCAAAAGAGTAAATGCAAGAGATGAGTTTGCGACACTTACTTGGATGAGTTCTTGACTTGATCCTCCCCGGCAACGGCGCCAGAAATCCTTCTACTACTTCTCAAACAACAGTGCCAGAAATTGACACGTTGACGAAGACTTGCTTGCGTTGGTTTTTCCCTTGAAGAGGAAAGGGTGATGCAGCACAGGAGCACTAAGTATTTCCCTTAGTTTGAAAACCAAGGTATCAATCCAGTAGGAGAATCTCGTCAAGTCCAGAGTACATGCGCAGACACAAAAGAGCTTGCACCCAATGCTATAAAGGGGTTGTCAATCCCTTCAAGATTGATTGCAAAGTGAGATCTGAAGGCGGAAAGTGCAACGAAGTAAAAGAGTAAGGCTGAAAATATGGTGTAAAGTAGACCCGGGGGCCATAGTGTTCACTAGAGGCTTCTCTCAAAATAGCAAATATTACGGTGGGTGAACAAATTACTGTGGAGCAATTGATAGAACCGCGCAAAGTCATGACGATATCTAAGGCAATGATCATACATATAGGCATCACGTCCGAGACAAGTAGACCGATACTTTATGCATCTACTACTATTACTCCACACATCGACCGCTATCCAGCATGCATCTAGTGTATTGAGTTCATGACGAACAGAGTAACGCCTTAAGCAAGATGACATGATGTAGAGGGATAAACTCAAACCAATGATGAAAACCCCATCTTTTTAACCTTGATGGCAACAACACGATGCGTGCCTCGCTACCCCTTCTGTCACTGGGTGAGGTCACCGCAAGGTATGAACCCAAAACCAAGCACTTCTCCCATTGCAAGAATCATAGATCAAGTTGTACAAACAAAACCCACAACTCGAAGAGAATTACAAGGATATGAAATCATGCATATAAGAGATCAGAAGAAACTCAAACAAGATTCATAGATAATCTGATCATAAATCCATAATTCATCGGATCTCGACAAACACACCGCAAAAGAAGATTACATCGGATAGATCTCCATGAAGATCATGGAGAACTTTGTATTGAAGATCCAAGAGAGAGAATAAGCCATCTAGCTACTAGCCATGGACCCGTAGGTCTATGGTGAACTACTCACACATCATCGGAGAGGTCATGGTGTTGATGAAGAAGCCCTCTGTATCCGAATCCCCCCTCCGGTAGGGCACCAGAACGTGCCCCAGATGGGATCTTGCGAAGACAGAAGCTTGCGGCGGCGGAAAAGTACTTTCGATGATCTCCTGATTTTTTCTGGAATTTTTGGGAATATATAGGCAAAAGACCTAGGGCAGAGGAGGCCCAGGGAGCCCACAAACCTGGGAGGTGCGGGCCCCCCTAACCGCGGCTAGGGGGCTTGTGGGGTCCCTGGTGGCCCCCTGCCTTGGTTCTCAAGTCCCCCGATCGTCTTCTGTTTCGGAAAAAATCTTTTTGGAAGTTTCGCTCCGTTTGGACTTTGTTTAATTTCCCCCTCTGAAAAGGGTCAAAAACACGGAAAAAACAGGAACTGACACTTGGCACTGAGTTAATAAGTTAGTCCCAAAAAAGATATAAAAGGCATACAAAACATCCAAAGTTTGAGAAGATAATAGCATGAAACCATCAAAAATTATGGATACGTTGGAGACTTATCAACTTCACAACCTGATCAAGAAAAGACCACTTTTACTTGTTCTTTTGACTTATGCTTATAGACGTATGCCTTTTGGTTTTTGTAATGCACCTACTACCATTCAAAGATGTATGACTATTATATTCTCTGATTTCTGTGAAAAGATTGTTGAGGTTTTCATGGATGACTTTTCTGTTTATGGGAAGTCTTTTGATGATTGTTTAAGCAATCTTGATCGAGTTTTGCACAGATGTGAACAAACAAATCTTGTCTTGAATTGGGAGAAGTGCCACTTTATGGTTAATGAAAGTATTGTTTTGGGCCATACATTTTCTGAAAGAGGCATTGAGGTGGACAAAGCCAAGGTTGATGCAATTGAGAAAATGCCATGTCCTAAAGATATCAAAGGTATTCGTAGTTTGTTTCTATAGGAGGTTTATCAAAGACTTTTCTAAAATTTCTAGGCCTCTTACAAATGTTTTGCAGAAGTATATTACTTTTTTGTTTGATGATGATTGTTTGGAAGCGTTCAAAACACTAAATAAAGACTTAATTACTGCACCTCTTGTTCAACCACTTGATTGGAACTTGCCTTTTGAGATTATGTGTGATGCTAGTGATTATGTTGTTGGTGTTGTTCTAGGACAAAGAGTTGATAAGAAATTGAATGTTATCCATTATGCTTGTAAAACTCTAGACAATGCTCAACGAAATTATGCTACTACTAAAAAAGAGTTATTAGCAGTATTGTTTGCTTGTGATAAATTCAGATCTTACATTGTTGATTCTAAAGTTATTGTTCACACTGATCATGCTGCTATTAAATATCTTATGAAAAAGAAAGATGCTAAACCTAGACTCATTAGGTTGGTTCTTCTACTACAATAATTTGATTTGCATATCACTGATAAGAAAGGAGCAGAGAACCCCGTAGCTGATAACTTGTCTAGGCTTGAAAATATTCTTGATAACCCACAACCTATTAATGATAGCTTTCTAGATGAACAATTAGCTGCAATAAATGTTTCTAATAGTACACCTTGGTATGCTGATTATGCTAATTATATTGTTGTAAAATACATACCACCTAGCTTCACATACCAATAAAAGAACAAATTCTTCTATGATTTAAGACATTACTTTTGGGATGACCCACATCTTTATAAAGAAGGAGTAGATGGTATTATTAGACGTTGTGTACCTAAGCATGAATAGGAACAAATCCTACGGAAATGTCACTCCGAAGCTTATGGAGGGCATCACGCGGGAGACAGAACCTCTCATAAGGTATTGCAATATGGTTTTTATTGGCCTACTCTCTTCAAGGATGCCCGTAAGTTTTTCTCATCTTGTGGTGAATGTCAAATAATAGGTAATATTGGTAAGCGTCAAGAAATGCCTATGAACTATTCACTTGCTGTTGAACCATTTGATGTTTGGGGATTTGATTTCATGGGACCTTTTCTACCTCTAATTGGTATACACATATTTTGGTTGTTGTTGATTATGTTACTAAGTGGGTAGAAGTTATTCCAACTAGTAGTGCTGATCACAACACTTCTATTAAAATGCTTAAGGAAGTTATTTTCCCAAGGTTTGGAGTCCCTAGATATTTAATGACTGATGGTGGTTCACACTTTATTCATGGTGGTTTCCGTAGAATGCTTGCTAAGTACGATTTTAACTATAGAATTGCATCACCTTATCATCCACAGTCTAGTGGTCAAGTTGAACTTAGGAATAGAGAAATAAAACTAATCTTACAAAAGACCGTCTATAGGTCCCGGAAGAATTGGTCTAAGAAATTAGATGATGCACTTTGGGCTTATAGAACAACATATAAAAGTCCTATGGGTATGTCTCCTTATAAAATGGTTTATGGAAAAGCTTGTCATTTGCCTCTTGAGTTAGAACATAAAGCATATTGGGCAATCAAAGAACTGAACTATGGTTTCAAACTTGCTGGTGAAAAGAGGTTATTTGATATTAGCTCATTAGATGAATGGAGAACCGAAGCTTATGAAAATGCAAAGTTATTTAAAGAAAAAGTTAAAATATGGCATGACAAAAGAATCCAAAAGCATGAGTTCAAAGTTGGAGAATATGTTCTTTTGTACAACTCTCGTTTCAGATTCTTTGCAGGAAAACTCCTCTCCAAATGGGTAGGACCCTATGTTATCGAGGAGGTCTATCAATCCGGAGCTATCAAAATAAATAATGCCAATGGTACTAACCCAAAGGTTGTCAATGGGCAACGAATAAAACAGTATATCTCAGGTACGCCCATTAATGTTGAAAGCAATATTATCTAAACTATGACACCGGAAGAACACATAAAAGAAACCTTTTGGAACACTCCAGAATCGTGAAAAAGGGAGGTACGTGATACGGTATGTAAACGGACTCCAAAAAATCCGCAAAAATATTTTTTGTCAGTTTTGGAATATTTAAAAAATTAGGAAAATAAGAAACTTCTAGGAAAGTGACCCTGGTGGGCATGATACACCAGGGCGCGCGTGCCAGGCGTACCCCGGTGGGTTGTGCCCACCTCGGGTACTCTCCGGACTCCATTTTTTGTATATTCTGCTTGTTCACCAAGATAAAAAAATCTTTATATAACTCCTGAACCAGTTGACCTCTATATCGCGGAGAAATCTCTTGTTTTCTTTTCTTGCTGTTTTTTGTCAGATCCAATCCACCATGGTCGGTTCAAGCTCCTCCAAGGACAGGTTCTTCGACAATGTCATCAACCCATATCTACGGGAAGTGATGTAGCACCCTCAAGATATCTAGATGAGCGATGGGGTGCTGCACATCCACGAAGTGCAAGGACCCAAGGGGACTAGATCTGGGGAGGCCAAGCTTGAAGCTATGGAGCAGTAATTCTTTCGGTGCAAGGGGATGGTGGAACGTGGGCTCAATGCCAATCACCTCATGATCGCGGACTACACCCGTGATATCAAGATGGATGGCAAGTCCATGAAGGACATCGTCTTCTCCCTCAACGAGCAAATAAACTTCCTCCATAGCCAGATCCACGACCTTCAAAGCCAAGTCTTTGAATATCAGGCAAGGTTTAAAGGTATGAGTTTGTCTGCCAGTTGCAGGATCTAAGAGACTCACTCTTCCTATTATGATGGTGAGCCTCTGCCATGGAAACAGGAGGAGAAGATTGCTTATACTTCATCACCACCACCTCCTTCTTCATCACCAAAAGTATCGGGTATGGGCACTCCCTTTAGCTTTCGCCACGCTTGGGGGAGGTGGTGGTGACATTACACAAGGGGAGTTTCTCCACTATCTTTTGAATTTACTTTTCTTAGTTTGATCCATGGTTATCTTTTGCTTTAGATGAATAAAAGTTTGGTTCAATCCTTTCTTTACAAGAGTTTGCTTAGTGATCAATCTATGCAATCGTGTGCGAGATATATAATAAAGTTTAGTTTGAGTTTTGCCTTCTTCACTTTCTTGTTTCAATAAAAAGAAAGGAAATAAATGAAAAAGATCATATGATAATCTTATGTTAAGTGATGACATTACACAAGGAAAAGTATAAGTAGAAAAAATTATTGTAGATTGACAAACATAGCATTGGTCAATGATGCAACTCATGAAAGAATTAATAAGGGAGGAGAAGATACACATGCAAATACACTATCCTGGAAATATTTTGTGATTGTGAGAACCCATCAAAATATTATACGACAAAATTGCTGACGTTGGACAAGGAAAACAACGTAATGAATTATGTTTGTTCATATTCACGTAGAAGTTATATTGTCATGGATCCTTCAACATGTGGTGCTTGCCCCTATCTTTGCTAGCCAAAAATTCCGCACTAAGTAGAGATACTACTTGTGCATCCAAAACCCGTAAACCCAAATCTTGTTTGAGAGTCCACCATACCTACCTATGGATTGAGTAAGATCCTTCAAGTAAGTTGTCATTGGTGCAAAAAGGGCAATAAAATTGCTTCTAAATGTGTAAGATGATTTAGTGTAAGGGAAAATTGAGCGTTGTACGAACTGGTGATGGTGAAGAATAAAAGCGACATACTGCATAATAAAGGTCGCCATCACAAGGGGCAATATAACGTGACATTCTCTTGCACTAAGGGGTTGAGCATACAAACAAAAAGCGCATGGCAACCTATGCTTCCCTCTACGAAGGGCATATCTCTTACTTTTATGTATTTACTTTCATGCAAGATTCAAAGTTTTTCTCTCTATTCCTTTTTATTTTCTCCTTTGGCAAGCATCATGTGGTGAGGAAAGATCTAGGCACATATATCCAGTTGAATATGTGTAGCATGAGTTATTATTCTTGACATCACCCTTGAGGTGAATTCGTTGGGAGGCGAAACTATAAGCCCCTATCTTTCTATGTGTCCGGTTGAAACATTTTGCTCATGTGTACGCGGTGAGTGTTAGCAATCATAGAAGACTAAATGATGGTTCAGTATGTGGACTTGCCTAAAGGCTCCAATATGTGACCCTTCCTGAAAAGATGATGAATTTTAGTTGCAAAGTTGACTAAGAACATAGTTTATTGGTTTCCAATAGAGTTTATGCTTTATACTTCGATGTTGTGATGAATTGTCACTTGTTCATGAGAAGCCTATGACAAAAGTTCTATGATAAAAGTTTTATGTTGAAGTTTGTTACTGTTATAATAAGTTACAAGATGTTGCTATGTCCATATTTTTGTTTTTAACAACACCTCTCTCTCTAAGCATGTGGACATGTTTCTCGATTCTGGTTTTAGCTTGAGGACAAGGGAGGTCTAAGCTTGGGGGAGTTGATACATCCATTTTGCATCATGTTTTCCTATTGTTATTTATGCTGTTTTATTGTATAATAATGCTTTTTGGAGCAATTCTAATGCCTTTCCTCTCATAATATGCAAGGTATACACAAAGGGGGAGAATTCTCGCATGTGGAAATCTGGACGTGGAAAACCTACGTGAGGCTACCTATTTTGCACCACTCCAAATGAGCTGAAACTTTACAAGGAAATTTTATGGAATATTTGAGCAATATTGGAGCAAATAAGTACCACAGAGGCCCCACCAAGTGGGCACAACTCACCTGGGCAAGCCAGGGAGCCCAGGCGCGCCCCGGTGGGTTGTGCTCACCCAGGCCCACCTCCGGTGCCTATCTTCTGGTATATAAGTCATTTTGGCCTAGAAAAAAATGAGGAGAGGACTTTCGGGATGAAGCGCCGCCGTCTCGAGGCAGAACTTTGGTAGGAGAACTTTTGCCCTCCGGTGGAGTGATTCCGCTGGGGAACTTCCCTCTTGGAGGGGGAAATCATCGTCATCATCATCACCAACAACTCTCCCATCTTGGGGAGGGCTATCTTCATCAACATATTCAACAACACCAACTCCACTCAAACCCTAGTTCATCTGTTGTGTTCAATCTTTGTACCAGAACTATAGATTGGTGCTTGTGGGTGACTAGTAGTGTTGATTACATCTTGTACTTGATTACTATATGGTTTATTTGGTGGAAGATTATATGTTCAGATCCATTATGCTATTTAATACCTCTTTGATCTTGAGCATGATTATCATTTGTGTGTACTTACTTTTGTTCTTGAGGTCACGGGAGAAATCATGTTCCAAGTAATCATGTGAACTTGATATGTGTTCGATATTTTCATGATATGTATGTTGTGATTCCCTTACTGGTGTCATGTGAACGTTGACTACATGACACTTCACCATATTTGGGCCTAAGGGAGTGCATTGTGAACCCTAGTTTATGCGCTATTCCGTACGGGACCGATTGGATCCAAAAGTTTAATGCTATGGTTAGAATTTATTCTTAATACTTTTCTCATAGTTGCGGATGCTTGCGAGAGGGTTAATCATAAGTACGAGGTTTGGTCAAGTAAGAACAACACCAAAGCACCGGTCCACCCACATACCAAATTATCAAAGTAGTGAACACGAATTAAGCCAACATGATGAAAGTGACTAGATGAAATTCCCCTGTACCCTCAAGAACACTTTGCTTATCATAAGGGACCGTTTTGGCCTGTCCTTTGCCTCAAAAGATTGGGCTACCTTGATGCACTTTTGTTACTACTATCGTTACTTGCTCGTTACAAATTATCTTGCTATCAAACTACTCCGCTACTTACAATTTTAGCACTTGTAGACATTACCTTGCTGAAAACCACTTGTCATTTCCTTCTGCTCCTCGTTGGGTTCGACACTAGTACTTAGCGAAAAGGCTACAATTGACCCCATATACTTGTGGGTCATCACCCGCATACGACCCCGACCTACCGGGGTACATGGATACATACCAGTATGAAGATATCGGCGATTTCGAAGACAACAACTATCTCCCTCCGATGGAGGAGGATAAGAGCCTGGAGCCGAAGATTTTATCATTCCCGAAGACCAACTGGATCAGTAAGTATTCAGGAAACAACTCATTGCCACTACTCGGGGACTTAAGCTAAAGCAGAGACAACTCAGAGCCTAACAAGACTGCATCAATGAAATATGGACCAAAGTCTTGCCTGCTGAAGAATGGTACGAACAGGAGAGACACAGGCAAACCAAGAGTTACCCAATTCGACACTTGTTGCCAGAGTTCGAAGACGAGGCCTTGGAGCCGCACCACTCAGATTCGCACAAGATGATCAACCACACCGTTCTCCTCGAGGACAGGACAAACAAAAGGAACCGGTTCAACCCAGAGACCGATATGATCGCGACACAAAATTAAGTCTAAAGCACAACAAACTAGATCCATTTACGGATACAGAAGTCGCACTCCCGCAAGACAAGATAGATACGAAGCACGACCCAATCAGAACGATGGAGTTCGGGATATACAACACAATAGAACCTCATACAATCTCCAGCATGTCACAAGTCGGATAAGGGGGGCCGCTCACCCAATGTGCTTCACAGATGAAGTAATGCGACATTAGTTCCCCGAAGGGTTTAAACCCTTAAATATCGAACCGTACGACGGGACGACGGATCCGACGGTATGAATCATAGATTTCCTCACGGAGATGATCTCCACACCATCAAATACCTACTACTTAAGCTCAAAGGCCTGGGTATGCACTAGTTAAACAACCTCCCAGAAAACTCCATCGGGAGTTGGGAGGATCTTGAAAATGCCTTTCGAGATAACTTTCAAGGCACTTATGTTCGGCCACCTAGGTCCGATGAATTAAGCCACATAATCCAGCAGTCCGATGAGTCATCTCGGCAATTCTGGAACAAATACCTCACCAAGAAAAATCAGATCGTTGATTGTTCGGAGGTTGAGGCATTAGCTTCCTTCTGCAACAATATACGGGATGAATGGCTCGCCTAGACACTTAGGCAGGAAAGGACGAGGACAATGGCTTCCCTCACCTCCCTCATGACCCGCCATTACGTGGGTGAGGATACTTGGCTGGCTCGACGGAATAACCCTCCCTCAAACCCCGACACTTCTACAGTCCGGGATAGTAATGGAAAGCTAGGATGCAACAAGAATAAGCGTTGTCACAACAACGGTGAGGCCCGTGACACGGTGGTCAACGCCGGATTCAGCAACTCTTGGCCTGGACCCAAGAAGAAACCTTTCAAGGAAAATCGGGATGGGCCGACTGTGTTGGAAAAAATACTCAAGATGCCCTGTCAGATACATGGCACTCAGAATAAGCCTGCTAGTCACACCAACCGTAACTGTTGGGTGATCAAAGCGGCAGGCAAGAGCATGGCGAAAGATCGGGCTAAGAGCCCAGGTAGCGAGGTCGATGAAGAACCTCGTCGCCCGAACAACGGAGAACATGATCTTGGTCACCCACTTGCCCAAAAAGGAGAGGAAGCGTGCGCTTTCGAACGTATATTCCATAGACCAGTAGCCCCGGAGTACAATCCATGGTAGGCATGCCCGATCACTTAGGATCGGACGGACCACCCTACTAGTATTTGGCATGGGGGGTCAGCGGCCTTGGTACTCGATCCCATCATTGATGGGTACCACCTCACACGAGTCCTCATGGATGGGGGCAGCAGGCTTAATCTTATTTACGAGCATACGATATGGAAAATGTGTATCGATCCATCACGAATCATACCCAGCGGGACAACATTCAAAGGAGTAATTCCTGGCGTCAAAGCTCATTGTTCAGGCACGATAACCCTAGAGGTAGTTTTCAGCTCACTCGACAACTTTCGCAACGAAGATTTGATCTTCAACATTGTCCCTTTCTGCAGCGGGTACCATGCACTCCTCGGTCGAACGACATTCACTTGCTTAATGCTATCCCCCATTATGCATACCTCAAGCTGAAGATGCCAGGACCTAAAGGTGTTACTATAGTCAATGGTAACACTAAGTGATCCCTTCAGTCCGACGAACACACTGCTGCTTTAGGAGCCTAAGTACATGCCAGTGAAATGATTCCCAAGCCAAAGGTATCCATCAAAGAGTATAAACAACCTCGTGCCCCGTCACAGTCACATACCACAGCAGGTAAATAGGGATACACTCCTCATAACAACACCTTGCGTCGAGTAAAGTATGTACCTCGAAGACACAACTTTGTGCTCAAGATACCATGGGAAGCTATGGGGATTAATAATATAAGGCTTATTGTTCGTATAAACCAAATCATGGCTAGTATAGTCTTTGGACATATACAGGTCCCATTAAGGACCGATCTCTGCATCAAGCACACCTACACATCAACAGATTTTCAAGACCGCCATTGTTCACAAGATCTGCTGATTGAAGTTCTCTTTTGTTCAAGGAGTATTCTCCGACGAGTGAAGGCGCATACGTGCAGCAGGGTGCTTATATAGTAGTGGAGAAATCGCTAGCCACAACTGTTATTTGTGGCGCACCATTTTTCACCAACGCCAACACTAATGTTTTCAAATAGTGTTGACATCGACCAAATTCGCATGCCATAGCTATTTGCTTAGTGCCGGTGTTGCCAAATTAGGCCCGGCGTGGCTCGTTACGCCCATTAGGCCCACGCCAGCACTAGGCTCCCCACCGATGCAACTTATCATCCTAATTTCGTCCTCCTCTCGATCCCAACTCCACCGGCCCCGTCCTCCTTTCGATCCCCCCCACCGCGCGGCCCGACATCACCGCCGCCTCTACCCAACACAACCATCGCCTCCGCCACACGTCGTTGCCGCCTTCGCCAAATGTTGCTGCCGCCTCCACCCGACAACATCGCAACCTCCTCCCAACGCCGTCGTCCTCGCCCGACGCCCCCGAGCACCTCCGAAGTAAGTCTCGTGCCCCTGCCCTAAATTGTTGATTGAACCCAAAAGCAGTTCATGGTTTGGCAAATACTCTAGTATCAAACTTAGGACTGAGTTTGTTTTTATTATGCACAAAAAATACTGTGGTTTTGCAAATACTCTTGTATCAAAACCACAATTTTTAGGCGCAACCAAACAACCCTTTGTAAATAAAATTATAGTAATATGAAAAACTGTAGTATTCTTAGAATACCTTTAAGATACTTTGCTATCAAACGGGGCCTTAGGCTGTGTTTGATAGCAAAGTATTATATAAATAAAAGTATCCAAAACTACAGTAATTTTATCTATATGTACATGGTACCATGGTTTGCCGTAACAGAGTATTTTAAAGTATTCAAAATACATAAAACTTGCTTGTGTGTTGCCGCAAAACACAATATTGGTTGTTGCCGCAAAACATAGTATTACTGCTAGCCGTTGCGTTGAAATGCAAACACTCGCAGCTACCCACCCGTTAGCACAAACAGCTGGCCGGTTATTTGAATATTGTTTCTCTTGAGCTTTTGTAGCTAGCTAGCTGGATATCCGTGATGATGTGCATACATAACAACTGAATGACTATCTAGTGTATACAAAAAAGACCACCCATGGCATGACGTCTCCTGTGACTCATCTGGTGGTGAAGCTACACATAGACGGAGCAACTTCCCTTCTTCGCATCACTATCGAGGCCAGTCCCTTCTTTCGACTGCTCTATTGTTTAAAAAGTGGTCTCAGGTTCTTTTTATTATATAGAGAAAAATCCACAGTTTTTCCAATATTGCAGTATCGAAAACACTTTTGTTAGGGCAACCAAGTAACTTGTTGCAAATAAAACTATGTTAATCTTAAAAATGGAGCCTTAATTATTTTTGGTTGTATAAACTTAGTTCTTTTTGTTCTATAAACTTAGTTATTTTTTGTTGTACAAACTTAGTTATTTTTAGTGGTATAAACTTAGTTCTTTTTTGTTGTACAAACTTAGTTCTCTTTGCTAGCAATTCTACGGTGCTTAACTATGTTCTATTTCTTTTGTAGCTTTCACTACAAGTTTTAATTCGAAACAAAGATATGGAAAATTCACCGAGCAACGAGTTGGTGGGCGATGCAAAGAAGTGGAATCAGTGCAGATTAGAGGGGTTAGAGTGCCTTATCAAAAACCTCAAAGAAGACAATGCCGCTATGAAGAATGAAAGGGATATTCTGCTCACAGATGGTGCTAATGCCCACACCAAGTCAAAGAAACTCTGGGAGCTGGGGGTTCAGTTGAAATATGAGAGGGACATCTTCAAGAAGAAGAAAAAAACTCAGGATAAAGAGCGCTAACCTAAAGACAAACGTTGCTCAATCCAAAAAAGAAGGAGAAAACAATAGGAAGAAGCTTCGTGAGCTGAGCATAATCCTTGATTAAGAGTAAGTTTGAACTCTGAAGTTTAATTATGAGTATGTTAAGGTGATCAGTATTAAGTTTTAAACTCTGGAGTTTATAAGTATGTCTAGTTGATCATTACCTTTTGTGAAGTTTAAGCTCTTAGTTTCTAAAGTAGTATTTTTTATTACCAATAAAACAAATTGGTGGCATTTGACAAAGCTGGACGCCAGCAACATGTCACATACTGCTGGTGTAGGATCCAACCCCACCACTATTTGCTAACTGTGGCGCCGAGGTTCCACCCTAGCAAGGCCATTTTTGCCATGCCATAGCTGGGATTTTCTGCACTAGTGATAGGAACATCAAGTTAGTTATACCAAACACTGTGTGAACTTCTATTATGTACACTTTTGTTCATCTATACTTATACAGCTGCTTGTGGAAGTTTGAATTATACGATTCAAGAAATTTCGGAAGTTCGGAACACTCTGTGATTTATGAGCTTTGCAATGACTTTTTTGCTTCCTACTTTTCCCGAACTGTTTCTCAAACACTTGTACAAGTTTGTTTTTACGCACATATTGGCTGAATTAACGGGGGCTTGACTGTCACGACCACCCCTTTAGAACTGTTACATTACTATTTGGCATTTCACATGTGCGGCGTCTTGGATTTGCGTTATCGGTTCCGAATTACGTGTTTGGCCAAATGTTGGGTTTCCCTCATCATGTGTTTACCCATTTACGTTCTGCTAGTTCAGCTAAAAGGGTAAAGGGAGCACCACTGCAATTATATTTCCAGCTAGTCTGGTTAAGTACCTCACTTGAGAAAGCTGAAAACTAACCTAATGATGCACGAGAACTGGTCCGAGATTCAAAGACAAGTTTTAAACTAAAGAACTATTAGGGGTTCAGCATGTTCTGCAAAAGATTTGAAGTCATTCAGACCAAGTGATTACACGTTGTTACACCATGACATAAGCTGGATATCACAATTTTCAGAAGGGTTCTACTTAGCACGCACGGTCAAGCTCTTATGGTTAAATGAAAGTGTTGAAGCCAAATAGTCTGATTGCCTGGTTTTCTCCCACATTTCCGCCTTAGGGTGCCAAGACGTTGGCTAAAAGTAACTACGCGGAAGCCAAGAACACCCCCACTAGAATCTGGCAGGGGGCTGAAGACGACGACTGGAAACTTTCAATATCAAGAAAACCAAACAAGAGTTGCAATTAGAAGTACATGGTCTAGCATGCAAAAAATTAGAAGGCATTGTATTATACAACCACTTTTACAGGATAGTATTTTTAATCAAAGACTATGTCTTTAGAGCATTGTGCCTCTATAGCTCAGGCACCTTCCATAGCAGTGGAGAAATACAGTTCGGGGCGTCTGTGCTCCTTCCCAGGCGATGGAGGTGCAATGCCCATATTCGAGGGCTCTAACTTTGGCAAGTGTGTCATTGTTTTCGCAAAGGCCATATGAACTCCTTCAATGCAGACCGAACGCTTCATGACGTCGATTTGAGGCGAAGCATCAATTAGCTTTTGAACCAAGCCGAAGTACCTACTAGGAAATGGTTTGGCTCACCACGGCCTAATGCACAAGTCCTTCTTGGTAGGCTCGGTCATCTTGTGCAGCTCCATCAGCTGCTTCAACTGATCAGATGCTAATCGAGGATGCTCCGGATTTTGGAACTGTGCCCAGAAGAGCCTTTGCCGCACCTCGCCCTCCTAAGAAGCGTAGTACTTCTCAGCTTCTTCCGCACTCTTTGTAAGATCGGCAATCACACATGGAGAACTCCATATTCGAGTAAGAGATACAAATCTTCGTCCTCCAAAGGTACATTGTAGTAAATATCGCTTACCAGTTGCGATTTGCTTTATCTCATGGGCTTCTTTCCAAAGATCGTGTGCCTCCTTCCGCGCTTCTTGGAGTGCAGCAGAGACCGACGTCAGTTGGGTCGATTTTTCTCTTTCTTTTTGCTCAATGGCCACATTCTTCATGATCACATCATTAAGTTCTTGTTGAACTTCGCTCACCCGGGCCTTAGATTTGTCGTTAACAGCTTTGGCCTGTGCGGCCGTGGCCCTCCGTTCGACGACCTCTTTCTTGGCTTGGCCCAGTTCGGCTATAAGCCGATCAACGTCAACAACAACAATTGTGACAATCATTTGTACAACACACATTTAGAGACAAAAATTACAAATAATTCCATAAGAGAGCTAAGGCTTGCACACTTACTTTGAGCACGTTCAAAACGCTTGTTGATGCAATCCAGCTCCTCTTCGAAAATTTTAGTTTCCGATTCATTTCCGCCAACTCCAAACAGTTGAGGGCTATGACTACTGTAGAAGCCTGCAGAAGAAGATATTTTGTAAGTTTTCAGTTTTTTTCGAAATATTTTTCTAGGGTGTGTTCTCATCAACCCACCAAAGCCTTGGGGCTACACTCACTTATTTTGAACTATGCTAAATCCCGCATGAGTCTTTCAAAATCACACATGGCTTGGGAGTTACTAGGCATAATAAACATTTTAGAAAATGCATAATTACAAATGAAAAAGTATGCAGATTATCAATGGACTGAATGCTTTGCAAAACCGCACTCAGATGAGTACGACATTCTTCAGGAATGGAAGGATCATTCAGACCTTCCTCCCTTAAGTTAGGCCATCCATTTCGGAGTGGCTACGTCGGGGATGGCTTCGGGTGCGTCGTAGGAGTCTCCCTCCATGGAGAGACTACTATTGATGGTGTCAGCGAGAGAGGACCATCCAGAGTTGTCTTCGGAGGATACCCAGAAGGTATGAGCCCTCCCTCCTTTGTCTCCAGGAGAAGCTCATTCTCCTAGTCCTTTGTGGCCGATGTGTTAACCTCAACCATAATATCGTCACCCCCGGTCGTAGTCTCCGGCGCGGGGGGGGGGGGGGAGCTCCCTGGATACCACCTCCCCTGTCTCCTCTGCCACAGGGGAGGTGTGTGGGGCGAGCCGTTCCTAATTTCATCTAGATTGGCTGGCAGGGAACCCCCCCTCCAAAATTTGCTCGGTGGGGAAATCACGCCGCAGGCTGCAATGCGGAATATGAGCCTAAGTTATAACCGTGGCAATTAGAGGGAAGGTATATTCGGATTTTTTATACGTACCTTTTTGCTCAGGGTTTCACCCCGAGGGTCCTTCAAGGGACCGGCGCCTCATTTGCGGACTCCTCATATGAGTCTGGAATGTCATCGAATAGGGCGATAGGGGCCCTACGTAGCTTCTTCAGGGCAATGGGAGCTTGATCTCCCACAACATCTTCAGACACCGCTCTTTTCTTTGTATGGCAGGAGTCGCTCACCTCCTCCTCATCCTCTTCTTCCTCTCCCTCCAAATTGGAGGGAGCCAATGTCTCATCGGACTTAGTGCCCGGGGGACCCTTCAACCGAAGGCCCTCTCGGATCCTCTTCTTCCCCTTCTTCTGTTCCTCCTTCTGCCTCGAAGCTGTGCATAGCTTCTCGGCTAACATAGATGCCATCAGAGGGGTCATGATGTCCTCAGGCAAGGGCGCTAGATAGTTAATCCGTCCGGATTTCTTCAGCCAGATCTGCAGGTACTGGGGGAGGAAGGAGTGAGTTCCTTGTTAAAAAAAGGAAGGGATGAAATCTAAAAAGTATGGTAAAAATATTACCGGTCTCGCGGCGTTGAGGAGGGAAAGGACTTTGTATTCCTCCTCATCAGGCCAAGTCTTTTGTGACTTAAAAAGTTCCTTCCTCAGCTTCTTGAGTGTAGTGCGGAAAAAGATCCGCACATGGACAGTCGAACTGTCCGGATTCTCCGGATTATATTCCCACATTCGGAGAGGTCGGTGCTGGCAGGGGAGAAGGCTGGGAAGCAGCATCACCTAGATCATGTTGGTGAGGTCGATTTTCTCCATTAGATCGGAGATCCTCTTTGTGAGCTCCTTCACCTCCATGGCCTCCCCCCAATCTAGGGCATCTTCCGTCCTTCTCCCCAAATGGAGGGGGAGCTGCCTCGCATGTGTTGTGCGTCTTGTTGATGTAGAACCACTCCTTCTGCCACGACATGATGGTGTTGATGAATGTTCCCTTCAGCCATGTGGCCCCGTTGATCTTGCCGACCATCGCCCCTCCGCAATCAGCCTACTTGCCATTCACGACCCTGGGTTTGACATTAAGAACCTTCAGCCACATGACAAAGTTGGTTTGGACCTACAAGAAGGCCTCACAGACCATGATGCAAGCGGAAAGCTGGGTGATGGAGTTCGGGCGGAGATCGTGGAAGTCAAGCCCATAGTAGAACATGACCCACCGAACAAATGGGTGAAGGGGAAAACTTAAGCCTCTAATGAAATGAGGAACGAAAACTACTCTTTCCCGATCTCTAGGAGTGAGGATGACCTGGTCCTTCTCTGGTGTGCGGTGGGCTATGTTCTCTAGAAGACAGGTGCAACTCTTTAGCTCCAAAATGTCCTTCTCACTGACAGAGGAGACCTCCCACTTTCCCTTGGAACCGGCAATGCCCATTGTCGAATTGGTAAAAGGATTTGAAGGCTGGGAGGAAGAGGGGAGCCGGGGCGTTGGAGCTTCGGGAGCAAGGAATGGCGATGGTGTGCGAGATCTCAGGAGCATAAGGAGGATGAGGTGATGGTTTTTGCCTTTTATGGCTCACCAGAATACCGAAGCCCCCACCACTACACCATAAACTCCCACTTCCCAATGAAATCATGCGATTATGGGTTCGTCAGATAAACCCGAAGCATAAACCATATCCGCGGAAAATAGGGACACGATCTCCATGATGGAACGTGTGAGTAAAACGGCCTCGAACCGCTTGTTCATAAAAAATAGGCCCTGGCCAACCGTGACCTTTCGAATTGGGAAAGATGTTGCTCGTCGTCAAATGGTCGGTCTGGGGATTGAAATTTATATATATCTTTAGCTACGCGTTCGAAGGAGAAGGAGTCATTGGTAGGCCGAGCCATCGTCGGTTAAAGGAAAAAAGAGGAGCTCGCCTTGCAACCCAGAGCTCCCATGACGCCATCAAAGGAGGAATATTTCGGTTTTGGAGGCCGGTTCGGGAGCTACTGAGGGTGTCCGGGATTAGGGGATCCTTGGGACGTCTACCTATTCTCATGGGACGAACTCTCTCGCCTGTCCGACCGTCAGCAGAAGTATTGGATTCGAGATGGACTCTTCCGAAGATTTGGCATGCAATCCAAGGCGATGTAGTAATTGCCATATTCCTTCTCTGTTGTAACCAACCTTGTGTAACCCTAGTACCCATAGCATCTATGTAAGACAAGGGGCCATAGTTCTTAGGACACATTATACTCATTACGATTAAGGTTTAGACCACAACATCCGATCTCACAGTAGATCAACTCTGTACTCTATACTATTCCATCAATAACACCAAGAGCAGGGCGTAGGGTTTTACCTCCATAAAGAGGGACCGAACCTGGGAAATACACTATCTTCATCTTCTCTTGTTACCCATCGACCCTAGATCCATACTTCGGACCCCCCCTACTCGAGATCAGTCGGTTTTAACACGGACAACAGGCACGAATAAGGGCTTGCCAGTGCACCTCACATGGTAGAGGTGGGTTTGTCACCCGCTGCAACAACTTTTCCAAATTAGCTGTGGCGGGTGCTAGGCCACGCCCATCACTAATTAGAGCTCACATATAAACCCTTTTCTAGTAGTGTTATATTCAGTTATCTGTGGCATTGCACACACAATATAAGCTCTTGTTCAAATTTTATGGGCCATTTGAAATGCAAGAACGAGTGAGTTCTTCGATATATCGCACGAGTCTTCAATAATATAGCCGCATCCACCGGATGTTGCCTGGCTTACAGGAGAACCAAGCGCTAGGAAAAAAATACTATCAGGTACAACCATACCCTCCGCCTACTCATGCTCAATTGGCATCTCCATTCGGTGTTGCAACATCGTCTGTGCTAGCAAGGTTGTACAACCATCCCTCAAGGATTTATTCAGTGGTCTAACCAACTTGATTCACTAGCGACATGGGAAGACCTCTAGGAACTTCAGCAATGCTTTCCGCGTGCGCCAGCTTGGCGACAAGCTAGTGTCCATGGAAGTGTTGGAAATATGCCCTAGAGGCAATAATAAATTTGTTATTATTATATTTCCGTGTTCATGATAATTGTTTATTATCCATGCTAGAATTGTATTGATTGGAAACTTGAATACATGTGTGGATACATAGACAACACACTGTCCCTAGTGAGCCTCTAAAGGACTAGTTCGTTGATCAAAGATGGTCAAGGTTTCCTGGCCATAGACATGAGTTGTCATTTGATAACGGGATCACATCATTGGGAGAATGATGTGATGGAAAAGACCAAAACTATGAACGTAGCATCTAAAAATCCTTCCTACTAAAGATGTCGCATCCCATCTAAATACAAGTAGATAAGTATTTCTCTTAGTTTGTCGAGAACCAAGGTATCAATACAGTAGGAGGAACAAGCAAGGCTCCAATAGTAGTACCTACACAAAGAATCAAACACTTCCACCCAACGCTACAAAGGGGTTGTCAATCCCTTCAGAGTTATTTGCAAGGATGAGATCTGATAGAGATAGATAAAAAATATTGATAGATATAAAAGTAGAACTAAAGTAAATAAATTTCAGAAAAGTATTTTTGGTTTATAGATCTAAAAATATGATAAGGAAAATATAAGGGGGGGCCATAGGTTTCACTAGAGGCTTCTCTCATAAAGGAAAATAATACGATGGGTGAACAGATTACTCTCGAGCAATTGATAGAAAAGCAAATAATTATGAAGATATCCAAGGCAATGATTATGCATATAGGGATCACATCCGTATGAAGTAGTCCAAAACGATTCTGCATCTATTACTATTACTTCACACATCGACAAACTCATGCCTGCATCTAGAGTATTAAGATCATGAAGAATAGAGTAACACATTAAGTAAGAAGACATGATGTAGAGGGATAAACTCAAGCAATATCATGAAAACCCCATCTTTTTACGCTTGATGGCAACAATAAAATACGTGCCTCACTACCCCTACTGTCACTGGGTGAGGACATCGCAAGATTGAACCCAAAACTAAGCACTTGTCCCATTGCAAATATTACCAATCTAGTTGGCCAAACAAAACAAATAATGCAAAGAGACTTGCAAAGATATGAAATCATGCATCTAAGAATTCAGAAGAGACTCAAATAATATTCATGGATAATATGAACATAAACTCGCAATTCATCGGATCTCAACAAACACACCGCAAAAGAGTATTCCATCAGATAGATCTCGATGAAGATCATGAAGAACATGGTATTGAAGATCAGAGAGAAAGAAGAAGCCCTCTGGGTACTAGCTATGGACCCGTAGGTCTGTGGCGAACTACACACACATCATCAGAGGGGCAATGAAGTTGATGGAGATGCCCTCCATGATCAATTCCCTCTCTGGCAGATTATCAGAAAAGGCTCCCAGATTGGATCTCTCAGGAACAGAGGCTCCCGGCGGCGTAAAAGATTTTAGTTGCTCTTTTTGGCAATACTGGAATATTTGGGAATTTATAGGCCAAGAATTAGGGTTAGGAGATGTGCAGGGGGGCCACAAGCCAGGGGCGCGGCCACCCCCCAGGGCGCACCCTGCAGACTTGTGGCCTCCCAACAATTGCCTTACCCCCTACTCCAAGTCTGTTCCGTATCTTTTGGCCCAAGAAAAATCTTTCGAAGATTTTATTTCATTTGGACTCTGTTTAATATTCCTTATCTGCAATATTCACAAACGTGGAAAAAAACAAAAACTAGCACTAGGATCTAGATTAATAGGTTAGTCTCAAAATTAAATATAAAACAACATTTAAAACATCCAAAACATATAATATAATAGCATGGAGCAATAAAAAATTATAGATACATTGGAGACGTATTAGTGCCGTCCGTTCGAAACTTGATCGGGACTTCGCGGGACAGTTCGTGATTGGATCGCGAAGATGTACCACTACATCATCTGCTTTCTTGAACACTTCCGCTTAGCAATGTACAATGGTATGTAGATTCAATCTCTCCTCTCGTAGATGTGCATCTCCTAGATTGATCTAGGTGAGCATAGGATTTTTTTTGTTTCCCATGGAACATTCCCCAACAGTGGCATCAAGAGCTAGGTTTATGTGTAGGTGATATCATGAGTAGAACACAAAGGAGTTTGTGGGCGTTGATATTCAGATTGCTTCCCTCCTTAGACTTTTCTTGATGCAACAGTATTGTGGGATGAACCAGACCGGACCAACTTTACTCGTCCACGTACGAAAGACCGGTTCCATCGCTCACATGTAACTCATTGCATAAAGTTGGCTGTCGGGTGTCTATCTCTCCTACTTCAGTTGGATCGGATTCGATGGAGGCGACCCTTGTAGAATGTTAAATAGCAACTACCATATCACCTTGTGGTTTTTGCATAGATAAAAAATGTTCTTACTAGATACCCATAGCAGCCACGTAAAACATGCAACAACAAATTAGAGAGCATCTAACTTGTTTTTGCAGGGTATGTTGTGATATGATATGGCCAAAGACATGATGATATGTATTTTTATGTATGAGATGATCATGTTGTAATAGTTAATATCGACTTGCACGTCGATGCTACAGAAACCGGCAGGAGCCATAGGGTTGTCTTTAATTATTGTATGACATGTGTGTCAATTCATTAAGCGCTATGTGATGCTTTACTTTATAACTAAATGGTAGCAATAGTAGTACAAGCATGGTTGGCGCGACGACCTTGATGGGAACACATTGACGGAGATCATGGTGTTGTGCCGGTGATGATGGAGATCATGCCGATGCTTTGGAGATGGAGATCAAAAGCAGAAGTTCATGGCCATATGATGTCACTTATGATTTGTATGTGATGTTAATCCTTTTATGCACCTTGTTTTGCTTAGGACGACGGTAGCATTATAAGGTGATCCCACACTAAAATTTCAAGATAAAATTGTGTTCTCCTCGAGTGTGCGTCGTAGTGATAGTTCATCGTTTGAGACACCACGTGATGATCGGGTATGATATACTCTACGCTCACATACAACGGGTGCAAGACAGTGTTGCACACGCGGAACACTCGGGTTAAACTTGACGAGCCTAGCATGTACATACATGTCCTCGGAACACAAGAGACTGAAAGGTCGAACATGAGTTGTCATGGTTTTATCACGGCAGATGTCCTCGTGAAAGGACTTAAAGATGGAGCCATCGCACCTTGGTGGCGACTCAAAGGGGGTGAGTGAAAGCGAGACTCAGATTTACCCAGGTTCGGCCCCTCGTGTGGAGGTAAAAGCCTACGTCCTGCTTTGTGTGGATTAATGGTGGTTTCGATTACAAGGATGGCGTAACTCGCCTAACCTAGCTCTCGATTCTCTTTAACTCGCCTGACCTTTCCCTGGGACTCGCCTTTATATACAGGTCGAGGCCCTAGGGTTTACAAAGTCCTGCCATCCTACTCTTGGTAGCCTTCCTTATCTCTAAATCGCCGTGTTACCCATGATTAGGAGCTTCCTTGACATTCCATCATCCACTTGATCTTTTTGAACCGCCCTACAGCTCATGGGCCACTGGACGCATAATTAAAGGTGAGTCGCCCCTTTGGTGACCCGGCCCACTCAGGGCGGGTTACCCACAGGTAATATCCCCAACATTAGGCCCCATATTGTCGTGAATTCATTCGTGTCAATAAACTCCCATCAATCTCGGAGCGACTCTCCTCATTTCCGGCCTTCGACGAACGTTGAGCCGCCATCCGTGGTACTTAACCTGAGTCGCCATACAGTATTAAAGGGCGTCGCCTCATCCCCTTGGTTCCACACCCCAAACACTGTGACCATCAACGAATCTTTTGCCCATAATTGCTTATCCCGAAAATCTAGGCGCCATCATCGCGTCCTCTGACTTGTCGCCTCGATTTCCACCTCGACAGCCTCATTTTCCGTTCCTGCCCTTTAAATAATAAGAGAAATGGGGGGAGAGAAGCCCCGTCGCCAACCTCCATCTCATATTCGTCTTCGTCTTCCCTGTGCTCTTCGTCTCCGTGCACCGGCACCCCGACATCGTCTCCAAGCTCCAGCGCCCCGCCGTCGTCCCTGGCTCCTGGAGTTTTTCTCCGTCGACCGCGACTCTTCGGGCGCCAAGGAACATAAAGCTCCGAGCATTCGTTCCCGACGGCGATATCCTATCGACAGGTACACACCTTCCCCCACTTAGGTTTAGACCAAGAACGCCATGACCGTAGCTTGCTTGCGAGCTAGCTCCACAACGTGATGAACACCTCGAACTGCTTCAGATCTGTTCCCCGCTCAATTGATTGGCTTTAGGTAGCAACAGGCGTCGGCCATTTTAATCACGTCCTCTTGCCAGTTTAAACCTAAGTACTGTTGACCAACACTGTAGTTGCACTATATGCGTAGTTCATCACCATTACTTCAGGCGATATCTTCCTATTTTAATCCGTCCGTAGATCCATAATTTACCGCATGTCTGTAGAAACATGTTCATTCACCCGTTGAGAATATCTCTAAGGAAAAGCACACTTTGGAGAGTCGCCATTTAGCTTCAGCCTTCGTAGCGACTTAATTTCATTACTGTAGCGTGGATGCCTTTTCTTCCAGTCAAGAGGGCGAGTTAGAACACCACCGAAGATATACTCGTAGATCGCCCAAATAACGGGCTACGATGCTCGTCAACTGTTGGCGGGTTAACAAATCTTTTGTGAACACCATAGGCCCGTACCAGCGGGTTAGAATATTTTGGTGGGTTAACAAACCTTTTGCCAACACCATAGGCCCGCACCAGCGGGCTAAAATATACTCTAGTCTTTTACTGAGTCGCCCCGTACTCCATTTGTTTGTAGTCATGGCCATTACGAGGTGTGATTGGTTGCCAACCAAAGTCGACGATGCCATGCTAGAGAAATTTGTTAAGGCGGGTCTCCTCGACAGTAAGGAAACTATTGGTTGGAGAACCGCCCCGGGCAAGCTGACCCCCAACCCCGCTCCAGGAGAAGTAGTGATTTTCATCGATTACCTTGAGCGTGGATCCAAGCCGCCTGGGTCAAAGTTTTTCCGGGACGTCCAGCATTTCCTCAACCTCCATCCTCAAGACCTGGGACCCAACTCCATCAGCAATTTATGCCAGTTCCAGGTCTTCTGTGAAGTGTATTTGTAGAGAGAACCCATGATCCCCATGTTCTGGAACTTCTTCCATCTAAACTGCCAGACCGAGTTCCCCAATGGTCCCAACCACGAGCTTGGAGGAGTTAACATCCAGAGACGCCGCGAGCGTGGATTCTCGACAGTTCTTTTGCCCAGCCATCCCAAAGGCTGGGCCGAGTCATGGTTCTACTGCCGAGACACTTCTCCACCAGGCGAGAACCCTCTCCCGGGTTTCAGAGCAGACCGCCTGCCTATGGATTTCAAATTCCCTGACAAGATCACGGAAGAAGAAGAGTCGGAATTCATCCCACTCTTTTCAGATTTGAAATTCCTGAACAACAATGGGCTCATCGGGATCGACCTGTTCTGCTGCTCATAGAATGGAATATCCTTCCCTTGAGTCGCCGCGATGGGCTGATGTATGATTACGATGGCACTTTAGACCATCCAGAGCGCGACAGTCTCCGCCAACTCTCAGAGAGCGAAATCGTCGGAGTCATTAAGAAGCTGACCGGCGAGTCTCTAGAAGAATGCGCCAAGATCAGTCTTAAAGCCTTCTGCCGTGCCAACCCGGTGCCACCAGTAAGAATCTAAGCCACCGCTTGTCTTGTTTATACTTAACAACCTTTGTGGCTAAAGACCTACCTCCATCTATCAAAAAACCGATGTGTTTTGGCGGAGGGGCCCCAAAACTGTTGCCTCGAAGTCCACCAAGGTGCCAACCAAAAAGAAGAAGACGGTGAGCAAAAAGAAAACCGACACACAAGATTGATCTTTTATTGGCGACTCTCACGCAGACGAGGCACATTCAGAGGTAAGGATTTTTCCCTTGTCCCTTATCTATGTGTTCCGACTTAAGTTTATACCCTATATCCTTACATGTAGGGCGACGATGATGAGAGCAAGAATGATGCAGTCGAGATAATTTCCATTTCCTCCGACTCACCTTCTTCTTCCCCTAGACCAGCCAAGCGGATCTGTGGAAAAGTGGCCATGTCTTACCCTCATGCTTACATGGACCCTCATTTCCTTTTGAAGAAAGCAATATTCACCCCCTCACGCAAGACCTGTAGTCGCTCTGGCGACTTGATCACTGGACTGCCCGAGAAGACAACCAGTCGGAAACGAACCAGTGAGGTACATCTTTGTTTTGTTATATCTTTTGCCGTGTGAAATATGACTCGTCACTTTTGTGAATTTGAAGTCTTTGTCCTGTCAGACATCTCCTCCCACATCTGGCGACTCGGCCATCTCTGCTCTCCCACCGATGATTCGTGTGCAAGGGTAGGTCTTCTTTGTTAACCCAATTTTTCTAAACAATGACATGTGCTTTTAACCTTGGTGCTTTCGTCGCACGGCACAAGCGAAGAGGAGAAAAACAAGCGACTCTCCTTCTGCACACCGAACATCTGATGCCTTAGGCACGGGCACCTCTGTTCCTGAGGCTGAAGAGGAGCAAAAGGCGGCTTGTGACATTCCTGCATGCGATATTCCCAACGCCGGGGATGACTCGCCCGTCAGTTTGAAGGAGACCGCTGGAAAGAGTAACCCGCCAAGCCCTCTCAAGGCGACCGACAATCCAGACATCATGGTTACCGGCGTTGGCTACTCCACTCCCCCAACTGTCGTGCTTTCCAAACATACTTCAAAGGCGAGTCGCCTTTCCCCTGATGGCGACGCGGAACCCCTCAAACTCCCAAAATACGAGAAGCTGGAATTCCACCAGCTTTGCTCCAGCTTCACAAGTCACCTGGAGAGGGATTTTGAGCTGAACAAAAGCTTTCTCCGCCTTATGAGGACCAAACACGAGGTATGTTGATGTATTTTCCTATACCCATTAGCCTTCCAAGGACCGGCTCTTCTTTTGGAAGATGAGCCGGATCTTGTATTAGAAAAACTTCAACCTCTAGCCCCCAAGGGCCGGGTCATCTTTTTAGAAGATGAGCCGGGTCTTGTATTAGAAAACTTCAACCTGTAGCCCCCAAGGGCCGGGTCATCTTTTTAGAAGATGAGTTGGGTCTTTTATTAGAAAACTTCAACCTGTAGCCCCCAAGGGCCGGGTCATCTTTTTAGAAGATGAGTCGGGTCTTGTATTAGAAAACTTCAACCTGTAGCCCCCAAGGGCTGGGTCATCTTTTTTAGAAGATGAGCCGGGTCTTGTATTAGAAAACTTCAACATGTAGTCCCCAAGGGCTGGGTCATCTTTTTAGAAGATGAGCCGGGTCTTGTATGTGGTATGACTTTTGATAAAAAATCGTACATTAGCCCCCAAGTGTCAGGAGTATTGCTTGCAAAAATTCTGAGACTTGTCTCCCCAAATATGATGTGCAGGAGTCTATGGCCCAAACTGAGTCGGCGGTAGCCGACTTAAAGAAAAACCTGTCTGGTCAACAGGATGCTTACTCCGAGTTGGAGGCAAAATTCCGTTTGCTGCAGGCTGATTTAGAAAAAATGAAGGTCGACTAGAAGTTTTTTGAGAAGAAAGCCAAGGCCGATCAAGCCGCCATCTTGAGCGTGCTGAGCAGGCAGAACAGAAATAGGAAGCTGCCTAACAGGAGCTGACCGGCTTAAAAAAGCATGTACCCAATATGACAGTCGCCATGTTTGGTAAGCTTGATCTTTGAACTCTTTTGACTAACCAATTTGGGATCAAAAGTTATCAAATACTTATGTCCCCTTTGCAGGCGCCCGAGCTGTCAATCTGCCAGACGACTGCCTGCTTAAATTGAGAGCCATATACACCATTGCTGAGCAGCTGTACACCGGAGGCGTGTTATCAATCAAGGCATTGATGGGAAAGAAGGGACCAATAATGACCATCAAGCAAATGCTTGGCTTCTTGTCCACGCTGCCTCCTCAAATAGAAGAATTAAAGAGATCAGACGCCCGAACGGGAGTGTTGAACACACTGAGTCGGTGCCTAGCGTACGCCCCGGAGCTCAAAACTGAGGAAATAGTCGCCGGCTACCCCGAGCTAAAAGACGATGGGTCAGAATTCACCGAGATGGACTACCACCGGACCATCGTAGAATCTCGCTATGCGGCGACTCAACTGGCAGCCAGTTTGGATCTGAAGAAGTATCAAGCCGCCTACAACGAAAACAAAAAGAAGGTGACGCCTCCTTCATATGAAATTGCTAGCCTAGTTCCTAGTCGTCCCAAGAATCCTTTTGATCTTGACTTGGACCTGTCTCTCTTCCTGGATGAGAAAGACGAGTTCATCGCCTTGTCCAAGTGTAACTGGAAACTGGGCGACTTACGAATTGAAGGCGGAGAAAGCTCAAGGCAAGGCGACTCGATGGCGGCCTGACTCACCCATGGATCCTTCCTTTGTTGGGGAATTATACTCATTCTGGCCATGTGAGCCATGTAATTATCTTGCTAGTGTGTGTGTAACAAAAAACATGCCGTATTGTCTTTTGGATAGAACCATTTGTAGTCCTTGAATCCTATCCATGACTCGCCTACAACTTTTTCATAAACCAAGAAATGGCTCAAAATTTGTCCTGGCATGTTAGGAAAATGGCAGCTAATTCAGCAAGTGCATGTCCAGGAATAAACTAGCCCCCTGGATCATGGCAAGAGATAAGTTAGCCCCCGGGATATGGCGAGAGAGAAATCAGCCCCCGGGTCATGGCGAGAGATAAATCAGTCCCCGGGTTACGGAGAGAAATATGAACCGGGGCGAGTTATAATCAAAACCAGTTGAAAGGAAAAAAAATTATCGACTCAATGAGTTTCGATAGGATAAGATGAGTTTGCAAAACTCTAGTGTTACCCTTAGGAAACTTTTGCAAAAAAGCCTCGTTATTTTAGACCGGCTGATCAGGCGCGAGTCAAGCTTCTATGAAGCAGGTTCAATGAACCAATGGTTTCTCTATTTTCCATGTGTGACTCTGGCCGGTACCTTTTATGTTTTAACCAAGACGAGTTCAGGGTCCAAATAACGGATTGACTCGCCTTGAGTACATAGGTCCATGTGGCGACTTGTTCAACACATAGTCCAGTATAACCATTTGTAATGCGGCATTTTTTCGCTAGCCAAGAGGGTATTCAGGCTAAACTCAATGAGTGGAAGCCCCCAAGTGACCTATGGTTTAGGAAGAAACCAGGCATAGGATTACAGAAGCGTATACGCTCTTACTGCAAAACGACTTCGGGACTAGTAGCCCCCAAGTAAGCCGGTTTACTTCTCAAAACCATATAAGGCACCTATGTTTGAACCGTGCGACTTGGTAACGTTGGTCCTCTTTGGCGGTTTATCAAAGCCCATTTTTGAAGCAAGTGCAACGTGGCGACTTACGCTCTTTGACCATGATAGCGTCCATGTTTGGGCGACTTATAGAACAATAAAGACTCATGCTTTCAAAAGCTGAAACGGTAGAGGACCCCGAAATTCGTGGGTGTTGGCTTTATTGCTTTCATAATTCATGGATTACAATTTGCTAAAAACTGATAAAAGAAAGAGAGGGAGCTCATGGCTCTCAGTATAGTAAGGCCGTAGATGGGCTATGTTCCACGGGCGAGTTGTCTCAACCTCCGTAGTTGGCCGATCTGGGCGAAGATCCATCAAATAGTATGAGCCGTTCCGAAGATTCTTGCTGACGACAAACGGTCCCTCCCATGGAGGTGACAACTTGTGCATACCGGTATGATCTCGAATTAAACTGAGCACTAAGTCGCCTTCTTGGAAAGCTCGGCTCTTGACCCGGCGACTATGATAACGGCGCAAGTCCTGTTGGTAAATAGCCGACCGTGACGCAGCCAAGTCACGTTCCTCCTCCAAGGCGTCCAGCGAGTCTTGTCGTGCCGACTCGTTGTCCTCCTCCACGTAAGCGGCGACTCGCGGGGAATCATATTTTATGTCGCTTGGTAACACTGCCTCCGCCCCGTAGACGAGAAATAAATGAGTAAAACCCATGGAGCGATTTGTCGTCCTGATACTCCACAGAACTGATGGCAACTCCTCGACCCAACATCCTCGTGTGCGTTCCAAAGGTACCATGAGCCGAGGCTTAATCCCTCGTAATATTTCCTGATTCGCCCTCTCTGCCTGTCCATTAGACCGGGGATGTGCAACCGCGAAAACATCAAGTCGGATATGCTCTCGTGAACAGAACTCTTGCATTGCACCTTTGGATAGGTTAGTACCATTGTCTGTAATGATACTATGTGGATATCCGAACCGGAAAATTAGCTTCTTCAAAAATTTGACAGCCGTATCAGCGTCACAACTGCTAACAGGTTCTGCTTCCACCCATTTGGTAAATTTGTCAACCGCCACCAAGAGATGAGTCTTTTTATTGGAAGACATTTTGAAAGGGCCAACCATATCAAGCCCCCAGACTGCAAACGGCCAAGTGATTGGTATCATCCGCAATTCCTGAGCCGGTACATGCATCTGGCGTCCAAACTTTTGGCAGCCATCACATCGGCAGATGATCTCCTTTGCGTCTGCATGAGCCGTCAACCAATAAAACCCATGTCTGAAGGCTTTAGAAACCAATGATCAGGATCCGGCATGATGACCACAGTCGCCCGCATGAATCTCATTGAGGATCATACATCCTTCCTCAGAAGAAACGCATCTTTGAAATACCCCCGAGGTGCTTCGTTTGTGTAACTCGCCGTTGTGTATGACCATAGATTTGCACCGACGGACAACTTGGCGAGCTAGCAGCTCGTCGGCGGGTAACTCACCTCTGGTTAGATACGCCATGTAGGGAATAGCCCAGTCCGGAGTAGTGTGAAGAGCCACCATGAGTTGAGATTCAGGGTCTGGTACCGCCAGATCTTCCTCCGAAGGCAATTAGCACTGATGGGTTAGCTAATTGCCACTTCAAGGCTTCGAAGGCGTCGTTGGCCTCATATGTCCATACAAAACGATCGGTTTTTCTGAGCAGCTGGTAGAGAGGGATGGCCTTCTCCCCAAGGCGACTTATAAAACGGCTCAAGGCTGCGATTCGACCCGCCATGCGCTGTACTTTTTTAACATTGGCTGGTTTCCCAAGCGAAGTGATTGCTTCAATCTTCTTCGGGTTGGCCCCGATTCCACGTTCTGACACCAAGAAACCCAATAGATTCCCCGCGGGGACACCAAAAACACACTTGGTGGGATTAAGCCTCATCTGGTAAACACGCAGGTTGTCGAATGTTTCTTTGAGATCCTCGAAAAGCGACTCCTTGCGGTGAGATCTGACCACGATGTCGTCCACGTAAGCGTGGACGTTACGGCCTATCTGGCTGTGTAAGCAGTTTTGGATGCAGCGCTGGTAAGTCGCCCCCGCGCTCTTGAGCCCAAAAGGCATGGACACGTAACAGAAAGCTCCGAACGGGGTTATGAAGGATGTCTTCTCCTGATCCACCACCGCCATTTTTATCTGGTGGTACCCTGAATAGGCATCCAAGAAACACAGACGTTCGCAACCCTCCGTCGAATCTATGATTTGATCAATGCGGGGAAGGGCAAACGGATCCTTCGGGCAAGCTCTATTAAGGTCCGTGTAATCAATGCACATGCGGAAAGTGTCGTTCTTCTTGAGTACCAAGACCGGGTTAGCCAGCCATTCTGGGTGAAAAACCTCGATGATGAACCCAGCGGCAAGGAGCCGGGCTACTTCTTCTCCAATCGCCTTACGGCGCTCTTCGTTAAACCTGCAGAGGTACTGTCGCACCGGCTTAACTTTGGGGTCGGTATTGAGATGGTGCTCAGCAAATTCTCTCGGCACACCCGGCATGTCAGAAGGTTTCCATGCAAAGATGTCCCAATTCTCATGGATGAATTCGATGAGCGCGCTTTCCTATTTGGGATCGAGACACGCCCCAATAGTGAACTGCTTGGTAGAGTCGCCCGGCGTAAAATCAATAACATTGGTGTCGTCCGCTGGTTTGAACTTGAGTGGCGGCTCAGAATCGATAGTTGGCCTTTTGAGCGGCGTCATGTCTGCCAGGTCAACGTGGGATTGGTGAAACTTAAGCTCCTCGGCCGCGCAAGCTGACTCGGCATAAGCCGCATCTCCTTCTTCGCATTCTTGGGCTATTTTCCTGTCGCCGTGGATAGTGATGGGAGCCTTGGGTCCAGGCATCTTGAGCTTGAGATAAACATAGCATGGGCGAGCCATGAAGTTGGCATAGGATGGCCGTCCAAACAGCGCATGGTAGGGGCTCTTGATCTTGACTACCTCGAACAAGAGAGACTCGCTCCTCTAGTTTCATTCCATGCCAAAAGCCACATTAAGCTTGACCCGCCCAATGGGGTATGCCGACTTACCATGCACAATACCGTGGAAAACCGTGGATGATGGCATCAGGTCCTTCTCGAGGAGATTCACCCGTCGGAAAGTGTCGAAATATAAGATGTTGATGTTGTTGCCCCCGTCCATAAGGACTTTGGAGAGGGTGTATCCCCCAACTTGGGGAGTCACAGGTAATATCCCCAACATGGGTCATATAGTAGATATGATCAACATCGACATGTGCACCTTTGAAACCACCTCATCTCACGTGATGGCCACACATGGGTTGGTGGATTTGGATCATGTACCACTCGAATGACTAGAGGGATGTCAATTTAAGTGTGAGTTGTTTAGTAATATTATTAACTAAACTCATTATCTTGAACAATAGTCTAAGTAATCTTTGCAAATTTTATGTTGTAGATCAATGGCTCGCGTAGTAGCACCACTGAATTTTAATGCGTTCCTAGAGAAAGCCAAGCTCAAAGATGATGGGAGCAACTTTGTAGACTGGGCCCGCAATCTGAGGCTTATCCTCATGGTTTCCCAAAAGAGTTATGTGACAGCCCGATGCCGACGTTCTAGAAGCTTCCCCTCTCTTTCCGTTTTTCGTCGTGTGGCTTATTTTTAATTGTCGTGTCATCATCGCATCATGCGCATCATCTGCATGGCATCGGCGTCTCCGTTGCCGCCAGTTTTCAAACTTGCATGCGTTGATAGTTGCCGGTTTGCGTCGCTGTCCGTTCTCAGTCCGACCGCACTCGCACGCGCCCGCGGCACCGTCGAAACCCTGTTTTAAAAACGCGTTTAAAACTTCCTCTGATCGAGGTGAAACTTGGCACGCGGTCGCGATTGGTTATGACTAGACCTCCTGTCGAATTTCGTCGCGTTTGGAGACCGTCTGGTACCCGAACGGTTGACCGTAGCGGCACCGTATTCGGGCTACCGTCGGACGTCTGTCGGTGTTTTAAAAATTCGTGCCGCGTCGCCTGTTCTCCCTCTCGTCTCCGGATAACCCCTCTACACGGCCTCGTAACCGTTCCGGCGTTCGGAATCGTCCGAATCCGACCTCGCGGTTGGATCGGGAACGAAATTCCGGTTAACCGAGCCCCCCGGTTTGCCTATATATAGACCTCTTCTAGTTTTCGGACAACCCCCTCTCATATCTCCTCGAATTCCGTGCCAAACCACCCCTAACCCTAATCCTGCCGGATCCTCTCTCCCACCAGCACCGCCGGGCCCGTGAACCCGAGGCAGGCCCTCCCGAGCCCATATCGGCCCGAGGCAGCCGCCGCCGCCTGCACTGGCCGGCGCGCCACCGCAAGCCAAGCCGCCCCCTCGCATCGTGGCGTCCCGGGCCATCCCGTGCCTCGACCTGCGCCGTCCGGAGAGCCCAGTCGCCGGAGCCCCCGCTAGGACCGGCCCGTCCCACGTCGTCGACAGCCGCCGCCGCGCAGAGCCTCCTCCGGCCGCCGTTGCCCCAGATCCCGCGCGCGCCGACCTCGTCGTCCAGGAGTCACCTCAAGCCGCCGCCGCGAGGAACGCGACCCCGACGGTCGGATCTACCCTGCGCCGCTTTCCCCCGCCTTCCTCGACCCGCCGGGAGCCCGTGCCACCCTACGTCAGTGCGACGGCCTGCCGCCGCCATGGCCGCACTCGAGCTGGAGGGCGACAGGGCCAGCGCCGCCCCGCTCCCTGCCCCAAACCAGTGCATGGGCCGGCCAGCACCGGCGCCACGTGGCCCAGCTCGGCGGTCCAGCTCCGCGACCCAGCTCCACCACCGCCGGCCTGCCCAGCCTCTCCACCGGTCGGCCCATCAAGCCCAATGTGAGCTCTCCTGCGAGCCCCTCTAGTCGTGCCCGAGCGTTGTGTAATTAAGTTGTGCTCGCGCCGTGTTGAACCCATTAGAGGTTCGGCCCATTAGTATTGTATTAGGTTTTCAGTTTTATCTTTTTCACGGAACCACTAGATTTTAAACGCCCGTATCTTTAGTTCCGTTAGTCGGATCGAGGTGATATTTATATCGATTTGGTGTAGAATTTCACGTAGAATATGATTTTGAAACTTGCATATTTATTTAACGCCGTTTAGGGTGCCTAATGCTTTGTTTTGCATGCTGTTACAATAGGTTCCGATCCATAGTTATTTTTCGCGCGTGTTCGGGTTGTTCGTATGACGTAGGATAAATGTCCATGCTCTAGGGAGCTATTTTCCATGTATTTTAGAGCTGTCATTTGTATTTTTGCATGTAGGGGATTGCCGGTAGTTGTTTTCCCGTATATAGGTTTTTCTCCCGCATTATTGTGTGGCTTTATTTTGCGTTGCAAACCCCACATATTTTATATGTTTTCGGGGTAGAAAAATCCCGTGGATTTTTCTGTGCAATTAGTTTTAGTTTTTGAGGAAGTTAGTTCGCGAGATATTTTGTCGTGAAGCCCTTTTGTTAAATTCGTAGAATTTATTCCGTGACTCGTTTGAATTAGTTGTCAACTAGGGAGTTGATCTTGGGTGTTTTGTTTAGGCCCTGGTATTTTTAGTTGCAATAGAAATGCATGTTTAGGTGTTGTTTGCTTGCTCTCAAGTTGCTTGAATAGTGCTGTTTCAGAGGAGCTGAAATATTTCTAAGTCTGGAATCTGTTATATTTTGTGGCTGTCTTGTCTTGCTTGTATCTTGTGAACTGTAGCTCTTTTGATGTTGGCCCAATGGAGTAAGTTGTAGACCTTGTGTTTCTCTAGCATGCTGTGAAGTTTCATGCCATCTGAAGTCCTGTAGCTACAGGTTTTGCTGCTGTCAATATAGCTTCAGGATGAAAACTGCACTTTCGCGAGGTGTAATTTTCACTAAGTCTGAAATAGTGCGTGAGATGCCATTTTGTGTCTTCGTGTCCTAGTGCTCCTTGCTGCCATGCTAGATGTTGTTAGTTGTTTGTAGTAGAGCTTCTTGCCCTCTTCCGTTCCATGCCTTGCTTGAGCATATCGGAGTTGTGTAGCCGTAGTTGTGGGGCGTAGAAAGTGCCTTGTGGCTGTTTTTGGCAGTTTGTAGTGATTTCTTGTTTTGCTCGTAGTTTTCAAACCGTAGCTCCGTTTTGATCGTGTCCTACTTGAAACTTGTTTAGAATCTTGTGAAGTATCATTTTCTCTTGCTGGTTGTTTGTGTTGAGGTGCTCGTAGCCGCCGCTGCACACATTTGGCATTCATGCCATCATATCTTGCGGTGCTCGTAACTTTTGATCCGTAGCTCCGTTGGAGATGTTCTCTACGTGTAGGTTGCTTGCCTTGACGCGTAGAATCACGTGAACCTATTTGTTTTACTGTTTAACAACCAATTAAATGCATTAGTTCAGATCTGGACAGAATTGTAAATTAACATGTGAGGTCGTTTTGGAGGTGCTATATGTCATTTCCGACCTCACTTAAAATGTCTAGATAGGTAGTTTAATTTCCGCTTCACCTCTTGCATGTTTGACAACATTAATATTGCGTGTAGATAACCGGGAGTGAACTAAATAATTAACATGGAGTTTCGTCAATATGCAACTCGTGCATATTGAACTTCACTTAATGTGTAGGTATGATTGTGTGATTTTTCATGCCGTGACTTGCATGTATTCAGTAGCTCATGCATCATATGTGTTGTGCATCGTGTGGTGAATTCCGTGTGTTGATGCTTGTTTCCGGTTTCCCCGTCTCGATAGAGTTCCGCACGCGTGCCGGATTGTGAGGACCCGTTCGACTACGTCGGTTCATCTGCTTCACGGGGGCATTCTTCTTCCAAGCGGGATCTCAGGCAAGATGATCATTTCCCCAGATATCATTACTATCATTGCCATGCTAGTTTACCGTTTCTATCGTTTATGTCTCGTTGCCTACCACATGTTAAATATCAGCCTCTCAACAATGCCATGATAACCTTCAACCTGTTCGACCTAGCAAACCACTGATTGGCTATGTTACCGCTTGCGTATCCATGTGTTAGCGTTGCTAGTTGCAGGTGCAGTTGCTTCCATGTGATAACATGGGTTCCTTGTCATATCACCATATTTTAATGCTATTTAATTTAATGCACCTATATACTTGGTAAAAGGTGGAAGTCTCGGCCTTTCTAGCCTGGTGTTTTGTTCCACCTTTGCCCCCTTAGTTTTCGGCTACCGGTGTTATGTTCCATAAACGAGCGCTCCTAACACGATCGGGGTTATTATGGGGACCCCCTTGATAATTTGTTTTAGATTAAGGCTGGTCTGGCAAGGCCCAACTTTGGTTCTACATTTGCCCAACATAATAATTTCGATAAATTGAAATGCATAGGGAGTTAGCGCTACCCGAGGAGTAATTTTACATAAACAGGGGGGGCCAGTGCTGATGGTGTTGGTCCCAAACGGTCTGCCTGCGGGGCCACCGTGAGGAAACTCGAGGTTTGGCACCTGTAGCTAGTTCTATCCGTCGTGTCCTGAGAACGAGATACGCGGCTCCTATCGGGTTCGTCGACACGTCGGGCGGCCTTGCTGGATTAGTTTTACCTTTGACGAGATATCTTGTGCATGGGGATTCCGGTGATGCTTTGGGTAATCTCAGAGTTGAGGTTTTCCACTAGGGAATCCGAGGAGTTTTACCTTTGATGAGATATCGTTTATGCTTCGTGATTGAGGATTTCTACGCGGCTTGTGGTAATTTGTGATGGACTAGTTGGAGCACCCCTGCAGGGTTAAATCTTTCGGAAAGCCGTGCCCGCGGTTATGTGGCAACGTGGAAACTTTGTTTAACACTGGTTCTAGATAACTTGAAGTTAACTTAACTAAAACATGTCAACTGTGTGCGTAACCGTGACTGTCTCTTTCGTGAGTTCCTTCTCCGATCGAGGACACGGTGGGGTTATGTCTGACGTAGGAAGGTGTTCAGGATCATTCATTTGATCATCAGTAGTTCACGTCCGTTATGCGTAGATCTTCCCCCTCTTACTTCTTGTACTCGTAAGTTAGCCACCATATATATGCTTAGCCGCTGCTGCAACCTCACCAATTAACCATGCCTCACCCATTAAGCTTTGCTAGTCTTGATACCTTTGGAAATGAGATTGCTGAGTCCCCTGCGGCTCACAGATTACTACAACCCCAGTTGCAGGTACAGGTAAAGGTTACTTGACGCGAGCGTGTTGATTGTTCATTTGGAGTTGCGTCTTCTTCTTCTTCTTCTTCGATCTAGGATGGGTTCCAGGCCGGCAGCCTGGGATAGCAAGGATGGACGTCGTTCTTCTTTTGTTGTTTGTTTTCGTCCGTAGTCGGACCCTGCTCTTACTCTTGATGTTTATGTAATGTACTGATGTGACTCTGATGTAGCTTGTGGCGAGTGTAAGCCAACTCTCTATGTATCTCATCTTTTCAGTACATGTACTTGTAACGATATCCATTCTTGCGACACGACGAGATGCGCTTCTATCCCTGACGAGGCCCTCGTGCCAAATTGAGGATAGGGTCGCATCTGGGGCGTGACAAGTTATGTCCTTGATACACCACTTGGTGATTCTCCACCCTTCCCGATGGCTAAATACGTTATGAACGTCTGGAAGTCACGTCTTTATGACTACTCAGTAGTTTAGTGTGCAATTTTCTATGGCTTAGAACCAGGACTTCAAAGACGTTTTGAACGTCCTGGAGCATATGAGATGTTCCAGGAGTTGAAGTTTATCTTTGAGAAGAATGACCGGATCGAGAGGTATGAGACCTCCGACAAGTTCTATGCTTGCAAGATGGAGGAGAACTGGTGTGTCATTGAGCACATACTCAGACTGTCTGGGTATTCCAACCGTCTGGCTGAATTGGGAATTGTTCTCCCGCGAGAGGCAATCACTGACAAAGTTCTTCAATCATTACCACCTAGCTACAAGAGCTTTGTGATGAACCATAACATGCAAGGGATGAATAAATTAGTCGTCGAGCTGTTCGCGATGCTGAAAGTCGCTGAGTCAGAAATTCAGAAGTTACATCAAGTGTTGATGGTCAATAAAACCACTAGTTTCAATAAAAATGGCAAGGGAAAGAAAGGTAACTTCGAGAATAGTGGCAAAACTTTTGCCCCTCCCATGAAGAAACCCAAGGATGGACCCAAACCAGAAACTGAGTGTTATCATTGCATGGGGACTGACCACTGGAAACGGAAATGCCCCAAGCATCTGGCCGACAAGAAGGTGGCCAACACTAAACAAGGTATATATGATATACATGTTATTTATGTGTACCTTACCAACTCTCATTGTAGTGTGTGGGTAACTGACACCGGTTCGGTTGCTCACATTTGCAACTCAAAACAGGAAGTGCGGAATAGACGGAGGTTGGCGAAGGACGAAGTGCCGATGCGCATGGGAAATGGTTCCAAGGTTGATGTGATCGCCGTCGGCAAGCTCTCACTTCAATTACCATCGTGATTAGTGATGAACCTGAATAATTACCATCGCCGAAGTGACGGAGGTTAAGCATGAACATTATATCTAAACCTTGTTTATTGCGAGAAGGTTACTCATTTAAATCAAAGAATAATGGTTGTTCTATTTATATGAGTAATATCTTTTATTTTCATGTAGCCAATGTGAGGGGTTTATTCTTATTGAATGTCGATAATAATGACACACATGTTCATTACGTTGATGACAAAAGATGTAGAGTTGATAATGATAGTACCACTTGTGGCACTACCGCTTAGGTCATATTGGTGTAAAACGCATGAAGAAACTCCATGCTTATGGACTTTTCGAGTCACTTTATTTTTTTTTGACCGGCTACTGTAGGGAAAACCCCCCACAGCCTTTTTTTCTTTTATTCCCATATATAAGAGTAGTATGTACAAGAAGAAGTTAGAATGTACAAGGGGGATGGGTAGCTATGGTTACAAACCTCAAGGAGGCAAAAAGGAAATCCATTTAAGGAGATCATCCCTCAAACTAGCCTTAATCCTATGAGCTAACAGGGAAATGTCATGGATGAAACCAGATCTCCATTTTCTGAACCTTGGCTGCTCCTGGTTAAACACCTTGGCATTTCTGACAGTCCAGATGTTCCAACATGCAGTGAAGACCACCTCAGCAAAAAATGGGTTATGGAAGTCTCTCTTAGCAGCTACAGTAGCTCTCCACATGGACGGACCCTGCCATGTGATCTGCAGGTAGGTCCAGACCCTGGTGCTGAAAAGACAGTTGAAAAGTAAGTGATCTCTGTCTTCTTTAACACTGGCATGGCATAGAACACAGAGATTGGAGTCTGAAATATTCCAGTGACGCCGTTCAAGCATGTCTTGGGTGTTAAGCCTATCCATGATGAGCATCCAGGCAAACATCTTGATCTTCATTGTACAACAGGTCCTCCAGATCCAGTTTAGCAGGGGGTTTGGTATAATAGTGATGTGAATATGAGTATAGTATCTCTTGGCTGTGTAGGCCTTAGCATCCTTTCCCCATACCCAACTGTCAGGGGCCTGGGGATCAATATCCAGGGCTTGAAGTAGGGATTTGACTGAAAGTAGCTCTTGGCAAGCTTGATCAGAGAGGGGCAAGTGAAACATGGAGAGCATACTTTCATCATAAAAAGCTTTAAAAACTTCCTCAGCTGTGCAGAAAGGATCAGCAACAAAGGAGAATAGCCTTTGAAATCTAGCAGCCAGAGGCCTAGTGGAGTTTCCAATCAACCAGGAGTCAGACCAAAACAGGAAGGTGTCACCCTTGTTAGGCTGAACATATGTAACTGATCTGAACTTGTCAAGCCTATTGCAGATATCCTTCCACCAAAAAGAACCACAAAGAGCAGTTCCCTGAGGAACTGTGTTGTGATAGTAAGTGTTCCAGATTAAGTGAACCCATGGGATATCAGCATGATTCAGAAATTTAGTATATTTATTTTCTCACCTTCAAAGCTCATCGGTGAAGGTGGATATCTTTATTTTCTCACCTTCACCAATGACTTAAGTAGATATGGTTATATTTACTTAATGAAACACAAGTCTGAAACGTTTGAAAAGTTCAAGCAATTTCCAAGTGAAGTGGAGAATCATCATAACAAGAAGATCAAATTCCTATGATCTGATCGAGGAGGCGAATATCTGAGTTATGAGTTTGGCACTCACCTAAGACAATGTGGAATTGTTTCACATTTGACACCGCCTGGAGCACCATAGCGTAATGGTGTGTCTAAACATCATAATCGTACTTTATTAGATATAGTGCATTCTATGATCTCTCTTGTTGATTTGTCGTTATCATTTTGGGGTTATGCATTAGAGACAGTTGCATTCACTTTAAATAGGGCACCATCAAAACCCGTTGAGATGACACCATATGAACTGTGGTTTGGCAAGAAACCAAAGTTGTCGTTTCTTAAAGTATGGGGATGTGATGCTTATGTCAAAAAGCTTCAGCCAGAAAAGATGGAACCCAAAGCGGAGAATGCGTCTTCATAGGATACCCAAAAAAACAGTTGGGTACACCTTCTATCTCAGATCTGAAGGCAAAGTGTTTGTCGCTAAAAACAAAAAAAAATCTTGAGAAAGAGTTTCTCTCGAAAGAATTGAGTGGGAGGAAGATAGAACTTGATGAGGTTGTAGAACCTTTACTTCAAACAAAGAGTAGCGTAGCGCAGAAAAATGTTTCTGTGGAGCATACACAAGTTGAAAAGGAAGCCAATGATGATGATCATGAAGCTTCAGATCAGGTTGCTATCGAACCTCGTAGGTCGACAAGGGCACATACCGCTCCTGAGTGGTACGGTAACCCTGTCTTAAACATCATGTTGTTGGACAACGATGAACCTACGAACTATGAAGAAGCGATGGTGGGCCGAGATTCCGACAAATGGTTAGAGGCCATGAAATTAAGAGAGGATTCATGTATGAAAACAAAATGTGGACTTTGGAAGTATTACCGGAAGGGCAAAAGGCCATTCAAAATAAATGGATCTTTGATAAGAAGACGGACGCGAACGGTAATGCCACCGTCTATAAAGCTCGACTTGTTGCAAGGAGTTTTTCACAAGTTCAAGGAGTTGACTACGATGAGACTTTCTCACCCATAGCGATGCTTAAGTCCGTCAACATCATGTTAGCAATAACGGCAATTTTCTATTATGAAATTTGGCTGATGGATGTCAAAACAGCGTTCCTTAACTGTTTCCTTATGGAAGAGTTGTATATGATGCAACCAGAAGGTTTTGTCGATCCCCAGAATGCTGACAAAGTTTGCAAACTCCAGCGATCCATTTATAGACTGGTGCAAGCATCTTGGAGTTCGAATCATCGCTTTGATGAGGTGATCAAGGCGTTTGGGTTTATACAAGTTCATGGAGAAGCTTGTATTTACAAGAAAATGAGTGAGAACTCTATAGTGTTTCTAATATTATATGTGGATGACATATTTCTGATTGGAAACAATATAGACCTTTTGGGAAGCGTAAAGGATTATTTGAATAAAAAACTCAATGAAGGACCTCGGAGAAGCTGCTTACATATTAGGCATCAATATCTATAGAGATAGATCGAGACGCTTGATAGGACTTTCACAGAGCACATACCTTGATAAAGTTTTGAAGAAGTTCAAAATGGAACAATCCAAGAAAAGGTTCTTGCCTGTGTTACAAGGTATGAAGTTGAGTAAGACTCAATGCCAGTGACTGCAGAACATAAAGAAAAGATGAGTGTCGTCCCCTATGCTTCAGCCATAGGATCTATCATGTATGCAATGTTGTGCACAAGACCTGATGTAAGCCTTGCCATAAGTATGGCGGGAAGGTTTCAAAGTGATCCAGGAATGGAACACTAGACAGTGGTCAAGAATATTCTGAAGTACCTGAAAAGGACCAAGGAAATGTTTCTCGTGTATGGAGGTGATCAAGAGCTCGTAGTAAAGGGTTACGTCGATGTCAGCTTTGACACTGATCCGGATGACCCTAAGTCACAAAACGGATACATATATATTCTCAATGGGGGTGTACTAAGATCGTGCAGTTCCAAGCAAAGCGTGGTAGCTGATTCTACATGCGAAGCGGAGTACATAGTTGCCTCAGAGGCGGCTAAAGAAGATGTCTTGATGAAGGAGTTCATGGCAGAATCTTGGAGTTGTGCCCAGTGCGCTAGATCTAATGACTCTTTTCTATAACAACACTGGTATCATTGCTCTAGCAAAAGAACCAGGGTTTCATAAAAGGACCAGACACGTAAAGCAACGCTTCAATTCCATCCGCGATTACATCAAGGAGGAGGACATAAATATTTGCAAAGTGCACACGGATCTAAATGTTGCACACCCGTTGACTAAACCTCTTCCACGGGCTCAGCATGATCAACACCAGAAATGTATGGGTGTTAGATTCATTACGAAATCACATACTGAAGTGAGCTATATTATTGACTCTAGTGCAAGTGGGAGACTGTTGGAAATATGCCCTAGAGGCAATAATAAATTAATTATTATTATATTTCCTTGTTCATGATAATATTTTATTATCCATGCTAGAATTGTATTGATTGGAAACTCAAATACATGTGTGGATACATAGACCACACACTGTCCCTAGTGAGCCTCTAAAGGACTAGCTCGTTGATCAAAGATGTTCAAGGTTTCCTGGCTATAGACATGAGTTGTCATTTGATAACGGGATCACATCATTGGGAGAATGATGGGATGGTTATGTGAAAGCCCGAGACCGATGCTCCACATGATTCCCCTCTTATTCCGTTGCCGTCGTGCAATTAGATTGTCTCTCGCATTGATCATCGCATCATCTGCAATGCATCGGCACTCCCTTGCCGCCAGTTTTCACAACTTGCATCCGTTATTAGTTGTCGGTTCTCTCCGTATTCGTCGTTGACCGTTTGAGTCCAAACACACACGCACGCGCTTGCGGCATCGATAAAATATTGTTCTTAAAACTGCGTATAAAATATTCTAGGATTGAGTTGAAACTTCGCGTGCGATCTTATTTTAATGTAGGTAGACCGCCTGCCAAATTTTCTCGCAATCGGAGTTCGTTTGATACCCGAACGGTCGTGCGTAGAGGCACCATCATTGATTTATTGTCGAAATTTTTCCGGTGTTCTAAAAATATCGTGCCGAACCACAAACTTCTCTCTCTTCTTAGCCCACCACCAATCTACACAGCCACTAAGCCCACCTAAGCTACCCCACGATCGGAGCCGTCCGATCACGATTGGAGGGTCGGAAAACGGGCAAGACTCATCAAACCCAAGCCCCATTACTATATATAGAACCCTCTAGTCTATTTTTGGACAACCCTAAGGGAAAAACAGCCCTAGCCCCCTTCCCACGCAGCCATCCGCCCCTCCTCGATTTTAGCACCGCCCCGCTCCCCACGGCCCCTTAGCGTCGTCTTAGCGACCCAGCGTCGTCGCGTTGTCGTCTGTGGCCAATGGGAGGCCGCCACGTCACCTAGCAGCTCTTCCCTCCACCGCGGCCCGCCAGAGCCCGACCGCACCCACATCCGCCCGTGCGAGCCCGTGCCTCCTGCAGCTCCAGATCCAGCCGCCGCTCTTAATTTGGATCGCAGAGAGCAAGCTCCCTGCTCCGCCTCCGCTCGTCCCCTGCGCCTCCGACGTCCTCGCCGCCGATGAACCCGAGGCCCGAGCCGTCGCCGTGCCCCTGGCAGCCGCCGCCCCGAGCTCCCTCGCCTGCAGGTTGCCATGTCTCTACGCCATCGTCTCTGGCCATTGTCAGCCGCTGCCGCCCCGATCCGGCCCGGGGGAACCCATCCCCGCCATATCCTTCGCCGGACCTCGCCCCGACGACCGGCCAGCCCAACCGTCGGCGGATCTCGCCTCTCGGAGGAGGAGCACGAAGGCTCGAGTGCCCTGCCTCGCCCTGGAGTGCGAGGTGGGCTGGCCCAGCCCCACGCTAACACTGAGGCCCAGCTGTAGATCCTGGCCCAGCTCGAGCCGCGAGCATCCCTGCATGGCAAGGCATGGCATCGTCGACAGGCCGAGCGGCCTTGCTGGACTTGTTTTACCTTTCTCGAGCGTCTTGTGCGAGGGATTCCAAGGATGCTTTGGGTTATCTCGAGGTTGAGGTTTTCCAATAGGAACTCGAGGAGATCACGGGTTATCCCTCATCAAGGTCATTCCGTCGCAGTGTGTGGCAGTTTGTGATGGACTAGCTGGAGCACCCGTGCAGGGTCAAATCTTTCAGAAAGCCGTGCCCACGGTTATGTGGCAACGTGGAAACTTTGTTTAACATCCGGTTCTAGATAACTTAAAGTAAGCTTAATAAAAATATGCCAACTGAGTTCGTAACCATGACTGTCTCTTTTGTGAGCTCCTTCTTCGATCGAGGACACGGTGGGGTTATGTCTGACGTAAGTAGGGGTTCAATATCATTCATTTGATCATCAGTAGGTCACGTCCGCTATGCGTAGATCATCCCCCTCTTTTATTCTTGTACTTGTAAGTTAGCCACCTCAAATAAATGTGTAACATCCCAAAATTATAAATTTTGGAATGTTAATATAATTATTAGATTGATTGTTTGTTTGTTTGCTGAGTGACTGAAACTTGTGTGAAATTTGAAAGTTTTCAAAACTTTTGAATGAGAGGGAATAAAATGATTTTCCCCTTCTCCGATGAATTCAAATTCAAGCTTTTAAAAGCAAAGAGAGAAGATGACATGACTTCTTCAACTATAAATAATTTGAACGGAGATATTTGCATTTGAATTCTCTTGCATTTCTATCCGTTTTCTTCGTGCAAGAAATGCCGGGAAATACATTCTGAAGAGCGGAGGAACATGACCCTCAAATACCCGGGCATTTTGAATGTAATTTGCACCCTCAAACTTAGAGGATCATTTGAAAATTATTTGCAAAAAGAAATAATGCTTTTAGGGATTTTTTGAAAAACATTTTTTCTGAAGTTTTATTTTTGCCGTGGAAAAATGCCCATCATCTATATTTTATTTTTCTGATAATTTTAGTATATAAAAACTCTTTATTCCGAATTGATTTGATTTCCTTTTTAACGCTTTAGTTTCCTAGTTTTGAAAATAGGAAGGAGATCACTTTTATATGGAAATAAGAGTTGGCCCAATTAAGAGCTTCCCTATTTTGGCCCAATAGGAGATCTTCTCCTACCTCTCCTCTCCCTCACGTCAGAGAACCTTCCCTTCCATGGACAGAGGAATCCCCACCTCCGGGATTCGCGAAGCACCTTCCATCCCAGCGCCTCCCACCACCCCTATAAGAACGCCCCTCCTCTCCTCGTTCCATTTTCCCCATCACCTCGCCTTCTCCCTGCTCGTAGCCACGGTGCCACCATCCTCATCTTCCTGTCAAGAACGGAGTACAGTAGGTCTCGTGGCGCTTCCCCATCACCCGTGCCGAGCCTCTCCAGCGCCCCACCCCTTGCCGTGCTACTCCTCCGCCGATTCCCCACCCCGCCGGCGACCTCCCCACCTCGCCGGAGCAGCTACCTCGCCGGAGTTCTTCCTCTGTGTCACCCATGGTGAGATTCACGAAATCCCGTATTACAGTTTTTTCAGAAAATTGCAATCTTAGAAAATTCATATCTATTAGTCTATAACTCCGAATTAGGTGATTCTTTTTGCGTTGGATCACAAATTTTATGCAGTTTCTGTAGATATATAATTTGTCAATGTTTGGATTTATAAAAATTGAGTTAGATCAGATTTGAATTAAAGCTTGTTTTGCTTATTCCGGGAGTTTAAAAATAGCTTTTAATTTGATTCTTTTTGCTGCTGATTCCTATTGATTATATCTTTCAGTAGTTTCAGTTTCAGTTTTTTTAAATATTTTTACTTGGGGTTTTTACCAAAACAGATTCTGTTTTAGTTCTTTTAGGATTATGGCTTTTTTTTCTATAATTGTTTTTAAATTAATTTATTTTATATTTCAGAAAGTTTATGTTTAGTTTCTGTTAGTTAAACAGTAGGTTCTCAATAAGTTTTTATTTTTATTTTATTTGTTATCATCAAATCAATTCTAGTTCCCTGATAACTTGCAATTGGTTTCTCCACGGTTTCAAATCCCGTTTGGAAATACTTTTAAATAGTTTTGTGAAAAAAATACTTTATTTTATCTTAGTTAAACTTATATCTTAGTTCCTTGTTATTATTTCCTGGTGGACAAAAACCATTTAGTGTTTGATGTAGTAGAAGACTCCCTAGTCTTATTTGAAGTTTCTTTGGGATTCTTATTCACTCTCTCTTTTGTTTTGATTGCTAGAATGATTGCTAGTATGAGTGCTTATGTGAATGATATGTTTGTTATATAGATTTCATCGGAGAGTGACGAGTAGTCTATCAAGTTATTTTCTCGAGAAATTCTTCTTCGTAAACATCACCAGGCAAGTCATCTTTGATCATGTTATTTTACCTATGTTTTCGATGCATGGTAGATCACCTTCTTTGCCCAATTGCATGCTGCCTAGGTACTTGGAAACTTTAGTGTAAGAGTAGTATCATGTGGTAGGAACACAACACCCCGACACTTGGCCCCGGGACGACAATTTCTTAATGCTATGCTTGAGTAGACGGGTTATCGGTTGAGTGTATACCACGAGTGATGCGAGATTGATATAATAATCAAGACCGGACTAAGACAAGATTTGCAAGACCTCGGACGCAATGCAACTCTGGGTGAAGGATGGTTGATCGGCTCCCTGAAAAACCCAGTGGATGCCCGGGATGCTGGAGAGGCCATGTCATCCTGCGGAAAGCTTCACCCAGGCTCGAAGAGACGGACAGAGACTTCAAGACTCAAGGCTTACCTGCACAGCCACAAGTCATTATGGGCTCTGGCTTGGTTGGACAACGCGGTGACTCTGGACAGGCGGTGCTAGCAGATGTAGACGAACGATAGGAATGGATGGGCACCGACAGGGATTCAGAGGAACCCGTTGAAAGACCATGTTTTGGTCATCCGGTCTTCAAACACCCTGAAGTGCGAGGACAAACCCGGAGGCGATCAAATCTTGTGGGGAACGTGTGCAAAACTCTGCAGAGTACTCAAACCTAATCGATTAGCCGTGTCCATGGTCATGGACAACTTGAGCCAAAGGAACTGAAGTTATCTGAAATTCTCAACACAAATAACACTATTGATGTGGGTATTATTGACAACATGGGTACGAGAATTGGTTGGTGGAACCATCTCGTTAACAACCAACAATGTAGTAACATTTTGCTTTTAGCCCTCTCTTGATGTAGGAGAAAATTTGCTTTTCGCTAAAAACTTATAGCCCCACCTGCCATATATGCATATAGTATAGATGATTACTTTTCACCCCTCTCTTATGTGACTTGCCGGCATATTCAATATGCTGACCTACACGGCTGCAACGTCTTATGTTGCAGATATTTTTCTTCGACGAGTAAGAGTACGATTCAGGGTTACGGTCTGCACTCAACTTGCCGTTGGTGTTTATTGGAACTCCACTCCCTTGACTGCTTCCGCTGAGATATTTAAGGTATATATCAGTTTTACGCTATTTACATGTGATTGCACTTTGATATATACATTGATGTACTGTGTGTGCCAGCATACTGATCCAGGGATGGCACAGATACATAGAGGCTTGACTCGTTTTGAGTCGGGTCGCTACAAAATGCTTAGTCGCTTGGCGCAGCCTCACCACTTAACCCTACCTCACACATTAAGCTTTGCTAGTCTTGATACCTTTGTAAATTAGATTGATGAGTCCCTGTGGCTCACAGATTACTACAACACAAGTTGCGGGTATAGGTAAAGTGTTACTTTGACGTGAGCACGCTGATTGTGCTATTTGGAGTTTGTAATTCTTCTTCTTCATCGATCTAGGTGTTCGGGAACGTTGCATGGGAAACAAAAAATTTCCTACGCACACGAAGACCTACCATGCTGATGTCCATCTACGAGAGGAGACTAGATCTACGTACCCTTGTAGATCGCTAAGCAGGAAGCGTTAAGAAACGCGGTTGATGTAGGGGTACAGCTTCGTGATTCAAATCACGATCGTCCCACGATCCGTCCCACGAACGGTTCCGATCTAGCGCCGAACGTACGGCACCTCCACGTTCAGCACACGTACAACTCAATGACGATCTCGGCCTTCTTGATCCAGCAAGCAAGACAGAGAAGTAGATGAGTTCTCCAGCAGCGTGACGGTGCCCTGGTGGTGGTGATGATCTACTCGTGCAGGGCTTTGCCCGAGCTCCGCAGTAATCCGATATAGAGGTAAAACTATGTGGAATAGGCTAGAGTTGCATGTGGCAAACTTGTGTCTCAAAAATCCCTAAACCACCAATATATATAGGAGGAGGGGAGGGCTAGCCTTGGGGCACAAGGGCCCCAAGGGTGCGCCGGCCGCCAGGGAGGAGGAGGACTCCTCCTCCAATTCGGTTTGGCAAGGAGGAGTCCTCCTCTTCCTTCCCACCTCCCTCTTTCCCTTTTTCTTCTTCTTTTCCTTTGGTATTTTCACATGTGGCGCCATAGCCCTCTTGGGCTAACTCCACCAGCCCACTAAGGTCTTGGTGCGCCAACCTAGGGCCTTGGCCTCACTCCCGGGTGGGTGGGCCCCTCCAAGTAAACACCCAGAACCCATTCGTCACTCCTGGTACACTACCGAAATTGCCCGAAACTTTTTGGTGACCAAATGAAACCGTCCTACATATCAATCTTCGTTTCCGGACCATTCCGGAAACCCTCGTGATGTCCGTGATCTCATACGGGACTCCGAACAACATTCGGTAACCACACATATAACTCAACTATACTAAAACATCATCGAACCTTAAGTGTGCAGACCGTGCGGGTTCGAGAACTATGTAGACATGACCCGAGACACTCCTCGGTCAATATCCAATAGCGGGACCTGGATGCCCATATTGGATCCTACATATTCTCCGAAGATCTTATCGGTTGAACCTCAGTGCCAAGGATTCGTATAATCCCGTATGTCATTCCCTTTGTCCTTGGGTACGTTACTTGCCTGAGATTCGATCGTCGGTATCTGCATTCCTATTTCAATCTCGTTACTGGCAAGTATATTAACTTGTTCTGTAATGCAAGATCACGTGACTCACACTTAGTCACATTGCTTACAAGGCTTGTGTGTGATGTTGTATTACTGAGTGGGCCCCGAGATACCTCTTCGTCACACGAAGTGACAAATCCCAGTCTTGATCCATACTAAATCACCGAACACCTTTGGAGATACCTGTAGACCACCTTTATAGTCACCCAGTTACGTTGCAATGTTTGATACACACAAGGTATTCCTCCGGTGCCAGTGAGTTATATGATCTCATGGTCATAGGAATAAATACTTGACACGCAGAAAACAATAGCAATAAAATGACACGATCAATATGCTACGTTCATAGTTTGGGTCTAGTCCATCACATGATACTCCTAATGATGTGGTCTAGTTATCAAGTGACAACACTTGCACATAGCCAGAAAACCTTGACTATCCTTGATTAACCACAACATGTCCCAAGTGACCTCTAGTTGTCTAGCTCATTGATCAATAGATGATCATGGTTTCCTGATCATGGACATTGGATGTCATTGATAACGGGATCACATCATTAGGAGAATGATGTGATGGACAAGACCCAATCCTAAGCATAGCACTAGATCGTCTTGTTCGTGTGCTAAAGCTTTTATAATGTCAAGTATCATTTCCTTAGACCATGGTATTGTGCAACTCCCGGATACCGTAGGAGTGCTTTGGGTGTATCAAATGTCACAACGTAACTGGGTGATTATAAAGGTGCACTACAGGTATCTCAGAAAGTGTCTGTTGGGTACGAATCGAGACTATGATTTGTCACCTCGTGTGACAGAGAGGTATCTCTGGGCCCACTCGGTAATGCATCATCATACTGAGCTCAATGTGACTAAGGATTTAGCCACGGGATGATGTGTTACGGAACGAGTAAAGAGACTTGCCGGTAACAAGATTGAACAAGGTATAGGGATACCGACGATCGAATCTCGGGCAAGTGTCATACCGGTAGATAAAGGGAATTGCATACGGGATTGAGTGAATCCTAGACATCGTGGTTCATCTGATGAGATCATCGTGGAACATGTGGGAGCCAACATGGATATCCATACCCCTCTGTTGGTTATTGGCCGGTGAGATGTCTCGGTCATGTCTGCATGTTTCCCGAACCCATAGGGTCTACACACTTAAGGTTCGGTGACGCTAGAGTTGTTATGGGAATCGTATATGTGGTTACCGAAGGTTGTTCGGAGTCCCAGATGAGATACCGGACATCACGAAGAGTTCCAGAATAGTCCGAAGGTAAAGATTTATATATGGGAAATCCAGTTTTGGTAGCCGGAAAGGTTTCGTTTTTTTTTTGAAATTACTACGTCCCCAAGATTGGTATCAGAGCCAGGTTCTATGCATAGATTCTATGCATGAGTAGAACACAAAAGTTGTGGGCGATGATTTTGTCAATTGATTGTCGTTACTAGTCTTATCTTGATACGGCGGCACCGTGGGATTAAGCGGCCCGGACCGACTTTACACGTACTCTTACGTGAGACTGGTTCCACCGCCTGACATGCACTTGTTGCATAAGGTGGCTAGGGGGTGTGTGTCTCTCCCACTTTAGTCGGATCGGATTCGATGAAAAGGGTCCTTATGAAGGGTAAATAGCATTGGCATATCAACGTTGTGGCTGTCACGTAGGTAAGAAGGGTTCTTGCTAGAAACCCAAATCAGCCACGTAAAACTTGCAACAACAATTAGAGGACATCTAACTTGTTTTTACAGGGTATGCTATGTGATGTGATATGGCCAAAAGGATGTGACGTTACATATGTGATGTATGAGATTGATCATGTTCTGGTAATAGGATTCACGAATTGCATGTCGATGAGTATGACAACCGGCAGGAGCCATAGGAGTTGTCTAAATTTATTGTATGAGATGCAAAGCCCTATGGTTACTTTACTTTATTGCTAACGGTTAGCTATAGTAGTAGAAGTAATAGTTGGCGAGACGACTATGCAAAGACATAGTGATGGAGATCATGGTGTCATGCCGGTGACAATGATGATCATGCCCCGAAGATGGAGATCAAAGCAGCAAGATGATAATGGCCATATCATGTCACTATATGATTGCATGTGATGTTTATCTTGTTTTTCATCTTATTGCTTAGAACGATGGTAGTAAAGATAAGATGATCCCTCATTAAAATTTGGAGATATGTATTACCCTAAGTGTGCACCGTTGCGAATGATCGTTGTCTCGAAGAACCACGTGATGATCGGGTGTCATAGATTCTAACATTTGCATACAACGGGTGTATGCTAGATTTACACACGCAAAACACTTAGGTTGACTCGACTAGCCTAGCATGTACAGACATGGCCTCGGAATACGGGAGACCGAAAGGTTGAACATGAGTCATATGGATGATACGATCAGCATGGAGATGCTCACCATCGATGACTAGTCCTCGCACGTGATGCTCGGACACGGGCTAGTCGACGTGGATCATGTTTCACTTGGATGACTAGAGGGATGTCGATCTAAGTGGGAGTTCATTGAATAATTTTATTAGATGAACTTAATTGTCATGAACATAGTCAAAAGGTCTTTTAAAAATTATGTTATAACTTGCGCTACAGCTCTGCAGTTTTTGATATGTTGCTATGAAAGATGATAGTAGAAATTATGTGGACTGGGTCCGTTAACCGAGGATTGTCCTCATTGTTGCGCAGAAGGCTTACATCCTTAATGCACCACTCGGTGTGTAGAACCCCAAGCGTCGTTTGTGGATGTTGCGAACATCTGACATGCATGTTTTTTATAACTACATGATAGTTCAGTGTGTAATACTTAATGGCTTAGAATTGAGGCACCGAAGATGTTTTGAACATCACAGAATATATGAGATGTTCCAAAAGATGAATTTGGGATTTCTTGCTCGTGCCCTTGTTGAGAGGTATGAGACCTCCTACAAGATTATTTGTGTACAAAGTAAGGGAGAAAAGCTCAATCGTTGAGCATGTGCTCAGATTGTGTGAGTGCTACAATCACTTGAATCGAGTGCGAGTTGATCTTCCACATGAGATAGTGATAGTTCTCCAAAGTCACTGCCACCAAGCTGCTAGAGCTTCGTGATGAACTATAACATATCAGGGATAGATATGATGATCCTTGAGCTATTCACGATGTTTGACACCGCAAAAGTTGAAATCAAAAAGGAGCATCAATTGTTGATGGTTAGTAAAACCACTAGTTTTAAGAAGGGCAAGGGAAAGAAGGGATACTTCATGGAAGGACAAACCAGTTGATCCTCTAGTGAAGAGACCCAAAGTTGAACCCAAACCCGAGACTAAGTGCTTATGTAATGAGGGGAACAGTCACTGAAAAGGAACTAACCTAGATACTTGGTAAATGAGAAGGCTGGCAAAGTCGACAAAAGTATATTAGATATACATGATATTGATGTGTACTTTACTAGTACTCCTAGTAGCACCAGGGTATTAGATACCAGTTCAGTTGTTAAGTGTTAGTAACTCGAAATAAAAGCTACAGAATAAACGGAGACTAGCTAAAGGCGAGGTGACGATGTGTGTTGGAAGTGTTTCCAAGGTTGATGTGATCAAACATCGCACACTCCCTCTAACATCGGGATTAGTGTTAAACCTAAATAATTGTTATTTGATGTTTGCGTTAAGAATGGACATGATTGGATTATGTTTATTGCAATATGGTTATTCATTTAAATAGAATAATGGTTATTCTATTTACTTGAATGATACCTTCAATGGTCTTGCACCTAAAATAAATGGTTTATTGAATCTCGATCGTAGAGATACACATGTTCATAATATTGTTGCCAAAAGATACGAAGTAGTAATGATATCACCATTTACTTGTGGCACTGCCACTTGAGTCATATTGGTATAAGACACATGAAGAAGCTCATGTTGATGGATCTTTGGACTCACTCATTCGTGAAAAGTTTGAGACATGCGAAGCATGTCTATTGGTATAAACGAATGAAGAAACTTCATACAGATGGATCATTTGGACTCACTTTATTTTGAATCACTTGAGACATGCAACTCATACCACATGGGCAAGATGACTCAAGACCTCATTTTCCAGTGAGATGGAAGAAGAAAGTAACTTGTTGGAAGTAATACAGTTTGATGTATGCAGTCCAATGAGTGCTGAGGTACGCAGTGGATATCATTATGTTCTTACTTCACAAATGATATGAGTAGATACTAGTATATTTACTTGATGAAACACAAGTCTGAATTATTGAAAGGTTCAAGTAATTTTAGAGTGAAGTTGAGGATCATCATGACAAGAGGATAATATGTCTACGATGTGATCGTGGAGTTAAACATATATATCTGAGTTGCGAGTTTGGTAAACATTTAAGACATTGTGAAAATTGTTTCACGTGAAAATTGTTTCACAACTCATGTCACTCGGAACACCATAGTCTGACGGTGTGTCCGTATGTCATAGTCGTGCCCTATTAGATATGGTGCATATTATGATGTCTCTTATCAAATTACCAGTATCGTTTACGGGTTAGGCATTAGAGACGACCGCATTCACTTTAAATAGGGCACCACGTAATTCCGTTTGAGATGACACTGTATGAACTATGGTTTAGAGAAACCTAAGCTGTATTTTCTTAAAAGTTTGGGGCTGCGATGCTTATGTGAAAGAGTTTCATCCTGATAAGCTCGAACCCAAAGCAGATAAATGCGTCTTCATAGGACACCCAAAATATTTGGGTATACCTCCTATCTCAGATCCGGAAGCAGAAGTGTTTGTTTCTAGAAATGGGTCCTTTCTCGAGGAAAAGTTTCTCTCGAAAGAGTTGAGTGGGAGTATGGTGGAGACTTGACGAGGTTATTGAACCACCACTTCAACCAGTGTGTAGCAGGGCGCAAGAAGTTTTTCATGTGGCGCCTACACCAATTGAAGTGGAAGCTTATGATAGTGATCATGAAGCTTCAGATCAAGTCACTTCCAAACCTCGTAGGTCGACAAGGACGTGTACTACTATAGAGTAGTACAGTAATCATGTCTTGGAGGTCATGTTGCTAGACAACAATGAACCTATGAGCTATGGAGAAGCGATGGTGGGCCCGGATTCCGACAAATGATTGGAGGCCATGAAAACTGAGAGGAGGATCCATGTATGAAAACAAAGTGTAGACTTTGGAAGAACTACTTGATGGTCGTAAGACTATTAACTACAAATGGATCTTTAAAAGGAAGAAATACGATGATGGTGAAAAGTCACCATTAAGAAAGCTCGACTTGTCGCAAAGATGTTTCCGACAAAGTTGAAAGAGTTGACTACGATGAGACTTTTTCACTAATAGCGATGCTGAAAGTCTATTGGAATTATGTTAGAAATTGTTGAAGATAGGATGTCAAAATATTGTTTCCTCTACGTTTTCCTTGAGGAAAGGTTGTATGTGATACAACCAGAATATTTTGTCGATCATAAAGGATGCTAACAAGTATGCAAGGCTCCAGCGATCCTTCTATGGACTCGAGCAAGCATCTCGGAGTTGGAATATACGCTTGGATGAGATGATCAAAGATTTTGGTTTTATACAAAGTTTATGAGGAACTTGTATTTCCAAAGAAGTCAGTGGGTGCACTATAGAGTTTCTGATAAATATATGTGGTTGACATATTGTTGATCAGAAATAATGTAGAATTTCTGGAAAGCATATAGGGTTGTTTGAAAAGTGTTTTTCAAAGGAAAACCAGGATTAAGCTACTTGAACATTGAGCATCAAGATCTATTGAGATAGATCAAAGTGCTTAATAGAAGTTTCAACGAAATGCATGCCTTGACAAGTTTTTGAAGGAGTTCAAATAGAACGGCAAAGAAGGAATTCTTGGCAGTGATGTAAGGTGTGAATTTTAGTAAGTCTCAAAAGCCCGACCACGGCAGAAGAAAGATAAAGGATGAAGGTAGTCCACTATGCATCAGCCGCAGGCTCTATAGTATGCTATGCTGTGTACTGCACCCGAAGTGTGCCTTACCATGAGTCAGTCAAGGGGTACAAGAGTGATCCAGGAATGGATCACTAGAAAACGGTCAAAGTTGTCCTTAGTAACTAGTGCATTAAGGAAATTTTCTCGGTTATGGAGGTGATTAAAGAGTTCGTCATAAAGGATTACGTCGATGCAAGCTTTGACACTAGTCCGGATAACTCCGAGTAGTAAACCGGATTCGTATAGTGGAGCAGTCATTTGGAATAGTTCCAAATGGTGCGTGGTGGCAGCATCTATAGAATGACATAGAGATTCATAAAGCACGCACGGATCTGAAAGGTTCAGACCAGTTGACTAATAAACCTCTCTCACAAGCAAGATATGATCGAACCCCAGAACTGTATGGGTGTTAGATATATTGCAATCACATAGTGATGTGAAGTAGATTATTGACTCTAGTGCAAGTGGGAGACTGTTGGAAATATGCCCTAGAGGCAATAATAAATTGGTTATTATTATATTTCCTTGTTCATGATAATTTTCTATTATTCATGCTATAATAGTATTACCGGAAACCGTAATACATGTGTGAATACATAGACCACAACATGTCCCTAGTGAGCCTCTAGTTGGCTAGCTCGTTGATCAATAGATGATCATGGTTTGCTGATCATGGACATTGGATGTCATTGATAATGAGATCACATCATTAGGAGAATGATGTGATGGACAAGACCCAGTCCTAAGCATAGCACTAGATCGTCTTGTTTGTCTGCTAAGGCTTTTCTAATGTCAAGTATCATTTCCTTAGACCATAAGATTGTGCAACTCCCGGATACCGTAGGAGTGCTTTGGGTGTATCAAACGTCACAACGTAACTGGGGGATTGTAAAGGTGCACTATAGGTATCTCCAAAAGTGTCTGTTGGGTTGTACGAATCGAGACTGGGATTTGGCACTCCGTGTGATGGAGATGTATCTTTGGGCCCACTCGGTAATGCATCATCATACTAAGTTCAATGTGGCTAAGAAGTTAGCCACGGGATGATGTGTTACGGAACGAGTAAAGAGACTTGCCGGTAACGAGATTGAACAAGGTATAGAGATACCGACGACCGAATCTCGGGCAAGTGTCATACCGGTAGACAAAGGGAATTGCATACGGGATTGAGTGAATCCTCAACATCGTGGTTCATCCGATGAGATCATCGTGGAACATGTGGGAGCCAACATGGATATCCATACACCACTGTTAGTTATTGGCCGGAGAGATGTCTCGGTCATGTTTGCATGTTTTCCGAACCTGTAGGGTCTACACACTTATGGTTCGGTGATGCTAGAGTTGTTATGGGAATCGTATATGTGGTTACTGAAGGTTGTTCGGAGTCCCGGATGAGATCCTGAACGTCACGAGCAGTTCCGGAATAGTCCGGAGGTAAAGATTTATATATGGGAAGTCCAGTTTCGATCGCCGGAAAGATTTCAGGGTTTATCGGTATTGTACCGGGACCACCGAAAGGGTACCGAGGGTCTATCGAGTGGGTCCACCTATCTCGAAGGGCCACATGGGCTTAAAGGGGAGAGTAACCAGCCCCTGGTGGGCTGGTGCACCAAGGGGAGGAGGCCCAAGGCGCTAGGGAAGGGGCCCAAGGCCAAACCCTAGGGGATGCCTTGGGTGGCAAGGCACCTAGGGTGCCTCCACCTGCTCCTCCTTGGGCTGCCGCACCTCCTAGGGTTTACCTAGGGGTGGTGTACCCCCTCTCCCTCCCTCCTATATAAAGTGGAGGATTGGGAGGGCTGCAACACACCTGATTTGATGACCTATGGCGCAGCCCTAGCTCTCCACCTCTTTCTCCTCCTCCGCGGTGCTTGGCGAATCCTTGCCGGAGAACCACATACTCCATCGCCACCACGCCTTCGTGCTACCGGAGTTCTCTCTCAACCTTTCCTCCCTCTTTGCTGGATCAAGAAGGGGGTGACGTCCCCGGACTGTAGGTGTGTTGAACGCGGAGACACCGTACGTTCGGTGTTCGGATGGATCTTCCGCGATTTGAATCGCCGCGAGTACGACTCCATCAACCGCGTTCACAGTAATGCTTCCGCTATGCGATCTTCAATGGTATGAAGATGCTCTACCCCTTTGCTCGTTGCTGGTTTCTCCCAGATTGATCCTTGTGTGACGTAGGATTTTTTTTTGAAATTACTAGGTCCCAAACACGACATTGCTGGACTTGTTTTACCTTTATCGAGTGTCTTGTGCGATGGATTCCGAGGATGCTTTGGGTTATCTCGAGGTTGAGGTTTTCCAATAGGAACCCGAGGAGATCACGGGTTATCCTTGATCGAGGTCATTCCGTCGCAGCGCATGGTAGTTTGTGATGGACTAGTTGGAGCACCCTGCAAGGTTAAATCTTCCGGAAAGTCGTGCCCACGGTTATGTGTCAACGTGGAAACTTTGTTTAACATCCGGTTCTAGATAAGTTAAAGTAAGCTTAATTAAAATGTGTCAACTGAGTGCGTAACCGTGACTGTCTCTTTGGTGAGCTCCTTCTCTGATCGAGGACACAGTAGGGTTATGTCTCGCGTAAGTAGGGGTTCAGGATCATTCATTTGATCATCAGTAGTTCATGTCCGGTATGCGTAGATCATTCCCCTCTTTTATTCTTGTAGTCGTAAGTTAGCACCTCAAATAAATGGTTAGTCGCTTGCTGCAACCTCACCACTTAACCATACATCACCCATTAAGCTTTGCTAGTCTTGATACCTTTGGAAATGAGATTGTTGAGTCCCTGTGGCTCACAGATTACTACAACACCAATTGCAGGTACAAGTAAAGAGTTACTTTGACGTGAGCACGCTGATTGTGCTATTTGGAGTTTCTACTTCTTCTTCTTCATCGATCTAGGATGGGTTCTAGGCCGACAACCTGGTATAGCAAGGATGGACATTGTTCTTTTATCGTTTGTTTTTGTCCGTAGTCGCACCCTTCTCTTCTTCATGATGAGTGATTATGTTGTTGTATTGATGTGACTTTGATGTAGCTTGTGGAGAGTGTAAGCCAATTCCATATACCCATCTCTTCAGTACATGTACTTGTAACGATATCCATTCTTGCGAAACAACGTGATGTGTTTCTATCCCTCTCGAGGCCCTCGCGCCAAAATAAGAATAGGACCGCATCTTGGGCGTTACGGGTTAAGACCCAAACTATGAACGTATCATATGATCGTATTAATTTGCTGCTACTATTTTGTGCATGTCCAGTATCTGTTCCTATGACCATGAGATCATGCAACTCCCGGACACCAGAGGAATGCCTTGTGTGTATCAAATGTCTCAACGTAACTTGGTGACTATAAAGGTTCTCTACAGGTATCTCCGAGGATGTCTCTTGGGTTGGCGTGAATTGAGACTGAGATTTGTCACTCCGTATGACGGAGAGGTATCTCTGAGCCCACTCCGTAATACAACATCACAATAAGCTTGCAAGCAAAGTGACTAAGGAGTTAGTCACGGGATCTTGTATTACGGAACGAGTAAAGAGACTTGTCGGTAACGAGATTGAACTAGGTATAGAGATAACGGTGATAGAATCTCGGGCAAGTAACTTACAGATAGACAAAAGGAACGTCATACGGTATCGATTGAATCCTTGACATCATGGTTCGACCGATAAAGATCTTCGTAGTATACGTAGGAGCCAATATGGACATCCAGGTTCCGTTATTGGTTATTGATTGGAGAGAGTCTTGGTCATGTCTGCATAGTTCTCGAACCCGCGGGGTCTACACACTTAAGGTTCGGTGACAATATAAGCACAATTGAGTCATTGTGTTGGTGACCAAAGGTTGTTCGGAGTCCCGGATGAGATCCCGGACGTGACGAGAAACTCCGGAATGGTCTGGAGGTGATGATTGATATATAGGATGAAGGTCATCGGAGTACAGAAGTGTTTAGGGGCGCACCGAGGGAATGGCGGAATACCGAAAGGGGTTTCGAAGCCCCTGGCAATTGTTGGTGGGCCTCATGGGCCAAGAAGAGGGGGCACCGCAGCCCACCATGGGGCTGGGAGCAGCCCCTCACCCCTTCCCTTTTCGAAGGGGAGGAGGCTGCTACTGCAACAACAGACCTTCCCTGGCAACGGCGCCAGGAATCCTTCTGCTGCGGGCTACGCCTATAGGGACTTCCTTGGCAAATATGCAAAGGATTTCCCTGCGGCCTTGGAGCCTTGTCTTGGTGTTCCCTTGAAGAGGAAAGGGTGATGTAGCACAGCGGCGGTAAGTATTTCCCTCAGTTTGAGAACCAAGGTATCGATCCAGTGGGAGGATCGCGTCAAGTCACAAGTACGTGCACAAACACAAAGAGCTTGCACCCAATGCTATGAAGGGGTTGTCAATCCCTTATAGATTGTTTGCAAAGTGAGAACTGAAAGCAAAAAGTAAACAAAGCAAAGTTAAAGTAAAGGTGGAGACGATAGTTGTGAATAGACCCGGGGGCCGTAGTGTTCACTAGTGGCCTCTCTCATGAAAGCAAGTAGAGAGTGGGTGAACGAATTACTGTCAAGCAATTGATAGAACCACGCAAAGTAGTGACATTATCTATGGCAATGATTATATCTATAGGCATCACGTCCAAAACAAGTAGACCGATACTTTCTGCATCTACTACTATTACTCCACACGTCGACGGCTATCCAGCATGCATCTAGTGTATTAACTTCAAAAGAACAGAGTAATGCCTTAAGCAAGATGACATGATGTAGATGGACAATCTCAAATCTATAATGAGAGCCCATCTTGCTACCCTTGATGGCAACAACATGATGCGTGCCTTGCTGCCCCTTCTGTCACTTGGAAAGGTCACCGCACTGTATGAACCCAAAACCAAGCACTTCTCCCATTGCAAGAATCATAGATCTAGTTGGCCAAACAAAACCCAAGACTCGGAGAGACTTACAAGGATATCAAATCATGCAAATAAGAAATCAGCAAAGACTCAAATATAATTCATAGATAATCTGATCACAAATCCACAATTCATTGGATCTCGACAAACACACCGCCAAAGAGGATTACATCGGATAGATCTCCATGAAGATCAGGGAGAACTTTGTATTGAAGATCCAAGAGAGAGAAGAAGCCATATAGCTACTAACTACGGACCCGTAGGTGTGAAGTGGACTACTCACGAGTCATTGGAGGGGCGATGATGTTGATGTAGAAGCCCTCTAGCTCCAAAGTCCCCTCTGGCAGGGCACCGGGAAGGGTCTCCAGATGAGATCTCGCGGAAACGGAAGCTGGCGGCGGCGGAAAAGTATTTTCGTGGATGCCCTGATTTTTTCTGCGATTTTAGGGAATTTATAGGCCAAAGAGCTAGGGCAGGGAAGCGCGAGGGAGGCCACAAGCCTGGTTGCCACGGGCCCCCCTGGCCGCGGCAACAGGGCTTGTGGGCTCCGTGTAGTCCCTCGATCTTCTTCTGTTCTGGAAAAATTTATTTCCGGGATTTTATTCCGTTTGGACTCCGTTCCAAAATCAGATCTGAAAAGAGTCAAAAACACAGAAAAACCAGGAACTGGCACTTTCACTGAATTAATAAGTTAGTCCCAAAAAATATATAAAAGGTATATAAAACATCCAAAGTTGACAAGATAACAGCGTGAAACCATCAAAAATTATAGATACGTTTGAGACATATCAAGCATCCCCAAGCTTAACTCCTGCTCGTCCTCGAGTAGGGAAGTGATAAAGACTGAATTTTTTATGCTTTCATGCTACCTAGCATAGATGTCCTTTGTAACTCCTCTTATGTGACGTGAATGTTCAAATCCATTAGATTCGAAACAATAGTTTGCTATTGACGTGGAGACAATAATACTTCAAGCAAACTAGCAAGGTAATCATGAACTTTCAAAATAACAAGGCCAAAATAAAGTTATCCCTACAAAATCATATAGTCTGGCTATGCTCTATCATCCTTGCACAACGAATTTAAATCATGCACAACCTCGGTATTGGCCAAGTAATTGTTTTCACACCTTTACTTTCTCAAACCTTTTCAACTCTCACGCAATACATGAGCGTGAGCCATGGTTTTAGCACTATAAGTGGAATGGAGTGTGGTGGAGGTTGCAAGGCAAACAAGGAGAAGATGGTCACATTGAATAGGCATATCAATGAGCTGTGGAGATGCTCATCAATAGATATCAACGTGAATGAGTAGGGATTGCCATACAAATGATGCACTAGAGCTAAGAGTATGTGAAAGCTCTTAAAGAGAACTAGTGGGTGTGCATCCAACTTCCTTGCTCACGAATACCTAAGGCAATTTTGAGGAAGCCTATCATTGGAATATACAAGCCAAGTTATATAATGAAAATTTCCCACTAGCTATATGGGGGTGACAAAACGAGAGACTCTCAATCATGAAGATCATGGTGCTTAATAAGCACAAGCGTGGAAAGATAGTAGCATTGTCCCTTCTCTCTTTTTCTCTCATTTTTTTGGTGGGCTCTTTGGCCTCTTTTTTAATTTATTTTGGTTGGCATCTTTGGCCTCTTTTTGTAAATGGGCTTCGCTGGCCTCTTTTATTTCCTCACATGGGACAATGCTCCATCAATGATGATCATCACACTTACAACTCAAAACTTGGAGCAATGATGACTCTATATGGGATGCCTTCAGTAGTGTACCGTGACAATGATCTAGCATGGCATAGACATCAATGGAAACATCATGCTAGCTATCTTATGATCATGCAATGGCAATGTAGAAGTGGTGGCACATGTCATGGTGGTAGTTGCATGGCAATATATCTCGGAATGGCTTTGAAAAAGCCATAGTAGGTAGGTATGGTGGCTGTTTTGAGGGAGGCTAATGGTGGGTTTTGTGCACCGGCGAGAGTTGCACGGCACTAAAGAAGATAGTGATGGTGGAAGGTGAAAGTGCATCTAAACCATGGACTCAGCATTAGTCATGAAGAACTCATATACTTGTTGCAAAAGTTTTAGTAGTAATCAAAACAAAGCATCCAACGCATACTCCTAGGGGAAGGGTTGGTAGGTATAAACCATCGCGCGATCCCGACCGCCACACAAAGGATAACAATCAATGAAATAATCATGCTCAGACTTCATCACATAGCGGTTCACCATACGTGCATGCTACGGGAATCACTAACTTCAACACAAGTATTTCTAGATCCACAACACCTTACTAGTATAACTTCAATATTACCACAACCACAACTCAAAACTAATTGAGATGAATCAAACTTCTCTAACTATTCAATGCACATGAAGGTGGAAGTTTTCATATCCCTTTGAATAACTACCCCTTTTGAGACTAATTTCATAGCATAGATCAACTACCAAGCCACGCGCCGCTGTGCTCTAAAAGATATAAGTGAAGCACATAGAGCAAAATCAACTAGCTCAAAAGATATAAGTGAAACACATGTGAGCTGAATTGTCTAACCAAAGGATATAAGTGAAGCTGGACAAAATCACGATGAGTGCATGTCTCTCTCTCTGGGTGTGCAGCAAGGAAAATTGTGACACAACAAAAATAAAAGACTCCTACGATACAAGACGCTCCAAGCAAAACACATAACATGTGGTGAATAAAAATATAGCCCCAAGTAACGTTATCGATGGATTGAAGACGAAAGAGGGGATGCCTTCCCGGGGCATCCCCAAGCTTAGGCTTTTACGGCATCCTTGAATCAACTTGGGGTGCCTTGGGCATCCCCAATCCTTGGTCCATAAGAACTTCACCCAAAACTTGAAAACTTCACAACACGAAGCTTACTTGAAGGATCTTATTCAATCCATAGGTAGGTATGGTGGACTCTCATGGCAAAACTGGGTTGGAGGTTTATGGATGCACAAGTAGTATCTCTACTTGGTGCGGGAGTTTTGGCTAATATGAGGTGGAAGCAATCGTCACATGCTAAAGGATCTCTAATCATATAACATTGTTTGGAACCAAGCAAACACAATTCATTATGTTGTCTTCCTTGTCCAACATCTACTCCTAAGCATGTAATAATTTGGTGAGTGCTCACAATTGTAAAAAGTGTCTAAGATGATATATTTATATGTGAACCTCTCTTTCCTTATTACTTCTTATTAATTGCAACAACGACTCAGGTCTATGTTGATTTATTCTCAACAAGTTTCAATCATCATACGTGTCATAAGTGAAGTTATCACTTTCCATAAGATCGTCTCATGATCTTTCATGCTATCGTTCTTTTCATACTTTTTGATCATGGCACAAAGCAAAGCCCTTGACTAAGAAACTCTTTATTATATAGCTCCTAAGCTCGAATACATCGGGGGAGAGACAAAAGCAAAAGACTCAAACTAAAAACTAAAGACTTATTCCTCTAAGAGAAGAAATAAAAACTGAAAAGGAAAGAACTAAAACAAAGGTAAAAGCAAAAGATATAAAGGTGATACGATACTAGGGCAACTCCCCCAAGCTTGGGAGAAGCCAAGGGGATTGCCCATACCAATGCTTAGTTGTCTTCCTTTGGTGGTGATGGTGGTGTTGTTGTCGGAGCAGTCTTGAGCTTGCCTAATTTCCACTTGAGCAAAAAGTTATGCTCCCTTAGATCATCATTTTCTTCCTCAAGTTTCAACACTCTATGGCAAAGTTCCTGCTTAATCTCCTGCAAGAAACGAGAAGGGATAAACAAGGTCTTAGGCTTCTTCCTAAGGTCAGGGAGGCCTGACTTCTTGAACTCCACATGGGTGTTTGTAGGTTGAGGTAGAGGAGCCTCCTCTTCATCGGAACTCATTTGCTCCTTCCCTTCGGGCTCATAGTCCTCTTCCTCATCAGTGGTCCAGCCATATGGTTCCAAGTCCCCATAGACCTTGGGGTTAGCAAGGTAGTCAGCCACATAGCTCTCTCCCTCTGAATCTTGAGAAGACATCTTGACCTAGATCTGCGGCAGAATAAGCTCGAAACGAAAACACGGGAAAACTGCGCGATACGGAGATCAAAACCTTCGGGCGACTATATATTGATTTTTTTCTGGGCCAGAAGGAGTCCTCCGCAAGAAAACGGAGTCCGGGAGGCACACGAGGTGCCCACAAGCTTTCCCTCCGCCACCAGGGGCGTAGGGGGCGGTGGCAGGGCTTGTGGCCGCCTCGTCCGCTCTCCGGAGTTCTTTTTATTTTTCTAATTTTCCAAAAATTCCAAAACGGAAGAAATTTCCTATTGGAAAAGTATTGGAGTCCAATTTCTTACCGAAACAGATACATCTTCGTTTTCAAGGTATGAAACAGGCTGATAAACATCCCTTATGTACTCCTCTGGAGTTATGACATTGATGATATTGGTCTCAACATTTATGGGAGTACCAGAGATGTAATGCTTGATTCTTTGACCATTTACCACTCTAGGAAAATTTCCTTCCGTGTTATTGATTTTGATGGCACCGGAACGATATACTTCCTCGATAACATAGGGACCTTCCCATTTAGAGAGAAGCTTGCCTGCAAAGAATCTCAAACGAGAATTGTATAGAAAGACATAATCACCTACATTGAACTCCCGTCGTGCCATCTCTTAACCTTTTCCTTGAACAACCTGGCATTCTCGTATGCCTTGGCTCTCCATTCATCTAACGAGCTGATATCAAACAACTGCTTCTCACCGGAAAGTTTGAAATCAAAGTTGAGCTCTTTGATTGCCCAATAAGCTTTGTGTTCCAGCTCAAGAGGTAAATGACAGGCCTTACCGTAAACCATTTTATACGGTGACATGCCCATGGGATTCTTATAAGTAGTCCTATAAGCCCTTAGTGCATCGTCAAGTTTGCTAGACCAGTTATTTCAAGATCTATTGACGGTCTTTTGTAAGATCAACTTGATCTCCCTATTACTCAACTCCACTTGACCACTAGACTGAGGATGATAAGGAGATGCAACTCTATGGTTGACATCATACTTAGTTAGCATCTTGCGGAAAACACCATGAATGAAGTGTGAACCGCCATCAGTCATCAAGTATCTAGGGACTCCAAATCTTGGGAATATGACTTCTTTAAGCATCTTAATAGAGGTGTGGTGATCAGCATTTTTAGTGGGGATATCTTCTACCCACTTAGTAACATAATCCACAGCAACTAAGATGTGAGTGTACCCATTGGAACTCGGGAAGGGTCCCATATAATCAAAGCCCGAGACATCAAATGGTTCAATGACAAGTGAATAGTTCATAGGCATTTCCTGACGCTTACTGATGTTCCCTATCCTTTGGCATTCGTCACAAGACAAGACAAACTTACGGGCATCCTTGAAGAGAGTGGGCCAATAGAAACCTAATTGCAATACCTTATGGGCAGCTCTATCTCCAGCATGGTGTCCTCCGTAGGCTTCGGAATGACACTTCTGCAGGATCTGTCCCTGTTCATGTTCAGGCACACAACGTCTAATAACACCATCTACTCCTTCCTTATAAAGGTGAGGATCATCCCAAAAGTAGTGTCTCAAATCAAAGAAGAATTTCTTCTTTTGTTGATAGGTGAAACTGGGTGGTATGTATTTGGCTACGATATGGTTTGCATAATCAGCATACCACGGCGCACTATGTGAAGTGCGGATGACATTTAATTGCTCATCAGGAAAGCTATCATCAATAGGTAGTGGGTCATCAAGGACATTCTCTAGCCTAGACAAGTTATCTGCTACAGGGTTATCAGCACCCTTTCGGTCAACGACGTGCAAATCAAATTCCTGTAGCAGGAGAACCCATCTGATCAGCCTAGGCTTAGCGTCCTTCTTTCTCCATGAGGTACTTAATAGAAGCATGATCAGAGTGAATAGTGACTTTGGAGTCAACTATGTAAGATCTGAACTTTTCACATGCAAACACGACTGTTAAAAATTCCTTCTCCGTAGTGGCATAGTTTCTTTGGGCACTACCTAGAGTTTTACTAGCGTAGTGAATGACATTCAACTTCTTGTCAACTCTTTGTCCTAGAATAGCACCAACAGCATAATCACTAGCGTCACACATGATTTCAAAGGGCAAGTTCCAGTCAGGTGGTTGAACAATAGGTGCGGTTATCAAAGCCTTCTTAAGTATTTCAAAGGCTTCCTCACAATCCTCATCAAAAACAAAATAAACATCCTTCTGCAAGAGGTTGGTAAGAGGCCTAGAAATATTAGAGAAGTCTTGAATGAACCTTCTATAGAAACCAGCATGACCTAGGAAACTTCGTATACCTCTGATATCAGTGGGGCAAGGCATTTTCTCAATTGCATCAATCTTAGCCTTAGCAACTTCAATGCCTCTCTCAGAAATTTTGTGTCCTAAGACGATACCTTCATTAACCATAAAGTGGCACTTCTCCCAACTCAAGACGAGGTTGGTTTCTTCGCATCTCTGTAAGACTCGATCAAGGTTGCTGAGGCAATCATCAAAGGAAGACCCGTAAACGGAGAAGTCATCCATGAAAACCTCGACGATCTTTTCACAAAAGTGAGAGAATATAGCCATCATACATCTTTGGAAGGTGGCAGGTGCATTACATAAGCCAAAAGGCATACGTCTATAGGCAAAGGTACCGAAAGGGCAGGTGAAAGTGTTTTTCTCTTGATCAGATTGTGCAACAGGTATTTGCGAGAAACCTGAATAACCGTCTAGAAAGCAGAAGTGTGTGTGTTTTGATAGCCTTTCTAGCATTTGGTTGATGAACGGCAAAGGATAATGATCTTTCCTGGTTGCCTTGTTCTGTTTCCGGAAGTCTATCACCATTCTATAGCCGGTAATAATCCTTTGTGGGATTAGTTCATCCTTATCATTAGGAACGATGGTGATACCTCCCTTCTTAGGTACGCAATGTACCGGACTTACCCAATCACTATGAGCAACAGGATAAATGATTCCTGCTTCCAGAAGCTTTAATATTTCTTTTCTAACGACCTCTTTCATCTTAGGATTTAATCTCCTTTGATGATCAGCAACTGGTTTAAAGTCAGGATCGGTTTTAATCTTGTGCTGACATAGAGTAGGACTAATACCCTTAAGATCATCAAGAGTATATCCAATAGCAGCGCGGTGCTTCCTCAGAGTTTTTAGTAACTTCTCTTCGCGCTCTCAGAGGAGAGCACTAATAATGACAGGATATATCTCCTTCTCATCAAGATAGGCATACTTAAGAGTATCAGGCAACTGTTTAAGCTCGAACATAGGATCACCCTTTGGTGGGGGAGGATCCCCAAGCAGTCCAACAGGTAGATTATTCTTGAGAATAGGATATTGTTCTAAGACAATTTTATCTATCTCATCTCTCTCCTCCATATGCATATCATTTTCATGCTCAAGCAGATATTGCTCTAAAGGATCTGTAGGAGGTACGGCAACAGAGGCAAGAGCAATAATTTCATCTCTACCAGACGGCTCTCTTTCATGGGTTTGTCTTCCAAACTTGGAGAAGTTAAATTCATGAGACACACCCTCGAAACTTACTGTGACAGTATGCTTAATGCAATCAATGTGAGCATTGACAGTGTTGAGAAAGGGTCGACCGAATATGATGGGACAAAAGCTATCTTGTGCAGTACCAAGGACGAGGAAATTAGTAGGATACTTCGTCTTACCACACAAGACTTCTACGTCTCTCACAATTCCCAGAGGGAAGATAGTGTCTCTATTAGCTAGCGTAATAGTGACATCAATGGTTCTAACTCAACATGTGCAATCTCATCTTTGATTTCATCATATAGAGAACGGGGTATTGCACTAACACTAGCTCCCATATCACATAAACCATGGTAACAGTGATCTCCTATCTTAACAGAAACAACGGGCAGGCCAACTACAGGTCCGTGTTTGTCTTTCACGTGAGGTTTAGCAATTCTAGCGGAGTCCTCACATAATTTGATAACATGCCCATCTATGTCTTCGGCTAAGAGATCTTTGATAATAGCAACACTAGGTTCAACTCTAATTTCCTCAGGGGGTGCAAGTGATCTAATGTAACCCCTACGTATCACAGTTGGAGCTTTAGAATAATCCTTTATCTAGTCCATACTTAGCGCTAAAATCTCTAGAAGTGTTTGCCTCAACAAAAGATTTAACGCAATCAAACTCGAAATTCATACCTGACTCCTTACCTTCCTCCAGCTCCCAATCTTCAGAGTTGCATTTGATTCTCTGCAATAAATTCCACTTGTGATCAATATCCTTCCTCATAAAAGAACCGGCACAAGAAGTGTCAAGCATGGTACGATCTTCATGAGAAAGCCGAGCATAAAAGTTTTGAGTGATGATTTCTCTCGAGAGCTCATGATTGGGGCATGAATATAGCATTGATTTAAGCCTCCCCCAAGCTTGAGCTATGCTTTACCTATCACGAGGCCAAAAGTTATAAATAAAGTTCCGATCACGGTGTACTAAATGCATAGGATAGAACTTTTGATGAAATTCCAATTTCAACCGATTGTAGTCCCATGATCCAGTATCATCACATCGCCTATACCATGTCAACGCCTTATACTTCAAAGATAAAGGAAAGACTTTATTCTTTACCTCATCCTCGTGCAAACCTGCAAGCTTAAATAAACCACAAACTTCATCTACATAGATTAGATGCAAGTCTGGATGTGAAGATCCATCTCTCTGAAAGGATTAGCCAGCAGTTGCTCAAGCATACCCGAAGGAATTTCATAGAAGATATTTTCAGTAGGTACCTCAGGTTGAGGAGCAACTCCTCGTGTTTCCGTTCGTGGTGAAGATACCCCGAACAAACTCTTCAAATGAACAGTTTCCATAGTGACAAGTGACAATAAATTTCAGCACACTATAAAAATGTTTCCTTGCCAATTTCCACTTACCAAAGGCGCTTCACTCCCCGGCAACGGCGCGAGAAAAGAGTCTTGATGACCCACAAGTATAGGGGATCAATCGTAGTCCTTTCGATAAGTAAGAGTGTCGAACCCAACCAGGAGCAGAAGGCTCTTATAAACGGAATTCAGCAAGGTAATAACTGCAAGCACTGAAAGTAGCGGTAACAAGTGATTGTGTAGCGAGGTGAAACGTAGCAAGCAAAGAGTAACAAGTAACAAGTAGTAGCAATGGTGCAGCAAGTGGCCCAATCCCTTTTGTAGCAAGGGACAAGCCTGAACAAAGTCTTATAGGAGGAAAAACGCTCCCGAGGACACACGGGAATTTCTATCATGCTAGTTTCATCATGTTCATATGATTCACGTTCGTTACTTTGATAGTTTGATATGTGGGTGGACCGGCGCTTGGGTACTGCCCTTACTTGGACAAGCATCCCACTTATGATTAACCTCTCTCGCAAGCATCCGCAACTACAAAAGAAGAATTAAGACAAAGTATAACCATAGCATTAAACTAGTGGATCCAAATCAGCCCCTCACGAAGCAACGCATAGACTCGGGTTTAAGCTTCTGTCACTCCAGCAACCCATCATCTACTTACTACTTCCCAATGCCTTCCTCTAGGCCCAAATATGGTGAAGTGTTATGTAGTCGACGTTCACATAACACCACTAGAGGAAAAACGACATACAACATATCAAAATACCGAATGAATATCAAATTCACATGACTATTATTAACATGACTTATCCCATGTCCTCAGGAACAAAAGTAACTACTCATAAAACTTAATCATAATCATGATCAGAGGTGTAATGAATAGCATCAAGGATATGAACATAACCTATTCCACCAAGTAATCCAACTATCATCAACTACAAAGAGTAATCAACACTACTAGCAACCTTAGAAGTACCAATCGGAGTCGCGAGACGGAGATTGGTTACAAGAGATGATCTAGGGATTGGAGAGGAGATGGTGCTGATGAAGATGTTGATGAAGATGCCTCCCCTCCGACGAGAGGAGTGTTGGTGATGACGATGGCGACGATTTCCCCCTCCGGGAGGGAAGTTTCCCCGGCAGGATCGTCCTGTCGGAGCTCTAGATTGGATCTGCTCAAGTTCCGCCTCGTGGCGGCGGCGAAACCACGAAAAAGCTCCCTCTTGATTTATTTTTTCTGGACCAGGACGCTTCATATAGCAAAAGAGGGGAGCTAGTGGGCCGTCAGGCAGCCCACAAGCTTGCCCTGCGCCACTAGGGGGGTGGTGGCGGTGGCAGGGCTTGTGGAACCCTGGTGGCCCCCCTCCGGTAGTTCTTTCGCCCAATATTTATTATATAATCCAGAAAAAATCCACTTAACTTTTGAGGACATTTGGAGATGTGCAGAATAGTGGACTAGGATTTGCTCCTTTTCCAGTCCAGAATTCCAGCTGCCTGAATTCTCGCTCTTCAAATAAACCTTGCAAAATAAGAGAGAAAAGGCATAAATATGGTACCACAAGTAATATGACAGCCCAAAAAGCAATAAATATCAACATGAAAGCATGATGCAAAATGGACGTATCAACCACCACTTCCTTAGGTACTGTAGCAAACTTAAATTCTACTTATGTTGATGTTGGCTTACTATATTTTCAATCTTCCATGGCTAATACCCCCTGATACTATCCATAGTTTCATCAAAATAAGCAACCAACTCAACAAAAACAGAATCTGTTAACAGCAGACCAGTCTGTAGCAATATGTATAATTCGTATACTTCTGGTACTTCAACAATTCTGAAAAATTACGACAGTCTGAAGAATTTCGTAGCAATCAGCAGCAAAAAGAATCAACTCAAAAGCTCTTATAGAAAAAAATGAAAATTCTTTTCGTGAGCAGAAAGTTTCTGTCTTTTCTAGCATGACCAAACGATCATCCCCTTCCATTCTTACTGGTCAATTAGTGGAATGCACACCCTATGGTTTGATCATCTCTTTTACCTCAAATCACACTGGTGAATTATGGACTTTAGTGAATGTCTATGGTCCTTGTCAAGGTGAAGCCAGAGATCTTTTTGTTAGATGGCTCTATAATCTTAATATTCCCACTGGGGCTAATTGGTTGCTTCTTGGAGATTTTAATTTCATTAGATCCCCTGACAACAGAAACCTTCCTGGGGCTGATGTAAATGACATGTTCATCTTCAATGAAATTATTGGGCATCTTGGATTGCTGGAACTACCCATTAAAGGAAGATCTTTCACTTGGTCCAATATGCAAGATTCCCCTCTTCTGGAGCAGCTTGACTGGTTTTTCACATCAGCCAACTGGATCTCCTCATATCCTCTTACACAAGTGCTACCCCTTGCAAAGACTGCTTCTGATCATGTTCCTTGTGTGGTCACTGTCAACACTTCCATCCCTAAATGCAACCTATTTCACTTTGAAAACTACTGGGTTGAAATGGAGGGCTTCATCGAATGTGTTCAGCAATCCTGGCTCATTCCTTCAAGGAAAACCCACATTACTGCTGTCATTATGGATAAGATGAAGCATCCTAGGCAGGCTCTGAAAAAATGGCAGACAAATCTATCACACTTAAAAACTTTTATTTCCAGATGTAACCAAGTTGTGCTGTGTTTGGATGAGCTTGAGGAGTTGAGGTCACTTTTCAGACCAGAAGCTAATTTTAGGAAAATTGTCAAATTACATTTGGAGCATCTTCTGCATCTTCAGTGCTTATACTGGAAAAAGAGAGCCACTATCAGGTTTGTTAAGGTTGGTGAGGAAAACACTAAATTCTTCCATGCTATGGCTACTGAGAGATATAGGAGGAATTCCATTGCATCTCTCAAGTTAAATGATGGTTCTATCATATATGATCATGATCAAATTGTTGCATGCTTTTGGGCATCTTTTAAGGATAGAATGGGAACTTCTCTTGGCATTAACATGGGAGTTGATTTACAATCCATGCTACATGAGGTGGAGGGTCTAGATATTCTCACAGAACCTTTTTCTAAGTCTGAAATGGACAAGACTGTTCAGGATATGCCCATTGACAATGCTCCAGGTCCTGATGGGTTCAATGGTCTTTTCTTCAAGAAATGCTGGCCCATTATCTCCCCTGAGTTTTATCAACTTGCTGCTGCTTTCCATGTTGGTCAGGCTCAGCTTGAGAACATGAACTCATCTTATATTACTCTGATTCCAAAGAAGAGATCACCTGAACATGTGGGAGATTATAGACCAATATCACTTACTGGGATGGGTCTCAAATTTCTGTCCAAAATGATTGCTAACAGGCTGCAGTTGCAGATTGTGAAGTGTCTTCACAAGAATCAGTATGGTTTTATCAAGTCTAGGACCATTCAAGATTGTGTTGGATGGACCCTGGAGTACCTGCACCAATGCCATCAATCCAAGAAACCTATAGTCATTCTCAAGCTGGATTTTGAAAAGGCATTTGATTCTGTGGAATATGAGTTCATTTTCCAGATTCTCAAGCACAAAGGCTTCAATGACAGATGGATACTTTGGGTCAAGCAGCTCCTAACTTCTGGCTCATCTTCAGTTCTGATCAATGGTGTGCCTGGAAAGAAGTTTATGTGCAAGAAAGGTGTCAGGCAGGGAGATCCCATGTCTCCACTGCTTTTTGCTATTGTTGCTGACTTTTTACAAACTCTGGTTAATCAACTGCTGGTGGAGGGGCTGATTCAGCTGCCCATACCTTGTCATGATAAGGATTTCCCCATAGTGCAATATGCTGATGATACCCTTATCATCCTACCTACTGAAAAACCTCAGTTGTTGCAGTTCAAGAAAATGTTCTTACTTTTCTCCCAGTCCAGTGGATTACAGGTGAACTATCACAAATCTGCCCTTCTACCTGTTAACACTTCTCCTCAGCATCTACAGGATCTGGCAGACTCCATTGGTTGCAAAGTGGGATCTTTGCCCTTCACATACCTTGGCCTTCCTGTTGGGACAACTAAACCAAGAATCATTGATCTCATGCCACTGGTTGATAACATGGAAAGAAGACTCAGTGCTAGTTCATCCTTTCTTGCTCAGGGGGGAAGACTACAGTATTTAAACTCAGCACTGTCTTCTGTGCCTATCTTCTTTCTATGCAGTCTAGATATCCCACCAGGCATACTGAAGCAGCTGGAGAGAATTCAAAGGCAATGTCTATGGAGAAGAAATGGGAATGATCATGCACCCTCTCTTGCTGCCTGGCCTCTGGTGTGCAGGCCTAAAAATAAAGGGGGGCTAGGAATTATGAACCTAGCAGTCCAGAATGAAGCACTCCTGCTCAAGCATGTTGATAAATTCCTCAATCATGCTGATATCCCTTGGGTTCACTTGATTTGGAACACTTACTATCATGACACAGTACCTCAGGGAAATGCCCTTTGTGGTTCTTTTTGGTGGAAGGATATCTGTAAACGGCTTGACAAATTCAGATCAGTTACATATGTTCTGCCGAACAAGGGTGGCTCCTTCCTATTTTGGTCTGACTCCTGGTTGATTGGAAACTCCATTATGCCACTGGCTGCCAGATTCCAAAGACTGTTTTCTTTTGTGACTGATCCTTTCTGCACAGCTCAAGAGGTCTTTACAGCCTTTTATGATGACATCATGCTCTCCATGTTCCACTTACCACTGTCTGCTCAAGCTTACCAGGAGCTGCTTTCGGTCCAATCTTTGCTTCAAGACCTGGATCTTGATCATCAGGCCTCTGATAGATGGGTATGGGGAAAGAATGCTAAGGCCTACACAGCCAAGAGTTACTATGCTCACATTCACAGCAGTATTACACCAAACCCTTTACTCAACTGGATCTGGAGAAGCTGCTGTACCATGAAGATTAAGATGTTTGCATGGATGCTCATCATGGACAGGCTTAATACTCAAGACATGCTTGAACGGCGTCACTGGAATGTTTCCGACTCCAATCTCTGTGTTCTATGTCATGCTCGAGTCAAGGAAGACAGGGATCACTTATTCTTCAACTGTATTTTCAGTACCAGGGTTTGGAATTACGTGCAAATCACATGGCACGGCCCATCCATGTGGAGTGCTACTATTGCTGCTAAAAGGGACTTCCATAGCCCCTTCTTTGCTGAGGTGGTCTTCACTGCATGTTCGAACATCTGGACTATCAGAAATGCAAAGGTCTTCAACCAGATCTGGATTCATTCATGACATTTCCCTGTTAGCTCATAGAATTAAGGCTAGTTTCAGGGATGATCTCCTTAAATGGGTTTCCTTTCGCCTCCTTGAGGTTTGTAGTCTTTGCTCCTCTTCCCGTTTGTACATTCTAATTTCCTCTTGTACATACTGATCTCATATATGGGAATAAAAGAAAAAAGGTTGTGGGGGGTTTTCCCTACAGTAGCCGGTCAAAAAAAAGACTAATCATAACGGTTTTACTTGGCACAAACGCAAAAGAAACACAAAAACACAATCATAACAGAATTATGAAAGTCTCGAAAACACAAAACAGAAAGAAAAAGGATAGATTCGTTGGGTTGCCTCCCAACAAGCGCTATTGTTTAACGCCCTTAGCTAGGCATTGATTTCAATGATGCTCACATAAAAGGTAAGGATTGAAACACAACGAGAGCATCATGGAGCATATGGCTAGCACATTTAAGTCTAACCCACTTCCTATGCATAGGGATTTTGTGAACAAACAACTTGTTGGAGCAAGAATCAACTAGCATAGGAAGGCAAAACAAGCATAGCTTCAAAAATTTGAACACATGGAGAGGAAGCTTGATACTATTGCAATAAGTAGAAGCATATGATCCTCTCTCATAGTAATTTTTAGTAGCATCATGAATGAATTCAACAATGTAACTATCACATAAGATATTATTTTCATGATCCACATGCATGCAAAGTTGACGCTCTACAAAAATAGTGGGATTATCATCAACCAAAGTCATGAATTCTCCAAACCCACTTTCAGTATTATTGCAAATATCATATTCATCATGAGGTTTAAACAAACTTTCAAGATCATAAGAAAGATCATCACCCCAATCATGATTATTGCAATAAGTAGTGGTCATAGCAAAACTAGCATCCCCAAGCTTAGGGTTTTGCATATTTTTAGCATGATTGTCACTAATAGAATTTATAGTGAAACCATTGCAATCATGCTTTTCATCCAAGCAGCCCTCGTGAATCACTTCATAAATTTCTTCCTCACAATTTTCAGATTCACGCATCTCAAGCAAAACTCCATAAAGATAGTCAAGTGCACTCCACTCACTAGCTATTGGATCAACATAATTGGATCTCTTAAAGAGATTAGCAAGTGGATGAGGATCCATATCACTAGATTTCAGCAAGCGAAGATGCAAGCATATTGAAGTCACATAGCACACAAGCGAACAGAAAACAAGTGAAAGAAAAGGGCGAACGAAAAAAGGCAAACGAAAAAGGCAAAGGAGAAAGGCAAATGAAAACGGCAAATGTGAAGTGGGGGAGAGGAAAACGAGAGGCAACTGGCAAACAAAGTAAATGCAAGAGATGAGTTTGTGACACCTACTTGGATAGATCTTGACTTGATCTCTCCTCCCCGGCAACGGCGCCAGAAATACTTCTTCTACTGCGACAATAGACCTTCCCTGGCAACGGCGCCAGGAATCCTTCTGCTGCGGGCTACGCCTATAGGGACTTCCTTGGCAAATATGCAAAGGATTTCCCGGGGGCCTTGGAGCCTTGCGTTGGTGTTCCCTTGAAGAGGAAAGGGTGATGTAGCACAGCGGCGGTAAGTATTTCCCTCACTTTAAGAACCAAGGTATCGATCCAGTGGGAGGATCGCGTCAAGTCACAAGTACCTGCACAAACACAAAGAGCTTGCACCCAACGCTATGAAGGGGTTGTCAATCCGTTATAGATTGTTTGCAAAGTGAGAACTGAAAGCAAAAAGTAAACAAAGCAAAGTAAAAGTAAAGGTGGAGACGATAGTTGTGAATAGACCCGGGGGCCATAGTGTTCACTAGTGGCTTCTCTCATGAAAGCAAGTAGACAGTGGGTGAACGAATTACTGTCGAGCAATTGATAGAACCGCACAAAGTCGTGACGTTATCTATGGCAATGATTATATCTATAGGCATCACGTCCAAAACAAGTAGACCGATACTTTCTGCATCTACTACTATTACTCCACACGTCAACCGCTATCCAGCATGCATCTAGTGTATTAAGTTCAAAAGAACAGAGTAATGCCTTAAGCAAGATGACATGATGTAGATGCACAATCTCAAATCTATGATGAAAGCCCTTCTTGTTACCCTTGATGGCAACAACACGATGCGTGCCTTGCTGCCCTTCTGTCACTCGGAAAGGTCACCGCACGGTAAGAACCCAAAACCAAGCACTTCTCCCATTGCAAGAAACATAGATCTAGTTGGCCAAACAAAACCCAAGACTCGGAGAGACTTACAAGGATATCAAATCATGCAAATAAGAAATAAGAAAAGACTCAAATATAATTCATAGATAATCTGATCACAAATCCACTATTCATCGGATCTCGACAAACACACCGCCAAAGAGGATTACATCGGATAGATCTCCATGAAGATCATGGAGAACTTTGTATTGAAGATCCAAGAGAGAGAAGAAGTTATCTAGCTACTAACTACGGACCCGTAGGTCTAAAGTGGACTACTCACAAGTCATTGGAGGTGCGATGATGTTGATGTAGAAGCCCTCCAGCTCCAAAGTCTCCTCTGGCAGGGCACCGGGAAGGGTGTCCAGATGAGATCTCGCGGAAACGGAAGCTTGCAGCGGCGAAAAAGTGTTTTCGTGGATGCCTTGATTTTTTTCTGTGATTTTAGGGAATTTATAGGCCAAAGAGATAGGGCAGGGAGCGCTAGGGAGACCACAAGCCTGGTTGCCGCGGGCCCCCGGCCGCGACAATAGGGCTTGTGGGCTCCCTGTGGGCCCCATGCCTTGGCCCTCAAGTCCCCCGATCTTCTTCTGTTCTGGAAAAATTTATTTCGGGGATTTTATTCCGTTTGGACCCGTTCCAAAATCAGATATGAAAAGAGTCAAAAACACAGAAAAAACAGGAACTGGCACTTGTCACTGAATTAATAAGTTAGTCGCAAAAAATATATAAAAGGTATATAAAACATCCAAAGTTGACAAGATAACAGCGTGAAACCATAAAAAATTATAGATACGTTTGAGACGTATCAGAGGCCTCCTCCTAGGGCGTCGCCAGCCCAACTTGGGTGGCAAGGCACCCAAGTGGGAGGGGCCACCCATCCCTAGCCGTCGTCCCCCTCTTGGCCGCCGGCCCCTAGGGGAAACCCTAGTGTGCCCTCCTTTCTCCCTTCCCCCTATATATAGAGAGGTAGAGAGAGGGCCGCCACATGACAACTTGCCGCGGCACTGCTCCTCCTCTCCCTCGTAGTTCTTATCCTCTAAATACCACACGGCGGAGCCCTGCTTAGATGTCACCACCAACACCTCACCACGTCGTCGTGCTGTCGGAGGACTCGGGTTGCTACTTCACCATTTCTCGATGTATCGAGGAGGTGAAGATGTCACCAAGCTGTACGTGTGTTGAACGCGGAGGTGCCGTCTGTTCGGTACTTGATCGGGAGTTCGCGGGACGGTTCTTGATGTTGGGGATCGTAGTAATTTCAAAATTTTCCTACGCCATACAAGGATCTATCTATGGAGAAACCAGCAATGAGAGATGTTGTAGAGAATATTCACACCTTTGAAGATTGCTAAGCGGAAGCGTTACTTTGAACGCGGTTGATGGAGTCGTACTCGCAGCGATTCAGATCGCAGTGGATTCCGATCTATGTGTCGAACTACGGCACCTCCGCGTTCAACACACGTGCAGTCCGGTGATGTCTCCAACACCTTGAACCAGCAAGGAGGAAGGAGAGGTTGAGGAAGAGAGCTCCGGCAGTAGGACAACGTGGTGGCGGTGGAGCTACGTGGTTCTCCGACAGAGCTTCGCTAAGCTATGCGGAGGACGAGGAGAGAGATGAAGGGCTGCGCCGAGAGAGACAGTTTTCGTGTGCCAAATCAGCCCCAAATCTTGGGTATTTATAGGAGGGAGGGAGAGAGGGTGCGCACCCCTAGTGTTACCTCCCTAGGGTGGCGGCAGCCCTAGATGTCCAGGGAGGTCCGACAGCCAAGGTGGAGAGGAGGGCGGCGCCCTAGGTGGGCCTTGGGCCCCTCTGCGCCTAGGGTTTGCCCCCTCCACCTCTCCTTGCGCCTTGGGCTGAGAGGGGAGGGCGCACGAGCCCACTTTGGGCTGGTCCCCTTCCACCTTTTGGCCCATGAAGCCTGTTGGGGCTAGTGGCCCCTCCTGATGGACCCCCGGAACCCTTCCGGTGGTCCAAGTACGTTACCGGTGACGCCCGAAACACTTCCGGTGTCCGAAACCTCACGTCCTATATATCAAAATTTACCTGCGGACCATTCTGGAGCTCCTCGTGACGTCCGGGATCTCATCCGGGACTCCAAACAACCTTCGGTAACCACGTACACTATTTCCCTATAACCCTGGCGTCATCGAACCTTAAGTGTGTAGACCCTACGGGTTCGGGAGACATGTAGACATGACCGAGACATCTCTCCGGCCAATAACCAACAGTGGGGTGTGGATATCCATGTTGGTTTCCACATGTTCCACGATGATCTCATCGGATGAACCACGATGTCAAGGATTCAATCAATCCCATATACAATTCCCTTTGTCTACCGGTATAATACTTGCCCAAGATTCGATCGTCGGTATCCCTATACCTTGTTCAATCTCGTTACTGGCAAGACTCTTTACTCATTCCATAATACATCATCCCGTGTCTAACTCCTTAGTCACACTGAGCTCATTCTGATGATGGATTACCGAGTGGGCCTAGAGATACCTCTCCGTCACACGGAGTGACAAATCTCGGTCTCGATTCGTACAACTCAACAGACACTTTCGGAGATACCCGTAATGCACCTTTATAATCACCCAGTTACATTGTGACGTTTGGTAGACCCAAAACACTCCTACGGTATCCGGGAGTTGCACAATCTCACACTCTAAGGAAGTGATACTTGACATTAGAAAAGCTTTAGCAGACGAACAACACGATCTAGTGCTATGCTTAGGATTGAGTCTTGTCCATCACTTCATTCCCCAATGATGTGATCCCTTTATCAATGACATCCAATGTCCATGATCAAGAAACCATGGTCATCTATTGATCAACGATCTAGCCAACTAGAAACTCACTAGGGACACATTGTGATCTATATATTCACACATGTATTACGGTTTCTGATTAATACAATTATAGCATAAATAATAGACAATTACCATGAACTGGAAATATAATAATAACAACTTTATTATTGCCTCTAGGGTATATTTCCAACACGTGATTGGATCGCGAAGACGTACCACTACATCATCCGCGTTCTTGAACGCTTCCGCTTAGCGATCTACAGGGGTATGTAGATTCAATCTCTCCTCTCGTAGATGTGCGTCTTCTAGATTGATCTTGGTGAGCGTAGGAATCTTTTTTGTTTCCCATGCAACGTTCCTCAACAGGAATGAGTATTAGCACACCTATAAGCCCAGGTTGAATATTGTTTTAGTGAAAGGTGATGTTTTGTTGACGGCTAGACGCATATAACGAATTCATCAGTTTTAAAGCTCTCAAACTTTGGCCTTTAGCATGTACTAGAAAGATGACGCTTGTGTGGCTTTACGGCAAGCCCTTAAAGAGCTTACAACACGGTTCGATAACAAGAAAAATTAGACAATTCCTCGCGCGTTGCTGCGGGAATGTTGACAATATATTTAGATGATACTTGTTTATGTGGAACGTGAATATTATAATTAACAATACGAGCATGAAAATACAAATACATGTGATTTATTATACTTAATTAGTTTATTTTTGTAAAATAGTTTTGGAACATAAGTAGCATAAAGTAAATTTATAATTCTTTTGAGTTGTCCACACGGGTGTCTTCTTCATTGGGAAAAATTGAACATGAGTAGCGAGGATGACTCTCCCCGCCCGTTGTTGCGGTAACTTTGTTAAAAAAATGTATAAGTAGTTACTAAATCTAATGAAAATAAAGTATAAACTTATAAATAAATAAATGAAGTGTTTAAAAATAGAATAAAACTTTTGAAACTGTTAAAAATGCCATTTCAAGTAAAAATATGAAAAATGACTAACATGAATATATGATGTGGCAGTCTTACATGCATGAACTAATGCAAAAATAATTGTAATTTATAAGTAAAATCTATGACTCGCTTATGTGATAGATTTTACATGACTTAGTGGGAGAGAAGACTTAAATGTGTTGCTTAGTGGGATGTTGGGATGGATACTTTGCATGTTAAGAACGTTTACATGGAATAATTTGCATAGCTTAGTGAAAGGAAAGGTTGTAAATGCATTGCTTAATGGGATGATGAGGCGGATACTTTACATATTAAGAGAATTGAGACCGACTTTTAAAAAATGTAAGATAAGTTGGAGGGGCGAAAGGCTCAAGAGGCAAAGACAAACAACAATAAAAAATAACAAGACGATACATCGATCGGTAAGCATGATCAATCTCCATGTTGGCTGGCGGCCTCCCTGAGAGCCTTTGCTTGATGCCTGAATTTGCCGCATCGTGTGTGCTGCGTGTGCGATACGTATATGATGTACCTGTGATCCTCGAACAAAAAAAACATGTCTACGGTCATATTCCGAAGAGGGTTGTTAAGCCATTTTAGTGAACAGCTTGCCGATAAACACCGTAAACAGAAGCCGCCTTGCGTGACTCCTGTGCCCTGTCCGAAATTGGTAACGGCATGTAGGCTAAAACGGCCGTTTCTGTTGAATTTTCCACTTGAGTTGATTTGTTTATGCTACCTGGCAGTGTCCACATCTGAACTTGCCGGTGTTTGTTATTGTTGGGCAAACGTCGCTTTTGATCCCCAAATTCTGCATTTAGGTTCCCCTCAGTATAGGTATCTACTAGTATTAGATCTGGTCTTATTTAGCTTACGTCCCGATCAGTTTTGCTGTGGACAGTAGTGATCATAAGATTTGAGGAATCTAACACCTCCTGTTGCAATTTCATCAGATGCTCTAGAGAGTGGTCACGGTTGATCCCAGCCATGAGACAACCATGTTACCAAAATGGAGCATTTCTCTCTGTTCTTCCATAACCAAGATGAGCTTCGACAGTGGTTATTTCCACGCTCACGCATAGGAAAAACTTGAGAGATAAGAGGACAACATGGTTCCAGTTAGCCTGTGCTTATTCAAGAAATGGAGTGACCATGGTTTATCTCTGGTCTCTTGTTATCTCCATCTTATACCTCTAAGTGCATGAAGATCCTGTAATCCACTGTCAAGGTTTTCTGTCAGTGTTCGTCACCGCAGACTTAATATTCAAATTTGTTACCATTACATGGAATTGTGTATATCTCAGTCCGCGCAGGGTACTTTTCGCTGGTTGGTATATTCAAGTTCAGAGTTGAATGTGTACAATGCCCAAAACACAACGCAGCAGTAACAGAGTTCCTCTGATTAACACTCATGTCTCATGTGTGCTGTTCGTTACTAGGCATCCAAGTGTCACTACGATTGTACTCCCTCCGTCTCAAAATAAGTGTCTTAACCTTAGTATAACTTTGTACTAGGACTAGTACAAAGTTGAGACAGTTATTTTGGGACGGAGGGAGTAGTATCTTACAGGAGAAAAAAGGAAAGAAAAATTGATTGCCTATGCATTCCTGCCTATTTGACTTAATGAATGAATGAGCTATACGTGACTGTACTCCCAGTCCTTGCATACACCCACATCTATGGCCATCGTCTTGTTCCCGCCCCCTTCTTTCCTGGGCGAGGACAGCACTCTGCAGCAATTCCGCATCGGGGACTGCAAGTTCATGTCGATCACCAGTCAGTATCACTTGATTCTGAATACGTAATAGCAGAAAGAAATGCTCAGTTTGAGACATAAGAATGGCAGAGCGAGCGTTGCTTACCCGCTCCCATAGCCCGGGGTCAGGCTTCTTGAGCACGATGACGCTGTCGACCAGCGCGTCCGGGTCGGGGACCCTCCACCGGCACGGCGGCCGTATGTCGTTGCGGTGGCGCCACCGCTGGTACCTCGTGACGGTGGTCTCCCCGGTGCGCACCACCGTGCGCCTCGCCGACGCCAGGTAGTAGAGCGCGGGCCTCTCGCACTGGTTGCGCGCCAGGGGCCTCGTGTTGAACGCGTGCGCCTTGTAGTCCGCGCGCCGGTACCAGTTCAGGAACGTCCGCGCCGGCATCTCCATCTCCCGCGCCGGCATCACGCCCCTCGTCACCGTCACCACGAACCCCCACGCCACCGTCACCGTCCACCGGTTCGCCGCGTCGTAGCATATCGACTGCTGCATCACCCCCGCCGAGTCCAGCATCACCGGCCCGTCGAACAGCCTCCGCAGTGCCGCCGGCCGCGAACGCACGTTGGGGAAGAGAGGTCGCACTACGTCCAGGTGGTGCAGCGACACCAGTGGCGCCACCGGGTGGGCGGCGAGCAGGCCCAGGAGGTCACCGTACACGTCGTACTGGTGGAACCCCGGGTGCCTCGTGAGCGGCACGCCCAGCTCCGCCATGCACGCCTGGATCCGGTCGTCGCTGCCGTACAGCCACGGGTACCGGCGGATGCAGTCGTCCTGCATCCGCTCCAGCCTCGCCGCCAGAGGCTGGCTGATGGCGAAGCCGCCGCCGCCGAACGCCATCCCGTACGAGAAGAAGATGTTCTGGAGATGGCTCTCGGAGGGGGAGCCGATGTAGTATGGCTGCCGGTGATCGAGCCTCCCGAGGACGGCCAGGAGGTTGTCCGGGAGGAAGACCGTGTCGTCGTCGCCCATGACGAACCAGCGCACGCCTGGGAGCCCGAGGCGGAATGTCTCGGAGACGATGCGGGAGATGCGGATGGCAGAGCGGTGGCCGCGCCGGTGCGTGTAGGGGAAACCGGAGGTGTCCGAGGAGATCTTGATGGCCGGCAGCCCCTCCGGCACTCTCGACTCCCGCACACCGCGGTCCAGCCACACGAAACCCCGCATGCCTGAGTTAGGGCGCCACCAGATCTTAATGTACTCCTTCCGCTTCTCCCACATGCGCGCCGACGCCGCGATACCGAACACCACGTGCTGCAGCGTCGTCGGCGTCGTCAACACCGTGACCGTGGCAGGTGGTGATGGTGGTGGCGTACTTGCCGTCGACACCACCGTGACCGCGGCGGGTAATAGTGGCATCCTCGCCGTCGTCACCACCGTGACCGCGGCGGGTAATGGTGGCATCCTCGCAGTCGACACCACGGTGACCGTGGCGGGTGGTGGTGGCATCCTCGCCGTCGTCACCACCGTGACCGTCGCGGGCGCCGGCGGCGTCCTCACCGTCGGCACAGTGACAATGGCCGGCGGGGGCGGCGTCCTCGTCATCGGCACCGTGACAATGGCCGGTGGGGGTGGCGTCCTCGCCGTCGGCACCATGACAATGGCCGGTCGGGGCGGCGTCCTCGGCGTCGATACCGTGACCATGGCGGGCGGCGGCGGCGGCGTCGATGATGTATAGTTTTGGGCGGTAACACCTACATGCGAGACGGAGGCGGCTGCGGCCATAATGCGATCATGTTCAGGCGGGCATGTGGAGGACAGAATGGCGTGCAGGGCGTAGAGGATATACAAAGCGGTGAGAGGGAGAAGCGAGAGGAGGATGAAGCGGAGGAAGGAGGCCACCAGGGTGTCCTTGCCGCCGCCGGAGCATGCCCCGGCGGCGGCCCTCATTGTCCGCGCCGTCTCCGGGCGCCTCTCACATGTATTCTCGCCTCCCCGTGATTACCGTTCTTCTTAGCCGCCGTTGTGGTCGGCCTCTCCGGGGGCGGGCGGCGAAACCGGATCGGCCGGGATCGTTGGGGGGCCAAATGCGAGCGAGATTTGGACGGGAGAAGAGGTTGGGATGGCGTGCGTGCGATCGAGCTCGCCGGGTCTGCGCGATCTCCTCTCCCGCGCGCGTTGGTGGGACGAGCGGTTCAGCTCCTGGTGTCCGTTAGTATCTCCATTTTCTGTTCCTCTTCTTGTTGCGGCGGGTGTGCTTTGCGTGCCTGCAGGCGCGCGTGCATGGATCGGATGCCCCGTGCTTTCGTGTACCGTGGAGGCGGGTTTAATCGCTTCAGCCGATTCATCGTGGCCATGCATTCAGTTCAATGGACGGTCCGTGATGTCGAAAGAATTCGACGGCACACGGACAATGCCAATTTTCCTTTGGGAAACCTAGCGGTGCGTTTGGTTACTGCATCGTTTCTTTTGTCATTTTGGATACTTGTCTCAGGGTCTGCCTAAGGCCCTGTTTGGAACCATTCAGATTATATAATCCAGTTTTTATAATCTATTATGTCTTCAAACAAGACAGATTATGATGTAGATTACAAAAACTAGATGAACAAATTATTAGAAACTCATAATCTACTCTACACGAGCTAAAATCAGATTATGGATTGCTAATGACCGATTACCCTTGTAAAGTTGAAGATAATTACATTCCTACCACCTCCACCCTTCTTTTAAAAAAAAACAGAGGACAGACAAGTCATTATGCAATGTAAAACCTGGATTACAGTTTATATAATCTGGCCTCCAAACATGTCCGCTTAGATTATTTTTATAAACCAGACTATATAATCTATCTTCATAATCCAGATTATGATAATCTATTGTGGTTCCAAACAGGGCCTAAGCATATACAGTTAAAAACCAACATTAGCATGTTGATCGATTGCCAATACACCCTTTAGACAGCATGTGTCAAAACGGGAGGCAAACTGTTTGGTTGTGGTCTCAAGTCTAGTCGTTTGGTTACATCTAGTACAATAGTGTGGTAACTTTCTTGTTGATGTGGCAGGTTACGAGAGACACAAAAATAGAGCAATCAGAACAAATTTAAACACACATCAAAGTTTAACCACACATAAAAGTCTAACATAATACGATAAACGATACCGCAACACATAATATAGTCTTAAATGAACAACCAACACGGAATTAGCAACCAGAGGTCATTTAGGTGGTCACGGCAAAGGCCTCGTCATGCTTCTTACACTTGATGATCACCTTTGTCATTGAAGACGGTCACATTCATGGTGTTGGGGGTCAGCAGCTTGAACGTTACCTTGTACCCGATCCTGACATGGTGATCGGTGGCGAAGGTGGCCCAAGCCTGATAAAGGATGACCCTGCCATCGATCACCTTCATCGTGACCCTCCATGGTCAGTCTTTGTTCGTCTTGAGACTATACCCCATATACACGGCGGGGAAGTGCTTCGTGAAGTCCAGAGGTAAAGGTCGGGCCTCCAACTTCGGAGCAAAGATCACCTTGCAGAGGTGGATTGCTCGTGCCTCCTCAGGGTAGTGCGCGTAGTTCCTCCGCTTTGCGCTTGGGTGATCCTGCACCGACACGTCCACCAATGGTGGCATGACCTCCTTGCTCTTAGTGAAGAACGATGCGTCTTGCACGACCTCCTTGCCCTTGTTCATCTGCACTATGAACAACACGCAGTTCAAAGGTCACCATTCATTCCTATCGGCCTAAGGCTCTTATATTTACCTACACAACTTACCCAACACCACACTCAAACCCTCTTAGTTTCGCATCGTGTTTTTTCCACCTCTCCGTTTCACCACCTCTCCCTCGCCAAGAACTCCAACCCCAACCCTTTCCCATGGGGCATTAGATGGAGGGCCTTCTTTCTCGGGTGTTCGCTCGATGACCGAGAAGACCATGCAAGTGTGCTCGAACTTCAACAACATGGAAGACATGCACAAGGAGGCCGACACTATGGTGAAGAAGGCGACGACGAAGGAGTTGAAGACGTTGATTTCTGACCCAACGAAGGGTGTTATGTCAGTTGAGATCGTTCAACGGGCCATGAATTAGGTTGACTCCGACGATCCTGGACAAAGGGCAAAGCAGGCCAAGTACAAGGAGTACATGCGTCCTAATGACTAGCGTGTAGATGGTGGGCAGGGAATCGACTACTGGCAATCGTGCAAGACCCATCCTTCTTGATGAAGACGATGAGAACTAAGACGATGAGGAAGAAAAGAAGATGGTTGCCCCCCTCCCGCGCACCACTCGACGTGACTCCAGGGTCGCCGCGGCTAGACAAGAAAGTTTGTACCCCAATCCCACCTACGGTGTAATTGATGGATGGCAGTGTTTCCATAATCCAATCCACCACCCGTGATGTATTCAATCCCCTCCCCAACTCTCCAATAGCATGCTCAAGTCAAATCTAGCCAGAGTGGAAAGCAGTAAATCTAGAGACATGGCAAGGACTTACCGCCATGGACGATGTGCTCTAATGGAGGTCTGAAGTCGCTATGGTGGTAGCCGCCATCTTGGATTGTTCTACTGCAGCTCTGGTGGCCATCGCCTCCGGTGTGAGTGGGAAAGAGGTGAGAATGTGGTGACGAAGGGATATAAGGATAATTATGACGACACTTCGGGCAACAGTGTGACGTCTCGAGACCACATCCACACGTGCAACCACCACCACCCATGTGCCTAGTGTTGTACCACTCATGTCGGTTCGAAAAAACGGCCGATTTGAGTGTTCCTTTGGATGTAGGCCCAGAGGTGCTGTAAAGTTCATGCTATGCAGGCCCAATGGTGAATGCGAGTAACCAAACGGGCCAAAATCTTCCCATGCGGGCCTGGCTAGGGTATATGTGGGCTACCAAACGCATCCTAGGTTGTTATGTTAGGGCATGTCCTACGTTATCCCCTAAAATGGACATGGTATGTGTCGGGGGAGTGATCCACAAACATGGATACCGAAGCCAGTCATGCAACTTTGTCACCTAAACGTTCATCTCTGTGTCTTTTTCGTTTATCCATAGACTCAAAATAATAATAAAAAATATACCACAACTCATGAGTAAATAGTTTGCAAATATTCCTAAAACAACCATAATTCAAATGTAACCATGGTCCCGCTTCAATCGTGTCACTTATCACTTCGTCTCTCGTCCCAAGCGAACATACGACTAGGGTTCCTGCCTTCCGTCGATGACCCCGTCGATCTACCTCATCTCATGTGGCCTTAGGTCAATGGGGCGTTGTGGATCCCGACCATTGTCGGCAGGAGGGCTCGATTGCTACATGTTTCCCTAAGTTTTGTTAGAGTTTGTGTCCTGCTCAGGAAGGTGAGGCGATAATGGTTCTCTAAAGATGAAATAAGATCGTCCATGCCTATCCCTCATACGGGTGACGTTTCTAGCATCATCTGATGGTGTGTGGAGGGCGTCCCTCACAGATTTCTCATGATTAGGTCGGTGGTTGTCTTTGGTGATTTTTTCGGATCTGTTCTTTGTTCGTTTACGTTGATGTGTGTATGTACATTGGATCCTTTCGATCTACGTTTCTCTTCATAGGCAACGGTTGTTGTTCTGATGCGCTGATCCTATGGGGCCATTGCACCACAACTTTCCGACTGTCTACTACGACGAGTTTTGCCTAGCTCCAATAAATGAGGGGCGATGAAGGCGATGCGCCTTCGGCTCGTATCGATGCATGTAGTTGTCGCTAGGTGATCTACGGATCTAGCTGTATTTTTTATCATTTCTTGTGTTCATTGTACTACCATGATTGAAGATGAACGCATCATACATTTTTCCACAAAAAAGTTCAAATGTAAATATTACACGTGAGATAACGGGTTGTTCAACAAGTTTTTTGAATTCATCAATTTCACATTAAACGGTACTTGAGTCATAGTCTGACACAAGTCCTCCCATGCATTGTTGCCCTTGAGATTGATCCAACAATGTACAAATGTATATGACCCGCCCTCCGTCGTATAGTACATCATGACAACACGTTCAAGATATATAACATGATGATTATCAAGTTAAAATATTGAATGAGTCAATAAATTGACCAACATGTAGAGCAACATGTAGCAAATTTTACGACCAAGGTTCTAGAGCATCATGGAGCAAAATATTATGATGACGTTGAAGATGGTGTGCATCGATGAACTAATGACTTCACATTGCGGTCATGGATCACATGTGCATCGTGGGGGATGGAGTGGTTTTACTCAACTAACAAAGCACACCCATGTTGCCAAAAAAGTAGCCTCCTTGTTTCATACCAACAAAGTCTGCAAATATCACCTTCCACGCATTGTCATGCTTATTCTAGAAAACAAACAAAGTTCAAAAAAACCATCTATAGCATTTGAACGAACACTTGTCGGACGTGGCCTCCGCCATGGACGGCGTCCACAGGGAGGAGGGTGCCTCCTGTTGGAAATATGCCCTAGATGCAATAATAAAATAGTTATTATTATATTTCCTATTTTGAGATAATCGTTTATTATCCATGCTATAATTGTATTGAATGAAAACATAAATGCATGTGTGGATATATAGACAAAACTATGTCCCTAGTAAGCCTCTAGTTGACTAGCCAGCTGATCAAAGATGGTTAAGGTTTTCTGACCATATACAAGTGTTATCACTTGATGACTGGATCACATCATTGGGAGAATGATGTGATGGGCAAGACCCAAACTATAAACGTAGCATGTGATCGTGTCATTTTGTCGCTATTGTTTTCTGCGTGTCAAGTATTCATTCCTATGACCATGAGATCATGTAACTCACTAACACCGGAGGAATACCTTGTGTGTATCAAACATCGCAACATTACTGGGTGACTATAAAGGTGCTCTACACGTATCTCCGAAGGTGTCCATTGAGTTAGCATGGATCAAGACTGGGATTTGTCACTCTGTGAGACGGAGAGGTATCTCGGGGCCCACTCGGTAATACAACATCACATATAAGCCTTGCAAGCAATGTAACTAAAGTGTTACTCACGGGATCTTGTATTAGGGAACGAGTAAAGAGACTTGCCGGTAACGAGATTGAAATAGGTATAGGGATACCGACGATCAAATCTCGGGCAAGTAACATACCGAAGGACAAATGGAATGGTATACGAGATTATATGAATCCTTGGCACAGAGGTTCAACCGATAAGATCTTCGTAGAATATGCAGGACCCAATATGTACATCCAGGTCCTGCTATTTGATATTTATTGGGGAGTGTCTCAGGTCATGTCTGCATAGTGCTCGAACCTACAGGGTGTGCACACTTAAGGTTCGGTGACGTTTCTGTATAGTTGAGTTATAGGTGCAGGTGACCAAAGTTTTGTTCGGAGTCCTGGATGAGATCACGGACATCACGAGGGTTTTCGGAATGCTCCAGAAATAGAGGTTGATATATAGGATTGTTGCATTTGGCTTATGGAAAGATTTCGGGCATTGCCGGCAGTGTACTGGGAGTGACGAATGGGTTCCGGGGTTTTACCGAGAGGGGCCACCCACCCGGGAGAGAACCTAATAGGACCATGGGTGGTATACTATCCCTTAGTGGGCTTGTGTAGCCATCCCAATAGGGCTATTTCAGCCAAGGAGAAAACAATGTAAAAGGAACAAAAAGAGAGGAGGTGGGAATGAAGGAAGGGACTCCTCCCTTCAAACCGAATTGGAGGAGGATCCCTCCTGCTCCCACTTTGGCCGATGCCCTAGAGGCTCCCTTGAGCCTCAAGGCTAGCCCCTCCCCTCCTCCTATATATATACTAGAGGTTTTAGGGTTTTTGAGACACAACTTTTCCATGTGCAACCCTAAACCTCTACTTCGCAGTTCTTCCTCTAGATCGGATTTCTGCGGAGCTCGGACGGAGCCGTGCAGGAATAGATCATCACCATCACCGACGCACCGTCATGCTGCCGAATAACTCATCTACTTCCCCATCTCTCTTGCTGGACCAAGAAGGCAGAGATCGTCATCGAGCTGTACGTGTGTTGAATGCGGAGGTGCCGTCATTTCAGTGCTAGATAGGGATGGATCGTGGGACGACGGTGATTTGAATCACGAAGCTGTTCCACTACATCAATCGTGTTTCTTAACGCTTCCCGCTTAGCGATCTACAAGGGTATGTGGATCCAATCACCCTCTTGTAGATGAACATCACCATGATAGGTCTTCTGTGCGTAGGAATTTTTTTTTCCCATGCAACGTTCCCCAACAGTGGCATCATGAGCTAGGTTCATGCATAGATGTAATCTTGAGTAGAACACAAAAGCTTTTGTGGGCGTTGATGTTCAATTTTCTGCCCTCCTTAGACTTGTCTCGATTCGGCGGTATTGTTGGATTGACGCGCACCGGACCAACCTTACTCGTACGCTTACGAGAGACCGGTTTCATCGACTAACATGCAACTTGTTGCATAAAGATGATTGGCGGGTGTCTGTTTCTTCAACTTTAGTTGCATCAGATTTGACCAAGGCGGTCCTTGGAGAAAGTTTAAATAGAAATTTGCATATCACCGTTCTGGCTTTGCGTAAGTAAGATGTGATCATACTAGATACCCATAGCAGCCACGTAAAACATGCAACAACAAATTAGAGGACGTGTAACTTGTTTTTGTAGGGTATGCATGTGATGTGATATGGCCAAAGACGTGATGTGATATATTGGATGTATGAGATGATCATGTTGTAATAGTTAAATATCGACTTGCACGTCGATGCTACGGTAACCGACATGATCCATAGGGTTGTCTTTAAACTAATGTTTGTGCTTGCAGATGCGTTTACTATATTTCTAGGTTGTAGCTGTAGTAGTAATAGCATAAATAGCACGACAACCTGGATGGTGGGACGACGATGGAGATCATGGTGTGGCGCCGATGACGATGAAGATCATGCCGGTGCTTTGGTGATGGAGATCAAGAAGCACAAGATCATGGACATATCATGTCACTTATGAATTGCATGTGATGTTTATCATTTTATGCACCTTATCTTGCTTAGAACAACGATGACATTATAAGGTGATCCCTCACTTAAATTTCAAGATAAAATTGTGTTCTCCCCGACCGTGCACCGTTGCGACAGTTCGTCATTTCGAGACACCACGTGATGATCGGGTGTGATAGACTCAACGTTCACATACAACGGGTGCAAAACAGTTGCACACGCGGAACACTCGGGTTAAACTTGACGAGCCTAGCATGTACAAACATGGCCTCGTAACACAAGAGACCGAAAGGTCGAGCATGAATCGTATGGTTGATATGATTAACATAGAAATATTTACCACTGAAACTACACTCAACTCACGTGATGATCGAACTTGAGTTAGTGAATTTCGATCATGCCACACTCAAATAACTAGAGGGATGTCTATTTGAGTGGGAGTTTATTAGTAATATGATTAGCTGAACTCTAATTGTCTTGAACATAGTCTAAGTAAACTTTGCAATATTTTTATGTTGTAGATCAATGGCTCGCGCAGTAGAACCCTGAATTTCAATACGTTCCTAGAGAAAGCGAAGCTGAAAGATGATGGTAGCAACTTTGTAGACTGGGCTCGTAATCTGAGGCTTATCCTACAAGTTGGGCAAAAGAATTATGTCCTTGATGCAGCGCTAGGAGATGAACCACCCGCTATGGCTGATCAAGATGTTTTGAACGACTGGCAAGCGCGTAAGGAGGACTACTCAGTAGTTCAATGTGCAGTCTTGTATGTCTTAGAACCGGGACTTCAACGACACTTTGAACGTCATGGAGCATATGAGATGTTCCAGGAGTTGAAGTCTATCTTTGAGAAGAATGCCCGGATCGAGAGGTATGAGACCTCCGATAAATTCTATGCTTGCAAAATGGAGGAGAATTCGGTCTGCGAGTGAACATGTGCTCAAAATGTGTGGGTACTCAAACCGTCTAGCTGAGCTAGGGATTGAACTCCCGCAAGAGGCTATCACTGACATAATTCTTCAATCACTGCCACCTAGCTACAAGAGCTTTGTGATGAACTATAACATGTAAGGGATGAATAAGTCACCCAGCGAGTTATTTGCGATGCTGAAAGTCGCGGAGTCAGAAATCCGAAAACAACATCAAGTGTTGATGGTCAATAAGACCACTGGTTTCAAGAAAAGCGGCAAAGGCAAGAAGGGTAACTGCAAGAAGAGCGGCAAAACTATTTCCCCTCCAACAAAGAAACCCAAGGCTGGACCTAAGCCTGAAACTGAGTGCTATTATTGCAAGGGGATGGGTCACTGGAAGCGCAACTGCCCCAAGTATTTGGTTGATAAAAAGGCGGCCAACGCCAAACAAGGTATATGTGATATACATGTTATTGATGTGTACTTAACCAACTCTCGTAGTAGTGCATGGGTATTTGATACCGGTTATGTTGCTCACATTTGCAACTCGAAGCAGGAATTGCAGAATAAACGAAGACTGGCGGAGGATGAAGTGACGATGCGCGTGGGAAATGGTTTTCAAGGTTGATGCAATCGCCGTCGGCACGTTCTCACTTCAGTTACCATCGGGATTAGTTATGAACTTAAATAATTGTTATGTAGTGTCTGCGTTAAGCATGAACATTATATTTGGGTCTTGTTTATTGCGAGACGGTTACTCATTTAAGTCAGAGAATAATGGTTGTTCTATTTATATGAGTAATATCTTTTATGGTCAGACACCCAATGTGAGGGGTTTGTTCATATTGAATCTTGATTGTGATGACACACATATCCATAACATTGAGACCAAAAGATGTAGAATTAACAGTGATAGCGCCACCATTTTGTGGCGCTGGCACTTAGGTCATATTGGTGTAAAGCGCATGAAGAAACTCTGTGGTGATGGGATTTTGGAGTCACTTGATTTTGAATCACTTGACACGTGCGAACCATGCCTCATGGGCAAGATGACTAAGACTCCGTTCTCTGGAACAATGGAGCGTGCAAGTGACTTGTTGGAAATCATACATACTGATGTGTGCGGACCAATGAGTGTGGAGGCGCGCGGCGGATATCGTTATTTTCTCACCTCCACTAATGATTTGAGTAGGTATGGATATATCTACTTGATGAAGCACAAGTCTGAAACATTTGAAAAGTTCAAACAATTTCATAGTGAAGTTGAAAATCATCGTAGCAAGAAGATCAAGTTCCTATGATCTGATCGAGGGGGTGAATATCTGAGTTACAAGTTTGGTGCTCACTTAAGACAATGTGGAATCGTTTCACAGTTGACACCGCCTGGAACACCACAGCGTAATGGTGTGTCCGAACATCATAATCGTACTTTGTTAGATATGGTGCGATCTATGATGTCTCTTACCGATTTGCCATTATCATTTTGGGGCTATGCGTTAGAGACAATTGCATTCACTTTCAGTAGGGTACCATCAAAATCCGTTGAGACGACACCATATGAGCTATGGTATGGCAAGAATCCAAAGTTGTTGTTTCTTAAAGTTTTGGCATGCGATGCTTATGTCAAAAAGATTCAGCCTGAAAAGCTGGAACCCAAAGCGGAAAAGTGCGTCTTCATAGGTTACCCAAAAGAGACAGTTGGGTACACCTTCTATCTCAGATCAAAGGGCAAAGTGTTTGTTGCTAAGAACAGAGATTTTCTTGAGAAAGAGTTTCTCTCGAAAGAATTGAGTGGGAGGAAGATAGAACTTGATGAGGTTTGGAACCTCTGCTCCCACAAGATGGTGGCGCAGGAGAGAGGGAAATCTCTGTCGAGGCAACACCAGTTGAGGAGGAAGCTAATGATGATGATCATGAAGCTTCGGATCAAGTCACTATCGTACCTCGTAGGTCGACAAGATCACGTACTGCTCGTGAGTGGTACGGGAATCCTGTCTTATCTATCATGTTGTTAGACAACAATGAGCCTATGAATTACGGAGAAGTAATGGTGGGCCCAGATTCCAACAAATGGTTAGAGGCCATGAAATCCGAGATAGGATCTATGTATGAAAACAAAGTGTGGACTTTGGAAGTATTACCTGAAGGTCGCAAGGCTATTCAGAACAAATGGATCTTTAAGAAGAAGACGGACGCGGACGGTAATGTGACCGTTTATAAAGCTCGAATTGTGGCAAAGGGTTTTTCACAAGTTCAAGGAGTTGACTACAATGAGATGTTCTCACCGGTAGCGATGCTTAAATCCGTCTGAATCATGTTAGCAATAGGTGCATTTTTCAATTATGAAATCTGGCAGATGGATGTCAAAATGGAGTTCATTAATGGGTTTCTTAAGGAAGAGTTGTATATGATGCAAACCGAAGGTTTTGTCGATCCAAAGAATGCTGACAAAGTATGCAAGCTCCATCGATCCATTTATGGACTGGTGCAAGCATCTCGGAGTTGGAATAAGCGCTTTGATGAGGTGATCAAGGCGTTTGGGTTTATACAAGTTGTAGGAGAATCTTGTATATACAAGAAAGTGAGTGGGAGCTCTGTAGCGTTTCTAATATTATGTGTGGATGGCATATTACTGATTGGAAACAATGTGGATTTTTTAGAGAGCGTAAATAATTACTTGAACAAAAGTTTTTCAATGAAAGACCTAGGAGAAGCTGCTTACATATTAGGTATTAAGATCTATAGAGATAGATCGAGACACCTAATAGGACTTTCACAAAGCACATACCTTGAGAAAGTTTTGAAGAAGTTCAAAATGGAACAATCCAGGAAAGGGTTCTTGCCTGTGTTACAAGGTATAAAGTTGAGTAAGACTCAATGTCCAGTAACTGCAGAAGATAGAGAAAAGATGAGTACGGTCCCCTATGGTTCAGCCGTAGGGTCTATCATGTATGCAATGATGTGCACAAGACCGGACGTCAGCCTGGCCATAAGTATGGCAGGCAGGTTTCAATGTGATCCAAGAGTGGAACATTGGGCGGCGGTAAAGAATATTCTAAAGTACGTAAAAAGAAGTAGGGAAATGTTTCTCGTTTATGGAGGTGACGAAGAGCTCGTAGTAATGGGTTACGTAGATGCAAGCTTTGACATTGATCCGGATGACTCTAAGTCTCAAACCGGATGCGTATTTATTCTCAATGGGGGTGCGATAAGCTGGTGCTGTTCCAAGCAAAGCGTTGTAGCAGATTCTACATGTGAAGCGGAGTACATGGCTGCCTCGGAGGCAGCTAAGGAGGGTGTCTGGATGAAGCAGTTCATGACGGATCTTAGAGTTGTGTCGAGCGCACTAAATCCAATAACTATGTTCTGTGACAACACTGGTGCCATTGCTCTAGCCAAGGAACCAAGGTTTCACAAGAAGACCAGACACATCAAACGATGCTTCAACCTCATCCGCGACTATGTCGAAGGAGAGGACGTAAATATTTGCAAAGTGCACACGGATCTGAATGTTGCACATCCATTGACTAAACCTCTTCCACGAGTGAAGCATGATCAACACTAGAACTTTATGGGTGTTAGATTCATTCCAATGTAAATCACATAGCGATGTGAGACTAGATTATTGACTCTAGTGCAAGTGGGAGACTGTTAGAAATATGCCCTAGAGGCAATAATAAAATAGCTATTATTATATTTCCTATTTCAAGATAATCGTTTATTATCCATGCTATAATTGTATTGGATGAAAACATAAATGCATGTGTGGATATATAGACAAAACTATGTCCCTAGTAAGCCTCTAGTTGACTAGCAAGTTGATCAAGGATGGTTAAGGTTTTCTGACCATATACAAGTGTTGTCACTTGATGACTGGATCACATCATTGGGAGAATGATGTGATGGAAAAGACCCAAACTATAAACGTAGCATGTGATCATGCCATTTTGTTTCTATTGTTTTCTGCGTATCAAGTATTCATTCCTATGACCATGAGATCATGTAACTCACTGACACCGGAGGAATACCTTGTGTGTATCAAACGTCGCAACGTTACTGGGTTACTATAAAGGTGCTCTACAGGTATCTCCGAAGGTGTCCGTTGAGTTAGCATGGATCAAGACTGGGATTTGTCACTCCGTGTGACGGAGAGGTATCTCGGGGCCCACTCGGTAATACAACATCACATATAAGCCATGCAAGAAATGTAACTAAAGTGTTAGTCACGGGATCTTGTATTACAGAACAAGTAAAGAGACTTGCCGGTAACGAGATTGAAATAGGTGTAGGGATACCGACGATCAAATCTCGGGCAAGTAACATACCGAAGGAAAAAGGGAATGGTATACAGGATTATATGAATCCTTGGCACAGAGGTTGAACCGATAACATCTTCGTAGAATATGTAGGATCCAATATGGACATCCAGGTCCCGCTATTGGATATTGACCGGGGAGTGTCTCAGGTCATGTGTGCATAGTTCTTGAACCCGCAGGGTCTGCACACTTAAGGTTTGGTGACGTTTCGTTATAGTTGAGTTATCACTACTAGGAAAAACCTTATAGGCAGGACCTGAGTAGTAGCGCTGGAAAAAAGAAAATGCTGGTGCTAATTAGCAGTAGCGCTGATCCAGTTAAGCGGTACTACTACCACCTTAGCAGTAGCGCTGCTTATTAAAAACGCGCTACTACTATGTGGGACCGGACGATGCCACCGACAGTAGCTGTAGTAGCAGCGTTGCCCAAAATCTAGCGCTACTACTAAGTGTTTAGCGCTAGCACTTTGTTTTGCAGCACCACTTCTGCTAGTCGGCCCCACTTAGTAGTAGCGCCCGCATGTGACAAGCGCTGCTACTAGCATAACAGCCATGCTTTCTGGTATGCAGCGCTACTGCTCGTTGCGCTAGTGCCACCTTTTTAGCCCCCCCTCCCCATGGCCCGTCTTTTTTAGTTTTGTAGAAAATAAAATAAATGATAAAATCTTCAAAAATAAAATCCTTTGAGATGTAGTTAGGTTTTAGTGCCTAGTTGGTATACAAATTTTGAAATATGAATTTTGACCATTTTTCCAAAAAAAGGAAAAATGTAAAACGGCCATAACTTTTGCATACGACGTTGAAAAAAAGTTTAATATATCAATAAAACTAGAGAAAATTTGGGACTCGATTTCACCCGGGCTTGCTCGGTGAACTTTTCTCAGATGCTCAAAATTGCAAATGTAAAAAAAGTTATGGTAAAAACAATTAATTTTTAAAATTAATTTTATTACTTATTTTATTTTCAATAAAAATTCAATATTATTACTACTTAGTTTGTTTACTTTTATAATTATTTGGATTTCAAACAATTAAATCATGTGACATCGAGACCTAAGGGTTAATAGGATTGATAGCTTACTATTGTGAGGAAAACAACAAGTGGAGACTTGAAAACTAGGGGCGATAGAACGAGGAAGTTAAGCGTGCTCGGGATGAAGCAGTGAGAGGATGGGTGACCGGCCGGGAAGTTAGACGATTTGGGATGAGTACGGTGGAGCAGTGAGGATGGATGATTAGAGATTAAATTGTCAAATAATTCAAAGATTTGAAAATTAGAATAAAACATAGAAACAAATTTGAAAATTTGAAAAAGCAGTGAGGATGGATGATTAGAGATTAAATTGTCAAATAATTCAAAGATTTGAAAATTAGAATAAAACATAAAAACAAATTCAAATATTTGAAAAGGCGCTATAGATAGTTATCAATAGCGCTGGACAGGGAAGCGCTACTGCTAACACTACTTACGAGTAGCGCTGCCCATACGAGCACTACTACTAGGGTTTAGCTATAGCGCGATAGCAGTAGCGCTTAGGATTGTTGCATTTGGCTTCCTGAGGCAGTGTACCGAGAGTGAAAAATGGGTTCCGGGGTTTTACCAGGAGGGGCGACCCACCCGGGAGAGAACCTAATAGGCCCATGGGTGGTATACCAGCCCTTAGTGGGATGGTGTAGCGAGCCAAATAGGGCTATTTCGGCCAAGCAGAAAAAAACAATGCAAAAGGAAAAAAAAGAGAGGAGGTGGGAAGGAAGGAAGGGACTCCTCCCTCCCAACCGAACTAGAGGAGGATCCCACCTCCTCCCACTTCGGCCGACACCCAAGAGGCTCCCTTGAGACTCAAGGCTAGCCCCTCCCCTCCTCCTATATATACTAGAGGTTTTAGGGTTTTCGAGACACAACTTTGCCATGTGCAACCCTAAACATCTACTTTGTAGTTCTTCCTCTATATCGGATTTCTGCGAAGCTTGCGCGGAGCCCTACAAGAATAGATCATCACCATCACCGGCGCGCCGTCACGCTGCCGGAGAACTCATCTACTTCCCTGTCTCTCTTTCTGGATCAAGAAGGCGGAGATAATCATCGAGCTGTACGTGTGCTGAACGCGGAGGTGCCGTCCGTTCGGTGCTAGATAGGGACGGATCATGGGACGACGGTGATTTGAATCACGAAGCTGTCCACTACATCAACCGTGTTTCTTAACGCTTCCCGCTTAGCGATCTACAAGGGTATGTGGATCCGATCTCCCTCGCGTAGATGAACATCACCATGATAGGTCTTCGCGTGCGTAGGAAATTTTTTGTTTCCCATGCAACATTCCCAACACCTCGTTACAGACAGATCCTGGATGGACGGCGACATAGTCGAAGGTGCGTAGGCGCGTGGGTGGGGTCTCCAGACATCCAGGGATGCGTGGAGGACGACCGAATAGGTACAACAACGAAGTCCAACTAGAAGCGTGTGGATGTAAAGCAGGGGGTAGGGATAGAGTGGAAGAAAAGTGGACCTGGTGGGATTTGAACCTATGTGGCGGTGGCCTAGAATCCGACGAAGCCACCTCAATTTGTGTCCAGTTTGTGGCATTTCAGACAACAAGGCTGGTCGGTGGACCGATTGCATATTGCATTCGAACAACTTCGTTCAGATAGTTGATGGCGTTTCGAGGGTCCTTGTTGGAGATGCCTTTATGTTAATTTGAAGGTTTTTTAGAATCTTATTTTTTATGTGAATTTTTTAAGCTTTAGTTGCATGGATAAAAGAAGTAAATATTGTAACCCACAGAAAAAAGTTGTAGAAACTGAACAAATACAGGTAAGAGAAATTGAACATACACACAATACAAACTACACTCAATTTTTTTTACATAATCTGCATTCATACATGCACACGATTACCCACATCTAGCTTCTTTTGGAGGGCTTTACGCACATCCATCTATGGACAAGTGAAGACATCTGTGGGACATCCTATTTGATGCAATGTGCGTCAAAAAGGTGGTTGCACTGTCACACTCCTGGTCAAAAACTAAAGTAACTTTCGTCATTAAGCAAGAATAACCTCGATGGTTAAGCTACAATAACATATTTTGCTTAAGCCAAGTTATTTCGCTAAACAATGTTTGATCATTTTGGAATCATATCTCTTTTCAAATTTCGTTTGAAATTCAAATTCATTTAATAAGTGGTTCAAATATTTTGGCAAACTTGAAAAATAAAATCATGGTTGGGTTAAAAATATTCCGCGAGTATTTATAAAATATGAACCAACATTTTATAAAGTATTTAAGTGCCTCAAAACACTTATGGCAGAGGCCAAAACTATTATTTAATTGTTTTTCGATTTATGAAAATTCCCACTCTTCAATTGATCCCCAAACTTTGTGTGACTCTCCCTAATATTGCAATACTAATATTTGGCGAAGTGGCATATTTTACAAAGGTCATTTTGGTTATGTTTTTAAGTCAAACAGAATTAACAAAACTGAAGGAGGAAACTTTTCAAAATGAAAGGAAAACCCACACTATGGACTGGGCCTAACTCCATAGTGCCAACCTAGCCCATCTCCCCGCTGTCTTCCTCCCACTTCTAATCAAGGGAGACGTGGGAGAGATGATGCTCGCCATCGGCTGCACCCTGACGCCGTGGCAGCCATATGCTAGCTCGCCGACCCCTACAAAATGTCCCCTACACCCCCGATGTCGAACCCTAACCCTAGCGTCTGCTCTCCCCTCGCTCGCTCTCGCCTGTGTCGTTCGTCGTCATTCATACGTCTCCAACGTCTCTATAATTTTTATTGTTCCATGCTGACATATTATCATTCTAGGATACTTTTTGGGTATTTATTTACTAATTTATATTGTTTTTGAGCAATAACCTATTGACCAAGTGCTCAGTGCCAGTTGTTGTTTTCTGCATGTTTTCACTTTTCAGGTTTTCAATACCAAACGAAGTCCAATTGACCTGAAACTTTTTGGAGATCTTTCTAGACTAAAAGAAGACCAATGAGTATCAAAAGAAGGCTGGGGGCCACCCGAGGGCCCCACAAGCCAACACAGCGTGGTCTGGGTGGGGCGCCCTGATGGCTTGAGGGCCCGTCGAGGCTCTCCCGACTCTGTTCTCTCGCTTATAAATTCTCATATGTCCCAAAAACCCAAAATGTAGTCTATGCCACCGCAAGTCTCTGTTCCGACGGGAGGCCATCTGGAGCTCCATTCTGGCACCCTGCCGGAGGGGGGCCGGTCATGGAGGGCCTCTTCATCAACCTTGCTGCCCTCATGATGATGTGTGAGTAGTTAACCATAGACCTACTCGTCTATGTCTAGTACCTATATGACAATTCCTCTCTCTCTTGATCTTCAATACAATGGTCATCGCATCTTCGCTTTGGTCCATATGATGTAATCCTTTTGTGCGGTGCGTTTGTTGGGATCCGATGAATTGTGGGTTTATGTTCCGATTATTCATGATAATTATTTGAGTCTCCTCTCAGTTCTAAAATGATTTTTATGTGCATGATTATGATAGCTTCGTAATTCTGTCCGATCTCTTGAAATAGTTTGGCCAACTAGATTGATATTTCTTCAGTGAGAGAGGTGCATTGTAGTAGGTTCAACCTGGCGAGTTTCTATATCCCAGTAACAAAAGGGGGGAAGATGCTCTTTGTGTTGCTGCTACTAAGGATAACATGATGGGGCTTATTTATATTGCTTGAGTTAACTTTGTCTACATCATGTCATCGTTCTTCATGCATTACTCTGTTTTACTTAATACTCTAGATGCATGCTGGATAGCGGTCGATGAGTGGAGTAATAGTAATAGGTGCAGGAAGGAGTTGGCCTATTTGTTTACGGACGTGATGCCTATATACACATGATCTTTGACGTGAATTTTGCATAACTATCCGCTTTTCTATCAATTACCCAACAATAATTTGTTTACCTGCCATATGATGTTTTCCTAAGAGATGCGACTAGGGAAAACTATGGCCCCGATTTACCTGTTTTCATTTTATTTTGCAATTTACAATTCTATACACATGTCAATTTCTTGCAAATAACGAGACCAAGGGTATTGACAACCCTATTACCCGTGTTGGGTGCAAGTTGTTTGTTCTTTTGTGTGTAACCACTGAAGATGGTTGTTGTTGATATTCCTATTGGTTCGATAAACCTTGATTTCATAACCGAGGGAAATACTTACCCACATTGTACTGCGATAACCCGTTCCTCTGCACGGAAAACACAATCCAGATCACAAGTATCAGGAAGGATTTCTGGCGCTATTACCGGAGAATATCATCACCAACTACCAAGTAACTTCACATAGATTTTCATTCACTTGTTCTTCTTTCTATTTGCTGGTATATTTAGTTTATCTCATAAAAAATACAAAAATATTTATCTTTGCTTGTCACTAGTTTACTTATTTGTTTGCTTTAGCCTCTAGTTTACTTCTACTACTTGTTACATTATTTGCTTGGTCACCATGTCTCAAGATACTACTAAGTTGTGTGACTTACGAAATACTAATAATAATGATTTTATTAGTACTCCTATACCACTCGCCACTAGTGCAGAGGCTTTTGATATTAATGCTGCATTGCTGAATCTTGTCATGAAAGATCAATTTTCATGAAGTCCCAATGAGGATCTGATACGTCTCCAACGCATCTATAATTTTTTATTTTTCCATGCTATTATGTTATCATTTCACAACACTTATTATGCACTTATCTACCAATTTATATTATTTTTGAGCACTAACCCATTGACCCAGTGCACAATGCTAGTTGGTGTTTTCTGCATGTTTTTCCACTTTTCATGTTCCACTACCGAACGAAGCCTAGTTGACCTGAAACTTTTTGTGAATTTTTCTAGACAAAAACAAGACCGTGGAGCATCGGAAGAAGGTCGGAGGGTGCATGAGGCCCCACAAGCCAACAAGGCGCGACTTGGGGCACCCTGATGGCTTATCACCGCCTCGTGGCTCTCCGGACCCCGTACTCTGGACTATAAATTCTTATTTACCCTAAAACATTCATAGGAGACCCCAAAACACTTTTTACACTGCTGCAATTCTCTGTTCTGACGAGAGTCCATCTAGAGCTTCGTTCCGACACTCTTCCGGAGGGGAATCGATCACAGAGGGCATCTTCATCAACCTTGCTGCCCTCATGATGATGTGTGAGTAGTTCAACACAGACCTACGGGTCCATAGCAGTACCTAGATGCCTATCTCTCTCTCTCTTTGATCTTCAATACAAAGATCATCACATCTTCGCTTTGATCCATATGATCTAATCCTTTTGTGCGATGTGTTTGTTGGGATCCGATGAATTGTGGGTTTTTGTTTCGATTATCTATCATAAATATTTCAGTGTTCTCTGAATTCTAATATGAGGCTTATGTGCATGATTATGATAGCTTCATAATTCTCTCCGATCTATTGAAATACTTTGGCCAACTAGACTAATATTTCTTCGATGAGAGAGGTGCGTTGTAGTAGGTTCAACCTGGCGAGTTTCTATAACCCAGTAACAGAAGGGGACAAGTTGCGTCTTTGTGTTGCTGCTACTATGGGTAAAATGACGGGGTTTATTCATATTGGTTGATTTTACTTTGTCTACGTCACGTCATCTTACTCTAAGGATTACTTTGTTTGTCATGAACTTAATACATAGAGAGGCAAGCATAGAAGCGCTCTTGAAGTGAAGTAATAGTAATATGTGTAAACAGGAGTCGGCCTACTTATTTATGGACGTGATGCCTATATTTACACGATCATTGCAGTGAAAATCGCATAACTATCCGCTCTTCTAGCAATTGCACAACAATAATTTGTTTACCCACCGTGTGCTATTTTTATGAGAGATGTCATTAGGGGAAGCTATGGCCCCCGGGTCTATTCACAACATATTGCTAAAACCTCCAATACCTTGCTGCCATTTATTTGCTTTTATTTTATTTTTTATTTTAAAATTATCTACACACCTCATTTTCTCGCAAATAACGAGAACAAGGGGATTGATAACCCTCTTGCCTGCATTGGGTGCAAGCTGTTTGTTATTTTGTGTGAAGCCGCTTAAGACGGTTGTGGTTGATATTCCTATTGGTTTCATACACCTTGGTTTCATAACTGAGGGAAACACTTACCCATTTTGCGTTGCTATAACCTGTTCCTCTTCACGGGAAACCCAACGCACATCATGAGTATAACATGCTAAATACATGGAGTATCATACCCAACGCCATCGTTCATACCTAACGCCATCACGAGTATCGTACCCAACGCAATCGTTCATAATAGAATTTGTGTAAAAGACACCAAATATCATATGATAAATACATGCCATGCTAGATCATTGTACATCCTAATACACTACCAGAGGCATTCATATTGGAGTCATGTTGCTTCATTCATCAAATCGAGTTATCCGTGAGTTTGAAGTAAATAAAAGTGTGAAGATCATCATTATTAGAGCATTGTCCCAGTGAGGTGGCCATATGATCCCACCAAAATATAAAAAGAGAGAAAAATAGAGAAGGGACCTTGCTATCCTTTATGGCACTTGTGACTCAAAGTGGTACCATGTTCATCATGTAGAGAGTCCCATGTTATATCATTCATATGCTAGTGGGAATCAAAAAAATTATGAACTTGGCTTGTATATTCCAATAACGGGCTTCCTCAAATGCTCGAGGTCTTCACGAGGAAGCAAGTTGGATGCATAACCCACCTAGCTTCAGTGGAGCTTTCATACACCTATAGCTCTAGTGCATCATTTGCCTGGCAATCCCTACTCCTTGTGTCAATATCTATCAATGGGTATCTCCATAACCCGTTGGTACGCCTAGTTGATACGAGACTATCTTCTCCACTTTTCAACCCCTTTGAAAACCTATTACTTTAATCTATTCCACCTATATGCTATGTACAATGGTTCACGCTCATGTATTGTGTGAAGAATACAAAGTTGATGCATATTGAAAAGGTATGATCCAATTCCCTCACTTGGGCACCATGGTGCTTGACATTTGTAGTGATGTAGTGAACATGGATCCATGCCTTGATAATATTATAAAGATGGATAGGTTGTCGTACGTGGAGTAGCCCTTTGTCGTCTGCCATGGAAGATGGCAAAGAAGTAGATTCCTGTAGTGTTTGAGGATCGTAGACTTTGTAAATTAATTTTTTTGGTGCTTATACTTATAAATATTGTTGTGCTAATATTTTTAATTCATTGTTTCTTAGTGAGCATACATGGATAAGAATACATCATGGATAGCATGTCACATGAAAAATTATGTTTGTATCATTTACCTACTCGAGGATGAGGAGGAATTAAGCGTGGGGATGCTTGATATGTCTCCAATGTATCTATAATTTTTTATTGTTCCATGCTATTATGTTATCATTTTATAAAATGTTTTATGCACTTATCTACCAATTTATATCATTTTTGAGATCTAACCTATTGACCCAAAGCTGAGTGCGAGTTGTTGTTTTCTACATGTTTTTCCACTTTTCAGGTTCCACTACCAAACAAAGCCTAATTTACTTGAAACTTTTTGTGATTTTTTTCTGGACCAAAACAAGACCTTGGAGCATCGGAAGAAGGCCGGAGGATGCACGAGGCCCCCACAATCCAACAGGGTTTGACCAGGGGGCCCTCATGGCTTGTGGCCGCCTCGTGGTTCTCTCGACCCCGTTCTCTGGCCTATAAATTCTTATTTACCCTATAACCTTAGTAGGAGGTCCCGAACCACTTTTTACGTTGCTGCAAGTCTCTGTTCCAACGGGAGGTAATCTAGAGCTCCTTTCTAGCACTCTGCTGGGGGGGATCGATCACGGAGGGGTTCTTCATCAACCTTCCTACCCTCATGATGATGTGTTAGTAGTCCAGCACAGACCTATGGGTCCATAGCAGTACCTAGATGGCTATCTATCTCTTTGATCTTCAATACAATGAGAATAACATCTTCGCTTTGGTCCATATGTTGTAACTCTTTTGTACGGTGGGATTGTTGGGATTCGATGAATTGTGGGTTAATGTTCAGATTATTAATGATAAAAAATTTAGACTCCTCTGATATATAATACGATTCTTATGTGCATGATTATGATAGCTTCGTAATTCTCTTCGATCTATTGAAACACTTTGGACAACTAGACTAATATTTCTTCGGTGAGAGAGGTCCGTTATAGTAGGTTCAACCTGGGGAGTTTCTATATCCCAGTGACAGAAGGGGACAAGTTGCGTCTTTGTGTTGCTGCTACTAAGTGTAAAACGATGGGGTTTATTCGTATTGGTTGATTTTACTTTGTGTACCTCATGTCATCTTACTCCAAGCATTACTTCATTTGTCATGAACTTAATACGTAGAGAGGTAATCATGGAAGCACCCTTGATGTGAAGTAATTGTTAATAGGTGCAGGCAGGTGATACGTCTCAAACGTATCTATAATTTTTGATGGTTTCACGCTGTTATCTTGTCAACTTTGGATGTTTTGTTTACCTTTTATATCTTTTTTTGGGACTAACTTATTAACTCAGTGCCAAGCGTCAGTTCTTGTTTTTTCTGTGTTTTTGACTCTTTTCAGATCTGATTTTGGAATGGAGTCCAAACGGAATAAAATCCCCAAAATGATTTTTTCCAGAACGGAAGAAGATCGGGAGGCTTGAGGGCCAAGCGAGTGGGCCCATAGGGATCCCACAAGCCCTGTTGCCGCAACCAGGGGGAAGGCCGCGTCAACCAAACTTGTGGCCTCCCTGGCGCCCCGCTGCCCGAGGTCTTCGGCCTATATATTCCCTAAAAATCCAGAAAAAATCAGCGCGTCCACGAAAACACTTTTCCGCCGCCGCAAGCTTCCGTTTCCATGAGATCTTATCTGGAGACCCTTCCCGGTGCCCTGCCGGAGGGGACTTTGGAGTTGGAGGGCTTCTTCATCAACATCATCGCCACTCCAATGACTCGTGATTAGTTCACTTCAGACCTACGGGTCCATAGTTAGTAGCTAGATGGCTTCTTCTCTCTCTTGGATCTTCAATACAAAGTTCTCCATGATCTTCATGGAGATCTATCCGATGTAATTCTCTTTGGCGGTGTGTTTGTTGAGATCCGATGAATTGTGGATTTGTGATCAGATTATCTATGATATATATTTGAGTCTTTGCTGATTTCTTATATGCATGATTTGATATCCTTGTAAGTCTCTCCGAGTCTTGGGTTTTGTTTGGCCAACTATATCTATGATTCTTGCAATGGGAGAAGTGCTTGGTTTTGGGTTCTTACCGTGTGGTGACCTTTCCGAGTGACAGTAGGGGCAGCAAGGCACACATCGTGTAGTTGCCATCAAGGGTAACAAGGTGGGCTTTGTCGTAGATATGAGATTGTCCATCTACATCATGTCATCTTGTTTAAGGCGTTACTCTCTTCTTTTGGACTTAATACACTAGATGCATGCTGGATAGCGGTCGACGTGTGGAGTAATAGTAGTAGATGCAGAAAGTATCGGTCTACTTGTTTTGGACGTGATGCCTACATATATAATCATTCTCATAGATATCGTCTTGACAACAATTCGTTCACCCACCGTCTACTTGCTTTCATGAGAGAAGCCACTAGTGAACACTACGGCCCCCGGGTCTATTCACACCTATCGTTTCCACTTTCGCTTTTACTTTGCTTTGTTACTTTGTTGCTTTCAGTTCTGACTTGTCAATCAATCTATAAGGGATTGACAACCCCGTCATAGCGTTGGGAGCAAGCTCTTTGTGTTTGTGCAGGGACTAGTGATACTCCTTTACTGGATCAATACCTAGGTTCTCAAAACTCAGGGAAATACTTACCGCTGTTGTGCTACATCACCCTTTCTGCTTCGAGGAACACCAACGCAAGGCTACAAGGCCAAGGGAAAATCCTTTGCATATTGTCCTAGGAAGTCCCTAAAGGCGTTGCCGTAGCAGAAGGATTCCTGGTGCCGTTGCTGAGGAGAATCAAGACAAGAATAGTCTCCCGTCAGCACGCTTGTTTCTGGCGCCGTTGGAAGGTCTTTTGTCGCAGTAGCAAGAAGAATTTCTGGCGCCGTTGCCGGGGAAGGAGAGATCTATCCAAGTAGGTCTCACAAACTCATCTCTTGCATTTACTTTTTTTTGCCAGTTGCCTCTCGTTTTCCTCTCCCCCACTTCACATTTGCCGTTTTCATTTGCCTTTCTCCTTTGCCATTTTCTTTTGCCTTTTGCCTTTTTGCCGTTTTCCTTTACCGCTTTTCGTGCTTGCTTGTGTGCTTGTTTGTTTGTTGAAGTCATCATGGCTGAAAACACCAAACTTTGCGACTTCTCGAGTACCAATAATAATGATTTTATTAGTACTCCGATTGGTCCCGCCACTAGTGCGGAATCGTATGAAATCAACGCAGCTTTGGTGAATCTTGTTATGAAAGAGCAATTCTCTGGCCTTCCTAGTGAAGATGTCGCATCCCATCTCAATACCTTCATTGAGCTTTGCGATATGCAAAAGAAAAGAGATGTGGATAATGACGTGATTAAGTTGAAGCTTTTTTCCTTTCTCGTTGCGAGATCGCGCAAAAACTTGGTTTTCTTCTTTGCCTAAAAATAGTATCGATTCTTGGGATAAGTGCAAAGATGCTTACATATACTAGTATTTTCTGCCGGCTAAGATCATCTCCTTACGTAATGATATCATGAATTTTAAGCAACTTGATCATGAACACGTTGCACAATCTTGGGAGAGGATGAATCTTAGGATTAGAAATTGTCCCGCTCATGGCTTGAGTTTGTGGATGATTATACAAATCTTTTACGCTGGCTTGAATTTCGCTTCTCGCAATATCTTGGGCTCCGCCTCAGGTGGAACGTTCATGGAAATCACGTTAGGAGACGCTGCAAAACTCCTAGACAATATCATGACCAACTACTCTCAGTGACATACTGAAAGGTCACGTGCTAGCAAAAAGGTACACGCTATAGAAGAAATTAACTCGCTTAGTGCTAAGATGGACGAGTTGATGAATTTGGTTGCTAGTAGAAATGCTCCTTTAGATCCTAATGACATGCCACTATCTTCCTTGATGGAGAGTAGCACCGCTAGTTTGGACGTTAACTTTGTTGGTAGGAACAATTTTGGCAACAACAATGCTTTTAGAGGAAACTATGTTCCTAGGCCTTTCCCTAGTAACTCCTCTAACAATTATGGCAATTTCTACAACAACACTTATGGAAATCACAACAAATTACCCTCTGATTTAGAGAGTAATATCAAAGAATTCATCAACTCTCAAAAGATTTTCAATGCGTCCATAGAGGAAAAACTACTCAAAATTGACGATTTGGCTAAGAGCGTTGATAGGATGTTTTGTGATATTGATGCTTTGAAAGTTAGATGTGCTCCTCCCAAGGTCAACTTGGATGAAACTTTGAAAGCTATGCGTATCTCCATGAATGAGAGCAAAGAAAGAACCGCCCAAATTCGCGCTAGGCATGAATGGTTTAAAAGGGTGCATTGTAGTGATGCAAATCACGAAGATCTTAAAGTGCTTGGTGTGTCTCCTCTTGAATCTTTGTTTTCGCGTGTCAAACCTATTGATGAAGGGGCTGGATATGAATCCACTTTGTTTGAAAAACGCCCCAATGATTCGGAGTCCACCTATCTTGATGATAAAGGTGTGGAGAGTGGAGTAGAAGAAATCAAAATTTTGGGTAGTAATGAAACTCCCATGTTGGATTTCAAGGAATTCAATTATGACAATTGTTCCTTGTTTGAATGCATATCTTTGATGCAATCCATTGCAAACTCTCCACATGCTTATAGCCAAAGCAAAGCCTTTACCGCGCATATCGTAGACGCTATGATGAAATCTCTTGAAGAGAAGCTCAAACTAGAAGTCTCTATACATAGAAAACTTCATGATGAGTGGGAACCTACTATCAAAATCAAGATAAAAAACTATGAGTTCAATGCTTTGTGTGATTTGGGTGCTAGTGTTTCCGTGATACCAAAATCTTTATGTGATATTCTTGGTTTTCATGAGATTGAAGAGTTTTCTCTTAATTTGCATCTTGCAGATTCTATTATCAAGAAACCCATGGGAAGGATCGATGATGTTCTTATTGTTGCAAATAAGAACTATGTACCCGTGGATTTCATTGTACTTGACATAGATTGCAATCCTTCATGTCCCATTATTCTTGGTAGACCTTTCCTAAGGACTATTGGTGCTATCATCGATATGAAGGAAGTGAGTATTAGATTTCAATTTCCCCTAAAGAAGGGCATGGAGCACTTTCCTAGAAAGAAAATAAGATTGCCTTATGAATCTATGATGAGGGATACTTATGGTTTGAGCACCAAAGATGACTATACGTGATTCCATCACCTTTTGCCTAGCTAAGGGCGTTAAACAATAGCGCTTGTTGGGAGGCAACCCAACGAATCTATCCTTTTTCTTTCTGTTTTGTGTTTTCCTCACTTTCATAATTCTAATATGATTGTGTCTTTTTGTGTTTATTTTTGCGTTTGTGCCAAGAAAAACCGTTATGATTAGTCTTGGAGATGATCGTTTGGTCATGCTGGAAAAGACAGAAACTTTCTGCTCACGAAAAGAATTTTAATGTTTTTTATGTAAGAGCTTTTGAGTTGATTCTTTTTGCTTCTGATTGCTACGCAAATTCTTCAGACTGTCGTAATTGTTCAGAATTTTTGAAGTACCAGAAGTATACGAAGTATACAGATTGCTACAGACCGGTCTGCTGTTAACAGATTCTGTTTTTGTTGTGTTGGTTGCTTATTTTGATGAAACTATGGATAGTATCGGGGGGTATTAGCCGTGGAAGATTAAAATACAGTAACCCAACATCAACATAAGTAGAATTCAAGTTTGCTATAGTACCTAAGGAAGTGGTGGTTTGCTTTCTTATACTAATGTTATCACGAGTTTCTGTTTAAGTTTCGTGTCGTGAAGTTTTCAAGTTTGGGGTGAAGTTCTTATGGAAAAAAAGATAAAGAGTGGCAAGAGCACAAGATTGGGGATGCCCAAGGAACCCAAGATGATTCAAGGATGCCGTAAAAGCCTAAGCCTGGGGATGCCCCAGGAAGGCATCCCCTCGGTCGTCTTCAATCCATCGGTAACGTTACTTGGGGCTATATTTTTATTCACCACATGTTCTGTGTTTTGCTTGGAGCGTCTTGTATCGTAAGAGTTTTTTATTTTTGTTGTGTCACAATCATCTTTGCTGCACACCTAGAGAGAGACATGCACTCACCGTGATTTTGCTGAGCTTCACTTATATCCTTTGGTTAGACAATTCAGCTCACATGTGCTTCACTTATATCTTTTGAGCTAGTTGATTTTGCTCTATGTGCTTCACTTATATATTTTAGAGCACGGAGCTGCGTGGCTTGGTAGTTGATCTATGCTTTGAAAGTAGTCTCAAAAGGGGTAGTTATCCAAAGGGATACGAAAATTTCCACATTCATGTGCATTGAATAGTTAGAGAAGTTTGATTCATCTCAACTAGTTTGGAGTTGTGGTTATGGTAATATTGAAGTTATATTTGTAAGGTGTTGTGGATCTAGAAATACTTGTGTTGAAGTTAGTGATTCCCGTAGCATGCACGTATGGTGAACCGCTATGTGATGAAGTCTGAGCATGATTAGTCTATTGATTGTCATCCTTTGTGTGGCCGTCGGGATCGCGCGATGGTTTATACCTACCAACCCTTCCCCTAGGAGTATGCGTTGAATGCTTTGTTTCGATTACTAATAAAACTTTTGCAACAAGTATATGAGTTCTTCATGACTAATGTTGAGTCCATGGTTTAGATGCACTTTCACCTTCCACCATCACTATCTTCTTTAGTGCCGTGCAAGTTTCGCCGGTGCACAAAACCCACTATTAGCCTCCCTCAAAACAGCCACCATACCTACCTACTATGGCTTTTTCAAAGTCATTCCGAGATATATTGCCATGCAACTACCACCATGACATGTGCCACCATGTCTACATTTCCATTGCATGATCGTAAGATAGCTAGCATCATGTTTCCATTAATGTCCATGCCATGCTAGATCATTGTCACGGTACACTACCGAAGGCATTCCATATAGAGTCATCGTTGCTCTAAGTTTTGAGTTGTAAGTGTGATGATCATCATTGATGGAGCATTGTCCCATGTGAGGAAATAAAAGACGCCAAAGATGCCCACCAAAATAATAATAAAATAATAATAATAAGAGGCCAAAGAGCCCATCCAAAAAAAGAGAGAAAAAGAGAGAAGGGACAATGCTACCACTTTTTCCACACTTGTGCATATTAAGCACCACGATCTTCATGATTGAGAGTCTCTCATTTTGTCACCACCATATAGCTAGTGGGGAATTTTCATTATAGAACTTGGCTTGTATATTCCAATGATAGGCTTCCTCAAATTTGCCTTAGGTCTTCGTGAGCAAGCAAGTTGGATGCACACCCACTAGTTTTCTTTAAGAGCTTTCACATACTCTTAGCTCTAGTGCATCATTTGTATGGCAATCCCTACTCATTCACATTGATATCTATTGATGAGCATCTCCACAGCTCATTGATATGCCTAGTTAATGTGACCATCTTCTCCTTGTTTTTCTTGCACCCTCCACCACACTCCACACTACTTATAGTGCTAAAACCATGGCTCACGCTCATGTATTGCGTGAGAGTTGAAAAAGTTTGAGAAAGTAAAGGCGTGAAAACAATTACTTGGCCAATACCGGGGTTGTGCATGATTTAAATTCGTTGTGCAATGATGATTGAGCATAGCCAGACTATATGATTTTGTAGGGATAACTTTCTTTTGGCCTTGTTATTTTGAAAGTGCATGATTACTTTGCTAGTTTGCTTGAAGTATTATTGTTTCCATGTCAATAGCAAGCTATTGTTTTGAATCTAATGGATCTGAACATTCATGTCACATAAGAGGAGTTACAAAGGACATCTATGCTAGGTAGCATGAAAGCATCAAAAATTCATTCTTTATCACTTCCCTACTCGAGGATGAGCAGGAGTTAAGCTTGGGGATGCTTGATACGTCTCAAACATATTCATAATTTTTCATGGTTTCACGCTGTTATCTTGTCAACTTTGGATGTTTTGTTTACCTTTTATATCTTTTTTGGGACTAACTTATTAACTCAGTGCCAAGCGCCGGTTCCTGTTTTTTCTATGTTTTTGACTCTTTTCAGATCTGATTTTGGAACGGAGTCCAAACGGAATCAAATACCCAAAATGATTTTTTCCAGAACGGAAGAAGATCATGAGGTTTGAGAGCCAAGCAAGTGGGCCCACAGAGAGCCGACAAGCCCTATTGCCCCGGCCAGGGGGGAGGACGCGGCAACCAAGCTTGTGGCCTCCCTAGCGCCCCCTGCCCTAGGTCTTCGGCCTATATATTCCCTGAAAATCTAGAAAAAATCAGGCGTCCACGAAAACACTTTTCCGCCGCCGCAGGCTTCCGTTTCCGCAAGATCTCATCTGGAGACCCATCCTGGTGCCCTGCCGGAGGGGACTTTGGAGTTGGAGGGCTTCTTCATCAACATCATCGCCCCTCCAATGACTCGTGAGAGTTCACTTCAGACCTACGGGTCCGTAGTTAGTAGCTAGATGGCTTCTTCTCTCTCTTGGATCTTCAATACAAAGTTCTCCATGATCTTCATGGAGATCTATCCGATGTAATTCTCTTTGGCGGTGTGTTTGTCGAGATGCGATGAATTGTGGATTTGTGATCAGATTATCTATGATATATATTTGAGTCTTTGCTAATTTCTTATATGCATGATTTGATATCCTTGTAAGTCTCTCCGAGTCTTGGGTTTTGTTTGGCCAACAAGATCTATGATTCTTGCAATGGGAGAAGTGCTTGGTTTTGGGTTCTTACCGTGTGGTGACCTTTCCTAGTGACAGTAGGGGCAGCAAGGCACACATTGTGTAGTTGCCATCAAGGGTAACAAGGTGGGCTTTGTCGTAGGTATGAGATTGTCCATCTACATCATGTCATCTTGCTTAAGGCGTTACTCTGTTCTTTTGGACTTAATACACTAGATGCATGCTGGATAGCGGTCGACGTGTGGAGTAATAGTAGTAGATGCAGAAAGTATCGGTCTACTTGTTTTGGACGTGATGCCTATAGATATAATCATTGCCATAGATATTGTCACGACTTTGCGCGGTTCTATCAATTGCCCGACAGTAATTCGTTCACCCACCGTCTACTTGCTTTCATGAGAGAAGCCACTAGTGAACACTACGGCCACCGGGTCTATTCACACCTATCGTTTCCACTTTCGCTTTTACTTTGCTTTGTTACTTTGTTGCTTTTAGTTCTCATTTGGCAAAAAATCTATAAGGGATTGACAACCCCTTCATAGCGTTGGGAGGAAGCTCTTTGTGTTTGTGCAGGCACTTGTGATACTCCTTCACTGGATCGATACCTTGGTTCTCAAAACTGAGGGAAATACTTACCGCTGCTGTGCTACATCACCCTTTCCGCTTCGAGGGAACACCAACGCATGGCTCCAAGGCCACGGGGAAATCCTTTGCATATTTTCCTAGGAAGTCCCTAAAGGTGTAGCCGTAGCAGAAGGATTCCTGGTGCAGTTGCTGAGGAGAATGAAGACAAGAATAGTCTCCCGTCAGCACACTTGTTTCTGGCGCCGTTGGAAGGTCTTTTTTCGCAGTAGCAACAGGAGTCGACCTATTTTTCTATGGACATGATGCCTATATTTACATGATCATTGTTGTGAAAATCGCATAACTATCCGCTCATCCATCAATTGCCCAATAGGATTTTGTTTACCCACCGTGTGCTATTTTTATGAGAGATGCTAGTAGGGAAAGCTATGCCCCGTGGGTCTATTCACAACATATTGATAAAACCTACAATACCTTGCTGCCATTTACTTGCTTTTATTTTATTTTATATTTTACAATTATCTACACACCTCATTCGCTTGCAAATAACGAGACCAAGGGGATTGCCAACCTTCTTTCCCGCGTTGGGTGCAAGCTGTTTGTTCTTTTCTATGCAACCGGTGAAGACGATTGTGGTTGATATTCCTATTGGTTCGGTAAACCTTGGTTTCATAAATGAGGGAAATACTTACCCACTTTGTGCCGCGATAACCCGTTCCTCTTCATGGAAAACCCAATGCAGATCACGAGTATCAGGATCCGCTTCATATATTAATACCTTTGTTAAACTTTGTGATATGCAAAAGAAAGTGGATATAGGATAATGATATTGTGAAATTAAAATTGTTTCCTTTTTCACTAAGAGATAAAGCTAAAGCTTGGTTTTCATCTTTACCACGTAATACTATTGGAACATGGGATAAGTGTAAAGATGCTTTTATTGCCAAGTATTTTCCTCCTGCTAAGACTAGCTCCCTTAAATAATGAATTTTAAATAGCATGATCAAGAAAACGTTGGTCAAGCTTGGGGGAGAACGAAATTGATGATAAGGAATTGTCCCACTCATGGTTTAAACTTACGAATGATTATCCAAAATTTCTATGCTGGACTAAACATTGTGTCTAGAAATCTTCTAGATTCTACAGCCCGTGGTACCTTCATGGATGTGACCTTAGTGTTGGGGAATGTTGCATGGGAAACTAATATTTTCCTACACTCACCAAGATCAATATATGGAGATCAACATTTATGAGAGGGGGAGTGTATCTATATACCCTTGTAGATCGCTAAGCGGAAGCGTATATAACGCGATTGATGTACTCGTAATCTTCACGACCCCTCGGGTTGTTCGAGTGTGACATGATCCAAATCCACCAACCCAAGTCCGATCATCACGTGAGATGAGGTGGTTTCAAAGCTGAACATCTCCATCTTGATCATATATATCATATGACTCATTTTCGACCTTTTGGTCTCCTGTTTTTCGAGGCCATGTCTATAAATGCTAGGCTTGTCAAGTTTAGCCCAAGTGTTCGGCATTTGTAAAACCGACTTACACCCGTTGTATGCAAACATAGAGTCTATCGCACCCGATCATCACGTGGTGCCTCAAAACGAGAAACCTTCGCAATGGTGCACACTTGGGGAGAACATAATTTTATCTTGAAATTTTAGTGAGGAATTATCTTATAATGCTACCATCGTCCTAAGCAAAATAAGATGCACAAAAGGATTATCATCACATGCAAATCATAAAGTGACATGATATGGCCATCATTATCTTGTGCTTTTGATCTCCATCACCAAAGCACCGAGATGATATCCATCGTCACCGGCATGGCACCATGATCTCCATCATCATGATCTCCATCACCGTGTCGCGATTGGTTGTCGTGTCAACTATGCTTCTTACCACTATTGCTAACTCATAGCAATCAAGTAAAGAGAGAAGGCACAAATAATTAAAGGAAACCCTATGGTTCCTGTTGGTTTTCGTACTCATCGACATGAAAGTCGTGATAATCTATACAAAGCATGATCATCTCATAGATCACATATATCTCATCATTTCCTTGGCCATATCATATCACAACATACCCTGGAAAAACAAGTTAGACATCCTCTACTTTGTTGTTGCATGTTTTACGTGACTCCTATGGGTGACTAGCAAGAACTGTTCTTACCTACGCAAATCCACAATGGTGATATTAAAGTTGCTATTTAACCTTATACAAGGACCACCTCTCTCAAATCTGATTCAACTAAAGTGGGAGAGACACACACCCACCAGCCATCCTTATGCAACAAGTAGCATGACAATCGATGGAACCGCTCTCTCATACATGGACGAGTAAGGTTGGTCTCAGCCGCTTCATCCCACAATACCGCTGAATTAAAATAAGACTAAGGAAGTAAGCAATCTGAACATCAACACCCACAAAATCTTTTGTGTTCTACTCGTGCATGTTATCTACACATAGACCTAGCTCATGATGCCTCTGCTAGGGAACGTTGCATGGGAAACAAAAAAAATTCTTACACTCACCAAGATCAATCTATGGAGATCAACATCTACCAGAGAGGGAGTGTATCTACATACCCTTGTAGATCGCTAAGAAGAAGCATGTATAACGCAGTTGATGTAGTTGTACTCTTCACGACCAAATCACGATCTAATCCGATCGAGAGCCGAACGGATGTCACCTCCGTGTTCAACACACATGCGGCTCGATGTCATATCCTCCTTCTTGATCTAGCAGGAGAGGAAGGATAAGTAGATGGGATCTCAACCAACATGATGTCATGGTGGAGATGGTTGTGTCCAGTGCCGACAGGGCTTCGTGAAGCGCCTCTGGAACGACGTACGAGGAAGAAATGGGAGAGACGGGAGGATGGCCGCATCCGTAGGAGAGTCTACTGCCCCCTTGCACCTCCCCACATTTATATAGGCCTCGGAGGTGCTGGTGGCTTGCCCTCCAAGCCCCTAGGGTAGTTGGTCAAGGGGGGAGGAAGGAAATCCCTCCTTTCCTTCCCCACCTATCACTATCCCCCTTTTTAGGGATCTTGATCTCCTTTCAGGATATGATCCTATTCCTTCTAAGGGGGAATATTGATGTGCTTAGAGCAGAGGTGTGGGGACTTTTTCTACTACAGTAGAGGAAGGAAATAAGTCCTCTTTTAACCCAAGTAAGATACCCCCAATAGTATTTTCAGCAGCTAAGAAATTCCACATGAAATCTCCCAACATATCTAAAGATTTATGGAAACCCTCAGAAATAGTCTCTTTTTAGTTTCTTATGACCCAATAAAATCAGGATTAGTTCTAGCAATCACATCACAAAGGCACTGCATTTTAACATGTTGTCCCATACCTCTAATGTTCCAAATCAAATCTATCATAAAGTAAGATATCTTAAAAGGGCGAGACAAGCCACAAGGCTTACCCTTAGTAGGGACAGTAGTAGCCCCTAAGAAAACAATAGTGCCCACTGTTCTAGAAGGGGAAACCCTAGCTGGAGTCCCAACTAACTGTTCATGAAGCACATTTAAGTTATCAGGTAGGGCCACTTCAAAATGATCATTAGCGAAAGCTAAGCAACTTTCTTGTTCCCTAACACTTAAATCTTCAATGATATCCAATTTACTAGAGCTACCCCCATAACCAAATCAATCTTAGAAACTTGATCAGTGAACTTAATAGGATCATTGGAAGAGAATGGTTTACCATTGTATGTTATAGTAATTTCTAGGTTCTTTTTCATCTTGTAAGCAATAGCTTTCTCCATGATGTTTATATTTCCATGTCCCTTTGTTGCATATTTTGATGCCATAATTGGTGCCCACTTAGGCTTCTCGATTGGAACCTCCTGAGCCTGATTCAAAGAGTCCAAAAAGGACCTCTCTAGGCCTAAAAGTTGAAGCATTTCAACAGTTTCGGGGGGAAGAGTCCCCAACTTCACATCCTCTTTTAAGTCCATCACATTATGAGAGTCAACCATATCAACAGATTTTAGTAATGGTTCACAATATTCCCTATTCTCAATTTTTCCACATCTATCAATGAACTAGGTCGTAAGTTAACACAGGTAGAAACCCCAAGTTCAGTGTTTATTTCATGTGTAACATCAGGACTAGACCCAACTTCATGAGCAATTACTGGACTAAGAGAGCCCACTCCACGACCTTGTTTCTATTGGGTAAAAACCCTAGCAGCAACAACCTCCATAATGAAGCTTTCATGGTGAGAGTCTGAATTAGGTCCAAAAACAGAAGTTTTGGACTTGGCAACAGAGCGAGTTTTCTTCTGGCCAGAAATATTGGCTTTGTCAAGTTCTCAATAGAAGCCTCATTATCCACCAAATCATCTTGCATCTCATCCTTTTATACCTCCTCCTCATTCTTCCCAGGATCTTCCTTAGCACCACCTGCAACATCACGTTCATCTTTAGTGTCAATATCAATAATAGAGTCCACACCACCCACCTGTTCAAAGCCCTCAATAGTAAATCCCAACAGGAACAACTTCTTCTTCATTTTAATCAACCTCCCAAAAGGAATTTTATTGGGTAACTACAAGCAAGTTTGGCCCTAACATTCTCAAAGAAGGTTCTAAACATTCCATTACAATCAACATCTATGAATACCCCAAACATAGAAGCCACGTGAGCAAAGACTTTCCATGTGCACCATTTGGGTGGAATTCCTTCAATCAGGACCGATGCTTCAATTGATTCCCCAAAAGGATCACAAGCAATTTTCCATTCATTCATCTTAATAGCAACATCTCGAGGGAGGCAGAAACCTGGTAGCTCAATTAGATCTTCCACTTTCTTCTAGGGCGGAAATCTAACTCGAAAGGTTTTGTGGGATATCTCCCTGATCTTCCATGGCCACTGCTTTGATTTATAGGAAGTATATGGTAATAAGATTAGAAGTAGAGCCTTATCCACACCCCCTTTAGTGATATTCACCACAACACAATTTTGGAAGTTGAGCCAGTTAAATTCATTAGCTACAAGCACATTGTAGGATCCCAAGTATGTCTAGAGGGGGGGGGTGATTAGACTACTTCACCAAAATAAACTTAGCCTTTTCCAAATTTTAGTTGTGGGCCAGTTTTAGAAATTGTGGCTAGTCAAGTATACCCTACACATGCATATCTAAGAGTATAGCAGCGGAAAGTAAAGACATGCAAATGTAAGTAGAGAGCAGGGAAAGGAAGATCAAACACAAAGGTTGACACGCCGATTTTTGGTGTGGTTCTGATAGGTGGTGCTATCGTACGTCCTCATTAGTGGAGGATTTAACCCACAGAGGGTAACGACTGAGAGAGTCCATGGAGGGCTCCACCCACAAGGGGTGCATGAAGAAGCAACCTTGTTTATTCCACCATGGCTTATGTCCACACAAGACTAGCCTCACTTCTGGTAGATCTTCACGAAGTAGGCGATCTCCTTGCCCTTACAAACTTCTTGGTTTAACTCTGCAACACGAAGTAGGATGCTTCCAAGCGACACCTCACCAATCTAGTAGGCACCACCCTACAAAAGATAATAGGGTAGAACAATGAACTCCTTGCTCTCGTGCTTCAAAATATAGTCTCCTCAACTATCAATCACTCTCTCACAGATTTGGCATGGGTAGGAGAGATTGATTTGTTGAAAAGCAACTTACGGAGGCAAGAGATCAAGTTTATAATGGATGGATTGGAATATCTTGATCTCAAGACATGAGTAGGTGGCGCTCTGTCACAAAAATGAATTTTGCAATTGTATGTGTGTTCGGAGTGCTTCCTTTGTGAATTAGAGGTGGTGGAGGGCTATATATAGGTATCTCCCAAAATCCAACCGTTACGACATCATTGCCCAACTCAGTGACACCGAAATGAATCTCGATGGTACCGAGTTGCACTAAATTTGGCAACTTTTTAATTCTCGGTGAGACCGATACGATAATCTCGATGATTCCGATATGATGACCTAGGGTAGTTTCGAACTCTTTGTGAGAACGATTTCAAAACTCGAAAATTTTGATTCTTGAAATCAATAGACCAAAAAGTTGGTCACTGATTTTCAGTGGCACCGATATGAGGGTTTGGCAAAGTTTATGTGTCTGGAAAAAATGGTAGGGCCGAAATGGAATTCTTCGTGGCACCGATTTTGATGTGTAGGCTTTGGACACAGAATTTTGCGAGAGAATTGCTAAGTATTTTTGGTGACTATATCTAAGCACTTGAGCAACAATTCATCATATATAAATCACCCCCTTTAAATAGTATTGGCTTTCCAATGGACTCAAAAGTGATTTATCATAAATACAAAATATAGAGTCCTCTTGCTTGAAGCTTGGACAATTATATTCCTTTACTTGCATCAAGGGGTTTCTCCTTGTAATCATTTAGCCAATGCATCTTTGAACTTTTCCGAAATATACTTGGATATAATCATTAGTTCAATGATACATATGTTGTTATTAATTACCAAAACCACCTCAGGGAGCAATTGTGCTTTCAATCTCCCCCTTTTTGGTAATTGATGACAACATATAGATCAAAGCTTTGACAAAATATATATCAATGATTAGCATCGTCTTTTTGAGAAGTATGTGAAAAGCAAGAGATCCCCCTAAATTTGTGCATTATTTTGGATTTGCGTTTGAATGCATTGTACAATCGATTAGGATCATGGGTCACTCTTCCATGTCACATACATCTTGCTTGTGTGCATAAATGATATGAATGAATAGTAATGAACTTGACACCAAATAATGAGTGAATGATCATCACGTAGATAGATGAAAACTATAATGTAGTAGCATCAACAATCAAAGCGTATGATCAAACACGAAAGTTTAATTCATCCAGAAGACCAAATGTTTTGTAAAACTGAATGAGAGCAAATAAAAAACAAAACTCTCTCTCTCTCTCTCTATTTCCCTCCATCGAAGCCCTAAATGGTATGGAACTAACCATCGCTGTGGGCTCGATCTTCTCTAGTATAAGTTGATGGAGTGGACAGGAGAGCATCAGCGAGGGGGCTTCAATGGATGTCCCCGGAGGTGGAGGCGTTTACACTGGAGGTGCTGGAGCTGGAGCTCTAGGTGTTGATGGAGTGGACATGAGAGCATCGGTGAAGGCTTTAACTGATGAAGTTGGTCTTGCTTCCGTCACTGGCACAATTGTAGACCTAGACTCGGTCTTGAACTGAGTAGTCATAGGAAGAGGTGAATCTTCATCATCACTACTGGTATGGGATATATGCACTACATCTACCTCATGCTGGAGTTGCTAAATAGTTGTGGCCAACTCTGTCACTATGAAATTTAGTCATGGAATTTAGTCTCCACGATCCTGTCAAGGTTCTTTTGGTTCAGCAAAATCTCTAAAATACTCTTCTCCATCCCTTGGATGGTGATGACAAGAAACTACATCTGTTCCTCTCTAGATCTCACATGTGGTGCTAGAGCATCTCTCGCAGCCTCTGCCTCTACTGCATCTGCCTGCTGGTGCGCTGTAGCTGAGCTAGGATGGCTGGGGTCCATCACAACTTCATTGTCCTTGAACTCTAGATGAAGTGGCAGGTGTGGGCGATCAAGTTGATATGCATGCTTGCCAATTTTGGCATTGATGAGCATGTGAATATATGATGTATACCCATAAGATCTCTTCTGATCTACAACAGTCCTCCTGCCAGTCTTAGTTATGAGATCCATCACTCTGATCCTGGTGTGATTGTCTAAATGGTGCATCATGTTTATGGAATACCCTCTAATCATACTATCATCTCCTGATTTCGGCATCACAATGTGTCTCATAATGGTTTTAGTAGTTGGTATTCCTGCTTGCCGAAAATAGATGGAGCGAAACTTATGTGTCTCCGATACTAATAGGGCACTGGATTGTACATGTTCACCATAGTGTTATGATTCATCTTGGACTCTGAGTACATATCCAAGTCACCCTCTTGGGTCTCAGGAGCACCAATGATAGTGGCCCACTCCTCTATGCTAGACTCATACCTGTGACCTTCCATCATCCACACTATCCTTCCATTTAGATAGAAATGAGTAGTTGAGTAGAATTGCATAATCATTTCATTATTCCAAGTTGTCATCTCTCTGCCAACAAAATCTTCAATGTCAATCAGCGTGAAGTTTTCTCTCACATGAGGGAGTAGTCCTCATGTTCCTTGATGTAGTCCGTGTCAACATATCTCATGTCACTGGCTGCAGGATTCTTATCCAACAACACTATCTCATAAAAATCTTGTCGCACATTAGTGTGAAAACGAGGATCAACAACAGTTCTCCTCCTGACAGCATATGGATCAACAGACCTCCAATGTCTTAGACCTTGATCCCCTCTCCTCTTCATATCTTCACTAATAGGATGAGCAGCATTGTGCAACGGCAACTGAGCTCTCAATTTTCTCAGCACAAATGCGTCTTCTTCCTCCTCTGCAGCAGCCTCTCTGGATATAAATCTCTTGTTCTTCTCTGCTATAGGTATATGCCTAGCAGTCTGCTTGGGAGCTACTGGCTTCTTGGGCTTGGGAACAAAAGTTTAGGTGCAGGCCTGCTTGACATAGCATCTGTCATGAGCTTCTTCTTCTTAGATGGAGGCGCATTAGCAGCAACCTCTTCTTCCTCTTCCTCATCAGCTTCTGTAGGATCTTCATACAAGGATATTGGCCTTCCAATAACATGCACCACTCTCTTCTTGGCTCTTTTCTGCCCTGGCTTCTTAGCCTGCTTCGAAGATGGGTTCGCAAGGGTGAGCTTCATCCCTTTCCGAGCAGCCTATGGAACTCTCATTGAATCTGGTCTGGCATACTCCTTTGTCACAGTTTTCTTCACTGTGACTCTCTCCTTTTGCTTCTAGGGAATGCTCTCCTCTCGGTCAAAAGCAGTCCTCTCAATACTAGTGGCTGAGTCCATTTCAAAACTGGGCTATCTGAACTCATTTTGACTATCCACTGAACCTGACATGCTGACAATTGATACGTCCCAAACATATCTATAAATTCTGTTTGTTCCATGATCTTTTCAGTGACATTGTTATATGTTTTGCTACACTTCTATATCATTTTACTCATATTTGGACTAACCTACTAACTCAGTGCACCCAATGCCAGTTTCTGTCTGCTGATGTCTATTTTGAAGTGGCCTTTACCCAATTTTCCAAAGCCCAAAAAATTCCAGGAGAAATATATAAAAAATCAGCGTAATGGAAGCTTCGAGATCACCAAAGATGGGCCAGAGGGGGGCCAAGGGCCGCCCAGGCGACCTGCTGGCGCGGCCTGCCCCCTGGCCGCGCCAGGAGGCCGCCTGGGTGGGCCCCACCTCCTCCGGTGCCCTCCTTTGGCCTATATTTAGACTCCCGAGAGGAACCCTTCCACAACTTCTAGAATCACAAATTTCTCCATCGTTTTGCCGCCGCAACACTTCCGAGGTCGGGAGCGTCACGAGACCTCTTCCCGGCACCCTGCCGGAGGGAGGATTGACCTCCAGGAGCTTCTCCACCGCCATGGACGCTTCTCGGACGTGCCGTGAGTAGTCCTCGTTGGACCATGGGTCCATGACGAGTAGCTATGTGATGTCTTCTCTCCAATCTTGTGCTTCAATGGGTAGTGCTTGTGAGCTGCCCTACATGATCAAGGCATCTATGCAATTCTCTTGCTATTGCTATGCCCAGTTTGTTGAGATCCAATGGATTATGAGATTATGTTCAAATTGTTATGAGGTATATATTTGATTATCCTTTTATATTATGTTCCTTAGTGATTCATGCATGTTCTTCATTGCTATTTATTATTTTGGCCGAGTAGTAGATTGTAACTCCAAGAAGGAGCATTATGCATGATTGTGGGTTCATGCCCCTCGATGTCTAGCTTGAGTGACAGAAACATGAGACTAGGGGATGTGTTGTTGCCACCAGGGAGAAAACAACGATGCTTGTAACCACGGTTGCAAGGATTGTTTACCTTACACATAGTTCGTTAATGCAGTTGTCCGTTGCTTTGAGTTTACACTTTGGGTGGGGCTCACAACTTAATACCGGCGAGATGTTCTGGATAGATATCTCAAGGTGGATGATTAGTAAGTAGATGTTGATGAATAAACGGTCTACTTGTCTTGGTGTACTGCCCAGTACTATTAAACCTCTAACTATCAAGTAGCATAATTAGCATTGCGGTGCGTTCGTAATTCTATCAATTGCCCAACTGTGATTTGTTTACCCCAACATACTTGTTTATCGTCTTTTGGGAGAGAGACATCACTAGTGAACATCATGTGACTCCGGTCCATATCATCATCATTGTTTACACCTCCATCATTTACCGCTTTCATTTACTTTTCTGTTGCAATCACTATTACTTTTCCCGCTTGTGTTTTGATCCTTTGCAAACTACAAGGCTGGAGAGATTGACAACCTCTTTGTACTCGTTGGGAGCAAAGTTATTTGTTGTGTGTGCGGGTCCACGTCTTCTGCTAGCGCCAGGGTGGAAGACACCTACTTGTTGATCCTAGGAGTCCTCCTGGTTCGATAAACCTTACAGTTTCGTGTGAGGGACAACTTGCTACTAACTACGTCTCAACCTTCCACTTGGGGTAACCAACGAGGTGCGAGAATTATGTACATCATGTCGTCATCAACAATCAACCAAGAAAACAAGCTCACCCTGTGAATACAAGTAGAAGAGCTAGAGTGGATGAGAATCAAAAAAATTCAGAAGTTTTTGCAAAGTTGAACTCTAAAAATCTTAAGTTTAACTTTCTACAAAAAGGGATATCGGTTCCACCGAGCCAAAATTTCGGAGTCACCGAGACCGATAATCTCTTTAACATAAACTTGGCACACTTTTCGGTTCCACCAAAAACTGTAACTCGGTTTCACCGAGATTGTTCTCAATAGCCCAAAACCAAAATCGGCAAGACCGATTTTTTGACTCGGTGACACTAAGATGGGAAAATCTAATTGTGCAAGGTTCAGATTTGAGAGTGCAAGAAGGGGTCCAAACCTTACCCTAATTTGGTGAAGGTCTAGCTATGGCAATGACGGTAGGGATGATTCTCGTCGGCAGCGAGGACTCATGTGGCGAGGGTGCACTGGTGACAATGTAGATGTCTTGGGGACGAGGGCTAAGCAACAAGGAGGTGGGGGAGGCGAAGCTTGAGGAGTTATTTTAAACGCCGGGTCAGTGACACCGAGTTGGATTTTTTGGTGCCACCGAGTTCCATAACTATAATGTGAGAGTGAAACTCGATGAAGTTGAAAACTTCCTATGAGTGGTACCAAGATTAAATAACCAGATCAAACGTAGGCATCAGTGGGACTGAGTTATTGAGGTTGGTCAGACCAAGATGCACTTGGGAGGTTTTGTAAGTTGGCCCTTGTCGAGATGGATCTCCGAGTGCTCCTCACACAGAGTGTCCCGAAAACGCTTTCTCAAATTTTGTGATGTAGCATGAATAGAATTTGAGACGAGAAAGCATAGATAGCTACAAAGAGGTACTTAGGCATTCTTGTATATCCAATTGGCAAAATAAAATAGAAAGCCAAATAACAACAATTGGATATCCTCGAATGAGCAAAAATATGCATACCAACATGCTCACACAATAATATGTCAAATAAAACATGGTGAATGATACGTCTAAAACGTATCTATAATTTTTGATGGTTTCACGCTGTTATCTTGTCAACTTTGGATGTTTTGTTTACCTTTTATATCTTCTTTTGGGACTAACTTATTAATTCAGTGCCAAGTGCCAGTTCCTATTTTTTCTGTGTTTTTGACTCTTTTCAGATCTGATTTTGGAATGGAGTCCAAACGGAATAAAATCCCCGAAATAAAATTTTCCAGAACGGAAGAAGATCGGGAGGCTTGAGGGCCAAGGCAGTGGGCCCACAGGGGGCCCACAAGCCCTGTTGCCGCGGCCAGGAGGGAGGCCGTGGCAACCAAGCTTGTGGCCCCCTTGGTGCTCCCCTGCCCTAGGTCTTTGTTCTATAAATTCCCTAAAAATCCAGAAAAAATCAGGGCATCCACGAAAACACTTTTCCGTCGCCTCAAGCTTCCGTTTCCACGAGATCTCATCTGGAGACCCTTCCCGGTGCCCTGCCGGAGGGGACTTTGGAGTTGGAGGGCTTCTACATCAACATCATAACCTCTCCAATGACTCGTGAGTAGTCCACTTCAGACCTACGGGTCCGTAGTTAGTAGCTAGATGGCTTCTTCTCTCTCTTGGATCTTCAATGCAAAGTTCTCCATGATCTTCATGGAGATCTATCCGATGTAATCCTATTTAGTGGTGTGTTTGTCGAGATCCGATGAATTGTGGATTTGTGATCAGATTATCTATGAATTATATTTGAGTCTTTGCTGATTTCTTATATGCATGATTTGATATCCTTGTAAGTCTCTCCGAGTCTTGGGTTTTGTTTGGCCAACTAGATCTGTGATTCTTGCAATGGGAGAAGTGCTTGGTTTTGGGTTCATACCGTGTGGTGACCTTTCCCAGTGATGCCTATAGATATAATCATTGCCTTAGATAACATCGTGTTGTTGCCATCAAGGGTAACAAGATGGGCTTTTATCGTAGATATGAGATTGTCCATCTACATCATGTCATCTTGCTTAAGGCGTTACTCTGTTCTCATGAACTTAATACACTAGATGCATGCTGGATAACGGTCGACGTGTGGAGTAATAGTAGTAGATGCAGAAAGTATCGGTCTACTTGTTTTGGACGTGATGCCTATAGATATAATCATTGCCTTAGATAACATCACGACTTTGTGTGGTTCTATCAATTGCTCGATATTAATTCGTTCAACCACTGTCTACTTGCTTTCATGAGAGAAGCCACTAGTGAACACTACGGCCCCAGGTCTATTCACAACTATCGTTTCCACTTTCACTTTTACTTTGCTTGTTTACTTTTTTCTTTCAGTTCTCACTTTGCAAACAATCTATAAGGGATTGACAACCCCTTCATAGCGTTGGGTGCAAGCTCTTTGTGTTTGTGCAGGTACTTGTGACTTGACGAGATCTTCCACTGGTTCGATACCTTGGTTCTCAAAACTGAGGGAAATACTTACCGCTGCTGTGCTACATCACTCTTTCCTCTTCTAGGGAGCACCAACGCAAGGCTCCAAGTCCACGGGGAGATCCTTTTCATATTTTCCAAGGAAGTCCCTAAAGGCATAGCCGTAGTAGCAGGATTCCTAGCGCCGTACCAGGGAAGGTCTGTTGTCGCAGTAGCAGAAGGATTTCTTGCGCCGTTGCTGGGGAGGATCAAGTCAAGAATAGTCTCTCTTCAACATGCTAATTTCTGGCGCAAGGAGGAGAGATCAAGTCATCTATCCAAGTAGGTGTCACAAACTCATCTCTTGCATTTACCTTTTTTGTCAGTTGCCTCTCGTTTTCCTCTCCCCCACTTCACCTATGCCGTTTTCATTTACCTTTCCCCTTTACCGTTTCCTTTTGCCTTTTTGCCGTTTTCCTTTGCCGTTTCATTCGCCCTTTGCCATTTTCCTTTGCCGGTTTTCTTGCTTGCTTGTGTGCTTGTTGTTTTGTTGAAGTCATCATGGCTGAAAACAAAAAACTTTGCGACTTCTCGAGTACCAATAATAATGATTTTATTAGTACTCCGATTGCTCCCGCCACTAGTGCAGAATCGTATGAAATCAACGCAGCTTTGCTGAATCTTGTTATGAAAGAGCAATTCTCTGGCCTTCCTAGTGAAGATGTCGCATCCCATCTCAATACCTTCATTGAGCTTTGCGATATGCAAAAGAATAGAGATGTGGATAATGACGTGATTAAGTTGAAGCCTTTTCCTTTCTCATTGCGACATCGCGCAAAAACTTGGTTTTCTTCTTTGCCTAAAAATAGTATCGATTCTTGGGATAAGTGCAAAGATGCTTACATATCCAAGTATTTTCCGCCGGCTAAGATTATCTCCCTACGTAACGATATCATGAATTTCAAGCAACTTGATCATGAACACGTTGCACAATCTTGGGAGAGGATGAAGTTAATGATTAGAAATTGTCCCGCTCATGGCTTGAGTTTGTGGATGATTATACAAATCTTTTACGCTGGTTTGAATTTCGCTTCTCGCAATATCTTGGACTCCGCCTCAGGTGGAACGTTCATGGAAATCACGTTAGGAGACGCTACAAAACTCCTAGACAATATCATGACCAACTACTCTCAGTGGCACACTGAAAGGTCACCTGCTAGCAAAAAGGTACATGCTATAGAAGAAATTAACTCGCTTAGTGCTAAGATGGTCGAGTTGATGAATTTGGTTGCTAGTAGAAATGCTCCGTTAGATCCTAATGACATGCCCTATCTTCCTTGATTGAGAGTAGCAACGCTAGTTTGGACGTTAATTTTGTTGGTAGGAACAATTTTGGCAAGAACAATGCTTTTAGAGGAAACTATGTTCCTAGGCCTTTTCCTAGTAACTCCTTTAACAATTATGGCAATTCCTACAACAACACTTATGGAAATCATAACAAATTACCCACTGATTTAGAGAGTAATATCAAAGAATTCATGAACTCTCAAAAGATTTTCAATGCGTCCATAGAGGAAAAACTACTCAAAATTGACGATCTGGCTAAGAGCGTTGATAGGATGTCTTGTGATATTGATGCTTTGAAAGTTAGATGTGCTCCTCCCAAGGTCAACTTGGACGAAACTTTAAAAGCTATGCGTGTCTCCATGAATGAGAACAAAGAAAGAACCGCCCAAATTCGCGCTAGGCATGAATGGTTTAAAAGGGTCCGTTCTAGTGATGCAAATCACGAGGATCTTAAAGTGCTTGGTGTGACTCCTCTTGAATCTTTGTTTTCGCGTGTCAAACCTATTGATGAAGGGGTTGGATATGAATCCACTTTGGTTAAAAAACGCCCCAATGATTCGGAGCCCACCTATCTTGACGATAAAGGTGTGGAGAGTGGAGTAGAAGAAATCAAAATTTTGGGTAGTAATAAACTCCCACTTTGGATTTCAAGGAATTCAATTATGATAGTTGCTCCTTGTTTGAAATCATTTCCTTGATGAAATCCATTGCAAACTCTCAACATGCTTATAGCCAAAGCAAAGCCTTTACCGCTCATATCGTAGATGTTATGATGAAATCTCTTGAAGAGAAGCTTGAATTAGAAGTCTCTATACCTAGAAAACTTCATGATGAGTGGGAACCTACTATCAAAATCAAGATAAAAAACTATGAATGTAATGCTTTGTGTGATTTGGGTGCTAGTGTTTCCGCGATTCCAAAGTCTTTATGTGATATTCTTGGTTTTCATGAGATTGAAGAGTGTTCTCTTAATTTGCATCTGGCAGATTCTACTGTCAAGAAACCCATGGGAAGGATCGATGATGTTCTTATTGTTGCAAATAAGAACTATGTACCCGTGGATTTCATTGTACTTGACGTAGATTGCAATCCTTGATGCCCCATTATTCTTGGTAGACCTTTCCTAAGGACTATTGATGCTATCATCGATATGAAGGAAGGGAATATTAGATTTCAATTCCCACTAAAGAAGGGCATGGAGCATTTTCCTAGAATGAAAATAAGATTGCCTTATGCATCTATGATGAGGGCTACTTATGGTTTGAGCACCAAGGATGACTATACGTGATTCCATCACCTTTTGCCTAGCTAGGGGCGTTAAACAATAGCGCTTGTTGGGAGGCAACCCAAAGAATCTATCCTTTTTCTTTCTATTTTGTGTTTTCCACAATTTCATAATTCTGTTATGATTGTGTTTTTTGTGTTTCTTTTTGCGTTTGTGCCAAGCAAAACCGTTATGATTAGTCTTGGGGATGATCGTTTGGTCATGCTGGAACAGACAGAAACTTTCTTCTCACGAAAAGAATTTTCATTTCTTTATGTAAGAGCTTTTGAGTTGATCCTTTTTTCTGCTGATTTCTACGCAAATTCTTAAGATTGTAGTAATTTTTCAGAATTGTTGAAGAACCATAATTATACGAAGTATACAGATTGCTACAGACTAGTCTGCTGTTAACTGATTCTGTTTTTGTTGAGTTTGTTGCTTATTTTGATGAAACTATGGATAGTATCGGGGGGTATTAGCCATGGAAGATTGAAAATACAGTAACCCAACATAAACATAAGTATGAATTTAATTTTTCTACAGTACATAAGGAAGTGGTGGTTTGCTTTCTTATATTTGTGAATTGTGGATTTGTGATCAGATTATCTATGAATTATATTTGAGTCTTTGCTGATTTCTTATATGCATGATTTGATATCCTTGTAAGTCTCTCCGAGTCTAGGGTTTTGTTTGGACAACTAGATCTATGGTTCTTGCAATGGGAGAAGTGCTTGGTTTTGGGTTCATACCGTGTGGTGACCTTTCCCAGTGACAGAAGGGGCAGCAAGGCACGCATCGTGTTGTTGCCATCAAGGGTAACAAGATGGGCTTTTATCATAGATATGAGATTGTCCATCTACATCATGTCATCTTGCTTAAGGCGTTACTCTATTCTCATGAACTTAATACACTAGATGCATGTTCGATAGCGGTCGACGTGTGGAGTAATAGTAGTAGATGCAGAAAGTATCGGTCTACTTGTTTTGGATGTGATGCCTATAGATATAATCATTGCCTTAGATAACATCACGACTTTGCGCGGTTCTATAAATTGCTCGAAAGTAATTTGTTCACCCACCGTCTACTTGCTTTCATGAGAGAAGCCACTAGTGAACACTACGTCCCCCGGGTCTATTCACAACTATCGTTTCCACTTTCACTTTTACTTTGCTTGTTTACTTTTTTGCTTTCAGTTCTCACTTTGCAAACAATCTATAAGGGATTGACAACCCCTTCATAGCGTTAGGTGCAATCTCTTTGTGTTTGTGCATGTACTTGTGACTTGACGAGATCTTCCACTGGTTCGATATCTTGGTTCTCAAAACTGAGGGAAATACTTACCGCCGCTGTGCTACATCACCCTTTCCTCTTCAAGGGAACACCAACGCAAGGCTCCAAGGCCGCGGGGAAATCCTTTGCAAATTTTCGAAGGAAGTCCCTAAAGGCGTAGCCGTAGCAGCAGGATTCCTGGCGCCGTACCAGGGAAGGTCTGTTGTCGCAGTAGCAGAAGGATTTCTGGCGCCGTTGCCGGGGAGGATCAAGTCAAGAATAGTCTCTCTTCAATGTGCTGATTTCTGGCGCAAGGAGGAGAGATCAAGTCATCTATCCAAGTAGGTGTCACAAACTCATCTCTTGCATTTACCATTTTTGCCAATTGCCTTTTGTTTTCCTCTCCCCCACTTCACCTATGCCGTTTTCATTTGACTTTCCCCGTTGCCGTTTCCTTTTGCCTTTTTGCCGTTTTCCTTTGCTGCTTCCTTTTGCCCTTTGCCGTTTTCCTTTGCCAGTTTTCTTGCTTGCTTGTGTGCTTGTTGGTTTGTTGAAGTCATCATGGCTGAAAACACCAAACTTTGCGACTTTTCGAGTACCAATAATATTGATTTTATTAGTACTCCGATTGCTCGTGCCACTAGTGCAGAATCGTATGAAATCAACGCAGCTTTGCTGAATCTTGTTATGAAAGAGCAATTCTCTAGCCTTCCTAGTGAAGATGCCGCATCCCATCTCAATACCTTCATTGAGCTTTGCGATATGCAAAAGAAAAGAGATGTGGATAATGACGTGATTAAGTTGAAGCTTTCCCTTTCTCGTTGCGAGATCGCGCAAAAACTTGGTTTTCTTCTTTGCCTAAAAATAGTATCGATTATTGGGATAAGTGCAAAGATTCTTACATATCCAAGTATTTTCCGCCGGTTAAGATTATCTCCCTACGTAACGATATCATGAATTTCAAGCAACTTGATCATGAACTTGTTGCACAATCTTGGGAGAGGATGAAGTTAATGATTAGAAATTGTCCCGCTTATGGCTTGAGTTTGTGGATGATTATACAAATCTTTTATGCTGGTTTGAATTTCGCTTCTTGCAATATCTTGGACTCCGCCTCAGGTGGAACGTTCATGGAAATCACGTTAGGAGACGCTACAAAACTCCTAGACAATATCATGACCAACTACTCTCAGTGGCACACTGAAAGGTCACCTGCTAGCAAAAAGGTACACGCTATAGAAGAAATTAACTCGCTTAGTGCTAAGATGGACGAATTGATGAATTTGGTTTCTAGTAGAAATGCTCCTTTAGATCCTAATGACATGCCACTATCTTCCTTGATTGAGAGTAGCAACGCTAGTTTGGACGTTAATTTTGTTGGTAGGAACAATTTTGGGAACAACAATTCTTTTAGAGGAAACTATGTTCCTAGGCCTTTTCCTAGTAACTCCTCTAACAATTATGGCAATTCCTACAACAACACTTATGGAAATCATAACAAATTACCCTCTGGTTTAGAGAGTAATATCAAAGAGTTCATCAACTCTCAAAATATTTTCAATACGTCCATAGGCGATTTGGCTAAGAGCGTTGATAGGATGTCTTGTGATATTGATGCTTTGAAAGTTAGATGTGCTCCTCCCAAGGTCAACTTGGATGAAACTTTAAAATCTATACGTGTCTCCATGAATGAGAGCAAAGAAAGAACCACCCAAATTCGTGCTAGGCATGAATGGTTTAAAAGGGTGCGTTCTAGTGATGCAAATCAGGAGGATCTTAAAGTGCTTGGTGTGACTCCTCTTGAATCTTTGTTTTCGCGTGTCAAACCTATTGATGAAGGGGCTGGATATGAATCCACTTTGGTTGAAAAACGTCCCAATGATTCGGAGCCCACCTATCTTGACGATAAAGGTGTGGAGAGTGGAGTAGAAGAAATCAAAATTTTGGGTAGTAATGAAACTCCCACTTTGGATTTCAAGGAATTCAATTATGATAGTTGCTCCTTGTTTGAATGCATTTCCTTGATGCAATCCATTGCAAACTCTCCACATGCTTATAGCCAAAGCAAAGCCTTTACCGCTCATATCGTAGATGCTATGATGAAATCTCTTGAAGAGAAGCTAGAATTAGAAGTCTCTATACCTAGAAAACATCATGATGAGTGGGAACCTACTATCAAAATCAAGATAAAAAACTATGAATGTAATGCTTTGTGTGATTTGGGTGCTAGTGTTTCCGCGATTCCAAAGTCTTTATGTGATATTCTTGGTTTTCATGAGATTGAAGAGTGTTCTCTTAATTTGCATCTTGCGGATTCTACTGTCAAGAAACCCATGGGAAGGATCGATGATGTTCTTATTGTTGCAAATAAGAACTATGTACCCGTGGATTTCATTGTACTTGACATAGATTGCAATCCTTCATGCCCCATTATTCTTGGTAGACCTTTCCTGAGGACTATTGGTGCTATCATCGATATGAAGGAAGGGAATATTAGATTTCAATTTCCACTAAAGAAGAGAATGGAGCATTTTCCTAGAAAGAAAATAAGATTGCCTTATGAATCTATGATGAGGGCTACTTATGGTTTGAGCACCAAGGATGACTATACGTGATTCCATCACCTTTTGCCTAGCTAAGGGCGTTAAACAATAGCGCTTGTTGGGAGGCAACCCAAAGAATCTATCCTTTTTCTTTCTGTTTTGTGTTTTCCACACTTTCATAATTCTGTTATGATTGTGTTTTTTGTGTTTCTTTTTGCGTTTGTGCCAAGCAAAACCGTTATGATTAGTCTTGGGGATGATTGTTTGGTCATGCTGGAAAAGACAGAAAATTTCTTCTCACGAAAAGAATTTTAATTTTCTTTATGTAAGAGCTTTTGAGTTGATTCTTTTTGCTGCTGATTTCTACGCAAATTCGTAAGAATGTAGTAAGTTTTCAGAATTGTTGAAGTACCATAATTATACGAAGTATACAGATTGCTACAGACTGGTCTGCTGTTAACAGATTCTGTTTTTGTTGAGTTTGTTGCTTATTTTGATGAAACTATGGATAGTATCGGGGGGTATTAGCCATGGATGATTGAAAATACAGTAACCCAACATAAACATAAGTAGAATTTAAGTTTTCTACAGTACATAAGGAAGTGGTGGTTTGCTTTCTTATACTAATGTTATCACGAGTTTCTGTTTAAGTTTCGTGTTGTGAAGTTTTCTAGTTTTGGGTGAAGTTCTTATGGACAAAAAGATAAAGAGTGGCAAGAGCTCAAGCTTGGGGATGCCCAAGGCACCCCAATTTGATTCAAGGATGCCATAAAAGCCTAAGCTTCGGGATGCCCCGGGAAGGCATCCCCTCTTTCGTCTTCAATCCATCGGTAACGTTACTTGGGCTATATTTTTATTCACCACATGTTATGTGTTTTGCTTGGAGCGTCTTGTATCGTAGGAGTCTTTTATTTTTGTTGTGTCACAATCATCCTTTCTACATACCTAGAGAGAGAGACATGCACTCACCGTGACTTTGTCGAGCTTCACTTATATCCTTTGGTTAGACAATTCAGCTCATATGTGCTTCACTTATATCTTTTGAGCTAGTTGCTTTTGCTCTATGAGCTTCACTTATATCTTATAGAGCACGGCGGTGCGTGGCTTGGTAGTTGATCTATGCTTTAAAAGTAGTCTCCAAAGGGGTAGTTATCCAAAGAGATATGAAAACTTCCACCTTCATGTGCATTGAATAGTTAGTGAAGATTGATTCATCTCAATTAGTTTTGAGGTTTGGTTATCGTAATAATGAAGTTATATTAGTAAGGTGTTGCGGATCTAGAAATACTTGTGTTGAAGTTAGTGATTCCCGTAGCATGCACATATGGTGAACCGCTATGTGATGAAGTCTGAGCATGATTAGTCTTTTGATTGTCATCCTTTATGTGGCGGTCGGTATCGCGTGATGGTTTATACCTACCAACCCTTCCCCTAGGAGTATGCGTTGAATGCTTTGTTTCGATTACTACTAAAACTTTTGCAACAAATATATGAGTTCTCATGAATAATGTTGAGTCCATGGTTTAGATGCACTTTCAACTTCCACCATCACTATCTTCTTTAGTGCCGTGCAATTTTCGCCGGTGCACAAAACCCATCATTAGCCTCCCTCAAAACAGCCACCATACCTACCTACTATGGCTTTTTCAAAGCCATTCCGAGATATATTGCCATGCAACTACCACCATGACATGTGCCACCACTTCTACATTGCCATTGCATGATTTTATGATAGCTCGCATGATGTTTCCATTGATGTCTATGCCATGCTAGATCATTGTCACGGTACACTACCGAAGGCATTCCATATAGAGTCTTCATTGCTCTAAGTTTTGAGTTGTAAGTGTGATGATCATCATTGATGGAGCATTTTCCCATGTGAGGAAATAAAAGAGGTCAAAGATGCCCACCAAAACAAAGAGAGGCCAAAGAGCCCACCAAAAAAATGAGAGAAAAAGAGAGAAGGGACAATGCTACCACCTTTCCACACTTGTGCATATTAAGCACTATGATCTTCATGATTGCGAGTCTCTCGTTTTGTCACCACCATATAGCTAGTGGGAAATTTTCATTATATAACTTGGCTTGTATATTCCAATTATAGGCTTCCTCAAATTTTCCTTAGGTCTTCGTGAGCAAGCAAGTTGGATGCACACCGATTAGTTTTCTTTAAGAGCTTTCACATACTCTTAGCTCTAGTGCATCATTTGTATGGCAATCCCTACTCATTCTCGTTGATATCTATTGATGAGCATCTCCATAGCTCATTGATATGCCTAGTCAATGTGACCATGTTCTCCTTGTTTGTCTTGCAACCTCCACCACACTCCACACCACTTATAGTGCTAAAACCATGGCTCACGCTCATGTATTGCGTGAGAGTTGAAAAAGTTTGAGAAAGTAAAGGTGTGAAAACAATTACTTGGCCAATACCGGGGTTGTGCATGATTTAAATTCGTTGTGCAATGATGATAGAGCATAGCCAGACTATATGATTTTGTAGGGATAACTTTCTTTCGGCCTTGTTATTTTGAAAGTTCATGATTACCTTGCTAGTTTGCTTGAATTATTATTGTCTCCACATCAATAGCAAACTATTGTTTTGAATCTAATGGATCTGAACATTCACGTCACATAAGAGGAGTTACAAAGGACATCTATGTTAGGCAGCATGAAAGCATCAAAAATTCATTCTTTATCACTTCCCTACTCGAGGACGAGCACGAGTTAAGCTTGGGGATGCTTGATATGTCTCAAACGTATCTATAATTTTTGATGGTTTCACGGTGTTATCTTGTCAACTTTGGATGTTTTGTTTACCTTTTATATCTTTTTTTGGGACTAACTTATTAATTCAGTGCCAAGTGCCAGTTCCTGTTTTTTCTGTGTTTTTGACTCTTTTCAGATCCGATTTTGGAATGGAGTCCAAACGGAATAAAATCCCCGAAATAAATTTGTCCAGAACAGAAGAAGATCGGGAGGCTTGAGGGCCAAGGCAGTGGGCCCACAGGGGGCCCACAAGCCCTGTTGACGTGGCCAGGGGGAGGCCGCGGCAACCAAGCTTGTGCCCCCCCTGGCGCTCCCCTGCCCTAGGTCTTTGGCCTATAAATTTCCTAAATATCCAGAAAAAATCAGGGCATCCACGAAAACACTTTTCCGCCGCCGCAATCTTCCGTTTCCGCGAGATCTCGTCTGGAGACCCTTCCCGGTGCCCTACCGGAGGGGACTTTGGAGTTGGAGGGCTTCTACATCAACATCATCGCCTCTCCAATGACTCATGAGTAGTCCACTTCAGACTTACGGGTCCGTAGTTAGTAGCTAGATGGCTTCTTCTCTCTCTTTGATCTTCAATACAAAGTTCTCCATGATCTTCCTGGAGATCTATCCGATGTAATCCTCTTTGGCGGTGTGTTTGTCGAGATCCGTTGAATTGTGGATTTGTGATCAGATTATCTATGAATTATATTTGAGTCTTTGCTGATTTCTTATATGCATGATTTGATATCCTTGTAAGTCTCTCCAAGTCTAGGGTTTTGTTTGGCCAACTAGATCTATGGTTCTTGCAATGGGAGAAGTGCTTGGTTTTGGGTTCATACCGTGTGGTGACCTTTCCTAGTGACAGAAGGGGCAGCAAGGCACGCATCGTGTTGTTGCCATCAAGGGTAACAAGATGGGCTTTTATCGTAGATATGAGATTGTCCATCTACATCATGTCATCTTGCTTAAGGCGTTACTCTGTTCTCATGAACTTAATACACTAGATGCATGCTCAATAGCGGTCGACGTGTGGAGTAATAGTAGTAGATGCAGAAAGTATCGGTCTACTTGTTTTGGACGTGATGCCTATAGATATAATCATTGCCTTAGATAACATCACGACTTTGCGCGGTTCTATCAATTGCTCAACAGTAATTCGGTCACCCACCGTCTACTTGCTTTCACGAGAGAAGCCACTAGTGAACACTACGGCCCCGGGTCTATTCACAACTATCGTTTCCACTTTCACTTTTACTTTGCTTGTTTACTTTTTGCTTTTAGTTCTCACTTTGCAAACAATCTATAAGGGATTGACAACCCCTTCATAGCGTTAGGTGCAATCTCTTTGTGTTTGTGCATGTACTTGTGACTTGACGAGATCTTCCACTGGTTCGATATCTTGGTTCTCAAAACTGAGGGAAATACTTACCGCCGCTGTGCTACATCACCCTTTCCTCTTCAAGGGAACACCAACGCAAGGCTCCAAGGCCGCGGGGAAATTCTTTGCATATTTGCCAAGGAAGTCCCTAAAGGCATAGCCATAGCAGCAGGAATCCTGGCGCCGTACCAGGGAAGGTCTGTTGGCGCAGTAGTAGTTAAACATGCACAAATACTCTAGTCTCTACCAAGAAATTTGGCAATGACGAATTAATCTATATATGAGTATATTGACATAGGAGGCAAGCAAGAATACTTGATCATATGTCATACTCATCGTTTAAGCACGAGTGGGGTTACCACATTTACATAAAGCTTTCAATGTGTTCACATCTTAAGAGATGCTTATACTCAAGTCTTAGAGTAAATCTCCCCCTTTATGTGACATCCCCCTAAGAGGGATAAACTAACCTTGAGTTTTGTCATAGAAGATTTCATGTAGGTGTAGTAGTGCTAGTTGCTCATTGTTGATGAAGATCATCTTGAGTTGGAAGCAATCCTCGTTATTTCTTACTCTTCTCACCTACATGGGTTAGACCCAAACACAAGGAACAAATACAAGGATATCTATGGCCATGGAGTGAAGTACATGTGATATGATGTCCAATGATACATTAATTACCTTGTCCCTTGCTTACCTTTGAGGGAATATGTGATTCCTTGAACTAATGCATATGGTTGGAGTTGGTTGCATATAGTTCTTGCCAAAGTGAACAAGAGTGAATTTCATTGGCGGAGTCACCCCTCAGGAAGTTCTCTAGTTTTTCTTCTTTCGGACCCATATAAACTTGAAGGGGATCCCTGGAGTTGTGGTAACACTAGATGAAGTAGAGATAATAGCATCCTTGGGAATCCATTTGAACTTGGATTGGGGTTCTTCCTCAAATGAGTCAGTCTCCTCTTGAAGCTTGCCCTTGTCCTTGTGGTCTTGTGGTGGAAGGTCATCTTGAGAGCTTGTTCCCTTGCGGAGAGTAGGATCATACTTCTCCTTTTGGGGAACAAGCTTCGGGATGGGGTATTGACTTTCTTTCCATTCAACTCCATTGGCATTGAAGTAGCCAACACCTTGCTTCTTTCGGTGTCCCCCTTGCTTGCGTACAATTTCCTCGAATTGCTTACTTCCAACAAGACTCTTGAAGACACCTCTCTCTATAATACATTTCAATAAATTGGTTTCTTGCTCAAGTGTAACTTTGCTAAGAGAATCATTAGTGGAATCAAGAGAGTTACTAGGAGCAACATCATTTGATTTAACTTCACAATTGTTGTTACTAGATGAAGAAACTTTCTTTCCTTTGTTACTAGTGTGCTTAGGTTTAACTTGTCTAAATTTAGCTTCTCGAAGCGTAGCTTCTCATGAGTTCTTTCAAGCTCTCTATGATGTTCTAGAGTAGTTTCATGAGCTAAATTAAGAGTGTTTAATTCTTTAGTTAGTTGTTCAATATCTTTCTTATCATCATCATTAGTCTCCTCTTGACTAGCATGATCATTATCAAGTTCATTTTTATCATTGTCACTAGTTTTATCAAAGAGCAAGTCATCTTGTCCTAACAAGTCATTCTCATCATTATCAAAGTCAAAGTACTCGGGGTGTGATAACTTGGGGTCTTTTCCATGATGTAGTTTCCAATCCCTTTCATTTGGTGAATCAAATATGTCATAGGAGTTGGAGGATACGAATGCTAGACCGGCAACACCTTCTTCTTGACTATAGTTGGAATTGGAGTGATAGCTTCTCTTGGATTGGTTGTCGGACTCGGAGCCGGATACCCATTCACCAACATGAGCTTGATGTCTCTTTATTGAGCGGCTCTTGGTGTACTTGGCATTCTTCTCTAATTACTTACTTCTCCGGGAGTGTCTTTGTTCATAAGGATCTTATCTACACCTTCTCTCTCTACGAGTGACTCTTCTCTTGAGCTTCATCTTCTAGGTGACTCTTCTTTTCATTTGTGGGGAGCCGAGCACTCATTGGAATAGCGTCCAGGCTTTCCACAATAGTAGCAGTTTCTGTAATGACTAGATGAACGCTTCTCTTCATATCTTGAGCTAGAGCTTATCTCTTTTCCTCTACTCTTGTAGAACTTGTTCAATCTCCTGACCATGAGACTTATCTCTTCATTGGTAACAAGTTTGTCATTTGAAGTAGTGGGAGTATCACTTGAGGCTTTGTAAGCACCGCTTGACTTGTTGTGCAGCTCATCTTTGTCCTTGACTGACATTTCATGAGTGACAATCCTTCCATATGACTTCGGTTGGCTTGAGATCCTTGTAGTTTGGCATCATTTGGATCAATGTGCAGGCGGTGTTGTACCTTCCATCCAAGGCTCTAAGTATCTTCTTGATGATGATTTTGTCGGTCATCTCTTTGCTTCCTAAGTAGACAATCTTATTTGTGATGAGAGCTAGCCTAGAGTATATCTTAGCGAATCTTTCACCATCCTTCATCTTGAACTTGTCAAGTTAACTTTGTAGCACATCCAACTTTGATTCACTGACAAATTTTGAACCTTCGTGCATATCAACCAAAGTATCCCAAATTTCCTTTGCATTCTCAAGGCAGCTGGTTTTGTTGAATTCTTCGGGGCACAGGAAGTTGAATAGAATGTCGCATACTTGAGTGTTGTATTGCAACATTTTCAATTCTTCCATTGTCGCATTGCGATCAGGTTCCGTTCCATTACCGAAGAAATCGCCTTGCACACCAACACGAACAACAACCCCAATGGAGGGTTATGACCAAGAATATGCATTTTCATCTTATGCTTCCAACTAGCTAAGTTTGTACCATCAAAATATGGACCTTTATGGTGGTAATTTCCCTTGTGAGACGCCATACTCTCCTAGGTTGTGAAACCAATGCAATCGAGACCAACGCTATGATACCACTTGTAGGATCCGAAATATGTCTAGAGGGGGGATGATTAGAAAACTTTACCAAATAAAAACTTAACCTTTTCCTAGGTTTAGTTGTGGGTCAGTTTTAGCAATTGTAACTAGTTAAGTACACCCTACACATGCATATCTAAGAGTATAGCTGCGGAAAGTAAAGACATGCAAATGTAAGCAAAGGGTCGGGAAAGGAAGATCAAACTCAAAGGTTAACACAATGATATTTGGCGTCGTTCCGATAGGTGGTGCTGTCGTTCGTCCATGTTAGTGTAGACTTCAACTCAGGGAGGGTAACGACTGAGAGAGTCCACGGAGGGCTCCACCCACAACGGGTCCATGAAGAAGTGGACTTATCTATTCCACAGTGGATTTGTTGGAAATATGCCCTAGAGGCAATAATAAATTGGTTATTATTATATTTCCTGGTTCATGACAATGGTTTATTATCCATGCTAGAATTGTATTGATTGGAAACTCAAATACATGTGTGGATACATAGACAACACACTGTTCCTAGTGAGCCTCTAGTTGACTAGCTCGTTGATCAGAGACGGTCAAGGTTTTCTGGCCATAGACAAGTGTTGTCACTTAATAATGGGATCACATCATTAGGAGAATGATGTGATTGACAAGACCCAAACTATAAAGATAGCATATGATCGTGTTAGTTTATTGCTACTGTTTTCTGCATGTCAATGTATCTGTTCCTATGACCATGAGATCATGCAACTGCCGGACACCAGAGGAATACCTTGTGTGTATCAAACGTCACAACGTTACTTGGTGACTATAAAGGTCCTCTACAGGTATCTCCAAAGGTGTCTATTGGGTTGGCATGGACAAAGACTGGGATTTGTCACTCCGTGTGACGGAGAGGTATCTCGGGGCCCACTCGGTAATACAACATCACAACAAGCCTTGCAAGCAATGTGACTAAGGAGTTAGTCACAGGATCTTGTATTACGGAATGAGTAAAGAGACTTGCCGGTAACGAGATTGAACTAGGTATGGAGATACCGACGATCGAATCTCGGGCAAGTAACATACCGAAGGACAATGGGAACAACATACATGATTAACTGAATCCTTGACATAGAGGTTCAACCCATAGAGATCTTCGTAGAATATGTAGGAGCCCATATGGACATCCAGGTCCCGCTATTGGTTATTGGCCGGGGAGTGTCTCAGGTCATGTATGCATAGTTCTTGAACCCGCAGGGTCTGCACACTTAAGGTTCAGTGACATTTTCGGTATAGTTGAGTTATAGGTGTTGGTAAGAGAAGGTTGTTCGGGGTACCGGATGAGATCCTAGACGTCACGAGGAGTTCCAGAATGGTCCACAGATAAAGATTGATATATAGGAAAGTGGGGTTTGAACTCCGGAAAAGTTTCGGACATTTCCGACAGTGTACCAGGAGTGATGAATGGGTTCCGGGGGTCCACTAGGTGGGCCCACCCACACCAAAGGGTCTCATGGGCAGTAGGAGGACGTGGACCAGCCTCTAGTGGGCTGGCCGAAGCCCTCACTGAAGCCCAAGGCGGATTGGAGGTAGGAAGGAAAGAAACCCAAAGGTGGAAAAGGTGGAAAGTGTTTCTAAGTGGAGAAGAGGAATCCTACTCCTAGTAGGATTGGAGTAGGACTCCTCCACCTCCAATTTCGGCCAAACCTTGAGGGTTTGAGGCTGCCTCATTGCCAGGTGCTCCCTCTACTTCTCTCTAGATCTATTTCTCCTCTAGTCTAGTTCGGCGGTGCTTAGGCGTAGCCCTACTGGATTAGTTCACCACCAACACCACCACGCCGCCGTGCTGGGGAACTCATCTACCTCTCTGCCCCTCTTGCTGGATCATGAAGGCGGGGATCGTCATCGAGCTGTACCCGGAGGTGTCGTCCGTTCGGCACTAGATCGGGATGGAACGTGATGGGATTGGGGGATGGATCCTGATGAGATCACGGGACGGGCTGCAATTTGGATCGCAAAGATGTTCCACTACATCAACCGCGTTATATATGCTTCTGCTTAGCGATCTACAAGGGTATGTAGATTCACTCTCCACTCTCGTAGATGATCATCACCATGTGTGCGTAGGAATTTTTTTGTTTCCCATGCAACATTCCCCAACAGTGGCATCGTGATCTAGGTTCATGTGTAGATGATATCTCGAGTAGAACACATAAGAGTTTGTGAGCGTTGATGTTCAATTCGCTACCCTCCTTAGTCTATTCTGGGTTTGGCGGTATTGTTGGATTGAAGCGGCCCAGACAAACTTTACTCGTACGCTTATGAGAGACCGGTTTCATCGAGTAACATGCAACTTGTTGCATAAAGATGACTCGCGGGTGGCTGTTTTTTCAACTTTATTGAATCAGATTTTACAGAGGCGATCCTTGGAGAAGGTTAAATAGCAATTTGCATATCACCGTTGTGGCTTTGCGTAAGTAAGATGTGATCACACTAGATACCCATAGCAACCACGTAAAACATGCAACAACAAATTAGAGGACGTCTAACTTGTTTTTGGAGGGTATGCATGTGATGCGATATGGACAAAGACATCATATGATATATTGGATGTATGAGATGATCATGTTGTAATAGTTAAATACCGACTTGCACATCGATGATACGACAACCGGCAGGAGACATAGGGTTGTCTTTAATTATTTTGTGCTTGGTGATGCTTTGCTTTTTCGCTAATAGTAGATTTAGTAGTAACAACATAGTTAGCGCGACTACCTCGATGGCAGCACAATGATGGAGATCATGGTGTGGCACCTGCGATGATGGAGATCATGTCGGTGCTTTGGTGATGGAGATCAAGAAGTTCAAGTTCATGGCCATATCATGTCATTTTTGATTTGCATGTGATGTTAATCCTTTTATGCACCTTATTTTTCTTAGGACGACGGTAGCATTATAAGGTGACCCCTCACTGAAATTTCAAGATAAAATTGTGTTCTCCCCGACTGTGCACCTTTGCGACAGTTCGTCGTTTCGAGACACCACGTGATGATCGGGTGTGATAGACTCAACATTCACATACAACGGGTGCAAAACAGTTGCACACGCGGAACACTCGGGTTAAACTTGACGAGCCTAGCATGTACAGACATGGACTCAGAACACAAGAGACCGAAAGGTCGAGCATGAATCATATAGTTGATATGACAAACATGGAAATGTTCACCTTTGAAACTAAACTCAATTCACGTGATGATCGGACTTGAGTTAGTGAATTTGGATCATGCGACACTTGAATGACTAGAGGGATGTCAATTTGAGTGGGAGTTCTTAAGTACTATGATTAATTGAACCCATTATCATGAACATAGTCAAAAGGTCTTTGTAAATTATGTTGTAGCTTGCGTTGTAGCTCTACTATTTTTGATATGTTCCTAGAGAAAACTTAGTTGAAAGATGATAGTAGCAATTATGCAGACTGGGTCTGTAAACCAAGTATTGTCCTCATTACTGGACAGAAGGCTTATGTCCATAATGCACCGCTCGGTGTGCTGAACCCCGAACGTCGTCTCTGGATGTTGTGAACATCGGACATACACGTTTTTGGTGACTACGAGATAGTTCAGTGTGTAATACTTAACGGCTTAGAATTGAGACGCCGAAGACGTTTTGAACGTCACAGAACATATGAGATGTTCCAAGAGCTGAAATTGGGATTTTAGGCTCGTGCCCACGTCAAGAGGAATGAGACCTCCGACAAGATTCTTTGTCCACAAAGTTAGGGGGAAAATCTCAATCATTGAGCATGTGCTCAGATTGTCTGAGTGCTACAATCGCTTGAATCGAGTGGGAGTTGATCCTCCAGATGATACAGTGATGGTTCTCCAAAGTCACTGCCACCAAGCTACTCGAGCTTCGTGATGAATTATAACATATCAATGATAGATATGATGATACTTGAGCTATCCGTGTTGTTTGACACCGCGAAAGTAGAAATAAAGTAGGAGCTTCAATTGTTGATGGTTAGTAAAACCACTAGTTTCAAGAAGGGCAATGGGAAGAAGGGATACTTCATGAAATGGCAAACCAGTTGCTGCTCTAGTGAAGAAACCCAAGGTTGAACCCAAACCCGAGACTAAGTGCTTCTGTTACGAGGGGAACGGTCACTGAAGTGGAACTACCCTAGATACTTGTTAGATGAGAAGGTTGGCAAAGTCGACAAAAGTATATTGAATATACGTGATATTGATGTGTACCTTACTAGTACTCCTAGTAGCACCAGGGTATTAGATACCGGTTCAGTTGCTAAGTGTTAGTAACTCGAAATTATAGCTATGGATTAATCGGATACTAGCAAGGGTGAGGTGACCATGTGTGTTGGAAGTAATCCCAAGGTTGATGTGATCAACATCGCAACCTCCCTCTAACATCGGGATTAGTGTTAAACCAAAATAATTGTTATTTGGTGTTTGCGTTAAGCATAGACATGATTAGATTGTGTTGATCGCAATACGGTTATTCATTAAAGAGGATAATGGTTACTCTGTTTATTTGAATAATACCTTCAATGGTCTTGCAACTAAAATGAATGGTTTATTGAATCTCGATTGTAGTGATACACATGTTTATAATATTGATGCCAAAAGATACAAAGTAGTAATGATAGTACCACTTACTTGTGGCACTGCTGCTTGATTCATATTGGTATAAAACGCATGAAAAAGCTCCATGCTGATGGATCTTTGGGCTCACTCGTTTTTGAAACGTTTGAGACGTGCGAACCATGCCCATTGGTATAAACGCATAAGAAACTCCATGCAGATGGATCGTTTGGACTCACTTGATTTTGGATCACTTGAGACATGCAAATCATACCACATGGGCAAGATGACTGAAGGTCTCGTTTTCCAGTGAGATGGAACAAGAGAGTAACTTGTTGGAAGTAATACATTTTGATGTGTGTAGTCCAATGAGTGCTGAGGCACGCATTGGATATCCTTATGTTCTTGCTTCGCTGACAATTTAAGTAGATACACGAGTATTTGCTTGATGAATCATGTAACATCCCAAAATTATAAATTTTGGAATGTTAATATAATTACTAGATTGATTGTTTGTTTGTTTGAGTGATTGAAACTTGAGTTAAATTTATAAATTTTAAAACTTTTGAATGAGAGGGAATAAAATGACTTTCCCATTTATCTTTTGGATTCAAATTCATTCATTTAAAATCAGTGAGAGAAGATAACATGACTTCTTCAACTATAAAGAATTTGGATGAATGTGGCACTTGAATTTTCCTTTGGTTTTTGATTTAAATTTTTATTTTATTTTTCGCACAAGATTTCAACCACAAAATATTTCCTCACAATATACTTGCCAAGCAAGAAAGAGAGGAGGTAACATGACACCCCCAAAAAAATAAAAGTCAGAAGAAAAATAGTGCAAAAAAAAATTTAAGGACAAAATTTGGATTTTATTGGATTTTAAAAAAAATATTATAAAGTTTATATTTTGTGAAAAATAAAATGTTCATGTTGTAGGAAATTTTATTCTGAAAATTTTGATATATAATATATCTATATAAAATGTTCTCTTTTTTTCATTTATACGTTTTTCTTCTTTGTTTAAAAATTGTTCGTTCACAAAAAAAAACCCACGACTGGCCGGAACAGCCCATGCGTCCGGCCGAATTTCTCTTAGCCCATGCGGCACACTTGATCTCCTTTTCTCCTCTTGACGTATATGTTTGGTCGCACATTGCCTAGCTATTCACCTTTAGACCTTCATCCCACCTATAAATATAGACCCATAGGAGCATCCAAAAATCATCTATTTCGGGTTAAATCAATCTTTTGGTTTGACTAGGTTTATTAAATAGAAATATTCTTTTCTCTCCGGCGGGATTTCTCGAAGTCGTCTCCTCATTGGAATTAATTCTTACTCTCCATTCTGAAGATATTTCTCTTCGTATTTTTTTATACTCTCATAGTTTATTATTTCTAGACTAGTATTCCTACACTAGTATACGGTAGAGTAGTTAGATATATTAATTAGTCTTCGTATTGCCACATTAGTACTAGAATTCTTTTAGACGTAGCACTTTTATTCCGTAAAACAGCTTGGCCCTGATTTTTCAAATAGCCATAACATTTTACTCGTTTATCCGAATTAGATGAAACCAACGCCTAGAGTTTCGTCTTGATCCCACCTATCCTGTGAACCTATCATATCAACTTTTCGAAATTTTCAAATTTCGAAATTTGTTCATATTCATATTCAAACTTCTTTTGATCATATCTTTTTATCCGTAGCTCCGTTTTAGATGAATTCAATTGCGTCGGATTCGTATCAAAGTAATCTTTCCATTTGTATCATTAGTTTTAACTTTTTAACTTATAATTTTGATCAAATTAGATTTATCTATTAGTGCCCAAAAGTGTTCAGATCGTTCTAAGCCGATTCAATGTTATATTGAAGTATTTGTATCTTTTGATCCGCTAGTTCAAATCTAGTAATTCTTTTTTCTACACGCTCATATTGATCTCCTATATTCAGTAGCATCATTAGTTTCGACCTTTGAACCTTACAAATTTGAGCGATTCAAATTTGTATTCGAACATTCATTTGATCTTATCTTGCAAATCGTACCACCTTTTCAATTGATTCCTTTTACCCCTAAACACTCATGTCATATATTTTTGCACGTAACCATCGTACTTCAGTTCAACTTCTCTTGACCTTTTGAATGAAAATTCAATTCATACCTCAATTCGCTATAACTTGCGTTGTAGTGCACCATTTCAAGAAATTCTTTCTACAAATAAATTCGTATGTCTTATACTATTTGTCAAATAACATTCATGTTGTTCTCCCAATATTTTTGATCATCTCCCATAGTGTACGCAAGTCGAGCTTATATAGCAATAGTTCATCGTCCATTACCTCTTTTGATCTCATTCATGCACCTTCACTTTACAACACACTTCGGACCTTTTTATTAAACCTTAGTACGTTGTTATTTTGTATCAAGACATGCTTTGTTCTTATGTTCTCTTGGTTCTTCCTTTTTGGCATGAATGTTTATTGAATGCTATTTGTTTACGATAGATTGCTCGGAGTGTGGCGAGTAGAATTATCAGGATTATGAGAGCGATTATCTTCATCAAGTAATACCAGGCAAGTCATTTGATCATGTATCACCTATGTTTTATGCATCGTAGTTCTACCTTCCTATGCCCAATTGCATGCTGAGTAGGTACATGGAAATTATGGTTACATAATGTAGTATCATGTGGTAGGCACCCAACAACCCCGTTACTAGGCCCGGGACGACAAATTTCATATTGCTATGCTTGAGTAGACGGGATTCTGGTTGAGAGTTTATCACGAGTGATGCGAGAATAATTTAGAATAATTTAATAACCAAGACCGGTTAAGTCAAGACTTTTCAAGACCTCGTGATGCAATGCAACTCTGGGTGAAGGACGGTTGATCGGCTCCCTGGAGAAACCAGTGGATGACCCGGGATGCTGGAGACGGCCATGACATCTTGAGGAAAGCTTCACCCAGGCTAAAAGAGACGGACGGATATTTTCAAGACTCAAGGCTTACCTGCACAGCCACAAGTCATTATGGGCTCTGGCTTGGTTGGACAACGCGGCGACTCTGGACAGGCGGTGCTAGCAAATGTAGAAGAACGGTAGGATTGGATGGGCACGAACAGGGATTCAGAGGGACTCGTTGAAAGACCATGTTTTGATCATCCGGTCTTCAAACACCCTGAAGTGTGAGGACATACACGGAGGCGATCAAATCTTGTGGGGAACGTGTGCAAAACTCTGCAGAGTACTCAAACCTAATCGATTAGCCGTGCCCACGGTCATGGACAACTTGAGCCAAAGGAACTGAAGTTATCTGGAATTCTCAACACCATTACATATATTTGATGAGGATAATATTGATAACTTGGGTATGAGAACTGGTTGGCGGAACCATCTCATTAACAACCAACAGCGTAGTAATATTTTGTTTTTAGCCCCTCTTGTTGTAGGAGAAAATTTGCTTTACGGTAAAACTTACAACACCACCTGCCATATATGCATATAGTATAGATGATATTTTACCCCCTCTCATATGTGACTTGCCAGCATATTCATTATGCTGACCTACACGGCTGCAATGTCTTATGTTGCAGATATTTTTCTTCGACGAGTAAGAGCACGATTCAGGGTTACGGTCTACACTCAACTTGTCGTTGGTGTTTATTGGGACTCCACTCCCTTGACTGCTTCCGCTGAGAGTTTTACGCTATTTACATGCGATTGCACTTTGATATATACATTGATGTACTATGTGTCCCAGCATACTGATCCAGGGATGGCACGGATACATAGAGGCTTGACTCGTTTTAAGTCGGGTCGCTACAGAAATGGTATCAGAGCACATGTTGACTGTAGGACGTGACCCTAGAAACTGGAAACTTCTTAGGATAGGATCTCTCAAAAATCTTATTTTCGAGAAGACCTTTCACTTCTCATCTCTTCTGATTTCATCAAATATTCTCTCTCACCTCCACTAGTTATACAATCCCCTTACCCCTTTGACCCCATGAAGAATCAACGGGGCTCTTCTTCAAAGTAAAGAGGATTTCAACATGCATTTGAAGAATTGAAGGTGCACCAATTGAAGACTCTCAAGACCCGAAGAACTCGAAGACCCTGAAGCGTTCGAATATTTATATGACCATTAGAAGTCCAAACCCCTGTTATATACCCACGTTAGATGCGATGATTTGTGAGCCGTCATTGGTGTGTGTTTTCCGACGGCCACAAATAAAACCTATTCTCAAAAATAATGTTTGTATTGCGTGTATCTCCCTCCCCCTCTTACCCGTCTCATCCCCAAAACCTCAACCCTACCAGATGGAGTATGAAGCTGGACTTGTAGTCTCTTGACCAATGACCCAGCCGAAGGCTGAAATATGGATTCAGAACATGGAGAACCACTTCGGGAACAATTCGATTTCAAGGAAATATGAAGTGGCACACGCTCTCCAGTACTTTACCCAAAGTGCTGCTATCTGGTGGAAAATGCACCATGCCATAAAAGGATTTAGTGGAGCAGAAACTTGGGACGAATTCAAGAACACTCTGTTAAGATCCCGACTTATTCAGAAGTGCTACGATAATCCGAAGGAGAAGACTTGTGCATGCAAGATCTGTGGAGAAATAGGACACACCCAGGAGGAAAACAAGGATGGATGCACTCATTGTGAAGAAAATCACCCAACTGACGAATGCCCAACTAGTCAGGTGACTTGTTTCTTGTGTGAACGAACCACCCACTACCCAGCGGCGTGTCACATTTACCCCAAGTATGCCTGAAACCCACAGACCCCGGGACTAACAAGGATCAAGTACTATCTTTTTGGAGAAGGAAACTTGTATCAGCAAACGTTTTCTTAGGAGCATATGACAACCTGAGAGTGGTGAAGAAACGATAGATGTTTTGTTCAGCTTGCAGAACCAATGGTTTATCCGAACTTCGTTCGTGGACAAGAGAAACTCTGCAACGCTTGTGAGGATGCCCAAGTGTTAGTATACGAGATTCACTAAACCTTATACAAGGTAATGATTTCAGTGCGACATGGCTTGGCCACCATGATGACTTACTCTTATCATTCTCTTGCTATTCGGAAAGGTAAATCTGAGAGACTTACCCATAGCGAGAGATGACGCTCTTTGAAGATTTTGTTTAAGCCTTAGAACGGTATGATGAAAGCCCCATGTACATGACACTTGTTGTCACGCGTAGGAATTTTTTTTACGGTGAGGATGAAGCCAAGACCCATTTCACTGCAGGATAACCACAAATGATAGACCACCATGAGAATCATCGATGAGTTATTTAGAATGATCACGAGACCTGTCAGTTAAGAAGACCCAGTGACGGAAGAAGCTTATATCAACAGAAGAACCCTTGATTTTGATGGAAACATTATTAATACAATAGAAGAGCTTCACCAAAGTAGTTACCATGAAGAATGTGAGGAGTCAGATGCCAAGATCCGAGAGGATTGTTAATAATTTGAGGGACAGGTAACTCTCATTTTAAGTGTGGTAGCACCCCACTTTGGAGGAGCTGGATTTGTCAGAAGACCTCCAAAACCTAAACCTTTTCTTTCTAGTCTCTTCGAATCTCGAGGACGAGATTCGTTTTAAGTGTGGTAGTTTGTAACATCCCAAAATTATAAATTTTGGAATATTAATATAATTACTAGATTGATTGTTTGTTTGTTTGAGTGATTGAAACTTGAGTTAAATTTATAACTTTTTAAAACTTTTGAATGAGAGGGAATAAAATGACTTCGCCATTTATCTTTTGAATTCAAATTCATCCATTTAAAATCAGTAAGAGAAGATAACATGACTTCTTCAACTATAAAGAATTTGGATGAATGTGGCACTTGAATTTTCCTTTGCTTTTTGATTTAAATTTTTATTTTATTTTTGGCACAAGATTTCAACCACAAAATATTTCCTGACAATATACTTGCCAAGCAAGAAAGAGAGGAGGTAACATGACACCCCCCAAAAAAATAAAAGTCAGAAGAAAAATAGTGCAAAAAAAATTTAAAGACAAAATTTGGATTTTGTTGGATTTTTTTAAAAAAAAAATTATAAAGTTTTTATTTTGTGAAAAATATAATATTCATGTTGTAGGAAATTTTATTCTGAAATTTTTGATATATAACATGTCTATATAAAATGTTCTCTCTTTTTCATTTATACGTTTTTCTTCTTTGTTTTAAAAAAATTGTTCGTTCGCAAAAAAAAAACAATGCCCACGGCTGGCCGGAATAGCCCATGCGGCCGGCCGAATTTATCTTAGCCCATGCGGCACACTTGATCTCCTTTTCTCTTCTTTACGTATATGTTTAATCCCACATTGCCTAACTATTGACCTTTAGACCTTCTTCCCACCTATAAATATAGACCCATAGGAGCATCCAAAAATCATCTATTTCGGGTTAAATCAGACTAGGTTTATTAAATAAAATTATTTCTTTTCTCTTCGGCGGGATTTCTCGAAGTCCTCTCCTCATTGGAATTAATTCTTACTCTGCATTCTGAAGATATTTCTCTTCGTATTTTTTTATACTTCCGTACTTTATTATTTCTAGACTAGTATTCCTACACTAGTATACAGTAGAGTAATTAGATATATTAATTAGTCTTCGTATTTCCACATTAGTACTAGAATTCTTTTAGACGTAGCACTTTTATTTCGTAAAACAACTTGGCCCTGATTTTTCAAATAGCCATAACTTTTTACTCGTTTATCCAAATTAGATGAAACCAACGCCTAGAGTTTCGTCTTGATCCCACCCATCCCGTGAACCTATCATATCAACTTCTTGAAATTTTCAAATTTCGAAATTTGTTCATATTCATATTCAAACTTCTTTTGATCATATCTTTTTATCCGTAGCTCCGTTTTAGATGAATTCAATTGCGTCGGATTCGTATCAAAGTAATCTTTCCGTTTGTATCATTAGTTTTAACTTTTCAACTTATAATTTTGATCAAATCAGATTTATCTATTAGTGCCCAAAAGTGTTCACATCGTTCTAAGCCGATTCAATGTTATATTGAAGTATTTGTATCTTTTGATCCGCTAGTTCAAATCTAGTAATTCTTTTTTCTACACGCTCATATTGATCTCTTATATCCAGTAGCATCATTAGTTTCAACCTTTGAACCTTACAAATTTGAGCGATTCAAATTTGTATTCGAACATTCATTTGATCTTATCTTGCAAATCGTACCACCTTTTCAATTGATTCCTTTTACCCCTAAACACTCATGTCATATATTTTTGTACGTAACCATCATACTTTAGTTCAACTTCTCTTGACCTTTTGAATGCAAATTCAATTCATACTTCAATTCGCTATAACTTGCGTTGTAGTGCACCATTTCAAGAAATTCTTTCTACAAATAAATTCGTATGTCTTATACTATTTGTCCAATAACATTCATGTTGTTCTCCCAATATTTTTGATCATCTCCCATAGTGTATGCAAGTCGAGCTTATATAGCAATAGTTCATCGTCCATTACCTCTTTTGATCTCATTCATGCACCTTTACTTTACAACACACTTAGGACCTTTTTATTAAACCTTAGTACGTTGTTATTTTGTACCAAGACATGCTTTGTTCTTATGTTCTCTTGGTTCTTCCTTTTTGGCATGAATGTTTATTGAATGCTATTTGTGTATGATAGATTGCTCGGAGTGTGGCGAGTAGAATTATCAGGATTATGAGAGCGACTATCTTCATCAAGTAATACCAGGCAAGTCATTTGATCATGTATCACCTATGTTTTATGCATCGTAGTTCTACCTTCCTATGCCCAATTGCATGCTGAGTAGGTACTTGGAAATTATGGTTACATCATGTAGTATCATGTGGTAGGCACCCAACAACCCCGTTACTAGGCCCGGGACGACAAATTTCATATTGCTATGCTTGAGTAGACGGGATTCTGGTTGAGAGTTTATCACGAGTGATGCGAGAATAATTTAATAACCAAGACCGGTTAAGTCAAGACTTTTCAAGACCTCGTGATGCAATGCAACTCTGGGTGAAGGACGGTTGATCGGCTCCTTGGAGAAACTAGTGGATGACCCGGGATGCTGGAGCGGCCATGACATCTTGCGGAAATCTTCACCTAGGATCAAACAGACAGACGGATATTTTCAACACTCAAGGCTTACCTGCACAGCCACAAGTCATTATGGGCTCTGGCTTGGTTGGACAACGCGGCGACTCTGGACAGGCGGTGCTAGCAGATGTAGAAGAACGGTAGGATTGGATGGGCACCGACAGGGATTCAGAGGGACCCGTTGAAAGACTATGTTTTGATCATCCGGTCTTCAAACACCCTCAAGTGCGAGGACATACAGGGAGGCGATCAAATCTTGTGGGGAACGTGTGCAAAACTCTGCAGAGTACTCAAACCTAATCGATTAGCCGTGTCCACGGTCATGGACAACTTGAGCCAAAGGAACTGAAGTTATCTGGAATTCTCAACACCATTACATATATTTGATGCGGGTAATATTGATAACTTGGGTATGAGAACTGGTTGGCGGAACCATCTCATTAGCAACCAACAGCGTAGTAATATTTTGCTTTTAGCCCCTCTTGTTGTAGGAGAAAATTTGCTTTACGCTAAAACTTACAACACCACCTGCCATATATGCATATAGTATAGATGATATTTTACCCCCTCTCATATGTGACTTGCCAGCATATTCATTATGCTGACCTACACGGCTGCAACGTATTATGTTGCAGATATTTTTCTTCGACGAGTAAGAGTACGATTCAGGGTTACGGTCTACACTCAACTTGCCGTTGGTGTATATTGGGACTCCACTCCCTTGACTCCTTCCGCTGAGATATTTAAGGTATATATCAGTTTTACGCTATTTACGTGTGATTGCACTTTGATATATACATTGATGTACTGTGTGTGCCAGCATACTGATCCAGGGATGGCACGGATACACAGAGGCTTGACTCGTTTTGAGTCGGGTCGCTACAGAAATGGTATCAGAGCACATGTTGACTGTAGGACGTGACCCTAGAAACTGGAAACTTCTTAGGATAGGATCTCTCAAAAATCTTATTTTCGAGAAGACCTTTCACTTCTCATCTCTTCTGATTTCATCAAATATTCTCTCTCACCTCCACTAGTTATACAATCCCCTTACCCCTTTGACCTCATGAAGAATCAACGGAGCTCTTCTTCAAAGTAAAGAGGATTTCAAGATGCATTTGAAGAATTAAAGGTGCACCAATTGAAGACTCTCAAGACCCGAAGAACTCGAAGACCCTGAAGCGTTCGAATATTTATATGACCATTAGAAGTCCAAACCCCTGTTATATACCCACGTTAGATGCGATGATTTGTGAGCCGTCATTGGTGTGTGTTTTCCGACGGCCACAAATAAAACCTATTCTCAAAAATAATGTTTGTATTGCGTGTATCTCCCTCCCTCTCTTACCCGTCTCATCCCCAAAACCTCAACCCTACCAGATGGAGTATGAAGCTGGACTTGTAGTCTCTGGACCAATGACCCAGCCGAAGGCTGAAATATGGATTCAGAACATGGAGAACCACTTCGGGAACAATTCGATTTCAAGGAAATATGAAGTGGCACACGCTCTCCAGTACTTTACCCAAAGTGCTGCTATCTGGTGGAAAATGCACCATGCCATAAAAGGATTTAGTGGAGCAGAAACTTGGGACGAATTCAAGAACACTCTGTTAAGATCCCGACTTATTCAGAAGTGCTATGATAATCCGAAGGAGAAGACTTGTGCATGCAAGATCTGTGGAGAAATAGGACACACCCAGGAGGAAAACAAGGATGGATGCACTCATTGTGAAGAAAATCACCCAACTGACGAATGCCCAACTAGTCAGGTGACTTGTTTCTTGTGTGAAGGAACCACCCACTACCCAGCAGCGTGTCACATTTACCCCAAGTATGCCTGAAACCCACAGACCCCGGGACTAACAAGGATCAAGTACTATCTTTTTGGAGAAGGAAACTTGTATCAGCAAACGTTTTCTTAGGAGCATACGACAACCTGAGAGTGGTGAAGAAACGATAGATGTTTTGATCAGCTTGCAGAACCAATGGTTTATCCGAACTTTGTTCGTGGACAAGAGAAACTCTGCAACGCTTGTGAGGATGCCCAAGTGTTAGTATACGAGACTCACTAAACCTTATACAAGGTAATGATTTCAGTGCGACATGGCTTGGCCACCATGATGACTTACTCTTATCATTCTCTTGCTATTCGGAAAGGTAAATCTGAGAGACTTACCCATAGCAAGAGACGACGCTCTTTGAAGCTTTTGTTTAAGCCTTAGAACGGTATGATGAAAGCCCCATGTACATGGCACTTGTTGTCACGCGTAGGAATTTTTTTTACGGTGAGGATGAAGCCAAGACCCATTTCACTGCAGGATAACCACAAATGATAGACCACCATGAGAATCATCAATAAGTTATTTAGAATGATCACGAGACCTGTCAGTTAAGAAAACCTAGTGATGGAAGAAGCTTATATCAACAGAAGAACCCTTGATTTTGATGGAAACATTATGAATACGATGGAAGAGCTTCACCAAAGTAGTTACCATGAAGAATGTGAGGAGTCAGATGCCAAGATCCGAGAGGATTGTTAATAATTTGAGGGACAGGTAACTCTCATTTTAAGTGTGGTAGCACCCCACTTTGGAGGAGCTGGATTTGTTAGAAGACCTCCAAAACCTAAACCTTTTCTTTCTAGTCTCTTCGAATCTCGAGGACGAGATTCGTTTTGAGTGTGGTAGTTTGTAACATCCCAAAATTATAAATTTTGGAATATTAATATAATTACTAGATTGATTGTTTGTTTGTTTGAGTGATTGAAACTTGAGTTAAATTTATAACTTTTTAAAACTTTTGAATGTGAGGGAATAAAATGACTTTCCCATTTATCTTTTGAATTCAAATTCATCCATTTAAAATCAGTGAGAGAAGATAACATGACTTCTTCAACTATAAAGAATTTGGATGAATGTGGCACTTGAATTTTCCTTTGGTTTTTGATTTAAATTTTTATTTTATTTTTGGCACAAGATTTCAACCACAAAATATTTCCTGACAATATACTTTCCAAGCAAGAAAGAGAGGAGGTAACATGACACCCCCGAAAAAAATAAAAGTCAGAAGAAAAATAGTGAAAAAAAAATTAAAGACAAAATTTGGATTTTATTGGATTTTGTTAAAAAAAACTATAAAGTTTTTATTTTGTGAAAAATAAAATATTCATGTTGTAGGAAATTTTATTTTGAAAATTTTGATATATAATATCTCTATATAAAATGTTCTCTCTTTTTCATTTATACGTTTTTCTTCTTTGTTTTAAAAAAAATTGTTCGTTCGCAAAAAAAAAAACAATGCCCACGGCAGGCCGGAATAGCCCATGCGGCCGGCCGAATTTCTCTTAGCCCACGCGGCACACTTGATCTCCTTTTCTCCTCTTTACGTATATGTTTAGTCCCACATTGCCTAGCTATTGATCTTTAGACCTTCTTCCCACCTAAAATATAGACCCATAGGAGCATCCAAAAATCATCTATTTCGGGTTAAATCAATCTTTTGGTTTGACTAGGTTTATTAAATAAAAATATTCTTTTCTTTTCGACGGGATTTCTCGAAGTCGTCTCCTCATTGGAATTAATTCTTACTCTGCATTCTGAAGATATTTCTCTTTGTATTTTTTTATACTTCCGTAGTTTATTATTTCTAGACTAGTATTCCTACACTAGTATACGATAGAGTAATTAGATATATTAATTAGTCTTCGTATTTCCACATTAGTACTAGAATTCTTTTAGACGTAGAACTTTTATTCCGTAAAACAGTTTGGCCATCATTTTTCAAATAGCCATAACTTTTTACTCCTTTATCCGAATTAGATGAAACCAACGCCTAGAGTTTCGTCTTGATCCCACCTATCCTGTAAACCTATCATATCAACTTTTTGAAATTTTCAAATTTCGAAATTGTTTCATATTCATATTCAAACTTCTTTTGATCATATCTTTTTATCCGTAGCTCCGTTTTAGATGAATTCAATTGCGTCGGATTCGTGTCAAAGTAATATTTCCGTTTGTATCATTAGTTTCAACTTTTCAACTTATAATTTTGATCAAATCAGATTTATCTATTAGTGCCCAAAAGTGTTCACATCGTTCTAAGCCGATTCAATGTTATATTGAAGTATTTGTATCTTTTGATCCGCTAGTTCAAATCTAGTAAGTCTTTTTTCTACACGCTCATATTGATCTCCTATATCCAGTAGAATCATTAGTTTCAACCTTTGAACCTTCCAAATTTGAGCGATTCAAATTTGTATTCGAACATTCATTTGATCTTATCTTGCAAATCGTACCACCTTTTCAATTGATTCCTTTTACCCCTAAACACTCATGTCATATATTTTTGTACGTAACCATCGTACTTCAGTTCAACTTCTCTTGAGCTTTTGAATGCAAATTCAATTCATACTTCAATTCGCTATAACTTGCGTTGTAGTGCACCATTTCAAGAAATTCTTTCTACAAATAAATTCGTATGTCTTATACTATTTGTCCAATAACATTCATGTTGTTCTCCCAATATTTTTGATCATCTCCCATAGTGTATGCAAGTCGAGATTATATAGCAATAGTTCATCGTCCATTACCTCTTTTGATCTCATTCATGCACCTTCACTTTACAACACACTTAGGACCTTTTTATTAAACCTTAGTACGTTGTTATTTTGTACCAAGACATGCTTTGTTCTTATGTTCTCTTGGTTCTTCCTTTTTGGCATGAATGTTTATTGAATGCTATTTGTTTACGATAGATTGCTCGGAGTGTGGCGAGTAGAATTATCAGGATTATGAGAGCGACTATCTTCATCAAGTAATACCAGGCAAGTCATTTGATCATGTATCACCTATGTTTTATGCATCGTAGTTCTACCTTCCTATGCCCAATTGCATGCTGAGTAGGTACTTGGAAATTATGGTTACATCATGTAGTATCATGTGGTAGGCACCCAACAACCCCGTTACTAGGCCCGGGACGACAAATTTCATATTGCTATGCTTGAGTAGACGGGATTCTGGTTGAGAGTTTATCACGAGTGATGCGAGAATAATTTAATAACCAAGACCGGTTAAGTCAAGACTTTTCAAGACCTCGTGGTGCAATGCAACTCTGGGTGAAGGACGGTTGATCGGCTCCCTGGAGAAACCAGTGGATGACCCGGGATGCTGGAGCGGCCATGACATCTTGCGGAAATCTTCACCCAGGATCAAACAGACAGACGGATATTTTCAACACTCAAGGCTTACCTGCACAGCCACAAGTCATTATGGGCTCTGGCTTGGTTGGACAACGCGGCGACTCTGGACAGGCGGTGCTAGCAGATGTAGAAGAACGGTAGGATTCGATGGGCACCGACAGGGATTCAGAGGGACCCGTTGAAAGACCATGTTTTGATCATCCGGTCTTCAAACACCCTGAAGTGCGAGGACATACATGGAGGCGATCAAATCTTGTGGGGAACGTGATCAAAACTCTGCAGAGTACTCAAACCTAATCGATTAGCCGTGTCCACGGTCATGGACAACTTGAGCCAAAGGAACTGAAGTTATCTGGAATTCTCAACACCATTACATATATTTGATGAGGGTAATATTGATAACTTGGGTATGAGAACTGGTTGGCGGAACCATCTCATTAACAACCAACAGCGTAGTAATATTTTGCTTTTAGCCCCTCTTGTTGTAGGAGAAAATTTGCTTTACGCTAAAACTTACAACACCACCTGCCATATATGCATATAGTATAGATGATATTTTACCCCCTCTCATATGTGACTTGCCAGCATATTCATTATGCTGACCTACACGGCTGCAACCACTTATGTTGCAGATATTTTTCTTCGACGAGTAAGAGTATGATTCAGGGTTACGGTCTACACTCAACTTGCCGTTGGTGTTTATTGGGACTCCACTCCCTTGACTCCCTCCGCTAAGATATTTAAGGTATCTATCAGTTTTACGCTATTTACATGTGATTGCACTTTGATATATATATTGATGTACTGTGTGTGCCAGCATACTGATCTAGGGATGACACAGATACACACAGGCTTGACTCGTTTTGAGTCGGGTCGCTACATAGTGACAAAAATAAAATAAATATTTAAATCAAAAAACAAAGGAAAATTCAAGTGCGACATTCATCCAAATTCTTTATAGTTGAAGAAGTCATGTTATCTTCTCTCACTGGTTTTAAATGGATGAATTTGAATTCAAAAGATAAATGGGAAAGTCATTTTATTCCCTCTCATTCAAAAGTTCTAAAAAGTTATAAATTTAACTCAAGTTTCAATCACTCAAACAAACAAACAATCAATCTAGTAATTATATTAACATTCCAAAATTATAATTTTGGGATGTTACAAATCACAAGTCTGAAATATTGAAAAGTTCAAGCTATTTCAGAGTGATGATCATCGTGACAAGAGGATAAAATGTCTACGATATGATCATAGAGATGAATATCTGAGTTGCAAGTTTGGTACACAGTTAAGACAATGTGGAAATTGTTTTACAACTAATGCCACCTAGAACACCATGGTGTGATGGTGTGTCCTAACATCATAGCCACGCCATATTCGATATGGTCCATACTATGATGTCTCTTATCTAATTATCACTATCGTTTTTGGGTTAGGAATTATAGACAATCGCATTCACTTTAAATAGAGCACAACGTAATTCCGTTGAGATGAAACCATATGAACTATGTTTTGGAGAAACCTAAGCTGTCGTTTCTTTAAAGTTTGGGGCTGCGACACTTATGTGAAGAAGTTTCAGCTTTATAAGCTCAAACCCAAAATGGATAAATGCATCTTCATAGGACACCCAAAATAGTTGGGTATACCTCCTATCTCAGATCTGGAAGCAAAAGGTTTATTTCTAGAAACGGATCCTTTCTCGAGAAAAAGCTTCTCTCGAAAGAATTCAATGGGAGGATGGTGGTACTTGATGAGGTTATTGCACCGTCACTTCAACCGGTGTGTAGTAGGGTGCAGGAATTTGTTCCTGTGGCGCCTACACCAATTGAAGCGGAAGCTGATGATAGTGATCATGAAGCTTCGGATCAAGTTACTACCAAACCTCGTAGGTCAACAAGGAAACATACTACTCCAGAGTGGTACGGTAATCATGTCTTGGAGGCCATGTTGCTGGACAACAATGAACCTACGATATATGGAGAAGCGATGGTGGGCCTGGATTAGGAAAAATGGCTAGAGGCCATGAAATCAGAGAGAGGATTCATGTATGGAAACAAAGTGTAGACTTTGGAAGAACCACTTGATGGTCGTAAGACTGTTAAGTATAGATGGATCTTTAAAAGGAAGACAGGTGATGATGGTGAAAAGTCACCTTTAAGAAAGCTCAACTTGTCGCAAAGATGTTTTTGACAAGTTCAAAGAGTTTACTATGATGATACTTTCTCACTTGTAGCGATGATAAGTGTCTGTTGTAATTATGTTAGCAGTTGCTGCATTATTTATGAAATCTTGCAGATAGGATGTCAAAACATTGTTTCCTCGACGGTTTCCTTGAGGAAAGGTTGTATGTGATACAACCAGAAGGTTTTGTCAATCCTAAGGATGCTAACAAGTATGCAAGCTCCAGCGATCCTTCTATGGACTTTACCAAGCATCTCGGAGTTGGAATATATGCTTTGATGAGATGATCAAAGTTTTTGGGTTTATACAAGGTTAGTGAGAAACTTGCATTTCCAAAGAGGTGAGTGGGAGCACTATAGAATTTCTGATGAGTATATGTGGTTGACATATTGTTCATCAGAAATAATATAGAATTTCTGGAAAGCATAAAGGGTTGTTTGAAGGAGTTTTTCAAACTAAAACCTGGATTAAGCTACTTGAACATTGAGCATCAAGATCTATGGAGATAGATCAAAGCGCTTAATAGAACTTTCAATGAAATGCATGCCTTGACAAGTTTTTGAAGGAGTTCAAAATAGATCGGCAAAGAAGGAGTTCTTGGCTGTGTTGTAAGGTGTGAATTTGAGTAAGACTCAAAACCCGACCACGACAGAAGAACGAGAAAGGACGAAGATCGTCCCCTATGCCTTCGCCGTAGGCTCTAAAGTATGTCATGTTGTGTACCGCACCCGATGTGTGCCTTGCCATGAGTTTGTCAATGGGTACAAAGAGTGATCCAGGATTGAATCACTAAACAGCGGTCAAAGTTATCCTTAGTAACTAGTGGACTAAGGATTTTTTTCTCGATTATGGAGGTGATTAAAGAGTTCGTCGTAAAGGTTTACGTCGATGCAAGGTTTGACACTAATCCGGATAACTTTGAATAGTAAACTAGATTCATATTGTGGAGCCGTTATTTGGAATAGTTCCAAATGGCGCGTAGTAGCAGCATCTAAAGGATGACACAGAGATGTTTAAAGCACACACAGATCTGAAAGGTTCAGACCCGTTGACTGAAAACCTCTCTCACAAGCAAGACATGATCGAACCCCAAAGGTGTATGGGTGTTAGATCCATTGAAATCACATAGTGATGTGAACTAGATTATTGACTCTAGTGCATGTGGGAGACTATTGGAAATTGTAACATCCCAAAATTATAAATTTTGGAATGTTAATATAATTATTAGATTGATTGCTTGTTTGTTTGCCGAGTGACTGAAACTCGTGTGATATTTGCAACTTTTCGAAACTTTTGAAAGAGAGGGAATAAAATGACTTTCCCCTTCTCCGGTGAATTCAAATTCAATCTTTTAAAAGCAACGAGAGAAGATGACATGATTTCTTCAACTATAAAGAATTTGAACGCAGATGTTTGCATTCGAATTTCCTTGCATTTCCATTCGTTTTTCTTCGTGCAACAAAATGCCGGGAAATGCATTCTGTCAAACAGAAAAGAGCGGAGGAACATGACCCTCAAATACCCGGGCATTTTGAATGTTAATTGCAATCTCAAACTTAGAGGATCATTTGAAAATTATTTGCAAAAGGAAATAATACTTTTAGGGATTTTGGAAAAAAATAATTTTCCTAAAGTTTTTATTTTGGCTTTAGAAAAATGTTATTTGGGTAGAGATTTATTTTCTGATTTTTTTGGTATATACTACCATATATAAATATATTGATTTATTTTATTTCTTTGGTTTATATATTTTTTCTGTTTGGAAAGGTTTAAAAAGGAAAAATCTTTTTTTCTTTAACCTGGCCCGAGCCTTTTTTTTATCTGGGATCGAATCCCTTGAAACCTGCAGCGCCCCCTGCCTTTTTTTCCTCCCTCCTCCTCACTGCCAAGTGGACCTCCCCACGTCGGTCTTTCCCTACCCCTCTCCCCCACGTCACCCTCCTCTCTCTTCTCCCTCGCTCCTTCCTTCTTTTCTGCAGCGAGACCGAGCTTTCCCAGAACCACGGGATCCTCTCCCCGAGTACTCCCTCCCTTTCCTTACTCCCCTCTCCCATGGCCTATATATGCACCACCACCTCCTCCACCCCGTTCCTACCCTACCGCCGCCGCCTCCCTCTCCCCTCGCCGTCGCCCTAGCCGCTGCACCCCACCTTCGGCTGCACCACTCCGCAGCAGCAGCAGCAACAGCCCCGGCGCCCCCTTACCACCCCCTGCACCCCACCTTCGAAGCCCTCCAACGCCACCCCGTTCCCACCCCGCCGCTGCCTCCCCGCCCGAAGCAGCACCCCCGCTGGTGCAGCAGCAGCAAGCTGCACCTTTTCGGTCGCCCTGGGAGTCACCAGCACCCCGAGCCCTCTCTCCCCGAGCCGCCCGATACCTCCCCGTGGAGGAGAAGGACCCCGCCGCCGCCGCCTCTTCCCCACTACCCCGGAGCTCCCTCTCCCCCTCGCCGGCGATGCCATCTCCTCCACCTCGGCCATTGCCAGCCACGGCCAGTCCAGGTAGCTCTCTCTCCCTTCTCTGTTATTTCTTGTTCTATTCTTAGCCCTTAGATCCCCATGCAACGGCTAGGATTAAAACATTAGTACCCCTTCGGTCTAGTGAGAAAAACCAGTAGGTTTTATTTGTCACTTAAGTTTTAAACCGGCGACTTTGCTAACCTTCGGCCGTTTGCCCGAAACCATTCATCAAACACCCTACACAGCCAACAGAAGCTTGCCACGTATACTCCTCTTTTTAAAACTAGATAGCTGCAGTTTTTCTGTCAAAATTTCAAAAACAACAACTTTCAATCTTGTTTTGGCCACAACTTTTTATCCCGAACTCCAATGACATTGATTATTTGTCCAGTAGCTCACAAATTTCCTGTAGTTTTTAAAAATATATAAGTTGTCTATGTTTGAAATTTTTAAATATAAGTTAGCGCAGATTTAGTTTAAACCTTGTTTTGCCTATTACAGGAGTCTAAAAATAGCTTTTAATTTGATTCCTTCTGGTACTGATCACTAGTGATCCTATTTATAAGTGGTAAAAATTTCACAGTAGTTTGAGTATTTTAACTCATTAGTTCTTGTGAAACAATTTCTGTTTCACCGCTTTTAGGTTTTCGGCTAATTCATTTTCTACTTTGGTTTGAAAATATTTTCTTTATTATTTCAGAAAGATTATTATTGTTTGTTTATGTTAGTTAACAGTAGTTTTGCAACAAGTCCTTATTTTATGTTTATTTGTTTTCATTAAATCAATTCTAGCTCCGTAGTAACGTGCAATTGTTTTCACCGTTGTTTCAAATCCCGTTTGGGAATACTTTCAAAAGGTTTTGTGAAAAACACTTTATTTTATCTTAGTTAAACTTATATCTTAGTTCCTTGTTATTATTTTCTGTTAGACAAAAACTATTTAGTGTTTGACGTAGTAGAAGCCTCTCTAGTCTTATTTGAAATTTCTTTCGGTTTCTATTCGCTCTCTCTTTTGTTTTGATTGCTAGAATGATTGCTAGTATGAGTGCTTATGTGAATGATATGTTGCTATATAGATTTCATCGGAGAGTGACGAGTAGTTTATCAAGTTATTTTCTCGAGGAATTCTTCTTCATCAACATCACAGGCAAGTCACTTTGATCATGATATTTTACCTATGTTTTCGATGCCTGGTAGATCACCTTACTTTCCCAATTTGCATGCTGCCTAGGTACTTGTAAACTTTAGTCTAGTTGTAGTATCATGTGGTAGGAACACAACAACCCCGACACTTGGCCCCAGGACGATAATTTCTTAATGCTATGCTTGAGTAGACGGGTTATCGGTTGAGTATATACCACGAGTGATGCGAGGTTGATATAATAGTCAAGACCGGACTAAGACAAGATTTTCAAGACCTCGGACGCAATGCAACACTGGGTGAAGGACGGTTGATCGGCTCCCTGGAAAACCCAGTGGATGCCCGGGATGCTGGAGAGGCCATGTCATCCTGCGGAAAGCTTCACCCAGGCTCAAGGAGACGGACGGATATTTTCAAGACCCAAGGCTTACCTGCACAGCCACAAGTCATTATGGGCTCTGGCTTGGTTGGACAACGCGGCGACTCCGGACAGGCGGTGCTAGCAGATGTAGACGAACGGTAGGAATGGATGGCTACCGACAGGGATTCAGAGAGACCCGTTGAAAGACCATGTTTTGATCATCCGGTCTTCAAACACCCTGAAGTGCGAGGACATACTCGGAGGCGATCAAATCTTGTGGGGAACGTGTGCAAAACTCTGCAGAGTACTCAAACCTAATCGATTAGCCGTGTCCACGGTCATGGACAACTTGAGCCAAAGGAACTAAAGTTATCTGGATTTCTCAACACCATTAAATATGTTTGATGAGGGTAATTATTGACAACTCGGGTACTAGAACTGGTTGGCGGAACCATCTCGTGAACAACAAACCTTGTAGTAACATTTTGCTTTCAACCCCTCTTGTTGTTGGATAAAACTGGCCTCATGCAAAACTTAGCTCCACTGACGAAATATGCATGTAGAGATAGTTGATTATTACTTTACCCCTCTCTTATGTGACTTGCCGGCATATTCAATATGCTGGCCTACACGGCTGCAACGTCTTATGTTGCAGATATTTTTTTTCTTCGACGAGTAAGAGTACGATTCAGGGTTACGGTCTACACTCAACTTGCCGTTGGTGTTTATTGGGACTCCACTCCCTTGACTGCTTCCGCTGAGATATTTAAGGTATATATCAGTTTTACGCTATTTACATGTGATTGCACTTTGATATATACATTGATGTACTGTGTGTGCCAGCATACTGATCCAGGGATGGCACAGATACACAGAGGCTTGACTCGTTTTGAGTCGGGTCGCTACAGAAATATGCCCTAGAGGCAATCATAAATTGGTTATTATTATATTTCCTTGTTCATGATAATCGTTTATTATCGATGCTAGAATTGTATTGATCGGAAACTCAAATACATGTGTGGATACATAGACAACACACTGTCCCTAGTGAGCCTAGTTGACTAGCTCGTTGATCAAAGATGGTCAAGGTTTCCTGGCCATAGACAAGTGTTGTCACTTGATAACAAGATAACATCATTAGGAGAATGATGTGATAAACAAGACCAAAACTATAAACATAGCATATGATCGTGTCAGTTTATTGCTACTGTTTTCTGCATGTCAATGTATCTGTTCCTATGACCATGAGATCATGCAACTCCCGGACACCGGAGGAGTACCTTGTGTGTATCAAATGTTGCAACTTTACTGGGTGACTATAAAGGTGCTCTACAAGTATCTCCAAAGGTGTCTATTGGATTGGCATGGATCAAGATTGGGATTTGTCACTCCGTGTGACGGAGAGGTTTCTCGGGGCCCACTCGGTAATACAACATCACAACAAGCCTTGCAAACAATGTGACTAAGGAGTTAGTCACATGATCTTGTATTACGGAACGAGTAAAGAGACTTGCCGGTAACGAGATTGAACTAGGTATGGAGATACCGATGATCGAATCTCGGGCAAGTAAGATACCGAAGGACAAAGGGAACATCATACGGGATTAACTGAATTCTTGACATAGAGGTTCAACCGATACAGATCTTTGTAGAATATGTAGGAGCCAATATGGACATCTAGGTCCCGCTATTGGTTATTGACCGGGGAGTGTCTTAGGTCATGTCTGCATAGTTCTCGGACCCGCAGGGTCTGCACACTTAAGGTTCAGTGACGTTTTTGGTATAGTTAAGTTATGGTTGTTGGTAACCGAAGGTTGTTCATTGTACAGGATGAGATCCTCGACGTCACGAGGAGATCCTGAATGGTCCGGAGGTAAAGATTGATATATAGGAAAGTGGGTTTTGAACTCCGGAAAAGTTTCGTGTATTTCCGACAGTGTACCGGGAGTGACCAATGGGTTCCGAGGGTCCACCAGGTGGGCCCACCCACCGCAAAGGGTATCATGGGATGTGGGAGGACGTGGACCAGCCCCTAGTGGGCTGGCCGAATCCCCCACTAAAGCCCAAGGCGGATTGGAGGTGGGAAGGAAAGAAACCCAAAGGTGGAAATGGGGGAAAGGGTTTCCAAGTGGAGAAGAGGAATCCTACTCCTATAAGGATTGGAGTAGGACTCCTCCACCTCTAGGGTTTGAGGATGCCTCCGCCCCTCCCTCTCTCCTATATATACGAGAGGTTTTAAAGGTGAGAGCTAACCCTAATTGCCACGTGCTCAGTCTACTTATCTATAGATATGTTTCTCCTCTAGTCTAGTTAGGCGGTGCTTAGGCGAAGCCCTACTGGATTAGTTCACCACCACCACCACCACGCCGCCGTGCTGGAGAACTCATATACCTCTCTTACCCTCTTGCTAGATCAAGAAGTTGGGGATCATAATCGAGCTGTACATGTGATGAAAGCAGAGGTGTCGTCCGTTCGGCACTAGATTGGGATGGATCGTGATGGGATCGCGGGACGGATCGTGATGAAATCGCGGGACATGATCCAATTTGGACCGCGAAGATGTTCCACTACATCAAGCACGTATATATGCTTACGCTTAGTGATCTACAAGGGTATGTAGATTCACTCTCCACTCTCGTAGATGATCATCACCATGTGTGCGTCGGAAATGTTTTGTTTCCCATGCAACGTTTCCCAACAGGATTACGTTCACACAGGACATGCCTCACTCGGGGTAGATCTTCATGAAGTAGGTGATCTCCTTGACCTTGAAAACTTCTTGGTTGAACTTCACAATAGGAAGTAGGAGGCTCCCAAGCGACACTGATAACCCACAAGTATAGGGGATCCCAACAGTTTTCGAGGGTAGAGTATTCAACCCAAATTTATTGATTCGACTCAAGGGGAAGCGAAAGAATATTCTCAAGTATTAGCAGTTGAGTTGTCAATTCAACCACACCTGGAAGATTTAGTGTCTGCAGCAAAGTATCAGTATCAAAGTAGTATGATAGCAGTAGTAGCAACAGTAACCAGTAGCAGCAAAGTAACAACAGTAGAAACAGAGTAACAATAGTAGTAATAGAGTTAAGTAGCAGTAGTGACAACAGTAACAGCAAAGTAACGTAGCAAGGACCAGTAGGAAAAACTCGTAGGCATTGGATCGGTGATGGATGATTATGCCGGATGTGATTCATCATGTAACAGCTATTACACGGAGAGATGTGTAACTAGCTCCCGTTTGTCAATCTAATGTAGGCATGTATTCCGTATGTAGTAATACGTGCTTAGGGAAAAGAACTTGCATGACACATATTGTCCATCCCTCCCATGGCAGCGGGGTCTTAATGGAAACTACGGGATATTAAGGTTCTCCTTTTAATAAAGAACCGGACCAACGTATTAACACTTGGTGAATACTTGAACTCCTCATACTATGGTTATCTCCGGGAGTGGTTCCGGCTATTGTCACTCCGGGGTAGCCGGGTCATAACACGTAGTAGGTGACTACAACTTGCAAGATAGGATCTAAAACACACATATATTGGTGACAACGTAATAGGTTCATATTTGAAATCATGGCACTCGGGCCCTAGTGACAAGCATTAAGCATGGCAGAGTAGTAGCAACATCAATCTCAGAACATAGTGGATACTAGGGATCAATCCCCGTCAAAACTAACTCAATTACATGATAGATCTGATCCAACCCATCACCGTCCAGCAAGCCTACGATGAGATTACTCACGAACGGTGAAGAGCATCATGGAATTGGCGATGAAGGAAGGTTGATGATGACGATGGCGACGATCTCCCCTCTCCGGAGCCCAAAACGGGCTCCAGATCTGTCCTCCAGAGGAAGAACCGGAGGTGGCGGCGCCTCCGTATCGTAAAACGCTATGAACTCTTCTCCTGATTTTTTTCCGGACGAAAGAGGTTATATAGAGCTGGAATTGGGGGCGGCGGAGTCCCGAGGGGCTCACAAGCCTGCCAACCCCGACCAGGGGGGCCTCGTGGGCTTGTGAGCTCGTGGCTCGGTCCCTCAAGTTGATTCTTGCGCCAGTATTTTTATATATTCCACAAAAATTCCTCATAGATTTCCAGGCCATTCCGAGAACTTTTATTTCTGTGCAAAAAGAACACCATGGAAAGTCTGCCGAAAACAGCGTCAGTCCGGGTTAGTTCCATTCAAATCATGCAAATTAGAGTCCAAAACAAGCGCAAAAGAGTTCGGAAAAATAGATACGACGGAGACGTATCAACTCCCCCGAGCTTAAAGCCTTGCTTGTCCTCAAGCAATTCAGTTGACAAACTAAAAGAGACAAAAGGAAAACTTTGACGAATTCTGTTTGATCTTGTTGTTGCAACTATGTCTAACTCATATCCAGAATTTCAGCAAGATCACAAGCTAACCACATAAGCTAATGACATCTAGGTCTCACGGTAAACTCATATCAATGGCATAATCAACTAGCGAGCAAATAATAACAAGTCTCAAACGTCAACACTTCAATCAAAACAATCATGAAGGAACACGAATAGATGGCATCTCGCTAGCTCTTTCTGAGACCGCAAAACATAAATGCAGAGCACCTTCAAAGACCACGGGCTTACTAAACATTGTAATTCATGGCAAAGAAGATCCAGTCATAGTCATACTCAACACAGTTAAAAGCAATGCATAAAAATGACAGAGGTGCTCTCTAATTGGTACTTTTATAAGAGGAGGATGACTCAACAGGAATACAAATAGACAGGCCCTTCGCAGAGGGAAGCATTGATTTGCAGAGGTGCCAGATATCAAGCTTTGAAAACAGAGATAATAATTTTGGGTGGTATGCTTTCATTGTCAATGCAATGACTAAGATTTCTCACCATCTTCCACGCTACACATGCTACAGGCGGTTCCCAAACAGAAAATTAAAGTTTTGACTCCCCCACAACCAATCAATCACACTCCACGACTAGCCGAATACTCGGATGCTGTCCATACCAACATCAATCCACGGGGAGTTTTGTTTGCAATTATCTTTTCGACTTGAGCATGGAACTGGGCATTCCAATTACCGGCCCCTTTCTCGTGAATGATAGTTAATAAACACATATCGAGGATAACATGCCTAGCATGGAAGATACTGATAGCCCCCTGTCACCACATGAGCGGTTCGGGCATGCAAAACAGATTATTTCTTGAAGATTTAGAGAGTGGCACATGCAAATTTACTTGGGACGATAGATAGATACGGCAAATAGGTAGGTATGGTGGACTCATATGGAATAACTTTGGGTTTATGGAAGTGGATGCACAAGCAGTATTCCCGCTTAGTACAAGTGAAGGCTAGCAAAAGACTGGGAAGCGACCAACTAGAGAGCGACAACAGTCATCAAAGTGCATTGAGATTAACCAACACTGAGTGCAAGTATGAGTAGGACATAAATCACCATGAACATGAATATCATAGAGGCTATGTTGATTTTGTTTCAATTACATGCGTGAACATGCACCAAGTCAAGCCACTTGAATCATTCAAAGGAGGATACCATCCTATCATACTAAAATCATAGTCATCTCAATATTCATGTGGGCATCCAAGACAAACCATTATAAGCTCCTAGCTAATTAAGCATGGCATCAACAACTATGATCTCTAAGTTGTCATTGCAAACATGTTTCTCTCACAACAAAGATGAACCAGGAACGATGAGCTAGTCATATTTACAAAAACAAAATAGATCGAGTTCATACCAGCTTTTCCAGGCTCAGTCACTTCATCATATATCATCATTATTGCCTTTCACTTGCACGACCGAATGATGTGGACAATAATAAGAGTGCTCGTGCATTGGACTAAATCTGGAATCTGCAGGCAAACACAGAGTAGAAGACAAAGTAATATGGCTCTTTAACAGATAAGAAGATATGCATGCGAGAGCCACTAAACATTGTAACCATGATCTTCTACCTTGACCCAAAGAAAAAGAAAACTATTTACACGGGAAAGCTCCCAAGAAGCAAAAGAAGAACAAGAAAATCTTTTTGGGTTTTCTCAAACTAGAGAGACACACGAAAAGAAAACGAGAAAAAGAAATAAACTAGCATTGATGATACAGTGGCAAAGTGTGAACACCGACGAACAAAGTGAAAGCATAAGCAAGAATGTAAAGTCGGTGAGAAACACGTACTCCCCCAAGCTTAGGCTTTTGGACTAAGTTGGTCTACTCCCATGGAGGGAAATAACCAGCTCCGGGGTACTCCAGAGTGGACTGAGGATGCCACTGCTGTGTGAGCTCCTCTGGCTCCCACTGATAAACCGGCGTCTGGTACTCGACTGGTACCTCGGGAACGGGCACTTGTGGTTGGGCCAAGCCCCAATATGCATAGATGTCCGAGGGCATAATAATGTACCTGCCTGCATGAAGATTGAACAAAGAAGGAGCAGGCAAAGTAATAGTCTCACGAGTACCCTCACTAAATACCAGGTTATAAATCATCCTTCTATTTGTATCACTATCAAGAAAGTCATGGCGAACCATGCTACCATAATCTAGACATTTCTCAGGAAGAAGAATCTCTTCTTCCTCGTTCAGTCTAATAGGTATCTCAAAGTGTCTAGCAAGACGAGTAGCATAGATACCTCCATAGACAACGCCTTTACAATGGTTCGTGTTCAACCGTTGAGCTACTATAGCGCTTCGCGCAAGACCGCAAGATCTGGGGAGCTAAGGGACCCATCCTTCCCACGGCCAATCAAACATTTTCCCACAAATAGTGAGAAGTACCAAAGCACGGGAAAATGTATGCTAGCAGCTCTAGTGCAACACACTCCTCTCTCCTCTCCTACAACAATAGTGTCCATGAAAGCTTCCAAGTCCCGTGGACGAGGTTCATGAATATCCCCAACGTAAGGTAATTTGCAAACATTGCAAAAATCCTGGAGTGACATGCACTGGGGGGTATCATAAAGTTTGAACTCAACCATAGGAGGATTCTTCCTCGGATAAAAATTAAAGCTTTGTACAAAGATATTAGTGAGGAGGAGGTATTGCGGACACTTATCTTCAACGAAGGCGGTAAGGCCTGCGTTCTCCACCAAGTAGTAAAAGTCCTCATAAAGTCTGGCGGCGCGTAAGAACACATCGCTTGGCCACTCGCACGCTCGAACTTCTGCAACTCTAGGGACCGGATACTTGGGCTTCTTCTCACTTCCATCATCCTTGGGGTCACGGCTTGAAGAGCCTCTTAAGAACCTCCTCATCTTTTCCCTTCTCTATCTCTGAAAATTCTGAAATTTTTAGTGATTCTAAGGAAAGTGAATAAGGCTCAATTAAACTTGTAGCAACTACTCCCACAAGTGCCTAGAGGCCATATTACGCATCAAAACTACTTGGGACCAGCTAGAATTAGTATGCAAAGCTCAATAACATGGCCACCAATGCAGCAAAAATACACGAAGTATAAGGCACTAGAGCAAGAACTAATTGGACCAATGGAGGAGTCACTTACCAAGGAGTAATTTCCCCAAAACAGTTCGGACAATGGTGCTTTGAGCAAGGAGATCGAAAATCCCAGCAAGAGGAGCAAGAACACGGGTTTGAGCTGCGAAATGAATTTTTCTGGAGGTAGGAGAAGTGGATGAGAGCTAGAATGAGTGGAGGGGGTGCATGTAGGCCCCACAAGCCTGCCAGCCCCGGCCAGGGGGGTGGTCGGGCCTCCTGGGCTTGTGGCCCACTGGCGCATCCCCCAGACTAGCTATTCGTCTTAGTATTTTTCAAAAAATCGGGAAAATCATACTTGATTTTCAGGACGTTCGGAGAACTTTTATTTTCGGGGTACTTTTCTACGGGACGCTAAAACAGAAAACAGGGAAAACCAAACTAAACTTATCATTTTTCTTCTAAGCAACCGAAGGTGAAAGCTCGGAACAGAGGTTTGTGACACCTCGATTCATCCATCTCATGGTCATCGAAAGTAATCCGTCAATGAGGTTGATCAAGTCTCGTTGACAAACATTTTCGAATCGCAAAAGAGAACGGAGAATTTTCGAATAGTCACTAGGTAACCTCAATAGGGATGTGTATCTCCCCAACCAGCAAATCATACTTCATCTTTACAGGAGGTATAGGACATTCAAAGCTCCCAATAAGAATCGATGAAGTTTTTTCGATAGCATTGATGCAATGTACTCGATATTGTTTCTTCGGAAACTGCACCGTATGCTCATTACTGTTGACATGGAAAGTGACATTGTCTTTGTTGCAATCTATAACAGCCCCTGCAGTGTTTAAAAAGGGTCTTCCAAGGATGACCGCCATGGCATCGTCCTCGGGAATATCCAAGATAACAAAGTCTGTTAAGATAGTAACATTGGCAACCACAACATGCACATCCTCGCAAATGCCGACAGGGAAACCAGTTGATTTGTCGGCCATTTGCAGAGAGATTTCAGTGGGTGTCAACTTATCCAGTTCAAGTCTACGATAAAGAGAGAGAGGCATAACACTAAGACTGGCTCCAAGGTCGCATAAACCAGTTCTAACATAGTTACCTTTAATGGAGCAAGGTATAGTGGGCACACCGGGATCACCTAGTTTCTTAGGAGTTCCACCCTCGAAGGTATAGTTAGCAAGCATGGTGGAAATCTCAACCTCAGGTATCCTCCTCTTATTAGTAAGAATATCCGTCATGTACTTAGCATACAGAGACATTTTGAGCATATCCATCAAACGCATTTGCAGAAAGACAAGTCTAATCATTCAAACAAATCTCTCAAAATGCTCATCATCCTTTTTCTTGGATGGTTTGGGAGGAAAGGGCATAGGTTTCTGAACCCATGGTTCCCTTTCTTTACCATGCTTACTAGCAGCGAAGTCATTCTTATCGTATCTCTTGTTCTTAGGCTGTGGGTGATCAAGATCAACACTAGGTTCAATCTCCACATCCTTATCATTGCTAGGTTGAGCATCAACATGAACATCACTATTGATATTATCATTAGGCACATGTTCATCACCAGATTGTGTCTCGGCATCAGAAACAGAGACATCGTTTGGACTCTCAGGTGTAGCAGCATCTGGGTTGCTAGCGTGCAGGTTCCTATCATCTTTCTTCTTTTTTCTAGGATGACTAGGTGCATGAGTGCTAACTCCTTGAGAATATTGTTCAATTCTCTTCGGATGACCCTTAGGATACAAAGGTTCCTGGGTCATTCTACCGCCTCTAGTGACGACTCTGACAGAATTGTCATTCAACTCATTGAGCAAGTCATTCTGAGCTTTAAGTACTTGTTCTACCTAAGTAGTAACCATAGAGGCATGTTTACTCAAGATCTTAAGATCATTGACGTTTCTGTCCACACAAGCACTTAAATGACTAAGCATATGAGCATTCTGTTCCAATTGTGTGCTAACATAATCGTTGAAACTCTGTTGTTTGGCAACAAAGTTATCAAATTCATCCAGGCATAGGCTAGCAGGTTTATCAAAAGGAATATCACTCTCATCAAACCTACGCAGAGAATTTACTTCTACTACCTGTTTCGGGTTATCGAGACCATGGATCTCTTCGATAGGTGGTAGATTTTTGACATCTTCAGATCTAATGCCTTTCTCTTTGATAGATTTCTTAGCTTCTTGCATATCTTCAGGACTGAGGAATAGAATACCTCTTTTCTTCGGAGTTGGCTTAGGGGGTGGTTCAGGAATAGTCCAAGCATTCTCATTGCACAAGATGTTATTCAACAGGATCTCAGCTTGTTCTACAGTTCGTTCCCTAAAAACACAACCAGCACAACTATCTAGAAGGTCTTTAGAAGCATCGGTAAGTCCATTATAGAAAATATCAAGTATTTCATTCTTTTCAAGAGGATGATCAGGCAAAGCATTTAGTAACTGGACGAGCCTCCCCCAAGCTTGTGGGAGACTCTCTTCTCTAGCTTGAGCAAAGTTGTATATTTCCTGCAAGGCAGCTTGCTTCTTATGGGCAGGGAAATATTTTTCAGAGAAGTAGTAGACCATGTACTGGGGGCTACCCACACAACCAGGAGCAAGAGAAGTGAACCAGGTCTTAGCATCATCCTTTAGTGAGAAAGGAAACAGCTTGAGGATATAGTAGTGGCGAATCTTTTCCTCATTCGTGAATAGGGTGGCCATATCGTGCAGTTTGGTAAGATGGGCTACAACCGTTTTAGACTGATAACCGTGAAAAGGATCTGATTCAACCAGAGTGATTAACTCAGGGTCGACAGAGAATTCATAATCCTTATCGGTCACAAAGATAGGAGAAGTAGCAAACTTCGGGTCATATTTCATCCTAGCGTTCAGAGATTTTTCTTTCCACTTGAGCAGTAATTTCTCAACATCATAGCTATCCTTACACACAATAAAGTCCTCAGCTATCTCTCCCTCCATAACATAACCTTCATGCATATCAGGCAATTCAGGCATAGGAGAGCTAGTTCTAGCAGGCAAAATAGCAGGTTCTACCTCAATAGTATCAGCAGTTTCAGAAGTATCATCACATCTAGCAGCAATTCTAGCAATTTGTGCATCAAGGAATGCACCTAGTGGAAAAGTAGTATCAGGCATAGCATCATCAGGCAAAGCAGTATAAAGCATAGCATCATCATAAGCATCATGGGCAGCAGAAGTAGCATCATCAAGGACAAGCGACATATCAAGATTTCTAGCTGGAGGTGGTGTCGCAAACTTACTCATAACTGAAGGTGAATCAAGTGCAGAGCTAGATGGCAGTTCCTTACCTGTCCTCGTAGTTGAGGGCAAGACTTTAGTTCTTGGATCTATCGAATTCCTCATAGTGACCAGCAGACGTAAATCCCAAGTGACTCAGAGAATATAGCTGTGCTTCCCCGGCAACGACGCCAGAAAAAGGTCTTGATAACCCACAAGTATGGGGGATCACAACAGTTTTCGAGGGTAGAGTATTCAACCCAAATTTATTGATTCGACTCAAGGGGAAGCGGAGGAATATTCTCAAGTATTAGAAGTTGAGTTGTCAATTCAACCACACCTGAAAGATTTAGTGTCTACAACAAAGTATCAGTAGCAAAGTAGTATGATAGCAACAGTTGAAACAGTAACCAGTAGCAGCAAAGTAATAGCAGTAGCAACAGAGTAACAGCTGTAGCAACAGAGTAACAATAGCAACAGTGACAACAGTAGCAGCAAAGTAACGTAGCAAGGACCAGTATGAAAAACTCGTAGGCATTGGACCGGTGATGGATGATTATGCCGGATGTGATTCATCATGTAACAGCTATAACACGGAGAGATATGTAACTAGCTCCCGTTCGTCAATCTAATGTAGTCATGTATTCCGTATGTAGTCATACGTGCTTAGGGAAGAGAACTTGCATGACATCTATTGTCCATCCCTCCCGTGGCAGCGGGGTCCTAATGGAAACTACGGGATATTAAGGTTCTCCTTTTAATAAAGAACCGGACCAATGCATTAACACTTGGTGAATACATGAGCTCCTCATACTATGGTCATCTCCGGGAGTGGTTCCGGCTATTGTCACTCCGGGGTTGCCGGGTCATAACACATAGGAGGTGACTACAACTTGCAAGATAGGATCTAAAGCACACATATATTGGCGACAACATAATAGGTTCAGATCTGAAATCATGGCACTCGGGCCCTAGTGACAAGCATTAAGCATGGCAAAGTAGTAGCAACATCAATCTTAGAACAAAGTGGATACCAGGGATCAATCCCCTTCAAAACTAACTCGATTACATGATAGATCTCATCCAACCCATCACCGTCCAGCAAGCCTACGATGAGATTACTCACGAACGGTGAAGAGCATCATGGAATTGGCGATGAAGGAAGGTTGATGATAACGATGGCGATGACCTCCCCTCTCCGAAGCCCAAAACGGACTCGAGATCTGCCCTCCAGAGGAAGAACAGGAGGTGGCGGCGCCTCCGTATCGTAAAACGCGATGAACTCTTCTCCTGATTTTTTTCCGGACGAAAGAGGTTATATAGAGCTGGAATTGGGGGCGGCGGAGTTCCGAGGGGCTCACAAGCCTGCCAGCCCCGACCAGGGGGCGAGCCTGGTGGGCTTGTGAACTCCAAGCTCCGTCCCTCCAGTTGATTCTTGCGCCAGTATTTTTATATATTCCACAAAAATTCCTTGTATATTTCCAGGTCATTCCGAGAACTTTTATTTCTGCGCAAAAACAACACCATGGCAATTCTGCTGAAAACAACGTCAGTCCGGGTTAGTTCCATTCAAATCATGCAAATTAGAGTCCAAAATAAGGGCAAAAGATTTCGGAAAAGTAGATACGACGGAGACGTATCAGGCACCTAACCAATCTAGGAGGCACAACCCTCCAAAAGGTAATAGATGAGGTAGAACGATGAACTCCTTGCTCTTGTGCTTCAAAAGATAGTCTCCTCAACACTCAATCACTCTCTCATATATTTGGCATGGGTTGGAGAGATTTATTTGGTGGAAAGCAACTTGGGGATGCTAGAGATCAAGTTTCTAATGGATGGATTGGAATCTCTTGATGTCAACACATGAGTAGGTGGCTCTCTCTGAGAAAAATGAATATGTCAAGTGTATGTGTGTTCTGAGTGCTTCCTCCGTGAATGAGAGGTGGTGGAGGGGTATATATAGGCATCTCCCAAAATCCAACCGTTACAACATTATTGCCCAGCTCGGTGACACCGAAATGAATATCGATGGTACCGAGTTGCACTAAATGTGGCAACTTTTGAATTCTCAGTGAGACCGATATGGTAATCTCGATGGTACTGATATGATGGCCTAGGGCAGTTTCAAAATCTCATGAGACCGATTTCAAAAGTCGGAAATTCCAATTCTAGAAATCGGCAGACCCGAAAGTTGGTCAATTACTTTGAGTGGCAGACCCAAACGTTCTGTCTCTAGAAAAAACGGTAGGGCTGAAATGAAATTCTTGGTCGCGCCAATTTTGACGTGTAGGCTTTGGATAAAAATTTTGTGAGAGAATTGCTCAGTATTTTTGGTGGCTATCTCTAAGCACTTGAGCAACTAATTCTTCATAAATACTTGTGATGCCCCTGATTTTGACCGTACGCTAAAGATACACGCGATGCATACGACCAAGATTAGGGACTGACGGGAAGATACCACAACACAAGTCTAGTCAAAAAATGAAAGTCATACAATATTCATATTACAAGCCAGGGGCCTCGAGGGATCGAATACAGAAGCTCGAGAAACACACGAGTCAGGGGAAGCAATAATATTTGAGTACAAACATAAAACAAGGTAATGCCTTAGAGAAGGCTAGCACAAAAGATACATAGATTGAACAAGACAAGGCCTCCTCCCTAGGAACCTCCTGAACTACTCCTGGTTGTCAGGGGCCTCAACATAGTAGTTGGCACTGTTGGAGTAGTAGTCATCTACTCGGCTCCGTCATCGGCGAGATACGCCATCTAGTCAGCTCCATCATCTTCTCGTGGCAATTGTATCAAGGGGAAAAGGGGGATCAAAGCAACGACGAGTACTCATCCAAAGTACTCGCAAGACTGACATCAGAACTTTAATAAGTGGACATCAATATCAAAGAAATGGGATTATATGTGGACCGACTGCAGCAAATGCGAGAATAGAGAGAAGGGACTAGTCCTATCGAAGACTAGCATATTTAGGTGTCTTGCAACGTTAGAAGAGAGTAGAGCAAGTAACACAATTGTATAGTCATATCGTTGCAGCAAATTTAATTAAGTCACACCTAGAGATTCTTCCTCGACTCCGTGCGAGGAAGCAATTTCGGAGCAAGCATTCCCGTTAAGTAACAGTTGTAGTTGTATTAAATGAGGAAACAATTTCAAGTCTTCTTGTAACCGTGGACACGACTATTCAAATAGCTAATTTTCATCCCTGCAGGGGAGCACCAACTTACCCGTCACACTTGATAAAATCTAGCCGAAAACACTTTCCAAGGTCATGCCGGCGTCAGAACATCAACACATTGCAACCCTACCTAGGCTCAGCAGAGAGGCCAGCCCGCCGGTCTAAATCCTAAGCGCGCACGGGTCATGGGCCCATTACCCTTTGCACTCCTGCATGATGCGAGGGTGGATGAGGTCAGTCATGGCACCTATTATACAAGAACAATCTTATGGGGACCACTTGGGCGCTCGCCACTCCACTGTTGACGTGTCAAGAGCTTCGGCTGATACCACGACGTCGAGTACTGATAACTTCTCCCACGTGAAGGTTAGTGCGAAAAGGTGTGCGACCAACTCAGATCAAATACCCAAATCCCATTAGCAATTTAAATAACACTACATCGACGATTAGCAATCCACAATATGTGGTCTGGTCGCCCCGTCACGATGATGTGTGGAAAGGGCCAAGAATGCCCGACCACGCCTCGTCACAGCCACACGGGAATCCACCCGCAACACACCTCATCATGTACCCAATAGCAAGGTCAAGTAATTGTGTGGATGTAGCGTCAGATAGATCCAAGGTATCACCCTCATTGGATTCCGGACAATGTAACCGTCAAGGTGACTAGGGAGGCATCACCCTCGATGGTCCATACTTGAGGAGTTGCACAACAAAGTCGTTATCGGAGGTGGTGAAGGAGGATTCACCCTTCGATAACCACCGCTGGTTAACTACACTACAGAGCTAACATCCGGAGTATGTAACAAGGTGTCACCCTCGGTAATTGATAGTAGCTCTGCAGCATCGTACAATAAGGGGGGTGTGAGTCATGTGAAGGGTCTTTGCTCATCGATCAGTTGATCGATACTTTCATGATAAAGCGAGGGCAACTAGGACTAAGGGGTCAATGTGGATCAGTGAGCCACCTATACTAAGCAATTAAAGTGAGGTAGACTATAATTAGTAAATAGGCTTAGTAAAAATGTGGAGCTTGGCCCATTATTACCAATGCAATTATTAGGTAGTGTCACAAACAATTTGTGGCCATTTGAAGTTGTCTTGGGATTTCTATAATTAAAAAGGAATTTAATCAATTGCTTTGGCCTTTGTTTTATTTATTTTTGAGGCAGCAAAACACTTTGCAAAATGTTGCGTACCATTTTATAATAACTTAGGGAATATTTGCCATCCATGCATGATTTTTCTTCCTTGTTTGCAAAACTTTCAAATCCACTTTTCAAATGAATTTGAATTGGAAGAAAAATTGAATTGGAGTTTGACTACAACACTGATCATACTTGGATTAGCAAAATAGATTAGCTTAATCCCCATGTGACTGTAGCTTAATTACAAGGATTATTGTAGAATAATATGGGGATGTCACAATACCTCACCCCCTTTTAATAGTATTGGCTTTCCTTTGAACTCAATGTGATTTCTCATAAATAAAAAATGTAGAGTCCTCTTGTGTGAAGCTTGGCCAATCCTATTCCTTTCCTTGCATCAAGGGGTTTCTCCTCACAATCCTTTAGCCAATGCATCTTTGAACTTTTCTGAAACATACTTGGATAGAACCATGAGTTCAATGATACATATGTTGTTATTAATTACCAAAACCATATTAGGGAGCAATTGTGCTTTCACACATCCACATGGTAGAAACCAAGCCCCCTTGCTCCAATACCAAAAAAGGCAACCGTTGGTTTTGACGGGGGGATAACCCCGGGGTAGGCCAAAAGCAAGAACTTCTCCATTCCCCTCTAAAAACATACACCGGACGACCACTTCTCTGTTTAGGGCTGGTTGCTCCTGGTCGGGTGCACGGTCAAGCCGGCTCGGGCAAGGCTGCTCTCCATCCGGCTCGACTGCATCCTGCTAGCCGACTGGTCAACTCCAGTCACATCGCCTTGACAAACCGCATAAGGGGGCATAATCATCAGATGCATGGCTACAGCGATTCAGGTACCGCAGACCTAACTACGCGTTGCTATAGTGGAGATGGTCGTACCACTGACCGTCATCGACTGCGACTAGCCGAGGCGGCACAGTGACACGCACGCCCCCGTTACTCCATTACCTGCCACGGCGTCGTAACAGTGTAGTCAGCCGTACCACTGACTGTAGTCGGCTTCACAGTGCGGGGCACGATGCTGTGTAACAAGCACGCACCAATGATGACGCCTGGCTGGTGGGCCCCAGCTCCTGACGGGACCCAGCAGCCGGCGGGCCCCTACATGCGATAAGACTTCTCCAGTCGGTGGGCCTCGTGGTCGGCTTGAGAGGCTGCCAGCCGAGTCCCACACAGTACCCTTTATACCTATTGTATTCCAGGGGGTTGTCATACAAAACCCCCTTGTACCGCCCCCTGCAAGGGGTCGGCAAAACACACGCACACACCACACAAGAGAGGCAAAGAGAGCTCTCAACTCCTTCTTCATCCTTCATCATACAACTCAAGGAGTACATGGTAGCCCCATCACGTTTATCAACCAACACACGCAAGACTAGGGGTGTTACCTCCCACTTAGGGCCCCGAACCTGGGTACATCATGTGCCTCGCACGCTTGTCCCAATCCCGTTTTAGGAGCCTGTCGGCGTTCTTACGGCCCCAACCACGTTCGATTAGCTACCCCATGGCATATATCGTGAGAATACAATGACATGTTGGATATTGGACCTGGCAGCACAATTGTTAACATTGTGATTTTGCTGATTGATAAAGAGCACTTTGGCTTTATACAATTACCAACATAGTGACGGGACCCCCGCAATGGAAGCAAATCATATCCTTGTACCCGGGATCAAGCGGCTCGTCCACCTACACCTCAAGGGTTGGGAAAATTGGACCTGAGATGAAGTTGAAGTGGAAGCAGTAGATTTGGTGGGCCTTGGAGCAGGAACACACTCCTTGGCAGCTACACGATTTGTCTTACACACACTACCAGAGCTAACCTTCTACACGGCATCCATTGATGGATCAGCCGTCCTAGGGCCAAAGATCCCACCATGACGATCCATCATCGAAACACCCTTTTGACAATCTCATCAAATGAGAGAGAACGAGGACCTAAACCCTCCCTCACTAGATCAATAGTTTTAGAAGGTGGATCGAAGGGGTGACGGACAGCGGGATGACAATCAACAATGCTGAACAAACCAGACTCCACAAGTTCCCCGCGGATCTGGAAAAGCAACCAAGAAGAGTGCCCAACACACGTAGTTTCAGATGGAGGAGGTAGATGGCGGCGACAGGGAGGAGAGGGAATGAGCCAGAGCTAGCCGTAGCGTTCCTCTATTTCTAGGTCAGACACCCTAGAAAGCACATTTCTATTGTCCACTTTTCTACCAAAGAAACAGGCCTGGAAAGTGGGCCCCACATGTAAGTTGGAATGAAGTGGTGAAATCCCACCCCTCTCATTTGAAACACCACCACCGGCGACCATCATCATCGGCAGATGATCCTCACTAGCTGCAACCTCCATCGGCCCAAATATAAAAAGGCCTGAAACCACATCTGTACAAACGAAATCCATCTCTATAGAACTGCTAATTCGATGAGGGGAACTGATACGTCTCCATCGTATCTACTTTTCCAAACTCTTTTGCCCTTGTTTTGGACTCTAATTTGCATGATTTGAATTGAACTAACCCGGACTGACGCTGTTTTCAGCAGAATTGCCATGGTGTTGTTTTTGCGCAGAAATAAAAGTTCTCAGAATGACCTGGAAATTTACGAGGATTTTTTGTGGAATATATAAAAAATACTGGCGTAAGAATCACCTGGAGACGTGGATCCAGGAGCCCACAAGCCCAGGAGGCGCGGGCCCCCTGGCCGCGCCTAGCAGGCTTGTGAGGCCCTCGTGGCTCCGCTGCCTCCAACTCCAGCTCTATATAGTCTCTCTCGCCCAGAAAAATTAAGAGAGAAGATTTCATCGCGTTTTATGACACGGAGCCGCCGCCACCACCTGTTCTTCCTCTGGAGGGCAGATCTGGAGTCCATTCTGGGCTCCGGAGAGGGGAAATCGTCGCTGTCATCATCACCAACCTTCCTTCATCCCCAATTCCATGATGCTCTTCACCGTTCGTGAGTAATCTCATCGTAGGTTTGCCAGACGGTGATGGGTTGGATGAGATCTATCATGTAATCGAGTTAGTTTTGATGGGGTTTGATCCCTAGTATCCATTATGTTTTGACATTGATGTTGCTACTACTTTGCTATGCTTAAAGCTTGTCACTAGGGCCCGAGTGCCATGATTTCATATTTGAACCTATTATGTTTTCATCCATATATGTGTGTTCTTGATCCTATCTTAGAAGTTGTAGTCACCTACTATGTGTTATGACCCGGCAACCCCGGAGTGACAATAGCCGGAACCACTCCCGGAGATGACCATAGTATGAGGAGTTCATGTATTCACTAGGTGCCAATACTTTGTTCCGGTTCTCTATTAAAAGGAGACCTTAATATCCCTTAGTTTCCATTAGGACCCCGCTGCCACGGGAGGGATGGACAATAGATGTCATCCAAGTTCTTTTCCATAAGCACGTATGACTATATACGGAATACATGCCTACATTACATTGACGAACTGGAGCTAGTTACATATCTCCCCATGTTATAACTGCTACGTGATGAATGTCATCCGACATAATTATCCATCACCGATCCAATGCCTACGAGCTTTTCCTACTGGACCTTGCTATGTTACTTTACCGCTACTGCTGTCACTGCTGCTATTGTTACCGCTACTGCTGTCACTGCTGCTATTGTTACCGCTACTGCTGTTACCGCTGCTACTGTTACTATCACGCTACTTTGCTACTGGAACTTTGCTGCAGATACTAAGTCTTTCAGGTGTGGTTGAATTGACAACTCAACTGCTAATACTCGAGAATATTCTTTAGCTTCCCCTTGTGTCGAATCAACAAATTTGGGTTGAATACTCTACCCTCGAAAACTATTGTGATCCCCTATACTTGTGGGTTATCAAGACTATTTTCTGGCGCCATTGCCGGGGAGGCCTAGCTCTATTCTCTGAGTCACTTGGGATTTATGTCTGTTGATCACTATGAGGAATCCGAGAGATCCAAAAACTAAAGTCTTGGCCTCAACTACGAGGACAAGTAAGGAACTGCCATCTAGCTCTGCACTTGATTCACCTTCAGTTATGAGTATGTTTGCGACACCACCACCTACTAGAAATTATGATGTGTCACCTGTGCTTGATGATGCTACTTCTGCTATCCATGATGCTTTGCTTGATACTGCTTTGCCACTTGGTGCATTCCTTGATGCACAAATTGCTAGAGTTGCTGCTGAATGCGATGATACTTCTGAAACTGCTGAAATTATTGAAGTAGAACTTGTTGGTTCACCTGTTAGAACTAGCTCTCCTAGATATGAATTGCCTGATATACCTGAGGGTTATGTTTAGGAGGGAGAAGTAGCTGAGGACTTTCTTGCTTGTAAGGATAGCTATGATGTTGAGAATTTATTGCGCAAGTGGAAAGAAAAATCTCTGAATGCTAGAATGAAATACGATCCTAAGTTTGCTACTTCACCCATCTTTGTGACTGATAAGGATTATGAATTATCTGTCGATCCTGAGTTAATCACTTTGGTCGAATCTGATACTTTTCATGGTTATGAGTCTGAAACGGTTGTAGCACATCTTACTAAGCTGAATGATATAGCCACCCTATTCACGAGTGAGGAAAAGATTCGCCATTACTATATCCTTAACTTCTTTCCTTTATCGCTAAAGGGTGATGCTAAGACTTGGTTTACTTCTCTTGCTCCTAGTTGTGTGCGTAATCCCGAGGATATGATCTACTACTTCTCTGAGAAATATTTTCCTGCCCATAAGAAACAAGCTGCCTTGCAGGATATATATAACTTTGTGCAAGTTGAAGAAGAGAGTCTCCCACAAGCTTGGGGGAGGCTTGTCCAGTTACTGAATGCTTTGCCTGATCAACCTCTTGAGCAAAAATGAAATACTTGATATCTTTTATATTGGACTAACCAATGCTTCTAGGGACCACCTAGATAGTTGTGATGGTTGTGTTTTCAGGGAACGAACCGTGGAACAAGCTGAAATTATATTGAATAATATCTTGAGCAATGATAATGCTTCGACTATTCCCGAACCACCTCTGAAGCCAATTCCGAAGAAAATAGGTATTCTATTCCTTAGTCCTGAAGATATGCAAGAAGCCAAGAAATCTATGCAAGAGAAAGGTATTAAATCTGAAGATGTTAAGAATCTACCACCTATTGAAGAAATACATGGTCTTGATAACCCGACACAGGTAGTAGAGCTAAATTCTCTTTGTAGATTCAATGAGAGTGATATTCCTTTTGATAAACCTGCTAGCTTATGCTTAGATGAATTTGATAACTTTGTTGCTAAACAACAAAGTTTCAATGATTATGTTAGCAGACAAGTGGAACAAAATGATCGCATGATTAATCATTTAAGTGCTTGTGTGGATAGAAATGTCAATGATCTTAAGCTTTTGAGTAAACATGCCTCTATGGTCACTACTCAAGTAGAACAAGTACTTAAGGCTCAAAATGACTTGCTTAATGAGTTGAATGACAATTCTGTTAGAGTCGTCACTAGATGTGCTAGAATGACTCAGGAACCTTTGTATCCTGAGGGCCATCCTAAGAGAATTGAACAAGATTCTCAAGGAGTTAGTGATGTCAGTTGTGCTTCCCTTGAAACGGTGCCAAGGATAGTCGTGTCGACGGCACCAGGAATCCTTCTGCTGCGGCTACGCCTTAAGGGACTTCCTAGGAAAGTATGCAAAGGATTTCCCCCGTGGCCTTGGAGCCTTGCGTTGGTGTTCCCTCGAAGCGGAAAGGGTGATGTAGCACAGCGGTGGTAAGTATTTCCCTCAGTTTGAGAACCAAGGCATCAATCCAGTGGAGGAGTATCACAAGATCCTACACAAACACAAAAGCTTGCTCCCAACGCTATGAAGGGGTTGTCAAGCCCTTATAGATTGTTCGCCAAGTTAGAACTGAAAGCAACAAAGTAACAAAGCAAAGTAAAAGCGGAGGTGTAAACGATGGATGTGAATAGACCCGGGGGCCATAGTGTTTACTAGTGGCTTCACTCATGAAAGCAAGTAGATAGTGGGTGAACAAATTACGGTCGAGCAATTGATAGAACCGCGCAAAGTCGTGACGATATCTATGGCAATGATTATATCTATAGGCATCATGTCCAAAACAAGTAGACCGATACTTTCTACATCTACTACTATTACTCCACACGTCGACCGCTATCCAGCATGCATCTAGTGTATTAAGTCCAAAAGAACAGAGTAAGGCCTGAAGCAAGATGACATGATTTAGATGGACAATCTCATATCAATGACAGAGCCCATCTTGTTACCCTTGAGGGAAACTACTTAATGTGTGCCTTGCTGCCCCCACACTCACTTGGAAAGGTCACCACATGGTAGAACCCAAAACCAAGCACTTCTCCCATTGCAAGAATCATAGATCTAGTTGGCCAAACAAAACCCAAGACTCGGAGAGACTTACAAGGATATCAAATCATGCATATAAGAAATCAGCAAAGACTCAAATATATATCATAGATAATCTGATCACAAATCCACAATTCATCGGATCTCGACAAACACACCACCAAAGAAGATTACATTGGATAGATCTCCATGAAGATCATGGAGAACTTTGTATTTAAGATCCAAGAGAGAGAAGAAGCCATCTAGATACTAACTACGGACCCGTAGGTTTGAAGTGAACTACTCACGAGTCATTGGAGGGGCGATGATGATGATGAAGAAGCCCTCCAACTCCAATGTCCCCTCCGGCAGGGTGCCGGGAAGGGTCTCGATATGAGATCTCGCGGAAACGGAACCTTGCGGCGGCGGAAAAGTATTTTCGAGGCACGCCTGATTTGTTGCTATATTTTAGGGAATATATAGGCCAAGGATCTAGGTCAGGGGAGCGGCCAGGGAGGCCACAAGCCCGGACACCGCCGCCTCCCCCTGGTAGCGGAGTGGGAGCTTGTGGGCTCCCTGGAGCCCACCTGGCTTGGCCCACGGGCCCCCTGATCTTCTTCCGTTCGGGAAAAAATCATTTCGGGGATTTTATTCCGTTTGGACTCCATTCCAAAATCTGTTCTAAAAAGAGTCAAAAACACAGAAAAAACAGGAACTGGCACTTGGCACTGAATTAATAAGTTAGTCCCAAAAAAGATATAAAAGATACATAAAACATCAAAAGATGACAAGATAACAGCGTGAAACCATCAAAAATTATAGATACGTTTGAGACGTAACAAGCATCCCCAAGCTTAACTCCTGCTCGTCCTCGAGTTGGGAAGTGATAAAGAATGAATTTTTGATGCTTTCATGCTACCTAGCATAGATGACCTTTGTAACTCCTCTTATGTGACGTGAATGTTCAGATCCATTAGATTCAAAACAATAGTTTGCTATTGACGTGGAAACAATAATAATTCAAGCAAACTAGCAAGGTAATCATGAACTTTCAAAATAATAAGGCCAAAAGAAAGTTATCCCTACAAAAGCATATAGTTTGGCTATGCTCTATCATCATTGCACAACGAATTTAAATCATGCACAACCCCGGTATTGGCCAAGTAATTGTTTCACACCTTTACTTTCTCAAACTTTTTCAACTCTCACGAAATACATGAGCGTGAGCCAGGGTTATAGCACTATAGGTGGAGGTTGCAAGACAAAAAAGGAGAAGATAGTCACATTAACTAGTCATATCAATGAGCTGTGGAGATGCTCATCAGTAGATATCAATGTGAATGAGTAGGGATTGCCATACAAATGATGCACTAGAGCTAAGAGTATGTGGAAGCTCTTAAAGAAAACTAGTGGGTGTGCATCCAACTTGCTTGCTCACGAAGACCTAAGGCAATTTTGAGGAAGCCTATCATTGGAATATACAAGCCAAGTTATATAATGAAAATTTCCCACTAGCTATATGGTGGTGACAAAACGAGAGACTCTCAATCATGAAGATCATGGGGCTTAATATGCACAAGTGTGGAAAAAGTGGTAGCATTGTCCCTCCTATCTTTTTCTCTCATTTTTTTTATTTTTTTGGTGGGCTCTTTGGCCTCTCTTTTTTTGGTGGGCTTCTTTGGACTCTTTTATTTCCTCACATGGGACAATGCTCCATTAATGATGATCATCACACTTTCAACTCAAAACTTAGAGCAAGAATGACTCTATATGGGATGCCTTCGGTAGTGTACCGTGACAATGATCTAGCATGGCATAGACATTAATGGAAACATCATGCTAGCTATCTTACGATCATGCAATGGAAATGTAGAAGTGGTGGCACATGTCATGGTGGTAGTTGCATGGCAATATATCTCGTAATGACTTTGAAAAAACCATAGTAGGTAGGTATGGTGGCTGTTTTGAGGGAGGATAATGGTGGCTTTTGTGCACCGGCGAAAGTTGCACGGCACTAAGAAGATAGTGATGGTGGAAGGTAAAAGTGCATCTAAACCATGGACTCAACATTAGTCATGAAGAACTCATATACTTGTTGCAAAAGTTTTATTAGTAATCGAAACAAAGCATTCAACGCATACTCCTAGGGGAAGGGTTGGTAGGTATAAACCATCGCGCGATCCCGACCGCCACGCAAAGGATGGCAATCAATATACTAATCATGCTCAGATTTCATTACATAGTGGTTCACCATACGTGCATGCTACGGGAATCACTAAATTCAACACAAGTATTTCTAGATCCACAACACCTTACTAGCATGACTTCAATATTACCGTAACCACAACTCAAAACTAATTGAGATGAATCAAAGTTCTCTAACTATTCAATGCACATGAAGGTGGAAGTTTTCATATCCCTTTGGATAACTACCCCTTTTGAGACTACTTTCAAATCATAGATCAACTACCAAGCCACGCACCACTGTGCTCTAAAAGATATAAGTGAAGCACATAGAGAAAAAGTATCTAGCTCAAAAGATATAAGTGAAGCACATGTGAGCTGAATTGTCTACCAAAAGATATAAGTGGAGCTCGACAAAATCACGGTGAGTGCATGTCTCTCTCTCTATGTTTGCAGCAAGGATGATTGTGACACAACAAAAATAAAAGACTCATACGATAAAATACGCTCCAAGAAAAAACACATAACATGTGGTGAATAAAAATATAGCCCCAAGTAACGTTACCAATGGATTGAAGACGAGAGAGGGGATGCCTTCCCGGGGCATTGCCAAGCTTAGGCTTTTACGGCATCCTTGAATCTCTTGGGGTGCCTTGGGCATCCCCAATCTTGAGCTCTTGCCACTCTTTATCTTTTTGTCCATAAGAACTTCACCCAAAACTTGAGAACTTCACAACACGAAACTTAAACAGAAACTCGTGATAACATTAGTATGAGAAAGCAAACCACCACTTCCTTTGGTACTGTAGCAAACTTAAATTCTACTTATGCTGATGTTGGATTACTGTATTTTCAATCTTCCATGGCTAATACCCCCCGATACTATCCATAGTTTCATCAAAATAAGCAACCAACACAACAAAAACAGAATCTGTTAACAGCAGACTAGTCTGTAGCAATCTATATATTTCGTATACTTCTGGTACTTCAGAAATTCTGAAAAATTACGACAGTCTGAATAATTTGCGTAGTAATAAGCAGCTGAAATAATCAACTCAAAATCTCTTACAGAAAAAAAAATGTAAATTCTTTTCGTGAGCAGAAAGTTTCTGTCTTTTCCAGCATGACCAAACGATCATCCCCAAGACTAATCATAACTGTTTTGCTTGGCACAAACGCAAAGAGAAACACAAAAAAAACACAATCATAAAAGAATTATGAAAGTGTGGAAAATACAAAACATAAAGAAAAAGGATAGATTCGTTGGGTTGCCTCCCAACAAGCGCTTTTGTTTAACCACCTTACCTAGGCAAAAAGTTGATGGAATCACGTATAGTCATCTTTGGTGCTCAAACCATAAGTAGTGTGATCATTTATCATCTTAAGATCTTCATCTTTATTGGATGACTCACCACTAGCTTTGGGAACAAAAACAGGCTTGACGGTCTTTTTGAGAGTGAGATTTGGAGTATTTTGCACAGCGGCAAAAGCGGAACCCAAGTTGGTTATGACATCTTCTAATTTGCCAATTCTAGAAGAATCATTAACTATAAGTTCCTTCTCCCTTAAATTTGTCAAAAAGTTTCCCACTTTGGATCCGTACTGAGTAATTTGATTGTGGATCTCTCAATCCAAACCCTCAATAAGTTCAATTGTGGCAATTTTGTTTTCAATAGCGTCAAGCCTTTGCATCATGTGTTCCAAGGTCAAGATAGTTCCATTAACCATGAGCGGGGGTGAGCCTACCAAATTCATGATAGCTCTATAGGAGTCAACAGTATGGCTCTCCAAAAAGTTCCCGCCTACAATGATATCAAGGATATACCTATTCCAAGGAGAAATTCCAACATAGAAACTGCGAAGGAGGACGGTAGTGGATTGCTTACGAGTAGATCTACTTTGAGCATTGCAAATCCTGTACCAAGCGTCCTTCAAATTTTCTTCCTCATTTTGCCTGAAATTGAGGACTCCATTTTCAGGGGTGTCGTTTGGAGTGGTGGGTCTAGCCATTGATGGACTATCTCACACACAAACGAGCATGAAGAGAGAGTGAAACGGGCAAAAGAAAACGGCAAAAGAGAAAGGCAAAGGAGAAAGGCAAATGAAAACGACAAATTTGAAGTGGGGGAGAGGAAAACGAGAGGCAACTGGCAACAAAAGTAAATGCAAGAGATGAGTTTGTGAGACCTACTTGGATAGATCTTGATCTCTCCTCCCCGGTAACGGCGCCAGAAATACTTCTGATGTCAGTTGTGCTTCCCTTGAAACGGCGCCAAGAATAGTAGTGTCGACGGCACCAGGAATCCTTCTGCTGCGGCTACGCCTTAAGGGACTTCCTAGGCAAGTATGCAAAGGATTTCCCCCGTGGCCTTGGAGCCTTGCGTGGGTGTTCCCTCGAAGCGGAAAGGGTGATGTAGCACAGCGGTGGTAAGTATTTCCCTCAGTTTGAGAACCAAGGTATCAATTCAGTGGAGGAGTGTCACAAGATCCTACACAAACACAAAAGCTTGCTCCCAACGCTATGAAGGGGTTGTCAATCCCTTATAGATTGTTCACCAAGTGAGAACTGAAAGCAACAAAGTAACAAAGCAAAGTAAAAGCGGAGGTGTAAACGATGGATGTGAATAGACCCGGGGGCCGTACTGTTTACTAGTGGCTTCTCTCATGAAAGCAAGTAGACGGTGGGTGAACAAATTACTGTCGAGCAATCATCGGATCACAAATCCACAATTCATCGGATCTCGACAAACACACTGCCAAAGAAGATTACATCGGATATATCTCCATGAAGATCATAGAGAACTTTGTATTGAAGATCCAAGAGAGAGAAGAAGCCATCTAGCTACTAACTACGGACCCGTAGGTCTGAAGTGAACTACTCACGAGTCATTGGAGGGGCGATGATGATGATGAAGAAGCCCTCCAACTCCAAAGTCCCCTCCGGCAGGGTGCCGGGAAGGGTCTCGAGATGAGATCTCGCGGAAACGGAAGCTTGCGGCGGCGGAAAAGTATTTTCGAGGCTCCCCTGATTTTTTGCTGTATTTTAGGGAATATATAGGCCAAGGATCTAGGTCAGGGGTGGCCAGCGAGGCCACAAGCCCTGACACCGCCGCCTCCCCCTGGTGGCGGAGTGGGAGCTTGTGGGCTCCCTGGAGCCCACCTGGCTTGGCCCACAGGCCCCCTGTTCTTCTTCCGTTCGGGAAAAAATCATTTCGGGGATTTTATTCCATTTGGACTCCGTTCCAAAATCAGATCTGAAAAGAGTCAAAAACACAGAAAAAACAGGAACTGGCACTTGGCACTGAATTAATAAGTTAGTCCCAAAAAAGATATAAAAGATACATAAAACATCCAAAGATGACAAGATAACAGCGTTAAACCATCAAAAATTATAGATACGTTTGAGACGTATCAGTTAGCACTGATGCACCTAGTCATCCTGGTATTAGGATGAAAAAGAAAGATGATAGGAACTTGCATGCTAGCAAACCTGCTGCTCTTACACCTCAGAATCCAAATGATATCTCTGTTTATGATGCCGAAACACAATTTGGTGATGAACATGAGCCTAGTGATAATATCGATAGCGGTGTTCATGATGATGCTCGACCTAGTATTGATAAGGATGTGGAGATTGAACCTAGTGTTGATCTTGATAACCCACAACCTAAGAACAAGTGATACGATAAGAGCGACTTTATTGCTAGGAAGCATGGTAAAGAAAGAGAACCATGGGTTCAGAAACCCATGCCCTTTCCTCCCAAACCATCCAAGAAAAGGATGATGAGGATTTTGAGCGCTTTGTTGAAATGATTAAACCTGTCTTTCTGCAAATGCGTTTGACAAATATGCTCAAAATGTCTCCTTATGCTAAGTACATGAAAGATATTGTGACTAATAAAAGGAAGATACCTGAGGTTGAGATTTCCACCATGCTTGCCAATTACACCTTCAAGGGTGGGACTCCTAATAAACTAGGTGATCCCGGAGTGCCCACTATACCTTGCTCCATTAAAGGAAATTATGTTAGAACCGCTTTATGCGATCTTGGAGCTAGTGTTGGTGTTATGCCTCTCTCTCTTTATCGTAGACTTGAATTGGATAAGTTGACACCGACTGAAATGTCTTTGCAAATGGCCGACAAATCAACTGCTTTTCCTATCGGAATTTGTGAGGATGTGGCTGTTGTGGTTGCTAACATTACTATCTTAACGGACTTTGTTATTCTGGATATTCCCGAGAATGATGCCATGGCGGTCATCCTTGGAAGACCCTTTTTAAACACTACAGGGGTTGTTATTGGTTGCAACAAAGGCAATGTCACTTTCCATGTTAATGGTAATGAGCATACAGTGCACTTTCCGAAGAAACAATATCGAGTACATTGCATCAATGATATTGAAAGAATTTCATCAATTCTTATTGGGAGCTTTGAATGCCCTATACCTACTGTCAAGATGAAGTATGATTCACTTGTTGGGGATATGCACATCCCCGTTGAGGTAACCTAGTGATTATTCAAAAATTCTCCGGTTTTATGCGATTCGAAAAAGTTTGTCAAGGAGACTTGATCAACCTCATTGACAGATTTCCTTTGATGACCATGAGATGGATGAATCTAGGAGTCACAACCTTCTGTTCCGAACTTTTACTTTCTTTTGTTTAGAAGAAAAATGATAAATTTAGCTTTATTTTCCTGTTTTCTTCTTTTTGCGTCCCTTAGAAAAGTGTCCCGAAAATAAAAGTTCTTCAAATGCCCTGAAATTCAATTATGATATTTTCTGGAATTTTTGAAAAATTCTGAGATAGAGAGCTAGTCACGGGGATGCACTAGTGGGCCACAAGCCGAGGACGCGCGAGCATCCCCCTGGCTGTGCCTGGTAGGCTTGTGGGCCCCACGTGGCCCCCTCCACTTATTCCAGCTCCCACCTCCTTCTCCTACCTCTAGAAGAAATCATTCCACAGCTCAAACCTGTGTTCTTGCTCTTCTTGCTGCATTTTTTCGATCTCCTTGTGCAAAACCCCATTCACCAAACTGTTTTGGGGGAATTGTTCCTTGGTATATGACTCCTCCATTGGTCCAATTAGTTTTTTGCTCTAGTGCTTTATTCGTTGCATATTTTTGCTGCCTTGGTGACCCTGTTCTTGAGCTTTGCATGCTAATTTTAGTTGGTCCCAAGTACTTTTGATGCATGATATGGCCTCTAGGCACTTGTAGGAGTAGTTGCTATGAGTTTTGTTGAGCCTTGTTCACTTTTCTTTTGAGTCACTAAAAATTTGAGAAATTTTCAGAGAAAGAAAAAGGAAAAGATGAGGAGGTTCCTAAGAGGCTCTTCAAGCCGTGACCCCAAGGAAGATGAAAATGAGAAGAAGAAACCAGAGTATCCGGTCCCCCGAGCTGTAGAAGTTCGAGCGTGCGAGTGGCCAAGCGATGTGTTCTTACGTGCCGCCGGTCTTTATGCTGATTTTTATTACTTGCTGGAGAACGCAGGCCTTATTGCATTTGTTGAAGATAAGTGTCCACAATACCTCCTCCTCACTAATATTTTCGTGCAAAGCTTAAATTTCTATCCTAGGAAGAGTCCTCCTATGGTTGAGTTCAAGTTATACGATATCCCCCAGCGCATGTCACTTCAGGATTTTTGCAATGTTTGCAAATTGTCTTATGTTGGGGATATTCATGAACCTCGTCCATGGGACTTGGAGGCTTTCATTGATACTATTGTTGTAGGAGAGGAGAGAGGAGTGTCTTGCGCTAGAGTTGCTAGTGTATATCTTCTCGTGCTTCGGTATCTCTCATTATTTGTGGGAAAATGTTTGATTGGCCGTGGGAAAGATGGGGCTCTTAGCTCCCCAGATCTTGCGGTTTTGCGTGAAGCTCTTTATAATGATAAAACTTATAGCTTGGGCGCTATAGTGGGTCAACGGTTGAACACGAACCGTACTAAAGGCGTTGTTTATGGAGGTATCTATGCTACCCGTCTTGCTAAACATTTTGAGATACCTATTAGATTGTACGAGGAAGAAGAGATGCTTCTTCCTGATAGATATCTAGATTATGATAGCATGCTTCGCCCTGACTTTCTTGATAAAGATATAAATAAGAGGATGATTTATAACTTCGTATTTAGTCAGGGTACTCGTGAGACTATTACTTTGCCTGCTCCTTCTTTGTTCAATCTTCATCTAGGCAGGTACATTATTATGCCCTCGGACATCTACACATATTGGGGCATAGCGCCACCACAGGCGCCCGTGCTCGAGCTACCAGTCGAGTACCAGACGCTAGTTTATCAGTGGGAGCCAGAGGAGCTCACCCAGCAGTGGCACCCTCAGTACACTCCGAAGTATCCCGGAGATGGTTATTTCCCTCCATGGAAGTAGACCAACTTAGGCCAAAAGCCTAAGCTTGGGGGAGTATGTGTTTCTCACCAACTTTATATTCATGCTTACGCTTTCACTTTGATAGTTGGTGTTCACACCTTGCCACTATATCATCCATGCTAGTTTATTTCTTTTTCTCGCTTTCTTCTCATTAGTTGTAAGTTTACTTTCCAGCTTGCTTAGTGGTGTTTAAAAATAAAACCCAAAAATATTTCCCGTTCTTCTTTTGCTTGTTGGGAGGTTTCCCGTTTAAATAGTTTTCTTTTTCTTTGGGTCAAGGTAGAAGAGCATAGTTAAAATGTTTAGTGGCTCTCACATGCATAATTGTTTATCCTTCAAAGAGCCATATTACTTTGTCTTCTCCTCTATGTTTTCTTGCAGATTCCAGCTTAGTCCAATGCACGAGCACTCTCATTATTATTCACATCATTCGGTCATGCAAGTGAAAGGCAATAATGACGATATATGATGAAGTTACTGAGCCTGGAAAAGCTGGTATGAACTCGATCTATTTTGTTTTTGTAAATATGACTAGCTCATCGTTCGTAATTCAGCTTTGTTATAAGAGAAACGTGTTTGCAATGAGAACTGAGAGATCATAGTATCTAATTCCATGCTTAATTATCTAGGAGCTTATAATGGTTTGTCTTGGATGCCAAAATGAATTTCAAGATGATTATGATGTAGTATGATAGGATGGTATCCTCCTTTGAATGATTCAAGTCGCTTGACTTGGCACATGTTCACGCATGTAGTTGAAACAAAATCAACATAGCCTCTATGATATTCATGTTTATGGTGATTTATGTCCTACTCATGCTTGCACTCAATGTTGGTTAATTTCAATGTTTATCGATGATTGTTGTCGCTCTCTAGTTGGTCGCTTCCTAGTCTTTTGCTAGCCTTCACTTGTACTAAGCGGGAATACTTCTTGTGCATCGACTTCCATAAACCCAAAGTTGTTCCATCTGAGTCCACCATACCTACCTATATGCGGTATCTACCTGTCGTTCCAAGTAAATTTGCATGTGCCACTCTCTAAACCTTCAAGTAATAATCCGTTTTGCATGCCCGAACCGCTCATGTGGTGACAAGGGGTGGTCAGTATATTCCATGCTAGGCGTGTTATCCTCGATACGTGTTTATTCACTATCACTCACGAGAAAGGGGCTGGTAATTGGAATGCCCAGTTCCATGCTCAAAACGAAAAGATAATTGCAAGCAAAACTCCCCCTGGATTGTTGTTGGTATGGACGGCACCCGAGGATTCGGCTAGTCGTGGAGTGTGATTGATCGGTGGTGGGGGAGTCAAAACTTTACTTTTCTGTTTGGGAACCGCCTATAATGTGTGTAGCATGGAAGATGGTGAAAACTCTTGGTCATCGCGTTGACAATGAAAGCATGCCACCCAAAATTATTTGTCTGTGTTTTAAAAGCTTGAGCTCTGGCACCTCTGCAAATCAAAGCTTCCCTCTATGAAGGGCCTATCTATTTATGTTTCTGTTGAGTCATCCTCTCCTTATAAAGGCACCAATTAGAGAGCACCTCCGTCATTTTTATGCTTTGCTATTAATTCATATTGAGTATGACTGTGACTGGATCTTCTTTGCCATGATTTACAATGTTCAGTTAGCCCTTGGTCTTTGAACGTGCTCTGCATTTATGTTTTGCGGTCTCAGAAAGAGCTAGCGAGATACCATCTGTTCATATTGCTTCATGATTGTTTTCATTAAAGTTTTGACGTTTGAAACTTATTATTATTGCTCGCTAGTTTATTTTGCCATTGATATGAGTTTACCATGAGACCTAAATGTCATTGCTTATGTGGTTAGCTTATGATCTTGCTAAAAATTTGAATATGAGTTAGACATAATTACAACAACAAGATCAAACAGAGTTCGTAAAAGTGTTTGTTTTGTCTCTTTCAGTTTGTCAACTGAATTGCTGGAGGACAAACAAGGCTTTAAGCTTGGGGGAGTTGATACGTCTCCATCGTATCTACTTTTCCGAACTCTTTTGCCCTTGTTTTGGACTCTAATTTGCATGATTTGAATGGAACTAACCCGGACTGGCGCTGTTTTCAGCAAAATTGCCATGGTGTTGTTTTTGCACAGAAATAGAAGTTCTTGGAATGACCTGGAAATTTACGAGGATTTTTTGTGGAATATATAAAAAATACCAGCGCAAGAATCACCTGGAGACGTGGAGCCTGGAGCCCACAAGTCTAGGAGGTGCGGGCCCCCCTCGACAAGCCTGGTAGGCTTCTGAGGCCTTCGTGGCTCTGTCGCCTCCAATTCCAGCTCTATATAGTCTCTCTCACCCAGAAAAAATTAAGAGAGAAGAGTTCATCGCGTTTTACGACACAGAGCCGCCGCCACCACCTGTTCTTCATCTGGAGGGCAGATCTGGAGTCCGTTCTGGGCTCCGGAGAGGGGAAAGCGTCGTTGTCGTCATCACCAACCTTCCTTCATCGCCAATTCCATGATGCTCTTCACCGTTCGTGAGTAATCTCATCGTAGGCTTGCTGGACGGTGATGGGTTGGATGAGATATATCATGTAATCGAGTTAGTTTTGATGGGGTTTGATCCCTAGTATCCACTATGTTCTGAGATTGATGTTGCTACTACTTTTCTATGCTTGACGCTTGTCACTACGGCCCGAGTGCCATGATTTCAGATTTGAACCTATTATGTTTTCATCAACATATTTGTGTTCTTGATCCTATCTTGCAATTTGTAGTCACCTACTATGTGTTATGACTCGGCAATCCCGGAGTGACAATAGCCGGAACCACTCCCGGATATGACCATAGTATGAGGAGTTCATGTATTCACTAAGTGCTAATGCTTTGTTCCGGTTCTCTATTAAAAGGAGACCTTAATATCCCTTAGTTTCCATTAGGACCCCGCTGCCACGGGAGGGATGGACAATAGATGTCATGCAAGTTCTTCTCCATAAGCACGTATGACTGTATACGGAATACATGCCTACATTACATTGACGAACTGGAGCTAGTTACATATCTCCCCATGTTATAACTGTTACATGATGAATGTCATCCGACAAAATTATCCATCACCGATGCAATGCCTACGAGCTTTTCCTACTGGTCCTTGCTATGTTACTTTACGCTACTGCTGTCACTGCTGCTATTGTTACCGCTACTGCTGTTACCGCTGCTATTGTTACTATCACGTTACTTTGCTACTGAAACTTTGCTGCAGATACTAAGTCTTTCAGGTGTGGTTGAATTGACAACTCAACTGCTAATACTCGAGAATATTATTTAGGTTCCCCTTGTGTCGAATTAAGAAATTTGGGTTGAATACTGTACCCTCGAAAACTGTTGCGATCCCCTATACTTGTGGGTTATTAGGAAACCCTCAATTTTTAACCACCTCTCATTTTGCCAACAAAATTCCCCAAATATCTACCAGGAATAAAAGCAATATAGATTTGAGAGAGAATAGAAGCGGAACAAAATCCATAACACCACCATCAGGACATGGAGGGGGATCGGTAGGTCAACAACACCCATGAATTGGGGGCAAACAAGATGAAATTAGACGTTGATGCGGGGGGAAGCACCCCCAGCGGTAGCACTTCTAGAGGGATTCTGGCAAGGGCATGCACCCACGGTGGCCGGATGTTGAGGCACGAGGAATACGTCGTCTAGTAAAATGCCCACAACGCCACGTGCTCTGGGTCGGATGACTCGACCTGATGGATCTCCCAGAAGAGGAGCTCCACATCCATACACCCGTAATCCCCCATGAATCGGAAGGACTCAGCGAATGTCACGTATCGAATAATTCTGTTGTGGATCTCCGACCACTCACTCCAGTAGGGGAACCGATCCAACAATACCCTCCTCATCTCCCTACGCACCTCCGGCAAGTTGGGGTCGATCAGGGGTAGCGTGGCCACCTCATGAAGTTGCGTGCCACATGTCTGGCCACTCGCGTCACATGAGTCAGCCACCGGATTCAAACCGACGATGGCGCACCCCTGCCTTGCGAATAAGTCTTCGGCGGACCCAGGTGAGGGAGGAGTGATGTGCTTGGTGGGAGGATGAGATCGGCTATGAGATTCAATTTTCTAGTTTGTGCCGTTGCTGTCCCCGAGATAGAGAGAGAGAGGGAGATGCCATCCTAGTGGATCATTGTGGATTTGTAAAAATATTGGTGTTAAGGTTTGTGATTCCCGAAGCATGGAGGTATAGTCTCTAGTAACGTGATGAAATTTGAGCATAATTTTTCCTTGATTAAAATCCTATGTGCTGTTATAATCAGGGGCACGCAATGGTTAACTCCTACCATCATCCTCTCTAGGGGGATGCGAGTAGTTCTTTGCTTCGAGAGAGGTAATAAAGCTTTGCAATAAGTATATGAGTTCTTTATGACTAATGTGAATCCATGGATGTACGCACACTCACCTTTCCACATATTTGCTAGCCTCTTCGGTACAATGCATTGCCCATTCTCACCTCGAGGATTACTCCAAATTTCACCGGTGCATCCAAACCCTATGACATGATACGCTCTCTTGCACATGAGAGACCTTATATCTTACTCAAAATCGCCACCATACCTACATATCATGGCATTTCCATAGCCATTCTGAGATATATTGACATGCAACTTCCACTGTTACATCATATGACTTGTGTGTTCATTGTCATATTGCTTTGCATGATCATGTAGCTCACATAGTATTTGTGGTAAGCCACCGTTCATCATTGTTTACATGTTATGCTAGATCATTGCACATACTTGTACACTTCCAGAGACATTCATATAGAGTCATCTTGTTTAGTAGTTTTTCATATCAAGTTATAAGTAGATAGAAGTGTGATGCTTATCATTATTTGAGCATTGTCTCGGAGGAAAGATGATGGAGACAATGATTCCCCATAAGTAAGGATGACACTTCATATGGAAAATAAAAAATAAAGAAAAAAAGAAAAGAAAAAAAGAAAAGAAAAAAGAAACAAAAAAAGAAAAGAAAAAAGAAACAAAAAAAGAGAGAAAATAGAGAAGGGATAGTGCTACTACCTCTTTTTCCACACCTGTGCTTAGAGAAAGCACCTTGTTTTCCACATAGAGAGTCTCATGTTTTGTCATTATCAGATGCTAGTGGTAATATTTCACTATAGAACTTGGCTTTTATATCCCAATGATGGCTCTCTCAAATGCTTGAGGTCTTTGCGAGCGAGCAAGTTGGATGCACACCCGCTTAGCTTCCATTGAGCTTTCATACACTTATAGCTCTAGTTCATCCGTTCCATAGCAATCCCTACTCCTTGTGTTGATATGGATAGATGGGAATGTCCATAGCCCGTTGGGCCACCTAGTTGATGCAATACTTTATTCTCCACTTTTAGTCCTTTGAAACCTACCACCATACTCTATTCCACGTATATGATATGTCCATGGTTCATGCTCATGTACTAAGTGAGGTATAAAAAGCCGAAGCGCGTTAAACATTTCAATCCTATTGCTTGGTTTGACACCGGGGTGCTCATGATTTATACTTTATCCTAGGAAGACTAAGTATGAGATCGTATATGATATTGTAGGTATAGCACTCTGTAGCATTGTTATTTGGAAAGGACATGATTGTTTGCTAGTAAACCTGAGTATGGATGTATTTTTGTCAAATGATATACTATTGCCTTGAATCACTTGTATCTTAATATTCATGCCATCCTTATATATTTTCTCATGTTTATGTTAGGTAGCATTCCACATCAAAAAATATATTTTATCATTTACCAACTCGAGGACAAGTAGGAATTACTCTTGGGGATGCTCATACGTCTCTGTCGTATCTATAATTGTTTTGTTTCATGTCAATACTCTACAACATTCATATACTTTTGGCAACATTATATAATATTTTTGGGACTAATTTACTAATCTAGTGCCCAGCGTTAGTTCCTATTGTTTTTGCATGTTTTGCAAAAAATACGGAGTCCAAAGACAATAAATATTTATGGAGATTTTTTTGGAATATATGTGAATTTTGGGAAGAAGAATCAACACAATATGGTGCCCGAGGTGCTCCTAAGCCAACGCAGCACACCCTGATGGCTTGGGAACACCCCATAAGTCAATCTCTGCCCATCTTTAACTGCAAGAAAGATAATTTCCCGATAAAAACCTGCTCCAAATTTCAGCCTGACCGGAGTTACGGATCTCTGTATATTTAATAAATGGTGAAGGGGCTAGTAAACACTCACGAAAATAGAAGAGAAAAGAGAGAGAGAGACCCAATCTCGGAGGGATTGCTGCCCTCCGAGAGCCATGGCAGTCATGGACTAGAGGGGAAACTCTCGCCCAATCTAGGTGGTTGACCAAGGAAAAAGAAGAAGGAGGGGGCGCTCCCCCCTCTCTCTCGATGGTGCTGGAGTGCCACCGGGGCAACCATCATGACGGCTATCTACACCAACAACTTTGCCGCCGTCAGCACCAATCTCTACCCCTCTATGCAGCGGTGTAAAACTTCTTTTCCACGTTGTAATATCTACTTAAACATGGTTCTTAACGCTAGATATTATTATCCAATGATGTGTGGCTATCCTATGATGTTTGAGTAGATTTGTTTTGTCCTATGGGTTGATTGATGATCGTGATTGGTTTGAGTTATATGTTTTATTTTGGTGCTTTCCTAGGGTGCCTCCTGTGCCGCACACACGTGGGGGATTCTTGCTGAAGGGTGTTGTAAAGGGAACGAGCGTGAAAATAGTACCACGGGTACAAATGTGACGGCGGAGCCTAGCTACATCACATGTGTAACACTTGGATGTACGAGTTCAGGCCCCACTCGGAAGTGGTAATGACCCTACATCTCGAGCCCAGATGCTTAGTGTTTTCTTATAGGGGTGTGAATACATATGGTGCTTAATTGTTGTCCAGGAGCACTAGGGCAGCTTATATAGAGTTTGCGAGGCCCACGACATGCCATTACAAGGGCATTAAATGACTAATAACTATAGAAGTTACTAGTAACAAGAGCTCTAACTATGGCGTTACTTGTAACATTGGTCTTCACTGTGCTTTATGTGAGATGTTATGTCCCTTGGCTGTTGCAGCCCTTTCATTGTCCATGCTTGCCCTGCTCTGAGTGATGTTACGTGTCTGAATGACTTGAGGATGGTCGAGTGACTCCATATGTCCGAGTGAAATGAGAGTTGCATCAATAAACCTAGGACTTCAATGACTGTGTGGGGCCCAATGTGGGCCCTGAATGGCATGTCCATGACCCTACCCTTAGTAGCTAACCCCATTAGTAGCAACAGAATCGGTTGAGGTTTAACTAGCTGAGTGAAAGACTCTTCATGGTGTCTCCGGCGTGTGGAAAGCAGCTCGGGGTTGTTCCACTTAGATCCAAAATAAACCACCACAGATTCAGGATTAGATGATTCTAAATGGTCGGACTCACCCAGGGTCCTCATTAGGTAACATTTGATCATATCTCGGAGATACATATCAATGACTCAGGTATAAGCGGGCCAAGGGCACTGAGTGATCAGGCGAGAGTTAGGACTCATCCCGCTCGTGTCCGAGTGGAACTTTCTTGATCACATCTACGCGTATCCTAGTGATTCAAGTCCTTCACAGGGTAAGAGTGTTCGGCAGGTGGTGGATGGGGGATCCAATTGGATCAAAACACTCTAGGGTTTTTGCAGTATTCAAATCACGGGCGACGCGCACGTGCGCAGATAAGGAGGTGTTGTGGTTAGTGAAGGAAGTGGCGCAGGGCTTCAGTTTATGCACCTAGAATTCCGCCACGTGCAGCAGACGCACTATTTGCAGGATCTTGCAGATCTCCTCCTGATCGCTAATTGATGATTGAAGAACTCATGTCTGAGCTATTAAAGGGATATTTGGAGAGAGGGAGGGTAATATCATATTTGATCTTTCTCCCTAGCCCTCTCTGCCATTTTCCCAAGAGCTCCACAGCCAAGCCTCCTGCCACCACTCGTTCCAACCAAACTCCACCATGCAAGATGATGAGGAGCATGCCCGTGAAGGCCGAGTGGGTGAATAAGGGCTCCCTCGGGTCTTTTTCGAGCGTCGGAGGTGGAGAATCGAGGGAGACTCGCTGCCTTCCCGCATCACCAAGGGCCACCTGCCCGAGGTGGAGAATGAGGGGTTCCTGGTTGCCGGGAGCTGGCAACTACCGGGGGAGGGAGAACAAGAGCCTGCGCCATGAGGAGACGAGTGAGTGCTCCTCGTCACCCACTCATACGTATCTCTTGTATCTATAATTTTTGATTGCTTGATGCCAATATTCCACAACTTTCATATACTTTTGGCAACATTTTATATTATTTTTGGGATTAACTTACTTATCCAGTGCCTAGTGTCAGTTCTTTTTTTGTGTGTTTATTATTTCGCGGATATTCCATATCAAATGAAGTCCAAATGCGAAAAAAATTATAGATAGTTTTTTTTGGGATATACGTGAATTTTGGGAAGAAGAATCAACGCAACACAGTGCCCGAGGGAGGCCCAAGCCAGCAGGGTGCGGCGAGGGGGGTTGGTCACGCCCTGATGGCTTGTGTCTCCCACATAAGTCGGTTGGTTCCTACTTTTGACTCAAGAAAGATAATTTTCCGAAAAAATCCCTCAAAATTTTAGCCTGATCACAGTTACGGATCTACGGATACTTAAGAAATGGTGAAGGTCCAAAAACTAGGCACGAAAACAGGAGAGAAATGGAGAGAGAGATCCAATTTCAGAGGGGCTATTGCCCTCCGGGAACCATGGCGGCCATGGACCAAAGGGGAAACTCTCCTGTCACCTAGGAGGATACCAGGGAAGAAGAAGAAGGAGGGGGTCTCTCTCCCGCTCTCTCCCGGTGGCGCCGGAGCACCGACGGGGAAACCATCGTGATGGCGATCTACATCAACAACTTAGCTATTGTAACCACCAACTCGCCCCCCTCTATGCAATACTGTCAACCCTCTTCTCCCCACTGTAATATCTAGTTAAACATGGTGGTTAATGCTATATATTATTACCAAGTGATGTGTGGCTATCCTATGATGTTTGAGTAGTCTTCTTTTATCATACGAGTTAATTGTGGTATGATCTTATTGATATCAAATGTATGTTGATATGGTGCTATCCTAAGGTTCCCTCTGTGAGGTGCACATGTGAGGGAATCCCGCTGGAGGGTTTGCAATATGTTCATAATTCACTTATAGTGGGTGGCTAGAGTGACAGAATCTTACAGCTGAGTAAGAGGATTTTTTGCGTATGGGAGTAAAGAGGACTTGATGTTTAATGCTATGGTTGGGTTTTACCTTAGTGATCTTTAATAGTTGTGGATGCTTGCTAGAGTTCCAATCATTAGTGCATATGATCCAAGTACGGAAAGTGTGTTAGTGTATGCCTCTCCCTCATTGCATATGACAAGTATCTGTCATGTTATATTCAATTTCCTATGGACAATCTTTCTTTTATTTTACACAAAAAAGCTTACCACTAAAGAAATAAAAAAAAAATTATTAAGATAGTACCTAACTTTTATTTCCATGTTCCTTATTATCTTGAAAAACTATCTATTGCACCTACTAAGTACTTCTAGTTTCCTTCCCACAAAATAGTTTTAGACTTGTTCTAGGTAAAGTAAGCGTTAGCATGCATAGAGTTGTATCAATGGTCGATAGAACTTGAGAGAAAATTAATTCTACCATTAGCTCCTCATTGGGTCTCACACTCTTACTTATCAGAAAAGGCTACAAACGATCCCCTACACTTGTGGGTTATCATCCACGTCAAGCGAGGATTTTTGTTGCCGCACCCTTTCTTGTGCGCCTTTTGTGACTTCTGCGGATCTCAACTCCATCATATTCCCCCCAACGCCATCTCATATTTTGTTGCTTTCGTTTCTTTTTGTGAGAACTTGCTCGCCTGTCATCCCCACTAGGGCTTGTTCAAGAAGCTTTTTACTTGTTGAGTGATGACGGTGAAGAAGTATTCTCGATCGGGGAAGAAGATGAACGTTGTTTAACTCTACTAGTGCTTAGGCATTCATATTAGAGGGAAGGGTTGCTTCCCGCACATATCGTTCCCTGTCTCGGTCAAGGGCTGGCAAGACTCCTCGGTTTACTGCCAGGATGTCCCAATCGGTGACGGTCAGTCGGGCCGCCCGTCGTCCTCGACTAAGCAAGTGCAGTCGGCACCTTCCTTGACCTTGTCGAAGAAAGAGAGAGAGTAGATGTTGATATATTAGTGATTGTTCTGGTTGTGTTGGTGCAGACGGGCATCAACACGATGGACCTGTTGGAAGTCTTCTTCTAGCAAAGGATTCAACCCCTCCAGGACAGGGCCCGTCCCATGTGGATATACGAGGGGCCAAGTGATCCAACATGCATTCATCAGGAGGAGCTCGAGGTGAAGGAACTGTATGCCAAGCTCATGGCCATCAGCCACGTGCGGATAGACCTAGGGGTACGAAACCGGTGCCCCTTTCTCTATAGAGAATACGCCGACTACTTTAATTTGTGGTGTGATTTGCCCGAGTTATTTTACTATTGTTGTCTTTCTGCTATTTTACTTGGACTTGATTTTTCCGCTCGGCACGCCTTCACAACGAAGATCAGCCTCGTGCCGGCATCGACCGCACACCCCTCGACGTGGCGAGTGACACCAAGTGCCCCAATGGCTCAGGAGGCGAGGACGAGGATGTTGATGACAAGGAGGAGTTCGAGGAGGGCGATGATGACTCAGAGGATGGGGATGATACGGAGTCCTCTGCATCCAAGGGCGTCCTAGTCGAAACCCATTCCAATTCACGCCAAGACCCTAGGGCCCGTGATGGCAGTGTCAAGGCCCCGAGTGCCACCAAGACGACTATGTCAGCCGCCCCGACTCGCAGCTCCAAGCGAGGGCACAGTGATCCTACAACATCGCTGGAGAAGGTCGCTAAGCAGCCCAAGACGATTACTGTGAAGCCCCGGAAGGCCATCATCATGTGGATCAAGGTGGATTTGTCTCTGGCCTTAGCATAAGTGCTTTTGTTGGTGACATTTTCACTCAGACTGTTGTTTTTTGATTCTTGGCCAAATGACATAACTTCCGGAATGACTTTGCTACAAGGCTAATACCTCGACCGCTTCACTCAAGCCCAAAGCCCCAGAGAAGGGCCCAACTGATGTTGACATTGCGTATTCAAAAGGTAACATCTGAACCTGTTTAGATTTCATTCGGAAGCTTCATTTTTTTCCATTGTTACCAATCGACAGATCTTTAATGTTCGCAGTGCCACATGATGTGATTCAACTTGATCCGCTAAACCCTTCGGCCGTTGAGGATGTCGTGATGCACGACACTACCCCCACCACAGTGACCAGGACTTCTCATGCCAAAACCTCGACTCCAGCGCAGAGCATCACTCCGAAGGCTGCAGCCTCACACAGAACTGACCCGTCTACCACTGCACCAAATCCTCTGGTTGTCAACATCTTTGCAATGTACCATGTCCCGGAGGACTAGGTGTGTGCGAGCAAGGAGGCCCTGATCCAGCTAGAGTTAATGAATGACCAACTAAAGGAGGCGTGTGGTGCCATTGAAGCGCTGAATAAGAACATCCAATTAAGTACTCTTGTAAGTACCGGTCTCAGTCGGGAGTTTTCATTTTCATGTGTGTGTTGCTTTGTTCCCCTAGTGGGTTTGCATGGAGAACATCCATTGGGTGTTCTTCGAGTGGGGGCACGCTGAGTTCACCTAGTGGGTGTAGTCCCCGAGACTCCCATCGACTGAAGCAGTCAACGGTAGTCTTAGGTTCTTCGTTGTTTTTGATGTAGACCGTCAGGGTGCAGAACCTGATGGACCATTTTTCTTTCCAATGGGGGCTCGCTGAGCGCACCCACTAGGTGTAGTCTCCGAGACTGTCATTGATTGTTGCAGTCGGAGGTAGTCTTAGAATTTCTTTTGATGAAGTTTGACTCATGCCTTATCTTGTGTTTTTGTTTCCTGCTGGAAAAGTGTGTGTGAGCCCGGGAGCCGCTACAACGCCCTAGAGAAAGAGGTGCAGGACCTGCGGCCTAGCCTTGAGGCCAGGAAGGCCAAGAACATGCGTGTAGAGTACGAGAAAGACTCAATCCGAGGTAAGCACATTCCATCCAACTGCCTTGGTATTTGTTCTTTCTCCTTGTCCGAGTGAAATTACTTTACCAGATATCCGTACCAAAAATCATCAACTTGCTGAGACGCTGAGGACTTGTATTTCTTTAGACACCCTGAAGGCGGCACTTGAGAATAAGTATATGAAGCTTGCGTCTTCTTGGAACGAAGCCGCCCTGAAGACCAAAGCAGTCGAGGACAAGCTAAAATCAGTAGAAAAGCCGGAGGACGAGAAGTAAACCGTGGAGGTCTTTGCGAACACATCCACAAAGGAGCTCACCGAGCTAAAGAAGCAATATGCCAAATGGGAAGCCAAGTTCAAGCATGTCTCTTCCAAGAAGCTTGAGCTAGAGCAGTTCATCGAGGGGTTTGGCAATGAAATGAGTGAGAAGCTCAAAGGTGAGTCAATTAAACCTCAGCCAATGAGATGTAGGACCAACTCGTTAGTTTGACCAGTCAACTAAGACTGTTGACTCCTGATGTCAGCATGACATCATGCTTGTGTCATTAATGATTATCTGAAATAAAATAAATTTATTTAGTTTCTGAATATTAGTAAAACTTTGAAAAATAATATAAAATAAGCCGTAATCTGGATGAATAATCCAGATAAAAATGAATCGAACCCGGATACGCTATCCGTTCGTCTGCCACGCGTCCCTATAATAGCGATCATGGAACTTTTTCCATCATTTGTGCATGTCCGATAGTAGACAGGGACCCGAAAAATATCGTCATATATTATTCCGATCCATCCATGACATATAGTACTGCCTTAGCTCATGCCTAGCGCTACATTTAGTCATGTCATACTTTGTGATGCATTTGATTGCTCTGTTATTTATTATGTTTCCCCTACATTACTTCCTTTGCGGTAGACCTCGAGACCGATGATGATCCAATGATCGACTACTTCCCGATTCAGGATCCATTTTTGTCTATAGAGCAACCAGGCAGACAAACCCCCTTGAACATTCATATATCGCTTATTCTTTATCTCTCATGCTTGCATTAGGTTTTGCTACTGTTGTAGATAGCTCCTATATCTGATACATAGCCTATTTTTGATTAACTGCTGCTTTACTATACCACACTTTAAATAGCTTAGTATAGGTGGCTTAGTCATCCCCTTTGCCCCCTTAGTCTAGTTGCCCCGCATTATAGTCAAGTCTCGATCATCTGATCGACGAGCCAAGACCCGTCACCTCACTCACACCCCTTAGTTCTATGACAGTTTAGAGCTATTATCGAGTACCGAGGGTGACACCTCGGTACGTACTACTGATGTTAGCTCTGTAGTGTAGTTGATCGGCGATGGTTCTCGGAGGGTGATTCCTCCTTCACCACCTTCGATAAATGACTCTGTCGTACAACCCATCAAGCGTAGACCATCGAGGCTGATTCCTCCATGGTCACATTGACGGTTACATCATTCGGAATCCATCGAGGGTGATACCCTGGATCCCTTTGATGTTACAGCCACACAACTACCTGACCTTGTTACTGGGACTTGATGAATGGTGTGTTGTGGGTGGATTCCTGCGTGGATGTGATGATGAGTTAATTTAAGTGCTAATGTATATGGGTATTTGATCTTAGTTGGTCGAGAGACCTTTTTAGCACTAACCTTCAGGTGGGATAAGTTAAGGGTACTCAATGTCGTGGTATCAGCCAAAGCTCTTCACACGTCAGCATTGGAGCGGCGCGCACCCGAGTGGTCTGGATAAGCATCGTTCTTGTATAAGAGGTGCCAGGACTAACATCAGCTGCCCACGCAACATGCAGGAGCACAAAGGGTGATGTGCCCATTAACCCTGCGCGTTTAGGAGTTGTACCGATGGGTTGGCCTCTTTGTTGAGCCTAGGTAGGGATGTGACGTGTTGATGTTCCGATGTCGGGCATTACCCATGAAAGTGTGTCCGACCAGAGTTTATCAAGCGTGTTGGGTACTGTGGTGCACCCCTGCAGGGATGAAATTATCTATTCTAAAAGTTGTGTCCACGGTTATAGGACGATTTGGAGTTGTGCCCCGATCTTATACAACTACAACTATTACTTAACTGGAATGTTTGCTTCGAGATTGCTTCCTCGTAGGGAGTCAAGGAAGAATCTCTGGACGTGACCTTAATTAATATTGCTGCAACAATATAACTATATATTTGTGATGTTAGCTCTACTCTCGTCTATTGGTGCAAGGGCACTCAAGATGCTAGTATTTGATAGGTCTAGTCCCATCTCTCCATTCTCGCACTATTGCAGTCAGTCCACATAAAACCCATTTCCCTTGATGTTGATGCATACTTAGCATAGTTTACATGTCAGTCTTGCGAGTACCTTGGATGAGTACTCACCGTTTCTTTGCTCCCCTTTGCCCCTTCATTCGATTGTTGTGACCAGATGATGGAGCCCAGGAGATGACGTTTCCCGTCGACAACGTCTACTACCCTGACAGTGCCTACTACTACGTGCAGTCCGTTTACGACCAGGAGTAGTTAGGAGGTTCCCAGGCAGGAGGCTTCGCCTCGTTCGCCTCGTTGTATCTTTTGTGCTAGCCTTCTATAAGGCTTTGCCATGTTTCATGTTTGTACTTAGATATTTGTTGCTTCCATTGACTCATGTGTTTATCGAGCTTCTGTATTCTAGCCCGCGAGGAACGTGGCTTGTAATATGAAGCTTGTTTGTTTTTATTTGTGTCTATAGTTTTGTTGTGATATCTTCCCGTGAGTCCTTGGGCTTGGTCGTACGCATTTGCGTGTATGATTAGCTTATGATCAAATTGAGGGCGTCACAAGTTGGTATTAGAGCCGACTGCCTATAGGTAGACCTCTTTCCATTTCCTTGGCCAAAGTTGAGTCCAGTACTTGAAAAACTTTATTAACTTTGTTGTGTGGCTTACGGGCCACATCTCAATTGGGTGGTATTACTATGTTTTACTCCTATTCTATACTCTAGGTTCTAATCTCTCTTCTCTTTTGGGTTAATGATTTTAATAACTATAACTCTAGGTTCTCGTAACTAATTCCTCCCGGAGAGCTTCTCAGCCTAGATGATGACTCGATTCAGCAGAAGACTACGAAGATACGCTCTGATGTATTCTCGAGAACTTGTGCTCATCGCTTTTGCGATTTACCTTCCTCCGTCAACCCCTATGGATGACTACATACAAATGTCGTTCATATTTTATTTCTAGTTGCTCTAGTTTTTAGAAGGTACATCAAATTATCTTATCGGGGATTCGTTCATCCTGAGTTGTCATGGGTTTCGCAAGTCCCTCGGATTACTATTCGATCTTCCGCAATCCTCGGTTGCCTATTGGTCTTGATCCTTCTCACATGCTTGCATTATGGTTAATTCCATATGTCTAGCAACATTCATTAAATTCCTTTGTGATTTTCCTTTGATCTTATTGATTCAACCTTTGTGTAAATGCACATAATCATGAGTTAATCCTCATAAATTATCCGTCCGGCTTCAAAGTCCTTCTAGACATAGGGTGGTTCTCGGCAAGTCAACCTTGGTTGATTACCCATCTAAGTTCATTCATCTTGTTTGTACTTGATCGTAGCATCTGATTCTAATACACCGACCTAGAAATCATAATTCCTTTGGTAATTAAGTATCGATATTTTTCATATGTTCTATAATTCGATGCCTTGCATTCTATCTTCCTGTGATTGAGTATCGATACTCACATTAGGTCCTTCGTGGACCGCGAGACCCGTTGTTGGGTTATGATCCAATACCATCCTTTACATTAAAAAATTATTGTGATATTGTCCCCTTGATACATAATGCCATTGGTAAAATTGTGTCTCGTCCCTCTGATAAGTTGTATTGTGTGCTTTTGTCAGCCATGCTCTTCAAGCATGTGTTGATTACTCTTGAAGATTGTGGCATATGTTCCTAAGATGGCCCGATGGGTTGAACCTATGCCTTCCTAAATCCGTGTGATCCCAAGAGTTTTCACGAGTCTTACTCTTTTGGTGTTTTGCCACATAATCCTTCAAAGCTACAACCTCATCAAAAGCGAGGAGTAAATGGCAGGTGATGCATTCATGAAGTGGGAGTCGACCTTGAACTCTATGTTCATGCCCATGGAAACGACGTTAATCCTATCATACAAGCTTCTCGTATAAATAATCATTCATTGTATGGATTGATCTTGTATATCTGATTTGGTGCTTTGCAATCGTGGTTCTGACCGTGTTGTCCTACTTTGATTTCATTCTTAGGCAGGTTAAAATGCTTGCCTTCCAAAGATCAATACATTAGTCTAACCTCTATTCTGATCTACCTCTGTGTATAATCCCTGGTATCTCGAGAATACCACGGAGTTATATAAACTTTTTATGAACTCCTCACCAATGATGACGTTTGTTGATTCCAATTTTACCGTGTTTTGAGTTGTTGGACACTCAAGGAAACCAATAACTGAATCGAGTATGCATTGTGATTCAATAACTCTTAGTAATCTTTTTTGCTCATGAGTTTGTACTCGATCATGTCATTCCAAGCTGTTAGGCTACCTCATCATCGTCATGCTGGAGCTTGACCATGATCTCTGTCCTTCACCCCCGGAACACATTTCCAACTGTGCGTTAAGCTTACATTGAGTTTTCAACATAATGTTGGTTGTCTTGAAAGGCAATTTCGATTCTAAGGTAGCAAACTTATCTGTGGCTCCGACAACCTTTGACTTTGCCATTCCTTTGCTTGATGTCGTCCCAGATCGATTACATCTCCATGAAACTTCTTGACAAATGTTTCATGATCATCATCAGCATTCTGAGCTCTTCCATGATACCGATCGAGTTCATCGACAACCTTTTTGCATTCCCTCCAACACAAACGTGTTCATATTCTGTGTTGTCCTTTGATTTCCTTGTTAATTCGACTTATGTTACCTTCTACCTTGGAGTATTACCATATCTTATGTCAAGGATGTTGTGAGCATCATTGCACCTCTTAAGAATTCTTGATATAGGGATACTTCTCGCCATCATCATTCATTTCTTGGTCCCGTGTTGTTCCTAACTCGAACACCGACAAGTGAACTCGGATGTGTGATTCCAATACTTCTGGCAACCCTGTTGTCTTGAAGATTAATGACTCATAGTTTCATTCTTGGTATGTTGGTTGTTGACTCACGATTCTAGCATTTCTCGTGCTACTCATTCTGTATTTTCGAGTGCACCCTTCGACCAATGCTTAATTGTTGTTGTTCCCTCGAGCATACGTCATTATATCATTTGATTTGACAAATGCTATGTCCTTTTTATTTTTCAATTTGGAAATTCATGCCTATCGAAATCTTGAGGGATTGTTGCTGAGCCAATAGGCCACACCTTCAACTTCTCCTTGTTCCACGATGAAGCTCTTCAAAGCATTATCTTTGTGCCTAGCTCATGAAGAATATATTTGATCAAAGAAGTGTTTTCCCAAAGTTCACATGCATTCTCGCCTCCGTGAATATGTGGAAGTTTTGTTTTGCTTCCTCTAGCATCATCCCAAATCATTCACACATATGTGATATACGTTTTGAAGATTAGCTATCTTCACTTCATATAAGTTTCCTTAGTACCCCAAGCCACTAACTAATTTGATGAAGGAAAAGAAGTTCCTTCTAAAGAGCTAATCGAGGGTTACACAAGGACTTTGATATCCTCGATGATGGTTCCCAAACCAGAACTCAATTGCATTTCGTTGTAAGAATTCCACGTGGGCGCGAATGTATTGACATCGTGATCACGTGTCTTATAATCCAACATATGACTCAAGACTTTCTTCTGTAGTTCATGTCTTGAGGATATTGGATCAAGATCTTTTCTTCTCAGGCATCCTGAGCCTAAGGTATCCTGACACCAATCAGATCTGAATCTCAGGCACATATGATGGTTGGAACATTTCCCAATAATTATAACTTTGGTCTTTATGTAACCCGATACGGTGATGTGTTGTCTATCACACCTAGCCGGAGGACCTATTGTTATAGCATCTTGTTCAGCAAGATTTGCCATTCTTCCATGCAGAAATTGTATGACTTATTTTATAAGTTGTTTTTGATGAATCCTTTGTGTATGCAAAGTCTGAATCTTATATGATAGCCATGTCGATGCTACCTCAAAGCACGAATGTGGTACTTCAAATGTAAATAGGAACATTGGAAGCGTCACACTAAAATGTTGTCGATCAATTATCCAAACAAGATTGTATGGATAAGCCTCATGATTCTCCTCGCCCCTTTATTTAAATGGTTATGTATTTGGTGACCTATCATGTATACCATGCTCCAAATACCTTGGGAAAAGTTATCATCTACAACTTGTGTGTGAAAACATTTTCCTTTCCCAATGGTATGTTTAACCTTTCTTTTATTCTAATTTATCTGGGCACTGGTAATTCCCTGCTTAGTTAAAAACCTCGATGAACAACTCTGTCATTAAGACCCTGTTACTATTGTGGATAACATTCTGGTAGCCGCCGATGGACAAGAACTTTGGCCTATTGGTCCACCTCGTTTAACGAGTAGAAAAATGTTTCTATTCGTCCCCCGCCCTTGGTACCGACGTTGTTGCCAACATAACTGACATGCTATCCTCTAACATGTCTTGCTACCAAGACTGTGCTAGATGTCACCGCTCTGCCTGCTCTCGACCCACATGGTAGGCCCATAACCCAAAGTTCCACATGATCAAAAGCTGACTCTCTTGTACATCTTTGACTTCATAGTATCCTTTAAACTTGGCTTCGTATGAAATTCCCGAGCCACCGTCCAATGGGGCAATCTATTCTTGTATGAGACGCAATATTTATTTCGTTGTTCTAAAACCCCATTTCATATCTCTTTAGGCATCAAATGATTGCCTAATCGTTTGAAACCTTTGTGCCATCACATATTACTCTCAGTGAATCCCGTGAATTACAGCTTGAGGAAGAATTCATGTCCTCTTCCTTGAGTTCGCCGTGAGATACCCAACTTTGTGTTGCTATGTTCTTCCAAAGTTTTCCCTATTATCGCATTCGTAGGACGATGGAAATCCTGAGGGAAGGATGACGAGTACGTCGGGTTTACCCAAATTAGAGTAATGAATACATCAACAAGAAGGACCAACCTCTTCGATGAAAACAATAAAGAAAAGAAGACTCATTAGAATTTCGTAACCAAACATTTCCCCTTACCTGTACCTCTTAATTCTTGGGACGAGAATTAATTTTAGTGGTGGAGAGTTCTCACACCCCGGTAGTTAAGCTACAGTAACCACACACTAATGGTGCCATGCCATCAAGTTTAACTAAGTCAAATTTCCACTTGATAAAAATCACAACCATTTTCAAATTAGAATTGAAGTCTAATAAATTATTTCTTCAAACTGTAAAACAAAAATTATGGATGGGTTATAATTATTCTCTAAGCATTTACAAAATTGAAACCAACATTTTATAAAGTGTATAAATGCCCAAATTAATTAAAGTAGGGTCCAAAACATTATTTTAAAATGGCTTTTGAATTATAATTTTTTTCAAACTCTTTCAACTAGCCCCCAAACTTTTTGAGGCAGAGCACAAAAATGCAATAGGATTAATGGACCCAATGGCTCATTTTACAAAAGTTCTTTTGCTCATGAAATTAAAGTAAAACAAGAATTAATTTCTAAAATAGAAATTTCTTTTAAAAAAGGGAAGTGCACCCTTCCCATTATTTTCACTCGGCTTTAGCCCAGCTAGCACACCAAACCGGCCGGTGCACCTCACCCCTCCTCCCCTCTCGCTATACATGGGGCCAAACCAACCATAACGCCCACTCGTCCCACTCGCCCCCACGCCCCCACCCCCTCACCCTAACGGCGCACCCCCATCGAGCCCCCGAGCCCTCCGGCGCCCCCGCTGGCACAGGCCAGCTCCGAGCCCTCCGGCGCCCTTTGGCATTGGTCGTCGCCGCCATCGCCCCCGCGCCCTAACCCGCCACGACCAGACCCCGAGTGGCCCCGGCGTGCCGTCGGCCCCAGCCTGCCACCACAAGACCTCCCTGACCTCCTCCCCGCCGCTGGCACCTCCTATCCCCTTCTCGAGCACGTACCATCCTTTACAGCGCCGCTGTGATCTCCCCCTCTCCTCTTCTCCCCACGATCTGGTGCCCCCTCCCCTCACTCCGCCATCACCTTGGTGGTCCCTCCCCCTCGCCGTACCTACCCTCCCTCCGGCGACCCATCCTACGCCCCTGCCCCATCCTACGCCCCGCTCTTGCCCCCTGCGCACCGCGTGCATCAGCCACGCCTAACCCTAGCACCGGCGCCACCCCGTGCATTGCCCACCACCACCGATCGCCCGCTTCTCCCCTACTTGCCACCATCCTCGTAGCCACCACCACCGGGTCTTCGCTCCGACAGCAGCCCCCCAGGCCTCAGCCTCGGCCGGCCTCCAGCCACCTCCCAGCCAACATGGGGGAACCCCCCCCCCCCCCCGTGTTAGATTAGTTTGGGGTAAAATCCCCCCAGTGGATGACAATAAGGGCCCACGACTGTGTTAGCAGTACGATAGTTATAAAATAATAATAATGATATGAAAATATAAAAGATGATAATAATAATATATAAATAAATAGTTAATAAATGAATCATTTAATTAATCTATTAGTTAATAAATTAATTAAGTTATTAATTAATACAATTACTTAGTTGACTTAATTAACCTCTCATTAATTTGTCTAGTTAGTTAAAATAATTAATTAGGTTAATTAAACTAAATCTGTTTAATTAAATCGATTAATAATTTAAAGGAGTGAATGACATGTGGGACCCACCCTTTTTATTAAACCTAATTAAATTAATTTAACTGAATTAAACCTGAGTCAATGACATAGGACCCACTCGTCAATTTGACGAGTCAACTAAGACTATTGACTGCTGATGTCAGCAGGACATCATACTCGTGTCATTAATGATTATTTGAGATAAAATAAATTTATTTAGTTTCTGAATATTAATAAAACTTTAAAAATTAATGTAAAATAATCCTTAATCTGGATGAAAAAGATTTATACATGAAAGTTGATCGGAAAAACGAGACGAACCCGAATACGCCGTCTGTTCGTATCCCACACGTCCCTAGCATAGCGAACATGGAACTTTTTCCATCATTTGCGCCTGTCCGGTAGTAGTCGGAGACCCGAAAAATATTTTCAGATATTATTCCGATCCGTCCATGACTATAGTACCGCATTAGCTCATGCCTAGCACTGCCTTTATCTGTGTCATACTTTCTAATGCATTTGATTGATCTATTATTTATTGTGTTTCCCCTATATTACTTCCTTTATGGTAGACCCTGAGACCGATGATGATCCAGTGATTGACTACTTCCCGATCGAGGATCCGTTTTTGTCTGCAGAGCAACCATGCAAGCAAACCCACCTTGATGATTCCTGTATTGCATATTCTTTCTCCCTCATGTTTGCATTAGATTTTTCTACTATCGTAGATAGCTCCTATATCTGATGCATAGCTTGTATTTGATGAATTGCTACTTTACTGTACCGCACTTTAAACTGCTTAGTATAGGTGGCTCAGGCATCCCCTTTGGCCCCTTAGTCCAGTTGCCCCGTGTTATTGTCAAGTCTCGAACATCTTAACAACGAGCCAAGACTCGTCACACTACTCACACCCCCTTAGTTGTATGACACTTTAGAGCTACTATCGAGTACCGAGGGTGACACCTTGATACGTACTCCTGATATTAGCTCTGTATTGTAGTTGACCGGCGGTGGTTTTCGCAGGGTGATTCCTCCTTCACCACGTACGATAAACGACTCTGTCGTACAACCCATCAAGCGTGGACCATCGAGGGTGATTCCTCCTAGGCCACCTTAACGGTTACATCGTTCGGAATCCATCGAGGGTGATACCTCGGATCCCTCTGATGTTACAGCCGCACAGTTGCTTAACCTTGTTACTCGGACTTGATGAATGGTGTGTTGCGGGTGGATTCCCGCGTGGATGTGATGATGAGTTAATTAGAAAGTTAATGAATTTGGGTATTTGATTTGAGTTTGTCGAGAGACCTTTTTCGCACTAACCATCATGTGGGAGAAGTTATGGGTACTCGACGTCGTCGTATCAGCCGAAGCTCTTCATACGTCAGCATTGGAGCGGCGCGCACTCAAGTAGTCTGGATAAGTATCGTTCTTGTATAAGAGGTGCCAGGACTGACATCGGCCGCCCATGCAACATGCAGGAGCGCAAAGGGTAATGGGCCCATGAACCCTACGCGTTTAGGAGTTAGACCAGTGGGTTGGTCTCTTTGTTGAGCCTAGGTAGGGCTGCGATGTGTTGATGTTCCGAGGCCGGGCATGACCCAGGAAAGTGTTTCCAGCCAGAGTTTATCACGCGTGTTGGGTACTGTGGTGCACCCCTGCAGGGATGAAAATAACTATTTGAATAGCCGTGTCCACGGTTTTAGGACGATTTGGAGTTGTGCCCAGATCTTATACAACTACAATCGTTAGTTAACTGGAATGTTTGCTCCGAGATTGCTTCCTCGCAGGGAGTCGAGGAAAAATCTCTCATCGTGGCCTTAGTTAATATTGCTGCAACAATATGACTATATATTTGTGTTGTTAGCTCTACTCTCGTCTATTGCTGCCAGTCCACTGAAGATTGTAGTCTTCGATAGGTCTAGTTCCCTCTCTCTATTCTCGCATTGCTGCAGTCAATCCACATAAAACCCCTTTCCCTTGATGCTGATGCTTACTTAGCATACTTCTCATGTCAGTCTTGCGAGTGCCTTGGATGAGTACTCACCGTTGCTTTGCTCCCCCTTTTCCACTTGATTGGATTGTTGTGACCAAATGATTGAGCCCGGGAGATGACATTTCCCGTCGACGACGTCTACTACCCCATTAATGCCTAGAACTACGTGGAGGCCGCTGACGGCCAGGAGTAGTTAGGAGGTTCCCAGGTAGGAGGCTTCGCCTCGTTCGATCATTGTATGTTTTGTGATAGCCTTCTATAAGTCTTTGCCGTGTTTCATGTCCGTACTCAGATATTTGTTTCTTCCGCTGACTCGTGTTTTTATCAAGCTTCTGTATTCTAGCCCTCGAGGACCCTGCCTTGTAATATGAAGCTTGTTTGTTTTTATTTGTGTCTTGAGTCGTATTGTGATATCTTCGTGTGAGTCCTTGAGCTTGGTCATACGCATTTGCGTGTATGATTAGCTTATGATCAAATCAAGGGCGTCACACTAGCGACATCATAAAAAGTGTTTCGGGACTCCCTCTGGTGTTTTTAGAGTAAATAGGAATTTATAAGCCGAAGAATGGAATTAGGAGAGCCTCGTCAGGCCATCCCCCAGGCCGTGCCCTGATAGTTTGTGGCCCCCTTGTGAGGCCTCCTCCTTTCTTCCAATGCTCGTTGGTCTTCTTTTGGTCCACAAAAAATTGTCAATTTTTTTTGGGAAATTGGACCTCGATTAGTACTGAAAACCCGCAAATTCAAAAACATGCAGAAAATATCAACTCGCACTAGGCACTGGGTCAATAGGTTATTGCTTAAAAAAATATGAAATGATAAATAAATATCCCAAAAACATACTAGAATGATAATATATGAGGATGGAAAATTAAAAAAATATAGATACGTTGGAGACGTATCAAGCATCCCCAAGCTTAATTCCTGCTCGACCTCGAGTAGGTAATAGATAAAAACAGAATTTTCGATGTGAAATGCTATCCATGATGTAACCTTATGCATGTATGATCATTGAGAAACGATGAATTAACAAATATTAACAAGCAATACTTATAGGTATAAGTAGCAAATCACTAATCTTTCAAATTATATGATCCTCAAAGATTGTTTTACCCCCATCCATCTTTATTATATTATGAAGGCATGGCTCCATCTTCAACACATTAATACAAATGTCAAGCACCACGGTGTCCGAGTCGGGCAATTGGATCATACTTTTTCAATATGAATTAACTTTTTATTCTTCACGCAATACATGAGCGTGAACCATTGGACATAGCATAAAGGTGGAATAGAATATGGTGGTGGTTTCATAGGGGTAAAAGTGGAGAAGATAGTCTCACATCAACTAGGCGTACCAACGAGCTATGGAGATGCCTATCGATAAAAATCGATGTGAGGAGTAGGGATTGCCATGCAAACGATGCACACGATCTATAAGTGTATGAAAGCTCCACTCCTGCTAAGTGGGTTCACTACTAGGAAAAGGCGTGCTAGTGGCGCACCTGTTTTGGCTACTAATGGCGCACTACAGGTGCGCCACTAGATTCACGCCACTAGAATTTTTTACTAATGGCGCACCAGGCAGTGCGCCATTAGTATAGCCCATGGTGCGCCATTAGTATGCCTCCAAGTGCGGCATTAGTGTAGCTCATGGTGTGCCATTAGTATCTGGCTTACTAATGGCGCACTAGTTGACGATGTGCCACTAGTATGAATATTAGGTATTATTTTTATTTTTCTTTTCTGATATTTGCACAGGTTAGAAAACATATTACTGCACAGAATATAGAGAGCACAACATATAAACAGCAGATTTATCGAATACAATAGAAGATTAGTCTCCGAATACAATTCATCATATTAGTCTCCGAATTTAAAATACCGAACAAAGTTAGAACATTACAAGTCTCGAGACTGCGAGTAGCGAGTTTGTCTTCACATTACAAGTCGATATCGATCATCTAAACTACCATCACATAGAAGAGAGATGCGGTCATCACTATGAGCATAATCGCGATGAAACTGGTCTTCATCCGGTTCCTCCAACACTCCCTCCTCTCTCCCGCTAGATAGCGCGCGTATCTAACTTCCGCCTCCGCCCTACTGGTGTACCCTTTGTAACTGTTACCGCTGAAACGGTGAACCTGTCATCTGTGTGTGCGCTGCCATCATGAGTGATGGCATCCTCGGCGGCATCATCAGTGGTGTCATCCTCGACGCCACTAGGGGTTGTGTAGTCGGGATCGATGTCTACCGCAGCGTCCTCATAGAGGTGAGGTTCTTCGTCCATCTACTAGGACAGGTCCCAGAATGCCTTGCCCGAACCGCCGGCCTCATCGTTGTGGGCCATGCTTTGCTCTAAATAGGAAAAAAGTTTGGTCAAAAAGTTGGTTATTGTCAAGGAACAAGATCATGGTCTCATCATTTAGGGTTTGTCAACACCGAGGCATCCTAAAAGCTAAGCTTTTATCATTTAGGGTTTGTCGACGCCGAGGCACCCTAAAAGCCTAAGCTTTCATCATTTAGGTTTTTATCAACACCGAGGCACCCTAAAAGCCAAGGTTTTATAACTTAGGATTTTCGATGCTGAGGCACCCTAAGTGCTAAGTTAAGTTTTCATCATTTAGGGTTTATCGATGCCGAGGCACCCTAGGTTGACTGATATATATGGGTATCTTCTAAAAATAGAGCATCTAGCTTGTCTTATCATGTTGAGTAAAATGAATGACACTGTGCTGTGCTTCTATTGATAATAGTTACATGGCTATATATTTTCGATGTGTGCATCAGTCGATGTAGAGCCCCAGAAAATCCCCTTCCCGAGAAAAAACATATTTATACTTCTTAATTTCTATGTTTCTGTAGTTTTTGGATTGCATGTTGTTTCGTTCTCTTGTAGATGCACACACGAGCTCTTGCATATTCTCGGGAATGAATAACGTCATACAATTTCTAAGAAGAAAAATATAGTGCCAAGTAAAAGTGTAGCATTATTATTTGAAATCTGGTCTTTCTAAAAGTAAGTAGAATATTTATAACTTTTACTAACTAGGCTTCTTTGCATTTCTCAACATCATGCAATACCTACAAAGGAAATAATATTATACCAAATAGAAGTGTAGCAAGACTATTTTAAAATCTAGCCTTTATCTTGGAACGTCAACATAGATTGGTCTTACATGCTCAACATCACGATATCCCTTCTGTCCCGTCAGTATCTCTGTGATTATAACACAAGGCTATATATGTCTGACTTGAGTGTAATTTGTCCATTTGTGAGAAATTCTGGTGCCATGTACCCCCTACATTCAAATTTATCAAGTTTAATCAGTAAATGAGAAAAGGAAATACATGCAAATCACACCACATCGGGAAAAAAGAGATTATGACTCCCATGAGCCATAGATATGACTTACGAAGTTCCCATCACTTCTGTAGTAAAAATTTGGGTTTGCTTTTCAATGAAGCGCCTTGAGAGACCGAAATCGGCAATTTTCGGGATCATTTTATCATCCAACAATATATTTGTAGGCTTAAGATCTAAGTGGACAATACGCCGCTCAACATGGAGATAATGATCTGATAGCGCTCTGTCCATTCAAGTACACGAGATACTCCTATAATGGGGCGAGAAGAAAGAGGGGTCCAATATCAGAGATACTTTGGTAGGTAGTGCAGAACACAAAACATGATTAGTTATATCCCTTCTATAATTCTACAATGTTTTGTTTAGCCACATCATGCTATAATTGTGGAATGCTTGAACCATATAATATTTAATCAATGATAAATAACATGAAGAAGAAGTTGAGAGTGGGGGCTGAAACACATGATACGTGCCAGATGACCTTACGAGTGATATACTTATAAAGACTCGCTCTAGGTAGATACTCGAAGCAAAGCAACATTTGTCGTACATTTGCCATTACAGACCCTCCCTCATGTTCTACAATTACGCCTTGTGCATCAGAACAATATCCCAAAATACAAGCATATTAATGAATTCTTTTCCAATACTCCAGAATGGTGCACTCCATTTCTATCCTAGCAGGCAAAAACTTTGACAGATAAACTTCATTTACATACAAATTGAACAATACACGTAGGTCATCAACTGCAGAACTGCATGAATTCTTGGAGGTAGATATAATAATACAACAAAATGCAGGCATTGCTCTCTGAAGAAACAACAAGATTGCATATGCTAGACAATGCTTGGCATTATAGACTTGAAGAAAATAGCTAGTGGATGTATTACATCACAACACAAATTACAAAATTTAGAGAAAGCGTTCTGTATCAGAACACACCTGTCATTATCTGTTCTGGCATCTTCTGCATCAGTCGCATCATTAGGCTTAGACACCTTCTCAGGTTCTAAACATTGTGGCAGAAATGTTATGGCACATATTTGAGCCGCACTACACCACAATCATAACAGATAGAAATAAGGCTACATTACCTTTCTTTTTTATTTTCAGATGTACCAGAGACCTGCTATGTAAAACTTCTCAGATTTGGGGAATCCGTTTTCCCTATGTTTGAATGAACATAAATACGAACAATAAAAAGGAAAGAAAATGTAATACAAGCTTTAGTAAAACAATAGGGCAAACTCTTTGGGCAAAGCCAATGATTCAAGTATAACAATTTACTAGTTGGATACATGCTTTGACAGTAACAAGATATCAAGTATTAGTTTCCCTGCCATTTATGCCCTTCGTTCACAAATATAAGATGTTTTGGATATTTCAATATGGACTACATACGGACTGACATGAGTGAACAAACACACTGAAACGTGTCTATATATATATCTGATACTGAAAAAAGTTACAACATCTTATACTTGTGAATGGAGGGAGTAGTTTTTGAGAGACACGGCTGGAAAGTAGGCAGTGCAAATAACCACAGCGTAAGTCTGAATGGTTTTGGTGGAACAGGAGGTATAGTAATCAGAACTGTCGCATACTAAACATGCAATAGAAGGAACTCCAAAGTGATATACAACTGCTAATAGAAAATAATGGAAACAACAGACTAACATAAAGAACATAACGATTGTCTTGACTGGTCGGACACCAGCCCTTCTTTCCTCTTCTTCTTTCTTTTTAAGAACTTGATTGAACATAGATTAAATGTATCAGTGAAGCGACCCACATGTAGAATTATACAGTATATAAGAGAACTTTTATGATACAAAACCTATGAATAAGATCTTCTATTGCAGTGCAACTAGATAAAAGCTTCAATGGGTTGAAAATGGTACGTAAGCATACATTTGTAAACAGTTTTTAAAAACACAAACAGGAAGTCAGATTACATACCAGTTGATCATCACTCCAACATGTTTTCTATATAACTGGATGAATCTACAGATATGTTTCACACCTGGAGTGACATACACCCAACTGGAAGCGTGTAAAAAAAGCAAGAAAGATAAGGTGGGGATAAGGAAGAAGCCATCAGGATCAGGGGCCATGAATGTATACTTAGGTTGGGGATCTGGAGCGAGTCTCTCAAGGTACTGAAGGGGGGCTGGTTGTGTGGTAGGAGTGTCGTTAATATGAATAACACGAAACTTATAGAATAAAACTGGTCGTATGGTTTATCCCCAATCTCCATCTTCGTTTCTGTTATTTTCCCCTGATCCCCGATTTCTACAGGTGTTCGCACTATCGTGTATTCGTGAGGAGGTAGACTTTATCCAAATATCAAGGACATAACAAAATGAAGCTGGCCTAACTGAAGTTGGTCCATAACAATAATAAACTAGGTTTCACGTGCATATTATTCCTGTTTGCAGTCAATGCAACATGGACGAAACTGAAATGTTGTATTGGCATTCCAGCTAACTGGTGGAGTGCTTGTGGCGATACTAAAAAATCAAGTGATTTTGCTTCATCCCTCATTTCCTCAGTTATAATAGACTCTTGGCCCCAAAAATATTATAAAGTTTTCATCTAGCAACCACAAGAGGAAAAAGGATACCATCAAAGAGGATATAATACGCATCTCTGATCATGACCATCATTCTACCATTTTACTATCTACTGAGTAATGGGATTACCATAAAACACGTATAGTAATAACCACAAGGCAGACTACAACAATAATCCATTCCTATGAGTGTGACCCCAACAAAGAACAAACAATAGCCATTACTCATGAGAGGCATACCGCATACTCAAATACCCTAGCATTTCACGCAATCATCAAACATCTTCAATTCACTCTAACACACACATCAGATTCAGCATCTGCAGCTTGACTTTGCCGTGTCTGGATGAGATTCGCCTGCACTCGTGCCTGAAAAAAAACCTGCACATTCAAGAATGCAGTAAAGAATTAACTAGGGGCATTACAAGACAAATATACCAGTCGATGAAGATGAGAAAGTGTAGTTTGCTGGTAGAGAATATGACAACCATCCTGCTCGCTGGCAAAGGAAAGCATCGAGGCGGACTGGCTCCATCATGGAAGCCTGTCCCTGATAACATAAGTCTAGTAGAGGGCCGGCAATGCCACCTTGCTATTCTATGCATAGTACATGAAGGAAAGCAGGTCTCCATTGTCGATGCCCGAGCAAAAGCTGCAGACTTGCTCGGCTTGGTCAATTCATCAAACACCTCGCAGGTGCAAGTAAGCACAACGGGCTGGAGCATGTACCTGGAACCAGCCACCGCCCTGCCCGCATCGACAGGAGGCTACTACTCCGCTCGCCTTCTCCAGGACACGAAGGCCCCTGGCCCGAGCGGGACCATAGCCACCGGCGTACAAGAGATTGGTCGCTCGCCGGGGAGCAGATCTGGCAATCGAGGACCGAGAGAAAGGGAGGGGACAGGTTGGGCGCTCCCCTCTCTCGGGGTGAGGTGAAGCTGCCGTCGAGCTTGGCGGGGGACTTGAGGTGGGAGAGCTTGGCGGAGGCCTTGACGGCATGTGCATGTGTGAGGCCGCAGGTGGAGACTAGGTACTCCTCCATGGTGAAGCCACTAGGGTTCGGGGGAATGGCGGGCGCGGCACCGGATATGAGGCGGTGGAGATGGGATGCGGGAGAGGCGGCCGGAGAAGAAGAGAGGAGATGGACGAGGATGGAGCTTCGCAGCCGGAGCATGGCGGCGGCGCCGGCGGCGAGGGAGATGGAGGAGAGAGTGGTGAGGGTTTGCGTTGGTGTGGTGTCTGGTCTCCTTTTTTGCGGTCGCGGTGGAACTCCCTCTCTCCACCCTCGTTTGCGGTCGCGATAGGAGGAGAGAGATTTTTTTTTTCAAAACTACTAATCGCGCAGCACCTACAAATGCGCCATTAGTAATCCTGGTTACTAATGGCGCACTAGCTGGTGGTACGTCATTAGTAGTTTTGCAAAAAAATATTTATAGTAGTGCCTCACTGGGTGAGTGGTGCCCTATTACTAGTTAAACTAGTAATGGCGCACTCTGTCCCGATGCTCATTAGTACTTTTGAAAAAAAAGTTTGGTAATATTGACGCACCGTGTGTGTGGTGCACCATTAGTGTCCATTACACTAAGGACACTAATGGCGCACCTGCACATGGTGCACCACTGCTATATAGTAGTGGCGCACCACTTGTGTGGTGCGTCATTAGTGTCTATATTATCTATAGCCCTTTTCCTAGTAGTGGGTGTGCAACCAACTTGCTTGCTCATGAAGACCTCGGACATTTTAGGATGCCCGTCATGGGAATATACAAGCCAATTTTATGAAAAAGTGATTCCCACTAGCATTAGAATGATATACATGAGACTCTCTATATGAAGAATAAGGTGCCACTTTGAGGCACAAGTGTGGTAAAGGATAGTAGAAACGTCCCTACTCTCTATTTCTCTCATTTTTATGGTGGGATCATTTCGCCACCCCCATTTTTATTTCCTCACTCGGACAATGATCTAATAATGATGATCCTCATACTTTTATTTACTTACAACTCATCATGAAAACTGCTAGGACTATATGACTCTGAATGAATTCCTCTAGTAGTGTAACGGGATGTGCATAGATCTAGCATGACATGTATCAAAAACATGATGAATGGTGGATTTGACACAAATACTTTGTGAGACTTATATGATCATTCAAAGCATTAGGAAGTGATGATGGCATTTGCATGGCAATATATATCGGAATGGCTATGTAAATGCCATGATAGGTAGGTATGGTGGATTTTTTGTAGAGGATATAAAAAGGTTTATGTACAACACAATGTGTGATGTCACGGGGTTTGGATGCACTAGCAAAAGTTGCATCGATCCTCAAGTTGAGAATGGGCGAGGCACGGTACAGAAGATGCTAGAAAATATGAGGTGGTGAGAGTGCATATGTCCATGGTATCACATTACTCATGAATAAATCATATACTTATTGCAAAGTATTATTAGTTTTATCACAAATCAAAGTACTACTCGCATGCCCCAAGGGAGAGGGTTGGTAGGAGTTAACCATCACATGAATCCAACTCCAAACAACACATGGTTTTCAACGAGGAATAAGAATGCTCACAGATAATCACCATGCATTTTTAATTTTTTAGATGAACAAGAAGTTTAACATCTCTTAATATCGACACCTATCTGAATTAATAATAAGACACTCACACCTTTTAATATCACCACATCAATATCATGAACCCACAATTTCTCTATATGTGCTATATGGTGGTTTTAACCATCATTCATTGGATACTCATTATTTATGATCTAGTATTATGACCTAAGCAAATTACCTTCACTATTTGTCCACCACTCAAAAAGATATAAGTGAAGTACTAGAGCAACTCCTAAGCTCAAAAGATATAAGTGAAGCACATAGAGTATTCTAATAAATTGTGATAATGTGATCTCTCTCTCAAATAGTTGTGTCCAGCAAAGGATGATTGTATCAAACTGAAAGTAAAGTAAACAAAAGCAAACTATGCTTCAAGCAAAACTCATATCATGTGATGAATAAAAATGTAGCTTCAAGTGACATACTGATGGATTGAGATGAAAGAGGGGATGCCTTCCGGGGCATCCCAAGCTTAGACGCCTGAGTATTCTTAGAATATTACCTTGGGGTGCCTTGGGAATCCCCAAGCTTAGGATTTTTCTACTCCTAAATCCTTTGTCCATCGGGACAATATACAGAACTTGAAAACTTCAATCACATAAAACTCAACAAAACTTCATGAGATCTGTTAGTATAAGCAACATATCAAATAATTTTAGGTGATGTTACTTATTTATTATTATTTTATTTTAGCATAGGGTATTGTATCTTAACTCCTCCATAGTTTATACCCACCGATACAATCCATAGCATCATCAAAACAAGCAAACTATACATGCAAAAACAAAATCTGACTAAAATAGAACAATCTCTTCTATAACTTAAAAAATTCTTAAAAATTTGGACAACCTGAGGAATTTGTATAGAAATACTGTGTAAACAATTCAGCATAAAAATACATTTGAGTAAAATTAGAGAAATTCTGCACTCGGCATCAATGTTTTTGTTTTTGCACTGTATCAATTCTAATCATCATGCAAATCATCCCAAAGGCTTTACTTGGAAAAACACTAATTAAAATATAAAAACATAATCATTACAAAGGCAATAATATTGTTATCACACACTACCACAAATAAAAATAAAAAATTAAAGATAACTATTGTGTTGCCTCCCAACAAGCGTTATCGTTTTACACCCCTAGCTAGGCATATTGCATAGTTTCAAGAGTTGTCATCTTTTACACACAAACCATAAGTGGCTCTCGTGCTGGATTCATATGGTGGCTTGATTCTCGCTCTTGGGAAGTGTTCCGTTCCTTTCGTTAATGGAAATTGGAACCATATATTTCCCTCTTTCATGTCAACGGTTGCACCTATAGTTTGTAGGAAGGTCTTCCAAGTATAATTTGCTAGTAGGGTTGCAATCAATGTCAAGCACAATCAAATCTACTCGCACATAATTTTTATTTGCAATTATCAGCGCATCATTTATTCTACCCAAGGGTTTCTTGATGGTAGAATCCGCAAGATGCAAGTTTAGGGAACATTCTTCAATATTACTGAGACCAAGCACATCACATAAAGTTTTTAGTATGGTTGAAAGACTAGCGCCAAGGTCACACAAAGCACTGGATTCATATTTATTTATCTTGATATTTATAGTAGGTTCCCACTCATCATGCAATTTTCTAGGAATTAAAACTTCAAGCTCAAGTTTCTCATCATAGGCTTTCACCATAGCTTCCACTATATATTGAGTAAAAACTTTGTTTTGTTCATAAGAATTGGGTGAGCTAATAATGGATTGAATCAAGGAAATGAATTCTACTAAGGGGCAATTGTCATAATTAAAGTCCTTGTAATCCAAAATAGTGGGCACATCACAAGTTAAAGTTTTAACCTCTCAAAACCCACTTTGTTCAGCTTTAGCATTAAAATCATCACCCTCCAAGAAAACGGGCCGCACCTTTAGTAGAGTTGACTCATATCTAGTCCCTTTATAATTAACATTGAGAGAATTAAACAAATATTCAATATGAGAAGTACCAATCATTTTAACATCTTCATCATGATTCCGGTAAAAACCAGGTGGAAGAGCTTTTTCTAAGAATTACTCCTTAGCTTTTAACTGAGCAGTCCTCTCCTTACTTTCATTAATAGAAACATGGATAGATTTAATATTATCCATAAAATCATGCTTAGGAGGCAAAGCTTTTTTAATAGTTTCTACATCAAGAACAATCATATCCATGTTATTAGCCAAAGTATCAACGACCAACAATTTTTATTCTTCCATAATGAATTTTTCTTCTACCATTGTATCAAAAACCAGCAATCAGAGGGTATCCTATTGTAATTTGTAGAGGAATTTCCATAAGAATTACCATTATAATTGTCATAACCATTAAGATTATTACTAGGATACAACGTAGCATTGAAATTACCCCTATAAGCATTGTTGTTGAAATTATTTCACGAGACAAAGTTCACATCAATAGCATCATTATTTTGTTCAACCAACATAGACAAAGGCATACCACTGGGATCAACATGAGTATTTTTATTATCAACGAAGTTCATAAGAGCATCCACTTGTTCACTCAAAGTAGCAATTTCCTCAACAAAATTTACCTTCTTACTAGTTGGAGCTATCTCAGTGTGTGATTGGCACTCTCTGGCAATGGCTAGACGAATGCTATTCTCGATTGCTCAACAATTAGAAATTGTCTTGCAATGACTCACCAGCGTGTGGGATCGAGGTAGTTTTCGAGGGTAGAGTATTCAACCCAAATTTGTTGGTTCGCCAATAGGAAGTGAGAGGATACTCTCAAGTATTAGCAGCTGAATGTGTCAGATTTAATCACACCCGAAAGATTAATATCTGCAAGCAAAGTATCAACATAAAGTAGTATGATAGCAACGGTGTCAGAGACGATCTATTGACGGCAGACTATTCCTAATTGTCGTATCAATGGCGCCAAAAGTTGCCCATTGACGGAAATTGTCTTTTCCCGTCAATGACGAGCGAAACATCATTGTAGCAGGTAGCAGAAGTGTAACGAGTAGCAGCAGTGGCAAGGAACAACAGTAGTGACAGCAGTACCAAGTAGCAAGAGTAGCAAGTAACAGCAGTAGCAAGTAGCAACAGTCGTAACAGCAGTAGAGGAAAACAAGTATCAACAACAGCGGACAACCTCGTAGGCAATGGGTCAGTGATTTGTTTGGATGATATTCATCATGCAACAGTTATAACATGGAGAGATATGTGGCTAGCTCCCGTTCATCAATGTGATGTAGGCATGCATTCCGTGTGTCGTCATACGTGCTTAGGGAAAAGAACTTGCATGACATCTATTGTCCATCCCTCCCATGGCAGCGGGGTCCAAAAGGAAACTACGGGATATTAAGGTTCTCATTTTAATAAAGAATCGGACCAACGCATTAGCACTTGGTGAACACATGAACTCCTCAAACTATGGTCATCATCGGGAGTGGTTCCGGTTATTGTCACTCCGGGGTTGCCGGGTCATAACACATAGTAGGTAACTACAACTTGCAAGATCGGATCTAAAACACACATATATTGGTGACAACATAATAATTTCAGATCTGAAAGCATGGCACTCGGGCCCTAGTGACAAGCATTAAGCATGGCAAAGTAGTAGCAACATCAATCTCAGAACATAGTGGATACTAGGGATCAATCCCCGTCAAAACTAACTCGATTACATGATAGATCTCATCCTACTCATCACCGCCCAGCGAGCCTACGAATAGATTACTCACGAACGATGAAGAGCGTCATGGAATTGGAGAGGGAAGAAGGTTGATGATGACGATGACGACGATTTCCCCTCTCTAGAGCCCAAAACGGACTCCAGATCTGCCCTCTAGATGAAGAACAAGATGCAGCGCCGCCTCCGTACCGCAAACGCGACGAAATCTTCTCTCTTGATTTTTTCTGGGACGAAAGTGAATTTAGAGAGCTGAGTTTGGGGGCGGCAGAGCCACGTGGGCCCCACAAGCTTTCTAGCCGCCACCAGGGGGTGGCGGCTACAGGGCTTGTGGCCCACTGGCCCATCCCCTCCGGTGGATCTTTGCGCAGGTATTTTTCATATTTTCCAGAAATATTCTCTGTAAATTTTCAGGACGTTCTGAGAACTTTCATTTCTGCACAAAAACAACACCAAGGCAATTCTGCTGAAAACAGCGTCGGTCCAGGTTAGTTCCATTCAAATCATGCAAATTAGAGTCCAAAACAAGGGAAAAAGAGTTTGGAAAAGTAGATACGATGGAGATGTATCAGTATGCCATTGAGAATAGTTGGCCATGATGTTGCACAGAAGATTGGTGGCCTCTCCTAAGGTCACCTCCATGAAGGTACCACGTGCGGCAGAATCTAGATGATTTCTAGACACAAAGTTTAGTCCAGCATAGAAATTTTGGATAGTCATCCACAAGTTTAAATCATGAGTTGGACAATTTCTTATCATCAATTTCATCCTCTCCCAAGCTTGTTCAACATGTTAATGATCTTGCTGTTTAAAATTCAGTATTTGATTTCCAAGGGAGATGATCTTATGAGGAAAATACTTGGCAATAAAAGCATCTTTACACTTATATCATATTCCAACACGATTATATGGTAAAGATGAAAACCAAGATTTAGCTTTCTCTCTTAGTGAAAAAGAAAAAAAATGCACAATATCATTATCCATGTCCATTTTATTTTGCGTATCACAAAGTTCAACAAAGGTATAGAGATGTGAAGCGGGATCCTCATTAGGACTTCTCGAAATTTTTTCTTTCATGACAAGATTCAATAATGCAGCATTAATATCAGAGGACTCCGCACTAGTGGACTGTGGTATAGGAGTACTAATAAAGTCATTATTATTAGTATTTGAGAAGTCACACGATTTAGTAGTATCATGAGACATGGTAACCAAGCAAGTAAAGAACAAACAAGACAAGCAAACTATAGAGCGAAGATGCAATCTAGTGACAAGCTGAACAAGCAAAAAATAACTTTTTTTTATTTTTTTATGTGAGACAAACTAAATATACCAGAATTAAAAAGAGGAACAAGTGAATGAAATTTTGAGTGGACTTACGTGGTAGTTGGTGATGATATTCCCCGACAACGGCGCGAGAAATCCTTCCAAATACTCGTGATCTGCGTTGGGCTTTCGGTGAAGAGGAACGGGTTATCGCATCACAAAGAGGGTAAGTCTTTCCCTCGGTTATGAAAAAAAGTATTGTCGTACCAATGGGAATATCAAACACAACTGTCTTGAGCGGCCGCACACAAAATAACAAACAACTTGCACCCAACGCGGGCAAGAGGGTTGTCAATCCTCTTGAACTGTTATTTGCAAGCAACTGAGGTGTGTAGATAATTGTAGATACTAAGATAGATTAAAAACAAGTAAATAACAACAAGGTATTGAAGGTTTTATCAGTATGTTGTGAATAGACCCGGGGGCCATAGCTTTGCCTGATGGCATGTCTCATGGAAAAATAGCATACAATGCGTAAACAAATTATTGTTGGGAAATTGACAGAAAATCGGATAATTATGCAATATTCACGACAATGTTAATGTGTATATAGGAATTAAATACATAAATAACTAGGATGACTTCTTCTTGCACCTATTACTAATACTTCACTTCAAGAGCGCTTCGATGATTGCCTCTCTACGTATTAAGTTCACGAGGAACGAAGTAATGCATGGAGTAAGATGGCATGATGTAGACAAAGTAAACTCAAGCAATATGAATAAACCCCCTCGTTGTCTCCTTAGTAGCATCAACACAAAGATGCATATTTTCCCCTTCTGTCACTGGGATATAGAAACCGCAAGGTTGAACCTACCACAACACACCTCTCTCACAAAAGAAATACCGATCTAGTTGGCCAAACTATTTCAATAGATCAGAGAGAATTATGAAGCTATCGTAATCATGCACATAAGAATGATATAAGTATTCATAGGTGACTCAAATATTTATCATGAATAATCTGAACATAAACCCATATTTCATCGGATCCCAACAAATGCACCGCACAAAAGGAATTACATCATATGGATCAAAGCAAAGATGTGATGACCATTGTATTGAAGATCAAAGAGAGAGATTGCCATCTAGGTACTAACTATGGACCCGTAGGTCTGTGGTCTACTACTCACACATCATCGTGAAGCGCGGCAAGGTTGATGAAGAGGCCCTCCATAGTCGATTCCCCCTCCGGCCGAGTGCCGGAACGAAGCTCCAGATGGCCTCTTGTCGAAACAGAGACCTGCGGCGGCGTAAAAGTGTTTCGGGAGTGCCTCTGGTGTTTTTGGGTAAATAGGAATTTATAAGCCGAAGAACGGAGTCGGGAGAGCCTCGAGGGGGCACAAGCTATTAGCCCCCAGGTCGCACCCTGATAGTTTGTGGGACCCTCGTGAGGCCTCCAACTTTCTTCCGATGCTCGTTGGTCTTCTTTTGGTCCCTAAAAAATCATTAAAAAGTTTCACGGCAATTGGACCTCATTTGGTATTGAAAACCTGCAAAGTGAAAAACAAGCAGAAAACAACAACTGGCACTTGGCACTGGGTCAATAGATTAGTGATAAAAAATAATATAAAAGATAAATAAATACCCCAAACGCATACTAGAATTATAATATATCAGCATGGAACAATAAAAATGTATACATACGTAGGAGACGTATCCACAATCTCCAAATGAAGCTGATGGCAGTCGGTGAGTCCATGCTTTTAATGGGCATCGCTTTGACACACTTGGTGAACTTATCCACTACCATTAGTAGGTGGGTGAATCCACTCGTCCTAGTCTGTAGGGGACCGATCATGTCCAGACCCCACACGGAGAATGGACACGTGATTGGAATTTTCTTCAGTGCTGATGCAACCTTGTGCGACTGATTCTTGTAGAACGCTGTCGTGGTTTTGTCATGACTTATGTACTCAGGAAAGGACTTAGGTGTGAGCACATAGCAACTAGGTGGCGACTTCAATGGGGTTGGTCAGAATCGAGAGACACGACTTTACCCAGGTTCGGCCCCTCCGATGGAGGTAAAAGCCTATGTCCTACTTTTGGTGTTTATTGATGATCAACTCAATTACAAGGGTCCGGAATCGCTAACCTAGCTCTCGAATCTTTCTTACTTGTCCTTTCTACCTCAGGGGCTCCTCTTTATATATACACACAGAGACCCTAAGATTACAATAGAGTCTGGGTCGCATTGCAACCCATGTCTTATTCGATTTTCTACTAACTTAGGCGAGGGAGAATCTCCATGTTTCCCTTGGTGAACCGACCTGCCATGTGATAGGCCTTGAGATGGTCTTCTGGTGAGTCGCCCCTTGGGCCTTTGCATTAGAGCCTTCTACCAAAGTTATAGCCCAGGCGGGTTATCCCCATGGTGGGTTAACCTGTGGGGTATACTCCCAACATTAGCCCCGAGTTTAATCTGGATTTATCAATGTTAAACTTCAACCTAAAAAATACAAATGAGAACCTCTCAATGGTGAAGATTAGCTTGAGTGAGTTTTTTGAGTTGGTAATCTCCTATTTCTGAGGGGAACATTTGCCCGGATCAACATTTTGCCAGGTTATCTGCCTTGTTCAAGACTTGGTACTTTTATGAACCGTTGTTGTCATGACACCATCCTATCTGTTGGTGCGTCTTCCAGTCATGATGGCGAAACTTTTTCAAATAGTGTCAAAATCATTGTGAGGCGGAAAAATCGAGGTGCTTTGTTTGCCGCAAATTACTACTTCCACCGTATTTGTTACAATGCCGCTTTGGGTCTTGTCATATTATAAATAGACTGGCTAGTTTCCACTTTAACCTCTTCTTCTTCTTATTCCATTGTGAATCTCTATCGAGTTGTCCGGCGCTGCACTTTCTCACACAACTTCACCCTTGCATGGCTGCCATCGGAGTTTGTTGTTGTCGACAGGGGAGGTCTTCGAGACGCGTCCGTCCACAAACTTCCTCCTCTACGAATTCTGTGAGGTTCCCCATTACCACTTCAGGTCACTTTCGTAGTTCATCATTCATCAGAAGTTCATCATATGCGGTGTAGGTTCTAATTATAGATTTATCGCCTTTTATGTGTGCATTCTGTGCGGTTTCACCACCGCGGCCATCTAGCAGTCTTTGTAGATCCATAGAAATTCATCTTGATTCTCTGTAGATGCCTTTGTTTCGGTAGTTCCGCTATTTAAAGCATATTTTTCTTCTTTTTTATGTATCATATTGATCCATTTGTTCGTCCCCTCAGATAGGAAATATATTTGTTGATGTGCTAGTGACACTAAGTTTTGATACAATCTTTGAGCTGTCCTTAAGACGCCATTAATATGGCTGAAATGCCTAGTTTGCTCCTTTTAGCGGCTTACCAAAAGATGGACCATTACTTGGCTTTATCATTTTTAAACTCATCTGAGGCGCCAAATCCTTCCTTTCAATGCTCGCTCTTTTTTAACTCTGGATTACCTTAGCCAATGTATTTTCTTAAAGACGGCTTACAAACCCGAGTCATCATGTTTTCTCTCTTTTTTGTTGTAGTTGTGTGATTGGAAAATTATCATGCCTCCCAAGATCAGAAAAAATTGAGGTTGGACTAGTTCCCAAGAATCTTTTCTCACCTTCGAAAACATTGTTACTAAAGGTCTTTTGCCGGCTAAGAACGTAATCAGTTGGTGGGCGCGTGATGAAGAAATATCCCCACAACTAGAGCAAGGGGAGATATTATATTTCATTGACCATGTGAAGAGGAGATTTCATCCACCCGACTTAAAATTCTTCACGAATCTCCTTCACTTTTTTAACCTCACGGCTCAAGATATTGCTCCCAAGTCGATGACCTGTATTTGTCAGTTCGAGGTACTCTGCAAAGTGTACCTTCAGATTGAGTCATTTGTGACTCTCCTTAGAGAGTTCTTCCATCTTAATCATCAAATTGAAACTAAAGATGGCCCTAGTGAGGAACTTGGTGGAATTTCCATACAAAATAGGAAGAGTAGTCCTTTCCCTGAGACCAAGTTGGCGAGTCATCCGAAAGGATGGAATACAACTTGGTTCTACTGCAAAAACACCGCACCTATGGACCAAAACCAACTATGAGGTTATAGATTGGAATGGCTTGGCTTTCACGCCGAATTCCCGGGTTGACCAACCGAAGAAGAAAGAAAATTGCTAGCCGCTATGATGTTGAGGTTAATGGAACTCAATGCCAATGGCCTTACTAGGATCAACCTGATCCGATCTATGATTACCTGGCGGATCAAACCCGTCAGTATAAGGGGCAATTTAATGTGCAACTACATTGACGAGTTGAAGGATGTGCGGCGCTTCAGCAAGCGAGACTTGATTGACAAAGCCATTAATATGCTCACCAAGAAGTTCTTTTCTCACTCTAAAGAAAAGTGCAATACAACCGGGTTGGCCCCGTTGTGCTTGAAAAAATGTGTCCATCAAGTATGTATTTGGTCAATCTTTGTCTAGTTTCTTCTTTCCACTTTATTTGGTGCTACATACTTATTGCACGACTTATATTTCTGCACTCTAGCTCTGTTTTTTGGAAAACCGTTTCCAAGGCTTCTGCTCCTTCTTCAAGCTATCACAAAGAAAAGGCTCATGAGTCATCTTCAAGAGAGGAATCTGATGTAGAACTTGATTCTCTTTGTCGTTTGTTAATCGAACTTCGTGATGCGTCCTTTTATCAACATAACACCGAGACTAGTCAAGCTGGCAGTGTTGAGGAAATATCGATTTCCTTCAGTTCTTCGTAAACATATGTTGTGAAGAAGACAAGACGAGCTGCCAGAATGGTTAAGTGTTCCAAGGATCGGAGCTCCCTTGCTAGGATCGTGAATTGTAGAATCTTAACTATCAGGATCGTAGAAACTTAGATTCTATGAGCAAAATCGTAGAATCGGAGGGGCTATTTTGGATCGTAAGATCTTAAGATTTTAAGACTTGAGTCACGATTCTGACAACTTTGAAGCGTTCACGTCCAGCTGCTTACTTAGATCCTAACTTTCTTTTTAAGCGAGATCAACATGCCTCTCAATCAAAACGCAAAACACGGAGTTGCTCCGGAGAGTCGTTCGTCGGCTTAGATCCACCTACTCGCAAGGAACACCATGAGGTGCCACAGAATCCAACTATTTCTCACCCTCAAGCCGATCTCTTTAAACAACCCCTTAGTCCATCTAATTCATTTAATCACTAGGAGTCATCTCCCTGATGTGGCAATTTGACGGCAACCCAACTTCTCGCTTTCACCATCAATTGTGGGTAAGCTTATTTAAGCCGTCTTTCATTGACTATGATCACTCGATGTTTCCTTAATTTTATAAACTTATTTTGATGATCTACAAAGCCAAAGCCTTCATTAGGAAAAGGCGGGAGAATCTTCTTCTGTTGTTGGGGAAGATGATATTCAAAATCCATGGTCAATGGAGGCGGCGGCACACACTGAGCCGTCTGTTCAAGTTGAGCTATCTTTGGATGCTGAGTCGGCTCATGACATAGAGATGACTCGTGCTGAGGAACCAGCTCTCGTGGAAACAACTGGTGATAAACAAGGTGCCCTCATGAGCCATCCTGTCAACCTTCAAGCCCTACTGCTCATCCAAGCCCGATACCTTGTATGGATGATATTACTCCCTCAACCGACATGGATGACAAAGAAGTGATTGTTACTGGTGGGGTTTATCAAGATTCCGACCCTCCAACTATTGTAATGAATGTTGTGTCCAAGGATGAGTCGGCATATGAAGACGAAGGAAAAGGCAAACTTGAGCTTCCAGAAATTCAAGACCTTGACCTCCAAGGGCTGTATCCGTAGTATCTGACCCGGCTGTCTGAGAGCCGGGATTTTGAAGTAAATTTGATCAACACCTTGGAGACCAAATATGAGGTAAATTTTTAACACTTTGTTTATTTTATATACTATTGTAGCTCCCAAAAGTTATATTAGTGCAATAAGTAATGAACTAGATCTTGTGAATATCTTGATGAACCAAACATAGTCCCCAAGGACTGGGTCACTACGCAAAAATAATGAGCCGATACTTCTTAGATGCCTGGAGGTGTAAAAAATGACCTTAGCCCCTAATGGCCAGCTCATCCTTTTGAGAGGGACGGGTCTTTGCATGAAAAATCTCCAAGTGTCACCCCTGCAGGCCAACTTTTCTTTTTGAAACAACCGAATCTTATTGTTGTATAGCAAAGAAAATAAAAAAAATTAGCCCCCAAGTGCCATGTGGATTGCTTGCAACTACACGGGACTTTGTCAATCCGATCCAATCTTGTAGGGTCATGTAGCGCCCAAGTCTCGTGTCATCTTTCTTAAGGGAGTCGAAACTTGTACTTATAATTTCTATGCATGTGCAAGAATCATTGGAACAATCTGAGTCTGTGGAGTCGCTCTTCAGAAGCAACTTGTAGATGAGAAAAAGTGAAGACTGCTATAGAGAAGAAAATGACCAGACTTGAAGCTGAGAAGAAACTAGCATATGATCTTCTTGAGAAAGCCAAAACTGATTTTGCGAAGGAAAAAGGTGCCCTGCTGCAACGTGTTGAAGATGTAGAAAAACGGCTTGGACCTGTCACGGAGGAGGTGCAGACTTTGACAAAACAACTCAATGACATGGTTACTACAATCTTCAGTATCATGTGTGAACTTTATGTCCGTTACATTCCGGGTCAAATAATTTGCCGAAATATTTTCTTGTTGGTTTTATTTCACAGTACTAAGGAATGATAATCTTGTAAGATCGTTGATTATGAAGTTGAAGGCCATCTTCACGTATATAGAACAACTTTTCACATGATCTCTTTATCCTATTAAGGCGGCAAAAATTTTGCAGGATCCTATGTTGAATATTAAGGACATGCTCAAACAACTGTCAATGGTTCTGCAATGGATTGAGAAATATAAGAGATTTGTGGCTCGTATGGGAGCAAACTTGGAGCTTTCTCGTGCCAAAGCCTATGCTAGAAAATTTGATGTTAAAGCGACGGCTAACGGGTTTCGAGAATTGAAAGCGGACGACTCTCAGCTTATGAAGGAATATTTCGACAACTGTGTGAAAGAGATCTGCCCTCTCGCAACTCTTCTCGCAAATGATCTGGATGTTAAGAAGTACGAGTCTGCTTATTCAATGGAGAATCGACGCATGGGTGCCCAAAGGACCATACTTTTGAGATCATTCCTCCTTGTCATAAGCGACCCTTTGCCATTGATGTCGACTCACCTATTATTGTTCCTTATTCTTCATATTTTCAATATCTATGCTCAATTGGGTGGGTGGACAAAGACCAACAGATTGATGAGGACGAGCGAGCTGGTGCAGATCCTGGCGCAAAACATCAAGACAAACAGGTTGAGGCAAAAACTGTACTAGTCGCCGACCAGGAGTAATTTCCATTAATATGGGTAGAAAAAACTTAATGTTTTCGTGTCTTGTAAGATGAGCTTGTAATAGGGGGTAGTGTATTTGACCTGACTGCCATTCCATCATGCACGTAAAACTTCATCTTTTCAATCTGCGATGATATCAATATATCTTTGCATTGATCCTTGATTGTTTGATAAGCTACCAAAATCATAAAGATTCTTCTCATATATTTTTTTAGGGAAATAAGTGGTCATCTTGTAAAAAAATATTAGAACCCAATAGTGTGTGTATGACCCGACAATAATAAGTCCAAGAAAATAACTGATCATCTTTGTGACGCAGTATAATAGCTTGGTGGTCTGTGTATGGCTTTGTAAAAAGAGGAAATTTTTGCAATAAGAATATGAGATAAGATATATTTATGAGAAGGCTTAGTAAGCTCGATAATGTATATCTATTTTTGACACTCAAATTGTACTTCAATGAAACTAGCATGATAGCCACTTGTTTATCCTTGCTTTTTGAAAGCCGACCCTCACATGACCCAATCGATGTTTTGACCGCATAAGGATTGACTTATCCTAGAGTACAGGAGGCCAGAGTAGTATGGAGCGTACATGTAGGTTTAACCAAGTTTCAAAGAAGGCATATCAATAGCCCATGGAGTATCCTCGCTTTCTGTATGTCGTCTCTCACGTGACACAAACGTGTTTTAAATTGGATAAGTTTAGGGTCCATAAGGATTGACTTATAGAGAGTACATGGAGTCACCTTATTCGGAGAAGCATATTGCAGACGGGGAGGTTTAACCACAAATTTTCGTTGTGCTTGGCTTATAGCCGGGTAAAGAGGGAAATTATAACTGGCTAACTAATTGAGTCGGGAGCCCCAAGTGACCTGTGTTTCAAAGAATAAAGACTGAGGACATTTTGTAGCTGAAATGACATAGACCCCGAGTTTCGGGGGTGCCAAATTTATTTTGTTAAACACAAAGATGTATACATATATATGTATAATGTTGTGGAGCTAGTGGCTCTAAGTATAGTAAGGCAAAGATGAGCGGTGTTCCAAGGCCTGTTTGTTTCCTCCTGTGAGGTACGTGACTTCTTATGCTCACGTACGTCAATCAAATAAAATGACCCATTGTTGAGGTTCTCGATGATGACAAAAGGCCCTTCAGATGGTGGTGAAAGTTTGTGCCTACCTATTTGGTCTTGACTCAAATGGAGCACTAAGCCGCCTTCTTGCAAAGTCCTACTACGAACTCTACGACCGTGATAGCAACGTAGGTCTTGTTGATATATGACTGATCGTGAGGCAGCAATGTCACGCTCTTCATCCAATGCATCAAGAGTGTCTTGGCAAGCTTGTTCATTGTATACTTCAAGGTAAGATGTAACTCTGGGGGAATCATGTCCGATATCACTTGGTAAAACAACCTCTGCTCCGTAAACAAGGAAAAATGGCGTGTAGCATGTGGATCTATTGGGAGTAGTCTGTATGCTCCAAAGTACCGAGGGGACTTCTTCGACCCAACAACCTGGTATTACAGTGATGATGCCATGTGGGTAACCATAACGATAAATCAACTTTTTCATGAATTGCATCGTAGTCTCAGCGTCACAGTTATCGATCAGCTCTCCTTCAACCCACTTGGTGAATTTATCCACTGCAACTAGAAAATGTGTCTTGTTAACTGATCAGATTATGAAAGGAACCTCCATATCAAGCCCCCAGACTACAAACAACCAAGTTATTGGAATCATGTGTAACTCTTGAGCCCACACATGAGCATGTCGTGCAAACTTTTGGCAACCATCACACTTTCGCACGATGTCTTATGCATCAGCATGAACAGTAAGCAAGTAAAAACCATGATGATATACTTTTGTAACCAAAGAGCTTGAGCCAGCATGATTACCACAATCTCCAGTGTGGATTTCATTAAGGATTTCACGGCCTTCGGCACGAGAAACACACCGTTGAAGAACACCTGTAACTCTTCCATGGTGTAACTTGCCATTGACTATAGTCATGGACTTGAAGTGTCTGACAACTTGTCGCGCGATGATTTCCTCATCAGGGAGCTCGTCTTGTGTCAAATATGCCAAATATGGCATAGTCCAATCAGGGATGGCGTGAAGAGACGCCACCAGCTGTGGCGCGGGATCTCGGGTAGCAGTGTCTTCCTCTGATGGCGATTTAACTGAAGGATTGTGAAGCACATCGAGGAAAATGTTAGGTGGCACCGGCTTACGCTGAGAGCCAAGTCTGGACAAGACATCTGCAACTTCGTTGAGTCGGCAATCAATTTTATCAACTTGATAACCCCCAAAATGACATGGAATAATTGTGACTACTCAACGATAAGTCGTCATGAGAGGGTCCTTGGAATCGCAAGTCCCTGATACTTGTTGAGCCACCAAATATGAGTAGCCCAAAGATCTTACCCGGCTGAGGTTCATCTCCTTGGCCATATGGAGCCCATGAAGGAGAGCTTCATACTCAGCTGCATTGTTAGTGCAAGGAAACATCAGTCGTAAGATATAATAAAAAAATTCACCTCGAGGGCGAGATAAAATAACTCTAAGCCCCCAGCATTCCAGCTTTCTTAACCCATGAAAGTGTATTGTCTAGTATGTGTTATTAAGGTTTTTCTTCGGGGAGTTGTAATTCAGTCCAATCATTGATAAAGTCCACCAGAACTTGGGATTTGATGGCTGTCCAAGGCACATACTTCACATGATGTGGACCAAGCTCGATCGCCCATTTAGAAATCCGACCTGTCTCCTATTAGTTTTAGATGATATCTCCTAGAGGAGCTGAATTGACCACTGTGATTGGTTGTTACTGGAAGTAGTGCTTGAGATTGAGGATGGCCATGAAGACACCAAAAACCAGCTTCACCCAATGTGGATATCGTTGTTTTGATAATGTCAAAATTCACTCACATAATAGACAGGCCTTTGCACTGGATATTCTTTCCCCGCCTCCTTGGGATGAACGACAAATACAACACTCACCGCTTCATTATTTGCGGCAATGGGCAAGAGCATAGGCTCTTTTTCAATGGGGCAGCTAAAACATGCGCTCAACCAACTGTTTCTTTAGTACCTAACTAAAACTCATCGTTACTGGCATCAGTCCACACAAAATTATAAGTATTTTCGAGCAACTGGTAGAGAGGAATCGCCTTATCACCAAGGAGGACTATAAATGAGATCTATGCTACTATACGACCCACCATGCACTGGAAGTCATGTATGTCTGCCGGTTTAGATAGAGAAGTTACCACTTTATTTTCTCCGGGTTGGCGATGCCATGCTCCAAAAAAAATCCCAGCAACTTGCCTGCAGGCACTCCAAAGACGCATTTGGTCGGGTTAAGCTTCATCTTGTATATACGAGGGTTATCGAATGTTTCCTTGAGGTCATTGATATGTCTCAAACGTATCTATAATTTTTGATGGTTCCATGTTGTTATCTTGTCATCTTTGGATGTTTTATGTACCTTTTATATCTTTTTTGGGACTAACTTATTAATTCAGTGCCAAGTGCCAGTTCCTATTTTTTCTGTGTTTTTGGCTCTTTTCATATCTGATTTTGGAATGGAGTCCAAACGGAATAAAAACCCCGCAATGATTTTTTCCCGAAGGGAAGAAGATCAGGGGGCCTCTAGGCCAAGCCAGGAGGGCTCCAGGGAGCCCACAAGCTCCCACTCCGCCACCAGGAGGGAGGCGGCGGTGGCAGGGCTTGTGGCCTCCCTGGCCGCCCCCTGACCTAGATCTTTGGCCTATATATTCCCAAAAATTCAGCAAAAAATCAGGGGAGCCTCGATAATACTTTTCCGCCGCCGCAAGCTTTCGTTTCCGCGAGATCTCATCTGGAGACCCTTCTGGGTGCCCTGCCGGAGGGGACTTTGGAGTTGGAGGGCTTCTTCAGCATCATCATCGCCCCTACAATGACTCGCGAGTAGTTCACTTCAGACCAACGGGTCCGTAGTTAGTAGCTAGATGGTTGCTTCTCTCTCTTGGATCTTCAATACAAATTTCTCCATGATCTTCATGAAGATCTATCCGTTGTAATCTTCTTTGGCGTTGTGTTTCTCGAGATCCGATGAATTGTGGATTTGTGATCAGATTATCTATGATATATATTTGAGTCTTTGCTGATTTCTTATATGCATGATTTGATATCCTTGTAAGTCTCTGCAAGTCTTGGGTTTTGTTTGGCCAACTAGATCTATGATTCTTGCAATGGGAGAAGTGCTTGGTTTTGGGTTCTACCATGTGGTGACCTTTCCCAGTGACAGTAGGGGCAGCAAGGCACACATTAAGTAGTTTCCATCAAGGGTAAAAAAGATGGGGTTTTCATCATTGGTTTGAGATTATCCCTCTACATCATGTCATCTTGCTTAAGGCGTTACTCTGTTCTTTTGGACTTAATACACTAGATGCATGCTGGATAGCGGTCGACGTGTGGAGTAATAGTAGTAGATGCAGAAAGTATCGGTCTACTTGTTTTGGACGTGATGCCTATAGATATAATCATTGCCATAGATATCGTGATGACTTTGCGCGGTTCTATCAATTGCTCGACAATAATTTTTTCACCCACCGTCTACTTGCTTTTATGAGAGAAGCCACTAGTAAACACTACGGCCCCCGGGTCTATTCACATCCATCGTTTACATCTCTGCTTTTACTTTGCTTGTTACTTTGTTGCTTTCAGTTCTCACTTGGCGAACATCTATAAGGGATTCACAACCCCTTCATAGTGTTGGGAGCAAGCTTTTGTGTTTGTGCAGGATCTTGAGATACTCCTCACTGGATTGATACCTTGGTTCTCAAACTCAGGGAAATACTTACCACCGCTGTGCTACATCACCCTTTCCACTTCGAGGGAACACCAACGCAAGGCTCCAAGGCCACGGGGGAAATCCTTTGCATACTTGCCTAGGAAGTCCCTTAAGGCGTAGCCGCAGCTGAGGAGTATCAAGTAACACTCCTATTTCTGGTGCCGTTGCTGAGGAGTATCAAGTAACACTCCTATTTCTGGTGCCGTTGGAAGGTCTTTTGTTGCAGTAGCAGTCATCGAGTAGAATCTCCTTCTAGGATTTAACCACAATATCATAGACAAAAGCATGAATGTTGTGCCCAATTTGGCCGTGTAAACAGTTCTGAACACAACGTCGATAAGTAGCCCCCACGCTCTTAAGCCCAAAAGGCATAGAGACATAACAGAAAGAGCCAAAAGGGGTGGTGCAATTCATCTTCGCTTGATCTTCAACAACAATCTTGATCTGATGATAACCATAATAAGCATCCATAAAACACAGACGTTCACATCCATCTATGGAGTCAACTATCTGATCAATGCGAGGAAGATAAAATAGATCCTTGGGGCAGGCTTTGTTGAGATCTGTGTAATCAACACACAAATGCTAAGTGTCGTTCTTCTTCAAAAAAAAGCACCAGATTTGCCAACCACTTTGGGTGAAAAACTTCAACGATGAACAAGGCAGCTAGGAGCCGGGTTACGTCTTCACAAACAGCTTTCCACCTCTCCTCGTTAAAAAAATGGAGGAATTGCCGAACATGTTTCATCTTAGGATCAACATTAACGTGGTGCTCAGCGAGTGCCCTCGGTACACCAGGGATGTCAGAACGTTTCCATGCAAAGATGTCCTAATTCGCCAATAGGAAGTGAGAGGATACTCCCAAGTATTAGAAGCTGAATGTGTCAGATTCAACCACACCTGAAAGATTAATATCTTCAAGCAAAGTATCAACATCAAAGTGGTATGATAGTAACGGTGTCGGAAACGATCTGTTGACGGCAGACTATTCCTAACTGTCGTATCAATGGCGCCAGAAGTTGCCCGTTGACTGGAATTGTCTTTTCCCGTCAACGCCGAGCGAATCACAATTATAGCAGGTAGCAGCAGTGTAACGAGTAGCAGCAGTGGCAAGGAACAACAGTACTGACAGCAGTAGCAAGTAGCAATACTAGCAAGTAACAATAGAGCAGGTAACAACAGCAGCAACAGTAGTAACAATAGCAGAGCAAAACAAGTAACAACAGAAGTGGGACAAACTCGTAGGCAATGGGTCGGTGATTTGTTTAGATGATATTCATCATGCAAGAGTTATAACATGGAGAGATATGTGGCTAGCTCCCATTTGTCAATGTGATGTAGGCATGCATTCCGTGTGTCGTCATACATGCTTAGGCAAAAGAACTTGCATGACATCTATTGTCCATCCCTCCCGTGGCAGCGGGGTCCAAAAGGAAACTATGGGATATTAAGGTTCTCCTTTTAATAAATAACCGGACCAACGCATTAGCACTTGGTGAACACATGAACTCCTCAAACTATGGTAATCACAGGGAGTGGTTCCGGTTATTGTCACTCCGGGGTTGCCGGGTCATAACACATAGTAGGTAACTACAACTTGCCAGATCGGATCTAAAACACACATGTATTGTTGACAACATAATAATTTCAGTTCTGAAATCATGGCACTCGGGCCCTAGTGACAAGCATTAAGTATGGCAAAGTAGTAGCAACATCAATCTCAAAACATAGTGGAAACTATGGACCAATCCCCGTCAAAACTAACTCGATTACATGATAGATCTCATCCTAGTCATCACCGCCCAGCGAGCCTACGAATAGATTACTCGCGAACGATGAAGAGCTTCATGGAATTAGAGAGGGAAGAAGGTTGATGATGATGATGGCGACGATTTCCCCTCTCCGGAGCCCAAAACGGACTCCAGATCCGCACTCCAGATGAAGAACAGGATGTGGCGGGGCCTCCGTATTGCAAACGCGACAAAATCTTCTCTCTTGATTTTTTCTGGGACGAAAGTGAATTTATAGAGCTGAGTTTGGGGGCGGCAGAGCCACGTGGTCCACACAAGCTTGCTAGCCGCCACCAGGGGGTGGCGGCTACAGGGCTTGTGGCCCACTGGCCCATCCCCTCCGGTGGATCTTTGCGCAGGTTTTTTTCATATTTTCTAGAAATATTCTCCGTCAATTTTCAGGACGTTCTGAGAACTTCCATTTCTGCACAAAAACAACGCCAAGGCAATTCTGCTGAAAACAGTGTCAGTCCAGGTTAGTTCCATTCAAATCATGCAAATTAGAGTCCAAAACAAGGGCAAAAGAGTTTGGAAAAGTAGATACGATGGAGACGTATCAACTCCGCCAAGCTTAAAACCTTGCTTGTCCTCAAGCAACTCAGTTGACAAACTGAGAGAGAAAGGAAAACTTGACAAACTCTGTTTGATCTTGTTGTTGCAACTATGTCTAACTCATAACCAGAATTTCAGCAAGATCACAAGTTAACCACATAAGAAAGTGACTCAAAGGTCTCACGGTAAACTAATATCAATGGCATAATCAACTAACGAGCAAATAATAATGAGTTTCAAATACCAACACTTCAATCAAAACAAGCATGAAGCAATATGAATAGATGGTATCCCACTAGCTCTTTCTGAGACCGCAAAACATAAATGCAGAGCACTTTCGAAGATCAAGGGCTGACTAAACATTGTAATTCATAGCAACGAAGATCCAGTCATAGTCATACTCAATATCAATCAAAAGCAAAGCATAAAAATGACAGAGGTGCTCTCCATTGGTGCTTATACAAGAGGAGGATGACTCAACAGGAAAATAAATAGATAGGCCCTTCGCAGAGGGAAGCATTGATTTCTAGAGGTGCCAGAGCTCAAGCTTTGAAAACAGAGATAATAATTTTGGGTGGCACGCTTTCATTGTCAATGCAATGACCAAGAGTTATCAATATCTTCCATGCTACTCATGCTATAGGTGGTTCCCAAATAGAAAAGTAAAGTTTTAACTCCCCCACCACCAATCAATCACTCTCCACGGCTAGCCGAATCCTCGGGTACCGTCCATACTAACATCAATCCGGGGGGAGTCTTGTTTTACACTTATGTTTTCGATTTAAGCGTGGAACTGGGCATTCCAATTACCGGCCCCTTTCTCGTGAATGATAGTGAATAAACACATGTCGAGGATAACACTCCTAGCATGGAAGATACCAATAGCCCCGTGTCACCACATGAGCGGTTCGGGCATGCAAAACAGATTATTTATTGAAGGTTTAGAGAGTGGCACATGCAAATTTACTTGGAACGGCAGGTATATACTGTAAATAGGTAGGTATGGTGGACTCTCATGGAAAAACTTTTGGGTTTATGGAAGTGGATGCACAAGCAGTATTCTGCTTAGTACAAGTGAAGGCTAGCAAAAGACTGGGAAGCGACCAACTAGAGAGCGACAACAGTCATCAAGATGCAATGAGTTTGACTAACATTGAATGCAAGCATGAACAAGATATAAATCACCATGAACACGAACATCATAGAGGCTATGTTGATTTTGTTTCAACTACATGCATGAACATGCGCCAAGTCAAGCCACTTGAATCATTCAAAGGAGAATACCATCTTATCATACTACATCATAGTCATCTCAAAATCTATGTTGGCATTCAAGACAAACCATTATAAGCTCCTAGCTAATTAAGCATGGCATCAGAAACTATGATCTCTAAGTTGTCATTGCAAACATGGTTCTCTCACAACAAAGCTGAATCAGGCATGACAAGCTAGTCATATTTACAAAAAAAAATAGATAGAGTTCATACCAGCTTTTCCAGTCTCGGTCACTTCATCATATATCATCATTATTGCCTTTCACTTGCACGATCGAACGATATGAACAATAATAAGAGCGTTCGTGCATTGGACTAAGCTGTATCTGCAGGCAAACACAAAGGAGAAGACAAAGTAATATGCCTCTTTGAAAGCTAAACAGGTATGCATGCAAGAACCACTAAACATTGTAACCAATATCTTCTACCTTGACCCAAATAAAAAGAAAACTATTTACACGGGAAAGCTCCCAACAAGAAAAAGAAGAAAGAAAAATCTTTTTGGGTTTTCTCAAAAGGACACAAAACAAGAAAACGAAAATAAACTAGCATGGATAATACAGTGGCAAAGTGTGAACATCGGCTAACAAAGTGAAAGCATAAGCATGAATGTAAGGTCGGTGAGAACACGTACTCCCCCAAGCTTAGGCTTTTGGTCTAGCTTGGTCTACTCCCAAGGTGGGAAATAACCAGCTCCGGTATACTCCAGAGCAGACCGTGGATGCCACTGCTATGTGAGCTCCTCTGGCTCCCACTGATAAACTTGCGTCTGGTACTTGACTGGCGGCTCGGGCACGGGCACCTGTGGTTGGGCCAATCCCCAATATGCGTAGATGTCCGAGGGCATAATAGTGTACCTGCCTGCATGAAGATCGAACAAAGAAGGAGTAGGCAACGTAATAGTCTCTCGAGTACCCTGTCTAAATACCAGGTTATAAATCATCCGTCAACTAGCATCTCTATCCAGAAAATCATGGCGAAGCATGCTGTCATAATCCAGATATTTCTCAGGGAGGAGCATCTCTCCTTCCTCTCCCAGTATAATGCGTATCTCAAAGTGTCTGGCGAGACGGGTAGCATAGGTACCTCCATAGACGACACCCTTGGAACAGTTGGTGTTCAACAGCTGGGCTACTATAGCACCTAGGCTATAAGTCTTATCGTTATAAAGGCCTTCGCGCAAAACCGCAAGGTCTGGAGAACTAAGTGATCCAACCTCCCCACGGCCAATCAAACATTTCCCACAAATAGTGAGAAGTACCGAAGCACAGGAAAATGTATGCTAGCAATTCTAGCACGAGACACTCCTCTCTCCTCTCCAACAACAATAGTACCAATGAAATCCTCCAAGTCCCGTGGACGAGGGTCACGGATATCCCCAACATAAGGTAATTTGCATACATTGCAAAAATCCTGTAGCATCATGCACTGGGGGGCATCGTATATCATTAACTCAACCATGGGAGGATTCTTCCTCGGATAAAAGTTGAAGCTTTGTACGAAGATATTAGTGATGAGGAGGTATTGCGGACACTTATCTTCAATGAAGGCGGTAAGATCTGCATTCTCCATGAAGTAATAAAAGTATTCATAAAGCCCAGCGGCGTGCAAAAATTCATCACTTGGCCACTCGCACGCTCGAACTTCTGTGACTCGAGGGACTATGCACTTGGGGTGGTTCTTCTCATCCTCCTTGGGGTTACGGCTTGAAGAGCCTCTGAAGAACCTCCTCATCTTTTCCTTTTTCTAGCTCTGATTTTTTTTTAAATTTTTAGAGACTTCGAAAGAAAAGTGAATAAAGATTAACCCAACTCGTAGCAACTACTCCTACTAGTGCCTAGAGATCATATCACGCGCTAAAACTACCTGGGACCAGCTAAATCAACATTTCTAGCTCAAGAACAGGGTCACCAAGGTAGCAAGAATACGCGAAGGATAAAGCACTAGAGCAAAAACTAATTGGACCAATGGAGGAGTCACTTACCAAGGAGTAATTTCCCCAAAACGGTTCAGAGAATGGTGCTTTCAGCAAGGAGATCGAAAATCATAGCCAAATGAGCAAGAACACGGGTTTGAGCTGCGAAACAATTTTTTCTGGAGGTGGAAGAAGAGGATCGGAGCTGGAATGAGTGGAGGGGGTCCTTGTGCGCCCCACAAGCTTGCTAGCCACCACGAGGGGGTGGCGGCTCCACGGCTTGTGGCCCACTGGTCTGGCCCCCAGGCCAGCTCTCAGGACCGGTATTTTTCAAATATTCCAGAAAAAATCATACTAGATTTTCAGGACCATCGGAGAACTTTTATTTTCTGGGTATTTTTCTCCGGGACGCTAAAACAGAAAACAGGAAAAGCTAAACTAAATCTATCATTTTTCTTCTAAGGAACAAAAATTGAAAGCTGAAAACAGAGGTATGTGACTCTTTGATTCATCCATTTCATGGTCATCGAAGGAAATCCGTCAATGGGGTTGATCAAGTCCTCATGACCAAACCTTCTCGAATCGCAAGAGAGAACGGAGAATTTTCGAATAGCCACTAAGTCACCTCAATGGGGATATGTATCTCCCCAACAAGCAAATCATACTTCATCTTGACACGAGGAATAGGGCATTCAAAGCTCCCAATAAGAGTCGATGAAGTCTTTTCGATAGCATTGATGCAATGTACTTGATATCGTTTCTTCGGAAAGTGCACTGTGTGCTCATTACCGTTGACATGGAAACTGACATTGCCTTTGTTGCAATCTATAACAGCCCCTGCAGTGTTTAAAAAGGGTCTTCCGAGGATGACAACCATGGCATCGTCCTCGGGAATATCCAAGACAACAAAGTCTGTTAAGATAGTGGTGTTAGCAACCACAACAGGCACATCCTCGCAAATTCCGATAGGGAAAGCAGTTGATTTGTCGGCCATTTGCACATAAATTTCAGTGGGTGTCACCTTATCCAATTCAAGTCTATGATAAAGAGAGAGCAGCATACCACTAACACCGGCTCCAAGGTCACATAAGGAAGTTCTTACGTAGTTTCCTTTAATGGAACAAGGTATAGTGGGCACTCCGGGATCACCAAGTTTCTTAGGAGTTCCACCTTTGAAAGTGTAATCGGCAAGCATGGTGGAGATCTCAAGATATGGTATCTTCCGTTTATTAGTCACGATATCTTTCATGTACTTGGCATACAGAGACATTTTGAGCATATCAGTTAACCGCATCTGCAGAAAGATGGGTCTTATCATCTCAACGGAGCGCTCAAAATCCTCATCATCCTTTTTGTTGGCTAGCTTAGGAGGAAAGGTCATAGATCTCTGAACCCATGGTTCCCTTTCTTTACCATGCTTCCTAGCAGTGAAGTTATTCTTATCGTATCTCTTAGGTTGCGGGTTATCAAGATTAACCGTAGGTTCAATCTCCACATCCTCATCATTGCTAGGTTGAGCATTATTATGAACATCACTGTCCATATTGTTACCAGGTTCAAGTTCATCACCAGATTGTGTTTCTCCATCAGACGCAGAAATATCATTAGGTTCTTCAGGTGTGACAGTATTTGGAGAACTGGCATGTAGGTTTCTATCATCCTTCTTCTTCTCCTTAGGATGACTGGGTGTATCAACATTAATTCCTTGAGAATCTTGATCAATTCTCTTAGGATGACCTTCAGGATACAAAGGTTCCTGAGTCATTTTGCCTCCTCTAGTAATGACTCTGACAGAGTTGTCATTTAATTCGTTGAGCAAGTCATTCTGAGCTTTAAGTACTTGTTCTACCTGAGTAGTAATCATAGAGGCATGTTTACTCAGAAGCTTCAGATCATTGACATTTCTGTCTACAATGGCACTTAAATGGCTAAGCATACCAGTACTTTGTTCCAAATGTCTGCTAACATAGTCATTGAAACTCTGTTGTTTGGCAACAAAGTTGTCAAATTCATCAAAGCATAGGCTAGCAGGTTTGTCAAAAGGAATATCACTCTCATCAAACCTACGCAGAGAATTCACTTCTACTACTTGTATCGGGTTATCGAGACCATGGATCTCTTCGATAGGTGGTAGATTTTTTCCATCTTCAGATCTAATGCCTTTCTCTTGCATAGATTTCTTGGCTTCTTGCATATCTTCGGGACTGAGGAATAGAATACCTATTTTCTTAGGAGTTGGCTTAGGAGGTGGTTCGGGAATAGTCCAAGCATTATCGTTGATCAAGATGTTATTCAGAAGGATCTCAGCTTGTTCGATAGTTTGTTCCCTGAAAACACAACCGGCACAACTATCTAGGTGGTCCGTTATAGAAGATATCAAGTACCTCGTTCTTATTAAGGGGGTGATCAGGCAAAGCATTTTGTAGCTGGACGAGCCTCCCCCAAGCTTGTGGGAGACTCTCTTCTTGGAGTTGAGCAAAGTTGTATATTCCTGCAAGGCAGCTTGCGTCTTATGGGCAGAGAAATATTTCTCACAGAAGTAATAGACCATATCCTGGGGACTACTCACACATCCAGAAGCAAGAGAGGTGAACTAGGCTTTAGCATCATCCTTTAAAGAGAAATGAAACATCTTAAGGATGTAGTAGTGGTGGATCTTCTCCTCACTAGTGAAAAGGGTGGCTATATCATGTAGTTTGGTAAGATGGGCTACGACCGTCTCAGACTCATAACCGTGGAAAGGATCAGATTCGAATAGAGAGATTATCTCAGGATCGACAGAGAATTCATAATCCTTATCGGTGATAAAGATAGGTGAAGTGGCAAACTTCGGGTCGTATTTCATCCTATCTTTCAGAGATTTTTTCTTCCACTTGAGAAGTAATTTATCAGCGTCATAGGCATCCTTACACGCAAGAAAATCCTCAGCTACCTCTCCCTCCATAACGTAACCCTCAGGTATATCAGGCAATTCATATCTAGGAGAGCTAGATATAGCAAAAGAAGGTTCTATCTCAACAGTATCGGCAGTTTCAGAAGCATCACGAGAAATGGCAGTAACTCTAGCAATATGAGCATCAAGGAATACCCCTAGTGGAACATCAGGCAAAGTAGTGTCTCTAGCAGTATCCAACATAGCATCATCAGGCATAGCATCTCTAGTAGTATTAGGCATAGCATCTCTAGCAGTATCAGGCATAGCAGCATCATAAGTATCATCAAGCACAAGCGACATATCAAGATTTCTAGCAGGAGGTGATGTCGCAAACTTACTCATAACTGAAGGTGAATCAAGTGTAGAGCTAGATGGCAGTTCCTTACCTCCCCTCGTAGTTGAGGGCAAAACTTTGGTTTTCGGATCCTTCAGATTCTTCATAGTGATCAGCAGATATAAATCCCAAGTAACTCAGAGAATATAGCAATCGCTTCCCCGGCAACGACGCCAGAAAAATGCTGATGGCAATCTCTGGCAATGGCTAGACGAAAGCTATTCTCGATTGCTCAACAATTAGAAATTGTCTTGCAATGACCCACCAACGCGTGGGATCGAGGCAGTTTTTAGGGTAGAGTATTCAACCCAAATTTGTTGATTTGCCAATAGGAAGTGAGAGGATACTCTCAAGTATTAGCAGCTGAATATGTTAGATTCAACCACACCTGAAAGATTAATATATGCAAGCAAAGTATCAACAACAAAGTGGTATGAGAGCAACGGTGTCAGAAACGATCTGTTGACGGCAGACTATTCCTAACTGTCGTATCAATGGCGCTAGAAGTTGCCCGTTGACGGAAGTTGTATTTTCCCGTCAACGCCGAGCGAATCAGAATTATAGCAGGTAGCAACAATGTAACGAGTAGCAGCAGTGGCAAGGAACAACAGTAGTGACAACACTAGCAAGTAGCAACAGTAGCAAGTAACAGCAGCAATAATAGTAGTAACAGCAGCAGAGCAAAACAAGTAACAACAACAGTGGGACAAACTCGTAGGCAATGGGTCTGTGATTTTTTTGGATGATATTCATCATGCAACAGTTATAACACGGAGAGATATGCGGCTAGCTCCCGTTCGTCAATGTGATGTAGGCATGCATTCCGTGTGTCGTCAAACATGCTTAGGGAAAAGAACTTGCATGACATCTATTGTCCATCCCTCCCGTGGCAGCGGGGTCCAAAAGAAAACTACGGGATATTAAGGTTCTCCTTTTAATAAAGAACCGGACCAACGCATTAGAACTTGGTGAACACATGAACTCCTCAAACTATGGTCATCACCGGGAGTGGTTCCGATTATTGTCACTCCGAGGTTGCTGGGTCATAACACATAGTAGGTAACTACAACTTGCAATATTGGATCTAAAACACACATATATTGGTGACAACATAATAATTTCAGATCTGAAATCATGGCACTCGGGCCCAAGTGACAAGCATTAAGCATGGCAAAGTAGTAGCAACATCAATCTCAGAACATAGTGGATACTAGGGATCAATCCCCGTTAAAACTAACTCGATTACATGATAGATCTCATCCTACTCATTACCGCCCAGTGAGCCTACGAATAGATTACTCACGAACGATGAAGAGCTTCATGGAATTGGAGAGGGAAGAAGGTTGATGATGATGATGACGACGATTTCCCCTCTTCGGAGCCCAAAACAGACTCCAGATCTGCCCTCCATATGAAGAATAGGATGTGGCGGCGCCTCCATATCGCAAACGCGACGAAATCTTCTCTCTTGATTTTTCTTGGGACGACAGTGAATTTATAGAGCTGAGTTTGGGGGCGGCAGAGCCACGTGGGCCCCACAAGCTTGCTAGCCGCCACCAGGGGGGTGGCGGCAACAGGGCTTGTGGCCCACTGGCCCATCCCCTCCGGTGGATCTGTGCGCAGGTATTTTTCATATTTTCTAGAAATATTCTCCGTAATTTTTTAGGACGTTCTGAGAACTTTCATTTCTGCACAAAAACAACACCTAGGCAATTGTGCTGAAAACAGCGTCAGTCCAGGTTAGTTCCATTCAAATCATGCAAATTAGAGTCCAAAACAAGGGCAAAAGAGTTTGGGAAAGTGGATACGATGGAGATGTATCACTCCTCCCCAGCACAAGCTAACCCCGCATAAGCTGCATCCCCTTCCTCACACTCGTGAGCAATTTTTCGACTCCCATCGAGTGTGATGGTACCGTTTTCCCCCAACAAATTAAGCTTGAGATAGATGTAACAAGGCCGATCCATGAACTGAGCATAAGCCGACCATCCAAAAAGAGTATGATACGGGCTCTTAATTTTGACCACCTCAAACATTAGATATTCACACCTATAGTTAAACTCAGAGATGAACGGGACATCTAGTTTCATCCGGCCAATTGGATATGTAGATTTTCTAGGAACAATTCCATGAAAAATTGTAGAAGATGGGTCCAACTTGTCCTTAGAAAGGTTCATGCGTTGGAAGGTGCAATAGTATAAGATGTTGATGCTGCTTCCTCAATCCATGAGAACTTTGTTTAGAACATAACCTCCCACTTGAGGGGCAACCACCAGAGCCATACCACCCGGATTATCAATCTGAGCTGGATGAACCTCTCGGCTCCATGTTATTGGGTATTTAAACCAACTCAAATACCTCGGGGTTGCCGGCTCGATCTTATTGATGGCCCTATTTTGACTTTACTCTTCTGCCTGCAAGTACTAGTGGTGAACACATGATACTGTGTGTTGCTAAGTTGCATGGGTTTACTTTGAAAACTGGGTTGATTGTCATATTGCTGATTTCCCTATCCCGATTGTCATTGCGCATTGTTGTTATCGCCAGAATATCGATAACCTGCACCTCAGCTTCCCAATTCATGGAAGCCTGGACCCATGAAGCCCCTAGATGAGCCTCCACTAAACCCTTTGGAATGACCTGGATTTCTACCATTGTTGCCTCCTTAAAAATTGTGGAAAACTTGATTCCGGAATGCCTACATGAAGTGGAAATTCTCCCATGAGTGAGTGGATGGCTTATCAGGGAAACTGTGTTAGGACAAGGTCCCTTGAGAGCTTATTCATAATTGCGTGGCTTCCCATGGTAAGCCCTCCCATAGTTGTTTCGTCGCAGGTTTTTATAACTAGTGTTGTAGCAAAAGAAATATGACCCGCCATCCTAATGCTTGCATTTCCCACCATTGCTCTGATTATTATGGTTTCCCTGATGCCGAGAATTGTGTTGTTGATGACTTTTGCTATTGTCATGCTTCTTACCTTTGCCAATTTTATCCTCATCTCAGTCGGGATATTTAGTGTTGTCAGAATTAACATATGTGGAAAGAACATCCATGAGGTTTCCCATATCCTCAACCTTCCGCTTGAGGCATCCAAGCTTCTGCACAAGTGGTTGGAAGTGGCAATTTTTCTCCAAAATCAAAACATCTTGGGCAGCCATGATACTCTTAGATGAGTGGATGATTTCTACAACTCGATGAGTCCAATGGTGAGCCAATTCATCCCATGTTGTACACAGTGCTGTAAGTCAACAAACGTCATTAGTCTCTTGCAAGTACGTTGGGAATTCTTGATGAAACATTTCTTCAACTCTGACCAAGAGTTAATGGAATAGGGGGCAGTTTTCAATCATGCAAGAGCCGGTCCTTCCAACATCATGGTCAAGTACTTAGCACATACGACATCGCTAACATCAAGCATGTCAATAGCCAACTCAAAACATTCAAACCCTTAAAATCTTTGAGCATACGCTCGCTCGTACAGTTCGAGATAGGCATGGGACTCCAATCTTCCTGTTGTTTACACCCGCCATCGCAGAGTCAGGCCGGGTCAAGGAGCGTGGTACTTGTCCCACTGCCGCTGCTACTTCTTCTACTTCTTGTAAGGCTCGAGCCGCATCCACAATTTCTTGGGCATCCGAAAACACAGGCCGGTTTGGGGAATTATGAGGTTGTTGCCTGCGACCACTACTAGACACCGCTCGTGAATCGTGGCGACTCTTACTATGACTTGCGTAAGGTGTAGAATGAATCATGTCCTGACTGTTGGAATATTGTGCATGTTGGGTGACTGCTGTTTTCAACATATTGATGGAGTTCATAGCATCAACTTCAATTGGGATGTTTCCAGTAAATAGAATTGTTTCAAGGTGCCGAGTTTCCTCCACCATATTATCCACCTGGTTAGATAAGTGATCAACCGGCGTGTGGAAACAGCGCGATAATGTCTGAGCCGATGGTGGTTGAGCCGTGTGAGGCTGCTGAGCCGTCTGGTGGGGTTGTTCCACTTGAGGTTGCCCGGTCCCTGGCGTGCGCTGCATAGTATCAAATAATTGGGTCGGCTCAAGATTAAGAGGCCGACGACTCTCGTGTCTCCTCAAGTGAGAAGCATCCGAGGCGTCTCCGCGGAGTCCCAGCTGCCATGCTTCTTACTTTAAATGGCTAGTCTCACCACACATGTGAGCCTGTAACTCTGCCATGCAAACATTCTCAGCATTGATCTCCCCCTGAATCTTGGTCATCTCATCTTGAAGCTTAGACAGCTCCATGTTGCACTTCTCATGGTTATCTGATGTAACTGGTTATGCCAGAAGGCTCCTCATCTCTATCATCAAGTCTACCAAAAGCTTGAGCCCGCATCTTGCCTGTCCCGGTGGCTTCCGAGGCTGACGGTGACCCGTCAGCGCCGTTGGCTGCTCCGATGACGGTGGAATTATGCACCGCATCGGTTCCTACCATGTAGACGGTGGCTTCGTATCGCGGTTCAATAAACTCCAAATCATCTGCGCAGGACCCATGATTGGGATCAAAAACTGGCAGATCGACTCGGTGTCACCTCTTGACGACTCCCCTTCGTCACATTTTCCAAGGGTATCCCCGTTGGTCATGGAGTTGTCCGCTAGTTAGACCCCTTGAGTAAAACCAACGAAGACGTGCTTCCAGCCGGTTTGAGAATGATCGGGTTTCTTGTGCCGAGCCGGCTCGACGATGTCTTTGCAGATGTCCGGCTCGGGTCTAGACACGTCGATCTTGCCAATGAACATGTAGATTTTATCGAAGGGGACCCGGTACCCATACTCGATTGAGCCGGCCTCGGGACCCTAGTCTGAGTCATGTAAAGCTTACCACGACGACTCTTGGTCACATTTACGATCGCCTATCCCTTGATCCCTCGAAGATCTCCCTTCAAGAACTCAACTCCACCATGCGTTGGCCCCATGGTCGGCGCCAACTATCATGGGTTATTACGGTAGATGTCCTCGGGAAAGGACTTAGGTGCAAGGTCATCGCAACTAGGTGGCAACTTGAACGGGGTTGGTCATAATCGAGAAACACGAGTGTACCCAACTTTGGCCCCTTCCGATGGAGGTAAAACCCTATGTCCTTCTTTTGGTGTTTATTGAATATCAACAACCTAGCTCTCTAATCTTGTTTACATGTCATTTCTACCTCATGGGCTCTGATGTCTACTACACAAATTTGTTCTTGTAGACTATGTTGGGCTTACAAGCGTAGAGTTTTGTAGGACAGTAGAAATTTTCCATCAAGTGGATGACCTAATGTTTATCAATACGTAGGAGGCGTAGGATGAAGATGGTCTCTCTCAAACAACCCTACAACCAAATAATAAATAGTCTCTTGTGACCCCAACACACCAAATACAATAGTAAATTGTATAGGTGCACTAGTTCGGCAAAGATATGGTGATATAAGTGTATTAATGATAGTAGATATTGATTTTTGTAATAGTAACAATAAAAAGCAGCAAGGTAGCAAGTAACAAAAGTGAGCACAAACGGTATTGCAATGCTTGAGAATGAGGCATAGGGTTTGTACTTTCGCAAGTGCAATCTCTCGACAATGCTAATATAACTGGATCACATAACTATCCCTCAACGTGCGATAAAGAATCACTCCAATGTTCCTATCTAGCGGAGAACATAAGAAGAAATTGTTTGTAGGGTACAAAACCGCCTCAAAATTATTCTTTCTAATCAATCTTTCCGAGAGTTCATACTAAAATAACAAGTTATCCTTTCTGATCGATCTATCCAAGAGTTTGTACTAAAATAACACCATAAAAATTTGGATTCATAAAACTCAATCCAACACAAAGAACCTCAAAGGGTGCCCCAAGATTTCTATCGGAAAAACAAAGACGAGAACGTGCATCAACCCCTATGCATAGATTACCCCAAGGTCACCTCAGGAATCCGCGAGTTGAGTGCCAAAACACATACCAAGCGAATCAATTTGATACCCCATTGTCACCACGAGTATTCATAGCAAGATATAAATCAAGTGCTCACAAATCCATAAAAGTGATCAATCCGATAAAATGAAATCTCAAAGGGAAAACTCAATCCATCACAACAAGATAGAGAGGGAGAAACACCATATGATCCAAATATATTAACAAAGCTCGAGATACATCAGGATCATGGCATCTGAAGAACATGAGAGAGAGATTAAACACATAGCTACTCATACAAACCCTCAGCCCAGAGGGTAGACTACTCCCTCCTCATCATGGTGGCCATAGGGATCATGAAGATTGCCTCCAGTGATGATCTGCCCCTCCGGCAGGGTGCCGGAATAGGCTCCCGATTGGTTTTTCATGGCTACATTCGCTTGGAGTGGAGAAACTTCTGATCTATGGTTATTTATGGGGGTTACTATATTTATAGGAATTTTTGGTATCGGTCTCATGTCAATATGGGCTTGGAGTGGCCCACTAGGCACCAGGGTGCGCCTAGGGGGGCTGGCATGCCGGGGTGGTTAGTGGCCACCTCCCTTATCTTCTGTCCTCCTACAAAATCGTCCAAAAGTTTTGTCAAATTTGGAGACTTTTACTTCTATACGAAAAACGAGACCACGGTAGTTCTGCTGAAAACAACGTCAGTCTATGGTAGTTCTAAATAAATCATATAGACTGCAGCAAAACCATATAATAGTATTGTAAACATAGGCAAACATGGCATGAATAATTCATAAACTATAGATACATTGCATAAGTATCAGCAACCCCAAGCTTAATTCCTACTTGTCCTTGAGTAGGTAAATGATAAAAGAAATAATTTATGAAGTGTGAATGCTAGCATAATGTTGATACATCCCAAACGTATCTATAATTTCTGCTCATTCCATGATCTTTTGGGTGACATTGTTATATGTTTTGCTACACTTTTATATCATTTTACACATATTTGTACTAACCTACTAACTCAGTGCACCAAGTGCCAGTTTCTGTGTGCTGATGTCTATTTTGTAGGGGCTTTTACCCAATTTTCTGAAGCCCAAAAAATTCTAGGAAAAATATATAAAAAATCAGCAAAACAAAATCTTCCGGATCACCGACGATGGGCCAGAGGGGGGCCACGGGCTGCCCAGACGACCTGCTGGCAGGGCCAGGCCCTAGGCCGCGTCAGGAGGCTGCTTGGGTGGGCCCCACCTCCTCTGATGCCCTCCTTTGGACTATATTTAGAGTCCCGAGAGGAAAACCTTCCACAACTTCCAGAATCGTGAATTTCTCCATCGTTCCACCGCTGTAGCGCTTCCGAGATCGGGAGCGTCAGGAGACCTCTTCCCGGCAACCTGCCGGAGGAAGGATTGACCTTTGGGAGCTTCTCCACCGCCATGGATGCTTCTCGGACGTGCCGTGAGTAGTCCTCCTTGGACCATAGGTCCATGACCAGTAGCTATGTGATGTATTCTCTCCAATCTTGTGCTTCAATGGTTAGTCCTTGTGAGCTGCCCTACATGATCAAGGCATCTATGTAATTCTCTTGCTATTGCTATGCTCGGTTTGTTGGGATCCGATGGATTATGAGATTATGTTCAGATTGTTATGAGTTATATATTTGATTATCATTTTATATTATGTTCCTTAGTGATTCATGCATGTTCTCTGTTTCTATTTATTGCTTTGGCCGAGTAGTAGATTGTAACTCCAAGAGGGAGTGTTATGCATGATTGTGGGTTCATGCCCCTCGATGTCTAGCTTGAGTGACAGAAACATGAGACTAGGGAATGTTTTGTTGCCACCAGGGAGAAAACAACGGTGCTTGTGACCACGTTTGCAAGGATTGTTTACCTTACGCATAGTTTGTTAATACAGTTGTCCGTTGCTTTGAGTTTACACTTTGGGTGGGGCTCGCAACTTAATACCGGAGAGATGTTCTGGATATATATCTCAAGGTGGATGATTAGTAAGTAGATGTTGATGAATAAACGGTCTACTTGTCTTGGCGTAATGCCCATTACTATTGAACCTCTAACTATCAAGTAGCATAATTAGCATTGTGGTGCGTTCATAATTCTGTCAATTGCCCAACTCGGATTTGTTTACCCAAGCATAGTTGTTTATCCTCTTTTGGGAGAGAGACATCACTAGTGAACATCATGTGACTCCGGTCCGTATCACCATCATTGTTTACACCTCCTTTATTTACCGCTTTCATTTACTTTTCCTTTGCAATCACTAGTACTTCCCGCTTTTGTTTTGATCCGTTGCAAACTGCAAGGCCGGACAGATTGACAACCTCTGTGTACTCGTTGGGAGCAAAGTTATTTGTGCGTGTGGAGGTCCACGTCTTCTGCTAGCGCCAGGGTGGAAGACACCTACTTGTTGGTCCTAGGAGTCCTCCTGGTTCGAGAAACCTTACAGTTCCCGTGTGAGGGAAAAATTGCTGCTGACTACATCTCAACCTTCCACTTGGGGTAACCAACGAGGTGCGAGAAGTATATACATCATCTCGGCATGAAGCAATGTTTTCTCGCGCCGTTGCTGGGGACTCCGGTCTTCAAGATAGGGGAGTTGCACGCTATCCTTTACCTTTGCTTTTTAGTCTTGTTAGTTTGCTTTTTAGTTTTTTATTTAGAGTCTTATACCAAAAACCACAAAAAATTTAGTTGTTTTGTTCTTGCTCGTTGCCACTGCTATGGGTTCCACTGAGAACACCATGTTGGGTGACTTCACTAGTCACAACAACAATGATTATACCTTCTCTTCTATTGCTCCACTTACAACTAAGGGTCTTTTTACAAGTAAACCTTGTGACTATACTAGTTATTATGGAGAATTATGCCCTTGGCATGGTTGCATCAGGAAGCCACAGGATCTTTGGTTTGAAGTTGCTCCTGAACGTCCCCAAACTTGGGAAGACGTCCAAACTCTTACCATAGAGAGCAAAACATAGAGCATGACACTACAATTTTACTTAATAGCAAGAATATTGAATTTGAAAATTGTAGTCTTTCCGAAGTCATCACCTTTTTTTGCAAAGAATGGCTAAATACCCCCACACTAGTACGCTTAATATTGCCTTCACCGAGCATATTACCAATGATCTTATCAAATCTAGGGAGGAGAAGCTCAAGCTAGAGACTTCTATTCCTAGGAAACTAGAAGATGGTTGGGATCCTATGATCAAAAATAAATTGAATAATATCTCTTGCTTTGCTTTGTCTGATGTTGGAGCTAGTGCTTCCGTTATGCCCAAAAGAATGTATGATATGCTTGATTGGAAACCTTATGATCCATGTTCTTTTGGTGTTTGTCCTATTGATTCTTCCATAAATAAACCTTTAGGGAGACTTGATGATGTTCTTATTACTGTCAATGATAATTATGTTGCTGTTGATTTTCTTATTATGGACACTGAATGTGATCCTTCATGTCCAATTATTTTGGGACTTCCTTTTCTCCGCACCATTGGTGCTATCATTGACATGAAAGAGGGAATTATTTAATTCCAATTTCCTCTTAAAAAAGGGAGTGGAACACTTCCCTTGAAAGAAGATTAAGTTACCTTATGAGTCTGTTACTCGGCCAAGTTATGCTTTTGGAGTTGATAATACTTGATCTTCTTGCATTATGCCTAGCTCAAAGGCACAAAAGGAAATGCTTGTTGGGACGCAACCCAAGTTGTTTTTTACTTTTAGTTTTAGTGGTCTTGATGCTTGTTACTACTGTAGCAACATCATTGTATCTTTACTTTTAAGCTTTGTACCAAGTTATAGCCTCCAATTGCAAGAAAGTTCAAAAATTGTAACATGCTGTCCAGAAACAGATTATGTCTGCCTGACGGACAAATTTGCCAGAAATCACCAGATCATCTTTCTAATCGGAATTGTTTTGACAGCATGCTCTATATAATTGCCTTTCTGTCATTTGTTCTGAGTTTTTTGATTTGAGTTGCAGAAATGCCCCGAATAAATTATTTACTTCTTGTTGTTCTGTTTTTCACAGATTCTGCCATGTTTTGTGTTTTCATTGTTTTGCAAATCCTAAGCTTACTTTTTATTTGCAAACACCTTTTGGCAATCATGAGAAGCAGTATATTTTCATGAAAATCTTTATTTCCAGCAGGTAATGAATTCTTTTATTAAGGGTACTAACCACTCTAATCAGCTTATGATGAGTTCCGTATGAAGGGTGTTTTCAATTATGTGATGGGGATGCCCCCATGCACCCCAAGAAATATTCAAGGTGACTCAAGCGTCTAAGCTTGGGGATGCCCCGTGCATCCCCTTCTCTATCAACAATCATCAGTTCGTCCATCTCCATGCTATATTTTTATCACTTCATATGTTATGTGCTATGCTTGGAGCGTCCCGCTATTTTCTTTTTAGTTGTTTTATATTTCCTTGCTGTTCATAACAAGTCGGGACCTAGCCTACCTTGTTTGGGAGAGAAACACGCTCCATTCCACTCTAGAACACAACATAGGTTTTGATGCTTATATTTTTGTGTGCTCTTCATCTTTCCATAGCTACTGTCATGCTTAGCTCTTAGTTTTCATGCTTATCTTTGTAAGAGAATTTATTTAGGTTGCTTTTGGAACTCTCTTGAGTTATCATGCTTATCTTGTTTAGAGAGTTGGCTCGTTGCACTGAGTTGTGTGTCTTGCATGAGTAGGTAACTGAGGTTACTATTTAAGTATATTAGTAACTTGCAATAGTTTTGAGGTCTTGATTTGAGTAATGTTTGGACTATTGGTGCCAAGAGCTTGAGTCTATTAGTGATAGGTGTCGTATTTTGTGAAATCCTTGTGTTTTTAAAAAACTAAAAATTAGTTGAGAACTCTAGCTAATAAATTGATCGCTAATCTTTGGAGGGGTTGGAATTTATAGAGTACCCTCACGTTACCATGAGTCGAGGATGCGCAAGGATAACCAGACCCCCAAACACTCCTCCTCGGGGTACTTGTCGCTTTGTGAACCTCCTAACTAGATAGAGAGTTATCGATAAAAAGTTTATGAGTTCTTCGGACTAATGTGAGTATTCGATTGTTGGCACTTCCACCATCCCTATTTTGCTAGCCTCTTCGGTACCGTGCATTGCCTTTTCTCACATTGAGAGTTGGTGCAAACTCCGCCGGTGCATCCAAACCCATGACATGAGACGCTCTGTCATACATAAGCCTCATTATATCTTTCCTCAAAACAGCCACCATACCTACCTATTAAGGCATTTCCATAGCCTTCCGAGATACATTGCCATGCAACATCCATCATCTCATGACTTGATCTTCATGTCATACATGATTTTGCTTGATCGTAGAGCCGCATGATAGTTGGGCCTTGCCCCAATTATTGCTACATGACGTGCTAGTATCATTGCATATCCTGCTACACTGGCAGCGGCATACATTTGCATACATCATGATAGGTTTCACTTGTCTTTATGTTGAGTACTTCTTATAAAGTGTGATGATCCTATTTTTATTCATGTAAAACATAGAGTGTTGCCCTTAACTGAGGAAAAGATCACAAAGAGGACAAACAAAAGATCCCAAAGAGGAAAAATGAGAGATAAAAAGAAAGAGCCAAAGAGGCCACATAATAAAAAAAGAAATAAAAAGAGAGAAGGGGGCAACACTACTATTCCTTTGACAGATCCACACTCGTACTCCATTGCTATATTGGTACTACATAGAGATTTTCATTCATGCATACCTATGTGGGGACCCTTACACTATAGAACTTGGTTGGCATATTCCAATGATGAGCCTCCTTAAATGAGCTCTAGGTCTTCATGAGAAATAATTGGATGCACCCCCACTATTTCCATTGGAGAGCTTACCTTAGCTCATATGTGCATTCGTTACATGGCAATCCCTACTCCTCACATCATATCTATCATTTGGACTAACTTACTAACTCAGTGCACCCAGTGCCAGTTTCTGTGTGCTGATGTCTATTTTGCACGGGATTTTACCCAATTTTCCGAAGCCCGAAAAGTTCCGGGCAAAAATTTAAAAAATCAGGGAAACAGAAGCTTCCGGATCACCGAAGATGGGCCAGAGGGGGGCCAAGGGCTGCCCAGACGATCTGCTGGCGCGGCCAGCCCTTGGCCGCTTGGGTGGGCCTCACCTCCTCCTGTCCCTCCTTTGGCCTATATTTAGAGTCCAGAGAGTAAACCCTTCCACAACTTCCAGAATCGTGAATTTCTCCATCGTTCCACCGCCGCAGCGCTTCCAAGATCGGGAGCATCAGGAGACCTCTTCCCGGCACCCTGCAGGAGGGAGGATTGACCTCCGGGAGCTTCTCCACCGCCATGGATGCTTCTTGGACATGCCGTGAGTAGTCTTCATGACCAGTAGCTATGTGATGTCTTATCTCCAATTTTGTGCTTCAATGGTTAGTCCTTGTGAGCTGCCCTACATGATCAAGGCATCTATGTCATTCTCTTGATATTGCTATGCTCGGTTTGTTGGGATCCGATGGATTATGATATTATGTTCAGATTGTTATGAGTTATATATTTGATTATCCTTTTATATTAAGTTCACAAGTGATTCTTGCATGTTCTCTGTTGCTATTTATTGCTTTGGCCCAGTACTAGATTGTTACTCGAAGAGGGAGCATTATGCATGATTGTGGGTTCATGCCCTCGATGTCTAGCCTTAGTGACAGAAACATGAGACTAGGGAACATGTTGTTGCCACCAGGGAGAAAACATCGGTGCTTGTGACCACGGTTGCAAGGATTGATCACCTTACGCATAGTTCGTTAATGTAGTTGTCCGTTGCTTTGACTTTACACTTTGGGTGGGGCTCGCAACTTAATACCGGAGAGATGTTCTGGATAGATATCTCAAGGTGTATGATTAGTAAGTTGATGTTGATGAATAAACGGTCTACTTGTCTTGGCGTACTGCCCATTACTATTGAACCTCTCACAATCAAGTAGCATAATTAGCACTGTGGTGCGTTCATAATTCTGTCAATTGCCCAATTGTGATTTGTTTACCCAAGCATAGTTGTTTATCGTCTTTTGGGAGAGAGACATCACTAGTGAACATCATGTGACTCCAGTCCATATCACCATCATTGTTTACACCTCTGTTATTTACCGCTTTCATTTACTTTTCCGTTGCAATCATTATTACTTCCCGCTTGTGTCTTGATCCTTTGCAAACTGCAAGGCCGGAGAGATTGATAACCTCTCTGTACTCGTTGGGAGAAAAATTATTTGCGTGGGTGCAGGTCCACGTCTTTTGCTAGCCCCAGGGTGGAAGACACCTACTTGTTGGTTCTTGGAGTCCTCCTGGTACGATAAACCTTACAGTTCCCGTGTGAGGGAAAACTTGCTGCCGAGTACATCTCAGCCTTCCACTTGGGGTAACCAATGAGGTGCGAGAAGTATATACATCATCTCGTCATCAAGTGCATCACTTTGATCAATGATGATTTCAGTAACTTTTCCTAGCATCATAACATCAACTCTTTCTTATAAAACTCATGATGATAAAGTAGCAATTGAAAACACAATTTTTGATGTGGAATGCTACCTATCATATTCATCATATACTCTTTTGTTTGCTAGCATGGACATTTGGATTTGAATGAGTCAAAGCAATAGTCTATAATTTGACGTGAAAACATTATTACTCAAGCATATCAACAAGCAACAAAGTCTTTCAAAATATGAATGCAAAAGAATGCTATCCCTAGCCTATCATGCACAACCATTGATCATTTAATCCAACACACCCAAATATTAGCTACATCCAATGCTCAAGTATGATAATAGTGTTCCATAGTTGGTACTTTGTAAGAGAAGATGGAGACTCAAATACAAATAAAAATTGCATGAAAGTAAATAGATAGGTCCTTCTTAGAGAGAAGCAGAGATTTGTAGCGGTGCTAGAGCTCAAGGAAAAAAATGACAGATAAAATATCTTGGGTGGCATGCTTTTCTTGTCAACGAAAACAACTAAGAGTTCCCAATATCTTCCATGATAAACAAATCATAGGCGATTCCCAAACTGGAAATACATTTCGTTCCTTTTTCCACCATTATTTCACACTCCCTGGCTAGCCGCATCCTCGGGTACCGTATATACCAACACTTTCCAAGGTATTTATTATTTTATAACATAAAATATTTTCCCTTTGCATTTCGGGACTGGGCATCCCTATTACCTCCATACTCTCGTGCAATGTCAACTGAATAAACACTCATCTTGATAATAACCTATTTAACATGGAAGATACCGGCCACCCCTCGCCGCTTCATTAGTAGGTATGGTGGACTCATTTGGCACAACTTTGGGTTTAGGATTTGGATGCACAAGCAGTGTTCCCGCTTAGTACAAGTGAAGGCTAGCAAATAGATTGAGAAGCGCCCAACCAAAGAACCAAAACCATCATAAGTGAACATTAAATATAACTAACACCGAATAATGTATCACAAGTAGGATGTAATTTCATAGCATAACTATTGACTTAATGTACATGCATAGGGAATCATAAACCTTAACACAAATATTCTTAGTAAAGCATAATTACTCATCAACACAACTCACATATCGCTATCTTCATATCGCAAAACTATTACAAAGAATCAAGTTTAACATCCAATGATCTTGATGAAAGTTTTTATTATATCTCCCTAGATATCTATCACATTAGGACCAATTTCGTTTAAAGCAAATTGACATTGCTAATAACAAGGTCTCAAAAAATATAAGTGAAGAACGAGAGCACAAGTTTTTTAAAATTTTCAACTCTCAAAATAATATGAGTGAAGTAAGAGAGCATTTCTTCATTGTTTCTACTAACTGTTAAAATAACCTAAGTGAAGCATGAGAGCATATTTCTTTAAAATAACACCACCACCGCGCTCAAAAAGATATAGGTGAAGTACTTGAGCAATTCCATGTCTCAAAAATTTAAATGAAACATAAAGAGCGATTCTAACAAATATTAGCATAATTTGGCTCTCTCAAATCATTGTGTCCAGCAAGGTTTCTTTCAAAAAGAAAATAAAACAAAAGACACTCCAAGAATAGCATATATCATGTGGACAAATAAAAATTTAGGCTCAACATAGGCTCACTGATAGTTGTTGATGAAGAAAGGTGGGATGCGTAGCATCCCCAAGCTTACATACTTGAGAATTATTGAAATATTTACTTGGGGTGCCTTTGTCATCCACAATCTTGAGCTTTTGTATCTCGTTCAATCCTCTCATATCCCGGTTAGTGCACATAAGCATAAATCAACTCTTTATGTACTGCCAATACAAGTTGCATAGTAATTTTCAAACATTCGGTACTATATACTATTATTTCCACAATTTATATCTACCAATATAAGCTATGAAAACGATATGATAAGTAGATAACAAAACTATGACATCAATTTGTCCAGACAGAACAGTCCATGGAAATCTATATAAATAGTGTAATTATTTATCTCCAACAATTATGAAAATCTAGGACATGATAAATAATTTGTATGACAATACTGTGTACAAATTTCAGAAAATTTCTACGTTCCAGTAAAATATGTTAATTCAAATACTACAACATAATTTTCTATTTTTGCAGAGCACACATCGCGCATGCAATTTAAGATTTCCAAAGGAAATTCTTGGAACCTTTTATTGAAAAACAAAATTATAAATAATATCTAAAAATAGCAACCAAATTAAATGATGCTCCAAGCAAAACACATATCATGTGATGAATAAAAATATAGCTCCAAGTAAGACATGCCGATAATGTTGGAGATGAAAGAGGGCATGCCTTCCGGGGCATCCCCAAGCTTAGACGCTTGAGTCTTCATTGGATATTACTATGATGGTGCCTTGGTCATCCCCAATATTAGGTTCTTGTTGGTCCTTATTCACCTCACATTGGTACGTCACCCAAAACTTGAAAACTTCAATCAGACAAAACTTAACGGAACTTCGTGACATGGGTTCGTATGATAAATATATATCATTCACTTGGGTACTGCCAATACAGGATTAATAATTGTTCTCACATAATACTACTGTATTGTATCATTACCATATTTTTTATCACTCAATATAAGCTATGGAAACATGAAAACAAGAAAACTATGCACGCAAAATAGAATCTGTAAAAAACAAAACAACCTGTGAAGATCTGAATGAAAATATTACTTACCTGACTCTAAAAATTCTGAAAATTAGGAAACGCACAGCATTTGCATACCAAAACTGTGTAAGAATTTCAGAATTTTTTGCCGTTCCAACAAAATCAAAGAAATTCTACACTTGACGTAAATGTTTCCGTTTTTGCACAGAATCAAACAAACAAGTATCCACACTATCCCAAAGGCTTTACTTGACACTTTATTGAAATAAAATCTATAAAACATGATTACCATAATAGCTTAATCATGGGAACACACAAAAACATGAAGTAAAAGTGTTGGGTTTTCTCCCAACAAGCGCTTCTATTTAATCCCTTTTAGCTAGGCATGATGATTTCAATGATGCTCGTATACGAATTTTAGTTGAAGCATGCAAGAGAGCATCATGAATCACATGGAAAGCACATTTAAGTCTAACCCACTCCCTATGCATAGGGATTTTGCAAGCAAACAATTTATTGTAGCAATAATCGACTTGCATAGGAAGGCAAAACAAGCATGACTTCAAAACTTTGAACACAAAGGGAGGGAACTTGATATTATTGCAATTCCTACAAGCATATGTTCCTCCCTCATAATAATTTTCAGTAGCATCATGAAGGAATTCAACAATCTAACTATCACATAAAGCATTCTTTTCATGTTGCACAAGCATAGGTTTTTTATTACTACCCACATAAGAAAAAATATTATCATTCATAGTAGTGGGAGCAAATTCAATAAAATAACTATCATGCGATACTTGATTGATATAATCCATGTGAAAATTAAAATCACGATGACATATTTCATGGTTATCGTTACTCTTTATAGAATATGTGTCATGACAACAATCATCATACATAGGAGGCATGCTATAATCATAGTAAATATCATCATCACAAGTAGGTGGACCAAAAATTATCATATTCAAAGATAGAATCCCCAAGGTTGTGGCTTTGCATATCATTAGTATCATGGATATTCAGAGAATTCATACCAGCAATATTTCTATCATGCTCATCATTCAAGGATTTCACATTAAGAATTTCCATAAATTCTTCCTCTAGCAATTGAGCACAATTTTCCTTTCCATCATTTTCAAGAAAGACATTATAAAGATGAACAACATGAGACCACCTAAATTCCATTTTTGTAAAAAAAATATAAACCAAACTAGTGATAAAATAAGAAAATAAAATATGCAATTGCAAGATCTAAATATATACCTTCATGCACTCACCTCCCCAGCAACGACGCGAGAAAAGAGCTTATAAACTATGTCGGGCCTCCAAGCACAGAGTTTTGTAGGACAGGAGCAATTTTCCCTCAAGTGGATGAACTAAGGTTTATCAATCCATGGGAGGAGTAGGATGAAGATGGTCTCTCTCAAACAAGCCTGCAATCAAATAATAAAAAGTCTCTTGTGTCCCCAACACACCAAATACAATGGTAAATTGTATAGGTGCACTAGTTCAGCGAACAGATGGTGATACAAGTGTAGTAATGATAGTAGATGATGTGTGTAACAGTAACGATAAAAAACAGAAAGGTACGAAGTAGCAAAAATTAGCACAAACGATATTGTAATGCTTGAAAATGAGGCCTAGGGTCTTTACTTTCGCTAGTGCAATCTCTCAACAATGCTAACATAATTGGATCACATAACAATCCATCAACGTGGGATAAAGAATCACTCCAAAGTTCCTATCTAGCATAGAACATAAGAAGAAATTGTTTGTAGGGTATGAAAACACCTGAAAGTTATTCTCTCCGATCAATCTTTCCAAGAGTTCATACTAAAATAACAAGTTATGCTTTTCGATCGATCTATCCAAGAGTTCGTACTAAAATAACACCATAACAAATTCAGATTCATAATACTCAATCCAACACAAATAACCTCAAAGAGTTCCCCAAATATTTCTACCAGAGAAACAATGACGAGAACGTGCATCAACCCCTATGCATAGATTACGCCAATGTCACCTCGGGAATCTGAGAGTTGGGTGCCGAAACATATACCAAGTGAATCAATATGATACCCCATTGTCACCATGGGTATTCATAGAAAGACATAAATCAAGTGCTCTCAAATCCATAAAAGTAATCAATACGATAAAATGAAATCTCAAACGGAAAACTCAATTCATCACAACAAGATAGGGAGGGAGAAACACTATATCATCCAACAATATTACCAAAGCCCGCGATACATCATGATTGTGCCATCTCAAGAACACGAGAGAGAGAGAGAGAGAGAGAGAGAGAGAGAGATTAAACACATAACTACTGGTAAAAACCCTCGGCCCCGAGGTTGGACTACTCCCTCCTCATCATGGTGGCCATAGCGATTATGAAGATGGCCTATGGTGATTGTCGTGGTTTTTTCACGGCAGATGTCCTCGTGAAAGGACTTAGTGGTGAGGCCCTTGTTGATGTGTAGCGACTCGAAGAGGTTTATTGGAAACGAGACACGAATTCACCCATGTTCAGCCCCTCTAATGGAGGTAAAATCTTATGTCCTTCTTTGGTTTCTATATTGATGGAGATCTCGATTACGAGGATGCAGAATAGCTACCTAGCTTTCGAGGGTTTCTTTCTTGATCTATCTGGCCCGAGGGCTCCCCTTCATATATAGGTGGAGGCCTCGAGTTTATAACAGAGTCTAGGTCAATAAACACCTATGACCTATTAAAAATCTAGGAATCCTTCTGGTGTCTCTTACATCATGGGCCTTGACTCTCCATCGTCACGTAGTCGGCCGCCAGGCGGCTCACTTGGTAAGTATCCTTGACATCCCTTAGTCTTTTCTGTAGTCCCTTATGCGTATACACAAATAGTCGCCTACGGTCCAACCCGGCCCAAATGGCGGGTTATACCATGGGTCATGTCCCCGACATTAGGCCCCAGGTTGATTTGAACTTGTTCATGTCAATCTTCCTTACTCCTATTTGGCGGCTTAGCTTTTGTCTTGTATTTGTGTCTTCTCAGCTTCTTTGGCCATCGACCTATTGTTGTGTCAGACTTAGTGATTTTCCTGTGATGCCTGCCTATGATGTCACCCGCCATATTTTATGGCCACTATAGTGACATCATAACAAGCCCGTGCATATTATTTCTATTTTGAGAATCGAGGCGTAACCTTCTCAAAATTTACTGCGACTCCTCCATTCCCGTGCGTAGCAGTCACCACTATGGGCAATTCCCTATAAAGTGGGTGGAGGGCCTCGCCTTTCACTTTTCACTTCATCCTCCCTCATTCTTCTTCCTCTAGCCCGAAAACCTGTTGCACCATCATTGTTGCTCATCGACCTTCCCCCGTGACCGTGTCGGGCTGCAGCGACACTCCATCTCCCCCGAGATTCATCTACGTGTTTTCAGCTCCTCCGACGACCGGAGAGGTATGTCATATCTATTTCCCTTTAGATCTTCATTTGATTTGTTCGAAGTTCGTTAGAGAAAATGGGACGTTCTACTTGTTCATCGTCATTGTCTCTATCCGCATGCGTCTAATCCCCATTTTTGTAAAAATGAGACATAAGTGTTGTGTATTCATATCAATATGCTCAGATCTCGCATAGGAGCTGGTAACACAGACCGCTGCCGCATTCATGTTTTAGTTTATGAACCATTTTTTCTGAATCTTTTCCAAATAAATATTTGTAGCCACATTGGTAAAAGCATGTTTGTCCCACACATGAAAGAACCAAACATGTCCACTTGGGGTAAGGAACTTTTTATCATAGATGGCTTGTCTGTATGACTGTAACATGCCATATGTACATGGTGCCAATTTTTTTGGTAGCAGTTTGTCTTTAGGACGCCTCTTCCGCTATAAACATTTATACTATCTTACCCTTGAACATAATGCGGGTGGTTCTGTCACTCCTTTGCTTGTGTCTATGTGTTTCAGGATGTCAAAGACCTCCATATGTAATTAGGTGCCTTCAAAAGTTCCGGAGGAGAAACTCAACGATTATGTAGATCAAGGTTTGTTCCCATCCAAAGAGGCAATTAGTTGGCAGGCGCCTCAGGGAGAAGTACGTCCAAGTCATAGTTTTTTAGATCATCTCTTCATAGGCTTCTCTCCTACTAGGTCAAAGTTCTTCCGAGATGCGCTCAACTTTCTTCACCATCATGTGCAAGATTTGGCCCCCAATTCCATATCAAACCTCTCCCAATTTGATGTCTTGTGTGAGATTTATTTGCAAATAGAACCCAGTGTTCCACTTCTCCTGGAATTCTTCTATTTGAACCGTCAGACTAAGTGCACAAATGGTCCTAACCAAGAGCTAGGTGGAATTTCACTTGAAATACGCAGGGATGACGGCTTTCCTTGTGCTGCTCTGCCAAGTCACCCCAAAGGTTGGGATAAAATTGGTTTTATTGTCGGAACACTGCCCTCACAAATGAGAATCCCCTGTCGGTTTATAGATCACACCGTCTTCCAATGGATTTTGAACTTCCTGGAGGGGCTTCTCAAGGAGAGCGTGATAAGTTTGCCTTTGTATTCCCAAAATTGGCGGTTGTACAATCTTACGGTTTAACCGGGGTGGACTTGACCTTGTGCTGGGCATCTTGGATGATCCTCCCATTGACTCATCGAAATGAACTGATGTGTAATTATTCCGGCTATGAAGATGATCCACAACGATATAGTAAGATGATTCTGGTTGAAAGTGATGTAAATAAGATCATGAAGAAACTATTGGGGGAACCTCAAGAAATGTGTGACTCAATTGGCTTGAGGCATATCAATGGCCTTAACCCGTCTCCTCCAGTAAGAAACGAACCAACCCTTTTTTTATCATCTTTATAAAAACTTTACAAACTTCAAGTATTTTGTTTTATTACTCAAATGCAACGAACCTTGCAGGCTTCTTCTTTGTTCTGGAGGAAGAAAAGGAAAGTCCCGGCTAGCAAACTTGAAGCCGCCCCCACCAAGAAAAAGAACAAAGAGACTGTCACCACTTTGTCATTTAGGGGTGAGTCTCAATGAGCTGGTGGATCTATGGAGGTAAAAATTGATTTCCTTAGCCATTTCTTTATTGAGTATTCTAACATTTTTTGCCATCAGGGTGATTCTTCTATGAGCCGGCCCGACAATGTTGAGGTAATTCCTACTTCCTTTGGCTCGGAATCCTTGTCTTCAAGGAAAATAAGGCGAGTTATTCGAGAAGTAAGTATTTCTCACCGATATGCTTATTTGGATCCTTGTTTTATTTTGAAGAAGGCCCAACATGTTTCAAAGCACCAGACTCAGAGTGGCTCTGTTACTATTGTAATCGGGTTCCCAACAAGTCAGCTTCTTCTAATCTACAAGACGAGTTGCCTCATAGCCCAACGCCATCTTACCCTCAGGCTAGTCTTTTCGAATAACCTCTCAATACTGTCGATTCAAATTATGAGGAATCACCCCCTTCATCTGGCGACTCATGTTCCATGAAATTGCCAACTTTTATTGTGAACCAGGGGTAAGTTTTTCCTTCTTTGTAACATATGTTTGCTTGCTAAGACTCTGACTTTTACCCTCGCCTCTTGTTTTGTAGGGCTAGGGACAAGATGAGGAACCTTGGCAGTTCTTTATTAATCCTCAAGTTCTTGAGCCAGGAAATCCAGATACGACAGGTTCCAAATACACTCGGATCGTTGAAGATCATCAAAAATCCAAGTAGAATTACCTCCTCAACCTGAAAAAGAAATAGTTGCTTCTTCGCCTATGGATATAGAGACTCACCCGACAACTGGTACTGATCCGCTAATTCCTCAGGAACCATTATTGGGTCGAGTTATAATGATCATAGGCCCTCTAATGTGTTGGAAAAGATTGCCACAAAGGAGGAAGTTTTCTAGTCTAACAAAGGAAAAACTAAACTGGAGCTTCCGAATTATGACACTTTTAGTATTTATGAATTGCATGTTGGTTATCTTGAGCGTCTTTCTGCAAGCCGGCAAGTGGAAACTGGCCTTGTGAATATGATGAAGGTAAAATATGAGGTATGCTCCACCTTGATGTGTACATTGTATTCCATATATCCTCCTCTAGCCCCAAGGGCCGACTCATATTCTTGAGATGAGTCGGGTCTTGATGATTTTATTGAAAAAATCGACCTATAGCCCCCAAGGGCTGACTCATCTTCTTGAGGCAAGTCTGGTCTTGATGATTTTATTGAAGAAACCGACTTGTAACCCCCAAGGGTCGACTCATCTTTTTGAGATGAGTCGGGTCTTGATGATTTTACTGGAGAAGAAATCGACCTATAGCCCCCAACGGCCTGCTCATCTCCTTGAGATGAGTCGAGTCTTGATGATTTTGCTGAAGAAGAAATCGACCTGTTGCCCCCAAGGTCTGGCTCATCTCCTTGAGATGAGTCGGGTCTTTTCCATTATATATCCAGAAAAAAGTTGATATGCATTAGCCCCCAAGTGCCAAGTATTTTGCTTGCAATCTGCTTGGGACTTGTTTATACTCTTCCTTGTCACGGTCATCGTATTGTCCTGCCTCCGGCTTATTGTTACTCTAATTTGTGTAGCAAGCTATAAAGGCCACCGAGTTAAAAAGTCACTGATCTGACAAAAGCTCTTGAGGTGGGACAGACCGCTCGATCGGAAATTGAGAACAAACTTCGACTATCCTTGGAAGAGGCAGAAAAACCAAGGCAAGATTTGAGGTAGAAATGAAATTCTTTGAAACTGATAAGGTCACCTTGACCAAATGTTCTAAAAATGATGAAGATCAACTGAAAGTCGTCTCTTGAGAGCTATCCGGGTTGAAAAAACATATTGACCACATGACTCGAGCCATGTTCGGTGAGTATGTTGATAAAAAACTTTTTTATTAATCCACCTAATACTTATTTATGAAGACAACCTCGTGGTGATTCATGAACTTGAACTTTTGTACGCCGACGTATGTGCAATCTTCAAGAAAACTGCTTACTAATACTCAATGTCATGTATGCGTTGATAGAGCATATTTACACGGGAAGCTTATGCACATTCAAAGCCATCATGGGAAATAAAGAGTCGGTGAAGCTCATAAAAGATGTTGTGACATTCCTCTCTATGATCCCAACGCAAATTGGAGAACTCAAGAGATCAACCGCCCGAGCTGGAGCCACACATTCCTTGAGTCGAGCTTTGGCTTACTCAGCACAACTTGACCCAACAGAAATGGCTAGGGGTTTCCCACGCTAAAGGTGGATGGATCAACTTTTACTAAGGATAATTATCATCAGTGCAGTAAGGTGGCTCGGGTGTTTGTCAGTAAGCTCGTAAATGATATATCATTAAAAATTTATCATCTAGTCTATGACTCCAACACCGCCCAAGTCTGGCCACCTGTTTTTAAATCGGTTAGTCTGACGCCATAGTGTCGTAAGCAATTTTTCGCCCCGACATTGATCTGTCTCCAATTTGGAATAAAGAAGCCATATTCGAATCTTTGACTGATAACCCACAAGTATAGGGGATCACAACACTTTTCGAGGGTAGAGTATTCAACCCAAATTTATTGATTCACCACAAGGGGAGCCAAAGAATATTCTCGAGTATTAGCAACTAAGTTGTCAATTCAACCACACTTGAAAGACTTAATATCTACAGCAAAGTATTTAGTAGCAAAGTAGTATGGAAGTAACGGTAACGGTGGAAAACATGATAGTAGCAGTTTTGTAGCGATCGTAACAATAGCAACGAAAAAGTAACTTAGCATAGACCAATATGTGGAAACCTCGTACGCAATGGATCAGTGATGGATAATTATGTTGGATGGCATTCATCTTGCAATAGTCATAACCTAGGATGATACAGAACTAGCTCCAATTCATCAATGTAATGTAGGCATGTATTCCATATCTAGTCATATGTGTCTATGGAAAAGAACTTGCATGACATCTTTTGTCCTACCCTCTCGTTGCAGTGGGTTCCTAATGTAAACTAAGGGATATTGATGCCTCCTTTTAATAGAGAACCAGACCAAAGCATTAGCACTTAGTGAATACATGAGCTCCTTGAACTACGGTAATCAGCGGAAAGATTCCCAGTTATTGTCACCCTGGGGGATGCGGATCATAACTCGTAATAGGTGTGCATAACTTGCAAGATAGGATCAAGAACACATATATATTCATGAAAACATAATAGGTTGAGATCTGAAATCATGGCACCCGGGCCCTAGTGACAAGCACTAAGCATAGCAAAGTCATAGCAACATCAATCTGAGAACATAATGGATACTAGGGATCAAACACTAACAAAACTAACTCGATTATATGATAGATCTCATCCAACCCATCACGTGTCCAGCAAGCCTACGATTGAATTACTCACGAACGATGGAGAGAATCATTAAATTAGTAATGAAGGATTATTGGTAATGATGACGACATCGATTTCCCCTCTCCGAAACCCAAATCAGACTCTTGTTTGTCCTCCAGAGGAAGAACTCGAGGTGGCGGTGGCTCCGTATCGTAAAAGACGATGATCTCTTCTCTCTGATTTTTTTCTCCGCGGATGGGAATATATAGGAGTGAAAACGAGGTCGGTGGAGCTCTAGGGGCCCCATAAGCCCCAGGGGTGCGACCAAGGGGGGGGGGCTACGCCCTGTAGGCTCGTGGCCTATAGGTGGCCCCTCTCTGGTAGATTCTTTTGCCGGTTTTTTATTAAATCCAAAAATATTCTATGTAAATTTTCAAGTCAATCCGAGAACTTTTATTTCTGCACAAAAATTACACCAAGGTAATTCTGCTAAAAACAACGTTAGTCCGGGTGAGTTCCATTCAAATCATGCAAATTAGAGTCCAAAACAAGGGCAAAAGAGTTTGGAAAAGTAGATACGTTGGAGACGTATCAACACCCCCAATCTTAAACCTTTGCTTGTCCTCAAGAAATTCAGTTGATAAACTGAAAGTGATAAAGAAAAACTTTTACTAACTCTGTTTGAACTTGTTGTTGTAAATATGTCCAACTTATGTTCTTATTTTCATCTCACACTATAGACTAACCATATTCACAATAATATTTAAGTCTCATGTTTACTTATATCAATGGCATAATCAACTAACAAGCAATAATAATAAGTATCGGATGACAACAATTTTATCAAAATAATCATAATACAATATGATAAACTGGTATCCCGCTAGCCCTTTCTGAGACCGCAAAACATAAATGCACAACACCTCCAAAGAGCAAGGACTAACTAGACATTGAATTCATGGTAAAAGAGATCCAGTCATACTCATACTCAAAATCAAATAATAACAAACCATATAGATGATGGGGTTCTCTCTAACTGGTGCATTTTATAAGAAGAGGATGACTCAATAATAAAGTAAAATAGATAGGCCCTGCGCAGAGGGAAGCATTGATTTGGAGAGGTGCCACAGCTCGATCTTTGAAACAGAGATGAATCAAAATTTTGGGTGGTATGCTTTCATTGTCAACGTAACAACTAAGAGTTCTCAATATATTCCATGCTAAATACATTACAGGTTGTTCCCAAACAGAAGAGTAAAGTTTTTACTCCCCCTCCACCAATCTATCACATTCCACGGTGGGCCGCATCCACCGGTACCGTCCATACAAACAACAATCCTGGGGGAGTTTCGTTTCATTAACTTTGATTTGACTTTTGAGCATGGAACTGGGCATCCTGATTACCAGCCTCTTTCTCGTGAATGATAGTGAATCAACACATATCTTGAGAATAACCCACCTAGTATGGAAGATATTGATAGCCCCTAGCCACCACATGAGCGATTCAGGCATTCGATTTATTTGAAGGTTTTAGAGAATGCCACATGCAAATTTACTTAGGGAGACAGGTGAATACTACATATAGGTAGGTATGGTGGACTCATATGGAACAACTCTGAGTTTATGGGGATGGATGCACCAGCAGTATTCCTGCTTAGTACTAGTGGAGGCTAGCAAGAGACTGGGAAGCGACCAACTAGAGAGCGACAACAGTCATAAACATGCTTTGAAATTAACCAACATTGAATGCAATCATGAGTAGGATTTAAATCACTATGAACATAAACATCATAGAGTCTAAGTTGATTTTGTTTCAACTACATGCGTGAACATGTGCCAACTCAAGCCACTTGAATCATTCAGAGGACGATACCATTCTATCATACTACATCACAACCATTTTAATATGTATGTTGGCACTCAAGATAAACCATTATTCACTCCTAGCTAATTAAGCATGGCATAAGTAACTATAATCTCTAATTGTCATTGTAAACAGGTTCAATAAAAAACGAGCTGAATTCCGAATGATGAGCTAATCATATTTACAAAGATAGGTTGAGTTCATACCAGCTTTTCTCCATCTCAGTCACTTCATCATATATTGTCATTATTGCCTTTTACTTGCATGACCGAATGGTGTGAAAAATAATAATAATAGTGTTCGTGCATTGGACTAACGTGGAATCTGCAAGCAATAACTCAAAGGAGAAGACGAGGTAATCTGGACTCTTTGATAGATAAACGATAATGAATATGAGAGCCACTCAGCATGTCATCATGCTCTTCTCCTTACGACCCAAAGAAGAAAGAAAAATTATTTACACGGGAAAGCCTGCAACAAGCAAAAGAAGCATGAAAAATCTTTTTGGGTTTTCTTTTAACACTATAACTAAACTACTAGAAGGTAAAGCTAAAACAATTTTTTTGGATTTTCACAAGGTTAATGAAACACCGACAAATGGAATGTGTGTGTGAACATGAATGTAATGTCAGTGAGAAATACGTACTCCCCCAAGCTTAGGCTTTTGGACTAAGTTGGTCTAAGGCCATGACTAGAAATAACCCTCCCCTGGAAACTCTGAAGAATACTCAGGGTTCCACTGGTTTGCGAGCTCCTGCGGATCCCACTGGAAAACTGGAACTTGATACGGATCTAGGGATGGTGCAGGCTCACGTGGTGGGGGTTGCGACAGGCCCCCATAATTGTATATGTCTTCGGGCATAATAGTGTACTTTCCTGCATGGATATCAAACAAAGAAGGAATAGGCAAGGTAATAATCTCACACGTACCCAAACTAAATACTAAGTTATAAAGCAGCCTCCTACTATTAGCTTTCTTAATATAATCATGTGCTACCATCCTATCATAATCTAAATATCTCGTAGGCAGTCGCATTTCCTCCTCCTCGTTAAGCCTAATAGGTATTTCAAAGTGTTTAGTTAAACGAGATGCATAGATACCTCCAAATATAATTGCCTTCGAACGGTTTAAATTCAACCGTTGAGCCACTATAGCGCCCACTCTAAAAGTTCTATCAACAAGTAAAGTGTGGCGTAGAATAGTGAGGTCAGGAGCATTGAGGCTTCCACTCTCACTGCGACTAACTTAACATCTTCCTGCAAATAATGAATAATAACGTAGAACGGGAAAATGTACGCTAGCCGCTCTTGCCTTTGACACCCCTCTTTCTTCTCCTACAGTGATCAAGGGAATAAAATCCTCCATGTCTCTAGGGCGTGTTTGACTGATGGTGCCCTCAAAAGGTAATTTGCAAACGTTGCAAAAATCATAAAGTGACATTTCCTTAGGCACATCATATAAATGAAATTCTATCATGGGAGGATTCTTTCTAGGATAAAAGTGAAAATTTTGCATGAAAGTATTAGTAAGTAGGACATACGGTCACACTTATCGTTGAGGAAGTCGGTGATGCCTGCATTTTCTGCTAGATAGTAAAAATCTTCATAAATTTCGGCCGTCCTCAAGAATGCCTCACTTGGCCATTCACATGGTCAAACTTCCGCGGTGCAAGGAATATTGTATCTAGGCTTCTTATTTTCATTTTCTTTAGAACCCCGGCTTGAAGAGCCTCTTAACAATCTCCTTATCTTTTCTTTTTCTGAAAAATAATTCTTAAATTTTTAGTGACTCCAAATAAAAATGAACAAAGCCCAATCAAAGCTTATAGCAACTAATCCCACAAGTTCCTAGAAGCTATACCATGCATCAAAACTACTTGGGACCCTACAAATTTGACATGCAAGCTCGAGAACAAGGTCACCAAAGCAACAAGATTTTTAATATATAAAGCACCAGAACAAAAATTAATTGGACCATTGGAGGACTCACATACCAATGAACAATCCCTAAAATAGTTTTGCAAATGAAGCTTTGAGCAAGGAGATCGAAAATGGTAGCAAGATGAGCTAAAACACGGGTTTCGACAATGGTGGGATTTTTTCTCAAGGAAGAAGGAGTGGATGGGTATTGGAATAAGTGAAGGGCCCCACCTGGGACTCACAAGCCAGGGGGCGCGCCCATGGCGGTGGCCGTGCCCTGCAGTCCTGTGGCCCACTCGTGCAGGCCCCTTATGTGTTCTTAGTACCAGAAATTCTTAAATATTCCAGAAAAATGATACTAAATTTTCAGGGAGTTCTGAGAACTTCTATTTTTCAGGATATTTTCTATCGCACGGATAAAACGGAAAACAGGGAAATAATAATTTTTTACTAAAATGAAACTAAGCAATAAGAAATAAAGAGTTAGGTACACAAGGTTGTGCTTCTAAATTCGTCCATCTCATGCCCGTCAAAAAGAATCCATCAATAAGGTTGATCAAGTCTTATTGACAAACTTTTTTCGAATGTCGTGGAACAAGAGAACTTTCGAATAACACTCGGTTACCTCAATGGGGATATGCATGTCCCCAACAATAAGTATACATATTTCTTCTTGGCAGTAGGAAGAGGGAATTCAAAGTTTCCAATAATGAACGTTGGAATTTTTTCAATGGAGCTGATGCTATGAACTTGAGATTGCTTCTTCGAAAAGTGTACCGTATGCTCATTACCATTGACATGAAAAGTGACGTTGCCTTTGTTGCAATCAATAATAGCCCCTGCAGTATTCAAAAAAGGTCTACCAAGGATGATCGACAAATTGTCGTCCTCGGGAATATCAAGAATAACGAAGTCCGTTAAGATAGGAACGTTTGCAACCACAACAGGCACATCCTCACAAATACCGATAGGTAAAGAAGTTGATTTATCAGCCATTTGAAGAGAGATTTCAGTAGGTGTCAACTTATTCAAGTCAAGTCTACTATATAAATAGAACGGCATAACACTAACACCAGCTCCAAGGTCACATAAAGCAGTTTTAAAACAATTTCCTTTAATGGAGCATGGTATAGTAGGTACTCCAGGGTCTCCTAATTTCTTTAGTATTCCACCCTTAAAAGTATAATTAGCAAGCATGGTGGAAATCTAAGCTTCATGTATCTTTCTCTTATTAGTAACAATATCTTGCATATACTTAGCGTAGGGAGACATTTTCAGAATATCAGTTAAGCGCATACGTAAGAACACATGTCTCAGCATTTTAGCAAAGCGCTCAAAATCCTCATCATCCTTCTTTTTGGATGGTTTAGGAGTAAAGGGCATGGGTTTCTGAACCCATGGTTATGTTTCCCTACCATGCTTTCTAGCAACAAAATATATTTTATCTTATCTCTTATTCTGAGGTCGTGGGTTATCAAGATCAACAACAACTTCATGTTGTGGAACATTGCATGGGAAACAAAAAAATTCCTATGCACACGAAGACCTATCACGGTGATGTTCATCTACGAGAGGGAGATTAAATCCACATAACCTTGTAGATCGCTAAGCGGGACGCGTTGAGAAACACGGTTGATGTAGTGGTACATCTTCGTGATTCAAATCACCGTCATCCCACGATCCGTTCCGATCTAGCACCGAACGGACGGCACCTCCGCGTTCAGCACACGTACAGCTCGATGACGATCTCGGCCTTCTTGATCTAGCAAGAGATATGGAGAAGTAGATGAATTCTCTGGCAGCGTGACTGCGTGCCGGTGGTTGTGAGTCGCACGTGGGAAAGCATGGTGGAAATTCGATCTAGAGGTAGAACTACGAGGTATAGGTTTGAGTCGCACGTGGCAAAGTTGTGTCTCATAAATCCCTAAACCTCTAGTATATATAGGAGGAGGGAGGGCAGCCTTGGTGCCACAAGGGAGGCTCCCTTGTGTCGGCTGAACTAGAGGAGGGAGGAGTCCTCCTCCAACTCCACTTGGATTAGGACTCCTTCCTTAGTTTCGCACCTCTTTTGGATTTTCCAGTTTTTTTTCATGGGATTTCCTTGGATGACTTTGTTAGCCAATTATGCCTTATTGTGCATCCAATAAACCCACGTGGACCCCTTGGGGCGTGGTGGGCCCACCCAGTGGGCCCCCGGAACCCATTCGTCACTCCCGGTACACTGCCGGCAATGCCCGAAAACCTTTCGGAATCCAAAGACCTACTTCCTATATATCAATCTTTGTTTCCGGACCATTCCGAAAACCCTCGTGACGTCTGTGATCTCATCCGGGACTCCGAACAACCTTCATTCACCAACACATATAACTCAACTATACTAAAACGTCACCGAACCTTAAGTTTCTAGACTGTGCGGGTTCAGGAACTATGCAGACATGACCTGAGACACTCTCCTGTCAATAAAAAATAGCAGGACCTGGATGTCCATATTGAAACCCACATATTCTATGAATATCTCTATCGGTTGAACCTCTATGTCAAGGAATCATATAATCCCATATACTATTCCCTTTGTCCTTCGGTATGTTACTTGCCCGAGATTCGTTCGTCAGTATCTCTACACCTAGTTCAATCTCGTTACTGGTGAGTCTCTTTACTCGTTCCGTAATACAAGATCCCGTAACTAAATCCTTAGTCACATTGCTTGCATGGCTTGTTGTGATGTTGTATTACCAAGTGGGCCCCGAGATACCTCTCCGTCACAGGGAGTGACAAATCCTAGTCTTAATCCATGCCAACCCAATAGACACCTTTGGAGATACTTGTAGAGCACCTTTATAGTCACCCAGTTACATTGCGACATTTGATAACCCACAAGGTATTCCTCCGGTGTTCGGGAGTTGCATGATCTCATGGTCATAGGAACAGATACATTGACATGCAGAAAACAGTAACAATAAACTCACACGATCATATGCTACGTTTATAGTTGGGTCTTGTCCATCACATCATTCTCCGAATCATGTGATCCAATTATCAAGTGACAACACTTGTCTATGGTTAGGAAACCTTAACCATCTTTTGATCAACGAGCTAGTCAACTAGAGGCTCACTAGGGACAGTGTGTTGTCTATGTATCCACACATGTATTTGAGTTTCCAATCAATACAATTCTAGCATGGATAATAAACGATTATTATGAACAAGGAAATATAATAACAACTAATTTATTATTGCCTCTAGGGCATATTTCCAATAGTCTCCCACTTGCACTAGAGTCAATAATCTAGTTCACATCACTATGTGATTGTAATGAATCTAACACCCATACAGTTCTGGGGTTCGATCATGCCTTGCTTGTGAGAGAGGTTTTAGTCAATGGTTCTGAACCTTTCATATCCGTGTGTGGTTTACAAAAATTTATGTCATCTTATAGACACCGCTACTACATGCTATTCGGAAATATTCCAAATATCTATTTTACTGTACGAGTCCATTTTACTACTCAGAGTTATTCGAATTAGTGTCAAAGCTTCCATCGACGTAACCCTTTACGACGAACTCTTTAATCACCTCCATAATCGAGATAAAATTCCTTAGTCCACTAGTTACTAAGGATATCTTTGACCGCTGTTCAGTGATTCAAACTTGGATCACTCTTTGTACCCCTTGACAGATTCATGGCAAGACACACATCAGGTGCGGTACACAACTTGGCATACTTTATAGTCTACGGCTAAGGCAAAGGGGACGACCTTTGTCCTTTCTCTTTCTTCTGCCATCGCTGGGCTTTTGAGTCTTACTCAAATTCACACCTTACAACTGAAGCAAGAACTCCTTCTTTGCTGATCTAGTTTGAACTCCTTCAAAAACTTGTCAAGGCATGCATTTCATTGAAAGTTCTATTAAGCGTTTTGATCTATCTCTATAGATCTTGATGCTCAATGTTCAAGTAGCTCTATCCAGGGTTTCCTTTGAAAAACTCCTTTCAAACAACCCTTTATGCTTTACAGAAATTCTACATTACTTCTGATCAACAATATGTCAACTACATATACTTATCAGAAATTCTATAGTGCTCCCACTCACTTCTTTGGAATACAAGTTTCTCATAAACCTTGTACAAACCCAAAAGCTTTGATCATCTCACCAAAGCGTATATTCCATCTCTGAGATGCTTGCACCAGTCCATAGAAGGAACAATGGAGCTTGCATACATGTTAGCATCCTTAGGATCGACAAAACCTTCTGGTTGTATCACATACAATTTTTCCTCAAGGAAATCATCAAGGAAACAATGTTTTGACATCCTATGTGCAATATTTCATAAATAATGCAACAACTGCTAACATAATTCCAACAGACTTTTAGCATCGCTATAAGTGAGAAAGTCTCATCATAGTCAACTCTTTGAACTTGTCGGAAACATCTTTGCGATAAGTTGAGCTTTTCTTAATGGTGACTTTTCACCATCATCGTCTGACTTTCTTTTAAAGATCCATCTTTACTTAATAGTCTTATGACCATCAAGCAGTTCTTCCAAAGTATACACTCTATTTTCATACATGGACCCTCTCTCGGATTTCATGGCCTCCAGCCATTTGCCAGAATCCGGGCCAACCATCGCTTCTTCATACCTCATAGGTTCATTTTTTTTAACAACATGACCTCCAAGACAGGGTCACCGTACCACTCTGTAGTAGTGCGCGACCTTGTCGACCTGCGAGGTTTGTAGTAACTTGATCCGAAGCTTAATGATCACCATCATCAGCTTCTACTTCAATTGGTGTAGGCGCCACATGAACAACTTCATGTGCCCTACTACACACTGGTTGACGTGACTGTTCATTTAACCTCATCAAGTTCCACCACCCTCCCACTCATTTCTTTCGGGAGAAACCTTTCCTCGATAAAGGACCCGTTTCTAGAAACAATCACTTTGCTTCCGGATCTGAGATAGTAGATTTACCCAACTGTTTTGGATATCCTATGAAGATGCATTTATCCGCTTTTGGTTCGAGCTTATATACTGAAACTTTTTCACACAAGCGTCGCAGCCCCAAACTTTCAAGACATGACAGCTTAGGTTTCTCCAAACCAAAGTTCATAATGTGTCATCTCGACGGAAATACGTGGTGCCCTATTTGAAGTGATTGCGGTTGTCTCTAATGCATAACCCATAAACGCTAGTGGTAATTCGATAAGAGGCATCATAGTATGCACCATATCAAATAGGGCGTGGCTATGACGTTCAGACACACCATCACACTATGGTGTTGTAGGTGGCATGAATTGCAAAACAATTTCCACATTGTCTTAACGGTGTACCAAAACTCGCAACTCAGATATTCATCTCTATGATCATATCGTAGACAGTTTATCGTCTTGTCACAACGATCTTCACTTTTAAATATTCTTGAACTTTTCAATATTTCAGACTTGTGATTCATCAAGGAAATACTCTGTATCTACTCAAGTCGTCAGTGAAGTAAGAACATAACGATATCCACTGCGTGCCTCAACACTCATTGGACTGCACACATAAAAAATGTATTACTTCCAACAAGTTACTCTCTTGTTTCATGTGGTATGCTTTGCATGTCTCAAGTGATTCAAAATCAAGTGAGTCCAAACAATCCATACGCATGGAGTTTCTTTATGCGTTTATACCAATAGGTATGGTTTGCATCTTTCAAACGTTTCAAAAATGAGTGAGTACAAAGATCCATCAGCATGGAGCTTCTTCATGCATTTTATACCGACATGACTCAAGCGGCAGTGCTACAAGTAAGTGGTACTATCATTACTACTTTGTATCTTTTGGCATCAATATTATGAACATGTGTAGTACTACGATCAAGATTCAATAAACCATTGAAGGTAATTATTCAAGTAAATAGAATAACCATTATTCTCTTTAAATGAATAATCGTATTGCAATGAACACGGTCTAATCAAGTTTATACTCAACGCAAACGCCAAATAACAATTATTTTAGGTTTAACACCAATCCCGAAGGTACAGGGAGCGTGCGATGTTTGATCACATCAACCTTGGATACACTTCCAACACATATCGTCACCTCGCCTTTAGCTAGTCTCCTTTTATTCCGTAGCTTTTATTTTGAGTTACTAATCACTTAGCAACCAAACCGGTATCTAATACCCTCGTGCTACTAGGAGTACTAGTAAAGTACACATCAATATCATGTATATCAAATATACTTCAGTCGATTTTGCCAGCCTTCTTATCTACCAAGTACCTAGGGTAGCTCTGCCTCAGTGAACGTTCCCCTGATAATAGACGCACTTAGTCCCGGGTTTGGGTTCAATCTTGGGTTTCTTCATTAGAGCAGTAACTGGTTTGCCGTTTCATGAAGTATCCCTTCTAGCCCTTGCCCCTTTTGAAACTAGTGGTTTTACTAACCATCAACAATTGATGCTCCTTCTTGATTTCTACTTTCGCAGTGTCAAACATTGCGAATCGCTCAAGGATGATCATATCTATCCTTGATATGTTATTGTTCATCACGAAGCTCTAGCAGCTTGGTGACAGTGACTTTCGAGAACCATCACTATATCATCTGGAAGATTAACTCCCACTTGATTCAAGCGATTGTTGTACTCAGACAATCTGAGCACATGCTCAGCGATTGAGCTTTTCTCCTTTACTTTGTAGACAAAGAATCTTGTCGGAGGTCTCATACCTCTCAACAACGGCATGAGCATGAAATCTCAATTTCATCTCTTCAAACATCTCTTATGTTCCGTGACGTTTCAAAACGTCTTCGGCGCCTTGCTTCTAAGACATTAAGTATTACACACCGAACTATCATGTAGTCATGAAAAACGTGTATGTCACAGGTTCGCAACATCCACAGACGACGCTCGAGGTGCAGCACACTGAGTGGTGCATTAAGGACATAAGCCTTCTGCGCAGCAATGTGGACAATCCTCACTTTTACAGACTCAGTCCCCAAAGATGCTACTATCATCTTTCAACTAAATTTTCTCTAGGAACATATAAAAAACAGTAGAGCTATAGCGCAAGCTACATCATAATTTTCAAAGACCTTTAGACTATGTTCATGATAATTAGTTCAATTAATCATATTACTTAAGAACTCCTACTCAAAAAAATACATCCCTCTAGTCATTTGAGTGGCGCATGATCCAAATCCACTAACTCAAGTCCGATCATCACGTGAGTTGAGTATAGTTTCACTGGTAAACATCTCTATGCTAATCATATCATCTATATGATTCATGATCGACCTTTAGGTCTCTTGTGTTCCAAGGCCATGTCTGCACATGCTAGGCTCGTCAAGTTTAACCCGAGTGTTCCGCGTGTGCAACTGTTTTGCACCCGTTGTATGTGAACGTTGAGTCTATCACACCCGATCTTCACGTAGTGTCTCAAAATGACGAACTGTTGCAATGGTGCACTGTCGGGGAGAACACAATTTTATATTGAAATTTTAGTGAGGGTTCACCTTATAATGCTACCGTCGTTCTAAGCAATATAAGGTGTATAAAAGGATTAACATCACATGCAATTCATAACTGACATGATATGGCCATGATCTTGTGTTTCTTGATCTCCATCACCAAAGCAACAACATGATCTTCATCGTCACCAGCGCCACACCATTATCTCCATCATCGTGCCGACATCGAGGTTGGCGTGCTATATATGCTATCACTACTAAAGCTACAACCTAGCAATATAGTAAGCGCATCTGCAAGCACAAACGTTAGTTTAAAGACAACGCTATGGCTCATGCCGGTTACCGTAGCATCGACGTGCAAGTCGATATTAACTATTACAGCATGGTCATCTCATACATCCAATATATGACATCATGTATTTGGCCATATCACATCACAAGCATACCCTCCAAAAACAAGTTAGACGTCCTCTAATTTGTTGTTGAATGTTTTACGTGGCTGCTATGGGTATCTCATATGATCACATCTTACTTACGCAAAAACCACAACGGAGATGTGAAAATTGCTATTTAACCTCTCCCCAAGGACCGCCTCGGTCAAATCCAATTCAACTAAAGTTGAAGAAACAGGCACCCGCCAGTCATCTGTATGCAACAAGTTGCATGTTGGTCGATGAAACCAGTCTCTCGTAAGCGTACGAGTAATATCGGTCCGGGAAGCTTCAATCCAACAATACCGCCGAATCGAGAAATGACTAAGGAGCATAGAAAATCGAACATCAACGCCCACAAAAACTTTTGTGTTCTACTCGAGATAACATCTACGCATTAACCTAGGTCATGATGCCACTGTTGGGGAACATTGCATGGGTAACAAAAAATTTCCTACGCACACGAAGACCTATCATCGTGATGTTCATCTACGAGAGGGAAATTAGATCCACATACCCTTGTAGATCGCTAAGCGGGAATTGTTAAGAAACACGGTTGATGTAGTGGTACAGTTTCGTGATTCAAATCACCGTCGTCCCACGATCCGTCCCGATCTAGCGCCGAACGGACGGCACCTCCGCGTTCAGCACACGTACAGCGCGATGACGATCTCGTCCTTCTTGATCCATCAAGAGAGACGGAGAAGTAGATGATCTCTTCGGAAGCGTGACGGCACTCCGGTGGTGGTGATGATCTACTCCTGCAGGGCTCCGCCCTACCTCCGCATAAATCCGATCTAGAGGTAGAACTACGAGGTATAGGTTTGAGTTGCACGTGGGAAAGTTGTGTCTCAAAAATCCCTAAACCTCTAGTATATATAGGAGGAGGGAGGGGGCAGCATTGGCGCCACAAGGGAGGCTCTTCTGTGTCGGCCGAACTAGAGGAGGGAGGAGTCCTCCAACTCCACTTGGATTAGGACTCCTTCCTTAATTTCCCACCTCTTTTGGATTTTCCACTTTTTTCTCATGGGCTTTACTTGGATGAATTTGCAGCCCATTATGCCTTATTGTGCATCCAATAAACCCACGTTGACCCCTTGGGACATGGTGGGCCTACCTAGTGGGCCCCCGAAACCCATTCGTCACTCCCGGTACACTGCCGGCAATGCCCGAAAACCTTCTGGAATCCAAACACCAACTTCCTATATATCAATCTTCGTTTCCCGACCATTCTGGAAACCCACGTGACATCTGTGATCTCGTCCGGGATTTCGAACAACCTTCGGTCACCAACACATATAACTCAACTATACTAAAACAACACCGCAACTTAAGTGTGCAGACCCTGCGAGTTCGAGAACTATGCAGACATGACCTGAGACACTCTCCGGTAAATAACCAATAGCGGGACCTAGATGTCCATCTTGACTCCGAAATATTCTATGAAGATATCTATTGGTTGAACCTCTATGTCAAGGATTCATATAATCCCGTATACTATTCCCTTTGTCCTTCGATATGTTATTTGCCCGAGATTCGATCGTCGGTATCTCTACACATAGTTCAATCTCATTACCGACAAGTCTCTTTACTCATTCTGTAATACAAGATCCTGTAACTAACTCCTTAGTGACATTGCTTGCAAGGCTTGTTGTGATGTTGTATTACCGAGTGGGCCCCGAGATACCTCTCCGTCACACGGAGTGACAAATCCGAGTCTTGATCCATGCCAACCCAACAGACACCTTTGGAGATACTTGTAGAGCACCTTTATAGTGACCCAGTTACGTTGCGACATTTGATAACCCACAAGGTATTCCTCCGGTGTCTGGGAGTTGCATGATCTCATGGTCATAAGAACAGATACATTAACATGCAGAAAACAGTAACAATAAACTAACACGATCATATGCTACATTTATAGTTTGGGTCTTGTCCATCACATCATTCTCCTAATGATGTGATCCCGTTATCAAGTGACAACACTTGTCTATGGTTAGGGAACCTTAACCATCTTTTGATCAATGAGCTAGTCAAGTAGAGGCTCATTAGGGACAGTGTGTTGTCTATGTATCCACACATGTATTTGAGTCTCCAATCAATACAATTCTAGCATGGATAATAAACGATTATTATGAACAAGGAAATATAATAATAACTAATTTATTATTGCTTCTAGGGCATATTTCCAACACTTCAATCTCCACATCATTGTCATTACTAGGTTGAGTATCAACATGAACATCATCATTAATATTATCACTAGGTTCATGTTCATTACCAGATTGTGTCCCGGCCTCAGAAATAGAGGTTTCCTTTGGGTTTTCATGGAACTCTATAACAGGTTCACTAGCAGCATGCAAAGTCCTATCATCATTCTTTTTATTTTTATTAGAAGGACCAGGCACATCAATATTACCCCTCTGAGATTCTTGCTCAATTCTCTTAGGATGGCCCTTAGGATACAAAGCTTCCTTAATCATTCTACCGCCTCTACTCACAATTCTAACAACATGATCATTGTTCTTACTACTCATCTCATTGAGTAAATCATTTTGTGCCTTAAGTACCAGTTCTACTTGAGTAGTTACCATGGAAGCATGTTTACTAATAAGCCTAAGGTCATTAATAGTTCTAGTCATATATTCACCCAAGCGATCAAGCATGTAAGCATTATGTTTCTATTGTCTACTAACATAAGCATTGAAATTTTCTTGTTTAACAAAAAAATTATCGAACTGATCCAAGCATTAGCTAGCAGACTTATTATAAGGAATATCACCTTCATCAAATCTACGAAGAGAATTTACCTCTACTTCCCGTGTCGGGTTATCAAGACCATGTATTTCTTCAATAGGTGGTAGATTCTTAACATCTTCTGATTTAATACCCTTTATCTATCATAGATTTCTTTGCCTCTTGCATATCTTAAGGACTGAGGAATAGAATTCCTCTTTACTTCAGAGTTGGTTTTGGAGGTGGTTCGGGAATAGTCCAATCATTATCATTGCTCAACATATTATTCAATAGTAGTTTAGGTTGTTCAATAATTCGTTCCCTAAAAACACAACCAACACAACTATCTAGTTGTTCCCTATAAGCATTGATTAGTCCATTATAAAATATACCAAGTATTTCATTTCTCTTGAGAGGGTGATCAGCGAAGCATTAAGTAACTCGAGAAGCCTGCCCCAAGCTTGGGGGAGACTCTCTTCTTCAATTTGCACAAAGCTAAATATTTCCTACAAGGCAGCTTGTTTCTTATGGGTAGGAAAATATTTTTTAGAGAAGTAATAAATCATATCCTGGGGACTACGCACACAACCAGGAGCAAGAGAATTAAACCATATCTTAGCATCACCCTTTAATGAGAGCGGAAAAAGCTTAAGAATATAGTAGTAATGAGTTTTTTCCTCATGAGTAAATCATTCAGTTTAGTAAGGTTTTCCACAATAGTTTCAGATTCATAACCCTGAAAAGGATCAGATTCTACCAAAGTAATTAACTCAGGATTGACACAGAATTCATAATCCTTGTCAGTAATATAGATAGGTGAAGTAGCAAACTTGGGATCATATTGCATTCTAGCATTCAAAGATTTTTCCTTCCACTTGCATATCAATTTCTTAAGATCATCTCTATCCTTACAAGCAAGAAAGTCCCAGGTTACCTCTCCTTCCATAACATAACCCTAAGGTATATTAGGAAATTCATATCTAGGAGAGCTAGGTCTAGTAGGTGAATCATAGTGTTCAGTTTCATCAGATTCAGCTAGATTATCAGTTTCAACATTTACTCTAGCAATTTATTCATCAAGAAATTCACCATGTGGCACAGTAGTATGAAGCAAAATATCATCATAAGCATCATGCATAGTAGAAGTAGCATCATCAATTACTTGCGACATATCAGATTCAGTAACACATGGTGGTGTCGTAAGTTTACTCATAATAGACGGTGAATCAAGTGCAGAGCTAGATGGCAGTTCCTTACCCTCCTCGTAGTTGAGGGGTAGATCTGGCTTTTAGCGTCTTTCATATTCTTCATAGTGATCAACATATATAAATTCCAAGTGACTCAAAGAATGAAGCTATGTTCCCCGGCAACGGCGCCAGAAAAAGGTCTTGATAACCCACAAGTATAGGGGATCGCAACAGTTTTCGAGGGTAGAGTATTCAACCCAAATTTATTGATTCAACACAAAGGGAGCCAAAGAATATTCTTGAGTATTAGCAGCTGAGTTGTCAATTCAACCTCACCTGAAAGACTTAATATCTGCAACAAAGTAGTATGGAAGTAACAGGAACGGTGGCAAACGTGACAGTAGCAGTTTTGTAGTGATCGTAACAATAGCAATGGAAAAGTAACTTTGCAAAGACCAATATGTGGAAAGCTCGTAGGAAATCGATGAGTGATGGATAATTATGTTGGATGGCATTCATCATGCAACAGTCATAACATAGGGTGATATAGAACTAGCTCCAATTCATTAATGTAATGTAGGCATGTATTCCATATATAGTCATACGTGCTTATGGAAAAGAACTTGCATGACATATTTTGTCATACCCTCCAATGGGAGCGGGATCCTAATGGAAAATAAGGGATATTAAGGTCTCCTTTTAATAGAGAACCGGACCAAAGCATTAGCACTTAGTGACTACATGAACTCCTCAAACTACGGTAATCACCGGAAAGAATCCTAGTTATTGTCACCCTGGGGGATGCGGAACATAACTCATAATAGGTGTCTATTACTTGCAAGATAGGATCGAGAATACATGTATATTCGTGAAAACATAATAGGTTGAGATCTGAAATCATGGCACTCGGGCCCTAGTGACAAGCATTAAGCATATCAAAGTTATAGCAACATCAATCTCACAACATAATGGATAATAGGGATCAAACCCTAACAATACTAACTCAATTACATGATAGATCTTGTTCAACCCATCACTTGTCCAGCAAACCTACGATGGAATTACTCATGAACTATGGGGAGCATCATGAAATTAGTGATGAAGGATGGTTGGTGATGACGACGACGTCGATTTCCCCTCTTGGGAGCCGAAATCAGACTCCAGATCTGCCCTCCCGAGGAAGAACGGGAGGTGGCGGCGGCGGCTCCATGTTGTAAAACGCGATGATCTCTTCTTTCTGATTTTTTCTCCGCGGATGGTAATATATAGGAGTGAAAACATGGTGGGTGGAGCTCTAGGGGCCCCACAAGCCCAGGGACGCGGCCTAGGGGGGCGCCCTGCAGGCTTGTGGCCTCAGGGTGGCCCCCTCTGGTAGATTCTTTTGCCGGTAATTTTTTATTAAATCCAGAAATAATCTCCGTAAATGTTCAAATCAATCTGAGCGCTTTTATTTCTGCACAAAAATAACACCAAGGCAGTTCTACTGAAAACAACGTCAGTACGGGTTAGTTCCATTCAAATCATGCAAATTAGAGTCCAAAACAAGGACAAAAGAGTTTGGAAAAGTAGATACGTTGGAGACGTATCATTGATCCACTCGAGCTGGAATCTGGACGATCTTCAAATTGTAGAGCCGGGGACTCGAGTAGAAGATCAGCCGGAGACATCTCAGACACAAGACAAAAACAAGGCTTAACCCAGAACATGTAAAGGTTGGGTTACGAAAAATAGCTCTCATTCCACCGTTTTGGGCCTGAAGAGCCTTGTATTATATTTAAGCCAATAACTGTTTTGCCTAAATCGTGCCTTCATGCACTTTATCAAACCCTTTGATCTTGTCATGATGGCAATGAATCTCTGTCCGGGCATGCGGGTGCTTTATCAAACACTTTAGTGGCTTACTATTGCTTAATATCTGATTGCTTGAGCCAACGCGGGGCATGCGGTTGTACTTCGGTCCCTCAGATTTCTTCATTATATTTGCCTACTAAGTCATAACACTTCGAACTGTCCATGACCGTATTATGAATTTATAACCCGGGAACTCTTTTATGAGCCAGAAAAATAGCGTTTGTACCTGAAAGGATCAAACAATGATAATATAAAGTAATAATAATCTGGCTCAGTGAGACATGGTAGAGGAGACTAACTTTCGAGGCTCAAGTCTTGCTTCAATGAAGCGGGTATGATAACCCATGGTTTATCCTAGCTTCATTATGTCGGCTCTCACATGACAAACCAATGTTTTAACCTTTCTAGGTCATGGTCCACAATGGATTGACTAGTCAAGAGTACATGGAGTCACCTGATTGGAGTTGCATCAAACATACATGCCTGTTTAGCCGTTTTGTGGCATCTTTGCCGGATCAAGAGGGTGAGAAACCTAAACTCGATGAGTTGGAAGCCCCCAAGTGACCTATGATCAATAGAAATGCCCAACATAGGATTACAGGAGACAATGCTTCTACAGCAAAACATCTGGAGTTCAGATAAGTCGTCTTTATTCCATTGACCATGATGATTTGTTTGGACCACTAGCCCCCAAGTAACATGTTTTGAGATAATAAAGACTCATGCTCAATTTGTAGGCTGAAAACGAAAGAGGCTCCGAAATTCAAGGATGCCTACTTTATTATGTTCGAAACACTAGAAGTATGTACAGAAATTGGGGGAGGTACAAAAAATAATGAGTCGGTGGCTCTTAGTATAATAAGGCCGCACATGAGACATGTTCTAGGGTTGGTTTGGCTCTGATTCATAGGTGTTCTTACCGGGTCATAGATCGATCAGGTAATATGAACCATAGTTGACGTTTTTGCTGATGATAAACGGGCCTTCCAAGGCTGGAAAACGTTTATGCATCCCCATTTGATCTTGAATCAGGCGGAGCAGCAAGTTGCCCTCTTGGAAGGTGCGTCTTTTAGCTCTACGACTATGATAGCGATGTAGGTCCTGTTGATATATGGCTGACCTAACTGCTGCTAAGTCTCGCTTTTCCTCCAAAGCATCCAAAGAATCTTGTCGTGCTTGTTCATTGTCGCCCTCAACATAAGTTGCGACTCTAGGAGAGTTATGATGGATATCACTCGGTAATACCGCCTCAACACCATAGACAAGAAAGAAAGGTGTGTATCCAATGGACCTATTTGGAGTATTATTGATACTCCAAAGTACTGAGGGGAGTTCCTCAACCCAACAACCCGGGGTACTCTTTAACGGGGCCATGAGCCGAGGTTTGATCCCTCACAGAATATCCTGATTTGCTCTTTCAGCCTACCCTATTGGATTGCAGATGCGCTACCGACACCAAGTGAAGTCAGGTGTGCTCTTTCTAGTAGAATTGTTCCATAACCTCTTTGGATAAGTTGGTACCATTCTCCGTGATAATGCTATGAGGATAGCCAAAACGTTAGATTAGCTTCTTCATGAATTTTACCACTGTTCCTGAATCGCAGTTGCTGACACCTCCGCCTCAACCCATTTGGTGAACTTATCAACTGCCACCAACATGTGGGTGTTTTTATCCGGCGACATTTTGAATAGACCAACCATGTCAAGCCCCTAGACTGCGAACAACTGTTTGATTGAGATCATGCGCAACTCTTGAGCCAGTACATGGGCTTGTCGATCAAACTTTTGACAACCGTCGCACTTGCGTACGAGATCTTCTGGATGTGCATGAGACGTTAGCAAATAAAACCCTTGTCGGAAAGCCTTTGCCACCAAAGATCTTGAGCCGGCGTGATGCCCACAGTCGCCAGGGTGAATTTAATTGAGAATTTCTTGCACTTCCTCAGGAGATACACAACGTTGAAAAACAACAGTGTTGTTCCGTCGATGTAACTCGCCCTTGATAATGGTCATCAACTTGGATCGATGAACCATTTGGCCGGCCTGGACTTCCTCAGCCGGGAGTTCTCCCCGAGTAAAATAAGCCAAATAGGGTACTGCCTAGTCCAGGCTAGCATGTAGAGATGCCACCAGTTGTGATTCGAGATCGGGAGTAGCTATATCCTATTCAGACGGTAATTTCATCGAGGGGTTGCGCAAGACATCCAAAAAGACATTAGGTGGGACAGGCTCCATTGAGAACCAAGTCGCGTTATAGTGTGTGCCGCCTCATTGAGCCGGCGGACTATGTGATCAACCTGATATCCATGAAAGTAACCTGCCACGTCAATAACTGCTCGTCGATAATCCACCATCAAGGGATATTTTGAATCCCAGGTCCCTCAAACTTGTTGAGCCACTAGATCTGAGTCGCCCAAACATCTGATGCGACCGGGGTTCATTTCTTTAGCCATCCTCAGCTCATGCAAGAGGGCTACACACTCAGCTGCATTGTTAGACATGAAAACATGATTCGCAAAACATAGTAGAACTTGTCACCTCGTGGAGAAGTTAACACGACCCCAGCACATAGTAGATCCTTCTAATTGCCTTGACCCGTCAAAGTGCAAAGTCCAGTACATGTTATCTGGCCTGTCTTATGGAATTTGTAGCCCTGTCCAATCATTGATAGAATCCACCAATGCTTGAGATTTGATGGTCGTTCGACGCATGTATTTCACGTGATGTGGGCCAAGCTCGATTGCCCACTTAACAATTTGTCCAGCGGCCTCTCAGTTTTGTATGATATCGCCAAGGGGTGCTGAACAGAACAAAGTGATTTGATGCTCGTGAAAGTAGCATTTTAATTTCCGGCTTGCCATAAAGACCCCAAAGTCTATTTTCTGCCAATGTGGATATCGTTGCTTGGATAAGGTCAAGACTTCACTGATGAAATAGACTGGCCGCTCTACTGGATATTCCTTTCCTTCTTTCTTCCATTCGACAACAATTGCAACACTTACCGCCTTTGAGTTAGCAGCGATGTACAAGAGCATGGGATCTTTGTTAGTCAGGGCGGCTAAAACTGTCAGCCTCACCCAACTGCTTCTTGAGGCCTTCAAAGGCTTCCTCGACCGTTTCAGTCCAAACAAAATCGTATGTCTTTTTCAGTACCTGATAGAGAGGGATTGCCTTCTCCCTGAGATGGCTTATAAACTTGCTCAATGCTACGATACGACCAACCAAGCGTTGGACCTGGTTTATATTAGCCGACGTACCCAGTGAGGTGACCGCCTTGATCTTACCAGGGTTAGCTTCAATGCCTCGTTCATAGACTAGGAAGCCCAACAGCTTACCCGCAGGGACCCCAAGGACACACTTCGTCGGGTTAAGTTTCACCTGGTATACTCGAAGGTCATCAAATGTTTCCTTGAGATCCTCCAAAAGTGTCTCCTTCATGGAGATTTCACCACGCTGTCATCAACATAAGCATGAGCGTTGAGCCCGATTTGTGAGTGAAGGCAATTCTACACATATCGCTGATAAGTCGCGCCTACGCTCTTAAGCCTAAAAGTCATATGGACATAACATAAGGCACCAAAAGGGGTTATGGAAGTTGTCTTCTCATGATCCTCCTTAGCCATTTTTATCTGGTGAGAACCTGAGTATGCGTACAAAAATCATAATTGCTCGCAACCCGCCGTAGAGGCAATGATCTAGTCGATACGTGGGTGGGCAAAGGGATCTTTGGAACAGGCTTTGTTGAGATATGTGTAATCAACACACATGCGCCAAGTGTCATTCTTATTTAGAACAAGCACGAGGTTAGCCCGCAATTCAGGGTGAAAAACTTCAATGATAAACCCGGCAGCTAGGAGTCTGGCTACCTCTTCTCCGATAGGCTTGCGTCTCTCCTCGTTAAAACAGTGGAGGTATTGTCATACTGGTTTCATCTTTTGATCCACATTAAGATGGTGCTCAGTGAGTTCCCTCGGTACTCCACGCATGTTAGAAGGCTTCCATGCAAAGATATACAGATTCTCATGGATGAACTAGATGAGCATGCTCTCCTATTTAGGATCCAGACTGGTCCCAATGGTGAACTGCTTGGATGAGTCACGTGGGACGAAGTCAATCTGTTAGGTATCTTCCACCGGCTTACACTTGATAGGTTCTTCAGACTTAGTAGTTAGCCTCTTGAGAGGTGTCATGTCAGTCGGGTCAACATTAGTTGTGTAAAACTTTAGTTCCTCAGCAACGCAGGCCAACTCAGCGAAGGTTGCATCCCCTTCCTCACACTCCTAAGCCGTATTCCGTTCTCCTTTCATCGTGATAGTGCCATTGGGACCAGACATCTTAATTTTCAGGTAGACATAACAGGGCGAGCCATGAAATGTGCATAAGCCGGTCTTCCGAAGAGATCGTGATAAGGGCTCTATATCTTCACCACTTCGAAAGTCAAGGGCTCGCCCTGTAGTTATTCTCATCACCAAACGCTACGTCAAGCTTAATTCGCCCGACTGGGTACGCCGACCTCCCAGGGATGATGCCTTGAAAAATGGTGGTTGAAGTTTCCAAGATGTCGCCGGGGAGGTTCATCCGCCGAAAGGTGTCATAATATAGTATGCTGATGCTACTTCCTCCATCCATCAGGACCTTTTTGAAAATATATCCACCCACTTGAGGTGTTACCATCAAGGCCAAATCTCTAGGGTTGTAGACTTAGGTAACCGGCTGCTTGGACCAACAGAGATACTCGGGAATCCCCGGCTCAGCCATGCCGATAGCTCTCTTTTTGACCTTCGTGTCTCGCTTGCAAGTATTGGTGGTGAAGATGTGGTATTGACCATTAATTGGTTCCTTGAGATCTCCTGACGACCCGCCAAGAACATGCTGACCTGGATGTTCCTCTTGGCATTTCTCGAGAACCCCGTCCTAGAAATCCCACATAATATAGCAGTCTTCCCATGAATGGTTGGCCGGCTTCTCTTGAGTGCCATGCCTGGGTAAAGGTGCCCTGAGAGCATAGACATAGTTGCATGCTTTATTCGCCCGATGAATCTATCCATGATGGCCGCTCAGTCGCTGGTTTTTGAAACCAGCATTGTTACCGGCCATAGATTTTGGCCCGCCTTCGGGCTGCTTCAACTTGTTATTGCCTTGGCCTTCAGTGTTCCTACCTTTGAGAGGACGGACTAAACCAGTTTTTTTAAGGTAGATGTCCTCGTGAAAGGTTGACTGGTGAGGCCATTGTCGTTGTGTGGCGAGTCGAACAGGTTGATCGGGATCGAGAGACGGATTTACCTAGGTTCGGCCCCTTTAATGGAGGTAAAAGCCTACGTCCTTCTTTGGTGTCTATATTGATGGAGATCTCAATTACAAGGATGCAGAATAGCTAACCTAGCTCTCGGGGGTTTCTTGCTTGACCTCTCTAGCTCGAGGGCTCCCCTTTATATATAGGTGGAGGCGTCAACTTTACAACCGAGTCCGGGTCAATAAAAACCCATGACCTATTACAACTCAACTTTATCTTGTTTCTCAAATTAGGAAACCTTCTAGAATCTCTTACTTTGTGGGCCTTGAGTCTCCATCTTCAGGTACTGGGCCGTCAGGTGGCTCACTTGGTAAGTCTCCTTGCCATTTGACATGGTTATACTCAAGGGGTACGCCTACGGATCCGTTTTCCATAGGGCCCACCTAAGTACCTGTAAGGACATCAGTGTCCTACACGTCATCATGATAAATTCAACTTCACTCGGTCATTGTTCTCTCACTCGGCCACGTGAGGTCACTCGCTCTACTTTGTGGCAATCAGACGCTCCTCAGCTCTCGGACCACAGCAAGGCAGGGACAATGAAGGGAGTGCAACGGCCAAGGACTTAAACACCTGCATGAAGGCCCATGAAGACCCGCGTTACCTGTAACGTTGTAATTAAAGCCACTGTTTCTAGTAACTCCTGTAGTTATTAGCATTTATTGCCTTGTAATGGTGCTTGGCCGGTCATGGCAGCCACTATATAAGACAATCCCGGGCACTGGCTCAAGGTTCAACACTTGTAATCTTTTACACCGTCCATAAGAAAACACTAGCCTCAGGGCTCGAGACGTAGGGCTATTACCACTTCCGAGTGGGGCTTAAACTCGTAAATCCGAGTGCGTCCACTGCGCCTAGCTAGACTTCGGTCGTTAGTTCGTACCCCTGGTACTACTGTCTAGATCATTCCCATGACAGTTGGCACCAACCATGGGGCAGCGGTTCTAGCAAATTCAGCGCACTTGGAGATTTTCCACACTTTCGCCATCATGATGACACTCGGCGGAGAGATCCTCTTTGGTTCCCTCAGCTTCGACGTCGACGATTCGGCATGGCTGCAGGATGCGCCACTGGACACCGATGCCCTCCCCACGCGAGGTTTGTCACACTTCAGGGCAGTAGTGCACGGAGTCCTGATGAGGCAACCGTCGGTGCCGTATCACTCGACATCGCCACGACCCGCTGCCGTCCACCTCAAGCGCTTTGGGCGCTCGCGGATGCAGCGATGGATAAAGCATGCTATGGCCAACAAGGCCATCTCTGGACAGGTGGCTTTGCTTAATTCTAATGTGCCCACCATCATCCTCTTCCCTTCGTCGAGCGAGGAGTCACTCTACGACTCCGACTGCGACATCAGCAGGGGTGCATCTGATATTCTCATGGCCGACACCAACAGGGGAAACAACCCTCACCACACCGCTGAGAACTCTCTCGGGCGTGACGACAGGGAGCATCGCCATGGCGACGGCCACCACCACATTGTGCAGCCGCTTGATAACCCACAAGTATAGGGGATCAATTGTAGCCTTTCTCGATAAGTAAGAGTGTAGAACCCAACGAGGAGCTAAAGGTAGGACAAATATTCCCTCAAGTTCTATCGACCACCGATACAACTCTACGCACACTTTAAGTTCGCTTTACCTAGAACAAGTATGAAACTAGAAGTACTTTGTAGATGTGATATGATAGGTTTTCAAGATAATAAAGAACACGTAAATAAAAACTAGGGGCTGTTAGATAAAGAAACAATTAGGTTAGTTTAAAGAGTGTGGAAAAGTGGTTGTAGGAGTTGCGGAATTGTCCCTAAGCAATTGACTACGTTACTAGACCGATAGCAAGTTTTATGTGGGAGAGGCCACTGCTAGCATGTCATCCCTTACTTGGAATTCTATGCACTTATGATTGGAACTATTAGCAAGCATCCGCAATTACTAACGTTCATTAAGGTAAAACCCAACCATAGCAATAAGATATATTGGTCTCCCTTCAATCCCGTATGCATCAATTTCTATGCTAGGCCGAAACTTCTGTCACCCTTGGCCTCCAATACATAGTCCTATCAACATACTACTAACCTATGGTGTGATCCACGCGCGCACTCATATGATGGGCACCAAAGGACAACAACATAACCACAGGCAAATTAAACCAATCATAGCAATTCATCAATCACCGATAGGACAATGAAAATCTACTCAGGCATCATAGGATGGCAACACATCATTGGATAATAATATGAAGCATAAAGCACCATGTTCAAGTAGAGGGTATAACGGGTTGCGGGAGAGTAGACCGCTGAATATAGATGGGGGGAGGTGATGGAGGTCTTGGTGAAGATGACGGAGGTGTTGGTGTAGATCACCGTCACACGATGATGTCCCGGGCGTCGTTCCGGCACCTCCGGGAGAGAGGGGGAGAGAGCCCCCCTTCTTATTCTTCTTGCTTGACCTCCTCCCTAGATGGGAGAAGGGTTTCTCCTCTGGTCCATTGTCTCCATGGTGGCAGAGGGGCGAGAGCCCCTCCGAGATTGGATCTCCTCTTTGTATCCTTCTATTTCTGTGCTCCCAGATTCTGGCCTTTCATCGTTTCTTAAATTGCCGGAGATCCGTAGCTCTGATTGAGGTGTCCTTTTAACACAATTTTCTTCCGGATATTAGCTTTCTTGTGGCGAAAGAAGGCCCCCAATCGCCTTAGGAGTTGGTCACGAGCCTTCCAGGCGCGCTTGGGGGGGTAGGGCGCGCCTCCTGGGCTCGTGACCCCCTCAAGCATCGTTTCGCGTTGATTCTTCTTACCAAAAATCATAAATATTCCAAAAAAAAATCACCGTAGGTTTTTTATTGCGTTTGAACTTCGTTTGGTATGGATATTCTCCGAAACAAAAAACATGCAACAAATAGGAACTCGCACTGGGCACTGGATCAATATGTTAGTCCCAAAAATAGTATAAAAAGTTGCCAAAAGTATATGAAAGTTGTAGAATATTGGCATGAAACAATCAAAAATTATAGATACGACGGAGACGTATCAGCATCCCCAAGCTTAATTCCTGCTCGTCCTCGAGTAGGTAAACGATAAAAAATGCTAATTTTTGATGTGGAATGCTACCTAGCATAATCTTGATCATATAATCTAATAATGGCATGAATACTAAAACACGAGTGATTCGAAGCAATAGTCTATCATTTGACATAAAGACAATAATATTTCAAGCATACTAACAAAGCAATCATGTCTTCTCAAAATATCATGGCTAAAGAAAGTTATCCCTACAAAATCATATAGTCTAACTATGCTCCATCTTCCCCACACAACGCATTTAAATCATGCACAACCCCGGTTTCAGCCAAGCGATTGTTTCATGCTTTAGTGTTCTCAAACTTTTTCAACTTTCACGCAATACATGAGCGTGAGCCATGGACATAACACTATAGGTGGAATAGAATATGGTGGTTGTGGAGAAGAGAAAAAGGAGGAGATAGTCTCACATCAACTAGGCGTATCAATGGGCTATGGAGATGCCCATCAATAGATATTAATGTGAGTGAGTAGGGATTGCCATGCAACAAATGCACAAGAGCTATAAGTGTATGAAAGTTCAAAAAGAAACGAGTGGGTGTGCATCCAACTCGCTTGCTCATGGATACCTAGGGAAATTTGAGGAAGCCCATCATTGGAATATGCAAGCCAAGTTCTATAATGAAAATTTCCCACTAGTATATGAAAGTGACAACATAGGAGACTCTCTATCATGAAGATCATGGTGCTACTTTGAAGCACAAGTGTGGTAAAGGATAGTAGCATTGTGCCTTCTCTCCTTTCTCTCATTTTTTATATTATCATTATTATTCCTTTTTTTGGTGGGCTTCTTTGGCCTCTTTTTTTATTTGGGCTTCATTGGCCTCTTTTATTACTTCCTCACATGGGACAATGCTCTAATAATGATGGTCATCACACTTTTATTTACTTACAACTCAATATTTAGAACAAAATATGACTCTATATGAATGCCTCCAGCGGTGTAGTGGGATGTGCAATGATCTAGCGTAGCGATGACATCAAAAAACGCACAAGCCATGAAAACATCATGCTAGCTATCTTACGATCATGCAAAGCAATATGACAATGATGGTGCGTGTCATAATAAACGGAACGATGGAAGTGGCATGGCAATATATCTAGGAATGGCTATGGAAATGCCATAATAGGTAGGTATGGTGGCTGTTTTGAGGAAGGGTATATGGTGGGTGTAATGCATCGGCGAAAGTTGTGCGTTACTAGAGAGATAAGCAATGGTGGAAGGGTGAGAGTGCGTATAATCCATGGACTCAACATTAGTCATTAAGAACTCACATACTTATTGCAGAAGTCTATTATTCTTCAAAACAAGGTACTACACGCATGCTCCTAAGGGAAAGGTTGGTAGGAGTTAACCATCGCGCGATCCCAACTTCCACACAAAGGATGACAATCAATAATTAAATCATGCTCCGACTTCGTCACATAACGGTTCACCATACGTGCATGCTACGGGAATCACAAACCTTAACACAAGTATTTATACGAATACACAATTACTCACTAGCATGACTCTAATATCACATCTTCATGTCGCAAAACTATTGCAAGGAATCAAACATATCATATTCAGTGATCTACAAGTTTTATGTAGGATTTTATGACTAACCATGTGAATGACCAACTCCTGTTAACTCTCTAAGTAGGTATAAGTGAAGCATGAGAGTTTAATTATTTCTACAAAAGATATGCCCTGCTCTAACAAATATAAGTGAAGCGAAAGACCATTCTACAAATGGCGGTTTTCTATGTGTAGGGAAACAGGCAATCCAAACTTCAAATGATATAAGTGAAGTACATGAAGCATTATATAAGGCCATACACAAAAGATATAAGTGAAGTGCAAAGAGCATTCTATAAATCAACCAAGTACTATCTCATACCAGCATGGTGCATAAAAGAAAAAGTAAAAATAAACACAAAAGACGCTCCAAGCATTTGCACATATCATGTGACGAATAAAAATATAGCTCCGAGTAAAATTATCGATAGATTGTAGATGAAAGAGGGACAAGCTTAGACGCTTGAGTCTTCCTTGAAAATTACCTTGGGGTGCCTCGGGAATCCCCAAGCTTAGGCTCTTATCTCTCCTTATTCCTTCATCCATCGTGGTTTCACCCAAAACTTGAAAACTTCAATCACACAAAACTCAACAAAACCTTCGTGAGATCCGTTAGTATAATAAAGTAAATCACCACTTTAAGTACTGTTGTGAACTCATTCCAAATTCATATTAGCATTATATCTACTGTAATCCAACTTCACCATGGTTCATACCCCCCGATACTACCCATAGATTCATCAAAATAAGAGAACAATGAACAGAAAACAGAATATGTGAAAAAACAGAACAGTATGTAGTAATCTGAACACATACCATACTTATGATACTCCAAAACTTCTGAAAGAATTATGATAATTAAGGAAATTTGTATATAAATAAGCAGAAAAAATAATCAACTCAATAGCTCTCTCTGTTTAGAAAGAAGAAATGATTTCGTGAGTGCAAAGTTTCTGTTTTTTTCAGCATGATCAAACAACTATCACCCAAACTAATCATAAAGGCTTTACTTGCCACATTATTTTTTATAACACATTGGAATTGTACAAGGGGATAATTATTTTTGCGCGAAACTTCCATGAAAAATTCTACATTGCTTCCATGAGCATGAACACAAGTGTTCAAGGTCGACCCTCACTTCCGCAATGCATCACCTTTCAGTTGCTTCTCTTTTTGAAAAAGTTTTAAGTTCCCCTCTATATTTTTTTGTTTTTAAACTATATAAAAGCTCCCAACAAAAATAAATGACTCTCTAAAACTTCCAGGTTGTCTCCCAGGCAGCGCTTTCTTTAAAGCCATTAAGCTAGGCATAAAGTGCTCAAGTAATGGATCCACCCGGATCCCAAGGTATATCAAAGCCAATTTTAATTAACAATGATTTGTAATTTAGTAGTGAGCACAAGGTAACATATATCATTTAATTAAGAAGTCTAAGTCTCTTCCTATGCATTGGCATGTCATAAAAGAACAATTCATGCACATCAAGTAAAGGCCAATACATAGCATACGCAGTTTCTTAAATAATTGCAAGTATTGGAAACATAGAGAGGTGGAGATGTAGTTCCTCTCTCATAATAATTGCAAGTAGAAGCAGCAAGAACATGCATATTATATTCATTAAAATCAGCGTGTGTAATAGTAGAAGGCAACCCATCTATGTAATCCCTAATAAGAGCAAACTTCTCCGATATAGTGTAGTTGGGAGAGTCCAAAAAGATAATAGGACTATCATAAGTGGGTGCGATAGCAACAATTTCATGTTTAACATAAGGAACTATAGCAAGTTCATGTTTATAAGCATCATTCATATTGGCATCATGGCCACAAGCATAGAAATCATCAAGTTCATCAAAAAGGGATATTTCAAACGAATCCAAGGGATCATAGCAATCAACATAGCATTCATCCTTCGGCAAGAACGAAGGGAAATTAAACAATGTATGAGTTGAAGAGTTACTCTCATTAGAAGGTGGGCACGGGTAGCTAGTCCGCTCTTCCTCCTTTTGTTCTTCGCTCTCCTCGTCATCTTTTTCATCTAATGAGCTCACAGTTTTAGCATTTTATTCTTCCATAGTTTCCTACAAAATATTAGTCTCTTCTTGGGAAGCCTAGAATTTCTCCATAAATCGGTAAATATGGGCATTATATTCATAACTAGTATAACAATAATGAAGCATAACCAAATTTTCAGATCGGTAAACAACATCATCATTATCATCACACTTTTTAAACAGAGCTTCAATTTCATAAGCACCCATAAAAGCAACAAACTCTTCTATTTGTTCCTCATCATAGTAATCATATATACCATTATCATAAGAAGCCAAGGTTTCATTAGCATTAAATTTACAAGAAAAGGGAAGGTGTTGAGCCTTCATCCTAGAGCAACAAGTAATATCATATCTCAAGCATAGTTCCCAAGCATACCATTTCAACATGTGAATTTGATCCCATAATAGTTTCCCTTTTTGAGTCAAGAAATAATCCCTAAAGTATTCACGTTGATCCAACGTGTATCTCATTATATAATTGAATGGGGTTTTCTCAGGATTATTAAAGAAGTGCATAATATTTTCCACATAACGAGCATCGGGGGTTTTAGGAGGTTCCCCATCTCCATGAGTAGCAAGTACACCTAATTTTTTTGGTATTTCGTGTTCCATATCCATAACTAAAGGTAGAGAACAACTTAGAACAGCAAATAAATCTACTTAGTGATAAAGCAAACAAGCACACACGAGAATATTCACCCCAAGCTATTGCTGCCCGGCAACGGCGCCAAAAAAAGGTCTTGATAACCCAGAAGTACAGGGGATCAATTGTAGCTTTTCTCGATAAGTAAGAGTGTCGAACCCAACGAGGAGCTAAAGGTAGGACAAATATTCCTCAAGTTCTATCGACCACCGATACTTCTCTACGCACACTTTACGTTCGCTTTACCTAGAACAAGTATGAAACTAGAAGTACTTTGTAGGTGTGATAGGATAGGTTTGCAAGATAATAAAGAACACGTAAATAAAAACTAGGGGCTGTTAGATAAAGAAACAATTACGTTAGTTTAACGAGTGTGGAAAAGTGGTGGTAGGAGTTGCGGAATTCTCCCTAAGCAATTGACTACGTTACTAGACCGATAACAAGTTTTATGTGGGAGCGGCCACTGCTAGCATGTCATCCCTTACTTGGAATTCTATGCACTTATGATTGGAACTATTAGCAAGCATCCGCAACTACTAACGTTCATTAAGGTAAAACCCAACCATAGCAATAAGATATATTGGTCCCCCTTCAATCCCGTATGCATCAATTTCTATGCTAGGCTGAAGCTTCTGTCACCCTTGCCCTCCAATACATAGTCCTATCAACATACTACTAACCCTATGGTATGATCCACGCGCGCGCTCGTATGATGGGCACCAAAGGACAGCAACATAACCACAAGCAAATTAAACCAATCATAGCAATTCATCAATCACCGATAGGACAACGAAAATCTACTCAGACATCATAGGATGGCAACACATCATTGGATAATAATATGAAGAATAAAGCACCATGTTGAAATAGAGGGTACAGCGGATTGCGGGAGAGTGGACCGCTGAATATAGTTGGGGGGAGGTGATGGAGGTGTTGGTGAAGATGACGGAGGTGTTGGTGTACATCGCCGTCACACGATGATGTCCCGAGCGGCGTTCCGGCGCCGCCAGGAGAGAGAGGGAGAGAGCCCCCCTTCTTTTTCTTCTTCCTTGACCTCCTCCCTAGATGGGAGAAGGGTTTCCCCTCTGGTCCATGGTCTCCATGGCGGTGGAGCCCCTCCGAGATTGGATCTCTCTCTTTGTGTCCTTCTGTTTCTGCGCTCCGAGATTCTGGACTTTCATGGTTTCTTAAATTCCCGGAGATCCGTAACTCCGATTGATGTGTCCTTTTAACATGATTTTATTCTGGATATTAGCTTTCTTGCGGCGAAAGAAGGGCACCAACCGCCTTAGGGGTTGGTCACGAGCCTGTCAGGCGCGCCTGGGGGGTAGGCGCGCCTCCTGGGCTCATGACCCCCTCGGGCATTGTTTCACATTGATTCTTCTTCCCAAAAATCATAAATATTCCAAAAAAAATCACTGTAGGTTTTTTATTGCGTTTGGACTTCGTTTGGTATGGATATTTTGTGAAACAAAAAACATGCAACAAACAGGAACTAGCACTTGGCACTGGATCAATAAGTTAGTCCCAAAGATAGTTTAAAAAGTTGCCAAAAGTATATGAAAGTTGTAGAATATTGGCATGAAACAATAAAAAATTATAGATATGACGGAGACATATCACTGCTCACGGAGCAGCAGTGTGAAGAACTGCGGAGGAGGAGCGACCAAGTCCTCCGCACCCCCATCACCGAGAATATCCCGGAGGAGATCATGTTGGAAAACGTGTGACTGGCCAACCTGGCCGAATGCGAGCTCCTCGACACTCGGGCCACGAGAGACCAGCCGAGGTCCAGTCACAGGCAATTGTTTCCGAAAGACCTCTCACGGCACATCGAGGTGATGCGAACCCCTCTGCTAAACCTAGCCACCGTCAATTGGATCGCTGATACCATTTAGTCGAGTGATAGCACGGTCGGGGAAGGCATTCGGCATATCCAAGTTGTGCGAAAGATGACCCTTCAACAAAATCTGTAGTGTCGCAACCGCGGCACCACGTCCACAACAAGTCTGTCCATGCAGACACTGTGTAGTCGGCCCATAGCCTGCACTTTCACAGGCGACGCCCAAGGTCTCCTCCTCTTCCGAGAGGCCCACAGGGAGACTGGAGGCAAGGTCATCGGGACCGAAGCAGGTCACCCCCTCAGGCGAGTGGCTCACTCGATCGTCTTCCTCACGACCATATGCCAAGCCCAATCGGTGGAGGGGTCACGAGGGCGGTGACTACCCCCCCCCCCCCCCCCGAGTTCAACGCTTGATCCATCATCACGCAGCAGGTGATCGATCGATCACGAGCAGTTCTAGGGGTTTTCGACGTCGAGTGCTTCGGCCGACACATCCGAGAGGCTGAAATCCCCTCCAACTACCGGTTGGCTACTGGGATCGGCTAATGGCGAGTCAAAGCCAGAGGCCTAGCTGGAAGACTACCGAGTGGCCGTCCATATTGGCGGCGGCGACGACTACGTCGCGATGAAGCACATGCAACTCATGTTGGAGGGGTCCGCGAGGGCGTGGCTCAACCAAGTAACCTCCAGCAGCATCGACAGCTCCGGCGACCTCGCCCGAGTGTTCGTCAAGACAGTCGAGGGCACGTACAAACGCCTAGGAGGAGTGATGGAGCTGCAATACTGCGTCCAGAAGCCCAACGAGACTCTCCGAGAGCACATTCAGCGGTGGACCACTCTCGACAACACCACTGAGAATGTCACCGAGCACCAGGCCGTGTGCGCTTTCAAAGTGGGCACTCGATATCGAGATATTATCCTTAAGTTCGGTCGACCACCGAGAGACCTGTCTCTCGGTAGGGCTATGGAGATTGCCAATCGGTAAGCGAATGGCGAGGAAGAAGACCACCTCCGCAGCGGCTAGGGTCGAGCCAACAAGGCCCCTTAGTCGTGCAACTCTGGGAAGAAGCAAAAGCAAAAAACGCGATTCATTGGGCAAAGCCATAGTAGCTGCTGTCCCAGGATAGGGTCAAAACAGATCCAAGAAGAAAGGATTGGGCTGTCAAGAAGAAACCTGAGTTAAAGAGCAATTTGTTGGACCAGCCATGTCCAATCCATTCTCACAAAGACGAGGAAGGGGAACCTATCCCAGCCAAGCACACGGCTCTCGAATGCCGACTGCTCTGGATGGAGATGGGCGGAGAGGCCTTTGGGGACAAAGAGGATGAGGACGGCCCTACGGATGCCTCCGTGTATCCTAACATTCAGTTGACCCTCATGTTCTTCGTAGACATGGAGAGCAAGAGAGGATTGAAAGTCATCAATCGGGAGGTAAACATGGCAGCTTCGGCTGTCACAAAGTACCTCGACTGGGAAAAAATGCCCATCACTTTCGATCAGTATAGCCACTGCCGGGAGGCAAGCACCGGTGGTCGACTCTGCAGTCAACGGGTTCCGACTATGGAAAGTCCTTATGGACGGAGCCAGCGGCCTCAACATCATCTACGTGGACACTCTCAAGGCCATGGACATCCCACTGTCCCAGCTTACCAAGAGCAACATGCAGTTCCATGGGGTCATCCGTGGGAACAAAGTCGAGTCACTCGGTCACATCACTCTGAGCGTGGTATTCGGCAACAAGAAGAATTTTTGCAAGGATAGGTTGACCTTTGAGGTGGTCGACTTTCGCAGTGCCTATCAAGCCATCCTGGGTAGGCTCTCCTACGCACATTTCATGGCATTCCCATGTTACGTGTATCCTAAACTTAACATGCCAGGTCCGAAGGGCGTGATAAGGATGACCGGCGACCGCAAGGTTGCCGAAGAGTGCCTCCAGCAAGGCTGTAAGATCGCTAATGAGCAGGTCCTTGCCGCTGAGATGGATGGGTACAAGAAGGCAGTGGACGCCACGGATCTGCTCAAGTCAAAGTGGCCAGCTACTTAATCCGCTTTTCAGTCGGATGGCGAGACGAAGCAGGTTAAGATCCAACCTACCGAGCCGAGTGCCTCTGCGACGAACATCTCCACTTCACTTGGAGACAAATAGGAAGCCGAGCTCATCCAGTTCCTCCGTGAGAACTCGGACATCTTCGCATGGATGCCGTCTGACATGTCGGGGATCCCGAGGGAGCTGGTTGAGCATCACCTCCGACTAGACCCGAAGATCAAGACCATCAAGGAGCACCTGCGCCGCTCCTCCATGGAGAAGCGCAAGGCAATCAGCAAGGAGATCGCTCGACTCCTAGCTACCGAGTTCATCCGTGAGGTCTACCACTCCGAGTGGTTGGCAAACGTGGTCCTGGTGCCAAAGAAGAACAATGCACTCTGAATGTGTACCGACTTCAAGCACCTCTTGGGCCTGCCCTAAGGACCACTTCCCTTTCCCTCGCATAGATCAAATCATGGATTCTACTGTCGGATGTGAACGCGTGTCGTTCCTAGATGCGCACTCCGGGTACCACCAGATCCGAATTCATGGACGAGATGAAATAAAGACAGCTTTCATCACCCCATTCGTGTGTTTTTGCTACATCATGATGCCATTCGGTCTAAAAAAGCTGGAGCTATGTTCAAGCGTATGATTTAAAAATATTTGCAGAGATAAATCAGTCGGAATTTCGAAGCGTACATGGACAACATCATGGTCAAGTCCAGGAAAGGTTCCGACCTTCTGGCTGACCTCGCCGAAAGTTTCGCAAACCTTCGACGCTTCGGGGGCAAGCTCAATCCGGCCAAGTGCACCTTCGGTGTACCGGCTGGTAAGTTACTCTGTTTTCTCATTTCCGAGCGAGGGATCGATGCTAACCTCGACAAGATGGGAGCCATCATCCAGATGAGATGGCCAGAGCGTATTCATGATGTGCAAAGGCTTACGGGCTGCCACGCAGCCCTCAGTCGGTTTATCTCACGACTCGGTGAGAAGGCCTTGCCTCTCTACTGACTGATGAAGAAATCCGACAGGTTTGAGTGGACTGATGAGGCACAGGTCGCATTCGACCAACTCAAGGGCCTTCTATCCACCCAGCGGGTGTTGGATGCTCCGTGCACCCAGGAGCCCTTGCTCCTGTACGTCACTACCATTAGCCAAGTGGTTAGCATCGTACTCACCATGGAGCAGGAAGTATCAGACAAAGCTCACAAGGTACAAATACCAATATACGACATTTCTGAGGTGTTGACCCCTTCAAAACAAAGTGACCCCCACTATCAGAAGCTGGTTTATGGGATCTACCTGACCGTGAAAAAGGTGGTCCAGAACTTCCAAGATTATTCGGTCATAGTCATCAGCGACGCTCCCCTAGAAGAAATTTTGCACAATCAGATACTGGCCGAGTGGCCAAATGGGCGATTGAACTCCTACCGCTGAAGATCAAGTTTGAAGCCAAGAAACCAATCAAGTCTCAGGCCCTGGCAGATTTCCTCGCCGAGTGGGCAGAGCAAGAGCAGCCTGCTCCAGTCGCCCCCAAGCATTGGACTATGTTCTTCGATGGATCTAAGATGCTCCATGGCTCGGGGGCTAGGGTAGTTCTCGTTTCCCCCAGGGTAGACCGGCTGAGCTAGGAGCTCCAAATACACTTCGATTCGTCCAACAATTAAGTCGAGTACAAGGCCCTCCTTTACGGGCTCTGCATGGCCATCTCACCTTGTATCCGCTGATTGATTGTTTACGGCGACTTGGATCTCGTCATCAACCAAGTCATGAGGGAATGGGACATTCAAAGCCCATCTATAACAGCCTACTACAGCGCGGTCAGGAAGCTGGAGAAGAACTTTGAAGCATTAGAACTACACCATGTGGCCTGAGCCAAGAACCAAGCAGCTGACGACTTGGCAAAGATCGGGTTCACTCGGAGGATTGTTCAAATGGGAGTGTTCCTCGAGCACCTAGGCCCCCCTCGGTCAAGGAGGACCCTTTCACCAAAGAGCCCCCACAAGAAATCGGTCTGTCTGATCCGACTGAGATTGATGTCCCGGCCATCGTCGACATCATCCACGAGATGCTGGTCATCACTCCCGAATGGACACAACCTTATTAAGGTTACTTGCTCTAGCAAGAGCTTCTCGAGGACGAGGAGGAAGCCCGCCAGATCGTTCGGTGTTCTAAAGCTTTCGAAGTACACAGAGACAAATTATACAAAAAGAGTGCCACATGAGTCAGCCGGAAGTGTATCTCTCGGACCCTGATGGAATAGGCCTTCCGAGCGGGTTTTTATTGGCCCCGCACCAATCAGGCGGTAAAGGACATGGTGGACTTGTGTGTCGGATGCCAGTTCTACAAAAACTAGTCGCACAAGCTTGCATCCACGCTGAAGACGATCCCACTCACTTGGCCATTTGCCGTCTGGGGCCTCGACATGGTCGGACCTCTGCGCACCGGGTCGAATGTATTCACTCACTTGCTGGTTGCGGTGGATAAGTTCACCAAATGGGTCGACGCCAAGCCCATCTAAAGCTTGGACTCAACGACTGCTGTCAGCTTCATTCGGCAGATCATCTTCCGATCGGAGTCCCCCATGACATCATCACCAACGACGGGTCCAACTTTGACTCGGATGAGTTCCTTGAGTTCTGGTGTTCCTAGGGCACTCGGGTTAACTATGCCTCTGTGGTACACCTCAAGTCAAATAGATAGGAAGAGCAGGCGAATGGCATGATACTGCAAGGTCTGAAGCCCCGGCTGATGAGAGATATCAAAGACGCCGCTGGCGCTTGGGTCGAGGAGTTGCCTTTCGTCTTGTGGGGTATGCGAACGACTCTGAATCGTTCCACCGGTCAAAGTCCCTTCTTCTTGGTGTACGGCTCGGAAGCCGTCCTGCTGAGTGACCTGTGTCACAACTCCCCCCGAGTGGAGGAGTACAATGAAGCTGAAGCTGATGCGGCTCACAAAGATAACCTTGATCTTCTAGAGGAAGAGAGGGAACTAGCCCTCATCCAATCCACGGCATACCTGCAGGACCTTCGACGCTACCATGAAAAACAAGTCAGTGGTCGAGCAATTCAAGAGGAAGATCTGGTCCTCCGACTGGACCAGCAGAGACCCCACAAGCTGGCGCCTCCGTGGCAAGGGCCATACGCTATCTCCAAAGTTCTGCACAATGGGGCTTACTGACTGTACAATATCGACAATGACACAGAGGAACCCAGAGCTTGGAACGCGGACCTTCTCCGCAAGTACTAAATGTAGAACTTTCTTCATTCGTGTAATGAATCCGAACGAATAGAAGAATAAAGTGCTCACTTTTTTCGACTATCTTCGAATACTTCACTCTAGTGAAACACGCCCCCAGTGGGTGTAGAACCTTAACCGTGAACCTGTCTTTGTTTCAGGTGAATCCTGCATCGAGTGGAGACGATCTCTTCACTCGGGGGCTTAGCTGTGGAACAGCTTTCCGCTAAGTCAAAATGGTTCTGAACGAAGTCGTGATCATCGTTAGAGTACCTTGATGGACATGACCATTACAAAGTTTGCAAGAACTATCATCTCGGTAGCGAACCTGTTTCGCCTAAGGTGAACCCTATCCCGAGTGATTTTGGAAAACTCCACACTCAGGGGCTTAGCCACAAACCAGTTTTTTCCTAAGCTAAAGGGGTTCTGAATAAAGGCAAGACCTCCATTCAGGCGCCAAGATGAACAAGAGGATCATTTCTTGGTCGTGAACATGTTTCACCTAAAGTGAACCCTACCCTGAGTGAAAAAAGAAACCTCCACACTCGGGGGCTTAGCTGCGAACAATTTTTTGCCTAAGTTAAACGGGTTCCGAATGAAGGCAAGACCTCCATTCGGACACCATGATGAACAGAACAATCATTCTTTTGTAGTGATTCTGCTTACGCCTAGGTAAAATCCTGCCCCGTGTGAAGACAACCTCTTCATTCGGGGGCTTAGCCGCGGACCAACTTTCGCCGAAGTCAGATGGTTCTGAATGAAGCCGTGATTGTCATTTCGTTACCTTGATGGACATGACCATCATCGAGTTCGCAAGAACTATCATCTCAGTAGTGAACCTGTTTCCCCTAAGGTGAACCCTACCCCGAGTGATCGTCAAACCTCCACACTTGGGGGCTTAGTCGCGAAAAAGTTTTCGCCAAAGTTAAAGGGGTTCCGAAGGAAGGCAAGACCTCTATTCAAGCGCCAAGATGAATAGAACGATCATTTCTTGGTAGCAAACCTATTTCGCCTAACGTGAAACCTACCCTGAGTGATCATGGAAACCTCCACACTCGGGGGCTTAGCTGCGAACCAGTTTTCGCCTAAGTGAAAGGGGTTCCGAATGAAGGCAAGACCTCCATTCGGACGCCAAGATGAACAGAACAATCATTCCATAGCAGCGATTCTACTTTCGCCTAGGCAAAATCCTGCCTCAAGTGAAGACGACCTCTTCACTCGGAGGCTTAGCCACGGACCAACTTTCTCCTAAGTTAGATGGTTCCGAATGAAGCCGTGATCGTCATTCTGTTACCATGATGGACATGACCATCATCGAGTTCACAAGAACTATCATCTCGGTAGCGAATCTGTTTCGCCTAAGGTGAACTCGATCCCGAGTGATGGTTGAAACCTCCACACTCGGGGGCTTAGCCGTGAACCAGTTTTTGCCTAAGTTAGAAGGGTTCCGAATGTAGGCAAGACTTCCATTCAGACGCCAAGATGAATAAGACGATCATTTCTTGGTTGCGGACCTGCTTCGCCTAAGGTGAATCCTACCCTAAGTGATCATGGGAACAGCCATACTCGGGGGCTTACCCGCGAACCAGCCTTCGCCTAACTCAAAGGGGATCCGAGTGAGAGGCAAGACTTCATTCGAGCTCCACGATGCATAGGAAAATCATCACAAGCTGCGATTCTGCTTTTCCCGAGGGAGAAATGGGTCCGCGTGAGGACAACCTCCACACTTGGAGGTTTAGCCACGAACCGGATCTCGCTTAAGTCACAAATATACCCGAGTGAGGATAACCTCCACACACGGGGACTCGAGCACGAACCCACGTTCGGTCGAGTATAAACAACCCCAAACAAAAGCAAATCCGAGTAGATAAATTCCAAGACCACCTGCACATAAAATAGATAGAGTTCAACTGTTGGTGCGCAAAAGAGCAGGGCGAGGGCTCGCTCGAAGTTTGGGGTTACATCAAACCACTCGGCATATCGAGGAAAATTTAAATTTAATGTTTTTTCCTCTGAGTTTCACTCGGAGGCCGAAGACTCCACCTCTTCGACGAAGGTATCGAGATTGTTGCCCTCCAAGATCCGTGTGGCCGCCGCCGTGAACATCTCCATGAATACTTCAAACTTGGCGCTCTTGTTCTTCACGACCCAAAGATTCTTCAGCTTCACTTCGTCCACTCCCTTGCAATGGATGCGGACGAGCGAGAGAGCAATGTCGGCTCCGGCCCTCGATGATGATTTCTTGCATGACTTGAGGTCACCAGGGATAGCCTTCACTCAGCTCACGACGGTTTGAGAATCCTTCACAGGAGCGTCCTCATGCACCTTCTCCTGGTCGATCTCTCCAACATCCGACTGAAGCAGCTTGAAACAAGACGACATGGTCCTCCAGTCGGAGGAGAGATAAGGCAATGCTATCCTTCAGCAGCCCTCTCTTGGGATCGAGCTCCTTCTCGATCTTGGATGTCTCCTCCTCAGTGTCAGCAGCAAAGGATACACTCGGCAGAAAACGAAGGATGAGACACCAGTAAAAGGCTTCAGAATGATCGTGGGGAAACATTAGAACACTCGACACACCTTGGATCTTTTTGCAGAGTTCTACACTGCAGTCCTCAATGAACTGCTCCAACTCAATTTTCTTGGCAGTGGGATTCTTGAGGTTGGTTTCCCATTTGGAATAATACCTCTTCAATTCTACAAGCTCTGTCGAGGTCTTGTCAGCGCCGGTCTTTAGGAGCTGATTTTATTCCTCGGAGTGCCAACCGTCTTGAGCTTGGACTCAGCCGCCAGTGTCTCCTGCTTGATCTCCTTCCAAGCGGTTGCGAGTTTCTCGTTCCTCTTTTCGAGGGCTTCCTTCATGTTCACTAGAGAAATGGAATTCTTCAGCCTCTCAGAAAGGCGGTGTCACAAGAGAGCCTCAGTCGGATAAGGAAACACAACCGAATGGAGTGTAAATTGGATTGCAAGGATATAACTTCAATCGTCCGCTTTTACTGCTCCGATCGCTTGTTCTAGGCCTTCTCAGCATCAAGGTCGAGTAGGAGTCCTTGTAACTCTTCTTCCATGGTGTCATCACGGCCAACGGGCAGAACATTATGTCACAACTCTTAGACTACCGTCGAGTGCCACAATCGACGGTAGCCTTGGGGACTACACCCAGTGGGTGCGCCGAGGGCATCCCCACTTGAAGGATGGAGAAAAGGTAGGGGCTTTGTACCCCCCTAGATTCTGTCAATCGGAAAAGCAAAGAAACTCAGACTATTGCCGACTAACTCAGCCGACAGTAGCCTCAAGGACTACACCCAGTGGGTGCGCTTAGCGCATCCACAATGGAAGGGTGGAAGAAAGGCAAGGGCTCTGTACCACCCTAGATTCTGTCAATCGAAAAGAGCAATGAAACTGAGACTACTCCCAACTAACTCAGCCGACAATAGCCTCGGGGACTACACCCAGTGGGTGCTCTCAGCGCCCATTCACTATAAAGCAACACGAACACCGAGTGGGTATGTACTCACTCAGGACACCCACTCGGATTCAAGCTTACCCAAACATTCTTGGCCACGGCCTTACTGGCGTCATACGCCTCCTTCAATTGTTCGACCATCAGGTCGAGCTGAGCCAAGGCTTCCTTGCGCGCCTCCTCCCGATCCTCCGGGATGCGGTTGAGCTGGAATATGCATCGATCCGATGGAGGAGGCAACAGACCCGTTCTGAGTGACCTGCCGGTCGAGGTGGTGTCACGGGCCACCAAAGTCTTGGTTCCCGCAACCACTTGGCTGGGAGTGGTGGCCTGCTTGGGCACCTCTTCAACTGTAGAAGAAGCCTTAGGGTCAAGTTCAATCACGTTCCATCGTTCTGCACATGATCACCAGGAGTAAATGGCAAAGCGCTGAATACCGAGTGAACCTTCAAAAAAGTCAAGACATACCTTTGGAACAAGCAACATCAACGTCAGTTTTCCCTTGTCAATGGCCTTAGCTTCGAGAGAAGTGGTCGAAGTATCGGCTCTGTAATGAACACAACAAGAATAATACAATCATTCAGTGAAACACAACTAGCAAATATAAAGTCATTCGGTGATGAAACTTACGACGAGCGATGGGCACATCAACCTCGATGCGCGGCATGACAGCCTTCCGAGGTTTGGAGCTTGCGACCTTGGGCTGTTTAGCAGTCTTCTTGGCGGTGTCGTAGCCTCATTTCGGCCACGTTTGGAACTGCAGGTCGGCATTGCCGATACACCCGGCTTTGTCACCCTAGGGGTCCTCAAGGTGTCAGCATGGGTCCCTGGATCCTGGTGCGTTGGGTTTTCGGTGAAGACGAACGGGTTATCGCATCACAAAGAGAGTAAGTCTTTCCCTCGGTTATGAAAAAAAGTATTGTCGTACCAATGGGAATATCAAACACAACTGTCTTGAGCGGCCGCACACAAAATAACAAAAAACTTGCACCCAACGCGGGCAAGAGGGTTGTCAATCCTCTTGAACTGTTATTTGCAAGCAAGTGAGGTGTGTAGATAATTGTAGATACTAAGATAGATTAAAAACAAGTAAATAACAACAAGGTATTGAAGGTTTTATCAGTATGTTGTGAATAGACCCGGGGGGCATAGCTTTGCCTGATGGCATGTCTCATGGAAAAATAGCATACAATGCGTAAACAAATTATTGTTGGGCAATTGACAGAAAATCGGATAGTTATGCAATATTCACGACAATGTTAATGTGTATATAGGAATTAAATACAAAAATAACTAGGATGACTTCTTCTTGCACCTATTACTAATACTTCACTTCAAGAGCGCTTCGATGATTGCCTCTCTACGTATTAAGTTCATGAGGAACGAAGTAATGCATGGAGTAAGATGGCATGATGTAGACAAAGTAAACTCAAGCAATATAAATAAACCCCATCATTGTCTCCTTAGTAGCATCAACACAAAGATGCATATTTTCCCCTTCTGTAACTGGGATATAGAAACCGCAAGGTTGAACCTACCACAACACACCTCTATCACAAAAGAAATACCGATCTAGCTGGCCAAACTATTTCAATAGATCAGAGAGAATTATGAAGCTATCGTATCATGCACATAAGAATGATATAAGTATTCATAGGTGACTCAAACATTTATCATGAATAATCTGAACATAAACCCATAATTCATCGGATCCCAACAAATGCACCGCACAAAAGGAATTACATCATATGGATCAAAGCAAAGATGTGATGACCATTGTATTGAATATCAAAGAGAGAGATTGCCATCTAGGTACTAACTATGGACCCGTAGGTCTGTGGTCAACTACTCACACATCATCGTGAAGGCGGCAAGGTTGATGAAGAGGCCCTCCATGGTCGATTCCCCCTCCGGCCGAGTGCCGGAACGAAGCTCCAGATGGCCTCTTGTCAAAACAGAGACCTGCGACGGCGTAAAAGTGTTTCGGGAGTGCCTCTGGTGTTTTTGGGTAAATAGGAATTTATAAGCCGAAGAACGGAGTCGGGAGAGCCTCGAGGGGGCACAAGCTATTAGCCCCCCAGGTCGCACCCTGATAGTTTGTGGGACCCTCGTGAGGCCTCCAACTTTCTTCTGATGCTCGTTGGTCTTGTTTTGGTCCCTAAAAAATCATTAAAAAGTTTCAGGGCAATTGGACCTCATTTGGTATTGAAAACCTGCAAAGTGAAAAACACGCAGAAAACAACAACTGGCACTTGGCACTGGGTCAATAGATTAGTGATAAAAAATAATATAAAATATAAATAAATACCCCAAAAGCATACTAGAATGATAATATATCAGCATGGAACAGTAAAAATGTATACATATGTAGGAGACGTATCCACAATCTCCACATGAAGCTGATGGCAGTCGGTGAGTCCATGCTTTCAATGGGCATCGCTTTGACCCACTTGGTGAACTTATCCACTACCATTAGTAGGTGGGTGAATCCACTCGTCTTAGTCTGTAGGGGACCGATCATGTCCAGACCCCACACGAAGAATGGACACGTGATTGGAATTTTCTTCAGTGCAGATGCAACCTTGTGCGACTGATTCTTGTAGAACGGTGTCATGGTTTTGTCATGACTTATGTACTCAGGAAAGGACTTAGGCGTGAGCACATAGCAACTAGGTGGCGACTTCAATGGGGTTGGTCAGAATCGAGAGACACGACTTTACCCAGGTTCGGCCCCTCCGATGGAGGTAAAAGCCTATGTCCTACTTTTGGTGTTTATTGATGATCAACTCAATTACAAGGGTCCGGAATCGCTAATCTATCTCTCGAATCTTTCTTACTTGTCCTTTCTACCTCAGCGGCTCCTCTTTATATATACACACAGAGACCCTAAGATTACAATAGAGTCCAGGTCGCATTCCAACCCATGTCTTATTCGATTTTCTACTAACTTAGGCGAGGGAGAATCTCCATGTTTCCCTTGGTGAACCGACCTGCCATGTGATAGGCCTTGAGATGGCCTTCTGGTGAGTCGCCCCTAGGGCCTTTGCATTAGAGCCTTCTACCAAAGTTATAGCCCAGGCGGGTTATCCCCATGGTGGGTTAACCTCTGGGGTATACTCCCAACATTAGCCCCGAGTTTAATCTGGATTTATCAATGTTAAACTTCAACCTGAAAAATACAAATCAGAACCTCTCAATGGTGAAGATTAGCTTGAGTCATTGTTTGAGTTGGTAATCTCCTATTTCTCAGGGGAACATTTTCCCGGGTCAACAGTTTGCCAGGTTATCTGCCTTGTTCAAGACTTGGTACTTTTATCAACCGTTGTTGTCATGACACCATCCTATCTGTTGCTGCGTCTTCCAGTCATGATGGCGAAACTTTTTCAAATAATGTCAAAATCATTGTGAGGCGGAAAAATCGAGGTGCTTTGTTTGCCGCAAATTACTGCTTCCACCGTATTTGTTACAGCGCCGCTTCGGGTCTTGTCATATTATAAATAGACTGGCTAGTTTCCACTTTAACCTCTTCTTCTTCTTATTCCATTGTGAATCTCTATCGAGTTGTCCGGCGCTGCACTTTATCACACGACTTCACCCTTGCACGGCCGCCATCGGAGTTTGTTGTTGTCGACAGGGGAGGTCTTGGAGACGCGTCCGTCAACAAACTTCCTCCTCTACGAATTCTGTGAGGTTCCCCATTACCACTTCAGGTCACTTTCGTAGTTCATCATTCATCAGAAGTTCATCATATGCGGTGTAGGTTCTAATTATAGATCTATCGCCTTTTATGTGTGCATTCTGTGCGGTTTCACCACTGCGGCCATCTAGCAGTCTTTGTAGATCCATAGAAATTCATCTTGATTCTCTGTAGATGCCTTTGTTTCGGTAGTTCCGCTATTTAAAGCATATTTTTCTTCTTTTTTATGTGTCATGTTGATCCATTTGTTCGTCCCCTCAGATAGGAAATATATTTGTTGATGTGCTAGTGCCACTAAGTTTTGATACAATCTTTGAGCTGTCCTTAAGACATCACTAATATGGCTGAAATGCTTAGTTTGCTCCTTTAAGCGGCTTACCTAAAGATGGACCATTACTTCGCTTTATCATTTTTAAACTCATATGAGGCGCCAAATCCTTCCTTTCAATGCTCGCTCTTTTTTAACTCTGGATTACCTTAGCCACTGTATTTTCTTAAAGACGGCTTACAAACACGAGTCATCATGTTTTCTCTATTTTTTGTTGTAGTTGTGTGATTGGAAAATTATCATGCCTCCCAAGATCAGAAAAAAATGAGGTTCGACCAGTTCCCAAGAATCTTTTCTCACCTTCGAAAACATTGTTACTAAAGGTCTTTTGGCGGCTAAGAACGTAATCAGTTGGTGGGCGCGTGACGAAGAAATATCCCCACAACTAGAGCAAGGGGAGATAATATATTTCATTGACCATGTGAAGAGGAGATTTCATCCACCCGACTTAAAATTCTTCACGAATCTCCTTCACTTTTTTAACCACGCGGCTCAATATATTGCTCCCAACTCGATGACCAGTATTTGTCAGTTCGAGGTACTCTGCAAAGTGTACCTTCAGATTGACTCGTTTGTGACTCTCCTTAGAGAGTTCTTCCATCTTAATCATCAAATTGAAACTAAAGATGGCCCTAGTGAGTAACTTGGTGGAATTTCCATACAAAATAGGAAGAGTAGTCCTTTTCCTGAGACCAAGTTGGCGAGTCATTCGAAAGGATGAAATACAACTTGGTTCTACTGCAAAAACACCGCACCTATGGACCAGAACCAACTATGAGGTTATAGATTGGAATGGCTTGGCTTTCACGCCGAATTCCCGGGTTGACCAACCGAAGAAAAAAGAAAATTGCTAGCCGCTATGATGTTGAAGTTAAAGGAATTCAATGTCAATGGCCTTACTGGGATCAACCTGATCCGATCTATGATTACCTGGCGGATCAAACCCGTCAGTATAAGGGGCAATTTAATGTGCAACTATATTGATGAGTTGAAGGATGTGCGGCGCTTCAGCAAGCGAGACTTGATTGACAAAGCCATTAATATGCTCACCAAGAAGTTCTTTTCTCACTCTAAAGAAAAGTGCAATACAACCGGGTTGGCCCCGTTGTGCTTGAAAAAATGTGTCCATCAAGTATGTATTTGGTCAATCTTTGTCTAGTTTCTTCTTTCCACTTTATTTGGTGCTACATACTTATTGCACGACTTATATTTCTGCACTCTAGCTCTATTTTTTGGAAAACCGTTTCCAAGGCTTCTGCTCCTTCTTCAAGCTGTCACAAAGAAAAGGCTCATGAGTCATCTTCAAGAGAGGAATCTCATGTAGAACTTGATTATCTTGGTCGTTTATTTATCGAACTTCGTGATGCGTCCTTTTATCAACATAACACCGAGACTAGTCAAGCTGGCAGTGTGGAGGTAATTTCGATTTCCTTCAGTTCTTCGTAAACATATGTTGTGAAGAAGACAAGACGAGCTGCCAGAATGGTTAAGTGTTCCAAGGATCGGAGCTCCGTTGCTAGGATCGTGACTTGTAGAATCTTAACTATCAGGATCGTAGAAACTTAGATTCTATGAGCAAAATCGTAGAATCGGAGGGGCTATTTTGGATTGTAAGATCTTAAGATTCTAAGAATTGAGTCATGATTCTTACAACTTTGAAGCGTTCACGTCCAGCTGCTTACTTAGATCCTAACTTTCTTTTTAAGCGAGATCAACATGCCGCTCAATCAAAACGCAAAACACGGAGTTTCTTCAGAGAGTCGTTCGTCAGCTTAGATCCACCTACTCGCAGGGAACACCATGAGGTGCCACAGAATCCAACTATTTCTCACCCTCAAGCCGATCTCTTTAAACAACCCCTTAGTCCATCTAATTCATTTAATCACCAGGAGTCATCTCCCTGATCTCGCAATTTGACGGTAACCCAACTTCTCGCTTTCACCATCAATTGTGGGTAAGCTTATTTAAGCCGTCTTTCATTGACTATGATCACTCGATGTTTCCTTAATTTTATAAACTTATTTTGATGATCTACAAAGCCAAAGCCTTCATTAGGAAAAAGGCGGGAGAATCTTCTTCTGTTGTTGGGGAAGATGATATTCAAAATCCATGGTCAATGGAGGCGGCCGCACACACTGAGCCGTCTGTTCAAGTTGAGCTATCTTTGGATGCTGAGTTGGCTCATGACATAGAGATGACTCGTGCCGAGGAACCAGCTCTCGTGGAAACAACTGGTGATGAACAAGGTGCCCTCATGAGCCAGCCTGTCAACCTTCAAGCCCTACTGCTCATCCAAGCCCGATACCTTGTATGGATGATATTACTCCCTCATCCGACATGGATGACAAAGAAGTGATTGTTACTGGTGGGGTTTATCAAGATCCCGACCCTCCAACTATTGTAATGAAAGTTGTGTCCAAGGGTGAGTCGGCATATGAAGATGAAGGAAAAGGCAAACTTGAACTTCCAGAAATTCAAGACCTTGACCTCCAAGGGTTGTATCAGCAGTATCTGACCCGGCTGTCTAAGAGCCGGGATTTTGAAGTAAATTTGATCAACACCTTGGAGACCAAATATGAGGTAAATTTTTAACACTTTGTTTATCGTATATAATATTGTAGCTCCCAAAAGTTATATTAGTGCAATAAGTAATGAACTAGATCTTGTGAATATCTTGATGAACCAAACATAGTCCCCAAGGACTAGGTCACTACGCAAAAATAATGAGCCGATACTTCTTAGATGCCTGGAGGTGTAAAAAAATGACCTTAGCCCCTAATGGTCAGCTCATCCTTTTGAGAGGGACGGGTCTTTGCATGAAAATTCTCTAAGTGTCACCCCTGCAGGCCAACTTTTCTTTTTGAAACAGCCGAATCTTATTGTTGTATAACAAAGAAAATAAAAAAAATTAGCCCCCAAGTGCCATGTGGATTGCTTGCAACTACACGGGACTTTGTCAATCCGATCCAATCTTGTAGGGTCATGTAGCGCCCAAGTGTCGTGTCATCTTTCTTAAGGGAGTCGAAACTTGTACTTATAATATCTATGCATGTGCAAGAATCATTGGAACAATCTGAGTCTATGGGAGTCGCTCTTCAGAAGCAACTTGTAGATGAGAAAAAGTGAAGACTACTATAGAGAAGAAAATGAACCGACTTGAAGCTGAGAAGAAACTAGCATATGCTCTTCTTGAGCAAGCCAAAACTGATTTTGCGAAGGAAAAAGGCGCCCTGCTGCAACGTGCTGAAGATGTAGAAAAACGGCTTGGACCTGTCACGGAGGAGGTGCAGACTTTGACAAAGCAACTCAATGACATCGTTACTACAATCTTTAGTATCATGTGTGAACTTTATGTCCATTACATTTCGAGTCAAATAATTTGCCGAAATATTTTCTTGTTGGTTTTATTTCACAGTACTAAGGAATGATAATCTTGTAAGATCGTTGATTGTGAAGTTGAAGGCCATCTTCACGTATATAGAACAACTTTTCACATGATCTCTTTATCCTATTAAGGCGGCAAAAATTTTGCAGGATCCTATGTTGAATATTAAGGACATGCTCAAACAACTGTCAATGGTTCTGCAATGGATTGAGAAATATAAGAGATATGTGGCTCGTATGGGAGCAAACTTGGAGCTTTCTCGTGCCAAAGCCTATGCTAGAAAATTTGATGTTAAAGCGACGGCTAACGACTTCCAGAATTGAAAGCGGACGACTCTCAGCTTATGAAGGAATATTTCACCAACTGTGTGAAAGAGATCTTCCCTCTCGCAACACTTCTCGCAAACGATCTGGATGTTAAGAAGTACGAGTCTGCTTATTCAATGGAGAATCGACGCATGGGAGCCCCAAAGGACCATACTTTTGAGATCATTCCTCCTTGTCATAAGCGACCCTTTGCCATTGATGTCGACTCACCTATTATTGTTCCTTATTCTTCAGATTTTCAATATCTATGCTCAGTTGGGTCGGTGGACAAAGAGCAACAGATTGATGAGGACGAGCGAGCTGGTGCAGATCCTGGCGCAGAACATCAAGACAAACAGGTTGAGGCAAAAACTGTACTAGTCGCCGACCAGGAGTAATTTCCATTAATATGGGTAGAAAAAACTTAATATTTTTTTGTCTCGTAAGATGAGCTTGTAATAGGGGGTAGTGTATTTGACCTGACTGCCATTCCATCATGCACGTAAAACTTCATCTTTTCAATCTGCGATGATATCAATATATCTTTGCATTGATTCTTGATTGTTTGATAAGCTACCAAAATCATAAAGATTCTTCTCATATATTTTTCTAGGGAAATAAGTGGTCATCTTGTAAAAAAATATTAGAACCCAATAGTGTGTGTATGACCCGGCAATAATAAGTCCAAGAAAATAACTGATCATCTTTGTGACGCAGTATAATAGCTTGGTGGTCTGTGTATGGCTTTGTAAAAAGAGGAATTTTTTGCAATAAGAATATGAGATAAGATATATTTATGAGAAGGCTTAGTAAGCTCGATAATGTATATCAATTTTTGACATTCAAATTGTACTTCAATGAAACTAGCATGATAGCCACTTGTTTATCCTTGCTTTTTGAAAGCCGACCCTCACATGACCCAATCGATGTTTTGACCGCACAAGGATTGACTTATCCTAGAGTACAGGAGGTCAGAGTAGTATGGAGCGTACAAGTAGGTTTAACCAAGTTTCAAAGAAGGCATATCAATAGCCCATGGAGTATCCTCGCTTTCTGTATGTCGTCTCTCACGTGGCACAAATGTGTTTTAAATTGGATAAGTTTAGGGTCCATAAGGATTGACTTATAGAGAGTACATGGAGTCACCTTATTCGGAGAAGCATATTGCAGACAGGGAGGTTTAACCACAAATTTTCGTTGTGCTTGGCTTATAGCCGGGTAAAGAGGGAAATTATAACTGGCTAACTAATTGAGTTGGGATCCCCAAGTGACCTGTGTTTGAAAGAATAAAGACTCAGGAAATTTTGTAGCTGAAATGACATAGACCCCGAGTTTCGGGGGTGCCGAATTTATTATGTTAAACACAAAGATGTATACATATATATGTATAATGTTGTGGAGCCAGTGGCTCTAAGTATAGTAAGGCCAAAGATGAGCGGTGTTCCAAGGCCTGTTTGTTTCCTCCTGTGAGGTACGCGACTTCTTATGCTCACGTACGTCAATCAAATAAAATGACTCATTGTTGAGGTTCTTGATGATGACAAAAGGCCCTTCAGATGGTGGTGAAAGTTTGTGCCTACCTATTTGGTCTTGACTCAAATGGAGCACTAAGTCTCCTTCTTGCAAAGTCCTACTACGAACTCTACGACCGTGATAGCTACGTAGGTCTTGTTGATATATGACTGATCGTGAGGCAGCAATGTCACGCTCTTCATCCAATGCATCAAGAGTGTCTTGGCAAGCTTGTTCATTGTATGCTTCAACGTAAGATGTAACTCTGGGGGAATCATATCCGATATCACTTGGTAAAACAACCTCTGCTCCGTCAACAAGGAAAAATGGCGTGTAGCATGTGGATGTATTGGGAGTAGTCTGTATGCTCCAAAGTACCAAGGGGACTTCTTCGACCCAACAACCTGGGGTTACAGTGATGATGCCATGTGGGTAGCCATAACGATAAATCAACTTTTTCATGAATTGCATCGCAGTCTCAGCATCACACTTATCGATCAGCTCTCCTTCAACCCACTTGGTGAATTTATCCGCTGCAACTAGAAAATGTGTCTTGTTAACTGATCAGATTTTGAAAGGAACCTCCATATCAAGCCCCCAGACTACAAACAGCCAAGTTATTGGAATCATATGTAACTCTTGAGCCCACACATGAGCATGTCGTGCAAACTTTTAGCAACCATCACACTTTCGCACGATGTCTTATGCATCAGCATGAGCAGTAAGCGAGTAAAAACCATGATGATAAACTTTTGTAACCAAAGAGCTTGAGCCAACATGATTACCACAATCTCCAGTGTGGATTTCATTCAGGATTTCACGGCCTTCGGCACAACAAACACACCGTTGAAGAACACATGTAACTCTTCCATGGTGTAACTTGCCATTGACTATAGTCATGGACTTGTAGTGTCTGACAACTTGTTGCGAGATGATTTCCTCATCAGGGAGCTCGTCTTGTGTCAAATATGCCAAATATGGCATAGTCCAATCAGGGATTGCGTGAAGAGACGCCACCAGCTGTGCCGTGGGATCTGGGGTAGCAATGTCTTCCCTGATGGCAATTTAACTGAAGGATTGTGAAGCACATCGAGGAAAATGTTAGGTGGCACCGACTTACGCTGAGAGCCAAGTCTGCACAAGGCATCTGCAGCTTCGTTGAGTTAGCAATCAATTTTATCAACTTGATAACCCCCAAAATGACATGCAATAAATGTGACTACTCATCGATAAGTCGTCATGAGAGGGTCCTTGGAATCGCAAGTCCCTGATACTTGTTGAGCCACCAAATATGAGTAGCCCAAAGATCTCACCCGGCTGAGGTTCATTTCCTTGGCCATATGGACCCCGTGAAGGAGAGCTTCATACTCAACTGCATTGTTAGTGCAAGGAAACATCAGTCGTAAGATATAATAAAATTTGTCACCTCGAGGGGGAGATAAAATAACTCTAAGCCCCGAGCATTCCAGCTGTCTTAACCCATGAAAGTGTATTGTCTAGTATGTGTTATTAAGGTTTTTCTTCGGGGAGTTGTAATTCAGTCCAATCATTGATAAAGTCCACCAGAACTTGAGATTTGATGGCCGTCCAAGGCACATACTTCACATGATGTGGACCAAGCTCGATCGCCCATTTAGAAATCCGACCTGTCTCCTATTAGTTTTACATGATATCTCCTAGAGGAGCTGAATTGACCACTATGATTGGTTGTTACTGGATGTAGTGCTTGAGATTGAGGATGGCCATGAAGACACCAAAAACCAGCTTCACCCAATGTGGATATCGTTGTTTTGATAATGTCAAAATTCACTCACATAATAGACAGGCCTTTGCAATGGATATTCTTTCCCCGCCTCCTTGGGATGAACGACAAATACAACACTCACCGCTTCATTATTTGCGGCAATGGGCAAGAGCATAGGCTCTTTTTCAATGGGGCAGCTAAAACATGCGCTCAACCAACTGTTTCTTTAGTACCTAACTAAAACTCATCGTTACTGGCATCAGTCCACACAAAATTACAAGTCTTTTCAAGCAACTGGTAGAGAGGAATCGCCGTATCACCAAGGAGGACTATAAATGAGCTCTATGCTATTATACGACTCGCCATGCACTAGAAGTCATGTATGTCTGCCGGTTTAGATAGAGAAGTTACCACTTTGATTTTCTCCGGGTTGGCGATGCCATGCTCCAAAAAAAAATCCCAGCAACTTGCCTGCACGCACTCCAAAGACGCATTTGGTCGGGTTAAGCTTCATCTTGTATATACGAGGGTTATCGAATGTTTCCTTGAGGTCATTGATATGTCTCAAACGTATCTATATTTTTGATGGTTTCATGTTGTTATATTGTCATCTTTGGATGTTTTATGTACCTTTTATATCTTTTTTGGGACTAACTTATTAATTCAGTGCCAAGTGTCAGTTCCTGTTTTTTTGTGTTTTTGGCTCTTTTCATATTTGATTTTGGAACGGAGTCCAAACGGAATAAAAACCCCGCAATGATTTTTCCCGAACGGAAGAAGATCAGGGGGCCTCTGGGCCAAGCCAGGTGGGCTCCAGGGAGCCCACAAGCTCCCACTCCGCCACGAGGAGGGAGGCGGCGATGGCAGGGCTTGTGGCCTCCCTGGCCGCCCCTGACCTAGATCTCTGGCCTATATATTCCCAAAAATTCAGCAAAAAATCAGGGGAGCCTCGAAAATACTTTTCCGCCGCCGCAAGCATTCGTTTCCGCGAGATCTCATCTGGAGACCCTTCTCGGCGCCCTGCCGGAGGGGACTTTGGAGTTGGAGGGCTTCTTCAGCATCATCATCGCCCCTCCAATGACTCGTGAGTAGTTCACTTCAGACCTACGGGTCCGTAGTTAGTAGCTAGATGGCTGCTTCTCTCTCTTGGATCTTCAATACAAAGTTCTCCATGATCTTCATGGAGATCTATCCGTTGTAATCTTCTTCGGCGGTGTGTTTCTCGAGATCCGATGAATTGTGGATTTGTGATCAGATTATCTATGATATATATATTTGATTCTTTGCTGATTTCTTATATGCATGATTTGATATCCTTGTAAGTCTCTCCGAGTCTTGGGTTTTGTTTGGCCAACTAGATCTATGATTCTTGCAATGGGAGAAGTGCTTGGTTTTGGGTTCTACGATGTGGTGACCTTTCCCAGTGACAGTAGGGGCAGCAAGGCACACATTAAGTACTTGCCATCAAGGGTAAAAAGATGGGGTTTTCATCATTGGTTTGAGATTATCCCTCTACATCATGTCATCTTGCTTAAGGCGTTACTATGTTCTTTTGGACTTAATACACTAGATGCATGCTGGATAGCGGTCAACGTGTGCAGTAATAGTAGAAGATGCAGAAAGTATCGGTCTACTTGTTTTGGACGTGATGCCTATAGATATAATCATTGCCATAGATATCGTCACGACTTTGCGCGGTTATGTCAATTGCTCGACAATAATTTTTTCACCCACCGTCTACTTGCTTTTATGAGAGAAGCCACTAGTAAACGCTATGGCCCCCGGGTCTATTCAGATCCATCGTTTACACCTCCGCTTTTACTTTGCTTGTTACTTTGTTGCTTTCAGTTCTCACTTGGCGAACATCTATAAGGGATTGACAACCCCATCATAGTGTTGGGAGCAAGCTTTTGTGTTTGTGCAGGATCTTGAGATACTCCTCACTGGATTGATACCTTGGTTCTAAAACTGAGGGAAATACCTACCACCCCTGTGCTACATCACCCTTTCCACTTCGAGGGAACACCAACTCAAGGCTCCAAGGCCACGGGGGAAATCCTTTGCATACTTGCCTAGGAAGTCCCTTAAGGCGTAGCCGCAGCTGAAGGATTCCTGGTGCCGTTGCTGAGGAGTATCAAGTAACACTCCTTTTTCTCGTGCTGTTGGAAGGTCTTTTGTTGCAGTAGCAGTCATCAAGCAGAATCTCCTTCTGGGATTTAACCACAATATCATAGACATAAGCATGAACGTTGTGCCCAATTTGGCCGTGTAAACAGTTCTGAACACAACGTCGATAAGTAGCCCCCACGCTCTTAAGCCCAAAAGGCATAGAGACATAACAGAAAGCGCCAAAAGGGGTGTCGCAATTCATCTTCGCTTGATCTTCAACAACAATCTTGATATGATGATAACCATAATAAGCATCCATAAAACATAGACGTTCACATCCATCTATGGAGTCAACTATCTGATCAATGCGAGGAAGATAAAATAGATCCCTGGGGCAGGCTTTGTTGAGATCTGTGTAATCAACACACAAATGCTAAGTGTCGTTCTTCTTCAAAAAAAGCACCAGATTTGCCAACCACTTTGGGTGAAAAACTTCAACGATGAACAAGGCAGCTAGGAGCCGGGTTACGTCTTCACAAACAGCTTTCCACCTCTCCTCATTAAAAAAATGGAGGAATTGTCAAACATGTTTCATCTTAGGATCAACATTAACGTGGTGCTCAGCGAGTTCCCTCGGTACACAAGGGATGTCAGAACGTTTCCATGCAAAGATGTCCTAATTTGCCAATAGGAAGTGAGAGGATACTCCCAAGTATTAGCAGCTGAATGTGTCAGATTCAACCCCACCTAAAAGATTAATATCTGCAAGCAAAGTATCAACAGCAGAGTGGTATGATAGCAACGGTGTCCGAAACGATCTGTTGACGGCAGACTATTCCTAACTGTCGTATCAATGGCGCCAGAAGTTGCCCGTTGACGGAAATTGTCTTTTCCCGTCAACGCCGAGCGAATCAGAATTATAGCAGGTAGCAGCAGTGTAACGAGTAGCAGCAGTGGCAAGGAACAGCAGTAGTGACAGCAGTAGCAAGTAGCAATAGTAGCAAGTAACAGCAGAGCAAGTAACAACAGCAGCAACAGTAGTAACAGCAGCAGAGCAAAACAAGTAACAACAGCAGTGGGACAAACTCGTAGGCAATGGGTCGGTGATTTGTTTGGATGATATTCATCATGCAACAGTTATAACATGGAGAGATATGTGGCTAGCTCCCATTCGTCAATGTGATGTAGCCATGCATTCCGTGTGGCGTCATTCGTGCTTAGGCAAAAGAACTTGCATGACCTCTATTGTCCATCCCTCCCGTGGCAGCGGGGTCCAAAAGGAAACTATGGGATATTAAGGTTCTCCTTTTAATAAAGAACCGGGAGTGGTGAACACATGAACTCCTCAAACTATGGTCATCACCGGGAGTGGTTCGGTTATTGTCACTCCGGGGTTGCCGGGTCATAACACACAGTAGGTAACTACAACTTGCAAGATCGGATCTAAAACACACATATATTGTTGACAACATAATAATTTCAGATCTGAAATCATGGCACTCGGGCCCTAGTGACAAGCATTAAGTATGGCAAATTAGTAGCAACATCAATCTCAGAACATAGTGGAAACTATGGACCAATCCCCGTCAAAACTAACTCGATTACATGATAGATCTCATCCTACTCATCACCGCCCAGCGAGCCTACGGATAGATTACTCACGAACGACGAAGAGCTTCATGGAATTAGAAAGGGAAGAAGGTTGATGATGACGATGGCGACGATTTCCCCTCTCCGGAGCCCAAAACGGACTCCAGATCTGCCCAGATGAAGAACAGGATGTGGTGGGGCCTCTGTATTGCAAACGCGACAAAATCTTCTCTCTTGATTTTTTCTAGGACGAAAGTGAATTTATAGAGCTGAGTTTGGGGGCGGCAGAGCCACGTGGTCCCCACAAGCTTGCTAGTCGCCACCAGGGGGTGGCGGCTACAGGGCTTGTGGCCCACTGGCCCATCCCCTCCGGTGGATCTTTGCGCAGGTATTTTTCATATTTTCCAGAAATATTCTCCGTAAATTTTCAGGACGTTCTGAGAACTTCCATTTCTGCACAAAAACAACACCAAGGCAACTCTGCTGAAAACAGCGTCAGTCCAGGTTAGTTCCATTCAAATCATGCAAATTAGAGTCCAAAACAAGGGCAAAAGAGTTTGGAAAAGTAGATACGATGGAGACATATCAACTCCGCCAAGCTTAAAACCTGGCTTGTCCTCAAGCAACTCAGTTGACAAACTGAGAGAGAAAGAAAAACTTGAGAAACTCTGTTTGATCTTGTTGTTGCAACTATGTCTAAGTCATAACCAGAATTTCAGCAAGATCACAAGTTAACCAAATAAGCAGGTGACTCAAAGGTCTCACAGTAAACTAATATCAGTGGCATAATCAGCTAACGAGCAAATAATAATGAGTTTCAAATACCAACACTTCAATCAAAACAAGCATGAAGCAATATGAATAGGTGGTATCTCGCTAGCTCTTTCTAAGACCGCAAAACATAAATGCAGAGCACTTTCAAAGATCAAGGGCTGACTAAACATTGTAATTCATAGCAACGAAGATCCAGTCATAGTCATACTCAATATCAATCAAAAGCATAGCATAAAAATGATAGAGGTGCTCTCTAATTGGTGCTTATACAAGAGGAGGATGACTCAACAGGAAAATAAATACATAGGCCCTTCGCAGAGGGAAGCATCAATTTGTAGAGGTGCCAGAGCTCAAGCTTTGAAAATAGAGATAATAATTTTGGGTGGCATGCTTTCATTGTCAATGCAATGACCAAGAGTTATCAATATCTTCCATGCTACTCATGCTATAGGTGGTTCCCAAACAGAAAAGTAAAGTTTTAGCTCCCCCACCACCAATCAATCACTCTCCACGGCTAGCCGAATCCTCGGGTACCGTCCATACTAACATCAATCCGGGGGAGTCTTGTTTTACACTTATGTTTTTGATTTAAGCGTGGAACTGGGCATTCCAATTACCGGCCCCTTTCTCGTGAATGACAGTGAATAAATACATGTCGAGGATAACACTCCTAGCATGGAAGATATCAATAGCCCCCTGTCACCACATGAGCGGTTCGGGCATGCAAAACAGATTATTTCTTGAAGGTTTAGAGAGTGGCACATGCAAATTTACATGGAACGGCAGGTATATACCGCAAATAGGTAGGTATGGTGTACTCTCATGGAAAAACTTTTGGGTTTATGGAAGTGGATGCACAAGCAGTATTCTGCTTAGTACAAGTGAAGGCTAGCAAAAGACTGGGAAGCGACCAACTAGAGAGCGACAACAGTCATCAAGATGCAATGGGTTTGACTAACATTGAATGCAAGCATGAACAAGATATAAATCACCATGAACACGAACATCATAGAGGCTATGCTGATTTTGTTTCAACTACATGCATGAATATGCGCCAAGTCAAGCCACTTGAATCATTCAAAGGAGAATACCATCCTATCATACTACATCATAGTCATCTCAAAATCTATGTTGGCATTCAAGACAAACCATTATAAGCTCCTAGCTAATTAAGCATGGCATCAGAAACTATGATCTCTAAGTTGTCATTTCAAACATGGTTCTCCCACAACAAAGCTGAATCAGGCATGACAAGCTAGTCATATTTACAAAAAAAAAAATAGATAGAGTTCATACCAGCTTTTCCAGTCTCAGTCACTTCATCATATATCATCATTATTGCCTTTCACTTGCACGATCGAACGATATGAACAATAATAAGAGCGTTCGTGCATTGGACTAAGCTGTATCTGCAGGAAAGCACAAAGGAGAATACAAAGTAATATGCCTCTTTGAAAGCTAAACAGGTATGCATGCAAGAACCACTAAACATTGTAACCAATATCTTCTACCTTGACCCAAAGAAAAAGAAAACTATTTACACGGGAAAGCTCCCAACAAGCAAAAGAAGAAAGAAAAATCTTTTTGGGTTTTCTCAAAAGAACACAAAACAAGAAAACGGAAATAAACTAGCATGGATAATACAGTGGCAAAGTGTGAACACCGGCTAACAAAGTGAAAGCATAAGCATGAATGTAATGTCGGTGAGAACACGTACTCCCCCAAGCTTAGGCTTTTGGCCTAGCTTGGTCTACTCCCAAGGTGGGAAATAACCAGCTCCGGGATACTCCAGAGCAGACTATGGATGCCACTGCTATGTGAGCTCCTTTGGCTCCCACTGATAAACTAACGTCTGGTACTCGACTGGCGGCTCGGGCACGGGCAGCTGTGGTTGGGCCAATCCCCAATATGCGTAGATGTCCGAGGGCATAATAGTGTACCTGCCTGCATGAAGATCGAACAAAGAAGGAGTAGGCAAAGTAATAGTCTCTCGAGTACCCTGACTAAATACCAGGTTATAAATCATCCGTCAACTAGCATCTCTATCCAGAAAATCATGGCGAAGCATGCTGTCATAATCCAGATATTTCTCAGGGAGGAGCATCTCTCCTTCCTCTCCCAGTCTAATGCGTATCTCAAAGTGTCTGGCGAGACGGGTAGCATAGATACCTCCATGGACGACACCCTTGGAACAGTTGGTGTTCAACAACTAGGCTACTATAGCACCTAGGCTATAAGTCTTATCGTTATAAAGGCCTTCGTGCAAAACCGCAAGGTCTGGAGAACTAAGTGATCCAGCCTCCCCACGGCCAATCAAACATTTCCCACAAATAGTGAGAAGTACCGAAGCACAGGAAAATGTATGCTAGCAATTCTAGTGCGAGACACTCCTCTCTCCTCTCCAACAGCAATAGTACCAATGAAATCCTCCAAGTCCCGTGGACGAGGGTCACGGATATCCCGAACATAAGGTAATTTGCATACATTGCAAAAATCTTGTAGCATCATGCACTGGGGGGCATCGTATATCATTAACTCAACCATGGGAGGATTCTTCCTCGGATAAAAGTTGAAGCTTTGTACGAAGATATTAGTGAGGAGGAGGTATTGCGGACACTTATCTTCAATGAAGGCGGTAAGATCTACATTCTCCACGAAGTAATAAAAGTATTCATCAAGCCCAACGGCATGCAAAAATTCATCACTTGGCCACTCGCACGCTCGAACTTCTGTGACTCGAGGGACTATGCACTTGGGGTGGTTCTTCTCATCCTCCTTGGGGTTACGACTTGAAGAGCCTCTCAAGAACCTCCTCATCTTTTCCTTTTTCTAGCTCTGAAAAATTCTGAAATTTTTAGAGACTTCGAAAGAAAAGTGAATAAAGATTAACCCAACTCGTAGCAACTACTCCTACTAGTGCCTAGAGATCATATCACGCACTAAAACTACTTGGGACCAGCTAAATCAACATTTCTAGCTCAAGAACAAGGTCACCAAGGTAGCAAGAATACGCGAAGGATAAAGCACTAGAGAAAAAACTAATTGGACCAATGGAGGAGTCACTTACCAAGGAGTAATTTCCCCAAAACGGTTCGGAGAATGGTGCTTTGAGCAAGGAGATCGAAAATCACAGCCAAATGAGCAAGAACACGGGTTTGAGCTGCGAAACAATTTTTTCTGGAGGTGGAAGAAGAGGATGGGAGCTGGAATGAGTGGAGGGGGTCCTTGTGCGCCCCACAAGCTTGCTAGCTGCCACCAGGGGGTGGCGGCTGCACGGCTTGTGGCCCACTGGTCTGGCCCCCAGGCCAGCTCTCAGGCGCTGTATTTTTCAAATATTCCAGAAAAAATCATACTAGATTTTCAGGACCATCGGAGAACTTTTATTTTCTGGGTATTTTTCTCCGGGACGCTAAAACAGAAAACAGGAAAAGCTAAACTAAATCTATCATTTTTCTTCTAAGCAACAGAAATTGAAAGCTGAAAACAGAGGTATGTGACTCTTTGATTCATCCATTTCATGGTCATCAATGGAAATCCGTCAATGGGGTTGATCAAGTCCTCATGACAAAACCTTCTCGAATCGCAAGAGAGAACAGAGAATTTTCGAATAGCCACTAAGTCACCTCAATGGGGATATGTATGTCCCCAAGAAGCAAATCATACTTCATCTTCACACGAGGAATAGGGCATTCAAAGCTCCCAATAAGAGTCGATGAAGTCTTTTCGATAGCATTGATGCAATGTACTTGATATCGTTTCTTCGGAAAGTGCACTGTGTGCTCATTACTGTTGACATGGAAACTGACATTGCCTTTGTTGCAATCTATAACAGCCCCTGCAGTGTTTAAAAAGGGTCTTCCGAGGATGACAACCATGGCATCGTCCTCGGGAATATCCAAGATAACAAAGTCTGTTTAGATAGTGGTGTTAGCAACCACAACAGGCACATCCTCGCTAATGCCGATAGGGAAAGAAGTTGATTTGTCGGCCATTTGCACATAAATTTCAGTGGGTGTCACCTTATCCAATTCAAGTCTACGATAAAGAGAGAGCAACATAACACTAACACCGGCTCCAAGGTCACATAAGGAAGTTCTTATGTAGTTTCCTTTAATGGAACAAGGTATAGTGGGCACTCCGGGATCACCAAGTTTCTTAGGAGTTCCACCTTTGAAAGTGTAATCGGCGAGCATGGTGGAGATCTCAAGATCTGGTATCTTCCGTTTATTAGTCACGATATCTTTCACGTACTTGGCATACAGAGACATTTTGAGCATATCAGTTAACCGCATCTGCAGAAAGATGGGTCTTATCATCTCAACGAAGTGCTCAAAATCCTCATCATCCTTTTTGCTGGATGGCTTAGGAGGAAAGGTCATAGATCTCTGAACCCATGGCTCCCTTTCTTTACCATGCTTCCTAGCAGTGAAGTTATTCTTATCGTATCTCTTAGGTTGCGGGTTATCAGGATTAACCGTAGGTTCAATCTCCACATCCTCATCATTGCTAGGTTGAGCATTATTATGAACATCACTGTCCATATTATCACCAGGTTCAAGTTCATCACCAGATTGTGTTTCTGCATCAGACGCAGAAATATCATTAGGTTCTTCAGGTGTGACAGTATTTGGTGAACTGGCATGTAGGTTTCTATCATGCTTCTTCTTCTCCTTAGGATGACTGGGTGTATCAACATTAATTCCTTGAGAATCTTCATCAATTCTCTTAGGATGACCTTCAGGATACAAAGGTTCCTGAGTCATTTTGCCTCCTCTAGTAATGACTCTGACAGAGTTGTCATTTAATTCGTTGAGCAAGTCATTCTGAGCTTTAAGTACTTGTTCTACCTGAGTAGTAATCATAGAGGCATGTTTACTCAGAAGCTTCACATCATTGACATTTCTGTCCACACAAGCACTTAAATGGCTAAGCATACCAGTACTTTGTTCCAAATGTCTGCTAACACAATCATTGAAACTCTGTTGTTTGGCAACAAAGTTGTCAAATTCATCAAAGCATAGGCTAGCAGGTTTGTCAAAAGGAATATCACTCTCATCAAACCTACGCAGAGAATTCACTTCTACTACTTGTATCGGGTTATCGAGACCATGGATCTCTTCGATAGGTGGTAGATTTTTGCCATCTTCAGATCTAACGCCTTTGTCTTGTATAGATTTCTTGGCTTCTTGCATATCTTCGGGACTGAGGAATAGAATACCTATTTTCTTAGGAGTTGTCTTAGGAGGTGGTTCGGGAATAGTCCAAGCATTATCGTTGATCAAGATGTTATTCAGAAGGATCTCAGCTTGTTCGATAGTTTGTTTCCTAAAAACACAACCGGCACAACTATCTAGGTGGTCCGTTATAGAAGATATCAAGTATCTCGTTCTTATTAAGAGGGTGATCAGGCAAAGCGTTTTGTAGCTGGACGAGCCTCCCCCAAGCTTGTGGGAGACTCTCTTCTTGGAGTTGAGAAAAGTTGTATATTTCCTACAAGGCAGCTTGCGTCTTATGGGCAGGGAAATATTTCTCACAGAAGTAATAGACCATATCCTGGGGACTACTCACACATCCAGGAGCAAGAGAGGTGAACCAGGCTTTAGCATCATCCTTTAAAGAGAAAGGAAACATCTTATGGATGTAGTAGTGGTGGATCTTCTCCTCACTAGTGAAAAGGGTGGCTATATCGTGTAGTTTGGTAAGATGGGCTACGACCGTCTCAGACTCATAACCGTGGAAAGGATCAGATTTGACTAGAGAGATTATCTCAGGATCGACAGAGAATTCATAATCCTTATCGGTGATAAAGATAGGTGCAGTGGCAAACTTCGGGTCGTATTTCATCCTATCTTTCAGAGATTTTTTCTTCCACTTGAGAAGTAATTTATCAGCGTCATAGGCATCCTTACACGCAAGAAAATCCTCAGCTATCTCTCCCTCCATAACGTAACCCTCAGGTATATCAGGCAATTCATATCTAGGAGAGCTAGATATAGCAGGAGCAAAAGCAGGTTCTATCTCAACAGTATCGGCAGTTTCAGAAGCATCACGAGCAATGGCAGTAACTCTAGCAATATGAGCATCAAGGAATACCCCTAGTGGAACATCAGGCAAAGTAGTGTCTCTAGCAGTATCAAGCATAGCATCATGAGGCATTACATCTCTAGTAGTACCAAGCATAGCATCTCTAGCAGTATCAGGCATAGCAGCATCATAAGCATCATCAAGCACAAGCGACATATCAAGATTTCTAGCAGGAGGTGATGTCGCAAACTTACTCATAACTGAAGGTGAATCAAGTGCAGAGCTAGATGGCAGTTCCTTACCTCCCCTCGTAGTTGAGGGCAAAACTTTGGTTTTCGGATCCTTCAGATTCTTCATAGTGATCAGCAGATATAAATCCCAAGTAACTCAGAGAATATAGCAATCGCTTCCCCGGCAACAGCGCAGAAAAATGCTGATGGCAATCTCTGGCAATGGCTAGACGAAAGCTATTCTCGATTGCTCAACAATTAGAAATTGTCTTGCAATGACCCACCAGCGCGTGGGATCGAGGCAGTTTTTAGGGTAGAGTATTCAACCCAAATTTGTTGATTTGCCAATAGGAAGTGAGAGGATACTCTCAAGTATTAGCAGCTGAATATGTCAGATTCAACCACACCTAAAAGATTAATATATGCAAGCAAAGTATCAACAACAAAGTGGTATGAGAGCAACGGTGTTAGAAACGATCTGTTGATGGCAAACTATTCCTAATTGTCGTATCAATGGCGCCAGAAGTTGCCCGTTGACGGAAGTTGTATTTTCCCGTCAACGCCGAGCGAATCAGAATTATAGCAGGTAGCAACAGTGTAACGAGTAGCAGCAGTGGCAAGGAACAGCAGTAGTGACAGCACTAGCAAGTAGCAAAAGTAGCAAGTAACAGCAGCAATAATAGTAGTAACAACAGCAGAGCAAAACAAGTAACAACAGCAGTGGGACAAACTCGTAGGCAATGGGTCTGTGATTTTTTTGGATGATATTCATCATGCAACAGTTATAACACGGAGAGATATGCGGCTAGCTCCCGTTCGTCAATGTGATGTAGGCATGCATTCCGTGTGTCGTCAAACGTGCTTAGGGAAAAGAACTTGCATGACATCTATTGTCCATCCCTCCCGTGGCAGCGGGGTCCAAAAGAAAACTACAGGATATTAAGGTTCTCCTTTCAATAAAGAACTGGACCAACGCATTAGAACTTAGTGAACACATGAACTCCTCAAACTATGGTCATCACCGGGAGTGGTTCCGGTTATTGTCACTCCGAGGTTGCTGGGTCATAACACATAGTAGGTAACTACAACTTGCAATATCGGATCTAAAACACACATATATTGGTGACAACATAATAATTTCAGATCTGAAATCATGGCACTCGGGCCCTAGTGACAAGCAATCTTAGAACATAGTGGATACTAGGGATCAATCCCCGTTAAAACTAACTCGATTACATGATAGATCTCATCCTACTCATCACCGCCCAGTGAGCCTACGAATAGATTACTCACGAACGATGAAGAGCTTCATGGAATTGGAGAGGGAAGAAGGTTGATGATGACGATGGCGATGATTTCCCCTCTCTGGAGCCCAAAACGGACTCCAGATCTGCCCTCCAGATGAAAAATAGGATGTGGCGGCGCCTCCGTATCGCAAACGCGACGAAATCTTCTCTCTTGATTTTTTCTGGGACGACAGTGAATTTATAGAGCTGAGTTTGGGGGCGGCAGAGCCACGTCGGCCCCACAAGCTTGCTAGCCGCCACCAGGGGGGTGGCGGCAACAGGGCTTTTGACCCACTGGCCCATCCCCTCCGGTGGATCTGTGCGGAGGTATTTTTCATATTTTCTAGAAATATTATCTGTAAATTTTCAGGACGTTCTGAGAACTTTCATTTCTGCACAAAAACAACACCAAGGCAATTCTGCTGAAAACAGCGTCAGTCCAGGTTATTTCCATTCAAATCATGCAAATTAGAGTCCAAAACAAGGGCAAAAGAGTTTGGGAAAGTGGATACGATGGAGATGTATCACTCCTCCCCAGCACAAGCTGACCCCTTATAAGCTGCATCCCCTTCCTCACACTCGTGAGCAATTTTTCGACTCCCATCGAGTGTGATGGTACCGTTTTCCCCCGACAAATTAAGCTTGAGATACATGTAACAAGGCCGATCCATGAACTGAGCATAAGCCGACCATCCAAAAAGAGTATGATACGGGCTCTTAATTTTGACCACCTCAAACATTAGATATTCACACCTATAGTTGAACTCCGAGATGAACGGGACATCTAGTTTCATCCGGCCAATTGGATATGTAGATTTTCTAGGAACAATTCCATGAAAAATTGTAGAAGATGGGTCCAACTTGTCCTTAGAAAGGTTCATGCGTTGGAAGGTGTCATAGTATAAGATGTTGATGCTGCTTCCTCAATCCATGAGAACTTTGTTTAGAACATAACCTCCCACTTGAGGGCCAACCACCAGACCCATACCACCCGGATTATCAATCTGAGCTGGATGATCCTCTCGGCTCCATGTTATTGGGTATTTAGACCAACTCAAATACCTGGGGGTTGCCGGCTCGATCTTATTGATGGCCCTATTTTGACTTTACTCTTCTGCCTGCAAGTACTAGTGGTGAACACATGATACTGTGTGTTGCTAAGTTACATGGGTTTACTTTGAAAACTGGGTTGATTGTCATGCTGCTGATTTCCCTATCCCGATTGTCATTGCCCATTGTTGTTATCGCCAGAATATCGATAACCTGCACCTCAGCTTCCCAATTCATGGAAGACTGGACCCATGAAGCCCCTAGATGAGCCTCCACTAAACCCTTTGGAATGACCTGGATTTCTACCATTGTTGCCTCCTTAAAAATTGTGGAAAACTTGATTCCGGAATGCCTACATGAAGTGGAAATTCTCCCATGAGTGAGTGGATGGCTTATCAGGGAAACTGTGTTAGGACAAGGTCCCTAGAGCGCTTATTCATAATTGCGTGGCTTCCCATGGTAAGCCCTGCCATAGTTGTTGTTTCGTCGCAGGTTTTTAGAACTAGGGTTGTAGCAAAAAAATATGACCCGCCATCCTAATGCTTGCATTTCCCACCATTGCTCTGATTATTATGGTTTCCCTGATGCCGAGAATTGTGTTGTTGATGACTTTTGCTATTGTCATGCTTCTTCCCTTTGCCAATTTTATCCTCATCTCAGTCGGGATATTTAGTGTTGTCAGAATTAACATATGTGGAAAGGACATCCATGAGGTTTCCCATATCCTCAACCTTTCGCTTGAGGCATCCAAGCTTCTGCACAAGTGGTTGGAAGTGGAAATTTTTCTCCAAAATCAAAACATCTTGGGCAGCCATGATACTCTTAGATGAGTGGATGATTTCTACAACTCGACGAGTCCAATGGTGAGCCAATTCATCCCATGTCGTACACAGTGCTGTAAGTCAACAAACGTCATTAGTCTCTTGGAAGTTCCTTGGGAATTCTTGATGAAACATTTCTTCAACTCTAACCAAGAGTTAATGGAATAGGGGGCAGTTTTCAATCATGCAAGAGCCGGTCCTTCCAACATCATGGTCAAGTACTTAGCACATACGACATCGCTAACATCAAGCATGTCCATAGCCAACTCAAAACATTCAAACCACGTCGCCGGCTTGAGACGATCGTGTAATTAGGGACCTTGTGAGGACCCTTAAAATCTTTGGGCATACGCTCGCTCGTACAGTTCGAGATAGGCATGGGACTCCAATCATCCTGTTGTTTATACCCGCCATCGCAGAGTCAGGCCGGGTCAAGGAGGGTGGTACTTGTCCCACTGCCGCTGATACTTCTTCTACTTCTTGTAAGGCTCGAGCCGCGTCCACAATTTCTTGGGCATCCGAAAACACAGGCCGGTTTGGGGAATTATGAGGTTGTTTCCTGCGACCACTACTAGACACCGCTCGTGAATCGTGGCGACTCTTACTATGACTTGCGTAAGGTGTAGAATGAATCATGTCCTGACCGTTGGAACATTGTGCATGTTGGGTGACTGCTGTTTTCAACATATCGATGGAGTTCATAGCATCAACTTCAATTGGGATGTTTCCAGTAAATAGAATTGTTTCAAGGTGCCGAGTTGCCGCCATCATATTATCCACCTGGTTAGATAAGTGATCAACCGGCGTGTGGAAACAGCGCGATAATGTCTGAGCCGATGGCGGTTGAGCCGTGTGAGGCTGCTGAGCCATCTGGTGGGGTTGTTCCACTTGAGGTTGCCCGGTCCCTGGCGTGCGCTGCGGAGTATCAAATAATTGGGTTGGCTCAAGATTAAGAGGCCGACGACTCTCGTGTCTCCTCAAGTGAGAAGCATCCGAGGCGTCTTCGCGGAGTCCCAGCTGCCATGCTTCTTACTTTAAACGCCTAGTCTCACCACACATGTGAGCCTGTAACTCTGCCATGCAAACATTCTCATCATTGATCTCCCCCTGAATCTTGGTCATCTCATCTCGAAGCTTAGACAGCTCCGTGTTGCGCTTCTCATGGTTATCTAATGTAACTGGTTATGCTAGAAGGCTCCTCATCTATATCATCAAGTCTACCAAATCTTGAGTCCGCATCTTGCCAGTCCCGGTGGCTTCCAAGGCTGACGGTGACCCGTCAGCGCCGTTGGCTGCTCCGATGACGGTGGAATTATGCACCGCATCGGTTCCTACCATGTAGACGGCGGCTTGGTATCGCGGTTCAATAAACTCCAAATCATCTGCGCAGGCCCCAAGATTGGGATCAAAAACTGGCAGATCGACTCGGTGTCACCTGTTGACGACTCTCCGTCATCAGATTTTCCAAGAGTATCCCCGTTGGTCATGGAGTTGTCCGCTAGTTAGACCCCGTGAGTAAAACCAACGAAGACGTGCTTCCAGCCGGTTTGAGAATGATCGGGTTTCTTGTGCCGAGCCGGCTCGACGATGTCGTTGCAGATGTCCGGCTCGGGTCTAGACACATCGATCTTCCGATGAACATGTAGATTTTATCGAAGGGGACCCGGTACCCATACTCGATTGAGACGGCCTCGGGACCCTAGTCTGAGTCATGTAAAGCTTACCACGACGACTCTTGGTCACATTTACGATCGCGTATCCCTCGATCCCTCGAAGATCTCCCTTCAAGAACTCAACTCCACCATGCGTTGTTCCCATGGTCGGCGCCAACTATCATGGGTTATTACGGTAGATGTCCTCGGGAAAGGACTTAGGTGCGAGGTCATCGCAACTAGGTGGCAACTTGAACGGGGTTGGTCATAATCGAGAAACACGAGTGTACCCAAGTTTGGCCCCTTCCGATGGAGGTAAAACCCTATGTCCTGCTTTTGGTGTTTATTGAATATCAACAACCTAGCTCTCTAATCTTGTTGACTTGTCATTTCTACCTCACGGGCTCTGATGTCTACTACACAAATTTGTTCTTGTAGACTATGTTGGGCTTACAAGCGTAGAGTTTTGTAGGACAGTAGCAATTTGCCCTCAAGTGGATGACTTAATGTTTATCAATCCGTAGGAGGCGTAGGATGAAGATGGTCTCTCTCAAACAACCCTGCAACCAAATAATAAATAGTCTCTTGTGACCCCAACACACCAAATACAATAGTAAATTGTATAGGTGCACTAGTTCGGCAAAGAGATGGTGATATAAGTGTATTAATGATACTAGATATTGATTTTTGTAATAGTAACAATAAAAAGCAGCAAGGTAGCAAGTAACAAAAGTGAGCACAAACGGTATTGCAATGCTTGAAAATGAGGCCTAGGGTTTGTACTTTCGCAAGTGCAATCTCTCGACAATGCTAATATAACTGGATCACATAACTATCCCTCAACGTGCGATAAAGAATCACTCCAATGTTCCTATCTAGCGGAGAACATAAGAAGAAATTGTTTGTAGGGTACAAAACCGCCTCAAAATTATTCTTTCTGATCAATCTTTCCGTGAGTTCATACTAAAATAACAAGTTATCCTTTCTGATCGATCTATCCAAGAGTTCATACTAAAATAACACCATAAAAAATTTGGATTCATAAAACTCAATCCAACACAAAGAACCTCAAAGGGTGCCCCCAGATTTCTCTCGGAAAAACAAAAAAGAGAACATGCATCAACCCCTATGCATAGATTACCCCAAGGTCACCTCAGGAATCCACGAGTTGAGTGCCAAAACACATACCAAGTGAATCAATTTGATACCCCATTGTCACCACGAGTATTCATAGCAAGATATAAATCAAGTGCTCACAAATCCATAAAAGTGATCAATCCGATAAAATGAAATCTCAATGGGAAAACTCAATCCATCACAACAAGATAGAGAGGGAGAAACACCATATGAACCAAATATATTAACAAAGCTCGAGATACATTAGGATCATGCCATCTGAAGAACATGAGAGAGAGATTAAACACATAGCTACTCATACAAACCCTCAGCCCAGAGGGTCGACTACTCCCTCCTCATCATGGTGGCTATAGGGATCATGAAGATTGCCTCCAGTGATGATCTGCCCCTCCGGCAGGGTGCCGGAATAGGCTCCCGATTGGTTTTTCATGGCTACATTGGCTTGCATTGGCGAAACTTCTGATCTATGGTTATTTATGGGGGTTACTATATTTATAGGAATTTTTGGTATCGGTCTCATGTCAATATGGGCTTCGAGTGGCCCACTAGGCACCAGGGTGCGCCTAGGGGGGCTGGCACGCCCGGGTGGTTAGTGGCCACCTCCCTTATCTTCTGTCCTCCTACAAAATCGTCAAATTTTTTTGTGAAATTTGGATACTTTTACTTCTATACGAAAAACAAGACCACGGTAGTTCTGCTGAAAACAACGTCAGTCTATGGTAGTTCTAAATAAATCATATAGACTGCAGCAAAACCATATAATAGTATTGTAAACATAGGCAAACATGGCATGAATAATTCATAAACTATAGATACATTGGATAAGTATCAACAACCCCAAGCTTAATTCCTACTTGTCCTTGAGTAGGTAAATGATAAAAGAAATAATTTATGAAGTGTGAATGCTAGCATAGTGTTGATACGTCCCAAACGTATCTATAATTTTTGCTCATTCCATGATCTTTTGGGTGACATTGTTATATGTTTTGCTACACTTTTATATCATTTTACACATATTTGTACTAACCTACTAACTCAGTGCACCCAGTGCCATTTTCTGTGTGCTGATGTCTATTTTGTAGGGGCTTTTACCCAATTTTCTGAAGCCCAAAAAATTCTAGGAAAAATGTATAAAAAATCAGCAAAACAAAATCTTCCGGATCACCGACGATGGGCTAGAGGGGGGCCACGGGCTGCCCAGACGACCTGCTGGCAGGGCCAGGTCCTAGGCCGTGTCACGAGGCTGCTTGGGTAGGCCCCACCTCCTCTGATGCCCTCCTTTGGACTATATTTAGAGTCCCGAGAGGAAAACCATCCACAACTTCCAGAATCGTGAATTTCTCCATCGTTCCACCGCTGTAGCGCTTCCGAGATCGGGAGCGTCAGGGGACCTCTTCCCGGCAACCTGCCGGAGGAAGGATTGACCTCTGGGAGCTTCTCCACCGCCATGGATGCTTCTCGGACGTGCCGTGAGTAGTCCTCCTTGGACCATGGGTCCATTTCCAGTAGCTATGTGATGTCTTCTCTCCAATCTTGTGCTTCAATGGTTAGTCCTTGTGAGCTGCCCTACATGATCAAGGCATCTATGTAATTCTCTTGCTATTGCTATGCTCGGTTTGTTGGGATCCGATGGATTATGAGATTATGTTAAGATTGTTATGAGTTATATATTTGATTATCATTTTATATTATGTTCCTTAGTGATTCATGCATGTTCTCTGTTTCTATTTATTGCTTTGGCCGAGTAGTAGATTGTAACTCTAAGAGGGAGTGTTATGCATGATTGTGGGTTCATGCCCCTCGATGTCTAGCTTGAGTGACAGAAACATGAGACTAGGGAATGTGTTGTTGCCACCAGGGAGAAAACAACGGTGCTTGTCACCATGTTTGCAAGGATTGTTTACCTTACGCATAGTTTGTTAATGCAATTGTCCGTTGCTTTGAGTTTACACTTTGGGTGGGGCTCGCAACTTAATACCGGAGAGATGTTCTGGATATATATCTCAAGGTGGATGATTAGTAAGTAGATGTTGATGAATAAACAGTCTACTTGTCTTGGCGTAGTGCCCATTACTATTGAACCTCTAACTATCAAGTAGCATAATTAGCATTGCGGTGCGTTCATAATTCTGTCAATTGCCCAACTCTGATTTGTTTACCCAAGCATTTATCATCTTTTGGGAGAGAGACATCACTAGTGAACATCATGTGACTCCGGTCCGTATCACCATCATTGTTTACACCTCCTTTATTTACCGCATTCATTTACTTTTCCGTTGCAATCACTATTACTTCCCGCTTGTGTTTTGATCCTTTGCAAACTGCAAGGCCGGAGAGATTGACAACATCTGTGTACTCGTTGGGAGCAAAGTTATTTATGTGTGTGGAGGTCCACGTCTTCTGCTAGCGCCAGGGTGGAAGACACCTACTTGTTTGTCCTAGGAGTCCTCCTGGTTCCATAAACCTTACAGTTCCCGTGTGAGGGAAAAATTGCTGCTGACTACATCTCAACCTTCCACTTGGGGTAACCAACGAGGTGCGAGAAGTATATACATCATCTCGGCATCAAGCAAAGTTTTCTCGCGCCGTTGCTGGGGACTCCGGTCTTCAAGATAGGGGAGTTGCATGCTATCCTTTACCTTTGCTTTTTAGTGTTGTTAGTTTGCTTTTTAGTTTTTTATTTAGAGTCTTATACCAAAAACCACAAAAAATTTAGTTGTTTTGTTCTTGCTCGTTGCCACTGCTATGGGTTCCACTGAGAACACCATGTTGGGTGACTTCACTAGTCACAACAACAATGAATATACCTTCTCTTCTATTGCTCCACTTACAACTAAGGGTCTTTTTACAAGTAAACCTTGTGACTATACTAGTTATTATGGAGAATTATGCCCTTGGCATGGTTGCATCAGGAAGCCACAGGATCTTTGGTTTGAAGTTGCTCCTGAACGTCCCCAAACTTGGGAAGACGTCCAAACTCTTACCATAGAGAGCAAAACATAGAGCATGACACCACAATTTTACTTAATAGCAAGAATATTGAATTTGACAATTGTAGTCTTTCCGAGGTCATCACCTTTTTTTGCAAAGAATGGCTAAATACCCTCACACTAGTACGCTTAATATTGCCTTCACCGAGCATATTACCAATGATCTTATCAAATCTAGGGAGGAGAAGCTCAAGCTAGAGACTTCTATTCCTAGGAAACTAGAAGATGGTTGGGATCCTATGATCAAAATTAAATTGAATAATATCTCTTGCTTTGCTTTGTCTAATGTTGGAGCTAGTGCTTCCGTTATGCCCAAAAGAATGTATGATATGCTTGATTGGAAACCTTATGATCCATGTTCTTTTGGTGTTTGTCCTATTGATTCTTCCATAAATAAACCTTTAGGGAGACTTGATGATGTTCTTATTATTGTGAATGATAATTATGTTGCTGTTGATTTTCTTATTATGGACATTGAATGTGATCCTTCATGTCCAATTATTTTGGGACGTCCTTTTCTCCGCACCATTGGTGCTATCATTGACATGAAAGAGGGAATCTTAAAAATGGAATGGAACACTTCCCTTGAAAGAAGATTAAGTTACCTTATGAGTCTGTTACTCGGGCAAGTTATTCTTTTGGAGTTGATAATACTTGATCTTCTTGCATTATGCCTAGCTCAAAGGCACAAAAGGAAATGCTTGTTGGGACGCAACCCAATTTGTTTTTACTTTTAGTTTTAGTGGTCTTGATGCTTGTTACTACTGTAGCAACATCATTGTCTCTTTACTTTTAAGCTTTGTGCCAAGTTATAACCTCCAATTGCAAGAAAGTTCAAAAATTGTAACATGCTGTCCAGAAACAGATTATGTCTGCCTGACGGACAAATTTGCCAAAAATCACCAGATCATCTTTCTGATCTGAATTGTTTTGACAGCATGCTCTATATAATTGCCTTTCTGTCATTTGTTCTGAGTTTTTTTATTTGAGTTGCAGAAATGCCCCGAATAAATTATTTATTTCGTGTTGTTCTGTTTTTCACAGATTCTGCCATGCTTTGTGTTTTCATTGTTTTGCAAATCCTAAGCTTACTTTTTATTTGGAAATACCTTTGGGCAATCATGAGAAGCAGTATATTTTCATGAAAATCTTTATTTCCAACAGGTAATGAATTCTTTTATTAAGGGTACTAACCACTCTAATCAGCTTATGATGAGTTCCGTATGAAGGGAGTTTTCAAGTATGTGATGGGAGATGATGAAAGAAGATATAGGAGTGTCAAATGCTCAAGCTTGGGGATGCCCCCATGCACCCCAAGAAATATTCAAGGTGACTCAAGCTTCTAAGCTTGGGGATGCCCACGTGCATCCCCTTCTCTATCAACAATCATCAGTTCGTCCATCTCCATGATATATTTTTATCACTTCATATGTTATGTGCTATGCTTGGAGCGTCCCGCCATTTTATTTTTAGTTGTTTTAGTTTTCATTTCTGTTCATAACAAGTCGGAACCTAGCCTACCTTGTTTGGGAGAGAAACACGCTCCATTCCACTCTAGCACACACCATAGGTTTTGATGCTTATATTTTTTGTGTGCTCTTCATCTTTCCATAGCTACTGTCATGCTTAGCTCTTAGTTTTCATGCTTATCTTTGTAAGAGATTTTATTTAGGTTGCTTTTGGAACTCTCTTGAGTTATCATGCTTATCTTGTTTAGAGAGTTGGCTCGTTGCAGTGAGTTGTGTGTCTTGCATGAGTAGGTAACTGAGGTTACTATTTAAGTATATTAGTAACTTGCAATAGTTTTGAGGTATTGATTTGTGTAATGTTTGGACTATGGGTGCCAAGAGCTTGAGTCTATTAGTGATAGGTGTCGTATTTTGCGAAATCCTTGTGTTTTTAAAAAACTAAAAATTAGTTGAGAACTCTAGCTAATAAATTGATCGCTAATCTTTGGAGGGGTTGGAATTTATAGAGTACCCTCACGTTACCATGAGTCGAGGATGCGCAAGGATAACCAAACCCCCAAACACTCCTCCTCGGGGTACTTGTCTCTTTGTGAACCTCCTAACTAGATAGAGAGTTACCGATAATAAGTGTATGAGTTCTTCGGACTAATGTGAGTATTCGATTGTTGGCACTTCCACCATCCCTATTTTTGCTAGCCTCTTCGGTACCGTGCATTGACCTTTCTCACATTGAGAGTTGGTGCAAACTCCGCCGGTGCATCCAAACCCATGACATGATACGCTCTATCATACATAAGCCTCATTATATCTTTCCTCAAAACAGCCACCATACCTACCTATTAAGGCATTTCCATAGCCTTTCCGAGATACATTGCCATGCAACATCCATCATCTCATGACTTGATCTTCATGTCATACATGATTTTTCTTGATCGTAGAGCCTCATGATAGTTGGGCCTTGCCCCAATTATTGCTACATGACGTGCTAGTATCATTGCATATCCTGCTACACTGGCAGCGACATACATTTGCGTACATCATGATAGTTTTCACTTGTCTTTATGTTGAGTACTTCTTATCAATTGTGATGATCTTATTTTTATTCATGTAAAACATAGAGTGTTGCCCTTAAGTGAGGAAAAGATCACAAAGAGGACAAACAAAAGATCCCAAAGAGGAAAAATGAGAGATAAAAAGAAAGATCCAAAGAGGCCACATAATAAAAAAAGAAATAAAATGAGAGAAGGGGGCAACACTACTATTCCTTTGACAGATCCACACTCGTACTCCATTGCTATATTGGTACTACATAGAGATTTTCATTCATGCATACCTATGTGGGGAACCTTACACTATAGAACTTGGTTGGCATATTCCAATGATGAGCCTCCTTAAATGAGCTCTAGGTCTTCATGAGCAAACAAGTTGGATGCACCCCCACTATTTCCATTGGAGAGCTTACCTTAGCTCATATGTGCATTCGTTACAGGGCAATCCCTACTCCTCACATCATATCTATCATTTGGACTAACTTACTAACTCGGTGCACCCAGTGCCAGTTTCTGTGTGCTGATGTCTATTTTGCACGGGATTTTACCCAACTTCCCGAAGCCCGAAAAGTTCCAGGCAAGAATTTAAAAAATCAGGGAAACAGAAGCTTCCGGATCACCGAAGATGGGCCAGAGGGGGGCCAAGGGCTGCCCAGACGATCTGCTGGCGCGGCCAGGCCCTAGGCCGCTTGGGTGGGCCTCACCTCCTCCTGTCCCTCCTTTGGCCTATATTTAGAGTCCAGAGAGTAAACCCTTCCACAACTTCCAGAATCGCGAATTTCTCCATCGTTCCACCGCCGCAGCGCTTCCAAGATCGGGAGCGTCAGGAGACCTCTTCCCGGCACCCTGCGGGAGGGAGGATTGACCTCCGGGAGCTTCTCCACCGCCATGGACGCTTCTTGGACATGCCGTGAGTAGTCTTCATGACCAGTAACTATGTGATGTCTTATCTCCAATTTTGTGCTTCAATGGTTAGTCCTTGTGAGCTGCCCTACATGATCAAGGCATCTATGTAATTCTCTTGATATTGCTATGCTCGGTTTGTTGGGATCCGATGGATTATGATATTATGTTCAGATTGTTATGAGTTATATATTTGATTATCCTTTTATATTAAGTTCACAAGTGATTCTTGCATGTTCTCTGTTGCTATTTATTGCTTTGGCCCAGTAGTAGATTGTTAGTCGAAGAGGGAGCATTATGCATGATTGTGGGTTCATGCCCTCGATGTCTAGCTTGAGTGACAGAAACATGAGACTAGGGAACGTGTTGTTGCCACCAGGGAGAAAACAACGGTGCTTGTGACCACGGTTGCAAGGATTGTTTACCTTACGCATAGTTCGTTAATGCAGTTGTCCGTTTCTTTGACATTACACTTTGGGTGGGGCTCGCAACTTAATACCGGAGAGATGTTCTGGATAGATATGTCAAGGTGTATGATTAGCAAGTTGTTGCTGATGAATAAACGGTCTACTTGTCTTGGCGTACTGCCCATTACTATTGAACCTCTCACAATCAAGTAGCATAATTAGCAGTGTGGTGCGTTCATAATTCTGTCAATTGCCCAACTTTGATTTGTTTACCCAAGCATAGTTGTTTATCGTCTTTTGGGAGAGAGACATCACTAGTGAACATCATGTGACTCCAGTCCATATCACCATCATTGTTTACACCTCTATTATTTACCGCTTTCATTTGCTTTTCTGTTGCAATCATTATTACTTCCCGCTTGTGTCTTGATCCTTTGCAAACTGCTAGTCCGGAGAGATTGATAACCTCTCTGTACTCGTTGGGAGAAAAATTATTTGCGTGTGTGCAGGTCCACGTCTTCTGCTAGCCCCAGGGTGGAATACACCTACTTGTTGGACCTTGGAGTCCTCCTGGTTCGATAAACCTTACATTTCCCGTGTGAGGGAAACTTGCTGCCGAGTACATCTCAGCCTTCCACTTGGGGTAACCAATGAGGTGCGAGAAGTATATACATCATCTCGTCATCAAGTGCATCACTTTGATCAATGACGATTTCAATAACTTCTCCTAGCATCATAACATCAACTCTTTCTTATAAAACTCATGATGATAAAGTAGAAATTGAAAACATAATTTTTGATGTGGAATGCTACCTATCATATTCATCATATACTCTTTTGTTCTGTAGCATGGACATTTGGATTTGAATGATTCAAAGCAATAGTCTATAATTTGACGTGAAAACATTATTACTCAAGCATACTAACAAGCAACAAAGTCTTCCAAAATATGAATGCAAAAGAATGCTATCCCTAGCCTATCATGCACAACCATTGATCATTTAATCCAACACACCCAAATATTAGCTACATCCAATGCTCAAGTATGATAATAGTGTTCCGTAGTTGGTACTTTATAAGAGAAGATGGAGACTCAAATACAAATAAAAATTGCATGAAAGTAAATAGGTAGGTCCTTCTTAGAGGGAAGCAGAGATTTGTAGCGGTGCTAGAGCTCAATGAAAAAAATGAGAGATAAAATATTTTGGGTGGCATGCTTTTCTTGTCAACGAAAACAACTAAGAGTTCCCAATATCTTCCATGATAAACAAATCATAGGCGATTCCCAAACTGGAAATACATTTCATTCCTTTTTTCCACCATTATTTCACACTCCATGGCTAGCCGCGTCCTCGGGTACCGTATATACCAACACTTCCCAAGGTATTTATTATTTTACAACATAAAATAATTTTCCTTTGCATTTCGGGACTGGTCATCCCTATTACCTCCATACACTCGTGCAATGTCAACTGAATAAACACTCATCTTGATAATAACCTATTTAACATGGAAGATACCGGCCACCCCTCGCCGCTTCATTAGTAGGTATGGTGGACTCATTTGGCACAACTTTGGGTTTAGGATTTGTATGCACAAGCAGTGTTCCCGCTTAGTACAAGTGAAGGCTAGCAAATAGATTGAGAAGCACCCAACCAAGGAACCAAAACCATCATAAGTGAACATTAAATATAACTAACACCGAATAATGTATCACAAGTAGGATGTAATTTCATAGCATAACTATTGACTTAATGTACATGCATAGGGAATCACAAACCTTAACACAAATATTCTTAGTAAAGCATAATTACTCATCAACACAACTCACATATCGCTATCTTCATATCGCAAAACTATTGCAAAGAATCAAGTTTAACATCCAATGATCTTGACGAAAGTTTTTATTATATCTCCCTAGATATCTATCACATTAGGACCAATTTCGTTTAAAGCAAATTGACATTGCTAATAACAAGCTCTCAAAAAATATAAGTGAAGAACGAGAGCACAAGTTTCTTTAAAATTTTCAACTCTCAAAATAATATGAGTGAAGTAAGAGAGCATTTCTTCAGTGTTTCTACTAACTGTTAAAATAACCTAAGTTAAGCATGAGAGAATATTTCTTTAAAATAACACCACCACCGCACTCAAAAAGATATAGGTGAAGTACTTGAGCAATTCCATGTCTCAAAAATTTAAATGAAACATAAAGAACGGTTCTAACAAATATTAGCATAATTTGGCTCTCTCAAATCATTGTGTCCAGCAAGGTTTCTTTCAAAAAGAAAATAAAACAAAATACACTCCAAGAATAGCATATATCATGTGGACAAATAAAAATTTAGGCTCAACATAGGCTCACTGATAGTTGTTGATGAAGAAAGGTGGGATGTGTAGCATCCCCAAGCTTACATCCTTGAGAATTCTTGAAATATTTACTTGGGGTGCCTTTGGCATCCAAAATCTTGAGCTTTTGTATCTCGTTCAATCCTCTCATATCCCGGTTTCACCTAAGTCTCAAAAACTTCATATACACAATACTTGAAAAGAACTCGTGAGATAGGTTAGTGCACATAAGCATAAATCAACTCTTTATGTACTACCAATACAAGTTGCATAGTAATTTTAAAACATTTGGTACTATATACTATTATTTCTACAATTTATATCTACCAATATAAGCTATGAAAACGATAGGATAAGTAGATAACAAAACTATGACATCAATTTGTCCAGACAGAACAGTCCATGGAAATCTATATAAATAGTGTAATTATGTATCTCCAACAATTCTGAAAATCTAGGACATGATAAATAATTTGTATGACACTAGTGTGTACAAATTTTACAAACTTTCTACGTTCCAGTAAAATATGTTAATTCAAATACTACAGCATAATTTTGTATTTTTGCAGAGCACACATCGCGCATGCAATTCAAGATTTCCAAAGGAAATTCTTGGAACCTTTTATTGAAAAACAAAATTATAAATAATATCTAAAAATAGCAACAAAATAAAATGATGCTCCAAGCAAAACACATATCATGTGATGAATAAAAATATAGCTCCAAGTAAGACATACCGATAATGTTGGAGATGAAAACATGCCTTCCGGGGCATCCCCAAGCTTAGATGCTTGAGTCTTCATTGGATATTACCATGATGGTGCCTTGGTCATCCCCAATATTAGGTTCTTGTTGGTCCTTATTCACCTCACATTGGTACGTCACCCAAAACTTGAAAACTTCAATCAGACAAAACTTAACGGAACTTCGTGACATGGGTTCGTATGATAAATATAGATCATTCACTTGGGTACTGCCAATACAAGATTAATAATTGTTCTCACATAATACTACTGTATTATATCATTACCATATTTTTTATCACTCAATATAAGCTATGGAAACACGAAAACAAGCAAACTATGCACGCAAAATAGAATCTGTAAAAAAACAAAACAACCTGTGAAGATCTGAATGAAAATCTTACTTACCTGACTCTAAAAATTCTGAAAATTAGGAAACGCATAGCATTTGCTTACCAAAACTGTGTAAGAATTTCAGAATTTTTTGTCGTTCCAACAAAATCAAAGAAATTCTACACTTGACGTAAATGTTTCCGTTTTTGCACAGAATCAAACAAACAAGTATCCACACTATCCCAAAGCCTTTACTTGACACTTTATTGAAATAAAATCAATAAAACATGATTACCATAGTAGCTTAATCATGGGAACACACAAAAACATAAAGTAAAAGTGTTGGGTTATCTCCCAACAAGCGCTTCTATTTAATGCCTTTTAGCTAGGCACGATGATTTCAATGATGCTCGTATAGGAATTTTAGTTGAAGCATGCAAGAGAGCATCATGAATCACATGGAAAGCACATTTAAGTCTAACCCACTCCCTATGCATAGGGATTTTGCATGCAATCAATTTATTGTAGCAATAATCGACTTGCATAGGAAGGCAAAACAAGAATGACTTCAAAACTTTGAACACAAAGGGAGGGAACTTGATATTATTGCAATTCCTACAAGCATATGTTCCTCCCTCATAATAATTTCAGTAGCATCATGAAGGAATTCAACAATATAACTATCACATAAAGCATTCTTTTCACGTTGCACAAGCATAGGTTTTTTATTACTACCCACGTATGAAAATTTATTATCATTCATAGTAGTGGGAGCAAATTCAATAAAATAACTATCATGCGATACTTGATTGATATAATCCATGTGAAAATTAAAATCACGATGACATATTTCATGGTTATCATTACTCTTTATAGAATATGTGTCATGACAACAATCATCATACATAGGAGGCATGCTATAATCATAGTAAATATCATCATCACAAGTAGGTGGACCAAAAATATCATATTCAAACATAGCAACCCCAAGGTTGTGGCTTTGCATATCATTAGTATCATGGATATTGAGAGAATTCATACCAGCAATATTTCTATCATGCTCATCATTCAAGGATTTCACATTAAGCATTTCCATAAATTCTTCCTCTAGCAATTGAGCACAATTTTCCTTTCCATCATTTTCAAGAAAGACATTATAAATATGAACAACATAAGACCACCTAAATTCCATTTTTGTAAAAAAATAATATAAACCAAACTAGTGATAAAATAAGAAAATAAAATATTTAATTGCAAGATCTAAATATATACCTTCATGCACTCACCTCCCCAGCAACGACGCCAGAAAAGAGCTTATAACCTATGTCGGGCCTCCAAGCGCAGAGTTTTGTAGGACAGGAGCAATTTTCCCTCAAGTGGATGAACTAAGGTTTATCAATCCATGGGAGGAGTAGGATGAAGATGGTCTCTCTCAAACAAGCCTGCAATCAAATAATAAAAAGTCTCTTATGTCCCCAACACACCAAATACAATGGTAAATTGTATAGGTGCACTAGTTCAGCGAACAGATGGTGATACAAGTCTAGTAATGATAGTAGATATTGATGTTTGTAAAAGTAACGATAAAAAACATAAAGGTACCAAGTAACAAAAATTAGCACAAACGATATTGTAATGCTTGAAAATGAGGCCTAGGGTCCGTACTTTCGCTAGTGCAATCTCTCAACAATGCTAACATAATTGGATCACATAACAATCCATCAACCTGCGACAAAGAATCACTACAAAGTTCCTATCTAGCATAGAACATAAGAAGAAATTGTTTGTAGGGTATGAAACCACCTGAAAGTTATTCTTTCCGATCAATCTTTCCAAGAGTTCATACTAAAATAACAAGTTATGCTTTTCGATCGATCTATACAAGAGTTCGTACTAAAATAACACCATAACAAATTCAGATTCATAATACTCAATCCAACACAAATAACCTCAAAGAGTTCCCCAAATATTTCTACCAGAGAAACAATGACGAGAACGTGCATCAACCCCTATGCATAGATTACCCCAATGTCACCTCGGGAATCTGAGAGTTGGGTGCCAAAACATATACCAAGTGAATTAATATGATACCCCATTGTCACCATGGGTATTCATAGAAAGACATAAATCAAGTGCTCTCAAATCCGTAAAAGTAATCAATACCATAAAATGAAATGTCAAATGGAAAACTCAATTCGTCACAACAAGATAGAGAGGGAGAACACTATATCATCCAACAATATTACCAAAGCCCGGGATACATCATGATTGTGCCATCTCAAGAACACGAGAGAGAGAGAGAGAGAGAGATTAAACACATAGCTACTTGTAAAAACCCTCAGCCCCTTGGTTGGACTACTCCCTCCTCATCATGGTGGCCATAGGGATTATGAAGATGGCCTATGGTGATTGTCGTGGTTTTGTCACGGCAGATGTCCTCGTGAAAGGACTTAGAGGTGAGGCCCTTGTTGATGTGTAGCGACTCGAAGAGGTTTATTGGAAACGAGAGACAAATTCACCCACGTTCAGCTCGTCTAATGGAGGTAAAATCTTATGTCCTTCTTTGGTTTCTATATTGATGGAGATCTCGATTACGAGGATGCAGAATAGCTACCTAGCTTTCGAGGGTTTCTTGCTTGATCTATGTGGCCCGAGGGCTCCCCTTCATATATAGGTGGAGGCCTCAAGTTTATAACAGAGTCTAGGTCAATAAACACCTGTGACCTATTACCAATCTAGGAATCCTTCTGGTGTCTCTTACATCGTGGGCCTTGACTCTCCATCGTCAGGTAGTCGGCCGCCAGGCGGCTCACTTGGTAAGTATCCTTGACATCCCTTTGTCTTTTCTGTAGTCCCTTATGCGTATACACCAATAGTCGCCTACGGTCCAACCCGGCCCAAATGGCGGGTTATACCATGGGTCATATCCCCGACATTAGGCCCCAGGTTGATTTGAACTTGTTCATGTCAATCTTCCTTACTCCTATTTGGCGGCTTAGCTTTTGTCTTGTATTTGTGTCTTCTCAGCTTCTTTGGCCATCAACCTATTGTTGTGTCAGACTTAGTGATTTTCCTGTGATGCCTGCCTATGATGTCACCCGCCATATTTTATGGCCACTGTAGTGACATCATAACAAGCACGTGCATATTATTTCTATTTCGAGAATCGAGGCGTAACCTTCTCAAAATTTACTACGACTCCTCCATTCCCATGCGTTGTAGTCACTACTATGGGCAATTCCCTATAAAGTGGGTGGAGGGCCTCGCCTTTCACTTTTCACTTCATCCTCCCTCATTCTTCTTCCTCTAGCCCGAAAACCTGTTGCACCATAATTGTTGATCATCGACCTTCCCCCGTGACCGTGTCGGGCTGCAGCGACACTCCATCTCCCCCGACGACCGGAGAGGTATGTCATATCTATTTCCCTTTAGGTCTTCATTTGATTTGTTCGAAGTTCGTTAGAGAAAACGGGACGTTCTACTTGTTCATCGTCATTGTCTCTATCCGCATGCATCTAATCCCCATTTTTGTAAAAATGAGACATATGTGTTGTGTATTCATATCAATATGCTCAGATCTCGCTTAGGAGCTTGTAACACAGACCGCTGCCGCATTCATGCTTTAGTTTATGAACCATTTTTTCTGAATCTTTTCCAAATAAATATTTGTAGCCACATTGGTAAAAGAATGTTTGTCCCAAACATGAAAGAACCAAACATGTCCACTTGGGGTAAGGAACTTTTTATCATAGATGGCTTGTCCGTATGACTGTAACCTGGCATATGTACATGGTGCCAATTTTTTGGGTACCAGTTTGTCTTTAGGATGCCTCTTCCGCTATAAACATTTATACTATCTTACCCTTGAACATAATGCGGGTGGTTCTGTCACTCCTTTGCTTGTGTCTATGTGTTTCAGGATGTCAAAGACCTCCATATGTAATTAGGTGCCTTCACAAGTTCCGAAGGAGAAACTCAACGATTATGTAGATCAAGGTTTGTTCCCATCCAAAGAGGCAATTAGTTGGAAGGTGCCTCAGGGAGAAGCACGTCCAAGTCATAGTTTTTTAGATCATCTCTTAAGAGGCTTCTCTCCTACTAGGTCAAAGTTCTTCCGAGATGCGCTCAACTTTCTTCACCATCATGTGCAATATTTGGCCCCCAATTCCATATCAAACCTCTCCCAATTTGATGTCTTGTGTGAGATTTATTTGCAAATAGAACCCACTGTTCCACTTCTCCTGGAATTCTTCTATTTGAACCTGTCAGACTAAGTGCACAAATGGTCCTAACCAAGACCTAGGTGGAATTTCACTTCAAATACGCAGGGATGACGGCTTTCCATGTGCTGCTCTGCCAAGTCACCCCAAAGGTTGGGATAAAATTGGTTTTATTGTCGGAACACTACCCTCACAAATGAGAATCCCCTGTCGGTTTATAGATCACACCATCTTCCAATGGATTTTGAACTTCCTGGAGGGGCTTCTCAAGGAGAGCGTGATAAGTTTGCCTTTGTATTCCCAAAATTGGCGGCTGTACAATCTTACGGTTTAACCGGGGTGGACTTGACCTTGTGCTGGGCATCTTGGATGATCCTCCCATTGACTCATGAAAACGAACTGATGTGTAATTATTTCGGCTATGAAGATGATCCACAACGATATAGTAAGATGATTCTGGTTGAAAGTGATGTAAATAAGATCTTGAAGAAACTGCTGGGGGAACCTCAAAAAATGTGTGACTCAATTGGCTTGAGGTATATCAATGGCCTTAACCCGTCTCCTCCAGTAAGAAACTAACCAACCCTTTTTTTATCATCTTTATAAAAACTTTACAAACTTCAAGTATTTTGTTTTATTACTCAAATGCAACGAACCTTGAAGGCTTCTTCTTTGTTATGGAGGAAGAAAAGGAAAGTCCCGGCTAGCAAACCTGAAGCCGCCCCCACCAAGAAAAAGAACAAAGAGACTGTCACCACTTTGTCATTTAGGGGTGAGTCTCAATGAGCTGGTGGATCCATGGAGGTAAAAATTGATTTCCTTAGCCATTTCTTTATTGAGTATTCTAACATTTTTTGCCGTCAGGGTGATGTTTCTATGAGCCGACCCGACAATGTTGAGGTAATTCCTACTTCCTTTGGCTCGGAATCCTTGTCTTCAAGGAAAATAAGGCGAGTTATTCGAGAAGTAAGTATTTCTCACCGATATGCTTATTTGGATCCTTGTTTTATGTTGAAGAAGGCCCAACATGTTTCAAAGCACCAGACTCAGAGTGGCTCTGTTACTATTGTAATCGCGTTCCCAACAAGTCAGCTTCTTCTAATCTACAAGACGAGTTGCCTCATAGCCCAACGCCATCTTACCCTCAGGCTAGTCTTTTCAAATAACCTCTCAATACTGTCGATTCAAATTATGAGGAATCACCCCCTTCATCTGGCGACTCATGTGCCATGAAATTGCCAACTTTTATTGTGAACTAGGGGTAAGTTTTTCCTTCTTTGTATCATATGTTTGCTTGCTAAGACTCTGACTTTTACCCTCGCCTCTTGTTTTGTTGGCCAGGGACAAGATGAGGAACCTTGGCGGTTCTTTATTAATCCTCAAGTTCTTGAGCCAGGAAATCCAGATACAACAGGTTCCAAATACACTCAGATCGTTGAAGATCATCAAAAAATCCAAGTAGAATTACCTCCTCAACCTGAAAAAGAAATAGTTGCTTCTTCGCCTACGGATATAGAGACTCACCCGACAACTGGTACTGATTCGCTAATTCCTTAGGAACCAATATTGGGTCGAGTTATAATGATCATAGGCCCTCTAATGTGTTGGAAAAGCTTGCCACAAAGGAGGAAGTTGTCCAGTCTAACAAAGGAAAAACTAAACTGGAGCTTCCGAATTATGATACTTTCAGTATTTATGAATTGCATGTTGGTTATCTTGAGCGTCTTTCTGCAAGCCGGCAAGTGGAAACTGGCCTTGTGAATATGATGAAGGTAAAATATGAGGTATGCTCCACCTTGATGTGTACATTGTATTCCATATATCCTCCTCCAGCCCCAAGGGCCGACTCATATCCTTGAGATGAGTCGGGTCTTGATGATTTTATTGAAGAAATCGACCTATAGCCCCCAGGGGCCGACTCATCTTCTTGAGGCAAGTCTGGTCTTGATGATTTTATTGAAGAAACCGACTTGTAACCCCCAAGGGTCGACTCATCTTCTGGAGATGAGTCAGGTCTTGATGATTTTACTGGAGAAGAAATAGACCTATAGCCCCCAACGGCCTGCTCATCTCCTTGAGATGAGTCGAGTCTTGATGATTTTGCTGAAGAAGAAATCGACCTGTTGGCCCCAAGGTCTGGCTCATCTCCTTGAGATGAGTCGGGTCTTTTCCATTATATATCCAGAAAAAAGTAGATATGCATTAGCCCCCAAGTGCCAAGTATTTTTCTTGCAATATGCTTGGGACTTGTTTATACTCTTCCTTGTCACGGTCATCGTATTGTCCTGCCTCCGGCTTATTGTTACTCTAATTTGTGTAGGAAGCTATAAAGGCCACCGAGTTAAAAGGCACTGATCTGACAAAAGCTCTTGAGGTGGGACAGACCGCTCGATCAGAAATTGAGAACAAACTTCGACTATCCTTGGAAGAGGCAGAAAAACCAAGGCAAGCTTTGAGGTAGAAATGAAATTCTTTGAAACTGATAAGGTCACCTTGACCAAATGTTCTAAAAATGATGAAGATCCACTGAAAGTCGTCTCTTGACAGCTATCCGGGTTGAAAAAACATATTGACCACATGACTCGAGCCATGTTCGGTGAGTATGTTGATAAAAAACTTTTTTATTAATCCACCTAATAATTATTTATGAAGACAACCTCGTGGTGATTCATGAACTTGAACTTTTGTAGGCCGACGTATGTGCAATCTTCAAGACAACTGCTTACTAATACTCAATGTCATGTATGCGTTGATAGAGCATCTTTACACGAGAAGCTTATGCACATTCAAAGCCATCATGGGAAATAAAGAGTCGGTGAAGCTCATAAAAGATGTTGTGACATTCCTCTCTACGATCCCAACGCAAATTGGAGAACTCAAGAGATCAACCGCCCGAGATGGAGCCACACATTCCTTGAGTCGAGCTTTGGCTTACTCAGCACAACTTGACCCAACATAAATGGCTAGGGGTTTCCCACGCTAAAGGTGGATGGATCAACTTTTACTAAGGATAATTATCATCAGTGTAGTAAGGTGGCTCGGGTGTTTGTCAGTAAGCTCGTAAATGATATATCATTAAAAAGTTATCATCTAGTCTATGACTCCAACACCGCCCAAGTCTGGCCACCTGTTTTTAAATCGGTTAGTCTAACGCCATAGTGTCGTAAGCAATTTTTCGCCCCGACATTGATCTGTCTCCAATTTTTCGAAGCTTTGACTGATAACCCACAAGTATACGGGATCACAACAGTTTTCGAGGGTAGAGTATTCAACCCAAATTTATTGATTCACCACAAGGGGAGCCAAAGAATATTCTCGAGTATTAGCAACTAAGTTGTCAATTCAACCACACTTGAAAGACTTAATATCTGCAGCAAAGTATTTAGTAGCAAAGTAGTATGGAAGTAACGGTAACGATGGCGAACATGATAGTAGCAGTTTTGTAGCGATCGTAACAATAGCAACGGAAAAGTAACTTAGCATAGACCAATATGTGGAAACCTCGTAGGCAATGGATCAGTGATGGATAATTATGTTGGATGGCATTCATCTTGCAATAGTCATAACCTAGGATGATACAGAACTAGCTCCAATTCATCAATGTAATGTAGGCATGTATTCCATATATAGTCATATGTGTCTATGGAAAAGAACTTGCATGACATCTTTTGTCCTACCCTCTCGTTGCAGTGGGTTCCTAATGTAAACTAAGGGATATTGAGGCCTCCTTTTAATAGAGAACCAGACCTAAGCATTAGCACTTAGTGAATACATGAGCTCCTTGAACTACGGTAATGAGCGGAAAGATTCCCAGTTATTGTGTCGGGACCCCGATCCTAAGCCATAGGAATCCAGCCTGTAACACATTGCATCCCTTTATGGTCTCACGCACGGTTAACTCCACGGCTGCAGCCTTACCTTAGCCGGGACCGTTTGCGTCTTTTGACTCACGTATGCGATAGTGTCGCTAGCAATCCAATGTCAAAGAACCCGGATCAACATGTCTAGTCATAAACCAAAGTAGCAGTACCGCAGAAGGACAGGCATACATGACCCAACAAAGCAGGTGTCGGTCATCAGCGAATGTAGACGAGTCGTAGCAAGCTACAAGGACTCCATTACATCGTGAGACATTTCCCCAAAGGGGACAGACACAACAGCTAAGAAGGACACATGCCAGTCAACCAATGTGTCCGGAGCAGTAGCGAACTACCAAGGCTCGTTGGATCACAAAGGGGCATTTCCTTGTAAGGAGTGCTACTAAAGTTCACGACTAGGTAATCGAACCCCATACATATCAAGTATGACACACGTACGCATGACATACCGATATGTATAGATACATCGATGGCATCACAACATAACCATAAACATACAACTTTTATTTAAGAGGCTCGGAAGAGCCACACACATAATATTACACATTAAGGGTCTCACGACCCATAATAGCAGTCATACAAATACAAGCCAGCGGAAGAGTTATAAACTGTCTGGGTACAGACAGGGCAACTAGAAGGCACATGGCCTGACTATACTACAGAGCCGACGTAGGGCCAGATCGTAGCTGGGACACCAGCTACTCGTCGTCGTCGATGTCTACGAAGAACCCTCCATTAGGGTCATTGGCAACCTCTGCAACATTTATTAAGCAAACATGAGTACGAAGGTACTCAGCAAGACTTTAGGATGACTAACTACTCATGCAAGGTATCAAAAGGTATTGTGGGGTTTCATGCGGAAAGCCAGCATATGACTCGTGGCTAGACACTTACATTTTTAAATAATTTTGACAACTTGACTTCTCGCACACGAGTCCACTAACACCACAACAATACACTATCGTGGAATCATTCCATCGCCGTACGGAAATGCCGTCCACGACACTCACGCTTATCTTGGCTATTTTATGAGTAGCCATTGAAGTTATCTATGAACAACATATGTCTCCAAGTAGTCCATATCCGCGGACGCGGCTATTCGAATAGATCATAACCCTGCAGGGGTGTACTTCGTCACACACGCTCTCGCCACTTATCGCCATGTGCACGTCATGCACCTCGGCAACCTTCAAGCGGAAGCCCAGCGAGGGAGTCGGCCACGACCGTTAACCACACTAGTACCTAGTCCAGGTTTATCGCCTATCTGAGAGTAACCCGTACGGAAGTCCGGCCGAGGTTTCCGACACGGCCTCAAACGATGTGCGCAGGGTTCCCAAGCCCACCATCCGGGTGCCACTTGGTACACCGTGCCACTACCTACCGCATCACGGCCCACCTCTCAGGTCAGCACCATGCACGGCCTCCAGCATTACTATAAACACCAGAAACTACTTGCAACTCCTGGACCGAGTACTACGCGATTAATAGGCCGAGCGGGGTCATATTTCAGGGCCCAGCATGTGGTAGTACCTAGTCTTGGAATACATACACGGAACTCAGTTCCTAAGGACGGTTCCAATGAAACAACCCGCCATGTACTCCTACACGGCCTTTCACCGGTACCTTTACCAAATCAAGTTCAACACACAACCTTTGCTCACCAAACATATTCCACAATTCTGTTCATCTCCCAGATGACAGACCATACACAACTCTAAGCATAGCATGCATAGCAGGATAAGGCACATCATAGCTCAAGCAACTACCAGGTATGCTAGGTTGCATGGTTCGGCTATTTAGTGTGACAAGGTTAAGTCATGCAAAGGAAGTGGGTTCAACTATCGTGGCAAAAGCAGTTGAAGCATTTGATCCTAAATGCAATAAATAGGTGCAGGAGCAAGAACATGGGAGTTATCGGGATGATCAAAGGGGTTCCTTGCCTTGTTGCTCAGAGGAGGAACGATATCCGTCAGACGGATATTCGGTGGAATCCGGGGGTGCGGAGCCTACCGAAATGAATGGCAACATTCAATAACAATCATATGCACTCAAAATGATGCATGAGCATGGCATGAGAATGCAAGGTGATAATTTGTTATAATCAATATGTATTAGGTTTAGAGTCGATTTGAATCACATTCCAAACGGGGTATTCGGATACCGTTTTAATTGATTCGACCTGATGCTCAGATCAACTTGATGTTAACATGCATGAAATGTCATGTTATGGTACTGATTTGTAATTAGGACAGTGGTGATCATTGTATTCATAATGAAATTTGAATAATTTTCCAAATTCCATTTTTAAAGTAATTATAAGAATTGAATTATTCCTTATTCCACAATTTAGGGTTCTGTAACTTTTTCAAACATAGTTGAAAATAGCATATTCAGAATCCTTGAATTTTTCTCATACTTCTTCATATATAAATTATTTTCATTGGAGTTACAGATTAATTTCTATGATTTTTACAAGTTTTAGCAATTTCCTGGAATTAGTTTTATACTGGAAATTCTAATTATTGCATCAGACTGACGTCAGCAGGTCAGCCGACCTGTTTCAGGTCAAACCTGACAGGGGGGACCCACTGGTCAGCCTCTCTGGGACTAATCCCGCGCTGACCAGCCCTAATTGAGGTTTGACCTGGCCTTCGGCCCACTTGTCAGCGGGTGATTAAGTCCTGAGCTGCTGGGTTAGCTTTGCCACGTCGACCCCCACCGGAGGGTGGTCGCCGGCGACCAGGCCCGCGGCGGAGGGCTCGCCGGAGGCGACCTAAATGGCGCTGCACAGCACCAAAACGCACGCGGTTTGCAGCTACGGCACGCTGGCGAAGTGGCCGATCTGGCAGGGGCATCAGGGGAGGCTAGGGTCACCGGAAGAGGCGCCGGCGACGAGCCGGAGCGGCGGCCAAAGCTCGGCCTTCTATGAGAGACGGCTCTAGGGCACGGGGAGGGCAGCTGGAGGGCTCGACACGCTCCTGGAGGCTCCAGGAGCTCGAATCCTAGCTCGAGCGTGTGGATCGGACACCACAGCGACGGCGACGACATGGCCGGCCACGAGGAGCTCTCGGCCTTGGTGGGAAACTAGGATACGATACACGGGAGAGTGTGGGGCGAGAGGGGAAACGACGACGAGCTCACGGCGGTTCCGATGGTGCTGAAGAGGGGCTCGGGGATGCGCCGGAGGGAGCGAATCGACGGGAGAGGTCCGGCGGCCGGAGGTGGAAGACGACGGCGTTGGGGGCGATGCAGAGCTTGGGGAAGCTTCGGCTTCTGCAGAGATGACCAGGGCGATGAGGCGGAGCTAACAGACTACTCGGAGGCGGGATCCCATGGCTAGAGGTGCTGCCGCTCGAGCTCGAGCTCGGCTCCAATGGCGGCAACAGGAGGGAGGGCAAGATCTGAGAGGTGAGGAAGAACGATGCTGGGGAATGGATAGGGGAGGCCTCAGGGGGCTTATCCCCGGCCTTGCCAGCGCGAGGCGGCGGCCAGGCAGGCGCACAGGTGCTTGGCCGCGCCGGAGGAGGGGGCGGCCACCTCCTGCTGCCTATTGGCGCGAGGGAGGGGACGAGCGAGGGAGATGGGCCGGGCCAGGCTAGGCGACAGGTAAGGGTTTCCCATTTTTTTTTCTGTTTTGCTAACTATTGTTTTGCTAATTATTTCAGCTCCAAAACAAAACGTAAAAACTATTTTAGACCTCCTGAAATATTGTTATAACATTCCCAACCATTTCCAAAGTTTTCAACATTTTTGGAAATTTATAGATTTTGATTTCAAATTTTAAGTTTGAAACCAGTGGCTTTTGCATTAATTTGAAAATGCTTAAGGTGTCAAGAAAATAGTTTCCTCCAATGCTCATTTACTTTCATGATTAATCAGAAAGTTTGAACATTTCCTGAGGCCATTTTGGGTTCATTGATTTGAACTAGTTTGAGATTTTCTTTAATTGAAATAGTGGCTAGGGTTTTTGAGTTTTTCCTTTGCCACTTTGTTGTTTTTGTTGAAACTTCTTAGATGCAAATGCAAAGAAGACATGAGCACAAGACTAACTTGCTTAAGGGTTAGGGATGTGACATATTGTCACCCTGGGGGATGCGGATCATAACTCGTAATAGGTGTCTATAACTTGCAAGATAGGATCAGGAACACATATATATTAATGAAAACATAATAGGTTGAGATCTCAAATCATGGCACTCGGGCCCTAGTGACAAGCATTAAGCATAGCAAAGTCATAGCAACATCAATCTGAGAACATAATGGATACTAGGGATCAAACACTAACAAAACTAACTCGATTACATGATAGATCTCATCCAACCCATCACGTGTCCAGCAAGCCTACGATTGAATTACTCACGAACGATGGAGAGAATCATTAAATTAGTAATGAAGGATGATTGGTAATGACGACGACATCGATTTCCCCTCTCCGGAACCCAAATCAGACTCTTGTCTGTCCTCCCGAGGAAGAACTCGAGGTGGCGGTGGCTCCGTATCGTAAAACAAGATGATCTCTTCTCTTTGATTTTTTTCTCTCCAGATGGGAATATATAGGAGTGAAAACGAGGTCGGTGGAGCTCTAGGGGCCCCACAAGCCCCAGGGGTGCGACCAAGGGGGGGGGGGCTACGCCCTGTAGGCTCGTGGCCTAGAGGTGGCCCCTCTCTGGTAGATTCTTTTGCCGGTTTTTTATTACATCCAAAAATATTCTCCGTAAATTTGCAAGTCAATCCGAGAACTTTTATTTCTGCACAAAAATTACACCAAGGTAATTCTGCTAAAAACAACGTTAGTCCGGGTGAGTTTCATTCAAATCATGCAAATTAGAGTCCAAAACAAGGGCAAAAGAGTTTGGAAAAGTAGATACGTTGGAGACGTATCAACACCCCCAATCTTAAACCTTTGCTTGTCCTCAAGAAATTCAGTTGATAAACCGAAAGTTATAAAGAAAAACTTTTACTAACTCTGTTTGAACTTGTTGTTGTAAATATGTCTAACTTATGTTCAGATTTTCATCTCAAACTATAGACTAACCATATTCACAATAATATTTAAGTCTCATGTTTACTTATATCAATGGCATAATCAACTAACAAGCAATAATAATAAGTATCGGATGACAACAATTTTATCAAAACAATCATAATACAATATGATAAACTGGTATCCCGCTAGCCCTTTCTGAGACCGCAAAACATAAATGCACAACACCTCCAAAGAGCAAGGACTAACTAGACATTGTAATTCATGGTAAAAGAGATCCAGTCATACTCATACTCAAAATCAAATAATAACAAAGCATATAGATGATGGGGTTCTCTCTAACTGGTGCATTTTATAAGAAGAGGATGACTCAATAATAAAGTAAAATAGATAGGCCCTTCGCAGAGGGAAGCATTGATTTGGAGAGGTGCCACAGCTCGATCTTTTAAAACAAAGATGAATCAAAATTTTGGGTGGTATGCTTTGATTGTCAACGTAACAACTAAGAGTTCTCAATATATTCCATGCTAAATACATTACAGGTTGTTCCCAAACAGAAGAGTAAAGTTTTTACTCCCCCTCCACCAATCTATCACATTCCACGGCGGGCCGCATCCACCGGTACCGTCCATACAAGCAACAATCCTGGGGGAGTTTCGTTTCATTAACTTTGATTTGACTTTTGAGCATGGAACTGGGCATCCTGATTACCAGCCACTTTCTCGTGAATGATAGTGAATCAACACATATCTTGAGAATAACCCACCTAGTATGGAAGATATTGATAGCCCCTAGCCACCACATGAGCGATTCAGGCATCCGATTTATTTCAAGGTTTTAGAGAATGTCACATGCAAATTTACTTAGGGCGGCAGGTGAATACCGCATATAGGTAGGTATGGTGGACTCATATAGAACAACTTTGGGTTTATGGGGATGGATGCACCAGCAGTATTCCTGCTTAGTACTAGTGGAGGCTAGCAAGAGACTGGGAAGCGACCAACTAGAGAGCGACAACAGTCATAATCATGCTTTGAAATTAACCAACATTGAATGCAAGCATGAGTAGGATTTAAATCACTATGAACATAAACATCATAGAGTCTAAGTTGATTTTGTTTCAACTACATGCATGAACATGTGCCAAGTCAAGCCACTTGAATCATTCAGAGGACGATACCATTCTATCATACCACATCACAACCATTTTAATATGTATGTTGGCACTCAAGACAAACCATTATTCACTCCTAGCTAATTAAGCATGGCATAAGTAACTATAATCTCTAATTGTCATTGTAAACAGGTTCAATAAAAAACGAGCTGAATTCCGAATGATGAGCTAATCATATTTACGAAGATAGGTTGAGTTCATACCAGCTTTTCTCCATCTCAGTCACTTCATCGTATATTGTCATTATTGCCTTTCACTTGCACGACCGAATGGTGTGAAAAATAATAATAATAGTGTTCGTGCATTGGACTAACGTGGAATATGCAAGCAATAACTCAAAGGAGAAGACGAGGTAATCTAGACTCCTTGATAGATAAACGATAATGAATATGAGAGCCACTCAGCATGTCATCATGCTCTTCTCCTTACGACCCATAGAAGAAAGAAAAATTATTTATACGGGAAAGCCCGCAACAAGCAAAAGAAGCACGAAAAATCTTTATGGGTTTTCTTTTAACACTATAACTAAACAAGTAGAAGGTAAAGCTAAAACTATTTTTTTTGGATTTTCACAAGGTTAATGAAACACCGACAAATGGAATGTGTGTGTGAACATGAATGTAATGTCAGTGAGAAATACGTACTCCCCCAAGCTTAGGCTTTTGGACTAAGTTGGTCTAAGGCCATGACTAGAAATAACCCTCCCCTAGAAACTCTGAAGAATACTCAGGATTCCACTGGTTTGCGAGCTCCTGTGGCCCCCACCGGAAAACTGGAACTTGATACGGATCCAGGGATGGTGCAGGCTCACGTGCTGGGGGTTGCGACAGGCTCCCATAATTGTAAATGTCTTCGGGCATAATAGTGTACTTTCCTGCATGGGTATCGAACAAAGAAGGAATAGGCAAGGTAATAATCTCACACGTACCCAAACTAAATACTAAGTTATAAAGCAGCCTCCTACTATTAGCTTTCTTAATATAATCATGTGCTACCATCCTATCATAATCTAAATATCTCGTAGGCAGTCGCATTTCCTCCTCCTCGTTAAGCCTAATAGGTATTTCAAAGTGTTTAGCTAAACGAGATGCATAGATACCTCCAAATATAATTGCCTTCAAATGGTTTAAATTCAAAGTGAGCCACTATAGCGCCCAGACTAAAAGTTCTATCAACAAGTAAAGTGTGGCGTAGAATAGTGAGGTCGGGAGCATTGAGGCTTCCACTCTCACTGCGACTAACTAAACATCTCCCTGCAAATAATGAATAATAACGTAGAATGGGAAAATGTACGCTAGCCGCTCTTGCCTTTGACACGCCTCTTTCTTCTCCTACAATGATCAAGGGAATAAAATCCTCCATGTCTCTAGGGCGTGTTTGACTGATGGTGCCCTCAAAAGGTAATTTGCAAACGTTGCAAAAATCATAAAGTGACATTTCCTTAGGCACATCATATAAATGAAATTCTATCATGGGAGGACTCTTCCTAGGATAAAAGTGAAAATTTTGCATGAAAGTATTAGTAAGTAGGACATACGGTCACACTTATCGTTGAGGAAGTCGGTGATGCCTGCATTTTCTGCTAGATAGTAAAAATCTTCATAAATTTCGGCCGTCCTCAGGGATGCCTCACTTGGCCATTCACATGGTCAAACTTCCGCCGTGCAAGGAATATTGTATCTAGGCTTCTTACTTTCATTTTATTTAGAACCCCGGCTTGAAGAGCCTCTTAACAATCTCCTTATCTTTTCTTTTTCTAAAATATAATTCTTAAATTTTTAGTGAATCCAAATGAAAATGAACAAAGCCCAATCAAAGCTTATAGCAACTAATCCCACAAGTTCCTAGAAGTTATACCATGCATCAAAACTACTTGGGACCCTACAAATTTGACATGCAAGCTCGAGAACAAGGTCACCAAAGCAACAAGATTTTTTAATATATAAAGCACTAGAACAAAAACTAATTGGACCATTGGAGGACTCACATACCAATGAACAATCCCTAAAATAGTTTTGCAAATGAAGCTTTGAAAAAGGAGATCGAAAATGGTAGCAAGATGAGCTAAAACACGGGTTTCGACAATGGTGGGATTTTTTCTCATGGAAGAAGGAGTGGATGGGTACTGGAATAAGTGAAGGGCCCCACGTGGGACCCACAAGCCAGGGGGCGCCCATCGGGGTGGCCGTTACCTGCAGTCCTGTGGCCCACTCGTGCAGCCCCCTTATGTGTTCTTAGTACCAGAAATTCTTAAATATTCCAGAAAAATGATACTAAATTTTCAGGGAGTTCTGAGAACTTCTTTTTTCAGGATATTTTCTATCGCACGGATAAAACGGAAAACAGGGAAATAATAATTTTTTACTAAAATGAAACTAAGCAACAAGAAATAAAGAGTTAGGTACAGAAGGTTGTGCTTCTAAATTCGTCCATCTCATGCCCGTCAAAAAGAATCCATCAACAAGGTTGATCAAGTCTTATTGACAAACTTTTTTCGAATGTCGCGGAACCGGAGAACTTTCGAATAACACTCGGTTACCTCAATCACTACTGGAATTCAGAAATTTGCCGTCTGCTTGGCCTTTGCCGTCAGCTGACACATGGCAAAGGTTCTCTTTGCCGTCAGCTGTCACAGAGCTGACGACAAAGAGGTGGCAGATGGGAAAAGCTTATTTTGCCGTCGGCCACCTCTTTGCCGTCCGCTGGGCGACGGCAAAGAAGCCCTATGCGGACGACAAAGGGAGGGCGGACGGCAAAGCCCCTCCCCCAACGGCCGAAACGCCACCCCACCCACCCCTCCCCTTTGCCGTCTGCTTGGGGGCCTTTGCCGTCCGCCTGGGAGCGAGGCGGACGGCAAAGGGGACGGCGGCCCACCACCCAACCCCCCACCCGGTGCCTCCCCCACAGGACCTTTGCCGTCGGCCTTGGGAGCCTTTGCCGTCGGCCCAGGAGCGCGGCGGACGGCAAAGGCGCGGCAGCCTTTCCACGTACACGCGCACCCCCGCCCCCCTCCAACCCTTCCCACGTACACGCGCGACAGCCTTGCTCTAATCCCTGCCCCGCGCCGCCGCCTGCCCTGCGCCGCTGCCCCGCGCCGCCCCTCCTCCCTGCCCCGCGCCGCCGCCTGCCCCGCACCGCTCCTCCTCCCTGCCCCGCGCCGCCGCCTGCCCCGCGCCGCCCCTCCTCCCTCCGCCGCCCCTCCTCCGTGCGCCGCCCACTCCCCTGCCTGCCCCTCCCGGCGCCGCCCGTCCTACACCGCCCCTCCTGCGCCGCCCCTCCTCCCTGCGGCACCCCTCCTCCCTGCGCCTCCTCCCTGCACCGCCCTTCTTCCCTAGGTATATTTATTTCTGTTTTTTTTGTTTTTTCTCTTTTGTCATTTTTAGGTTCATGGTAATTAGTTTGTTAGGTTATACTATATATGCTAATTATTTATGGTAAAATTAATGACACGAGGATGATAACATTAGTTGTCAAGCATGATGTGTTTTTTTGGTTTTGTTTCTATTTAATGGTATTTGTAGTTTGAAAACGCCGATGTGTTCTGTGTCACACATGTGACACTTATTATGTACAAAAAATATTTTTTTCTCATAGTACCTCTTCATCGGAATGGCTAAAAAACAATATATTTTTTTGACTCGGGAGTACTGATGATGTGTTTCAAGAAAAAAGTGGTGTCATTAGAAAAGAAAAAGGTTTAGGGTTGAGCACATTATTCTATCTTCGAAGATCGACCCGGTACCCTCCCAAAAAAAAAGATCGACCCGGTCCAGCTCATTCATGAGCACAGCGACGTGGGAAGCACTATGTTGTGGTGTGTGTGCTTCCACCGGACAAAACAATGAAATTTTGAAACATGGACGCGGCGCCAAACCAGGCGTTGACGGCGGAGGCGGCGGCCGTGCTCTCCCCGAGCGGTTCGGTCAGGTAGCTGATGAAGTTGGAGGAGATGCCGTAGTACGGGAACCCCTGACGCCCCGACCCCCGACGCCACTGACCCCTGACCCCCGACGCCACTCACCCTCGACCCCCGACCCCCTACCCCGACCGTGAAGCCACTGACCCCCAACTCCCGAGCCCGGACACCTCTTTGGCCTCTTGTTGACCGAAAAGACCCCAACCCCCGACGCTAGTGACCCTCAACCCCCGACGACACTGAGCCACATAGTTATGAGTTAGGTCACATAGTTATGTTAATTATAAAAACATCAAATTTGTGTTGATCGTGTGAACTTCAATGTGCAGTTGTTCGACGACCTCCGACAACACTCACCCTCGACCCCCGACCCCCGACCCCGACCCCCGACGCCACTGACCCCCGATCCCCGATGCCCGACGCCACTGACCCTCGACCCCCGACCCCCGACCCCCGACAACACTCACCCTCGACCCCCGACCCCCTACCCCGACCCCCGACGCCACTGACCCCCGACCCCCGACGCCCGACGCCACTGACCCTCGACCCCCGACCCCCGACAACACTCACCCTCGACCCCCGACCCCCTACCCCGACCCCCGACGCCACTGACCCCCAACCCCCGAGCCCCGACACCTCTTCGGCCTCTTGTTGACCGAAAAGACCCCAATCCCCGACGCCAGTGACCTTCGACCCCCGATGACACTGACCCACATAGTTATGAGTTAGGTCATATAGTTATGTTAATTATAAAAACATCATATTTGTGTTGATCGGGTGAATTTCAATGTGCAGTTGTTCGACGACCTCCACGTGCGTTGGACGAGCTCCGCCCTTGCGTTGTTGATGAGCACAAATGACTTCTCCTCCTACCCCCTTAATTTGCTCTGTCCCGGTCTTCGTGCCGATGAAACTTGCTAGCTATAGGTTTCTTCAATCAAGAGTATGAGTGACCAGTATGCGTCTCCCATTCGAAAGGCCGACATCTATAAATATGCATTTCTTTGCATATTTATAACCGCCATCCTTTCGAATTGTCCAACATTATCCATGGACAGCCCGAGTATGTGTAGATTGGGTTTGTTTTCCCGTATGCTGTGCTCCGGATCCGATGCGGAATTTTGTCAGTGCCTCCCCTGTTGTTCTCCGGGTACATATCCTCTCTGCTTATTGCCGAGACGTGTATCAGGAGAACAGCGGGGAGGTGCTGTCGAAATTCTGCGTCGCATCTGGAGCAGAGCATGGGAAAACGAACCCAGTCTACACATACTCGGGTGGGATTAGGACTTATCTTTACCTATTAGCGTGTAGGTTGCATGGACGTAATAAAACTGACAAACTTGATTAGCGTATGAATATAGATGATGAATTATATATTTATTTCTTGTGCCCCCATAGTTAGCTAGGCAACATGAGTGATCGTGCTTGGATGTACACTGGTCACCCTAGTCAGAAAAACATGACCCATGAATGGTTAACAAAAACCAGGGGGTTTGTGAGAGCCGCATTTGCAAATGGCCAGCATAAAACATGGTGCCCCTGTCCCAACTGCGACAACTGGAAAAAGCAGACAGAGTTTGAAATGGGTAAACACCTGCAGAAGTGGGGTTTTACGCCTAATTATACGGTGTGGACTTTTCATGGTGAGTCTGACCAACGTGCCAGAGCTGAGGTGATTCGTCGTCGCACCGACGAGCATGGTACCGGGATTGAAGACATGGCAAAGGGGGGAAGGAACATGGCAAAGGGGGAATCTGCCCCTCTCTCTCCCCTCTTTGCCGTCTGCCCCCACATGGCAAAGGGGGGAAGGCAGACGACAAAGGGGGAATCTGCCCCCCTCTCTCCCCTCTTTGCCGTCTACCCCCACATGGCAAAGGGGGGAAGGCAGACGGCAAAGAGAGGAGGCCTGCCGTTAACACTTAACGGGGACGTTGCAATATATGTCATCCCATTTATTTTGCCGTCTGCCCCCTCATGGCAAAGATTCTTTGTCGTCCGCTTTGTGAAAACAGACGGCAAAGAGCCTCTTCACCGGATTTTTTTTTACCGTCTACTTTGCCATGAGGGGGCAGACGGCAAAGCCTTTGCCGTCCGTGGTTGCCCCAAGGCGGACGGAAAATTTCTGAATTTCAGTATTGAATGGGGATATGCATGTCCCCAACAATAAGTATACATATTTCTTCTTGGCAGTAGGAAGAGGGAATTCAAAGTTTCCAATAATGAACGTTGGAATTTTTTCAATGGAGCTGATGCTATGAACTTGAGATTGCTTCTTCGAAAAGTGTACCGTATGCTCATTACCATTGACATGAAAAGTGATGTTGCCTTTGTTGCAATGAATAACATCCCCTGCAGTATTCAAAAAAGGCCTACCAAGGATGATCGACAAATTGTCGTCCTCGGGAATTTCAAGAATAACGAAGTCCGTCAAGATAGTAACGTTTGCAACCACAACAGGCACATCCTCACAAATACCGATAGGTAAAGCAGTTGATTTATCAGCCATTTGAAGAGAGATTTCAGTAGGTGTCAACTTATTCAAGTCAAGTCTACGATATAAATAGAACGGCATAACACTAACACCAGCTCCAAGGTCACATAAAGCAGTTTTAAAATAATTTCCTTTAATGGAGCATGGTATAGTAGGTACTCCAGGGTCTCCTAAATTCTTTAGTATTCCACCCTTAAAAGTATAATTAGCAAGCATGGTGGAAATCTCAGCTTCATGTATCTTTCTCTTATTAGTAACAACATCTTTCATATACTTAGCATAGGGAGACATTTTCAGAATATCAGTTAAGCGTATACGTAAGAACACATGTCTCAGCATTTTAGCAAAGCGCTCAAAATCCTCATCATCCTTCTTTTTGGATGGTTTAGGAGGAAAGGGCATGGGTTTCTGAACCCATGGTTATCTTTCTCTACCATGCTTTCTAGCAACAAAATATATTTTATCTTATCTCTTATTCTGAGGTTGTGGGTTATCAAGATCAACAACAACTTCATGTTGGGGAACATTGCATGGGAAACAAAAAATTTCCTACGCACACGAAGACCTATCATGGTGATGTTCATCTACGAGAGGGAGATTAAATCCACATAACCTTGTAGATCGCTAAGCGGGACGCGTTGAGAAATGCGGTTGATGTAGTGGTACATCTTCGTGATTCAAATCACCGTCGTCCCACGATCCGTTCCGATCTAGCACCGAACGGACGGCACCTCCGCGTTCAACACACGTATAGTTCGATGACGATCTCGACCTTCTTGATCTAGCAAGAGAGATGGAGAAGTAGATGAATTCTCTGGCAGCGTGACTGCGCGCCGGTGGTTGTGATGATCTACTCCCGCAGGGCTCCGCCCGAGCTCCGCAGAAATCCGATCTAGAGGTAGAACTATGAGGTATAGGTTTGAGTCGCACGTGGCAAAGTTGTGTCTCAAAAATCCCTAAACCTCTAGTATATATAGGAGGAGGGAGGGCAGCCTTGGCGCCAAAAGGGAGGCTCCCTTGTGTCGGCCGACCTAGAGGAGGGAGGAGTCCTCCTCCAACTCCACTTGGATTAGGACTCCTTCCTTAGTTTCACACCTCTTTTGGATTTTCCACTTTTTTCTCATGGGATTTCCTTGGATGACTTTGTTAGCCAATTATGCCTTATTATGCATCCAATAAACCCACGTGGACCCCTTGGGGCGTGGTGGACCCACCCAGTGGGCCCCCGGAACCAATTCGGCACTCCCGGTACACTACCAGCAATGCCCGAAAACCTTCCGGAATCCAAAGACCAACTTCCTATATATCAATCTTTGTTTCCGGACCAGTCCGAAAACCCTCGTGATGTCTGTGATGTCATCCGGGACTCCGAACAACCTTCATTCACCAACACATATAACTCAACTATACTAAAATGTCACCAAACCTTAAGTTTCTAGACCGTGCGGGTTCGAGAACTATGCAGACATGACCTGAGACACTCTCCTGTCAATAACAAATAGCAGGACCTAGATGTCCATATTGAACCCCACATATTCTATGAAGATCTCTATCGGTTGAGCCTCTATGTCAAGGAATCATATAATCCCATATACTATTCCCTTTGTCCTTCGGTATGTTACTTGCCCGAGATTCGTTCGTCAGTATCTCTACACCTAGTTCAATCCATGCCAACCCAATAGACACCTTTGGAGATACTTGTAGAGCACGTTTATAGTCACCCAGTTACATTGCGACATTTGATAACCCACAAGGTATTCCTCCGTGTCCGGGAGTTGCATGATCTCATGGTCATAGGAACAGATACATTGACATGCAGAAAACAGTAACAATAAACTAACACGATCATATGCTACGTTTATAGTTGGGTCTTGTCCATCACATCATTCTCCGAATCATGTGATCCAATTATCAAGTGACAACACTTGTCTATGGTTAGGAAATCTTAACCATCTTTTGATCAACGAGCTAGTCAATACAATTCTAGCATGGGTAATACAATTCTAGAGGCTCACTAGGGACAGTGTGTTGTCTATGTATCCACACATGTATTTGAGTTTCCAATCAATACACTTCTAGCATGGGTAATAAACGATTATTAGGAACAAGGAAATATAATAATAACTAATTTATTATTACCTCTAGGGCATATTTCCAATAGTCTCCCACTTGCACTAGAGTCAATAATCTAGTTCACATCACTATGTGATTGTAATGAATCTAACACCCATACAGTTCTGGGGTTCGATCATGCCTTGCTTGTGAGAGAGGTTTTAGTCAATTGTTCTGAACCTTTCATATCCGTGTGTGGTTTACAAATATTTATGTCATCTTATAGACACTGCTACTACATGCTATTCGGAAATATTCCAAATATCTACTCTACTATACGAATCCATTTTACTACTCAGAGTTATTCGAGTTAGTGTCAAAGCTTGCTTCGACATAACCCTTTACGACGAACTCTTTAATCACCTCCATAATCGAGAAAAAATTCCTTAGTCCACTAGTTACTAAGGATATCTTTGACCACTGTTTAGTGATTCAAACTTGGATCACTCTTTGTACCCCTTGACAGATTCATGGCAAGACACATATCAGGTGCGGTACACAACTTGGCATACTTTATAGTCTACGGCTAAGGCAAAGGGGACGACCTTCGTCCTTTCTCTTTCTTCTACCATCGTCGGGCTTTTGAGTCTTACTCAAATTCACACCTTACAACTCAACCAAGAACTCCTTCTTTGCTGATCTATTTTGAACTCCTTCAAAAACTTGTCAAGGCATGCATTTCATTGAAAGTTCTATTAAGCGTTTTGATCTATCTCTATAGATCTTGATGCTCAATGTTCAAGTAGCTCTATCCAGGCTTTCCTTTGAAAAACTCCTTTCAAACAACCCTTTATGCTTTACAGAAATTCTACATTACTTCTGATCAACAATATGTCAACTACATATACTTATCAGAAATTCTATAGTGCTCCCACTCACTTCTTTGGAATACGAGTTTCTCATAAACCTTGTACAAACCCAAAAGCTTTGATCATCTCATCAAAGCGTATATTTCAACTCTGAGATGCTTGCACCAGTCCATAGAAGGATCAAAGGAGCTTGCATACTTATTAGCATCCTTAGGATCGACTAATCCTTCTGGTTGTATCACATACAATTTTTCCTCAAGGAAACCGTCAAGGAAACTATGTTTTGACATCCTATGTGCAATATTTCATAAATAATGCAACAACTGCTAACATAATTCCAACAGACTTTTAGCATCGCTATGAGTGAGAAAGTCTCATCATAGTCAACTCTTTGAACTTGTCGGAAACATCTTTGCGATAGGTTGAGCTTTTCTTAATGGTGACTTTTCACCATCATCGTCTGACTTTCTTTTAAAGATCCATCTTTACTTAATAGTCTTATGACCATCAAGCAGTTCTTCCAAAGTATACACTCTGTTTTCATACATGGACCCTCTCTCAGATTTCATGGCCTCCAGCCATTTGCCAGAATCCGGGCCCACCATCGCTTCTTCATAGCTCATAGGTTCATTTTTTTAACAACATGACCTCCAAGACATGGTCACCGTACCACTCTGTAGTAGTGCGCGACCTTGTCGACCTGCGAGGTTTGTAGTAACTTGATCCGAAGCTTAATGATCACCATCATCAGCTTCTACTTCAATTGGTGTAGGCGCCACATGAACAACTTCATGTGCCCTACTACACACTGGTTGACGTGACTGTTCATTTAACCTCATCAAGTTCCACCACCCTCCCACTCATTTCTTTCGGGAGAAACCTTTCCTCGATAAAGGACCCGTTTCAAGACATGACAGCTTAGGTTTCTCCAAACCAAAGTTCATAATGTGTCATCTCGACGGAAATACGTGGTGCCCTATTTAAAGTGAATGCGGTTGTCTCTAATGCATAACCCATAAACGCTAGTGGTAATTCGATAAGAGACATCATAGTATGCACCATATCAAATAGGGCGCGGCTATGACGTTCGGACACACCATCACACTATGGTGTTCTAGGTGGCATGAATTGCGAAACAATTTCCACATTGTCTTAACGGTGTACCAACACTCGCAACTCAGATATTCATCTATATGATCATATCGTAGACAGTTTATCGTCTTGTCACAACGATCTTCACTTTGAAATAGCCTTGAACTTTTAAATATTTCAGACTTGTGATTCATCAAGGAAATACTCTGTATCTACTCAAGTCGTCAGTGAAGTAAGAACATAACGATATCCACTGCGTGCCTCAACACTCATTGGACTGCACACATAAAAAATGTATTACTTCCAACAAGTTACTCTCTTGTTTCATGTGGTATGTTTTGCATGTCTCAAGTGATTCAAAATCAAGTGAGTCGAAACAATCCATCCGCATGGAGTTTCTTCATGCGTTTATACCAATAGGTATGGTTTGCATCTCTCAAACGTTTCAAAAATGAATGAGTACAAAGATCCATCAGCATGGAGCTTCTTCATGCATTTTATACCGACATGACTCAAGCGGCAGTGCCACAAGTAAGTGGTACTATCATTACTACTTTGTATCTTTTGGCATCAATATTATGAACATGTGTAGTACTACGATCAAGATTCAATAAACCATTGAAGTTAATTATTCAAGTAAATAGAATAGCCATTATTCTCTTTAAATGAATAATCATATTGCAATGAACACGATCTAATCAAGTTTATGCTCAACGCAAACGCCAAATAACAATTATTTTTGGTTTAACACCAATCCCGATGGTACAGGGAGCGTGCGATGTTTGATCACATCAACCTTGGATACACTTCCAACACATATCGTCACCTCGCCTTTAGCTAGTCTCCATTTATTCCGTAGCTTTTATTTTGAGTTACTAATCACTTAGCAACCAAACCGGTATCTAATACCCTCGTGCTACTAGGAGTACTAGTAAAGTACACATCAATATCATGTATATCAAATATACTTCTGTCGATTTTGCCAGCCTTCTTATCTACCAAGTACCTAGGGTAGCCCTGCCTCAGTGAACGTTCCCCTGATAACAGAAGCACTTAGTCCCGGGTTTGGGTTCAATCTTGGGTTTCTTCATTAGAGCAGTAACTGGTTTGCCGTTTCATGAAGTATCCCTTCTAGCCCCTTGCCCCTTTTGAAACTAGTGGTTTTACTAACCATCAACAATTGATGCTCCTTCTTGATTTCTACTTTCACAGTGTCAAACATTGCGAATCGCTCAAGGATGATCATATCTATCCTTGATATGTTATAGTTCATCACGAAGCTCTAGCAGCTTGGTGGCAATGACTTTCGAGAACCATCACTATATCATCTGGAAGATTAACTCCCACTTGATTCAAGCGATTGTTGTACTCAGACAATCTGAGCACATGCTCAGCGATTGAGATTTTCTCCTTTACTTTGTAGACAAAGAATCTTGTCGGAGGTCTCATACCTCTCAACAACGGCATGAGCATGAAATCTCAATTTCATCTCTTCGAACATCCCGTATGTTCCGTGACGTTTCAAAACGTCTTCGGCGCCTTGCTTCTAAGACATTAAGTATTACACACCGAACTATCATGTACTCATCAAAAACGTGTATGTCACACGTTCGCAACATCCACAGACGACGCTCGAGGTGCAGCACACTGAGTGGTGCATTAAGGACATAAGCCTTCTACGCAGCAATGGGGACAATCCTCACTTTTACGGACTCAGTCCCCAAAGTTGCTACTATCATCTTTCAACAAAATTTTCTCTAGGAACAAGGACTAAGTTCATAATAATTAGTTCAATTAATCATATTACTTAAGAACTCCTACTCAAAAAAAATACATCCCTCTAGTCATTTGAGTGGCGCATGATCCAAATCCACTAACTCAAGTCCGATCATCACGTGAGTTGAGTACAGTTTCACTGGTAAACATCTCTATGCTAATCATATCATCTATATGATTCATGCTCGACCTTTAGGTCTCTTGTGTTCCGAGGCCATGTCTGCACATGCTAGGCTCGTCAAGTTTAACCCGAGTGTTCCGCGTGTGCAACTGTTTTGCACCCGTTGTATGTGAACGTTGAGTCTATCAACCCGATCATCACGTAGTGTCTCGAAACGACGAACTGTCGCAATGGTGCACTGTCGGGGAGAACACAATTTTATATTGAAATTTTAGTGAGGGTTCACCTTATAATTCTACCATCGTTCTAAGCAATATAAGGTGTATAAAAGGGTTGACACCACATGCAATTCATAAGTGACATGATATGGCCATGATCTTGTGTTTCTTGATCTCCATCACCAAAGCACCAGCATGATCTTCATCGTCACCGGTGCCACACCATGATCTCCATCATCGTGCCGACATCGAGGTTGTCGTGCTATATATGCTATCACTACTAAAGCTACAACCTAGCAATATAGTAAACACATCTGCAAGCACAAACGTTAGTTTAAAGACAACGCTATGGCTCCTGCAGGTTACCGTAGCATCGACGTGCAAGTCGATATTAACTATTACAGCATGGTCATCTCATACATCCAATATATGACATCATGTATTTGGTCATATCACATCACAAGCATACACTCCAAAAATAAGTTAGACGTCCTCTAATTTGTTGTTGAATGTTTTACGTGGCTGCTATTGGTATCTCATATGATCACATCTTACTTACACAAAAACCAAAACGGAGATGTGCAAATTGCTATTTAACCTCTCCCCAAGGACCGCCTCGGTCAAATCCAATTCAACTAAAGTTGAAGAAACATCCACCCGCCAGTCATCTTTATGCAACGAGTTGCATGTTGGTCGACGAAACCAGTCTCTCGTAAGCGTACGAGTAATATCGGTCCGGGCCGCTTCAATCCAACAATACCGCCGAATCGAGAAAAGACTAAGGAGCGTAAAAAATCGAACGTCAACGCCCACAAAAACTTTTGTGTTCTACTCGAGATAACATCCACGCATGAACCAAGGTCATGACGCCACTGTTGGGGAACATTGCATGGGTAACAAAAAAAATTCTACGCACACGAAGACCTATCATCGTGATGTTCATCTACAAGAGGGAGATTTGATCCACATACCCTTGTAGATCACTAAGCGGGAAGCGTTAAGAAACACGGTTGATGTAGTGGTACAGTTTCGTGATTCAAATCACCGTCGTCCCACGATCCGTTCCGATCTAGCGCCGAACGGACGGCACCTCCGCGTTCAGCACACGTACAGCGCGATGACGATCTCGTCCTTCTTGATCCATCAAGAGGGACGGAGAAGTAGATGATCTCTTCGGAAGCGTGACGGCACTCCGGTGGTGGTGATGATCTACTCCTGCAGGGCTCCGCCCGACCTCCGCAGAAATCCGGTCTAGAGGTAGAACTACGAGGTATAGGTTTGAGTTGCACGTGGCAAAGTTGTGTCTCAAAAAGCCCTAAACCTCTAGTATATATAGGAGGAGGGAGGGGGCAGCATTGGCGCCACAAGGGAGGCTCTTCTGTGTCGGCCGAACTAGAGGAGGGAGGAGTCCTCCAGCTCCACTTGGATTAGGACTCCTTCCTTAATTTCCCACCTCTTTTGGATTTTCCACTTTTTTCTCATGGGCTTTACTTGGATGAATTTGCAGCCCGTTATGCCTTATTGTGCATCCAATAAACCCACGTGGACCCCTTGGGGCATGGTGGGCCTACCCAGTGGGCCCCCGGAACCCATTCGTCACTCCCGGTACACTGCCAGCAATGCCCAAAAACCTTCTGGAATCCAAACACCAACTTCCTATATATCTATCTTCGTTTCCCGACCATTCTCGAAACCCACGTGACATCTGTGATCTCGTCCGGGACTTCGAACAACCTTCGGTCACCAACACATATAACTCAACTACACTAAAACAACACCGCAACTTAAGTGTGCAGACCCTGTGGGTTCGAGAACTATGCAGACATGACCTGAGACACTCTCCGGTAAATAACCAATAGCGGGACCTGGATGTCCATATTGACTCCGACATATTCTACGAAGATATCTATTGGTTGAACCTATATGTCAAGGATTCATATAATTCCGTATACTATTCGCTTTGTCCTTCGATATGTTATTTGCCCGAGATTCGATCGTCGGTATCTCTACACCTAGTTCAATCTCATTACCGACAAGTCTCTTTACTCATTCTGTAATACAAGATCCCGTAACTAACTCCTTAGTCACATTGCTTGCAAGGCTTTTTGTGATGTTGTATTTCCGAGTGGGCCCCGAGATACCTCTCCGTCACACGGAGTGACAATCCGAGTCTTGATCCATGCCAACCCAACAGACACCTTTGGAGATACTTGTAGAGCACCTTTATAGTCACCCAGTTACGTTGTGACATTTGATAACCCACAAGGTATTCCTCCGGTTTCTGGGAGTTTCATGATCTCATGGTCATAGGAACAGATACATTAACATGCAGAAAACACTAACAATAAACTGACACGATCATATGGTACATTTATAGTTTGGGTCTTGTCCATCACATCATTCTCCTAATGATGTGATCCCGTTATCAAGTGACAACACTTGTCTATGGTTAGGAAACATTAACCATCTTTTGATCAACGAGCTAGTCAACTAGAGGCTCACTAGGGACAGTGTGTTGTCTATGTATCCACACATGTATTTGAGTCTCCAATCAATAAAATTCTAGCATGGATAATAAACGATTATTATGAACAAGGAAATATAATAATAACTAATTTATTATTTCCTCTAGGGCATATTTCCAACACTTCAATCTCCACATCATTGTCATTACTAGGTTGAGTATCAACATGAACATCATCATTAATATTATCACTAGGTTCATGTTCATTACCAGATTGTGTCTCGGCCTCAGAAATAGAGGTATCCTTTGGGATTTCATGGCACTCTATAACAGGTTCACTAGCAGCATGCAAAGTCCTATCATCATTATTTTTCTTTTTATTAGAAGGACCAGGCACATCAATATTACCCCTCTGAGATTCTTGCTCAATTCTCTTAGGATGGCCCTTAGGATACAAAGCTTCCTGAATCATTCTACCACCTCTAGTCACAATTCTAACAACATGATCATTGTTCTTACTACTCATCTCATTGAGTAAATCATTTTGTGCCTTAAGTACCAGTTCTACTTGAGTAATTACCATGGAAGCATGTTTACTAATAAGCCTAAGGTCATTAAGAGTTCTTGTCATATATTCACCCAAGCGATCAAGCATGTAAGCATTATGTTTCTATTGTCTACTAACATAAGCATTGAAATTTTCTTGTTTAACAAGAAAATTATCGAACTCATCCAAGCATTAGCTAGCAGACTTATTATAAGGAATATCACCTTCATCAAATCTACGAAGAGAATTTACCTCTACTACCCGTGTTGGGTTATCAAGACCATGTATTTCTTCAATAGGTGGTAGATTCTTAACATCTTCTGATTTAATACCCTTTATCTTTCATAGATTTCTTTGCCTCTTGCGTATCTTCAGGACTGAGGAATAGAATTCCTCTTTACTTCAGAGTTCGTTTTGGAGGTGGTTCGGGAATAGTCCAATCATTATCATTGCTCAACATATTATTCAATAGTAGTTCAGGTTGTTCAATAATTCGTTCCCTAAAAACACAACCAACACAACTATCTAGTTGGTCCGTATAAGCATCGATTAGTCCATTATAAAAGATACCAAGTATTTCATTTCTCTTGAGAGGGTGATCAGGGAAGCATTAAGTAACTCGAGAAGCCTGCCCCAAGCTTGTGGGAGACTCTCTTCTTCAATTTGCACAAAGTTAAATATTTCCTACAAGGCAGCTTGTTTATTATGGGTAGGAAAATATTTTTCAGAGAAGTAATAAATCATATCCTGGGGACTACGCACACAACGAGGAGCAAGAGAATTAAACCATATCTTAGCATCACCCTTTAATGAGAGCGGAAAAAGCTTAAGAATATAGTAGTAACGAGTTTTTTCCTCATGATTAAATCATTCAATTTAGTAAGGTGTGCCACAATAGTTTCAGATTCATAACCCTGAAAAAGATCAGATTCTACCAAAGTAATTAACTCAGGATTGACACAGAATTCATAATCCTTGTCAGTAATATGGATAGGTGAAGTAGCAAACTTGGGATCATATTGCATTCTAGCATTCAAAGATTTTTCCTTCCACTTGCATATCAATTTCTTAAGATCATCTCTATCCTTCCAAGCAAGAAAGTCCCAGGTTACCTCTCCTTTCATAACATAACCCTAAGGTATATTAGGCAATTCATATCTAGGAGAGCTAGGTCTAGTAGGTGAATCATAGTGTTCAGTTTCATCAGATTCAGCTATATTATCAGTTTCAGCATTTACTCTAGCAATTTATTCATCAAGAAATTCACCATGTGGCACAGTAGTATGAAACAAAATATCATCACAAGCATCATGCATAGTAGAAGTAGCATCATCAATTACATGCGACATATCAGATTCAGTACCACGTGGTGGTGTCGTAAGTTTACTCATAATAGACGGTGAATCAAGTGCAGAGCGAGATGGCAGTTCCTTACCTGTCCTCGTATTTGATGGGTAGATATGGCTTTTAGCGTCTTTCAGATTCTTCATAGTGATCAACATATATAAATTCCAAGTGACTCCAAGAATAAAGCTATGTTCCCCGGCAACAGCACCAGAAAAATGTCTTAATAACCCACAAGTATAGGGGGTCGCAACAGTTTTTGAGGGTAGAGTATTCAACCCAAATTTATTGATTCAACACAAAGGGAGCCAAAGAATATTCTTGAGTATTAACAGCTGAGTTGCCAATTCAACCTCACCTGAAAGACTTAATATCTGCAGCAAAGTAGTATGGAAGTAACGGGAACGGTGGCAAACGTGACAGTAGCAGTTTTGTAGTGATTGTAACAATAGCAATGGAAAAGTAACTTTGCAAAGACCAATATGTGGAAAGCTCGTAGGCAATCGATCAGTGATGGATAATTATGTTGGATGGCATTCATCATGCAACAGTCATAACACAGGGTGATATAGAACTAGCTCCAATTCATTAATGTAATGTAGGCATGTATTCCATATATAGTCATACGTGCTTATGGAAAAGAACTTGCATGACATATTTTGTCATACCCTCCAATGGGAGCGGGATCCTAATGGAAAATAAGGGATATTAAGGTCTCCTTTTAATAGAGAACCGGACCAAAGCATTAGCACTTAGTGACTACATGAACTCCTCAAACTACGGTAATCACTGGAAAGAATCCTAGTTATTGTCACCCTGGGGGATGCGGAACATAACTCATAATAGGTGTCTATAACTTGCAAGATAGGATCAAGAATACATATATATTCGTGAAAACATAATAGGTTGAGATCTGAAATCATGGCACTCGGGCCCTAGTGACAAGCATTAAGCATAACAAACTTATAGCAACATCTATCTCACAACATAATGGATAATAGGGATCAAACCCTAACAATACTAACTCAATTACATGATAGATCTTGTTCAACCCATCACTTGTCCAGAAAACCTATGATGGAATTACTCATGAACTATGGGGAGCATCATGAAATTAGTGATGAAGGATGGTTGGTGATGACGACGGTGTCGATTTCCCCTCTTGGGAGCCCAAATCAGACTCCAGATCTGCCCTCCCGAGGAAGAACAGGAGGTGGCGGCGGCGGCTCCATATTGTAAAACGCGATTATCTCTTCTTTCTGATTTTTTCTCCGCGGATGGGAATATATAGGAGTGAAAACATGGTGGGTGGAGCTCTAGGGGCCCCACAAGCCCAGGGACGCGGCCTAGGGGGGCGCCCTGCAGGCTTGTGGCCTTAGGGTGGCCCCCTCTGGTAGATTCTTTTGCCGGTATTTTTTAATAAATTCATAAATAATCTCCGTAAATGTTCAAATCAATCTGAGCACTTTTATTTCTGGACAAAAACAACACCAAGGCAGTTCTACTGAAAACAACGTCAGTACGGGTTAGTTCCATTCAAATCATGCAAATTAGAATCCAAAACAAGGACAAAAGTGTTTGGAAAACTAGATACGTTGGAGACGTATCATTGATCCACTCCAGCTGGAATCTGGACGATCTTCAAATTGTAGAGCTGGGGACTCGAGTAGAAGATCAGCCGGAGACATCTCAGACACAAGACAAAAACAAGGCTTAACCCAGAACATGTAAAGGTTGGGTTACGAAAAATAGCTCTCATTCCACCGTTTTGGGCCTCAAGAGCCTTGTATTATATTTAAGCCAATAACTGTTTTGACTAAATCGTGCCTTCGTGCACTTTATCAAATCCTTTGATCTTGTCATGATGGCAATGAATCTCTGTCCGGGCGATTCTTTGTTGACTTGCCTTAAATCCTTATGCATATGTGTCAGGTAACTTTTAGTGGCTTACTATTGCTTAATATTTGATTGCTTGAGCCAACGCGGGGCATGCGGTTGTACTTTGGTGCCTCAGATTCCTTCATTATATTTGCCTACTAAGTCATAACACTTCGAAATGTCCATGACCGTATTATGAATTTATAACCCGGGAACTCTTTTATGAGCCAGAAAAATAGTGTTTGTACCTGAAAGGATCAAACAATGATAATATAAAGTAATGATAATCTGGCTCAGTGAGACATGGTAGAGGAGACTAACTTTCGAGGCTCAAGTCTTGCTTCAATGAAGCGGGTATGATAACCCATGGTTTATCCTAGCTTCATTATGTCGGCTCTCACATGACAAACCAATGTTTTAACCTTGCTAGGTCACGGTCCACAATGGATTGACTAGTCAAGAGTACATGGAGTCACCTGATTGGAGTTGCATCAAACATACATGCATGTTTAGCCGTTTTGTGGCATCTTTGCCGGATCAAGAGGGTGAGAAACCTAAACTCGATGAGTTGGAAGCCCCCAAGTGACCTATGATCAATAGAAATGCCCAACATAGGATTACAGGAGACAATGCTTCTACTTCAAAACATCTGGAGTTCAGATAAGTCGGCTTTATTCCATTGACCATGATGATTTGTTTGGACCAGTAGCCCCCAAGTAACATGTTTTGAGATAATAAAGACTCATGCTCAATTTGTAGGCTGAAAACGAAAGAGGCTCCGAAATTCAAGGATGCCTACTTTATTATGTTCGAAACACTAGAAGTATGTACAGAAATTGGGGGAGGTACAAAAAATAATGAGTTGGTGGCTCTTAGTATAATAAGGCCGCACGTGAGACATGTTCCAGGGTTGGTGTGGCTCTGATTCATAGGTGTTCTTACCGGGTCATAGATCGATCAGGTAATATGAACCATCGTTGACGTTTTTGCTGATGATAAACGCGCCTTCCAAGGCTGGAAAACGTTTATGCATCCCCATTTGATCTTGAATCAGGCGGAGCGGCAAGTTGCCCTCTTGGAAGGTGCGTCTTCTAGCTCTACGACTATGATAGCGATGTAGGTCCTGTTGATATATGGCTGACCTAACTCCTGCTAAGTCTCGCTTTTCCTCCAAAGCATCCAAAGAATCTTGTCGTGCTTGTTCATTGTCGCCCTCAACATAAGTTGCGACTCTAGGAGAGTTATGACGGATATCACTCGGTAATACCGCCTCAACACCATAGACAAGAAAGAAAGGTGTGTATCTGATGGACCTATTTGGAGTATTATTGATACTCCAAAGTACCGAGGGGAGTTCCTCAACCCAACAACCCGGGGTACTCTTTAACGGGGCCATGAGCCGAGGTTTGATCCCTCACAGAATCTCCTGATTTGCTCTTTTAGCCTACCCTATTGGATTGCAAATGCGCTACCGACACCAACTGAAGTCAGGTGTGATCTTTCTAGTAGAATTGTTCCATAACCTCTTTGGATAAGTTGGTACCATTCTCAGTGATAATGCTATGAGGATAGCCAAAACGTTAGATTAGCTTCTTCATGAATTTTACCATTGTTCCTGAATCGCAGTTGCTGACACCTCCGCCTCAACCCATCTGGTGAACTTATCAACTGCCACCAACATGTGGGTCTTTTTATCCGGCGACATTTTGAATAGACCAACCATCTCAAGCCCCTAGACTGCAAACAGCTGTGTGATTGAGATCATGCGCAACTCTTGAGCCAGTACATGGGCTTGTTGATCAAACTTTTGACATCCGTCGCACTTGCGTACGAGATCTTCTGGATGTGCATGAGACGTTAGCAAATAAAACCCTTGTAAAATAAGCCAAATAGGGTACTGCCTAGTCCAGGGTAGCATGTAGAGATGCCACCAGTTGTGATTCGAGATCGAGAGTAGCTATATCCTCTTCAGACGGTAATTTCATCAAGGGGTTGTGCAAGACATCCAAAAAGACATTAGGTGGGACCGGCTCCATTGAGAACCAAGTCGCGTTATAGCGTGTGCCGCCTCATTGAGCCGGCGGACTATGTGATCAACCTGATATCCATGAAAGTAACCTGCCACGTCAATAACTGCTCGTCGATAATCCACCATCAAGGGAAATTTTGAATCCCAGGTCCCTCAAACTTGTTGAGCCACTAGATCTGAGTCGCCCAAACATCTGATGCGACCGGGGTTCATTTCTTTAGCCATCCTCAGCTCATGCAAGAGGGCTACACACTCAGCTGCATTGTTAGACACAAAAACATGAGTCATAAAACATAGTAGAACTTGTCACGTCGTGGAGAAGTTAACACGACCCCAGCACATAGTAGATCCTTCTAATTGCCTTGACCCGTCAAAGTGCAAAGTCCAGTACATGTTATCTGGCATGTCTTATGGAATTTGTAGCTCTGTCCAATCATTGATAGAATCCACCAATGCTTGAGATTTGATGGCCGTTCGACACATGTATTTCACGTGATGTGGGCCAAGCTCGATTGCCCACTTAACGATTTGTCCAGCGGCCTCTCAGTTTTGTATGATATCGCCAAGGGGTGCTGAACAGAACAAAGTGATTTGATGCTCGTGAAAGTAGCATTTTAATTTCCGGCTTGCCATAAAGACCCCAAAGTCTATTTTCTGACAATGTGGATATCGTTGCTTGGATAAGGTCAAGACTTCACTGATGAAATAGACTGGCCGCTCTACTGGATATTCCTTTCCTTCTTTCTTCCATTCGACAAAAACTGCAACAGTTGCCACCTTTGAGTTAGCAGCGATGTACAAGAGCATGGGCTCTTTGTTAGTCAGGGCGGCTAAAACCGTCAGCCTCACCCAACTGCTTCTTGAGGCCTTCAAAGGCTTCGTCGACCGTGTCAGTCCAAACAAAATCGTATGTCTTTTTCAGTACCTGAGAGAGAGGGATTGCCTTCTCCCTGAGATGGCTTATAAACTTGCTCAATGCTACGATACAACCAACCAAGCGTTGGACCTGGTTTATATTAGCCGACATACCCAGTGAGGTGACCGCCTTGATCTTGCCAGGGTTAGCTTCAATGCCTCGTTCATAGACTAGGAAGCCCAACAGCTTACCCGGAGGGACCCCAAGGACACACTTTGTCGGGTTAAGTTTCACCTGGTATACTCGAAGGTCATCAAATGTTTCCTTGAGATCCTCCAATAGTGTCTCCTTCTTCCGAGATTTCACCACGCTGTCATCAACATAAGCATGAGCGTTGAGCCCGATTTGTGAGTGAAGGCAATTCTACACATATCGCTGATAAGTCGCGCCTACGCTCTTAAGCCTGATAGTCATAGAGATATAACATAAGGCACCAAAAGGGGTTACGGAAGTTGTCTTCTCATGATCCTCCTTAGCCATTTTTATCTGGTGAGAACCTGAGTATGCTTAAAAAATCATAATTGCTCGCAACCCGCCGTAGAGGCAATGATCTAGTCGATACGTGGGTGGGCAAAGGGTCTTTGGAACAGGCTTTGTTGAGATATGTGTAATCAACACACATGCGCCAAGTGTCATTCTTCTTTAGAACAAGCACGAGGTTAGCCCGCAATTCAGGGTGAAAAACTTCAATGATAAACCCGGCAGCTAGGAGTCTTGCTACCTCTTCTCCGATAGGGTTGCATCTCTCCTTGTTAAAACAGTGGAGGTATTGTCATACTGGTTTCATCTTTCGATCCACATTAAGATGGTGCTCAGTGAGTTCCCTCGGTACTCCACGCATGTTAGAAGGCTTCCATGCAAAGATGTACAGATTCTCATGGATGAACTAGATGAGCATGCTCTCCTATTTAGGATCCAGACTAGTCCCAATGGTGAACTGCTTGGATGAGTCACGTGGGACGAAGTCAATCTGTTAGGTATCTTCCACTGGCTTAAACTTGATAGGTTCTTCAGACTTAGTAGTTAGCCTCTTCAGAGGTGTCATGTCAGTCGGGTCAACATTAGTTGTGTAAAACTTTAGTTCCTCAGCGACGCAGGCCAACTCATAGAAGGCTGCATCCCCTTCCTCACACTCCTAAGCCGTATTCCTTTCTCCTTTCACCGTGATAGTGCCATTGGGACCAGACATCTTAATTTTGAGGTAGACATAACAGGGCGAGCCATGAAATGTGCATAAGCCAGTCTTCCAAAGAGATCGTGATAAGGGCTCTATATCTTCACCACTTCGAAAGTCAAGGGCTCGCCCTGTAGTTATGCTCATCACCAAACGCTACGTCAAGCTTGATTCGCCCGACTGGGTACGCCGACCTCCCAGGGATGATGCCTTGAAAAACGGTGGTTGAAGTTTCCAAGATGTCGCCGGGGAGGTTCATCCGCCGAAAGGTGTCATAATATAGTATGTTGATGCTACTTCCTCCGTCCATGAGGACCTTTTTGAAAATATATCCACCCACTTGAGGTGTTACCACCAAGGCCAAATCTCTAGGGTTGTCGACTTAGGTAACCGGCTGCTTGGACCAACAGAGATACTCGGGAATCCCTGGCTCAGCCATGCCGATAGCTCTCTTTCTGACCTTCGTGTCTTGTTTGCAAGTATTGGTGGTGAAGATGTGGTATTGACCATTACTTGGTTCCTTGAGATCTCCTGACGACCCGCCAAGAACATGCTGACCTGGATGTTCCTCTTGGCATTTCTCAAGAACCCGGTCCTAGAAATCCCACATAATATAGCAGTCTTCCCATGAATGGCTGGCCGGCTTCTCTTGAGTGCCATGCCTGGGTAAAGGTGCCCTGAGAGCGTAGACATAGTTGCATGCTTTATTCACCCGATGAATCTATCCATGACGGCCGCTCAGTCGCTGGTTTTTGAAACCAACGTTGGTACCGGCCATAGATTTTGGCCCGCCTTTGGGCTCCTTCAACTTGTTATTGCCTTGTCCTTCAGTGTTCCTACGTTTGAGAGGACAGACTAAACCAGTTTTTTTACGGTAGATGTCCTCGTGAAAGGTTGACTGGTGAGGCCATTGTCGTTGTGTGGCGACTCGAACAGGTTGATCGGGATCGAGAGACGGATTTACCTAGGTTCGGCCCCTCTAATGGAGGTAAAAGCCTACGTCCTTCTTTGGTGTCTATATTGATGGAGATCTCGATTACAAGGATGCAGAATAGCTAACCTAGCTCTCAGGGGTTTCTTGCTTGACCTCTCTAGCTCGAGGGCTCCCCTTTATATATAGGTGGAGGCGTCAACTTTACAACCGAGTCCGGGTCAATAAAAACCCATGACCTATTACAACTCAACTTTATCTTGTTTCTCAAATTAGGAAACCTTCTAGCATCTCTTACTTTGTGGGCCTTGAGTCTCCATATTCAGGTACTGGGCCGTCAGGTGGCTCACTTGGTAAGTCTCCTTGCCATTTGACAGGGTTATACTCAAGGGGTAGGCCTACGGATCCGTTTTCCATAGGGCCCACCTAAGTACCTGTAAGGACATTAGTGTCCTACACGTCATCATGATAAATTCAACTTCACTTGGTCATTGTTCTCTCACTCGGCCACGTGAGGTCACTCGGTCTGCTTTGTGGCAATCGGACGCTCCTCAGCTCTCGGACCATAGCAAGGCAGGGACAATGAAGGGACTGCAACGGCCAAGGACTTAAACACCTGCGTGAAGGCCCATGAAGACCCGTGTTACCTGTAACGTTGTAATTAAAGCCACTGTTTCTAGTAACTCCCGTAGTTATTAGCATTTATTGCCTTGTAATGGTGCTTGGCCGGTCATGGCAGCCACTATATAAGACACTCCCGGGCACTGGCTCGAGGTTCAACACTTGTAATGTGTTACACCCTCCATAAGAAACACTAGCCTCAGGGCTCGAGACGTAGGGCTTTTACCACTTCCGAGTGGGGCCTAAACTCGTAAATCCGACAGCGTCCACTGCGCCTAGCTAGACTTCGGTCGTTAGTTCGTACCCCTGGTACTACTGTCTAGATCATTCCCACGACAGTTGGCACCAACCATGGGGCAGCAATTCTAGCAAATTCAGCGCACTTGGAGATTTTCCACACTTTCGCCATCATGATGACAGTCGGCGGAGAGATCCTCTTCGGTTCCCTCAGCTTCGACATCGACGATTCGGCATGGCTGCAGGATGCGCCACTGGACACCGATGCCCTCGCCACGCGAGGTTTGTCACACTTCAGCGCGGTAGTGCACGGAGTCCTGATGAGGCAACCGTCGGTGCCGTAACACTCGACATCGCCACGACCCGCTGACGTCCACCGCAAGCACTTTGGGCGCTCATGGATGCAGCGATGGATAAAGCATGCTATGGCCAACAAGGCCATCTCTGGACAGGTGGCTATGCTTAATTCTAATGTGCCCAGCATCAGCCTCTTCCCTTCGTCGAGCGAGGAGTCACTCTACGACTCCGACTGCGACATCAGCAGGGGTGCATCCGATATTCTGATGGCCAACACCAACAGGGGAAACAACCCTCACCACACCGCTGAGAACTCTCTCGGGCGTGACGACAGGGAGCATCGCCATGGCGACGGCACCACCACATTGTGCAGCCGCTTGCTAACCCACAAGTATAGGGGATCAATTGTAGTCTTTCTCGATAAGTAAGAGTATCGAACCCAACGAGGAGCTAAAGGTAGGACAAATATTCCCTCAAGTTCTATCGACCACCGATACAACTCTACGCACACTTTAAGTTCGCTTTACCTAGAACAAGTATGAAACTAGAAGTACTTTGTAGGTGTGATAGGATAGGTTTGCAAGATAATAAAGAACACGTAAATAAAAACTAGGGGCTGTTAGATAAAGAAACAATTACGTTAGTTTAAAGAGTGTGGAAAAGTGGTTGTAGGAGTTGTGGAATTGTCCCTAAGCAATTGACTACGTTACTAGACCGATAGCAAGTTTTATGTGGGAGAGGCCACTGCTAGCATGTCATCCCTTACTTGGAATTATATGCACTTATGATTGGAACTATTAGCAAGCATCCGCAATTACTAACGTTCATTAAGGTAAAACCCAACCATAGCAATAAGATATATTGGTCTCCCTTCAATCCCGTATGCATGAATTTCTATGCTAGGCTGAAACTTCTGTCACCCTTGCCCTCCAATACATAGTCCTATCAACATACTACTAACCCTATGGTGTGATCCACGCGCGCGCTCATATGATGGGCACCAAAGGACAACAACATAACCACAAGCAAATTGAACCAATTATAGCAATTCATCAATCACCGATAGGACAACGAAAATCTACTCAGGCATCATAGGATGGCAACACATCATTGGATAATAATATGAAGCATAAAGCACCATGTTCAAGTAGAGGGTACAACGGGTTGCGGGAGAGTGGACCGCTGAATATAGATGGGGGGAGGTGATGGAGGTGTTGGTGAAGATGACGGAGGTGTTGGTGTAGATCACCGTCACACGATGATGTCCCGGGCGTCATTCCGGCACCGCCGGGAGAGAGGGGGAGAGAGCCCCCTTCTTATTCTCCTTCCTTGACCTCCACCCTAGATGGGAGAAGGGTTTCTCCTCTGGTCCATGATCTCCATGGTGGCAGAGGGGCGAGAGCCCCTCCGAGATTGGATCTCTCTCTTTGTGTCCTTCTGTTTCTGTGCTCCCAGATTCTGTCCTTTCACCGTTTCTTAAATTGCCGGAGATCCGTAACTCTGATTGAGGTGTCCTTTTAACACGATTTTCTTCCGGATATTAGCTTTCTTGTGGCGAAAGAAGGGCCCCAATCGCCTTAGGGGTTGGTCACGAGCCTGCCAGGCGCGCTTGGGGGGGTAGGGCGTGCCTCCTGGGCTCGTGACCCCCTGGAGCATCGTTTTGCGTTGATTCTTCTTCCCAAAAATCATAAATATTCCAAAAAAATCACCGTAGGTTTTTTATTGCATTTGGACTTCATTTGGTATGGATATTCTCCGAAACAAAAAACATGCAACAAATAGGAACTGGCACTGGGCACTGGATCAATATGTTAGTCCCAAAAATAGTATAAAAAGTTGCCAAAAGTATATGAAAGTTGTATAATATTGGCATGAAACAATCAAAAATTATAGATACCACGGAGACGTATCAGCATCCCCAAGCTTAATTCCTGCTCGTCCTCGAGTAGGTAAACGATAAAAAAGCTAATTTTTGATGTGGAATGCTACCTAGCATAATCTTGATCATATAATCTAATAATGTCATGAATACTAAAACACGAGTGATTCGAAGCAATAGTCTATCATTTGACATAAAGACAATAATATTTCAAGCATACTAACAAAGCAATCATGTCTTCTCAAAATATCATGGCTAAAGAAAGTTATCCCTACAAAATCATATAGTCTGACTATGCTCCATCTTCCCCACACAACGCATTTAAATCATGCACAACCCCGGTTTCAGCCAAGCAATTGTTTCATGCTTTAGTGTTCTCAAACTTTTTCATCTTTCACGCAATACATGAGCGTGAGCCATGGACATAGCACTATAGGTGGAATAGAATATGATGGTTGTGGAGAAGAGAAAAAGGAGGAGATAGTCTCACATCAACTAGGCGTATCAATGGGCTATGGAGATGCCCATCAATAGATATTAATGTGAGTGAGTAGGGATTGCCATGCAACAGATGCACAAGAGCTATAAGTGTATGAAAGTTCAAAAAGAAACGAGTGGGTGTGCATCCAACTCGCTTGCTCATGGATAGCTAGGGCAATTTGAGGAAGCCCATCATTGGAATATACAAGCCAAGTTCTATAATGAAAATTTCCCACTAGTATATGAAAGTGACAAGATAGGAGACTCTCTATCATGAAGATCATGGTGCTACTTTGAAGCACAAGTGTGGTAAAGGATAGTAGCATTGTCCCTTCTCTCTTTTCTCTCATTTTTTATATTATTACATATTTTTTTATTTTTTTTCCAATTTTGGTGGGCTTCTGTGGCCTCTTTTTTTATTTGGGCTTCATTGGCCTCTTTTATTACTTCCTCACATGGGACAATGCTCTAATAATGATGGTCATCACACTTTTATTTACTTACAACTCAATATTTAGAACAAAATATGACTCTATATGAATGCCTCCAGCGGTGTAGTGGGATGTGCAATGATCTAGCGTAGCAATGACATCAAAAAACGCACAAGCCATGAAAACATCATGCTAGCTATCTTACGATCATGCAAAGCAATATGACAGTGATGGTGCGTGTCATAATAAACGAAACGATGGAAGTTGCATGTCAATATATCTCGGAAGGGCTATGGAAATGCCATAATAGGTAGGTATAGTGGCTGTTTTGAGGAAGGGTATATGGTGGGTGTAATGCACCGGCGAAAGTTGTGCGGTACTAGAGAGGCAAGCAATGGTGGAAGGGTGAGAGTGCGTATAATCCATGGACTCAACATTAGTCATTAAGAACTCACATACTTATTGCAAAAGTCTATTAGTCTTCAAAACAAGGTACTACACGCATGCTCCTAAGGGAAAGGTTGGTAGGAGTTAACCATCTCGCGATCCCGACTTCCACACAAAGGATGACAATCAATAATTAAATCATGCTCCGACTTCGTCACATAACGGTTCACCATACGTGCATGCGACGGGAATCACAAACCTTAACACAAGTATTTCTACGAATACACAATTACTCACTCGCATGACTCTAATATCACATCTTCATGTCGCAAAACTATTGCAAGGAATCAAACATATCATATTCAGTGATCTACAAGTTTTATGTAGGATTTTATGACTAACCATGTGAATGACCAACTCCTGTTAACTCTCTAACTAGGTATAAGTGAAGCATGAGAGTTTAATTATTTCTACAAAAGATATGCCCTGCTCTAACAAATATAAGTGAACCAAAAGAGCATTCTACAAATGGAGGTTTTCTATGTGTAGGGAAACAGGCAATCCAAACTTCAAATGATATAAGTGAAGTACATGAAGCATTCTATAAGGCCATACACAAAAGATATAAGTGAAGTGCAAAGAGCATTCTATAAATCAACCAAGTACTATCTCATACCAGCATGGTGCATATAATAAAAAAGTAAAAATAAACACAAAAGATGCTCCAAGCATTTGCACATATCATGTGACGAATAAAAATATAGCTCCGAGTAAAATTATCGATAGATTGTAGATGAAAGAGGGGATGCCTTCCGGGGCATCCCCAAGCTTAGACGCTTGAGTCTTCCTTGAATATTACCTTGGGGTGCCCCGGGCATCCCCAAGCTTAGGCTCTTGTCTCCCCTTATTCCTTCATCCATCGTGGTTTCACCTAAAACTTGAAAACTTCAATCACACAAAACTCAACAAAACCTTCGTGAGATCCGTTAGTATAATAAAGTAAACCACCACTTTAAGTACTGTTGTGAACTCATTCCAAATTCATATTAGCATTATATCTACTGTAATCCAACTTCACCATGGTTCATACCCCCCGATACTACCCATAGATTCATCAAAATAAGAGAACAATGCACAGAAAACAGAATATGTCAAAAAACAGAACAGTCTGTAGTAATCTGAACACATACCATACTTATGATACTCCAAAAATTCTGAAAGAATTATGATAATTAAGGAAATTTGTATATCAATAAGCAGAAAAAAGAATCAACTCAATAGCGCTCTCTGTTTAGAAACAAGAAATGATTTCGTGAGTGCAAAGTTTCTGTTTTTTTCAGCATGATCAAACAACTATCACCCAAACTAATAATAAAGGCTTTACTTGGCACATTATTTTTTATAATACAATGGAATTGTACAAGGGGATAATTATTTTTGCGAGAAACTTCCATGAAAAATTCTACATTGTTTTCCATGAGCATGAACACAAGTGTTCAAGGTCGACCCTCACTTCCGCAATGCATCACCTTTCAGTCGCTTCTCTTTTCGAAAAAGTTTTAAGTTCCCCTCTATATTTTTTTTGTTTTTAAACTATATAAAAGCTCCCAACATAAATAAATGACTCTCTAAAACTTCCAGGTTGTCTCCCAGGCAGCGCTTTCTTTAAAGCCATTAAGCTAGGCATAAAGTGCTCAAGTAATGGATCCACCCGGATCCCAAGGTATATCAAAGCCAATTTTAATTAACAATGAATTGTAATTTAATTGTGAGCACATGGTAACATATATCATTTAATGAAGAAGTCTAAGTCTCTTCCTATGCATTGGCATGTCATAAAAGAACAATTCATGCACATCAAGTAAAGGCCAATACATAGCATAAGCAGTTTCTTACAATTTTATCGTATTGGAAACATAGAGAGGTGGAGATGTAGTTCCTCTCTCATAATAATTGCAAGTAGGAGCGGCAAGAACATGCATATTATATTCATTAAAATCATCATTTGTAATAGTAGAAGGCAACCCATCTATGTAATCCCTAATAAGAGCAAACTTCTCCGATATAGTGTAGTTGGGAGAGTTCAAAAAGATAATAGGACTATCATAAGTGGGTGCGATAGCAACAATTTCATGTTTAACATAAGGAACTATAGCAAGTTCATGTTCATAAGCATCATTCATATTGGCATCATGGCCACAAGCATAGCAAGCATCAAGTTCATCAAAAAGGGATATTTCAAACGAATCCAAGGGATCATAGCAATCAACATAGCATTCATCCTTCGGCAAGAACGAAGGGAAATTAAACAATGTATGAGTTGAAGAGTTACTCTCAGTAGAAGGTGGGCACGGGTAGCTAGTCCGCTCTTCCTCCTTTTGTTCTTCGCTCTCCTCGTCATCTTTTTCATCTAATGAGCTCATAGTTTTAGCATTTTCTTCTTCCATAGTTTCCTAAAAAATATTAGTCTCTTCTTGGGCAGCCTAGAATTTCTCCATAAATCGGTAATTATGGGCATTATATTCATAATTAGTATAACAATAACGAAGCATAACCAAATTTTCAGATCGGTAAACAACATCATCATTATCATCACACTTTTTAAACAGAGCTTCAATTTCATAAGCACCCATAAAAGCAACGAACTCTTTTATTTGTTCCACATCATAGTAATCATATATACCATTATCCTAAGAAGCCAAGGTTTCATTAGCATTAAATTTACAAGAAAAGGGAAGGTGTTGAGCCTTCACCCTAGAGAAACAAGTAATATCATATCTCAAGCATAGTTCCCAAGCATACCATTTCAACATGTGAATTTGATCCCATAATAGTTTCCCTTTTTGAGTCAAGCAATAATCCCTAAAGTATTCACGTTGATCCAACGTGTATCCCATTATATAATTGAATGGGGTTTTCTCAGGATTATTAAAGAAGTGCATAATATTTTCCACATAACGAGCATCGCAGGTTTTAGGAGGTTCCCCATCTCCATGAGTAGCAAGTACACCTAATTTTTTTGGTATTTCGTGTTCCATATCCATAACTAAAGATAGAGAACAACTTAGAACAGCAAATAAATCTACTTAGTGATAAAGCAAACAAGTACACACAAGAATATTCACCCCACGCTATTGCTGCCCGGCAACGGCGCCAAAAAAGGTCTTGATAACCCAGAAGTATAGGGGATCAATTGTAGCTTTGCTCGATAAGTAAGAGTGTCGAACCCAACGAGGAGCTAAAGGTAGGACAAATGTTCCTCAAGTTCTATCGACCACCGATACTTCTCTACGCACACTTTACGTTCACTTTACCTAGAACAAGTATGAAACTAGAAGTACTTTGTAGGTGTGATAGGATAGGTTTGCAAGATAATAAAGAACACGTAAATAAAAACTAGGGGCTGTTAGATACAGAAACAATTACGTTAGTTTAACAAGTGTGGAAAAGTGGTGGTAGGAGTTGCGGAATTCTCCCTAAGCAATTGACTACTTTACTAGACCGATAACAAGTTTTATGTGGGAGAGGCCACTGCTAGCATGTCATCCCTTACTTGGAATTCTATGCACTTATGATTGGAACTATTCGCAAGCATCCGCAACTACTAACGCTCATTAAGGTAAAACCCAACCATAGCAATAAGATATATTGGTCCCCCTTCAATCCCGTATGCATCAATTTCTATGCTAGGCTGAAGCTTCTGTCACCCTTGCCCTCCAATACATAGTCCTATCAACATACTACTAACCCTATGGTATGATCCACGCGCGCGCTCATATGATGGGCACCAAAGGACAGCAACATAACCACAAGCCAATTAAACCAATCATAGCAATTCATCAATCACCGATAGGACAACGAAAATCTACTCAGACATCATAGGATGGCAACACATCATTGGATAATAATATGAAGAATAAAGCACCATGTTGAAGTAGAGGGTACAACGGGTTGCGGGAGAGTGGACCGCTGAATATAGGTGGGGGGAGGTGATGGGGGTGTTGGTGAAGATGACGGAGGTGTTGGTGTACATCGCCGTCACACGATGATGTCCCGGGCGGCGTTCCGGCGCCGCCGGGAGAGAGAGGGAGAGAGCCCCCCTTCTTTTTCTTCTTCCTTGACCTCCTCCCTATATGGGAGAATGGTTTCCCCTCTGGTCCATGGTCTCCATGGTGGCGGAGGGGCGAGAGCCCCTCCGAGATTGGATCTCTCTCTTTGTGTCCTTCTGCTTCTGCGCTCCGAGATTCTGGACTTTCATGGTTTCTTAAATTCCCGGAGATCATAACTCCGATTGATGTGTCCTTTTAACATGATTTTATTCTGGATATTAGCTTTCTTGCGGCGAAAGAAGGGCACCAACCGCCTTAGGGGTTGGTCACGAGCCTGCCAGGTGCGCCTGGGGGGGTAGGGCGCGCCTCCTGGGCTCATGACCCCCTCGGGCATCGTTTCGCATTGATTCTTCTTCCCAAAAATCATAAATATTCCAAAACAATCACTTTAGGTTTTTTATTGTGTTTGGACTTCGTTTGGTATGGATATTCTGTGAAACAAAAACATGCAACAAACAGGAACTGGCACTGGGCACTGGATCAATATGTTAGTCCCAAAGATAGTTTAAAAAGTTGCCAAAAGTATATGAAAGTTGTAGAATATTGGCATGAAACAATAAAAAATTATAGATATGATGGAGACATATCACTGCTCATGGAGCAGCAGTGTGAAGAACTGCGGAGGAGGAGCGACCAAGTCCTCCGCACCCCCATCACCGAGAATACCCCGGAGGAGATCGTGCTGGAAAACGTGTGACTGGACAACCTGGCCGAATGCGAGCTCCTCAACACTCGGGCCGCGAGAGACCAGCCGAGGTCTAGTCACAGGAAATTGTTTCCGAAAGACCTCTCGCGGCACATCAAGGTGATGCGAACCCCTCTGCTAAACCTAGCCACCGTAATTGGATCGCTGATACCATTTAGTCGAGTGATAGCACGGTCGGGGAAGGCATTCGGCATATCCAAGCTCTGCGAAAGACGACCCTTCACCAAAATCTGTAGTGTCGCAACCGCGGCATCACGTCCACAACAAGTCTGTCCATGCAGACACTGTGTAGTCGGCCCATAACCTGCACTTTCACAGGCGACGCCCAAGGTCTCCTCCTCTTTCGAGAGGCCCACAAGGAGACTGGAGGCAAGGTCATTGGGACCGAAGCAGGTCACCCCCTCAGGCGAGTGGCTTACTCGATCGTCTTCCTCACGACCATAGGCCAAGCCAAATTGGCGGCGGGGTCACGAGGGCGGTAACTACCCCCCCCCCCCCCCGAGTTCAACGCTTGATCCATCATCACGCAGCAGGTGATCGATCGATCACGAGCAGTTCGAGGGGTTTCCGACGTCGAGTGCTTCGGCCGACACATCCGAGAGGCTGAAATCCCCTCCAACTACCGGTTAGCTACTCGGATCGGCAAATTTAATGGTGAGTCAAAGCCAGAGACCTAGCTGGAAGACTACCGACTGGCCATCCATATTGGCGGCGGCGATGACTACGTCGCGGTGAAGCACATGCAACTCATGTTGGAGGGGTCCGCGAGGGTGTGGCTCAACCAGCTAACGTCCAGCAGCATCCACAGCTCCGACGACCTCGCCCGAGTGTTCGTCAAGACAGTCGAGGGAACGTACAAACGCCTAGGAGGAGTGACGGAGCTGCAATACTGCGTCCAGAAGCCCAACAAGACTCTCCGAGAGCACATTCAGCGGTGGACCACTCTCGACAACACCACTGAGAATGTCACCGAGCACCATGCCGTGTGCGCTTTCAAAGTGGGCACTCGATATCGAGATATTATCCTTAAGTTCGGCCGACTGAGTGACCTGTCTCTCGGTAGGGCTATGGAGATCGCCAATCGGTAAGCGAATGGCGAGGAAGAAGACCACCTCCGCAGCGGCTAGGGTCGAGCCAGCGAGGCCCCTTAGTCGTGCAACTCTGGGAAGAAGCAAAAGTAAAAAAGGCGATTCATTGGGCAAACCCGTAGTAGCTGATGTCCCAGGATAGGGTCAAAACAGATCCAAGAAGAAAGGATTGGGCTGGCAAGAAGAAACCTGAGTCAAAGAGCAATTTGTTGGTCCAGCCATGTCCGATCCATTCTCACAAAGACGAGGAAGGGGAACCTATCCCAGCCAAGCACACGGCTATCGAATGCCGACTGCTCTGGACGGAGATGGGCGGAGAGGCCTTTGGGGACAAAGAGGATGAGGACGGCCCTACGGATGCCTCCGTGTATCCTAACATTCAGTTGACCCTCATGTTCTTCGCAGACATGGAGAGCAAGAGAGGATTGAAAGTCATCAATCGGGAGGTAAACATGGCAGCTCCGGCTGTCACAAAGTACCTCGACTGGGCATAAATGCCCATCACTTTCGATCAGTATAGCCATCGCCGGGAGGCAGGCACCGGTGGTCGACTCTGCAGTCAATGGGTTCTGACTGTGGAAAGTCCTTATGGACGGAGCCAGCGGCCTCAACATCATCTACGTGGACACTCTCAAGGCCATGGACATCCCAGTGTCCCAGCTTACCAAGAGCAACATGCAGTTCCATGGGGTCATCCGTGGGAAGAAAGTCGAGTCACTCGGTCAGATTACTCTGAGCGTGGTATTCGGCAACAAGAAGAGTTTTTGCAAGGATAGGTTGACCTTTGAGGTGGTCAATTTTCGCAATGCCTATCAAGCCATCCTGGGTAGGCTCTCCTACGCACATTTCATGGCATGCCCATGTTACGTGTATCCTAAACTTAAGATGCCAGGTCCGAAGGGCGTGATAACGATGACCGGCGACCGCAAGGTTGCCGAAGAGTGCCTCCAGCAAGGCTCTAAGATCGCTAATGAGCAGGTCCTTGCCGCTGAGATGGATGGGTACAGGAAGGCAGTGGACGCCACAGATCTGCTCAAGTCAAAGCGGCCAGCTACTTAATCCGCTTTTCGGTCGGATGGCGAGACGAAGCAGGTTAAGATCCAACCTACCGAGCCGAGTGCCTCTGCGACGAACATCTCCAGTTCACTTGGAGACAAATAGGAAGCCGAGCTCATCCAGTTCCTCCGTGAGAACTGGGACATCTTCGCATTGATGCCGTCTGACATGTCGGGGATCCCGAGGGAGCTGGTTGAGCATCACCTCCGACTAGACTCGAAGATCAAGGCCATCAAGGAGCACCTGCGCCGCTCCTCCATGGAGAAGCGCAAGGCAATCGGCAAGGAGATCGCTCGACTCCTAGCTACCGAGTTCATCCGCGAGGTCTACCACTCCGAGTGGTTGGCAAACGTGGTCCTGGTGCCAAAGAAGAACAATGCACTCTGAATGTGTATCGAATTCAAGCACCTCTTGGGCCTGCCCCAAGGATCACTTCCCTTTGCCTCGCATAGATCAAATCATGGACTCTACTGTCGGATGTGAACGCGTGTCGTTCCTAGATGCGCACTCCGGGTACCACCAGATCCGAATTCATGGACGAGATGGAATAAAGACAGCTTTCATCACCCCATTCGTGTGTTTTTGCTACATCACGATGCCATTCGGTCTAAAAAAGCTGGAGCTACGTTCGAGCGTATGATTTAATAATGTTTGCATAGACAAATCAGTCGGAATGTCGAAGCGTACATGGACAACATCATGGTCAAGTCGAGGAAAGGTTCCGACTTTCTGGCAGATCTCGCCGAAAGTTTCGCAAACCTTCGATGCTTCGGGGGCAAGCTCAATCCGGCCAAGTGCACCTTCGGTGTACCGGCTGGTAACTTACTCTGTTTTCTCGTTTCCGAGCGAGGGATCGATGCTAACCTCGGCAAGATGGGAGCCATCATCCGGATGAGACGGCCGGAGCGTATTCATGATGTGCAAAGGCTTACGGGCTGCCACGCAGCCCTCAGTCGGTTTATCTCACGACTCGGTGAGAAGGCCTTGCCTCTCTATTGACTGATGAAGAAATCCGACAGGTTTGAGTGGACTGATGAGGCACAGGTCGCATTCGACGAACTCAAGGACCTTCTATCCACCCAGCCGGTGTTGGATGCTCCGTGCACCCAGGAGCCCTTGCTCCTGTACGTCACTGCCATTAGCCAAGTGGTTAGCACCGTACTCACCATGGAGCAGGAAGTATCGGACAAAGCTCACAAGGTACAAATACCAATATACTACATTTCTGAAGTGTTGACCCCTTCAAAACAAAGTGACCCCCACGATCAGAAGCTGGTTTATGGGATCTACCTGACCGTGAAAAAGGTGGTCCACAACTTCCAAGATTATTCGGTCATAGTCATCAGCGACGCTCCCCTAGAAGAAATTTTGCACAATCAGGACGATACTGGCCGAGTGGCCAAATGGACGATTGAACTCCTACCGCTGAAGATCAAGTTTGAAGCCAAGAAACCAATCAAGTCTCAGGCCCTGCCAGATTTCCTCGCCGAGTGGGCAGAGCAAGAGCAACCTGCTCCAGTCGCCCCCAAGCATTGGACTATGTTCTTCGATGGATCTAAGATGCTCCATGGCTCGGGGGCTAGGGTAGTTCTCGTTTCCCCCCGGGTAGACCTGTTGAGCTAGGAGCTCCAAATACACTTCGATTCGTCCAACAATTAAGTCCAGTACAAGGCCCTCCTTTACGGGCTCTGCATGGCCATCTCACCTTGTATCCGCTGATTGATGGTTTACGGCGACTTGGATCTCGTCATCAACCAAGTCATGAAGGAATGGGACATTCAAAGCCCATCTATAACAGCCTACTACAGCGCGGTCAGGAAGCTGGAGAAGAACTTTAAAGCATTAGAACTACACCATGTGGCCTGAGCCAAGAACCAAGCAGCTGACGACTTGGCAAAGATCGGGTTCACTCGGATGATTGTTCCAATGGGAGTGTTCCTCGAGCACCTATGCCCCCCTCGGTCAAGGAGGACCCTTTCACCAAAGAGCCCCCACAAGAAATCGGTCCGTCTGGTCCTACTGAGATTGATGTCCCGGCCATCGTCGACATCATCCACGAGATGCTGGTCATCACTCCCGAATGGACACAGCCTTATTAAGGTTACTTGCTCTAGCAAGAGCTTCTCGAGGACGAGGAGGAAGCCCGCTAGATCGTTCAGTGTTCTAAAGCTTTCGAAGTACACAGAGACAAATTATACAAAAAGAGTGCCACATGAGTCAGCCGGAAGTGTATCTCTTGGATCCTGATGGAATAGGCCTTCCGAGCAGGTTTTTATTGGCCCCGCACCAATCAGGCGGTAAAGGACATGGTGGACTTATGTGTCGGATGCCAGTTCTACAAAAACCAGTCGCACAAGCCTGCATCCGCGCTGAAGACGATCCCACTCACTTGGCCATTTGCCGTCTGGGGCCTCGACATGGTCGGACCTCTGCGCACCAGGTCGAATGTATTCACTCAATTGCTGGTTGCGGTGGATAAGTTCACCAAATGGGTCGACGCCAAACCCATCTAAAGCTCGGACTCAACGACTGCTGCCAGCTTCATTCGGCAGATCATCTTCCGATCGGAGTCCCCCATGACATCATCACCAACAACGGGTCCAACTTTGACTCGGATGAGTTCCTTGAGTTCTGGTGTTCCTAGGGCACTCGGGTTAACTATGCCTCTGTGGCACACCCGAAGTCAAATAGATAGGAAGAGCAGGCGAATAGCATGATACTCCAAGGTCTGAAGCCCCGGCTCATGAGAGATATCAAAGACGCCGCTGGCGCTTGGGTCGAGGAGTTGCCTTTCGTCTTGTGGGGTATGCGAACGACTCTGAATCGTTCCACCGGTCAAAGTCCCTTCTTCTTGGTGTACGGCTCGGAAGCCGTCCTGCTGAGTGACCTGTGTCACAACTCCCCCCGAGTGGAGGAGTACAATGAAGCTGAAGCTGAAGCGGCGCACAAATATAACCTTGATCTTCTAGAGGAAGAGAGGGAACTAGCCCTCATCCGATCCACGGCATACCAGCAGGACCTTCGACGCTACCATGAAAAACAAGTCAGGGGTCGAGCGATTCAAGAGGAAGATCTGGTCCTCCGACTAGACCAACAGAGACCCCACAAGCTGGCGCCTCCGTGGCAAGGGCCCTACGCTATCTCCAAAGTTCTGCACAATGGGGCTTACTGACTGTACAATATCGAAAAATGACAGAGGAACTCAGAGCTTGGAACGTGGACCTTCTCCACAAGTACTAAATGTAGAACTTTCTTCATTCGTGTAATGAATCCGAACGAATAGAAGAATAAAGTGCTCACTTTTTTCGACTATCTTCGAATACTTCACTCCGGTGAAACACGCCCCCAGTGGGTGTAGAACCTTAGCCGTGAACCTGTCTTTGTTTCAGGTGAATCCTGCATCGAGTGGAGACGATCTCTTCACTCTGGAACTTAGCTGCGGACCAGCTTTCCGCTAAGTCAAAATGGTTCCGAACGAAGTCGTGATCATCGTTAGAGTACCTTGATGGACATGACCATTGGAAAGTTTGCAAGAACTATCATCTCGGTAGCGAACCTGTTTCGCCTAAGGTGAACCCTACCCCGAGTGATTGTGGAAACCTCCACACTCGGGGGCTTAGCCACAAACCAGTTTTTTCCTAAGCTAAAGGGGTTCCGAATAAAGGGAAGACCTCCATTCAGGCGCCAAGATGAACAAGAGGATCATTTCTTGGTCGTGAACATGTTTCACCTAAAGTGAACCCTACCCTGAGTGAAAAAAGAAACCTCCACACTCGGGGGCTTAGCTGCGAACAATTTTTTGCCTAAGTTAAAGGGGTTCCGAATGAAGGCAAGACCTCCATTCGGACGCCGTGATGAACAGAACAATCATTCTTTAGTAGTGATTCCGCTTACGCCTAGGTAAAATCCTCCCCCGTGTGAAGACAACCTCTTCATTCGGGGGCTTAGCCGCGGACCAACTTTCCCCGAAGTCAGATGGTTCTGAATGAAGCCGTGATTGTCATTTCATTACCTTGATGGACATGACCATCGTCGAGTTCGCAAGAACTATCATCTCAGTAGCGAACCTGTTTCCCCTAAGGTGAACCCTACCCCGAGTGATCGTCAAACCTCCAAACTTGGGGGCTTAGTCGCGAACAAGTTTTCGCCAAAGTTAAAGGGGTTCCGAAGGAAGGCAAGACCTCTATTCAAGCGCCAAGATGAATAGGACGATCATTTCTTGGTAGCAAACCTATTTTGCCTAACGTGAAATCTACCCTGAGTGATCATGGAAACCTCCACACTCGGGGGCTTAGCTGCGAACCAGTTTTCGCCTAAGTGAAAGGGGTTCCGAATGAAGGCAAATCCTCCATTCGGACGCCAAGATGAACAGAACAATCATTCCATAGCAGCGATTCTGCTTTCGCCTAGGGAAAATCCTGCCTCAAGTGAAGACGACCTCTTCACTCGGGGGCTTAGCCACGGACCAGCTTTCTCCTAATTTAGATGGTTTCGAATGAAGCCGTGATCGTCATTCTATTACCATGATGGACATGACCATCATCGAGTTCACAAGAACTATCATCTCGGTAGCAAATCTATTCCGCCTAAGGTGAACTCGATCCCGAGTGATGGTTGAAACCTCCACACTCGGGGGCTTAGCCGTGAACTAGTTTTTGCCTAAGTTAGAAGGGTTCCGAACGTCGGCAAGACCTCCATTCAGGCGCCAAGATGAATAAGCCGATCATTTCTTGGTAGCGGACATGCCTCGCCTAAGGTGAATCCTACCCTAAGTGATCATGGGAACAGCCATACTCGAGGGCTTACCCGCAAACCAACCTTCGCCTAACTCAAAGGGGATCCGAGTGAGAGGCAAGAATTCATTCGAGTGCCACGATGCATAGGACAATCATCACAAGCTGCTATTCTGCTTTTCCCGAGGGAGAAATGGGTCCGCGTGAGGACAACCTCCACACTTGGAGGTTTAGCCACGAACCAGATCTCGCTTAAGTCACAAATATACCCGAGTGAGGATAACCTCCACACACGGGGACTCGAGCACGAACCCACGTTCGGTCGAGTATAAACAACCCCAAACAAAAGCAAACCCGAGTAGATAAATTCCGAGACCAACTGCACATAAAATAGATAGAGTTCAACTGTTGGTGCGCAAAAGAGCAGGCCGAGGGCCCGCTCGAAGTTTGGGGTTACATCAAACCACTCGGCATATCGAGGCAAATTTAAACTTAATGTTTTTTCCTCTGAGTTTCACTCGGAGGCCGAAGACTCCACGTCTTCGACGAAGGTATCGAGATTGATGCCCTCCACGATCCATGTGGCCGCCGCCGTGAACATCTCCATGAAGTCTTCAAACTTGGCGCTCTTGTTCTTCACGACCCAAAGATTCTTCAACTTCACTTCGTCCACTCCCTTGTAATGGATGCGGACGAGTGAGAGAGCAATGTCGGCTCCGGCCCTCGATGATGATTTCTTGCATGACTTGAGCTCACCAGGGATAGCCTTCACTCAGCTCACGACGGTTTGAGAATCCTTCACAGGAGCGTCCTCATGCACCTTCTCCTGGTCGATCTCTCCAACATCCGACTGAAGCAGCTTGAAACAAGACGACACGGTCCTCCAGTCGGAGGAGAGACAAGGCAATGCTATCCTTCAGCAGCCCTCTCTTGGGATCGAGCTCCTTCTCGATCTTGGATGTCTCCTCCTCAGCGTCAGCAGGAAAGGATACACTACGAAGGATGAGACACCAGTAAAAGGCTTCAGAATGATTGTGGGGAAACATTAGGACACTCGACACACCTTGGATCTTTTTGCAGAGTTCTACACTGCAGTCCTCAATGAACTGCTCCAACTCAGCTTTCTTGGCGGTGGGATTCTTGAGGTTGGTTTCCCATTTGGAATAATACCTCTTCAGTTATGCAAGCTCTGTCGAGGTCTTGTCAGCGCCGGTCTTTAGGAGCTGATTTTATTCCTCGAAGTGCCAACCGTCTTGAGCTTGGACTCAGCCGCCAGTGTCTTCTGCTTGATCTCCTTCCAAGCGGTTGCGAGTTTCTCGTTCCTCTTTTCGAGGGCTTCCTTCATGTTCACTAGAGAAATGGAATTCTTCAACCTCTCAGAAAGGCGGTGTCACAAGAGAGCCTTAGTCGGATAAGGAAACACAACCGAATGGAGTGTAAATTGGATTGCAAGGATATAACTTCAATCGTCCGCTTTTACTGCTCCAATCGCTTGTTCTAGGACTTCTCAGCATCAAGGTCGAGTTGGAGTCCTTGTAACTCTTCTTCCATGCCGTCATCACGGCCAACGGGCATAACATTATGTCACAACTCTTAGACTACCGTCGAGTGCCACAATCGACGGTAGCCTTGGGGACTACACCGAGTGGGTGCGCCGAGGGCGTCCCCACTTGAAGGATGGAGAAAAGGCAAGGGCTTTGTATCCCCCTAGATTCTGTCAATCAGAAAAGCAAAGAAACTCAGACTATTGCCGACTAACTCAGCCGATAGTAGCCTCGAGGACTACACCCAGTGGGTGCGCTTAGCGCATCCACAATGGAAGGGTGGAAGAAAGGCAAGGGCTCTGTACCACCCTAGATTCTGTCAATCGAAAAAAGCAAAGAAACTGAGACTACTCCCGACTAACTCAGCCGACAGTAGCCTCGGGGACTACACCCAGTGGGTGCTCTCAGCGCCCATTCACTATAAGGCAACACGAACACCGAGTGGGTACGTACTCACTCAGGACACCCACTCGGATTCAAGCTTACCCGAACATTCTTGGCCACGGCCTCACTGGCGTCATACGCCTCCTTCAATTGTCCGACCATCAGGTCGAGCTGAGCCAAGGCTTCCTTGCGCGCCTCCTCCCGATCCTCCGGGATGCGGTTGAGCTGGAATATGCATCGATCCGATGGAGGAGGCAACAGACCCGTTCCGAGTGACCTGCCGGTCGAGGTGGTGTCACGGGCCACCAAAGTCTTGGTTCTCGCAACCACTTGGCAGGGAGTGGTGGCCTGCTTGGTCACCTCTTCAACTATAGAAGGAGCCTTAGGGTCAAGTTCAATCACGTTCCATCGTTCTGCACATGTTCACAAGGAGTAAATGGCAAAGCGCTGAATACCGAGTGAACCTTCAAAAAAGTCAAGACTTACCTTCGGAACAAGCAACATCAACGTCAGTTTTCCCTTGTCAATGGCCTTTGCATTGAGAGAAGTGGTCGAAGTATCGGCTCTGTAATAAACACAACAAGAATAATACAACCATTCAGTGAAACACAGCCAACAAATATAAAGTCATTCGACGATGAAACTTACGACAAGCGATGGGCACATCGACCTTGATGCGCGGCATGACAACCTTCCAAGGTTTGGAGCTTGCGACCTTCGGCTGTTTAGGAGTCTTCTTGGCGGTGTCATAGCCTCATTTCGGCCACGTTCGGAACTGCGGGTCGGCATTGCCGATACACCCGGCTTTGTCACCCTCGGGGTCCTCAAGGTGTTAGCATGGGTCCCCGGATCCTGGTGCGCCTTGTTGCGGGCCTCGTGCGGGACCTCATCTGACAGAGAGGACTCCGCCTCGTCCCCCTGATCATCATCGTCACTCTCCTCCACCTCCTCGTTGTCGTCTTCCTCATTGTTATCTTCATCGTCACCTGAATCCGAGCACTCTAGGTGCTCGGTGTCTCTCTCCACATCAATGGGCATTCGGTCAACCACCGGGACAGAGTTGACTAGCCCAGTAAAAGCCTGCCAAATGGAGAAGATCACGTTATAAACAAGTACCAAGACAATGAAGAAAATCACTTGGACATAAAGGGCAGTAGCTTACCTCATTCGACGGAATCTCCACTAAGAAAGGAGGCACAGTCCTAGTCCCCCTGGGATTGTCCCTCACCGGAGTGATGGCCATGATCTTTTCTTCTAGCTGCTGTTCTGTGAGATCCTCCTAGTGAACACGAGTTCGGTCATATGGCCCCTTGTACATCCACATGGGATGGGCTCTCGCCTGAAGGGGTTGGATCGTACGCTGAAAGAAGACTTCCAGGAGGTCCAATCCATTGAGGCCTTCATGCATCACACCAACCAGCGCAATCACTAGAATCTCTACATCAAATTTCTTCGCCTTCGACATGGTCAAGGCAGGAGCCGATTGAACCCTATCGGTGGAAATAGGTGGAAGACCCGAATGACCCTCGCCAACAGGAACATCCTGGCAGTAGAACCAAGAGTCTCACCACCCCTTCATAGAATCGGGAAAGCTCATTTGGAGGAAGCTACTCTTGCCCCTAAGATGGATACCTAGACCTTCGCAGAGTTGCACTATGTTGGTTTTGCCCCCGACTGAAAGGACTCCTTAACAGTCATCACTCGGCAAGTAAATAGGTGTTTGAACAAACTCTAGTGTGGATGGCAACCAAGGAAGTTCTCACACAGATATACAAAAGCAGCTGAGTAGGTGACAACATTCGGAGGAAGATGATGCAACTGTGCATCGAAGAAGGCTAAGAAAGCTCGGAGGAAAAGATGTGGAGGCAGGGAGAAATCTCTCTCTATGAGAGTGACAAGCAGCACTCGCTCATCGTCTCTCGACGCTGGCTCGAACTCACTGGCGTCGGGCAGCTGCGAGCTCCCCGGAGCAATGAGACCCTCAACCTCCAGCTCCTGCAAATGCCCGTCCGTGACCCAGGACGGTAACCAATCGCCATGGATCCAGCCCGGCGGAAGCGTCCCGATGCTCGAAGAAGATCTGCGTGATCCCCTCTTGGCTCGCACGGCCTTCGTCGTCTCCCCTTTCACCATGGCGCTCGGTGGAAGGAGAGGGACGAGCAGACGTCGGTGCAGAAACGCGGTGTGTGTTTTCGGCTGTGAGGCTTGGATATGGGGAGAGAAGAGTCCGGATCACAGGCACACACTACAGGAATCAGCTTCTTTGCCGTCTGCTACAACGGGCGTCAAAGGGGCAGTTCACGGACGGCAAAGGGGCAGTTCACGAACGACAAATGGCTTTGTCGTCAGCCTCCGGTTGGCAAAACTTCTACGACTACTTTCATCGGTAAAGGCCCTACTTTGTCGTCTGCCTATTAAAAGCGGACGACAAAGGGATTTGCCGTCTGCTTGCCACGGCAGGCAGATGGCAAAGCCCTTAGACGGCAGCCGACAGACCAGAGTATTTGTCGTCTATTGTATTTCGTTTGTCTTTGCCATCTGCCTTCACAGACCTTTGTCGTCTACCATACGTCAACATGGAAAGCCCCGCCGCCGTCATGTGGCTGCTCTTTGCCGTGTGCCTATGCGGGAAGCTTTGCCATCTGCCTATTGGGGGAGCTTTGTCATCAGCCTTTGCGGGTCACACATGGCAAACTGACCACATGCGTCAGCCGTTGCTGCCCCAGGATGCACAGGTGGGTGCCACGTGTCCCCTTTACCGTCTGCTGGCTAACGTCAAAGATGACATGTTGTCACTGTTTTGTTTGATTTTATTTATTTCCCTACATTTCTAACAGCATATTGTTTCAAACAGCATAGAGTTTCTAACAACATATAGTTTCAAACATCCTCATATACTTTCAAACATCAAATAAGCACCTTAGGCCATGTATCGAACATCATATAAGAGCAAGAACATTGTATATATAGGCCATAGGCCATGTATCAAACAACTTATGTCCATACATACACATAGTTTTATACAGTTCATCAAAAAAATCAAAACAAAAATTAAACAGTAGCAGTCCATCAATGCTAGCTTCCATGAATGACAGCTTATATGAGTGAATGATATCTTCAAAATCAGAATAAGTGACTTAGAAAAAGAAGAAGAAGAATAAAACTAGAAGAAGAATAATAAAACAAGCAAAACAATAAAACTAGAAGAAGAGGAGGAGGAAGAAGAAGTAGGAGGAGAAGAAGGAGAAGGAGAAGAAGGAGGCGGAGAAGAAGAAGAAGAAGAAGAAGAAGAAGAAGAAGAAGAAGAAGAAAGAAGAAGAAGAAGAAGGAGAAGGAGAAAGAGAAGAAGGACAAGAAGGAGGAGGAGGAGAAGGAGGAGGAGGAGGAGGAGTAGAAGAAGAAGAAGAAGAAGAAGAAGAAGCAGAAGAAGAAGAAGAAGAAGAAGAAGAAGAAGAAGAAGGAGAAGGAGGAGGAGAAGAATAAGAAGAATAAGAAGAAGGAGAAGAAGAGGAAGAGGATGATTACAATATTTTTTCTATTTTTAGCTTATTATGTCCTTTAGAAGGAAGATACGCTAAGTGATGAGCTAACCAAGGTTCTTGTGATGCTTTTTACCTAACTAAGATAATTATATCACAAATGAAGTAAATTAGCTAATTATGTCATTTTGGAGCATAATTAGCTAAGTATGTATTTCTTGGGGAAACTAAGCTAATGAGAAGAAGAAAGAGGAGAAGAAAAAGGAGAGGAAGAAGAAGAAGAAGGAGGAGGAGGAGAATAAGAAGAAGGAGAAGAAGAAGGAGGAGAAGAAGAACGAGGAGAAGGAGAAGGAGAAGGACAGGAAAAGGATGATTACAATAATTTTCTTATCTTGAGCTTGGTATGTCATTTAGGAGGAAGATAGGCTAAGTTATGAGCTAACCAAGGTTCTTGTTATGTTTTTACCTAACTAAGCTAATTATGTCATAAATGAACTGAATTAGCTAATTATGTAATTTTGGAGGATAATTAGCTAAGTATCTATTTCTTGGAGAAAATAAGCTAAGGAGAAGAAGAAAGAGGAGAAGAAAGAGCAGAAGAAATATGAGAAGAAAGAGGAGAAGAAGAAGAAGAAGAAGAAGAAAAAGAAGAAGGAGGAGAGGAGGATAAGAAGAAGAATAAGAAGGAGAAGAAGGAGAATAAGAAGATGATGAAGAAGAGGAAGAGTATGATTACAATACTTCTCTTATTTTGAGCTTATTATGTCATTTAGGAGGAAGATACGCTAAGTTATCTGCGTTGGGTTTTCGGTGAAGAGGAACGGGTTATCGCATCACAAAGAGGGTAAGTCTTTCCCTCGGTTATGAAAAAAAGTATTGTCGTACCAATGGGTATATCAAACACAACTGTCTTGAGCGGCCGCACACAAAATAACAAACAACTTGCACCCAACGCGGGCAAGAGGGTTGTCAATCCTCTTGAACTGTTATTTGCAAGCAAGTGAGGTGTGTAGATAATTGTAGATACTAAGATAGATTAAAAACAAGTAAATAACAACAAGGTATTGAAGGTTTTATCAGTATGTTGTGAATAGACCCGGGGGGCATAGCTTTGCCCGATGGCATGTCTCATGGAAAAATAGCATACAATGCGTAAACAAATTATTGTTGGCCAATTGACAAGAAATCGGATAGTTATGCAATATTAACGACAATGTTAATGTGTATATAGGAATTAAATACATAAATAACTAGGATGACTTCTTCTTGCACCTATTACTAATGCTTCACCTCAAGAGCGCTTCGATGATTGCCTCTCTACGTATTAAGTTCATGAGGAACGAAGTAATGCATGGAGTAAGATGGCATAATGTAGACAAAGTAAACTCAAGCAATACGAATAAACCCCATCGTTGTCTCCTTGGTAGCATCAACACAAAGATGCATATTTTCCCCTTCTGTCACTGGGATATAGAAACCACAAGGTTGAACCTACCAAAACACACCTCTCTCACAAAAGAAATACCGATCTACCTCGAGGGGGCACAAGCTATTAGCCCCCCAGGTCGCACCCTGATAGTTTGTGGGACCCTCGTGAGGCCTCCAACTTTCTTCCGATGCTCGTTGGTCTTCTTTTGGTCCCTCAAAAAGCATTAAAAAGTTTCAGGGCAATTGGACCTCATTTGGTATTGAAAACCTACAAAGTGAAAACACGTAGAAAACAACAATTGGCACTTGGCACTGGGTCAATAGATTAGTGATAAAAAATAATACAAACGATAAATAAATACCCCAAAAGCATACTAGAATGATAATATATCAGCATGGAACAATAAAAATGTATACATACGTAGGAGACGTATCCAGAATCTCCAAATGAAGCTGATGGCAGTCGGTGAGTCCATGCTTTTAATGGGCATCGCTTTGACCCACTTGGTGAACTTATCCACTACCATTAGTAGGTGGGTGAATCCACTCGTCCTAGTTTGTAGGGGACCGATCATGTCCAGACCCCACACGGAGAATGGACACGTGATTGGAATTTTCTTCAGTGCATATGCAACCTTGTGCGACTGATTCTTGTAGAACGGTGTCATGGTTTTGTCATGACTTATGTACTCAGGAAAGGAGTTAGGCGTGAGCACATAGCAACTAGGTGGCGACTTCAATGGGGTTGGTCGGAATCGAGAGACACGACTTTACCTAGGTTCGACCCCTCCGATGGAGGTAAAAGCCTATGTCCTACTTTTGGTGTTTATTGATGATCAACTCAATTACAAGGGTCCGGAATCGCTAACCTAGCTCTCGAATCTTTCTTACTTGTCCTTTCTACCTCAGGGGCTCCTCTTTATATATACACACAGAGACCCTAAGATTACAATAGAGTCCGGGTCGCATTGCAACCCATGTCTTATTCGATTTTCTACTAACTTAGGCGAGGGAGAATCTCCATGTTTCCCTTGGTGAACCGACCTGCCATGTGATAGGCCTTGAGATGGCCTTCTGGTGAGTTGCCTCGTGGGCCTTTGCATTAGAGCCTTCTACCAAAGTTATAGCCCAGGCGGGTTATCCCCATGGTGGGTTAACCTGTGGGGTATACTCCCAACATTAGCCCCGAGTTTAATCTGGATTTATCAATGTTAAACTTCAACCTGAAAAATACAAATGAGAACCTCTCAATGGTGAAGATTAGCTTGAGTCATTTTTTGAGTTGGTAATCTCCTATTTCCGAGGGGAACATTTGCCCGGGTCAACATTTTGCCAGGTTATCTGCCTTGTTCAAGACTTGGTACTTTTATCAACCGTTGTTGTCATGACACCATCCTATCTGTTGCTGCGTCTTCCAGTCATGATGGCGAAACTTTTTCAAATAGTGTCAAAATCATTGTGAGGCGGAAAAATCGAGGTGCTTTGTTTGCCGCAAATTACTGCTTCCATCGTATTTGTTACAGCGCCCCTTCGGGTCTTGTCATATTATAAATAGACTGGCTAGTTTCCACTTTAACCTCTTCTTCTTCTTATTCCATTGTGAATCTCTATCGAGTTGTCCGGCGCTGCACTTCATCACACGACTTCACCCTTGCACGGCCGCCATCGGAGTTTGTTGTTGTCGACAGGGGAGGTCTTCGAGACGCGTCCGCCCACAAACTTCCTCCTCTACGAATTCTGTGAGGTTCCCCATTACCACTTCAGGTCACTTTCGTAGTTCATCATTCATCAGAAGTTCATCATATGCGGTGTAGGTTCTAATTATAGATCTATCGCCTTTTATGTGTGCATTCTGTGCGGTTTCACCACCGCGGCCATCTAGCAGTCTTTGTAGATCCATAGAAATTCATCTTGATTCTCTGTAGATGCCTTTGTTTTGGTAGTTCCGCTATTTAAAGCATATTTTTCTTCTTTTTTATGTGTCATATTGATCCATTTGTTCGTCCCCTCAGATAGGAAATATATTTGTTGATGTGCTAGTGCCACTAAGTTTTGATACAATCTTTGAGCTGTCCTTAAGACATCATTAATATGGCTGAAATGCTTAGTTTGCTCCTTTAAGCGGCTTACCTAAAGATGGACCATTACTTGGCTTTATCATTTTTAAACTCATATGAGGCGCCAAATCCTTCCTTTCAATGCTCGCTCTTTTTTAACTCTGGATTACCTTAGCCACTGTATTTTCTTAAAGACGGCTTACAAACACGAGTCATCATGTTTTCTCTCTTTTTGTTGTAGTTGTGTGATTGGAAAATTATCATGCCTCCCAAGATCAGAAAAAAATGAGGTTGGACCAGTTCCCAAGAATCTTTTCTCACCTTCGAAAACATTGTTACTAAAGGTCTTTTGCCGGCTAAGAACGTAATCAGTTAGTGGGCGCGTGACGAAGAAATATCCCCACAACTAGAGCAAGGGGAGATAATATATTTCATTGACCATGTGAAGAGGAGATTTCATCCACCCGACTTAAAATTCTTCACGAATCTCCTTCACTTTTTTAACCACGCGGCTCAAGATATTGCTCCCAACTCGATGACCAGTATTTGTCAGTTCGAGGTACTCTGCAAAGTGTACCTTTAGATTGAGTCGTTTGTGACTCTCCTTAGAGAGTTCTTCCATCTTAATCATCAAACTGAAACTAAAGATGGCCCTAGTGAGGAACTTGGTGGAATTTCCATACAAAATAGGAAGAGTAATACTTTCCCTGAGACCAAGTTGGCGAGTCATCCGAAAGGATGGAATACAACTTGGTTCTACTGCAAAAACACCGCACCTATGGACCAGAAACAACTATGAGGTTATAGATTGGAATGGCTTGGCTTTCACGCCGAATTCCCGGGTTGACCAACCGAAGAAGAAAGAAAATTGCTAGCCGCTATGATGTTGAAGTTAAAGTAATTCAATGCCAATGGCCTTACTGGGATCAACCTGATCCGATCTATGATTACCTGGCGGATCAAACCCGTCAGTATAAGGGGCAATTTAATGTGAAACTACATTGACGAGTTGAAGGATGTACGGCGCTTCAGCAAGCGAGACTTGATTGAAAAAGCCATTAATATGCTCACCAAGAAGTTCTTTTCTCACTCTAAAGAAAAGTGCAATACAACCGGGTTGGCCCCGTTGTGCTTGAAAAAATGTGTCCATCAAGTATGTATTTGGTCAATCTTTGTCTAGTTTCTTCTTTCCACTTTATTTCGTGCTACATACTTATTGCACGACTTATATTTCTACACTCTAACTCTGTTTTTTGGAAAACCGTTTCCAAGGCTTCTGCTCCTTATTCAAGCTGTCACAAAGAAAAGGCTCATGAGTCATCTTCAAGAGAGGAATCTGATGTAGAACTTGATTCTCTTGGTCGTTGTTTATCGAACTTCGTGATGCGTCCTTTTATCAACATAACACCGAAACTAGTCAAGCTGGCAGTGTTGAGGTAATTTCGATTTCCTTCAGTTCTTCGTAAACATATGTTGTGAAGAAGACAAGACGAGCTGCCAGAATAGTTAAGTGTTCCAAGGATCGGAGCTCCATTGCTAGGATCGTGAATTGTAGAATCTTAACTATCAGGATCGTAGAAACTTAGATTCCATGACAAAAATCGTAGAATCGGAGGGGCTATTTAGGATCGTAAGATCTTAAGATTCTAAGACTTGAGTCACGATTCTGACAACTTTGAAGCATTCACGTCCAGCTGCTTACTTAGATCCTAACTTTCTTTTTAAGCGAGATCAACATGCCGCTCAATCAAAACGCAAAACACGGAGTTGCTCCGGAGAGTCGTTCGTCGGCTTAGATCCACCTACTCGCAAGGAACACCATGAGGTGCCACAGAATCCAACTATTTCTCACCCTCAAGCCGATCTCTTTAAACAACCCCTTAGTCCATCTAATTCATTTAATCACCAGGAGTCATCTCCCTGATCTCGCAATTTGACGGCAACCCAACTTCTCGCTTTCACCATCAATTGTGGGTAAGCTTATTTAAGCCTTCTTTCATTGACTATGATCACTCGATGTTTACTTAATTTTATAACTTATTTTGATGATCTACAAAGCCAAAGCCTTCATTAGGAAAAAGGCGGGAGAATCTTCTTTTGTTGTTGGGGAAGATGATATTCAAAATCCATGGTCAATGGAGGCGGTGGCACACACTGAGTCGTCTGTTCAAGTTGAGCTATCTTTGGATGCTGAGTCGGCTCATGACATAGAGATGACTCGTGCCGAGGAACCAGCTCTCGTGGAAACAACTGGTGATAAACAAGGTGCCCTCATGAGCCACCCTATCAACCTTCAAGCCCTACTGCTCATCCAAGCCCGATACCTTGTATGGATGATATTACTCCCTCAACCGACATGGATGACAAAGAAGTGATTGTTACTGGTGGGGTTTATCAAGATTCCGACCCTCCAACTATTGTAATGAAAGTTGTGTCCAAGGATGAGTCGACATATGAAGATGAAGGAAAATGCAAACTTGAGCTTCCAGAAATTCAAAACCTTGACCTCCATGGGCTGTATGAGCAGTATCTGACCCGGCTGTCTGAGAGCCGGGATTTTGAAGTAAATTTGATCAACACCTTGGAGACCAAATATGAGGTAAATTTTTAACACTTTGTTTATCGTATATACTATTGTAGCTCCCAAAAGTTATATTAGTGCAATAAGTAATGAACTAGATCTTTTTAAATATCTTGATGAACCAAACATAGTCCCCAAGGACTGGGTCACTATGCAAAAATAATGAGCCGATACTTCTTAGATGCCTGGAGGTGTAAAAAAATGACCTTAGCCCCTAATGTCCAGCTCATCCTTTTGAGAGGGATGGGTCTTTGCATGAAAAATCTCCAAGTGTCACCCCTGCAGGCCAACTTTTCTTTTTGAAACAGACGAATCTTATTGTTGTATAGCACAGAAAATAAAAAAAAATAGCCCCCAAGTGCCATGTGGATTGCTTGCAACTACACGGGACTTTGTCAATCCGATCCAATCTTCTAGGGTCATGTAGCGCCCAAGTGTCGTGTCGTCTTTCTTAAGGGAGTCGAAACTTGTACTTATAATTTCTATGCATGTGCAAGAATCATTGGAACAATCTGAGTCTATGGGAGTCGCTCTTCAGAAGCAACTTGTAGATGAGAAAAAGTGAAGACTGCTATAGAGAAGAAAATGACCCGACTTGAAGCTGAGAAGAAACTAGCATATGATCTTCTTGAGCAAGCCAAAACTGATTTCGCGAAGGAAAAAGGCGCCCTGCTGCAACGTGCTGAAGATGTAGAAAAACGGCTTGGACCTGTCACGGAGGAGGTGCAGACTTTGACAAAGCAACTCAATGACATGGTTACTACAATCTTCAGTATCATGTGTGAACTTTATGTCCGTTACATTCCGGGTCAAATAATTTGCCGAAATATTTTCTTGTTGGTTTTATTTCACAGTACTAAGGAATGATAATCTTGTAAGATCGTTGATTGTGAAGTTGAAGGCCATCTTCACGTATATAGAACAACTTTTCACATGATCTCTTTATCCTATTAAGGCGGCAAAAAATTTGCAGGATCCTATGTTGAATATTAAGGACATGCTCAAACAACTGTCAATGGTTCTGCAATGGATTGAGAAATATAAGAGATATGTGGCTCGTATGGGAGCAAACTTGGAGCTTTCTTGTGCCAAATCCTGTGCTAGAAAATTTGATGTTAAAGCGACGGCTAACGGGTTTCCAGAAATGAAAGCGGACGACTCTCAGCTTATGAAGGAATATTTCACCAACTGTGTGAAAGAGATCTGCCCTCTCGCAACTCTTCTTGCAAACGATCTGGATGTTAAGAAGTACGAGTCTGCTTATTCAATGGAGAATCGACGCATGGGTGCCCCAAAGGACCATACTTTTGAGATCATTCCTCCTTGTCATAAGCGACCCTTTGCCATTGATATCGACTCACCTATTATTGTTCCTTATTCTTCAGATTTTCAATATCTATGCTCAATTGGGTGGGTGGACAAAGACCAACAGATTGATGAGGACGAGCGAGCTGGTGCAGATCCTGGCGCAGAACATCAAGACAAACAGGTTGAGGCAAAAACTGTACTAGTCGCCGACCAGGAGTAATTTCCATTAATATGGGTAGAAAAAACTTAATATTTTAGTGTCTTGTAAGATGAGCTTGTAATAGGGGGTAGTGTATTTGACCTGACTGCCATTCCATCATGCACGTAAAACTTCATCTTTTCAATCTGCGATGATATCAATATATCTTTGCATTGATCCTTGATTGTTTGATAAGCTACCAAAATCATAAAGATTCTTCTCATATATTTTTTTAGGGAAATAAGTGGTCAATTTGTAAAAAACTATTAGAACCCAATAGTGTGTGTATGACCCGGCAATAATAACACTAGTAGAAAACAGGGCATTGAGCCAACCACATTGGACCCGGATTGGATATAAACCGGTTCTAAAGGGTCTGTCCGCTGGGCCCCCTCCCTGCAGCAAATGGCCGCAAGGCCTTTAGAACCGGTTTGTAACACAAACTGGTCCTAAAGGTTTTTGGTCCGTTTGCTGCAGGGAAGGGGGCCCAGTGGACACTCCCTTTAGAACCGGTTTGTATCACAAACCGGTGCTAAAGGTTTTCTCATTTTTGCAGCAATTGCGGGGCCCCGCTTTCAGACCCTTTAGCACCGGTTTTTAACACAAACCGGTCCTAAAGCCCTCCTCTCCTTCCTCCCCGAGCACCCCTATATTCCACCCCGAGCTCAGCTCCATTTTTTCCAGCTCGAGCTCAACTCCATTTTTGGTCTCTCCTTCCTCTTGGGAGCTCTAATCCATCCCCATTTTTCTCCACCATTTGTCAAGATTGTTGGCACCCATCGGTCCTACGGTTAGCATCAACATTCCCTCTTCCGGCATTGCAAGTTTTGCTCGTTTTCTTGCTCATTTCATTTTTGTTGTGCTAGCTAGGTGTTTGATGAAATGCCTAAGCTAGAGAGAGTTCATCATTTGTTATGTATACATATGCAATTTGAGCTCAAATTTAATTATGATTTGTGGTTTTTTTAGTGTCGCGCGCCTTGTCCCCTTCCTCACCGCCGTCGATCGCCCCGTCACCGACACAACCTTGGTGAGCCTATTGTTTTTATTTACCAAAACAAATTTTGATTTGTATGATTTACATATTTACTTGTATATAATTTTCTTATTGTGTAAGATTTTTTTTATATGTATAGCTCCATGGTTTTGATATCCGTCCCCGTTGGCCCTCGTCCAGTCTATGATTCGGATGTGGTATATTATCTTTTATAACTACATATTTTCATTTCCTGATTATATGACAATTTATTACGCTGACCAACTTGACATAGATATTTTTATCTAGGAGGTAGTGGAACCGGAAATGCCAATCGACCCTATTGTTGAGAAGTTACACTTAGTTGAACAAGAAAATGTTGGCCTGAAAGAAAGATTGAAAAAACTGAAGAAAGGTTGGAAAAAACTGAAAGAGAGAAGATGACCTTGGAAAAGGTTCTTGCCGGCGTCGTCGATGGTCAAAAGAGCGAGATGGACACAATGCGCCTGAAGATTAGAAAGATTAGAAAATATGCAATTAGTAAAGAGGCTTGGTATCATTATGCCGTCGGGTCAATTGTTACATTTGTTGCGATTTTGATCGCATTTGTTGTTGTTTTTAAATGCATTAATTAGAGAGAGTTTTATGGTTGGTTTCAGTGTGTATTTTTATGAGAACTATATATGTATGGTCACTACGCTACTTTGGTTTTAACGTGTGATGAACTTTTCGTATTAATTAATTAATTTAGTCATGATGATTTAGCATAATGGTTTTTGATAAATTTATATAATGCAGATGAACCGGCAATGGATGTATAGTGATCGACGTCGTCCCGAATTCCTTAATGGCATGCATAGTTTTCTCAATGTGGCTGAGAAAAACAGGCATAATGGATTTATTTTTTGTCCATGTAAAAAATGCCAGAATAAGAGGAATTTCCCTAACTCAAGAACCATACACACCCACCTGTTGCAAGAAGGCTTCATGCCCAGTTATTTTTGTTGGACCAAGCACGGAGAGAGAGGGGTTGTAATGGAAGACAATGAAGAAGAAGAGGATAATGATAACTATCCTATGTTCGGTGAACACGGTGATACTGAAATGGGGGAAGATGAGCCTGAACTTGAGGACATTGTTGATGAGTCTGATGATGATCTTCGTCAGGTCATTCGTGAAGAACAGATAAACTGCGGAAGTGAAAACGAGAGGTTGAAGTTGGAGTGCATGTTAGAAGATCACAAAAAATTGTTGTACCCAAATTGCGAAGATGGCCAGAAAAAGCTGGGCACCACCCTGGAATTGCTGCAATGGAAGGCAGAGAATGGAATATCTGACAAGGGATTTGAAAAGCTGCTGAAAATAATGAAGAAGATGCTTCCAAGAGATAACGTGCTGCCCTGCAGTACGTACGAAGCAAAGTAGGTTGTCTGCCCTCTAGGATTGGAAGTGCATAAGATACATGCATGCATCAATGACTGCATCCTCTACCGCGGTCAGCACGAGAATTTAAATGCATGCCCGGTATGCGGTGCATTTCGGTATAAGATCAGGCGAGATGATCCTGGTGATGTTGAGGGCGACGATCGCCCCAGGAAGAGGGTTCCTGCCAAGGTGATGTGGCATGCTCCTATAATACCACGGTTGAAACGTTTGTTCCGAAACACAGAGCATGCCAAGTTGCTGCGATGGCACAAAGAAGACCGTAAGGAAGACGATATGCTGAGACAACCCGCTGATGGGTCGCAGTGGAGAAACATCGACGATAAGTACGAGGACTTTGGACGTGACCCAAGAAACTTAAGGTTTGGTCTAAGTACAAATGGCCTGAATCCGTTTGGGGAGCAGAGTAGCAGTCATAGCACCTGGCCCGTGACTCTATGTATCTATAACCTTCCTCCTTGGTTATGCATGAAGCGTAAGTTCATTATGATGCCAGTGCTTATCCCAGGCCCGTCGCAACCCGGCAACAACATTGATGTGTACCTGAGGCCACTGGTTGGAATCTATATTCTGGGAACTACCCTATTGGAAATTTCTAGAGGTTCGCTCTGCGATCGACGTGACGCACGTGACGAAAAATATTTGCGTGAACCTGCTAAACTTATTGGGCGTGCATGGGAAGAAGTCGAGAGATACACCAAAAGCACGGCTGCACCACCAACGTATGCACGAACGAGACGACCTGATGAATCCAGAGAATTTCAAAGGTCCTGCCAGCTATGCTCTTACCAAGGAAGAGAAGGAGATCTTTTTCAAAGTCCTGAGCAGTATCAAGGTCCCGTTTGGCTACTCGTCGAACATAAAAGGAATACTAAACCTGGAAGAGAAAAATTTCCAAAGCCTAAAGTCTCATGACCGCCACGTGATCATGACCCAGTTACTTCCGATTGCATTGAGGGGGCTTCTGCCAGAAAATGTGCGAGTACCCATTGTGAAGCTATGTGCATTCCTCAGCGCAATTTCTCAGAAGGCAATCGATCCAGCAACTCTACCAAGTTTACAGAAGGACGTGGTCCAATGTCTTGTCAGCTTCGAGTTGGTGTTCCCACCAACCTTGCTCAATATTATGACGCACCTCATAGTTCACCTAGTCCAAGAGATTTCCGTTCTCGGTCCTGTATTCTTACACAATATGTTCCCGTTTGAGAGGTTCACGGGAGTCTTGAAGAATTATGTTAAAAACCGTGCTAGGCCAGAAGGAAGCATGGTCAAGGGCTATGGAACAGAGGAGGTCATTGAGTTTTGTGTTGACTTTATTCCTGACCTGAACCCGATCGGTGTTCCTCAGTCGCGCCATGAGGGGAGACTGCGTGGAAAAGGCACGCTAGGAAAGAAATCAACAACATGTATGGACGAGCAATCTTTCACTCAAGCACACTACACAGTTCTAGTTAATTCCAGCTTGGCGGCTCCATATATCCAGGAACACAAGGATATTTTACGCTCGGAATACCCGGAGCAACCTGAAGATTTCATTGCTAACGAACACGCGAAGACTTTCGGCGGTTGGTTGCAAAGACGTCTCATTAATGACAACATTGTTGAAGATGAGCTATACTTGTTGGCCAAGCAACCATCTTCGACTGTATTGACCTTTAAAGGGTACGAGATAAATGGTAACACATTTTACACGGCAGACCAAGATAAAAAGAGAACCAACCAAAACAGTGGCGTCCGGTTTGATGCAAAAGACGACAACGGGCAAAGGGTCACATACTATGGTTACATAGAGCAGATATGGGAACTTGACTACGGACCTTCATTTAAGGTCCCTTTGTTCTGGTGCAAATGGTTCAACCTGTCAGGCATGAAGGCAGACCCGAAGTACGGAATGACAACAGTGGATCAGAAGAATCTTGGGTACGGCAATGATCAATTCGTCCTAGCCAATGATGTGGCTCGGGTTTTCTATGTGAAGGACATGTCTAGCAGACCGAGAAAACGAAAAGATAAGGAAGCGAATACATCAGACGATGAACCAAGGCGCCACATAGTTCTTTCAGGGAAAAGAAACATCATGGGAGTCGAGGACAAGACAGACATGTCAGAAGATTACAATAAATTTGATGAAATTCCTCCCTTCAAAGTCAAAGATGATCCAAGCATCCCGTTAAATGATGAAGATACTCCATGGTTATGGCGCAATCAGAAGAAAGGCAAGAAGAAAAATAGATAGGGGGTGTTGTTGGTGATGTGTAATAATGTATTAAACCTTTTATATAATTGTGTTGACCATTTTGATAAATATCAAAAATTTGACCAGTTTCCACTAAATTTGACCATTTTGATAAATATCATTTTTATTTTTTAAGTGTTAAAATGACATTTAGACAATTTGTAAATAAATGTAAAAGAAAACAAAAAAGGGAAACAAAAAAGAAAAAAAAAGAAAGAGGAAAAGGAAAAAAGGATACAAAAAAATATCTTTATATTTTCAAATTAGTTTGATAAATATCTTATTTTTTATTTTTTTATTGTTTTAAATGACATTTAGACAATTTTTACACAAAATATCAGAAAATATAAATATGTTTTTATAAATATTTGATTTTTACAAAAGCTTTTTGAGTCTACTTTGATTTTATAAATAAATGTAAAAGAAAACAGAAAAGGGAAACAAAAAAGAAAAATAAAAGAAGAAACAGGAAAAAGAAAAAGGAAACAAAAAGAAAAAGAAAACAGGAAACAGAAAAAAGGAAAAAAACCTTTAGGACCGGTTTGTAACAACAACCGGTCCTAAAGGTGGGTTCGCTCGCGCCCAATTTTTGGACCTTTAGCACCGGTTTGTGTTAACAACCGGTGCTAAAGACCCCTTAGCACCGGTTGTTAACACAAACCGGTGCTAAAGGCTCTAGACCTCTCCGGTGCCGCCAACTTCTCGCCTTCTCGCGCGTCTTCTCTCCTCGCCGCCTCTCTCCTCGCCTTCTCTCCTCACCGACTCGACCTCCTCGCCGCCTCCTTGCCGCCCCACGTCGTCGCCTCCTCACCGCCGTCGCCTCCTCGCCGCTCCTCGCGGCCTCCTCGCGACGCCTCCTCGCCGCCTCCTCGCCGCCGTCGCCTCCTCGCCGCCCCACGCCGCCTCCTCGCCGCCTCCTCGCCGCCTCCTCTCGCCGCCTCCTCGCCGCCGTCGATTCCTCGCCGCCCCACGCCGCCTCCTCGCCGCCCCACTTCATCTTCTTCTCCCACGGTATATCCATATTTGTTGTAGTTCCTATTTTCGTATATCCTATTTTTGTATATCCATATTGTTGTATATCATATTGTTGTATCATATTTTTCATATATCATATATCCATATTGTTGTATCATATATCCTATTTTCGTATATCCATATTGTTGTATATCATATATCCATATTGTTGTATATCCTATTTTAGAGCCTTATCATATTGTTGTAGTTCCTATTTTTACCCTTAGACTTTATTCTTACCGTTTTATCGATGGAGATCGCAAAGTCCTATGATTGTATAAATGAGGTGACGTTTCTAAAAAAACACCCGAGCATTTGTGCCAGAACTGCGGTGAAGAAATCTGTGTCACACAATATAACTGTGTTGGCCAAGGGACCCTTTCGTCATTACGACTCCAACGATTCCAACGATTCCGACGATTCCGTAAAACCCTAAACCGACGATTCCGTAAAACTTTCCGACGATTACGATTCCGTAAAACTTTCCGACGATTCCGACGATTCCATAACTGCGGGGAAAGTTTCCGACGATTCCATAAAACTTTCCGACGATTCCGTAAAACTTTCCGACGATTACGACTCCGACGATTCGTAAAACTTTTCCGTAAACTTTCCGGCTCCGTAAAACTTTTCCGTAAATAATTTTGCTAAGTTAAATTCTTGTTACTAGCAGGTGTTGAGCTATGGATCCCCAAGAACCACATGATCAGCACGCCGATCAGCTCGCGGGAATGGGTGAGGCGGAGAAGGAAAGATACATGTGCCAGATGATTTTTGAAGATGCAACGGCCATTTATCATGATGACGATGGTGGACATGCGTTTAGCAATCAATTTTTGAACGACTCCGGTGACGGAGGTGAGAATATAGAAGATGTAGTAGATGCAGAAGTGCCCTCCGGAACAAACTCTGCCAATGTATATCTCTAGTCACTGTTGACGCAACAATTAATTTGTATTGCACTTACTAACGAATCATTATTTTCCCGTTTAGGCGCCCTCCGGAACAGCTAGCGCAAGTACTGAGACAAAGTCGAAACGAGGCCCGGCCGCAAGGTTGAAAGATACTGCAAGGTACTCGATCGATAAAGTTGCTGCTGATGGCAAACCACTGGAACCCCCAGAAACTTATCGCAAATTTGTAAATCAGTGCGGAGTTGTTGTAAGAGACCTGGTCCCGATCAACTTAATAGAATGGAATAAGCCGAAGACCGACGCCAACGTTGGAGCTACTTATGTCGATGACAGATTAAAAAGAGTGCTTTGCGACACGGTCTGGCTAAATTTCAGCGTAGCGGAAGATAAGAAGAAGAAAGTCGAGGAGTGGGCTTTGAAGAAGATGGCCACACAATTCCAGAGGTGGAAGAAAGACTTGTGGAAGAAATATAAGGACGAAGATCCAGTTTTCACTAGGCACCTAGTGAAGATAAGAGACGCTTGGCCTGATTTTAAGGCGTACAAGAAATCAGGTGTCTTTACATCCCGATCAGCCACAAATACGGAGAAAGGGAAGAAGAAGAAATATCACCATATTTTGGGGTCAGGTGGCTACATGACTGCCCTGCCTAGGTGGCGACGCTATGAAGATGCGCTTCTGAAAATAAATATCATTCCACAGACACATGACTGGCCCGATAGGTCCAAGTTCTGGTTGTTCGCGCATGGGGCAACGTTGGACGCTAAGACTGGGATGATTGTTGCGGAGGGACCATGGTCGGAAAAAATACCACAAGTCGTATCAGATCTAGAGAAGGCAATAGAAGCTGTTCGAAAAGGAACTTTTGTTCCCGATAGAGAGAACGACGAGTTGACGAAGGCACTCGGGAACCCCGAAAAGTGGGGACGAACACGAGGCTTTGGAGCCACTACCCCGTGGAACCAAGGGTTTCTGGCGGACCTTGGCACTTACAGAAGCCGTGGTAGAAGCAAGAGGAAGGCGCTGGAACGGATATCGACATTAGAAGAAAAGGTGGCGTTTCTCTTGAAGAAAGGGGGACACCCTGTACCTGACACTGAAGAGGAGGAAGAAGATCCTGCACCTGATGCTGATCAGCAGCAATTAGAAGACGATCCTGTAGCAGATGCCGTCCCATCTCAGCGTAGAAGCAGCGTGGGTTCCATGCAGCTGCAGCTAGAAGACGGTCCTGCAGTCGAACCGTCGGCGCCTCACTACCCCGTGGATGATGTCACGGAGAAGACAAACTGTGAGATACATATGCCAATGGGGAACATATCCTTCATGGTGGCGTCAGGCTATGCTTTACCGAATCAACCTGGAGCAACCTACCATGGTGGTCAGATTCCAGCATCCCATGCTCGTGTCGGGTTGTCAACAATTATGCCGGGATGCCAGTCAATTGAGCTTGATATTCCTGGAGGTGAAGGCGAGAAGACACTCGGAGAAATGGAGCTTGGTATCATCTTGTGGAAGAAGAAACACATCGTGTTTCCTAACGCGGTGCCAAGGCCACCGACTCCTCCAGGTACAAATGCACCACCTCCAACAATTACTGAATGTTGCACCACATGTAAGCCTATTTTTAATAGTTTTTTCACTTTCTTATAGAGAATGCACGACCTCCAAGTCCACCCCCCAACGCACCTCCAAGTCCACCCCACAACGAAGATAGGGAGCCCGAGGCCGAGAGTCCATCGCCCGTGCACTCCAGTGAGCCGACGGATGCGCCCACTACGGGTACGGCAAAGCGGAAGCTGCAGTTCAGAAGAAACGGGACTCCTCCCAAGAAGAGAGAAAGGAAACCCAATAAAGTCAAGACTCCCCCGAAGTTACCAGGCCTGATGACTCCGGAGGAACTAGATGAGGCCGTGAAAGCCAAAAACAAAGCATGGTTCGCACGGTTTCCCCTGAAGCCCCCTCCAGACATTTGGAAGGAAACTCTGAAGAATGTACCAAAGTGGAAAATTGAGCGCACCATCGACAACTTATATTATCCTTAACCGCCGCCACCGCCGCCCCTTTCAGACTATGAACGGTTCATTGAAAAGATGCACACCGCACAGATGAAGCAGGCGGATGAGATGAAGCAGGCGGAGCAGACGAAATGCGGGAAACAAGTTCCCCAGCTCGGTCAACAAGAAGCACAGTCAATTGCCCCGCTCAAGGTGTTATCTGACCAGGCTTTAGTGTCCGGTCCATGCATGGGCGACGTAGGTTACACTATTGCTGATGTGGTATATAAATATAAGCCCGAGCACCCTCTGGTCAAAAATCCTAGTGCTCTAACAACCCAACTATGGAATCTACATGTTTGGTACTTGGAAGACGCAAGGCAAAAGAGAGACTGTATCATGGCGGCAGTTCAGGATCAACACTACTTCGGAGAGTACGGTGTGGAGGTTGGGTTCGATGATTTTTTCCAGATGTACAATCAACGTGCCCTCGACAAAGCTATCGTCAGCTGCTACTGTTTGTAAGTGATTTATTTGGGTAATTTAATTATTTAGTTAAGCTCGCATTCATTGCCCGTATAATTATCACTCACGAGACATTCTTTTTGTACGCTACTATGCAGAATGAAGATTCGTGAATGCAGGCTGGCAGGAATCTGGGACTTTGGGTTCATTGACCCGTATTCGTCTGGGACCCGTTAACCTGGGACGCTGACACATGGAAGAGCGCGTGTCAGATGCTTCAAAGGTATATATATCGGCCTCTTTCGTTCATCGGCCTCTTTTTCGTTCATTTCCTGATATCAAGTAAGTAATAATTAACTCTTGTATTCATTTTTCTTTGTCGGCCAGGGTTTGGCAAATGTTCATCAAGGAAGAACCCGGTACATGGGCAGACAAGCTCCACTTTCAGATTAACAAAGTAAGTAGTACTACGTACCCTGGTTTCAATACCATTACCATTCTCTTGATTATTATTAATTTGATTGAATTATGTTCTCGTATATAGGGCGTCCCGCAACAACCACAGGGCACTGATTATTGTGGATACTACATTTGCGAGTACATTCACAAGATTATCAATGAGAAATACCATACTTCCAGAAATCTAGAGGTACGTAACCGGATCTTCACAACTTTATTTATATTGCCATCAATTATGTTTAGTTTTGTTCATAACTTAATTGTTTTCATCTACTTCTTTTAAAGCTGCAACGAAAGCGGGCGATGCTCAGACCAATCCAACGTTGCAAGGCAGTTGCAGAGGAATTGGCAGGATTTCTCCTCACGCAAGTCATAGATGAAGGTGGAGAATTTTTCCATCCTATGAACCAATAGCCAGCTCCCTTCTCTATGCAAGTATACAACTATAGGAAACGAACTTCAAATTATGTAATGATAATCGGTCAAGTACTTCGTGTTACATGTATATATGTACTTTTATTTGGTGCATCAACATTTAACCGCAAACACGGAATCGGAAACACATAACCGCAAACACGGAATCGGTGTTTCCGGATACGTGTTTCCGATTACGTGTTTCCGATTCCGTGTTCGTAAAAAACGGAACACGGACACACGGAATCGGAAAGACGTAAACGGAAATACGGAACCGGAAACACGTAAATGAAAACCCTGAAAATACGGAACACGGAAACACCGAAATACGGAATCGGAAACCCTGAAAAGAAAAGGAAAAAAAAGAAAAAAAAAGCATTAGGACCGGTTGGTGTTACCAATTCTAAAGGTCCTCCGCCTGCGCGCACTCTTCGGCGCCCACGTGGAGGCCTTTAGCACCGGTTTGTAAGAGACCGGTGCTAAAGGGGGGGGGGCCTTTAGTCCCGGATACGTAGCACCGGATGTGTATCCGGGTCCAAAGGCCCTTACCAACCGGTTCTAATACCCCTTTCTCCACTAGTGTAAGTCCAAGAAAATAACTGATCATCTTTGTGACACAGTATAATAGCTTGGTGGTCTGTGTATGGCTTTGTAAAAAGAGGAAATTTTTGCAATAAGAATATGAGATAAGATATATTTATGAGAAGGCTTAGTAAGCTCGATAATGTATATCAATTTTTGACACTCAAATTGTACTTCAATGAAACTAGCATGATAGCCACTTGTTTATCCTTGCTTTTTGAAAGCCGACCCTCACATGACCCAATCGATGTTTTGACCGCATAAGGATTGACTTATCCTAGAGTACAGGAGGTCAGAGTAGTATGGAGCGTACATGTAGGTTTAACCAAGTTACAAAGAAGGCATATCAATAGCCCATGGAGTATCCTCGCTTTCTGTATGTCGTCTCTCACGTGACACAAATGTGTTTTAAATTGGATAAGTTTAGGGTCCATAAGGATTGACTTATAGAGAGTAGATGGAGTCACCTTATTCAGAGAAGCATATTGCAGACAGGGAGGTTTAACCACAAATTTTCGTTGTGCTTGGCTTATAGTCGGGTAAAGAGGGAAATTATAACTGGCTAACTAATTGAGTCGGGAGCCCCAAGTGACCTCTGTTTCAAAGAATAAAGACTGAGGAAATTTTGTAGCTGAAATGACATAGACCCCGAGTTTCGGGGGTGCCGAATTTATTATGTTAAACACAAAGATGTATACATATATATGTATAATGTTGTGGAGCCAGTGGCTCTAAGTATAGTAAGGCCAAAGATGAGCGGTGTTCGAAGGCATGTTTGTTTCCTCCTGTGAGGTACGTGACTTCTTATGCTCACGTACGTCAATCAAATAAAATGACCCATTGATGAGGTTCTTGATGATGACAAAAGGCCCTTCAGATGGTGGTGAAAGTTTGTGCCTACCTATTTGGTCTTGACTCAAATGGAGCACTAAGTCGCCTTCTTGCAAAGTCCTACTACGAACTCTACGACCGTGATAGCAACGTTGGTCTTGTTGATATATGACTGATCGTGAGGCAGCAATGTCACGCTCTTCATCCAATGCATCAAGAGTGTCTTGGCAAGCTTGTTCATTATATGCTTCAACGTAAGATGTAACTCCGGGGGAATCATGTCCGATATCACTTGGTAAAACAACCTCTGCTCCGTAAACAAGGAAAAATGGAGTGAAACATGTGGATCTATTGGGAGTAGTCTGTATGCTCCAAAGTACCGAGGGGAGTTCTTCGACCCAACAACCTGGTGTTACAGTGATGATGCCATGTGGGTAACCATGACGATAAATCAACTTTTTCATGAATTGCATCGCAGTCTCAGCGTCACACTTATCGATCAGCTATCCTTCAACCCACTTGGTGAATTTATCCACTGCAACTAGAAAATGTGTCTTGTTAACTGATCAGATTTTGAAAGGAACCTCCATATCAAGCCCCCAGACTACAAACAGCCAAGTTATTGGAATCATCTGTAACTCTTGAGCCCACACATGAGCATGTCATGCAAACTTTTGGCAACCATCACACTTTTGCACGATGTCTTATGCATCAGCATGAGCAGTAAGCGAGTAAAAACCATGATGATAAACTTTTGTAACCAAAGAGCTCGAGCCAGCATGATTACCACAATCTCCAGTGTGGATTTCATTAAGGATTTCACGGCCTTCGGCACGAGAAACACACCGTTGAAGAACACCTGTAACTCTTCCATGGTGTAACTTGCCATTGACTATAGTCATGGACTTGCAGTGTCTGACAACTTGTCGCGCGATGATTTCCTCATCAGGGAGCTCGTCTTGTGTCAAATATGCCAAATATGGCATAGTCCAATCAGGGATTGCGTGAAGAGACGCCACCAGCTGTGCCGCGGGATCTGGGGTAGCAATGTCTTCCTCTGATGGCAATTTAACTAAAGGATTGTGAAGCACATCGAGGAAAATGTTAGGTGGCACCGGCTTACGCTGAGAGCCAAGTCTGGACAAGGCATCTGCAGCTTCGTTGAGTCAGCAATCAATTTTATCAACTTGATAACCCCTAAAATGACATGCAATACTTGTGACTACTCATCGATAAGTCGTCATGAGAGGGTCCTTGGAATCGCAAGTCCCTGATACTTGTTGAGCCACCAAATACGAGTAGCCCAAAGATCTCACCCGGCTGAGGTTCATCTCCTTGGCCATATGGAGCCCGTGAAGGAGAGCTTCATACTCAGCTGCATTGTTAGTGCAAGGAAACATCAGTCGTAAGATATAATAAAATTTGTCACCTCGAGGGGGAGATAAAATAACTCTAAGCACCGAGCATTCCAGCTGTCTTAACCCATGAAAGTGTATTGTCTAGTATGTGTTATTAAGGTTTTTCTTCGGGGAGTTGTAATTCAGTCCAATCATTGATAAAGTCCACCAGAACTTGAGATTTGATGGCCGTCCAAGGCACATACTTCACATGATGTGTACCAAGCTCGATCGCCCATTTAGAAATCCGACCTGTCTCCTATTAGTTTTAGATGATATCTCCTAGAGGAGCTGAATTGACCACTGTGACTGGTTGTTACAGGAAGTAGTGCTTGAGATTGAGGATGGCCATGAAGACACCAAAAACCAGCTTCACCCAATGTGGATATCGTTGTTTTGATAATGTCAAAATTCACTCACATAATAGACAGGCCTTTGCACTGGATATTCTTTCCCCGCCTCCTTGGGATGAACGACAAATACAACACTCACCGCTTTATTATTTGCGGCAATGGGCAAGAGCATAGGCTCTTTTTCAATGGGGCAGCTAAAACATGCGCTCAACCAACTGTTTCTTTAGTACCTAACTAAAATTCATCGTTACTGGCATCAGTCCACACAAAATTATAAGTCTTTTTGACCAACTGGTAGAGAGGAATCACCTTATCACCAAGGAGGACTGTAAATGAGCTCTATGCTACTATACGACCCGCCATGCACTGGAAGTCATGTATGTCTGCCGGTTTAGATAGAGAAGTTACCACTTTGATTTTCTCCGGGTTGGCGATGCCATGCTCCAAAACAAATCCCAGCAACTTGCCTGCAGGCACTCCAAAGACGCATTTGGTCGGGTTAAGCTTCATCTTGTATATACGTGGGTTATCGAATGTTTCCTTGAGGTCATTGATATGTCTCAAACGTATCTATAATTTTTGATGGTTTCATGTTGTTATCTTGTCATCTTTGGATGTTTTATGTACCTTTTATATCTTTTTTGGGACTAACTTATTAATTCAGTGCCAAGTGCCAGTTCCTGTTTTTTCTGTGTTTTTGGCTCTTTTCATATATGATTTTGGAACGGAGTCCAAACGGAATAAAAACACCGCAACGATTTTTTCCCGAACAAAAGAAGATCAGGGGGCCTCTGGGCCAACCCAGGTGGGCTCCAGGGCGCCCACAAGCTCCCACTCCGCCACCAGGAGGGAGGCGGCGGTGGCAGGGCTTGTGGCCTCCCTGGCCGCCCCCTGACCTAGATCTTTGGCCTATATATTCCCAAAAATTCAGCAAAAAATCAGGGGAGCCTCGAAAATACTTTTCCGCCGCCGCAAGCTTTCGTTTCCTTGAGATCTCATCTGGAGACCCTTCTCGGCGCCCTGCCGGAGGGGACTTTGGAGTTGGAGGGCTTCTTCAGCATCATCATCGCCCCTCCAATGACTCGTGAGTAGTTCACTTCAGACCTACGGGTCCGTAGTTAGTAGCTAGATGGCTGCTTCTCTCTCTTGGATCTTCAATACAAAGTTCTCCATGATCTTCATGGATATCTATCCGTTGTAATCTTCTTTGGCGGTGCGTTTCTCGAGATCCGATGAATTGTGGATTTGTGATCAGATTATCTATGATATATATTTGAGTATTTGCTGATTTCTTATATGCATGATTTGATATCCTTGTAAGTCTCTCCAAGTGTTGGGTTTTGTTTGGCCAACTAGATCTATGATTCTTGCAATGGGAGAAGTGCTTGGTTTTGGGTTCTACCATGTGGTGACCTTTCCCAGTGACAGTAGGGGCAGCAAGGCACACATTAAGTAGTTGCCATCAAGGGTAAAAAGATGGGGTTTTCATCATTGGTTTGAGATTATCCCTCTACATCATGTCATCTTGCTTAAGGCGTCACTCTGTTCTTTTGGACTTAATACACTAGATGCATGCTGTATAGCGGTCTACGTGTGGAGTAATAGTAGTAGATGCAGAAAGTATCGGTCTACTTGTTTTGGACGTGATGCCTATAGATATAATCATTGCCATAGATATCGTCACGACTTTGCGCGGTTCTATAAATTGCTCGACAATAATTTTTTCACCCACCATCTACTTGCTTTTATGAGAGAAGCCACTAGTAAACGCTATGGCCCTCGGGTCTATTCACATCCATCGTTTACACCTCCGCTTTTACTTTGCTTATTACTTTGTTGCTTTCAGTTCTCACTTGGCGAACATCTATAAATGATTGACAACCCCTTCATAGTGTTGGGAGCAAGCTTTTGTGTTTGTGCAGGATCTTGAGATACTCCTCACTGGATTGATACATTGGTTCTCAAACTGAGGGAAATACTTACCGCCACTGTGCTACATCACCCTTTCAACTTCGAGGGAACACCAACACAAGGCTCCAAGGCCACGTGGGAAATCCTTTGCATACTTGCCTAGGAAGTCCCTTAAGGAGTAGCCGCAACTGAAGGATTCCTGGTGCCATTGCTGATGAGTATCAAGTAACACTCCTATTTCTGGTGCCGTTGGAAGGTATTTTGTTGCAGTAGGAGTCATCGAGCAGAATCTCCTTCTGGGATTTAACCACAATATCATAGACATAAGCATGAACGTTGTTCCCAATTTGGCCGTGTAAACAGTTCTGAACACAACATCGATAAGTAGCCCCCACGCTCTTAAGCCCAAAAGGCATAGAGACATAACAGAAAGCGCCAAAAGGGGTGGTGCAATTCATCTTCGCTTGATCTTCAACAACAATCTTGATCTGATGATAACCATAATAAGCATCCATAAAACACAGACGTTCACATCCATCTATGGAGTCAACTATGTGATCAATGCGAGGAAGATAAAATAGATCCTTGGGGCAGGCTTTGTTGAGATCTGTGTAATCAACACACAAATCCTAAGTGTCGTTCTTCTTCAAAAAAAGCACCAAATTTGCCAACCACTTTCGGTGAAAAACTTCAACGATGAACAAGGCAGCTAGGAGCCGGTTACATCTTCACAAACAGCTTTCCACCTCTCCTCTTTAAAAAAATGGAGGAATTGCCGAACATGTTTCATCTTAGGATCAACATTAACGTGGTGCTCAGTGAGTTCCCTCGGTACACAAGGGATGTGAGAACGTTTCCATGCAAAGATGTCCTAATTCGCCAATAGGAAGTGAGAGGATACTCCCAAGTATTAGCAGCTGAATGTGTCAGCTTCAACCACACCTGAAAGATTAATATCTGCAAGCAAAGTATCAACAGCAAAGTGGTATGATAGCAACGGTGTCAGAAACGATCTGTTAACGGCAGACTATTCCTAACTGTCATATCAATGGCGCCAGAAGTTGCCCGTTGACGGAAATTGTCTTTTCCCGTCAACGCCGAGCGAATCAGAATTATAGCAGGTAGCAGAAGTGTAACGAGTAGCAGCAGTGGCAAGGAACAGCAGTAGCGACAGCAGTAGCAAGTAGCAATAGTAGCAAGTAACAGCAGAGCAAGTAACAACAGTAGCAACAATAGTAACAGCAGCAGAGCAAAACAAGTAACAACAGCAGTGGGACAAACTCGTAGGCGATGGGTCGGTGATTTGTTTGGATGATATTCATCATGCAATAGTTTTTACATGGAGAGATATGTGGCTAGCTCCCATTCGTCATTTTGATGTAGGCATGCATTCTGTGTGTCGTCATACGTGCTTAGGCAAAAGAACTTGCATGACATCTATTGTCCATCCCTCCCGTGCCAGCGGGGTCCAAATGGAAACTATGGAATATTAAGGTTCTCCTTTTAATAAATAACCGGACCAACGCATTAGAACTTGGTGAACACATGAACACCTCAAACTATGGTCATCACCGGGAGTGGTTCCGGTTATTGTCACTCCGGGGTTGCCGGGTCATAACACATAGTAGGTAACTACAACTTGCAAGATCGGATCTAAAACACACTTATATTGTTGACAAGATAATAATTTCAGATCTGAAATCATGGCACCCGGGCCCTAGTGACAAGCATTAACTATGGCAAAGTAGTAGCAACATCAATCTCAGAACATAGTGGAAACTATGGACCAATCCCCGTCAAAACTAACTCGATTACATGATAGATCTCATCCTACTCATCACCGCCCAGCGAGCCTACGAATAGATTACTCACGAACGATGAAGAGCTTCATGGAATTAGAGAGGGAAGAAGGTTGATGATGAGGATGGCGACGATTTCCCCTCTCCGGAGCCCAAAACGGACTCCAGATCTGCCCTCCAGATGAAGAACAGGATGTGGCGGGGCCTCCGTATTGCAAACGCGACAAAATCTTCTCTCTTGATTTTTTCTGGGACGAAAGTGAATTTATAGAGCTGAGTTTTGGGGCGGCAGAGCCACGTGGTCCCCACAAGCTTGCTAGCCGCCACCACGGGGTGGCGGCTACAGGGCTTGTGGCCCACTGGCCCATCCCCTCCGGTGGATCTTTGCGGAGGTATTTTTCATATTTTCCAGAAATATTATCCGTAAATTTTCAGGACGTTCTGAAAACTTCCATTTCTGCACAAAAACAACACCAAGGCAATTCTGCTGAAAACAGCGTCAGTCCAGGTTAGTTCCGTTCAAATCATGCAAATTAGAGTCCAAAACAAGGGCAAAAGAGTTTGGTAAAGTAGATACAATGGAGACGTATCAATTCCGCCAAGCTTAAAACCTTGCTTGTCCCCAAGCAACTCAGTTGGCAAACTGAGAGAGAAAGAAAAACTTGACAAACTCTGTTTGATCTTGTTGTTGCAACTATGTCTAACTCATAACCAGAATTTCAGCAAGATCACAAGTTAACCACATAAGCAAGTGACTCAAAGGTCTCACGGTAAACTAATATCAATGGCATAATCAGCTAACGAGCAAATAATAATGAGTTTCAAATACCAACACTTCAATCAAAACAAGCATGAAGCAATATGAATAGGTGGTATCTCGCTAGCTCTTTCTGAGACCGCAAAACATAAATGCAGAGCACTTTCAAAGATCAAGGGCTGACTAAACATTGTAATTCATAGCAACGAAGATCCAGTCATAGTCATACTCAATATCAATAAAAAGCAAAGCATAAAAATGAAAGAGGTGCTCTCTAATTGGTGCTTATACAAGAGGAGGATGACTCAACAGGAAAATAAATAGATAGGCCCTTCGTAGAGGGAAGCATTGATTTGTAGAGGTGCCAGAGCTCAAGCTTTGAAAACAGAGATAATAATTTTGTGTGGCATGCTTTCACTGTCAATGCAATGACCAAGAGTTATCAATATCTTCCATGCTACTCATGCTATAGGTGGTTCCCAAACTGAAAAGTAAAGTTTTAACTCCCCCACCACCAATCAATCACTCTCCACGGCTAGCCGAATCCTCGGGTACCGTCCATACTAACATCAATCCGGGGGGAGTCTTGTTTTACACTTATGTTTTTGATTTAAGCGTGGAACTGGGCATTCCAATTACCGGCCCCTTTCTCGTGAATGACAGTGAATAAATACATGTCGAGGATAACACTCCTAGCATGGAAGATACCAATAGCCCCCTGTCACCACATGAGCAGTTCGGGCATGCAAAACAGATTATTTCTTGAAGGTTTAGAGAGTGGCACATGAAAATTTACTTGGAACGGCAGGTATATACCGCAAATAGGTTGGTATGGTGGACTCTCATGGAAAAACTTTTGGGTTTATGGAAGTGGATGCACAAGCAGTATTCCGCTTAGTACAAGAGAAGGCTTGCAAAAGACTAGGAAGCGACCAACTAGAGAGCGACAACAGTCATCAAGATGCAATGAGTTTGACTAACATTGAATGCAAGCATGAACAAGATATAAATCACCATGAACACGAACATCATAGAGGCTATGTTGATTTTGTTTCAACTACATGCATGAACATGCGCCAAGTCAAGCCACTTGAATCATTCAAAGGAGAATACCATCCTATCATACTACATCATAGTCATCTCAAAATCTATGTTGGCATTCAAGACAAACCATTATAAGCTCCTAGCTAATTAAGCATGGCATCAGAAACTATGATCTCTAAGTTGTCATTGCAAACATGGTTCTCTCACAACAAAGCTGAATCAGGCATGACAAGCTAGTCATATTTACAAAAAAATAGATAGAGTTCATACCAGCTTTTCCAGTCTCAGTCACTTCATCATATATCATCATTAATGCCTTTCACTTGCATCATCAACGATATGAACAATAATAAGAGCGTTCGTGCATTGGACTAAGCTGTATCTGCAAGCAAACACAAAGGAGAAGACAAAGTAATATGCCTCTTTGAAGGCTAAACAGGTATGCATGCAAGAACCACTAAACATTGTAACCAATATCTTCTACCTTGACCCAAAGAAAAAGAAAACTATTTACACGGGAAAGCTCCCAACAATCAAAATAAGAAAGAAAAATCTTTTTGGGTTTTCTCAAAAGGACACAAAACAAGAAAATGGAAATAAACTAGCATGCATAGTACAGTGGCAAAGTGTGAACACCGGCTAACAAAGTGAAAGCATAAGCATGAATGTAAGGTCGGTGAGAACACGTACTCCCCCAAGCTTAGGCTTTTGGCCTAGCTTGGTCTACTCCCAAGGTGGGAAATAACCAGCTCCGGGATACTCCAAAGCAGACTGTGGACGCCACTGCTATGTGAGCTCCTCTGGCTCCCACTGATAAACTGGCGTCTGGTACTCGACTGGCGGCTCGGGCACGGGCACCTGTGGTTGGGCCAATCCCCAATATGTGTAGATGTCCGAGGGAATAATAGTGTACCTGCCTGCATGAAGATCGAACAAAGAAGGAGTAGGCAAAGTAATAGTCTCTCGAGTACCCTGACTAAATACCAGGTTATAAATCATCCGTCAACTAGCATCTCTATCCAGAAAATCATGGCGAAGCATGCTGTCATAATCCAGATATTTCTCTGGGAGGAGCATCTCTCCTTCCTCTCCCAGTCTAATGTGTATCTCAAAGTGTCTGGCGAGACGGGTAGCATAGATACCTCCATAGACGACACCCTTAGAACAGTTGGTGTTCAACAGCTGGGCTACTATAGCACCTAGGCTATAAGTCTTATTGTTATACAGGCCTTCGCGCAAAACCGCAAGGTCTGGAGAACTAAGTGATCCAGCCTCCCCACGGCCAATCAAACATTTCCCGCAAATAGTGAGAAGTACCGAAGCACAGGAAAATGTATGCTAGCAATTCTAGCGCGAGACACTCCTCTCTCCTCTCCAACAGCAATAGTACCAATGAAATCCTCCAAGTCCCGTGGACGAGGGTCACGGATATCCCCAACATAAGGTAATTTGCATACATTGCAAAAATCCTGTAGCATCATGCACTGGGGGGCATCGTATATCATTAACTCAACCATGGGAGGATTCTTCCTCTGATAAAAGTTGAAGCTTTGTACGAAGATATTAGTGAGGAGGAGGTATTGCGGACACTTATCTTCAATGAAGGCGGTAAGATCTGCATTCTCCATGAAGTAATAAAAGTATTCATAAAGCCCAGCGGCGCGCAAAAATTCATCACTTGGCCACTCGCACGCTTGAATTTCTGTGACTCGAGGGACTATGCACTTGGGGTGGTTCTTCTCATCCTCCTTGGGGTTACGGCTTGAAGAGCCTCTCAAGAACCTCCTCATCTTTTCCTTTTTCTAGCTCTGAAAAATTCTGAAATTTTTAGAGACTTCGAAAGAAAAGTGAATAAAGATTAACCCAACTCGTAGCAACTACTCCTACTAGTGCCTAGAGATCATATCACGCGCTAAAACTACTTGGGACCAGCTAAATCAACATTTCTAGCTCAAGAACAAGGTCACCAAGGTAGCAAGAATACGCGAAGGATAAAGCACTAGAGCAACAACTAATTGGACCAATGGAGGAGTCACTTACCAAGGAGTAATTTCCCCCAAAACGGTTCGGAGAATGGTGCTTTGAGCAAGGAGATCGAAAATCATAGCCAAATGAGCAAGAACACGGGTTTGAGCTGCGAAACAATTTTTTCTGGAGGTGGTAGAAGAGGATAGGAGCTGGAATGAGTGGAGGGGGTCCTTGTGCGCCCCACAAGCTTGCTAGCCGCCACCAGGGGTTGGCGGCTGCACGGCTTGTGGCCCACTGGTCTAGCCCCCAGGCCAGCTCTCAGGCCCAGTATTTTTCAAATATTCCAGAAAAAATCATACTAGATTTTCAGGACCATCAGAGAACTTTTATTTTCTGGGTATTTTTCTCCGTGGCGCTAAAACAGAAAACAGGAAAAGCTGAAAACAGAGGTATGTGACTCTTTGATTCATCCATTTGATGGTCATCGAAGTAAATCCGTCAATGGGGTTGATCAAGTCCTCATGACAAAACCTTTTAGAATCGCAAGAGAGAACGGAGAATTTTCGAATAGCCACTAAGTCACCTCAATGGGGATATGTATCTCCCCAACAAGCAAATCATACTTCATCTTGACACGAGAAATAGGGCATTCAAAGCTCCCAATAAGAGTCGATGAAGTCTTTTCGATAGCATTGATGCAATGTACTTGATATCGTTTCTTCGGAAAGTGCACTGTGTGCTCATTACCATTGACATGGAAACTGACATTGCCTTTGTTGCAATCTATAACAGCCCATGCAGTGTTTAGAAAGGGTCTTCCGAGGATGACAACCATGGCATCGTCCTCGGGAATATCCAAGATAACAAAGTCTGTTAATATAGTGGTGTTAGCAACCACAACAGGCACATCCTCGCAAATGCCGATAGGGAAAGCTGTTGATTTGTCGGCCATTTGCACATAAATTTCAGTGGGTGTCACCTTATCCAATTCAAGTCTACGATAAAGAGAGAGCAACATAACACTAACACCGGCTCCAAGGTCACATAAGGAAGTTCTTACGTAGTTTCCTTTAATGGAACAAGGTATAGTGGGCACTCCGGGATCACCAAGTTTCTTAGGAGTTCCACCTTTGAAAGTGTAATCGGCAAGCATGGTGGAGATCTCAAGATCTGGTATCTTCCGTTTATTAGTCACGATATCTTTCATGTACTTGGCATACAGAGACATTTTGAGCATATCAGTTAACCGCATCTGCAGAAAGATGGGTCTTATCATCTCAACGAAGCAGTCAAAATCCTCATCATCCTTTTTGTTGGATGGCTTAGGAGGAAAGGGCATAGATCTCTGAACCCATGGCTCCCTTTCTTTACCATGCTTCCTAGCAGTGAAGTTATTCTTATCGTATCTCTTAGGTTGCGGGTTATCAGGATTAACCGTAGGTTCAATCTCCACGTCCTCATCATTGCTAGGTTGAGCATTATTATGAACATCACTGTCCATATTGTGTTTCTGCATCAGACGCAGAAATATCATTAGGTTCTTCAGGTGTGACAGTATTTGGTGAACTGGCATGTTGGTTTCTATCATCCTTCTTCTTCTCCTTAGGATGACTGGGTGTATCAACATTAATTCCTTGAGAATCTTGATCAATTCTCTTAGGATGACCTTCAGGATACAAAGGTTCCTGAGTCATTTTGCCTCCTCTAGTAATCAGTGTGACATAGTTGTCATTTAATTCGTTGAGCAAGTCATTCTGAGCTTTAAGTACTTGTTCTACCTGAGTAGTAATCATAGAGGCATGTTTACTCAGAAGCTTCAGATCATTGACATTTCTGTCTACACAAGCACTTAAATGTCTAAGCATACCAGTACTTTGTTCCAAATGTCTGCTAACATAATCATTGAAATTCTGTTGTTTGGCAACAAAGTTGTCAAATTCATCAAAGCATAGGCTAGCAGGTTTGTCAAAAGGAATATCACTCTCATCAAACCTACGCAGAGAATTCACTTCTACTACTTGTATCGGGTTATCGAGACCATGGATCTCTTCGATAGGTGGTAGATTTTTTCCATCTTCAGATCTAATGCCTTTCTCTTGCATAGATTTCTTGGCTTCTTGCATATCTTCGGGACTGAGGAATAGAATACCTATTTTCTTAGGAGTTGGCTTAGGAGGTGGTTCGGGAATAGTCCAAGCATTATCGTTGATCAAGATGTTATTCAGAAGGATCTCAGCTTGTTCGATAGTTTGTTCCCTAAAAACACAAGCGGCACAACTATCTAGGTGGTCCGTTATAAAAGATATCAAGTATCTCATTCTTATTAAGATGGTGATCAGGCAAAGCGTTTTGTAGCTGGACGAGCCTCCCCCAAGCTTGTGGGAGACTCTCTTCTTGGAGTTGAGCAAAGTTGTATATTTCCTGCAAGGCAGCTTGCGTCTTATGGGCAGGGAAATATTTCTCACGGAAGTAATAGACCATATCCTGGCGACTACTCACACATCCACGAGCAAGATAGGTGAACCAGGCTTTAGCATCATCCTTTAAAGAGAAAGGAAACATCTTAAGGATGTAGTAGTGGTGGATCTTGTCCTCACTAGTGAAAAGGGTGGCTATATCGTGTAGTTTGGTAAGATGGGCTACGACCGTCTCAGACTCATAACCGTGGAAAGGATCAGATTCGACTAGAGAGATTATCTCAGGATCGACAGAGAATTCATAATCCTTATCGGTGATAAAGATAGGTGAAGTGGCAACCTTCGGGTCGTATTTCATCCTATCTTTCAGAGATTTTTTCTTCCACTTGAGAAGTAATTTATCAGCGTCATAGGCATCCTTACACGCAAGAAAATCCTCAGCTATCTCTCCCTCCATAACGTAACCCTCAGGTATATCAGGCAATTCATATCTAGGAGAGCTAGATATAGCAGGAGCAAAAGCAGGTTCTATCTCAACAGTATCGGCAGTTTTAGAAGCATCACGAGCAATGGCAGTAACTCTAGCAATATGAGCATCAAGGAATACCCCTAGTGGAACATCAGGCAAAGTAGTGTCTCTGGCAGTATCAAGCATAGCATCATCAGGCATAACATCTCTAGTAGTATCAGGCATAGCATCTCTAGCAGTATCAGGCTTAGCAGCATCATAAGCATCATCAAGCACAAGCGACATATCAAGATTTGTAGCAGGAGGTGATGTCGCAAACTTACTCATAACTGAAGGTGAATCAAGTGCAGAGCTAGATGGCGGTTCCTTACCTCCCCTCGTAGTTGAGGACAAAACATTGGTTTTCGGATCCTTCAGATTCTTCATAGTGATCAGCAGATATAAATCCCAAGTAACTCAGAGAATATAGCAATCGCTTCCCCGGCAACGGCGCCAGAAAAATGCTGATGGAAATCTCTAGCAATGGCTAGACGAAAGCTATTCTCGATTGCTCAACAATTAGAAATTGTCTTGCAATGACCCACCAGCGCGTGGGATCGAGGAAGTTTTTAGGGTAGAGTATTCAACCCAAATTTGTTGATTTGCCAATAGGAAGTGAAAGGATACTCTCAAGTATTAGCAGCTGAATATGTCAGATTCAACCACACCTGAAAGATTAATATATGCAAGCAAAGTATCAACCACAAAGTTGTATGAGAGCAACGGTGTCAGAAATGATCTGTTGACGACAGACTATTCCTAACTGTCTTATCAATGGCGCCAGAAGTTGCCCGTTGACGGAAGTTGTATTTTCCCGTCAATGTCGAGCGAATCAGAATTATAGCAGGTAGCAACAGTGTAACGAGTAGCAGCAGTGGCAAGGAACTGCAGTAATGACAGCAGTAGCTAGTAGCAACAGTAGCAAGTAACAGCAGCAATAATAGTAGTAACAACAGCAGAGCAAAACAAGTAACAACAGCAGTGGGACAAACTCGTAGGCAATGGGTCTGTGATTTTTTTGGATGATATTCATCATGCAACAGTTATAACACGGAGAGATATGCGGCTAGCTCCCGTTCATCAATGTGATGTAGGCATGCATTCCGTGTGTCGTCAAACGTGCTTAGGGAAAAGAACTTGCATGACATCTATTGTCCATCCCTCCCGTGGCAGCGGGGTCCAGAAGAAAACTACGGGATATTAAGGTTCTCCTTTTAATAAAGAACCGGACCAACGCATTAGAACTTGGTGAACACATGAACTCCTCAAACTATGGTCATCACCGGGAGTGGTTCCGGTTATTGTCACTCCGAGGTTGCTGGGTCATAACACATAGTAGGTAACTACAACTTGCAATATCGGATCTAAAACACGCATATATTGGTGACAACATAATAATTTCAGATCTGAAATCATGGCACTCGGGCCCTAGTGACAAGCATTAAGCATGGCAAAGTAGTAGCAACATCAATCTGAGAACATAGTGGATACTAGGGATCAATCCCCGTTAAAATTAACTCGATTACATGATAGATCTCATCCTACTCATCACCGCCCAGTGAGCCTACGAATAGATTACTCACGAACGATGAAGAGCTTCATGGAATTGGAGAGGGAAGAAGGTTGATGATGACGACGGCGACGATTTCCCCTCTCCGGAGCCCAAAACGGACTCCAGATCTGCCCTCCAGATGAAAAATAGGATGTGGCGGCGCCTCCATATCGCAAACGCGACGAATTCTTCTCTCTTGATTTTTTCTGGGACGATAGTAAATTTATAGAGCTGAGTTTGGGGGCGGCAGAGCCACGTGGGCCCCACAAGCTTGCTAGCCGCCACCAGGGGGGTGGCGGCTACAGGGCTTGTGGCCCACTGGCCCATCCCCTCCGGTGGATCTGTGCGCAGGTATTTTTCAAATTTTCTAGAAATATTCTCTGTAAATTTTCAGGACGTTCTGAGAACTTTCATTTCTGCACAAAAACAACACCAAGGCAATTCTGCTGAAAACAGCGTCAGTCCAGGTTAGTTCCATTCAAATCATGCAAATTAGAGTCCAAAACAAGGGCAAAAGAGTTTGGGAAAGTACATACGATGGAGATGTATCACTCCTCCCCAGCACAAGCTGACCCCGCATAAGCTGCATCCCCTTCCTCACACTCGTGAGCAATTTTTCGACTCCCATTTGAGTGTGATGGTACTGTTTTCCCCCGACAAATTAAGCTTGAGATAGATGTAACAAGGTCGATCCATGAATTGAGCATAAGCCGACCATCCAAAAAGAGTATGATATGGGCTCTTAATTTTGACTACCTCAAACATTAGATATTCACACCTATAGTTGAACTCCGAGATGAACGGGACATCTAGTTTCATCCGGCCAATTGGATATGTAGATTTTCTAGGAACAATTCCATGAAAATTTGTAGAAGATGGGTCCAACTTGTCCTTAGAAAGGTTCATGCGTTGGAAGGTGTCATAGTATAAGATGTTGATGCTGCTTCCTCAATCCATTAGAACTTTGTTTAGAACATAACCTCCCACTTGAGGGGCAACCACGAGAGCCATACCACCCGGATTATCAATCTGAGCTGGATGATCCTCTCGGCTCCATGTTATTGGGTATTTAGACCAACTCAAATACTTGGGGGTTTCCGGCTCGATCTTATTGATGGCCCTATTTTGACTTTACTCTTCTGCCTTCAAGTACTAGTGGTGAACACCTGATACTGTGTGTTGCTAAGTTGCATGGGTTTACTTTGAAAACTGGGTTGATTGTCATGCTGCTGATTTCCCTATCCCGATTGTCATTGCCCATTGTTGTTATCGCCAGAATATCGATAACCTGCACCTCAGCTTCCCAATTCATGGAAGCTTGGACCCATGAAGCCCCTAGATGAGCCTCCACTAAACCCTTTGGAATGACCTGGATTTCTACCATTGTTGCCTCCTTAAAAATTGTGGAAAACTTGATTCCGGAATGCCTACATGAAGTGGAAATTCTCCCATGGCATATCAGGGAAACTGTGTTAGGACAAGGTCCCTTGAGCACTTATTCATAATTGCGTGGCTTCCCATGGTAAGCCCTGCCATAGTTGTTGTTTCGTCGCAGGTTTTTAGAACTAGTGTTGTAGCAAAAAAATATGACCCGCCATCCTAATGCTTGCATTTCCCACCATTGCTCTGATTATTATGGTTTCCCTGATGCCGAGAATTGTGTTGTTGATGACTTTTGCTATTGTCATGCTTCTTCCCTTTGCCAATTTTATCCTCATCTCAGTCGGGATATTTAGTGTTGTCAGAATTAACATATGTGGAAAGGACATCCATGAGGTTTCCCATATCCTCAACCTTCCGCTTGAGGCATCCAAGCTTCTGCACAAGTGGTTGGAAGTGGCAATTTTTCTCCAAAATCAAATCATCTTGGGCAACCATGATACTCTTAGATGAGTGGATGATTTCTACAACTCGATGAGTCCAATGGTGAGCCAATTCATCCCATGTTGTACACAATGCTGTAAGTCAACAAACGTCATTAGTCTCTTGCAAGTACCTTGGGAATTCTTGATGAAACATTTCTTCAACTCTGATCAAGAGTTAATGGAATAGGGGGGCAGTTTTCAATCATGCTAGAGCCGGTCCTTCCAACATCATGGTCAAGTACTTAGCACATACGACATCGCTAACATCAAGCATGTCCATAGCCAACTCAAAACATTCAAACCACGTCGCCGGCTTGAGACGATCGTGTAATTAGGGACCTTGTGAGGACCCTTAAAATCTTTGAGCATACGCTCGCTCGTATAGTTCGAGATAGGCATGGGACTCCAATCTTCCTGTTGTTTATACCCGCCATCGCAGAGTCAGGCCGGGTCAAGGAGGGTGGTACTTCTCCCACTGCCGCTGCTACTTCTTCTACTTCTTGTAAGGCTCGAGCCGCGTCCACAATTTCTTGGGCATCCGAAAACATAGGCCGGTTTGGGGAATTATGAGGTTGTTGCCTGCGACCACTACTAGACACCGCTCGTGAATCGTGGCGACTCTTACTATGACTTGCGTAAGGTGTAGAATGAATCATGTCCTGACTATTGGAATATTGTGCATGTTGGGTGACAGCTGTTTTCAACATATCGATGGAGTTCATAGCATCAACTTCAATTGGGATGCTTCCAGTAAATAGAATTGTTTCAAGGTGCCGAGTTGCCGCCATCATATTATCCACCTGGTTAGATAAGTGATCAACCGGCGTGTGGAAACAACGCGATAATGTCTGAGCCGATGGTGGTTGAGCCGTGTGAGGCTGCTAAGCCGTCTGGTGGGGTTGTTCCACTTGAGGTTGCCCGGTCCCTGGCGTGCGCTGCGGAGTATCAAATAATTGGGTTGGCTCAAGATTAAGAGGCCGACGACTCTCGTGTCTCCTCAAGTGAGAAGCATCCGAGGCGTCTTCGCGGAGTCCCAGCTGCCATGCTTCTTACTTTAAACGCCTAGTCTCACCACACATGTGAGCCTGTAACTCTACCATGCAAACATTCTCATCATTGATCTCCCCCTGAATCTTGGTCATCTCATCTCGAAGCTTAGACAGCTCCATGTTGCGCTTCTCATGGTTATCTGATGTAACTGGTTATGCCAAAAGGCTCCTCATCTCTATCATCAAGTCTACCAAAGCTTGAGCCGCATCTTGCCTGTCCCGGTGGCTTCCGAGGCTGACGGTGACCCGTCAGCGCCGTTGGCTGCTCCGATGACGGTGGAATTATGCACCCCATCGGTTCCTACCATGTAGACGGCGGCTTGATATCGCGGTTCAATAAACTCCAAATCATCTGCGCAGGCCCCAAGATTGGGTTCAAAAACTGGCAGATCGACTCGGTGTCACCTGTTGACGACTCCCCGTCGTCAGATTTTCCAAGGGTATCCCCGTTGGTCATGGAGTTGTCTGCTAGTTAGACCCCGTGAGTAAAACCAACGAAGACATGCTTCCAGCCGGTTTGAGAATGATCGGGTTTCTTGTGCCGAGCCGGCTCGACGATGTCGTTGCAGATGTCCAGCTCGGGTCTACACACGTCGATCTTGCCGATGAACATGTAGATTTTATCGAAGGGGGCCCGGTACCCATACTCGATTGAGCCGGCCTCGGGACCCTAGTCTGAGTCATGTAAAGCTTACCACGACGACTCTTGGTCATATTTACGATCGCGTATCACTCGATCCCTCGAAGATCTCCCTTCAAGAACTCAACTCCACCATGCGTTGGCCCCATGGTCGGCGCCAACTATCATGGGTTATTACGGTAGATGTCCTCGGGAAAGGACTTAGGTGCGAGGTCATCGCAACTAGGTGGCAACTTGAACGCGGTTGGTCATAATCGAGAAACACGAGTGTACCCAAGTTTGGCCCCTTCCGATGGAGGTAAAACCCTATGTCCTGCTTTTGGTGTTTATTGAATATCAACAACCTAGCTCTCTAATCTTGTTTACTTGTCATTTCTACCTCACGGGCTCTGATGTCTACTACACAAATTTGTTCTTGTAGACTATGTTGGGCTTACAAGCGTAGAGTTTTGTAGGACAGTAGCAATTTTCCCTCAAGTGGATGACCTAATGTTTATCAATCCGTAGGAGGCGTATGATGAAGATGGTCTCTCTCAAACAACCGTGCAACCAAATAATAAATAGTCTCTTGTGACCCCAACACACCAAATACAATAGTAAATTGTATACGTGCACTAGTTCGGCAAAGAGATGGTGATAAAAGTGTATTAATGATAGTAGATATTGATTTTTGTAATAGTAACAATAAAAAGCAGCAAGGTAGCAAGTAACAAAAGTGAGCACAAACGGTATTGCAATGCTTGAAAAGGAGGCCTAGGGTTTGTACTTTCGCAAGTGCAATCTCTCGACAATGCTAATATAACTGGATCACATAACTATCCCTCAACGTGCGATAAAGAATCACTCCAATGTTCCTATCTAGCGGAGAACATAAGAAGAAATTGTTTGTAGGGTACAAAACCGCCTCAAAATTATTCTTTCTGATCAATCTTTCCGAGAGTTCATACTAAAATAACAAGTTATCCTTTCTAATCGATCTATCCAAGAGTTCGTACTAAAATAACACCATAAAAGATTTGGATTCGTAAAACTCAATCCAACACAAAGAACCTCAAAGGGTGCCCCAAGATTTCTATTGGAAAAACAAAGACGAGAACGTGCATCAACCCCTATGCATAGATTACCCCAAGGTCACCTCAGGAATCCGCGAGTTGAGTGCAAAAACACATACCAAGTGAATCAATTTGATACCCCATTGTCACCACGAGTATTCATAGCAAGATATAAATCAAGTGCTCACAAATCCATAAAAGTGATCAATCCGATAAAATGAAATCTCAAAGGGAAAACTCAATCCATCACAACAAGATAGAGAGGGAGAAACACCATATGATCCAAATATATTAACAAAACTCGAGATACATCAGGATCATGCCATCTGATGAACATGAGAGAGAGATTAAACACATAGCTACTCATACAAACCCTCAGCCCAGAGGGTCGACTACTCCCTCCTCATCATGGTGGCCATAGGGATCATGAAGATTGCCTCCAGTGATGATCTGCCCCTCCGGCAGGGTGCCGGAATAGGCTCCCGATTGGTTTTTCATGGCTACATTGGCTTGCAGTGGCGAAACTTATGATCTATGGTTATTTATGGGGGTTACTATATTTGTAGGAATTTTTGGTATCGGTCTCATGTCAATATGGGCTTCGAGTGGCCCACTAGGCACCAGGGTGCGCCTAGGGGGGCTGGCACGCCCGGGTGGTTAGTGGCCACCTCCCTTATCTTTTGTCCTCCTACAAAATCGTCAAAAAGTTTTGTTAAATTCGGAGACTTTTACTTCTATATGAAAAACAAGACCACGGTAGTTCTGCTGAAAACAACGTCAGTCTATGGTAGTTCTAAATAAATCATATAGACTGCAGCAAAACCATATAATAGTATTGTAAACATAGGCAAACATGGCATGAATAATTCATAAACTATAGATACATTGGATACGTATCAGCAACCCCAAGCTTAATTCCTACTTGTCCTTGAGTAGGTAAATGATAAAAGAAATAATTTATGAAGTGTGAATGCTAGCATAGTGTTGATACGTCCCAAACGTACCTATAATTTCTGCTCATTCCATGATCTTTTGGGTGACATTATTATATGTTTTGCTACACTTTTATATCATTTTACACATATTTGTACTAACCTACTAACTCAGTGCACCAAGTGCCACTTTCTGTGTGCTGATGTCTATTTTGTAGGGGCTTTTACCCAATTTTATGCAGCCCAAAAAATTCTAGGAAAAATATATAAAAAATCAGCAAAACAGAATCTTCCGGATCACCGACGATGGGCCACACGGGGCCACGGGCTGCCCAGACGACCTGCTGGCAGGGCCAGGCCCTAGGCCGCATCAGGAGACTGCTTGGGTGGCCCCACCTCCTCTGATGCCCTCCTTTGGACTATATTTAGAGTCCCGAGAGGAAAACCTTCCACAACTTCCAGAATCGTGAATTTCTCCATCGTTCCACCGTTGTAGCGCTTCCGAGATCGGGAGCGTCAGGAGACCTCTTCCCGGCACCCTGCGGGAGGAAGGATTGACCTGTGGGAGCTTCTCCACCGCCATGGATGCTTCTCGGACGTGCCGTGAGTAGTCCTCCTTGGGCCATGGGTCCATGACCAGTAGCTATGTGATGTCTTCTCTCCAATCTTGTGCTTCAATGGTTAGTCCTTGTGAGCTGCCCTACATGATCAAGGCATCTATGTAATTCTCTTGCTATTGCTATGCTCGGTTTGTTGGGATCCGATGGATTATGAGATTATGTTCAGATTGTAATGAGTTATATATTTGATTATCATTTTATATTATGTTCCTTAGTGATTCATGCATGTTCTCTGTTTCTATTTATTGCTTTGGCCGAGTAGTAGATTGTAACTCCAAGAGGGAGTGTTATTTATGATTGTGGGTTCATGCCCCTCGATGTCTAGCTTGAGTGACAGAAACATGAAACTAGGGAATGTGTTGTTGCCACCAGGGATAAAAAAACGGTGCTTGTGACCACGTTTGCAAGGATTGTTTACCTTACGCATAGTTTGTTAATGCAGTTGTCCGTTGCTTTGAGTTTACACTTTGGGTGTGGCTCGCAACTTAATACCGGAGAGATGTTCTGGATATATATCTCAAGGTGGATGATTAGTAAGTAGATGTTGATGAATAAACAGTCTACTTGTCTTGGCGTACTGCCCATTACTATTGAACCTCTAACTATCAAGTAGCATGATTAGCATTGCGGTGCGTTCATAATTCTGTCAATTGCCCAACTCTGATTTGTTTACCCAAGCATAGTTGTTTATCATCTTTTGGGAGAGAGACATCACTAGTGAACATCATGTGACTCCGGTCCATATCACCATCATTGTTTACACCTCCTTTATTTACCACTTTCATTTACTTTCCCATTGCAATCATTATTACTTCCCGCTTGTGTTTTGATCCTTTGCAAACTGCAAGGCCGGAGAGATTGACAACCTCTGTGTACTCGTTGGGAGCAAAGTTATTTGTGTGTGTGGAGGTCCACGTCTTCTGCTAGCGCCAGGGTGGAAGACACCTACTTGTTGGTCCTAGGAGCCCTCCTGGATCGATAAACCTTACAGTTCCCGTGTGAGGGAAAAATTGCTGCTGACTACATCTCAACCTTCCACTTGGGGTAACCAACGAGGTGCGAGAAGTATATACATCATCTCGGCATCAAGCAAAGTTTTCTCGCGCCATTGCTGGGGACTCCGGTCTTCAAGATAGGGGAATTGCACACTATCCTTTACCTTTGCTTTTTAGTCTTGTTAGTTTGCTTTTTAGTTTTTTATTTAGAGTCTTATACCTAAAACCACAAAAAATTTAGTTGTTTTGTTCTTGCTCGTTGCGACTGCTATGGGTTCCACTGAGAACATCATGTTGGGTGACTTCACTAGTCACAACAACAATGATTATAACTTCTCTTCTATTGCTCCACTTACAACTAAGGGTCTTTTTACAAGTAAACCTTGTGACTATACTAGTTATTATGGAGAATTATGCCCTTGGCATGGTTGCATCAGGAAGCCACAGGATCTTTGGTTTGAAGTTGCTCCTCAACGTCCCCAAACTTGGGAAGACGTCCAAACTCTTACCATAGAGAGCAAAACATAGAGCATGACACTACAATTTTACTTAATAGCAAGAATATTGAATTTGACAATTGTAGTCTTTCCGAAGTCATCACCTTTTTTTTTGCAAAGAATGGTTAAATACCCCCACACTAGTACGCATAATATTCCCTTCACCGAGCATATTACCAATGATCTTATCAAATCTAGGGAGGAGAAGCTCAAGCTAGAGACTTATATTCCTAGGAAACTAACAGATGGTTGGGATCCTATGATCAAAATTAAATTGAATAATATCTCTTGCTTTGCTTTGTCTGATGTTGGAGCTAGTGCTTCCGTTATGCCCAAAAGAATGTATGATATGCTTGATTGGAAACTTTATGATCCATGTTCTTTTGGTGTTTGTCATATTGATTCTTCCATAAATAAACCTTTAGGGAGACTTTATGATGTTCTTATTATTGTCAATGATAATTATGTTGTTGTTGATTTTCTTATTATGGACATTGAATGTGATCCTTCATATCCAATTATTTTGGGACGTCCTTTTCTCCGCACCATTGGTGCTATCATTGACATGAAAGAGGGAATTATTTAATTCCAATTTCCTCTTAAAAAGGGAACGGAACACTTCCCTTGAAAGAAGATTAAGTTACCTTATGAGTCTGTTACTCGGGCAAGTTATTCTTTTGGAGTTGATAATACTTGATCTTCTTGCATTATGCCTAGATCAAAGGCACAAAAGGAAACGCTTGTTGGGACGCAACCCAATTTGTTTTTACTTTTAGTTTTAGTGGTCTTGATGCTTGTTACTACTGTAGCAACATCATTGTATCTTTACTTTTTAGCTTTGTGCCAAGTTATAGCCTCCAATTGGAAGAAAGTTCAAAAATTGTAACATGCTGTCCAGAAACAGATTATGTCTCCCTGACGGACAAATTTTCCAAAAATCACCAGATCATATTTTTGATCTGAACTGTTTTGACAGCATGCTCTATATAATTGCCTTTCTGTCATTTGTTCTGAGTTTTTTGATTTGAGTTGCAGAAATGCCCCGAATAAATTATTTACTTCTTGTTGTTCTGTTTTTCACAGATTCTGCCATGTTTTGTGTTTTCATTGTTTTGCAAATCCTAAGCTTACTTTTTATTTGCAAAAACCTTTTGGCAATCATGAGAAGCAGTATATTTTCATGAAAATCTTTATTTCCAGCAGGTAATGAATTCTTTTATTAAGGGTACTAACCACTCTAATCAGCTTATGATGAGTTCCGTATGAAGGGAGTTTTCAAGTATTTGATGGGAGATGATGAAAGAAGATATAGGAGTGTCAAATACTCAAGCTTGGGGATGCCCCCATGCACCCCAAGAAATATTCAAGGTGACTCAAGCGTCTAAGCTTGGGGATGCCCCCGTGCATCCCCTTCTCTATCAACAATCATCAGTTCGTCCATCTCCATGCTATATTTTTATCACTTCATATGTTATGTGCTATGCTTGGAGCGTCCCGCTATTTTCTTTTTAGTTGTTTTAGTTTTCATTGCTGTTCATAACAAGTCGGAACCTAGCCTACCTTGTTTGGGAGAGAAACACGCTCCATTCCACTCTAGAACACAACATAGGTTTTGATGCTTATATTTTGTGTGTGCTCTTCATCTTTCCATAGCTACTGTCATGCTTAGCTCTTAGTTTTCATGCTTATCTTTGTAAGAGATTTTATTTAGGTTGCTTTTGGAACTCTCTTGAGTTATCATGCTTATCTTGTTTAGATAGTTGGCTCGTTGCACTGAGTTGTGTGTCTTGCATGAGTAGGTAATTGAGGTTACTATTTAAGTATATTAGTAACTTGCAATAGTTTTGAGGTATTGATTTGAGTAATGTTTGGACTATTGGTGCCAAGAGCTTGAGTCTATTAGTGATAGGTGTCGTATTTTGCGAAATACTTGTGTTTTTAAAAAACTAAAAATTAGTTGAGAAATCTAGCTAATAAATTGATCGCTAATCTTTGGAGGGGTTGGAATTTATAGAGTACCCTCACGTTACCATGAGTCGAGGATGCGCAAGGATAACCAAACCCCCAAACACTCCTCCTCGGGGTACTTGTCTCTTTGTGAACCTCCTAACTAGATAGAGAGGTACTGATAATAAGTGTATGAGTTCTTCGGACTAATGTGAGTATTCGATTGTTGGCACTTCCACCATCCCTATTTTGCTAGCCTCTTCGGTGCCGTGCATTGCCCTTTCTCACATTGAGAGTTGGTGCAAACTCTGCCAGTGCATCCAAACCCATGACATGATACGCTCTGTCATACATAAGCCTCATTATATCTTTCCTCAAAACAGCCACCATACCTACCTATTAAGGCATTTCCATAGCCTTTCCGAGATACATTGCCATGCAACATCCATCATCTCATGACTTGATCTTCATGTCATACATGATTTTGCTTGATCGTAGAGCCGCATGATAGTTGGGCCTTGCCCCAATTATTGCTACATGACGTGCTAGTATCATTGCATATCCTGCTACACTGGCAGCGACATACATTTGCATACATCATGATAGTTTTCACTTGTCTTTATGTTGAGTACTTCTTATAAAGTGTGATGATCTTATTTTTATTCATGTAAAACATAGAGTGTTGCCCTTAAGTGAGGAAAAGATCACAAAGAGGACAAACAAAAGATCCCAAAGAGGAAAAATGAGAGATAAAAAGAAAGAGCCAAAGAGGCCACATAATAAAAAAATAAATAAAAAGAGAGAAGGGGGCAACACTACTATTCCTTTGACAGATCGACACTCGTACTCCATTGCTATATTGGTACTACATAGAGATTTTCATTCATGCATACCTATGTGGGGACCCTTACACTATAGAACTTGGTTGGCATATTCCAATGATGAGCCTCCTTAAATGAGCTCTAGGTCTTCATGAGCAAACAAGTTGGATGCACCCCCACTATTTCCATTGGAGAGCTTACCTTAGTTCATATGTGCATTCGTTACATGGCAATCCTTACTCCTCACATCATATCTATCATTTGGACTAACTTACTAACTCAGTGCACCCAGTGCCAGTTTCTGTGTGCTGATGTCTATTTTGCACGGGATTTTACCCAATTTTACGAAGCCCGAAAAGTTCCAGGCAAAAATTTCAAAAATCAGGGAAACAGAAGCTTCTGGATCACCTAAGATGGGCCAGAGGGGGGCCAAGGGCTGCCCAGACGATCTGCTGGCGTGGCCAGGCCCTAGGCCGCTTGGGTGGGCCTCACCTCCTCCTGTCCCTCCTTTGGCCTATATTTAGAGTCCAGAGAGTAAACCCTTCCACAACTTCCAGAATCGCGAATTTCTCCATCGTTCCACCGCCGCAGCGCTTCCAAGATCGGGAGCGTCAGGAGACCTCTTCCCGGCACCCTGCGGGAGGGAGGATTGACCTTCGGGAGCTTCTCCACCGCCATGGACGCTTCCTGGAGATGCCGTGAGTAGTCTTCATGACCAGTAGCTATGTGATGTCTTATCTCCGATTTTGTGCTTCAATGGTTAGTCCTTGTGAGCTGCACTACATGATCAAGGTATCTATGTAATTCTCTTGATATTGCTATGCTCGGTTTGTTGGGATCCGATGGATTATGATATTATGTTCAGATTGTTATGAGTTATATATTTGATTATCCTTTTATATTAAGTTCACAAGTGATTCTTGCATGTCCTCTGTTGCTATTTATTGCGTTGGCCCAGTAGTAGATTGTTACTCAAAGAGGGAGCATTATGCATGATTGTGGGTTCATGCCCTCGATGTCTAGCTTGAGTGACAGAAACATGAGACTAGGGAACGTGTTGTTGCCACCAGGGCGAAAACAACGGTGCTTGTGACCACGGTTGCAAGGATTGTTTACCTTACGCACAGTTCGTTAATGCATTTGTCCGTTGCTTTGACTTTACACTTTGGGTGGGGCTCGCAACTTAATACCGGAGAGATGTTCTGGATAGATATCTCAAGGTGTATGATTAGTAAGTTGATGCTGATGAATAAACGGTCTACTTGTCTTGGCGTACTGCCCATTACTATTGAACCTCTCACAATCAAGTAGCATAATTAGCACTGTGGTGCGTTCATAATTCTGTCAATTGCCCAACTGTGATTTGTTTACCCAAGCATAGTTGTTTATCGTCTTTTGGGAGAGAGACACCACTAGTGAACATCATGTGACTCCAGTCCATATCACCATCATTGTTTACACCTCTGTTATTTACCGCTTTCATTTACTTTTCCGTTGCAATCATTATTACTTCCCGCTTGCGTCTTGATCCTTTGCAAACTGCAAGGCCGGAGAGATTGATAACCTCTCTGTACTCGTTGGGAGAAAAATTATTTGCGTGTGTGGAGGTCCACGTCTCCTGCTAGCCCAGGGTGGAAGGCACCTACTTGTTGGTCCTTGGAGTCCTCCTGGTTCGATAAACCTTACAGTTCCCGTGTGAGGGAAAACTTGCTGCCGAGTACATCTCAGCCTTCCACTTGGGGTAACCAATGAGGTGCGAGAAGTATATACATCATCTCGTCATCAAGTGCATCACTTTGATCAATGACGATTTCAATAACTTTTCCTAGCATCATAACATCAACTCTTTCTTATAAAACTCATGATGATAAAGTAGCAATTGAAAACATAATTTTTGATGTGGAATGCTACCTATCATATTCATCATGTACTCTTTTGTTTTGTAGCATGGACATTTGTATTTGAATGATTCAAAGCAATAGTCTATAATTTGACGGGAAAACATTATTACTCAAGCATATCAACAAGCAACAAAGTCTTTCAAAATTTCAATGCAAAAGAATGCTATCCCTAGCCTATCATGCACAACCATTGATCATTTAATCCAACACACCCAAATATTAGCTAAATCCAATGCTCAAGTATGATAATAGTGTTCCGTAGTTGGTACTTTATAAGAGAAGATGGAGACTCAAATACAAATAAACATTGCATGAAAGTAAATAGATAGGTCCTTCTTAGAGGGAAGCAGAGATTTGTAGCGGTGCTAGAGCTCAAGGAAAAAAATGAGAGATAAAATATTTTGGGTGGCATGCTTTTCTTGTCAACGAAAACAACTAAGAGTTCCCAATATCTTCCATGATAAACAAATCATAGGCGATTCCCAAACTGGAAATACATTTCATTCCTTTTTCCACCATTATTTCACACTCCATGGCTAGCCGCATCCTCGGGTACCGTATATACCAACACTTTCCAAGGTATTTATTATTTTACAACATAAAATATTTTTCCTTTGCATTTCGGGACTGGGCATCCCAATACCTCCATACTCTCGTGCAATGTCAACTGAATAAACACTCATCTTGATAATAACCTATTTAACATGGAAGATACCGGCCACCCCTCGCCGCTTCATTAGTAGGTATGGTGGACTCATTTGGCACAACTTTGGGTTTAGGATTTGGATGCACAAGCAGTGTTCCCGCTTAGTACAAGTGAAGGCTAGCAAATAGATTGAGAAGCGCCCAACCAAGGAACCAAAACCATCATAAGTGAACATTAAATATAACTAACACCGAATAATGTATCACAAGTAGGATGTAATTTCATAGCATAACTATTGACTTAATGTACATGCATAGGGAATCACAAACCTTAACACAAATATTCTTAGTAAAGCATAATTACTCATCAACACAACTCACATATCGCTATCTTCATATCACAAAACTATTGCAAAGAATCAAGTTTAACATCCAATGATCTTGACGAAAGTTTTTATTATATCTCCCTAGATATCTATCACATTAGGACCAATTTCGTTTAAAGCAAATTTACATTGCTAATAACAAGCTCTCAAAAAATATAAGTGAAGAACGAGAGCAGAAGTTTCTTTAAAATTGTCAACTCTCAAAATAATATGAGTGAAGTAAGAGAGCATTTATTCGTTGTTTCTACTAACTGTTAAAATAACCTAAGTGAAGCATGAGAGCATATTTCTTTAAAATAACACCACCACCGCGCTCAAAAAGATATAGGTGAAGTACTTGAGCAATTCCATGTCTCAAAAATTTAAATGAAACATAAAGAGCGATTCTAACAAATATTAGCATAATTTGGCTCTCTCAAATCATTGTGTCCATCAAGGTTTCTTTCAAAAAGAAAATAAAACAAAAGACACTCCAAGAATAGCATATATCATGTGGACAAATAAAAATTTAGGCTCAACATAGGCTCACTGATAGTTGTTGATGAAGAAAGGTGGGATGCGTAGCATCCCCAAGCTTACATACTTGAGAATTCTTGAAATATTTACTTGGGGTGCCTTTGGCATCCACAATCTTGAGCTTTTGTATCTCGTTCAATCCTCTCATATCCCGGTTTCACCTAAGTCTCAAAAACTTCATATACACAATAGTTGAAAAGAACTCGTGAGATAGGTTAGTGCACATAAGCATAAATCAACTCTTTATGTACTACCAATACAAGTTGCATAGTAATTTTCAAACATTCGGTACTATATACTATTATTTCCACAATTTATATCTACCAATATAAGCTATGAAAACGATAGGATAAGTAGATAACAAAACTATGACATCAATTTGTCCAGAGAGAACAGTCCATGGAAATCTATATAAATAGTGTAATTATTTATCTCCAACAATTCTGAAAATCTAGGACATGATAAATAATTTGTATGACAGTACTGTGTACAAATTTCAGAAACTTTCTACGTGCCAGTAAAATATGTTAATTCAAATACTACAACATAATTTTCTATTTTTGCAGAGCACACATCGCGCATGCAATTCAAGATTTCCAAAGGAAGTTCTTGGAACCTTTTATTGAAAAACAAAATTATAAATAATATCTAAAAATAGAAACAAAATAAAATGATGCTCCAAGCAAAACACATATCATGTGATGAATAAAAATATAGCTCCAAGTAAGACATACCGATAATGTTGGAGATGAAAGAGGGCATGCCTTCCGGGGCATCCCCAAGCTTAGACGCTTGAGTCTTCATTGGATATTACCATGATGGTGCCTTGGTCATCCCCAATATTAGGTTCTTGTTGGTCCTTATTCACCTCACATTGGTACGTCACCCAAAACTTGAAAACTTCAATCAGACAAAACTTAACGGAACTTCGTGACATGGGTTCGTATGATAAATATAGATCATTCACTTGGGTACTGCCAATACAGGATTAATAATTGTTCTCACATAATACTACTGTATTATATCATTACCATATTTTTTATCACTCAATATAAGCTATGGAAACACGAAAACAAGCAAACTATGCACGCAAAATAGAATCTGTAAAAAAACAAAACAACCTGTGAAGATCTGAATGTAAATCTTACTTACCTGACTCTAAAAATTATGAAAATTAGGAAACGCACACCATTTGCATACCAAAACTGTGTAAGAATTTCAGAATTTTTTGCCATTCCAACAAAATCAAAGAAATTCTACACTTGACGTAAATGTTTCCGTTTTTGCACAGAATCAAACAAACAAGTATCCATACTATCCCAAAGGCTTTACTTGACACTTTATTGAAATAAAATCTATAAAACATGATTACCATAGTAGCTTAATCATGGGAACACACAAAAACATAAAGTAAAAGTCTTGGGTTGTCTCCCAACAAGCGCTTCTATTTAATGCCTTTTAGCTAGGCATGATGATTTCAATTATGCTCGTATAGGAATTTTAGTTGAAGCATGCAAGAGAGCATCATGAATCACATGGAAAGCACATTTAAGTCTAACCCACTCCCTATGCATAGGGATTTTGCAAGCAAACAATTTATTGTAGCAATAATCGACTTGCATAGGAAGGCAAAACAGGCATGACTTCAAAACTTTGAACACAAAGGGAGGGAACTTGATATTATTGCAATTCCTACAAGCATATGTTCCTCCCTCATAATAATTTTCAGTAGCATCATGAAGGAATGCAACAATATAACTATCACATAAAGCATTCTTTTCATGTTGCACAAGCATAGGTTTTTTATTACTACCCACATAAGAAAATTTATTATCATTCATAGTACTGGGAGCAAATTCAATAAAATAACTATCATGCGATACTTGATTGATATAATCCATGTGAAAATTAAAATCACGATGACATATTTCATGGTTATCATTACTCTTTATAGAATATGTGTCATGACAACAATCATCATACATAGGAGGCATGCTATAATCATAGTAAATATCATCATCACAAGTAGGTGGACCAAAAACATCATATTCAAACATAGCATCCCCAAGGTTGTGGCTTTGCATATCATTAGTACCATGGATATTCAGAGAATTCATACCAGCAATATTTCTATCATGCTCATCATTCAAGGATTTCACATTAAGCATTTGCATACATTCTTCCTCTAGCAATTGAGCACAATTTTCCTTTCCATCATTTTCAAGAAAGACATTATAAAGATGAACAACATGAGACCACCTAAATTCCACTTTTGTAAAAAAAATATAAACCAAACTAGTGATAAAATAAGAAAATAAAATATTTGATTGCAAGATCTAAATATATACCTTCATGCACTCACCTCCCCAGCAACGACGCCAGAAAAGAGCTTATAAACTATGTCGGGCCTCCAAGCGCAGAGTTTTGTAGGACATGAGCAATTTTCCCTCAAGTGGATGAACTAAGGTTTATCAATCCATGGGAGGAGTAGGGTGAAGATGGTATCTCTCAAACAAGCCTGCAATCAAATAATAAAAAGTCTCTTGTGTCCCCAACACACCAAATACAATGGTAAATTGTATAGGTGCACTAGTTCAGCGAACAGATGGTGATACAAGTGTAGTAATGATAGTAGATATTGATGTTTGTAACAGTAACGATAAAAAACAGAAAGGTACCAAGTAACAAAAATTAGCACAAACGATATTGTAATGCTTGAAAATGAGGCATAGGGTCCGTACTTTCGCTAGTGCAATCTCTCAACGATGCTAACATAATTGTATCACATAACAATCCATCAACGTGCGATAAAGAATCACTCCAAAGTTCCTATCTAGCATAGAACATAAGAAGAAATTGTTTGTAGGGTATGAAACCACCTGAAAGTTATTCTTTTCGATCAATCTTTCCAAGAGTTCATACTAAAATAACAAGTTATGCTTTTCTATCGATCTATCCAAGAGTTCGTACTAAAATAACACCATCACAAATTCAGATTCATAATACTCAATCCAACACAAATAACCTCAAAGAGTTCCCCAAATATTTCTACCAGAGAAACAATGACGAGAACGTGCATCAACCCCTATGCATAGATTACCCCAATGTCACCTCGGGAATCTGAGAGTTGGGTGCCAAAACATATACCAAGTGAATCAATATGATACCCCATTGTCACCATGGGTATTCATAGAAAGACATAAATCAAGTGCTCTCAAATCCGTAAAAGTAACCAATACGATAAAATGAAATCTCAAACGGAAAACTCAATTCATCAAAACAAGATAGAGAGGGAGAAACACTATATCATCCAACAATATTACCAAAGCCCGCGATACATCATGATTGTGCCATCTCAAGAACACGAGAGAGAGAGAGAGAGATTAAACACATAGCTACTGGTAAAAACCCTCAGCCCGGAGGTTGGACTACTCCCTCCTCATCATGGTGGCCATAGGGATTATGAAGATGGCCTATGGTGATTGTCGTGGTTTTGTCACGCCAGATGTCCTCGTGAAAGGACTTAGTGGTGAGGCCCTTGTTGATGTGTAGCGACTCAAAGAGGTTTATTGGAAACGAGAGACGAATTCACCCACGTTCAGCCCCTGTAATGGAGGTAAAATCTTATGTCCTTCTTTGGTTTCTATATTGATGGAGATCTCGATTACGAGGATGCAGAATAGCTACCTAGCTTTCGAGGGTTTCTTGCTTGATCTATCTGGCCCGAGGGCTCCCCTTCATATATAGGTGGAGGCCTCGAGTTTATAACATAGTCTAGGTCAATAAACACCTGTGACCTAGTACAAATCTAGGAATCCTTCTGGTGTCTCTTACATCGTGGGCCTTGACTCTCCATCGTCAGGTAGTCGGCCGCCAGGCGGCTCACTTGGTAAGTATCCTTGACATCCCTTTGTCTTTTCTGTAGTCCCTTATGCGTATACACCAATAGTCGCCTATGGTCCAACCCGGCCCAAATGGCGGGTTATACCATGGGTCATATCCCCGACATTAGGCCCCAGGTTGATTTGAACTTGTTCATGTCAATCTTCCTTACTCCAATTTGGCGGCTTAGCTTTTGTCTTGTATTTGTGTCTTCTCAGCTTCTTTGGCCATCGACCTATTGTTGTGTCAGACTTAGTGATTTTCCTGTGATGCCTGCCTATGATTTCACCCGCCATATTTTATGGCCACTGTAGTGACATCATAACAATCCCATGCATATTATTTCTATTTCGAGAATCGAGGCGTAACCTTCTCAAAATTTACTGTGAATCCTCCATTCCCGTGCGTAGCAGTCACCACTATGGGCAATTCCCTATAAAGTGGGTGGAGGGCCTCGGCTTTCACTTTTCACTTCATCCTCCCTCATTCTTCTTCCTCTAGCCCAAAAACCTGTTGCACCATCATTGTTGCTCATCGACCTTCCCCCGTGACCATGTCAGTCTCCAGTGACACTCCATCTCCCCCGAGATTCATCTACGTGTTTTCAGCTCCTCCGACGACCGGAGAGGTATGTCATATCTATTTCCCTTTAGATCTTCATTCGATTTGTTCGAAGTTCGTTAGAGAAAACAAGACGTTCTACTTGTTCATCGTCATTGTCTCTATCCGCATGCGTCTAATCCCCATTTTTGTAAAAATGAGACATAAGTGTTGTGTATTCATATCAATATGCTCAGATCTCGCATAGGAGCTTGTAACACAGACCGCTGCCGCATTCATGTTTTAGTTTATGAACCATTTTTTCTGAATCTTTTCCAAATAAATATTTTTAGCCACATTGCTAAAAGAATGTTTGTCCCACACATGAAAGAACCAAACATGTCCACTTGGGGTAAGGAACTTTTTATCATAGATGGCTTGTCCGTATGACTGTAACCTGCCATATGTACATGGTGCCAATTTTTTGGGTACCAGTTTGTCTTTAGGACGCCTCGTCCGCTATAAACATTTATACTATCTTACCCTTGAACATAATGCGGGTGGTTCTGTCACTCCTTTGCTTGTGTCTATGTGTTTCAGGATGTCAAAGACCTCCATATGTAATTAGGTGCCTTCACAAGTTCCGGAGGAGAAACTCAATGATTATGTAGATCAAGGTTTGTTCCCATCCAAAGAGGCAATTAGTTGGCAGGCGCCTCAGGGAGAAGCACGTCCAAGTCATAGTTTTTTAGATCATCTCTTCAGAGGCTTCTCTCCTACTAGGTCTAAGTTCTTCCGAGATGCGCTCAACTTTCTTCACCATCATGTGCAAGATTTGGCCCCCAATTCCATATCAAACCTCTCCCAATTTGATGTCTTGTGTGAGATTTATTTGCAAATAGAACCCACTATTCCACTTCTCCTGGAATTCTTCTATTTGAACCGTCAGACTAAGTGCACAAATGGTCCTAACCAAGAGCTAGGTGGAATTTCACTTGAAATACGCAGGGATGACGACTTTCCTTGTGTTGCTCTACCAAGTCACCCCAAAGGTTGGGATAAAATTGGTTTTATTGTCGGAACACTGCCCTCACAAATGAGAATCCCCTGTCGGTTTATAGATCACACCGTCTTCCAATGGATTTTGAACTTCCTGGAGGGTCTTCTCAAGGAGAGCGTGATAAGTTTGCCTTTGTATTCCCAAAATTGGCGGCTGTACAATCTTACAGTTTAACCGGGGTGGACTTGACCTTGTGCTGGGCATCTTGGATGATCCTCCCATTGACTCATCGAAACGAACTGATGTGTAATTATTCCGGCTATGAAGATGATCCACAACGATATAGTAAGATGATTCTGGTTGAAAGTGATGTAAATAAGATCATGAAGAAACTGCTGGGGGAACCTCAAGAAATGTGTGACTCAATTTGCTTGAGGCATATCAATGGCCTTAACCCGTCTCCTCCAGTAAGAAACTAACCAACCCTTTTTTTATCATCTTTATAAAAACTTTGCAAACTTCAAGTATTTTGTTTTATTACTCAAATGCAAGGAACCTTGCAGGCTTCTTCTTTGCTCTGGAGGAAGAAAAGGAAAGTCCCGGCTAGCAAACCTAAAGCCGCCCCCACCAAGAAAAAGAACAAAGAGACTGTCACCACTTTGTCATTTAGGGGTGAGTCTCAATGAGCTGGTGGATCTATGGAGGTAAAAATTGATTTCCTTAGCCATTTCTTTATTGAGTATTCTAACATTTTTTGCCGTCAGTGTGATGCTTCTATGAGCCGGCCCGACAATGTTGAGGTAATTCCTACTTCCTTTGGCTCAGAATCCTTGTCTTCAAGGAAAATAAGGCGAGTTATTCGAGAAGTAAGTATTTCTCACCGATATGCTTATTTGGATCCTTGTTTTATTTTGAAGAAGGCCCAACATGTTTCAAAGCACCAGACTCAGAGTGGCTCTGTTACTATTGTAATCGGGTTCCCAACAAGTCAGCTTCTTCTAATCTACAAGACGAGTTGCCTCATAGCCCAACGCCATCTTACCCCCAGGCTAGTCTTTTCAAATAACCTCTCAATACTGTCGATTCAAATTATGAGGAATCACCCCCTTCATCTGGCGACTCATGTGCCATGAAATTGCCAACTTTTATTGTGAACCAGGGGTAAGTTTTTCCTTCTTTGTATCATATGTTTGCTTGCTAAGACTCTGACTTTTACCCTCGCCTCTTGTTTTGTACGGCCAGGGACAAGATGAGGAACCTTGGCGGTTCTTTATTAATCCTCAAGTTCTTGAGCCAGGAAATCCAGGTACGACAGGTTCCAAATACACTCGGATCGTCGAAGATCATCAAAAAATCCAAGTAGAATTACCTCCTCAACCTGAAAAATAAATGGTTGCTTCTTCGCCTATGGATATAGAGACTCACCCGACAACTGGTACTGATCCGCTAATTCCTCAGGAACCATTATTGGGTCGAGTTATAATGATCATAGGCCCTCTAATGTGTTGGAAAATCTTGCCACAAAGGAGGAAGTTGTCCAGTCTAACAAAGGAAAAACTAAACTGGAGCTTCCGAATTATGATACTTTCAGTATTTATGAATTGCATGTTGGTTATCTTGAGCGTCTTTCTGCAAGCCGGCAAGTGGAAACTGGCCTTGTGAATATGATGAAGGTAAAATATAGGGTATGCTCCACCTTGATGTGTACATTGTATTCCATATATCCTCCTCTAGCCCCAAGGGCCGACTCATATTTTTGAGATGAGTCGGGTCTTGATGATTTTATTGAAGAAATCGACCTATAGCCCCGAAGGGCCGACTCATCTTCTTGAGGCAAGTCTGGTCTTGACGATTTTATTGAAGAAACCGACTTGTAACCCCCAAGGGTCGAATCATCTTCTTGAGATGAGTCGGGTCTTGATGATTTTACTGGAGAAGAAATCGACCTATAGCCCCCAACGGCCTGCTCATCTCCTTGAGATGAGTCGAGTCTTGATGATTTTGCTGAAGAAGAAATCGACCTGTTGCCCCCAAGGTCTGGCTCATCTCCTTGAGATGAGTCGGGTCTTTTCTATTATATATCCAGAAAAAAGTTGATATGCATTAGCCCCCAAGTGCCAAGTATTTTTCTTGCAATCTGCTTGGGACTTGTTTATACTCTTCCTTGTCACGGTCATCGTATTTTCCTGCCTCCGGCTTATTGTTACTCTAATTTGTGTAGGAAGCTTTAAAGGCCACCGAGTTAAAATTATCTGATCTGACAAAAGCTCTTGAGCTGGGACAGACCGCTCGATCGGAAATTGAGAACAAACTTCGACTATCCTTGGAAGAGGCAGAAAAACCAAGGCAAGCTTTGAGGTAGAAATGAAATTCTTTGAAACTGATAAGGTCACCTTGACCAAATGTTCTAAAAATGATGAAGATCAACTGAAAGTCGTCTCTTGAGAGCTATCCGGGTTGAAAAAACATATTGACCACATGACTCGAGCCATGTTCAGTGAGTATGTTGATAATTTTGTTTTATTAATCCACCTAATACTTATTTATGAAGACAACCTCGTGGTGATTCATGAACTTGAACTTTTGTAGGCCGACATATGTGCAATCTTCAAGACAACTGCTTACTAATACTCAATGTCATGTATGCGTTGATAGAGCATCTTTACACGAGAAGCTTATGCACATTCATAGCCATCATGGGAAATAAAGAGTCGGTGAAGCTCATAAAAGATGTTGTGACATTCCTCTCTACGATCCCAACGCAAATTGGAGAACTCAGGAGATCAACCGCCCGAGCTGGAGCCACACATTCCTTGAGTCGAGCTTTGGCTTACTCAACACAACTTGACCCAACAGAAATGCCTAGGGGTTTCCCACGCTAAAGGTGGATGGATCAACTTTTACTAAGGATAATTATCATCAGTGCAGTAAGGTGGCTCGGGTGTTTGTCAGTAAGCTCGTAAATGATATATCATTAAAAAGTTATCATCTAGTCTATGACTCCAACACCGCCCAAGTCTGGCCACCTGTTTTTAAATCGGTTAGTCTGATGCCATAGTGTCGTAAGCAATTTTTTGCCCCGACATTGATCTGTCTCCAATTTGGAATGAAGAAGCCATATTTGAAGCTTTGACTGATAACCCACAAGTATAGGGGATCACAACAGTTTTTGAGGGTAGAGTATTCAACCCAAATTTATTGATTGACCACAAGGGGAGCCAAAGAATATTCTCGAGTATTAGCAACTAAGTTGTCAATTCAACCACACTTGAAAGACTTAATATCTACAGCAAAGTATTTAGTAGCAAAGTAGTATGGAAGTAACAGTAACGGTGGCAAACATGATAGTAGCAGTTTTGTAGCGATCGTAACAATAGCAACGGAAAAGTAACTTAGCATAGACCAATATGTGGAAACCTCGTAGGCAATGGGTCAGTGATGGATAATTATGTTGGATGGCATTCATCTTGCAATAGTCATAACCTAGGATGATACAGAACTAGCTCCAATTCATCAATGTAATGTAGGCATGTATTCCATATATAGTCATATGTGTCTATGGAAAAGAACTTGCATGACATCTTTTGTCCTACCCTCTCGTTGCAGTGGGTTCCTAATGTAAACTAAGGGATATTGAGGCCTCCTTTTAATAGAGAACCAGACCAAAGCATTAGCACTTAGTGAATACATGAGCTCCTTGAACTACGGTAATCACTGGAAAGATTCCCAGTTATTGTCACCCTGGGGGATGCGGATCATAACTCGTAATAGGTGTCTATAACTTGCAAGATAGGATCAAGAACACATATATATTCATGAAAACATAATTGGTTGAGATCTGAAATCATGGCACCCGGGCCCTAGTGAGAAGCATTAAGCATAGCAAAGTGATAGCAACATCAATCTGAGAACATAATGGATACTAGGGATCAAACACTAACAAAACTAACTCGATTATATGATAGATCTCATCCAACCCATCACGTGTCCAGCAAGCCTACGATGGAATTACTCACGAACGATGGAGAGAATCATTAAATTAGTAATGAAGGATGATTGGTAATGACGACGACATCGATTTCCCCTCTCCGGAACCCAAATCAGACTCTTGTCTGTCCTCCCGAGGAAGAACTCGAGGTGGCGGTGGCTCCGTATCGTAAAACAAGATGATCTCTTCTCTCTGATTTTTTTATCCGCGGATGGGAATATATAGGAGTGAAAACGAGGTCGGTGGAGCTCTAGGGGCCCCACAAGCCCGAGGGGTGCGACCAGGGGGGGCCACGCCCTGTAGGCTCGTGGCCGAGAGGTGGCCCCTCTGTGGTAGATTCTTTTGCCGGTTTTTTATTAAATCCAAAAATATTCTCCGTAAATTTTCAAGTCAATCCGAGAACTTTTATTTCTGCACAAAAATTACACCAAGGTAATTCTGCTAAAAACAACGTTAGTCCGGGTGAGTTCCATTCAAATCATGCAAATTAGAGTCCAAAACAAGGGCAAAAGAGTTTGGAAAAGTAGATACGTTGGAGACGTATCAACACCCCCAATCTTAAACCTTTGCTTGTCCTCAAGAAATTCAGTTGATAAACTGAAAGTGATAAAGAAAAACTTTTACTAACTCTGTTTGAACTTGTTGTTGTAAATATGTCTAACTTGAGTTCAGATTTTCATCTCAAACTATAGACTAACCATATTCACAATAATATTTAAGTCTTATGTTTACTTATATCAATGGCATAATCAACTAACAAGCGATAATAATAAGTATCGGATGACAACAAGTTTATCGAAACAATCATAATACAATATGATAAACTGGTATCCCGCTAGCCCTTTCTGAGACCGCAAAACATAAATGCACAACACCTCCAAAGAGCAAGGACTAACTAGACATTGAATTCATGGTAAAAGAGATCCAGTCATACTCATACTCAAAATCAAATAATAACAAAGCATATAGATGATGGGGTTCTCTCTAACTGGTGCATTTTATAACAAGAGGATGACTCAATAATAAAGTAAAATAGATAGGCCCTTCGCAGAGGGAAGCATTGATTTGGAGAGGTGCCACAGCTCGATCTTTTAAAACAGAGATGAATCAAAATTTTGGGTGGTATGCTTTCATTGTCAACGTAACAACTAAGAGTTCTCAATATATTCCATGTTAAATAAATTACAGGTTGTTCCCAAACACAAGAGTAAAGTTTTTACTCCCCCTCCACCAATCTATCACATTCCACGACGGGCCGCATCCACCGGTACCGTCCATACAAACAACAATCATGGGGGAGTTTCGTTTCATTAACTTTGATTTGACTTTTGAGCATGGAACTGGGCATCCTGATTACCAGCCACTTTCTCGTGAATGATAGTGAATCAACACATATCTTGAGAATAACCCACCTAGTATGGAAGATATTGATAGCCCCTAGCCACCACATGAGCGATTCAGGCATCCGATTTATTTGAAGGTTTTAGAGAATGTCACATGCAAATTTACTTAGGGCGGCAGGTGAATACCGCATATAGGTAGGTATGGTGGACTCATATGGAACAACTTTGGGTTTATGGGGATGGATGCACCAGCAGTATTCCTGCTTAGTACTAGTGGAGGCTAGCAAGAGACTGGGAAGCGACCAACTAGAGAGTGACAACAGTCATAAACATGCTTTGAAATTAACCAACATTGAATGCAAGCATGAGTAGGATTTAAATCACTATGAACATAAACATCATAGAGTCTAAGTTGATTTTGTTTCAACTACATGCGGGAACATGTGCAAAGTCAAGACACTTGAATCATTCAGAGGACGATACCATTCTATCATACTACATCACAACCATTTTAATATGTATGTTGGCACTCAAGACAAACCATTATTCACTCCTAGCTAATTAAGCATGGCATAACTAACTATGATCTCTAATTGTCATTGTAAACAGGTTCAATAAAAAACGAGCTGAGTTCCGAATGATGAGCTAATCATATTTACAAAGATAGGTTGAGTTCATACCAGCTTTTCTCCATCTCAGTCACTTCATCATATATTGTCATTATTTCCTTTCACTTGCACGACCGAATGGTGTGAAAAATAATAATAATAGTGTTCGTGCATTGGACTAACGTGGAATCTGCAAGCAATAACTCAAAGGAGAAGACGAGGTAATCTGGACTCTTTGATAGATAAACGATAATGAATATGAGAGCCACTCAGCATGTCATCATGCTCTTCTCCTTACGACCCAAAGAAGAAAGAAAAATTATTTACACGGGAAAGCCCGCAACAAGAAAAAGAAGCACGAAAAATCTTTTTGGGTTTTCTTTTAACACTATAACTAAACAACTAGAAGGTAAAGCTAAAACTATTTTTTTGGATTTTCACAAGGTTAATGAAACACCGAAAAATGGAATGTGTGTGTGAACATGAATGTAATGTCAGTGAGAAATAGGTACTCCCCCAAGCTTAGGCTTTTGGACTAAGTTGGTCTAAGGCCATGACTAGAAATAACCCTCCCCTGGAAACTCTGAAGAATACTCAGGGTTCCACTTGTTTGCGAGCTCCTACGGCTCCCACTGGAAAACTGGAACTTGATACGGATCTAGGGATGGTGCAGGCTCACGTGATGGGGGTTGCGACAGACCCCCATAATTGTAAATGTCTTCAAGCATAATAGTGTACTTTCCTGCATGGATATCGAACGAAGAAGGAATAGGCAAGGTAATAATCTCACACGTACCCAAACTAAATACTAAGTTATAAAGCAGCCTCCTACTATTAGCTTTCTTAATATAATCATGTGCTACCATCCTATCATAATCTAAATATCTCGTAGGCAGTCGCATTTCCTCCTCCTCGTTAAGCCTAATAGGTATTTCAAAGTGTTTAGCTAAACGAGATGCATAGATACCTCCAAATATAATTTCCTTCGAATGGTTTAAATTCAACCGTTGAGCCACTATAGCGCCCAGACTAAAAGTTCTATCAACAAGTAAAGTGTGGCGTAGAATAGTGAGGTCGGGAGCATGGAGGCTTCCACTCTCACTGCGACTAACTAAACATCTCCCTGCAAATAATGAATAATAACGTAGAACGGGAAAATGTACGCTAGCCGCTCTTGCCTTTGACACCCCTCTTTCTTCACCTACAGTGATCAAGGGAATAAAATCCTCCATGTCTCTAGGGCGTGTTTGACTGATGGTGCCCTCAAAAGGTAATTTGCAAACATTGCAAAAAGAATAAAGTGACATTTCCTTAGGCACATCATATAAATGAAATTCTATCATGGGAGGATTCTTCCTAGGATAAAAGTGAAAATTTTGCATGAAAGTATTAGTAAGTAGGACATACGGTCACACTTATCGTTGAGGAAGTCGGTGATGCGTGCATTTTCTGCTAGATAGTAAAAATCTTCATAAATTTCGGCCGTCCTCAAGAATGCCTCACTTGGCCATTCCCATGGTCAAACTTCCGCGGTGCAAGGAATATTGTATCCAGGCTTCTTATTTTCATTTTCTTTAGAACCCTAGCTTGAAGAGCCTCTTAACAATCTCCTTACCTTTTCTTTTTCTGAAAAATAATTCTTAAATTTTTAGTGACTCCAAATAAAAATGAACAAAGCCCAATCAAAGCTTATAGCAAGTAATCCCACAAGTTCCTAGAAGCTATACCATGCATCAAAACTACTTGGGACCCTACAAATTTGACATGCAAGCTCGAGAACAAGGTCACCAAAGCAACAAGATTTTTTAATATATAAAGCACCAGAACAAAAACTAATTGCACCATTGGAGGACTCACATACCAATGAACAATCCCTAAAATAGTTTTGCAAATGAAGCTTTGAGCAAGGAGATCGAAAATGGTAGCAAGATGAGCTAAAACACGGGTTTCGACAATGGTGGGATTTTTTCTCAAGGAAGAAGGAGTGGATGGGTACTGGAATAAGTGAAGGGCCCCACATGGGACCCACAAGCCAGGGGCGCGCCCATGGGGGTGGCCGTGCCCTGCAGTCCTGTGGCCCACTCGTGCAGCCCCCTTATGTGTTCTTAGTACCAGAAATTCTTAAATATTCCAGAAAAATGATACTAAATTTTCAGGGAGTTCTGAGAACTTCTATTTTTCAGGATATTTTCTATCGCACGGATAAAACGGAAAACAGGGAAATAATAATTTTTTACTAAAATGAAACTAAGAAACAAGAAATAAAGAGTTAGGTACAGAAGGCTGTGCTTCTAAATTCTTCCATCTCATGCCCGTCAAAAAGAATCCATCAATAAGGTTGATCAAGTCTTATTGACAAACTTTTTTCGAATGTCGTGGAACCGGAAAACTTTCGAATAACACTCGGTTACCTCAATGGGGATATGCATGTCCCCAACAATAAGTATACATATTTATTCTTGGCAGTAGGAAGAGGGAATTCAAATTTCCAATAATGAACGTTGGAATTTTTTCAATGGAGCTGATGTTATGAACTTGAGATTGCTTCTTCGAAAAGTGTACCGTATGTTCATTACCATTGACATGAAAAGTGATGTTGCCTTTGTTGCAATCAATAACAGCCCCTGCAGTATTGAAAAAAGGTCTACCAAGGATGATCGACAAATTGTCGTCCTCGGGAATATCAAGAATAACGAAGTCCGTTAAGATAGTAACGTTTGCAACCACAACAGGCACATCCTCACAAATACCGATAGGTAAAGCAGTTGATTTATCAGCCATTTGAAGAGAGATTTCAGTAGGTGTCAACTTATTCAAGTCAAGTCTACGATATAAATAGAACGACATAACACTAACATCAGCTCCAAGGTCACATAAAGCAGTTTTAAAATCATTTCCTTTAATGGAGCATGGTATAGTAGGTACTCCAGGGTCTCCTAATTTCTTTAGTATTCCACCCTTAAAAGTATAATTAGCAAGCATGGTGGAAATCTCAGCTTCATGTATCTTTCTCTTATTAGTAACAATATCTTTCATATATTTAGCATAGGGAGACATTTTCAGAATATGAGTTAAGCGCATACGTAAGAACACATGTCTCAGCATTTTAGCAAAGCGCTCAAAATCCTCATCATCCTTCTTTTTGGATGGTTTAGGAGGAAAGGGCATGGGTTTCTGAACCCATGGTTATCTTTCTCTACCATGCTTTCTAGCAACAAAATATATTTTATCTTATCTCTTATTCTGAGGTTGTGGGTTATCAAGATCAACAACAACTTCATGTTGGGGAACATTGCATGGGAAACAAAAAAATTCCTACGCACACGAAGACCTATCATGGTGATGTTCATCTACGAGAGGGAGATTAAATCCACATAACCTTGTAGATCGCTAAGCAGGACGCATTGAGAAACGTGGTTTAGTGCTACATCTTCGTGATTCAAATCACCGTCGTCCCACGATCCGTTCCGATCTAGCACCGAACGGACGGCACCTCCGCGTTCAGCACACGTACAGCTCGATGACGATCTCGGCCTTCTTGATCTAGCAAGAGAGATGGAGAAGTAGATGAATTCTCTGGCAGCGTGACTGCGCGCCGGTGGTTGTGATGATCTACTCCTGCAGGGCTCCGCCCGAGCTCCGCAGAAATCCAATCTAGAGGTAGAACTACGAGGTATAGGTTTGAGTCGCACGTGGAAAAGTTGTGTCTCAAAAATCCTTAAACCTCTAGTATATATAGGAGGAGGGAGGGCAGCCTTGGCGCCACAAGGGAGGCTCCCTTGTGTCGGCCGAACTAGAGGAGGGAGGAGTCCTCCGCCAACTCCACTTGGATTAGGACTCCTTCCTTAGTTTCGCACCTCTTTTGGATTTTCCACTTTTTTCTCATGGGATTTCCTTGGATGACTTTGTTAGACAATTATGCCTTATTGTGCATCCAATAAACCCACGTGGACCCCTTGGGGCGTGGTGGGCCCACCCAGTGGGCCCCCGGAACCCATTCGTCACTCCCGGTACACTGCCGGCAATGCCCGAAAACCTTCCAGAATCCAAAGACCAACTTCCTATATATCAATCTTTGTTTCCGGACCATTCCGGAAACCCTCATGACGTCTGTGATCTCATCCGGGACTCCGAACAACCTTCGGTCACCAACACATATAACTCAACTATATTAAAACAACACCACAACTTAAGTGTGCAGACCTTGTGGGTTCGAGAACTATGCAGACATGACCAGAGACATTCTCCGGTAAATAACCAATAGCGGGACCTGGATGTCCATATTGACTCCGACATATTCTACGAAGATATCTATTGGTTGAACCTCTATGTCAAGGATTCATATAATCCCGTATACTATTCCCTTTGTCCTTCGATATGTTATTTGCCCGAGATTCGATCGTCGGTATCTCTACACCTAGTTCAATCTCATTACCGACAAGTCTCTTTACTCATTCTGTAATACAAGATCCCGTGACTAACTCCTTAGTCACATTGCTTGCAAGGCTTGTTGTGATGTTGTATTACCGAATGGGGCCCGAGATACCTCTCCCTCACACGGAGTGACAAATCCGAGTCTTGATCCATGCCAACCCAACAGACACCTTTGGAGATACTTGTAGAGCACCTTTATAGTCACCCAGTTACATTGCGACATTTGATAACCCACAAGGTATTCCTCCGGTGTCCGGGAGTTGCATGATCTCATGGTCATAGGAACATATACATTGACTTGCAGAAAACAGTAACAATAAACTAACACGATCATATGCTACGTTTATAGTTGGGTCTTGTCCATCACATCATTCTCCGAATCATGTGATCCAATTATCAAGTGACAACACTTGTCTATGGTTAGGAAACCTTAACCATCTTTTTATCAATGAGCTAGTCAACTAGAGGATCACTAGGGACAGTGTGTTGTCTATGTATCCACACATGTATTTGAGTTTCCAATCAATACAATTCTAGCATGGATAATAAACGATTATTATGAACAGGGAAATATAATAATAACTAATTTATTATTACCTCTAGGGCATATTTCCAATAGTCTCCCACTTGCACTAGAGTCAATAATCTAGTTCACATCACTATGTGATTGTAATGAATCTAACACCCATACAGTTCTGGGGTTCGATCATGCCTTGCTTGTGAGAGAGGTTTTAGTCAATGGTTCTGAACCTTTCATATCAGTGTGTGGTTTACAAATATTTATGTCATCTTATAGACACTGCTACTACATGCTATTCGGAAATATTCCAAATATCTACTCTACTATACGAATCCATTTTACTACTCAGAGTTATTCGAATTAGTGTCAAAGCTTGCATCCACATAACCCTTTACGACGAACTCTTTAATCACCTCCATAATCGAGAAAAAATTCCTTAGTCCACTAGTTACTAAGGATATCTTTGACTGCTGTTCAGTGATTCAAACTTGGATCACTCTTTGTACCCCTTGACAGATTCATGGCAAGACACACATCAGGTGCGGTACACAACTTGGCATACTTTATAGTCTACGGCTAAGGAAAAGGGGACGACCTTCGTCCTTTCTCTTTCTTCTGCCATCGTCGGGCTTTTGAGTCTTGCTCAAATTCACACCTTACAACTCAACCAAGAACTCCTTCTTTGCTGATCTATTTTGAACTCCTTCAAAAACTTGTCAAGGCATGCATTTCATTGAAAGTTCTATTAAGCGTTTTGATCTATCTCTATAGATCTTGATGCTCAATGTTCAAGTAGCTCTATCCAGGCTTTCCTTTGAAAAACTCCTTTCAAACAACCCTTTATGCTTTACAGAAATTCTACATTACTTCTGATCAACAATATGTCAACTACATATACTTATCAGAAATTCTATAGTGCTCCCACTCACTTCTTTGGAATACAAGTTTCTCATAAACCTTCTACAAACCCAAAAGCTTTGATCATCTCATCAAAGCGTATATTCCAACTATGAGATTCTTGCAGCAGTCCATAGAAGGATCAATGGAGCTTGCATACTTGTTAGCATCCTTAGGATCGACAAAACCTTCTGGTTGTATCACATACAATTTTTCCTCAAGGAAATCGTCAAGGAAACTATGTTTTGACATCCTATGTGCAATATTTCATAAATAATGCAACAACTGCTAACATAATTCCAACAGAATTTTAGCATCGCTATGAGTGAGAAAGTCTCATCATAGTCAACTCTTTGAACTTGTTGGAAACATCATTGCGATAAGTTGAGCTTTTCTTAATGGTGAATTTTCACCATCATCGTCTGACTTTCTTTTAAAGATCCATCTTTACTTAATAGTCTTATGACCCTCAAGCAGTTCTTCCAAAGTCTACACTCTGTTTTCATACATGGACCCTCTCTCGGATTTCATGGCCTCCAGCCATTTGCCAGAATCCGGGCCCACCATCGCTTCTTCATAGCTCATAGGTTCATTTTTTTAACAACATGACCTCCAAGACAGGGTCACCGTACCACTCTGTAGTAGTGCGCGACCTTGTCGACCTACGAGGTTTGTAGTAACTTGATCCGAAGCTTAATGATCACCATCATCAACTTCTACTTCAATTGGTGTAGGCGCCACATGAACAACTTCATGTGCCCTACTACACACTGGTTGACGTGACGGTTCATTAAACCTCATCAAGTTCCACCACCCTCCCACTCATTTCTTTCGGGAGAAACCGTTCCTCGATAAAGGACCCGTTTCTAGAAACAATCACTTTGCTTCCGGATCTGAGATAGGAGATTTACCCAACTGTTTTGGATATCCTATGAAGATGCATTTATCCGCTTTTGGTTCGAGCTTATATACTGAAACTTTTTCACACAAGCGTCGCAGCCCCAAACTTCCAAGACATGACAGCTTAGGTTTCTCCAAACCAAAGTTCATAATGTGTCATCTCGATGGAAATACGTGGTGCCCTATTTAAAGTGAATGCGGTTGTCTCTAATGCATAACCCATAAACGCTAGTGGTAATTCGATAAGATACATCATAGTATGCACCATATCAAATAGGGCGCGGCTATGACGTTTGGACACACCATCACACTATGGTGTTCTAGGTGGCATGAATTGCGAAACAATTTCCACATTGTCTTAACGGTGTACCAAAACTCACAACTCAGATATTCATCTCTATGATCATATTGTAGACAGTTTATCGTCTTGTCACAACGATCTTCACTTTGAAATAGCCTTGAACTTTTCAATATTTCAGACTTGTGATTCATCAAGGAAATACTCTGTATCTACTCAAGTCGTCAGTGAAGTAAGAACATAGCGATATCCACTGCGCGCCTCAACACTCATTGGACTGCACACATAAAAAATGTATTACTTCCAACAAGTTACTCTCTTGTTTCATGTGGTATGTTCTACATGTCTCAAGTGAGTCCAAACAATCCATCCGCATGGAGTTTCTTCATGCGTTTATACCAATAGGTATGGTTTGCATCTCTCAAACGTTTCAAAAATGAGTGAGTACAAAGATCCATCAGCATGGAGCTTCTTCATGCATTTTATACCGACAAGACTCAAGCGGCAGTGCCACAAGTAAGTGGTACTATCATTACTACTTTGTATCTTTTGGCATCAATATTATGAACATGTGTAGTACTACGATCAAGATTCAATAAACCATTGAAGGTAATTATTCAAGTAAATAGAATAACCATTATTCTCTTTAAATGAATAATCGTATTGCAATGAACACGATCTAATCAAGTTTATACTCAACGCAAACGCCAAATAACAATTATTTTAGGTTTAACACCAATCCCGATGGTACAAGGAGCGTGCGATGTTTGATCACATCAACCTTGGATACACTTCCAACACATATCGTCACCTCGCCTTTAGCTAGTCTCCATTTATTCTGGAGCTTTTATTTTGAGTTACTAATCACTTAGCAACCAAACCGGTATCTAATACCCTCGTGCTACTAGGAGTACTAGTAAAGTACACATCAATATCATGTATATCAAATATACTTCTGTCGATTTTGCTAGCCTTCTTATCTACCAAGTACCTAGGGTAGCCCTGCCTCAATGAACGTTCCCCTGATAACAGAAGCACTTAGTCCCGGGTTTGGGTTCAATCTTGGGTTTCTTCATTAGAGCAGTAACTGGTTTGCCGTTTCATGAAGTATCCCTTCTAGCCCTTGCCCCTTTTGAAACTAGTGGTTTTACTAACCATCAACAATTGATGCTCCTTCTTGATTTCTACTTTCGCAGTGTCAAACATTGCGAATCTCTCAAGGATGATCATATATATCCTTGATATGTTATAGTTCATCACGAAGCTCTAGCAGCTTGGTGGCAGTGACTTTCGAGAACCATCGCTATATCATCTGGAAGATTAACTCCCACTTGATTCAAGCGATTGTTGTACTCGGACAATCTGAGCACATGCTCGGTGATTGAGCTTTTCTCCTTTACTTTGTAGACAAAGAATCTTGTCGGAGGTCTCATACCTCTCAACAACGGCATCAGCATGAAATCTCAATTTCATCTCTTCGAACATCTCTTATGTTCCGTGACGTTTCAAAACGTCTTCGGCGCCTTGCTTCTAAGACATTAAGTATTACACACCGAACTATCATGTAGTCATCAAAAATGTGTATGTCACACGTTCGCAACATCCACAGACGACGCTCGAGGTGCAGCACACTGAGTGGTGCATTAAGGACATAAGCCTTCTGCGCAGCAATGAAGACAATCCTCACTTTTACGGACTCAGTCCCCAAAGTTGCTACTATCATCTTTCAACTAAATTTTCTCTAGGAACATATAAAAAACAGTAGAGCTATAGCGCAAGCTACATCATAATTTTCAAAGACCTTTAGGCTATGTTCATGATAATTAGTTCAATTAATCATATTACTTAAGAACTCCTACTCAAAAAAATACATCCCTCTAGTCATTTGAGTGGCCTATGATCCAAATCCACTAACTCAAGTCCGATCATCACGTGAGTTGAGTACAGTTTCACTGGTAAACATCTCTATGCTAATCATATCATCTATATGATTCATGCTCGACCTTTAGGTCTCTTGTGTTCCGAGGCCATATCTGCACATGCTAGGATCGTCCAGTTTAACCCGAGTGTTCCGCGTGTGCAACTGTTTTGCACCCATTGTATGTGAACGTTGAGTCTATCACACCCGATCATCACGTAGTGTCTCGAAACGACGAACTGTCGCAATCGTGCACTGTCGGGGAGAACACAATTTTATATTGAAATTTTAGTGAGGGTTCACCTTATAATGCTACCGTCGTTCTAAGCAATATAAGGTGTATAAAAGGATTATCATCACATGCAATTCATAAGTGACATGATATGGCCATGATCTTGTGTTTCTTGATCTCCATCACCAAAGCACCAGCATGATCTTCATCGTCACCGGCGCCACACCATGATCTCCATCATCGTGCCGACATCGAGGTTGGCGTGCTATATATGCTATCACTACTAAAGGTACAACCTAGCAATATAGTAAACGCATCTGCAAGCACAAACGTTAGTTTAAAGACAACGCTATGGCTCCTGCCGGTTACCGTAGCATCGACGTGCAAGTCGATATTAACTATTACAGCATTGTCATCTCATACATCCAATATATGACATCATGTATTTGGCCATATCACATCACAAGCATACCCTCCAAAAACAAGTTAGACGTCCTCTAATTTGTTGTTGAATGTTTTACGTGGCTGCTATGGGTATCTCATATGATCACATCTTACTTACGCAAAAACCACAACGGAGATGTGCAAATTGCTATTTAACCTCTCCCCAAGGACCGCCTCGGTCAAATCCAATTCAACTAAAGTTGAAGAAACAGGCACCCGCCAGTCATCTTTATGCAACGAGTTGCATGTTGGTCGATGAAACCAGTCTCTCGTAAGTGTACAAGTAATATCGGTCCGGGCCGCTTCAATCCAACAATACCTCCGAATCGAGAAAATACTAAGGAGCGTAGAAAATCGAACATCAACGCCCACAAAAACTTTTGTGTTCTACTCGAGATAACATCTACGCATGAACCTAGGTCATGATGCCACTGTTGGGGAACATTGCATGGGTAACCAAAAATTTCCTACGCACACGAAGACCTATCATTGTGATGTTCATCTACGAGAGGGAGATTAGATCCACATACCCTTGTAGATCGCTAAGCGGGAAGCGTTAAGAAACAAGGTTGATGTAGTGGTACAGTTTCGTGATTCAAATCACCGTCGTCCCACGATCCGTTCCGATCTAGCGCCGAACGGATGGCACCTCCGCGTTCAGCACAAGTACAGCGCGATGACGATCTCGTCCTTCATGATCCATCAAGAGAGACGGAGAAGTAGATGATCTCTTCGGAAGCGTGACGGCACTCGGGTGGTGGTGATGATCTACTCCTGCAAGGCTCCGCCCGACCTCCGCAGAAATCCGATCTAGAGGTCGAACTACGAGGTATAGGTTTGAGTTGCACGTCGAAAAGTTGTGTCTCAAAAAGCCCTAAACCTCTAGTATATATAGGAGGAGGGAGGGGGCAGCATTGGCGCCACAAGGGAGGCTATTCTGTGTCGGCCGAACTAGAGGAGGGAGGAGTCCTCCAACTCGACTTGGATTAGGACTCCTTCCTTAATTTCCCACCTCTTTTGGATTTTCCACTTTTTTCTCATGGGCTTTACTTGGATGAATTTGCAGCCCATTATGCCTTATTGTGCATCCAATAAACCCACGTGGACCCCTTGGGGCATGGTGGGCCTACCCAGTGGGCCCCCGGAACCCATTCGTCACTCCCGGTACACAGCCGGCAATGCCCGAAAACCTTCTCGAATCCAAACACCAACTTCCTATATATCAATCTTCGTTTCCCGACCATTCTGGAAACCCACGTGACATCTGTGATCTCGTCCGGGACTTCGAACAACCTTCGGTCACCAACACATATAACTCAACTATATTAAAACAACACCACAACTTAAGTGTGCAGACCTTGTGGGTTCGAGAACTATGCAGACATGACCAGAGACACTCTCCGGTAAATAACCAATAGCGGGACCTGGATGTCCATATTGACTCCGACATATTCTACGAAGATATCTATTGGTTGAACCTCTATGTCAAGGATTCATATAATCCCGTATACTATTCCCTTTGTCCTTCGATATGTTATTTGCCCGAGATTCGATCGTCGGTATCTCTACACCTAGTTCAATCTCATTACCGACAAGTCTCTTTACTCATTCTGTAATACAAGATCCCGTGACTAACTCCTTAGTCACATTGCTTGCAAGGCTTGTTGTGATGTTGTATTACCGAATGGGGCCCGAGATACCTCTCCCTCACACGGAGTGACAAATCCGAGTCTTGATCCATGCCAACCCAACAGACACCTTTGGAGATACTTGTAGAGCACCTTTATAGTCACCCAGTTACATTGCGACATTTGATAACCCACAAGGTATTCCTCCGGTGTCCGGGAGTTGCATGATCTCATGGTCATAGGAACATATACATTGACTTGCAGAAAACAGTAACAATAAACTAACACGATCATATGCTACGTTTATAGTTGGGTCTTGTCCATCACATCATTCTCCTAATGATGTGATCCAATTATCAAGTGACAACACTTGTCTATGGTTAGGAAACCTTAACCATCTTTTTATCAACGAGCTAGTCAACTAGAGGCTCACTAGGGACAGTGTGTTGTCTATGTATCGACACATGTATTTGAGTCTCCAATCAATACAATTCTAGCATGGATAATAAACGATTATTATGAACAAGGAAATATAATAATAACTAATTTATTATTGCCTCTAGGGCATATTTCCAACACTTCAATCTCCACATCATTGTCATTACTAGGTTGAGTATTAACATGAACATCATCATTAATATTATCACGTGGTTCATGTTCATTACCAGATTGTGTCTCGGCCTCAGAAATAGAGGTATCCTTTGGGTTTTCATGGCACTCTACAACAGGTTCACTAGCAGCATGCAAAGTCCTATCATCATTCTTTTTCTTTTTATTAGAAGGACCAGGCACATCAATATTACCCCTCTGAGATTCTTGCTCAATTCTCTTAGGATGGCCCTTAGGATACAAAGCTTCCTTAATCATTCTACCACCTCTACTCACAATTCTAACAACATGATCATTGTTCTTACTACTCATCTCATTGAGTAAATCATTTTGTGCCTTAAGTACCAGTTCTACTTGAGTAGTTACCATGGAAGCATGTTTACTAATAAGCCTAAGGTCATTAATAGTTCTAGTCATATATTCACCCAAGCGATCAAGCATGTAAGTATTATGTTTCTATTGTCTACTAACTTAAGCATTGAAATTTTCTTGTTTAACAAAAAAATTATCGAACTCATCCAAGCATTAGCTAGCAGACTTATTATAAGGAATATCACCTTCATCAAATCTACGAAGAGAATTTACCTCTACTACCCGTGTCGGGTTATCAAGACCATGTATTTCTTCAATAGGTGGGAGATTCTTAACATCTTCTGATTTAATACCCTTTATCTTTCATAGATTTCTTTGCCTCTTGCATATCTTCAGGACTGAGGAATAGAATTCCTCTTTACTTTAGAGTTGGTTTTGGAGGTGGTTCGGGAATAGTCCAATCATTATCATTGCTCAACATATTATTCAATAGTAGTTCAGGTTGTTCAATAATTCGTTCCCTAAAAACACAACCAACACAACTATCTAGTTGGTCCCTATAAGCATCGATTAGTCCATTATAAAATATACCAAGTATTTCATTTCTCTTGAGAGGGTGATCAGCGAAGCATTAAGTAACTCGAGAAGCCTGCCCCAAGCTTGTGGGAGACTCTCTTCTTCAATTTGCACAAAGTTAAATATTTCCTACAAGGCATCTTGTTTCTTATGGGTAGGAAAATATTTTTCAAAGAAGTAATAAACCATATCCTGGGGACTACGCACACAACCAGGAGCAAGAGAATTAAACCATATCTTAGCATCACCCTTTAATGAGAGCGGAAAAAGCTTAAGAATATAGTAGTAACGAGTTTTTTCCTCATGAGTAAATCATTCAATTTAGTAAGGTGTGCCACAATAGTTTCAGATTCATAACCCTGAAAAGGATCAGATTCTACCAAAGTAATTAACTCAGGATTGACACAGAATTCATAATCCTTGTCGGTAATATAGATAGGTGAAGTAGCAAACTTGGGATCATATTGCATTCTAGCATTCAAAGATTTTTCCTTCCACTTGCATATCAATTTCTTAAGATCATCTCTATCCTTACAAGCAAGAAAGTCCCAGGTTACCTCTCCTTCCATAACATAACCCTAAGGTATATTAGGCAATTCATATCTAGGAGAGCTAGGTCTAGTAGGTGAATCATAGTGTTCAGTTTCATCAGATTCAGCTATATTTTCAGTTTCAGCATTTACTCTACCAATTTATTCATCAAGAAATTCACCATGTGGCACAGTAGTATGAAGCAAAATATCATCATAAGCATCATGCATAGTCGAAGTAGCATCATCAATTACTTGCGACATATCAGATTCAGTAACACGTGGTGGTGTCGTAAGTTTACTCATAATAGACGGTGAATCAAGTGCAGAGCTAGATGGCAGTTCCTTACCTGTCCTCGTAGTTGAGGGGTAGATCTGGCTTTTAGCGTCTTTCAGATTCTTCATAGTGATCAACATATATAAATTCCAAGTGACTCAAAGAATAAAGATATGTTCCCCGGCAACGGCGCCAGAAAAAGGTCTTGATAACCCACAAGTATAGGGGATCGCAACAGTTTTCGAGGGTAGAGTATTCAACCCAAATTTATTGATTCAACACAAAGGGAGCCAAAGAATATTCTTCAGTATTAGCAGCTGAGTTGTCCATTCAACCTCACCTGAAAGACTTAATATCTGCAGCAAAGTAGTATGGAAGTAACGGGAACGGTGGCAAACGTGACAGTAGCAGTTTTCTAGTGATCGTAACAATAGCAATGGAAAAGTAACTTTGCAAAGACCAATATGTGGAAAGCTCGTAGGCAATCGATCAGTGATGGATAATTATGTTGGATGGCATTTATCATGCAACAGTCATAACATAGGGTGATATAGAACTAGCTCCAATTCATTAATGTAATGTAGGCATGTATTCCATATATAGTCATACGTGCTTATGGAAAAGAACTTGCATGACATATTTTGTCATACCCTCCAATGGGAGCGGGATCCTAATGGAAAATATGGGATATTAAGGTCTCCTTTTAATAGAGAATCGGACCAAAGCATTAGCACTTAGTGACTACATGAACTCCTCAAACTACGGTAATCACCGGAAAGAATCCTAGTTATTATCACCCTGGGGGATGCGGAACATAACTCATAATAGGTGTCTATAACTTGAAAGATAGGATCAAGAATACATATATATTCGTGAAAACATAATAGGTTGAGATCTAAAATCATGGCACTCGGGCCCTAGTGACAAGCATTAAGCATATCAAAGTTATAGCAACATCAATCTCACAACATAATGGATAATAGGGATCAAGCCCTAACAATACTAACTCAATTACATGATAGATCTCGTTCAACCCATCACTTGTCCAGCAAATCTACGATGGAATTACTCATGAACTATGGGGAGCATCATGAAATTAGTGATGAAGGATGGTTGGTGATGACGACAGCGTCGATTTCCCCTCTTGGGAGCCCAAATCAGACTCCAGATCTGCCCTCCCGAGGAAGAACAGGAGGTGGCGGTAGTGGCTCCATATTGTAAAATGCGATGATCTCTTCTTTCTGATTTTTTCTCCGCGGATTGGAATATATAGGAGTGAAAACATGGTGGGTGGAGCTCTAGGGGCCCCACAAGCCCAGGGACGTGGCCTAGGGGGCGCCCTGCAGGCTTGTGGCCTGAGGGTGGCCCCCTCTGGTAGATTCTTTTGCCGGTATTTTTTATTAAATACAGAAATAATCTCTGTAAATGTTCAAATCAATCTGAGCACTTTTATTTCTGCACAAAAACAACACCAAGGAAGTTCTACTGAAAACAACGTGAGTACGGGTTAGTTCCATTCAAATCATGCAAATTAGAGTCCAAAACAAGGACAAAAGAGTTTGGAAAAGTAGATACGTTGGAGACGTATCATTGATCCACTCCAGCTGGAACCTGGACGATCTTCAAATTGTAGAGCCGGGGACTCGAGTAGAAGATCAGTCGGAGACATCTCAGACACAAGACAAAAACAAGGCTTAACCGAGAACATGTAAAGGTTGGGTTACGAAAAATAGTTCTCATTCCACCGTTTTGGGCCTGAAGAGCCTTGTATTATATTTAAGCAAATAATTGTTTTTCCTAAATCGTGCCTTCGTGCACTTTATCAAACCCTTTGATCTTGTCATGATGGCAATGAATCTCTGTCCGGGCGATTCTTTGTTGACTTGCCTTAAATCCTTATGCATATGTGTCAGGTAACATTTAGTGGCTTACTATTGCTTAATATCTGATTGCTTGAGCCAACGCGGGGCATGCGGTTGTACTTCGGTCCCTCAGATTCCTTCATTATATTTGCCTACTAAGTCATAACACTTCGAACTGTCCATGACCGTATTATGAATTTAAAACCCGGGAACTCTGTTATGAGCCAGAAAAATCGCGTTTGTACGTGAAAGGATCAAACAATGATAATATAAAGTAATAATAATCTGGCTCAGTGAGACATGGTAGAGGAGACTAACTTTCGAGGCTCAAGTCTTGATTCAATGAAGCGGGTATGATAACCCATGGTTTATCCTAGCTTCGTTATGTTGGCTCTCACATGACAAACCAATGTTTTAACCTTGATAGGTCATGGTCCACAATGGATTGACTAGTCAAGAGTACATGGAGTCACGTGATTGGAGTTGCATCAAACATACATGCATGTTTAGCCGTTTTGTGGCATCTTTGCCGGATCAAGAGGGTGAGAAACCTAAACTCGATGAGTTGGAAGCCCCCAAGTGACCTATGATCAATAGAAATGCCCAACACAGGATTACAGGAGACAATGCTTCTACTGCAAAACATCTGGAGTTCAGATAAGTTGGCTTTATTCCATTGACCATGATGATTTGTTTGGACTAGTAGCCCCCAAGTAACATGTTTTGAGATAATAAAGACTCATGCTCAATTTGTAGGCTGAAAACGAAAGAGGCTCCGAAATTCAAGGATGCCTACTTTATTATGTTCGAAACACTAGAAGTATGTACAGAAATTGGGGGAGGTACAAAAAATAATGAGTCGGTGGCTCTTAGTATAATAAGGCCGCACGTGAGACATGTTCCAGGGTTGGTTTGGCTCTGATTCATAGGTGTTCTTACCGGGTCATAGATCGATCAGGTAAAATGACCATTGTTGACGTTTTTGCTGATGATAAACGGGCCTTCCAAGGCTGGAAAACGTTTATGCATCCCCATTTGATCTTGAATCAGGCAGAGCAGCAAGTTGCCCTCTTGGAAGGTGCGTCTTTTAGCTCTACGACTATGATAGCGATGTAGGTCCTGTTGATATATGGCTGACCTAACTGCTGCTAAGTCTCGTTTTTCCTCCAAAGCATCCACAGAATCTTGTCGTGCTTGTTCATTGTCGCCCTCAACATAAGTTGCGACTGTAGGAGAGTTATGACGGATATCACTCGGTAATACTGCCTCAACACCATAGACAAGAAGGGAAGGTGTGTATCCAATGGACCTATTTGGAGTATTATTGATACTCCAAAGTACCGAGCGGAGTTCCTCAACCCAAAAACCCGGGGTACTCTTTAACGGGGCCATGAGCCGAGGTTTGATCCCTCACAGCCATAACCTCTTTGGATAAGTTGGTACCATTCTCCGTGATAATGCTATGAGGATAGCCAAAACGTTAGATTAGCTTCTTCATGAATTTTAGCACTGTTCCTGAATCGCAGTTGCTGACACCTCCGCCTCAACCCATTTGGTGAACTTATCAACTGCCACCAACATGTGGGTCTTTTTATCCGGCGACATTTTGAATAGACCAACCATGTCAAGCCCCTAGACTGCAAACAGCTGTGTGATTGAGATCATGCGCAATTCTTGAGCCAGTACATGGGCTTGTCGATCAAACTTTTGACATCGGTCGCACTTGCGTACGAGATCTTCTGGATGTGCATGAGACGTTAGCAAATAAAACCCTTGTCGAAAAGCCTTTGCCACCAAAGATCTTGAGCCGGCGTGATGCCCACAGTCGCTAGGGTGAATTTAATTGAGAATTTCTTGCCCTTCCTCAGGAGATACACAACGTTGAAAAACAACAGTGTTGTTCCGTCGATGTAACTCGCCCTTGATAATGGTCATCAACTTGGATCGATGAACCATTTGGCGGGCCTCGACTTCCTCAGCCAGGAGTTCTCCCCGAGTAAAATAAGCTAAATAGGGTAGTGCCTAGTCCAGGGTAGCATGTAGAGATGCCACCAGTTGTGATTCGAGATCGGGAGTAGCTATATCCTCTTCAGACGGTAATTTCATCGAGGGGTTGCACAAGACATCCAAAAAGACATTAGGTGGGACCGGCTCCATTGAGAACCAAGTCGTGTTATAGCGTGTGCCGCCTCATTGAGCCGGCGGACTATGTGATCAACCTGATATCCATGAAAGTAACCTGCCACGTCAATAACTGCTCGTCGATAATCCACCATCAAGGGATATTTTGAATCCCAGGTCCCTCAAACTTGTTGAGCCACTAGATCTGAGTCGCCCAAACATCTGATGTGACCGGGGTTCATTTCTTTAGCCATCCTCAGCTCATGCAAGAGGGCTACACACTGAGCTGCATTGTTAGACACGAAAACATGAGTCGCAAAACATAGTAGAACTTGTCACCTCGTGGAGAAGTTAACACGACCCCAGCACATAGTAGATCCTTCTAATTGCCTTGACCCGTCAAAGTGCAAAGTCCAGTACATGTTATCTGACCTGTCTTATGGAATTTGTAGCTCTGTCCAATCATTGATAGAATCCACCAATGCTCGAGATTTGATGGCCGTTCGACGCATGTATTTCACGTGATGTGGGCCAAGCTCGATTGCCCACTTAACGATTTGTCCACCGGCCTCTCAGTTTTGAATGATATCGCCAAGGGGTGCTGAACAGAACAAAGTGATTTGATGCTCGTGAAAGTAGCATTTTAATTTCCGGCTTGCCATAAAGACCCCAAAGTCTATTTTCTGCCAATGTGGATATCGTTGCTTGGATAAGGTCAAGACTTCACTGATGAAATAGACTGGCCGCTCTACTGGATATTCCTTTCCTTCTTTCTTCCATTCGACAACACCTGCAACACTTACCGCCTTTGAGTTAGCAGCGATGTACAAGAGCATGGGCTCTTTGTCAATCAGGGCGGCTAAAACCGTCAGCCTCACCCAACTGCTTCTTGAGGCCTTCAAAGGCTTCGTCGACCGTGTCAGTCCAAACAAAATCGTATGTCTTTTTCAGTACCTGATAGAGAGGGATTGCCTTCTCCCTGAGATGGCTTATAAACTTGCTCAATGCTAGGATACGACCAACCAAGCGTTGGACCTGGTTTATATTAGCCGACGTACCTAGTGAGGTGACCGCCTTGATCTTGCCAGGGTTAGCTTCAATGCCTCGTTCATAGACTAGGAAGCCCAACAGCTTACTCGCAGGGACCCCAAGGACACACTTTGTCGGGTTAAGTTTCACCTGGTATACTCTAAGGTCATCAAATGTTTCCTTGAGATCCACCAAAATTGTCTCCTTCATCCGAGATTTCACCACGCTGTCATCAACATAAGCATGAGCGTTGAGCCCGATTTGTGTGTGAAGGCAATTCTACACATATCGCTGATAAGTCGCGCCTACGCTCTTAAGCCTGAAAGTCATAGAGACATAACATAAGGAACCAAAAGGGGTTATGGAAGTTGTCTTCTCATGATCCTCCTTAGCCATTTTTATCTGGTGAGAACCTGAGTATGCGTACAAAAATCATAATTGCTCGCAACCCGCCATAGAGGCAATGATCTAGTCGATACGTGGGTGAGCAAAGGGATCTTTGGAACAGGCTTTGTTGAGATATGTGTAATCAACACACATGCGCCAAGTGTCATTCTTCTTTAGAACAAGCACGAGGTTAGCCCGCAATTCAGGGTGAAAAACTTCAATGATAAACTCGGGAGCTAGGAGTCTGGCTACCTCTTCTCCGATAGGCTTGCGTCTCTCCTCGTTAAAACAATGGAGGTATTGTCATACTGGTTTCATCTTTTGATCCACATTAAGATGGTGCTCAGTGAGTTCCCTCGGTACTCCACGCATGTTAGAAGGCTTCCATGCAAAGATGTACAGATTCTCATGGATGAACTAGATGAGCATGCGCTCCTATTTAGGATCCAGACTGGTCCCAATGGTGAACTGCTTGGATGAGTCACGTGGGACGAAGTCAATCTGTTAGGTATCTTCCACCGGCTTAAACTTGATAGGTTCTTCAGACTTAGTAGTTAGCCTCTTGAGAGGTGTCATGTCAGTCGGGTCAACATTAGTTGTGTAAAACTTTAGTTCCTCAGCGACGCAGGCCAACTCAGCGAAGGCTGCATCCCCTTCCTCACACTCCTAAGCCGTATTCCTTTCTCCTTTCACCGTGATAGTGCCATTGGGACCAGACATCTTAATTTTGAGGTAGACATAACAGGGCGAGCCATGAAATGTGCATAAGCCGGTCTTCCGAAGAGATCATGATAAGGGCTCTGTATCTTCACCACTTCGAAAGTCAAGGGCTCGCCCTGTAGTTATGCTCATCACCAAACGCTACGTCAAGCTTAATTCGCCCGACTGGGTACGCCAACCTCCCAGGGATGATGCCTTGAAAAACGGTGGTTGAAGTTTCCAAGATGTCGCCGGGGAGGTTCATCCGCCGAAAGGTGTCATAATATAGTATGTTGATGCTACTTCCTCCGTCCATGAGGACCTTTTTGACAATATATCCACCCACTTGAGGTGTTACCACCAAGGCCAAATCTCTAGGGTTGTCGACTTAGGTAACCGGCTGCTTGGACCAACAGAGATACTCGGGAATCCCCGGCTCAGCCATGCCGATAGCTCTCTTTCTGACCTTCGTGTCTCGTTTGCTAGTATTGGTGGTGAAGATGTGGTATTGACCATTACTTGGTTCCTTGAGATCTCCTGACGACCCGCCAAGAACATACTGACCTGGATGTTCCTCTTGGCATTTCTCGAGAACCCAGTCCTAGAAATCCCACATAATATAGCAGTCTTCCCATGAATCGTTGGCCGGCTTCTCTTGAGTGCCATGCCTGGGTAAAGGTGCCCTGAGAGCATAGACATAGTTGCATGCTTTATTTGCCCGTTGAATCTATCCATCACGGCCGCTCAGACGCTGGTTTTTGAAACCAGCGTTGGTACCGGCCATAGATTTTGGCCCGCCTTCGGGCTGCTTCAACTTGTTATTGCCTTGGCCTTCAGTGTTCCTACCTTTGAGAGGACGGACTAAACCAGTTTTTTTTACGGTAGATGTCCTCCTGAAAGGTTGACTGGTGAGGCCATTGTCGTTGTGTGGCGAGTCGAACAGGTTGATCGGGATCGAGAGACGGATTTACCTAGGTTCGGCCCCTCTAATGGAGGTAAAAGCCTATGTCCTTCTTTGGTGTCTATATTGATGGAGATCTCGATTACAAGGATGCATAATAAGCTAACCTAGCTCTCGGGGGTTTCTTGCTTGACCTCTCTAGCTCGAGGGCTCCCCTTTATATATAGGTGGAGGCGTCAACTTTACAACCGAGTCCGGGTCAATAAAAACACATGACCTATTACAACTCAACTTTATCTTGTTTCTCAAATTACGAAACCTTCTAGCATCTCTTACTTTGTGGGCCTTGAGTCTCCATCTTCAGGTACTGGGCCGTTAGGTGGCTCACTTGGTAAGTCTCCTTGCCATTTGATAGGGTTATACTCAAGGGGTAGGCCTACGGATCCGTTTTCCATAGGGCCCACCTAAGTACCTGTAAGGACATGAGTGTCCTACACGTCATCATGATAAATTCAACTTCACTCGGTCATTGTTCTCTCACTCGGCCACGTGAGGTCACTCGGTCTGCTTTGTGGCAATCGGACGCTCCTCAGCTCTCGGACCACAGCAAGGCAGGGACAATGAAGGGACCGCAACGGCCAAGGACTTAAACACCTGCGTGATGGCCCATGAAGACCCGCGTTACGTGTAACGTTGTAATTAAAGCCAGTGTTTCTAGTAACTCCCGTAGTTATTAGCATTTATTGCCTTGTAATGGTGCTTGGCCGGTCATGGCAGCCACTATATAAGACACTCCCGGGCACTGGCTCAAGGTTCAACACTTGTAATCTTTTACACCCTCCATAAGAAAACACTAGCCTCAGGGCTCGAGACGTAGGGCTATTACCACTTCCGAGTGGGGCCTAAACTCGTAAATCCGAGTGCGTCCACTGCGCCTAGCTAGACTTCGGTCGTTAGTTCGTACCCCTGGTACTACTATCTAGATCATTCCCACGACAGTTGGCACCAACCATGGGGCAGCGCTTCTAGCAAATTCAGCGCACTTGGAGATTTTCCACACTTTCGCCATCATGATGACACTCGGCGGAGAGATCCTCTTCGGTTCCCTCAGCTTCGACGTCGACGATTCGGCATGGCTGCAGGATGCGCCACTGGACACCGATGCCCTCCCCACGCGAGGTTTGTCACACTTCAGCGCAGTAGTGCACGGAGTCCTGATGAGGCAACCGTCGGTGCCGTATCACTCGACATCGCCACGACCCGCTGCCGTCCACCGCAAGCGCTTTGGGCGCTTGCGGATGCAGCGATGGATAAAGCATGCTATGGCCAACAAGGCCATCTCTGGACAGGTGGCTATGCTTAATTCTAATGTGCCCACCATCAGCCTCTTCCCTTCGTCGAGCGAGGAGTCACTCTGTGACTCCGACTGCGACATCAGCAGGGGTGCATCCGATATTCTGATGGCCGACACCAACAGGGGAAACAACCCTCACCACACCGCTGAGAACTCTCTCTGGCGTGACGACAGGGAGCATCGCCATGGCGACGGCCACCACCACATTGTGCAGCCGCTTGATAAGCCACAAGTATAGGGGATCAATTGTAGCCTTTCTCGATAAGTAAGAGTGTCGAACCCAACGAGGAGCTAAAGGTAGGACAAATATTCCCTCAAGTTCTATTGACCATCGATACAACTCTACGCACACTTTAAGTTCGCTTTACCTAGAACAAGTATGAAACTAGAAGTACTTTGTAGGTGTGATAGGATAGGTTTTCAAGATAATAAAGAGCACGTAAATAAAAACTAGGGGCTGTTAGATAAAGAAACAATTACGTTAGTTTAAAGAGTGTGGAAAAGTGGTTGTAGGAGTTGCGGAATTGTCCCTAAGCAATTGACTACGTTACTAGACCGATAGCATGTTTTATCTGGGAGAGGCCACTGCTAGCATGTCATCCCTTAATTGGAATTCTATGCACTTATGATTGGAACTATTAGCAAGCATCCACAATTACTAACGTTCATTAAGGTAAAACCCAACCATAGCAATAAGATATATTGGTCTCCCTTCAATCCCGTATGCATCAATTTCTATGCTAGGCTGAAACTTCTGTCACCCTTGCCCTCCAATACATAGTCCTATCAACATACTACTAACCCTATGGTGTGATCCACGCGCGCGCTCATATGATGGGCACCAAATGACAACAACATAACCACAAGAAAATTAAACCAATCATAGCAATTCATCAATCACCGATTGGACAACGAAAATCTACTCAGGCATCATAGGATGGGAACACATCATTGGTAATAATATGAAGCATAAAGCACCATGTTCAAGTAGAGGGTACAACGGGTTGCGGGAGAGTGGACCGCTGAATATAGATGGGGGGAGGTGATGGAGGTGTTGGTGAAGACGACGGAGGTGTTGGTGTAGATCACCGTCACACGATGATGTCCCGGGAGTCGTTCCGGCACCGCCGAGAGAGAGGGGGAGAGAGCCCCCTTCTTATTCTTCTTCCTTGACCTCCTCCCTAGATGGGAGAAGGGTTTCTCCTCTGGTCCATGGTCTCCATGGTGGCAGAGGGGCGAGAGCCCCTCAGAGATTGGATCTCTCTCTTTGTGTCCTTCTATTTCTGCGCTCCGAGATTCTGGCCTTTCACCGTTTCTTAAATTGCCAGAGATCCATAACTCTGATTGATGTGTCCTTTTAACACGATTTTCTTCCGGATATTAGCTTTCTTGTGGAGAAAGAAGGGCCCCAATCACCTTAGGGGTTGGTCACGAGCCTGCCAGGCGCACCTGGGGGGGTAGGGCGCGCCTCCTGGGCTCGTGACCCCCTCGAGCATCGTTTCGCGTTGATTCTTCTTCCCAAAAATCATAAATATTCCAAAAATATCACTTTAGGTTTTTTTATTGTGTTTGGACTTCGTTTGGTATGGATATTCTGTGAAACAAAAAACATGCAACAAACAGGAACTGGCACTAGGCACCAGATCAATATGTTAGTCCCAAAGATAGTTTAAAAAGTTGCCAAAAGTATATGAAAGTTGTAGAATATTGGCATGAAACAATAAAAAATTATAGATATGACGGAGACATATCACTGCTCACGGAGCAGCAGTGTGAAGAACTGCGGAGGAGGAGCGACCAAGTCCTCCGCACCCCCATCACCGAGAATACCCCGGAGGAGATCGTGCAGGAAAACGTGTGACTGGCCAACCTGGCCGAATGCGAGCTCCTCGACACTCGGGCCGCGAGAGACCAGCCGAGGTCAAGTCACAGGCAATTGTTTCCGAAAGACATCTCGCGGCACATCGAGGTGATGCGAACCCCCCTGCTAAACCTAGCCACCGTCAATTGGATCGCTGATACCGTTTAGTCGGGTGATAGCACGGTCGGGGAAGGCATTCGGCATATCCAAGCTCTGCTAAAGACGACCCTTCAACAAAATCTGTAGTGTCGCAACTGTGGCACCACGTCCACAACAAGTCTGTCCATGCGGACACTGGGTAGTCGGCCCATAGCCCGCACTTTCACAGGCGACGCCCAAGGTCTCCTCCTCTTCCAAGAGGCCCACAGGGAGACTGGAGGCAAGGTCATTCGGACCGAAGCAGGTCACCCCCTCAGGCGAGTGGATCACTCGATCGTCTTCCTCACGACCATAGGCCAAGCCCAATCGGCAGCGGGGTCACGAGGGCGGTGACTACCCCCACCCCCCCCCCCCCCGAGTTCAACGCTTGATCCGTCATCACGCAGCAGGTGATCGATCGATCACGAGCAGTTCGAGGGGTTTCCGACGTCGAGTGCTTCGGCCGGCACATCCGAGAGGCTGAAATCCCCTCCAACTACCGGTTAGCTACTGGGATCAGCAAATTTAATGGCGAGTCAAAGCCAGAGACCTAGCTGGAAGACTACCGAGTGGTCGTCCATATTGGCGGCGGCGACGACTACGTCGCGATGAAGCACATGCAACTCATGTTGGAGGGGTCCGCGAGGGCGTGGCTCAACCAGCTAACCTCCAGCAGCATCCACAGCTCCGGCGACCTAGCCCGAGTGTTCGCCAGGACAGTCGAGGGCACGTACAAACGCCTAGGAGGAGTGACTAAGCTGCAATACTGCGTCCAGAAGCCCAACGAGACTCTCCGAGAGCACATTCAGCGGTGGACCACTCTCGACAACACCACTGAGAATGTCACCGAGCACCAGGCCGTGTGCGCTTTCAAAGTGGGCACTCGATATCGAGATATTATCCTTAAGTTCGGCCGACCGAGAGACCTGTCTCTCGGTAGGGCTATGGAGATCGCCAATCGGTAAGCGAATGGCGAGGAAGAAGACCACCTCCGCAGCGGCTAGGGTCGAGCCAGCGAGGCCCCTTAGTCGTGCAACTCTGGGAAGAAGCAAAAGCAAAAAAGGCGATTCATTGGGCAAAGCCACAGTAGCTGCTGTCCCAGGATAGGGTCAAAACAGATCCAAGAAGAAAGGATTGGGCTGGCAAGAAGAAACCTGAGTCAAAGATCAATTTGTTGGACCAGCCATGTCCGATCCATTTTCACTAAGACAAGGAAGGGGAACCTATCCCAGCCAAGCACACGACTCTCGAATGCCGACTGCTCTGGACGGAGATGGGCGGAGAGGCCTTTGGGGACAAAGAGGATGAGGACGGCCCTACGGATGCCTCCGTGTATCCTAACATTCAGTTGACCCTCATGTTCTTCGTAGACATGGAGAGCAAGAGAGGATTGAAAGTCATCAATCGGGAGGTAAACATGGCAGCTCCGGCTGTCACAAAGTACCTCGACTGGGCAAAAATGCCCATCACTTTCGATCAGTATAGCCACCGCCGGGAGGCAGGCACCGGTGGTCGACTCTGCAGTCAACGGGTTCCGACTGTGGAAAGTCCTTATGGACGGAGCCAGCGGCCTCAACATCATCTACGTGGACACTCTCAAGGCCATGGACATCCCACTGTCCCAGCTTACCAAGAGCAACATGCAGTTCCATGGGGTCATTCGTGGGAAGAAAGTCGAGTCACTCGGTCAGATCACTCTAAGCGTGGTATTCGGCAACAAGAAGAATTTTTGCAAGTATAGGTTGACCTTTGAGGTGGTCGACTTTCGTAGTGCGAGGGTGTTTGGTTGGGCTTCCAGCCAGCTTCCGTCTACCGGCTTCTAAGCCAAAAGCTTCTATTTAGGGGCTTCCGGCTGCAGCTGTGGCTTTCGGCCTTGTCACAGCCATAGCCGAAAGCCACAGCTGCAGCCGGAAGCCCCTAAATAGGAGCTTTTGGCTTCGAAGCCGGAAGCCGGAAGCTGGCTGGAAGCCCAACCAAACACCCCCAAGCCATCCTGGGTAGGCTCTCCTACGCACATTTCATGGCATGCCCATGTTACGTGTATCCTAAATTTAAGATGCCAGGTCCGAAGGGCGTGATAACGATGACCGGCGACCGCATGGTTGCCGAAGAGTGCCTCCAGCAAGGCTCTAAGATCGCTAATGAGCAGGTCCTTGCCACTGAGATGGGTGGGTACAAGAAGGCAGTGGACGCCACGGATCTGCTCAAGTCAAAGCGGCCAGCTACTTAATCCGCTTTTTAGTCGGATGGCGAGACGAAGCAGGTTAAGATCCAACCTACCGAGCCGAGTGCCTCTGTGACGAACATCTCCACTTCACTTGGAGACAAATAGGAAGCCGAGCTCATCCAGTTCCTCCGTGAGAACTGGGACATCTTCGCATGGATGCCGTCTGACATGTCGGGGATCCCGAGGGAGCTGGTTGAGCATCACCTCCGACTAGACCCGAAGATCAAGGCCATCAAGGAGCACCTGCGCCGCTCCTCCATGGAGAAGCGCAAGGCAATCGGCAAGGAGATCACTTGACTCCTAGCTACCGAGTTCATCCGCGAGGTCTACCACTCCGAGTGGTTGGCAAATGTGGTCCTGGTGCCAAAGAAGAACAATGCACTCTGAATGTGTATCGACTTCAAGAACCTCTTGGGCCTACCCCAAGGATCACTTCCCTTTGCCTCGCATAGATCAAGTCATGGATTCTACTGTCGGATGTGAACGTGTGTCGTTCCTAGATGCGCACTCCGGGTACCACCAGATCCGAATTCATGGACGAGATGAAATAAAGACAACTTTCATCACCCCATTCGTGTGTTTTTGCTACATCACGATGCCATTCAGTCTAAAAAAGCTGGAGCTATGTTCGAGCGTATGATTTAAAAATGTTTGTAGAGACAAATCAGTCGCAATGTCGAAGCGTACATGGACAACATCATGGTCAAGTCCAGGAAAGGTTCCGACCTTCTGGCTGACCTCGCCGAAAGTTTCGCAAACCTTCGACGCTTCGGGGGCAAGCTCAATCCGGCCAAGTGCACCTTCGATGTACCGGCTGGTAAGTTACTCTGTTTTCTCGTTTCCGAGCAAGGGATCGATGCTAACCTCGACAAGATGGGAGCCATCATCCGGATGAGACGGCCTGAGCGTATTCATGATGTGCAAAGGCTTACGGGCTGCCACGCAGCCCTCAGTCGGTTTATCTCACGACTCGGTGAGAAGGCCTTGTCTCTCTACTGACTGATGAAGAAATCCGACAGGTTTGAGTGGACTGATGAGGCACAGGTCGCATTCGACCAACTCAAGGACCTTCTATCCACCCAGCCGTTGTTGGATGCTCCGTGCACCCAGGAGCCCTTGCTCCTGTACGTCACTGCCATTAGCCAAGTGGTTAGCACCGTACTCACCATGGAGCAGGAAGTATCGGACAAAGCTCACAAGGTACAAATACCAATATACTACATTTCTGAAGTGTTGACCCCTTCAAAACAAAGTGACCCCCACTATCAGAAGCTGGTTTATGGCATCTACCTGACCGTGAAAAAGGTGGTCCACAACTTCCAACATTATTCGGTCATAGTCATCAGCGACGCTCCCCTAGAAGAAATTTTGCACAATCAGGACGATACTGGCCGAGTGGCCAAATGGGCGATTGAACTCCTACCGCTGAAGATCAAGTTTGAAGCCAAGAAACCAATCAAGTCTCAGGCCCTGGCAGATTTCCTCGCCGAGTGGGCAGAGCAAGAGCAGCCTGCTCCAGTCGCCCCCAAGCATTGGACTATGTTCTTCGATGGATCTAAGATGCTCCATGGCTCGGGGGCTAGGGTAGTTCTCGTTTCCCCTAGGGTAGACCGGTTGAGCTAGGAGCTCCAAATACACTTCGATTCGTCCAACAATTAAGTCTAGTACAAGGCCCTCCTTTACGGGCTCTGCATGGCCATCTCACCTTGTATCCGCTGATTGATGGTTTACGGTGACTTGGATCTCGTCATCAACCAAGTCATGAAGGAATGGGACATTCAAAGCCCATCTATAACAGCCTACTACAGCGCAGTCAGGAAGCTGGAGAAGAACTTTGAAGCATTAGAACTACACCATGTGGCCTGAGCCAAGAACCAAGCAGCTGACGACTTGGCAAAGATGGGGTTCACTCGGAGGATTGTTCCAATGGGAGTGTTCCTCGAGCACCTATGTCCCTCCTAGTCAAGGAGGACCCTTTCACCAAAGATCCCCCACAAGAAATCGGTCCGTCTGATCCGACTGAAATTGATGTCCCAGCCATCGTCGACATCATCCACGAGATGCTGGTCATCACTCCCGAATGGACACAACCTTATTAAGGTTACTTGCTCTAGCAAGAGCTTCTCGAGGACGAGGAGGAAGCCCGCCAGACCGTTCGGTGTTCTAAAGCTTTCGAAGTACACAGAGACAAATTATACAAAAAGAGTGCCACATGAGTTAGCCGGAAGTGTATCTCTCGGACCCTGATGGAATAGGCCTTCCGAGCGGGTTTTTATTGGCCCCGCACCAATCAGGCAGTAAAGGACATGGTGGACTTGTGTGTCGGATGCCAGTTCTACAAAAACCAGTCGCACAAGCCTGCATCCGCGCTGAAGACGATCCCACTCACTTGGCCATTTGCCGTATGGGGCCTCGACATGGTCGGACCTCTGCGAAGTGGGTCGAATGTATTCACTCACTTGCTGGTTGCAGTGGATAAGTTCACCAAATGGGTCGACGCCAAGCCCATCTAAAGCTTGGACTCAACGACTGTTGTGAGCTTCATTCGGCAGATCATCTTTCGATCAGAGTCCCCCATGACATCATCACCAACAACGGGTCCAACTTTGACTCGGATGAGTTCCTTGAGTTCTGGTGTTCCTAGGGCACTCGGGTTAACTATGCCTCTGTGGCACACCCGAAGTCAAATAGATAGGAAGAGCAGACGAATGGCATGATACTCCAAGGTCTGAAGCCCTAGCTGATGAGAGATATCAAAGACGCCGCTGGCGCTTGGGTCGAGGAATTGCCTTTCGTCATGTGGGGTATGCGAACGACTCTGAATCGTTCCACCGGTCAAAGTCCCTTCTTCTTGGTGTACGGCTCGGAAGCCGTCCTGCCGAGTGACCTGTGTCACAACTCCCCCCGAGTGGAGGAGTACAAGGAAGCTGAAGCTGAAGTGGCGCACAAAGATAACCTTGATCTTCTAGAGGAAGAGAGGGAACTAGCCCTCATCCGATCCACGGCATACCAGCAGGACCTTCGACGCTTCCATGAAAAACAAGTCAGGCGTCGAGCGATTCAAGAGGAAGATCTGGTCCTCCGACTGGACGAACAGAGACCCCACAAGCTGGCGCCTCCGTCGCAAGGGCCGTACGCTATCTCTAAAGTTCTGCACAATGGGGCTTACTCACTGTACAATATCGACAATGACACAGAGGAACCCAGAGCTTGGAACGCGGACCTTCTCTGCAAGTACTAAAGTAGAACTTTCTTCATTCGTGTAATGAATCCGAACGAATAGAAGAATAAAGTGCTCACTTTTTACGACTATCTTTGAATACTTCACTCCAGTGAAACACGCCCCCAGTGGGTGTAGAACCTTAACCGTGAACCTGTCTTTGTTTCAGGTGAATCCTGCATCGAGTGGAGGCGATCTCTTCACTCGGGGGCTTAGCTGTGGACCAGCTTTCCGCTAAGTCAAAATGGTTCCGAACGAAGTCGTGATCATCGTTAGAGTACCTTGATGGACATGACCATTAGATAGTTTGCAAGAACTATCATCTCGGTAGCGAACCTGTTTCGCCTAAGGTGAACCCTACCCCGAGTGATTGTGGAAACCTCCACACTCGGGGGCTTAGCCACAAACCAGTTTTTTCCTAAGCTAAAGGGGTTCCGAATAAAGGCAAGACCTCCATTCAGGCGCCAAGATGAACAAGAGGATCATTTCTTGGTCGTGAACATGTTTCACCTAAAGTGAACCCTACCCTGAGTGAAAAAAGAAACCTCCACACTCGGGGGCTTAGCTGCGAACAATTTTTTGCCTAAGTTAAAGGGGTTCCGAATGAAGGCAAGACCTCCATTCGGACGCCGTGATGAACAGAACAATCATTCTTTAGAAGTGATTCCGCTTACGCCTAGGTAAAATCCTCCCCCGTGTGAAGACAACCTCTTCATTCGGGGGCTTAGCCGCGGACCAACTTTCCCCGAAGTCAGATGGTTCTGAATGAAGCCGTGATTGTCATTTCATTACCTTGATGGAGATGACCATCGTCGAGTTCGCAAGAACTATCATCTCAGTAGAGAACCTGTTTCCCCTAAGGTGAACCCTACCCCGAGTGATCGTCAAACCTCCAAACTTGGGGGCTTAGTCGCGAACAAGTTTTCGCCAAAGTTAAAGGGGTTCCGAAGGAAGGCAAGACCTCTATTCAAGCGCCAAGATGACTAGGACGATCATTTCTTGGTAGCAAACCTATTTTGCCTAACGTGAAACCTACCCTGAGTGATCATGGAAACCTCCACACTCGGGGGCTTAGCTGCGAACCAGTTTTCGCCTAAGTGAAAGGGGTTCCGAATGAAGGCAAATCCTCCATTCGGACGCCAAGATGAACAGAACAATCATTCCATAGCAGCGATTCTGCTTTCGCCTAGGGTAAATCCTGCCTCAAGTGAAGACGACCTCTTCACTCGGGGGCTTAGCCACGGACCAGCTTTCTCCTAATTTAGATGGTTTCGAATGAAGCCGTGATCGTCATTCTATTACCATGACGGACATGACCATCATCGAGTTCACAAGAACTATCATCTCGGTAGCGAACCTATTCCGCCTAAGGTGAACTCGATCCCGAGTGATGGTTGAAACCTCCACACTCGGGGGCTTAGCCGTGAACCAGTTTTTGCCTAAGTTAGAAGGGTTCCAAATGTAGGCAAGACCTCCATTCAGGCGCCAAGATGAATAAGACGATCATTTCTTGGTAGCGGACATGCTTCGCCTAAGGTGAATCCTACCCTAAGTGATCATGGGAACCAGCCTTCGCCTAACTCAAAGGGGGTCCGAGTGAGAGGCAAGAATTCATTCGAGTACCACGATGCATAGGACAATCATCACAAGCTGCTATTCTGCTTTTCCCGAGGGAGAAATGGGTCCGCGTGAGGACAACCTCCACACTTGGAGGTTTAGCCACGAACCAGATCTCGCTTAAGTCACAAATATACCCGAGTGAGGATAACCTCCACACACGGGGACTCGAGCACGAACCCACGTTCAGTCGAGTATAAACAACCCCAAACAAAAGCAAATCCGAGTAGATAAATTCCGAGACCAACTGCACATAAAATAGATAGAGTTCAACTGTTGGTGCGCAAAAGAGCAGGCCGAGGGCCCGCTCGAAGTTTGGGGTTACATCAAACCACTCGGCATATCGATGATGATTTCTTGCATGACTTGAGCTCACCAGGGATAGCCTTCACTCAGCTCACGACGGTTTGAGAATCCTTCACAGGAGCATCCTCATGCACCTTCTCCTGGTCGATCTCTCCAACATCCGACTGAAGCAGCTTGAAACAAGACGACACGGTCCTCCAGTCGGAGGAGAGACAAGGCAATGCTATCCTTCAGCAACCCTCTCTTGGGATCGAGCTCCTTCTCGATCTTGGATGTCTCCTCCTCAGCGTCAGCAGCAAAGGATACACTCGGCAGAAAACGAAGGATGAGACACCAGTAAAAGGCTTTAGAATGGTCGTGGGGAAACATTAGAACACTCGACACACCTTGGATCTTTTTGCAGAGTTCTACACTGCAGTCCTCAATGAACTGCTCCAACTCAGCTTTCTTGGCGGTGGGATTCTTGAGGTTGGTTTCCCATTTGGAATAATACCTCTTCAGTTCTGCAAGCTCTGTCGAGGTCTTGTCAGCGTCGGTCTTTAGGAGCTGATTTTATTCCTCGGAGTGCCAACGGTCTTGAGCTTGGACTCAGCCGCCAGTGTCTTCTGCTTGATCTCCTTCCAAGCGGTTGCGAGTTTCTCGTTCCTCTTTTTGAGGGCTTCCTTCATGTTCATTAGAGAAATGGAATTCTTCAGCCTCTCAGAAAGGCGGTGTCACAAGAGAGCCTCAGTCGGATAAGGAAACACAACCGAATGGAGTGTAAATTGGATTGCAAGGATATAACTTCAATTGTCCGCTTTTACTGCTCCGATCGCTTGTTCTAGGCCTTCTCAGCATCAAGGTCGAGTTGGAGTCCTTGTAACTCTTCTTCCATGCTGTCATCACGACCAACGGGCATAACATTATGTCACAACTCTTAGACTACCGTCGAGTGCCACAATCGACGGTAGCCTTGGGGACTACACCCAGTGGGTGCGCCGAGGGCATCCCCACTTGAAGGATGGAGAAAAGGTAGGGGCTTTGTATCCCCCTAGATTCTGTCAATCGGAAAAGCAAAGAAACTCAGACTATTGCCGACTAACTCAGCCGACAGTAGCCTCGAGGACTACACCCAGTGGGTGCGCTTAGCGCATCCACAATGGAAGGGTGGAAGAAAGGCAAGGGCTCTGTACCACCCTAGATTCTGTCAATCGAAAAAAGCAAAGAAACTGAGAATACTCCCGACTAACTCAGCCGACAGTAGCCTCGGGGACTACACCCAGTGGGTGCTCTCAGCGCCCATTCACTATAAAGCAACACGAACACCGAGTGGGTACGTACTCACTCAGGACACCCACTCGGATTCAAGCTTACCCGAACATTCTTGGCCACGGCCTCACTGGCGTCATACGCCTCCTTCAATTGTCCGAAAATCAGGTCGAGCTGAGCCAAGGCTTCCTTGCGCGCCTCCTCCCAATCCTCCGGGATGCGGTTGAGCTGGAATATGCATCAATCCGATGGAGGAGGCAACAGACCCGTTCCGAGTGACCTGCCGGTCGAGGTGTTGTCACGGGCCACCAAAGTCTTGGTTCTCGCAACCACTTGGCTGGGAGTGGTGGCCTGCTTGGGCACCTCTTCAACTGTAGAAGGAGCCTTAGGGTCAAGTTCAATCACGTTCCATCGTTCTGCACATGTTCACAAAGAGTAAATGGCAAAGCGCTGAATACCGAGTGAACCTTCAAAAAAGTCAAGACTTACCTTTGGAACAAGCAACATCAACGTCAGTTTTCCCTTGTCAATGGCCTTAGCTTCGAGAGAAGTGGTCGAAGTATCGGCTCTGTAATGAACACAACAAGAATAATACAATCATTCAGTGAAACACAGCCAGCAAAGATAAAATCATTCGACGATGAAACTTACGACGAGCGATGGACACATCGACCTTGATGCGCGGCATGACAGCCTTCCGAGGTTTGGAGCTTGCGACCTTGGGCTGTTTAGCAGTCTTCTTGGCGGTGTCATAGCCTCATTTCGGCCATGTTTGGAACTGTGGGTCGGCATTGCCGATACACCCGGCTTTGTCACCCTCGGGGTCCTCAAGGTGTCAGCATGGGTCCCCGGATCCTGGTGGGCCTTGTTGCGGGCCTCGTGCAGGACCTCATTTGACAGAGAGGACTCCGCCTCGTCCCCCAGATCATCATCGTCACTCTCCTCCACCTCCTCGTTGTCGTCTTCCTCATTGTTATCTTCATCGTCACCTGAATCCGAGCCCTCTAGGTGCTCGGTGTCTCTCTCCACATCAATGGGCATTCGGCCAACCACCGGGACAGAGTTGACTAGCCCAGTAAAAGCCTGCCAAATGGAGAAGATCACGTTATAAACAACTACCAAGACAATGAATAAAATCACTTGGACACAAAGGGAAGTAGCTTACCTCATTCGACGGAATCTCCACTAAGAAAGGAGGCACAGTCCTAGTCCCCTAGGATTGTCCCTCACCGGAGTGATGGCCTTGATCTTTTCTTCTAGCTGCTGGTCCGTGAGCTCCTCCGGGTGAACACGAGTTCGGTCATATGACCCCTTGTACATCCACATGGGATGGGCTCTCGCCTGAAGGGGTTGGATCGTACGCTGAAAGAAGACTTCCAGGAGGTCCAATCCATTGAGGCCTTTGCGCATCACACCAACCAGCGCAATCACTAGAATCTCTACATCAAATTTCTTCGCCTTCGACATGGTCAAGGCAGGAGCCGATTAAACCCTATCGGTGGAAATAGGTGGAAGACCTGAATGACCCTCGCCAACAGGAACATCCTGGCAGTAGAACCAAGAGTCTCGCCACCCCTTCATAGAATCGGGAAAGCTCATTTGGAGGAAGCTACTCTTGCCCCTAAGATGGACACCTAGACCTTCGCAGAGTTGCACTATGTTAGTTTTGCCCCCGACTGAAAGGACTCCTTAACAGTCATCACTCGGCAAGTAAATAGGTGTTTGAAAAAACTCTAGTGCGGATGGCAACCAAGGAAGTTCTCACACAGATATACAAAAGCAGCTGAGTAGGTGACAACATTCAGAGGAAGATGAAGCAACTGTGCATCGAAGAAGGCTAAGAAAGCTCGGAGGAAAAGATGTGGAGGCAGGGAGAAACCTCTCTCGATGAGAGTGACAAGCAGCACTCGCTCATCGTCTCTCGACACTGGCTCGAACTCACTGGCGTCGGGCAGCCGCGAGCTCCCCGGAGCAATGAGACCCTCACCCTCCAGCTCCTGCAAATGCTCGGCCGTGACCCAGGACGGTAACCAATTGCCATGGATCTAGCCCGGCGGAAGCGTCCCGGTGCTCGAAGAAGATCTGCGTGATCCCCTCTTAGCTCGCACGGCCTTCGTCGTCTCCCCTTTCACCATGGCGCTCGACGGAAGGAGAGGGACGAGCAGACGTCGGCGCCGAAACGCGGTGTGTGGTTTCGGCTGTGAGGCTTGGATATGGGGAGAGAAGAGTCTGAATCACAGGCACACACTACAGGAATCAGCTTCTTTGCCGTCTGCTACAACGGGCGTCAAAGGGGCAGTTCACGGACGGCAAAGGGGAAGTTCACGGACGACAAATGGCTTTGTCGTCAGCCTCCGGTTGGCAAAACTTCTACGACTACTTTCATCGGTAAAGGCCCTACTTTGTCGTCCGCCTATTGAAAGCGGACGACAAAGGGATTTGCCATCTGCTTGCCACGGCACGCAGACGGCAAAGCCCTTAGACGGCAGCCGACAGACCGGAGTATTTGTCGTCTATTGTATTTCATTGGTATTTGCCATCTGCCTTCACGGACCTTTGTCGTCTACCATACGTCAACATGGAAAGCCCCGCCGCCGTCATGTGGCTGCTCTTTGCTGTGTGCCTATGCGGGAAGCTTTGCCATCTGCCTATTGGGGGAGCTTTGTCATCAGCCTTTGCGGGTCACACCTGGCAAAGTGACCACATGAGTCAGCCGTTGCTGCCCTAGGATGCACAGGTGGGTGCCACGTGTCCCTTTGCCGTCTGCTGGCTAACGTCAAAGATGACATATTGTCACTGTTTTGTTTGATTTTATTTATTTCCCTACAGTTTTAACAGCATATGGTTTCAAACAGCATAGAGTTTCTAACAACATATAGTTTCAAACATGCTCATCTACTTTCAAACATCAAATAAGCACCTTAGGCCATGTATCGAACATCATATAAGAGCAAGAACATTGTATATATAGGCCATAGGCCATGTATCGAACAACTTATGTCCATACATACACATAGTTTTATACAGTTCATCAAAACAAATCAAAACAAAAATTAAACAGTAGCACTCCATCAATGCTAGCTTCCATGAATGACAGCTTATATGAGTGAAAGATATCTTCAAAATCAGAATAAGTGACATAGAAAAATAAGAAGAAGAATAAAACTAGAAGAAGAAGAAGAATAAAACAAGCAAAACAATAAAACTAGAAGAAGAAGAGGAGGAAGAAGAAGAAGAAGGAGGAGAAGAAGGAGAAGGAGAAGAAGGAGGAGAAGAAGAAGAAGAAGAAGAAGAAGAAGAAGAATAAGGAGAAGAAGAAGAAGAAGAAGAAGAAGAAGAAGTAGAAGAAGAAGAAGAAGAAGAAGAAGGAGAAGGAGAAAGAGAAGAAGGATAAGAAGAAGGAGGAGGAGGAGGAGGAGGAGGAGGAGAAGAAGAAGAAGAAGAAGAAGAAGAAGGAGAAGGAGAAAGAGAAGAAGGATAAGAAGAAGGAGGAGGAGGAGGAGGAGGAGGAGAAGAAGAAGAAGAAGAAGAAGAAGAAGAAGAGGAAGAAGTAGAAGAAGAAGAAGAAGGAGGAGAAGGAGGAGGAGAAGAATAAGAAGAATAAGAAGAAGGAGAAGAAGAGGAAGAGGATGATTACAATATTTTTCTATTTTCAGCTTATTATGTCATTTAAAAGGAAGATACGCTAAGTTATGAGCTAACCAAGGTTCTTGTGATGCTTTTTACCTAACTAAGATAATTATGTCATAAATGAAGTAAATTAGCTAATTATCTCATTTTGGAGCATAATTAGCTAAGTATGTATTTCTTGGGGAAACTAAGCTAATGAGAAGAAGAAAGAGGAGAAGAAAAAGGAGAAGAAGAAGAAGAAGAAGAAGGAGGAGGAGGAGGAGAATAAGAAGAAGGAGAAGAAGAAGGAGGAGAAGAAGAAAAAGGAGAAGGAGAAGGAGAGGAAAAGGATGATTACAATATTTTTCTTATCTTGAGCTTACTATGTCATTTAGGAGGAAGATAGGCTAAGTTATGAGCTAACCAAGGTTCTTGTTACGTATTTACCTAACTAAGCTAATTATGTCATAAATGAACTGAATTAGCTAATTATGTAATTTTGGAGGATAATTAGCTAAGTATCTATTTGTTGGAGAAAATAAGCTAAAGAGAAGAAGAAAGAGCAGAAGAAAGAGCAGAAGAAATATGAGAAGAAAGAGGAGAAGAAGAAGAAGAAGAAGAAGGAGGAGGAGGAGGATAAGAAGAAGAATAAGAAGGAGAAGAAGGAGAATAAGAAGATGATGAAGAAGAGGAAGAGTATGATTACAATACTTCTCTTATTTTGAGCTTATTATGTCATTTAGGAGGAAGATACGCTAAGTTATGAGCTAACCAAGGTTATGGTGATGTTTTTTTACCTAACTAAGCTAATTATGTCATAAATAAACTAAATTAGCTAATTATGTCATTTTGGAGGATAATTAGCTAAGTATGTCTTTCTTGGGGAAAATAAGCGAAGGAGAAGAAGAAAGAGGAGAAGAAAGAGGACAGGAAAGAGGAGAAGAAGAAGGAGAAGAAGAAGAAGGAGGAGGAGGAGGAGAAGAAGAAGAAGAAGGAGAAGAGTATGATTACAAGAATAAGAAGAAGAAGAAGAAGGAGAAGAGTATGATTACAATAATAATAATAAGAAGAAGAAGAAGGAGAGGAAGAGGAAGAGGGTGATTACAATACTTCTCTTAGTTTGAGCTTATTGTGTCATATAGGAGGAAGATACACTAAGTTCTGAGCTAACCAAGGTTCTTGTGATGTTTTTTACCTAACTAAGCTAATTATTTTATAAATGAACTAAATTAGCTAATTATTTCATAAATGAACTAAATAAGCTACCTATGTCATAAATGAACTAGAGAAAACTTACCGTCGTGGTCATCAAGGAGGAGAAGCACCAGGGTTGCTCGTGGCGGTGCGTTTGCAGACGGTTGCCCTGGAGAAGGGTCGTGCGATGCCGCTCGGGAGTTCTTCTGCAGAAAATATATTTTGCAATGTCTCATGAGCATGATGACACTCAAATGTTAATACTAGTTTATAATGGCCATTGAAATGAAACTCATCGTGCCAATCATAGAAAAGACTCGCATCGGTGGAGGGGGATGACCGGTCTTCTCGCACATAGAGTGCACATTTGGTTTTGAAGAGTCGGTTGTATTAGTTAGTAATGAAACAGAAATTACACGCATGATTTGGCTAATGTGAAAAAGAAACTTAACACAAAAAGCTCGTACCTAGCCAGGTGACCCGCATAATTCTGGGCCCTCTGCTCCTCCAACAACCGAGTCGTGGTCCGATCCCTCTCCTCCAGAATCACCTGAAGAGCAGCCTGGTTTGCCGCTCTCTCTTTCTCAAGAGTAGCTTGGTTTGCCGCTCTCTCTTTCTGAAGAGCAGCCTGCAACACCACTCCGCGTTACCACTGTAATGATCGATGGCTACACACACAATAAAATTGATGGAAGTTTTCTGAGTCCATACAACTAACCTCAATGGCGAGATCGGCTGGCCGCGGACGAGGCATTATCTTAGGGCAGGATCTCGACTGGCGTGACTTGATCTCCGGGAGAGTGAGTGGACAATGTATTATTTCATCTCCAATGGCTATCAAGCCATGGGGCCTCCTGCCACCAGATTTCATCACCAGCTCTGGATCCAAAGGTTCCTGGCTCGGGTTGAAGTCCTCCCCTTTCCTAGCCTTCCCCATGTCCCTGTATTTCACGAGCTTGTGGTGGCACGAGATGTTGGTGAACTTCTGTGGATGATCCAGGTGAGACTCAGAGAATGCCTTGACCTTCTTGTAGGAGGCAGTATGGGCCATGCGATAAAGGTCATACAACTCTAGCACCTCTATCTTATTGTGATGCGCCTAAAAGAGAGGAACAAAGTATTAGTAAAGGGCTCAAGCTAGCATGAAGAATGAACTGCATGAATAAGGAAGCAAACTACATACCGAGTTCGGCACGGACTGAATTAAGTTGCCGCTGCCTTGATGGTGTGGCACACCAACCATTTGGGCACGCGGATCCTTGGCATTGTCGTGGATGGAGCACTAGTTTCCTCTGCGCCACTCATCCACCAACGCCTCCCAACTGTCCATCTTATCCGCACACCATCTTGGGGGCACCTATAAGTTAGTAAACAGAATTTTCAGTGCTACCCCTATGAATCAAATCAAGAAAACTACGTAAAAGCCCGTAAGAATAGGTAATTACCTTCATCTACTTCTTCTTCTTTAGATACCTTCCGCAACACTCTTTCTTCTGCTTCTTAACACCAAGCATGGTGTAGTTGTCTCGAATAGCGTGCGGCCGAGCCTTGTGGCATAAGTTTTGTAATAGGCGCCTGCACTCGGCCTCGAGAACATTGTCCGCCGCCTCCTCATATCCCTCCTCACACCTATAGAGGGTCTGCAATCAAACGAGACAACACTGGTTAATACAATAATTAGCTATATCGTTAATTTTAGATTGTGTAAAAGGAGAATTTACCAGAACGGCATTCATCACCATCTTGGCCCTCGTGTGGCACAAGACACCATCTATAATATGGTCCAGTGGGGCTTGCACAGCCTAGTAGTACTCCTAGGTAAGTCCTAGTGTAGGAACCTGACCCTCACTTATGAACGTGACAAACCCCGGGAAATTTGTCCGGCAAAGCTCACCAAGGACGGTGTTTGGCTTGCGGACTCTAACTGGGTGTTTCCAACCCCTGTAGTATGACAAGGTCAACGCATTAGATATTTGAAGAAACTTGAAGGCAAAAGGTAAAAAAAAGTAAATGCACTTACCTCTCCCCTTTAGGTGTAATCACTCGCCTCTGCTCGCGGGTCGCCGGTATGACCGGGAGACGTGTACTACCAGGCTTGTACACGGTGACCCCGTCCACCACGCCGCCCTCACTATCCATAGACTCATCCCCGCCATCAATAGAATGGCCACTCGGCACCTCTGTCCGATCCGGCCAGGCACCCCATCCGGACGTCTCCACGTTGGACGAAGCCTCTGTGGCGGGAGTCTCCTGGGATGTAGCCTCAGGAACCGTAATCTCATGGGCCGAATGCCCGTCGACCCAAGGCTCTTGGACTGGAGTCTCATGGGCCGAATGCCCATCGACCTGAGGCTCTTGGACCGGAGTCCCCGTAGCCTCTAGGGCAAACTGGTCCACCATTGTAGTCATGTGCTCGGGTGAATGAGGTGGTGGTGGTGGCGAGGATGGTGAAGGAGTCCGCCTACCTCTCCCGCAGCCATGTCATGTACCTTTCCCCTTCTTCCCTGCCCGACCTCCTCTCCTAGTGGGCAATGTCGCGGACGAAGAAGCACCGGCGGGTGGTGTCGTCACACTGTCTGATACGTCTCCAACGTATCTGTAATTTTTGATGGTTCCATGCTATTATCATGTCAAACTTTGGATGTTTTGTATGCCTTTTATATCTTTTTTCGGACTAACTAATTAACTCAGTGCCAAGTGCGAGTTCCTGTTTTTTCCATGTTTTTGACCCTTTTCAGAGGAGGATTTTAAACGGTGTCCAAACAGAATAAAACTTCGAAAAAGATTTTTTCCAGAACAGAAGATACGTGCCAGACTTGAGAACCAAGGCAGGGGCCAGCATGGGACCCCACAAGCCCCCTAGGCACGGCCAGGGGGCCCGCGCCTAGCAGGACTGTGGGCCCCTATGGCACATCTTCCCTACCTCTTCCGCCTATAAATTTACACAAATTCCAAAACTGCGCGAGAGATCCACGAAAATACTTTTCCGCTGCCGCAAGATTCTGTCTCTGCAAGATCCCATCTGAGGCACATTCTGGTGCCCTGCCGGAGGGGGATTCGGATACGGGGGGTGTTGGGGATATTATCTGTAGATAACCCGCCCTAATTGGGCCGGGTCACCAAAGGTGGCGACTCATCTATGATGTAGTTTGGGCCTTGGTCTGGTAGAGCCAAGAGTAGTATGGCGGTTTATGACTTTCGGAAGGAGTCCATAATAAAGAAGGTCTCCAAGCTTCGGAAGGAGGCGACTTAAAGATCGCAAGGGTCACGATTTGTGTAAAGAAAAGGATCCTTGTAAACCCTAAGGACTCGACCTGTATATAAAGCCGAGTCCCAGGGGAGAAGAGGACAGGTTAGAAATCATTGATTGCTAGGTCTGGCGAGGTACGCCCTCCTTGTAATCGAAACTCCATCAATACGACTCAAAGCAGGACGTAGGCCTTTACCTCCTCACGAGGGGCTGAACCTGGGTAAATCGCCATCTCACTCCCGTTCAACCCCTTTGAGTCGCCACCAAATTGCGATGGCTCCAGTACTAAGTCCTTTCACGAGGACATCTGCCGTGAAAAATACACGACAGTTGGCGCCCACCGTGGGGCCTGCGCACGGTGGAGTTGAGTTCTCAAGGGAGCCCTACCAAGGTTTGGGAGCTATGCTACGGGGCTCATGACCCAGAGCCGTCGTGGGAAGTTCTACATCAACAACCTGCAATGGGGGCCCGAGGCGGATTCAATCGAATCTGGTTACAGGGTCCCCTTCGGCAAGATCAACGTCTTCATCGGCATGATTGGATCATCCGTGCCTGAGCCGGACATCTCCACCGACATCATCGAGCCGGCCCGGTACGTCCGCCCACTAACGACGTCAAATCTGACTCGCCCGATTTTTGTTGGATTCACGCAGGGATCTGAGGAGCCAGAACACTCAGTGATCCAGGAAACCACACCCGTCAACACGGATGACGAATCATCCATGCGCAATTCAGATTCAATCCGGTCTCTACATGGGTATTGTCTCAGGGGCTTGTCGTTGGCCATGGACCCCGAAGTCCTTGACCGAACCCGCCGCCAGATCGCTATTTACATGGCTAGGGCGACTCAACCCTCGCCAAACCTGGCAGGCGGGGATGGGCCTGGCGAGACATCTAGAAGCCCGGCCGCTGTCTTGGTGGAATTAGCAGCAGAAATTACGAGGCTTATGGCGACTCCCATCACACCGGAAAACCAGGAGGCAGTAAACACGGAATTGGTGAAGCTAAGAGAAGAAGTGGCAAAAGCTCATCGGGATGCCGAGGTGGAATCTGCCAGAATCGAGACCCGACAGGCTCAAATTACCGCCGAGAGGATTCGCTTAAATACTGACAACTGGCGGCTCGAAAGACACCAGCGCGCACCTGACGACGTCCATCAGCGGAGGCACCAGGGTCGCCTACCCCCTGATCTCAACCCGACCCGCCTGTTCGATACTCCCCGAACTCCCGGGGCGGGAGCCGCCCCAGGGGGAGGACCGGGCCAACCACCTAACCCGCCGGTTCAACCAATTGAGGATCGTGTTCCCCGATTCCGGACACCTCAAGGTCACTTTTCCAACCCAGTGGACAACGTCCTTGCTGCAACTCGCCATTTGGTATCTCTTCCGATTCACGGCAATACTCGTGCCGAGATAGAAGCAAGAAACGCCATTGAGATGTTGAACACGGCGGTGGTTCAAAACGCCCAGTTCTCACATAGCCTAGATAGGCTGCATTCCACTCCCTAGGCGAGTCACACCAGGAGTCGGCTGGAAGACCAGCCCGCTGTAAATAGCGGACGGCGACTCATCCCCCAGGACAACCCGCCTGACCATCAAAACCAGCCGTGCCGGGATCTCCCGAACATCCATGTCGCCCCAGCCCCTCTCGTCAGAAGCGGTGGACGAGTGGGGGTGCCGTGCTTGGCCCCCGCCCTCCGCGACGAATGGATGCCAAAGGATTTTAAAGGACCAAGAAAGGTGCCTAATTACACCCCAGACCTTGAGCCGGCATCATGGGTCGAGAGTTATGAAATCGCCATGGACATGCTCGACGTAAACGAAGCAGTTTGCGCCAGATACTTCATGATGATGCTCGAATGGTCAGCACGTACTTGGTTAAAAAACTTACCTCCCAACTCCATCCAGACCTGGGCTGAATTGCAAGAGTGCTTCATCAAAAACTTCCGAGGAACCTGCAAACGACCAATGACGATTGTCGATCTGTGGCACTGTGTTCAGCGCCCCGATGAGTCGGCCCACCATTGGTCACGGCGGGTCGCGGAAATTATCCATTCATCAGACGGTATCACGGCGGCTCAGGCTATGTTGATCCTCGAGCAGAATTGCCACTACGAACCCCTGGTGCAGAAGTTGGGGCGACTCAAGCGAAAGGTCCAAGACATGGGGGAGCTAATGGATACGATCACTAGATACGCTGAAGCAGACGACACCAAAGATCCCGGTGAGGACGGTAAAGCTAACTCTCCAAAGAAGGGCGAGTCATCCAAAAATCATACCCGGTTCCAGGGACGTAAACGCCACAATCAGGGAGCCAATGGCAAGAGAAGGAAGCAAGAGGAATCTTCGGATTTAGTCGCCAATACCAACACCAAGAATGGCAACCAACGCTAGAAGAAAAACAAGGGTTACAGTGGCAAGAAGCCGCGTAACTATGAAGAGTTACTCAAGGGCCCTTGCCCGCAGCATGCCATGGCAGACGGACCGGCGAATCATTCCTGGGAGAACTGTTTCGTGATGCGGGAGTTTCGGGCGGAAGCGATCAAGAAAAGCCAAAATGGTGACCCGGACCAACGGCAGGAGCAGTTTGCTGCACCCAACCAACGTCAGAACCCCTTTGGCGGTTTTCCCGAGCCGGGTCCTCAAGGGGGCCGCAGCCAAGCAGCGGCCAGTACCCAGTGCATCACCAGCGGCGATATAACCCGCCCGGGGCTTTTCAGCAACCACCCCCACAGGGAGCTTCGCAGGGTCAGGATGACAACGGCGGCTTTCGCAGCAACCCCAAACAGTTAAGCATTGGGCAGTACCACGTTTTCACCACCAATGTTTGCAGGCGTGATAAGAAGGTGAGTCACCGGGCGTACAGTGTGTCTGAGCCGGCACTTCCCAGGTACCTCCACTGGTCCGAGCAGACCATATCGTGGAGTAGGGAGGATCACCCACCAAGAATTGATAACCTTGGCAACTTAGCGTTGGTCGTAGCTCCTCAAGTCGGGGGGTACACCCTGTCCAAGGTACTAATGGACGGTGGCAGCAGCATTAATATCTTATATTTTGACACTTTCCAAAGGATGAATCCATAGGAGAAGGATTTGATGCCTTCAACCACGGTATTCCACGGAATCGTCCCGAGCAAGTCGGCGTACCCCATAGGCCGAGTCAGGCTCACAGTCGCATTTGGAACAGCATATACCTACAGGAGTGAGTCACTGATGTTTGAGGTGGTCAAACTGAAAAGCCCCTACCATGCGCTATTTGGGCGGCCGGCTTACGCCCGGTTCATGGCTCGCCCATGCTACGTTTACCTTAAACTCAAGATGCCTGGTCCTAAGGAACCCATCACGGTGGACGGTGATAGAAGAATTGCAAAGGAATGTGAAGAAGGGGACGCGGCTTATGCAGAAGTCGCGTGCGCTGCAGAAGAGCTCAAGTATCATCGGGCTAATGTTGATCCTTCTGACATGTCACCCTTAAAGAAGCCAACGACAGATGCTGAGCCGCCCCTCAAGTTCAAACCAACAGATGACACTAAAACAGTTCATTTTGTTCCTGGCGATTCATCCAAGCAGTTCACCATTGGGACGGGTCTGGATCCCAAATAGGAAAGCGCGCTCATCGAATTCATCCGTGAGAATCAGGACGTCTTCGCATGGAAACCTTCTGACATGCCTGGTGTGCCGAGAGAATTCGCTGAGCACCATCTTAATGTTGACCCAAAAGCAAAACCTGTACAGCAATATCTTCGCAGGTTTAACGAGGAGCGGCGCAAGGCAATCGGGGAAGAGGTTGCCCGTCTCTTAGCCGCCGGATTCATCATGGAAGTTTTCCACCCCAAGTGGTTGGCTAACCCGGTCCTGGCACTTTCCGTATGTGCATTGATTACACGGACCTTAACAGAGCTTATCCCAAAGATCCTTTCGCTCTTCCCCGCATCGACCAGATTATTGACTCGGTGGTGGGATGCGAACGTCTGTGTGCTTTTTGGACGCCTACTCTGGTTATCACCAAATCAAGATGGCCGTGGAGGATCAAGAGAAAACAACTTTTATAACCCCCTTTGGGGCTTTTTGCTATGTATCCATGCCGTTTGGGCTCAAGCGTGCAGGGGCGACTTACCAGCGCTGCATCCAGAACTGCCTCCGCGGCCAAATCGGACGCAACGTTCACGCCTATGTCGATGACATTGTGATCAAGACCCGCCGGGGGGAGACGGTACTGGAGGATCTCAAGGAAACTTTCGATAATCTGCGGGTGTATCAGATGAAGCTAAATCCCACCAAGTGTGTTTTTGGTGTTCCTACAGGGAAATTGTTGGGCTTCCTCGTGTCTGAGCGTGGCATTGAAGCTAACCCAGACAAAATCGAAGCAGTCACGTCCCTTGGGAAACCGGCAAACGTTAACCAAGTCCAACAGATGGCGGGTCGCATTGCGGCTTTAAGTCGCTTCATAAGCCGCCTGGGAGAAAAGGTGATTCCCCTTTATCAATTACTAAATAAATCTGACCATTTTGTTTGGACAGATGAGGCAGATGAGGCTTTCGAAGCCTTGAAACGACAACTGGTCAACCCGCCGGTCTTGGCCGACCCGACTAAGAAAGAACCCATGCTTTTGTATATTGCGGCAAACTCTAAAGCATTAAGTGTGGCGGTGGTCGTTGAAAGAAAGGAGGAATGGAGGGAATACCCAGTGCAGCGCCCGGTATATTTTGTCAGCGAAGTGCTAACTCTTTCCAAGCAACGGTACCCACATTGGCAGAAGTTAGTGTATGGGGTGTTTATGGCGAGTTGGAAACTTAAGCATTATTTCCAAGAGCATCCCATCACGATGGTTAGTTCCGCCCCTCTCGGGGACATCATCCAGAATCGGGAGGCAACAGGGCGGATCGCCAAATGGGCGATTGAACTTGGGCCGCATCACGTAAGATTCACCCCTCGTACAGCCATTAAATCTCAAGCCTTAGTTGATTTCGTCAATGATTGGACGGAATTGCAGGCCCCGGAGGACAGGCCTGATCTTATGTACTGGTATCCCCTCAAGGAGACAAATTCTATTATGTCCTCCGACTCATGTTTCCGTGCACCAACAATGCTACGGAATATGAAGCTTTGCTTCACGGCTTGCGACTCGCCAAGGAGATGAACCTTACGCGGGTCAGATGTTTTGGCGACTCTGATCTAGTGGCGCAGCAAGTTTCAGGCACTTGGGATTGTCGAGACCCCGTGATGGCGGCATACAGAAGAGCTGTGTCTGATGTGGCGGGTCATTTCCATGGCTATCAGGTTGATCACACTGACCGGCGCCTCAACGAGGCAGCTGGTGCCCTTTCACGTCTTGGTTCCCAGCGAAAGCCGGTTCCCCCAATGTTTTTTTGGATATTCTGCATAATCCCTCCGTGAGTTTGCCGTCGGAGGAAGAGTTGGCAATTCTAGATCCTGAGTCTCAATTCGTGGCGGCTCTCCACGTCACGCCGGATTGGGTTCTTCCCTATCTGGCCTATCTCGCCCGGGGCGAGTTACCAACAAACGAAGTTTTGGCTCGCCAAATTGTTCGACGGAGCAAATCCATGGTGATCATCAATGGCGAATTATATAAACGGAGTGCCTCTGGATTTTTTCAACGATGCGTTTCCTCCGAAGAAGGATGCATAATCCTAAATGACATTCATTCCGGAGATTGCGGGCATCACGCCGGGTCACGCTCTTTGGTTTCAAAGGCATTCCGTCATGGTTTCTTTTGGTTGACGGCTCATGCAGATGCAGAAGAGATAGTTCGTCGGTGCGAGGGATGCGAGCGTTATGGACGACAGGCTCATGTGCCGGCTCAAGAACAAAGAATGATTCCCATCACTTGGCCTTTCGCGGTCTGGGGGTTAGACATGGTTGGCCCCTTTAAAATGCCATCCAACAAGATAACCCATTTGCTAGTGACGGTTGATAAGTTCACCAAGTGGGTAGAGGCAGAACCTATTGGAACTTGCGATGCGGAGACGGCGGTCAAATTCTTGAAGAAGCTGATTTTCCGGTTTGGATATCCACACAGTATCATTACTGATAATGGCACTAACTTGTCTCAAGGGGCGATGCAGGAGTTTTGCCGTCGAGAGCATATCCGGCTTGATGTTTCTACGGTCGCTCACCCGCAATCTAATGGGCACGCGGAACGGGCGAATCAGGAAGTTTTACGTGGAATTAAGCCCCGACTCATGGTTCCCTTGGAAAAGACCCCGGGATGTTGGGTTGAGGAGTTGCCGTCAGTGTTATGGAGCATCCGGACCACCGCGAACCGGTCCACGGGTTTTACCCCTTTCTTTCTGGTCTATGGAGCAGAAGCTGTTCTTCCCACTGACATAAGGCATGACTCGCCTAGAGTCGCTGCTTATGTGGAAGAGGACAACGAACTGGCGCGTCAAGACTCTTTGGACGCCTTAGAGGAGGCGCATGACTTGGCTGTGGCCCGATCGGCCATTTATCAGCCGGGTTTACGGTGTTATCACAACCGCCGGGTCAAGAGCCGAACCTTTCGGGAAGGCGACTTAGTGCTTCGGCTGATACAGGATTGTGCGGGCATGCATGAGTTATCACCACCATGGGAAGGACCGTTCGTCGTCAGCAAAAATCTTCACAACGGCTCTTACTATCTGGTGGATCTTCGGCCTGACCGGCCAACCACGGAGGCTAAGTCGACTCACCCCTGGAATATTGCCCACTTGCGGCCTTACTACACTTGAGCTTTTAAGCTCTGCATTTTGTAAGTTTTTTAAGTCCTTATTATAAAGCAATAAAATTAAAACGCCTCCCGACTTGGGGGCTTCCTCTTATTGAGATCAGCTTTATTACCATTTTTGTCCATGAAATTATTATGTTGGGTGGTGCTTGAGCTTTTTGACTCGCCCTATCCTGTCGCGACCTTATGAGCCGACGATATCATTATCTTGGGCGGCGCTTGAGCTTTCTGACTCGCCCGATCCTGTCACGACCTTATGAGCCGACGAAATCATTATCTTGGGCGGCGCTTGAGCTTTCTGACTCGCCCGATCCTGTCGCGGCCTTATGAGCCGACGAAATCATTATCTTGGGCGGCGCTTGAGCTTTCTGACTCGCCCGATCCTGTCGCGACCTTATGAGCCGACGAAATCATTATCTTGGGGGCGCTTGAGCTTTCTGACTCGCCCGATCCTATCGCGACCTTATGAGCCGACGAAATCATTATCTTGGGCGGCGCTTGAGCTTTCTGACTCGCCCGATCCTGTCGCGACCTTATGAGCCGACGAAATTATTATCTTGGGTGGTGCTTGAGCTTTCTGACTCGCCCTATCCTGCCGCGACCTTATGAGCCGACGAAACTGCTACCTTGGGTGGCGCTTGAGTTTTTTGACTCGCCCTATCCTGTTGCGACCTTATGAGCCGACGAAAGTACTATTTCTTTACCTTCCTGGCACTACCACAAGGTTTTTCAGACATTTTTTCTGATTCGCCTCAAAATATTTTGGGGCGACTGCTATTTGTAAATCACTTATTATTCAGTGAGATGGTTTCACATATGTTTTTTAAAAGCTTAGAACAGGTTGATGATCGAGATCACTCTATCCATGGCGAATTAAGCATCATAAAAAAGCCTCAAACGGCGGATCAAGTATTTCACATCGCCTTAAGGGCGACATAAGGATTTTTTAAAGGTATCACAAAGGCAGTATCGATTCCTAAAGGAGACCTATTACATGGCTCTCATGGCCAATTCAATGAAAATTTATTCCGCTGACGCCCTGGGATCAGCTTGTTGCGAGCTTTGGCCAACCTCAATCTGCAAGTCGCCCAGTACCCAGTTACACTTGGACAGAGCGGCAAATTCATCGTCATCGGTCAGGATTGATGAAAGATCCGCGTCCAAGTCAAAAGCATTTTCGGGTCGCCGCAGAGTTAAGCTAGTCGTCACAAAGGTTGGCAGGTTGACCTTCTTGTTCTTGCTATCATAGGCGGCCTGGTACTTTGATAAGTCCAAGCTTGCAGGAAGCTGAGTCGCCGCCAGACGGGAATCCTTGACAACACGCTGGTAGTCCTCTTCGGTGAATTCTGACCCATTGTCCTTGAGTTGAGGAAAGCCTGCCGCTACTTCTTCTGGGTTGAGTTCTGGAGCATATGCTAAGCAGCGACTCAGTGTAGTCAGCACTCCCTTCCGGGCGGCTGACCGAGTTAACTCGACAATCTGGGGAGGAAGCGTGGATAGGCAGCCAAGCATCTTCTTTATGGAGGTTATAGGCTCTTGGCGCCCATCACTGCTTTCACAGTCAGTACACTTTCGGTATATAGCTGCTCTGTCAGCGTGTAAATCGCCTTCAGCGTCAGAACGCAATCATCCTGAAGGTTCGCGGCTCTTGGACCTGTACAAGGGGTAATGATAATCAGCGACTCAGATAAGAGTTATTTGTTTAAAAAGGTCAAGAGTTAGTATTTTACCAAAGACGGCTTGCGCCATGTTTGAGATATGACGTTTTAAACTAGACAGCTCTTGTTGCACAGTAGCCTTCTTGGCTTCAGCCTTCTCCGCTCGCTTTGTTGAAGCATCTTGGTCAGCTTGAGCCCTTTTTAAATCGGCTTTTAGTTTTTCCATCTCAGCTAAGACCAGTTGATACTTCTCCTCCGATTTGGCTCGGGCATCCTGCTGATCAGATAAGCTTTTCTTCAAGTCGCCAAGTGCTGACTCAGTCCGGATAAGAGATTCCTGTTGATGCATATGATTAAGGGGCAAGTCTCAGAACTATTGCAAGCAATATACCTGACACTTGGGGGCTAATGTATAATTTTTCAGACAAAATTATACATCATCAAGACCCGGCTCATCTTTTTACTAATGACCCGGCCCTTGGGGGTTACTGGTCGAAAGTTTTTCTAAATCATCAAAACCGGGCTCAACTTTTTACTGATGACCCGGTCCTTGGGGGTTACTGGTCGAAAGTTTTTCTAGTCATCAAGACCCGGATCATCTTTTTACTGATGACCCGACCTTTGGGGGTTAATGAAGATAATATGGTATACAACAAAACTTACCTCATGTTTGTTTTTCAGCATCCGAAGCAGGCTTTTCTCCATCTCATAACTCGCCTCTAGGCGACTTGCAAAACCAGAGCAAAGTTCTTTGAACTCCAAATGTTCATATTGGGAAAGCTTAGCCTTGGAGAGTTCATATTCAGGAACAGTTTGAGATGATGATGACACATGCTTCGATAAAACCGCTGTGGCCGGTTTAGAAAAGCTGGGACCAGTGATAATTACACCGTCCGGGTCTTCTGCTGTTGTCAATGGACTTGGCAGCTTGGGGGAATCCATTGTTTCCTTGGGAGAGCTAGGGAGATCCACTTGATCCTCAAGTTTGTCTTAGTCTGGGTTACCTTGGATAGGCGCCGGCTCTTTCATAGGCTCTGAGATTATGATGGGAGTTGACCCGCCAGTTTTCCTTTTCTTCGCGTGTGCCCTGAAAGAGGAAAGAGGCGCGTTTTAAGGACTGAGAATTTATCACCATCAGATTCAAAGTAAAAATTATGAAAGGACTTACCCAAGGACACGGATCATTGGCGGAAGTGCCGACATTACTGAGTCGCCAGATGTAGGAGTAGAATTCTGCTAGAGTTGCATGTCGAAGATATAAGCGGGTTACAAATGCGATCCAAAAAGACATGAAGAAGTGTTGTTAAAGGATACGTCATTTGCCCTTTTCTTGCTCCCTGTGGCTAAACCGGACACCAGATCACCGGAATGACTTCGGGTCTTCCGATTCGAAGTGTATTGTGCTTTCTTCAGAAGAAAATTTGGGTCCAAACAAGCATTTCGATGTGAGAAGGGAACTTTCCCACGAATTCGCCTACCCGGCTTAGGTGGAGAAGGAGATGAATCGGAGGAAACAGAAATTACCTCTACAGAATCCTCCTGGCTTTCGTTGTCTTCATTCTATTCCCGAGATGCAGAGGTATATATACAAAGTTAACAGTAATGGATGGCGAGTTAAGAGAAGATAGGTTTTTACCTCCGAAGGTGCGTCGCCGACTTGGGATTCATCGGCCTCGGATGGTTCAGCCACAACAGCTTTGCCCTTGCCCTTGGTTTTCTTCTTTGGCGGCGGCCTAGCTTGCTTCATGGCTGGCTTTTTGGGCTTCATAGACCAAAATTTCTCACCTTTCTGAAATGGCATATGTCGTAAGAGGCCATAATTCGAATGAGACAAAAGGCGGGTTAAAGTTGCTTACCTTGGGTGTCAGGGTTAATCTTGCACAAGGGTTTGAGACCTATTTGGCTGCATTTTCCCGCAGGCTCGTCGGTCAGCTTCTTGATGATGGGGACATTATCGCTTTCCGTTAGAGCCGTACGGAAGTAACATTGAGGATGGTCTAGAGTGCCTTCAAATTCACACATTAACCCGTCCCAGCGACTTAGAGGGAGGATGCGCCATTCGACCCAGCAGCGGATCAAGTGAACCCCAGTAAGGCCATTGTTTGTCAAAGATCTTAGTTCAGACAAAACTGGGATAAAATCTGATTCTTCTTCTTCGGTGAGCTTTTCCGGGAGCTTGAAATTTGTTGGGAGGCGATCTTCCCTATAACCCAGAAGCTTGTTTTCACCTACAGGCAAGGTCTCTTGACAATAGAACCAAGACTCGCCCCAGCCTTTGGGGTGTCTCGGCATGGCGAGTGACGGAAATGGGCTATCCCTGCGGCGCTGAACATTTACACCGCCGAGTTCCAAGCTGGGACCATTGTGAAATTCTGTTTGGCGATTTAAGTAGAAGAAATACCAGAATAAGGGAACTGAGGGTTCCATTCGCAGGTAAGCCTCACAAAACACCTGGAACTGGCATAGGTTGCTTATCGAATTGGGCCCTAGATCCTGGAGCGGACATTCATGAAAGCCATGGCATCTCTAAGGAACTTCGATCCAGGCGGCTTAATACCCCGCTGAAGGTGTTCAACGAAAACAACTATTTCCCCTTTTTTGGGATTGGGGATTTCCTCTCCGAACCCGGTACGCCAATCGATAACATCCTGAGGGTCCAAATTTCCCGTTTTCACATAATCCTCTAGTATGGCATCATTGACCTTGGTAGGAAGCCTGTCACTTTTGAAAACGGCGCCCATGCTACAAAGGAATAAAGTGCTGGTGAATTGACACGCCAAAACATCTACTGTAAGAGGTGAAACAATTTCATTTTACTCGCCAAGTAATTTGTCCGCGGGCTAAGGAAAAATCTTGATCCGCCAAACGAAGGCCCGAGTGAGGTTGCTATGGCGACTTACGAAGTTTGGTACTTAAAGGAGATGTGTCTCAAGGCGTCAGAGGCATTTATCCAAAAATGGTGAAGTATGGAGACTACAAACAGTTTTCATATAACGAGTGGTAGATTATGGATCTACTGGATAGTTGAGAATAAATGCGGAAAATGACCGGATGCGGCAACCTACGACCAATATGTGACAATGTTGTTGGTTTGGTGAAATGCTACTCTAAGTGTGCAAGTCAAGGGCGGACAAATAAAGGTATTAGAGACGTTGGTTTTCTAGTCATCATCGATATCAACAAATCAAGAACAAGTAACAACTATTTGGGGAGGCATCAAGAACATGGCAGTGATGAACTTCGAAAAAGAATAGGGATCTTCTCTTGAGTAAACGGAGACCTAACCTGGTGGGTTTGGCCGGAGATGGTCGACGGCGACGAAGGCTTCTGGAGGGGCGCGGAAACCTCGGGCGGCGTCGGAGTATTCGGCGGCAACGAAGCGTACGGTGGTGATGAGGAGCTCGACGGCGGCGAGGCGTTCGGCAGCGACGAGAACTGCTCGGCCCCGACGGGGTGTTCGGCGGCGACGAAGCCTTCGGGCAGTGCCAAAGCTTTCGGGCGGCGACGAGGACTTCGGACGGCGGCGGAGCTCTCGGGTGGCGGTGAGTTTTTTGCTGCAGTAATGGAGAGGAAAGGTGATGAGACTGGTGGGTGGAATGCGCCCAGTCTTGTCCCCCCACCTATTTAACAGGGCAGACACTGGAATCAAGGCGTCGTGAGTGGGAACTGCCAAACGGAAAAGATTCGACATGATGGCGCCCCCGAAATTTTTGGGATAATGATGTCGAAGGATCCGTTGAGAGCTTACGTCATTATCCTTTCCGGGATTCGAGGAAGGAGCTAACAAGAAGCGGTTTGGCGACACAGGTCTTTCCGCAACAGATGGCGGTTCGAGTGCATGGTGCATAAGAAGAATGAAGATGAATCGCCTTTAAGTTGAGCGAAGATATTGGCGTGAAAGAAATTCAAGTCAATCTGGGGCCTAATGTTGGGGATATTATCTGTTGATAACCCGCCCTAATTGGGCCGGGTCACCAAAGCTATCGACTCATCTAAGATGTAGTTTGGGCCTTGGTCTGGTAGAGCCAAGAGTAGTATGGCGGTTTATGACTTTCGGAAGAAGTCCATAATAAAGAAGGTCTCCAAGCTTCGGAAGGAGGCGACTTAAAGATCACAAGGGCCACGATTTGTGTAAAGAAAAGGATCCTTGTAAACCCTAAGGACTCGAACTGTATATAAAGGCGAGTCCCAGGGGAGAAGAGGACAGGTTAGAAATCATTGATTGCTAGGTCTGGCGAGTTACGCCCTCCTTGTAATCGAAACTCCATCAATACAACTCAAAGTATGATGTAGGCCTTTACCTCCTCACGAGGGGCCGAACCTGGATAAATTGCCGTCTCACTCCCGTTCAACCCCTTTGAGTCGCCACCAAAGTGCGATGGCTCCAGTACTAAGTCCTTTCACGAGGACATCTGCCGTGACAAAACCACGACACAGGGCTTCTTCATCAACACCATGACCTCTCCGATGATGTGTGAGTAGTTCCCCATAGACCTTCGGGTCCATAGCTATTAGCTAGATGGCTTCTTCTCTCTCTTGGCTCTTCCATACAAAGTTCTCCATGATCTTCATGGAGATCTATCCGATGTAATCTTCTTTTTCACTGTGTTTGTTGAGATCTGATGAATTGTGGATTTATGATCATATTATCTATGAATCTTATTTGAGTTTCTTCTGATCTCTTTTATGCATGATTTCATATCCTTGGAATTCTCTTCGAGTTGTGGGTTTTGTTTGGCCAACTTGATCTATGATTCTTGCAATGGGAGAAGTGCTTGGTTTTGGGTTCACCTACTAGTAAAAAGGTACACATTATAGAAGAAATTAACTCTTTGAGTGCTAAGATGGATGAGTTAACGAATTTGGTTGCTAGTAGAAGTGCTCCTTTAGATCCTAATGACATGCCCTTGTCTTCCTTGATTGAGAGTAGCAACGCTAGCTTGGACGTTAATTTTGTTAGTAGGAATAATTTTGGCAACAACAATGCTTTTAGAGGAAACTATGTTCCTAGGCCTTTTCCTAGTAACCCCTCTAATAACTTTGGCAACTCCTGCAACATTATTCACGGAAATTACAATAGATTACCCTCTGATCTAGAGAGTAATATCAAAGATTTTATCAACTCACAAAAGATTTTCAATGCGTCCATAGAGGAAATACTACTCAAAATTGACGATTTGGCTAGGAGCGTTGATAGAATGTCTAGTGATATTGATGTTTTGAAAGTTAGATGTGCTCCTCCCAACATAAATATGGATGAAACTTTGAAAGATATGCGTGTTTCCATGAGTGAGAGCAAAGAAAGAACTGCCCAAAGTCGTGCTAGACATGAATGGCTTAAAAGGGCGTGTTCTCGTGATAAGAATCACGAAGATCTTAAAGTGCTTGCTGTGACTCCCATTGAATCTTTGTTTTCTTGTGTCAAACCTAATGATGATAGGGCTGGATATGAATCCACTTTGGTTGAAAAGTTCCCCAATGATTCGGAGTCCATCCATCTTGATGCTAAAAGCATTGAAAGTGGAGTAGAAGATACTAAAACCTTTAGTAGTAATGAAATTACTACTTTGGATTTCAAGGAATTCAATTATGATAGTTGCACCTTGATTGAATGCATTTCCTTGGTGCAATCCATGCTAAACTCTCCACACGCTTATAGCCAAAACAAAGCCTTTACCGATCATATCGTCAAAGCTATGATAAAATCTCTTGAAGATAAACTTGAATTGGAAGTTTCTATCCCTAGAAAGCTTTATGATGAGTGGGAACCTACTATCAAAATCAAAATAAAAAATTATGAATGCAATGCTTTGTGTGATTTGGGTGCTAGTGTTTCCGCGATTCCAAAGTCTTTATGTGATGTTCTGGGTTTTAATGAGATTGAGGAGTGTTCTATTAATTTGCATCTTGCGGATTCTACTATCAAGAAACCCATGGGAAGGATCAATGATGTTCTTATTATTGCAAATAGGAACAATGTACCCGTGGATTTCATTGTGCTAGACGTTGATTGCAATCCTACATGCCCTATCATTCTTGGTAGACCTTTCCTAAGGACTATCGGTGCAATCATCTATATGAAGGAAAGGAATATTAGATTTCAATTTCCTTTAAATAAGGGCATGGAGCATTTTCCTAGAAAGAAAATAAGATTGCCTTATGAATCTATGATGAGGGCTACTTATGGTTTGAGCACCAAAGACAATGATAAGTGATTCTATCACTTTATGCATAGCTAAGGGCGTTAAACAATAGCGCTTGTTGGGAGGCAACCCAATGAATTTATATTTTTCTTTCTGTTTTGTTGCGTCCACGCCATCATAATTCTGTTATGGTAGTGTCTTTTGTGTTTCTTTTTGTGTTTGAGCCAAGAAAAACCTTTATGACTAGTCTTGGTGATGGTTGTTTGATCCTGCTGGAAAAAGACAGAAACTTTTCGCTCACGAGATTATTTTTCATTTTTATTCAGAAAGAGCTTTTGAGTTGATTCTTTTTTCTGATGGTTGATATGCCTTTTGCCCAGGCAGTCGTAATTGTTCATACTTTTTGAGATATCAAAAGTATACGAAGTATACAGATTGCTACAGACTGGTCTGTTTTTGACAGATTCTGTTTTTCTTGAGTTGGTTGCTTGTTTTGATGAAACTATGGGTAGTATCAGGGGGTACTAGCCATGAAAAAGTAATAATACAGTAATATAACACAAATATAAATAGAAATCAAGATTTCTACTATACCTAAAGAGGTGGTTGTTTGTTTTCTTGTGCTAATGATATCACGAGTTTCTGTTTAAGTTTTGTGTTGTGAAGTTTTCAAGTTTTGGGTGATGTTCTCATGGACAAAGGGATAAAGAGTGGAAAGAGCTCAAGCTTGGGGATTCCCAAGGCATCCTAAGCCAAATTCAAGGACACCAAAAACCCTAAGCTTGGGGATGCCCCGGGAAGGCATCCCCTCTTTCGTCTTCAATCCATCGGTAACATTACTTGGAGCTATATTTTTATTCACCACATGACATGTGTTTTGCTTGGAGCGTCTTGTATCGTAGGAGTCTATTCTTTTTGTTGTCTCACAATCATCCTTCCTGCACACCTTTTGAGAGAGACATGCACTCATCGTGAATTTGCTAGAATGCTCATCGTGCTTCACTTATATCTTTTGAGCTAGATAATTTTCCTCTATGTGCTTCACTTAGATCTTTTAGAGCACGGCGGTGCGTGACTTGGTAGTTGGTTTGTCCTATGAAAGTAGTCCCAATGGTGATAGGTGCCCAAAGAGGATACAAAAACTTCCGTCTTCATGTGCGTTGAGTAGAAAGAAAAGTTTGATTCCTCTCAATTAGTCTTGAGACGTGGATTTGGTAATATTAAGAGTTATGTTAGTAGGGTGTTGTGAATCTAGAAATACTTGTGTTGAAGTTAGTGATTCCCGTAACATGCAAGTATGGTCAACCGCTATGTTAGGAAGCCGGAGCATGATTGATCTATTGATTGTCATCCTTTGTGTTGCGGTCGGGATCGCGCGATGGTTTACACCTACCAACCCTTCCCCTAGGAGTATGCGTTTAGCACTTTGTTTCGATTACTAATAAAAACTTTCGCGACAAGTATGTGATTTCTTCATGACTAATGTGAGTCCATGGTATAGATGCACTTTCACCTTCCACCATTGCTAGCCTCTCTAGTGCCGCGCAATTTTTGCCGGTACACAAACCCACCATATGCCTTCCTCAAAACATCCACCATACCTACCTACTATGGCATTTTCATAGCCATTCCGAGATATATTGCCATGCAACTCCCACCGTTCCATCTCATGACTTGTGTCATCACTCTCATATTGCCATTGCATGATCGTAAGGTAGCTAGCGAGATGTTTCAACGTCATACGCCAAGCTAGATCGTTGCACATCCCGGTACACTGTCGGAGGCATTTTCTATAGAGTCATCATCGTTCTGAGCTTTGAGCTGTGAGTAAATAAAAGTGTGATGATCATCATTATTAGAGTATTATCCCATGTGAGGAAATAAAAAAAGAAGCCAAAGAGCCCAAATAAAAAAAAGGGAGAAGAGAGAAAAAAAGAGAGCCCAAAGAGCCCAAATAAAAAAAGAGAAAAAGAGAGAAGGGACAATGCTACTATCTTTTTCCACACTTGTGCTTCATAATAGCACCATGTTCTTCATGATTGAGAGCTTCTTGCTTTGTCACCACCATATACTAGTGGGAATCTTTATTATATAACTTGGCTTGTATATTCCAAGGATGGGCTGTTGGGGAACGTCGCATGGGAAACAAAAAATTTCCTACGCGCACGAAGACCTATCATGGTGATGTCCATCTACGAGAGGGGATTTCCGATCTACGTACCCTTGTAGATCGCACAGCAGAAGCGTTAAGAAACGCGGTTGATGTAGTGGAACGTCCTCACATCCCTCGATCCGCCCCGCGAACCGTCCCGCGATCCGTCCCACGATCTAGTGCCGAACGAACGGCACCTCCGCGTTCAGCACACGTACAACTCGACGATGATCTCGGCCTTCTTGATCCAGCAAGAGAGACGGAGAGGTAGATGAGTTCTCCGGCAGCGTGACGGTGCTCCAGAGGTCGGTGGTGATCTGATCTCGGCAGGGCTCCGCCCGAGCTCCGCAGAAACACGATCTAGAGGAAAAACCGTGGAGGTATGTGGTCGGGCTGACGTGGAAAAAGTTGTCTCAAATCAGCCCTAAAACCTCTGTATATATAGGTGGGAGAGGGGGGGCCTTGCCTTGAGGCTCAAGGAGCCCCAAGGGTGTCGGCTGAGCCAAAGGAGTAAGTCCTCCCCTTCCAAACCGAATCCAACTAGGTTTGGAAGGTGGAGTCCTTCTCTCCTTTCCCACCTCCTCTTTTTTCTTTCTCTTTGATTTCTTATCCTTTGGCGCATAGGGCCATCCCACTAAGGGCTGGTGCGCCACCCCAAGGCCTATGGGCTTCCCCGGGGTGGGCAACCCCCCCCCCCCCCGGTGAACACCCGGAACCCATTCGTCATTCCCGGTACATTCCCGATAACTCCGAAAACCTTCCGGTAATCAAATAAGGTCATCCTATATATCAATCTTCGTTTCTGGACCATTCCGGAAACCCTCGTGATGTCCGTGATCTCATCCGGGACTCCAAACAACATTCGGTAACCAACCATATAACTCAAATACGCATAAAACAACGTCGAACCTTAAGTGTGCAGACCCTGCGGGTTCGAGAACTATGTAGACATGACCCGAGTGACTCCTCGGTCAATATCCAATAGCGGGACCTGGATCCCACATATCCTACGAAGATCTTATCGTTTGAACCTCAGTGCCAAGGATTCATATAATCCCATATGTCATTCCCTTTGTCCTTCGGTATGTTACTTGCCCGAGATTCGATCGTCAGTATCTGCATACCTATTTCAATCTCGTTTACCGGCAAGTCTCTTTACTCGTTCCGTAATACAAGATCCTGCAACTTACACTAAGTCACATTGCTTGCAAGGCTTGTGTGTGATGTTGTATTACCGAGTGGGCCCCGAGATACCTCTCCGTCACACGGAGTGACAAATCCCAGTCTCGATCCATACTAACTCAACGAACACCTTCGGAGATACCTGTAGAGCATCTTTATTGTCACCCAGTTACATTGCGACGTTTGATACACACAAAGCATTCCTCCGGTGTCAGTGAGTTATATGATCTCATGGTCATAGGAACAAATACTTGACACGCAGAAAACAGTAGCAACAAAATGACACGATCAACATGCTACGTCTTATTAGTTTGGGTCTAGTCCATCACATGATTCTCCTAATGATGTGATCCCGTTATCGAGTGACAACACTTACCTATGGTCAGGAAACCTTGACCATCTTTAATCAACGAGCTAGTGAACTAGAGGCTTACTAGGGACAGTGTTTTGTCTATGTATCCACACATGCACTGTTTTCCAATCAATACAATTATGGCATGGATAATAAACGATTATCATGAACAAAGAAATATAATAATAACTAATTTATTATTGCCTCTAGGGCATATTTCCAAAAGTCTCCCACTTGCACTAGAGTCAATAATCTAGTTCACATCACCATGTGATTTCAACGAATCCAACACCCATATAGTCATGGGGTCTGATCACGTCTTGCTCGTGAGAGCGGTTTTGGTCAGCGGTTCTGAAACTTTCAGACCCGTGTGTTCTTTACAAATCTTTGTGTCATCTTATAGATGCTGCTACTATGTGCTATTCGGAAATACTCCAAATATCTACTCTACTATACGAATCCTTTTCACTACCCATAGTTATTCGGATTAGTGTCAAAGCTTGCATCGACGTAACCCTTTACGACGAACTCTTTAACCACCTCCATAATCGAGAAAAATTCCTTAGTCCATCAGTTACTAAGGATAAATTTTGACCGCGGCTAGTGATTCAATCATGGATCACTCTCTGTACCTCTCAACAGACTTTGAGTCAAGGCACACATCAGGTGCGGTACCCAGCATGGCATACTTCAGATTCTACGGCCAAGGCATAGAAGACGACCTTCGTCTATTCTCTTTATTCTGCCGGGGTCGGGTTTTGAGTCTTACTCAAATTCACACCTCACAACACAACCAAGAACTCCTTCTTTGCTGATCTATTTTGAACTCCTTCAAAAACTTGTCAAGGCATGGATCTTGTTGAAACTTCCATTAAGCGTTTTCGATCTATCTCCATAGATCTTTGATGCTCAACGTTCAAGTAGCGCAATCCAGGTACTCCTTTGAAAACTCATTTCAAACAACCTTGTATGCTTTACAGAAATTCTATATTACTTCTGAACCACAATATGTAAACCACATATACTTATCAGAAATTCTATAGTGCTCCCACTCACTTCTTTGGAAATACAAGTTTCTCATAAACCTTGTACAAACCCAAAATCTTTGATCATCTCATCAAAGTGTATATTCCAACTCCGAGATGCTTGCACAAGTCCATTGAAGGATCGCTGGAGCTTGCATACTTGCTAGTATCTTTAGGATCGACAAAACCTCCTGGTTGTATCACATACAATGTTTGCTCAAGGAAACCGTCGAGGAAACAATGTTTTGACATCCTATGTGCAATATTTCATAAATAATGCAGCAACTACTAACATAATTCTAACAGACTTTTAGCATCGCTACGAGTAAGAAAGTCTCATCATAGTCAACTGTTTGATCTTGTCGGAAACATCTTTGCGACAAGTCGAGCTTTTCTTAATAGTGACTTATCACCATCATCGTCCGTCTTCCTTTTAAAGATCCATCTTTACTCAATAGTCCTATGACCATCAAGTAGTTCTTCCAAAGTCTACACTTTGTTTTCATACATGGATCCTCTCTCGGATTTCATGGCCTCCAGCCATTTGTCGGAATCCGGGCCCACCATTGCTTTCTCCATAACTCGCAGGTTCACTGTTGCTCAACAACATGACCTCCAAGACAGGGTTACCGTACCACTCTGAAGTAGTATGCGACCTTGTCAACCTACGAGGTTTGTAGTAACTTGATCTGATGCTCGATGATCACCATCATCAGCTTTCACTTCAATTGGTGTAGGCGCCACAGGAACAACTTCCTGCGCCCTTCTACACACTGGTTGAAGTGATGGTTCAATAACCCCATCAAGTTCTACCACCCTCCCACTCAATTCTTTCGAGAGAAACCTTTCCTCGAGAAAGGATCCGTTTCTAGAAACAAACACTTTGCTTTCGGATCTGAGATAGGAGATGTACCCAACTGTTTTGGATATCCTATGAATATGCATTTATCCGCTTTGGATTCGAGCTTATCAGACTGAAACTTTTTCACATAAGTGTCGAAGCCCCAAACTTTCAAGAAACGACAGTTTAGATTTCTCTAAAACCTCAGTCTATACTGTGTCATCTCAACGGAAATACGCGGTGCCCTATTTAAAGTGAATGCAGTTGTCTCTAATGCATAACCCATAAACGATAGTGGTAATTCGATAAGAGACATCATAGCATGCACCATACCAAATAGTGCGTGGCTATGACGTTCAGACACATCATCACACTATGATGTTCCAGGTGGCATGAACTGCGAAATAATTTCCACATCGTCTTAACTGCGTACCAAAACTCGTAACTCAGATATTCATTTCTATGATCATATCGTAGACAGTTTATCCTCTTGTTACGACGAACTTCACTCCGAAACAAAATTGAACTTTTCAATATTTCAGACTTGTGATTCATTAAGTAAATACTCTTGTATCTACTCAAATCGTCATTGAAGTAAGAACATAATGACATCCACTGCGTGCCTCAGCACCCATTGGACTGCATACATCAAAATGTATCACTTCCAACAAGTTACTATCTTGTTTCATCTCAATGAAAACAAGGCCTTGCTCATGTGGTGCGATTTGCATGTCACTAGTGATTCAAAATCAAGTGAGTATAAAGATCCATCAGCATGGAGCCTCTTCATGCAATTTATACCAACATGACTAAAGTGGCAGTGCCACAAGTAAGTGGTACTATCATCATTACCTCGTATCTTTTGGCACCAATATCATGAACATGTGTAACACTACAATCGAGATTCAATAAACCATTGAAGGTGATTATTCAAGCAAATAGAGTAACCATTATTCTCTTTAAATGAATAATCGTATTCCAATAAACACGATCCAATCATGTTCATGCTTAACGCAAGCACCAAATAAAAATTATTTAGGTTTAACACCAATCCCGATAGTAGAGGGAGCGTGCGACCTTTGATCATATCAACCTTGGAAACACTTCCAACACGTATCGTCACCTCGCCTTTAGCTAGTCTCCGTTTATGCCGTAGCTTTCATTTCGTGTTACTAATCACTTAGCAACCGAACCGGTATCCAATACCCTCGTGCTACTAGGAGTACTAGTAAAGTACACATGAACATCATGTATATCAAATATACTTCTTTCGACTTTTGCCAGCCTTCTTATCTACCAAGTATCTAGAGTTGCTCCGCCTCAGTGACTGTTCCCCTTATTACAGAAGCACTTAGTCTCGGGTTTGGGTTTAATCTTGGGTCTCTTCATTAGTGCAGCAATTGTTTTTCCATTTCACAAAGTATCCCTTCTAGCCCTTGCCTTTCTTGAAACTTAGTGGTTTTACTAACCATCAACTATTGATGTTCCTTCTTGATTTCTACTTTCACAGTGTCAAACATCGCGAATTGCTCAAGGATCATTGTATCTATCCTTGATATGTTATAGTTCATCACGAAGCTCTCATAGCTTGGTGGCAGTGACTTTGGAGAACCATCACTATCTCATCTGGAAGATTAACTCCCACTTGATTCAAGCGATTGTCGTACTCAGACAATCTGAGCACATGCTCAACGATTGAGCATTTCTCCTTTACTTTGTGGACAAAGAATCTTGTCGGAGGTCTCGTACCTCTTAATAAGGGCACAAGCATGAAATCACAATTTCATCTCTTTAGAACATCACTTATGTTCCGTGCCGTTTCAAAACGTCTTCGGCGCCTTGCTTCTAAGCCATTAAGTATTTTGCACTGAACTATCGTGTAGTCATCAGAAACGTGTATGTCGGATGTTCACAGCATCCACAGACGACGCTCAAGGTGCAGCACACCGAGTGGTGCATTAAGGACATAAGCCTTCTGCGCAGCAACGAGGACAATCCTCTGCAAAGTTTGCTACTTTCAACTTTCAACTAAATTTTCTCTAGGAACATATAAAAACAGTAGAGCTATAGCGCCAGCTACATCATAATTCGCAAAGACCATTAGACTATGTTCATGACAATTAGTTCAATTAATCATATTACTTAAGAATTCCCACTCAAAAAGTACATCTCTCTAGTCATTTGAGTGGTACATGATCCAAATCCACTATCTCAAGTTTGATCATCACGTGAGTCGAGAATAGTTTCAGTGGTAAGCATCTCTATGCTAAACATATCTACTATACGATTCATGTTCGACCTTTCGGTCTCATGTGTTCCGAGGCCATGTCTGCACATGCTAGGCTCGTCAAGCTTAACCCGAGTGTTCCGCGTGTGCAACTGTTTTGCACTCGTTGTATGCGATCCTTGAGTCTATCACACCCGATCATCACGTGGTGTCTCGAAACGAAGAACTGTCGCAACGGTGCACAGTCGGGGAGAACACAATTTCGTCTTGAAATTTTAGTGAGAGATCACCTCATAATGCTACCGTCGTTCTAAGCAAGATAAGGTGCATAAAGGATTAACATCACATGCAATTCATAAGTGACATGATATGGCCATCATCATGTGCTTCTTGATCTCCATCACCAAAGCACCGGCACGATCTTCTTGTCACCGGCGTCACACCATGATCTCCATCATCATGATCTCCATCAACGTGTCGCCATCGGGGTTGTCGTGCTACTCATGCTATTACTACTAAAGCTACGTCCTAGCAATATAGTAAACGCATCTGCAAGCACAAACGTTAGTTTAAAGACAACCCTATGGCTCCTGCCGATTGCCGTACCATCGACGTGCAAGTCGATATTAACTATTACAACATGATCATCTCATACATCCAATATATCACATCACATCGTTGGCCATATCACATCACAAGCATACCCTGCAAAAACAAGTTAGACGTCCTCTAATTGTTGTTGCATGTTTTACGTGGTGACCATGGGTATCTAGTAGGATCGCATCTTACTTACGCAAACACCACGACGGAGATATATGAATTGCTATTTAACCTCATACAAGGACCTCCTCGGTCAAATCCGATTCAACTAAAGTTGGAGAAACCGACACTCGCCGGTCATCTTTGAGCAACGGAGTTACTCGTAGCGATGAAACCAGTCTCTCGTAAGCGTACGAGTAATGTCGGTCCGAGCCGCTTCGAGCCAACAATACTGCGGAATCAAGAAAAGACTAAGGAGGGCAGCAAAACGCACATCACCGCCCAGAAAAACTTTTGTGTTCTACTCGAGAAGACATCTACGCATGAACCTAGCTCTGATACCTGTGTTGGGGAACGTCGCATGGGAAACAAAAAATTTCCTACGCGCACGAAGACCTATCATGGTGATGTCCATCTACGAGAGGGGATTTCCGATCTACGTACCCTTGTAGATCGCACAGCAGAAGCGTTAAGAAACGCGGTTGATGTAGTGGAACGTCCTCACGTCCCTCGATCCGCCACGCGAACCGTCCCGCGATCCGTCCCACGATCTAGTGTCGAACGGACGGCACCTCCACGTTCAGCACACGTACAGCTCGACGATGATCTCGGCCTTCTTGATCCAGCAAGAGAGACGGAGAGGTAGATGAGTTCTCCGGCAGCATGACGGCGCTCCGGAGGTTGGTGGTGATCTGATCTTGGCAGGGCTCCGCCCGAGCTCCGCAGAAACGCGATCTAGAGGAAAAACCATGGAGCTATGTGGTCGGGCTGCCGTGGAAAAAGTTGTCTCAAATCAGCCCTAAAACCTCCGTATATATAGGTGGGAGAGGGGGGGACTTGCCTTGAGGCTCAAGGAGCCCCAAGGGGGTCGGCCGAGCCAAAGGGGGAAGTCCTCCCCTTCCAAACCGAATCCAACTAGGTTTGGAAGGTGAACACCCAGAACCCATTCGTCATTCCCGGTACATTCCCGGTAACTCCGAAAACCTTCCGGTAATCAAATGAGGTCATCCTATATATCAATCTTCGTTTCCGGACCATTCCGGAAACCCTCGTGACGTCCCTGATCTAATCTGGGACTCCGAACAACATTCGGTAACCAACCATGTAACTCAAATACGCATAAAACAACGTCGAACCTTAAGTGTGCAGACCCTGTGGGTTCAAGAACTATGTAGACATGACCCGAGTGACTCCTCGGTCAATATCCAATAGCGGGACCTGGATGCCCATATTGGATCCCACATATTCTACGAAGATCTTATCGTTTGAACCTCAGTGCCAAAGATTCATATAATCCCGTATGTCATCACCTTTGTCCTTCGGTATGTTACTTGCCCGAGATTCGATCGTCAGTATCCGCATACCTATTTCAATCTCGTTTACCGGCAAGTCTCTTTACTCGTTCCGTAATACAAGATCCTGCAACTTACACTAAGTCACATTGCTTGCAAGGCTTGTGTGTGATGTTGTATTACCGAGTGGGCCCCGAGATACCTCTCCGTCACACGGAGTGACAAATCCCAGTCTCGATCCATACTAACTCAACGAACACCTTCGGAGATACCTGTAGAGCATCTTTATAGTCACCTAGTTACGTTGCGACGTTTGATACACACAAAGCATTCCTCCAGTGTCAGTGAGTTATATCATCTCATGGTCATAGGAACAAATACTTGACCCGCAGAAAACAGTAGCAACAAAATGACACGATCAACATGCTACGTCTTATTAGTTTGGGTCTAGTCTGTCACATGATTCTCCTAATGATGTGATCCCGTTATCAAGTGACAACACTTGCCTATGGTCAGGAAACCTTGACCATCTTTGATCAACGAGCTAGTCAACTAGAGGCTTACTATTGATAGTGTTTTGTCTATGTATCCACACATGCACTGTGTTTCCAATCAATACAATTATGGCATGGATAATAAACGATTATCGTGAAAAAAGAAATATAATAATAACTAATTTATTATTGCCTCTAGGGCAAATTTCCAACATGGGCTTCCTCAAATTGCCATAGGTCTTCGTGAGCAAGCAAGTTGATGCACACCCACTAGTTCTCCTTTTGACCTTTCACATATTTATAGCTCTAGTGCATCCTTTGTATGGTAATCCCTACTCATTCACATTGATATCTATTAATGGGCATCTCCATAGCCCTTTGATACGCCGAGTCAATGTGACCATCTCCTCCTTTTTGTCTCACAACCACCACCACACTCTATTCCATCTATAGTGCTATATCCATGGCTCACGCCCATGAATTGCATGATAGTTGTAAAAGGTTTGAGAAAGTAAGAGTTCAAAAACAATTACTAGGCTAATACCGGGGTTGTGCATGATTTAAATTAGTTGTGTCGGGATGATGGAGCATAGCCAGACTATATGATTTTGTAGGGATAACTTTCTTTGGCCTTGTTATTTCAAAAGTTCATGATTACCTTGCTAGTTTGCTTGAAGTATTATTGTTTTCATGTCAATAGCAAACTATTGTTTTGAATCTTACGGATCTGAACATTCATGTCTCATGAAAGAAGTTACAAAGGACAACTATGCTAGGTAGCATTCCACATCAAAAATTCAGTCTTTATCACTTCCCTACTCGAGGACGAGCAGGAGTTAAGCTTGGGGATGCTTGATACGTCTCCAACGTATCTGTAATTTTTGATGGTTCCATGCTATTATCTTGTCAAACTTTGGATGTTTTTCATGCATTTTATATATTTTTTGGGACTAACTTATTAACTTAGTGCCAAGTGCTAGTTCTTGTTTTTTCCGTGTGTTTGACATTTTTCAAAGGAGGATTTTAAACGGTGTCCAAACGGAATAAAACTTCCCAAAAGATATTTTCCGGAACACAAGACACGCGGTAGACTTGAGAACCAAGGCAGGGGCCAGCAGGGGACCCCACAAGACCCCTAGGCGCGCCAGGTGGGCCCGCGCCTAGCAGGCTTGTGGTCCCCCTATGGCACGTCTGCCCTACCTCTTCCGTCGATAAATTCAGAAAAATTCCAAAACTACGCGAGAGATCCACGAAAATACTTTTCCACCGCCGCAAGCTTCTGTCTCCGCAAGATCCCATCTGGGGCATGTTCTGGTGCCCCGCCGGAGGGCGGATTCGGATACGGAGGGCTTCTTCATCAACATCATGACCTCTCCGATGATGCGCGAGTAGTTCACCATAGACCGTCGGGTCCATAGCTATTACCTAGATGGCTTCTTCTCTCTCTTGGATTTTCAATACAAAGTTCTCCATGATCTTCTTGGAGATCTATCCGATGTAATCTTCTTTTGAGGTGTGTTTGTCGAGATCCGATGAATTGTGGATTTATGATCACGTTATCTATGAATCTTATTTGAGTTTCTTCTGATCTCTTTTATGCATGATTTCATATCCTTGTACTTCTCTTCGAGTTGTGGGTTTTGTTTGGCCAACTTGATCTATGATTCTTGCAACGGGAGAAGTGCTTGGTTTTGGGTTCATACCGTGCGGTGACCTCACCGACTGACAGAAGGGGTAGCGAGGCACGCATCGTGTTGTTGCCATCAAGGGTAAAAAGATGGGGTTTACATCATTGGTTTGAGTTTATCCCTCTACATCATGTCATCTTGCTTAAAGCCTTACTCTGTTCGTCATGAACTTAATACACTAGATGCATGCTGGATAGCGGTCGATGTGTGGAGTAATAGTACTAGATGCAGAAAGTATCGGTCTACTTGTCTCGGACGTGATGCATATATGTATGATCATTGCCTTAGATATCATCATGACTTTGCGCGGCTCTATCAATTTCTCGACAATAATTTCGTCACCCACTGTAATATTTGCTATTTTGAGAGAAGCCTCTAGTGAACACTATGGCCCCCGAGTCTACTTCACACCATATTTTCAGCCTTACTCTTTTACTTCGTTGCACTTTCCGCCTTCAGATATCACTTTGCAATCAATCCTGAAGGGATTGACAACCCCTTTATAGCGTTGGGCGCAAGCTCTTTTGTGTTTGGGCAGGTACTCTAGACTTGACGCGATTCTCCTACTGGATTGATACCTTGGTTCTCAAACTCAGGGAAATACTTACTGCTCCTCTGCTGGATCACCCTTGCCTCTTCAAGGGAAAAACCAACGCAAGCTCAATAGGCAGCACTGTCCGCCAAGGCTCTACGGAGAGATAGGGTGGAATGGAAGTACGACCCCTCGCGCGGGCTTCCGATGAAGAAGAACCCGCCGAGCGATCTGGACCCGCGCCCACCATCTTTCAACACATGTGATGATAAAGAGTAAAATAAATTAATACAACATAAAAAAATTGAATACCTAACATGAATAATAATATGTATACATATAATTTAAGTTGGGATGCATAGAAACTAATAATAGTCTGGATCAATAAATGCATCATCATCATCCCTACCACGCGTGTCTTCATGAATGACGTGCTCATCGGGTTCAATGACATGAACTTGTGGAAGGCCTTTCTATAATCGGTCAAGCATTAACAGGTCATCCACAGCAGTAACCTCTTATAGTTCCAGGTCTACTAGTTTCGGTTCAGGGGTGAAGTGAGATTCACTTTTGCTATCTACTTCCATGTTCTGGGGTGAAGCACGACGGTTCTTGAAACATTTCTTGGAAATAGATGTTTCTTGAGATAATTCTCCATCTTATGTTTCTAGGTTAATGTGAGGTTCATAATCCTCTTCATCTCGGGGAGGTGGTCTAACATGTGGCGGCACTGCATCATCAACATGCCAACTGTCGGTGAATACTCACAACATATGCCATAGGTAGGCTAAAGTCGGTGAGAATCGAAGGGACAAAGGTGGGCGGTGGGAACGAGGTTGGTACACGCATGGGACGCACGATGTACCCAGGTTCAGGGCTGTCCGTAGAGATAATACCCCTAATCCTACTTGTGTGTTTGATGTATGGGAACAGAGTACAATGTTGCTCCTCGAGTTGTGTTGGGAGGAGGAAGAGGGGAGCAGCCGGCTCGTCTCTACCTCGCTCGCTGTTGGTTGGTGAGTGTGTAGTATTGAATGACTGGCAAGTGATCGGCCCCCTTGCACGGGGGGCGGCCGGGGGGTCTTATAGACGAACCCGCCGGCCTACAATATGGATAAAGGGTACATGCGTGGGACCCGGCTGGCTGCTTCGCTGGCTGGCCAGGGGCCCACAAGGGTCTTGTCTTGTCGATGAGGGGCCCGCCGGCTGCATGTTCTCGATTGCTGTGGGACCCGCCGGCTACCCAATGGGGCTCCCGCGTAAGGTTGACGCTGAGCATGCGCTGTACGTTGAGCGTCGCCCCACGAGATTCTTCATGGGCAGGCAGTACGACCGCCTCCACTCTTCCCCACGCCGAGTGCAGTAATGGAGTGGGAGTGTGACGGTCCGACATCAGGCTAGGTGATGGATCAGAGCCGGGGTAGGTCAGCGGCGTGGCCGCCGACACTCGTACCTGTCGGGCGCCTTGATTCAGTACCTTTGCTGACGCGTAGCTACCTTTAATCGTGAGGTCCTTTCCTGACCTACGATCTGACGTGACTGGTGATCCTCTGCCGGCTAGCCTGTTTGGTCAGCCGGCTTGAGGGTGGCCGCCTACTTCTTAGTCCGGCTGGCGGGACCAGGCCGGGTCCGAAGGGGAGGCCGCCTGGATTCTAGCCGGCAGGGGTTGCCTGGCCGGCCAGAAAGGTAGCCGCCTCGTCTTCCAGCCGGCAGGGGATGCCTAGCCGGTCAGAAGACTTGGGCCTTGAGAATCTGTGCGTCTTCATGCCCATTGGGCCGGGAATGAAGGAACAGGCTTGATGAGCCTACCCCAGGGTTATCCCCCCGACAGTAGTCCCCGAAGTTGATTTGTCTTGGTATTTTGGCCGTTGTTTGCGGCGAAGGACGCCGGCTTTGGAGCGTGGTAGCTTCGAAGCGACGCTTCGGTCCAGCTGTAACTGGCCCGGAGAGTGCCACGTGCCAGGCCCTGCCTGGCGTAATGATGGCGATTACTGCTGACGGGACCGGGCCTGGGCCCTAGGTCCCGCCACGACGCACCCTCGGCCTCCGCGCGGGAGATCCTCTGCGGATTTACTCCGCGACAGTTGGGGTTAGGTGGCCGTTACCGCCCGTAATACACGGAATTAATGAGGCCCGGCACGCACCAGATCCCCTCCCCATGACGCTTCGTGGGGTCTAAATGGGACGTGAGGGCTTCGAGGAGGCCATTCGCCCCCTCTTCTTGCCCTTCTCCGTGCTTTCTTCCTCCTTGCGTCCTGAGAGGAAGAGCTCGCGCCCTTCGTCTCCTTCTTCTTCGCCGCCGAGACCTCCGCCGACCGCTCTGAGCTCTCGCCACCCGCAGCCATGGCTGGTGGATCTTCATCGAGGAAGTCGTCGGCGCAGCAGGCGTCCTTGCAGGGGGCCTGGCTGGGCAGAGATGTCGACGAGGAGCTCATCGATGCGCTCCGTCATCATCGTCTGCTGCCCCGGGCCTCCCAAGTGTCGGTGCGCCTTCCTGGCTCTGAGGCCTCTCCCGCGCCTGTCGCGGGAGAGGTTGTGCTCTTCGCCGAGCACTTCTACTGGGGTTTTGGGCACCCGGCTAACTCATTCTTCGCCGAGTGGCTCCAGTTCTTTGGCCTGCAGCCGCATCATTTGGCGTCGAACGCCATACTGCAGCTGGCTGCCTTCGTGGTCCTGTGCGAGGGCTTCGTGGGAATCGAGCCTCACATCGATCTGTGGCGCAGCCTATTCTTTTTTAAGCAGCAATCCATCATCATGGAGAAATCCGAGGTGGAGAAGCTCAAGGGGCCACGCCCCATGACGCCAGGCGGGGCCGCGTTGGTGCATCACCGCCCGAAGTCCGTCTTTCCCCAGATGCCTTTGCAAGACTCCGTCAAGCATTGGCAGAAGGGGTTCTTCTATGTGAGGAGCACAGACCCGGCCCAGGACGCCCTCAACATGCCCCCGTTCGCCATCGCCCCTCCGACGCGGCAAAACTGTGACGCGAAGACTCCCAAGCCGCATCCTGAGGTGGCGCCTATTCGCGCCTACCTTGATCTCTTGAGGGAGAGCGGCCTCCTCGGCCGCGACCTTCTCGCCACCATGGTGGTCCGCCAGATTCTGCCTCTGCAGAGGCGGCCGCATCTAGTCTACCAGATGAGCGGCAGGCTTGATCCATGCCGGGTGTCCCTCAAGAGGTTCACCCCGGGTGCTGTGGCGCGAAGGGTGAACCTGATCTCCACTGCCCGCATGGATGAGGACGGGGAATGGACATGGGGGATGGCCCCGTTCAACCGGGCTCATCCGCCTTCGATGGTAGCCCTTCTCCCTTCTTTTATGTCGTTTTGTTCTGAAGCCGGTGGCGTTTGCTAAGCCTGGTTGAATTCCTTTCTTGTAGATGTTCCAGACCCTGCAGGGGTCCCTCCGTCCGCCTGCTCCTGATGTGGAAGCGTCCGGCGCCTCCGAGATGGAGGACCTGGATGCGATGGAGCCACGCTCAGACTCCTCCGCCGGCTCGGGAGATCCCCTGGAGTCGGAAGGGACCGAGCCGTCTGGTGAGTACCTGCGGCACGCCCTAGCAGACTGGACGGACGACGATGAGCAAGCCTCATTCTGCTTTGATGCAGCCTTCGAGGGAGACTCCGACGAGGTGGAGGAGGTCACCGGCCTACTACCGTCGCGCGGCCGGCGTCAAGGTGGCGGAGCGACCGCTGCTGACGAGGCAGCCGAGAAGAAGGGCAAGGGTGCCACAACTTCACGGCCGGCCTCTAAGCGACTGGCGCCGGGTCCCCTAGCCAGGCAGCGAGCAGGCGGCGACAGCAGGCCCGTGGCAGTGGCCGGAGGCAGGTCCCGATAGTTGTCGGGTATGGTTTCCTCCTCTTCGCCCTTCCATATTTTGAGATGAACTTTGTTCCTGAGAAGCTTGGCTTGACAGGGAGTCGGAGGATGCGGATGAAGGCAACACCTCCGCGGCCGAGCGGGTCACTTGGGCAGCGGCTGATGCTGCCGATAGGGAGCTGGAGATAGAGTCCAAGCGCCGGTGGGACACGGCTGCAGGGAAGGCCGCCGTGGATCAGCCTTGCCCCAGGCGGGTCGAGAGGCCGTCGGAGAAGCGTGCGAAGGCTAGACAGGACCGCTCCACACACGCCCGTGTGGAGGAGCCAGCTAGCGAGGCCGCCTCCATCCCGACCCCGAGGACCGAAGGGACCTAGCCGTCTGAGCTGGCAGCCCCGGAGCAGGTGGACCTAGAGACGATCCCGGTTTCTCCCCGGGCCGAAGCAGCTCCTGACGCGCCGGTGCTGGATCTAGCCACGCCGGACGCGGCCCCTGACGCACGAGGGGCGACCATGGATGCGCCGGACGCGGCTCTTCCACCTCCTATGGAGGAAGTAGCGCCGGCTGGGGCGGCGCCCAAGCCGGCCGTTGACCCGACAACAGGAGCCGGCGCCATCGTCGTCCCCCAACAAGGCCCTGTCGCGCCAAGGGCAGGGGGCCGGCCTGGGAGCCGGCCCATGAAGTCATGGCGGGCGGCGAACGTGGCCGCGTGCGAATGCCCGCCGGCACCGTTCTTTCCGACGTGCCGGAGCTGGTGACGTTGTTTGACAGCAGTCGGTCGAAGGTGGAGCAGGCGGCCCGCATGGTATGCGGCGACATGGAGCGCCTGGAAGCCCGCACCCACGTAGGCCTTGCCTGTTTTTCTTTGCGCTTTTTTCTCTTCTCTTGACGTCAGTGGGGGTGCGACAGCGCACCCACTTGGTGTAGCCCCCGAGAATCGGGCGGGGTGATTGCCAACCGGTCCGAATCTCTTGGAGTCCTTTTTCTCTGCATATTCTTATTCAGTGGGGGCGCGCAAGCGCACCCATTGGGTGTAGCCCCTGACAATCGGGCTGGTTCTGCTTTTAACCAGGTCGAATCTTAATCATGTTCCCCTTCTCTTCCCTTTGGGAGGCGCTTTACGATGCTCAGGTACAGGCGTACCACGAGCATCGGGACCAGCACCTGGGGGCTGATAACCGGATCGCCGAGCTTGAAGTCCGGCTAGGCGACGCCGCCGCGGAGCGTGATGCCCTTCGCGGAGCCGGCGGCCGGCTCCAAGAACAGCTGGACCTTCTTCAAGCAGAGAAGAAGGAGCTCGAGGCGACCGGCCGGGTCGAGCTGGAGCGGCTACGGGCCATGCTTCAGGAGAAGGAGGCCTCCTACACTGCTGACATGGACCGCCTCGCGTCGCTTCATCTTGAGGAGGCGAACCTCAAGGACGCCGCCTTGAGGGCGAAGGACGAAGCCCTTACCCAGAAGCAAGCGCAGCTGGGTAAGGCGCTGGAGTCCACCGCGACCATCCAGGAGTAAATCGCCCGCCTCACTCATGCGAGCGAGGTGCGGAAGCGTGAGGTCCTCGAGGTCTTTCATGAGACCGACGGCGCCTTCCAGCATAGGTTTCCTTTCCTTGTTTTCCGTTTAGTTTTTTGGTTGTCTCCTCCTCTTGCTGTGTTCTTACGTCCCGGCTGTCTTTACCCCAGATCCCTTCTCCGAGACCCAGGTAGCAGCTGACACAGCCGTTGAGGTGTGCCGCGAGGAGCGCCTTGCGGCCGGGCAAGAGGTAGATACTACCTCCGGGTGGAGCGTCGAGGAGATCGGTGTGGGCCTTCGGGCCCGCCTGCACGTCCAGGTTGCGGGTTCGTCGATGGTGGCGGCCCTACGGCCGGAGGGCGTGGTGCCGACGACCATGAGCCGTCTTGCCCATTGGCTCGCGGCGGGTGGAGAGCGCTTGGATGCCTAGCGAGCCTCCGCAGCGCGGTCTGGGGCTTATATGGCCCTGCGCTTGGCCAAGTCATGGTATCGCAACCTGAACTTGGGCAAGCTGGCTGCCCAGTGCGACGGCTCAGAGGCGGAGCTACAAGGCCTGGAGGAGGAGCTTCGGGTGAGGGCGAGCGTCGTTGCTGAGTACGCAGCCTGGGATGACTTCGTCTTGGAGTGGGCTGAAGACAGCGGTGTGATCGCTGAGGATCTGCACGGCCTTCAGCCCTACGACGCCGATGGCAGCTCCGACGAGTCGGCCTGGGCTGCGGAATCTGCAGCCGCCTCCAGCGGTGGGGCGTATGCCGACTCCGCGATCAGCGGAGCCGGGGGCCGCAACGGGGGAGACGGTGCATCCACCTCGGGAGGAGCCGGAGGCGGTGATGCTACCACATCAGGAGCGGCAGCCGAGACAACCCCTGAGGCCGCTGTCCCATAACTGGCGTCCTTTTGTATTTTTAGTTCTACTCCCGGAGGGATGTAACGAACGTGGGCCGTGGGCCAATGCTTTTTATGAATGTATATATTCAACATTATATTCGTCACCAAGCGTGTTGTCTTATGATCCCGTATTTTGATTCCTGGCTGACTTCTCTTATCCGAAGCCATCAAGACGTAAAGAACAAGACATAATCCAATCAGAGGCCGGCTTGAATGAACCAACTCGAGCCGCTCGTCGCTAGTATAGCCAGACTCTGCATGTATTCGACCTAACCCGACGTCACATTGCGAACCGAGCGACCGGAGCCTGCCCGCAGGTTCAAGCGATGGACCGGGAATCAGCCGGTACACTATGTGCCCGACTACAAGGATTGACCGTCCGAGCGGCTGGCGAGCCCCCGAGCATGTTTAAAGCTAGCAAGGGGCCGCGCTGCGTAGCCTCCGAGCTTGAGCAAGACAGCAAGAGGTGGTACACGGTGTAGCCCGTACACTGAGTGAAAACTCTTTTAGCAAGAGAATGCATGGAGCTTGCTTTTTTCACCATATTTGTGGTTGTCGGCAGTCAGAGGCTGTCTTGAGTCTCGGCAATCAGAGGCCGTCTTGAGTCTTGAGGGAGATCGTATATACGATCGAGCCGGCCCGAGCCGGTCGTCCCAAGTATAGCTGGACTGTGCATGTATTCGAGCTGACCCGGTGTCACATCGCGAACCGAGCGACCGGAGCCTGCCCGCGGGTTCAAGCGACGGACCGGGAATCAGCCGATACACTATGTGCCCGACTACAAGGATTTGACCGTTCAGGCGGCTGGCGAGCCCCCGATCTTGTTTTAAGCTAGCAAGGGGCCGCGCTACGTAGCCTCCGAGCTTGGTTAAGCCGGCAAGAGGTGGTACGCTGTGTAGCCCGTACACTTGAGTGAGAACTCTATGATAAAAAGAAACATGGAGCATGTCCTTTTCATTGCCTTCTTTGTTCCCTGAAGAGGGAGGAAGATACATGTGCATGCTCTTTCCTTTACTTGTCTTCAGCCTTTTAGCAATAGAACGGGCGAAGCAACGCCGCGTTCCATGGGCGCTCCGTTTCTTGTCCGGAGTCGTCCCTCTTGTGCTTCCTTGGCTTCTAGGCGTCAATCAGGTAGTAAGCGTTGTTGTGTAACGCCCTACTGATGATAAAGGGTCCCTCCCAGGGGGTGAGAGCTTGTGTTGGCCGGTAGTGCGCTGGATTCTTCTGAGGACCAAGTCTCCCTCCTCGAAGGAGAGAGGCCTGATCCTTTTGCTGTGGTAGTATCTCAGCTTCTGTTGGTAGATGGTCGTCCGGCTCAAAGCTAAGTCCCTTGCTTCCTCGAGGAGATCCACACCGTCTTCTTTGGCCTCCTTCGCCTCCGTTTCTATGTATAGGGTGACCCGAGGCGAGTCTAATTCGACATCCGTGGGGATGATAGCCTCAGACCCGTATAACAGAAAGAATGGAGTGAAGTCAGTCGACCGGTTGGGCGTGGTGCGGAGGCTCCATAGCACAGCCGGCAGTTCTTCGATCCAGCAGCCGGCTGACTTGACCAGTGGTGCCACCAGCCTTGGCTTGATGCCGGCTAGGATCAGGCCGTTGGCCCTCTCCGCTTGGTCGTTTGACTGGGGGTGTGCCACCGAGGCCAGGTCAAGCCGGATGCCTACCTTGGAATAGTAGAGCGCCAGGGCGCCCTTGGCGAAGTTGGTGCCGTTGTCGGTGATGATGCTATGGGGAACGCCATATCGGACAGAGATGTCTGTGATGAACCTCACAACAGTGGGGCCGTCAAGCTTCTTGATAGTCCTGGCTTCGATCCACTTGGTGAACTTGTCGAGGGCTACCAGAAGATGCATCATTCCTCCACGAGCCGTCTTGAAGGGCCCAACCATGTCCGGTCCCCAGACGGCGAATGGCCATGATAAGGGAATGGTTTTCAGCGCTGAAGGCGGCATATGGCTTTGTGCACTGAAGCGTTGGCAGCCTTCACATTTGTCCACCAGATCCGCAGCCTCCTCGAGGGCCGTGGTCGAGTAGAATCCATGGCGGAATGCTTTGGCCACCAGGGTTCTGGAGGTGGCATGATGCCCACAATCCCCCTGGTGGATGTCTTTGTGGATCTCCTGCCCTTTTTCTGATTCGACGCAGCGTTGAACACGCCGGTCATGTTGCGTCGCACCATCTCGCGATTGATGATGGCATAGGCGGCGGACCCGCACTAGGTCTGTCTCGCCTCCGCCTCGTTCTCAGGAAGTTCGCCGCGAAGAAGGAAGGCCAGAATGGCCTGAGCCCATGATGGAGCCGACACAAGGGTCGCCTCCGCTTCGTCTTGACTGTTGGAGGCTTCTGCAGCCCCCGAGCTTGATATCGTCTCAGGTGCTATTGCTGCAGCTGGCTCATCGTCTATCTCCATGACGTCCACCCACTGGGAGGATTCGATCCCGGGCAGAGCCGCTGCCGTCAGTGCAGCCGGCGTGGGGTCCGTAGCCGGCATAACTGGCGGAGCCGGCAGCGCTTGTATTGTAGAGTCGGCCAGTACGAAGATTGATGCCAACTCCGGAGACGGCTTGATAGACGGCTTGTGGAGTTGCTCGAGGGAGACGTCGGCTGGGATGGCCTGCCTTGTGGAGCCGATCTTCGCCAGCGTATCTGCCGCCTCATTTTCCGCCTTGGGAACATGGTGGAACTCACAACCCTCGAAGGGGCCGCTGAGTTGCTGGATGAGGAAGCGGTAGCTTGCCATGTTGGCGTCCCTGGCGTCCCATTCGCTAGAGACCCGCTGCACCACCAAGTCTGAATCGCCGAAGCATTTGAGTCGCCGGATGCCAATCTCCTTGGCAAGCCGGAGGCCGTGAGCCAGTGCTTCGTACTCGGCGACGTTGTTGGAGGCGGCGAAGTGGATCTGGAGAGCGTACTTGAGTTGGTCCCCTTTCGGAGACGTCAAGATGATGCCGTTCCTAGTCCTGTCCACATCTTCGAGCCGTCGAAGTGCATCCGCCAATGTGTGGAGTCTGGAGGCGGTGGCTCGAACTGGGTCTCGGTCTAGTCGACTAAGAAGTCGGCCATCACCTGTGATTTGATGGCGGTGTGAGGCTCGTACCGAATATCGTGGTCCGCCATGGCGATGGACCATTTTGCAATTCTGCCCGTGGCGTCACAGTTGCCCACGATCTCTGAGAGCGGAGCAGTGCTCACCACAGTGATGGCATGCTCTTGGAAGTATTGTTTTAATTTCTTTGCAGCAAGGTAAACACCATAACACATTTTTTGATAATGAGGGTAGTTCTGCTTAGAGGCGGACAAGACCTCACTATGGTAGTAGACAGGGCGCTGCATTGGCAGGGCCTTGAATTCCTCTTTGCGCTGAACAACCAACACTACGTTGACCATGCGAGTGGTCGCCGCGATGTATATGAGTATGGGTTCCCTTTCAGATGGGGCTGCCAAGATTGGCAGGCTCGAGATTACCCGCTTGAGGTCGCGAAAGGCTTCGTCCGCCTGGTCGTTCCACTTGAACTTCGTCGTCTTCTTCATGAGCTGGTAGAGTGGAAGGGCCTTCTCGCCAAGCCGGCTGACGAACCGACTGAGGGATGCCAAGCAGCCGGCGAACTTCTGGACGTCGAGGATCTGAGCCGGCCACACCATTCACTCGATGGTGCTGATCTTCTCAGGGTTCGCTTCGATGTCGTGGGCGGATACGAAGAACCCCAGGAGTTAGCCGCCTGGGACCCCGAAGACGCACTTCTCCAGATTGAGCCGGATCTTGTATTCGCGCAGATTGGCGAATGTCTCTCGCAGGTCGTCGAGGAGGTTGTAGTGCTGCTTCGTCTTGACGATGATGTCATCCACATAGACGTGGATGTTTCTGCCAATCTGCGGCAGTAGGCACTGCTGCATGCAGCGTTGGAATGTCGCACCTGTGTTCTTCAGACTGATCGTCATGGTGGTGTAGCAGTAGGCCCCGAAGGGCGTGATGAAGGAGGTCTTCAGGCGATCAGCTGGATCCAGCTTGATTTGATGGTAGCCTGAATAAGCATCCAGAAATGACAGCAGTTCGCAGCCTGCAGTGGAGTCGACCACTTGATCTATCCTAGGCAACGCGAAAGGGTCTTTCGGACAGGCCTTATTCAGGCTAGTGTAGTAGATGCACATTCGCAATGTGTTTTTCTTCTTCAGCACTAGGACTGGGTTTGCCAGCCAGTCCGGGTGGAAAACCTCCATGATGAAGCCAGCTACAAGGAGCCGGGTGATCTCTTCTCCGATTGTGCGCCGCTTCCCCTCGGCGAAGCGGCACAAAGGTTGTTTCACCGGCTTTGCATCCGGTCGCATGTGAAGTTTGTGCTCGGCGTACTTCCTCGGAACACCCCGCATGTCCTTGGGAGACCATGCAAAGATATCCCGATTCTCACGGAGGAAGTCGACGAGCTCGCCTTCCTATTTGGGGTTGAGGCCATCCCCGATGGTGATGCACTGCTTCGTGTTGGCAGGGTCGAGTGGGACCTGCTTGGTCTCTTTAGCCGGCTTGAAAGAGCCCTCGCCGGCCGATTGGGACGGAGGCTTCTCCCCGGCAATCACCAAGGTGTCGGCGAGGTGGCTACTATCTTGGGCACACTCGAGCGACTTCTTGTAGTCGCCAACAATAGTGATGATGCCCTTGGGACCCGGCATCTTCATCTTCAGGTAGGCGTAGTGCGGAATAGCCATGAACTTGGCCAGAGCCGGTCTCCCCAACAGCGTGTGGTACGGGCTACTGAGGTCCACCACCTCGAACCATATGGACTCTCGGCGGAAGTGGGCCTTATCGCCGAAGAGGACGTCCAGCTGGATCTTGCCGATGGGCGAGCATGACTGCCCAGGCACGATGCCATGGAAGACAGTGCTGGTTCGCAGGGCGTCCGTCTCCTTGAGCCCGAGCTTACACAGAGTGTCGAGGTAGAGGATGTTGATGCTGCTGCCACCATCAACCAGCACCCGGGAGAATCGGCAGGTGAGCCTCTTGGAGGCGAAGGTGGGGTCGAGGACGAGTGCGTATGACCCCGGGTTGGGCATCACCGCAGGGTGCGTAGGCTGTGCTTGTCGTCGCCTTCACTGGTGAAGATGACGAATGCTCCGTATTGTTGCGGGTAGTCGTCAGGGTGTGGGCCTTCGTCGCGAGGCGGCGGCGGCGGAAGCGGAGCGTGATGGGGAGACGGTGCATGGGGCGCCACCTGCGCACCCGGAGGAGCCGACAGGCCCTCCCCTTGCGACAGCCGGTGTGCGACGCTGCACTGCCGAAGGGTATGGGTAGACGGCGCCGCCCCTGAATGTATCTTGCGGGGGGCGTCGAGCAGCTGCTCGAGACACTGCTTGGGCAACCAGTTGGGGTTGCCCTGATTGCGACGCTTTCATGGAGGGCCGGCTTGGGAAGCCGACGCCTCGCCCTCCACATTGGCCACTAGCTTGTTGTTGGCCATCTGATTCGCCTTGTGCTTGTAGTTGTTCTGGCCGCCTCGGTTGTCCCTAGCCGGCTTGGGAGTAGCCGGCGTAGGCACAACCTTGTCCGAGGCGGTGACCTTGATGCGCATCGTGGAGTCGGCCGTGGCATACTTGTCCGCCTTGGCAATGAGCACCGCCAAGGAGGTGGGCTCGGAGCACATGAGCTTGTGCTTGAGGAGGGTGCCGTCTCGGCATCCGTCGATGAAGTACTGTATGGCTTGTACCTCATGCACCCCCTCACAGGAGTTGGGGAGCTCGATCCACCGGGTGACGTAGCCGCGGAGGGGTTCGTCGGCCTTCTGTACGCAAATGGCCAGCTCGCAAGGCTGACCAGGGCGCTTATAGGTGCCACTGAAGTTGCGGACGAACGCCTCCTCAAAGTCCACCCAGGAGTTGACGCTGCTGGCCGGGAGGCTGTTAAGCCAGGTCCGGGCCGAGCCGGCCAGCATGAGTGGCACGTAGCGAATTGCTACACGCTTGTTGCCCCTGGCGATGCCTACGGCCGTGGTGTAGTCGATCAGCCAGTCTTCTGGCTTGGCCGTGCCATTGTATTTCAGCGTATCCCGAGGCAGGGTGAAACCTCGGGGGAACGGCTCCCCTCGGATCCGGGGGCCGAAGCAAGCCGGACCGACAGGTCCGTCTTCCTCTAGGAGGGCCGAATGGGCCAGGGCGATGATACGCCGGCGGGCATCCCGCTCGTCCTGGGAGGCGGGGGCGCCAGCCCCGGTGGAGAGAGGGGAGGCTCCTCGGGAGACGGATGCGTGAGTTCTTCGCGGGGGAAGATCCCCGTACTCCGAGTCGCCCTCGTCGCCTGTGCAGCGTAGGCCCGAAGTGTGCTCGCTCTGGTGCTGCGAGCGCCAGCCTTGGCTTCCCTCGCCCCTCCAGCCGGAAGGGCGATGCGAGGAAGATCCTTCGGCGTGGTGCTGGCCGCTAGGGTTGTGGCGAGCCCCCGAGTTCGGTCCCGGGGACTCTGAATGAGCCTGGCTGGGGTCGAACCGAGCGTGTTGCTGGGTAGCGGCGTCAATGAGATCCTTGACACGCTTCTCCTGGAAGGCGCGCTCCTCGCCTTCCAGGCTTGCCATCTCCTCCATGGTCGCATGCGCCACCCGCATGTTGGCCGCAGGAGTCTCGTAGGTGGGCAGGTTCCCACCTAGAATCTCGGCGATGAACCGTCCGCGGCTGCGGACCGATCCAAGCCGGCTGGGGGCCTCGGAAATCGGAGTAAGACCATATTCGGAGTTATACTCACGATATGTAGCCTCCAACCAACGTTTTGCCCAGGCCACGGCGATGCCCTCAACCAATTGTAGTCCCATGATCCAGTATCATCACCTAGCCTATACCATGTCAACGCCTTATCCTTCAAAGATAAAGGAAATATTTTCTTCTTTACCTCATCCTCGGGCAAACCTGCAAGCTTAAATAAACCACAAACTTCATCTACATAGATCGGATGCAAGACTGGAGGTGAAGATCCATCTCCTGTAAAAGGATTAGCCAGCAGTTTCTAAAGCATACCCGAAGGAATTTTGTAAAAGATATTTTCAGTAGGTACCTCAGGTTGAGAAACAATTCCTCGTTCTTCCGTTCATGGTGAAGATACCCCGAACAAACTCCTCAAAGGAACAATTTCCATAGTGACAAGTGACAATAAATTTCAGCACAGTATATAAATGTTTCCTTACCAAAGGCACTTCACTCCCCGGCAACGGCACCAGAAAAGAGTCTTGATGACCCAAAAGTATAGGGGTTCAATCGTAGTCCTTTTGACAAGTAGGAGTGTCGAACCGAACGAGGAGCGGAAGGCTCTGATAAACAGTTTTCAGCAAGGTAATAACTGCAAGCACTGAAAGTAGCGGTAACAAGTGATGATGTAGCGCGGTGAAACGTAGCAAGTGAAAAGTAACAAGTAACAAGTAGTAGCAATGGTGCAGCAAGTGGCCCAATCCTTTTTGTAGCAAGGGACAAGCCTGAACAAAGTCTTATAGGAGGAAAAACGCTCCCGAGGACACACTGGAATTTCTACCATGCTAGTTTCATCATGTTCATATGATTCGCGTTCGTTACTTTGATAGTTTGATATGTGGGTGGACCGGCGCTTGGGTACTGCCCTTACTTGGACAAGCATCCCACTTATGATTAACCCCTCTCGCAAGCATTCGCAACTACGAAAGAAGAATTAAGACAACGTCTAACCATAGCATTAAACTAGTGGATCCAAATCAGCCCCTTACGAAGCAACGCATAGACTGGGGTTTAAGCTTCTCTCACTCCAGCAACCCATCATCTACTTACTACTCCCCAATGCCTTCCTCTAGGCCCAAGTATGGTGAATTGTTATGTAGTCAACGTTCACATAACACCACTAGAGGAAAAGACAACATACAGCATATCAAAATACCGAACGAATACCTAATTCACATGACTATTATTAGCATGACTTATCCCATGTCCTCAGGAACAAAACTAACTACTCACAAAGCATAATCATAATCATGATCATAGGTGTAATGAATAGCATCAAGGATCTGAACATAAACTCTTCCACCAAGTAATCCAACTAGCATCAACTACAAAGAGTAATCAACACTACTAGCAACCTTACAAGTACCAATCGGAGTCGCGAGACGGAGATTGGTTACAAGAGTTGAACTAGGGATTGGAGAGGAGATGGCGTTGATGAAGATGTTGATGAAGATGCCTCCCCTTCGACGAGAGGAGTGTTGGTGATGACGATGGCGACGATTTCCCCCTCCGGGAGGGAAGTTTCCCCAGCAGGATCGTCCTGCCGGAGCTCTAGATTGGATCTGCTCAAGTTCCGCCTCCTGGCGGCGGCGAAACCACGAAAAAGCTCCATCTTGATTTTTTCTGGAATGAAACCCTTCATATAGCAAAAGAGGGGGGCCAGTGGGCCGTCAGGGAGCCCACAAGCCCTATAGCCGCCACCAAGGGGTGGCGGCTACCAGGCTTGTGGGGCCCTGGTAGCTCCCCTCTGGTACTTCTTTCGCCCAGTATTTTTTATATATTCCCAAAAAAATCCACGTAAATTTTCAGTGCATTTGGAGTTGTGCAGAATAGAGGACTCGGATTTCCTCCTTTTCCAGTCCAGAATTCCAGCTGCCTGAATTCTCCCTCTTCAAATAAACCTTGCAAAATAAGAGAGAAAAAGGCATAAATATGGTACCACAAAGTAATATAACAGCCCATAAAGCGATAAATGTGAACATGAAAGCTTGATGCAAAATGGACGTATCATGCCTCTTTTGTCCCAAAAATCGTCAAAAAGTTTGTTGCATTCGGAGAACTTTTATTTCTGCACAAAAAACAACACCACGGTAGTTCAGCCGAAAACAGCGCCAGTCCAGGTTAGTTCCATGCAAATCATACCAAAACCATATAAATTTGTTGTAAACATGGCATGAATACTTCATAAATTACAGATACATTGGAGACATATCAGGCTCCTGATTATATATACACGCAGAGACCCTGAGATTACAATAGAGTTGGGGTCGGATCACAACCCATGTCTTATTCTATTTCCTACTAACTTGGGCGAGGGAGAATGTCCACGTTTCCCTTGGTGAGTCATCCTGCCATGTGATAGGCCTTGATCCAGCTTTCTAGTGAGTAGCCCTTGGGCCTTTGCATCTAGGGCCTCTTGCCCAAGTTATAGCCCATGTGGGTTATCCCCATGGCGTGTCCCCAACAACTCGCATCCAACACATGGCTTGACCAAGTCTCTTGTTGCCTCATTGGCTCGAGGCCAATAAAAACCCGCTCGGAAGGATTTGGCAACCAACATCCGAGAGGATGTGTGGTGGCCACAAGTTCCCAAGTGAATCTCGCGTAAGATTTGCAGCCCTTACTGTGGGTAAATGCAGCTCTCATCGACTCTTGTAGTGCTTTTCTTGTATAGCTGGTCTCCCATCACCTCGAGAGCTTTAGACCATCGGATGATTTGGCAGGCTTCTTCTTCGTCTTTAGGGAGCTCTGCCAGAGAAAGTATGCTAAATAAGATTGAGTCCACTCGGGGGTTATCACCAACATTTCGTGGACCAAATCGACCACTGCTCGGAAGTCAACCTCAGTCGGATTTGATGGGACGACTGTTTGCGGGGACTCATTTATAAAAGGGTCTTCTTTGATTGTGGGGGCCCGCATATGTTTAAGCAACACACCCTTAGGAACGACACACCGAGTGGATCTGATCTTAGCTAAGTCATGTGCCGCCTAATTCTTGGCCCGAGGTATGTGGTGCATCTCCAAGGCTTAAAAATTCCTCTCCACCTTCCTAACTACGTTGTAGTAACTAATCATAGTTGTGCTCTGAATGTCTCACACCTTCATCACCTGGTTGGCAATGAGGTCTGAATCACCATAGACCATGAAACGGTGAATGTTGAGTGAGATGGCCATACGGAGTCCATATAGGAAGGCTTCATACTAGGCCTCATTGTTGGGTGAATGGAAGTGGATCCCGAGTATGTAACTGAGTATGTCTTCCTTGGGGAAACGAGAACCACTCCAGCCCTCGAGCCATGAAGCATCTTGGATCCATCGAAGAACATAGTCCAATGCTCGGGGATGCTTGGGCCGGCTGCTCTTGTTCTATCCACTCAGCCAACAAATCAACCAGGGCTTGATGATTGATTGCCTTCTTGGCTTCAAACTCGGTCTCCAATGGGAGGAGCTCAATTACCCTTTTGACACTCGGTCAGTGGCGTCTCTGTTATGCAGGATTTCCGAGAGGGGGCATCGCTGATAAACTTGACCGAGTGATCTTGGAAGTAGTGAACCACCTTTTTACGGTCAGGTAATACCATACATCAGCTTTTGGTAGTGTGGGTACCTTTGCTTGGAGGGCATCAAGACTTCTTAGATGTAATAGATGGGTCTGTGAACCTTGTATGCCTTCCCTGGTCCTTGCATTCCACGATGAGGACGGTGCTGACCATTTGGCTAGTGGCTGTGATGTATAGGTGCAAAGGTTCCCGGATGCCCGGAGCAGCTAACACCGACTGGGTGGACAACAAGGCCTTGAGTTCTTTGAACGCAGCTTGCACCTTGGGCATCCACTCAAACCTATCAAAAATTTTCATCAATCGGTTGATAGGTAATCCCTTCTCTTTGAGTCTTGAGATGAATCGCCTCATGGCTGCAAGGCAACATGTGAGCCTTTGCATGTAATGTGGACACTCTGATTGTTTCATTTGGACTATAGCGCCAAACTTGTCGGTGTTGCCATCGATCCCACGCACAGAAACGAGAAACTTGCCGACTCGCACCCCGAAAGTGCACTTGGCTGGGTTGATCTTTATCCTAAAGCGTCGCAGGTTCGCAAAGGTCTCGGCAAGGTCAGTCAGGAGGTCGAAACCTTTCCTAGACTTGACCATGATGCCACCCATGTAAGCCTCCGTGTTCTGACTGATCTGCTTTTGCAAACTTTTCTCGATCATGCGCTGGAAGGTAGCTCTAGCATTTTTGAGACAGAATGGCGTAGTGATGTAGTAGAAACACCCGAATGGGGTGATTAAGGCTGTTTTTATTTCATCAGGCCCATATATTTGGATCTGGTGGTACTCGGAATATGCATCAAGGAACGACAGGCGTTCACATCTGCTAGTAGTATCTACTATTTGATCTATGTGGGGTAGGGGAAAGTGATCTTTCAGGGAGGACCAATTGAGGTGCTTGAAGTCAATACACAACCGAAGTGAGTTGTTCTTATTAGGGACCATGAAGACATTTGCGAGCCACTCAGAGTGGTATACCTCATGAATGAACTCAATAGCTAGGAGTCGTGTGATATCTTCATCAATCCTCTTGCGCTTCTCCATGGGGGAACATCGCAAGTGTTCCTGGACGGGCTTGACCTTGGGGTCCGCTCGGAGTCAATGACCAACGAGTTCCCTGGGAACACGCGGCATGTCAGATGGCTTCCATGCGAAGATGTCCCATTTCATACAGAGGAAGTGGATGAGCTCGGCTTCCTATTTCCTACGAAGTGATGTGGACATGTTCATCGCGGAGGCACTCAGATCGCTCGGGTGAACGTGGACCTGCTTGGTCACGCCAGCTGACTGAAAAGTGGACTGAGTAGCTAGTCACTTTGACCTGAGCAAATCAGCGGCGTCCACCATCTTCTTGTATCCATCAAGCTCGACGGCAAGCACATGCTCATTTCTGATTTGGAGCCGTGCTGGAGGCACTCCTCGGTGACCGTCCGATTGCCAATCACCATGATCACACCCTTCGGCCCTGGCATCTTAAGTTTAAGATACACGTAACATGGTCGAGCCATAAAATTTGCATAGGCGGGCCTACCCAGGATGGCGTGATAGGCACTACGGAAGTCCACCACTTCGAAGGTTAGCCGCTCCTTCGGGAAGTTCTTTTCGCCTCTGAACACTACGTCCACAGCAATCTGACGATTGACTGTGCCTTCTTCCCGGGAATGACCCCATGGAAATGCATTTTGCTCTTGCTCAATCGGGACAACAAGATGTCCATTTCCTTCAGCGTGTTGGCGTAGATTATGATGAGCCAGCTGCCTCTATCCATTAGGACCTTGCCTAGTCGAACTCCGTTGATAGTCGGATCCACAATGAGCACCTACCGTCCAGGGGTGCCTATGTGGGTCGGATGATCTGACTGATCGAATGTGGCGGGCATCTTTTCTCGGTTGAGGTATTTGGTCACAGTGTAAGCAGCCATGTTGACCTCCCGATTGATGACCTTCAATCGGCTATTTCTGTCGACATCAGCGAAGATCATGAGGACTTTTTCAATGTTAAGTTACCCGAACACATCTTCCCCATCTTTTTCATTGTCCTGATTAAGGTGCGTCACCAAATCTGCCTTTGCCACTACGAAGTCGGTCTTCTTCCTCGCCGTTGGCGTACCGATTGGCGATCTTCATGGCCTGACTGAGGGATAGGTCCCTAGCCCGACCAAACTTCAAGATGAGCTTGCGGTACCAAGTGTGTACCTTGAAGGTGCAGACGGCTTGGTGCTCTGCCATATTATTCACAGTGTTGAGCAGAGTGGTCCAACGTTGAATGTACTCTCGAAGAGTCTTGTTGCTCTTCAAGATGCAGTGTTGCAGTTTAGCCACATTGCATGGGCACTTGTACGTGGCCTCGAATGTCCTAACGAACACTCTGGTCGAATCTTTCTAGATGTGGATGTTGCTCGCCGGTAGCTAGTTTAGTCATGCCCTTGCCGACCTGTCCAGCATGATGGGAAGGTGTTTGATCACGACAAAGTCCTTGTTGCCGCTGATTTGAACGAACACTCGGTAATCTTAGAGAGACGTCTCCGTATTGGACTCGCTGTTCAACTTGCCAATCCCCGTAACCAACCTATAGTGGGAGGGAATTTCAGCTTCATGGATGTGTGTGTGGAAGCACTCGAGGCCGGAGATGCCTCATCCACCTAGACGCTCCCTACTGGCTCGAGCTCAGTCAACCATGTCATCAGTAATGATGGACCTTGCATTGAAGAGTAGAGCACGGTGGTTGTCCTCTCCGTAAACCCTATGCCGATTGGGGCTTCGCCCGCACTCGTCGTCGTACCATCGCTTGCTGTCATACGTAGATGTCCAAGTGAACCACATCTCAGAAGGGGCATCTGATGACAGATGCAATCATGGAGCCTCCAATCTTCATACTAGCTTCTCAGAAGAGGTTGAATTCTTCGGTGTTTTCCGGGTGCAAGCGGTCTATGAGCCGACTGCACTATGTCCGCCCGGACGGACTTGCCATGGATGCGATGATGCGACTACAACACCACGGAGATTTGCTGCAGGCCGGTCTTCAACAGAGTCTCGATCTGTTGAATGCCTTCCCCAATCAGAGAGTCAGACGGTTGAATCGAGGCAATGATCTCAGTGGTTGCGGCCAGTTCTCTAGCGGCATGCACATCACTTGGATATCACGTGGGTGGTCATCCGGCAAGAACCGTCGACGGTCGCGGCTGGATCTGGGTTGCTCCCTTCCCGCACGATCGTTGAGTGACCGCTCAAGTCGCTCGAGTCGCTCGCGCTCATCCAAAGTGGCTTGGCACGTGGCCTCCAAGGCCACCTTCTCCGAGGTAGTGCCAGTGATGGGAGTGAGCAGAACTTGCTCGTTCCTTTGCCTGATCTCTTCCCATTGCTCTTGATTGAGGGGATGGGGAACGTGGGTGTCGGTGTTGACATTTTCGCGGCTGCCTCCATCTCTCCCGCGGAGTACCCAGGAGGCCCTTGGATGTGTTGGCCATGAAAATTTCAGCAACATTTCCGCTGCTCTCACACTCGGACTCACCGAAAGACTCATCAACTGAGGAGTGGGACGAGATGAGGGTGTGATCCTCAGATTCGAGCATGACCACTTGTCCCATCGTGGCTTGAAGACCCACAACATTCTTGATCCAGAACAGAAGCCGAGAGCGCCCAGAGCGCTCGCGACAGACTGGAATGGGACGAGGGGGAGCCTAACTATATGGAACCGATGGCTTTCGAAGAAGTACTTGATGGGGAATGTCGCATGATAAACAATTTTTGTCCTACACTCACCAAGATCAATCTATGGAGATCAACATCTATGAGAAGGGGGGTGCAGCTATATACCCTTGTAGGTCGCTAAGCGGAAGCGTTGAGAAACGTGGTTGATGTAGTCGAATGTCTTCGCGATCCAATCACGATCCATCCCACGATCCAATCACGAACATCCCGATCAAGTGCCGAACGGACGGCACCTCCGTGTTCAGCACACATACAGCTCGATGACGCCTTCACATCCTTGATCCAACAAGAAAGGATGAATTAGTAGATGAGTTCTCCGGTAGCACGATGGTGTGGTGGCAGTGGTGGTGGTGCGATTTCAGCAGGGCTTCGCCAAGAGCTGTCGCGATCACGACAATGAAGAATTACTACGAGAGAGAGAGGTATGGCGCCGCCAAGCAATTGTGTGTTGGATGCCTCCCTCTCCCTCTCTATTTATAGGACGAAGGGTTAGGTAGGTCTCAGCTTTGCCCCCTCTTCCAAGGAGGGTGTGTCGTCCAAAGTGGGGAGTCGTCCACCTCCAACAAGGGAGGTGGACACCATAGGAGGACTCCTTCTCCGCCAAGGCACCTCCTCCACCTAACCATTGGGCGCATGGGCCCTATCGTGGTCGGTTGCCCAGCCAATCAGGGGCTGGTGTGCCACCTCTCAGGCTCATGTGCCCCCCGAGGTGGGTGGGCCCATCTTGGTGGACCCCGGGAACCCTTTCGACACTCTTGGTACAATTCCGAAAACAAGCAAAACATTTTCAGAACCTGAATACCACTTTCCTATATTTAAATATTTATCTCCGGACCATACCGGAGCTCCTCATGATGTACATTATCTTATCTGGGACTCTAATCAACCTTCGATCACCAACATATATAACTCAACTATACCAAATCATCACAGAACGTTAAGTGTGCACACCCTGTGGGTTCGAGAACTATGCAGATATGACCGAGACACCTCTATAGTCAATAACCAATAGTTGGACCTCGATGCCCATCTTGATTCCCACAATTTCTACGAAAATCTATATCGGTCGAATCAACGATGTCAACGATTCAGCTAATCCCCCATGGAGTTCCCTTTGTCCATCGGTATATTACTTGCCTGAGATTTGATCGTCGGTATGTCCATACCTAGTTCAATCTCGTTATCGGCAAGTCTCTTTACTCGTTTTGTAATAAAAGATCCCATGACTAACTCCTTAGTCACATTTCTTGCAAGCTTGTTCTGATGTTATATTACTGAGTGGGCCCCGAGAAACTTCTCCATCATACAAAGTGAAAATCCGAGTCTTGATCCATGCCAACTCCGAAGACACCCTTGGAGATACCTGTAGAGCATATTTATAGTCACGCACTTACGGTGCGATGTTTGATACACACAAGGCATTCATCCGGTGTTAGTGAGTTGCATGATATCATGATCATAGGAACAGATATATTGACATTCAGAAAGCAATAGCACTAGACTGGATATGATCAAACGCCATGCTTAAGGTTTGGGTATTGGCCATCACATCATTCTCCTAAAGATTTGATCGCGTTATCGAATGAAAACTCATGTCTTTGGCTAGGAAACATTAGCCATCTTTGATCAACGAGCTAGTCCAACACAAGCATACTAGGGACACTTTGTTCTCTATGTACACACACATGTATTTGTGTTTCCAATCAATACAATTATGGCATGGATAATAAAAGATTATCATGAACAAGGAAATATGATAATAACTACTTTATTATTGCCTCTTGGGCATATTTCCAACAGGGTAGCGCATCTGTGTCCAATGACGCTTCCTGCAGCCATCCCGAATCCTAGGCAATGAAGCTGAGGGAACCGAAGAGTATCTCTCTGCCGAGTGCCATCAGGATGACCGGAAAAGTTGAATCTCCACCTGAACCGGAATTTGGTAAATGTGCAGTGCTAAGGTGGGAGCCAACTGTCAAGGGAACGATCCTGACAATAATATCAGGATACGAATGAGGGGGCGGAGCCTAGCTATAGCGCATGTGTAACACTCGGATGTACGAGTTCTGGAACCACTCTGATGTGGTAAATACCCTACGTCTCGAGCCTAGAGGCTAGTGTTTACTTATGGGGGGTGTGAATACACAACATGCTTAACCTTTGCCCAAAAGTGTAATGCCCAAGATGCGATCTTATCCTTATTTTGGCTCGAGTGCCTCGACAGGGATAGAAGCGCATCTCGTCGTTTTGCAAGAACGGATACCGTTACAAGTACGTGTACAGAAGAGATGAGTATATGGAATTGGTTTACACTCGCCACAAGCTAGAGCATGAACAACACAATCCAACAATATATTGAATCACCATGTAGAAGAGTAGGGTCCGACTAGTAACAAAATCGGACGATAAAAGAACGATGTCCATCCTTGCTATCCCACGCTGTCGACCTCGAACCCATCCTAGATCGAGGAAGAAGAAGAAGAAGAAAACTCGAAATACAACAATCACCGCGCTCATCTGAAAATATTGCTTTACCTGAACCTGCAATAGTTGTTGTAGTAATCTGTGAGCCAAAGGGACTCGACAATCTCATTTCCAATGGTATGAAGACTATCAAAGCTTAATGGCTGAGGTATGGTTAAGGTGGTGAGGCTGCAGCAAGCAACTAAGCATTTATTTGAGTGGCTAACTTATGAGTACAAGAATAAAAGGTGGGTAATCTACGCATAAATGGACCTAAACTAATAATGATCTCGAAGTGATCCTGAACACCTACTGACGTGAGACATAACCCCACCGTGTCCTCTCTCAGAGACCGAGCTCATGAGAAGAGACAGTCATGGTTACGCACACATTGGCATATTTTAATAAAGTTTACTTCAAATTTTCTATGACTGGGTGTCAAACAAAGATTCCAAGTTGCCATATAATCGCAGGCACGGCTCTCACAAAGATTTAACCATGCATGGGTGCTCCAACTAGTCCATCACAAACTACCACAAGCTGCGTCAGAAACCTCGAAAACGAAAAACCCGTGATCTCCTCGGCTTCCTGGTGGAAAACCTCAACCTCGAGATATCCCAAAGTATCCTCGGATTGCCTCACACAACACATTCAAGAAGAGTAAAACAAATCTAGCAAGTTCGCCCAACGTGTCGACGAACCCGATAGGAGCCGCGTATCTCGTTCTCAGGATACAACAGATGAGCGACGGTTACCACGTCAAAACACCGAGTTGCCCCGGGAAGCGATAATAATACGCTCTATGTTGGACCAACACTCATGAGGAGCCGTGGCTCAAGGGTTGATTAATTATCCATGGGGTCCGAAAAGTCCCTACGTAATTTTATTAGTTGTTATTAAGCAAATAGTACCAATGTTGGGCCTTGCCACAAGAGTTTTATCCCAAAACGAGAACCAAGGGAGTCCCCATAACAATCCCAAGCATGTTAGGAGGACTCAATTATGGAACATAACACCGGTACACAAGTAACTAGGGCAGCAAAGATGGAGCAAAAGATCGAGCTAGAAGGCAATGTATTCCACCTTTTACCAAGTATATAGATGCATTAAATTAAATAGCAATAATATGATGATATAACAGGGAACCGATGTTTGCACATGGAAGCAACTGCACCTGCAAGTAGAGCAAGCGGTAACATAGCCAAACAAGGGTTTGCTGGGTTGTGGAGGGGGTTACAGACTTTTCATGACAATGTTGGGAGGCTGAACATAACAGTGGTAGGCAGTGAGACATAGTGTAATAAACGAGACAACCAGCATGGCAATGATAGCAGTGGTATATAGGGAAATGATCATATTCCCTGTGATCCCCCTTGAAAGAAGACGAATCCGTGAAGAAGACGAACCCACGTAGTCGAACGAATCCTGACACTCCATAGCGGTTCGGAACTCTATTGAGACGAAACAATCTGGAAACAAACAGTCAAGACATAGTAAACACCACAACGTATGCATGACATGATGCGCTAAAAAAATATGATGCATGTTCAATTAATTATGCATGGTATGGCAAAGCACAACGATCAACTCCTACCCATTAAATGAAGCTCAATATTCTACGAGTTGCATATTGACAGAACTCATATTTGAATTACTTAGTTCACTCCTGCTTATGTACACGACAAGTTTAAATGTTGTTAAACATGGCAAGAGGTAAAGCATAAATAAAGTATAATATCTAGGCATTTTAAATGAGGTCGGAAACAACATATTGCATATCCGAAATTACCCCGTATGTTAATTTCGAAATTGGTGTAGATCTGAACTAAACACATTTTATACTTATTAAACAGCAAAATAAAGTGGACCATGTGAATCTACACGTCATTTTAGGCGAGTTACATATCTAGATCATTCTCATCAAAGCTACGGTTAAATAGATATGACATAAACCATTTTAGTATGTTATTAGGTAATTTTAACACAACATCAATTTAATTGTTTTAACATGAATGCGGATGACAATTAAAATTAGTTGTAATTTTATGAGAAATGTTCACATATATATATCACGATATAGAGCATTTTTCATCATGGCGGAAATAATTAGGTGCCATGCCGACGAAAACGAAAACGGTGCCACACAATGTTTCGGTTCCGACAACTCATTAAAATGTTGGTGCAAAATAAACATAGGATGTGCGGACATGCAAAAGATGGTGGGGTGATCACGGTTACCGTATTCCCACATGTCGGTGGCATGGAAAACGAGACACAAGCATCTACAATCGCATATGATGCAAACGCAAGCACCTTATGCATCATAAACATTCGTTCATAGGCGGTCGTCCGATGGTTTTATACCTTCGAAGCGTGCATATTTAGAGCGGTTTGAATTGTTGTGGTGTACATGTTCACAGGTCATCGCGTAGGTCGTGGAAGTAGTCATTCTTGCGACGGTAGTTGTACACTTTATGGTCTTGGGCGACAATAGTGGTAACATGCAGTCTTGTCGAATTCCATGCGGTGGTCGTCCGAGACGGCAACAGTGCTTTGCTAGATCGTTGAGGGGGAGGACACGGGGGGGGGGGGGGGGGGTTGTGGTGGTCCTTGCTAGGTGTGTGGCGGCGTCACAACAAGGGCTGGAGCGGATATCAGGAGATGGTCGGATCGACGACGGGGTTGAAAGGCCCGTGGTGCACAAGCATGGTCGGAGCGGTGCAGCAAGGGCCCAGCATAGGAAAGGTCTAGGACCAGGCGACCAACGAGGCCTGCTGTCATGGAGGCGGAGGCGGGAAGCCATGGGAGGAGGTTGGAGGTGGAGACGCGGAGGTGGGGCGACATGCTCTTCAGGGCAAAGGAAACAGGGGTAGAACGCGCCATGGCAGGGAGGAGATACGGGCGACGCGCTGGGTTGATGGGGTCCAGCTAGGACGCGGCGGCGCCTGCTCTGGTGGCCAGTCGGGAAAACATCTAGCGAGGGTCATGAGCGGCGGGGCAGTGGTAGGCCAGGCGCAGGGAGGCAATGTGTGCGTGTGAGAGAGAGTGACCGCGTCATGGAGGGTGAAGAGGGAACGAGAGGATATTGGGGATCGAGCAGTGCTCCTCCCTGTCGCTAGGGTTAGCGGGGGTAGATGGGTCGGCCCATGAGATGCTGATATGGCCTGCAGCGTTATCCCGTCTCCCTCTCTCTTTTATTTGTCCTTATCTATTAACAAAAAATAGAAACAAAGAAAGAGAGAGAAAGAAATGGTTAGATGAGGAATTTGGGCATGGGGTTAAATTTTTTGGAAACACGAAAATGTGCTTGGTGCAAGGAAAATATAATTTGGCATGAATGAAACATTAAATTCAAACTCATTTGAATTAATTAAAATGGTTTGTACTAGGACATGTTTTAGGAGTGTCCAAAAATGATGATATTTTTGGTGGAGCTTGGGAAGGTTGCAAAAGGAATCATGGGCAAGTTTTGAGACCAAACTTGGAGTGGGAAAAGGCATGAACATTTATTATGCAAGTGTGTTGGATGACTCCAATTAATGGAATATTATTTAGCTCCCTAAAGATAATGGGAGTATAAGACATAAGTAATAAAGAGAACAACGATATGAATCCCCTCGATTTAAATGGATCAAATATCCACGCAAGTTATTTATTAGAGTTGCAAAATTTAATGACACGATGAAATGATGGAATGATGCAATGCAAAAAAAAAATCACACGGCGAAAATGGAATAAAATCGGAATCTTCCAGAGAGTCGGTTCCGGGCTATTACAACTCTCCTACACTAACAAGAGATCTTAGAATGAAAGGGGAAGAGGAAGAAGAAAGCAAGAGGTAAAACTTAGCTGCTTCTTGAAAAACAAGTGAATCCAAATAATCTTGAAGGTTGCAAAGAGTTGAAGAATGATATGAAGGACAAGCAAGAATCCAAAAGAAATTTCAGGAGCACTTCGGAAGGAAATAGAGGCAAAATTTGACAATATGGAAAGAACTTGAAAATATTTCACAACACTCTGGTTAAATTGATAAACAAGGGAAGAACATGATCTTAACAAAACGAGGTGATGAATCAACGAGAGAAACGACACAAGCCTCCATAACAAGACTAGAAGCTAGATACTTGGAGTGAATAAAAAGGAGACTAAAATACAACTTCCATAACAATTGGCTTTGATAAGCACCCTATTAGGAAGGATTGAATGGAGTTGTTGGAAAATTGACAAGAAAAGAAAATCTTGTTGTGGGCTTATGGAAACCATCTCAAAATTATGAGGTGACCATCCATCCCTAACAGAAAAAAAAGGATTTCTTGGGAGCAATAAGAGATGCAAAACTTCTTTCACCAAGAGGATACATTGAGAACTTGGATCATTGATGGGCACCATGATAGCAACAATCTTTAGGAAACACTTTAGGTGAAATCTAATCCAAGATAACTCCAAGGAGGACAAATGGGTTTAAATATATCATTCTTGAGAATTCTCTTTGAGACTCCTCGTGAATCACGAATGCTATATCACCACCTCAAAGGAAAATGGAGGAAGAATTGCACTTTGAAATGCAAGAGAAAGAACACTTGAGGTTCTCCAACTATAATCTTGAAGAATATCTTGAGAATGAATTACATCCTTGAAGGACCACCATGAAGAGCCTCCGAAACAAAAGAATGATGGGAAGAAATGAAGGTTGAAAAGAATAGGATTATGACCTTGCCAAGATTTAGATGGGACTTCGTGAAGAGATACTTGAGAAAAGCTTGCAACTCCACAAAAGAAAAGAAAAACAACATAGAACCAAGATTTTGACATAATGACCAACTCCGAAAGAAGGATAGAAATCACTATGATGAAACAAGAATAAGAAATGTGTTATGCTTATCCTTCATCAAGTTAAATTGATGACAAGCAACGGATTCACATACCACTTATTTTTCATGAGAAGATTGAATAGAGATATGAGCACAAACTTGAACAAGTCTTTAAAGAAACACGAGTGAGAATTGAAATGAATGAGGATACAACAAATGAATGGAGATACATGAGACGAAGAGATCATGATCTACCGGAGCGAACACTTGAACAAGGCATCGGAGTACTCAGAGACGAACAAAGAGACAACAATTGAGAAGAATTTGAGAATGACAACTAAAAGCTTAGAATGAAGAAATCTTCTGAAATGATAACCTTCGGAGGATCGAGAAATGAACAAACACTAAAATGCCTCGGATAGATATGCAAGGTATTACTCATGATTGACAACAATTTAAGAGAGAGCAAAAAGATGAGATGACAATCTTCAAAAGAACGGACCTAGATTTAGGAAAAACTCTTCTTGGTGACGAGAAAGAACACCGTGAATTACTTAGACACTCTGAAAAACAAAGAATATGAAGGTTGAGCCAGAAGAACAGAATTCAAACGCGGCCTTGGAAAAGTAATATGACTAATGGAATCCATACTTACGTCAAAATTGAAAAGATTTGGAGATTTTCGAAAAAAGATTAGAAGAGACAGGTAAGATCATGGGAAATACCTGTCGGTTATGGGGCCACTACAAGAGAACACCGTTGGAAAGATTGCTTAAAAGAGAGAGATTGCACCGGTCCAAATTAAATACTTCATGAGGTGAGACCCTCGAACGAATTGAAAGGATTGAATGTAACACAAACCTTCTGAGATATCTTGAGCACTCCGGATAGAAAAGAGAGGGATGAGTAAACAAGAGAGACTTGAATAAAAGTTTCACACGGGAAATCATTTAATGAATGAAAGGATATGATGACACCGAAATCTTGAATTTAATCCACTGGGGAAGAACACGGAGAAAAAGAAATTATGAACTTGAAAGTCCTGAAAATCTTCACAATGAATCAGCGGATAGAATATAGAGGAAAACATAGCGGAATCAATATATGAAATTAGCACTAGACATCGAAGCAACTCCCATAGAAATGTGAGAACATCACTTAGAAAATATATGAAATTAGCACTAGACATCGAAGCAACTTGAATTTCCATATTCCGACAAAACAAAGGATGAGCTTACTAAACAAGGTGGAAACAAATATATGATAGAGATTTCGCTCGATATTTTTGTGGCAAGGTTCGCACGGGATCGATCGTACATTGGATTGTCATATTGAAGTGACACTCGATTATGCTTCCTAGGCCTAGCAAACTACAAGGCTTGACGGAGCATATATGATGACATACATCGAGACTATCCTTTGTAAGATAGACCATGAACAAACGAATCTAGCAGATGTCGAACCCAACCTCACATCATGCATCTGTTGGAAGATAATCCTAGGTAACTACTTGAATTTCCACCTATGAACTCCCAAAATTTTCCGATTGTGCCATCGGGTCGACGGATAGAAGAATTAAAATCCATCACTCTACTCCTAGCAATAACACTACCAGTCCAGTGTATCACATCCATCAACACATAACCAGAGATGTCAGAACTCATCTACCTCAAACCCTTGTAATCATAACGATACCAATTATGGTAGTACATCAAGACGCTCTCCCCAATTCTGGGTGACACCAAACCCCTCTCGCCACAAAAAGTATTGAAGCAATTTTGAACATCCTCCATCGTGAGATACTAAGGAAACTAAACGATAGAAATATGCCAAGAATCCCATGGAGCCCAACTCCCCGGAAGAAGTAAAGTCAGACACGAGGCGCCAAGTCAGAACTCCGTCACATCGAGATCGTATCGATTCCAAAATACCCGCGTGATCCTAAAAAGTTTGAGGGGGAAGAGGGATAGAATTTAATTCCTAAGTCATAAACCTAGGAGTAAAAATACCTACTCTCCGATATATAACTAGATACAAAATGATTTTTCACTGGAGTCGAATCGGTCAATTTCGATCAATCAAAGGAACTCCTAGGTCGGTACTGCTCTGATACCAACTTGTAACGCCCAATATGTGATCATATCCTTATTTTGGCTTGAGGGCCTCGACAGGGATAGAAGCGAATCTCGTTGGTTTGTAAGAATGAATATCATTACAAGTACATGTGCAGAAGAGATGAGTATATGGAATTAGCTTACACTCTCCCCAAGCTACAGCATGAAGAACACAATCCAACAATATATTCAATCACCATGTATAAGAGTCGAGTCCGACTATGAACAAAATCAATCAATAAAAGAATGACGTCCATCCTTGCTATCCAAGGTTGCCGACCTAGAACCCATCCTAGATCGAATAAGAAGAAGAACAAGAAAACTCCAATTAGAATAATCACCACGCTCACGTCAAAATATTGCTTTACCTGTACGTGCAACTGTTGTTTTTGTAATATATGAGCCACATGGCCACATAAATCTCATTTACAAAGGTATCAAGACTAGCAAAGCTTAATGGGTGAGGTTCAGTTAAGGTGGTGAGGCTGTAGCAAGCAACTAAGAATTTATTTGATTGGCTAACTTACTAGTACAAGAATAAAAGGGGGAGTGATCTACACATAAACATACATGAACTAATAATGATATCGACTTGAACACCTACTTACGGCAGGCATAACCCCACCATGTCCTCTCTCGGATACAAACTCACGAGAAGAGACAGTAACGGTTACGCACACAGTTGGCATATTTTAATTAAGTTTACTTCAAGTTTTTATGACCGGGTGTTAAACAAAGTTTCCGAGTTGCCACATAACCGTGGGCACTACTCTGAGAAAGATTAAATTCTGCAGTGGTGCTGCAACTAATTCATCACAAACTATCACAAGTTCCGTCGGAAACCTCGACCATAGAAAACCCGTGATCTCCTCGGCTTCATGGTGGAACCTCAACCTTGAGATAGCCCAAAGTATCATCGAAATCCCTCGCACAAGGCGTTCAAGAATAGTAAAAAAAATCTAGCAAGGCCGCCCGACGTATCGACGAAACCGATAGGAGCCATGTATCTAGTTCTCTTGAAACAACGTATGAGCGATGGTTACCACGCCAAAACATCGAGCTGTCCCGGGGAGCATTAATAAGTTGCTCTAGGTTGGACCGACTAAGGAGTCCGAGAATAAGGGGTCCTTGGGCCACTGGCCTATCTCTATGGGCTGGACTCCTGGGCTACTTCAGGCAAGTGATGACATATAAGAGGAAGATTCCAAAAGACTTGGTGATCAAGACAAGGAATCCTCTCCACTGACGTAGCTGACTAGGACTCTTGCTATCCTAGGCCTCCGGTGTGTTAGATAAGCTGAGCCCAGGCTAGTTGATAGATATTCATTAGAAACAACATCTACATCATTAGGGTTTAGACCACAACATATGATCAACATATGTATCCATCATCAATATAAACTGGAGGAGGACGAAGGGTTTTACCTCCATCAAGAGGGTCTGAACCTGTGTAAACATCGTCTCCTTTGTACCTTGTTATCCATCGATCCAGGATCCACAGTTAGGACTTCCTACCCGAGATCCGCCAGTTTTGACACCGAGATTGGTGCTTCCATTGAGACTCCCGCTTTGTGATCGGCAGAAGGATTGATGGCTCGTCTGCAGATTGGTTGCAGCTTTTTCAGGACAATGAATTTGTGTTTGTTGTCCCCGTTTCGTCGAGCGTCACTTTTAGATCCATAAAATAACCTTGCCAAATTTCGTCGCGTTTCGATGAAGTAATCTTTGGTGATCTCGGAAGTTTGGATGAGTTTAGGGCGAGGGGTCCAGTATCCACCTCGGAAATCCATTGGAAAATCCCATTGTTCATCGGCTACGAAATTCCTATATAGACCCCCCCACAAAATTTCTGCCCAATCCTCCCGTTCAAACTTTGGGAAATATCCAATGAACAAAACAAATTTTAGATCCGTTTTCTTCGCGAAAAGGAATCCGACCTGAGTTCATATTTCTTCATGAACGTGGGTTTGGACATCCTTTTTGAAGGAAACATTTTTATGGTATTATGTGTTGTTATAAAACACATGCCCGTAAATTTTGAGCCTTTTCTAAGACAATCTTTACTGTCGCGCCGGTTTCAAACTGGCCCGATAATGTTGCTCCGCGGCTTCGAGCTATGCCGACATCAATTGCGCCGTCGCTCTATCGCAACGACAACCATCTCGGGTCGACATCTCGGTCAGCCGACCAAGGGTTTGGCATGGCAGGTCCGAATACTCATTAAAGGAACCTCGCCACCCAAGGGTTGCATGGGACAGAGGCTCCATTGCTTCATCAAACCAACATTGACCGCATCACAAATTCGGACATGCGTCGGCATCGGCGCGCCGTCGCTTTCTTCAAACCGATGTTTAACACGCCGACCTGCTTCCACACATCGGCTGGTATGGGGCTCTAGTGCCACCTTATCGAACTGTTGGGTCACCTCGGCTAGACCGGGGGCTTCGTCGTCCCTTCATCAACTTGTTTTGGGGATTTCGGCGTCACCACCTGAACAACTTCGTCACCTCGGCTGGACTGAGGGCTTCTCCTCATCACACCGGCCGTGCCGCATCGCGACTTCATCAAGCTGACCTCTTTGCTCGAGCACCTCCGTGCTCACGCAATATTTTTCTAATTATTTACTTCAGTTTAGTTAATTTAGAAGAGGTTTTTTATTATTATTTCATACTATTTTCGTCTTGCACTATTTTATGTGCACAGGTGATCGGCTCCAACTGTGTAAGACAGTTACCTCGGTGCGCTGACATCGTCGTCACGCCTGTGTCAACCGAATTGCGTCCTCTACATGGTCGACTCGCGTGGGGGCTTTGTTGTTACATTGTCGAACTACTATGTGTCCTCGCCTAGACCGGAGGTTTCGCCTCGGCCCTTCCGTAGTGCCGTGTTGTCATTTCATCAAGCCGAGCTCTTCATCGGCTACCTCGTGACAGGCTTGGGGGCTAGGACCTTGTCCGCCATTGCTCGACCCATGTCACACCGAGCACATTAACCAACTAAGTCGCTTTCATGCTCAACCCTTTTTCAATTTTTAAATTATGTGCGATTCAGCGAAGCATTATATTTGTGTTAAACACAAATGTTCTTTGTTAAAAGCTTAGCTTGTTAAAAGCATTGTTTTTTAAAAAAACTTCTTACCCATGTTAACTGGGGGCGGTCTTAAATTTATATGAGCTAGTTTTTAAGTAAATATTTTTTCTTCTTGGTCATTGCAAAGTCTTTTTCTACTACCCTTTTTTCTGAGACGAGAGTTTAGTTCGCTAAACAGGCCTCGGAGAAACACTCCGCCCTCGTGATATGGAGCTTGAAGCCAAAGTTTGACCCACTTGAAGTCTGAGACCTCGAATGTATCATGTTAAAGCATGACCAAAGCACATATCAATTTTAAGACCAATTTTCAGATTGGCACCAAGAAACTTGATTTAGTTCAGAAAGTACTGTTTTTGCTAAAAGTTTTTTGGTTCTCTGTGCTTCACACAGCATTAACCTATTTTTATGTTTTTCTTTCACGAGGCAGGACATCCTCTTGTTCAAGGTGTTGTGTGTGGTTATTCTGTTCACAGAATTTTTCTCGATCTACAATTCATCATTTTCCGTGTTGAGTTCCACCTCGGTGTTGTCAAAAACCACTTAATGGATGAAATAGTTCTCGAGGAGATACGATCCTAGGGTCGGCCATGTTACCCAACCGAAGTCTCGTGGGCTACTAGTTATACAGCTCGTCAGAGACTAAATTACACCAACCGGAAAATCTTCTCTGACCCGCAAATCGGAATCTTCCCTGCTGAACTGCACCTTGGCATTGTCAAAATGCGCACAACAACTTCAATACGGAGAAGATTTTATCCTCAGGTCGGTCGGCCGCGCCCAACCTGAGTCTCGGGGGCTACTGCACATCGCATTTTAATTCCTAGAGTTTAATCCCGAGCAAGGAATTCATCCTCGGGCCGATTTCGGGAATCGACCTGGGATCAACGGTTTTTTTACTTCACGTGCATCTTAGGTTTTAGACCAACACGCACCTTGAGGGCTACTGCTATATATCCGCCAAAAATCAGCCCGGGATTGAGGTGGTGCACCACCTCGGAAGCAGTCCGACATAAAGTTCGGATGCAAATGGATGGCTCCATAAAAGACTATTCTCGCATTTAAGCTTGGATGAATTCCTTCAAATTTTCACAGACTAAGGTAATCTAAGACACCTCGGGTGTCGACTAGCATTGGAGCTCGGCTACAAAAAGGCACCTCGAATGCAGTCTGGTGTTTGACCTCGGACGCAAGAGGAAACCTCGGATGTAGTTCGGCCTTAGACCTCGGACGCAAGAGGACACGACCACACTGAAACATTTCAAACCTGGGTGTGGTGCAAAAAATTACAAGGCATTAATAAAGGCTGATAACTTAAAGGAGGCTCCTCGGATGCCCGACGTGTGAACTCTTCGGATTCACCCCAGTGATCCTCAAGATCAGTGATGGGAAGATTTGTTGAACTAGTACTCAAGACTGACAATCAAATATGAACAAGAGTTTGGAAGAACTAAGGAGCGTCCCCAACTTCAATACCTATCCTTCGAAATCAAGAAGTTCTCGACGGCCGAACTCGTTTTGGCCAAACATAAATGAGGAGAAGAAATCGCCTCGCAAGCCGAAGACTTTCTACACATGAAGCTGTTGAGGAACAAGACTACGGCATTGGCGGCCAGTTCGTGCGCTACTGAAGGAGTCCAAAACTAAGAGGTCCTCGGGCTGTCGGCCTATCTCTATGGGCCGGACTCCTGGGCTACTTCGGGCAGCTGATGACATATACGAGGAAGATTCCAGAATACTTGGTGATCAAGACAAGGACTCCTATCCACCGACATAGCCGACTAGCACTCTTATTATATTAGGCCTCCGATGTGTTATATAAGCCGAGGCCATGCTAGTTGATAGATATTCATTAGATTCCATGTCTACATCATTAGGGTTTAGATCACAACATACAATCTCGAGGTAGATCAACTCTTTATTCGATACTCCATCATAAATATAAACAAGAGCAGTGATGGGGTTGTACATTAGGGGTAGGCCTACGGACCTTCTTCCCTAGGCCCACCTAGGATCCCTTAACGACATTAGTGTCCTAAAAGTCACCAGTGTAGTCTCGACCTCACTCGGTACAACATACCGTCACTCGGCGTGCCTAGAGTCACTCGGATCGCCTTGTATCAGTCGGACGCATCCTGGCACTCGGACAGTAACAAGGCGAAGGCACCAAAGAGGTTTCAACGGCTAAGGACTTAATCCATCACATGAAGTGCAGTGAAGACCCACATTACGAGTAACACCAAGAGTTATAGATGACGTTTCTAGTAACTTCCCTATTTATTAGCATTAACTCACCTTGTAATGAAGCTCGGTCGGTCGTGGCATGTACTATATAAGCCACTTCCGGGCTCCAGCTCAAGGGTTTAGCACCTTGTAGTCTTTCATAACCCATAATAAAACATCAGCTTCAGGGCTCGAGACGTAGGGCTATTACCACTTCCGAGTGGGGCCTGAACTCGTACATTCGAGTGTATCTGGTGCACCTAGTTAGACTTCGCCCCTTCTTTTGTACCCCTAGTTACTATTGTCAGGGTCATTCCCACGATAGTTGACTCCCACCATGGGGCTGCGCTTCTAGAAAATTCAGAGTAGTTGGAGTTTTATCGCATTTTTTGTCAACATGATGACACTCGGAGGAGAGATCCTCTTCGATTCCCTCAGCTTTGTCGTCGACGACTCGGTATGGCTGCAGGATGCACCATTGGACACCGATGCCCTCCCTGCACTCGGTGTGGCTCATGGAGTCCTGATCTAGCAGCCGTCAGTGCCATATCATTCGGCGCCCCCATGCCCCATTGTTGTTCGCTGCAAGCGCTCTGGGCGCTCGTGGATGCAGTGGTGGATTAATCACGCCATGGCTAACTAGGACATTTCCGGGTAGGTGGCTATGCTTGGCTCCGATGAGCACACCGTCAGCCTCTTCCTAACCTCAAGCGAGGAGTCACTCGGCGACTGTGACTACGAAAGTAGCAGGGGTGGCTCCGAGATCTTGATGGTCGACACCAATAGGGGAGGCAACACAGGTTTAGCCACGGATAATTCTCCCGTCCATGACGGCGGAGAACGTCGCCACGGCGATGGCAGCCACCACATTCCGCAGCCGCTCACCGAGTAGCAGCGGGAGGACCTTCGGCGGAGGAGTGATTAAGCTCTCTGCACCCCCATCACCATGAACACCCCGAAGGAGATCATGTTGGAGAACGCGTGTCTGGCTAATCTGGCCGAGTGCGAGCACCTCGAGGGAGTCCAGCGGTCGCTCGACGCTCAAGCCGCGAGGGACCAGCCGAGCTCCAGCCGCAGTCGCAAGCAGTTGTTCCCGACGACCACCAACGTCACATTGAGGTGATGTGGACACCTTTGTTGAACCTGGCCGCAGCCACTCGGATTGCTCAGCCAGGTGACAGCCAGGTGACAGCGCGGCCGAGGAAGGCATTCGACAGATCCAGGCTCTGTTGAAGACTTCCATGAAGTAGAATTCCACAGTGTCGCAGTCGCGACATTGCATTCACAGCAAGTCCGTCCAAGCGGACACCGTGCAGTCGGCTCATAGCCCGCACGTGCAAAGAAGGCACCAAAGGTCTCCTCCTCTTCCGAGAGGCCTGCACGGAGACTAGAGGCAAGGTCACCGAGATCGAAGCAGGTCACCTCCCCCGGAGAGTGGCGCACTAGATGGCCGTCACCCTGACCGCAGGCCAAGCCCTGATGATGAGTTGATGTATATACTTCTCGCCCCTCGTTGGATACCCCAAGTGGAAGGTGGAGACGTAGTCAGCAGGAAATTTCTCTTACACGAAGACTGTCACTAAAAGGATTTTGGTCTATTGCAACGAATCGTTCATCGCAATACATGACGATTTGTGGCGATAAGTACCTATTGCCACAAAACGACATTCGTTGGTGGCCGTTGCGACTGGACACATGGTAATAGGTTATTGACACAAAAAATCAATCATGGCAATAAAGTGCTCTATTGCAACATCCATTGCGGGAAGTTGCCACAATGGGTACATGTAAGGTTTATCGAACCAAGAGGACTCCTAAGCTCAACAAGTAGGTGTCTCCTGTCCTGGTCAGCAAAAGACGTGGACCTGCACACACAACAAATAACTTTTCTCCCAACGATTATAGAGAGGTTGTCAATCTCTCTAGCCTTGTAGATTGCAAAGGATCAAAACACAAGCGAGGAGGTAATGGTGATTGAAATGGAAAAGTAAATAAAGCGGTAAATAGTGGAGGTGTAAGCAATGATGGTGATATGGTCCGGAGTCACATGACGTTCACTAGTGATGTCTCTCTCCCAAAATACGACAAACAACTTTGCTAGCGTAAACAAATCACAGTTGGGGAATTGACAGAATGATGATCGCACCACAATGCTAATTATTCTCCTTTATAGTTAGAGGTTCAATAGTAATGGGAAATACGCCAAGACAAGTAGGCCGTTTATTCATCAGCATCTACTTACTAATCATCCACCTTGAGATATCTATCCAGAACATCTCTCCGGTATTAAGTTGCAAGCCCCACCCAAAGTGTAAACTCAAAGCAACGGACAACTGCATTAACGAACTATGCGTAAGGTAAACAATCCTTGCAACCTTGGTCACAAGCACTGTTGTTTTCTCCCTCGTGGAAACAAGCACATCCCCTAGTCTCATGTTTCTGTCACTCAAGCTAGACATCGAGGGGTTCGAACCCACAATCATGCATAACGCTCCCTCTTGGAGTTGCGATCTACTACTTGGACAAAGCAATAAAAAGCAACGGAGAACATGCATGAATCACTAAGGAACATAATATAAAAGGATAATCAAATATATAAATGATAACAATATGAACATAATCTCATAATCCATCGGATCCCAACAAACCGAGCATAGCAATAGCAAGAGAATTACATAGATGCCTTGATCATGTAGGGCAGCTCACAAGGACTAACCATTGAAGCACAAGCTTGGAGAGAAGACATCACATATCTACTGGTCATGGACTCTTGGTCCAAGGGAAACTCATCACAGCACATCCGGGAGGCGTCCATGGTGGTGGAGAAGCTCCCGGAGGTCAATCCTCCCTCCGGCAGGGTGCCGAGAAGTGGTGTCCTGGCGCTCCTGTTCTCAGAAGCACTTTGGTGGCGGAATGCTTTAGAAATTCGCGATTCCTGAAAGTCTGCAAGGGTTTCCTCATGGAACACTAAATATAGGCCAAAGGAGGGCACCGGAGGAGGTGGGGCGCACCCAGGAGACCTCCTGGCGCGGCCTGGGGCCAGGCCGTGCCAATAGGCCACCTGGGAGGCCCCTGGCCCCCCTCTGGCCCTCCTTTGGTATTCCCGAAGCTTCTGTTTCGCTGATTCTTTTATATATTTTCTAGATTTTTTGGGCTTCGGAAAATTGGGTAAAAGCCCCTGCAAAAAAGACATCAGCAGACAGCAACTGGCACTGGGTGCACTGAGTTAGTAGGTTAGTCCAAATATGTGTAAAATGATATAAAAGTGTGATGATTTTTCTTTCTATTATATGACATGTGTAAAATGATATTTTTATCACTTCATATGATATGTGTAAAATGATATAAAAGTGTGATGGTTTTTCTTTCTATACATCATGATAGTTTTCACTTGTCTTTTTTGAAGTGATAAAAATATAGTATGGGGATGGACGACCTGATGATTGTTGATAGAGAAGGGGATGCACGGGGGCATCCCCAAGCTTAGACGCTTGAGTCTCCTGTGAATATTTCTTGGGATGCATGCGGGCATCCCCAAGCTTGAGCGTTTTACACTCCTTTATCTTCTTTCATCATCTCTCCCATTGGAATACTTGAAAACTCCCTTCATACAAAAGTCATCATAAGCTCATTAGACTAGTTAGTTCCCTTAATAAAATAATTCAGTACCTGCTGGAAATAAAGATTTTCATGAAAATCTACTGCTTCTAATGAATGCCAAAAGATTTTTGCAATTCAAAAATCAAGCTTAGGATTCGCAAAACAATGAAAACACAAAACATAGCAGAATGTGTGAAAAACAGAACAACGGGTAGTAAATAATTTATTCGGGGCTCTTCTGCAACTCAAATCAAAAAACTCAAAACAGATGCCAGAAAGAAAATGATATAGAGCATGCTGTCAAACAAATTCAGATCAAAAAGATGATCTGGTGTTTTTTGGCGATTTTTTCCGTCAAGCAGACATGATCTGTTTCTCGACAACATGTCACGATTTTTGAAATTTCTTGCAATCGGAGGCTATAACTTGGCACAAAGCTTAAAAATAAAGATACAATGATGTTGCTACAGTAATAACATACATGAAGACCACTAAAACAAAAAATAAAAACATATTGGGTTGCCTCCCAACAAGCGCTTTCTTTTATGCCTTTGACCTAGGCATAATGCAAGAAGGAGGATCAAAGTTCTTCAAAGTTCTCGGAATTATAAACACCTTCGAACGGATCCTCAACAAGTTCATCCTCATTTTTCCTAGGGAATGGGTACATACCTTTTGCTTTCCCTCATAAGTTTATGTGTCCTTTACCTAAATCAATGAAGCCTCTCATGGCTGGGAGGAAGTCCCTTCCAAGCACTATATTCCCTTTGTTGGGCTCCATGATGAAGAAATCAATTGTTGCATTCCTTTTAGAGAATGTAACCTGGACATCTTTTACCTTTCCATGGATCTCAGAAATATCACCATTAGCATGTTTATGATAAGATCAAAAAGTTTCCATGCCTAACCAGAGAGAATCGTAAACAACTTTTGGCATAGTAGAAACCATGGATCCAATATCACAATAAGCAAGGAAGTCTTGGTTAGATATGCTAATTCTAACAAAAGGCTTCGAGTCATCATCTATTTTCAAAATCTGCTCCTTATCAACCATGGGTTTCTCTCTTTCTCTTAAATCTAGAGCATCTATTTTCCCTTCAATAGTAGCAAGTCTATCTATAAAGTGTCATCACCATGATTATAAACAAGATTATTAGATAGACCATATATAATATCAAGAGATCTTGCCTCATCACACTCTAAGAAATCTCCTTTATCTATAATATCAAGAGAGTGTTTGCACCATATAAAGAGACCATGATAAAAATTTCTAAGCTCAATTTTGATGGGTATCTGTCGTGGTTTTGTCACGGCAGATGTCCTCATGAAAGGACTTAGAGATGGAGCCATCGCACCTTGGTGGCAACTCAAAGGGGGTGAGCGAAAGCAAGACTCAGATTTACCCAGGTTCGGCACCTCGTGAGGAGGTAAAAGCCTACGTCCTGCTTTGTGTAGATTAATGGTGGTTTCGATTACAAGGAGGGCGTAACTCTCCTGACCTAGCTCTCGATTCTCTCTAACCCGCCTGACCTCTCCCTGGGACTCGCCTTTATATATAGGTCGAGGCCCTAGGGTTTACAAAGTCCTGTAATGGTACTCTTTGTGGCTTTCCTTATCTCTAAGTCAACGTGTCCTCCACGATCAGGAGATTTCTTGGTAATCCATTATCCGCACGACCTCTTGAACCGCCATCCAGCTTCTAGGCCACGGGACGCGTGGTAAAAGGTAAGTCGCCCCTTTGGCGACCCGGCCCACTAAGGGCGGGTTACCCGTAGGTAATATCCCCAACATTAGGCCCCAGGTTGTCTTGAATTCATTCATGCCAATAAACTTCCACCAATTTGGGAGGACTCTTACCATTTCTATCTTTTGACGAACGATAAGTCGCCACCCGTTGTAATTTAATCTGAGTCGTCACGTAGTCTTGGATGACATCACCTCATCCCCTTAGTTCCGGGGCTTTTAACACTGCCACCATCAATGGATCTTTCGTTCATAATCACTTACCCGGAAAATCTAGGCGCCATCATCGCAGTCTCTGACTTGTCGCCTCGATCTCCGCCTTGATACCTCGATTTCCGTTCCTGCCCTTTAAATAACAAGAGGAGAAATGGGGAGAGGAAACCCCGTAACCTACCTCCATCTCTTCCTTGTCTTCCTCGTGCTCTTCCTCTTCGAGCACCAGCGCCCTGACGTCGTCACCCGCTCCTGGAGCTCCTCCATCGACCGTAGTCTTCTGGGCGCCAAGAAGCACGAAGTACTGCGCCTTCATCCCCAGCATCGATCTCCTTTTCCCAGGTACACACATTCCCCTATTAGGGTTAGGCCGAGAACACCATGACCATTGCTTCCTGTGAGCTAGCTTCCGTGACGCGACGAACGCCCTTACCTGCCTTAGATCCATTTCATATTTTCGCAAATAGACTTTAGGCAGTAGCAAACTATGGCCACTTTATCGCATCTTTTTGCTATCTTAAGTCTTCATGCCATAGATCCAACGCTGTCACTGCCTTACGCTCATAGCTTTACTCCATTGTTTCGAGCAATATCCCTTTATTTTGATCCACTCGTAGATCCATGGCTTACTGCCTGTTTTTAGATATATGTTTGTTTGCCTCCTGAGAATATCCCTAAGGAAAAAGAAATTTTAAGAGTCGTCGTTTAACTCCAACTTCCATAGAGACTTAAATTTATCACCATAGCTATGCCACCTTCCCTTCCAATTTGAAGGGCGAGTTACAATACTTTGAAGATACATCCATGAATTGCCCGAATAGCGGGTTATGATGTATGTCACCCATTTGGTGAGTCACCAAATCCTTTTCGAACATACCGTAGACCCATACCGGCGAGTTAGAATACTTTCTAGTTGTTACTGAATCGCCTCGTTCCCCTCTCTTTTGTAGTCATCTCCATTACGAAGTGCGACTGGTTACCGACAAAAATCGATGATGCCACTCTCAAAAAGTTTGTTAAGGCGGGCCTTCTTGACAATAAGGAAACCATCGGTTGGAGAACCGCCCCGGGCGAGTTGACTCCCAACCCCGCTGCAGGAGAACTAGTCATCTTTATCGATTACCTTGAATGAGGTTTCAAACCGCCAGGGTCAAAGTTTTTTCGAGACGTCCTGCATTTCCTTAATGTTCATCCTCAAGATCTGGGACCCAACTGCATCAGCAACCTATGTTAGTTCCAGGTCTTTTGTGAGGTATATTTGCAGAGAGAGCCCATAGTTCCTTTAATTTGGAACTTCTTACATTTGAATCGCCAGACCGAGTTTCCCAACGGTCCCAACCACGAGCTCGGAGGAGTCAACATCCAAAGACGCCGCAAACCTGGATTTCCAACAGTTCTTCTGCCCAGCCATCCCAAGGGCTGGGCCGAGTCATGGTTTTATTGCCGAGACACCTCTCCAACCCGGCGAGAACCCACTCCCGGGTTTCAGAGCAGATCGCCTGCCCATGGAATTTAAACTGCTCGAGAAGCTCACAGAAGAAGAAGGGCCGGAGTTTATCCCCTTTTTCTCTGAGTTAAAATCTTTGACCAACAACGGGCTCATCAGGATTGATCTATTCTGCTGCTGGATAGAGTGGAACATCCTTCCCTTGAGTCGCCAAGACGGGTTGATGTATGAATATGATGGTACGGTAGACCATTGCTACTTCTCAAACAACAGCGCCAGAAATTGACACGTTGACGGAGACTTGCTTGCGTTGGTTTTTCCCTTGAAGAGGAAAGGGTGATGCAGCACAGGAGCAGTAAGTATTTCCCTCAGTTTGAGAAGCAAGGTATCAATCCAGTAGGAGAATCTCGTCAAGTCCAGAGTACCTGCGCAAACACAAAAGAGCTTGCACCCATCGCTATAAAAGGGTTGTCAATCCCTTCAAGATTGATTGCAAAGTAAGATCTGAAGGCAGAAAGTGCAACGAAGTAAAAGAGTCAGACTGAAAATATGGTGTCAAGTAGACCCGGGGGCCATAGTGTTCACTAGAGGCTTCTCTCAAAATAGAAAATATTACGGTGGGTGAACAAATTACTATCGAGCAATTGATAGAACCGCGAAAAGTCATGACGATATCTAAGGCAATGATCATACATATAGGCATCACGTCCGAGACAAGTAGACCGATACTGTCTGCATTTACTACTATTAGTCCACACATCTACCGCTATCCAGTATGCATCTAGTGCATTGAGTTCATGACGAACAGAATAACGCCTTAAGCAAGATGACATGATGTAGAGGGATAGACTCAAACCAATGATGAAAACTCCATCTTTTTACCCTTGATGGCAACAACACGATGCGTGCCTCGCTACCCCTTCTGTCACTGGGTGAGGTCACCGCACGGTATGAACCCAAAACCAAGCACTTCTCCCATTGCAAGAATCATAGATCAAGTTAGCCAAACAAAACCCACAACTCTAAGAGAATTACAAGGATATGAAATCATGCATATAAGAGATCAGAAAAACCCAAATAAGATTCATAGATAATCTGATCATAAATCCACAATTCATCGGATCTCGACAAACACACCGCAAAAGAATATTACATCGGATAGATCTCCATGAACATCATGGAGAACTTTGTATTGAAGATCCAAGAGAGAGAAGAAGCCATCTAGCTATTAGTTATGGACCCGTAGGTCTATGGTGAACTACTCACGCATCATCGGAGAGGTCATGGTGTTGATGAAGAAGCCCTATACGTATCCGAATCCCCCCTCTGGCAGGGCACCAGAACGTGCCCCAGATGGGATCTTGCAGAGACAGAAGCTTGCGGCGGCGGAAAAGTACTTTCAATGATATCCTGATTTTTTCTGGATTTTTTGGGAATATATAGGCGAAAGACCTAGGGCGAATGAGGCCCAGGGAGCCCACAAGCCTGGGAGGCGCGCCCCCTGGCCGCGGCTAGGGGGCTTATGGGGTCCCTGGTGGGCCCCTGCCTTGGTTCTCAAGTTCCCCGATCTTCTTCTGTTTCGGAAAAAATCTTTTTGGAAGTTTCATTCAGTTTGGACTCTCTTTAAAATCCTCCTCTGAAAAGGGTCAAAAAACACGGAAAAAACAGGAACTGGCACTTGGCACTGATTTAATAAGTTAGTCCCAAAAAAGATATAAAAGGCATACAAAACATCCAAAGTTTGACAAGATAATAGCATGAAACCATCAAAAATTATAGATACGTTGGAGACGTATCAAGCATCCCCAAGCTTAACTCCTGCTCTTCCTCGAGTAGGGAAGTGATAAAGACTGAATTTTTGATGTGGAATGCTACCTAGAATAGTTGTACATTGTAACTTCTTTCATCTGACATGAATGTTCAGGTCCGTAAGATTCAAAACAATAGTTTGCTATCGATATGAAAACAATAATACTTCAAGAAAACTAGCAAGGTAACCATGAACTTTCAAAATAACAAGGCCAAGGAAAGTTATCCCTACAAAATCATATAGTCTGGCTATGCTCCATCATCCTCACACAACTAATTTAAATCATGCACAACCCCGGTATTGGCCAAGTAATTGTTTTTGCACTCTTACTTTCTCAAACCTTTTTTAACTATCACGCAATACATGAGCGTGAGCCATGGATATAGCACTATAGGTGGAATAGAGTGTGGTGGTGGTTGTGAGACAAAAAAGGAGGAGATGATCACATTGACTCGACATATCAAAGGGCTTTGGAGATTCCCATTAATAGATATCAATGTGAATGAGTAGGGATTGCCATACAAAGGATGCACTAGAGCTATAAGTACGTGAAAACTTAAAAGGAGAACTAGTGGGTGTGCATCCAACTTGCTTGCTCACGAAGACCTATGGCAATTTGAGGAAGCCCATCTTTGGAATATACAAGACAAGTTATATAATAAAGATTCCCACTAGCATATGGTGGTGATGAAACGAGAGGCTCTCAATCATAAAGAACATGGTGCTATTATGAAGCACAAGTGTGGAAAAAGATAGTAGCATTGTCCTTCTCTTTTTTTTATTTGGGCTCTTGGGCCTCTTTTTTTCTCTCTTTTTTTATTCAGGTCTTTGTCCTTTTTATTATTATTTCCTCACATGGGACAATGCTCTAATAATGATGATCATCACACTTTTATTTACTCACAGCTCAAAACTCAGAACGATGATGACTCTATAGGAAATGCCTCCGGCAGTGTATCGGGATGTGCAATGATCTAGCTTGGCGTATGACGTTGAAACATATCGCTAGCTATCTTACGATCATGCAATGGAAACATGAGAGTGAAGGCAAAAGTCATGAGATGGAACGGTGGGAGTTGCATGGCAATATATCTCGGAATGACTATGAAAATGTCGTAGTAGGTAGGTATGGTGGCTGTTTTGATGAAGCCATATGGTGGGTTTGTGTATCGCCGAAAGTTGCGCGGTACTCAAGAGGATAGCAATGGTGGAAGGTGAAAGTGCATCTATACCATGGACTCACATTAGTCATGAAGAACTCACATACTTGTTGCGGAAGTTTTTATTAGTGATCGAAACAAAGTGCTAAACGCATACTCCTAGGGGAAGGGTTGGTAGGTGTTAACCATCGCGCGATCCCGAACTCAACACAAAGGATGACAATCAATAGATCAATTATGCTCCGACTTCCTAACATAGCGGTTCACCATACGTGCATGCTACGGGAATCACTAACTTCAACACAAGTATTTGTAGTTTCACAACACCCTACTAACATAACTCTTAATATTACCAAATCCACGTCTCAAAACTAATTGAGGGGAATCAAAACTTCTCTTTCTACTCAATGCACATGAAGATGGAGGTTTTTGTATCCTCTTTGGGTACCTATCACCTTTGGGACTACTTTCATAGCACAAGCCAACTACCAAAGTCACGCACTGCCATGCTCTAAAAGATCTAAGTGAAGCACATAGAGCAAAATTATCTAGCTCAAAAGATATAAGTGAAGCACGATGAGCATTCTAGCAAAATCACAATGTGTGCATGTCTCTCTCAAAAGGTGTGCAGCAAGGATGATTTTGACATAGCAAAAAGAAAAGACTCCTACGATACAAGACGCTCCAAGCAAAACACATATCATGTGGTGAATAAAAATATAGCTCCAAGTAATGTTGCCGATAGATTGAAGACGAAAGAGGGGATGCCTTCCCGGGGCATCCCCAAGCTTAGGCTTTTTGGTGTCTTCGAATTTGGATTGGGATGACTTGGGCATCCCCAAGCTTGAGCTCTTTCCACTCCTTATCTCTTTGTCCATGAGAGCATCACCCAAAACTTGAAAACTTCACAATACAAAACTTAAACAGAAACTCATGATAACGTTAGCACAAGAAAACAAACTACCACCTGTTTAGGTACTGTAGCAATCTTGATTTCTATTTATATTGGTTTTAGTTTACTGTATTCTCACTTTTCCATGGCTAGTACCCCCCGATACTATCCATAGTTTCATGAAAACAAGCAACCAACTCAACAAAAATAGAATGTGGCAAAAACAGACCAGTCTGTAGCAATCTGTATACTTCGTATACTTCTGTTACCTCAAAATTTCTGAAAAATTACGAGTGCCTGTGAAAAAGGCGTATCAACCAGGAGCAAAAAGAATCAACTCAAAATCTCTTTCTGAATAAAAATCAAAAAGAATCTCGTGAGCGAAAAGTTTCTGTCTTTTTCCAGCAGAAACAAACAACCATCACCAAGACTAGTCATAAAGGTTTTACTTGGCTCAAACACAAAAAGAAACACAAAATACACTATCATAACAGAATTATGACGGTGTGGACGCAACGAAATGGAAAGAAAAATATAAATTCATTGGATTGCCTCCCAACAAGCGTTATTGTTTAACGCCCTTAGCTAGGCATTGATAATTCAGTGATGCTCACACAAAAGACAAGAATTGAAGCACGACGAGAGCATCATAAAGCATGTGAAAATCACATCTAAGTCTAACGTACTTCCTATGCATAGGCATTTTACAGGAAAACAGATTGTCAGGACAACCAATAGTTACCATATGCAAGGAAGAAGAAAGAGACAATATCAATCTCAACATAACGAGAGGTGATTTAGTGATATACAAATTTCTAGCACAATATTTTCCTCTCTTATAATAATTACATGTGGGATCATAATCAAATTCAACAATATAGCTATCCCATAGGATATTCTTTTCATGATCCACATGCATGGAAAGTAGACGCTCTTCAAAAATAGTGGGATTATCATCAACTAAAGTCATGACTTCTCCAATCCCACTTTCAATATTATTGCAAATATCATAACCATCATGAGGCTTAAACAAATTTTCATGATCATAAGAAAAATCATTACCCTAATCATGATCATTGCAACAAGTAGTGGACATAGCAAAACTAGCATCCCCAAGCTTAGGCTTTTGCATATTTTTAGCATGATAGACACTAATAGGATTTATAGTGAAACCATTGCAATCATGCTTTTCATTCAAGGAGCCCTCGTGAATCACTTCATAAATTTCTTCATCACGATTTTCAGATTCACGCATCTCAAGTGCACTCAACTCACTAGCAATTGGTTCCACATAATTGAATCTCTTAAAGAGATTACCAAGTTGATGAGGATCCATATCAATAGTTTTTCAGCAAGCGAAGATGCAAGCATATTGAAGGCACATGGCAACACAAGCAAACAGAAAGCAATCGAAAGAAAAGGGCGAACGAAAAGGGCAAAAAAAAATTAAATTTTTTGTTTTTCCGAAGTGGGGGAGAGGAAAACAAGAGGCAAAAAAACTAAATGCAAGAGATGAGTTTGCGACACTTACTTGGATGAGTTCTTGACTTGATCCTCCCCCGCAACGGCGCCAGAAATCCTTCTGCTACTTCTCAAACAACAGCGCCAGAAATTGACACGTTGACGGAGACTTTCTTGCGTTTGTTTTTCCCTTGAGGATGAAAGGGTGATGCAGCACAGGAGCAGTAAGTATTTCCCTTATTTTGAGAACCAAGGTATCAATCCAGTAGGATAATCTCGTCAAATCCACAGTACCTGCGAAACACAAAAGAGCTTGCACCCAACGATATAAAGGGGTTGTCAATCCATTCAAGATTGATTGCAAAGTGAGATCTGAAGGCGGAAAGTGCAATGAAGTAAAAGTGTAAGACTAAAAATATGGGTGTGAAGTAGACCCAGGGGCCATAGTGTTCACTAGAGGCTTCTCTCAAAATAGCAAATATTATGGTGGGTGAACAAATTACTGTCGAGCAATTGATTGAACCGCGCATAGTCATGATGGTATCTAAGGCAATGATCATACATATAGGCATCACGTCCCAGACAAGTAGACCGATAATTTCTGCATCTACTACTATTACTCCACACATCGACCGCTATCCAGCATGCATCTAGTGTATTGATTTCTTGACGAACAGAGTAGCACCTTAAGCAAGATGACATGATGTAGAGGGATAAACTTAAACCAATGATGAAAACCCCATCTTTTTAACCTTGATGGCAACAACATGATGTGTGCCTCGCTACCCCTTCTATCACTAGGTAAGGTCACCGCACGGTATGAACCCAAAACCAAGCAGTTCTCCCATTGCAAGAATCATATATCAAGTTGGCCAAACAAAACCCACAACTCGAAGAGAAGTACAAGGATATGAAATCATGCATATAAGAGATCAGAAAAACCCAAATAAGATTCATAGATTGTCTAATCATAAATCCACAATTTATCGGATGTCGACAAACACACCGCAAAAGAAGATTACATCGGATAGATCTCCATGAAGATAATGGAGAACTTTGTATTGATGATCCAAGAGAGAGAAGAAGCCATCTAGCTACAAGTTATGGACCCGTTGGTCTATGGTGAACTACTCACGCATCATCGGAGAGGTCATGGTGTTGATGAAGAAGCCCTCCGTATCCGAATCCCCCTCCGACAGTTCATTAGAACATGCGCCAGATGGGATCTTGCGGAGACAGAAGCTTGCGGCGGCGGAAAAGTACTTTCGATGATCTCCTGATTTTTTTTGGAATTTTTGGGAATATATAGGCGAAAGACCTAGGGCAGAGGAGGCCCAGGGAGCCCACAAGCCTGGGAGGCGCGCCCCTCTGGCCACGGCTAGGGGGCTTGTGGGGTCCCTGGTGGCCCCCTGCCTTGGTTCTCAAGTTCCCCGATCTTCTTCTGTTTCGGAAAAAATCTTTTTGGAAGTTTCATTCCGTTTGGACTCCATTTAAAATCCTCCTCTGAAAAAGGTCAAAAACACGGAAAAAGCAGGAACTGGCTCTTGGCAATGAGTTAATAAGTTAGTCCCAAAAAAGATATAAAAGGCATACAGAACATCCAAAGTTTGACAAGATGATAGCATGAAACCATCAAAAATTATAGATACGTTGGAGACGTATCAACCATCCGCAGTGCTTCAATCGCAAAAGCCTCCCGGAGAGTGAAATTGTCGGAATCATCAAGAAACAAATCGGTGAGACCTTGGAAGAATGTGCCAAGATTGGGCCCAAGGCCTTCTGCCGCGCCAACCCTGTGCCGCAAGTAAGAATCCAAGCCGCCTTTCGTTTCTTTGTACTTATCAATGCTCTAGGTTTGAAATTCACTACTATTCACCATAAACATGATCCATTTTGGTGAAGGGGCCCCAAAGTTACCGCCCAAAAGACAACTAAGCCACCACCAAAAAAGAAGAAGAAGGCAAGCAAGAGTAAAGCCGCCACCAAAGATTCATCTTTTGTTGGCGAGTCATAAGCTGACGAAGCGCATTCAAAGGTAAGGCTTCCCCCTCACTCATTATCTATGTATTCCAACTTATGTTTATACCGTGCGTCTTTATGTGTAGGGCGAGGACAATGAAATCCAAGATGAAGCGGTCGAGGTAACTTCCATTTCTTCCGACTCACCTCTCCTTCTCCTAGACCAGCCAGGCGGATCTGTGGAAAAGTGCCCATGTCTCACCCATATGCTTATATGGACCCTGATTTCCTTTTGAAGAAAGCAAGATATACCCCCAAGCACAAGACCCGTAGTCGCTCTGGCGACTTAATCACCGGACTGCCTAAGAAGACAACTGGTTGGAAACGCACCAGCGATGTACACTTTTGTTTTATCATACCTTTTCTTGTGTAAAATGTGACTCGCCGCTTCTTTTAACTTCAAGCCTTTGTTCTATCAGACTTCTCCCCCTACATCTCACGACTCGGCAATATCTCCCGCCGATGATTCGTGTACTAGGGTGAGTCTCTTTGTTAATCCCAATTTCTTCTAAACAATGATATATGCTTTTAATCTTGGTGCCTTTGTCTCAGAGCACAAGCGAAGAGAAGGAAAACTGGTGACCTATCTTCTGCTCCCAAAACATCTGACGCCTTAGGCACGAACGCCCGTGTCCGTGATATTGATGAAGAGCAAGCAGCGGCTCATGATATTCCTGAGGACGATATTCCCGAAGCCCGGGATGACTCGCCCGTAATTTTGAAGGAAACCGCTGATAAGGTTAACCCGCCAAGCCCTCTCAAGGCGACTGACGATCCAGACGACGTCGTGATCACAGGTACTGGCTATTCCACTCATCCGGCTGCAGTACTTTCCAAGCATACCTCCAAGGAATCTCAACCTTCTCCTGATCAAGACACAAGTAAATTCGAGCTCCCTTAGTATGAGAAGATGGAATTCGACCAACTTTGTTCTGGCTTCGCAAGTCATCTGGATAGCGATTATGAGATGAACAAGAGCTTGATTCATCTTATGAGGGTTTGGCATGAGGTACGCCTGTTTATGTATCTTCCTTCACCCATTAGCCTTCCAAGGGCCGGCTCATCGTTTTGAAAGATCAGCCGGGTCTTTGAATATAAGAAAAATCTGCAACATGTAGCCCCCAAGGGCCAGGTCATCTTTTGAAAGATGAGCTGGGTCTTGAATATAATAAAAATATTCAACCTGTAGCCCCCAAGGGCCGGATCATCTTTTGAAAGATGAGTCGGGTCTTGAATATAATAAAAATCTTCAACCTGTAGCCCCCAAGGGCCGGGTCATCTTTTGAAAGATGAGTCGGGTCTTGAATTAAATAAAAATCTTCAACCTGTAGCCCCCAAGGGCTGGGTCATCTTTTGAAAGATGAGTCGGGTCTCAAATATGGTATGATTTTGAAGAAAATCATACATTAGCCCCCAAGTATCAGGAGTATTTCTTGCAGTAATGCTAAATCTTGTCTCCCCAAATTTGATGTGCAGGAGTCTGTGACCCACACTGAGTCGGCTTTAGCCGAATTAAGAAAAAATCTGGCTGACCAACAAGATGCACACTCCAAGTTGGAGAGGAAATATTGCTTAATTCAGGCTGAGCTGGAGAAGATGAAGGCTGACCAGAAAAAACTTGAGAAGAAAGCCAAAGCTGACCAAGCCGCCATTCTTAAGCGTGCTGAGCAGGCTGAGGAAAAATTGAAAGCCGCCCAGCAGGAGCTTTCCGGCTTAAAGAAACATGTTTCCAACATGACCGTCGCTATGTTTGGTAAGCATTAACCCTTGACTATTGAATAATCAATCTGGTATCAAAAATTATCAAATACTGATGTGTCCTTTGCAGGTGCACGAGCCGCCAATCTTCTAGACGACTGCATGCTGAAGTTAAAAGCCATATATATCTTCACTGAGCAGCTATACACCGGGGGCATGCTGACGATTAAGGTGGTGATGGGCAGCAAAGAGCCAGTCAGGACCATCAAGCACATGCTCGTGTGTCTATCTACATTGCCTCCTCAGATAGAGGAACTGAAAAGGTCAGCCACCCGGAAGGGAGTATTGAACACCTTGAGTCGGTGCTTAGCTTATGCCCCGGAGCTCAAACCCGAAGAAATAGCCGCCGGCTATCCTGAGCTGAAGGATGACGGGTCAGAATTCACCAAGCTGGACTATCACCGAGTTATCATAGAATCTCGCTATGCGGCGACTCAACTGGCAGCCAGCTTAGATTTGAGTAAATACCAAGCCGCGTATGATGATAAGAAAAAGAAGGTGACACCTCCCTCATATGAAACTGCTAGCTTGGTTCCTCGCCGACCCAAGAATCCTTTTGATCTTGACATGGACCTATCTCTCTTCCTTGATGATGAAGACGAGTTCGTTGCCCTGTCCATGTGTAGTTGGAAACTGGGCGACTTACGAATTGAAGGCGGGGAGAGCTCAAGGCAAGGTGACTCGGCGGTGGCCTGATTCGTCCATGGATCCTTTCTTCACTGGGGTATGACACCCATTTTGGCCATGCGAGCCATGTAATAGCTTTGTTAGTGTTTGTGGAAAAACAATCAGTCAGTAGTACCTTTTGATGGAACCACTTTTATTCCTTGAATATATGCATGACTCGCGTGCAAGTTTGATGAACCAGGGAATATCATAAGTTGAGAAACAAGTTCTCACCTTATGTATAAGGAAAAACATCGGCCGACTTAGTGAGTGCATGGCAAAGAATAGACCAGCCACCTGGATTATGCCAGAAAATAGAGCAGCCCCCGGGTTATGTCAAATAATGGTTAAAAATGAGTCGGGGCGAGTTATAATCAAAAGCCGACTCAAATATATTATGGAACCTTGTGGTCTTGCCATCAAGAAAGAAAATTTTATCGACTTAGTGAGTTACGATAGGATAAGACGAGTTTGCAAAACTCTAGTATTACCCTTAGAAAGCTTTTTGCAACAAGCCTTGTTGTTTTAGATCGGCTGATCAGGCGCGAGTCAAGCTCCCGTGAAGCAGGCTTCAATGAACCAATGGTTTCTCTATTTCCCATGTGTGACTCTGGCCGGTACACTTTATGTTTTAACCAAGGCGAGTTTAGGGTCCAAATAACGGATTGACTCGCCCTAGGTACATAGGTCCATGTGGCGACTTGTTCAACACATAGTCCAGTATAACCATTTGTAATGCGGTAATTTTTCGCTAGCCAAGAGGGTATTCAGGCTGAACTCAATGAGTGGAAGCCCCCAAGTGACCTATGATTCAGGAAGAAACCACGCATAGGATCACAGAAGCGTATACGCTCTTACTGCGAAACGACTTGGGGACTAATAGCCCCCAAGTAAGTCGGCTTAATTCTCAAAACCACATAAGGCACCTATGTTTGAACCGTGCAACGTGGCAACGTTGGTCCTCTTTGGCTTTATCAACCCCCAGTTTTGAAGTAAGTGCAGCATGGCGACTTATGCTCTTTGACTTTGATAGCGTCCATGTTTGGGCGACTTATAGAACAATAAAGGCTCATGCTTTCAATAGCTGAAACGACAAGGGACCCCAAAATTCGTGGGTGCCGGCTTTATTGTTTTCATAATTCTTAGATTACAATTTTCTGAAAACTGGTAAAGAAAAAAGGGGGAGCTCATGGCTCTAAGTGTAGTAAGGCCGTAGATGGGCTATGTTCCAAGGGCGAGTTGTCTCAACCTCTGTAGTTGGCCGATCTGGGTGAAGATCCACCAAGTAGTACGAGCCGTTCCGAAGAACCTTGCTGATGACAAACGGTCCTTCCCACGAAGGTGATAGCTTGTGCATACTAGTATGATCTTGAATCAAACAGAGCACCAAGTCGCCTTCTTGGAAAGTCCGACTATTGACCCGACGACTGTGGTAATGTCACAAGTCTTGTTGGTAAATCACCGATCGTGATGCGGCTAAGTCTCGTTCCTCCTCCAAGGCGTCCAGCGAGTCCTGTCGCGCCAGCTTGTTGTCCTGTTCCACGTAGGCGGCGACTCGTGGGGAATTGTGTTTGATATCACTTGGTAACACCGCGTCTGCTCCATAGACCAGAAAGAAGGGAGTAAAGCCCGTGGAGCAATTTGGAGTTGTTCTGATACTCCATAGTATTGACGGTAACTCCTCCACCCAACATCCTGGAGTACGTTCCAAAGGCACCATGAGCCAAGGCTTAATCCCTCGCAATATTTCCTGATTCGCCCTCTCCGCCTGCCCATTAGACTTGGGATGTGCAACCGCGGAAACATCAAGTCGGATAGGCTCTCATGAACAAAACTCTTGCATTGCACCTTTGGATAGATTTGTACCATTGTGAGTAGTGATACTATGAGGATATCCATATCTAAAAATTAGTTTCTTCAAGAATTTGACGTCCGTATCTCCATCACAGCTGCAAACAGGTTCTGCCTCCACCCACTTGGTAAATTTGTCAACCGCCACCAATAAGTGAGTCTTTTTGATGGAAGACATCTTGAAAGGGCTGACCATATCAAGCCCCCAGACTGCAACAGGCCAAGTGATTGGTATCATCCGCAATTCCTGAGCCGACACGTGCATCTAGCGTCCAAATTTTTGGCATCCATCATATCGGCGAACAATCTCCTCTGTGTCTGCGTGAGCCGTCAGCCAATAGAACCCCTGTCTGGAGGCCATAGAGACCAAGGATCGGGACTCGGCATGATGACCACAGTCGCCCGCGTGAATCTCGTTGAGGATCATACATCCTTCTTCAGGAGAGACGCATCTTTGAAATACCCCCGAGGTGCTTCGCTTATGTAATTCGCCATTGTGTATGACCATGGATTTACACCGACGGACGATGTGGCGAGCTAATAATTCGTCAGCTGGTAACTCGACTTTGGTGAGATATGCCATGTAAGGAATTACCCAGTCTGGAGTAGCGTGGAGAGCTGCCAGGAGTTGAGACTTGGGTCCGGTACCGCAAAATATTCCTCTGAAGGCAATTTCACCAAGGGGTTATGCAATACATCCAAAAAGACATTGGGAGGAACTGGCTTACGTTGTGAACCGAGATGGGAAAGAGCGTCTGCTGCTTCGTTAAGCCGTTGGTCGATGTGACCCACTTGATAACCATTGAAGTGACCCGCTACATCTGACACAACTCGTCTGTAAGCGGCCATCAGAGGGTCTCGAGAATCCCAGGTACCAGAGACCTGTTGTGCCACCAGATCTGAATCGCCCAGACACCGGACTCGTGTGAGATTCATATTTTTGGCGAGTCGCAATCCATGGAGCAAGGCTTCGTACTCTGCTGCATTATTGGTACATGGAAACATGAGCCAAGGACATAGCAAAACTTGTCGCCTTGAGGTGAAGTTATCACCACACCAGCCCCCGAGCCATCCAATTGCCTGGACCCATCGAAATAGATGGTCCAATAAGTGAGATCGGGTCTCTCCTACGGGATTTGTAACTCGGTCCAATCATTGACGAAGTCCACAAGTGCTTGAGATTTGATGGCCATCCGAGGCCTATATCGCACGTGATGGGATCCAAGCTCGACGGCTGATACGTCTCAAACGTATCTATAATTTTTGATAGTTTCATGCTGTTATCTTTTCAACTTTGGATGTTTTATATACCTTTTATATCTTGTTCGGGACTAACTTATTAATTCAGTGTCAAGAGCCAGTTCCTGTTTTTTCTGTGTTTTTGACTCTTTTCATATCTGATTTTGGAACGGAGTCCAAACGGAATAAAATCCCCGAAATGATTTTTTCAAGAATAGAAGAAGATCGGGGCACTTGAGGGCCAAGGCAGGAGGCCCACAGGGAGCCCTCAAGCCATGTAGCCGCGGCCAGGGGGGCCAGCGGCTACCAAGCTTGTGGCCCCCCTGGAGCTCCCCTGCCCTAGCTCTTTCGCCTATATATTACCTAAAATCCCAGAAAAAATAAGGGCGTCCACGAAACCACTTTTCCGCCGCCGCAGGCTTCCCTTTCCGCGATATCTCATCTAGAGACCCTTCCCGTTGCCCTCCCGGAGGGGATTTTGGAGCTGGAGGGCTTCTATATGAACACCATTGCCTCTCCAATGACTCGTGAGTAGTCTACTTCAAACCTACGGGTCCGTAGTTAGTAGCTAGATGGCTTCTTCTCTCTCTTGGATCTTCAATACTAAGTTCTCCATGATCTTCATGGAGATCTATCCGATGTAATCCTCTTTGGCGGTGTGTTTGTCGAGATCCGATGAATTGTGGATTTGTGATCAGATTATCTATGAATTATATTTGAGTCTTTGCTGATCTCTTATATGCATGATTTGATATCCTTGTAAGTCTCTCCGAGTCTTGGGTTTTGTTTGGCCAACTAGATCTATGATTCTTGCAATGGGAAAAGTACTTGGTTTTGGGTTCATACCGTGCCGTGACCTTTCCCAGTGACAGAAGGCGCAACAAGGCACGCATCGTGTTGTTGCCATCAAGGGTAACAAGATGGGCTTTCATCATAGATTTGAGATTGTCCATCTACATCATGTCATCTTGCTTAAGGCGTTACTCTGTTCTTATGAACTCAATACGCTAGATGAATGCTGGATTGCAGTCGACGTGTGGAGTAATAGTAGTAGATATAGAAAGTAACGGTCTACTTGTTTTGGACGTGATGCCTATATGTATGATCATTGCCATAGATAACGTCATGACTTTGCACGGTTCTATCAATTGCTCAACAGTAATTCGTTCACCCACCGTCTATTGCTTTCTTGAGAGAAGCCACTAGTGAACACTACGACCCCCAGGTCTACTCACAATTATCATCTCCGCTTTTACTTTTACTTTGCTTTGTTTACTTTTTTGCTTTCAGTTCTCACTTTGCAAACAATCTATAAGGGATTGACAACCCCTTCATAGCGTTGGGTGCAATCTCTTTGTGTTTGTGCAGGTACTTGTGACTTGATGCGATCCTCCTACTGGATTGATACCTTGGTTCTCAAACTGAGGGAAATACTTACCGCCGCTGTGGTACATCACCCTTTCCTCTTCAAGGGAACACCAACGCAACGCTCCAAGCCCGCGGGGGAATCCTTTGCATACTTGCCAAGGAAGTCCATATAGGCGTAGCCAGAAGCAGAAGGATTTCTGGCGCCGTTGCCAGGGAGAGATCAAGTCAAAATCGATCCAAGTAAGTGTCACAAACTCATCTCTTGCATTTACATTTTTTGCCAGTTGCCTCTCGTTTTCCTCTCCCCCACTTCACATTTGTCGTTTTCAATTGGCTTTCTCATTTGCTGTTTTCATTTGCCTTTCTCCTTTGCCTTTTTCGTTTGCCTTTTTTGTTCGCCTTTTTGTTCGCCCTTTTCTCTCGCTTTCTTTCTGTTCGCTTGTGTGCCATGTGCCTTCAATATGCTTGCATCTTCTCTTGCTAAAAATCTAGTGATATGGATCCTCATCCACTTGCTAATCTCTTTAAGAGATCAAATTATGTTGATCCAATTGCTAGTGAGTTGAGTGCACTTGACTATATTTATGGAGTTTTGCTTGAGATGCGTGAATCTGAAAACTGTGAGGAAGAAATTTATGAAGAGATTCACGAGGGCTCCTTGGATGAAAAGCATGATTGCAATGGTTTCACTATAAATTCTATTAGTGACAATCATGCTAAGAATATGCAAAACCCTAAGCTTGGGGATGCTAGTTTTGCTATGTCCACTACTTGTTGCAATGATCATGAGTGGGGCGATGATTTTTCTTATGATCTTGAAAATTTGTTTAAGCCTCATGATGAATATGATATTTGCAATATTATTGAAAGTGGGTTTGGAGAAGTCATGACTTTAGTTGATGATAATCCCACTATTTTTGAAGAGCGTCAACTTTGCATGCATGTGGATCATGAAAAGAATATCCTATGTGATAGTTACATTGTTGAATTCGAATATGATCCCACATGTAATTATTATGAGAGAGGAAAATATGGAGGTAGAAACTTTCATATCACTAAATCACCTCTCGTTATGTTGAGATTGCTATTGTCTCTTTCTTCTTCCTTGCATATGGTAACTATTAGTTGTCTTGACAATCTGTTTTCCTATAAAATGCTTACGCATAGGAAGTATGTTAGACTTAGATGTGATTTTCACATGCTTTATGATGCTCTCGTTGTGCTTCAATTCTTGTCCTTTGTGTGAGCATCATTGAATTATCAATGCCTAGCCAAGGGCGTTAAACAATAGCGCTTGTTGGGAGGCAACCCAATGAATTTATCTTTTTCTTTCTGTTTTGTTGCGTCCACACCATCATAATTCTGTTGTGATTGTGTTTTTTGTGTTTCTTTTGCGTTTGTGCCAAGTAAAACCATTATGATTAGTCTTGGGGATGATCGTTTGATCATGCTAGAAAAGACAGAAACTTCCTGCTTACGAAAAGAATTTTCATTTTTTTCTGTGAGAGCTTTTGAGTTGATTATTTTTCTGCTGATTTCTATGCAAATTCTTCAGACTATCGTAATTTTTCAGAATTTTTGAAGTACCAGAAGTATACAAAGTATACAGATTTCTACAGACTAGTCTGCTGTTAACATATTCTGTTTTTGTTGAGTTGGTTGCTTATTTTGATGAAACTATGGATAGTATCGGGGGGTATTAGCCATGGAAGATTGAAAATACAGTGACCCAACATCAACATAAGTAGAATTTAACTTTGCTTCAGTACCTAAGGAAGTGGTGATTTGCTTTCTTATACTAATGATATCACGAGTTTCTGTTTAGGTTCCGTGTTGTGAAGTTTTCAAGTTTTGGGTGAAGTTCTTATGGACAAAGAGATAAAGAGTGGCAAGATCTCAAGCTTGGGGATGCCCAAGGCACCCCAAGTTGATTCAAGGATGCCGATAGAGCCTAAGCTTGGGGATGCTCCGGGAAGGCATCCCCTCTTTCGTCTTCAATCCATCGGTAACGTTACTTGGGGCTATATTTTTATTCACCACATGTTATGTGTTTTGCTTGGAGCGTCTTCTATCGTAGGACTCTTTTATTTTTGTTGTGTGGCAATCTTCCTTGCTGCAAATCTAGAGAGAGACATGCACTCACCGTGATTTTGTCGAGCTTCACTTATATCCTTTGGTTAGAAATTCAGCTCGCATGTGTTTCACTTATATCTTTTGAGCTAGTTGATTTTTATCTATGTGCTTCACTTCTATCTTTTGGAGCACGGCAGTGCGTGGCATGGTAGTTGATCTATGCTATGAAAGTAGTCTCAAAAGGGGTAGTTATCGAAAGGGATATGAAAACTTCCACCTTTATGTGCATTGAGTAGTTAGAGAAGTTTGATTCATCTCAATTAGTTTTGAGTTGTGGTTGTGGTAATATTGAAATTATACTAGTAAGGTGTTGTGGATCTAGAAATACTTGTGTTGAAGTTAGTGATTCCCGTAGCATGCACGTATGGTGAACCGCTATGTGATGAAGTCTGAGCATGATTAGTTTATTGATTGTCATCCTTTGTGTAGCGGTCGGGATCGCGCGATGGTTTATACCTACCAACCCTTCCCCTAGGAGTATGCGTTGAATGCTTTGTTTCGATTACTACTAAAACATTTGCAACAAGTATATGAGTTCTTCATGACAAATGTTGTGTCATGGTTTAGATGCACTTTCACCTTCCACCATCACTATCTTCTTTAGTGTCGTGCAACTTTTGCCGGTGCATAAAACCCACCATTAGCCTCCCTCAGAACAGCCACCATACCTACCTACTATGGCTTTTTCAAAGCCATTCCAAGATATATTGCCATGCAACTACCACCATGACATGTGCCAGAGCTTCTACATTGCCATTGCATGATCATAAGATAGCTAGCATGATGTTTCCATTGATGTTTATGCCATGCTAGATCATTGTCACGGTACACTACCGAAGGCATTCCATATAGAGTCATCATTGCTCTAAGTTTTGAGTTGTAAGTGTGATGATCATCATTGATGGAGCATTGTCCCATGTGAGGAAATAAAACAGGCCAGCGAATCCCATTTACAAAAAGAGGCCAAAGATGCCCACCAAAATTAAAAATATATATAAAAAAAGAGGCCAAAGAACCCACCAAAAAATGAGAGAAAAAGAGAGAAGGGACAATGCTACTATCTCCTTTTCACACTTGTGCTTCATATTAAGCACCATGATCTTCATGATTGAGAGTCATCTTGCTTAAGGCATTACTCTGTTCTTATGAACTCAATACGCTAGATGCAAGCTGGATAGCGGTCGACGCGTGGAGTAATAGTAGTAGATGCAGAAAGTATCGGTCTACTTGTTTTAGACGTGATGCCTATATGTATGATCATTGCCATAGATAAAGTCATGACTTTGCGCGGTTATAACAATTGTTCGACAGTAATTCATTCACCCACCGTCTAATTGCTTTCTTGAGAGAAGCCACTAGTGAACTCTACGGCCCCCGGGTCTACTCACAATTATCATCTCCGCTTTTACTTTTACTTTGCTTTGTTTACTTTTTGCTTTCACTTCTCACTTTGCAAACAATCTATAAGGGATTGACAATCCCTTGATAGCGTTGGGTGCAAGCTCTTTGTGTTTGTGCAGGTACTTGTGACTTGACACGATCCTCCTACTAGATTGATACCTTGGTTCTCAAACTGAGGGAAATACTTACCGCTGCTATGCTACATCACCCTTTCCTCTTCAAGGGAACACCAATGCAGGGCTCCAAGGCTGCGGGGGAATCCTTCGTCGGCTTCGTCCGTCCAAACGAAACAATCAGTTTTCTTGAGCAACTGATAGAGAGGGATGGCCTTCTCCCCAAGGCGACTTATAAAGCGGCTCAGAGCTGCGATTCGACCCGCCATACGCTGGACCCGGTTAACGTTGGCCGGTTTTCCCAGTGAGGTAATTGCATCAATGCCACGCTCCGACACCAAGAAACCCAATAACTTCCCCGCAGGGACACCAAAGATGCACTTGGTGGGGTTAAGCCTCATCTGGTAAACGTGCAGGTTGTCAAAGGTTTCCTTGAGATCTCCCAAGAGTGACTCTTTTTGGTGAGACCCGACCACGATGTCATCCACATAAGCGTGGACGTTACGGCCTATCTGGTTGTGCAAGCAATTTTGGATGCAATGCTGATAAGTCGCCCCCGCACTCTTGAGCCCAAACGGCATGGACACGTAACAGAAAGCTCCGAATGGGGTTATGAAGGATGTCTTCTCCTGATCCGCCACCGCCATCTTGATCTGATGGTACCCCGAATAAGCGTCCAAGAAACACAGACATTCACAACCCGTCGTCGAGTCAATAATTTGATCAATGCGGGGAAGGGCGAAGGGATGCTTCGGACAGGCTCTGTTGAGGTCAGTGTAGTCGATGCACATGCGGAAAGTGCCGTTCTTCTTAAGCACCAGGACCGGGTTAGCCAGCCATTCAAGATGGAAAACCTCGATGATGAACCTCTCCAATCGCCTTACGACGCTCTTCATCAAATCTGCGAAGGTACCATCGAACTGGCTTAACTTGAGGGCCAGTATTAAGATGGTGCTCAGCAAGTTCTCCTGGTGCTTAGCGAATTCTCTCGATACACCCAGTATGCAAAGATGTCCCGATTCTCACGGATGAATTCGATGAGCGCCATTTCCTATTTGGGGTCGAGACCCGGCCCAATAGTGAACTGCTTGGTGGAGTCGCCAGGCGTAAAGTCGATAACCTTGGTGTCGACCGTTGGTTTAAACTTGAGGGGCGGCTCAGAATCGATGGTCGGCCTCTTGAGCGGCGTCATGTCCGCCGGGTCAACATTAGATTGGTGAAACTTGAGCTCCTCAGCCGCGCAAGCTGACTCGGCATAGGCCGCGTCTCCTTCTTCACATTCTTGAGCAATCTTCCTGTCACCGCTGATGGTAATAGGACCCTTAGGTCGGGGCATCTTGACTTTGAGATAAACATAGCATGGGCGGGCCATGAATCTGGCGTACGCCGGCCATCCAAACAACGCATGACAGGCGCTCTTGATTTTGATCACTTCGAACAGGAGGGACTCGCTCCTGTAATTTGACTATGTGCCAAAAGCCACGTTAAGCTTAATCCGCCCAATTGGATATGCCGACTTACCGGGGACGATGTCGTGGAAGACCGTGGATGATGGCATCAGGTCTTTCTCCAAGAGGTTCATCCGCCGGAAAGTGTCGAAATATAAGATGTTGATGCTACTGCCTCCGTCCATGAGGACCTTGGAGAGGGTGTATCCTCCGACTTGGGTAGCCACGACCAAAGCCAAGTCGCCAGGGTTGTCTACTCGGGGGGATGGTCTTCCCTGCTCCAGGTTATGGGTTGCTCAGACCAGTAAAGGTACCGGGAGAGTGTCGGCTCAGCTATGGTGAAGGTTCTATGCTTCACCTTATGATCACGCTTGCAGGTGCTGGTGGTGAACACGTGATATCGCCCGTTGTTCAATTGTTTGGGGTTCTTCTGAAACCCGCCAAGATCTTCCTGTCGCTGGGGATCCCCTTGGGGGGTGGTTGCTGGAATACTCCTAGTGGGTGATACTGCTGATTGTGAACTTGGTACTGCTCAGCGTCGGGCTGAGACCCGCGTTGTGGTCCCGGGTTGGGAAAACCGCCGAACGGGACTTGGCTTGACCCGGATGCGCTGGGTTTTTCCTGTCGTTGGCCCTGTTCACCACCTTGGCCTCTCCTGAGCGCCTCGGCCCGGAATTCCTACATCACGTAGCAATCCTCCCAAGAGTGAGTCGTCGGTCCCTCCGCCGTGGCATGTTGCGGACATGGGCCTTTGAGCATCTCGTGATAATTGCGCGGTTCCTTCCCACTAAAGCCTCGCTTTTTCTGGCGCGGGTTTCCGTTGCCGGTATTAGTATTAGCGACAAATTCTGTAGGACCCTCCTGTTGTCTCTTTTTGCCGTGCCCGCCATGATGGTGGTTGCCCCGGCCCTGAAACTGAGAATGGACCTTGAGTAACTCGCCCTTCGTAGGGGTACTAACTTTGTCATCGTCCTCCCCGGTATCTTTGGTGTCGCCCGACTCTGCATACCTACTAAGGGTATCCATTAATTCGCCCATATCGTGTACTTTCCGCATGAGCCGCCCTAGCTTTAGTATTAGAGGTTCGTAATGGCAGTTCTTCTCCAGGATCAACACCGCCTGAGCCGCCGAGATGCCCTATGATGAGTGAATAACTTCCGCGACTCGCCGGGTCCAATGGTGGGCCGACTCATCCGTCCACTGAACGCAGTGTTGTAAGTCGGCGATGGTCATCGGGCATTTGCAAGTCCCTGTGAAATTCTTGATGAAACGTTCTTTTAGCTCCCCCCAGGGGTTGATGGAGTTGGGTGGTAAGTTTTTCAACCACGCATGTGCCGTCCCTTCGAGCATCATAGTGAAGTACTTAGCACAAACCGCCTCATTCACGCCGAGCATATCCATTGCCAGCTTGTAACTCTCGATCCACGATCCTGGTTCGAGATCCGGTGAGTAATTAGGGACCTTCCGGGGCCTTTTGAAGTCCTTCGGCATTCGCTCGTTGCGCAAAACCGGTGGAAGACATGATACCCCGATGTTCTTGCCCCCAGTGTCCAGGGGCGCGGGAGGTGATGGCATGTAAGCCGGGTAAACCTGACCCGCCACGGCTGTTGGCTCTACTTCACGCGCGGCTCGCGTTGCATCCACGATATCTTTGGCTCGCGTGTCGGGCATCCCAAGCGGGTCGTGTTGAGGGAATCGCCGCGGCCCACTGGTTATTTTGGGCAAGTCCTCATGGCAACTTCTCGTGTGACTCGCCTGAGGCATGGAGTGCAGCCGATCGAGGCTATGAGAATATTGCGCGTGCTAGACCACGGCCGTCTTCAGCATCTCGAGGGCGTTTCTGGCCTCTATCTGGGCCGGGGAGTTTCCGTAGATCGGAAGGGACTGTAGGTGGCGGGTTGCGGCCGGCACATTGTCTACGGGATTCGAGAAGTGACCCTGTGGTGTCTGGAACCGAGTTGCGTGGGCATCCATTGGCTGAGGCGGCGGCGGATTGGGCGGTGGAACCGTTCCTCCCCCTAGGACAGTTTGTAAAGATCGATCAGGACCCGCCCCGGGTGCGAGTGGAGTGTCAAAAAGGCGAGCTTGGTGTAAGTCGGATGGGATGCGCCCGTGGTGCCTCCATTGGTGAACGGCGTTGGACGCGTGGTGCCGTCTCTCGAGCCGCCATCCCTCGGTGTTCAACCGCTCCGTCTCAGCTGTGATCGCAGCCTGCTGCGTCTCCGCCCTGGCGACTTGTGCTCCCATGTCCCGCTGTGCCTTGGCCATTGCCTCCCGCAGCTTGGCTTGCTCGGCGTTGACAGACTCCTGATTCTCGGTCGTGACCGTGATTACCATGAGGCTGGCGACCTCCGCCGCTAGCTCCGCCATGGTTTGTGGTGGGGGTTTGGACGTTCCATCGGTATCATTGTTCCAGTTGGATTTTGCTGAGGCTGCGCTGACCCTGCCATGTAGATGGCGATTTGCCGACGGGGCCTCTCGAAGACTTCGGGATCCATTGCCAACGACAGCCCTCCGAGTTGTCCGTCCTGGAGAGGGTGGATTGAATCCGTCTCACCCATGGATGACTCGCCATCGGAATTGACTGGGGTGATCTCCTAGACCGCCACTTTGTCATGTACATCGTTTCCCTGCGTAAAACCGACGAAGGCGTGGCGACTCCTGTCTTGCTGTGTGATGGGGAGGACGTACCTGGCCGGCTCGACGATGTCGGTGGAGGTGTCCGACTCAGGTACGGGCATCCCAATCATGTCGATGAAGATGTTGATTTTTCCGAAGGGGACTCGGTAGCCAAACTCGACTGAATCGGCTTCCGGCTCCCACAGCAAGTTGTCAATGTAGTACCTCCCACGACGGCTCTTCGTCATGATGCCGACCGCGTAGCTTTCTAACCCTGGTAGGGCTCCCTTCGAGAAATCAACTCCACCGTGCGCATGCCCCACTGTGGGCGCCAACTGTCGTGGTTTTGTCACGGCAGATGTCCTCGTGAAAGGACTTAGAGATGGAGCCATCGCACCTTGGTGGCGACTCGAAGAGGGTGAGGGAAAGCAAGTCTCAAATTTACCTAGGTTCGGCCCCCTCATGAGGAGGTAAAATCCTACGTCATGCTTTGTGTAGATTAATGGTGGTTTCGATTACAAGGAGGGCGTAACTCGCCTAACCTAGCTCTCGATTCTCTCTAACCCGCCTGACCTCTCCCTGGGACTCGCCTTTATATACAGGTCGAGGCCCTAGGGTTTACAAAGTCCTTCCATGCTACTCTTTGTAGCTTTCCTTATCTCTAAGTGGCTGTGTCCTCCACGGCCAGGAGCTTTCTTCGTAATCCGTCATCGGCACGACCTCTTAAATCGCCATCCAGCTTCTGGGCCACGGGACGCGCAGTAAATGGTAAGTCCCTTCTTTGGCGACCCGGCCCACTAAGGGCGGGTTAACCGCAGGTAATATCCCCAACAGTATCCAACGTATAATTCTTTTGTGTGCTTCAGAAATTCTATCCCATGCTTCCTTCATATTTTCTCCATTCTTCTAATGGAAGTCTAGGACCTCAGATTCCTTCCACGAATCAAACCTTAACATGCTTCACAACTAAAGCAAAGTAACTATATTTTTGTTGTTTTTTGTATAGGACTCTAAACCAAAAACTAAAAAGCAAACTAACAAGACTAAAAAGCAAAGGTAAAAGATAGTGTGCAACTCTCGTATCTTGAAGAGTTGAGTCCCCGGCAACGAGTTGATGTATATACTTCTCGTCCCTCGTTGGATACCCCAAGTGGAAGGTGGAGATGTAGCCAGCAGCAAATTTTCCTTACACAGAAACTGTAAGGTTTATCGAACCAAGAGGACTCCTAGGATCATCAAGTAGGTGTCTCCTGTCCTAGTCAGCAGAAGACGTGGACCTGCACACACAACAAATAACTTTGCTCCCAACGAGTACAGAGAGGTTGTCAATCTCTCCGGCCTTGTAGTTTGCAAAGTATCAAAACACAAGCGGGAAGTTAATAGTGATTGCAACGGAAAAGTAAATAAAGCGGTAAATAGTGCAGGTGTAAGCAATGATGGTGATATGGACCGGAGTCACATGACGTTCGCTAGTGATGTCTCTCTCCCAAAAGACGATAAACAACTATGCTAGGGTAAACAAATCACAGTTGGGCAATTGACAGTATTACGATCGCACCGCAATGCTAATTATGCTCCTTGATAGTTAGAGGTTTAATGGTAATGGGCAATACGCCAAGACAAGTAGACCATTTACTCATCAGCATCTACTTACTAATCATCCACCTTGAGATATCTATCCAGAACATCTCTTCGGTATTAAGTTGCGAGCCCCACCCAAAGTGTAAAATCAAAGCAACGGACAACTGCATTAACGAACTATGTGTAAGGTAAACAATCCTTGCAACCTTGGAATTACGAGGGGCCCGAACACACAATCATGCATAACACTCCCTCTTGGAATTACGATCTACTACTTGGCCAAAGCAATAAAAAGAAACGGAGAACATGCATGAATCACTAAGGAACATAATATAAAAGGATAATCAAATATATAACTCATAACAATCTGAACATAATCTCATAATCCATCGGATCCCAACAAAACGAGCATAGAAATAGCAAGAGAATTACACAGATGCCTTGATCATGTAGGGCAGCATACAAGGTCTAACCATTGAAGCACAAGATTGGAGAGAAGACATCACATAGCTATTGGTCATGGACTCATGGTCCAAGGGAAATTACTCACGACACATACAGGAGGCGTCCATGGTGGTGGAGAAGCTCCTGAAGGTCAATCCTCCCTCCGGCAGGGTGCCGGGAAGAGGTCCCCTAATGCTCCCTATCTCGGAAGCGATGCGGCGGCGGAACGATGGAGAAATTCATGATTCCTGGAAGTCTGCGAGGGTTTCCTCACGAAACACTAAATATAGGCCAAAGGAGGGCACCGGAGGAGGTGGGGCCCACTCAGGCGACCTCCTGGCGGCGCCTGGGCCTGGCCGCGCTAGTAGGCCGCCTGGGAAGCCCCTGGCCCCCTGTGGTCCTCCTTCGGTGATCCTGAAGCTTCTGTTTCGCTGATTTTATATATATATTTTCCTGTATATTTTCGGGCTTTGGAAAATTGGGTAAAAGCCCCCGCAAAAAAGACATCAGCGGACAGAAACTGGCACTGGGTCCACTGAGTTAGTAGGTTAGTCCAAATATGTGTAAAATGATATAAAAGTGTAGCAAAACAAATAACAATGTCACGTAAAAGATCAGGGAACAAGCAGAAATTATAGATATGTTTGGGATGTATCAAGCCCCAATCGGCATCGGGGTAATGGGGACGACGACTATCGGCCCCCCTAGTTCAACGCTCGGTCTATAATTATGCAACACGTGGTTGATCGATCAAGAGATGGCTGGGGAGTGTCCGACCTTGAGTTCTTCGGCCAACACATTCGAGAGGCAGAAATACCTTCCAACTATCGGTTGGCCACGGGGATCTGAAAGTTTAATGACGAGTTGAAGCCAAAGACGTGGATAGAGGACTATCGAGTGGCCGTCCAGATAGGTGGCGGCGAAAATTACGTCGCTGTGAAGCATCTTCCCCTCATGTAGGAGGGTTCTCCGAGGGCATGGCTCAATCAGTGGCCCTCCAGCAGCATCCGTAGCTGGGGCGATATCACCTGAGTGTTTGTCAAGACCTTCGAGGGCATGTACAAGCGTCCAAGCGGCCTGACGGAGCTGCAACATTGTGTCCAGAAGAGCAACAAGACTCTTAGGGAATACATACAACGGTGGACCACACTACACAACATCGTTGAGAACGTCACTGAGCACCAGGCCATGTGCACTTTCAAAGCGGGCACTCGGTATTGGGAGCTGACTCTCAACTTTGGCCGATCAGAGGACCTATCCCTCAGTCGGGCCATGCAAATTCCCAATCGGTACGCGAATCTCAAAGAGGCAGACCGCCTCCGCAGCGTTAAAGGCCGAGCCAGCGAAGCCCCTGAGTCGAGCAACACTGGGAAGAAACAAAAGAGAAAAGGCGACCCAAGGGGCAAAGCCGAAGTAGTTGTTGTCCTAGGGTAGAGCCAGAATAAGTCCAAGAAAAAGAAGAAGGCCTGGGCTGGCAAAAAGAAGGTTGAGTCCAAGAGCAGCCTTTTAGAGTAGCCATGTCCGATTCATTCTCGGAAGGATGATGAAGGGGAGACCAACCCCGCCAAGCACACGGCTCACGATTGCTGTCTGCTCCAGAAGGAGATGGGTGGAGAGCCTTCCGAGAACAAGGAAGATGAGGACGACCCAACGGACGCCTCCGGGTATCCGAACATTTAGGTGACCCTAATGATATTTGCTGACGTCGAGAGCAAGAGCCAATTGAAGGTTATCAATCGGAAGATGACCATGGCAGCTTGGGCTGTCACAAAGTACCTCGACTGGGCGAAGACGCCTGTCGCATTCGACTAGTCGGTTCACCCGGCCGTAGCCACCCCCGAGAGGCAGGCGTTGGTGGTCAATCCCGCGGTCAATGGGTTCCGAATGCAGAAAGTCCTCATGGACGGTGGTAGCGGTCTCAACATCATTTATGTGGACACTCTCAAGGCTATGGACATCCCGTTGTCCCGACTGAGCAATAATAGCATGCAGTTTCATGGGTCATCCTCGGGAAGAAGGCCGAATCACTCGGCCAGATCACTTTAAGCGTCATATTCGGCAGCGAGATTTTTTTCGCAAGGAGAGGTTGAGCTTTGAAGTGGTTTACTTTTGCAGCGCCTATCACGCCATCCTTTGTAGGCCCGCCTATGCACGTTTCATGGCCCGCCCATATTACATGTATCTTAAACTTAAGATGCCAGGGCCGAAAGGCATCATCACAGTGACTCGCAATCGGAAGGTTGCCGAAGAGTGCCTCCTGCACGGCTCTAGGATCGCCAACGAGTAGGTCCTTACAGCCGAGCTTGATGGGTACAAGAAGGCAATGGACACCGCAGATCTGCTCAAGTCGAAGCGGCCAGCTACGCAGTCTGCTTTTCAGTCGGCCAGTGAGACGAAGCAGGTCCACGTCCACCCCGCCGATCCGGGTGCTTCTGCGACGAACATTTCCACCTCACTCGGAGAGAAATAGGAAGTCGAGCTCATCCAGTTCGTCCGTGAGACCTGGGATATCATTGCATCGAATTCGTCTGATATGCCGGGGGTTCCCACGGAGCCGGCTAAGCATCGCCTCCGAGTGGACCCAAAGGTCAAGCCCGTCAAGGAACACCTGCTTTGCTCCTCCATGGAGAAGCGTAGGGAAATCAGCAAGGAGATCGCTCCGCTCCTAGTTGTCGAGTTCATCTGCGAGATCTACCACTCCGAGTGGTTGGCGAACGTGGTGGTGGTGCCAAAGAAGAACAATTCACTTCGAATGTGTATTAACTTCAAGCACCTCAATTGGGTCTGCCCTAAGGACCACTTCCCTCTACCTCGCATAGATGAAATTATAGATTCGACTGTGGGATGTGAACGCATGTCGTTCCTGGATGCGTACTCCGGGTACCACCGGATCCGAATGTATGGACCTGACGAAATAAAAATAGCCTTCATCACCCCATTCGGTTGTATTTGTTATATCACTATGCCATTCGGTCTCAAAAACGCCGGAGCCACCTTCCAGCGCATGATTCAAAAATGTCTGCGGGAACAGATCAGTTGGAATGTCGAAGCATACATGGATGACATCGTGGTCAAGTCTAGGAAAGGTTCCGACCTCCTCGCCGACATCGCCGAAACCTTCGCAAACCTTTGATCCTTCGAGGTTAAGCTCAATCCGGCCAAATGCACCTTCAGTGTACCTTCTAGTAAGCTACTCAGTTGCGTTGTTTCCGAATGAGGTATCGACGCCAATCCCGACAAGATCAGAGCCATCGTCCAGATGAGACGGCCGGAGCGCATCCACTATGTGTAGAGGTTTACGGGCTGCCTTGCGGCACTGAGTCGCTTCATCTTAAGTCTCGGTGAGAAGGCTCTGCCTCTTTACCGACTAATGAATAAATCCGACATATTTGAGTGGACCGACGAAGCACAGGTCGCATTCGACCAGCTTAAATCTCTACTTTCCATCCAGACGGTGTTGGCTCCTCCAAGCAGCCGGAAGCCCTTCCTCCTGTACATTCCTGCCACTAGCCAAGTGGTTAGCACCATACTCCCGTAGAGTATGAAGAAGCAGGCAAAGCATACAAGGAACAAAGGCCCATCTACTACATTTCCGAAGTGCTGACCCGTTCAAAACAAAGGTATCCACACTACTAGAAGCTGGTCTATGGGATCTACCTGACTACGAAGAAGGTGGTCCACTATTTTCAAGATCACTCGGTCACTGTCATCAGTGGCGCTCCCCTGGCGGAAATTATACACAATGGGGATGCAACTGGCTGAGTGGCCAAATGGGCGATTGAGCTCCTACCGGTGGAGATCAAGTTTGAAGCCAAGAAAGCAATCAAGTCTCAAGCCCTGGCAGACTTTCTTGTCGAGTGGGTAGAGTAAGAGCAACCGGCTCCGGACGTCCCCGAGCATTTGACCATGCTCTTTGATGGATCCAAAATGCTCCATGGCTCAGGGGCTGGAGTGGTCCTTATTTCCCCCAGGGGAGATCGACTCAGCTACATGCTCCAAATCCACTTCGATTCATCCAACACTAAGGCCGAGTACGAGGCCCTCCTGTACGGGCTCCGCATGACCATCTCGCTCGGCATCCACCGACTAATGGTTTATGGCAACTCGGATCTGGTTGTCAACCAAGTAATGAAGGAATGGGACATCCGAAGCCCAGCAATGACAGTCTACAGGAACACGGTCAGAAAACTGGAGAAAAACTACGAAGGGTTGGAATTACATCATGTGCCCCGAGCCAAGAATCAAGCGGCCGATGACATGGCGAAGATCAGGTCCACTCGGAAGATCTTTTCGAAGGGCGTGTTCCTCGAGCACATACGCGTCCCCTCGGTCAAGGACGATCCCTTCACAGAAGAGCCCCCACAAGCAATCGGTCCATCTAATCCGAGTGAGATCGACGTCCCGGCCATGGTTGACCTCGTCTAGGAGATGTTGGTCATCATGCCTGAATGGACACAACCTTATCTAGCTTACTTGCTCTAGCAAGAGATTCCCGAGAACAAAGAGGAAGCCCGCAAAATTGTTCGATGGTCTAAAGCTTTCGAAGTACTCGGGGACAAATTCTACAAGAGGAGCGTTACACGAGTCAGCGAAAAGTGCATCTCCCCGAAGGAAGGACTACAAATCCTACATGAGATCCACTCGGGAACGTGTGAACACCATGCATCCTGTCGGACCCTTGTAGCCAAGGCCTTCCGAGCAGGTTACTATTGGCCCCGAGCCAATGAGGTATTAAGGGATTTGGTGGACCTGTGTGTCGGGTGCCAGTTTTATAAGTAGTCGCACAAGCCTGCATCCACACTGAAAACAATTTCGCTCACTTGGCCATTCGCCGTATGGGGCCTAGACATGGTCGGCCCTTTGCATACCGGGACGAGCGGATTCACCCACCAGCTAGTTGCGGTGGATAAGTTCACCAAGTGGGTTGAAGGTAAACCCATCAAAAACTTGGACGCGGCGACTGCCGTCAGCTTCATTCGGTAGATTATCTATAGATTCGGAGTCCCTCATGACATCATCACCAACAATGGAACCAACTTCGACTAAGATGATTTCCACGAGTTCTACCACTCCCAGGGCACTCGGGCTAACTACGCCTCCGTGACGCACCCGCGGGGTGTTGAGAGATCCCAAATATGCCGCTTGCACTTGGGTAGAAGAATTACCATCCGTCTTGTGGGGTATGAGAACGACTCTGAATCGTTCAACCACGCGTACTCCATTCTTCATGGTGTACGCGCCAAAAGTCGTTTTGTCGAGTGACTTATGTCACAACTCTCCCGGAGTGGAGGGATACAATGAAGCTGAAGGTGAAGCACCACGCCAAGACAATTTGGATCTTCTAGAGGAAGAGAGGGAGCTAGCCCTCATTCGGTCCACGGCATACCAGCAAGACCTTCAACGCTACCATGACAAGCAAGTTTGGGGACGAGCGTTTCAAGAGGAGGGTCTGGTCCTCCGACTAGATCAACAGAAATGCCACAAGTTGGCACCCCCGTGGCAAGGGCCATTCGCCATCTCCAAAGTCCTGCACAACAGATCTTATCGACTGTACAACATCGATAACAACGTGAAGGAACCCAGAACCTGGAACGCGGACCTTTTCTGCAAATTCTACACATAGAACATTCCTATTTCATTATTGTAATGGATCCGAATGATTAGAAGAATAAAGTGCTTACTTTTTTCAACTACCCACAGAAACTTCGTTCCAGTGCAACACACCCCCAGTGGGTGGAAAATTCTTAACTGCTAACCTGTTTTCGCTTATGGTACAACCTGCCCCGAGTGCAGACAATCTCCTCACTCGGGGGCTTAACTGCGAACCAGCTTTCACCTAAGCCAAAATGGTTCTAAATGAAGACAAGATCTTCGTCCCGACACCAAGATTGACAGACCATCAGCATGTTCGCAAGAACAAAACCATCTTGGTAGGGAACCTCTTCCGCCTACGGTAGACCCTTCCCCGAGTGATCGTGGAAGCCTCCACACTCGGGGGCTTAGCGGTGAACCTGCCTTCGCCTAAGTTAAAGCGGTCCCGAATGAAGGCAAGATATTCATTCAGACACCAAGCTGAATAAAACAAACATTTCCTGGTAGACAACCTATTTTTCCTATGGTAAACTATTCCCCGACTGAGGACAACCTCCACACTCGAGGGCTTAGATGTGAACCAGCCTTCGCCTAAGTTAAAGCGGTTCCGAATGAAGCCAAGATCTTCATTCAGATGCCAAGATGAACAAAACAAAGATTTGTTGGTAGTGAACCTCTTTTGCCTAAGGTAAACCCTTCCCCGAGTGAGGACACCCTCCACACTCAGGGGCCTAACCGCGAACCAGACTTCACCGAAGTTAAAGTGGTTCTGAATGAAGGAAAGATCTTCATTCGGATGCCAAGATAAACAAAACAAATATTTCTTGGTAGCGAACCTTTTTCACCTAAGGTAAACCCTTCCCCGAGTGAGGACAACCTCCACACTCGGGGGCATAGCTGCGTATCAGTCTAAGTTAAAGCAGTTCCGAATGAAGGCAAGATCTTCATTCGGACGCCAAGATGAACAAGATAATCATACCAAGCTGCGATTCCGCTTTCGCCTAGGGAGAAACGATCTCGAATGTGGACAATCTCCACACTCGGGGCTTAGCCGCGAACCAGTTTTTGCCTAATTCACAAACAATCCTGAGTGAGGACAACCTCCTCACTCGGGGGCTTAGATGCGAACCAGATGTCGCTTAGGTCATGAATATTCCCGAGTGAGGACAATCTCCCCACTTGGGGGCTTATCCACGAATCATCTTTCGCCTAAGTAAAAAAAAACAATCCCGAGCTTCCACACTCGGGGACTCAGACGCAAACTAGTTACCGCCGAGTATAAATGACCCCAAATAAAGAGGACCAAGCAAATAAGATCCAAACTCAAATACGGATAAACAGGATGAAGTTCAGCTGAAGGTATGCAAAAGAGCCCACTCGACTTTTGGGGTTACATAAAATCACTCGGCATACCGAGGCAAATTAAACTTAAGTGTTTATCCTACGAGCATCACTCGGAGGCCGAAGATTCCACCGCGTCCACGAAGGTGTCAAGATCGATTCCCTCCGTGACCCGTGTGGCAGCCACCATGAACATCTCCATGAAGTCTTCAAACTTGGTGCTTTTGCGGTTGACGACCCAAAGATTCTTCAGCTTCTCTTCAGCCACCCCCTTGCAATGGATGCGGACCAGCGAAAGGGTAATGTCAGCTCTGGCCCTTGCCAACGACTTCTTCCACGACTTGAGTTCATTGGGAATGGCCTTCAAACGGTTGATAGTGGACTCGACATCCTTCATAGGAGCATCTTCAAGGGCTTTCTCCTGGTCGATCTCCCCAACGGCCAAGTAAAGCAGCTTGAAACAAGCCAGTACATAATCGACGCAATTCTCGAGTCTAGGAGATACAAGGCAGTGATGTCCTTCAGAAGCCCTCTCTTGGGATCAAGATCCTTCTCTATCCGCGTCGTTTCTTCTTCAACATCAGCGGCAAAGGCTACACTCAACAGAAAACAGAGGATGAGAAATGTCACTTGGAAATTTCAGAGTGATCATGGGGAAGTATTCACACGCTCGACATACCTTTGAGCTTCTCAGAGAGTTCCACATTGAAGTCCTCAACAAACTTCTCCAGTTCAGCTTTCTTGGTAGTGACCTTCTCGAGGTTGGTTACCCACTCGGTGTAATGCTTCTTCAGCTCGGCAAGCTCTGCCGCCGTCTTCACCGCACCGGCTTTCAGAAGCCGATTCTCTTCCTCCAAAGTACCAACCGTCTTGAGCTTGGCCTCAGCCGCCTGGGTCTTGTGCTTGCATCCTTCCAAGAGGATGCGAGTACTCCATCCCTCTTCTCGAGGGCATCTTTCATGATCACTAGAGAAATGGAATTCTTCAACCTCCCAGAAAGACAATCTGACAAGACAGCCTCAGAGGGATAAGAAAAGATAACCTAATGGAGCATCAGTCGGATGGCGAGGACATGCCTTCAGTTGTTCGCTTTTCCTGCTCCAGTTGCTTGTTATTGGCTTTCTCTGCATCAAAGCTCAATCGGAGTTCCTGGAACTCTTTCTCCATGGTGTCATCGCGGCCCACGGGCCCACATGCAGTCTGCACTCAATAGATACAAGTAAGGCATAACATAATGTCGCGACTCTAAGACTACCACCTACTGCCACAGTCGACGATAGCCTCGGTGACCACACCCAGTGGGTGCTCTCAACACGTTCCCACTGGAATGATAGAGGAAAAGGGATTCATACCCGACCGGCCTCTATCAATCAAAACAAAGAAATTGAGACTATTACCGACTGATTTAGTCGATGGTAGCCTTAGGGACTACACCCAGTGGGTGCGCTCAGCACGCCCCCACTGGAAAGCAAACACCCAACGGGTGTGCCTGTGGGCATGCCCACTCAGGATTCCTACTCAGGCACATATTTAGAAACAAATATGTGCGTAACGGACTTACCCGAATGTTCTTTGCCACAGCTTCACTCGCGTCGTACGCCTCCTTTAATTGCCTGGCCATCACGTCTAGCTGAGCCAAGGCCTCCTTGCGCGCCCCCTCCTGGTCCTCCGGGGTATGGTGCAGCTGGAAGATGTTTGATCCTTGGGGACAGTCGACTAAGTGGTCAGCGGATACAGTCTGAGTGACGCCCCAGCCGAGACGGCCTTCTGCACCATGGGAGTATTGGCTTTGATTCTCACTCGGCTGGGAGTCGAAGCCTTCTTCAGCACTTCTCCAACTACAGAGGGGATGTCAGGGTCGGGTTCAATCATGTCATGCGGCTCTGTGCATGTCCACAAGACAGTCAAAACGCCACTCGTATATCCAAAGCCCGAATTTCGAAAGAATCGCTGGAAAAGCTCAAGGGTTACCTTTAGATGAAGCGACATCAACGTCAGCTCTACCTTTGTGAGAGGTCTTGGGATCTAGTGGAGCGGTCGAAGTATCAAGCCTACAACAGAAACAACAAAAATCCCATCATCACTCGGAAGACATTGCTCAAGCTGGGACGAACCACTCGATAAAGGTAGTTACCTGAAGCCACACGCACGTCGACCTTGATGCGTGGCAGAATGGCCTTACGAGGTTTGTAGCTCGTGATCTTGGGTTGCTTGGCGGCCTGCTCCGGCAGTGCCTCGGGATCACTCCGACCCTGCTTGGAATGTGAGTCGGCATTGGTGACGCACTCGGCTTCGCCATCAATGGAGTTTTTGGGGCGCCTCCGCGGACTCCATGGTCCTGACGTGCCTTGGAACGGGTCTCGACTGGAACATCATCAGACGGCAGAGATTCCGCCTCGTCTCCATGCTCCTCCTCGCTCTCCTCCCTCTCCACGTCCCCGCCTTCATTATCTTCGTCATCCTCCGAACCCTCCAGGTGCTTGGTGTCTTTGTTTTCAGTGTCACTCTCCATGTCAATGGGCGAGCGGTCAACCATCGATATGGAACCGACCAGCCCTGTAAAAGCCTGCCAAATCAAGGAAGCAAAATCATGAAAGGGAGTTGAAATAATGAAGAAATTCACTCGGTACAGATGCTTGATGGCTCACCTCATTCAGCTGATGTTCCGCCGAGAAAGGAGACACCTGCCTGGAGCCCCTCGAGTTATCTCTCACTAGGTAATGGCCTTCAGTTTATTCTCCACCGCCTCTTCCCCAATATCCTGAGGATGGAAATGAGTCGGATCGTCCGGTGTTGGAAATATGCCCTAGAGGCAATAATAAATTTGTTATTATTGTATTTCCTTGTTCATAATAATCGTTTATTATCCATGCTAGAATTGTATTGATTGGAAACTCAAATACATGTGTGGGTACATAGAGAACACAGTATCCCTAGTGAGTCTCTAGTTGACTAGTTCGTTGATCAAAGATGGTCAAGGTTTCCTGGCCATGGGCAAGTGTTGTCACTTGATAACGGGATCACATCATTAGGAGAATCATGTGATGGACTGGACCCAAATTATATATGTAGCATATTGATCGTGTCATTTTACTGCTATAGTTTTCTGTGTGTCAAGTATTTGTTCCTATGACCATGAGATCATATAACTCACTCGCACCAGAGGAATACCTTGTGTGTATCAAATGTCACAACGTACCTGGGTGACTATAAAGGGGGTCTACACGTATCTCTAAAGGCGTCCGTTGAGTTATTATGTATCAAGACTGGGATTTGTCAATCCGTGTGACAGAGAGGTATCTCGGGGCCCACTCGGTAATACAACATCACATACAAGCCTTGCAAGCAATGTGACTAAGTGTAAGTCACGGGATCTTGTCTTACGGAAACGAGTAAAGATACATGCTGGTAACGAGATTGAAATAGGTATGCGGATACCGACGATCGAATCTCAGGCAAGTAACATACCGAAGGACAAAGGTAATTACATACGGGATTATATGAATCCTTGACACTGAGGTTCAACCGATAAGATCTTCGGAGAGTATGTAGGATCCAATATGGGCATCTAGGTCCCGCTAATGGATATTGACCGAGGAGTACCTCGGGGCATGTCTACATAGTTCTCAAACCCGCAGGGTGTGCACACTTAAGGTTCGGCGATGTTTTAGTATAGTTGAGTTATATGCGTGGTTACCGAATGTTGCTCGGAGTCCCGGATGAGATCACGGACGTCACGAGGGTTTCCGGAATGGTCCAGAGAGGAAGATTGATATATAGGATGAACTCATTTGGTTACCGGAAAGTTTTCGGGCATTACCGGGAATGTACTCGGAGTGCCAATGGGTTCCGGATGTTCACCGGGAGGGGCCAACCCACCCGAGGAAGCCCATTGGCCCTAGGGTAGCGCACCATCCCTTGGTGGGCTGGTGGGACAGCCCAAAAGAGCCCTATGCACCAAGGATAGAAAATCAAAGAGAAAGAAAAAAAAGGGGAGGTGGGAAGGAAGGGAAGGACCCCACCTTCCAATCCTAGTTGGACTAGGATTGGAGGTGGACTACTCCACCTCCTTGGCCGGCGCACCCTTGAGGACTTGGTCCTCAAGGCAAACCTCGTCACCCTCCCTCCTATATATACTAGTGTTTTAGGGCTGATTTGAGACAACATTTGCCACGGCAGCCCGACCACAAACACCACGGTTTTTCCTCTAGATCGTATTTCTGGGGAGCTCGGGCGGAGCCCTGCAGGAATAGATCCTTCACCACTACCGGAGCACCGTCACGCTGCAGGAGAACTCATCTACTTCTCCGTCTTTCTTGATGGATCAAGAAGGCCGAGATCATCGTCGAGATGTACGTGTGCTGAACGCGGAGGTGCCGTCCGTTCGGCACTAGATCGGATCGGATCGTGGGACGGATCGCGGGACGGTTCATGGGACGGTTCGCGGGGCGCATCGAGGGACGTGAGGACATTCCACTACATCAACCGTGTTTCTTAACGTTTCCTGCTGTGCGATCTACAAGGGTACGTAGATCCAAATCTCCTCTCGTAGATGGACATCACCATGATAGGTCTTCGTGCGCGTAGGAAATTTTTTGTTTCCCATGCAACATTCCCCAACAGTGGCATCATGAGCTAGGTTCATGCGTAGATGTTATCTCGAGTAGAACACAAAGGGTTTTGTGGACGGTGATGTTCATTTTGCTGCCCTCCTTAGTATTTTCTTGATTTGCCGGTATTGTTGGATTGAAGCGGCCTGGACCGACATTATTCGTACGCTTATGAAAGACTCGTTTCATCGTTTGACATGCAACCTCGTTGCAGAAAGATGACTGGCGGGTGTCGGTTTCTTCAACTTTAGTTGAATTGGTTTTGACCGAGGCGGTCCTTAGAGAGGTTAAATTGCAATTTGCACATCTTCGTTGTGGTTTTTACGTAAGATGCGATCTACTAGATACCCATAGCAGCCACGTAAAACATGCAACCACAATTAGAGGACATCTAACTTGTTTTTGCAGGGTATGCTTGTGATATGATATGGCCAATGACGTGATGTGATATATTGGATGTATGAGATGATCATGTTGGAATAGTTAATATCGACTTGCACGTCGATGGTACGGCAACCGGTAGGAGCCATAGGGTTGTCTTTAAACTAACGTTTCTGTTTGCAGATGCGTTTACTATATTGCTAGGACGTAGGTTTAGTAGTAATAGTATAAGTAGCACGACAACCCCGATGGCGACACGTTGATGGAGATCATGGTGTGGTGCCGGTGACAAGAAGATCATGTCGGTGCTTTGGTGATGGAGATCAAAAAGCACATAATGATGGCCATATCATGTCATTTATGAATTGCATGTGGTGTTAATCCTTTTATGCACCTTATTTTGCTTCGAACGATGGTAGCATTATGACTGTGCACCGTTGCTACAGTTCATCGTTTCAAGACACCATGTGTTGATCGGGTGTGATAGACTTAACGTTCACATACAACGGGTGCAAAACAGTTGCACACGCGAAACACTAGGGTTAAACTTGACAAGCCTAGCATGTGCAGACATGGCCTCGGAACACAAGAGACCGAAAGATCGAGCATGAATCATATAGTTGATATGATTAGCATAGAGATGTTTACCACTGAAACTCTTCTCGACTCACGTGATGATCGGACTTGAGATAGTGGATTTGGATCATGTACCACTCAAATGAATAGAGAGATGTACTTCTTGAGTGGGAGTTCTTAAGTAATATGATTAATTGAACTAATTATCATGAACATAGTCTAATGGTCTTTGCAAATTACGATGTAGCTTGTGCTATAGCTCTACTGTTTTATATGTTCCTAGAGAAAATTTAGTTGAAAGTTGATAGTACCAACTTTGCGGACTGAGTCATACGTAATTTCCAAGTAGGCCGCTTCGAGGGATTTTCAGACAGAGTTTATCAGTAAAGGCATATATAGAAATATCTATGTATGACTTATGCTTCACTAACTGGAAGCCATGCTTTCATTGAAGAATCTCGAAGCTAGAGTGTAGCTTCCTAGGACATATAGAGACCTATTTCACAGCCTGTGTTGTAGATTTGTTTGTTGTACTATACCATTCTTTACCCCTTTTATCCATTCTTCTAACTTTTTAGCCGGTGCAGACATGTCTTCCACAAACTGCACCAATGCATGCACATACATCCGAATTCATATTCATGTACAAGCGCATGTTCATTCTAGACAGAGACAAGAAATGTGTGTCTGTGTGTGTGTTTGTGACTTGAGATATATATAGTTGACTGAAATGTGTGTGTGTGTGTGTGACTCGAGATATATATAGTTGACCGAAACTGTATGGGCTTCTGTATGAAACTGTGGTTATTTATCTACCTGCAGTTTTGTTGTCTTTTATTCGACAAAATACAACTAGTGCATGGTAGTTTCTCACATTGTAAGTTTGTCACATAGACATGACGCTAGGGCCTGTGCGTCATGTCTGATGGGTGGGGTGGTGTGCTCGTACCTTTGCCTGGTGCCGAACACGGCGACGACGATGTGGCCGGAGGTGCGCTCCACGAGCTTGTGCCCGTAGGCCGTGGCGGCGTACACCAGCGCCTCCTCGTCGGGGGACTCGCCCTGGTACTCCACCAGCTTTGCAGCCGGGTTCACCGTGTGCTCGACGATGGGCACGATGGTGTTGCAGGTCGCCAGCGCCAGGAACAGGTCGCGGGCGCAGCTAGCCTTGGCGCCCGTCCCGTCCTTGAGCAGCGCCGTCAGCTTCGGGTCCGTGTTTACCGCCGTCTTCGGTCTCAGAATCATGCCGTCCGCTGCGGTTCGCCCAAACGGAATGTCCCATCAAACATGGATCAGGTTGTCTGCAGAAAACAGAAACGCTCGGGCAGCAGAAGTCAGCGAACATGAATAACAAGCATATTTGCATATGAACCTGGCTACATCAAGCAATTCTGCCAACAGGTAATGGATAAACGAGAAAGAGAAACAGATCCATCACGCTGACTCATGAGCATCAAAATCCAGGAATCACGTTGACTATGTAAGTTCAATTATTACTACGTATATTCAAGCAAAGCCATGACCCAAAATTTTGCTGCTTAGAGTTCTAGTATGAACCAAGAAAGAGGGAAATCCGAAGAAGCACCTGAAACCTTATTCGATGTTGATGCTCTGAAGTTCCCAGCTACAACCAGAAGAAAATTGGATCTGTACACAAGGGCCAAATACATTGGCAGATCCAAATAAATTGTGCAGCTGCCCAAGGAATAGCATGCCCATTTACCATAATGAACTCTACTAATACCCCGTTTTTTATCTGCTCTACATATTAATTTTGTCTTACATCAGACATTGTAAATTGTGCAGCTGCACAGGGACGTTGATGGGATGCCAAGGTGGAGGGAAGCAGCAGCCGGTGGAGGACTTGCTATTGTGAATGTTTCTGCCTTGATGCATCTTGGACTTGTCGATCTCAAACTGCACACAAGTAAGCACCAATGCATCAGGAAAACCACTAAGCAAAACACAATGATGATGAACACAGGCTGGCATTAACTGCAATGATATTTAACGTTTCTGCACAAGACAGACAGCCTCTAAAGAATGTATGATTAGCAAACATTTAAGGAAACTTAATCTCCACTGCACACACCTCGGAAGACAGGAACATTTACTTATTGTGAGCTTAATGATCTCTAGAAAAAAACAGGCTTACGTATTGCAGCGGAAATTTCTGAATTTGGAGCTTCTTTACTTTGTTAACTAGTGTAAAGTGTACAATGTTCCTGAACTTAAATCACAATCGTTTGTTAGATAATTTTTTTTTCACTGTTCAACCACAGAATCAAGAAAATAAAAAGTGAATAAATTCTAAGGGCAAAGCAGAACTTGAATCGTTTCCAATTTGGACATAGGAAATCAGCCAGCCGGCATAGCAGAGCTCGGTAATAAACAACATAACAGACATCATCACTGGCATCGACGAGATCTCAAAATCGCATGAAGCAGAACTGCTCCGCATCGACAAGAATTGGAGACAGGGGGAGGGATATGGTGAAGCTCACCTTGAGAGAAGGAGGCGACGGTCGGCTTGGAGTAGGTGGACTCGGGGGATGGCGACGGTGAGCTCGCTGCAGCGGTTGTGGCCGATGGTGGTGCGCCAGAAGGCGCGGCCCCGCGCGGCGACGCCCGACCGCGCGACACATCACAGTGACAGAGAAAGGTTCCTATCTGAATATATGAAATTACTAGTTCGAACATACTGAGCACACACTTGACAGAGTATGATATAAAGAAACTGCATACAAGCTAAACCTATGGAATTCCCAGAGTATGCAACTACAACTGAATTCCCATCTATAACCATGAACATTTGGGGAAAAAACAAACCTTTTGATTTCCATGTCCTTTTCCATCCCGTGTTCCACAAGAGAGTCTGCTGAAATGACATAAACGAAATTAGCAGCAAGCAGAAGTAGTCTTCTGTTGTTTCGTTTTTCTGTAGTGACCGATGTTGCTGTGAGACAGTTTTAGAAAGCACTCCCCTGCTTTCAGTAGCCGTCGCAAATACTCAGTTCAGTAACCTATGCTGATTCAACTCTAATGTTACCGGCACAGGATTATGCAAGGTTCCAGCAAGTCAAGTCGAAGAAAAGGAGCTCAAAGCATACAAAAAGATTGAGAAGGAGGAGATGAACACACTTTTAAACCAGTACCTCAATTTCTGCAGATTTTCTCTCAAGGTCAGTTAACTAATCCAGGAAAGGCTACATGGATCACTTATGATTTCTTGTTATATGTCATCTGTAAAAATTTAAAATTTAAAATTAACAGATGCAAGCTGAAACACTGGTGATCGAGAAGAACAGTCTTGCAAATGGGATTATCGAGCTCATTGATAGAATCACATTACAAATCTTGTAGTGGGAGCATCTTCCTTCTCAGTGTATGTACAGATGCAATACTCCAACTCTGTAACGAGGTTTTCTGGAAAAAAATACACGGCAATTATTTCCAACTAAACTGTTTCCATATAGCAAAGCACCATGAGTTATGTAATTAGATGCTCGACTCCTGTATATGTAAATTTCATATTTCTTTTTATTGGTCTGTTGTTCTAACAAGTGGCGATAAGGAAGGCGGCAGAACCATTTAGTCAATACTTCACTTAAAACTCCCAATAACAAATAACTACAGTTTAACTAATTATCATCTCTCCCTCTGTCAGAAGTCTAAAGTAGAAATAACCCAAGTTGTTTATGTTGATTATGAATCTTGCATGAACAGGAAGAGGAAAGTACAAAAATCAAAAGTTGCTGTCGGTGTGCATCTACAGGCCAAACCATATTGCCAGATCTTCTTTATTTGTAAAGAGACTCTTGGTTGCTCTAGGTATGAGTGTCATGCATCCCTAACTCAGCATAAAGCAAATACTACATAGACTTTGCAAATTTCAGCTCAAGCAACTACTCAAAATTATATATAGCCTCGCAAGTAAAACGGTGTCATTTTTCTTATCATTTTTCAGGGAGGCCACTCAGCTTTGTACAAAAGTAGAGTCACCCCAAAGTAGCTGTGCAAGCACTATCTTGGACCAACCTGATTTAACTCCAAGATCCGTATCACTGCCACCACGGCCTCCAGGTCTCTTAGGCCCCATAGGCCAACAAGCCCTTCCACGACGGTCCAACTCAGTCAGTTATCCCTTGTCTAGATTGATAACAGAAAATGTAGAAAATAAAATCAGTGGAATGTTTGACAATAGAATGTATTTGGTTGTAGTAACTCTTAACCAGTAGTGTCTCTAATGTTTACCAATGGCACTATGGAAAAATTCTCAACCAGTAGTGTATTTCAGGGAAATGGTTGACAATAGAATATATTTGGCTTCAGTAACTCTCAACAAGTAGTGTCTCTAATGTTTGCCAATGGCACTATGGAAAAATTCCACTTTGCGAAACAAAATCTTACTGCTATTGGTCTATCATCTAAATTTTAGTTGACCAACCAAGGTCTTCTGTTTTGGTCTCAGTTATCATACTTATTAGATAATGTTGTCATACTTACTGAATTCGAAGCAAACAAAATGTTTTACAGGTGGAAATACATGAAATTTTTGAGCAACTACACCTAGTCCTCAATCAGCTAGAGCGCTCCTTCCACGGCCAAACATAATGAATGTGACGAACCACCGCCAGGGCCCCTTCCACAGCCGCCTGGGGTCGATGACGAGCACATTGAGCACGGCGGAGAGGGAGGCGAGGCTGCAGAAGGCCGGCTCCGACTGTGTCTGGAAGTAGGATATGAGGTTGAAGAAGCCCTCCATGGTCCCGCCCTGCAGTGCCTCCATGGTACACTACATCACAAGACTAGTCCAAGTACAGTACATCACAGCACAGTAGAAGAAATCAATCTAATTTCTGAATGCAATCAAACGGCAAATAGCTACTAGCAATATGCGTTAGGTACTTTGAGCTCTCATCATCAGGCATTGCAGCAGCAAACAAGCTAGCAGAGGAGAAAATGTTTAAATAGGGGAGAAGAAAAGTGGGCTGAACCGAACCCAAACAGAAGCTTCTCCGTCCTGCACACGGATAGCAGCTTAGCTTCTCCATGGACCATCCCTAATCTAACAACAAGGGACCCAATGAACGACACTGACATCGCCGAGGGGGCACTGAGCGGATCCTGACAGAGTCGACCACGTCGAAGGTGGTGAACTCCTTGGTGAGCGCCTTCTTCTTGGTCCGCAGGTGCAGGTTCTCGACGAAGACGGTCCTGAGCAGCTTGCCCTCGTCGTCGAACACCTCGTCCTCCTCGGCCTCGGAGGCCACCGCCTCGACGTCGTGGGGCGCCTTCCTCTTGGCCCCAACCACCAGTCGCGGTCGTACCTCCTCTACCGCGGGTGCCGCCCCCAGCGTCTGCCGCTCGTACCCGGCCTCCACCTCGTCCCGCTTCCTCTTGCGCCGCGCTGGCGGCCCCTCCCCCTCCCCCTCGCCCCACATCCTCCGAGATGGCTCCGCGGCCTCCGCCTCCGCCTCAGCCTCGGGCCGCTTCGAGGGCTTGCGCGCCTGCGTTGGGAGGGCGGATGCAGGGGTTGGCGGGGGAGCGCGGGGGGCTCCTCCGGGGCAGACTCCTTGCGGCGGCTCCGGATCGTAGGTGGGGGAGCCGATGGCTCTGGAGGAGGGGAGAGACTGGAGGAAGGGTGTTATGGGGGTGGTGGTGTGAGCTAGGGTTTGGCTACGGGTGGGGTATCTTTTTTTTTCTAGATAGATGGATGGATGGATGTGGGTTGGAGATATGGATGGATGGATGGATAGGCGCCATGTCATCGATCTATGTGAAGATTTTTAATTGGTTCGGAAAATCAATGATTTATAATAGTTTTTGAAGCATCTATCAAAAACATGGATGAGGACCAATTTGTATGCATTTTAACTAGAGTTAGACCACATTTTATGGATGAGGACCAATTTGTATGCATTTTCGATCTTTCTAGCTTTTTTAATCATTTTCCGAGTGGCAAAATGTTTTTTTTTGAAGAACCTACCAAATATTTGTTGCAAAATTGGACTCCATCAATTTTCTAAAATACTAGTCCATATTTATGATCCAAAGTATTTATGAAAAAAATTCGAGAATTTTTGGAATGACGGAATAGTAGGTTGCTTCACAAACTAGGATGAGGTGTGATAGAATGGACCCACGAGTGACACGTCAACATAGTTAGAACATGTTACGACATTTTTACAATCATCGTAAAAGTTATGACGATCTCATATTATGCGGTTACGATGTTTTTGACTCACATCGTTGTAATTTATATGTAGATTTGATCCACTCAAACGGTTTACGACGATCTCGGATGAAATTGTTATAGATTTATGGTGAATTCATCAACGACATCTTAAAAAACGTCATGTATGAGCATATTTCTTGTAGTGGCCAAATTCAAGGACACCAAAAAGCCTAAGCTTGGGGATGCCCCGGGAAGGCATCCCCTTTTTCATCTTCAATCAATCGATAACATTACTTGGAGCTATATTTTTATTCACCACATGATATGTGTTTTGCTTGGAGCGTCTTGTATCGTAGGAGTCTTTTTTTTTGTTGTGTCACAATCATTCTTGCTCCACACCTTTTGAGAGAGACATGCACTCATCGTGATTTTGCTAGAATACTCATTGTGCTTCACTTACATCTTTCAGGGCACGGCGGTGCGTAACTTGGTAGTTGGCTTGTGCTATGAAAGTAGTCCCAAAGGTGATAGGTACCCAGAGAGGATAAAATAAAACTTCCATCTTCATGTGCATTGAGTAGAAAGAGAAGTTTGGTTCCTCTCATTAGTTTGGGACGTGGATTCGGTAATATTAAGAGTTATGTTAGTAGGGTGTTATGAATCTAGAAATACTTGTGTTGAAGTTAGTGATTCCCATAACATGCACGTATGGTGAACAGCTATGTTAGGAAGTCGAAGCATAATTGATATATTGATTGTCATCCTTTCTGTTCCGGTCGGGATCGCGCGATGGTTAACACCTACCAACCCTTCCCCTAGGAGTATGCGTTTAGCACTTTGTCTCGATTACTAATAAAAACTTTCGCAATAAGTATGTGAGTTCTTCATGACTAATGTGAGTCCATGGTATAGATGCACTTTCACCTTCCACCATTGCTAGCCTCTCTATTACCGCGCAATTTTCGCCGGTGCACAAACCCACCATATGCCTTCCTCAAAATAGCCACCATACCTACCTACTATGGCATTTTCATAGCCATTCCGAGATATATTTCCATGCAACTCCCACCGTTCCGTCTCATGACGTGTGCCGTCACTCTCATATTGCCTTTGCATGATCGTAAGATACCTAGCGAGATGTTTCAACGTCATACACCAAGCTAGATCGTTGCACATCCCGGTACACTGCCGGAGGCATTTCCTATAGAGTCATCATCGTTCTAAGCTTTGAGCTGTGAGTAAATAAAAGTGTGATGATCATCATTATTAGAGCATTGTCCCATGTGAGGAAATAAAAAAAGGCCAAAGTTTCCCACACAAAAAAAGAGAGAGGTATGGAAAGAGGCCAAAGAGCCCAAACAAAAACAAAAACAAAAGAGAGAAAAGGAGAGAAGGGACAATGCTACTATCTCTTTCCACACTTGTGCTTCATAATAGCACAATGTTCTTCATGATTGAGAGCCTCTCGTTTTGTCACCACCATATTCTAGTGGGAATCTTCATTATATAACTTGGCTTGTATATTCCAATGATGGGCTTCCTCAAAATTGCCATAGGTCTTCATGAGCAAGCAAGTTGGATGCACTCCCACTAGTTCTCCTTTTGAGCTTTCACATATTATAGATCTAGTGCATCCATTGTATGGCAATCCCTACTCATTCACATTGACATCTATTAATGGGCATATCCATAGCCCATTGATGTGACCATCTCCGAGTCGATGTGACCATCTCCTCCTTTTTGTCTCACAACCTCCACTACACTCTATTCCACCTATAGTGCTATATCCATGGCTCACGCTCATGTATTGCGTGAGAGTTGAAAAACGTTTGAGAAAGTAAGAGTGCAAAAAGAATTACTTGGCCAATACTGGGGTTGTGCATGATTTAAATTAGTTGTGTGGGGATGATGGAGCATAGCGAGACTATATGATTTTGTAGGCATAACTTTCTTTGGCCTTGTTATTTCGAAAGATCATGATTACCCTCCTAGTTTGCTTGAAGTATTATTGTTTTCATGTCAATATCAAACTATTGTTTTTAATTTTACGGATTTGAACATTCATATCACATGAAATAAGTTACAAAGGACAACTATGCTAGCTAGCGTTCCACATCAAAAATTCAGTCTTTATGACTTCCCTACTCGAGGACGAGCAGGAGTTAAGCATGGGGACGCTTGATACGTCTCCAACGTATCTATAATTTTTTATGCTTCCATGCTATTATCTTGTCAAACTTTGGATGTTTTGTATGCCTTTTATATCTTTTTTGGGACTAACTTATTAACTCAGTGCCAAGTGTCAGCTCCTGTTTTTTCTATGTTTTTGACCCTTTTCAGAGGAGAATTTTAAACGGTGTCCAAACGGAATAAAACTTCCGAAAATATTTTTTCTGGAACAGAAGATACGTAGGGGACGTGAGAACCAAGGCACAGGACACCAGGGGAGGCCACAAGCCCCTAGGCGCGGCCAGGGGCCCCCGTGGCTAGCAGGCTTGTGGGCCCCCCTGTGGCTTATCTGCCCTACCTCTTCCGCCTATAAATTCCGGAAAAATCCAAAACTGCGTGAGAGATCCACAAAAATACTTTCCTGCCGCCGCAAGCTTCTGTCTCCGCAAGATCCCATTTGGGGCACGTTCTGGTGCCCTGTCGGAGGGGGATTCGGATACGACGGGCTTCTTCATCAACACCATGGCCTCTCCGATGATGCTTGAGTAGTTCACCATAGACCTTCGGGTCCATAGCTAGTAGCTAGATGGCTTCTTCTCTCTGTTGGATCTTTAATACAAAGTTCTCCATGATCTTGATGGAGATCTATCCGATGTAATCTTCTTTGCGGTGTGTTTGTCGAGATCCGATGAATTGTGGATTTATGATCAGATTATCTATGAATCTTATTTGAGTTTCTTCTGATCTCTTATATGCATGATTTCATATCCTTGTTATTCTCTTCGAGTTGTGGGTTTTGTTTGGCCAACTTGATCTATGATTCTTGCAATGGGAGAAGTGCTTGGTTTTGGGTTCATACCGTGCGGTGACCTCACCCAGTGACAGAAGGGGTAGCGAGGCACGCATCGTGTTGTTGCCATCAAGGGTAAAATGATGGGGTTTAGATCATTGGTTTGAGTTTATCCCTCTACATCATGTCATCTTGCTTAAGGCGTTACTTTGTTCCTCATGAACTCAATACACTAGATGCATGTTGGATAGTGGTCGATGTGTGGAGTAATAGTAGTAGATGCAGAAACTATCGGTCTACTTGTGTCGGACGTGATGCCTATATGTATGATCATTACCTTAGATATCGTCATGACTTTGCGCGGTTCTATCAATTGCTCAAAAGTAATTTGTTCACCCATTGTAATATTTGCTATTTGGAGAGAAGCCTCTAGTAAACACTATGGCCCCCGGGTCTACTTCACACCATATTTTCAGCCTTACACTTTTGATTCGTTGCACTTTCCGCCTTCAGATCTCACTTTGCAATCAATCTTGAAGGGATTGACAACCCATTGATAGCGTTGGGTGCAAGCTTGTTTTTGTTTGCGCAGGTACTCTAGATACTTGGCTTGATTCTCCTACTTGATTGATACCTTGGTTCTCAAAACCGAGGGAAATACTTACTGCTACTGTGCTGCATCACCCTTTCCTCTTCAAGAAGGATTTCTTGTGCCGTTGCTGGGGAGGATCAAGTCTAGAATAGTCTCCCGTCAACGTTCAAAAACGAGTGAGCCCAAAGATCCATCAACATGGAGCTTCTTCATGTGTTTTATATCAATATGAATTAAGCGGCAGTGCCACAAGTAAGTGTTACCATCATTACTACTTTGTATATTTTGGCATCAATATTATGAAAATGTGTATTACTACGATCAAAATTCAATAAACCTATCATATTAGGTGCATGACCATTGAAGGTAATATTCAAGTAAACTAAGTAACCATTATTCTCTTTAAATGAATAATCATATTGCAATAAACATGATCCAATCATGTTCATGCTCAACGCAAACACCAAACAACATTCAGGTTTAACACTGATCCTGAAGGTAGAGGGAGCATGCGATGGTGAGCACATCAACCTTGGAAATACTTCCAACACACATAGTCACCTCGCCTTTAGCTACTCTCCGTCTATTCCATAGATTTTATTTCAAGTTACACACATTTATCTATGACACGTATAACTCAACTGGTATCTATTACTTATGTGCTACTAGGAGTACTAGTAAAGTACATGTCAATAACACGTATATCTAATATACTTTTGTTGACGCTGCCAGCCTACTTATCTACCAAGTGTCAAGGGCAGTTCTACCTCACTGATCATTCCCCTCATTATAGAAGCACTTAGTCTTGGTTTTGGGTTCAACCTTGGGTTTCTTCATGTTAGAAATATGCCCTAGAGGCAATAATAAGTTAGTTATTATTCTATTTCTTTGTTCGTGATAATCATTTATTATCCACGCTATAATTGTATTGATTGGAAACACAAATACATGTGTGGATACATAGACAAAACATTGTCCCTAGTAAGCCTCTCGTTGACTTGCTCATTGATCAAAGATGGTCAAGGTTTCCTAACCATAGACAAGTGTTGTCACTTGATAACGGGATCACATCATTAGGAGAATCATGTGATCGACAAGACCCAAACTATGAACGTAGCATATTGATCGTGTCATTTTATTGCTATTGTTTTCTGCGTGTCAAGTATTTTGTTCCTATGACCATGAGATCATATAATTCACTGGCACCGAAGGAATACCCTGTGTGCATCAAACGTCACAACGTAATTGGGTGACTATAAAGGTGTTCTACAGGTATCTCCGAGGGTGTCCGTTGAGTTAGTATGGATCAAGACGGGGATTTGTCACTCCGTGTGACGGAGAGCTATCTTGGGGCCCACTCGGTAACACAACATCGCACACAAGCCTTGCAAGCAATTGACTAAGTGTAAGTTACAGTATCTTGTATTACGGAACGAGAAAAGAGACTTTCCGGTAACGAGATAGAAATAGGTATGCGGATACTGACGATCGAATCACAGGCAAGTAACATACCGAAGAACAAAGGGAATGACATACGGGATTATATGAATCCTTGACACTGAGGTTCAACCGATAAGATCTTCGGAGAATATGTAGGATGCAGTATGGGCATCCAGGTCCGGCTGTTCGATATTGATCGAGGAGTTCCTCGGGGCATGTTTGTATAGTTCTCGAACCCGCAGGGATGCACACTTAAGGTTCGACGATATTTTAGTATAGTTGAGTTATATGTGTGGTTACCGAATGTTTTTCGGAGTCCCGGATGAGATCACGGACGTCACGAGGGTTTCTGAAATGGTTCGAAGACGAAGATTGATATAGAGGATGACCTCATTTGATTACCGGAAGGTTTTCGGGCATTACCGGGAAAGTACCGGGAGTGACGAATAGGTTCCGGATGTTCACCGGGAGGGGGCCAGCCCACCCGGGGAAGCCCATAGGCCCTAGGGATGACGAACCAGCCCTTAGTGGGCTGGTGGAACAGCCCAAAAGGGCCCTATGCGCCAAGGATAGAAATCAAAGAGAAAGAAAAAAGGGGAGGTGGGAAGGAAGGGAAGGACTCCACCTTCCAATCCTAGTTGGACTAGAATTGGAGGTGGACTCCTCCACCTCCTAGCCGGCGCACCATAGGGGGCCTTGGCTCTCAAGGCAAGTCTCCCCTCCCCTCTTCCTGTATATAGTGGAGTTTTAGGGCTGATGTGAGACAACTTTTGCCACGGCAGCCCGACCACAAACACCATGTTTTTTCCTCTAGGTCGTATTTCTGCGGAGCTCGGGCGGAGCCCTACAGGAGTAAATCCTTCACCACCACCGGAGCGCTGTCACGCTACTGGAGAACTTATCTACTTCTCCGTCTTTCTTGCTGGATCAAGAAGGCCGAGATCATGATCGAGTTGTACATGTGCTGAATGCGGAGGTGCCGTCCGTTCGGCACTAGATCGGATCGGATCGTGGGACGGATCGCGGGACGGTTCGTGGGACGGTTCGCGGGGCGGATCAAGGGACATGAGGACGTTCCACTACATCAACCGCGTTTCTTAACGCTTCTGGCTATGCGATATACAAGGGTACGTAGATCCAAATCTCCTCTCGTAGATGGACATCACCATGATAGGTCTTCGTGCGCGTAGGAAATTTTTTGTTTCCCATCCGACGTTCCCCAATAGTGGCATCATGAGCTAGGTTCATGCGTAGATGTTATCTCGAGTAGAACACAAAGGGTTTTGTGGACGGTGATGTTCGATTTGCTGCCCTCCTTAGTCTTTTCTCAATTCGGCGGTATTGTTGGATTGAAACGGCCCGGGCCAACATTATTCGTACGCTTACGAAAGACTGGTTTCATCGCTTGACATGCAACCTCGTTGCATAAAGATGACTGGCGGGTGTCGTTTCTTCAACTTTAGTTGAATTGGTTTTGACCGAGGCGGTCCTTGGAGAGGTTAAATAGCAATTTGCACATCTCCGTTGTGGTTTTTTCGTAAGTAATATGCGATCTACTAGATACCCATAAAAGCCACGTAAAACATGCAACAACAATTAGAGGATGTCGTGATGTGATATATTGTGGTTTTTGCACGGGTATGGTTGTGATATGATATGGCCAATGACGTGATGTGATATATTGGATGTATGAGATGATCATGTTGTAATAGTTAATATCGACTTGCACGTCACTCGTACGGCAACTGGCAGGAGCCATAGGGTTGTCTTTAAACTAACGTTTCTGCTTGCAGATGCGTTTACTATATTGCTAGGACGTAGCTTCAGTAGTAATAGCATAAGTAGCACGACAACCCCGATGGCGACACGTTGATGGAGATCATGGTGTGGCGCCGGTGACAATAAGATCGTGTTGGTGCTTTCGTGATGGAGATCAAGAAGCACATGACGATGGCCATATCATATCACTTATGAATTGAATGTGATGTTAATCCTTTTATGCACCTTATTTTGCTTAGAACGACGGTAGCATTATGAGGTGATCTCTCAATAAAATTTCAAGACGAAATTGTGTTCTCCCCGACTATGCACCGTTGCTACAGTTCGTAGTTTCGAGACACCACGTGATGATCGGGTGTGATAGACTCAACGTTCGCCTACAACGGGTGCAAAACAGTTGCACCCGCGGAACTCTCGGGTTAAACTTGAAGAGCCTAGCATGTGCAGACATGGCCTCGGAACACAAGAGACCGAAATGTCGAGCATGAATCGTATAGTTGATATGATTAGCATAGAGATGCTTATCACTGAAACTATTCTCAACTCATGTGATGATCGGACTTGAGATAGTGGATTTGGATCATATACCACTCAAATGACTAGAGAGATGTACTTTTTGAGTGGGAGTTCTTAAGTAATATGATTAATTGAACTAATTATCATGAACATAGTCTAATGGTCTTTGCAAATTACGATGTACTTGCGCTATAGCTCTACTATTTTTATATGTTCCTAGAGAAAATTTAGTTGAAAGAAGATAGTAGCAACTTTGCGGACTGAGTCCGTAATTGTCCTCATTGCTGCGCAGAAGGCTTATGTCATTAATGCACCACTCGGTGTGCTGCATCTCGAGCGTCGTCTGTGGATGTTGCGAACATCTGACATACACATTTTTGATGACTACGTGATAGTTCAGTATGCAATACTTAAAGGCTTAGAAGCAAGGCGCCGAAGACGTTTTGAAAACGTCGCAGAACATAAGAGTTGTTCAAAGACATGAAATTGAGATTTCATGCTCGTGCCCTTCTTGAGAGGTATAAGACATCCGAAAATATTCTTCACCTACAAAGTAAAGGAGAAAAACTCAAACCTTTGAGCATGTTCTTAGATTGTCTGAGTACAACAATCCCTTGAATCAAGTGGGAGTTAATCTTCGAGATGAAATAGTAATGGTTCTCCAAAGTCACTGCCACTAAGCTGCTAGATATGATGATCCTTGAGTGATCCACAATGTTTGACACTGCGAAAGTAGAAATCAAGAAGGAGCATCAATTGTTGATGGTTAGTAAAACCACTTGTTTCGAGAAGGGCAAGGGCTAGAAGGGATACTTCATGAAATGGCAAACCAGTTGTTTCTCTAATGAAGAAACCCAAAATTGAATCCAAACCCAAGACTAAGTGCCTCTATTATGAGGGGAACGGTCACTGAGGCGGAGCTACCCTAGATACTTGGTAGATAAGAAGGCTGGCAAAGTCGACAGAAGTATATTTGATATACATGATATTGATGTGTACTTTACTAGTACTCCTAGTAGCACGACGGTATTGGATACCGGTTCGGTTGCTAAGTGATTAGTAACTCGAAATGAAAGCTACGGTATATACGGAGACTAGCTAAAGGCGAGGCGACGATATGTGTTGGAAGTGTTTCGAAGGTTGATGTGATCAAACATCGCACACTCCCTCTATCATCGGGATTGGCGGTAAAAACCTAAATAATTGTTATTTGGTGTTTACGTTGAGCATGAACATGATTGGATCGTGTTTATTGCAATACGATTATTCATTTAAAGAGAATAATTGTTATTCTATTTGCTTGTATAATTACCCTCAATGGTTTATTGAATCTCGATCGTAGTGTTACACATGTTCATAATATTGGTGCCAAAAGATACAAAGTAATAATGATAGTACCACTTAGTTGTGGCACTGCCACTTGAGTCATGTTGGTATAAAATGCATGAATAAGCTACATGCTGATGGATCTTTGTACTCACTCATTTTTGAAATGATTGAGACATGCAAACCATACATGTTGGTATAAACGCATGAAGAAAATCCATGCGGATGAATCGTTTGGACTCACTTGATTTTGAATCACTTGAGACATGTAAATCATGCCACATGAAACACGAGAGTAACTTGTTGGGAGTACTACATGTTTGATGTGCGCAGTCCATTGAGTGCTGAGGCACGCAGTGGATATCGTTATGTTCTTACTTCACTGACGATTTGAGTAGATACAGGAGTATTAACTTGATGAATCACAAGTCTGAAATATTGAAAAGTTCAAAGCTATTTCAGAGTGAAGATCGTCATGAGAAGAGGATAAAGTGTCTATGATATGATCATAGAGATGAATATCTAAGTTGTGAGTTTTGGAACGCAGTTAAGACAATGTGAAAATTGTTTCACAGTTCATGCCACCTGGAACACCATAGTGTGATGATGTGTCTGAACGTCATAGCCACGCCCTATTTGATATGGTGCATACTATGATGTCTCTTATCGAATTACCACTATCATTTATGGGTTATGCATTAGAGACAACCGCATTCACTTTAAATAGGGCACCGCGTATTTCCGTTGAGATAACACAGTATAGAGTATGGTTTGGAGAAACCTAAGCTGTCATTTCTTAAAAGTTTGGGGCTGCGACGCTTATGTGAAAAAGTTTCAGTCTGATAAGCTCGAACCCAAAATCGGATAGCCCCGCCCTATTTGATATGGTGCATACTATGATGTCTCTTATTGAATTACCACTATCATTTATGGGTTATGCATTAGAGACAACCGCATTCACTTTAAATAGGGCACCGCGTATTTTCGTTGAGATAACGCAGTATAGACTACGGTTTGGAGAAACCTAAGCTATCATTTCTTAAAAGTTTGGGGCTGTGACACTTATGTGAAAAAGTTTGAGTCTGATAAGCTCGAACCCAAAATCGGATAAAAGCATCTTCATAGGATATCCAAAACAGCTGGATACATCTCCTATCTCTGATCGGGAAGCAATATGTTTGTTTCTAGAAACGGGTCCTTTCTCGCGGAAATGTTTCTCTCAAAAGAATTGAGTGGGAGGGTGGTGGAACTTGATGAGGTTAGTGAACCGTCACTTCAACCAGTGTGTAGCAGGGCACAGAAGATGTTCCTGTGGCGCCTACACCAATTGAAGTGGAAACTGATGATGGTGATCATTGAGCTTCGGATCAAGTTACTACAAACCTCGTAGGTCGACAAGGTCGTGTACTGCTGCAGAGTGCTACGGTAACCCTATCTTGGAGGTCATGTTGTTGAACAACAATGAACCTACGAGCTATGAAGAAGCGATGGTGGGCACGGATTCCGACAAATAGCTAGAGGCCATGAAATCCGAGAGAGGATCCATGTATGAAAACAAAGTGTAGACTTTGGAAGAACTACTTGATGGTCATGGGACTATTGAGTAAAGATGGATCTTTAAAAGAAAGATAAACGATGATGGTGATAAGTCACTATTAAGAAAAAGTTCGACTTGTCGCAAAAATGTTTCCGACAAGATCAAATAGTTGACTATGATGAGACTTTCTCACTCGTAGCGATGCTAAAAGTCTGTTAGAATTATGTTAGTAGTTGATGCATTATTTATGAAATATTGCACATAGGATGTCAAGACATTGTTTCCTCGATGTTTTCCTTGAGGAGAGATTGTATGTGATACAACCAGAAGGTTTCGTCCATCCTAAGGATACTAGCAAGTATGCAAGCTCGAGCGATCCTTTTATGGACTGGTGCAAGCAACTCGGAGTTCGAATATACGCTTTGATGAGATGATCAAAACTTTTTTGGTTTGTGCAAGGTTTATGAGAAATTTGTATTTCCAAAGAAGTGAGTGGTAGCACTGTAGAATTTCTAAGAAGTATATGTGGTTGACATATTGTTGATCGGAAGTAATGTAGAATTTCTGTAAAGCATAAAGGTTGTTTGAAAGGGGGTTTTCAAAGGAAGACCTCGATAGAGCTACTTAAACATTGAACATCAAGATATATGGAGATAGATCAAAACTGCTAAACAGAACTTCCAAATGAAATGCATGCCTTGAGAAGTTTTTGAAGGAGTTCAAAATAGATCAGCAAAGAAGGAGTTCTTGGCTGTGTTGTAAGGTGTGAATCTGAGTAAGACTCAAAAGCCCGACCACTGAAGAAGAAAAAGAAAGGACGAAGGTCGTCCCCTAGGCCTTAGTCATAGACTCTAGAGTATGCCATGTTGTGTACTGCACCTGATATGTGCCTTACCACAAGTTTGTTAAGAGGTACAGAGAGTGATCCAGGATTGAATCACTGAACATCGGTCAAAGTTATCCTTAGTAACTAATGGACTAATGAATTTTTCTCAATTATGGAGGTGGTTAAAGAGTTCGTCGTAAAGGGTTACTTTGATGCAAGCTTTGACACTAATCCGAATAACTGTGAGTAGTGAAACGGATTCGTATAGTAGAGTAGATATTTGGAGTATTTCCAAATAGCACGTAGTAGCAGCATCTATAACATGACATAAAGACTTGTAAAGAACACACGGATCTAAAAGTTTCAGTACTGTTGACTAAAACCTCTCTCACGATCAAGACATGATCAGACCCCATAACTATATGGGTGTTGGATTCGTTGAAATCACATGGTGATGTGAACTGGATTATTGACTCTAGTGCAAGTGGGAGACTGTTGGAAATATACCCTATAGAGGCAATAAAAAATTAGTGATTATTATATTTATTTTTTCATGATAATCGTTTATTATCCATGCTATAATTGTATTGATTGGAAACACAAATACATGCGTGGATACATAGACAAAACACTGTCCCTAGTAAGCCTCTAGTTGACTAGATCGTTAATCAAAGATGGTCAAGGTTTGCTAACCATAGACAAGAGTTGTCACTTGATAACGGGATCACAGCATTAGGAGAATCATGTGATGGACAAGACCCAAACTATGAATGTAGCATATTGATCGTGTCGTTTTATTGCTATTGTTTTCTACATGTCAAGTATTTTTTTCCTATGACCATGAGATCATATAACTCACTGGCACTGGAGGAATACCTTGTGTGCATTGAACGTCACAACGTAACTGGGTGACTATAAAGGTGTTCTACAGGTATCTCCGAGGGTGTCCGTTGAGTTAGTATGGGTCAAGACTGGGATTTGTCACTCCGTGTGACGGAGAGGTATCTCGGGGCCCACTTGGTTTTACAACATCACACACAAGCCTTGCAAGCAATGTGACTAAGTGTAAGTTACGGGATCTTGTTTTACGGAACGATAAAAGAGACTTGTCGGTAACGAGATTGAAATAGGTATGCGGATACTGACGATCGAATCTCGGGCAAGTAACATACCGAAGGACAAAGGGAATGACATACGAGATTATATGAATCCTTGACACTCAGGTTCAACCGATAAGATCTTCGGAGAATATGTAGGATCCAATATGGGCATCCAGGTCCCGCTATTGGATATTGACCGAGGAGTACCTCGGGGCATGTCCGCATAGTTATCGAACCCGCAGGGTCTGCACACTTAAGGTTCGGCGATGTTTTAGTATAGTTGAGTTATATGTGTTGTTACCGAATGTTGTTTGGAGTCCTGGATAAGATCACGGATGTCACGAGGGTTTCCGGAATGGTCCGGAGACGAAGATTGATATATAGGATGAACTCGTTTGATTACCGGAAGGTTTTCGGGCATTACCGGGAATGTACCGGGAGTGACGAATGGGTTCCGGATGTTCACCGGGAGGGGGCCAGCCCACCCGGGGAAGCCCATAGGCCCTAGGGGTGGTGCACCAGCCCTTGGTGGGCTGGTGGGACAGGCCAAAAGGGCCCTATGCGCCAAGGATAGAAAATCAAAGAGAAAGAAATAAAAGGGGAGGTGGGAAGGAAGGGAAGGACTCCACCTTCCAATCCTAGTTGGACTAGGATTGGAGGTGGACTCCTCCACCTCCTAACCGGCGCACCATAGGGGGCCTTGGCCCTCAAGGCAAGCCTCCCCTCCCCTCCTCCTATATATAGTGGAGTTTTAGGGCTGATTTGAGACAACTTTTGCCACGGGAGCCCGACCACAAATACCACGGTTTTTCCTCTAGATCATATTTCTGCGGAGCTCGGGTGGAGCCTTGCAGGTGTAGATCCTTCACCACCACTGGAGCGCCATCACGCTGCCGGAGAACTCATCTAATTCTCCGTCTTGCTTGCTAGATCAAGAAAGCCGAGATCATCGTCGAGCTATATGTGTGCTGAACGTGGAGGTGCCGTCCGTTCGGCACTAGATCGGAGCGGATCGTGGGACGGATCGCGGGACGGTTCGTGGGACAGTTCGCGGGGAGGATCGAGGGACGTGAGGATGTTCCACTACATCAACCGCGTTTCTTCGTGCGTAGATTCAGATCTCCTCTCGTAGATGGACATCACCATGATAGGTCTTCGTGCGCGTAGGAAAATTTTTGTTTCCCATGCGACGTTCCCCAACACTTCATTGGGTTGAAAACTAACTTGTCATCCTCGAAGTTTCCCTTCTTTCCCTCGCCCTTCTTGAAACTAGTAGTTTTACTAACCATCAACACTTGATGCTCCTACTTAATTTCTACATTCACAGTGTCAAAGATTGTGAATAGCTCAGAGATCATCTACTCCGTCCCTAGTATGATATATTTCATCACGAAGCTTAGTAGCTTGGTGGCAGTGACTTTGAAGAACTATGCCAAATCACTATCTCATCTGGAAGATCAACTCCCACTCGATTCAAGTGATTGTAGCACCCACACAATCTCAGCACATGCTCAACAATTGAGCTTTTCTCCTTTACTTTGTAGGCAAAGAATCTTGTCGGAGGTCTCATACCTCTCAACACGGGCACGAGCCTGAAATCCTAATTTCAACACTCGGAACATCTCATATGTTCCGCGATGTTCAAAACGTCTTGAGCACCTCAATTCTAATTCGTAAAGCATCAGGTACTGAACTATCACGTAGTCATCAAAACGTGTGTGTGAGATGTTTGTAACATCCACAGATGATGCTTGGGGTCAAACACCGAGCGGTGCATTAAGGACATAGCCTTCAGCGCACATTGAGGAAAATTCTCGGTTTACAGACCCAGCCCGCATTCATTAATCATATGAGGAAAATTTGCAAAGACATTTTTGACTATGTTCATGATAATGAGTTCAATTAATCATATTACTTAAGAACTCCCACTCAAATTGACATCACTCTAGTCATTCGAATGGTACATGATCCAAATCCACCAACCCATGTCCGATCATCATGTGATATAGCTGGCTTCAATGGTGAACATATCCTTGTTGATCATATCTACTATATGACTCATGTTTGACCTTTCGGTCTGTTGTGTTCCGAGACCATATTAGTACATGCTAGGCTCGTCAAGTTTAACCCCAGTGTTTCGCGTGTGCAAAACTGTCTTGCACCTGTTGCATGTGAACATGGAGTCTATCACACCCAATCATCACGTGCTGTCTCGAAACGACAAACTTTGGTAACGGTGCACATTGGGGATAACACAATTTTATCTTCAAATTTTAGTGAGGGATCACCTTATAATGCTATTGTCGTCCTAAGCAAAACAATGTGCATAAAAAGGATTAACATCACATGCAAATCATAAGTGACATGATATGGACATGATCTTGTGCTTTTGATCTCCATCTCCAAAGCACCGGCATCATATCCATCGTCACCGGCGCCACACCATGATTTCCATTATTGTGCTGCCATCGAGCTTGTCGCGCCAACCATGCTTGTACTACTATTGCTATCATTTAGCGATAAAGTAAAGCATTACATAGCGCTTAAAGAGTTACACGAAGGTCATACAGTAATTAAAGACAACCCTATGGCTCCTGCAAGTTGCCGTAGCATCGACATACAAGTCGATATTAACTATTACAACATGATCATCTCGTACATCAAATATATAGCATCATGTATTTGGCCATATCATATCACAACATACCCTGCAAAAACAAGTTAGACGTCCTGTAATTTGTTGTTGCATGTTTTACGTGGCTTCTATCGGTATCTAGTAAGAACGCTTCTTACCTACGCAAAAACCACAACGGCGATATGCATGTTCCTATTTAACCTTATACAAGGACCGCCTTTTGTCAAATCCGATTCAACTAAAGTAGGAGAGGCACACACCCGCCATCCATCTTTCTACAACAAGTTGCATGTCAGTCGATGGAACCAGTCTCTCGTACGTGGATGAGTAAAGTTGTTTGGGTCAGCTTCATCCCACTATACCGCTGAATCAAGAAAACACTAAGGAGGGAAGTAATCTGAATATCAACGCCCACAAACTCCTTTGTGTTCTACTCGTGATGTCATCTACGCATAGACCAAGCGTTGATACCACTGTTGGGGAATGTCGCATGGGAACAATAGTTTTCCTACGCTCACGAAGACCAATCTATGTAGACTAACATCTACCAGAGGGGGGAGTGCATCTACACACCCTTGTAGATTGCTAAGGGGAAGCGTATATAATGTTGTTGATGTAGTTGAACGTCTTCGCGTTCCAATCATGATCCATCTCGCGATCTCATCATGATCCGTCCCGCGATCTCATCACGATCCACCCCGATCTAGCACCTCCGCGTTCAGCACACGTACAGCTCGATGACGATCTCCGCCTCCTTGATCCATCAAATGAGGGTGGAGAGGTAGATGAGTTCTCCGTCAGCACGATGACATGGAGGCGGTGGTGGTGGAGGTGCTCCGGCAGGGCTTCGCCAAGCATTACCGGAACCGTTCTAGAGGAAAAAAGCGATCTATGGGAGAGATAGGGCTGCGCTGTGGCATTGGTGTGTTGCAGTCCTCTCTACCCATCAATATATATAAGGGGAAGGGAGAGGAGGGCTGCGCCCTAGGGGTTTCCCCTAGGTGACGGCGGCCAAAGGAGATGTGGGGCGACTGCCCTAGGGGTGGCTTGCCACCCAAGTTAGGGTGGCGCCCCCCTCTAGGGTTGGCCCTCCACCGGCCTACCCGCATGGGCCTTAGGTGGGGAGGTGTGCCCAGCACATCGGGGGCTGGTGTGCATCCCTCACAGGCCATGTGGCCCCTCTGGGGCTGGTGGACCGCCGGAACCCTTCTGGCAACCCCGGTACGCTACCGGTGACGCCCGAACTCTTCCCAGTGACCAACACGGAACTTCCCATATATCAATATTTACCTCCGGACCATTTCAGAGCTCCTCGTGACGTCCGAGATCTCATCGGGGACTCTGAACAACCTTGGTTCACCAACATACATAACTCAACCGTACCGAAACGTCACCGCATCTTAAGTGTGCAAACCATGCGGGTTCGAGAACTATGTACAGATGACTTGAGACACTCTTCGGTCAATAAGCAATAGCGGTACCTGGATGCCCATATTGGCTCCTACATGTTCTAAGAAGATATTTATCGGTCGAACCATGATGTCAAGGATTCAATCAATCCCGTATACTGTTCCCTTTGTCCATCCGTATGTTACTTGCTCGAGATTCAAACGTCGGTTTATCTATACGTAGTTCAATCTCGTTACCGGAAAGTCGCTTTACTCATTTCTTAATACAAGATCCCATGACTAACTCCTTAGTCACATTGCTTGCAAGCTCATTGTGATGTTGTATTACCGAGTGGGTCGAAAGATGCCTCTCTTTCATACGGAGTGACAAATCCCAGTCTCGATTAACGCCAACCCAACAGACACCTTCGGAGATACCTGCAGAGCACCTTTATAGTCACCCAGTTACGTTGTGACGTTGCATACACATAAGGAAATCTTCCGGTGCCCGGGAGTTGCATGATCTCATGGTCATAGAAATAGATACTTGACATGTAGAAAATAGTAGCAATAAACGGACATGATCACATGCTACGTTCATAGTTTGGGTCTTGTTCATCACATCATTCTCCTAATGATGTGACCCCGTTATCAAATGACAACTCATGTCTATGGCCAGGAAACCTTGACCATCTTTAATCAACGAGCTAGTCCCGAGAGCCTCACTAGGGACAGTGTGTTGTCTATGTACCCACACATGTATTTGAGTTTCCAATCAATACAATTATAGCATGGATAATAAACGATTATCATGAACAATGAAATACAATAATAACTTGTTTATTATTGCCTCTAGGGCATATTTCCAACATACTGATGGGGTTGTATGTCACATCCCTGACACCTTAATCAAGTTAGCTCTATGCTCATGTTTTCTTTGCATTGCATCTAGGAAATTTTCAACAAGAACAAAGCAAGTGGTGAAGGAAAATTCTAAAACTCTAGCCACTTCTCAAATTAAGGGAAATTCCAAAACTAGTTAAAATCAATGAACCCAAAATGGCCTCAAGAAAAGTTCAATCTTTCTGATAATTCTTGAAAACAAATAAGCAATAAAGGAAACCATATATTTTATACTCTTGGCATTTTAAATAAATGCAAAAGCTACTGGTTTCAAGTTTTAAATTTGAAATCAGAAACTTTAAGCTTTCAAAAATGTTGAAAACTTTAGGAATGGTTGGAAATATTCCAACAAATATTCTGGGGTGTTCAACATAGTTTTTACAAACTATTTGGGAGCTGAAAAAAATAGTAAATCAATGAAATAGAAAAACAGAAACAAAACAGAAAAAAAGAGAAAAGAACTACCTGTCGCTCACCTCAGCCCGGCCCAGTAGCGCTGTCGTCTTCCTCCTTGCCAGTAGGAGCAGGAGGTGGCCGCCGCGTCGCCGCGCGCCTCCACGCAGCTCCCTGCCTGCCTGGCCACCGCTTCGCGCTGGCAAGCACGGGGATAACCTCCCCGAGCAGGTAGCTATCCATTCACGTGCTCATTCTTCCCCCTTTCCTCTCGGTTCTCCCGATCCCCTCTGCCGCCATTGACAGGAGCTCGAGCTCGAGCTGCCTGTGCCCCTAGCCATAGGAACTTCCTCCCGACTGTGCCGTTAGCTCCACCTCGACGAGCTGGTCCTCCCTGCAGAAGCCAAAGCCTCCCCGAGCCATGCAACGCCTACGCCACCGTCGTCTTCAACCTTCGGCCGCCGGCGAGCTCTGCTCGATTCGTCGCCCTCAGTGCTTCCCCGAGCCGTCTAAGCCCTCCTCTGCACTCCTCATGAGCTTGTGCATCTTTCCCCTAAGATCTCCCCGTCGATCCCCTCCTCTAGGCCTAGTTCTATCGGAGCCCGACGAGGACCGCCGCTGCAGCTCGTCGCCGGTAACCCTCCGGTGAAGGGTTGGTCCGTCTGAGGCCACCAGCAGCCTCACGACATCACGTAGATGCTTTAGGAGCACAGCCCCGCGTGTTTTGACCCTGTAATTGATGGCTTCGACGATGGTCGAACTTGGTCGCCGCCAAGCTCGTCGCCGGCGTTGATTCCGGCCACCCCAGCCCCTGGGGTTTGTCCCATCGTGCGCGCCGTCGAGTGGCCGTTCTCCCCGTGGCCTCTGCCGTTAGTTCGGTCGTCGGAGGCGAGTGTCCGATGCCCTCCACCGTACTGGTGGTCGCCGGAGGCTCCCCGCCGGCGAGGACGACCCCGTCGCCGGTGGATCTCAGCTGGCCTGAGCCACTGACGTGTGGGGCCAGCCTGTGTATAATCTGGAATAATAAAAATAAAACCAAATAATTTAATAAGTCACTGACATGTGGGTCTAGTGAGATTAATTAGCTAATTAAGATTAATTCTAATCTAAAACAGACCAGAGTCACTGACCAGTGGGTCCCACTGGTCAGGTTTGACTTTCAACGGCCAGTTGGACCTGCTGATGTCATGCTGATGCAATAAAGAGTTTTCTGATTTAAAAGAATTTCAGAAAAATGCCAAAACTTCTAAAATTCATAGAAGTTAATCTTTAACTCCAATGAAAATAATTTATATATGAAAAAGTATCAGAAAAATTCAAGGAATCTGAATATGTCATTTTCAAACATGTTTGAAAATGTTACAGAATCCAAACATGTAGATTAATGAATAAGTTAATTCTTATAAATACTTTGTAGATGGAATTTGGAAAATATTTAAATTTCACTATAAATGACATGATCAAACACTGTCCTAATTACAAACCAGCAACCTAACATGTCATCCTATGAATGTTAAAGGCAAGTTGATCTGAGCATCAGGTCGAATCAATTAAAATGGTATCCGAGAATACCTCGTTTGAAGTGGTATTTGAATTTGATTCAAATCAACTTCAAACCTAATACATGTTAGCTATAATAGTTTACCGTCTTGCATTCTCATGCCATGCTGATGCATCATCTTGATTGCATATGTTTGATATTGGTTGTTGTCATTCCTTTCGGTAGGCTCCGCTCCCCCGGATTCCACTGAATATCCGTCTGACGAATATTGTCACTCCTCTGAGCAACAAGGCAAGCAACCATTTTTGATCATCCGGATAAATCCCATGTTCTTGCTCCTGCACTTACTTATTGCATTAGGATCAAATGCTTCAAATGCTTTTGCCACGTTAGTTGAACCCACTTCCTTTGCATGACCTATCCTTGTCACAGTAAATAGCTGAACCTTGCAACCTAGCATACCTGGTAGTTGCTTGAGCCATGATGTGCCTTATCCTGCTATGCATGCTATGCTTAGAGTTGTGTATGGTCTGTCATCTGGGAGATGAACAGAATTGTGAGAATGTGTTCGGTAAGCAAAAGTTGTGTGTTGAACCTGATTTGGTAAAGGTACCAGTGAAAGGCTATGTAGGAGTACATGGCGGGTTGTTTCATTGGAACCGTCCTTAGGAACTGAGTTCCGCGTATGTAATCCAAGACGAGATACTACCACATGCTGGGCCCTGAAATATGACCCTGCTCAACTTATTAATCGCTTAGTACTCGGTCCAGGAGTTGCAAGTAGTTTCTGGTGTTTATAGTCATGCTGGAGGCCGTGCATGGTGCTGACCTGAGAGGTGGGCTGTGATGCGGTAGGCAGTGGCGCGGTGTACCAAGTGGCACTCGGATGGTGGGCTTGGGAACCCTGCGCACATCGTTTGGGGTCGTGACGGAAACCTCGGCCGGACTTCCGTACGGGTTACTCTCAGATAGGCGATAAACCTGGACTAGGTACTAGTGTGGTTAACGGTCGTGGTCGACTCCCTCGCTGGGCTTCCGCTTGAAGGTTGCCGAGGTGCATGACGTGCACATGGCTATAAGTGGCGAGAGCGTGTGTGATGAAGTACACCCCTGCAGGGTTATGATCTATTCGAATAGCCGCGTCCGCGGATATGGACTACTTGGAGACATATGTTGTTCATAGATAACTTCAATGGCTACTCATAAAATTGTCAAGATAAGCGTGAGTGTCGTGGACGGCATTTCCGTATGGATACGGAATGATTCCACGACGGAGTATTGTTGTGGTGTTAGTGGACTCGTGTGCGAGAAATCAAGTTGTCAAAATTATTTAAAATTGCAAGTTGTCTAGCCACGAGTCAAATGCTGGCTCTCCGCATGAAACCCCACAATACCTTATTGATACATTGCATGAGTAGATAGTTATCCTAAAGTCTTGCTGAGTACCTTCGTACTCATGTTTGCTTAATAAATGTTGCAGAGGTTGCTAATCACCCTAATGGAGGGTTCTTCATAGACATCGACGACGACGGGTAGCTGGTGTCCCAGCTACGATCTGGCCCTAGGTTGGGTGTGTAGTATAGTCAGGCCATGTGCCTTCTAGTTGCACCTGTCTGTACTCGGACAGTTTTAAACACTTCCGCTGGCTTGTAACTGAATGACTGCTATTATGGGTCGTGAGACCCTTACTATGTAATATTATGTGTGTGGCTCTTCCGAGCCTCTTAAATAAAGCTTGTATGTTTATGGTTATGTTGTAATGCCATCGATGTATCTATACATATCGGTATGCCATGCGTACGTGTGTCGTACTTGATATGTATGGGGTTCGATTACCTAGCCGTGAACTTTAGTAGCACTCCTTACAGGGAAATGCCCCTTTGTGATCCAACGAGCCATGGTAGCTCGCTACTGCGCCGAACACATTGGTTGACCGGTGTGTGTCCTTCTTAGCTGTTGTGTCTGTCCCCTTTGGGGAAATGTCATGCGATGTAATGGAGTCCTTGCAGCTTGCTACGACTCGTCTACACTCGCTGGTGACCGACACCTGCTTTGTTGGGTCATGTATGCCTGTCCTTGTGCGGTACTGCCACTTTGGTTTATGACTAGACTTGTCGATCCGGGTTCTTTGACATTGGAATGCTAGCGACACAATTGCATACGTGAGTCAAAAGGCGCAAACGGTCCCGGCTAAGGTAAGGCTGCAGCCGTGGAGTTAACCGTGCGTGAGAGCACAAAGGGACGCGATGTGTTACACGCTGGATTCCTATGGCTTAGGATCGGGGTCCCGACATTGTACATTTGGGGCAGGCCTAGGGACCTGCTTCCCTAGGCCCACCTAGGACCCCTTACGAATAGCAATGTCCTTAAAGTAACCGGTGTAGTCTCGACCTCACTCGGTATAGCATACCGTCACTCGGCCTGCCTAGAGTCACTCGGATTGCCTTGTATCAGTCGGACGCATCCTCGCACTCGGACCACAACAAGGCGAAGGCACCGAACAGGTTGCAGGTTGCAATGGCTAAGGACTTAATCTAACACATGGAGTGAGGTGAAGACCCATGTTACCAGTAACGCCAAGAGTTATAGCTGTCGTTTCTTAGCATTAACTCACCTTGTAATGAAGCTCGGCTGGTTGTGGCATGTACTATATAAGCCACTCACAGGCTCCAACCCAAGGGTTCAACACCTTGTAATCCTTCATAACCCGTAAGAAAACATCAACTTCAGGGCTCGAGACGGAGGGTTGTTACCACTTTCGAGTGGGGCCTGAACTCGTACATCTGAGAGTATCCGCTGCGCCTAGTTAGATTCTCCCCTTCATTCGTACCCGTAGGTACTATTGTCAGGGTCATTCCCACGACAAGCAGGATGTGGGGTTTTACCTCCATCATGAGGGCTCGAACCTCGGTAAATATCGTCTCCTTCGTCCCTTGTTATCCATTGATCCATGATCTAGAGTTAGGAGCCCTTGCCCGAGATCCGCCGGTTTTGACAACGATACCGACACTCATGAGGAGCACTTGCTCGAGGTTGGTTAATTATCCACGCGATCCGGAAAGTCCCTATGTGATTTTATTAGTTGTTATTAAGCAAATAGTACCAATGTTGGGCCTTGTGAGAAGAGTATTATCCCAGAACGAAAACCAAGGGGGTCCCCAAAACAACCCCAAGCATGTTAGGAGTGCTCAATTATGGAACATAACACCATTACACAAGTAACTTGGGCGGAAAACATGGAACAAAACACCGATCTAGAAGGCCAAGTCTTCGACCTTTTACCAAGTATATAGGTGCACTAAATTAAATAGCAATAATATGGTGATATAACAAGGAACCCATGTTTTCACATGGAACAACTACACCTGCAACTGGCTAGGCTATAAGAAGGTTGTGCAAGCGGTAACATAGACAAACAAGGGTTTGTTGGGTTGTGGAGAGGGTTAGAGGTTTTTCATGGCAATGTTTGGAGGCTAAACATAACAGTGGTAGGCAGCGAGACATAGTGTTAGAAACAAGACAAGTAGCATGGCAATGATAGTAGTATTATCTAGGGAAATGATCATCTTGCCTGTGATCCCCCTTGGAAGAAGACGAACCCACGTAGTCAAACAAGTCCTTACACTCTGAAGCAGGTCGGAACTCTATCAAGAAGAAACAATCCGGAAACAACCAATCAACACACGATATACAACAGAACATATGGATCACATGATGCGCAAACAAATATGATGCATGTTCAATTAATTATGCATGGTATGGCAAAGCATAACAATCAACTCCTACAGTTAAATGAAGCTCAATATGCAAAGACTTGTATATTGAAAAAACTTCATATTTCAATTACTTAGTTCACTCCCATTCATGTATATGACAAGTTTAAATGTTGTTAAACATGACAAGAGGTGAATCATAAAAAACTACACTATCCAGGCATTTTAAATGAGGTCGGAAACAACATATAGCATATCCGAAATGACCACATATGTTATTAAACAGCAAAATTAAGTGAATCATGTGAATCTACACGTCGTTCAAGGTGAGTTACATATGTAGATCATTCTCATAAGAGCTATGGTTAAATAGATATGACATAAATTGTTTTAGCATGTTATCAGGTAATTTTAATGCAACATCAATTTAAATGTTTTAACATGAATGTGGACGACAATTTAAATTATATGTAATTTTATGAAAAATGTTGGTATATATATATATCATGATATAGAGCATTTGTCATCATGGCAGAAAGAATTGGGTGACACGGCGACCAAAACGAAAAAGCTGCCACGCAACGTTTCAGTTCCGACAACTCATTGAGATGTTGATGCGGATAAAACATAGGATGTACAGACATCCAAGAGATGGTGGGGTGGTCACAGTTACTGGGAAACCACATGTCGGTGGCATGGCAAGCGAGACACAAGCATCAATAATCACATATCATGCAAACACAAGCATCTCATGCATCATAAACATTCGTTCATGGGCGGTCGTCCCATGGATTGTACCTTCAAAGCGTGCATCTTTGGAGTACTTCGAGTCATTGCGGTGCAGATGTTCACGAGTCATGGCGGACGTCGTGGAAGTAGTCATTCTTGTGATGGTAGTTGTACACTTGTTGGTCTTGGGCGACAGTAGTGGTACACACAATCTAGTCAAATTCAATGGGGTGGTCGTCGCACACGGCAACAATGGTTTGCTAGAGCGTTGATCTTGCGGGTCTTGATGAACCGAGGGGGTAATTGCTAGCTGTGTGGCAGCATGAGCAGAAGCAAGGCAGCACAACAAGGGTTGGTGCGGATAGTAGTAGGCGATGGTCGGGTTGACAACGGGGTTGAAGGGTCGGTGGTGCAGAGGTGTGGTCGGGTGGTGCGGCAAGGGCCAAGTGGAGGAGAGGGTGTTGGAATTATGGCCTTGAGGCAATGATAAATAAGTTATTATTATAATTCCTGTATCAAGATAATCGTTTATTATCCATGCTATAATTGTATTGAATCAAGACTTAGATACATGTGTGGATACATAGACAAAACACTGTCCCTAGCAAGCCTCTAGTTGGCTAGCTAGTTGATCAAGGATAATTAGGGTCTTCTAACTATGTACAAGGTGTTGTTGCTTGATAACTGGATCACATCATTGGGTGAATCATGTGATGGACTAGACCGAAACTAATGGACGTAGCATGTTGATCGTGTCATTTTGTTGCTACTGTTTTCTACGTGTCAAGTATGTATTCCTATGACCATGAGATCATATAACTCACTGGCACCGGAGGAATGCTTTGTGTGTATGAAACATCACAACGTAACTGGGTGACTATAAAGATGCTCTACAGGTATCTCCGAAGGTGTCCGTTGAGTTAGTATGGATCAAGACTGGGATTTGTCACTCCGTGTGACAGAGAGGTATCTCGGGGCCCACTCGGCAATACAACATCACACACAAGCCTTGCAAGCGATGTGACTTAGTGTAAGTCATGGGATCTTGTATTACGGAACGAGTAAAGAGACTTGCCGGTAAACGAGATTGAAATAGGTATGTGGATACTGACGATCGAATCTCGGGCAAGTAACATACCGAAGGACAAAGGGAATGACATACGGGATTATATGAATCCTTGGCACTGAGGTTCAATCGATAAGATCTCCATAGAATATGTAGGATCCAATATGGGCATCCAGGTCCCGCTATTGGATATTGACCGAGGAGTCCCTCGGGTCATGTCTACATAGTTCTCGAACCCATAGGGTCTGAAGGTTCGGCATTGTTTTATGCGTATTTGAGTTATATGGTTGGTTACCGAATGTTGTTCTGAGTCCTGGATGAGATCACGGATGTCACGAGGGTTTCGGGAATGGTCCGGAGACGTAGATTGATATATAGGATGACCTCATTTGATTACCGGAAAGTTTTCGGCATTACCGGGAATGTACCGGGTGTGACGAATGGGTTCCGGATGTTCACTGAGGGGGCCAGCCCACCCGGGGGAAGCCCATAGGCCTTAGAGGTGCCGCACCATCCCTTAGTGGGATGGTGGGCAAGCCAAAGAAGGCCCTTGCGCAGGAGATAAACAAAATCAAAGAGAAAAGGAAAAAAAAGGAGGAAGTGGGAAAGTAGAGAAGGACTCCACCTTCCAATCCTAGTTGGACTAGGATTGGAGGAGGAATCCTCCTCCCCCCCCCTTTAGCCGACCCCTTGGGGATCCCTTGAGCTTAAAGGCAAGGTCCCTCCCCTCCCTCCTATATATACTGAGGTATTAGGGCTGATTTGAGACAACTTTGCCACGGCAGCCCGACCACATACCTCCACGGTTTTTCCTCTGGATCGCGTTTCTGCGGAGCTCGGGCGGAGCCCTGCTGAGATAAGATCACCACCAACCTCCGGAGCACCGTCACGTTGCCGGAGAACTCATCTACCTCTCCGTCTCTCTTGCTGGATCAAGAAGGCCGAGATCATCGTCGAGCTGTACGTGTGTTGAACGCGGAGATGTCGTCCGTTCGGCACTAGATCGGAGCGGATCGTGGGACGAATCGCGGGATGATTCGTGGGACGGTTTGCGGGGCGGATCGAGGGACGTGAGGACGTTCCACTACATCAACCGCATTTATTAACGCTTCCTACTGTGCGATCTACAAGGGTACGTAGATCTGAAATCCCCCTCGTAGATGGACATCACCATGATTGGTCTTCGTGCGCGTAGGAAAAATTTTGTTTCCCATGCGACGTTCCCCAACAGAGGGCGAGGACGAGGCGACCAGCGACGCCTACCATCCTAAAGGCGGAGGCGCGCAACCATGGGAGGAGGCCGGAGGTGGAGATGCGGAGGCGGGATGACATGCTCGTCGGAGTAAAGAAAGCAGGGCAGGCATGCGACTTTGGCAGGGAGGAGCTACATGTGGCGTGCAGGGTCGCCAGGGTTTGGATGGGACAGGGCGGTGCCTGCTCTGGTGGCCGGTCGAAGCAACATCCGACGAGGGTCACGAACGACGGGGCACCGACAGGTTGGCAACAGGGAGGCGATGTGTGCGCGCGCGAGAGAGAGTGGCAGCGGCATCGAGGGCAAAGGGGGGACGAGAGGATTTGAGGGATCGAGGGATGATGTGCCATGTCGCTACGGTTAGCAGGGGTACATGGGCCGGCCCATGAGTTCCTGATCTGGCCTGCAACGTTGGCCCCTCTCTCTCTCTCTTCTATTTCTACTTATCTATTAACAGAAACTTGGAGTGGGAAAAGGCATGAACATTTATTATGCAAGTGTGTTGCTTGATTCCAATTAATGAATATTATTTAGCTCCCTAAATATAATGGGAGTATAAGACATAAGTTATAAGAGAACCACGATGTGAATTCCCTTGATTTAAATGGATCGAAGATCCACGCAAGTTATTTATTAGAGTTGCAAAACTTAATGACATGATGAAATGATGGAATGATGCAATGCAAAAAAACAAATAAATCACACGTCGACAACGGAATAAGCCACGGTCCGAGTGGTGGTACGTGTCTGACTGACTTGAGGATGGCCGAGTGATTCCATATCGCCGAGTCAAACCAGAGTTGCATTAGTAGACATGGGACTTCAATGACTATGTGGGGCCCTAGGTGGGCCCTAGATGTCACTACCATGACCCTACCCATAGTAGGTAACCTCTTCAGGTGTTACAATACGTTCATGATTCTCTTATAGTTGCGGCTAAAGTGACAGAAGCTTACACCCGAGTAAGGGGGTTGTTGCGTATGGGAGTAAAGAGGACTTGGTGTGTTAATGTTATGTTTGGGTTTTACCTTAATGATCTATAGTAGTTACGGATACTTGCTAGAGTTCCAATCATAAGTGCATGTGATCAAAGTATAGAAAGTATGTTAACGTATGCCTCTCCCTCATATAAAAACTACAATAATGATTACCAGTGTAGTTACCTATTGCCTAGGGACAGATCCTTCTATTTTGTTACAAAAAGGTTTCTACTAAGCAAGTAACTTAATTATTCTTTATCCAAATAGCCCCTAAATTTTATTTACTTGTACTTTATTTTCTTGCAAAACTATCTTATTACACCTACTAAGTACTTCTAGTTTTATTCCCTCAAAGTTGTTTCATACTTGTTCTAGATAAAGTAGGCATTAGCGTGCAAAGAGTTGTATTGATGGTCGATAGAACTTGAGAGGTATTAATTCTAATTTTAGCTTCTCGTTGGGTTTGATACTCTTACTTATCGAAAAAGTATACAAACGAGCCCCACACTTTGTTTGCACACAAACATGTCACCGTGTACCTCCAACGCCGAGGGTGATGCACCGCAACTCACGTCGAAGGGGACCTGACCGACAGCGCGATATGCAAGACATTCGGCGGGTGCTTTTGCAGACCCAAACCCGACACACCCGGGAGGGACCCCGTCAGGGAGCACGACGGCAATGGGATACCCTAGGTCGACCTGACTTCCCCTAGGGCCTCGTGGATGACGTCCCTCCAAACAAAGAACGAGGAACAAGATACTAGGGAGAGGGATAAAAGTAGATGAACACAAAAAAGTAGTAGATTGATTTGTTCGATTGTGTGTTGTTTCAATCGGCCATCACCTCCAATATATAAGAGGCGGATGGACTTCTCGTACATGCAAAGCATTCATCTATGTTTTCCTTACAAGAAAATTAAACCAAATCACGTCCTAGAATCCTAATTCTAGTCTAACTCGGATTCAACCGAATCTGAACCAAACTCTTGTCTTGCTCCTTGCGAGGGCCACAGAATATGCATATGACCTCCAATTGAGATCATATATATATATATCAAATCGAATGGCTTGATGATATAAACAATTATTATTTTGAACATGTTTCCAAATAAGGCCTTCTCGAATAGTCCACGTGGTCATCTTAAAGTCTCAGTCGGATTTGGCCACACGGCTAACTGTACTGTCTGAATCCTATATCAATTCTGCAGGATGCATACCAATTCAGATGATGATAACTCCAAAAGAAAAGTTAACCTCCTTGACGATATGCACAACTCTCGTGTTGAACACTTTTCCATATGAAGATATCTAAACAACCTCTTGGACCTATCTTCAGCTTTCGATTGGATTGGCCAACATCACTCAAATTCAAACCTTTTCAATAGGACATTAGGATCCTTCAATTGAATCGCACAATCTTATTTCTTCATCCTAATAATAGGATTTCACCTGGACAACAAGATTTTTATTTGTGCGATGTCTTCTCACTCGGCCGGCAATCTTCACTCGGCCGACAAACTTTTCACTTGGATTCCTGACTAAAACTCCAGTGTGATCTTGTTTTGTCCATCCACGTCGCACACAAACTTGGATTGAGGCAAAATATATATCAAAATCAATTGGCTCGACGAGGCGAAGACAATCAATGTAGAGACATTACTCATCCGAGGTCGTCTTGGAGGCATAATTGGCCGAACATCAGTCGGGAAGTTAAATCCTATCATTTCGAATACACTTTCGGCCCTTAAGATGAGATTGGATAATGATGGCCTAGAAATCAAAATTGTTCCATTCGGCATAGTAAAGCATTTTCATTTTTGAACAGATTTACATTCGAGGCTATCTTAATTGTATTTCGCATCGTGACAAAATCAGGTGTCAACACATGCCCCCCTATTTTTCGACAAATCTTGTCTGCCGAAAAATAACTTGAACACATTTCTTCTTAGGACGATGTTAACACTCCATCATCCATTCACATTCTTAGGGCGATAACCTTATATTGTCCAGTTGCTCCGACTCGCTGTCATCTCGGTAAGGCCTCTTCAGATACTTGTTGTCTTGATAACACAAGCGCATCCATGGATGCATCCCTTGGTTCAACCTACATGATCTCTTAACTTGGATCCTATAAATAAGGAAAATATGTTTCTTCCAGTCGGCCACCTGGTGCACTAGATCATTGGTAGAGGCCAACTCTAGATGAGACATCCTCACAAGTATTGATGGAACTAAGCATCGGATATGAGGTATGAGATGAACTATGAAGAACGCCATCAACCACATGCGAGATTCGCCAACACAATGCCCTCTCGGGAGGATATGGAAATATCAGTTGTCTGTCCTCATCTTAAAGGACCGGGAGAACCCGTCCACCAAAGTGTAAATAGCTGAAATAAATTAGATGTTTCGGCTCGGGATGAATTGGAGAGCACTGGCTTTGATGGTACGGTTGAAGAACATGGATGATGCACCACATGAAATTTCCTAGGGTGAGATGAAAATTGTTGGGTTCGCGTGTCAGCTTTCTGCTTGTCCTCCTTTACTCCTGTCGGTTTTGCAACACAAGTTGGTGCATCCTTCTTGACTTGAGAGTTTTGCTTGGGGATCCACGACATGCTCCTCTTCTCCAGCTAATCGGATCTTAGCCGCTTCAGCTGCCACACTTGCCAATGTGATAAGCAGAGTGGGCATCCCGACTTTGATCTTATTTTATACATTGGTAGCTCTTTCATAACTTTAGGCACTTCCATCTTGACCTGCCCATACTTGATGACTGGGTCCTTGGAAGTTACCCTCTTCACTTTCTTTCCCTTTGTAGCCAACATGAACTCAGTTGGCTTTTGGTTACTTGGAGTTGGGTTTGAAACATCATCCTTTGAGGCTATCTCTTTTCACTTGGTACACCTCCTTGACTACCTCCTTCCCCCTCCATGAGCTCCTGGCTGACCCATGATTGAGTCGGTCTTTGACATATGGTTGCCAGTTTGATTATCTTGGAGTTGCATAAACTTGGCGAGGTGAATTAGCATAAGACTGATGGTGTGCTTGTGAATTATACGTGTCCCATGATTTATATGAATATAAGCCAGTATGGGAAGGCATGGATGACCATGGCATTGGCGTCCAAAAAGAAGTTTGTGGATTCAGCGTGTTTAGCTTCTTCTTTCTCCTATCCCGATCTTCAAATTTACACCTTGCGGGTGACTTCGATGTTTTAGGTTCGCTTGGCTGACAAGAACTCTTCGCCTCATTTATCTTGTGATATTTTACCAATAACCATGCGAAAGTGACTTGGGGGTGACACAACGCAGCGCTATTGCTAATGTCCTTAGCAGTAGCGCTGGCCTTATATTCTGCGCTACTGATAAACAGGGACCAACAAGGCCACCCGCAGTAGCTATAGTAGCAGCGTCGTTCCTAATCCTACGCTACTGCTAAGGTCAATATCAGTAGCGCTGCGTAGCATCCAGCGCTACTGCTAAAAGGGGCCCAACGACGTAACCGGCGGTAGCTGTAGTAGCAGCGTCGGCATGGTAAAAGCGCTACTGCTAAGTACAAAAGCAGCGCCGTTCCTAAGTCTCCCTCACTCCCCCCCCCTCTCTCCTCGATCTCAAGCCGTTGCCATCGTCGTCGTCGTCGTTTGTGCCGCCTCCCTTGCCGTTGTCGTCGTCGTCATCACCGCCGCCTCCCTCGCCGTCGCCACAGCCCCCCTCCCCTCCCGCTCTCGTAAGCCCCCTTCCCCTCCCGCTCCGGTAAGCCCCCTCCCCATCCCGCTCCGGTAAGCCACCCACCCCCCTCCAGGCGTCGCGGCCCCCCTCCCTCCAGCTATAGGCACCCCAAGGCTGCTGCCATTTTGATTTTAGGGCCATCGGTTTAAGATGTCATCTTGAGATGCATGTTAATAAGAAAATCAAGATATGTTTGTTGAAGATCTTTTGATGGGCTAACTACAAAGAAGGAAAAAAATCATGTTTGTAAATTTCATGTAAGTAGGCACATTAGGTTTGAATTAGACAACCAATGGTTTCAAAAACTTATTTAAACTTTGGAGAGGAAAAAGGGCACATACATATTTCACCAACCTACAAATATCATCCTTTTTTGGTGTTAATGCATAAAATAGTAGTGAGTTTCTCACTTTTGCTTGCTAAGTTGTGTTAAGTTTTGCCGGAATGTCCGAGTGGCCTATTTTTGCCGGAATGTTGATTCATTTCCGTTCCGAAAAATTTCAGGCGCTCCATATGTCCACTATTTAGCAAAGGTCGTGCCGAAAATTTTCGTGAATTTCGTCATGACTGGTGCTAGAAACTAGGACATATGGAGTGCTTGGGAATTGCCAGAAAGGGTAATGAATCAACATTCCGACCAAATATAGGTCCCTTTTTATTATTCATGCTTCTGTTTATATATATATGTTCAATTCTTTCTATATAGTGTCACGATTGTTGTTTACACATTTACCACATTAAAACAGGAAATATCTGACGATGAATATTGGGAGTGTGAATATTGCGGCGACTCACAGGGTATGTGCGACACGCCTCACCTGCGAGACGATAGGTTCTTCAGCATGAAGCTTGACGAGAATGGAGATATGTTCATCCCTTGCCATGTAAGAAGATATGTGTTGGAGAGGCTCGGTTTCGAAGACCACGAGAGAATGGAGACGAGGAGCGCTAACCTGAGGACTATACATGGTCACACATTTGTTATCAAAGTATTTAATTCAGTTTTGCACACAAAATTTCGGTGCCCAAATTGGGAAGATCTTGGCAAGGCATATGAATTTCAGGAGGGTATGGAAATAACCTTCGATCTTCGTCCTGAAGATAATATGCCAGGCAACATCGACATTTGGGTGGTTCTCGATATGCTTCCTGTTTTACCTCCATGTGAGTTCCTCAACCATATTTGTCAAGTAATTTGCATCCTATATTTAGAAATAGTTGGTGTTCATCCATATACTAAATTTGTTAAATTATAATTTATAGCTTATTTCGTTTCTTCAAGTCAATTACGGAAATTAATTGACACGACACACTACACGTGCGGATCACATCTAACTTGGGAGGAGAAGGATGTTCTTCTCTACTTTCTTGTTGGTCTTCTGGTTTCTAGGGATAACTTCCCGTATAATTTGGGAATTGGCCAAAATTATACATTTTACATGTCACTAGTGCATAGGTTGAGGCCGAATGACATTCGCCGAAATATCTTCATAAGAGTTTTCTAATTAAGTACGCTCACTATTGCATAAATGGTGTTGATTACATTGCTAACTAGGTTATTATTATGTTCTTCAACAGCAACTGCCACATGATGTAGTGACTCTGTTGATGCACCCAGAAGGTCATATGAAAATTAAAAGCCCGCTGAGTGCTGAGTTCGATGCTCCATACTCGAGTAACCTCAAATCAAAATAAAAAAAGCTTTGAATTTAAGCATGGAGAGAAATAAAGAAGAATCGCAAGCCACAAGTTGGAGACCGTTGGATCTCTGTGCTTCATCATGGATACATATGTGTTATTCTATTTTATGACATTATACCTAAGGGCAAGGACTAGGTCTTATGAGAGACAGGTTATTCTGGTTTATATTAACTTGACATGATCGATTAGGATGCATGCATATGATGACTATTATGATGTTTTCTATTTTACTTTATGTGTATCATATGATAACTTGGTATATGATTAAGATGATGATGGGTTGTTAGATGAGTACGTAAGATGATGATGAGTTATATTACATGATACTCCATCCACCCCAAAATTCTTGTCTTAGCTTTGTCTAGAAATCGATATATCTAAATACTAAATTTGACTAGATACATTCGTATCTAAGCAAATATAAGACAAGAATTTTGGGACGGAGGGAGTACTTTATGTGAATGATGTGATGCAAATTATGCATGTTTATTATGATATGATGAAACCACTTTATAGAACATGCACAAATACGTAGGGGGGCATAAATACGATGCGAATTAAATATTAAAAACAGGAATATTAGCAGTAGCGCTGGAATATTAACTGTAGCACTCTATTTATTCAAGCGCTACTGCTAACGTAGATACCAGTAGCGCTTTCAATCCAGCGCTACTGCTAAGAGCTAGCTGTAGCGCGTTAGCAGTAGCGCTGGCCCCAGCGCTACTAGTAAGGGTAAAACCAGCGCTACTACTAGGGTTTTCCCTAATAGTGATAATGATGGCCTAGACATCAAAATTGTTCCATTCGGCGTAGTAAACACTTTTCGTTTTTGAACACCTTTTCATTCGAGGTTATCTTAATTGTATATTGCACCGTGCCAAAATCAAGTGTCAACACACTTGTGGATTATCAACCTCCATATCACAAGATTTTCCTTTGTTCTTGTTTTGAGCTATTTTCAGCCAGGATGTCAAGTTCAGGAGCTATGTCGTCGTACTCTTCCAACAACATTGGGTAAGATGCTTGGCTACTACATATGGAGTGCAAAAAGAGAAGAAATCAAGGAAGTCACCGTGGAAGAAGGAGCTGGAGATTTGCTAGACGTTCACCCTCTGACTTCCGAGAGGGATACTCTTGCGGGTATATCTACCATCTCAAACCCTCATCAAGCCATGAGGACGGTAGGAGCGCAAGAAGTGAATACGTATAAGGAGGGCCTGCCCCAAGGAGGCCCCCAAACAGGTTATGTAGGAATAATTTCATAACTTGATTCACAACTATGGGATCGAAAACACCTCTCGTCTGCACATACCTTCCAATTGGGAAATTTCTCGTCTCAGTGAGAGTGATGCACGAAGGAGTTCATTGTGGACATAAAATTAACTTAATATGGTGGAGGTACAAAAGAATGCTGCCATGTTGGAGCATCTACTTCGCGAAACTCGGATCCTAAAGTATATCTTGCTCAACATCGTGGAGCACAAACCTACCGCTTCATCACCGCCATCAACATAGAAGGAGACTTGAGTACACGGGTATGGGCACCACTCTTAGCTTGTTCCAAGATTGGGGGAGGTGCCCTCATATTGTATCACCATCACATTCACTATCTTTACCTATTCTAGTGTGATCCTTCGTTATTTTATGATTTAGAAAAATAAAATCTTAGCATGATTTAGCTTCGAGTGCTTGTTTTGTGATCTATCTTTCTTGTGAGAGTTATATAATTAAGAGTACTTTGAGTTTGGTTGCTTTACCCTCTTGCTTCAATCTTAGCAATGAAAAAAGATCATATGCTAATCCTATGTGGAGTGATTACTTCATAGAGAGAAGTATACTTGATGAAATTAGTTGGAACTTGAAAAACATAGCCTTGGTCATTGATGCAATTCATGAAAAAGTAATTATGGAAGAGAGGGTCCCACATCTAAATATACTATCTTGGACATCTTTTATGATTGTGAGACCCCAACAAATATTCTATGCTTGATCAACTAGTTGACATTGGACAAGGAAGACAACATAATGAGTTATGTTTGCTTATATTCACATAGAAGTTATATTGCCATGGATCCTCCAACATGTGTTGCTTGCTTAGGATCCTTTGTTATTCCAAAAATTCGCACTAAGTAGTGATACTACTTGTGCATCCAAAAGCCCTTAAACCCAGTTTCTTGCCATGAGAGTCCACCATATCTACCTACAAAATGAATAAGATCCGTCAAGTAAGCTGTTGTCAGTGCAAAACCAATAAATATTGCTCCTAAATATGTATGATCTTTTATTGTAAGGGGGAAAACTGTGTACGAACTTGTGACGGTGAAGAAATAATAGAGGCAGACTTCATAATAAAGGTTGCTATATAAGGGTAATATTAGGTGACGTTCATTTCCATTAAGAGTTTGCACATCCAAATGAAAAAGTGCATCACAACCTCGGCTTCCCTCTGCGAAGGGCCTATCTTTTACATTTCTGTTTGTACCTTTGTGCAAGCATCAATAATTGTTCATCCCAATTGCACTCTAAATTACTATCCACTTGGCAAGCATCGTATGGTAGGGAAATATCTAGGCACATATACCCGTATGGAAGTAGGTAATCATGAGTTATTATTATCGGCATTATCCTCGAGATAAATAAGTTGGGACGTGAAAACTATAAACACCCCATCTTCCTATGTGATTTAGTGGAACTTTTTCTTCATAAATATGACTTGAGTGTTAGTAATCATAGAAGACTAAATAATAGTTGAGTATGCAAAATTTCTAAACAAAGATCTTACATAGACTCTTTTTGAAAATATTATGGATTGCAATTGTTTCAGTGACTAACATCATAGTTTGTTAGTTTTCAATAAAGATGATGGTTTATTTAGCTTGTGAATGAATTGTCACTTGTTCATGATAAGTTTTATGATGCTATATTGCTTCTATGATAATGATCATGATGCTCTCATGTTCATATTTTTATTTTTATTTTATCAACACATCTCTCTCTCTAAACAATGTGGTCATGATTATCGAGTTTCGGCTTTCGTTTGAGGACAGGCAAGGTCTAAGTTTGGGGGAGTTAATACGTCCATTTTGCACCATGTCTTCCTATTGTTATTAGTTATGTGTTGGGTCATTATTTCATTTTATGATGCAATCCGAAGGCCTTTTCTCTCTTAATTTGCAAGTTTCACACAAAGAGGGAGATTGCTGGCAGGTCGAATTCTAGACCGGAAAGGGCTACAGCAGAGTTGGATATTCTGCGGAGCTCCAAATGACCTGAAAATTTATGGAGATTTATTTTGGAATATATAAAAATACTTGCGAAAGAATTACTAGAGGGTGATGCCGAGATGATGTCTATACTTCTTGCACCTTGTTGGTTACCCCAAGTGGAAGGTTGAGATGTAGTCAGCAGCAAGTTTTCCCTCACACGGGAACTATAAGGTTTATCGAACCAAGAGAACTCCTACGACCAACAAGTAGGTGTCTTCCACCCTGGCGCTAGCAGAAGACGTGGACCTGCACACACAAAAATAACTTTTCTCCCAACAAGTACAGAGAGGTTGTCAATCTCTCCGGCCTTGTAGTTTGCAAAGGATCAAAACACAAGCGGGAAGGTAATAGTGATTGCAACGGAAAAGTAAATGAAAACGGTAAATAGTTGAGGTGTAAACAATGATGCTGATATGGTCCGGAGTCACATGATGTTCACTAGTGATGTCTCTCTCCCAAAACATGATAAACAACTATGCTTGGGTAAACAAATCACAGTTGGGTAATTGACAGAATTATGAACGCACCGCAGTGCTAATTATGCTACTTGATACTTAGAGGTTCAATAGTAATGGGCAGTACACCAAGACAAGTAGACCGTTTATTTGTCAGCATCTACTTACTAATCATCCACCTTGAGATATCTATCCAGAACATCTCTCCGGTATTAAGTTGCGAGCCCCGCCCAAAGTGTAAACTCAAAGCAACGGACAACTGCATTAACGAACTATGCGCAAGGTAAACAATCCTTGCAACCATGGTCACAAGCACCGTTGTTTTCTCCCTGGTGGCAACAACACATCCCCTAGCCTCATGTTTCTGTCACTCAAGCTAGACATCGAGGGGCATGCACCCACAATCATGCATAACGGTCCCTCTTGGAGTTACAATCTACTACTCGGCCAAAGCAATAAATAGCAACGGAGAACATGCATGAATCACTAAGGAACATAATAAAAAGCATAATCAAATATATAACTCATAAAAATCTGAACATCATCTCATAATCCATCGGATCCCAACAAACCGAGCATAGCAATAGCAAGAGAATTAAATAGATGCCTTGATCATGTAGGGCAGCTCACAAGGACTAACCATTGAAGCACAAGATTGGAGCGAAGACATCACATACCTACTGGTCATGTACCCATGGTCCAAGGAGGACTACTCACGACACGTCCGGGAAGCGTCCATGGCGGTGGAGAAGCTCTCGGAGGTCAATCCTCCCTCCGGCACGGTGCCGGGAAGAGGTCTCGTGACGCTCCCGATCTCGGGAGCGCTGCAGCGGCGGAATGATGGAGAAATTCACGATTTTGGAAGTTGTGGGAGGGTTTCCTCTCGGGACTCTAAATATAGGCCAAAGGAGGGCACCGGAGGAGGTGGAGCCTACCCGGGCGGCCTCCTGGCATGGCCAGGGAGTAGGCCGCGCCAGCAGGTCGCCTGGACGGCCCCTGGCCCCCCTCTGGCCCATCTTCGGTGACATGGAAGCTTCTGTTTTGCTGATTTTTTATATATTTTTCCTGGCATTTTTCGGGCTTCGGAAAATTGGGTAAAAGCCCCTCCAAAATAGACATCAGCAGATAGAAACTGGCACTGGGTGCACTGAGTTAGTAGGTTAGTCCAAATATGTGTAAAATTATATAAAAGTGTAGCAAAACATATAACAATGTCACCCAAAAGACCATGGAAAAAGCAGAAATTATAGATTCGTTTGGGACATATCAACATCCCCAAGCTTAATTTCAGCTCCTCCTCGAGTAGATAAATGATAGCACAATAATTTTTGTGGTGACATGCTAACACACATATAAGAACTTCAAAGTAAAGCAAGTAAGATATGTAATTCAAGTCAAGAAAATAACAAGCAAGAGTTTATATCTAGCATTGAGTTTAGCAAAGTAAGAACATAAAGGTGCAAGAGCTCTCGCTGTCCATGACTCGAATGTCTCCAAATGGTGTTTGCGTGCAAGAAGTGGGAGATGGGTTGAGATCATGAAATATATTTTTAATTGAGAACTCAATCTACTAAAATTTCACACTTGGTCTCCTTCGGAATCTTATTTCGACTCATCCCCAGACCACTAGCCAGGCACAAGTCAAAATGATCCTCTCCCTTTCGACTTTGAGTACTCATGCAATGGATGAGTGTAAGCAAGATATGTTGGCACTTAGGATGGCAAAATATAATAATGATGGGGAAGGAAGACAAAAAGGTGTGAAAGGCTCACATCAATGAGGACAACCATAGGTGAGAGAAAGCCAAATGGTAGATATGATGTGAGGAGTAGGGATTGCCATGTAACGGATGCACATATGAGCTAAAGTAAGCTCTCTAATGGAACTAGTGGGGGTGCATCCAACTTGTTTGCTCATGAAGACCTAGAGCTCCTTTGAGGAGGCTCATCATTGGAATATGCAAACCAAGTTCTAGAGTGTAAGGGTCCCCGCATAGTTATGCATGAATGATAATCTCTATGTAGTAATAATATAGCAATGAAGTACGAGTGTGGATCTTTCAAAGGAATAGTAGTGTTGCCCCCTTCTCTCTTTTTATTTCTTTTACTTTTTCTTTTTCTCTTTTCTTTTATTTTGTGGCCTCTTTGGCTCTTTCTTTTTATCTCTCATTTGTCCTCTTTGGGATCTTTTGTTTGTCATCTTGGGGATCTTTTCCTCACTTAAGGGAAACACTCTATGTTTTACATGAATAAAAATAATATCATCACACTTTATAAGAACTACTCAACATAAAGAAAAGTGAAAACTATCATTATGTATGAAAATGTATGCCTCTGCTAGTGTAGCAGGATATGCAATGATACTAGCGCGTCACGTAGCAATAATTGGGGCAAGGCCCAACTATCATGCGGCTCTACGATCAAGCAAAAGCATGTATGACATGAAGATCAAGTCATGAGATGGTGGATGTTGCATGGCAATGTATCTCGGAAAGGCTATGGAAATGCCTTAATAGGTAGGTATGGTAGTTGTTTTGAGGAAAGATATAATGAGGCTTATGTATGACAGAGCGTATCATGTCATGGGTTTAGATGCACTGGTGGAGTTTGCACCAACTCTCAATGTGAGAAAGGGCAATGCACGGTACCGAAGAGCCTAGCAAAATATGGATGGTGGAAGTGCCAACAATCGAATACTCACATTAGTCCGAAGAACTCATACACTTATTATCAGTAACTCTCTATCTAGTTAGGAAATTCACAAAGAGACAAGTACCCCGAGGAGGAGTGTTTGGGGGTTTGGTTATCCTTGCGCATCCTCGACTAATGGTAATGTGAGGGTACTCTATATATTCCAACCCCTCCGGAGGTTAGCGATCAATTTAGTAGCTAGAGTTCTCAACTAATTTTTAGTTTTTGAAAAACACACGAATTTCCCAAAATACGACACCTATCACGAATAGGCTCAAGCTCTTGGCACCAATAGTCCAAACATTACTCAAATCAATACCTCAAAACTATTGCAAGTTACTACTATACTTAAATAGCAACCTTAATTACCTACTCATGCAAGACACACAACTCAGTGCAACGAGCCAACTCTCTAAACAAGATAAGCATGATAACTCAAGAGAGTTCCAAAAGCAACCTAAATAAAATCTCTTAAAAAGATAAGCATGAAAACTAAGAGCTAAGCATGACACTAGCTATGGAAAGATGAAGAACACACAAAAAAGATAAGCATGAAAACCTATGTTGTGTTCTAGAGTGGAATGGAGCGTGTTTCTCTCCCAAACAAGGTAGGCCAGGTTCTGACTTGTTATGAACATAAATCAAAACTAAAACATACTAAAAAGCAAATAACGGGACGCTCCAAGCATAGCACATGACATATGAAGTGATAAAAATATAGCATGGCGATGGACCAATTGATGATTGTTGATAGAGAAGTGGATGCACGGGGGCATCCCCAAGCTTAGACGCTTGAGTCTCCGTGAGTATTTATTGGGGTGCATGGGGGCATCCCCAAGCTTGAGCGCTTGACACTCCTGTATCTTCTTTCATCATCTCCCATCGCATACTTGAAAACTCCCTTCATACGAAACTCATCATAAGCTGATTAGAGTGGTTAGTACCCTTAATAACAGAATTTATTACCTGCTGGAAATAAAGATTTTCATGAAAATCTACTGCTTCTCGTGATTGGTAAAAGGTTTTTGCAAATAAAAAGTAAGCTTAGGATTTGCAAAACAATGAAAACACAAAACATGGCAGAATTTGTGAAAAACAGAACGGTACGTAGTAAATAATTTATTCAGGGCAATTTTGCAACTCAAATCAAAAAACTCAGAACATATGCCAGAAAGGAAATTATATATAGCATGCTGTAAAAAAATTCAGATCAAAAATATGATATGGTGATTTTGGGTGAAGTTTTTCGTCAGGCAGACAGAATCTGTTTCTGGACAGCATGTCACAACTTTTGAACTTTCTTGCAATCGGAGGCTAAAACTTGGCACAAAGCTTAAAAATAAAGATACAATGATTTTGCTACAGTAGTACCAAGCATCAATACCACTAAAACATAAAGTAAAAACTCTAAGTAAAGATAACAAGGGTTGTCTCCCTAGAGCTCTTTCTTTATAGCCATAAAGGTAGGCTTAAGATTTTAATGATGCTCTCGTAGGAATAAGAGTTGTAAAACAAAAGAGAGAGTCAAGAAGCAAATACTAAACACATTTAAGTCTAACATGCTTCCTATGCATAGGAATATTGCAATAGAATAATTTATTGAAGCACAAAGCAATAAGCATAAGAAGGCAAAACAAGTGCAGCTTCAAAACCTTCAATATAAAGAGAGGGAACCTGATATTATTGAAATATCTATAAGCATATTTTCCCTTCTCGTAATAATTTTCAATGGGATCATGAATAAATTCAACAATATAAGTATCACATAAAGCATTGTTACCATGATCCACATGCAAAAAGGTACTCTTGCTCTCCACATAAGTATAATCTTTGGGGAGCCCATGGTTAGGACATTTTAGCATTAAAGTTTTCAGTCTCCCCCAAGCTTGAGCTATGCTCTCTCCGTCATGAGGATAGAAATTATAAACATAATTCCTATTCTCATGGACTTCATGAAGAGGATAAAACTTGGAGTAAAAGAGAGACTGAATCTCTTCCCAATCCCGTAGGTGAGAATCATCTAGTAGCCTATACCATTCCAATGCTTTTCCTTTCAGTGACAAGGCAAATAATTTCCTCATGACTCCATCTCTTGTCAAACCTGAAATATTAAACAACTCACAAAGTTCTGTAAGTCTCAACAAATGAATACTAGGATTGACTGTTCCATCTCCTGCATAACAATCATTCCTAATTATTTCAATTATCCCAAGTGGTATTTTGGATGGGATACATTCAGTAGGTGGGTGAGACTTCTCTACCACGGGTGTGGTAAAGCGGCCTTCCCCAAGCAGCGAACTAAGAGTGTAGTTTTCAATAAGCCTAACTAGTCATGCCAATCATGAAAAGCAAACTATGAAGACTAAAAGGCAAAGGTAAAACAGGGTGTGCAACTCCCCTATCTTGAAGACTTGAGTCCCCGACAACAGCGCCACAAAACTTTGCTTGATGACGAGATGATGTATATACTTCTCGCACCTTGTTGGTACCCCAAGTGGAAGGTTGAGATGTAGTCGGCCGGAACTTTAAGGTTTATCGAACCAGGAGGACCCCTAGGACCAACAAGTAGGTGTCTTCCACCTTGGCGCTAGCAGAAGACATGGATCTGCACACACACAAATAACTTTGCTCCCAATGAGTACAGAGAGGTTGTCAATCTCCCCGGCCATGTAGTTTGCAAAGGATCAAAACACAAGCGGGAAGGTAATAGTGATTGCAACAAAAAAGTAAATGAAAACGGTAAATAATGGAGGTGTAAACAATGATGGTGATATGGACCGGAGTCACATGATGTTCACTAGTGATGTATCTCTCCCAAAATACGATAAACAACTATGCTTGGGTAAACACATCACGGTTGGGCAATTAACAAAATTATGAACGCACCGCAATGCTAATTATGCTACTTGAAAGTTAGAGGTTCAATAGTAATGGGAAGTACGCCAAGACAAGTAGACTGTTTATTCATCAGCATCTACTTACTAATCATCCACCTTGAGAGATCTATCCAGAACATATCTCTGGTATTAAGTTGTGAGCCCCACCCAAAGTGTAAACTCAAAGCAACGGACAACTACATTACCGAACTATGCGTAAGGTAAACAATCCTTGCGACCGTGGTTACAAGCACCGTTGTTTTCTCCCTGGTGGCAACATCACATCCCCTAGTCTCATGTTTCTATCACTCAATCATTCATAACACTCCCTCTTGGAGTTCCAATCTACTACTCGGCCAAAGCAATAAATAGCAACAGAGAACATGCATGAATCACTAAGGAACATAATATAAAAAGATAATCAAATATATATCTCATAACAATCTAAACATAATCTCATAATCCATCGAATGCCAACAAACCGAGCATAGCAATAGCAAGAGAATTACATAGATGACTTGATCATGTAGGGCAGATCACAAGGACTAACCATTGAACCACAAGATTGGAGAGAAGACATCACATAGCTACTGGTCATGGACCCATGGTCCAAGGAGGACTACTCATGGCACGTCCGGGAAGCGTCCATTGCGGTGGAGAAGCTCCCGAAGGTCAATCCTCCCTCCGACAGGGTGCCGGGAAGAAGTCTCCTGACACTCCCCATCTCGGGAGCGCTGCGGCGGCGGAACGATGGAGAAATTCGCGATTCTCGAAGTTGTGGAAGGGTTTCCTCTCGGCACTCTAAATATAGGCCAAAGGAGGGCACCGGAAGAGGTGGGGCCCACTCAGGCAGCCTCCTGGGATGGCCAGGGCTAGGCCGCGCCAGCAAGTTGCCTGGACGACCCCAGCCCCCCTGTGGCCCATCTTCGGTGATCTGGAAGCTTGTGCTTTGCTGATTTTTTATATATATTTTTCCTGGAATTTTTCGAGCTTCGGAAAAATTGGGTAAAAGCCCGTGCAAAATAGACATCGGCACACATAAAGTGGCACTGGGTGCAGTGAGTTAGTAGTTAGTCCAAATATGTGTAAAATCATATAAAAGTGTAGCCAAACATATAACAATGTCACCCAAAAGATCATGGAACAAGCAAAAATTATAGATACATTTGGGACGTATCGGAGGGGGCCTGATACTTGTGATCTGTGTTGGGTGTTCCGTGAAGAGGACCGTGTTATCGCAGGACAAAGTTAGTAAGTATTTCCCTCAGTTATGAAATCAAGGTTTATCGAACCAATAGGAATATCAATCACAACCGTCTTCAGCGGCTGCGCACAAAAGAACAAAGAGCTTGCACACAATCTGGGCAAGAGGGTTATCAATCCCCTTGGTCTCATTATTTGCAAGCAAAGGATGCATGTAGATAATTGCAGATAATTGAAAAAGTGCAAAATAAGACAAAAGAAAATAAATGGCAGCAGGGTATTGGAGGTTTTAAGAATATGTTGTGAATAGACCCGGTGGCCATAGCTTTCCCTAATGGCATATCTCGTAATAATAGCACACGATGGGTAAATAAATTACTGTTGGGCAATTGATAGAAGAGCGGATAGTTATGCGATTTTCATGGCAATGATTATGTAAATATAGGCATCATGTCCATAAACAAATAGGCCAACTTCTCCCTGCACCTATTACTGTTACTTCACTTCAAGAGCACTTCTATGATTGCCTCTCTACGTATTAAGTTCATGACAAACAAAATAATGCTTGGAGTAAGATGACATGATGTAGACAAAGTAATATCAACCAATATGAATAAACCCCATCGTTTTACCTATAGTAGCAGCAACACAAAGACACAACTTGTCTCCTTCTATCACCGGGATATAGAAACTCGCCAGGTTGAACCTACTACAACATACCTTTCTCACCAAAGAAATATCAATCTAGTTGGCCAAACAATTTCAATAGATCGGAGAGACTTACGAGGCTATCATAATCGTGCACATAGAATCATATATCAGAGGAGACTCAAATATTTATCTTGAATAATCTGTACATAAACCCATGATTCATAGATCCCAAAAAACGCATCGTACAAAAGAGTTACATCATATGGATCAAAGCAAAGATGTGAAGATCATTCTATTGAAGATCAAAGAGAGAGAGATAACCATCTAGGTACTGCTATGAACCCTAGGTCTGTAGTGAACTACTCACACATCATCATGAGGGCAGCAAGGTTGATGAAGAAGCCCTCCGTGATCGACCCGCACCTCCGGTATAGTGCCAGAAAGGAGCTCTAGATGGCCTCCCGTCGAAAGAGAGACTTGCGGTAGCGTAAAAAGTGTTTTGGAGCCTCTCTCGAAGGTTTTAGGGTAAATAAGAATTTATAGGCGAGAGAACGGGGTTGGGAGAGCCACGAGGAGGCCACAAGCCATCAGGGCGTCCCCCAGGCCACGCCATGTTGGCTTGTGGGGGGCTCGTGTGCCCTACGACCCTCTTCCAATGCTCCACAGTCTTGTTTTGGTCCAGAAAAAATTCACAAAAAGTTTCAGGTCAATGAGGCTTCATTTGGTACAAGAACCTGAAAAGTGGAAAAACATGCACAAAACAACAACTAGCACTAGGCACTGGGTCCATAGGTTAGTGCTCAAAAAATAATATAAGTTGGTAGATAAGTGCATAAAAAGTGTTCTAAAATGATAACATAATAGAATGGAATAATAAAAAATTATAGATATGTTGGAGATGTATGAGGGCCCACGAGGGAGTCACGAGCCCACATAGCATGCCCTACCCCCGAGAGCGCGCCTTGCAGGCTCTTCTCTCCCCTAGCCGGCCCTCGGGGCCCATCGTTTCCTATAAGATGCTATTTTCCCTACAAAAAAAACTTTGAGGACGAAGCGTCGCCGTCTCAAGGCGGAACCTAGGCTAGAGCACTTTTGCTCTCCAGCGGAGCGATTCCACCACGGAAACTTCCCTCCGGGTGGGGGGGAATCAAAGCCATCATCATCACCAACACTTCATCGTGGGAGGACCAATCTTCATCGACATATTCAACAGCACCATCTCATCTCAAACCCTAGTTCATCTCTTATATTCAATATGTGTCTCAAAACCTTAGATTTGTACATGTGGCTTGTCACTGGTGTTGATTACATCTCGTAGTTGATGCTAGTTGGTTTATTTGGTGTAATATTATACGTTAAGATCCTTAAGCATATTCAATACACCTCTGATCTTGAACATGAATATGATATGTGAGTTGTTACTTTTGTTCTTGGGGACATGAGAGAAGTCTTGTTACAAGTAATCATGTGAAGTTGATATCCGTTCGATATTTTGACGATGTGTATGTTGCTCTTCCTTTAGTGGTGTCATGTGAACGTCGACTACATGACCCTTCACCATACTTGGGCCTAAGGGAAAGCATTGAGGATTAATAAGTATATAATGGTTTGCAAGAGTGGCAGACGCTTAATCCCTAGTTTGTGTGTTATTTCGTATGGGGATGATTTGGACCCATATATTTCATGCTCTGGTTAGATTTATCTTAATTCTTCTTTCGTAGTTGTGTATTCTTGCGAGAGAGGGTAAACATAACAGGCTTATTTTTTTCAAGTAAACACAACACCCTAGAATCGTTCCACCCACATATCAAATTATCAAAGTAACGAAGGCGAATCAACTAAACATGATAAACCTCACTAGACTACAATTCCCATGTGTCCTCGAGAACACTTTACTCATTATGAGAAGTACTTCCAGCTTGTGCTTTGCTATAAAAAATATTGGGCCACCTCGTTGCACCTTTGCTACTATTGGTACTTGTTTCAAATTAGCGGCCGACGATGAGCCGACACGACCGCATTCGCCAACCCATGCCGGCATCATCATGGGTGAGGAGTGGGTCCACTTCACCTACATGGGGGCGGAAGAGTTGGATGTTGTATCTCGACGACCGCAGCAGGACCAAAGGTACAACCTCTCGCTCCTTAACGAGCATCGGCTTGCGTAGGAACAAGTTGTCGGTGACCAGGCGAATGACAACACCGTGATGTACCTGATGGCGGATGGTATGGGCTTCATGAATGAATAGAGAGTGTTTATCATATTCAACCACACCGTCCACAAGATCCTCCACACACGATGTCGGTTGCGTGTCATGCTAGCGAAGAAAGATGTCCTATTTGCGAATATCGACGCGAAAGCGAAGGAATTTGAGGACGAGACGGATGACGTCGCCTACTCCATGTCGACCACGCCACCACCGCCGTTCGCGCCCTTCCGCCATGACTACGAGGCCGTCACGAGGAAGAATATAATATAGGAGACCGTCGTTGCTTGGGTCCCAGGAAAGCAAACGCTGACGTCTTCCCCGGGTTCGTAATAGGTGAACTTACTCAGAGCTTCGTGAAGGCCACTACTATTCTTCCCCTTCTATCAAAGCTTCACTTTTGGAAGCTCATGGTCGGTCGTGAGCTTGTTGTCAAACTTGAAGAATACATGTCGTGGGAAATTGGCGTTGCCATTGTTGACATTCATTTAGATTAGGCTAGAATAGCCTAATCCAGTATAATTTAATTGAAATACGTCGAAAAGATAAAGATTCTCGTCAAGTTTAGATGAAAATCATAAGGTTTGCTTGGAATTATTTCAATTTATTCAAATCCAGTTTGAGATGTATGCATGCATGGTTGGATGTTCTGTTCTTGTATCACTCTTCGTTGACGCATTCCACTACAACAAAACATGTTAGTAGACAAGCTCATTTTCATACCTAGGGACCTGTTGTCTCATCTCTAGCCAACTATAGAGCCGTTTTAGTAAAGCGTCCTTGGAGCGTATCCCCACGGACCGTCTCAAGCATGTAGACACGCTTGCCAAGCGTGTCTTACATGGCATGAGAAGCATTATAGGGACGTTGAAAATCGTGTCTACATGTAGAGACATTATATTAGGCATGCTCGTATTACGTCTCTACACATACACATGTTTCATTTGCCTCTTATAATCGTCTCTAAATATACATAAGCCTTTTTGTGCAAATGGAATATTTTACTTCAAATATTATTCAATTTAATTTGAATTTTTTTCATCATTTCAAACTCATACATCTCTATCATTAACCATCATTCGCCTCTTATACTCTTCTCTAAATATACTTAAACTTCTTTATACAAATGTAATATTTTACTTCAAATGGTAATTGATTTATTTTGAATTTGTTCCATCATTTAAAATTCAGTTATTGTAAAATGTCATGGATGCACATGCATACCAACAAAATTAATAACATCCAATGCATTAATTAGAAGAAACAATGTATCCACATAAAGTACGTGGAGTTTACAACTGGATAATACCAAACATTCATATGAAACATGCGCTTGTGCAAATAAATAAGAAAATATCCTATAAATAACAACTATGTTTCTCGACGATCTAAAATCTTTACATAATGCATAATATTGTTCATTCAAAGATAGATTCATCAACTGCTCGCAACTCCTCCAATGCACTCCCTTTTCATATAGACAACTGGTCCACTGCTCAACTACTCCTAACTCCTTTAATGCACTCCCTTTTCAAGTCATCATCACCCTGAAAATTAGATGAACAATGTTTACGTGAACATATGCTTATAGAAAACTGGAAGATAAGCGATTTCTTGATGAAATTATAAGAAACTATCATACCAATGCTTTGTGGTTGTGCTGGAGTGGTTGGCTTAACTACTTTTACCTAAGAACCACAAAGATTCTTGATAAATAACATATCACACATGTGCAGAGTGTATCATACACAATGCTGGAATGGAAACATACTTACATGTGAGCGAGGCCAAGCAATAACAGAACCAAAAGCATCCTTTACTGTTTGGAATTTTTCATATGGTCTAACTAGTCTCTCATTTGCTAGATATGTATAGCCACGAACAAGAACTGCAACGTATTGCACTCCAAGCATGTCTCCTCCAACCACATATGTTTTATCTTTACTCACTAAAGTTCCTTTGGCCACCGGCTTGTCTTTGTTTCCAAGTTCATTGAATACAATACAACTTCAGTTTTATCCTATTTTTCAAGAAATGAAACAGATATTATTGATGAACCTGAGAAGATTTCATTTTATGCAAATAAGAACAATTTAATAGATAATTAGACCAACTATCTATTATAAAATCATTATCATCCGGATATGAAGCCTATATGTACTTCCTTAGTGACTTGGTGATGACCACATGGCTTGGTTGCATTGCTATTTTCAGCACTAGCATTTTGCAATTAAATAGGAACACATGTGTAGGGAGACACACGATCAGCTATAATCAAGAATGATTTTTAATACTTCGTTGAATCTGACTTATGATCTGCTAGTTGTGTCGAAACAGTATTGGAAACGACCATGTCAAAATGTAATTGTTGTTTAATAATAATGTCATTTACCTTGCACTTACATACAAAATTAGACAGCCTGTTGTACAATCAATGCCATTAACATATGTAGCATATGTTTACCTGCTTACTGACTTGGTGAGGTCGTAAACTTGGTTCAGGACCACCTTTGTGCACTCCAAGATTATGTTCAGCATGGGCATTCTGCAATTTAATAGGAAAAGGTGCCATCATCATCATTGATGAAAATCTGGTTAAGTCCTTGCACGCTAGGTTCAGATTACTAAGAGGATATATATAGGAACCCAATGAGGTTATAGTTGTTAATCCAAAGGTTAATATTTCACAATTTTAACTTGATGACAAGATAGCTTTTCAATATTTGACTAGTATAAGGGTTCAACCAATCCTGAAATTACTGGCAGGAGATAATTGATAATTAAATGAGTACAGGTTAGTTGACACACCTTAGTGATCACTTGTTCATGTGGTAAATGCGCATTACTACAAACCTGTTTTGATTTGGTCTGTTGCAGATCCTGTTAAAGCAATAGTTTTAAGACATTAGCATGGACATGCATTAAATAGTTATTGGAAAAGCGCATTACATTACCTGCATGGTAGTTCATGCCTCTTACACATCATCATTTGATTGTTGAAGGACATTATAAGTTTCACATTGGAGATTGTTACCTCTTTCAGGTAAAGTGACCTGCAATAAAATTATTGTAATAGCACATGAGTGTTCATTAATTTCATCTTTGCACAAATATAACTGGATTTCATAAGCTAACATGATAACTTTGTAGAATCCAGTTCATTTCTCAATCTCTCTCCAGGAAACTTTTTAACAAGGAAGGCAGCTATCATAGCCATTTGACCTTTGACGTCCCCTACATCACCTTTGACGTCCTTTACATCATCTTTGACGTGCTTTACATCATCTTTGACATCCTCTACATTATCTTTGACCGTGCATACTTCAAACTGGAGATTTTCTTGATCCTATTTCCCAACAAAAGTTATTCCGTGAGAAACATTTACACCGCTCCAATACTTTTCGTCATAGTAACCTCGAAGTTTTGCCTTTTTATCAAGTGCACCATTAAAGGCTTCACTGTAATCGTCAGTGGAAAGACTACCATTCTGATCCATTTTCCTTTTTTTACTCCTCATTAGCTGCATCCTATTGAATGCGACTAGTTACTAATTTGTTATTATACTATGGAATAGATTGTATGTTGTAGACTGTACCATTATTGTCTTCGCATTATCGCTTGTCTAATTGCCATCTTTTTTCTTATGAGCTCCATCCCATAGGTCAATATTGTGGATCGGTGCTTTCCTTTTTATTTCCTATCCAACAAAGTATGTTAGGTGCACTATTTATTTTTGAAGATAATTGATATGTCATCTAATAAGAACTATAAAATGGATAGCTGTCACCATCTCTTTTTGAAGTCTGGCATGGCTTTTTCTCCCGGTTGTGTGTGGATTCTTTTGTTGCTTCGCACACTCTCTATTTTTCTCACATAACTTCTGCAAACAAATTAGATGCAGACACATAATGTTAGCCAACTAATTTTGGAGTCCGGCTTGAGCATGAGAGGATGAGATAATCACCATGTGTGAATCTTGACACCACATTCCAACTAGAGTCTTCCATTGTTGCTTATTAACACCTATTGGACCAATACTTATAATTTCTTGGAGAGACGTTTCTTTGCGTTTGAAATATTTGTTATTCAAGCGAGATTTTTAGGCTCTCCATCTTTTGCAAACTATCATTAGGACCCAATCTCGTGTAAGCTGCTTTTTCTGAGATGGATAGACAAATTTCTGCTTAAAAAAGTACATTTAATTGTTTACATGTGAAATGACAATAAAGATGTATGTGATGATACGTCAAACAATATATTTAAGTGATGATGTTGCTAAAAAATTACGTCCACATCCGTAATAATGTTGTTCTTTCTTGGAACAAATAATTCATTGTCCCATCTTGGAATGTTCAATGGTGCAAATGTGGAGTTCCCCGCAAGGTCACTCAGATAGCTGCTAAGAATTGAAGCAGACCTTTCATTCGGAATACCTTTTTCATTAGTCTCCACAATTATCTTTCCTCCAACTACCTGGGATAAATTCTTCAGCCGAAATTCCCCTTTGTCGCGTCTCTCCATTTGGCCGTGCAAGGATGAATGTCCCAACACATATGACACCAATGATATAAAAACCTAATTATGAAGAAGTTCAGTCATGGAAACTTACAAATTATCTTGATTTGTCTCGTGGATTCATGAGATCTTCCTGGTACTATGTTATCAATCTCTGGAGGACCTTGTAGATTTTCTTCACCAAGCGGTACATGTTCTGGCTCATGCATTGTAAGGTCCAAGTCCCGAAGTCGTCTTGGTATCCTCGCCATTATTAATCTGTCATAGTAATAGAAACTAAATACCTCAACCAAAAGTTTAGTGCGACATGGCACATACATACAGAAAATGCCTCAATCTGCAAAAATTTACATGATCAAAATAGCGAGTCATCTAGTAGCTAGCATGTAACAATTTCGTAGGTTAACTGACTTCTTCTTATTGTTTAAGAATCCAACGATGACTTACTCCTGTCCCATTTTCAAGGTTTGCTAATAAAATTGATTACAAGTTGTAAAAACTACTACTTGTATAGACTAAGTGAAGGCCAAAGTGGAGCGGCACCATCATGTGCTTGAATCAGTAAATTGGCTGCAAATATGAGTATTGATTTCACAAGTACAAACTTAGGATTGTAAGTGGACAGCTTACTCGGCATTGTGGGACTAACCCGCATTAACCATCATTCCTTACCTGGGATTATGCCAAAGCCCATTTAATATTTATGTAGTTAACGCGGCATCCACGAATGACCATTTATACAGCGGTTCATGCATTTACTTAACAGACCAGTTCACCTATGACATGTAAAAACCATCAGTTCATCCACTAAATAAAATCAACGGGGTCAAAACTAAAGCCTCACACGTCGCACACATACATAGTCAAAGCTTCAAAGATTCAGAGACAACACATACAACGGCGAGCTTGAAACATTCATGGACAAACATTCAAAAGCGACTTCAAGGCTTCAGAGACAAGCTTATTTGAATCATCATCTTCAGGTGCAGCAGGGGACAACGACCTCTGATGGCCTCTGATTTTCGCCGCGTCGGTGCGATGTCTGGTCGGTCCTCCCACAATGCACCTAATACTAGTAATAACTAATAACAACACTATGCGTGCCAAGGATCAAATATTCAGACTTCATCAACCTGAATTTCCATCAACATTCCGACAACATCCATTGGTCCCATCTCCCCAAGGTTGTGTCGCGGCAGAGGGGAGAGGTAGATGAGCGGGAGGAAAAGCAGAGAACATGCACCAGTTTAGTGATTTCACTAGTACAGACTATAGAACTACAAGAACAACTGCTCATCCAAACAGAGATTAATGTGTGTGTACTTAATCTGCTTCTACCATGGAGCAGAGTTCCTGGAGTCTAGTGATGTGGCTTGAGTTCGACATTAAATATTTACACCCATTCAGCCCCAAGAAACCAAACTATGCCTTGAATTTGAGATAAAAAAAAAGCTTCAGTAATTTCTTGTCCACGACGTGAGAAAGTAGACCACAACAGGCAGGACCAATATGAACCTCAGCCATAACTACCCTAGACAAGTCGCCGCCGTCGGCCGCAACGCACACCCCAGCCGGTCTCTGTCCCCCAACCTCTAGGGTCACCAATCGCCCTCTCGTCCGCTGAGTCTCTGTTAATTAGTCCGGCCACCAAGCCAATCAATCCTTGTTGATGTATTACGGTGATGCACATCAGTGGCCACCGGATTGGAGGGATCCCATTGGATGGATTAGGATGAATTAGAGATGGGAAAAGAGGAGTGGAGAGATGGCGGTGTGGGTGAGGAGAAGCAGAGAGAATGCGGCGTGGCGGATTACAATGCTCTAATTTGTTTCATCCGATGATTCTTCAACACCCATGTCAAAAAGATCACGAGGCTTGACTTCCACTACTACATTCCATAGTTTAGCTTTTGGATCTTGAACATAGAAAACCTGTTGTACTTGGGAAGAAAATACAAAAGGATCATGTTGTAGCTAATCTCATGTGTGTATTTTTCGAGACTTGTTCACAAGAGTGAACCCAAACTCATCCGTTTGAATGCCAACTTTATGATAAACATCATATCAATCACAATTAAAGAACACCACCTTGTAATCATTGTATGAAAATTCAAATATGTCAGTCAATCTGCCATAATATCTAACACCATTTTCTGCAATGTTCGGTACGCCACTATTTTGTGTGACATGCACTGACTCATGACTTATTGTGTGGAACCTGAAGTCATTGATGACATCGCCATTGTAGCACACCTCGTATCTGTTTGGTTTTGCAGCCAAAGCTCTTACCCTTTCTGTAATATTTGGTCCATCGCTTTGTAAAACATGTATGTATAGTTAGTTAAATTTGGGTGCCTATATAATTCAGAGTACATGAATATGGTAAAATGTACCTTTTGTTCCAACCAGTCAGCAAAGTGTTCATTAATTAACATAGTGGTATCAGCTTCTGTCAAATTAGCTGAGTCACATCGTTTGCTATTCTCTTCGGCCAGAAATTCTTTGTAAAAAATAGATTATGTGTGTTACAACTTCTCAGCAATCTCTAACCATATTAAATAAAGATAGAAGTGATACATACGTGCGAAAATCTGCAAGTTCATCAGAATGTCGCAAGACATATTGATGCGCTTGAATTAGAAGTCGGCTATTAAACTGCCCAATTGGAATAGCCTTTCCAATTGGTTCACCAGCACTATCGAACATGTACAAATCTTTTATCTTGTCTCTAGGAGCAGGGTTTCTTGATGGCCTTGTAAAACGTGTAGTTCCATCTAGAAATCTTGAACAAAATGTCAAGCATTCTTGAGCAAGATACCCTTCAGCAATTGAACCTTCAGGAAATGCTCTATTGTGGACAAGTGCTTTCTGACGGACAAATGATCTAAATTTAATTAAGTAGGATGTTACTTCTCAACACTACTGAAGATAAAAAGATGAAAGTTAAGTTCCATACCTATCTAGAGGATACATCCACCGATAGTGCACTAGACCACCAAGCTTAACTTCTTCAACCAGGTGCACCATTAAATGCACCATGATAGTAAAGAAAGATGGAAGAAAAATTCTCTCCATATTGCAAAGTGTCATCACAATACTCTCTTGAAGATTGTCAAGCTCACAGACATCTACCACTTTCGAGCATAGCTTCCTGAAGAAATTAGACAACCTGATAACTATTCTCATGACCTCTTTGTGTGCGTAACAGGATCAAAGTGCTAGAGGAAGAATGTCTTCTAGAATAACATGACAGCCATGACTTTTCAGACCCGAGATTGTGCAATCTTTCATGTTGACATGCCTAGAAAAATTTGATGCATAACCATCGGAGGTTCTAATATTGTGTATCACTGAACAAAGTATTTCCTTTTGTTTTCTAGACATAGTAAATGGTCCATCAGGCAACTGTGTTTTTCCATTAGCATCTTGAACGGGATGAAGATATTGTCGGATTCCATTTTCACCAATTTCTGCCAAGTCAAGTCATGGATTAAGGCCATCCTTTGTTTTACTATCAATATCCAACAACGTTCCTATTAAATTAGCAAACACATTCTTTTCTTTGTGCATTACATCAAGATTGTGCCTTAACTTGTTAATGTCCCAATATGGCAAGTTGAAAAATATTGATTTCTTTTTTAACCAATCTTCGGGCTTCTTCTCAAGCTTACCTTGGTTCTTAGCTGACTTCTTTTTGCTCGCCTTCCTTTTACGCTTATGTTCTTCACTGTTTTTGACCGTCTTTCTGCCTTTTGCTTTGTTGTCTACATTCACATTTTTGCCTAACACAAACACTCTACCTTGCAACATTCTCAAAGTTGAGCTACCACTCATAGTTGTCGGTGCCAGTTTTATCTCTTTAGTGCCATCAAATTCCTGCCTCCTTCAGTTTCGAAATATGCGACCCTGAGTAACCAGCGACGGTGACCCATATAACAAAGTTTATTACTCTTATTTAGGCGAAATGATCTTCTAGAAGGACCACATGATGGACACCCATATTTACCACTTGTGCTCCAACCGTACAAGTAACCTAATGCCAGAAAATCATTTAAAGTCCATAACAATGCATCCTTGAGAGCAAATATCTCCTGTGAGGAAGCGTCAAATGTGTCTACCCCGTCCCATAACTGTAAGAGGTCATCAATCAATGGTTGCAAATATATATATCAATGTTATTAGCAGGGGAAGCTGGTCCAGTAATGATCATTGATAAAATTAGAGATGTTTCTTTCATGCAAATCCAAGGCGGTAGGTTGTACGGGATAAGCATCACTGGCCAAGTACTATGTTTTGAACTCATATTCCGAAAAGGGTTAACTCCATCACTCGCAATGCCAAGGCATGGATTACGAGGATCGGCAGCAAATTCAGTGTATCTAGCATCAAGATCTTTCCAACACTCGACATCACCTGGATGTCGTATCTTTCCATCTTTGGTACGACCCTTATTGTACCAACGCATGTCATCATATGTTTTTGTTGTTGCAAAGAGCCTTTGAATCCTCGGTATCAAAGGAAAGTAGCGCAGCACCTTGGTCGGTTTCTTCTTTTTCTTAGATACAGGTTCAGCTTGGGAGTCTTTCTTGTCATATGTAACCCACCGCCAGGTTCCACACACATGGCAGGACTCTTGATCAGCTCGTTCACCTCGAAAAAGCATGCAGTCATTATGGCATGCATGAATTTTCTCGTAGTCAAGACCTAAGCCATGGATGATTTTTTGTACCTCATAATACTTCTTTGGTAGTTTTGCCTCTCGAAGTGCATCAGACAAAACACCAAGCAGCGTTGTAAAAGATTCTTGTGACCAACCATGTAAGCATTTCATGTGATATAAGTGGATGAGAAATGACAACTTAGAAAATGCATTACATCCAGGGAATACTATATGTTTGCATCCTGCAAGAAGCTTGTGTATGTATCGGGTTTCTTCCTTGTTTCAGCATCTACATTCTCATCCTCAACTATATTAGGTTCCATACTCTCCAATTCAAGACCATCTAATTCACCATCAGATGTGCTTGATAAAGATTCACAACTGTTAGCCATAGCGAAGACAACACTTAAGAGTCTTTGCATGTCATCCAACCTTCCATGCCTGCCTTTTCCAACAACATTCCTTGGGATGCCAGGCATAGAAAGATTGCCATTGTTATCTGATACATGAGCAAATGCAAATGATGGTTCACTGTAATCATCTCCATGGCAAACCCACTTAGTGTAACCTTGAAGAATACCATCACATCTCAAGTGAGTCTTCACTCCATCATACTTTGCATAGCTTTCTTTCGGCAGTTTGAAATTTCTCCACACCGTCTGTGTAAGCAACACTAGCTCTTGGTTGACTCATCCAACCTCGATCCATCGCCTTCGATATGCCCAAGTACTGAAACGAAAAAAAATATTTCAATTTATAAATTTACATGTGTTATTTAAGAGATCAGAGATGGTTCCAATATTCTTGCAAGAAAAGCATGGATAAATAGGTATTGCAATTGAATGACTGGATCCTACCATCTTTCATTAACCTTCCAATTAAAAACTTCAAAAGAAATGTGGCATTGGTAGGTTTGAACTAGTATGCAAAGGCGCCACTCAGTCAATACAATTACACATACGCTGCCATCTCCCCCCCCCCCAATCCCAACTCCGGCTATATCGATAGGAAACACACACCACATGAAAAAAACCAAAACAGGACACATGATTGATATAATAAATGCAAGGCCTTCAATTATCTAGAAATAGTTTTTCTTTTGAACAGCTGTAGGGACTTCTTTCCTTCTGCAAAAGTACTAAGATTGTTGGACCATCGAAGTATCAAAACTGAGCATAAAACCCATATAATAGGGTCTAATAAACAATTGTGTTAATTTCCCTCCTTTGTATCATGCATCATGCTATTGCTAATCTTGTGAGCATCTCGGGAAAGCACCGTATACAAAAATGAAGATACATCAGAAGGTAAAATAAGCCCAATGATCACAGTCGGTATTATTATATCTAAGGTTATCACCCACTACAAGAAATATGTCAACTAACGACCTTCTGTCAGTGACACTCGTAGAATTGGTCGTAAATCTATGACCATTTGAGACCAATTGGTCGTAAGATATCCGGAGGGGTCCTAACCCCAAAAACTAACAACCATTTTCATCAAAAAGGTCGTAACTTCCTTACTGGAAATGGTCGTAAAGCGAATAGCCCTGTTCCGATGCCTAATTTGTAGCTAATTACGACCAATATAGATGGCCATATCTACGACTAGTTGCCACATCATCAGTGTTAGAACATATATCTCCATATGTGATTTTGGTAATTGATGACAATTCCTATGGACTAATGGTTCCTAAAGTTATATTTATAGGATTTGTCCATAGGCACTTCTTGAAGTCCATCTGTTGGGTTCAAGGAGTTTATATGATGACCAAGATGGTATTCAAGGTATTATCCAAAGAATGGTCATAGAGACACAAGGTTGATCAAGATCTCAGACAAAGAGTAAATCAAGATGATCAACACACAAAGCGTACAAGATGTACCGAGAGGGATCAAGTAATCCCATGGTATGGTAAGCATTGTCCATTACGTGTTTGTGTACTAACCCATGGTCTTCATGACAGTTCTATGTGTGGGTTAGGTGTGTTTACATGGGCTTGCGTCAAAAGGAAGATCTCATACAACCCATGAAGGATGACGTCAAGTGGTGATCGTCATCAAGATTGTGGTGTGCAAGTTCAAGTGGATCAACACGAAGATATCATGCTTGAAGCTTGCCATCCATTGTGGTGGCAATGGACTTGTGAAGATATGTTGAAGAGTGGCTCACCCATAGTAAGTATGGGGGAGCAAGCAACTGGTCTTCATCAAGCCAACGCAATCAAGAAAGGTGGTCCATCTTGAGGAAGCCAAGATCATCATCATCTAGCTCAAGAGGACGAGGTGCAAGGTATAGGTTTGCCCTTGATAGGTTTCCTGGTTAGGATAGATTGCTGTACTATCAAAGGGGCTCTTAGGTGAGTAGCTTGATCGTATCGTTCGTTGAGAGCTCAAACCATTTGCATCCTTGCATCATACTTCTTGGTTCTTGTTTGGTGTTTCTCTTTGTGAGTTTTAGAGCTTATGGTCATCTTCATGACAAGCTCAAGTTTATCGAAAATGGAGTCCATATGCATCTATTATGATGTTTTCGATGTTGGAGTTTTTGCCGGTTCTTCATTCATAGAGGACTCACATCTCTATATCATTGGCATTTGCTGTTTGGATAGCTCTTGTCGTCCTGAATCCAACAAGCTTGGGTTTGCTCGATTCGGAGCTCGTATGCGAAAGTTATGGCTGTTTCAGTGGCGAGCGGTAGTACCGCTAGAGTTGGCGGTAGTACCGCTGGCCCTAGCGGTAGTACCGCTAGAGCTGGCGGTAGTACCGCTGTCCCAGTGGTAGTACCGCCCCTGGTAAGCGGTAGTACCGCTCCAAGCTTTTAGTACCGTCATCTTTGCGGTTGTACTGTGTCAGACATTTTTGTGAAGACTTTCTTGGCGGTGGTTGGCTCGGTAGTATCTTTGCGCTACCATGGGCTCAGCGGTGGTACCACTGCAGCCAGCAGTAGTACCGCTGGAGGGTCAGCGGTAGTACCGCTGCAGCCAGCGGTAGTACCGCTGGAGGGTCAGCGGTAGTACCGCTAGAGCCAGCGGTAGTACCGCTGGGCTCGGGCTGTAAGTGGGGGTAACGGTCTGATTCCTTCCCCCACTATATAAAGGGGGTCTTCTTCCCCCTTGGTCTTATCCATCCGTTGAGCTCTTGTTCTACCTCCATTGTTGACATTCTTAGAGCTTGCTTACTCTCAATCCCTCCAATGATTCTTGCTTGTTCTTGAGGGAAAAGAGAGAGGAGATCTAGATCCACATCTCCACCAATCACTTTCTCCTCTATGTGAGGGGAACCCCTTGGATCTAGATCTTGGAGTTCTTTGTGAGCTCCTTGTTCTTCCTCTCATATTTCTCCATAGCTTTCGTTGTTGTGGAGGGATTTGAGTATGAGGGACTTGACCACTTCGTGTGTTCTTGCCATTGCATTGGTTGCATCGGTTTGAGTTCTCCACGGTGATACATGGAAGTGAAGTTTGAGAAGCTTATTACCTTTGGTACTTAGTACCATAGATATTGTTCTTCGTGGATGCTTTGGCGTCCTAGAAGCTTGGTGGTGTCTTGGAGCTCAAGCATTGTGGTGTAAAGCTCCGGGCAAGCGTCGGGGTCTCCAATTAGGTTGTGGAGATTGCCCCAAGCAATTTGTACGGGTACCGGTAACCGCCCCCAAGGGTTGCCACGTGTACGGGTTCGGTGACCGCCCCCAAGGGTTGCCATTTGTACGGGTTCGGTGACCGCCCTCAAGGGTCCCTTAGTGGAACCACGGCATCTTGCATTGTGCGAGGGCGTGAGGAGATTACGGTGGCCTTAGTGGCATCTTGGGGAGCATTGTGCCTCCACACCGCTCCAACGGAGATTAGCATCCGCAAGGGTGTGAACTTCGGGATACCTCATCGTCTCCTCGTGCCTCGGTTATCTCTTACCCGAACCCTTTACTTATGCACTTTACTTTGTGATAGACATATTGTTTATTGTAATATATCTTGCTATCACTTAGTTGTTTATCTTGCTTAGCATAAGTTGTTGGTGCACATAGGTGAGCCTAGTTATTTGTAGGTTTTGTGCTTGACAAATTAAACGTTAGTTTTATTCCGCATTTATTCAAGCCTAAACCTTAATTATTTTAAAGCGCCTATTCACCCCCCCCCTCTAGGCGACATCCACGTCCTTCCAATCAGTTTTGCCTATGTGTCATGTCCATGTGTGAACTTTTGGCTAGTTTGTGAAGCAACCTATTATTCTGTCATTCCAAAAATTCTTGAAGTAATTTCATAAATACTTTGGATCATGTATTCCTCAAATATGTGAAAACCTTCCTTCCATAGTTTGAAAATAATTCAGAAATATTCATTTTCCTATTCTGTTCAGAATAGCACTCTGTGAAGGAAGTGCTATTTCTGTTTCTTTGATTACCCTCAAATTTTTTGAGCACTCTTTCCTATCCAAATCATTGCCTCATGAAAACTTTCATAACCATTTTCCTAGTAAATATTTCTCAACAAATTTCCAAAGTTTGTGTTCAGCTAACAGCTTTGTGAAGGAAGTACTAGATAGGAATATCCTAATGAGTTGAATTTTTTCCACATCTTCTATGTGCCCAAAACATAGCTCTCCACAAAATTTTAGACCCATATAACAATCCATGTGAGCTCATCATCCAATATTTGTTTCTAGTAATATTTTCAGTTTGTGAAGCAACTACATTTTATATTGCTTTATAGTTGATGAAAATTTACCACGTAATAAAACTGACCATATAACCTCACTCCACTAAGTTTTAGCTCATTTAATTCAGTCAGTTTCCCTCAATATTTTTCCCAATATTCTGTTCAGTAGAGAGCATTGTGAAGGAAGTACAATTTTTGTTTATCCAAATTTTATGAAATTTTTACAGTGCCTTAATGTGCCCAAATTATCATCCTCCTCCAAATTTTAGCTCAATCCAATCATCTATGTAAGCCCAGTTTCAATTACCATTTTCTATCCAGATTGGCACAGTGTGAAGGAAGTGTCACTTTGGCATGTCCAAATGGTATAATTTTTTTACAGTGCCTTCATATGCCCAAATTAACATCATACACCAAATTTAAGCTCAGTCCATTCATTAATTTGATACCAGCTTCAACATCCATATTTTTGCACACTGTTTTACTTTGCAAAGCAAGTGCCACCTAGGTTCATCCATTTGAGCTAAAAATTTACCAAGACCGTCTCCTTACTAGATCATCACTAGTAGAAAAAGGGCCTTTTGTCCCGGTTCGTAAGGGCCTTCTGTCCCGGTTTCGGAACCGGGACTAAAAGGTCGTTACTAATGCCCTTGGCCTTTAGTCCCGGTTCTTACACGGAACGAGACAGATGGACCTCCACGTGGCCAGTGCGGCGAGCCCGGGCAGGGGGGCCTTTAGTCCCGGTTGGTGACACCAATCGGGACCAAAAGGCATCCACGCGTCAGCATTTCAGGTGATGGTTTTTTTTGAAGGGGGGGTTTTGGGGGGTTAATTTAGGTGTTTCATATATTGTGTTAGCTAGCTAATGAATAGAGAGAAGTGTCCTCTCTTATCTCCGTGCTTGCTCTCTAATATTCCTAATCTTCAAGCGCATTTCATCCATCTTCAAGCGCATTGCATCCATCTTCAACCGCATCGCATTGATCTTCATCTTGTGATCGTCAATGACCTCGGCAACATGCAACTCCATTTCCATATTCTTATCCTCAATTATTTTCAATTTTTTCTTCAAGTATTTGTTTTCTTTTTCAACCAAAGTTAACTTCTTGAGAAGCATTTCTAGGTGGGTTGGAATTTCCGGTTCACATACCTCCTAGATTAAAAATATATGTCACGTTGGTCATCATAATTGTCATAAACAATAAATGAACCAAATAGTTATCGAAAGATAATATATACCACATCTGAATCATAGACAGGACGAGGGCCGACAGGGGCGGATACCAAAACCATCGCACTATATAATAACAAGGAATAATAAAAGTAAGAAAATTAGACAAGTATCTATCTGAAGTCAGAATGTTTTTCTTTCAGAAAAAAGATAAGAACAAGAGGCTCACCACGGTGGTGCCGGTGACGAGATCGGCGCGGGCGATCGACGGCGGTGAAGACGGGGCGGGGACGGGGCGTGACGGACTGCTAAATCTAGACAAGTCTCATTGAAAATGGAGCTCGGAGGTCGAGTTGCGAGAGGAGAAAGCTTAACTAGTGTGGCTCGGGCATTTCATCGAACACCTCATGTGCATAGGAGGTGAACTAGAGCACCCAAATGCCCTCCCCTTGCCGGCTCGACAAAAACAGAGCACTGTGGAGTGTTCTACCGCGGCGGTGGGTATATATGTAGGCAAGTTATTTGTCCCGGTTCGTGGCATGAACCGCGACTAAAGGTTGTGGGCCAGTAGCGAGGACCATTGGTCCCGGTTCGTGGCTCGAACCGGGACAAATGGTTCCACACGAACCGGGACCAATGGCCACGAGGCCCAGGCCGGCCCCCTGGGCTCACGAACCGGGTCTAATACCCCCATTGGTCCCGGTTCTTGAAGAACCGGGACTAATGGGCTGGCCAGGGCCGAACGGTAGCCTTGTTTTCTACTAGTGCATCATCCTCAACCAAAATTTAGGCCCAATGTCTATGTGCATTACCCACACCGCTAATCAAATACTTGGCTACTAATTCATGTCTGAGCTTAATTCGGTCTCCTCGTTAGATTCTTCTATTGTATTCTTTTTTCCTAGAACCTACCAAGGGACTCTCCAACCCACCAGACATGCCTATTCCACCCAGAACGCGTGGCAACGCAACGGTCAGGCGGTGACCATGCGGCTGGCATTCAAGTTCACGCGCTCTGGAGTTGGGGCCCTCGACCACCATCCAAACCTCGACGTCAAGCCACCACACCATGTATTTCTATTTCGATAGATACTTATGTACCTATAAATGATTTTTAGAAAAAATAAAGAGCAAATTATAATGCAGCTGTAGTTCAAATTTAACCCGTTTCCACCTGATTTGACATAAATTTGTCTTTTTCACGAGAGGTGTATAAAATCTTTTAACACCCAACCATTTTGTCAATTTTACATTAAATATGGTCTAGTATTTTATAAAAATGATTTGGTCCAATTTCGAAACAAATATATGGTAGGTCCTTCACAAAACAAAATCATTTTGGGCACTTGAAAAAAGTAAAATGATTTTTACATACAAGGAAAATGAAAACTTCCTTAATCAACATTGTTTGCCATTCCAATATGCACCCTTGTGCATAATATTTTATTATTTCAACAAACTATGTCATGAATGTGGCCATGAGATTGATCATTTGGCTTGAAAGTCATTAATCTTCACACATGATAGCCCATTTCTAAGAACACTTTTTAAAAATGATTGTCGTAATACAAGTGGTTTTCCATTTTTTTGATTTTTTTCATGGTAACTTTGTCACATATAATGACACAATGCAAAGGTTTTCCATTTTTTTGAATTTTGTTTTTAATTTTTTCATGACCATTTCAAAATGCGGTCAAAACAGCGGGCATGACCATTCCTACCTAGTGGTTGAATCTTGGAAACCTTTTGGTGTTTCTCTGATTAAATAGATACTTGTGTACCTAGAAATGATTTTTGGCAAAAATAAAGAGCAAACTAAAATGTAGCTGCAATTCAAATTTGACCCGCTTCCAACTGATTCAACTAAAATTTGTCTTTTTCACGAGAGGTCGATAAATACTTTAACACCCAACCATTTGGTCAATTGTACATTAAATATGGCCTAGTATTTTAGAAAAATGATTTGGTAGGTCCTTCACAAAAAATTCATTTTGGGCACTTGAAAAATGGAAAATGATTTTTACAAAAAAGGAAAATGAAAACTTCCTTAATCAACATTGTTTGCCATTCCAATATGCACCCTTGTGCATAATATTTTATTATTTCAACAAGCTATGTCATGAATGTGAACATAAGATTGATCATTTGGCTTGAAAGTCATGAATCTTGACACATGATAGCCAATTTCGAAGAACACTTTTTTAAAATAATTGTCGAATTAGAAGTTTATTGTTTTTCCTGGTAACTTTGTCACATATAATTAAACAATGCAAAGGTTTTCCATTTTTTTGAATTTGTTTTTGATTTTTCATGGCCATTTCAAAATGCGGTCAAAACAGCAGGCATGACCGTTCCTACCTAGTGGTTGAATCTTGGAAACATTTTGGTGTTTTTTTAACTAAATAGATACTTGTGTACCTAGAAATGATTTTTGGAAAAAATAAAGCGCAAACTATAATATAGCTGCAGTTCAAATTTGACCCGCTTCCAATTGATTCAACTAAAATTTGTCTTTTTCACGGGAGGTCGATAAAAGCCTTTAACACCCAACCATTTGGTCAATTGTACATTAAATATGGCCTAGTATTTTAGAAAAATTGATTTGGTACAATTTTGAAACAAATATATGGTAGGTCCTTCACAAAAAAATTCATTTTGGACACTTGAAAAATGGAAAATGAATTTTACACATAAGGAAAATAAAAATTCCTTAATCAACATTGTTTGTCATTCCAATATGCACCCTTGTGCATAATATTATATCATTTTCAAGAAACTATGTCATGAATGTGGCCATAAGATTGATCATTTGGCTTGAAAGCCATGAATCTTCATAAATGATAGCACTTTTCCAAGAACATGCACGCACAGATTTACCGCCCGCCTGTCCTCCGCCACGCACGCATGCACAGATTTACCGCCGGATCGTTCTGACTAGCTGCTGCTCCGGTGGTGTGCAGATCTCGTGGTCTGACCCCGTGGATATGGAGCAGGCCGTGTTGCGGTTGCCGCCCTTCCCCTAAAGTCCAGCCATGTCGTGATGGATGGTACACCGCTCTGCCTCTCTGCTAAACAGCGTGTCGTAATCTTCCTCCGCGCCGCACGTGCACTTCTATGATGACCCTGTGTTTGGTAGTGAACTAGTGGCTACTGACCTCAGGGTTGTGTGGGATTTGTCGGAACAATTATGCATGGTCACTGCCTTTAGATTTCTGGTCAAGCATGCCAACTAAGAAATTTATGTGGTGTCTGTGCCTTCTGATTTTGTACAGACTGCAGACCGCTGAATTACTCAATCCACTTGCCCAGCTTTGATGCAATTGATTGCAGTAGAAAATAGAACCAACAACAGCATCATAGTGTTTGTAACTTGTTACTGTCGTGCGTGTCTAGTGTAGTTCTTGCTGATCAGTGTTGGCTTCACTATAAAAAAGAAATATTTGTATTTTTCTATAAAAAAAGCAGGATATTTCACCTTCCAAGTCATTCCGTATAGTGTCCCTGCTAGGGAGAAACTTCAAAATATCTATGGCAACACATTCAATACTGCTCGACAGGTTTAGATTTTTCACAATACACTACAAAAAACAAAATAGGTGTTTGCAGCATAATGCACTTTAGAAATCCCATTTTGATCTATGATGAATTTGGTTTTGAATTTAATAGCATCATCCGTGTTATGTTTATTAGTTTATCTTGTTCAATACTGCTCGACAGGTTTAGATTTTTCATCTCGCCTTTAAGAACCATTGGCTCAATTACTAAAATTTGTTATCTATCTGCAGCAGTGCTTGACAATAACAATAACAGTCTTGTGAATAAGAGTCTTCTTGTCCAGCTCGCACTTTACCTTAACAGGGCTCATAAATTTGTTAAGGGGCAGCCTTTCTGACTTGACAATAACAGAGCAAGGTCAAGTACAGTGCTTGACAATAACAATAACAATAACAGGGCTCAGAAATCTATGTCCAGAAGAGTCAAGGGGCAGCCTTTCTCACTTGTGAATTTAAAACTACAGAACAGACTTCCCGTAATACTGTTGCTAGTGTGTTCCTGCATCAGTCCTTTTTTTTAGTATAAATCTTTTAGATTGTTGGAGTTCAAAATCAACATATTTTGGCCGTTGGAATGTTTTCCCATGCTTTCTTTTTATGAATGTGCAGTGGGTGCTAACATTGCTTAACGGTTCCTTCTTTCAGCCGACCCTAAGAAAACATTGCACCTACACGCCCTGGATGGAGCCAAGGAGAGGTTGCACTTGTTCAAACTAAGCTTGTTGGAACTGTGTGTGCAATACCTGGACGAGAACAGGAACCTGATACTGGCCATCCTCGACAACCAGAACAACGACAAGGTGGAGGAGTGCGCACGGTGAGTCCGATCCCTGATCTGATCTGGTCTGGTATCCTTGTGAACTACTCCAGCAACTATGTTGTTCGAGCACTACACTCGTGATGGAATGCTGCAGTGTTTTATGTAGTTTCTTCTATCTTAGCTCTTATGGTAACATCATCAGTTAGGAACAACATAATTACAATATGCTATGGTCGTCTAATACAGATTCAAGGTCCGTCCCAGTTTGGAGAATCAGATGTTCCCATTTTGAGAAGTATCTTGGTCGAGGGCCAAGTTGATTTGTGCTAGTTCTAGGCCGATGAAGAAATATGTTTATTTATAAAAAGTATCTGTATGATATAGATGTGATTACTGTGTAAAAAAGTACCACTGTTTGTTGTTCAGTGCACTATTTCCCTGCTTCCATACTACCGGTGATGCGCAACAGTTTCATCTTTATTTTTCAGTCATACTCATGCATCTTCATGTGCATTTTACTAATTATATGACAGAATTGGTGCTTAATCTTCTTCCTGCATCTATGATAGAATTGGTGCTTAATCTGCTACTGATTTATATTCTGTGTTTGTTAACACCAAGTCTAGAACTGTTGCTTTGATTTTTTCCTATTATTTAGCCTAGATTATTGAACTATTGGAACAGTACTGAACTATTGGAATACTTTTATTTTGGTAATTTTGTGTCTCCTATTATGTATCCTAGCAGTATTGAACTATTGGAATAGTACTAAACTATTGGAATACTTTTACTTTGGATAGTAGTATTGAACTAACATGTTACTTGAAAGCATTTACTCGGTGGCAATGCTTCATGGTAATTATGTGTCTCTATCCTCATTGTTCTGTTTTCTTGTTGGCAGATATTTTGCCTAACTTCAAGACGAGTGCTCTCTCTCTTATACAAGTGAAGCCAGGCTAAAGATATTCAAAGAAGGGATAACATATTTTTGTATAAAAAGTTATGTATTGATAGCTGGGTTATCTGCATGATGTAAACTCTGGAATTTCATGTATCTTCTCTGTTTGTGAATGAAATATTGTACATTTCTGAATTACAATTGTTCTGTTTTGTTTATAATAGTGATTATGTATGTGATTTGGAAACGTGTGAATTGGAACCTGGCTGATGGGACCTAGTTATGAAAATAATTTGAGCAGTTTTGAAATTTCTATTATGTGGGCCCAATATGTGAGACTATGACAAGTGGGACCTATCTTATTGGTGGGACCAGATATAATGGCCCAAACAATGTTAAAAGCCCACAGCCCCAAAAACAAAAAAAAGGCTGAAAAGTTGGGCGAGGCCCATGTATCTAACCAAAATCAATAGAAAACATATATACTAAAAAGGTTGAATTAATGGGCTCGGCCCATCTAAAAGACCGAACTGGACCAGGCTGATTCTAATCTACGACCAATTCAGTTGGTCAAAATTTTGCCATGTCAGCTTGCCACGTTGGATTCGATGTGGCTTGGGCAGACAACCAACGACCAAAATAATTTCAATGCTTTCGTTTGGTCGTAAAATTCTACGACGATTCCAGCAGAAAGGTCGTTATAGTTTATTAGAGACCCTCAGCTTTTGACCTTCTGTTTTTGGTCGTAAAAAGGTCGCAAATGGAAACCAACGACCGTTCGATGACAAATATTGAAGGTCGTAAGTTCGCATATATCTTGTAGTGACCATACCGGAAATATACTCCTTCCAAACAACACTATCCTGGAGGAAATGTGGAGCCACTTGAATGAAAAATTAAAAGCATGTATAGAAAGGTGTTTGCAATGAAAAATAAATAATTAGTGGACTGGTCTGCATACACGGCATATCTATTTATTCTGAGAAAACAGGAAAAGGGATTTTAAGTTGTTGCTTCCTCCTTTTTTGGAAGAACTGGTTCTATATGCTATTTAAATGCTTCTTGTATTTAAAACCAAACTGGTTTGATTTCTTTGTGAAAATATAATCATCAACATGATTTCCAATTGAGTTGGCAAATAACATTCGCAAAAGCCGGTCCACCGATATTAGGGGACCACGGGCGAAAAGATATTGGTGGCCCTAGTTCACACGGATTGAAATACTACAAAAGGAAATGATTAGTACATATGCTACTGCATTCCGTTGCCAAGTTAATAACCAGTACATCAGATAGATTCATGGTCTCTAGAATCTAAAAAGGACATTACAAACACCTTACTTATATCATTCAAAAAAAACAGCTTACTTCTATATCAATAAAAGAGACCAATATTATCATACTAAGGAACACATTATGGTTCCACAAAAGATTGATTCAGACACAAAGTTCTTTCAAGATTAGATATTCTGGAAGCATCAGCAGATTACTGCTTAAAAATGATCAACACAAGGAATAAAAGCACCTTAATATGGCTGGATAGTGGTGTCTGGATCCGTAGCAAGAAAATAAGTCCCACTAGTAAACAGAATTGACGATGAACTGAAGGAACATTTCCCCTGTTCCTTTCTCCTTCTGTCTCCCTAATCTAATGAGTGTCTCTAGAACTAAGAAAAAAAGGAAATAATATAAGAGACTCCATTTAGTATTGCCTATGCAGGAAAAAATCAAAGATATTTAAAGCTGAATTGAGAAATAAAAGGCAAACACATACCATCACCCTGACAATTGAAAGGACGAGCAGAACAGTTTAGCTGCTTGTGGAAGAATGGAACAGTGTTGTTCTATGTGCGTAGATGCAAGTGCTTGGGCTTATGCCACAAAGCATACACCTGGGAGCAAAAAGTAGATTATCTCGTGACCATTTATTAGATGATCGTAGGACGGCTGAAGTGTTAAAGCTTCTTTAGTCCCAGCTTAGTCACCTCAAACTATGGAACATCAATATGTACGATAGAGAAAATTTCAGTGCTTTTGTGTGTTCTGTTTGGTTCAGTTCAAACGAATATGATAAGACATCATTGAACAAGAAACAGTAAACATATGTGATCATCTGCAATACCAGATTGAAATTTAAGACTAATTTAACACCCTAACATGTCAGCAAAAATATTAACCAGTGTCTCTTGCATAATACGATTAGTGTCAGATTCATACATAAAAATCGACCATAGCTAGGCTGACTTCATTTTCAAACTTTTATGGTGGTTGCTGAAATTAAACAAGAGAATCGATTGATTACCACTGATAGGGCTATGTGTTGGCGGAGAAGCTAGCGGCGACGTTGCTGAAATTACTGAAGCGGACGCATGTACAGCGTTGCCGACGGTGGCACCCCTGACACCTTCTTCTTGCCTAGATCCAATGGGGTACGAGAGGCCTTCAACTCGTATGATCCTTTTGCAAAGGAGTGGGCAAGGTGGCGGCGTGGAGAAATCCCATTGCGATGAAGATTTGCACGAGGATGCAAGAGGTGCTAGCACGACGGCGGCCTAGCGGGCGGATTTGGCAGTCCGCCGCGGTGGAGATTGGCAGGGCGGATATGGCAGTCCGCCGCGGTGGAGATTGGCAGGGCGGACTAGGCAGCGCTGGGGTGCGGGAGAAGCTAGCCCAACGGCGCCATGGATGGGCAGCGGAAGGTCGTGGCAGCGGGATTGAAGGACGCACACACGGATTCTGTTGCGTTCGTGGGTAGAGATGGGCCATGTAAGTTTCTTTTTTTTTGCCTCTTTTCTATTTATTTTTTATTGTTAAACTCATGCATGTAACCTAAAACGTCTCAAAAATCGTCTCTATTTATTTGCACATGTAAAAATTAGAAATGTGATATACCTAAAAAAAGTTAAGATTTGTGACGTTCTATATATCGTCTCAAGAAGTGTGTCTACATAGTAGATGCTTCCTAATATAGGGACGAATATAAAAGCGTCTTAGAAAACATGTGCCTACTGACATGTTTTGTTGTAGTGTTCGTACGTATCTCGAACGAACACCGTGTTTGTTTAGGGTTCGGCCTTGACGATGCCCTATGTTGGAGATGCTTTAAGGCTCGCGCGGTGACATTGTTTTGATGGTAGGAATTTCCATTGCTACCCACCACACATTGATATTGATAAGTCTTATCGATCAATTTCTTAAGAATCATTTATATATAATTTAGTTGTGTGCATTTGTCTTGTTGTAGAGGTCACAAGTACAATTGTCCTGTGAACCAACATGTGGTTGGACGGTTAGTATAGTCGGTAACCCATGAGAGTCTAAATCCTAGACTTAACATTGACGCGTTTAGTGAAATGAGTCGTTTTCGTCGACTACAGAGACGTTTGTAATGATTTCGTTAAGTCTCAAGATAATGTGTCCGTTCAACCTTTCGAAAATACTTATAAAGATAGAAAGCATGTGTGTATTCATAAAGATGAATGTATGTATGTATATATAAGCGTCCGCGTTTGTACTGAGTTCTTGGTTTGTCTTGAAAAGAAAATCCGGGAGTGTGAGCGTGTTTTACACTTTTAAGTCTAATTATTCCTTTCAGAAAACAAAACCGTGAGTACATTTTTCACTTTCTTTTTGCGGGGAATATTTGTCACTTTCTTGAATACAAAATTTGGCACGTAGGCCACCCGTATTATGGCACGTCGAAAGCATGTTGGTCCGAAACCTGAACGTCCCAGGTATGCGACGGCGATGCCTGTGGACCTCAAGCCTTCCCGTCTCTATTCCCGTTCGGCATTTCTCGGCCCGGTTCATTCGGAGCACGCACCACGACCAATAGTTAGCTCACTCTTTCCCTTCAAAAGGAAAAGGAAAAATAGTTAGCTCACTCATCTCATTTTGTCGTTGTTGCGGTGAGCTCACTCACTTCCATCCCCTAAAAAATAAACACTCGTTGGCTGTTACTAGTGCGTTCCGTCTCGTGGAAAAGCCCAGCTGAGTGAAGCAGGAAGGAAGGAGGCAGCTTCCAGAATTTTCTTGCTTTGTTTATGGGGCACACACGGTGGCGGCTTTCACAACGAGCCACTGGATCCGTTTACGAATGATCTGCGCAGCTACGTACACCCCACATGAGATTAAAATAATCCGGCCATCGCCGGGGCCGCCAGTAACCTATCACTGTCGAGACCTACGCTGCGCATTGACTACCTACATATTTGTATTGATGTCCTTTACCTGCCAGATAGGTCAAGCACGATCACGCGTCGGCGCGATCGAATCAGGAAGGTCTGAAGAAGCATCTGTGCGAGTGAGACTTTCTTGAGAACTGCAGCAGACCGTGGCTGAGCCTGAGCGCTAGAAAGGGGAAGGAATGGGAGAGTATCAGACGACCCGAATTTGGCAAAAACACACGATATTCATAGCTGGACAAGTTACTTGAATCTGCAAAAAAGATCCACAGCTCCACAGGCTTGGAAGATGGAATCGGCCTACATAGCTCCTAGGCTAGGAGTAGTCTATTCTTTGCTTAGAATGATCTCCGGGGGTCTGCTCCGTCTCTCCGTGGCGGGCGCCTATGTACAGGTCAGCGCGCTGGCTTCAGAGTTCTCACCGGGCCGGCCTCACTGGAAGCCGCCGAGGCCGTTGAGCAGCAGCTCGTGCGGGCGCAGCAGGGTCGGGGTGGCCGCCAGCGGCAGCGGGGACGGGTAGGACATGTCCAAGTCGGAGGCGTCCGGGAGGTCGGCCGAGAGCGCGTCGCCGGGCATGAGCGGGGCGCGGCAGAGCGGGCAGGTGCGCTGTCGGTGGCCCATCCAGCGGTCGATGCAGCCGCGGTGGAAGACGTGGCGGCAGTTGGACAGCCGCCGCACCTCGTCGCCGCCGCCGATGCCGCAGAGGCAGACGGCGCAGTCGCCGTCCCCGCACACGGACGGCGAGGACGCCAACAGCTCGTCGAACCGCAGCACGGGGAGCGCCTCCTCGACGGCGGCCATCGGGGGCAGCGCGCGGAAGCCGGGCCGCCGGTGCTGCAGCGATTGCGAGGGCAAGGACGAGGGCGCCGCCCCGTGGTGCGCGTGCCACTGCGCCTCCTCCGCCGTGGGCGCGCTGCCGCCGAGGTCGATGAGGTCGCCCAGGCCCACGGCGTGGAAGGCCCAGAGGAGGAAGCGGTGGAGGTGGCCGAGGAGGAGGAGCGCCTGCAGGAGCAGCCGGGGGAGCAGCAGCTCCGAGTACCCCACGGGGAAGCCCATGGCGTCGATCTTGGCTGGCTTGGAGGTGGTCCGGTCCGTCCAGGCGTGCGAGGCGTGCGCGTGTGTCGCGGAGCAGAGCGGGGCAGAGGCACGGGACGGGAGAGGCCGGGTGACACACAGACACAGTGGTAGTGGACTAGTGGGGCTCTTCTTATATAAAGCGCCGGTCAGCCAGTCGGGAGGGAGACGAGTGGGAAGGGGAATAACGCGGAAAGATCGACGAGTGTGGGTGTTGCCTCGGGCGGCGGTAGTTAGTTGGGACGTGGGTGTGCGTGTTGGCCCGCCTCAGGATTGGACGGTGCACTGGCCCGGTGAGAACCTCGGGTAGGTCCATACTGGGGCTTTGCTTTCGTTCCGGCCCCGTCCACCTCGACTCTCCCAGTCTCTAATTTTAGTCTCCGCTCCCTGGATTTACTGTTACCAGTAGCGTAGCCAACTTTTCTTTTTAAACACAGCACCAGCACATACACGCCCACGCTCAGCTATGAGATATGGTGTGTTGGCACCTCGCTCCTGCTCTTTTGGGTTGTTGTCCCCGGATGAAAGCTTAGGTTTGGATCTGGATCCGTGATGGCGTCATCCTTGACACCGTTTCTCTTTTGAGAGCATCACTTTTTGAAGACATAGCTTGAAGGTCGTATTGCGTTTTCTTGATGCTTGCTGCTATTCTAGGTGAAAGCTTAGGTTTGAATCATGATCAGTGATGTCGACATCCTCGACGTCGTTGCTTTGTTGGGAGCATCATTTCTTGAAGACATGGGTTGAAGGTCCTATTGCCTTTTTTGTGTTCATCGCTAATCTGGGTGATGCTTCAGAGGAGCTATGTACGACGTCGCAGGTGAATTCGAGATATGGCTTTCTCACAGCTATTTGAGTTCCGCCATCCACCCGCCGGCTCTTTTAGGGACTCAAGGGTAGGTTTATGTCCAGCAAAGCTAGTTATTTGCGTTGGTCGAGACGCGGTTTTGATGACCATTTTAGATCAAAGTCGTTTGTGTTGTGATTGTATTGTGTGTGGTTGAGTTGATGTTTGATTTGCTTCTCACTTGGTTGTGGTTAGAGCATGCATGTTTGTCCTCCGTCTTCTACAAAACTAAGGCATGCAGTTTGCATGTCAAAAAAAGTTGACGTATATCTTAGCCCAATAATTGTACTACAATTTTAATCGGCTGTCATGTGGCCTCGACTTTCTATTTTTGGAAATCTGTATATGATTTTGTAACGCCATGTAGTACACACAAAACTATGAAGCAAGAGCATTTTTATGAGTACGTAAAACTATAAATCAAAAATATTCACCTAGAAGCATGGTTGTATGGCTCATCGCAATGAAAGTATAGTTATCATGCATGTCAACTAAGTAGTTTAAATGAGATGATATACAATTAAATGAAGAAAAAGGAAATTGGGTATCATGATAGGATACCATGTCATATTAAATGATGTGGTACTATGTGTCACGTATAACAATGAATGAGTTCATCTATGATATTAACCTATTATAATGTACTGTGAAAGTAGTATCATACATTAGCATCATATGCAAGTTATTCATACAATATGATGATACCCATTACAACCAACCTAATACTAGAGAGTACTATATGGGCTTCTATATATTTGTGTCATAGGAAAGCCATACTATCAAGAAGGGTTAGATGAAATAGAAATAGAGGGGTTCTTGACCTAATACTAGAGATGAAATAAAAATAGTGGGGGGGGGGGGTCTGTAATCCTTTGCGTTCCAAAATCCTCGAGAGGCAATCTACCTTTTCATATCACGCATGTGATACGAATCCAATGTATCAATAATTTATGAAATATTCATGCCATATTTATCTATATTTACAATACCTTTGTACGGTTTTGATGCACTTTATATGATTTTATTGGAACTAATCCGGACTGACGCTATTTTCAGCATAATTACTCTCCTGTTGTTTTTAACTAGAAAATAGAAGTTCTTAACGATTTTTTCTGGAACATATAAGAAATATTGGAGCGAAGTACCACCAAAGGGGGCCACCAGGTGCCCCCCAACCGACAGGGCACGACCACTCCCTGGGCGCCCCCCAATGGCTTGGGACCACCTCGTGGCTCCGTTTAGCATGATTCCAACGTTAAATTTTTTTGTAAATCCCAAAAAACCAAGAAGTTAACCTAGAACTTCCGCTCGGCCGCCGCAAGCCTCTGTACCATAGAAATCTCATCTGGAGCCCTATTTCGGCACCCTGCCGAAGTGGACAATCATCACCACACGCCATCTTTATCATCCCGGCAGTCTCCATGTCAAAGAGGGAGTAGTTCACCCTTGAGGCTTAGGGTATGTACCAGTATCTATGTGTTTGATCTCTCCCTCCCGTGTTCCTTAGATTTCACGATCTTGATGTATCACTGGCTTTGTTAATATAGTTGGATCATATGGTGTTTGTCCCTTGCTATCTTGATGTGATGAATTGAATATTTCCCTTGAAATTTTGTTATGTCATATTAAATATTGGATTTGAGATCCCTTGATGTATGTCTTGCATGTGGATATTTGTGGTTACAATGTCGTGTTCTATTGATTCACATGATATATGTTTTGGTACTAGACTTGCGGATTTCCATCGTGACAATAGGGTAATCTACGTACATGGGTTGATACACGTTCTTGTCTTACTTTCTCCGATAGAAATCTTGGGGCACTCTTTAAAGTTCTTTGTGTTGTATTGAATATGATGAATATAAAATTGTTTGATGCATGTCGAATAATTAGCCCACAAATACTTGAGGAGACATTGGAGTATCTCGGTGACAATAGGGTTGATCGACGTGTATCAAAGGTGTTATTCTAGTACGAACTCTAGGGTTGTTTGTGACACTTATACGGATAGCTCAATAGATTGATCAGAAAGAATAGCTTTGAGGTGGTTCTACTATGTACAACAATTTCATCTTATGTTCTCCGCTAGATATGAACTTTGGAGTGATTCTTTATCGCACGTTGAGGGATGATCATATGATTCTATTATGATATCATCGGCGGGTTGCACTAGTGAAAGAATGAATGCAAGGCCTTATTTCTAAGCATTGGAATACTGTTTATGCTCACTTTTGTTACTTGTTACCTTGCTATTTTTATATTTTCAGATTAAGAAAACCTATATATACTATTAATACTACACTTGTATCACCATCTCTTCGCTGAACTAGTTGAAAACACAATTCTACCAAAGGTGGTTTTGGTAATTAATAACAACATATGTGTCATTGAATTAATGATTCTATCTAAGTATATTTCAGAAAAGTTCAAAGATGCAATGGCTAAGGGATTGTGAGGAGAAACCCCTTGATGCAAGGAAAGGAATAGGATTGGCCAAGCTTCAAGCTACAAGACTCTACATTTCATATTTGTGATAAATCACATTTGAGTCCATAGGAAAGCCCATACTATTAAAAGGGAGTGAGGTATCTATGATGAATTGGTTAATCAAGTGCTTAGAGATAGCCACAAAAAATACTCAGCCATTCTCCCACAAAATTCTGTGTCCAAAACCTAAACATCAAAATCAGTGCCACTAACAATTTCCACTCGGCCCTACCAATTGTTTCAGAGGCAGAACCTATGCCTAACCCTAGAATCTCGTTACCACCAACTTCCCCTTCAGTGCCACTGAAAATCAGTGACTAACTTTCTGGTTTATCGATTTTTGGAATCGGAATTTATGAGTTTTTAAATCGGTCTCGCCGATATTTGGAAACTGCCCTAAGTCACAATGTCGGTATCACCGAGATTCCTGTATCGGTCTCACCAAGAGTTCAAAAGTGTCCACATTTAGTGCAACTCGGTGCCACCGCGATTCATTTTGGTTTCATCGAGTTAAGTAATAATGTTGTAATGGTTGGATTTTAGGAGATGCCAATATATACCCATCCACCACATCTTATTCGAAGAGGAAGCAGTGAGAACACACATACACTTGTCATATCCATTTTTTCTGAGAGAGAGCCACCTACTCATGTGTTGAGACCAAGATATTCCAATCCATCCATTAGAAACTTGATCTCTAGCCTCGCCAACTTGCTTTCCACCCAATCAATCTCTTCTACCCATGCCAAATCTGTGAGAGAGTGATTGAGTGTTGAGGAGACTATCTATTGAAGCACAAGAGCAAGGAGTTCATCGTTCTACCGCATCTATTATCTTTTGGAGGGTGGTGCCTCCTAGATTGGTTAGGTGTCACGTGGGAGCCTCCTATTTCGTGTTGCGGTTGAACCAAGAAGTTTGTAATGGCAAGGAGATCGCCTACTCCATGGAGATCTACCTCGAGTGAGGCTAGTCCTGTGTGGACGTAAGCCATGGTGGAATAGACAAGGCCGCTTCTTCATGGACACCTTGTGAGTGGATCTCTCCATGGACTCTCGCATCCGTTACCCTCCGTGGGTTCAAGTCTCCACTAACATGGACGTACGATATTACCACCTATCGGAACCACGCCAAAAATCGTCGTGTCAGCCCTTGTGTTTGATCTTCCTATCGATACCCTTTACTTACATTTGCATGTCATTACTTTACGCTTCTATACTCTTAGATATGTTGTAGGGTGTGCTTGACTTGCTACAACTGCTAAAACTGGCCCACAACTAAAATTGGGAAAAAGCTAAGTTTTATTTGGTCAAGTAGTCTAATACGCCCCCCTCTAGACATACTATGGATTCTACAAGCGGTATCCGAGCTTTGGTCTCCATTGCATTGGTTTCACAACCTAGGAGAGTATGGCGTCTAGTGAGGGAAATTACCATTGGAGAGGTCCATATTTTGATGGCACAAACTTTTCTAGTTGGAAGCATAAGATGAAAATGCATATTCTTGGTTATAACCCTGTTGTTTGGGCTGTTGTTCGTGTTGGATTGCAAGGTGATTTCTGCAGTGATGGAAAGGAACTAGATCGCGAAGCGACAACGGGAGAATTAAAGATGGTGCAATACAATGCTCAAGCATGTGACATTCTATTCAACAGCATGTGCCCCGAAGAATTCAAAAAAATCAGCCGCCTTGAGAATGCCAAGGAAATTTGGGACACTTTGATTGATATGCACGAAGGTACTGAACCCGTCAGGGAATCTAAGTTGGATGTGTTACAAAGTCAGCTTGACAAGTTCAAGACGAAGGATGGTGAAGGAGTCGTCGAAATGTATTCTAGGCTAGCTCTCATCACAAATGAGATTGCCGGCTTAGGAAGCGAAGAGATGACCGACAAATTCATCATCAAGTAGATACTTAGAAACTTGGATGGGAAGTACGATGCCGTGTGCACATTGATTCAAATGATGCCAAACTACAAGGATCTCAAGCCAATGGAAGTCATTGGAAGGATTGTCGCTCATGAAATGCCACTCAAAGATAAACAAGATCTACACAACAAGTCAAGCGGTGCTTACGAAGCTTCAAGTGATGCTCCCGCTACTTCAAATGACAACCTTGTCACCAATGAAGAGATAAGCCTCATGGTCACGAAATTCAACAAGTTCTACAAGGGTAGAGGTAAAGATAGAAGCTCTAGCTCAAGATATGGAGAGAAGCGTTCATCTAGTCATGATAGAAACTGCTACAACTATGGAAAGCCCGATCACTAATCCAATGAGTGCTCAGTTCCCCACAAACGAAGAGAAGACTCACCTAGAAGATGAATCTCAAGAGAACAATCACCTCGCAGAAAGAGGTGGAGTATAGAAGATCCTTATGAACAAAGACCCTCCCACAGAAGTAAGGAATTGGAGAAGAAGGACAAGTACACCAAGATCCACTCAATAAGAAGACATCAAGCTCATGTTGGTGAATGGGTATCCAGCTTCGAGTCTCACAACCAATCCGAGAGAACCTACTACTCCAACCCATACTATAGTCAAGGTGAATGTGTTTCCGGTCTTGCACTCGTATCCTCTAACTCGTATGCATATTTGATTCACCAAATGAAGGGATTGAAAGCTGCTTCATGTATAAAGGCCCCAAGGTATCACAACCCGAGTACTTTGACTTTAATAGTGATGAAGATGACTTGTTAGGAGAAGATGACTTGCTCTTTGATAAAACTAGTGATAACAATGAAAATGAACTTGATGATAATCATGCTAGTCAAGATAGGTCGTATGATGATGAGAACAAAGAGATTGAACGACAAACTAAATAATTAAACACTCTTAGGTTAGCTCATGAATCTACTCTATAAGATCATAGAGAGCTTGCAAGAATTCATGAGAAGCTACGCTTCGAGAATTGCATACTTGGGGAGAGAAGGAATTCATGAATGGGAAGACTCAAGATGACCTTCCGCCACAAGACGACAAGGGCAATGGCAAGCTTCAAGAGGAGATTGACTCTCCCCAAGGGAACAAACTCTCAAGATGACCTTCCGCCACAAGACCACAAGGGCAATGGCAAACTTCAAGAGGATATTGACTCATCTGAGGAAGAACCCCAAGCCAACGTCAAGTGGATTCCCAAGGCCACTACTATCTCTACTTCATCTAGTGCTACCACAACTCCAAGGATCTCCATCAAGTTGATGTGGGTCCCCAAGAAGAAGAACTAGAGAAGTTCTTGAGGGGTGACTCGGCCAATGAAATTAACTCTTATTCATTTTGGCAAGAACTATATGCAATCAACTCCAACCATATGTATGATTTGAAGGAGTCACACATTCCCTCATAGATAAGCAAGGGACAAAGTAATTAATGTGTCATTGGACATCATCTCACATGTACTTCACTCCATGTCCATACCTATCCTTGTATTTGTTCATTTTGTTTGAAACTAACCCATGTAGGTGACAAGAGTAAGAAACAACAAGGATTGCTCCCAACTCAAGATGATCTTCATCAAAAATGAGCATCCACCACTTCTACACATACATGAAGTCTTCTACAACAAAACCCAAGGTTAGTTTATCCCTCTTAGGGGGTATGTCACATAAAGGGGGAGCTTTACTCTAAGACTTGAATATAAGAATCTCTTAAGGTGTGAACACATTGAAAGCATTATGTAAAAGTGGCAACCCTACTTGTGCTTAAACGCTGAGTATGAACTATGATCAAGTATTCTTGCTTGGCTCCTAAGTCAATATACTCATACATAGATGACTTTGTCATCGCCAAAGTGCTTGGTAGATAATAGAGTGGTTGTGCAAGTTTGCCATGTTTTTATTTAACATTTTATTGTGTGAGCATGTTGGTATGCATAATTTTGCTTATTCGAGGATATCCAATTGTTGTTACATGACTTTATATTTTATTTGGCCAATTTGATATACAAGAATGCCTAAGTAACCCTCTCTAGCTATCTATGTTTTCTCATCTCAAATTATATTCATGCTACATCACAAAATTTGAGCAAGCACTTTAGGGTCACTCCGTGTGAGGAGAACTCAGAGATCCTCTCGACAAGAGAGGACTTCCAAAACCTCCCATGTGCAACTCGATGTGACCAACTCTAAATTTTGGTCCCACCGAAGCACTAGGGTTGATCAGGGTTTATGATCTCGGTACCACCGTTAGGAAATTCTCGGCCTCATCGAGTTTCACTCTCACCAGGCAGTTATGGAACTCGATGGCACTGATATTTCCAACTCGGTGTCACCGACAGCGGGAAATATAAATATCCGGCGGAACCGACTTTTGAAATTCAATCGTCAAATGTCACACCCGCAACCCCCTTGGTGTCATGCTCTCTTCTCCAGGACATCGTCGTTCATCTGTCTTGCGTCCTCGCTGTAGGAGTCCTTGTCATCAGCGGCAATCTCTCCCGCCGCCGCCGCCATAGGAGGTCTTCACCAAAATTAGGGCAAAGACCTCGCCCCTCTTTGTGCTCCTTTATCTGAAACATGCGCAAATAGGTTTAGTCCATCTACAATCCACGATTGCAATATTTATATCCAGAATAGATCTTCATTATATTAGGGAAGAAGAAGTTTTTATGTTTAACCGTCCGCAAACTGAATCTCGGCGCCACCGAGTCAAAAAAATTGGTCTAACCAATTTACGTTTTAGGGATAGAGAGAACAATCTAGATGAAACCGAGTTGCTCTTTTTGGTGAAACCGAAAAGGCTGCCAAGTTTTTGTTGAGGAGGTTGTATGTCTCGGTGGCTCCGTAATCTTTGACTCGATGGAACCGAAATCCTATTTTACTGAAAGTTAACCTTAAGATTTAAGTTCAATTTTGAAAACTTCTATGTTTTGTGATGCTCATCCACTCCTGCTCTTCTATATCTTTTCACAGGGTCAGCTTGTTTGCTTGGTTGCTTGTCAGTATGTCAAGTTTAGAATTTAGCTTGAATGATTCCACACAGCCAAGTGTGGAAATGGACTCGGGCACAAGTCTAGACAGGACAACTTCTAGCCCAGGTACTCCAAGCTCCCATGATATCCCAAAGGTAGCTACGAGGTCCAGAAAGAATATTAATTCTACCGAGGAGGATGTTGACTTCATTCCAGAAGAAAGCATTCCCTAAAAGAAAAACGAGAGGGTCACAATCAAGAAAACTGTGAGAAAGGAGTATGCTAGGGCTAATTCTATGATAGCTCCTGAGACAACTCAGAAAGGGATGAAACTCACCCTTGAGAACCCCTCTTCCAAGCAGGATAAGAAGCGAGGGAAGAAGAGAGCCAGGAAGAGAGTTGTACATGTTGTTGGGAGGCCAACGTCCATGTATGAAGATCCAGCAGAAGCTGCTGAAGAAGAAGAGTAAGAGGAAACTGCCAATCCACCTCCTTCCAAGAAGAAGAAGCTTATGGTAGATGCTATGCCAAGCAGGTTTGCACCTAAGACAATTCCTTATGCTCCCAACTCTAGGAAGCAGTAGCTTCCAAGAAGACTACTAGGGATATACGTGCAGGAGAGAAGAACAAGGACCCTGCATCAAGAGATGTTGCTGCAGAGGAGGAAGAAGATCTATATGTGTTGAGGACGTTGAGTGCTCAGTTTCCATTGCACAATGATTCCAGTTGGTGAGGACATGAAGAAGAGAAGGGATCAAGGACTGAGAAAGTGGAGAGCTACAAATCCCCATGTTGTTAGGAGGAGAACAGCTGTTGATCCTTGTTTTCATGCGCAGGAGCAACAATATTTGTATGAAACGGTGTTATTGGACAAGAGTCCCGCAGTAAGTGACATGAGATATGTGGACTAGGAATACATCAATTAGCATAAGGATTTCTTCCCTCACGTGAGAGAAAAGTTCACGACAATTGACATTGAAGATTTTGTTGGCAAAGAAATGACTACCTCGAATGATGAGATGATCATGTGATTCTACTCCATTACACACTTTTATCAGATGGTATGATTGTTTGGATGACTCAAGGTCACACATTTAAGTCAACTCTGGAGGAGTGGGCTACAACCATTGGTGCCCCAAAGGCACAAGAGGGTGACTTGGATGTGTACTCTGATAACATGTACTCCCTCCGTCCTAAAATAAATGTCTTAAGCTTAGTACAACTTTGTACTAGAGCTAGTACAAAGTTCAAACAGTTATTTGGAACACAAGGAGTACAATCGAGTGCCCTAGCAGTACTTGAAGACACACAAGTTTGGCTCAGTCTACTTTCTGCAAAGCAGGGATACCCACCCCAAACACCATTATGAGGTACACCCACCACAAACACCATTATGAGGTACACCCTGACGCCCAAGTCAGGAGATGAGAAGATGATCAGAAGTATTCCATCAATATGCCGCACCATGTTGATTCTCACACAAGGATTAGAGTGATGGATCTGATAGTTGACACAGTCACGACGATAGCTGCTGATCAGAAGAGATCATGTGGTTATGCTTCGTACATTCATATGCTCATCAATGCCAAGATTGGGAAGCATGCATATCAACTTGATCGTCCATAACTGTCACTTCAGCAGAGTTCAAAGACAATGAGGTAGTGATGGACGCCAGCCATCCCAGCTCACATACAACTCATCAGCAGGCACATGCAGCAGCAGAGGCAGAGGCAGCCACAGAAGCTCGAGCACCAGAGGTGAGATCCAGAGAGGAGCATATTTCATTTCTTGTCAACACCATCCAGGGGATGAAGAAGAATATTTGTGAGATTTTGCTGAACCAGAAGAGCCTTGAGAGGATTGTGGAGACAAAATTCCATGACTTAGATATGAAAGTAACGGAGTTGGCCACCACTGTTGAGCAGCTAAAGCGTGAAGTTGATGAAGTGCACACACCTCACTCTAGCAGTGATGATGATGATCTGTCTTCTCGTACAACTACTCAGTTCAGGACTCAGACTAGGTCTACAGCTATGCCAGTTCTAGTAGTTAGACCATCTTCATCACCCCAAGCATCAGCGCCTTCACCTCCATTAGCTCCACCAGCTCCTGCGCCTCCAGTGTCAACACCTCCACCTTATAGGACATCCGATGAAGCCTTTGTTGACGCTCTCCCATCGACTCCATCAACTGCTACCGGAGGATATCACGCCAGAGCGACACTTAGCTCTACACCTTTGAACCTTTTGGTAACTTGTTGCCAAAGGGGAGAAGCTTATAGATCATTAGGTCTGAGAGAGAGAGGGAGAGAGAGAGAGAGTTTTTCTTTTTTTTGCTCTCTTTTGTTTTTTCAAAACATTTGGTCTTTTGGATGTCTTAAACTTCAGTGTGTTTGATCATACACTTTGATTGTTGATGCTACTATGTTATATCTTTGAGCTATCTACATGATGATCACTCACTCATTTGTTTGGTGTTATGTGCGTTACTATTCATTCACATCATTTATGCGCACCACCAAGATGTATGTGACATGGAAGAGTGACACATGATCCTAATCGATTGTGCATTTGCATTCGAACGCAAATTTAAAATAATGCACAAATTTAGGGGGGGGGCTCTTGCATTTCACATACTTCTCAAATCGATGATGCTAATCATAGATTATATATTTTGTCGAAGCTTTGATCTATATGTTGTAAAAAATTACCAAGAAGGGGGAGATTGAAAGCACAATTGCTCCCTAAGGTGGTTTTCGTAATTAATAACGACATATGTGTCATTGAAAATGATTCTATCTAAGTATATTTCATAAAAGTTCAAAGATGGATTGGTTAAAGGGTTATGAGGAGGAACCCCTTGATGCAAGGAAAGGAATGGGATTGGCCAAGCATAAAGCTACAAGACTACATTTTATATTTCCACGATATCACATTTGAGTCCATAGGAAAGCCAATACTATTAAAAGGGGGTGAGGTATCTATGATGAATTGGTTGCTCAAGTGCTTAGAGATAGCAGCCAAAAATACTCATCCAATGTTCCACAAAATTATCTGCCAAAGCCTAAACATCAAAATCGGTGCCACCAACAATTTCCACTCGTCCCTACCAATTTTTCCAGGGATAGAACCTATGTCAAACCCTAGAATCTCGGTACCACAAACTTCCACTTCGGTGCCACTAAATATCAACAACCAACTTTCTGGTGTGTTGATTTCAAGAATCAGAATTTCTGAATTTTGAAATCGGTCTCACCGAGATTTGGAAACTACCCTAGGTCACCATGTCGGTACCGCCGATATGCCTGTGTTGATCTCACCGACAATTCGAAGGTTGCCATATTTAGTGCAACTCGGTGCCACCAAAATTCATTTCGGTTTCACCGAGTTGGGCAATAATGTTGTAACGGTTGGATTTTAGGAGATGCCTATATATACCCATCCACCACCTCTCATTCCAAGAGGAAGCAATCAGAACACACATACACTTGCCATATCCATTTTTTCTTAGAGAGAGCCACCTACTCATGTATTGAAATCAAGATATTCAATCCATCCATTGTAAACTAGGTCCCCGAGTTGCTTTCCACCCAATCAATCTCTTCTACCCGTGTCAAATCTGTGAGAGAGTGATTGAGTGTTGAGGAGACTATCTTTTGAAGCACAAGCACAAGGAGTTCATCATTCTCCAGCATCTATTACCTTTTGGATATTGGTTAGGTGTTGCTTGGGAGCCTCCTACTTCATCTTGTGGAGTTCAAACAAGAATCTTGTAGGGGCAAGGAGATCGCCAACTTCGTGAAGATCTATGCTACGGCAATAAAAGTCCTTCCCCGGCAACGCCAGGAATTCTTCTTGCTACTTCTCTTGCCTGCGTCGGTTTTTCCCTTGAAGAGGAAAGGGTGATGCAGCACAGGAGCAGTAAGTATTTCCCTCAGTTTGAGAGCCAAGGTATCAATCCAGTAGGAGAATCTCGTCAAGTCTAGAGTACCTGCGCAAACACAAAAGAGCTTGCACCCCACGCTATAAAGGGCTTGTCAATCCCTTCAAGATTGATTGCATAGTGACATCTGAAGGCGGAAAGTGCAACGAAGAAAAAGTGTAAGGCTGAAAATATGGTGTGGAGTAGACTCGGGGGCCATAGTGTTCACTAGAGGCTTCTCTCAAAATAGCAAATATTACTGTGGGTGAGCAAATTATTGTCGAGCAATTGATAGAACCGTGCAAAGTCATGACGATATCTAAGGCAATGATCATACATATCGGCATCACGTCCGAGACAAGTAGACCGATACTTTCTGCATCTACTACTATTACTCCACACATCGACCGCTATCCAGCATGCATCTAGTGTATTGAGTTCATGACGAACAGAGTAACGCCTTAAGCAAGATGACATGATGTAGAGGGATAAACTCAAACCAACGATGAAAACCCCATCTTTTTACCCTTGATGGCAACAACATGATGCATGCCTCGCTACCCCTTCTGTCACTGGGTGAGGTCACCGCATGGTATGAACCCCAAACCAAGCACTTCTCCCATTGCAAGAATCATAGATCTAGTTGGCCAAAGAAAACCCACAACTCGAAGAGAAATACAAGGATATGAAATCATGCATAAGAGAGATCAGAAGAAACTCGAATAAGATTCAAATATAATCTGGTCATAAATCCACAATACATCGGATCTCGACAAACACACCGCAAAAGAAGATTACATCGGATAGATCTCCATGAAGATCATGGAGAACTTTGTATTGAAAATCCAAGAGAGAGAAGAAGCCATCTAGTTACTAGCTATGGACCCGTAGGTCTATGGTCAACTACTCACGCATCATCGGAGAGGTCATGGTGTTGATGAAGAAGCCCTCCGTATCCGAATCCCCCTCCGGCAGGGCACCAGAACGTGCCCCAGATGGGATCTTGCGGAGACAGAAGCTTGCGGCGGCGGAAAAGTACTTTCGATGATCTCCTGATTTTTTATGGGATTTTAGGGAATATATAGGCGCAAAACCTAGGGCAGAGGAGGCTCAAGGAGCCCACAAGCCAGGGAGGCGCGCCCCCTGGCCGCGCCATGAGGGCTTGTGGGGTCCCTGTAGGCCCCCTGCCCAGATTCTCCGGCTTCCCGATCTTTTTCTGTTTCGGAAAAAATATTTTTGGCAGTTTCATTCTGTTTGGACTCCGTTCAAAGTCCTCCTCTGAAAGGGGTCAAAAACATGGAAAAAATAGGAACTATCACTTGGCACTGAGTTAATAAGTTAGTCCCAAAAAATATATAAAAGGCATGCAAAACATCCAAAGTTTGACAAGATAATAGCATGAAACCATCAAAAATTATAGATACATTGGAGACGTATCAAGCATCCCCAAGCTTAACTCCTGTTCGTCCTCGAGTAGGGAAGTGATAAAGACTGATTTTTTGATGTGGAATGCTACCTAACATAGTTGTCCTTTGCAACTTCTTTCACGTGACATGAATGTTCAGATCCGTAAGATTCAAAACAATAGTTTGCTTTTGACATGAAAACAATAATACTTCAAGCAAACTAGCAAGGTAATCATGAACTTTCAAAATAACAAGGCCAAGGAAAGTTATCCCTACAAAATCATATAGTCTGGATATGCTCCATCATCCTCACACAACTAATGTAAATCATGCACAACCCCTGTATTGTCCAAGTAATTTTTTTCGCACTCTTACTTTCTCAAACCTTTTATAACTATCACGCAATACATGAGCGTGAGCCACGGATATAGGACTATAGGTGGAATAGATTGTGGTGGTGGTTGTGAGACAAAAAGGAGGAGATAGTCACATTGACTCGGCATATCAAAGGGCTATGGAGATGCCCATTAATAGATATCAATGTGAATGAGTAGGGATTGCCATACAAGGGATGCACTAGAGCTATAAATATGTGAAAGCTCAAAAGGAAAACTAGTGGGTGTGCATCCAACTTGCTTTCTCACGAAGACCTAGGGCAGTTTTGAGGAAGCCCATCATTGGAATATACAAGCCAAGTTATATAATGAAGATTCCCACTAGCATATGGTAGTGACAAAGCAAGAAGCTCTCAATCATGAAGAACATGGTGCTATTATGAAGCACAAGTGTGGAAGAAGATAGTAGCATTGTCCCTTCTCTCTTTTTCTCTCTTTTATTATTATTTTTTTATTTGGGCTCTTAGGCCTCTTTTTTTATCTCTTTTTGGGCTCTTTGGCCTCTTTTTTTTATTTCCTCACATGGGACAATGCTCTAATAATGATGATCATCACACTTTTATTTACTCACAGTTCAAAGCTTAGAAATGACTGTAGAGGAAATGCCTCCGACAGTGTACCGGGATGTGCAACGATCTAGCTTGGCGTATGACGTTGGAACATCTCGCTAGCTATCTTACAATCATGCAATGGCAATATGAGAGTGACCACACAAGTCATGAAACGGAACGGTGGGAGTTGCATGGCAATATATCTCGGAATGGCTATGAAAATGCCATAGTAGGAGGTATGGTGGCTGTTTTGAGGAAGGCATATGGTGGGTTTGTGTACCGGCGAGAATTGTGTGGCACTAGAGAGGCTAGCAAAGGTGAAAGGTGAAAGTGCATCTATACCATGGACTCACATTAGTCATGAAGAACTCACATACTTGTTGTGGAAGTTCTTATTAGTAATCGAAACAAAGTGCTAAATGCATACTCCTAGGGGAAGGGTTGGTAGGTGTTAACCATCGCGCGATCCCGACCTCAACACAAAGGATGACAATCAATAGATCAATTATGCTCCAACTTCCTAACATAGCGGTTCACCATACGTGCATGCTACGGGAATCACTAACTTCAACACAAGTATTTCTAGATTCACAACACCCTACTAACATAGCTCTTAATATTACCAAATCCACGTCTCAAAATTAATTGAGAGGAATCAAGACTTCTCTTTCTACTCAATGCACATGAAGATGGAGGTTTTTGTATCCTCTTTGGGTACCTATCACTTTTGGGACTACTTTCATAGCATAAGCCAACTACCAAGTCATGCACCGCCATGCTCTAAAAGATATAAGTGAAGCACATAGAGCAAAATTATCTAGCTCAAAAGATATAAGTGAAGCACTATGAGCATTCTAGCAAAATCACGATGAGTGCATGTCTCTCTCTCTCAAAAAGGTGTGCAGCAAAGATGATTGTGAAACAACAAAAAGAAAAGACTCCTATGATACAAGACGCTCCAAGCAAAACACATATCATGTGGTGAATAAAAATATAGCTCCAAGTAATATTACCGATGGATTGGAGACGAAAGAGGGGATGCCTTCCCGGGGCATCCCCAAGGTTAGGCTTTTGGTGTCCTTGAATTTGGCTTGGGATGCCTTGGGCATCTCCAAGCTTGAGCTTTTTCCACTCCTTATCTCTTTGTCCATGACAACATCACCCAAAACTTGAAAACTTCACAACACAAAACTTAAACAGAAACTTGGGATAACATTGGCACAAGAAAACAAACTACCACTTGTTTTAGTACTGAAGCAACCTTGAATTCTATCTATATTGGTATTGGGCTACTGTATTATCACTTTTCCATGGCTAGTACCCCCCAATACTAACCATAGTTTCATCAAAACAAGCAACCAACTCAACAAAAACAGAATCTGTCAAAAACAGACCAGTCTGTAGCAATCTGTATACTTCGTATACTTCTGGTACCTCAAAACTTCTGAAAAACTACGACTGCGTGGGAAAAAGGCATATGAACCAGCAGCAAAAAGAATAAACTCCAAAGCTCTTTCCGAATAAAATGAAAAATCATCTCGTGAGCGAAAATTTTCTGTCTTTTTCCAACAGGATCAAACAACCATTACCAAGACTAGTCATAAAGGTTTTGCTTGGCTCAAACACAAAAAGAAACACAAAAAACACAATCACAACAGAATTATGATGGTGTGGAAGCAAAAAAACAGAAAGAAAAAGATAAATTCATTGGGTTGCCTCCCAACAAGCGCTATTGTTTAACGCCCTTAGCTAGGGATAAAAGCGATAGAATCATGTATCGTCGTCTTTGGTGCTCAAACCATAAGTGGCCCTCATAATGGATTCATAAGGCAATCTTATTTTCTTTCTAGGAAAGTGTTCCATGCCCTTCTTTAAAGGAAATTGAAAACTAATATTCCCTTCCTTCATATCGATGATAGCACCGATAGTCCTTAGGAAAGGTCTACCAAGAATAATAGGGCATGTAGGATTGCAATCAATGTCAAGCACAATGAAATCCATGGGTACATAGTTCCTATTTGCAATAATAAGAACATCATTGATCCTTACCTTGGGTTTCTTGACAGTAGAATCCGCAAGATGCAAATTAATAGAACACTCTTCAATCTCATTAAAACCCAGAACATCACATAAAGACTTTGGAATCGCGGAAACACTAGCACCCAAATCACACAAAGCATTGCATTCATAGTTTTTATTTTGATTTTTGATGGTAGGTTCCCACTCATCATAAAGCTTTTTAGGGATAGAGACTTCCAATTCAAGTTTATCTTCAAGATATTTTATCATAGCTTCGCCGATATGATCGGTAAAGGCCTTGTTTTGGCTATAAGCGCGTGGAGAGTTTAACATGGATTGCATTAAGGAAATGCATTCAATCAAGGAGAAACTATCATAATTGAATTCCTTGAAATCCAAGGTAGTAATTTCATTACTACTCAAAGCTTTAATATCTTCTACTCCACTTTCAATGCTTTTAGCATCAAGATAGATGGACTCCGAATCATTGGGGCACTTTTCAACCAAAGTGGATTCATATCTAGCCCCATCATCATTAGGTTTGACACAATAAAACGAAGATTCAATGAGAGTCACACCAAGCACTTTAAGATCTTCGTGATTCTTATCACGAGAACACGCCTTTTTAAGCCATTCATGTCTAGCACGAATTTGGGCGGTTCTTTCTTTGCTCTCAATCATGGAAACACGCATAGCTCTCAAAGTTTCATCCATATTGATCTTGGGAGGAGCACATCCAACTTTCAAAGCATCAATATCACTAGACATTCTATCAACACTCTTAGCCAAATCGTCAATTTTGAGTAGTTTTTCCTCTATGGACGCATTGAAAATCTTTTGTGAGTTGTTGACCTCTTTGATATTACTCCCTAGATCAGAGGGTAATCTATTGTAATTTCCATGAGCATTTTTGTAGGAGTTGCCAAAGTTATTAGAGGAGTTACTAGGAAAAGGCCTAGGAACATAGTTTCCTCTATAAGCATTGTTGCTGCCAAAATTATTCCTACCAACAAAATTAACGTCCAAGCTAGCGTTGCTACTCTCAATCAAGGAAGACAAGGGCAAATCATTAGTTTCTAAAGGAGCACTTCTACTAGCAACCAAATTCATTAACTCATCCATCTTAGCACTCGACGAGTTAATTTCTTCTATAGCGTGTACCTTCTTACTAGTAGGTGACCTTTCAGTGTGCCACTGAGAGTAGTTCGTCATGATGTTGTCTAGTAGTTTTTGTGGCTTCTCCTAACGTGATTTCCATGAACGTTCCACCTGAGGCGGAGTCCAAGATATTTCTAGAAGCAAAATTCAAGCCAGCGTAGAAGATTTGAATAATCATCCAAAGACTCAAGCCATGAGCGGTACAATTTCTAATCATCAATTCCATTCTCTCCCAAGATTGTGCAACATGTTCATGATCAAGTTGCTTGAAATTCATGATATCATTATGGAGAGATATAATCTTAGCCGGCGGAAAACACTTGGATATATAAGCATCTTTGCACTTATCCCAAGAATCGACACTATTTTTGGGCAAAGAAGAAAACCAAGTTTTTGCGCGATCTCGCCACGAGAAAGGAAAAAGCTTCAATCTAATCACATCATTATCCACATCTTTCTTCTTTTGCATATCGCAAAGCTCAATGAAGGTATTGAGATGGGATGCGACATCTTCACTAGGAAGGCCGGAGAATTGCTCTTTCATAACAAGATTCAGCAAAGCAGCATTGATTTCGTATGACTCCGCGCTAGTGGCGGGAGCAATCGGAGTACTAATAAAATCATTATTATTAGTATTCGAGAAGTCACAAAGTTTGGTGTTTTCTTTCATGGTGACTTCAGCAAGTAAGCAATCACACAAGCGAACAAAGAGCAAGCGAGAAAAAGGGCGAACGAAAAGGCAAACGGAAAAGGCGAACGAAAAAGGCAATTTGTGAAGTGGGGGGAGAGGAAAACGAGAGGAAACTAGCAAAAAAAGTAAATGCAAGAGATGAGTTTGCGACACCTACTTGGATGAGTTCTTGACTTGATCCTCCCCGACAACGGCGCCAGAAATTCTTCTGCTACGACAACAAAAGTCCTTCCCCGGCAACGCCAAGAATTCTTCTTGCTACTTCTCTTGCTTGCGTCGGTTTTTCCCTTGAAGAGGAAAGGGTGATGTAGCTCAGGAGCAGTAAGTATTTCTCTCAGTTTGAGAACCAAGGTATCAATCCAGTAGGAGAATCTTGTGAAGTCCAGAGTACCTGCGGAAACACAAAAGAGCTTTCACCCAACGCTATAAAGGGGTTATCAATCCCTTCAAGATTGATTGCAAAGTGAGATCTGAAGGCGGAAAGTGCAACAAATAAAAATAGTAAGGCTGAAAATATGGTGTGGAGTAGACCCGGGGGCCATAGTGTTCACTAGAGGCTTCTCTCAAAATAGAAAATATTACGGTGGGTGAACAAATTACTGTCGAGCAATTGATAGAACCGCGCAAAGTCCTGACGATATCTAAGGCAATGATCATACATATAGTCATCACGTCCGAGACAAGTAGACCGATACTTTCTTCATCTACTACTATTACTCCACACATCGACCGCTATCCAGCATGCATCTAGTGTATTGAGTTCATGATGAACAGAGTAACGCCTTAAGCAAGATGACATGATGTAGAGGGATAAACTCAAACCAATGATGAAAACCCCATCTTTTTCCCTTGATGGCAACAAAATGATGCGTGCCTCTCTACCCCTTCTGTCACTGAGTGAGGTCACCGCATGGTATGAACCAAAAACCAAGCACTTCTCCCATTGCAAGAATCATAGATCTAGTTGGCCAAACAAAACCCACAACTTGAAGAGAATTACAAGGATATGAAATCATGCATAAGAGAGATAAAAAGAAACTCAAATAAGATTCAAAGATAATCTGATCATAAATCCACAATTCACCGGATCTCGATAAACACACCGCAAAAGAAGATTACATCGGATAGATCTCCATGAAGATCATGGAGAAATTTGTATTGAAGATCCAAGAGAGAGAAGAAGCCATCTACTTACTAGCTATGGACCCGTAGGTCTATGGTGAACTATCACGCATCATCAAAGAGGTCATGGTGTTGATGAAGAAGCCCTCCGTATACAAATCCCCCCTTCGGCAGGGCACCAGAACGTGGCCCAGATGGGATCTTGCGGAGACAGAAGCTTGCGGCGACGGAAAAGTACTTTCGATGATCTCCTGATTTTTTATGGGATTTTAGGGAATATATAGGCGCAAAACCTAGGGCAGAGGAGGCTCAGGGAGCCCACAAGCCAGGGAGGCGCGGGACCCCCCTGGCCGCGCCATGAGGGCTTGTGGGGTCCCTGCAGGCCCCCTGTCCCGATTCTCTGGCTTCCCGATGTTTTTCTGTTTCGGAAAAAATCTTTTTGGCAGTTTCATTCTGTTTGGACTCCGTTCAAAATCCTCCTCTAAAAGGGGTCAAAAACATGGAAAAACAGGAACTGGCACTTGGCACTGAGTTAATAAGTTAGTCCCAAAAAATATATAAAAGGCATGCAAAACATCCAAAGTTTGACAAGATAATAGCATGAAACCATCAAAAATTATAGATATGTTGGAGACGTATCAATCTACCCCGACTGAGGCTAATCTCGTGTGGACGTAAGCCATGGTAGAATATACAATGCTGCTTCTTCGTCGCCCCCTCGTGGGTGCATCCCTTCATGGACTTTCGCAGTCGTTACCCTCCGTGGATTGAAGTCTCCACTAATGTGGACGTACGATAGCACCACCTAAGAGAACCACGCCAATAATTGTTGTGTCAACCTTTGCGTTAGATCTTCCTATCCCATCCCACTACTTACATTTGCATTTCATTCCTTTCTGCTGCAATACTCTTAGATATGCACGTGTAGGGTGTGCTTGACTTGCTACAACTGCTAAAACTCACCACAACTAAAATTGGGAAAAGTTAAGTTTTATTTGGTCAAGTAGTCTAATCACCACCCCTCTAGACATACTTTGAATCCTACACTAGTGCACCTATACAATTTACCATTTGTATTGGGTGTGTTTGGTACACAAGAGAATTCTTGTATTGGATTGCATGGTTGTTTGGGAGAGACCATCTTCATCCTACATCTACCACAGACTAATAAACTTTAGGTCATCCACTTGAGAGAAAATTTCTATTGTCCTACAAAACTTTGCTTTTAGAGGCCCAACAGGGTCTACAAGAATAAAGTTGTGTAGTAGACATCAAGTTCTTTTCTGGCGCCGTTGCCGGGCAGGTGGGTGCTTGAAGGTGTATCCTTAGATCTTGCAATTGGATCTTTTAGTTTCTAGTTTTCACTCGTATGGTTTATAAAAGAAACAAAATAGGGAGTTTAAGTTGGCACGATTACTTCATCTTTATAATGTCTTTCGTGAAAATGATGGTTCAAAAAATTATGCCATAGTATTGGAAGCAGAATTTGATAAAATGTCTCGCATTAAATCTTTGAATGATGAGCATGATAGCAATGTTACTGGTATGAATTCCATGAATATTCGTGATGCTAATGATATCCAAAGCCACGAGCTTGGGTATGCTATGTTTGATGAAGATGATATTTCTAATGCCCTAATTTTTCATGAGCAAACTTGTTATGATGATTGCATGCCTCCTATTTATGATTACTAGCAGGGACAAGTCTCGACGACACACTGCGCCCGAGGGAAGCGTGAGCAAGCATGTTTGTTGGCTAAACTACAACTTACTTTGTTGGGTAAATGCTTAATTTTGATGTGCATAAATTGATTCAACGCAAATGTTGCTACTACCCACCAAAAAGGTCATAAATTTGAAGATTCTTTAAAACTGAACATTTCAAATGGCATGTTGACTTGCAGTTGGGTGTGTAAATATGGTCGTATATTGTCTTACATCTACTTTCTGGAGATTTAACGTAAAACTAACAAATGATTATAAAACATTAAGCAAATAGTATGCACTATTTTATATATGCTATTTGCTACAAATGCTTATGCACTTCAAGAACAACAGAACACAAGCAAAGTACTTCTTCAAGTGTATACATTATAAGTGAGCGTTAAATACTGGCATTCTAGAAATAAATTAGACATGATTCTAAAATAATACAGAATGTTGGTTACAAATGAAGTTCACGCAATCAACTAACCACAAAGAAGAACAAGTTACGGGGCAAAGAGTAAATTAAATGCCTAGGATTGTTGCCAACTTACTATAGAATCATACTATTGCAACTGTGCCTCTACTACACCACCATAGAGTAGAGGCTAATCCGTGGATCTGTACATGAGTCTTGCATCATATGTATTGTCATCTTTGATTATACACACCCTTCCTTCGCTAAACTGATTTTATGTGGTGTACCCTTTTTTGATACTCCCATCGCACCATTCTGAAATCATCATAGACAAAGCAAATTTTGCATAAATAGATACTATTCTAGAATAGGAATGCATAAGAAATTGCAATAATAATACATGTCTCTAGTGTGTGAATTGTTGAGTTCACAAAACCTTGGAAATTGAGCCATGATTTTCCACCAATACTCTTGTTTGTTTACATCTTTTAAGAGTGGTAGTACCATGACCGCAAACTAGCTGGAACTCAAGGAAAAAATTAGCATCCTATTTGTTGGCAATGGAACATCTATGACCAACATACGTAAACACACTAGAATCTAATTCAACTAAGCACAAAACAAAATGAGTTGGACCTTTCAATGTCAAAACAGAAGAACCACAAAACTTAGCTTCTCAGGTATTACCAATATTAAGTGGAACATGTACTACTCATTCGTGAAGGATGAAGTGCTCGTAGTTGAATTAGTAAGAATTCTTATAGTACATCACGACGTGGTCACAAAGGATGTGGCCCATCGACATGGGGTTGGCCGGAGCTGACCTTGTCGACTATGTCTATAAACAGAAACTAGATCATGTTGACTGGCTTCTCGAGGACAAGGTGGTTCAACATATCATAATAAGTTTTAAAAAGTTGACTGAATTTTGTTTGTAAAGTACATGAGGAATAGCTCACCTTCCGAGGGTAATGAGTGCATCAAAATTGCTAGTCCCAAGTTGATGCTTCTTTTGATATGCTCCTCCTTGCAACAAACCAAATCTCAAATAGACAAACCGGCAACACACTCGAAGGAGAAAGACATGGTAAATGTTTTCAAATTAATCTTGAAGAACATGACAATTGTAAACAATGTTCCAGAGACATGTTTCTCCTTAGGAAGCAAGGCTAGTGGCCTCAAGATGCTAAAGAATGAAGGTTGTTTGGGATGAAACTGCGACCTATGAACATAATTAAATAGAGAGAATTTAGTGATAGGCCAAATCCAGGTAGCACAGGAAAACCTGGATAAGCAGAGCAAACCACTACCAAGTGATACATACATAGATCCTTATTTTCCTGAATATAGAGTGGACAACATTAAGGAAGAAATGTGCCTTAGTCTTGCAATGGAAAAATTGGATTCAGAATCAAAGTAATAAATCCGTATCAACATAACTCACAGAAAACAGGAGAAATTAAATCAAGAAGCGTGACAAGGAGCTTATCTTTGAAGTTTTGTTGAATAACTGGACAACACTGCACTACTGGTCGTCAAAGCACACATAAAGGAATAAGGTGTCAACTATCACATAATTAATAGTATAAGATGCATAACAGGTGATATAGGTAGAGTTCTTTCTGACAAAAGGAAAAAAAGGCCAACCCATGTAAATACTTATGTGTTTAGTGGACAAACATACCAAACCAATTGCCTATTTCAAGTTTTCTAGTGCTATACAACCAAATACATGATATATATGCTACGGTAACCAGCAACGATTCATTATAGAAAAGAACCTCCAAGGTAAGGAATGTGATAGAGATAGAAACAACACACAATCAAATAGATTTTAACTAGAAGAGATCTATAAGCACCATGTGCAACATTTTAACTGGAGTGTAGAGAGCCCTCAGAGTTAACATCTTGTAAAACAACAGCCAACATTTATTTATTTATCAAAAATAAAAAAATAAAGGAACAACTGGTTGATTTGCTTGAATCAAATTAATTCACATAAGTGCCAATGGTCACTATGAGTATTTTCTAATCATGAAGCTCCACACATCCCCTTGTTGAAAAGATAAAAAAATGCATGAGAAGACTATGTGTAAATCATGACAATGAATGTAAACTCGCAATACAACAAAGAAAGTGTAAACCAGTAGAAGAGAATAAAATATGACATTTTATGGTCAAAACAATATGATTGTACATTTAATTCAGATCTACAAAATAGAACCAAGATGCAATATCCACCGGGAATATATCTCCTCTACCTATATTGCAGGAACATGATCAAGTAATCCTTAACAATTGGCATGTATGTTTTGCCAAACAATAGAAATAGGGAATGAACTACAAATATGATATCAACATTATGTATGAGGATTTTATTTTTCAGGGTAAAGTCATTGAGAGCAGAAAATAGATGGCGAGGATGTGTACAAATCAATGGCAAGGTGTAATGTTGCCGGCCAACAAATTTTATGTGAAACCAATATTTCTAGTTGCAACGTGTTCCCTTCCAAAACTCAAATAATTAGCATGATAGCTCCGATACCGACAAATTAATCATTGTTCACCCTTCTGCATATTGATAAGGGACGCAGAGGATTCACATATGTTTTTTCTTTCTTTCTTCACTTCTCAACAGATCTAGTCTTAAAGAATAAGAAGATGCAAGACCATATAACATTGTCAGTTCTGATAAAAATATATTTTATTCGACTACATCATGATCAATTACAAAATCCTAGACATTGTGAATACACAATAACACTATATTTAGCCATGCATTTTCGAATTTAGTGAAAAGTGAACAGAGGAGGCGCATTGTGAGATGTGTGTTGGCTCAACCTGCACCGCAATCGTGTGTTGCGCTTCGTCAACGTCGATCCATTACTAACGGCAGCGTCGCCTCAATCCACGGCCTTCAATGTTGCTTGCCGCCATCCGCCATCATGTTGGAGATAGTGGTGGCTAGGGTTTGTGAGGGAGTTGCTTCGGGCGATCGTAGAGGAGATGAAGACAATCTACCGTGTGTAAGAGGAGGATGAAAGGGGTGATGGAGGATAGTGCAAAATGAGGATGGAGAGGAGAGGAGAGGTCGTGGTGGGGATGGAGTGACCAGCGACTAGATCTAACTGTGGCCATCATAGGTGCGTCGATGACAGCCCATGGAGGATGGCGGTGACGAATGGTGGAGGGAAGGCGAGGGATCGACGGGTGGACGTCGCGGGGTGGCGCAGTCCCTTTTCTCTCCCTCATCTCTATCTCTCTCATTAGCCCCCTCTCCCTATATGCATGAATAAGGAAGAAGGAGGTTTTGGTATGGATACAGGCCTCGCGTCCACATATTGCGAGTGCTTGAGCCTTCAGTGGTAAACCCATGCTAGCAGTAAAAAAATCAAAAAACAAGGAAAATTAAGCCTTCACGTGTCGGCCTAGTAAGAGGCCTTGCCTAGAACTGAGAATGCACGAGAATAGCTCTTGCTTAGCAGCTTTAATACTTTGTTATATTATAGTGATGTCATGTATGCTATAAATAGTAATGATAACCGTGAAACTTGTCATAATTATTTTAATTTTAAATTGGAGTATGTCAATCAAGTGTCTCATGATAGTTATTTTCTTTAGTTTGCTCCCACTACTATGAATGCAAACAATTTTGCCTGTGTGGGTAGTAATAAAATTCTATGTTTATGTATCATGAAAAGAATGCTTTATGTGATATATATATATATATATTGCTGAGTTCCTTTATGATGCTACTGATAATTATTATGAGAGGGGAAGATATGCTTATGTATATTTCAACAATATCAAGTTTCCTCTCTGTGTGTTCAAAATTTTGAAGTTATGCTTGTTTTGCCTTCCTATGTAAGTTGATTCTTTCTACAATAAATTATTTTCTTGGAAAATACCTATGCATATAAAGTTGGTTTGACTTAAATATGCTTGCCATGTGATTCATAATGCTCTTTTGCATGTTTCAATTACTACTCTTATGTGAACATCATTTAAATGATCATGCCTAACTAAAGGGCATTAAAGAAAGTCACTTGTTGGGGGATAACCCAACACTTATCCTTTATTATTTTTTGTACACATGATTAGGAAACTGTAGTAATCATGTTTTAAATCTTTTATTTTAATAATATTCCAAGTAAAGTCTTTGGGATAGTGTGGATACTTGTTGATTTGATTATGTGCAAAAACAAAAAAATTGCGTCCAGTATATGAATTATGTTATTTTCGTGGAGCATCAAAATATTCGAAAACTTTTACACAGTGTTTATATGCAATTTTTCCGCATTGTCCTAATTGTGTAGATTTTTCAAAGATAGGAAAGTATGGTTTTAGTTCAAATCTTTACACACTGTTCTGTTTTTGATAGATTCTACTTTTGCATGCATAGTTTGCTTGTTTTAGTGTTTCCATAGCTTATATTTAGTGACATAACTTATGAGAATGATAGAATATAGTAGGTTTTATGCGAGAAAATTTTTCAAACTTTTCTTCACAGTACCTAAGTGAATGATCTATCTTTATTACACTAACCCATCTCACGAAGTTCCGTTATGTTTTGTGTGATATAAGTTTTCAAGTTTTGGGTGGGATAGTGATATGAGGAGAATAAGGAGAAAGAAGACCCTAATCTTGGTGATGTGAAAGTCACCCCTAAGTTAATATTCATGGAAGACTCAAGCGTCTAAGTTTGGGGATGCGCCGGAAGGCATCCCATCTTTCATCTTCGACACTATCGGTATATGTTACTTGGATATATATTTTTATTAGTCACATAATATGTTTTTTCTTGGAGTGTAATTTTAATTATTTAATTTTTTTTCTGTTATTTATAATCATGGTTTTCAATAAAAAGTCCCAAGAATTGTCTGTAGAATGCTTTAATTGCATGTGTGAGTTGTGCTATATAAAAGCAGAAACTTTTCCTGTAGTATTTGAATTATGAGATTTTACTAGAACATGGAAAGTTTCTAATATTTTTGACACAGTACTGTAATACAAATTCTTTATCATGTCCTAAATTTTTAGAATTTTTTAGTTACATAAGTACACTTTTGAAATAAATTTCTACACACTGTTCTGTTTGGACACATTCTACCATAGTTTTGTTAGCTACTTATCCTATTGTTTTCATGACTTATATTGGTAGATAAAAATTGTGGAAATGATAGTATACAGTACCTAATTTTTGAAAACTATTATGCAACTTTTATTGTCACTACATGAAGTGTTGATTTATTCTTATGTGTACTAACCTATCTTAGGATTTGTTTTCAACTTTTGTGTGGATGAAGTTTTTGAGACTTAGGTGAAACTAGGATATGATAGGAATTAACAAGACACAAAAGCTCAAGCGTGGGGATGCCAAAAGCTCACCAAGGCAATATTACAAGAAGTATCAAGTATGATTGGGGATGTTGTGCATCCCACGTGTCTTCGTCAACAACTATCGGTTAGCCTATGTTGATCCTAAGTTTTATTTCGTTCACATGATATGTGCTATTCTTGGAATGTATTCTTTATTTGCTTTGTTGTTTCAATAAAATTCTCAGATCTGAAAATCTTTATTAAGAGAGAGTCCTCACATAGCCACTTAATTGTTTGACTACTCATTGATATTCACTTATATATTTTTGAGAGTAGTTTGATGTTCACTCTTGTGCTTCACTTATATCCGAAGACAAAAAAAATGAATGAATTGAATTTCATAAATGTGAAATTACATATGCTTCATAGGTTCATCCCATGGGAGTAATTACTTCACACTAGAAGTATAAGTGGTAAAATTTATTTGAAGTTAGCAAACATAGCATTGGTCACTTGAACAATGTAAGAAAGAATATTGAAGGAAGAGAGACTACACATATAAATATACTATCTTGGACATGTTCTATGATTGTGAGCCCCCATTAGTTGTTTTCAAACTGGATCAAGTAGTTGATGTTGGAGAACAAAGACAATGTAATGGTTATGCTTGTTTATATTCACGTTGAAGTTATATTGTCATGGATCCTCTAACATGTGGTTCTTGCTTAGGATCTTTTGCTAGCCAAAAATTCGTACTAAGTAGAGATACTACTTTTGTGTCAAAAAAACCTTCAGTTTCTTGCCATGAAAGTCCACCATAACTACATATGGATTGAGTAAGATCCTTCAAGTAAGTTGTCATCGGTGCATAAAGCAATGAAACTTTCTCCTAAATATGTATGATCTTTTATTGGAAGGGAAAATAAGCTTTGTACGAACTTGTGATGGTGAAGAAATAAAAGAGATAGAATACATAATAAAGGTTGCTATCACAAGGGGTACTATAAAGTGACGTTCCTTCCATTAATAGTTTGCACGCCCTCTGCGAAGGGCCTATCTTTTACTTTTTTGTATTTACTTTTATGCAAGAGTCAATAATGTTCATCCCTACTCCGCTCTAGTTATTCTTTTGTAGACAAGCATCATGTAGTACGGAAAGATCCAAGTACATATATCCACTTGAATATAGGTGATCCTGATTCATTATTGTTGACATTATTCTTGAGATAAATAAGTTGGGTGGTGAAACATTAAGCCCATATCTTCCTATGTGTTTGAATGAACTGTTTGTTCTAAAAATATGCTTTGAGAGTCAACAATCATGGAAGACTAAATGATAGTTGAGTATGTGGTATTTGCTAAATCAAAGCTCTTACATAGACCCTTCCTGAAAATAAGATGAATTGTAATTGTTTGACGACTAAGAACATAGTTTGTTGGTTTTCAAGAAAGTTTATTGTCCATACTTTAACATGTGAATAGATTACTAATTGATCATGAGAAGTATTATGAGAAAATAGTTGTTGTTTATGATGCTATAGAAAGTGATTGGAATCATCATTGATCAAACGTATATACTATGCTAGGATTCACACTTCGTAAATTACTTCTTGTATCGTTTACCTACTCGAGGACGAGTAGGAATTAAGCTTGTGGATGATGATACATCTCCAACATATAGATGATTTATGAAGTATTCATGCCATATTTACCTGTGTCTACAATACTTTTGTATGGTTCAGATGCACTTTATATGATTTAATTGGAACTAACCCGGACCGACGCTGTTTTCAGCAGAATTGCCATGGTGTTGCTTTTATGCAGAAAATAGAAGTTCTCGAAATCTTCCAAATTTTTTTGATGATTTTTTCTAGAACATATAAGAAATAATGGAGAAAAGAACCCCCAGAGGGGCCACCAGGTGCCCCCAAGCCAATAGGGCATGGCCACCCCCCTCGGCTCGTCCTGATGGCTTGGGACCAGCCCGTGGCTCCGTTTACCGTGACTCCAATGGTAAAAAAATTCTACAAATCCCCTAAAAAGCAGAAGTTAACCTAGAAGTTCTGCTCCACCGCTGTAAGCCTCTGTACCAAATTAAACTCATTCGGAGCCCTGTTCCGGCACCCTGCTAGAGGGAGCAATCATCACCATAGGCCATCTTCATCATTGTGGCGGTCTCCATGTTGAAGAGGGAGTAGTTCACCCTCGGGCTGAGGGTATGTACCAGTAGCTATGTGTTTGATCTCTCTCTCTCTATCTATCTATCTATCTATCTCTCTCTCTCTCTCTCTTGTTTTTAGATGTCAGGATCTTGATTTATCATGTGATTTGTTAATATAGTTGGATCATATGGTGTTTGTCTCTTGATATCTTGATGTGATGAATTGAATATTTCCCTTGAGATTTTGTTATGTCGGATTGAATATTGGATTTGAGATCACCTGATGTATGTCTTGCATGTGGATACCCATGGTGACAATGGGGTATTCTATTGATTCACTTGATATATGTTTTGGTACTCAACTTGCGGATTCCCGTGGTGACAATGGGTAACCTATGCATATGGGGTGATACATGTTCTTGTCCTACTTCCTCTGATAGAAATCTTGGGGGTACTCTTTGAAGTTCTTTGTGTTGGATTGAATATGATGAATATGAAATTGTTTAATGCATCTCAAATAATTAACCCATGGATACTTGAGTTGATATGGAGTATCTAGGCGACATTAAGGTCGATTGATGTGTATCGTAGAAGTAATTCTTGTACAAACTCTAGGACTGTCTGTGACACTTATAGGAATAGCTCAATAGATTGATTGGAAATGATATCTTTGAGGTGGTTCTACTACCTACAACAATTTCATCTTATGTTCTCCGCTAGATATGAACTTTGGAGTGATTATTTGTCGCACGTTGAGGGATGATCGTATGATTATATTATGTTAGCATTGTTGAGAGATTGCAATGGTGAAAGTATGGACCCAAGGCCTTATTTATAAGCATTGCAATGCCGTTTATGGTCACTTCTGTTACTTGTTACCTTGCTGATTTTATATCGTATTAAAAACCCTATATCTACTATCCATTCTACACTTGTATCACCATCTCTTCGTTGAACTAGTACACCTATACAATTTATCATTGTATCACGTGTTTTGGGGACACAAGATATTTCTTGTATTTGATTGCATGGTTCTTTGAGATAAACCATCTGCATCCTACACCTCCCACGGATTGATAAACCTCAGGTCATCCACTTGAGGGAAAATTGCTATTGTCCTACAAAACTCTCATCTTAGAGGCCCAACAGAGTCTACGAGAATAAAGTTGTGTAGTAGACATCAGCATGTTACATGAAAATACAACCCAAACACTACTGGAATCACAAAATTTGCCATCAGCCTGTTCTTTGCCGTCTGTTGTCTGATGGCAAAGACCCTCTTTGTCGTTAGCTTACAGAAAACTGACGGCAAAGATATGGCTAATGGCAAAAGGCTTTTTTGCCATCAACTATTGCTTTGCCATCTACGAGCGGATGACAAAGAAGAGCAAGGCAGAAGGCAAAGGGCCCAGTCCCCACCCTCCCACTTTGTCGTATGTCAGCCGATGGCAAAGAGGGAGTAGGCACACGACAAAGATACGGCCTAACGGCCGCCGCACCCCCGCCCCCTCCCCTCTTTGCCGGAGGGCAAAGGCCACCGACACTAACGGCCGTTGTTAGGACGCTCTCTCTCTTCTCTCTCCCCTATCTCCCTAACAATCGTCTATCCCACCCACCACCCACCCCACTCTCTGTCGCTCTCCTTCGCCCTCGCTCCCAGCCCACGCCACCAACCATCAAAGCTCCCTCGCTCTCTCACCCCTCGCCCCTCCCTCTCCCTGCACCGGTGCCCCTTCCCACAACCAGCACCCCTCGTCGCAGCCGGCGCCCTCGCTCCAGCCGGCCACCCCTTTCCCTTCCCTCTCGCTGCGCCGACGCCCCTCCCCGCAGCTGGTACCCCACCCCGCACCCGGTGCCCTTCCCCGCAGCCGGCCCCCACCTCCACCCCCCCCCCCAGCCTCGACTGCCCATTGCCCGTGCAAGGTGATTTTTTCCCTTTTTAGCGAATTCATATATTTAGTGGTATAATTTAGTTGGTAGGTTAGTTAATTAGTATGTTTAGTGATATTTAGTTGGTAGATTTAGTGGTAGATTACGTTTTGCTAATTAGTGGTAGATTCTTTTTTAGTAAATTAGTGGTAGATTCTGTTTTTGTTATTTATTTTCTGTTTAGGTCTATATATGTTTAGTGATAGGTTTAGTTACTTAGTCATAATTAAAATAAGTAGAAAAAGGATGAATAAGAAAAGAAGAATAAGTAGATAAGGGAAGAAGAAGAAGAAGAGGAGGAGGAGGAGGAGGAGGATGAGGATGAGGAGGAGGAGGAGGAGGAGGAGGAGGAGGAGGAGGAGGAGGAGAAGAAGAAGAAGAAGAAGAAGAAGAAGAAGAAGAAGAAGAAGAAGAAGAAGAAGAAGAAGAAGAAGAGGAGGAGGAGGAGGAGGAGGTGGAGGAAGAGGAAGAAGAAGAAGAAGAAGAAGAAGAAGAAGAGGAAGAAGAAGAAGAAGACGAAGAAGAAGGAGGAGGAGGAGGAGGAGAAGAAGAAGAAGAAGAAGAAGAAGAAGAAGAAGAAGAAGAAGAAGAAGAAGAAGAATCAGAAGAAGAATCAGAAGAAGAAGAAGAAGAAGAAGAAGAAGAAGAAGAAGAAGGAGAAGAAGAAGAAGGAGAAGAAGGAGGAGAAGAAGAAGAAGAAGAAGAAGAAGAAGAAGAAGAAGAAGAAGAAGAAGAAGAAGAAGAAGAAGAAGAAGAAGAAGAAGAAGAAGAAGAAGAAGAAGAAGAAGAAGAAGAGAGGAGAGAGGAGAAGAACAAAGAAGAGGAAGAAGGAAAAGAAGGAAGAAGAAGGAAGAAGAAGAAGACAAAGAAGAAGAAGAGAAGAAGAAGAAGAAGAAGAAGAAGAAGAAATGGAAGAAGAGGGGAAAAAGAAGAAGAGAAAGAAGAAAACGACAGCCTGACACCCCGACACGACGCCGCGACACGACATCCCGACACCCCCGCACGAAACTCCGCGCAGCTATTAATACACCGCCCTCGACGCCACTGACCCCCAACCCCCGACACCTCTTCGGCCTCCTGTTGACCAATAAGGTGCTCTTCGGCCTTCTAGAGGCCACCGGCGGCAGACCACACCAGGAGAATGCTCGGAGAGGAGAGAGACAGAGATGAGAGGTCTCCGGAATCGGAAGAGATGGCGTGCTAACCCTTCGACCGTGCGTCGCCATACCTGAGGGCGTCGGGGACGAGTGAGTTAGGAGGTTCCTTAGTGTCGATGGAACCCTAAATGACATCTATATAGGTTAGGGGTGCCTCGACATTGATGTAACCCTGAATGACATATATTCTGGGTAGGTGTGCCTCCGCATGGACGAAATGAGCAGCGTGAGTTAGTTTTTTACAACCTGGCGGTGGCATCGTGTTGTAAAAGTTTAGTTAGGTTGACGGAAAAACAATAATGCTATGTTACTCATCTTTGGATTTAAATGTGCAGTTGTTTTCGTCGCTGCGAGGATCTAGTGTTCGACGAGCTCCGCCTCTGCGTTCGACTAGGCAAGATGAGTGATCGTGCATGGATGTACACCGATCACCCTAGTTAGAAAGAGATGACCAAAGAATGGTTTCTAAAAACCAAGGAGTTGGTGAAAGCTGCATTGGCAAATGGCTAGGAAACAAACTAGTGCCCATGTCCTAGGTACGACCACTATAAAAAGAGGACACAGGCTGAAATGATTAAACACCTGCACAAGAGGGTTTTAAGGCCTAATTATACGATGTGGACATTTCATGGTGTGTCTATACAATGCACCAGAGCTGAGGTGGTTCATCGTCGCACCGACGAGCATGGTTCTGGGATCGAAGACATGGTGCAAGACTTTGATGATGCTCGGGATTCGGACGATGAGATGGAGGAATGTGCATAGGCCTTCTATGAAATGTTGGAGTCTTCAAAACGTCATCACCATGAGCACACTGAGATTTCTCAGCTGGATGCCATTAGACAAGTAATGGCTCTGAAGGCTCAGTTCCACTTGGGAAGAGAATGCTAGGACGCGATGATGGCACTATTTGGACGCTTTCTATCCAAAGTCCATGTCATGCCTGCAAACCTGTAGCAGTCGGACAAAATACTTCGTGTACTTAAGATGCCCTATGAGACGATACATGCTTGTGAGAAAGGGTGTGTCTTATTTAGGAAGGAGTATGCACATTTGGACTATTGTCCCGTTTGCAAGTCTTGCAGGTATCTTCTGGTAACAACGGTATGAGTGAGAAGAGGCAGACCGAAATCCGAGTTAATGTTCTTCCGTATATGCCAATTGTAACAAGGCTTCAATGTATTTTCATGGTCAAACAGACAGCTAGACAGATGACATGGCTCAAATTGGGCAAAAGAACCGAACTAGATGCGGATGGGAATAAGATGGCGGTACACACATGGGATGGGGAAGCGTGGAAAGATTTTGATGGATTACATCAGGATAAAGCGACAGATCCAAGGCATCCTCAATTTTGCGTCGCCACGGATGGGTTCAATCCCTTCGGTACGATGGCAACCCAATACAGTTGTTGGCCTATATTTTTCATTCCACTCAATCTCCCCCCGGGCAGATTATGCAAAGAAAGAACATATTCCTGACGTTGATAATTCCAGGGCCCAACTATCCAGGGAATAATATGAATGTGTACATGCAGCCGCTTAAGGATGAATTGCAAGAAGCTTGGGATAATGGGGTCAAGACATACGATGCTGCTAGAAAAGAGAACTTCAAAATGCATGTGTGGTACATGTACTCGATGCATGACTTGCCGACGTATACGCTATTCTCTGGATGGTTTGTGCATCCCAACTTAAACTATATATGTACATATTATTATTCATGTTAGGTATTCAATTTTTTATGTTGTACTAATTTCTTTTACTATTTATCATGGAAGGTGTTGAAAGATGGTGGGCGCGGGTCCAAATTGCTCAGCGGGTTCTTCTTCGTCAGTGGCCCGCACGAGGGATGGTACTTCCATTCCACCCCTATCTCTCCGTAGAGCCTTGGCAGATAGTCTGACGACACCACCAGTGGTGCTTCATTGTCGGCAGCGTTGCCCACTAGGAGAGGAGGTTGGGCAGGGAAGAAGGGGAATGGTATAGGACGTGTCTTCGAGAGAGGTAGGTGGACTGCTATGACGTCCTCCCCACCACCACCACCTGATTCACCCGAGCACCGGACTACTATGGTGGACCCGTTTGCGGTGGAGGCTACGGGGACTCCGGTCCAGGAGCCTCCAGTCGGCGGGCATTCTTCCCATGAGACTATGGTTCCTGAGTCTACCTCCCACGAGACTCCCGCCATAGAGGCTTCGGCCAACGTGGAGACGTCCGGATGGGGTGCCTGGCCGGATCGGACCGAGGGGCCGGATTGGACTGAGGGGGCGGGTGGCCATTATGTTGGTGGCGGGGATGAGTCTACGGATAGTGAGGGTGCGCGGCGGACGGGGTCACCATGTACAAGCGTGGTAATACATGTCTCCCGGTCGTACCGGTTACCCGCGAGCAGAGGCCGGTGATTATACATGAAGGGGAGAGGTAAGTGCACTTAATCTTTTCTTACCTTTTGCCTTCAAGTTTCTTCAAATATCTAATGTGTTGACCTTGTCATACTGCAGGGGATAGAGACACCCCGTTGGAGCCCGCAAGTCGAACACCGTCCTTGTTGTGCTTTGCCGGACAAATTTCCCGGGGTTTGTCACGTTGCCCGGTGAGGGTCAGGTTCCTACACTAGGATTTACCTAGGAGCACTACCAGGCTGCGCAGGCCCCGCTGGAGGATATTATAGATGGTGTCTTGTGCCACACGAGGGCCGATATGGTGATCACTAACTTTTGGGTAAAGTCTCCTTTTAAAAATCTAAAATTAACAATATAGCTAATTATTGTACTAATCGGTGTTGTCTCGTTTGACTGCAGACCTTCTACAGGTGAGAGGAGGGTTATAAGGAGGCGGCGGCCAAGGTTCGCGAGGCCGAGTGCAGGCGGCTATTACGTAACTTATGCCACGAGGCTCGGCCGCAGGATATTCGAGACTACTACTCCATGGTGGTGTTAAGAAGTAGAAGAAGGAGTGCCGCAGAAAGTACCTAAGGAAGGAGCAGTACATGAAGGTAATTATCTATTCTTCAGGCCTTGTACGTAGTTTCTTGATTTGATTCATTGGTGTAGTGCTCAAAATTATTTTTACTAACTTATAGGTGCCCCCGAGATGGTGTGCAGATAATATGGATTGTTGGGAGGCGTTGGAGGATGAGTGGTGCACAGGCAACTGGCGAGCCGTCCACGACAATGCGAAGGATCGGCGTGCCCAAATGGTTGGTGTGCCACACCATCAAGGCAGCGCCAACTTAATTCAGTTCAGACGGAACTGGGTATGTGGTTTTCTTCATGATTCATACAATATATTCTTAATGCTAGCTTGAGCCCTTTACAAATACTTTGTTCCTCTCTTTTAGGCGCATCACAATAAGACGGAGGTGCCAGAGTTGTATGACCTTTATGGCATGGCCCATACTGCCTCCTATGAGAAGGCCAAGGCATTCTTTGAGTCTGACCTGGATCATCCACAGAAGTTCATCAACATCTCCTCCCACCACAAGCTCGTGAAATACAGGGACGTGGGGAAGGCTAGGAAAGGGGGGGACTTTAACCCAAGCTAGGAACCTTTGGATTCAGAGCTGGTGATGATATCTGGTGGCGGGAGGCAGCATGGCTCGATAGCCATTGGATATGAGATAATACGTTGTCCACTCACTCTCCCGGAGATCAAGGGGTGCCAGTCGGGCTCCTGTCGTAAGATAATGCCTCATCCATGTCTAGTCAAACTCACCGTCGAGGTTAGTTGTACGGACTCAGAAAATTTCATCCATTTCATTGTGTGTGTGGCCATCGATCATTACAGTGGTAACGAGGAGTGGTGTTGCATGCTGCTCTTCAGAAAGAGAGAGTGGCAAACCAGTCTGCTCTTGAGAAAGAGAGAGCGGCAAACTAGGCTGCTCTTTAGGTGATTCTGGAGGAGAGGGACGGACCACGGCTCGGTTGTTGGGGGAGGAGAGGGCCCGGAATGAGGCAGGCCACCTGGCCATGTACGAGCTTTTGTGCTAAGTTTCCTTTTCACATTAGCAAAAACATGCGTGTAATGTCTGTTTTATTACTAAGTAATACAACCGACTCTTCAAAACCAAATGTGCAGTCTATGTGCGAGAAGACCAGTTAGGCCCCTCCGGCGATGCTGGTCTTTTCTGCGATTGTCACGGTGAGTTTCATTTCAATGGTCATTATAAACTAGTATTAACATTTGAGTATCATCATGCGAATGAGACATTGCAAAATATCTTTTCTGCAGAATAACTCCCGAGCGGCATCGTACGACCCTTCTCCAGGGCAACCGTCTCCAAACGCACCCGCCTAGAGCAACCCCGGTGCTTCTCCTTGATGACCACGACGGTAACTTTTATCTAGTTCATTTATGACATAATTAGCTAATTTAGTTCATTTATGACATAATTAGCTTAGGTAGGTAAACAAAACATCACAAGAACCTTGGATAGCTCATAATTTAGCGTATCTTCCTCCTAAGTGACATAATAAGCTCAAAATAAGAAAAGTATTGTAATCATCCTCTTCCTCTTCTTCTCCTTCTTCTCATTCTCCTTCTTCTTCTTCTTCTTCTTCTCCTTCTCCTTCTCCTCTTTCTTCTCCTCTTTCTTCTTCTCCTTGGCTTTTTCCCCCAAGAAATACATACTTAGCTAATTATCCTCCAAAATGACATAATAAGATTATTTAGTACATTTATGAAATAATTAGCTTATTTAGGTGAAAAACATCACAAGAACCTTGGTTATCTCATAACTTAGCGTATCTTCTTCCTAAATGACATAATAACCTCAAAATAAGAAAAGTATTGTAATCATCCTCTTCCTGTCCTTCTTCTTCTTCTTCTTCTTCTTCTTCTTCTCCTCCTCCTCCTCCTCCTTATTCTCCTTCTTCTTCTTCTTCATCATCTTCTCCTCCTCCTCCTTCTTCTCATTCGTCTCCTTCTTCTTCTCTTTCTCCTTCTCCTTCTTCTTCTTCTTCTTCTTCTTCTTCTTCTTCTTCTTCTTCGTCTTCTTCTCCTTCATTTTCTTCTCCTTCTTCTCCTCCTCCTCGTCCTTCTTCTTATTCTCCTTAGCTTATTTTCCCCCAACAAAGACATACTTAGCTAATTAGCCTCCAAAATGACATAATTAGCTTATGTAGTTCATTTATGACATAGTTAGCTCATAACTTAGCGTATAACATCACAAGAACCTTGGTTAGCTCATAACTTAGTGTATCTTCCTCCTAAATGACATAATAAGTTCAAAATAAGAAAAAGAATTGTAATCATCCTCTTCCTCTTCTTCTCCTTCTTCTTCTTCTCCTGCTCCTCCTCCTCCTCATCCTCCTTCTTCTTCTCCTTCTCCTTCTCCTTATCCTTCTTCTTCTTCTTCTTCTTCATCTTCTCATCCTCCTTCTTCTCCTTCTTCTCCTTCTTCTCCTTCTTCTTCTCCTTCTCCTCCTCCTCCTCCTCCTTCTTCTTCTCCTTCTTCTCCTTCTCCTTCTTCTCCTCCTTCTTCTTCTTTTTCTCCTTATTCTTATTCTAGTTTTATTCTTCTTCTTCTAGTTTTATTCTTCTTCTTCTAACTTTGTTATTCTCATTTTGTAGATGTCACTCACTCATGGAATGCGTCATTCATGGAAGCCAGCATTGATAGACTTCTGCTGTTTAATTTTTGTTTTGATTTGTTTTGATGAACAATATGAAACTATGTGTATGTACAGAGATAAGATGTTCGATGCATGGCATATGCCCTATATATACGATGTTCTCGTTCTTATATGATGTTTGATACATGGCCTAAGGTGCTTATTTGATGTTTGAAAGTATATGTGGATGTTTGAAACTATATGATGTTAGAAACTATATGTGAGACTATATGTATTTAAAAATGAGGGAAATAAATAAAAGCAAACAAAACAGTGACAATATATCCTCTTTGCCGTCTACTGGTCTTTGCCATCAGCCAACACATGGCAAAGGGGACACGTGGCACCCACCTGTGCATCCTGGGGCAGCATTGACTGACCCATATGGTCACTTTACCGTCTCGTGCCACCGAAAGCAGACGGCAAAGATCCCCGCAAAGGCTGGCAGCAAAGCTCCCACAATAGGCTGACGGCAAATGTCCCCCAATAGGCTGACGACAAAGAGCAGCCACCTAGCGGCAGCCGGCGGGGGGGGGGGGGGGCTTCCCGTGTTGACATATGGCAGACGGTAAAGACCCATGAAATACAGCAGACGACAAATACTCCGTTAGCCACCTAATGGAGTAGTTGCCTGTCGGCTGCCGTCTAAGGGCTTTGCCGTCTCCTTGCCACGGCAGGCTGACGGCAAAGCCCTTTGTCGTCTGCTTTCAACAGGCACACGTCAAAAAAGGAATTTATTGATGAAAGTAGTCATAGAAGTTTTGCCGACCAGAGGCTGGCAGCAAAGCTCTTTGCCGTCCGTGAACTACCCCTTTGCGATCCGCTATGGCAGACGACAAAGAAGTTGATTCCTGTAGTGAAAGGTTCTGGACCTACCCGATATGACCTCTGAGGAAGGTTGAACCCTTATGTTCAAGATAGAATGATTCTTAGAAGGAACCTAGAATTTCGGAACATTGTAAGCTTTGAGATCCCCCAAATGGACCAATATTGGGTAGATTTGTAGGGTTCGTATGAAATGATCCCTTCTACCCCAAGTAAACGAGTGCACTATATCTAATATGCCCCACCACAGTTGAAATTTTATAACTCAATACTTTGTATGGTAAAGCCAAAAACTTCAATTTAAGTGAGGGCAAATGAGAACAATTACCTCGATTCGTGATTCCACGAAGCAAATTTTGAATCGACCTCGTTTTCTTTGTGAGGCTTGTTACTTTTGGGATTTTGAGAAATCATAAATGGTTGGAGTTCCTAAAAGCTTCCAAAGTTGTAGATTCACTCTAGAAAGTTTGCGAAGTTCGGATGTCACCTCACCTTACACTTAGTGTATGAGCTCAAACTTTGGGGGTCGATGATCAAGGATAATAATTCACATGTGTGGTTGTTGGTGGCTTGGTGTCCTTGTCCTCCCTAATGAAGACTAGAGAATTTTTAGTGATTTGATCTTTGGGATAAAGCAACTCCATGTCTGTGGTTATTCTCCTTCCTAGTTCATGTTCCTTTTTAGCTATTAACTAACTTGATTATCTTGTGATACCTTGTTTGCTAGTGTTATCTTTTCATATAGGTTGAGTCACCACCATCCGGCGAGCGTGTAAAAGCAATCTCAAGCATATGGGTTGAGTCAACTAGTCGCATTTTAGCGATCCACACTTATCTAAACTCAACAAATATGTTAATATTGCAGTACTAATCTCCTCACCCCTAGGGATCGAAAATTTTGACCCTTTAGGTTTACACCTCGAGATATTATGTTAGATCAAACCCCACAATGAAGGGCACATGAACTATGTCACCGCGAGACCCATCTTGTGAAGGTCAAACTTGGTTTACACATTGGGAGCTTGGGTATGATTGCTCGAAAAGCACCACCAACACAAAATTATGTCTTGTTGTCCCCTGAGCTTGGGTAGCCGTTACAAACCGACCTAAGGGCGACATGTGGTCTAGCATGCAGACAAAGATGCGGGAGGCGGCCATCCAACACTATACGAATACATTTGATACCTAATTTCAATTAACTGGAAAAAATTCATCAAACACGACATAATTCATCAAAGTTCAGATAGAAAATACCACAAATCATCCATACATAGTATTCGAATAAGTCTAGTACAATAGTGGTTCAAATTCAGTCTGAAATAATTCAATTCCATAAGATTAACCGGATATTCAACAAGTTTTTCATGAACGGATCATGACATCCCAACATATTGCCCCTTGACCTTCATCCAACCATGTGTATGTAAATGGTCTACCCCTATCTTGTGGTACATCACGATAATGCATACAAGCTACACAATCGTGTAGAGAAACATTGAATGAATCAACGAATCAATCGATAAGTTGAGCAAAAAGAAGCAAAACTCACAATCTCCTGTACTACCATGCGTAATGGTCACCTTGGCTCCAGCATATCAACCGTGACACAAAACTTGTGATTGAGGTGTGGATGGTGTACCATCAATACGCTAAGGACTTCAAAATTTATTAATGGATAATGTACATGTCGTATATCATAATGTGCTTCTGTGTGTGAAAAGAATCATGCACTTGCTGGTGGAATAGCCCTTTTCTATTCTTGAAATCTACAAATACGACCAACCACTCATCGCACAACAACTCATTTTCCATGCTATAGTACCCCGCCATCCTTCTACTATAAAAATTGACATGAAGTTCAAAAGTAAGCTTAATGACATTTGACTGAACACATGGAGGGCGCGGTAACCGTCATGGACGTTGTCAACGGGGTGGGGGTGGAGGTATGTGGTTGTGGACATATCCTAGTTGGATGGCGCCTTAGTACAAGCGAGCGGGTTTGTAGGTGGTGGTTGCACACATGCGAGAATGCATGGGTGGTGGTCAGACAGATATAGCAGCAACGGCGGAGGAAGTAGGTGCAGATGCAAAGCAAGGGGATTAGGGGTGGAGTAGAAGACAAAGGGACTCAAAGGGGTCCCCTTTGGAGATTCCTACTAAAGTATGGTACAAATGTCCCACATATGTTAACAGGCACACATTGTCAGCTCAAAAATGAGAAGGGTTCTAAGAATTGTCGAACCATGTTTGAAATAAGAGATTGGGTGTTGTGCAGTGTAGATACAAAATTTCAAACCTTATGAAAAATTTACATAATAGGCTTTTCTCCTACGTCTAGAAACGGTAACAAAAATACCATGATAACAAAGATATAAAATTCAACCTATTAATTGGGGTAATAATTTGGCTACTTTCCCGATCTATTAAAACAAAAAAAGGGTAAGGGCATCTCTAACACATACCCTCAAACTGATTGCATCCATCCAAATCGATTGATCTGAACCCATTTTTTCATCCAACACGGTAAGGATTAAGCTCAAGGGGCAAAAAGTGTGGGACAACATATGCCGACTCTTATTCTAGTATCATTTAATTTGGAATCAATTTTTGCTTTTAAAAACTTGTTGACATCCAGTTATCTCTGACGCAAAATTAACATTTAAATTATTGTGGTAGGGATATTTACATATTATTTATGAATGAATTGTGCTATTTTCTAGAATTATTTTGAAGTGTTGGAGTTAGAATAAAAACAGAGATGAACGTTTTAGGGGAGATGGCCGGCTTACTTATCACTCTTCATGAATTGATCCATATTGGTTTGCTAATGGATACCATGTTTGTTGCAAGGGCAGAGCCGGAGATGACCTAGTCACATGCTTTCAGGGCGAGGAAAGGCTCCTAGATTTGTCTCACTCGGCCCTATCACATCAAGTTGCAAGTTCATGGGTATTTTCCACAAAAGGACCACCTGCCGAGTGGAATAGGCAAGAAAGGAAGCGAGTGGTCACTACTTCACAATGGTCCAAAGACAACACATGTACCAGAGACCCTTCAACAAAACTATTTAAGATGTATGTCATAGCGTGTGTGATGTAACATCACCAAAAAAGTGTGTGTGATGTCGTAACATCACACACATTTCAACAAAATAATTGTGTGCGATGTTGCGTAAACAGTTTTTGCAAAAATTATGTGTCTGATGTTACCTATTATTGCACACGATTTATAAAAATGTTAATGTGTGTGAGGATTTGCACTTAGTTTTACAAATTATGTGTGTGTGATGTACTCTATCAGTGCACACAGTTATGATAATGCGACGGTGTGTGTTGCCATTGATAGCCCACAAGTGTCGGGGATCGTTTGTAGACTTTTTTGATAAGTAAGAGTGTCTAACCCAACGAGGAGCTAAAGGTAGAATTAATATTCTCTCAAGTTCCATCGACCACAAATACAAATCTACGCGCGCAAATGCTTACTTTACCTAGAACAAGTATGAAACTATTTTGCGGAAAAATAAGGAGCAAGTAAATAAAAGTTCGGGGTTGTTTAGTAGAAAGCTTTTTGTGTAATGCAAGAGAAATATTGTGCATAGGCAATTGAATATAACATGATAGATACTTATCATGTGCAACGAGGGAGAGGCATACGCTAAGACACTTTCCGTACTTGGATCATATTCACTTACGATTGGACCTCTAGCAAGCATCCGCAACTACTAGAAATCATTAAGGTTAACCCAAACATAGCATTATACGTCAAGTCCTCTTTACTCCCATACGCGCACAACTCCCTTACTCTGGTGTAAGTTTATGTCACTCTCGCCACCCACTATAAGCGAATCATGAACATATTGCAAACCCTCCAGCGTGTATCCTTGATGTGTGCGCCTCACGGAAGGCACCTTAGGACAGCACCATATCAACACACAACTCATATCAATAACATCATATTACAAATAACCTATAGGACAAACCGGATCTACTCGAACATCGTAGGATAGCCACATATCATTGGGAAATAGTATGTAGTGTTGAACACCATGTTTAAGTAAAGATTTACAGCGGGAAAAGAGGTATTACACCACGACATAGAGGGGGAGAGTTGGTGTTGACGGAGGCAAGATTGTTGATGTAGATCGCCATCACACTCCTTGACCCGGTGGCACTCCCGCGCCACCGGGGGAGAGGGGGAGAGAGCCCCCCTCCTTCTTCTTCTTCTTCCTTGGCCTCCCCCATATATGGGAGGAGAGTTCCCCCTCTTGTCCATAGCCTCCATGGTGGCAGAGGGGCAGGAGCCCCTCCGAGATTAGATCTCCCTCTCTCTTCTCTTCTGTTTTGTGTTCCTATTTTCTGGCCCTTCACCGTTTCTTAAATTATCAGAGATCCACAACTCTGATCGAGCTGAAATTGTGAGAGGATTTTTATCCATAAATTAGCTTTCTTAAGCCCGAAGAAGAGCCCCAACCGACTTACGAGGTGGCCACTAGGCACCATCCCGTGCTAGGGGATCTGGGTCACGCCCTGGTACCTGATGACCCACAAGTATAGGGGATCAATCGTAGTCCTTTCGATAAGTAAGAGTGTCGAACCCAACGAGGAGCAGAAGGAAATGACAAGTAGTTTTCAGCAAGGTAATTTCTGCAAGCACTGAAATGGCGGTAACAAGTTGTTTGATAGCAAGATAGTTGTAACAAGTAACTAGTAGCAAGAGTAACAATAAGTGCAGCAAGGTAGCCCAATCCTTTTGTGGCAAAGGACAGGACAAAGTGGTTTCTTATAATAGGCAAAGCGTTCTTGAGGGCACAAGGGAACTTCATCTAGTTACTTTCACCGTAATAGCTTAATTCGTATTCGATACTTCGATAGTTTGATATGTGGGCGGACCGGTGCTTAGGTGTTGTTCTTACTTGAAAAAACAGCATACTTATGATTAACCCCCTCACAAGCATCCACAACTACGAGAAAAGTATTAAGATAAATATCTAACCATACATTAAACTTTTGGATCCAAATCGCCCCCTTACGAAGTAGCACATAAACTAGGGTTTAAGCTTCTGTCACTCTAGCAACCCATCATCTAATAACTAGTCCACAATGCATTCGTTTAGGCCCAAATATGGTGAAGTGTCATGTAGTCGACGCTCACATGACACCACTATGGGAATCAGAACATACATACCATCAAAATATTGAACACATATCAAGTTCACATGATTACTTGCAACATGATTTCTCCCGTGGCCTCAAGAACAAAAGTAACTACTCGCAAATAATAAACATGCTCAAGATCAGAGGAGTATTAATTTGCATAAAGGGCTGAACATTTCGTCTTCCACCAAATAAACCAGATAGTAATCAACTAGAAGATGTAATCAACACTACTAGCCCTTCACAAGCAACAATCTAAGGTTCTGGTGCAAAGACTGAACACAAGATATGAACTAGGGTTTAAGAGGAGATGGTGCTGGTGAAGATGTTGATGAAGATTGGCCTCCCCAAGATGAGAAGGCTGTTGGTGATGACGATGATGATGATTTCCCCCTCCGGAAGGGAAGTTCCACCGATGGAATCGCTCCGCCGGAGTGCAAAAGTGCTCCTGCCCAAGTTCCACCTCGATACGACGGCACTTTGCCTCGAAAGTCCTCTCCTTAACTTTTTTAGGTAAAAACCAAATATATACCAGAAAGGGGGCACCGGAGGTGGGCCGGGCTGAGCACCACCCACCAGGGCGCACCTAGGGGGCCTAGCATGCCCACATGTCTTGTGCTTAGAATCTGCCCCCCCCTCCGGTAGCTCTTTTCTTCGGTATCTTTATATATTCCACAAAAAATCTCCGTTAAGTTTCAGCTCATTTGGAGTTGTGCCGAATAGGTAACTTGACGTAGCCTTTTCAGGTCCAGATTTTTAGCTGCTGGTATTCCCCCCTTTTGTGCAAACCTTGCATATTATGAGAGAAAAGGCATTAGAAATACTCCCAAAAGCATTACTATGCATAAAAACATTATAAATAACAGTCGGAAAACATGATGCAAAATGGATGTATCACTACCTAGTGGAGGTCGTGGGCCTCCGTTTGCATTGATTCCACCTCCCAAAAATCACATATATTCCAAAAATAATTCTCCATAAATTTTTATCACATTTGGACTTCATTTGATATGGATATTCCGTGTAACAAAAAATATGCAACAAACAAGAACTGACAGTTGCCACTCGATCAATATCTTACTTCAATAAATCGTATAAAATGTTGCCAAAAATATGTCAAAGTTGTATAATATTGGCATGGAACAATAAAAAATTATAGATATGACACAGACATATCAACATCCCCAAAATTAGTTCCTACTCATCCTCGTGTAGGTAAATGATAAAAAAGATATTTTTTGATGTGGAATGCTACCTAGCATAATCTTGATCATATATCTAATCATGGCACGAATATTAAGATACAAGTTATTCAAGGCAATAATATATCATTTGACAAAATGACATCCATACTCAGGTTTACGAGCAAACACTCACGTCTTTTCAAAATAACAATGCTAAAGAAAGCTATCCCTACAAAATTATATAGCCTATCATGCTTGGTCTTCCTAGCATAAGGTATAAATCATGAGCAGCCCGGTGTCAAACCAAGCAATTGGATCGTACTTTTTAACGTGCTTCTGTTTTTTATTACTCACTCAATACATGAGCTTGTACCATGGATATCAATGCGAGGAGTAGGGATTGTCATGCAATGGATGCACTAAGAGCTATAAGTGTATGAAAGCTCAATATGAAAACTAAGTGGGTGTGCATCAAACTCTATAATGAAAAATTCCCACTAGTATATGAAAGTGACAACATAGGAGACTCTCCATATGAAAAACATGGTGATGCTTTGAAGCACAAGTGTAAAATTAGCATGCCCCTTCTCTCTTTTATCTCATTTTTTCCTTTTTTCCTTATCTGTTTTTTTCTTTCCTTTTTTCTTTCTTTTTTTCTCATTGTGGTGGGCTCATTTGGCCTCCCCCATTTTTCATTTTTCTTCTGGAGTCCCATCCCGACTTGTGGGGGAATCATAGTGTACTTCATCCTTTCCTCACTAGGACAATGCTCTAATAATGAATAATGATGATCATCACACATCTATTTACTTACAACTAAATATTACAACTCGATACCTAAAATAAAGTATTACTATATATGAATGCATCTCGTAATGTACGAGGATATGCAATGAACTAGTGTAGCACAGACATCAAAAAATTGACAAGCCATGGAAATATCATGCTAGCTATCTTACGATCATGCAAAGCAATATGACAATGAATGCTCAAGTCATCAAAACAGAAGCGGTGGAAGTTGCATGGAAATATATCTCAGAATAGCTATCGAAATGCCATAATAGGTAGGTATGGTGGATGTTTTGAGGAAGATATAATAATTCTTATGTGAGATAGAGTGTATCATATCATGGAGTTTGGATGCACATGCGAAGTTTTCACCGTCTCTCGAGTTGAGAAAGGGCAATGCATGGTACCGTAGAGGCTAGAAAATTGCGGTAGGAGTGCATATATCCATGGATTCACATTAGTCACAAACTACTCACATACTTATTGCAATATTTTATTAGCTCTATCATAGCAAAGCACTAATCGCATGCCCCCAGTGAGAGGTTTGGGAGGAGTTAACAATCGCATGACTCCGACTATAACAAATCAAATGATTTCAATCAAGGGTAAATTATGCTCCAACTTCTTCGCATAACCAGAGACTATACGTGCATGCTTCAGGAATCACAAACCTTAACATCAGTATTCTTACTAATCAACAATCATTAACTAGTGCACCCACATATTTCTATCATAATGTCGCAAAACTATTGCAAGGACTCAAACATATCATACTGAGTGATCTAGAAGTTTTATGTAGGATTGTATGACTAACCATGTAAATGATCGATTCCTTTTGACTCTCTTAATAGGTATAAGTGAAGCATGAGATTTTAATTCTTTATACCAAAGAACATGCTATAATATAAGTGAAGCAAAAGAGCATTCTACAAATAACGGTTTTCTATATGTAGATAAATAGGTAATCGAGACTTCAAACGATATAAGTGAAGCACATGAAGCATTCTATAAATCCATACTCAAAAGATATAAGTGAAGTGCAATGAGCATTTTAGAAATCAACCATGGACTATCTCATACCAGCATGGTGCATAAAATAAAAGTGAGAACTAAACAGAAAATATGCTCCAAGATTTACGCATATCACGTGAACGAAACAAAGACGAAAACATATCGATACTTGTTGAAGAAAGATGGGATGCCTTTCGGAGCATCCCCAAACTTAAACGCCTGAGTCTCCTTGGATATTTACTTGGTGTGCCTTGGGCATCCCGAGTTTTAACTCTTTCATCTCCTCCATCTCCTCATATCGAGACCTCCTCGAACTTCGAACACTTTGTCCACACAAAACTTAACAAAAAACTCGTCAGATCCGTTAGTATAATAATGCAAATTACTACCTTAATTACTATTGCAAAGCCATTCATATTTTGTTTTTGCATTATAGCTACTCTAATTAAACTTATCCATAGCTTATACCACCGATACAATCGATAGTTTCATCAAAACGAGCAAAACAATGCATCAAAAACAAAATCTAGTAATCTACACATTCACCATAATTATGTAACTTCAAAAAATTCTGAAACATTAGGAGGAAATAAAAAAGTTCTTTGCCCTACTGTGTAAAAGTTTTAGAAACTTTCAGCATTCGAGTGAAAAATGTAAATTCACAAACTAGAGCCAAATTTTTTGTTTTTGCACCGCACATACCAACAAGTAATCTAATCATCCTAAAGGAAATTCTTGGCACATTATTTTTATAATACAATGGTATTAATATAACGGATAATTTTTTTTGTTGAAAAGTTTCTCCAATCAAGATTCACAATGTTTCCATGGGCATGAACAAAGTTTAAGGCTATCCCCATTTCAACGATGCTCGTTCTTCTCACTTTCACTTTTCTTTTTAAAAAAGTTTTAAGTTGCCCACTTTTGAAAAAATATTTGAAAGAACACAACAGAAATAAATGACTCTCTAGAATTTCTAGTATGTCTCCAACGCAGAGCCTTCTTTAAAGTCATTATAAGCTAGGCATAAAGTGCTCAAGTAATGGATCCACCAGGATCCCAAGGTATATCAAAGCCAATTTTAATTAACAGTGATTTGTAATTTAGTAGTGAGCACAAAGCAACATATATCATGCAATGGCAAAGTCTAACTTTCTTCCTATCCATTGGCTTGTCATAAAAGAACAGTTCATGCACATCAAGTAAAGGCCAATACATAAGCAGTTTCTTGCAATTTTATCGTGTTGGAAACATAAAGAGGTGGAGATGTAGTTCCTCTCTCATAATAATTGCAAGTAGGAAAAACAAGCACATGCATATTATATACATCAAAATCATCATGTGAAGTGGTAAAATGAAACCCATCAATATAATCCTTAATAAGTGCAAACTTCTCCGACATAGTATAGTCGAAGAATTCAAAAATATAATAGGACTATCATGTGTGGGTGCAATAGCAACAATTTCATGCTTAACATAAGGAACTACAGGAAGTTCATCTGCATAACCATAATTCATATTGGCATCTTGGCCACATGCATAGCAAGCATCTATTTCAACAAAAAGGGATATTTCAAAAGAATTAACGGGGTCATAGCAGTTATCATAGCATTCATCCTTCGACAAGAACGAAGGGAAATTAAACAATGCTTGAGTTGAAGAGCTACTCTCGTTATTAGGTGGGCACGGGTAGCTAATCTGCTCTTTCTCCTTTTGTTCTTCGCTCTCCTCCTCATCTTTTGCATCTAATGAGCTCACAGTGTCATCAATTTCTTCTTCCATAGACTCCTGCAAAATATTAGTCTCTTTTTGGATAGCGGAGACTTTCTCAAGAAATGCATCAATATCGTAATTGTATTTATATTTCTCATAGAAATATTTAAGTATAGCAAAAATTTCAGGTCTATAAACACCATCATCATACTTTACACACTTTTCAAACAAAGATTCAATTTAATAAGCACCCTTACTCGGGTGTAAGTTTCTTTCACTCTCCTAACGCACTTTTTGTACTTGGATCATGTACACTTATGATTGGACCTCTAGCAAGCATCTGCAACAACTAGAAATCATTAAGGTAAACCCAACCATTGCATTAAACATCAAGTCCTCTTTACTCCCATATGCGCACAACTTCCTTACTCGGGTGTAAGTTTCTGTCACTCTCGCCACCCACTATAAGTGAATCATGGACATATTGAAAACCGTTCAGCGTGTATCCTTCACGTGTCCACCTCACGGAAAACACCTTACGAGAGCACCATATCAACACAAAACTCATCTCAATAACATCATATCACAATTAACCATAGGACAAAAAGAATCTACGCAAACATCATAAGATAGCCACATATCATTGGGAAATAGTCTGTAGTGTTGAGCACCATGTTTAAGTAGAGATTTACAGCGGGAAAAGAGGTGTTACACCTCTTCAAGAGGGGGAGACAGGTGGTGTTGACGGTAGCAAGATTGTTGATCTAGATCGCCATCACGCTCCTTGCCCCGACGGCACTATGACGCCAGGGGGAGAGCCCTCTCAATCATCTTCTTCCTTGGACTCCCCCCTAGATGAGAGGAGAGTTCCCCCTCTCGTCCATGGCCTCCATGGCGGCGGAGGGGCAGGAGCCCCTTTGAGATTGGATCTCCATCTCTCTTCCCTTCTGTTTCGTGTTCCTGTTTTCTGGCCCTTCACCATTTTTTAAATTTTTGGAGATGCGTAACTCCGATCGGTCTGAAATTTTGAAGGGATTTTTATCCATAAATTATATTTCTTGCGCCCGAAGTAGAGCCTCAACCCACTTACGAGGGGGCCACTAGGAACCACCTCGTTCCAGGGGATATGGACCGCGCCCTGGTACCTAGTTGAGGTCGTGGACCTCCGTTTGCGTTGATTCCCCCTCACAAAAATCGCATATATTCTAAACTAATTCTCCGTAAATTTTAACGCGTTTGGACTTTGTTTGATATGATATTTTACAAAACAAAAAACATGTAACAAACAGGAACTCACACGGCACTGGATCAATATGTTAGTCCAATAAATCATATAAAATGTTCCCAAAAATATACGAAAGTTGTACAATATTTGCATGAAATAATCAAAAATATAGATACGATAGAGACGTATCAACCATGCACACATTTTGTGTAAAAAGTGTGTGTGTGATGTAGCATACCATTGCACAGAGTGTTAAAAATGCAAATATGTGTGATAACTTGCACATGTTTTTTGTATACATTGTGTGTCATGCGCCATAGAATCCTCCAAGTTAAATTTGACATTTTTCAAAGCTCATTTGCTATATTTGAATCATTAACTGCATTTTCAGTCATTTAATGTTTATAATTAAAATTTGAACTATGAGTGCATATAACAGTACACAGAATTGATTTGAATAATCATATTCAGGGTATTGAGTATACATGTATGCGTCATACAAGAATTTAATACTCCCTCCGTCCCAAAATAACTGTCTCAAGCTTAGTACAACTTTGTACTAGAGCTAGTACAAAGTTGAGACAGTTATTTTGGGACGGAGGGAGTATAAATTTATAAGACATATGTGACAAGAATTAACAGTGAACATGGAGTTTATTTGTATTTAATTACAAAAATGTAAATGTAGACTGAAAATACAATACTTGGCATAGTGTCATGATATGACATCGCTATGACGTGATAAAATCTTGAGAAGGTTTCACATTTTTTGATGTACATCATTTAGAAATCACACGATCTTTAAGGAGCGATCATGGTTTTTACACTCAATGCACCAAATTGGTGGTGAACTTATATTTTCCTTTGTCATTTGAGTTTGAATTTTTTTTTCTACAGTTAAGGTACACCATAGAATCCTCCATATTAAAATATGGGACTTTTCAAAGCTCATTTGCTATATTTGAGTCATTAACTGCATTTCTAGTCATTTAACTGATACATTCGAATTTGAACTACGAGTACATAAAATAGTATATAAAAATGATTAAAAAGTCATATTTAGGGTAGTGTGTATATGTGTATGCCTATTACAAGAAATAAATATAAATTTCAAATATCTATGTGGAAAGAACGAATCGTGAACATGAAGTTTATTGGTATTTTAGTTTTACAAAATGTAAATGATGTCTTCAATTCTTGTGTAGTCGCTTCACGATCCGGTTTCTTTCCATCACCAAGAATTCACCTTGAAATCCAACATGAACAACAACCGAAACGACGAGGTTATGATCAAGAATATGCATTTTCATCTTACGCTTCCAACTAGCAAAGTTTGTACCATCAAAATATGGACCTTTACGATGATAATTTCCCTCACTACACGCCATACTCTCCTAGGTTGAGAAACCAATGCGATGGAGACCAGTGTTCTGATACCACTTATAGGACATGAAGTATGTCTAGAGGGGTGATTAGACTTCTTGATCAAATAAAAACTTAGAATTTTCCCAATTTTATTAGTTGGCAAGTTGTAGCAATTATACCAAGTGAAGCACACCCTACACATGCAAGTCTAAGAGTATAGCAGAGAAAAGTAAAGACATGCACATGTAAGTAGAGTGTAGGGATAGAAAGATCAAACGTAATGGGGACACGAAGATTTTTCCCGTGGTTCTGATAAGTGGTGCTATCGTATGTCCACACTGATGGAGACATCAACCCACGGAGGGTAACGGCTGTGCGAGTTCAAGAAGAGATCCACCCACAAGCGGTCCACGAAGAAGCAACCTTGCCTATTTCATCATGGTTACGTCGAAGGACTAGCCTTACTCGGGGTAGATCTTCACGAAGTAGGCTATCTCCTTGCCCTTAAAAACTACTTGGTTCAACTCCACAGAAAGTTAGCGGCTCCCAAGCAACACTTAACCGATCTAGGAGACACCACTTTCCAAAAGGTAATAGATGTGGTGTAGAAGATGAACTCCTTGCTCTTGTGCTTCAAAAGATAGTCTCCTCAACACTCATCACTCTCTTGCAGATTTGGCTTGGTAGAAGAGATTTATTGGGTAGAAAGCAACTCGGGAAGGCTAGAAATCAATATTCATATGGTAGGAGTGGAATATCTTGATCTCAACACATGAGTAGGTGGTTCTCTCTTATAAAATAGATGCGGAAAGTGTTGGCTTGTTCTGAGTGCTCTCTCTTTGAATGAGAGGGAGGTGGATGGGTATATATAGGCATATCCAAAAATCCAAGCGTTACAACATTATTGCCCTACACGATGAAACCGAAGCAAAAACTCGATTGCACCGATTAGTGCCAAATGTGGCAACTTTTGGCGTTTGATTAAGACTGATATATAATTCTCGATGAGTCCGATATGGCTAGCCAAGGCAGTTACCCAAACTTGGTGGCATGGATTTGCAAAATAAAAAAATATTGATTTTAGCAAATGAACACCGGGGAGTTGGTCACTGTTTTTCGGTTGCACCAAAATCAAACTTTGTGTCACCGAGAAGGTAGGGTTGGCTCTGGATTCTGTCTAGGGTAAAACTTGGTAGGGTCGACTTTGGAAACTTGGTGGCACCGAATTTGGACTTTGGGTTAGGACAGAATGTTTAGGTGGGAGAACTTCATGAGGGTTTTTAGTGGCTAACTCTAAGCACTTGAGCCACCAGGTCATCATAGATACATCATCCATAGTTTTAGCTTTCCTGTGGACTAAATTGTGATTTCTCACATAAAAGCAAAATGTAGAGTCTTGAAGCTTGTTGCCAGTTGATGTTCCTTGTATCTAGGGGATCTCCTCACAAGAACTTTGCCAATCCATTCATTGAACTTTTTCCTGAAATATACTTGGTAGAAGCATTAGTTTGATGAAATGTATGTTGTTATTAATTACCAAAACAACTTAGGGAGAAGTTGTGCTTTCAATATCCCCCTATTCGGTAATTCATGACAACATATAGATCAAAGCTTCGATAGGGATATAAACATTGAATAGAATCATCGCTTTAAGATGTATGTGATAAGCAAGAGCTCCCCCTAAATTTGTGTATTATTTGAAATTTGCATTTGAATGCAAATGCGCAATTGATTAGGATCATGAGTTAGTCTTCCATGTCACATACATCTTGGTGGTGCACATAAATGATATTAATGGATTACAATGCACAAGGATATAGCAAATAACAATCACAAAGCGTATGACCAAACACCATGAAGCTTTAAGACAATCAAAAGATAGGCCAAATGTTTTTGAAACAAAGAAGAGCAACAAATTCAACACTCTCTATTGAAGCCCTATGATCTATAACACTTCTCCCCCTTTGGGAACAAGTTATCAAAAAGCTTGAAGGTATAGATCTAAGTGTCGGCGTCAAAACCGACATATCTCGGGTAGGGGTCCCGAACAGTAAACGTGGCATTGATGGGTTGTAGGAGAGAAGGGGAGACAGTACTACCCAGGCTCGGGCCCTCTTGAGGAGGTAAAACCCTACGTACTGCTTGATTATATTGATGAGGAATGAAGGTTACAGAGTTGATCTACCTTGAGATCGTATGAGCTAAAGCCGTAGATGAGATAACCTGGCTATATGCATAAGAACCTCTAGTTTATACACACACCGGGGTTCCTAGGGTTACATGTTACCTACCTTAGCCGGGGATAGATGGGCCGAACTGGTGCTCTTGACTTGGAGTGCACGTCTAGTCTTTAGAGCTTTCCATCTTGAATACGAAGTTGCTAGACAATCCGGTCTTCAATGATCCAGCCCATTTGGTCGGCCCATAGGGGATAACCCAACCACCCGAGGACCCCTTAATCCAGGACTCCCTCAGTAGCCCCCGAAATGGCCTTAAACGTTGATGTGTATGATATTCGGCAGTCGGACACTTCGAATAATCGGCTTGAACAGCGAGTTCCTCTTATGTTTACCTAGCATCAGTTTAGTCGCTCCAATGACGTCGCTTCTCAAAACAAGCGTCATTAAATCTAAAGGCTTAAAGGCCCAGAGGTGAACTATCCCTTATGTGACAATTTTTCTCACGAAAAGTCGCGATAACTAGTAATGAGAAAAACTTGAATCACGGCTCAAGGCCACTTTCCCGGGGCACGTTCTATCAACAATGAGATAATGTCCCACATTTAAGGGGATTCCAATAACGACCCAGGCCAGCCCATGCACACTCAACGGTGTGGTCGCTTCAGGAAGTGGCGGAGCCAACTACGCAGTAAGTGGAAACCCTTGGTTTTACGACCTCCTATAAAAAGAGAGAAAACATCCAAAGCTCACCATAGGCATTCCAAACTCGACTCACCCTCCTTCCAAGATCGAGCACCGTGATCCATTTCATCACCCTACCCTTTCCAGCCACCCCCTTTTCCAAGCTCAGCAATGGCTGGCTCGGGCTCTCACGGCAAGTGGGAGATCTCCTATCTGTCCGACGGGGACATGCAAGAGCTGAAGCGCTCTGGCTATATTGCGGCTGACCTCACCCACCGAGCACCGGAAAAGGGCCAGGTGGTACCTACACCAAGGCGTGGTAAGCGGGTGGTGTTCGTCCCCCACTTCCTCCATGGACTGGGCTTCCCGGTTCACCCCTTGGTCACGGGTTTGATGTTTTTTACGGGTTAGATTTCCACGATCTTCCCCTGAATTCTATCATGCACATTTCCACCTTCATCACTGTTTGTGAGGCCTTCTTGCGGGTTCATCTGCACTTTGTACTTTGGCTTAAAGTCTTCAACGTTAAGCCGAAGTTGGTTAGTAGACAACATGTCGACTGTGGTGGGGCTGTGATAAGCAAGATTTGACGTGTGCCATGGCCGGAGGGCACCTTGATCGACGCCACCAAGGGCTGGCAGAAGGCGTGGTTCTACATCACGAAGCCACGAGAACAAAACTGGGCAATGCTCGACACATTCAGATCTGGACCCCCGGTGAGGCTAACCTCATGGATTAAGAAAGGCCTAGACTGGGGTTCGGCTTCGGATGTGAAGTTGCTGCAACAGCGCATCAAGCAGATGGTGGTGACGAACATCCATCTGACCGATGTAGTCCAGGTCATTCTCAATCGCCACATCCTTCCCTGCCAGCGTCGGGATAAACCGATATGGTCTTACAAGCCCAACGACCCCTGGGTGGTCCAGGAGTTCTACCGCACCACCCATGAGAACTTTTGGCAGATATTGCTCAAGCCGCAGCACGAGTGGCTGGTCGAGGATGAAGACACCGGCTTGTATGTCGATACCCCCCTTTGGAGGTACGTCTGAGCTCTTATACTTACTTAAAGTTCTCGTTATATTGAAGGCCTTACTATCTCTCTTTCCTTGCAGGATTGGCTGGCCCTAGCCGAGAACATAGATGGCCCAGCTCCCCTGTCCGAGGAACCTCGGTCTCCTCTGCTGAGCCTCATGCTAGTGGTGGCGCCGTACACGACACCAGAAAATAAGAAGAAGGAGACCCGCGGGGGTCTCCATTCGAGGGGTCCCGGGGATACCAAGTCCGGGGACACACATGCCTCCTCCACCCATGGCATCTTCTTCCTCTACTCTTTCCCTAGCACCATCAATACCTCCTATACTCTCCTTGTCGCACCTATGTCGCTCGCCGACACCATCACCGATGACATTCCCTTCATCCCATCATCCTCAAACTTGCCGCTCACAACTATTATCATTGGCACCACCTCTTTGATGTACACCTGGGATGCTGCAAACTCCGGTCTCACATCGCAGCCAACAGACCTCCTCACCTGGATGATAATCAATGGGTGAAAGACGATCTCGCAATTGTTCGGTGGATCTACACTCGCATCACAACCGAGATCTTCCACATGCTTGATCATGACGGCACCACCGCCACCAACATCTGGGGCTCTCTTTGCCATCTTTTTCAAAGCAAAAGCGATGCTCAAAAAAATGCTCTACACACCGAGCTTCGTAACTTCGCCAAAGGTGATGCCCCGGTGAACCTCTTCTGTGAGCGCGTCAAGTCCATCGGCGACGAGCTTCACGAACTCGGCGATCCCGCTAGTGACTCGTAGCTCGTCGACATCATTATCGCCGGGCTTAGTGAGGATTTATACAAGCATGCCTCTTTCATCCCATGATGAGGCCTTCTCCAACCTCCGTCGAAGTCCGCTCCATGTTGTAGCTCGCGGTGGAAACTCAAGCTCGCAATGACTCTCGCCAAAAAGTATTCCATGGTGCGACTCTTCCTCCTACGTCATCACCTTCAGTGCCTCCCATGCCAGCTCCTGCCGCCATGCCACCCACGACGCCATCCGTTCAGCCACCTCCAGGCTGGTGCCCAATTCCCAACTATCGCGGCAAGAACCCTATCTACACACCACCCTCGACGCGCTCAACAGCACCTTCAACACTGCCGTCTTCAAACCCTACGACGGATCTGAGTGCTCCACCCGCGGCTCCATCCTGGCGTCTTCCTCATGATCCATGGTATGGGCTTGTCCAGGCATGGCCTATGCCTTGGTCTGCCCCGTCCCCCATTGGCGCTCCACGTGCCTACACCGGTGCTTGGCAACCCAACCTTCGTCCGAATACTGGTGCCCCTGGGTTGCTTACCCCTCGACAGCCAGCAGACACATATCATACCACTCAATCATATGCTCCATATGGTGATCCATCGCCCTCCCCTGCTGACGGAAGTCTCTACTAAATGCCCTTGTCGGCTCTCCTACCTTCACTGGCATATCAGCCGACACTGCTGCCAACACCAACCTCACATGCACCGCCGAGCTGGGATCAAGCCGCCTTTCTCCATGCCATGAACAACTTTGCTTCCCAAGGAAACTCATGTATGGATTGGATTTTTTATTCTGGTGCCTCTAGTCATATGTGTGCATCAAGTAATTTGCTAAATTCTTCACTCCTTTTCCGTTTCCTTCCATTACTCATGGTGATGTTTCATCTGTTCCCATATACTGTCTTGGTGAGCCTCAAATTTCCTCTCCCACTAAACCACTTCTTCTTCGAGATGTTCTTGTTGCACACGCTCTTATTAAAAACCTATTTTTTGTTCGCCAATTTACTCGAGACAATCTAGTTTCTGTTGAGTTTGACCCTTTTGGTTTGTCTATGAAGGATTACCAGACCAAGGCTGAGATCGCCCACTATAATAGCTCCGGTGAACTATACTCTCTTCATGGTGTCCCTGCCACCGATCCTCCTACATCCATGGTGGCCTTTGTCGAACTTTGGCATAGTCGTTTGGGTTATCCCAACCCTGCTATTTTAGCTTCTATGCTTAGTGAATTTTCCATACCATGTAATCGAGATTCCCATAATTCTTCATTTTTGCTAGTCTTGTGTGTTAGGCAAACATGTACATATTCCCTTTAGCTCATCTATCTCTTCTAGTACTTATCCTTATGAATTAATACATTGTGATTTATGGACCTCACCCATTGCAAGTGTTTTTGGTTTTAAATACTATCTTGTCATACTAGATGATTTTACTCACTTTGTATGGACCTTTACTCTGTGCAACAAAACCGATGTTCACCCTCTTTTCCTAAATTTTTAGTGTATGTTTATGTCCACTTCTTCCTCCCCATTCATTTTATTCAGTGCCACAACGGCCGTGAGTTTGACAACCATCAAAGTCGTAACTTCTTCTTGAAACATGGCATCATTCTTCGATTCTCTTGTCCCTACACTTCTCCTCAAAACGGTAATGTCGATCATTCTCATCGCACCATCAATGACATTGTTCGTACACTTCTCGTTCAGTCATCCATGCCATCTAAATTCTGGGCAGAAGCACTCCACACAGCCACCTTTGTTCCCAATATCCGCCCTTCCAAAACCAATCCAATTATCACTCCCTATTACTATCTTTTCCTTTGCCATCCCAATTACTCTGATGTTCATGTTTTTGGTTGTCTCTGCTTTCCAAATCCCTATGCTGCCTCTGGAAATAAACTTTCTCCACGATCTATCTCATGTGTCCTTCTTGGTTTTTTCGACGAACACAAAGGTTACCGATGTATTGACTTCCACACTAGACGGCTACACATGTCTCGCCACGTTATATTTGCCGAACATATTTTTCCTTTTGCTCAACGCAATGACACACCATCAATCATCCCTTCCTTCGCCACCAACTCTTCTGTCCGTCCCTTCAAATTCTACACTCATGTCGCGGCAGCCCAACATGTCGCACCTACTGTCATGACAGCACCACCCAATTCACCACCACCCAACCCGCCAGCCCCTGTTTCTCCCATCCCACCCAACGACTAATTGCCGCGGCCTGAACACCACTAACACCAAGACGCAGCTGAATCCAACCATGACTAGAACCCTCCCATGACCACACCACAATCGCCACAAATTGTTCCCAACCCACTGTCGACCCCTTCTTCCCGTCCGCATCTTCTCATGCGCCAGACACTCCTGTTTCCACCCTACCAGCTCATGTTTTTCCTACTGTCGCCCCTGTCAATGATCATGGCATCCGTACTCGTGCAAAATAAGGTTTTTGTCAGCCAAAATATCGCCTCAACTTGCATGCTACCACAACTCTCTCTTCCATCCACAGAACTTACAAAACTGCTCTTCTTGATAAGAATTGGGTTGCTTCCATGCAAGAAGAATATGATGCTTTAACTGAAAACAATACTTGGCAGTTAGTTCCTCGTCCTTCCAATACAAATATCGTTTCTGGAAAATGGGTCTTTCGCCAAAAATTTCACTCTGATGGGAGCCTCTCACGCTATAAAGCCTGATGGGTTTGGCGTGGCTACTCTCAACAACATAACATTGATTATGATGAAACATTCTCTCCTCTTGTCAAGCCCAGCACCATTCATATCGTTCTTAGCATCGTTCTCTCCTCCGCATGGCCCCATCCATCAACTAGATGTAAAAAATGCCTTCCTCCATGGTTCTCTTCAAGAGACCGTCGATTGTCAAAAATCTCTTGGCTTTGAAAATCCTTCCTATCCAAATCATGTTTGTCTTCTTGAAAAATCTCTTTATTGTCTCAAACAAGCTCCACGAGCCTCATTTCAATGTTTCTCTTCTTTCATACAAACGATAAGTTTCACTTCTTCACTTTCTCACACTTCTCTCTTTGTGTACCACCACCATTCCGAAACTTCCTACCTCCTTCTCTGTGTAGATGATATCATTCTCACAACATCTTCTCAAACATTTTTAGATCACATTATTACCCTTCTTCATTCTGAATTCTCTACGGCTGATCTTGGTATTTTGGGCATTGTTGTTCTTCGGGACTCTTCTAGCCTTATTCTTTCCCAACGTTAGTATACTCTTGATCTTCTTAATTGTGCTGGTATGCTTGACTGTCAGTCCTCTCGTACTCCTATCGATACCAGTTTCAATCTATCGGCTGACGGTGAACCTTTACATGATCCTACTCTGTATCATAGTTTAACCGGGGCTCTCCAATATCTCACTATCACTCGTCCTGAAATTTCCTTTTCTGTTCAACAAGCATGTCTCTATATGCATGATCCACGGCTTCCACATTATAATCTTGTCAAACATGTTCTTAGGTATTTGAAAGGTACTCTTAATCATGGTCTTCACATCAATAGGTTGACTCATCATTCTCTCACTACATACTCTCATGCAGACTGGGCTGGTTGTCTAGACACTCAACGATCCACATCCGGATTTTGTGTTTTCTCGGTAACAATTTGATTTCTTGGTCCTCGAAAAGATAAGTTACGGTCTCCCGCTCGTCCACCGAAGCTGAGTACCGTGTTGTTGCACATGTTGTTGCTGATACTATCTGGCTTCATCGGTTGCTCTTAGAACTGCACCGACCAATTGAGTAGGCTACTATTGTATATTGTGATAATATTTCAGCCGTTTACATGTCTGGGAATCATGTTCAGCATCGATGAACCAAACACATTGAGATTGATATTCACTTTGTTCATGAGAAGGTGGCTCTTGGACAAGTTCGGGTGCTTCATGTTCCTACCACGTCTCAATTTGGTGACATCTTCATCAAAGGACTTGCTACTACGCCATTTCAAGACATCCGTTTCAGTCTCAACGTCATCGAGCCTCCTGTTGATACTGTGGGGGGATGTTAGACAATTACTTGGATCACAAGTTTCATAGTCTAAGTCGGTTTGTAATACCTAGTCTAAGTCGGTTTGTACCATTATATATAGCCATGTACCCTGTACCAAATAATAAGTAAGCAATAGTTTTATTCATCTATCAGTCGGCATGTACGCAGTAGCAGTAGCACTAGCTGATGTAGAGTTGTGTCGAATATTGTGTACAAGGTACGTTACAGTTGTACTTGTAGTTGTATTATGTTTAGTAGGATATGGAGTCATGTCCTAATAGGACGCTTGTATCCTAGGCTTCTCATATATAGCGGGGCAAGACACACGATGTAACATATGCTAACATAATAGCACATGCGTGCAGGGGAAGCCGACGGGGTGTGTCGGTGCCCAGGACAGCCAGGGTGCGTTATTGTGATAGTGTCACGGGGAGTAGCGCACGTAGTCATGTCCCGGGGATGTAGCCATATCGGTGAACCTCATTAAAAAATCTCGGTGTCGCGTTCATGTGATTGCTTGGTCCTTGGATGATCAACGATGTGTCTTGAATTTATTCTAGGAAGTGGTATCATGAGGTAGGTTGTTTGAATGTTAAGATGTTGATCTAGAGGAGCTGCCGGTGACGATGGATTGTAAAGGATCGATGTCACGCAACAAGAAGCGATGGAAGTTGGCGGGAGATCACGCGCGTAAGGATCGATCGGAACAGATTGATCTCGGCGAGTTGCGTACGGTAGGAGGAGTCCTTGTCGTCTTGGAGTCAGCGAGATGCGTACTTGTGTACAAGGGCGCGACTAGGTTGGAAGCCAAGTGCAGGAGAGGTTGCTCATCCATCATCTAGTCGAGGCATATACGGGGCACCGCAGGGACGTCCTAGACGCAATGGCTTGCATGCCGAAGTATAGGGAGCTGTTGCCTGCATTCCTGTCCAAAGATGGCAAAGGATACGGGATTTGTTTTGAAAAAAATAGAGGATCGAGTCCTCGTGTTGACAAACAAAGGCAGATCGATTCTGCAATGGAAAGATCCATCGTGATACACATCCATGAGAAAGCACAGGCTAGGAAAAGCAATTAGCCAACGTTAGAGGTTGTGCAAAAGAGATCACGTGAAGGCCAAATTTTTGGTGGGATTACTACTAGTGCACGGAGGCGAGACCACGTTGTGTTTTGCTGGTGTAATTTGGCGTCACGGCATAGCTGTGTTATTTTTCAAAGTTAGTCGCACAAAGAACCATGGCATGAATTGGTATCAGGTTTAAGATGGAGGAGTTCGACGAAACTGAAAACCTTGGGTTACGACAGACATGGATGAAAGATTGTTGGCACGATAGAGATGCTTGAAGGTGTTGCGGGAAGTCATGCTAGCTAAGATAGAGTTATCATGTGATGGATGAAGATTCACGGAAGACGATTTGGGAGCCTCGAGCTTGTCATGCAGCCGGACAAGTTTGTCTGAGTTGGACTGGGTAGTTTGATGGATCGACGCAAGTCAGTCGGTACAGAAGACGGTTGTGGGATCGGCGATGACGACATTGGATTGTGACGCTGATGGTGACCGACTTTTGGGGTGTGGAAGCAGGGTTTGTGTGGCTTCGACAAGACTATGGGGCAGGGTTGATTCAAGGTGATGTATACACGGAGCTTGAAGTCGACGGGACGCAGGGTGGACCGATCATCTACCATGGAGTCATGCTGAAGGTGAAGCTGATTAAGAGGCCACGACGTAAGTGCACAGAGAGTCGAAGCCTATTCAGTGGGAAAAAATCGAGTGACACACAATTCGGACTGGAGCCCAAAGGTCTGATGGAAACGTCAAACTCGTCATCGGTCAGTGATGATCGGTGGTACTCCGCAGTGGGGGTTGAGTGGTGTGGGCTCGCGACCCTTGAGACTCGATCTGGACGTTGAAGGCTCGACGTGGTAATAGCGGCGAGGCGTGTGGTACGCACGGACATGGAGATGGGCCAGGGCTCTGGTGGTCATACATGTGGTTGAGACGGCTACGAATTTGACTCGACATGATGAAAAGCAATGGAGAAATTCTTTCAAGTTTCACACAGGCGGTCAAGAAAGAGCGGTGATGTTGAGTTCAGGTAACTCTTATGTGCGACACCGAATATGTGATTGTTCACTTTCATGCAGGTCAGTGATCAGTGTGTGATGGTGTTGGATACTCTGAAAATTGAGAGCACATACTAGAGTAAAGTGGAACTTAATTTCGCTCAAGCGTTGACTATGGTCGAGAAAAGAAGGAACTACAAGTTGCAGGTGGAGGCACATGAAGTCTTGGAGTATCAGCGGTGCTCATGGGATTAACTCAAGTCCAATGTACATGGAAGATTGACACATGAACGAATCCAAGGTGGTGGAAAATATTCGCCAAGATGGAGTTTATTAGAGTTGTGTCAAATATTGTGTACAAGGTAGGTTACAGTTGGACTTGTAGTTGTATTGTATTTAGTAGGATATGAAGTCATGTCCTAATAGAAGACTTGTATCCTATGCCTCTCATATATAGGGGGCTAGACACATGATGTAACATATGCCAACATAATAGCACAAGTGTGCATGGGGAGCCGGCGGCGTGTCCGGTGCCCAGGGTAGCCAGGGTACGATATTGTGACGGTGTCACGGGAAGGAGCGCCCTAATCATATGCCCCGGAATGTAGCCATATCGGTGAACCTTGTTAACAAATTTCGGTGTCACGCTCGTATGATTGCTTGATCCTCGGATGATCGACGAAGTACCTTGGATTTATTCTAACAGCTGTCGCCTCCAGGCGTGACGGCAGGGCCCACCGCACCGGCTTCGTTCCATCACGACACACCACCAACCAGGAAATCTTGTTACGACAGGGTTGCGACCTGGCCCGCTAGCGGCAGGTGTCGTTGCGTCGTTCCATGTATGTAGGTGTCACGTGTCGGCTGCCGCCACGGTAGATCTTGCAGTACCACTCGCAGATGGTCCTTTCTCAATTTCACTAGACAAATCGGCCTTTTGTTCAAAAATTCAGTTCATTGCTACCTGCTCTTGCTCTCTGCTCTTCCTCGTACTACTGAGCTTGGCTCCAACGGGTCCTCAATTGCTTGCAATCGATTGTTCCCATGGTCGCTTCGTTTTCCATTCGCTTTGTTTGTTGGTGAGGAGAACTCAAGTCAAAACTGAGCTCCCCACAAGACCATGACTGGTAAGAGTATACGCGCCACCCGAAAGGCAGGCTTGAACGACGACTCCCATTCATTCATTCTCTCCTTCCCTCCACCGGTCACCATTAATTATCAGGTGGGTCATGCAAGTTTATAATACACAAATGGCCATGATTACCTGACGGATTTCTTATTCGGCGCCATTAGAAAAAATCCTATTCGGCCAGCGAGAATGCTGAGGAGAACTCAAGTATAGCATACAAGGGTCATGTGCTCCTTAACAAGACGACAGAGGGGAAGGCACCAAAAACCACTTGCTTAGGAGATCAGGTTAGGTGCCGCTACGGGACAAAGATGACACCTTCTTGCAGCCTCCCGGCTGGACCGGCTAACTAATTGTGTTGGCTCCTTTCTCTTGCTCATTTGCACAGTCGTCCTAAACTAAACGTGTCTATATCAATGGCGGATACGGTGTCCCGTTCTAAAAGGTTAGGCCGTCAGACAAGATCTGCTCAGTGTGTGTGCCACTCAAGCTGATCGTCCTTGTTGAGTATATTCCGCATGTATTTTGTATATCTGATTTGCCTCCTAGTTTTTTATATAGTTGAGGTTGTGGCTCATCTCATATATTATATATACGTACGCTTGCATTTGATCAATACATCGAAAGTTACATACTATCTTTCTATATGGTATTAGCCTAAACACGATCCTACCCTAGCCGCCACAGCACCGCGCCTCCTCTGCCGCCGCCGCCGCTACCTGTCGTGCCGCCGCCTCCCCCGGCGACCACGCACCTCTACCCATGTGCGCCACCGCTTGTTCTTGACCGCGCCGCCCATCTCTTCCCTAAAACCCTAGCCCACCACCACCCGCGTCGTTACTAAACCCTAACTATCACCGCGTCGCCGCGCCCTCCCGCCACCGCCCGCCGCCATGTCTTCCTCCGGCCGCAACAACAACCCCTTTGATTCCTCTGTCACCTTTGACTCCAAAGTTCCCAACGCCACCCATATCCACGACGTCCCTCTCTTCGATCACGTCCCCATCAAGCTCTCCTACAAGGAGGCTAATTACTATGCCTGGAACACCTACTTCAACCTTCTCTTTCGGGAGTACAACCTCACGGATCACGTCAACGGCTCTGCCAACCTTCTCGTCATGGGCCGCAACGCCAACTGGACGACCATCGACGCCACCCTCATCCGGTGGTTCGTCCTTATCGTCTTGCCGGACATTTTCCACACTGTCGTTCGCGATGGGGACGATGCATACATGATGTGGACCAAGATCAACGGCCTCTTCATCGACAATAAGTTGCAACACGTTGTGTTCTTGCAGCAGGAGTTCTCTGGATGTCGGCAAAACGACCTCTTCATCAACGCCTATTGTCTCCGGCTCAAGACCCTTTGTGATGAACACAATGATATCGACTTCAAGATTGGAGATGAGATCCTCCTCTCCACCCTCACCGCCGGTCTCAACGAGGACTTCGCCAACGCCGCCTCCAACCTCACCCTCATGGTTGATCCTACCTTTGAGTGTGCGGTGGCCTATCTCCACCTCGAGGAAAGGCGGATGAAACACACGCACAACCACGCCGTCCACACCGCCCTTGCCCTCGGCCTCTCCCACGGCAGCCCTGCGCCTTCATCTCCAGCGCCGGCTCCTCAGCCACGCCCTCCGGCTCCATAGCCGGCCCCTCCGGTGTCGTTTCAGGCCTTCCCATAGCAGCAGCAGCGCAACGGCGGCAACGGCAATTGCCGTCGTGGCCGCAGCGGCAATTGCAACGGTGGCGGTTCCGGTGGCGGCCGTGTCGGACAGACGCGCTTCTCCAACACGCAGGCTCCGCCGCCTTGGGGTGGCGGCTACAACCCGTGGACGGGGATCGTGCATGCCTAGAGCATGCCCGTGATGTGCCCCCTGCATCGGGCCTTCTTGGCCCACATCCCGGAAGTTTGATTCATGTCAATTAGTTTTGAGTTGTGGTTATGGTAATATTGAAGTCATGCTAGTAAGGTGTTGTGGATCTAGAAATACTTGTGTTCAAGTTAGTGATTCCCGTAGCATGCACGTATGGTGAACCGCTATGTGATGAAATCTGAGCATGATTAGTCTATTGATTGTCATCCTTTGCGTGGCGGTCGGGATCGCGCGATGGTTTATACCTACCAACCCTTCCCCTAGGAGTATGCGTTGAATGCTTTGTTTCGATTACTAATAAAACTTTTGCAACAAGTATATGAGTTCTTCATGACTAATGTTGAGTCCATGGTTTATATGCACTTTCACCTTCCACCATCACTATCTTCTTAGTGCCGTGCAACTTTCGCCGGTGCACAAAACCCACCATTAGCCTCGCTCAAAACAGCCACCAAACCTACCTACTATGGCTTTTTCAAAGTCATTCCGAGATATATTGCCATGCAACTACCACCATGACATGTGAAACCACGTCTACATTGCCACTACATGATCGTAAGATAGCTAGCATGATGTTTCCATTGATGTCTATGCCATGCTAGATCATTGCCACGGTACACTACCAAAGGCATTTCATATAGAGTCATAGTTGCTCTAAGTTTTGAGTTGAAAGTGTGATGATCATCATTAATGGAGCATTGTCCCATGTGAGGAAATAAAAGAGGCCAAAGAAGCCCACCAAAATAAATAAATAAAAGAGGCCAAAGAGCCCACCAAAAAAATGAGAAAAAAAGAGAGAAGGGACAATGCTACCACTTTTTTCCACACTTGTGCATATTAAGCACCATGATCTTCATGATTGAGAGTCTCTCGTTTTGTAACCACCATATAGCTAGTGGGAAATTTTCATTATATAACTTGGCTTGTATATTCCAATGATAGGCTTCCTCAAAGTTCCCTTAGGTCTTCGTGAGCAAGCAAGTTGGATGCACACCCACTAGTTTTCTTTAAGAGCTTTCACATACTCGTAGCTCTAGTGCATCATTTGTATGGCAATCCCTACTCATTCACATTGATATCTATTGAAGAGCATCTCCATAGCTCATTGATATGCCTAGTTAATGTAACTATATTCTCCTTTTTTGTCTTGCAACCTCCACCACATTTCACACCATCTATAGTGCTATAACCATGGCTCACGCTCATGTATTGCGTCAGAGTTGAAAAGGTTTGAGAAAGTAAAGGTGTGAAACAATTACTTGGCCAATACCGGGGTTGTGCATGATTTAAATTCGTTGTCCAATGATGATAGAGCATAGCCAGATTATATGCTTTTGTAGGGATAACTTTCTTTTGTCCTTGTTATTTTGAAAGTTCATGATTACCTTGCTAGTTTGCTTGAATGATTATTGTTTCCACGTCAATAGCAAACTATTGTTTTGAATCTAATGGATCTGAACATTCACGTCACATAAGAGGAATTACAAAGGACACCTATGCTAGGTAGCATGAAAGCATCAAAAAATCATTCTTTATCACTTCCCTACTCGAGGACGAGCAGGACTTAAGGATACGTCTCAAACGTATCTATAATTTTTGATGGTTTCACGCTGTTATCTTTTCATCTTTGTATGTTTTATGTACCTTTTATATCTTTTTTGGGACTAACTTATTAATTCAGTGCCAAGTGCCAGTTCCTGTTTTTTCTGTGTTTTTGACTCTTCTCAGATTTGATTTTGGAACGGCGTCCAAACGCAATAAAAACCCCGAAATGATTTTTTCCCGAACGGAAGAAGATCAGGGGGCCTCTGGGCCAAGCCAGGTGGGCTCCAGGGTGCCCACAAGCTCCCACCACGCCACCAGGGGGAGGCGGCGGTGTTAGGGCTTGTGGCCTCCCTGGCCGCCCCCTGACCTAGATCCTTGGCCTATATATTCCCAAATATTCAGCAAAAAATCAGGGGAGCCTCGAAAATACTTTTCCGCCGCCGCAAGCTTCCATTTCCACGAGTTCTCATCTGGAGATCCTTCCCGGCACCCTGCCGAAGGGGGCTTTGGAGTTGGAGGGCTTCTCCATCATCATCATCGCCCCTCCAATGACTCGTGAATAGTTCACTTTAGACCTACGGGTCCGTAGTTAGTAGCTATATGGCTTCTTCTCTCTCTTGGATCTTCAATACAAAGTTCTCCATGATCTTCATGGAGATCTATCTGATGTAATCTTCTTTGGCGGTGTGTTTGTCGAGATCCGATGAATTGTGGATTTGTGATCAAATTATCTATGATATATATTTGAGTCTTTGCTGATTTCTTATATGCATGATTTGATATCCTTGTAAGTCTCTCTGAGTCTTGGGTTTTGTTTGGCCAACTAGATCTATGATTCTTACAATGGGAGAAGTGCTTGGTTTTGGGTTCTACCATGTGGTGACCTTTCCCAGTGACAGTAGGGGTAGCAAGGCACACATCAAGTAGTTGCCATCAAGGGTAAAAAGATGGGGGTTTTATCATTGGTTTGAGATTATCCCTCTACATCATGTCATCTTGCTTAAGGCGTTACTCTATTCTTATGGAATTAATACACTAGATGCATGATGGATAGCGGTCGACGTGTGGAGTAATAGTAGTAGATGCAGAAAGTATCGGTCTACTTCTTTTGGATGTGATGCCTATAAATATAATCATTGCCATAGATATCATCACGACTTTGCGCGGTTCTATCAATTGTTTGACAGTAATTTGTTCACCCACCGTCTACTTGCTTTCATGAGAAAAGCCACTAGTAAACACTACGGCCCCCGGGCTATTCACATCCATCGTTTACACCTCCGCTTTTACTTTGCTTTGTTACTTTGTTTCTTTCAGTTCTCACTTGGCAAACAATCTATAAGGGATTGACAACCCTTCATAGCGTTGGGAGCAAGCTTTTGTGTTTGTGCGGGATCTTGAGATACACCTCCACTGGATTGATACCTTGCTTCTCAAACTGAGGGAAATACTTACTACCGCTACGCTACATCACCCTTTCCGCTTTGAGGGAACACCAACGCAAGGCTCCAAGGCCACGGGGGAAATCCTTTGCATACTTGCCTAGGAAGTCCCTTAAGGCGTAGCCGCAGCAGAAGGATCAAGCCAAGTATTCTCCCGTCGACGTGCCTATTTCTGGCGCCATTGGAAGGTCTTTTGTTGTAGTAGCAGAAGTATTTCTGGCGCCGTTGTCGGGGAGGAGAGATCAAGATCTATCGAAGTAGGTCTCACAAACTCATCTCTTGCATTTACTTTTGTTGCCAGTTGCCTCTCGTTTTCCTCTCCCCCACTTCACATTTGCCGTTTCCATTTGCCTTTCTCCTTTGCCGTTTTCATTTGCCTTTTGCCATTTTCGGTCACCCTTTTCTCTCGTTTGCCTTTCCGTTGCTTGTGTGCTATGTGCCTTCAATATGCTTGCATCTTCGCTTGCTGAAAATCTAGTGATATGGATCCTCATCCACTTGCTAATCTCTTTAAGAGACCCACTTATGTGGAAAGAATTGCTAGTGAGTTGAGGGCACTTGACTATCTTTATGGAGTTTTGCTTGAGATGCGTGAATCTGAAAATCGTGATGAGGAAATTTATGAAGAGATTCACGAGGACTTCTTGGATGAAAAGCATGATTGCCATGATTTCACTATAAATTCTATTAGTGACAATTATGCTAAAAATATGCAAAACCCTAAGCTTGGGGATGCTTGTTGCAAAGATCATGAGTGGGGCGATGATTTTTCTTATGATCTTGAAATTTGTTTAAGCCTCATGATGAATATGATATTTGCAATATTATTGAAAGTGGGTTTGAAGAAGTCATGACTTTAGATGATAATCCCACTATTTTTGAAGAGTGTCAACTTTGCATGCATGTGGATCATGAAAAAGAATATCCTATGTGATAGTTACATTGTTGAATTCGAATATGATCCCACATGTAATTGCTATGAGAGAGGAAAATATTGTGGTAGAAACTTTCATGTTACCAAATTACCTCTCGTTATGTTGAGATTGCTATTGTCTCTTTCTTCTTCCTTGCATTTGGTAACTATTGGTTGTCTTGACAATTTGTTTTCTATAAAATGTCTATGCATAGGAAGTATGTTAGACTTAGATGTGATTTTCACATGCTTTAGGATGGTCTCCTTGTGCTTCAATTCTTGTCTTTTGTGTGAGCATCATTGAAATCAATGCCTAGCTAAGGGCGTTAAACAAAAGCGCTTGTTGGGAGGCAACCCAACGAATCTATCCTTTTTATTTCTGTTTTGTGTTTTCCACACTTTCATAATTCCGTTATGATTGTGTTTTTTGTGTTTCTTTTTGCGTTTGTGCCTAGCAAAACCGTTATGATTAGTCTTGGGGATGATCGTTTGGTCATGCTGGAAAAGACAGAAACTTTCTGCTCACGAAAAGAAGTTTCATTTATTTTCTGTAAGAGCATTTGAGTTGATTCTTTTTTCTGCTGATTGCTACGCAAATTCTTCAGACTGTCGTAATTTTTTAAAAAAATTGGAGTACTAGAAGTATACGAAATATACATATTTCTACAGACTGGTCTGCTGTTAACAGATTCTGTTTTTATTGTGTTGGTTGCTTATTTTGATGAAACTATGGATAGTATCAGGGGGTATTAGCCATGGAAGATTTAAAATGCAGTAACCCAACATCAGCACAAGTAGAATTTAAGTTTGCTACAGTACCTAAGGAAGTGGTCGTTTGCTTTCTCATACTAATGTTATCACGAGTTTCTGTTTAAGTTTCGTGTTGTGAAGTTTTCAAGTTTTGGGTGAAGTTCTTATGGACAAAGAGATAAAGAGTGGCAAGAGCTCAAGCTTGGGGATGCCCAAGGCACCCCAAGAGATTCAAGGATGCCGTAAAAGCCTATTCTTGGGGATGCCCCAGGAAGGCATCCCCTCTCTCGTCCTCAATCCATCGGTAACGTTACTTGGGGCTATATTTTTATTCACCACATGTTATGTGTTTTTGCTTGGAGCGTCTTGTATCGTAGGAGTCTTTTATTTTTGTTGTGTCACAATCATCCTTGCTGCACACCTAGAGAGAGAGACATGCACTCATTGTGATTTTGTCGAGCTTCACTTATATCTTTTGGTAGACAATTCAGCTCACATGTGCTTCACTTATATCTTTTGAGCTAGATACTTTTGCTCTATGTGCTTCACTTATATCTTTTCGAGCGCAGCGGTGCTTGGCTTGGTAGTTGATCTATGCTTTGAAAGTAGTCTCAAAAGGGGTAGTTATCCAAAGGGATACGAAAACTTCCACCTTCATGTGCATTGAATAGTTAGAGAAGTTTTATTCATTTCAATTAGTTTTGAGTTGTGGTTATGGTAATATTGAAGTCATGCTAGTAAGGTGCTATGGATCTAGAAATACTTGTGTTGAAGTTAGTGATTCACGTAGCATGCACGTATGGTGAACCGCTATGTGATGAAATCTGAGCATGATTAGTCTATTGATTGTCAACCTTTGTGTGGCGGTCGGGATCGCGCGATGGTTTATACCTACCAACCCTTCCCCTAGGAGTATGCGTTGAATGCTTTGTTTCGATTACTAATAAAACTTTCGCAACAAGTATATGAGTTATTCATGACTAATGTTGAGTCCACGGTTTAGATGCACTTTCACCTTCCACCATCACTATCTTCTCAGTGTCGTGCAACTTTCTCCGGTGTACAAAACCCACCATTAGCCTCCCTCAAAACAGCCACCATACCTACCTACTATGGCTTTTTCAAAGTCATTCCGAGATATATTTCCATGCAACTACCAACATGACATGTGCCACCTCGTCTACATTGCCACTACATGATCGTAAGATAGCTAGCATGATGTTTCCATTGATGTCTATGCCATGCTAGATCATTGCCATGGTACACTACCGAAGGCATTCCATATAGAGTCATGGTTGCTCTAAGTTTTGAGTTGAAAGTGTGATGATCATCATTAATGGAGAATTGTCCCATGTGAGTAAATAAAATATGCCAAAGAAGCCCACCAAAAAAAGAGAGGCCAAAGAGCCCACCAAAAAAATGAGAGAAAAAGAGAGAAGGGACAATGCTACCACTTTTTCCACACTTCTGCATATTAAGCACCATGATCTTCATGATTGAGAGTCTCTCGTTTTGTCACCACCATATAGCTAGCGGGAAATTGTCATTATATAACTTGGCTTGTATATTCCAATGATAGGCTTCCTCAAAATTGCCTTAGGTCTTCGTGAGCAAGCAAGTTGGATGCACACCCACTAGTTTTCTTTAAGAGCTTTCACATACTCGTAGCTCTAGTGCATCATTTGTATGGCAATCCCTACTCATTCACATTGATATCTATTGATGAGCATCTCCACAGCTCATTGATATGCCTAGTTAATGTGACTATCTTCTCCTTTTTTGTCTTGCAACCTCCACCACGTTCCACACCATCTATAGTTCTATAACCATGGCTCACGCTCATGTATTGCGTGAGAGTTGAAAAGGTTTGAGAAAGTAAAGGTGTGAAACAATTACTTGGCCAATACCGGGGTTGTGCATGATTTAAATTCGTTGTGCAATGATGATAGAGCATAGCCGTACTATATGCTTTTGTAGGGATAACTTTCTTTTGGCCTTGTTATTTTGAAAGTTCATGATTACCTTGCTAGTTTGCTTGAATGATTATTGTTTCCACGTCAATAGCAAACTATTGTTTTGAATCTAATGGATCTGAACATTCATGTCACATAAGAGGAATTACAAAGGACACCTATGCTAAGTAGCATGAAAGCATCAAAAATTCATTCTTTATCACTTCCCTACTCGAGGACGAGCACGAGTTAAGCTTGGGGATGCTTCATACGTCTCAAACGTATCTATAATTTTTGATGGTTTCACGCTGTTATCTTGTCATCTTTGGATGTTTTATGTACCTTTTATATCTTTTTTGGGACTAACTTATTAATTCAGTGCCAAGTGCCAGTTCCTGTTGTTTCTGTGTTTTTGACTCCTTTGAGATCTGATTTTGGAACGGAGTCCAAACGGAATAAAAACCCCGAAATGATTTTTTCTCGAACGGAAGAAGACACGGGGCCTCTAGCCAAGCCAGGTGGGCTCCACGGAGCCCACAAGCTCCCACCATGCCACCAGGCGGGAGGCGGCGGTGTCACGGCTTGTGGCCTCCCTGGCCGCTCCCTGACCTAGATCCTTGGCCTATATATGCCCAAATATTCAGCAAAAAATCAGGGGAGCCACGGAAATACTTTTCCGCCGCCGCAAGCTTCCGTTTCCGTGAGATCTCATATGGAGACCCTTCCCGGCACCCTGCCGGAGGGGGCTTTGGAGTTGGAGGGCTTCTTCATCATCATCATCGCCCCTCCAATGACTCGTGAGTAGTTCACTTCACACCTACGGGTCCGTAGTTAGTAGCTAGATGGCTTCTTCTCTCTCTTGGATCTTCAATACAAAGTTCTCCATCATCTTCATGGAGATCTATCCGATGTAATCTTCTTTGGTGGTGTGTTTGTCGAGATCCGATGAATTGTGGATTTGTGATCAGATTATCTATGATATATATTTGAGTCTTTGCTGATTTCTTATATCCATGATTTGATATCCTTGTAAGTCTCTCTGAGTCTTGGGTTTTGTTTGGCCAACTAGATCTATGATTCTTGCAATGGGAGAAGTGCTTGGTTTTGGGTTCTACCATGTGGTGACCTTTCCAAGTGACAGTAGGGGCAGCAATGCACACATCAAGTAGTTGCCATCAAGGGTAAAAAGATGGGGTTTTTATCATTGGTTTGAGATTATCCCTCTACATCATGTCATCTTGCTTAAGGCGTTACTCTGTTCTTATGGACTTAATACACTAGATGCATGCTCGATAGCGGTCGACGTGTGGAGTAATAGTAGTAGATGAAGAAAGTATCGGTCTACTTGTTTTGGACGTGATGCCTATAGATATAATCATTGCCATAGATATCGTCACGACTTTGCGCGGTTCTATCAATTGCTCGACAGTAATTTGTTCACCCACCGTCTACTTGCTTTCATGAGAGAAGCCACTAGTAAACACTACGGCCCCCGGGTCTATTCACATCCATCGTTTACACCTCCGCTTTTACTTTGCTTTGTTACTTTGTTGCTTTCAGTTCTCACTTGGCAAACAATCTATAAGGGATTGACAACCCCTTCATAGCATTGGGAGCAAGCTTTTGTGTTTGTGCAGGATCTTGAGATACTCCTCCACTGGATTGATACCTTGGCTCTCAAACTGAGGGAAATACTTACCACCGCTACGCTACATCACCCTTTCTGCTTCGAGGGAACACCAATTCAAGGCTCCATGGACACGGGTGAAATCCTTTGCATACTTGCCTATGAAGTCCCTTAAGGCGTAGCCGCAGCAAAAGGATCAAGCCAAGTATTCTCCCATCGACGTGCCTATTTCTGGCGCCATTGGAAGGTCTTTTGTTGCAGTAGCATGCATACGGTCGTCATCACGGGTATCCCTCGGTGGACCCGCCCCTCCTCGATGCTCTTCAGCAGGCGCGTGCTGCGCCATACACCGGCGGCGGGGGGGGGGGGGGGCTCGTTCATGGACACTTGGGCATCAGCACACATGGCCGCACACCCGGGTAACCTTTCCATTGCCTTTACCACATATACTTCTTCCCGCATCAATGTTGGTAATGGTATCGGCCTCCCTATCTCTCATGTTGGTTGCACTAGTTTTCCTTCCTCATCTAGGCCACTTTCTCTTCAAGATGTCATTGTTTCTCCTGAGCTCATTTACAATCTGGTTTGTGTTTGAAACTTCCCCGCGATAATTTTGTAACTGTGGAATTTGACGAAGTTGGTTTTTCTATTAAGGACACCTGCACGAGGATGGTTTTGCACCGACGTGACAGTCCTGATGACCTCTATCCAGTTTAGCCGCCATCCTCTACGTCCGCCGTCCCGGGCTCTTTTCACCGGTGTTGATCTCTAGCACGCGCGCCTTGGGCTCTCCAGCTCCGCTTCGTTTCATCAAATAATGAGGAATTCTTCTTTTACATGTGATAAAACGAATGCTCACTATTGTGAAGCATGTCGTCTTGGCAAACATGTTCGCCATCGTTTCAGTTCCTCCTCCATAATTGCATCTTTTTCGCTTGAGCTACTTCATTGCGATGTATGGAGCTCTCCTCTTTCGACTAATTCTGGTTTTCTTTACTATCTTGTTATTTTAGATGATTATTCTCACTTTGTGTGGACATTTCCTCTTCATAGGTAATCTTATGTTCCCGCCACACTTACCGCTTTCTACTCATACATCTCCATGCAACTTGGTCGCCCCATACTCGCTCTCCAAACCAACAACAGAAAAGAATTTGACAACCTAACCATTTGCAACCTTCTGTCCACACATGGCACCATCTTCCGCCTCACTTGTCCTTACACATCTCAGCAAAACGGCCGCGCTGAACGCATCCTTCGCACCCTTAACGAGTGCATTTGTACTCTCCTCTTTCACGCCTACATGCCTCCAAAGTTTTGGCATGATGCCCTCGCCACCGCCACACTCCTTGTTAACCTCCGGCTATGTCGCTCGCGCTAGCATTACTCTCCCCACCATCTCCTTTATGGTCCTCCACCTTCCTACGACGGCCTCCGTATTTTCGGTTGCCGTTACTATACTAGTATCACTTCTACTACTCCTCACAAAATCGCTCCCCGCTGGCTCCCATGTGTCTTCCTCGGTTACTCGGCTAACACCAAAGGCTACCATTGCTATGACCCGGTGTCCCATCATGTCATCACCTCCTAGCACGTGTACTTTGATGAGCTTTGTTTTTCATTTACACACACACAGGTGGAGCCGTCTCCCACGGTAGGCATCTCGCGTCGCCGCATCACGTTGGCCCTAGGCGCGCCTGCTCTGTCAGCTGTCGTGCCATTGCCAGCTGCCATGTCGTAGCTTAGACGGACATGGTGCCCTCTGGCATGTGTGCTGGCTATTCAGGCTCTCCACCGACCACTGACGGGGTGGCCACCTTCTCTATCCTTCCATCACCACCCTTGGCGGCGGCCATTGAGCCTGCTGCGGGTCCTTCATCACCGCCACCTGGGGCGGCTCGTGCGGTCCCTCTCACCCATTCCCGTGCGGGATCTTCCATCCGAGCACACGTTATGCCTTGGATGAGTATGCATGCACGGCTCCACGCCGGTGTTGTTACCCTTGCCTACATCCGCCCGTGGAGAAATCGATGATCCTCTCTGCTTCACTATGATTTAGAAGGATTTCAGCACCTTGCAGTGGAACTAGACCTGGCAGTTTGTCCCCCGTCCTCGGCACACCAACACGATCACCGGGAAGTGGGTCTTCAAGCACAAGCTATGCCCGGATGGTACCATGGACCGCTACAAGACATATTGGGTTGTCCGTGGTTTTCGACAGCGTGCCGACATCGACTTCACTGATACCTGCGCCCCGGTTATCAAACCAGGGATGGGACCGTTCTCCAGCTGGCGGTGTCTCGTGCATGGCCAGTGCATCAGATGGATGTCTCCAACGACTTCCTTCATGGTCATCTTGATGAGCAGGTCTTCTATCAGCAGCCCACAGGATTCTCCAATATGAACTTCCCGGATCATGTGTGTGTGCTTTCACACTCATTATATGGGCTCAAGCAGGCTCCTCGTGCCTAGTACCAGGGCATTGATGACGATTTGATGTATATACTTCTCACCCCTCATTGGTTACTGATGTCCCACAACCGTATGGGATCGCAGCAGTTTTCGAGGGTACAGTATTCAACCCAAATTTATTGATTCACTCACAAGGGGAAGCTAAAGGATATTCTCAAGTATTAGCAGCTGAGTTGTCAATTCAACCACACCTGAAAGATTAGTGTTTGCAAGCAAGGTATCAGTAGCAAGGTAGTATGATAGCAACGGCACCAGAAAAAGCTTTGGCAATCCTCGGCAACGATGCCAGAAAAAGCCTTGTTGACGGGATGTTAGCGCCAACAAAGTCTTGCAACAAGTAACAATGGGGTAGCAAGGAATAGTAGTAGCAGCAGCAGCAAAGTAACAAGTACCAGCAGTAGCAGTAGCAGCAGCAGCAAAGTAACATCAGTAGTGACAGCAGCAGCAAAGTGGCCCAATCCCTCTTGTAGCAAGGGACAAGCCTAGGCAAAGTAACATAGTGAGGACCAGTAGTAAAAGACTCGAAGGCAGTGGATCGGTGATGGATGAGTGTGAAGGATGTGATTCATCATGTAACAGCTATAACACAGAGAGATATGTGGCTAGCTCCCGTTCATCAATCTAATGTAGGCATGTATTCCGTATGTAGTCATACGTGCTTAGGGAAAAGAACTTGCATGACATCTATTGTACATCCCTCTCGTGGCAGCGGGGTCCTAATGGAAACTACGGGATATTAAGGTTCTCCTTTTAATAAAGAACCGGACCAACACATTAACACGTGGTGAATACATGAACTCCTCATACTATGGTCATCTCCGGGAGTGGTTCTGGCTATTGTCACTCCGGGGTTGCCGGGTCATAACACATAGTAGGTGACTACAACTTGCAAGATAGGATCTAAAACACACATATATTGGTGACAACATAATAGGTTCAGATCTGAAATCATGGCACTCAGGCCCTAGTGACAAGCATTAAGCATAGCCAAGTAGTAGCAACATCAATCTAGAACATAGTGGATACTAGGGATCAATCCCCGTCAAGAACTAACTCGATTACATGATAGATATCATCCAACTCATCACCGTCCAGCAAGACTACGATGAGATTACTCACGAACGATGAAGAGCATCATGGAATTGTCGATGGAGAAAGGTTGATGATGAGATGGCGACGATTTCCCCTCTCCGGAACCCGAAATGGACTCCAGATCTGCCCTCCATATGAAGAACAGGATGTGGCGGCGCCTCCGTATCACAAAACGCGATGAAACCTTCTCTGTGATTTTTTTCCAGGCGAAACGGAAGATATAGGACTGAGATTGTGGGCGGTGGTGCCACGTGGCCTAGGGGGTGGCCGCGCTGTGTGGGCTTGTGGCCCACTGGCACACCCCCTCATGTGGATATTGGCAGGTATTTTTCTTTTATTCTAGAAAAAAATCTCCGTAAATTTTCAGGACGTTCCGAGAACTTTTATTTCTGCACAAAAACAACACCATGGCAATTCTGCTGAAAACAGCGTCAGTCCGGGTTAGTTCCATTCAAATCATGCAAGTTAGAGTCCAAAACAAGGGCAAAAGAGTTCGGAAAAGTAGATACGACGGAGACGTATCAACTCCCCCAAGCTTAAAGCCTTGCTTGTCCTCAAGAAACTCAGTTGACAAACTGAGAGAGACAAAAGAAAAACTTTGACGAACTCTGTTTGATCTTGTTGTTGCAACTATATCTAACTCACAACCAGAATTTCAGCAACATCACAATCAAACCACATAAGCAAATGACATCTAGGTCTCACGGTAAACTCATATCAATGGCATAATCAACTAGCGAGCAAATTATAACAAGCCTCAAGTGTCAACACTCCAATCAAAACGACATGAAGCAGTACGAATAGATGGTATCTCGCTAGCTCTTTCTGAGACCGCAAAACATAAATGCAGAGTACCTTAAAATACCAAGGGCTGACTAAACATTGTAATTCAAGGCAATGAAGATCCAGTCATAGTCATACTCAACACAGTTAAAAGCAAAGCATAAAAATGACAGAGGTGCTCTCTAATTGGTGCTTTTGTAAGAGGAGGATGACTCAACAGGAACATAAATAGACACGCCCTTTGCAGAGGGAAGCAGTGATTTGCAGAGGTGTCAGAGCTCAAGCTTTTTAAAATAGAGATAATAATTTTGGGTGGCATGCTTTCATTGTCAACGCAATGACTAAGAGTTCTCAATATCTTCCACGCTACACATGCTATAGGCGGTTCCCAAACAGAAAAGTAAAGTTTTGACTCCCCCACCACCAATCAATCACACTCCACGGCTAGCCGAATCCTCGGGTACCGTCCAAACCAACATCAATCCTGGGGGAGTTTTCTTTACAATTATATTTTCGATTTGAGCGTGGAACTGGGAATTCCAATTACCGGCCCCTTTCTCGTGAATGATAGTGAATAAACACATATCGAGGATAACACGCCTAGCATGGAAGATACCAATAGCCCTCTGTCACCACATGAGCGGTTCGGGCATGCAAAACAGATTATTTCTGGAAGATTAGAGAATGGCACATACAAATTTACTTGGAACGGCAGGTAGATACCACACATAGGTAGGTATGGTGGACTCATATGACACAACTTTGGGTTTATGGAGGTGGATGCACAAGCAGTATTCCCGCTTAGTACAAGTGAAGGCTAGCAAAAGACTGGGAAGCGACCAACTAGAGAGTGACAACAGTCATCAAAATGCATTGAGAGTACCTAACATTGAGTGCAAGCATGAGTAGGACATAAATCACCATGAACATGAACATCATAGAGGCTATGTTGATTTTGTTTCAACTGCATGCGTGAACATGCGCCAAGTCAAACCACTTGAAACATTCAAAGGAGGATACCATCCTATCATACTACATCATAGTCATCTCAACATTCATGTTGGCAACTAAGACAAACCATTATAAGCTCCTAGCTAAGTAAGCATGGCATAAGCAACTATGATATCTAAGTTGTCATTGCAAACATGTTTCTCTCACAACAAAGTTGAATCAGGCATGATGAGCTAGTCATATTTACAAAAACAAAATAGATCGAGTTCATACCAGCTTTTCCAGGCTCAGTCACTTCATCATATATCATCATTATTGCCTTTCACTTGCATGACCGAACGATGTGAACAATAATAAGTGTGCTCGTGCATTGGACTATGCTGGAATCTGCAGGCAAACACAAAGGAGAAGACAAAGTAATATGGCTCTTTGAAAGCTAAACAGGTATGCATGCAAGAGCCACTAAAAATTGTAACCAATATCTTCTACCTTGACCCAAAAGAAAAAGAAAACTATCTACACGGGAAAGCTTCCAACAAGAAAAAGAAGAAAAAGAAAATCTTTTTGGTTTTTCTCAAACTAGACAGACACACGAAAAGAAAACAAGAAAAATAAAATAAACTAGCATGGATGATACAGTGGCAAAGTGTGAACACCGGCTAACAAAGTGAAAGCATAAGCAAGAATGTAAAGTCGGTGAGAACACGTACTCCCCCAAGCTTAGGGTTTTGACCTAACTTGATCTACTCCCAAGGAGGGAAATAACCAGCTCCAGGATACTCCGGAGTGGACTGAGGATGCCACTACTATGTGAGCTCCTCTGGCTCCCACTGATAAACTGGCGTTTGGTACTCGAGTGGCGGCTCGGGCACGGGCACCTGTTGTTGGGACAAGCCCCAATATGCGTAGATGTCCGATGGCATAATAGTGTACCTGCCTCCATGAAGATTGAACAAAGAAGGAGCAGGCAAAGTAATAGGCTCACGAGTAACCTGACTAAATACCAGGTTATAAATCATCCTTCCACCTATGTCTCTATCAAGAAAGTCATGGAAAACCATGCTATCGTAATCTAGATATCTCTCGGGAAGAAGCATTTCTTCTTCCTCCTCCAGTCTAATGGGTATCTCAAAGTGTGTGGCAAGACGGGTAGCGTAGATACCTCCATAGACAACACCTTTAGAACGGTTAAGGTTCAACCGTTGAGCTACTATAGCGCCCAAGCTATAAGTTTTATCGTTATAAAGGGCTTCGCGCAAGACCGCGAGATCTGGGGAACTAAGTGACCCAGCTTTCCCACGACCAATCAAACATTTTTCCAAAAATAATGAGAAGTACTGAAGCACGGGAAAATGAATACCAGCAGCTCTAGCGCAAGACACTCCTCTCTCCTCTCCTACAGCAATTGTACCGATAAAAGCTTCCAAGTCCCGTGGACGACGTTCATGAATATCCCCTACGTAAGGTAATTTGCAAACATTGCAAAAATCCTGGAGTGACATGCGCTGGGGGACATCATAAAGTTTAAACTCAACCACACGAGGATTCCTCCTCGGATAGAAGTTAAAGCTTTGTACGAAGATATTAGTGAGGAGGAGGTATTGCGAACACTTATCTTCAACGAAGGCGGTAAGGCCTGCGTTCTCCACCAAGTGATAAAAGTCCTCATAAATTCCAGCGACGCGTAAGAACGCGTCGCTTGGCCACTCGCACGCTCGAACTTCAGCGACTCGAGGGACCGGATACTTGGGCTTCTTCTCACCCCCATCATCACTGGGGTCACGGCTTGACGGTCCTCTCAAGAACCTCCTCATCTTTTCCCTTTTCTATCTCTAAAAATTTCTGAAATTTTTAGTGATTCTAAGGAAAAGTGAATAAGGATGACGAAACTCGTAGCAAGTACTCCCACAAGTGCCTAGAGGCCATATTACGCATCAAAACTACTTGGGACCAGCTAGAATTAGCTTGCAAAGCTCAAGAACATGGTCACCAAGGCAGCAAAAATACGCGGAGTATAAGGCACTAGAGCAAAAACTAATTGGACCAATGGAGTCACTTACCAAGGAGTAATTTCCCCAAAACAGTTCGGAGAACGGTGATTTGAGCAAGGAGATCGAAAATCCCAGCAAGAGGAGGAAGAACACGGGTTTGAGCTGCGAAACGATTTTTTCTGGAGGTAGGAGAACTGGATGGAAGCAAGAATGAGTGGAGGGGTGCCTGTGGGCCCCACAAGCCTGGTGGCGCGACCAGGGAGGTCCCCGCACCCCTAGGGCTTGTGGCCCACTGGTGTGGCCCCCAGACAGACTCTTTGTCCCAGTATTTTTCAAATATTCCAGAAAAAATCATACTAGATTTTCACAGCGTTCGGAGAACTTTTATTTTCGGGGTATTTTTCTACCGGACGCTAAGACAGAAAAGAGGGAAAACTAAACTAAACCTATCATTTTTCTTCTAAGCAACGGAAGGTGAAAGCTTAAAACAGAGGTTTGTGACTCCTCGATTCATCCATCTCATGGTCATCGAAAGAAATCCGTCAGAGAGGTTGATCAAGTGTCCTCGACAAAACTTTCGAATCGCAAAAGAGAACGGAGAATTTCCGAATAGTCACTAGGTCACCTCAATGGTATGTGTATCTCCCCAACAAGCAAATCATACTTCATCTTGACACGAGGAATAGGGCATTCAAAGCTCCCAATAAGAATCGATGAAGTTTTTTCGATGGCATTGATGCAATGTACTCGGTATTGTTTATTTGGAAAGTGCACGGTATGCCCATTACCGTTGACATGGAAAGTGACATTGCCTTTGTTGCAATCTATAACAGCCCCTCAGTGTTTAAAAAGGGTCTTCCGAGGATGACAGCCATGGCATTGTCCTCGGGAATATCCAAATAACAAAGTTTGTTAAGATAGTGGTGTTAGCAACCACAACAGGCACATCCTCGCAAATGCCGATAGGGAAAGAAGTTGATTTGTCGGCCATTTGCAGAGAGATCTCAGTGGGTGTCAACTTATCCAGTTCAAGTCTACGATAGAGAGAGAGAGGCATAACACTAACACCGGCTCCAAGGTCGCACAACGCAGTTCTAACGTAGTGCCTTTAATGGAGCAAGGTATAGTGGGCACACCGGGATCACCTAGTTTCTTAGGAGTTCCTGTTGGAATTATGCCCTTGAGGCAATAATAAATATAGTTATTATTATAATTCCTGTATCAAGATAATCGTTTATTATCCATGCTATAATTGTATTGAATGAAGACTTATATACATGTGTGGATACATAGACAAAACACTGTCCCTAGCAAGCCTCTAGTTGGCTAGCCAGTTGATCAAAGATAGTCAGTGTCTTCTGATTATGAACAAGGTGTTGGTGCTTGATAACTGGATCACGTCATTAGGAGAATCACGTGATGGACTAGACCCAAACTAATAGACGTAGCATGTTGATCGTGTCATTTTGTTGCTACTGTTTTCTGCGTGTCAAGTATTTGTTCCTATGACCATGAGATCATATAACTCACTGACACCGGAGGAATGCTTTGTGTGTATCAAACGTCGCAACGTAACTGGGTGACTATAAAGATGCTCTACAGGTATCTCCGAAGGTGTTCGTTGAGTTAGTATGGATCGAGACTGGGATTTGTCACTCCGTGTGACGGAGAGGTATCTCGGGGCCCACTCGGTAATACAACATCACACACAAGCCTTGCAAGCAATGTGACTTAGTGTAAGTTGCGGGATCTTGTATTACGGAATGAGTAAAGAGACTTGCCGGTAAACGAGATTGAAATAGGTATGCGGATACTGACGATCGAATCTCGGGCAAGTAACATACCGAAGGACAAAGGGAATGACATACGGGATTATATGAATCCTTGGCACAGAGGTTCAAACGATAAGATCTTCGTAGAATATGTAGTATCCAATATGGGCATCCAGGTCCCGCTATTGGATATTGACCGAGGAGTTTCTCGGGTCATGTCTACATAGTTCTCGAACCCAAAGGGTCTGCACACTTAAGGTTCGACGTTGTTTTATGCGTATTTGAGTTATATGGTTGGTTACCGAATGTTGTTCGGAGTCCCGGATGAGATCACGGACGTCACGAGGTTTTCCGGAATGGTCTGGAAACGAAGGTTCATATATAGGATGACCTCATTTGATTACCGGAAGGTTTTCGGAGTTACACAGGAATGTACCGGAAATGACGAATGGGTTCCGGGTGTTCGCCGGGGGGGCAACCTACCCCGGGAAAGCCCATAGGCCTTGGGGGTGGCGCACCAGCCCTTAGTGGGCTGGTGGGACAGCCCAAGAAGGCCCTATGTGCCATAGGAAGAAAATCAAAGAGAAAAAAAAGAGGAGGTGGGAAAAGGGGGAAGGACTCCTCCTTCCAAACCTAGTTGGACTCGGTTTGGAAGGGGAGGGTTGCCCCCCTTGGCTCGGCCGACCCCCTTGGGAGTCCTTGGACCCCAAGGCAAGGCTCCCCCTCCTCCCCCTATATATACGGAGGTTTTAGGGCTGATTTGAGACAACTTTGCCACGGCAGCCCGACCACATATCTCCGCGATTTTACCTCTAGATCGCATTTCTGCAGAGCTCGGGTAGAGCCCTGCTGAGATAAGATCACCACCAACCTCCGGAGCGCCGTCACGCTGCCGGAGAACTCATCTACCTCTCCGTCTCTCTTGCTGGATCAAGAAGGCCGAGATCATCGTCGAGCTGTACGTGTGCTGAACACGGAGGTGCCGTCCGTTCGGCACTAGATCATGGGACTGATCGCGGGACGGTTCGCGGGGCGGATCGAGGGACGTGAGGACGTTCCACTACATCAACCGCGTTCACTAACGCTTCTGCTGTGCGGTCTACAAGGGTACATAGATCGAACATCCCCTCTCGTAGATGGACATCACCATGATAGGTCTTCGTGCACGTAGGAAATTTTTTGTTTCCCATGCGACGTTCCCCAACAGTGGCATCATGAGCCAGGTTCATGCGTAGATGTCTTCTCGAGTAGAACACAAAAGTTTTTGTGGGCGGTGATGTGCGTTTTGCTGCCCTCCTTAGTCTTTTCTTGATTCCGCGGTATTGTTGGATTGAAGCGGCTTGGACCGACATTACTCGTACGCTTACGAGAGACTGGTTTCATCGCTACGAGTAACCCCGTTGCTCAAAGATGACTGGGAAGTGTCAGTTTCTCCAACTTTAGTTGAATCGGAATTGACCGAGGAGGTCCTTGGATGAGGTTAAATAGCAACTCATATATCTCCGTTGTGGTGTTTGCGTAAGTAAGATGCGATCCTACGAGATACCCATGGTCACCACGTAAAACATGCAACAACAAAATTAGAGGACGTCTAACTTGTTTTTGCAAGGTATGCTTGTGATGTGATATGGCCAACGATGTGATGTGATATATTGGATGTATGAGATGATCATGTTGTAATAGATAATATCGACTTGCACGTCGATGGTACGGCAACCGGCAGGAGCCATAGGGTTGTCTTTATACTAACGTTTGTGCTTGCAGATGCGTTTACTATTTTGCTAGGATGTAGCTTTAGTAGTAATAGCATGAGTAGCACGACAACCCCGATGGCGACATGTTGATGGAGATCATGGTGTGGCGCCGGTGACAAGAAGATCGTGCCGGTGCTTGGTGATGGAGATCAAGGAGCACGTGATGATGGTCATATCATGTCACTTATGAATTGCATGTGATGTTAATCCTTTTATGCACCTTATTTTGCTTAGAACGACGGTAGCATTATGAGGTGATATCTCACTAAAATATCAAGACGAAATTGTGTTCTCCCCGACTGTGCACCGTTGCTACAGTTCGTCGTTTCGAGACACCACGTGATGATCGGGTGTGATAGACTCAACGTTCACATACAACGGGTGCAAAACAGTTGCGCACGCGGAACACTCGGGTTAAGCTTGACGAGCCTAGCATGTGCAGCCATGGCCTCGGAACACATGAGACCGAAAGGTCGATCATGAATCATATAGATGATATGATTAGCATAGGGATGCTTACCACTGAAACTATACTCAACTCACGTGATGATCGGACTTGAGCTAGTGTAAGTGGATCATGAACCACTCAAATGACTAGAGAGATGTACTTTTTGAGTGGGAGTTTAGCGAGTAATTTGATTAAGTTAAACTCTAATTATCTTGAACATAGTCTAAGTCCACTTTGAATATATTTGTGTTGTAGATCATGGCTCATGCGACAGTCACCCTGAATTTTAATACGTTCCTAGAGAAAGCTAAGTTGAAAGATGATGGAAGCAACTTTGTAGACTGGGCTCGTAATCTTAAGCTAATCTTACAAGCTGGGAAGAAGGATTATGTCCTTAATGCTGCGCTAGGAGATGAACCACCCGCTACGGCTGACCAGGATGTTAAGAACGCTTGGTTAGCATGTAAGGAGGACTACTCAGTAGTTCAATGTGCAGTCTTGTATGGCTTAGAACCGGGACTTCAACGTCGCTTTGAGCGTCATGGAGCATTTGAGATGTTCCAGGAGTTGAAGTTCATCTTTCAGAAGAACGCCCGGACCGAGAGGTATGAGACCTCCGATAAATTCTATGCTTGCAAGATGGAGGAGAACTCATCTGTCAGTGAACATGTGCTCAAAATGTCTGGGTACTCAAACCGTCTAGCTGAGCTGGGGATTGAACTCCCGCAAGAGGCTATCACTGACAGAGTCCTTCAATCACTGCCGCCAAGCTATAAAGGCTTTGTGTTGAACTACAACATGCAAGGGATGAACAAGTCACCCGGCGAGTTGTTTGCGATGCTGAAAGTCGCAGAGTCTGAACTCCGTAAAGAGCATCAAGTGTTGATGGTGAATAAGACCACTAGTTTCAAGAGAAACGGCAAAGGCAAGACGGGCAATTCAAAGAAGAGCGTCAAGCCTTTTGCAAATCCGACGAAGAAACCCAAAGCTGGACCTAAGCCTGAAACAGAGTGTTACTATTGCAAGGGTATGGGTCACTGGAAGCGCAATTGCCCCAAGTATCTGGCTGATAAGAAGGCGGCCAAAGAAAAATTAGGTATATTTGATATACATGTTATTGATGTGTACTTAACCGGCTCTCGTAGTAGTGCGTGGGTATTCTAGACCGGTTCTGTTGCTCATATTTGCAACTCGAAACAGGAACTGCGGAATAGACGAAGGCTGGCGAAAGATGAAGTGACGATGCGCGTAGGAAATGGTTCCAAGGTTGATGCAATCGCCGTCGACACAGTTTCACTTCAGTTACCATCAGGATTAGTTATGAACTTGAATCATTGTTATTTAGTGCCTGCGTTGAGCATGAACATTATATCTGGATCTTTTTTATTGCGAGACGGTTACTCTTTTAAGTCAGAGAATAATGGTTGTTCTATTTCTATGAGTAACATCTTTTATGGTCATGCACCCAATGTGAGAGGATTGTTCATATTGAATCTTGATAGTGATACACACATACATAACATTGAGACCAAAAGAGTTAGAGTTAACAATGATAGCGCCATATTTTTGTGGCACTGCCGCTTAGGTCATATTGGTGTAAAGCGCATGAAGAAACTCCATGCCGATGGACTTTTGGAGTCACTTGACTTTGATTCACTTGACACGTGCGAACCATGCCTCATGGGCAAGATGACTAAAACTCCATTCCCTGGAACAATGGAGCGTGCAAGTGACTTGTTGGAAATCATACATACCGATGCGTGCGGTCCGATGAGCGTGGAGGCACGCGACGGATATCGTTATTTTCTCACCTTCACTGACGATTTGAGTAGATATGGTTATGTCTACTTAATGAAGGACAAGTCTGAAACATTTGAAAAGTTCAAGCAATTTCAGAGTGAAGTTGAAAATCATCATAACAAGAAGATCAAGTTCCTACGGTCTGATCGTGGGGGTGAATATCTGAGTTTCGAGTTTGGTGCTCACTTAAGACAATGTGGAATTGTTTCACAGTTGACACCGCCTGGAACACCACAGCGTAATGGTGTGTCCGAACGTCGTAATCGTACTTTATTAGAGATGGTGCGATCTATGATGTCTCTTACCGATTTGCCGTTATCGTTTTGGGGTTATGCATTAGAAACATCTGCATTCACTTTAAATAGGGCACCATCAAAATCCGTTGAGACGACACCATACGAACTGTGGTATGGCAAAAGGCCAAAGTTGTCGTTTCTTAAAGTTTGGGGATGTGATGCTTATGTCAAAAAGCTTCAGCCTGAAAAGCTGGAACCCAAAGCGAAAAAGTGCATCTTCATAGGTTACCCAAAAGAGACAGTTGGGTACACCTTCTATCTCAAATCCGAGGGCAAAGTGTTTGTTGCTAAAAATGGAGCTTTTCTTGAGAAGGAGTTTCTCTCGAGAGAATTGAGTGGGAGGAAGATAGAACTTGATGAGGTTGTCGAACCTCTCATCCCTCTAGATGGTGGCGCAGGGCAAGGGGAAACCTCTGTCGTTGCGATGCCGGTTGAGGAGGAAGTTAATGATGATGATCATGAAATTCCGGTTCAAGTTTCTGTCGAACCACGCAGGTCGACGAGACCACGTGCTACTCCAGAGTGGTACGGTAATCCCGTTTTATCAATCATGTTGTTAGACAACAATGAACCTGCAAATTATGAAGAAGCAATGGTGGGCCCAGATTCCAACAAATGGCTAGAAGCCATGAAGTCCGAGATAGGATCCATGTATGAGAACAAAGTGTGGACTTTGGAAGTACTACCTGAGGGCCGCAAGGCTATTCAGAACAAATGGATCTTTAAGAGGAAGACGGACGCTGACGGCAATGTGACCGTTTATAAAGCTCGACTTGTGGCAAAGGGTTTTTTACAAGTTCAAGGAGTTGACTACGATGAGACATTCTCACCCGTAGCGATGCTTAAGTCCGTCAGAATCATGTTAGCAATAGCTGCATTTTTCGATTATGAAATCTGGCAGATGGATGTCAAAACGGCGTTCCTTAACGGTTTCCTTAAGGAAGAGTTGTATATGATGCAACCCGAAGGTTTTGTCGATCCTAAGAATGCTAACAAAGTGTGCAAGCTCCAGTGATCCATTTATGGACTGGTGCAAGCATCTCGGAGTTGGAACAAACGCTTTGATGAGGTGATCAAAGCATTTGGGTTTATACAAGTGGTTGGAGAATCTTGTATTTACAAGAAAGTGAGTGGGAGCTCTGTGGCGTTTCTAATATTATATGTGGATGACATATTGCTGATTGGAAACAACATAGAGTTTTTGGAGAGCATAAAGGATTACTTGAATAAAAGTTTCTCTATGAAGGACCTAGGAGAAGTTGCTTACATTCTAGGCATTAAGATCTACAGGGATAGATCAAAACGCCTGATAGGACTTTCACAAAGCACATACCTTGATAAAGTTTTGAAGAGGTTCAAAATGGAACAGTCCAGGAAAGGGTTCTTGCCAGTTTTACAAGGTACGAGATTGAGTAAGACTCAGTGCCCAGCAACTGATGAGGATAGAGAGCATATGAGCACCGTCCCCTATGCTTCAACCATAGGTTCTATCATGTATGCAATGATGTGCACTAGACCGGACGTTAGCCTGGCCATAAGTATGGCAGGTAGGTTCCAGAGTAATCCAGGAGTGGATCACTGGACGGTGGTCAAGAATATCTTGCAGTATCTGAAAAGGACTAAGGAGATGTTTCTCGTGTATGGAGGTGACAAAGATCTCGCCGTAAAAGGTTACGTCGATGCAAGCTTTGACACAGATCCGGACGACTCTAAGTCGCAAACCGGATACGTATTTATTCTTAATTGGGGTGCGGTAAGCTGGTGCAGTTCCAAGCAGAGCGTCGTAGCAGATTCTACATGTGAAGCGGAGTACATGGCTGCCTCGGAGGCGGCTAAGGAGGGTGTCTGGATGAAGCAGTTCATGACGGATCTTGGAGTGGTGCCAAGTGCACTGAATCCAATAACCTTGTTGTGTGACAACACAGGTGCCATTGCCCTAGCAAAGGAACCACGGTTTCACAAGAAATCCAGACACATCAAATGACGCTTCAACCTCATCCGCGACTACGTCGAAGGAGAGGACGTCAATATATGCAAAGTGCACACGGATCTGAATGTAGCAGACCCGCTGACTAAACCTCTTCCACGGGCAAAGCATGATCAACACCAGAACTGTATGGGTGTTAGATTTATTACAATGTAATTCGCATGATGATGTGAGGGCTAGATTATTGACTCTAGTGCAAGTGGGAGACTGTTGCAATTATGCCCTAGAGGCAATAATAAATATAGTTATTATTATAATTCTTGTATCAAGATAATCGTTTATTATCCATGCTATAATTGTATTGAATGAAGACTTATATACATGTGTGGATACATAGACAAAACACTGTCCCTAGCAAGCCTCTAGTTGGCTAGCCAGTTGATCAAAGATAGTCAGTGTCTTCTCATTATGAACAAGGTGTTGTTGCTTGATAACTGGATCACGTCATTAGGAGAATGACGTGATGGACTAGACCCAAACTAATAGACGTAGCATGTTGATCGTGTCATTTTGTTGCTACTGTTTTCTGCGTGTCAAGTATTTGTTCCTATAACCATGAGATCATATAACTCACTGACACCGGTGGAATGCTTTGTGTGTACCAAACGTCGCAACGTAACTGGGTGACTATAAAGATGCTCTACACGTATCTCCGAAGGTGTTCGTTGAGTTAGTATGGATCGAGACTGGGATTTGTCACTCCGTGTGACGGAGAGGTATCTCGGGGCCCACTCGGTAATACAACATCACACACAAGCCTTGCAAGCAATGTGACTTAGTGTAAGTTGCGGGATCTTGTATTACGGAACGATTAAAGAGACTTGCCGGTAAACGATATTGAAATAGGTATGCGGATACTGATGATCGAATCTCGGGCTAGTAACATACCGAAGGACAAAGGGAATGACATACGGGATTATATGAATCCTTGGCACTGAGGTTCAAACGATAAGATCTTCGTAGAATATGTAGGATCCAATATGGGCATCCAGGTCCCGCTATTGGATATTGACCGAGGAGTCTCTCGGGTCATGTCTACATAGTTCTCGAACCCACAGGGTCTGCACACTTAAGGTTCGACGTTGTTTTATGCGTATTTGAGTTATATGGTTGGTTACCAAATGTTGTTCGGAGTCCCGGGTGAGATCACAGACGTCACGAGGGTTTCCGGAATGGTCCGGAAACGAAGATTGATATATAGGATGACCTCATTTGATTACCGGAAGGTTTTCGGAGTTACCGGGGATGTACGGGGAATGACGAATGGGTTCCGGGTGTTCACCGGGGGGGCAACCCACCCCGGGGAAGCCCATAGGCCTTGGGGTGGCGCACCAGCCCTTAGTGGGCTGGTGGGACAGCCCAAGAAGGCCCTATGCGCCATAGGAAGAAAATCAAAGAGAAAAAAAAGAGGAGGTGGGAAAAGGGGGAAGGACTCCTCCTTCCAAACCTAGTTGGACTCGGTTTGGAAGGGGAGGGTTGCCCCCCTTGGCTCGGCCGACCCCCTTGGGAGTCCTTGGACCCCCAAGGCAAGGCTCCCCTCCTCCCCCTATATATACGGAGGTTTTAGGGCTGATTTGAGACAACTTTGCCACGGCAGCCCGACCACATATCTCCACAGTTTTACCTCTAGATCGCGTTTCTGCAGAGCTCGGGCGGAGCCCTGCTGAGATAAGATCACCACCAACCTCCGGAGCGCCGTCACGCTGCCGGAGAACTCATCTACCTCTCCGTCTCTCTTGCTGGATCAAGAAGGTCGAGATCATCGTCGAGCTGTACGTGTGCTGAACGCGGAGGTGCCGTCCGTTCGGCACTAGATCGTGGGACTGATCGCGGGACGGTTCGCGGGGCGGATCGAGGGACGTGAGGACGTTCGACTACATCAACCGCGTTCACTAACGCTTCTGCTGTGCGGTCTACAAGGGTACGTAGATCGAACATCCCCTCTCGTAGATGGACATCACCATGATAGGTCTTCGTGCGCGTAGGAAATTTTTTGTTTCCCATGCGACGTTCCCCAACAGTTCCACCCTTGAAAGTGTAATTGGCAAGCATGGTGGAGATCTCAAGATCAGGTATCCTCCTCTTATTAGTCACAATATCTTTCATGTACTTCGCATACGGAGACATCTTGAGCATATATGTCAAACGCATCTGCAGAAAGATAGGTCTGATCATCTCAACGAATCGCTCAAAATCCTCATCATCTTTTTTCTTGGATGGTTTGGGAGGAAAGGTCATGGGTTTCTAAACCCATGTTTCCCTTTCTTTACCATGCTTCCTAGCAGCAAAGTCCTTCTTATCGTATCTTCTATTCTTAGGTTGTGGGTTATCAAGATCAGATTCAATCTCCACATCCTTTTCATTGCTAGGTTGAGCATCATCATGAACATCACTATTGATATTATCATTAGGCTCATGTTCATCACCAGATTGTGTCTCAGCATCAGAGATAGAGGCATCGTTTAGACTCTCAGGGGTAGCAGCAACAGGGTTGCTAGCGTGCAGTTTCCTACCATCTTTCTTCTTCTTTCTAGGATGACTAGGTGCATCAGTGCTAACTCCTTGAGACTCTTGTTCAACTCTCTTTGGATGACCCTCAGGATACAAAGGTTCCTGGGTCATTCTACCGCCTCTAGTAACGACTCTAACAGAATTGTCATTCAACTCATTGAGCAAGTCATTCCGAGCTTTAAGTACTTGTTCTACCTGAGTAGTAACCATAGAGGCATGTTTACTCAAAAGCTTAAGACCATTGACATTTCTGTCCACACAAGCACTTAAATGACTAAGCATGCGAGCATTCTTTTCCAATTGTCTGCGAACATAATCATTGAAACTTTGTTGTTTGGCAACGAAGTTATCAAATTCATCCATGCATAAGCTAGCAGGTTTATCAAATGGAATATCACTCTCATCAAACCTACGCAGAGAATTTACTTCTACTACCTGTACCTGGTTATCGAGACCATGGATCTCTTCGATAGGTGGTAGATTTTTGACATCTTCAGATTTAATGCCTTTCTCTCGCATAGATTTCTTGGCTTCTTGCATATCTTCGGGACTGAGGAATAGAATACCTCTTGTCTTTGGAGTTGGCTTAGGAGGTGGTTCGGGAATAGTCCAAGCATTCTCATTGCACAAGATGTTGTTCAACAGAATCTCAGCTTGTTCTACGGTTCGTTCCCTAAAAACACTACCGGCACAACTATCTAGGTGGTCTTTGGAAGCATCGGTAAGTCCATTATAGAAGATATCAAGTATCTCATTCTTCTCAAGAGGGTGACGAGGCAAAGGATTGAGTAGATGGATGAGCCTCCCCCCAAGCTTGTGGGAGACTCTCTTCTTCAGCTTGAGCAAAGTTGTATATTTCCTGCAAGGTAGCTTGCTTCTTATCGGCAGGGAAATATTTCTCAGAGAAGTAGTAGACCATATCCTGGGGGCTACGCACACATCCAGGAGCAAGAGAAGTGAACCAGGTCTTAGCATCATCCTTTAATGAGAAAGGAAACAGCTTGAGCATGTAGTAGTGGTGGATCTTTTCCTCACTAGTGAATAGGGTGGCTATATCGTGCATTTTGGTAAGATGGGCTACAACCGTTTCAGACTCATAACCGTGAAAAGGATCAGATTCGACCAGAGTGATTAACTAAGGGTCGATAGAGAATTCATAATCCTTATCGGTCACAAAAATAGGCAAGGTGGCAAACTTCGGGTCGTATTTCATCCTAGCGTTCAGTGATTTTTCTTTCCACTTGCATAGAAGTTTCTCAACATCATAGCTATCCTTACACGCAAGAAAGTCCTCACCTATCTCTCCCTCCATAACATAGCGCGTATCAGGCATAACAGGCAATTCAAGCATAGTAGCAGGTTCTACTTCAATAGTATCAACAGTTTCAGAAGTAGCATCACATCTAGCAGCGGCTTTAGCAATATGTGCATCAAGGGCACCAAGTGACAAAGCAGTATCAGGCATAGCAGGCATAGTATCAAGCATAGCATCATCACGCATAGTATCAAGGATAGCATCATCAGGCATAGTATCTAGCATAGCATCATCAGGCATAGTATCTAGCATAGCATCATAAGTAGAAAAAGTAGCATCATCAAGCACAGGCGACATATCAAGATTTCTAGCAGGAGGTGAAGTCGCAAACTTACTCAAAACTGAAGGTGAATCAAGTGCAGAGCTAGATGGCAATTCCTTACCTCTCCTCGTAGTGGAAGGTAGGATTTTAGTTCTTGGATCTTTCGGATTCCTCATAGTGATCAACAGACGTCAATCCCAAGTGAATCAGAGAATATATATGTGCCTCCCCGACAACGGCACGAGAAAAAGCCTTGATGTCCCACAAGCGTATGGGATCGCAACAATTTTCGAGGGTAGAGTATTCAACCCAAATTTATTGATTCCCTCACAAGGGGATGCCCAAGGATATTCTCAAGTATTAGCAGCTGAGTTGTCAATTCAACCACACCTGAAAGATTAGTGTCTGCAAGCAAAGTATCAGTAGCAAGGTAGTACGATAGCAACGGCACCAGAAAATGCTTTGGCAATCCCCGGCAACGGCGCCAGAAAAAGCCTTGTTGACGGGATGTTAGCGCCAACAAAGTCTTGTAGCAAGTAACAGCGGGGTAGCAAGGAACAGTAGTAGCAGCAGCAGCAAAGTAACAAGTAACAGCAGTAGCAGAAGCAGCAAAGTAACGTAGACATGTATTCCGTATGTAGTCATACGTGCTTAGGTAAAAGAACTTGCATGACATCTATTGTCCATCCCTCCCGTGGCAGCGGGGTCCTAATGGAAACTACGGGATATTAAGGTTCTCCTTTTAATAAAGAATCAGACCAACACATTAACACGTGGTGAATACATGAACTCCTCATACTATGGTCATCTCCGGGAGTGGTTCCGGCTATTGTCACTCCGGGGTTGTCAGGTCATAACACATAGTAGGTGACTACAACTTGCAAGATAGGATCTAAAACACACATATATTAGCGACAACATAATAGGTTCAGATCTGAAATCATGGCACTCGGGCCCTAGTGACAAGCATTAAGCATAGCCAAGTAGTAGCAACATCAATCTAGAACATAGTGGATACTAGGGATCAATCCCCGTCAAGAACTAACTCGATTACATGATAGATCTCATCCAACTCATCACCGTCCAGCAATCCTACGATGAGATTACTCACGAATGATGAAGTGCATCACGGAATTGTCGATGGAGAAAGGTTGATGATGACGATGGCGACGATTTCCCCTCTCCGGAGCCCGAAACGGACTCCAAATCTGCCCTCCAGATGAAGAACGGGATGTAGCGGCACCTCCGTATAGCAACACGCGATGAAACCTTCTCTCTGATTTTTTTTTCCAGGCAAAACGGAAGATATAGGACTAAGATTGGGGGCGGTGGTTCCACGTGGGCCCCACAAGCCTGCATGGCGCGGCCTAGGGGGGTGGCTGCGTCGTGTGGGCTTGTAGCCCACTGGCACACCCCCTCACGTGGATCTTTGTGCAGGTATTTTTCTTTTATTCCAGAAAAAAATCTCCGTAAATTTTCAGGACGTTCCGAGAACTTTTATTTCTGCACAAAAACAACACCATGGCAATTCTGCTGAAAACAGCGTCAGTCCGGGTTAGTTCTATTCAAATCATGCAAGTTAGAGTCCAAAACAAAGGCAAAAGAGTTCGGAAAAGTAGATACGACGGAGACGTATCAGTTACCCCAAGTGGAAGGTGGAGATGTAGTCAGCAGCAAATTTCCCTTACACGAAGACTGTAAGGTTTATCGAACGAGGAGGACTTCTAGGCTCAACAAGTAGGTGTCTTCCACCCTGGTGCTAGCAGAAGACGTGGACCTGCACACACAACAAATAACTTTGCTCCCAACGAGTACAGAGAGGTTGTCAATCTCTCCGGCCTTGTAGTTTGCAAAGGATCAAAACACAAGCGGGAAGGTAATAGTATTGCAACGGAAAAGTAAATAAAAGCGGTAAATGATGGAGGTGTAAGCAATGATGGTGATTGGACCGGAGTCACATGATGTTCACTAGTGATGTCTCTCTCCCAAAAGACGATAAACAACTATGCTAGGGTAAACAAATCACAGTTGGACAATTGACAGAATTATGATCGCACCGCAATGCTAAATATGCTCCTTGATAGTTAGAGGTTCAATAGTAATGGGAAGTACGCCAAGACAAGTAGACCGTTTATTCATCAGCATCTACTTACTAATCATCCACCTTGAGATATCTATCCAAAACATCTCTCCGGTATTAAGTTGCGAGCCCCACCCAAAGTGTAAACTCAAAGCAACGGACAACTGCATTAACGAACTATGCGTAAGGTAAACAACCCTTGCAATCGTGGTCACAAGCACCATTGTTTTCTCCCTGGTGGCAAGAAGCACATCCCCTAGTCTCATGTTTCTGTCACTCAAGATAGACATCGATGGGACCGAACCCACAATCATGCATAACGCTCCCTCTTGGAGTTATGATCTACTACTTGGCCAAAGCGATAAAAAGCAACAGAGAACATGCATGAATCACTAAGGAACATAATATAAAAGGATAATCAAATATATAACTCATAACAATATGAACATAGTCTCATAATCCATCGGATCCCAACAAACCGAGCATAGCAATAGCAAGAGAATTACATAGATGCCTTGATCATGTAGGGCAGCTCACAAGGACTAACCATTGAAGCACAAGATTGGAGAGAAGACATCACATAGCTACTGGTCATGGACTCATGGTCCAAGGAGGACTACTCATATCACGTTCGGGAAGCGTCCATGGCGATGGAGAAGCTCCCGGAGGTCAATTCTCCCTCCGCCAGGGTGCCGGGAAGAGGTCTCCTAACGCTCCAGATCTCGGAAGCGCTGCGGCGGCGGAACGATGGAGAAATTCGCGATCCCCGAAAGTCTGCGAGGGTTTCCTCTCGGGACTCTAAATATAGGCCAAAGGAGGGCACCGGAGGAGGTGGGACCCACCGAGGCGACCTCCTGGCGCGGCCTAGGGCCTGGCCGTGGCAGCAGGCCGCCTGGGAGACCCCTGGCCCCCCTGGCCCTCCTTCGGCGATCCGGAAGCTTCTGTTTCGCTAATTTTTTAAATATTTTTTCTGGATTTTTTCAGGCTTCGGAAAATTGGGTAAAAGCCCCTGCAAAATAGACATCAGCAGACAGAAACTGGCACTGTGTGCACTGAGTTACTAGGTTAGTCCAAATATGTGTAAAATGATATAAGACTGTGGCAAAACAATGTCACCCAAAAGATCGTGGAACAAGTAGAAATTATAGATACGTTTGGGACGTATCAGGCATCACGACATTTCTTCACCGACTTGGCTCCCGCTCCACATGCTCTGATGTTTCGTTTTTCGTCTACCGCCAGGGTGCTGACATGACATATCTGCATCTCTATGTCGACGACATCATCCTGACAACATGCAGGCGTAGCCTCCTCCGACAGTTCACTGATCCTCCGGCACCATCTTCCGCCTCACTTGAATGGGGTTGTAGTACGCGGTCCGGAAAGTGTGCCTTCATATGCACGCTCCTTGGGATGCTCACGGTACTACGATGAAGCATATTCTTAGGTACATTCAGGGGTCTATGGATATTAGAACCACATTGCATGCCTCCACCGCCACCGACATCACAACTTACTCGGATGTTGATTGGGTTGTGTGCCTAGATACTCGCCGCTCCACCTCGGGGTATTGTGTCTTCCTTGGACCATCACTCATTTATTGGTCGTCCAAGCGGCAGCCTACAGTTTCCCGTTCCAGTGTGAGGGCTAAGTATCGCACCATGGCCATCGTCGTCGGCGAGTGTTCGTGGCTTCATGAGTTACTTCTCGAGCTCTCATGCCTTGTTGATGAGGCCACGGTGATCTACTGCGATAATGTTTCTGCCATCTACATATCCTTCGACCATTCTCACCATCATCGTATGAAGCATATTGAGATAGTTATTCATTTTGTTCAGGAAAAGGTGTCCCTTGGTTGTATACGTGTTTTACATATCCCTACTTCCCAACAATTTGTAGATATGATGACCAAGGGCTTGCGGGCAGCGTCTTTTGAGGACTTCCGGTCCAGTCTTTGCGTCAGCACCGTTGACCCTTCGACTAGGGGAGAGGAGGGTTGAGTATATTTCGCATCTATCTTGTATACGTGGGCCACCTCCTAGTTCCTTGTATAGTTTGAGGTTGTGGCTCACCTTGTACATTATATATGTGCACTTTCTCCCGATCAATACATCGAGAGTTGCATCCTATTCCTCTACAGTCTTGAACCGCCATGCATTCTTCTAACAAGTCTTTATTTGCCCGCCACTTGTTAAGCCCTGTCCGGCCGCTCGATTTCCTCACGATTTGCAAATTAATTGGATCATGTATGATGACGTAGCAAGTTTTAAGTTTCAGTTGTTGAAACTTACAATTTTTCATGTGACACTGTGCTTTTCTCCCTAGCTCTTACCAAATTTCGTAAATATAACTTCAAGACATTTTCTTGTCCATTGTACACACAAAAAATCATGATCTTACCGGTCGCTCGTACTAATTCTTAAGAGTTGAAACTTAATATCTACTTTTATAATTCATCAAAATATATTTAAAATGGATTTTATGAAAGCCCTCACCACGACAAACGTGAATATACAAACATAACTTAAGTTGAACTGTTTGTTCAAAAGATATTAAAAACACTAAAATCATAACCAAAAATAAAAACATGTGCGGCCGTGTCTCGTGGGTCACCCTACGGCTCACAAGGCGAACCCCGTCGCCGCCCCAACCACCCCCTCATCCACACTCTTCCACTTCGCCGCCGCCGCCGCCGGCCTTCGGCCGGACCGCGGCTGCGGCAGGGTGCCCCCTCCCCCTCCTTCATTCCTCCCCTGCTCCATGGCGCGCGCACTCCCGCACATCAGCGACCCCTTCCGGATCTTGACCCCCTCCTCCTTCCCACTAACTATGGTTTGCCTGGGTGTCATAGCCGCCGGAGGGCGCGGGGTGGTGCGGGATGCAACCATTGAACCTTGCTGGTGCGATTCCTCCTCGCATATGGGTCGGTAGATGTGGATGGTGTTTCCATCCGCCGTTGGATCTGGCCGGTGGTCGTGGATGGGGTTCCCAGCCGCCGCTGAATTTGGCAGGGTTCCGTGTATAGGGGGCATGGCCCTCCTCTCATCGATGACCCTTGTGGCTAATATTTTGTGTGCCCTGCAACTTAGATCTTTGTCATGGGTATCCTTCATGTGATGAAAGGTGCAGACTTTGGGTAGTTGCGGGTGGCGGAGTTGCCTAGTATCGCATTATGGTGGCCAGCTGCGTGCTCGCGGTCCACCACCTGGTGGTGGTGGGTGAAGGTGGATCTCCTTGGTCACCGGAGCGGTGGCTCCGGATGGTGGGCATGGCAGCATCATTCCGGTGGGTGCCGTTGTGCGGGTGCTCGTGTGTTCCGTTGGCTGTTTGGGTGGCAAGGTGGCTCACTCTAGATGAGTTCATCATGCGAGTGTGATCTCCGTTAGTTCTCCATTATGTTTCGGTTGTCGTTTGTATCTTCCCTTGGTCAACCATGACGGATGGATCTCGGTGGTGGGTGCCATGTCACGGGCGAAAGCTTCGCCTGACTTTGTCGGTGCCAATGATAGAGACTCTTTTGTGCGTTGTTTCCCTCCCTGGAGGTGTCATTGTGGGCGGCCCCCGCACACCATGTGCATTGGATGAAAACCCTTCCTAGCATGTTCCAGACCGGATGGTGCGGCGCCCACGTGTCGTTCCCTCCTTGGAAGCTCCGTTTTGCAAGAAGGTTATGTTTTTCTAGTCACTAGGTGACTCTGTGGATGACAACTTCTTCTCTTTTTGTGACGGTTCCATGTTTAAACGGTGGTGCTCCCCCGACGAGGTGGTTGTGTTCAAAGGTCTCCCATTGGGGTCTTGGCCTCAGGGTCCAACTGTGCCCTAGGGAGTTGAGCATTCCAACATCTGACATGGGGGCGCCCTTCGAGCTAGGGCAAGGAGCAGGGGGCTCCTTTCGGTGTTGGAACGCGCTCTTGTGTCGGGCATCCAGGCGATGTCAAAGACATAGCATCCATCGACGGCTCGCATCCTTCGCGATGTGGCCTCCTTCTCAGCTTCGGTCCTTCGATCATGTTTGAGGGCCCCAATGCGTTGTTGTCTTTGCTATTGGGATTTTGTTGTTGCTCCTGGGCACCTTTGTATCCCACCTTAGTTTGATATTTGTGTTTTTTCTTCTCTTGTTGTGGTGTTGTTTTGTATCATTGGTTGTAAGGGCTTCATTAATTTAAAATTGGGCGCCAGCCTTTCTTCTAGAAGGCATTCGGTGGCCTAAAACTTGCATGCCATAGATCCGCTCCCTCGTTTTACGCCACTACAAGGCCATTCCCATAGTTGATGTTATAGTCCAAATTGTAGAATATATTTTCTCTGTACCTAAATAATTGTAGTTGGGAAGAACTCATCTAGTTATATCCAACTATAATTATTTAGATACAAAGAAAATACTACCTTACAAAATTATTTGCACGGTTTCAATGTCAAACTATGGTTGCCAAAGTTTCTTGCGCCTTCAAACCTTATACATTTCTTTCCTTCTACTCTGTATAATATAAAATTATTTTTAATACTAAATTATAGTGTCAAATATGTTTTTATATTATGACACTTTGGGAATAAGAGCAAGTCCAACGGGGCAACCCATTTCGTCCGCTAGCGTCCGTTTGGGTCGGCGTGGATACAAAAGTTGGTCCAATGCGTCGACTCAAACGGACGCGCATCCGCTTTTCGTCCGCGGGCGACCCATTCCCGACCCATTTTTGAGCCAGATTTGCGTCGGCACGGACACGAGAAGGACGCGCTCGCGCTCGCCTTCTCCTTCCCCCGGGCCCGCTGGTCGGTGGCACATTGGCCTCCCCCCATCCAACACCAACCCTCGCCCCCTTCGTCGCCTACGCCACCGCCCATTTTTTCGGTGACTTTGCCAGCTGTCGGCGCTGCAACATCCGCTCAGCAACGCCGCCATCTCCCACGTCGCCCGCCACCGGGGAACCAACTGCTTCCCACCCCGCTCCCCCCCCCCCCCGACACAGCCGCAGCCGCGACCAAGAAGCCGCCTCGCCGCCCCAGCCAGATCCTCATTGGCATGCTCGTCGGACGTCGGCCCGCTCGTCAGACGCCAGCACAGCAGCTAGTTGGTCCATGTGCGTTGCGACTCCCTTCGTCGATGCCCGCAAGCTGTTCGACAGTTTGACAAGGTACAAAATGGACTCCGCCGACGAGTTCTTTTTTCACAATTTCCTTTGCAGTTCCGATGATTCATCGTCGATAACGAGGAGGGGATATTGGTTGCCGTGTTGTTCCATCACCACCTCAATAGCCAGCGGCCATAGTTCCGTGGCTCCATTCCGGGCCACCTTTCGGCGTTGAATCGCAACCGGGAGAGCGGGCATCTCCTTGTTTGGAAGGACTGCTTTGATACAACAAATCCGTTGTTCAAACATCAGAAATTCCACCGTTGTTTCCGTATGAGTAGGCATCTTTTCAACTGTATTAGAGAGGGGTGGTCGGCTACGATGACTATTTCGAGTGCAATGAGGATGCCGTTGGAAAGATTGGTTTCTCCTTTTATCAGAAATGCATTGCCGCCATCCGAATGCTTGCATACAGAGTGCCCGGTGATCTCATTGACGAGTACGTCTGTATGAGCGAGTCTACATGCCTAGAGTCCTTGTATAAGTTCTACAAGTATGTTATTGCTGTGTTTGGTCCTGAGTACTTGAGATAGACGACTCCTGAAGATACAACCCATTTGTTGGCGATGAATGCCAGCAGGGGCTTCCTAGGGATGCTTGGCAGCATAGCCTGGATGCACTGGGAGTGGAAGAACTGCCCTTTTACTTGACAAAGGCAGTATAAGGGCCATGTCAGGGCTTGCACTGTCATACTAGAGGTCGTGGCGTCTCAAGATCTCTGGATCTGGCACTCTTTCTTTCGCATGGCCGGATCACACAATGATATCAACGTACTTCAGCGCTCGCCGATGTTTGCTAGGCTTGCCGAAGGCAACAGCCCACCGGTGAACTTTACTATCAACGGCCGTAGCTACGACAAAGGATACTACCTGGGTGACGGTATCTATCATCAGTGGACCACTATTGTCAAGACAATCCCCAACCCTGCCGGAGAGAAGAGGAAATGATTTGCCCAAGAGCAAGAGAGTGCTAGGAAGGATGTCGAGCGTGCCTTTAGTGTTTTGCAATCTCGACGGGGCATCGTTCGGTATCCTGCTAATACCTGGAGCACACAGAAACTGTGAGAGGTGATGACTGCTTGTGTGATCATGCACAATATGATCGTACAAGATGAGCGTCCGGAATGTCTGTATGGTCAAGGGTTTCAGTTTTAGGATGAGAATGTTGTGCGCGAGCATGAAGGAGCAGCAACATTTGAACAGTTCATCCAATTTCATCATGACTTGGGTGATTGGAAAACTCACGTGCAATTGCAAAATGATTTGGTTGAGCATATGTGGGCTCATGTTAGTAACCAATAGGTGTATCTTCTTTATTCGGCTTGCGAAGCTATGTGAGACATTTTTACTTTTATTCGGCTTGTAAAACTATGTTATTTTATTCGATTGAAACTATATTATTTAACTATATGTTTGAATGCAAAAACAATGTAAAAATGAGCTATTTGTTTTAATATGACGGCCAGCCGACCACGCCGGCACATATGGGTCAGCGCGTTGGACGCAGTGCCGATTCAAATCTAAACAGGACGGACGCCGGACCGACCCAAACCGACAAAAGACGGACAAAATCGCCATTTGTTTGGGTCGGTCCATTGAAGTTGTCCTAATACATTGGCATACAAAGATTTTGCGTGTTCCAAAGAAAAATGGGTGCAAAAGCTACTGAGCTATGCAAAGTTTGGTCCATGATCAGCAGAGGTAGTCAAGCTGTCGCGCGCGGATGGCTTTCAGGTTATTAACCCGGACACGAGCGAGCTGGCGGCGGCCGCTGGCCGGGGAAGAAAGCAGAAACGACACCAGGCCGATGGCTGCCAACGCTACAATACACTACTGCTTACGTTACGTGAGTGGAAGCATGGGAATGGTCGAAATGGACGAGGCGGGAAGATATGGCACGAAATGCGTGTGGCAGAAGTGCTGATCGAAGTGATAGTTTGGGCGCAACGAACCTGACAAGCGATGGTGCTGTTATCTATTATTATTAGTAGTAATGGAGCCTTGAGGCCTTGGTCTAGTACACCACATGCTACCGCACCCAATCAAAACAATGAAAATTTTGAAAACATTAGAAGGATCGGAAGATTGTCTCGTGATAAGGTTGATTTATATACGGAGGATGGGCATGCGTTCCATGTGCTTACTTATCTACTGTTATAGTTTAAATTAATTTTGCCATCTCACGAATTTACTCGACTCTGATGTTCCGAAGTTTTGTATGATCAAAGTTGATCATGCGTAAGGGGGCTGGTTTTCGCGCACTGCTTTATCCTTTTCCACCATCAATAATAGCTGTGCTTGATCGGCATAAAAGTTTGGTTGGCGCGGTTCAAATGGGAATCTGGCAAAGAAGGCCTTTTGTCCTTTACTCCTATCATCACTGTAACAAACTGTATTCATGATCCAGGATCCATGACATCTGATCTTGTCAATTTTTGTCATATAACTCGCCTCCATATGGCTAGGAAAATGACACAAGGTGGCAATGCACTAAGAGGATCTACAACCGAATATATATCAAATTCGGCATCCTATGCTTTGGCGGACGTGTCTAGATGTGTCCGTAAACAACGACCGTCTAATCCTTAAATCACCGTGTCCATAACCGTGTATCTCATGTCCGGCACTCTAAATCGATAGTATCCATGCAAGGTGAAAGAAACTAAGTAGATGATCCATGTAATTACATAACATAGAACAAATGGACAAAGAACAAACCTCATAAACATCACAGCCAATCCGGGTAAAAAACCCAGAGTTTAAACATCAGAGTTCAACCAATGAATGGAGAGGGATCTGAACTAAAATTACTATAAAGGCAAACATGGACGGAGTGAGCCAAGCATTTTCACCACTTCCTCATCGATTATTTTCCCTTTAGATCACCGGAGCTGCTATAGCCCTCCGTTTAGGCGTCAACGGCAGGCGATGGGTCATCAGAGGTGTCGGTGACATCGGAATCGTCAAACGAAGAGTCAATGTGGCCGCAGATCTCCCGACAACGCGGTTCGGCTACTTCGTCAACATGGTGTTTTTCATTGCCGCCATCGCCTTCTCAGTCGCTTCGCGCTACGATTAGCCGATACCGAACCTGAGCGCCTTGATGTTCCTCTGATGGAGACTCGGTGTACGTTTCTATCGTCGTTAGCGAGTGGCGGAGAACAACTACGAGTAGTTGCTCCTCCGCATCGAGCTCCGGCAATCCACGTCGGAGGCGGGAGGAAGATGCGGAGGCCTTTGACACAGACACATGCGAGCGATTCCCGCGTCGTTTCGCGATGATGTCGGCGTGGGCATGAGCACTCGCCGGCACCCATGAAGAGTAGCCACTGAAGGGGGGAGGGACGGAGGGCCTCGGGCCAGTGAAAGTGAGCAAGCTGAGTGTGTGGTGCTTGACAAGCCAGCGCTGGCATCCGTGTTGCGATGCCGGGCGACGGGGGACGAAGCATAGCCCGAGCCGCCGCCGCCCCTGGTCGCTGCAGCGCGATGCGAAGGGATAGCTCCTCGTCGTCGCTCGTGTCCTCCTTATGACAAAGTTGTCACACTTGTCCTTCATGTCGGATCCACCTCCGCTGCTGCTGGTGTTTGACATTAAGGGGAAGAAGGGGGCAAATCGATGAAGAGCGGACCGAAGAGTGAGAGAGTGGGTTAAGATTTGATCCGCATCATATCAAACTTGTATTTGGACAGAGTATGAGGGATCCGACATATAAAGATCGTTTGAGGAGTCCGGTAGGATCGGGGAAAAGTGACCATCACTGAACGGGTTGGTTGCCCGGTCAGTATAGGGGGCTCGGTGTTACATACTCTAATGGACGGGAAGAACACTGATTTTAAGGCTCATCAAATTTTATTTTTGAGGTTTGCTCAAGTACTTTTAATGGGAAATGTTATCTCGCGAAAGTACGGCATCTAGCATTTCCCAGCAAACGCCTTCTCTCATGTCAGATTCCTGTGCATGAATCTTGACACAGTGTCGGAGTCATGTCAGATCTTTAAAGTAGTTCGTTTTATGATAAAGGCGAGCAAACCGGAAATTGCTTTTGGCTCCTGAGCTTCATGAAGACCTTTAAATTTAAACTTTAAATTTTATGGAAATTTGTATTTTAATTTTTTTTTAAAGTACATAGATAAATGAAGATATAGTACACAAGTGTGTAAATTTTAAGAACGAAATACAATGAAATAAGGGCTGTGCAAAGGACACAAATCTGGAAATTTTTAATCCATGTTACTAATCATCATTTTAGACTATGAATTTGTTTTTTTATAGAGGTCGCGTTTTTAAAGTATTTTGATCTGAAATTTTACACACACACGGATCACATCCTTGTTTAGTTGTATATTTTCAGACTTTTTAAAACAAAAAAATATCAATTTTTGATTTTTCAAAAAATTCGGCCTTTGTGGAGGCCGAGCTCCAAAATGCCATTCTCCGAGCGAACGCCTTACTATTCGAAATAATACATCCACCAGATTGGCTAGCGATGCGCCCCTCCATCTAGGAGACCTAGCATTCATTCCAATTCTTTTCTTTTCACTAGATGGCATTTTTTAGAAAACAATTACATGCCGGTTTATAAATTTTTAACAATGTCATATCGCATTTTAAAGATCCCCCCCCCCCCAAATTTTTTGTTGTATTTTTTCTCAGGTCCCTTTTTTTTAATATGTGATTTTTTGGCGCTTTTATTCATTAAGATGTGACATATTTTATTAAGAAATGGCTTTTTAATATTGAGATATGGTATTTTTTTATTAAGAGATGGCATTTTTATAATTAAGACATGCACTTTTTTATTGATGTGAGATGGCCTTTTTAGTTATGAGATGTCATTTTTATTATTAAGAGATGACCTTTTTAATTAAGAGATGAACTTTTTAGTTTTGAGATGGTATTTTTATTATTAAGAGATGGCAATTTTATCATGGCATTTCTTTTCTTTTCTTTTATCCATATGGCTACTCAAATTATAGAACCACAACAAGTTTAAATATACTTTGTAACATCCTGATATTAGAGGAAGACTGTTTTCATAAATTCAGAACATGGCATTTTCAAATTTCTAGATTTTCTATGTTTTTTATGAAAGAAATGTTTTTGGGGGTTCATGACATTTTATACATAAGAAACAATCAATTGTGCCTTTTGGGTCAACTCGGGTGGACCTGGCAGTCATGCGAGCTAATAATGATCGGAAACGACCGCTGGGAGATCTCCCCCTGGCTAACGATTCTTTCGATGTGGGTGCGTCCTCCGTGTAACCGGAAGTCAGGTATTGGGGTCAGACAGTAGAATTGTTTCACAAGGAAGAAATGTTGTGGCGACAGAGGGCAAGGTTGGACTGGTTGGCACATGGCGACAAAAATACATATTTCTTCCACTTGCGAGCAAGTCGGCAAAGGAGCAAAACCCAGATTAAGTCATTACATAAACAAGATGGACATGTTGCATAAGAGGGTATGGAGATGGAGGCGCTAACTAATGAACTTTACCAGAACTTATACACTTCAGAGGGGGTGAACAACATGAATCTTGTCCTAGATACAGTGCCAACACAAGTAACTCTCAAGATGAATGATGCACTAAACGCTCCATGTTGTATGGACGAGGTTAAGAAAGCACTTCTCAAAATGTTCCTACTTAAAGCATTGGGCCCTGATGGATTTTCAGGACACTTCTTTCAGCAGCACTGGCACATCTGTGGTGAAGATGTGACCAAGGTTGTGTTGCAAATTATTGAGGGCAATGAGTCTGTATAATGCATCAATGAGATTGTTCTTGTTTTGATTCCTAAGGTAAAAAAAACATCGCTGGCCTAGTATCGACCCATCAGTTTATGAATGTCCTTTATAAAATTGCATCAAAGGTTATATCTAACCGATTGAAGCTAGTCCTACCTGACATCATCTCTAAAGAACAGGCAAATTGATAACAGATAACATCATAACTGCTTATGAATGTCTTCATTTCATGAAAAGAAAAAAAGCAAAGAAAAATCAAGCATGTGTCATGAAACTTGACATGATGAAGGCATATGATAGAGTAGAATAGCCTTACCACCAGGCCATCGTGTATAAATTGGGATTTACAGAAAAGTGGGTAAGCATACTTATGAACCTTGTAACCACAGTTCAATTTTTTGTCATGTTCAATGGTAAAAGGCTCCACGAGTTCCAACCACCATGAGGTATCACACAGGGAGACCCGTTATCTCCATACTTGTTTTTGTTAGCAGCAGAGGGCCTTTTGTGCCTCCTAAAATCTAGAAGTGAGTCATCCAATCTGGAACGTCTGCACGTGGCACCCTTGGCGCTGCCGGTAAACCATCTGTTATTTATTGATGACAGACTGCTATTTTTAAAGGAGAACGATGTAGGAGCTATTGAGGTAAACCAAGTTTTGGATATATACTGCCAAGCCACGGGTGAGCGAAAAAATCATGAATAGTCATCCATATATTTCAGCAAGGGAGTACATGATAGCGTCTGGGACAATATCAAAACTATGCTTAATGTGCCTAATGAGACTTTGAATGCAAGGTACCTTGGTATGCCTGCTCATATTGGGGGATAAAATAATGGAGCCTTTCAATATTTGAAAGATAGACCATGGATCAAGGTATAGGGATGAATAGAACTGACACTGTCCATCACACGCAGGGAAGTGCTAGTCAAATCACTTGCTCACGTCGTACCTGTTTTCTCCATGTCATGTTTTAAGCTACCGAAGGGATTGTGTGAACATTTGAACATGCTGGTTAGGAAGTTTTGGTGGGGAAGTAAAGAAGGAAATAGGAAGCGACACCGGGTCTCATGGGAAACAATGACAAAACCCAAAGTTATGGGTTGTCTCGGTTTTAAGGATTTTGAACATTTTAACCTTGCTATGTTAGACAAACAGGCATGTCGGTTACTCCAATGTCTAGATTCACTCAGTGCTCAGCTCGTGAAGATCATATACTATCTGGATGGCACAATCCTCGATGCAACTCTTAGAGGGCATCCAAGCCAAGTGTGGAGAGCAATTGTTGGAGGCAGAGATATCCTGAAGCTAGGCGTGATAAAACGGATAGGAAATGGAGGGACTATAAAGATTCGGGAGGATAACTGGCTTCCTAGAGTCGAGATGCTTCGGCCTTATGATTGCCTCACACCTAACCCCACCAGAACTAGTTGCTGAGGTTATTGGCGCCACCCCAACAACTTGGAGAAGGAAGATTTTTGAGCATAATTTTATGTCGATGGATGCAAAGGTAATATTGGGCATACCTCTATACACATGAAACATGTAGGATTTCTTGTGATGGTACTTCGAAAAGCATGGCTGCTTTTCGGTTAAATCCGCTTATAACATGCTGGTCACAACAAAGACAAGGAGGGAAGCATGGTTAAATGGTGATGCCGAATCATCTAACACAAACAAGGAGAAGACCTCGTGGAAACACTTGTGGAAAGAAGAGGTTCCCGGAAAGGTAAGAATGTTTCTATGGCATTTGTCAAAACAGTCATAGTCGATCGAGGACATTTGAGCGCATAGACATATGTCTACCACAACTTCGTGTGGGTTGTGTGGGGAACCAGATTCGTGGAGAGACTCATTGTTGCACTGTTGTATATTGAATGCACTTGGGCCCTGGCAGACGAGTAATTGCTACATAAGATAACAACCTCAACCGAACCAAATACAAAGTGTTGGCTGTTCACACTCATGGATGAGCTCCCTCATAATCTTTTTGTGAATCTGTCTGTTACCCTTTGGGTGTTGTGGTCGGCAAGAGGTAAAGCAATTCATGAAGGAGTCTTCCAAAATCCTCACTCCATACATGCCTTTATAGAGAGTTCCTTGTTGGACTTGATATGATAAAGCACACGACACCACCAACAACTCAATCAGCTCGTCTTGGAGGGGCTCGTCTGAACCATCCCAAAAGACCACCTTCAGGCTATGTGAAAATACATGTTGATGCAGGTGTCCCGAGGGTAAGAGGGGAAGCCACGACCGTTGTTCGCCGTGATGAACGAGGAAACTATTTGGGTAGTTCTTCCCTTGTCATGGTGGGGGGGGGGATGGATGATCCGTTGATCTTGAAGACGATCGCTTGCACAGAGACACCTGCGTTAGCGGAGGATCTTCACCTGCACCAACTAATTATCGCATCTGACGCCAAACAAGTAGTCGTAGATATAAACAAGGGATCTAGTGAAAGGAATGGAGCAATCATAGTGAAATTTTAGCTTCTACTACTTTACTTTAGTGTAGCTTTACTTTTGAAAATCGCAATGTAAACTTAGAAGCTCATAATTTAGCCAAGCATTCTTTGTCTCTAGGTTGGGGACGCCACGTGTGGTTTGACCACTTGCATGACCAAATATGTATCCCATTTTCTATGGATTTTGATGAATAAAGCTTGGTTAAATCTCAAAAGGAAAAATATTAGGGTCCCTTTTAATTCCATTCGTGGTCATGGAACAATTCTTGTACAACTAATTTCAAAAGCGATCAAGTTTGATATCCCAATTATCAGTTTTTTCTCTGGTATGTTTTTTATTTTATTATTCATATAGAGTTTACGGGCACCTAAGAGTCTTAAATTTGTGTCACCCTATTATGTATTGCTTATAACTAGCACTAAACTCGCGCCTCTCAGGATTTTCCTATTTGGTGTGCAGGTCACCCGCTAGCGACCTGGTGCGCATCCCCTTGCGTGTGCGGCGTTGGCATGGGCTCGCCTATTTGCCGTGTTTTTTTCTTTTTTTTGTCTTTTTGTCTTTTCATGTTTTTTATCTACTCTTTTTTCTTTTTCTTTATATTTTCACTTCTTTTTGCAAAAAAATTATTCTGAACATAGTTTTGTTCATCGAATTCAATAACTGTTTGTCAATGCAAAAAAATAAAATCAACAATTCAAAAAATGTTGATCCAATTCAATTTTTTGTTCATCGGATTTAAAAAATATTCATCAAAATTTAAAATTTGTTCATCAAATAAAAATTGTTCAAATAATTCGAAATTTGTTCGTTGTTTTTAAAATATGATCATCAAAATGAAATTTATTTACTGATTTAACAAAATCATCCACTTTAAAAAAAAATTACCTGAATACAAATTTTGTTCATAAAGTTGAAAAACTGTTCATCGAATTCATGCTCATAAGGAAGGCTTGCAATTGGTTGTAGTCTCGAAGACATTCCGTTGTAAGTTTGGCAGCGATCAAGTGCTGTTAAGTAAAGGCCAACTCTCTTCCTCGTGATACTATCCTATCAGCCTATCAACTTATCAAAAGGCATGTGTTTAAACTTGTGTTCGAAAACCGATCAATCTATGGTTGGATGATCAGAGAGACAATTTATTTTTGAATTTATTTCAGGATTTACGGCGATGCACATTCAGTGAGAGGAGATGTTTTCGTCAACAACGAGGCGCCTACAATGACTTCGTAAATCTAAAAATGATATGTCGACTCAATCTCTCGAAAGCGCTCGTAGGGGTAGGGTGTGCGTGTGCGCGTTTATAGAGGTGAGTGTATGCGTGTATATACGAACGTTTGTGTGTGTATTATGTTAAAAAATACTTGTGATCGGAAGTCAAAAGGATACTTTGCATTGTTCATGACCCGTCCTAGTAGCAGTCGCCGTCTCCCTAAAAAATTAGGGTTTCTCCACCTCCACCGATGTTGGCGTTCGTTTGTTCCGTCTTCGGCGGCTTTAAGATCATGGAAACGCGGTAGATCTCTACCCTTGTCGTTGTGAGGGCTTCGTTTTTAGATGTGTTTTAGAGGATTTGTGTCCTGCTCAAGAAGACGAGACGACGGTGCCTCCTTGAAGATAGAATAAGGTTCTCTTCATCTAGTCCCCATTCCGGTGATGTATTTAGCATCGTCAATAGACGTGTGGAGGTGTGTCATCGACGGATCTGTCTTTGATGGATTTGTTCGTTGTTCTTCTACGTTCATATATCTTCAGGATCCTTTCGATCTACGTTACTTTTCAGCGGTGGCGGTTGATGTTCTGATGTGTTGGTCCTATGGGGTCTTAACACGATGATTTTTTGACTATCTATTATAACAAGTTTTGCCCGGCTATAGCAAGGAAGGGGCGATGACGTCGCCGTGCTGTCGGCTCGCTTCAATGCTTGTAATCGTCACTAGATAACCTATAAATCTGGATGTAATTTCTATTATTTCTGATTTTTGTTGTAGTACCATGTTCAAAGATGAATAGATCGGATATTTTTGGAAAAACTTTCACTTCCAGCTCGACAGTCACTTTGTTCTTCGCTCATGATCTGGTCCGTCGATCACACTTCACATGCTTCACTGATTCAGCCGGTCACCCGACAGTAGTGTTCAGTTGGCGCGTGCACCCCTCTAGCTAGCGTCGTCATTAGCAATCCATCTAGAAATTTCCGGCTGTTTTACGCACACAGCGCTCGGACTGTGTTTCTTTTAGGGTAAAAATTCATGAGCTTTATTACTGATTGGTGTTCAAATCGCCATTTGCAAATTCAGCAACTGCGCTGGCTACGTTGCGCACGGACTGTGTTGGCTGCTTCTGCATTCAGTGTCCAGCGCGCGTCTTTTTTTTTACGCGCGTGTTTTTTTCTTGAGAAATTCTATTTAAAAGCGGCGCACCGTGGCCATTGCATGCGACGGCTTGGGTTGTCATTCCTTCCTTCATGCATGCATGCATACAAATGTCATTAATTTGTTTTAGATGACCGGAATTCAAAAACTTTTATTTCTTAAACCATTAATTCGATCGATGATTTGTTTTCGTCGTTGACTTTGTTTCGACGAAATCTTCAAAACTAGATCCATGTTGGCATGTTTCGATAATCTATTTTTTTGCTCGTACTTACCACATTTGTTGCACTTACTTGTCATATTAGTAAGTACTTACTTGTCTGATAAAAATAACTTAATCGTCAAAATTTTGGAAATTACATATAAATATGACATCTCGACATAATCAAATTGACAAGAAAAAAAAATTAGGTGATTACGCGTAAAAAATATGACAACTCAACAGATTTAAAGCTAGTGACCACAAGAAATCTTTTTTGGTCATCGTTTGTAAATATGACAACCCGACATAATTAAACTAACAAGCACACAAAATAGTTTTCTGACAAAGTTATATGTAAACATGACAAGTTAGCATATTTAAATTGACAAACACAACCAATGACATGCTTTTATATCATGTATAATGAAGACTGCTACAAAGCGTTGTACGAAACAACATTAAAAAGTGTCAATCAAGTTATTTTTTTAGGCAAGTAAGTGGTTAATAATATGGCAAGTGGGTCAAAAAATGTGGCAATTATGAATGGAAAAAAAAGTTGACGAAACATGCCCGACCTGGGATCTAGTTTCGAAGAACTCGTCGTGACGAAGTCAATGATGAAAACGAATCATGGATTGAATTAACGGTTTTGTAGATAAAAGTTTTTGAATTTCAAACATTAATGAAAATTGTGTTGACTTTATTCCATGCATGCAGAGGAGAAAGAGAGGGAACTAACCGCATTACAGTATTTAGCTTACTTTTTCAATGATGACAATACTTAGTTTAATAGTACTAATGAATCATTCCCTTTTTATTTTGCTTTACCAGCGCTGTGTATTTCTACAACAGCCGCCGCACGAGAGCGCCAAGGTGCGGCGCCGCTGCATAGTCGGTTCCTTTTTTTCTTTTGTCTGTGTGTGTGTTTTGTTTTCTTAGGCATGCGTCTCGTTATTTTCTATTCCCTCTGTTTTAAAATAACTGTCTCAACTTTATACTACATCTAGTATAAAATTGTTGTATGTGTATGAACATCTGGAGAATAATATTACTGGATGTGATTTTCGATGGATCTGGAGTGCAAAGCTGCCTCTTAAGATTCAAATTTTCTTATGAAAACTTTTTCAATATGCTATTCTAACACGAGATGTGATGAGTAGGAGGAAATGGAAAGGTAACCCTAGATGTTCCTTTTGCCCAGATAGGGAGACTTCGCAACACTTGTGCTTTTCTTGCCCTGCGGCTAGAGTGGTATGGAGAACAGTGGGATGTATGCTTGGGACCAGTAATGGTCCTGATAATCTTTGACAATTTTATGCTTGGTGCTTTGCATATATGCGTAATGGAGTTAGGTTCTATACTTGTGGTCTGGCTGCTATATGTTGGGCATTGTGGAATTGCCGCAATCGCGCGACATTTGAAAAAAAGAAGCTGGGTTCCCCTTTTGATGTTGTTTATTCTGCTTGTGGGTTCCTGACATATTGGGCAGGGCTGCTAACAGGGGAAGACAAACTGGCGCTGGAGCGGGGGGGGGGGGGGGGCGAAGATGCTGAAGAGGAACGCGTCGAACATGCTGAGGATCTGTGCGGCCCCGGAGGAGGATTGTTGATGGGCGTAGTTGGTGTTACTTAGTTGTTTTTGGTGGCCTCCCTGTGTGGAGTGATTTCAGGCGGTGACCTGTGTTGCTTCTACTTACAGTTCCCCTAAAACTATTTGAATGGTCTGTGCGTGATATGGGCGTTCTTGGGTTTTTGCCCTGCGATAGGCTGCTCGATGATGAGTGTCTATGTGTAGATTTTCCAAGAATGCTCTGAACTCGCACCCCTTTTCTGGTTTCCCTTTTTGACTTTAAACTTTGTATTTCCGTTATGTGAGTAATGGAAAGGGGTTGCCTGGTTCAAAAAAAAATCTAGTATAAAATTATACTTTCTCCGTTTCAAAATATAAGACCTTTTAGGGATTTTACTAAGAGACTACATACGTAGCAAAATGAGTGAATCTATACTCTAAAATATGTCTATATACATCCGTATGTAGTTTATAGTATAATCTTTAAAAGGTCTTGTATTTAGAAACGAAGGGAGTACTAAGTTTAAGACACTTACTTTAGAACCGAGGAAGTACTTTTTTTAGGTCCCTACTTCTCCTTGGCTATTCTACGGAGGGAAAAAAGCTGAAATACTCCTTAATTAATAATTTTAAAAAATATATTTGTTGATGGCTTTCTGGGGCACTTGTCGTGTGGGCTAGCCTGACAGGAGCTGGGCCCTGCGGTCAAGAACAATCATAATGCGAGATGCCAAAGCCCGCATCTACTAGGAAGAAATCAAAATCAGCGCCAGACCCAATATGACGTGTGTAAGCCCTGGCTTACCTTATTTGACCGAAGTCACTACTTCACGATTACCCCTTACAAAAGGTCATTTCACGCGGATTGCATCTACAAATATTTAGTTACAGAGGGAGTACTTTGCTTGATGCAAATTAAAAAAAAATTCGATTGTAGATTCGTTTATTTAAAACATATCATCTCTTAAACCGCGCATTTATCTTCATTGTTGGATTTCTTGTATCAAGATTTTAAAATTTCAATCCCGTATAAATAGGTTTCAGCAAACTTTGTTCAACAAAAAAACCTAAAAAAAGATAACTTGAAAAAGGAATAGAAAAAACATGAAAAAATACCAGAGTCCGGGAGTACCATTGTGGATTTCACTTTTGTTTCTTTTTCAAAGTACAGTTGTGCTTCTCATAGAAGCAAATGTGTGCTTTTAAGAGAATCAAAATTCTAATTCTTTTTTCCGAGAAAGCACATTTGTGCTTCTCATGGAAACACAAGTTTTTCTCTTCTCAAAAAGTACACATGTGCTTGTCACAGAATCAAATGTGTGCTTTAACGAGAAGCAAATCTATGCTTCTCGTGAAAGCATAGTTTTTTCACGAGACTCGCGAAAGTGTAGTTTTTTTTCCATTTCAAGAAGCATAACATTCTTCAAAAAAGTAAATATGTGTTTCCATGAAAAGCACATTTGCACAGTATTTTTCTTTCCTTGTCTTTACGAAGCACAACTATCATTCGTAAAGAAAAATCTCGAAAACCAAGAAAAAAACAAAGAACCAAAATAACCAGGAAAGAACATCTAAATTGTGAAAACATACAAAAAACCAAAATTTATAGGTAGCGTCCCGACATGTGGTTGTGGCTAGGCGTACCTGTTGGGTAACGTAGCATAAATTCAAAATTTTCCTACGCATATTCAGATCTTCCTATGAGAGACCAGCTACGAGAGAGGGGTAAGAGCATCTTCATACCATTGAAGATCGCTAAGCGGAAGCGTTGCTAGAACGCGGTTGATGGAGTCGTACTCGCAGCGATTCCGATCTAGTGCCGAACTACGGCACCTCCGCGTTCAACACACGTGCAGCCGGTGACGTCTCCCGCACCTTGATCCAACAAGGAGGAGGGAGAGGTTGGGGAAGAACTCCAGCAACACGACGGCGTGGTGTCGATGGAGAGACGAGGCCTCCCGACAGGGCTTCGCCAAGCGCCGGCAGAGAGGAGGAGGGAGAGGAGCAGGGCTGCGCCGAGAGAGAGATAAAACAGTGTGTCAAACAGCCCCGAATCCTCAACTATATATAGGGGGAGAGGGAGGGGGCGCAGCCCTTAGGGTTCCCACCCCCAAGGGGTGCGGCAGCCCCAGATGGGAGAGGGGGCGGCGGCCAGGGCAGGGAGGAGGGGTGGCGCACCCCTCTGGTGGGCCTTAGGCCCACCTATGCTAGGGTTCCCCCCTTCTTCCCTCTTCCTGCGCCATGGGCTGAGTGGGGGGGGGCGCACCAGCCCACCTAGGGGCTGGTTCCCTTCCCCACTTGGCCCATCTAGCCTCCCGGGGTCGTTGCCTCCCTTCGGTGGACCCTGGGGCCACCTCCGGTGGTCCCGGTGGTCCCGGTACGTTACCGGTGATGCCCGAAACACTTCCGGTGTCCGAAACCATCCGTCCTATATATCAATCTTTACCTCCGGGCCATTCCGGAGCTACTCGTGACGTCCGGGATCTCATCCGGGACTCCGAACAACTTTTGGTAACCTCGTACAACAATTCCCTATAACCCTAGCGTCATCGAACCTTAAGTGTGTAGACCCTACGGGTTCGGGAGACAGGCAGACATGACTGAGACACCTCTCTGGCCAATAACCATCAGCGGGGTCTGGATACCCATGGTGGCTCCCACTAGCTCCACGATTATCTCATCGGATGAACCACGATATCAAGGATTCAATCAATCCCGTATACGATTCCCTTTGTCTGTCGGTATAGAACTTGCCCGAGATTCGATCGTCGGTATACCTATACCTTGTTCAATCTCGTTACCGGTAAGTCTCTTTACTCGTTCCATAGCACGTCATCGTGTGACTAACTCCTTAGTCACATTGAGCTCATGATGATGTTCTACCGAGTGGGCCCAGAGATACCTCTCCGTCACACGGAGTGACAAATCCCGGTCTCGATTCGTACCAACCCAACAGACACTTTCGGAGGTACCCGTAGTGCACCTTTATAGTCACCCAGTTACGTTGTGACGTTTGATACACCCAAAGCACTCCTACGGTATTCGGGAGTTGCACAATCTCACGGTCGAAGGAAAAGATACTTGACATTAGAAAAGCTTTAGCATACGAACAATACGATCTAGTGCTAGGCTTAGGATTGGGTCTTGTCCACCACATCATTCTCCCAATGATGTTATCCCGTTATCAATGACATCCAATGTCCATGATCAGGAAACCATGATCATCTATTGACTAGCGAGCTAGCCAACTAGAGGCTTGCTAGGGACACATTGTGATTTATTTATCCATACATGTATTACTGTTTCATGTTAATACAATTATAGCATGAACAATAGACGATTATCATGAACAAGGAAATATGATAATAACCATTTTATTATTGCCTCTAGGGCATATTTCCAACAGTCTCCCACTTGCACTAGAGTCAATAATCTAGTTACATTGTGATGTATCGAACACCCATAGCATTATGGTGTTGATCATGTTTTGCTCGTGGAAGAGGTTTAGTCAACGGGTCTGCAATATTCAGATCCGTGTGTACTTTACAAATATCTATCACTCCACTCTGGACATGGTCCTGGATGGAGTTGTAGCGGCGTTTGATGTGGTTCGTCTTCCGGTGAAACCTGGGCTCCTTGGCTATGGCAATGGCTCCAGTGTTATCACAGAAGAGTGTCATAGGACCCGACGCGCTTGGAACCACTCCAAGGTCGGTGATGAGCTCCTTCATCCAAATTCCTTCATGAGCCGCTTCTGAAGCAGCTATGTACTCCGCTTCACATGTAGATGCTGCCACGACTTCTTGCTTGCTGCTGCACCAGCTCACTGCCCCACCATTCAACACATATACGTATCCGGTCTGTGACTTGGAGTCATCCGGATCTGTGTCGAAGCTAGCGTCGACGTAACCCTTTACGACGAGCTCTTCGTCACCTCCATAAACGAGAAACATTTCCTTAGTCCTTTTCAGGTACTTAAGGACATTCTTGACCGCTGTCCGGTGTTCCATACCGGGATCACTTTGGTACCTCCCTACCAAACTTATGGCAAGGTTTATATCAGGTCTGGTACACAGCATGGCATACATTAGAGAGCCCACGGCTGAAGCGTAGGGGACAGAACTCATCTTCTCTCTATCTGCTGCCGTGGTCGGCGACTAAGTCTTACTCAATCTCATACCTTGCAAAACTGGCAAGCACCCTTTCTTCGAGTTTTCCATATTGAACTTCTTCAATATCTTGTCAAGGTGTGTACTTTACGAAAGACCTATGAGGCGTCTTGATCTATCTCTATAGATCTTGATGCCTAATATGTATGCAGCTTCTCCAAGGTCCTTCATGGAAAAACTCTTGTTCAAATAGGCCTTTATGCTCTCCAACATCTCTATATTATTCCCCATCAATAATATGTCATCCACATACAGTATGAGGAAAGCTACAGAGCTCCCACTCACTTTCTTGTACAGACAGGCTTCTCCGTAAACCTGTATGAACCCAAACGCTTTAATCACTTCATTAAAGCGAATGTTCCAACTCCGAGATGCTTGCACCAGCCCATAGATGGAGCGCTGGAGCTGGCACACTTTGTTAGCACCCTTAGGGTCGACAAAACCTTCTGGTTGCATCATATACAACTCTTCTTTAAGGTTCCCGTTAAGGAACGCTGTTTTGACGTCCATTTGCCAAATTTCATAATCATAAAAGACGGCAATTGCTAACATGATTCGGACTGATTTCAGCTTCGCTGCGGGAGAGAAAGTCTCTTCGTAGTCAACTCCTTGAATTTGTCGAAAACCCTTTGCGACAAGTCGAGCTTTGTAAACGGTTACATTACCATTTGCATCAGTCTTCTTCTTGAAGATCCATTTATTTTCTATGGCTCGCCGGTCATCGGGCAAGTCCACCAAAGTCCATACTTTGTTCTCATACATGGATCCTATCTCGGATTTCATAGCCTCAAGCCATTTGTTGGAATCCGGGCCCGCCATCGCTTCTTCATAGTTCGAAGGTTCACTGTTGTCTAACAACATGATTTCCATCACAGGGTTGCCATACCACTCTGGTGCGGAGCGTGCCCTTGTGGACCTTCGCGGTTCAGTAGTAACTTGATCCGAAGCTTCAAGATCATCATCATTAACTTCCTCTGCAGTCGGTGTAGGCGCCACATGAACAACTTCCCGCGCTGCGCTACTATCCTGTTCGAGAGGGGGTCTGATTACCTCATCAAGTTCTACCTTCCTCCCACTTACTTCTTTCGAGAGAAACTCTTTCTCTAGAAAGGATCCGTTCTTGGCAACAAAGGTTTTACCTTCGGATCTAAGATAGAAGGTATACCCAATAGTTTCCTTAGGGTATCCTATGAATACGCATTTCTCCGCTTTGGGTTCGAGCTTTTCTGGTTGAAGTTTCTTCACATAAGCATCGCAGCCCCAAACTTTAAGAAACGACAACTTAGGTTTCTTGCCAAACCATAGTTCATACGGTGTCGTCTCAATGGATTTAGACGGTGCCCTATTTAAAGTGAATGCTGCAGTTTCTAATGCGTATCCCCAAAATGATAGCGGTAAGTCGGTGAGAGACATCATAGATCGTACCATATCTAATAAAGTGCGATTACGACGTTCAGACACTCCGTTGCGCTGCGGTGTGCCAGGCGGCGTCAGTTGTGAAACGATTCCACAATTCCTTAGGTGTGTGCCAAACTCGTGACTCAAATATTCACCTACACGATCAGATCGTAGACATTTAATTTTTCTGTCACGTTGATTCTCAACCTCACTCTGAAATTCCTTGAACTTTTCAAACGTCTCAGATTTGTGCTTCATCAAGTAGATATACCCATACCTACTCAAATCATCGGTGAGGGTGAGAACATAATGATAACCACCGCGAGCTTCAACGTTCATTGGACCACACACATCGGTATGTATTATTTCCAATAAGTCGGTTGCTCTCACCATTATTCCTGAGAATGGAGTCTTAGTCATCTTGCCCATGAGGCATGGTTCGCATGTGTCAAATGATTCAAAGTCAAGAGACTCTAATAGTCCATCAGTATGAGCTTCTTCATGCGCTTAACGCCGATATGACCAAGGTGGTAGTGCCACAAGTATGTGGGACTATCATTATCAACTTTGCATCTTTTGGTACTCACACTATGAATATGTGTAACATCACGATCGAGATTCATCAAGAATAAACCATTCACCAGTGGAGCATGACCATAAAACATATCACTCATATAAATAGAACAACCATTATTCTCTGACTTAAATGAGTAGCCGTCTCGCATTAAGCAAGACCCTGATACAATGTTCATGCTTAAAGCTGGTACTAAATAACAATTATTAAGGTTTAAAACTAATCCCGACGGTAGATGTAGAGGTAGCGTGCCGACGGCGATCACATCGACCTTTGAACCATTCCCGACGCGCATCGTCACATCGTCCTTGGCCAGTCTCCGCTTATTCCGCAGTTCCTGCTTTGAGTTGCAAATGTGAGCAACAGCACCGGTATCAAATACCCAGGAGCTACTACGAGCGCTGGTAAGGTACACATCAATAACATGTATATCAAATATACCTTTAACGTTGCCGGCCTTCTTGTCCGCTAAGTATTTGGGGCAGTTCCGCTTCCAGTGACCCTTTCCCTTGCAATAGAAGCACTCAGTCTTAGGTTTGGGTCCGTTCTTTTTTCTTCTTCCCGGCATCTGGCTTACCGGGCGCGGCAACAGCTTTGCCGTCTTTCTTGAAGTTCTTCTTACCCTTGCCTTTCTTGAAACTAGTGGTCTTGTTGACCATCAACACTTGATGCTCCTTCTTGATTTCTACTTCTGCAGATTTGAGCATCGAGTACAACTCGGGAATGGTCTTCTCCATCCCTTGCATGTTGTAGTTAAGCACAAAGCCTTTGTAGCTTGGTGGGAGAGACTGGAGGACTCTGTCAATTATAGCATCATCCGGAAGTTCGACTCCAAGTGAAGTCAGACGACCGTGTAACCCAGACATTTTGAGTATGTGCTCACTGACAGAACCGTTCTCCTCCATCTTACAGCTAAAGAACTTGTCGGAGACTTCATATCTATCGACACGGGCATGAGCTTGAAAAACTAGCTTCAGCTCTTGGAACATCTCATATGCCCCGTGTTGCTCAAAACGCCTTTGGAGCCCCGTTTCTAAACTGTATAACATGCCACACCTAACCAGAGAGTAGTCATCACTCCGCGTTTGCTAGACGTTCAGAATGTCCTGGGCTGCTGCGGGAGCGGGAGGGTCACCTAGCGGCGCATCAAGGACATAAGCCTTTTTAGCTGCTTCAAGGATGAGCTTCAAGTTGCGAACCCAGTCCGCATAGTTGCTACCATCATCTTTCAGCTTGTTTTCTCTAGGAATGCGTTGAAATTGAGGTTGACGTTGGACATCTACAATATTTATAAAGACAACTTTTAGACTAAGTTCATGACAATAAAGTTCATTTAATCAAATTAAGTATGAACTCCCACTTAAATCGACATCCCTCTAGTCATCTAAGTGATACATGATCCATGTTGACTAACCCGTGTCCGATCATCACGTGATACGGACTAGTCACCATGGTGAGCAACTCCATGCTGATCGTATTCAACCATACGACTCATGTTCGACCTTTCGGTCTCTTGTATTCGAGGTCATGTCTGTACATGCTAAGCTCGTCGAGTCAACCTAGGTGTTTTGCGTGTGTAAATCTGGCTTACACCCGTTGTATGCGAACGTTAGAATCTATCACACCCGATCATCACGTGGTGCTTCGAGACAACGGACCTTCGCAACGGTGCACACTTAGGGGAATACGTTCTCGAAATTTCAAGAGGGGTCATCTTATTATGCTACCGTCGTTTTAAGCAATAAGATGTAAAACATGATAAACATCACAATGCAATCATATAGTGACATGATATGGCCATTATCATCTTTGCTCTTTCGATCTCCATCTTCAGGCATCGCATGATCATCATCGTCAGCGGCGTGACATCATGATCTCCATCATCGTGTCTCCGTGAAGTCGTCACGCCAACTACTACTATCACTACTACTATAGCTAACCGTTAGCAATGAAGTAAAAGTAGTAAGCACATGGCGTTGCATCTCATACAATAAATTTAAGACAACTCCTATGGCTCCTGCCGGTTGTCATACTCATCGACATGCAAGTCGTGAAACCTATTACAATAACATGATCATCTCATACATCATACATGCAATATCACAACTTTGGCCATATCACATCACATGTCAAACCCTGCAAAAACAAGTTAGACGTCCTCTAATTGTTGTTGCAAGTTTTACGTGGCTGATTTGGGTTTCTAGCAAGAACGCCTTCTTACCTACGTGACAGCCACAACGATGATATGCCAAAGCTATTTACCCTTCATAAGGACCCTTTTCATCAAATCCAATCCGACTAGAGTAGGAGAGACAGACACCCGCTAGCCACCTTTATGCACGGTGTGCATGTCTGTCGGTGGAACCAGTCTCACGTAAGTGTACGTGTAAAGTCGGTCCGGGCCGCGTCATCCCACAATACCGCCGGAAAATAATAAGACTAGTAACGGCAAGCAAATTGATAAATCATCGCCCACAACTTTTGTGTTCTACTCGTGCATAGAATCTACGCATAGAAAACCTGGCTCGGATGCCACTGTTGGGTAACGTAGCATAAATTCAAAATTTTCCTACGCATATTAAGATCTTCCTATGGAGAGACCAGCAACGAGAGAGGGGTAAGAGCATCTTCATACCTTTGAAGATCGCTAAGCGGAAGCGTTGCTAGAACGCGGTTGATGGAGTCGTACTCGCAGCGGTTCCGATCTAGTGCCGAACTACGGCACCTCCGCGTTCAACACACGTGCAGCCCGGTGACGTCTCCCGCACCTTGATCCAGCAAGGAGGAGGGAGAGGTTGGGGAAGAACTCCAGCAACACAACGGCGTGGTGTCGATGGAGAGACGAGGCCTCCCGGCAGGGCTTCGCCAAGCGCCGGCAGAGAGGAGCAGGGCTGCGCCGAGAGAGAGATAAAACGGTGTGTTAAACAGCCCCAAATCCTCAACTATATATAGAGGGAGAGGGAGGGAGCGCAGCCCTTAGGGTTCCCACCCCCAAGGGGTGCGGAAGCCCCAGATGGGAGAGGGGGCGATGGCCAAGGCAGGGAGGAGGGGTGGCGCACCCCTCTGGTGGGCCTTAGGCCCACCTACGCTAGGGTTCCCCCCTTCTCCCCTCTTCCCGCGCCATGGGCTGAGTGGGGGGGGGCGCACCAGCCCACCTAGGGGCTGGTTCCCTTCCCCACTTGGCCCATCTAGCCTCCCGGGGTCGTTGCCCCCTTCGGTGGACCCCCGGGACCACCTCCGGTGGTCCCGGTACGTTACCGGTGATGCCCGAAACACTTTCGGTGTCCGAAACCATCCGTCCTATATATCAATCTTTACCTCCGGACCATTCCGGAGCTACTCGTGACGTCCGGGATCTCATCCGGGACTCCGAACAACTTTCGGTAACCTCGTACAACAATTCCCTATAACCCTAGCGTCATCGAACCTTAAGTGTGTAGACCCTACGGGTTCGGGAGACAGGCAGACATGACCGAGACACCTCTCTGGCCAATAACCATCAGCGGGGTCTGGATACCCATGGTGGCTCCCACTAGCTCCACGATGATCTCATCAGATGAACCACGATATCAAGGATTCAATCAATCCCGTATATGATTCCCTTTGTTTGTCGGTATAGAACTTGCCCAAGATTCGATCGTCGGTATACCTATACCTTGTTCAATCTCGTTACCGGTAAGTCTCTTTACTCGTTCCGTAGCACGTCATCGTGTGACTAACTCCTTAGTCACATTGAGCTCATGATGATGTTCTACCGAGTGGGCCTAGAGATACCTCTCCGTCACACGGAGTGACAAATCCCGGTCTCGATTCGTACCAACCCAACAGACACTTTCGGAGGTACCCGTAGTGCACCTTTATAGTCACCCAGTTATATTGTGACGTTTGATACACCCAAAGCACTCCTACGGTATCCGGGAGTTGCACAATCTCACGGTCGAAGGAAAAGATACTTGACATTAGAAAAGCTTTAGCATACGAACAATACGATCTAGTGCTAGGCTTAGGATTGGGTCTTGTCCACCACATCATTCTCCCAATGATGTGATCCCGTTATCAATGACATCCAATGTCCATGATCAGGAAACCATGATCATCTATTGACTAACGAGCTAGCCAACTAGAGGCTTGCTAGGGACACATTGTGATCTATTTATCCACACATGTATTACTGTTTCCTTTTAATACAATTATAGCATGAAGAATAGACGATTATCATGAACAAGAAAATATGATAATAACCATTTTATTATTGCCTCTAGGGCATATTTCCAACAGTACCACTTGACACAATCCTAGGCAACGGTAGTGCCCTTTGCGGAGCCCCGCAAGTGGTAACCATAAGGTGCTACCATCTTTCGTGTGTAGGTTGCTACTTAGTAACCACGTGTGTACCACCCTCCAACTACGTATCCCAGGTCATTTTCTTTTCTTTCTTTTTTTCTTTCCCCCTTTTTCTTTTCCTTTTCCCTTTACCCTTATTTAATAAAAAATCATATTCTAAACCAAGCATTTTGTGAAAGCACGATGTTTTTCAAAATTTTAGTATTGTTTACAAATTCATAAAAGAAATCTTAAGCCATGAGCATTTTCCAATTTCACAAACAATTTATATAATTTTTTAATATTTAATGCAATTGTGAACATTTTTTGGAGACAGGTAGTTTTCAATAATCGATGGACATTTCTGGAAATTAGGAATTATATTTAAAATTGACAAACAATTTTGAATGAATATACATTTTTTCAATCTGTTAATCTTTTTTCAATTGATGAACTCTTTTTGTAATGTACTTTTTCTAATTCAGGAATATTTTTTAAATTCAGGAACATAATTTTGATTTCCTGGAAAAGAAATTCCGAACAATTCTTGTTATGTGAAGTTTGTTTTTCAAAATCACGAACAATTTGTTGAGTATTTTTTCAAATTCTTGATATGCATACATTGTATGATTTCTTGAACATTTGTTTTCGAAATTCTCAATTATTTTTGAAAATTTGGAACTTTTTTGAATTCATGAATTGTTTTAAATATGTATAAAACATACAGAAAATGGGAAAAACTTGTTATGAGAAAAAACATGGAGCGTCTCGCCCCGTGTATGGGTCGTCCCAAAAGTGCCCTTTATAGGAGTAGTCTATTGTGCTAGTTATATGCATTTTCGCAATTGGCACATACCATCTCCTTCGCATACGGTTCTCTTTCGGCCGGCCTGTTAACCGTGTTTTTTTGGTATGAAGTCGCCATCATCACCCTTCATCCTTCACTTTCTTAGAGCTACCACTACTCTTTGGACCCTTGGTTCTATTCTGAGCTCGTATGCTTGGCATAAAATCATCACCTTCTTCGCTTACTTTCTTTTAGCTTTCGCCACCCGTCGATGATGTAGCACGCTGTCGTATCCCCCCCCCCAAGTTGAAGATATCTATGTGTTAATAATTATTAACTGATTCTTTAAAACACACATCTCACTTGATAGTCCCCTGCATTCTTGCGGCATTGCACAAAAACAAATGAAATATCATTTGAGTAAACCCATAGGAGTTTTGGCCAGACATGGCTGAAAAAGCTAAGAAAAGATGTATTTCGTCTGTCCTAAAATAAATGATTTAACTTTACACTAATTTTATACTAAAATTAATACAAAGTTAAGTCACTTAATTCAGAACTAAGGGAATAGAAGACAACATGCAAAAGGGGAAGGGGTTGTTTGGTAGGACGAGGGTATGTGTTTGGCGGGAAAGAGTTGGTGGAGAAATTAAGCGGAAACTGTCATTTCGACAAGGACGGGAAAATGAAGGTGCAATCAGTTAAGGGGAAAAAAGAACACTTCGTTCACGCCATAAACGAAGAGGTCATTTTATCCAGACATGTAACTTCGTCCAACTATTTATATGAAAATATAAGGCTCACAAAAATCTGCGGGTTGGTTGTGAACAAAAAGTTCTCTTCACCCTACAGGTGCATATCTTCAGCCCTCTATAGCACGAGGAGGCATTTCAACGAAGGGAAGAACAAAGAGTGCTAAGCGAGGTCGATGATGTCGTAAATAAATTTAAAATATCCGAATTCGGTTATAGTCAGAATTTGTTAAAAAAACAATATTTTAGAATAATTCAGTAACTTCTACAGCTCACGTCCATAGTAATCACAGAGCCAGGTGCCAAACCAGTGCATGACTCGTTCTTACGTTCGAGAAGCCAATGGCACGATGTGCGGGCAAACAGGAGAGGGTCGTGATTTTCTTTACCCAAACACACGGCAGAGTATTTTATACCGTCGCAATTTTGATCCTTGGGCAGCGTCCCGCCCCTTCTTTCACTCTTGTTAGATCGACTTCGCACCAACGTGACACGTTTCTTCTTTACCCCGTACAGGCATCGACCGGGTCCGGCGGGCAAACCGTGCTGCTAGTCGGAGCGCAACTTGGAAAAGCAAACCACATCTGACCGTGACGGCGACCGGAGTGGAGGAAGGAACCACACGAGAACGCGACACGCCCTGCACGAGTCAAGAGTCAAAGCACCGGCTGGAGAAAGATGCCCCGGAACCCGACGAGCGGAGGCAGGCGGCCGCAACCGCACCCACACTTGACCACGAGTCCGCCGCTCACGACAACGGCCGCCGGAGCAGCTCAACACCATCGTCCTCCTCCCGCGTATTTCACCTCCGAGCTGCCACTCGCGAGCCACCACCACCACCAACCCCGTCCATTCCACTTCCGGTCCGCAGCACAAGCCATGGCGCCCCTGACGCGACGGCGGCGGCTGCTGGCCACGCTGCTCTGCCTGTGCGCGCTCCCCGCCCCGGCGCGGTCCCAGAACGCGAGCGCCACGCCGGCGCCGGCCAGCGTGGAGGGTTTCAACTGCTCCGCCAACGGCACCTACCCGTGCCAGGCCTACGCGCTGTACCGGGCGGGCCTCGCGGGGGTGCCGCCCGACCTCTCGGCGGCGGGCGACCTCTTCGGCGTCAGCCGCTTCATGCTCGCGCACGCCAACAACCTGTCCACCTCGGCCGCGCCGGCCGCGGGGCAGCCGCTGCTCGTGCCGCTCCAGTGCGGCTGCCCCTCCGGATCGCCCAACGCCTACGCGCCCACGCAGTACCAGATCAGCTCCGGCGACACCTTCTGGATCGTCTCCGTCACCAAGCTGCAGAACCTCACGCAGTACCAGGCCGTGGAGCGCGTCAACCCCACAGTGGTGCCAACCAAGCTCGAGGTCGGCGACATGGTCACGTTCCCCATCTTCTGCCAGTGCCCCACCGCCGCCCAGAACGCCACCGCGCTCGTCACCTACGTCATGCAACAGGGCGACACCTACGCCTCCATCGCCGCCGCCTTCGCCGTCGACGCCCAGTCCCTCGTCTCCCTCAACGGGCCCGAGCAGGGCACGCAGCTCTTCTCCGAGATACTAGTGCCGCTCCGTCGGCAGGTGCCAAAGTGGCTGCCGCCAATCGTGACCCGCAACGACGCGTCGGCCACGCCGCCGTCGCCTTCCCCGCCACCTACCACCACGCCCGGCCCGAGCGACGTGGCCGACAACCGAGACGGGGTGGTCACCGGGCTGGCCGTTGGGCTGGGCGTGGTCGGCGGGCTTTGGCTGCTGCAGCTGCTGCTGCTGGGCTGCCTGTGGAGGCGGCTCAAGGCGAAGGGGCGGCGAGGGGACGCGGTCGCGAGCGGCGAGGGCGGCGAGGGTGGCAGGTCCGCCAAGACCGCGTCCGCCTCCGGCGGCGTCGGAGGGGAGAGATTCCTGGTGACTGACATATCCGAGTGGCTGGACAAGTACAGGGTGTTCAAGGTCGAGGAGCTGGAGCGCGGCACAGACGGTTTCGACGACGCGCACCTCATCCAGGGCAGCGTGTACAAGGCCAACATCGGCGGCGAGGTCTTCGCCGTGAAGAAGATGAAGTGGGATGCCTGCGAGGAGCTCAAGATCCTGCAAAAGGTACTCCCATTTCCTCCCAAAACTGAATTACATTTCGTGGGAACTCACACTGAACACTTTTTTTCAAGTTAAACAAAGAAATCGATGATCGCCACTCAGATTGTTCAGGCTCATCCACCACAAATATACAAATCACTGATGGGCACATAACAATTCTATAACACGCTAGTGCTTGTAGATTAACTAAACAAAAGACGGCACGCACTTCTGTTCATTACTTAGTGAAAAAACACAGAAGTTTGTTAATTGGACAAGCAGACGACGAAGAAGTAGTGCAGTATTTTATACTCGCGTTTCGGAGTGTAATGACGCTATCTGACAAACTGCTTCTTTTCGTTTGTGTACAAATACAAACGCATCTTAAATTTTTAAGCGGGTCAATTGAACCGTACCTGCAATAACGATATTAGTGGAGACTAGAAATAATTTTTTGGACCTGTCACTATGAAGTGCCGTCAGATTCATCGAGCTGGTTCTGCACGGCCCACCGTTGGGTTGGCACTTGGCAGTGCTGCCAAGCCAATGTACTTGGACAGGAAATAATTCCAAGGAGATACGTCCATAAATCCTCGTCATTTCTTTATTAGAATGGTCTATTTATCATTAGTTGTGTGTCTACTTCCAACGATCCGATTTCTGGACCATAGAATGAAGATCCAAAGACTCATATTTGCCCTGAACATTCTACGCTTGCTACAATTTCACTCATCTTTGGACTCATCGATGCCTAGTCAATCAGCCACCCGATGCCGCACGCAAAAATTGGTATGAAGCTCCATAGCTGCATAAGAGCATCTCTAGTGGATGGTGTATATTTGAATGTGTATATCTTCATATACACGTCCATATACACGGCGTGAAAATTATACACGTCTAGTTTTTCAGTGAACGTGTAAATTAGGACGTGTATATTCCCCTCATTCTTTCCCCCTCTGCAAGATAAGAGATTCAGTAGTGCACACAGGTTCAAACAAGACAGGGGAGCTTCGCCGCATTGCAGCCGTCTCCCTCGTCGCCGGCAGCCTTCCCCGTGGCATCCAAGATGTCCATGGACTCGAGGGTGCCTCCCTCGTTCCATTCCCATCGCTAGGGTGACCGGTGGGCCACCACAGCGACGGCCCCAACCTCGTCTCCGACGAGTACCCGAAGCCCTGCAGCAGGAGGAGGAGCCCCCGTGCTCCAGCCAGCAGGAGGAGATCCGGCCGAACTGGGGGTGAGAACGGCGCGGCCGGGCCGCAGGCGGGACGACCAGACGTCCGGGCACAGGGAGGAGGAGGCGGCGGTGGACCGGCGGGCGGCCTCATATAGAAGGGAAGTACTTCATATATTCAGTTTTGCAAGATAGACCCCGCCCCATAACCTAAGCCTAGATCTACCATCACCGCCTCGGTCCGCGCATTCATGATTCCAGTGCTAGATAGACCCCGGTGACTATGTACAATGTAGTCCAATATGAACCCGAGCACACACGTTCCGCCCTGGACCCACAAATTCCTGATTCAGCTTACTCACATGAGTCTTCGCATGTTGATCACGTATGTGATTGATTTTTTTTTTTAAGAAAGGCTGCTTTGGGCCTTTGGCACAAGCTGACACGTACGACGGGTGCATTGACTAGCTGTCTAGCTCAATAACTTTGATCACATCTGCAAGACTGCATCACCAAGCTCAAGCTCCAACCACCCAAGAAAGTAACGAGCAAGTCAAGCATTCTACTTGCGTGATAGGGACCCAAGCGCGGAAGAAAACAACGAGCAATCACACTACGCGCAAGCTTGCACTAATGTTTAATCTGCTCACTGCCATGTACGGAGTACGTAGTAGGAGTACAACAAATATACACACATACAGTACTACAACGGACCGTATATACTCGTACTTGCGTTTAAGCGTACGTACAAGTTTATTTGACATGATGAAATTTGAATGTCCTACAGGTGAACCATAGCAACCTGGTGAAGCTGGAGGGGTTCTGCATCAACACGGCGACGGGCGACTGCTTCCTGGTGTACGAGTACGTGGAGAACGGGTCCCTGGACCTGTGCCTGCTGGACCGCGGCCGGGCGCGGCGGCTGGACTGGCGCACGCGCCTCCACATCGCGCTCGACCTCGCCCACGGCCTCCAGTACATCCACGAGCACACCTGGCCGCGCGTGGTGCACAAGGACGTCAAGAGCAGCAACGTCCTCCTCGACGCCCGCATGCGCGCCAAGATCGCCAACTTCGGCCTCGCCAAGACCGGCCACAACGCGGTCACCACCCACATCGTGGGCACGCAGGGATACATCGCGCCCGAGTACCTCGTCGACGGCCTGGTCACCACCAAGATGGACGTGTTCGCCTACGGCGTCGTCCTGCTCGAGCTCGTGTCCGGCCGCGAGGCCGCCGGCGACGGCGGCGACCTGCTGCTGGCCGACGCGGAGGAGAGGGTGTTCCGCGGCCGGGAGGACAGGCTGGAGGCGCGCGCCGCCGCGTGGATGGACCCCGTGCTCGCCGAGCAGACCTGCCCGCCGGGGAGCGTGGCCACCGTGATGGGCGTGGCCAGGGCGTGCCTGCAGCGGGACCCGTCCAAGCGGCCGAGCATGGTGGACGTGGCCTACACCCTGTCCAGGGCGGACGAGTACTTCGCGGACTATTCCGGCGAGAGCGTGTCCGTGGATGGCAGCGGCGAGATCGCCGCGCGCTGAGTCGCTTACTTGTTTGTAATGTTTTGTACGTAGTTATATATAATCGGTCAGCACGAGACGATATAGCTAGCTGGTGGTGAGCATTTTAGTGTATAATAGGAGTAGCTATATAATAACGGGATTGCTAAAACTCAGCTGGCTGAGATTTAGTTTGGCCTCAATCACCTTTTTTTTATCACTTGGTTCGATACCATTGTGCTGCGACCTGTGCGTTGCACCCACGCTAGCGATTTGTTAGGTTTTTTTTTTTGAGAAACTCGTCCACAGGATGTGGGCCTTTTCTTTTTTTTGACAGCCCATGTGATGCATCAGTTTTTGAGAAATTTCTTATTATGAATCTGGGCTTTTCGTTTGGCGGCAGCAGTTTGCATTCTTCCTGTAGTGCTGTTTTTCAGTTATTCACTTTTTTTGTCGAGTTTTTCTCACTGGCTGAACGTGCGCACTTTTCTGTTATTGCTTCATATTCCTTTTTTATAAGAGTTCTAATGGTGCGTAAACCTTCAGCTCATATATGAGACAGCCTTTAATATCAGTAGTTTAACATTTGAGAATTTACTAGTATCTATCAGACTTTTATTTTTCCAATGCAAATTTTAGTTTTTTCACTGGCTTCGCTATTTCATAATCATTCTTCTGGGCTTCTTATTGTTTTTACTGTTTTTTTTTTGGGTTTTTCTCTTTCCTTTTTCAAAGTATGAAACGCATTTTAAAGTTGTATGAATATATATACTTATACCCATTAACAACCTTTTAATAAATTTGTATCAACCATTATTGCATAATCACCGTCCACTTACAGCTAAATGGTTGGAGGGTAGTAGTTGCATCATTGCTGGTTTGATCTCTCTTATCTTTTATGTTTTTTTAGTTTTATAGTTTGGTTCATTCTTTGGTTTTTTTTTCTGCCTTTGCTTTTTTCTTGATTTTTTGTGCTATTTTTATGTTGTATCAAACAACCTGAGGTTTAACTATGTCTAGATAAAATTGCGTTGAGATTCAAGTAAGCTGTCCAATGAACGTTGCGCGCGACACATTGTGACTTATTCTTTTTTCTTCTTCTTATTGTCCTCACGACCCGTCATGACTTTGATATTTTATATAAAACCAGGATGAAGGCAACGGTTGTTCAATCATCTTATTTTCATCATTTTTAGTCGCAGCAAGCAAGAGCAAATGCTAGAGCGTGTTGGGGAGAGAATGATGGTGTATTTTCTTCGTTCCTTTCTTTGTTTTTAATTTATTTTATTTATCATTTTTATATTTTTATTTATAAGTTTTTTCTTTAATATTTTTGGACATTCTTGAAGTACGGTTTCAAATTGTGGTGGCACGGGACTTATTGGGGTTAGTTGCATGCCTCACCTCTAAACATGCAACTCTAAGTGTTTCCCCCCTCAATTGCAATTGCACAAGCACAAGGCAACTACAACTAGGTCGAGAGGAAGTGATAGGGTTAGTTGCATGTGTATCCCCTAAACATGCAACTACAAGTGTTGTACCCCCAACTGCAAATGCACAGACACAAAGCAACTACAACTAGGGTCGGGAGGGGAGTTGTTGGTGTTAGTTCATTGTGTCATCCCTAAACATGCAATCACAAGCTTTGTAGCCCCAACTGCAATTACATGAACACAAAGGGACTGCGACTAGGGCCGGGAGGGGAGTTTTTGGTGTTAGTTGCATGGGTCAGCTCTAAACATGCAATTGCAAGCGTTGTTCCCCCAACTGTAACTACACACACACAAGCTGAATGCGACTAGGGTTGGGAGGGGAGTTGTTGGGTTTAGTTGCATGTATCACCTCTAAACATGCAATTGCAAGCGGTGTGCCCCCAACTGCAACTACACATGCACAAGACGGATGTGACTAGGGTTGGGAGAGGACTTGTTGGGTTTAGTTGCATGTGTCACCCCTAAACATGAAACTGCAACGTTGTAGCCCCAATTGCAATTGCAATCGTTTGAGCTCTAATTGCAACTACAAGCGTTGTACCATCAAGTGCAACTATGGTCGGGAGGGGAGTTGTTGGGGTTAGTTGCTTGTTTTCCAAGGCAGGTCGCAACTACAAGTTCTCCAAGGCTGGTCGCAACTGCAAGTTTTCCAACGCATGTCGCAACTGCAAGTTTTCTAAGATAGGCCGCAACTACAAGTTTTTCAAGTTAGAACGCAACTGCAAGTATTCCAAGTCCAGCTGCAACTGCAAGTTTTGCAAGTCATGCCCAACTGCAACTTTTCCTAGGTAGGCCACAACTGCAAGGCATGCCAACCACAAGTTTTTCTAGGTAGGCTGCAACTGCAAGTTTTCTTACGCATGACGCAGCTGCAAGTTCTCATAGAGAGGCCGCAACTGCAAGTTTACAAGGCATGCCGCAACTCCAAGTTTTTTTTAGGCATGTCGCAACTGCAAGTTTTCCTAGGCATGACACAGCTGCAAGTTTTCCTAGGAAGGCTGCAACTGCAAGTTTTGTCAGGCATACCGAAGCTGCAAATTTTCTTATGCATGTCGAAACTGCAAGGTTTCCTAGGCAAGTCGCAACTGCAAGTTTTTCCTAGCAAAGCCGCAACTCCAACCTTTTCCGAGGCATGCCGCAGCAACTTTTTCGAAGGGAGGCCACAATTGCAACTTTTTCGAAGGCAGGCCTGCAAGTTTTCCTAGGCAAGCCTCAACTGCAAGTTTTCATAGGCAAGCCGCAACTGCAAGTTTTGCAAGGCATGCCGCAACTGCAAGTTTTATAAGGCAAACCGCAATTGCAAATTTTTTGAGGCAGTTAGAGTTTTTTTGTGAGGCAAGTTTCCATGTAGGGGATTCTAACATCTTGAGGTGTTGGGAGTAGTATGTCTCCCCTGGCGATGTCTCCACTACAGCTTATTTTTCTGAGGTAGGCCGCCATTGCAAGACTTAATTTCTAGCATTCATGAAGTTTCCTTTTTTCCCTATTGTCATTTTATATTATTGTTTTTATATTTTCTTCTTCTCCTTGTTTTTATATTTTGGTATAGTTCATGGACCTTTTTTAAATACACAAATTTTTATTGTTTTTATATGTAGTCCAATTTCGTCCGCACGTGTTGTATCATTTTTTTTATTTTCATACCGACCATGGATTTATTTTATCTAGTTCAAATATTTTTAATTTAATTTTATTATTTTATAAGAAATATTTATTTATATTTTTTATTTTGCATCAACTTTTCGTATAGCCCATTGCTGCTCCAGCAAAAACAATGGTGGCAGGTTCTTTTTCATGGTTGCATGTCCCGTGAGTTAATTTTGTTGCATGGTTGCATGTCATATTTTTTTTTTGGCCAACCTAGAAAGAATCAACAGAGAAAAAAGCTCAATAAAATCTACAACTGAGCAAAAGCCCAAAAGGAATATATGTAGCAGTGGGCGTGCTAACAAGTTTTTGAAAAAACTAACTAAAAACTGGCCAGTAAAACAACAACAGGCTTTGGGAAAAATCAGGCCGGTATAACAGAAACCGGCTTGGGAGGGAACATATAAAAGGCTGGAACACGGATTAGAAAATGGGCTGGGACAACCACAGGGTGACATCATCTTACGTCGGGTGATTGAGACTATTTGTAAAACTCATCGAGCTGAGGTCCAGGCGGTCCCATATAATAACGCGGCATTATGTTACGTTGGAGCTCCGTGCGATTATCCCGTGGGCAAAGTAGGGGTTGTTTGGTTCCTAGCCACACCTTGCCACACTTTGCCACAACTTACCTTAGGCAAGTTTGACCAAGTTAGGTGGGTGTTTGGTTCTAGCCACACGTAAGACAAGCATTTTTTAATGAGTACTAAACTCCACATGTCATAGACACAAAAAGTGTGGCAAGATTCCCTTAGGCAAGCCAATGTGTGGCTAACAATTTAAGCAACTCAAGTAAGGCAAGTGTGGCAAGTGTGGTAAAAATAATGTGGTAAGATATGGCAAAGATAGTCAGAATCCAAACAGCCCCCTAGTATACCAAAAATCAGAAGTGAGTGGAACATACACTGGATAGGGTATACTCAGTATATCAGATTTTTTTTCACGCTCGTCACCTTTTTACTTCTCCGGAATGCTTTGTTCTATTCATTGATCACTTCCTTCAGCGACCGACTATTTTTTGCACCGCCAACTAAACGAATTGATCAGAAAGAACCAAGTATGCAGTCCCCGTCGAAATGTGCTTTGTTACATCATGATGATGCAAAGAACATGTGGGAGAGAACAGGAAAAAATAGGTCAGCCTGTACTTCAGATTCAATCCGAAACAGCACCCGTTACATGAATAGTATCACGCGATTGTAAGTTTAATCCACACGCGCCTACATGCGCCTATATTAATAGTAAATTCAAAAGAAATAAAAAGGGATTTAAAATATTCTACTCCGTAGAAGATTGGGATATCAAACTTGCTCGGTCATTCTACTCATATGTGAAGTTTCATTTAAGAATGGCGCCCGTGGTATTCTTAGTAAAGAAAATATAATGGGACCTTACTATTCACCAAATGGTGATTTTTATTAGCTTCAATTTTGTCATTTCTGTTAAAAATACCATGAATGTAATTTCTTCATGAAACTTCATATGTGAGTATACCAATCGACTATGTATGTTACTAAAGGTCAGATTTGTTTTTTCTGAATTTTATATTCACAAGGGGTGTACGTGAAACTATGTTCACCAAATCCGTGTCCATTTTTGCATTATACTATAATTTTATTTACCTATTGTATGCTTTCTACAAGAAGGAAGCCTCCACTACTGCAGGATGCTGCTAACGCGACACTACAATCAGAGACTCTTTAAAAAAACTGTGTGGGATGCATTAATCATAAACGGTGATGTAAAAACCCGTCAAAAATGATATGAAACATTTGCGATAACAAAGACATCAAACATGATTCAGATTATAGTTGTGTATGCGATGCATGGCATACGGTTGAGTCCAATGAACTGTTTGCGATGAGGCAGAACCACAAAAACTGGCAGCGAGACTAAGGTGTGTGTGCGATATACGACATTAAGTTCACTCGGATGAACTGTTTGTGACTAGGGAACGCAACAGTAACAATCACCCAGATCATGGTATGTGCGATATACGACATATAGTTCACTCGGATGAACTATTTTCGATTAGGCAACACAACAGGAATGATTCAACTTAACAAGATGTGTTTGATATGCGGCAAACATGTTCCTAACCAGAAATGTGTGCCAAGACCCATAATAACACACACAACTTCTGCTAATAAGCCATATGTGTTGTGGACAAATGCTAGCTGGTATAAAATTGTCAGCAATTGATGAATGCATCACCGATGGGTTCCCTAGTATGGTCTGTGTGCAATGTCATTGCATATATAACAAAAATATATGTACTTATAAGTTATAAGGACATGATTCCATAACCAAATTGAACATCCAATTACACAGGTGGCTAGTACACATATGACCATTACACACCAAAGTATGTTCCAAAATGCCTAGATAACTCAAATAATGTATAAAAAGCAAAACGAACGCTCAATAATTTCATATTTTTAGGACGACACTCCTATAGTTGCATGTTGCCTCTGTAAAATAAATCAAGACGAGAAGAGACATCATATGTCGTTTCGCACACATAGGTGACAAGTTCCCTCTCGGAAGCATGAGGCTTCTTGAGAGAAGCTCCGGTTTGTAAGAAGTTTATACCAAAACTTGCTGCAAATTGAACTAATTGTTTAGCACAACATGTTGGTGCCACCTCATAACACCATGCAAAGTTTCATGATTTTGAGGCGAGTTTTGGATTTACAGCAATTTTAAAACCATATTTCTCAATGTTTACTATCGAGTAGACACCGCCCTGGATAGGTTTTTTTGTGGGTCCCAAATGTTAAATCCAAATTTGTCATGACCATGCAGTTTTTTATTAACAATTACATCCCATTTGGTGTGCTAGATGAAAATAAGTTTGTGGGTGCTCGCGGGTGCTAAGAACTTGCGGATTCTGTAATGAACAATGATCTCAAGGATCCCGCGAGAGTGATGTTATTTCCCTGTGTTGTGACTCCTTATAATATTTATGTCTTAATTAAAGAAATGGCAATCCATTGTCCCAGTATGAAAGAAAAGATGGGTCAAATTCGAGTTGAAAAGGGCAACAATATCCAACTCCAGGTTACAAACGGTCCAAAATGACGATGATTATTTTTTCATCAGGTTTAGACAAAAAACCCTAACGACACCAAAGTTTTGGGCGGTCACAATCAAATGGATCGCTCTGATCCATAAAATCAAGATCGTGGTACAAAAATTCTAGCGATCCATGGTGACGACAAGTTGTTGTAAATAGAAGTCGAGCCCGTTCACAAGCCCTTAGGTCCACCTGAAACTTCTTTTTATGTTGTTCAACACATCTATCCGTGAGAAAATTCTTGTTGAAAAACTTAGTCCTCACGAACAATAGTAACCTCACATTCAACATGAAGAATGTGACAAAGCTAGTGTTTGCAGGGTTGGATGCATATCCTTCGAACGTTATTATCTTTAAACGAATATCATAAGATCTGTTATACCTTTTCTCCAAATGCTAGTACCTAAATAGTCATGAAGATTGAAAACAATTAATGTCTAAAATAGAGCATGTCGAAGGAGCGACAGGTGAACGATTAATTCTAGTAGATTATATATGGCCTTTCAATGTGCGTGAAATCATCACCTTTATATACAAATTCTCCACACATGGAAAGCATCGCAGCAAGCCAATACTCATGTTCAAGACACCACATACTGATATATAAGGTCTTGATAGAATCTAGAACCACTTATAGGCGTGTAAGAGCCTGGAACCGACGCTTCACAAGATTAACTTTTATTTCGTTATCGTCGTGTGATTTGTTTGATTGTCGCATTCATTATCGCATCATGCGCATAATCTGCATTGCTTCGGCACTCCGTTGTCGTCATTTTATAAAACTTGCATCCGTTGTTTGTTGTCGGTTCTCATCGTTTTTGTCATTGACCATTTCGAGACCAACCACACACGCACGCGGTCGCAACATTGTTAAAATATTATTTTTTAAAGTGTGTATAAGACTTTCCCGCAATGGGTTGATAGTTGGCGTGCGGTCGAAATTTATTGTAGGTAGTCCGTCTGCCAAATTTCGCCGTATTTAGAGGTTGTTTGATACCCGAACCATTAAATATATAGCGGCAGAATACCCAGTTTATTCGTCGGACGTTTTCGGTTTATCAACCCTGTTGCCGGGCTGCCCATCTTCCCTCTCTTCTCATGCCTAGACTTTCTGCGCATTGCATAGACCCCTCGCGTGTGTCCGATAGCTTCTCCAAACCCAAAACGTACGGTTGTGACCGTTGGATCCGGATCAACCCCGTTGTACCCCAAACCATCATTGATTTTTTAATCGAACTCCCCTAACCCAATTTACCTCGATCACCTGATCAAAATCGGAGGGTCCAAACTAGTACCTTTTTCCTATATATAAACCAACCTTATGCCTAATCTAGACTAACCCTAAAACCTAAGGCTGGTCATAGTGGGAGTAACTAAGATAGTATCATGTACTTGGGACTAGCAAACATGTTGATGTGGCATACAATAAAAGAAGAAAGAGAGGGTTAGAGTAACATAGGTAGATACCGTAACATGTTAAATGCTATGCTACTATGTGTCATGCATGTCAATAAATAAGGTCATCTATGATACTATTTTATGATACCATGCACTATGAAGGTAGTATCATACAATAATATCATATGCATGATACTTCCCACTATGACCAGCCTAAGAGCATCTCCAACAGACGCGCGAAAAGGGGCGCGCGCGCGCGGTAAACCGCCATTTTAGCGCGCGCGGGACGGAATGGCGCGCTCCAGCGGCGGCGGGAAAACAGCGCGCGCGGTAAAGGGTTGCGCGCGCGAAAAGGCGGTAGCTCGCGCGCCATTTTTGCCGCGCCGCTTCGCGCGCGCCTATAAAAGCGCAGCTCTGCCGCTCCCTCGCGTCGCCACTGCTCCACTCTCTCTCTCTCCCTCTGCCTCTCGCGCCGCCGCCGCTCCAGCGCGCCGCCACCGCTCCAGCGCCCCCGCCCCCGACGCGCCACCATGCCGCCGCGCCGCCGTTCTGCGTCGGGCTACCGCGGCGTCCGCGAGCGCCCAACCCCGGGTTCTACGCCGAGATACGCTCCAGCGATCTCCGGCTTAGCCTCGGCACGTACGACACGGCGCAGGAGGCCGCCCGCGCGTTCGACGCGGCGGCGTGGCGCCTAGGCAGGCCGCGCCGCCAAATGAACTTCCAGGACGTCTACACGCTCCAGCAGGCGTTAGACGTCGCCCCGCCGCCTCGTGTAAACTCCGCACGAGACCGTGCGGAGCACACTGCGCGGCAGCGCCGCCTCCTCGTCGCCCAGGAGGACGAGCGGGTCATGGCGGAGTGGCGCCGGCGCCACCCGGAGGACGTCGCCTATGAGCAGGGTTATTGGGCAAGGCGTCGCGAGGAGGACACGCGCCGGCGCCGCGAGGAGCTGTTGGACAGGCGTCGGCGGAAGGCATTGACGAGTGTGCAGGCCGACATCGTCAATGCAGGCGGGAGCTCCTTCTTCACTGAAGAAGACGAGCGTTGGTTCGACATCTGGCTGTCAACCTCTGACGACACCAACGACGATGATGATGATGCAGATGATTGGAGCAACTGGGATTAGTTTTTATGTTTTCGAACTATCTAGCACCGAATTATCTATCTATGTTTTCGAAATACCTATCAAGTTGCAATCTATGTAAAATAACTTTGTATGCTTTCTATTTTAATGCAATCTATTTATTAAAAAATGGTTTGCGCGCGCTGCATTTTTGTCACTACTGGAGCGACGCGCGCTGCATTATAACGCAGCTGCTGGAGCCAGCGCCTAACCCCGCGCTAAACCACCCGAAGCGCGCGCGGCAAACGCATTCTTTAAACGCGGCGCGAAGCGCGGGTGTTGGAGATGGTCTAAGAGGCTTGTCCAATCCATCCCCTAAGTCGCCGCAATCCGCTGTCTCATACCTCGGGATCGTCCCGATCCATATCCACCTGAAGTTGCCACCTTCTCGTCCCCGATTTCAGCAGCAAGCCAACCAGCGAGCTCCCCCCAATCCATCCTATTGCCCGTGCCCGAGCGGGCGCACCCACAGCTTCCTCCCACAGCTGCAACAGCCATGGTCGTCGCGTTCCCTCGCGCCCGCAGCCTCACCCCCGCAACCTCTGACCATGCTCCTTGTTCAGGAGAGGAGCCCCTCAACCACCACACCTACACGTCCCCTCTGCCCTTGTCAGAGCTCGTCGCAGCTAGATGCAGCACCAACGGATCGAGGACTCTGTGCTATCCCTGCTCCTTTTCATCCTCTCATTCTGCTCTCTCTCCCTCTGCTCCCCTTCTCTCTCACCTCGCTTGCTCTCTCTCCGAGTTGCCGGATCTTCCCAGCCACAGACATCACGGCCGTCGTTGATGTGAAGCTCCCATGGCCATCTCGAGCTTGCCGTGCCTTTGATCCGTCTCGGCCACCTCCACCTGCGCCAGAGCACGCCGCTGACCTCCCCGTTCGTGTCGTCCGCTGCTCCGACCTCACCTGAACCCATGTTGGCCAGCAATCTGCATCCCCAACCATGGCACAAAGCTGCTCTGTTTCATTTTTTAGTTTCATTAGATTCGCGCCATGGTATGGTTCATCTAACACAAACCCCATGAGTTATCATAAGTTTCTTGCTAGGCGAGCTAGTCATTCCCGCGTGTAGTAATCCGAGGGGTCTCGGGTCCGAATCCCGATTTTTGCACTGCTTCTTTTTTCTTTGTTTTCACACGCACACCCGACCATTTGGGCCCGATCCACTCCTGGGTTGCTACACTGTGCTACTTCTAGCTTGTGTATTTTTTTTCTGCTCTGAGGATTTTGCTATTTCAAGTGCATGCATTTTATAGGAATGCTTTGTTTTAATTTGTGTATTCCTAAATACCTATGCATCAAAATTAAACATGTCATATATGAAAAATGCTTAGATTTTGCGTACATTCACAATATCCAACTTTCATTCATGTTTAAAATGTTTAAGATTATGTTTGCATGTATTTTGCTTTAATGGCCTATTAAATTGGTTTATTCCATAACTTATTAACCGTAAGACCAATTAAAATGTTTTGTATATGCAACTTGAGTAGAAAAGTATGTGGAATAACATGGTGGCATTTATTTTGTCGTTTAACAACTCTAAAATTATGTTCTAGGCAGATCTGTAGCAAATTGAAAATTACATATGGGGACTTACCGGAATTGTTATTTGTTGTTTCCGGCCTCATTTAAAATGACCAGATGATGTAGTTGTTCATGCTTCACCTCTTGCCATGTCAACAACATTTAAACTTGCCATGGAATTATACGAGAGTGAACTAAATAATTCAAACATGGAGTTTTGTCAATATGTAACCCGTTGCATATTGAGCTTCATTTAATGTGTAGTATTAATTGTTGTGCTTTGCCATGCCTTGCATAATTAAATGGACATGCCTCATATTTGTTTGCGGATCATGAATATGTTGTGGTGTTTATTGTGTGTTGATTGTTTATTATTGAATTGTTCTTCTCGATAGAGTTCCGAAACTGCTTCGGAGTGTGAGGATTCATTCTACTTTGTTGGTTCATCTACTTCATGGATTTGTTCTTCTTCCAAGCGGGATCTCGAGCAAGATGATCATTTCCCAAGATACCACTACTATAATTGCTATGATAGTTATCTCGCTTCTGTCATTATGTCTCGTTACATACTGAAAGCACATATTGTCCCTTGGTGGTTTTGATAATTCACGACAACATACATTGTCTCTTGGACTAACACTTTTACCTAGTATATTTCAGGAATAGTCCATAGAGATGCATTGGCTAAATGCTTATGTGGAGATGCCCCTTGATGCAAGAAAGGAATAAGATTGACCCAAGCTTCAAGCTAGAAGACTCTTCATTTTATATTTGTGAGAAATAACTTTTGAGTCCATTGGAAAGCCAATACTATTAAAAGGGGGTGAGGTATTAAAATGAACTGGTTGCTCAAGTGCTCAGAGATAGCCACCAAAAATACTCAGTCATTTTCCCACATAGTCATTCTATCCAAAGCCTCATACACAAAATCGGTGCCACTAACTTTCCCATTTCGGCACTATCGATTTTGATCTCAGACAGAACACTAGCCATAGCCACCAAATCGGTGCAACCGAAACCATGTCGGTGCTACCGAGTTTAGGCGATCAACTTTCTGTTGCCTCGGTACACAAAATCAGAATTTCCGAGTTTAGGTATCGGTGTCACTGAGTTGTGTCATCTGACCATTGGCCATCTTTTTGGAGCCACCGAGTTGTGTATACCGGTTCCACCGAGATTCAAAAGTTGCTGCCTTTAGTGCAAATCGGTACCATCGAGTTGATGACTTCGCTGTCACCAAGTTGGCCACTTTAAGTGTAATAGTTGGATTTAGGATGCTGCCTATATATACCCCTCCAACCATCTCTCATTCGTGGGAGAAGCACTCAAAACACACACTTCATTGCCAGATCCATTTTCTGAGAGAGAGCCACCTACTCATGTGTTGATATCAAGATATTCCAATCCAACCATTTGAAACTTCATCTCTAGCCTCCCCAAACTTCTTTCCACCAAATCAATCTCTCCTACCCATGCCTATTATGTGAGAGAGTGATTTTGTGTTGAGGAGACTATCTTTAGAAGCACAAGAGCAAGGAGTTCATCGTTCTACCACATCTATTACCTTTTGGAGGGTGGAGCCTCCTAGATTGGTTAGGTGTCGCTTGGGAGCCTCCTACTTCGTGTTGTGAAGTTGAACCAAGATGTTTATAAGGACAAGGAGATCGCCTACTTCGTGAAGATCTACCATGCGTGAGGCTAGTCCTGTGTGGATGGAAGCCGTGGTGGAATAGACAAGGCCGCTTCTTCGTGGACCCCTTGTGGATGGAGCCCTCCGTGGACTCTCGCAGTTGTTACCCTCCGTGGATTGAAGTCTTCACTAACATGGACGTACGATAATGCCACCTATCGGAACCATGCCAAAAATTGTTGTGTCAACTTCTTCGCGTTTGATCTCCTAAACTCTACTCCTTATTACATATGCAAAGTCTTTACTTTTCCACCGCCATATATGTTGACTAGCATGTGTAGGGCGTGCTAGACTTGTTAGAATCGCTAAAATCTGCCAACCATTAATTTGGGAAAGGTTAAGATTTTTATCGTGTCAAGTAGTCTATTCACCCCCTCTAGACACACCTTCTATCTATCCCTCAATTGGTATCAGAGCAAGGCCTCCAAAACCTTGGTTTAATCACCATTGGAGGAAGATGAATGTGACTAGTTCCGGGATTTTTAGTTGTAGAGTGCCCATTCTCAATGGTGAGTATTATAGACAATGGAAAGATGAAATGCTTGATACATTTGATGAGTTCAATTTGCACAAGTATGTTGAATATCCCTATGCGCCTCCCATTGATCCCATGCATCCTTCTCATGATGATGAAGTTGACATGCTTGGTAGTCTTAACACTGTTAATCTAATCATTAGAGGACTACCAGGAAGTGTGCTTAATCATATGAAAAACTTCGAGTGTGCTTATACCTTATGGAAAGACTTAGAGGAAAGATATCCAAATTATTCTTTGAAAAATCTTGATTTCATTATCCACAAATGCATCGCCTTTCACAGAATGAAGCCAAGCGATCCTAATTTTGATAAATGCCTATTTGAGCTTCATGACCTCATGCGTGCTAAAGGAGATGTCATTACTATTAACAATATCATTGTTGAAGCCATTCACATGCATAAATATGAATATTGTGATAGTCAAATTTCTGATGAAACTCTTGTTTATGATGACGGAACTTCATCCGATGATGACTATGTGGAGCATGTGTACTACAATGAAGATGAAGCTTTGGACATCGAGTATGAGAAGACCATGAGGAACCTCAGTCTTATGGCGAACTTTAGAGACTACATGGCCGGAGGAAAGGAGTGGATACTTGATAGTGGATGCATCGATCACATGACCGGAGATAAAGACATGTTTCATGAGCTCACACCAAACCGTGGACCTCGAAGGTATGTGACCTTTGTAGATAACTCCAAGGGTAAGGTACTTGGTCTTGGTAAGGTGGTCGTATCTAAAGATAGTTTCATTCAAAATGTCATGCTTGTTGAATCCCTTGGCTACAATCTTCTTTCGGTATCTAGACTAGAAGACTTTGGTTTTGATGTGCTATTTACGGAAGTTGACTGTTGAGTGTTTCATAGCGACAACCATAACATTGTCTTTACTGGTTTCCATAGAGGTGATCTATACATTGTTGATTTCACTAAGAAAACCAAACCTAGTACATGTCTTATTGCTAAATCTTCCAAAGGTTGGCGGTGGCATAGAAGGTTAGGACATGTTGGTATGCGTAATCTTGACAAACTTATCAAAGGTGATCATATTCTTGGTATTAAAGATGTTATCTTTGACAAAGATAGACTTTGTAATGCTTGTCAAGCAGGAAAGCAAGTTGGTGGAAGTCATCCCGTAAAGAACATCATGACTACAAGAAGACCACTCGAGCTGCTTCACATGGATCTCTTTGGTCCCAATGCTTACAAGAGCCTCGTTGAAAATTCTTATGGTTTAGTCATTGTTGATCATTTTTCCAGATTTACGCGGGTATTCTTTCTTGATTATAAGTCACAGGTACAAAAGATCTTCAAGAATTTCGCTCGGAAAGCTCAAAATCAGTTTGAAGTGAAGATCAAGAAGGTTCAGAGCGACAACGGAACGGAGTTAAAGAACACTAACGTGGATATTTTTCTTGAAGAAGAAGTTATCTCACATGATTTCTCGGTGACGTACACGCCTCAACCAAATGGAGTTGTTGAAAGGAAGAACTGGACTCTCATAGAGATGGCCAATATGATGCTTGATGAATACAAGACTCCAAGACACTTTTGGGCACAAGCTTCTTGGTAAAACGACATACGGGCTACTCACCGGTAACAAACCCTAACTTGGATACTTTCAAGTATTCGTCTCTAAGTGCTATATTCTTGATTAACATCGTTTTCTATAAATTTGCTCCCAAATCTCATGAAGGTTTCCTACTTGGTTACGGATCAAACTCTCATACTCATAGTGTCTACAACAACTTCACTTGAAAAGTTGAAGAGACAGTAGATGTGAAGTTTGATGAGACTAATGGTTCGCAAGTCGAACAATTGCCAAATGATGTAGGAGATAAGGAACCTTCGCAAGCCATCCAAGATTTATCAATTGGCAAGATTCGTCCCATGGAGGTGAAGGAGAGTACTTCATCAACTCAAGTGGAAGCTCCTACTTGGCGTCAAAGCGAACCACAAAACGACATGGAAGCATCCACAAGTGGTACACGCCATGATGAAGAAGAGGAAGAAGTACATCATGATGATCCACCTCAACCTTCCTCACCACCACCTCAAGGAAACGACACTGTCAATGACAACGTGCAAGATGATGATGATGAAGAAGCTCCACTATTCAACAAGAAGAAGCTGTCACGAGTTCGAGCAAGAGTGGACAAAGATCATCCTTTGAATCAAATCTACGGTGACATAAAAACCGGGAGAATCACTCGCTGTAAATCTTGTTTAGCTAACATTTTTGAGCATTATTATTTCATCTCTAGTATTGAGCCTTTGAAGGTTGAAGAAGCCCTTCAAGACCCTTGTTGGGTGAATGCCATGCACGAAGATCTACACAACTTTGAGAGGAACGACGTGTGCACACTTGTTGAGAAGCCCAACGAAGAGCACAACATTATTGGTACAAGATGGGTGTTTCGGAACAAGCAAGATGAAGATGGACAAGTCATATGCAACAAGGCACGTCTTGTAGCCCAAGGATACATGCAAGTCGAAGGTATGTACTACGGTGAGACTTATGTCCCCGTTGCTAGACTTGAAGCCATTCGCATTCTCCTTGCTTATGCCACTCACCATGATATTACTCTTTACCAAATGTATATCAAAAGTGCTTTTTAAACGCTGAAGTTGAGGAGGAAGTTCATGTTAAACAACCTCCCGGCTTTATGAACCCTAAGAAACCTAATCATGTTTACAAACTTCATAAAGTTTTATATGGTCTTAAACAAGCCCCTATAGCTTGGTACAAATGCCTAACAAAGTTTCTCATTGAAAAGGGTTTTGAGATTGGTAAAATTGACGCAACCTTATTCACTAAAAGAGTTAATGGTGAACTATTTGTATGCCAAATTTCTTTGGATGATGTTATCTTTGGTTCTACTAACCCACAACTTAGTGAGAAATTTGGAAGGTTGATGTCATAGAAGTATGAGATGTCTATCATGAGCGAGCTGAAATTCTTCCTTGGGTTGCAAATCAAACAATCGAGAGAAGGTAGGTTTATCTCTCAGACCAAGTATACCAAGGACTTAATCAAGAAGTTCAACATGCAAGAATGCAAAGGTATCAGAACCCCCATGCCTACAAGTGGACATGTTGACCTCACAAAGGAGGACAAACCAGTTGATCAAAAGGTTTATCGATCAATGATTGGTTCATTGCTATATTTATGTGCCTCCCATCCTGACATAATGTTGTGTGTTTGCATGTGTGCCCGATATCAAGAGGCACCTAAAGAGTGTCATCTATTGGCTGTGAATAGAATAGTGGGATACCTCATACGTACACCAAACTTTAGCATATGGTATCCCAAGGGATCTTCTTTTAATCTTGTTGGCTATTCTGACTTGGACTATGCTAGAGACAAGGTTGTAGAAAATCAACCTTGGGTACATGTCAATTTATTGGGATATCTCTTGTGTCTTGGTCATCCAAGAAACAAAACTCGGTATCTTTATCTATTGCCGAAGCAGGATACATTGCCGCTGGATCATGTTGTGCGCAATTACTATGGATGACTCAAACTCTTAAGTATTATGACATTCATGTTAGAAAAGTTCCATTGTTATGTGACCATGAAAGTGCTATTAATATTGCCTATAATGTTGGGAAACATCGCATGGGAAACAAAAATTTTCCTACGCGCACGAAGACCTATCATGGTGATGTCCATCTACGAGAGGGGATGAGTGATCTACGTACCCTTGTAGATCGTACAGCAGAAGCGTTAGAGAACGCGGTTGATGTAGTGGAACGTCCTCACGTCCCTCGATCCGCCCCGCGAACAATCCCGCGATCAGTCCCACGATCTAGTACCGAACGGACGGCACCTCCGCGTTCAGCACACGTACAGCTCGACGATGATCTCGGCCTTCTTGATCCAGCAAGAGAGACGGAGAGGTAGAAGAGTTCTCCGGCAGCGTGACGGCGCTCCGGAGGTTGGTGATGATCTTGTCTCAGCAGGGCTCCGCCCGAGCTCCGCAGGAACGCGATCTAGAGGAAAAACTATGGAGGTATGTGGTCGGGCAGCCGTGAGAAAGTCGTCTAAAATCAGCCCTAATTGCTCCATATATATAGGAGGAGGGAGGGGGACCTTGCCTTGGGATCCAAGGGACCCTCAAGGGGTCGGCCGAGCCAAAGGGGGGAGGACTCCCCCCCCAAACCGACTTGGACTTGGTTTGGTGGGAGGAGTCCCCCTCCCTTCCCACTTCCTCCCTCTTTTTTTTTTCTTTTCCTTTGATTTCTTTTTCTTGGCGCATAGGCCCCCTTGGGGCTGTCCCACCAGCCCACTAAGGGCTGGTGTGTCTCCCCAAAGCCTATGGGCTTCCCCGGGGTGGGTTGCCCCCCCAGTGAACTCCCGGAACCCATTCGTCATTCCCGGTACATTCCCGGTAACTCCGAAAACCTTCCGGTAATCAAATGAGGTCATCCTATATATCAATCTTCGTTTCCGGACCATTCCGGAAACCCTCGTGACGTCCGTGATCTCATCCGGGACTCCGAACAACATTCGGTAACCAACCATATAACTCAAATACGCATAAAACAACGTCGAACCTTAAGTGTGCAGACCCTGCGGGTTCGAGAACTATGTAGACATGACCCGAGAGACTCCTCGGTCAATATCCAATAGCGGGACCTGGATGCCCATATTGGATCCTACATATTCTACGAAGATCTTATCGTTTGAACCTCAGTGCCAAGGATTCATATAATCCCGTATGTCATTCCCTTTGTCCTTCGGTATGTTACTTGCCCGAGATTCGATCGTCAGTATCCGTATACCTATTTCAATCTCGTTTACCAGCAAGTCTCTTTACTCGTTCCGTAATACAAGATCCCGCAACTTACGCTAAGTTACATTGCTTGCAAGGCTTGTGTGTGATGTTGTATTACCGAGTGGGCCCCGAGATACCTCTCCGTCACACGGAGTGACAAATCCCAGTCTTGATCCATACTAACTCAACTAACACCTTCGGAGATACCTGTAGAGCATCTTTATAGTCACCCAGTTACGTTGCGACGTTTGATACACACAAAGCATTCCTCCGGTGTCAGTGAGTTATATGATCTCATGGTCATAGGAATAAATACTTGACACGCAGAAAACAGTAGCAACAAAATGACACGATCAACATGCTACGTCTATTAGTTTGGGTCTAGTCCATCACGTGATTCTCCCAATGACGTGATCCAGTTATCAAGCAACAACACCTTGTTCATAATCAGAAGAAACTGACTATCATCGATCAACTGGCTAGCCAACTAGAGGCATGCTAGGGACGGTGTTTTGTCTATGTATCCACACATGTAAATGAGTCTTCATTCAATACAATTATAGCATGGATAATAAACTATTATCTTGATACAGGAATTATAATAATAACTATACATTTATTATTGCCTCTAGGGCATAATTCCAACAGTCTCCCACTTGCACTAGAGTCAATAATCTAGCCTTCACATCACCATGTGAATTTACATTGTAATAAATCTAACACCCATAGAGTTCTGGTGTCGATCATGTTTTGGCCGTGGAAGAGGTTTAGTCAGCGGGTCTGCTACATTCAGATCCGTGTGCACCTTGCATATATTTACGTCCTCCTCCTCGACGTAGTCGCGGATGAGGTTGAAGCGTCGTTTGACGTGTCTGGTCTTCTTATGAAACCTTGGTTCCTTTGCCAGGGCAATGGCACCAGTGTTGTCACAGAACAAGGTTATTGGATCCAGTGCACTTGGCACCACTCCAAGATCCGTCATGAACTGCTTCATCCAGACACCCTCCTTAGCCGCCTCCGAGGCAGCCATGTACTCTGCTTCACATGTAGAATCTGCTACGACGCTTTGCTTGGAACTGCACCAGCTTACTGCACCCCCATTACGAATAAATACGTATCCGGTTTGCGACTTAGAGTCGTCCGGATCTGTGTCAAAGCTTGCATCGACGTAACCTTTTACGGCGAGCTCTTCGTCACCTCCATACACGAGAAACATCTCCTTAGTCCTTTTCAGGTACTTTAGAATATTCTTGACCGCTGTCCAGTGATCCACTCCTGGATTACTCTGGAACCTACCTGCCATACTTATGGCCAGGCTAACATCCGGTCTAGTGCACATCATCGCATACATGATAGAACCTATGGCTGAAGCATAGGGGACGGAGCGCATATGCTCTCTATCTTCATCAGTTGCTGGGCACCGAGTCTTACTCAATCTCGTACCTTGTAACACTGGCAAGAACCCTTTCTTGGATTGTTCCATTTTGAACCTCTTCAAAACTTTATCAAGGTATGTGCTTTGTGAAAGTCCTATCAGGCGTTTTGATCTATCCCTATAGATCTTAATGCCTAGAATGTAAGCAGCTTCTCCTAGGTCCTTCATAGAGAAACTTTTATTCAAGTAACCTTTTATGCTCTCCAAAAGCTCTACGTTGTTTCCAGTCAGTAATATGTCATCCACATATAATATTAGAAACGCCACAGAGCTCCCACTCACTTTCTTGTAAATACAAGATTCTCCAACCACTTGTATAAACCCAAATGCTTTGATCACCTCATCAAAGCGTTTGTTCCAACTCCGAGATGCTTGCACCAGTCCATAAATGGATCGCTGGAGCTTGCACACCTTGTCAGCATTTTTAGGATCGACAAAACCTTCGGGTTGCATCATATACAACTCTTCCTTAAGGAAACCGTTAAGGAACGCCGTTTTGACATCCATCTGCCAGATTTCATAATCGAAAATGCAGCTATTGCTAACATGATTCTGACGGACTTAAGCATCGCTACGGGTGAGAAGGTCTCATCATAGTCAACTCCTGGAACTTGTGAAAAACCCTTTGCCACAAGTCGAGCTTTATAAACGGTCACATTACCGTCAGCGTCCGTCTTCTTAAAGATCCATTTGTTCTGAATAGCCTTGCGGCCCTCAGGTAGTATCTCCAAAGTCCACACTTTGTTCTCATACATGGATCCTATCTCGGATTTCATGGCTTCTAGCCATTTGTTGGAATCTGGGCCCATCATTGCTTCTTCATAATTCGCAGGTTCATTGTAGTCTAACAACATGATTGATAAGATGGGATTACCGTACCACTCTGGAGCAGCGCGTGATCTCGTCGACCTGCGTGGTTCAACAGAAACTTGAACTGGAGTTTCATGATCATCATCATTAACTTCCTCCTCAACCGGCGTCGCAACGACAGAGGTTTCCCCTTGCCCTGCGCCACCATCCAGAGGGATGAGAGGTTCGACAACCTCGTCAAGTTCTATCTTCCTCCCACTCAATTCTCTCAAGAGAAACTCCTTCTCGAGAAAAGTTCCGTTCTTAGCAACAAACACTTTGCCCTCGGATTTGAGATAGAAGGTGTACCCAACTGTCTCTTTTGGGTAACCTATGAAGACGCATTTTTCCGCTTTGGGTTCCAGCTTTTCAGGCTGAAGCTTTTTGACATAAGCATCACATCCCCAAACTTTAAGAAACGACAACTTTGGCTTTTTGCCATACCACAGTACGTATGGTGTCGTCTCAACGGATTTTGATGGTGCCCTATTTAAAGTGAATGCAGCTGTTTCTAATGCATAACCCCAAAATGATAACGGCAAATCAGTAAGAGACATCATAGATCGCACCATCTCTAGCAAAGTACGATTACGACGTTCGGACACACCATTACGCTGTTGTGTTCCAGGCGGTGTTAACTGCGAAACAATTCCACATTGTCTTAAGTGAGTACCAAACTCGAAACTCAGATATTCACCCCCACGATCAGACCGTAGGAACTTGATCTTCTTGTTACGATGATTTTCCACTTCACTCTGAAATTGCTTGAACTTTTCAAATGTTTCAGACTTGTGCTTCATCAAGTATACATAACCATATCTACTTAAATCGTCAGTGAATGTGAGAAAATAACGATATCCGCCGCGTGCCTCCACGCTCATTGGACCACACACATCGGTATGTATGATTTCCAACAAGTCACTTGCACGCTCCATTGTTCCGGAGAACGGAGTCTTATTCATCTTGCCCATGAGGCATGGTTCGCACGTGTCAAGTGAATCAAAGTCAAGTGACTCCAAAAGTCCATCAGCATGGAGTTTCTTCATGCGCTTTACACCAATATGACCCAAGCGGCAGTGCCACAAAAATATGGCGCTATCATTGTTTACTCTAACTCTTTTGGTCTCAATGTTATGTATATGTGTATCGCTATCAAGATTCAATATGAACAATCCTCTCACATTCGGTGCATGACCATAAAAGATGTTACTCATAGAAATAGAACAACCATTATTCTCAGACTTAAAAGAGTAACCGTCTCGCAATAAACAAGATCCAGATATAATGTTCATGCTCAACGCAGGCACTAAATAACAATGATTTAAGTTCATCACTAATCCCGATGGTAACTGAAGTGACACTGTGCCGACGGCGATTGCATCAACCTTGGAACCATTTCCTACGCGCATCGTCACTTCGTCTTTCGCCAGCCTTCGTCTATTCCGCAGTTCCTGTTTCGAGTTGCAAATGTGAGCAACAGAACCGGTATCGAATACCCAGGCACTACTACGAGAGCCGGTTAAGTACACATCAATAACATGTATATCAAATATACCTGATTTTTCTTTGCCCGCCTTCTTATCTGCCAGATACTTGGGGCAATTGCGCTTCCAGTGACCCATACCCTTGCAATAGAAGCACTCTGTTTCAGGCTTAGGTCCAGCCTTGGGTTTCTTCGGCGGATTGGCAACAGGCTTGCCGCTCTTCTTCGAATTGCCCTTCTTGCCTTTGCCGTTTCTCTTGAAACTAGTGGTCTTGCTCACCATCAACACTTGATGCTCTTTACGGAGTTCAGACTCTGCGACTTTCAGCATCGCAAACAACTCGTCGGGAGACTTGTTCATCCCTTGCATGTTGTAGTTCAACACAAAGCCTTTATAGCTTGGCGGCAGTGATTGAAGGATTCTGTCAGTGATAGCCTCTTGAGGGAGTTCAATCCCCAGCTCAGCTAGACGGTTTGAGTACCCAGACATTTTGAGCACATGTTCACTGACAGACGAGTTTTCCTCCATCTTGCAAGCATAGAATTTATCGGAGGTCTCATACCTCTCGATCCGGGCGTTCTTCTGAAAGATAAACTTCAACTCCTGGAACATCTCAAATGCTCCATGACGCTCAAAGCGACGTTGAAGTCCCGGTTCTAAGCCATACAAGACTGCACATTGAACTATTGAGTAGTCCTCCTTACGCGCTAACCAAGCGTTCTTAACATCCTGATCAGCCATAGCGGGTGGTTCATCTCCTAGCGCAGCATTAAGGACATAATCCTTCTTCCCAGCTTGTAAGATTAGCTTAAGATTACGAGCCCAGTCTACAAAGTTGCTTCCATCATCTTTCAACTTAGCTTTCTCTAGGAACGTATTAAAATTCAGGATGACACTCGCGTGAGCCATGATCTACAACACAAATATATTCAAAGTGGACTTTAGACTATGTTCAAGATAATTAGTGTTTAACTTAATCAAATTATATGCTAAACTCCCACTCAAAAAGTACATCTCTCTAGTCATTTGAGTGGTTCATGATCCACTTACACTATCCCAAGTCCGATCATCACGTGAGTTGAGTATAGTTTCAGTGGCAAGCATCCCTATGCTAATCATATCAACTATATGATTCATGATCGACCTTTCGGTCTCACGTGTTCCGAGGCCATGTCTGCACATGCTAGGCTCGTCAAGCTTAACCCGAGTGTTCCGCGTGCACAACTGTTTTGCACCCGTTGTATGTGAACGTTGAGTCTATCACACCCGATCATCACGTGGTGTCTCGAAACGACGAACTGTAGCAACGGTGCACAGTCGGGGAGAACACAATTTCGTCTTGAAATTTTAGTGAGAGATCACCTCATAATGCTACCATCGTTCTAAGCAAAATAAGGTGCATAAAAGGATTAACATCACATGCAATTCATAAGTGACATGATATGGCCATCATCACGTGCTTCTTGATCTCCATCACCAAAGCACCGGCACGATCTTCTTGTCACCGGCACCACACCATGATCATCCATCAACGTGTTGCCATCGGGGTTGTCGTGCTACTCATGCTATTACTACTAAAGCTACATCCTAGCAAAATAGTAAATGCATCTGCGAGCACATATGTTAGTATAAAGACAACCCTATGGCTCCTGCCGGTTGCCGTACCATCGACGTGCAAGTCGATATTTCTATTACAACATGATCATCTCATACATCCAATATATCACATCACATCGTTGGCCATATCACATCACAATCATACCCTGCAAAAACAAGTTAGACGTCCTCTAATTTTGTTGTTGCATGTTTTACGTGGTGACCAAGGGTATCTAGTAGGATCGCATCTTACTTACGCAAACACCACAACGGAGATATATGAGTTTCTATTTAACCTCATCCAAGGACCTCCTCGGTCAAATCCGATTCAACTAAAGTTGGAGAAACCGTCACTTGCCAGTCATCTTTGAGCAAAGGGGGTTACTCGTAACGATGAAACCAGTCTCTCGTAAGCGTACGAGTAATGTCGGTCCAAGCCGCTTCAATCCAACAATACCGCGGAATCAAGAAAAGACTAAGGAGGGCAGCAAAACGCACATCACCGCCCACAAAACCTTTTGTGTTCTACTCGAGAAGACATCTACGCATGAACCTAGCTCATGATGCCACTGTTGGGAAACGTCGCATGGGAAACAAAAATTTTCCTACGCGCACAAAGACCTATCATGGTGATGTCCATCTACGAGAGGGGATGAGTGATCTACGTACCCTTGTAGATCGTACAGCAGAAGCGTTAGAGAACGCGGTTGATGTAGTGGAACGTCCTCACGTCCCTCGATCCGCCCCGCGAACAATCCCGCGATCAGTCCCACGATCTAGTACCGAACGGACGGCACCTCCGCGTTCAGCACACGTACAGCTCGACGATGACCTCGGCCTTCTTGATCCAGCAAGAGAGACGGAGAGGTAGAAGAGTTCTCCGGCAGCGTGATGGCGCTCCGGAGGTTGATGATGATCTTGTCTCAGCAGGGCTCCGCCCGAGCTCCGCAGAAACGCGATCTAGAGGAAAAACTATGGAGGTATGTGGTCGGGCAGCCGTGAGAAAGTCGTCTCAAATCAGCCCTAATTGCTCCATATATATAGGAGGAGGGAGGGGGACCTTGCCTTGGGGTCCAAGGGACCCTCAAGGGGTCGGCCGAGCCAAAGGGGGGAGGACTCCCCCCCCAAACCGAGTTGGACTTGGTTTGGTGGGAGGAGTCCCCCTCCCTTCCCACTTCCTCCCTCTTTTTTTTTTCTTTTCCTTTGTTTTGTTTTTCTTGGCGCATAGGCCCCCTTGGGGCTGTCTCACCAGCCCACTAAGGGCTGGTGTGTCTCCCCAAAGCCTATGGGCTTCCCCGGGGTGGGTTGCCCCCCCGGTGAACTCCCGGAACCCATTCGTCATTCCCGGTACATTCCCGGTAACTCCGAAAACCTTCCGGTAATCAAATGAGGTCATCCTATATATCAATCTTTGTTTCCGGACCATTCCGGAAACCCTCGTGACGTCCGTGATCTCATCCGGGACTCCGAACAACATTCGGTAACCAACCATATAACTCAAATACGCATAAAACAACGTCGAACCTTAAGTGTGCAGACCCTGCGGGTTCGAGAACTATGTAGACATGACCCGAGAGACTCCTCGGTCAATATCCAATAGCCGGACCTGGATGCCCATATTGGATCCTACATATTCTACGAAGATCTTATCGTTTGAACCTCAGTGCCAAGGATTCATATAATCCCGTATGTCATTCCCTTTGTCCTTCGGTATGTTACTTGCCCGAGATTCGATCGTCAGTATCCGTATACCTATTTCAATCTCGTTTACCGGCAAGTCTCTTTAGTCGTTCCGTAATACAAGATCCCGCAACTTACGCTAAGTTACATTGCTTGCAAGGCTTGTGTGTGATGTTGTATTACCGAGTGGGCCCCGAGATACCTCTCCGTCACACGGAGTGACAAATCCCAGTCTTGATCCATACTAACTCAATAACACCTTCGGAGATACCTGTAGAGCATCTTTATAGTCACCCAGTTACGTTGCGACGTTTGATACACACAAAGCATTCCTCCGGTGTCAGTGAGTTATATGATCTCATGGTCATAGGAATAAATACTTGACACGCAGAAAACAGTAGCAACAAAATGACACGATCAACATGCTACGTCTATTAGTTTGGGTCTAGTCCATCACGTGATTCTCCCAATGACGTGATCCAGTTATCAAGCAACAACACCTTGTTCATAATCAGAAGACACTGACTATCATCGATCAACTGGCTAGCCAACTAGAGGCATGCTAGGGACGGTGTTTTGTCTATGTATCCACACATGTAAATGAGTCTTCATTCAATACAATTATAGCATGGATAATAAACTATTATCTTGATACAGGAATTATAATAATAACTATACATTTATTATTGCCTCTAGGGCATAATTCCAACATATAATGCTGTGCAACATTCCCAAACAAAACATATTGAAGTGCGACATCATTTCATTCATGATCATGTTTGTAAAGGAGATATAGATCTCAAGCTTGTTTGTACTGACAAACAGTTATCTGATATCTTTACCAAACCACTTGATGAGAAAGTGTTTTTTCATTTGAGGAGTGAGTTGAACATCATCGATGCGTAAAACTTGAGCTAGACTCACTCGGATGCATGCAAGGGCATGGGCTTGACTGCCTATTCCTTGATGCTATTGATTTGACACTATCTTATGTCTTGGAAAACTATGCTCCCTTGTATTGCCTCTAATCCTTTGTAGGTACTTGGAATAACTACACTCCACAAGATTGCAATCAACTCTCATCAAAAGCAATCTTGTCATGGCCAAGTATCAACAATGCCTTCTTCGGAGATGGATGAAGAGGACAACAAAATCATATCCTTGACTATCATTTGATGAATTCATTCACTCATGTCATTTGGATATATTATGTTCTTCCTTGCATGAATAACCAATGTAGGTGTAAAGTGAACCAAAACGATAAGGATTGCTCCCAACTCAAGATGATCTTCATCAACATTGAGCATCCACAACAAGTTCACCTACATGCCATGTCATCAACATCATTCGAAGGTATGTACTCATATCTTTGATAAAGCTTTACACCAATTCATGAGGTAAATCAACTCAAATGATATGAAGACATTGAAAAGCTTAATCGAAAAATGGTAACCCCATTTTTGTGCTTAACGATGAGTATGACCTATTATCAAGCATTCTTGCTTGACTCCTCAATTCAAATACTCTAATATAGGTGACCTAGTCACCGCCCTACATCCAGATGGAGATCCTTGTATGGTTCACATTTTTCATTTCATATCTTCTTGGAACCATTCAACTCTCATCTAAATGTATGTGTATAAATATTTCAAAAAACACAAATAAATATTTGATATTGTTTCTTGTCTCGACTTCATTTCTCAATTGGTATTTTCTTTTTTCTGTACTATCTCACTTGGACTTTTATAGTTGGCATCTATTTAAGGAGTTGATCTACAATGCAACTCAGTTTCACTGACTTGGAAAAATTGGTCCCACAGGTTTCTTCCAGAGGCCTCATTTCACATACTCGTTCTACCGAATCATAGTGCCTTGGTGACTCCGAATTTACCATTGCCTATGACTTTGAGACATTTTATGGTATTTTTGCCTTAGGGAGAGAAAGATTTTCAATGATCCCATGTTTCATTGCCTTCTAAGATCTAGTTTTATCACTATCTTTGAGGGGAAGAAAACTTCTCTAGGGGGAGACGATCTCAGTGATCCCACAATGTAAGAGGGAGAAAGATCTAGGATCCCTAAAAAAAACAGGGGGATATCTTTCTAGGAGCTCTTATCCATTAAAGGGGGAGAACATTCAATGAAATCATATCCATATCTATGGGAGAGAAATATTTCAAGGAACCCTTATAAGAAAGAGATGAATCCAAGATCCCTTACTCTCAATGAGCCCTTCCCTCTAACCTTTTTGGCCATTAATGCCAAAGGGGGAGAAATATCAAAGCTTACAATGAACCTATATAAAGGGGAGAACTATCACCAATAAGCTTACATAAAGAGGGATAAATATCAATGAGGGGAGATATATGTTCCTAAAGGAAGATCTACCTAAGGGGAGATCTACCTCAGGGGAGATGTATCAAACCTTACATATTAAGGGGGAGAGAGATAAAAGTTTGAGATAAATTGGTTTTTGCCATCCTTTGTTTGAATTTTTATTACCCTATATACTCCCAATATCTAAATGCTATGATTCAGGGGGAGAGGAAATTCTTACATATTCATCCTTAGGGGAGAATGTGCCAAATATTCTTGGAGACATATCTATCATCAAATCCTATTTTGAATATGTCTTGAATATCTTGGTATTTTTGAATCTCTTTGGATCTTTACAATAGTATACTCTTGTGTTATCTAACAACTATTTTATCAAGTGTACTTCTACTGCTAAGATGCTTAAGATCCTCAAGGTAAGTATATGCATCATATCCTTGTTCATGATGATCTCTTGTTTCTTGCACATATTTTTTGCAAGAGGGAGTCTGTGACAGCCCGATGCCGACGTTCCAGAAGATTCCCCTTCTATTCCATTTTTGTCGTGTGTCTATTTTATTTTGTCGCATCATCATCGCATCATGCGCATCATCAACATTGCATCGGCATCTCCGTTGCCGCCAGTTTTCAAAACTTGCATCCGTTGTTAGTTGCCGGTTCTCGTCGTTGTCCGTTTTGAGTCCGACCGCACTCGCACGCGCCTGCGGCATCGTCTAATCTTGTTTTTAAAAGTGTGCGTAAAACTTTCTCTGATTGGGGTGAAACTTGGCACGTGGTCGTAAGTAGTTATAGCTAGGCCGCGTGTCGAATTTCGTCGCAATCGGAGTCCGTCTCGTACCCGAACGGTCGACCGTAGCGGCACCGTATTCGGTCTATTGTCGGACGTTTTTTGTTGTTTTGAAAATCGCGTTGTCGCGTCGCACCTTTTCCCTCTCGTCCCCGGCTAGCCACTCTACACAGCCCATCCAATCGATTCCCGTGTCCGTGACCGTCCGTTCACGATTCCGTGGGCGAAAACGGATCCCGATTCGGTTAACCCTAACCCCATTTCCTATAAATAGACCACCCTAATTCAGCTAACCCTAACACTCTCCTCGTTTCCCGTGCTAACCCCACCAAACCCTAGCCTCCACCTCCCTTTCTCCCTCCTCCAGCCGCCGGGCCCACCGAGCCCGGGTCGGGCCCGCCGAAACCCATCTGGACCCGAGGAGCTGCCTCCTGCAGTTCCCCGTCGCCATGGCCGCGTGCCTCCCGCAGCTTCTCGCCGCCTCCCGCAGTTGTAGCGCGCCGCGCAACACCTTCCCCGCCGTAGCCGGAGTCCCAACCCGCCGGAGCCCCGCACAGGTCGCCGGACTCTCGTCCCTGCTTCGCTCCCCTCGCCGGAGACCTGCAGCACCGGCCAGCAGCCGCCGCCCCACACCCTGCCTCGGTTCCCCGTCGGCTTCCCGCGTCAGATCCAGTCGGCGCCGCCCGGGTCCGGCCGCCACGCCCCGCTGGAACCGCCGCAGCAACCCCCTCCGACCTCCTGCGGGACTTCCTCCCTGTCTCCTGCAGCGAGGTGCAGCGCCGCCAGGCCCGTGCCCTCGGGCACGACGAGGGAGCTTCTCCTCGAGGCCATTGACCGTTGCCTGGGCCTCCTCGCCCCCGTGGCCTGCCTCGTAGCCCAGGCCAGGCCGGCCAACCGCCTCGGCCCAGCTCGGCCACCTGTCTCCGCTCCACCAGGCCGGCCCAAGAGACCCCCTGGTGAGCCGAGATCTATATCCCCCGCTTGTGCATTTTTTTAGTTTTGTTAGGTTGCGCCCAGTTCAGCCCATTAGGGAATTTAGGATGTTTTAGGAAAATTTTATGTGCAAAAAAATAGACATATTAGATCGACCGTATCTTTTAAACCGTGTATCGGATCGCGATGAGCTAGATATGTTTTTCGTGTAGAATTTCGCGTAGATTATGAATTTCCAACTTGCATTTTTGTTTGATGTTGTTTTGCATTCCGAATGCCTAGATATGTGTGCTGTTTATATTGTCTTGGTCCCGTGTTATTTTTCCGCGCGTGTTCGAATAGCCCGAATGCCGTATTAGAAATGCCCATGTTTTAGGAACCTATTTTCCATGTATTTTAGAGCGGTCATTGGTATTCTTGCGTGTAGGGATTGCCGGTAGTTTATTTTCCCGTGTATAGGTTATTTTCTCGCATTCTCGTGTGGCATTATTTTCGTTGTGCAACCCCACATATTTTATATGTTTTCGGGGTAGAAAAATCCATGGGATTTTTCCGTGCAATTAGTTTTAGCTTTTGAGTAAGTTAGTTCGCGCGATATTTTGCCATGATGCCCTTTTGTCTATTTCGTAGGATTTATTCCGTGCGTCGTTTGACGAAGTTGTCAACTAGGAAGTTGTTCTTGGATGTTTTGTCTAGCCCCTGGTATTTTTGGTTGCAGTAGAAATGCATGTTTGGGTGTGGTTTGCTTGGTCTCAAGTTGCTAGAAATAGTGCTGATTTGGAGGTGCTGAAATAATTCGAAGTCTGAGATCTGTTATATTTTGTTGCTGCCTTGTCTTGCTTGTATCTTGTGATCTGTAGATCTTTTGAGGTTGGTCCAATGGAGTTAGTTGTAGCCCTTGTGTTTCTCTAGCATGTTGTGAATTTTCATGCCATTTGGAGTCCTGTAGCTTATGGTTTTGCTGCTGTCAATATGGCTTCAGATCGAAAACTGCACTTTCATGAGGTGTAATTTTCACTAAGTCTGAAATAGTGTGTGTGGGAAGCCATTTTGTGACTTCTTTTCCTAGTGTTCCTTGCTGCCATGCTAGTTGTTGTTAGTTGTTTGTATTAGTGCTTCTTGCCCTCTTCCGTGTCATGCCTTGCTTGAGTTTATTGGAGTTGTGTAGCCCGTAGTTGTGGGGGTGTAGAAAATGCTATGTGGCTGAATTTGGCAGATTGTAGTCATTTCTTGTTTTGCTCGTAGTTGTTGAACCGTAGCTCCGTTTTGATCGTGTCCTACATGAAACTTGCTTAGAATCTCGTGTAGTTTCATTTTCTCTTGCTGGTTGTATGTTTTGAAGTGCTCGTGCCGTCGTTGCACACATATTGCATTCATGCCATCATATCTTGCGGTGCTTGTATCTTTTGAACCGTAGCTCCGTTGGAGATGATCTGTATGTGTAGATTGCTTGAAATGACGCATAGAATCACGTGAACCTATTTGTCTTGCTGTTTAACAACTAATTAAATGCATTAGTTCAGATCTGGACAGAATTGTAAATTAACATGTGAGGTCGTTTCGGAGGTGCTATATGTCATTTCCGACCTCATTTAAAATGCCTAGATAGGTACTTTAATTTCCGCTTCACCTCTTGCATGTATGACAACATTAATATTGCCGTGTAACCGGGAGTGAACTAAATAAATTCATATGTGGAGTTTCGTCAATATGCAACTCGTTGCATATTGAACTTCACTTTATGTGTAGTGTTTGATTGTGTGAATTGTCATGCCGTGACTTGCATGTATTTAGCTGCTCATGCATCATTTATGTTGTGCATCGTGTGGTGAACTCCGTGTGTTGATTTGTGTTTCCGGTTTGCTTCGTCTCGATAGAGTTCCGCAGCGTGCCGGATTATGAGGACCCGTTCGACTACGTCGGTTCGTCTGCTTCACGGAGGCATTCTTCTTCCAAGCGGGATCTCAGGCAAGATGACCATTTCCCCAGATACCATTACTATCATTGCCATGCTAGTTTTATCGCTTCTATCGATTATGTCTCATTGCCTACCACATGTTAAATATCAGTCTCTCAACAATACCATGATAACCTTCAACCTGTTCGACCTAGCAAACCACTGATCGGCTATGTTAACGCTTGCTTAACCCCGTGTAGCGTTGGTAGTTGCAGGTGCAGTTGCTTCCATGTGAAAACATGGGTTCCTTGTTATATCACCCTATTAAATGCTATTTAATTTTAATGCACCTATATACTTGGTAAAAGGTGGAAGGCTCGGCCTTTCTAGCCTGGTGTTATGTTCCACCTTTGCCCCCTTAGTTTCGGCTACCGGTGTTATGTTCCACATTTGAGCGCTCCTAACACGATCGGGGTTGTTATGGGAACCCCCTTGATAATTCATTTTAGATTAAAGATGGTTTGGCAAGGCCCAACTTTGGTTTTACATTTTCCCAACATAATAATTTGATAATACTGAAATTCATAGGGAGTTAGCGCTACCCGAGGAGTAATTTTACATAAACAGGAGGGGCCAGTGCTGATGGTGTTGGTCCCAAACGGTCTGCCTGCGGGGCCACCACGAGGAAATTCGAGGTTTGGCACTCGTAGCTAGTTACATCCGTCGTGTCCTGAGAACGAGATACGTGGCTCCTATCGGGTACGTCGACACGTCGGGCGGCCTTGCTAGATTAGTTTTACCTTTGACGAGATATCTTGTGCATCGGGATTCCGATGATGCTTTGGGTAATCTCAGAGTTGAGGTTTTCCACTAGGGAATCCAACGAGATCGCGAGCTTCGTGATTGAGGATTTCTATGCGACTTGTGGTAATTTGTGATGGACTAGTTGGAGCACCCCTGCAGGGTTAAATCTTTCGGAAAGCCGTGCCCACGGTTATGTGGCAACGTGGAAACTTTGTTTAACACTGGTTCTAGATAACTTGAAGTTAACTTAATTAAAATATGCCAACTATGTGCGTAACCGTGACTGTCTCTTTCGTGAGTTCTTTCTTCGATCGAGGACACGGTGGGGTTATGTGTGTCGTAGGTAGGTGTTCAGGATCATTCATTTGATCATCAGTAGTCACGTCCGTTATGCATAGATCATCCCCCTCTTATGCCTTGTACTCGTAAGTTAGCCCCCAAATATATGCTTAGCCGCTGCTCCAACCTCACCACTTAACCATACCTCACCCATTAAGCTTTTCTAGTCTTGATACCTTTGGAAATGAGATTGCTGAGTCCCCTGTGGCTCACAGATTACTACAACACCAGTTGCAGGTACAGGTAAAGGTTACTTGACGCGAGCGCGTTGATTGTTCATTTGGAGTTGCTTCTTCTTCTTCTTCTTCATCGATCTAGGATGGGTTCCAGGCCGGCAGCCTGGGATGGCAAGGATGGACGTCGTTCTTCTTTCTCGTTTGTTTTCGTTCGTAGTCGGACCCTGCTCTTCTTCATGGTGATTTTGTAATGTACTGATGTGACTCTGATGTAGCTTGTGGCGAGTGTAAGACAATTCTATATATATCTCTTCTTTTCAGTACATGTACTTGTAATGATATCCATTCTTGAGACACGACGAGATGCGCTTCTATCCCTGACGAGGCCTTCGTGCCAAATTGAGGATAGGGTCGCATCTTGGGCGTGACAGAGTCTTAAACATGGAAGCTCGTCATTCACATATGTTTGATGCATATAGCCAAGATTTATATAACTTGTCTTGTCCTTTCTACTATGTGTGTGCCCATGCATTCCAAAGCAACTATCCTTTAAAAGGGATTGCACACATTTAGGGGGAGCTTGTACTAGTAATGTATCTTTCAAATCTGTCATATTCTAATGCCTATCTTTATTTGAAGCTTTGATTGTATGTTGTCATCAGTTACCAAAAAGGGGGAGATTGAAAGCACACATGCTCCCTTGGTGGATTTGATAATTCATGACAACATACATTGTCTCTTGGACTAACACTTTTACCTTGTAACATCCCAAACTTTGGAATGTTATATTAATAATTGAATGATTGAGTGTTTGAATGAATTTGAGTGAAATTTGATTTTTTTTAAACTTTTAAATGGGAGGGAATAAAATGAGTTTCCCTTTTGATTTTGAATTCAATTTCATCCAATCCAAACCATTGAGAGAAGATGACATGACTTCTTCAAAATAAAAGATTAGAAAAGTGGAATTGAAAACTACTGAAAGTTTTCTATTTAAAACTTGGCCCTATTTTAAAGTTTAAATGAATTCATATTCCCTTGCCCAAAGTCAAAAAAATGAGAGGAGGAACATGACCCTCCATGGCAGGGTATTTTTTGTGAATTTATTTGAGCCATAAAACCCACGGGGTTATTTGAAAAATATTTGCAAAAAGAAAATAAACCAATTTAGGGATTTTCTGAAAACATTTTTTTGAAGTATTTATTTTGGCCGTGGAAAAATGTTCATCTTATTGGATTTATGTTTCTGATAATTTTGATATATATTAATACTATATTTGGAGTTATCTTTATTTTCCTTTTTATGTTTTACTTTCCTATTTTCAAATAAAAGGAATAAATCGCCTTAAAAGCAAAACCACCGCAACCCATTTGGAAAGAATCAGCCCGAATCTCTATCACACGGATTCGATGCCCTTTTGGATCGACGCCACCGATCCCGTGTGATCTCCCTCTCTCTCTCTGAACAGCGGGTCCCACCGACCGTTCTCTTCTCCCGAGCGCCTCTCTTCTTCCTCCTCTCTTCACTTTCCTTTTCTCGCCGAAACACCACCGGATCCGTAGCGGATCTCTCTTCCCCTTCCCTTCCCGAGAATCCGAGCCCCCTATAAGAATCCTCACCTCCCCCGCACTCCGTTTTCCCCCAAACCCCGAGAGCCCTCACCTCCACGCCCTGCTAGCACCACGCCGGAGTTCGGCTGAGAGCCGAAGCCCCTTGAGCTCGTGGCGCACCCCCGACCTCCCCTCCCAACGCCGGCCCCGCCAACCTTCGCCGGAGGACCACCACCATCTCCTGGACCCCTCCGCCGGTGCAGAAGACCACCGGAGCCCCGCCCAGCGTCAGCACCGCACCACTGCCTCGCCGGAAAGCTCCAACGCCAGCGAACCTCCTGTGTGAGCCCCTCTCTCTCCTCTCGCCCGTCCAATCTAAAATCTACGATGTAGACTCGAAGGAGCGTACCCCTTCGGTTTTGTTTAAATAAACCACCAGTTTTCTGTTTAGTTAACTTTAGCCACATCATTTTTCTTAAGTTGCGACCGTTCACCCATTAGCACCCGCTGCGCACGCCTCTATCCACTCAGAGCATGCCACGTAGCCCCCCGTGCGCTAGCTACATCTTTTGTTTTTCTTGTTTTATTTCTTTAACAAAATTAGTTCTACTTTTGTTTTCTTTATATCTTTTATGTTTGCAATTTTTTTTGAGTGAAACTTTTTGCATTGTGTCAAAAATTTATTCTAGTTTCTGTAGATATAAAGTTTGTCCATATTTGAGTTTTTCAAATTTGAATTCAAAAAGATTTGATTTAAACCTCGTTTTGTGAATATCTTGAGTTTAAAAATAGGTTTTGGGTTGATTCTTTTTGCTACTGGTCACTAGTGATCTTATTTATATGTAGGTATAATTCCAGAATTGTTTTTAGTATTTTAAATTAAGGTTTTAAGCAAAATAGATTCTGTTTTAGTTCTTATTAGGAGTTTTGCTATTTCTTTTGTTTTAATTGTTTTAGTTTGCTTTCTTTTGTACATGTGACACGTTATATTTTGTTTTGTGTTACTTAACACTAGCTTTTCAAAAACAACAAAATTTTATTTTATTTATTTTTATTTGATAGCATGAAATAAATTCTAGTTTTATAATAACTTGCAAATTGATTTCATGGCTAGTTGGAATTCACATTTGAAAATTTTATTTACAAATTGTTTTATAAGTTTTAATTTGTGTTAAAGTTGAAATTGTGTTTTATCTAATTCAACTTAACATTTTTTTATCATAAGTAGAGTTTGATAAAAGCTTTTCAATTAGTTCTTTTTTTACTAACGAAGTTTTATGAAATATTCTTTGTGTTTCTTAGTAGTTTTATATTTTTGTTTTCTGTTATTTTACAATTTTAGTGTTTTCTTTGCTGCTAAGTTTAATTAGGACCGAAAACTATTTTTGTGTTGTTCTAGTAGAAGACTCCATAGTTTTCTTTGAAGTTTCTTTTGGATTCTTATTTGATCTTTCTTACTGATTTTTATTGCATCAATTTTAATTGTTGTTTGTTATTGATTGTTAGGATGATTGCTAGTATGATTTCTTATGTGAATACTATATTTGATTATTTAGATTTCATCGGAGAGTGACGAATAGTTCTATCAAGTTATTTCCTGTGAGCGATATTTATCTTCATCAACCTCGCTAGCCAAGTTCACATTGATCATATTTTTACCTATGGTTTTATTGCATTAGTTCAATCTTCTCCACCCATTGCATGCAAAGTAGGTACTTGGAAATTTGGTTCTTGAGTAGTATCTTGTGATAGGTACCCATAAACCCTAGTTACTTTGGTCGGGACGTTATTTTTCTATGCTTCTAGTAGACGAGATTTGGTTGAGTGTTTATCATTAGTGCTGTGAGAACTTAATAATCAGGACCTGAAGACTTCAAGACTTTCAAGACCGCATGATGCAATATACCTCTGGGTGAAGGATGGTTCAGATGGGTGATACGTCCATTTTACATCATGTTTTCATGTTGATATTTATCGCTTCTTTGGCTGTTATTTCACTTCATGGTACAATTATTATGCATTTTCTCTCTTATTTTGCAAGGTTTACATGAAGAGGGAGAATACCGGCAACTGGAATTCTGGCCTAAAAGTGGAGCAAAGTTGAGATACCTATTCTGCGCAACTCCAAACGCCGTGAAAATCAACGGGGATTTTTTTCCCAATTTATGAAAAATACTGGCCGAAGAAGTGCCAGAGGAGCACCAGGGGGTGCCCAAAAGCCTGCACGGCGCGACCACCCCTAGGCCACGCCATGGGGGCTTGTGGGCAGCCCACTGGCCCACTGGCCCCCCTATTTTGCTATTTGGAGGGTTTCGTCCAAGACAAAAATCAGAGAGGTACTTTTTCATGGTTTCGCCGCCGCCACGAGGCGGAACTTGAGCAGAACCTATCTAGAGCTCCGGCAGGACGATCCTGCCGGGGAAACTTCCCTCCCGGAGTGGGAAATCATCGCCATCGTCATCACCAACACTCCTCTCATCGGAGGGGACTCATCACCATCAACATCTTCATCAGCACCATCTCATCTCCAAACCCTAGTTCATCACTTGTAACCAATCTCCGTCTCACGACTCCGATTGGTACTTGTAAGGTTGCTAGTAGTGATTGATTACTCTTTGTAGTTGATGCTAGTTGCATTATTTGGTGGAAGAGTTTATGTTCAGATCCTTGATGCTTCTCATTACCTCTCTGGTCATGAATATGATTATGCTTTGTGAGTAGTTACTTTTGTTCATGAGTACATGGGATAAGTCATGCTAATAGTAGTCATGTGAATTTGGTATTCGTTCTGTAATTTGATATGTTGTATGTTGTTTTTCCTCTAGTGGTGTTATGTGAACGTCGACTACATAACACTTCACCATTATTTGGGCCTAGATTAAGGCATTGGGATGTAGTAAGTAGATGATGGGTTGCTAGAGTGACAGAAGCTTAAACCCTACTTTATGCGTTGCTTCGTAAGGGGCTGATTTGGATCCACTAGTTTAATGCTATGGTTAGACTTTGTCTTAATTCTTCTTTCGTAGTTGCGGATGCTTGCAAGAGGGGTTAATCATAAGTGGGATGCTTGTACAAATAAGGGAAGTACCCAAGCGCCGGTCCACCCACATATCAAACTATCAAAGTAACGAACGCGAATCATATGAACATGATGAAACTAGCATGATAGAAATTCCCGTGTGTCCTCAGGAGCGTTTTTCCTCCTATAAGACTTTGTTCAGTCTTGTCCCTTGCTACAAAAGGGACTGGGCCACCTTGCTGCACCGTTGCTACTTTTGTTACTTGTTGCTTGCTACGATTCATCTCACCTCACAATCACTTGTTACCGACAATTTCAGTGCCTGCAGATATTTCCTTGCTGAAAACCACTTGTCAGATCCTTCTGCTCCTCCTTGGGTTCGACACTCTTACTTATCGAAAGGACTATGATTGATCCCTTATATTTGTGGGTCATCAAGACTCTTCTCTGGCGCCGTTGCCGGGGAGTGAAGCGCCTTTGGTAAGTGGAACTTGGTAAGGAAACATTCATATAGTGTGCTGAAATTATTGTCACTTGTCACTATGGATACTAATCCTTTGAGGGGTTTGTTCGGGGTATCTTCACCTTGAACGGAAGCACAAAGAGTTGCTCCTCAACCTTCTGCACCTACTGAAAATATTTTCTTTGAATTTCCTTCGGGTATGCTTGAGAAACTGTTGGGTAATCCTTTTACAGGAGAAGGAACATCACATCGAGACTTGCATATGATATATGTAGATGAGGTTTGTGGTTTATTTAAGCTTGCAGGTGTGCCCGAGGATGAGGTCAAGAAGAAGGTCTTTCCTTTATCTTTGAAGGATAAGGCGTTGACCTGGTATAGGCTATGTGATGATACTGGATCATGGGACTACAATCGGTTGAAATTGGAATTTCATCAAAAGTTTTATCCTATGCATTTAGTACATCGTGATCGGAATTATATTTATAATTTTTTGCCTCGTGACAGAGAAAGCATCACTCAAGCTTGGGGGAGGCTTAAATCAATGCTATATTCATCCCCTAATCATGAGCTCTCGAGAGAAATTATCATTCAGAACTTCTATGCTCGGCTTTCACATGATGATCGCACCATGCTTGACACTTCTTGTACCGGTTCTTTTATGAAGAGAGATATTGACTTCAAGTGGAATTTATTGGAGAGAATTAAACGCAACTCTAAAGATTGGGATCTTGAAGAAGGTAAGGAGTGAGGTATGAATTTCACTTTTGATTGCATTAAATCCTTTGTTGAGACAAATACTTTTTGTGACTTTAGCGCTAAGTATGGATTTGACTCAGAGATAGTAGCTTCATTGTGTGAATCCTTTGCTGCTCATATTGATCTCCCCAAAGAGAAGTGGTTTAAATTTCATCCTGCTTTAGAAGTCAATGTAGTTAAACCCACTTCAGTTGAAGAGAGAGCCATTGCCTATAATGATCCTGTTGTTCCCAGTGCTTACATTGAGAAACCACCTTTCCCTCTTAGGCTAAAGGATCATTCTAAAGCTTCAAATGTGATACGTAGAGGCTACATTAGAACACCTACACCCCCTGAGCAAATTATAGTTGAACCTAGCATTGCTATTATCAAAGATCTTCTGTCTGAAGAAGTTGACGGACATAATATTCACTTTTGTGAAGATGCTGCTAGAATTGCTAAACCTCACGTTAGAGACAAACATAGGCCTGTTGTTGGCATGCTTGTGGTTTCTGTTAAGATAGGAGATCATTGTTATCATGGCTTATGTGACGTGGGTGCCTGTGTTAGTGTAATACCTCAATCCTTATACGATGAAATCAAAGATGAGATTGCACCTGTTGAGATAGAGCCTATTGATGTCACTATTCAGCTTGCCAATAGAGATACTATCTGCCCTGTGGGAATTGTTAGGGATGTTGATGTCTTATGTGGTAAAACGAAGTATCCTGCTGATTTCCTCGTTCTTGCTACCGCACAAGATAGCTTTTGTCCCATCATATTTGGTAGACCGTTCCTGAATACAGTCAATGCTCATATTGATTGTGCGAAGCAAACTGTCACTGTTGGCTTTGAAGGTGTGTCACATGAGTTCAATTCTCCAAGTTCGGTAGACAACCTCATGAAAAGGATTTGCCTAGTAGGGATGAAACTATTGCCTTAGCTTCTATTGCCGTCCCTCCTACTGATCCCTTAGAGCAATACTTGCTCGAGCATGAAAATGATATGCATATGGATGAAATGGATGAAATAGATAGAGTTGTCTTAGAACAATATCCTATCCTTAAGAATAACTTGCCTGTTGAACTGCTTGGGGATCCACCCCCACCGAAGGGTGATCCTGTATTCGAGCTGAAACAGTTGCTTGATACTCTTAAGTATGCCTATCTTGATGAAAAAGAGATATATCCTGTTATAATTAGTGCTAGCCTCTCGGAGCATGAAGAAAAGAAGTTACTAAAAACTCTGAGGAAGCACCGTGCTGCTATAGGATATACTATTGATGATCTTAAGGGCATTAGTCCCACTCTATGCCAGCACAAGATCAAAACTAATCCTGAATTCAAACCAGTTGCTGATCATCAAAGGAGATTAAATCCTAAGATGAAAGAAGTAGTAAGAAAAGAAATACTAAAGCTCCTGGAAGCGGGTATTATCTATCCTGTTGTTCACAGCGATTGGGTGAGTCCCGTGCATTGCGTCCCTAAGAAGGGATGCATTACCGTTGTCCCTAATGATAAGGATGAATTGATCCCACAGAGGCTTATTACTGGCTATAGGATGGTGATCGATTTCAGGAAACTAAATAAGGCCACTAGGAAAGATCATTACCCTCTGCCTTTTATCGACCAAATGCTAGAAAGGCTCTCTAAACACACACACTTCTGCTTTCTAGACGATTATTCTGGTTTCTCCCAAATACCAGTTGCACAATTTGATCAGGAGAAAACCACTTTCACATGCCCTTTCGGTACCTTTGCTTATAGACGTATGCCTTTTGGATTATGTAATGCACCTGCCACCTTTCAAAGATGTATGATGGCTATATTCCCTGACTTTTGTAAAACAATTGTCGAGGTTTTCATGGGGACTTCTCCATTTACGGGTCTTCCTTTGATGATTGCCTCAGCAACCTTGATCGAGTCTTGTAGAGATGTAAAGACACCAATCTTGTCTTGAATTGGGAGAAGTGCCACTTTATGGTTAATGAAGGCATCGTCTTAGGACATAAAATTTCTGAAAGAGGTATTGAAGTCGATAAGGCTAAGGTTGATGCAAAGGGATAAGAAGTTTCCTTGGTCATGCTGGTTTCTATAGAAGGTTCATCAAAGAATTCTCTAAGATTTCTAGGCCTCTTACTAATCTCTTACAAAAGGATATTCCTTTTGTTTTTGACGATGATTGTGAGGAAGCCTTTGAAATACTTAAGAGGGCTTTGATAACTGCACCTATGGTGCAACCACCTGATTGGAACTTACCTTTTGAGATCATGTGTGATGCTAGTGATTATGCTGTTGGTGCTGTCCTAGGGCAAAGAGTTGACAAGAAGTTGAATGCCATTCACTATGCTAGTATAACTATAGACAGTGCCCAGAGAAACTATGCTACTACGGAGAAGGAATTTTTAGCAGTCGTGTTTGCATGTGAAAAGTTCAGGTCTTAGAGAGTTGATTCCAAAGTCACTATTCACACTGATCACGCTGCTATTAAGTACCTCATGGAGAAGAAATACGGTAAACCTAGACTTATTAGATGGGTTCTCTTGCTACAAGAATTTGATTTGCACGTTGTCGACAGAAAGGGTGCTGATAACCCCGTAGCAGATAACTTGTCTAGGTTGGAGAACGTTCTTGATGACCCACAACCTATTGATGGTAGCTTTCCCTATGAGCAATTGAATGTCATCAATGCTTCACGTAGTGCACCGTGGTTGCTGATTATTCAAACTATATCGTTGCCAAATACATACCACCTAGTTTCACGTACCAACAAAAGAAGAAATTCTTCTTTGACTTGAGACACTACTTTTGGGATGATCCTCTGTAAGTGCATCTAGTGCCCCTTAGTGATTTTGGTGGTTTCAAGACTTATAGGTTAAGTATCTAATGTGTTTATAAGTGTACACAGGATCTATAAGTCATTGAGGAGTTTGAGATATATGAAGAATATCGACCCCTAAAAATATATGTCTTCAGTTGAAGAAATTGGTCTGAAGCTGAAGAAATGAATCACGAGAAATCTACGATGAAATTGATATTCCTCATGAAGATATTGATACTGAGAAGACCGGTGGTTCCTGAAGAAAATCATTCTGAAGAAATTGAAGCCTGAAGATTTTCGTTTTCTATTTTACTTTCTTCGCATTTGATGAATAGGAACACCGTACTGTTAAAGGGGGTCAAAGTAACACTATGGAATGAATTTACTCATGATGCTCAACCCAAGCCAAATCCTACCAAAAGCCTCAAGTGAGGAATATGAGTGACATGAGGACTCTCACAGTTGAGGGTCCCGACCGTTTCGATAACCACGCCAAGTCACTGGTCTTATCCACTCCAACGGTCATATTATTTAAGGGCATTAGTGTCAAATCATGTCGGGATGCTCCCAGGCTATAAATAGCCGCCCCCACAACCACTAGCTGGTTGGCTGCTCCGTTAGAAACTGACACTTGACATAAGAGCAACCCAAATTCCTCAGAGCCTTCGAGAGTAAATCATCAGTGAGGAAATACACAACACACCGAAACCACAAACCAAACCTAGTGATTGAGCATCACTGAAGAAGTTGTTCCTGTGTGGGACTGAAGCCTTTTACCTTTGAGGACTGTGCATCCTCCAGACGGTTAGGCGTCATGGTCTAGAGCAATCCAGCAGTCAATTGTGGATCGCCGGGTGACCGAGTTTGTGAGGGTTTGGAAGTCTGCCCTGAAGACTTACCACGAGTGTTGGGCGAGGACTGTGTGTCCTTAGCTCAAGGAGAATACGGTAGGGACCGTGTGTCCCGGGACTGGGTGTCCTTTGGTTTCAATACCAAGCCGCTCCAAACCAGATGTACAACTGTCACAGCAGTTGGAACTGGGTCATCAACAACAGTCTTCACCAAGAATCGGGTTCTAATTCCTCAACTCTTTACTTTCTCTGTATTATGTGTTGCTGACTTTCACTGTGACTGTTTGAAGAATTTGCTGAAGACTTTCTCTGAATTTCCTCAACCCCAAATTCTTCACTTAAGTTAATCATCATCTGTATTCTGCGTGCCTCCTTATTGTGCAATCTGTTTTCACAACCTTCACTCCGTAATACTGCTGTTGTGCACGTTTGCACGTCTGATCCTTAACTGTTTCCGCTGTAAGTTAGTCATCAGTGAGGAATTTCCTCAAAAGGAATTTCCTCAGTGATGAAATTCTAAAAATCTCCTATTCACCCCCCTCTAGTCGATATAACGCACTTTCATCCTCACCTTTATAAGGAAGGAGTAGATGGTGTTATTAGACGTTGTGTACCTGAACATGAACAGGGACAGATCCTACAGAAGTCTCACTCTGAGGCCTACGGAGGACACCATGCGGGAGATAGAACTGCACACAAGGTATTGCAATCAGGTTTCTTTTGGCCCACTCTCTTCAAGGATGCCCGTAAGTTTGTCCTCTCTTGTGACGAATGTCAAAGAATAGGTAACATTAGGAAACGTCAGGAAATGCCTATGAACTATTCACTTGTCATTGAACCATTTGATGTCTGGGTCTTTGATTATATGGGACCTTTTCCAAAATCCAACGGGTATACTCACATCTTAGTTGCTGTTGATTACGTCACTAAGTGGGTAGAAGCTATCCCCACTAGTAGTGCTGATCACAACACCTCTATCAAGATGCTGAAAGAAGTTATCTTCCCTAGATTTGGAGTCCCTAGATATCTAATGACCGACGGTGGTTCACACTTCATTCATGGTGCTTTCCGTAAAACGCTTGCTAAGTATGATGTCAACCATAGAATTGCGTCTCCCTATCACCCTCAGTCCAGTGGTCAAGTAGAGCTAAGCAAAAGAGAGATTAAACTAATTCTGCAAAAGACTGTCAACAGGTCCAGAAAGAATTGGTCTAAGAAGCTCGATGATGCACTGTGGGCTTATAGAACTTCCTATAAGAATCCCATGGGCATGTCTCCGTACAAAATGGTGTACGGTAAAGCATGTCATTTACCTCTTGAGCTAGAACATAAAGCTTATTGGGCAATCAAAGAGCTCAACTTTGATTTCAAACTTGCCGGTGAGAAGAGGTTGTTTGACATTAGCTCGCTTGATGAATGGAGAACTCAGGCATATGAGAATGCCAAGTTGTTCAAAGAAAAGGTTAAGAGGTGGCATGATAAGAGGATACAAAAGCGTGAGTTCAATGTAGGTGATTATGTCTTGCTGTATAACTCTCGTTTAAGATTCTTTGCAGGCATGCTTCTCTCTAAATGGGAAGGTCCCTATGTTGTTGAGGAAGTATATCGTTCCGGTGCTATCAAGATCAACAACACATAAGGTAATTGTCCGAGAGTTGTAAATGGGCAGAGAATCAAGCACTATATCTCAGGTACTCCCATAAATGTTGAAAGCAATATTATCAACACCATAACTCCGGAAGAATACCTAGGGATATTTATCAGCCTGTTTCAGACTCTGAAAACGAAGAGTTATGTGATTCGGTAAGAAAACAGAGTCCAAAACTTTTCCAGTAGGAAATTTTCTCCGTTTTGGAATTTTTGAAAAATATACAAAAATTGGAAGTAGTCCGGAAAGTGCGCGAGGAGGCGACAAGCCTGCACGGCGTGGGCCCACCCCCTGGCCGCGCCGTGAGGGCTTGTGGCCACCTCGTCCACCTCCCGGACTCCGTTTTCGTGCAGGGGACTCCTTCTGGTCTGGAAAAAATCATTATATATACTTCCGTTTGGTCTGACCCCTGCATCATGCAGATTTCCTCTATTTTTTGTTTCGAGCCTGTTTTTGTTGCAGATCTAGATCGCCATGACTTCCCCAAAAGCTCCTAAGGACAAGATCTTCGAGAATGTCATCAATCCCTACCTCACGGAAGTGCTGCAACACCCTTAATCTATCGAGATGCATGAGGGGATGTTGCACATCCGTGATGTTGAGGGGACTAAGAAGAACGGAAGCGTGAAGACGAGGCTCGAAGCAATGGAGCAACAAGTCTTCAAGTGCCAAGGAATGGTGGAGCGTGGACTCAACGCCAACCACATGATGATCACGGAGTTCATCAACAAGCACATGATTGATGCCAATGACATTGGGAAGCATCTCTCCAGGCTCTATGACACGGTTGATCAACTCTAGGGCCAGATCTATGACCTGCAGAACCAAAACTGTGAGTATGAGTATAGATTTAAATCAATAAGGTTGGCTGAAGAATTGAGGATTCCGGAGACTCGTTCAGCTTTCCATGATGGAGCACCTATGCCTTGGAAGACGGAGGATCAAACTCAGGTTGCAACAACAACACCACCTTCACCACCAAAGGAAGACAACTGAGCATTGGTATGGGCAATCCCCTTCGCTTTTGCCAATCTTGGGGGAGTTGCCCCGGTATCGTATAACCATCACATCTTTTGCCTTTACCTTTGTTTTAGTTTTCCTTTTTCAGTTTTCTTTTTCTCTAGTAGTTTAAAAGTCTTAGTGTTTTAGTCTTGAGTTTTGCTTTGTGTCACCCCCTATGTATTCGAGCTCGTGAGCCATATAATAAAGAGTGTCTTAGTTGAAGGGCTTTGCTTCTTGCCATGATCAAAAGAGTGAGAATAGAACAAAAGCATGAAAGATCATGTAATGATCTTATGGGAAGTGAGGATTGAAACTTGTTGAGGGTAGGCAAACGTAGACCTTGGTCATTGTTGCAATTAATAGGGAGTGATAAAGAAGGAGAGGTTCACATATAAATATATCATCTCCGACACCATCTATGATTGTGAACACTCACCAAACTATTGCATGCCTAGAAGTAGATGTTGGACAAGGAAGACAACGTAATGAGTTGTGTTTGCTTGGCTCTGAACAATGTTATATGATTAGAGATCCCTTAGCATGTGACGATTGCTTCCACCTCATATTAGCCAAACCTCCCGCACCAAGTAGAGATACTACTTGTGCATCCATAAACCATCAACCCAGTTTTGCCATGAGAGTCCACCATACCTACCTATGGATTGAATAAGACCCCCCTCAAGTAAGTTGTCATCGGTGCAAGCAATAAAAATTGCTCTCTATTATGTATGATCTATTAGTGTGTGGAAAATAAGCTTTATACGAACCTGTGATGAGGAAGACATAAAAGCGATGGACTGCATAATAAAGTTCTTTATAACAGGAGGCAATATAAAGTAACGTTCCTCCGCACTAATAGGACACGCATCCAAGCCTCAAAAGCGCATGACAACCTCTGCTTCTCTCTACGAAGGGCCTATCTTGTACCTTTACTTTTTGCCCTTGAAAGAGTCATGGTGATCTTCACCAATTCCCTATTTCGCCTTTATCTTGGCTAACGTCATATGCTTGGGAAAGATCTATATTCATATGTCAACTTGGAGGTAAGTATTGATGAATTATTATTGTTGACATTACCCTTGAGGTAAGCAGTTGGGAGGCGAAACTATAAGCCCCTATCTTTTGCTGTGTCCAGGTGAAACTTTGATCTCATGAGTACCACGTGAGTTGTAGCAATTGTAGAGAACGAAAGAACGATTGAGTATGTGGATTTGCTTTACAAGCTCTTATTTGACTCTTTCTGATGTTGTGATAAATTGCAATTGCTTCAATGACTAAAGGCTATTGGTTGTTACTTCTCGGTAAGGTTCTTGATCCATGCTTTACTTTGTGAAGGAATTATCACTTTAGCATGAGAGAATATATGTTGGTATTGTTGTTCTGATCATGATCATGATGCATGCATGTTCGTATCTTGTTTGGTCGACACCTCTCTCCCTAAACATGTGGACATATTTATTGAGCTTGGCTTTCGCTTCAGGACAAGCGAGATCTAAGCTTGGGGGAGTTGATACGTCCATTTTGCATCATGTTTTCATGTTGATATTTATCGCTTCTTTGGCTGTTATTTCACTTCACGGTACAATTATTATGCCTTTTCTCTCTTATTTTGCAAGGTTTACATGAAGAGGGAGAATACCGGCAACTGGAATTCTGGCCTGAAAGTGGAGCAAAGTTGAGATACCTATTCTGCGCAACTCCAAACGCCGTGAAAATCAACGGGGATTTTTTCCCAATTTATCAAAAATACTAGGCCGAAGAAGTTCCAGAGGGGTGATACGTCTGAAACGTATCTATAATTTTTGATGGTTTCACGCTGTTAGCTTGTCATCTTTGGATGTTTGATGTACCTTTTATATCTTTTTTGGGACTAACTTATTAATTCACTGCCAAGTGCCAGTTCCTGTTTTTTTGTGTGTTTGTGTCTCTTTTCAGATCAGATTTTGGAACGGAGTCCAAACGGAATAAAATCACCAAAATAATTTTTTCCCGAACGGAAGAAGATCAGGGTGCTTGAGGGCCAAGGCAGGAGAGCTACAGGGGGCCCAAAATCCCTGTAGCCGCCACCAGGGGGGGCGACGGCTAGCAGGCTTGTGGCCTCCCTGGTTCCCCCTTGACCTAGCTCCGTCGCCTATATATTCTCTAAAATAAAGAAAACAAAATCAGGGAATCCACGAAAACTCTTTTCTGCCGCCGCAAGCTTCCGTTTCCGGGAGATCTCATCTAGAGACCCTTCCCGGTGCCCTGCCGGAGGGGACTTTGGAGTTGGAGGGCTTCTACATCAACATCATCGCCCCTCCAATGACTAGTGAGTAGTTCACTTCAGACGTACGGGTCCGTAGTTAGTAGCTAGATGGCTTCTTCTCTCTCTTGGATCTTCAATACAAAGTTCTCCATGATCTTCATGGAGATCTATCCGATGTAATCCTCTTTGGCGGTGTGTTTGTCGAGATCCGATGAATTGTGGATTTGTGATCATATTATCTATGATATATATTTGAGTCTTTGCTGATTTCTTATATGCATGATTTTATATCCTTGTAAGTCTCTCCAAGTCTTGGGTTTTGTTTGGCCAACTAGATCTATGATTCTTGAAATGGGAGAAGTGCTTGGTTTTGGGTTCAAACCGTGTGGTGACCTTTCCCAGTGACAGTAGGGGTAGCAAGGCACGCATCGTGTTGTTGCCATCAAGGGTAACAAGAAGGATTTTATCATAGATATGAGATTGTCCATCTACATCAGGTCATCTTGCTTAAGGCGTTACTCTGTTCTTTTGGATTTAATACACTAGATGCATGCTGGATAGCGGTCGACGTGTGGAGTAATAGTAGTAGATGTAGAAAGTATCGGTCTACTTGTTTTGGACGTGATGCCTATAGATATAATCATTGCCATAGATGACGTCACGACTTTGCGCGGTTCTATCAATTGCTCGACAGTAATTTGTTCACCCACCGTCTACTTGCTTTCATGAGAGAAGCCAGTAGTGAACACTACGGCCCCCGGGTCTATTCACACCTATCGTTTACACTTTCGCTTTTACTTTGCTTCGTTACTTTGTTGCTTTCAGTTCTCACTTGGCAAACAATCTATAAGGGATTGACAACCCCTTCATAGCGTTGGGAGGAAGCTCTTTGTTTTTGTGCAGGTACTTGTGATACTCCTTCACTGGATCGATAGCTTGGTTCTCAAAATTGAGGGAAATACTTACCGCCGCTGTGCTACATCACCCTTTCTGCTTCGAGGGAACACCAACGCATGGCTCCAAGGCCATAGGGGAAATCCTTTGCATATTTTCCTAGGAAGTCCCTAAAGGCGTAGGCGTAGCAGAAGGATTCTTGGTGCCCTTGCTGAGGAGTGTCAAGACAAGAATAATCTCCCGTCAACACGTGTTTCTGGCGCCGTTGGAAGGTCTTTTGTTGCAGTAGCAGAAGTATTTCTCGCACCGTTGCCGGGGAAGGAGAGATCTATCCAAGTAGGTCTCACAAACTCATCTCTTGCGTTTACTTTTTTGCCAGTTGCCTCTCCTTTTCTTCTCCCCCACTTCACATTTGCCGTTTTCATTTGCCTTTCTCCTTTGCCGTTTTCTTTTGCCTTTTGCCTTTTTGCCGTTTTGCTTTGCCGGTTTTCCTGCTTGCTTGTGTGCTTGTTTGTTTGTTGAAGTCATCATGGATGAAAACACCAAACTTTGCGACTTCTCGAGTACCAATAATAATGATTTTATTAGTACTCCGATTGCTCCCGCCACTAGTGCAGAATCGTATGAAATCAACGCAGCTTTGCTGAATCTTGTTATGAAAGAGCAATTCTCTGGCCTTCCTAGTGAAGATGCCGCATCCCATCTCAATAACTTCATTGAGCTTTGTGATATGCAAAAGAAAAGAGATGTGGATAATGACGTGATTAAGTTGAATCTTTTTCCTTTCTGTTTGCGAGATCGCGCAAAAACTTGGTTTTCTTCTTTGCCTAAAAATAGTATCGATTCTTGGGATAAGTGCAAAGATGCTTACATATCCAAGTATGTTCCGCCGGCTAAGATCATCTCCTTACGTAACGATATCATGAATTTCAAGCAACTTGATCATGAACACGTTGCACAATCTTGGGAGAGGATGAAGTTAATGATTAGAAATTGTCCCGCTCATGGCTTGAGTTTGTGGATGATTATACAAATCTTTTACGCTGGCTTGAATTTTTCCTCTCGCAATATCTTGGACTCCGCCTCAGGTGGAACGTTCATGGAAATCACGTTAGGAGACGCTACGAAACTCCTAGACAATATCATGACCAACTACTCTCAGTGGCACACTGAAAGGTCACCTGCTGGCAAAAGGTACACGCTATAGAAGAAATTAACTCGCTTAGTGCTAAGATGGACGAGTTGATGAATTTGGTTGCTAGTAGAAACGCTCCTTTAGATCCTAATGACATGCCACTATCTTCCTTGATTGAGAGTAGCAATGCTAGTTTGGACGTTAATTTTGTTGGTAGGAACAATTTTGGCAACAACAATGCTTTTAGAGGAAACTATGTTCCTAGGCCTTTTCCTAGTAACTCCTCTAACAATTATGGCAATTCCTACAACAACACTTATGGAAATCACAACAAATTACCCTCTTATTTAGAGAGTAATATCAAAGAGTTCATCAACTCTCAAAAGATTTTCAATGCGTCCATAGAGGAAAAACTACTTAAAATAGACGATTTGGCTAAGAGCGTTGATAGGATGTCTTGTGATATTGATGCTTTGAAAGTTAGATGTGCTCCTCCCAAGGTCAACTTGGATGAAACTTTGAAAGCTATGAGTGTCTCCATGAATGAGAGCAAAGAAAGAACCGCCCAAATTCGCGCTAGGCATGAATGGTTTAAAAGGGTGCGTTCTAGTGATGCAAATCACGAAGATCTTAAAATGCTTGGTGTTACTCCTCTTGAATCTTTGTTTTCGCGTGTCAAACCTATTGATGAACGGGCTGGATATGAATCCACTTTGGTTGAAAAACGCCCCAATGTTTCGGAGTCTACCCATCTTGATGATAAAGGTGTGGAGAGTGGAGTAGAAGAAATCAAAATTTTGGGTAGTAATGAAACTCCCACTTTGGATTTCAAGGAATTCAATTATGATAATTGCTCCTTGTTTGAATGCATTTCTTTGATGCAATCCATTGCAAACTCTCCACATGCTTATAACCAAAGCAAAGCCTTTACCGCGCATATCGTAGATGCTATGATGAAATATCTTGAAGAGAAGCTCGAATTAGAAGTCTCTATACCTATAAAACTTCATGATGAGTGGGAACCTACTATCAAAATCAAGATCAAAAACTATGAGTGCAATGCTTTGTGTGATTTGGGTGCTAGTGTTTCAGCGATTCCAAAGTCTTTATGTGATATTCTTGGTTTTCATGAGATTGAAGAGTGTTCTCTTAATTTGCATCTTGCGGATTCTACTATCAAGAAACCCATGGGAAGGATCGTTGATGTTCTTATTGTTGCAAATAAGAACTATGTACCCATGGATTTCATTGTACTTGACATAGATTGCAATCCTTCATGTCCCATTATTCTTGGTAGACCTTTCCTAAGGACTATTGGTGCTATCATCGATATGAAGGAAGGGAATATTAGATTTCAATTTCCTTTAAAGAAGGGCATGGAGCACTTTCCTAGAAAGAAAATAAGATTTCCTTATGAATCTATGACGATGGCTACTTATGGTTTGAGCACCAAAGATGACTATACGTGATTCCATCACCTTTTGCCTAGCTAAGGGCGTTAAACTAAAGCGCTTGTTGGGAGGCAACCCAATGAATCTATCCTTTTTTTTTTCTGTTTTGTGTTTTCCACACTTTCATAATTCTGTTATGATTGTGTTTTTTTGTGTTTCTTTTTGCGTTTGTGCCAAGCAAAAACCGTTATGATTAGTCTTGGGGATGATCGTTTGGTCATGCTGGAAAAGACAGAAACTTTCTGCTCATGAAAATAATTTTCATTTTTTTCTTCTGTAAGAGCTTTTGCGTTGATTGTTTTTGTTGCTGATTCCTACGCAAATTCTTCAGACTGTCGTAATTGTTCAGAACTTTTGAAGTACTAGAAGGATACGAAGTATACAGATTGCTACAGAATGGTCTGCTGATTACAGATTCTGTTTTTGTTGAGTTGGTTGCTTATTTTGATGAAACTATGGATAGTATCAGGGGTATTAGCCATGGGAGATTGAAAATACAGTAAACCAACATCAACATAAGTAGAATTTAAGTTTGCTACAGTACCGAAGGAAGTGGTGGTTTGCTTTCTTATACTAATGTTATCACGAGTTTCTCTTTAAGTTTCGTGTTGTGAAGTTTTCAAGTTTTGGGTGAAGTTCTTATGGACAAAGAGATAAAGAGTGGAAAGAGCTCAAGCTTGGGGATGCCCAAGGCACCCCAATATATTCAAGGATGCCATAAAATCCTAATCTTGGGGATGCCCGGGGAAGGCATCCCCTCTTTCGTCTTCAAATCCATCGGTAACGTTACTTGGGGCTATATTTTTATTCACCACATGTTATGTGTTTTGCTTGGAGAGTCTTGTATCGTAGGAGTCCTTTATTTTTGTTGTGTCACAATCATCCTTGATGCACACCTAGAGAGAGAGACATGCACTCACCGTGATTTTGTCGAGCTTCACTTATATCCTTTGGTAGACAATTCAGCTCACATGTGCTTCACTTATATCTTTTGAGCTAGTTGATTTTGCTCTATGTGCTTCACTTATATCTTTTAGAGCACAGCGGTGCGTGGCTTGGTAGTTGATCTATGCTTTGAAAGTAGTCTCAAAAGGGGTAGTTATCCAAAGGGATATGAAAACTTCCACCTTCATGTGCATTGAATAGTTAGAGAAGTTTGATTCATCTCAATTAGTTTTGAGTTGTAGTTGCGGTAATATTAAAGTTATGCTAGTAAGGTGTTGTGGATCTAGAAATACTTGTGTTGAAGTTAGTGATTCCCGTAGCATGCACGTATGGTGAACCGCTATGTGATGAAGTCTGAGCATGATTAGTCTATTGATTGTCATCCTTTGTGTGGCGGTCGGGATCGTGCGATGGTTTATACCTACCAACCCTTCCCCTACGAGTATGCGTTGAATGCTTTGTTTCGATTACAACCAAAACTTTTGCAACAATTATATGAGTTCTTCATGACTAATGTTGAGTCCATGGTTTAGATGCACTTTCACCTTCCACCATCACTATCTTCTTAGTGCCGTGCAACTTTCGCCGGTACACAAAACCCACTATTAGCCTCCCTCAAAACAGCCACTATACCTACCTACTATGGCCTTTTCAAAGTCATTCCGAGATATATTGCCATGCAACTACCACCATGACATGTGCCACCACTTCTACATTGCCATTGCATGATCTTAAGATAGCTAGCATGATGTTTCCATTAAAGTTTATGCCATGCTAGATCATTGTCACGGTACACTACCGAAGGCATTCCATATAGAGTCATCGTTGCTCTAAGTTTTGAGTTGAAAGTGTGATGATCATCATTGATGGAGCATTGTCCCATGTGAGAAAATAAAAGAGGCCAAAGATTCCCACCAAAAAAAGAGGCCAAAGAGCCCACCAAAAAAAATGACGAGATAAAAAGAGAGAAGGGACAATGCTACTACCCTTCCACACTTGTGCTTATTAAGCACCATGATCTTCATGATTGAGAGTCGCTCGTTTTTTCACCACCATATAGCTAGTGGGAAATTTTCATTACATAACTTGGCTTGTATATTCCAATGATAGGCTTCCTCAAATTTGCCTTAGGTCTTCGTGAGCAAGCAAGTTGGATGCACACCCACTAGTTTTCTTTAAGAGCTTTCACATACTCTTAGCTCTAGTGCATCATTTGTATGGCAATCTCTACTCATTCACATTCATATCTATTGATGAGCATCTCCACAGCTCATTGATATGCCTAGTTAATGTGATCATCTTCTCCTTGTTTGTCTTGCAACCTCCACACCACTTATAGTGCTAAAACCATGGCTCACGCTCATGTATTGCGTGAGAGTTGAAAAGGTTTGAGAAAGTAAAGGTGTGAAAACAATTACTTGGCCAATACCGGGGTTGTGCATGATTTAAATTCGTTGTGCAATGATGATAGAGCATAGCCAGACTATATGCTTTTGTAGGGATAACTTTCTTTTGGCCTTGTTATTTTGAAAGTTCATGATTACCTTGCTAGGTTGCTTGAAGTATTATTGTTTACACGTCAATATCAAACTATTTTTTTGAATCTAATGGATCTTAACATTCACGTCACATAAGAGGAGTTACAAAGGACATCTATGCTAGGTAGCATGAAAGCATCAAACATTCATTCTTTATCACTTCCCTACTCGAGGACGAGCAGGAGTTAAGCTTGGGGATGCTTAATACGTGGTTTCACGCTGTTATCTTGTCATCTTTGGATGTTTTATGTACCTTTTATATCTTTTTTGGGACTAACTTATTAATTCAGTGCCAAGTGGCAGTTCCAGTTTTTTTTTTCTGTGTTTCTGGCTCTTTTCAGATCTGATTTTGGAACGGAGTCCAAACGGAATAAAATCCCCGAAATAAATTGTTCCCGAACGAAAGAAGATCACGGGGCTTGAGGGCCAAGGCAGGAGAGCTACAGGGGGCCCACAAGCCGTGTAGCCGCCACCAGGGGGGCGGCGGCTAGCAGGCTTGTGGCCTCCCTAGCGCCCCCCTGACCTAGCTCCTTCGTCTATATATTCCCTAAAATACAGAAAAAAATCAGGGAATCCACGAAAACACTTTTCCGCCGCCGCAAGCTTCCGTTTCCGCGAGATCTCATCTGGAGACCCTTCCCGGTGCCCTGCCGGAGGGGACTTTGGAGTTGGAGGGCTTCTACATCAACATCATCGCCCCTCCAATGACTCGTGAGTAGTTCACTTCAGACCTACGGGTCCGTAGTTAGTAGCTAGATGGCTTCTTCTCTCTCTTGGATCTTCAATACAAAGTTCTCCATGATCTTCATGGAGATCTATCCGATATAATCCTCTTTGGCGGTGTGTTTGTCGAGATCCGATGAATTGTGGATTTGTGATCAGATTATCTATGATATATATTTGAGTCTTTGCTGATTTCTTATATGCATGATTTGATATCCTTGTAAGTCTCTCTGAGTCTTGGGTTTTGTTTGGCCAACTAGATCTATGATTCTTGCAATGGGAGAAGTGCTTGGTTTTGGGTTCATACCGTGTGGTGACCTTTCCCAGTGACAATAGGGGCAGGAAGGCACGCATCGTGTTGTTGCCATCAAGGGTAACAAGATGGGCTTTTATCGTAGATATGAGATTGTCCATCTACATCATGTCATCTTGCTTAAGGCGTTACTCTGTTCTTTTGGACTTAATACACTAGATGCATGCTGGATAGCGGTCGACGTGTGGAGTAATAGTAGTAGATGCAGAAAGTATCGGTCTACTTGTTTTGGACATGATGCCTATAGATATAATCATTGCCATAGATGACTTCACGACTTTGCGCGGTTCTATGAATTGCTCGACGGTAATTTGTTCACCCACCGTCTACTTGCTTTCATGAGAGAAGCCACTAGTGAACACTACGGCCCCCGGGTCTATTCACACCTATCGTTTCCACTTTTGCTTTTACTTTGCTTTGTTACTTTGTTGCTTTCAGTTCTCACTTGGCAAACAATCTATAAGGGATTGACAACCCCATCATAGCGTTGGGAGGAAGCTCTTTGTGTTTGTGCAGGTACTTGTGATACTCCTTCACTGGATCGATACCTTTGTTCTCAAAACTGAGGGAAATACTTACCGCCGCTGTGCTGCATCACCCTTTCCGCTTCGAGGGAACACCAACACAAGGCTCCAAGGCCACAGGGGAAATCCTTTGCATATTTGCCTAGGAAGTCCCTAAAGCCGTAGCCGTAGCAGAAGGATTCCTAGTGCCGTTGCTGAGGAGTATCAAGACAAGTATAGTCTCCCGTCAGCACGTGTTTCTGGCGCCGTTGGAAGGTCTTTTGTTGCAGTAGCAAGGGGCACCAGGGGGTGCCCACAAGCCTGCACGGCGCGGCCACACCCCCAGGCCACGCCATGGGGGTTTGTGGGCAGCCTACTGGCCCACTGCCCCCTCTTTTTCTATATGGAGGGTTTCGTCTAGGCAAAAATCAGAGAGGAGTTTTTTCGTGGTTTCGCCGCCGCCACGAGGCGGAACTTGAGCAGAACCAATCTAGAGCTCCGGCAGGACGATCCTGCCGGGGAAACTTCCCTCCCGGAGGGGGAAATCGTCGCCATCGTCATCACCAACACTCCTCTCATCGGAGGGGACTCGTCACCATCAACATCTTCATCAGCACCATCTCATCTCCAAACCCTAGTTCATCACTTGTAACCAATCTCCGTCTCACGACTCCGATTGGTACTTGTAAGGTTGCTAGTAGTGATTGATTACTCTTTGTAGTTGATGCTAGTTGGATTATTTGGTGGAAGAGTTTATGTTCAGATCCTTGATGCTACTCATTACCTCTCTGGTCATGAATATGATTATGCTTTGTGAGTAGTTACTTTTGTTCCTGAGGACATGGGATAAGTCATGCTAATAGTAGTCATGTGAATTTGGTATTCGTTCGGTAATTTGATATGTTGTATGTTGTTTTTCCTCTAGTGGTGTTATGTGAACGTCGACTACATAACACTTCACCTTTATTTGGGCCTAGAGGAAGGCATTCGGAAGTATTATGTAGATGATGGGTTGCTAGAGTGACAGAAGCTTAAACCCTAGTTTATGCGTTGCTTCGTAAGGGGCTGATTTGGATCCACTAGCTTAATGCTATTGTTAAACTTTGTCTTAATTCTTCTTTCGTAGTTGCGGATGCTTGCGAGAGGGGTTAATCATAAGTGGGATGCTTGTCCAAGTAAGGGCAGTACCCTAGTGCCGGTCCACCCACATATTAAACTATCAAAGTAACGAACGCGAATCATATGAACATGATGAAACTAGCATGACAGAAATTCCCGTGTGTCCCGAGGAGCATTTTTCCTCCTATAAGACTTTGTTCAGGCTTCTCCCATGCTACAAAAGGGACTGGGCCACCTTGCTGCACCGCTGCTACTTTTGTTACTTGTTGCTTGCTACGATTCATCTCACCACACAATCACTTGTTACCGACAATTTCAGTGCCTGCAGATATTTCCTTGCTGAAAACCACTTGTCAGATCCTTTTGCTCCTCGTTGGGTTCGACACTCTTACTTATCGAAAAGACTACGATTGATCCCCTATACCTGTGGGTCATCAATGGGCACCCTGTAGAAGCCAGTGGATGACCCAGGATGCATGGTGAAGCGCCATGACATCTTGTAGAAAGCTTCATCGAGACACAAAGAGATGGAGGGATACTTCAAGGCTCAAGGCTTACCTGCACAGCCACAAGTCATTATGGGCTCTGGCTTGGTTGGACATCGTGGTGAATCTAGACGGGCGGTGCTACACGATGTAGAAGTACAGTAGGATTGGATGGGCACCGACAGTGTCTCACAGGAACCCTTTGGAAGAGCATGTTTTGATCATCCGGTTTTCAAACACCCTGAAGTGCGAGGACTTCAACGGAGGCGATCAAATCTTGTGGGAACGTGGGTAGAACTCTACAGAGTACTCAAACCTAATCGATTAGCTGTGTCCACGGTCATGGACAACTTGAGCCAAAGGAACTGAAGCTATCAGGAATTCTCAACACAAATAATTTAATGATGTGGGTGTTATTGATAACTTGGGTATGAGAAATGGATGGTGGAACCTTTTTCATTAACAACCAACAATGTAGTAAATTTTGATTTTCTCTTGTTGTAGGAAAAACTTGCTTTACACAAAACATAAACTACAGCCCCACCTGGCATATATGCATATAGTATAGATGATATTTTCACCCCTCTCTTTTGTGACTTGCCGGCATATTCAATATGCTGACCTACACGACCGCAATGTCTTATGTTGCAGATACTTTCTACGACAAGTAAGAGTATGATCCAGGGTTACGGTCTGCACTCAACCTGCCATTGATGTTTATTGGGACTCCACTCCCTTTGACTGTTTCCGCTGAGATTTTAAGGTATATATCAGTTTTACGTTATTTACATGTGATTGTACTTTGATATATACATTGATGTACTATGTGTGCTGATGACCCACAAGTATAGGGGATCAATCGTAGTCCTTTTGATAAGTAAGAGTGTCGAACCCAACGAGGGGCAGAAGGATCTGACGAGTGGTTTTCAGCAAGGTAAAATCTAAACCGCACTGAAATTGTCGGTAACAAGTGATTGTGTGGTGAGATGATTTGTAGCAAGCAACAAGTAACAAAAGTAGCAACGGTTCAGCAAGGTGGCCACATCCCTTTTGTAGCAAGGGACAAGCATGAACAAAGTCTTATAGGAGGAAAAACGCTCCCGAGGACACACGGGAATTTCTGTCATGCTAGTTTTCATCATGTTCATATGATTCATGTTCGTTACTTTGATAGTTTGATATGTGGGTGGACCAACGCTTGGGTACTGCCCTTACTTGGAAAAGCATCCCACTTATGATTAACCCCTCTCGCAAGCATCCGCAACTACGAAAGAAGAATTAAGACAAAGTCTAACCATAGCATTAAACTAGTGGATCCAAATCAGCCCCTTACGAAGCAACGCATAAACTAGGCTTTAAGCTTCTGTCACTCTAGCAACCCATCATCTACTTACTACTTCCCAATGCCTTCCTCTAGGCCCAAATAATGGTGAAGTGTTATGTAGTCGATGTTCACATAACACCACTACAGGAAAAACAACATACAACACATCAAATTACCGAACGAATACCAAATTCACCTGACTACTATTAGCATGACTTATCCCATGTCCTCGGGAACAAAAGTAAATACTCACAAAGCATAATCATATTCTTGACCAGAGAGGTAATGAGTAGCATCAAGGATCTGAACATAAACTCTTCCACCAAGTAATCCAACTAGCATCAACTACAAAGAGTAATTAACACTACTAGCAACCTTACAAGTACCAACCGGAGTCGCGAGATGGAGATTGGTTACAAGTGATGAACTAGGTTTGGAGATGAGATGGTGCTGATGAAGATGTTGATGGTGACGAGTCACCTCCGATGAGAGGAGTGTTGGTGATGACGATGGCAACGATTTCCCCCTCCGGGAGGGAAGTTTCCCCGACACGATCGTCCTGCCGGAGCTCTAGATTGGTTCTGCTCAAGTTCCGCCTCGTGGCGGCAGTGAATCCACGAAAAAGCTCCTCCCTGATTTTTTTCTGGACGAAACCCTTCATATAGAAGAAGAGGGGGGCCAGTGGGCCATCAGGTTGCCCACAAGCCCCCTTGGCGCGGCTTGGGGGTGGGGGGGGGGGGGGGGTGGCTGCGCCGTGCAGGCTTGTGGCCACCTGCTAGTGCCCCTCTGGCGCTTCTTCGGTCCAATATTTTTTATAAATCCGGCAAAAAAATCCTTGTTGATTTTTACAGCGTTTGGAGTTGTGCAGAATAGGTATCTCAAACTTGCTCCACTTTCAGGCCAGAATTCCAGCTGCCGGCATTCTCCCTCTTCATGTAAACCTTGCAAAATAAGAGAGAAAGTCATAAGAATTGTACCATGAAGTGAAATAACAGCTCAAGAAGCGATAAATATCAACATGAAAACATGATGCAAATTGGACGTATCAACTCCCCCAAGCTTAGACCTCGCTTGTCCTCAATCGAAAGCCTAGCTCGATAAATATGTCCACATGTTTAGGGAGAGAGGTGTCGACAAAACAAGATACGAACACGCATGCAGCATGATCATGATCAGAACAACAATACCAACATATAATCTCTCGTGCTAAAGTGATAATTCCTTCACAAAGTAAAGCATGGATCAAGAACCTTACCGAGAAGTAAAAACCAATAGCCTTTAGTCATTGAAGCAATTGCAATTTATCACAACATCAGAAAGAGTCAAATAAGAGCTTGTAAAGCAAATCCACATACTCAATCATTCTTTCGTTCTCTACAATTGCTACAACTCACGTGGTACTCATGAGATCAAAGTTTCAGCTGGACACAGAGAAAGATAGGGGCTTATAGTTTTGTCTCCCAACTACTTACCTCAAGGGTAATGTCAACAATAATAATTCATGAATACTTACTTCCAAGTTGACATATGAATATAGATCTTTCCCAAGCATACGACGTTAGCCAAGATAAGGGCAAAATAAGGAATTGGTGAAGATCACCATGACTCTTTCAAGGGCAAAAAGTAAAGGTACAAGATAGGCCCTTCGCAGAGGGAAGAAGAGGTTGCCATGCGCTTTTGAGGTTTGGATGCATGTCCTCTTAGTGCGGAGGAATGTCACTTTATATTGCCTCCTGTGATAAATAACTTTATTATGCAGTCTGTCGCTTTTATGTCTTCCTCATCACAGGTTCGTACAAAGCTTATTTTCCACACACTAATAAATCATACATATTAGAGAGCAATTTTTATTGCTTGCACCGATGACAACTTACTTGAGGGATCTTATTCAATCCATAGGTACGTATGGTGGACACTCATGGCAAAACTGGTTTGAAGGTTTATGGATGCACAAGTAGTATCTCTACTTGGTGCGGGAGTTTTGGCTAATATGAGGTGGAAGCAATCGTCACATGCTAAGGGATCTCTAGTCATATAACATTGTTCGAAACCAAGCAAACACAATTCATTATGTTGTCTTCCTTGTACAACATCTACTTCTAGGCATGCAATAGTTTAGTGAGTGTTCACAATCATAGATGGTGTCAAAGATGATATATTTATATGTGAACCTCTCCTTCTTCATCACTTCCTGTTAATTGCAACAATGACCAAGGTCTACGTTTGTCTACCCTCAACAAGTTTCAATCCTCATTCTTCTTATATGTGAAGCCATCACTTCCCATAAGATCATTACATGATCTTTCATGCTTTTGTTCTATTCTCACTCTTTTGATCATGGCAAGAGGCAAAGCCCTTCAACTAAAACATTCTTTATTATATGGCTCACGAGCTCGAATACATAGGGGGTGACACAAAGCAAGACTCAAGAGTAAAACACTAAGACTTTTATTCTACTAGAGAAAGAGAAAACTGAAAAAGGAAAACTAAAACAAAGGTAAAGGCAAAAGATGTGATGGTGATACGATATGGGGGCAACTCCGCCAAGCTTGGCACAAGCCAAGGGGATTTCCCATACCCATGTTTAGTTGTCTTACTTTGGTGGTGATGGTGGAGGAGTTGTTGCAATCTTTGACTCCAAGAGGGCCATTAATCATTGATTTATACCTTGGAGATCTGCGATATGTTTTTCCAACAAAACAACTTCACGAGTGAGAAAAGTATTGCGAGTACGAGTTGTTTCACAAAACCTCAAGAGTTCAAACAAGGATGGAGATAGTAGATGGAGGTAGGGTTGGAGGAAATCCACTTCTTCAACTTCTTCCATGTTGAGCACAGATTGCACTTCGTCCGATGCCTGATTCCTCTCCTTGGTTTTGCCCTTGGCTTGTTTAGGTAGCCTCTCCTTGGCCTCCATTCTTTTTAGTTCATTATTTACTTCTTCATGGGCTCGAGGGGGATTGTTCTCCCCCACAGATTCCTGGGACGACATCTTGCTCTAAATCCGCGGCAGAAAACAGGCTCGAAACAAAAAACAAAGGAAATCTGCGTAATGCACGGGTCAGACCAAACGGGAGTATATATAATGATTTTTTCCAGACCAGAAGGAGTACCCTACACGAAAACGGAGTCCAGGAGGCGCACGAGGTGGCCACAAGCCCTCCCGACGCGGCCAGGGCATGGGCCCGCGCCGGGAAGGCTTGTTGCCTCCTCGCGCACTTTCTGGACTACTTCCAATTTTTGTATTTTTTTCAAATATTCAAAACCGGAGAAAATTTCCTACTGGAAAAGTTTTGGACTTTGTTTTCTTACCGAATCACATACCTCTTCGTTTTTGGAGTCCGAAACGGGCAGATAAATATCCCTTAGGTATTCTTCCGGAGTTATGGTATTGATAATATTGCTTTCTACATTTATGGGAGTTCCTGAGATATAATGCTTGATTCTCTGCCCATTCACTACTCTCGGACAATTACCTTCCGTGTTGTTGATCTTGATAGCACCGGAACGATATACTTCCTCAACAACATAGGGACCTTCCCATTTAGAGAGAAGCTTGTTTGCAAAGAATCTTAAACGGGAGTTATATAGCAAGACATAATCACCTACATTGAACTCACGCTTTTGTATCCTCTTATCATGCCACCTCTTAACCTTCTCTTTGAACAACTTGGCATTCTCATATGCCTGAGTTCTCCATTCATCAAGCGAGCTAATATCAAATAACCTCTTCTCACCGGCAAGTTTGAAATCAAAGTTGAGCTCTTTGATTGCCCAATAAGCTTTATGCTCTAGCTCAAGAGGTAAATGACATGCTTTACCGTATACCATTTTGTACGGAGACATGCCCATGGGATTCTTATAGGCAGTTCTATAAGCCCACAGTGCATCATCGAGCTTCTTAGACCAATTCTTTCTAGACCTGTTGACAGTATTTTGCAGAATTAGTTTAATTTCTCTATTTCTTAGCTCTACTTGACCACTGGACTGAGGGTGGTAGGGAGACACAATTCTATGGTTGACATCATACTTAGCAAGCATTTTACGGAAAGCACCATGAATGAAGTGTGAACCACCATCGGTCATTAGATATCTAGGGACTCCAAATCTAGGGAAGATAACTTCTTTCAGCATCCTGATAGAGGTGTTGTGATCAACACTACTAGTGGGGATAGCTTTTACCCACATAGTTACATAATCAACAACAACTAGGATATGAGTATACCCGTTGGATTTTGGAAAAGGTCCCATATAATCAAAGCCCCAAACATCAAATGGTTCAATGAAAAGTGAATAGTTCATAGGCATTTCCTGACGTTCGCCAATATTACCTATTATTTGACATTCGTCACAAGACAAGACAAACTTACGGGCATCCTTGAAGAGAGTGGGCCAATAGAAACCTGATTGCAATACCTTGTGTGCAGTTCTATCTCCCGCATGGTGTCCTCCGTAGGCCTCGGAGTGACACTTCTGTAGAATCTGTCCCTGTTCATGTTCAGGTACACAACGTCTAATAACACCATCTACTCCTTCCTTATAAAGGTGAGGATCATCCTAAAAGTAGTGTCTCAAGTCAAAGAAGAATTTCTTCTTGTGCTGGTACGTGAAACTAGGTGGTATGTATTTGGCAACGATATAGTTTGCATAATCAGCATACCACGGTGCACTACGTGAAGCATTGATGACATTCAATTGCTCATCGGGAAAGTGTAAGTGCATCTAGTGCCCCTTAGTGAATTTGGTGGTTTGAAGACTTATAGGTTAAGTATCTAATGTGTTCTTGAGTGTACACATGATCTACAGGTCACTGAGGAGTTTGAAATATTCGATGAATATCGACCCCTAAAAATGTATATCTTCGGTTGAAGAAATTGGTCTAAAGCTGAAGAATTGAATCGCGAACAATTTGCGATGAAATAGATATTCCTCATGAAGATATTGAAATTGAGGAATTCGGTGTGTCCTGAAGAAAATCAATCCGAAGACTTTGAAGCATGAAGATTTATCCTTTCTGTTTTATTTTCTTCACACTTGAGTAATAGGAACACAATACTGTTAAAGGGGGTCGAGGTAACACATTGGAATGAATTTCCTCATGATGCTCAACCCAAGCCTAATCCTACCAAAAGCCTCAAGTGAGGAATATGAGAGACATGAGGACTCTCATAGTTGAGGGTCCCGACCGTTACTGATAGTCACGCCACATCATTGGTCTTATCCACACCAACGGTCATATTATTTAAGGGCATTAATGTCAAATCATGTCGGGATGCTCCCAGACTATAAATAGCCGCCACCACAACCATTAGCTGGTTGGATGATCTGTTAGAAACTGACACTTGTCATAAGAGCAACCCAAATTCCTCAGAGTCTTCGAGAGTAATTCATCAGTGAGGAAATACTCCAGACACCAAACCACAAACCGAAAACCAAGTGATTGAGCATCACTGAAGAAGTTGTTCCTGTGTGGGACTGAAGCCTTTTACCTTTGAGGACTGTGCATCCTCCAGAAAGTTAGGCGTCATGGTCTAGAGCAATCCAGCAGTCAATTGTGGATCGTGAGGTGACCAAGTTTGTGAGGGTTTGGAAGTCTACCCTGAAGACTTACCACAAGTGTTGGGCGAGGACTGTGTGTTCTTAGCCCAAGGAGAATACGGTAGGGACTGTGTGTCCCGGTATTGTGTGTCCTTTGGTTTCAATACCAAGCCGCTCCAAACTAGATGTACAACTGTCACAGCAGTTGGAACTGGGTCATCAACCACTGTCTTCACTGTGAAACAGGTTCTATTTCCTCAACTCTTTATATTCCTCAAATTGTGTGTTGATGATTTTCAATGTCACTGTTTGAAGAATTTGCTGAAGACTTTCTCTGAAATTCCTGAACCCCAAATTCTTCATGCGAGTTAATCATCATCTGTTTCTGCGTGCGTGCATACTGTGCAAACTGTTTTCATATCCTTCATCCTGAAAAACTGCTGTAGTGATACTTTGCACACTTGATCCTTTACTGTTTCCGCTGTAAGTTAGTCATCAGTGAGGAATTTCCTCAAAAGGAATTTCCTCATTGATGAAATTCGAAAAATCTCCTATTCACCCCCCTCTAGTCGATATAACGCACTTTCAATTGGTATCAGAGCAAGGTACTCCCTTGTTATGTGTGATTTTGGTTTAACCACCTGGAGTTTTAGTTATGTCGACTAAGGCATGATTAGGGTTACTGCAGCATGTCCAACTTTCTAAGGAAAGGACTTTCCCTTCCGGAAGACCAAGATGCAGATGCATCTAAAAGCTATTGACAACGATCTCTGGTATATTGTGGAACATGGCGTCCCTATCATCTCGGCTACTATCTCTGCCGCTGATGTGAAGAAATTCAAGCAACTTGATTCTCAAGCGAAGAATATCATCTGTGGCCATGTGAGGAAGGGCGAGTATGGCAGAGTGAGTGCTTTGGGCTCAGCGAAACTTATGTGGGAAAGGTTGTCCAAAGTTAATGAAGGAGTATCAACCCAACGTGATTCTCGTGTTCATGTTCTTCGAAATCTCTTCAATCGCTTCAAGAGGTTTGACAATGAAAGCTGCCAAGATACCTTTGATCGCCTCACTGACATATCAAATGAACTGCAAGCACTGGGAGCTCGAGACATTACTGATCATGAAGTTGTGAAGAAACTGCTCAGATCTTTGGATTCTACATTTGATACTTTAGTTCTGATGATTCAAGAAAGACCAGACTACAAGATGCTTGATCTAGCTGATATACTTGAAAGACTCAATACTCATGAATTCAAACAAGAAGAAAAGAGAGATCTATATGGACCAAGCTATTCTAGACCACGTGCACTGAAGGCCAAAGCAATTTCCTCATCTGCAGAAGAAGACTCGGATGGTAGCATTGGTGATCCTGAAGAATTTGGACAGGAGCTTGCAATGCTCGTGAGGAAATTCCAGAGGTTTACACGACGTGGCCAGTTCGGTAAATCTTCAAGAAGAGATATGAGGAAATCAGAATGTTCATGTGAGGATTACAAGAAAAGAACCTGTCACAAATGCAAGAAATCAGGTCACTACATTGCTGATTGTCCTCGTTGGGGAAAGGAATCAAAGAAGAAGAAATACAAGGATGAAAGTTCTGATGACTCGAAGAAAAAGAAGAAACCTTCAAAATCCTCATCTTCAAAGTCCTCATCGCACAAGAAGACCAGTTTCACAAAGGCTCGGGCACTTATTGGCAAGGAAATGGATTCTGAGGCAGAATCCGAGGAATGTGATGAAGAGGAGGGTTCTGATGAAGACTCAGAATCAAGACAGGCTAGTCTTGCACTTGCAACCACATTCGTCAGCAAGTCAATCTTCAACCTTGAAGAAAATGATAACACCATCCACACTGATGACTATGCTGATGACTTCGCTCCAACCTATTGTTTCATGGCAAAAGGTTCAAAGGTACCGAATGATGCTTCCTCCTCTGATTCAAGTGACTGTAAACCTGATGATTATTGAAAACCCAGTTACAGTAAACTTGCTATTATTGCCACTAAACAACAAACTGCCCTGGAAAAGCTTCAGAAACTGCTAGATAGAAGCGATGATCAGTTGAATGATGAAATGAATCTTACCCAAATCCTCACTGAAGACATGAAAAGTCTTCAGTCTAGATTTGATAATCTCCAAGATCGTCATGTTACACTCCTCACTGATCATGAGAAACTTTCCTATGAATTTCTTCAAAGGAAGCTTGATCTAGAGAAGTTGAGGATTTCTCATGATGATCTTCGTATGGAAAATGATTCATTACTAGCTCAACAGATCAGTGCTGCTCAAGCTGAATTCATTCCTCCATGTCTTAAATGCATCGAACGTGAAACTGCAAATTCTTCACCAGAATCATCAAATGCTTCAATTACTACAAATTCTTCAACTGCTCCTGTAGTGTAAAATTCCTCACTTGAGGAAAACACAAATGTCACTTATGAAAATGCAGGGCTGAAGGAATTGTATGTGACAGGCATATACGAAAGTCTCAAAGGACATCAAAACCTTTGTGATGTGCTCAAAAAGCAGATCTTGAACAGGAACCCGAGGAAAGAAGGAATTGCCTTTGAGAGGAAATTGAATGCTGGTGGATCTTATTGGAAACCTGAGCAGTACCCCAAAACCTCATGGGTTGCTGCTACTGGGCCTCCTTTTGATCCATCCAATCTAACAGGCTTTTCTTGTGAATTATCCTATTCCTCAGATGAGTCATTTGACTCCAACTACAAACTTTTCAAAAAGCAATCTGGTGAAGTATTTGCTCGATATGTTGGAACTAACTTCAGGAATGGCCCTCCCTTGAGGAAAATCTGGGTTCCCAAAAGTTGCCTTGAAAATCTTCAGGTGAATGTCCTCATGACACCACCTATGAAGAATTTGAACCCCAGATCAAATTCCTCAGGAGGACCAAAGTCTTCAAGAGGATCAAAATCCTCAACTGGTGTAAACTATGCTCGTACCAGTGCTAATGCTTCTAACATACAGGGAAACTACAAGGAATATGAATATGAGCGTTATTCTTCAAATCATTATGTTCATAAATCCGTAAACAAGTTCTCTTCATATTCATATGAGTACTTTAACCCCCTACTATTAAGAGAAGTGCATTAGCTTCAATGCCCCCTTTCTCATATGGTGCTCGCAGGATGATGAATGCTTTACCACCCCTTCAGATGTGGTTGGTGAAGAAATTGAACTAACCACTTCAGCAGGTCAGGTCTCCAGATGAAAATCATCATCTGAAGAATTTGCTGGAGACCTGAGGAAATGCTTGATGGGACGCAAGCTAATAATTGATGAAATAGAAATATTTCACACGTCCTTATAAGTCTGTTATGATGAAACTCCTATCTGATGAAATTGATATCATATTCTTCAAGTCTGAAGCATATGAGATGGTAAGCTGTACTAATTCATCTGCAGGATGACAAACCCAAGAGCACTGAGTGGGTTCTTGATAGTGGCTGCACACATCACATGAGTGGTGACAAAAGCTTGCTGATGAATATGCCACTAACTCCATCACCCCTGAAGCAAATCATATATGCTGACAAAGGTAAAAGCAAGGTATCGGGACTTGGCAAAGTGGCTATTTCCTAGGATATGCACATGGACAGAGTAATGCTTGTTGAATCCCTTGGATTTAATCTCATGTCAGTCTCAATGCTTTGTGATCTTGATATGATTGTTATCTTTGGAAGATATAGATGTGTTGTTATCATGGAATGTGACAGATCCAAAGTCTTCAAAGGTGTTAGAAGAGGGGATTTGTACATTGTTGATTTCTCTATAGGTCCTCAACCAGCCACTTGCTTACTAGCAAAAACCTCAGAAGGATGGTTGTGGCATCGAAGACTCGGTCATGCAGGCATGAGGAATTTGCACACGCTCGCGAAGAAGAAGCATGTCATCGGCATCGAAGCAGTCAAATTCCTCAAGGACCACCTCTGCGGTGCTTGTGAGTCTGGGAAAATGACCAGATCCAAGCATCCCTCGAAGACTATCATGACCACTACTCGTCCATTTGAATTGCTTCACATGGATCTATTTGGACCTACTCATTATGCCACAACAACAAATGCAGCATCTTTATATGGCTTCGTCATAGTTGATGATTATTCCAGATATACATGGGTGCATATCATTCTATATAAAACTGAAGTGCTAGAAATCTTCAAACGATTTTCTTCAAGGGCCTCGACGAACTTCGACATCAAGATCAAACACATCAAGAGTGATAATGGAACAAAGTTCAAAAATACTGGTGTTGATAATTATCTTGATGAACTTGGTATTACTCATGAATTGTCTACTCCTTATACTCCTCAACAGAATGGTGTCATTGAAAGGAAAACATGACTCTGGTTGAGATGACAAGAACCATGATTGAAGAATATCAGACTCCTCATCGCTTTTGGCCTGAAGCAATCAACAGTGCGTGCCATATCATCAATAGGGTATCTCTTCACAAATTCCTCAAGAAAACCTCATATGAACTCCTCACAGACAAGAAACCCAATGTAAGTTATTTCAAAGTCTTCGGAGCAAAATGTTGGATTAGAGATCCTCACCATAGCTCAAAGTTTGCACCTAAGGCACATGAGCGTTTTATGCTCGGTTATGGAAAGGACTCGCACACCTACAGAGTCTTCAACAACTATCACAACAAGGTTGTTGAGACTGTAGATGTGCGGTTTGATGAAACTAATGGCTCGCAAAGAGAGCAATTGCCTTCTGATCCAGATAAGTTGTCTCTTGAGGAAGCAATAAAGCTCAAAGCTACTGAAGACATCGTTCCCACTGAGGAAATTGATGAAGAAATCATTCCCATCACTGATTAAAATCAAGAAGATGCTCCTGAGGAAATTACTCCAGAACCAATTCCTCAGCCCAGACAAAATCCTCAACCAACTCATCCGATGATTGCAAATGAAGTGGAACTTGACAAAATCCTCAATGACATCAACGCGCCAGGTCCTCTAACTCGCTCAAAAGCTTCACACTTAGTTAACTTTTGTGGGCATTTCTCCTTTGTGTCTATCACAAAACCTTCAAAAGTAGCTGAGGCTTTTCTGGAACCGGAGTGGATCCAAGCTATGCAAGACGATCTTCTTCAATTCAAGCTGAATGACGTATGGGAGCTCATCAAACGACCAGATCCTCGCAAGCACAATATCATCGGAACCAAGTGGATTTTCCGAAACAAGCAAGATGAGGATGGTCAAGTGGTGAGGAATAAGGCACGACTTGTAGCCCAAGGATACACACAGGTTGAAGGAATAGATTTCGATGAAACTTTTGCACCTGTTGCTAGACTTGAAGCTATTCAAATACTTCTTGCTTATGCTAATCATCATAACATCATCTTATATCAAATGGATGTGCAAAGTGCATTCCTTAATGGTAAGCTTGAGGAAGAAGTATATGTTGCTCAGCCCCTAGGTTTTGAGGATGCAAAGAATCCAGACAAAGTCTTCAGACTCACAAATGCGCTATATGGTCACAAGCAAGCCCCTCGGGCATGGTATGATACATTGAAGGAATTCCTCATGAAGAAAGGCTTCAAACCTGGTTCACTCGATCCAACTCTTTTCACTAAATCCTATGATAATGAACTATTTGTGTGCCAGATATATGTCGATGACATCATATTTGGCTGTACTAACAAACGTTACAGTGATGAATTTGCTTACATGATGAGTGAAGAATATCAGATGTCTATGATGGGGGAGCTGAAATTCTTCTTAGGTCTTCAAATTCATCAACAATGCAATGGAATCTTCATATCATAGGAGAAATACCTCAAGGGTGTTATGAGGAAATTCGACATGCATGAATGCAAAGGTGCCAAGACTCCAATGCCTACCAACGACCACATCTGCGCCGACGAAAATGGTAAAGAATTCGATCAGCAGGTATATCGCTTTATGATTGGCTCTTTACTGTATTTATGTGCATCTAGGCTAGATATGATGCTTAGTGTTTGCATGTGTGCATGTTTTCAAGCAAAACCGAAGGAATCACACCATAAGGCTGTGAATCATATTCTTCGATACTTAGCTCACACACCAACACTAGGATTATGGTACCCCAAGGGCTCAAATCTTCATATTGTGGGATATTCTGATTCTGACTATGCTGGTGACCGTGTGGATCGCAAGTCAACCTCTGGTACATGTCATTTCCTCGGAAGATCACTAGTTTGCTGGTCCTCAAAGAAGCAGAACTGCGTTTCACTCTCCACTGCCGAAGCTGAGTACATTGCTGCTAGTTCATGCTGTGCTCAATTGCTATGGATGAAGCAAACCCTCAAGGACTACGACATCAACATGAAGAATGTGCCTCTCTACTGCGACAATGAGAGTGCAATCAAGATTGCATACAACCCAGTACAACACTCGAAGACCAAGCACATCAAGATTCGTCATCATTTTCATCGGGACCATGTCCTCAAGGGCAATATCCTCATCGACCATGTGAAAACTGACGATCAACTGGCAGATATCTTCACTAAGCCCTTGGATGAGAAAAGGTTTTGCAAGTTGCGGTGTGAGCTAAATATCTTAGAATCTTCAAATGTTTTGTAAGAACATGCACACATCCTAACTGAAAGTGCGTTATATCGACTAGAGGGGGGGGGGTGAATAGGAGATTTTTAGAATTTCATCACTGAGGAAATTCCTTTTGAGTAAATTCCTCACTGATGACTAACTTATAGTGGAAACAGTAAAGGATCAGAAGTGCAAAGATTCACAACAGCAGTTTTTCAGTGTGAGGAATGTGAAAACAGATTGCATAGTGAGCAGGCACGCAGAAATCAGATGAGGATTAACTTGCGTGAAGAATTTGGGGTTGAGGAATTCAGAGAAAGTCTTCAGCAAATTCTTCAAACATTAACAGTGCAAGTCATCAACACATAATTTGAGGAAAATAAGGAGTTGAGGAATTAGAACCCGTTTCACAACGAAGACAGTAGTTGATGACCCAGTTCCAACTGCTGTGACAGTTGTACATCTGGTTTGGAGCGGCTTGCTATTGAAACCAAAGGACACACAGTCCCGGGACACACAGTCCCTACCGTGTTCTCCTTGGGCTAAGAACACACAGTCCTCGCCCAACACTCGTGGTAAGTCTTCAGGGCAGACTTCCAAACCCTCACAAACTTGGTCACCCGGCAATCCACAATTGACTGCGGGAAAGCTCTAGACCATGACGCCTAACCGTCTGGAGGATGCACAGTCCTCAAAGGTAAAAGGCTTCAGTCCCACACAGGAACAACTTCTTCAGTGATGCTCAATCACTTGGTTCTAGGTTTTTGGGTTCGGTGTATGGGGTATGTGCTCACTGATGAATTACTCTCGAAGACTCTGAGGAATTGGGTTGCTCTTATGACAAGTGTCAGTTCCTAACGGAGTAGCCAACCAGCTAATGGTTGTGGGGGTGGCTATTTATAGCCTGGGATCATCCCGACATGATTTGACACTAATGCCCTTAAATAATATGACCGTTGGTGTGGATAAGACCAATGATGTGGCGTGGCAATCGAAACGGTCGGAACCCTCAACTGTGAGAGTCCTCATGTCACTCGTATTCCTCACTTGAGGCTTTTGGTAGGATTAGGCTTGGGTTGAGCATCATGAGGAAATTCATTCCAAAGTGTAACTTAGACCCCCTTTAACAGTACGGTGTTCCTATTACTCAAGTGTGAAGAAAATAAAACAGAAAGAGTAAATCTTCATGCTTCAAAGTCTTCATAATGATTTTCTTCAGGACACACCGAATTCCTCAATTTCAATATCTTCATGAGGAATATCGATTTCATCGTAGATTATTCGCGAGTCAATTCTTCAGCTTCAGACCAATTTCTTCAACCAAAGATATATATTTTTAGGGGTCGATATTCGTCAAATATCTCAAACTCCTCAGTGACTTATAGATCCTGTGTACGCTCACAAACACATTAGATACTTAACCTATAAGTCTTCAAACCACCAAAATCACTAAGGGGCACTAGATGCACTTACAATCTCCCCCTTTTTGGTGGTTGATGACAATTTGGTTAAGTCTTCAGCAGGGATAAAAATATGAAGTGTAAATATTCATTTGAGGAATTTGAAATCGAGATTCAGAGAGACTCCTCCTGAAGATGTGCATATCTTGAGGATTTTTCTTTTCACAGCAAATGCACATTGATGATTTATATCATGGAGATCTCCCCCTGAGTCTTGTAAATCATGCATACATGTAACATATAATATGAAGAAAATGAAGATGCATGATGACAAATGGTATCTGACGAATTCCAGCATGCGTGCATTAAAACTTGAGGAATAAGCATGCGAAGAAAAACATTCAAAAGCATCAGAGTACCATCGGGCTTAAGCTACAACTCATTACATAAAAACTTCAGAAGAGCCAAGAGTTTGTAACTTAAATATAGTTCATAAGCCCCAAAATATCCTGCTTGAAGACTAACTCTCAAGTTTCTCCCCCTTTGTCATCAAGTGACAAAAAAGGGACAAACTGAGGACTAACGCCCGTGAAGACTTCACTTCTTGGCGATTGATGAAGAGGCGTGATGCTTCTTGGGAGTAGTCTTCTTCCTTGGACCGGTAGCAGTGTCGAGCTGTTCTTCATCAGTTTCAGCAGTGCGAAATGAAGAAAAGGAACTGTCTTCAAGGTCTAGAACTGGAATGGGCCTGAACTTCTTCTTGGGAGGCCACGACCAATCAAAGTCTCGCTCAAAGTCCATTTCTTCAAGCTCTGTCTGAGTCTTCAGATGAGCAAGTGTAGCCCAAGTGCGATCAAAAACCTCATGCAGATAGTGATGGTTAAGCTTCACAGAGTTCTGTGTTTCAGTGAGGGTCTTCACAATGGCGCCAAACTAGCGTTTGACCCACTTGTGATTGCGATCCACCTTCTGGTGAAGACTGAGGAGGAGCTCTCTTGTATTCATCATGCGAGGAGGAACATGGCTTGCCGGGTGAGTCTCAGTATCATCCCATGAAGAATAAGCTTCCGGCTCTCTGAACTGGCCATCAAGGGGCCTACGGCCTTCATCAATCACTGATTTGCCTTTTCCTTCAACTGGCTCGAAAGTCTTCTTGTTGACCCTGATAGGAGGCATATAACCAACATGGTTGTTGAAATCAGCGTGGAAGTGGATGCCTGTCCTTGTCCTGGTGAATCTCATGATCCATGGGGCCTATATCTTGTGATCAAATCGACACATAGCATTGTCGGCCAAAGTCCTCACGAAGAAATCATGTATGTTGATAGGAATACCATGGATGATGTTGAAGAGGATATTCTTCATGATGCCTATGACATCTTCTTCATTATCATGGCCTTTGATCGGCGCGAGCACACTGCAGAGGATTCGGTAAACAGACCTTGGTGTATATTTGAGCTCGTGGACGAGGAAGGTTTTTCTCGGTGATTTCCCTTCACCCAAAGGCTTCATGAGAACTTCCATCATCCCGTTGGGCAGCTCACGCTCACCGTAAAGCTTCACAGCCTCCTCTGAGGGAATTGATACGGGCAGTTCACGGAGGAGCTCAGTAGCAGGAGCCTTGTAGTGAGTGTTTTGTGTCATCCAGTCAAACACCCAGGTGTTAATGTCTTCAGGGTCTCCAGATATGTGAAGAGTGGCATAAGATTGAAGAATGAGCTCACTATTCCAATCAGAGATGTCTGAGCACATTGGTAGCAGACCAACTTCATGGAGGACATTGAAGACTGGAGCTAGGCACGGTATTGCTTCAAGTTCAACGTGAGAAATATGCCTGTGCTGGAATATCTTGTTTCTTCCACACATCACAGAGGCATAGTAATTCAGTTGTGTCCTCGTCCAAAACTTCAAATGTCTCATTTGAGGCTTATCATAGGGATTCTCTCCAATGAAGTACATGCGTTCTTCAAAGAAGTTCTCCTTTTGAAACTGCGATCACTTGGAGAATGGCTGACGCTGTATTGGCTGAAGATTTTGCTGAGGAACAGGAGGGGAGACAACAATTGCAGTATCGGGGTTGAGCACGACTAAGGCATTGTCTTGATCAGGTGCATTTTCCTCAGCATTGTCCTCAGGGTGAGGAATTTCATCAGCTTGGGCTTTAGGCTGGGCATCAGGCTGGGGAATTTCATCAACTGGAGCATCCTGTTGAGGGTTCTGCTCCGGAGAAGGAATAGGTTCATTCTGAGCCTCAGTGTGAAGATCTTGCTCAGATGGAGGAGTTGGGTCAGCGTGTTCCTCATCTTGAGGATTTTTCTCAGGACTTTGAATTTCATCAGCTTGAGGAATTTCACTTTGCTCTTCCTCAGCTGGCTTGGTGACACAGGCAGTTTCATCAGCTGGTGCAGCTGATCCTTGTGCAGTTACTTCCTGAGGAATGGAGGGCTGAGGACTGTCGTCAATACGAATTTCTTCGTCAGTGTGTTCCTCAGATGCGGCATCCTTCATTTCCTCATCTGTTCCTTTCTCTTGGTCAGCAAGGATGACCATTTCATAAGACGGAGCAACGTTGAGGGTCACAGGGTCCAGTGGAGCATTATCTTCAAGCGCTTTGAGGCGCTTGGCCTCTGTTTCTTCTTCTGCTGAGGAGGCCTTTCTCTTTTTGGCTTCCTTCTCAGAAGCCCTGGTTTTCTTCACGTCTGATGCAGACGGAGTCATCTTATTCACCTTTGAAGCTTTTGGTGAAGGGGTTCTCTCGACAGATTCATCAGCTCGCTTTGAGGAACCAGCTGGAGCAGAGTCATCAGCTTGCTTTGATGAATCAGCTGGGTCAGGGGCAGTCTCACCAGCTGTAGCAAATTCATCAGCTGGATTTTCCATGGTGATTTCTTCAATAGCCGGTACATCCACACGACTTTCTTGGGGTATTTCCTCAGCTTGAGGAGATTCATCGGCTGACTCTTCAATCAGAGGCTGAGGAGTTGGTGCTGGAGGGGCAGCAGTCTTGTTGTAGTCATCAACGTCTTTAGTGGCAAATTTGATAAAACTACTTTTGAGACTCTGACGATCAGATAGCTTGGAGTACTTATCTGTCAAAGTCTTGAACTCAGCCTATGTTGACACCAGTGCATCAGGCGTCAAGTTGAGGAGATTCTGCTTGAGGAATTTCTCCTTTTTAAGCTTAACAACCTTGGCCTGCTTGGCTTGTTGTTCTTTCCACTTGGCTTCATTGATGAATGTGACCACCATGTGGCTAATGCCAGGGAGAAGTTTCAAATCATCAAGTGGAGTGTTTGGGTCCTCATACCAGATATTTATATAGTCTAGGAGGACCGTGGGGTCCATGGCCAGAGGAATGGCGCTGCCAGATGCTTGAGCTACCCTCTCCTGCTTGTTTCTGATTATTGCTTGCAGGGTTTGATCATCATATTCATCACTACCCTCTGATGCAGACAGGACTGTGATGATTTTGCTGGGGCTTGGCTGAGTTGCTCTTTCAGCAGACACCTTAGTCTTCACAGGAGGTGGTGAAGACTTTGTCTCCGAGCTGGTTGCAGCCGGGAGTGAGGAGCTGGAGGTAGCGGTCAGTGGCTTCATGACTGGCTTCTGTACTGGTATCTCTTGAGGCTTTGGTGGTGGTCCTGAGGATTTTGGCTCTGAGGGTTTTGTAACTGATGCCTGAGCAGATTTCTCTTTAGGCTTTGGAGCCCTTGGTTTTGACGGCATAGACTGTGGTTGAGGAATTGCTGAACGAGAGGTCTCAGCGGCAGAGGAAGTAGCTGCAGTTGAGGCAGCAACTGAGGATTCATTGAATTTCCTCACTGCAGCATATGCCTGCTTCTTGAGCTTAGCCAAATGCTTGTCCTTCTCATCCGGATAGTCATCAATGGTCTTGAGGCTTGAGGGATGTGCTACTTGATGAGCCTCAAGTGGGGCCCGTTTGCCAGGAGGCTTCACGGCGAATTTCTTCGCATACTTGGCAGTTACAAATCTGTATTCCTTCCATTCCTTAGCCCATCGGCATTCTATCTTCTGCAGCCTAATCTTTCTCTTGGCCATTGTTTCATTTTCATCAGGTGTGTAATAGTCCAAGTAAACATCCTCAGGGATATCCAAAGCTTTGTTCTGCTCAAGTTTCTTCCCTCCCTTCTGCTTTCTGTCATCCTCCATTTTCTTCAGCTGAGGATTTTGCTTATGAGATTGAACTCTTGAGGATTCTGATGAGACTTGAAGATTTTATTCAAGAAACGCTGGAAATGAGTTAATGTGATGAGAACCGAGAGATTCATCAGCTGACATGTGTGTACCTGTGAACAGAGTATAGTTGCAAGGAATTTGGAGAGGTCATATGCGTTCTCAGATTTGAAGAAAATGAAAAAGCTTGACAGTTGAGGAATTTAACCAGTGGTTGAGGAATTTGCGTAAGCATACTGTTCTTGGGTTCTAGAGTTGTACAGATCCGAAAATTCGCACAATTGAGGAATCTCGTGAAAATCTTAGATGCTTAGTGAAGTTCATCAATGGTGTGGTGATAGGCAGTGTTTGAGGAATCAAGTGCATATCGATTCTAGAGGAAAAACAGATTTCACATCGGAGATGTAAAATAGTAGATCTAACTTGCTGTAAAAATGGGGTTTTTATTTACCCTTGAAGGCGCGTACGAAGAACACAGAAAAGTTGTGGAGAGAAGCTCTTCGGTTGCATGTCCAATGCGCCGTAACCCGGCAGCAGAGGACGTCTACGGCGGCGGCGGACGAAGATGGTCCGACTCCGGCGTGGTTCCGGCGACGGAGAAGTGGAGGCAGTGAAGCTCTTCTTCACCGGCGACGAGACTTCCAGCGGTGGCGCTAGGGTTCGGTGATTTTTGCTATAGCAGGAGAGCGATGGGGCGAAGAAGTGTTTGCCGAGGGGGATAAGGACATACTTATAGGTAGACAATTACTGTTGGCGCAAAGAATTCGGCCCAAACAACCCCTGCCTCTACGTCTCCGCAGGACACGTGTAGCTCCCGAACAAGGCGGTGGAGATAGTGGAGATCGTGGTTATCCGAATGTGGGAAGTGGGGTTCAGTTACTATTCATTAAAGAAACATTTTTGAAGAGTTGAGGATTTTTTGTTACATAATCATCAGCTGACAAGGACGCAGTGAGGATTTTGAACAAAGTTTCAAGTAGAACGCGTATGAAGAATCAAATAGACTAGATGAGAATAGCATAGAGGGAAAGTAGGGTCCGAGCACATTCACTTAGATGAAATATCAACTTGAAGAAATAGCTATAAGTGAATGCTGTTGAGGACTTAAAATCACAGTCTATCTAGTCAAACGAAAGTCATCAAGTGTTTTTAAAGATTGAGTAACTTGAGGATTTTGTGATAAATCGTCACAATGAAGGACAACTGTTTTGAAGAAAAACACATTTTGAGGAAATGGAATATTGAAGAAAATCAACTTGAGGAATTTCACATTGGGCGGTGGCGTGACCCACCATATAAGAATGTTGATTACACACGCCGCGTACAATTGTCGTAGGGCCTTGAGAATCAATTTCTTCGTTGATTTCTTCACATTCCGAGTGACATTCTTCATCAGTTGAAGAAAATTGATTCATCATGTGTTGCACATCTAAGTCATCAATTTTGCATAAGTGTTAGGATGTGTGCATGTTTTTACAAAACATTTGAAGATTCTAAGATATTTAGCTCACACCGCAACTTGCAAAACCTTTTCTCATCCAAGGGCTTAGTGAAGATATCTGCCAGTTGATCATCAGTCTTCACATGGTCTATGAGGATATTGCCCTTGAGGACATGGTCCCGAAGAAAATGATGACGAATCTGGATGTGCTTAGTCTTCGAGTGCTGTATTGGGTTTTATGCAATCTTGATTACACTCTCATTGTCGCAGTAGAGAGGCACATTCTTCATGTTGATATCGTAGTCCTTGAGGGTTTGCTTCATCCATAGTAATCGAGCACAGCATGAAACAGCAGCAATGTACTCAGCTTTGGCACTGGAGAGTGATACGCAGTTCTGCTTCTTTGAGGACCAGCAAACTAGTGATCTACCGAGGAAATGACATGTACCAGAAGTTGACTTGCGATCCACACGATTACCAGCATAGTCAGAATCAGAATATCCTACCAGATGAAGATTGGAGCCCTTGGGATACCATAATCCTAGTGTTGGTGTGTGAGCTAAGTATTGAAGAATATGCTTCACAGCCTCATGGTGTGATTCCTTCGGTTTTGCTTGAAAACGTGCACACATGCAAACACTAAGCATTATATCTGGTCTAGATGCACATAGATACAATAAAGTGCCAATCATAGATCGATATACCTGCTGATCAAATTCTTTACCATTTTCATCAGGGCCGAGATGGCCGTTGGTAGGCATTGGAGTCTTGGCACCTTTGCATTCATGCATGTCGAATTTCCTCAGAACACCCTTGAGGTATTTCTCCTGTGATATGAAGATTCCATTGCGTTGTTGATGAATTTGAAGACCTAAGAAGAATTTCAGCTCCCCCATCATAGACATCTGATATTCTTCACTCATAATGTAAGCAAATTCATCATTGTATCATTTGTCAGTACAGCCAAATATGATATCATCGACATATATTTGGCACACAAATAGCTCATTATCATAGGATTTAGTGAAAAGAGTTGGATCGAGTGAACCAGGTTTGAAGCCTTTCTTCATGAGGAATTCCTTCATTGTATCATACCATGCCCGAGGGGCTTGCTTGAGACCATAGAGCGCCTTTTTGAGTCTGAAGACTTTGTCTGGATTCTTTGGATCCTCAAAACCTGGGGGCTGAGCAACATATACTTCTTCCTCAAGCTTACCATTGAGGAATTCACTTTTCACATCCATTTGATATAAGATGATGTTATGATGATTAGCATAAGCAAGTAGTATTCGAATAGCTTCAAGTCTAGCAACAGGTGCAAAAGTTTCATCGAAATCTATTCCTTCAACCTGGGTGTAGCCTTGGGCTACAAGTCGTGCCTTGTTCCTCACCACTTGACCGTCCTCATCTTGCTTGTTTTGGAAAATTCACTTGGTACCGATGATGTTGTGCTTGCGAGGATCTGGTCGTTTGACGAGCTCCCATACATCATTCATCTTGAATTGAAGAAGTTCGTCTTGCATAGCTTGGATCCACTCCGGTTCCAGGAAAGCCTCAGCAACTTTTGAGGGTTCTGTGATAGATACAAAGGAAAAATGCCCACAAAAGTTAACTAAGTGTGAAGCTTTTGAGCGAGTGAGAGGACCTGGCGCGTTGATGTCGTTGAGGATTTTGTCAAGTTCTACTTCATTTGCAATCCTCGGATGAGCTGGTTGAGGATTGCGTCTGGGCAATTTCCTCAGGAGCATCTTCTTGATTTTCATCAGTGATGGGGATCGTTTCTTCATCAATTTCCTCAATGGGAACAATGTCTTCAGTAGGTTTGAGCTTTATTGCTTCCTCAGGAGACAACTTATCTGGATCAGAAGGCAATTGCTCTCTTTGCGAGCCATTAGTTTCATCGAACCGCACATCTACAGTCTCAACAACTTTGTTGTGATAGTTGTTGAAGACTCTGTAGGTGTGCGAGCCCTTTCCATAACCGAGCATAAAACCCTCATGTGCCTTAGGTGCAAATTTTGAGCTATGGTGAGGATCTCTAATCCAACATTTTGCTCCGAAGACTTTGAAATAACTTACATTGGGTTTCTTATAAGTGAGGAGTTCATATGAGGTTTTCTTGAGGAATTTGTGAAGATATACCCTGTTGATGATATGGCATGCAATGTTGATTGCTTCAGGCTAAAAGCGACGAGGAGTCTGATATTCTTCAAGCATAGTTCTTGCCATCTCAACTAGAGTCCTGTTCTTCCTTTCGACGACACCGTTCTGCTGAGGAGTATAAGGAGCAGATAATTCGTGAGTAATACCAAGTTCATCAAGATAATCATCAAGACCAGTATTTTTGAACTCTGTTCCATTATCACTCCTGATATGTTTGATCTTAACGCCAAAGTTCGTCGAGGCCCTTGAAGAAAATCGTTTGAAGATTTCTAGCACTTCAGTTTTATATACTATGATATGCACCCATGTATATGTGGAATAATCATCAACTATGACGAAGCCATATAAAGATGTTGCATTGGTTAGTGTGGCATAGTGAGTAGGTCCAAATAGATCCAAATGAAGCAATTCGAATGGACGTGTAGTGGTCATGATAGTCTTCGAGGGATGCTTGGATCTGGTCATTTTCCCAGATTCACATGCACCGCAGAGATGATCCTTGAGGAATTTGACTGATTCGATGCCGATGACATGCTTCTTCTTCGCTAGTGTGTGCAAATTCCTCATGCCTGCATGACCTAGTCTTCGGTGCCACAACCATCCTTCTGAGGTTTTTGCTAGTAACCAAGTGGCTGGTTGAGGACCTGTTGAGAAATCAACAATGTACAAATCCCCTCTTCTTACACCTTCGAAGACTTTGGATCTGTCAGATTCCATGATGACTACACATCTATATCTACCAAAGATAACAATCATATCAAGATCACAAAGCATCGATACTGACATGAGGTTAAAACCAAGGGATTCAACAAGCATCACTTTGTCCATATGCCTATCCTTGGAAATAGCCACTTTGCCAAGTCCCAATACCTTGCTTTTACCTTTGTCAGCATATGTGATTTGCTTCAGAGGTGATGGAGTTAGTGGCATATTCATCAGCAAGCTTTTATCACGAGTCATGTGATGTGTGCAGCCACTATCAAGAACCCACTTAGTATTCTTGGGTTTATCATCTTGCAGATTAATTAGTACAGCTTACCATCTCATATGCTTCAGATTTGAAGAATATGATATCAATTTCATCAGATAAAAATTTCATCACAACAGAATTATAAGGACGTGTGAAATATTTCTATTTCATCAATATTAGCTTGCGTCCTATCAAGCATTTCCTCAGGTCTCCAGCAAATTCTTCAGATGGCGATTTTCATCTGGAGACCTGACGTGCAGAGGTGATTAGTTCGATTTCTTCACCACCCACAGCTGAAGGGGTGGTAAAGCATTCATCATCCTGCGAGTACCATATGAGAAAGGTGGCATTGAAGCTAATCCACTTCTCTTAACAGTAGGGGGATTAAAGTACTGATATGAATATGCAGAGAACTGGTTTGAGGATTTATGAACATAATGATTTGAAGAGTAACGCTCATATTCATATTCCTTGTAGTTTCCCTGCATGTTAGACGCATTAGCACGGGTACGAGCATATTCTTGACCAATTGAGGATTTTGATCCTCTTGAAGACTTTGGTCCTCCCGAGGGATTTGATCTAGGGTTCAAATTCTTCATCGGTGGTGTCATGAGGACATTCACCTGAAGATTTTCAGGACAGCTTTTGGGAACCCAGATTTTCCTCAAGGGAGGACCATTCCTGCAGTTAGTTCCAACATATCGAGCAAATACTTCGCCAGACTGATTTTTGAACAGTTTATAGTTGGAGTCAAATGACTCATCTAAGGAATAGGATAATTCACATGAAAAGCCAGTTAGATTGGATGGATCAAAAGGAGGCCCAGTAGCAGCAACCCACGAGGTTTTGGGATACTGCTCAGGTTTCCAATAAGATCCATCTGCATTTAATTTCCTCTCAAAGACAATTCCTTCTTTCCTCGGGTTCCTGTTCAAGATCTGCTTTTTGAGCACATCACAAAGGGTTTGATGTCCTTTGAGACTTTTGTATATGCCTGTCACATACAATTCCTTCAACACTGCATTTTCATCAGTAACATTTGTGTATTCCTCAAGTGAGGAAATAGACACTACAGGTGCAGTTGAAGAATTTGTAGCAATAGAAGCATTTGATGATTCTGGTGAAGAATTAGCAGTTTCGCGTTCAATGCATTTAAGACATGGAGGAATGAATTCAACTTGAGCAGCGCTGATTTGTTGAGCTAGTAATGAATCATTTTCCATATGAAGATCATCATGAGACATCCCCAGCTTCTCTAGATCAAGCTTCCTTTGAAGAAATTCATAGGAAAGTTTCTCATGATCAGCGAGGAGTGTATCATAATGATCTTGAAGATTATCAAATCTAGACTGAAGACTTTTTACATCTTCAGTGAGGATTTGGGTAAGGTTCATTTCATCATTCAACAGATCATCACTTCTATCTAGCAGTTTCTGAAGCTTTTCTAGGGCAGATTGTTGTTTAGTGGCAATGATAGCAAGTTTATTATAGCTGGGTTTTTATAATCATTAGGTTCATAGTCACTTGAATCAGAGGAGGAAGCATCATTCGGTACCTTTGAAACTTTTGGCATGAAGCAATAGGTTGGAGCGAGGTCATCAACATAGTCGTCAGTGTGGATGGTGTTATCGTCTTCTTCAAGGTTGAAGATTGACTTACTGAGGAAAGTGGTTTCCAGTGCAAGACTAGCCTGTCCGGATTTTGAGTCTTCATCAGAACCCTCTTCTTCATCACATTCCTCTGATTCTACCTCGAAATCCATTTCCTTGCCAATAAGTGCCCGAGCCTTTCTAAAACTAGTCTTCTTGTGCGACGAGGGCTTTGAAGATGAGGATTTTGAAGATTTCTTCTTCTTCTTCGAGCAACAGAACTGTCATCCTTGTATTTCTTCTTATTTGATTCCTTTCCCGAACGGGGATAGTCAGCAATGTAATGTCCTGATTTCTTGCATTTGTGGCAGGTTCTTTTCTTGTAGTCCTCAGATGAAGATTCTGATTTCCTCATGTCTCTTCTTGAAGATTTACCGAACTGGCCACGTCGTGTAAACCTCTGGAATTTCCTCACGAGCATTGCAAGCTCCTGTCCAAATTCTTCAGGATCACCAATGCTATCATCCGAATCTTCTTCTTCAGATGAGGAAATTGCCCTAGCCTTCAGTGCACGTGGTCTAGAAAAGCTTGGTCCATATAGATCTTTCTTTTCTTCTAGCTGGAATTCATGAGTATTGAGTCTTTCGAGTATATCAGCTGGATCAAGCATCTTGTAGTCTGGTCTTTCTTGAATCATCAGTACTAAAGTAGCAAATGAAGAATCCAAAGATCTTAGCATTTTCTTCACAACTTCATGATCAGTAATGTCTCGAGCTCCCAGTGCTTGCAGTTCATTTGATATGTCAGTAAGGCGATCAAAGGTGTCTTGGCATCTTTCATTGTCATGCCTCTTGAAGCGATTGCAGAGATTGCGAAGAATATCAACAAGAGAGTCACGCTGGGTTGATACTCCTTCATTTACTTTGCACAGTCTCTCCCAGATCAGTGTTGTAGAGCCCAAAGCACTCACTCTTCCAAACTGGCCTGGGCTCAGATGACCAAAGATGATATTCTTCGCTTGAGAATCAAGTTGCTTGAATTTCTTCACATCAGCAGCAGAGACACTAGCAGGGATGATGGGGACGCCATGTTCCACAATATACCAGAGATCATTGTCAATAGCTTGTAGATGCATTTGCATCTTGTCCTTCCAGAAGGGAAAGTTCTTTCCTTCGAAAGTAGGACATGCTGCAGTCACCTTAAACACGCCTGCAGTCGACATAACTAAAACTCCAGGTGGTTAAACCAAAATCACACATAACAAGGGAGTACCTTGCTCTGATACCAATTGAAAGTGCGTTATATCGACTAGAGGGGGGGTGAATAGGAGATTTTTAGAATTTCATCACTGAGGAAATTCCTTTTGAGGAAATTACTCACTGATGACTAACTTACAGCGGAAACAGTAAAGGATCAGAAGTGCAAAGATTCACAACAACAGTTTTTCAGTGTGAGGAATGTGAAAACAGATTGCACAGTGAGCAGGCACGAAGAAAACAGATGAGGATTAACTAGCGTGAAGAATTTGGGGTTGAGGAATTTCAGAGAAAGTCTTCAGCAAATTCTTCAAACAGTAACAGTGAAAGTCATCAACACATAATTTGAGGAAAATAAGGAGTTGAGGTATTAGAACCCGTTTCACAGCAAAGACAGTAGTTGATGACCCAGTTCCAACTGCTGTGACAGTTGTACATCTGGTTTGGAGCGGCTTGGTATTGAAACCAAAGGACACACATGTTGGAATTATGCCCTAGAGGCAATAATAAATATAGTTATTATTATAATTCCTGTATCAAGATAATTGTTTATTATCCATGCTATAATTGTATTGAATGAAGACTCATTTACATGTGTGGATACATAGACAAAACACCGTCCCTAGCAAGCCTCTAGTTGGCTAGACAGTTAATCAAAGATAGTCAGTGTCTTCTGATTATGAACAAGGTGTTGTTGCTTGATAACTGGATCACATCATTAGGAGAATCACGTGATGGACTAGACCCAAACTAATAGACGTAGCATGTTGATCGTGTCATTTTGTTGCTACTGTTTTCTGCATGTCAAGTATTTGTTCCTATGACCATGAGATCATATAACTCACTGACACCGGAGGAATGCTTTGTGTGTATCAAACGTCACAACATAACTGGGTGACTATAAAGATGCTCTACAGGTATCTCCGAAGGTGTTAGTTGAGTTAGTATGGATCAAGACTGGGATTTGTCACTCCGTGTGACGGAGAGGTATCTCGGGGCCCACTCGGTAATACAACATCACACACAAGCCTTGCAAGCAATGTGACTTAGTGTAAGTTGCGGGATCTTGTATTACGAAACGAGTAAAGAGACTTGTCGGTAAACGAGATTGAAATAGGTATACGGATACTGATGATCGAATCTCGGGCAAGTAACATACCGAAGGACAAAGGGAATGACATACAGGATTATATGAATCCTTGGCACTGAGGTTCAAACGATAAGATCTTCGTAGAATATGTAGGATCCAATATGGGCATCCAGGTCCCGCTGTTGGATATTGACCGAGGAGTCTCTTGGGTCATGTCTACATAGTTCTCGAACCCGCAGGGTCTGCACACTTAAGGTTCGACGTTGTTTTATGCGTATTTGAGTTATATGGTTGGTTACCGAATGTTGTTCGGAGTCTCGGATGAGATCACGAACGTCACGAGGGTTTCCGGAATGGTCCGGAAACGAAGATTGATATATAGGATGACCTCATTTGATTACCGGAAGGTTTTCGGAGTTACCGGGAATGTACCGGGAATGACGAATGGGTTCGAGGAGTTCACCGGGGGGGGGGACCCACCCCGGGGAAGCCCATAGGCCTTGAGGGTGGCGCACCAGCCCTTAGTGGGCTGTTGGGACAGCCCAAAAGGGCCCTATGCGCCTAGGAAAGAAAATCAAAGAGAAAAAAAGGGAGGTGGGAAGGGAAGGAAGGACTCCCACCCACCAAACCAAGTCCAACTCGGTTTGGGGGGGGAGCCTTCCCCCCTTGGCTCGGCCGACCCCCTTGGGGCTCCTTGAGCCCCAAGGCAAGGTCCCCTCCCTCCCACCTATATATACGGAGGTTTTAGGGCTGATTTGAGACGACTTTTCCACGGCAGCCCGACCACATACCTCCACGGTTTTTCCTCTAGATCGCGTTTCTGCGGAGCTCGGGCGGAGCCCTGCTGAGACAAGGTCATCACCAACCTCCGGAGCGCCATCACGCTGCCGGAGAACTCTTCTACCTCTCCGTCTCTCTTGCTGGATCAAGAAGGCCGATATCATCGTCGAGATGTACGTGTGCTGAACGCGGAGGTGCCGTCCGTTCGGTACTAGATCGTGGGACTGATCGCGGGATTGTTCGCGGGGCGGATCGAGGGACGTGAGGACGTTCCACTACATCAACCGCGTTCACTAACGCTTCAGCTGTACGGTCTACAAGGGTACGTAGATCACTCATCCCCTCTCGTAGATGGACATCACCATGATAGGTCTTCGTGCGCGTAGGAAATTTTTTGTTTCCCATGCGACGTTCCCCAACAGTGGCATCATGAGCTAGGTTCATACATAGATGTCTTCTCGAGTAGAACACAAAAGTTTTTGTGGGCGGTGATGTGCGTTTTGCTGCCCTCCTTAGTCTTTTCTTGATTCCGCGGTATTGTTGGATTGAAGCGGCTTGGACCGACATTACTCGTACGCTTACGAGAGACTGGTTTCATCGCTACGAGTAACCCCGTTGCTTAAAGATGACTGGCAAGTGTCAGTTTCTCCAACTTTAGTTGAATCGGATTTGACCGAGGAGGTCCTTGGATGAGGTTAAATAGCAACTCATATATCTCCGTTGTGGTGTTTGCGTAAGTAAGATGCGATCCTACTAGATACCCGTGGTCACCACGTAAAACATGCAACAACAAAATTAGAGGACATCTAACTTGTTTTTGCAGGGTATGATTGTGATGTGATATGGCCAACGATGTCATGTGATATATTGGATGTATGAGATGATCATGTTGTAATAGCTAATATCTACTTGCACGTCGATGGTACGGCAACCGGCAGGAGCCATAGGGTTGTCTTTATACTAACGTTTGTGCTTGCAGATGCGTTTACTATTTTGCTAGGATGTAGCTTTAGTAGTAATAGCATGAGTAGCACGACAACCCCGATGGCGACACGTTTATGGAGATCATGGTGCGGCGTCGGTGACAAGAAGATCGTGCCGGTGCTTTGGTGATGGAGATCAAGGAGCACGTGATGATGGCCATATCATGTCACTTATGAATTGCATGTGATGTTAATCCTTTTATGCACCTTATTTTGCTTAGAACGACGGTAGCATTATGAGGTGATCTCTCACTAAAATATCAAGACGAAATTGTGTTCTCCCCGACTGTGCACCGTTGCTACAGTTCGTCGTTTCGAGACACCACGTGATGATCGGGTGTGATAGACTCAACGTTCACATACAACGGGTGCAAAACAGTTGCGCACGCGGAACACTCGGGTTAAGCTTGACGAGCCTAGCATGTGCAGACATGGCCTCGGAACACATGAGACCGAAAGGTCGATCATGAATCATATAGATGATATGATTAGCATAGGGATGCTTACCACTGAAACTATACTCAACTCACGTGATGATCGGACTTGAGCTAGTGTAAATGGATCATGAACCACTCAAATGGCTGGAGAGATGTACTTTTTGAGTGGGAGTTTAGCGAATAATTTGGTTAAGTTAAACTCTAATTATCTTGAACATAGTCTAAGTCCACTTTGAATATATTTGTGTTGTAGATCATGGCTCACGCGTCAGTCACCCTGAATTTTAATACGTTCCTAGAGAAAGCTAAGTTGAAAGATGATGGAAGCAACTTTGTAGACTGGGCTCGTAGTCTTAAGCTAATCTTACAAGCTCGGAAGAAGGATTATGTCCTTAATGCTGCGCTAGGAGATGAACCACCCGCTACGGCTGATCAGGATGTTAGGAACGCTTGGTTAGCACGTAAGGAGGACTACTCATTAGTTCAATGTGCAGTCTTCTATGGCTTAGAACTGGGACTTCAACATCGCTTTGAGCGTCATGGAGCATTTGAGATGTTCCAGGAGTTGAAGTTTATCTTTCAGAAGAACGCCCGAATCGAGAGGTATGAGACCTCCGATAAATTCTATGCTTGCAAGATGGAGGAGAACTCGTCTGTCAGTGAACATGTGCTCAAAATGTCTGGGTACTCAAACCGTCTAGCTGAGCTGGGGATTGAACTCCCGCAAGAAGCTATCACTGACAGAATCCTTCAATCACTGCCGCCAAGCTATAAAGGCTTTGTGTTGAACTACAACATGCAAGGGATGAACAAGTCTCCCGGCGAGTTGTTTGCGATGCTGAAAGTCGCAGAGTCTGAACTCCATAAAGAGCATCAAGTATTGATGGTGAATAAGACCACTAGTTTCAAGAGAAACGGCAAAGGCAAGAAGGGTAATTCAAAGAAGAGCGGCAAGCCTGTTGCTAATCCGATGAAGAAACCCAAAGCTGGACCTAAGCCTGAAACAGAGTGTTACTATTGCAAGGGTATGGGTCACTGGAAGCGCAATTGCCCCAAGTATCTGGCAGATAAGAAGGCGGCCAAAGAAAAATCATGTATATTTGATATACATGTTATTGATGTGTACTTAACCAGCTCTCGTACTAGTGCCTGGGTATTCGATACCGGTCATGTTGCTCATATTTGCAACTCGAAACAGGAACTGCGGAATAGACGAAGGCTGGCGAAAGATGAAGTGACGATGCGCGTAGGAAATGGTTCCAAGGTTGATGCAATCGCCGTCGGCACAGTTTCACTTCAGTTACCGTCAGGATTAGCGATGAACTTAAATCATTGTTATTTAGTGCCTGCGTTGAGCATGAACATTATATCTGGATCTTGTTTATTGCGAGACGGTTACTCTTTTAAGTCAGAGAATAATGGTTGTTCTATTTCTATGAGTAACATCTTTTATGGTCATGCACCCAATGTGAGAGGATTGTTCATATTGAATCTTGATAGCGATACACACATACATAACATTGAGACCAAAAGAGTTAGAGTTAACAATGATAGCGCCATATTTTTGTGGCACTGCCGCTTAGGTCATATTGGTGTAAAGCACATGAAGAAACTCCATGCCGATGGACTTTTGGAGTCACTTGACTTTTATTCACTTGACACGTGCGAACCATGCCTCATGGGCAAGATGACTAAAACTCCGTTGTCCAGAACAATGGAGCATGCAAGTGACTTGTTGGAAATCATACATACCGATGTGTGTGGTCCGATGAGCGTAGAGGCACGCGGCGGATATCGTTATTTTCTCACCTTCACTGACGATTTGAGTAGATATGATTATGTCTACTTAATGAAGCACAAGTCTGAAACATTTGAAAAGTTCAAGCAATTTCAGAGTGAAGTTGAAAATCATCGTAACAAGAAGATCAAGTTCCTACGGTCTGATCGTGGGGGTGAATATCTGAGTTTCGAGTTTGGTGCTCACTTAAAACAATGTGGAATTGTTTCACAGTTGACACCGCCTGGAACACCACAGCGTAATGGTGTGTCCGAACGTCGTAATCGTACTTTATTAGAGATGGTGTGGTCTATGATGTCTCTTACCGATTTGCCGTTATCGTTTTGGGGTTATGCATTAGAAACAACTGCATTCACTTTAAATAGGGCACCATCAAAATCCGTTGAGACGACACCATATGAACTGTGGTATGGCAAAAGGCCAAAGTTGTCGTTTCTTAAAGTTTGGGGATGTGATGCTTATGTCAAAAAGCTTCAGCCTGAAAAGCTGGAACCCAAAGCGGAAAGGTGCATCTTCATAGGCTACCCAAAAGAGACAGTTGGGTACACCTTCTATCTCAAATCCGAGGGCAAAGTGTTTGTTGCTAAAAACAGAGCTTTTCTCGAGAAAGAGTTTCTCTCGAGAGAATTGAGTGGGAGGAAGATAGAACTTGACGAGGTTGTCGAACCTCTTATCCCTCTAGATGGTGGCGCAGGGCAAGGGGAAACCTCTGTCATTGCGACGCCGGTTGAGGAGGTAGTTAATGATGTTGATCATGAAACTCCAGTTCAAGTTTCTGTCGAACCACGCAGGTCGACGAGATCACGTGCTGCTCCAGAGTGGTACGGTAATCCCGTCTTAACGATCTTGTTGTTGGACAACAATGAACCTGCAAATTATGAAGAAGCAATGGTGGGCCCAGATTCCAACAAATGGCTAGAAGCCATGGAGTCCGAGATAGGATCCATGTATGAGAGCAAAGTGTGGACTTTGGAGGTACTACCTGAGGGACGCAAGGCTATTCAGAACAAATGGATTTATAAGAAGAAGACGGACGCTGACGGCAATGTGACCGTTTATAAAGCTCGACTTGTGGCAAAAGGTTTTTCGCAAGTTCAAGGAATTGACTACGATGAGACATTCTCACCCGTAGCGATGCTTAAGTCCGTCAGAATCATGTTAGCAATAGCTGCATTTTTCGATTATGAAATCTGGCAGATGGATGTCAAAACGGCGTTCCTTAACGGTTTCCTTAAGGAAGAGTTGTATATGATGCAGCCCGAAGGTTTTGTTGATCCTAAGAATGCTAACAAGGTGTGCAAGCTCCAGCGATCCATTTATGGACTGGTGCAAGCATCTCGGAGTTGGAACAAGCGCTTTGATGAGGTGATCAAAGCGTTTGGGTTTATACAAGTGGTTGGAGAATCTTGTATTTACAAGAAAGTGAGTGGGAGCTCTATGGCGTTTCTAATATTATATGTGGATGACATATTGCTGATTGGAAACAACGTAGAGCTTTTGGAGAGCATAAAGGGTTACTTGAATAAAAGTTTCTCTATGAAGGACCTAGGAGAAGCTGCTTACATTCTAGGCATTAAGATCTACAGGGATAGATCAAAACGCGTGATAGGACTTTCACAAAGCACATACCTTGATAAAGTTTTGAAAAGGTTCAAAATGGAACAGTCCAAGAAGGGGTTCTTGCCAGTTTTACAAGGTACGAGATTGAGTAAGACTCAGTGCCCAGCAACTGATGAAGATAGAGAGCATATGCGCTCCGTCCCCTATGCTTCAGCCATAGGTTCTATCATGTATGCAATGCTGTGCACTAGACCGGATGTTAGCCTGGCCATAAGCATGACAGGTAGGTTCCAGAGTAATCCAGGAGTGGATCACTGGACAGCGGTCAAGAATATCCTGAAGTACCTGAAAAGGACTAAGGAGATGTTTCTCGTGTATGGAGGTGACGAAGAGCTCGCCGTAAAAGGTTACGTCGATGCAAGCTTTGACACAGATCCGGACGACTCTAAGTCGCAAACCGGATACATATTTATTCTTAATGGGGGTGCGGTAAACTGGTGCAGTTCCAAGCAAAGCGTCGTAGCAGATTCTACATGTGAAGCATAGTACATGGCTGCCTCGGAGGCAGCTAAGGAGGGTGTCTGGATGAAGCAATTCATGACGGATCTTGGAGTGGTGCCAAGCGCACTAAATCCAATAACCTTGTTCTGTGATAACACGGGTGCCATTGCCTTAGCAAAGGAACCACGGTTTCACAAAAGGACCAGACACATCAAACGACGCTTCAACCTCATCCGCGACTACGTCGAAGAGGAGGACGTGAATATATGCAAAGTGCACACGGATCTGAATGTAGCAGACCCGCTGACTAAGCCTCTTCCACGGGCAAAGCATGATCAACACCAGAACTGTATGGATGTTAGATTTATTACAATGTAAATCGCATGATGATGTGAGGGCTGGATTATTGACTCTAGTGCAAGTGGGAGACTGTTGGAATTTTGCCCTAGAGGCAATAATAAATATAGTTATTATTATAATTCCTGTATCAAGATAATCGTTTATTATCCATGCTATAATTGTATTGAATGAAGACTCATTTACATGTGTGGATACATAGACAAAACACCGTCCCTAGCAAGCCTCTAGTTGGCTAGCCAATTAATCAAAGATAGTCAGTGTCTTCTGATTATGAACAAGGTGTTGTTGCTTGATAACTGGATCACGTCATTAGGAGAATCACGTGATGGACTAGACCCAAACTAATAGACGTAGCATGTTGATCGTGTCATTTTGTTGCTACTGTTTTCTGCGTGTCAAGTATTTGTTCCTATGACCATGAGATCATATAACTCACTGACACCGGAGGAATGCTTTGTGTGTATCAAACGTCGCAACGTAACTGGGTGACTATAAATATGCTCTACAGGTATCTCCGAAGGTGTTAGTTGAGTTAGTATGGATCAAGACTGGGATTTGTCACTCCGTGTGACGGAGAGGTATCTCGGGGCCCACTCGGTAATACAACATCACACACAAGCCTTGCAAGCAATGTGACTTAGTGTAAGTTGCGGGATCTTGTATTACGAAACGAGTAAAGAGACTTGTCGGTAAACGAGATTGAAATAGGTATACGGATACTGACGATCGAATCTCGGGCAAGTAACATACCGAAGGACAAAGGGAATGACATACGGGATTATATGAATCCTTGGCACTGAGGTTCAAACGATAAGATCTTCGTAGAATATGTAGGATCCAATATGGGCATCCAGGTCCCGCTGTTGGATATTGACCGAGGAGTCTCTCGGGTCATGTCTACATAGTTCTCGAACCCGCAGGGTCTGCACACTTAAGGTTCGACGTTGTTTTATGCGTATTTGAGTTATATGGTTGGTTACCGAATGTTGTTCGGAGTCCCAGATGATATCACGGACGTCACGAGGGTTTCCGGAATGGTCCGGAAACGAATATTGATATATAGTCTGACCTCATTTGATTACCGGAAGGTTTTCGGAGTTACCGGGAATGTACCGAGAATGACGAATGGGTTCTGGGAGTTCACCGGGGGGGGGGGGGGCAACCCACCCCGGGGAATCCCATAGGCCTTGAGGGACAGCCCAAAAGGGCCCTATGCGCCTAGGAAAGAAAATCAATGAGAAAAAAAGGGAGGTGGGAAGGGAAGGAAGGACTCCCACCCACCAAACCAAGTCCAACTCGGTTTGGGGGGGGGGGGAGCCTTCCCCCCCTTGGCTCGGCCGACCCCCTTGGGGCTCCTTGAGCCCCAAGGCAAGGTCCCCTCCCTCCCACCTATATATACAGAGGTTTTAGGGCTGATTTGAGACGACTTTTCCACGGCAGCCCGACCACATACCTCCACGGTTTTTCCTCTAGATCGTGTTTCTGCGGAGCTCGGGCGGAGCCCTGCTGAGACAAGGTCATCACCAACCTCCGGAGCGCCATCACGCTGCCGGAGAACTCTTCTACCTCTCCGTCTCTCTTGCTGGATCAAGAAGGCCGAGATCATCGTCGAGCTGTACGTGTGCTGAACGCGGAGGTGCCGTCCGTTCGGTACTAGATCGTGGGACTGATCGCGGGATTGTTCACGGGGCGGATCGAGGGACGTGAGGACGTTCCACTACATCAACCGCGTTCACTAACGCTTCTGCTGTACGGTCTACAAGGGTACGTAGATCACTCATCCCCTCTCGTAGATGGACATCACCATCATAGGTCTTCGTGCGCGTAGGAAAATTTTTGTTTCCCATGCGACGTTCCCCAACAACACAGTCCCGTGACACATAGTCCCTACCGTGTTCTCCTTGGGCTAAGAACACACAGTCCTCGCCCAACACTCGTGGTACTTCAGGGCAGACTTCCAAACCCTCACAAACTTGGTCACCCGGCGATCCACAATTGACTGCTGGAAAGCTCTAGACCATGACGCCTAACCGTCTGGAGGATGCACAGTCCTCAAAGGTAAAAGGCTTCAGTCCCACACAGGAACAACTTCTTTAGTGATGCTCAATCACTTGGTTCTAGGTTTGTGGTTTCGGTGTATGGGGTATTTCCTCACTGATGAATTACTCTCGAAGACTCTAAGGAATTGGGTTGCTCTTATGACAAGTGTCAGTTCCTAATGGAGCAGCCAACCAACTAATGTTTGTGGGGGGGGGGCTATTTATAGCCTGGGAGAATCCCGACATGATTTGACACTAATGCCCTTAAATAATATGACCGTTGGTGTGGATAATACCAATGATGTGGCGTGGCAATCGAAACGGTCGGAACCCTCAACTGTGAGAGTCCTCATGTCACTCGTATTCCTCACTTGAGGCTTTTGGTAGGATTAGGCTTGGGTTGAGCATCATGAGGAAATTCATTCCAAAGTGTAACTTAGACCCCCTTTAATAGTACGTTGTTCCTATTACTCAAGTGTGAAGAAAATAAAACAGAAAGAGTAAATCTTCATGCTTCAAAGTCTTCATAATGATTTTCTTCCGGACACACCGAATTCCTCAGTTTTAATATCTTCATGAGGAATATCGATTTCATTGCAGATTCTTCGCGATTCAATTCTTCAGCTTCAGACCAATTTCTTCAACCGAAGATATATATTTTTAGGGGTCGATATTCATGAAATATCTCAAACTCCTCAGTGACTTATAGATCTTGTGTACGCTCACAAACACATTAGATACTTAACCTATAAGTTTTCAAACCACCATAATCACTAAGGGGCACTAGATGCACTTACATTAACACTTATGCAAAATTGGTGATGTAGAGACAGCGGCTATTTGGTCTAATATTTTCGCGCCAACAGTTACCGCCTGGCTATAAATATGTCCCCATCTCCCTTTGGTAAAATCTTCTTCGTCCCATCGCCCTCCTGCTACAGCAAAGCTCAAAATCCCTAGCGCCACCGCGAGAAGTCTAGACACCGGCGAAGAAGAGCTTGACTGCCTCGACCTCTCCGTCGCCGAAACCACGCCTTAATCGGACCATCTTCGTCCGCCGCCGCCGTAGGTGTCCTCTGTTGCCGAGTAAGGGCACATTGGACTCGCACCGAAAGAGCATCTACTGCTACCTCTTCTATGTTCTTCGTGCGCGCCATCTAGGGTAAATAAAAACCCTATTTTTACACCTTGTTTGATCTACTATTTTACCTTAGAGATGTGAAATCTGTTTTTCCTCAAATATCCATCAGTTCCTTTTCCCCCTCAAACACTGCCTATCACCCAACTGTTGATGAACTTCACTAAGCATCTAAGATTTTCACAAGATTCCTCAGTTGTGCTAATTTTCGGATGTGTACAACTCTAGAACCCAAGAATAGTATGCTTAGACGAATTTCCTCAACCACTGGTCAAATTCCTCAACTGTCAAAATTTTCATTTCATCAAATCTGAGAACGCATATGACCTCTCCAAATTCCTCGCAACTATACTCTGTTCACAGGTACAAACATGTCAGCTGATGAACCTCTAGGTTCTCATCAACTTAACTCATTTGCAGTGTTTCTTGAAGAAAATCTGCAAGTTTCATCAGAATCCTCAAGAGTTCAATTTCCTCAGCAAAAGCCTCAGCTGAAGAAAATGGAGGATGAAAGGAAGCAAAAGGGTGACAAGAAACTCGAGCAGAACACTGCCATAGATATCCCTGAGGATATATACCTTGAATACTGCACTCGTGATGAACAAGAATCTATGCCCAAGAGAAAGATCAGGCTTCAAAAGATAGAACGCCGATGGGCTAAGGAGTGGAAAGAGTACAGATTTTTCACTCCCAAATATGCGAAAAATTCTCTCTGAAGCCTACTGGCAAACGGCCTCCACTTGAGGATTATCATGAAGCACACCCCTCAAGCCTCAAGACAATTGATGACTATTATGAGGAAAAGTCAAAACACTTGTCAAAGCTTCAGAAGCAAGCAGAAGCTGCTGTGAGGAAGTTCAATGAAGGATCTGCTGCTGCTGCAACTGCCGCCACTTCCTCTGCAGCTGAGACTTCTGGTACGCCCTTTCCTCAAATGAAGTCTGTGCCATTAAAACCAAAGGCTTCAAAGCCTCAAGAGAAAATGCCTCAGAAAACTGCACCATCATCAGCACCAAAACCCTCAGCACCAAAATCCTCAGCACCACCAAAGGCTTCAAAGCCTGAACAGAAGCCAATTGTGAAGCAACTGCCCGCTATCTCCAGCTCCTCAGTCCTATATGCAACAAGCTCCAAGACAAAGTCTTCACCGACTCCTCTGAAGACTAAGGTGACTGCTGGGAGAGGAACAAGACCAAGCCCAAGCAAAATCATCAAGGTCCCTTCTACATCAGAAGGTAGTGATGAATTTGATGATGACACTCTGTAAGCCATCATCAGAAACAAGCAAGAGAGGGTAGCTGAAGCTTCTGGCAGCTCCATTCCTTTGGCCATGGACCCAAAAGTCCTCCTCGATTACATCAACATCTCGTATGAGGACCCCAACACTCCAATTGATGATTCGAAGCTTCCCCCCGACATCAGCCACATGGTGGCCACATTCATCAATGAGGCCAAGTGGAAGGAGCAGCAAACCAAACAGGCCAAGGTTGCCAAGCTCAAAAAGGAGAAATTCCTGAGGTAGAATCTCCTCAACCTCATGCCTGATGCACTTGTGTCAACACATGCTGAATTGAAGACTTCGACTGACAAGTACTCTAAGCTTTCTGACCGTCAAAGTCTCAAAAACACCTTCATCAAATTTTCCACTGATGTAGTTGATGATTACAACAAGAAGGCTGCCCCTCCAGTACCAACTCCTCAGCCTCTAATTGAAGAACCAGCTGATGAAACTGCTCATGCTGAGGAAATCCCTCAAGAAAGTCATGCTGATGAACCGTTTATTGAGGAAATTACCAAGGAAAATCCACCTGATGACTCTGCTACAGCTGGTGAGACTGACCCTGCTCCAGTTCCTACTTCTAAGCCAGCTGATGACTCTACTCCAGCTGGTGCCTCTAAGCCAGCTGATGCCTCTGCTCCAGCTGATGAAATTGTCTCAGCTGAGAAAACACCTTCACCAAAAGCTTCAAAGGTGAAGAAAATGACTCCATCTGCATCAGACGGGAAAAAGACCAGGGCTGCTGAAAAGGAAGCCAAGAAAAGAAAAGCTTCATCACTAGAAGAATCCACTGAGGCCAAGCGCCTGAAAGCACTTGAAGAAAATGCACCTCTGGATCATGTGCCTCTCAACAGCGCTCCATCATATGAGATGATCCCCTTCACAAGCGAAGACAAGGATCAAGGGGCAGATGAGGAAATGAAGAAAGTTGAATCTGAGGAACATACATATGAGGAAATTTGCATTGATGACAGTCCTCAGTCCTTCATTCCTCCTGAAGAAACTGCACAAGGATCAGCTGCACCAACTGATGAATCTGGCTCCTCCACCAAGCAAACTCCTCAAGTTGAGGAAGAACAACGTGAAAATCCTCAGCCTGATGAAAGTCATGATCCTGAGAAAAATCCTCAACCCGAGGCTCAGGTTGACCCAACTCCTCCTCCTGAGCAAAACCCTCAAGCTGAGGCTCAGGATGAACCAGTTCCTCCTCCAGAGCAAAACCCTCATCAGGAAGCTCCGGTTGACGACATTCCTCAACCAGAGCATGCTCCTCAGCCTGAAGCACAAGCTGATGAAAATCCTCAGCCCGAGGACCATGCTGAGGACACTGCACTAGATCCATAAAATGCCTTAGTCGTCCTCAACCCAGAATCTGCAATAGTTGTCTCTCCTCAAGTCAAGCCGCAAAATCTTCAGCCAATGCAGCGTCAGCTAAAGTTTCAAAGGAGTCCTTCTTTGAAGAACACATGTTCTTCACCGGAGAAAATCCTTATGACAAGCCTCGCATCAGCCATCTGAAGTTTTGGACAAGGACACAACTCAACTACTATGCCTCTGTGTTGTGTGGAAGAAACAAGATTTTCCAGCACAGGCACATTCCTCACATTGAGCTTGAAGAAATTCCATGCTTTGCTCCAGTCCTCAACATCCTCTTTGAAGCTGGACTCCTCCCAATGTGCTCAGATATCTGTGACTAGAATAGTGAGCTCATTCTTCAATTCTATGCAACTCTTCACATCTCAGGAGATCCAACAGACATCAACACATGGGTGCTGGATTGGATGCCGCAAACCACACACTTCAAGGCTCCTGCTAATGAGCTGCTGCGTGAACTACCAGTATCAATTCCCTCAGAGCATGCAGTAAAGCTATATGATGAACGTGAGCTGGCTAACAAGATGATGGATGTCCTCATGAAGCCTTTGGCTAAGGGGCAACCACCAAAAACCACCTTCCTGGTCCATGAGCTGAAATATGAACCCAGGACGGTTTACAAAATCCTTTGCAGCGTTCTTGCGCTAATCAAGGGCCATGATGATGAAGAAGACATCGTAGGCATCATGAAGAATATCCTCTTCAACATCACACATGGCATTTCCATCAACGTTCATGATTTCTTCTTGAGGACTATGGCCGAAAATGCTATGGCTCCTTTTGACCACAAGATATATGCTCCATGGATCATGAGATTCATCAGACACAGGTCAGGCATCAACTATCACACTAATTTCAACAACCATATCGGTTATATGCCTCCTCTTAGGGTCAACAAGGAGATTTTCGAGCCTGTTGAAGGAAAAGGCAAGTCTGTCATTGATGAAGGCAATCGGCCCCTTGATGGCCAGTTCAGAGAGCCCGAAGCTTATTCTTCATGGGATGACACTGAGACCCATCCTCCAAGTCCTGTTGCTCCTAGGGTGCTGAATACCAGAGAGCTTCTTCTCAGTCTTCACCAGAAGGTGGATCGGAATCACAAGTGGGTCAAACGCAAGTTCGGCGCCATTGTGAAAACCCTCAATGAAACATAGAATGCTGTGAAGCTTAACCATCATTATCTTCATGAGGTTTTTGATCGCACCTAGGCTACGCTGGCTCATTTGAAGACTCCAGCAGAACTTGAAGAATTGGAGTTTGTGTGGGACTTCGACTGGTCGTGGCCACCAACGAAGAAATTCAGGCCAATCCCAGTACCATACCTTGAGGACAGTTCGTTTTCTTCATTCCGCACTGCTGAATCAGATGAAGAACAACAAGACACTGCCACCGGTCCAAGGAGGAAGTCTGCTCCGAAGAATCCTCACGCGTCTTCCTCAACCGCCAAGAAGTGAAAGTCTTCACAGACGTTAGTCCTCAGTTTGTCCCTTTTTGCCACTTGATGACAAAGGGGGAGAACTTGAGAGTTAGTCTTCACGCGGGATATTTTGGGGGCTTATAAACTTTATTTAACTTACAAACTCTTGGCTCTTCTGAAGTGTTTTATGTAATGAGTTGTAACTTCAGCCCGATGGTACTCTGACGCTTTTGAACATTTTTCTTCGCATGCTTGTTCCTCAAAATTTTAATGCACGCATGCTGGAATTCGTCATATACCATTTGTCATCATGCATCCTCAATGTCTTCATACTATATGTCGTATGTATGCATGATTTACAAGACTCAGGGGGAGATCTCCATGATATGAATCATCAATGTGCATTTGCTGTGAAAAGCAAACTCCTCAAGATATGCACATCTTCAGGGGGATTCTCCCTGAATCTTGATTTCAAATTCCTCAAATGAGTATTTACACTTCATATTTTTATCCCTGTTGAAGAGTTAACCTAATTGTCATCAACCACAAAAAAGGGGGAGATTTTAAGTGCATCTAGTGCCCCTTAGTGATTTTGGTGGTTTGAAGACTAATAGGTTAAGTATCTAATGTGTTCTTGAGTGTACACAGGATCTACAAGTCGCTGAGGAGTTTGAAATATTCGATGAATATCAACCCCTAAAAATGTATATCTTCGGCTGAAGAAATTGGTCTGAAGCTGAAGAATTGAATCGCGAAGAATTTGCGATGAAATTGATATTCCTCATGAAGATATTGAAATTGAGGAATTCGGTGTGTCCTGAAGAAAATCAATCTGAAGACTCTGAAGCATGAAGATTTATCCTTTCTGTTTTATTTTCTTCACACTTGAGTAATAGGAACACTGTACTATTAAAGGGGGTTGAGGTAACACATTGGAATGAATTTCCTCATGATGCTCAACCCAAGCCTAATCTTACCAAAAGCCTCAAGTGAGGAATATGAGAGACATGAGGACTCTCACAGTTGAGGGTCCCGACAATTATCGATAGTCACGCCACATCATTGGTCTTATCCACACCAATGGTCATATTATTTAAAGGCATTAATGTCAAATCATGCCGGGACACTCCCAGGCTATAAATAGCCGCCCCCACAACCATTAGCTGGTTGGCTGCTCCGTTAGAAACTGACACTTGTCATAAGACCAACCCAAATTCCTCAGAGTCTTCGAGAGTAATTCATCAGTGAGGAAATACCCCAAACACCAAACCACAAACCGAAAACCAAGTGATTGAGCATCACTGAAGAAGTTGTTCCTGTGTGGGACTGAAGCCTTTTACCTTTAAGGACTGTGCATCCTCCAGACGGTTAGGCGTCATTGTCTAGAGAAATCTAGCAGTCAATTGTGGATCGCCAGGTGACCAAGTTTGTGAGGGTTTGGAAGTCTGACCTGAAGACTTACCACGGGTGTTGGGCGAGGACTGTGTGTTCTTAGCCCAAGGAGAATACGGTAGGGACTGTGTGTCCCGGGACTGTGTGTCCTTTGGCTTCAATACCAAGCCACTCCAAACTAGATGTACAACTGTCACAGCAGTTGGAAATCGGTCATCAACCACTGTCTTCACTGTGAAACGGGTTCTATTTCCTCAAATCTTTATATTCCTCAGATTGTGTGTTGATGATTTTCACTGTCACTGTTTGAAGAATTTGCTGAAGACTTTCTCTGAAATTCCTCAACCCCAAATTCTTCATGCGAGTTAATCCTCATCTGTTTCTGCGTGCCTGAGTAGTGTGGAAACTGTGTTCATATTCTTCATCCTGAAAAACTGCTGTAGTGATACTTTGCACACTTGATCCTTTGCTGTTTCCGCTGTAAGTTAGTCATCAGTGAGGAATTTCCTCAAAAGGAATTTCCTCATTGATGAAATTCTTAAAATCTCCTATTCACCCCCTCTAGTCGATATAACGCACTTTCAGAAAGCTATCATCAATAGGTCGTGGGTCATTAAGAACGTTCTCCAACCTAGACAAGTTATCTGCTACTGGGTTATCAGCACCCTTCGTGTCGACAACGTGCAAATAAAATTCTTGTAGCAAGAGAACCCATCTAATAAGTCTAGGTTTAGTGTCCTTCTTCTCCATGAGGTACTTAATAATAGCATGATCAGTGTGAATAGTGACTTTGGAATCAACTATGTAGGACCTGAACTTTTCACATGCAAACACGACTGCTAAAAATTCCTTCTCCGTAGTAGCATAGTTTCTCTGGGCACTGTCTAGAGTTTTACTAGAGTAGTGAATAACATTCAACTTCTTATCAACTCTTTGCCCTAGAACAACACCAACAACATAATCACTAGCATCACACATGATCTCAAAAGGCAAGTTCCAATCAGGTGGTTGAACAATAGGTGCAGTTATCAAATCCCTCTTAAGTATTTCGAAGGCTTCCTCACAATCATCATCAAAAACAAAAGGAATATCCTTTTGCAAGAGATTGGTAAGAGGCCTAGAAATCTTAGAGAAGTCTTTAATGAACCTTCTATAGAAACCAACATGACCAAGGAAACTTCTTATACCTTTGATATCTGTGGGGTATGGCATTTTTTCGATAGCATCAACCTTAGCCTTATTGACTTCAATACCTCTTTCAGAAATTTTATGTCCTAAGACGATGCCTTCATTAACCATAAAGTGGCACTTCTCCCAATTCAAGACAAGATTGGTGTCTTTACATCTCCTGTTCTGAGAGGCTAGCACTAATAATAACAAGATATATCTCTTTTTCATCTAGATAAGCATACTTAAGAGTATCAGGCAACTGTTTAAGCTCGAACAGAGGATCACCCTTTGGCGGGGGTGGATCCCTAAGTAGTTCAACAAGTAGATTATTCTTAAGGATAGGATATTGTTCTAAGACAACTCTATCTATCTCATCCCTTTCATCCATAAGCATATCATTTTCATGCTCAAGCAAGTATTGCTCTAAGGGATCAGTAGGAGGCACGACAATAGAAGTTAAGGCAATAGTTTCATCCCTACTAGGCAACACCTTTTCATGAGGTTGTCTACCAAACTTGGAGAAATTGAACTCATGTGACACACCTTCAAAGCCAACAGTGACAGTTTGCTTCTCGCAATCAATATGAGCATTGCCAGTATTGAGGAAGGGTCTGCCAAATATGATGGGACAAAAGCTATCTTGTGCGGTAGCAAGAATGAGGCAATCAGCAGGATACTTCATTTTACCACACAAGACTTCAACATCCCTAACAATTCCCACCGGGCAGATAATATCTCTATTGGCAAGCTGAATGGTGACATCAATAGGTTCTATCTCAACAGGTGCAATCTCATCTTTGATTTCATCATATAAGGATTGAGGTATTGCACTAACACTAGCACCCACGTCACATAAACCATGATAGCAATGATCTCCTATCTTAACAGAAACAACAGACGTGCCAACAATAGGCCTATTTTTGTCTCTAGCGTGAGGTTTAGCAATTCTAGCAGCATCTTCACAAAAGTGAATATTATGTCCCTCAACATCGTCGGACAGAAGATCTTTAATGATAGCAATGCTAGGTTCAACTCTAATTTGCTCAGGGGGTGTAGGTGTTCTAATATAGCCTCTACGTATCACAGTTGAAGCTTTAGAATGATCCTTTATCCTAACAGGGAAAGGTGGTTTCTCAATGTAAGCACTGGGAACCACAGGATCATTATAGGCAAGGACTTTCTCTTCAACTGGAGTGGGTTTAACTACATTGACTTCTAAAGGAGAATGATATTTGAACCACTTCTCTTTGGGGAGATCAATATGAGCAGCAAAGGATTCACACAATGAAGCTACTATCTCAGAGTCAAGTCCATACTTAGCTCTAAAGTCACAAAAAGTATTTGTCTCAACAAAGGATTTAACGCAATCAAACGTGAAATTCATACCTGGCTCCTTACCTTCTTCAAGCTCCCAATATTAAAATTTGCGTTTAATTCTCTCCAATAAATTCCATTTGAAGTCAATATCTCTCTTCATAAAAGAACCGGTACAAGAAGTGTCGAGCATGGTGCGATCATCATGAGAAAGCCGAGCATAGAAGTTCTGAATGATAATTTCTCTTGAGAGCTCATGATTGGGGCATGAATATAGAATTGATTTAAGCCTTCCCAAGCTTGAGCAATGCTTTCTCTGTCACGAGGCCAAAAATTATAAATATAATTCTGATCACGATGTACTAAATGCATAGGATAAAACTTTTGATGAAATTCCAATTTCAACCTATTGTAGTCCCATGATCCAGTATCATCACAAAGCCTATACCATGTCAACGCCTTATCCTTCAAAGATAAAGGAAAGACCTTCTTCTTGACCTCATCCTCGGACAAACCTGCAAGCTTAAATAAACCATAAACTTCATCTACATAGATTAGATGCAAGTCTGGATGTGATGTTCCATCTCCTGTAAAAGGATTAGCCATCAGTTTCTCAAGCATACCCGAAGGAAATTCAAAGAAAATATTTTCAGTAGGTGCAGAAGGTTGATGAGCAACTCTTTGTGCTTCTATTCGAGGTGAAGATACCCCGAACAAGCCCCTCAAAGGATTAGTATCCATAGTGACAAGTGACAATAAATTTCAGCACACTATATGAATGTTTCCTTACCAAGTTCCACTTACCAAAGGCGCTTCACTCCCCGGCAACGACGCCTGAAAAGAGTCTTGATGACCCACAATTATAAGGTATCAATCATAGTCCTTTCGATAAGTAAGAGTGTCGAACCCAACGAGGAGGAGAAGGATCTCACAAGTGGTTTTCAGCAAGGTAAAATCTGCATGCACTGAAATTGTCGGTAACAAGTGATTGTGTGGTGAGATGATTCGTACCAAGCAACATGTAACAAAAGTAGCAACAGTGCAGCAAGGTGGCCCAATCCCTTTTGTACCAAGGGACAAGCCTAGAGAAAGTGTTATAGGAGGAAAAACGCTCCCGAGGACACACGGGAATTTATGTCATGCTAGTTTTCATCATGTTCATATGATTCGCGTTCGTTACTTTGATAGTTTAATATGTGGGTGGACCAGCGCTTGGGTACTTCCCTTACTTGGACAAGCATCCCACTTATGATTAACCCCTCTCGCAATCATCCGCAACTACGAAAGAAGAATTAAGACGAAGTCTAACCATAGCATTAAACTAGTGGATCCAAATCAGCCCCTTACGAAGCAACGCATAAACTAGGGTTTAAGCTTCTGTCACTCTAGCAACCCATCATCTACTTACTACTTCCCAATGCCTTCCTCTAGGCCCAAATAATGGTGAAGTGTTATGTAGTCGACGTTCACATAACACCACTAGAGGAAAAACAACATACAACACATCAAATTACCGAACGAATACCAAATTCACCTCACTACTATTAGCATGACTTATCCCATGTCCTCAGGAACAAAAGTAACTACTCACAAAGCATAATCATATTCATGAACAGAGAGGTAATGAGTTGCATCAAGGATCTGAACATAAACTCTTCCACCAAGTAATCCAACTAGGATCAACTACAAATAGTAATTAACACCACTAGCAACCTTACAAGTACGAATCGGAGTCGCGAGACGGAGATTGGTTACAAGTGATGAACTGGGGTTTGGAGACGAGATGGTGCTCATGAAGATGTTGATGGTGACGAGTCCCCTCCGATGAGAGGAGTGTTGGTGATGACGATGGCGGCGATTTCCCCCTTCGGGAGGGAAGTTTCTCCGGCAGGATCGTCCTGCCGTAGCTCTAGATTGGTTCTACTCTAGTTCTGCCTCGTGTCGGCGGCGAATCCACGAAAAAGCTCCTCCTTATTTTTTTTGGGACGAAACCCTTCATATAGCCGAAGAGGGGGGCCAGTGGGCTAGTAGGATGCCCACAAGCCCCCTTGGCGCGGCCTGGGGGGGTGGCCGCGCCGTGCAGGCTTGTGGCCACCTGCTGGCGCCCCTTGATACGTCTCCGTCGTATCTACTTTTGCGAACTCTTTTGCCCTTGTTTTGGACTCTAATTTGCATGATGTGAATGGAACTAACCTGGACTGACGCTGTTTTCAGCAGAATTGCCATGGTCTTGTTTTTAGTGCAGAAATAAAAGTTCTCGGAATGTCCTGAAAATTTATGGAGATTTTTTCTAGAATAAAAGAAAAATACGTGCGCAAAGATCCACCAGAGGGGGCGTGCCAGTGGGCCACAAGCACACAGGCCGCGGCCACCCCCTATGGTCGTGCCGTGTAGGCTTGTGGGGCCCACGTGGCACCACCGCCCCCAATCTCAGCTCTATATCTCCCGTTTTGCCTGGAAAAAAATCCGAGAGAAGGTTTCATCACGTTTTGCGATACGGAGGTGCCGCCACATCCTGTTCTTTATCTGGAGGGCAGATCTGGAGTCCGTTTCAGGCTCCGGAGAGGGGAAATCGTCGCCATCGTCATCATCAACCTTTCTCCATCGACAATTCCATGATGCTCTTCATCGTTCGTGAGTAATCTCATTTTAAGCTTGCTGGACGGTGATGAGTTGGATGAGATCTATCATGTAATTGATTTAGTTCTTGACGGTGATTGATCCCTAGTATCCACTATGTTCTAGATTGATGTTGCTAGTACTTGGCTATGCTTAATGCTTGTCAGTAGGGCCCGAGTGCCATGATTTCAGATCTGAACCTATTATGTTGTCGCCAATATATGTGTGTTTTAGATCCTATCTTGCAAGTTGTACTCACCTACTATGTGTTATGACCCGGCAACCCCGGAGTGACAGTAGCCGGAACCACTCCCGGAGATGACCATAGTATGAGGAGTTCATGTATTCACCGCGTGTTAATGCGTTGGCACGGTTCTTTATTAAAAGAAGAACCTTAATATCCCGTAGTTTCCATTAGGACCCCGCTGCCACGGGAGGGATGGACAATAGATGTCATGCAAGTTCTTTTCGCTAAGCACGTATGACTACATACGGAATACATTCCTACATTAGATTGACGAACGGGAGCTAGTTACATATCTCTCCGTGTTATAGCTGTTACATGATGAATCACATCCGTCACACTCATCCATCACCGATCCACTGCCTACGAGTCTTTTACTACTGGTCCTCGCTACATTACTTTGTCTAGTCTTGTCCCTTGCTACAAAAAGGATTGGGCCACTTTGCTGCTCCTGTCACTACTACTGTTACTTATTACTTTCCTGCTGCTGCTACTGCTGTTCCTTGCTACTTCTCTGTTACTTGTTGCAAGATTTTTTTTGGAGCCGTAGCGGGGGAAGCATTCTTCTCAAGAATAATCCCCCGTCAACGTGCTTTTTACTGGCGCCATTGATACAATAGTTAGGAATAGTCTGCCGTCAACAGATCATTTCTGGCACCGTTGTTATCATACTACTTTGCTACTGATACTTTGCTTGCAGACACTAATCTTTCAGGTGTGGTTGAATCTGACACATTCAGCTGCTAATACTTGAGAATATTCTTTCGCTTCCCGTCGTGCGAACCAACAAATTTGGGTTGAATACTCTACCCCCGAAAACTGCTACGATCCCATATGCTTTTGGGACATCACCTCTCTGGCGCTTCTTCGGCCCAGTATTTTTATAAATCTGTAAAAAAATCCTCGTTGATTTTTACGGCGTTTGGAGTTGCGAAGAATAGGTATCTCAAACTTGCTCCACTTTCAGGCCAGAATTCTAGCTGTCGGCATTCTCCCTCTTCATGTAAACCTTGCAAAATAAGAGAGAAAAGGCATAAGAATTGTACCATGAAGTGAAATAACAGCCCAAGAAGCGATAAATATCAACATGAAAACATGATGCAAAATGGACGTATCATGTGCGAGCATACTGATTTAGGGATGGCATAGATACACAGAGGCTTGACTCGTTTTGAGTCGGGTCGCTACAGATATGGTATCAGAGCACATGTTGACTATAGGACGTGACCCTAGGAAATAGCTTAGAAATAGGAAGACCTTTATAGGAAAAACTTTTGTTTTCACTACTCTCATACCTCTTGATTCTTTTACTAAACCTTCCCTATTTCAAACTATAGATGGAGAACTACATTCTGAACGAAAGAGAGCACTAGGAAGATGTTCTCGGAGGCCCGTTTCTCATGGAGCTGGTACAGATGATGAAGTTGCCGATACCTGAGACCAAGGTGACAAAGAGGAAGTTTGGATTTGGGGGTGTCAGAACTAAAAGTTTTGGACGTAATGAAGACCCCAAGACTGAAGACATTAAGTCTCGCACATTGACCCATGACTATGATATGGGCATGGACACTGCTGTCCATGATGCTATCGCACGTTTGAGCTATCGTCATCGTGTTGAGTTAGGTACTCACTACTTTGGAAGACTTGGATGGCAGAAACCTGAGGGAGCCCTCATCATCCAGATAGACGAGCAGAAGATGAAGTTTTTACCTGTACTGGTGTATAATCAAGAACTGGAACATTATATCAGGAACCTTCAAATGGACCTTCTCTCAGAATTATTTGAGAATGACGCACTCCGTGAGAGTCTCAAGACCGAGAAACTAAAGGTAGCCAATGTGAAGAAACATGATCCCGAGATTCAGAAGCTTTGTCAAGAGTTGAAGAATAGTCACGCCATGGCACATGCTGGTGATGTTGAAATTTAGAAGCTCAAGATCCAACTCCTGGAACTACAAGGACGACATTGAAAACTCTGTGTCAGCAGGGATAATCTGGCGGAAGAACTTGAGAAGATCAAACATGACCAGAAGAAGCCCACTGATGATGAAGACATGATATGAGCTAACTTAGTAGTAGTAGCCCCACCATGAGAGAAATAAAGATGAACGTTATTGTGTATTGTGTGATCAACCATACAAACCTTATGTGGGTGGTGATATTATAGTATTGATTGAACATTATGAATATGTGGACTTGAGTTTAGATACTTTTGTGTCTTTGATTTGTTTGTATCCTTTCCCTCTCTCTCTTACCCATCTCATCCCCAAAACCTTGGACCCAATAGATGGCGTATGAAACTGGACTTTTTAATATCTGGACCAATGACCCAGCTCGAGGCTGAAATATGGATTCAGAACATGGAAAACCACTTCGGGAGCAGTTTGATTTCAAGGAAGTATGAGGTTCCACACGCTCTTCAGTACTTTACCCGAAGTGCTGCTATCTGGTGGAAAATGCATCATGCCTTACCAGGATTTAGTGGAGCAAAAACTTGGGATGAATTCAAAAAGACTCTATTAAGATCTCGTCTCATTCAAAAGTGTTATGATAACCCGATGAAGAAGCCTTGTGCATGCAAGATCTGTGGAGAAATAGGACACACCCAGGAAGAACACAAGGATGGATGCCCTCATTATGAAGAAAATCACCCAGCGGAGGAATGCCCAACTAGTCAGGTGACTTGTTTCTTGTGTGAATGAACCACCCACTACCCAGCTCAGTGTTACATTTACCCCAGGGTGCAACAAGTTGTCAAGAAGCAGAAAGAAGAAATGAAGGAACCCTCAAGAAGAAGATTCTAGAGAACCTGCGATGAAGGAAAATATAGAAGACCCTAATGGACAAGGCCTAACCAGGTTTTTCTCTAATGCCTGCTACTGATGTGGAGAAGGACATTTTTTCACAAGATTGCACGAAGAAAACACAAGAGTGTCTAGGAGACTCCCCGACAGAAAAAGTAGAGTTTTATCCACATGAAATAGAAAAATTGACCAGAAGGAAGAAGTCCAGAAAGAAAAGAAAGTACACCATGAAGAGCCAAATCTCTGCAGATAAGGACCTGAGACATATCCCATGTTTTAAATGCAAGACCTTAGGTCACTATGCCAATATGTGCCCAGGAAGGAAGCAGGAAACCAAAGGAGCAAAAGCAAACACCTAGATACCTCGAGAGTTGTCGGAAATCATCTGTTTTCGTTGCAAGGAAGCATGACATTATGCTAGTAAATGCCCACAGGAGAAGAAAGCTAAAATGGAGTAGTTAAGTTTTGACAATGGCAATAAGTGTAACATAAAGCACTCTTGTTTTCATGAGATTATGGAGTTAAATTTTGTAATGGAAGTCTCTGAGATTGTAATAACTTCATGGGTCAATGGAATTTATTGTGTCGTGATTTCCTATGTTCAATTGTATGAGTTGTTTCTCTATGAACAAAGATCTCTCAGCATTTACGAGGATATGAGAAAATATGGTCTACACTCGCATGAGTATATTTTACTTTAAGTGTGGTAGTAAGTGGTAAAACCATAGGAGCCAAGGAAAAAGAATGTATCATCATGCCCATGGAGTCTGGACAAGAATAAGTATGTGATTTATTTTGGTTACCCGAAGAGTATGATGGAATGAAACACTATTGGATTTAAAGGCGGAGTAATTCCAAGTATGAGTTAAAGTGGCCCTGCAACCCACAGACCCCGGGATTAATAAGGATCAAGCACTACCTTTATGAAGGAATACACTTGGAAGAAGCTATGATGGATCAGCAAACGTTTTCTTAGGAGGATACGGAAAACCTGAGAGTGGTGAAGAACACGATAGATGTTTTGTTCAGCTTGCAGAACCCATGGATTCGTACAAACTTCATTCGTGTACAAGAGAAATTCTGCAATGCTTGTGAGTACGCGCAAGTGTTAGAATACGAGATTCGCTAAACCTTGTACAAGGTAATGATTTCAGTGCGACATGGCTTGGCCACCACGACGACTCACTCTTACCATTCTCTTGCTATTGGGAATGGTAAATTTTAGAGACTTAGCCATAGTGAGAGACGACGTTCTTTGAAGCTTTTGTTTAAGCCTTAGAATGGTATGATGAAAGCCCATGCACATGGCATTTGTTGTCACGGGTAGGAAATTTTACTGTGAGGATGAAGCCAAGACCCTTCTCACTACAGGATAACCACAAATGGTAGACCACCATGAGAATCATCGATAGGTTATTTAGAATGATCATGAGACTTGTTAGATAAGAAGATCCCGTGATGGAAGAATCTTATATCAACAAAAAAACACCAGATTTTGAGAGAAACGTTATGAATATAATGGAAGAGCATCACCAAAGGAGTTACCACGAAGAATGTGCAGAGCCAGATGCCAAGACCCTAGAGGATTGTTAATTTTTTTGAGGGACTGTTAACTCTCATGTGAAGTGTGGTAGCACCCCACTCCGCAAGACAATGGATTTGCTAGAAGACCCCCAAACACTAACCTTTTCTTTCTAGCCTCTTCGAATGTCGAGGACGAGATTCATTTTAAGTGTGGTAGGTTTGTAACATCCCAAACTTTGGAATGTTATATTAATAATTGAATGATTGATTGTTTGAATGAATTTGAGTGAAATTTGAAACTTTTTGAAACTTTTGAATGAGAGGGAATAAAATGACTTTCCCTTTTTATATTGAGTTCAATTTCATCCAATCCAAACCATTGAGAGTAGATGACATGACTTCTTCAAAATAAAGGATTTGAAAAGTGGAATTGAAAACTATTGAAAGTTTTCTATTTAATACTTGGCCCTATTTTAAAGTTTATATAAATTCATATCCCCTTGTCCAAATTCAAAAAAATGAGAGGAGGAACAGGACCCTCCATGGCAGGGTATTTTTTGTGAATTTATTTGAGGCATAAAACCCAAGTGGTTATTTGAAAAATATTTGCAAAAAGAAAATAAACCAATTTAGGGATTTTGTGAAAAACATTTTTTTGAAGTATTTATTTTGGCCATGGAAAAATGTTCATATTATTGGATTTATTTTTCTGATAATTTTGTTATATAAAAATCCAATATTTGGAGTTATCTTTATTTTCCTTTTTATGTTTTACTTTCATGTTTCGAATAAAAGGAATAAGTCGCTTTAAAAGGAAAATCACAGCAACCCATTTGGAAAGAATCAGCCCGAATCTCTATGAGGCGGATTCGATGCCCTTTTGGATCGACCACCGATCCCGTGTGATCTCCCTCTCTCTCTGAACCGCGCGTCCCGCTGACCGTTCTCTTCTCCCAAGCGCCTCTCTTCTTCCCCCTCTCTTCTCTTTCCTTTTCTCGCCAGAACACCAACGGATTCGCCGCGGATCTCTCTCCTCCTTCCCTCTCCGAGCACCTAAGCCCCCCCCCCTATAAGAATCCTCACCTCCCCCGCACTCTGTTTTCCCCCAAACCCCGAGAGCCCTCGCCTCCAGGCCCCGCCACAACCACGCCGGAGTTCGGCCGAGAGCCCAAGCCCCTCGAGCTCGTGGCGCACCCCCCGACCTCCCCTCCCAACGCCGGTGCCGCAAACCTTCGCCGGAGGACCACCGCCATCTCCTGGACCCTCCGCCCGTGCAGAAGACCACCGGAGGCCCGCCAAGCGTCACCACCGCACCACTGCCTCGCCGTAAAGCTCCAACACCGGCGAACCCCCTCTGTGAGCCCCTCTCTCTCTCCTCTCGCCCATCCGATCTAAAACCTATGGCGTAGATTAGAAGGAGCGTACCCCTTAGGTTTTGTTTAAATAAACCACTGGTTTTTTGTTTAGTTAACTTTAGTCGCATTGCTTTTCTTAAGTTGCGGCCATTCACCCATTAGCACATGCAGTGCACGCCTCGATCCACTCACAGCATGCCACGTAGCCCCCCGTGCGCTAGCTACATCTTTTGTTTTTCTGTTTTTGTTTCTTTAACAGAATTAGTTCTGTTTTTTATTTTTATCTTTTATGTTTTAAATTGTTTTTGAGTGAAATTTTTTTGCATTGTGTCACAAATTTATTCTAATTTCTGTAGATATAAAGTTTGGTCATATTTGAATTTTTCAAATTTGAATTCAAACAGATTTGATTTAAAATGTGAATATCTTGAGTTTAAAAATAGGTTTTGAGTTGATTCCTTTTGATACTGGTCACTAGTGATCTTATTTGTCACTAGGTATAATTTGAGAATTATTTTGAATATTTTAAATTCAGGTTTTAAGCAAAACATATTCTGTTTTAGTTCTTTTTAGGAGTTTTGCTATTTCTTTTGTTTTAATTGTTTTAGTTTGCTTTCTTTTGTACTTGTGACAAGTTATATTTTGTTTTCTGTTATTTAATATTAGATTTTCAATGACAAATTTTATTTATTTTATTTATTTTTATTTGATAGCATGAAACCAATTCTAGTTCTATAATAACTTGCAAATTGAATTCATGGCTAGTTTGAATTCATATTTGAAAATTCTAATTACAATTTGTTTTATAAGTTTTATTTTGTGTTAACCTTAGTTTAGATGAGAAACAATTTGTATTAAAGTTGAAATTATTTTTGATCTAATTCAACTTAACATTTTTTATCATAAGTAGAGTTTGATAAAAGCTTTTCAATTAGTTAATTTTTTTTGCTAACCAAGATTTATGAAAAATATTTTCTATTATCTTAATAGTTTTATATTTTTGTTTTTGTTATTTTACAATTTTTAGTGTTTTCTTTGCTATTAAGTTTAATTAGGACATAATTGTTTTTTGTGTTGTTGTATTAGAAGACTCCATAGTTTTCTTTGAAGTTTCTTTTGGATTCTTATTTGATTTTTCTTACTGATTTTTATTGCATCAATTTTGATTGTTGTTTTTATTGATTGTTAGGATGATTGCTAGTATGATTGCTTATGTGAATACAATGTTTGATTATATAGATTTCATCGGAGAGTGACGAATAGTTCTATCAACTTATTTCGTGTGAGTGATATTTATCTTCATCAACCTCGCCATGCAAGTTCACAATGATCATATTTTTACCTATGGTTTTATTGCATTAGTTAAACCTTCTCCACCCATTGCATGCAAAGTAGGTACTTGGAAATTTGGTTCTTGAGTAGTATATTGTGATAGGTACCCATAAAGCCTTGTTACTTTGGTGGGGACGTTATTTTTCTATGATTCTAGTAGACAGGGTTTGGTTGAGTGTTTATCACGAGTGTTGTGAGAACTTAATAATCAAGACCTGAACACTTCAAGACTTTCAAGACGCATGATGCAATATACCTCTGGGTGAAGGATGGTTCAGATGGGCACCCTGGAGAAGCTAGTGGATGACCCGGGATGCATTGGGAAGCGTCGTGACATCTTGTGGAAAGGTTCACCCACGCACGAAGAGATGGAGGGATACTTCAAGACCCAAGGCTTACTTGCACAGCCACAAGTCATTATGGGCTCTCGCTTGGTTGGACATCGTGGTGACTCTGGACGGGCGGTGCTACGAGATGTAGAAGATCGATAGGATTGGATGGGCACCGACAATGTCTGAGAGGAACCCTTTGGAAGACCATGTTTTGATCATTCGGTTCTCAAACACCCTGAAGTGCAAGGACTTCAATGGAGGTGATCAAATCTTGTGGGGAACGTGTGCAAAACTCTGCAGAGTACTCAAACCTAATCGATTAGCCGTGTCCACGATCATGGACAACTTGAGCCAAAGGAATAGAAGCTATCAGGAATTCTCAACACAAATAACTTAATGATGTGGGTGTTATTGATAACTTGGGTATGAGAAATGGTTGGTGGAACCTTTCTCATTAACAACCAAAAATGTAGAAAATTTTGATTTTACCTCTCTCTTGTTGTAAAAATAATTTGCTTTACGCAAAACTTAAACTACAACCCCCACCTCTCATATATGCATATAGTATAGATGATATTTTCACCCCTTTCTTTTGTGACTTGCCGGCATATTCAATATGCTGACCTACACGGCTGCAACGTCTTATGTTGCAGATACTTTCTACGACGAGTAAGAGTACGATTCAGGATTACGGTCTGCACTCAACCTGCCGTTGGTGTTTATCGGGACTCCACTCCCTTTGACTCTTTCCACTGTAATTTTGAGGTATATATATCAGTTTTACGTTATTTGCATGTGATTGCACTTTGATATATACATTGGTATACTATGTGTGCCAACATACTTTTCCAGGGATGGCACAGATACATAGAGGCTTGACTCGTTTTGAGTCGGGTCGCTACATACCTAGTATATTTCAGGAATAGTCCATAGAGATGCATTGGCTAAAGGCTTATGTGGAGAAGCCTCTTGATGCAAGAAAGGAATAAGATTGTCCCATGCTTCAAAATAGAAGACTTTTCATTTTGTATTTGTGATAAATCACTTTTGAGTCCATAGGAAAGCCAATACTTTTAAAAGGGGGTGAGGTATTAAAATGAACTCGTTGCTCAAGTGATCGAAGATAGCCACCAAAAATACTAAGTTATTTTACCACATAATCATTCTGTCCAAAGCCTCATACACAAAATCGATGGCACCAACTTCCCCATTTCGGCATTACCAATTTCGATCTCAGACAGAACCCTAGCCATAGCCACCAAATAGGTGCAACCGAAACCATGTCGGTGCTACCGAGTGTAGGTGACCAACTTTCTGTTGCCTCGGTACACAAAATAGGAATTTCTGAGTTTGGGTATCGGTGTCACCGAGTTGTGTCATCTGACCGTTAGCCATCTTTTCGGTGCCACTGAGTTGTGTATATTGGTTTCACCGAGATTCAAAAGTTGTTGCCTTTAGTACTTATTAGTACCATCGAGTTCATGACTTCGGTGTCACCGAGTTGGCCACTTTACATGTAAAGGTTGGATTTTGGCCGCTTCCTGTATATACCCCTCCACCCATCTCTCATTCGTGGGAGAAGCGCTCAGAACACACACTTCATTGCCAGATCCATTTTCTGAGAGAGAGTCACCTACTCATGTGTTGAGATCAGGATGTTCCAATCCAACCATTTGAAACTTGATCTCTAGCCTCCGCAAACTGCTTTCTACCAAATCAATCTCTCCTACACATGCCTATTCTGTGAGAGAGTGATTTTGTGTTGAGGAGACTATCTATAGAAGCACAAGATCAAGGAGTTTATCATTCTACCACATCTATTACCTTTTGGAGGGTGGTGCCTCCTAAATTGGTTAAGTGTCGCTTGGGAGCCTCCTACTTCATGTTGAGGAGTTGAACCAAGATGTTTGTAAGGGCAAGGAGATCGCCTACTTCGTGAAGATCTACTGTGAGTCAGGCTAGTCCTGTTTGGATGGAAGCCGTGGTGAAATAGACAAGTCCGCTTATTCGTGGAACCATTGTGGGTGGAGCCCTCCGTGGACTCTCGCAGCCATTACCCTTCGGGGGTTGAAGTCTCCACTAACATGGACGTACGATAGCGCCACCTATCGAAACCATGCCAAAAATGGTTGTCTAAACTTTTTCGCGTTTGATCTCCTAAAATCTACTCCTTAGTACATGTGCAAAGTCTTTACTTTTCCGCTACCATATATGTTGACTAGCATGTGTAGGGCGTACTAGACGTTATTATCGCTAAAATCTGTCGAGCATTAATTTGGGAAAAGGCTAAGATTTTTATCCTGTCAAGTAGTCTATTCACCCCCTCTAGAAACACCTTCTATCGAGCCCTCACCTACAACTTGAATGTCAGCTTCCCAACATTGCCATGAAAATCCTCTAACCCATCAACATCCCAGCAAACTTCTAATTAGCTATGTTTTCTCTTGCCCAGTCTTCTTATAGCGTTGCTAGTTGCAGGTGAAGTTGTTTCCATGCGACAACATGAATTTCTTGAGATATCACCATATTATTGCTATTTAATTTAATGCACATATACTTGGTAAAAGGTGGAAGGCTTGGCCTTCTAGATCAGTATTTTTTCCACCTTTGCCTCCCTAGTTACTTCTGTACCGGTGTTATGTTCCACATTGAGCACTCCTAACATGGTTGGGTTGTTATGGGGACCCCCTTGATTTTTGTTTTGGGATAAAACTCTTCTAGAAAGGCCCAACATTGGTACTATTTGCTTAATAACAACTAATAAAGTTTGCATAGGTCATTGATCACCCCATGGATAATTAATCAACCCCCGGGCCTGTGCTCCTCATGAGTGTTGGTCCAACCCAGAGCAACTTATTAATGCTACCCGGGGCAACTGAGTGTCTTAGTGTGGTAACCATCACGCCTCCGTTGTGCCCTAAGAATGAGATAAGTGAGTGCTATCGGGATTGTCGGCACATCGGGCGGCCTTGCTGGATTTGTTTTACCTTTCTCGAACGTCTAGTGCACGGGATTCCGAGGACACTTTGGGCTATCTCGAGGTTGAGTTTTTCCACCTATAATCTGAGGAGACTACTAGTTTTCCATGGTTGCGGCTTTTCATGCAGCTTGTGGATAGTTTGTGATGGATGAGTTGGAACACCCTTGCAAGGTTAATGTTTTGTGAAAGTCATGCCCTCTATTATGTGGCAACTTGGAAACTTTGTTTAACACACACTACTAGGAAAAGGCCTGCTAATGTCGCACCTATTTTGGCTACTAATGGCGCACTATAGGTGCGCCACTAGCATCACACCATTAGATTTTTTTACTAATGGCGCACCACAAGTGCGCCATTAGTATCTGGTATACTAATGGCGCACCAGGCAGTGCGCCATTAGTATTGCTCATGGTGCGCCATTAGTATGTGGTATACTAATGGCGCACCAAGAAGTGCGCCATTAGTATAGCTCCTGATGCGCCATTAGTATCTGGTATACTAATGGAGCACCTCCTGGTGCGCCATTAGTATGCCTCCCAGGGCCATATTTACCCATGTGCTCTGGCTTACTAATGGCGCACTAGTTGACGATGCGCCACTAGTGTGCTTTTGAAGTGCGCCACTAAAGTGCTGAGTGGTGCGCCACTAGTATGAATATTAGGTATTTATTTTATTTTTTCTGATATTTGCACAGATTACAAAACATATTATTGCCCAAATATAGAGAGCACAACATATAAACAACAGATTTATCGAATACAATAGAAGATTAGTCTCCGAATACAATTCATCATATTAGTCTCCGAATTTAAAATACCGAACAAAGTTAGAACATTACAAGTCTCGAGACCGCGAGTAGCGAGTTTGTCTTCACATTACAAGTCGATATCGATCATCTAAACTATCATCACATAGAAGAGAGCTGCGGTCATCACGAGAAAGACACGCAAAATTATCTAAAGTACAACATCATCGACACCAAGCATGTTACTGAAGCCGTGCCTCGAGAATCACATTCGCGTCCTTTGTCTGCTACCCCTGTCCTCGTCTTCTTCCACCTGTTGCGGAAAGGTGAGGAACAACTTATGCTCCGTCAGGAATTTGTGCTAGTTCAAATTAGCGTACGACACGATGAAATAACTTTGAAAGAAAAACTAACATTGTGAAACAAATGCATATTTTGGGAGAACCTCTACAATAAAGAAATCATCCAAAGAGCTTTCATAAAGAGAAAAACATAATTACTGATCCCCCCAGGCCACTACTACTTTATGTGTTGGACATCAAATCGTATGTGACAACTGACAAGACAGTAAGATGTGTTCAATTTTATCAATGTTTATAGGCGACATGGTGTATGATCCCCCCTAGGCCACTACTGCAATCATTTTGTATTTTGTATGGAGGTCAGATTTGTAGTTGGCACTACTATCCGAAATAACCATTTTGTCCAAATAAATATTTCTACACCGCATACTTAATTAAACAAGTCAGAATGGAATTTCAAGGCCCATAATTCAGAAAATGTAAAGTTTCTTTACATTATCTAGTGAACACAGAAAAATGAGAAGTATCTTCGCAAATCAGATCACTCTATAACATGCAAAATTAAAATCAGTAGAAACAAGGGAAATGTTTACCATCTTCATCACCAAAGCCTTCAAAATCTTCCATATCATCCATGTCACCCATCTCGATATCATCACCTTCAACATACTCTATCTCGCCTTCCTGTATTGGCAAGTGAATCCACAATATATGGGAAAGATTGTGAGCAGTGAGAACATAACAAAATTAGCTTGATTCTCACAGTTGGTACCGTCTTACTTCTTCCTCTTCTATCTCAAGAGCCAACTCATCTTTTTCCATGTCAGTTACTCCCTCCGTTCATTATTACGAGATGTTCCAACTTTTTTCTAAAATAAATGTATGTAGACACGTTTAAGTGTGTTTGTTCACTCATTTCAGCCCGTATGTAGCCCATATTGAAATATGCAAAACATCATATAATAGGGAGTGATAATTGACCTAATGGAACTCCATCATTATATCAATAGTTTGACAATCAGCCATACAGGACAATCCATTTACTATGGGAAGTGACAACAAATTAACAAAACAAACAACATGATAATACATCTGTTCCTAAATGAAAGACGTTTTAGCAGTTTTAGGAACAGAGGGTGTACTAAACAGACAAGCAGATATTGATATGGCACATGAAAGATGCAGAAACTGAAACGATTATGCAGCCCCCAAAATAGTACCGGATTTGTGAACCTTCAGACGAGCAAAGAGGACAGTGGTGTACACTGAGGATAACCAAGTTTAAAGGGCATGAACATAGAAACTGACCTCTTTCTTTCGTTGTGATGGCATAAGCATGCCAAATCGACTGTGTGCGAGTTGCCCTTCAGCTTGCTCTAGTTTGTCAGCTGTGTAGCACAAAAGTAGTTATCACTCTCTCTATTTATTGCAAGGCCAAACTAGACATAACCAAAAAACAAGTTCCCAGAAATATTTCTACAAGGGTAATGCTTACCTAAATCAAAGATTTGTCCAGCAACATAATCCCTGTTACCCAGAAGTGGTGACGAAGACAATGTGTTGACCGAGTACTTGTTCCAGAGTAGATCAAGGAGGTGAGAGTCCAGGGATGACTTGAAATAGGTTATATCCAAAGAATAGTACTGCATGAAAATAGAGTTAGAATAGAACTAAAACACAAGCTTGCAAAAATATAAATTAAACAATTGATCGCATTACGTGTTTGCAGTGAACACCAAAATCTTCTATCTTGTTGAGTGGTATGGTCTGATACTCAGACACAGGCTCATCCGGTGGCTTGTAATCTTTTGGATATGTCCTAAAAGCTCCAATGTCCACTTTACTAGCAAAAACAGTCCTTGTAGGGTCTATCACAACAGCCAAGAATGGTTCTTGAAACTGCTGATTAAGCATCTGAGTTGAAACATCAATGCCTGACAGCCAGGTACGATGGCAAAGTTAGTCCACTGGCACTGGCTGCATAGCCTCCGCCTCCTTCCTCAGACCCTCAAACAGCGCCGACGATAAGTATCGCTCCCCCACGCTCGGATGAACAGTCTGGAACAACAGGTGAATCAGTTTATAAAACTTCTCCATCTTTTAACATATTTTTGTATACATTTCATTCATAGAGATATGGGTATGTAATGTCGTACCACGATGAACTTCCCTTTGTTTTCGGGCCTCTTTGCAAGTTCAATCGCTGCCACCGTGTTAGCTCCTGATGATATCCCCACCTGCGCAGTGAAATCGATTCAGTTTCAGATTGGCCAATAATCACATCTGAAGCCTGTTCTTCATCTTGTTTCTTTCCAACCATACATTTTCTTTTGGTAAGGGAGCAGTAAATTTATTTTTGCAACTCACCAGCAGGCCCTCTTACAGCGCCAATTATTGCGCCATCTTGACCGCATCCTCACCTTTCACCTGTTAATTTTTACATGTATGGATTCAGTAAATCTTCTTACTCTATGAAAAGAACATAAGCCCAGTTTGGATTTGATTCCTTACCTCAAGAACCTTCTCCATTATATCCATGTCCAAAATGTCTGGCTTGAATCCCACTCCATTTCCAGTGATGAGGTGAGGCCCTGCACTTAGGTTAAGTTAGCAACAACATGAGTATAGAAACTAAAAGAAGAAGAAGAAGACTGCAACATTTATAGAAAGCCCGATAGGTTACGTACCTGGCTTGCCACCATTCAGAACATTTGCTTCGGCAGGTTCAACTCCATATATGGTACAGGTACCTGGTCTCGGTGCCCTCGACGGGGAGCGCAAAGGCGTCCATGACGATGATGGAGTCGCCCTGGATGAGGCCCATGATCTCGATGGTGCCGCCGGCGCGGGCGTGGACGACCATCTTGAGGAGCTCGTGTGCGCCGCCCGGCGTCGCCATCCTCCCGCGCGGCGGCGGGTGGGGACGAGGCGGCCCCTCCTTGGCGGGCTCGACAGGGCGCCGGTCGAGGCTGCGGTGTGGCGCCGGTCGAGGCTGCGGTGGGGGGCCGGTCGAGCGGGTGGGGGGAGCCGGTAGAGGGTGGTGTGGGGCGCCGGTGGAGCAGCCTCTGTTCACGGCGCCGCTGAGATCTGGGGAGGCCGCGGGAGGGAGAGGGCAGGGGATAGCGCGCGGTCGATTTGGGAAACAAATCATTGGCGCGCGGTCGATTTGGGGAAAGCCCGCCTCATATTTCGGCTACGTCCTGCGTTTTTTTTGCAAAACTACTAATGGCGCACCACCAGCGCTATCCCCTGCCCTCCATTAGTAGTTTTGCAAAAAAAAATAGTAGTGACGCACTGGGTTCCCCGTCGCGCGCTCCGGGATGGTGGCCCCGGGCGACAGCATCTGCCGCAGCATCTCCTCCCAGGTCGCCGTCTCCTCCTTGTTGGCCATCTCCCCCTCCCCTTCCTCTGGCGCAAAGGCGCAATCCGCTGAACACCCACCGGGCAAGGGCGCAATCCAGCAAGACTCGGAAAAGCTCTAACCTTTGGTGGGGAATTCCTCGTCTTTGTAGTCGTGGTCGCCGCTGCCGCCGCCTATCCGTCCTGGCTTGCACGGACAACGGTCAAGGCCCTGCGCTCCCTGCCCCGCCAACCACCACCACATATCGCCAAGCGGGACCCTCGCCGGTCAACCGGAGACGCAGGGGAGGGAGGGGAGGAAAGAGAGAGAGAAATCCGGGGCGTGGACGAGCGGGATCTCTCCGGGGTCTGGACGAGCGGGATCTCTCCGGGGCGTGGACGAGGGAGGCGGGATCTCGGTTGGATTTGGGAGAGAAGAGGCAAGGGCAGAGGCAGAGAGCAGTGCGGGTTAGCAATGGCGCACCCCCGAGCGGTGCGCCATTATATTTTTTTGATAGCAATGACGCATCTCCATGCAGTGCGCCATTAGTAATCTTTTTTATATAACAATGGAGCATCCCAGAGAGGTACGCCATTAGTAATCTTTTTTTTTGGATAGCAATGGCGCACCCCAGAGAGGTGCGCCATTATTAATATTTTTTTTGGATAGCAATGGCGCTCGGGGGGGGGGGGGGGGGGAGGGAGGGGGGGTGGTGCGCTCGACCGATTCCGTTCGGGGGAACCGAGCGAGGAGACACGGCAGGGTGCGGGGGGTCGGTGGCGGCGGTGGAGCGGCGGAGGGTGCGGGGGTCGTCGTCGGCGGCGGTTGAGCGGGGGAGGGTGCGGGGGGTCGGCGTCGGCGGTGGAGCGGGGGAGGGTGCTGGGCGTCGACGGCGGCGGTGGAGCGGGGGAGGGTGCGGGGGGTCGTCGGCGGCGGTGGAGCGGGGGATGGTGCGGGGGGTCGGCGGCGGCAGTGGAGCGGGGGAGGGTGCGGGGGGTCGTCGGCGGCGGTGGAGAGGGACGGGGAGGGTGCGGGGGTCGGCGGCGACGGTGGAGCAGGGGAGGGTGCGGTGGGTGCTCGGCGGCGGTGGAGCGGGGGAGGGTGCGGGGGGACACTATGATGCAAATGAGGTGAGGAGGAGGAGGCACCCGAGACAAGCTTGGAGGAGGAGGTGGAGAGAATGAAAGTGGGGAAAGTGAGTTTGGTAGGTGGCTGTCCAAAATATCTAGCTGGTCCCAGGTTACTAATGGCGCACCACCTACATATGCGCCATTAGTAGTTCTGAAAAAAAATAGTAGTGGCGCACCACCAACAGATGCGCCATTAGTAACCCTGGTTACTAATGGCGCACCAGCTGTGGTGCGCCATTAGTAGTTTGCAAAAAAAAAATTATAGTAGTGGCGCACTACCAACATATGCGCCATTAGTAACCCTGGTTACTAATGGCGCACCAGCTGCTGGTGCGTCATTAGTAGTTTTGCAAAAAAAAAGATAGTAGTGGCGCACCGAGTGTGTGGTGCGCCATTAGTGTCCATCACACTAATGGCACACCTGCACATGGTGCGCCACTACTATATAGTAGTGGTGCACTACTTGTGTGGTGCGCCATTAGTGTCTATATCATCTATAGCCCTTTTCCTAGTAGTGACACAGTCATAGCAAACTTGAAGTACTTAATTAAATTATGCCAAATGTGTGTGTAACCGTGACTGTCTCTTCTCGTGAGCTCTGTATTTGAGAGAGGACAAAGTTGGGTTAAGTTTAACTCGTAAGTAGGTGTTCAGAATCATTTCTTGATCATTATTAGTTCATGTCCGTGTATGCATATATCACCCCCTCTTAATCTTGTATGCGTAAGTTAGCCACTCAAATAAATTCTTAGTGCTTGCTGCAGCCTCACCGCTTAACCATACCTCACCCATTAAGCTTTGGTAGTCTTGATACCTTTGGAAATGAGATTGCTGAGTCCATATGGCTCATAGATTACTACAACAACAATTGCAGGTTGCTACTTCTTGAGCTTGCGTTGGTTTTCCCTTAAAGAGGAAATGGTGATGCAGCAAAGTAGATAAGTATTTCCCTCAGTTTGTTGAGTCCCAAGGTATCAATCCAGTAGGAGGAACAAGCAAGGCCCCAATTATAGTACCTACACAAACAATCAAACACTTGCACACAACGCTAAAAAGGGGTTGTCAATCCCTTCAGATTTATTTGCAAGGATGAGATCTGATAGAGATAGATATAAAAGATTGTGGAACCAAAAGTAAATAAATTGCAGCAAGATATTTTTGGCATTTTTGGTTTATAGGTATGAAAGTATAATATGGAACATAGACCCGGGGGCCATAGGTTTTACTAGAGGCTTCTCTCGTAAAGGAAAACAATATGGTGGGCAAACAAATTACTGTCGAGCAACTGTTAGAAAATCGAATAATTATGAAGATATCCAAGGCAATGATTATGCATATAGGTATCACTCTGTGTCAAGTAGACCGAAACGATTCTGCATCTACTACTATTACTCCACACATCGATCGACTCCTGCCTGCACCTAGAGTATTAAGTTCATGAAGAACAGATTAATGCATTAAGTAAAATGACATGATGTAGAGGGATAAACTCAAGCAATATGATGAAAACCCCATCTTTTTATCCTCGATGGACACAATACAATATGTGCTTCGCTACCCCTACTATGTCACTGGGTGAGGACACCGCAATATTGAACCCAGAACTACTTCCCCCTTTGCAAGAATTACCAATCTAGTTGGCCAAACCAAACCAATAACTCGAAGAGACTTGATAAGATATGAAATAATGCATACAAGAATTTAGAAGAGATTCAAATAATATTCATGCACCCCTAGGTCTGTGGTTAACTACTCATGCATCATCGGAGGGGCAATGGATTTGATGTAGATGCCCTCCGTGATCAATTCCTTCTCACGCAGATTATCGGAAAAGGCTCCCAGATTGGATCTCACGGGAGCAGGGGCTCTCAGCAGCGTAAAAGTATTTGCGTGGCTCTTTTTAGCGATGGGGGGATATTTGGGAATTTATATGCCGAATAATAGGGTTAGGAGACCTGCAAGGGACCCGCAATCCAGGGGGCGCGCCCTCCAGGCTTGTGTCCTCCCGGAAGGTGCCCTGTCCCCTACTCCAAGTCTTCTGGGTTTCTTCTCGCCGAAGAAAAATATTCCGGAGATTTTATGCCATTCTGACTCCGTTTATTATTCCATATCTGCAATACTCAAAAACATGGAAAGAACAGAAACTGGCACTACGCTCTAGATTAATAGGTTACTCCCAAAAATAATATAAAACAACATATTAATGCATATAAAACATACAAAATAGATAATATAATAGCATGGAACAATAAAAAATTATAGATACGTTGGAGACGTATCAGCATCCCCAAACTTAATTCTTGCTCGTCCTCGAGTAGGTAAATGATAAAAACATAATTTTGATGTGGGATGCTACCTAACATATTTATCCATGTAATCTTCTCTATTGTGGAATGAATATTCAGTCCATAAGATTCAAAACAAAAGTCTAATATTGACATAAAAACAATAATACTTCAAGAATACTAATAAGGTAATTTCTTCCTTTTAAAATAACATGGTATTAGAAAGTTATCCCTACAAAATCATATGGTCTGGCTATGCTCCATCTTCACCACACAAAGTATCTAAATCATGCACAACCACGATGAAAATCAAGGAATTGTTTCATACTTATTATGTTCTCAAACCTTTTCAACTCTCACACAATACATGAGAGTGAGCCATGGATATAGCACTATAGGTGGAATAGAGTATGGTGGAGGTTGCAAAAAAGAGAGGAGAAGATAGTCTCACATCAACTAGGCATATCAACGGGCTATGGAGATGCCCATCAATAGATATCAATGTGAGTGAGTAGGGATTGGCATGCAACAAATGCACTAGATCTATCATTGTATGAAAGCTCAAAAGGAAACTAAGTGGTTGTGCAAAATATGTAATTCCACTAGTTATATGAAAGTGACAAAATAGGAAACTCTCTATGATGAACATGGTGCTACTTTGAAGCACAAGTGTGAAAAAATATAGTAGCATTGTCCCTTTTCTCTTTCTCTCATTTTTTCTTTTTTTTTATTTTCTTCCCTTTTTTGTTGGGTTTCTTTGGCCTCTTTTATTTTTTATGGGCTTCGTTGGCCTCTTTTATTTTTGTAAAGTCCGGAGACTCATCCCAACTTCCGAGGGGACCATAGCTTCCATCATCCTTTTCTCACACGGGAGAATGCTATAATAATGCAAATCATCACACTTTTATTTACTTACAACTCAAAGATTACAACTCGATATCTAGAACAAAATATGACCCTATAAGCAATATGGAAGTGATGGTGCGTGTCATAGAAACGGGACGGTGGTGGTGCATGGCAATATATCTCGGAATGTCTATGAAAATGCCATAATAGATAGATATGGTGTTTGTTTTGAGGAAAATATATGGTGGTTGTTTTGAGGAAGGTGGGTTTAATGTACCGGCAAAAATTGTGCGGTACTAGAGAGGCCAGCAAAGGTGGAAAGGTGAGAGTGCGTATAATCCATGAACTCAACATTAGTCATAAAGAACTCACATACTTATTAAAAAAGCCTATTAGTTATCGAAACAAGTTATTAGATGCATGCTCCTAGGGGAATGCGCGATCCGAACCTGCACACAAAGGTTGACAATCATTACAAAAGTCATGCTCCGCTTCGTCACATAATGGTTCACCATACGTGCATGCTATGGTAATCATAAGATTTAACACAAGTATTTATTCTAATTCAAAATTACTTACTTGCATGAATCTCATATTACCATCTTCATATCTCAAAACTATATGCAAGGAATCCAACTTCTCATCTTATTCAATGCACTTAATATGGAAGTTTTTATTATATCCCTCTTGGATGCCCATTATATTAGGACTAAATTCATAACCTAAACCAATTACCATGCTGTTTAAAGAACTCTCAAAGTAATATAAGTGATGTATGAGAGTTTAATAATTACTATAAAACACAACATCACCGTGCTCTAAAAGATATAAGTGAAGCACTAGAGCATCAATGCCTAGGTCAAAAGATATAAGTGAAGCACATAGAGTATTCTAATTAATCCAGGATTCAACGTGTCTCTCCCAAATGATGTGTGCATCAAGGATGATTGTGGAAAACTGAAAAGTAAAGACTCATATCATACAAGACTATCCAAGAAAAACACAGATCATGTGGTGAATAAAAATATAGCCTCGAGTAAATTTACTGATGGATTGAAGACGAAAGAGGGGATGCCTTCCGGGGCATCCCCAAGCTTAGGCTCTTTGGTATCCTTGAATATAGATTGGGGTGCCTTGGGCATCCCCAAGCTAAGGCTCTTTCCACTCCTTATTCCATAGTCCATCCAATCTTTACCCAAAACTTGAAAACTTCAGAACACAAAACTCAACAGAAAACTCATGAGATCCGTGAGTATAAGAAATATAAATCACTACTTTAGGTACTGTTGTGAACTCATTATTTATTTATATTTATGTAATATTTACTGCATTCCAACTTCTCCATGGTTCATACCCCCCTATACAACCCATAGATTCATCAAAATAAGCAAACAACACAAAGCAAACATAATCTGTCAAAAACAGAACAGTCTGTAACAATCTGTTTACGTCGAATACTTCTGTAAATCCAAAAATTATGAAAAATTAGGACAATTTGTGCAAGTTGTAAATCAATCTTGTGTAAAACATTCAGATTAAAATCACATTGTAGTGAATTTACAAAATTCCTGGACTCAGGGCTAAAGTTTTTGTTTTCAGCAAAATCAACTTGCAAACACTGTAGACCATCCCAAAGGTCTTACTTGGCTCAAGAACTAATTAAAGTAAGAAAACACCATTATTACAGAGGTAATAATGTGTGCATAACTCAAAAATAGAAGCAAAAACAAAAGCATAAAAATAAAATTGGGTTGCCTCCCAACAAGCGCTATTGTTTAACGCCCCTAGCTAGGCATATTGCAATAGATCAATGTATTGTCATATTTGGTATGGAACTACTCAATTGCACACTTGTAAACCCTAGGATATCCTTTGGTTTTATCGATAATCATACTCCTAGGCGAGAAATATAGAAACTCACTTGTAGTAATAGGTTCGCTAACAATATTGATAAAGCTAGGGTGAACACTTATCATCTTAAGATCTTCATCACCTTTTCTAGAGGATTCACCCTTATTTTTAGGAACATAAAAAAACTTGGAAGACTTAGGAGGAGGAGGAGTGGTTTGAATAGAGGCAAAGGCGGAACCCAAGTTGGTAATAATGTCCTTAAGCTTTCCAATTCTAGAAGAATCTTGATCCAGTTTTTTGTTAACTATGGGTTCCTTTTCCGTTAGTTTTTTTAAAATAACTCCTACCTTATATCCATATTGAGTAATATTATTATGAATATTTTTGTCCATGTTTTCAATGAGCTCAATGGTAGCAACTTTATTTTCAATAGCATCAAGCCTCCGCATCACATGTTCCAAAGTTATGATTGTTTCATTAACCACGAGTGGGGGTGAAGCTACCATATTTGTCATAACATTATAAGAATCAAAGGTATGGCTACCCAGAAGTTTCCTCCCATAATGGTATCCAAAACATATCTATTCCAAGGAGACACCCACATAAAAATTGCAAAGGAGAACAATAGTAGATTCTGTGCAAATAGATCTATTTTGAGCATTGCAAATTCTATACCAAGCATCTTTTAAATTTTCTCCCTCCCCTTGCTTAAAATTCAGAACTTAATTCTCATGAATACTAATGATAGTAGCAAGGCCAGTCATGAGTTTAAGCGATATAACACATAAGCAAACGAGAAACAAACGAAAATACGAACGGATAAAGGGCCAATAAAAAGACAATATTTTTGGTATTTTCTGAAAATCATTTTATAAGTGGGGGAGAGGAGGCAAGTGGAAAATAAAGTAAATGCAAGAGACGAGTTTGTGATGGGTAATTGGTAGGCTTGATCTTGCTCTGTATCCTCCCCGACAACGCAGCCAGAAATCCTTCTTGCTACTTCTTGAGCTTGCGTTGGTTTTCCCTTGAAGAGGAAAGGGTGATGCAGAAAAGTTGATAAGTATTCCCCTCACTTTGTTGAGAACCAAGGTATCAATCCAGTAGGAGGAACAAGCCCCAATCATAGTACCTACACAAACAATCAAACACTTGCAACCAATGCTAAAAAGGGGTTGTCAATCCCTTCAGAGTTATTTGCAAAGATGAGATGTGATAGAGATAGATATAATAGATTGCGGAAACAAAAGTAAATAAATTGCAGCAAGATACTTTTGGTATTTTTGGCTTATATATCTGTAAGTATAATATGGAAAATAGACCCAGGGGCCATAGGTTTCACTAGATGCTTCTCTCATAAAGGAAAATAATACGGTGGGTGAAAAAATTACTGTCGATCATTTGACAGAAATGCGAATAATTATGAAGATATACAAAGCAATGATTATGCATATAGGCATCACGTCCATGTCAAGTAGACCGAAACGATTCTGCATCTAAGACTGTTACTCCACACATCTACCGATTCCTGCCTACATCTAGAGTATTAAGTTCATAAAAAACAGAGTAGCGCATTAAGTAAGATGACATGATGTAGAGGGATAAACTCAAACAATATGATGAAAACCCCATCTTTTTATCCCTGATGGCAACAATACAATTCGTGCCTCGCTACCTCTACTATGTCACTGGGTGAGGACACCACAATATTGAACCCAAAACTAAGCACTTCCCTCATTGCGAAAATTACCAATCTAGTTGGCCAAACCAAACCAATAACTCGAAGAGAGTTGCTAAGATATGAAATCATGCATATAAGAATTCAGAAGAGATTCAAATAACATTCATAGATAATCTGAACATAAACTCACAAGTCATCGGATCTCGAAAACACACTTCAAAAGAGTATTACATTGGATAGATCTTCATGAAGATCATGAAGAACATGGTATTGAAGATCAAAGAGAGAAGAAGCCATCTAGCTACTAGATATGGACCCGTAGGTCTATGGTGAACTACTCACACATCATCGGAGGGGCAATAGAGTTGATGTAGATGCCCTCCGTGTTCAATTCCCTCTCCGACATATTACCGGAAAAGGCTCCCAGATTGGATCTCACGGGAACAGAGGCTCTCGGCGACAGAAAAGTATTTTCGTGGCTCTTTTTAGAGATGGGGGAATATTTGGGAATTTATAGGCCAGAGAATAGGGTTAGGATACTTGTAGGGGACCCACAAGCCAACCCCCCCAAGGGCGCGCCCTGCAAGCTTGTGGCCTCCTGGCAGGTGCCCTCCCCCCTACTCCAAGTCTTGTGGGTTTTTTCTAGTCCAAGAAAAATTATTCCGGAGATGTTATTCCGTTTGGAATCTATTTAATATTCCTTATCTGCGATACTCAAAAACAAGGAAAACAGAAACTGACACTAGGCTCTAGATTAATAGGTTAGTCCCAAAAATAATATAAAACAACGTATTAATGCATATAAAACATCCAAAATAATATAATAGCATGGAACAATAAAGAATTATAGATACATTGGAGACGTATCACACGTACTTGTTAAGCAATACTTTGACGTGAGCATGATGATTTTTCTATTTGGAGTTTCTTCTTCTTCTTCTTTATCGATCTAGGATGGGTTCCAGGCCGATAGCCTAGGATATCAAGAATGGACATCATTTTATTTGTTTTATTTCTTGCATAGTCGGACCCCGCTCTTGTGAATGGTGATTGAATGTATGTTTGCATTGAGATGATCATGACTAGCTTGTGGCAAGTGTAAGCCAATCCCATATACTCATCTCTTCTTTACAGGTACCTGTAACGACATCCATTCTTGTGAAACGACGAGATGCGCTTCTATCCCCGTCGAGGCCCTCGTGCCATAGTAAGGATAGAATTGCGTCTTGGGCGTTACAAGTTGGTATCAGAGCAGTATTGACCTAGGATCCCCCTTGAGTAATCGAACTTGGCTGAGTCAAGTCTAGTAAAAAAACTACTTTGAGTTTAGTTATCTATGTGAGAGTAGGACTCTTTTTACTCCTCTTCTATGATCCGGTGTGGAATCCTGAAGTAAGAATTTGAATTCTACTCCTCTTCGCAATCAATTTTCTTTAGGATCACGCAGGTATTTTGGAGCCTCTATGATGTCAATGCAATGGAATTCTGTACTTGGTGCCTCCTGTTTCTGAGGAGTCGAGCTCCAAGGCGTTTTCGTCACATTGCTATCGTCCAGCTTCCTTAGTATCTAAGGACGCGGACATCGAAATGCTTCAATACTTTGTTTGGTGGCAAATAGTGCCATGACTTTCCCCCAGAACAGGTGGATATAGGTCGGATGATCTACCAGGTTTGGTATCGTTGTTGTTTCAAAGGTCTCAAGTAGATGAGTTTGCGGAACTTCTCGGATATGTGTTGACACTTGTGGGAAAGGTCATGCAACTGATTACCTTGAGTAGGTTCCTGGACCCACAACCTGATAGCATAACCAAGAAAGATTTCAGAAGTTCGCCGATGGGAATTCAAGTAGTTACCTAGGATTATCTTCCAACAGATGCATGATGCGAGGCTGGGGTTCAACGTCTAGTGGTTTGTTTGTTCACGGTCTTTCTTACAAAGGACATTCTCTATATGCTTTGTCAAATATCCTCCGTCAAGCCTTGTAGTTCACTATGCCTAGGGATATTCGAGCGTCATTTCAATGTGAAAATCCAATGTATGGTTGAGCCCGTGCAAGCCTTACCACAAAAATATTGGATGAAATCTCTGTTATGAATTTGTTTTTGGCTTATTCTGCAAGCCTCACCCTTTGTTTTGTTGGAATATGGTAATTCGAGTTCAATGTCAAGTGGTGATCTCGTATCTTTTCTAAGTGGTGTTCTCATATCTATACGAGAGTGCTAATCATTTTCCTCAATCAAATTGTCATGTCAATTCTTTTAACCGGTGTGCTTCTCTTCAAGATAATTCAATCCTTTTCAATATTTGCAAGATCGATCCTCATATTTTTTCCGGAGTTCTTTTCATCTATTTAAGTTGTCTTTGTTTTTCCCCACCCTCCTTCCCTTTTTATCCAATGATTCAATTCATCCAAGTGCCTTTCTTTCATTGTAGGTCCCTCTATCTTCTCTTCCATGTCGTATCCGGTGATTCATTGTGAAGAAGCTCAGGTGTTAAGTTCATCATTTCTTCATCTCCGTGTTCTTCCCCGGTGCGTTCAATTCAGGCTTTCGGTGTTCACCATATCATTCCCAATTGCTAAATGCTTTCTAGTGTTGTAAATTCTTGTCCAAGCCTCTCTTCTTTTTCATCCCTCTTTATTCTATTCGGAGTGCTGAAGATATCTCTCAAGATTTGTGTTTCATTCAATCCTTTCAATTATTTCGAGGGTCTCACCTCATCAAGTTTCCAGTTTTGTCTCAGTGCAATCTCTCCTTCTAATCTATCAATTCAACCATGTTTTCTTTTAGTGGGCCAATAATCCACATGTTTTCCCACGTTCTTACTTGGCTCTTCTAATCTTTTCTGGAGATCTCTAACTCTTTCAAGAGTGACGCAAGTATGGATTCCATTGGTCATATTCCTTCTCCAAGATCTGTATTATTTCCATCGTTGGATTAACCGTTCTTTATTCATTATTCTCGAGTGTCTTAGTAATTTATGGTCGTGTTCTCCTCATCATTCTGAGCTTGGAAGACCAAAGAAGAGTTCCTGTTGAATCTTTGTCCATTCTTTTGAAGATTCATCGTGTCATCTTGTTGCGATCCTCTCAATTGTTTGTAATCATGGGGAATTCCTTCCATATCTATCAGAATCATTTTAGTATTCTTTTCATTTCTCGAACCCCCGAAGGCCATCATTTCAGAAGATTTCTTCGTTCTCAGGTTTGAACTTTCATTCTCAAATTCTTGTCAATTGTTGTCTCTTCATTTGTATCTAAAATCTCCCGGTGCCTTGTTGAAGCTTTCTGCTAGTCGGCTTATGATCTCTTCGTCCTCATGTGTTCCAATTCATTCGAATATATCCTCATTCATTCCAAATTCTTACGGGTGTTTCATTGAAGACTTTTTCAAGTTTGTCCTCTATCTCTCTCTCTCCAATCTTTTGAATAAGAATAAGTCGTATGCTAAATCCATTTCTTGATATCAATTTAACTTGATGAAGGATAATCGTAACATAATTATTATTCTTGTTTCATTAAAATGATTTCAATTCTTCTTCCCGAGTGGCTCATGATATCAATTCTTGATTATAAGTTGTTCATCTATTTTTTCTGGACTTCCAAGTTTTGTGAAGTAACTCTTTGCAAATTTCATCTAAATCTTTGCAAGTTCATAATCTTATTCTTTTCAACCTTCATTTCTTTCTATTATTCTTTGGTATATGGAGGATCTTCATGGTGGTTCGTTAAGGATCTAAATCATTCTCAAAGTATTCTTCAAGATCCTTGTTGGAGAAGTTGAAGTATTATTTGTCTTGTATTTCGAAGTGCAATCCATTCTCAATCATCTCTTGCGACAGTATTATATCATTTTTGTTGGATAAGAAGTAAGTTGTCAAGAATGAGATATGTAAACCCATTTGTCTTCCTTTGATATATCTTGGATTGGATTTCACCTGAAGCCTTTCATAAGGATTGTTGCTATTTACGATATTTATCATGATCCAAGTTCTCAATGTATCCTATTGGTGAAAGAAGTGTTGCATATCTTGTTGCTGCCATGCAATCTTTGGTTTTGTTAATGGCCGGTTTTCACCTCATAATTTTGATATGTTTTCCATAAGCCCACAACAACTTTGTTCAACAACTTTGTTCAATCATTCTTTTGTAATGATGTTTTTTAATCCAATTGTGGTAGAATATGTTATTATTTTGTCCGTTCTTTTCTCTCCAACAATCTAGTTTTTATTCTTTTTTTTCTGAATGCGTTGTGATTTTTCTCTCTTCGATCGATCGTCTCATTTTATCAAGATCATGTTCTTACCCTTCTTGTCCATTTAACCGGAGTGTTGTGTCTTCTTTTGAAGATCGTTCATCTTATTGCATGCTCCTCATATTTGCCCTTGTTTTGGACTCTAATTTGCATGATTTGAATGGAACTAACCTGGACTGACGCTGTTTTCAGCAGAATTGCCTTGGTGTTGTTTTTGTCCAGAAATGAAAGTTCCCAGAACGTCCTGAAAATTTACGGAGAATATTTCAGGAAAATATGAAAAATACCTGCACAAAGATCCACCGGAGGGGATGGGCCAGTGGGCCACAAGCCCAGTAGCCGCCACCAGGGGGTGGCGGCTAGCAAGCTTGTGGGGCCCACGTGGCTCTGCCGCCCCCAAACTCAGCTCTATAAATTCACTTTCGTCCCAGAAAAAATCAAGAGAGAAGATTTCATCGCGTTTGCGATTCGGAGGCGCCGCCACATCCTGTTCTTCATGTGGAGGGCAGATTTGGAGTCCGTTTTGGGCTCCGGAGAGGGGAAATCGCCGCCATCATCATCATCAGCCTTCTTCCCTCTCCAATTCCATGAAGCTCTTCGTTGTTCGTGAGTAATCTATTCGTAGGCTCGCTGGGCGGTGATGAGTAGGATGAGATCTATCATGTAATCGAGTTAGTTTTGACGGGGATTGATCCCTAGTATCCACTATGTTCTGAGATTAATGTTGCTACTACTTTGCCATGCTTAATGCTTGTCACTAGGGCCCGAGTGCCATGATTTCAGATCTGAAATTATTATGTTGTCACCAATATATGTGTGTTTTAGATCCGATCTTGAAAGTTGTAATTACCTACTATGTGTTATGACCCGGCAACCCCGGAGTGACAATAACCGGAATCACTCCCGGTGATGACCATAGTTTGAGGAGTTCATGTGTTCACCAAGTGCTAATGCGTTGGTCCGGTTCTTTATTAAAAGGAGAACCTTAATATCCCGTAGTTTACTTTTGGACCCCGCTGCCACGGGAGGGATGGGCAATAGATGTCATACAAGTTCTTTTCCTTAAGCACGTATGACGACACACGGAATGCATGCCTACATCACATTGACGAACGGGAGCTAGCAACATATCTCTCAGTGTTATAACTGTTGCATGATGAATATCATCCAAACAAATCACCGACCCATTGCCTACGAGTTTGTCCCACTGCTGTTGTTACTTGTTTTGCTCTGCTGCAGTTACTACTGTTGCTGCTGCTGTTACTTGCTCTGCTGTTACTTGCTACTGCTGTTACTTGCTACCGTTGCTATCATACTACTTGATGTTGATACTTTGCTTGCAGATATTAATCTTTCACGTGTGGTTGAATCTGACACATTCAGCTACTAATACTTGAGAGTATCGTCTCACTTCCTATTGGCGAACCAACAAATTTGGGTTGAATACTCTACCCTCGAAAACTGGCTCGATCCCATGCGCTGGTGGGTCATTGCAAGACAATTTCTAATTGTTGAGCAATCGAGAATAGCAGTTGTCCAGCCATTCCAGAGATTGCCGATCAAGTTGTAACAAACCGGAACCAACGCTCCACAAGCTTCCCTTTTATTTCGTTATCGCTGTGTGGTTCGTTTGATTGTAGCATTCATCATCGCATCATGCGCATCATCCGCATCACATCGGCACTCCGTTGCCATCATTTTTCAAACACATGCATTTGTTTTTAGTTGTCTGTTCTCTCCGTTTTTGTCGTTGACCGTGTGGAGACCAACCACACACGCATGCTCCCGCGACATCGTGAAAATATTGTTTTTAGAAGTGTGTGATTTTTTTAAATGGGTTGAAAGTTGGCGTGCGGTCAATATTTATTGTGGGTAGACGCGTGCCAAATTTCGCCACATTCGGAGGTCGTTTGATACCTCAACCTTTAATTATGTAGCGGCACTATAGCCGGTTTATTCATCGCACATTTTCGGTTTATGAACCCTGTTGTCGGGATGCCCGTCTTCCCTCTCTTCTCGTGCCTAGCCTTTATACACATTGGATAGGCCCCTCGCGCGTGCCCAATAGATTCCCCGAACCCAAAACGTACGGTCCTGACCGTAGGGCCCGGATCAACCCCATTATACCCCAAACCATCATCGGTTTTTCAATCGGAGTCCCCTAACCCAATTTACCTCGACCGCTCGATTGAAATCGGAATGCCCAAACTAGTCCCTTTTTCATATATATAGACCAACCTTATACCTAATCTAGACTAACCCTAAAACCTAGGAGGCTTGTCCAATCCATCCCCTAGCTGCCGCACCCGCTGTCTCCCACCTCAGGATCGTCCCGATCCAGATCCACCTGAAGCTGCCACCTTCTCCTCCCCGATTTCTGCAGCAAGCCAACCAGCGACCTCCTCCCGATCCATCCCATTGCCCGTGCCCAAGTGGACGCAGCCGCAACTTCCTCCCGCAGCTGCCGCAACCATGACCGTCGCCTTCCCTCGCGCCCGAAGCCTCACCCCTGTAACCTCTGATCATGCTCCTTTTTCAGGAGAAGAGCCCCTGAAGCACCACGCGTGCACGTGGCCTTCGCTCATGTCGAAGCTCGTCGCAGCCAGCTACAACGCCAACGGATCCAGGAGCATGTGCCATCCCTGCTCTTTTTCCTCCTCCTCTCGTTCTGCTCTCTCTCCCTCTCCTCCTCCCCTTTCTTTCACCTTGCTTTTTTCTCTCTCCCACTTGCTGGAGCTTCCCAGGCATGGACGCACGACCCCGGTTGATGTGAAGCTCGCCATGGCCACCTCGAGCTTGCCTCGCCTTTGATGTGTCCCAGCCACCTCCACCTGTGCAAGAGCATGCCGTCGACCGCCCCGTTCGTGTCGTCCACTGCTGCGTCCTTGCCTAAACCCACAGATTCATGGCATGGTATGGTTTATCTAGTGCAAATCCCATTAGTTACCATAAGTTTCTTGCTAGTCGAGCTAGTCATTTCCTCATGCAGTAATCCAAGGGGTTTGGGGTTTGAATCCCACTTGTGCCCCAATTTTGTTTTCCCCATTTTATGTTGTTCTGCACACCAACACCAGCCGCTCTTGGTTTCATTAGCCTACCGCGTTTGCATCCACGAGGTCCTGGGTTCGAGTCCCAGGTACCCCGATTTTTGCACTACTTCTTTTTTTTCACACACGCACACCCCGCCATTTGGGCCCGATCCGCACCTAGGTTGTTGTACTGTGCTGCTTCTAGCCCATGTATTTTTTCTCTCCTCCGAGGATTTTGCTATTTCCAGTGCATCCATTTTATAGGAATGCTTTGTTTTAAGTTGCATATAACTAAATATCCATGCATCAAAATTAAACATGTATTATATGAAAAATGCTTAGAATTTCGTGTAGGTTCACAATATCCAACTTTCATTCATGTTTAAAATGTTGTTTGCGTGTATTTTTGCTCTAATGGCCTGTTAAAGTGGTTTATTCCATAAGTAATTAACTGTAACTCCAATTAAAATGTTTTATATATGCAACTTGATTAGAAAGGTGTGTAGAATAACATGGTGGCATTTATTTTCCTATTTGACAACTCTAAAATTGTGTTCTAGGCAGATCTGTAGCAAATTCAGAAATTACATATGGGGACTTTCCGGAATTGTTATTTGTTGTTTCCGGCCTCATTTAATATGCCAAGATGATGTAGTTGTTCATGCTTCACCTCTTGCCATGTAAACAACATTTAAACTTGCCATGTAATTATATGAGAGTGAACTAAATAATACAAACATGGAGTTTCGTCAATATGCAACCCATTGCATAATGAGGTTCAGTTAATGTGTGGTATTAATTGTTGTGCTTTGCCATGCCTTTGTTAATTAAATGGACACGCCTCATATTTGTTTGCGGATCATGAATATGTTGTGGTGTTTATTGTGTGTTGATTGTTTGTTTTCAGATTGTTTTCCCGATAGAGTTTCGAAACCGCTTCAGAGTGTGTGGATTCGTTCTACTTCATTGGTTCGTCTACTTCATGGATTTGTTCTTGATCCAAGCAGGATCTCTGGCAAGATGATCATTTCCCTAGATACCACTACTATCATTGCTATGATAGTTATCTCACTGCTATCGTTATGTCTCATTACCTACCACTTGAATGTGAGCCTCCCAACATTGCCATGAAAAACCTCTAACCCCTCCATATCCCAGCAAACCACTATTTGGCTATGTTACCTCTTGCTCAACCTTCTTATAGCGTTGCTAGTTGCATGTGCAGTTATTTCCATGCGACAACATGGATTTCTTGAGATATCACCATGTTATTGCTATCTAATTTAATGCACATATATACTTGGTAAAAGGTGAAAGGCTTGGACTTCTAGCTCGGTGTTTTGTCCCACCTTTGACACCTTAGTTACTTCTGTACCAGTGTTATGTTCCATATTGAGCGCTCCTAACATTCTTGGGTTGTTATGGGGACCCCCTTGATTTTTGTTTTGGGATAAAACTCTTGTGGCAAGCCGAACATTGGTACTATTTGCTTAATAACAACTATTAAAATTTGCATAGGGCATTCATCACCTCATGGATAATTAATAAACCCTCGGGCTAGTGCTCCTCATGAGTGTTGGTCCAACCGAGAGCAACTTATTAATGCTACCCGGGGCAACTCTGTGTTTTGGCGTGGTAACCATCGCTCATCCGTTATGCCATGAGAACAAGATACACGGATCCTATGGGGATCGTCGGCATGTTGGGTGGCCTTGCTATATTTATTTTACCTTTCTCGAACACCTTGTGCACAGGATTCCGATGATACTTTGCGCTATCCCGAGGTTGAGGTTTTCCGACAGGATTCGGAGGAGACTAGATGTTTTCCGTGTTTGAGGTTTTCCACGTAGCTTGTGGCTAGTTTGTGATGAATGCGCTAGAAAGTCGTGCCAGCAGTTATGTGATAACTTGGAAACTTTGTTTAACACCTGGGCATAGCAAACTTTAAGTAAACTTAACTAAAATATGCCAACTGTGTGCCTAACCGTAATTATCTCTTCTCATGAGCTTTGTATTCAAGAGAGGGCATGGTGGGGTTATGTTTGACTCATAAGTAGGTGTTCAGGATAATTTATTGATAATTATTAGTTTAGATCTGTTTATGCATAGATCAACCCCTCTTATTCTTGTACGTGTAAGTTAGCCACTCAAATAAATGCTTAGTGCTTGCTGCAACCTCACCACTTAACCATACCTCACCCATTAAGCTTTGCTAGTACCGATACCTTTGCACTTGAGATTGATTATTTCGTGTGTCTCACATGTTACTACAACAACAGCTATAGGTACAGGTTAAGCGATACTTTGACGTGAGCGCGATGATTGTTCTATTTGGAGCTTCTTCTTGTTCTTCTTCTTCTTCTTCAGCCTGGGATAGCAAGGATGGACGTCATTTTATTCGTTTGATTTCGTCCGTAGTGGGACCCTGCTCTTGTGAATGGTGCTTGAATGTATGTTCATATTGAGATGATCATGATTTTCTTGTCATGAGTGTAAGCCATATCCATATACTCATCTCTTCTTTATATGTACTTGTAACTATATCCATTCTTGCGAAACAACGAGGTGCACTTATATCCCTCTCGAGGCCCTCGTTCCATAGTAAGGATAGGATCGCATCTTGGGCGTTACAAGGACATCCATGGACAATCTCTTCATTCAACATAGAACATAATATTAGCACCAAAAGTCTACTCCTAGATGATATTTAACTTATCCACACAAATGAAAAAACAGATTACAAAAGTGTACATGAATAATATACAGTGCCTGAATAAGTGTGGATCCAAACACCATCTTGAACAATTTAAACGGATCATCAATTGCACGCAAGGTCTCGAGTTTAGGCATAGAGACCATAGTTATTTGCGAAGGTTTATAACACCAATGAAGGAGCAACCTTTGAAGTGAAGGGGCATCTTCAATGATGAGCTCCTGTCCTTCAATACAAATTCCAATGCTTACAAGGTGAGTCGACTTAATTTTGAGACAAAGTATGTGAGTTCCATTTCCAAATACAAGACCAAGCGCTGCAGGGTAGGGCAGCTAGAATGTATGATGCCGTGCAGTGATGCCTCCTATAGATCAACCAACATAAGCAAAAGTTTTTTTAGAAGTGGGAGTCAAAGCATTTGTACCAGATTGTCTTCTAGATGGCATCGGGTAAAGGTGGCGGTGTGGAGAGAGGAGGAAAACCATGAGATGGACATTGGTGGTGAGGGCAGAGATACAACGATTGGTAGTAACCTATCGTTGTAGTAATGGTAGAACTCAAGCTGTTTTTTTTTGAATCGACGAGAGGTTAGCTAGATGCCCACCGTGTAGGGTATGTCCAATAGGTATCATGCCAGGATGCAGATGCGTTGAATGGACCCCTGGTAGGAGGAGATGACGGCTCCGGGGAGTTCAGAATCATCATCAACAGATATGTGACCGTAGTCGAGATTAAAAGGCGCGACATGCGACTAAGTGCGCCACCGAGATCCGAGGACTTATGTGCGGAAACCATCCTTGGTGGGGAGAAGAGAGATGATCTCCACAACGATGGCGTCCAGTAGATTGCATATGCGGTCTACCCGATATTCCACGGGTTCCTGACATCCACGGCGGACATGGCCGCTTTTGGCCATGCTGTCGAGTGCATAATCTACAACCGGCGGCGCCGCTAGCCGGAGCCTCATCTATGTACATACCAATCTGAAAATATGGTAGAAACATACATGTAGGACATTCAAAATCAATTCTCAAGATCTAGAAGGAAAAAGGCACAAACATATATGTAGGACATTCGAAATCAAATCTCAAGATATGGCCATGAATTATTAGCATGAACTCTAACCCTAGTCGGATTATTAGCAAAAATAATTTCTACTGAACAAACTATTAATCACTAACCCTATACGGATACCATTCAAACAATCAATACACCACATGCATGGATCTTAATTACTCTGATTTCATGGAGTGAGAGAACATAACCATAGGATTTGTATCTCTAGACGACGGTGACCACTATGGACGAGGGGTGCAGCCGCCTATTATGGCGAGTGGCTTGAGCACACCATTAATATGGGTCAGTGGGAGCGAGGCGAGTGGTGTTCAAAGGCTGTCTCGCCACCCGATGACCCTCCGTGACGGACTTCTGGCATGCCTACCATCATTCCACACAGCTACTCGCATGCCTCCCGGTTACACTGCATAACAAAAATACCTCCCATCAATTCACACACGTGCACGCACGCCTCCCGGTCTGCGTGCACGGCGGATTGCTCGCATGCGTCCCGTTAACTTATGTTTGCTCGCAAGATACACAGGGCGTGTGGCGGTACGTATATTGTTTTTTGATGATTAATTCTTCCGCTTTATTGCTTAACCGAAGCATGGCACGTATACATTGTTGGTCTAACACACATGGCTCAAATAAATAATCCGTATGCGATATTGGTTACCAACTATTAACAATCTCCCGTGTGCAACAATATTATATCAAAACTTGTTTCAAATTTGACGAAAAATACAATATTGTAGTATACTGGTGTCCATATGACACCATGATATGTTTCATGAATTTCAACTAAGTTTTGGATTTACTGAATTTTAAAAATCAATATCCTCAATGTTTTGAAACCTCTTGCACGGGGAAACATGCACCGAGGGACACACATATGATTTTGCAATCAATTTTGGTGCACGTGTAGGTCAAATTTGATTTTTTTCACAGTAAATCCCTAGGAAATCAATCAATGTATAAAAACGGTCGAATGATCTCTATTTTTTTCAAATTTTAACACAACACTCCTTTTGTCACATGTTCACTACAGAAAAAGTTTGACATGCCTTGGAGTAGCGGTGGTGGTGTGGGATGTGTGTGTTTGTGTGTGTGTGGGGGGGGGTCCCGCACTACACTACGAGTCATGAGCCTTAGTGTGGGATTGACCATTTTGCAATTCATATATATATATATATATATATATATATATATATATATATATATATGACACATCAAAGCCATGAATTGGTTACTTAAAACATTACACATCCCTTTAATACATACATGTTTGGACCACATGAATGTATTGGTGGACCTACAAGACAATCCCTCATGAGTTTATCAGTGATGTGCCCATTTGTTAGCCCTAAAAGGTTCTCAATCTCCACCGACAATGAGAGGCACTTAAAAAAGGTGGATTCTTCTTGGCATGTGTGTTACGGTGTGGATCATTGTGAGATTCAATATCAAAGTTCGAGCACATGCGTACACAGGAGTCCCTCCCACCGGTTCAAAGTGAGGGGGTTACGCGTCATGAACCTCTGTGTAGTGCGTTTTCGGTTTGCGAAGCATGTGCAGCATCAAAGTTGTGCATTGGGTGTTCAAACATCACACAACACACCTCTTTTGGGTACATGCACGCGGTAGTTGTCCTATGACATTCACTAGCTGTGAGTCTCTCTATGGGCCCCGTGAGGTCGTCGTCGATCAGTTGATCCTACAACGAGAGAGAGGTTAATTTTACCAACAAGGATGGTTCTTTTTTGGTTCTTATTACATATATGCACGGTAGGAGCATGTAGTACATGTGAAAGAGGGGGCAACATGTATACTATATATGCATCCTAACCTCGCTCCATATGAGGATTTTTTGGTTCCCGACGCAGGTTCCACATCAAAGTTGTGCATCGTTATTCAAACATCACACAATACCTTACGTCTGACGCTTCCATCTGTGGGTCCACAAGGTTGTCCTCCATCACTTTGACCCAACAAGAGAGAGGTTAATTTGACCATCAAGGAATGATTCTTTTTGTTTTGTGCTATAGTATGAGTATATATACTGTTGGGGAACATCGTGTGGGAAACAAAAAATTTCCTATGCGCACATAAGATCTATCCATGGTGATGACCATCTACGAGAGGGGAGATTGGATCCACATACCGTTGTAGATCGCTCAGCGGAAGCGTATATAACGCTCTTGATGCAGTGGAACATCTTCGGAATCCAAATCATAGCCCGTCCCATGATCTCATACTCATCCGTCCCGCGATCCCATCATGATCCACCCCGATCTAGTGCCGAACGGACGGCACACCCGCGTTCAGCACACATAAAACTCGATGACGTTGACTGCCTTCTTGATCCAACAAGAGGGGCAGAGAGGTAGATGAGTTCTCCAGCACGACGGCATGCTGGTGGAGGTGAACTAATTTAGCAGGGCTTCGCCAAGCTCTAGTGAAGTAATCTAGAGGAGAAAACGACCTAGAAACAGAGAGGGCAGCACGTGGCATATTAGGGTTAGGGTTAACCTCAAAATCCTCTAGTATATATAGGAGGGAGGGAGGGGAGGAGGCAGCCTCAACCCTAAATGGTTCGGCCAAAGTGGAGAGGAGGTGCAGGAGTCCACCTCCAATCCTACTTATAGTAGGATTCCACCTTGTCTCCTCCTTCCCTTTTTCCTTTCCCCCCTTTTTTTGCTCCTTGGCCAAAATATGCCCTCTGGGCTGGTGCACCACCTTTAGGCCTATTAGGTTCTCTCTCCGGTGGGTGGCCCCTCCCGTTAAAACACCGAAACCCATTCGTCACTCCCGGTACTTTACCCGTAATGCCCGAAAACTTTCCGGAAACCAAATGCAACTTTCCTATATATCAATCTTTACCTCCGGACCATTCCAGAGCTCCTCGTGACATCCGGGAAATCATCCGGGACTCTAAACAACTTTTGGTAACCAACATACATAACTCAATAACACCGATACATCACTGAACCTTAAGTGTGCAGACCGTGTGGGTTCGAGAACTACGTGGACATGACCTGAGACACTCTCCGGTCAATAACCAATAGCGGGACTAGATGCCCATATTGGCTCCTACATATTGTACGAAGATCTTTATCGGTTGCACCTCTATGTCAAGGATTCAGTTAATCGCGTATGATGTTCCCTTTGTCCTTCGGTATGTTACTTGCCCGAAGTTTGATCGTTTGTATCTCTATACCTAGTTCAATCTCGTTACCGTCAAGTCTCTTTACTCATTCCGTAATACAAGATCCCGTGACTAACTCCTTAGTCACATTGCTTGCAAGGCTTGTTGTGATGTTGTATTACCGAGTGGGCCTTGAGATACCTCTTCGTCACATGGAGTGACAAATCCCAGTCTCTATTCACGCCAACCCAATAGACACCTTCGGAGATACATGTAGAGCACCTTTATAGTCACCCAGTTACGTTGTGATGTTTGATAGACACAAGGTATTCCTACGGTGTTCGGGAGTTGCATGATCTCATGGTGATAGGTACAAATACATTGACATGCAGAAAACAGTAGCAATAAACTGACACCATCATATGCTATGTTCATAGTTTGGGTCTTGTTCATCACATCATTCTCCTAATGATCTGATCCCGTTATAAAACAATATGTCATGTCTAGGGCTAGGAAACCTTGACCATCTTTGATCAACGAGCTAGTCAACTAGAGGGTTTACTAGGGACGGGGTGTTGTCTATGTATCCACACATGTATTTGAGTTTCCAATCAATACAATTCTAGCATGGATAATAAAAGATTATCATGAGCAAGGAAAATAATAATAACCAATTTTTTATTGCCACTAGGGCATATTTCCAACTTTCTCCCACTTGCACTCGAGTCAATAATCTAGTTCACATCACTGTGTGATTTTAATGAATCTAACACCCATACAGTTCTGGGGTTTGATCATGTCTTTCTTGTGGGAGAGGTTTTGAGTCAACGGGTTTGAACCTTTCAGATCCGCGTGTGCTTCACAAATCTCTATGTTATCCTATAGATGCTGCTACCACACGCCATTTGAAACAATTCCAAATGACCGCTCCACTATACCAATAAGGTTTAGTAAGAGTTATCCGGATTTGTGTCAAAGCTTGCATCGACGTAACCCTTTATGAAGAAATCTTTTATCACCTCCATAATCGAGAAAAATTCCTTAGTCCAGTAGTTACTAAGGAAAACGTTTGACCGGTGTCCAGTAATCTATTCCTGGATAACTTTTGAACTCCTTGATAGATTCATGGCAAGGCACACATCAGGCGCGGTACACATCATAGCTACTATAGAGCCTATGGTCAATGCATAGGGGAGGACCTTCGTCCTTTCTCTTTCTTCTATCGTGGTCGGGCTTTGAGTCTTACTCAAATTTCACACCTTTACAATACAACCAAGATCTCCTTCTTTGACCGATCTATTTTGAACTCCTTCAAAACTTGTCAAGGTATGCATTCATCGAAAGTTTTATCAAGTGTCTTAATCTATATTCATAGATCTTGATGCTCAATGTTCAACTAGGCTTAATTCAGGTTTTCCTTTGAAAAAAATCCTTTCGAACAACCCTTTATGCTTTCCAGAAATCCTACATTATTTCCGATCAACAATATGTGAACCACATATACTCATCAGAAATTCTATAGTGCTCCCACTCACTTTATGGGAAATACAAGTTTCTCATAAACTTTGTATAAAACCAAAAGCTTTGATCACTCATCAAAGTACTAATTCCATCTCCGAGATGCTTGCTCCAGGTCATAGAAGGATCGCTGGAGCTTGCATACTTGTTAGCATCCCTAGGATCGACAAAACTTTCTGGTTGTATCACATACAACCTTTCCTCAAGGAAACCATCGAGTAAACATTGTTTTACATCCATCTGCAAGATTTCATAATTAAAAAATGCAGCAACTGCTAACATAATTCCAATAGACTTTAGCATCGCTACGACTGAGAAAGTCTCATCTTAGTGAACTCTTTGAACTTGTCGGAAACATCTTTGCGACAAGTCGAGCTTTCTTAATGGTGACATTTACCACCATCGTCCGTCTTCCTTTTAAAGATCCACTTATACTTAATAGCCTTACGACCATCAAGTAGTTCTTACAAAGTCTACACTTTGTTTTCATACATGGATCCTACCTCGGATTTCATGGCGTCCAGCCATTCGTCGGAATCTAGGCCCACCATCGCTTCTTCATAGCTCGTAGGTTCATTGTTGACCAGCAACATGACCTCCAAGACAAGATTAATGTACTACTGTGGAGCAGTACGTTTCCTTGTCAACCTACAAGGTTTGGTAGTAACTTGATCCGAAGCTTCATGATTACCATCATCAGCTTTCCAATTCAACTAGTGTAGGCGCCACAAGAACATCTTCCTGCGCCGTGCTACTCATTGGTTGAACTGACGGTTCAATAACCTCATCAAGTTTCCACAATCTCCCAGTCAATTCTTTCAAGAGAAACTTTTTCTCGAGAAAGGCCCCGTTTCAAGAAACAAACACTTTGCTTCCGAATTTGAGATAGGAGGTATACCAAACTATTTTGTGTGTCCTATGAAGATGCCTTTATCCGCTTTGGGTTCGAGCTTATGAGGCTGAAACTTTTTCACATAAGCGTCGCAGCCCCAAACTTTTAAGAAGTACAGCTTAGGTTTCTCCAAACCATAGTTCATACGGTGTCATCTCAATGGAATTACGTGGTGCCCTATTTAAAGTGAATGTGGTTGTCTCTAATGCCTAACCCCAAAACGATAGTGGTATTTCGATAAGAGACATAATAGGGCGCGACTATGACATTCAGACACACCATCACACCATGGTGTTCCAGGTGGCATGAGTTGTGAAACAATTCTCACATTGTCTTGAATGTATACCAAACTCGCAACTCAGATATATATTTACCTCCACGATCACAACGTAGACATATTATCTTCTTCTCATGACGATCTTGAACTTCACTCTGAAATAGCTTGAACTTTTCAATATTTCGGACTTGTGATTCATCAAGAAAATACACCTATATCTACTCAAATCACCAGTGAAGTAAGAACATAACAATATCCACTGCGTGCCTCAACACTCATTGGACTGCATAGATCAAAATATATTATTTCCAACAGGTCAATTGCTCTTTCCATCTCACTGAAAACGAGCTTTCAGTCATCTTGCCCATGTGGTGTAGCGACCCGACTCAAGACGAGTCAAGTCTCTGTGTTTCAGTGCCATCCCTGGATCAGTATGCTGGCACACACAGTACATCAATGTATATATCAAAGTGCAATCACATGTAAATAGCGTAAAACTGATATATACCTTAAATATCTCAGCGGAAGCAGTCAAGGGAGTGGAGTCCCAATAAACACCAACGGCAAGTTGAGTGTAGACCGTAACCCTGAATTGTACTCTTAATTGTCGAAGAAAAATATCTGCAACATAAGACGTTGCAGCCATGTAGGTCAGCATATTGAATATGCTGGCAAGTCACATAAGAGAGGGGTGAAAAGTAATCATCTATACTATATGCATATATGGCAGGTGGGGCTATAAGTTTTTAGCGAAAAGCAAGTTTTCTCCTACATCAAGAGGGGGCTAAAAGCAAGATATTACTACGTAGTTGGTTGTTAATGAGATGGTTCCGCCAACTAGTTCTCATACCCAAGTTATCAATATTACCCACATCAAATATATATAATGGTGTTGAGAATTCCAGATAACTTCAGTTCCTTTGGCTCAAGTTGTCCATGACCGTGGACACGTCTAATCGATTAGGTTTGAGTACTCTGCAGAGTTTTGCACACGTTCCCCACAAGATCTGATCGCCTCCAAGTATGTCCTCGCACTTCAAGGTGTTTGAAGACCGGATGATCAAAACATGGTCTTTCAACGGGTCCCTCTGAATCCCTAACGGTGGCCATCCATTCCTACCGTTCTTCTACATCTGCTAGCACCGCCTGTCCAGAGTCACCGCGTTTTCCAACCAAGCCAGAGCCCATAATGACTTGTGGCTGTGCAGGTAAGCCTTGGGTCTTGAAAATATCCGTCCGTCTCTTCGAGCCTGGGTGAAGCTTTCCGCAGGATGTCATGGCCTCTCCAGCATCCCGGGTCATCCACTGGGTTCTCGAGGGAGCCGATCGACCGTCCTTCACCTAGAGTTGCATTGCGTCCGAGGTCTTGAAAATCATGTCTTAACCGGTCTTGATTATTTAATCAACCTCGCATCACTCGTGTTATGCACTCAACCGAAATCCCGTCTACTCAAGCATAACAATATGAAATTTGTCGTCCCGGGGCCAAGTATCGGGGTTGTTGTGTGCCTACCACATGATACTACAATCTATACTAAAATTTCCAAGTACCTAAGCAGCATGCAATTGGGCATAGGATGGTAGAACTACGATGCATAAAACATAGGTGATAGTATGATCAAAGTGACTTGCCTGGTGATGTTGACGAAGAAGAATTTCTCGAGAAATAACTTAATAGACTACTCGTCACTCTCCGATGAAATCTATATAACAAACATATCATTCACATAAGCACTCATACTAGCAATCATTCTAGCAATCAAAACAAAAGAGAGAGCAAATAAGAATCCGAAAAAAACTTCACTAAAGTTAGGAGTCTTCTACTACATCAAACACTAAATGGTTTTTGTCTAACAGAAAATAAAAACAAGGAACTAAGATATAAAATTTAGCTAAGATAAAATAGCGTATTTTTCACAAAACTATTTGAAAGTATTTCCAAACGGGATTTGAAACACTGGAGAAACCAATTGCAAGTTACTAAGGAACTAGAATTGATTTCATGATAGCAAATAAAAAATAAAATAAAAACTTGTTGCAAAAATACTATTAACTAAGAGAAACTAAACTTAATCTTTCTGAAATAATAAAGAAAATATTTTAAAAGCAATTATAGAAAAGGAATTAGTCATAATCCTAAAAGAGGTGAAACAGAAATTGTTTCACAAGAAACCATAAGTTAAAATACTCAAACAAATCTGAAATTTTTACCACTGATAAATAAGATCACTAGTGATCAGTAGCAAAAGGAATCGAATTAAAAGATATTTTTAAACTCCTGGAATAAGCAATACAAGGTTTAAACTAAATCTGATCTAATTCAAATTTGAAATTTCAAACATAGAGAAATTATATGTTTTTAGAAACTACAGAAAAATTGTGATCTACTGGAAAAAGAATCAACTCCATTGGAGTTGTGGATCAAAAGTTATGATCAAAAGAAAATTGAAACTCTCTCTGTTTTCGAATTAAAACAGAAAAAGGAAAAACTGATTTGTGGACAGGGGGTCCACGTGGCGCTCTCTGATTGGCTAAGGGGGTGAGTGCTACAGGGAAACCTAACAAAAGGCCGCTATTTAACTAATTCGCTTCGGCTAAACTTAAGTGAAAGAAAAACCGATCGGTTTTATCTAAAAGACCGAAGGGGTAACTGCTTTTTAATGTACACGGTTGGATCTAGATCTAACGGTAAAACTACACAACACAAAAAAAACAAGTAAAAGAAAAAAAAAGAAAGGAAGGAGGAGTTACCTCCCGTGGATGAACACAGCAGGGGCTGCTTCGGCGATGGGGAGCTCCGGCGGGGTGGGGTCGCCGGCGGGGGGGGGGGGGGGGTGGGGTGGCAGGGGGGGCGGTCGAGGGGGGTGGCGACGAGGGGAGTGGCGGCGAGGCTCCAGGGAGGGGAGGGACCTACAGGGGGGGCCGACGGGGTGTAGCTCCTGGCGAAGAGCTCCTGGCAGGAGTTCTCGGCGGGGTGGGGAGGGATGCAGGGGGGGCGACGGGGTGGGGTGGTGGAGGAGGTGCAGGGGCGATGGGGAAAGTCGGCGGGGTGGGGAGGGGGTGCAGGGGCGATGGGGAAGGTCGCCGGCGAGTTCCTGTGGCCGACTCCGGCGAGGTCCACAGGGGGAGGAGGAGGTGGGGAGAGGCGGCGGTTCCAACGGGAATGGAACGAGGAGGACCGGGGCCTTCTTATAGGGGCGACGGGAGAGGCTAGGAGGGAAAGAACTTCGCGAATCCCGGAGGTGAGGATTTCTTTGTCCATGGCTAAGGAAGGTCCAGTGCACGTGAGGAAGGAGATAGAGGAAGAAGAAGATCTTGTTGGGCCAGTTTTTGGAGAGGTCTTAATGGGCCACCGTTTATTTCCATTTAAACACGATTTCTTTCTTTTTCAAAACTAGGAAACTAAAACGATAAAAGGGAAATCAAATCAATTCGGAATATAGAGTTTCTATATACTAAAATTATCAGAAAAATAAAATCTAAATGATGGGCATTTTTCCACGGCAAAAATAAAATTTTCAAAAAAAATTATTTTCACAAAATGGCCTAAAAGATTTATTTTCTTTTGCAAATAATTTTCAAATGACCCTCTAAGTTTTAGGGTTCAAATAACTTTCAAAATGCCCGTGTGTTTGAGGGTCATGTTCCTCCTCTCTTTTTTGTTTGACAGAATGTATTTCCCGGCATTTCTTGCACGAAGAAAACAAATAGAAATGCAAAAGAATTCAAATGCAAATATCTCCGTTCAAATTCTTTATAGTTGAAGACGTCATGTCATCTTCTCTCTTTGCTTTTAAATGACTGAATATGAATTCACTGGAGAAGGGGAAAGTCATTTTATTCCCTCTCATTCAAAGTTCTTGAAAAGTTTCAAATTTCACACAAGTTTCAATCACTCAAGCAAACAAACAAACAATCTAATAATTATTTTAACATTCCAAAATTTGGGATTTACAAACCTACCACACTTAAAATGAATCTCGTCATCGAGATTCGAAGAGGCTAGAAAGAAAGGTTAGAGTTTGGGGGTCTTTGAACAAATCCAACCTCCGGCAAAGTGGGATGCTACCACACATAAAATGAGAGGTACTGGTCCCTTAAGATTTTAACAATCCTCTGGGGTTTTGGCATCTGACTCCTCACAGTCTTCATATCTTCCGTTATATTCATAACGTCTCCATCAAAAACGAGGGCTCTTCCGTTGATATAAGCTTCTTCCGTTACTGGGTCTTCTTTAACTGACAGTCTCGTGATCAATTCTAACTAACCTATCGATGATTCTCATGGTGGTCTACCATTTGTGGCTATCCTGCAGAGAGAGGGGTCTTGGTTTCATTCTCACCGTAAAATTTCCTATGTGTGACAACATGTGCCATGTACATGGGGCTTTCACCATAGCATTCTAAGGCTTAAACAAAAGCTTCAAAGAACGTCGTCTCTCTATATGGGTAAGTCTCTCAGATTTACCATTCCAAATAGCAAGAGAATGATAATAGTAAGTCGTCATGGTGGCCAAGCCATGTCGCACTGGAATCACTACCTTGTATAAGGCTTAGTGAATCTCATATTCTAACACTTGGGCATCCTCACAAGCGTTGCAGAATTTCTCTTGTCCATGAACGAAGTTCGGATAATCCATTGGTTCTGCAAGCTGAACAAAATATCTATCGTATCTTCGTAACTCTCTGGCTTTCGTATGTTCCTAAGAAAACGTTTGCTGATCCATCATAGCTTCTTTCATAAATCATATTCATTTCATAATCAATCCTTTATTACATCCTTGCTTTCTTCAAAAATCCAACTCAAAAGTAATTTATTACAAATGCTGCCATCCACATTGTTCGGTATGGTCGAGCATTTCTGCCAACATTATTCATTCGTCTCTCTTGGAGGTACTTTAGTTCCACTAGAACTTTCCAATGTGCTCCTTGAAATCATCCATCTTTTGCTTCATCATGGTGGTCATGAGGTTCATCTCCATCATCTCCGCATGCACTTCACTCAGGTATTCCTGGGTATGACGGAGTCTTGCTTCAAATATTTCTCCAATCTGACGTATGGCTTCCATGGCAGCTTCACGAACAGCATCAAAGAAGGTTGCTCGTGGTACACGTGAAATGAAAAAGTATTGCCCCATAGTCTTTGGACAAACTCCTTCCACATGGTGGAGGTGTACTTCCACGTACCAAAGTTCCACTCCATTATCCATGAACGGGTAGCCTTTGTAGACCGCATCTCCTTCAAGATGAATGTGCTTCATCATGTCCTTCAGGATTTTTGGGTAATCATGATCACTGGTCAGGGTCATGATCATTTCTGGGCCCTTGAGGAATGACTCGTAGAGAGTTGCCATCTGTAGGTGTCAGTAAATAGGTACTCAGAGGAATGTATATGTCTCCTTGGTAGTTATGGTACATTCCTACTCAGTGGATCCTGTGGGTTTACCGATTACTACCACACTTAAATGAATTATACTTATGCCTGGATAGACCATATTTCTCTTATCCTCATAAGTGTTCAGAGATCTTTGCTCGTAGAGAAACAACGCATACATTTTCAACATAGGAAATCATGAGACAATAAATTCCATTTATTCATGATGTTATTACAATCTCAGGGACTTCTGTTACAAAAATTTCACTCCATGATCTCATGAAAAAAACAAGAGTGCTTCGGATTACACTTATTGCCATGGTCAAAACTTACCTACTCCATTCTAGCTTTCTTCCTTTGTGCACAATCGCTGGCAAAATGTCCTGCTTCCTTGCAACAAAAGCAAATGAGTTCTGACAAGTCTCGAGGCATCTTAGTGTTTTCTTTTGCTCCTTGGGTTTCTGGCTTCCTTCCTGAGCACATGTATTTGTGGTGGCAAAATTTCATACACTTGTAACATCTGACATGACTCAGGTCTATGTCTGCAGAGATTTGGTTCTTCCGAGGGTACTTTTTCTTCTTTCCAGACTCCTTTATTTTGGCCAGTTCTTCTATTTCAAGTGGATCAAACTCCACTTCTTCCGTCGGGAAGTTTCCCAGATACTCTTGGCTTTCCTTTGTGCAATCCTGTGAATAATGTCCTTCTTCTCCACATGAGTAACATGCATTGGAGAAAAATCTGGTCAGACCTTGTCCATCAGGGTCTTCAATATGTTCGTTCATCACCGGTTCTTCTAGAATCTTCTTCTAGAGTGTTTCCTTCATTGCTTCTTTCTGCTGCTGGACAACTTGTTGTACCTTGGGGTAAATGTGACATTGAGCTAGGTAGTGGGTGGTTCCTTCACAAAGGAAACAAGTCACCTAACTACTTGGGCACTCCTCAAGTGGGTGATTTTCTACATAATGAGTGCATCCATCCTTGTGTTCTTCCTGGGTGTGTCCTATTTCTCCACAGATCTTGCATGCACAAGTCTTCTCCTTCGGATTATCATAGCACTTCTGAATAAGACGGGATCTTAACAAAGTCTTCTTGAATTCGTCCGAGGTTTCTACTCCAGTAAATCCTTGTATGGCATGATGCATTTTCCACCAGATTGCAGCACTTTGGGTAAAGTACTGGAGAGCGTGTTCCACTTCATACTTCCTTGAGATCAAGTTGCTCCCGAAGTGGTTCTCCATGTTCTGAATCCATATTTCAGCCTCCAGCTGGGTCATTGGTCCAGAGACTACAAGTCCAGCTTCATACTCCATCTGGTAGGGTTGAGGTTTTGGGGATGAGACGGGTAAGAGAGAGGGAGATACACACAATACAAACAATATTTTTGAGAATAGGTTTTATTTGTGGCCGTCGGAAAACACACACCAATGACGGCTCACAAATCATCGTATCTAACATGGGTATATAAGAGGGGTTTGGACTTCTAATGGTCATATAAATATTCGAACGCTTCGGGGTCTTCGAGTTCTTCGGGTCTTGAGAGTCTTCAATTGGTGCACCTTCAATTCTTCAAATGCATGTTGAAATCCTCTTTACTTTGAAGTAGAGCTCCATTGAGTCTTCATGAGGTCAAAGGGGTAAGGGGATTGTATAACTAGTGGAGGTGAGAGAGAATATTTGATGAAATCAGAAGAGATGAGAAGTAAAAGGTGTTGTTGAAAATAAAATTTTTGAGAGATCCTTTCCTAAGAAGTTTCCAGTTTCTAGGGTCACGTCCTACAGTCAACATGTGCTCTGATACCATTTCTGTAGCGACCCGACTCAAGACGAGTCAAGCCTTTGTGTTTCTGTGCCATCCCTGGATCAATATGCTGGCACACACAGTACATCAATGTATATATCAAAGTGCAATCACATGTAAATAGCGTAAAACTGATATATACCTTAAATATCTCAGCGGAAGCAGTCAAGGGAGTGGAGTCCCAATAAACACCAACGGCAAGTTGAATGTAGACCGTAACCCTGAATCGTACTCTTACTCGTCGAAGAAAAATATCTACAACATAAGACGTTGCAGTCGTGTAGGTCAGCATATTGAATATCCTGGCAAGTCACATAAGAGAGGGGTGAAAAGTAATCATCTATACTATATGCATATATGGCAGGTGGGGCTATAAGTTTTTAGCGAAAAGCAAGTTTTCTCCTACATCAAGAGGGGGCTAAAAGCAAGATATTACTACGTAGTTGGTTGTTAATGAGATGGTTCCGCCAACCAGTTCTCATACCCAAGTTATCAATATTACCCACATCAAATATATATAATGGTGTTGAGAATTCCAGATAACTTCAGTTCCTTTGGCTCAAGTTGTGCATGACCATGGACACGGCTAATCGATTAGGTTTGAGTACTATGCAGAGTTTTGCACACGTTCCCCACAAGATCTGATCGCCTCCGAGTATGTCCTCGCACTTCAAGGTGTTTGAAGACCGGATGATCAAAACATGGTCTTTCAACGGGTCCCTCTGAATCCCTGTCGGTGGCCATCCATTCCTACCGTTCTTCTACATCTGCTAGCACCGCCTGTCCAGAGTCGCCGCGTTGTCCAACCAAGCCAGAGCCCATAATGACTTGTGGCTGTGCAGGTAAGCCTTGGGTCATGAAAATATCCGTCAGTCTCTTCGAGCCTGGGTGAAGCTTTCCGGAGGATGTCATGGCCTCTCCAGCATCCCGGGTCATCCACTGGGTTCTCCATTAAAAGCATCAGAAGCAAAAGGAATCAAATTAAAAGATATTTTTAAAAACTACAGAAAAATTGTGATCTACTGGAAAAAGAATAAACTCCATTGGAGTTGTGGATCAAAAGTTATGATCAAAAGAAAATTGAAACTCTCTCTGTTTTTGAATTAAAACAGAAAAAGGAAAAACTGATTTGTGGACAGGGGGTCCACGTGGCGCTCTCTGATTGGCTAAGGGGGTGAGTGCTGCGGGGAAAACTAACAAACGACCGCTATTTAACTAATTCTCTTCGGCTAAACTTAAGTGAAAGAAAAACCGATCGGTTTTATCTAAAAGACCGAAGGGGTAACTGCTTTTTAATGTACATGGTTGGATCTAGATCTAACGGTAAAACTACACAATACAAAAAAACAAAACAAGTAAAAGAAAAAAAAAGGAAGGAGGAGTTACCTCCCGTGGATGAACACAGCAGGGGCTGCTTCGGCGATGGGGAGCTCCGGCGGGGTGGGGTCGCCGGCGGGGGGGGGGGGGGGGGGAGGGGGTGGCAGGGGGGCGGTGGAGGGGGGTGGCGACGAGGGGAGTGGCGGCGAGGCTCCAGTGAGGGGAGGGACCTGCAGGGGGGCCGACGGGGTGTAGCTCCTGGCGAAGAGCTCCTGGCAGGAGTTCTCGGCGGGGTGGGGAGGGATGCAAGGGGGGGACGGGGTGGGGGGGTGGAGGAGGTGCAGGGGCGATGGGGAAAGTCAGCGGGGTGGGGAGGGGGTGCAGGGGCGACGGGGAAGGTCGCCGGTGAGTTCCTGTGGCCGACTCCGGCAAGGTCCAAAGGGGGAGGAGGAGGTGGGGAGAGGCGGCGGTTCCAACGGGAATGGAACGAGGAGGACCGGGGCCTTCTTATAGGGGCGACGGGAGAGTTAGGAGGGAAAGAACTTCGCGAATCCCGGAGGTGAGGATTTCTCTGTCCATGGCTAAGGAAGCCCAGTGCACGTGAGGAAGGAGATAGAGGAAGAAGAAGATCTTGTTGGGCCAGTTTTTGGAGAGGTCTTAATGGGCCACCGTTTATTTCCATTTAAACACGATTTCTTTCCTTTTTCAAAACTAGGAAACTAAAACGATAAAAGGGAAATCAAATCAATTCGGAATATAGAGTTTCTATATACTAAAATTATCAGAAAAATAAAATCTAAATGATGGGCATTTTTCGACGGCAAAAATAAAATTTTCAGAAAAAAATATTTTCACAAAATTGCCTAAAAGATTTATTTTCTCTTGCAAATAATTTTCAAATGACCCTCTAAGTTTTAGGGTTCAAATAACTTTCAAAATGCCCGTGTGTTTGAGGGTCATGTTCCTCCTCTCTTTTCTCTTTGACAGAATGTATTTCCCGGCATTTCTTGCACGAAGAAAACAAATAGAAATGCAAAAGAATTCAAATGCAAATATCTCCGTTCAAATTCTTTATAGTTGAAGACGTCATGTCATCTTCTCTCTTTGCTTTTAAATGATTGAATTTGAATTCACCAGAGAAGGAGAGTCATTTTATTCCCTCGCATTCAAAAGTTTTTGAAAAGTTTCAAATTTCACACCAGTTTCAATCACTCAAGCAAACAAACAAACAATCTAATAATTATTTTAACATTCCAAAATTTGGGATGTTACATGTGGCATGATTTGCATGTCTCAAGTGATTCGAAATCAATTGAGTCTAAACGATCCATATGCATGGAGTTTCTTCATGCGTTTACACCAATAGGCATGGTTCGCATGTCTCAAACGATTAAAAAATGAGTGAGTCCAAAGATCCATTAGCATGGAGCTTCTTCATACATTTTATACCAATATGACTCAAGCTACAGTGCCACAAGTAAGTGGTACTATCATTACTACTTTGTATCTTTTGGCATCAATACTATGAACATGTGTATCACTATGATCGAGATTCAATAAACCATTCATATTAGGTGCGTGACCATTGAAGGTATTATTCAAGTAAACAGAGTAAGCATTATTCTCTTTAAATGAATAATCGTATTTTAATAAACAAGATATAATCATGTCCATGCTCAATGCAAACACCTAATTTAGGTTCAACACTAATCCCAATGGTAGAGGGAGCGTGCGATGTTGATCACATCAACCTTGGAATCACTTCCAAGACACATCGTTACCTCACCCTTGCTAATATTTGTTTATTATATAGCTATAATCTCGAATTACTAACATTTAGCAACTGAACCGGTATTTAATACCATGGTGCTACTAGGAGTACTAGTAAGGTACACATCAATATCATGTATATCAAATATACTTTTGTCGACTTTGCCAGCCATCTCATCTACCAAGTAACTTGGGTGGTTTCGCTTCAGTGACCGTTCCCCTCATATTAGAAGCATTTAGTCTTGGGTTTGGGTTTAACCTTGGGTTTCTTCACTAGAGCAGCAACTGGTTTGCCTTTCATGAAGTATCCCTTCTTGCCCTTACCCTTCTCGAAATTGGTGGTTTTACTAACCATCAACAATTGATGCTCCTACTTGATTTCTACTTTCGCGGTGTCAAAGATCGCGAATAAATAAGGGATCATACTGTGCATCCCGGTTATGCTATAGTTCATCACGAAGCTCCAGTAGCTTGGTGGCAATGACTTTGGAGAACTATGTCAATCACTATCTTATCTGGAAGATCAACTCCCACTCGATTCAAGTGATTGTAGCACCGACACAATCTGAGCACATGCTCAACGATTGAGCTTTTCTCCCTTACTTTGCATGCAAAGAATCTTGTCGGAGGTCTCATACCTCTCAACACGGGCACGCGTCTAAAATCCTAATTTCAGCTCTTGGAATATCTCATATGTCCCATGATGTTCAAAACGTCTTCGGCGCCTCAATTCTAAGCTATTAAGCATTAATCACTGAACTATCGCGTAGTCATCAAAAACGTGTATGTCAGATGTTCGCAACATCCAGAGTCGAAGATCGGGGGTTAGCACACCGAGCGGTGCATTAAGGACATAAGCCTTCTGTGCAGCAATGAGGACAATCCTTGGTTTAGGGACCTTAGTCCGCATTATTGATACTATCATCTTTCAACTAAGTTTTCTCTAGGAACATATCAAAAGCAGTGGAGCTACAACGCAAGCTACAACATAATTTGCAAGACATTTTGACTATGTTCATGGTAATATGTTCAATTAATCATATTACTTAAGTACTCCCACTCAAATTGACATCCCTATATTCATTCGAGTGACACATGATCCAAATTCACTAACTCAAGTCCGATCATCATGTGAGTTGAGTTAGCTTCAAAGGTGAACATATCTATGTTGATCATATCTACTATATGACTTATGTTCAACCTTTCGGTCTCTTGTGTTCTGAGTCCATGTATGTACATGCTAGGCTCATCAAGTTTAACTCGAGTGTTCCGCGTGTGCAACTGTTTTGCACCCGTTGTATGTGAACGTAGAGACTATCACACCCGATCATCACGTGGTGTCTTGAAACGATGAACTGTCGCAACAGTGCACACTCGGGGAGAACACCTTTTTATCTTGAAATTTTATTGAGGGATCACCTTATAATGCCACCGTCGTCCTAAGCAAAATAAGGTGCATAAAAGGATTAACATCATGTGCAAATCAGAAGTGACATGATATGGCCCTGAACTTGTGCTTCTTGATCTCCATCACCAAAGCACCGGCATGATCTCCATCTTCACCGGCGCCACACCATGATCTCCATCATTGTGCTGCCATCGAGGTTGTCGCGTCAACTATGTTGTTACTACTAAAGCTACTGAACTAGCGATAAAGCAAAGCATCACCACGCCCAAAATGATTAAAGACAACCCTATGGCTCCTACCGATTGCCGTAGCATCAATGTGCAAGTCGATATTTAACTATTACAACATGATCGTCTCATACATCAAATATATCATATCATGTCTTTGGACATATCACATCACAGTATGCCCCGCAAAAACAAGTTAAACGTCCTCTAATTTCTTGTTGCATGCTTTACGTGGTAGCTATGGGTATCTAGTACGATCGCATCTTACTTATGCAAAACCACAACGGTGTTATGCAAGTTGCTATTTAAGATTCTCCAAGGACCGCCTCGGCCAGATCCGATTCAACTAAAGTTGGAGAAACAGACACCTGCCAGTCATCTTTATGCAACAAGTTGCATGTTTGTCGATGAAACCGGTCTCTCGTAAGCGTACGAGTAATGTTAGTCTGGGTCGCTTCATCAAACAATACCGCCGAATCAAGAAAAGACTAAGGAGGGCAACAATCTGAATATCAACGCCCACAAACTCCTTTGTGTTCTACTCGAGATGCCATCTACACATAGAACTAGCTCTGATACCACTGTTGGGGAACGTCGCATGGGAAACAAAAAATTTCCTACGCGCACACAAGATCTATCCATGATGATGACCATCTACAAGAGGAGAGGTTGGATCCACATGTTGGAAATATGCCCTAGAGGAAATAATAAAATAGTTATTATTATATTTCCTATTTCAACATAATCGTTTATTATCCATGCTATAATTGTATTGAATGGAAACATAGATACATGTGTGGATATGTAGAAAAAACATTTTTCTCTAGTAAGCCTCTAGTTGACTAGCTCATTGATCAAAGATGGTTAAGGTTTACTAGCCATAGACAAGTGTTGTCACTTGATAACAGGATCACATCATTAGGAGAATGATGTGATGGACAAGATCCAAACTATAAACGTAGCATGTGATCGTGTTATGTTGTTGCTATTGCTTTCTACATGTCAAGTATGCATTCCTATGACCATGAGAACATGTGACTCACTAACACCGAAGGAATGCCTTGTGTGTATGAAATTTTGCAACGTTACTGGGTGACCATAAAGATGCTTGCTACTTCTTGAGCTTGCGTTGGTTTTTCCCTTGAAGCGGAAAGGGTGATGCAGCAAAGTAGAGATAAGTATTTCCCTCAGTTTGAGAACCAAGGTATCAATCCAGTAGGAGTATCAAGATGAGGCACCAAGGCACCTGCGCAAAGACAAACAAACTTGGACCCAACGCGATAAAGGGGTTGTCAATCCCTTTACGATTACTTGCAAAGTGAGATATGATAGTGATAATAGGTAAATATAAATAAATAAATAAAAGTGCAGCAAGGTATTTTTGGTATTTTGGTATGTAGATCTGAATATATAATGTGTAAAATAGACCCGGGGGCCATAGTGTTCACTAGAGGCTTCTCTCATGATAGCAAGTATTACGGTGGGTGAACGAATTACTGTCGAGCAATTGATAGAATCGCGCAAATTCATGACGATATCTAAGGCAATGATCATACATATACGCATCACATCCGAGACAAGTAGACGGATACTTTCTGCATCTACTACTATTACTCCACACATCGACCGCTATTCAACATGCATCTAGTGTATTAAGTTCATAACAATAGAGTAACGCCTTAAGCAAGATGACATGATGTAGAGGGATAAATTCATGCAATATGATATAAACCCCATCTTTTTACCCTTGATGGCAACAACACGATGCATGCCTCGCTACCCCTTCTGTCACAAGGTGAGGACACCGCACGGTATGAACCCAAAACCAAGCACTTCTCCCATTGCAAGAATTATATATCAAGTTGGCCAAACGAAACCCATAACTCGAAGAGAATTACAAGGATACGAAATCATGCATATAAGAAATGAGAGGAGACTCAAATTCATAGATAATCTAATCATAAATCCACAATTCATCGGATCTCGACAAACACACTGCAAAAGAAAGTTACATCAGATAGATCTCTATGAAGATCATGGAGAACTTTGTATTGAAGATCCAAGAGAGAGAAGAAGCCATCTAGCTACTAGCTATGGACCCGAAGGTCTGTGGTGAACTACTCACGCATCATCGGAGAGGCAATGGTGTTGATGAAGAAGCCCTCCGTGTCCGAAGCCCCCTCCGGCAGGGCACCAGAACGGTCCCCAAATGGGATCTCTCGGAAATAGAAGCTTGCAGTGGCGGAAAAGTATTTTTCGTGGCACTCGCTGTTGGTTTGTGGATTTTAGGGAATTTATAGGCGAAATAGGTAGCGCAAAGGAGGCACGGGGGGCCACGAGCCTGCTAGGCGCCCCCCTGGGGAGCGCCTAGGGGGCTCGTGGCCTCCTCCGTGGTCCTCTGCCTTGATCCTCAAGTCTTCTGGATCCCTTCTTTCATGGAAAAAATCATCCCGAAGGTTTTATTCCGTTTGTACTCCGCTTAACATTCTTATCTGAAAAAGGTCAAAAACACTGAAAAACAGAAACTGGCACTGGGCACTAAGTTAATAGGTTAGTCCCAAAAATGATATAAAATAGCATATAAATGCATATAAAACATCCCAAGTTGATAATATAGTAGCATGGAACAATCAAAAATTATAGATACGTTGGAGAGGTATCAGTGCTCTACATGTATCTCTGAAGGTGTCCATTGAGTTAGCATGGATCAAGACTGGGATTTGTCACTTCATGTGACGGAGAGGTATCTCGGGGCCCACTCAGTAATACTACATAACAAACAAACCTTGCAAGAAATGTGACTAAAGAGTTAGCCACATGATCTTGTATTACGGAACGAGTAAAGAGACTTGCCGATAACGAGATTGAAATAGGTATGAGTATACCGACGATCGTATCTTCGGCAAGTAACATACCGAAGGACAAAGGGAATGATCTATGAGATTAAATGAATCTTTGCATAGAGGTTCAACCGATAAGATCTTCGTAGAATATGTAGGATCCAATATGGGCATCCATGTCCTGCTATTGGATATTGACCGGAGAGTGTCCCTGTCATGTCTACATAGTTCTTGAACCCGCAGGGTCTGCACACTTAAGGTTCGGTGACGTTTCTGTATAGTTGAATTATTGATGTTGGTAACGGAGTGTTGTTCGGAGTCACGGATAAGATCTCGGACGTCACGAGGGTCGGAAATGAATATTGATATATAGGATTGTTGCATTTGTCTTTCGGAAGATTTTGGGCATTACAGGTAAAGTACCGGGAGTGACAAATGGGTTCTGGGGTTTAACCGGGAGGGGCTACCCACCCGGAAGAGGACCTAATAGGCCCATGGGTGGCATACCAGCCCTTAGTAGGCTGGTTAGGCTAGCCCAATAAGCCTATTTCGGCTGAAGCAAAATAAAGGAAAAAGGAATAGAAAGAAAAAGGAAGGAGGCGGACAAGATGGGAAGGACTCCTCCACCAAAACGAATTGGAGGAGGACTCCTCCCTCTTGGCTCGGCCGAATCCTCCTACTTGGAGTAGCAGGCAAGCCACCCTCCCTCTTGTTCCTCCTATATATAGTGGAGCTTTGAGTGGCTTCTTGCACCCCAAGCCTTTGTGCAGCCCTCTCTCCCTCCACTACTTCGTGACACCCCGTAGCTAGTTCGGTACGACGCGACGAAGCTGTGCCGGAGTAGTTGCACCACCATCACCACCACGTCGTCGTGCTGCCGAAGAATTCAGCTACCTCTTCATCTCTCTTGCTATATCAAGAAGGCGGAGATCGTCATCGAGTTGTAAGTGTGCTGAACGCGGAAGTGCCGTCCGTTCGATACTAGATCGGGACGAAGTTCGTGGGACGGATCGTTATAGTATCGCGAAGACGTACGACTACATCAATCGCGTTTCTTAACGCTTCCCGCTTTGCGATCTACAAGGGTATGTGGATCTGATATCCCCTCTCGTAGATGATCATCACCATGATAGGTCTTTCGTGTGCATAGGAATTTTTTTCCCATGCAACGTTCCCCAACACCACATACCCTTGTAGATCGCTATGCGGAAGCGTATATTACGCGGTTGATGTAGTGGAACATCTTCCGATCCAAATCGCAGCCTGTCCCGCGATCTCATCCGGATGCGTCCCGCGATCCCATCAAGATCAATCCCGATCTAGTGTCGAACGAATGGCACCTCCGCGTTCAGCACACTTACAACTCGATGCCGATCACTGCCTTCTTGATCGGCAAGAGGGGCAGAGAGGTAGATGAGTTCTCCAGCACAACAGCGTGGTGGTGGTGGTGAACTAATTTGGCAGGGCTTTGCCAAGCCGTACTGAACTAATCTAGAGGAGAAAACGACCAAGAGAGGGGGCAGCACGTGGCTTATTAGGGTTAGGGATGCCCTCAAAATCCTCTAGTATATATAGGAGGGAGGGAGGGGAGGAGGCTGCCTCAACCCTAAAGGGTTCGATCGAAGTGGAGAGGAGGTGGAGGAGTCCACCTCCAATCCTACTCCTAGTAGGATTCCACCTTGTCTCCTCCTACCATTTTTCCCATTTCCCCCCTTTTTGCTCCTTGCCCGAAATAGGCCCTCTTGGGCTGGCCGCACCAGCCCACTAAGGGCTGGTGAACCACCATTAGGCCTATTAGGTTCTCTCCCGGGTGGGTGGCCCCTCCCGGTAAAACCCCGGAACCCATTCTTCACTCCTGGTACTTTACCAGTAATGCCCAAAAACTTTCCGGAAACCAAATGCAACTTTCCTATATATAAATCTTTACCTCCAGATCATTCCGAGGCTCCTCGTGACATCCGAGATCTCATCCGGGACTCCGAACTACTTTCGGTCACCAACATACATAACTCAATAATACCGAAACGTCACCTAACCTTTAGTGTGCAGACCCTGTGGGTTCGAGAACTATGTAGACATGACCCGAGACACTCTCCGGTCAATAACTAATAGCGGGACCTGGATGCCCATATTGGATCCTACCTATTCTACAAAGATCTTTATCGGTTGAAACTCTATGTCAAGGATTCAATTAATCACGTATGTTGTTCCCTTTATCCTTCGGTATGTTACTTGCCCGAGGTTCGATCGTCGGTATCTATATACCTTGCTCAATCTTGTTACATGCAAGTTTCTTTACTCGTTCCGTAATACATGATCCCGTGAATAACTCCTTAGTCACATTGCTTGCAAGGCTTGTTGTGATGTTGTATTACCGAGTGGGCCCTGGGATACCTCTCCGTCACATGGAGTGACAAATCCCAATCTTGATTCACGCCAACCCAACAGACACCTTCGAAGATACCTGTAGAGCACCTTTATAGTCACCCAGTTACATTGTGACATTTTATACACACAAGGTATTCCTCCGGTGTCCAGGAGTTGCATGATCTCATGGTCATAGATACAGATACATTGACATGCAGAAAATAATAGCAACAAACTGACACGATCATATGCTATGTTCATAGTTTGGGTCTTGTCCATCTCATCATTCTCCTAATGACGTGATCCTATTATCAAACGACATCTCATGTCTATGGCTAGGAAACCTTGACCATCTCCGATCAACAAGCTAGTCAACTAGAGGCTTTACTAGGGATGGGGTGTTGTCTATGTATCCACACATGTATTTGAGTTTCCAATCAATACAATTCTAACATGGATAATAAATGATTATCATGAAGAAGGAAATATAATGATAGCCAATTTATTTTTGCCTCTAGGGCATATGTCCAACATATACCATGTGTCGAATGGCTGGTGGGTATCACAAACCATGCCTCATGAACCTTACTTTGTTTGGGGACTTTTCGGTTTCCGAGGTATATATAGGTCCCACATCAAAGTTGTGCATTGAGTATTCAAACATCACACAAATACATCTTTGGGCCACATGCAGATATATAGGGCGCTCACTCGCGTGCGACGTACTCTTCGGTGATGTGGGCTCGCGAAGTCATCTTCCATCACTTTGGCCCAACGAGAGAGAGGTATAGTTTCATGAACAAGGAGGATTGATTCTTTTAGGGTTGTGTTACAGTAGGAGTATATGATAACCCACAAGTATAGGGGATCGCAACAGTTTTCGAGGGTAGAGTATTCAACCCAAATTTATTGATTCGACACAAGGGGAAGCCAAAGAATATTCTCAAGTAGTAGCAGTTGAGTTGTCAATTCAACCACACCTGAAAGATTTAGTATCTGAAGAAAAGTATCAATAGCAGAGTAGTGTGATAGCAACAGTAGCAACGGTAACCAGTAGCAACAAAGTGACAGAAGTAGCAGCAGAGTAACAACAACAGCAGCAAAGTAACAGTAGTGGCAAATAAACAGTAGCAGCAGCGACAACAGTAGCGGCAAAGTAACATAGCAAGGACCAGTAGGAAAAACTCGTAGGCATTGGATCGGTGATGGATGATTATGCCGGATGCTATTCATCATGCAACAGTTATAACACGGAGAGATAAGTAACTAGCTCCAGTTCGTCAATGTAATGTAGGCATGTATTCCCTATATAGTCATACGTGCTTAGGGAAAAGAACTTGCATGCCATCTATTGTCCATCCCTGCCGTGGCAGCGGGGTCCTAATGGAAACTACGGGATATTAAGGTTCTCCTTTTAATAAAGAACCGGACCAACGCATTAACAATTGGTGAATACATGAACTCCTCATACTATGGTCATCTCCGGGAGTGGTTCCGGCTATTGTCACTCCGGGGTTGCGGGGTCATAACACATAGTAGGTGACTACAACTTGCAAGATAGGATGAAGAACACACATATATTAGCGACAACATAATAGGTTCTGATCTGAAATCATGGAACTCGGGCCCTAGTGACAAGCATTAAGCATGGTAAAGTAGTAGCAACATCAATCTCAGAACATAGTGGATACTAGGGATGAATCCCCGTCAAAACTAACTCGATTACATGATAGATCTCATCCAACCCATCACCGTCCAGCAAGCCTACGATGAGATTACTCATGAACGGTGAAGAGCATCATGGAATTGGCGATGAAGGAAGGTTGGTGATGACGATGGCGACGATCTCCCCTCTCCGGAGCCCAGAGCGGACTCCAGAACTGCCCTCTAGAGGAAGAACAGGAGGTGGCGGCGCCTCCGTATCGTAAAACGCGATGAACTCTTCTCCTTGATTATTTTCCGGACGGAAGGGACTAAATAGATCTGAGATTGGAGGCGGTGGAGCAACGTGGGCCCCACAAGCCTGCCAGGCGCGGCCAGGGGGGCCTGCGCCTGGTGGGCTTGTGGGCTCTCAGCTCCACCCCTCCGGTTGATTCTTGCGCAGTATTTTTATATATTCCACAAAAAATCCTCGTAAATTTCCAGGTCATTCCGAGAACTTTCATTTCTGCGCAAAAACAACACCATGGCAATTGTGCTGAAAACAACGTTAGTCCGGGTTAGTTCCATTCAAATCATGCAAATTAGAGTCCAAAACAAGGGCAAAAGAGTTTGGAAAAGTAGATACGATGGAGACGTATCAACTCCCCCAAGCTTAAAACCTTTGTTGTCCTCAAGCAATTCAGTTGACAAACTGAAAGAGACAAAAGAAAAACTTTTATGAACTATGTTTGATCTTGTTGTTGCAACTATGTCTAACTCATATCCAAAATTTCAGCAAGATCATAAGCTAACCACATAAGCAAATGACATCTAGGTCTCACGGTAAACTCATATCAATGGCATAATCAACTAGCAAGCAATAATGACAAGTTTCAAGCGTCAACACTTCAATCAAAACAATCATGAAGCAGTACGAACATATGGTATCTCGCTAGCTCTTTCTGAGACCGCAAAACATAAATGTAGAGCACCTTCAAAGACAAAGGGCTGACTAAACATTGTAATTCATGGCAAAGAAGATCCAGTCATAGAAGCAAAGCATAAAAAATGACAAAGGTGCTCTCTAATTGGTGATTTTGTAAGAAGAGGATGACTCAACAGAAACATAAATTGACAGGCCCTTTGCAGAGGGAAGCATCGATTTGTAGAGGTGTCGGAGCTCAAGCTTTGAAAACAGGGATAATAATTTTGTGTGGCATGCTTTCATTGTCAATGCAATGACCAAGATTTTTCACCATCTTCCACACTACACATGGTATAGGCGGTTCCCAAACAGAAAAGTAAAGTTTTGACTCCCCCACCACCGATCAATCACACTCCATGACTAGCCGAATATTCGGGTGCCGTCCATACCAACATCAATCCAGGGGGAGTTTTGTTTGCAATTATCTTTTCGATTTGAGCATGGAACTAGGAATTCCAATTACCGGCCCCTTTCTCGTGAATGATAGTGAATAAACACATATCGAGGATAACACGCCTAGCATGGAAGATACAGATAGCCCCCTGTCACCAAATGAGCTGTCCGGGCATGCAAAACAGATTATTTCTTGAAGATTTAGAGAGTGGCACATGCAAATTTACTTGGAACGGCAGGTAGATACCGCATATAGGTAGGTATGGTGGACTCATATGGAACAACTTTGGGTTTATGGAAGTGGATGCACAAGCAGTATTCCCGCTTAGTACAAGTGAAGGCTAGCAAAAGACTGGGAAGCGACCAACTACAGAGCAACAACAGTCATCAAAATGCATTGAGATTAACCAACATTGAGTGCAAGCATGAGTAGGACACAAATCACCATGAACATGAATATCATAGAGGCTATGTTGATTTTGTTTCAACTACATGCATAAACATGCGCCAAGTCAAGCCACTTGAATCATTCAAAGGAGGATACCATCCTATCATACTACATCATAATCATCTCGAGATTCATGTTGGCATCCAAGACAAACCATTATAAGCTCCTATATAATTAAGCATGGCATCAGAAACTATGATCTCTAAGTTGTCATTGCAAACATGTTTCCCTCACAACAAAGCTGAATCAGGAACAATGAGCTAGTCGTATTTACAAAAAAATAGATCGAGTTCATACGAGCTTTTCCAGGCTCAGTCACTTCATCATATATCGTCATTATTGCCTTTCACTTGCACAACCAAATGATGTGAACAATAATAAGAGTGCTCGTGCATTGGACTACACTGGAATCTGCAAGCAAACACAAAGGAGAAGACAAAGTAATATGGCTCTTCGACAGATAAATAGATATGCATGCGAGAGGCACTAAACATTGCAACCATGGTCTTCTACCTTGACCCAAAAAAACTATTTACACGGGAAAGGTCCCAACAAGCAAAAGAAGAAAGCGGAATCTTTTTAGGTTTTTCAAACTAGATAAACACATGAAAAGAAAACGAGAAAAAGAAATAAACTAGCATGGATGATACAGTGGCAAAGTGTGAACGCGGACGAACAAAGTGAAAGCGTAAGAAAGAATATAAAGTCGGGGAGAAACACGTACTCCCCCAAGCTTAGGCTTTTGGACTAAGTTGGTCTACTCCCATGGATGGAAATAACCAGCTCTGGGGTACTCCGGAGTGGACTGAGGATGCAACTGCTGTGTGAGCTCCTCTGGCTCCCACTGATAAACTGGCGTCTGGTACTCGACTGGTAGCTCGGGTATGGGCGCCTGTGGTTGGGCTATGCCCCAATATGCGTAGATGGCCGAGGGCATAATAATGTACCTGCCTAGATGAAGATTGGACAAAGAAGAACCAGACAAAGTAATAGTCTCACGAGTACCGTGACTAAATACCAGGTTATAGATCATCCTTCTATTTATATCTCTATCAAGATAGTCATGGCGAACCATGCTATCATAGTCTAGATATCTCTCAGGAAGAAGAATCTCTTCTTCCTCGTCTAGCCTAATAGGTATCTCAAAGTGTGTGGCAAGACAGGTAGCATAGATACCTCCATAAACAACGCCTTTAGAACGGTTCGTGTTCAACCGTTGAGCTACTATAGCGTCCAAGCTATAAGTTTTATCATTATAAAGGGCTTCGGGCAAAACCGCAAGATCTGGGGAGCTAAGGGCCCCAGCTTTCCCATGGCCAATCAAACATTTTCCCACAAATAATGAGAAGTACCGAAGCACGGGAAAATGTATGCTATCAGCTCTAGCTCAAGACACTCCTCTCTTCTCTCCTACAGCAATAGTATCTATGAAAGCCTCCAAGTCCCATGGACGAGGTTCATGAATATCCCCAACATAAGGTAATTTGCAAACATTGAACAAATCTTGAAGTGACATACGCTAGGGGATATCATATAATTTGAACTCAACCATAGGAGGATTCTGCCTTGGATAGAAGTTAAAGCTTTGCACGAAAATATTAGTGAGAAGGAGGTATTGTGCACACTTATCTTCAACGAAGGCGGTAAGGCCTGCGTTCTCCACCAAGTAGTAAAAGTCCTCATAAAGTCCGGCGGCGCGTAAGAACACATCGCTTGGCCACTCGCACACTCGAACTTCTGCAACTCGGGGGACCAGATACTTGGGTTTCTTCTTCTCATTCCTATCATCCTTGGGGTCACGGCTTGAAGAGCCTCTTAAGAACCTCCTCATCTTTTCCCTTTTCTACCTTCGAAAATTTCTGAAATTTTTAGTGACTCTAAGGAAAAGTGAACAAAGCTCAACTAAACTCGTAGCAACTACTCCCACAAGTGCCTAGAAGCCATATCACGCATCAAAACAACTTGGGACCAGCTAAAATTACCATGCAAAGCTCAAGAACATGGTCACCAAGCTAGCAAAAATAGGTGACGTATAAGGCACTAGAGCAAAAACTAATTCGACCAATGGCGGAGTCACATACCAAGGAGCAATTTCCCCAAAACAGCTTGGTGAATGGTGCTTTGCACAAGGAGATCGAAAATCCCAGCAAGAAGAGCAAGAACACGGATTTGGGCTGCGAAACGATTTTTTTCTGGAGGTAGGAGAAGCAGATGGGAGATAGAATGAGTGGAAGGGGTACACGTGGGCCCCACAAGCCTGGTACGCGTGGCCAGGGGGTGCCTGCGCCTCCAGGGCTTGTGGCCCACTAGTGCAGCCCCCTGACTAGCTCTCTGTCGTAGTATTTTTCAAAAAATCCAGAAAAAATCATACTTGATTTTCAGGACATTCGAAGACTTTTATTTTCGGGGTACTTTTCTACGGGACGCAAAAACAGAAAACAGGGAAACTAAATTAAATCCATCATTTTTCTTCTAAGCAACCGAAGGTGAAAGCTTGGAACAGAGGTTTGTGACTCCTCGATTCATCCATCTCATGGTCATCGAAAAGAAATCCGTCAATCAGGTTGATCAAGTCTCCTTGACAAACTTTTCCGAATTGCAAAACAAAACGGAGAATTTTCGAATATCCACTAGGTTACCTCAATGGGGATGTGCATATCCCCAATAATCAAATCATACTTCATCTTGCACTACAAGGAATATGCTAATACACGACGCTATATTTTGGTCGCTACATCGTCATGGTTTTTAGTTTACGACGATCTCACGACGAAAAACCAAGCGTCGAAAACGGAGCGTCAGAAATGAACAGCAGCGATGTTTTGATAAAAATTGTTGTAACCTTTACGACGATTCCTGGATTGTCGTAACCTTTACGACGATCCTAAATCGTCGTTGGCAATCTAACCCAGTCCTACGTGGCAAAATTACGACGAAATCAAAACATCATGGTTGAAATCAGCCCAACCCATTTCAATTGATCACATGGGCTGATTTTATTTTTTTGGGCATTTTCTTATTGGGCTTCTTTTTGGACCTTAGCCCATTTATAGCCACTTTTAGTTTTTATTTTTCGAATTTTTTTTGGGCCCTGACCTTTTAGTGCCCAAATACATTTGGTCCAGTTTCAGTTTTGGCCTTTTTTCATTTTTGAATTCAGCAAAAAAAATTCCAGAATTTGGTTTCATTTCCATTTATTGGGCATTTTCAACCAATTATTTGTCCAATATTGAATGCAGCACTATTTAATATTCAAATCAAGAAAACTCCAAGTCGAATTAAAATCATCCATCATATAACATCACATAATACATCTCCCAGGTTTACATAACACAATAACTTATCTCATTCACAGTTGACAATCAGATACCGGTTTTCACAGCTAAAGCATCAACCCAGAAGAATCTCAAAAGAAAATACAGAAATTAGCACTCGCTGTGAAGAAGTCATCCTGCTCTTGCTTCCCCACTCCTAGTTTTGCATCCCTGATACCGGCTTTTATGGGCTCTAGTATACCTGCATTCAAACGAAGTAATGTATTATTGAGGCACAGGAACTAGATGTCAATGCTAAATTGTAAAACGTCTTTCAAAGAACAAAATATCATCTTAGGTGAAACTGTAGCATAAGTTTAAAAAAAATATGAAGCAGAAATAGTTTGTGACTAGTAGTACCATCCAGACTCTAACAAAGGGATACATACACAGGATCCAAGATAATAGAAAGACAAATCAGAGAGTTAACAAAATGTCGTGGCGAAATACCGAACTACACTAAGTTGCATAATACCACATACTTCTATGCATTAATGCAGACTATAAAGCTCACATATTGATTACTGAAATTATCGCCCTTGTGCTTCAGTACAATAGGTAAATTAGATTTTAAATTCATAGGATAATCTGATCCTACTGGAAGGAAGAGGCAGTTTAGAAATTGATGAACTGCATTTTACTTTACTGTGTCAATCATATCAAAGACAGTAATATACTAATATGTAGACTGCTTGTTGCAAAAGAAGAGATTGACTGCTTCTGGAATATATATTCATGTTTTAAAAGGAGAAAAATGTTAGGAAGGAATGATAAATCCTGTATGGTGGAACCAAACTCAAAGAATAGCTCAGGAGGTGTACAAGGACTGAGATCAACCAATAAAAACTCCTGGAATTATCGAACTACACTAAATTCAAGCATGTCATCATGCCTTTTCAAAAATGTCACCATGCCTTTAGGAATTTAGTTGACATGAAATTTTCCATGCACGAAAAGGATAAATGTAGAATCAACAAAACCAGCAATGCAGGACAAAAAAAATCTACTTACAATAGTGACTCAATCATGACCTTAAGTTCAATTCGATATGCTCAATAAATAGTAAATAACACATACAAGCAAGCATGTATTCCTCAGGAGAAGGGAATATATCATTGGTCTAGTAAGTATAATATGACCTGTGTCAATGAAGTAGCCGCATGCATGTTTTTTTAATGATCAAGCACTGAAATGTGTCTCATTGTGTATTACGAAAGCTGCATGCATGTGAGAAACTCTTGACACAAGATAGATGTGATAACTGAGAGCATGATAGGTTATTACAGAGAGGTAGGTAAGCACAAATGTAAAGATCTGAGTGGACTTGTGGATAATGCATCCGAAACGGGTTTTCTTTTTGTATGATTCACACTTATATGATGCAGGATAGGTGATAGTTCAGTTTATAATTGCATCCTGCATGCTACTAATAGAATTTTACAATGTTGATTAGATTCAACAAGCATAGCTGTGCAGACTATACATTATTTCTATTATTTTGGGAGAGAGTATAAATTAGAATCGTTGGCCGCAACAATTTTGTTGTGTTAAATAATACATCTGAATATACAGCACTGAACAAGCATAGTTAGAATCAAGCACACCAAGAAAGATGACTTATTTTTTGTGCTACAAAAGCATGTACACCAGCAGGAGTTTTACAACAAAACAAAGCTCTGTCATTGTAGTGCAGAAATGGTAGAGGTTGATCTGTGCAGCAAAGTGCAGAGACCCACAGAAGGATACTCCATAGTCCTAACAATCAGGTAGATCAAGGCCAAATATACGGCAATGCACAAACAATACTAGCATCTAACGGTTTTATATAGATAGACAGAATCGAAATCGCGTACAGGATGCAGAGCAGCAGAGCAGAGGACAACGGCCGGAGGGACGGGTATAAAAAAATGGTTGATTTATTTGGGGGTTAGCAGCAACTAGCTAGTACCATCAGGGCTGGAGTTATCTTTGAAATAGGACATGTGTAGCATCTGGCCGCTAGATCTTCCGTTACTCATGAGCTCGTCACGGAAAGAAGGGTCAACCTCGCGAAGGGCACGATGTATCACAATTAGCGTTTTGAACGCAACCTAACGAATCAGAAAGGAAAGTTTGTCAATCATAAGCACCATTCCACCTTAGTTACTGAACATCACCCAGACAGTAGCAACAGGACAGAACCAACAGTCTGAATTTTCAGGTAAAACGACACGGTGCAAAACTGCATAAATAGGACAGGTTCCATCCATGATCCATCTACTAGGACTCAATCTTATATACCATGAATATGAGGAAATTTATGATGGTGAGACATACCGCCCAGTTGCGCGTCTTGGAGAGGCGTGGCGAGGGCGCGGATGCAGTAGGCCACGTCCGCCCGAGCCCTCCCGGAATTAAGATGCATGAAGATATCTGAGAAGATGAAGCACATGCTGAGAACCATGGCGTTTTCGACGGAAGAAAGATCATGCTCTTCTTGCTCCTCCATGTAGGAACATGAGTTTGCTATTACCTCTGATGTACTTCTCCTTTGCAGGCCGCTCCACATGGTTGGTGGCCTTGACGATGGCGATGTCCAGTTGCTGTTGCAAAGAGCGATAACATTACAATTTTTTTAAAACAATCTCTAGAATTAAAATTTTGGATGAATGATGCAAGAACGAGGGATAGACATGGTGATTTCTAGTGCTTGGTACCTTGTAGTCGCTGTTCACTTTGGCGATGCTGACGGTGGTGGAGTCTGGTGGAGTCCTTGAGGGCGCCCACATACTTCCTGATGCTGGTGCCGCCGCCGGCTATCCTTGGTTCTGATCTGCAAAGCAGAGGAAATGGAAGGGTTCTTCAGAGCTGGTAAACTGCCAAAAACTCGTGCATCGTTGTCCGTCCCATGCATGGCGTGCGAAAGAGATGGATGAGGAGCAAGCAGAAAAAAGAGATGGCATCCGATCTAATCTATCTATCTAACATAGCATCAGAGGAAACGAGCAAGAAGAGCACGAACTATTGATCGAAGGCAGCAAAACGAAAGGAATCGTCCGGGGCGAAGAAGAAGAAGAAGAAGAATGGAATCAGAGTTAGGGACTGAATTCTGTGAGGGTGCGCGAGAGACGAGGGAGACGGAGACGAAGTATAAACAAACAAAGAAACAAACCAGCAGAATCGGAACAAGCAAAGAGACCAGACTGGATCGGATCCCCAAAGAAGACATTAAGAATTTATGAGCCAAATGATTTTTAGAATTATTAACTTGAACGGAAGCTCACTGTTTCCATCTCCTATATATCCATGATTTTATTTTTCTAAAGTAAGCATCAAGAAAGAAGAGTAACAATCAAATTTCACACAAAAACTGCAGCAATACTTGTTGTTATGTTGTGTCCATAACAATCGCAATTGATGTCCACTTCAGTTCAGATTTGGAAGGGGTAGAAAGATAGGTTGGAGCTCACCATGTGTGGAGTAGGAGGTGCAGGGGAGGGGTGGAGGACCTCCTGTAGCAGAACCTTCTCCTCATCAGAGCAACCTGCACATAACATAGGAAGGGGAGATGAATAAATGATGGTGAGAAAAGGGCCTTCAACATGTTCAGATCGGGAAGAGAAACAACAACAAAAATACAGAACAGAAAAAGAACCTTCCGTGGCATGCTGTACTAGGAGCAAATCCTCTCTCTCCGCTAGGGTTTGGGGCGCTCAGAGGCTCCATGGGGCCGCTACATGGTGGGGGGAATGGGACTCCATATCCATGGTGGTGTCCCGTCCCACAGAGAAGGAAGAGAACATGAGGTGTGCCCCTCCTGTCGTCGTTTTCGGCACGCCAATGACGACCTACAGAGAAGGAAGAGAACATGAGGTGAGCCGAGGAGGAGATGGTGGGCGATGGAGGGGAGAGGCTTACCGGTGCTGTATTCGGGCACCTCTGACCTCACCTAGGCCTTCCGTGGTGGATCCCGACGAACAAAAGGGGGAGCCGCGGATCTGCATGGAGGTAAGGGAGGCACGGACCAAAGGGACCTTGTCGGTGTGCTGCGTGCGGATGGAGCTCACCGGAACCGGGTGGTGTGGGTGGCGGCGGTGCGGGCGGCGACGAGGGAGAGGAGTTCGTGCCGAGAGACGAGGCGACTTGGGTTGGGTGGGTTAGAGCGAGAGAGAGCTCGTGGGCCGCTCGAGGACGCACCGCCGGATCTCACCGGATAGGAGCCATCGATTCACGACAGAGATTGTCGGGATCGTGCACGGGAGTGGTGGCGGCGTTAAGGGAGGAGTAAAGCTCTAGGGTTCCTGCGAGATACAGAGATAGAAAGGTCAGGAGGGGTTGGTGCGGTTTAGGTGAGAGAGAGAGAGGGGTTTAGTGCGGTGGGATGGATCACAAGTGGATGGATGGATGGATGGACTGATGTTTGCCATGTCACCGATCCAAGCCACAAGTGATCCCACCAATTAGATTTAAGTTTTTTCTCTTATAAGGCAAATAGTCAATGTTATGTCAAAATTCATGGCAAAGTTTGTATAAATGATCTCACATTTTGCATAAGTTTGCATCTTGGAATGGCAAACAATGTTGCTAAATGGAGTTCTCATTTTCTTTGCACGGAAATTTCATTTTTCATTTTTTTCAGTGCCCAAACTGAGTATTTTTGTGAAGAACGTATCATATATTTGATGCAAAATTAGACCAAATCATTTTTATAAAAAGTAGGCCACATTTAATGTATAATTGACCAAAATATGAGGGTAATCAAATAAATAGAAATAACACTTCCTTCACAAAGTGCTATTCTGAACAAAATAGGAAAATGAATATTTCGGAATTATTTTTGAACTATGGAAGGAAGGGTTTTCACATATTTGAGGAATATATGATCCAAAGTATTTATGATAATTTTTTGAATTTTTTTAAAATGATATAATAGTAGGTTGCTTCACAAACTAGGCCGGTTTGGCGCGTGACATAGAATGGTCCCACGAGTGACATGTCAACATAGTTAGAACATGTTACGACATTTTTATAATTGTCGTAAAAGTTATGACGATCTCATCTTTTGCGGTTACGACGTTTTTGACTCACATCGTCATAATTTATATGTAGATTTGATCCCCTCAAACAGTTTACGATGATCTCGGATGAAATCGTCATAGATTTATGACGAATTCATCAACGACGTCTTAAAGAACGTCATGTATGAGCATATTTCTTGTAGTGTTGGCAGTAGGTATAGGGCATTCAACGCTCCCAATAAGGATCGATGAAGTCTTTTCGATAGCATTTATGTAATGTACTCGATATTCTTTCTTCGGGAAGTGCACCGTATGCTTATTACCGTTGACATGGAAAGTGACATTGCCTTTGTTGCAATCAATAATAGCCCCTGCAGTGTTTAAAAAGGGTCTTCCGAGGATGACCACCATGGCATCGTCCTCGGGAATATCCAGAATAACAAAGTCTATTAAGATAGTAACGTTCGCAACCACCACAGGAAAATCCTTGCAAATGCCGATAGGGAAAGCAGATGATTTGTCGGCCATTTGCAGAGAGATTTAAGTGGGTGTCAACTTATCCAGTTCAAGCCTACGATAAAGAATGAGAGAGGCATAACACTAACACCGGCTCCAAGGTCGCATAAAGCAGTTCTAACGTAGTTTCCTTTAATGGAGCAAGGTATAGTGGGCACTCCGGAATCACCTAGTTTCTTAGGAGTTCCACCCTTGAAGGTATAATTAGCAAGCATGGTGGAAATCTCAACCTCAGGTATCCTCCTCTTATTAGTCACAATATCCTTCATGTACTTAGCATACGGAGACATTTTGATCATATCTGTGAAACACATTTGCAGAAAGACAGGTCTGATCATTTCCACAAATAGCTCAAAATCCTCATCATCCTTTATCTTGGATGGTTTGGGAAGAAAGGGCATGGGTTTCTGAACCCATGGTTCCCTTTCTTTACTATGCTTCCTAGCAATGAAGTCATTCTTATCGTATCTCTTATTCTTAGGCTGTGGGTTATCAAGATCAACAGGTTCAATCTCCACATCTTTATCATTGCTAGGTTGAGCAGCAACATGAACATCACTATCGATATTGTCGTTAGGCTCATGTTCATCACCAGATTGTGTTTCAGCATCAGAGACAGAGACATCGTTAGGATTCCAAGGTGTAGCAGCAACAAGGTTGCTAGCGTGTAAGTTCCTATCATCTTTCTTCTTGTTTCTAGGATGACTAGGTGCATCAGTGCTAACTCCTTGAGAATCTTGTTCAATTCTCTTAGGATGACCCTCAGGATACAAAGGTTCCTGGGTCATTCTACCGCCTCTAGTGACAACTCTGACAGAATTGTCATTCAACTCATTGAGCAAGTCATTCTGATCCTTAAGTACTTGCTCTACTTGAGTAGTAACCATAGAAGCATGTTTACTCAGGAGCTTAAGATCATTGACATTTCTGTCCACACAAGCACTTAAATGACTAAGCATACAAGCATTCTGTTCCAATTGTCTGCTAACATAATCATTGAAACTTTGTTGTTTGGCAACAAAGTTATCAAATTCATCCACGCATAAGCTATCAGGTTTATCAAAAGGAATATCACTCACATCGAATCTACGAAGAGAATTTACTTCTACTACCTGTATCGGGTTATCAAGACCATGGATCTCTTCGATAGGTGGTAGATTTTTGACATCTTCAGATTTAATGCCTTTCTCTTTCATAGATTTCTTAGCTTCTTGCATATCTTCAGGACTGAGGAATCGAATACCTCTTTTCTTCGGAGTTGGCTTCAGAGGTGGTTCGGCAATAGTCCAAGCATTCTCATTGCACAAGATATTATTCAATAGGATCTCAGCTTGTTCTACAGTTCATTCCCTAAAAACACAACCGGCACAACTATCTAGGTGGTCTCTAGAAGCATCGGTTAGTCCATTATAGAAGATATCAAGTATTTCATTCTTCTCAAGAGGGTGATCAAGCAAAGCATTCAGTAGCTGGATGAGCTTCCCCCAAGCTTGTGGGAGACTCTCTTCTTCAACTTGCACAAAGTTTTATATTTCCTGCAAGGCAGCTTGCTTCTTATGGGCATGGTAATATTTTTCAGAGAAGTAGTAGATCATATCTTGGGGGCTACGCACACAACCATGAGCAAGAGAAGTGAACCAAGTCTTAGCATCATCCTTTAGCGAGATAGGAAACAACTTAAGGATATAGTAGTGGAAGATCTTTTCCTCACTCGTGAATAGGGTGGCTATATCGTGCAGTTTGGTAAGATAGGATAAAACCGTTTGAGACTCATAACCATGAAAAGGATCAGATTCGACCAGAGTGATTTACTCAGGGTCGACAGAGAATTCATAATCCTTATCGGTCACAAAGATAGGCGAAGCAGCAAACTTCAGGTCGTATTTCATCCTAGCATTCAAAGATTTTTCTTTCCACTTGACCAGTAATTTCTCATCATCATAGCTATCCTTACAAGCAAGAAAGTCATCAGCTATCTCTCCCTCCATAACATTACCCTCAGGCATATCAGGCAATTCATATCTAGGAGAGCTAGTTCTAACAAGCAATATAGCAGGTTCTACTTCAATAGCATCAGCAGTTTCAGAAGTATCATCACATCTAGCAGCAACTCTTGCAATTTGGCATCAAGTAATGCACCTAGTGGCAAAGCAGTATCAAGCATAGCCTCATCATAAGCATCATGGACAGCAGAAGTAGCATCATCAAGCACAGGCGACATATCAAGATTTCTAGCAGGAGGTGGTGTCGCAAACTTACTCATACTGAAGGTGAATCAAGTGCAGAGCTAGATGGCAGTTCCTTACCTGTCCTCATAGTTGAGGGCAAGACTTTAGTTCTTGGATCTTTCGGATTCCTCATAATGAACAACAGACATAAATCCCAAGTGACTCAGAGAATATAGATGTGCCTCCCCGGCAGCGGCGCCAGAACATAGTCCTGATAACCCACAAGTATAGGGGATCGCAACTATTTTCGAGGGTAGAGTATTCAACCAAAATTTATTGATTTGACACAAGGGGAAGCCAAAGAATATTCTCAAGTATTAGCAGTTGAGTTGTCAATTCAACCACACATGAAAGATTTAGTATCTGCAGCAAAGTATCAGTAGCAGAGTAGTGTGATAGCAATAGTAGCAACGGTAACCAGTAGCAACAAAGTGACAACAATATCAGCAGAGTAACATCAGCAACAACAAAGTAAAAGTAGCGGAAAAATAGCAGTAGCAGCAGCGGCAAAGTAACGTAACAAGGACCAGTAGGAAAAACTCGTAGGCAATGGATCGGCGAAGGATGATTACGCCGGATGCTATTCATCATGCAATAGTGATAACACGGAGAGATAAGCAACTAGCTCCAGTTCGTCAATGTAATGTAGGCATGTATTCCGTATATAGTCATACGTGCTTAGGGAAAAGAACTTGCATGACATCTATAGCCATCCCTCCCATGGCAGCACAGTCCTAATGGAAACAACAGGATATTAAGGTTCTCCTTTTAATAAAGAACCGGACCAACGCATTAACACTTGGTGAATACATGAACTCCTCATACTATGGTCATATCCGGGAGTAGTTTCGGCTATTGTCACTCCGGGGTTGCCGGGTCATAACATATAGTAGGTGACTACAACTTGCAAGATAGGATCAAGAACACACATATATTGGCGACAACATAATAGGTTCGGATCTGAAATCATGGCACTCGGGCCCTAGTGACAAGCATTAAGCATGGTAAAGTAGTAGCAACATCAATCTCAGAACAGAGTGGATACTGGGGATCAATCCTCGTCAAAACTAACTCGATTACATGATAGATCTCATCCAACCCATCACCGTACAGCAAGCCTACGATTAGATTACTCACGAACGGTGTAGAGCATCATGGAATTGGTGATGAAGGAAGGTTGGTGATGACGTTGGCGACGATCTACCCTCTCCGGAGCCCAGAACGAACTCCGGATCTGCCCTCGAGAAGAAGAACAGGAGGTGGCGGCGCCTCCTTATCGTAAAACGCGATGAACTCTTCTCCTTGATTTCTTTTCCAGGCGAAAGGGGCTAAATAGAGCTGAGATTGGAGGCAGTGGAGCAACGTGGGCCCCACAATCCTGCCAGGCGCGGCCAGGGGGGCCCGCGCCTGGTGGGCTCGTGGTCTCTCAGCTCCACCCCTCCGGTTGATTCTTGCGCCAGTATTTTTTATATATTCCGCAAAAAATCCCCGTAAATTTCCAAGTCCTTCCGAGAACTTCTATTTCTACGCAAAAACAACACCATGGCAATTCTGGTGAAAACAACGTTAGTCCGGATTAGTTCCATTCAAATCATGCAAATTATAGTCCAAAACAAGGGTAAAAGAGTTTAGAAAAGTAGATATAATGGAGACGTATTAGTATATAGTACGTGTCGAATGGGGGATGGGACCAATATACACTATAGGTGTCATGAACCTCACTCCGTGTGGTCACTTTAGAGATATTGAGGCAGATGCCACATCAAAGTTGTGCATATAATCATGTATTCAAAACATCACAACCACTCACATCTATGTATGTTTGGCACAGATGCAAACGTTGGTAGTTGTCCTCTGGCACTCACTCATGCGGTTATCGGTGATGCTTCCATTTGTGGGCCCACTTAGTCCATCACTTTCACCGAGAGCGAGAGAGGTTAATTAATTTGACTTAGGAGGGGATTAATTTTTTGTTTGTCTCATGGTATAGGTCATGATGTGAGATTACATAATAGCGCATGCATGTGTAAGTTGAATCCATCCTGTTGGATCAAAGTGGGGTGGGGGAGTGCGGGGGAGAACGTACAAGACACGTCATGAACCTCTTGCTTTGTGTGGGGAATTAATGTGTGATTTTCGCATGGACCACATCAATGTTGTGCATTGGGTATTCAACACATATGCATGGATAATGCACCCAACAATTATGTTTGGGACACATGCATGCAATGGTTGTCTTTGGACACTCTCACTCGCTTGGTTATCGGCGGCAAGCCTACACATATATTCGTGGGCCCGTGGGGACGTCCATCATTTCGGCCGATGATAAGAAAGGTTACCACGGTGGATTATTCTTCTTTGTTTGTGTTACCGTATAGTAGGTTGATCATTCCAGGCCTAATTTAGTTTGAGTGCACGCTACATATTGTAAACCAACGCTCAATGTGGGGATTTTATGGTTCCAAGGCATGGTGCCACATAAAATTTGCGCATTGGGTATTCAAACACAACGCACCACTACCATATACATATGTTTGGGCCACATGCGTAGAGCGGGTTTTGTCTTCGGGCACTCCCTCGCGAGATTATCGGCGACAAGCTAGCCCATTTTGTGGGGCCGTGTGGACGTCCATCACTTTTACTAACAACGAGAGAGAGAGGTTATACATACAAGTTGGATTCTACTTGGTCCGTGTTATGGTGCGTCTTGGTGAGATACCCTCTCCCTGGCGTGTGTGTGGGGGGTGATACTTCGCACTACTTGCAATCTCCGTGGGGTCGGGGAAGTCCTGTTAATTGGCGAGGCACATTTTCCATATCAATTTTGTGAATGGTAGTTAAATATCACACCACACCCTTACATACATATAGTAGGGCCACCCGCAGGTGGTTCGTATGTGGTCTCACCCATCTCATGCCACAAGCACACATTTGTGGGCCAGCACACAGTCCACCTTTGTCCAGAAGCGAAAGGGGGTTTGATCATGATGGACTCCTATAGGTTTTGTGTTAGAGTAGGGTGAGATTTCAGACCTAGCGATTTGGGGGCATGCGTTCGTAGCTAAGATTCCCTTACCGCCGACACGAAGTGGGGTTTGTTGGGGGTAGTTGATTAGCAACACTATGCGCTTTGTGCGAGAGGTGTCACATCAAACTAGTGCATTGGGTATTTGAACATAAAACCACCCTTTTCATACATATATTTATTTCACATGCAAGTGTGTTTGTGTTCTGACCCCTTCCCGTGTTATTCTTTTTGCTAAATTTATAAACAACACATCAGTTTTATGCAGCAAGTGTCTGCGATTGGGGACGCAACACACACGGTTCGCTCAGGCTACCCGTGTGCCATGCCATGCATGTCTCACTCAAATCAGCATAGTAGATTGGGCTCCACGAGGCTTCCCTCCCGCACTCGAGAATATCAACTACCTCGTAATCTCGAAAATATCTACCGCATGGAAGGTTTTTATGTTTGCTAGCACACGGTTAGTATGTGCGGACCGTGTGCGGTGTCTGTTACTCCTGCTCTCCTTCTATCCCTTGATTAAAATTTTCAATAGCCCCGACATTTTACACCCGCCTGCATCCCTTGCAATCTCAAAAAATATCTACTCGCCTGGAGGTTTTCTATTTGATAGCACATGATTAGTATGTTTTGACCGTGTGCGATGTCTGCAACTCCCACTCTAATTCTATGCCTTGATCCAAAATTTTAGTAGCCCCGACATTTTACTCCCGCCTCTGCAACCCTCACAATATCAAAAATATCTGCTCTCATGGAGGTTTTTCTATTTGATAGAACACGATTAGTATGTTTTGACCATGTGCGATGTCTGCAACTCCCACTCTACTTCTATGCCTTGATCCAAAATTTTGTAGCCCCGACATTTTACTCCCGCCTATGCATCCCTTGCAATTTCAAAAATTCTGCTCGCCGTTCATCCAAATTTTGAGTAGCCCTGACATTTTACTCCCACCTAGTAAATTTTTTACTTGCCGCGGTATTTCTTCAAACGCAACCTTGGCCCCCCTCCACACACACACCCAAAAATCTCCGGTCACACACACACCACCCCTCCCTCGCTCGAAACAATTGGTAGGTCACCGCCATCATCGCCGCCGCCGCCTTCATTGTTAACCTCTGCATGTGTGCCAGAGAGCTCGAGGAGCCAATGAACCAAAATAGGTTTATCCTGGCCTCTTCGCCGGAAGTCGACGAGGTACCCCCCTAGATGTTCTCGTCGTTCTCCATGGGCTCTTTATCGAGCCGCCATTGTTGGTCGCCCGATCCGCCCGCCGCCGCACATCTACGATGGTTCAAGGACTTCCCCGTCCTCCATCAGTCTCTGCCACCGAGGAGGTCCTACCTTGGGGTCCAGCAGCGGCAGTGGGGGACATGGATGACCAAGATTATAGATCAGGAGAGCCACTCCCATCGGTGGATCGGTTGCTTCCACATGATCGAGATCGCGGCCATGGAGTACGACCGATGGCAGGTCATCTACCATGGCATAGTGACGAGGCTCAGTTTCCCCTTCGACATACGTCAGGTGGACCTCGTCCCTTCGAAGCCAGGGTGGTGAGCTCAGCTATGACGTGGAAGGACCACGAGGCGAGGGAGCACGTCAAGGCTGAGGCCGCCGCCAAGGCCTACATGCAAGAGTTCCGCCGACAGCACCCGTAGCTTGTGTATGCGGAGCGGACGATCTGTGTTGGTGTAGAGGGCACCGAGGTCATCATGGTCTCCTCTGATGACAAGGTCGACAACAGCGAGGACGGCGACGTGGTGGATATCGAGGTGGGAAGCGAGGATGAGGAGATCGACCTCGATGAGGGGAGGAGTATCTTCCCCAACGACATCGACGATCGCACCGGACCGGACCAGGCTTGCGGCACACCATACCCGACGAGGAAAGATTGGCCGAAGCTGCGCTTTGACGGAACGTAGTTTAGTTTAGTTTAAATTTATGTTTTGTGTTCGGTTATGCAAAACTATTTATGCTTATGTTTGAATGCATGTTACTTTTGGTTGAACCTTCTTTGAACTTGATCCAATTGAAGTTTACAATGTTAATTTAGGGGATCGACTAGAAACGACCAAAAATTGCTGGAGTATATATATACTCCAATAAGGATTTTACTCCATTAATTTTAAGAGGTCGACTAGAGACAGTGGGAGTGATGTACTACATCGTTGTGCAATTGTTGTTTAGCTTCTAATAGTACCTTGGTGCTCTTGGGTACATATGTCATTGGCAAAGCTCCATGCTTCGACTCTTTTTGCGTATGGGGCAATGAGATATTCATGAACTAGTATCAAGTGAGGAAACTGGTAAATATTGTTATTAAAATGGGCTAAGTTATGTCAATCAAACTATTTGTTTACACTTTATGCAAGACAACACTGAATTGCAACATGGTAAGTAAGAACTTTGTAGCCTTCTTTTTACTTCCCATAATGAGTTGTGTCGGATGACAATGTCTGAATCTTTTTTCCTTTGTAGTCGTTCATGAAGAAGTTTTCTCAAGATTACCTCTCAAACTACATGATTGGCGGTCGACCATCACAAGGGGTTGGATTAGAGTCATGCGTGGCTTCAGCATGGAGGAGAGCACAATAGGGGCATTCCGCTTCACCTTGTTCAGCAACGAGAATGTATCTCACCTCTTTCTTTACCAACTTTAATAGTACAAGTATGCAACCCTCGTTCATCATTCTTTATTTGGTGCTTATGAAATTCTTTTTTTGATGTAATACTGGAACATATGTACCTGTGAATCGAATAATGCATTGGTTGTTGAACTTGATGGATATGAATGAAGTTATAGCCAATTTTCAAATAGAAATTCCGTACAATTTTAAATAGAAGCAATTAAATTAGGGTGAAAATACGCTTTGCAGGTCATTACAGCGCCCATGGACTATAAAGCACAGCGTGTGTGATATACATCATAATCTGACACGGTTCACAAAGAGGAAACATGTGTAACTATGCACACAGTTGCCATTTGCAAAGGCTATGTGATGTCAGACAATGTCACAAACGGTGCGAGAAAAATAAATGTGTGTGATTGTCACCTTATCGTACACGCTTTTACAATCATGAACAATTTGTGATGAGGCGTGCATCGTAAAAATTGAGCCAGTTTGGTATGTGCGTGGAAAAATCCCGTGCCTGGACTGTGCCTGGACTGCGCCTGGTAAGGTAAAAGCACAGAAGTATGACTGTGATGGTAATGCAATCACAAACGAGTAACAAGGATGGAGCGTTTGGTGTATTGGTGATATCAGAAACATTTGTCTGAAGACTCGTGTCTGGGATAGATGCCAGCATCACATATGCTTAGTTATGAAAAACTTATGCATTCCCACACCCTATCCTCGACGTTTTTTCGGTCATGTGGGGAGGACCCCCCTATTGCCTAGACTCACTAGGCGATGGTTTAAAATTCCGTCACAGAAAGGGGTTAAAAACAATTTGTATAGCGTGTCGCTGCACGAGTGCTCTTGTGAAAACTATGGCCCCCGGGTCTCCTCACAAATATATCTACCAAAACTCTAGATACCTCACTACCTTTTATTATTTGTATTTACTTTTTATATTTAATATAATTTCATTGTCTATCTATCACTACTTATCGCTTGCAAGTTACGAGTTCAACGGGATTGACAACCCTCTTGCCCGTGTAGGGTGCAAGTGTGTGCTCTTTTGTGTGTATGTGCTCAAGACGGGAAGTTGCATGGTCCTCCTATTGGTTTGGTAACATTGGTTCTCCCTAGGGGAAATACTTACTTGTACTATGTTGCATCAACGCCTCCTCTTCGGGAAAAATCCCAATGAAGTTTACAAGTCTCAAGGGGAAAGATCTCGGCTTCGAGGTTGGCTATGAACCCCCAACAGTAAGTGTTCTAACACACACATTTATATTTTTCTTTCTTTGCATGGTGATAATGATTTTGATGAATTGTTTCGCTCAGTATGTGCAGAAATGGTCAGCCAGGATGCAGAAAATAGAGTGCCCGGCCCCATTGCGATAGGAGGCGAGAACCCCTCTCCTCACGGTGCTCCTAGTCGAGGAGTCGAACGTGGTGGTCACCAAGGGGCTGAACTCCGGGAAGGGCAGGCCGGGTCTTTGAAATCGGGCGACCTCAGTTCCCCGCTCCAAGAGAGCCATTCCTCCGCCACCCATGAAGATGTGGGGGAGGATGCGGAGAAGGATGGCCCTACCCTGTAAGGAATAGAGCGGCGATAGAGGACGCCGAAGCCGGAGCGCAGCCCAAGGGCTAGAAGAGGTTGAAGGGAACCTTGCCCAGGGCCACCGACAAGTTGTCGGAGAAGATCCTGCTCTCCAATGAGTCCGAAGATGATCCCCTTTTCTTCGGAGGAAAAAACCGTCACCCCAATGGTATGTTAATGTTTTTCATGTTCCACGTTTCATCATAACTATGTTTTAGTAGGAATGAACTCATACGAGCATCTTTCCGCAGTCCACCGAAGATGCGCCCAATCGACTCCTCCACTGGGCTACCATATGCCAGCGGGACCCCAGACTCCTTGTGTCCTCCGTCAGCTCATGATGGGCCGGGGGAGGTGACTTCTACTCCAGCTCCCAAGGTTGACACAACGGGGGCAGGATAGTCGATCATGATGACCGAGGTTGACACCTCGGCCCCTCAGGTCCAAGGGGATAAGATCCTTGAGGCCATAAAAGAAACGTTGGGCCAATCATCAGCCTAGCCGAAGTCCGCCCCGACTCTGATGCCGCAGCCGAGGATCTCTCTCCAAGCAGCCATGTGCTTTGGTCTGAGGTCTTGCCACCGCCACCCCCTACCTAAGGGCAGGCTAGCGCGGGGTGGACCGAGGAGATGGAGTAGACCTTGAAGGGATTCTCCCACAAGGAAGAGCATCATGCCTTGATAGGTGTGGCACTGCAAGGCTTCCAGTTCATGGGGCTGCTTTGCATAAGCTCTTCAATGGCCTCGTTACGAGATTCGAGGTATTCTTTTAACCTTGTGCAATTTTTTTCTATTTTGCATGTAATTCGCAAATCCATGCATCTATCCGAGGAGGTGTTCTCATGGCCTTCTAAAAGGCTTCGTCAGTGACTAGCCCTGATCCCAAGGACCATTTCTCGGAACCAGTGATAGGGTCAAATAGAAGTAGGACCTTGATGCATAGCACCCATGACGCTTCCCACTATACTAAGGTGCTCACCCGAGTTTAATAAATTGACCTAGGGGCCGATGTGAAAAAATCCTTGTTTGTAGGTTTCTACCTCGGCTCTGGGCTGTGTCATCGAGGTCTAAGAAAGACCTCGACCTGATGAACCAACGGTTCTAGCAGTCTCAAGGTAAACGATCAGTACTTCATGTTCTTGAATGTTACTTTGAACACGAGACGCATACTATGTTTGTTGTTGAACTAGGTGTTGATGCCAAACTGTTTGAATGACAGCGGCCTTGGCCAAGCTTGAGGGGCTCAAGGACGAGCTCAAGAAGGCTCAGCATGAGGCGGAGTAGCAGAAGGCTGCGGCCTCGAAGGTGGAGAAGGCCTGAGCTTTCGAGAAGGTGGCTAGGGAGAAGGACCTAGCGCGGGTCATCGAGGTCGAGGAGACCTCAAAGGGCGTGTTTGAAGCACACAATAGACTTTAGGCTGAGGAGAAGAAGGCAAAATAAGATCTTAAGAAGCTCCAGCTTGCGCACTTTGAGCTCGAGATCAAGGCCTCGGCCGACCGCCAGGTGCTCCATTAAGTGGAGCAAATAGTTGTTGGTAGGCCATATTTAGTTTAGTGTGTGTTTGACAGCAAAGGGTATGTTGAGCTCACCCAGTTGTGGCATTCCATAGAGGTCTTCGCGGATCTTCCAAAGAGTGTGACGCATGACATCCAACACTTCACACAATTGGAGGGTCATGAGGAGGAGAGAGCATTCCATCGATAGTTCTCAGACTCTAAGACGTCATTGTCACATCCCTGAAATCCCTAGTAGAGCTTAGCAAGTTTGAGCTCATGTTTTTCTTTCTTTGCATTCTAAGAAAATGAATTGAACCCAAGAAAAAAGTGAAATCAATGCAAAACCACAACATAGTCTATATTCAAAAACAATCCAAAGTGGTGACAAATTAATGAACCAAAATGGTTCTCATAAAAGTCCATCATTTTTGATAAATGTTAGAAAGAAAATATCAGGGGTGCTATATATTTTCAAAATACTTTTGGGCATTTTATTTTAAATATAAAAGTCACTAAAATCAACTATATATTTGATTTCAAATAATTCAGATTCTCAAAAATGTTGAATCTTTTATATGTGGTAGAAAACCCCAACAATATTTTCACTTTTTATTGTTTTAGTTTGGAGCCAAAATAAAATAAAAACAAATGTCAGAAAGAAAACAAAACAGGAAAAGAAAAAAAAGAAAGGAAACTAACCTGCGCTCCTCGCCTGGCCCAGCTCACCTCCCTGCCGCCTTCTTCAACCTCGTGCCAGTAGGCACGAGGGCGTGGCGAGCGCACAGGAGGCACGGCCACCTTCTGCATCGCGCTGGAGGCACCCCCTCCGACCCTATCTCCTCGTGCTAAGAAGCCCCGAGGTGCCCTCCTCTCATTCCTCTCCTCGCACGCGTCTCTCCTCTCCCCTAGCTCCCTCTCCGCGACCATCGAGCAAGCTCGCCGCCGTTGCTCACTGCTACCTCGGCAACTGCACCCCCTTCGGCGTACCTGAGAGGCTCAGAAGCTCTGTCGTGTTCCTCTTCGTCCTCAGTGTGAAGCCAGAAGGGCCGAGGTCCTGTGTTGCCGCAGCTATGCCGTCTTCCCCATCTCCGGCCGCCGGCAACCTCGAGGCCAATTCGCCCTGCCCCGAGCTTCTCCTCCGTCGTTGTTGCCCCCTTCGGAACCGCCGTGAGCTCCTGCGCCTCCTCCTATGCTCTCCCCCTCTAGCGCCAACCCCCACCATGGCCGACTCCGGCCACCGCCCGAGGTCGTCGCCGGCCTCTCTCCGGCCACCTTCTGGCCCGTGGCTTGGTCAGAACGGATGCTGCGTTTCCTCAGCAAGGCGTAGAGCCAAACCGCGTCCGAAATGGATGCGTGTAGGGATTTTCCGATAACCTCCGCCGCGTCTGTAGTCGCCGGCGTTGAGCCGCCGGTGGTTCTGGCCCCTTGACAAGGGGTTTGACCTCCCCTGGGTCACCTACAGGTAGGGCCTAGCCCCTGTTAAGTTTTAGTTAACCACAAAAATTAAATAAATAGGTTAACTAATCTAATGACTCACTGAGAGTGGGCCCAGACCCTAATTAGGAATAAAAGATTAAAATTAAACTCCTTTTAACACTTGTGTCACTCACTAGTGGGCCCTGGCTGTCAGGTTTAACCTCGCCGGCCAGTTGACCTGCTGATGTTAGTGCTGATGCAATAATAGTATTTCTGTTTATAAAATAATTCCAGAAAATGCCTAAAACTTCTAAAAATCATAGAAAATAATCTGTAAGTCCAATGAAAATAATTTATATATGAAAAAGGATCAGAAAAATCCAAAGAATCTGATTATGACATTTTCATGTATGTTTGAAAAAGTTGACAACACCAAATAGGCAAAATGATGAATAGGGTAAATTTAATAAATAGTTTGGAGTTGGAAATTGATACTTATTTGAATTCCACTTCAATTGTTATGACCAAACATTGGTCAATGCAAATCAGTACCTCAAAATACTAACTCCATACATGTTGGAACAATTTGTTTTGAGCTTCAGGTCGAATCAATTAAAAGGGTATCCGGAAAAATAACCGGCTTGAAGTGATGTTTGGATCCTAATTCAGACCAACTTCAATTTAAGAAATGATAGCCACATTAGCCCTGCCACCTTTCATTTCATGTCTTGAGCATGCATCATAGTGTTGCATTTCCGTGAAGTAATTGTTGTTCTTTCTTGTTTGTCGGTGTTGTTCCCCCTCGGTAAACGATGTTTCCGACGATGTGATCGTTGACATTGATGAAGACTCATTGCTATCTTCAGACGTGTCAGGCAAGCAAACCCCCCTTGAGCATATTGAAATAAACCCACCCCCTCGCTCCTGCTCTCTTTTACTGCATTAGGACAAACACGATTCAACTGTACATGTTATCGGTAGTTGAACCCATTCCTTTGCATGACCTGATTTTGTCACAGTAAATAGTTGAAACCTTTTAGCATGAGTAGCAACTGCTTGAGCCTTGATGTGCTTACTCATCCTTGCTTGTTTACAATGCCTGCTATGCTTAGAGTCGTGTCGGGTCTGATCCATCTGGATGATGAATTAGAATGGTTGTGTTCATGTCCTACAGTGTGAGAGTAAAAGTGTGAATCCAATTTGGTAAAGGTAGCGATGAGAGGCCATGTAGGAGTACATGGTGGGTTGTCTCATTGGGACCGTCCTTAAGAACTGAGTTATGTGTGTGTTATCCAAGACAAGATACTACCACACATTGGGATACTTAATTGACCCTCTCGTCTTATTAATCGCCTAGATCTCTGTACAGGAGTTGCAATTAGTTTCTGGTGTTTGTAGGAAAAGGGTTGGCGGCCGTGTTTAGCTCTGCCCGACGGGTAGGCTTCACTACGGTAGATACACAGTGGCACGGTGTACCAAGTGGCACCCGGATGGTGGGCTTGGGAACCCTGCGCGCATCGTTTGGGGCCGTAGAGGAAACCTCGGCCGGACTTCCTTGCGGGTTCAGTCTCAAATAGGCGGTAAACCTGGACTAGGGTCTTGTGTGGTTAACGGTCGTGGACGACACCCACGCCAGTGCTTCCGCTTGAAGGTTGCCGAGATGCATGACATGCATATGGTGCTAAGAGGTGAGAGCATGTGTGAAGAAGTATACCCCTGCAGGGTGATTCAATCTGTTCGAATAGCCGCGTCCTCGGATATGGACTACTTGGAAGCATTACGTAGTACATAGACATCTTAAATGGATACTCTAAAACATGCAAGATAAGTGTGAGTGCTATGGAAGGCCTTCTCGTAGGGAGACGAGAGTGGATCCATAGTGGTGTATTGAAATGGTGAGTATGTGGACTCGTGTGCGCTATCCCACCTCAAAGAAAGAACTTGTAGTCGTAGTACATGTTAGCCAAGAGTCAAAGGTGGCTTGCTGCAATCAAACCCCACAATCCTTTCATTGAAACATGATGCATATGTAGATAGTTCTGATGTAAGACTTGCTGAGTACCTTTGTACTCACGGTTGCTTTATTTATGTTTTTGCAGAGAAGACTTAGACTCATTAAAAGGTTCTACGCGATGTGTTCGATGTTGATCGGAATAGCTTGGGAATTCCAGACAGAGGTCTGGCTCCTTTGGTAGTGTCGTAGTAGATTTTCAGGCCATTCTAGCCGCTTTTATTAGATGTCTGTACCCAGACATGATTTGCTTCCGCTTGTTGTTTGTATGACTTGAGTGTCGGGTCACGAGACCCCTGTTTTTAATATCATACTATGTTGACTCTCATGAGTCTTTAATAAATGCTTGAGTCATAGAGTTATGTTGTGATGCCATGTTGTATCTACACATATCGTGCATAATGTGTGTGTGTTTGAAATGCATTATATGTGTGGGATTCGACACCTAGTTGTTTGCCTTAGTAGTACTCTTTACAGGGAAATGCCTCTTTGTGATTCCATCGGGCCTTGGTAGCTTGCTACTGCTCGGAACACATTGATTGACCGGCGTGTATCCCTCTTTGCTGCTGTGTCTGTCCCCTCGGGGAAATATCACGCGGTGTAATGGAGTCCTTGTAGCTTGCTACGACTCGTCTACACACGCTGATGACCGACACCTGCTTTGCTGGGTAATGTATGCGTGTCCCTGTACGGATGTACCACTTGGGTTTATAACTAGTCATGTCGACCCGGGTTCTTTGTCGATTGAACGCTAGCAACATATTCATATACGTGAGCTAAAAGATGCAAACGGTCCCGGCCAAGGTAAGGTGGCAGTCTTGGAGTTACCGTGCATGAGGCCGCAAAGTGATGTGATGTGTTACAGGCTGGGTTCTTATGACCTAGGATCGGGGTCCCGACAGTCATAGTTGTTGAACCATTGTAGGATCTCAAGTATGTTTGGAGGGGGTGATTAGACTACTTGACCAAATAAAAACTTAACCTTTTCCCAATTTTAATGGTTGGCATGTTTTAGCAATTTTACCAAGTCTAGCACATCCTACACATGCAAGTCTAAGAGTACAACTGCGGAAAGTAAAGACATGCACATGTAAGTAGAGTGTAGGGATAGAAATATCAAATGCAAAGATGACACAAAGATTTTTGGCGTGGTTACGATTGGTGGTGCTATCATACATCCATGTTGATGGAGACTTGAACCCACGGAGGGTAAAACGGTTGCGCGAGTCCAAGGAGGGCTCCATCCACAAGGGGTCCATGAAGAAGTAACCTTGTCTATTCCACGATGGCTTACATCCACAAAGGACTAGCCTCACTCGCGGTAGATCTTCATGAAGTAGGCGATCTCCGTGCCCTTACAAACTTCTTGTTTCAACTCCACACGATTTGGAGGCTCCCAAGCGACAGCTAACCAATCTAGGAGACACCACTCTCCAAAAGGTAATAGATGTGGTATGGATGATGAACTCTATGCTCTTATGCTTCAAAAGATATTTTCCTCAATACCGAATCACTCTCTCATAGGGTTTGGCTTGATAGAAGAGATTGATTGGGTGGAATGCAACTTGGGGAGGCTAGAAATCAAGATTCATATGGTTGGAGTGGAACATCTTGATCTCAACACATGAGTCACTCGTTCTCATTCAAAAAATGCATAGTGGAAGTGTTTGCTTGTTATGAGTGCACTCTCTCGGAATGAGAGGGGGTGGAGGGGTATATATAGCCATCTCCAAAAATCCAACTATTACAAGATTATTACCCAACTCGGTAGAACTGAAGTTAAAACACGGTTACATCGACTAGTGCAAAAGGCTGCAACTTTCGGCTTTTCAGTGAGACCGATATACAACTTCTCGGTGAGTCTGATTTGGTTCGCCTAGGCAGTTTTACTAACTCAGTGGCACTGAATTGAAAAACTCTTTAATACCGATTTGTGTCAATTAGATACCACAGAGTTTGTGAAAGGACAACTTCTCCGTAAGGTGGTTTTCGTAATTAATAGCAACACATCTATCAATCATCTAATGATTCTATCTAGTATATTCCAGGAAAAATTCAATGATGCATTGGCTAAGGAGTATGAGGAGAACCCCTAGATGCAAGGAAGATCTATTGGCAACAAGCTTGAAGAATCTACATTTTATATTTTGTGAGAAATCACATTTGAGTCCTTAGGAAAACCAGTACTATTAAAAGGGTGTGAGGTGACTATGATGATTTGATTGCTCAAGTGCTTAGAGTTAGCCACCAAAAATACTGATGAAATTCTCCAAAAAATATTCTATCCAAATCCTAAATGTACAAAATTCGGTGCCACCAACTATCCATTCAGCCCTAACAAGTTTTACATCACACAAATGCCATGCCAAAGCCTAGAGTCTCGGTACCACCAAGTTCAATTTTTGTGCCAACGAAATCAGTGCCCGAGACTGTTTTAAAAAACTTCTTAAGATTGGAATTTCTGAGTTTTCAGAATTGGTCTCACCGAGTTGTGTAAACTGACTAGGCCATCCAAAATTGGTACCACCGAGATTGAAATATCGGTCTCGCTGAGAAGACAAAAGTTTCCACATTTATCACTAGTCGGTGCCACCGAGGTTCACTTAGGTTTCACCGAGTTCGGAAATAATGTTTTAATGGTTGGATTTTTGGAGATGCCTATATATACCCCCACCACCTCTAATTCACACAGGAAGCACTTAGAACGACCCAACACTTGGCATATTCGTTTTTCTAAGAGAGAGACACCTACTCATGTGTGGATATCAAGATATTCCATTACAACCATATGAATCCTGATTTCTAGCCTCCCCAAGTTGCTTTCCACCTAATCAATCTTTTCTACACAAGCCAAATCCGTGAGAGAGTGATTCAGTGTTGATGAGACTATCTTTTGAAGCACAAGAGCAAGGAGTTCATCATACTACCACATCTATTACCTTTTGGAGAGTGGTGTCTTCTAGATTGGTTAGGTGTCGCTTGTGAGCCTTCTACTTCGTGTTGTGGAGTTGAACCAAGAAGTTTATCAGGGCAAGGAGATCGCCTACTTTGTGAAGATCTACCCCGAGTGAGGTCAGTCCTTCGTGGACGTAAGCCGTGATGGAATAGACAAGGTTGCTTTTTAGTGGACCCTTTGTGGGTTGAGCCGTCTGTAGACTGGCGTGATCGTTACCTTCCGTTGGTTGAAGTCTCCATCAACATGGACATACGATAGTATCACCTATCGGAAACACATAAAAAATCATCGTGTCAATCTTTGCGTTTGATATTCCTATCCCTATCCTATATTTACATGTACATGTCTTTACTTTCCACTGATATACTCTTAGAATTGCATGTGTAGGGTGTGTCTGATTTTCTATAATTCCTAAAACTTGCCCACAACTTCGGATCCTACAAGTGGTATCATATGTTTATTCTCCATTGCATTGGTTTCACAACCTAGGAGAGTATGGCGTCTAGCGAGCAAAATTACCATCGTAGAGGTCCATATTTTGATGGTACAAACTTTGCTAGTTGGAAGCATAAAATGAAAATGCATATTCTTGGCAATAACCCCTCCGCTTGGGCTGTTGTTCGTGTTTGTTTCCAAGGTGAATTATATGGTGATGGAAGGGAACCAGATCGTGGAGCAACCGCGGAAGAATAGAAGATGTTGTTGTACAATGCTTAAGCATGCGACATTCTATTCAACTCCCTATGCCCCGAAGAGATCAACAAGAAGAGCCGTCTTGAGAATGCAAATGAACTTTGGGATACTTTTGTTGATATGCACGAAGGATGGTGAAGGAGTGATACGTCCCGATGTGCTACAAAGTCATCTTGACAAATTCAAGATGAAGGATGGTGAAGGAGTGATACGTCCCGAACGTATCTATAATTTCTGCTTGTTCCATGATCTTTTGGGTGACATTGTTATATGTTTTGCTACACTTCTATATCTTTTTACACAAATTTGGACAAACCTACTAACCTAGTGCACCCAGTGCCAGCTTGTGTGTGTTGATGTCTTTTTTGCAGGGGCTTTTACCCAAATTTCCAGAGCCCCAAAAATCCTGAGAAAAATATATATAAATCAGCGTGACTGAAGCATCCGGATCACCGAAGATGCGCCGGAGGGGAGCCAGGGGCTGCCCAGGCGGCCACCCGGCGCGGCCTAGCCCCTGGCCACGCCCACAGGCCACCTGGGTGGGCCCCACCTCCTCTGACGCCCTCCTTTGGCCTATATTTACCCCTCCGATCGGAAACCCTTCCATCATATCCAGAATCATGAATTTCTCCATCGTTCGGCCGCCGCAGCGCTTCCGAGATCGGGAGCGTCAGTAGACCTCTTCCCGGCACCCTGCCGGAGGGAGGATTGTCCTCCGGGAGCTTCTCCACCACCATGGACGTTCCCGGACGTGTCGTGAGTAGTCCTCCTTCGACCATGAGTCCATGACCAGTCGCTATGTGATGTCTTCTCTCCAATCTTGTGCTTCCATGATTAGCCCTTGTGAGCTACCCTACATGATCAAGGCATCTATGTAATTTTCCTGCTATTGCTATGCTTGGTTTGCTGGGATCCGATGGATTATGAGATTATGTTCAGATTGCGATGAGTTATATATTTGATTATCCTTTTATATTATGTTCTTTAGTGATTCATGCATGTTCTTCGTTGATCTTTATTGCTTTGGTCGAGTAGTAGATTGTATCTCCAAGAGGGAGCATTATGCATGATTGTGGGTTCATGCCCCCTGATGTCTAGCTTGAGTGACAGAAACATGAGACTAGGGGATGTTCTGTTGCTACCAGGGAGAAAACAGCGGTGCTTGTGACCAATGGGGCAGAGAGATTGACAACCTCTCTGTACTCGTTGGGAGCAAAGTTATTTGTTGTGTGTGCAGGTCCACGTCTTCTGCTAGTGCGAGAGCAGCGGACACCTACTTGTTAATCCTCGGAGTCCTCCTGGGTCGATAAACCTTACAGTCTCCGTGTAAGGGAAACTTGCTACTGACTACATCTCCACCTTCCACTTGGGGTAACCAACGAGGGGCAAGAGGTATATCCATCAACTCGTCATCAAGGAGTCGCTGAAATGTACTCCAGGCTTGCTCCCATCACAAATGAGATTGTTAGCTTAGTAAGCAAAGAGATAAGCGACAAATTCATCATTAAGAATATATTTAGAGCCTTAGATGGATAGTACAACACCGTGTGCACATTGATCCAAATGATGCAAAACTACAAAGATCTCAAACCAATGGAAGTGATTGGAAGGATTGTTGCTCATGAAATGTCAATCAAGGATAAAGAAGAGCTTCACAATAGTTAAGCGGAGCTTACAAAGCTTCAAGTGATACTCCCGCTACTTCAAATGGCAACCTTGTTACCAATGAAGAGATAAGCCTCATGGTCAAGAAATTCAACAAGTTCTACAAGAGTAGGGGCAAAGAGAGAAGCTCCAACTCAAGATATGAAGAGAAGCATTCATCTAGTCGTGACCGAAACTGCTACAATTGTGGAAGACCCGGACACTAATTCAATGAGTGCTCTCCCACCCACAAAAGAGGAGAAGCGTCACCTATAAGACAAATCTCAAGAGATGAGTCACCTTGAAGAGGGATAAGGAGTATAGAAGATTGATATGAACGAACACCCTCCCGAAGGAGCAAGGAATCGGAAAAAAATGACCAGTACACCAAGAGACACTCAATAAGGAGACATCAAGCTATTGTTGGTGAATGGGTATCCGACTCCGAATCCGAAAACCAATCTGAGAGAAGCTAACACAACAACTCCGACTATGGGAAATATGATGATGATGCTGGTCTTGCACTCATTTCCTCCAAGTCCTTTGACATATTTGATTCACCAAATGAAGAGATTGGAAAATACTATTGGGAATATGCCCTAGAGGCAATAATAAATTGGTTATTATTATATTATTTCCTTGTTCATAATAATCGTTTATTATCCATGCTAGAATTGTATTGATTGGAAACTCAAATACATGTCTGGATACATAGACAACACACTGTCCCTAGTGAGCCTCTTGTTGACTAGCTCATTGATCAATGATGGTCAAGGTTTCCTGGCCATAGGCAAGTGTTGTCACTTGATGACGGGATCACATCATTAGGAGAATGATGTGATGGACAAGACCCAAACTATAAACGTTGCGTATGATCGTGTCAGTTTATTGCTACTGTTTTTCTGCATGTCAATGTATCTGTTCTTATGACCATGAGATCATGCAACTCCTGAACACCGGAGGAATGCCTTGTGTGTATCAAACGTCACAACGTAACTGGGTGACTATAAAGGTGCTCTACAGGTACCTCCGAAGGTGTCTATTGGGTTGGCATGGATCAAGACTGGGATTTTTCACTCCGTGTGACGGAGAGGTATCTCGGTGCCCACTCAGTAATACAACATCACAACAAGCCTTGCAAGCAATGTGACTAAGGAGTTAGTCACGGGACCTCGTATTATGGAACAAGTAAAGAGACTTGCCGATAACGAGATTGAACTAGGTATGTAGATACCGACGATCGAATCTCGGGCAAGTAACATAAAGAAGGTCAAAGGGAATAGTATATGGGATTATATGAATCCTTGACATAGAGGTTCAACCGATAGAGATCTTCGTAGAATATGTAGGAGCCAATATGGACATCCAGGTCCCGCTGTTGGTTATTGACCGAAGAGTGTCTCAGGTCATGTCTGCATAGTTCTCGAACCCGCAGGGTCTGCACACTTAAGGTTCGGTGACGTTTCGGTATAGTCGAGTTATATGTGTTGGTGACCGAAGGTTGTCCGGAGTCCCGGATGTGATCCCGGACGTCATGAGGGTTTTCGGAATGGTCCGGAAACAAAGATTAATATATAGGAAGTCCTGTTTTGGTCACCGGAAAAGTTTCGGGCTCATAGGTAGTGTACCGGGAGTGCCGGGAGGGGTGCCGGGGACCATCAGGAGGGGTGTCACTCCCCAAGTGTAGGGACCCGACCTGAAACAACCAAGTCTCTGGTGTTTCTATACCATCCCAAGATCATGCTGGTACACACACAGTACATCAATGTATATACCGAGAGTTCAATCACACAGCTTTATTAATCGGATCTCATATCGAGTACCTTATTACAATAATGATTACAATAAAGAGGCTGAAGGCCAAACACATGAGATAACTAACGAAGACTAAAAGAAGCATCAAAGTAGTAGAGTCCATCTGACTCCAGGGCATATCACCGAGCGTAGACCGTGACCTCACTCCTGGTCGGAAAAGTACTCTACAACATGACACGTTGCAGCCATGTAGGTCAGCATATTGAATATGCCAGCAAGTCACAAAAAGAGAGAGGTGAAAAGTATCATCTACTCAAAGCAAAGTTTTCTCCTACAACAAGAGGGGGCTACAAGCAAAATATTACTACGTTGTTGGTTGTTAATGAGATGGTTCCACCAACCAACTCTCGTACCCAAGTTGTCAATAATACCCACATCATTATTATTGTGTTGAGAATTCCAGATAGTTTCAATTCCTTTAGCTCAAGTTGTCCATGACCGTGGACACAGCTAATCGATTAGGTTTGGGTACTCTGCAGAGTTTTGCACACATTCCCCACAAGATTTGATCACCTCCGTGAATGTCCTCGCACTTCAGGGTGTTTGAGGGCCGGATGATCAAAACATGGTCTTTCAACACGTTCCTCTGAGCCTCTGTCGGTGCCCATCCAATCCTACCGTTCTTCTACATCTCGTAGCACCGCTTGTCCAGAGTCGCCGCGTTGTCCAACCAAGCCAGAGCCCATAATTACTTGTGGCTGTGCAGATAAGCCTTGGGTCTTGAAGCCTCCGTCCATCTCTTCGTGCTTGGGTGAAGCTCTCCGCAAGATGTCATGGCGCTTCTCCATGCATCCCGGGTCCTCCGCTGGTTAAATCCTAGGGAGCCCATCTGAACCGTCCTTCACCCAGAGTTGCATTTGCATCACAAGATCTTGAAAAGTCTTGACATAACCGGCCTTGATTATTCAAATTTTCTCACAACACTTGTGATATACTCTCAACCAAAGCCCCGTCTAATTAAGCATAGCAAAATAAAAGGTATCGTCCCGGGCCAAGTGACAAGGGTGTTGGGTGCCTACCACATGATACTACATCAAGATCCAAATTTCCAAGTACCTACTTTGCATGCAATTTGGTGAAGAAAGGTAGAACTACAATGCATATAAAACTTAGGTAATAATATGATCAACGTGACTTGCCTTGCTGATGGTTGTCGAGTTCGAGCGCTTCTAGGTAACAAGCTTCGCACTCCGGGTGATCTAACGAGACAAATACATACACACAATAAGCACCACAATGGCATGAAATCAAAATAACACAACTATCAAACAATAGCTCTAGCAAAATAAAGTGAAGTTGCCTTTACATAACCAAAACAGAATCTGTTTTGGTGAAACCCCATAATAAAATATTTAAACAAAATCTGAAATTTAGCCTACTGATAACTAAGATCAATACTGATCTGTAGCAAAAAGAATCAATTAAAAAGCTATTTTGAAACTCCCGGTATAAGCAAAACAAAATTTAAATCAAATCTGTTCTAAACTCAATTTTTATAAATTCAAACATAGTCAAATTATATATTTTAGGAAACTACAAGAAATTTGTGATCTAACGCAAAACTAATCACTTTAATTGGATTTGTAGATTAAAAGTTATTAAGAAAACAAAATCAGAACTGTTTCTGTTTTGAAAACAGAAAACTGAATTAAAATAAAAACCTAACTACGAACAGGGCCACGTGGCGAGCTCTCGTTGGCTAGGGGTGTGCACTGCGTAGGCTAAACAACGGATGGCCGCTCTATACAAGAAACCGCTTCGGCTAAACTACAAAAAAACGGCCGGTTCTTTTTAAAAGAACCGAAGAGGTACCCCCTCTTCTAATCTACACCATTGGTCTAAGATCGAACGGATGAAAGGCAAAGGGGGAGAGAGGCTCACCGTAGCAGGGGTCTCCGACGAGATCCGAGGCTGTGCGGCTTGGTGGTGGTCGGCAGCGAGCTTCCAGTGGTCTGGGACGACTGTGGAGGGGCCTAGGCAGTGGAGGCGGTCCTCCGGCGAAGAGTGGTGGCGTCAGCGCAGCTTGGGGAGGTCAGGGGTGATGAGGTCGAGCTCCTGGGGCTCCCAGGAGGTGCAGATTTCGGCGACGGCGGTGTGGGGCATGGAGGCGGTGGAGCTCGGGGCTTTAGTGAGAAATGGGGTGCGGGAGGGGGCTAGGTTTATATAGGGGCCGGGGTGGTCTCGGGAAGGAAGAAATCGGGAGATCAGGGCGATCCGGTGGTGCTCCGGCGAGATCCGGAGCGAAGGAAAGAAGAGAGGGAGGAAGAAGGAAGGTGACCGATGCTGGCAGGAAATCGGGGGTGGGGTCAGGGCATCAGCGAGAGGGAGAGAAACAGGGGGAAGGATCGGTGGCCGATCCTAAGGGGATTCGGTCTCGGACCAGAGAGATCGGGCCGATCTCTTACCTAACGCGTGCGGGCGATTTTCCTATTTAAGGGATTTTTTCCATTTTTCAAAAACAGGAAATAATACAAATAAATAGGAAAGTAAATATCACCTAAAAATAGGTGGTTTATATATTAAATTATCAGAAAAATAAACTCTATAATATGGACATTTTTCCACGGCCAAAATAAAAACTTCAGAAAAATTGTTTTTCAGAAAATCCCTAAATTGGTTTATTTCCTTTTTGCAAATATTTTTCAAATAAACCATGGATTTTAAGGTTCAAATATTTCAAATAAATACCCCTGGTTTGGAGGGTCATGTTCCTCCAATCTTTCTTGCTTGGCACGATAATAATCCAGGCATTTCATGAGTGAGGAAAAATTCTTGAGTCACAAAGAAAAATGCAAATCGAAAGAAATTCAAATGCCACCTTCAATTACAATAAAAATGCATAGATGCTTAGCTAAAATTGTAAAACATTCCAAATTAGGAAATTTGGGATGTGTTAGAGCATATATCTCCATATGTGGTTTTGGTAATTGATGACAATTCCTATGGACTAATGGTTGCCTTAAGTTATATTTATAGGATTTGTCCATATGCACTTCTTGAAGTCCATCTGTTGGGTTCAAGGAGTTTATATGATGACCAAGATGGTATTCAAGGTATTATCCAAAGAATGGTCATAGAGACACAAGGTTGATCAAGGTCTCAGACAAAGAGTAAATCAAGATGATCAACACACAAAGCGTACAAGATGTACCGAGAGGGATCAAGTTATCCCATGGTATGGTAAGCATTGTCTATTACGTGTTTGTGTACTAACCCATGGTCTTCGTGAGAGTTCTGTGTGTGGGTTAGGTGTGTTTCCATGGGCTTGGATCAAAAGGAAGATCTCATACAACCGATGAAGGATGACGTCAAGTGGTGATCGCCATCAAGATTGCGGTGTGCAAGTTCAAGAGGATCAGCACGAATATATCGTGCTTGAAGCTTGCCGTCCATTGTGGTGGCAATGGACTTGTGAACATATGCTGAAGAGTGGCTCACCCATAGTGAGTATGAGGGAGCAATCAACTATTCTTCATCAAGCCAATGCAATCAAGAAAGGTGGTCCATCTTGAGGAAGCCAAGATCATCATCATCTAGCTCAAGAGGACGAGGTTGAAGGTATAGGTTTGCCCTTGATAGGTTTTCTGTTTAGGATAGATTGTTGTACTATCAAGGGGGGCTCTCAAGTGAGTAGCTTGATCGTATCGTTCGTTGAGAGCTCAAACCATTTGCATCCTTGCATCATACTTCTTGGTTCTTGTTTGGTGTTTCTCTTTGTGAGTTTTAGAGCTTATGGTCATCTTCGTGAAAAGCTCGAGTTCATCGAAAACGGAGTCCATATGCATCTACTATGATGTTTTCGATGTTGGAATTTTTGCCAGTTCTTCATTCATAGAGGACTCACTTCTCTATATCATTGGCATTTTCATATCTGCATGGTCTTAAGATTTCCTGAATCCAACAAGCTTGGGTTTGCTCGATTCGGAACTCGTATGCGAAAGTTATGGTTGTTTCAGTGGCGAGCGGTAGTACCGCTGGCCCTAGCGGTAGTATCGCTAGAGCTGGCGGTAGTACCGCTGTCCCAGCAGTAGTACCGCCCCTGGTCAGCGGTAGTACCACTCCAGGACTTTAGTACCGTCATTTTGGCGGTTGTACTGCGTTGGACTTGTTGTGAAGACTTTCTTGGCGGTGGTTGGCCCGGTAGTATCTTTGAGCTACCATGGGCTCAGCGGTAGTACCGCTACAGCCAGCGGTAGTACCGCCGGAGGGTCAGCGGTAGTACCGCTAGAGCCAGCGGTAGTACCGCTGGGCTCGGGCTGTAAGTGGGGGTAACGGTCTGATTCCTTCCCCCACTATATAAAGGGGGTCTCCTTCCCCCTTGGTCTTATCCAGCCGTTGAGGTCTTGTTCTACCTCCATTGTTGACATTCTTACAGCTTGCTTACTCTCAATCCCTCAATGATTCTTGCTTGTTCTTGAGAGAAAAGAGAGAGGATATCTAGATCCACATCTCCACCAATCACTTTCTCCTCTATGTGAGGGGAACCCCTTGGATCTAGATCTTGGAGTTCTTTGTGAGCTCCTTGTTCTTCCTCTCATATTTCTCCATAGCTTTCGTTGTTGTGGAGGGATTTGAGTGTGAGGGACTTGACCACTTCGTGTGTTCTTGCCATTGAATTAGTTGCATCGGTTTGAGTTCTCCATGGTGATACGTGGAAGTGAGAAGTTGAGAAGCTTATTACCTTTGGTACTTAGTACCCTAGATATTGTTCTTCATGGATGCTTTGGCGTCCTAGAAGCTTGGTGGCGTCTCGGAGCTCAATCATTGTGGTGTGAAGCTCCGGGCAAGTTTCCGGGTCTCCAATTAGGTTGTGGAGATTGCCCCGAGCAATTTGTACGGGTACCGGTAACCGTCCCCAAGGGTTGCCACGTGTACGGGTTCGGTGACTGCCCCCAAGGTTTGCCATTTGTACGGGTTCGGTGACCGCCCTCAAGGGTCCCTTAGTGGAATCACGACATCTTGCATTGTGCAAGGGCGTGAGGAGATTACGGTGGCCTTAGTGGCATCTTGGGGAGTATTGTGCCTCCACACCGCTCCAACAGAGATTAGCATCCGCAAGGGTGTGAACTTCGGGATACATCATCGTCTCCCCGTTCCTCGGTTATCTCTTACCCAAACCCTTTACTTATGCACTTTACTTTGTGATAGCCATATTGTTCATTGTCATATATCTTGCTATCACTTAGTTGTCTATCTGGCTTAGCATAAGTTGTTGGTGCACATAGGTGAGCCTAGTTGTTTGAGGTTTTGTGCTTGACATATTAAACGTTAGTTTTATTCCGCATTTGTTCAAGCCTAAACCTTAATTATTTTAAAGCGCCTATTCACCCCCCTCTAGCCGACATCCACGTCCTTTCAGGGTGTTACACCAAGGGGCCTCATGGGTTGTGGGAAGAGATAAACCAGCCCTTAGTGGGCTGGAATAAGTTCCCACTAAGGCCCATAAGGTTTGAAAAGGAAAAAAACAAGGTGGAAAGAGTTGCCAAGTGGGAAGGAGGAATCCTACTCCAAATAGGATTGGAGTAGGACTCCTCCTCTCTCCCTTGCGCAAGGGAAGAGAAGGCTGCCCTAGGGTGCAGCCCTCTCCCTCCTATCCTCATATATATACTAAGGGTTTTGAGGGTTTTAGACACAATAGAAAACAGCCACGTGTTGCCCTCTCTCTCTAGATCTGTTTCTCCTCTAGTTTCAGTGGTGCTTAGGCGAAGCCCTGCTGGAATAGCACCACCACCACCACCCACCACCACCACGCCCCCGTGCTGGAGAACTCATCTACCTCTCCGCCCCCTCTTGCTGGATCAAGAAGGCGAAGATCGTCATCGAGTTGTACATGCGCGGAACGCGGAGGTGCCATCCGTTCGGCACTTGATCGGGACGGATCGTGGGATAGTTCATGGGACGGATCAACCGCATTTATTAACGCTTCCGCTTAGCGATCTACCAGGGTATGTGGATCCGATCCCCCTCTCGTAGATGACCATCACCATGATTGGTCTTCGTGTGCGTAGGAATTTTTTTGTTTCCCATGCAACGTTCCCCTACAGTGGCATCATGAGCTACGTTCATGCGTAGATGATATCCCGAGTAAAACACAAAAGAGTTTTTGGGTGTTGATGTTCTTTTTGCTTCCCTCCTTAGTATTTTCTCGAGTCGGCGGTATTGTTGGACTGAAGCGGCCCAGACCAACCTTACTCGTACGCTTAGGAGAGACCGGTTTCATCGACTAACATGCAACTTGTTGCATAAAGATGTCTGGCGGGTGTCTGTTTCTTCAACTATAGTTGGATCGTATTTTACCGAGGTGGTCCTTGGAGAAGGTTAAATATAAAATTGCATATCGTCGTTGTGGCTTTGCGTAAGTAAGATGCGATCATACTAGATACCCATACCAGCCACGTAAAACATGCAACAACAAACTAGAGGACGTCTAACTTGTTTTTGCAGGGTATGCATGTGATGTGATATGGCCAAAGACATGATATGATATATTGGATGTATGAGATGATCATGTTGTAATAGTTAAATATCGACTTGCACGTTGATGCTACGGCAACCGGCAGGAGCCATAGGTTTGTCTTTAAACTAAAGTTTATGCTTGCAGATGCGTTTACTATATTCCTAGGTTGTAGCTTTAGTAGTATTAGCATAGATAGCACAACAACCTCGATGGCGGCACAATGATGAATATCATGAGGATGGAGATCATGGTGTGGCGCCCGTGACGATGAAGATCATGTCGGTGCTTTGGTGATGGAGATTAGGAAGCACAAGATCATGGCCATATCATCTCACTTATGATTTGCATGTGATGTTAACCCTTTTATGTACCTCATTTTGCTTAGAATGACGGTAGCATTATAAGGTGATCCCTCACTAAAATGTCAAGATAAAATTGTGTTCGCCCCGACTGTGCACCATTGTGACAGTTCGTCGTTTCGAGACACCATGTGATGATCGGGTGTGGTAGACTCAACATTCACATACAGCAGGTGCAAAACAGCTGCACAGGCGGAACACTCAGGTTAAACTTGACGAGCCTAGCATGTACAGACATGGCATCGGAACACAAGAGACCGAAAGGTCGAGCATGAATCATAGAGTTGATATAATCAACATGGAGATGTTCACCACTAAAACTATACTCAACTCACGTGATGATCGGACTTGAGTTAGTGGATTTGGATCATGCACCACTTGAATGACTAGAGGGTTGTCTATTTGAGTGCGAGTTCTTGAGTAATATGATTAATTGAACTCATTAACACGAACATAGTCAAAAGGTCTTTGCAAATTATGTTGTAGCTTGCGCTATAGCTCTACTGTTTTTAGATATGTTCCTAGAGAAAATTTAGTTGAAAGATGATAGTAGCAATTATGTGGACTGGGTCCGTAAACTGAGGATTGTCCTCATTGCTACACAGAAGGCTTATGTCCTTAATGCGCCGCTCAGTGTGCTAAACCCAGAGCATCGCGTGTAGATGTTGCGAACATCTGACATACACGTTTTTGATGAATACATGATAGTCCACTGTGTAATACTTAAACGACTTTGAAGTAAGGCGCCGAAGATGTTTTGAACGTCACGGAACATATGAGATGTTCTAATTGATGGAATTGGGATTTCATGCTCGTTCCCTTGTTGAGAGGTATGAGACCTCCGACAAGATTCTTTGTCTACAAAGTAAAGGAGAAAAGCTCAGTCGTTGAGCATGTGCTCAGATTGTCTGATTGCAAGAGTCGCGTGAATCAATTGGTAGTTAATCTTCCAGATGAGATAGTGATGGTTCTCCAAAGTCACTGCCACCAAGCTACTAGAGCTTCGTGCTGAACTATACCATATCAAGGATAGATATGATGATCCTTGAGCGATTCACAATGTTTGACATTGTGAATGTAGAAATCAAGTAGGAGCATCAATTGTTGATGGTTAGTACAACCACTAGTTTCAAGAAGGGCAAGGGGTAGAAGGGATACTTCATGAAACGGCAAACCAGTTGCTGCTCTAATGAAGAAATCCAAGGTTGAACCCAAATCCGAGACTAAGTGCTTCTGTTATGAGGGGAAACGGTCAGTGAGGCGGAACTACCCTAGATACTTGGTAGATGAGTAGGCTGGCGAAGTCGACAGAAGTATATTTGATATACAAGATATTGATGTGTACTTTACTAGTACTCCTAGTAGCACGAGGGTATTAGATACCAGTTCAGTTGCTAAGTGTTAGTAACTCAAAATAAAAGCTACACAATAAACGGAGACTAGCTAAAGGCGAGGTGATGATATGTGTTGGAAGTGTTTGAAAGGTTGATGTGATCAAACATCGCACACTCCCTCTACCATCGGGATTAGTGTTAAACCTAAATAATTGTTATTTGGTGTTTGTGTTGAGCATGAACATGGTTAGATCGTGTATATTGCAATACGATTATTCATTTAAAGAGAATAATGGTTATTCTATTTGCTTGAACAAATACCTTCAATGGCTTATTGAATCTCGATTATAGTGATACACATGTTCATAACATTGTTGCCAAAAGATACAAAGTAGTAATGATAGTACCACTTACTTGTGGCACTGCCGCTTGAGTCATGTTGGTATAAAATGCATGAAGAAGCTCCATGCGGATGGATCTTGGTACTCACTCATTTTTGAAACGTTTGATACATGCAAATCATGCCTATTGGTATAAACGCATGAAGAAACTCCATGCAGATGGATCGTTTGGACTCACTTGATTTTGAATCACTTGAGACATGCAAATCATACCACTTGGACAAGATGACTGAAGACCTCGTTTTCTAGTGAGATGGAACTAGAAAGCATCTTATTGGAAGTAATACATTTGGATGTATGCAGTCCAATGAGTGCTGAGGCACGTAGTGGATATCGTTATGTTCTTACTTCACAGATGATTTGAGTAGATACTAGTGTATTTGCTTGATGAAACACACGTCTGAAATATTGAAAGGTTCAAAGTAGTTTCAAAGTGAAGTTGAAGATCGTTGTGACAAGAGGGTAAAATGTCTACGATATGATCATAGAGATGAATATATGAGTTGCGAGTTTGGTACAGAATTAAGACAAATGTGAAAATTGTTTCACATCTCATGCCACCTAGAACACCATACTGTGATGGTGTGTTCGAACATCATAGCCGTGCCCTATTTGATATGGTGCATACTATGATGACTCTTATCAAATTACCACTATCGTTTATGGGTTATGCATTAGAGACAACCGCATTCACTTTAAATAGGGCACCACATATTTCCATTGGGATGACACGGTATGAACTATGTTTTGGAGAAACGTAAGCTGTCGTTTCTTAAAAGTTTGGGGCTGTGATGCTTATGTGGAAAAGTTTCAGCATGATAAGCTCAAACCCAAAGCGGATAAATGCATCTTCATAGGACACCCAAAACAATTGGGTATACCTCCTATCTCAGATCCGGAAGCCAAGTGTTTGTTTCTAGAAACGGGTCCTTTCTCGAGGAAAAGTTTCTCTCAAAAGAATTGAATCGAGGGTGGTGGAACTTGATGAGGTTATTGAACCATCATTTCAACCAGTGTGTAGAAGGGCGTAGGAAGTTGTTCCTGTGGCGCCTACGCCAATTGAAGTGGAAACTGATGATAGTGATCATTGAACTTCGGATCAATTTAATTACTAAAAATCCCGTAAGTCAACAAGGTCACGTACTTCTACAGAGTGGTACGGTAACCCTTTCTTGGAGGTCATGTTGTTGAACAACTATGAACCTATGAGCTATGGAGAAGCGATGATGGGCCCGGATTCCGGCAAATGGCTCGAGGCCATGGAATCCGAGAGAGGTTCCATGTATGAAAACAAAGTGTGGACTTTGGAAGAACTACTTGATGATCGTAAGACTATTAAGTACAGATTGATCTTTAAAAGAAGACACACAGTGATGGTGAAAGTCGCCATTTAAGAAAGCTCGACTTGTTGCAAAGAGGTTTCCGACAAGTTCAAGGAGTTGACTGCGATGAGACTTTCTCACTCGTAGGGATGCTAAAAGTTTTCTGGAATTATCTTAGGAGTTGCTACATCTTGCAGACAGATGTCAAAACATTGTTTCCTCGATGGTTTCCTTGAGGAAAGGTTGTATGTGATACAACCAGAAGGTTTTGTCGATCCTAAGGATGCTAACAAGTATGCAAGCTCTAGCGATCCTTCTAAAGGACTGGAGTAAGCATCTCGGAGTTGGATATGCGCTTTGATGTGATGATCAAAGCTTTTGGGTTTATACAAAGTTTGTGAGAAACTTGTATTTACAAAGAAGTGAGTGGGAGCACTATTTAATTTCTGATAAGTATATGTGGTTGACATATTGTTGATCGGAAATAATATAGTATTTCTGGAAAGCATAGAGGGTTGTTTGAAAGGCGTTTTTCAAAGGAAAACCTGGATAGAGCTACTTGAACATTAAGCATCAAGATCTATAGAGATAGATCAAAATGCTAACTAGAACTTTCAATGAAATGCATACCTTGACAAGTTTTTGAAGGAGTTCAAAATAGATCAGCAAAGAAGAAGTTCTTGGCTATGTTGTATGGTGTGAATATGAGTAAGACTCAAAAACCGACCACGGCAGAAGAAAGAGAAAGGACGAAGGTTGTCCCTACGCCTTAGCCATATGCTCTAAAGTATGCCATGATGTGTACCGCACCTGATGTGTGCCTTGCCATGAGTCTGTCAAGGGGTACAAAAACTGTATGGGTGTTAGGTTCGTTGCAATCAGATAGTGATGTGAACTGGATTATTGACTCTAGTGCAAGTGGGAGACTATTGTAAATATGCCCTAGAGGCAATAATAAATTGGTTATTATTATATTATTTCCTTTTTAATAATAATCGTTTATTATCCATGCTAGAATTGTATTGATTGAAAACTCAAATACATGTGTGGATACATAGACAACACACTGTCCCTTGTGAGCCTCTAGTTGACTAGTTGTTGATCAAAGATGGTCTAGATTTCCTCGCCATAAACAAGTGTTGTCACTTGATGACGGCATCACATCATTAGGAGAATGATGTGATGGACAAGACCCAAACTATAAACGTAGCATATGATCGTGTCAGTTTATTGCTACTGTTTTTCTGTATGTCAATGTATCTGTTCCTATGACCATGAGATCAAGCAACTCTCGGACACCAGAGGAATGCCTTGTGTGTATCAAACATCGCAACATAACTGGGTGACTATAAAGCTGCTCTACAGGTATCTCCAAAGGTGTCTGTTGGGTTGGCATGGATCAAGACTCGGATTTGTCACTCCGTGTGATGGAGAGGTATCTCGGGGCCCACTCGGTAATACAACATCACAACAAGCCTTGCAAGCAATGTGACTAAGGAGTTAGTCACATGATCTTGTATTACAGAACGAGTAAAGAGACTTGCCGGTAACGAGATTGAACTAGGTATGTGTGACGCCCTCGATTTAATTGTACGCTAACGATACATGCAAGTGCGTACGATCAAACCCAAGGACTCACGGGAAGATATCACAACACAACTCTAGACACAAATAAAATAACATCAGCTTCATATTACAAGCCAGGGGCCTCGAGGGCTAGAATACGAAAGCTCGATAAACACACGAGTCAGCGGAAGCAACAAATATCTGAGTACAGACATAAAACATGGGGTGCCTTAGAGAAGGCTAGCACAAAAATATACAACAATCGAACGAGGCGAGGCCTCCTGCCTGGGAACCTCCTAACTACTCCTGATCATCAGCGGCCTCCACGTAGTAGTAGGCACCGTCGGGGTAGCAGTCATCGGCGGCGGGGACCTCCATCTCCTGGGCTCCAACATCTGGTCGCAGCAACGGATCAAGGGAAGAAGGGGGGGGCAAAGTAGCGGTGAGTACTCATCCAAAGTACTCGCAAGTCTTACATCAGAACTCATCCGAAGAAGGGGGTTATATGTGGACTGAGTGCAGCAATGCGAGAATATAGAGAGAAGGCCTAGTCCTATCGAAGACTAGCATCTTCAGGGTCTTGCAGCAATAGACGAGAGTAGAACAGGGGGGTAACACATAAATAGTCATATTGTTGCAGCAATATTAAAGTGAGGTCACGCCTAAAGGTCCTCCCTCGACTCCCTGCGAGGAAGCAATCCCGAGGCAAACTAATTCCAGTTAAGTAACAATTGTAGTTGTAAAAGATCGGGGCACAACTCCAAGTCGTCCTGTAACCGTGGACATGGCTATCCGAATAGTTAATTTTCATCCCTGCAGGGGTGCACCACATGTCCCGTCACGCTCGATAACACTCTAGCCGGACATACTTTTCTGGGTCCTGCCCGGCCTCGGAATATCGACACGTCGCAGCCCCACCTAAGACTAATCGGAGAGGCCAGCGCGCCGGTCTAAATCCTAAGCACAAAGGGTTCATGGGCCCAGTTCCGCTTCACGCTCCTGCACGTGGCGTGGGTGGCCGACGTCAGTCCTAGCATCCCTTAATCACAAGCGCGATGCATCTCGGGACCACTCGGGCGCGCGCCGCTACATTGCTGGCATCTGAAAAGCTTCGGCTGATACCGCGACGCCGAGTACCCATAATTCTTCCCGCGTAGCCGGTTAGTGCGAAAAGTTCTCCGACCAACCCAGATCAAATACCCAAATCCATTAGCCTTTTAAAAAGGCCATCAACACAGTCTCACGGGAATCCACCCGTCTTACAACTAATCACCAATGATCCCAGTAACATGGTAGAGTAACTGTGTGGTCGTAACATCGAGGGGAATCCGAGGTATCACCCTCGTTGGACTCCGAACGATGTACCCGTCAAGGTGGGCTTGGAGGAAATCACCCTCGGGGGTCCCACACTTGGGGGGTTGCACGACAGAGGTGTCATCGGGAATGGTGAAAGAGGAATCACCCTCGATAACCACGACCGACTAGCTATACTACAGAGATATCATCAGGAGTTCTTAGTGAGGTGTCACCCTCGGTACCCGATAGTATCTCTGTAGCATCGTACAACAAAGGGGGGTGAATGTGCTATGTCGGGTCTGGCTCATCGATCAGAGATCGAGATTTGAAAACAAGCGGGGCAACTGAACTACGGGGTCAGAGGGGATGACTGCTCCACCTATACTAAGCAGATTAAAGGTACAGGACTGAAAGTAGCAGTTCATCAAAAACAGGCTATGCATCAGATATAGGAGCTAACTACAACAGTAGCAAAATTACTAATGCAAGTAGTAGGAAGAAAGAGATAGGTGATATAGGAATGATCAAGGGGAGTTTGCTTGCCTTGCTTCTCTGCAGCAAAGGACTGATCGGCAGGGTCGTAGATGTACCCGGCAGCAGCGTCACTCTTGGGGTCTACCGGTAAGAAGAGGGGGAAGAAACAATAAATAATAGCACCGATGCAACACAAAGCATGACATGGCAAGATGCAGGCTAGACATGAGCTAACGCAGCAACATCCGTCATAGACGGGTCGGAAGAATATCTGATGATATTTTCCGGGTCTCGGGCTACTACCGGTTATACTGGAAACGATGGAAAAGTTCCAAGTCTGCTATGCTAGGGACACGTCACAGACGAACGGGCCGTGTATCCGGGTTCGTCTCGTTCTGCTGATCAACTTTCATGTTGAAATTATTTTGATCTGACTTACGGATTATTTTATATTAATTTTCAAAGTTTTATTAATTATTTAGGAATTAAAAACAGATTTAAATGATTTAATAAAATCCTATTATGACATCATCGCGATGTCATGCTGACATCAACATTTGACTGGTCAACTGACCTGCGGGTCCCGAACGTCATAGGCACAAGTTTTATTTAAGATTAAATATTAATTAATCAGATTAATTTAGTGGGGGACCCACGTGTCATACTCTAATTATTCTAATTAATTAATTTAACTAATATATTTATTTAACTAATTCATTAACTCAGTAATTAATTATTATATCTATTTATTTATTTATTTAATAAAAACATTGTTTTTATTTTTATTTCAACTATCGCGTGGGGCCTCCGTGTCATAGACAGCGGGTGCATTGGCCCCACCGGTAAGTGGCCTAAGGCCATTTACTCATTTTATTAATCACAAATACATAACCATACAAATGTCGTATTCCTCTAAATATCCATATACGCAAATACATACATCGCATCTCATACATACATACATACATACGCATCTAATACATCATTTATTTTTTTATTTTCTCTCAAAACTCTCATCTCCCTCTCTGTCAACAGACAACAGAGAAACAACTCTCTTCTAACTCAACATAGGAGAACCAAATGTTCAAACCTTCCTACCGGAGTCTACCGTCGACGGATCGGGGTCCCGTTTGCCTGAACGGAACCGGGGCGGTGAGGGGAACGCGACGGTGGGAGGAGCCCGAGGAGGGGCTCACCGACGTTGACGGGAGGGGCCAGTGAAGCCGGAGTTCGCGGGAAAGACGGGGTTGACGGCGGTGATGACACGGTGGTGGTGATGCCGGTGAGGACGGTCGGTCGTGCCGGCGAGGAGGAGCCGGCCGGAGGTTCGCCGAGAGGGGCCCCGGTGAGGAGGGGCCCACGGGATGGAGCCGCCGACGGGGAGGGGCTCGGCCGGCGGGGCTCCTGGGTCGGTCTCCAGGGGGGTGTTGCCGCGGTGGGAGAACAAGGGGCCTCGGCCGGCGGGAGATCTGGGGGCCGCCGGCGGGATGGACCCGACGGGAGGGGGAGGAGGTGGAGAGGAGGGGCACGGGTGAGAGGGAGCTGCTGACGGGGGGCTCGCCGGCGGGAGGGCTCGCCGACCAGGGATGAGGAGGGGGCCGACGGGGGGGAGAGGGTGGATCGGCAGGGGAGGGGGCGGCTCTGCCGAGGGGGCGCTGGGAGGGAGAAGAGGGTCGTGGGGGAGGGAGACAGATCTGGCGTGGGGGTGGGAGAGGATCACGAGAGAGGGAGCCCCTCGAGGGGAGTTGTCGGTGGGAGGGGTGGGACCGAGGGGGAGCGTGGGGGGGTGGCGGCGCTAAGGGGAGGGAGAGGGAGCGAGCCAGGGAGGGCTCCCTCGCCAGGGGGGCGCTAGGTTTTGAGCGGGAGGGGTGGCCGATTGGGCCTCTTGGCCCAGCTCGGCCAGGGGGGTGGGGGTTGCTTTTTCTTTTTTTCTTTTTTTTGATTTGCTTTTTCTATTATTTATTTTACTATTTGATTTTTCTTTTTAAATATTTTTTTTATACTTTATTTTATCATTATTATTTTAATACTTTCCCTTTTATATATATTCTTTTAATATTTGCAATGAACTCATAAAGTACTTTTCTTTTGTTTCCAAATTTTGGATCCGGACAGACTCGAATCAACGCGGGTCTGAGATAGGAATTCGATGACGTGGCATCATTAGCGGTTGATCACTGTAGCTTAATTACAATAATTACTGCTGCAAAAGTCGAGGATGTCACAATTCTCCCCTACTAACAAGAATTCTCGTCCCGAGAATTAAGAGGTAGAAGGAAAGAGCCCGGGGTATTCATCACGAAGATGATCCTCGCGTTCCCAAGTGGCTTCATCTTCAGAGTGATTTGACCACTGTACCTTTAGGAACTTGGTGACCTTGCGACGAGTGTTACGTTCAGCTTGGTCGAGAATGCGGACCGGATGCTCTATATAAGAGAGGTCTTGTTGTAGTTCAAGCATATCGTGATCCACTGCTCGAATAGGGTCCTTGAAGCAGCGACGGAGCTGAGAAACATGGAAGACATCGTGAACCTGAGAAAGGTTCGCCGGCAGTTCCAATTGATAAGCCACTCTTCCACGCCTTTCGAGAATAGTGAAAGGACCAATATAACAAGGAGCTAACTTGCCCTTGATTCTGAAACGGTGTGCACCTCTCATTGGTGTGACACGAAGATAAGCCTTTTCGCCAGGTTGATAGACCATATCTTGATGATGACGGTCATACTGACTCTTCTGACGAGACTGAGCAGCCTTCAGATTCTCATGAATAATGCGGACTTGATCTTCGGCATGTTGAATAATATCCGGACCGAAGAGTGATCGTTCCCCAGTTTCTGACCAATTCAGAGGAGTTCGACACCTTCGCCCATACAATACTTCGAAAGGGGCCATCTTCAGACTAGCTTGATAGCTATTGTTGTAAGAGAACTCGGCATACGGGAGAGATTCCTCCCATTTCTTACCGAAAGAAATGACAGAAGCTCGAAGCATGTCCTCGAGAATTTGGTTGACTCGTTCAACTTGTCCCTGGGATTGAGGATGAAATGCAGTGCTGAAGGACAGATGAGTCCCCATAGCCTTCTGAAAACTTTCCCAGAATTTTGAAGTGAACAAGCTTCCACGGTCCGAACTGATTACCAACGGAATACCGTGAAGTGAAACAACTCTTGACATATAAAGATCTGCCAGCTGACTAGCATTAATCGTTTCTTTGACGGCCAGGAAATGTGCAACTTTGGACAGTCGATCAATGACGACAAGAATAGCATCATTACCTTTCTGAGATCTGGGAAAACCAGTGACGAAGTCCATTTCAACGTGGTCCCATTTCCACTCGGGAATAGAGATAGGTTGCAAAGTTCCAGCAGGCTTTTGGTGTTCTGCTTTGATACGCCGGCATATATCACATTCTGCCACATAGCATGCAATGTCTTGTTTCATATTGGGACACCAGAATCTTTGCCGGATGTCTTGGAACATCTTGGTACTACCCGGGTGAATAGACAATGGTGTGTCATGAGCTTCTTCCATCACCTTCCCAGTCATCCTGAGATTTTCCTTCTTATTTGGGACGAATAGGCGACCCTTGAAATACAAGGCGCCACCTTCATCAACAGTGAAAAAGGAGGGTTTACCCTTCGCAATATAGCTCTTAATCCTGTCGACATCATCGTCAAAGTCTTGCAGATTCTTTATGGAGCTCACAAGATCTGGTTCAACCACTAGGTTACTGAGGGAACCCTGATTAACAACACGAAGGTTCATCTTTTGACAATCTTCAGGAGGGGGGACAAGGTAACCCTGAGGAACAATGTGGAGGTTCAGCTTACGGAATTCCTCTTGCAGACGATCGTGAACCTGATGAACCTGGAGGTGGTTGCAGTATGACTTGCGACTTAAGGCATCAGCCATTACATTAGCCTTGCCACGGGTATATGATATACTATAGTCAAAATCTGCTATACGCTCCATCCATCTTTGTTGACGCAGGTTCAGCTTCGGTTGAGTGAACAAGTACTTCAGACTTTGATGGTCGGTGTAGATTTCACAGCGATTACCCACAAGGTATTGTCGCCATTCCTTCAATGCATGAATGACTGCGGCAAGCTCGAGATCATGAACTGGGTAGTTCTCTTCATGAGCACGCAATTGACGTGAAGCATAAGCGATCACCTTGCGATACTGCATTAGGACACAACCTATTCCTTGACGAGAAGCATCACAGTATATGACGAAATCCCTTTTCGTATCTGGAGGAGCAAGTACTGGAGCAGACGTCAGTTTGTCCTTGAGTGCCTGGAAACTTTCCTGACATTTATCAGTCCATTCATACTTAACACCTTTGTGAAGCAGGTTGGTTAAGGGCTTCGCAATCTTGGAGAAGTTCTCGGCGAATCGACGGCAATAGCTGGCGAGTCCGAGAAAACTTCTGACTTGCTTGACATTCTTCGGGGGAGTCCAGTCAAGAATAGCTTGAATTCGTTCGGGGTTGACCGCAATACCATCCTTCGAAATCACATGACCAAGGTAAGTCACTTCGTCTAGCCAGAACTCACATTTGGAATACTTCGCATAGAGTTTATGCTCCCGAAGCTTATCCAGTACAAGACGAAGATGCTCAGCATGCTCTTCTTTGTTCTTCGAAAACACCAGAATATCATCCAGATATACCACGACAAATTTGCCGAGGTAGTCCATGAATATATAATTCATCAGTCGAGAGAAGGTTGCCGGTGCATTGGTTAACCAAAGGACATGACGGTGTACTTGTATGATCCATATCGAGTAACAAAGGCGGTCTTTGGAATATCCTCCGTGCGAACATGGATCTGGTGGTATCCCAATCTCAAGTCGAGCTTAGAGAAACGGTGGAACCAACAAGTTGATCATACAAATCATTTATCCGAGGGAGAGGATATTTGTTTTGAATAGTGGCCTGGTTGATAGGACGATAGTCTTGAACCAATCGATTTGTCCCATCTTTCTTCTTAACAAAGAGAGAAGGTGCTCCCCAAGCAGAGGAACTCGAACGGATGAAACCCAGACGGAGCGAGTTGTCAATTTCTTGCTTAAGTTCAAGGAGTTCATGTGGTGGCATTTTATAAGGACGCTTGGCAATAGGAGTGGTACTGGGTACCAAGTCAATGACAAACTCGACAGCTCGAGCAGGGGGAATCCCCGGAAGTTCTTCTGGAAAGACATCTTGAAATTCTCGGACCACTGGTATGTTTTCAATCCCTTCCAGAGGCGACGCATTTAATGCATTCAAAGCATACAGTCGTGCCTCAGCATTACGGACGAGATGCGCATGGTAGCTTATTACTTCATCTCAAGGGTGTAGGAGGTGGACGGTCTTGGTGGCACAAACGATCGATGCCGTATGAGCTTTCAACTAGTCCATCCCCAATATGAGATCAATGTTGGATGACTTTAGTAGGATGGGGTTGGCAAGGAATTCTAATCCTTCAATTTCAACCGGAACATGGGGGCAAACCACAGAGGTTCGGCATTCGCCCCCAGGGGTGTTTACCACTATCGGGATGTTCATCTCTTCGCTCCTAATGTCATGCATGTATGCAAAATTTTCCGACATAAAGGAATGTGATGCTCCTGTATCAAACAATACAGAAGCAGGTACTGAGTTAACGAGAAGTGTACCCATCACGGTAGCAGGCTGGTCTTGAGCTTCACCCATATCAACGTTGTTGGCCTCACCACGAACATAAGCAGGCTTAGTGTTGAAGTTGCGGTTCTGGTTGTTGCCACTTCCAGTTGCGGGAAGTGCCAGCTGATTCGGATTCTGCCTGCAGTCTCTAGCACGGTGACCTGGACGGCCACACTTGAAGCACAGCCCGTCCTCGGGACGGGAAGGAGGAACTCGAGGTGGTGGAGCTGGGAGCCTCGGCTGCCTAGGTGGTGGAGGAGGCAGGCGAGGTGCAGCATAGGACGGCCTCGGAGTAGGAGCAGGTGCATGGTACATGTTGTTGGGAATCCAGATCTTCCGCTTCTGTGCAGATGAGCCCGAAGATGAGCCCATGTCACGGTTGCGCTTGCTGCTATCTTTGTATTCCTGCAGACCAGTCTCAACCTGAATAGCCTTGTTCACGAGGGTGGCGAAATCAGCATAGTCCTGAACGAGGAGTGTCAGCTTGATATCAGGGTGGAGGCCTTCACGGAACTTCTCCTGCCTGTGTGCATCAGTCGCAATGTCTTCTTCAGCATAGCGAGATAATTCCAGAAATTCCCGCTGATAAGCATCCACAGTCTTGTTGCCCTGGACCAAGTTGCGGAACTCACGCTTCTTCCGGTCCATGATTCCCTGGGGAATGTATCGACCACGGAAAGCAGCCTTGAACTCTGCCCAAGTGATGATAGTTCCGTCGGGCTGAGAGCGCCTGTGGCTGTCCCACCATTGAGCAGCGGGACCCTTCAGAAAGTAGGCGGCAAAGTTGACATAGCTCGCCAGGGGCACATTGGTAGACTCCAGCTCATCGGAAATGTCACGGAGCCAGTCATCAGCATCTAGAGGCTGAGTTGAGCTGCGGTAGATCGCAGGGTTGAGACGGCAGAAGTCTTGCAGTGTCACGGCTTGCGGTTGGTTCATGTTCGGCCTTTGGAACTGATCCATGAGCCCTTGCATAAACTGGCGGTTTAGCTCAAACTGTTGGATCATCCCCGCCATATACTCAGGAGGCGGGGGTGGTGCATCGTTGGCAGGGCCACGCGGGCGGCCAGCTGGTCTAACCATCCTGTTAAATATTTAGCAGGGATAGTTTAGCATTAATGTAATTGAAAGGCATTGCACGCATTCATGAAGTGGTTAAGCATAATGCAAGGGAAATGCGATAGATACTCCATAATACTTTAGTTCGACATACAGACCCATACATAAGTTCGATTATAGATTAACGATTACAAATTCGAAATTTGGCGATAGCCCGGACGCATTAGACGATACCCTGGACTCACTAGGCGGCGCGCAGGCACACGGTGGAAGAGTACCACAACGAGATGTAGCGATAAGGCTACATCAACGTCGGAGAGGACGATCGAATCCTGGTAGCTGGCGGTGATAGAAGGTAGGGACAGGACCCTGTGTCCCGTTGTGACTCTGGTGAGGGTACCGCATCCAGTCGAGCAGCTGAGGTCCAAGTGCAGGGGTTCTACCCCCAACATCAGTCCACTCGAGAGCTGATGGTAGCTCTGTCCTGCTCGGCTCGCGGATGCGCATAGGTGGAACCCTCGGACAGTGTGATGGTTGTAGCTCTGTCAACGCGTCGTAAAGACGAGCGCGCGTAGCATACAGCTCTACAATCAGAGCTCGGAAAGCACGATCCATTGCCTCAGTGTACTGCACAAGAACCCGCGTGTCGTAGCGACGCGTCACGTAGGGGGCGCAGACAGCGACGTAGGAACGGTCGCTGCGCTCCCGAACATCAGAAGCGTAGGCAGTGAGATCAGACGCAGTCTCATCCCCAGCAGGAGCATGCGGGATGTATCTGAAAGGGCTCTCCTCCAGGTGAGGGTACGCTCCACGGAGACGGGTGATGGCGATGTAGGATGCATCATGGACGGCCATCTCGACCGACACTCCAATACCACAGAACACGTGGCGCTCGAGGGTCTCGCCGCCCCTCTGGTCGAAGATGCGAACCTCAGCCTGGTACTGGTACTGGTTGTACTCGCGGGAATCCTCGAACACATTGTACTCGGGGTACCAGCAATATCCCAGCCTGGTGAGGAGATCGACCAAAATGGCCGGGAACCCAGTCGTCTCAGTGGCCTGTGTGAGGCGCACGTGCTGTCTTGCGGGACGCATCTGAAAATAAGATTGATGGATTTCAATGACAGTGTGTGTAATACATATTCAGGAGAAAAAGAGTAGATAGTCCAGCGCTCTGGATCGATGTTATTCGAGAACCTAATGTTAGAGTTAGTAAAATCTTTGACCCGAAAGAGAAGAGAAAGTAGAGCCCAGAGTATAGGAAAGGAGTAAAAGATACTAATACCACCCAATTGAGATGTCGGCCCGTAAGCCACAACATCAGTGTTAGTAAAGTTTTTCAAACACTAGACTCAACTTCGGCCAAGGAGTTGGAAAGGGGGCTACCTACAGGCAGTTGGCTCTGTTACCAACTTGTGACACCCTCGATTTAATCATTCGCTAACCATACACGCAAGTGCGTACGATCAAACCCAAGGACTCACGGGAAGATATCACAACACAACTCTAGACACAAATAAAATAACATCAGCTTCATATTACAAGCCAGGGGCCTCGAGGGCTAGAATACGAAAGCTCGATAAACACACGAGTCAGCGGAAGCAACAAATATCTGAGTACAGACATAAAACATGGGGTGCCTTAGAGAAGGCTAGCACAAAAAGATACAACGATCGAACGAGGCGAGGCCTCCTGCCTGGGAACCTCCTAACTACTCCTGATCATCAGCGGCCTCCACGTAGTAGTAGGCACCGTTGGGGTAGCAGTCGTCGGCGGCGGGGACCTCCATCTCTTGGGCTCCAACATCTGGTCGCAGCAACGGATCAAGGGAACAAGGGGGGGGGGGGGCAAAGCAGCGGTGAGTACTCATCCAAAGTACTCGCAAGTCTTACATCAGAACTATTCTAAATATGCATCAGTATCAAAGAAGGGGGTTATATGTGGACTGACTGCAGCAATGCGAGAATAGAGAGAGAAGGCCTAGTCCTATCGAAGACTAGCATCTTCAGGGTCTTGCAGCAATAGACGAGAGTAGAACAGGGGGGTAACACATAAATAGTCATATTGTTGCAGCAATATTAAAGTGAGGTCACGCCTAAAGATCCTCCCTCGACTCCCTGCGAGGAAGCAATCCCGAGGCAAACTAATTCTAGTTAAGTAACAATTGTAGTTGTAAAAGATCGGGGCACAACTCCAAGTCGTCCTGTAACCGTGGACACGGCTATCCGAATAGTTAATTTTCATCCCTGCAGGGGTGCACCACATGTCCCGTCACGCTCGATAACACTCTGGCCGGACATACTTTTCTCGGTCCTGGCCGGCCTCGGAATATCGATACGTCGCAGCCCCACCTAAGACTAATCAGAGAGGCCAGCCCGCCGGTCTAAATCCTAAGCACAAAGGGTTCGTGGGCCCAGTTCCCCTTCACGCTCCTGCACGTGGCGTGGGCGGCCGACGTCAGTCCTAGCATCCCTTAATCACAAGCGCGATGCATCTCGGGACCACTCGGGCGCGCGCCGCTACATTGCTGGCATCTGAAAAGCTTCGGCTGATACCGCGACGCCGAGTACCCATAATTATTCCCGCGTAGCCGGTTAGTGCGAAAAGGTCTCCGACCAACCCAGATCAAATACCAAAATCCATTAGCATTTTAAAAAGGCCATCAACACAGTCTCACGGGAATCCACCCGTCTTACAACTAATCACCAATGATCCCAGTGACATGGTCGAGTAACTGTGTGGTCGTAACATCGGGGGGAATCCGAGGTATCACCCTCGTTGGACTCCGAACGATGTACCCGTCAAGGTGGGCTTGGAGGAAATCACCCTCGGGGGTCCCACACTTGGGGGGTTGCACGACAGAGGCGTCATCGGGAATGGTGAAAGAGGAATCACCCTCGATAACCACGACCGACTAGCTATACTACAGAGATATCATCAGGAGTACTTAGTGAGGTGTCACCCTCGGTACCCGATAGTATCTCTGTAGCGTCGTACAACGAAGGGGGGTGAATGTGCTATGTCGGGTCTAGCTCATCGATCAGAGATCGAGATTTGAAAACAAGCGGGGCAACTGAACTACGGGGTCAGAGGGGATGACTGCTCCACCTATACTAAGCAGATTAAAGGTACATGACTGAAAGTAGCAGTTCATCGAAAACAGGCTATGCATCAGATATAGGAGCTAACTACAACAGTAGCAAAAATACTAATGCAAGCAGTAGGAAGAAAGACATAGGTGATATAGGAATGATCAAGGGGAGTTTGCTTGCCTTGCTGCTCTGTGGCAAAGGACTGATCGGCAGGGTCGTAGATGTACCCGGCAGCAGCGTCAGTCTCGGGGTCTACCGGTAAGAAGAGGGGGAAGAAACAATAAATAATAGCACCGATGCAACGCAAAGCATGACATCGCAAGATGCAGGCTAGACATGAGCTAACGCAGCAACATCTGTCATAGACGGGTCGGAAGAATATCTGATGATATTTTCCGGGTCTCGGGCTACTACCGGTTATACTGGAAACGATGGAAAAGTTCCAAGTCTACTATGCTAGGGACGCGTCACAGACGAACGGGCCGTGTATCCGGGTTCGTCTCGTTCTGCTGATCAACTTTCATGTTGAAATTATTTTGATCTGACTTACGGATTATTTTATATTAATTTTCAAAGTTTTATTAATTATTTAGGAATTAAAAACAGATTTAAATGATTTAATAAAATCCTATTACGACATCATCGCGATGTCATGCTGACATCAACATTTGACTGGTTAACTGACCTGCGGGTCCCGAACGTCATAGGCACATGTTTTATTTAAGATTAAATATTAATTAATCAGATTAATTTAGTGGGGGACCCACGTGTCATACTCTAATTATTCTAATTAATTAATTTAACTAATATATTTATTTAACTAATTCATTAACTCAGTAATTAATTATTATATCTATTTATTTATTTATTTAATAAAAACATTGTTTTTATTTTTATTTCAACTATCGCGTGGGGCCTCCGTGTCATAGACAGCGGGTGCATTGGCCCCACCGGTAAGTGGCCTAAGGCCATTTACTCATTTTATTAATCACAAATACATAACCATACAAATGCCGTATTCCTCTAAATATCCATATACGCAAATACATACATCGCATCTCATACATACATACATACATACGCATCTAATACATCATTTATTTTTTTATTTTCTCTCAAAACTCTCATCTCCCTCTCTGTCAACAGACAACAGAGAAACAACTCTCTTCTAACTCAACATAGGAGAACCAAATATTCAAACCTTCCTACCGGAGTCTACCGTCGACGGATCGGGGTCCCGTTTGCCGGAACGGAACCGGGGCGGTGAGGGGAACGCGACGGTGGGAGGAGCCCGAGGAGGGGCTCACCGACGTTGACGGGAGGGGCCGGTGAAGCCGGAGTTCGCGGGAAAGACGGGGTTGACGGCGGTGATGACACGGTGGTGGTGATGCCGGTGAGGACGGTTGGTCGTGCCGGCAAGGAGGAGCCGGCCGGAGGTTCGCCGAGAGGGGCCCCGGTGAGGAGGGGCCCCCGGGATGGAGCCGCCGACGGGGAGGGGCTCGGCCGGCGGGGCTCCTGGGGTCGGTCTCCAGGGGGGGTGGTGCCGCGGTGGGAGAACAAGGGGCCTCGGCCGGCGGGAGATCTGGGGGCCGCCGACGGGAGGGGGAGGAGGTGGAGAGGAGGGGCACGGGTGAGAGGGAGCTGCTGACGGGGGGGCTAGCCGGCGGGAGGGCTCGCCGGCCAGGGAGGAGGAGGGGCCGACGGAGGGGAGAGGGTGGATCGGTAGGGGAGGGGGCGGCTCTGCCGAGGGGGCGCTGGGAGGGAGAGGAGGGTCGTGGGGGAGGGAGAGAGATCTGGCGTGGGGGTGGGAGAGGATCACGAGAGAGAGAGGGAGCCCCTCGTGGGGAGTTGTCGGTGGGAGGGGTGGGACCGTGGGGGAGCGTGGGGGGGGGGGGGGGGTGGCGGCGCTAAGGGGAGGGAGAGGGAGCGAGCCAGAGAGGGCTCCCTCGCCAGGGGGGCGCTAGGGTTTGAGTGGGAGGGGTGGCCGGTTGGGCCTCTTGGCCCAGCTCGGCCAGGGGGGTGGGGGTTTCTTTTTCTTTTCTTTTTTCTTTTTTTTTGATTTGCTTTTTCTATTATTTATTTTACTATTTGATTTTTCATTTTAAATATTTTTTTATACTTTATTTTATCATTATTATTTTAATACTTTCCCTTTTATATATATTCTTTTAATATTTGCAATGAACTCATAAAGTACTTTTCTTTTGTTTCCAAATTTTGGATCCGGACAGACTCGAATCAACGCGGGTCTGAGATGGGAATTCGCTGACGTGGCATCATTAGCGGTTGATCTCTGTAGCTTAATTACAATAATTACTGCTCCAAAAGTCGAGGATGTCACAGTATGGATATACCGACGATCGAATCTCGGGCAAGTAACATACCGAAGGACAAAAGGAATAATATACGGGATTATATGAATCCTTGACACAGGTTCAACCGATAGAGATCTTCGTAGAATATGTAGGAGCCAATATGGACATCCATGTCCCGCTGTTGTTCATTGACCGGAGAGTGTCTGAGGTCATGTCTGCATAGTTCTCGAACCCGCGGGGTCTGCACACTTATGGTTCGGTGACGTTTCGGTATAGTTGAGTTATATGTGTTGGTGACCGAAGGTTGTTCGGAGTCCCGGATGTGATCCCGGACGTCACGAGGGTTTCCGGAATGGTCCGAAAACGAAGGTTGATAAATAGGAAGTCCTGTTTTGGTCATCGAAAAAGTTTCGGGCTCATCGGTAGTGTACCGGGAGTGCCGGGGACCATCGGGTGGGTGTCATGCCTCAAGGGGCCTCAGGGGCTGTGGGAAGTGGGCTGTAATTAGTTCCCACTAAGGCCCATAAGGTTTGAGAAGGAAAAAAACAAGGTGGAAAGAGTTTCCAAGTGGGAAGGAAGAATCCTACTCCAAATAGGATTGGAGTAGGACTCCTCCTCTCTCCCTTGCACAAGGGAAGAGAAGGATACCCTAGGGCGCAGCCCTCTCCCTCCTCTCCTCATATATATACTAAGGGTTTTGAGGGTTTTAGACACAACAGAAAACAGCCACGTGCTGCCCTCTCTCTCTCTATATATATCTTTCTCCTCTAGTTTCAGCGATGCTTAGGCGAAGCCCTGCTGGAATAGCACCACCACCACCACCACGCCGCCGTGCTAGAGAACTCATCTACCTCTCCGCCCCCTCTTGCTGGATCAAGAAGGCGGAGATCGTCATCGAGTTGTACGTGCGTGGAACGCGGAGGTGTCGTCCGTTCGGCACTTGATCGGGACAGATCGTGGGACGAATCGTGAGACGGTTCGTGGGACGGATCGTGGGATGGTTCGTGGGACGGATCGACAAGACGTACCACTACATCAACCGTGTTTATTAATGCTTCCGCTTACTGATCTACAAGGGTATGTGGATCTGATCTCCCTCTCGTAGATGATCATCACCATCATAGGTCTTCGTGTGTGTAGGAAATTTTTTGTTTCCCATGCAACGTTCCCCAACAAATACTTCATGGCTAAAGGCCCAAAGGTATCGCACCCGAGTAGTTTGAATTTAATAGTGATGAGGATGACTTACTTGGAGATGATGACTTGTTCTTTGATAAAACTAGTGATAACAATGGACATGAACTTGTTGATAATCATGCTAGTCAAGATAAGTCGTGTGGTGATGATAAGAAGTAAATTGAGCGTCTAACAAAATAATTAAACACTCTTAAGTTATCCCATGAATCTACTCAAGAAGATCATAGAGAGCTTGCAGGAACTCATGAGAATCTACGCTTCGAGAAGCTAAATTTAGAGCAAGAGCATGGGTTTCTAATATCAATAAACGATGATCTTCAAAAGAAGAGTTCTTCTTATCTAGCCAAAAAATTACTCTTGTGTAATTTTGTTACACAAGTTAAATCTTAGCAAACTTGTAACAAAGGCAAGAAAGTGTATTCATCTAGTAACAACAACACTAATGCTAAATCTAATGATGTTGTTGCTAGTAGCTCTCTTGATTCCACTAATGATTCCCCTAGACAAGTTACACTTGAGCAAGAAAACAATTTATTGAAAGGAATTATAGAGATAGGTATCTTCAAGAGTCTTGCCAGAAGTAAGAAATTCGATGAGATTGAACGCAAGCAAGGAGGACATCGGAAGAAACAAGGTATTGTCTGCATCAATGCCAATGGAGCTGAATGGGAAGAAGTTCAATACCCCAACCTGACGTTTGTTCCCCAAAAGGAGAAGCATGATCCTACTCTCCCCAAGGAAACAAATTATCAAGATGACCTTCCACCGCAAGACCACAAGCCCAAGGGAAAGGACAAGCTTCAAGAGGAGATTAACTCATTGAAAGAAGAATCACAAGCCATGTTCAAGTGGATTCCCAAGGCCACCACTAGTCCACTTCATCAAGCGCTACCTCAACTACAAGGATTCCCATCAAGTTGATGTGGGTCCCTAAGAAGAACAACTAGAGAAGTTCTTCATTGCTGACTCTGCAAAAAGAAAATTCACTCTTATTAATTTTGCAAGAACTATTTGCAATCAACTCCAACCATATGCATTAGTTCAAGGATTCACATATCCCCTCAAAGGTAAGGAAGGGAAAAGGTAATTAATGTATCAATGGATATCATCTCATGTGTACTTCACTCCATGTCCATAGATATCCTCGTATTTGTTCCTTGTGTGGTACTAACCCATGTAGGTTAGAAGAGTATGAAACAACAAGGATAGCTCCCAACTCAAGATGATCTTCATCAATAATGAGCATCCACCACTAGTACACCTACATGAAGTCTTCTGCAAAAAACCCAAGGTTACTTTGTTCATCTTAGGGGGGATGTCACATCAAGGGGGAGCTTTACTCTAAGACTTGAGACAAAGCATGTCTTAAAGATGTGAACACATTGAAATCTTCATGTAAAAGTGGAAACCCCACTTGTGCTTAAATAATGAGTACGACCTATGTTCAAGTAATCTTGATTGTCTCCTAAGTCAATATACTCATATATAGATGACATAGTCATTGCCAAAGTGCTTGATAGATACTAGAGTGGTTGTGCATGTTTGCCATGTTTTATTTGACATCTTATTGTGTGAGCATGATGGTATGCATATTTTTGCTCATTCGAGGATATCCAATTGTTGTTATTCGGTTTTTTTATTTTTTTGGCCAATTGGATATAAAAGAATGCCTAAGTACCCCTCTCTAGCTATCTATGCTTTCTCGTCTCAAATTCTATTCATGCTTCATCATAAAATTTGATCACGCACTTTTTGGACCCTCTATGTGAGGTGCACTCGGAGTTCCGTCTCAACAAGAGCTAACTTCCAAAACCTCCCATGTGCCACTCGGTGTGACCAACTACACAAACTCGATCTCAGCAAAGCACTATGGTTGATCTGGTTTATAAACCTCGGTACTACCAATTTCTAAATATCCAGCTCACCGAGTTTCTCTACCCTGGGAGCTAATAAACTCGGTGGCACCGTAACGTCCGAATCAATGTCCCCGACGGTAAGGGAATATATATATCAACTGGACTCAACTTTTGAAATTCATCTTCAACCGTCCCTCTCGGCAACCCCCTGATACCACGCTTGTGTCTACGGACGTCAGAACATCATCTTCGTGCGCCCTCGCCACCGGAGTCCTCGCCGTCGACCGCAATCAACCCTACTATCATCACCGTAGGGGGTATTCAACAAGTTAGGATAAAGATCTCACCCCTCTTGCGCTTCTTAATTCAAATCATGCGCATTAGGAATTTTTCCCCATTGTGCAACAAATTGAAATATATTCACACATAAAAGCAAATCAAGTAGAATAGTGAACGAAATGTTTTAGGGTTAGGTCTCCGCTATGTGTTTCTCGGAGTCACCGAGTTGGTTTGGATGGGTGTCGCCGATTCTTAGTTAGGGTTTTTAAGAACTATCTCGGTGAGACCAAGTCTCTCTTTTTGGTGAAATTGGAAAAGTGGCCAAGTCTCTGTTAATGAGATAGTCAGTCCCGGAAGCTCCGAACTTTTCAACTTAGTGGAATCGAAACACACTTAGCTGAAACTTAAAACTAAGATTTTGAGTTCAAATTTTGGCAAATGTTTGTTTTTGTGTTGCTCATCTATTCCTACTCTTCTATATCTATTCACAGAGTCAGCTTGTCAGTATGTGAGAGATCGAGGACACCCAAAATGCATAGAAAGAGCAGAGTGTGGATGTGGACTCACACACTAGTCCTGAGAGGAGTGATTCATATCGAGGCAGTCCTAGTTCTCATGATCTGCCTAAGGCAGCTACCAGGAATAGGAATAGTCTCAACTTAGATGAATAAGATGTCGATTTCATACCTAAGGAAGGCACTTCTCACAAGAAGAAGGAGAGAGTCGCTGTCAAGAAGACTTTGAGGAAAAAATATGCCAATCCAGATGAAGGGAGAGCTCGTGAGAAAACTAGAGGAGCTAATACTCTAGTGGTTGCTACTACCTCCAAGCTAGCCAAGAAGCTAGGACAAAAGAGAGCTAGGAAGAGGATCGGGCATGTCACACCCTGTATTTTAACTCTCCTAGCTAAACTAACATAGCAAAAAGTTAGTTCCAATTAAATTTTTTCTGAATAATTGTGATGCTTTATGTGATTGTTGCTTGCTTGTTTGCTTGTGTTTGAATCACAATGTTCCTACTACCCTCGAGACTCACCTGCTTGACCCAAACCCTTGCCGAATGATCATGCAATGTGTATAGGACCAGAAACTATTTTTAGCAAATACTATTTTGACCAAAAATCTTTTATTTAAATTAAGCTTCCTAAAACCCATGAGTTGAGATTTGTATTACAAGTCCTCAAATTAGGGAAGTTATTTTTGCACCAAATATTTTACATGGACCCCCTATCAGAAACACTTCCCAAAACCACAAATTATTATTTTCAAAGAAAATTTCCTATTTTATTTAAAAACCCCTTTCTGATGCCAGAAATGGTCTTTTACAAAGAAAGATTATTTTTCGTTGTTGCAAATTAATTGAGAAAATGTAGGGAAAATCAATGGACATATGTATTCCATATATGAGAGTTTAAACACATGGCCATTTTCAAAATATAGGGCAAACCCTTCAAAACCCTTCTTGCCTATTTCAAGCTTTTGAAATATTTCTATAAGTAATATTCTCAGTAAATTCCAATAAAATTCTAGTATGTCACACATGTTATATGTGATGATCTTGCCAAGTTTCTTCTCAATACATGTTAATTTGATTCAGCTAAATATTCTAAAACTCTATGTGTCTAGATCCAAATTTGAGCAACTCTGCATTGCCAAGTGTCTCCAATTGTGCTCAAATTTGGTGGACGTGTTCTGATACTCCAATCATGCATCCACACCAAGTGGTGCATCAAGGAGAATAGATTAACTTGTTCCAAACCCCTCAAAACCTTCTCCACTGATTTCTAGACTTGGGAAACTTTACATTGTGAAGTTTCTCCAATTGGTCCCAAACTTTTTGGGCATTGTCTAACACTCAAATAATGCCACCACACTAAGTGGTGCATTTGTGGGAATTAAATTACATGGGTTTATCTTCAGAAAGTCACTTCTGCCTATTTCTTGGGGTTTTCAAGTCTACATTGGAAACTTTCTCCAAGAAATGCTCAATTTGGTACAAAAGCTCATTTTGACCTATCATGTGATCCTGTTAAGTTTCATAGCCATTGGAATGCATCTCGTAGCCCTAACATCCATCAAACAGCTTCTGTCCATTTAGCAAAGTTGTTTCTTTGGCCCCTTCTACTATTTCCCTTGAGCTCAAAGTTTTACCACAGCTCTCTCTAGACCCCTTTTACCTCGAGTAACCTTGCCATGGCCACTGGTCAATTATTGGAGGGTGACTCCGTCTCCTTACCTCTTCTTTTTACCATGGTGGTCCCTCTTTTATCACTTTTGCTATACTTCTGCTCATGCCAATGCCCCACATCTTTCCAGAGCATCGCTGGTATCCTATTGCACCATTCCAAACCAAAATATGGCATGCTCATGTGGAAACTAGGAGGAGCCCTTTTGAAACTAGTTTTTGAAAGAAAGTTAGCCTTGAACTACAACAACTAGCTAATCTCATTCACCTGAGCTGAAAATTGGCACTCTTGTAGTCCTTCCATGAATAAGACTGCTAGACAAGGTTTCATCTAAATTTGCTCTCAGTGCAAACACCTTATGCTATCCGACAGTTTGCTGTGGCAAACTTAAACAGAGAAGGAGACCCACCTCCATTACCCCATATGAGGCAAAACTCCTCAATCTCCTCCTGAATGCATGACTCACGCGCCAGACAAGGTTGGACGGCCAGAAGAGCAGCATGCACTACTGGAAAACAATTTTTTGCCACATGCCTAGTCTTTTCCGTCTGCTAGCTGATGGCAAAGAGTGACTTTGCCGTCAGCTTCAGAAAAACAGATGGCAAACCACAGGCTGATGGCATAAAGTCTTTTTGCCATCTGTCACATCTTTGTCATCTGCTAGCGGACGGCAAAGAGTCCAGAGGCAGACGGCAAAGATATAGATAGGCCCACCTGACCGCGGGGTGGCTAGGTCAAACTGGAGTCGGACCTTTGCTGTCTGCTAACGGACGGCAAAGAGTCTGGAGGCAGACGACAAAGAGTCTAGACTCTTTGCCGTCCGCCGGCAGACGACAATGCTCTAACACCGTTAAGGGTCCTCCCCCCCACCCCGCCCCTCTCTTTCTCTGTAACGGTCACCCCGCGCGCCCCTCTCTCTCTCCCCACCCTGCACGCCCCTCTCTCTGTAACGACCGCCGCCACCACCGTCGCGTCGCCGCCCCTATCGCCCCCGTTGCCCCCACTGCCGCCCCTGTCGCCCCCCCCCACTGCCCCTCTCTCTCTCTCCCCACCTCGCCCCCGCTTCCGCTGCCCCACCACCATCGCGCCGCCGCCCCTGGCGCCCCCGGCACCGCCCCGCCACCCCCAACACCCCGGCCCCTCCACAACCGCCCCTCCCGGTGAGCCCCCACACCCCCACCCCCGCCACCAGCATTATTTTTTAGTAGTTTTAGTAGTTGTAATTGTTAGTAGTTTTAGTGGTAGATTTAGTTAGGTTAGTAGTTTTAGTTAGGTTAGTTAGTTAGCTTGGTAAGTTGGGTGGAGGAGGAGAAGAGGAAAAGAGGAGGAGGAGGAGGACAAGAAGAGGAGAAGAAGAAGAGGAGTAGGAGGAGGAGGAGGAAGAGAAGAAAAAGAAGAAGAAGAAGAAGAAGAAGAGGAGAAGAAAAAAATAAGAAGGAGAAGAAGAAGAAGAAGAGAAGAAAAAAATAAGAAGGATAAGAAGTAAAGAAGAAGAGAAGAAGAGAATAATAAAAAAATAAAAAGGAGAAGAAGAGAAAAAAGAAGAAGAAGTTGATTTTTTATTGTTTGGTATTTAGTGGTAGCTAGATTCTTTTTTAGTTACTTAGTGATAGATTTTTTTTATAGTGGTAGATTCTGTTTTTGTTATTTTTTTACTGTTTAGTGCTATATAGGTTTAGCGATAGGTTTAGTTAGCTTGGTTAGTTAGGTTAGTTAGTTAGTTAGCTTAATAGAAAGAATAGGAAGAAGAAGAAGAGGAGGAGGAGGATAAGAGGAGACGAGGAGGAGGAGGAGGAGAAGAAGAAGAAGAAGAAGAATAGGAGGAGGAGAAGACAAAAATAAGAAGGAGAAGCAGAAAAGAAGAAGAAAAGAAGAGAAGAAGAAGAGAAGAAGAGAATAAGAATACCTTCTCCTCCTCCTTCTTCTGCTCCTTCTTCTCCTCCTCCTCCTTCTCCTTATTCTTGACTTCTTCTTCTTCTTCTCCTCCTCCTCTTTCTTCTCCTCTATCTTATTCTCCTGACCTTATTTTCCCCAACAGTGAGATAATTAGCCCATTTAGCTACAAAATGGCATAAAAACCTTGGTTAGATCATGAATATTATATTCTTAACTTGTTTTCCTCTAAAATGACATAATTAGAATATTTGTGTTGATTGGGTGGATTTACATGTGATAGTTGTCTCGTCGCTGTGAGGTCTGGTGTGCGAAGACCTGCCCGTGCGTTGTACGAGTTCCGCCCCTGCATTCGTGGGTCAGTACAAATTTCATCTGCTCCTCGCCCCTTCATTTACTGTGGCTCGGTTTCCGGATGAAACTTTCTAGATTTAGGTAATTCAATTAATTTATTAGTATGCGTGACAAGTATGTGTCTCCCATTCGAAAGGGCGACATCTATAAATATGCATGTCTTTGCATATTTATAACCTCCATCCTTTCGAATTGTACAACATTATCTATGGACAGCCCGAGTATGTGTAGATTGGGTTCATTTTCCCATATGCTGTGCTCTGGATCCGATGCGGAATTTCGTCAGTGCCTCCCTATTGTTCTCGGGATGCACATCCTCTCTGTTTATTGCGGAGACGTGTATCACGAGAACAGCGGGGAGGTGTTGCCGAAATTTTGCGTTGGATCCGGAGCAGAGCATTGGAAAACGAACCCAATCTACACATACTCGGGTGGGATTAGGACCTATCTTTACCTATTAGCGTGTAGGTTGCCTGGACGTAATAAAAATGGCGAACCTGATTAACCGATGAATATAAATGCTAAATTATATATAAATATATTTCTTCTGTCTTTAGTAGCTACGCAAGATGAGTGATCGTGCATGGATGTATACCGATCACCCTAGTCAGAAAGAGATGACGAAAGAATGGTTTGTAAAAACAAAGGAATTTGTGAAATCCGCATTCGCAAATGGCCAGGAAAGAAAATATTGCCCCTGTCCTGGATGCGACAACTATAAAAAGACGGCAGAGACTGTAATGATTAAACACCTGCAGAGGAGGGGTTTTAAGCCTAATTATACGGTGTGGACATTTCATGGTGAGTCTATACAACGCACAAGAGCTGAGGTGGTCCGTCGTCGCATGGACGAGCATGGTACCGGGATCGAAGACATGGTACAAGACTTTGATGATGCTCGGGATTCGGAAGATGAGATGGAGGAATCTGCAAAGGCCTTTGATGAAATGTTGGAGTCTTCAAAACATCCTCTCCATGAGCACACTGAGCTCTATCAGCTGGATGCAATTGCACAAGTAATGGCTCTGAAGGCTCAGTTCAACTTGGGAAGAGAATGCTACGACGCGATGATGACACTATTTGGACGTTTCCTACCCAAAGGCCATGTCATGCCTGCAAACCTGTACGAGTCGGACAAAATACTTCGTGTACTTAAGATGCCCTATGAGAAGATAGATGCATATGAGAAAGGATGTGTCTTATTTAGGAAGGAGTATGCACACTTGGACAATTGTCCCAATTGCGAGTCTTGCAGGTATCTTGTGGTAAACAACGGTATGGGTGAGAAGAGGCAGACCAAAATCGCAGTTAGTGTTCTTCAGTATACGCCAATCGTACCAAGACTTTAACGTCTTTTCATGGTCAAAGAGACAGCCAGACAGATGACATGGCACAAATTGGGCAAAAGAACCGAATTAGATGCGGATGGGAATAAGATGATGGTACACACATTGTATGGGGAAGCGTGGAAACATTTCGATGGATTGCATCAGGATAAAGCGGCAGCCCAAGGAATCCTCGAGTCTGCGCCGCCACGGATGGTTTTAATCCCTTCGGCATGACGACAACTATCGTGGGTATAAATCTGACAGTAGATGTGTAGGGTACGAGGTTGTATGAGTTCAGGCCCCTCTACGGTGGAGGTAAAAGCCCTACGTCTCAGTGCTCTTGGGAGCTTGATGCCGAGTGGAATATGGATTACAGTGAATTGCCAACCGTTGCACCAGTGGGGAAGGGCGACTTATATAGAGTGCACTGCCCTTCACAACGGTTCGGTGCACAGGGGTGGAGTAGTGGTGATTAAATGTCTACGTTACAGGTAACGTATGCCTTAAATGCTAATAAAGGTACATGAAAGTGTCTAACCGTTGCCCTCCAGGGGGGGTTACGATGTACAAAGTGGAATCCAGTCGGTAAGTTTGATACGCTTCGAATGCTCATTACCGACTGGATGATGGAGGAATCGTCACCGACTGGATGAAGGGAAGCCTTAATTCAGTCGGAACTGACTAAGGGCCTCGTCTTCTATGAAGGGTAGTCCTTGGGTAGGACCTATAGTGCAGGCCTATGACCCTACCCTGGGACTATAACCCCATCATTAGTCCCCGAATGGATCGGGGTTGGAACGATGAAGCGACGCTTGGAGTATGGATCCGACTGGTATGGATGCGACTTTGGCGATGTTTGCCTCGATCCATTTTATCCACTTGACCAGTGATCCGAGTGGATATATCTGTGAAACGAACCGTCGGAAACTGAGTGCTTCCGTGGAATCTTTTGACGTGATCGGTCAACTGACAGCGGCGGATTTTCTCGGATCATCAAATTTTGGTTGCCGCGCTCTCAGCGGGGATGACGACATCGTCATCGAGTAGTATCTGCCGCCTCGATTTCCGCGCCTTCATCTCCTCCACTAATATCGCAGCAACCGGTCGGGGGATAATATTTCGGGGCCACCTGCTAGTGACCCAGTCGGAACCTTATTTAAACCTCCCCAGCGAGGGTTTCTCGTTGCACTCGCCTGATAACTCGCACTCGCTCGTGGCTTCCTGCGCACCCCAAGCTCCCTCCTTCTCCTCCTCCTCCGCGGATCTACAGCCTCCACCATGACGAAGGGGCAGACGAGCAAGCTCGAGGCGCGGAAGAAGAAGAAGATGGCGTCTCCCGCTCAAAGGCGACAGCGGGCACTGCTGGCGGGGTGGATCCAGGGGGATTTCCTCCCGTCCATGGTGGCGAAGAGCGACATGCTGGAGATGGTGGAGCAAGGCCTGATCGAGAACGAGTCGTGGAGGCTGCCGGCGGAGGGCGAGACGGAGCCGACGCCTCGGGGGGATGAGCGCGTCTTGCTGCTCAGTCACGTGTACCGAGGCTTCTCTCTGCCTCGTCATCCCTTCTTCAGAGGTATAATGAACCACTTCGGGGCGTAGCTCCACCATTTTCCTCCCAACGCAATAGCTCATCTCTCTGCCTTCATCGTGCTTTGCGAGTGTTTTATCGGTTTCCCTCCTCATTGGGGGCTCTTTAAGCACATCTTCTCCGCTAGATCTCAAACCATCAAAAGACTTAGCGAATCGGACGACAAAACTCATCTCCTCCAACTCTGTAGAGGCTTAGGCTTCCAGAAGAAAAGCAAAAGTAGCTATCCCGCTCTTCAGTTGTCTGAATCCGTTAGGAACTTGCAGTCGACTTGGTTCTACTGCCAGGACGTCGCTTGTCCGAATGCCACAACTGGACGGCCACCTTTTAGCCTAGACCGACCGGCTCCGCCTAGGCAGCTTGCGCTTACGAAGATGGAAAAAATCCAGATTCAGCCTCTGGTCGACGCGCTGGTAGATGTCGTCTGCAAGGGAGTCACCGGCATAGATTTGCTGGAGGTTTTTCTGGGTCGGTGTATCCAGCCTTTGCAAGCTCGACATCACGCCATGTGGCACTACACGGGGCCTGAGGACTCCACTTGGACTCACCCCGAGTGCGTGACCGGGGAGGTTGTGACGGTGTTGGTCCGCGGCATCCCAGGCGCCTGCGATAACCCCACAGGAGCCCGGCGAGTGAAGCCCTTCCGCGCGGACAACCCTCCTCCGAATGAGGTGAGAATACCTTGCCGAGTGCTTACAATTCCCTTATATTTGCCGCTTTTTCTTGCATCACTGTCTGACGTCTGATGTTGTCGACTATATCTTGTGCAGGCGTGGACCAACTGGTATTCCCCCGTCTCAAATGGGAATCCGGCTGAGGAAGAGGAAGGCAGCCAGGAAGTCAGCGTGGAGAGCGTCGAGTATGTCTCAGACAGCGGGGAGACGGAGGAGGAGTCCGAAGAAGAGGAGGGGGAGGATGAGGAGCAGAGCTTGCCACCCCCACCACCAGAGCCTCGAACTAAGCGTCGTCACGAACCCGTGACTTCGTTGGCTCCTCCAGCGGCCCCGAGTGCCCCGTCAGCTCCCGTGACTCCGTCGGCTCCTCCAGCGGCCCCGAGTGCCCCGTCAGCTCCTCTCGTTGTTCCGAGCACCTTGCCAGCTACTCCCGTGGCTCCGAGTTCTCGGAGCACAAAGAGGACCAGGGACGCTGCTGCTGAGCCTGCGGGCCAACCTTCCAAGGTGGCCAAACCGAGTGGATCCAAACCTTGGAAGGCTTTGCCGCGGATGAGGATCGTCGTTCCCGTTGCCTCAACGTGAGTGTATTGTTCTCCTATCTTCTTCTAGTATTTGATTGAACTCATGCTTATTGGTCGAGTGAATTTTACTCGGCAGAGCTGCCACCTCCGCCACTTCTCTGCCACGCCAGGAAGACGATCCCATGGATACGGACAACGTTGCCACATCCCAGCAAGGTACGTCGTGGCGACTCCGAGAGCTTACATTATTGTTTCACGAATTTTGTCTTTGATCTTTCCCTTGTTCCTGTGGTCTCACATCGTTCGGTCGGGCTTCCTTCAGAGGTGATTCATCTGGAGGACGATGACCAGAAGAGGTCCGAGCAAGCTGCGGTGCCGGTCCTTGAGGCTGTTCCATCTGCTACTACTCCCGCCATGGACGCGCCGCCAGCCGAGACGATGCCATCGACTGAAACGGCACTCATCGCTGCTGAACCGACTAGAGCAGGACTTGGGATGCCCAAGGAGTCTCTTGTGGTGCCAGGTCCGTCAACCGTCCAGTATGACACCCAACGCCTCCCAGAAGATCAGGTGGGAGCTGCCAAGGGGGCCATGGTGCAGGCGGAGTTGATGCGGGTGATGCGTAGAGAGCGTACGACTCCATCGCGTCTGTGTACAAGCGAAGCTTGGAACTCCGGGACGATATCCGAGTAAGTGGGCTAGTAAGTATTTACTTTCCTCTTGTAACCCAGTGGGTGTTTCAGCAATATACTCCGATGAAGTATGATTATTTTGCAGTGGGTTCACTCTTAGTGAACCCAGTGGGTGTAGTCCCCGAGACTTCTGTCGAGTGCTTGCACCGGCAGTTGTCTTTATATACATTTTCTTTAACTTGATCAGATCAAAACTAATCTGTTCGAATGTTACCGGTGGGGGCACTCCGAGTGCACGTACTGGAAGTAGTCCCCGAGAGTAATTTTACTCAGGTCTGGTAGTAGTAGCCTCATAGGCTTGTTATTGTTATTTAGCTCAATAGGGCGGACCTGTTTGAGCTTCATGGCAGTGGGCTCACTCTTAGTGAACCCACTGGGTGTAGTCCCCGAGGCCGCTGTCGACTGCTTGCGTCGGCAGGGGTCTGAAGAACTTCGAGCTTTTATTGTTTTCCTTGTTGAATTTGTCTGATCTTCTCTTCGCGCTGATTTGCAGAAGACTTGCGAGATGGGATCAGCGTACAACGCTCTGAAGGCTGAAAAGATTCCGCTTGCTTCGGAACTGGAGGCAGCTGCTCATGACTTGGCTGGTGTGAAGGGTGCTCTGGATGAACGAGAGAAGTCCTTGGAGGAGTCCCGTGAGGAAAACAAGGCATTGGTGGCCGAAATGGAGAAAATGGGGAAACAAAGAACCGAGCTGATGGGACAGATGAAGGTGATGAACAGGCGGTGCATATCACAGGAGAAGTACGTCAGTGACTGGGCAAGGAAGATGATTGCGCTTCTCGGTGGTAAGTTCTGTTTTTCCGAGTGCTACTTGACTGTGTATTTCATTCTGCGCTTACTTTCTGCTCGTCTTGTCTTTGCAGATTTTTGTATGGACGCTGAGGCTGAAGCAGCTGAAGTTGAGTGATCGGTTATTCCGAATGTTCCACTCGGCGACGACGCCAATCGAGACATGCTTCGAGCGCACATTCGGCTGGGCAAAGTGGGACCATTCATCGGTCAACTGAGAGAGGTCGTCGCCCGAATCGACAAGGAGCTGTGGCCCGAAGACGAGTCCTGACAAGAGATGGAAGGGTTAATGACTCGGCTGGAGGACGTCCCGAACCGAGTGCAGGCGTGGAAGAAGTCTGCTGCTCGCTGTGGTGCGGATGTGGCGCTGTCGCTGGTCCGAGTGCACTGCAAGGAGGCTCGCGAAGAGAAGCTGAAGGCGCTGCAGGTCGCCAACACCAAGAAGCTTCGATTCGAAGATTTCATGGAGACCTTCCTTGAGAGTGCTACTCGCATCGCAGACGGGATCGACCTCGACACGATCGTGGAGCCTGCCAGTCCCAGTGCCAGTCCTGACGATGCTTGAAAAAACTTTACCTCGGTATGCCGAGTGGATTTGTATCAAACCTTGGCCACTGCTGTTGGCCGTCACATTCGTGGTTCGGTGTGGATAAGCTTGATCTACACCGAACCGACTATCGTTGAACCAACTTTTAATTGGAATCGAATATTTTGCTGTTCCTTCGCCAAAGAATTCTTGACACAATTTTGGATCGTGATTTCTGTTTGGCGTTTTTTGTTGAAGCCAGTGACAAACATGCGAAGCATGTAGTTGTCAGTTGTCTTGACATCTGCATGAGCCTCAATGAGGGTCTACTAAGCCTTCGAGTGGATCTGGAGGATACACTCGAAGTAATCTTTTTACTTAGGCGATTCTGGATCGCAGTTAGGTCTCCGAGTGCGGCGTCTTGTGCGCACTCGTAGCGAGTTGATACTCATGTAGTTGTGAGTTGTCTTGACATCCACATGAGTCTCCAGGAGGGTGTGCCAAGCCTTCGAGTGGATCTGTAGGATACACTCGAAGGAAGCTTTTACTTAGGCGATTCTGGATTGCAGCTAAGTCCCCGAGTGCAGCATCTCGTGCGCACTCGAAGGGAGTTGGTACTCATGTAATTGTCAGTTGTCTTGACATCCACATGAGTCTCACTGAGGTTCCGCTAAGCCTCCGAGTGGATCTCTAGGATACACTCGAAGGAAGCTTTTTACTTAGGCGATTCTGGATCGCGGCTAAGTCTCCGAGTGCGACGTGTAGAGCACACTCGGAGAAAGTTGGTACTTAGGCGATTCTTGATTGCAGCTAAGTCCCCGAGTGCGGCATCTCGTGCGCACTCGAAGGGAGTTGGTACTCATGTAATTGTCAGTTGTCTTGACATCCACATGAGTCTCAATAGATTCTGCTAAGCCTCCGAGTGGATCTCTAGGATACACTCGAAGGAAGCTTTTTTACTTAGGCGATTCTGGATCGCGGCTAAGTCCACGAGTGCGACGTGTAGAGAACACTCGGAGAAAGTTGGTACTTAGGCGATTCTTGATCGCAGCTACGTCCCCGAGTGCGACGGTTAGTGCACACTCAGAGAAAGTTGGTACTTAGGTGATTCTTGATCGCAGCTAAGTCCCCAAGTGTGACGTTTAGTGCACACTCGGAAAAAATTAGTACTTAGGCAATTCTTGATCGCAGCTAAGTCCCCGAGTGTGATGTTTAGTGCACACTCGGAAAAAATTAGTACTTAGGCGATTCTTGATCGCATCTAAGTCCCCGAGTGCGACGTTTAGTGCACACTCGGAGAAAATTAGTACTTAGGTGATTCTAGATCGCAGCTAAGTCCCCGAGTGCGACGTTTAGTGCACATCGGAGAATGTTTGTACTTAGGAGATTCTTAATCGCAGCTAAGTCCTCTGGTGCGATGTTTAGTGCACACTCAGAGAAAGTTTGTACTTAGGAGATTCTTGATCGCAGCTAAGTCCACGAGTGCGACGTTTAGTGCACACTCGGAGAAAGTTAGTACTTAGGCGATTCTGGATCGCAGCAATGTCCCCGAGTGCGACGTTTAGTGCACACTTGGAGAAAGTTTGTACTTAGGCGATTCTGGATAGCAGCTAAGTCCCCGATGCGACGTTTAGTGCACACTCGGAGAAAGTTTGTACATAGGCGATTCTGGATCGCAGCTAAGTCCCCGAGTGCGACGTTTAGTGCACACTCGGAGAAAGTTAGTACTTAGGCGATTCTGGATCGCAGCTAAGTTTTTTTTTTGAGACCGGAGTCTGCGAACGCGGAAGAATTTTGAATCTGCAAAAACTCAATCTGCTTTGTATTACTTCAACGATACTTGTTCCTTGCATTGCTTCAGTCGATGGTCACGTGTAGAAGCGCTTCAGGAGATCTCAGTTCCATGCTCGCGGCTCGTCTGTTTCCCTGTCGAGGTTGTAGAGTCGATATGCTGTGTTGTTCAGCACCTTGGAGATGATGAAGGGTCCTTCCCAGGCAGGAGCTAACTTGTGAGGTTTCTGCTGATCCACTCGGAGCACCAGATCGCCTGCTTGGAATGTACGACTCCTGACGTGTCGCGCGTGAAAATGCCGCAGATCTTGTTGATAAATGGTTGAACGAGTCAGTGCCATCTCGCGTTCCTCCTCTAGAAGATCCACTCTGTCTTGCCTTGCTTGCTCTGTTTCAGCTTCGGAGAAGAGTTCAACTCGTGGAGCATTGTGAAGCAAATCACTCGGAAGGACTGCCTCTGCTCCGTAAACGAGGAAGAACGGGGATCGCCCTGTAGATCTATTTGGCGTTGTGCGGAGACCCCATAGCACCGAAGGCAGCTCGGTGACCCATGCGTCGGTAGCATGTCGCACTTCTCGCAGGAGTCGAGGCTTCAAACCTTGCAGAATAAGTCCATTCGCCCGCTCTGCTTGCCCGTTTGTTTGGGGATGCGCCACAGAAGCAAAATCCACTCGGATACCTTGGCCTGTACAGAAACCTTTGACTCTGTCCGAGTCGAAGTTTGTGCCATTGTCAGTGATTATGCTGTGCGGTACCCCGAATCTGGAGATGATGTCCCGGACAAACTTGATGGCTATAAGGGCGTCGAGCTTCTTGATAGGCTTGGCTTCAATCCACTTTGTGAACTTGTCGACTGCCACCAACAGATGTGTGAATCCCCCTTGGCATGTCCTGAATGGACCGACTGTATCTAATCCCCACACTGCAAATGGCCAAACAAGAGGGATTGTCTTCAACGCAGATGTTGGCTTGTGGGACTTGTTAGAGTAGAACTGACAGCCTTCGCATCGGTCGACCATATCCTTTGCCATTTCATTCGCCTGCAACCAGAAGAAACCGGCTCTGAATGCTTTGGCGACGATTGCCCTTGAGGAGGCGTGATGCCCGCAGGTTCCCGAGTGAATTTCTTCCAGGATTAACTGTCCCTCCTCAGGGGAGATGCATCGTTGAAGGACGCCTGAAACGCTTTCCTTGTACAACTGGCCATCAATGACAGTGAACGACTTTGACCTGCGGACGATCTGTCTGGCTTGTACTTCGTCTTCTGGTAATTCTTGCCTCGGGATGTATGCAATGAACGGCACAGTCCAATCGGGGATGATAGCAAGAATCTCCATGATCAAATCAACCACAGCAGGGACTTCGACTTCAGTCGGATCTGTCGAGCTCTTTGGTTGTACTGGTTCTTCTGTGAAAGGATCTTCTTTAACTGAGGGAAGGTGAAGATGCTTGAGGCAGAGGTCACTCGGGACTGGTCTCCGAGTGGATCCAAGCTTCGCCAATTCATCGGCTGCTTGGTTTTTCAGTCGCGAAACATGGTGGAGTTCCAGACCTTCAAACTTTTTCTCGAGCTTCCTCACTCATTGCGGTATGTGGTCATGGTGGGGTTCCTTACGTCCCACTCCTTCATCACTTGATTAACTACCAAATCTGAATCACCGTAGACCATCAGGCGACGGACGCCGAGTGCGATGGCCATGCGCAATCCATAAAGGAGAGCCTCATACTCTGCCTCATTGTTGGAGGAATCGAAGTGTATCTGCAACACATACTTGAGTTTGTCACCTTTTGGCGATATGATCACAACGCCAGCGCCGGAGCCATTCAACATCTTGGACCCATCGAAGAACATTGTCCAATGAGCCGAGTATATGTGGGTCGGTTGCTATTGTTCTACCCATTCTGCTATGAAGTCAGCCAGAGCTTGAGACTTTATAGCTTTCTTGGCCTCGAACTTGATGTCGCAGTATAACATCTCCATCGCCCACTTCGCCACTCGGCCTGATGCGTCCCGATTGTGGAGGATTTCCGACAACGGAGCATCAGAAACGACAGACACCGAATGGTCTTGGAAATAATGAGCAACCTTCTTCGCCGTCATGTAAATCCCGTAGATAAGTTTTTGATAGTGGGGATACCTCTACTTGGAAGGAGTCAGGAATTCGGAGACATAATACACTGGCCGCTGAACCTTGTATGCTTTGCCTTCTTCTTCGCGTTCGACTGTGAGAACAGTGCGGACGACTTGATTTATAGCCGCGATGTACAGAAGAAGGGGTTCTTTACTGAGCGGAGCGGTAAGAACCGGCTGGGTGGAAAGTAGGACTTTGAGGTCGTCGAATGCGATTTGGGCTTCGTCTGTCCACTCGAAAGTATCTGATTTCTTCATGAGTCGGTACAGAGGAGGTGCCTTCTCGCCGAGTCGACTAATAAACCTGCTCAAAGCCGCTAGGCAACCTGTGAGCCTTTGAACATCGTGTATTCTGACCGGCCGCTCCATTCGGACGATGGTCCCGATCTTTTCGGGGTTGACATCGATTCCTCGTTCGGAAACGAAGAAACCGAGTAACTTTCCGCTGGGAACACCGAATGAACACTTGGCTGGATTGAGCTTGATATCATACCTACGGAGGTTGGCGAATGTTTCTGCCAAGTCAGTCTGCAGGTCGGAACCTTTGCGTGACTTGACTACGATATCATCAATATACGCCTCCACATTTCGACCGATCTGGTCAAGGAGGCATTTTTGGATCATGCGCATAAAGGTCGCTCCTGCATTCTTCAAACCAAATGGCATAGTGATGTAGCAGAAGCACCCGAATGGGGTGATGAAGGCTGTTTTTAATTCATCGGGGCCATACAGACGGATCTGATGATAGCCCGAGTAGGCATCAAGGAATGACAAACGCTCGCAACCCGTAGTCGAATCGACAATTTGATCGATGCGAGGGAGCGGGAAATGGTCTTTCGGGCAGACCTTATTGAGATGCTTGAAGTCGATGCACATTCGGAGAGACTTGTCCTTCTTGGGCACCATGACAGCATTGGCGAGCCACTCGGAGTGGTGTACCTCGCGAATGAAGTTGGCTGCTAAAAGCTTAGCCACCTGTTCTCCAATTGCCTTCCTCTTGTGCGTGGCGGACCGACGCAGGCGTCCTCGGACGGGCCGAGCAGCAGGATCCACATGCAGTCGGTGCTCAGCCAACTCCCTGGGTACACCTGGAATGTCAGCGAGCTTCCATGCAAAAATGTCCCAGTTCTCACGGAGGAATTGGATGAGCTCGGCTTCCTATTTAGGATCGAGGGTGGTGGAGATGTTCGTAGGAGCAGTGGTGTCGTTCGTCGGGTGGATGCTGACCTTTTTCGTCTCTCCCGCCGACTGGAATGCGGACTCCGAAGCTGGCTTCTTCGAACGCATCAAGACAGCGGGGTCGACTGTCTTCTTGTACTCGTCGAGCTCGAGGACAACCATCTGTTGATCGGCGATCCTCGATCCCTACTGCAGACACTCCTCGGACCGCTGCCGATTGTCTGTGATAGTGATCACACCTTTTGGGCCTGGCATCTTCAGCTTCAGGTACACGTAACATGGACGGGCCATGAAACGCGCATACGCCGGGCGGCCCAGAATCGTGTGGTACGCACTCTGGAAGTCCACCACCTCGAACGTCAGTTTCTCCTTGAGGAAGTTCTTGTCGGAGCCGAAGACGACGTCCAACACGATCTGGTCGAGTGACTTGGCCTTTCGTCCAGGGACGACTCCATGGAACTGCATGCTACTCTCGCTAAGTTTGGACATCGGAATGCCCATCCCCTTGAGAGTGCCGGCATACATGATGTTCAAGCCGCTGCCGCCGTCCATGAGGACTTTGCGCAGTCGGACTCCTTCCACCACCGGGTCGACGACCAGGGCCTGCCTCCCTGGGGTGGGTACGTGTGCTGGATGATCCAAATGGTCAAAGGTGATCGCAGTCTGAGACCATTTGAGGAACGTGGGATTGGTCGGGGTGGCCATGTTCACCTCCCTGTTCACCAACTTCAGTCGACTCTTGCTTTCAACGTCAGCAAAAATCATCAGTGTGGCATGGACTTGGCGGAACGGATCCTCCTTGTCCTCCTCATCCTGTTCATTGTCCTTTTCACTCGGTTGCACTTCGCCGAACCCCTGGATCAGGAGGCGACATTGCCGAGTGGTATGCTTCGGAAATATGGCGTTGCCCTCTTCATCCATCTTCGTGTGGATTGGACATGGCTGGTCCAGGATGTGGTTTCCGAACTGCTTCTTCTTGGGAGTGAACTGAGCCTTCCCCTTGCCTTTGAACTTGCCATTGGTAACAGGTGCGGCCTCTGCCTGCGGAGTGGACAGAGCTTTCTGCTTCTGCTTCCGAGTGTTGTTCCCATCTCCATCGGCGACTGCTTTGTGCTTGCCGCTACGAATGCGGTCCTCTTCTTCGCCATTTGCAAAGTGTGCCTCTATCTCCATCATCTTGCTCATGGAGATGTCGCCTGTTCGACCGAACTTCAGGTACAGATCTCTGTACCGCACGCTTGTCTTGAAGGCACACACTGCTTGGTGCTCTGTGACGTTCTCCACCGTGTGGTAGAGGGTTGTCCAACGCTGGATGAAATCGCGCAGGGGCTCATTCTGCTTTTGGACACAGTGCTGGAGCTCCACGAGACCAGCAGGGCGTTTGCACGTCCCCTCGAAGGTCCTGATGAAGACTCGGGCCAGATCTGCCCAGCTGTAGATGCTTGAAGGTGCCAATTGGTTCAGCCACGCTCGTGCCGAGCCGTCGAGCATCAGGGGGAGATGTTTCATGGCGACCTGGTCGTCTCCACCGCCGATCTGGACTGCCACTCGGTAGTCGTCCAGCCATGTTTCAGGCTTGGATTCTCGTGTAAACTTGCTGTCCCCGCCGCCAATCGGAAGTTGGGAGGGATGTCAGCCAAACGGGTGGCTCGACTCAGACGGTCTATATCGTGACCATCGCGGTGGGCCCGGCCCCTGTCGACCCTCCTCTGGGCGATATATCCTCTTGCGTCAGGCCTTGGATCATAAGTGTCACCGACCGAACGCCGATCATCATGATGTCGGGGCCCGTAGGGCCCACCCCGCGGAGGGGTGCGTGAACGGCGACGATCTTCGGGATTCATGGAACGGCTGCCTCCCTATGTCGCTGATGAGAACCGGGGTTGTGAACTGACCGATGCGTGTTCGCGCGAACAAAACTATTATGGATCCTGTTGTGCGACTCGGAGACCGCCGAATTTTGCTGTTGCACCTTGTGCAGCAGGGCACGGATCTGCTCGATCCCTCTGCCGGCCTCTGAATCAGTCGGCTGGAGGGACTCGGCTATCTTGGCGGCGGCGGCCAGGTTGAGGACGGGTGTGCGGAACTCCTCCACGTTGCTCTGATGACTGCGCCGACTGGCAGAACGACGGGGCTGACGACGAGCGCCGGATGTTTCGCCGACCTTTTGCTCGTTCCGGCCGGTTTGGCGGGGACTTTCATGGGAGTTGCCCATGTGCACTTCGGCTGCAGGCCCGCGACCCAAGTACTCGGAAGGAAACTCAGTCGGAACTGAGTCCGAGCGCTGGGACGGCGGCGCAACTACAACCGACTCGAGGACCGCCACTTGTGAAGACGCGTTCTGGCGCGCCTGGGTGTGTTGCACCCAACGCTGGAGCCGCGTAAGGCGGGACCGCTTGTTGCGGCGCGCGATAGGAGCGTAGATCGACACCGGAGCTGACTGCTGGAGAAGAAGGATGCCGCGGGCGCCGGCACGGAAGTGCGTAGCCCCGCGACTGGGAGCGCCTCGACGTTGAGAGGGGCATCCCGAAGCCATGCCAAATCGTCGACGATGAAGGAGAGAGCGCCGAAGAGGATCTCATGACCCATGCACAAATCTCCACCGGATGACATGATGAAAAGATGTAGTCACAAACTCACCGGAAGTCGCTTAGACGCCTGCCCCACGGTGGGTGCCAACTGTCGTGGGTATAAGTCTGACACTAGATGTGTAGGGTACGAAAGGATGGGCAGAGCCTTAGCTACGGCGAGGTTGTATAAGTTCAGGACCCTCTACGGTGGAGGTAAAAGCCCTACGTCTCAGTGCTCTTGGGAGCTTGATGCCGAGTGGAATATGGATTACAGTGAATTGCCAACCCCTGCACCAGTGGGGAAGGGCGACTTATATAGAGTGCGCTGCCCTTCACAACGGTTCGGTGCACAGGGGTGGAGTAGTGGTGATTAAATGTCTACGTTACAGGTAACGTATGCCTTAAATGCTAATAAAGGTACATGAAAGCGTCTGACCGTTGCCCTCCAGGGGGGTTACGATGTACAGAGTGGGATCCAGTCATTAAGTTTGATACGCTCTGAATGCTCATTTCCGACTGGATGATGGAGGAATCGTCACCGACTGGATGAAGGGAAGTCCTTAATTTAGTCGGAACTGACTAAGGGCCTTGTCCCTTATGAAGGGTAGTCCTTGGGTAGGACCTATAGGGCAGGCCTATGACCCTAGCCTGGGACTATAACCCCATCAGCAACCCAATACAGTTGTTGGCTTGTATTTGTCATTCCACTCAATCTCCCCCCCGGACAGATTATGCAAAGAAAGAACATATTTCTCACGTTGATAATTCTAGGGCCCAATTATCCGGGGAAGAATATGAATGTGTACCTGCAACCGCTTAAGGATGAATTGGAAGAAGCTTGGGATAATGGGGTCAAGACATACGATGCCGCTAGAAAAGAAAATTTCAAAATGCATGTGTGGTACATGTACTCTATGCATGACTTGCCAGCGTATGCGCTATTATCTGGATGGTGTGTGCATGGAAGGTTCCCGTGCCCCCAATGCAAGGAAGCTCTTCAGTTTCATTGGTTGCAGGAGGGTCGAAAGTATTGTCTTTTTACATTAGCCAAATCATGTGTGTAATGTCTGTTTCATTACTAACTAATACGACCCACTCTTCAGGGTCTGTGCGAGAAGAGCGGTCAAGTCCCTCCGCCTATGCCCGTCTTCTCATCGATTGGAACGATGAGTTTCATTATAAACTAGTATTAATAATTGAGTGTCATCATGCTAACTGAGACATTGCAAAATATCTTTTCTGCAGAATAACTCCCGAGCGGCATCGCACGATCGTTGTCCAGGGCAACCGTCTCCAAACGAAGCCGCCGCGAGCAACCGTAGTGTTTCTCCTCCTTGATGACCACTACGGTAAGTTTCTCTTCTCCTCTTTCATATTATCCTTGCTTTAATTTCCCCAAAAAGACATAATTATCCCATTTTGCTCCAAAATTCCATAATAACCTCAAAATGGCATAAGAACCTTGGTTAGCTCATGAATATTATATACTTAGCTTGTTTTCCTCTAAAATGAGATAATTAGCCCATTTAGCTCCAAAAAGAGATAATTGGGTAATTTAGCTCCAAGAAGAGGAGAAGAGGAGAAGAAATAGGAAAAATGAAAAGAAAGAAGAAGAGAAGAAGGAGAAGGAGGAGGAGGAGGAGGAGGAGGAGGAGAAGGAGGAGAAGGCCAAGGACCTTCTAGTCCTTCTCCTCCTCCTCCTTCTCCTCCTTCTCCTCCTTCTTCTTGATTTCTTCTTCTTCTTCTCCTCCTCCTATTTCTTCTCCTCTTTCATATTATACTTGCTTTAATTTCCCCAAAAAGACATAATTAGCCCATTTAGTTCCAAAATGCCATAATAACCTCAAAATGGCATAAGAACCTTGGTTAGCTCATGAATATTATATACTTAGCTTGTTTTCCTCTAAAATGAGATAATTAGCCCATTTAGCTCCAAAAAGACATAATTTGGTAATTTAGCTCCAAGAAGAGGAGAATAAATAGGAAAAATGAAAAGAAAGAAAGAAGAATAAGAAGAGAAGAAGGAGAAGGAGGAGGAGGAGGAGGAGGAGGAGAAGGAGGAGAGGGCCAAGGACCTTCTAGTCCTTCTCCTCCTCCTCCTTCTCCTCCTTCACCTCCTTCTTCTTGATTTATTCTTCTTCTCCTCCTCCTCCTATTTCTTCTCCTCTTTCATATTATCCTTGCTTTAATTTCCCCAACAATGACATAATTAGCCCATTTAGCTCCAAAATGTCATAATAAGCTCAAAATGGCATAAGAACCTTGGTTAGCTCATGAATATTATATACTTAGCTTGTTTTCCTCTAAAATGGGATAATTAGCCCATTTAGCTCCAAAAAGACATAGTTAGGTAATTTAGCACCAACAAGAGGAGAAGAGGAGAAGAAATAGGAAAAATGAAAAGAAAGAAGAAGAAGAAGAAGAAGAAGAGAAGAAGGAGAAGGAGGAGGAGGAGGAGGAGAAAGCCAAGGACCTTCAAGTCCTTCTCCTCCATCTTGATTTCTTCTTCTTCTCCTCCTCCTCCTCTTTCTTCTCCTCTTTCATATTATCCTTGCTTTAATTTCCCCAACAGTGACATAATTAACCCATTTAGCTCCAAAATACCAAAATAAGCTCAAAATGGCATAAGAACCTTGGTTAGCTCATGAATATTATATACTTAGCTTGTTTTCCTCTAAAATGGGATAATTAGCCCATTTAGCTCCAAAAAGACATAATTAGGTAATTTAGCTCCAACAAGAGGAGAAGAGGAGAAGAAATAGGAAAATGAAAAGAAAGAAGAAGAAGCAGAAGAAGAAGAAGAGAAGAAGGAGAAGGAGAAGGAGGAGGAGGAGGAGGAGAAGGCCAAGGACCTTCTAGTCCTTCTCCTACTCCTCCTTCTCCTCCTTCTCCTCCTTCTTGATTTCTTCTTCTTCTCCTCCTCCTCCTCTTTATTCTCCTCTTTCATATTATCCTTGCTTTAATTTCCCCAACAATGACATAATTAGCCCATTTAGCTCCAAAATACCATAATAAGCTCAAAATGGCATAAGAACCTTGATTAGCTCATGAATATTATATACTTAGCTTGTTTTCCTCTAAAATGGGATAATTAGCCCATTTAGCTCCAAAAATACATAATTAGGTAATTTAGCTCCAACAAGAGGAGAAGAGGAGAAGAAATAGGAAAAATGAAAAGAAAGAAGAAGAAGAAGAAGAAGAAGAAGAAGAGAAGAAGGAGAAGGAGGAGGAGGAGAAGGAGAAGGCCAAGGACCTTCTAGTCCTTCTCTTCCTCCTCCTTCTCCTCCTCCTCCTTCTTCTTGATTTCTTCTTCTTCTCCTCCTCCTCCTCTTTCTTCTCCTCTTTCATATTATCCTTGCTTTAATTTCCCCAACAATGCCATAATTAGACCATTTAGCTCCAAAATACCATAATAAGCTCAAAATGGCATAAGAACCTTGGTTAGCTCATGAATATTATATACTTAGCTTGTTTTCCTCTAAAATGCGATAATTAGCCCATTTAGCTCCAAAAAGACATAATTAGGAATTTAGCTCCAACAAGAGGAGAAGAGGAGAAGAAATAGGAAAAATGAAAAGAAAGAAGAAGAAGAAGAAGAAGAAGAAGAAGAAGAGAAGAAGGAGAAGGAGGAGGAGGAGGAGGAGAAGGAGAAGGCCAAGGACCTTCTAGTCCTTCTCCTCCTCCTCCTCCTTCTCCTCCTTCTCCTCCTTCTTCTTGATTTCTTCTTCTTCTCCTCCTCCTCCTCTTTCTTCTCCTCTTTCATATTATCCTTGCTTTAATTTCCCCAACAATGACATAATTAGCCCATTTAGCTCCAAAATACCATAATAAGCTCAAAATGGCATAAGAACCTTGGTTAGCTCATGAATATTATATACTTAGCTTGTTTTCCTCTAAAATGGGATAATTAACCCATTTAGCTCCAAAAAGACATAATTAGGTAATTTAGCTCCAACAAGAGGAGAAGAGGAGAAGAAATAGGAAAAATGGAAAGAAAGAAGAAGAAGAAGAAGAAGAAGAAGAAGAGAAGAAGGAGAAGGAGGAGGAGGAGGAGGAGGAGAAGGAGAAGGCCAAGGACCTTCTAGTCCTTCTCCTCCTCCTCCTCTTTCTTCTCCTCTTTCATATTATCCTTGCTTTAATTAACCCATTTAGCTCCAAAATGCCATAATAAGCTAAAAATAGCATAAGAACCTTGGTTAGCTCATGAATATTATATTCTTAGCTTGTTTTCCGCTAAAAATGACATAATTACCTGAAAAACATCATATTTTGTTCTTCTTCTGACTTTCTTATTCACATTTTTGCAGATTGGATATACTACATGCATGGAAGCTGGCATTCATGGAGTTGAACAATGTCGATGGATGAACTTTATATGTATATCATCTAATTTTCATTTGAGTTGATGAACAATGTCGAACTATATGTATATGTATATATGGATAAACAGTGCAATACTTTGTATGTTGGTTCTTTAGATATATGGGGATGTACATTGATTTATATGTATATCATATATGTGTGGTGAATTATATGTATGTGTTGGCAAGTATATGTGTGGTGAACTATATATCATATATGTGTGGTGAATTATATAAATGTGATGTCAAATATATATATGTGTGTGTGTGTGTGTGTTGGGAAATAATATAAAACAAAAAATAGGTACTATATGGGCTCTTTGCCGTCTGCCAGCTGATGGCAAAGACCTGTGCCATCAGCTGGCAAATGTCAAAGGTGCCACATGGCACCCAGCTGTGCATCCTGGGGTGTATATATAGGCTCTTTGCCGTCTGCCTCCAGGGTGGGCAGACGGCAAAGAAGAGGGCACAGAGGAGGGGGGAGGAGGAGGCACACGACAAAGAGTGGAGGGGGGAGGAGGAGGCAGACGGCAAAGAATAAGGGGGAGGCAGACGGCAAAGAATAAGGGGGAGGCAGACGGCAAAGCCTCCGTTAACCCCTAACGGAGGCAACGCCTGTCGGCTGCCTTCTCGAGCACTTTGCCGACTGCTCCTAAGGAAAGCTGAAGGCAAAGAGCTTTGCCGTCCGCTTTGGGGGGACGGACGGCAAAGAAGGTCCTATGCCGTCGTAGGCTGACGCAGAAATTTTGCCGGCCATGAGATTCTTTGCCATCTGTTGTTTTGTCTTTGTCGTCTGGGATTTAGTCTTTGCCGTCTGTGATGGCAGACGGCAAAGAAGCTGATTCCTGTCATGATGGACGAGTGTTGGCGTGGTAAACATGCTAACAACATGCAATAATGGCGCTCTGCGCCTTTTGTGCTTCATGCAGCTCGTGTCTGGCCTCGACAGGGACCAACGCGCGCCAGGGATTCCCCTTTGACCGTCCACGCGCCTCCCCGACACCAGGAAGAGGCCAAGATGGCTCTCGAACGTGTGGCCCTGTTCCCAAAGTGCACCCGAGGCGCTTTCGAGATCCTTCTCGTCGTCCCTATCCATTTGACGTCCCACAGTCCCCACTCGTCTCCTATCTCTCTATATCTCCCTCTAAGGACCCCGAGGGCCACCCGATTTGAGATCCCACGCCCTTCTGCTCTCCCTGTAGTTGCCACGGCACCCCTTCAGCCGCAATTAAATTCGCAGCACCCCGCATCTCCCTTCCCCTCTAATCTGCACCAAAGCCCCCTCTTCGCCTCGCAAAGCTTCCCCGTGCTCCACTTCCCCCCTCCCGTTGGCTGCTGCGCCGCAACCACCATCGCCATCGGCTGTGTCCACTGCAGCCAAGGACCCTTCGACCAAGCGCCCCCCGGTGAGAGCACATGCCCTAGTTAGGGGCGGGGCTCCTCCCCGAGAAGTCCGGCGGCCGGGGCATCGCTGGATGAGGCCAGAGCTGCCGGAATGGCACCGTCGAACGTGCGTTGCACCCCTGGTCATCCTCTACCCAGAGGACGGGGCCTCCCCGGATAAGTGGCCGTGCCCCTCGGTGTTTGTCGTGTCCCTCGCGTGGGAGACGTACTCCGGGTAGTACACCTCATGTGTGGCCTCCTTGCATGCGAGGCCGAGCCAACGGGCCGGCCCACCTTCTCCTATCGTCCTGGGCGCATCTTAGCCCCACGTAAACTCCTCTCCTTTTTATTTTTATGGTAAATTCAAAAATACATAAACAATTATTTTGAACTCCAAATGAGGTGATTCAAATTTTGTAGACTTCCTAAAATCAACACATGTTCAAACATGTGCATTAGACATTTTTCCAAAGACATTTTGTGTAGAGATTGAATTCGAATATGAATTTGATTTATTTAAACTCACTTTGCAAAAATCCTAGAGGACTAAAATCAACTCCAAATGGAGTGATTCCAATTTCGAGAGACTTATAAAATCATGCCCTAATTTTCTTACCTTAGTCAACATTTTTCCTTCCCCTACTTATGTTGCATCAGATAAATAGCCCCTTTATGCTATTTATTCATTGTTAGAAAATCCATAGGAAATTCATATCAACTCCAAATCCAGTGAAACAACTTCCTATATATTTCTAAATTCATGCCCTATTAAATGAGTGCCTCCACTCATTTTTAATAAAATATTTTCCATATACTTCTTGTGGGGCTAGTGATGCCTCCATTTCCTCCATACAAAAATCCCTGTTAATCCAAATTCCTTAGAAAAACTTTAGGCATTTTTCTTATGACCACAGATGTCAAAGAAAAATAAAACTCCTATTTATAGAGCACTTTTGTTTCTCCTTCTTGTGTGGCTTATCGTGGTTATTTCCGGCGATAGTTGACTAAGTAGACGGAGTGCCCGGAGTTGGACCGAAAGACCTCGAAGGCCCCGAAGACATATATGAGCAAGGCAAGAAGCCCTTTGACGATGTTTGAGAAAATATTTTATGCATGCCATGTTGATTACTTTTCTCCGATGCATATGATCATGATTAATCGGTAAACCTTCGATATGGTGTTACCGATGGCTCCTCTGGAGCACTTACATTTGAGCATGACCTTACCATCTATGAGGGTCACAATGATGAAAAGTTGACAAGTAGATAGTAGTGCTACGCATAGGATGAGCATATGCATGGTGATGGTAACATAGAGGTGATTACAAAGACTTTTCGAAAACCCCGTCGGGTGCCACTATTGCCCGAGGGTGATGGTGTTGAGATGGTGACCACTTGAGAAAGAAGTGGTGTACTGGAAAAGATTTTGTATGTGTGGTTTCAGAAATGGGATTAGATTTAAGATTTGTTGAGCATCCCAACCTTACATGTGTGACCACAATACCCCAATATGGGAATGGGGCTTTGTTGATTACTCTGGTTGTGCTAGCAAAGAGCTCGCATTACTAGTGGCGGGTGTGAAATGGTCATTCTCATGACGGGGTCATGCCAGGTAGGGCAACTATGTCATTTTTAAGTGTTCTGGGCACACCGTTGGTCCCTGCATGAATGATACGGTCTAGAGTTGGTGCTCGTAAGACGTACATCATGTGTGCTGGGTACTAATCGAGGGGACTCTTTGTCTAGTGTCGTCAGGGGATAGGCACTGATCGGCTACTTACCTCGGGTATGTTATATACCGCGAGTCGTGGATGACATGGAAGTTTCCTGGATCTTGTAGGTACAACGCGCAACCTCTGCAGAGTGTAAAACTATTCGAATAGTCGTGTCCATGGACAAGGAAAGTTGGGTAATCCCGCTTAGACTATGTCCAGTTGGTTCCGCATAAACCAAGTGTGTGTGTGTGTGTGTGTGTGTGTGGATGGGAATGATGATGCTTGTCAAGTCAGATGACTTGGAATGATGGGTGAACATGGGATGTTCAGCCCTGAGTTGATATTGATATGTGTAACCTGTTCACAAGGTTACCGTTTGCCTTACGATGCATATCCGTACAAGAATTTGATCATGTTACTACATTCAGGGAAAAACTTGCTTTCCCCAAAGGTTGCATACTTGCGATATATCATGTTTCATTATTGCCTTGTTCCGCATCATGGGTTGCTTGTGGGTACATGCAAAGTACTCATTGGCTTGCAACAGATTATTTGGTTAACCAGGTAAGAGAGAGCAGGAGATGATGAAGAGTACCTTGATGACGTTCCTGCGAGCTAGGACGCTTCCTAGTCAGAATGCCTGTAGGTTAAGGCGGATGGCATGGGTTCACACTTTCGACCAATATTTCTGCTATTGGTCAAGTTTGGTCTGTTGGCCTTCAAGGCCCTATCTATGTAAGACTCGACTGTAATGGTCGTTATTTGAAACAGACGGTATGAATGGATCTAAGAATCTTGTTATTCAGTTTCTGTGTGTTCGGTGAGCATTGATATCTAGGATCACTCAGCACGCACATTTGGTGATCTCGACTCATAAGTCGGGGTCCCCACAGTGCATGTTATTGGAAGGCCAACTTTCATGTACGAAGATCCAGGAGAAGCTGAGAAAGAAGAGGAAGATGAACCTGCTAATCCACCTCCTTCCAAGAAGAAAAAGTTAATGGGAGATGCAATGACCATCAAGCCTACAACTAAGGCCAAGACATTTTCTCCCAAGGCTAAGAAGCATGTAGATCCTAAACCTAATAGGACTACAAGAGATATACCTGCAGCTGAAAAGAATAAGGGTTCCGTATCAAGGGATGTTGCTGCATAGAAGGAAGAACTTGTTGTTTTGAGGAAGCTGAGACCTCACCTACCTGAGCAAAATGATGAACACCCCATGGTAGAGAACATGAAGGAAAGGAAGGATCAAGGGCTTAGAAAGTGGAGAGAAGCTGATCCATATGCTATAAGGAGGAGGACTGATGTTGATGCTCGCTTTCATACAAAGGAGCAACATGATTTCTATGAGTCTGTGCTTTTGGACAAGATGCCAACTGTTAGCGATATGAGGTATGTAGATTTGGACTATGTCAAGAAGAACGAAGACTAATTCCCTCGAGTTTGATAAAACTTCAGAGCCATCGACAATGAAGATGTCGTTTGGAGAAAGATGACAACCTGAAATGACGAAATGATCATGCAATTCTACTCCACAGCTCATTTTATCCCGATTGTAGAATTGTATGGATGAGTGAAGGCAACATGTACCAACCCATACTGGAATTGTGGGTTACCATCTTAGGATCCTCAGAGGTACAAGAGAGAGACCTGTATGTTTATACGGAGCCCAATATGAATCGGAATTCAATGGAAATATGTATAATCCAGTGCCCAAGCAATACCAGAAAACACACAAGCTTGGCTGTGTCTACTTCCTGCAAGAAGGACTACCCACCACCGACAACATAATGAGGTACACCTTGATGTCTAAATCACGTGATGATAAGATGATCAGGGGGTACTCCATAAACATGTTGCACCATGTAGACACCACACCAAGATCAGGGTGATGGACCTGATTATAGAGACAATCAGAAGGACTAATGTGGACCAGAAGAGGCATTGCGAATACGCACCATACATTCAGATGCCGATCAGCCCCAAGATACGGAAGAATGTGTATCTGCTTGATCGTCAACACCTGCCACTCATGCCAGATTTTGAAGATAATGAAGTGGGGATGGATCCCACTCATCCTACTTCAGCTGCAACATACGCAGAGTTACATGTCGAGGCAGAGGTAGAGGCAGCCAGTGCTCCCCAGATGAGAACCAAAGAGGGTCAAATGATGTTTCTTATCAACACCATCCAAGGAGAAGAACATCACATATATCGTGGTGAATCAGAAGAGTCTCGATAGGATCATGGAAACCAAAGTCCGTGACCTGGATATTAAGGTGACTGAGTTGACAACCACCGACAATCAGTTGAAGCATCAAGTTGATGTAGTGCACTCCCAACTTGAGCAGTGATGGTGATACGACTCTTCACACTTCCATGAAGTTCAGGACCCAGGCTAGATCTGCATCTATGATAGTTTCGGGGTCCAGACCATCTTCATCGGCGCAAGCATCAGCTCCATCACCTCAAGCATCAGCTCCATCAGCTCCACCACCTCCTGCACCTCTAGTGTCTACACCACAACCTTAGAGGACATCTACTGAAGTCTTCGCCCACGCTCTCATGTCGACTCCATCAACTGTTGCCGGAGGAGACAGAGCCCAGAGCAACGCATAGTTCTAGAACTTTGAACCTTTTTGTAACTTGTTGCCAAAGGGGGATAAGTGCATAGATCAACAGGGCTTCGAGAGAGAGAGAATTTTGTTTTTGTGGCTCTGTTTGGTTTTAAAACATTTGGTTCTTTTGGATGTCTCAAACATGAAAAAGTTGAGTGCTTTATCATACGCTTTGATTACTGATGCTACAAGTTCATACCCTTGGGCTATCCGTATGAAGATGATTCACTCATTTGATTGGTGTTATGTGCATTACTACTCATTGATACTGCAACAAAAGACCTTCCAACGGCGCCAAAAACACGTGCTGACGGGAGACTGTTCTTGTCTTGATACTCCTTAGCAACGGCACCAGGAATCCTTCTGCTACGGCTACGCCTTTAGGGACTTCCTAGGCAAATATGCAAAGGATTTTCCCCGTGGACTTGGAGCCTTGCGTTTGTGTTCCCTCGAAGCGGAAAGGGTGATGTAGCACAGTGGCGGTAAGTATTTCCCTCAGTTTTGAGAACCAAGGTATCGATCCAGTGAAGGAATATCACAAGTACGTGCACAAACACAAAGAGCTTGCTCCCAACGCTATGAAGGGGTTGTCAATCCCTTATAGATTGTTTTCCAAGTGAGAACTGAAAGCAACAAAGTAACAAAGCGCAGTAAAAGCGGAAGTGGAAACGATAGGTGTGAATAGACCCGGGGGCCGTAGTGTTCACTAGTGGCTTCTCTCATGAAAGCAAGTAGATGGTGGGTGAACAAATTACTGTCGAGCAATTGATAGAACCGCACAAAGTCGTGACGTCATCTATGGCAATGATTATATCTATGGGCATCACATCCAAAACAAGTAGACCGATACTTTCTGCATCTACTACTATTACTCCACGCGTCGACCGCTATCCAGCATGCATCTAGTGTATTAAGTCCAAAAGAACAGAGTAACGCCTTAAGCAATATGACATGATGTAGATGGACAATCTCATATCTACGATAAAAGCCCATCTTGTTACCCTTGATGGCAACAACATGATGTGTGCCTTGCTGCCCCTTCTGTCACTGGGAAAGGTCACCACACGGTATGAACCCAAAACCAAGCACTTCTCCCATTGCAAGAATCATAGATCTAGTTGGCCAAACAAAACCCAAGACTTAGAGAGACTTACAAGGATATCAAATCATGCATATAAGAAATCAGCAAAGACTCAAATATATATCATAGATAATCTGATCACAAATCCACAATTCATCAGATCTCGACAAACACACCGCCAAAGAAGATTACATCGGATAGATCTCCATGAAGATCATGGAGAACTTTGTATTGAAGATCCAAGAGAGAGAAGAAGCCATCTAGCTACTAACTACGGACCCGTAGGTCTGAAGTGAACTACCCACGAGTCATTGGAGGGGCGATGATGTTGATGTAGAAGCCCTCCAACTCCAAACTCCCCTCCGGCAGGGCACCAGGAAGGGTCTCCAGATGAGATCTCGCGGAAACGGAAGCTTGCGGCGACGGAAAAGTGTTTTCGTGGATTCCCCCATTTTTTCTGTATTTTAGGGAATATATAGGCGAAGGAGCTAGGTCAGGGGGCGCCAGGGAGGCCACAAGCCTGCTAGCCGCCGCCCCCCTGGTGGCGGCTACTGGGCTTGTGGGCCCCGTGTAGCTCTCCTGCCTTGGCCCTCAAGCCCCCTCATCTTCTTCTGTTCGGGAAAATTTTATTTTAGGGAGTTTATTCCGTTTGGACTCCGTTCAAAAATCAGATCTGAAAAGAGCCAAAAACACAGAAAAAACAGGAACTGGCACTTGGCACTGAATTAATAAGTTAGTCCCAAAAAAGATATAAAAGTTACATAAAACATCCAAAGATGACAAGATAACAACCTGAAACCATCAAAAATTATAGATACATTTGAAACGTATCAAGCATCCCCAAGCTTAACTCCTGCTCGTCCTCGAGTAGGGAAGTGATAAAGAATGAATTTTTGATGCTTTCATGCTACCTACCATAGATGTCCTTTGTAACTCCTCTTATGTGACGTGAATATTCAGATCCATTAGATTCAAAACAATAGTTTGCTATTGACGTGGAAACAATAATACTTCAAGCAAACTAGCAAGGTAATCATGAACTTTCAAAATAACAAGGCCAAAATAAAGTTATCCCTACAAAAGCTTATAGTTTGGCTATGCTCTATCATCATTGCACAACGAATTTAAATCATGCACAACCCCGGTATTGGCCAAGTAATTGTTTTCACACCTTTACTTTCTCAAACCTTTTCAACTCTCACGCAATACATGAGCGTGTGCCATGGTTTTAGCACTATAAGTGTTGTGGAGTGTCGTGGAGGTTGCAAGACAAACAAGGAGAAGATGATCACATTAACTAGGCATATCAATGAGCTGTGGAGATGCTCATCAATAGATATCAATGTGAATGAGTAGGGATTGCCATACAAATGATGCACTAGAGCTAAGAGTATGTGAAAGCTCTTAAAGAAAACTAGTGGGTGTGCATCCAACTTGCTTGCTCACGAAGACCTAAGGCAAATTTGAGGAAGCCTATCATTGGAATATACAAGCCAAGTTATGTAACGAAAATTTCCCACTAGCTATATGGTGGTGAAAAAACGAGAGACTCTCAATCATGAAGATCATGGTGCTTAGTAAGCACGAGTGTGGAAGGATAGTAGCATTGTCCCTTCTCTCTTTTTCTCTCATCATTTTTTTGGTGGGCTCTTTGGCCTCTTTTTTTGGTGGGCATCTTTGGCCTCTTTTATTTCCTCACATGGGACAATGCTCCATCAATGATGATCATCACACTTTCAACTCAAAACTTAGAGCAACGATGACTCTATATGGAATGCCTTCGGTAGTGTACCATGACAATGATCTAGCATGGCATAGACAATAATGGAAACATCATGCTAGCTATCTTACGATCATCCAATGGCAATGTAGAAGTGGTGGCACATGTCATGGTGGTAGTTGCATGGCAATATATCTCGGAATGACTTTGAAAAGCCATAGTAGGTAGGTATGGTGGCTGTTTTGAGGGAGGCTAATGGTGGGTTTTGTGCACCGGCGAAAGTTGCACGGCACTAAGAAGATAGTGATTGTGGAAGGTGAAAGTGCATGTAAACCATGGACTCGACATTAGTCATGAAGAACTCATATACTTGTTGCAAAAGTTTTAGTAGTAATCGAAACAAAGCATTCAACGCATACTCCTAGGGGAAGGGTTGGTAGGTATAAACCATCACGCGATCCCGATCGCCACACAATTGATGACAATCAATAGACTAATCATGCTCAGACTTCATCACATAGCGGTTCACCATACGTGCATGCTATGGGAATCACTAACTTCAACACAAGTATTTCTAAATCCACAACACCTTACTAGCATAACTTCAATATTACCACAACCACAACTCAAAACTAATTGAGATGAATCAAACATCTCTAACTATTCAATGCACATGAAGGTGGAAGTTTTCATATCCCTTTGGATAACTACCACTACAACAAAACAGACTTTAAGTAACACAATCATGTAACACATTGAAAAATGTGTGACAAGGGAAATTGTTATAACAGATTATTTTGTGTCCAACGACAGGCAGTAACACATACTATATAAGCCTCAAAATGTGTTACAGGAATATTTCAATAGTAACATATAAAATATGTGTTGGTCGAATGTGTTACGTATATTTTGACATGGTAACATATAAATATGTGTTAGTAAAATGTGTTACGTAGGCTGAGACTTAGTGGAGGTATAGTTTTGATGAACGAATGCAGGGGCGGAGACAGGAAGGGGCGAGCAGGTCAGACCCTGCCAATCGCTCGCCCCCTCAACGATATATATAGCATAGTGTGTACTGTAGATGCCTAATTGCCGTAGCTAATTGCGTGATTAGCCCATACATAGACAAATAATTAGGTCGATTCTGGATGTACTCTCCTCGTCGATTCTGTAGTGTGTACTCTGCTCGTCGATTGTGGATGCAACCGATCTATTGCAACAATTTTGCTTGTGTAAATTAAACCATTAGATCAAATGACTGAAATTAGGAACAGAAAAAATGCTTAATACTTGCACCATCGCAAAAGTTCTAGTAGCAGCTTCCTCACAAAAGTATCAATGACAAATTTCAGCCACATGCTTTACTTCAGTACATTAAATTTACTTGTACATATATATTCTACGAAATCAATAAAATGGTTACTGTAACCATCTCATTTTTTAAGTTGTGAAGACTGAAGATGATTATTTTTGTAGCATGTTCAGCCACAAGGCAAACTAAGGAAAAACAATATCGTGTTAAGCGAATGCTGCTACTAAAGAGTGAAATGTACATTGAAGATAGCATAAACAATAGTTATCTGAATTAAAACTAAACACATGTCCCATTAAGAATTGTTATTTTTCCTGTACTAATTATTTCTAGCTGTACTGATGCAAGCTTTTTTGAGTTCCTTTTTTTGACATGTTAATATATATCTAGGATGGTGGGGGACATGTTGGCCATATACCTGCACTATGAAGATGCAAATCAGGAAACCAAAATTTTACAAAGATCCATGATGAGGCGTGATGTCTCGTATTATGACTTAATCTTGATGATCGAGGAAGTAGGCTTTCAGGAAATTGATTTTCTGTATTATGTGAATAGAACCCGTCTAGGCAGCCCCTACTTTGTTCACATGTATGATCAAGGTCATGTAATGAAGATGTTGCCTGACCCAGAGATTGTGAAAGATGTCCATCTGTATGTGTCTAAGGAGAAGGCTGGTGATGATGTTGCTCCACCTAGCAAGCAATTTGATATTGCTCCATCTAACCATCCGAATGAGAGTGTTCTCTTACAGGAAGGTGGTGTCTATGCTGAAGGGGAAGGGGCAGGGCAACTTACTTTGAAAAGGACGCAAAGTATCCCTCTTGAACCATATTTATTACATATCTGTATTGACTGTTATAATTGTTGGAATAAAAGTTGAATGGTTGTTCTGCAGGACCGTTGCGTAGGTCAAAAAGGTTGAATGTGATTCAGGTTACTGACCAGTGTGATGATGACGATGGGGACTGCAACAATGGTGAGCAATTTGCACCAGGTCATGAATCAGAAGCATTGGATAATGAACAGGGTCAAGATGAAAATCAAGGTAACTACCTATTACATATTTTACTTCTATTAATTAACTTGTATATGCTGAGTATCGAAAGAATAAATGGCGAGCATCATTTAATTAGTACTTTTCTTCATTAATCTTGTAGTAGACAAGGAAGTACGCAAGCGCAAGAGAACAAGCTTGCCAATTGTCTGGAACATTCCAAAGGGGCAAAGAATAGTTGTAAAATGCAATGAAAATAGCCAGCCTATAGGAGATGAAGGTGCAATCTTGGGGAAGTTTCTGGGCACGATACCTAGAAACGGAGGATTTTGCCCACTAAACATAAATGATTGGCGTGATGTCAAGAAGAATAGTGGTGAGGAAACAATACTTCAGTGTGTACAGGTACTTCACAATTGACAAGGAAACAAATATGCTATTTGTTGTCCTTCTATTTAAATCTAATTTGTCCACTTTAGTTGTAATGTGGTCTACATGTCTATTTACATTCATTATTTATTTTGTACTTTCAGACAAAGTTTGTATATCCTAGGTCATGTGAAAAATGGATACTCAAATCGATTGGAAGAGACTAGAGGAAATATAAGTCTAGTTTGAAAGATGCTTTCTTCAAACCCGCCATTGAAAAAAATCCAAACATCAAGCGTAAGGCCTTGTATAACTTTGTCCAGAAGATGTGGACATCGATCAATGGCGTGGGCTTGTTAAATTTTGGAAGTCGAAAAAAGGAAGGGTAATGAATGCGATATTGTACTTTCCTGTTTTGAAATTTGAATGTGAGTTCTTGGGCTGATCATATAAGTTGCACTTATGATATGATTGCATCGTAACAGGCCCTTGCTGAGAAGAACATAATTAGTCGTTCCCTCGTGAAGAATTCACATAATGCTGGCACAAAGAGTTTTGCCTGTTGGAGTGAAGACATGGTGAGTAATCTTCATTATTGAAGTGTTTTTCTCTGTCTCTTTTATCATATGGGTGTTCTTTCTGTTTTGTAGAGGCAAGCTGATCCTGAAAAGAAACGACCACACAGATCACAGGTTTATTTAGCAACTCACAAGAAGAAGGATGATGCTAATGCTGAAAATATAGATAGAAATGAGCGTCTGGTACAGAATTAATATAGAAATTATCTAATTTCTCTTGGGATCAACTTACATTTCAATCTAACAAGCAGTATATGAATGATTCTTGTCTTATAGGATCGATTGAAGAATCTAATAACTGAGCAACCAGAGTTGGCACAAAATCTGAATGGAAGAGTTGCATGGGAAGGTGATGCCCTGCAGGAAGTATTAGGGAAAGAAAAGATTGGACAAGTGCATGGCATGGGTTTGCTTCCAACTCCTAAGCAAGTATATGGTTGGACACCACGGTATCTAAAGAACATCAATATGACTACAACTGATGGATCACCATATGAAGTTGAACATGATGTTTGGGAGGAAATAGCAAAGATGAAGGAACATATTAAAAGGCAAGACCAAATTATTGAACATATGAAAAACAAAGAAGGCCATGTGAATAATGAAGCAGAAGAGGTAAAGGACTTCTTTATCCCACCTTTTGTATGCATTTCTGTCAATAGTTTACTCAGATTTGTTAGTTCTGTAGGAAAACCTCCAATCAAATGCTAATGGTATTTCTCAGTTACCAATACTACATGCTCAAAGAAAGGTAATGTTAATACATGGCTATATCATTGCTTGTCAATTGAAACCTTTGTATTAATATTTCAATTTGTAGAGAATACAATGCAATGGACCTGTTGAGACGCGCTCATCTATGCAACACCACATTTATGAGGATAATAATTTATCTCATTCGCACGAAAAGGTTATACCTACACTTACTCCCACTAATATGAGAAAGATAGAATATAAGATAGTTACTTGCTTACCGTTGTTGTATCATGGAACTAGGCTCGCGACCATGATGTTAACCAATTACAAATTCAACAAAATTCATCATCGCCGCAGGACCTTGTTATTGATTCTGTGCCAGAGGTTATTTCTGTGTTCTTTTGAGTTTGAATTTGCAAGTTTCTGTAGCTTCAAGATATCAATACCTTTCCATCTAATATATTGTCTCTTGGTAGGTGAGGGAAATGGGGGATCCTACGGGTGAATCTTTTTCAAGACAGAACCAGCAGGGTACTAGAAGTGAACATCCGCACTTAGCTCGCTCAAGAAAAAGGCGTACTTCTACCATCAAGGTAAAGATCTGACTTTTAAATGCACACGATCTGTTGGCTTAGCAACTTGTCCTATATCTCCCCAGGAGCGCCCACATGATCTGCCTTGCAATTGCTCACGTAGTGGCTGGGATGCTTAAAAAACGTGGTGGCTTGGGATGTGGGAGTCGCGACCGATATGCAGGTGTACCCAAAACAGTAGATGGAAAAATCAATGTACCGATCATAACTGTGTTGGCTGGGCTCCTCAATTAGTTCTTTTTTTGTGCTCCTCAATTTGAAATCCAAATGCCGTTATATTAAATTAGAAGAAGAAAAATCAGAACCCCATTCCTTGCTTTCATTTACATCAACAAATGTTCACATGGTGATGCATCGTAGCAATATTTCTTCTAGTTCAAATATAACACATGTACTGTAACAAGTGTACTGTAGATGCCTAATTGTCGTAGCTAATTGCGTGATTAGCCCATACATAGACAAATAATTAGGCCAGCCTACCTTCCCCTGCACGACACATGCGTCACTGGTGACCGGTCATGTCCAACCATCGCGGTTGACAAGGACCATGCATGCGCACGGCACGGTCTCCTGCCTCCATGCATCTCTCCCCGGATCTCTCGTGCCCATAGTGGCTCAAACCATTTAACCATGCACATTGTACCTATGCTCTGCTATCTGAACTTTGAAAGCCAGGACCTTGCAAATACCCATCAAGATCCAAGAACGTAGTCTTGTTACCCTATAAAAAACCAAAATTACGTACTATTGTAGTTGTAGTAGTCGTGTTAAGTCCTGACAGGCGAGTTCAGATGCACTGGCCCGATCGTAAGCTCTACCGAGAGAAGACAACTGGCAGTCGCATAGGAAGTATGTACGTACGGCTATCGGCTGATCCAGTTAGTGTGTCGTGAACCAGCCGGCCGGAGATCCACCCCATTCCTTGCTTTTTTTTTACCGTGCTTCCACAAAAAAATAGTGACTATCATTTTCAAATAATGCATTCAGCCCCTTGCGTTTGCGACGTGCCCAGACTTTACAAAAGTGCTAGCTCCGCCACTGGTTCACATTGTTCATGTAAATTGTATTATCATTGTCATTGAATGTTAATATTGATCATAATATAGGCTGGTTCCAAAGTAGTTTTGAAGACTTCAACATATCCCAACAAGAGGAATGTTGCGTATGGTACTATTCGTAGTACTGATCCAAGAACTACGGCGTGTGGTATTGAGTTAGGTGCTGAATTTGCCCTTGTGCGCATAGATCAACCTTTGCTTGATAATGAGGAGTTGGTAAGGGAAGTTTCTGATTGCAAGACAATTGGTGAAGCGTACTCTTCAGGATACTTAGTTGCATGGCCTTCAGCTTTTGTAAGTTAAAGCTTCTCTTAAACATTTTGAAATCATATTTGTGTGCATTTAATCACATATATCTAACGTGCAATTTTCTTTTACAGATTCGAGAGAAGGATAATTGAGTTACGGTTGAATTCTCGGATGCGGAAGCAAATAAAATCTAAATATTTTATCTATCAATAGTCGTAGTTTAGATTGATATATTGAAAAATGTAATATCATCCACAAGTTCTTTTTCTTTCGTCCAGTTGATGCAAATTCAGTGGTGTAATATTCTTCATAGTTGTGTTTTCTATGCTCAAAATGATATGAATGATATATTTATTGTAATGCATATGTATCATACACTTGTATATTCTTAATCAGTATCTTCATATTGAGGATTTCTATATGTGTTGTGCTTCTATTTCTATACCATTTTGATGCTGCTGGCATAATGATAAAATGATCAACCACTTGTGCAATTGCATCAATTTTATTAAATAAATTTATATTCCATAAAAGAGGTACTGAATTTTGTGATTAATAATAAAAAATACACCAATTATGTTACCATATTGATATAGTAGTATTACTATAGTTACAAAATTTTGTTACTACAGTACGTAACAACTATAAATTATAGTGTTACGATAGTCCGATATTATGTTACTAGTTGATGTGTACCGCTTGTGTTACTAGAGTTAGAAAAACATGTTACCACCAATGGTGTACGTTTGTGAAAATGTGTTACTCTGGGTGTTACTATAACTACAAAAATGTGTTACCAATGTGTTTGGTAACACATAATATGCATGTTACTATACTATAATTGTAACACTATTTTTAACATATGGTAACAATTACTATGTGTAACAGTTGACATCACTTAGTAACACGGGCTAATGGAACACATTTCAAATTGTGTTACTCTCTGACCTAGTAACACACTTTTGGGCCTGTAGTAACACAAGACTGTGTTACCAAAGGTCTGTCCTGTTGTAGTGTACCCCTTTTGAGACTACTTTCAAAGCATAGATCAACTACCAAGCCATGCACCGCTGTGATCTAAAAGATATAAGTGAAGCACATAGAGCAAAATCAACTAGCTCAAAAGATATAAGTGAAGCACATGTGAGCTGAATTGTCTACCAAAGGATATAAGTGAAGCTCGACAAAATCGTGGTGAGTGCATGTCTCTCTCTCTAGGTGTGAAGCAAGGATTATTGTGACACAACAAAAATAAAAGACTCCTACGATACAAGACGCTCCAAGCAAAACACATAACATGTGGTGAATAAAAATATAGCCCCAAGTAACGTTACCGATGGATTGAAGACGAAAGAGGGGATGCCTTCCCGGGGCATCCCCAAGCTTAGGCTTTTACGGCATCCTTGAATCATCTTGGGGTGCCTTGGGCATCCCAAAGGTTGAGATCTTGCCACTCTTTATCTTTTCGTCCATAAGAACTTCACCCAAAACTTGAAAACTTCACAACACGAAACTTAAACAGAAACTCATGATAACATTAGTATAAGAAAGCAAACCACCACTTCCTTAGGTATTGTAGCAAACTTAAATTCTACTTATGTTGATGTTGGGTTACTGTATTTTCAATCTTCCATGGCTAATACCCCCCGATACTATCCATAGTTTCATCAAAATAAGCAACCAACTCAACAAAAACAGAATCTGTTAACAGCAGACCAGTCTGTAGCAATCTGTATACTTCGTATACTTCTGTTACTTCAAAACTTCTGAAAACTTACGACAGTCTGAAGAATTTGCTTAGCAATCAGCAACAAAAAGAATCAACTCAAAATCTCTTACCGAAAAAAATGAAAATTCTTTTCGTGAGCAGAAAGTTTCTATCTTTTCCAGCATCACCAAACGATCATCCCCAACACTAATCATAACGGTTTTGCTTGGCACAAACGCAAAAAGAAACACAAAAAACACAATCATAACTGAATTATGAAGGTGTGGAAAACACAAAACAGAAAGAAAAAGGATAGATTCGTTGGGTTGCCTCCCAACAAGCGCTTTTGTTTAACGCCCTTAGCTAGGCAAAAGGTGATGGAATCACGTATAGTCATCTTTCGTGCTCAAACCATAAGTAGCCCTCATCATAGATTCATAAGGCAATCTTATTTTCTTTCTAGAAAAGTGCTCCATGACCTTCTTTAAAGTAAATTGAAATCTAATATTACCTTCCTTCATATCGATGATAGCACCAATAGTCCTTAGGAAAGGTCTACCAAGAATAATGGGACATGAAGGATTGTAATCTATGTCAAGTACAATGAAATCCATGGGTACATAGTTCTTATTTGCAACAATAAGAACATCATCGATCCTTCCCATGGGTTTCTTGACAGTAGAATCCGCAAGATGCAAATTAAGAGAACACTCTTCAATATCATGAAAACCAAGAATATCACATAAAGACTTTGGAATCGCGGAAACACTAGCACCCAAATCACACAAAGCATTGCACTCATAGTTTTTTATCTTGATTTTGATAGTAGGTTCCCACTCATCATGAAGTTTTCGAGGTATAGAGACTTCTAGTTCGAGCTTCTCTTCAATAGATTTCATCATAGCATCTATGATATGCGCGGTAAAGGCTTTGCTTTGGCTATAAGCATGTGGAGAGTTTGCAATGGATTGCATCAAAGAAATGCATTCAAACAAGGAACAATCTATACTTATACTAATTATAGACTCTCTAGAAATTCCCACGTTAATCAGATTTTATGGGCCGTTAATTACGTGGGACCGAATTATAACGGTGTAGATTAGTCCATATAATCCATGGCCATCTAACCATCAATCAGGCAATGAAAAAAAAGAGAGACTCATCCATGGCTCCACGTCTCTGCACCCATGTATTATAACGTTGTAGAGTAGTCCAGTTAATCCATGGCCATCTAACCATCAAACAGGCAATGAAAAAAAGATAGACTCATCCATGGCTCCACGTCTCTCCACCCATGTATTATAACGCTATAGATTAGTCCATGTAATCCACGGCCATCTAACCATCAATCAGCCAATGCAAAAACAAACATCAAAAAGAGAGACTCCTCCATGACTCCACGTCTCTCAAGCCATGTCTATCCGCACCTTGCCTACTACCTATCTTCCTCATCCTCCATCTTGCTTCATCTTTTTTTTTGGGACATCGATGACTTTGGTGATCCACCCAAGTTTGAGTAAAAGAATTGGGTACAATCAGATCCATCATCTAATGCAGCCTGTGATCCTGTTCCTCTCCAATCTAAAAATCTCGATTCAGATCCATCCTCTCTTGCAGCCTGTGATCCTGTTCCTCTCCAATTTAGAAATCTCCATTCTAATCAGTTTTCAAGTTCTTGCATAGAGTAATATAACATCTATTTCCAATTCAGTAGATGAATTTGTCACCGCATAATTTAGAAATCTCCATTCTAATTAGTTTTCAAGTTCTTGCATAGAGTAATATAACATCTATTTGAATTTGTCACCGCATAGTTGATGCAGCAGAGGAGCTGTACCAATGACTGATTGAGGCATGCACATGTCTACTGCAGGACTCTCTGCCTAAATTTCGTAGAAGAAAAACATATCCCTAAGAGGCCCGCCGTCATGACTGCATGCTATTGTTTCCTTCTGTTTGCCGCCTCTCCCGACCAGATCATCATCGAGCGTCCCCTACGGACGCTCTTGATTCCATCCATGCTGAAATCGATCAAAAAAACAGGGCTATGATCCGGTCCATTCTCGCCTACAGACTAGCTCAAACTTATATACATATAATCACATATCATTAATTTGTACCACTACCACCACAATTTGAAGCAATCAACACATCGTTTTTTGCGTGCGTATCAGTTCTGTTCTCGGACGAATGGATCCAGAAAGGTATCAACTGGATGATGTGTACATGAGTGTACTAGCTCCAGGATGTCAACTTGCTTCATCGCCGTCGTAAGCACTCGAGCTGGCGCTGTCTTGCACCAACAGTCCACATGATTATGTTCCTCTCCAATAATTGAAATCTGGAATCTTATTAGATTTCAAATTCTTGACATGCAGAAATTAATAAAGCGCCAACTTTTAGGTAGCTAATGATTTTATCTAACAAAGGTTGATATAGAGAAGTAACCATACCATCCAATTTTTGAGACAGATTGGACGCCCATCATAGTCTACAACTTTGCTCAACACTGTTTGATTTTCTCGCGGCATCCACTTGGCAAGTAACTCACAACCCTTGAATCTCCTGCTCATAATTTTACTGCATTTCAGTGGACTATGCATTAGTTTTTCTTTACCTTGAGAATGTTAACTTGGGTTTCAATTTAAATGGCAGTCTAATTTTTTTATCTCATTCATGTGTTTACCTTTTCTTAAAGTTGTGACGAGAAAATTCAGCAAATTTAACTCGTGGTGGATTGAATCAAGTGTGAGGCCGCTATCTAATATCTTCTTTGCAGGTCTCATATGAAAGGAGGCGTCTTTGTCTTCCAAGATCGAGAATGGAGTTCCATGAAGCAACAGTAAGATATCAATCAAGACTCACTTTTTTTGTTTTTCCATTTACTATTTTCATTACACCATATCGTATATTATATTTATTAATTGGAAGCATCATATAAGGCTCAATGTCAATCCTAGAAAACTACTTACAATTAACAATTAGATCTTAATTACATGACTGGAATTAAATGATATACGAAATTATATTTGCATGCTTAGCAGTCCATATACGTTAAGGACTCTTGATCTGATGGATCCAGAAGTGTCCATGCATGTTACGTGAGGAAAGTATAATCTAAGACATCCTAACAAGAAATTTACAAATAATAATTAGATGTTAATTTTATGACTAGAATTAGATGATATATGGAAGTATATTGTATCATGCTTAGTAGTCAATATACATTCCGAATTCTTGATCAAATCGGCCCTAAAGTGTCCACGCATGTTTATATGTGATGAGACGTGTTAAGTCAGAGTCTCATACCAACTAACAAGCTACATATCTTTTTCCAGGAATCGTTGTACTAATTCATTTACCCATGCATGCATGGTTGCCGCTGCTAGCAATATATCACAGGTAAATGCATGTTTGTTCTCTATGTTAAAAATCTGCGTACATTACCTAGGTGTACATTACCTAGGTGTGTGTACATCTAGGTATGACGGATAATTATTCTCTTACTCCCAAAAAAGAACTAATTGTTCTCTTCCAAAAAAAGGTACACAATGGTAATGCGTGCAACCTGCATACAATATCAATCCTGGCAATAAATCACATTTATAATATTTTGTATTTTCTCAAATTTGTATATCTTATGCGCTTACTGTTATCAAAAAATATAACGAAATTAGCGCAGCAAAATTCTAAATCTATTTGTAAAATATATGTATGACGAAACCTAGAGTTTAAGATAATTATAAACTTCTAAAGGAGTGCAAGTGCATCCGAAAATCATGGATTTGAATGTGTACATTTTCATTTGGGAAATAAATATGTGCATTTTAAGTACAGTAAACAAAATATGAAATGAATATGCACAAAACAATATGAGGCGGTGTAATCAACGTACATCTTTGTTCATATACTAATCAAAAGAAGGAATGTGCTCACGCCCAAAAAAATACAGCATAGGTGTCACTAGATAAAGCTGTAGGTCATAGCTGAACCGGTCAAAGAAAGGTCTGCCACTACTTTTGTTGATTGCTTAGTTGAGTTGTCGGAATGATATTCTAAACTCAACTAGATTTCAAAACTATGAGAAATGTAACACCTAAAATAGATTAAGGAGGTTTCAATATACAAAAATTTAAGACTAGCCATGAAAGTGTGACTTGATGGAGAGCATTCCAACTATTATTGTGGCACAAAGATTAACGCAAAACTACCATAAATATAAAGATCGTGCTAGACCCACTATGCTGTAAGTATATACATATCAAAATGGAATTGCATTCACATGTATTCTTCTACGCTATGACTAGCCCGTGTGGATGCACGGGTTGACGACTAGTTATCATAATTGAATTCTTTAAAATCCAAAGTGGGAGTTTCATTACTACCCAAAATTTTGATTTTTTCTACTCCACTCTCCACACCTTTATCATCAAGATGGGTGGACCTCCGAATCATTGGGGCGTTTTTCAACCAAAGTGGATTCATATCCAGCCCTTCATCAATAGGTTTGACACGCGAAAACAAAGATTCAAGAGGAGTCACACCAAGCATTTTAAGATCTTCCTGATTTGCATCACTAGAACGCATCCTTTTAAAACCATTCATGCCTAGCGCGAATTTGGGCGGTTCTTTCTTTGCTCTCATTCATGGAGACGTGCATAGCTTTTAAAGTTTCATCCAAGTTGACCTTGGGAGGAGCACATCTAACTTTCAAAGCATCAATATCACAAGACATCCTATCAACGCTCTTAGCCAAATCGTCTATTTTGAGTAGTTTTTCCTCTATGGACGCATTGAAAATCTTTTGAGAGTTGATAAACTCTTTGATATTACTCTCTAAATTAGAGGGTAATTTGTTGTGATTTCCATAAGTGTTGTTGTAGGAATTGCCATAATTGTTAGAGGAGTTACTAGGAAAAGGCCTAGGAACATAGTTTCCTCTAAAAACATTGTTGTTGCCAAAATTGTTCCTACCAACAAAATTAACTCGTCCATCAAGGAAGATAGTGGCATGTCATTAGGATCTAAAGGAGCATTTCTACTAGCAACCAAATTCATCAACTCGTCCATCTTAGCACTAAGCGAGTTAATTTCTTCTACAGTGTGTACCTTTTTGGTAGCAGGTGACCTTTCAGTGTGCCACTGAGAGTAGTTGGTCATGATATTGTCTAGGAGTTTTGTAGCATCTCCTAACATGATTGCCATGAACGTTCCACCTGAGGCGGAGTCCAAGATATTGCGAGAGGAAAAATTCAAGCGAGCGTAAAAGATTTGTATAATCATCCACAAACTCAAGCCATGAGCGGGACAATTTCTAATCATTAACTTCATCCTCTCCCAAGATTGTGCAACGTGTTCATGATCAAGTTGCTTGAAATTCATGATATCATTACGTAAGGAGATAATCTTAGCCGGCGGAAAATATTTGGATATGTAAGCATCTTTGCACTTATCCCAAGAATCGATACTACTTTTAGGGAAAGAAGAAAACCAAGTTTTTTGCGCGATCTCGCAACGAGAAAGGAAAAAAGCTTCAACTTAATCACGTCATTATCCATATCTCTTTTCTTTTGCATATCGCAAAGCTCAATGAAGGTATTGAGATGGGATGCGGCATCTTCACTAGGAAGGCCAGAGAATTGCTCTTTCATAACAAGATTCAGCAAAGCTGTGTTGATTTCATACGATTCCGCACTAGTGGCGGGAGCAATCGGAGTACTAATAAAATCATTATTATTGGTACTCGAGAAGTCGTAAAGTTTGGTGTTTTCAGCCATGATGACTTCAACAAACAAACAAGCACACAAGCAAGCAAGAAAACCGGCAAAGGAAAACGGCAAAAAGGCAAAAGGCAAAAGAAAACGGCAAAGGAGAAGGGCAAATGAAAACGGCAAATGTGAAGTGGGGGAGAGGAAAACGAGAGGCAACTGGCAAAAAGGTAAATGCAAGAGATGAGTTTGTGAGACCTACTTGGATAGATCTCTCCTTCCCTGACAACGGCACAATAAATACTTCTGCTACTGCAACAAAAGACCTTCCAATGGTGCCAGAAACACGTGCTGACGGGAGACTGTTCTTGTCTTGATACTCCTCAGCAACGGCACCAGGAATCCTTCTGCTACGGCTACGCCTTTAGGGACTTCCTAGGCAAATATGCAAAGGATTTTCCCCGTGGCCTTGGAGCCTTGCGTTGGTGTTCCCTCGAAGCGGAAAGGGTGATGTAGCACAGCGGCGGTAAGTATTTCCCTCAGTTTTGAGAACCAAGGTATCGATCCAGTGAAGGAATATCACAAGTACCTGCACAAACACAAAGAGCTTGCTCCCAACGCTATGAAGGGGTTGTCAATCCCTTATAGATTGTTTTCCAAGTGAGAACTGAAAGCAACAAAGTAACAAAGCGAAAGTGGAAACGATAGGTGTGAATAGACCCCGGGGCCGTAGTGTTCACTAGTGGCTTCTCTCATGAAAGCAAGTAGACAGTGGGTGAACAAATTATTGTCGAGCAATTGATACAACCGCGCAAAGTCATGACGTCATCTATGGCAATGATTATATCTATAGGCATCACGTCCAAAACAAGTATACCGATACTTTCTGCATCTACTAGTATTACTCCACACGTCGACCGCTATCCAGCATGCATCTAGTGTATTAAGTCCAAAAGAACAGAGTAACTCCTTAAGCAAGATGCCATGATGTAGATGCACAATCTCATATCTACGATAAAAGCCCATCTTGTTACCCCTGATGGCAACAACACGATGCGTGCCTTGCTGCCCCTTCTGTCACTGGGAAAGGTCATCACACGGTATGAACCGCAAACCAAGCACTTCTCCGATTGCAAGAATCATAGATCTAGTTGGCCAAACAAAACCCAAGACTCGGAGAGACTTACAAGGATATCAAATCATGCATATAAGAAATCAGCAAAGACTCGAATATATATCATAGATAATCTGATCACAAATCCACAATTCATCTGATCTCGACAAACACACCGCCAAAGAGGATTACATCGGATAGATCTCCATGAAGATCATGGAGAACTTTGTATTGAAGATCCAAGAGAGAGAACAAGCCATCTAGCTACTAACTACGGACCCGTATGTAACATCCCAATTTTCCTAATTGGGAATGTTTTACATTATAGCTAAGCATCTATGCATATTGATTGAAATAAATTTAGCACGTGAATTCCTTCGTCTTTTTGATTTGCATTTCCATTTTTCCTCGCACGAGAAATGCCCGAAGAAATACTCTCTTGCACGTAAGAGAGAGCAGAGGAAAATGACCCTCCAAAGTACGGGCATTTCTGAAATGTTGGAGCCAAGAAAATCCAAGGATCATTTGCAAAAATAATTGCAAAAAGAAAATAAAGCAAATTTGGGAATTTCTGGAAAAAAAACATTTTTTAAAAGTTTTTATTTTTGCTTTGGAAAAATGTTATTCGGGTAGAGGATATTTTTCTGATTTTTTTGGTATATAATAACCTATATTAATATTTTGATTTATTTCCTTTTTTCGCTTTTGATTTTCTGTTTCGGAAAAGGATTTGAAAATAGGAAAGTTTTTAGCCGCCGCCCGAGCGCTTAATAGGCCTGGGCCGAATCCCACAGCCCCAGGGAATGAATCCCTTAAAGGCCGGCCGACCGACCCCTTCCTTCCCCACTCTCTCTCACTGCCTGGCGGGCCCCGCCGACCGATCCTCCCCTTCCCGTCGGCCATCTCCCACCTCTTTCCAAACTCGTGCCCGAGACCGAGCCTGCTCCTGGAACTCGGGATTCCCTCCCCGATTCCCTCTCTTCCTTCCTTTCCTCTCCCCCCTGGCCTATATATACTCCCCCGCCCCGGCCGCCCCCATTCCCACCCTGACCTCGCCGAACCGCCGCCGCCCAAGCCCCTGTCGCAGCCCACCAGAGCCAAAGCTCCTGCAGCTCTCGGTCGCCCCCTGGGAGCAGCACCCGAGCCGCCCCCGCTCCGCCCGACGCCGCCCCTCGGAGGAGGACCACCGCCGCCGCCGCCCCATCCTCTCCACCGCCCCCGGAGCCCCCTCACCCTTGCCGGCGACGCCACCTCGCCGGAGTAGCCTCCCCAGCCACGGAAGACTCCTCTCCTCTCTGTTGTTCTTCTTTTTCTTTTTTTAACCCTTAGATCTTTATCCAATGGTTTAGATTAGATCCTAGAATAACCCTTCGGTTTAGAGTAGAAAACCGGCGGTTTTAATTCACTTATTCATTTAGCCAGCAAGTTTTACTAGCCCTCGGCCGTTTGCTCCAAACGTTGCAACAAAGACACCCCGCGGCCTATCGTAGCGCGCCACGTCTACCCCCTATTTGTTAGCTAGTCAACTTCAGTTTTTCTGTCTAAATTGCAAAAACAGAAAGTTTCTGTTTTGGTTTGGCCACAACTTTTGATTCCGAGGTCCAATCATATTGATTCTTGTTCCAGTAGACTCCAATTTTTCTGTTGTTTTTAAAAACATATAATTTGTCTATGTTTGAAATTTTCAAATATAAGTTAGATCAGATTTAGTTTAAACCTTGTTTTGCCTATTCCAGGAGTTTAAAAAATGATTTTGAGTTGATTATTTTTGCTACTGCTTCCTAGTGATTAATTCTTACTGTGGTAGAAGTTTCAAAATTTTAAAGTATTTTTACTGGTGTTTTCAACAGAAACAAGTTTCTGCCATACCGGCGCGTGATGAATTCTTTTGCTTAGGCTTTAGCAATTCCTTACTTGTGATGTTATTTTATTTGTGGCTTGATTGAAGTGCTTATGGTGTGCTTTGTGTTTGTATTGGTAGATCATCCGGAGTGCGAAGCGTGTTACTTAGAAGCGCTCGAGCAAGACAACTATCATCAAGGCAAGTCATTTTGATCATGTTATATTACCTATGTTTTCGATGCATGGTAGATCACCTTTCTTTGCCCAATTGCATGCTGCCTAGGTACTTGGAAACTTTAGTATAAGTTGTAGTATCATGTGGTAGGAACACAACAACCCCGATACTTGGCCCCGGGACGACAATTTCTTAATGCTATGCTTGAGTAGACGGGTTATCGGTTGAGTGTATATCACGAGTGATGCGAGGTTGATATAATAATCAAGACCGGCTAAGACAAGATTTTCAAGACCTCAGACGCAATGCAACTCTGGGTGAAGGACGGTTGATTGGCTCCCTGGAGAACCCAGTGGATGCCCGGGATGCTGGAGAGGCCATGTCATCCTGCGGAAAGCTTCACCCAGGCTCGAAGAGACGGACGGAGACTTCAAGACTCAAGGCTTACCTGCACAGCCACAAGTCATTATGGGCTCTGGCTTGGTTGGACAACGCGGCGACTCTGGACAGGTGGTGCTAGCAGATGTAGAAGAACGGTAGGAATGGATGGGCACCGACAGGGATTCAGAGGGACCCGTTGAAAGACCATGTTTTGATCATCCGGTCTTCAAACACCCTGAAGTGCGAGGACAAACCCGGAGGCGATCAAATCTTGTGGGGAACGTGTGCAAAACTCAGCAGAGTGCCCAACCTAATCGATTAGCCGTGTCCACGGTCATGGACAACTTGAGCCGAAGGCATTGAATTTCCCCTGAACTCTCGACACAACTTAATAATGATATGGGTGTTAACAACTATTCGGGCACGAGAATTGGTTGGCGGAACCATCTCGTTAACAAAAAACAATGTAGTAATATTTTTCTTCCAACCCCTCTTGTTGTAGGATAAAACTGGCTTTATGCAAAACTTAGCCCCACTGGCCAAATATGCATGTAGAGATAGTTGATTATTGTTTTACTCCTCTCTTTGATGACTTGCCGGCATATTCAATATGCTGACCTACACGGCTGCAACGTATCATGTTGCAGAGTAATTTTCCGACCAGGAGTGAGGCTACGATCTACGCTCAGCGACATGCCCTTGGAGTCGGATGGACTCGTCTACCTGATGCTTCCGCTAGTCTTCGTTAGATATCTCATGAGATGGCCTTCAGCCACTTTATTGTAATCCTTATTGTAATAAAGTACTCTTTATGAGATTTCGATTAATAAAGTTGTGTGATTGAACTCTTGAATATATACATTATGTAGTGAGTGTGTACCAACATGATCTTGGGATGGTACGGAAACACCAAAGGCTTGACTCATCTTGAGTCGGGTCGCTACACCGTAGATCTGAAGTGAACTACTCACGAGTCATTGGAGGGGTGATTATGTTGATGTAGAAGCCCTCCAACTCCAAAGTCCCCTCCGGCAGGGCACCGGGAAGGGTCTCCAGATGAGATCTCGCGGAAACGGAAGCTTGCGGCGGCGGAAAAGTGTTTTTGTGGATTCCCCCCATTTTTCTGTATTTTAGGCAATATATAGGCGAAGGAGCTAGGTCAGGGGGGCGCCAGGGAGGCCACAAGCCTGCTAGCCGCCGCCCCCTAGTGGCGGCTACAGGGATTGTGGGCCCCATGTAGCTCTCCTGACTTGGCCCTCAAGCCCCCTAATCTTCTTCCGTTCGGTAAAAATATATTTTGGGGATTTTGTTCCGTTTGGACTCCGTTCCGAAATCAGATCTGAAAAGAGCCAAAAACACAGAAAAAATAGGAACTGGCACTTGGCCCTAAATTAATAAGTTAGTCACAAAAAAGATATAAAAGGTACAGAAAACATCCAAAGATGACAAGATAACAACATGAAACCATCAAAAATTATAGATACATTTGAGACGTATCACTCATTCATATCATATGTGCACCACCAAGATGTGTGTGACATGGAAGACTGACCCATGCTCCTAATCGATTGTGCATTTCATTCAAACACAAATTTAAAATAACACAAAAATTTAGGAGGAGCTCTTGCTTATCACATACTTCTCAAAGTGATGATGCTAACCATTGATTATAACTTATGTTGAAGCTTTGATCTACATACTGTCATAATTACCAAAAAGGGCGAGACTGAAAGCACAACTTCTCCCTAAAGTGGTTTTGATAATTAATAACAACATATATGTCATTGATCTAATGATTCTATCTAGTATATTTCATGAAAGGTTCAATGATGCATTGGCTAAGGATTCAGAGGAGAACCCCTAGATGCAAGGAACATCTTTTGGCAACAAGCTTGAGGAGACTATCTTTTGAAGCACAAGAACAAGGAGTTCAGGATACTACCGCATATATTACCTTTTGTAGAGTGGTGTCTCCTAGATTGGTTAGGTGTCACTTGGGAGCCTCCTACTTCGTGTTGTGGAGTTGAACAAAGAAGTTTGTAAGGGAAAGGAGATCACGTACTTCGTGAAGAACTACCCCGGGTGAGGCTAGTCCTTCATGGCCTTAAGCCGTGATGGAATAGCCAAGATTGCTTCTCAGTGGACCCTTCGTGGGATGAGCCCCCTATGGACTTGAATGACCGTTACCCTATGTGAGTTGAGGTCTCCATCAATGTGGACGCGCGATAACATCACCTATCAGAACCATGCCAAAAATTGTCGTGTCAATCTTTGCGTTTGATCTTCCTATCCCTATCCTCTATTTACATGTGCATGTCTTTACTTTCCACTGCTATACTCTTAGATTTGCATGTGTAGGGTGTGCTTGACTTTCTATTATTGCTAAAACTTGCCCACACTAAAACTGGGAGGATTCTAAGTTTTAGTTTGGTCAAGTAGTCTAATCACCCCCTTTAGACATACTTTGGATCCGAGAGTTGGTCACTAGATTTCGGCTGTACCGAGATGCAACTTGGTAGCATCGAGTTGCTAGGGTTTGGGTGTCGGATCTTCCTAAGGAAAACTCGGTATGGACGATTTGGAAATGTTGCTGGTACCGAATTTGACTTTTAGGAATTTGACAAAATATATAATGGGAGAATTCTTGAGGGTTTTTGGTGGCTAACCTCTAAGCACTTGAGAAACTATATCATCATAGATACCTCATCCCCTATTAATAGTATTGGTTTTCCTATGGACTCAAATGTGATTTCTCACATAAATATAAAATGTAGAGGCTTGAAGGTTTTGCCAATTGATGTTTGATACATCTCCAACGTACCGACAATTTATGAAGTATTCATGCCATGTTTGCCTATGTTTACAATACTTTAATATGGTTTTGATGCACTTTATATGATATATTTAGAACTAACCCGTACTGACGTTGTTTTCAGCAGAATTACCATGGTTTTGTTTTTGTGCAGAAAATGGAGTTTCTCAGAATCGCCCGAAACTTTTTTATTAATTTTTCTGGAGGAAAAAAGAAATATTGGAGTGAAGAACCGCTGGAGGGGAGCCACCTGTGGGACACAAGCCAACAGGGTGCGGTCCCCTCTAGGTCGCATCCTAATGATTTGTGGGGCCCATGTAGCTTCGTTTGGCGTGATTCCAATGCTAAAAATCCTATATATAGCACAAACCCCGTAAATAAAGAGAGAAGTTCCGCTCCGCCGCTGTAACTCTTAGTATCAACGAAAAAAACCATATGGAGCCTTTCCAGTACTCCGCCAAAGAGGGGTAATAATCTCCGCTGGCCATCTTCATCATCCAAGTGGAGGCCATGACGAGGTGGGAATAGTTCACCCTCGGGGCTGAGGGTATGTACCAGTAGCTATTTATTCAATTTCTCTCTCTCGTGTTCTTGAGATGGCACGATCTTGATGTATCACAAGCCTTGTTAATCTAGTTGGATCATATGATATTATTCGCTTGCTACCTTGCTGTGATGAATTGAATCTTTCCCTTTAAAATCTCGATATGTTGGATCGAATATTTTGGTTTGAGAACACTTGATGCATGTCTTGCATCCGAATACCCGTAGTGACATTAGAGTATTCAAGTGATTCACTTAATATATGTTATTGTATCAACTTGCGGATTCTGGTGACCTTGGGGATCTATGCATAGGGGTTTATTGCATGTTTACATACCTGTTCTCAGATAGAAATTTTAGAGTGCTCCTTGAAGTTATTTGTGTTGGATTGAATATGATAGATCTGAAATTATTTTATGCATGTCGCATAATTTACCCACAGATACTTGAGGTGACATTGGAGTATGTAGGTGACATTAGGGTTGATTGATATGTATCATGGGTGTTATTCTAGTACAAACTCTAGGGATGTTTGTGACACTTATAGGAACATCTCAAAAGATTGGTCACGAAGAATAACTTTGAGGTGGTTCTACTACCTACACCAATTTCATCTTATTGTTCTCTGCTAGATAGGAATTTTGGAGTGATTCTTTGTTGCACGTTGAGGGATGATCATATGATTTTGTAAGTGCATCTAGTGCCCTTTAGTGATTCTCGTGGATTTAAGACTTATAGGTTAAGAGACAAATATGTTTGTGAGTGTACACGGGCCCTTTAAGTCACTGAGGAGTTTGAGTTATTCGAAGAATATCGACCCCAAAAAATGTATGTCTTCGGGTGAAGACTGTTGGGTAACGTAGCATAAATTCAAAAAAATTCCTACGCATATTCAGATGTTCCTATGGAGAGACCAGAAAAAAGAGAGGGGTGAGTGCATCTTCATACCTTTGAAGATCGCTAAGCGGAAGCGTTACTAGAACGCGGTTGATGGAGTCGTACTCGCGGCGATTCAGATCGTGGTGTGATTCCGATCTTGTGCCGAACTACGGCACCTCCGTGTTCAACACACGTGCAGCCCGGTGACGTCTCCTGCACCTTGATCCAGCAAGAGGAGGGAGGGGTTGGGGAAGAACTCCAGCAGCACGACGGCGTGGTGTCGATGGAGAGACGAGGTCTCCCGACAGGGCTTCGCCAAGCACCGACAAAGAGGAGGAGGAAGAAGGGCAGGGCTGCGCCGAGAGAGAGAGAAAACCGTTTGAAAACAGCCCCGAAACCTCAACTATATATAAGGGGAGAGGGAGGGGGCGCAGCCCTTAGGGTTCCCACCCCAAGGGCGGCGGCAGCCCCAGAAGGGAGACGGGGCGGCGGCCAGGGCAGGGAGGAGGGGTGGCGCACCCCTCTGGTGGGCCTTAGGCCCACCTTCGCTAGGGTCCCCCCCCCTATCACCTCTTCCTGCGCCATGGGCTGAGTGGGGGGCGCACCAGCCCACCTAGGGGCTGGTTCCCTTCCCCACTTGGCCCATCTAGCCTCCCGGGGTCGTCGCCCCCCTTCGGTGGACCCCGGGGGCCACCTCCGGTGGTCCTCGTGGTCCCGGTACGTTACCGGTGATGCCCGAAACACTTCCGGTGTCCGAAACAATCCGTCTTATATATCAATCTTTACCTCCGGACCATTCTGGACCTCCTCGTGACGTCCGGGATCTCATCCGGGACTCCGAACAACTTTCGATAACCTCGTATAACAATTCCCTATAACCCTAGCGTCATCGAACCTTAAGTGTGTAGACCCTACGGGTTCAGGAGACACGCACACATGACCGAGACACCTCTCCGGTCAATAACCATCAGCGGGGTCTGGATACCCATGGTTGCTCCCACTTGCTCCACGATGATCTCATCGGATGAACCACGATGTCAAGGATTCAATCAATCCCGTATACAATTCCCTTTGTTTGTCGGTATACAACTTTCCCGAGATTCGATCGTCGGTATACCTATACCTAGTTCAATCTCGTTACCGGTAAGTCTCTTTACTCGTTCCGTAGCATGTCATCGTGTGACTAACTCCTTAGTCACACTGAGCTCATAATGATGTTCTAACGAGTGGGCCCAGAGATACCTCTCCGTCACACGGAGTGACAAATCCCGATCTCGATTCGTACCAACCCAACAGACACTTTCAGAGATACCCGTAGTGCACCTTTATAGTCACCCAGTTATGTTGTGACGTTTGATACACCCAAAGCACTCCTACAGTATCCGGGAGTTGCACAATCTCACGGTCGAAGGAAAAGACACTTGACATTAGAAAAGCTTTAGCATACGAACAATACGATCTAGTGCTATGCTTAGGATTGGGTCTTGTCCATCACATCATTCTCCCAATGATGTGATCCCGTTATCAATGACATCTAATGCCCATGATCTGGAAACCATGATCATCTATTGACTAACGAGCTAGCCAACTAGAGGCTTGCTAGGGACACATTGTGATCTATTTATTCACACATGTATTATTGTTTCCTGTTAATAAAATTATAGCATGAACAATAGACGATTATCATGAACCAGGAAATATGATAATAACCATTTTATTATTGCGTCTAGGGCATTTTCCAACAGTCTCCCATTTGCACTAGAGTCAATAATCTAGTTACATTGTGATGTATCGAACACCCATAGCATTATGGTGTTGATCATGTTTTGCTCGTGGAAGAGGTTTAGTCAACGGGTCTGCAATATTCAGATCCGTGTGTACTTTACAAATATCTATTACTCCACTCTGGACATGGTCCTGGATGGAGTTGTAGTGGCGTTTGATGTGCTTCGTCTTCCGGTGAAACCTGGGCTCCTTGGCAATGGCAATGGCCCCAGTGTTATCACAGAAGAGTGTCATTGGACCCGACGCGCTTGGAACCACTCCAAGGTCGGTGATGAGCTCCTTCATCCAAATTCCTTCATGAGCCGCTTCTGAAGCAGCTATGTACTCCGCTTCACATGTAGACGCTGCCACGACTTCTTGCTTGCTGCTGCACCACCTCACGGCCCCACCATTCAAAACATATACGTATCCGGTCTGTGACTTAGAGTCATTCGGATATGTGTCGAAGCTAGCGTCGACGTAACCCTTTACGACAAGCTCTTCGTCACCTCCATAAACGAGAAACATTTCCTTAGTCCTTTTCAGGTACTTAAGGATATTCTTGACCGCTGTCCAGTGTTCCATACCGGGATCACTTTGGTACCTCCCTACCAAACTTATGGCAAGGTTTGTATCAGGTCCGGTACACAACATGGCATACATAAGAGAGCCTACGGCTGAAGCGTAGGGGACAGAACTCATCTTCTCTCTATCTGCTGTCATGGTCGGCGACTGAGTCTTACTCAATCTCATACCTTGCAAAACTGGCAAGAACCCTTTCTTTGAGTTTTCCATATTAAACTTCTTCAATATCTTGTCAAGGTATGTACTTTGCGAAAGACCTATGAGGCGTCTCGATCTATCTCTATAGATCTTGATGCCTAATATGTATGCATCTTCTCCAAGGTCCTTCATTGAAAAACTCTTGTTCAAATAGGCCTTTATGCTCTCCAACATTTGTGTATTGTTTTCCATCACTAATATGTCATCCACATACAGTATGAGGAAAGCTATAGAGCTCCCACTCACTTTCTTGTACAGACAGGCTTCTCCGTAAACCTGTATGAACCCAAACGCTTTAATCACCACATTAAAGCGAATGTTCCAACTCCGAGATGCTTGCACCAGCCCATAGATGGAGCGCTGGAGCTTGCACACTTTGTTAGCACCCTTAGGGTCGACAAAACCTTCTGGTTGCATCATATACAACTCTTCCTTAAGGTTCCCGTTAAGGAACGCTGTTTTGACGTCCATTTGCCAAATTTCATAATCATAAAAGGCGGCAATTGCTAACATGATTCGGACTGATTTCAGCTTCGCTACGGGAGAGAAAGTCTCTTCGTAGTCAATCCCTTCAATTTGTCGAAAACCCTTTGCGACAAGTCGAGCTTTGTAAACGGTTACATTACTGTTTGCATCACTCTTCTTCTTGAAGATCCATTTATTTTCTATGGCTCGCCGATCATCGGGCAAGTCCACCAAAATCCATACTTTGTTCTCATACATGGATCCCATCTCAGATTTCATAGATTCAAGCCATTTGTTGGAGTCCGGGCCCGCCATCGCTTCTTCATAGTTCGAAGGTTCACCGTTGTCTAACAACATGATTTCCATTACAGGGTTTCCGTACCACTCTGGTGCGGAGCGTACCCTTGTGGACCTTCGAGGTTCAGTAGTAACTTGATCCGAAGCTTCATGATCATTATCATTAACTTCCTCATCAGTTGGTGTAGGTGCCACAGGAACAACTTCCCCCGCTGCGCTACTATCCTGTTCGAGAGGGGGTGTAATTACCTCATCAAGTTCTACCTTCCTCCCACTTACTTCTTTCGAGAGAAACTCTTTCTCTAGAAAGGATACGTTCTTGGAAACAAAGGTTTTACCTTCGATCTAAGATAGAAGGTGTACCCAATAGTTTCCTTGGGGTATCCTATGAATACGCATTTCTCCTCTTTGGGTTCGAGCTTTTCTGGTTGAAGTTTCTTCACATAAGCATCGCAGCCCCAAACTTTAAGAAACGACAACTTAGGTTTCTTGCCAAACCATAGTTCATACGGTGTTGTCTAAACGGATTTAGACGGTGCCCTATTTAAAGTGAATGCTGCAGTTTCTAATGTGTATCCCCAAAATGATAGCGGTAAGTCGGTAAGAGACATCATAGATCGTACCATATCTAATAAAGTGCGATTACGACGTTCAGACACTCCGTTGCGTTGCGGTGTGCCAGGTGGCGTCAGTTCTGAAACGATTCCACACTTTCTTAGGTGTGTGCCAAACTCTTGACTCAAATATTCTCCTCCACGATCAGATCGTAGACACCTAATTTTTCTAGCACGTTGATTCTCGACCTCACTCTGAAATTCCTTGAACTTTTCAAATGTCTCAGTTTTGTGCTTCATCAAGTAGATATACCCATACCTACTCAAATCATCGGTGAGAGTGGGAACATAACGATAGCCACCGCGAGCTTCAACGTTCATTGGACCACACACATCAGTATGTATTATTTCCAATAAGTCGGTTGCTCTCTCCATTATTCCTCAGAATGGAGTCTTAGTCATCTTTCCCATGAGGCACGGTTCGCATGTGTCAAATGCTTCAAAGTCAAGAGACTCTAATAGTCCGTCAGTATGGAGCTTCTTCATGCGCTTAACGCCGATATGACCAAGGCGGCAGTGCCACAAGTATGTGGGACTATCATTATCAACTTTACATCTTTTGGTACTCACACTATGAATATGCGTAACATCACGATCGAGATTCATCAAGAATAAACCATTCACCAGCGGAGCATGACCATAAAACATATGACTCATATAAATAGAACAACCATTATTCTCTGACTTAAATGAGTAGTCGTCTCGCATTAAGCAAGACCCTGATACAATGTTCATGCTTAAAGCTGGTACTAAATAACAATTATTAAGGTTTAAAACTAATCCCGACGGTAGATGTAGAGGTAGCGTGCCAACGGCAGTCACATCGACCTTGGAGCCATTCCCGACACGCATCGTCACCTCGTCCTTGGCTAGTCTCCGCTTATTCCGCAGTTCCTGCTTCGAGTTGCAAATGTGAGCAACAACACCGGTATCAAATACCCAGGAGCTACTACGAGCACTGGTAAGGTACACATCAATAACATGTATATCACATATACCTTTAACGTTGTCGGCCTTCTTGTCCGCTAAGTATTTGGGGCAGTTCCGTTTCTAGTGACCCTTTCCCTTGCAATAGAAGCACTCAGTCTCAGGCTTGGGTCCATTCTTTTTCTTCTTCCCGACATCTGGCTTACCGGGCGCGGCAACGGCTTTGCCGTCTTTCTTGAAGTTTTTCTTACCCTTGCCCTTCTTGAAACTAGTGGTCTTGTTGACCATCAACACTTGATGCTCTTTCTTGATTTCTACTTCTGCAGACTTGAGCATCGAGTACCACTCGGGAATGGTCTTCTCCATCCCTTGCATGTTGTATTTAAGCACAAAGCCTTTGTAGCTTGGTGGGAGAGACTGGAGGATTCTGTCAATTATAGCATCATCCGGAAGTTCGACTCCAAGTGAAGTCAGACGACCGTGTAACCCAGACATTTTGAGTGTGTGCTCACTCACAGAACTGTTCTCCTCCATCTTACAGCTAAAGAACTTGTCGGAGACTTCATATCTCTCGACACGGGCATGAGCTTGAAAAACTAGCTTCAGCTCTTGGAACATCCCATATGCATCGTGTTGCTCAAAACGCCTTTGGAGCCCCGTTTCTAAATTGTATAACATGCCACACCTAACCAGAGACAAGTCATCACTTCGCGTTTGCCAGACGTTCAGAATGTCCTGGGCTGCTGCGGGAGCGGGAGGCTCACCTAGCGGCGCATCAAGGACATAAACCCTTTTAGCTGCTTCAAGGATGAGCTTCAAGTTGCGAACCCAGTCCCAATAGTTGCTACCATAATCTTTGAGCTTGTTTTTCTCCAGGAATGCGTTGAAATTGAGGTTGACGTTGGCCATCTACAATATTTATAAAGACAACTTTTATACTAAGTTCATGACAATTAAGTTTATTTAATCAAATTAAGTATGAACTCCCACTTAAATCGACATCCCTCTAGTCATCTAAGTGATACATGATCCATGTTGACTAACCCGTGTCCGATCATCACGTGAGACGGACTAGTCACCATGGTGAGCAACTTCATGTTGATCGTATTCAACCATACGACTCATGTTCGACCTTTCGGTCTCTTGTATTCGAGGTCATGTCTGTACATGCTAAGCTCGTCGAGTCAACCTAGGTGTTTTGCGTGTGTGAATCTGGCTTACACCCGTTGTATGCGAACGTTAGAATCTATCACACCCGATCATCACGTGGTGCTTCGAGACAACGATCCTTCGCAACGGTGCACACTTAGGGGAATACGTTCTCGAAATTTTAAGAGGGATCATCTTATTATGCTACCGTCGTTCTAAGCAATAAGATGAAAAACATGATAAACATCACAATGCAATCATATAGTGACATGATATGGCCATTATCATCGTTGCTCTTTCGATCTCCATCTTCAGGCATTGCATGATCATCATCGTCACCGGCGTGACACCATGATCTCCATCATCATGATCTCCATCATCGTGTCTCCGTGAAGTCATCACGCCAACTACTACTATCACTACTACTATAGCTAACCATTAGCAATGAAGTACAAGTAGTAAGCACATGGCGTTGCATCTCATACAATAAATTAAGACAACTCCTATGGCTCCTGCCGGTTGTCATACTCATCGAGATGCAAGTCGTGAAACCTATTAAAATAACATGATCATCTCATACATCATACATGCAACATCACAACTTTGGCCATATCACATCACATGTCAAACCCTGCAAAAACAAGTTAGACGTCCTCTAATTGTTGTTCCAAGTTTTACGTGGCTGATTTGGGTTTCTAGCAAGAACGCCTTCTTACCTACGTGACAGCCACAACGATGATATGCCAAACCTATTTACCCTTCATAAGGACCCTTTTCATCAAATCCAATCCGACTAGAGTACGAGAGACAGACACCCGCTAGCCACCTTTATGCACGATGTGCATGTCTGTCGGTGGAACCAGTCTCACGTAAGCGTACGAGTAAAGTAGGTCCGGGCCGCTTCATCCCACAATACCGCCGGAAAATAATAAGACTAGTAGCGGCAAGAAATTGACAAATCATCGCCCACAACCTTTTTTGTTCTACTCGTGCATAGAATCTACGCATAGAAAACCTCGCTCTGATGCCACTTTTGGGTAACGTAGCATAAATTCAAAAAAAAATCCTACGCATATTCAGATCTTCCTATGGAGAGACCAGCAACGAGAGAGGGGTGAGTGCATCTTCATACCTTTGAAGATCTCTAAGCGGAAGCGTTACTAGAAAGCGGTTGATGGAGTCGTACTCGCGGTGATTCAGATCGCGGTGTGATTCCGATCTAGTACCGAACTACGGCACCTCCGCATTCAACACACGTGCAGCCCGGTGACGTCTCCCGCACCTTGATCCAGCATGGAGGAGGGAGAGGTTGGGGAAGAACTCCAACAGCACGACGGCGTGGTGTTGATGGAGAGACGAGGTCTCCCGGCAGGGCTTCGCCAAGCACCGGCAGAGAGGAGGAGGAAGAAGGGCAGGGCTGCGCCGAGAGAGAGAGAGAAAACTGTGTGCAAAACAGCCCCGAAACCTCAACTATATATAGTGGGAGAGGGAGGGGCGCAGCCCTTAGGGTTCCCACCCGCAAGGGGTGCGGCAGCCCCAGATGGGAGAGGGGGCGGCGGCCAGGGCCTGGAGGAGGGGTGGCGCACCCCTGTGGTGGGCCTTAGGCCCACCTGCGCTAGGGTTCCCCCCTCTCCCCTCTTCCTGTGCCATGGGCTGAGTGGGGGCGCACCAGCCCACCTAGGGGCTGGTTCCCTTCCCCACTTGGCCCATCTAGCCTCCCGGGGTCGTTGCCCCCCTTCGGTGGACCCCCGGGGCCACCTCCGGTGCTCCCGGTGGTCCTGATACGTTACCCGTGATGCCCGAAACACTTCCGGTGTCCGAAACCATCTGTCCTATATATCAATCTTTACCTCTGGACCATTCCGGATCTCCTCATGACGTCCGAGCTCTCATCCGGGACTCCGAACAACTTTCGATAACCTCGTATAACAATTCCCTATAACCCTAGGGTCATCGAACCTTAAGTGTGTAGACCCTACGGGTTCGGGAGACAGTCACACATGACCGAGACACCTCTCCGGTCAATAACCATCAGCAGGGTTTGGATACCCATGGTGGCTCCCACTTGCTCCACGATGATCTCATCGGATGAACCACGATGTCAAGGATTCAATCAATCCCGTATACAATTCCCTTTGTCTGTCGGTATAGAACTTTCCCGAGATTCGATCGTCGGTATACCTATACCTTGTTCAATCTCGTTACCGGTAAGTCTCTTTACTCGTTCCGTAGCACGTCATCGTGTGACTAACTCCTTAGTCACATTGAGCTCATGATGATGTTCTAGCGAGTGGGCCCAGAGATACCCGTAGTGCACCTCTATAGTCACCCAGTTACGTTGTGACGTTTGATACACCCAAAGCACTCCTACGGTATCCGGGAGTTGCACAATCTCAGAGTCGAAGGAAAAGGCACTTGACATTATAAAAGCTTTAGCATACGAACAATACGATCTAGTGCAATTCTTAGGATTGGGTCTTGTCCATCACATCATTCTCCCAATGATGTGATCCCGTTATCAATGACATCTAATGCCCATGATCAGGAAACCATGATCATCTATTGACTAACGAGCTAGCCAACTAGAGGCTTGCTAGGGACACATTGTGATCTATTTATTCACACATGTATTACTATTTCCTATTAATACAATTATAGCATGAACAATAGACGATTATCATGAACAAGGAAATATGATAATAACCATTTTATTATTGCCTCTAGGGCATATTTCCAACAAAAGACTTTAGCCATTCCTTGAAGACACTGAAAGTGAAGAAATTGCTATTCCTCATGAAGACTTTGAAAATGAGGAATTTGGTGTGTCCCGAAAAAATACTCTGAAGACTTTGAAGGTTGAATATTTACTCCTTGTGTTTCATTTTCTTCCTTCTTGAGTCATAGGAACACTGTACTGTTAAAGGGGGTCGAGGTAATACTAAGGAAAGATTTCCTCATGATGCTCAAATCAAAGCCTACAATACCAAATCCTTAGAGTGAAGCCTTTGAAAATCTCTCACGGGTTAGTCAAAGTCTTCGCCGACAGAGACGGAGTTCTTCTGGTCGCTGAAGAAATTGCACTAACCGAGGACTTAGATTTCGCCAATGCGAATTGCCTATCACTGAGGAACATGAGAGACATGAGGACTTTCACAGTTGAAAGATCCGACCGTTGCCGCGCCGTGCGCCACCTATCCCCAATCCTATCCACTCAACTGACATATCAATGGGGGCATTATTGTAAAATCATGTCGGGATGCTCCCGGGCTATAAATAGCCCCCCCTACAACCACTAGTTGGTTGGGTGCTCCGAGAAAAACTGACACTTGTTATTTAGAGCAACCCAATCTGCGAGGACTTTGAGCGAAAATCATCAAGTGAGGAAAAACCCCAAATACCCAAACCAAAACCAAAACCCAAAGTGATTGAGCATCACTGAAGAGATTGTTCTTGTGTGGAACCGACGCTTGTTACCTATGAGGACTGTGCATCCTCCAGATGGTTAGGCGTCAATGGTCTAGAGCATCCAGCACTCAATTGTGGATCGTCGGGTAACCGACTTTGTGAGGGTTTGGACGTCTGGCTTGAGGACTTAAAACGAGTGTTGGGCGAGGACTATGTGTCCTTAGCTCAAGGATAATAAGGTAGGGACTGTGTGTCCCGGGACTTTGTGTCCTTTGGTTTGAATACCAAGCCGCTCCAAACCAGATGTACAACTGTCACAGCTGTTGGAACTGGGTTATCAAACAATTGTCTTCATGAAGCTATGGGTTCTATTTCTTCAACTCTTTCATTTCCTCAAGTGCTTGTTGACGACTTTGATCTGTACTCTTTGAAGAATTTGACTGAAGACTTTCTCTGAAATCCTCACCTCAAATTCTTCACTTAAGTTATTCATCACCTGCTTATTCCGATCATGCAACATGTGCAACCTGAATGTCTTGCCTCACTCTGAGGACTAAGCTATAGTCGTGTTTGCACATCTGTTTGAGTACTTATTCCGCTGCACTCGGTTCATGACTGAGGACATTCTTCACTAGGAATTTCCTCAAGGATGAAATTGTAAAAATTGCCTATTCACCCCCCTCTAGTCGATATAATGCACTTTCAATTGGTATGAGAGTAAGGTATTGCTACCTCTTGAGCTTGCGTTGGTTTTCCCTTGAAGAGGAAAGGGTGATGCAGCGAAGTAGATAAGTATTTCCCTTAGTTTGTTGAGAACCAAGGTATCAATCCAGTAGGAGGAACAAGCAAGGCCCCAGTAGTAGTACCTACACAAATAATCAAACACTTGCACCCAATGCTATAAAGGGGTTATCAATCCCTTCAGAGTTATTTGCAAGGATGAGATATGATAGAGATAGATATAAAAGATTGCGGAAACAAAATTAAATAAATTGCAGCAAAGTATTATTGGTATTTTTGGTTTATAGATCTGAAAATATAATATGGAAACTAGACCCGGGGGCCATAGGTTTCACTAGAGGCTTTTGTCATAAAAGAAATTAATACGGTGGGTGAACAAATTATTGTCGAGCAATTGATAAAAAAGCGAATAATTATGAAGATATCTAAGGTAATGATTTTGCATATAGGCATCACGTCTGCATCAAGTAGATCGAAACGATTCTGCATCTACTACTAGTACTCCGCACATCGACCGACTTCTACCTACATCTAGAGTATTAAGTTCATCAAGAACAGAGTAACGCATTAAGTAAGATGACATGATGTAGAGGGATAAACTCGAGCAATATGATGAAAACCCCATCTTTTTATCCTTGATGGAAAGAATACAATACGTGCCTCGCTACCCCTACTATGTCACTGGGTGAGGACACCGCAAGATTGAACCCAAAACTAAGCACTTCTCTCATTGCAAGAATTACCAATCTAGTTGGCCAAACCAAACCAATAACTCAAAGAGACTTGCAAAGATATGAAATCATGCATATAAGAATTCAGGAGAGAATCAAATAATATTCATAGATAATCTGAACATAAACTCACAATTCATCGGATCTCGACAAACACACCATAAAAGAGTATTACATCGGATAGATCTCCATGAAGATCATGAAGAACATGGTATTGAAGATCAAAGACAGAGAAGAAGCCATCTAGCTACTATCTATGGACCCATAGGTCTATGGTGAACTACTCACGCTTCATCAAAGGGGCAATGGAGTTGATGTAGATGCCCTCCGTGATCAATTCCCTCTCTGGAAAATTACCGGAAAAGGCTCCCAGAATGGATCTCTCGGAAACAGAGGCTCCCGGCGGCGGAAAAGTATTTGCGCTCCTATTTTTGGAGATACGGGAATATTTGAGAAATTATAGGACAAAGAATAGGGTTAGGAAGCATGGAGGTGGCCCACAAGCCACGGGCGTGGCCACCCCCTAGGGCACGCCTTGCAGGTTCCCGGCCCCCTACTCCAAGTCTCCTAGGTGTCTTCTGGTCCAAGAAAAATCTTTCCGAACATTTTGTTCCGTTTGGACTCCGTTTAATATTCCTTATCTGCAATAATAAAAAAATGTGGAAAAAACAAAAACTGGAACTAGGCTCTAGATTAATAGGTTAGTCCCAAAAAATAATACAAAACAACATATTAATGCATATAAAACATCCAAAACAGATAATATAATAGCATGGAACAATCAAAAATTATAGATACGTTGGAGACGTATCAGGTGCTCCCTTGTTCTATGTGATTTTGGTTTAACCACCTAGAGTTTTAGTTATGTCAACCGCAGGTATGATCAAGGTTACTGCGGGGTTTCCTACCTTTGAAGGAAAGGATTTCCCCTTCTGGAAGAACAAGAGGCGCATGCACCTTGAAGAAATTGACAACGATCTCTCGTACATTGTGGAAAATGGTGTTCCCTCCATCACTTCAACTATCACTGCTGCTGATGTGAGGAGATTCAAGAAAGTCGACTCTCAAGCGAAAAATATCATCTGTGGGCATCTAAGCAAAGGTCGGTATGGTAGAGTGAGTGCTTTGGGTTCTCCAAAGCTTATCTGGGAAAGGCTATCCAAAGTCAACGAAGGAGTGTCCACATAACGTGACTCTCGTATTGATGTTCTTTGCAATCGCTTCAAGAGACTTGATAATGAAAACTGTCAAGACACCTTTGATCGCCTCACTGCCATCTCCAATGAGCTTCAGCCTCTTGGGGCCAGAGACATCACTGACCATGAAGTTGTGAACAAACTGCTACGATCTCTTGATCCTTCATTCGTTACACTAGTACTGATGATTCAAGAACGAAGAGACTACAAGCTACTTGATCCTCCCGATATCCTTGAGAGACTCAATACTCATGAATTCCACCAAGAAGAGAAGAGAGATCTTTATGGACCAAGATATACAAGACCTCATGCGCTGAAGGCAAAGGCTATTTCCTCATCTGTAGAAGAAGACTCTGATTGCAGTCTTGGTGATCCCAAAAACTTGGTCAGGAACTTGCTATGCTCGTGAGAAAATTCCAAAAGTTCTCAAGGCATGGCCAGTTTGGAAAGTCCTCCAGAAGAGATATGAGTAAATCATAATCTTCATCTAAGGACTACAAGAAGAGAACCTGTCGTAAATGCAAGAACTTTGGTCACTACATTGTTGATTGTCCTCGTTGGGTGAAGGAATAAAAGAAGAAGAAGTACAAGGATGATAGTTCTGATGACTCAAAGAAAAGGAAGAAGTCTTCAAAGTCCTCATCACACAATAAGACCAATTCCATAAAGGCTCGGGAACTTATTGGCAAGGAAATAGATTCTAAAGAAGAATCTGAGGAATGTGATGAAGAGGAAGGTTCTGAATCAGAGTCTAGGGTGGCAAGCTTAGCCCTTGCTACCACATTCGTTAACAAGTCCATTTTCGACCTCGAAGAAAATGACAACATCAACAACATTGATGACCATGATGACGAATTTGCTCGCGCCTATTGCTTCATGGCAAAAAGTTCAAAGGTACCAAGTCACACTTACTCTTCTGACTCTAGTGACTGTGAACCTGATGATTATCAAAAACGTAGTAACTATAATCTTGCTAATATTGCCACTAAGCAACAGACTACTATTGAAAAGCTTTAGAAACTGCTAGGCAAAAGTGATGACATGCTGAGTGATGAAATGAATCGGACTCAAATCCTCACTAAAGATGTTCAAAGTCTCTAGACTAGGTTTGATAGTCTTCAAGAATATTATAACGCACTCTTGGCTGATCATGAGAAGTTTCCTATGAATTTCTACAAAGAAAGCAAGATATTGAGAAGCTAAGAATGTATGATGATGATATTCAAGTCAAAAACGATTCTTTGCTTTCTCAACACATCAGTACCACTCGGAAAGAATTCATTCCACCTTGTCTAAAATGCATCGAACGTGAAACTGCAAATTCCTCACCTAAAACTTCAAATGCTTCTATCGTTACAAATTCTTCAACTGTTTCTATGGTAACAAATTCCTCACCTGAGGAAACCACAATGGTCACTAACAAAAATGTAGGGTAAAGAAATTGTATGTGATAGGCATATACAAAAGCCTCAAAGGGCATCAAACCCTTTGCGATGCGCTCAAAAAGAAGATCCAGAACAGGAACCTGAGGAAAGAGGGTATTGCCTTTGAGAGGAAACTAAATGTTGATGGTTCATACTGGAAACCTGAGCAATATCCCAAAACCTCATGGGTAGCTACAAAAAGACCTCCTTGATTCAACCACTCTAACATGCTTTACATGTAAAATCTCATATTCCTCTGATGAGTCACTTGACTCAAACTATAAATTGTTCAAAAATTAGGCTGGTGAAGTATTTGCTTGATATGTTGGAACTAACTGCGGGAATGGACCACCCCTGAGGAAAATCCGGGTTGCCAAAAGCATCTTGTAAAGTCTTCATGTGAATGTCCTCATGACACCACCAGCGAAACAATAGGAACACCAAATCAAATTCCTCAGGTGGACCAAAGTCTTCACAAGGATCAAAATCCTTATATAGTCAAAACTATGCTCGGACTCGCACTAATGCCTCTGATACGCAGGGAAGCTATAAGGGACATGAATATGTCATTATTCCTCAAATCACCATGTTCATAAGTCCTCAAAACATTTCTCTTCCTATTCATTTGAGTACTCTAACCCCCTCCCGTGAAATGAAGTGTATTAGCCTCAATGCCTCAATTCTCATATGGTGCTCGTAGGATGATAAACTCTTTACCACCCCTTCAGATGCGGGTGGTGAGGGAATCGAACTAATCACTTCTGCACGTCAGGTCTCCACATAAAAGTCATTATCTCAAGAATTTGCTGGAGACCTAAGGAAATTGCTTGATAGGGTGCAAGCTAATCCTCATGAAATGATTTGTCATTCACTCGCCGTCATTATGTCTAAACTATACTTTATGTGATGAAATTCAAGTATGATGAATTTGATATCATATTCTTCACACTGAAGCATCTGAGATGGTAAGCAACGCTAATTCATCTACAGGTTGACAAACCCAAAACCACAGAGTGGGTTCTTGACAGTGGGTGTACAAAACACATGACTCGTGACAACAACCTACTGATGAATATCCCACTGACTTCAGCACCACTGAAGCATATCACCTACGTTGACTCAGGTAAAAGCAAGGTATTAGGACTTGGTAAAGTGGCTATCTCTAACGATCGACACATGGACAAATTCATGCTTGTCGAATCCCTTGGGTTTAACGTCATGCCAGTCTCAATGATTTGTGATCTTGATATGATTTTCATTTTTGGAAAATATAGATGCATAGTCATCATGGAACCTGACAAATCCAAAGTCTTCGAATGCTTTAGGAGAGGAGACTTGTATATTGCTGATTTCTCAGCACGTCCTCAACCAGCCACATGTCTCCTTGCAAAAGCCTCGGAGGGCTGGTTATGGCATCAATGACACGCAGGCATGAGGAATTTACACACACTAGCTAATAAGAAGCATGTCATTGGCATCGAAACCGTCAAATTCCACAAGGACCATCTCTGTGGGGCTTGTGAGTCTGGGAAGATGACCAGATCCAAGCACCCATCAAAGACTATCATGACTACTACTCGTCCTTTTGAACTGCTTCACATGGATCTCTTTGGACCTACTCATTATGCTACTCTAAGCAATGCAACATCTCTATATGGCTTTGCCATCATTGATGACTATTCTCGTTATAGTTGGGTGCATATCATTCTTTACAAAACTGAAGTGCATGAAGTCTTCAAATGATTTTCCTCAAGGGCCTCAACGAACTTCGGTGTCAAGATCAAACACATCAGGAGTGACAATGGGACAAAATTCAAGAATACACGCCTTGATGACTATCTTGATGAAATTGGTATTGCTCACGAATTGTGTGTTCCTTATACTCCTCAACAGAATGGCGTCGTCGAGCGCAAGAACAGAACTCTAGTTGAAATAGCACGGACTATGCTTGAAGAATATCAGACTCCTCGTCGCTTCTGGCCTAAGGCAATCAACACTGCCTACCATATCATCAAGAGGAACCCTCAAAAGTTGTTGAAGCCTTCATGGAGCCTGAGTGGATTCAAGCCATGCAAGATGAACTTCATCAATTCAAACGGAACGATGTCTGGGAACTCGTCAAATGGCCAGATCCTCGGAAGCACAACATCATTGGTACAAAGTGGATTCACAAAAACAAGCAAGATGACGATGGTCAAGTAGTGAGGAATGCTACTGCAACAAAAGACCTTCCAACGGCGCCAGAAATAGGCACGTCGATGGGAGAATACTTGGCTTGATCTTTCTGCTGCGGCTATGCCTTAAGGGACTTCCTAGGAAAGTATGCAAAGGATTTCCCCCGTGGCCTTCGAGCCTTGCGTTGGTGTTCCCTCGAAGCGGAAAGGGTGATGTAGCGTAGTGGTGGTAAGTACTTCCCTCACTTTGAGAACCAAGGTATCAATCCGGCGGAAGAGTATCTCAAGATCCTGCACAAACACAAAAGCTTGCACCCAACGCTATGAAGGGGTTGTAAATCCCTTATAGATTGTTTGCCAAGTGAGAACTGAAAGCAACAAAGTAACAAAGCAAAGTAAAAGCAGAGGTGTAAACGATGGATGTGAACAGACCCGGGGGCCGTAGTGTTAACTAGTGGCTTCTCTCATGGAAGCAAGTAGACGGTGGGTGAACAAATTACTGTCGAGCAATTGATAGAACCGCGCAAAGTCGTGACGATATCTATGCAATGATTGTTTCTATAGGCATCATGTCTGAAACAAGTAGACCGATACTTTCTGCATCTACTACTATTACTCCACACGTCGACCGCTATCCAACATGCATCTAGTGTATTAAGTTCATAAGAACAGAGTAACGCCTTAAGCAAGATGACATGATGTAGAGGGATAATCTCAAACCAATGATAAAAACCCCATCTTTTTACCCTTGATGGCAACTACTTGATGTGTGCCTTGCTGCCCCTACTGTCACTGGGAAAGGTCACCACATGGTAGAACCCAAAACCAAGCACTTCTCCCATTGCAAGAACCATAGATCTAGTTGGCCAAACAAAACCCAAGACTCGGAGAGACTTACGAGGATATCAAATCATGCATATAAGAAATCAGCAAAGACTCAAATATATATCATAGGTAATCTGATCACAAATCCACAATTCATCGGATCTCGACAAACACACTGCCAAAGAAGATTACATCGGATAGATCTCCATGAAGATCATGGAGAACTTTGTATTGAAGATCCAAGAGAGAGAAGAAGCCATCTAGCTACTAACTACGGACCCGTAGGTCTGAAGTGAACTACTCACGAGTCATTGGAGGGGCGATGATGATGATGAAGCAGCCCTCCAACTCCAAAGCCCCCTCCGGCAGGGTGCCGGGAAGGGTCTCCAGATGAGATCTCGCGGAAACAGAAGCTTGCAGCGGCGGAAAAGTATTTTCGAGGCTCCCCTAATTTTTTGCGGAATATTTGGGAATTTATAGGCCAAAGACCTAGGTCAGGGGGCGGCCAGGGTGGCCACAAGCTTGTCCACTGCCGCCTCCCCCCTAGTGGTGTGGTGGGAGCTTGTGGGCTCCCTGGAGCCCACCTGACTTAGCCCAAAGCCCCCCTGGTCTTCTTCCGTTCGGGAAAAAATCATTTCGGGGTTTTTATTCCGTTTGGACTCCGTTCCAAAATCAGATCTGAAAAGGGTCGAAAACACGGAAAAAACAGGAACTGGCACTTGGCACTGAATTAATAAGTTAGTCCCAAAAAAGATATAATAGGTACATAAAACAACCAAAGAAGACAAGATAACAGCGTGAAACCATCAAAAATTATAGATACGTTTGAGACGTATCAAGCATCCCCAAGCTTAACTCCTGCTCGTCCTCGAGTAGGGAAGTGATAAGAATGAATTTTTGATGCTTTCATGCTAACTAGCATAGGTGTCCTTTGTAATTCCTCTTATGTGACGTGAATGTTCAGATCCATTAGATTCAAAACAATAGTTTTCTATTGATGTGGAAACAATAATAATTCAAGCAAACTAGAAAGGTAATCATGAACTTTCAAAATAACAAGGCCAAAAGAAAGTTATCCCTACAAAAGCATATAGTCTGGCTATGCTCTATCATCATTGCACAACGAATTTAAATCATGCACAACCCCAGTATTGGCCAAGTAATTGTTTCACACCTTTACTTTCTCAAACATTTTCAACTCTCACGCAATACATGAGCGTGAGCCATGGTTATAGCACTATAGATGGTGTGGAATGTAGTGGAGGTTGCAAGATAAAAAAGGAGAAGATAGTCACATTAACTAGGCATATCAATGAGCTGTGGAGATGTTCATCAATAGATATCAATGCGAATGAGTAGGGATTGCCATACAAATGATGCACTAGAGCTACGAGTATGTGAAAGCTCTTAAAGAAAACTAGTGGGTGTGCATCCAACTTGCTTCCTCACGAAGACCGAAGGCAATTTTGAGGAAGCCTATGATTGGAATATACAAGCCAAGTTATATAATGAAAATTTCCCACTAGCTATATGGTGGTGCCAAAATGAGAGACTCTCAATCATGAAGATCATGGTGCTTTAGTATGCACAAGTGTGGAAAAAGTAGTAGCATTGTCCCTTCTCTCTTTTTCTCTCATTTTTTTATTTTTGTGGGTCTTTGGCCTCTTTTTTGTGGGCTTCTTTGGCCTCTTTTATTTCCTCACATGGGACAATGCTCCATTAATAATGATCATCACACTTTCAACTCAAAACTTAGAGCAACTATGACTCTATATGGAATGCCTTCGGTAGTGTACCGTGGCAATGATCTAGCATGGCATAGACATCAATGGAAACATCATGCTAGCTATCTTATGATCGTGCAAAGGCAAAGTAGACGTGGTGGCACATATCATGGTGGTAGTTGCATGGTAATATATCTCGGAATGACTTTGAAAAATTCATAGTAGGTAGGTATGGTGGCCGTTTTGAGGGAGGCTAATGGTGGGTCTTGTGCACCGGCGAAAGTTGCACCGCACTAAGAAGATAGTGATGGTGGAAGGTGAAAGTGCATCTAAACCATGGACTCAACATTAGTCATGAAGAACTCATATACTTGTTGCAAAAGTTTTATTAGTAATCGAAACAAAGCATTCAATGCATACTCCTAGGGGAAGGGTTGGTAGGTATAAACCAGCGCGCGATCCCGACCGCAACGCAAAGGATGACAATCAATATACTAAGCATGCTCAGATTTCATCACATAGCAGTTCACCATACGTTCATGCTACGGGAATCACTAACTTCAACACAAGTACTTCTAGATTCACAACACCTTACTAGCATGACTTCAATATTACCATAACCACAACTCAAAACTAATTGAGATGAATCAAACTTCTCTAACTATTCAATGCACATGAAGGTGGAAGTTTTCGTATCCCTTTGGATAACTACCCCTTTTGAGACTACTTTCAAAGCATAGATCAACTACCAAGCCACGCACCGCTGCGCTCTAAAAGATATAGGTGAAGCACATAGAGAAAAAGTATCTAGCTCAAAAGATATAAGTGAAGCACATGTGAACTGAATTGTCTACCAAAAGATATAAGTGAAGCTCGACAAAATCACGGTGTGTGCATGTCTCTCTCTCTCTAGGTGTGCAGAAAGGATGATTGTGACACAACAAAATAAAAGACTCCTACGATACAAGAAGCTCCAAGCAAAAACACATAACATGTGGTGAATAAAAATATAGCCCCAAGTAACGTTACCGATGGATTGAAGACGAGAGAGGGGATGCCTTCCCGGGGCATCCCCAAGCTTAGGCTTCTATGGCATCCTTGAATCTCTTGGGGTGCCTTGGGCATCCCCAATCTTGAGCTCTTGCCACTCTTTGTCTCTTTGTCCATAAGAACTTCACCCAAGACTTGAAAACTTCACAACAAGAAACTTAAACAGAAACTCGTGATAACATTAGTACAAGAAAGCAAACCACCACTTGCTTAGGTACTGTAGCAAACTTAAATTCTACTTGTGCTGATGTTGGGTTACTGTACTTTCAATCTTCCATGGCTAACACCCCCGATACTATCCATAGTTTCATCAAAATAAGCAACCAACACAACAAAAACAGCATTTGTTAACAGCAGACTAGTCTGTAGCAATCTACATATTTCGTATACCTCTGGTACTTCAAAAAGTCTGAAAAATTACGATAGTCTGAAGAATTTGCATAGCAATCAGCATAAAAAAGAATCAACTCAAAAGCTCTTACAGAAAAAAATTAAAATTCTTTTCGTGAGCAGAAAGTTTCTGGCTTTTCCAGCATGACCAAACGATCATCCCCAAGACTAATCATAACGGTTTTGCTTGGCACAAACGCAAAAAGAAACACAAAAAACACAATCATAACAGAATGATGAAAGTGAGGAAAACACAAAACAGAAAGAAAAAGGATAGATTCGTTGGGTTGCCTCCCAACAAGCGCTTTTGTTTAACGCCCTTAGCTAGGCGAAAGTGCTAGAATCACGTATAGTCATCTTTGGTGCTCAAACCATAAGTAGTGTGATTGTTTATCATCTTAAGGTTTTCGTATTTATTAGATGACTCACCACTAGCTTTAGGAACAAAAACAGGCTTGACGCTCTTTTTGAGAGTAAGATTTGGAGTATTTTGCACGGCGGCAAAAACGGAACCCAAGTTGGTTATGACATCTTCTAATTTGCCAATTCCAGAAGAATCATTAACTATAAGTTCCTTCTCCTTTAAATTTTTCAAAAAGTTTCCCACTTTGGATCCGTACTGAGTAATTTGATTGTGGATCTTTCTATCCAAACCCTCAATAAGTTCAACTGTGGCAATTTTGTTTTCAATAGCGTCAAGCCTTTGCATCACGTGTTCCAAGGTCAAGATAGTTCCATTAACCATGAGCAGGGGTGAGCCTACCAAATTAATGATAGCTCTATAGGAGTCAACAGTATGGCTCCCCAAAAAATTCCCGCCTACAATGGTATCGAGGATATACCTATTCCAAGGAGAAATTCCAACATAGAAAGTGCGAAGGAGGACGGTAGTGGATTGCTTACGAGTAGATCTACTTTGAGCATTGCAAATCTTGTACCAAGCGTCCTTCAAATTTTCTTCCTCATTCTGCCTGAAATTGAGAACTCCATTTTCAGGGGTGTCGTTTGGAGTGGTGGGTCTAGCCATTGATGGACTATCTCACGCACAAACGAACAGGAAGAGAGAATGAAACGGGAAAAAGAAAACGGCGAAGGAGAAAGTCGAATGAAAACGGCAAATGTGAAGTGGGGGAGAGGAAAACGAGAGGCAACTGGCAACAAAAGTAAATGCAAAAGAAGAGTTTGTGAGACCTACTTGGATATATCTTGATTTCTCCTCCCTGGCAACGGCGCCAGAAATAGGCGTGTTGACGGGGGATTACTCTTGTCTTGATCTCCTCGGCAAGTGATCCTCCTCCCCGGCAACGGCGCCAGAAATACTTCTGCTACTGCAACAAAAGACCTTCCAACGGCGCCAGAAATAGGCACGCCGAAGGGAGAATACTTGGCTTGATCTTTCTGCTGTGGCTACGCCTTAAGGGACTTCCTAGGCAAGTATGCAAAGGATTTCCCCCGTGGCCTTGGAGCCTTGCGTTGGTGTTCCCTCGAAGCGGAAAGGGTGATGTAGCATAGCGATGGTAAGTACTTCCCTCAGTTTGAGAACCAAGGTATCAATCCGGCGGAAGAGTATCTCAAGATCCTACACAAACACAAAAGCTTGCACCCAACGCTATGAAGGGGTTGTCAATCCCTTATAGATTGTTTGCCAAGTGAGAACTGAAAGCAACAAAGTAACAAAGCAAAGTAAAAGCGGAGATCTAAACGATGGATGTGAATAGACCCGGGGGACGTAATGTATACTAGTGGCTTCTCTCATGAAAGCAAGTAGATGGTGGGTGAAAAAATTACTGTCGAGCAATTGATAGAACCACACAAAGTCGTGACGATATCTATGCAATGATTGTTTCTATAGGCATCACGTCCGAAACAAGTAGACCGATACTTTCTGCATCTACTACTATTACTCCACACGTCGACCGCTATCCAGCATGCATCTAGCGTATTAAGTTCATAAGCACAGAGTAACGCCTTAAGCAAGATGACATGATGTAGAGGGATAATCTCAAACCAATGATAAAAACCCCATCTTTTTACCCTTGATGGCAACTACTTGATGTGTTCCTTGCTGCCCCTACAGTCACTGGGAAAGGTCACCACATGGTAGAACCCAAAACCAAGCACTTCTCCCATTGCAAGAATCATAGATCTAGTTGGCCAAACAAAACCCAAGACTCGGAGAGACTTACAAGGATATCAAATCATGCATATAAGAAATCAGCAAAGACTCAAATATATATCATAGATAATCTGATCACAAATCCACAATTCATCGGATCTCGACAAACACACCGCCAAAGAAGATTACATCGGATAGATCTCCATGAAGATCATGGAGAACTTTGTATTGAAGATCCAAGAGAGAGAAGAAGCCATCTAGCTACTAACTACGGACCCGTAGGTCTGAAGTGAACTACTCACGAGTCATTGGAGGGGCGATGATGATGATGAAGAAGCCCTCCAACTCCAAAGTCCCCTCCGGCAGGGTGTCGGGAAGGGTCTCCAAATGAGATCTCGCAGAAACGGAAGCTTGCGGCGGCGGAAAAGTATTTTCGAGGCTCCCCTGATTTTTGCGGAATATTTGGGAATTTATAGGCCAAAGACCTAGGTCAGGGGGCGGCCAGGGTGGCCACAAGATTGCCCACCGCCGCCTCCCCCCTGGTCTTGGCCAACTGGTGGGAGCTTGTGGGCTCGCTGTAGCCCAACTGACTTGGCCCAAAGGCCCCCTGGTCTTCTTCCGTTCGGGAAAAAATCATTTCGGGGTTTTTATTCCGTTTGGACTCCGTTCCAAAATCAGATCTGAAAAGAGTCAAAAACACGGAAAAAACAGGAACTGGCACTTGGCACTGAATTATTAAGTTAGTCCCAAAAAAGATATAAAAGGTACATAAAACAACCAAAGAAGACAAGATAACAGCGTGAAACCATCAAAAATTATAGATACGTTTGAGACGTATCAAGGAACAAGGCACAACTTGTAGCCCAAGGCTACACACAGGTTGAAGGAATTGACTTTGATGAAACTTTTGCACCTATTGCTAGACGTGAAGCTATTTGTATATTGCTTGCTTATGCTAATCATCACAATATAACTCTATATCATAGGGATGTGAAAAGTGCATCCCTCAATGGTAAGCTTAAGAAAGAAGTATATGTTCCTCAGCCGGGAACAATATATGTTGCTTAGCCCCTAGGTTTTGAAGAACTGAAGCATCCAGACAAAGTCTTCTGACTCAAAAAGGCACTCTACGGTCTCAAGCAAGCCCCTCGGGCGTGGTATGGTACATTGAAGGAATTCTTTGTGAAGAAAGGCTTGAAACCCGGCTCACTCGATCCCACTCTTTTCACAAAATCCTATGATAATGAACTATTAGTATGACAAATATATGTGGATGATATCATCTTCGGTTGTACTGACAAACGTTACAGTGATGAATTCGCCTACATGATGGGTGAAGAATATCGTCTATGATGGGGGAGCTGTAATTCTTCCTAGGGCTTCAAATTCATCAAGAACGCAACGACATCTTCATTTCTCAAGAGAAATACCTCAAGGATGTCTTGAACAAATTCGGCATGAATGAATGCAAAGGCGTCAAAATTCCTATGCTAACTAACGACCACCTCTACACTCACGAAAATGGTAAAGATTTCGATTAGCGGGTATATCACTCTATGATTTGTTTTTTATTGTACCTATGTGCATCTAGGCCAGACATAATTCGTAGTGTTTGCATGTGTGCTCGTTTCCAAGAAAAATTGAAGGAATCACACCATAAGGCTGTGAAACATATTCTTCGATATCTAGCTCACACACCAACACTTGGATTATGGTACCCCAAGGGCTCAAATGTTCACCTCATTGGATATTCTGATTCTGATTATGCTTGTGAACGTGTGGATTGCAAGTCAACATGAGGCACCTACAATTTCCTCGGACGATCCATAGTATGTTGATCCTCAAAGAAGCAGAACTTTGTATCACTTTCCACTGCCGAAGCTGAGTACATTGCTGCTGGCTCTTGCTGTGGTCAACAGTTGTGGATGAAGCAAACCCTCAAGGACTACAACATCAACATGAAGAATGTGCCCCTCTATTGCGACAATGAGAGTCCAATCAAGATTGCATACAACCCAGTACAACACTCGAAGACCAAGCACATGCAGATTCGTCATCATTTTCTTCGTGATGATGTACTCAAGGGCACAACATCATCGACCACATGAAGACTGAAGGCCAACTAGCGGATATCTTCACTAAGCCCTTGGATGAAAAGAGATTTTGCAAGTTGCGGTGAGAGCTAAATATCTTAAATCTTTGAATGTTCTGTGAAAAAGGCACACATCCAAACGCTTATGCAAAATTGATGACTTAGACGTGCAACACACAAAGAAATATTTTTCTTCTATGAATGAAGAATAACACTCTAAGTGTGAAGAAATTAATGAAGAATTTGATTCTCACGGCGCTACGGCAATTGTACGTGGTGCATAAAATCATCATTCTTATACAGTCGGTCATGCCACCACCCAAGTTGAAATTCTTCAAAGATGAAATTATTCAAAACTAAGACTTTTTGCAAAATCCTCAAAATTTCAAATCCTTCAAAAAAATTATGTGTTGATCTTCAATGACTATATACTAAGCTATGAACTTTCAATGTCCTCAACATCATTCACTTATTGCTAAGTCTTCAAGTTGGTTTTTCTTCTAAGTGAATGTGATCGAACCCGTCTCCCCTCTATGCTAAGCTCAACCCAAACTATTCTCAACTCTTCATATGTGTTCTATTTGACACTTCTTCAAAGTCTTCACTAAGCCCTTGTCAGCTGAAGACTTTGCTAAAAAAATCCTAAAAATTTTAAAACACAAATTTTTCGGGCGTTACCGCTCTAACTACACCCACTATCCACAATAGGATAAGCATGATGTCCACTAAATCCACCACTTCGTAAGTGGGTGACGCCTGTCAAGCGGAGAGGAAGAACCAGGGGTATTGCTTCCAAAATTCTCGCTCTAGACCATTTCACGTGAGCTATAAATAGCCCCTACCCCATCAGTAAAAACTCTTCCATTCATTCTCATCTTCCCTCGCTCAAGCTCCAACCTAGCGCCACCGCTGGAAATCTTCCTCGCCGGTGAGGACCAGCTTCACTGCCTCGCCCTCACCATCGTCGGACTCACATCGACAGCGGATCATCTTCCTCCTCCGCCGCCATAGCTATCTTCAGTCGCCAAATTAGGGCATTGGAGATCTGAACCGACGAGCTTTAGTTCTACCCTTCTCACTTCGTCGTGTTCTTCACACAGGGTAATTAAAATCTAATTTTACTGCACTTGTTGATCTTCATATTTACATTGGAACAGTGAAAACTATTATTCCTCAAAAAAATCTTTAGATGAACACATCCATGTCTAGAACACTTGATGAATTTCCCTAAGTTACTAAATTCTTCACGAGATTCCTCAATTGTGTAAATTTTTGAATCTGCACAACTCTCGAACCCAAGACCAGAATGCTTAGCGAAATTCTTCTACACGGTATTGGTCAAATTATTCAACTTGAGTCATTTTTAAATTCCTCAACTCTGAGAATGCATATGACCTCTCCAAATTCTTCGCACCTTTACTCTGTTCATTGGTATAAAATGTCAGCTAATGAATCACTAGGTTCTCATCAACTTAACTCGTTTGCAGCGTACCTAGAAGAAAATCTTCCCTTGTCATCAGATTCATCAAGAATTCAAATTCCTCAGCGAAGTTCTCAACTGAAGAAAATGGATGATGACAGGAAATAGAAAGGTGGCAAGAAGCCAGAGACCAACACTGCATTTGAGATACGTGAAGACATTTATGCTGAGTACTGCACGTCTGATGAGGCAATTCATGGGAAACAAACCAAAGAGAAGCGCAAGATTAGGCTTCAAAGGATTGAACGCCGATGGGCAAAGGAGTGGAAAGCATACAAACACGTCACTCCCAAGTATGCGAGGAAATTTTCCCTCAAGCCCCCATGCAACCGATCTCCTCTGGGAGATCAACAGAGTGCTCATCCCTCAAGCATGGTCATTATTAAAGATTATCCTGAGGATAAATCAAAGTATCTGGCAAAACTGAGGAAAGTCGCGAAACAAGAGTAACGACCTCCAATGAAGAATCTACAACTGCAGGTGTTGCTGCTTCCCCTGTGCTGCTGAGGCTTCTGGCACTGAACATGCCCCATAGAAGGTTCTGATGAAGAAAACTCTATAGTCAAAGTCCTCACAATTGCAAAATCCTCAGCCATCACCAAGTGTTGTTGGAAAAGCCTCAACTACTACAAAGTCCTCATATGTAGCAAAGCCTTCACCACCAATGCAACCCCAGTCAAGTCAGCAAACAACAGGGACCTCAATTCCCTCAAAATCATGTGCGTCTGGTTCTGCACACAATTCTTTAGGTGGGATTCTGAAGACAAAGATGATTGTTGGAAGAGGAACAAGGCTAAGCCCAAACAAAGTTGTCATCAATGTTCCTTCTGCATCACAAGAAGATGATGAATATGATGATGAAACACTTGAAGCCATCATCAGAAGCAAACAAGAAAGGTTGCACAAGCAAAAGGTACCACTATTTCTCTCGCACTTAATCCAAAGGTGGTACTGGATTTCATTGATCTCTGGTATGAAGATCCAAACACACACATTGATGATTTGAAGCTTCCACCTGGACCTAGTCACATGGTGGCCACTTTCATCAATGAAGAAAAATGGAAGGCCTAGCAAGCCAAACAAGCTAAAAAGGCAAAGCCTCAAAAGGAGAAGTATTTGCAACAAAATCTTCTGACCATGACGCCAGAGCAACTTGTCTCCACTCAAGCTGAGATCAAAATCCCGAGTGAGAAATTCACAGGCTATAATGCTGACAGGAAAGGAGCCAAAGTGTGATTCGTCACAAAATCTACTAAAGTCGTAGCAAATTGCAACAAAAGGGTTGCAGCCCCACCGCAACCATCAATTCCTTATTCCACCAGCACTGCTGAACTGCCTAAAGACTGTACTTATGAACCTGCCAGGCCAGCTAACGAATATGCTATGCCTGAAGAAAATGCTCCTTCACGGAAGTCTTCAACTATGAAAAAAATCACTCTTCCTTCTGCATCAAAAGTGAAGAAAAGCAAAGCCGCTGAAAAGGAAGCTAAGAAGAGAAAGGCATCAACAACTTCAGTGTCATCAGAAGAAAAACGCGTGAGGACTTTGGAAAGTTCCTCAACAGCTCCGATTGATTCCACACCAATCAACATTGCACCATCTTATTTGATTTTGTCATATGGTGAGGAACATATCATCCCAGAAGGGAATGAAGAAATGGAAGAAAACAGCTCTGCTGCTTCCACACCCATGGATGAGGAAATTCAAGCTTATCAAATTCCTCAAGCCTCAACTCCTCCTCCTCAGAACACAAAGGTGACTGCTGAAGAAAAGGATGAAGATGTGGACATTGCATTCACCACAATAGTGATGCATGATAAATTTTGGGAAAAAGCTCATCCAAATTCGCCACTAGACACTCCAATTCCTCAAATACATGAATCCCCAGCAGGCACCAAAGTTCTGACTGGACCTGAAGCAAAAAAGCACTCTCACAAAGTCTATCTCGGAACAAGCATTAGTTGCATCAGCTAATGAAACTAAGAAGGTTGAAGAAACTGCCGCGCCAGAAGCTGAAACATCGGCTCAGCATAAACCTCAGACTGAACAACATGTGCATGAAGATACTGCACATGTCCAAAATGAAGAAACTGTTGATGAACTATTTGTTGAAAATCCTCAAAAAACAGTCTTTGTGGCTAAAATTCTTCAAGTTGATGAAATTCCTGAGCTAAATCTTCAACCAAAGCCTCGTCAGCCTTAGTCAAAGAGGCCAAAGTTACAAAAAGAATATTTCTATGATGAACATCACTTCTTCACTGGTGCAAATCCATATGACAAACTTCGTATCAGGCACAGGAAGTTCTAGACCAGAACACAACTCAACTACTATGATGTTGTGCTCATAGAAAAGAAGAAGATCTTCCACCACACGCATATTCGTCATGGAGATATGGAAGAAATTCCTTGCTTTACCCCAGTTCTGAGTGTTCTTCAACTTGCAAGGCTACTAAAATTCTCCATCGATATTTGTGACTGTAATACAGAGATTATCCGTCAGTTCTATGCCACTCTCCACATCACTGGTGACCCCAAAAACATCAACTCTTGGGTCTTGGACTGGATGACTGATAATACTCATTATACTGCTCCAGCCACTGAATAGCTTCGAGCTCTGCGAGTTCCAATTCCTTCAGAAGAAGCAATATATTTATATGATGAAAAAGAGCTGCCAAATCATCTCATGGAAGTACTCATGAAGCCATTAGCTCTGGGCAAGCCTCCAAGGACTCAATTCCTAGTGAAGGAATTGAAATATATGCCCAGAACAGCCTACAAGATCTTGGCTTACTCCTTCGCTCCTATCAATGTCCATGACTCTAAAGAAGATGTTGTGGGGATCATGAAGAACATGTTGTTTAACATCATTCGTGGAATCCAAATAAATCTTCACGACTTCTTCTTGAGGACTTCAGCCAACAATGCCTTGTCACCATTTGAGCTGAATATATATGCGCCCTGGATTATGAGATTCATCAGAGCCACATCCTCAATCCACTATGAAGCTGATTTTCGGAATCACCTCAGTTACCTGCCTCCCCTTCAAGTCATCAAGAAATATTTTGAACCGATTGAGGGAAAAGGCAAGTCTGTGATTGATGAAGGAACTCGGCCACTGGATGGTCAATTTTGCAAGGTTGCATCATATTCTACCTATGATGACACTGCCTCACAAGAATCTGATGGAAGAGCAAAACCTCCAAATCAAACTATCCCAAGGGTGATGACTAACAATGCAACTCAGAATGCTATGAGGAAAAACCACTACTATCTTCACGAAGTATTTGATCGCACTTGGGCCATATTGTCACACCTCAAGACTCCCGAGGAACTGTAGGAAATAGAGTTCACTCAAGACTTCGACTGGTCATAACCACCAAAGAAGAAATTCAATAAGATCCGAGTTCCTGACTTGGTGGATAGTTCATTTTCCACATTCCACTCTACTTATGACGATGAAGATCTTCATGACACTTCTGCATGCCCAACATCGACGAATGACCCAAAGAATGCTGGCGGTCCTCCTCCAACAAAGAAGTGATATTCTTCAAGGGTGCTAGTCATCAGTTTCGTCCCCTTTCATCAGTTTATGACAAATGGGAGAAAGCTGAGTTAGTCTTCAAGCGGGTCTACTTTATGGTTTTATAAACTTTATTAAGTTACAAACTCTCATTCTTCTGAAGTTTTTGCTATAATGAGTTGCAACTTAAGCCCGATGGTGGTCTAACACTTTTGCACAATTTTTCTCGCATGCTTATTCCTCAAGTTGATTAAATCCATGCATGCTGAAATTCGTTAGACACCATTTTTCATCATGCATTTCAAATTCCTCATACTATATGTTAAATGCATGCTCGAATTACAAGATATAGGGGGAGATCTCCATGGTATAAATCCTCAATGTGCATTTGCAATCCAAAGCAAATTCCTCAAGTATGCACATCTTTAGGGGTAGTTTCTCTATATCTTGTTTTCAAATTCCTCAAACTCTGTACTTACACTTCATATTTTTATCCCCATTGAAAACTTAACCTATTTTTCATCAACCACAAAAAGGGGGAGATTGTAAGTGCAACTAGTGCCCCTTAGCGATTTTGGTGGATTCAAGACTTACATGTTAAGAGACTAATATGTTTGTGAGTGTACACATGCCCTATAAGTCACTCAGGAGTTTGAGTTATTCGAAGACTTTGCTCATTCCTTGAAGACTTTAAAAGCAAAAAATTGCTATCCCTCATGAAGACTTTGAAAATGAGGAATTTGATGTGTCCCGAAGAAAATACTCTGAAGACTTTGAAGCTTGAAGATTTACTCCTTTTGTTTCATTTTCTTCCTTCTTGAGCCATAGGAACACCGTACTGTTAAAGGGGGTCGAGGTAATACTAAGGAAATACTTCCTCATGACGCTCAACTCAAATCCTACAATACCAAATCCTCAGAGTGAAGCCTTTGAAAATATCTCACTGATTAGTCAAAGTCCTCAGTGACAAAGACGAAGTTCTTCGGGGCGCTAAAGAAATTGCACTAACCCAGGAGTTAGGATTTCGCTAGTGTGAACTACCTATCAGTGAGGAACATGAGAGACATGAGGACTTTCACAGTTGAAAGATGTGACCATTGTCGTGCCGTGTGTCGCCTGTCCTCAATCCTATCCACTCAACGGTCATATCATTGGGGGCATTAATGTCAACTCATGTCGGGATGCTCCCAGGCTATAAATAGCCACCCCTACAACCACTAGTTGGTTGGGTGCTCCGATATAAAATGACACTTGTCATTTAGAGCAACCCAATCCTCGAGGACTTCGAGCGAAAATCATCAAGTGAGGAAAAACCCCAAATACCCAAACCAAAACCAAAACCCAAAGTTATTGAGCATCACTGAAGAGATTGTTCCTGTGTGGAACCGACGCTTGTTACCTTTGAGGACTCTGCATCCTCCAGATAGTTAGGCGTCAATGGTCTAGAGCATCCAACAGTCAATTGTGGATCGCTGGGTGACCGAGTTTGTGAGGGTTTGGAAGTTTTCCGTGAAGAGTTACCATGAGTGTTGGGCGAGGACTGTGTGTCCTTATCTCAAGGATAATATGGTAGGGATTGTGTATCCTTTGGTTTGAATACCAAGCCGCTCAAAACCAAATGTACAACTGTCACAACAGGTGTAACTGGGTTATCAAGCCATTGTCTTCATCGAGCTACGGGTTCTATTTCTTCAACTCTTTCTTTTCCTCAATTGCATGTTGATGACTTTGATCTGTACTGTTTGAAGAATTTGATTGAAGACTTCCTCTGAAATACTCACCTCAAATTCTTCATTTAATTATTCATCACCTGCTTATCCTCATCACGCGACTTGTGCAACCTGAACGTCTCGCCTCACCCTGAGGACTAAGCTATAGACGCGTTTTCATATATGTTTGAGTACTTATTCCGCTGCACTCGGTTCATGACTGAGGACATTCCTCACTAGGAATTTTCTCTCTGATGAATTTGTAAAAATTTCCTATTCACTCCCTCCCCCTCTAGTCGATATAACGCACTTCCATATTCTATTATGTTGGCATTGTTGAGAGAGTGCACTAGTGAAAGTATCAACCCTAGGCCTTATTACCAAACATTTATACAACGTTTTGCTCGTTGTTTTACACTTGCTACCTTGCTGTTTTTATATTTTCAGATTACAAAAACCTATATCTACTATCCATACTATACTTGTATCACCACCTCTTCGCCAAACTAGTGCACCTATACAATTTTCCATTGTATTTGGTGTGTTGGGTACACAAGAGATTTTTTGTATTTGATTGCAGGATTGATAAACCTTAGGTCATCCACTTGAGGGAGAATTGCTACTGTCCTACAAAAATCTGCGCTTAGAGGCCCAACATAGTCTACAAGAATAATGTTGTGTAGTAGACATCAATGTTCCAAGAATCTAGGGAATCTCCTCACAATCCTAGTCAATCCATTCATTGAACTTTTCCTGAATTATCCTTGGTAGAATCATTAGTGCAATGAAATATATGTTCTTTTGATGAGCAAATTTATTATGATGAAATCATGCCTCCTATGTATGATTATTATTGTGATGACATGTGTGCTATAAAGAATAAGGATAACCATTAAACTTGTCATCATGATTTTAATTTTCACATGGATTATATCAATCAACTATCTTATGATAGTTATTTTGTTGAGTTTGCTCCCACTACTACGAATGATAAGAATTTTTCTTGTGTAGGTAGTGATACGTCTCCGTCGTATCTATAATTTTTGATTGTTTCATGCCAATATTCTACAACTTTCATATACTTTTGGCAAATTTTTATACTATTTTTGGGACTAACATATTGATCCAATGCCTAGTGCCAGTTCCTGTTTGTTGCATGTTTTTTATTTCGCAGAATATCCATACCAAATGAAGTCCAAAGGCAATAAAAAAACCTACGGGGATTTGTTTTGGAATATTTACGATTTTTGGGAAGAAGGATCAACGCGAAACGATGCCCGAGGGGGTCACGAGCCCAAGAGGCGCGCCCTACCCCCCAGGCGCGCCTGGCAGGCTCGTGACCAACCCTTATGGCGGTTGGGGCCATTCTTTCGCCGCAAGAAAGCTAATATCCGGAAGAAAATCGTGTTAAAAAGACACCTCAATCGGAGTTACGGATCTCCGGGAACTAAAGAAACGGTGAAAGGCCAGAATTTGGGAGCGCAGAAACAGAAGGACACGGAGAGAGAGAGAGATCCAATCTCGGAGGGGCTCTCGCCCCTCCGCTACCATGGAGACCATGGACCAGAGGGTAAACCCTTCTCCCATCTAGGGAGGAGGTCAAGGAAGAAGAAGAAGAAGGGGGCTCTCTCCCCCTCTCTCCCGGCGGCGCCGGAACGCCGCCCGGGACATCATCGTGTGACGGCGATCTACACCAACACCTCCGTCATCTTCACCAACACCTCCATCACCTTCCCCCATCTATATTCAGCGGTCCTCTCTCCCACAACCCGTTGTACCCTCTACTTGAACATGGTGTTGTATGCTTCATATTATTATCCAATGATGTGTTGCCACCCTATGATGTCTAAGTAGATTTTCGTTGTCCTATCGGTGATTGATGAATTGCTATGATTGGTTTAATTTGCTTGTGGTTATGTTCTTGTCCTTTGGTGCCCATCATATGTGCGCGCGCGTGGATCATACCATAGGGTTAGTAGTATGTTGATAGGACTATGTATTGGAGGGCAAGGGTGACAGAAGCTTCAGCCTAGCATAGAAATTGATGCATACGGGATTGAAGGGGGGCCAATATATCTTATTGCTATGATTGGGTTTTACCTTAATGAACATTAGTAGTTGCGGATGCTTGCTAATAGTTCCAATCATAAGTGCATAGAATTCCAAGTAAGGGATGACATGCTAGCAGTGGCCTCTCCCACATAAAACTTGCTATCGGTCTAGTAACGTAGTCAATTTCTTAGGGACAATTCCGCAACTCCTACCACCACTTTTCCACAGTCGTTAAACTAACGTAATTGTTCCTTTATCTTAACAGCCCCTAGTTTTTATTTACGTGTTCTTTATTATCTTGCAAACCTATCCTATCACACCTACAAAGTACTTCTAGTTTCATACTTGTTCTAGGTAAAGCGAACGTAAAGTGTGCGTAGAGTTGTATCGGTGGTCGATAGAACTTGAGGGAATATTTGTCCTACCTTTAGCTCCTCGTTGGGTTCGATACTCTTACTTATCGAGAAAGGCTACAAATGATCCTCTATACTTGTGGGTTATCAAGACCTATTTCTGGCGTCGTTGCCGGGGAGAGATAACGTGGGGTGAATATTCTCGTGTGTGCTTGTTTGCTTTATCACTAAGTAGATTTATTTGTTGTTCTAAGTTGTTATCTATCTTTAGTTATGGATATGGAACACGAAATACCAAAACAATTAGGTGTACTTGCTACTCATGGAGATGGGGAACCTCCTAAAACCCTCGATGCTCGTTATGTGCAAAATATTATGCACTTCTTTAATAATCCTGAGAAAACCCCATTAAATTATATAATGGGATAAACGTTAGATGAACGTGAATACTTTAGGGATTATCGCTTGACTCAAAAAGGGAAACTATTATGGGATCAAATTCATATGTTGAAATGGTATGCTTGGGAACTATGCTTGAGATATGATATTACTTGTTGCTCTAGGATGAAGGCTCAACACCTTCCCTTTTCTTGTAAATTTAATGCTAATGAAGCCTTGGCTTCTTATGCTAATGGTATATATGATTACTATGATGTGGAACAAATAGGAGAGTTTGTTGCTTTTATCGGTGGTTATGAAATTAAAGCTCTGTTTTAAAAGTGTGATGATAATGATGATGTTTACCGATCTGAAAATTTGGTTATGCTTCGTTATTGTTATACTAATTATGAATATAATACCCATATTTATAGATTTATGGAGAAATTCTACGCTACCCAAGAAGAGACTAATATTTTGCAGGAAACTATTTGAAGAAGAAAATGCTGAAACTGTGAGCTCCTTAGATGAAAAAGATAACGAGGAGAGCGAAGAACAAAAGGAGGAAGAGCGGACTAGCTACCCGTTCCCACCTTCTAATGAGAGTAACTCTTCAACTCATACATTGTTTAATTTCCCTTCGTTCTTACCAAAGGATGAATGCTATGTTGATTGCTATGATCCCTTGGATTCGTTTGAAATATCCCTTTTTGATGAACTTGATGCTTGCTATGCTTGTGTCCATGATGCCAATATGAATGATGCTTATGAAGATGAACTTGCTATAGTTCCTTATGTTAAACATGAAATTTTTGCTATCGCACCCACTTATAATAGTCCTATTATCTTTTTCAACTGTCCCAACTACACTATATTGGAGAAGTTTGCTCTTATTAGGGATTACATAGATGGGTTGCCTTCTACTATTACACGATTTTGATGAATATAATATGCATGTGCTTGCTGCTCCTAATTGCAATTATTATGAGAGAGGAACTACATCTCCACCTCTCTATGTTTCCAATACGATAAAATTGCAAGAAACTGCTTATGCTATGTATTGGCCTTTACTTGATGTGCATGAATTGTTCTTTTATGACATGCCAATGCATAGAAAGAGACTTAGACTTCGTCATTGCATAATATATGTTACCTTGTGCTCACTACTAAATTACAAATCATTGTTAATTAAAATTGGCTTTGATATACCTTGGGATCCGGGTGGATCCATTACTTGAGCACTTTATGCCTAGCTTAATGGCTTTAAAGAAAGCGCTGCCTGGGAGACAACCTGGAAGTTTTAGAGAGTCATTTATTTCTGTTGAGTGCTTTTATATAGTTTTAAAAAAATATAGAGGGTAACTTAAAACTTTTTCAAAAAGAGAAGCTATTGAAAGGTGATGCATTGCGGAAGTGAGGGTTGACCTTGAACACTTCTGTTCATGCTCATGGAAACAATGTAGAATATTTCATGGAAGTTTCTTGAAAAAATAATTATCCCCTTGTACAATTCCATTGTACTATAAAAATAATGTGCCAAGTAAAGCCTTTATGATTAGTTTGGGTGATAGTTGTTTGATCATGCTGAAAAAGACAGAAACTTTGTGCTCACGAAATTATTTTTAATTCCTACCATAAAGAGATTTTGAGTTGATTCTTTTTTATGCTAACTGATATGCAAATTTCCCTAATTGTCATAATTTTTCAGAATTTTGGAGTGTCAGAAGTATGGTATCTGTTCAGATTACTACAGACTGTACTGTTTTTGACAGATTATGTTTTCTATGCATTGTTCTCTTATTTTGATGAATCTATGGGTAGTATTGGGGGGTATGAACCATGGTGAAGTTGGATTACAGTAGATATAATGCTAATATTAATTTGGAATGAGTTCACAACAGTACTTAAAGTGGTGATTTACTTTATTATACTAACGGATCTCACGAAGATTTTGTTGAGTTTTGTGTGATTGAAGTTTTCAAGTTTTGGGTGAGACCGCGATGGATGAAGGAATAAGGAGAGGCAAGAGCCTAAGCTTGGGGATGCCCGAGGCACCCCAAGGTAATATTCAAGGAAGACTCAAGCGTCTAAGCTTGGGGATGCCCCGGAAGGCATCCCCTCTTTCGTCTACAATCTATCGGTAATTTTACTCGGAGCTATATTTTTACTCGTCACATGATATGTGCAAATGCTTGGAGCGTCTTTTGTGTTTATTTTTCATTTTTCTTTTATGCACCATGCTGGTATGAGATAGTCCTTGGTTGATTTATAGAATGCTCTTTGCACTTCACTTATATCTTTTGAGTATGGCTTTATAGAATGCTTCATGTGCTTCACTTATATCATTTGAAGTTTGGATTGTCTATTTCCCTACACATAGAAAACGACCATTTGTAGAATGCTCTTTTGCTTCACTTATATTTGTTAGATCGGGGCATATATTTTTTAGAAAGAATTAAACTCTCATGCTTCACTTATACCTATTTAGAGAGTTAATAGGAGTTGGTCATTCACATGGTTAGTCATGAAATCCTACATAAAACTTGTAGATCACTGAATATAATATGTTTTATACCTTGCAGTAGTTTTGCGACATGACGATGTGATATTAGAGTCATGCTAGTGAGTAATTGTGTATTCGTAGAAATACTTGTGTTAAGGTTTGTGAAAGTGTGTTATATCGACTAGAGGGGGTGAATAGGAGATTTTTAGAATTTCATCACTGAGGAAATTTCTTTTGAGGAAATTCCTCACTGATGACTAACTTGCAGCAGAAACAGCAAAGGATCAGGAGTGCAAAGTATCACTACAGCAGTTTTCAAGGTGAAGAATATGAAAAACAGTTTGCACAATATGCATGCACATAGAAAACAGATGAGGATTAACTCGCGTGAAGAATTTGGGGTTGAGGAATTTTAGAGAAAGTCTTCAGCAAATTCTTCAAACAGTGATAGTGCAAATCATCAACATACAATATGAGGAATTTAAAGAGTTGAAGAAATAAAACCTGCTTCACAGTGAAGACAGTAGTTGATGACCCAGTTCCAACTGCTGTGACAGTTGTACATCTGGTTTGGAGCGGTTTGGTATTGAAACCAAAAGACAAACAGTCCCGGGACAAACAGTCCCGGGACAAACAGTCCCGGGACAAACAGTCCCTACGGTATTCTCCTTGGGCTAAGAACACACAGTCCTCGCCCAACACTCGTGGTAAGTCTTCACGGCAGACTTCCAAATCCTCACAAACTTGTTCACCTGGCAATCCACAATTGACTGCTGGATTGCTCTAGACCATGACGCCTAACCGTCTGGAGAATGCACAGTCCTCAAAGGTAAAAGGCTTCGGTCCCACACAAGAACAACTTCTTCAGTGATGCTCAATCACTTGGTTTTCGGTTTGTGGTTTGGTGTTTGGGGTATTTCCTCACTGATGAATTACTCTCGAAGACTCTGAGGAATTTGGGTTGCTCTTATGACAAGTGTCAGTTTCCAACGGAGCAGCCAACCAGCTAATGGTTGTGGGGGCGGCTATTTATAGCCGGGGAGCATCCCGACATGATTTGACATTAATGCCCTTAAATAATATGACCATTGGTGTGGATAAGATCAATGATGTGGCGCGACTTGCGGTAACGGTCGGGACCCTCAACTGTGAGAGTCCTCATGTCTCTCATATTCCTCACTTGAGGCTTTTGTTACGATTAGGCTTGGGTTGAGCATCATGAGGAAATTCATTCCGACGTGTTACTTTGACCCCCTTTAACAGTACGGTGTTCCTATGACTCAAAAGTGAAGAAAATAAAACAGACAGAAGTAAATCTTCATGCTTAAAAATCTTCAGATTGTTTTTCTTCAGGACACACCGAATTCCTCATTTTCAATTTCTTCATGAGGAATATCAATTTCATCGCAATTCTTTCGCGATTCAGTTCTTCAGCTTCAGATCAATTTCTTCAGCCGAAGATATACATTTTTTGGGGTCGATATTCATCGAATATTTCAAACTCCTCAGCGACTTATGGATCATGTGTACACTCATGAACACATTAGATACTTAACCTATAAGTCTTCAGACCACCAAAATCACTCAGGGGCACTACATGCACTTACAATCTCCCCCTTTTTAGTGGTTGATGACTATTAGGTTAAGTCTTCAAAGGGGATAAAAATATGAAGTGTACATACTCATTTGAGGAATTTGAAATCAATATTCAGAGAGACTCCCCCTGAAGATGTGCATATCTTGAGGATTTTGCTTTTCACACCAAATGCACATTGATGATTTATATCATGGAGATCTCCCCCTGAGTCTTGTAAATCATGCATACATACGACATATAGTGTGAATAAATTGAGGATGCATGATGACAAATGGTATCTAACGAATTCCAGCATGCGTGCATTAATATTTTGAGGAATAAGCATGCGAAGAAAAACGTTCAAAAGCGTCAGAGTACCATCGAGCTTAAGTTACAACTCATTACATAAAACACTTGAGAAGAGCCAAGAGTTTGTAACTTAAATAAAGTTTATAAGTCCCAAAATATATCCCGCGTGAAGACTAACTCAGATTTCTCCTCCTTTTTCATCAAGTGACAAAAACGGACAAACTGAGGACTAACGCCCCGTGAAGACTTTCACTTCTTGGCAGTTGAGGAAGACGCGTGAGGATTCTTGGGAGCAGACTTCCTCCTTGGACCAGTGGCAGTATCTTGTTGGTCTTCATCTGATTCAGCAGTGCGGAATGAAGAAAACAAACTGTCCTCAAGGTCTAGAACTGGAATTGGCCTGAATTTCTTCTTTGGTGGCCACGACCAGTCGAAGTCCTGTGCAAACTCCAATTCTTCAAGTTCTGCTGGAGTCTTCAAATGAGCCAGTGTGGCCGAGGTGCGATCAAAAACCTCATGAAGATAATGATGATTAAGCTTCACGGCATTCTGAGTTTCATTGAGGGTTTTCACAATGGCGTCGAACTGGCGTTTGACCCACTTGTGATTTCGATCAACCTTTTGGTGAAGACTGAGAAGAAGCTCTCTGGTATTCATCACCCTTGGAGCAACAGGACTTGGTGGATGGGTTTCATTGTCATCCCATGAGGAATATCCATCTGTCTCTTGGAACTAGCCATCAAGGGGCCGACTGCCTTCATTAGTAACAGACTTGCCTTTTCCTTCAACAAGCTCGAAATTCTTCTTGTTGACCCTTAGAGGAGGCATATATCCTTGGTGATTATTGAAATCAGCGTGACTGTTGATGCATGACCTTTGTCTGATGAATCTCATGATCCATGGAGCGTAAATCTTCAGGTCAAAAGGGGACATAGCATTTTCGGCCAGAGTCCTCTAGAAGAAATCATGAATGTTGATGGGAATGCCATGGATGGTGTTGAAGAGGATATTCTTCATGATGCCTACGACGTCTTCTTCATCCTCATGACCCTTGATAGGCGCAAGAACACTGCAGAGGATTCTGTAAACAGCCCTGGGTTCATACTTCAGCTCATGGACCAGGAAGGTTGTTCTTGGTGGTTGCCCCTTGGCCAAAGACTTCATGAGGACTTCCATCAGCTTATTTGGCAGCTCCCGTTCATCATACAACTTCACTGCCTGCTCTGAGGGAATTGACACAGGAAGTTCTCGCAGCAGCTCATTGGCAAGAGCCTTGAAGTGTGTGTGATGCGTCATCCAATCCAGCACCCAAGTGTTGATGTCTGTTGGATCTCCAGAGATGTGCAGAGTTGCATAGAATTGAAGAACAATGTCGTTGTTCCAATCGCAGATATCAAAGCACATAGGGAGCAGTCCTGCTTCATGAAGAACGTTGAGGACAGGGGCAAAGCACGGAATTTCTTCAAGCTCAACATGAGGAATATGCCTGTGCTGGAAAATCTTGTTTCTTCCACACATCACAGATGCATAGTAGTTGAGCTGAGTCCTGGTCCAAAACTTCAGGTGCCTGATGCGAGGTTTGTCATAGGGATTTTCTCCGATGAAGTACATGCGTTCCTCAAAGAAGGATTCCTTTTGAAACTTTGGCCGCTTGGAGAAGGGCTGACGCTGCATCGGCTGAAGGTTTTGCTTCTTACCTAGAGGGGAGACAATCATCCCAGTTTCTGGATTGATGACGACTAGAGCATTCTCTGGATTTAGTGCAGGGGCATTTTCCTCAGGATGAGGAATTTCATCTGCTTGTGCATCAGGCTGAGGAGCTTGCTCTGGTTGAGGAATGTCATCAACTTGAGCCTCTGGTAGAGGATTTTGCTCAGGAGGAGGAATTTCTTCATCGTGAGCCTTAGGTTGAGGATTTTGCTCGGGATTTGGATTTCCTTCAGGCTGAGGGTTTTCTCCTTGATTTTCCTCAGCTTGAGGGGTTTGCTTGGTGGAGGAGCCAAATTCATCAGTTGGTTCAGCTGATCCTTGAGCAGGTTCTTCAGGAGGAATGAAGGTCTGAGGACTGTCATCAATCCGAATTTCCTCATCGGTGTGTTCCTCAGACACAGCAGTCTTCATCTCCTCATCAGTTAAGTGCTCATTGTCTTCGCTTTCGAAGGGAGTCATCTCATAAGATGGAGCAATGTTGAGAGGCACAGGATCCAGAGGTGCATTTTCATCAAGAGATTTGAGGCGCTTGGCCTCGGTTGATTCTTCTATTGAGGAAGCTTTTCTCTTCTTGGCTTCCTTTTCAGCAGCTCTGGTCTTCTTCACGCCTGATGCAGACGGAGTCATTTTCTTCACCTTTGAAGATTTTGGTGAAGACGTTTTCTCTTTCGGAGACAGAGACACATCCGTCCTGGCAGTTTCCTCAGCTGAATCAGTTTCCTCAGCTGAAGTAGTTTCTTCAGCTGGAACAGAGTCATCAGTTGGCTTAGATGCATCAACTGGAGCAGTTTCATCAGCTGGAGCAGAGTCATCAGCTGGAGTTTCCTTGGTTATATCCTCAATAGCCGGTTCATCAGCACACCTTTCTTGAGGGATTTCCTCAGCAGGGGCAGTTTGAGGTTCCTCAATTTTAGGCTGCGGTGTTGTTGCTCGAGGGGCAGCCTTCTTGTTGTAATCATCAACTGGATCAGTAGCAAATTTGATGAAATTGCTCTTGAGACTTTGACGATCAGAGAGCTTAGTGTACTTGTCAGTCAAAGTCTTCAATTCTGCCTGTGTGGACACAAGTGCATCAGGCGTCAAGTTGAGGAGATTCTGTCTGAGGAATTTCTCCTTTTTGAGCTTCACAACCTTAGCTTGTTTGGTCTGCGTCTCCTTCCACTTGGCCTCGTTGATGAAAGTGGCCACCATGTGGCTGATGCCTGGGCGAAGCTTCAAATCATCAATAGGAGTGTTGGGGTCCTCATACCATATGTTGATGTAATCCAAGAGGACTTTTGGGTCCATGGCCAGAGGAATGGCGCTGCCTGAAGCTTGTGCTACCCTCTCCTGCTTGTTTCTGATGATGGCTTGCAGAGTCTCATCATCATATTCATCACTGCCTTCTGATGCAGAAGGGACTTTGATGATTTTGCCAGGGCTTGGTCTAGTTCCTCTCCCAGCAGTCACCTTAGTCTTCATTGGAGTTGGTGAAGACTTTGTCTCGGAGCTTGTTGCAGAAGGAACAGAGGAGCTGGAGACAGTAGGCAGTTGCTTCACAATTTGCTTGTGTTCAGGCTTTGAAGCCTTTGGTGGTGCTGAGGGTTTTGGTGTGGATGTTGGTGCAGCTTTCTGAGGCATTTTCTCCTAAGGCTTTGAAGCCTTTGGTTTCGGTGGCACAGACTTCATTTGAGGGATGGCTGTGCCAGAAGTTTCAGCTGCAGAGGAGGTGGCGGCAGTCGCAGCAGCAGCAGATTCTTCATTGAATTTCCTCACGATGGCTTTTGATTGCTTCTGAAGCTTTGACAAATGTTTTGACTTTTCTTCAGGATAGTCATCAATTGTCTTGAGGCTTGAGGGGTGTGCATCTTGATAATCCTCAAGAGGAGGCCGTTTGCGAGGAGGCTTAAGAGCGAATTTCTTCGCGTACTTGGGAGTGACGAATTTGTATTCTTTCCACTCCTTAGCCCACCGGCATTCTATCTTTTGAAGCCTTATCTTCCTCTTGGGCATTGTCTCTTGCTCATCAGGTGTGCAGTATTCCAAGTATATATCCTCAGGGATATCAATGGCAGTGTTCTGCTCAAGCTTCTTGCCACCCTTTTGCTTCCTTCCATCTTCCATTTTCTTCAGTAGAGGCTTTTGCTGAGGAAATTGAACTATTGAGGATTCTGATGAAACTTGTAGATTTTCTTCAAGAAACGCTGCAAATGAGTTAAGTTGATGAGAACCTGAGAATCATCAGCTAACATTTTTGTACCTGTGAACAGAGTATAGTTGCGAGGAATTTGGAGAGGTCATATGCGTTCTCAGATTTGATGAAATGAAAAAATTTAAAGTTGAGGAATTTGACCAGTGGGATGAGGAATTTGTCTAAGCACTCTGATCTTGGGTTCCAGAGTTGTACAGATTTGAAAATTTGCACAATTGAGGAATCTCGTGAAGACTTTTAGATGCTTAGTGAAATTCGTCAGTAGTTGAGGAATAAGCACTGTTTGGGGAATAGAGACTCGTGGACACTTGAGGAAAAACAGGTTTCACAAATCTATGGTAAAATAGTAGATCAAAAGGGCTGTAAAAATAGAGTTTGTATTTACCCTATATAGCGCGCACGAAGAACAGAGAAAGAAGCAGCGGTAGATGCTCTTCAGTGCGAGTCCACTGCGCCCTAACTCGGCAATAGAGAACAGCTACGGCAGCGGCGGACGAAGATGATCTGGTTCCGGCGTGATTTCGGCGACGGAGAGGTCGAGGCAGTCAAGCTTTTCCTCGCCGACGACAAGACTTCCAGTGGTGGCGCTAGGGCTTTGAGCTTTTCTGTAGCAAGAGGGCGATGGGACGAAGAAGATTTTACCGAAGGGGGATGGGGACATATTTATAGCCAGGTGGTAACTGTTGGCGCGAAAGTATTGGACCAAATAGCCCATGTCTCTACGTTTCCGCAAGACACGTGTAGCCCACGACCTAAGCGGTGGAGATCGTGGTTATCCGAACATGGGAAGTGGGGTTCAGTTAATGTGTAACAATATAAAAATCATTTTTGAAGATTTGAGGATTTTGTTACAAAATCATCAGCTGACAAGGACGCAGTGAGAATTTTGAACACAAGTTTCAAGTAGAACGCACATAAGAATTGAATAGACTGGGTGAGAGTAGCATAGAGGGAAAGTAGGGTCCGATCACAATCACTTAGATGAAATATCAAATTGAAAAAATAGCTATAAGTGCATGCTGTTGAGGACTTTGAAATCACAGTCTATCTAGGCAAACGAAAATCATCAAGTGTTTTTGAAAATTTTGATTAACTTGAGGATTTTGTGACAAAGCGTCATGATGATGAATTTCAGTTTTGAAGAAAGACAAGTTTGAAGAACAACTGTTTTGAAGAAAATCAACTTTTGAAGAAATTCAGCTTTGAAGAAATTTAACTTGAGGAATTTGAAGTTGGGTGGTGGCGTGACCCACCATATAAGAATGTTGATTTCAGACGCCGCGTACAATTGTCATAGGGCCGTGAGAATCAATTTCTTCGTTGATATCCGCACACTAAGAGTGATATTCTTCATTGGTTGAAGAAAATCGATTCTTCGTGTGTTGCACATCTAAGTCATCAATTTTGCATAAGTGTTAGGATGTGTGTATGTTTTTACAAAACATTTGAAGATTCTAAGATATTTAGCTCACACCGCAACTTGCAAAACCTTTTCTCATCCAAGGGCTTAGTGAAGATATCTGTCAGTTTATCATCAGTCTTCACATGGTCGATGATGATATTTCCCTTGAGGACATGGTCCCGAAGAAAATGGTGACGAACCTGGATGTGCTTAGTCTCCGAGTGATGTACTGGGTTGTATGCAATCTTGATTGCACTCTCATTGTCGCAGTAGAGAGGCACATTCTTCATGTTGATGCCGTAGTCCTTGAGGGTTTGCTTCATCCATAGCAATTGAGCACAGCATGAACCAGCACCAATGTACCCAGCTTCGGCAGTGGAGAGTGAAACGCAGTTCTGCTTCTTTGAGGACCAGCATACTAGTGATCTTCCGAGGAAATGACATGTGCTAGAGGTTGACTTGCGATCCACACGGTCACCAGCATAGTCAGAATCAGAATATCCCACAAGATGAAAATTTGAGCCCTTGGGCTACCATAATCCTAGTGTTGGTATTTGAGCTAAGTATCGCAGAATATGCTTCACGGCCTTATGGTGTGATTCCTTCGGTTTTGCTTGAAAACATGCACACATGCAAACACTAAGCATTATATCTGGTCTAGATGCACACAAATACAGTAAAGAGCCAATCATGGAGTGATATACCTGCTGATCGAATTCTTTACCATTTTCGTCAGTGCAGAGGTGGCCGTTAGTAGGCATTGGAGTCTTGGCACCTTTGCATTCATGCATGTCGAATTTCCTTAGAACATACTTGAGGTATTTCTCGTGTGATATGAAGATTCCATTCCGTTGTTGACGAATTTGAAGACCTAAGAAGAATTTCAGCTCCCCCATCATAGACATATGATATTCTTCACTCATCATGTAAGCAAATTCATCACTCTAACGTTTGTCAGTATAGCCAAATATGATATCATCGACATATATCTGGCACACAAATAGTTCATTATCATAGGATTTAGTGAAAAGAGTTGGATCGAGTGAACCAGGTTTGAAGCCTTTCTTCATGAGGACTTCCTTCAATGTATCATACCACACCCGAGGGGCTTGCTTGAGACCATAGAGCGCCTTTTTGAGTCCGAAGACTTTGTCTGGATTCTTTGGATCCTCAAAACCTGGGGGCTGAGCAACATATACTTCTTCCTCAAGCTTACCATTGAGGAATGCCCTTTTCACATCCATTTGATATAAGATAATGTTATGATGATTTGCATAAGCAAGTAGTATTCGAATAGCTTCAAGTCTAGCAAGAGGTGCAAAAGTTTCATGAAAATCTATTCCTTCAAACTCTGTGTGGCCTTGGGCTACAAGTCGTGCCTTATTCCTCACCACTTGACCGTCCTCATCTTGCTTGTTTCGGAAAATCCACTTGGTGCCGATGATATTGTGCTTGCGAGGATCTGGTCGTTTGACGAGCTCTGATACGTCATTCAGCTTGAATTGAATAAGTTCGTCTTGCATGGCTTGGATCCACTCTGGTTCCATGAAAGCCTCAGCAACTTTTGAAGGTTCTGTGATAGACACAAAGGAGAGATGCCCACAAAAGTTAACTAAGTGTGAAGCTTTTGAGCGAGTGAGAGGACCTGGCGCGTTGATGTCATTGAGGATTTTGTCAAGTTCCACTTCATTTGCAATCCTCGGATGAGCTGGTTGAGGATTTCGTCTGGGCTGAGGAATTGGTTCTGGAGCAATTTCCTCAAGAGCATCTTCTTGATTTTCATCAGTGCTGGGAATGATTTCTTCATCAATTTCCTCAGTGGGAACAATGTCTTTAGTAGCTTTGAGCTTTATTGCTTCCTTAGGAGACAGCTTATCTGGATCAGGAGGCAATTGCTCTCTTTGTGAGCCATTAGTTTCATCGAACCGCACATCTACAGTCTCAACAACCTTGTTGTGATAGTTGTTGAAGACTTTGTAGGTGTGCGAGTCCTTTCCATAGCCGAGCATAAAACCCTCATGTGCCTTAGGTGCAAACTTTGAGCTATGGTGAGGATCTCTAATCCAACATTTTGCACCGAAGACTTTGAAATAACTTACGTTGGGTTTCTTGTCTGTGAGGAGTTCATATGAGGTTTTCTTGAGGAATTTGTGAAGATATACCCTGTTGATGATATGGCATGCAGTGTTAATTGCTTCAGGCCAAAAGCGACGAGGAGTCTGATATTCTTCAAGCATGGTTCTTGCCATCTCAACCAGAGTCCTGTTCTTCCTTTCGACGACACCATTCTGTTGAGGAGTATAAGGAGCAGACAATTCGTGAGTAATACCAAGTTCATCAAGATAATTATCAAGACCAGTGTTTTTGAACTCTGTTCCATTATCACTCCTGATGTGTTTGATCTTGACGCCGAAGTTCGTCAAGGCCCTTGAAGAAAATCGTTTGAAGACTTCGTGCACTTCAGTTTTATATAAAATGATATGCACCCATGTGTATCTGGAATAATCATCAACTATGACAAAGCCATACAAAGATGTTGCATTTGTTAGTGTGGCATAATGAGTAGGTCCAAACAGATCCATGTGAAGCAATTCAAATGGACGAGTAGTGGTCATGATGGTCTCCGAGGGGTGCTTGGATCTGGTCATTTTCCCAGACTCACAAGCACCGCAGAGGTGGTCCTTGAGGAATTTGACTGATTCGATGCCGATGACATCCTTCTTCTTCACGAGCGTGTGCAAATTCCTCATGCCTGCATGACCAAGTCTTCGATGTCACAGCCACCCTTCTGAGGTTTTTGCTACTAAGCAAGTGGCTGGTTGAGGACCTGTAGAGAAATCAACAATGTACAAATCCCCTCTTCTGACACCTTCGAAGACTTTGGATCTGTTAGATTCCATGATGACAACACATCTATATCTTCCAAAGATAACAATCATATCAAGATCACAAAGCATTGAGACTGACATGAGGTTAAATCCAAGGGATTCAACAAGCATCACTTTGTCCATGTGCCTATCCTTGGAAATAGCCACTTTGCCAAGTCCCAATACCTTGCTTTTACCTTTGTCAGCATATGTGATTTGCTTCACGGGTGATGGAGTTAGTGGCATATTCATCAGCAAGCTTTTGTCACCAGTCATGTGGTGTGTGCATCCACTATCAAGAACCCACTCAGTACTCTTGGGTTTGTCATCCTGCAGATGAATTAGTACACCTTACCATCTCATATGCTTCAGACTTGAAGAATATGATATCAATTTCATCAGATAGGAATTTCATCATAAACAGAATTATAAGGACGTGTGAAATATTTCTATTTCATCAATATTGGCTTGCGTCCCACCAAGTGTTTTCCTCGGGTCTCCAGCAAATTCTTCAGATGATGATTTTCATCTGGAGACGTGACCTGCAGAAGTGATTAGTTCAATTTCTTCACCACCCACATCTGAAGGGGTGGTAAAGCATTCATCATCCTGCGAGCACCATATGAGAAAGGGGGCATTGAAGCTAATGCACTTCTCTTAACAGTAGGGGGGTTAAAGTACTCAAATGAATATGCAGAGAAATTATTTGAGGATTTATGAACATAATGATTTGAAGAATAATGCTCATATTCATATTCCTTGTAATTTCCTTGCATGTTAGAAGCATTAGCACGTGTACGAGCATAGTTTTGACCAGTTGAGGATTTTGATCCTTTTGAAGACTTTGGTCCTCCTGAGGATTTTGATCTAGGGTTCAAATTCTTCATAGGTGGTGTCATGAGGACACTCACCTGAAGATTTTCAAGGCAACTTTTGGGAACCCAGATTTTCCTTAGGGGAGGCCCATTCCTGCAGCTAGTTCCAACATATCGAGCAAATACATCACTAGATTGATTTTTGAACAGTTTATAGTTGGAGTCAAATGACTCATGTGAGGAATAGGATAACTCGCATGAAAATCCTATTAGATTGGATGGATCAAAAGGTGGCCTAGTAGCAGCAACCCATGAGGTTTTGGGATATTGCTCAGGTTTCCAATATGATCCATCAGCATTCAATTTCCTCTCAAAGGCAATTCCTTCTTTCCTCGGGTTCCTGTTCAAGATCTGCTTTTTGAGCACATCACAAAGGGTTTGGTGTCCTTTGAGACTTTTGTATATGTCTGTCACATACAATTCCTTCAGCCCTGCATTTTCATCAGTGACATTTGTGGTTTCCTAAAGTGACGAATTTGACACTACATGAACAGTTGAAGAATTTGTAGCGATAGAAGCATTTGATAATTCTGGTGAAGAATTAACAGTTTCACGTTCGATGCATTTAAGACATGGAAGAATGAATTCAGCTTGAGCAGCACTGATCTGTTGAGCTAGTAATGAATCATTTTCCATACGAAGATCATCATGAGAAATCCTCACCTTCTCAAGATCAAGCTTCCTTTGAAGAAATTCATAGGAAAGTTTCTCATGATCAGCGAGGACTGTAACATGACGGTCTTGAATATTATCAAATCCGGACTAAAGACTTTTCATATCTTCAGTGAGGATTTGGGTAAGATTCATTTCATCATTCAACAAATCATCACTTCTGTCTAGCAGTTTCTAAAGCTTTTCTAGGGCAGTTTGTTGTTTAGTGGCAATGATAGCAAGTTTACTGTAACTGGGTTTTTTATAATCATCAGGTTCACAGTCACTTGAATCATAGGAGGCAGAATCATTCAGTACCTTTGAACCTTTTGCCATGAAGCAATAGGTTGGAGCGAAGTCATCAGCATAGTCATCAGTATGGATGGTGTTATCATTTTTTTCAAGATTGAAGATTGACTTGCTGACGAATGTGGTTGCAAGTGCAAGGCTAGCCTGTCCGGATTCCGAGTCTTCATCAGAACCCTTCTCTTCATCACATTCCTTGGATTCTGCCTCGGAATCCATTTCCTTGCCAATAAGTGCCCGAGCCTTTCTGAAACTAGTCTTCTTGTGCGATGAGGACTTTGAAGATGAGGATTTTGAAGATTTCTTCTTTTTATTCGAGTCATCAGAACGTTCATCCTTGTATTTCTTCTTCTTTGATTCCTTTCCCCAACGAAGATAATTAGCAATGTAGTGACCTGATTTCTTGCATTTGTGGCAGGTTCTTTTCTTTTAGTCCTCAGATGAAGATTCTGATTTCCTCATATCTCTTCTTGAAGATTTACCAAACTGGCCACGTCGTGTAAAATTATGGAATTTCCTCACGAGCATTGCGAGCTCCTGTCCAAATTCTTCAGGATCACTAATGCTACCATCCGAGTCTTCTTCTTCAGATGAGGGAATTGCTTTGGCCTTCAGTGCATGTGGTCTAGAATATCTTGGTCCATATAGATATATATTTTCTTCTTGTTGGAATTCATGAGTATTGAGTCTTTCGAGTATATCTGCTAGATCAAGCATATTGTAGTCTGGTCTCTCTTGAATCATCAGAACTAAAGTATCAAATGAAGAATCCAAATATCTTAGCAGTTTCTTCACAACTTCGTGATCAATAATGTCTTGAGCTCCTACTGCTTGCAGTTCATTTGATATGTCAGTGAGGCGATCAAAGGTATCTTGGCAGCTTTCATTGTCAAGCCTCTTGAAGCGATTGAAGAGATTGCAAAGAACATCAACACGAGAATCGCGCTGGGTTGATACTCCTTCATTAACTTCGGATAGCCTTTCCCAGGTAAGTTTTGCTGAGCCCAAAGCACTCACTCTGCCATACTAGCCCTTGCTCAGATGGCCAAAGATGATATTCTTCGCTTGAGAATCAAGTTGTTTGAATTTCTTCACATCAGCGGCAGAGACAGTAGCAGTGACGATAGGGATGCCATGTTCCACAATATACCAGAGATCGTTGTCAATAGCTTGTAGATGCATATGCATCTTGGTCTTCCAGAAGGGAAAGTCCTTTCCTTTGAAAGTAGGACATCCTGCAGTAACCTTGATCATGCCTGCAATCGACATAACTAAAACTCCAGGTGGTTAAACCAAAATCACACAGAACAAGGGAGTACCTTGCTCTGATACCAATTGAAAGTGCGTTATATCGACTAGAGGGGGGTGAATAGGAGATTTTTAGAATTTCATCACTGAAGAAATTCCTTTTGAGGAAATTCCTCACTCATGACTAACTTGCAGCGGAAACAACAAAGGATCAGGAGTGCAAACTATCACTACAGCAGTTTTCAAGGTGAAGAATATGAAAAACAGTTTGCACAGTATGCAGGCACTGAGAAAACAGATGAGGATTAACTCGCGTGAAGAATTTGGGGTTGAGGAATTTCAGAGAAACTCTTCAGCAAATTCTTCAAACAGTGACAGTGCAAATCATCAACATACAATATGAGGAATTTAAAGAGTTGAAGAAATAGAACCCGTTTCACAGTGAAGACAGTAGTTGATGACCCAGTTCCAACTGTTGTGACAGTTGTACATCTGGTTTGGAGCGGCTTGGTATTGAAACCAAAAGAAACACAGTCCCTATCGTATTCTCCTTGGGCTAAGAACACACAGTCCTCGCCCAACACTCGTGGTAAGTCTTCAGGGCAGACTTCCAAACCCTCACAAACATGGTCACCTGGCGATCCACAATTGACTGCAGGATTGCTCTAGACCATGACGCCTAACCGTCTGGAGGATGCACAGTCCTCAAAGGTAAAAGGCTTTAGTCCCACATAGGAACAACTTCTTCAGTGATGCTCAATCACTTGGTTTTTGGTTTGTGGTTTGGTGTTTGGGGTATTTCCTCACTGATGAATTACTCTCGAAGACTCTGAGGAATTTGGGTTGCTCTTATGACAAGTGTCAGTTTCCAACGGAGCTGCCAACCAGCTAATGGTTGTGGGGGGCGGCTATTTATAGCCTGGGAGCATCCCGACATGATTTGACATTAATGCCCTTAAATAATATGACCATTGGTGTGGATAAGAACAATGATGTGGCACGACTTGCGGTAATGGTCGGGACCCTCAACTGTGAGAGTCCTCATATCTCTCATATTCCTCACTTGAGGCTTTTGGTAGGATTAAGCATGGGTTGAGCATCATGAGGAAATTCATTACGACGTGTTACTTTGACCCCCTTTAACAGTACTGTGTTCCTATGACTCAAAAGTGAAGAAAACAAAACAGACATAAGTAAATCTTCATGTTTCAAAATCTTCAGATTGTTTTTCTTCAGGACACACGGAATTCCTCATTTTCAATTTCTTCATGAGGAATATCAATTTCATCGCAATTCCTTCGCAATTCAGTTCTTCAGCTTTAGACCAATTTCTTCAGCCAAAGATATACATTTTTAATGGTCGATATTCATTGAATATTTCAAACTCCTCAGCGACTTATAGATCCTGTGTACACTCATGAACACATTAAATACTTAACCTATAAGTCTTCAAACCACCAAAATCACTAAGGGGCACTAGATGCGCTTATAGTTTGTGATTCCCGTAGCATGCATGTGTGGTGAACCAGTATGTGACAAAGTCTGAGCATGATTTATTTATTGATTGTCATCCTTTGTGTGGAAGTCGGGATCGCGCGATGGTTAACTCCTACCAACCCTTCCCTTAGGAGCATGCATGTAGTACCTTGTTTCAATGACTAATAGACTTTTGCAATAAGTATGTGAGTTCTTAATGACTAATGTTGAGTCCATGGATTATACGCACTCTCACCCTTCCACCATTGTTAGCCTCTCTAGTACCGCGCAACTTTGCCGGTGCATTACACCCACCGTATACCCTTCCTCAAAACAACCACCATACCTACCTATTATGGCATTTTCATAGCCATTCCGAGATATATTGCCATGCAACTTCCATCGTTCCGTTTATTATGACACGCACCATCATTGTCATATTTCTTTGCATGATCGTAAGATAGCTAGCATGATGTTTTCATGTCTTGTCCGTTTTTTGATGCCATTGCTACACTAGATCATTGCACATCCCGGTACACCGCCGGAGGCATTCATATAGAGTCATATTTTGTTTTAAGTATCGAGTTGTAAGTAAATAAAAGTGTGATGATCATCATTATTAGAGCATTATCCCATGTGAGGAAGTAATAAAAGATGCCAATGAAGCCCAAATAAAAAAAAACAGGCCAAAGAATCCCACAAAAAAAGAGGAGAAAAAATAATTAAAAAAAAGAGAGAAAAGAGAGAAGGGACAATGCTACTATCCTTTACCACACTTGTGCTTCAAAGTAGCACCATGATCTTCATGATAGAGAGTCTCCTATGTTGTCACTTTCATATACTAGTGTGAAATTTTCATTATAGAACTTGGCTTGTATATTCCAATGATGGGCTTCCTCAAATTGCCCTAGGTCTTTGTGAGCAAGCGAGTTGGATGCACACCCACTAGTTTCTTTTTGAACTTTCATACACTTATAGCTCTTGTGCATCTGTTGCATGGCAATCCCTACTCACTCACATTGATATCTATTGATGGGCATCTCCATAGCCCGTTGATACGCCTAGTTGATGTGAGATTATCTCCTCCTTTTTGTCTTCTCCACAACCACCGTATTCTATTCCACCTATAGTGCTATCTCCATGGCTCATGCTCATGTATTGCGTGAAAGTTGAAAAGGTTTGAGAACACTAAAGTATGAAACAATTGCTTGGCTAAAACCGGGGTTGTGCATGATTTAAATACGTTGTGTGGGGAAGATGGAGCATAGCCAGACTATATGATTTTGTAGGGATAACTTTCTTTGGCCATGATATTTTGAGAAGACATGATTGCTTTGTTAGTATGCTTGAAATATTATTATCTTTTATGTCAAATGATAGACTATTGCTTTGAATCACTCGTGTTTTAGTATTCATGCCATGATTAGATTATATGACCAAGATTATGCTAGGTAGCATTCCACATCAAAAAAAAATTTTTTATCATTTACCTACTCGAGGACGAGCATGAATTAAGCTTGGGATGCTGATACGTCTCCATCGTATCTATAATTTTTGATTGTTTCATGCCAATATTCTACAACTTTCATATACATTTGGCAACTTTTTATACTATTTTTGGGACTAACATATTGATCCAGTGCCCAGTGTCAGTTCCTATTTGTTGCATGTTTTTTGTTTCGTAGAATATCCATACCAAACGAAGTCCAAACGCAATAAAAAAACCTACGGGCATTTGTTTTGGAATATTTATGATTTTTGGGAAGAAGAATCAACGCGAAACGATGCCCGAGGTGGTCACGAGCCTAGGAGGCGCGCCCTTCCCCCTCCCCCCCCCCCCCCCCCCGGGCGCGCCTGGCAAGCTCGTGACCAACCCCTAAGGCGGTTGGGGTCCTTATTTCGCCGCAAGAAAATTTTGTTAAAAGGACACCTCAATAGGAGTTACGGATCTCCGGGAATTTAACAAACGGTGAAAGGCCAGAATCTGGGAGCGCAGAAACAGAAGGACATAGAGAGAGAGATCCAATCTCGGAGGGGCTCTCACCCCTCCGCCGCCATGGAGACCATGGACCAGAGGGGAAACCCTTCTCCCATCTAGGGAGGAGGTCAAGGAAGAAGAAGAAGAAGGGGGGCTCTCTCCCCCTCTGTCCCGGCGGCGCCGGAACGCCGTCCGGGACATCATCATGTGACGGCAATCTACACCAACACATCCGTCATCTTCACCAACACCTCCATCACCTTCCCCCATCTATATTTAGCGGTCCACTCTCCCGCAACCCGCTGTACCCTCTACTTGAACATGGTGCTTTATGCTTCATATTATTATCCAATGATGTGTTGCCATCCTATGATGTGTGAGTAGATTTTTGTTGTCCTATCGGTGATTGATGAATTGCTATGATTGGTTTAGTTTTCTTGTGGTTATGTTGTTGTCCTTTGATGCCCAGAATATGAGCGCGCGCGTGGATCACACCATAGGGTTAGTAGTTTGTTGATAGGACTATGTATTGGAGGGCAAGGGTGATAGAAGCTTCAGCCTAGCATAGAAATTGATGCATACGGGATTGAAGGGGGGCCAATATATCTTATTACTATTGTTGGGTTTTATCTTAATGAACGTTAGTAGTTGCGGATGCTTGCTAATAGTTCCAATCATAAGTGCATAGAATTCCAAGTAAGGGATGTCATGCTAGCAGTGGCCTCTCCCACATAAAACTTGCTATCGGTCTAGTAACGTAGTCAATTGCTTAGGGAAAATTCCGCAACTCCTACCACCACTTTTCCACACTCGTTAAACTAATGTAATTGTTCCTTTATCTTAACAGCCCCTAGTTTTTATTTACGTGTTCTTTATTATCTTGCAAACCTATCCTATCACACCTACAAAGTACTTCTAGTTTCATACTTGTTCTAGGTAAAGCGAACGTAAAGTGTGCATAGAGTTGTATCGGTGGTTGATAGAACTTGAGGGAATATTTGTCCTACCTTTAGCTTCTCGTTGGGTTCGACACTCTTACTTATCGAGAAAGACTACAATTGATCCCCTATACTTGTGGGTTATAAGGTAGCAATAAAAAATCTATGCTTGTGCATCATGAAAAGAATGCTTTATGTGATAGTTATATTTTTGAATTAATTCATGATACAACTGAAAATTATTATGAGGGAGGAACATAAGCTTGTAGGTGTTGCAATAATATCAAGTTTCCTCTCTATGTGTTGAAAATCTTGAAGTTATGCTTGTTTTGCCTTCCTATGCTAGTTGATTCTTGCTACAATAAATTGTATGATTGCAAAATCCCTATGCATAGGAAGTGGGTTAGACTTAAATGTGATTTTCATATGCTTAATGATGCTCCCATTGTGTTTCAATTCATTGTTTTTATGTGAGCATCATTGCAATCATTATGCCTAGCTAAAAGGCATTATAGAAAAACGCTTGTTGGGAGACAACCCAATATTTATCCTTTATGATTTTGTGTTTTAACAGGATTAAGATATTGTATTAATCATGGTTTGTGTCATTTATTTTAATAGGGTCCCAACTAAAGCCTTTGGGATAGTGTGGATACTTGTTTGTTTGATTATGTGCAAAAACAGAAACTTTTGCTTCCAGTATATGAATTATGAGATTTTACTTGAGAGTAAAAAAAATATTAAATCGTTACATAAAATTTTCATGAAAATTATCCTATTTTTTCTAATTTTTCAGAATTTTTAGACTCGGGGAGGTATGTTGTTCATTCAGATCTTTACAAATTGTTCTGTTTTTGACAGACTCTGCTTTTCATGCATAGTTTGCTTGTTTTAGTGTTTCCATAGCTTATATTGAGTGATATAAATTATGGGAATGATATAATACTGTAATTATTATGTGATAACAATTATGAATCTTGTCTTGAGAGTACCTAAGTGAATGATCTATCTTTATTACACTAACCCCTCTCCCGAAGTTCCATTTGGTTTTGTGTGATTGAAGTTTTCATGTTTTGGGTGAGATACCGATATAAGGAGAATAAGGATAAGAAAGAACCTAAGATTGAGGATTCCCAAGGCACCCCAAAGGTAATATCCATAGAAAACTCAAGAATCTAAGCTTGGGGATGCCTCGGAAGGCATCCCCTCTTTCCTTTCCAACATTATTGGTAAATCTTACTTGGAGCTATATTTTTATTCGACACATGATATGTTGTTTGCTTGGAGCTTTATTTTGTTTTGTTTTTATCTGTTAAATGTTATTTATAATCTTGTTTTTAAATAAAAAGTTCCTGGAATTACCTTTATAATCCTTGAATTGCATGTGTGATGTGTGTTGTACAAAAACAGAAACTTGTGATGCAGTATTTGAATTATGACATTTTACTCAAATGTGGAAAGTTTTTGAAATTTTTACATAGTACTTTCGTACAAAGTATTTATCATGTCCTAAAGTTTCATAATTTTTGGAGTTATACAAGTACACTGTTTCACTAGATTGCTACAGACTGTTCGGTTTGGACAGATTGTTGTCATAGTTTTGTTATCTACTTATCCTAGAGTTTTCATGGCTTATGTTGGTAGATATAAATTGTGTAAATGATAGTATACAATAACTAATGTTTGAAAATTATTATGCGACTTGTCTTGGTAGTACATGAAGTGTTGATTTACTTTTATGTGTACTAACCTATCTCACGGGTGTTTTCATGTTTTGTGTGGATGATGTTTTTGAGACTTAGGTGAAACCGGGATATGAGAGCATTGAACGAGATATAAAAGCACAAACTTGGGGATTTCCAAGGAACCCCAAGTAAATATAACAAGAAGTATCAAGCATCTAAGTTTGGGGATGCTATGCATGCCACCTCTCTTCGTCAACAAATATCGATTAGGCTATGTTGATCCTAAATTTTTTATTTTTCCACATGATATGTTCTATTATTGAGTGTTTTTTTTCCTGTTTAAATAAAACTATCAGATCTGAAAAATTTTATGTAGAGAGAGTCCTCACGTAGCTACTTAAATGTTTGACTACTCATTGATCTTCACTTATATCTTTTGAGAGTAGTTTGATTTTTTGCTCTTGTGCTTCACTTATATCCTAAGAGTAAATTGTGAATGAATGAAATATCATAAATATGGAATTAACAATGTTCTTTATGTCTTGTAGTAGTTTCACATTTGGTTTAGAAAGTAAAATCTATTGAAGTTTGATAATCACTATATTGGTCATATGATCAATTCATGAATGATTAGTATAAGAAAGAGAACTGTCACATACAAATATATTATCTTGGCTATCTTTTATGATTGTGAATACCCATCAATTATTTTTACCCTTGATCAAATAGTTGAAGTTTGACAAGGAAGACAACATAATGGTTATGTATGGGTATATTTGCATAGAAGTTATATTGTTATGGATCCTCCAACATGTGCAGCTTGTTTAGAAGCTTTTGCTAGCCAAAACTTCATACTAAGTAGACATACTACATGTGCATCCAAATCCTTGAAGCATCTTTATTCCATGAGAGTCCAAATCCTTTAACAATTGTGAATTACAAGTGAATAAACACTCAAATAAACATACATTTTGTGTGCCCGTACTGCTCATGGAGCGACGTGGCAGTCATTATCTTCCATGCTGAGTGAATTATTCCTAAGATGAGTGTTTATTCACTTGTAATTGCACGAGAGAGGTTGGTAGAAAGGATTCTCGATCCTGCATAATACAAAAATAAATAAACAAGAACTCCCTTAGAAAGTTGATTGTTTGGATGGTACCCGTTGATACGGCTAGCTATGGAATGTGTTTGAATGGTGGAGGGGGAGTAAAATTTCAAATATGAAAATCTTTATTGAGATAGAGTTCTCACATAGCTACTTGATTGTTTAACTACTCATTGATCTTCACTTATATCTTTCGAGAGTAGTTTGATGTTTACTCTTGTGCTTCACTTACACCCTAAGAGTAAAGTGTGAATGGACGAAATATCATAAATATAAAATTATCAATGCGCTATATGCTTAGTACTAGTTTCACATTTGGTTTAGAAAGTAAAATCTATTGAAGTTTGACAACCACAACATTGGTCATACAAGCAATTCATGAATGATTAGTATAAGAAAGATAACTTTCTCACACAAATATATTATCTTGGACATATTTTATGATTGTGAATACCCATTAATTATTTTCAACCTTGATCAGATAGTTGAAGTTGGACAAGGAAGACGATGTAATGGGTATGTTTGGGTATATTTGTATAAAAGTTATATTGTTATGGATCCCCCAACATGTGATGCTTGTTTAGAACTTTTTGCTAGCTAAAACTTCGTACTAACTAGAGATACTACTTGTGCATCCAAATCTTTGAGCCAAGTTTCTTCCATGATAGTCCCTCATACCTACCTTTATATGGTATTTCACTGTCCTTCCAAGTAAATTTGCATGTGTCACCTCTAAACATTCAAATAAACATCGTTTTGTGTGCTCGTACCGCTCATGGAGCAACTGAGCGGTCATTATATTCCATGCTAAGCGAGTTATTCTCAAGATGAGTGTTTATTCACTTGTCATTGCACGAGAGACATAGGTAGAAAGGATTTCGAGTCCTGCATAATACAAAAATAAATAAACAAGAACTCCTCCTAGAAAGTTGATTGTTTGGATGGTACCCGTGGATAGGCTAGACATGGAATGTGTCTGAATGGTGGAGGGGGGGTAAAATTTCAATTATGCTTGGGAACCGCCAATAATGTGATTAGCATGGAAGATGTTGGAAACTCTTGTCGTAATGTTGACAGGAAAGACACACCACCCAAAATTACATATTCATCTCTATTTTAAAACAATGAGCTCTCACACATGTGGAAATCAATGTTTCCCTTTGCGAAGGGACAATCTATTTACTTTCATGTTACTTATTTTTCATGTTGAGTCAACTTTTTATTCTAACCTCGGTCTATTAGTTGGCAAGCATCATATGGTGGGGAAAGATCCAAACATACATATCCACTCAAATATATTTGATCATGATTCATTATTGTTGACAATTATCTTTATGATAAATATGTTGGGAGACCAAACATTACATGTTAGTCACATGTTTCTTATTAGTAAGCAAAGATATATGTTAAAACATAAACTAAAACTGAAACAAAAATATATATATTGTTCTGAGATAGAACGAATTAAGAGCACTAATATTACCCCAAAACAGGAAAGGAAATAAAGAAGTAAAACTTGAAGCCAATTACTTTCTTTTCTTAACATAAATGTAAACTAGTACAATTTCAAAATAAATATAACAATATACATCACTAAAAACTTATTTTAATTTAGTTCTAACACAAATTACAAAATTAAATGATGTCACATGATTGATGCATCAAACTATCGTCAATCATAAATGTAGGAGAATATCTATTGGCAAAATAAAATTTACTAAGCAACAACAACATAACATGTGCGATAAACATTAGCAAATGAGAAAAAAAGAGTCCATGTTCAACTTAATTGTTTATTAACTATTTCCATCTGTACACATGTCCGTTGCACTAGTTGTATGCCCGTCGTTTATGTGCAACTTATTTTCTTAATTTATAAAAGTAGTAACATTGGTTGTTCAACTATCACTTACACATAGTAGTTGCATGTCCATTAATTATGTGTTCCACTATTCATGTCCAACTTAGTTGTTTCTTCTTTTTCCACAACATTGCCACTCGATTGCGCACTTGTTAGGCCCACACAATTGTATGTCCGTGGGTCATGCACGATTACGTATGGGTCGTCCACGTGAATTTGTTTTATTTTGAAAATAATATTGTCATTGGTTGCACACACGATAGGCCTCATGCCATTGTGTATCCACCTGTCATGCGCAATCGCATGTATGCCACTCATGTGCAACTTATTTTCTGCCAAACATTTTGCATACATGTTGGCCACATGCAATTGAATGTCCGTCGTTTATGTGCAACTTAATATTATTTCTATAAACATATTGCCACTGGTTGTGCACGTGTTGATCTCACACAGTTGCATGTCCATCGAGGACTTCCTATACCGCGCCTTCAGCGCCCTCTAAGCCAACTGGCGCCGCCTTCATGGGTTGGCCCACGATGCGCAAGGCAAGCGCAAAAGTCCTAGAAAATGATTGCGGCTTTGAAGACTTGAACTCAGGTCCTCTCATTCCTACATCTTCTGTGCTAACCACTAGAACTAGAAGCTAATAGTAATCAACGCAACCTCGAAAATATTTAAGAATACTCTAGCCGCGTTGTTCCAAAAACTGGAAGTTCACAGATTCTGTAAAAGTTCACGATTTTTTTTCTTCAAAAAAGACTCACGTATTCAAAAAACAAAATCACGAATATTGAAAATTCATTAATTTGAGAATAAAATTTCACTAATTTTCAAAAAGATATCTAATTTAAGAAATGTTTGTAAGTTTGAAAAAAGTTAACAGATTTGAAAATATTCACAAGATCCATATAAGTTAACCAATTTGTTAAAAGAAAGTTCACGAATCTTTAAAAAGTTTCATCAAATTCAAAAAAAGTTCATCAATTTTGAAAATAGTTCATCGAATTTGGAAAAAGTTCATTGAGTTTTTTTAAAATCATCGAATCTAAAAAAGTTTTATCAATTTAAAAAAAATCATTGGATTTTCAAAAAAGTTTATCAAATTTTCTAAAAATTACAAACAAAATTCAAAAAAAGTTCATTGGATTCGAAAAAGTTTCACCAAATTTTGAAAAGCTCATCAAGTTTGAAAATGTTTCACCATTTGGAAAAAAGTTCACAAATTCAAAGGGAAAAAATCATCAATCTTGAAAAAAGTTCATCGGTTTTTCTAAAAATAGTTCATTGGATTTGAAAATTTGCATCAAATTTGAAAGAAGTTCACTGAACTAGGAAAAAGTTCATCAAATTTGAAAAATTGTGGATGGATTAAAAAAATAAACGACTAAGAAAGAAGGAAACTTAAAAAGAAAACAGAAAACAGAAAAATGGAAAAAAGGAAAAAAAAGAAGAAGAAAAAGAAGAAACGATGATAAGGTTGAAAATGATGTATGTGACCACATCAAGGCTTCGTGGCGATGTGGTTACCACTCTTGTTATGGAGCCACGAGATCCTCTGTTCGAATCCTACTGCTTTCCAGTTTTTGAATGGACAGGCGGACGTCAATGGGCCGATCCCAACTAATGTGACTACAGGCCGAGCCCAGCTAATGTGGCTGCAGGCGCCGGTTAGCTGAAAACCAAAGAAACTGACGCGTGCAGCGCTAAATAGGAAATGCTTGTCCATCGGCCATGTACAGTGGGAGCTCCCATACGGCGCCTGCTGCGCCTTGGAACCAACCGGCGCTCAGTCCAGGCCCATGAGAGCGGGCATTCAAGAATACATTCGAACTCACGCATAGGATTCTCGTCCGAGCTTGCCAACCACTCGTGCTATTTGATTGCAGTGATTGATAATAGATCTAGTAGTATAACAACAACAGTGGTCGTCCTATCTTTTTCTGAGGGGAAAGGCCACGCTATTTATTGTACTGCAACCCTTCGATTTTTAAATTATTAAAAAAAACTTGAATTTAAAAATATTCATAGATTTTTTAAAAAAATCATCATATTTGAGGATAAGGTTGATCTATTTTGTCAAAAACTACATCAATTTTATTCTTTATCATTTTGGAGAAAAGTTCATGATAAATGAAGAACAATTTATTGATTCTTTTTTTTTGAAATTGATCAATTTTCAAAAAAATGTTCAGAAAATCTGCAAACAGTTCATCGATTTTGAAAAAAGTTCATCGATTCTGAAAAACAATTCTTCAATTCATAAAAAATATAATTTTGAAAAAGGTTCACCCATTTAAAAAAAAATATTGGTGTACATTTCTAAAACAATTCATACAAAAAGTTCACGAATTTAGGGAGAAGAATAAAAAAGCAAAAACTGAAAGAAAAAGACATGAAAGAACAAATAGAAAAAGGAAAAAAGGAAAGAGAAAGTGAACACGACGGGTGTGAGCTCCCATCTTGTTAGTGCAGTTTACTGAGAATAAGGAGACGCGGGATATAATTTCCTTGACGCCCGCTCGTTATTGCAACTTAACCATTAAAAGCTAAACGGGCTGGCCCAGCTTGGAGGGGCACTGTGCGCTGGTTTGCTGGAAATAAAAACTGGACACCTTAAGGCCATTCTTAGTGCTTCACCACGGACAGACAGGTGCTAAACATGTCATATAAGCGAAAAAATGACATGACACAATAATTAAAAAAGAAAAAAAGCACTTTGGTGAAATCAAAAAACCCAATGCTAAACACGTGAACCTAGATAAATCACTTAAATAAGAGATGTTGATCAATAAATAAAATAGTTTGAATGCTAAATCATTAAATAAAATAAGCTTAACAATAACAAATTAAACACCTATACATTAAAAATTAAGTTGCTAATTAATTTAATGCATTTAACACCTCATCTAAACATGTTTACATTGAAAGAGCCGTATAGAAAATGACATCGAGACATAGGGGCAACCCTTAAAGCGTTGACTAAAAGAACACGGTTTAACGTACACAACACACAATCCTCGTTTGAGCGTACATTCTAACGCGCCGACCCTTCTAAGCGTGCATTTGCCTTTGTTCCCGATTTTGCCAAGCTTCCGGCATTGTATTGGAAGCCCCTAGAAGCTTCCTGTCCGATTTTTGAGGTGGTTTTTTATTTGCGTGTTTGACCAGTTTTTTTTTTCTAATTAACATTTTTTGGGGAATCATAATTTTGCTCAATTTTTTGATTTATTTTTAAATCACGAAAAAATGTAATTCAGTTTTTATGATTTCTAGAACTTTTATCCAATCCATGAAAAAATATTCAAAATTTTGATTTACTTTCGTTTTTTATGTATATTTTCAAAATCCACAAACTTCTTCAAATTCATGACTTCTAGTAAAATCAGGAACTTTCTTGCAAACGCATGAAGTTTTTTTTCTTTAGTTCAGGAACAATTTTTTCAATTCTTAAACTAAATTCAAAAGCTCTCATCCAAAACAAAACTGGAATGGAACCGTGAGATGGTTAGTAGTACGTAAAGAATTGCTAATTGCTCAACTTGCTGTATAAAAAGCATGGCAACATATCAAAATAGTAGCTACAATACCGAACACAATTATAGGCTCTTTGCATAAATGAGAAACAAAAAAACATGCAAACATGTAGGCATAAGACAAGTTGCACAAGGATGTCCCGAAAGAGACATGCGATTAGAAAGGCTACTTCTATAGCTCAAGCAATTCCAATTTTTTCATGATAGATATGAGATATCAGAACATGCATATCTCTGTTGTGTAAAAATGACATGATTTGTGCTACTGTACTTTGGGGCTTGTGGAGCTTTAGAAATGACATGATTTTTAACAATGAGACTTGACTATCTTTAAAACAGTTTTGGGGCATCATTCTGAGAACTCTAAGAAGTGAAGCCTTCTCTCTTATCGAAGGGGAAGTGATCAACTTCTGTTACTTGGCCTCACATATTATTATTTTTGCCACTAGGCCTCACACGTGCTTCAAGCACCCCCCCCTCTTACGTGGGGGTGAACTCAAATCCGTTGAAAACTGGAGGTTTTTCCTATGGTTCACTTCTTGTCATGGGCTCTGATCATGAGGTTGTTACTGAAGTAAGAGCAATTCCAACCGGGTGGCCCCTTTCATCCCTGTGTGTGTGTGTGTTTGTGTCGTCGTGGACAAAAAAACTCCGCCCAATGCAGCGATCCAAAAACATATTCGTTTTTTACCTGCCGGCGATCCATTTTAGGCTCAAATTTAGACCAGATTTGTATCGCGCGAACATGGGACGAATGGCGCGACGCCCGCCCTTTTCCTCCCCCTGGCCCGACAATCGTGGCACAACGCCATCATCCCCCCCCCCCCCCCAAATTCCCAAAAACCTTTAGCCCACTTGCTCACGCGTCATGGACGACGATGATGCGCCGACCCTGACACCACCGAGCCTCCCTCACCTTCGTCGGTCCTGTCTTCGCCAAGTAGTCAATCCTTGCGACGCCCGCAAAGCACCTGCATCGACCAAGAAGAAGAAGGTGACGATGCCGGAGGAGCGCGTCGTTTAATCGTTGAGGAGGAAGAACCGTCGTCACCTGCAACAAGCGGAACGACGTCACGGCCGCGTTCACCCTCGCCACCACTGTAGAGCAAGAGGCCGACGCCGCAAAAACCCTCGCCAGCTCGTCCGCGAGGCCACGAGGCAGGCCATGCTGATGCTAGGGTTAAACCCAGGCTAGCACAGGTTCTTCGATGCCGCTGTGGCCGCGGCCATTACTGACTCGTCGCCCCTTCGTCACCCACTTCTGGACTTGCCGCGCATGTCCACGATGCCGCAGGCGCACAACTTCCACGCACATCACCCACAAGCCTTCCGTTTGTCCAAGACGAAGAGGATGATGAAGTGGACATCGATGGAGAGGCATTGTTTTTGGAGAAAGAGCTCCCCACTCAAGCCAATGCAAAGAAGAAGCGGAAGAGCAGGTTGACCAAAGCATACACAAAGGATGGGGACAAACTCCTTTGTAAATGTTGGAGAGACATTGGCCTTAGACCCCAAGATAGGCGTGGGTGGGTTTCGCTCGGCAAGTGTGCAACAAGTTTTGCTCTACCCTTGAAAGCATCGAGGCCCGTCCCGTTAATTGGCCTCGACATCAAAGTCATGGTATGCCGACATGCTTGCTTATTTCATTGTCCCGTAGCAAGCTTCCTCGTATGCTTGCTCGTCCATCATGTTGCTTGTCCATTTGTAGGTCTTCCAAGCTTTGGAAGCACTCAAGGACCAATATAAAGACAAGTCTTTCAACCTTACTCATTGTTGGATGATCACTAATGGAGAAGAGAAGTTCAAAGCGCAATACGCCGCCATCAAGACTCGTGGGGGTTGGGGAGGGGGGATGCAACCATTGAAGAGCAAGGTAAGGGGGAAAAGCCGCGACCACGGGAAAGACCAACTCCAATAAAGAGGACAAGCGCGAGGCGGCGGCCCTTGGCTTGCAAGCTACTTTGCAATGCATGACCACCAACAAGGATTCAAGAGACAAGAAGCGTCGGCAAGACAAGGACGAGCAAATTAGGGCCTTCATTGAGGCAAAATCGACAAATTTGACCCCTCGGTGCAAAAAAATCACAAACTGGACTGCGTTTGGATTTTTTTCCGATCAGCTAACCATTTTTTGTGGCGCACGACACTTAGGCGTCACACTACACTTTGTGATGCCTTAGCCATAGGCGCCACACCCCGGCCACGCTGGCGTCCGACCCCACCCCATCTTCCATCAGTGTGACGCCTGACGCCTAAGCCGGAGGCGTCACACTACACTTGTTGTAGGTGGTGTACATGTCATGAGGGGGACCTAAGAAATAAGCAGCGGCAGCATGAATCCAAGATTGGGCGTTGAAAGGGGTCCGTCCAGCAAGCAGTTTGCCTACGGTCTAACAATCGATGCAGATGGGCTGTTGCGTGTAATTCTGAATTCTGAATCATAATGGAACTTTCAGATAAATCGGGCATGAAATCTGAATGTTGAACGGATCAAGTTGAAACTTGAAAGAAAGAATGAAAGGGAGATTGCAGTGGCAAGCAAGCAAGAGATGGAATCGATGGATGGATTTCAATGAAGGAAAGACAGACAGACTTTGATGGATGGATGGATGGAGAAGAGAAGGGGCAGTAATTGGATGGATTACGTGTAACTCTGCGGCCATTGGAACTTCTCCATGAGCGCCTCCTCTGGTTCTGGAGCCAAAGCAGCCTCCCGAGTTAGTCCCCTCGATCCGGAAATCGCCCATGCCCTGGATCCCCTCGAGACCTCGCCACCTCGCTCTATCGGCACGTAGGACAACGAGTAGATGAGCCGCCTGACCTACCCTCATGTCTCTCAATCTTTGTTGCTCCCACTCTGTCTTTCTCAGCATGTCTCCTCCTCATTCTTCTTCACAGGGAAGGACATGAGCCATGGTCGCCGTCATAGAACTCCAAACAGCACGGCCACTTCTGCGGAAGCATAAGTGGGGGTGTGGCACTGCCACACGTAAGTGCAACGCATGCAGCTTAGGCGTCACATTGGATGGGGTCGGACGTCAGTGTGACCGAGGGTGTGGTGCCTACAGCTAAGAAACGTATACTTGACATGCAGAAAACAATAGCAACAAAATGAAACGATCACATGCTATGTTTATAGTTTGTGTCTTGTCCATCACATCATTTTCTAATGATGTGATCCCGTTATTAATTGACAACACTTGTCCATGGCTAGGGAACCTTAAACATCTTTGATCAACGAACTAGTTAAGTAGAGGCTCACTAGGATATTGTTTTGTCTATATATCCACACATGCATTTGGGTTTCCATTCAATACAATTATATCATGGATAATAAAGTTTTATCTTGAAATAGGAAATGTAAAAATAACTATGTTATTATTGCCTCTAGAGCATATTTCCAATAGACATCTTTGTTGCTTCTGAAGGGTGTGTCGTGGGAATAAACCTGACAGTAGAGGTGTAGGGTACGAATGGAGAGGGTAGAGTCCTAGCCACGACAAGCTTGTACGCAAGATGTATTGAGTTCAGGCCCCTCTCTTGGAGATAACAGCCCTACGTCTCAGTGCTCGGGAGCTCTAGCAGTGTGGATTGTGTAATACAGGGGGTGCGAACCCTTGTGCCAGAGGGGAGGGGTGGCTTATATAGAGTGCGCTACCCCTCATCAAGGCCTCATCATCTAAGGACTTGATCAATATGGGTTAAAGATATACATTACTAATAACGTATGCAAGTAATAAATGCTACTAAAGACCATTGGCTGAACGTATGTCCGTTGGCATTCGTAGGCGACTTCTGGTCTTCGATGTCGACTAGAATCCTTCCGAGTGGTTAAAGGTCGTCGAGTGGATGGGAGTGTAGTTCGAGTGTTTGTGTACCAAGTGACTTTTTAGGTGTCATGTCCATCCAGTCGGAATCTACTGTGTGACCCTTGGCCTAATAATGAGGTACCCTTGGGTAGGACATTCAGGTCAGGCCTGTGATCCTACCCTAGGTACATATCCCCATCATTAGCCCCCGAATAGATCAGGGTTCGAGTGACGAAGGGGTCGGTGTGAGTTCTTGTCGAGTTGTGTTGACCTTGGTCATTTTCCTAGGACTGATAGAACTTCGGGTCGACTGAAATCTTCGTTATTCGCCTTGATCAATTCTATTGCAAAGTGTGCCTGAGTGATTTTAGATGCTTGGAATTATTCCGAGTGGCTCACGGGATCTTTTGATATGACGGATCACTACGGCAGGCCCGGATCTCACGGGATTCGAAGTTTTGGTTTCCGCGCGCCTCTCGGGGATGACGCAACTGTCAGGGCAAGTGGGGAAACGACGCCTCGATTGTCGTGTCATCATCATCACCACGCGTCACATCTCCTCTGATATCGGGATAAGTTGAGATCTGGGAGACCCACCAGTCGGTAACTTAGTCGGTCGGCTATATAAGTGCAGCTGGGTCTAGGGTTACGGGTGTGCCTTGATCTTTGATCTCTTCTTGCTTATCCTCCACCTTCATCCCACAAGCTTTGCTCAGGATTTCCTTCACCACCACGGCCATGTCGAAGAGCAAAACCTCCAAGATCGAGCACACCAAGAAGGGCGGCAAGGGGAGAAAATCAGGTCGGGCCGCAGTGCCGCCGGGGTGGATACAGGGGGATTTTCTCCCGTCCACCATGACGAAGGAGGGCGTCCTGGATGTTGGGTAACGTAGCATAAATTCAAAAATTTCCTACGCATATTCAGATCTTCCTATGGAGAGACCGGCAACGAGAGAGGGGTAAGAGCATCTTCATACCTTTGAAGATCGCTAAGCGGAAGCGTTGCTAGAACGCGGTTTATGGAGTCGTACTCGCAGCGATTCCGATCTAGTGCCGAACTACGGCACCTCCGCGTTCAACACACGTGCAGCCCGGTGACGTCTCCCGCACCTTGATCCATCAAGGAGGAGGGAGAGGTTGGGGAAGAACTCCAGCAGCACGACGGCGTGGTGTCGATGGAGAGACGAGGTCTCCCGGCAGGGCTTCGCCAAGCACCGGCAGAGAGGAGGAGGAAGAGGGGCAGGGCTGCGCCGAGAGAGAGGGAAAACCGTGTGTCTCAATGGCCAAAACCCCTCTATATTTATAGGAGGAGGGGGAGGGGGGTGCGCCACCCCTAGGGTTCCCCCCTAGGTGGTGCGGCAGCCACCAGATGGGAGGGGGGCGGCGACCAGGGCAGGGAAAGGGGGGGCGCACCCTAGGTGGGCCTTGGGCCTCACCTGCGCCTAGGGTTTCCCCCTTCCCCCCTTCTCTGGTGCGCATGGGCTGGGTGGGGGCGCACTAGCCCACCTAGGGGCTGGTTCCCTTCCCCACTTAGCCCATCTAGCCTCCCGGGATCGTTGCCCCCCTTCGGTGGTCCCCCGGGGCCACCTCCGGTGGTCCCGGTACATTACCGGTGACGCCCGAAACACTTCCGGTGTCCAAAACCATCCGTCCTATATATCAATCTTTACCTCCGGACCATTCCGGAGCTCCTCGTGACGTCCGGGGTCTCATCCGGGACTCCAAACAACTTTCGGTAACCTCGTATAACAATTCCCTATAACCCTAGCGTCATCGAACCTTAAGTGTGTAGACCCTACGGGTTCGGGAGACAGGCAGACATGACCGAGACACCTCTCTGGCCAATAACCATCAGCGGGGTCTGGATACCATGGTGGCTCCCACTTGCTCCACGATGATATCATCGGATGAACCACGATGTCAAGGATTCAATCAATCCCGTATACGATTCCATTTGTCTGTCGGTATAGAACTTGCCCGAGATTTGATCGTTGGTATACCTATACCTTGTTCAATCTCGTTACCGATAAGTCTCTTTACTCGTTCCGTAGCACGTCATCGTGTGACTAACTCCTTAGTCACATTGAGCTCATGATGATGTTCTACCGAGTGGGCCCAGAGATACCTCTCCGTCACACGGAGTGACATATCCCGATCTCGATTCGTACCAACCCAACAGACACTTTCGGAGGTACCCGTAGTGCACCTTTATAGTCACCCAGTTACGTTGTGACGTTTGATACACCCAAAGCACTCCTACGGTATCCGGAAGTTGCACAATCTCACGGTCGAAGGAAAAGATACTTGACATTAGAAAAGCTTTAGCATACGAACAATACGATCTAGTGCTATGCTTAGGATTGGGTCTTGTCCATCACATCATTCTCGCAATGATGTGATCCCGTTATCAATGACATCTAATGCCCATGATCAGGAAACCATGATCATCTATTGACTAACGAGCTAGCCAACTAGAGGCTTGCTAGGGACACATTGTGATCTATCTATTCACACATGTATTACTGTTTCCTGTTAATACAATTATAGCATGAACAAATAGACGATTATCATGAACAAGGAAATATGATAATAACCATTTTATTATTGCCTCTAGGGCATATTTCCAACAGTCTCCCACTTGCACTAGAGTCAATAATCTAGTTACATTGTGATGTATCGAACACCCATAGCATTATGGTGTTGATCATGTTTTGCTCGTGGAAGAGGTTTAGTCAACGGGTGTGCAATATTCAGATTCGTGTGTACTTTACAAATATCTATCACTCCACTCTGGACATGGTCCTGGATGGAGTTGTAGCGGCGTTTGATGCGCTTCGTCTTCCGGTGAAACCTGGGCTCCTTGGCTATGGCAATGGCCCCAGTGTTATCACAGAAGAGTGTCATTGGACCCGACGCGCTTGGAACCACTCCAAGGTCGGTGATGAGCTCCTTCATCCAAATTCCTTCATGAGCTGCTTCTGAAGCAGCTATGTACTCCGCTTCACATGTAGATGCTGCCACGACTTCTTCCTTGCTGCTGCACCAGCTCACTGCCCCACCATTCAACACATATACGTATCCAGTCTGTGACTTAGAGTCATCCGGATCTGTGTCGAAGCTAGCGTCGACGTAACCCTTTACGACGAGCTCTTCGTCACCTCCATAAACGAGAAACATTTCCTTAGTCCTTTTCAGGTACTTAAGGATATTCTTGACCGCTGTCCGGTGTTCCATACCGGGATCACTTTGGTACCTCCTTACCAAACTTATGGCAAGGTTTATATCAGGTCTGGTACACAGCATGGCATACATTAGAGAGCCCACGGCTGAAGCGTAGGGGACAGAACTCATCTTCTCTCTATCTGCTGCCGTGGTCGGCGACTGAGTCTTACTCAATCTCATACCTTGCAAAACTGGCAAGAACCCTTTCTTTGAGTTTTCCATATTGAACTTCTTCAATATCTTGTCAAGGTATGTACTTTGCGAAAGACCTATGAGGCGTCTCGATCTATCTCTATAGATCTTGATGCCTAATATGTATGCAGCTTCTCCAAGGTCCTTCATTGAAAAACTCTTGTTCAAATAGGCCTTTATGCTCTCCAACATCTCTATATTATTCCCCATCAATAATATGTCATCCACATATAGTATGAGGAAAGCTACAGGGCTGCCACTCACTTTCTTGTATAGACAGGCTTCTCCGTAAACCTGTATGAACCCAAACGCTTTAATCACCTCATTAAAGCGAATGTTCCAACTCCGAGATGCTTGCACCAGCCCATAGATGGAGCGCTGGAGCTTGCACACTTTGTTAGCACCCTTAGGGTCGACAAAACCTTCTGGTTGCATCATATGCAACTCCTCTTTAAGGTTCCCGTTAAGGAACGCTGTTTTGACGTCCATTTGCCAAATTTCATAATCATAAAAGGCGGCAATTGCTAACATGATTCAGACTGATTTCAGCTTCGCTACGGGAGAGAAAGTCTCTTCGTAGTCAACTCCTTGAATTTGTCGAAAACCCTTTGCGACAAGTCGAGCTTTGTAAACGGTTACATTACCGTTTGCATCAGTCTTCTTCTTGAAGATCCATTTTTTTTCTATGGCTCGCCGGTCATCGGGCAAGTCCACCAAAGTCCATACTTTATTCTCATACATGGATCCTATCTCGGATTTCATAGCCTCAAGCCATTTGTTGGAATCCGGGCCCACCATCGCTTCTTCATTGTTCGAAGGTTCACCGTTGTCTAACAACATGATTTCCATCACAGGGTTGTCCTACCACTCTGGTGCGGAGCGTGCCCTTGTGGACCTTCGCGGTTCAGTAGTAACTTGATCCGAAGCTTCATGATCATCATCATTAACTTCCTCTTCAGTCGGTGTAGGCGCCACAGGAACAACTTCCCGCGCTGCGCTACTATCCTGTTCGAGAGGGGGTGTAATTACCTCATCAAGTTCTACCTTCCTCCCACTTACTTCTTTTGAGAGAAACTCTTTCTCTAGAAAGGATCCGTTCTTGGCAACAAAGGTTTTACCTTCAGATCTAAGATAGAAGGTATACCCAATAGTTTCCTTAGGGTATCCAATGAATACGCATTTCTCTGCTTTGGGTTCGAGCTTTTCTGGTTGAAGTTTCTTCACATAAGCATCGCAGCCCCAAACTTTAAGAAACGACAACTTAGGTTTCTTGCCAAACCATAGTTCATACGGTGTCGTCTCAACGGATTTAGACGGTGCCCTATTTAAAGTGAATGTTGCAGTTTCTAATGCGTATCCCCAAAATGATAGCGGTAAGTCGGTAAGAGACATCATAGATCGTACCATATCTAATAAAGTGCGATTACGACATTCAGACACTCCGTTGGGTTGCGGTGTGCCAGGCGGCGTCAGTTGTGAAACGATTCCGCACTTCCTTAGGTGTGTGCCAAACTCGTGACTCAAATATTCTCCTCCACGATCAGATCGTAGACATTTAATTTTTCTGTCATGTTGATTCTCAACCTCACTCTGAAATTCCTTGAACTTTTCAAACGTCTCAGATTTGTGCTTTATCAAGTAGATATACCCATACCTACTCAAATCATCGGTGAAAGTGAGAACATAACGATAACCACCGCGAGCTTCAACGTTCATTGGACCACACACATCAGTATGTATTATTTCCAATAAGTCGGTTGCTCTCTCCATTATTCGTGAGAATGGAGTCTTAGTCATCCTTCCCATGAGGCACGGTTCGCATGTGTCAAATGATTCAAAGTCAAGAGACTCTAATAGTCCATCAATATGGAGCTTCTTCATGCGCTTAACGCCGATATGACCAAGGCGGCAGTACCACAAGTATGTGGGACTGTCATTATCAACTTTACATCTTTTGGTACTCACACTATGAATATGTGTAACATCACGATCGAGATTCATCAAGAATAAACCATTCACCAGCGGAGCATGACCATAAAACATATCACTCATATAAATAGAACAACCATTATTCTCTGACTTAAATGAGTAGCCGTCTCGCATTAAGAAAGACCCTCGTACAATGTTCATGCTTAAAGCTGGAACTAAATAACAATTATTAAGGTTTAAAACTAATCCCGATGGTATACGTAGAGGTAGCGTGCCGACGGCGATCACATCGACCTTTGAACCATTCCCGACGCGCATCGTCACCTCGTCCTTGGCGAGTCTGCGCTTATTCCGCAGTTCCTGCTTTGAGTTGCAAATGTGAGCAACAGCACCGGTATCAAATACCCAGGAGCTACTACGAGCGCTGGTAAGGTACACATCAATAACATGTATATCACATATACCTTTAACGTTGCAGGCCTTCTTGTCTGCTAAGTATTTGGGGCAGTTCCGCTTCCAGTGACCCTTTCCCTTGCAATAGAAGCACTCAGTCTCAGGTTTGGGTCCGTTCTTTTTCTTGTTCCCGGCATCTGGCTTACCGGGCGCGGCAACAGCTTTGCCGTCTTTCTTGAAGTTCTTCTTACCCTTGCCTTTCTTGAAACTAGTGGTCTTGTTGACCATCAACACTTGATGCTCTTTCTTGATTTCTACTTCTGCAGACTTGAGCATCGAGTACAACTCGGGAATGGTCTTCTCCATCCCTTGCATGTTGTAGTTAAGCACAAAGCCTTTGTAGCTTGGTGGGAGAGACTGGAGGATTCTGTCAATTATAGCATCATCCGGAAGTTCGACTCCAAGTGAAGTCACACGACCGTGTAACCCAGACATTTTGAGTATGTGCTCACTGACAGAACTGTTCTCCTCCATCTTACAGCTAAAGAACTTGTCGGAGACTTCATATCTCTCGACAGGGGCATGAGCTTGAAAAACTAGCTTCACCTCCTGGAACATCGCATATGCCCCGTGTTGCTCAAAACGCCTTTGGAGCCCCGTTTCTAAACTGTATAACATGCCACACCTAACCAGAGAGTAGTCATCACTCCGCGTTTGCCAGACGTTCAGAATGTCCTGGGCTGCTGCGGGAGCGGGAGGGTCACCTAGCGGCGCATCAAGGACATAAGCCTTTTTAGCTGCTTCAAGGATGAGCTTCAAGTTGCGAACCCAGTCCGCATAGTTGCTACCATCATCTTTCAGCTTGTTTTTCTCTAGGAATGCGTTGAAATTGAGGTTGACGTTGGACATCTACAATATTTATAAAGACAACTTTTAGACTAAGTTCATGACAATTAAGTTCATTTAATCAAATTAAGTATGAACTCCCACTTAAATCGACATCCCTCTAGTCATCTAAGTGATACATGATCCATGTTGACTAACCCGTGTGCGATCATCACGTGAGACGGGCTAGTCACCATGGTGAGCAACTCCATGCTGATCGTATTCAACCATACGACTCATGTTCGACCTTTCGGTCTCTTGTATTCAAGGTCATGTCTGTACATGCTAAGCTCGTCGAGTCAACCTAGGTGTTTCGCGTGTGTAAATCTGGCTTACACCCGTTGTATGCGAACGTTAGAATCTATCACACCCGATCATCACGTGGTGCTTCGAGACAACGAACCTTCGCAACGGTGCACACTTAGGGGAATACGTTCTCGAAATTTCAAGAGGGATCATCTTATTATGCTACCGTCGTTCTAAGCAATAAGATGTAAAACATGATAAACATCACAATGCAATCATATAGTGACATGATATGGCCATTATCATCTTTGCTCTTTCGATCTCTATCTTCAGGCATCGCATGATCATCATCGTCACTGGCGTGACATCATGATCTCCATCATCATGATATCCATCATCGTGTCTCCGTGAAGTCGTCACGCCAACTACTACTATCACTACTACTATAGCTAACCGTTAGCAATGAAGTAAAAGTAGTAAGCACATGGCGTTGCATCTCATACAATAAATTAAGACAACTCATATGGCTCCTGCCGGTTGTCATAGTCATCGAGATGCAAGTCATCAAACCTATTACAATAACATGATCATCTCATACATCATACACGCAACATCACAACTTTGGCCATATCACATCACATGTCAAACCCTGCAAAAACAAGTTAGACGTCCTCTAATTGTTGTTGCAAGTTTTACGTGGCTGATTTGGGTTTCTAGCAAGAACGCGTTCTTACCTACGTGACAGCCACAACGATGATATGCCAAAGCTATTTACCCTTCATAAGGACCCTTTTCATCAAATCCAATAAAACTAGAGTAGGAGAGACAGACACCCGCTAGCCACCTTTATGCACGGTGTGCATGTCTGTCGGTGGAACCAGTCTCACGTAAGCGTACGTGTAAAGTCGGTCCGGGCCGCTTCATCCCACAATACCGCCGGAAAAGAATAAGACTAGTAGCGGCAAGAAAATTGACAAATCATCGCCCACAACTTTTGTGTTCTACTCGTGCATAGAATCTACGCATAGAAAACCTGGCTCTGATGCCACAGTTGGGTAACGTAGCGTAAATTCAAAAATTTCCTATGCATATTCAGATCTTCCTATGGAGAGACCAGCAACGAGAGAGGGGTAAGAGCATCTTCATACCTTTGAAGATCGCTAAGCGGAAGCGTTGCTAGAACGCGGTTGATGGAGTCGTACTCGCAGCGATTCCGATCTAGTGCCGAACTACGGCACCTCCGCGTTCAACACACGTGCAGCCCGGTGACATCTCCCGCACCTTGATCCAGCAAGGAGGAGGGAGAGGTTAGGGAAGAACTTCAGCAGCACGACAGCGTGGTGTCGATGGAGAGATGAGGTCTCCCGGCAGGGCTTCGCCAAGCACCGGCAGAGAGGAGGAGGAAGAGGGGCAGGGCTGCGCCGAGAGAGAGGGAAAACCGTGTGTCTCAATGGCCAAAACCCCTCTATATTTATAGGAGGAGGGGGAGGGGGGTGAGCCACCCCTAGGGTTCCCCCCTAGGTGGTGCGGCAGCCACCAGATGGGAGGGGGGCGGCGGCCAGGGCAGGGAAAGGGGGCGCACCCTAGGTGGGCCTTGGGCCTCACCTGCGCCTAGGGTTTCCCCCTTCCCCCCTTCTCTGGTGCGCATGGGCTGGGTGGGGGGCGCACCAGACCACCTAGGGGCTGGTTCCCTTCCCCACTTAGCCCATCTAGCCTCCCGGGGTCGTTTCCCCCCTTCGGTGGTCCCCCGGGGCCACCTCCGGTGGTCCGAGTACATTACCGGTGACGCCCGAAACACTTCCGGTGCCCAAAACCATCCGTCCTATATATCAATCTTTACCTTCGGACCATTTCGGAGCTCCTCGTGACGTTTGGGATCTCATCCAGGACTCCGAACAACTTTCGGTAACCTCGTATAACAATTCCCTATAACCCTAGCGTCATCGAACCTTAAGTGTGTAGACCCTACGGGTTCGGGAGACAGGCAGACATGATCGAGACACCTCTCTGGCCAATAACCATGAGCGGGGTCTGGATACCCATGGTGGCTCCCACTTGCTCCACGATGATCTCATCGGATGAACCACGATGTCAAGGATTCAATCAATCCCGTATACGATTCCCTTTGTCTGTCGGTATAGAACTTGCCCGAGATTCGATCGTTGGTATACCTATACCTTGTTCAATCTCGTTACCGGTAAGTCTCTTTACTCGTTCCATAGCACGTCATCGTGTGACTAACTCCTTAGTCACATTGAGCTCATGATGATGTTCTACCGAGTGGGCCCAGAGATACCTCTCTGTCACACGGAGTGACAAATCCCGATCTCGATTAGTACCAACCCAACAGACACTTTCGGAGGTACCCGTAGTGCACCTTTATAGTCACCCAGTTACGCTATGACGTTTGATACACCCAAAGAACTCCTACGGTATCTGGGAGTTGCACAATCTCACGGTCGAAGGAAAAGTTACTTGACATTAGAAAAGCTTTAGCATACGAACAATACGATCTAGTGCTATGCTTAGGATTGGGTCTTGTCCATCACATCATTCTCCCAATGATGTGATCCCGTTATGAATGACATCTAATGCCCATGATTAGGAAACCATGATCATCTATTGACTAACGAGCTAGCCAACTAGAGGCTTGCTAGGGACACATTGTGATCTATCTATTCACACATGTATTACTGTTTCCTGTTAATACAATTATAGCATGAACAAATAGACGATTATCATGAACAAGGAAATATGATAATAACCATTTTATTATTGCCTCTAGGGCATATTTCCAATAGTCTCCCACTTGCACTACAGTCAATAATCTAGTTACATTGTGATGTATCGAACACCCATAGCATTATGGTGTTGATCATGTTTTGCTCGTGGAAGAGGTTTAGTCAACGGGTGTGCAATATTCAGATCCGTGTGTACTTTACAAATATCTATCACTCCACTCTGGACATGGTCCTGGATGGAGTTGTAGCGGCGTTTGATGTGCTCCGTCTTCCGGTGAAACCTGGGCTCCTTGGCTATGGCAATGGCCCCAGTGTTATCACAGAAGAGTGTCATTGGACCCGACGCGCTTGGAACCACTCCAAGGTCGGTGATGAGCTCCTTCATCCAAATTCCTTCATGAGCTGCTTCTGAAGCAGCTATGTACTCCGCTTCACATGTAGATGCTGCCACGACTTCTTGCTTGCTGCTGCACCAGCTCACTGCCCCACCATTCGACACATATACGTATCTGGTCTGTGACTTAGAGTCATCCGGATCTGTGTCGAAGCTAGCATCGACGTAACCCTTTACGACGAGCTCTTCGTCACCTCCATAAACGAGAAACATTTCCTTAGTCCTTTTCAGGTACTTAAGGATATTCTTGACCGCTGTCCAATGTTCCATACCGGGATCACTTGGGTACCTCCCTACCAAACTTATGGCAAGGTTTATATCAGGTCTGGTACACAGCATGGCATACATTAGAGAGCCCACGACTGAAGCGTAGGGGACAAAACTCATCTTCTCTCTATCTGCTGCCGTGGTCGGCGACTGAGTCTTACTCAATCTCATACCTTGCAAAACTGGCAAGAACCCTTTCTTTGAGTTTTCCATATTGAACTTCTTCAATATCTTGTCAAGGTATGTACTTTGCGAAAGACCTATGAGGCGTCTCGATCTATCTCTATAGATCTTGATGCCTAATATGTATGCAGCTTCTCCAAGGTCCTTCATTGAAAAACTCTTGTTCAAGTAGGCCTTTATGCTCTCCAACATCTCTATATTATTCCTCATCAATAATATGTCATCCACATATAGTATGAGGAAAGCTACAGAGCTGCCACTCACTTTCTTGTACAGACAGGCTTCTCCGTAAACCTCTATGAACCCAAACGCTTTAATCACCCCATTAAAGCAAATGTTCCAACTCCGAGATGCTTGCACCAGCCCATAGATGGAGCGCTGGAGCTTGCACACTTTGTTAGCACCCTTAGGGTCGACAAAACCTTCTGGTTGCATCATATACAACTCCTCTTTAAGGTTCCCGTTAAGGAACGCTGTTTTGACGTCCATTTGCGAAATTTCATAATCATAAAAGGCGGCAATTGCTAACATGATTCAGACTGATTTCAGCTTTGCTACGGGAGAGAAAGTCTCTTCGTAGTCAACTCCTTGAATTTGTCGAAAACCCTTTGCGACAAGTCGAGCTTTGTAAACGGTTACATTACCATTTGCATCAGTCTTCTTCTTGAAGATCCATTTATTTTCTTTAGCTCGCCGGTCATCGGGCAAGTCCACCAAAGTCCATACTTTGTTCTCATACATGGATCCTATCTCGGATTTCATAGCCTCAAGCCATTTGTTGGAATCCGGGCCCACCATCGCTTCTTCATTGTTCGAAGGTTCACCGTTGTCTAACAACATGATTTCCATCACAGGGTTGTCGTACCACTCTGGTGCGGAGCGTGCCCTTGTGGACCTTCGCGGTTCAGTAGTAACTTGATCCGAAGCTTCATGATCATCATCATTAACTTCCACTTCAGTCGGTGTAGGCGCCACAGGAACAACTTCCCGCGCTGCGCTACTATCCTGTTCGAGAGGGGGTGTAATTACCTCATCAAGTTCTACCTTCCTCCCACTTACTTCTTTTGAGAGAAACTCTTTCTCTAGAAAGGATCCGTTCTTGGCAACAAAGGTTTTACCTTCAGATCTAAGATAGAAGGTATACCCAATAGTTTCCTTAGGGTATCCAATGAATACGCATTTCTCCGCTTTGGGTTCGAGCTTTTCTGGTTGAAGTTTCTTCACATAAGCATCGCAGCCCCAAACTTTAAGAAACGACAACTTAGGTTTCTTGCCAAACCATAGTTCATACGGTGTCATCTCAACGGATTTAGACGGTGCCCTATTTAAAGTGAATGCTGCAGTTTCTAATGCGTATCCCCAAAATGATAGCGGTAAGTTGGTAAGAGACATCATAGATCGTACCATATCTAATAAAGTGCGATTACGACGTTCAGACACTCCGTTGCGTTGCGGTGTGCCAGGCGGCGTCAGTTGTGAAACGATTCCACACTTCCTTAGGTGTGTGCCAAACTCGTGACTCAAATATTCTCCTCCACGATCAGATCGTAGACATTTAATTTTTCTGTCACGTTGATTCTCAACCTCACTCTGAAATTCCTTGAACTTTTCAAACGTCTCAGATTTGTGCTTTATCAAGTAGATATACCCATACCTACTCAAATCATCGGTGAGAGTGAGAACATAACGATAACCACCGCGAGCTTCAACGTTCATTGGACCACACACATCAGTATGTATTATTTCCAATAAGTCGGTTGCTCTCTCCATTATTCCTGAGAATGGAGTCTTAGTCATCTTGCCCATGAGGCACGGTTCGCATGTGTCAAATGATTCAAAGTCAAGAGACTCTAATAGTCCATCAATATGGAGCTTCTTCATGCTCTTAATGCCGATATGACCAAGGCGGCAGTGCCACAAGTATGTGGGACTGTCATTATCAACTTTACATCTTTTGGTACTCACACTATGAATATGTGTAGCATCACGATCGAGATTCATCAAGAATAAACCATTCACCAGCGGAGCATGACCATAAAACATATCACTCATATAAATAGAACAACCATTATTCTCTGACTTAAATGAGTAGCCGTCTCGCATTAAGCAAGACCCTGATACAATGTTCATGCTTAAAGTTGGTACTAAATAACAATTATTAAGGTTTAAAACTAATCCCGATGGTAGACGTAGAGGTAGCGTGCCGACGGCGATCACATCGACCTTTGAACCATTCCCGACGCGCATCGTCACCTCGTCCTTGGCCAGTCTCCATCATCGTGTCTCCGTGAAGTCGTCACGCAACTACTACTATCACTACTACTATAGCTAACCGTTAGCAATGAAGTAAAAGTAGTAAGCACATGGCGTTGCATCTCATACAATAAATTAAGACAACTCCTATGGCTCCTGCCGGTTGTCATAGTCATCGACATGCAAGTCGTGAAACCTATTACAATAACATGATCATCTCATACATCATACACGCAACATCACAACTTTGGCCATATCACATCACATGTCAAACCCTGCAAAAACAAGTTAGACGTCCTCTAATTGTTGTTGCAAGTTTTACGTGGCTGATTTGGGTTTCTAGCAAGAACGCCTTCTTACCTACGTGACAGCCACAACGATGATATGCCAAAGCTATTTACCCTTCATAAGGACCCTTTTCATCAAATCCAATCCGACTAGAGTAAGAGAGACAGACACCCGCTAGCCACCTTTATGCACGGTGTGCATGTCTGTCGGTGGAACCAGTCTCACGTAAGCGTACGTGTAAAGTCGGTCCGGGCCGCTTCATCCCACAATACCGCCGGAAAAGAATAAGACTAGTAGCGGCAAGAAAATTGACAAATCATCGCCCACAACTTTTGTGTTCTACTCGTGCATAGAATCTACGCATAGAAAACCTGGCTCTGATGCCACTGTTGGGTAACGTAGCATAAATTCAAAAATTTCCTACGCATATTCAGATCTTCCTATGGAGAGACCAGCAATGAGAGAGGGGTAAGAGCATCTTCATACCTTGGAAGATCGCTAAGCGGAAGCGTTGCTAGAACGCGGTTGATGGAGTCGTACTCGTAGCGATTCCGATCTAGTGCCGAACTACGGCACCTCCGCGTTCAACGCACGTGCAACCCGGTGACGTCTCCCGCACCTAGATCCAGCAAGGAGGAGGGAGAGGTTGGGGAAGAACTCTAGCAGCACGACGGCGTGGTGTCGATGGAGAGACGAGGTCTCCCGGCAGGGCTTCGCCAAGTACCGGCAGAGAGGAGGAGGAAGAGGGGCACGGCTGCGCCGAGAGAGAGGGAAAACCGTGTGTCTCAATGGCCAAAACCCATCTATATTTATAGGAGGAGGGGGAGGGGGGTGCGCCACCCCTAGGGTTCCCCCCTAGGTGGTGCGGCAGCCACCAGATGGGAGGGGGGCGGCGGCCAGGGCAGGGAAAGGGGGGGCGCACCCTAGGTGGGCCTTGGGCCTCACCTGCGCCTAGGGTTTCCCCCTTCCCCCCTTCTCTGGTGCGCATGGGCTGGGTGGGGGCGCACCAGCCCACCTAGGGGCTGGCTCCCTTCCCCACTTAGCCCATCTAGCCTCCCGGGGTCATTGCCCCCCTTCGATGGTCCCCCGGGGCCACCTTCGGTGGTCCCGGTAAATTACGGGTGACGCCCGAAACACTTCCGGTGTCCAAAACCATCCGTCCTATATATCAATCTTTACCTCCGGACCATTCCGGAGCTCCTCGTGACGTCCGGGATCTCATCCGGGACTCCGAACAACTTTCAGTAACCTCGTATAACAATTCCCTATAACCCTAGCATCATCGAACCTTAAGTGTGTAGACCCTACGGGTTCGGGAGACAGGCAGACATGACCGAGACACCTCTCTGGCCAATAACCATCAGCGGGGTCTGGATACCCATGGTGGATCCCACTTGCTCCACGATGATCTCATCGTATGAACCACGATGTCAAGGATTCAATCAATCCCGTATACGATTCCCTTTGTTTGTCGGTATAGAACTTGCCCGAGATTCGATCGTTGGTATACCTATACCTTGTTCAATCTCGTTACCGGTAAGTCTCTTTACTCGTTCCATAGCACGTCATCGTGTGACTAAATCATTAGTCACATTGAGCTCATGATGATGTTCTACCGAGTGGGCCCAGAGATACCTCTCCGTCACACGGAGTGACATATCCCGATCTCGATTCGTACCAACCCAACAGACACTTTCGGAGGTACCCGTAGTGCACCTTTATAGTCACCCAGTTACGTTGTGACGTTTGATACACCCAAAGCACTCCTACGGTATCCGGGAGTTGCACAATCTCACGGTCGAAGGAAAAGATACTTGACATTAGAAAAGCTTTAGCATACGAACAATACGATCTAGTGCTATGCTTAGGATTGGGTCTTGTCCATCACATCATTCTCCCAATGATGTGATCCCGTTATCAATGACATCTAATGCCCATGATCAGGAAACTATGATCATCTATTGACTAACGAGCTAGCCAACTAGAGGCTTGCTAGGGACACATTGTGATCTATCTATTCACACATGTATTACTGTTTCCTGTTAATAAAATTATAGCATGAACAAATAGACGATTATCATGAACAAGGAAATATGATAATAACCATTTTATTATTGCCTCTAGGGCATATTTCCAACACTGGATCTCATGGAGGACGGGATGATGGTGGAGAAATCTTGGAGATTGCTGGATGGGGAGCTTGAGTCGGCACCTCGCAAGGGGGAGCGGGTCCTTCTCCTCACGCATGTCGAATGAGGTTTTTCTCTACATCCACACCCTTTCTTCCCGGGCTTCCTATTTTACTTCTGGATACAACTTCACCACCTTCGACCGAATATTGTCGCGTACCTTTCCACGTTTATCACTCCGTGTGAGTGTTTCGAGGGCTGCCCTCCTCACTGGGGGCTGTTCAAGCACATATTCACTGCTCGGTCCCAAACGGTGAAAAAAGCGAATCCAGGGGACACTCGGACCAACGTCATCCAGTTGTGTGGTGGTTTAGGGATCCAAAAAAGGAATATGAGCACTTATCCCCCAATGACCCTTCCTGAATCGGTTCGGAACTAGTAGTTGACAAGGTTCTACTTCAATGATATTGCATCTCCGAACATGTCGACTCGCCTCCCTCCTTTCACCTTAGATCGTCCGACTGCCCCTAGAACATTGACTATATTCAAGGATGAGAAGGCATAAGTGGAGACGTTGGTGCGTGAGGTGATCAGCTTGGTCAGGAATGGACTGACTGGTATGGACCTGCTTGAGACGTTCCTCAGTCGACGCATCCAGCCCCTTCAGGCGAGGGACCATGCCATGTGGCATTACTCTGGTTCTAAAGATTCCACTCGGTCGCACCCTGAGGAAGTTTCTGAAGAAACGGTAAGCCAGTAGATCAAGAGCATCACTAGGCCTTGCGACAACCCCGTGGGATCCAAACGAGTCGCGCCATATTCCGCTGAGAATATGCCGCGAAAATGGTATGTTATATCTTTTCCGATTGTGTTCATGTCTTCGTCGAGTGACTGCATACTTGTTGATGACGAGATGATGTATATACTTCTCGCACCTCGTTGGTTACCCCAAGTTGAAGGTTGAGATGTAGTCAGGAGCAAGTTTTCCCTCACACGGAAACTGTAAGGTCATCGAACTAGGAGGACTCCTAGGATCAACAAGTAGGTGTCCGCTGCCCTGGCGCAAGCAGAAGACGTGGACCTGCACACACACAAATAACTTTGCTCCCAACGAATATAGAGAGGTTGTCAATCTCTCCAGCCTTGTAGTTTGCAAAGGATCAAAACACAAGCGGGAATAGTGATAGTGATTGCAATGTAAAAGTAAATGAAAGCAGTAACTGATGGAGGTGTAAGCAATGCTCGTGATATGGACCGGAGTCACATGATGTTCACTAGTGATGTCTCTCTCCCAAAAGACGATAAACAACTATGCTTGGGTAAACAAATTACAACTGGGCAATTGATAGAATTATAAACGCACCGCAATGCTAATTATGTTACTTGAAAGTTAGAGGCTCAATAGTAATGGGTAGTATGCCAAGACAAGTAGACCGTTTATTCATCAACATCTACTTACTAATCATCCACCTTGAGATATCTATCTAGAACATCTCGCTGGTATTAAGTTGTGAGCCCCACCCAAAGTGTAAACTCAAAGCAACAGACAACTGCATTAACAGACTATGTGTAAGGTAAACAATCCTTGCAACCGTGGTCACAAGCACCATTGTTTTCTCCCTGGTGGCAACAACACATCCCCTAGTCCCATGTTTCTGTCACTCAAGCTAGACATCGAGGGGCATGATCCCACAATCATGCATAACACCCTCTCTTGGAGTTACAATCTACTACTCGGCCAAAGCAATAAATAGCAACGGAGAACATGCATGAATCACTAAGGAACATAATATAAAAGGATAATCAAATATATAACTCATAACAATCTGAACATAATCTCATAATTCGTCGGATCCCAACAAACTGAGCATAGCAATAGCAAGTGAATTACATAGATGCCTTGATCATGTAGGGCAGCTCACAAGGACTAACCATTGAAGCACAAGATTGGAGAGAAGACATCACATATCTACTGGTCATTGACTCATGGTCCAAGGAGGACAACTCACTGCACGTCCGGGAAGCGTCCATGGCGGTGGAGAACCTCCCAGAGGTCAATCCTCCCTCCGGTAGGGTACCGGGAAGAGTTCTCCTGATGCTCCCTATCTCAGAAGCGTTGCGGCGGTGGAACGATGGAGAAATTCACGATTCTGGATGTGATGGAAGGGTTTTCTCTCGGAGGAGTAAATATAGGAAAAAGGAGGGCACCGGAGGAGGTGGGATCCACCCAGGCGGCCTCTTGGCGCGACCTAGGGCCAGGCCGCGCCCACAGGTCGCCTAGGAGGCCCCTGGCTCCCCTCCGACCCATCTTCGGTGGTCTGGAAGCTTCCATTATGCTGATTTTTTATATATTTTTCCTGGAATTTTTCAGGCTTCGGAAAATTGGGTAAAAGCCGCTGGAAAATAGACATCAGCAGACATAAACTGGCACTGGGTGCACTGAGTTAGTATGTTAGTCCAAATATGTATAAAATGATATAAAAGTGTAGCAAAACATATAACAATGTCACCTAAAAGATCATGGAACAAGCAGAAATTATAGATACATTTTGGACGTATCACTTGTCCGATTGACTCTGTTGTCTTTATTCTTTGCAGAAATGGACGAACTTGCACTCTCCTGTACCCGACGGGGAGCAATTTGATCTCGGGGCGGAATGTGAAGGCGGCAGTGCCGAGAGCGAATATGTTGATGATAGCGAAGAAAGCAAGGATGCTTTAGACGACAGTGAAGAAGAAGAACAGCCTCCTCCACGCCGCGAGCCGCGATCCAAGCAACGCCATGACCCAGCGAATGCTCCGAGCAAAACAGTCGCCTCCAGCAGTAGAAATGTGAAGCGTGACCGAGCCGCTGCAACTGACTCTGCGGAGAAGGCTGCGAAACAGCCAAAACCTGACACGCCCAAGCTTCGGAAGGCCTTGCCGCGATTGAGAATTGACGTGCCGGTCGCCTCAGCGTGAGTATTTATCTTTTTCGTTTCTCCATTATGTCTTTTCAAGTTTCTGGTAACCGAGTGCAATTTGCTTATCAGTGCTGTAACTTCGGTGTTGACTCCTGCCGGGACTGGAGAGGACCATATGGACTTGGACGTCGTGGATAAGCCTGCTCCTCGACGAGGTATGATAAGCATTAGCTTTACTCCATTTTATGGATTGGATCTGTCGACTGACTTGACCATCACTGCTGCAGCTTCGGACGTCATTTTCTTAGATGATGAACAAGAGCCGCATCATAGAGCTGTAGAACAAACTCCTACCGAGCCGGTAACATCTGCGCTGGGAATGCATGTGACGCCTGCGTCGAGTGTACCTCCGGTCGGTTTGGGTGCTATGGCAATAGCCCCTCCGACTAGATCGACTATTGTGACGACTGTGCTGAGTGCGCCTCCAGTAACCCAAGCTACCACTGTTATGATGCCAACCTCCTCGTCACTTGCATTTTCTCCGCATCACGTCACAAAGGAGCAGACTGGAGCTGCCAAAGAGGCTATGATCCAAGCTGAGCTGATGATGCAGCAGACTAAGGAGATGTTCGAGGATAGTGAGTTGGCGTATGACGCCAGCTCGGGGCTCCAGGCGAACATCCGACTAAGTTCCACTATAAGTTAATTTCCGACTGAATCTTGTCAATCTTACTTTACACCCACTCGGGGGTTTGCCGTGTAGTTGTTTGTCTTTATTCTAGTGGGGGCACGCTTAGTGAACCCACTGGGTGTAGTCCCCGAGACTACTGTTGAATGCTTGCATTAGTAGGAGTCTGAACTAGAGAGTCTTTTTGTATCCAGTGGAGGCACTCTTAGTGCACCCACTGGGTGTAGTCCCCAAGACCGTTGTCGAGTGCTTGCCTTGGCAGGGGTCTAATTGGGAATCAGTTATTGTTATACTCGCGCAAGACGGGTCTGGCTGAGTAGTTTAATATCCACTGGGGGCACGCTAAGTGCACCCACTGGGTGTAGTCCCCGATACTAGTGTCGATCGTTTACGAAGGGCAGTAGTCTTAAGAACTTGGGTGGGTGCGGCGGGCGGCTAATTGGTCGAATGAATCGTATTTCTCCACTCGGAAGTAGAAAAATAATTGTGTCGACTGGAACTTATTTTTCCACTCGGAAGTAGAAAAAAGTTGAAGCGTCGACTGAAACAAATTGTTGGTGTTTTTCAGAAGGCTTGCGAGATTGGGTCGCAATACACCCAGATAGAATCTGAGAAGAACCAGCTGTAGCTGGAGTATAATGCTATGAAGAAGGTGCGTGAAGACAAAGATCAAGTCCTTGCAAAGCTTAAAGAGAAGTCCGAAGCTGATGAGAAGAAGCTTGCGGACTTTAATAGGTTGGTGGAAGAAAATGAGAAAATGAAGAAAGAAAGAGATGTGTGGGCATAGAAGCTTGATTCTATGGCAAAGAGGGGAAACGCCATCGAAAAGTTTGTAAAAGATTTCGTGGCGAAGATGCTTGCGGCCCTCATTGGTACGTTCTCTTTGCCGAGTGTATTTTTACAAATTACGCCGAATGAAATGTGATTGATGCTTTGTTTTTCTTCTTCCACAGAATTCTGTCTGGACTTCGAGAAAGAGACCTTCGAGGTGGAGCCATACCTGGACCCCATTAAGATACCTGTTCCTGATGACTTGGCCATAGATATGTATCGCCTCAACTGTCGCCTCGTGAAGGTTCAAGGGTATCTCACTCAGCTACGAGTTGCTGTGGGGGGGATTGATAAGGAAATGTGGTCTGAGGATACTTCCTTGTTGATCTGGAGGCTGTGATGGACCGCTTGGGTCGGGTTCCTGACAGGGTCCAAGCATGGAAGAAATTCGTTGCACGGTGTGGAGCTGATGTTACCCTCTCACTCGTCAGGGTCCATTGCAAGGGGGCGAGAGAAGATAAGCTGAAAGCGCTCCAAGTGGCGAACACCAAGAAGCTCCAGTTCAAGAATTTCATGGAGACCTTCATCAGCGCTGCAACTCGAATTGCTGATGGAATTGATCTCGATACTTTCATCGAGCCAACAAGTCCCGGAGGCCCTTGAGAAGGAAACTGTCATTATTCCCAAAAAAATTTAAATTTGCCTTGGTATGCCGAGTGGTTGATGTATCGTTAAACTTTGTTTGGGTGTAGAACCCGAGTATTTTATGGCTGCACGGATGACTTTGATCCGTGTCAAGCTCTTTTGAATTTATTCGCTTCTGAGATTTGCGAGATTTGCTTGGTTTCCTTCGAGTGAATAGATTGATATTCATTCAGGAAAAGTTTTTGACTTAGGCGATTTGCTCGCAGCTAAGTTTCCGAGTGTGAAGTCTTCTTTTCACTCGGATTATATATTTACTTAGGCGAATCGTGTTCACAACTAAGCCCCCGAGTGTGAGAATTGTTCTTCACTCGGATTATGTTTCGTACTTAGGCGAAGACTGGTTCGCAGCTAAGCATTTGAGTGAATAGTTTTTATTCACTCGGAAGGGTTTGTTAACTTAGGCGAATCGTGTTCGTAGCTAAGCCCCCGAGTGTGAGGATCGCTCTTCACTTGGAGCTCGTTTCGTACTTGGGCGAAAACTGGTTCGCAGCTAAGCATCCGAGTGAATAGTTTTTATTCAATCGGAAGGGTTTGTTAACTTAGGCGAATCATGTTCATAGCTAAGCCCCCGAGTGTGAGGATCGCTCTTTACTCGGAGTACGTTTTGTACTTAGGCGAAAACTGGTTCGCAGCTAAGCATTCGAGTGAATAGTTTTTATTCACTCAAAAGGGTTTGTTAACTTAGGCGAATCATGTTCGCAGCTAAGCCTCCGAGTGGGAGGATCGCTCTTCACTCGGAGTACTTTTTGTACTTAGGCAAAAACTGGTTCGCAGCTAAACATCCGAGTGAATAGTTTTATTCACTCGGAAGGGTTTGTTAACTTAGGTGAATCATGTTCGCAGCTAAGCTCCCGAGTGTGAGGATCGCTCTTCACTCGGAGTAGGATTTGGGTGTGTAGCCACTCGACCGGAATCGACAAAAATTGAATAAGTTATGACTTTGACAAGTAACTTTATTCAACAAACTTCATCTGTTACATCGGATCAACCGGTGATCAAGCATAAAAACGTTTGAGCAGATCTGCATTTCATGCGCGTGGCTCGTCAATCCTGTTTTGGAGATTGTAGAGTCGATAAGCTCCATTGTTCAACACCTTGGTGACGAGGAATGGCCCTTCCCAAGCAGGAGCTGGCTTATGAGGTCGTTGCTGATCCACTCGGAGCACCAGATCGCCTTCGTGAAACGCCCGACTCCTAACATGCCTTGAGTGAAAACATCATAGGTCATGTTGATAAACTGTAGACCGAATCAATGCCATCTCACGTTCTTCCTCCAAAAGATCCATTCCATCTTGACGTGCTTGCTCGGCTTCAGCTTCTGAATAGAGATCCACTCGGAGTGAACTTTGTAGCAAGTCACTCGGTAGACGGCTTCAACTCCATACACCAGGAAGAAAGGCGTTCGCCCAGTCGACTGGTTCGGGGTTGTCCTCAGACCCTAGAGAACAGAAGGTATTTCAGTCACCCAAGCGCCTGCGGCATACTCAAGGTCTTGCATGAGTCGAGGCTTTAATCCTTGGAGGATAAGGCCATTTGCTCGCTCAGCTTGGCCATTGGTTTGAGGATGGGCAACGAATGCATAATCCACTCGGGTTCCTTGGTTAATGCAAAAGCGTCTGAATTCATCCGAGTCGAAGTTTGACCCATTGTCCGTGATGATGTTGTGCGGGACTCCATATCGGAATGTGATTTCCTTCACAAACTTGATGGTTGTGCGGGAATCTAGCTTCTTGATTGGTTTAGCTTCGATCCATTTGGTGAACTTGTCGACTGCAACGATCAAGTGTGTGAACGCACTCTGACCTGTCCGGAAAGGCCCGACCATATCTAAGCTCCAGACAGCAAACGGCCAGATGAGAGGGATAGTCTTCAGAGCAGATGCAGGTTTGTGGGACAAGTTGGAGTAGAACTGACAGCCTTCACAAGGTCGACAAGATCTTTGGCCATTTCATTCGCTCATGGCTAGAAGAATCCAGATCGGTATGCTTTGGCAACAACGGTCCGAGAGGACGCATGATGGCCACAGGTCCCCGAGTGGATTTCTTCCAGAATTAGTTGGCCCTCCTCAGGGAATATGCATCATTGAGCTACGCTGGTCACGCTCTCTCTGTAGAGCTGATCACCCATCACTTTGTAATCCTTTGACCTGCGGACAATCTGTCGGGCTTCGCCTTCGTCCTCTCGCAACTCTCGCCTTAAGATGTATGCAATATACGGTAATGTCCAGTCGGGAGAAATTACCAAAATTTCCATGATCAGATTGACGACTCCAGGAATATCAACTTCAGTTGGATTAGAAGCACTTGTTGGTTGCGGGGGCTCGTCAGTGAAAGGATCTTCTTGCACAGACGGAGTGTGCAAGTGTTCCAAACACACATTGCTGGGTATGGGCTTCCGAGTAGATCCGATCTTAGCCAATTCATCAGCTGCCTGATTCTTTAGTTGGGGTACATGATGGAGTTCTAAGCCCTCAAACTTCTTCTCCAGCTTCCTCACTGCATTGCAGTATCCAGTCATGACGGGGTTCCTGACATCCCACTCCTTCATCACCTGAATGACCACCAAATCTGAGTCGTCGTAGACCATCAGGCGTCGGATGCAGAGTGATGTGGCCATACGCAACCCTTAAAGGAGAGTTTCATACTCAACTTCATTGTTGGAGGACTCAAAGTGAATCTGAAGGACATAATTAAGCTTGTCGCCTTTTGGAGACACCAGTACCACACAAGCACCGGACCCAGTTAGCATTTTGGACCCATCGAAGAACATAGTCCATTGCGCTGAGTGAATCTGGGTTGGCTGTTGTTGTTCCACCCACTCGGCCATAAAATCAGCAAGGGCCTGAGACTTGATGGCTTTCTTTGCCTCAAACTTGATGTCCAAATATAACAACTCCATGGCCCATTTAGCCACTCGACCCGTTGCATCCCGATTATGAAGGATCTCTGATAGTGGGGCATCACTGACGATTGATATACAGTGATCTTGAAATTATTGTGCCACTTTCTTTGCTGTCAAATATATTCCATAAAGAAGCTTCTGGTAATGGGGATACCTTTGCTTCAAAGGAGTCAACACTTCTGAAATATAATAGACTGGACGTTGAACCTTGTAGGCTTTAACTTCTTCTTCTCTCTCGACAGTCAGGACTGTACTGACAACTTGATTGGTGGCTGCGATGTATATGAGCAGTGGTTCTTTGCTGTGCGGAGCAGCAAGCACCGGCCGGCTGGAAAGCAAAGCTTTGAGCTCTACAAATGCTGCTTCTGCCTCATCATTCCACTCGAACACATCTGACTTCTTCATTAGTCAGTATAAAGGCAGTGCCTTCTCACCAAGACGAGAGATAAACCAACTCAATGCTGCCAGACAGCCTGTAAGTTTTTGTATGTGATGCACTCGCACAGGGCTCTGCATTCGGATGATGGCGCCGACCTTTTCGGGGTTAACGTCGATCCCTCATTCGGAAACGAGAAAACCGAGTAACTTGCCACCAGGGACATGGAAAGTGCACATAGCTGGATTTAGCTTGATGTCGTACTTCCTCAAATTAGCAAACGTCTCTGCTAGGTCAGTCAGCGGGTCAGAACCTTTGCATGACTTGATCACAATATCATCCATATACACTTCAATGTTTCGACTGATCTGGTCGAGCAAACACTTCTGGATCATGCGCATGAAAGTTGCACCGACATTCTTCACACCGAAAGGCATGGTGATATAACAGAAACACCCGAAAGGGGTGATGAATGCTGTTTTTGTTTCATCTGGACCAAACAGACGGATCTGATGGTAACCAGAGTAAGCATCCAAAAAAGACAATCTGATCAATGTGGGGGAGGGAAGTGGTCTTTCGGACAGATCTTATTAATGTTCTTGAAGTCGATACACATGCGAAGGGTTTTGTCCTTCTTGGGAACCATGACAACATTCGCGAGCCACTCGGAGTGGTAAACCTCGCGAATGAATTTGGCCTCCAAAAGTCGTGCCACCTCCTCACCGATTGCTTTCCTCTTATCTGATGCAGATCGTCGCAAGCGCTCCTTGACTGGCTTCGCCTTCGGATCCACTGGCAAACGGTGCTCAGCCAGCTCCCTGGGAACACCCGGCATGTCAGCATGCTTCCATGCAAAGATGTCCGAGTTCTCACGGAGGAACTGGGTGAGCTCGACTTCCTATTTGCTGTCAAGTGTAGTGGATATGTTAGTCGGAGCAGCATTGGGATCCGTTGGGTGGACGTGCACTGTCTTGACCTCACCTATCGACTGAAAAGCGGACTCAGAAGCAGGCTTCTTGGAATTCATTAGGTCGGCTGGATCGCCAGTCCTCCGGTACTCTTCCAAATCTACTACGGCCATCTACTGATCTGCAATCTTTGACCCTTGTTGCAAACACTCTTCAGCTCTTTACTGATTGCCTGAAACAATGATGACCCCTGTCGTGGGAATAAACCTGACAATAGAGGTGTAGGGTACGAATGGAGAGGGCAGAGTCCTAGCCACGTCAAGCTTGTACGCAAGATGTATGAGTTCAGGCCCCTCTCTTGGAGGTAACAACCCTAGTCTCAGTGCTCGGGAGCTGTTGCAGTGTGGATTGTATAATACAGGGGGTACGAAACCTTGTGTCAGAGGGGAGGGGTGGCTTATATAGAGTGCACTACCCCTCATCAAGGCCTCAACATCTAAGGGCTCGATCAATATGAGTTAAATATATACGTTACTGATAACGTATGCAAGTAATAAATGCTACTAAAGACCATTGGCTGAACGTATGACCATTGGCCTTCGTAGGCGACTTCTGGTCTTTGATGTCGATTGGAATCCTTCCGAGTGGATACAGGTCGTCGAGTGGATGGGAGTATAGTCCGAGTGTTTGCGTAGCGAGTGACTTTTTAGGTGCCATGTCCATCCAGTCGGAATCTTCTGTGTGACCCTTGGCCTAATAATGAGGTACCCTTGGGTAGGATATTCAGGTCAGGCCTGTGACCCTACCCTAGGTACATATCCCCATCAGGGTGTTCATGGATACATGCTTCCCGTTGATCTCCTACAAAGCATCGATACGGCGATACGGGTACGACGATACGGGATACGAGAATTCTCAGAAACAGCAATACGGCGATACGACAAACATATATAAATAATAATAAAATAACATGTAATAAAAAATAATATAATAAAATGTGTGAGATAAGATGAAAATATCGTCCCACTCGTTGCCTAATTACTTCCATGCCTCCTTGTTTCTCATTTTAAAAATCTCACTATCATCAAGGGGTAACACGGCTAGAGACTGCCTCAACCCAATTTGGATTGTAATAACTATTAACATGACAACAAAAAATTAACGAACATTTCAAAGGTGATATTTTGAGATTGTCAAATGACAAACATATATAAGGTGAAAACATTAGATTACAAGTCAGCCAAACAATGGAGGAGGGTACTACTCTTCTCCCAACGTTTTAAAAGTTTTTTCTTGATAACAATACAAAGAGCACAATGTTTATTGAGCTCCTTTTTTATCACAACGATAAATAGGAACTCTCACCTATGAACATGATGATAATTAAAATCAACAAGCAATACACATCAATAATGTTCAAATGATGATATAGAAAGCTAAAAGATGCCATGGTTTATACTTGTAGCTTCTATCCTAGCAATAAGAAGCAGCAGCAACATCAGCAAGTAATTTTACATCACAAACATCAGCAAGCAGCAAGCCAACAACATCAACAAGCAACATCCTTAGCAAGCACTTTTATCCAACTATTATATCAGTACAGTAAACATCCACTAACTACATGAACGGATCAACGATAGATCAAGGCAGAAGCAATACTGAACTTTGATACTTCAGCGATACCCGTATCGGCATTTTTTCTTTTATTTTTAAATTAAAAAAGGCAATACTTGGAAGATATCCGCATCGAAGCTGTATCTGACGTATCGGGGTATTGGCGAAGTACTGAACGGCTATGCGATACACAGATTTCTGAAATATGAGTGCTTCGTAGTTGATCTCGACCACCTCTGTGTTGCTCTCAGTTGTGTGTATGTTTTAGCTCCGAGATGTGCACAGTTAAACCGGTCTATACCCAGCTCTTCCCTGACGTGGCTCTCGTTTCTAATAAACCGAATTGAGCAGTAGAATTACTCGTAAACAGACCATCGTGCGGCGAAACCACACCAGCCATCACAGACCTTGTATATTAACCTTTTTTCTTTCTGCCTTGAAAGTTTGGATGCTTTTGAGACCATGTTCAGTTCAGAACGCTGGCGCGGGTCTTTCTCCGATTCTACTCCTAGGATCCCGTACGCATTCATTCACCACCGGCCGGAGGAGAAAGGAGCAGACACACATGCATCCTTCTAGGTTACAAGAGACAGACGCGACGGGATCCTAGGGCTACGTGTCGACCGTCGAATGGCTCGCGCTCTTGTGGACTGTGACCAGATCCATCCTCTCCTAGTTTGTCCCCTCCCCCCTCTCTCTCTGAGAAGTGAGAACCCAAGAAACAGAGAGGGGTCGATAGATGCACGTGGACTACTGCGCCTAGGCCAGGGCTAGGGCTAAGGCTCGCTTCGATCGGGATACGATGAGCCGCGGAATTCCCTCGCGGACCGCAGGCTCCCGGCCGCCCGGCACGCCATAAGCTCCTGACACCTCCCGGCCGCCCGCCCGCCCGTAGGGCTCTCCCGCTAGCGGCAGGACCTCGCTGTGCCTATGGTAGATCACGGCCATTGGCGGTGCGCAAAATTGAAGTGCACTGGCAGTGCCCAGTGCCAGTACTTGGCGCGCTGACAGACAATTTTGGCCGCATGGCGGGCGGCCGAAAATGCGGTGGCCGCCATGGGGAGGGGGCTCCGTCGGCAGCACGCACGTACGTCCTGGCTGTGGCTTGACCAATGCCCACTCCTTCCCGCGGCCGGCTTGCATGCGCACGCCACAAAACGAGGCGAGCCGTGCGTCAACCAGCAACGGATCTTCAACTGCGGGTACCCAGCGTAGACGGAGAGGTACGCGCACCGCACGCACGCACGTACCATACGGTCAGCACAGCAACGGCACAGCGCTTGCTTGATGGTTGGGGCCAGACATGGCCCGTATGGAGGACCAGTGGCCGAGCGCGCACACGCAGACGCCGGCAGCGACGCGGCCAAGACAAACAAGGAAAAAGCCCTCGGTCCAGCTGCACCGATGAGGCCAGGCCCGGAACGGGAAACGGGAAAGCAACACATTCCCCCGGCCATCCTTTACGTCATACTACTCCGTATGTGATGCGCGCGCGTATCCTTGGCTTAGATCTGCATTCTGCTTCTGTCCCGCTCCTCCCGTATTGGCCATGGTGCGCGCCATAAATCCACTCCCACGCCACAAAAAGCGGTAGCCATCCAATATTCCTTTGCCGACCGCCATCCATCACCGGTCGACATTTGATCCCCCGGCCGGCAGGCCGATCGCTTCCGTGTTGCCGGTTTCGCGCTATCTTTCAGTCGTGCCCTCTATCCACGCAAAAGGGCGAGGAGACCGGGATGAAGATACAAACTGGGGAAAGGCTAGCTAGATCGCCCACAGATACACTGCGTGCTGTGCTGTGCTGTGCCGTGAGGATGGTCGATCAGGAACTGGGTGGTCGATGCGTGGTGTTTTTGGTGGGTGGATTGGCGTCCCTGAAAAGCAAAGGCTACCAAAACGGATCCAAACAGGAGCTTATAATTGATGGGGGTAGCTAGCTAGCTCGATAGGCCATTTGCTACATTGGCATGAGTGCGTCGACCGTGACCATTTTTTCTTCCCTTTTATTATCTGGCAGGAATTTTTATCTGCGGCCCAGCCCGTCTCTCCCCCGTGTACTGATATCGACGCATATAGTACCCGTCTACCTCGCCATAAGCATAAAGTAGTTGAGGCATGCGTGGATCCCACTCGAAAGCTACGGCAGTCAGTGCATGCATGCCTGTCTGTCGCGCGCCAGGACTTCCGTAGTGCTAATATGCGTGATGAGATAGGGGTTTCGGGATGGGTTGATTGGGCTTCTTCTCTGCAAACATCACGTGAAATCTTGTCATTCGAATCGAAAAATATATGGGCGTGTCGGACCATGTGGCGAACTCTGATTTTGTTATAATGAAATTGGGGGTTTCCCTCGCTGAACCTTGAGGTGATGTATGGGGAGAACCTTGAGACGAAGACAGGCTGCGACCTACAGCTACAAAGCCTGCAACTACTAGCTTCCTCGGACGTGTGAGCTAGACTGGAGCGGCCAAATCCCTGGTTTCCGGGGCAGGTTTTGCGCGACATGGCAGGGATGGATGCATGCTTCTGATGAGGCCTACGGTTTGCTGCAGGCAAGTACGTACAGGCGTCAGCTTATCTAGAGCTTCCTTCGTGTTGAATACTGCTTGGTGCAAGCGTCGCGCGCTTGGCTACTCTATGTATGCGACCCTCGATTTGATTGAGATGGAGATGGCAATGGAGTTGGAGAGCGGTGTGCGTACGTAGATCCTTAGATGCACCGCAAGGCATCAAGCGTATACGTATTCAATACGCAGTACAGGTCCCAATCTACGTACATATATCGACAGCGGTGACCGAAACTTTCCACTCCAAAATTGCAGTAGCTCAATATCAGTAAATCTGGGACCTGATCCGACCAAGTTACGGTGCCGCAAGCCCGTGTGCGCCGTGCTTTCCGTCACTCAGATTTGGATTGACCGAGGAAGGTAGCACGTACGCGTATGCCAGTGCTACTAGCTCGCTCATTTCTATGGAAACGAGAATTTGATACGTCACATCCATTGTTTTGAACTCTTTGTTACTTGTTTGTCTTGCGAGTACATTCTATACACTCACATGACTTAGTGATATGAGTAGATGTAAGTGAGGATCCGTTCAACAAGTGTGAAGAACTAGCTTCTTGTGGAGTGGAGCCGCACTCAGAGACCGTGTTGGCTTTAGTTTATTGTTGTCATGTGTTGCCAATTACCAAGCCATAGAAAGATTATGTTAAAGTTGTAATTCCTTTATCGTGGTTTTGTCACGATAGATGTCCTCGTAAAAGAACTAAGTTTAGGAGCCATCGGAACTAGGTGGTCGCTTGGATGGGGTTGATCAAGGACGAAAGACACGAGTTTAACCAGATTCGGCCTCTTCGATGAAGCTAAAAACCTACGTCCTGCTTGGATGTTATTGATGATGGCGATCTCGATTACAAATGTGCAGATAACATAGCTTTCAAGGGTTTCTTTCTTGTCTGTCTGTTTCGTTCCTGGGGCTTTCCTTTGCATAATAGGTTGAGCCCCTAGGGTTACAAAGAGTCCGAGTCAGATCTATTAACCCATGTTCTCGTGTGTCTCCTAATCTTCAGTTCTCCGAGGCTTTCTCGACAAGTCGGCCCACAATCTGCAATGAGCCACCCCACGGGCAAGTCTTCATCCTCGACTTGGTGTCCTTCAGACCTGTCTTGTACAATCCGTGTTAAGGAATGACATTGTATATTGCCGGGCCATTCCTTGTGCCGGGTCATACCCGTGGGGAATATCTCCAACACTAGCCCCCAATTTTGTTTGGATTTATCCATGTTAAAATTCATTCTGAAAAGAGATAGGAATAACCTTCGAGAATTCGAGAAATCTAAACACTTCAAATCCATCTACGAGCCGACATCCTGTCCTTTCTTCAAGACACCATCTTCTAGAGTCTCGAACAGATTAATTCACTCGCCTGGTCATTTGATTTCACTACCAATATTGTGACATCATCTTGCTGCCATCCAATATCTACAAATGGCATCACAACAAATCTTTTGTGGGTGGATATGTCAAATCTGGTCAAGGTGGAAATCAAGGCGCCTTTTTAGCCACAACTTACTATGACGATTGCCATTCTTACCGTGACATCTCGGCTTCACCTCCTCTCGGCGTCAAAACCGGCGGATCTCGGGTAGGGGTCCTGAACTGTGGATCTTGGATTGATGGGTAACAAGGGACGATGGAGACGATGTTTTACCCAGGTTCGGGCCCTCTTGATGGAGGTAAAACCGTACGTTCTGCTCTTGTTGTATTGATGATGAAGTATCGAGTATAGAGTTGATCTACCTGGAGATCGTATGTTGTGGACTAAACCCTAAGAGTAAAGATCATATGAATATGAGATTGTCTATCGACTAGTCTGCCCTCGGCTCATATAACACACCAAAGGCCTAGGATAACAAGAGTCCTAGTCAGCTACGTCGGTGTAGAGGAGTCCTTGTCTTGATCACCAAGTTTTGTGGAATCTTCCTTGATGGGGTTATAGTCCCAGGGTAGGGTCATAGGTCTGTCCTATAGGTCCTACCCAAGGACTACCCTTCATAGGGGACAAGGCCCTTAGACAGTTCCGACTGAACTAAGGACGCCCCCATCATCCAGTCGGCGACGATCCACTCGGAGCATATCTAACGTACCGACTGGAATCCACTCTGTACATCGTAACCTCCCAGGAGGGCAACGGTCATACGTTTTCACACACCATAACTAGCATTTAAGGCTTACGTTACCAGAATGCCATCGTTTACTCGCCACTACTCCACCCCTGTCCACCGGACCATTATGAAGGGCAGCGCACTCTATATAAGCCGCCCTTCAGCACTGGTACAGGGGTTGGCACTTGCTGTAATCCCTTAATACACTCAACACAAAGCTCCCAAGAGCACTGAGACGTAGGGCTTTTACCTCCACCGTAGAGGGGCCTGAACTCATACATCCTCGCCGTAGCTAAGGCTCTGCCCATATACTTTCGTACCCCGTACTTCTACTGTCAGACTTATACCCACGACAGTTGGCGCCCACCGTGGGGCAAGCGTCTAAGCGACTTCCGGCGAGTTTGCGATTTCATCTTTTCGTCATGTCATCCGGCGGAGATCTGTGCATGGGTCATGAGATCCTCTTCGGTGCACTCTCCTTCATCGCCGATGATTCGGCATGGCTTCAGGATGCGCCCCTCGACATCGAGACGCTTCCGAGTCGCGGGGCTACGCACTTCCGTGCCAGTTCCTGCGGCGTTCTTCTTCTCCAGCCATCGACCCCAGTGTCGATCTTCGCCCCCGTCATGCGCCGCAACAAGCGATCCGGTCGTTCGCGGCTCCAGCGTTGGGTGCGACACGCCCTAGCGCGACAAAACATGTCCTCTCAAGTGGCGGTGCTCGAATCGGTTGTGGTCCCGCGGTCATCCCAGTGCTTGGAGTCACTTCCGACTGAACTACCTTCCGAGTATCAGGGTCACGGGCGTGCAGCCGAAGTACTCATGGCCGATTCCCAAGAAAGTCCCTCCAGGACTGGTCGGAATGAGCGTGAGATCGGAGAATCATCCGACGCTCGTCGTCAGCACCTTCATTCTTCTAGTCGACGCACTCGCTAGAGCAACGTCGAGGTGTTTCGCACACCCATCCTCAACTTGGCTGCAGCCGCCAGGATCGTTGATTCTCTCCAGCCGACTGATTCGGAGGCTGGTAGAGGAATCGAGCAGATCCGTGCCTTGTTACATACGGCACAGCAGCAAAACTCGATGGTCTCCGAGTCGCACAACAAGATCCACAATAGTTCCGTTCAAGCGAACACACATCGGTCGGTTTTCAGTCCCGGCTCTCACCAGCGACGCAGAGGGGGCAACCGTTCCAGGGACCCGAGTCGGAATCCGCTTTCCATTCGGTCTCATCCCGAAGATCGTCGCCGTTCGCATACTCCTCCGCGGAGTGGGCCTTACGGACCCCGGCATTACGATGATCATCGTTCGGGCGGTGGCGCGCATGATCAAAGGCCTGATGCAAGAGGGTATATCACTCAGAAGAAGGTTGATAGAAGCCGAGCCCACCGTGATGGTCACGATAGAGATCATCTGAGTGGAAGCAGGACCGTTGTTTCTGGTCCCGAGTGCTTCACTCGGGCCATTTGCTCGGCTGACATCCCTCCCAACTTCCGATTGGCGACGGGAATTAGCAAATTCACACGAGAATCCAAACCAGGAACTTGGTTAGACAACTACAGAGTGGCGGTCCAGATCGGTGGCGGAGATGACCATGTCGCCATGAAACATCTTCCACTGATGCTCAACGGTTCGACTCGAGCTTGGCTAAACCACTTAGCTCCATCAAGCATTTACAGTTGGGCAGATCTATCCCGAGTCTTCATCAGGACCTTCGAGGGTACGTGCAAACGCCCTGCTGGTCTCACAGAGCTTCAACACTGTGTCCAGAAGCAAAACGAGCCCCTGCGCGATTTCATCCAGCGCTGGACAACCCTCTACCACACGGTGGAGAATGTTATAGAACACCAAGCTGTCTGCGCCTTCAAGGCAGGCGTTCGGTACAGAGATCTATACCTGAAGTTTGGTCGGACAGGCGACATCTCCATGAGCAAGATGATGGAGATAGCCGCGCGCTATGAAAATGGCGAAGAGGAGGACCGCATACGTAGCGGCAAGCATAAGTCAGTCTCCGACGGAGATGGGAGCAGCAGTCGGAAGCACAAACAGAAAGCCCAATCCACTCCGCAAGCAGAGGCGGCAGTCGTTACAAACGCTAAGTTCAAAGGCAAGGGGAAACCACAGTACACCCCCAAGAAGAAACAGTCAGGAAATTCCATCCTAGATCAACCGTGTCCAATCCACACAAAGACGGATGAAGAAGGCAATGTCATATTGACGAAACATACCACTCGGCAGTGTCGCCTCCTGATCCAAGGATTCGGTGAAGGACAACCGAGTGAGAAAGACACCGAGCAAGATGATGAGGACAAGGAGGATCCGTTCCCTCAAGTCCATGCAACGTTAATGATTTTTGCTGATGTAGAAAGCAAAAGTCGACTGAAGCTGGTCAACACGGAGGTAACACATGGCAACCCCATCCACTCCCACGTTCCTCAAGTGGTCACAGACTTCAATCACTTTTGATTTGTCAGACCACCCAGCACACGTACCCACCCCAGGTAGGCAAGCTCTGGTCGTCGACCCGGTGGTGGAAGGAGTTAGGCTGCGCAAAGTCCTCATGGACGGCGGCAGCGGCTTGAATATCATGTACGCCGATACTCTCAAGGGAACGGGCATTCCGATGTCCAGGCTTAGCGAGAGCAGTATGCAATTCCATGGAGTCATCCCAGGAAGAAAGGCCAAATCACTCGGCCAGATTGCGTTGGATGTAGTTTTCGGCTCTCACAAGAACTTCCGCAAAGAGAAGTTAACATTCAAGGTGGTAGACTTCCAGAGTGTATACCATGTCATTCTGGGCCGTCCGGCATACGTACGTTTCATGGCCCGTCCATGTTACATATATTTGAAGCTGAAGATGCCTGGTCCCAAAGGCGTGATTACTGTCACAGGAAATCGGCAGCGGGCCGAGGAGTGTCTGCAGCAGGGGTCAAGAATTGCAGACCATCAGATGGCTGTACTCGAGTTGGATGAGTACAAGAAGATTGCCGACCCCGCTGACCTGATGCGTTCAAAGAAGCCAGCTTCCGAGTCCGCATTCCAGTCGGCGGGACACACGAAGAAAGTAAGCGTCCACCCGACGGATGCCACCGCTGCCCCAACAAACATCTCCACCACCCTTGATCCAAAATAGGAAGCCGAGCTCATCCAATTCCTCCGTGAGAACTGGGACATTTTTGCATGGAAGCCTGCTGACATGCCAGGTGTACCCAGGGAGTTGGCTGAGCACCGACTGCATGTGGATCCTGCCGCTCGGCCTGTCCGAGAACGCCTGCGTTGGTCCGCCGCGCACAAGAGAAAAGCAATCGGAGAGGAGGTAGCTAAACTTCTGGCAGCCAACTTCATTCGCGAGGTACACCACTCCGAGTGGCTTGCTAATGTTGTCATGGTGCCCAAGAAGGACAAGTCTCTCCGTATGTGCATCGATTTCAAGCACCTTAATAAGGTCTGTCCGAAAGACCACTCCCCGCTCCCTCGCATAGATCAAATCGTTGATTCGACTGCGGGTTGCGAGCGCTTATCCTTCCTTGATGCCTATTCGGGCTATCATCAGATCCGTCTGTATCGTCCAGATGAATTAAAAACATCTTTCATCACCCCATTCGTGTGCTTCTGTTACATCACTATGCCATTCTGTTTGAAAAATGCAGGAGCAACTTTTATGCGAATGATCCAAAAATGCCTCCTAGACCAGATTGGTCGAAATGTGGAGGCATATATGGATGATATCGTAGTCAAATCACGCAAAGGTTCCGACCTGCTGACTGACTTGGCAGAAACATTCGCCAACCTACGTAGGTACGATATCAAGCTCAACCCAGCCAAGTGTTCATTCGGTGTTCCCAGCGGGAAGTTACTTGGTTTCTTCGTTTCCGAACGAGGGATCGATGTCAACCCCGAAAAGATCGGGACCATTGTTCGAATGGAGCGTCCGGTAAGAGTACATGACATACAAAAGCTCACAGGTTGCCTAGCGGCTTTGAGCAGGTTTATCGCTCGACTCGGCGAGAAGGCGTTACCTCTGTACCGACTCATGAAGAAGTCGGATACCTTCGAGTGGACAGACGAAGCCCAAACCGCATTCGACGATCTCAAAGCCCTGCTTTCCACCCAGCCGGTTCTTACTGCCCCGCTCAGTAAAGAACCCCTTCTTCTGTACATCGCGGCTACAAATCAAGTCATCAGCGTAAGGAACCCCACCATGACTGCATACTGCAACGCAATAAGAAAGCTCGAAAAGAAGTTGGAAGGTCTGGAGCTTCACCATGTTCCCCGACTGAAAAACCAAGCAGGAGATGAATTGGCAAAACTTGGATCCACACGGAGGCCTGTCCCGAGTGATGTCTGCCTCGAGCACTTACACCTCCCCTCGGTAAAAGAAGATCCTTTTACACAGGAACCTGTGCAACCGAAGAGCTCAACAGATCAGACTGAACTCGAGGTTCCCGCTGTGGTTGACCTGGTCATGGAGATTCTAGCTATCATTCCCGAATGGATTGTGCCATTCATTGCGTACATCCTGAGGCAAGAGTTACCGGAAGACAAGGTCCAAGCTAGGCAGATCGTTCGCAGGTCGAAGTCCTTCACCGTCATTGATGACCAGTTATACAGAGAAAGTGTTTCAGGCGTCCTTCAGCGGTGTATCTCTCCTGAGGAGGGTCAGTTAATTTTGGAAGAAATTCACTCGGGAACCTGCGGCCATCATGCCTCCTCAAGGGCAATCGTCGCCAAAGCATTCAGAGCTGGTTTCTTCTGGTTGCAGGCGAATGAAATGGCAAAAGATATAGTCGACCATTGCGAAGGTTGTCAGTTCTATTCAAACAAGTCCCACAAGCCAACGTCCGCGCTGAAGATAATTCCCCTTTCTTGGCCATTCGCCGTGTGGGGATTAGATACAGTCGGACCATTCAGAACAGGCCAAGGAGGATTCACCCATCTGCTGGTAGCAGTCGACAAGTTTACCAAGTGGATTGAAGCCAAGCCAATCAAGAAGCTTGATGCCCTTACGGACATCAAATTTATCAGAGACATTATTGCCAAATACGGGGTTCCACACAACATAATCACCAACAATGGCACAAACTTTAACTCGGACGAGTTCAAAGGTTTTTGCGTAGGCCAAGGTATCCGAGTGGATTTTGCATCCGTTGCGCACCCCCAAACAAATGGACAAGTGGAGCGGGCGAATGGACTCATTCTTCAAGGGTTGAAGCCTCGGCTCGTGCGGGAAGTTGGGCATGCCGCCGGCGCATGGGTCACCGAGCTGCCTTCTGTGTTGTGGGGCCTCCGAACAACTCCGAATAGATCGACAGGACGATCCCCATTTTTTTTCGTTTATGGAGCAGAGGCAGTCCTTCCGAGTGACTTGCTTCACAACTCTCCACGAGTTGAACTCTTCTCCGAAGCCGAAGCAGAGCAAGCTAGGCAAGACGGAGTAGACCTTTTAGAAGAGGAGCACGAGATGGCATTGATCCGTTCAACAATTTATCAGCAAGATCTGCGGCGATTTCATGCGCGACACGTTAGGAGCCGCACGTTCCAAGCAGGCGACCTGGTGCTCCGAGTGGATCAACAGAGACCGCACAAGTTGGCTCCCGCCTGGGAAGGACCGTTCATCATTTCTAAGGTGCTGAACAATGGAGCGTATCGACTCTACAACCTCAACAGGGAGACAGACGAGCCGCATGCATGGAATGGAGATCTACTGAAGCGCTTCTACACATAACCGCCGACAGAGACAATGTAAAGAACTAATGTCATCGAAGTAATACAAAACGGATTAATTTCTTGCTGATTCAAAATTCTTCCGCGTTTGCAGACTCCGGTCTAAAAAACTCGCTCCGAGTGTGCACCAAAAGTCACACTCCGGGACTTAGCTGCGACCCAGAGTCGCCTAAGTAAACAACTTGCTCCGAGTGTGCATCAAAAGTCACACTCGGGGACTTAGCTGCGACCCAGAGTCGCCTAAGTAAAAAACTCGCTCCGAGTGTGCAGCAAAAGTCACACTCGGGGACTTAGCTGCGACCCAGAGTCGCCTAAGTAAACAACTTGCTCCGAGTGTGCACCAAAAGTCACACCCGGGGACTTAGCTGCGACCCAGATTCGCCTAAGTAAACATATCGCTCCAAGTGTGCACCAAAAGTCACACTCGGGGACTTAGCTGCAACCTAGAGTCGCCTAAGTAAACAACTTGCTCCGAGTGTGTACCAAAAGTCACACTCGGGGACTTAGCTGCGACCCAGAGTCACCTAAGTAAAAAACTCGCTCCGAGTGTGCAGCAAAAGTCACACTCGGGGACTTAGCTGCGACCCAGAGTCGCCTAAGTAAACAACTTGCTCCGAGTGGGCACCAAAAGTCACACCCGGGGACTTAGCTGTGACCCAGATTCGCCTAAGTAAACATATCGCTCCGAGTGTGCACCAAAATTCACACTCGGGGACTTAGCTGTGACCTAGAGTCGCCTAAGTAAACAACTTGCTCCGAGTGTGCACCATAAGTCACACTCGGGGACTTCGCTGTGACCCAGAGTCGCCTAAGTAAACAACTTGCTCCGAGTGTGCACCATAAGTCACACTCGGGGACTTAGCTGCGACCTAGAGTCCCCTAAGTAAACAACTTGCTCTAAGTGTGCACCAAAAGTCACACTCAGGAACTTAGCTGCGACCCAGAGTCGCCTAAGTAAACAACTTTCTCCGAGTGTGCACCAAAAGTCACACTCGGGGACTTAGCTGCGACCCATAGTCGCCTAAGTAAACAACTCGCTCCGAGTGTGCACCAAAAGTCACACTCGGGGACTTAGCTGCGACCCAGAGTCGCCTAAGTAAACAACTTGCTCCGAGTGTGCACCATAAGTCACACTCGGGGACTTAGCTGCGACCCAAAGTCGCCTAAGTAAACAACTTGCTCCGAGTGTGCACCAAAAGTCACACTCGGGGACTTAGCTGCGACCCAGAGTCGCCTAAGTAAACAACTTGCTCCGAGTGTGCACCAAAAGTCACACTCGGGGACTTAGCTGCGACCCAGAGTCGCCTAAGTAAACAACTTGCTTCGAGTGTGCACCAAAAGTCACACTCGGGGACTTAGCTGCGACCCAGAGTCGCCTAAGTAAACAACTCGCTCCGAGTGTGCACCAAAATTCACACTCGGGGACTTAGCTGCTACCCAGAGTCGCCTAAGTAAACAACTTCCTCCGAGTGTGCACCAAAAGTCACACTCGGGGACTTAGCTGCGACCCAGAGTCGCCTAAGTAAACAACTTGCTCTGAGTGTGCACCATAAGTCACACTCGGGGACTTAGCTGCTACCCAGAGTCGCCTAAGTAAACAACTTGCTCTGAGTGTGCACCAAAAGTCACACTCGGGAACTTAGCTGCGACCCAGAGTCGCCTAAGTAAACAACTTGCTCCGAGTGTGCACCTAAAGTCACACTCGGGGACTTAGCTGCGACCCAGAGTCGCCTAAGTAAATAACTTGCTTCGAGTGTGCACCAAAAGTCACACTCGGGGACTTAGCTGCGACCCAGAGTCGCCTAAGTAAACGACTTGCTCCGAGTGTGCACCATAAGTCACACTCGGGGATTTGCTGCGGCCCAAAGTCGCCTAAGTAAACAACTTGCTCCGAGTGTGCACCAAAAGTCACACTCGGGGACTTAGCTGCGACCCAGAGTCGCCTAAGTAAACAACTTGCTCCGAGTGTGCACCAAAATTCACACTCGGGGACTTAGCTGCGACCCAGAGTCACCTAAGTAAACAACTTGCTTCGAGTGTGCACCAAAAGTCACACTCGGGGACTTAGCTGCGACCCAGAGTCGCCTAAGTAAACAACTCGCTCCGAGTGTGCACCAAAAGTCACACTCGGGGACTTAGCTACTACCCAGAGTCGCCTAAGTAAACAACTTGCTCCGAGTGTGCACCAAAAGTCACACTCGGGGACTTAGCTGCGACCGAGAGTCGCCTAAGTAAACAACTTGCTCCAAGTGTGCACCAAAAGTCACACTCGGGGACTTAGCTGCGACCCAGAGTAGCCTAAGTAAAAAATTCGCTCCGAGTGCGCACCAAAAGTCACACTCGGGGACTTAGCTGCGATCCAGAGTCGCCTAAGTAAAAACTAACTCCGAGTGTGCACCAAAAGTCACACTCGGGGACTTAGCTGCGACCCAGAGTCGCCTACTTGCTCCGAGTGTGCACCAAAAGTCACACTCGGGGACTTAGCTGCGAACCAGAGATTGCCTAAGTAAAGAGCTTCCTCCGAGTGGGCACACAAGTTACACTCGGAGGCTTAGCTGAGTCGCCTAAACAAAAACCACGAGCCAAAATCGTGTCAAAAAAAACTCAGCGAAAGAAGAGCAAAAGATCCGGTTCGAATTCAAATTGAGTTCAACGATGAGTCGGCTCGGTGTGAATCAAGTTTATCCACACTGATCCCTGAATGTACCTGCCAACAGAAGTGGCCAAAGTTTAATACAAACTCCACTCGGCATACCGAGGTAAATGCGCGTTCAGCATAAAGTCAATCAAGCATCGCCGGGGCTGGCAGACTCCACAAAGGTGTCGAGGTCGATTCCATCTACAATCCGAGTGGCCGTGTCGAGGAAAGTCTCCATGAAGTCTTCAAATCGAAGCTTCTTGGTGTTGGCGACCTGCAACATCTTCAGCTTGTCTTCGCGGGCTTCCTTACGATGCACTCGCACCAGAGACAACACCACGTCCGCGCCACACCGAGCGGCAGACTTCTTCCATGCCTGCACTCTGCTTGGAATATCCTCCAGTCGAGTCATCAACCCCTCTATCTCATTCCGGGAATCATCTTCAGGCCACAGCTCTTTGTCAATTCGGCCGACAACTTCTCTCAGGCGACCAATGAAAGGACCCACCTTGTTAAGGCGGGAATTCAGTCGGAACATGTCCCGATTAGCTTCATCACCGAGTGGAACATTCGGTTGCCCAAGCGCTCGTTCAATTTCGGCGGTCTCGGCTTCAACGTCCTGACATAAATATGCAAAGAAAAGACAGGGAGAAAATAAGCGCGGAGTGAACTCCAAAGTCAAAGAGCACTCGGCAAGCAACTTACCACCAAGCAGTGCGACCATATTCTTCGCCCAGTCGCCGACGTAGTTCTCCTGCGCTTTGCACCGAGCGTTCATTGACTTCAGCTGGCCCACCCATTCAGATCTCTCCTTCATCATTTTTTCTAACTCGGGTAGCAGTGCCTTGTTAGTCCCCCGAGATTCCTCCAAAGATATTTCTCGTTCAGCGAGAGCCTTCTTCATGCCAGCCAGATCATTCGCAGCTACCTCCAAGTCGGCAGCAAGTTGAGTCTTCTCAGCATTCAGAGCATTATAGGCCGATCCCATTTCACAAGTCTTCTGTCAAAGAGACACAAAGGGAGGATCAGCCAGATTCAACAAGGAAAAAGTCTCGACAGATATGACAAAACAATAAAAACTCAAGATTCTTCAGACCCCTGCCGATGGAAGCAATCGACAGTGGTCTCGAGGACTACAGCTAGTGGGTTCACTGAGAGTGACCCCACTGGTATGAAGCTGGAACAGGTCGGCCCCATTGAGCTCCATAGCAAACCAACAACACTATGAGATTACTATTACTCGATCCGAGTAACACTACTCTCGGGGACTACACCCAGTGGGTGCACTCGGCGTGCCCCCACTGCTAACATTCGGGCAGATCAGCTCTGATCTGTAGAGAATATGGAAAATACATATAAAGACAACTGCCGGTGCAAGCACTCGGCAGAAGTCTCGGGGACTACACCCACTGGGTTCACTCGGAGTGAACCCACTGGAAAATTAACCTACTGTATCCGAGTATCTCGCCAAAACCCCCAGTGGGCACCAAGAGGAATGTAAACACTTACTAGCGCACTTACTCGGATATCATCTCGAAGCTCCAAGCTCTTCTTGTACAGGGACGCAACGGAGTCATATGCTCCCTTGGTGTCGCCCACCATGAGCTCCACTTGTACCATGGCGTCCTTGGCGGCTCCTACTTGATCTTCCGGGAGGCGTCGGGCATCATATTGAATAGTCGACGGACCCGGCGTGGCAGAAGGCGCCCTAGGTATCCCGAGCTCCCTCGGCATCCCGAGTTCTGCTCCAGTCGGTTCCGCCGTGAAGACCACCGTCTCAGTCGGCGGCACGCTCATGGCGGGGTTGGCAGTAGGTTGGATAACCCCAAGGAGAGGTGCCAAAGCTGGTTCCGACCTCCTTTGGTCGTCGTCGTCCAGATGGATCACCTCCGAAGGAAGCCCGACTGAACAAAATAAAAATACAGAAAAAGATCAAGATCAAAGACAGCACTCATGAGACGGTAATACAGCTCTCGGAGTCGTGACAACGTACCTTGCTGGGACGTGGCGGCGTTATCAGTGTCCATTGGATCGTCACCCTGACGTGGCAGAGAGGTAGCGGAGGTAGCAGCTCTGTTGAGTGAAATCCATTCGACGGGTAAACATGAATTCCCAAAAAGAAGAGTCCAGTCGGATACTGAAGGAAGATGGAAGAGTAAAGATACTTACGCCGAGGCAACCGGAACAACGATCCTCATCCGGGGCAAAGCTTTCCGAGGTTTAGATCCGCTGGGTTTAGCCACCTTGGACGGCTGATCCACGGGCTTGGCAGAAGAACCCCTGGTTTTCTTCACACTCCGAGCACTCGGGGCCACGGGAGGAGCCGGCGGAACAATGGGGTCATGACAGTGATTGGTTCGGCGTTCTGGTGGTGAGGGTGACGAGCTCTGCTCTTCACTCTCCTCCTCCTCCTCTTCTGTTTCCTCCTCCGTCCCCCTACTGTCAGAGACGTACTCGGCACTACCCGCGCTACCCTCCATGCTGCCTTCTTCTTCCTCGACCGGATTCCCATTTGAGACTGCAGAATGCCAGTTCGTCCACTCCTGCACAAAACACAGTCGGCAACGTTAGTCGGCGAGACAAGAAAAGCAATAAAACTGAGAAGGTTAAAAGCACTCGACAACATGTACTCACCTCATTCGGAGGAGGATGTTGGGCGTGGAAGGCCTTCACCCACCGAGCTCCCACGGGGTTATCACATGTGCCCGTGATGCTGCGAACCCATGCACCCACGGTCTCCTCGCTCACGTCTTCAGGATGGGACCGAGTGGTATCCGAAGGCCCCGTGTAATGCCACATTGCGTGGTCTCGGGCCTGGAGCGGCTGGATGCGTCGACCCAGAAAAGTCTCCAACAGGTCCATGCCGGTGACTCCGTTCTGGACGACGGTTACCAGCGCGTCGATCAAAGGCTGGATTTGGGCTTTTTCTCCCTTAGAGAGCGCTAGCTTCCTGGGAGGGCCCAGGCGGTCTAAACTAAAGGGTGGTAACCCACTCGGAGCATTCGGGCAGGCAATGTCCTGGCAATAGAACGAGGACGATTGCCAGTTCCTAACCGACTCGGATAGCTGAAGGGAGGGATAACTACTTTTCGTTTTCTTCTGAAATCCTAAACCTCCACAGAGCTGGAGGATGTGTGTCTTATCATCAGACTGGTTAAGTTTCTTAACCATTTGAGATCTAGCAGAGAAAACATATTTGAAGAGCCCCCAGTGGGGAGGACATCCTATGAAACACTCGTAGAGGGTGATGAATGCGGAGAGATGAGCTATCGCATTCGGCGGAAAGTGGTGGAGCCGCGCCCCGAAGTAGTTCATAATACCTCGGAAGAAAGGATGGGGAGGCAGGGAGAAACCTCTGGCCACGTGGCTGAGCAGCAGGACGCGCTCCCCCTCCCTCGGCGCCGGCTCCATCTCGCCTTCCGGTAGCCTCCAAGACTTATTGACGACCATGTCGTGCTCCACCAGCTCCAGCATGTCGGTCTCCCTCACCGTGGAGGGGAGGAAGTCCCCCTGGATCCAGCCCGCCGGCAACGCCCGCTTCCGCTGCTGAGTGGAGGCCGCCCCCTTCTTCTTCTTCTTCGCCTCGAGCTTGCTGGTCTGCCCCTTCGTCATGGCGAGGGCGACGGATCCGCAGAGGAGGAGGGGAAGGAGGTGGCTAGAGGTGTGGAGGTAGTTGTGGGGAGGCAAGATCGATGGGAGGAAGATGAGCAGCACAACAGGAAGGTCCGCCGGGAAGGCTTTAAAAGGCCTCCGACCGAGTCACCTATAGGTGGGCCCAAGATCTTATCCTCCCAACCGGATGCTGCAAGATTAGTGGAGAAGATCGCGACGCGGTAATCGAGGAGGCAAAATCTACTCGATGGCGATTTCGTCATCCCCGCTGAGTGTGCGGCAACCAAAATTTGAGGATCCCGGAAAATCCGGCGCTGTCAGTATGACCGACCACGTCGAAAGATTCCGCGGAAGCAATCGGTCCCTCACGGTTCGTTTCGCTTGCATATTCACTCGGATCACTAGCCGCAAAGATAAAATGGATCGAGGCAGACAACGCTAAGATCACCACAATACCAGTCGGCTCCAAACTCCTGACATCACTTCATCGTTCCAGCCCCGATCCATTCGGGGACTAATGATGGGGTTATAGTCCCAGGGTAGGGTCATGGGTCTGCCCTATAGGTCCTACCCAAGGACTACCCTTCATAGGGGACAAGGCCCTTAGACAGTTCCGACTGAACTAAGATCGACCCCATCATCTAGTCGGCGACGATCCACTCGGAGCATATCTAACGTACCGACTGGAATCCCCTCTGTACATCGTAACCTCCCAGGAGGGCAACGGTCATACGTTTTCACACACCATAACTAGCATTTAAGGCTTATGTTACCAGTAATGCCAGCGTTTACTCGCCACTACTCCACCCATGTCCACCGAACCATTATGAAGGGCAGCGCACTCTATATAAGCCGTCCTTCAGCACTGGTACAGGGGTTGGCACTTGCTGTAATCCCTTGATACACTTGACACAAAGCTCCAAAGAGCACTGAGACGTAGGGCTTTTACCTCCACCGTAGAGGGGCCTGAACTCATACATCCTTGCTGTAGCTAAGGCTCTGCCCATATACTTTCATACCCCGTACTTCTACTGTCAGACTTATACCCACGACATTCCTCGTATATGTCATCGGTTGCCTGAAGTAGCCCAGGAGTCCGGCGCATAAAGATAGGCCGGTGGCCCGAGGACCCCTTAGTCCAGGACTCCCTCAGTAGCCCCTGAACTGGCCACCAATGCCATAGTCTTTATCCTTAGCATCACGCGTCCAAAGTCTTTGGCTTGCGGGGCGAGTTCTTCTCCCTATTTATGTTCGGCTAACACCAATTCGTCCCCTGATGACTTCCCGATTTCGAGCATAGGTCTTGAAGTTGGGGACGCTCCTCGGTTCTTCATCTTCGGTTGTCAATCTTGAATACTGGTTTAAGAAATTTCCCGATCATTGATCTTGAGGATCACCAGGGAGAATCCGAAGAGTTCACATGTCGGGTATCCAAGGAGCCCCTTTAAGTTACCGGCCTTTATTAGTGTCTTGTAATACTTCACGCCACACCTTTGGTTTGAAATGTTTCCCATGCGACGGTATCCTCTTTCGTGTAAGCTCCAACGCCAAACTGCATCCAAGGTGTCCTCTTGCGTCCGAGCTCCAATGCAGGACTGCATTCGAGGTGTCTTTATGTAGCCAAGCTCTAACGTTGATTGGCATCCGAGATGTCATAGACTACCCGGGTGTGTGAAAATTTAAAGGAATTTATCCGAGCTTAAATGTCGGAATAGTCTTTTATGAAGCCAACAATTTGCATCCACACTATATGCCGGCCCGCTTCCGACGTGGTGCACCACCTCAGCCATGGATATATAACCAATAGCCCTCATAGTGTGTGTCGGTCTAAAACCTGAGCTACACATGAAGGATAAAAATAAAACAACTAATCCCAGCAGCACTCGAGAATCAGGTTGATTCACAAAATCGGCCTCAGGATCAGTTCCTTACTCGGCAACATACTTAAGGGATTAAAACACGGTGTGCAGTAGCCCCCGAGACTCAGGTTAGGTGGGGCCGACCGACCTGAGGATCGAATCTCCTCAGAAACTGTATTGCACTTGTTGTGTATGTTTTGACAACGCCAAGGTACATGTCGGCAAGGAAGATGCCGAACTGCGGGTTGAAAAAGATTTTCCAGTTGGTGTAATTTATTCTCCGACGAGGTGTATAACCAGTAGCCCCCGAGACTTGGGTTGGGCAACATGGCTAACCCTAGGATCGTATCTCCTCAAGAACTGTTTCATCCATTAAGTGTGTTTTGACAACACCGACGTGGAGCTCGGCACAGAAGATGCCGAACCGTAGGTCGAGAAAAATTCTCCGAATAGAATCACCACGCAAAACCCCTCAAACAAGAGGATGTCACGCCTCCTAAAAGAAAAACATATAAATAGGTTAAAGGTGCCATAAGCTTGGCAATACCAAAAACTTTAGCAAAACATTACGTTCCGCACTAAATCAGGTTTCATTCAGGTGTGCAATAGCCTCCGAGACTCGGGTTGGGTGCGGTCGACTGACCTTAGGATAGAATCTCCTCGGAAAATGTATTGCACTTTGAATTTGCTGCATTGAATAAGCGACACAATAACCCCCGAGCCTTTATTTGGGCAGAGTTGGTCGAATTAAGGATCGATATATGCTTGACACAAACTTTGTTATGTTTGACACAGTTTAAGTGCAATGATTCTATGTATCCAAGTATTATACATCATTAATGCCCGTATCCGCATTGTACAACACTCTGTTGACCGACAATTGACTTCAATCTCCTTGGCCAGTAGTCGAGGAGTCTTGGTCCTACTTTCTAAATCTTTTATAAGGGCAAAGATCTATGGCAAACAAGGCAATCCGACCATACGGTTTTATATACAAAGGTACGTAAAGAGATTACTTATTTAAGGTAAAAATGTATTCTAGGAAAAAAAGTTCATTTATAAGTTCCTTTTCCCAGGATATCATGTTTGACCATGATCTTGAAACCTCAACTCCGATCAATGTGGGAGGAAAATATTGAGGATTTAGTTCGGGGAATGTTCCCGAACTCCGTGGTCTTTAATGAACCGATTTTTTTCACTTCATCATTGCCGACCAATTATATTCTTAAGAAGGCTAGCTTTCGGCTTCATCGAGTCCGAGGTACTAACCCGGATGACCCAGAAGTAACAATCACACAGGTGCTCCCTTTACCACCTAGCCGAACAATCGTGAACGTAGGAGGTAAGCATAGCAGCCAGGCAACCCAGCTTGGCCAAAATCTTAAGTCAAATTGATGCATATTTATGGCTTTATAACGATGATTACGGAAGGCAGCACTCGCATATTGAATACAAATGCTTTTATGTTATATGCTATTTTGACTCCATTGCGACTATTTATAATTTGAAAGTGGCCCATCGTCGTCTTCCATCCCTTTGTAGATACTACGCAGGGTGTTTCGTACTAACAACACAACCCTTATCTGACATCTCGTTGCCCGGAGGTGGTTGTGTTTAGTGGAAACGAAGCAATCAAATATTCAGGCTTTATAACTTTCACTTAGCCATAGGAGCTTTTAAGTGGAGAGGCAAGTTAATAGCCCCCAGTTAGTGTTTGGCGTGAGCCGATCTCAAGCCATTAACACTTCGGTCAATTTTATGCAAGGCACACAGGGTCACCTCTATCGGTCTATAGTTTGCCAGAGTCATCGGGTCGCTGACCAGCTTGCGCTCATTGTGACAGTCAGTTTTCGGCTTTCTCCATTGAGGTACTTGACCATCTTAATCGGAAGTACAATAGTAATGGTTCTCCCTTTGCACACCTAGCCAGACAAAGCGGAATATAGGAGGCAATCATAGGAGCCGGGCAACCCAACTATTGACCGAAGACACAATTCAAAACTGATGCATAAAAAGCAACATCTGAAAAACCAAGGTGCAGGTCGACAAGGAATATGCCGAACTACGGGCCGGTAAATATTTCCCCACTTGAATTATTGCGTAGGGCACTGATACGTCTCCATCGTATCTACTTTTCCAAACTCTTTTGCCCTTGTTTTGGACTATAATTTCCATGATTTGAATGGAACTAACCCGGACTGATGCTGTTTTCAACAGAATTGCCATGGTGTTGTTTTTGTGAAGAAATGAAAGTTCTCGGAACGTCCTGAAACTTTACGGAGAATATTTCTGGAAAATATGAAAAATACCTGCGCAAAGATCCACCGGAGGGGACGGGCCAGTGGGCCACAAGCCGTGTCGCCGTGGCCCCCCTGGCCGCGACAACCAAGCTTGTGGGGCCCACGTGGCTCTGCCGCCCCCAACTCCAGCGCTATTTATTCCCTTTCGTCCCGAAAAAAATAAAGTGACAAGATTTCATCGCATTTGCGATACGGAGGCACCGCCACATCCTGTTCTTCATCTGGAGGACAGATCTGGAGTCTGTTTTGGGCTCCGGAGAGGGGAAATCGTCGCCATCGTCATCATCAACCTTCTTCCCTCTCCATTTCCATGAAGCTCTTCATAGTTCGTGAGTAATCTATTCGTAGGCTCGCTGGGAGGTGATGAGTAGGATGAGATCTATCATGTAATCGAGTTAGTTTTGACGGGGAATGATCCCTAGGATCCACTATGTTCTGAGATTGATGTTCCTACTACTTTGCCATGCTTAATGCTTGTCACTACTTTGGGTGGCGCCATTGATACAACAGTTAGGAATTGTGTGCCGTCAACAGGTCATTTCTGGCACCGTTGTTATCATACTACTTTGTTGTTGATACTTTCCTTGCAGATACTAATCTTTCAGGTGTGGTTGAATCTGACACATTCAGCTGCTAATACTTGAGAATATTCTTTCACTTCCCGTCGCACGAACTAACAAATTTGGGTTGAATACTCTACCCTCGAAAACTGCTGCGATCCCATGAGCTGGTGGGCCATTGCAAGACAATTGCTAATTGTTGAGCAACGGGGACAAGCTCTTTTCTGGCTCCGTTGCCGTGGAGGCATCAAGTCAGGAATAGTTGCATGTCAGCAACATTTTTCTGACGCCGTTGCCGGGGAAGGGATTGCTATATTCTCTCAGTCACTTGGGATTTATATGTGCTTATCACTATGAAGAATCTGAAAGATCCAAAAACCAAAGTGTTTCCCTCAACTACGAGGGGAGGTAAGGAACTGCCATCTAGCTCTGCACTTGATTCACCTTCAGTTATTAGTAAGTTTGCGACATCACCTCCTGCTAGAAATCTTGATATGTCGCCTGTGATTGATGATGCTTATGATGCTACTGCTAGAGATACTATGCCTGATATTGCTAGAGATGCTATGCTTGATACTGCTAGATATGCTATGCTTGATACTGCTAGAGATGCTATGCTTGATACTGCTAGAGATGCTATGCCTGATACTGCTTTGCCTGATGATGCTGGAGATGCTATTTTGCCTGGTGATGCTATGTTTGATATTGCTAGAGATACTACTTTGCCTGATATGCCACTAGGGGTATTCCTTGATGCTCATATTGCTAGAGTTACTGCCAATGCTCATGATGCTTCTGAAACTGCAGATACTATTGAGATAGAACCTGCTTTTGCTCCTGCTAGATCTAGCTCTCCTAGATATGAATTGCATGATATACCTGAGGGTTACGTTATGGAGGGAGAGAAAGCTGAGGATTTTCTTGCGTGTAAGGATGCCTATGACGCTGAGAAATTACTTCTCAAGTGGAAGGAAAAATCTCTGAAAGGTAGGATGAAATACGACCCGAAGTCCACTTCACCTATCTTTATCACCGATGAGGATTATGAATTCTCTGTCGACCCTGAGATAATCTCTCTAGTCGAATCTGATCCTTTCCACAGTTATGAGTCTGAGACGGTCGTAGCCCATCTTACCAAACTACATGATATAGCCACCCTTTTCATTAGTGAGGAGAAGACCCGCTACTACTTTATCCTTAAGCTATTTCCTTTCTCTCTAAAGGATGACGCTAAAGTCTGGTTCACTTCTCTTGCTCCTGGATGTGTGAGTAGTCCCCAGGATATGGTCTATTACTTCTGTGAGAAATATTTCCCTGCCCATAAGAAGCAAGCTGCCTTGCAGGAAATATACAACTTTTCTCAACTCAAAGAAGAGAATCTCCCACAAGCTTGGGGGAGGCTCATCCAGCTACAGAATGCTTTGCCTGATCACCCTCTTAACAAGAACGAGATACTTGATATCTTCTATAACGGACTTACTGATGCTTCTAGAGACCACCTAGATAGTTGTGCTGGTTGTGTTTTTAGGGAACAAACTATAGAACAAGTCGAGATCCTACTGAATAACATCTTGATCAATGATAATGCTTGGACTATTCCGGAACCACCTCCTAAGCCAACTCCTAAGAAAAGAGGTATTCTATTCCCCAGTCCCGAAGATATGCAAGAAGCCAAGAAATCTATGCAAGAGAAAGGCATTAGATCTGAAGATGTCAAAATCTACCACCTATCAAAGAGATCCATGGTCTCGATAATACGATAAAGGTAGTAGAAGTAAATTCTCTGCGTAGGTTTGATGAGAGTGATGTTCCTTTTGATAAACCTGCTAGCCTATGCTTCGATGAATTTGACAACTTTGTTGCCAAACAACAGAGTTTCAATGATTATGTTAGCAGACAATTGGAACAAAGTACTCGTATCCTTAGTCATTTAAGTGCCTGTGTAGACAGAAATGTCAATGGTCCGAAGGTTCTGAGTAAACATGCCTCTATGATTACTACTCAGGTAGAACAAGTACTTCAAGCTTAGAATGACTTGCTCAATGAATTAAATGACAACTCTGTCAGAGTCGTTACTAGAGGAGGCAAAATGACTCAGGAACCTTTGTATCCTGAAGGCCATCCTAATAGAATTGATCAAGATTCTCAAGGAATTAATGTTGATACACCCAGTCATCCGAAGAAGAAGGATGATAGAAACCTACATGTCAGTCCACCAAATACTGTCACACTTGAAGAACCAAATGATATTTCTGCGTCTGATGCAGAAACACAATCTAGTGATGAACATGAACCTGGTGACAATATGGACAGCGATGTTCATAATAATGCTGAACCTAGCAATGATAAGGATGTGGATATTGAACCTACGGTTAATCCTGATAACCCACAACCTAAGAGATATGATAAGAATGACTTCACTGCTAGGAAGCATGGTAAAGAAAGGGAGCCATGGGTTCAGAGACCTATGCCCTTTCCTCCTAAGCCATCGAAGAAAAAGGATGATGAGGATTTTGAGCTCTTTATTGAAATGATAAGACCCGTCTTTCTGCAGATGCGGTTAATTGATATGCTCAAAATGTCTCCGTATGCCAAGTACATGAAAGATATCGTGACCAATAAACGGAAGATACCAGATCTTGAGATCTCCACCATGCTCGCCAATTACACTTTCAAAGGTGGAACTCCTGAGAAACTTGGTGATCCCGGAGTACCCACTATACCTTGCTCCATTAAAGGAAACTACATAAGAACTGCCTTATGTGACCTTGGAGCCGGTGTTAGTGTTATGCCTCTCTCTCTTTATCGTAGACTTGAACTGCATAAGTTGACACCCACTGAAATCTCTCTGCAAATGGCCGACAAATCAACTACTTTCCTTGTCGGCATTTGCGAGGATGTGCATGTTGTGGTTGCTAACACCACTATCTTAATAGACTTTGTTATCTTGGATATTCCTGAGGACGATGCCATGGTTGTCATCCTCGGAAGACCCTTTTTAAACATTGCAGGGGCTGTTATAGATTGCAACAAAGGAAATGTCACTTTCCATGTCAACAGTAATGAGCATACGGTGCACTGTCCGAAGAAACAATATCAAGTACATTGCATCAATGCTATTGAAAAAACCTCATCGATTCTTATTGGGAGCTTTGAAGATGAAGTATGATTTGCTTGTTGGGGAGATACATATCCCCATTGAGGTGACTTAGTGGCTATTCTCCGTTCTCTTTTGCGATTCGAGAAAGTTTTGTCATGAGGATTTGATCAACCCCATTGACGGATTTCTTTCAATGACCATGAAATGGATGAATGAAAGAGTCACATACCTCTGTTTTAAGCTTTCACTTTTTGTTGCTTGGAAGAAAAATGATAGATTTAGTTTAATTTTCCCTATTTTCTGTTTTAGCGTCCTGGAGAAAAGTACCCCGAAAATAAAAGTTCTCCGATGGTCCTCAAAATCTAGTATGATTTTTTCTGGAATATTTGAAAAATACTGGGACTGAGAGCTGGCCTGGGGGCCACACCAGTGGGCCACAAGCCCTGTCACCACGGCCTCCCCCCTGGCCGCGTCAACCTAGCTTGTGGGGCCCACAGGGACCCCCTGCACTCATTCTAGCTCCCATCCTCTTCTTCTACCTCCAGAAAAAATCGTTTCGCAGCTCAAACCCGTGCTCTTGCTCATTTGGCTGTGATTTTCGACCTCCTTGCTCAAAGCACCATTCTCTAAACCGTTTTGAGGAAATTACTCCTTGGTAAGTGACTCCTCCATTGGTCCAATTAGTTTTTGCTCTAGTGCTGTATCCTTCGTGTATTCTTTCTACCTTGGTGACCCTGTTCTTGAGCTTGAAATGTTGATTTTAGCTGGTCCCATGTAGTTTTAGCGCGTGATACGGTCTCTAGGCACTAGTAGGAGTAGTTGCTACGAGTTGGGTTAATCTTTACTCACTTTTCTTTTGAAGTCTCTAAAATTTCAGAATTTTTCAGAGCTAGAAAAAGGAAAAGATGAGGAGGTTCTTGAGAGGCTCTTCAAGCCGTAACCCCAAGGAGGATGAGAAGAACCACCCCAAGTATGTGGTTCCTCGAGTCACAGAAGTTCGAGCGTGCGAGTGGCCAAGTGATGAATTTTTGCGCGCTGTTGGGCTTTATGAAGACTTCTATTACTTGGTGGAGAATGCAGGTCTTACCGCGTTCGTTGAAGATAAGTGCCCACAATACCTCCTCCTCACCAATATTTTCGTTCAAAGGTTCAAATTTTATCCGAGTAAGAATCCTCCTATGGTTGAGTTCATGTTATACGATATCCCCAAGTGCATGACACTACATGATTTTTGCAATGTATGCAAATTACCTTATGTTGGGGATATTCATGATCCTCGTCCACGGGACTTGGAGGATTTCATAGGTACTATTGCTGTTGGAGAGGAGAGAGGAGTGTATCGCGCTAGAATTGCTAGCATACATTTTCCTGTGCTTCGGTACTTCTCATTATTTGTGAGAAAATGTTTGATTGGCCGTGGGGAGGCTGGATCACTTAGCTCTCCAGACTTTGCGGTTTTGCGCGAAGGCCTTTATAGCAATAAGACATATAGCCTAGGTGGTATAGTAGCTCAGCGGTTAAACACCAACCATTCCAAAGGTGTCGTCTATGGAGGTATCTATGCTACTCGTATTGCTAGACACTTTGAGATACCTATTTGACTTCGCGAGGAAGAAGAAATAATTCTTCCTGAGAAATATCTGGATTATGACAGCATGGTTCGCCATGATTTTCTGGATAACGATGCTAGTAGACGGATGATTTATAACCTGGTATTTAGTCAGGGTACTCGAGAGACTATTACTTTGCGTGCTCCTTCTTTGTTCAACCTTTATGCAGGCAGACACATTATTATGCTCTCGTACATCTACGCGTATTGGGGCTTGGCCCAACCACAGGTGCCCGTGCCCGAGCCGCCAGTCGAGTACCAGACGCCAGTTTATCAGTGGGAGCCATAGGAGCTCACACAATAGTGGCATCCTCAGTCCGCTCCGGAGTATCCCGGAGCTGGTTATTTCCCTCCTTGGGAGTAGACCAAGCTAGGCCAAAATCCTAAGCTTGGGGGAGTACGTGTTCTCAGCGACTTTACATTCATGCTTATGCATTCACTTTGTTAGTCGGCGTTTACACTTTGCCACTGTATTATCCATGCTAGTTTATTTTTGTTTTCTTGTTTTCTTGTTTTCTGTCCTTTTGAGAAAACCCAAAAAGATTTTCCTTTCTTCTTTTGCTTGTTGGGAGCTTTTCCGTGTAAATAGTTTTCTTTTTCTTTGGGTCAAGGTAGAAGATATTGGTTACAATGTTTAGTGGCTCTTGCATGCATACCTGTTTACCTTTCAAAGAGCCATATTACTTTGTCTTCTCCTTTGTGTTTGCCTGCAGATTCCAGCTTTAGTCCAATGCACAAGCACTCTTACTATTGTTCACATCGTTCGATCGTGCAAGTGAAAGGCAATAATGATGATATATGATGAAGTGACTGAGACTGGAAAAGCTGGTATGAACTCTATCTATTTTATTTTTGTAAATATGACTAGCTTGTCATCCCAGATTCAGCTTTGTTGAGAGGGAACCATGTTTGCAATGACAACTTAGAGATCATAGTTTCTGATGCCATGCTTAATTAGCTAGGAGCTTATAATGGTTTGTCTAGAATGCCAACATAGATTTTGAGATGACTATGATGTAGTATGATAGGACGGTATTATCCTTTGAATGATTCAAGTGGCTTGACTTGGCGCATGTTCATGCATGTAGTTAAAACAAAGTCAACATAGTCTCTATGGTGTTCGTGTTCATGGTGATTTATATCCTGTTCATGCTTGCACTCCATGTTAGTCATACTCATTGCATCTTGATGACTATTGTCGCTCTCTAGTTGGTCACTTCCCAGTCTTTTGCTAGCCTTCACTTGTACTAAGCGGAATACTGCTTGTGCATCCACTCCCATAAACCCAAAAGTTTTTCCTTGAGAGTCCACCATACCTACCTATTTGCGGTATCTACCTGTCGTTCCAAGTAAATTTGCATGTGCCATTCTCTAAACCTTCAAGAAATAATTTGTTTGGCATGCCCGAACCGCTCATGTGGTGACAGGGGGCTATTGGTATCTTCCATGTTAGGCGTGTTATCCTCGACATGTGTTTATTCACTGTCATTCACGAGAAAGGGGCCGGTAATTGGAATGCCCAGTTCCACGCTTAAATCAAAAACATAACTGTAAAACAAGACTCCCCCGGATTGATGTTAGTATGGACGGTACCCAAGGATTCGGCTAGCCGTGGAGTGTGATTGATTAGTGGTGGGGGAGTTAAACTTTACTTTTCTGTTTGGGAACCGCCTATATCATGAATAGCATGGAAGATATTGAGAACTCTTGGTCATTGCGTTGACAATGAAAGCATGCCACCCAAAATTATTATCTCTGTTTTCAAAGCTTGAGCTCTGGCACCTCTGCGAATCAATGCTTCCCCCTGCGAAGGGCCTGTCTATTTATTTTCCTGTTGAGTCATCCTCTTCTTATATAAGCACCAATTATAGAGCACCTGTGTCATTTTTATGCTTTGCTTTTGATTGATATTGAGTATGACTATGACTGGATCTTCGTTGCTATGAATTACAATGTTTAGTCAGCCCTTGATCTTTGAAAGTGCTCTGCATTTTTGTTTTGCAGTCTCAGAAAGAGCTAGCGAGATACCACCTATTGATATTGCTTCATGCTTGTTTTGATTGAATTCTTGGTATCTGAAACTCATTATTATTTGCTCGCTAGCTGATTATGCCATTGATATTAGTTTGTCGTGAGACCTTTGTGTCACTTGATTATGTGGTTAACTTGTGATCTTGCTGAAATTCTTGTTATGAGTTAGACATAGTTGCAACAACAAGATCAAACAGAGTTTGTCAAAGTTTTTCTATCTCTTTCAGTTTGTCAACTGAGTTGCTTGAGGACAAGCAAGGTTTTAGGCACCTCGATGAAGAAGATGTTCCACCTCTTAAAAACATTCAAGAGGTTAAAAGTTTCATAAGCTCAAAAAACAAAAAAAATATGTACGGACTTGACGTCTTAATTAAATCATTTTTTTGTTATCAATCCAAAATTGGTCTTTTTAAAATTAATATGTGCTTCGGTTGTTCTTCAACGTGATACATCCTATCTCCAGACTTTGAGCGGGTCAACCTTTGGCTTCAACATCCATATCCCGAAGGCGGAGTGATTCGTCGAGGCCTGTTTACCGAACTAAACTCGAGCAACTTTACAAAGAAACCAGGCTATCCGACTGTTGACCACACACTAGTGCTGGAAAAAGGAGTACTAGAAAAAGACTTTACAACAACCAAGAAGAGAAAAGATTTATTTATAAAATGGCTCATATAAATTTAAGAGCTCCTAGTTAATGTGGTTAAAGGAAGTGTTTTTAACAAACAATGCTCCTAACAAGCTAAGTTTTTAACAACCAACTTATTTTCTTAACAAAAATATAATGGCTGGTTGAACTGCACAGAAATTAAAGACTGAAAAAGTTGAGCATGAAAGCGACTTAGCTGGTTAATGTGGTCTGTGTTGATGACGAGTGCCGAGCTTGTGGCGGGTCAAGGTCACAACCCCAAGCCAGTCACGAGGTAGCGACCGAAGAGCTCGGCATGATGAAGTGACATCACAACACTTGGAAGGGCCAAGGCGAAACCCCGGGTCCAGCCGGGGAGACAAAGTAGATCGATAGTGTGACGAGGAAGCCCAGACCTTAATTGACCATGTCGACGATGCAATTCGGTTAGCGGAGACGTGATGATGACGTCAGCGCGTCGAGGTGACTGCCTAACACAGTCGGGGCTGATCATCGGTGCACATAAAATAGTGCAAGCCAAAAGTAATATGAAATAATAATAAAAATCCTCTACTTAATTAACTTAAGTGAAGTAATTAGAAAAATATAGCCTCACTACCGAGGTGCACGAGCGAAGAGCTCGGCTTGACAAAGTTGCAATGCGGCACGACTAATGTTGTGAGGCAAAGCCCTTAGTCCAGCCGAGATGACGAAGCTGGTCGGCGGGTGACGCTGAAGTCCATGGAGCAGGTTGATGAAGACATGGCAAAGCCCTCGGTCCAGCTGAGGTGACGTAGTAGTTCGGTAAGGTGGCGCTAGAGCCCTCCTGCTAGCCGACGTGTGATGACAAGACGATGTATATACTTCTCGCTCCTCGTTGGTTACCCCAAGTGGAAGGTTGACATGTAGTCAGCAGCAAGTTTTCCCTTACACAGTGGCTGTAAGGTTTATCGAACCAGGAGGACTCCTAGGATCAACAAGTAGGTGTCTCCTGTCCTGGTCAGCACAAGACGTGGACCTGCACACAGAACAAATAACTTTGCTCCCAATGAGTACAGAGAGGTTGTCAATCTCTCCGGCCTTGTAGTTTGCAAAGGATCAAAACACAAGCGGGAAAGTAATAGTGATAGCAACAGAAAAGTACATGAAAGCGGTAAATGATGGAGGTGTAAATAATGATGGTGATATGGACCGGAGTCACATGATGTTCACTAGTGATGTCTCTCTCCCAAAAGACGATAAAGAACTATGCTTGGGTACACAAATCACAGTTGGGCAATTGACAGAATTATGAACGCACCACAATGCTAATTATGCTACTTGATAGTTAGAGGTTCAATAGTAACGGGCAGTACACCAAGACAAGTAGACCATTTCTTCATCAGCATCTACTTACTAATCATCCACCTTGAGATATCTATCCACAACATATCGCCGGTATTAAGTTGCGAGCCCCACCCAAAGTGTAAGCTCAAAGCAACGGACAACTGCATTAACGAACTATGTGTAAGGTAAACAATCCTTGCAACTGTGATCACAAGCACCGTTGTTTTCTCCCCGGTGGCAACATCTCATCCCCTAGTCTCATGTTTCTGTCACTCAAGCTAGACATCGAGGGGCATGAACCCACAATCATGCATAACACTCCCTCTTGGAGTTACAATCTACTACTCGGCCAAAGCAATAAATAGCAACGGAGAATATGCATGAATCACTAAGGAGCATAATATAAAAGGATAATCAAATATATAACTCATAACAATCTGAACATAGTCTCATACTCCATCGGATCCCAACAAACCGAGCATAGCAATAGCAAGAGAATTACATAGATGCCTTGATCATGTAGGGCACCTCACAAGCACTAACCATTGAAGCACAAGATTGGAGACAAGACATCACATAGCTACTGGTCATGGACCCATGGTCCAAGGAGGACTACTCTCAACACATCCGGGAAGCGTCCATGGTGTGGGAGAAGCTCTCGGAGGTCAATCCTCCCTCCGACAGGGTGTCGGGAAGAGGTCTCCTGACGCTCCCGATCTAGGAAGCGCTGTGGCGGCGGAAGGATGGAGAAATTCGCGATTCTGGAAGTTGTGGAAGGTTTTCCTCTTAGAGGACTAAATATAGGCCAAAGGAGGGCATCGGAGGAGGTGGCCCCCACCCAGGCGGCCTCCTGGCGCGACCTAGGGCCTGGCCGCGCCAGCAGGTCGCCTGAGAGGCCCCTGGCCCCCCTCTGGCCCATCTTCGGTGATCTGGAAGCTTCCGTCTCGCTGATTTTTGATATATTTTTCCTGGAATTTTTCGGGCTTTGGAAAATTGGGTAAAAGCCCGTGCAAAATAGACATCAGCGGACAGAAACTGGCACCGAGTGCACCGAGTTAGTAGGTTAGTTTAAATATGTGTAAAATGATATAAAAGTGTAGCAAAACATATAACAATGTCACCCAAAAGATCATGGAACAAGCAGAAATTATAGATACGTTTGGGACGTATCAACATCCCCAAGCTTAATTTCTGCTCGTCCTCGAGTAGATAAATGATAACATAATAATTTCAGTGGTGATATGCTAATACACATATAAGAACTTCAAAGTAAAGCAAGTAAGATATGCAATTCAAGTCAAGATAATAACAAGCAAGAGTTTATATCTAGTATTGAGTTTAGCAAAGTAAGAACATAAAGGTGCAAGAGCTCTCGCTGTCCGTGACTCGAATGTCTCCAAATGTTGTTTGCATGCAAGAACTGGGAGATGGGTTGAGATCATAATATTTTTTTTAGTTGAGAACTCAATCTAAACTTCACGCTTAGTCTCCTTCGGAATCTTATTTTGACTCATACCCAGACCACTAGTCAGGCACAAGTCAAAATGATCCTCTCCCTTTCGACTTTGAGCACTCATGCAATGGATGAGCATAAGCAAGATATGTTGGCACTTAGGATGGCAAATAGAATAATGATGGGAAGGAAGACAAAAAGGTGTGAAAGGCTCACATCAATGAGGACAACCATAGGCGAGAGAAAGCCAAATGATAGATATGATGTGAGGAGTAGGGATTGCCATGTAATGGATGCACATATGAGCTAAGGTAAGCTCTCCAATGGAATTAGTGGGGGTGCATCCAACTTGTTTGCTCATTAAGACCTAGATCTCATTTGAGGAGGCTCATAATATGAATATGAAAACCAAGTTCTATAGTGTAAGGGTCCCCACATAGTTATGAATGAATGATAATCACTATGTAGTACAAATATAGCAATGGAGTACGAGTGTGAATCTTTCAAAAGGAATAGCAGTGTTGCCCCCTTCTCTCTTTTTCTTTTTCTTTTTTTCTTTTTTTTTCTTTTTTTGTGGGCTCTTTGGCTCTTTCTTTTTATCTCTCATTTGTCCTCTTTGGGATCTTTTGTTTGTCCTCTTTGGGATCTTTTCCTCACTTAAGGGCAACACTCTATGTTTTACATGAATAGAAAAAAGATCATCTAACTTTATAGGAAGTACTCAACATAAAGACAAGTGAAAACTATCATGATGTATGCAAATGTATGCCTCTGCCAGTGTAGTAGGATATGCAGTGATACTAGCGTGTCATGTAGAAATAATTGGGGAAAGGCCCAACTATCATGCGGCTCTACGATCAAGCAAAAGCATGTATGACATGAAGATCAAGTCATGAGATGTTGGATGTTGCATGGCAATGTATCTGGGAAAGGCTATGGAAATGTCTTAATAGGTAGGTATGGTGGCTGTTTTGAGGAAAGATATAATGAGGCTTATGTATGACAGAGCGTATCATGTCATGGGTTTGGATGCACTGGCGGAGTTTGCACCAACTCTCAATGTGAGAAATGGAAATGCACGGTACCGAAGAGGATAGAAAAATATGGATGGTGAAAGTGCCAACAATCGAATACTCACATTAGTCCGAAGAACTCATACACTTATTATCGGTAACTCTCTATGTAGTTAGGAAATTCACAAAGAGACAAGTACCCCGAGGAGGAGTGTTTGGGGGTTTGGTTATCCTTGCGCATCCTCGACTCATGGTAATGTGAGGGTACTCTATATATTCAAACCCCTCTAGAGGTTAGCGATCAATTTAGTAGCTAGAGTTCTCAACTAATTTTTAGTTTTTGAAAAACACAAGGATTTCCCAAATTACGACACCTATCACTAATAGGCTCAAGATATTGGCATCGATAGTCCAAACATTACTCAAATCAATACCTCAAAACTATTGCAAGTTACTACTATACTTAAATAGCAACCTTACTCATGCAAGACATACAACTCAGTGCAATGAGCCAACTCTCTAAACAAGATAAGCATGATAACTCAAGAGAGTTCCAAAAGCAACCTAAATAAAAGCTCTTAAAAAGATAAGCATGAAAACTAAGAGCTAAGCATGATAGTATCTATGGAAAGATGAAGAACACACCAAAAAGTTAAGCATGAAAACCTATGTTGTGTTCTAGAGTGGAATGGATCGTGTTTCTCTCCCAAACAAGGTAGGCTAGGTTCCAACTTGCTATGAACAGCAAGCAAAACTAAAAAAAATTAAAAAGTAAAGAGCGGGACGCTCCAAGCATAGCACATGGCATATGAAGTGATAAAAATATAGCATGGAGATGGACGAACTATTGATTGTTGATAGAGAAGGGGATGCACAGAGGCATCCCCAAGCATAGACGCTTGAGTCTCCTTGAATATTTCTTGGGGTTCATGGGGGAATCCCCAAGCTTCAGCGCTCGACAGTCCTGTATCTTCTTTCATCATCTCCCATCGCATACTTGAAAAGTCCCTTCATACAGAACTCATCATAAGCTGATTAGAGTGGTTAGTACCCTTAATAAAATAATTCATTACATGCTGGAAATAAAGATTTTCATGAAAATCTACTGCTTCTCATGATTGCCAAAAGATTTTTAGAAATAAAAAGTAAGCTTAAGATTTGCAAAACAATGAAAACTCAAAACATGGCAGAATCCGTGAAAAAACAGAACAACTGGTAATAAATAATTTATTCGGGGCACTTCTGCAACTCAAATCAAAAAACTCATTACAAATGCCACAAAGGAAATTATATAGAGCATGCTGTCAAAACAATTCAGGTCAAAAAGATGATCTGGTGATTTTTGGCGAATTGTTTTGTCAAGCAGACAGAATCTATTTCTGGACAGCATGTGACAACTTTTGAACTTTTTTGCCATCAGAGGCTATAACTTGGCACAAAGCTTAAAAATAAAGATATAATGACGTCGCTACGTAGTAACAAGCATCAAGACCACTAAAACTAAAAGTAAATATAACAAGGGTTGTCTCGCTAGAGCTCTTTCTTTATAGCCATAAAGATAGGCTTAAGATTTTAATGATGCTCTCGTAGGAATAAGAGTTGTAGAACAAAAGAGAGCATAAAGAAGAAAATACCAAACACATTTAAGTCTAACATGATTCCTATGCATAGGAATATTGCAATAGAATAATTCATTGAAGCATAAAGCAATAAGCATAGGAAGGCAAAACAAGTGGAGCTTCAAAACCTTCAACATAAAGAGAGGGAACTTGAATTATTGAAATATCTATAAGCATATGTCCCTTCTCATAATAATTTTTCAGTGGGATCATGAATAAACTAAACAATATAAGTATCACATAAAGCATTGTTACCATGATCCACATGGACTACATGAAGAGGATAAAACTTGGAGTAAAAGAGAGACTGGATCTCTTCCCAATCCCATAGGTGAGAATCATCTAGTAGCCTATACCATTCCAATGCTTTTCCTTTCAGTGACAGGGCAAATAATATTCTCATGACTCCATCTTTGGTAAAACTTGAAATCTTAAACAACTCACAAACTTCTGTAAGTTTCAACAAATGAATACTAGGATTGACTGTTCCACCTCCTGCATAACAATCATTCCTAATTATTTCAATTATCCCAAGTGCTATTTCGAATTGGATACATTAAGTAGGTGGAGGAGACTTCTCTACCACGGCTGTGGTAAAGTGATACGTCTCCAATGTATCTATAATTTTTGATGGTTTCATGCTATTATCTTGTCAAACTTTGGATGTTTTGCATGCCTTTTATTTATTTTCTGGCACTAACTTATTAAATCAGTGCCAAGTGCCAGTTCCTGTTTTTCCATGTTTTTGACCCCTTTCACAGGAGATTTAGAAACAGAGTCCAAACAGAAGAAAATCCCCGAAAAGATTTTTTCTGGAATGGAAGAAGATCGGAGAACTCGGGAGCCAAGCCAGAAGAGCCCTAGAGGCCCAACAAGCCCCCACCCCGCGGCCAGGGTGGCGCCATCCATGCTTGTGGGCCCCCTGGAAGTCCCCTGACCTAGATCTTGCGCCTATATATTCCCAAATATTCCCAAAAAAATCAAGAGACGATCGCAATTACTTTTCCGCCGCCGCAAGCTTCTGTCTCCGCAAGATCCCATCGGGGGCACATCCTGGTGACCTGCCGGAGGGGGATTCGGATACTGAGGGCTTCTTCATCAACACCATGACCTCTCCGATGATGTCTGAGTAGTTCACCATAGACCAACGGGTCCATAGCTAGTAACTAGATGGCTTCTTCTCTCTCTTGGATCTTCAATACAAAGTTCTCCATGATCTTCATGGAGATCTATCCGATGTAATCTTCTTTTGCGGTGTGTTTATCGAGATCCGATGAATTGTGGATTTATGATCAGATTATCTATGAATCTTATTTGAGTTTCTTCTGATCTCTCTTATGCATGATTTCATATCCTTGTAATTCTCTTCGAGTTGTGGGTTTTGTTTGGCCAACTAGATCTATTATTCTTGCAATGGGAGAAGTGCTTGGTTTTGGGTTCATACCGTGCGGTGACCTCACCCAGTGACAGAAGGGGTAGCGAGGCATGTATCGTGTTGTTGCCATCAAGGGTAAAAAGATGGGGTTTTCATCATTGGTTTGAGATTATCCCTCTACATCATGTCATCTTGCTTAAAGCGTTACTTTGTTCGTCATGAACTCAATACACTAGATGCATGCTGGATAGCGGTGGATGTGTGGAGTAATAGTAGTAGATGTAGAAAGTATCGGTCTACTTGTCTCGGACGTGATGCCTATAAGCTAGATCATTGCCTTAGATATCGTCATGACTTTGCACGGTTCTATCAATTGCTCGACAGTAATTTGTTCATCCATCATGATGTTTGCTATTATGAGAGAAGCCTCTAGTGAACACTATGGCCCCCAGGGTCTACTCCACACCATATTTTTAGCCTTACACGTATTACTTCGTTGCACTTTCCGCCTTCAGATCTCACTTTGCAAACAATCTTGAAGGGATTGACAACCCCTTTGAAGTGTTGGGTGCAAGCTTGTTTGTGTTTGCGCAGGTACTTTGGACTTGACGAGGCCCTCCTTGTGGATCGATACCTTGGTTCTCAAACTGAGGGAAATACTTACTGCTCCTGTGCTGCATCAACCTTTCCTCTTCAAGGGAAAAACCGACGCAAACCAGAGAAGTAACAAGAAGAATTCCTAAGTGCCAGGGAAGGACTTTTGTCGCCGCAGCAGAAGAATTTCTGGCGCCGTTGCCCGGGAGGAAGATCAAGTCAAGGACTCATCCAAGTAAGTGTCGCAAACTCATCTCTTGCATCTACTTTGTTTGCGAGTTGCCTCTCGTTTTCCTCTCCCCCACTTCACCAATTTGCCTTTTTCGTTCGCCTTTTTGTTTGCCTTTCCTTTGCTTGTGTGCTATGTGCCTTCAAAATGCTTGCATCTTCGCTTGCTAAGAATCTAGTGACATGGATCCCCATCCACTTGCTAATATTTTCAAGAGGTCAAACTATGTTGAACCAATTGCTAGTGAGTTTTGCTCACTAGATTTTCTTTATGGAGTTTTGCTTGAGAGGCGTGAATTTGAAAATCATGATGAAGAAATTCATGAAGTGTTCACGAGGGATCCTTGGATGAAAAGCATGATTGCAATGGTTTCACTATAAATTCTATTAGTGACAATCATGCTAAAAATATACAAAACCCTAAGCTTGGGCATGATAGTTTTGCTATGTCCACTACTTGTTGCAATGATCATGAGTGTGGCGATGATTTTTCTTATGATCTTCAAAATTTGGCTAAGCCTCATGATGAATATGATATTTGCAATATTATTGAAAGTGGGTTTGGAGAAGTCATGACTTTAATTGATGATAATCCCACTATTTTTGACGAGCGTCAACTTTGCATGCATGTGGATCATGAAAAGAATATCCTATGTGATAGATACATTGTTGAATTCGAATATGATCCCACATGTAATTATTATGAGAGAGGAAAATATGGTGGTAGAAACATTCATATCACTAAATCACCTCTCGTTATGTGGAGATTGCTATTGTCTCTTTCTTCTTCCTTGCATATGGCAACTATTGGTTGTCGTGACAATCTGTTTTCCTATAAAATGCGTATGCATAGGAAGTATGTTAGACTTAGATGTGATTTTCACATGCTTTATGATGCTCTCGTTGTGCTTCAATTCTTGTCTTTGTGTGAGCATCATTGAATTATCTATGCCTAGCTAAGGGCGTTAAACAATAGCGCTTGTTGGGAGGCAACCCAATGAATTTATCTTTTTCTTTCTGTTTTCTTGCATCCACACTTTCATAATTCTGTTGTTATTGTGTTGTTATTGTGTTTATTTTTGTGTTTGAGCCAAGCAAAACCTTTATGACTAGTCTTGGTAATGGTTGTTTGATCCTCCTGGAAAAAGACAGAAACTTTTCGCTCACGAGATGATTTTTCATTTTTATTCACAAAGAGATTTTGAGTTGATTCTTTTTGCTTCTGATTGATATGCTTTTTCACCAGACCTTCGTAATTGTTCAGATTTTTTGAGGTACCAGAAGTATACAAAGTATACAGATTTCTACAGACTGGTCTGTTTTTGACAGATTCTGTTTTTGTTGAGTTGGTTGCTTGTTTTGATGAAACTATGGTTAGTATCGGGGGGGTACTAGCCATGGAAAAGTGAGAATACAGTAGTCGATCATCAATATAGATGGAATTCAAGTTTGCTACAGTACCAAAGGAAGCGGTAGTTTGTTTTCTTGTACTAATGTTATCACAAGTTTCTGTTTAAGTTTTGTGTTGTGAAGTTTTCAAGTTGTGGGTGACGTTCTCAGGGACAAAGAGATAAGGAGTGGAAAGAGCTCAAGCTTGGGGATGCCCAAGGCATCAAAAGCCAAATTCAAGGACACCAAAAAAGCCTAAGCTTGGGGATGCCCCGGGAAGGCATCCCCTCTTTCGTCTTCAATCTATCGGTAACATTACTTGGAGCTATATTTTTATTCACCACATGATATGTGTTTTGCTTGGAGCATCTTGTATCTTAGGAGTCTTTTCTTTTTTTTGTGTCACAATCATCCTTGCTGCACACCTTTTTGAGAGAGAGAGATATGCACTCATCGTGATTTTGCTAGAATGCTCATAGTGCTTCACTTATACCTTTTGAGCTAGATTCTTTTGCTCTTGTGCTTCACTTATATCTTTTGAGCTAGATACTTTTGCTCTTGTGCTTCAATTATATCTTTAGAGCACGGCGGTGCGTGATTTGGTAGTTGGCTTATGCTATGAAAGTAGTCCCAAATTTGCTAGGTACCCAAAGAGGATGCAAAAACCTCCATCTTCATGTGCATTGAATAGAAAGAGAAGTTTTGATTCCTCTCAATTAGTTTTGAGACGTGAATTCAGTAATATTGAGAGTTATGTTAGTAGGGTCTTGTGAATCTAGAGATACTTGTGTTGTAGTTAGTGATTCCCGTAGCATGCACGTATGGTGAACCGCTATGTTAGGAAGTCGGAGCATATTTGATCTATTGATTGTTATCCTTTGTGTTGAGGTCGGGATCGCGCGATGGTTTACACCTACCAACCCTTCCCCTCGGAGTATGCGTTTAGCACTTTGTTTTGATTACTAAAAAAACTTTCGCAAGAAGTATATGAGTTCTTCATGACTAATGTGAGCCCATGGTATAGATGCAGTTTCACCTTCCACCAGTGCTAGCCTCTCTAGTGCCGCGCAATTCTCGCCGGTGCACAAACCCACCAAATTCCTTCCTCAAAACAGCCACCATACCTACCTACTATGGAATTTTCATAGCCATTCCGAGATATATTGCCATGCAACTCCCACCGTTCCGTCTCATAACTTTTGACGTCACTCTCATATTGCCATTGCATGATCATACTAGATCGTTGCACATCCCGGTACATTGCCGGAGGCATTTCCTACGGAGTCATCATCATTGTGATCTTTGAGCTTTGAGTAACTAAAAAGTGTGATGATCATCATTATTAGAGCATTGTCCCATGTGAGGAAATTAAAAAAAGAGAGGCCAAAGAGCCCCCAAAAAAAGAGAGAGAGAAAGGAAAAAAGAGTCCTAAGAGCCAAAAAAGGGGAGATGAGAGAAAAAGAGAGAAGGGACAATGCTACTATATTTTTACACACTTGTGCTTCATGTTAGCACCATGTTCTTCATGATTGAGAGCTTCTTGCTTTGTCACTATCATATGCTAGTGGGAATCTTCGTTTTACAACTTGGCTTGTATATTCAATGATGGGCTTCCTCAAAATTGCCCTAGGTCTTCGTGAGCAAGCAAGTTGGATGCACACCCACTAGTTTTCCTCTTGAGCTTTCATATACTTATAGCTCTAGTGCATCTCTTGTATGGTAATCCCTACTGATTCACATTGATATCTATTAATGGGCATCTTCATAGCCTATTGATATGCCGAGTCAGTGTGACCATCTCCTCTTTTTTGTCTCACAACCACCACCACACTCTATTCCACCTATAGTGTTATATCCATGGCTCGCGCTCATGTATTGCGTGATAGTTATAAAAAGTTTGAGAAAGTAAGAGTGCGAAAAAATTACTTGGCCAATTCCGGAGTTGTGCATGATTTACATTAGTTGTGTGAGGATGATGGAGCATAGTCAGACTATATGATTTTGTAGGGATAACTTTCTTTGGCCTTGTTATTTTGAAAGTTCATGAATACTTTGCTAGTTTGCTTGAAGTATTATTGTTTTCATGTCAATAGCAAACTATTGTTTTGAATCTTACGGATCTGAACATTTATGCCACGTGAAAGAAGTTGCAAAGGACAACTATGCTAGGTAGCATTCCACATCAAAAATTCATTCTTTATCACTTCCCTACTCGAGGACGAGCAGGAGTTAAGCTTGGGGATGCTTGATACGTCTCCAACGTATCTATAATTTTTGATGGTTTCATGCTATTATCTTGTAAAACTTTGGATGTTTTGCATGCCTTTTATTTATTTTTTGGGACTAACTTATTAACTCAGTGCCAAGTGCCAGTTCCTGTTTTTTCCATTTTTTTGACCCCTTTCAAAGGATATTTTGAAATGGAGTCCAAACGGAAGAAAATCCCCGAAAAGATTTTTTCTGTAACGGAAGAAGATCGGAGAACTTGGGAGCCAAGCCAGAAGAGCCCCAGGGCCCCCACAAGCTCCCACCCCGCAGCCAGGGGGGCGCCATCCAAGCTTGTGGGCCCCCTGGAGGTCCCCTGACCTAGATCTTGCGCCTATATATTCCCAAATATCCCCAAAAAAATCAAGAGACGATCGCAATTACTTTTCCGCCGCCGCAACCTTCTGTCTCCGCAAGATCCCATCTGGGGCACGTCCTGGTGCCCTGCCGGAGGGGGGATTCGGATACGGAGGGCTTCTTCATCAACACCATGACCTCTCCGATGATGTATGAGTAGTTCACCATAGACCTACGGGTCCATAGCTAGTAACTAGATGGCTTCTTCTCTCTCTTGGATCTTCAATACAAAGTTCTCCATGATCTTCATGGAGATCTATCCGATGTAATCTTCTTTTGCGGTGTGTTTGTCGAGATCCGATGAATTGTGGATTTATGATCAGATTATCTATGAATCTTATTTCAGTTTCTTCTGATCTCTCTTATGCATGATTTCATATACTTGTAATTCTCTTCGAGTCGTGGGTTTTGTTTGGCCAACTAGATCTATGATTCTTGCAATGGGAGAAGTGCTTGGTTTTTGGTTCATACCGTGCGGTGACCTCACCCAGTGACAGAAGGGGTAGCGAGGCACGTATCGTGTTGTTTCCATCAAGGTAAAAATATGGGGTTCTCATCATTGGTTTGAGATTATCCCTCTACATCATGTCATCTTGCTTAAAGCGTTACTCTATTCGTCATGAACTCAATACACTAGATGCATGTTGGATAGCGGTTGATGTGTGGAGTAATAGTAGTACATGCAGAAAGTATCGATCTACTTGTCTCGGACGTGATGCCTATATGCTAGATCATAGCCTTAGATGTCGTCATGACTTTGCGCGGTTCTATCAATTGCTCGACAGTAATTTGTTCATCCACAGTGATATTTGCTATTATGAGAGAAGCCTCTAGTGAACACTGTGGCCCCCAGGGTCTACTCCACACCATATTTTCAGCCTTACACTTTTTACTTCGTTGCACTTTCCGCCTTCAGATCTCACTTTGCAAACAATCTTGAAGGGATTGACAGCCCCTTTGAAGCGTTGGGTGCAAGCTTGTTTGTGTTTGCGCAGGTACTTTGGACTTGACGAGGCCCTCCTTCTGGATCGATACCTTGGTTCTCAAATTGAGGGAAATACTTACTGCTCTTGTGCTGCATCACCCTTTCCTCTTCAAGGGAAAAACCGACGCAAACCAAAGATGTAACAAGAAGAATTCCTAAGCGCCAGGGAAGGACTTTTGTTGCCGCAACATAAAGCGGCCTTCCCCAAGCAGCGAACTAAGAGTGCAGTTTTCCATAAGCCTAACTAGTGAAGTCACACAACTTAGTGTTTTGAGTGGAACCCATAGCAGCAACAACAAACAAGAACAAAGCAACTATTTTTTTGTGGTTTTTGGTTGAAGACTCTAAAGCAAAAACTAGAAAGCAAACTAAAAAGACTAAAAAGATAGCGTGCAACTCCCCTATCTTGAAGACTCGAGTCCCCGGCAACGGCGCCAGAAAACTTTGCTTGATGACGAGATGATGTATATACTTCTCGTTACTTGTTGGTTGCCCCAAGTGGAAGGTTGAGATGTAGTCAGCAGCATGTTTTCCCTTACACAGAGACTGTAAGGTTTATCGAACAAGGAGGACTCCTAGGATCAATAAGTATGTGTCTCCTGTCCTGGTCAGCAGACGACGCGGACCTGCACACACAACAAATAACTTTGCTTCCAACGAGTACACAGAGGTTGTCAATCTCTCCGGCCTTGTAGTTTGCAAAGGATCAAAACACAAGCGGGAATAGTAATAGTGATAGCAATGGAAAAGTAAATGAAAACTATAAATTATGGAGGTGTAAACAATGATGGTCATATGGACGGGAGTCACATGATGTTCACAACTGATGTCTCGCTCCAAAAGACGATAAACAACTATGCTTGGGTAAACAAATCACAGTTGGGCAATTGACAGAATTATGAACGCACCGCAATGCTAATTATGCTACTTGATAGTTAGAGGTTCAATAGTAATGGGCAATACGGCAAGACAAGTAGACCGTTTATTCATCAGCATCTACTTACTAATCATCCACCTTGAGATATCTATCGAGAACATCTTGTCGATATTAAGTTGCGAGCCCCACCCAAAGTGTAAACTCAAAGCAACGGACAACTGCATTAACGAACTATGCGTAAGTAAACATGCCTTGTAACCGTGGTCACAAGCACAGTTGTTTTCTCCCTGGTGGCAACATCACATCCCCTAGTTTCATGTTTCTGTAACTCAAGCTAGACATCGAAGGGCATGAACCCACAATCATGCATAAGCTCCCTCTTGGAGTTACAATCTACTACTCGGCCAAAGCAATAAATAGCAACGGAGAACATGCATGAATCACTAAGGAACATAATATAAAAGGATAATCAAATATATAACTCATAAAAATATGAACATAATCTCATAATCCATCGGATACCAACAAACCGAGCGTAGCAATAGCAAGAGAATTACATAAATGCCTTGATCATGTAGGGCAGCTCGCAAGGACTAACCATTGAAGCACAATATTGGAGAGAAGACATCACATAGCTACTGGTCATGGACACATGGTCCAAGGAGGACTACTCGCGACACGTACGGGAAGTGTCCATGGCGGTGGAGAAGCTTCCGGAAGTTAATCCTCTCTCCGGCAGGGTGCTGGGAAGAGGTCTCCTGACGCTCCCGTTCTCGAAAGCGCTGTGGCGTCGGAACGATGGCGAAATTCATGATTCTGGAAGTTGTGGAAGGGTTTCCTCTCGGAGGACTAAATATTGGCCAAAGGAGGGCACCGAAGGAGGTGGGGCCCACCCATGGGGCCTCCTGGCTCGGCCTAGGGCCTGGCCACGCCAGCACGTCACTTGGGAAGCCCCTAGCCCCCCTCTAGCCCATCTTCGGTGATCTGGAAGCTTCCGTCTCACTGATTTTTTATATATTTTTCCTGGAATTTTCCGGGCTTCGGAAAATTGGGTAAAAGCCCCTGCAAAATAGAAATCAGTAGACAGAAACTGGCACTAGGTGCACTGAGTTAGTAGGTTAGTCCAAATATGTGTAAAATGATATAAAAGTGTAGCAAACCATATAACAATGTCACCCAAAAGATCATGGAACAAGAAGAAATTATAGATACGTTTGAGACGTACCAACATGTCGAAGTAGGTAGGCATGTTGAACGTTGGCTTGAAGAAACGATGGTGCGGCGATGCCGATATAGGTCGGAACTTGTGACGCGATCAATGCTGGCTTGATGAAGCCACGACGCGCCCGACCCTTGCAACCCGTGGGCGACGAGATTCTTCGGAGATTATTTGGCCCTTGACATGCCGAACTCTTGGTTGGATCGACGAGGTGTTGATCCGAAGAGATTGACCTCGGCTCGACGAAGCGATGATTTGCCTAGTGCAGGTCGACAGGCGTGGAGCAACTTTGCCGAGTTGGTTTGACACGAGCGTAACGGTGAAGATTGCCTTGTAAAAGGTTCAAAATTTATGGACATGTGTTTTAGAACAACACGTAATACTTTAAAAAAACTTTGCTTCAAAAAGGATGTCCAAAACACCGTTCATGAAAAAAATATGAACTCGGGTCGGATTCGTTTTCATGAAGAAAACATATCCAAAATTGGTTGTACTCATCGGATGTTTCTCAGAGTTTTGGATGGTCGGATCGAGCTGAAATTTTCAGGGGTGATCGATATAGGAATTCGGCAGCCGATGAACGGTGGGATTTTCCAACGGATATCTAAGCTGAATACTGGACCCTTTGCTCTAAACTTATCGATATTCTCGTCCAGATTTGAAACGACTTCGGTATACCCGAGCTCGCCGGAGATTCCTCCATCAGAATGGGACGAAATTTTGCAGGGTTGTTGTAGATACAATTACTCCCAATTCAACCAAAGCAGTCGTCAAAGCGACGCTCGAGGAAGCAGGGATGAAAAACACAAATTCATTTTCTAGAAAAAACTACAATCAATCTCGAGACGAGCCATCAATCCTTCTACCAATCACAGAGTGAAACTCTCATTGAAAGCACCAATGTCGGCGTCAAAACCGGTGGATCTCAGGTAGGGGGTCCCAAACTTTGGATCTTAGATTGATGGGTACCAACGGACGATAGAGACGATGTCTTACCCAGGCTCGGGCCTTCTTGATGGAGGTAAAACCCTACATCCTGGTCTTGTTGTATTGATGATGAAGTATCAAGTACAAAGTTGATCTACCTCGAGATCGTATGTTGTGGTCTAAACCATAAGAGTAGAGATCATATGAATATGAGGTTGTCTATCGACTAGCCTAGCCTCGGCTTATATAACACACTAGAGGCCTAGGATAACAAGAATCCTGGTCGACTACGTCGGTGTAGAGGAGTCCTTGTCTTGATCACCAAGTCTTGTGGAATCTTCCTCGTATATGTCATCGGTTGGCCGGATTAGCCTAGGAGTCTGGCCCCGTAGTGATAGGCCGGTGGCACGAGGACCCCTTAGTCCAGGACTCCCTCACCTCCCTCATAAATAGACCCCCTAGAGTCCTTTTTTCACTTTTACCTTGCCTTCTTCCTCTCGCCTCCAAAGCTATGCCTGAGCCCGCCGTAGTTCAAATCGCGAGAAGACGTATCTATGTTGTCGTCATCGATGGAGTTCATCTGCATCGTCCGCGGCCTTCTTCGGGAGCACAACGTCCCAAAACCTCCTGTGCTTCCAATCTGGTGAGCCCCACAACTTTTTAGGTCTCCAGTGTTTTTCGTAGTTCATCAAATTTTATCAAACAACTATTGTAGATGTGGTTGCCTCCGCAAAATCTCATCGATAATGCTTAATTTTACCTCCGCTGTGTTTCTGTTGTATCGTGAATCTGTGGCAGTTTGCCTATAAGATTTTCATATGCTTCACTTTTAATGCTTCTGCTAGTTGTAGGGATTTTAAATTCCTTTTGCTTCATTTATGAGATCTATCCATCCCACTAATTTTGGGATAAAATTGTTTATTCATCCATCGCTTAGAAAAAAAACTAAGTCCTTTAGATCTCATCAATAACTGGCTCATGCTCTTGCAAACTCGTTATCAGGAAAAACTATTAGGCCATCTCATAATTCTCCGTGCCATATTGTAGTCGGCTTTTGCTAGTGCCGACTCATATGTTCTTTATTTAATTTCCTTAGGTGGATATGGTCCCTAAAACCAGCAAAGTCGTCAACTCGACGAAATCAAGCATGACAGAGCTCGTCTTGCAAGACTGGGCTGATAATGGGTTTCTGCCTCTCAAAGGGGAAAGTGCATGAGCGTGCCCCTGAAAAGGAACTAGACCCCCAGCCAGGTTAAAACAAAGTCGTCTGCTTCGTGGGTCATCTTGGTAGGGGGTTTCGTCAATCGGGTTCAAAATTCTTCTGTGATGTACTCCATCATTTCAAAATCTTAACCCATGATCTTGCTCCTAATTCTGTCTTGAACTTGTGCCACTTCCAAGTATTTTGTGTGGTACATCTGCAAATGGAGCCGGAGGTAAACCTTTTTAAGGAGTTCTTCTATTTGAACCACCAAACAGAGTGCAAGAATGGACCCGGTGTGGAACTTGGAGGGGTCACCATTCAGAGACGACAAATTCAATGTTCCGTGATGTGGGTTTGGCGAGTCATCCGAAAAGGTGGAGGTAGACTTGGTTCTATTGCATAGACACTTCTCCACCGGGTCAAAATTGATTGCCGGGTTATAGGTCAACACAACATAGTGCCACAGTAATATTTCCTGGCTTTGCCCCTAAGGCATAACTCGAAGTATTTGGGAATATTTATCCCAAGATTCAAGCATTGATTTCTCATGGGCTCACTGATGTTGGTTTGACCCGGTGTTTCGCTGATTGGAGGGTTCAACCTCTTAGCCAAAGGGCCATGCTATTGCATGCGTACTCTGGAGAGTCTGCTGATGGTATGTGATTGAGTCAAGAATATTTGTGAGAGTCATTTTTTAAGAAGGCTCTTAAGAAGTTATTGAGCGAGACACGGGATAAAATTGTCTTGGTTGGGCTAGCCCAATTTTACGCTGGTAACACGACTCGTAAAGTAAGTCGAATCCCCTTTTCTTTTTTTTGCTTAATCTTTGTCATTGTTTTTGCTATTATTCCACATTGCCACTTTGCCTCAGGAAAGTTATGACTGGTAGAATGCTGACTCTCGAAACACACGCCCCTCCTCAAGAGAACACATAAGAGTCGTGAAATGATGAGGAGGCTGAGGTAGAACTCGAGTCCCTTGGTTGTTTATTTAACCAACTTGCTAATTCTGATTCTCCTCACAAACATGCTGAGTCAAGCTGAGCCGACGATGTTGTGGTATATCTTGATCCAGACTTGGAACCATTTATCCCAAAGAGTGTGAGATGAGCCGTCTCCAAGGTACCCTTTTCTCACTGTGATACTTAATTGGATCAAAATTTATTTTGAAGCAAACACAACATCTCATCCACAAGCCGGCCAATTCAAAGATCCAATCAACCTTGCTAACCCGGAATATCAGCAAACTCCCTCATGTGATGGATCCAGCGGAACTGAAGTACTGGCTTTCAACATCAACTGTGGGTAAGTAACTTTGCACATTTTTGCAATTTTTACATTAGTATTTGTTTGTATCTAACAGTGTAACTTTTGCTGCTTTCGTAGTGCTAAGGCAATTTTGAAGAGCCAAGGTGGTGGGTCAGCATCTGCCGCAATGGACATTGACGACGTTCCCCCCAAATCCTTCAACTCCTCGAAAGCCTCAAGATGCCCAAATCTTTGATATTGAGCCGGTAGTTCAGAATGAGCCAGTTTTGCCAGATGAGCCGAAAATGCGTGACCACATGTGGACTATGGTAAAATAAGCATAGATGCCTATTCGTGAGCCAAAACTGGAGGTTGTTCAAGAAGAGGTGGCTATCCTTGGCGACGAACAAGGTACCCCTCTAGTCTATTCTACCACTTTGGCTAAGATAATAGCCAAAGAATAGTATCCCATTAAAGACAAAGGAAAAGCTAGCTTGCAATATTCTTTGTTTGAATACTTGGATGTGAAATCCTTGCATCACAATTACTTGACCAGGCTTTTTGAGAGCCGGGACGCTGAAGCTGTGATGATTAGCACTTTGAAAATAAAGTATGAGGTAAAATATCTTTCCCTCATAACTCATTTGTTAATTTTGTCCTCATAGCCATATATATGTAGACCCTGATGTCTACTACACAACTTTATTCTTATAGACTATGTTGGGCCTACAAGCGTAGAGTTTTGTAGGACAATAGCAATTTTCCTTCAAGTGGATGACCTAATTTTTATCAATATGTGGGAGGTGTAGGATAAAGATGGTCTCTCTCAAACAACCCTTCAATTAAATACAAAAAAACTTTTGTGTCCCCAACACACCCAATACAATGGCAAATTGTACAGGTGCACTAGTTCGGCGAAGAGATGATGATACCAATGTAGTATGTATAGTAGATATAGGTTTTTGTAATCTGAAAATATGAAAACAACAAGGTAGCAAGTGTAAAAATGCGAGCAGAACGTTATATACATGATACCAGATCTGTATGGATGTAAGTATCTTATTATTCATTTTCTGTGTGTTCGGTGAGCATTGATCTCTCGGATCACTGAACACGTTCATTCGACGATCTCGACTCGTAAGTCGGGGTCCCGACAGAGCTGGTATTAGAGCCATCATAACTGTAGGAAGCCTTAGGTAGCATGGACGATAGCCGAGACAAATAACACACTCAACCCTTACACTTGTGATTTTCTACACCCTACTACCATTTCATACCATCCACAAATTTCTAACCCTCTCCTAAAATCCTTGTAGATGGCCGTCGTACCCGAGATGCTTCTCGAGACTGGCTTTCCCCTACTATTGGGAGACAGCTTGGAGAAGTGTCAAGTACGCCGGACACCCATTTTTCTCTAGGGCTTTTTATTTCCGTGCCCCTCGTTCGTTAGTTCTACTCATTCATCCCCACGCTCTTAACTTTTGCTCACTTTTCCCCACTCCCTTGCTCGAAACCCTCAGAACAGGTCACAAAGGACGTTGCCGTCAGGTGAGTGCTTTGACCGTTAACTCTGACGAGTGGGGCCGCGTAGGGCGCATGCAACTGACCGCGATCGTGGGGTAGCACGTGTCGATGGGGACAGTCGATGGGACATGCCCGAAATGTCCCTTCGTATAAAGAGGGGGAACCACCTCCCAGCGCATCGCCCCTACCATTTCCCCCAAATCCCATCCCTGCCGCATCGTCTTCCTCTCCCCAACCGACATCATCTCGCTCTCCTCCAAATTATGTCTCGCTATCTCCCACCGCATCCTCTTCCTCACCTTCATCGCCTCCATCTATCCGATGGCGGAAGCTCATGGCGACACCGGCGCAGTGGCCTGAGATGTAGTGGAGTTGCAGGGTGCGGTGACCGCGGATGAAGTGAAGGATGTTGGTGGCGTCCACGGCGGTGCGGGGAAACTCACAATCGCTGCGGATGTGGAGAAGGAGGTGGCAGTCTACGCCCCAGTGCTTCCGGAGCAGAAGGTGACGGCGTCGAGCGGCGCAGTCCATCCCGATACCCGCGATGTGCAACCTGGCGAGGAGCAGGAGGTATTTGCACATGCTTGTTAGTTGCAATATTTAGGATATTAGCTTTTAGAGTTAGTTGCATTGGTTAGATTGTGATTCATACGGTAGTATAGATGGTTAGAGTAATTGGTTTGACGGATGGGCCGGGGTTTTCTATATGGGGGGATGAGGATTTTTTTCATTGCAGAAATGCTAAATAGATCTGTATGAGAGATAGGGATCTGTGCTTCAATGCTACACATATGTATGCTTATTAGATTTGTTTTTAATGCTACATCAATTGGGGTTTTTAATGCTACACACATGTATGCTTATTAGATTGGGTCCCCTATTAGATTTGTTTTTGAATGCTACGCATATTGGGGTTTTGAATGCCATATGCCGAAATGGAATCCATTGCTTAAGAAGTTATTTGATTCATTAGTATATAATTTGTCCACAATATGTAGTTATATAAGCTCTATTGTTCAATGTGTGTGCATGACAATGGAAAATGCAAATAACCCTAGTATATTAGCCCTATGATCAATGTGTCATGTGTGCATCTCTAAGTTTTCAATTGGCTTGTGTATTTACTAGTGATGGATGTAATTGTATATTCAAGAGAATGATGGATGGGGGAAAAAGAGGAAGCTGGCCTTTACTGGGTTCGATCCGTACGATCCAGAGTATAGTGACGACGAAGAATATGAGGTAAGCCTACTTGAAATTTAGATTGTTCATTTAGCTCCTTCAACATGGTGTATATGAATCTATAATGTATTAATGCAATTCATTCATGTGTGCAGTATGATTCTGGAGAAGATGTGTACAAGGGCGACTTCAAGTTCTTCAAAGTGAAGGAGGTGGAGAAGATCAAGGCCAAGGGAGTTGCTTCCTTCTTCAACCGCAAGATCAAGAAGTGGCGCTGCCCCTACTGCACCACCAAGCCAAAGCCAAAGGATGGCCGCTTCGATCACCTTGTGTATCATGGAGAGGATGTAGTGAATCACGGGGAGTACTACATGATCAGGGGTAGCATGCTGCCCTCGCGAAGGCACTGACTCCGATGTGATGTGATGAACTGAATGTGGCAACATGTTTTATCTTTATCTTTTGGGTTACTTTTGGTAAACTGAATGTGGCTGTTTATGATGTGATGAACTGAATCTATGGTAGTAATGTATTAGGGTACCCAATGTATTATGAGAACCCATGTAATATGCTATCTATATTTGTCTGTCCTTAAATTTGTCTCTGGTGTATGGTTACTTCGGTTTAGATATTTTTTGAATTAATCTTCATATTTTTACATTTTGTTTTGAAAAATATGCTGTAATATAAAAATTATTAAAAAACACGTTTAAAATATGAAACTGTAAAACTAAGTTCAGATCCTTCTTATTCACTTTGAAATAAGGGACCCTTGAAATAAAGCTTTGGTGATTTTTTTGTTTGTTTAAATTTTTTTCAAAAACAGAAGGTTACCCTAGCTCATATGTGTGAAGGTTTTCTCAAAGAAATGACCATAGATGTTGTGTCCTTAAATTTGCTTGTGGTGTATGGCTACTTCTGTTTAGATGTTGTGAGCTATGAGTTTAGGTGTTTCAATGATCACACATGTTGTTTCAGTGTTGCTTCACTGATTAGACATGCTGCAAAAAAACCTTGGCAAACTATCTAGGGTAACTATCTATGTTTGTATAGGAGATCATGTGTGCAAAATTTGAGGTGATTTAGAGGATGTCAAAGATATTTCAATTTGAGAAATGTGCTCCAAATGAGCCCCCAGACTAGGGTAAACAACCCCATTTGTAATCAAGTTTTTCTGGACCTACTCTAAATGAGCCAAATGTTTTTTATTAACACCTATTCAATGTATATAGTGTAGATTCGAAGTCTCGCTATTTTTTGAATTAATCTTCATATTTTTACATTTTCTTTTAAAAAATATGCTTTAGTATAAAAACTATTAAAAACAGGTTTAAAATATGAAAATGTAAAACTAAGTTTAGATCCTTCTTATTCACTTTGAAATAAAGCTTTCGTGATTTTTTTGAGTTTTTTACTATTTTCAAAAACAGAAGGTAACCATACCTCATCTCCTTGAACTCCATGAAATCTTGTAGGTGATAGCTCATATTTGTGAAGGTTTTCTCATGAAAATGACCATAGACCAAGTTTATGATTTTTGGTTGGTAACATGTCACATAAGACAACATTGTGCACATGTTTCATATTTTTTTGATTATTTGAAATTAATGGTGCTCATTTGACCTCCATCGTGCCAGCTAGGTTTTTTTTCATGAAAATGACCATAGACCAAGTTTACTATTTTTCCTCGTTAGTGTGTCTTATAAAACAACGAACGACGAAGGTTTCATATTTTTTTAATTTTTTAAAATTAGTTATGCTCAGTCAAAGCTTTCATAACCCCTTGACCAGCTCAAAACCCCTCTAAACCCCGCTGGGTTTCGCCTAACCCTAGCTCCCAACGTCAGCCGTCCGGTCACACCCTGGCGCCAAGCGACAGTCCTCGGATGTGGTCTTCTAGAAGGAATTCGGTCGGCAGGCTGCGTGCAGGCTCCGGGCCGTTGGATCACAAGGACGGCTCCGCATCATTGGATCGTGGGGCGATCCGCGAGAGGCGATCCCGTTTGTTGTGCTCGGCTTCTCACCCACCACTAACTCCGCATCATTTTTTTGCATCGTTTTTTGCATCGTTTTTTCGCATCGTTTTATTGCATCGTTTTTTGCATCTTTTTTGCATCGCTTTTTTGCATCGTTTTTTCGCATCGTTTTATTGCATCATTTTTTGCATCGTGTGTGAACGTGCTAGCTCTTTTACATTTGACCTCGATTACAGTCCACGCATCAAACCTACCATAGTTTCCCACGCGTGTACACTCCTGATGCCGCGGTGGGTGTGAAAATGGGGCGGTTTAGGGTTTAGGTTACAATGGCTATTTAAGCCGGACGTACACACCCCTCCCCTAGCCGTAGCTCTTCGCCTGCTCCATTTTCCCGCCGGGACACGAGCACTCCCCTCTCCCAGCCCATCAGCCATGCCACCACGCTGCCAGTACTACACGATCGAAGAACGTCTCTACCTCCTTTGGCGGGCCCAATTCCGGAGGCAAGCGGGGCTACCTCTAGAGGATTTCCGGGAGTCGGAGGAGGAGGCGCCGCCGCATGAGCAAGAGGTGGAGGCATCACCGGAGGAGGAGGTGCCGCAGGAGCCAGAGGTGGAGGCGCCACCGTAGGAGCCGGAGGTGGACGCGCCGCCGCAGGAGCCGGACGTGGAGGTGCTGCCGCACGAGCCGGAAGTGGAGGCACCGCCGGTCTACTATTTGTGGCCCAACCAAGTGGTGATCCTCAACTCCATCCACTCGGAAGCAGCTGCACATGCCCGACGTCTTCGTCGGCAAGAGATGCAGGCAACGCGGGCGGCGCAGGAGGAGGCTCCGGTGCAGGAGGACAAGGAGGCACAGGCTCCGACGCAGGCGGATCAAGCCATCTCCGACGACGAAGATGCATAGTGCACTAGGCAGTACGTAGGATATATATCGTAGGCTTCCCTATATGGTATGCTTTCATTATTATGCTCTCTGAGTTATGTTTGTTGATGCTTCAGCATGTATGCTTTCGTTATTATGCTCTGTGAGCTATGTTTTTTGATGCTTGAAAATGCTGATGCTTCAAAAAATATATTACATGCTTTTTGTTGATGCTTCAAAGCCCTAAACCCTAAAATACGTAAAACCTAACCCTAAACGTAGCATTGCACCCTAGACTTGGACTGTGGCACTTGGAAGGTGGAGACGAGTGCGAGAAGAGAGGAACCAGTGGCAGCGACTGTCGCTGCGTCCATGACGGCGCGCATGCAGGCTTCGCCACTTCGGTATCATGGCGGCGCACGTCGGTCGGTATGCCCTAGAGTTTAATTGCCATGCTAAATTGATATTGCGGCGGTCAAAGGTTGAGATGGTGTGAACTGTGAATCGACCGAGGAGGCGACAGACGCTGCGTCCTGCTACTTCTCAAACAACAACGCCAGAAATTGACACGTTAACGAAGACTTGCTTGCGTTGGTTTTTCCCTTGAAGAGGAAATGGTGATGCAGCATAGGAGCAGTAAGTATTTCTCTCAGTTTGAGAACCAAGGTATCAATCCAGTAGGAGAATCTCGTCAAGTCCAGAGTACCTGCGCAAACACAAACAAGCTTGCACCCAACGCTATAAAGGGGTTGTCAATCCTTTCAAGATTGTTTGCAAAGTGAGATTTGAAGGCGAAAAGTGCAACGAAGTAAAAAGTGTAAGGCTGAAAATATGGTGTGGAGTAGACCCGGGGGCCATAGTGTTCACTAGAGGCTTCTCTCAAAATAGCAAATATCACGGTGGGTGAACAAATTACTGTCGGGCAATTGATAGAACCAAGCAAAGTCATGACGATATCTAAGGCAATGATCATACATATAGGCATCACGTCCGAGACAAGTAGACTGATACTTTCTGCATCTACTACTATTACTCCACACATTGACCACTTTCTAGCATGCATCTAGTGTATTGAGTTCATGACGAACAGAGTAATGCTTTAAGCAAGATGACATGATGTAGAGGGATAAACTCGAACCAATGATGAAAACCCCATCTTTTTACCCTTGATGGCAACAACCTCATGCGTGCCTCGCTACCCCTTCTGTCACTGGGTGAGGTCACCGCACGGTATGAACCCAAAACCAAGCACTTCTCCCATTGCAAGAATCATAGATCTAGTTGGCCAAACAAAACCCACAACTCAAAGAGAATTACAAGGATATGAAATCATGGATAAGAGAGATCAGAAGAAACTCAAATAAGATTCATAGATAATCTAATTATAAATCCACAATTCATCGGATCTCGACAAACACACCGCAAAAGAAGATTACATCGGATAGATCTCCATGAAGATCATGGAGAACTTTGTATTAAAGATCCAAGAGAGAGAAGAAGCCATCTAGTTACTAGCTATGGACCCGTAGGTCTATGGTGAACTACTCACGCATCATTGGAGAGGTCATAGTGTTGATGAAGAAGCCCTCCATATCTGAATCCCCCTCCGGTAGGGCACTAGAATGTGCCCCACATGGGATCTTGTGGAGACAGAAGCTTGCGGCGGCGAAAAAGTACTTTTGATGATCTCCTGATTTTTTATGGGATTTTAGGGAATATATAGGCGCAAAACCTAGGGCAAAGGAGCCTCTGGGAGCCCACAAGCCAGGAGCCGCGGCCCCCCTGGCCGCGCCATGAGGGCTTGTGGGGTCCCTGGTGGCCCCCCTGCCCTGATTCTCCAACTTCCCAATCTTTTTCTGTTTCGGAAAAATCTTTTTTGGCAGTTTCATTCCATTTGGACTCTGTTCAAAGTCCTCCTCTGAAAGGGGTCAAAAACATGGGAAAAAACAGGAACTGGCTCTTGGCACTGAGTTAATAAGTTAGTCCCAAAAAAATATATAAAAGGCATGCAAAACATCCAAAGTTTGACAAGATAATAGCATGAAACCATCAAAAATTATAGATACGTTGGAGACATATCAATCATCCCCAAGCTTAACTCCTGCTCGTCCTTGAGTAGGGAAGTGTTAAAGACTGAATTTTTGATGTGGAATGCTACCTAGTATAGTTGTCCTTTGTAACTTCTTTCACGTGACATGAATGTTCAGATCCGTAAGATTCGAAACAATAGTTTTCTATTGACATGAAAACAATAATACTTCAAGCAAACTATCAAGGTAATCAAGAACTTTCAAAATAACAAGGCCAATGAAAGTTATCCCTACAAAATCATATAGTCTGGCTATGCTCCATCATCCTCACACAACTAATGTGAATCATGCACAACCCTGGTATTGGCCAAGTAATTGTTTTCGCACTCTTACTTTCTCAAACCTTTTATAACTATCACGCAATACATGAGCGTGAGCCATGGATATAACACTATAGGTGGAATAGAGTGTGGTGGTGGTTGTGAGACAAAAAGGAGGAGATGGTCACATTGACTCGGCGTATCAAAGGGCTATGGAGATGCCCATTAATAGATATCAATGTGAATGAGTAGGGATGGCCATACAAGGGATGCACTAGAGCTATAAGTATGTGAAAGCTCAAAAGGAGAACTAGTGGGTGTGCATCCAACTTGCTTGCTCACGAAGACCTAGGGCAATTTTGAGGAAGCCCATCATTGGAATATACAAGCCAAGTTATATAATGAAGATTCACACTAGCATATGGTAGTGACAAAGCAAGAAGCTCTCAATCATGAAGAACATGGTGCTATTATGAAGCACAAGTGTGGAAAAAGATAGTAGCATTGTCCCTTCTCTCTTTTTCTCTCTTTTTTTTCATTTGGGCTCTTAGGCCTCTTTTTTTTTCTCTTTTTTGGGATCTTTGGCGTATTTTTTTATTTCCTCACACGGGACAATGCTCTAATAATGATGATCATCACACTTTTATTTAATCACAGCTCAAAAGCTTAGAACAATGATGACTCTATAGGAAATGCCTCCGGTGGTGTACCGGGATGTGCAATGATCTAGCTTGGCGTATGACGCTTAAACATCTCGCTAGCTATCTTACGATCATGCAACGGCAATATGAGAGTGACGGCACAAGTCATGAGACGGAATGGTGGGAGTTTCATGGCAATATATCTCATAATGGCTATGAAAATGCCATAGTAGGTAGGTATGGTGGCTGTTTTGAGGAAGGCATATAGTGGGTTTGTGTACCAGCGAAAGTTGCACGGCACTAGAGAGGCTAGCAATGGTGGAAGGTGAATGTGCATCTATACCATGGACTCACATTAGTCATGAAGAACTCACATACTTGTTGCGAAACTTTTTATTAGTAATCGAAACAAAGTGCTAAATGCATACTCCTAGGGGAAGGGTTGGTAGGTGTTAACCATCGCGCGATCCCGACCTCAACACAAAGGATGACAATCAATAGATCAATTATGCTCCGACTTCCTAACATAGCGGTTCACCATACGTGCATGCTACGGGAATCACTAACTTCAACACAAGTATTTCTAGATTCACAACACCCTACTAACATAACTCTTAATATTATCGAATCCACGTCTCAAAACTAATTGAGAGGAATCAAGACTTCTCTTTCTACTCAATGCACATGAAGATGGAGGTTTTGTATCCTCTTTGGGTACCTATCACCTTTGGGACTACTTTCATAGCATAAGCCAACTACCGCACCGCCGTTCTCTAAAAGATATAAGTGAAGCACTATGAGCATTCTAGCAAAATCACGATGAGTGCATGTCTCTCTCTCTCAAAAAGATGTGCAGCAAGGATGATTGTGACACAACAAAAAGAAAAGACTCCTACGGTACAAGATGCTCCAAGCAAAACACATATCATGTGGTGTATAAAAATATAGCTCCAAGTAATATTACCGATGGATTGGAGACGAAAGAGGGGATGCCTTCCCGGGGCATCCCCAAGCTTAGGCTTTTTGGTGTCCTTGAATTTCTCTTGGGATGCCTTGGGCATCCCCAAGCTTGAGCTCTTTCCACTCTTTATCTCATCGTCGATGAGAACATCATCCAAAACTTGAAAACTTCACAACACAAAACTTAAACAAAAACTTGTGATAACATTAGCACAAGAAAACAAACTACCACTTCTTTTGGCACTGTAGAAAACTTGGATTCTATCTATATTGGTGTTGGGCTACTGTATTCTCACTTTTCCATGGCTAGTACCCCCTGATACTAACCATAGTTTCATCAAAACAAGCAACCAACTCAACAAAAAACAGAATCTGTCAAAAACAGACTAGTCTGTAGCAATCTGTATACTTCGTATACTTTTGGTACCTCAAAAATTCTGAAAAATTACGACTGCCTAGGAAAAAAGCATATCAACCAGCAGAAAAAAGAATCAACTCAAAATCTCTTTCTTAATAAAAGTGAAAAATAATCTCGTGAGCAAAAAGTTTCTGTCTTTTTCCAGCAGGATCAAGGAACCATCACCAAGACTAGTCATAAAGGTTTTGCTTGGCTCAAACACAAAAAGAAACACAAAAGACACAATCATAACAGAATTATGATGGTGTGGACGCAACAAAACAGAAAGAAAAATATAAATTCATTGGGTTGCCTACCAACAAGCGCTATTGTTTAATGCCCTTAGCTAGACATTGATAATTCAATGATGCTCACACAAAAGAAAAGAATTGAAGCACAACGAGAGGATCATAAAGCATGTGAAAATCACATCTAAGTCTAACATACTTCCTATGCATAGGCATTTTATAGCAAAATAGATTGTCAAGACAACCAATAGTTGCCATATCCAAGGAAGAAGAAAGAGACAATAGCAATCTCCACATAACGAGAGGTAATTTGGTAACATGAAAGTTTCTACCACAATATTTTCCTCTCTCATAGCAATTACATGTGGGATCATAAATAAATTCAACAAAATAGCTAACACAAAGGATATTCTTTTCATGATCCACATGCATGCAAAGTTGACGCTCTTAAAAAATAGTGGGATTATCATCAACTAAAGTCATGGCTTCTCCAAACCCACTTTCAATATTATTGCAAATATCATTGCAACAAGTAGTGGACATAGCAAAACTAGCATCCCCAAGCTTAGGGTTTTGCATATTTTTAGCACGATTGTCATTAATAGAATTTATAATGAAATCATTGCAATCATGATTTTCATTCAAGGAGCCCTCGTGAATCACTTCATAAATTTCTTCATCACGATTTTCAGATTCACGCATCTCAAGCAAAACTCCATAGAGAAAGTCAAGTGCACTCAACTCACTAGCAATTGGTTCAACATAATCGGATATCTTAAAGAGATTAGCTAGTGGATCAGGATCCATATCAATGGATTTTTAGAAGGCGAAGATGCAAGCATATTGAAGGCACATAGCACACAAGCAACAGAAAGCAAGGGAAAGAAAAGGGTGAACGAAAAAGGCAAATAAAAAAGGCAAACGAAGAAGGCAAATAAAAAAGGCAAACGAAAAAGGCAAATTGTGAAATGGGGGAGAGGAAAATGAGAGGCAACTGGCAAACAAAGTAAATGCAAGAGATGAGTTTGCGACACCTACTTGGATGAGTTCTTGACTTGATCCTCCCCGCCAACGGCGCCAGAAATTCTTCTGCTACTTCTCAAATAACAGCGCCTGAAATTGACACATTGACGGAGACTTGCTTGCGTTGGTTTTTCCATTCAAGAGGAAAGGGTGATGCATCACAGGAGTAGTAAGTATTTCCCTCAGTTTGAGAACCAAGGTATCAATCCAGTAGGAGAATCTCGTGAAGTCCAGAGTACTTGTGCAAACACAAACGAGCTTGCACCCAACGCTATAAAGATGTTGTCAATCCCTTCAAGATTGTTTGCAAAGTGAGATCTGAAGGCGGAAAGTGCAACAAAGTAAAAAGTGTAAGGCTGAAAATATGGTGTGGAGTAGACCCGGGGGCCATAGTGTTCACTAGAGGCTTCTCTCAAAATAGCAAATATCACGGTGGGTGAACAAATTACTGTCGAGCAATTGATAGAACCGTGCAAAGTCATGACGATATCTAAGGCAATGATCGTACATATAGGCATCAAGTCCGAGACAAGTAGACCAATACTTTCCGCATCTACTACTATTACTCCACACATCGACCGCTATCCATCATGCATCTAGTGTATTGAGTTCATGAAGAACAGAGTAACACCTTAAGCAAGATGACATGATGTAGAGGGATAAACTCAACACGATGCGTGCCTCGCTACCCGTTCTGTCACTAGGTGAGGTCACCGCACGGTATGAACCCAAAACCAAGCACTTCTCCCATTGCAAGAATCATAGATCTAGTTGGCCAAACAGAACCCACAACTCGAAGAGAATTACAAGGATATGAAATCATGCATAAGAGAGATCAGAAGAAACTCAAAGAAGATTCATAGATAATCTGATCATAAATCCACAATTCATCGGATCTCGACAAACACACCGCAAAAGAAGATTACTTCAGATAGATCTCCATGAAGATCATGGAGAACTCTGTATTGAAGATCCAAGAGAGAGAAGAAGCCATCTAGTTACTAGCTATGGACCCATAGTTCTATGGTGAACTACTCACGCATCATCGGAGAGGTCATGGTGTTGATGAAGAAGCCCTCCGTATCCGAATCCCCCTCCGGCAGGGCACCAAAACGTGCCCTATATGGGATCTTGCGGAGACAGAAGCTTGTGGCGGCGGAAAAGTACTTTCGATGATCTCTTGATTTTTATGGGATTTTTGGGAATATATAGGCGCAAAACCTAGGGCAAAGGAGCCTCAGGGAGCCCACAAACCAGGGGGCTACGGGCCCCCCTGGCCGCACCATGAGGGCGTGTGGGGTCCGTTGTGGCCCCCTGCCCTGATTCTCCGGCTTCTCGATCTTTTTCTGTTCCGGAAAAAATCTTTTTGGCAGTTTCATTCCGTTTGGACTCCGTTCAAAATCCTCCTCTGAAAGGGGTCAAAAACATGGAAAAAACAGGAACTGGTACTTGACACTAAGTTAATAAGTTAGTCCCAAAAAAATATATAAAAGGCATGCAAAACATCCAAAGTTTGACAAGATAATAGCATGAAACCATCAATAATTATAGATACGTTGGAGACGTATCACGTCCCGTGGCGGCTCACAGGAAGGCTACATCCGTGGGGGGGGGCATCGACACATGCTGCCAGGCAGATAGGCAGACGGTTCATGTCGCGCATGCATAGCTTTAATTTCCACGTTGAATAGATGCGAGTGGATCGGGGAGACAAGCGTGTGACATGAGACGAACCAGCAGCAACGACCGTCCCTGCGTTCGTGGCGACTAGCATGCAGAAAGAGAGCAGGTCAGCGTACGTGGCAGCTCGTGTGCAGAAAGAGGGGAGGTCAACACATCGTGGCGGTGGGCATCAACGCATGGAGGCATGCTAGCTACGTGCATGCATAGCAGGCTCATGTCGTTACGGCGTGCAGGGCCCAACAACGACCGATGGAGGCAGGCTAGCTACGTGCATGCATAGCAGGCTCATGTCGTTACGGCGCGCGCAGGTCCCAACAATCTAACCACGGCCCAACGGGATTACCGCGACACCATCCGCCGCGAACCCACTCATCAGGTCCAACGGGGGACACAGTCAGCGCGGCCCCACTCGTTAGAGTTAACGGTCAAAGCACTGACCCGACGGCATCCATCGTTTGTGACCAGTTCTGAGGGTTTCGTCCAAGGGAGTGGGGAGAAGTGAGCAAAAGTTAAGAGCGTGGGGATGAATGAGTAGAGCTAACGAACGAGGGGCACAGAAATAAAAAACCCTTTTCTCTACCACGAGCACTGGGTCAATGCCGACACAAAATAATATCACGTGGACGTGATAGTGAAGGCAAACGACTCCCCAACTAGTTGGTTCTTTGAAGGACCATAGATGGAGAATCTGGTGTTGGCAGTGGAGACAGTAGCACAAGAGGCGCTCGTGCATCTCCGTGATATCCTTCCCGAGATGGCCAACGAGGCGGCTACTCGTCACCTGCCTTTTGTCAAGGACGGGCTTGACGGGAGCTCAACACTCAACCCATCCCCGCAAGACGGGACGTCACTCCGGTTTCAGACCTACTATAGCCTCTCCGCCGACACCCTAACTCACCTTATGATCAAGGAATCCGTGATGCTCCTCCAAGAACTTTACCAAGTCAAGGACCTACTCTGCCTAGAAAAGATGAAGACACGCAAGGTTAAGAACGAGGGAGCACCCGGAGGGCAATCTGCCATCGCCTTCTGAGGAGGAATACCACCGCTCAAGGCCACTCCTATATAGGGTTGTCATCTGACCGCAGAAGAATACACTGAGCTCCTAACCGCTTCACCGACAAAACGTCATCGTGGTGGACCTCTTCGTTCCCCCACACCCCTGAAGGGAGAAGACACCCGCACCGATGAGGATGAAGAGGAAAACCCTGAAGAATCTGCATACGAGACCGAGCAATCCGTCGCTTAGAGGGATGTCTTAGGACAAGTTAGGAGTCTCCCGTGCAAAGTCGAGTCTGTGTAATGGTTCATAAGAAACCATGAATGTTGTGTGCTTCCTGTTTATGTTTCGAATATTGTCCTGCCTTAGGCAATAGTAAGCGACTGCATCACCTATCTAAATTAATGTATTTGCATAGGGTTCTCCGAATCTTTTTGTTTGACACACTCACACTATACCAAAACCCCTTATATAGGCACGTCATCCCTTATGATTCCCCTCAACCACTTCGGAATATTGACCTGTCTGATCCAAACATGATGGTGATTTCTACTCGCACGAGTACCTTCGGCAACCCCAACACTGACACTTCTAGCGAGCAGCCAGGAACCGGTGGGCCTGTGAAAGCTGGAGATCACCCCGAGCAGCAGCAAGGTGACATTCCCCCGCCACTGCCTCCTCCGGAGAGCATGATCGTGGCTCAGTTCATCCAAGCTCTCCGAGAGGAACACCAAGCCAACAACGCCGCCATCTAGCAGTTGGCTCAAGTCCTAGTGAACAACCCGTCGCAGGGCGGAAATGGCAACGGTCGCTCCACTCTATCGGAGTTCATGAGGACTACGCTCCCATATTCCTTGAGACAACTGAGCCCCTGGATGCCGATGACTGGATCCACACCATTGAAGACCTCCTCGCGCTGGTTAAGTGCACCAACAATCGCGAGAAAGTCCTTTATGCTTATCACTGTCTCGTAGGCACGGCCATGGCTTGGTGGGACGGGTTCCAAATTATGCGGGACGCGCAGGCTATCACTTGGACTGTCTTCAAAGATGGATTCCGTGCTGCTCACATTCCCCCTGGGATGATGACTATTAAGAAGAGGGAGTTCCATGCTCTAAGGCAAGGCAGCGGGATAGTCAAGGAATGCCTGCAGAAGTTTAACCTCTTGTCGAGGTATGCACCAAAAGACGTCAACACTGAAGCCGCAAAGGTGGAACGCTTCATGGAAGGGCTTCAACAGTCGCTACAATACCAGCTTGTTGTCTGTGAATGCCGGACCTTCTGTGATCTGTTGAACAAGGCCCTCATGTTGGAGGACAAGTGTCGTGCAATGGATGACACCCGCAAGCATAAGCTGATGCGCAATGGAGGTTTGAGCAGCCAGAAGGAACGTCTGTGGCAATCCGCCCCAGCAAGGCCTAACTATCAGCAGTAGCAGTACAAGACTCCTGCATTCTGTGTGAACTATCAGCCTCAGTAGCATGCCAACCCCAAGCCAATGATCAATCCGCCCAACAGCAGTGGGGTCAAGCCCAACATTCCACGACAGGTCAGTGATACGTCCAAAACGTATCCATAATTTTGATGGTTTCATGCTACTTTTATGCTTTTAATAATTGTTTTTATATTAAGTTTATGATTATTTGGACTAACTTACTAATAGTTGCAAAAATGCACAATTTTATTGTTTTACACTTTGATGTGTAGGAACCATCAAAAATAGAAGAGGAAACCTTGTTGGAGTGGGATTCTGACTTTCCTGAAATCTGTCCTCCCTACAGATTTTAGAGATCTTCTATTTCGGTCTCGATGATGATGTCAAATGTACAAATAATAGATGCGAATGTTGTGGGGGAATTTGATGCTAATAATTCTAGACATAGATTTCAGCCCATTTGGAGTGCGGATGCTCCAAGAAAGCCCGTTTTACTGGAGGATAAATATTTGATTGCAGGATTACGGGAATCGGTGACGTGATTTAGTCCAACTCTTACCATATTAGATGGATTCGGCCAAGCCATGACTTGGGGACCTCATTAGGGCTGAGAGAGGTTCCTAGGAAGGTTCTAGAGGTTCCCAAGAGCCCTTGGATCAAAGGGGCATCCATCGGAGGGCCCAGGATGATCGTCCCGACTCATATAAGGAGAGGAAAAACCTGATTTCTCGAGAGCCACCAAGAGCTATGAGATTTCCTTCTCCTAGGCAGCCCCGTTGGGGTGGAGAACCACCTCCATACCAGCACCATCTCGAAGGAAGAATGGGGGCCAAGGGCCGCCGCCCCTAAGGGCCTTGGCCGCCGTGGGCAGTCGTCTCCTCTCTGTGCTGCACCTCTCCATCAACCTATTACTCACCATGGCCATGTGTGATTAGTCTCCCTCGGGACTGAGGTCTTCTACGTGTAGCTATGTGGTCATATCTCTCTCCCATGATGTGATCTTGATTGTGATCATAGGCTATGTTAATCTAGGGTGATCCCATGATGTTTCCCCTTCTTCTATGTATTGGATTGATGTACTTACTTGATCTTATCTAGTATATTCCCAGAGACCATGGTGACAGCGGTCTATTGGACATGGATTAAAAGAATATTTTCATGAGTGATTTCCTATTTTGTGAATTGATTGAAGATGGAGTCTCTTTGTGCTTGTCTTTTACTATCCTTGAGATATGTTGTGGTGATTGTGGTACTCTCTTTGGATGGCCGCGGTGACATTGAGAAAGCCATAGAAGAGAGCTACAAACTCTGAGGTATGCTTTTGTAGCCCTACGTAATTCTCGTCATCTCTTGATCACAAAGGAATGACCTCCAAGTACGTCTCCATTGCATGGTTTAGTGGAAATATCATGTGATTAGACTATGTTAATGTTGTTGGGAGTGGCCACTAGTGAAAGTATGAAGCCTAGGCCCTATTTCTCACCCTTGTTACACCGTTTATGCTCACTTTTGTCACTTTCTACCTTGCTGCCATTTTTATTTCAGATTTATATTACCTTGCTTTGCCGAACTAGTGCACCTATACAATTTACCATTGTATTAGGTGTGTTGGGGACACAAGAGACTTCTCATTTCTTAATTGCCGGGTTGCTTGAGAGAGACCATCTTCAACATCTACTTCCCTGAGTTCGATAAATTTTAGGTCATACACTTCAGGGAAATTGCTGCTGTCCTACAAACCTCTACGCTTGGAGGCCCAACATAGTCTGCAAGAATAGACATCAAGCTATTTCTGGCGCCGTTGTAGGGGAGGTGAGTGCTTGATGGTATATCTTTAGATCTTGCAATTAAATATTTTTGTTTGTTGTTTTTATTTCACTAGTTAGGCTTAATGGAAAACTAAAAAAATGAGAGAGCTTTATAAACTTTATCTCAAACTATGACATGGTGTATTTGAGGAGAAAATTCAAAAACCTATGGAACTTCATTATTTGCATAACAATTATGATGGTGGCAATGTTATTAGTATGCTTCCTTTGAATACCAATATTGCTAATGACATGGAAAGCTCTAAGCTTGGGGATGACGGGTTTGATGAACATGATAGTTTTAGTCCCCCAACTTTTGAGGAGAAAATTTTCTATGATGATTATCATGATGATAATGATAGTCCTACTCCCACTATTACCAATGAGAAAGATTATGCTTATGTGGAGAGTAAGATTACCTTTTTGCATGTGGTTCATGGTAACAATGCTTTATGTGATACTTATATTGTTGAGTTTATTCATGATCCCACTAAAAATTATTATGAGAAGGGAACATATGCTTTTAGATATTTTAATAATATCAAGTTCCCTCTCTTTATGTCGAAGGTTTTGAAGTTGCACTTGTTTTGCCGTGCTATGCTTATTGCTTTGTGCTTCAATGAATTATTCTATTACAATATTCATATGCATAGGAATCATGTTAGACTTAAATGTGTTTGGTTTTTGTTTCTTGATGCTCTCTTTTGTTCTAAAACTCTTATTCCTACAAGAGCATCATTAAAATCTTAAGCCTATCTTTATGGCTATAAAGAAAGAGCTTTAGGGAGACAACCCTTGTTATCTTTACCTTGAGTTTTTTACTTTTAGTTTTTAGTGGTCTTGATGCTTGTTACTATTGTAGAAACATCATTGTTTCTTTATTTTCAAGCTTTGTGCCAAGTTTTAGCCTCCGATTGCAAGAAAGTTCAAAAGTTGTGACATGTTGTCAAGAAAAGGTTCTATCTGCTTGACGGAAAAATTCGCCAAAAATCACCAGATCATCTTTTTGATCTGAATTGTTTTGTTAGCATGCTCTATATAATTGTATTTCTGGCATCTGTTCTAAGTTTTTTGATTTGAGTTGCAGAAGTGCCCCGAAACAATAACTGACTACGTGTTGTTCTGTTTTTCACAAATTCTGCCACGTTTTGTGTTTTCATCATTTTGCAAATCTTAAGCTTGCCTTTCCTTTGCAAAAACCTTTTGGCAATCACGAGAAACAATATTTTTTCAGGGAAATAATTATTTCCAGTAGGTAATGAATTATTTTATCATGGGTACTAACCACTCTAATCAGCTTATGATGAGTTTCGTATGAAGGGAGTTTTCAAGTATGCGATGGAAGATGATGAAAGAAGATCCAGGAGTGTCAAGCGCTCAAGCTTGGGGATGCCCCCATGCACCCAACAAATATTAAAGGAGACTCAAGCTTCTAAGCTTGGGTATGCCTCTGTGCATCCCCTTCTCTATCAAGAATCATCAGTTCGTCGATTTCCATGCTATATTTTTATCACTTCATATGTTATGTGCTATGCTTAGAGCGTCCCACTCTTTACTTTTTAGTTTGTTTTAGTTTTACTTTATGGTCATAAATAAGTTACATCCTATCATTCTTATGTTGGAGAGATATACACTTCGTTTTAATTGCTTAGAACACTCTGGTTTTCACTCTTATAGTTCTGTGAGTGTTCACTTTTTGCTAGTACTGCGTTTAGCTCTTGTTTTCCACTCATATTTTGTTTAGAGCTTGTTAGTTTGCTTCAGTTATATATGATTATCTCTTTGGTCTTTAATTAATATTATCTATGAGAGTTGTTTCAAGAAAGTTGATTGGTGTTGGAGAAGAGTAAAATATTTCATGCTCATTGTGGTGCAATAGGAAGCTTGTTTAGACTATGGCTTAGACTTTAACATGTCATGTTAGATATTATCTTAATTATATGCTTAGTAGTTATTGATGTATCATGACTTGTATCCAATAGATGAGAGTGCTTAATGTGCCATTGAAAGAATCATGTGTTGTTTTTATCATATCGAAGCATAATATTCTGGTATTCTCCTTTACTGCTTCATGGGTTGACTTGGCGCTTGCTCACACCATGTTATGCCCACAAACCAGTAACCTCTAGCCTCTATGATCATTTAGTTTTTGACTTGTAATATTATTTATGCTTTGATTAATAATGTTTTGTCGCTATGCATGATTATGGCCGTTATTGCTCTCTTAGTTGGTCGCTCCCAGTCTCTTGCTAGCCTCTACCTGTACTGAGTATGAGCTCTACTCGTGCATCCAACTCCCAAAAAAAACAAAGTTTGCCAAATATGTCCACCGTACCTACCTACATGTGGTATTTAACCATCACTCCAAGTAAATTTCTCATGTGCTACCTTTAAAACTTTCAAAATTATTCCTGTTTTGTGCCTCTGTTTTAGCTCATGAGGAAGTAGTAGATAATTCATGATCTTCTGATACTTGACAAGCTTTATCTTGGGTTTGCATGTCTAATATGCGAACCCCTAATACGAGGAGGGACTGACATGAGTGCGCCCAACTCATAAAAGATAATAGCAACAAACAACACCTTCTTCACGCTTTGTTCATGAGAAATCAGAATAGTGATAAACAAAGGAGACTAAGGGGATGTGATCGTCCCCACTTTGGGAGCCGTTCCTCAAAACTTGTCCAACATGAGAAGTATTGGGCTGTCTGCTAGCATTCGTTGACGAATTATGCACCTCCCAAAAGCTTGTTTTACAATCTTATTGATTTCAAAAATCTCTAAAAGCTTTAGCACATGAGTAATCCCCGCTTCCATCTACGAAGGGCCTTTCTTTTGCTTTTATGTTGAGTCTTCATCTTCTAACTTTATGCACCAATTAAGAGAGCATAGTTGTCATTCTGAGTATAATGTGCATAGTGCAAAAATTTATTATTGATTGGTTCATGATTATGTTATTACTTGTTCTCAAATTATTTGTATCTAGTCACCACTTGAACTTCGAAGGTGTGCTGGCATTTATGTCTTGCCCCACTCTTAAGGACAAGCGAAATACCACTTTGCTATGTTTTCTTTATGCTCGAAACAAACGTATAACTTTCAAGTGCATTATTATTCATGATCTTTTGTTTTTGTTACTTTTCATGTTGCAGCATGGTTGCTAAGTTTCATTGTTAAAATTATATCTATCATGCCTATGTTTAGAGTGCTATGATCTCAGCTTACAAATGCTTTTACAAATATGATGATCAAGATTATGTTGGTATCATGTCACCTCAAAAATTATTTTGTTTTTATCGTTTCACCTACTCGAGGACGAGTAGGAACTAAGCTTGGGGATGTTGATACGTCCAAAACATATCTATAATTTTTTATGGTTTCATGCTACTTTTATGCTTTTGATAATTGTTTTTATATTAAGTTTATGATTTATTTGGACTAACATAGTAATAGTTGAAAAAGTGCACAATGTTCTTGTTTTACACTTTGATGTGTAGGAACTATCAAAAATAGAAGAGGAAACCTTATTGGAGTGGGACTCTGATTTTCCTGAAATCTGTCCCCTTACATATCTTCTGTTTGCGCCTCGAAGATAATGTCAAATGGAAACATAATACATGCGAAGATTGTGGGGAATTTTATGCTGATAATTCGAGACATAAACTTCAACCCATTTGGAGTTTGGACCCTCCAGGAAAGCCTGTTTTACTGGAGGACAAATATCTGATTACATGATTACGGGAATCGGTTACGTGATTGAGTCCAACTCTTACCATATTAGATGAATTCGGCCAAGCGACAACTCGGGGACCTCATTAGGGCTGAGAGAGGTTCATAGGAAGGTTCTAGAGGTGACTAAGAGCCCTTGGATCAAAGGGGCATCCATCTGAGGGCTAAGGATGATCATCCCGACTCATATAAGGAGACGAAAAACCAGATTTCTCGAGAGCTACCAAGAGCTACGAGATTTCCTCCTCCCAGGCAGCCGCTTTGGGGTGGAGAACCACCTACATACCAGCACCATCTCCAAGGAAGAAGGGGGCCCAAGGGCCGCCGCCCCCAAGGGCCGTGGCCGACGTCGTGGCCGTCGTGGGCCGCCGTCGCCTCTCCGGGCTGCACCTATGTCGGTGGGATAACCCCGGGGTAGGCTCATCGAGCGTTCTCCTTCATCTGTTGCCCAAATGATATGACCAAGTACAGTTTCCCAAGGCCCAAGTCTTCTGGCCGACTAGGCTACGCCTGCCGGCTAGAGGACAAGGCAGCCAACTCTCTGGCCGGCCAGGCAGCCCCTGCCGGCTAGAGGCGAGATGGCTACCTCTTCCTGACCGTCTTGGCCAAGCCAGCCGGCTAGGAACGAGGCGGCCGTGCCCAAGCCGGCTAGCCAAGCAGGCTAGCCGGCCGGGGATCTCAAGTCACATCAGATCGTAGGTCATGACAAGACCCTACGATTAAAGGTAGCTACGTGTCAGCAAAGGTACTGGATCGGAGTGCCTGACATGTACGTGCGTCGGCAGCCATGCCGCTGACCTATCCCGGCTCTGATCCATCACCCAGCATAGTGTCGGACCATCAAACTCCCACTCCTTTACTGCACTTGGCGTGGGGAACTGTGGAGGCAGTCGTACTATCTTCCCATGACGAATCCCGCTGGACGACGCTGGACGTACAATGCGTGCTCGGCGTCAACCTTATGCAAGAGCTTCATTGGCTAGCCGGCGGGTCCCACAGCCAGACGAGACCTTGTAGCCGGCGGGCTGCTCAAGCGACAAGACAAGACCCTTGTGCCCCCCTGGGTTCGTCTATAAATCCCCCCGGTCACCCTCCATGCAGAGGGTCAGTTGAACAACGTACCACACCCACCAACCACATAGAGAGAGGTAGAGACGAGTCGTCTGCTCCCCTCTTTCTCCTACTCAACACAACTCCAGGAGCAACCTTGTAATCCATCCATATACATCATACACTCCAGCAGGACTAGGGGTCTTATCTCTATGGAGAGCCCTGAACCTGGGTACATCGTGCGTTCCATGCTTGTACCAACCTCGTCCCCAACGCCCTCCGTTGTCCCTTCGGTTCTCACCGACTTTAGCCTACCTATGGCATATGTTGTGAGTGTTCACCGACATTTGGCGCCCACCGTGGGGCCGATCGCGGCATCGGATGGCTTTACGCACTGGCCGGGGCCCCGCACCTACACCACCGGATGCATCGCGTCCGGATCGATCTGCATGCCTGTGGAGCCCGCTTTCGATGAGGCAACACCGATGATGATTGACGTCCCCGTCCACCATGCGGATTCGGGTGAAGAATCCGATGACGAGGCGCGTCCTAGCATCGTCGTCGCTGCTATGGAGAACCTCAGCGTTCTCTTTAGCGACCTGCGTCTCAACGATGGTCCTTGCTACTTCGGCGAGGAATTCGACGTTGAGGCGCTATGCGCCAGCTTCATTAGGCTCTCTATCGCTGAGATGCCTGCAGATGACGTGTATCCCAGCAATGTACTCGTCTTTGACGACCCTCCGCCGTCGGTGGGGTTCTCCACCCCGTACCATGTCGCCGTCGTCTCCAACGTCGTGGAGGTGATGGTTATCAGCGCTGGCACCAGCATGGCTCATGGCAAGGCGTCAGCAGACGCTGGTGAGCCTGCTGCTGTCACCGCTGATACTCTTCAGGACACTCTCGCCGGCCTGAAGACACCCATCGCCACTTCCACAAACCCTAACGACGCCCGTGCCTCACTGGAGGATGCTCGCAAGCATATCTTGGAGGAGGGCATTGCCGTCGCCTCGGCAAAGCGTCGGATGGAGGCTATGCAGCGTGAGTATAACTCCACATATGGCCTCACTCCGATTTTCGAGGCCCCTAGCCGGCTTGGATCGGTCTGCGGCTGCGACCGGTTCATTTCTGAGATCCTAGGCGGAAACCAGCCCGTTTACGAGACCCCTGCGGCCAACTTGCGGGCGGCGCAGGCGGCCATGGAAGAAATGCCAATCCTGGAGGGCGAGGAGCGCGCCTTACAAGAGAAGCAGGTCAAGGATCTCCTTGACGCCGCCAATGAACAACACATGCGGCTTGACCCCGGTCAGGCCTAGTTAGAGTCTCCGGGACCCAGCCCCGGAGCGCGCCGCAACCCTAGCGGTCATCACCACGCGGAGGGATCTTCCTCGCATCGCACCTCCGGACGGAGGGACGAGGGAAGCCAAGACCGGCGCTCCCAGCGCCAGAGCGAGCAAACTTCGAGCACGCGTCGAGGAGGCGACGAGAGCGACTCAGCGTGTGAGGTTCCTCGTCCGGGGAGGACCCATGCCTCCAGTTCGCGAGGTGCTTCTCCGCTCGCAGCTCGGATCGACGGTCGTGTTCCCCAGGGTGACCAGGACACCGCACGTGTCTCATCACCCTGGCCGAGTTAGCCCTACTCGAGGAGGATGGTCCCATCGCTCCGGCCTGCTTCAGCCCCTGGATCCGAGGGGAGCCATTCCCCCGAGGCTTCACCTTGCCTCGGGACACCCCCAAGTACAATGGCACCGCCAAGCCATAGGACTAGCTGATAGGCTACACCACAACCGTCGGCATTGCCAGGGGCAATAAGCGCGTACCAGTCCGCTACGTCCCACTCATGTTGGTCGGCTCGGCTCGGACTTGGCTTAACAGCCTTCAAACCGACAACGTCAACTCATGGGTGGACTTCGAGGAGGCGTTCGTCCGCAACTTCACTGGCACCTACAAGCGCCCTGGCCGGCCTCGCGAGCTAGCCAAGTGCGTCCAGAGGCCCGACAAACCCCTTCGCGACTACGTCACTCGGTGGACTGAGCTTCGCAACTCCTGCGAGGGGGTGCATGAGGTACACGCCATGCAGTACCTCATCGACGGTTGCCCACACGGCACCGTCCTCAAGCACAAGTGTGACAGCCCGATGTCGACGTTCCAGAAGATTCCCCTTTCTTTCCATTTTCATCGTGTGGGTATTTTCATTTGTCGCATCATCATCGCATCATCCGCATTGCATCGGCATCTCCGTTGCCGCCAGTTTTCAAAACTTGCATTCTTTAGTAGTTGGCGGTTTTCGTCGTCGTCCGTTCTGAGTCCGACCGCACTCGCACGCGCCCGCGGCACCGTCGAAACCCTGTTTTTAAAGTGCGTTTAAAACTTTCTCTGATCGAGGTGAAACTTGGCACGCGGTCGCGACTAGATATAGCTAGGCCGTCTGTCGAATTTCGTCGCTATCGGAGACCGTCTGATACCCGAACGGTCGACCGTAGCGGCACCGTATTTGGGCTACCGTCGGACGTCTGTCTGTGTTTTAAAATTCATTGCTGCGCCGCTCGTTCCCCTCTCGTCTCTGGATATCTACACAACACGGCCACTTAGCACGTCCCGCGTTCGGAATCGTCCGAATCCGACCCCGCGGTTGGATCCAGAACGCGATTCCGGTTAACCGAGCCCCCCCGTTTGTCTATATATAGCCCCATGCCATTAATTAGAGAGCCACTCCTCTCACCTCCTTGAAATCCGCGCCCTAACCCTAACCCTAGCCGCAGCACTCTCGCCCCCACCAGCCCCAGCCGTCGTGGGCCCGCCAGGCCCATCTGGAGCCCGCCCGAACCCCCATCGCGCCGCCGCGCAAGCCGGAGCCGCCGCCGCCTCCACTCTCCCTGCGCCGCGCTCGTGCCTCCCGTGCCCGCGCCGCCGGCTACTCCCTTCCGCGCACCTCCGCTGCCAGCCCTCGCGGAGATGCCCTGTGTAGCTCCCTCCGCTACCGGCCGCCGCCAAGACCCACCCCGGCCGCCGCTCGCCGGAGGGCCGCCTCCCCGAGCTGCCCGGCCAGAAGCCCTGCGCGAGGACCCGAGACTTCGTCGCTGCCGTGCCGCCAAGACCTCGTCGCCGGCCGCCGTGAGCCCCGCGCCGGATGCGCCTCCCTCGCCGGATCCCGTCCCCGCGGCTCCCCGCCGGCACCTTGCCCCGCTCCGCCGGCTACCGGAGCAGCGCCGCCGCTCGTCCTGGTCCTCGATCCAACCGGATCGGGAGGCCACCCAACCGTTGGCGTTGACCGTGCCTGGTGCCTCCTGGCCGCGTGGGCCTCGGCCTAGCTCGTCCCGTGGCCCGGCTCCCTCCCTTCCCTCTAGGCCAGCAGCCCCGGCCTGCTCCACGAGGCGCCCCCAGGCCCAGGCCAGTCGGCCTCCTTCCCCAACCGATCTGGCCCATGGCCCAAGGTAAGCGGTCTCCCCCTTCCTCTATTCCCCGCCCCGTGCGTTGGGTAGAATTCCGCGCCCATGATTCGGCCCGTTTGATTATTAGGATTTTCCTGAGAATTTTTTTCCGTTAGTCGGATCGAGGTGATCTTTATATGGATTTGGTGTAGAATTTCGTGTAGTATCCGTTTTTGCAACTTGCATAATCATTTGACGTAGTTTAACGCGCCAAACGCCTAGTTTTGCGTGCTATTTCATTAGGATAGACCCCGTATTTATTTTTCGCGCTAGACCGTATTGCCCGTATGCCGTTTTAGAAATGCCCATGTTTTAGGACTCATTTTTGCATGTATTTTAGAGCGGTCAATTGTATTTTTACGTGTAGGGATTTGCTGACAGTTTATTTTCCCGTATATAGGTTTTTCTCCCGCATTATTGTGTGGCTTTATTTTGTGTTGCAACCCCACATATTTTATATGTTTCCGGGGTAGAAAAATCCCATGCAATTAGTTTTGGCTTTCGAGTAAGTTAGTTCGCGAGATATTTTGCTATGTTGCCCTTTTGTTTAATTCGTAGGATTTATTCCGTGCGTCGTTTGACGGAGTTGTCAACTGGAGAGTTGACCTTGGGTGTTTTGTTTAGCCCCTGGTATTTTGGTTGCAATAGAAATGCATGTTTAGGTGTTGTTTGCTTGCTCTCAAGTTGCTAGAAATAGTGCTGTTTTAGACGTGCTGAAATATTTCTATGTCTGGAATCTGTTATATTTTGTTGCTGTATTGTCTTGCTTGCATCTTGTGATCTGTAGCTCTTTTGAGGTTGGTCCAATGGAGTTAGTTGTACCCCTTGTGTTTCTCTAGCATGCTGTTAATTTTCATGCCATTTGGAGACCTGTAGCTTAGGATTTTTCTGCTGTCAATATTGCTTCAGGCTGAAAACTGCACTTTCAGGAGGTGTTATTTTCACTAAGTCTGAAATAGTGTGTGAGATGCCATTTTGTGTCTTCTTTTCCTAGTGATCCTTGCTGCCATGCTAGTTGTTGTTAGATGTTTGTAGTAGTGCTTCTTGCCCTCTTCCGTGCCATTCCTTGCTTGAGCTTATCGGAGTTGTGTAGCCGAAGTTGTGAGGCGTAGAAAATGCTATGTGGCTGATTTTGGCAGATTGTAGTGTTGTTTTGCTCGTAGATGTTGAACCGTAGCTCCGATTTGATCGTGTCCTACATGAAACTTTCTTAGAATCTCGTGTAGTTTCATTTTCTCTTGCTGGTTGTATGTTTTGAAGTGCCCGTAGCCATCATTGCACACATATTGCATTCATGCCATCATATCTGGTGATGCTTGTAACTTTTGATCCGTAGCTCCGTTGGAGATGTTCTTTATGTGTAGTTTGCTTGCCTTGACGCGTAGAATCACGTGAACCTATTTGTTTTGCTGTTTAACAACTAATTAAATGCATTAGTTCAGATCTGGACAGAATTGTAAATTAACATGTGAGGTCGTTTCGGAGGTGCTATATGTCATTTCCGACCTCACTTAAAATGCCTAGATAGGTAGTTTAACTTCCGCTTCACCTCTTGAATGTTTGTCAACATTAATATTGCCGTGTAGATAACCGGGAGTGAACTAAATAATTAACGTGGAGTTTCATCAATATGCAACTCGTTGCATATTGAACTTCACTTAATGTGTAGTGTTTGATTGTGTGATTTGTCATGCCGTGACTTGCATGTAGTCAGTAGTTCATGCATCATATGTGTTGTGCATCGTGTGGTGAATTTCATGTGTTGATTTGTGTTTCCGGTTTGCTTCGTCTCGATAGAGTTCCGCAGCGTGTCGGATTGTGAGGACCCGTTCGACTACGTCGGTTCGTCAGCTTCACGGAGGCATTCTTCTTCCAAGCGGGATCTCAGGCAAGATGATCATTTCCCCAGATACCATTACTATCATTGCCATGCTAGTTTATCACTTCTATCGTTTATGTCTCGTTGCCTACCACCTATTAAATATCAGCCTCTCAACAATGCCATGATCACCTTCAACCTGTTCAACCTAGCAAACCATTGTTTGGCTATGTTACTGCTTGCTTAACCCTGTGTTAGCGTTGCTAGTTGCAGGTGCAGATGTTTCCATGTGAAAACATGGGTTCCTTGTTATATCACCATATTAAAGGCTACTTAATTTAATGCACATATATACTTGGTGAAAGGTGGAAGGCTCGGCCTTTCTAGCCTGGTGTTTTGTTCCACCTTTGCCCCCTTAGTTTCCGGCTACCGGTGTTATGTTCCATAAATGAGCGCTCCTAACACGATCGGGGTTGTTATGAGGACCCCCTTGATAATTCGTTCTAGATTAAAGCTGGTCTGGCAAGGCCCAACATTGGTACTACATTTGCCTAAACACCTAATAAATTGCATAGGGACTTTCCGGACCCCGAGGATAATTTAATCAACCCCCGGGCCAGTGCTCCTCATGAGTGTTGGTCCAAAACAGAGCACTGTGCAGGGCCACCGCGAGGAAACTCGAGGTTTGGCACTTGTACGCGTCGCTTATCCGTCGTGTCCTGAGAACGAGGTACGCGACTCCTATCGGGATCGTCGACACGTCGGGTGGCCTTGCTGGATTAGTTTTACCTTGGACGAGATATCTTGTGCATCGGGATTTCGGTGATGCTTTGGATAATCTCAGAGTTGAGGTTTTCCACTAGGGAATCCGATGAGATCGCGAGCTTCGTGATTGAGGATTTCTATGCGGCTTGTGGTAATTTGTGATGGACTAGTTGGAGCACCCCTGCAGGGTTAAATCTTTTCGGAAAGCCGTGCCCGCGGTTATGTGGCAACGTGGATACTTTGTTTAACACTGGTTATAGATAACTTGAAGTTAACTTAATTAAAACATGCCAACCGCGTGCGTAACCGTGACTGTCTCTTTCGTGAGTTCTTTCTCCGATCGAGGACACGGTGGGGTTATGTCTGACGTAGGTAGGTGTTCAGGATCATTCATTTGATCATCTGTAGTGACGTCCATTATGTGTAGATCACCCCCCCTCTTTTTCTTGTACTCGTAAGTTAGCCACCAAATATGTGCTTAGTCGCTGCTGCAACCTCACCACTTAACCATACCTCACCCATTAAGCTTTGCTAGTCTTGGTACCTTTGGAAATGAGATTGCTGAGTCCCCTGTGTCTCACAGATTACAACAATACCAGTTGCAGGTACAGGTAGAGGTACTTGACGCGAGCGCGTTGATTGTTCATTTGGAGTTGCTTCTTCTTCTTCTTCTTCTTCTTCTTCATCGATCTAGGGTGGGTTCCAGGCCGGCAGCCTGGGATAGTAAGGATGGACGTCGTTCTTCTTTTGTCGTTTATTTTCGTCCATAGTCGGACCCTGCTCTTACTCTTGATGAATATGTAATGTATTGATGTGACTCTGATATAGCTTGTGGCGAGTGTAAGCCAATTCTATGTATCTCTTCTCTTCAGTACATGTACTTGTAACGATATCCATTCTTGCGACACGACGAGATGCGCTTCTATCCCTGATGAGGCCCTCGTGCCAAATTGAGGATAGGGTCGCATCTTGGGCGTGACAACAAGCTCATGTGCTCCGAGCCCACCTCTCTGGCGGTGCTCATTGCCAAGGTGGACAAGGACGCCACGGACGACTCGGCGATGCGAGTCAAGGTGACCGCCTCGGACAAGGCTGTCCCCACGCCGGCTACTCCCAAGCCGGCTGGAGACGGTCGAGGCAACCAGAACAACAACAAGCGCAAGGCGGATCGGCTAGATTCGCGCTCCAACAACAAGTTGGTAGCCAACATGGAGGGCGAGACGTCGGCTCCCCAAGCCGGCCCTCAGCGGAAGCGCCCCAACAGGGGCAATACAAACTGGTTGCCCAAGCAGACCTTCTAGCATCTGCTTGACGCCCCCTGCAAGATACATTCTGGGGCACAGTCGTCTACCCACACCCTTCGACAGTGCAGCTTCGCACGCCGGCTGTCGCAAGGGGAGGGCCTGCCGGCTGCCCCAGGAGCGCAGGCTGCGCCTCATGCCCCGGCTCCCGGTCCTGCTCCGGCTGAACCACCGCCGCCTCGCGATGACGGCCGCCTCCGCGACGACTACCCCCATCAAGACAGAGCATTCGTCGTCTTCACCAGTGAAGGTGACGACAAGCATAGCCTCCGCCAGAGATGGCGCGAGGTGAACGCCACAGTTCCCCCAGTTCTCCAATACATGCATTGGTTTGATACACCAATCACATGTAGCTGGGTAGAACATCCTGCGATGATGCCCAACCCGGGCTCATACGCGCTCGTCCTCGACCCCACCTTTGCCTCCAAGAGGCTCACCTACCGGTTGTCCCGGGTGCTGGTCGATGGCGGCAGCAGCATCAACATCCTCTACGTCGACACTCTCCGCAAGCTCGGGCTCAAGGAGACAGACGTCCTGCCGACCAGCACTGTCTTCCATGGCATCGTGCCTGGGCAGTCCTGCTCGCCAATTGGCAAAATCCAACTGGACGTTCTCTTCGGTAACAAGGCTCACTTCCGCCAGGAGTCCATATGGTTCGAGGTAGTGGACCTCAGCAGCCCGTATCACGCCCTGCTGGGTAGACCGGCTCTGGCCAAGTTCATGGCTATTCCACACTACGCCTACCTGAAGATGAAGATGCCGGGTCCAAAGGGCATCATCACCATTGCTGGCAACTAAAAGAAGTCGCTCGAGTGCGCCCAAGATAGCAGCCGCCTCGCCGACGCCCTGGTGATTGCTGAGGAGAAGCGGCAGATCGACCGGCTCGTGGCCCAGGCTACCGAGTAGCCGGCGATTCCTTCTCCTCCGTCCCTGTCGGCCGGCAAGGGCTACTTCAAGCCGGCCAAAGAGACCAGGCAGGTGCCACTCGACCCTGCAAACCCCAGGCAGTGCGTCACCATCGGGCTGGCCTCAACCCAAATTGGAAGGCGAGCTCGTCGACTTCCTCCGTGAGAATCGGGACATCTTCGCATGGTCCCCCAAGGACATGTCGGGTGTTCCGAGGAAGTACGCCGAGCACAAACTTCACGTGCGACTGTATGCAAAGCCGGTAAAACAACCCTTGCGCCGCTTCGCCGAGGGGAAGCGGTGCACAATTGGAGAAGAGATTACCCGGCTCCTTGTAGTCGGCTTCATCATGGAGGTTTTCCACCCGGATTGGTTAGCTAATCCAGTCCTGGTGGTGAAAAAGAACAACACCTGGCGAATGTGTATCGACTACACTAGCTTGAATAAGGCTTGTCCGAGAGACCCTTTCGCGTTTCCTAGGATAGATCAAGTGATCGACTCCACTGCAGGCTGTGAGCTGCTGTCATTTCTAGATGCTTATTCAGGCTACCATCAAATCAAGCTGGATCCAGCAGATCGCGTGAAGACCTCCTTCATCACGCCCTTCGGGGCCTACTGCTACACCACCATGACGTTCGGTTTGAAGAACGCTGGTGCGACGTTCCAATGCTGCATGCAGCAGTGCCTACTGCCACAGATCGGCAGAAACATCCACGTCTATGTGGATGACATCGTCGTCAAGACGAAGTAGCACTTCGGCCTCCTCGACGACATGCGGGAGACGTTCGCCAACCTGCGCGAGTACAAGATCCGGCTCAACCCGGAGAAGTGCGCCTTTGGAGTTCCAGGCGGCAAACTCTTCGGGTTCTTCGTGTCCGCTCGTGGCATCGAGGCGAACCCCGAGAAGATCAGTACCACCGAGTGGATGGTGCGGCCGGCTCGGATCCTAGACGTCGAGAAGTTCGCCGGCTCCCTGGCGTCCCTTAGCCGGTTCGTCAGCTGAGTCGGCGAGAAGGCCCTTCCACTCTTCCAGCTCATGAAGAAGACGACGAAATTCGAGTGGAACGACCAGGCGGACGAAGCCTTCCGCGACCTCAAGCGGGTCATCTCGAGCCTGCCATTCTTGGCAGCGCCGGCTGAAAGGGAACCCATACTCATATATATTGCAGCAACCACTCGCGTGGTTAGTGTAATGCTGGTAGTTCAACGCAAGGAGGATGGCAAGGTACTGTTAGTGCAGCGCCCTGTCTACTACCTTAGCGAGGTCCTGTCCGCCTCCAAGAAGAACTATCCCCACTACCAAAAAATGTGTTATGGTGTTTACCTTGCTGCAACGAAGTTGAAGAAATACTTCCAAGAGCAAGCTATCACCGTGGTGAGCACTGCTCCACTTTCAGAAATCATGGGCAACCGTGATGCAACGGGCAGGATCGCCAAGTGGTCCATCACCATGGCGAACCACGATATCCGCTACGAGCCTCGTACCACCATCAAACCTCAGGTGGTGGCCGACTTCCTAGTTGACTGGGCCGAAACCCAGTTCGAGCCACCACCTTCAGACTCTACGCATTGGCGGATGCACTTCGATGGTTCAAAGATGCGGACTGGTCTAGGAGCCGACATTGTCTTGACGTCTCCGAAAGGAGACCAGCTCAAGTATGCTCTCCAGATCCACTTCGCCGCTTCCAACAACGTCGCCGAGTTCAAAGCACTGGCTCATGGCCTCCGGCTCGCCAAGGAGATTGGCATCCGGCGGCTCATATGCTTCGGCAACTAAGACTTGGTGGTGCAGCAAGTTTCTGGCTACCGCTTCCTCGTCCAGCAGCTCAGCGGCCCCTTCGAGGGCTGCGAGTTCCACCATGTTCCCAGAGAAGACAACGAGGCGGCTGATACACTGGCCAAAATTGGCTCCATGAGACACGCTATCCCAGGCGCCGTCTCCCTCGAGCGGCTCCACAAGCCGTCTATCAGGCCGTCTCTAGAATCGGCATCGATCTTCGTGCCAGCTGATTCTTCGGTGCAAGCGCCGTCGGCTCCACCAGCTACGCCAGCTACAGCTCCTGTGTCGGCTATGCTGGCTATGCTGACTCCAATTGCGGCACCGGCTGAATCTTCGGTGCAAGCGTCGTCGACTCCACCAGCTACGTCGGCTACAACTCCTGTGCTGGCTATGCTGGCTATGCCGACTCCAATTGCGACACCGGCTACAACAATAACTCGGGCTCCGCCCTGCCTCGAATCCTGTCGTCTCGACACCTAGTGGGTCGACGTCACGAAGGTAGACGGCGAGCCAGCTGCCACGACGGCATCAGAGATACCTCGTCTTGAGCCCACGACTACTGCTTCATCAATCGTGAGGGCTGCAGAAGCCCCTAACAGTCAGGTCGAGGCGGAGCCAGCCCTTGTGTCGGCTCCATCATGGGCTCAACCCATCCTGGCCTTCCTCCTTCGCGGCGAGCTTCCTCAAGACGAGGCGGAGGCTAGGAAGATCCAGCGCAGATCTGCAGCCTACGCTATCATCAATCGCGAGCTGGTTCAGCGTAGCATGACTGGCATGTTCCAGCGCTGCGTCGAATCAGAAAATGGGGAGGAGATCCTCACAGACATTCACCACGGGGAGTGCGGGCATCATGTCGCCTCTAGAACCCTGGTGGCCAAGGCGTTCCACCATGGATTCTACTGGCCCACGGCCCTCGAGGAGGCAGTGGATCTGGTCGACAAATGCGAGGGCTCCCAATTCTTCAGCACACAAAGCCACATGCCGCCTTCCGCCCTCAAAACCATCCCCCTGTCATGGCCTTTCGCCTTCTAGGGGCTGGACATGGTAGGACCTTTCAAGATGGCTCGTGGTGGCATGACCCACCTCTTGATAGTCATCGACAAATTCACCAAGTGGATCGAGGCCAGACCTATCAAGAAGCTTGATGGCCCCATGGCTGTCAAGTTCATCAAAGACATCTTTGTTTGATATGGCGTCCCCTACTGCTCCAAGATAGGCATCCGGCTCGACTTGGCGTCTGTGGCACATCCCCAGTCAAATGGCCAGGCGGATAGGGCCAACGGCCTGATCCTGGCTGGCATCAAGCCAAGACTGGTGGCACCACTTGTGAGGTCAGCCGGCTGTTGGATCGAAGAACTGTCGGCTGTACTATGGAGCCTCCACACCACGCCGAACCGGTCGACCGGCTTCACTCCGTTCTTCCTTGTATATGAGTCCGAGGCCATTATCCCTACGGATATCGAGTTCGACTCGCCTCGGGTCACCCTGTACACGGAAACGGAGGTGAAGGAGGCAAGAGAAGATGGTGTGGATCTCCTCGAAGAAGCAAGGGACTTGGCCTTGAGCCGGACGGCCATCTATCAACGGAAGCTGAGATACTACCACAGCAAGAAGATCAAGCCTCTCTCGTTCAGAGAGGGAGACTTGGTGCTCAGAAGAATCCAGCGCACCGCCGGCCAACACAACTCTCATCCCCATGGGAGGGACCCTTCATCATCAGTAGGGCATTGCACAACAACGCATACTACTTGATCGATGCCCAAAAGCCAAGGAAGCGCAAGAGGGATGATTCCGGCCAGGAGATGGAACGTCCATGGAACGCGGCGTTGCTTCACCCGTTCTACTGCTAGAAGGCAAGTATCAAACATGGAAAGAGCATGCACATATGTATCTTTCTCCCTCTTCAGGGATTTCCAGCGAATACAATGAAAAGAGCATACCTTATGCTTATTTTTAAATTCATATCTAGAGTGCTCACTCTACGATGCCCCTTGCTGGCTCTAGTAAGCTCGGGGGCTCGCTAGCCGCCCGGACGCCTTCCTTATGTTGTAGAAGAACACATAATGTACGCTGGACCGATCCCTGGTCACCTCGTAACAGCTGCAGACCGGCTCCCGACCATCCGGCTAGCGAGGCGACGCCAGGTATGGCCGGATGCATGTAAAGTTTGACTACAAAAAGGTTGCTGGCTCGGGTTGGCTTGATCTATTTTATGATCTCATTCTAGCCGGCCTCTGCTGATTTATGTCTGAATCTTTAAGTCTTGATGGCTTCGAAAAATCTAAGTCTTGTATTCTCAAGGCCAGAAACCTCGACCAAGTCACAGACCAGCTCCCAGTTGTCGGGCAGGCGGGTGAAAACTTGGGGGTACAGGAATTGGAGAAAAAGAAGTCAAACAGGAATCAAAACATAAATATATAACACAACACGCATGGCAATACGAATATAATGCTGAATCGATACATTCAAAATGCATTGGCCCACGGCCGAGGTTCATTACACCCCCAGTGGGTGGAACTGTTGGACTGACAAAATAATTTCAGACAACAAAAATAGGACACCGGCTATGGGGCTACGGCCTCATTGGTCGCCCCGGCTGCTTCTCCTTAAGTGGTGGCTTCACCATCCCCGGCTGCTCCCGAGGCGGTAGCGCCGTCTCCTCCGCGAGGGTTCCTGGCTCCGTCCGCACCGGAGTCGGCGTACGCCGCACACTACAAGAAATATGTCAACTAACGACCTTTTTTTAGTGACGCTAGAAGGAATGGTCATAAATCTATGACCATTTGACATCATTTGGTCGTAGCAGTCTGGAGGGGTCCTAGCCCCAAAAACCAACGACCATTTTCGTCAGAAAGGTCACCACTTGCTTACTGGAAAAGGTCATAAAGCGGACAGCACGTGGCACTGCCTTATTTCTAGGTGATAATGACCAATATGAATGGTCGTTACTAAATAGTTTGAATGCACTAGGCTGGTTACGCAGCCACCTCATCAGCCTCGCTTACTTGTCATTGAGGTAGGACCCATTTGACAAGCAGGTGAGGGGGCAAAAAAACATGCGCGAGCCTCGGTTAATTCCGGTGGGACTCGAACCCACGACCCAGCGCTTCCGCTAAGTGTTTGCTACCGTTGGGCTACAGAGGGACTGTTGCTCAGGTATCGGTATTGGCGGGTATATTATATTAAATCGCGGGTCTCTCGTATCATCGACAAGTGGGACCGACGGGGACGGCAAACACTTGGCCAATTTCCGATGACCAAATCTAGATCTCGGGGGCGGCAGCGACCGACGGGGACGGGGCGGCGGCGATCGGCGGGGGCGGTGACCAGCGGTGGTGGTGCTGACGGCACAGCCACCTCACCCATCGGCAGTGGTGGTGGTGCAGATGCCACGGCCACCTCAGACACGCCTCGGCCACGACGACCTCGCCTGGCCAGTGGTGGTGCCCCTCACCTCAGCCACCTCGCCCACTGGTAGTGGTGGTGGTGCCGCTCGCATCGGACAGTGACCTAGCCCACACATGTGGGACTCACCGCCGCCGAGCATGAGGAACTCACCACCGAGCATGGGGAACTCGCTGCTGCCGCCGGACAGAAGCTGGATTAGAAAAGGAGTTAGAAGGTTTTTGAAAGAACATATGAAAGGAGTTGATGAATTCATGCAATTTGTTCGGGCAAATTTTTCCAAGGATGTTGTCATTGTTTTCCCATGCTTTAATTGCCTGAACCGTTGGAGAAAAGCTCAAGGAGTAGTGGAAGATCATCTTCTTCTTTATGGGATGGCCAGCACATATGATAGATGGATATATCATGGAGAACCTTTAGCCGGACAACCTCAACATATTGAAGCTGATACGCAGGCCCCTCATATGATGGGTGGTGGTTATGCTGGCATTAATTTTATGGAAAATATTTAGCAAGAGAATGCTGGTTTGGATGAAGAGGATGGACATGAAGATGATGGGATTCCTGACCTATTGAAGGATCTGTACGATGCTGAAGATCGTGCTGATGGGCAGAAGTCAATGTTTGCTGAGGTGTTGGAGGAGGCTAAGCGCGGAGCTCATGAAGGGGGTAAATTTTCAAGATTTACCTTCACCGTGAAGTTACTCCACATCAAGTCTTTCTACCAGATTAGCAATGCTGCATTCAACGCAATACTCCGCCTTTTGACCTTCCAATTCCCTGATAGCTGTGTCCCCAGGTCTTATGATGAAGCATTGAGCATAATCCGCAAGCTAGGGCTAGGTTATGTTTCAATACATGTGTGGCCAAATAACTGTGTCTTGTTTCGGAAGGATTTTGCGAAGCATGACAACTGTCCAAAATGTAATGCCTCAAGGTGGAAAGATGCTGATGGGAAGAAGTCAATACCAGAGAAGGTACTGAGGCACTTTCCGTTGATACCAAGGCTGTAGCGGATGTTTATCTCGAAGAAATCATCGTTGGAGGTACAATGACACAAGCTTCAGCGGCAACCTGTGGACAATGAGCTGAGCCATCCAGCAGACGGAGAGGCATGGAAAGAATTTGACAGTGAACATGGAGATTTTTCTGCAGATCCAAGGAATATAAAACTCGGCATTGCCACAGATGGCTTTAATCCGTTTGGGAACATGAACACGTCTTATAGCATGTGGCCCGTTTTTGTGGTGCGGTACAACCTGCCACCATGGGCATGCATGGATCTGTCCAACTTCATGATGTCACTGCTTATCCCGGGTCTAGAGTCTCCAGGAAAGGATTTTGATGTCTTTATGGAGCCCCTCGTAGAAGAACTGCTCCAGCTCTGGACTAGTGTACGTACATACGATGCCTCTAGTCTGGAAGAAAAGTTCAATCTACGTGCTGCAATCATATGGTCCATCCATGATTTCCCGACACTGCACACTCTGTCTCGGAGGATCACAGCGGGTTATCAGGCATGTGTCCATTGTGACAAAGACCCTTGCTCAAGGAGAATAAGGAGCAAGATCTGCTATATTGGACACCGCCGCTTTCTTCCCCGAAACCATCGCTGGAGAAGAAGCAAAGATTTTAATGGTGAGAATGAAACCCGTGACAAGCCAGCTAAATTCACTAAGGAAGAGCTCGAGGAGCAACTTGAGAAGGTGAAGGATGTGAGACCAGGAAAGCTTGCAAAGAAAAGAAAGCGCGCGGAAGGTCAATGTTGGGACCGAAGGTCTTGTTTGTGGGACTTGCCATACTGGGCTGGTCTGAAATTAAGGCATAATCTCGATGTAATGGACATTGAGAAAAACATATGTGAGAACCTGCTAGGGACGTTTCTGAACATTGAAGGGAAGACAAAGGACACGGTTAGTTCTAGGCTTGATTTGGAGGACATGGGCATAAGAGAAGATTTGCGTCTAGAACATGATGAAGCTGAAGATATATTTGAAATGCCACGAGCATGGTATACAATGAGTATAGAACAAAAGCTAGCATTCTGTGAATTCATAAGAGCGGTGAGATTTCCAGATGGTTATGCTTCTAACCTAGCAAAGTGTGTTACTTCTGATGGATTCAAGCTTTCAGTACTGAAAACCCATGATTGTCACATCCTCCTCCAAAGGATTTTACCGGCTGTCCTCCGTGGAATCATGGACAATGATATATATGAAGTGGTTGTTGAGCTGGGAAATTTCTTTAGAGAACTGTGCTGCAAAGCACTCAAGTTAACTGTTCTGGAAAGACTTGAAAAAGAAATCCCAATTATTCTTTGCAAGCTTGAGAAGATTTTCCCTCCAGATTTCTTCACTGTGATGGTCCATTTGGCGGTGCACTTACCAAAAGAGGCAATGCTTAGAGGCCCTGTGCAATACGGTTGGATGTACCCAATCGAAAGAAGGCTGCTTACTTGTAAGCGCTATGTGCGAAACACGGCAAGACATGAAGGTTCGATTGCTGAAGCATATGTCGTTGACGAGTGCTTGACTTTTTGCTCTAAATATTTTGGCAATGTGGAAACAAGATGGAACCAGCCGGGCAGAAATAGAGAGCGGTCTGATTCGCATATTGGTGATGTCTCGGTTTTCAACCATGGTGTGAACTTTCCTGGAGCCTCGCGATACTTGGAGGCTGGTGATGAGTATGACAAGATGGTTTGGTATGTGCTTAGCAATTGTGCCGAGGTTATACCATATATCGAGTACATTATATCTTGTGCACTCGTTATTTATTTACTTTTGCTTCGGTTGTCGGCACCTGCCTAATATTTTAATTCACATGTTTTGTTGGCATTGCAGGAAATGCAAGGAAGAGTTAAATCAGGAAGAAAGCCAAATCAATGTTGATACAAGGGTTGCCATGGGATTTGCTAAATGGTTTAAGAATCATGTTGGAAAGTTGCATGAGGAGAAGAAAGTCAATGATGATCCATTTGCTTTGGTATGCTTACCGGATAAGCGAGTGCGAGTGTATTCAGCATGCATTGCTGATGGTGTCCGGTACCACACCGTTGATCGCGAGCAAAAAAGGAAGACACAAAATAGTGGAATCGTCACTGAGGGGTCACATGATCGTGAGAACATTGACCTCTATGGTCAGCTGAGGAGCATCATAGAGTTGCAGTACAACTCTAGTGGAGGCATCCATCGCTCGGCTGTCTTATTTCGCTGTGACTGGTTTGATCTTGGTAACAAGAAGAAGAGACGCTCTTGTGTCATGTATGATGGCCACTTCAAAAGCATCAACACTTCAAGGTGCTGGTATAAGAGTGATCCCTTTATTCTAACAGCACAAGCAACAATGGTGTTTTACCTGCCAGACACTCTTTTGCACGGAAAATGGCGAGTTGTGCAAAACATTGAGCACAGACACTTGTGGAGTGTGATTGAAACTGAAACTGAAGTGGAAAAGGGCCCCGGTGGTAGTGGCCTAACATATCAGGATGATGACTATACAGAAGTTCCGGTGCAAGCTGGTGATGACTCTATCGAAGTTCCGGTGCAAAGCAGAGTGCGTAGGGACCAGGAACGTGTGCTCATTGATGCTGCAACACTTGAAGGCATCAAGAAAATAAGAAAGGTGGTAGCGGATGGACATGGGAGCGAGGATGGGAAAACCAGGACTGATCATACTATGCTGCAATATTGTAGTGACGATGAGGAAAACAGAAGTGGGCATAGAGTTCCTAGTTTTGGTATTGATGATGATGAGTAGAGAATATTCATGAAGGTAAATATTGTCTCCTTGGTGATCTAAAACTATTACTGCATGTTCCTTGTTTTGATTGGTGATCAACCTTATCTATAGTTTTTGTTGTTGTGATACTGATGTAGTTTTTGTACTACAATTCTCTCTAGGTATTAAAATGCATGAGACTGATGGTTGTAGTGATGGAGAGGCAGGTGGTGAAGATCATGATGGTCCGAGAGGCAAAATGATGTAGTTTTGGTGATCATGCTGACTGGAGAGGCAAAATGTTGTATTCAGAAATCGCTGGAGAGGCAAAATGATGTAGTTTTGGTGCCATTTTCTTAGTTTTGGTGAGAACTGTTGGTTGTGATGTGATTCTGATTCAAACTGTTGTGTTGTAATGCAAAATATTGCAAACTGTTGGTTGTGATGTTCCTAAAGTTTTTTTGAACTGTATCGAGATGTTGTTTTCAGAGCTATTTTCAGAACTACATCAGAGAGCTGTTGCTATCTACAACAGAGAACTGAATTGAGATGTTGAATGTTCCTGTTGTTTTCAGAACTGTTGCTATTCCTAAAGTTTTTAGAACTGAATTGAGATGTTGTTTTCAGAGCTATTTTCAGAACTACATCACAGAGTTGTTGCTATCTACATCAGAGAACAGAATTGAGATGTTGCATGTTGCTGTTGTTTTGAGAACTGGGAAACCTTTGCATTATGTCATCATATGTGATAAAGTTACCATGTAAAATAATAAACTTCTAATACGACAATTATTTTTAAAAAGTGTTCACACAAATGAGCTTTCATGTGTGAAGATTCATGGCTTTCAAGCCACATGATCAATCTCATGGCCATATTCATGGCATAGTTTGTTGAAATGGTCTCATATTTTGCATAATGGTGCATGTTGGGATGACAAACAATGTTGATTAAGGAAGTTTTCATATTCCTTGTATGAAAAATTCATTTTTCATTTTTCAAGTGCCCGAAATGAGTTTTTTTGTGAAGGACCTACCATATATTTGTTTCAAAATTGGTCCAAATCATTTTTCTAACATACTAGGACATATTTAATGAACTATTGACAAAATGGTTGGGTGTCAAAAGCTTTTATCCATCTCTCGTGAAAAAGACAAATCTATGTCGAATCAGTTGGAAGCGGGTCAAATTTGAACTGCGGCTACCTTATAGTTTGGTCTTACTTTTTTCCAAAAATTATTTCTAGGTACACAAGTATCTATTTAATCATATAAACACCAAAAGGTTTCCAAGATTCAACCACTAGGTAGGAACGGTCATGCCCGCCGTTTCGACCGCATTTTGAAACGGCCATGAAAAATTCAAAAAAATCAAAAAAATGGGAAACCTTTGCATTATGTCATCATATTTGATAAAGTTACCATGTAAAATAATAAACTTGTAATAAGAAAATTATTTTTAAAAAGTGTTCACACAAATGAGCTTTCATGTGTGAAGATTCATGGCTTTCAAGCCACATGATCAATCTCATGGCCATATTCATGGCATAATTTGTTGAAATGGTCTCATATTTTGCATAATGGTGCATGTTGGGATGACAAACAATGTTGATTAAGGAAGTTTTCATATTCCTTGTAGGAAAAATTCATTTTTCATTTTTCAAGTGCCCGAAATGAGTTTTTTTGTGAAGGACCTATCATATATTTGTTTCAATATTGGTCCAAATCATTTTTCCAACATACTAGGACATATTTAATGAACAATTGACAAAATGGTTGGGTGTCAAAAGCTTTTATCCATCTCTCGTGAAAAAGACAAATCTATGTCGAATCAGTTGGAAGCGGGTCAAATTTGAACTGCGGCTACCTTATAGTTTGGTCTTTCTTTTTTCCAAAAATGATTTCTAGGTACACAAGTATCTATTTAATCATAGAAACACCAAAAGGTTTCCAAGATTCAACCACTAGGTAGGAACGGTCATGCCCACCGTTTCGACCGCATTTTGAAACGGCCATGAAAAATTCAAAAACAAATCAAAAAAATAGGAAACCTTTGCATTATGTCATCATATTTGATAAAGTTACCATGTAAAATAATAAACTTGTAATAAGAAAATTAGTTTTAAAAAGTGTTCACACAAATGAGCTACCATGTGTGAAGATTCATGGCTTTCAAGCCACATGATCAATCTCATGGCCATATTCATGGCATAGTTTGTTGAAATGATCTCATATTTTGCATAATGGTGCATGTTGGAATGACAAACAATGTTGATTAAGGAAGTTTTCTTCTTCCTTGTAGGAAAAATTCATTTTTCATTTTTCAAGTGCCCGAAATGAGTTTTTTTGTGAAGGACCTACCATATATTTGTTTCAAAATTGGTCCAAATCATTTTTCTAACATACTAGGCCATATTTTATGTAAAATTGAGAAAATGGTTGGGTGTCAAAAGATTTTATCCATATCTCGTGAAAAAGACAAATCTATGTCGAATCAGTTGGAAGCGGGTCAAATTTGAACTGCGGCTACCTTATAGTTTGCTCTTTCTTTTTCCCAAAAATGATTTCTAGGTACACAAGTATCTATTTAATCATAGAAACACCAAAAGGTTTCCAAGATTCAACCACTAGGTAGGAACGGTCATGCCCGCCGTTTCGACCGCATTTTCAAACGGCCATGAAAAATTCAAAAAAATCAAAAAAATGGGAAACCTCTGCATTATGTCATCATATGTGATAAAGTTACCATGTAAAATAATAAACTTCTAATACGACAATTATTTTTAAAAAGTGTTCACACAAATGAGCTTTCATGTGTGAAGATTCATGGCTTTCAAGCCACATGATCAATCTCATGGCCATATTCGTGGCATAGTTTGTTGAAATGGTCTCATATTTTGCATAATGGTGCATGTTGGGATGACAAACAATGTTGATTAAGGAAGTTTTCATATTCCTTGTATGAAAAATTCATTTTTCATTCGTCAAGTGCCCGAAATGAGTTTTTTTGTGAAGGACCTACCATATATTTGTTTCAAAATTGGTCCAAATCATTTTTCTAACATACTATGACATATTTAATGAACAGTTGACAAAATGGTTGGGTGTCAAAAGCTTTTATCCATCTCTCGTGAAAAAGACAAATCTATGTCGAATCAGTTGGAAGCGGGTCAAATTTGAACTGCGGCTACCTTATAGTTTGGTCTTTCTTTTTTCCAAAAATGTTTTCTAGGTACACAAGTATCTATTTAATCATAGAAACACCAAAAGGTTTCCAAATTCAACCACTAGGTAGAACGGTCATGCCCGCCGTTTCGACCGCATTTTGAAACGGCCATGAAAAATTCAAAAAAAATGAAAAAAATAGGAAACCTTTGCATTATGTCATCATATTTGATAAAGTTACCATGTAAAATAATAAAAATGTAATAATAAAATTAGTTTTAAAAAGTGTTCACACAAATGAGCTACCATGTGTGAAGATTCATGGCTTTCAAGCCACATGATCAATCTCATGGCCATATTCATGGCATAGTTTGTTGAAATGATCTCATATTTTGCATAATGGTGCATGTTGGAATTACAAACAATGTTGATTAAGGAAGTTTTCTTCTTCCTTGTAGGAAAAATTCATTTTTCATTTTTCAAGTGCCCGAAATGAGTTTTTTTGTGAAGGACCTACCATATATTTGTTTCAAAATTGGTCCAAATCATTTTTCTAACATACTAGGCCATATTTTATGTACAATTGAGACAATGGTTGGGAGTCAAAAGCTTTTATCCATCTCTCGTGAAAAAGACAAATCTATGTCGAATCTGTTGGAAGCGGGTCAAATTTGAACTGCGGCTACCTTATAGTTTGCTCTTTCTTTTTTCCAAAAATGATTTCTAGGTACACAAGTATCTATTTAGTCATAGAAACACCAAAAGGTTTCCAAGATTCAACCACTAGGTAGGAACGGTCATGCCTGCCGTTTCGACCGCATTTTGAAACAGCCATGAAAAATTCAAAAATAAATCAAAAAAATGGGAAACCTTTGCATTATGTAATCATATTTGATAAAGTTACCATGTAAAATAATAAACTTGTAATAAGAAAATTAGTTTTAAAAAGTGTTCACACAAATGAGCTACCATGTGTGAAGATTCATGGCTTTCAAGCCACATGATCAATCTCATGGCCATACTCATGGCATAGTTTGTTGAAATGATCTCATATTTTGCATAATGTTGCATGTTGGAATGAAAAATAATGTTGATTAAGGAAGTTTTCTTCTTCCTTGTAGGAAAAATTCATTTTTCATTTTTCAAGTGCCCGAAATGAGTTTTTTTGTGAAGGACCTACCATATATTTGTTTCAAAATTGGTCCAAATAATTTTTCTAACATACTAGGCCATATTTTATGTACAATTGAGAAAATGGTTGGGTGTCAAAAGATTTTATCCATCTCTCGTGAAAAAGACAAATCTATGTCGAATCAGTTGGAAGCGGGTCAAATTTGAACTGCGGCTACCTTATAGTTTGCTCTTTCTTTTTTCCAAAAATGATTTCTAGGTACACAAGTATCTATTTAATCATAGAAACACCAATAGGTTTCCAAGATTCAACCACTAGGTAGGAACGGTCATGCCCGCCGTTTCGACCGCATTTTGAAACAGGCATGAAAAATTCAAAATAAATCAAAAAAATGGGAAACCTTTGCATTATGTCATCATATTTGATAAAGTTACCATGTAAAATAATAAACTTGTAATAAGAAAATTAGTTTTAAAAAGTGTTCACACAAATGAGCTACCATGTGTGAAGATTAATGGCTTTCAAGCCACATGATCAATCTCATGGCCATATTCATGGCATAGTTTGTTGAAATGGTCTCATGTTTTGCATAATGGTGCATGTTGGATTAACAAACAATGTTGATTAAGGAAGTTTTCTTCTTCCTTGTAGGAAAAAATCATTTTTCATTTTTCAAGTGCCCGAAATGAGTTTTTTCGTGAAGGACCTACCATATACTTGTTTCAAAATTGGTCCAAATCATTTTTCTAACATACTAGGCCATATTTTATGTACAATTGACAAAATGGTTGGGTGTCAAAATCTTTTATCCATCTCTCGTGAAAAAGACAAATCTATGTCGAATCAGTTGGAAGCGGGTCAAATTTGAACTGCGGCTACCTTATAGTTTGCTCTTTCTTTTTTCCAAAAATGATTTCTAGGTACACAAGTATCTATTTAATCATAGAAACACCAAAAGGTTTCCAAGATTCAACCACTAGGTAGGAACGGTCATGCCCGCCGTTTCGACCGCATTTTCAAACGGCCATGAAAAATTCAAAAAATCAAAAAAATGGGAAACCTTTGCATTATGTCATCATATGTGATAAAGTTACCATGTAAAATAATAAACTTCTAATACGACAATTATTTTTAAAAAGTGTTCACACAAATGAGCTTTCATGTGTGAAGATTCATGGCTTTCAAGCCACATGATCAATCTCATGGCCATATTCATGGCATAGTTTGTTGAAATGGTCTCATATTTTGCATAATGGTGCATGTTGAGATGACAAACAATGTTGATTAAGGAAGTTTTCATATTCCTTGTATGAAAAATTCATTTTTCATTTTTCAAGTGCCCGAAATGAGTTTTTTTTTGAAGGACCTACCATATATTTGTTTCAAAATTGGTCCAAATCATTTTTCTAACATACTAGGACATATTTAATGAACAATTTACAAAATGGTTGGGTGTCAAAAGCTTTTATCCATCTCTCGTGAAAAAGACAAATCTATGTCGAATCAGTTGGAAGCGGGTCAAATTTGAACTGCGGCTGCCTTATAGTTTGCTCTTTTTTTTCCAAAAAATATTTCTAGGTACACAAGTAACTACTTAATCATAGAAACACCAAAAGGTTTCCAAGATTCAACCACTAGGTAGGAACGGTCATGCCCGCCATTTCAACCGCATTTTGAAACAGCCATGAAAAATTCAAAAAAATTCAAAAAAATGGGAAACATTTGCGTTATGTCATAATATGTGATAAAGTTATCATGTAAAACAACAAACTAGTAATACGACAATTTTTTTATAAAGTGTTCACACAAATGAGCTATCATGTGTGAAGATTCATGGATTTCAAGACACATGATCAATCTCATGGCCATATTCATGGCATAGTTTGTTGAAATGGTCTCATATTTTAAATAATGGTGCATGTTGGAATGACAAGCAATGTTGATTAAGGAAGTTTTCATCTTCCTTGTATGAAAAATTCATTTTTCATTTTTCAAGTGCCCGAAATGAGTTTTTTTTTGTGAAGGACCTACCATATATTTGTTTCAAAATTGGTCCAAATCATTTTTCTAACATACTAGGCCATATTTAATGTACAATTGAGAAAATGGTTGGGTGTCAAAAGCTTTTACCCATCTGTCGTGAAAAAGACAAATCTATGTCGAATCAGCTGGAAGCGGGTCAAATTTGAACTGCGACTGCCTTATAGTTTGCTCTTTATTTTTCCCAAAAATCATTTCTAGGTACACAAGTATCTATTTAATCGTAGAAACACCAAAAGATTTCCAAGATTCAACCACTAGGTAGGAACGGTCATGCCCGCCGTTTCGACCGCATTTTGAAATGGCCATGAAAAATTCAAAAAAAAATCAAAAAAATGGGAAACCTCCGTGTCGTATCATCACATGTGACCTGCCAACTAGAAAAGATATATGAATTTGAGTACCGATGTCTTATTGTATTATTCGGTATGATTTTAACCATTATTTTTACAATGTTTATAAAAAAGAAAAAGAAAAAGTATACCTCCAAACCCCAAAAAACTAGTGAAAATTTTCCCTCCCACCCCACCAACATTTCCCTCCACTCCCTCTCCCACTACCACGCGGGACCCACCACTCCCTCTCCCACTCCCCTCTCCATTCCACTCCCCACTCCGCCGCCCCTCCCATGCTTTGCGCCGCCCCTCCGCCCCTCTCCCCTCTCCCCGATGACGACTACATCGACGATATCGACGGCTACATCTACATCGACGACGACTACATCGACGACGTCGACGGCTACATCTACATCGACGACGACGGCTACATCTACATCGACGTCGACGGCTACGACTACATCGACGACGACACTACCTCTCCCCTCGACCCATCTCCCATTGATAGATCCCCTCATGTGTTCTTCTAGTAGATCTTCTAGGGTTTTATACACCCCCCCTCATGTGTTCTTCTAGGGTTCATGGGGCTGGATTAATGGGGATGGTTCGGTACATTCATGGGGTTAGGGTTAGGGTTCATGGGGTAAATATGTCCGCTAACGTGGTTCATAGGGTTAGGGTTCATGTTGCTTGACTACTATGGCTTGCTTGCTTGCTAGCATACATGGTTAATTAGAGTTTCCATGCATTGCTACACTTGTATGTGCATGCGAGTCCAAGTGCATCAATTTAGTTGCTTGCTTCAACTGTTAGTTTAGTACTGATGCATTAACTGTATGTGCATTGCTACACGTGTATGTGCATGCTGGTCCAACTGTTTTACATGTATTAGTATTGATGCATTAACTACATCACTATATTGTTGATCCAACAAGTTTGCTTCACATGTATTACATGTATGTGCATGCTCGTCTAAATGCTTTCCTTTATTGATATACATGCATCATTTTACTTTATCCCTGTTGTATCTGATTGTTGTTTATTCTATTTTGCGAGCACCACCTCAAGATCATCCATGTCAAGGATGACAAGGTCAAACCCGAGGCCAACCAGTGGTATGCAAGTTGCTCCTTGTGTTTATATTGTCAGATTTATAAAATGTGTCTTAATATGCTAAGTGAAATGTAATATGCTAAGTAAAATATATTGGAGGCTGGTGATGTAAAATACTATCAGATTTTATTATGCAAATGTATTGTTGTAATCTGAATTAGCTGTCCCTATGTGCTGTTACTCTTCCTTAGCTGAGTAAGTAGGATTAAATGATAATAAAATATCATAAGAGATGTTTGGCTATGTGTCCATGCATTCCAACAATTAACCTAATAATTATGTTTCCTTTGCCTTGCAAAGATGAGCCTCCTCTCACCGAGTACGAGAAGGTTAGGGCTAGAAATATGATGAGGAACAATCGGATATTCCAGTCCCTTGGCATTGATGCAATTGCGTCAATGATTAGGAAAACAAATGATGTACAACAAGGTACAACTAATGGGATTCAAGAATGTAGTGGAGTTATCATTGATGACCCAGAGTACAATCCTAAGGAGGATGAAGTTGTAGTGCACAAGACTGTTAAGGTGCAAACTCTGTCTTGCTTGGAGCGTTCGGGTTCTTGTATGCTCTGTGTTTCCTTGTGCTCACATATTTATCTTGTGATCTAATTTTTTTCTGTGCTATTTATACAAGGCACTGAAGGAATCTAGAACGAAGAGGCCTGGTGGTAAGAAGACAACCAACAAGAATAGGAAGAGCTGAGAAGCATGTGCTGCAATGCCTCCAGGAAGGGTGATGGCCCAACCTCCAGGACAAACAAAGAGGATCCTGGAACGTGATGAACCTGATAGAGTCACAAGGCAGAAAGCAACTATGGCGGCCGCGATGGACCATCACGAAAGTCCGCTGGGCATGGACTTTGAGAGCTCGGTGGAAATGCGTGATGAGTTTTCGCCGATGGACGAAGAAACCACTCTCTGCATGGATGAAAGCGGCACTGTTTGTGTATGCCTCAGGCGTTGTGCACCTTCTATTGACAGGAATGATGTCATCAGTGAAGAAGAACAACAGCTTGTGCTTCAACCAGGCAAGTTCACCTTCTCTTTTACTAGTGCATTTTGCAAATGGAAGTGATCATGTATGCTTACCTGTTTAGCAGAACCATTCCCGCATTTGTCGATTTCTCTTCTAATTTACGAGTTCAATTTCATTTTCAGATGCAATGACTAACAAGCATAGACTTAGAAAGGGAAAAGGGCTAGAGAGAATCACCAAGGCGCTTGGCACAAAGGTGCCTATCCAAATTGCCCAAGGGATGAAGCGTCCAGAGAAGCCTCTACAGGCAGCAAAGTGTGCTTCTGAGTGTGGACTCATTGCAAGGAGCCATCTGCCGGTTCTTCCTCACTTCAAGGAATACAAAAATAATGCTACTCTAGTGGAGGACTACATTGGGAAAGTTGTTGTAAGCTACTTGTTTTATAGTTAATGTGCTACTCTATTTTCTGTTATGTAGTTAATGATCACTAATGTTGTTCCATCCTTGTTGGCTATCTTGGTAGGCAAATTTTGAGATAAACATAGACTCGGAGACCATCAAGTACGCGTGCAAAGATGTTCTGCAGAAAAGTTCAAAGAATCGATGCCATAATATCAAGAAGAAGTATTTTGATACCGTAGCAGCAAACAAAGTGAGCACCAAGTCTCCGGTGCCAGATCTGACGGACGGTGAATGGCAAGCTCTGGTGCAGATGTGGTCTACCACAAGACACAATGTATGTATATGCTCTGTTTGCTGATTTATGTTCTGCACATCAGGATGGGAATGGACCATGGTCCCCTTCTTTCCCTTCCATGTTTCTGATCAGAGTAGGAACAATAGAGAGCATCAACTTTCAAAATCAACACCATATGTAATACACTGACTCTTATATAGTGCTAGTTGTTCATGTACTTGTGCTAGTGCAGGATAACTGAAATATTTCCAAATCAAATATGCTCAGACTCGTATTGTCCTACTATACTACTGCCTATTCCACTTTCTTTCAACTTGGCAAATAACATTATGCGTTTTTGTAGGAAACCTGTGTGTCGAACAAGATTAATTGAGAAAAGGTCATCTACCAACAGAGAACTGGTTCCAGGCACTACACCGCACACATTTTTGCCACTATGAGTACCTTTTTCTAAAGACCTTACCGTTTGAACCTCGTTGAATATCATTTCTTATTCTTGCTGAATAACATTTCGATTTTTGTTGAAAAACATTTCAGAATGAAGAGCGTAAGGGTGAGGAGTTGTCTATGATTGACTTGTTCAAGGCACCCACAACAGCAAGAAGCACGGGTTTTTGGAGCCAGTCAAGATTGCTATAGTAAGTCACTCCATGCTTTTGTACATCTAGTTCAAACTTTTGTTTATAGACCTCGACCCTGTTTGATTCACAGCCAACAAGAACACACACTATGTTCCATGATTTGATGTTGTTTGCTAGAGCCTAAGATAGGTTTGGTATATCAACAAAGATATCGGAATTTGTTGTACAGTTCTCAACAAAGATATCAGAATTTGCTATAGCTATTTGTTGCATTTTTATGATATGATGAAAATTGATCTGAATGTTAGTTCTCAACAAGGAAGCCATATTATATAGAACCACCATATTGTTCTGATTGCATGTCTCTAGATCACATAAGTGTGTACACTTGCTGTAGCCAGATTCAAATAATGCTTTAAGTTTAGTAGTTATCATCTACTTCTGTTTGAGTTTGATTAAAATATCTACATATAGATTTTGTGTGTTGGTTTGATTACTTCAAATAATCCATTTCTTGGTCTGGTTTGGTGGTATTCTTGTTTGGTTTCTCTTGTAGAATGTGAAATAGATCTGCCACTAATGTCTATCATTTTCCTCCATATGCTAGCTTGAGATGGAAAAAATGAAGGACGCGCCGATACCAGAAGGTGAAGAACCAAAGTCCGATGTGAGATTGTTGAAGAAGTGCTCAAGACCGAACTCAACCAAAGCACATTCCTCAGGAATGTTGGGCTCAAGTCATCTAGTAAGAACTCTCGCAAAGGAACTGCTGTTGTGGCTGCTCATGTTCGTGATCTTCAGCAGAAGCTGGAGAGGTCGGAGCTTCAAGCTGAAGTGATGCAAGAAGAAATGGCAGCAATCAAGCTAAAGGCGGAAGAATATGAAGCTGCACATGACAAGGAACTTGAGCTGCTGCGCAAGAAGTCTCAGGAACATGAAGAGAAGTTAGCCCACTTGATGGCTCTCTTCGGCGCTAAAGCTTTGTAGAAGTTGAACCTGTCGTAGAACCTGTCCTAGAAACAGTGAAGTGGGCTAACTTCTCAAGAACCCAATGAAGTTAGCCCACTTGATTGGTCATTCTGATGATGAAACAATGCCTTGCTCTATTTTGTGAAGCTATGCACCTGTGAAGTTGTCAATTATTTAAGTTTTGTTTGGACCATTTTGTTTGGGCACTAAAGTTAGTTTGGACAGCAAAAAGGCCGAGGCCCAAACAAGAAATAGACTAAGAAGGCTTGGGACTAAAAAAGAGTAGGCCAAGGCCCAAAAGAAAAGTGAACTAATAAAAAAACTGCTCAGTAAAAGATTCTATCCCAGAAAATAAAAGGCCAAATTATTGGACCCGGCCCATGTAGACGACCGGAATGGACCGGGCTGAATCTTATTTATGACCTTTTCATTTGGTCATAATTCTGCCATGTTAGGCTGCCACGGTGGATCTGATGTGGTGCGGGCAGATTGCTAGTGACGAAATCATTTGTTCATTAAACCTACGACCTTCTAATTGCTCATAAAATCCTACGACCAATCAAGAAAATGGTCGTTATAGTTCACTAAAGACCCTCAGCTTTAGACCTTCTATTTTTGGTCATAAAAAGGTCACAAATGGAAATCAATGACCATTCAGTGACCAATATTGAAGGTCGTTAGTTGACATATTTCTTGTAGTGGCATCGCTGGAGGAGACAACATTATCCACTTCATGGGCCGTCTCGTCGGAGCTGCCATCGGCGTCATAGGGCTGAAGGCCATGTAGATCTTCAGGGGTCACATTGCCGCCTTCACCCCGCTCCAAGTTTAGCTCGTCCGCGGCGGCGTACGTGGCGATGTCGCTGGCCCTCACGCGCAGTGCCTCCTCCATAGCCTGCAGCTCCGCCTCCGAGCCGTCACGCTGAGCGACGAGCTTGCCCAAGTCGAGGTTTCGGTACCAGGACTTGGCCAAGCGCCAGGCCATATAGGCTCCAGCGCGCGCAGCTGAAGCGCGGCAGGCATCAAGGCGATCCTCTCCAGCCGCAAGCCAGCGGGAGAGACGACTCATCGACGCCGGCTCCATGCCATCAGGCCATAGGGCCGCCACCATCGATGAGCGTGCGGTCTGGAGCCGAGCCACAGACTCGCCCAGGACGTGCAGGCAGGCCGTGAGGCCCACCCCGATCTCCTCCACGCTCCAGCCGGAGGTAGCATGTACCTCCTACCCGGCCGCACGGCGCTCCTCATGGCTCACCTCGACGGCCATGTCGGCTGCGCTCTGGGTCTCAGGGAAGAGGCCTGAGACAGGGAAAGGGGTGCAAAAACGAGTAAGAAGAGGAGATGGCCAAGAAAGTTCAAGACAAAACAAAGAGAAGAGTCACGATGGAAGTCGCTATCGGTCTCATGGGCGCTCTCCAGGACCTCGAGGTCCCGCACCTTGCTCGCTTGAGTAAGGCGGGCAACTTCCTCCTGGAGGGTCGCCACAGAGTCTAGGGCCTTGGCCAGCTGCGTCTGCTTCTGGACAAGGGCCTCCTCCTTCTCCCTCAAGGCGGCGTCCTTGAGCTTCATCTCCCCGAGATGAACCGACGCGAGGTGTTCCACGTCGGCAGAATGGGAGACGTCCTTCTCCTGCACAGAGGCACACAACTGCTCCAGCTCGACCCGGTTGGCCGCCTCGAGCTCCTTCTTCTCCATCTAGAGAAGAGCCAGTTGCTCCTAGAGCCGGATGCCTGCGTCACACAGGGTTTCCCGCTCCACGACGACTTCGCCCAGCCGGGCTTGGATCTTGGCAACCTGGTCATCAGCCGCGTGGCTCTGAGCCCGCAGCTCATTATAGGCTTGCACCTGGGCATCATAAAGATCCTACAAAGCAAGGAAAAGGCAGACGTAAGATTCGGCCTGGTTAAGTCATAACCAGCCCGGTTCTCGGGGGCTACACCCAGTGGGTGCGCTAGCGCACCCCCACTAAAAGAAGCAAAGCAAGAAGAGAAGCTCAAAGAGATTCGGCCCGGCCGATGCTCGGCCGGCCCGATTCTTGGGGGCTACACCAAGTGGCTGCGCTGTCACGCCCCCACTGATGGAAGAAGAAGAAAAGAAAAAAATCAAAGACCAAGATGAGGCACTTACCCTGGTGCGCTCCTCCAGGCGCTCCAAATCGCCGCCCACCACACGGGCCGCCTGGTCCACCTTGAACCGGCTGTTGGAAAATAGTGACACCAGCTCCGGGACACCGTGGAACGCGGTGCCTGCGGGCAGCCTCGAGCGCGCCAGGTTGGCCGCTTGATATGTCTCTGTCGTATCTATAATTTTTTATTGTTTCATGCCAATATTCTACAACTTTCATATACTTTTGGCAACTTTTTATACTATTTTTGGGACTAACATATTGATCCAGTGCCCAGTGCTAGTTCCTGTTTGTTGCGTTTCGCAGAATATCCGTACCAAACGAAGTCCAAACGTAATAAAAACTTATGGTAATTTTTTTTGGAATATTTATGATTTTTGGGAAGAAGAATCAATGCGAGGCGATGCACGGAGGGACCACAAGCCCTGTAGCCACCACCAGGAGGTACGACGGCGGCTGGCTGGCTTGTGGCCACTCCTTAAGGCGGTTGGAGCCCTTCTGTCGCCGCCAGAAAGATAATATCCGTTAGAAAATCGTGTTAAAATTTCAGCCCAATCGGAGTTACGGATCTCCAGTAATTTAAGAAACGGTGAAACTCAGAATTTGAGAGCGCAGAAACAGAAGGACACACAGAGAGAGATCCCATCTAGGAGGGGCTCTCGCCCCTCCGCCGCCATGGAGACCATGGACCAGAGGGGAAACCCTTCTCCCATCTAGGGAGGAGGTCAAGGAAGAAGAAGAAGTAGGGGGGCTCTCCCCCCTCCCTCCCGGCGGTGCCGGAACGCCGCCCGGGACATCATTGTGTGACAGCGATCTACAACAACACCTCCGTCATCTTCACCAACATCTCCATCATCTTCCCCCATCTGTATTCAGCGGTTCACTCTCCCGCAACCCTCTGTACCCTCTACTTGAACATGGTGCTTTATGCTACAAATTGTTATCCAATGATGTGTTGCTATCCTATGATGTCTGAGTAAATTATCGTTGTCCTATCGGTGATTGATGAATTGCTTTGATTGGTTTAATTTGCTTGTGGTTATGTTGTTGTCCTTTGGTGCCCATCATATGATAGCGCACGTGGATCACACCATAGGGTAATTTGTATGTTGATAGGACTATGTATTGGCAGGCTAGAGTGACAGAATCTTCAAACCTAGCATAGAAATTGATGCATATGGGATTGAAGGGGGACCAATATATCTTATTGCTATGGTTGGGTTTTACCTTAATGAACCTTAGTAGTTGCGGACACTTGCTAATAGTTCCAATAATAAGTGCATAAAATTCCAAGTAAGGGATGACATGCTAGCAGAGGCCTCTCCCACATGATACTTGCTATCGATGCAGTAATGTAGTCAATTGCTTAGGGACAATTTCGCAACTCCTACCACCACTTTTCCACACTCGTTAGACACTCATATTTGTTTCTTTTTCTAACCAACCCCTAGTTTTATTTACGTGTTCTTTACTTTCTTGCAAGCCTATCCCATCCCTCCTTCAAAGTACTTCTAGTTTCATACTTGTTCTAGGTAAAGCGAACGTAAAGTGTGCGTAGAGTTGTATCAGTGGTCGATAGAACTTGAGGGAATATTTGTCCTACCTTTAGCTCCTCGTTGGGTTCGACACTCTTACTTATCGAGAAAGGCTACAATTGATCCCCTATACTTGTGGGTTATCAAGACCTTTTTCTGGCGCCGTTGCCGGGGAGCAATAGCGTGGGGTGAATATCCTCGTGTGTGCTGGTTTGCTTTATTTGTTGTTCTAAGTTTTTTTCTATCTTTAGTTATGGATATGGAAGACGAAATACCAAAAAAATTAGGTGTACTTGCTACTCATGGAAATGGGGAACCTCCTAAAACCCTCGATGCTCGTTACGTGGAAAATATTATATACTTCTTTAATAATCCTGAGAAAGCCCCATTCAATTATATAATGGCATATACATTGGATCAACGTGAATACTTTAGGGATTATCGCTTGACTCAAAAATGGAATTTTATGGGATCAAATCCATTTGTTGAAATGGTATGCTTGGGAACTATGCAAGAGACATGGTGTTACTTGTTACTCTAGGATGAAGGCTACACACCTTCCCTTTTCTTGTGAGTTTAATGACCATAGAACCTTGGCTTCTTATGCTAATGGTATATATGGTTACTATGATGTGGATCAAATTGAAGAGTTTGTTGCTTTTATGGGTGCTTATGAAATTGAGGCTCTGTTTAAAAGGTATGATGATAATGATGATGCTCCTTACCGATCTGAAAATTTGGCTATGCTTCATTATTGTTATACTAATTATGAATATAATGCCCATATTGAACGATTTAATGAGAAATCCTATGCTGCCCAAGAAGAGATTATTATTTTGCAGGAAACTATGGAAGAAGAAAATGCTGCAATTGTGAGCTCATTAGATGAAAAAGATGACGAGGAGAGCGAAGAACAAAAGGAGGAAGAACGGACTAGCTACCCGTGTCCACCTTCTAATGAGAGTAATTATTCTACTCATTCATTATTTAATTTCCCTTCGTTCTTACCGAAGGATGAATGCTATGATCCCTTGGATTTGTTTGAAATATCCCTTTTTGATGAACTTGATGCTTGCTACGCTTGTGGCCATGATGCCAATATGAATGATGCTTATGAAGATGAGCTAGCTATAGTTCCTTATGTTACACATGCTGATTTTGATGAATATAATATGCATGTGCTTTCTGCTCCTACTTGCAATTATTATGAGAGAGGAACTACATCTCCACCTCTCTATGTTTCCAATACGATAAAATTGCAAGAAACTGCTTATGCTATGTATTGGCCTTTACTTGATGTGCATGAATTGTTCTTTTATGACATGCCAATGCATAGGAAGAGAGTTAGACTTCGTCATTGCATGATATATGTTACCTTTTGCTCACTACTAAGTTTCAAATCATTCTTAATTAAAATTGGCTTTGATATACCTTGGGATCCAGTTGGATCCATTACTTGAGCACTTTATGCCTAGCTTAATGGCTTTAAAGAAAGCGCTGCCTGGGAGACAACCCGGAAGTTTTAGAGAGTCATTTATTTCTGTCGACTGCTTTTATTTAGTTTAAAAACAAAAAATATATAGAGGGGAACTTAAAAACTTTTTTCAAAAAGAAAAGCGATTGAAAGGTGACGCATTGCGGAAGTGAGGGTCGACCTTGAACACTTGTGTTCAAGCTCATGAAAAACAATGTAGAATTTTTCATGGAAGTTTCTCACAAAACTAATTATACCCTTGTCCAATTCCTTTTTATTTAAAAATAATAATGTGCCAAGTAAAGCCTTTATGATTAATTTGGGTTATAGTTGTTTGATCACTGTGAGAAAAGGCAGAAACTTTCTGCTCACGAAATTAATTTTCATTTTTATTATGGAAGAGCTTTTGAGTTGATTCGTTTTGCTGCTAATTTATGTGCAAATTTTACAAACGTTCGTAATTTTTCAGATTTTTTGAGGTATCAGAGGTATACGGAATATACAGATTGCTATAGACTGTTCTGTTTTGACAGATTCTGTTTTCTATTCATTGTTATCTTATTTTGATGAATCTATGGGTAGTATCGGGGGGTATGAACCATGGTGAAGTTGGATTACAGTACATATAATTCTTATATGAATTTAGAATGAGTTCACAATAGTACTTGAAGTGGTGATTTATTTTATTATACTAACGGATCTCACGAAGTTTTGTTGAGTTTTGTGTGATTGAAGTTTTCAAGTTTTGGGTGAGAGCATGATGGATGAAGGAATAAGGAGAGGCAAGAGCCTAAGCTTGGGGATGCTCGAGGCACCCCAAGGTAATTTTCAAGGAAGACTCAAGCGTCTAAGCTTGGGGATGCCCCGGAAGGCATCCCCTATTTCGTCTACAATCTATCGGTAATTTTACTCGGAGCTATATTTGAATTCATCACATGATATGTGCAAATGCTTGGAGTGTCTTTTGTGTTTATTTTTACTTTTTCTCTTATGCACCATGCTGGTATGAGATAGTCCTTGGTTGGCTTTATAGAATTCTACTTGTGCTTCACTTATATCTTTTGAAGTAGGATTGCCTGTTTCCCTACACATAGAAAACCGCCATTTGTAGAATGCTCTTTTGATTCACTTATATTTGTTAGAGCGGGGCATATTTTTTGTAGAAAGAATTAAACTCTCATGCTTCAGTTATACCTATTTAGAGAGTTAACAGGAGTTGGCTATTCACATGGTTAGTCATAAAACTTGTAGATCACTGAATATGATATGTTTGATTCCTTGCAATAGTTTTGCGACATGAATATGTGATATTAGAGCCATGCTAGTGAGTAATTGTGTATTCGTAGAAATACTTGTGTTTAGGTTTGTGATTCTCGTGGCATGCACGTATGGTGAACCGTTATGTGATGAAGTCGGAGCATGATTTATTTATTGATTGTCATCTTTTGTGTGGAGGTCGGGATCGCGCGATGGTTAACTCCTACCAACCTTTCCCCTAGGAGCATGCATGTAGTACCTTGTTTCGATGACTAATAGACTTTTGCAATAAGTATGTGAGTTCTTTATGACTAATGTTGAGTCCATGGATTATACGCACTCTCAACCTTCCACCATTGCTAGCCTCTTTAGTACCACGCAACTTTCGCCGGTGCATTACACCCACCATATAGCCTCCCTCAAAACAGCCACCATACCTACCTATTATGGAATTTTCGTAGCCATTCTGAGATATATTGCCATGCAACTACCACCGTTCCGTCTAATGACATGTGCCACCACTTCCAATTTGCGATTGCATGATCGTAAGATAGCTAGCATGATGTTTCCATGGCTTGCCCGTTTTTTTATGTGATTGCTATGCTAGATCATTGTCACGGTACACTACCGAAGGCATTTCATATAGAGTCATCATTGCTCTAAGTATTGAGTTCTAAGTGTGATGATCATCATTAATAGAGCATTGTCCCATGTGAGGAAATAAAAGAGGCCAGCGAAGCCCATTTATAAAAAAGAGGCCAAAGATGCCCACCAAAATAATAAAAAAAATATATAAAAGAGGCCAAAGAGCCCACACACAAAAAATGAGAGAAAAGAGAGAAGGGACAATTGCTACTATCCACTTTCCACACTTGTGCTTCAAATAGCACTATGATCTTCATGACAGAGAGTCTCGTATGTTGTCACTTCCATATACTAGTGGGAAATTTTCATTATATAACTTGGCTTGTATATTCCAATGATGGGCTTCCTCAAAATTGCCCTAGGTCTTCGTTAGCAAGCAAGTTGGGTGCACACCCACTAGATTCTTTTGTGAGATTTCATGCACTTATAAGCTCTAGTGCATCCGTTGCATGGCAATCCCTACTCACTCACATTGATATCTATTGATTGGTATCTCCATAGCCCGTTGATACGCCTAGTTGATGTGAGACTATCTCCTCCTTTTTTGTCTTCTCCACGAACACCATATTCTATTCCACCTATAGTGCTATGTCCATGGCTCACACTCATGTATTGCGTGAAAGTTGAAAAATTTTGAGAACACTAAAGTATGAAACAATTGCTAGGCTAAAACCGGGGTTGTGCATGATTTAAATACGTTGTGTGGAGAAGATGGAGCATAGCCAGATTATATGATTGTGTAGGGATAACTTTCTTTGGGCATGATATTTGGAGAAGACAGGATTGCTTTGTTAGTATGCTTGAAATATTATTGTCTTTATGTCAAATGATAGACTATTTCTTCGAATCACTCGTGTTTTTGTATTCATGCCATGACTAGATTACATGATCAAGATTATGCTAGGTAGCATTCCACATCAAAAATTATCTTTTTTATCATTTACCTACTCGAGGACGAGCAGGAATTAAGCTTGAGGATGCTGATACGTCTCCATCGTATCTATAATTTTTGATTGTTTCATGCCAATATTCTACAACTTTCATATACTTTTGGCAACTTTTTATACTATTTTTGGGACTAACATATTGATCCAGTGCCCAGTGCCAGTTCCTGTTTGTTGCTTGTTTTTTGTTTCGCAGAATATCCATACCAAACAAAGTCCAAACATAATAAAAACTTGTGGGGATTTTTTTTGGAATATTTATGATTTTTGGGAAGAAGAATCAACGCGAGGCGACGCACGGAGGGCCAACAAGCCCTGTAGCTGCCACCACGAGGTACGGTGGCGGCTGGCAGGCCTCTGGCCACTCCTTAAGGCGGTTGTAGCCCTTCTTTTGCCGCAAGGAAGATAATATCCGGAAGCAAATCTTGTTCAAATTTCAGCCCAATAGGTGTTACGGATCTCCGGGAATTCAAGAAACGGTGAAACACACAATCTGGGAGCGCAGAAACAGAAGGACACAGAGAGAGAGATCCAATCTAGGAGGGGCTCTCGCCCCTCCGCTGCCATGGAGACCATGGACGAGAGGTGAAACCCTTCTCCCATCTAGGGAGGAGGACAAGGAAGAATAAGAAGGAGGGGGGCTCTCTCCCCCTCTCTCCTGGCGGGGCCGGAACGCCGCCAGGGACATCATCGTGTTACGGCGATCTACACCAACACCTCCGTCATCTTCACCAACATCTCCATCATCTTCCCCATCTATATTCAGCGGTTCACTCTCCCGCAACCCGCTGTACCCTCCACTTGAACATGGTGCTTTATGCTACATATTATTATCCAATGATGTGTTGCTATCCTATGATGTCTGAGTAAATTATCGTTGTCCTATCGGTGATTGATGAATTTCTATGATTGGTTTAATTTGCTTGTGGTTATGTTGATGTCCTTTGGTGCCCATCATATGATAGCGCGCGTGGATCACACCATAGGGTAAGTTGTATGTTGATAGGACTATGTATTGGCAGGCTAGAGTGACAGAAGCTTCAAACCTAGCATAGAAATTGATGCATATGGGATTGAAGGGGGACCAATATATCTTATTGTTATGGTTGAGTTTTACCTTAATGAACGTTAGTAGTTGTAGACGCTTGCTAATAGTTCCAACCATAAGTGCATAGAATTCCATGTAAGGGATGACATGCTAGCAGAGGCCTCTCCCACATGATACTTGCTATCGATCTAGTAACGTAGTCAATTGGTTAGGGACAATTCCGCAACTCCTACCACCACTTTTCCACACTCGTTAGACACTCGTATTTGTTTCTTTTTCTAAACAGCCCCTAGTTTTATTTACGCGTTCTTTACTTTCTTGCAAGCCTATCCTATCTCTCCTTCAAAGTACTTCTCGTTTCATACTTGTTCTAGGTAAAGCGAACGTAGAGTGTGTGTAGAGTTCTATCGGTGGTCGATAGAACTTGAGGGAATATTTCTCCTACCTTTAGCTCCTCGTTGGGTTCGACACTCTTACTTATCGAGAAAGGCTACAATTGATCCCCTATACTTGTGGGTTATCACCGCTTGCCAAGCTTCATCGGTCGGCTCCTGACCCGGGTACCAGCTCCCTGCGCAGCTAGACCGTGGTGGGGGACGACGATGGCGCCGGTTGCACGTGCCGGCACGACCGGCCGGCTCCGCTGATGTCCCGGCCGGCACCGCCTCCTCGGCAGGAGGTGGATGGGCCGCGTCCGGCACATCCATGGTCACCCCTGGCGCATCAGGGGCCACGTCTGGCGCATCCAGGATCAGTTCCTGCGCGTTGGGCGCCGCCTCGGCCCTAGGGGAGTTAGGGATCACCTCTAGATCCACCGGCGCAGAGGCGTACGGCTCGGAGGGCTGGGCCTCCTCAGTCCTCGGGGCGCGCCTCGGGGCTGCCTCTCTAGCTGGCTCCTCCATGCGAGCATTCACGGAGGGGTCATGTCTAGCCTTCGTACGCTTCTTCGCTGGCTTCTCGGACCAGCTGGGGCGAGACTGGCCCTCGGCCGTCTTCCCAGCGGCCGCGTCCCACCAGCACTTGGACTGCTCCTCAAGCTCCCTCTGGGCAGCGTCAGCCACTGCCCAGCTGGCCCACTCGGCTGCGGAGGAGGTGTCTTCCTCCACGTCCTCAACCTCCCTGCCGGGTGACGTTTTTAAGAACAAAGCTCGCACAAGGCAAAATAAAAGAAGGGGGAGCAACCCTTACCCTGCGACGATGGGCACCTGCCTCCGGCCGCCACCACGGCGTTTCTGGGCGTCGCCTCCCCGTGCTCCGGCTGGAGGACCCGTCGCCAGGCGCTTAGGACCTGGCCTGGAAGCTGTGGCACCCTTGCCCTTCTCCCTGGCTGCCTCATCGGCTCCGGCCGCCTTGGCTCTTTGACGCCATCCGCGCGTCACTCGCGGGCTGGTGACCTCCTCCACCCCGTCGGAGTCCTCCTTGAAGGCTGCATCAGATAGGAATGAGGGAGTCTCGTCATCATCCGTCCAATCTACGACGGAGGGGCGCAAATGCTAACCAGACGGCTCCATCCCTTCCGACTCCACCGCGTTCTCCGAGCCTTCGGAGGAGGCCGAGCGGGACTCAATCATGCCCTCGTCTTCGATCTCTGAGGCGTCAGACGCCGCCTGTTGACGTGCAACTATTCCTAACTTGATGCCTCCACGGCAACGGAGCCAGAAAAGAGCTGCTCCTAATTGCTCAACAATTAGAAATTGTCTTACAATACCCCACTAGTGCGTGGGATCGAGGCAGTTTTCGAGGGTAGAGTATTCAACCCAAATTTGTTGGTTCGCGCGACGGGAGGTGAAAGTATAGTCTCAAGTATTAGCAGCTGAGTGCGTCAGATTCAACCACACCTGAAAGATTAGTGTCTGCAAGCAAAGTCTCAACAGCAAAATAGTATGATAGCAACGGTGCTAGAAACGATCTGGTGACTAGGCAGATTATTCCTAACTATCGTATCAATGGCGCCAGAAGTTGCCCGTGTACGGGAAATATTCTTTCCCGGCAACGGTGCGAGAAAAAGTATTGTAGTAGGTAGCAGCAGTCCAACGAGTATCAGAAGTGGCAAGGAACAACAGTAGTGACAGCTGTAGCAAGTAGCAACAATAGCGAGTAACAGCAGTAGCAAGTAACAATAGCAGCAACAGTAGTAACAGCAACAGAGCAAAACAAGTAACAGAAGCAGTGGGACAAACTCTTAGGCAATGCATCGGTGATTTGTCGGATGACATTCATCATGCAAAAGTTATAACACGGAGGGATATGTGGCGAGCTCCCGTTCGTCAATGTGATGTAGGCATGCATTCCGTGTGTAGTCATACGTGCTTAGGGAAAATAACTTGCATGACATCTATTGTCCATCCCTCCCATGGCAGCGGGGTCCAAATGGATACTACGGGATATTAGGGTTCTCCTTTTAATAAAGAACCGGAACAACACATTAGCACTTGGTGAACACATGAACTCCTCAAACTATGGTTATCACCGGGAGTGGTTCCGGTTATTGTCACTCCTGGGATGCCGGATCATAACACATAGTAGATAACTACAACTTGCAAGATCGCATCTAAAACACACATATATTGGTGACAACATAATAATTTCAGTTCTGAAATCATGGCACTCGAGCCCTAGTGACAAGCATTAAACATGGGAAAGTAGTAGCAACATCAATCTCAGAACATAGTGGATACTAGGGATCAATCTCCGTCAAAACTAACTCGATTACATGATAGATCTCATCCTACTCATCACCGCTCAACGAGCCTATGAATAGTTTACTCACAAACGATGAAGAGCTTCATGGAATTGAAGAGCGAAGAAGGTTGATGATGATGATGGCGACGATTTCCCCTCTCCGGAGCCCAAACGGACTGCAGATCTGCCCTCCACATGAAGAACAGGATGTGGCGGCGCCTCCGTATCGCAAACGCGATGAAATCTTCTCTCCTGTTTTTTTCCAGGACGAAAGAGAATAAATAGCACTAGAATTGGGGGCGGCAGAGCCACGTGGGCCCCACAAGCGTGGTAGCCGCCGCCAGGGGGAGGCCGCGGCTAGAGGGCTTGTGGCCCACTGGCCCGTCCCCTCCGGTGGATCTTTGCGCAAGTATTTTTCATATTTTCCAGAAATATTCTCCGTAAATTTTTAGGACGTTCCGAGAACTTTTATTTCTGCACAAAAACAACACCATGATAATTCTGCTGAAAACAACGTCAGTTCGGGTTAGTTCCATTCAAATCATGCAAATTAGAGTCCAAAACAAGGGTAAAAGAGTTTGGAAAAGTAGATACGATGGAGACGTATCACTGCCACGTCGGGGGCGGGCTGGTTGAGTGCTGACTGCAGTTTTTGAACAGCTCCGCAAAGGATTTGACTGCCGGCTCAGCGAGACGGCCAGTCGCAAGACAAACAGCGAAAACAGAACATAAAAGAACACTTACCACCGGAGGCGGATGGGATCTGTTGTAAGGGATCATCCCCCATGACTAGTTCCCACTGTCGTCCATACGGTCGGTGGAAATCTGGTTCACCCCTCGCGCCACCGTGCTAGGGGTGAATCTCTTGGTGGATGTCCAGCAGGGGTCGTGTCGGCCGCTCATCTGGCAAACCAGATGGGGCCTCCTCTGCAGCGGCAGGATCCTGCGAGTCACCATGGTGGTGAGCAGGTCGCGGCCACGGAGGCCGCCTTTCTCCAAAATATCGAGGTGGGCGCCGATCTGCGCCACCTCGGAAATCGGCTTCGGGAACTTCGCCGCCCAGTTCAACTTTGTAAGAGGATTGATGTTGAACGGCGGCATGTTGAGGGCGTCTCGGGCAGGGTCGGCGTTCTTCACATAGAAGAAGCCTTTCTGCCGCTGCTTAATGGACTCCTGCAGCGGCAGCTGGGGGAAGACGGACTTCGAGCGATGATGCACCAGTGCGGCTCCGCACGACGTCATTGCATGCGGCCCGACGTGCTTCTCCAGCGCAGCCTTGTCCATCGCAATGACTGCTGCTTGATGAAAAACAAGCTTCGCCAGAGATCGAGGCGTGGCTCAATCCCCAGGAAGCCCTCGCACAAGACCATGAAGGCCGACAGCTGCAAGATGGCGTTCTGCGCCAAGTGATGCGGCTGCAGGCCGAAGAAGTGGAGCCATTCGTAGAAGAAGGAGCTCGCCGGGAGCCCGAAGCCCTTGTAGAAATGCTCGTCGAAAACGACGATCTCTCCTGCGGCACGTGTTGGGGCGGTCTCGGCGCCAGGGATCCGCACCAGCACCTGGGAGGCCAGGGGCAACAGCCGATGAAGGCGGAGCGCCTCGATATGGCCTTCGCAGATCTCGGTGCCAAACCAAGCTCCGTGCGACGAGGTCTTCTTCGAGGAGGAGCCGCCGGCCATGGCTGCGGGCTGCTGGAACTCGAAAGGGCTGGTGGCTCGACGGAGACGGAGTTGACGAAGACGAAGAGGACATGCTCTTTCTCTCTGGGCTCAGGGAGGAAGAGGGCGTCGATGCGGGGCGAGAAGGGGGGCGAATGGCCTCCTAGGAACCCCCGCATCCTATTTAAACCCCACGAAGCATCGTGGGGAGGGGATCCGGTGCGTGCGGAACCCCACTAACCCCGTGTATTACGGGCGGTAGCGCTTCCCAAAGCCCAACCGTCACGGAGTACATCCGTAGAGGATCTCTCTAGCGGAGGCCGAAGTGGCGTCGTGGCTGGACCCATGGCCCAGGCCCGGTCCCGTCACCAGTAATCACCATCATTATGTCAGGCTGGGCCTGGCACGTGGCGCGATCTGAGCGACCCACGAAGAAGCGAGGCGTCGCTTCGAAGCCAACCGGCTTCGGAGCCGGCGTCCCCTGTCGCGGATGGCGGCAGGAATACCAACACAAAATATCAAGCCGGCGAGGCCGCCCATCCGCAGACGACGGGCCTCTCCAGCTTTGGGGACTACTGTCGGGGGGATAACCTCGGGGTAGGCTCATCGAGCGTGCTCCTTCATCTCTTGCCCAAAAGATATGACCAATTATAGTTTCCCAAGGCCTATGTCTTCTGGCCGGCTAGGCTGCACCTGCCGGCTGGAGGATGATACGTCCATTTTGCATCATGTTTTCATGTTGATATTTATCACTTCTTGGGCTGTTATTTCACTTTACGGTACAATACTTATGCCTTTTCTCTCTTCTGGTGGGCTAGGCTGCGCCTGCCGGCTGGACAATGCCGGCAGCTAGAATACTGGCCTGAAAGTGGAACAAAGTTCAGATACCTATTCTGCGCAACTCCAAACGCCATAAAAATCAACGAGGATTTTTTTCCGGATTTATAAAAAATATTGGGCCGAAGAAGCGCCAGAGGGGCGCCAGCAGGTGGCCACAAGCCTGCTTGGCGCGGCCACCCCCCTGGCCGCGCCAAGGGGGCTTGTGGGCAGCCTGTTGGCCCACTGGCCCCCTCTTCTGCTATATGAAGGGTTTCATCCAGAAAAAAATCAAGGAGGAGCTTTTTCGTGGATTCACCGCCGCCACGAGGCGGAACTTGAGCATAACCAATCTGGAGCTTCGGCAGGATGATCCTGCCGGGGAAACTTCCCTCCCGGAAGGGGGAATCGTCGCCATCGTCATCACCAACACTTCTCTCATCAGAGGGGACTCGTCACCATCAACTTCTTCATCAGCAGCATATCATCTCCAAACCCTAGTTCATCACTTGTAACCAATCTCCGTCTCGCGACTCCGATTGGTACTTGTAAGGTTGCTAGTAGTGTTGATTACTCTTTGTAGTTGATGCTAGTTGGATTATTTGATGGAAGAGTTTATGTTCAGATCCTTGATGCTACTCAGTACCTCTCTGGTCATGAATATGATTATGCTTTGTGAGTAGTTACTTTTGTTCCTAAGGACATGGGATAAGTCATGCTAATAGTAGTCATGTGAATTTGGTATTCGTTTGGTAATTTGATGTGTTGTATGTTGTTTTTCCTCTAGTGGTGTTATGTGAACGTCGACTACATATCACTTCACCATTATTTGGGCCTAGAGGAAGACATTGGGAAGTAATAAGTAGATGATGGGTTGCTATAGTGATAGAAGCTTAAACCCTAGTTTATGCGTTGCTTCGTAAGGGGCTGAATTGGATTCACTAGTTTAATGCTATGGTTAGACTTTGTCTTAATTCTTCTTTCGTAGTTGCAGTACCCAAGCGCCGGTCCACCCACATATCTAACTAGCATGACAGATGAAAACTAGCATGACAGAAATTCCCGTGTGTCCTCGGGAGCGTTGTTCCTCCCATATAACTTTGTCCAGGCTTGTCCCTTGCTACAAAAGGGAGTATCTTTGCTGCACCGTTGCTACTTTTGTTACTTGTTGCTTGCTACGAATCATCTCACCACACAATCACTTGTTACCGACAATTTCAGTGCCTGCAGATTTTACCTTGCTGAAAACCACTTGTCAGATCCTTGTGCTCCTCGTTGGGTTCGACACTCTTACTTATCGAAAGGACTATGATTGATCCTCTATACTTGTGGGTCATCAAGAATGTTTTCTGGCGCTATTGCCGGGGAGTGAAGCGCCTTTGGTAAGTGGAAATTGGTAAGGAAAAATTCATATAGTGTGCTGAAATTTATTGTCACTTGTCACTATGGATACTAATCCTTTGAGGGGCTTGTTCGGGGTATCTTCGCCTCAAACGGAAGCACAAAGAGTTGCTCCCCAACCTGCTGCACCTACTGAAAATATTTGCTTTGAATTTCCTTCGGGTATGCTTGAGAAACTGCTGGCTAATCCTTTTACAGGAAATGGAACATCACATCCAGACTTGCATCTAATCTATGTAGATGAAGTTTGTGGTTTATTTAAGCTTGTAGGTTTGCTCGAGGATGAGGTCGAGAAGAAGGTCTTTCCTTTATCTTTGAAGGATAAGGCGTTGACATGGTATAGGCTATGTGATGATACTGGATCATGGGACCACAATCGGTTGAAATTGGAATTTCATCAAAACTTTTATCCTATGCATTTAGTACATCGTGATCGGAATTATATTTATAATTTTTGGCCTCGTGACAGAGAAAACATCACTCAAGCTTAAATCAATGCTATATTCATGCCCCAATCATGAGCTGTCGAGAGAAATTATCATTCAGAACTTCTATGCTCGGCTTTCTCATGATGATCGCACCATGCTTGACACTTCTTGTACCGGTTCTTTTATAAAGAGAGGTATTTACTTCAAATGGAATTTATTGGAGAGAATTAAACGAAACTCTGAAGATTGAGAGCTTTAAGAAGGTAAGGAGTCAGGTATGATTTTCACGTTTGATTGCGTTAAATCCTTTGCTGAGACAAATACTTTTTGTGACTTTAGGGCTAAGTATGGACTTGACTCTGAGATAGTAGCTTCATTATGTGAATCTTTTGCTGCTCATATTGATCTCCCCAAAGAGAAGTGGTTCAAATATCATCCTCCTTTAGAAGTCAATGTAGTTAAACCCACTCCAGTTGAAGAGGAAGTCATTGCCTATAATGATCCTGTGGTTCCCAGTGCTTACATTGAGAAACCACATTTCCCTGTTAGGATAAAGGATCATTCTAAAGCTTCAACTGTGATACGTAGAGGCTACATCAGAACACCTACACCCCCTGAGCAAATTAGAGTTGAACCTAGCATTTCTATTATCAAAGATCTTCTGTCCGACGATGTTGAGGGACATAATAGTCACTTCTGTGAAGATGTTGCTAGAATTGCTAAACCTCACGCTAGAGACAAACATAGGCCTGTTGTTGGCACACCCGTTGTTTCTGTTAAGATAGGACATCATTGTTATCATGGTTTATGTGACGTGGGTTCTAGTGTTAGTGCAATACCTCAATCCTCATACGATGAAATCAAAGATGAGATTGCACCTGTTGAGATAGAGCCTATTGATGTCACTATTCAGCTTGCCAATAGAGATACTATCTGCCCTGTGGGAATTGTTAGGGATGTTGAAGTCCTGTGTGGTAAAATGAAGTATCCTGCTGATTTCCTCATTCTTGCTACTGCACAAGATAGCTTTTGTCCCATCATATTTGGCAGACCTTTTCTCAATACCGTCAATGCTCATATTGACTGTGAGAAGCAAACTGTCACTGTTGGCTTTGAAGGTGTGTCACATGAGTTCAATTTCTCCAAGTTTGGTAGACAACCTCATGAAAAAGAGTTGCCTGGTAGGGATGAAACTATTGCCTTAGATTCTATTGCCATGCCTCCTACTGATCCCTTAAATCAATACTTGCTTGAGCATGAAAATGATATGCATATGGATGAAAGGGATGAGATAGATAGAGTTGTCTTAGAACAATATCCTATCCTTAAGAATAATCTGCCTGTTGAACTGCTTGGGGATCCACCCCCACCAAAGGGTGATCCTGTGTTCGAGCTTAAACAGTTGCCTGATACTCTTAAGTATGCTTATCTTGATGAAAAGGAGATATATCCTGTTATTATTAGTGCTAGCCTCTCAGAGCATGAAGAAAAGAAGTTACTAAAAACTCTGAGGAAGCACCGTGTTTCTATTGGATATACTCTTGATGATCTTAAGGGCATTAGTCCCACTCTATGCCAGCACAAGATTAACACTGATCCTGATTTCAAACCAGTTGCTGAGCATCAAAGGAGATTAAATCCTACGATGAAAGAGGTAGTAAGAAAAGAAATACTAAAGCTCTTGGAAGCGGGTATTATCTATCCTGTTGCTCATAGCGATTGGGTGAGTCCGGTGCATTGCGTCCCTAAGAAGGGAGGCATTACCGTTGTCCCTAATGATAAGGATGAATTGATCCCACAGAGGATTATTACTGGCTATAGGATGGTGATCGATTTTAAGAAACTGAATAAAGCCACTAGGAATGATCATTACCCTCTGCCTTTTATCGACCAAATGCTAGAAAGGCTGTCCAAACACACACACTTCTGCTTTCTAGACGGTTATTCTGGTTTCTCCCAAATACCAGTTGCACAATCTGATGAGGAGAGAACCACTTTCACCTGCCCTTTCGGTACCTTTGCTTATAGACGTATGCCTTTTGGCTTATGTAATGCATCTGCGACTTTTCAAAGATGTATGATGGCTATATTCTCTGACTTTTGTGAAAAGATTGTTGAGGTTTTCATGGATGACTTCTCCGTTTACGGGTCTTCTTTTGATGATTGCCTCAGCAACCTTGATCGAGTCTTGCAAAGATGTAAATACACCAATCTTGTCTTGAATTGGGACAAGTGCCACTTTATGGTTAATAAAGGCATAGTCTTAGGACATAAAATTTCTGAAAGAGGTATTGAAGTCGATAAGGCTAAGGTTGATGTAATCGAGAAAATGGCATACCCCACAGATATCAAAGGGATAAGAAGTTTCCTTGGTCATGCTAGTTTCTATAGAAGGTTCATTAAAGACTTCTCTAAGATTTCTAGGCCTCTTACCAATCTCTTGCAAAAGGATATTCTTTTGTTTCTGACGATCATTGTGAGGAAGCCTTCGAAATACTTAAGAGGGCTTTGATAACTTCACCTATTGTTCAACCACCTGATTGGAACTTACCTTTTGAAATCATGTGTGATGCTAGTGATTATGCTGTTGGTGTTGTTCTAGGGCAAAGAGTCGATAAGAAGTTGAATGTTATTCACTACGCTAGTAAAACTCTAGACAGTGCCCAGAGAAACTATGCTACTACGGAGAAGGAATTTTTAGCAGTCGTGTTTGCATGTGAAAAGTTCAGGTCTTACATAGTTGATTCCAAAGTCATTATTCACACTGATCATGCTGCTATTAAGTACCTCATGGAGAAGAAAGACGCTAAACCTAGACTTATCAGATGGGTTCTCTTGCTACAAGAATTTAATTTGCACGTTGTTGACAGGAAGGGTGCTGATAACCCAGTAGCAGATAACTTGTCTAGGTTGGAGAACGTTCTTGATGACCCACAACCTATTGATGATAGCTTTCCTGATGAGCAATTGAATGTCATAAATGCTTCACGTAGTGCCTCGTGGTATGCTGATTATGCAAACTATATCGTTCCCAAATACATACCACCTAGTTTCACGTATCAGCAAAAGAAGAAATTCTTCTTTGAATTAAGACACTACTTTTGGGATGATTCTCACCTTTATAAGGAAGGATTAGATGGTGTTATTAGACGTTGTGTACCTGAACATGAAGAGGGACAGATCCTATAGAAGTGTCACTCCGAGGCCTACGGAGGACACCATGCGAGAGATAGAACTGCACACAAGGTATTGTAATCAGGTTTCTATTGGCCTAGTCTCTTCAAGGATGCCCGTAAATTTCTCTTGTCTTGTGACGAATGTCAAAGAATAGGTAATATTAGCAAACGTCAGGCAATGCCTACGAACTATTCACTTGTCATTGAACCATTTGATGTTTGGGGCTTTCATTATATGGGACCTTTTCCCAAATCCAATAGGTATACTCATATCCTAGTTGTTGTTGATTACGTCACTAAGTGGGTAGAAGCTATGCCCAGAGTAGTGCTAATCACAACACTTCTATCAGGTTGCTTAAAGAAGTTATTTTACCTAGATTTGGAGTCCCTAGATATCTAATGACCGACGGTGGTTCACACTTCATTCATGGCGCTTTCCGTAAAACGCTTACTAAGTACGATGTAAACCATAGAATTGCGTCTCCCTATCACCCTCAGTCCAGTGGTCAAGTAGAGCTAAGCAACAGAGAGATTAAACTAATTCTGCAAAAGACTATCAACAAGTCTAGAAAGAATTGGTCTAAGAAGCTGGATGATGCGTTGTGGGATTATAGAACTTCCTATAAGAATCCCATGGGCTTGTCTCCGTACAAAATGGTGTACGGTAAAGCATGTCATTTACCTCTTGAGCTAGAGCATAAAGCTTATTGGGCAATCAAAGAGCTCAACTTTCATTTCAAACTTGCTGGTGAGAAGAGGTTATTTGATATTAGCTCGCTTGGTGAATGGATAACTCAGGCATATGAGAATGCCAAGTTGTTCAAAGAAAAGGTTAAGAGGTGGCATGATAAGAGGATACAGAAGCATGAGTTCAATGTAGGTGATTATGTCTTGCTATATAACTCTCGTTCAAGATTCTTTGCAGGCAAGCTTCTCTCTAACTGGGAAGGTCCCTATGTTGTTGAGGAAGTATATCATTCCGGTGCTATCAAGATCAACAACACGGAAGGTAATTGTCCGAGAGTTGTAAATGGGCAGAGAATCAAGCATTATATCTCAGGTACTCCCATAAATGTTGAAAGGAATATTATCAATACCATAACTCCGGAAGAATACCTAAGGGATATTTATCAGCCTGTTTCAGACTCCAAAGACGAGGAGGTATGTGATTCGGTAAGAAAACAAAGTCCAAAACTTTTCCAGTAGGAATTTTTCTCCGTTTTGGAATATTTGAAAAAATACAAAAATTGGAAGTAGTTCGGAAAGTGCACGAGGAAGCGACAAGCCTGCCCGGTGCGGGCCCACCCCTGGCCGTGCCTGGAGGGCTTGTAGGCACCTCGTGCACCTCCCGGACTTCGTTTTCGTGCAGGGTACTCCTCCTGGTCTGGAAAAAATCATTATATATACTCCCGTTTGGTCTGACCCCTACATCATGCAGATTTCTTCTGTTTTTTGTTTCGAGCCAGTTTTCTGCCGCAGATTTAGGGCAATATGTCGTCTCAGGAATCTGTGGGGGAGAACAATCCCCCTCATGTTTATGGAGAAGTAAGTGCTGATCTGAAAAGTATGGAGGTCATGGAGGCTAAGGAAAGGCTACCTAAAGAAACCAAGGGCAAAACCAAGGAGAGGAATCAGGCGTGTGACGAAGTGCAATCTGTGCTCAACAGGGAAGAAGTTGGGGAAGTGGATTTCCTCCAACCTTACCTCCACGTACTGTCTCCATCCTTGATTGAACTCTTGAGGTTTTGTGAAACAACTTGTGCTCGCAATACTTGTCTCACTCGTGAAGTTGTTTTGTTGGAAAAACATATCGCAGATCTCCAAGGTATAAATCAAAGATTACTGGCCCTCTTGGAGTCAAAGACTGCAACAACTCCACCACCATCACCACCAAAGGAAGACAGCTAAACATGGGTATGGGTTATCCCCTTGGCTTGTGCCAATCTTGGGGGAGTTTCCCCGGTATTGTATCACCACCACATATTTTGCCTTTACCTTTGTTTTAGTTTTCCTTTTCAGTTTTCTCTTTCTCTAGTAGATTTAAAAGTGTTAGTGTTTTAGTCTTGATTTTTGCTTTGTGTCACCCCTGATGTATTCGAGATCATCATCCATATAATAAAGAGTGTCTTAGTTGAAGGTCTTTGCCTCTTGCCTTGATCAAAAGAGTGAGAATAGAACAAAAGCATGAAAGATCATGTAATGATCTTATGGGAACTGATGGCTTCACATATAAAAAGAATGAGGATTGAAATTTGTTGAGGGTAGGCAAACATAGACCTTGGTCATTGTTGCAATTAATAGGAAGTGATAAAGAAGGAGAGGTTCACATATAAATATATCATCTCTGACACCATCTATGATTGTGAACACTAAATAAACTATTGCATGCCTAGAAGTAGATGTTGGACAAGGAAGACAACATAATAAATTTTGTTTGCTTGGATCCGAAAAATGTTATATGATTAGAGATCCCTTAGCATGTGACTATTGCTTCCAGTCACATTAGCCAAACCTCCCGCACTAAGTAGAGATACTACTTATGCACCCATAAACCATCAACCGAGTTTTGCCATGTGAATCCTACATACCTACCTATGGATTGAATAAGATCCCTCAAGTAAGTTGCCATCGGTGCAAGCAACAAAAATTGCTCTCTAATATGTATGATCTATTAGTGTGTGGAAAATAAGCTTTGTACAAACCTGTGATGAGGAAGACATAAAAGCGACAGACTGCATAATAAAGTTCTTTATCACAGGAGGCAATATAAAGTGACGTTCCTCCGCACTAAGAGGACACGCATCCAAACCTCAAAAGTGCATGACAACCTCTACTTCCCTATGCGAAGGGCCTATCTTGTACCTTTACTTTTTGCCCTTGAAAGAGTCATGGTGATCTTCACCAATTCCTTATTTTGCCTTTATCTTGGCTAACGTCATATGCTTGGGAAAGATCTGTATTCATATGTCAACTTGGAAGTAAGTATTCATGAATTATTATTGTTGACATTACCCTTGAGGTAAGCAGTTGGGAGGCAAAACAGTAAGCCCCTATCTTTCTCTGTGTCCAGCTGAAACACTGATCTCATGAGTACCACATGAGTTGTAGCAGTTGTAGAGAACGAAAGAATGATTGAGTATGTGGATTTTCTTTACAAGCTCTTATTTGACTCTTTCTGATGTTGTGATAAATTGCAATTGCTTCAATGACTAAAGGCTATCGGTTGCTACTTCTCGGTAAGGTTCTAGATCCATGCTGTACTTTGTGAAGGAATTATCACTTTAGCATGAGAGATTATACGTTGGTATTGTTGTTCTGACCATGATCATGATGCATGCATGTTCGTATCTTGTTTTGTCGACACCTCTCTCCCTAAACATGTGGACATATTTATTGAGCTAGGCTTTCGCTTGAGGACAAGCGAGGTCTAAGCTTGGGGGAGTTGATACGTCCATTTTGCAACATGTTTTCATGTTGATATTTATCGCTTCTTGGGTTGTTATTTCACTTCACGGTACAATACTTATGCCTTTTCTCTCTTATTTTGCAAGGTTTACATGAAGAGGGAGAATGCGGGCAGCTGGAATTCTGGCCTGAAAGTGGAGCAAAGTTCAGATACCTATTCTGCGCAACTCCAAACGCCGTAAAAATCAATGAGGATTTTTTTCCGGATTTGTAAAAACTACTTGGCCGAAGAAGCGCCAGAGGGGCACCAGCAGGTGGCCACAAGCCTACTTGGGGCGGCCACCCCCTGGCCGCGCCAAGGGGGCTTGTGGGTAGCTTGCTGGCCCACTGGCCCCCCTCTTCTGCTATATGAAGGGTTTCGTCCAGAAAAAAAATTCAAGGAGGAGCTTTTTCGTGGATTCGCCGCCGCTACGAGGCGAAACTTGAGCAGAACCAATCTAGAGCTCTGGCAGGACGATCTTGCCGGGGAAACTTCCCTCCCGGAGGGGGAAATCGTCGCCATCGTCATCACCAACACTCCTCTCATCGGAGGGGAATCATCATCATCAACATCTTCATCAGTACCATCTTATCTCCAAACCCTAGTTCATCACTTGTAACCAATCTCCGTCTCACGACTCCGATTGGTACTTGTAAGGTTGCTAGTAGTGTTGATTACTCTTTGTAGTTGATGCTAGTTGGATTATTTGGTGGAAGAGTTTATGTTCAGATCCTTGATGCTACTCATTACCTCTCTGGTCATGAATGTGATTATGCTTTGTGAGTAGTTACTTTTGTTCCTGAGGACATGGGATAAGTCATGCTAATAGTAGTCATGTGAATTTGGTATTGTTCGGTAATTTGATGTGTTGTATGTTGTTTTTCCTCTAGTGGTGTTATGTGAACGTCGACTACATAACACTTCACCATTATTTGGGCCTAGAGTAAGGCATTGGGAAGTAATAAGTAGATGATGGGTTCCTAAAGTGACAGAAGCTTAAACCATAGTTTATGCGTTGCTTCACAAGGGGCTGATTTGGATCCACTAGTTTAATGTTATGGTTAGAATTTATCTTATTTCTTCTTTCGTAGTTGCGGATGTTTGTGAGAGGGGTTAATCATAAGTGGGATGCTTGTCCAAGTAAGAGCAGTACGCAAGCGCCGGTCCACCCACATATCAAACTATCAAAGTAACGAATGCGAATCATATGAACATGATGAACACTAGCATGACAGAAATTCCCGTGTGTCCTCGGGAGCGTTTTTACTCCTATAAGACTTTGTCCAGGCTTGTCCCTTGCTACAAAAGGGATTGGGCCACTTTGCTGCACCATTGCTACTTTTGTTACTTGTTGCTTGCTACGAATCATCTCTCCACACAATCACTTGTTACCGACGATTTTAGTGCCTGCATATTTTACCTTGCTGAAAACCACTTTTCAGATCCTTCTCCTCCTCGTTGGGTTCGACACTCTTACTTCTTGAAAGGACTACAATTGATCCCCTATACTTGTGGGTCATCAGAGGACGAGGCGGCCAACTCTTTGGCCGGCCAGGCAGCCCCTGCCAGCTAGAGGCGAGACGGCTACCTCTTCTTGACCGTCTTGGCCAAGCCAGCCGGCTAGGAACGAGGCGGCCGTGCCCAAGCCGGCTAGCCAAGCACGCTAGCCGACCGAGGATCTCAAGTCACATCTGATTGTAGGTCATGATGAGACCCTACGATTAAAGGTAGCTACGCGTTAGCAAAGGTACTGGATCAGAGTGCCTGGCAGGTACGAGTGTCGGTGGCCATGCCGCTGACCTACCCCGGCTCTGATCCATCACCCAGCATAGTGTCAGACCATCAAACTCCAACTCCACTACTGCACTCGGCGTGGGAACAGCGGAGGCGGTCGTACTATCTGCCCATAACGAAACTCACAGGACAACACAAGACATACAACGTGTGCTCGGCGTCAACCTTACGCGAGAGCTTCATTGGCTAGCCGGCGGGTCCCACAGCCAGACGAGACCTTGCAGCCGGCGGGCCCCTCAAGCGACAATACAAGACCCTCGTGGGCCCCCTGGCCAGCCGGGTCCCACTCTTGTACCCTTTATCCATATTGTAGGCCGATGGGTTCGTCTATAAAGCCCCCCCCCCGGTCACCCTCCATGCAGAGGGTCAGTTGAACAACATACCACACCCACCAACCACATAGAGAGAGGCAGAGACGAGCCGGCTGCTCCCCTCTTCCTCCTCCTCAACACAGCTCTAGGAGCAACCTTGTAATCCATCCATATACATCATACACTCCGGCAGGACTAGGGGTCTTATCTCTACGGAGAGCCCTGAACCTGGGTACATCGTGCGTTCCATGCTTGTACCAACCTCCTCCTCAGTGCCCTCCGTTGTCCCTTCGGTTTTCACCGACTTTAGCCTACCTATGGCATATGTTGTGAGTATTCACCGACAACCTATCTATCAACCTCTTGCTCACCATGGGCATGTGTGAGTAGTCTCCCTCGGGGCTGAGGTCTTCTACGTGTAGCTATGTGGTCATATCTCTCTCCCATGATGTGATCTTGATTGTGATCATAGGCTACGTTAATCTAAGGTGATCCCATGATGTTTCCCCTTCTTCTATGTATTGGATTGATGTACTTACTTGATCTTATCTAGGATAATCCCTGAGACCATGGTGATAGCGGTCTATTAGACATGGATTAGAAGAATATTTTCATGAGTGATTTCCTCTTTTGTGAATTGATTGAAGACGGAGTCTCTTGGTGCTTGTCTTTTACTATCCTTGAGATATGTTGTGGTGATTGGGGTACTCTCTTTGGATGGCCGCGGTGACATTGAGAAATCCATAGAAGAGAACTACAAACTCTGAGGTATGCTTTTGTAGCCCTACATAATTCTTGTCCTCTCTTGATCACAAAGGAATGACCTCCAAGTACGTCTCCGTTGCATGTTTTAGTGGAAATATCATGTGATTAGACTATGTTAATGTTGTTGGGAGTTGCCACTAGTGAAAGTATGAAGCCTAGGCCCTATTTCTCACCATTGTTACACCATTTATGCTCACTTTTGTCACTTGCTACCTTGCTGCCATTTTTATTTCAGATTTATATTACCTTGCTTTGCCACACCAATCACCCATATTTTACCATCTCTTCACCGAACTATTTCACCTATATAGTTTATCATTGTATTAGGTGTGTTGGGGACACAAGAGACTTCTCGTTTCTTAATTGCAGGGTTGCTTGAGAGAGACCATCTTCAACCTCTACTTCCCTGAGTTCGATAGACCTTAGGTCATCCAGTTGAGGGAAATTGCCGCTGTCCTACAAACCTATGCGCTTGGAGGCCCAACATAGTCTACAAGAATAGAAGGGTGTGTAGACATTAGTCACCTGCTTTGGATGTGGACAGACTGGACACTACTCCAAGCAATGCCCCAACAATAAGCTCGATGCACTGCGCCCCATTGCGCCTAATCAAGGACAAGGTCATGGAGCGCCAAGCAGGAACCAGGCTCCCCACAACCAGTAGTACCACAGCAGGGGACGCGTGAATCACATCTCCGCAGAGGAAGCCCAGGAGGACCCACACTGCATTATGGGTACGTTCCTCGTCAACTCCACCCCAGCAACAATATTGTTTGATTGTGGTGCTTCGCATTCTTTTGTCACCCAAAATTTTTGCTGCAAAGTGTGGTTTGATGCCTACCCTCCTTAATGGACAAATGGCAGTACATACCCCGACAGCAGTGCTAAGAACCAACCTAGGATGTAGAGGAGATGGGATCAACATTAATGGGATAAGCTTCATAGCAGATCTCATTGTCCTTAAGTCGCAAGGCTTGGACGTGATCCTTGGTATGGATTGGTTGGCCAGGCACCAAAGCATACTGGAGTGCGCCAAGAGGGATATTACCATGACAAGTGACCAAGGGGTCAAAGTCAAATATGTCCTTGAGCCTACCTCCACTCAAGTCCCTCAGGTTAATTGCCTTTCAGAAAAAGAGTTGGACCGAGTACCAGTAGTATGTGAATACCCGGGCGTCTTTCTTGATGATCTGCCTGGGATGCCTCCTAACCGAGACATCGAGTTCATCATTGAGCTCATGCCCGGATCAAGGCCTATCTATAAGAAGCCCTATAGGATGGGATCCGAAGAACTGGCAGAGTTGAAGAAGCAGTTGGATGAGCAACTCAGGAAGGGATTCATCCGTCCGAGTGCATCACCTTGGGGATCACCTGTTCTATTCGTGTCAAAGAAGGATGGGACTATCAGGCTCTGCGTCGATTACCGTTCCCTCAATGAAGTCGCGATAAAGAACAAGTACCCACTCCACAAGATTGAAGACCTATTTGACCAGTTAAATGGTGCCAAGGTATTTTCAAAGATCGATCTCAGATCTATATTACCAACTAAAGATTCGGCTCGAGGACATACCTAAGACGACATTCGTGACCTGATATGGTCTGTACGAGTGCATGGTCATGTCGTTTGGGTTGACCAATGCCCCAACATACTTCATGTACCTCGTGAACAAAGTTTTCATGGAATACCTAGGTAAGTTTGTTGTCGTCTTTATCGATGACAGACTGATCTTCTCCAAATCCAAAGAAGAACATGAGCAACACCTGAGGTTAGTGTTGGAAAAACTTCGAGGGCACAAACTTTATGCCAAGTTTAGCAAATGCGAATTCTGGCTGCACGAAGTTGGATTCTTGGGTCATAACATGATGGCAGACGGATTGACAGTCGATCCTTCCAAATTACCACGGTAACCAACTAGAAGTCGCCAATCGACGTGAAGGAATTTAGAAGCTTCCTCAGACTCGCGGGATACTACCACAAGTTGGTGGAAGGGTTCTCTCGCATCGCCCAACCAATGACCCAGCTCTTGAAGAAGGGCAAAAAATTCGAATGGACGCTGGAGTGCAAAGAAAGCTGCCAAGAACTAAAGAAGAGATTGACCACCGCCCTAGTACTGGCCACTCCAGATATCAACAAGGAGTTTGTGATATACTTTGATGCCTCAACACTCGGGCTCGGAAGCATCCTAATGTAAGACGACAGGGTCTCGGCTTATCTATCACGACAACTACGCCCGCATGAAGAAAACTACGCCACTCATGACCTCGAATTGGCAGCCATAGTGCATGCCTTGAAGACGTGGCGATATTACCTTCTGGGGAAGCGATGTGAAATATACACCGACAACAAGAGTCTGAAGTATATTTTCACCCAAAGGGAGTTGAATATGAGGTAGCGAATATGGTTGGAACTGATCAAAGACTACGACCTTAGCATTCAATACCACCCCGGTAAGGCCAACGTGGTGGCTGATGCCTTGATCCGGAAGGCTTGCACGTTGAACGCTATGATCAAGGAAAGACTAGCTACCCTATATGACGAGTTGGAATGCTTTGGGTTAGAGCTGGTCGAAGAAGGATTCCTGGCTAACCTCGAAGTCAAACCCGTGCTGGCACACGACATCAAAGAGGCCGAGAAGGGACACGAGAGCATTGAAGGCATCAAAAAGAAGATCCAGGAAGGCAAGGCCCTAGGATTCTCAGTGGATTAACAAGGAGTTGTGTGGCTTGGGAAACGTTTATGCGTACCCAACAAGGCTGAACTCAAGAATTTAATCTTGCAAGAGGCTGATATGTCCCAAACGTATCGATAATTTTTGTTTGTTCCATGATCTTTTGGGTGACATTGTTATATGTTTTGCTACACTTTCATACCTTTGTACACATGTTTGGACTAACCTACTAACTCAGTGCACCAAGTGCCAGTTTCTATCTGCTCATGTCTTTTTTTGCACGAACTTTTACCCCAATTTACAGATTGCCAAAAATCCCGACAAAAATATATAGAAATCAGCATGGCGGAAGCTTCGTGAGGCACCAAGGTGGTCCAGAGGGGAGCCATGGCTTGCCCATGTGGCCTCCCCGCACGGGTCACCCCCTGGCCACGCCACCAGGCCCTCTGGGTGGGTCCCACGCCCTCTAGTTCCCACCTTCGGCCAATATTTACCTCTCCGAGAGGAAACCCTTCTAGAACATCCAGAATCGCAAATTTCACCATCGTGCCACCATCGCAACGCTTCCCAGATCGGGGGCTTCAGAAGACCTCTTCCTGGCACCCTGCCGGAGGGAGGATTGACCTTCGGGAGTTTCTCTACCACCATGAACGCTTCCCGGACGTGCCGTGAGTAGTCCTCCTTGGACCATGAGTCCATGACCAGTAGATGTGTGATGTTATCTCTCCAATCTTGTGATTCAATGTTTAGCCCTTGTGAGCTACCCTATATAATCAAGGCATCTATGTAATTTTCCTGCTATTGCTATGCTTGGTTTGCTGGGATCCGATGGATTATGAGATTATGTTCAGATTGTCATGACTTATATATTTGGTTATCCTTTTATATTATGTTCTTGAGTGATTCATGCATGTTCTCCGTTGCTTTTTATTGCTTTGGCCGAGTAGTAGATTGTAACTCCAAGAGGGAGCGTTATGCATGATTGTGGGGTCATGCCCCCTGATGTCTAGCTTGATTGACACAAACATGAGACTAGGGGATGTGTTGTTGCCACCAAGGAGAAAACAACGGTGCTTGTGGCCATGGTTGCAAGGATTGTTTACCTTACACAAAGTTCGTTAATACGTATGTCCGTTGCTTTGAGTTTACACTTTGCGTGGGGCTCACAACTTAATACCAGCGAGATGTTATGGATAGATATCTCAAGGTGGATGATTAGTAAGTAGATGCTGATGAATAAACGGTCTACTTGTCTTGGCGTACTGCCCATTACTTTTGAGCCTCTAACTTTCTAGTAGCATGATTAGCATTGCTGTGCGTTTATAATTATGTCAATTGCGCAGCTATACTTTGTTTACCCAACATAGTTGTTTATCGTCTTTTGGGAGACAGACATCACTAGTGAACATCATGAGACTCTGGTCCGTATTACCACCATTGTTTACACCTCCACCATTTACTATTTTTGTTTACTTTTGTTTTGCAATCACTATCACTATTCCCGCTTGTGTTTTGATGCTTTGTAAACTACAAGGCTCGGGAGATTGATAACCTCTCTGAACTCGTTGTGAGCAAAGTTATTTGTTGTGTGTGCAGGTCCACCTCTTCTGCTAGCGCCAGAGCAACAGACACCTACTTGTTGATCCTCGGAGTCCTCCTGGTTTGATAAACCTTACAATCCCCGTGTAAGGGAAATCTGCTGCTGACTACATCTCCACCTTCCACTTGGGGTAACCAACGAGGGTTCAGAAGTATATCCATCAACTCGTCATCAAGCAAATTTCTGGCGCCATTGTCGGGGACTCCAGTCTTCACGATAGGGGAGTTGCACACTATCATTTACCTTTGCTTTCTAGTTTTTGCTTTAGAGTCTTATACCAAAAACCACAAAAAAATTAGTTACTTTGCTTTTCTTAGTCAGTATGTCTAAGTCCTTTGCCTTTGGTTTTGCACCTGAAGGAGAGATTCTCACCTTCAAACGAAGGGTTGGAGAAAGTTTGAAAGATGCCTGGTATAGAATTAAAGATTCTCAAGATAGAGCCACCAAGAAGCCATCCACCACTATTTTGCTTAGAAATATTTATGTTGGTATTACTTCTTGGAATAGGTTTGTTCTAGACACAACAATAGGTGGGAATTTCTTGGAAGCTCCCGTTTGGGAGGTTCTTAACGTTATGGAAAATCTTGTCAGAATACCACATATAGTTGACATAAAGGATGATATCACTTTAGCTCACATTATGAGTAAACTTGAGAATATAGAGCTAGAGATGCCAAGCAAGAGTAAAATAAATGAAGTAGATCGTAGGATTCAAGGGAACTTAAATAGACTTGATAGCTCCATGCACAAAATTTACAAAACTTTGGAGACCCTTAAATCCCATGATATGTATCCTTCTAGGATCGATAAGATCGAGGATATTATTGAAACTTTAGGCACTACTCTATCCTCCATCAAGAATAAAAAGGTAGAAACCTCCAAAATTAAGGAACCTAAGTTCGTTCACGTACCCAAGGTTCCTCAACTCAAAACGAGTATACCTATTGCTAAGGGTATTGAAACTGTGAAGACCTTGGAAGAGATACCTCTCGTAAATAGAATTAGAAATGAAATTCCGAATGGTCTTACTATAAGTGTTGTCACTAGGCCACTCTTTGAGAGTCCTCTTAAGATTAGTTGTACTATTGAAGAGCTTTTTGATGATCTTTGTGATGGTTCAATTGATACAACTTGATCTTTTTTGCATCATGCCTAGCTTAAAGGCATAAAAGAAAGCGCTTGTTGGGAGGCAACCCAATTTGTTTGTACTTTCAGTTTTAGTGGTGTTGATGCTTGCTACTACTATAGCAAGATCATTGTATCTTTATTTTCAAGCTTTGTGCCAAGTTTTAGCCTCCGACTGCAAGAAAGTTCAAAAGTTGTGACATGCTATCCAGAAACAGATTCTGTTTGATTGATAGAACAATTCTCCAAAAATGACCAGATCATGTTTTTGATCTGAATATTTTTGAAAGTATGCTCTATGTAACTGTATTTATGGCATCTGTTCTGAGTTTCTTTATTTGAGTTACACAAGTGCCCCTAAAAAATATTTACTACGTGATGTTCTGTTTTTCAAAGATTCTACCACGTTTTGCGTTTTCATCATTTTGCAAATCTTAAGCTTGCTTTTTCTTTGCAAAAACATTTTGGCAATCTTGATAAACAGTAGTTCTTCATGAAAATATTTAGTTCCAGTAGAGAATACATTATTTTATTATGGGCACTAACCACTCTAATCAGCTTATGATGAGTTCCGCATGAAGGGAGTTTTCAAGTATGCGATGGAAGATGATGAAAGAAGATTCACAAGTGTCAAGCGCTCAAGCTTGGGGATGCCCCATGCAACCCCAAATAATATTCAAGGAGACTCAAGTGTCTAAGCTTGGGGATGCCCCCGTGCACCCCCTTCTCCATTAACAATCATCAGTTCGTCCTTCTCCATGCTATATTTTTATCACTTCATATGTTATGTGCTATGCTTGGAGCGTCGCGCTCTTTACTTTTCAGTTTGTTTTAGTTTTGCTTGTTGTTCATAAGAAGTTGGAACCTAGCCTTGTTTGTCTGGGAGAGAAACACGCTCCACTCCACCCTAGAACACAACATACATTTTCATGCTTATCTTTTTGTGTGTTTTTATCTTTTCGTAGCTGCTGTCATGCTTAGCTCTTAGATTTCATGCTTAATCTTTTTAAGAGCTTTTATTTAGGTTGCTTTTGGAACTCTCTTGAGTTATCATGCTTATCTTGTTTAGAGAGTTGTCTTGTTGCACTCATTTGTATATCTTGCATGAGTAGGTAACTGAGGTTGCTATTTAAGTATAGTAGTAACTGATACGCCATTTTGCATGATGCTTTTATGTTGATATTTATCGCTTTATGGGCTGTTATTACACTTCACGGTACAATACTTATGCCTTTTCTCTCTTATTTTGCAAGGTTTACATGAAGAGGGAGAATGCCGACAGCTGGAATTCTGGCCTGAAAAAGGAGCAAGTTTGAGATACCTATTCTACACAACTCCAAAAGCCGTGAAAATCAACGAGGAATTATTTTGAATTTATAAAAATACTGGGCGGAATAAGTACCAGAGGGGAGCCACCCGGAGGACACAAGCCTGCTAGGCGCGGCCTACCCCCTAGCCGCGCCTAGGGGGCTTGTGAGCTCCTAGCTGGCCCTCTGGCTCCCCTCTTTTTCTATAAGGAGGGTTTCATTCCAGAAAAAAACAGGAGGAGGCTTTCGGGAGGAATCGCCGCCACCACGAGGCAGAACTTGAGCACAACCAATCTAGAGCTCCGACAGGGTCGTCCTGCTGGGGAAACTTCCCTCCCGGAGGGGGAAATTGTCGCCATCATCATCACCAACACTCCTCTCATCGGAGGGGACTCGTCACCATCAACATCTTCATCAACACCATCTCATCTCCAAACCCTAGTTCATCTCCTGTAACCAATCTCCGTCTCGCGACTCCGATTGGTACTTGTAAGGTTGCTAGTAGTGTTAATTACTCTTTTTAGTTGATGCTAATTGGATTACTCAGTGGAAGATTATATGTTCAGATCCTTGATGTTAGTCAATACCTCTATGGTCATGAATATAATTATGCTTTGTGAGTAGTCACTTTTGTTCCTGAGGACATGGGATAAGTCATGCTATGAGTAGTCATGTGAATTTGGTATTCGTTCGATATTTTTGATGCGTTGTATGTTGTTTTTCCTCTAGTGGTGTTATGTGAACGCCGACTACATAACATTTCACCATTATTTGGTCCTAGAGGAAGGCATTGGGAAGTAGTAAGTAGATGATGGGTTGCTAGAGTGACAAAAGCTTAAACCCTAGTTTATGCGTTGCTTCATAAGGGGCTGATTTGGATCCACTAGTTTAATGCTATGGTTAGACTTAGTCTTAATTCTTCTTTCGTAGTTGCGGATGCTTGCGAGAGTGGTTAATCATAAGTGGGATGTTTTTCCAAGTAAGGGCAGCACCCAAGCACCGGTCCACCCACATATCAAACTATCAAATTAGCGAACGTGAATCATATGAACATGATGAAAACTAGCTTGACAGAAATTCCCATGTGTCCTCGGGAGCACTTTACCTCATATAAGAGTTTGTCCAGGCTTGTCCCTTGCTACAAAAGGGATTGAGCTACTTTGCTGCACAGTTGTTACTATTGTTACTTGCTACTTGCTACGAATCATCTACCACACAACTATATGTTACCGATAATTTTCGTGCTTGCAGAGAATACCTTGCTGAAAACCACTTGTTAGATCCTTCTGCTGCTCATTGGGTTCGATACTCTTACTTATTGAAAGGATTACGATAGATCCCCTACGCTTGTGGGTCATCAGTAACTTGCAATAGTTTTGAGGTATTGATTTGAGTATGTTTGGACTATTGGTGCCAAGAGATTGAGCCTATTAGTGATAGGTGTTGTATTTTGGGAAATCCATGTGTTTTTTCAAGACTAAAAAAATTAGTTGAGAACTCTAGCTACTAGATGGATCGCTAACCTCTGGAGGGGTTGGAATATATAGAGTACCCTCACGTTATCATGGGTCGAGAATGCGCAAGCATAACCAAACCCCCAAACACTCCTCCTCGGGGTACTTGTCTCTTGTGAATCTCCTGACTAGATAGAGAGTTACCGATAATACGTGCACGAGTTCTTCGGACTAATCTGAGTATTCGATTGTTGGCACTTCCACCATCCATATTTTTATATCCTCTTCGGTATCGTGCATTGCTCTTTCTCATCTTGAGAGTTGGTGCAAACTTCGCCGATGCATCCTGTCATCATAAGCCTCATTATATCTTTCCTCAAAACAACCACCATACCTACCTATTAAGGTATTTCCATAGCCTTTCCGAGATACATTGCCATGCAACATCCACCATCTCATCACTTGATCTTCATGTCATACATGCTTTTTCTTCATCGTGGAGCCGCATGCTAGTTGGGCCTTGCCCTTATTATTGCTACATGATGCGCTAGTTTAATTGCATATCCTGCTACACTGGCAGAGGCATACATTTGCATACATGATGATAGTTTTCATTTGTCTTTATGTTGAGTACTTCTTATAAAGTGTGAAGATATTCTTTTTATTCTATTAAAACATAGAGTGTTGTCCTTAAGTGAGGAAAAGATCCCAAAGAGGACAAATTAAAAGATCCCAAAAGAAGACAAATTAAAAGATCCCAAAGAGGACAAATGAGAGATAAATAGAAAGAGCCAAAGAGACCACAAAAAAATAAATAAATAAATAGAAAGAGAGAAGGGGGCAACACTACTATTCCTTTTGAAAGATCCACACTCATACTCCATTGTTATATTTGTACTCCATAGAAATTATCATTCATGCATAACTATGTGAGGACCCTTACACTATAGAACTTGGTTTGTATATTCCAATGATGAGCCTCCTCAAATGAGCTCTAGGTCTTCATGAGCAAGCAAGTTGGATGCACCCCCACTAGTTCCATTGGAGAGCTTACCTTAGCTCATATGTGCATCCGTTGCATGGCAATCCCTACTCCTCACATCATATCTATCATTTGGCTTTCTCTCGCCTATGGTTGTCCTCATTGATGTGAGCCTTTCACATCTTTTTGTCTTCCTTCCCCATCATTATTCTATTTGCCATCCTAAGTGCCAACATATCTTGCTTGCACTCATCCATTGAATGAGTGCTCAAAGTCGAAAGGGAGAGGACCATTTTGATTTGTGCCTGACTAGTGGTCTGGGGATGAGCCAAAATAAGATTCCGAAGGAGACCAAGTGTGAAGTTTTAGTTGATTGATTTCTAAATTAAACTACAAAATAATTTTATGCTCTAAACCCATCTCCCACTTGTTGCACGCAAACACGATTTGGAGACATTCGAGTCATGGATAGCGAGAGCTCTTGCAGCATTATGTTCTTACTTTTCTTTTTTCAAAACTAAAAAACTCTTGCTTGTTATTGTCTTGACTTGAATTGCATATCTTACTTGCTTTACTTTGAAGTTCTTATATGTGTGTTAGCATGTCACCACAGAAATTATTTGTGTTATCATTTACCTACTTGAGGACGAGCAGGAATTAAGCTTGGGGATGTTGATACGTCCTAAATGTATCTATAATTTTTGTTTGTTCCACGATCTTTTGGGTGACATTGTTATATGTTTTGCTACACTTTCATACCTCTTTACACATATTTGGACTAACCTACTAACTAAGTGCACCTAGTGCGAGTTTCTGTGTGCTGATATCTTTTTTCGTAGGGAGTATTACCCAAATTTACAGAGTCCCAATAATATATAAAAATCAGCATTACAGAACCTTTGAGAAGCAGCAAGGTAGGCCAGAGGGGAGCCAGGGATTGCCCAGGCGGCCTCCCTACATGGGTCACCCCCTGGCCGCGCCACCAGGCCCTCTGGGTGGGTCCCACGCCCTCTGGTGCCCTCCTTCAGCCTATATTTACCTCTCCGAGAGGAAACCCTTCCACAAGATCCAGAATCGCGAATTTCTCCATCGTTCCGCCGACGCTGTGCTTCTCAGATCGGTAGAGTCAGAAGAACTCTTCCCGGCACCCTTTCGGAGGGAGGATTGACTTCCTGTACGTGCTGTGATTAGTCCTCCTTGGACCGTGAGTCCATGACCAGTAGCTATGTGATGTCTTCTCTCCAATCTTGTGCTTCAATGTTTAGCCCTTGTGAGCTGCCCTACATGATCAAGGCATCAATGTAATTTTCCTGCTATTGCTATGCTTGGTTTGCTCGGATCCGATGGATTATGAGATTATGTTTAGATTGTGATGAGTTATATATTTGGTTATCCTTTCATATTATATTCTTGAGTGATTCATGCATGTTCTCCATTGCTTTTTATTGCTTTGGTCGGGTAGTAGATTGTAACTCCAAGAGGGAGCGTTATGCATGATTGTGGGTTCATGCCCCGTGATGTCTAGCTTGAGTGAAGAAACATGAGACTAGGGGATGTGCTGTTGCCACCAGGGAGAAAACAACGGTGTCTGTGACCATGGTTGCAAGGATTGTTTACCTTACGCAAAGTTCATTAATGCAGTTGTCCGTTGCTTTGAGTTTACACTTTGGGTGGGGCTCGCAACTTAATACCAGCGAGATGTTATGGATAGATATCTCAAGGTGTATGATTAGTAAGTACATGCTGATGAATAAACGGTCTACTTGTCTTGGCGTACTGCCCATTACTTTTGAGCCTCTAACTTTCTAGTAGCATGATTAGCATTGCGGTGGGTTTATAATTGTGTCAATTGCCCAACTATAATTTGTTTACCCAGCATAGTTGTTTATCGTCTTTTGGGAGAGAGACATCACTAGTGAACACCATGAGTCTCTGGTCCATATTACCACCATTGTTTACACCTCCACCATTTACTATTTTTATTTACTTTTCTTTTGCATTCACTATCACTATTCCCGCTTGTGTTTTGATCCTTTGCAAACTACAAGGCCGGAGAGATTGACAACCTCTCTGAACTCGTTTGGAGCAAAGTTATTTATTGTGTGTGCAGGTTCACATGTTTTGCTAGTGCCAGAGCAGCGGACACCTACTTGTTGATCCTCGGAGTCCTCCTGGTTTGATAAACCTTACAGTCCCCGTATAAGGGAAATTTGCTCCTGACTACATCTCCACCTTCCACATGGGGTAACCAACGAGGGGCGAGAAGTATATCCATCAACTCGTCATCAGAGGACCACGACGCACCATACTCAATCCACCCTGGTGGGACCAAGATGTATCAAGACCTCAAGGAAAGATTCTGTTGGCATGGCATGAAGCGGGAAATAGCCTCCTATATCACCATGTGCGACGTATGCGAGCGGGTCAAAGCTGAGCACCAGCAACCTGCTGGGTTGTTACAACCTCTCCATGTGCCTGAATGGAAGTGGGATAAAGTCGGTATGGACTAAGTCACCGGTCTACCCAGGTCCAGCAGAGGCCATGACTCCATATGGGTCATTGTCGATCACCTGACCAATGTCTCACACTTCATTGCTGTCAGCACCACTTATGGTGGTGACAAGCTGGCTAGTCTCTACATTGAGCGTGTTGTGAGCTCCATGGAGTTCCCAAGAAAATTGTGTCCGACCGAGGCACGCAGTTCACCTCAAGATTGTGTAAGAAGTTCCAAGAAGCTCTGGGAACCAAGCTCTCTTTCAGCACCGCCTTCCACCCGCGGACGGGTGGACAGAGGGAGCATGTCAATTAAATACTTGAGGATATACTCCGCGCTTATGTCTTAGCACGTGGGACCAAATGGGAAGAGTGACTGCCATTCGCTGAGTTATCAGACAACAACAACTATCAGTCCGATAAGTGCCGCACCCCGCTCAACTGGTGCGAAACTGGTGAAGGGTTGATTTTTGGGCCAGACGTTTTCCGTTAAGATGAAGACATGTTGCAACTTGTCAGGGAGCACCTAAAAGCTGCCAAGTCGCGACAGAAGAGCTTAGTGGATTCTCACTGCAGAGAGGTGGAGTTCAACCCCGGAGAACAGGTGTACCTCAGCGTCACACCTATCAAACAGACTAAGTATTTCCACATCAAGGGGAAACTTGCTCCAAGATTCATTGGACCTTTTAAGATCACGACAAGGCGTGGAGAAGTCGCCTAGTAGTTGGAGCTACCTCCGGAACTTTCTGGTGTGCACAACGTCTTCCATGTATCACAACATCGGAAGTGACTTCAAGCGCCGAACCGTCCAGATCTTTATAAGGACATCGACCATCGAGCCATTGACCTTCAACCTGACCTCACTTATCGCGAGAGACCGATCCGCATCCTGGACGAAGCTGAGTGTTGTACCAGAAGCCGCACAATCAAGTACTTCAAGGTTCAATGGAGCAACCACACCGAAGCAGAAGCAACATGGGAGCGTGAAGACAATCTCCAATCCGAATTTTATGTACCTTTTTAGCACCTAGCTTAGGAACCTCGGGGACGAGATTCTTGTAAGGGGGATAGGTCTGTCACACCCTGTTTCCACTTTGTTTCAACTGTAGTCTTTTCAAATTTGGAGTTTATTAAAACTTTTTAAGCAAATGCTATGAGTGCCATGACTGTCATTGTTTGTGTGTACGCTTAAGTGTGTGGACCTAAAAACAATAGTTTTATAACATAATATTTCCAAAAAAGTTCCTTTCTCTCATTTCGATTAATTCAAAACCTTGCTCTGGGGTTTGCACTAAAAGTCCCTGATTCCAAGGGGGTGCCTTCACAAAAAGACTATATGCTGATTTTGGCACTATTATAACTCTCCAAGATCATAAAATAATTATTTTATAAAATAGTTTTCTATTTTATTTGGATGTCCTTTCGTGAGGCCAGAAATGATATTTCTGAGTGGAAAATTATTTTTCTACCTTTGAAAAATATGAGAAAATTTGGAGATACTCATAGGACATATATTTTCCATATATAAGATTTTCAACCCCTATTTATGTTCAAAATATTTGAGCAAACCTTTGAAAACCTATTCTGTTTGTTTTGACCTTTTGAAATATTTCCAAAGGAAATATTCTCAATAAATTCTCAGAAAATTCAAGCATGCTTCCCAAGATATATTTGGTGATCATGCCAAGTTTCACCTCGTTTCAAGGTGGTTTGGTTCACTAAATGGTCCTAAAATCCTTCTTGTCCAGAAGCAAATTGTAGCAACCATACATAGGAAAGTTTGCCCAAATGGCCTGAAACTTTGTAGGAGTGCTCAATACCCCAAATGAGGAGACCCTGCGAAGAATTGGATTTGTGGGGAGTAATTTACTCACATTCTCCTTTAATAAGGCAAGACTCCATTTGGGGATGTTTTCAAGTTTACACTGTCGAACTTGTCCAATGGAGCTCAAATTTGGTAGAGCATCCTAATTTTGCCTAAAACACAATCCTGTTAACTTTCAGCATCATTGGTGGGGGTTAGTTGCCCCAAACCCATATCAAACACCTTCAACCAGATTGGTCTATCAGCACCTAGCACTCTCTACACCCACTCCCTTCTAACTAAACTCCTGGCATATGCTACCAGCACCACTCCTCAACTACACACGAGTGGCCCCTCTTTGGTTCCAAGCATCTAAGCCAAAATCACCAATTTAGTTTTTGACTCAAGGATGATGGCATCTCCTAAAGCACTTCCCATTGACCAGCAATACATCTCTCGGCTCCTAGCAGCTGAGGGGCATCTAAGCCAACCCCCAAACACACCAGACAGGGACAAAGAACACCAGAGCGTGCCAGCATGCCGTGGCATGCCAAATCTGCAATCTGGGCACGCTACAGGGCGCACCCGAGGTAAAGGACGCCAACCCCGGCCGGTTCTCACCTCCCCTCGGTGTCTCTCCACGTCACCGACAACCACCCGACTCAAGGCAGCCTCAGGGCCCCCTTCTCTCCCTCTCTACTAACTCAGGCGACGCGTGCCCGCGTGCGTCCGAATCGGTCAGTAGGGCGTGGCCCCGCAACACACGTGAACAGAGGCCCCGCTCCCTCTCATTCAGTCTCTCGAGTCTCAAACCACGTCTACATAACCGTGGTTTTGACCCCGAGCTCTCTCTCCCTCTCCTGCAGCCGCGGTGAAACCACCGCCCCTCCCCCGCTCGGTGCGCCGTTGCTGGCCTATAAATATCCCCCCCCCCTTCACTCCAACACCTCACCCCTCTCTTCTAGACCTTCAATCGAGCCCCTAGCCACTCCACTCGAGCAAGAAGAGCTCTGGTGCTCGATATCGACCGAGGCCCCGTCGCTTTGGAGCTCCGTCAATCTCGGGCTACAGGCCAGCTCTCATGCTCGTCTCAACTCCTCTGTGGCCGTAGTACTCTCAAGAAGCTTCTCCACCTCTTCCCTGAGATTTTACCTGCCGGTAGCACCCATCTCCACCACCACCCGAATCATCTCTGTCGTGGCCACATCATCGTCGGTGACTCTGGTCCTTCCCGCCGGTCCTTCCACCTCTGACAGGTAGGTGGCGATGCCACGGTGCCATTCCTGCTATGTCCTAGCCACGAGGGCATTCTAGCCGCCACCGGCGTGCCTCCCTTCCGCTCTGTCCAGAGGAGGAAGACAACCCCGACAGGCATGCCCCACCTGTCGGTGGCCAGCCTCTCCCCCTCTCTCCTCTCTCTGTCATTGACCACAGGGGCCCGCGCGTCAGCTTTAAACCTGACGACGCGCCAGCACCTGGGCTAGCTGGATGGCTAACTGGCCGGTTGGCCATTTGGGCTGGCCCAGCTGCTGGCCGAGCCAGGCTAGGGGTTGAGCCCCCTTTCTTTTTCTTTAAAATCTGATTTAAACTATTTTTGCAGGGTAAAATATTTAATCAACTTTCAATATTTTTCCACCCCAATTCTCTTAAAAAGGTGTAGAATTTGTTAGTCCTGTTGTGCAAATTTTTGCAAAGACTTTTATACATAGCTTTAATTAAAATGCCTAGTTTAAATATTTTAGCTCCTCTTAAATAGATTTTGAAAATATCTTTTTACATCAAAACCAGAGACAACATTTTTAAAACTAAAGCTAAGATTTTTCAGAATAGGTTAAGATTTTTTAAAGTGAGTTTGTGCTCTGTTTCTGAATGTGCTTCTTATTATCGTTATTATTATCGCGCGGATAGATCACACGTTTGACGAAGAACTTGGACCCAAAGACCCGAAAGACCCCGGATACCTAGCTGATCAATGCAAGCAGCCCTTTGACCATGTCTGAGAAAATGTTTTATGCATGGCATATTGGTTACTCAATTTAGATGAATATAGTTAAGATTAATCAGTGCACGCCAACATGGTGTTTCCGATAGCTCCTCTGGAGCACTTGCATTGAGCATGACCCTATCATCTATGAGGGTCACACTAATAAAATGTTGGCAAGTAGACAGTAGTGCTACTCATAGAAAGTGCATGTGCATGATGATGGTAACACAGAGTTGAGATCAAAGGTTTTACGAAAACCCCGTCGGGTGCCACTAATGGCCGAGGGTGATGATGTTGAGTTGGGTGACTACTTGTGAACGAAGTGGTGTACCAGAAATGTTTGTGTGAGTGGTTTCAGAAATGGGATTAGATTTATGATGTGTCGACCGTCCCAACCTTACATGTACGACCACGATACCCCTTTATGGTATGGGGCTTTGTTGATTACTTTGGTTGGTACTAGCAAAGAGGTCGCATTACTAGTGGCGGGAGTGATATGGTCACTCTCGTGATGGGGTCGTACCAAGTAGGTCGACCATGCTGTTTTTACGTGTTCCGGGCACACCGTTGGTCCCCGCATGGATGATATAGTCTAGAGTCGGTGCTCGTAAGACGTACATCATGTGGGTTGTGTACCAATCGAGTGGACTCTTTTCTAGTGTCGATGGGGGAAAGGAAATGATCGGGTACTTACCTCGGGCATGTTATATACCGTGAGTCGTGGATGACATGGAAGTTTCCTAGACCTCGTGGGTACAACGTACAACCTCTGCAGAGTGTAAAACTATTCGAATAGTCGTGTCCACACTAAAGGACAGTTGGGTAATCCTACTTAAACTACGTCCAGTCGTTTCCGCATAAACCAAGTGTGCGTGTGTTTAATAGTGTTATCCGAAAGGGATGATGATGTCAAGTTCGTTGGCTTGGCACATGGGTGAACCTGAGGCATTCAACCTTTAACAGATATATTGATATCTGTAACCTGTTCTTCTGATTACCATATACCCTATGATGCATATCCATACAAGTAATTGACAATGCTTATCCTTAAGTAAAACTTGCTTTCCGCAAAGGATGCATATTACTTATTATCGTACCAACTGCATTATCCACATCATGGGTTGTTCGCAAGTACATTCAAAGTACTCACTGGCTTGCCACTTGTTATGTTATTGATCTGACATGGAGGAACCGGAGTATGAAGAAGAATTCATCGTCGGGGACGGACACGCGAACTAGGACGCTTCCCAGTCAGAATGCTTGTTGGTTAAGGCTGATGGCACGGGTTCCCGTTTACTACCAAGTTTTCCGCTAGTAGATGTGTTGGTGTGATTGGCTTCTAGGCCCTATCTATATAAGACTTGACCATGATGGTCATTTGTTGTATCAAATGGTATGTATGGATGTAAGACTCTTATTATTCAGTTTATGTGTGTTCGTTGAGCACTGATCTCTGGGTTCACTGAGCACGTTCATTCGGCGATCTCGACTCGTAAGTCAAGATCCTCACGATTATTCCCTATCATCGCACAATTCTTATGTCCTTTTTCTTTGAATATGATGGGTACATCACAAAGAGCAAAATATCTGGAAACTATATTTCTGGATTGCGAAACCGAGAAAAAGGTAGGAAAATCAACATGCTCCAAATGACGTGCAATTTTATGGAGAATTTTTCTGGAATATTGAAGAATTATTGGGCCAAAAATATACCATAGGGATCCCACCCGTTGGCCCAAGGCAACAGGGCGCGACCACCCCCTTGGTCGCGTCGTGATGCCTTGGGGGCCCTGCTAGCCCTCTGATGCACCTCTTCTCCTATGCGGTGTGTTTTGACCTATAAAAGATCATAAGAAACCTTTCAGGGCGAAGCGCCGCCATCTTGAGGCAGAAACCTGGGCAGAGGCCCTTTTTCTTTCCGGCAGAGAGATTTTGCCGAGGAAACTTCCGTCCGGGTGGGGGAAATTGAAGCCAACTTCATCGCCAATGCTTCCTCCTTTGTGGGAGGACCAATATTCAACAACATATTCACCAACACCATCTCATCTCCAACCCTAGTTCATCTCTTGAATTCAACTTTGTCTCAAAACCTCATATTTGTACCTCTGGGTTACTAGTTGTGTTGATTACATCTTCTAGTTGATGCTTGTTGGATTACTTTGTTGAAGATATTATTATGTTCACAACCTTAATTACTATTATTACACCTATGATCTTGAACATGTTGATGAGGTGTGAGTAGTAACTATTGTTCCTGGGGACATGGGAGAAGTCTTGTTATAAGTAATCATATAAAGTTGGTATTCGTTTGATTTTTTGATGATATGCATTTTTTACTTCTTTAATGGTGTCATGTGAACGTCGACTACATGAGACTTCACCATGTTATGGGCCTAAGGTAAGTCATTGTGGAGTAACAAGTACATGATTGGTTGCGAGAGTGACAGAAGCTTAAACCCAAGTTTATGCGTTGCTTCTTGAGGGGCTGATTTGGATCCACATGTTTAATGCTATGGTTAGATTTATCTTAATTGTTCTTTCGTAGCTTCGGATGCTTGCGAGAGAGGGTAATCATAAGTTGGTTGTTCGTTCATGTAAGAACAACACTGATACGTCTCCATCGTATCTACTTTTCCAAACTCTTTTGTCCTTGTTTTGCACTCTAATTTGCATGATTTGAATGAAACTAACCTGGACTAACGCTGTTTTCAGCAGAATTGCCTTGGTGTTATTTTTGTGCAGAAATCAAAGTTCTCCAAACATCCTGAAAATTTACGGGGAGCAGTTTTGGAAAATAAGAAAAATATCTGCGCCAAGTTCCACCTTAGGGGGTGGGCCAGTGGGCCACAAGCCCTGGCTCCGCCACCACCACTATGGTGGCGGTGGGCAGGCTTGTGGGGCCCACACGGCTCTGCCGCCCCCAATCTCAAGTCTATAAGATCCCTTTCGTCCCAGAAAAAATAAAAAAGAGAAGTTTTCGTCGCGTTTTCGATACGGAGGCGCCGCCACCACTAGTTCTTCATCTGGAGGGCAAATCTGGAGTCCGTCTTGGGCTCCGGAGAGGGGAAATTGTCGCCATCGTCATCATCAACCTTCTTCCCTCTCCAATTCCATGAAGCTCTTCGTCGTTTGTCAGTAATCTATTCGTAGGCTCGTTGGGCGGTGATGAGTAGGATCAGATCTATCATGTAATCGAGTATGTTTTGATGGGGATTGATCCCTAGTATCCACTAAGTTCTAAGATTGATGTTGCTACTACATTGCCATGCATAATGCTTGTCACTAGGGCCCGAGTGCCATGATTTCAGATCTGAAATTATTATGTTGTCACCAATATATGTGTGTTTTAGATCTGATCTTGCAAGTTGTAGTTACCTACTATGTGTTATGATCCGGCAACCCCGGAGTGACAATAACCGGAACCACTCCCGGTGATGACCATAGTTTGAGCAGTTCATGTGTTCACAAAGTGCTAATGCGTTGGTCCGGTTCTTTATTAAAAGGAGAACGTTAATATCCTGTAGTTTCCTTTTGGACCCCGCTGCCACGGGATGGATGGACAATAGATGTCATGCAAGTTCTTTTCCCTAAGCACATATGACAACACACGGAATGCATGCCTACATCACATTGACGAAAGGGAGCTAGCCACATATCTCTCTGTGTTATAGCTGTTGCATGATGAATATCATCCAAACAAATCACCGACCCATTGCCTACGAGTTTGTCCTACTGCTGTTACTTGTCTTGCTCTGCTGCTGCTACTACTATTGTTGCTACTGCTGTTACTTGTCTTGCTCTGCTGCTACTGCTGCTACTACTGTTGCTACTGTTGTTACTTGTTTTGCTCTGCTGCTGCTGCTACTACTGTTGCTATTACTGTCGCTTGCTACTGTTGCTATGTGTTACTGCTGTCACTACTGTTGTTCCTTGCCGCTGCTATTGCTCGTTACACTGCCGTTACTCGCTACTTTGTTGTTACTACTGTGCTTGTAGATACTAATCTTTCTGGTGTGGTTGAATCTGACAAATTCAGCTGCTAATACTCGAGAGTATTCTCTCACCTCCTGTCTCGTAAACCAACAAATTGGGTCGAATACTCTACCCTCGAAAACTGATGCGAACCCACGCACTGGTGGGCCATCGACAACATTCTTCTAGTTCTGTTGCCGGGGAGTGCTAGCAGCATTCTTCTGGTGCCGTTGCAGGGGAAGGTTTGTTGTCATCAGCATTCGTCTAGCCATCGCCGGAGATTGCAATCAACATTTTTCTGGCGGCGTTGCTGGGGAGGTATTGCTATATTCTCTGAGTCACTTGGGATTTATATCTGCTGATCACTGTACAGAATCTGAAGGATCCGAAGACCAAAGTCTTGCCCTCAACTACGAGGGGAGGTAAGGAATTGCCATCTAGCTCTGCATTTGATTCACCTTCAGTTATGAGTAAGTTTTCAACATCACCTCCTGCTAGAAATCTTGATATGTCGCCTATGCTTGATGATGCTTGTGATACTGATGCTAGAGATGCTATTTTGCCTGATGATGCTATGCTTGATACTGCTAGAGATACTCCTTTGCCTGATGTTCCACCAGGAGTGTTCCTTGATGCTCATATTGCTAGAGTTACTGCCAATACTCGTGATGCTTCTGAAACTGCCGATACTAGTGTGATAGAACCTGCTTTTGCTCCTGTTAGATCTAGCTCTCCTAGATATGAATTGCCTGATATACCTGGGGGTTACGTTATGGAGGGAGAAATAGCTGAGGATTTTCTTGCATGTAAGGATGCCTATGACGCTGAGAAATTACTTCTCAAGTGGAACGAAAAATCTCGGGAAGCTAGGATAAAAATGACCCGAAGTTTGCCACTTCGCCTATCTTTGTCACCGATAAGGATTATGAATTCTCTGTCGATCCTGAGATAATCTCTCTAGTCGAATCTAATCCTTTTCACAGTTATGAGTCTGAGACGGTCATATCCCATCTTGCCAAACTATCCGAAATAGCCAACCTTTTCACTGATGAGGAGAAGATCCGCCACTACTATATCCTTAAGTTGTTTCCTTCCTCTCTAAAGGATGACGCTAAAGTCTGGTTCACCTCTCTTGCTCCTGGATGTGTGCATAGTCCCCAGGAGATGGTCTATTACTTCTGTGAGAAATATTTCCCTGCCCATAAGAAGCAAGCTGCGTTGCAGGAAATATACAACTTTGCTCAACTCCAGGAAAAGAGTCTTCCACAAGCTTGGGGGAGGCTCGTCCAGCTACAGAATGCTTTGCCTGATCACCCTCTTAATAAGATTGAGATACTTGATATCCTCTATAATGGACTTACCGATGCCTCTAGAGACCACCTAGATAGTTGTGCCGGTTGTGTTTTTAGGGAACGAACTGTGGAACAAGCTGAGACTCTACTGAATAACATCTTGATCAATGATAATGCTTGGACTATTCACGAACCACCTCCTAAGCCAACTCCTAAGAAAAGAGGTCTTCTATTCCTCAGTCCCGAATATATGCAAGAAGCCAAGAAATCTATGCAAGAGAAAGGCATTAGATCTGAGGATGTCAAAAATCTACCACCTATCGAAGAGATCCATGGTCTCGATAACCCGATACAGGTAGTGGAAGTGAATTCTCTGCGTAGGTTTGATGAGAGTGATATTCCTTTTGATAAACCTGCTAGCCTATGCTTTGATGAATTTGACAACTTTGTTGCCAAACAACAGAGTTTCAATGATTATGTTAGCACACATCTGGAACAAAGTACTCGTATGCTTAGCCATTTAAGTGCTTGTGTAGAAAGAAATGTCAATGATCTGAAGCTTCTGAGTAAACATGCCTTTATGATTACTACTCAGGTAGAACAAGTACTTTAAGCTCACAATGACCTGCTCAATGAATTAAATCACAATTCTGTCAGAGTCATTACTAGAGGAGGCAAAATGACTCAGGAACCTTTGTATCCTGAAGGTCATCCTAAGAGAATTGATCAAGATTCTCAAGGAATCAATGCTGATACACCCAGTCATCCTAAGGAGAAGAAGAAGGATGATTGAAACTTGCACGTCAGTTCACCAAATACTGTCACACTTGAAGAACCTAATGATATCTCTGCGTATGATACAGAAACACAATCTGGTGATGAAAATGAACCCTGTTGACAATATGGACAGTGATGTTCAAAGTAATGCTCAACCTAGCAATGATGAGGATGTGGAGATTGAACCTACGGTTAATCCTGATAATCCACAACCTAAGAGATACGATAAGAATGACTTCACTGCTAGGAAGCATGGTAAAGAAAGAGAGTCATGGGTTCAGAGACATATGCCCTTCCCTCCTAAGCCATCCAAGAAAAAGGATGATGAGGATTTTGAGCGCTTCGTTGAGATGATAAGACCCGTCTTTCTGTAGATGCGGTTAACTGATATGCTCAAGATGTCTCCGTATGCCAAGTACATGAAAGATATCATGACTAATAAACGGAAGATACCAGATCTTGAGATCTCCACCATGCTTGCCAACTACACTTTTAAAGGTGGAACTCCTAAGAAACTTGGTGATCCCGGAGTGCCCACTATACCTTGCTCCATTAAAGGAAACTACGTAAGAACTGCCTTATGTGACCTTGGGGCCGGTGTTAGTGTTATGCCACTTTCTCTTTATCGTAGACTTGAGTTGGATAAGTTGACACCCACTGAAATTTCTCTGCAAATGGCCGACAAATCAACTTCTTTCCCTATCGGCGTTTGCGAGGATGTGCCTGTTGTGGTTGCTAATACCACTATCTTAAGAGACTTTGTTATCTTGGATATTCCCGAGGATGATGCCATGGCTATCATCCTCGGAAGACCCTTTTTAAACACTGCAGGGGCTGTTATAGATTGAAACAAAGGCAATGTCACTTTCCATGTCAACGGTAATGAGCACACCGTGCACTTTCCGAAGAAACGATATCAAGTACATTGCATCAATGCTATCGAAAAGACTTCATCGATTCTCATTGGGAGCTTTGAATGCCCTATTCCTCATGTCAAGATGAAGTATGATTTGCTTGCTGGGGAGATACGTATCCCCATTGAGGTTACTTAGTGGCTATTCGAAAATTTTCCGTTCTCTCTTGCGATTCGAGAAGGTTTTGTTATAAGGACTTGATCAATCCCATTGACGGATTTCTTTCGATAACCATGAAACGGATGAACCAAAGAGTCACATACCTCTATTTTGAGTTTTCATTTTCTGTTGCTTAGAAGAAAAATGATTGAATTAGATTAGTTTTTCCTGTTTTTTGTTTTAGCGTCCCGGAGAAAAATACCTCAAAAATAAAGGTTCTCCGACGGTCCTGAAAATTTAGTATGATTTTTTCTGGAATATTTGAAAATTTTTGGGCCTGAGAGCTGGCCTGGGGGTCTGACCAGTGGGCCACAAGCCCTGCCACCGCCACCTACCCCCTTGGTGGCGGGGTGCAAGCTTGTGGGGCGCACAAGCACCCCCTCCACTCATTCCAGCTCTCAGCCTCTTCTTCCACCTCCAGAAAAAATTGTTTCGCACCTCAAACCCATGTTCTTGCTCATTTGGCTGTGATTTTCGATCTCCTTGCTCAAAGCACCATTCTCCAAACTATTTTGGGAAATTACTCCTTGGTAAGTGAATCCTCCATTGGTCCAATTAGTTTCTGCTCTAGTGCTTTATCCTTTGCGTATTCTTGCTACCTTGTCAACTGAGTTGCTTGAGGACAAGCAAGGTTTTGAGCTTGGGGGAGTTGATATGTCTCCATCGTATCTACTTTTCCAAACTCTTTTGCCCTTGTTTTGGACTCTAATTTGCATGATTTGAATGGAACTAACCTGGACTAACGTTGTTTTCAGCAGAATTGCCTTGGTGTTATTTTTGTGCAGAAATCAAAGTTCTCCAAACGTCCTGAAAAATTACGGGGAGCAGTTTTGGAAAATAAGAAAAATATTTGCGCCAAGTTCCACCTTAGGGGGTGGGCCAGTGGGCCACAAGCCCTGGCTCCGCCACCCCCCCCCCTAGTGGCGGTGGGCAGGCTTGTGGGGCCCACACGGCTGTGCCGCCCCCAATCTCAGGTCTATAAGATCCCTTTCGTCCCAAAAAAAATAAAAAAGAGAAGTTTTCGTCGTGTTTTCTCTACGAAGGCGCCGCCACCACCTGTTCTTCATCTGGAGGGCAGATCTGGAGTCCGTCTTGGGCTCCGGAGAGGGGAAATCGTCGCCATCGTCATCATCAACCTTCTTCCCTCTCCAATTCCATGAAGCTCTTCGTCGTTTCTGAGTAATCTATTCGTAGGCTCGCTGGGCGGTGATGAGTAGGATGAGATCTATCATGTAATCCAGTTAGTTTTGATGGGGATTGATCCCTAGTATCCACTATGTTCTGAGCTTGATGTTGCTACTACTTTGCCATGCTTAATGCTTCTCACTAGGGCCTGAGTGCCATGATTTCAGATCTGAAATTATTATGTTGTCACCAATATATGTGTGTTTTAGATCAGATCTTGCAAGTTGTAGTTACCTACTATGTGTTATGATCCGGCAACCCCGGAGTGACAACAACCGGAACCACTCCCGATGATGACCATAGTTTGAGGAGTTCATGTGTTCACCAAGTGCTAATGCGTTGGTCCGGTTCTTTATTAAAAGGAGAACCTTAATATCCCGTAGTTTCCTTTTGGACCCCGCTGCCAGGGGAGGGATGGACAATAGATGTCATTTAAGTTCTTTTCCCTAAGCACGGATGACGACACACGGAATGCATGCCTACATCACATTGGCGAACGGGAGCTAGCCACATATCTCTCCGTGTTATAGCTGTTGCATGATGATTATAATCCAAACAAATCACCGACCCATTGCCTACGAGTTTGTCATACTGTTGTTACTTGTCTTGCTCTACTGCTACTGCTACTGTTGCTACTGTTGTTACTTGTCTTGCTCTGCTGCTACTGCTGCTACTACTGTTGCTACTGCTGTTACTTGTTTTGCTCTGCTGTTGCTGCTACTACTGTTGCTATTACTGTTGCTTGCTACTGTTGCTACGTGCTACTGCTGTCACTACTGCTATTCCTTGCCGCTGCTATTGCTCGTTACACTGCCGTTACTCGCTACTTTGTTGTTACTACTGTGCTTGCAGATAGTAATCTTTCAGGTGTGGTTGAATCTAACAAATTCAGCTGCTAATACTCGAGAGTATTCTATCACCTCCTGTCTGGTAAACCAACAAATTGGGTCGAATACTCTACCCTCGAAAACTGCTACGAACCCACGCGCTGGTGGACCATCAACAACATTCTTCTAGTTCCGTTGCCGGGGAGTGCTAGCAGCATTCTTATGGTGCCGTTGCAGGGGAAGGTTTGTTGTCATCAGCATTCGTCTAGCCATCGCCAGAGATTCCAATCAAACACCTTAGCACCGGTCCACCAACATATCAAATTATCAAAGTAGCGAACGCGAATCAACTCAATATGATGAATATGACTAGACAGAAATTCCCATGTGTCCTCGGGAGCGCTTGCTTTATATAAGAGTACTTTGAGGCCCGCCCTTTTCAATAAAAAGGATTGGGATACCTTGGTGCACCTTTGCTACTACCATTACTTGTCACTTGTTATGAATTATCTTGCTACAAAACTAACTATCACTATTACTTACAACACTTACAGAGAATACCTTGCTAAAAACCTCTTATCATTTCCAACCACTCCTCGTTGGATTCTACACCATAACTTATCGAAAGGACAAAGATTAATCCCCTTTACTTGTGGGTCATCATGTAGTAAGTGGGGCACTCTGATCACAGGTCTTCATGTGTCCTCGCACATGCCTGCAAGTAGTACCTAGCATGAATGGCCTTAGTTTTACTAAAGGGCGATTTCCCACCCGCAGCTACTGCTTCTTTGTACTCGAGATCCTAGTGTCGTCGTCTCGTGCCACACCCATACATTGGGTGTGTGTGTTCTTCTTCCAAAGTTCCGATTACATGGCACTCTTCTTATAAACTCTTCACTGGATCTAACCCTTTTCAACAATGTCGAGTATTCCTTTGTAATTTGGGGGTATGAGGGGATTTGGTCTTGTCCTTGACTCAAGTACTTATTGTACAACACATGCTTCCAATTTCTCCAAGCATTGCATGCCTTCTTCTGTATAGCTTGTTCCACCTACTGTCTTTACACATCGGGAACGTTGGAGTGCTCCATGGTCTCCGGTATATCTTGTGTCGTGTTTCTTTATCAGCCTCCCAAAAGCTTGACAGATTAATGTTGAGCCCTACCTTGCCAACAAATCCACACACCCTCCTGAACCTCGTGCGTGCTTTATCTAATTTACTTGGAACCCAAGACTTCAAATCAATGTCAGCTACTTCATACAAACCTTTAGGCTGCTGTGTGGAATTCCTTCGAGCGTTCTTCTATGTCTTGACTGGAAGAGTGATTGTGGCAGCTCTATCCGGTCCTCATTTCATAAACCACGACCATCTGCTGCAAATATGTTGGTTTTGGACTCATATGAAGATCCATCGACAGAAGTATGACTTTCATCCTTGCTAATCGACATCTACAGAGGTCACATAAAATTTTGGAAAAGGGGGATAAGCATAAACTACAAGTACCAACTTAGCAGCAAGTTGTCTAAACACGACATGTGATAATTTGGAAATGTACGACTAATCTCTTCATTTTTTGTGCTCACGCGCACATGATATGTAACTCGACAATAACTAATTGGAACAAATAGAAATTATATGTAGTTAGAATGTTGATAATGAACATAAATACACTCGTCATTGTTTTATAACCATTTTGGGGAAAACCCGAACCAAATAGGTAAAGGGGTCGTGAGGTAATAGACCTCACCGCGATGGAGGGAAGTAACTAACAGGTTTTTGTGCAAACCCGACAGGAAAGGCGAGGCTACAAGATTGATATTCTATAAGGTGCTGGCAGAAGATGGCGACGCGCGGTAGTCGCGTGTTCATAATGGCAGCGAGGAGTGGGTTCACGGCTTGGTTGAGCAAGAGGGTGCCAGAAAGGGTTCTCGTATGGATCTGGGGGATGGGAGGGAGCTGGCCGTGGAGTTTGGGTAGAATATGGAGACTATTGAGTGAAGGAGGGAAGGGCACAAGTGGGGAGCATGTTGACGGCTTTAGTGAAAAGGGTGACAAAAGAGCGTCGGCACCCCATTGGAAGGGCTATGCAAACGGTTACATATAGTAATCTGCTACCTCTTAAGCTTGTGTTGGTTTTTCCTTTGAAGAGGAAAGGGTGATGCAGCACAGTAGCAGTAAGTATTTCCCTCAGTTTGAGAACCAAGGTATCAATCCAGTAGGAGTAGCAAGCAAAGTTCCTAAAGTACCTGCGCAATAACAGCAAACTTGCACCCAACGATACAAAAGGGGTTGTCAATCCCTTCATGATTGATTGCAAGGTGAGATCTAAAGGCGAAAAGTGCAACAAAGTAAAAGTGTGGAGCTGAAAATATAATGTGAAGCAGACCCGGGGGCCATAGTGTTCACTAGAGGCTTCTCTCATGATAGCAAATATTACAGTGGGTGAACGAATTACTGTCGAGCAATTGATAGGACCACACAAAGTCATGACGATATCTAAGGCAATGATCATACATAAAGGCATCACGTCCGAGACAAGTACATTGATACTTTCTGCATCTACTACTATTCCTCCACACATCGCCCGCTATCCAACATGCATCTAGTGTATTGAGTTCATGACAAACAGAGTAACGCCTTAACCAAGATGACATGATGTAGAGGGATAAATTCATGCAATAGGCATAAAACCCATCTTTTTACCCTTGATGGCAACAACACGATGCGAGCCTCGCAACCCCTTCTGTCACTGGGTGAGGTCACCGCATGGTATGAACCCAAAACCAAGCACTTTTCCCATTGCAAGAATCATAGATCAAGTTGGCCAAACAAAAGCCACAACTCAAAGAGAATTACAAGGATATGAAATCATGCATATAAGAGATCAGAAGAATCTCAAATAAGATTCACAGATAATATGATCATAAATCGACAATTCATCGGATCTCGACAAACACACCGCAAAAGAAGATTACATCTGATAGATCTCCATGAAGATCATGGAGAACTTTGTATTGAAGATCCAAGAGAGAGAAGAAGCGATATAACTAGTAGCTATGGACCTGAAGGTCAATGGTGAACTACTCACCCATCAACGGAGAGGCAATGGTTTTGATGAAGAAGCGCTCCGTGTCCGAATCCCCCCTCTGGTAGGGCACCAGAACGTGCCCCAGATGGGATCTTGCGGAGACAGAAGCTTGCGGCGGCGGAAAAGTATTTTCGTGGCTCTCTCCCGTGGTTTTGGATTTTTCGGAGATTTATAGGCGGAAAAAGTAGGGAAGAGGGGCCATAGGGGGCCAACAGGCCTGCTAGGCGCGCCCTCCAGGCCCCGCCTAGGGGGCTTGTGACCTCCCCCGGGGTCCTTTGCCTTGGTTCTGAAGTTCCCCACGTATCTTCTGTTCCGGAAAAAATCTTTTTGGAGGTTTTATTCTGTTTGGACTCCGTTTAATATTCTTCTCTGAAAAGGGTCAAAAACACGGAAAAAACAGGAACTGGCACTTGACACTGAGTTAATAAGTTAGTCCCAAAAAAGATATAAAATGCATACAAAACATCCAAAGTTTGACAAGATAATAGAATGGAACCAACAAAAATTATAGATACGTTGGAGACGTGTCAAGCATCCCCAAGCTTAAGTCGTGCTCGTCCTCGAGTAGGGAAGTCATAAAGAATGAATTTTTGATGTGGAATGCTACCTAGCATATTTGTCCTTTGTAACTTCTTTCATGTGACATGAATGTTCAGATCCGTAAGATTCAAAACAATAGTTTTCTATTGACATGAAAACAATAATACTTCAAGCAAACTAGCAAGGTAATCATGAACTTTCGAAATAACAAAGCCAAAGAAAGTTATCCCTACAAAATCATATAGTCTGGCTATGCTCCATCATCCCCATACAACGAATTTAAATCATGCACAACCCCAGTATTGGCCAAGTAATTGTTTTCGCACTCTTAATTTCTCCAACCTTTTTCAACTCTCACGCAATACATGAGCGTGAGCCATGGAAATAGCACTATAGGTGAAAAAGAGTGTGGTGGAGGTTGTGAGGCGAAAAGGAGGAGATGGTCACATTGACTCGGCGTATCATAGGGCTATGGAGATGCCCATTAATAGATATCAATGTGAAAGAGTATGGATTACCATCCGATGGATGCACTTAGAGCTATAAGTGTGTGAAAGCTCAAAAGGAGAACTAGTGGGTGTGCATTCAACTTGCTTCCTCACGAAGACCTAGGGAAATTTTGAGGAAGCCCATCATTGGAATATACAAGCCAAGTTACATAATGAAGATTCCCACTAGTATATGGTGGTGACAAAATAAGAGACTTTCAATCATGAAGATCATGGTGCTATTATGAAGCACAAGTGTGGAAAAAGATAGTAGCATTCTCCCTGCTCTCTTTTTCTCTCTTTATTTTTTTCTATTTTTGTTTGGGCTCTTTGGTCTCTTTCCATCTCTCTCTCTCTCTTTTTGTGGGCAACTTTGGCCTCTTTTTTTATTATTTCCTCGCATGGGACAATGTTCTAATAATGATGATCATCACACTTTCATTTAATCAAAGATCAATGCTTAGAACGATGATGACTCTATAGGAAATGCCTCCGGCAATGTACCGGGATGTGCAACGATCTTGCTTAGCGTATGACGTTGAAACATCTCGCTAGCTTTCTTACGATCATGCAATGGCAATATGTAAGTGACGGCACAAGTCACGAGACGGAACGGTGGGAGTTGCATGGCAATATATCTCGGAAGGGCTATGAAAATGCCATAGTAGGTAGGTATGGTGGCTGTTTTGAGGAAGATCTATGGTGGTTTTGTGTACCGGTGAAAGTTGCGCGGCACTAGAGAGGCTAGCAATGGTGGAAAGTGAAAGTGCATCTATACCATGGATTCACATTAGTCATGAAGAACTCACATAATTATTGTGAGAGTTTTTATTAGTAATCGAAACAAAGTGCTAAACGCATACTCCTAGGGGAAGGGTTGGTAGGTGATAACCATCGCGCGATCTCGACCGCAACACAAAGGATGACAATCAATAAATCAATTATGCTCCGACTTCCTAACATAGCGGTTCACCATACGTGCATGTTACGGGAATCACTAACTTCAACACAAGTATTTCTAGATTCACAACACCCTACTAACATGTCTCTTAATATTACCAAATCCATGTCTCGAAACTAATTGAGAGGAATCAGACTTCTCTTTCTAATCAATGCACAAGGATATGGAAGTTTTATTGTATCCTCTTTGGACGCCTATCATCTTTAGGACTACTTTCATAGCACAAGCCAACTACCAAGTTACTCAGAGAGAGCACTCTCAAAAAGATATAAGTGAAGATCGAGAGTTCTTATTTCTCCAAAATATTACACCGACGTGCTCTAAAAGATCTAAGTGAAGCACATAGAGCAAAGTTATCTAGCACAAAAGATATAAGTGAAGCATAATGAGCTAAATTGCCTAACTCAAAAGATATAAGCGAAGCTCAATGAGTATTCTTGCAAATTCACGATGAGTGCATGTCCCTCTCAAAATGTGTGCAGCAAGGATGATTGTGACACAACAAAAAGAAAAGACTCCTATAATACATGACGTTCCAAGCAAAACACATATCATGTGGTGAATAAAAATACAGCTCCAAGTAATGTTACCGATGGATTGAAGATGAAAGAGGGGATGCCTTCCCGGGGCATCCCAAAGCTTAGGCTTCTTGGTGTCCTTGAATTTGGCTTGGGATGCCTTGGGCATCCCCAAGCTTGATCTCTTTCCACTCTTTATCCCTTTGTCCATGAGAACATCACCCAAAACTTGCAAACTTCACAACACAAAACTTAAACAGAAACTCATGATATCATTAGCACAAGAAAACAAACAGTCACCTCTTTAGGTACTGTAGCAAGCTTGATTTATATATACATTGGTGTTATATTACTGTATTCTCACTTTTCCATGGCTAGTACCCCCCGATATTATCCATAGTTTCATCAAAATAAGCAATCAACACAACAAAAACAGAATCTGTCAAAAACAGACCAGTCTGTAGCAATCTGTATACTTCATATACTTTTGGTATCTCGAAAATTCTGAAACATTATGACAATTTGGGAAATTGGCATATCAACCAACATCAAAAATAATAAATGAAAAGCCCTTTCTGGATAAAAATGAAAAATAATTTCATGAGCGAAAATTTTCTGTCTTTTTCCAGCATGATCAAACAACCATCACAAAAACTAGTCACAAAGGTTTTACTTGGCTCAAACACAAAAAAGAAACATAAAAAACACAATCATGTGGACGTGACAAAACAGAAAGCAAAAAGCAAAGATAAATTCATTGGGTTGCCTCCCAACAAGCGTTATTGTTTAACGCCCTTAGCTAGGCATAAGGCGATAGAATCACGTATTGTCGTCTTTGGTGCTCAAACCATAAGTAGCCCTCATCATGGATTAATAAGGCAATCTTATTTTCTTTCTAGGAAAATGTTCCATGCCCTTCTTTAATGGAAATTAGAATCTAATATTCCCTTCCTTCATATTGATGACAGCACGAATAGTCCTTAGGAATGGTCTACGAAGAATGATGGGACATGTCAGATTGCAATCAATATCAAGCACAATGAAATCCACGGGTACATAGTTCCTATTTGCAATAATAAGAACATCATTGATCCTTCCCATGAGTTTCTTAATAGTAGAATCCGCAAGATGCAAATTAGGAGAGCACTCATCAATCTCATTGAAGCCTAGAACATCACATAAAAACTTTGGAATCGCGGAAATGCTAGCACCCAAATCACACAAAGCATTGCATTAATAGTTTTTGATTTTTATTTTGATAGTAGGTTCCCACTCATCATGAAGCTTTCTAGGAATAGAAACTTCCAATTCAAGTTTCTCTTCAAGAGATTTCATCATAGCATTGACTATATGATCGGTAAAGGCCTTGTTTTGGCTATAAGTGTGTGGAGAGTTTAGCATGGATTGCATCAAGGAAATACATTCAATCAAAGAGCAACTATCATAATTTAATTCCTTGAAATCCAAAGTAGTAGTTTCATTACTACTCAAAGTTTTGATATCCTCTACTCCACTTTCAATGCTTTTAGCATCAAGATAGATGGACTCTGAATCATTGGGGTGTTTTTCAACCAAAGTGGATTCACATCCAGTCCCATCATCATTAGGTTTGACACTAGAAAACAACGATTCAATGGGAGTCACACCAAGGACTTTAAGATCTTCGTGATACTCATCACGAGAACATGCCTTTTTAAGCCATTCATGTCTAGCACGAATTTCGGCGGTTCTTTCTTTACTCTCATTCATGGAAACACACATAGATTTCAAAGTTTCATCCATATTGATCTTGGGAGGAGCACATCTAACTTTCTAAGCATCAATATCAAGAGACATTCTATCAATGCTCCTAGCCAAATCATCAATTTTGAGTAGTTTTTCTTCTATGGACGCATTGAAAATCTTTTGCGAGTTGATAAACTCTTTAATATTACTCTCTAGATCAGAGGGTAATTTGTTGTAATTTCCATGAGCATTGTTGTAGGAGTTGCCAAAGTTATTAGAGGGATTACTAGGAAAGGGCCTAGGTATATAGTTTCCTTTAAAAGCATTGTTGTTGCCAAAATTATTCCTACCAACGAAATTAACATCCAAGCTTTCATTGCTACTCTCAATCAAGGAAGACAAGGGCATATCATTTGGATCTAAAGGAGAACCTTTACTAGCAAACAATTTCATTAACTCATCCATCTTAGCACTCAACGAGTTAATTTCTTCTATAGCGTGTACTTTTTTACTAGTAGGTGACCTATCAATGTGCCACTGAAAATAGTTTGTCATGATATTGTCTAGGAGTTTTGTGGATTCTCCTTATGTGATTGCCATGAAAGTTCCACCAGAGGCGGAGTCCAAGATATTTCTAGAAGCAAAATTCAAACCAGCATAGAAGATTTGTATAATCATCCAAAGACTCAAGCCATGAGCGGGAGAATTTCTAATCATCAATTTCATTCTCTCCCAAGATTGTGCAACATGTTCATGATCTAGTTGCTTAAAATTCATGATATCATTACGGAGAGAGATAATCTTAGACGGTGGAAAATACTTAGATATATAAGCATCTTTGCACTTGTTCCAAGAATCAATACTATTTTTGGGAAAATATGAAAACCAAGTTTTTGCTCGATCTCGCAATGAGAACGGAAATAGCTTCAATTTAATCACATCATTATCCACATCTTTCTTCTTTTGCATATCGCATAACTCAATGAAGGTATTAAGATGGGATGCGACATCTTCACTAGGAAGGCCGGAGAATTGCTCTTTCATAACAAGATTCAGCAAAGCAGCATTGATTTCATATGATTCCGCACTAGTGGCAGGAGCAATCGGGGTACTAATAAAATCATCATTATTAGTATACCAGAAGTCACAAAGTTTGGTGTTTATAGTCATGGTGACTTCGGCAAATAGACAAGCACACAAGCGAACAGAGAGCAAGCAAATGAAAAGGGCAAACGGAAAAAAGGCAAATATTTTTGTAAATTTTTGTTTTTCAGAAGTGGGGGAGAGGAAAATGAGAGGCAAAAAAAGTAAATGCAAGAGTTGAGTTTGCGACGGTTAATTGGATAAGCTTCACTTGATGCTCCCCCACAACGATGCTAGAAATTTGCACGTTGACGGGAGACTATTCTTGACTTGATCCTCCTCCCCGGCAACGGTGCCAGAAATTCTTCTTGCTACCTCTTGAGCTTGCGTTGGTTTTTCCTTGAAGAGGAAAGGGTGATGCAGCACAGTAGCAGTAAGTATTTCCCTCAGTTTGAGAACCAAGGTATCAATCTAGTAGGAGTATCAAGCCAAGTTCCAAAAGTACCTGCGCAAAAACAGCAAACTTGCACGCAACGCTACAAGGGGGTTGTCAATCCCTTCACGATTGATTGCAAGGTGAGATCTGAAGGCGGAAAGTGCAACAAAGTAAAAGTGTGGAGCTGAAAATATAATGTGAAGTAGACCCGGGGGCCATAGTGTTCACTTAAGGCTTCTCTCATGATAGCAAATATTACGGTGGATGAACGAATTACTGTCGAGCAAGTGATAGAACCGCGCAAAGTCATGACGATATCTAAGGCAATGATCATACATATAGGCATCACGTCCGAGACAAGTAGACCGATACTTTCTGCATCTACTACTATTACTCCACACATCGACCGCTATCCAGCATGCATCTTGTGTATTGAGTTCATGACAAACAGAGTAACGCCTTAAGCAAGATGACATGATGTAGAAGGATAAATTCATGCAATAGATATAAACCCCATCTTTTTAACCTTGATGGAAACAACACAATGCGTGCCTCGCTACCCCTTATGTCACTGGGTGAGGTCACCGCACGGTATGAACCCAAAACCAAGAACTTTTCCCATTCCAAGAATCATAGATCAAGTTGGCCAAAAAAAACCCACAACTCGAAGAGAATTACAAGGATGTGAAATCATGCATATAAGAGATGAGAAGAAACTCAAATAAGATTCATAGATAATCTGATCATAAATCCACAATTCATCGGATCTCAACAAACACACCGCAAAAGAAGATTACAACGGATAGATCTCCATGAAGATCATTGAGAACTTTGGATTAAAGATCCAAGAGAGAGAAGAAGCCATCTAGCTACTAGCTATGGACCCGAAGGTCTATGGTGAACTACTCACGCATCATCGGAGAGGCAATGGTGTTGATGAAGAACCCGTCCGTGTCCGAATCCCCCCTCCGGCAGGGCACCGGAGCGTGCCCCGGATGGGATCTTGCGGAGACAGACCCTTGCGGCGGCGGAAAAGTATTTTCGTGGCTCTCTCCCGTGGTTTTGTATTTTTCGGAGATTTATAGGCGGAAGAATTAGTGCAGAGGAGCCACATGGGGCCCACAAGCCTGCTAGGCGCGCCCCCCAGGCCGCGCCTAGGGTGCTTGTGACCCCCCCCGGGGTCCTTTGCCTTGGTTCTCAAGTTCCCCGCGTATCTTCTGTTCCGGAAAAAAATCTTTGCGGAGGTTTTATTCTATTTGGACTCTGTTTAATATTCTCCTCTGAAAAGGGTCAAAAACACGGAAAAAACAGGAACTGGCACTTGGCACTGAGTTAATAAGTTAGTCCCAAAAAAGATATAAAAGGCACACAAAACATCCAAAGTTTGACAAGGTAATAGCATGGAACCAACAAAAAATATAGATACGTTGGAGACGTATCATAAACCGTCTACACACGCATCATAAATTCATTTAAAATGAAAATGTGTCAACTTTGAAATGTAGACGTGACCGCATTGCTTTGTCTCCAAAAAGATTCCATGGTACACAGCTACCATTGTACCCTAGTATTGATTTTATGCCACATTTCATGTTTTCCAGCCATTTTTGCATTTACCGGGTGTTTAGTGCATATAAATCAAATCCTAATTGCAACTGCGTGTGGGTGCTAGCAAAGAAGACACTAAAATCATTTATTTGCAAATTTGTGTGTTATCATTCTTTGTCCAAGTAATGAAAAGAACTTTCAAACATTTCGGCTACGAGATGCATCCACCTACATAAGGCACGCTGGTAATTTATGTACAGGAAATGCAAATGGGCTAAGAAAATAACGGAAAATGGTGTGTCATCATGCCATGGACTCGAGACCCCGTGATTTTTTTCGTAAAATTTGGCACAAGTTATGATGATCACTCCTTGGAAATCTTAGTATCTCACTGGAAGGATTATACTTCGAAAAGGGAGAACTCGAAAATCAAACTCCAATCGGCGGTGTCTTCATCGCCTCTTCTCCATTTTTTTCCCATGGTAAGCAATCACTATTATGCATCTGTTTTAATTTCATGGCACGTTTATGGGTTTTCTTCCTATATTTAAGCCATATTTAGCATTTATGGGACATTTAGTGCATATAAGTCAAATCCCAACTTCAACTACGTGTGCTGATGAGAGGGATAAGGAGTGTTGTTCGATCTGGGTGCATCCTATGGTGCAAACTTACAATCCGTGTGGCTTGTGTTTTGGCTAATCAGAAAGCACGACTCACGTTGCACGCACTAGGGGTCATTGGCCAAGGTTTGGTAGGCACACTGCTTTAATGAATGAACCGTGTTCTATTTGTTTATGCACGATCATCATATTTTCATTTCAAACGAATACATGACTACATCATTTGTCCTTTAGTTATTTTCATCGGTACACAATCACCCTTTAACCCTTGTATTGATTTCATGTCGCACTTCAGGACTTGTTTGATAATTTTAAGAGTCATTTACCACGCATTTGATGCATGTAAATAAAAATCCAACTTCAACTACATGTTGGTGTTATCAAGGTAGGTATGAAAAATCATTTTGTGTGTTGCATTGTGTCTTTTCAATCATTGTCCATGGAATTTCCAGAATTTTCAAACATTTAGGCTATAAGATGCATCCACAACGTAGGGCTTGTTAGTAATTTAATTGGAGGAAATGCAGATGGACTCCGAAAATCATGAAAATGGGTGTTTCACTGTGCCATGATGTGAAGACCCCGTGGAAAAAAATGGTTATGTTTGGCGGAAGTTGTGACGACCGCCCTTTTGGAAACCGAGGCATCATTTAGCAGATCTCTAGCAATGGCTAGAAAAATGCTATTCTCGATTTCTCAACAATTAGAAATTGTCTTGCAATGACCCACCAGCGCGTGGGATCGAGGCAGTTTTCGAGGGTAGAGTATTCAACCCAAATTTGTTGATTCGCCAGTCAGGAAGTGAGAGGATACTCTCAAGTATTAGCAGCTGAAAGTGTCAGATTCAACCACATCTGGAAGATTAGTATCTGCAAGAAAAGTATCAACAACAAAGTAGTATGATAACATTGGTGTCAGAAATGATCTGTTGACGGCAGACTATTCCTAACGATTGTATCAATGGCGCTAGAAGTTGCCGGTAGACGGGAAATATTCTTTCCCGTAAACATCGTGCGAACCAGTATCATAGCAGGTAGCAGTAGTGTGATGAGTAGCAGCAGTGGCAAGGAAAATCAGTAGTGACAGCAGTAGCAAGTAGCAACAGTAGCAAGTAACATCAGAGCAAGTAACAGCAGCAGCAATAGTAGTAACAGCAGCAGAGCAAAACAAGTAACAGCTGCAGTGGGACAAATTCGTAGGCAATGGGTCGGTGATTTGTTTGGATGATATTAATCATGCAACAGTTATAACACGGAGAGATATGTGGCTAGCTCCCATTCGTCAATGTGATGTAGGCATGCATTCCGTGTGTCGTCATATGTGCTTAGGGAAAAGAACTTGCATGACATCTATTGTCCATCCCTCCCGTGGCAGCGTGGTCCAAAAGGAAACTACGGGATATTAAGGTTCTCCTTTTAATAAAGAACCGGACAAACGCATTAGCACTTGGTGAACACATGAACTCCTCAAACTATGGTCATCACCGGGAGTGGTTCCGGTTATTGTCACTCCGAGGTTGCCGGATCATAACACATAGTAGGTAACTACAACTTGCAAGATCGGATCTAAAACACACATATATTGGTGACAACATAATAATTTCAGATCTGAAATCATGGCACTCGGGCCCTAGTGACAAGCATTAAGCATGGCAAAGTAGTAGCAACATCAATCTCAGAACATAGTGGATACTAGGGATCAATCCCCATCAAAACTAACTTGATTACATGATAGATCTCATCCAACTCATCACCGCCCAGCGAGCCTATGAATAGATTACTCACGAACGATGAACAGCTTCATGGAATTGGAGAGGGAAGAAGGTTGATGATGACGACTGTTGGTTAACGTCGCATGGGAAACAAAAATTTTCCTGCGCACACGAAGACCTATCATGGTGATGTCCATCTACGAGAGGGGATGAGTGATCTATGTACCCTTGTAGACCGTACAGCAGAAGCGTTAGTGAACGCGGTTGATGTAGTGGAACGTCCTCACGTCCCTCGATCCGCCCCGCGAACAATCCCGCGATCAGTCCCACGATCTAGTACCGAACGGACGGCACCTCCGCGTTCAGCACACGTACAGCTCGACGATGATCTCGGCCTTCTTGATCCAGCAAGAGAGACGGAGAGGTAGAAGAGTTCTCCGGCAGCGTGACGGCGCTCCGGAGGTTGGTGATGACCTTGTCTCAGCAGGGCTCCGCCCGAGCTCCGCAGAAACGCGATCTAGAGGAAAAACCGTGGAGGTATGTGGTCGGGCTGCCGTGGAAAAGTTGTCTCAAATCAGCCCTAAAACCTCCGTATATATAGGTGGGAGAGAGGGGACCTTGCCAAGGAGCCCCAAGGGGGTCGGCCGAGCCAAGGGGGGAAGGTCCCCCCCCCAAACCGAGTTGGACTTGGTTTGGTGGGTGGGAGTCCTTCCTTTCCTTCCCACCTCCTCTTTTTTTTCTTTCTCTTTGATTTTTTTCCAATGCGCATAGGGCCCCTTTTGGGCTGTCCCACCAGCCCACTAAGGGCTGGTGCGCCACCCTCAAATCCTATGGGCTTCCCCGGGGTGGGTTGCCCCCCCCCCCCCGGTGAACTCCCGGAACCCATTCGTCATTCGCGGTACATTCCCGGTAACTCTGAAAACCTTCCGGTAATCAAATGAGGTCATCCTATATATCAATCTTCATTTCCGGACCATTCCAGAAACCCTCGTGACATCTGTGATCTCATCCGGGACTCCGAACAACATTCGGTAACCAACCATATAACTCAAATACGCATAAAACAACGGCTAACCTTAAGTGTGCACACCCTGCGGGTTCGAGAACTATGTAGACATGACCCGAGAGACTCCTCGGTCAATATCCAATAGCGGGACCTGGATGCCCATATTGGATCCTACATATTCTACGAAGATCTTATCGTTTGAACCTCAGTGCCAAGGATTCATATAATCCCGTATGTCATTCCCTTTGTCCTTCGGTATGTTACTTGCCCGAGATTCGATCGTCAGTATCCGTATACCTATTTCAATCTCGTTTACCGGCAAGTCTCTTTACTAGTTCCGTAATACAAGATCCCGCAGCTTACACTAAGTTACATTGCTTGCAAGGCTTGTGTGTGATGTTGCATTACCGAGTGGGCCCCGAGATACCTCTCCGTCACACGGAGTGACAAATCCCAGTCTTGATCCATACTAACTCAACGAACACCTTCGGAGATACCTGTAGAGAATCTTTATAGTCACCCAGTTACGTTGCGACGTTTGATACACACAAAGTATTCCTCCGGTGTTAGTGAGTTATATGATCTTATGGTCATAGGAACAAATACTTGACACGCAGAAAACAGTAGCAACAAAATGACACGATCAACATGCTACGTCTATTAGTTTGGGTCTAGTCCATCACGTGATTCTCCTAATGACGTGATCCAGTTATCAAGCAACAACACCTTGTTCAAAAACAAAAGACACTGACAATCTTTGATGAACTGGCTAGCCCACTAGAGGCTTGCTAGGGACAGTGTTTTGTCTATGTATCCACACATGTAAATGAGTCTTCATTCAATACAATTATAGCATGGATAATAAACAATTATCTTGATACAGGAATTATAATAATAACTATATTTATTATTGCCTCTAGGGCATAATTCCAACAACGACGGCGACGATTTCCCCTCTCCAGAGCCCAAAACGGACTCAAGATCTGCCCTCCAGATGAAGAACAGGATGTGGCGGCGCCTCCGTATCGCAAACGCGATGAAATCTTCTCTCTTTATTTTTTCTGGGACAAAAGTGAATTTATAGAGCTGAGTTTGGGGGCAGCAGGGCCACGTGGGCCCCACATGCTTGCTAGCAGCCACCAGGGGGTGGCGTCTACAGGGCTTGTGGCCCACTGGCCCATCCCCTCCGGTGGATCTCTGCGCAAGTATTTTCATATTTTCCAGAAATATTCTCCGTAAATTTTTAGGACGTTCCGAGAACTTCCATTTCTGCACAAAAGCAACACCAACGCAATTCTGCTGAAAACAGCGTCAGTCCAGGTTAGTTCCATTCAAATCATGCAAATTAGAGTCCAAATCAAGGGCAAAAGAGTTTGGACAAGTAGATACGATGGAGACGTATCAACTCCCCCAAGCTTAAAACCTTTCTTGTCCTCAAGCAACTCAGTTGACAAACTGAAAGAGAAAGAAAAACTTTGAGAAACTTTGTTTGATCTTGTTGTTGCAACTATGTCTAACTCATAACCAGAATTTCAGCAAGATCACAAGTTAACCAGATAATCAAGTGACACAAATGTCTCATGGTAAACTAATATCAATGGCATAATCAGCTAATGAGCAAATAATAATGAGTTTCAAATACCAACAATTCAATCAAAACAAGCATGTAGCAATATGAATAGGTGGTATCTCGCTAGCTCTTTCTGAGACCGCAAAACATAAATGTAGAGCACTTTGAAAGATTAAGGGCTGACTAAACATTGTAATTCATAGCAACGAAGATGCAGTCATAGTCATACTCAATATCAATCAAAAGAAAAGCATAAAAATGACAGAGGTGCTCTCTGATTGGTGCTTATATAAGAAGAGGATGACTCAACAGGAAAATAAATAGACAGGCCCTTCGCAGAGGGAAGCATTGATTTGCAGAGGTGTCAGAGCTCAAGCTTTGAAAACAGAGATAATAATTTTGGGTGGCATGCTTTCATTGTCAATGCAATGACCAAGAATTCTCAATATCTTCCATGCAACTCATGCTATAGGAGGTACCCAAACAGAAAAGTAAAGTTTTAACTCCCCCACCACCAATCAATCACACTCCACGGCGAGCCGAATCCTCGGGTACCGTCCGTACTAACATCAATCCGGGGGGAGTCTTTTTTTATAGCTATGTTTTCGATTTAAGCGTGGAACTGGGCATTCCAATTACCGGCCCCTTTCCCGTGAATTACAGTGAATAAACACATGTCGAGGATAACACGCCTAACATGGAAGATACCAATAGCCCCGTGTCACCACATGAGCAGTTCGGGCATGCAAAACAGATTATTTCTTGAAGGTTTAGAGAATGGCCCATGCAAATTTACTTGGAACGGCAGGTAGATACCGCAAATAGGTAGGTATGGTGGACTCTCATGGAAAAACTTTTGGGTTTATGGAAGTGGATGCACAAGCAGTATTCCGCTTAGTACAAGTGAAGGCTAGCAAAAGACTGGGAAGCGACCAACTAGAGAGCGACAACAGTCATCAAGATGCAATGAGTTTGACTAACATTGAATGCAAGCATGAACAAGATATAAATCACCATGAACATGAACATCATAGAGGCTATGTTGATTTTGTTTCAACTACATGCATGAACATGCGCCAAGTCAAGCTACTTGAATCATTCAAAGGAGAATACCATCCTATCACTATATCATAGTCATCTCAAAATCTATGTGGGCATTCAAGACAAACCATTATATGCTCTCAGCTAATTAAGCATGGCATCAGAAACTATGATCTGTAAGTTGTCATTCCAAACATGGTTCTCTCACAACAAAGCTGAATCAGGCATGACAAGCTAGTCATATTTACAAAAACAAAATAGATAGAGTTCATACCAGCTTTTCTAGTCTCAGTCACTTCATCATATATCGTCATTATTGCCTTTCATTTGCACGATCGAACGATGTGAACAATAATAAGAGTGCTCGTGCAATGGACTAAGCTGAATCTGCAGGCAAACACAAAGGAGAAGACAAAGTAATATGGCTCTTTGAAAGCTAAACAGGTATGCATGCAAGAGCCACTAAACATTGTAACTAATATCTTCTACCTTGACCCAAAGAAAAAGAAAACTATTTACATGGGAAAACTGCCAACAAGCAAAAGAAGAAAGGAAAATCTTTTTGGGTTTCTCAAAAGGACACAAAACAAGAAAACAAGAAAACGAAAATAAACTACCATGCATAATAGAGTGGCAAAGTGTAGACACCGACTAACAAAGTGAAAGCATAAACATGAATGTAGGGTCGGTGAGAACACGTACTCCCCCAAGCTTGGGCTTTTGGCCTAGCTTGATCTACTCCCAAGGATGGTCCTGGTGAAACGCAAAATCATAATGGGTGTTATACGGGAGTGCCGCAGCCACTGCCTGAATAACTGTCTCACGAAGTCGCGCAGCCGTCGCCTCCCTCTCATACTCGTCTGCCTCTCCTATGGTTATGTAGTATCTTCGTTTTACCTGAAAGTCAAAGAAAGCAGGAGCAGGAAGGGTAATATGGAAAACACGCTGCTGGTAAAATATCAAGCGGTATAGGAGGGATCCATCATCCCTCTCAAGGAACTGGTAGCGTGTTAGAGCGACACGATCAAGGTAGGCTGTACGGAGAGGGGGGTCTCCTGAATGGATGGATACTCCTAGAAAATTTGCTAAGCGTGTAGCATAAATTCCACCAAAGTAATCCCCCTCAATGGCATTATTATTCAGCCTCCTTGCTATTATAGCTCCCATATTGAAGCTCCTGTCACCTGTTACTACGCTCTTAAGGATACTAAGGTCGGATGCACATAGGTGACAATGTGCACCCTTGCACTACTGGAATCAGCTTCTTTGCCGTCTGCCATCATAGACGGCAAAGACAAAATCCCGGACGGTACACACAAAACAGCGGACGACAAAGATTCTCATGGCCGGCAAAATTTCTGCGTCAGCCTACGACGGCATAGGACCTTCTTTGCCGTCTGCCCCCCCCCCCCAAAGCGAACGGTAAAGCTCTTTGCCGTCAGCTTTCCTTAGGAGCGGTCGGCAAAGTGCTCGAGACGGCAGCCGACAGGCGTTGCCTCCGTTAGGGGTTAACAGAGGCTTTGTCGTCTGCCTCTCCCTTTATCTTTGTCGTCTGCCTACCCCTTTATCTTTGTCGTCTGCCTCCTCCTCCCCCCTCCACTCTTTGTCGTCTGCCTCCCCCTCCATCTTTGTCGTCTGCCTCCTCCTCCCCTCCCCCCTCCACTCTTTGTCGTCTGCGTCTCCCCCCCTCCACTCTTTGCCGTCTACCTCCTCCTCCTCCCTCCTTTGTGCCCTCATCTTTTGCCGTCTACCCACCCTAGAGGCAGACGACAAAGAGCCTATATAGACACCCGAGGATGCACAGCTGGGTGCCATGTGGCACATTTGCCATCTGCCAGCTGATGGCACAGGTCTTTGCCATCAGCTGGCAGACGGCACAGAGCCCATATAGTACGTGTTTTTTTGTTTTATATTATTTCACAGCACATATATATATATATATATATATATATATATATATATATATATATATTTGATAGCACATTTATATAATTCACCACACATATACTTGCCAACACATATATATAATTCACCACACATATATGATATACATATAAATCAATGTACATCCTCATATATCGAAAGAACCAACATACAAAGTATCGTACTGTTTATCCATATATACATATACATATAGTTCGACATTGTTCATCAACTCAAATGAAAACTAGATGATAGACATATAAAGTTCATCCATCGACATTGTTCAACTCCATGAATGCCATCTTCCATGCATGTAGTATATCCAATCTGCAAAAATGTGAATAAGAAATTCAAAAGAAGAACAAAATATGATGTGTTTCAGCTAATTATGTCATTTTTAGCGGAAACCAAGCTAAGAATATAATATTCATGAGCTAACCAAGGTTCTTATGCCATTTTTAGCTTATTATGGCATTTTGGAGCTAAATGGGTTAATAAAAGCAAGGATAATATGAAAGAGGAGAAGAAATAGGAGGAGGAGGATAAGAATAAGAAATCAAGAAGAAGGAGGAGAAGGAGGAGAAGGAGGAGGAGGAGAAGGACTAGAAGGTCCTTGGCCTTCTCCTCCTCCTCCTCCTCCTCCTTCTCCTTCTTCTCTTCTTCTTCTTCTTCTTTCTTTTCATTTTGCCTATTTCTTCTCCTCTTCTCCTCTTGTTGGAGCTAAATTACCTAATTATGTCTTTTTGGAGCTAAATGGGCTAATTATCCCATTTTAGAGGAAAACAAGCTAAGTATATAATATTCATGAGCTAACCAAGGTTCTTATGCCATTTTGAGCTTATTATGGTATTTTAGAGCTAAATGGGCTAATTATGTCATTGTTGGGTTAATTAAAGCAAGGATAATATGAAAGAGGAGAAGAAAGAGGAGGAGGAGGAGAAGAAGAAGAAATCAAGAAGAAGGAGGAGAAGGAGGAGGAGGAGAAGCACTAGAAGGTCCTTGGCCCTCTCCTCCTCCTCCTTCTCCTTCTTCTCTTCTTCTTCTTATTATTCTTCTTCTTTCTTTTCATTTTTCCTATTTCTTCTCCTCTTGTTGGAGCTAAATTACCTAATTATGTCTTTTTGGAGCTAAATGGGCTAATTATCCCATTTTAGAGGAAAACAAGCTAAGTATATAATATTCATGAGCTAACCAAGGTTCTTATGCCATTTTGTGCTTATCATGGTATTTTGGAGCTAAATGGGCTAATTATGTCATTGTTGGGTTCATTAAAGCAAGGATAATATGAAAGAGGAGAAGAAAGAGGAGGAGGAGGAGAAGAAGAAGAAATCAAGAAGAAGGAGGAGAAGGAGGAGAAGGAGGAGGAGGAGAAGGACTAGAAGGTCCTTGGCCTTCTCCTCCTCCTCCTCCTCCTCCTCCTCCTTCTCCTTCTTCTTCTTCTTCTTCTTTCTTTTCATTTTCCCTATTTCTTCTCCTCTTATCCTCTTGTTGGAGCTAAATTACCTAATTATGTCTTTTTGGAGCTAAATGGGCTAATTATCCCATTTTACAGGAAAACAAGCTAAGTATATAATATTCATGAGCTAACCAAGGTTCTTATGCCATTTTGAGCTTATTATGGTATTTTGGAGCTAAATGGGCTAATTATGTCATTGTTGGGTTAATTAAAGCAAGGATAATATGAAAGAGCAGAAGAAATAGGAGGAGGAGGAGAAGAAGAAGAAATCAAGGAGGGGAAGGAGGAGGAGGAGAAGGACTAGAAGGTCCTTGGCCTTCTCCTCCTCCTCCTGCTCCTCCTTCTCCTCCTTATCCTTCTTCTCTTCTTCTTCTTCTTCTTTCTTTTCATTTTCCCTATTTCTTCTCCTCTTCTCCTCTTGTTGGAGCTAAATTACCTAATTATGTCGTTTTGGAGATAAATGGGCTAATTATCCCATTTTAGAGGAAAACAAGCTAAGTATATAATATTCATGAGCGAACCAAGGTTATTATGCCATTTTGAGCTTATTATGGTATTTTGGAGCTAAATGGGCTAATTATTTCATTGTTGGGTTAATTAAAGCAAGGATAATATGAAAGAGGAGAAGAAATAGGAGGAGGAGGAGAAGAAGAAGAAATCCAGAAGAAGGAGGAGAAGGAGGAGAAGGAGGAGGAGGAGAAGCACTAGAAGGTCCTTGGCCTTCTCCTCCTCCTCCTCCTCCTCCTTCTCCTTCTTCTTCTTCTTCTTCTTTCTTTTCATTTTCCCTATTTCTTCTCCTCTTCTCCTCTTGTTGGAGCTAAATTTCCTAATTACGTCTTTTGGAGCTAAATGGGCTAATTATCCCATTTTAGAGGAAAACAAGCTAAGTATATAATATTCATGAGCTAACCATGGTTCTTATGCCATTTTGAGCTTATTATGGTATTTTGGAGCTAAATGGACTAATTATGTCATTGTTGGGTTAATTAAAGCAAGCATAATATGAAATAGGAGAAGAAAGAGGAGGAGGAGGAGAAGAAGAAGAAATCAAGAAGAAGGAGGGGGAGGAGGAGGAGGAGAAGGACTAGAAGGTCGTTGGCCTTCTCCTCCTCCTCCTCCTCCTCCTCCTTCTCCTCCTTCTCCTTCTTCTCTTCTTCTTCTTCTTCTTTCTTTTCATTTTCCCTATTTCTTCTCCTCTTCTCCTCTTGTTGGAGCTAAATTACCTAATTATGTTGTGTTGGAGATAAATGGGCTAATTATCCCATTTTAGAGGAAAACAAGCTAAGTATATAATATTCATGAGCTAACCAACATTCTTATGCCATTTTGAGCTTATTTTGGAGTTAAATGGGCTAATTATGTCATTGTTGGGTTAATTAAAGCAAGGATAATATGAAAGAGGAGAAGAAAGAGGAGGAGGAGGAGAAGAAGAAGAAATCAAGAAGAAGGAGGAGAAGGAGGAGAAGGAGGAGGAGGAGAAGGACTAGAAGGTCCTTGGCCTTCTCCTCCTCCTCCTCCTCCTCCTCCTCCTGCTCCTTCTCCTTCTTCTCTTCTTCTTCTTCTTCTTCTTCTTCTTTCTTTTCATTTTGCCTATTTCTTCTCCTCTTCTCCTCTTGTTGGAGCTAGATTACCTAATTATGTCTTTTTGGAGCTAAATGGGCTAATTATCCCATTTTAGAGGAAACTAGCTAAGTATATAATATTCATGAGCTAACCAAGGTTCTTATGCCATTTTGAGCTTATTATGGTATTTTGGAGCTTAATGGGTTAATTATGTCATTGTTGGGTTAATTAAAGCAAGGATAATATGAAAGAGGAGAAGAAAGATGAGGAGGAGGAGATGAATAAGAAATCAAGAAGAAGGAGGAGAAGGAGGAGGACGAGAAGGACTAGAAGGTCCTTGGCCTTCTCCTCCTCCTCCTCCTCCTCCTCCTTCTCCTCCTTCTCCTTCTTCTCTTCTTCTTCTTCTTCTTTCTTTTCATTTTTCCTATTTCTTCTCCTCTTCTCCTCTTGTTGGAGCTAAATTACCTAATTATGTCTTTTTGGATCTAAATGGGTTAATTATCCCATTTTAGAGGAAAACAAGCTAAGTATATAATATTCATGAGCTAACCAAGGTTCTTATGCCATTTTGAGCTTATTATGGTATTTTGGAGCTAAATGAGCTAATTATGTCATTGTTGGGCAAATTAAAGCAAGGATAATATGAAAGAGGAGAAGAAAGAGGAGGAGGAGAATAAGAAGAAATCAAGAAGAAGGAGCAGAAGGAGGAGAAGGAGGAGGAGGAGGAGAAGGACTGGACGGTCCTTCGCCTTCTCCTCCTTCTCCTCCTCCTCCTCCTCCTCCTCCTTCTCCTCCTTCTCCTTCTTCTCTTCTTCTTCTTCTTCTTCTTTCTTTTCATTTTTCCTATTTCTTCTCCTCTTGTTGGAGCTAAATTACCTAATTATGTCTTCTTGGATCTAAATGGGCTAATTATCTCATTTTAGTGGAAAACAATCTAAGTTTGGAGGAGAAACTTACCGTAGTGGTCATCAAGGAGGAGAAACACCACGGTTGCTCGCGGCGGCTTCGTTTGGAGACGGTTGCCCTAGAGAAGGGTCGTGCGATGCCGCTCGGGAGTTATTTTGCAGAAAAGATATTTTGCAATGTCTGAGTTGGCATGATGACACTCACTTATTAATACTAGTTTATAATGAAACTCACCGTGCCAATCGAAGAGAAGACGGGCGTCGGCGGAGGGACTTGACCGCTCTTCTCGCACAAACCCTGAAGAGTGGGTCGTATTAGTTAGTAATGAAACAGACATTACACACATTATTTGGCTAATGTGAAAAAAAACATACCACAAAAAGCTCGTACAGGGCCCGTTGACCCGCCTCATTCCGGGCCCTCTCCTCCTCAAGCAATCGTGCCGTGGTCTGGTCCCTCTCATCAAGAGTAGCCTGAAGAGCAGCCTGGCTTGCCAATCTCTCTTTCTCAAGAGCATCCTGGTTTGCCGCTCTCTCTTTCTGAAGAGCAGCCTGAAAGACCATTCCTCCTTACCACAGTAATGATCTATGGTGACACACATAATGAAATGGATGAAAGTGTTCTTAGTCCGTACAACTAACCTCGATGGCAAGTTCGACTGGCCGTGGATGACGCGTTATCTCAGGACAGCTGCTCGACTGGCGCGCCTTGATCTCTGGAAGAGCGAGTGGACAACGTATAATCCCATCTCCAATGGCTATCGAGCCATGGGGCCTCCCACCACCAGATATCATCACCAGCTCTGGATCCAAAGGTTCCTGGCTAGGGTTAAAGTCATCCCCTTTCGTAGCCTTCCCCGCGTCCCTGTATGCCACGAGCTTCTGGTGGGATGATATGTTGGTGAAGTTATTGGGATCATCTAGGTCAGACTCACAGAATGCCTTCGCCTTCTTGTACGAGGCAGTATGGGCCATGCCATAAAGGTCGTACAAGTGTGGCATCTCAGTCTTATTGTGATGTGCCTAAAAGAGAGGAACAAAATATTAGCATCAAGAATGAATTGCATGAATCATGAAGCAAATCACATACCCAGTTTCGTCCAAACTGAAGTAAGTTGGCGTTGCCTTGATGGTGTGGCACACCAACCATTTGGCTACGCCGATTCTTCGCATTCTCGTGGACGGCTCGCCAGCTGCCTGTGGACCACTCATCAACCAACGCCTCCCAACAATCCATCTTATCCGCACACCATCTCGGGGGCACCTGTAAGTTATTAGAAAGAATTTTCAGCGCTACGCCTATGAATGAAATCAAGAAAACTACGTAGAAGGACTTAAGAATAGGTAATTACCTTCATGTATTGCTCCTTCTTTTGCTTCTTAATACCACGCGTGGCGTAGTAATCTCGAATAGCCTGCAGCCGAGCCTCGTGGCGCAAGTTCTGTAGTAACCGCCTACACTCGGCCTTGAGAACCCTCGCCGCCTCCTCCTCATATCCATCCTCACACCTATAGAAGGTCTGCAATCAAACGTGAAAACACCGATTAGTACAATAATTAGCTATATTGTTAATTTTAGATTCTGTAAAAGGATAATTTACCCAAAAGCTCTTGATCACCATCTCGGCCCTCGTGTGGCACAAGACACCATCTATAATCTCCTCCGGCGGGGCCTGCGCAGCCTGGTAGTGCTCCCAGGTAAATCCTAGTGTAGGAACCTGACCCTCACCAGGCAACGTGACAAACCCCGGGAAATTTGTCCGGCAAAGCACACCAAGGACGGAGTTCGGCCTGCGGACTCCAAGAGGGTGTACCCATCCCCTGCAGTATGATAAGGTCAACGCATTAGATATTTGAACAAACTTGAAGGCAAAAGCTAAAAATAGGGTAAATGTACTTACCTATCTCCTTCAGGTTTAATCACCGCCCTCTGCTCGCGGGGAGCCGGGGCGACCGGGAGACGTGTACTAGCACGCTTGTACACGGTGGCCCCGTCCACCTACACATCGCCCTCACTATCCGTAAGCTCATCCCTGCCATCCCCGCCCCCTGAGCCACCCGGACCCTCGGTCCAATCCGGCAACTCGGTACGATCTGGCCAGGTCTCCCATCCGGGCCTCTCCACGTCGGGTGAAGCCTCCGGAACCGTAGTCTCCTCCGGCTGCTCCTGGGCCGAATGCACCTCGACCCGAGGCTGCTCCTGGACCGGAGTCTCATGGGACGAATGCCCGTCAACAACAGGCTCCTGGAACAGAGTCCCCGTAGCCTCCTCCGCAAACGGGTCGACCATACTTGTCCTATGCTCGGGTGAATGAGCTGGTGGTGGTGGCGAGGACGGCTCAACAGTCCTCTTGGATCTTCTGCGGCCACCACCTCTCCCTGTACCCTTCCCCTTCTTCCCTACCCGACCAACACCTCTCCTAGTGGGCAATGTCGCCGACGAAGAAGAACCCACGGGTGGTGTCGACAGACTGTCTTCCAAGGCTCTACGGAGAGATAGAGGTGGAAGGGAAGTACCACCCCTCGTGCGGGGCGCCTGGGAAGAACCCGTCGAGCGATGTGGACCAGCGCCCACCATCTTTCCACACGTGGTGACCTGCCATGATAAATATTAAAAGAAATTAGTACAATATAAAAAAATTGAATAACTGACATGAATAATAATATGTACATGAATAATAAAGATTAAAAAATATATAATTTAAGTTGTGAATCTTACAAACTAATAATCATCATCAATAAATGCATCATCATCATCACTATCACGCATGTCTTCATGAATGACGTGCTCGTCGGGTTCAACGGCGTGAAGTTGTGAAAGGCCTTCCTTTAATCGTTGAAGCATTGACAGGTCATCCGCATCAGTAACCTCTATGAGTTCCAGGTCTTCTGGTTCCGGCTCAGGGCTGGAGTCGGATTCATTGTCGCTGTCTACTTCTATGTTCTTGGGTGAAGCACGGCGCTTCTTGAAACGTTTCTTGGAAAGACGTGTTTCTTGGAAGAATTCTCCATCATATGTGTCTGGGTTAATGTGAGGTTCATAATCCTGTTCATTTGGGAGAGGTGGTCTGACATGTGGTGGCACTTCATAAACAACATACCAACCTTCCAGATTCTTCTCCGTTTGGCATGCCAACGGTAGATAGAAAACTTGGGTCGCCTGTTGAGCCGTAATATAGACATTGGGAACATCTAAATGGGTGTTTGGATTGATTTCGACTAGTCCTATATGTTCATGAGTCCTTCTAGTCTTTTTCGGCTGGAACCAATAACATTTGAAGACTACGACGTTCGGTGGGTTTTCACCATAGAATTGAAGTTCATAAATTGCTTCAACTCTTCCATAATACTCGATAACACCTTCGCCGATAGGAGAGACACCACAATTTGTAGATTTCCGGTCGGGCATAGATAGCTCTTTGCCAAAGGTACGAAAGAGATACCCGTTGATGTCGTATTTCTCAAATGAACGGACCTTATAGTCAAAACCATTAGCGACTTGTCTCAATTCGGCGTCCATAGGCTCTGAATTAGCCTACAAGTTTAATACGAAATGGTTGTTGCATTAGCCGCAAGTTAGACCAAGAATGAAATGGTCCATTATTGATAATTGCCGTTTGTTTGAACCAAGAGATGAAACCAGGATAGCCGCCTCCTGTCTTTGGCAGAAGCTCATACTCTTCGACGGAATCATTTTCGATCACCGCTCCATCCGAGAATTTGACGATGTAACGGCTGCTTGAAATATCCGGGAATAAGAGCAGTTCAAATGAATTAGAAGTTATGGGAAAATGTGACGAGAAATCACTCGATGTACGGCCGCACTTTTGTTAGGTTGTTGAAGATATAAAACAAAATGTTCCGCCATTCTTCGACATCCAACGTTATTGGTTTCGAAGCACCGGCTGGTGCGAGCTTCCCTTTGAATAGGCTGAGGTTGGACCCACCTTTTTTAGGGTCTGCATCATTATGCCGAGGCTTCGGATTATGCAAATGATGATTTTTGGCTTCGTAGTGTGCTGTCACAAAGTTTGCCACCTCCTCAGTAATGAATGCCTCAGCCATCGATGCTTCAATTCTACGCTTATTTTTACATTTAGCTCGAAGGGTCTTCTGCATTCTCTCAGTTGCATAGCACCAACGATCTTTCACGGGCCCACCCAATCTTGCCTCGGTCGGTAGATGTAAAATCAAATGCTGCATTGGATTAAAGAAGCCCGGTGGAAAGATCTTCTCTAACTTGCACAACAACTCCGGTGCAAACTCCTCCATGTCTTCTACCACGCGAGGCGACAATTCTTTCGCACAAAGAACACGGAAGAAATAGCTCAGCTCCGCCAGCACTAGCCATTCATCCTCAGAAATAAAGCCACGTAATATCACCGACATTACCCACTCTATCCATATGTGCCAATCATGACTCTTGAGACCAGAGATTTTTAATTTTTCAAGACTCGCTCCCTTCTTTAAATTTGCTACATACCCATCGGGGAACATCAAGTGCATTTTGACCCACAAGATAATTTCCCTCACAGCTGGCCTTCCAAGATTGAACCAGGCCTTTGGCTTCGACCACTTCTGCTTTCCTTTGCCTTCTCGCATGTTTTGTAACGGTCTATGACATAGTGTCTCTAGATCGACTCTAGCCTTAATATTATCCTTTGTCTTCCCATCTATGCCAAAAAATGTACCAAAAATAGCCTCTCTGATATTCTTTTCAGTGTGCATCATGTCGATATTGTGTGGAAGAAGGAGGTCTTCAAAGTAAGGCAGATCCCAGAAGCATGGCTTGTGAGTCCAGGCGTGTTTTGAATTATACCCCTTGAAATACCCTGGACGCTCTCGATCAGGCTCGAGGGCATTTAACTGATCCAAGGTCGGTTGGCCTGTGAATGCAGGTGGTGCCAAGTTTTTGACAACTTTACCTTTGGTAAAGTTCTTCTTGTCTTTTCTGAACTGATGGTCAGGATCCAGGAACTGTCTATGCAAGTCAAAGCAAGAATACTTCTGACCCTCCTGCAACCAATGAAACTGAAGAGCTGTCTTGCATTGGGGGCACGGGAACCTTACATGCACACACCATCCAGAGAATAGCGCATACGCTGGCAAGTCATGCATAGAGTACATGTACCACACATGCATTTTGAAGTTTTCTTTTCTAGCGGCATCGTATGTTTTGACCCCATTTTCCCAAGCTTCTTCCAATTCATCCTTAAGCGGTTGCAGGTACACATTCATATTCTTCCCCGGATAATTGGGACCTGGAATTATCAACGTCAGAAATATGTTCTTTCTTTGCATAATCTGCCCGGGGGGAGATTGAGTGGAATGACAAATACAGGCCAACAAATGTATTGGGTTGCCGTCATGCCGAACGGATTAAAACCATCCGTGGTGGCGCAGACTCGAGGATTCCTTGAATCTGCCGCTTTATCCTCATGCAATCCATCGAAATGTTTCCACACTTCCCCATCCGATGTGTGTACCATCATCTTATTCCCATCCGCATCTAGTTCGGTTCTTTTGCCCAATTTGTGACATGTCATCTGTCTGGCTGTCTCTTCGACCATGAAAAGACGTTGAAGTCTTGGTACGATTGGCATATACCAAAGAACACTAACTGCGATTTTGGTCTGCCTCTTCTCACCCATACCGTTGTCTACCACAAGATACCTGCAAGACTCGCAATTGGGACAATAGTCCAAGTGTGCATACTCCTTCCTAAATAAGACACATCCTTTCTCACATGCATCTATCTTCTCATAGGGCATCTTAAGTACACGAAGTATTTTGTCTGACTGGTACAGGTTTGCAGGCATGACACGGCCTTTGGGTAGGAAACGTCCAAATAGTGTCATCATCGCGTCGTAGCATTCTCTTCCCAAGTTGAACTGAGCCTTCAGAGCCATTACTTGTGCAATTGCATCCAGCTGACACAGCTCAGTGTGCTCATGGAGAGGACGTTTTGAAGACTCCAACATTTCATAAAAGGCATTTGCAGATTCCTCCATCTCATCTTCCGAATCCCGAGCATCATCAAAGTCTTGCACCATGTCTTTGATCCCGGTACCATGCTCGTCCGTGCGACGACGGACCACCTCAGCTCTTGTGCGTTGTATAGACTCACCATGAAATGTCCACACCGTATAATTAGGCTTAAAACCCCTCCTCTGCAGGTGTTTAATCATTACAGCCTCTCTCGTCTTTTATAGTTGTCGCATCCAGGACAGGGGCAATAGTTTCTTTCCTGGCCATTTGCAAATGCGGCTTTTACAAATTCCTTTGTTTTTACAAACCATTATTTCGTCATCTCTTTCTGACTAGGGTGACCGGTATACATGCACGCACGATCACTCATCTTCCGTAGCTACTAAAGACAGAAGAAATATATATATATATAATTTAGCATTTATATTCATCGGTTAATCAGGTTCGCCATTTTTATTACGTCAAGGCAACCTACACGCTAATTGGTAAATATAGGTCCTAATCCCACCCGAGTATGTGTAGATTGGGTTCGTTTTCCCATGATCTGCTCCGGATCCAACGCAAAATTTCAGCAGCACCTCCCCGCTATTCTCCTGATACATGTCACCACAATAAACAGAGAGGATGTGCATCCGGAGAACAACGGGGGAGGCACTAACGAAATTCCGCATCGGATCCAGAGCACAGCATACGGGAAAAGGAACCCAATCTACACATACTCGGGCTGTCCATGGATAATGTTAGACAATTCGAAAGGATGGCGGTTATAAATATGCAAAGACATGCATATTTATAGATGTCGCCCTTTCGAACGGGAGACGCATACTGGTCAAGCATACTGATAAATTAATTGAATTACCTAAATCTAGAAAGTTTCATCCGGAAACCGAGCCACAGTAAATGAAGGGGTGGGGAGGAGATGAAATTTGTACTGACTCACGAATGCAGGGGCGGAGCTCGTACAACGCACGGGCAGGTCTTCGCACAACAGACCTCACAGCGACGAGACAACTATCACATGTAAATCCACCCGATCAACACAACTATTCCAATTATGTCATTATAGAGGAAAACAAGCCAAGTATATAATATTCATGAGCTAACCAAGGTTCTTATGCCATTTTGAGGTTATTATGGCATTTTGGAGCTAAATGGGCTAATTATGTCGTTGTTGGGGAAATTAAAGCAAGGATAATATGAAAGAGGAGAAGAAAAAGGAGGAGGAGGAGAAGAAGAAGAAATCAAAAAGGAGGAGAAGGAGGAGGAGGAGAAGAAGGAGAAGGAGGAGAATGTATTTTTCTTCTCTTCTTCTCTTCTTCTTCTTCTTCTTTCTTTCTTTTCATTTTTCCTATTTATTCTCCTCTTCTCCTCTTGTTGGAGCTAAATTATCTAATTATGTCTTTTTGGATCTATATGGCTAATTATCCTATTTTAGAGGAAATAAAGCTAAGAATATAATATTCATGAGCTAACCAAGGTTCTTATGCCATTTTGAACTTATTATGGCATTTTGGAGCTAAATGGGCTAATTATGTCATTGTTGGGTTAATTAAAGCAAGGATAATATGAAAGAGGAGAAGAAAGAGGAGGAGGAGGAGAAGAAGAATAAATCAAGAAGAAGGAGGAGAAGGAGGAGAAGGAGGAGGAGGAGAAGGACTAGAAGGTCCTTGGCCTTCTCCTCCTCCTCCTTCTCCTTCTTCTCTTCTTCTTCTTCTTCTTCTTCTTCTTTCTTTTGATTTTGCCTATTTATTCTCCTCTTCTCCTCTTGTTGGAGCTAAATTACCTAATTATGTCTTTTTGAAGCTAAATGGGTTAATTATCCCATTTTAGAGGAAAACAAGCTAAGTATATAATATTCATGAGCTAACCAAGGTTCTTATGCCATTTTGAGCTTATTATGGCATTTTGGAGCTAAATGGGCTAATTATGTCATTGTTGGGGAACTTAAAGCAAGGATAATATGAAAGAGGAGAAGAAAGAGGAGGAGGAGGAGAAGAAGAAGAAATCAAGAATAAGGAGGAGAAGGAGGATAAGGAGGAGGAGGAGAAGGACTAGAAGGTCCTTCGCCTTCTCCTTCTCCTCCTCCTCCTCCTTCTCCTTCTTCTCTTCTCCTTCTTCTTCTTCTTCTTTCTTTTGATTTTTCCTATTTATTCTCCTCTTCTCCTCTTGTTGGATCTAAATTACCTAATTATGTCTTTTTGGAGCTAAATGGGCTAATTATCCCATTTTAGAGGAAAAAAAGCTAAGTATATAATATTCATGAGCTAACCAAGGTTCTTATGCCATTTTGAGCTTATTATGGTATTTTGGAGCTAAATGGGCTAATTATGTCATTTTTGGGTTAATTAAAGCAAGGATAATATGAAAGAGGAGAAGAAAGAGGAGGAGGAGGATAAAAAGAAGAAATCAAGAAGAAGGAGGAGAAGGAGGAGGAGGAGAAGGACTAGAAGGTCCTTGGCCTTCTCCTCCTCCTCCTCGTTCTCCTTATTCTCTTCTTCTTCTTATTCTTCTCCTTTCTTTTCATTTTGCCTATTTCTTCTCCTCTTCTCCTATTGTTGGAGCTAAATTACCTAATTATGTCTTTTTGGAGCTAAATGGGCTAATTATCCCATTTTAGAGGAAAACAAGCTAAGTATATAATATTCATGAGCTAACCAAGGTTCTTATGCCATTTTGAGCTTATTATGGCATTTTGGAGCTAAATGGGCTAATTATGTCATTGTTGGGTTAATAAAGCCAGGATAAAATGAAAGAGGAGAAGAAAGAGGAGGAGGAGGAGAAGAAGAAGAAATCAATTAGAAGGAAGAGAAGGAGGAGAAGGAGGAGCAGGAGAAGGACTAGAAGGTCCTTGGCCTTCTCCTCCTCCTACTCCTCCTCCTTCTCCTTCTTCTCTTCTTCTTATTCTTCTTTTTTCTTTTCATTTTGCCTATTTCTTCTCCTCTTGTTGGAGCTAAATTACCTAATATTGTCTTTTTGGAGCTAAATGGGCTAATTATCCCATTTTAGAGGAAAACAAGCTAAGTATATAATATTCATGAGCTAACCAAGGTTCTTATGCCATTTTGAGCTTATTATGGTATTTTGGAGCTAAATGGGCTAATTATGTCATTTTTGGGTTAATTAAAGCAAGGATAATATGAAAGAGGAGAAGAATGAGGAGGAGGAGGAGAATAAGAAATCAAGAAGAAGGAGGAGAAGGAGGAGAAGGAGGAGGAGGAGAAGGACTAGAAGGTCCTTGGCCTTCTCCTCCTCCTTCTCCTCCTCCTCTCCTCTTCTCCTCCTCCTCCTCCTCTCCTTTTCTCCTCCTTCTCCTCCTCTCCTCTTCTTCTTCTTCTTCTCCTCCTCCTCCTCCTCCTCTCCTTTTCTCCTCCTCCTCTCCTCTTCTTCTCCTTTCACGGGAAATTTCGGCATGACATGTCCGAATTCGAAATATCACGTGTCCAAATCACATGTCCACATATGACATGTCCACTTCAAATTTTCATATAATAGGTAGAACAATATAGAACTTGAAGCAAAATGCAAGAGTCTTTTTTCTTTGCAATATTTGGAACTAGTGGTAATCAATTCTGTTTTTTTTCTTTAAATAGCCTATATGAAACTTGAAGAAAAATTTGCAACCTTATAAGAATTAACTTAAGTAACTTAACCTAAGAACCTAATAAAAATTAACCTAAGTAAATTAACCTAAGTAACTTAACTAAATTAACCTAAACAACTTAAAGTAAGAACCTAATAGCAACAAGAACCTAATAACAATAACCTAACTAAATTAACCTAAGTCACTAAACTTAACTAAATTACCCTTAGCAAAGAGGCGAAGAGAGGAAAGGAGGGCCGGAGGACTTAAAAGTGGCTAGGGGAGACGTCAGCGACGAGGTGGAGCTCGGGGGAAATGCCGGCGGCAAGGTGGACCAGGGGCACGGAGAGGAGGGGGCGGTGGTGGAGCAGGGGGTCGCAGGGAAGAGGGGGCGCTGGTGGAGCAGGGGAACGGAGAGGAGGGGCGGTGGTGGAGCAGGGGCACGATGGTGGAGGAGGGGGTCGCAGGGAGGAGGAGGGGCGAGCTCCGGCAGCGGGTCACGGGGAGGAGGGAGGAGGGAGGACGAGCTCCGGCAGCGGTGCAGGGAGAGAGTCGGGGGCGGTGGTGGAGCAGGGGAACGGAGAGGAGGGGCGGTGGTGGAGCAGGGGCACGATGGTGGATGAGGGGGTCGCAGGGAGGAGGAGGGGCTTGCTCCGGCGGCGGGTCGCGGGGAGGAGGGAGGAGGGAGGACGAGCTCCGGCGGCGGTGCAGGGAGAGAGTCGGGGGCTGTGGTGAGCCGTTACGGGGGGGGAGAGAGGGGGTGGGGTGGGGGTTGACGACGTTAGGTCTGGTGAGCGCTTTGCCGTTTGCCCCCGACGGCAAAGGGGTAACAGGCTGACGGCAAAGAGGTGGACCGTTATGGGTTAGAGGGCGGTGTGGGGTGGGTTCTTTGTCGTCTGCCTGCATGTGCTTTGCCATCAGCTGGCAGACGGCAAAGAGGCAGCAGATGGCGAAGACACTCTTTGCCATCAGCCTGCTCTTTGCCGTCAGGTTTTGGGTAGCTGACGACAAAGAGTGTCTTTGCCATTAGGCAGCAGACGGCAAAGAAGCAGCAGATGGTGTAGGATTTATCATACAGATCAAACAGTATGGATGAGTCACGGCCAACTGAAAATTTAAATCTACGCACGAAAGAGGTAGTGAGCATAGCGTACTTTTCACATTTATCTGAGAGGAATTATGCTAACCCGGCATTGCGGACAAGTGTATCAAACTCATCCTTGAAGCCTGCTTCGATCATGAACTCATCGGAAGGCCATTCACATGGTTGTACCGGTGCGTCCCTTAGTTGATAAGGTTCGGGCTCCCGAAAGGAAAGACGAGGACCCTTCTTACTTGAGGAACCACCATGAAACTTCCTCCTGAACATGATTTCCTTTTGCTGAATTTTTTTGAAGTTCAAGAGAAAAGTGAACGAAGGCCAACCACACCTCGTAGCAACTACTCCTACTAGTGCCTAGAGACCGTATCACGCGCTAAAACTACTTGGAACCAGCTAAAATCAAAATTTCTAGCTCAAGAACAGGGTCACCAAGGTAGCAAGAATACGCGAAGGATAAAGCACTAGAGCAAAAACTAATTGGACCAATGGAGGAGTCACTTATCAAGGAGTAATTTCCCCAAAACGGTTCAGAGAATGGTGCTTTGAGCAAGGAGATCGAAAATCACAGCCAAATGAGCAAGAACACGGGTTTGAGCTGCAAAATGATTTTTTCTGGAGGTGGAAGAAGAGTATGGGAGCTGGAATGAGTGGAGGGGGTCCCTGTAGGCCCCACAAGCTTGCTAGCCACCACCAGGGGGCGGCGGTTGCAGGGCTTGTGGCCCACTGGTTTGGCCCCCAGGGCAGCTCTCAAGCCTAGTATTTTTCAAATATTCCAGAAAAAATCATACTAGATTTTTAGGACCATCGGAGAAATTTTATTTTCTGGGTATTTTCTCCGGGATGCTAAAACAAAAAATAGGAAAAGCTAAATTAAGTCTATCATTTTTCTTCTAAGCAACAGAAAGTGAAAGCTCAAAATAGAGGTATGTGACTCTTTGATTCATCCATTTCATGGTCATCGAAAGAAATCCGTCAATGGGGTTGATCAAACCCACATGACAAAACCTTCTCGAATAGCAAAAGAGAACGTAGAATTTTCGAATTGCCACTAGGTTACCTCAATGGGGATATGTATCTCCCCAACAAGCAAAATCATACTTGATCTTGACACGAGGAATAGGGCATTCAAATCTCCCAATAAGAATCGATGAAGTCTTTTCGATAGCATTGATGCAATGTACTTGATATCGTTTCTTCGGAAACTGCACTGTATGCTCATTACCGTTGACATGGAAAGTGACATTGCCTTTGTTGCAATCTATAACAGCCCCTGCCGTGTTTAAAAGGGGTTTTCCGAGGATGACAGCCATGGCATCGTCCTCGGGAATATCCAAGATAACAAAGTATGTTAAGATAGTGGTGTTAGCAACCACAACAGGCACATCCTTGCAAATGCCGAGAGGGAAAGCAGTTGATTTGTCGGCCATTTGCAGAGAAATTTTAGTGGGTGTCAACTTATCCAATTCAAGTCTACGATAAAGAGAGAGCGGCGTAACACTAACACTGGCTCCACGGTCACATAAGGCAGTTCTTACGTAGTTTCCTTTAATGGAGCAAGGTATAGTGGGCACTCCGGGATAACCAAGTTTCTTAGGAGTTCCACCTTTGAATGTGTAATTTCAAGCATGGTGGAGATCTCAAGATCTGGTATCTTTCGTTTATTAGTCACGAGATCTTTCATGTACTTGGCATACGGAGACATTTTGAGCATATCAGTTAACCGCATCTGCAGAAAGATGGGTCTTATCATCTCAACGAAGCGCTCAAAATCCTCATCATCCTTGTTCTTAGATGGCTTAGGAGGAAAGGGCATAGGTCTCTGAACCCATGGCTCCCTTTCTTTACCATGCTTCCTAGCACTGAAGTTATTCTTATCGTATCTCTTAGGTTGTGGGTTATCAGGATTAACCGTAGGTTCAATCTCCACATCCTCATCATTGCTAGGTTGAGCATTATTATGAACATCATTGTCCATATTATCACCAGGTTCATGTTCATCACCAGATTGTGTTTCTGCATCAGACGCGGAAATATCATTAGGTTCTTCAGGTGTGACAGTATTTGGTGAACTGGCATGTAGGTTTCTATCATCCTTCTTCTTCTCCTTAGGATGACTGGGTGTATCAGCATTAATTCCTTGAGAATCTTGATCAATTCTCTTAGGATGGCCTTCAGGATACAAAGGTTCCTGAGTCATTTTGCCTCCTCTAGTAATGACTCTGACAGAGTTGTCATTTAATTCATTGAGCAAGTCATTCTGAGCTTTAAGTACTTTTTCTACCTGAGTAGTAATCATAGACGCATGTTCACTCAGAAGCTTCAGATCATTGATGTTTCTGTCTACACAAGCACTTAAATGGCTAAGCATACGAGTATTTTGTTCCAAATGTCTGCTAACATAATCATTGAAACTCTGTTGTTTCGCAACAAAGTTGTCAAATTCATCAAAGCATAGGCTAGCAGGTTTGTCAAAAGGAATATCACTCTCATCAAACCTACGCAGAGAATTCACTTCTACTTGTATCGGGTTATCGAGACCATGGATCTCTTCGATAGGTGGTAGATTTTTGACATCTTAAGATCTAATGCCTTTCTCTTGCATAGATTTCTTGGCTTCTTGCATATCTTCGGGACTGAGGAATAGAATACCTCTTTTCGTAGGAGTTGGGTTAGGAGGTGGTTCGGGAATAGTCCAAGCATTATCGTTGATCAAGATGTTATTCAGAAGGGTCTCAGCTTGTTCAATAGTTCGTTCCCTAAAAACACAACTGGCACAACTATCTAGGTGGTCTCTAGAGGAATCGGTAAATCCGTTATAGAAGATATCAAGTATCTCGTTCTTCTTAAGAGGGTGATCAGGCAAAGCATTTTGTATCTGGATGAGCCTCCCCCGAGCTTGTGGGAGACTCTCTTCTTGGAGTTGAGAAAAGTTGTATATTTCCTACAAGGCAGCTTGCTTCTTATGGGCAGGGAAATATTTCTCACAGAAGTAATAGACCATATCCTGGGATCTACTCACACATCCAGGAGCAAGAGAGGTGAACCAGGCTTTAGCGTCATCCTTTAGAGAGAAAGGAAACAGCTTGAGGATATAGTAGTAGCGGATCTTCTCCTCACTAGTGAAAAGGGTGGCTATATCATGTAGTTTGGTAAGATGGGCTACGACCGTCTCAGACTCATAACCGTGGAAAGGATCACATTCGACTAGAGAGATTATCTCAGGGTCGACAGTGAATTCATAATCCTTATCGGTGATAAAGATAGGTGAAGTGGCAAACTTAGGGTCGTACTTCATCCTAGCTTTCAGAGATTTTTCCTTCCACTTGAGAAGTAATTTCTCAGCGTCATAGGCATCCTTACACGCAAGAAAATCGTCAGCTATCTCTCCCTCCATAACGTAACCCTCAGGTATATCAGGCAATTCATATCTAGGAGAGCTAGATCTAGCAGGAGCAAAAGCAGGTTCTATCTCAATAGTATCGGAAGTTTCAGAAGCATCACGAGCATTGGTAGTAACTCTAGCAATATGAGCATCAAGGAACACCCCTAGTGGAACATCAGGCAAAGTAGTATATCTAGCAGTATCAAGCATAGCATCATCAGGCAAGGCAGTATCAGGCATAACATCTCTAGCAGTATCAGGCAAAGCAGTATCAGGCATAGCATCTCTAGCATCATCAGGCATAGCATCTCTAGGAGTATCATGCATAGTAGCATCATAAGCATCATCAAGCACAGGCGACATATCAAGATTTCTAGCAGGAGGTGATGTCGCAAACTTACACATAACTGAAGGTGAATCAAGTGCAGAGCTAGATGGCAATTCCATTCCTCCCCTCGTAGTTGAGGGCAAAACTCTGGTTTTCGGATCCTTCAGATTCTTCATAGTGATCAGCAGATATAAATCCCAAGTGACTCTGAGAATATAGCAATCGCCTCCCCGGCAACGGCGCCAGAAAAATGTTGTTTAGCAGATCTCTGGCAATAGCTAGACAAATGCTATTCTCGATTGCTCAACAATTAGAAATTGTCTTGCAATGACCCACGAGCGAGTGGGATCGAGGCAGTTTTCGAGGGTAGAGTATTTGACCCAAATTTGTTGATTCGCCAGTCAGGAAGTGAGAGGATACTCTCAAGTATTAGCAGCTCAATGTGTCAGATTCAACCACACCTAAAAGATTAGTATCTGCCAGCAAAGTATCAACACCAAAGTAGTATGATAACAACGGTGTGAGAAACGATCTGTTGACGGCAGACTATTCCTAACGATTGTATCAATGGCGCCAGAAGTTGCCGGAGACGGGAAATATTCTTTCCCGTCAACGTTGTGCGAACCAGTATTGTAGCAGGTAGCAACAGTGTAACGAGTAGCAGCAGTGGCAAGGAACAGCAGAAGTGACAGTAGTAGCAAGTAGCAACAGTAGCAAGTAACAGGAGAGCAAGTAACAACAACAGCAACAGTAGTAACAGCAGCAGAGCAAAACAAGTAACAACAGCAGTGGGACAAACTCGTAGGCAATCGGTCGGTGATTTGTTTGGATGATATTCATCATGCAACAGTTATAACACGGAGAGATATGTGGCTAGCTCCCGTTCGTCAATGTGATGTAGGCATGCATTCCGTTTGTCGTCATACGTGCTTAGGGAAAAGAACTTGCATGACATCTATTGTCCATCCCTCCCGTGGCAGCGGGGTCCAAAACGAAACTACGGGATATTAAGGTTCTCCTTTTAATAAAGAACTGTACCAACACATTAGCACATGGTGAACACATGAACTCCTCAAACTATGGTCATCACCGGGAGTGGTTTCGGTTATTGTCACTCCTGGGTTGCCGGATCATAACACATACTAGGTAACTACAACTTGCAAGATCGGATCTAAAACACACATATATTGGTGACAACATAATAATTTCAGATCTGAAATCATGGCACTCGGGCCCTAGTGACAAGCATTAAGCATGGCAAAGTACTAGCAACATCAATCTCAGAACATAGTGGATACTAGGGATCAATCCCCGTCAAAACTAACTCGATTACATGATAGATCTCATCCTACTCATCACCGCCCAGCGAGCCTACGAATAGATTACTCACCAACGATGAAGAGCTTCATGGAATTGGAGAGGGAAGAAGGTTGATGATGACGATGGCGACGATTTCCCCTCTCCGGAGCCCAAAAAGGACTCCAGATCTGCCCTCCTGATGAAGAACAGGATGTGGCGGCGCCTCTGTATCGCAAACGCGACGACATCTTCTCTCTTGATTTTTTCTGGGACGAAAGTGAATTTATAGAGCTGAGTTTGGGGGCGGCAGGGCCACGTGGGCCCCACAAGCTTGCTAGCCGCCACCAGGGGGTGGCGGCTATAGGGCTTGTGGCCCACTGGCCCATCCCCTCCGGTGGATCTTTGCATAGGTATTTTTCATATTTTCCAGAAATATTCTCCGTAAATTTTTAGGACGTTCCGAGAACTTTCATTTCTGCACAAAAACAACACCAAGGCAATTCTGCTGAAAACAACGTCAGTCTAGGTTAGTTCCATTCAAATCATGCAAATTAGAGTCCAAAACAAGGGTAAAAGAGTTTGAAAAAGTAGATACGATGGAGACATATCAGGCATCTCACAAGAAGGATCGTAGTTTCCAAAACTAGACTTGGCAATTCGGACCCCAATCGGTGTCGACTTCATCGTTTCACCTCAATTTTTGCATGGTACGCAAACACCATTGTACACCTATTATTGATTTTCTCGTGGATTTGATGGCTTGTTTTCTACATGGAAGGCATTTCTTGCATTTACCATGCATTTAGTGCATATAAATCATATCCTAACATGAAATACGTGTGGATGCTGGCGAAGAAGCTCTTGCAAATAATTTGTGTGGCACTTTGCATGATTTTTGTCATTGTCCAAGGAATGGGAAGAATTTCCAAACATTTTGGTTGGGGGATGCGTCCACCTACATAAGGTACGTCGGTAGTTTAATTACAGGAAATGCAGATGGACTCATAAACTCACATAAATCAGTGTGTCATATGGCATGACCTTGAGAAGCCATGATTTTTTTGGTAAACTTTGGCACAAGTTATGATGATCGCTCCTTGGAAAACCATAGCATTTGAGTAGAAGGATCATAGTTCCATGGGGGAAATGGAAAATCAAACTCCAACGAACGGTGTCTTCATCGCCTCTCCTCCATTTGTTTCCCACGGTAGGCAATTAGTAGTATACGCTAGGTTTGATTTTCTGGCACATTTTGGGATCGTTTTCTATATATAAGCCATTTTTATCATTTATTGAGCATTTAGCGTATATAAATCAAATTCCAACTGCAACTACGTGTGTTGACGAGAGAGATAAGGATTGTCGTTCGATGTGGGTGCACCCTGTCGTGCAGATGTAGGATCCGTGTGGTTTGAGTTTTGGACAATAAGAACACACGACTCACCTTGTGCTCATTTATGGTCATCGACCATGGTTCAAGAGGTACACAACTTTAATGAATGAACAATGTGGGATTAGTAAACCAGATTGCACATGTTCAGTTCATACATACTGGAGTGAGATCAATTGAGGATTCTAGTTCTAGGGTATATAATCATAAATAGTTCAAATTCACTGCTAGGGTTGACAAAATATTAATATGGATGAAAAGAAGGCCGGGAATACCTCACAATACAGTACATGCGAAACTTCTGATAGAATGACTCATTAGATATATAGCTCACGATTCAGTACATGCGACAATTTAGTACAATAGACATAATGATTAGTTTTTTGACTTAATTCCCATGTACATGGGTTGATCGCGATCATTAGGTTGACCCCTAATGAACATAGCTTTTCTGACGATTTTACACTTCTCCTATGTTTTGTCGTGTTGCCCCTTAGGTGGTAACTCGTCATATTGATTGTAATCCATCTCATCACCAACATTCTCGACGCCTAGTACCCTTCTCTACCCATACATCACTACATGGCAGTTCTTATGCAAATGGTCTTGCACATTGAAATTATGGGTAGCATCACTCGCAAGAATAAATGGGTACTTGTGATAAGCCATATTTATGCTGTAAAAATATGTCTTTCTATAAGCATCAACCTTTACACTACCAAGAGGTACCCACCTAAACTTGAATAATGCCACCTTCAGTTCCACATAGTCAAGCTCCCAAATCTCTTCAAGGTTCCTTAATATACTTGTTTATCATCTTCATCTATTGTTAGAAATTCTATTCGAACATAGTTGTTCCGATATGAGGTCTTACAATCATCTTCCTTAGCATAGAACGTGTTGCCATTTATGTCATACACTTGGTACTTGATAATAATGAGTGATGGCTTTTGTGCCAACCACGTTGAAAGGTCATCATCGGATCCGTGTGCCAAACGAGCCTTAAGCCATCCTTCATAGTCCTTATTGTGTGCATTCATCTCGGCAGATGGTGAAAGCACATTTGGTAAGTTACTTCATCCTATATCCTTCACGTGTTCCTTAGCATAAACTTTGAGTATCGGGCTGTTAAGTAGTACCATTAAATGGTCTTGATCACCCATATCTCCAAGTACACTAACCTGCATGTGAGCAAGGACCGACTTAACAACCAGCCTTCTCTCATGGTGAGAGAGGGGCACACCAATAGGTCTTTGTTTCGTCTATTCAGTGCAAAATTCAACCACTTCCTCTGCGGTATAATCTCGTAGGATGATTAACTCTCGATGACATCGGTTTTGACAATAGAGTTCAAATATTCCCATGTACCAATCGACGGGATACATTGTTGCAAAGAAACACAGGACCTCAATACTTTATCTCATCAACAAGGTGCACAGTGAGATCGACCATGGCATCAAAAAATGATGGTGTGAATAACATCTCTAATTTTGATAATATTCTTCAATATCTACCACCTTCTACTATATTTCTTGTAGAAATCACACAAACCACTCAGTGTGTTTCTTATGTCCGTGTCCATCTTATTCCTTATGGCCACCAGGAGGATTGTGTCAACATTACGTGGCAATCATGTGACTTCATGTGAGACAACTTATTTTTAGCCAAGTTGTCATCCACGAGACTTCTAAAGTTTGCGCAGTAGGAAGAGGGTGTCTTAGTTGAAAAAAGGGCGAAGAACTGTTTTACTTCTGTTATAGTGAGATCTTAACTCTAGTGAAGGTGGACCAATTTGTCATCATATTCTGCTTCATTCATGCGTTGTGGTTGATCACCAAGTATATCGAGTCATGCGCCGTCACCATCCTTTCTTTAGCCTTTAATCTTGAGAAGACAACCAAGGATGCTTTCACCGACGTTCTTCTCTACATGCATGACATCAATGTAGTGACGTATTGAACTCCTAGTGAGGTAATTCCAAGAACACTAATTTCTTCCTCGTATCTTTTTTTGATGTTGAACCGGATCCCTTACCAAGCACAACATTAATTTCTTTAGCCATGTTGTGGACTTGTTTCCCATCATAGGGTGTTGGACCCGTCTGTTTCTCTTCCGTACCATCAAATTCAGCTTTCATATTTCAGTAAGGGTGATTTCTCCTTAAGAACATACGATGATGCAAATACATAGCTTTGCACGACTTACAAAGAAATCTACTTGCTCTCCTATCCATGCCTATGACATATCCTATAGGCCCCTTTGTTTTCGTCCCTGAAGTGTTGCCTAACACTGACATATCTTAGATGGTGTGCAGCAGCAATGCGTGCAGCTCGAAAACTCGTTTTGGTAAGCTCGGAAGGCAATGAAGATTATTTTGAAGCCAATATGTCCCGAGGATAATAATATGCATAGTTAAACAAAGCATTATCTAACCATGTGAATTGCTAAAATTTAACATATGAAACAACTCGCATATTGCACACATTTGAACGCTCCAACCATGTGTGTAATTATGACATTGAGAACTGCGCAATAGCAGGAATTTAGAGCGACATGGTACTCAATATTGCGGTTGATTGTGTAGGAATTCTAACCGCCTACGAAGGTGCCAATATAATCCATCAACCCCCTGCTTAAATTTCCACTACTAGGGAAAAGCCTATCAGTAGCGCGGTTTACACCCGTATCAGTAGCGCGGGGGCCTTCCTACGGCTGCGGCGCCACAACTAACTATTAGTAGTAGCATGGGTTACCGAGCGCTACTCGCAACTTGGTTAGGAGTAGCATTGTTTCATAACCTATGCTACTACTAAATGCATTTAGCAGTAGTGATCTTTTATTACATGCGCTACTACTAAACGCATTTAGCAGTAGCAAGATTTTAGAAACCGCGCCACTACGAAACATGAGTATTTATTTTTTATATTTATATTATATTTACACATGGTTATACATACTAAACGTACTAATATAGAACATCAATAATAGTTGTGAATAAAACAACATTTAGATTAAAGTTGATTGGTCCAAGTGATCAAGTTGTGTTAGAGAAAAATACGATGTTTCGAATCATATTTTCCTCTAATTCAACTTGGTCACTTGCATGCATCCACTTTAATCTAATATATGTCATATAACTTTTCATCCTGTTAATCATCTAATAACTCATCATCCTCTTAATCATCTAATAACTCATCATCCTCTTCATCATCTAACAACTTATAATCATCTTGATCATATAATTAACAGATCATCATCATCTTAGTCATACCAAGTTAAAATGTCATATAATAGAGAAAAACATAATAATGATAATCCTAATCGATCATGCCAAGTTAAGATATGTCATATGAACCAGAAAAACTTCTCTCTCCTTTGAACTAGTCCTCTCTCCTAGGTAAAATGTCATAAAACAGAAAACACCTAAGTCTCCATGATGAAGCAAAAGAGATCCAACTGTCTCCAACTTATGGCTTGTGATCCTTCTTTATTTCTCTTGATGCTTCAGTTTGGAGTTTTCCTCGTGGTTTGCGCTCAGTTGAGTATTGAAAAACGAAAGGGATGCACATATGGCTTGTAATTGTCATCTCACCTTCACCATGCATCAATAGAGGCACAACATCATTTGACAGTTCATGTTAAAGAACATAAAAGTAGCCTAGCTAGAAATGCAATTTCATATTAGTAACATAATTGGGAGTGTAATTTACGTAATAGTAGTGTAGTTAGCACATCTTGCCAAGATATTTAGGCAAATGACATCGGCCCTCAACCTATGCAGTAGTGGCATGTATAATGTATAATTTGGGCCAGCTCCATAATGCGCGTTGTCCCTAGTAGACATTCAAACATTAACAAAGGTGACAAGAGAATCCTCTCCCCAAGTTAGTTGTGATCCATAAGTGTAGTGTGTCTTGTCAACTATCTTCCATGTTTCACTCGAATAAAGGAAATAAGCTGTCAATTAAAAATAAAAAAGTTAAGTAGGTATGAACACCAACTATTTATAAATAAAAAATGCAAATTAATCAACAAATATGGTTGACAAACTCACATAGAGGTAAAACTGGAAGCATATCGACATCAACCCAAATGTCGATATTTCCTTCAATATCATATTAAGGACGAATATCGAAGGTTATTTACATATCCTCATGAAACCCACATGCCTTGCTTCAAGCATCCCAATTTGAGCAACAAAAATGCGACTGATTAGCTGCATTGTATAGTTTCAGCAAAAATGTGAAACCATGTTTAGTCCTCAGGTGTGCCCTCCTCGTCTCCATATTCTCCATTTCTTGGAAATCGAGATTCTTCAAGACATACGGTCTTGGATGGTAGGCAATGCACTGGTCGAATTGTAAAAAAAATAAAATTACAAATTGAAGAACAGAAACACAAAGCAAATAAGCAAAAATAGTTGTTGTCGTTGCGTACCGTAAAAACATCAAACGTCTCATCAAGCTTGATGGTGAAGAACGTGCCGCTCACAGGTGAGGCGAGCCACACAGACCCTCATCTTCGCCGTAATAATCACACTTAGGGATCCCCTCGTTGTCAGAAGACATTTCCTGTGTTCATGATTCAAAAATTAAAAATCAACGATAACTATTGGTGTATATGAAAAATCATCGTGTATTGAGTTTCGGTTTATCGAGGCTTCCTTTGAAAAACACTCATATCTCATGGTGTATATGGTGCACACTCTCTGACACTTGTATGGTGGTGTATGTTGGTATACACTCCCTCACACTACAATTTTTACCGTCGGTGATGATCGCTCCTCTCTTTGTTCCCGTGTGTATTACCAAAATCTCTAGCACACGGGAATGAAGGAGGAAGCGACCCCCTCGACAACAGTTGGGATTCTTCTCCTCTTCTTCCTCCTCCCTCACACAAATATTTCGACAATCGATGATGGTTTCACCTCTTCTTGTATCTTTTTGCATTATATCGAGGTATATATCGCAAGAAGAGAAGAAGAGGAAGCGACCCCCACATAAACAATCAGTATTCCTCCATCAAGAGCATACTGAAAGGCACATAAGGAGCTCCGAGAGACTAAAAGTCAACCCAAATCATAAGTCAATTAACATTACTTTATGGAGTAATGACATTAGAAATGGCCTATTTTTTGCCGGAATTGTCGGGACCCCGATCCTAAGCCATAGGAATCCAGCCTATAACACACGACATCACTTTGCGGTCTCAAGCACGGTTAACCCCACGCATGTCACCTTACCTTGGCCGGGACTGTTTGCATCTTTTGACTCACATATGCAAATGTGTCGCTAGCATTCCGATGTCAAAGAACACGGGTCGACATAACTAGTTATAAACCCAAGTGGCACATCCGTACAGAGATAGACATACATAACCCAGCAAAGTAGGTGTCGGTCATCAGCGTGTGTAGATGAGTCGTAGCAAGCTACAAGGACTCCATTAGACCGCAATTCATTTCTCCGAAGGGACATACACAGCAGCAAAGAACGATACATGTCGGTCAACCAATGTGTCCGGAACAGTAGCAAGCTACCAGGTCTCAGTGGAATCACAAAGGGGCATTTCTCTATAAAGACTACTACTAAAGGTGCACAACTAGGTGTCAAACCCAATACATATGATAGCACATCACATGTAATCATGACATACTCAATATGCATAGATACAACAATGGCATCACAACATAACCATACAACATCACAACATTTATTTAGAAGGCTCGGAAGAGCCTTGCATAATAAGTTCATACAGGTAGGGGTCACATGACCCGACACTTAAGTCATACGCACAAAGTCGTACTAGCCATGCAGAAGCATTAAAGCTATGTGAGTATAGACAGATGAAAGAAAAAGGCATAGAGCCTGACACTAATAGAAAAACGGCTATAGCTAATATGGACATTAATGGCGCACCATGTATGTGGTGCGTCACTGCTATATAGCAGTGGTGCACCAGATATAGGTGCACCAGATATATGTGCGCCATTAATGGCCATATTACTAATGGCGCACCTGGTGTGTGGTGCGCCATTACTAGTTTTGTCCTGGCCCCACACCCTTCCCAGACTTAGCAGTGGCGCACCAGGGGAAAGTGCACCATTACTAGTTTTAACTAGTAATGGCGCACCACACCCATGGTGCGCCACTACTAACAATTTTTTTTCCAATTTTTTTCAGAACTAGTAATGGCGCACCACACACCAGGTGCGCCATTAGTAACCCTGGTTACCAATGGCGCATTCTTAGGAGGTGCGCCATTGGTAACACGAGAGAGAAGGCGCCCACCTACCTCCAGCTTTACCTCTTCCCTCTCTATCTCGTGACCTCGCTCCTTTCTCCCCACGATCCCCTTTCCCTCGCCACCGCCACGACCAACGCTGACCTAGTCTGGTGAGCTCCAACGACGGGATGCACTCCCCTGAGCTCCCCAAGCTCCACACCTCCTTCCCCTCCATCTACAATCGGCGCTCCCGCCCTCCATCGACCCCCGTGGCTAGCTAGGGTTTCGGCCACCACTTCATCTCCGGCGACGGCGATGCCAGCTGGCAGTGGATCTGGCATCGACGTGTCCCAGGTTAGTACTTCCACTCATTTCTCGTGCAGATTCTCCCTCCCCAGCTCACCTCACCATCTCCTTGTTTTCTTCCCTTTGCTACCGATAACGACAACGGGGATGGTACGGCGAAAGTCGTGTCCCGCTCGAGGAGGCGGAGGGGTAGGGGCGTGCCCAGCTTGCAGCCTTGTACTGCTCGAGGGGGAGGGGCAGGAGGGGTATGCGCCTCAAGGTTCATGAACCCTAGCTAGCTACTCAATCTATCTTCGATTTTCTACAGCAATCAAATGCGGACTATACTAATTTGCTCCTCGTGCTTGCTTTACCACCAGCAGCAGCCGCAGTGTGGGCAGAGGCGACAGTCTATGACCATTAGCATGATGAGGGGGAGGCAGGCTGCTGCTGCCATGGACCGTCCTCCCTTCCCTTGCTCCGACCCTTGCTTAGGTGGTTGATTCCTCGCTGGCCGTTGTGTCGATGACCAAGCCTTCATACTGATTTCTTGTGATGGTGCTCATCTAGCTACTCATTTGTTGCTACCAATTAGGATTACTAGAATAGAATGGGGCATATTTATTAGGAATTGTCTGAAACCATTGGATGGCCTTCCTGCACATGTTTTGTTGCTATCTAGAATTAATACTTGTCCCATGTTTTGTTTCCTAGTTGGACATGTTAGAATTATGCCTTCTACTGATTGATTCAATGAAATTTCAGAATCAGGACAGGTTTGGGAAAATTTATAATTATTGTTGTTTCTTATGCATCAAACAAGAAACGATTGATTTCATTGTTGTGTTTTCTGTTCTGCAGGCCTGAGGAAGTTGTGGTCAGTGAATATGCTAGAACTGTGGGTACTAGGTTAGTAGCTATTTCCCCTGAAATCTCCTTGATTTTTCACATGGGTTTGGATGAGGTTACCGCGTAATGTAATAAGCCAGCATGTGCATGCACACAAAACGAACTATAGTACTGCACTAGATAGGGTTGGAGCCAGTATGGATTTGTTTCCGCATGTAGAACTGCTTATCCTTTTAGGTCATCTGAATTATAATTTTAGTCACCTATATCTCATATATACTTTCAAAACAAGTGAGTAAAGTGACCCGTCAAATTGAGCTATCATGTGCTATTTGTATGTCAATGTCAAGATAATGAAGGTTCAACATTTGAACTAATTAACTGAAAATATTATTGTACAATATCAGTTGCACTCAGTTAACAAATAAGCTATTTGTTATGTAACGAAATGTCTTAAGCAGAAACTCCTATATATGCATGAGTAGTGGATGATGCAAAGTTAAGAGTTTTCTATTGTAATGTTTAATACGCATGAGTGCACTCTCTAGGTTACAAGAGGATGCTCTAAGGAAATCAGCACCAAATGTTATCTTTAATCATAATTTCATCCATTTTTACTCGAGTGTGGTACAAACCAGTAGTGAAGCTGCAGGTTAAGATGATTCACTTCATTTATTATATCCCTCCAAATTTGTTGTGTATGGTGTGGAGATTGCCACCCTTTAAATTTCATCCAATTATTCGTACGCTGGTATTTTGTATTATTTTATGTTATCTTTCGCATATTAACCCAATTCTTTTATAACTACCAAATCCACTCTAAACAAAGCTTAATTTTCTCATAGTTGTAACTGATTTTTTGAAAGAATTATGTCTCGAATATAATTATTAGTACGCCGCCGCTCCACCTATCCTCCCCGCCCCTCTCCATGTCGTCGTCGGTGAATCCATTTTTGATGTTTGTTCTAATTATCTTATTTCTATTCATATCACAAATATCTAATGTTGTCATAAATATGCTAGGTGCAGAATACACTTTCTTCCCTCGTATTTTCCTTTCCATTTTTTTGGTGATAGAACCGAGGAGGTAAATACTCATTCCAAACTCTTCTGTCATTGCCTAACTTGTTTGTTAGGAGCAATATATAAAACTATATAAATTGAACTGCCAACACATTATAGCTAATATTTTTGTTTGAAATATCTGCGATGCTATTTTAACACTCGAAGTTCAAGAACAAGATACATATTCGTGAGAATGATGTATACGTCTATGAGCGATAGATTTCAAATTGTATGTATATGTGAGAGTTGCGCATGTAATTGAGAAAATAGATCGCTGCTTGTCTACTCATGTAACCGAAATTTGATTTTTTGTTCTACTGAATATGAAATGATCTGTCCATACTTTGTTTTAAAATGATGTTGACCTTTTCATGTTTGGACGATAAAATGTCGCATTTGTACAACTAATATCATTCCTCTACATATTCATTTTGGAGTTGTCTGTTATGTAGTGTAATTCTTTGTTTTTTGGATTCTTTGCAGGTTTGGCAGTTAGTTCGTGTTACTATCGACCGAGGATTTTTAGCAGGAATTACTTGGGTCTGAAAAGCTTCCTCGAAGTGGTGGTGTAGTGTTGGAGATTAAAATTATGTAGTAGTGCAGTTTCAATGATGTCATGTTACTTGATTCTTATTAAATACTTATGCTTACAACACCTTGTAAATATGCTTGTGATGTTTTGATATTAATTTTGGTTTTTGAAATCAGACCAGATTGTTGGAAACTTGTATTGTCTTGTTGAATGAATATAATTGCATGTCTTGTTGTAAAATATGATGCATTGAGAAGATAAGTTGGGGTGAAAAGAAGGGTTGATCGGTTGGACTGGGATGAAATTATTGGACATAATACCGAAGATGCAGGACACAGTCATCATGTAGAAGATGTCGGACATGATTTCGAATTTGGAGACTAATATGATGACTTGTATTCGGAGACTAATCTTCTATTGTATTCGATAAATCTATTGTTTATATGTTGTGTTGTTTATATTCTATGTTGTAATGTATTTTGTAACCTGTGCAAATATCAGAAAAGCAAAAAAATAATAATTCATAATATTCATAGTAGTGGCGCACCATATTGCACTTTAGTGGCGCACATAAATAAACACCTCAGTGGTGCATTATCTAAAAGTGCACCATTAGTAACCCAGAGCACAAGGTACACATGGCCCCTGGGAGTAACAGCACTGGCGCACTTCTGGGCCTAGTAATGGCGCACTTTAGCTGTGCCATTAGTGTCTGGGATAGTAATGGCGCACGAGGTGGTGCGCCACTGTTATGTAGATTAACAGTGCCACACCAGGCATGCGCCATTACTATTTATTAGTAGTGGCGTGATAATAGTGGCGCACCTATAGTGCGCCATTAATAGCCAAAATAGGTGCGCCACTAACAGCCTTTTTTCTAGTAGTATCACTATCTACAGATCCCTTCTAAAGGGGCCAGGTCGTAGCTGGGACACCAGCTAATCGTCATCATCGACGTCTAGGTAGAACCCACGAGATGGTTCGTGGGTATCTTCTGCAAAAGTTATTAAGAAAACATGATTACGAAAGTACTCAGCAAGACTTTAAATCAGAACTATCTACTCATGCACAATTATCAACAAGGGGTTTGTGGGGTTTCATGCAGCAAGCGAGCTTTGACTCTTGGCTAATTTAAACTACGACTACAAGTATTTTTGAACAAGTTTTGAGAAGTCGTACGACGCGTCCACTATCTCCACAACAATACACTATCATGGATCATTTCTCGTCTCCCTACGAGAATGCCATTCATGATACTCACACTTATCTTGATACTTTTATGAGTAGCCATTAAAGTTATCTATGAACAACATATGTTTCCAAGCAGTGCATATCCGCAGACACGACTATTCGAATAGATCATAACCCTGCAAGGGTGTACTTCTTCACACACACTCTCGCCACTTACCGCCATGTGCACTTCACACACCTTGGCAACCTTCCAATCGAAGCCCAGTGAGGGAGTCGGCCATAACCGTTAACCACGCTAACACCTAGTCCATGTTTATCGCCTATTTGAGACTGAACCCACACGGAAGTCCAGCCGAAATTTCCGCTACGGCCTCAAACGATGTGCGCAGGGTTCCCAAGCCCACCATCCGGGTGCTATTTGGTACACTGTGCCATTGTCTACCACGTCACAGCCCACCTCTAAGGTCAGCACTATGCACGGCCTCCAGCATAACTAGAAACACCAGAAACTACTTGCAACTCCTGGACCGTCTACTAGGCGATTAATATCTCAAGAGGGATCCATTGGTTTCGGGCCCAATGTATGGTAGCAGCTAGTCTTGGATTACATACACGAAACTCAGTTCCTAAGAATGGTTCCAATGAGACAACCCACCATGTACTCCTACATAGCCTCTCATTGGTACCTTTACCAAATCAGATTCAACACTTAACCTTTGTCACCAGAACACATGCATTCACTTCAGTTCATCACCCAGATGAAACATGCCTAACACAACTCTAAGCATAGCATGCATAGCAGGGTAAAGCACATCATGGCTCAAGCATCTACCAGGTATGCTAGGTTTCAAGGTTTAGCTATTTAGTGTGACAATGACAGGTCATGCAAACGAATGGGTTCAACTACCGAGGTGAAACCATTTATCATGATGTGTCCTATTGCAATAAATGAGAGCAGGAGCGAGAACATGGGATTTTATCGGAATGCTCAAAAGGGGTGCTTGCCTTGGGGATCAACGGAGGGATATACTCCTTCAGTTGGATACTCCAGAGTATCCTATGGAGTGGAGCCTACCGAAACAAACAAATCACAATCAATACACGACAAGTGCAACAATACGATGCATGATCATGGCATGATATGAATATGATGGATGAGCTAATGCATCTATAAATAAATTGGTTGAAGCTGGTTTGAATCAAATATTCAAATGTCACATCAAATAAGGTATTTTCATATACCCCTTTAATTGACTTCACCTGATGCTCACGTATACCTTGTTCTATCATGCATGATAATAGAACCAATGGATTCCTTGAATTGTTTTGATAAATTTTCATATATAAATTATTTCAATCTGAGTCATAGATTAATTTTAATGTTTTTAGAAGTTTATAACTATTTCTGGGATTTTATTTAAACCAGAATTGGAATTACTGGATCGGCATGACATCAGGTGGTCAAACTGACCGTTGCAGGTCAAACCTGATGAGTGGGGTCGACTGATCAGCGACAGAGGCACTAACAGAGTTATATTTAAACTCTAATACTAATTATTGGGGATGCGCCCACTAGTAAGTGGGTGTTTAGGGTTATACAGAGTAATTTATTTTGTTTAATTTAAATCCTAATTAACAAGAGGTTGGTCCGACCTGCCAGTGACTCAGGGGGTCAAACCCCTGGTCAAACCAGGCCAGGTCACCGACGTTGAGCCGCCGGTAGCACCAGGGACGGCGGAGAGGATCGGAAACCTATCTCCGATGACCATTTGGGCGGAGACAACCTACGGAACGGCCTCTCGCCCGCGCATCTATTGGAACAAGCCACAGGGGATGGGGTGGCCGGAGACATCGCTCGCGACGACCTTGGCAGCCACCGAAGCTCGGCCTTCATCGATATCGATGAAACACAGCGCAACTCAACGAAGGTAAGCACCTACAACACCTACGCGCCATCACAAAGCCATTGGTGGCCTCGGTTGGGCTTGAGGACCACCAGAACCTCGCCGGCGATGAGCTTCCGCAATAGACCTCTTCGGTCATCAATGGAATCGGTGGCTACGGCTCGCGAACGAAGGGGAGAAGGGGAGAAATGGGTTCTGCGGCTCACGAGGTTTGCATAGGCGTCGAGAGCGGGCTTGGAGACGGCCTGCCAACGTGGATCAACGGCGGCGACCTCGGTGACCGGAGGAGGAAGGCGACAGCGTGTCGACGTTTGGGGGTGACTGGCTCCGATTCTTCCGGCGAGGAGCTTCAGTGCGATGAGGCGGAGCGTTTGAGCATCTTTGGGTCGAGAGGGAACGACAGGCGCGACCTAGCGACGGTGAGCCGAAGGAGTGTCCATGGCGGCACAGAGGGGAGAAGTGAAGAGAGAGAGAGAGGGCAATGAGGGGAGGAGCTGCTAGCCACGACGGAGGGGATGTCTATCCCAATCACCAGCACAACGAGCACGCAGGCTGCTGCGTGCCACGACCATGGAAAGCGGCGGCCAGCTCCTCCTGTGCCTACTGGGAGAGGTGGAAGACGACACGGGAGGAGGCCAGGTGGGCTCGGCCAGCCCCACGTAAGTTACTTCTCCCTCTTTCTTTTTTTCTTATTTGGTTCTGATATGATAATTCTAACATTTGTTTTATTGTTTTGTTTGGGCTCAAAATATAAACCAAAAACCCTAGAAATAAATATGGGGTATAATTGGAATATTTCCAAACTGATAAATTATTTCAGAATTTTTGTAATAACTAAAATATTTATAGCTATTTGTTTTGGCAATTTTAGTGGCTTCTCTGGCTTATTTTAAATGCCAAAAGTGGTTGAAAAATAAAGTTCGTCCTTGTAATGTTGTTGCCAACATATAACAAAAAAGATGAACATTTTTTAAGGCCATTTTGGGTTCATTGAAAATCACACCATTTGAAATGTTTTATTTAGGGTGAGGTGCTAAGGTTTTCTTAATCCCCATTTCAACTTTACAAAAAGTAAATATGATGCACACACTAGCTAGGCACAAAGCAAAACGAAACCACGGATGTGACACGAATGTCATCTAGTTCCTGTTCTGGGAAATCAGGGCACTTGATATTTACTTCTTCATAGTAAAAGTCATGCTGAAAGCCACCAAAAAGTTTGGCATGACCATTGCTAAAACAGGACATATCGAGCACGTGAAATTTCCCAAAATGGAAATGAATCAACATTTCGACAAAGAATAGGCACTAGGAGGTGTTTCTACAAATTCATATTTTCATTAAAAACGATCTTCACATTTGCATTTCAAAGAAACATTGGATTCACATTTTCATTAAAAAACTATTTGCACATTTTGACAACCACTCATCTACTACTACTACATCTACGATAATGGAGGAACTTTTTAATACTAATAATTCTTTGATAATGGAGGAACATTTTTACTACTACTACCACATATACTATACTACTACATCTACTACTACTACATCTACTGCAAATTCACATTCTTACAAATATTATTTGAACATCATATCCATCTAGACCTAGAATATGAAAAAATATAAAAGTTGGGAAGAGGAGGGGGCGATGGCTAGAGCAGGAGAACGGCGGCGGATGGAGGAGGGAGGAGGGAAGTGGAGGGAGGAGGGAGAGAAGGTGAGGGAGGGAAGTGTAGGGAGGATGGAATAGGCTCGATGGCCGGAGGAGGAGAAGGGGTGGCGACCGGAGGAGGAAGAAAGGAGAGGATGGAGGGAGGAGAAGGGTGAGGGTCGTGGGAGGAGGGCGAGGATGGATGCGAGAGGAAGGAGGGGTTGGAAGGAGGCTTAAGGCAATGGCGAAGACGACTGTGCGACAATGGCGATGACATCGGCGTTGGCATGGTGAGCGAGAGAGAGAGTGTGTGTGTGTAGGGGAGAGTGAGCAACGCGGGCGAGGGGAAGAGGATAATGGCATATTAGCAGTAACGCGGGAAACAGAAGGGCGTTACTGCTATAGAGTTAGTAGTAGCGCGCTTCCACAATGCGTGCCACTACTATGCATAGTTGGTTGGGTAACCAAAGCAGTAGCGCCTTTTATTCCCCATGCTACTACTAAGTCTGGAGTAGTAGCATGTTTCATTCACCCGCGCTCCTGCTAAGTAGTAGTAGCGCGTTTATCCAAACCGTGCTACTACTAAATCTTCACCTATATGCGTTTTCCCTAGTAGCACTACTAGGGTAAAGCTTATAGGTAGCCGCTTACTAGTAGTGTGGGTTTATACCCATGGCTACCGATACTTACTAGTAGCGCGGGTTTTTACCCCTCACTACTACTCACTTGATAGTAGTAGCGCGGGTTTTTATCGCTCGCTACTACTAAGTGGCATCAACCATGCCCTCACACTAGTAGAAAATGGCCATTTGTCCCCGTTCTAGAGGCCCATTAGCCTCGGTTCCTGAACCAGGACTAAATGGTCGGGACTAAAGCCCAAAACCTTTAGTCCCGGTTCTTTTACCAACCGGGACAGAAGGGCCTCCACGTGGCCTCTGCGGGGAGCCCAGGCATGAGGGCCTATAGTCCCGGTTGGTAATACCAACCGGGACCATGAGGTGTTTTTTTGAATGGGGGTGTGTTGGGGGGTTTTGGAGGGTTAATTTAAGGGTTTCATATTTTGTTAGCTAGCTAATAGAGAGAAGTGTCCTCTCTTTCTCCATGATGTAGAAGTAATGACTTTAGCAACTTATCCTCGGTCTCTTATGTATTGTGGTGTACCGACCATTCATTTACAACATCTGGGCTAATGAACCCAACGTCGAAGATTCATCCACACATGAATCTAATCCGCTTTCCTTCCCCCAATGACATAATAACCAATCATGATCATAATAACAAATCATCATGATAATCATGATCAACATCATCATCATATTAATATAAAAACTCTTCCATCACTATAGCTAATAATCATCATAAGTCATTACCACCAACACTATTTAATCATCATTTTCGTCAATGAGACATCATGCATATATATAACAGAAGTTGGTCCCTAGTGATAAACACAACTCCTCCTCATCATCATCAACTATAACACATTTTAGCACAAAATAACACATTGTACCTAGGACCTACTCCTCTCTCATAGGAGCTACTCTACCCTCTCTCAGGTAGAATATCATAAAACAAGGTAGGCTCTGACTCTCCATTATGGAGAATGGAGATCATCTTGTCTCCCATTCTTGTCCTACGCATAATGTTGCTTCTAAGTAGCTCTCTACGATTGACTAAACATTTTTTTCCAATCTTTGATTGTCATTTCATCGGTTTTAGAAATCCGGTATGGACAGGAGTGATGCAGATACCTAGGCTGACCAGGCCATGCTAGTCGTATGCTCATAACATCAACATGACCTCTCAGAAAATAAGATGAGGCACACAATCTTGCGGGATTTTCTGTTGAAAAACATATTATTGACTTTGTACCTAGCAATGTAGTTTAGTTTTACAAGAATTTATGCAAAAGATGCACGGATGTCGTAATAGTAGAAAATCTTACCATGCAATCTCCATGCATGTTACCGTAGTTCACCACGTGCACTAGTGGCACGTAATGACCATAATGTGGGGGAGTTTGCTGATAGGTATTGTAATTCTCAAGGTCATTGATAAATGCGACAAGATGATGTTTCTCGTTACAAGTTAATTCCGCTTCATCATTGTAGTAATAGGCTCTGTCTACCATCTTCCGTACATTTTTTGAAGAACGAAAATAAGATGTCAATGGAAATAAGTTGTCAACTATTTGTAAATAAACAATATAAATTACTTAAAAAATATGGTTGAGAAACTCACATTATGGTAGAACTGGAGGTGTCTGCACATCGACCCAGATGTCGATATTACCTTCAATTTCATCTTCTCGACGAATATCAAAGGTGATAAGCATATTAGGCTCAAATGCATAAGCCTTGCATAGTGCTTGCCAATTTGTGCATTCAAAATAGGAGTAGGTGTCTGCATTGTACAACTTTACGGCAAAAGCATAACCATGCTCGGACCTCAAGTGAATCTCTTTACCTCCATAGTTTTTTCAATACTGAAATCAATCTTATCCAAGACATATATTCTTGCATGGCAGGGGATACACTAGTAGAATAGTAAAAAATAAAAATTATAAGTCGAAGCAAAATAAGTCATGCTTAATTACAGAAAAAGACTTATCGTTGTGACTTACTGTATCCACTTCGAAGTCGTCATCCAGCATTATACTGAAGCGCCTATCATCAACTAGGTGAGGTGTGTCGCACAGGCCGCGCTCATCTTGGCACTATTCGCACATAGCGAATGTCCTTTCGTCGTCACATATTTCCTTCCTAAAACTGATCAACACACATATCACTATTACTCAATATGCAATGGGTTGACTTTAGGTCTGTCGAGTCTTTCCTTCCTAAACTCTCATATCACGTATATGGTGGACACTCCCTCTGATATTTCGATCGTCGGTGATGGCCGCTACTCCTTCTTTCCCTGGTGCATTACAAATATCTAGCACAAGGAAAAGAAGGAGAAGCGACCCCACGACAACAGTCGGGATTCTTACTCTATCTAGCACACAAGCAAAAGAAGGAGAAGCGACCCCCACGACACCTAAAGTCAACCCGTTCCATACATAAAATAAATGACATATAACTCATCATCATCCTTACTCATTTAAAAACTAATGAAAGTCATACAAGGAGCAATGACAAACCGAAACATAACCGATATTATCACTAATACATCTTGAATATTATCATACAATATCACTGATAAAAACCCAGTTGACGTCTCACGGTGCAGGCGGTGGCAACCAAAGATAAGGAACCATCACCGGACCATAGCTCGGGTGATGTGCGTGGAGAACCTGGCAGGTATTGGAGAACCTGGCATCCAACGTAGCCACGTAGTGACCGACGCGCTCGTCCTCCTCCCTGACACTACAACGTACAACCTCCGTGGGGGCCAGCTCCCTCGGCACCAATAATGGCCCACGTGACCGCCACCAAAGAAGCTCCGGGTCAACGATGAGACCCGGATTCCTCACCAAGGTGCGCCCCCCGGAAGGTAGCACCTCCCAGTGCCAGCCCGGCGGAGCCTGATACGTCTCCAACGTATCTATAATTTTTGATGGTTTCATGCTATTATCTTGTCAAACTTTGGATGTTTTGCATGCCTTTTATATATTTTTTGGGACTAACTTATTAACTCAGTGCCAAGTGCCAGTTCCTGTTTTTTCCATGTTTTTGACCCTTTTCAAAGGAGAATTTGAAACGGAGTCCAAATGGAATAAAATCCCCGAAAAGATTTTTTCCATAACGGAAGAAGATCAGGAGACTTGAGAGCCAAGGCAGGGGGGTCCCCAGGGGCCCCACAAGCCCCCACCCCGCGGCCAGGGGGAGGCCACGGCCCATAGGCTTGTGGGCCCCCTGGACCTCCTTTGCCCTAGGTTTTGTGCCTATATATCCCAAAAAATTCCACAAAAAATCAAGAGATCATCGAAAGTACTTTTCCGCCACCGCAAGCTTCTGTCTCCGCAAGATGCCATCTGGGGCACGTTCTGGTGCCCTACCGGAGGGGGATTCGGATACAGAGGGCTTCTTCATCAACACCATGACCTATCCGATGATGCGTGAGTAGTTCACCATAGACCTACGGGTCCATAGCTAGTAACAAGATGGCTTCTTCTCTCTCTTGGATCTTCAATACAAAGTTCTCCATGATCTTCATGGAGATCTATCCGATGTAATCTTCTTTTGCGGTCTGTTTGTCGAGATTCGATGAATTGTGGATTTATGATCAGATTATCTATGAATCTTATTTGAGTTTCTTCTGATCTCTCTTATGCATGATTTCATATCCTTGTAATTCTCTTCGAGTTGTGGGTTTTGTATGGCCAACTAGATCTATGATTCTTGCAATGGGAGAAGTGCTTGGTTTTGGGTTCATACCGTGCAGTGACCTCACCCAGTGACAGAAGGGGTAGCGAGGCACGCATCGTGTTGTTTCCATCAAGGGTAAAAATATGGGGTTTTCATCATTGGTTTGAGTTTATCCCTCTACATCATGTCATCTTGCTTAAGGCGTTACTCTGTTTTTCATGAACTCAATACACTAGATGCATGCTGGATAGCGGTCGATGTGTGGAGTAATAGTAGTAGATGCACAAAGTATCGGTCTACTTCTCTCGGATGTGATGCCTAGATGTATGATCATTGCCTTAGATATCGTCATGACTTTGCGTGGTTCTATCAATTGCTCGACAGTAATTTGTTCACCCACCGTGATATTTGCTATTTTGAGAGAAGCCTCTAGTGAACACTACGGCCCCCGAGTCTACTCCACACCATATTTTCAGCCTTACACTTTTTACTTCGTTGCACTTTCCGCCTTTAGATCTCACTTTGCAAACAATCTTGAAGGGATTGACAACCCCTTTGAAGCGTTGGGTGCAAGCTCGTTTGTGTTTGCATAGGTACTCTGGACTTGATGAGACCCTCCTACTGGATCGATACCTTCGTTCTCGAACTAAGGAAAATACTTACTGCTCCTGTGCTGCATCACCCTTTCCTCTTCAAGGGAAAAACCGACGCAAACAAGAGAAGTAGCAAGAAGAATTCCTGGCGTTGCCTGGGAAGGACTTTTGTTGTTGTAGCAAAAGAATTTCTGGCGCCATTGCCGGGGAGAAAGATCAAGTCAAGAAGTTATCAAAGTAGTTGTCGCAAACTCATCTCTTGCATTTACTTTGTTTGCCAGTTGCATCTCGTTTTCCTCTCCCCCCACTTCACCAATTTGCCTTTTTTGTTTGCCTTTCCTTTGCTTGTGTGCTATGTGCCTTCAATATGCTTGCATCTTCGCTTGCTAAAAATCTAGTGATATGGGTCTTCATCCACTTGCTAATCTCTTTAAGAGATCCAATTATGTTGATCCAATTTCTAGTGAGTTGAGTGCACTTGACTTTCTCTATGGAGTTTTTCTTGAGATGCGTGAATATGAAAATCGTGATGAAGAGATTTATGAAGTGATTCACAAGGTCTCCTTGAATGAAAAGCATGATTGCAATGGTTTCACTATAAATCCTATTAGTGACAATCATGCTAAAAATATGCAAAACCCTAAGCTTGGGGATGCTAGTTTTGCTATGTCCACTACTTATTGTAATGATCGTGATTGGGGTGAAAAAATTTCTTATGATCTTGAAAATTTGTTTAAGCCTCATGATGATTATGATATTTGCAATAATATTGAAAGTGGGTTTGGAGAAGTCATGACTTTAGTTGATGATAATCCCACTATTTTTGAACAGTGTCAACTTTGCATGCATGTGGATCATGAAAAGAATATCCTTTCTGATAGCTATTTTGTTGAATTTGATTATGATCCCACATGTAATTGCTATGAGAGAGGAAAATGTTGTGGTAGAAACTTTCATGTTACCAAATTACCTCTCGTTATGTGGAGATTTCTATTGTCTCTTTCTTCTTCCTTGCATATGGCAACTATTGGTTGTCTTGACAATCTGTTTTCCTATAAAATGCCTATGCATAGGAAGTATGTTAGACTTATATGTGATTTTCACATGCTTTATGATGCTCTCGTTGTGCTTCAATTCTTTTCTTTTGTGTGAGCATCATTGATTTATCAATGCCTAGCTAGGGGCGTTAAACAATATCTCTTGTTGGGAGGCAACCCAATGAATTCATATTTTTCTTTCTGTTTTGTTGCGTCCACACCATCATAATTCTGTTATGAATGTGTTTTTTGTGTTTCTTTTTGTGTTTGAGCCAAGCAAAACCTTTATGACTAGTCTAGGTAATGGTTGTTTGATCCTGCTAGAAAAAGACAGAAACTTTTCGCTCACAAGATGATTTTTCATTTTTATTCAGAAAAAGATTTTGAGTTGATTCTTTTTGCTGCTGGTTGATATGCCTTTTTCCCAGGCAGTCGTAATTGTTCAGAATTTTTTAGGTACCAGAAGTATACGAAGTATACAGATTGCTACAGACTGGTCTGTTTTTGACAGATTCTGTTTTTTTAGTTGGTTGCTTGTTTTGATAAAACTATGGTTAGTATCGGGGGATACTAGCCATGGAAAAGTGAGAATACAGTGGCCCAACACCAATATATATAGAATTCAAGTTTGCTACAGTACCAAAAGAAGTGGTACTTTGTTTTCTTGTGCTAATATTATCACGAGTTTCTGTTTAAGTTTTGTGTTGTGAAGTTTTCAAATTTTAAGTTTTCACATCTCACTTTGCAAACAATCTTGAAGGGATTGACAACCCCTTTGAAGCGTTGGGTGCAAGCTCGTTTGTGTTTGCGCAGGTACTCTGGACTTGACGAGACCATCCTACTGGATCGATACCTTGGTTCTCAAACTGAGGGAAATACTTACTGCTCCTGTGCTGCATCACCCTTTCCTCTTCAAGGGAAAAACCGACGCAAACAAGAGAAGTAGCAAGAAGAATTCCTGGCGTTGCCTGGGAAGGACTTTTGTTGTCGTAGCAGACCCCAAACCGGGACATGCTGGCGCCTATCAAGCAGGCTCTTGCTGACCACTCGACGACGAGGATGCGGGCCGGGTATCGTCGACGTCGAGACAAATTCCTGTGAGAAAATTTTCTTATTGTTTAATGTTTTACTTTCTAGTTATCATTTCTAGAATAATCATCTCATTTGAATTTAGCTAGCGCCCACTACCTATTTTTCTCAACATGAAATTAAGACACCAAATATACAATAATAAAACACAATATATATATTATGCAAATATTTCCGCAACAACATTAGGGGCTTGAGCAAATATTTTTCAAATATACAAGAATCATATCCTAGCAAGAACCCTAGGCATGGGGATATGGGGATGTCTCACCAGAGGTTTGGGTCGGTGTTGGGGTCGAGGTCGGGCTCGGGGCGGCGACGGGCTCCGGGGCGGCGAGGACGACGTGCTCGGGGCAGGAGCGGTGACGGCGACGACGACGGGCTCGGGGCCGGGGCGGCGACGGCGACGGTCTCGGGGGCGGCGACGGCGATGGGCTCGGGGCGGGTGCGGCAACGGCGACGGGCTCGGGGGCGGCGACAATGATGGGCTCGGGGATGGCGGTGATGACGAGGAGGAATGGATCGGCGGCGGTGCGGGGCAAATGGGAGAGGTTGGGGAAAATTCGACAACTCCCGCCTTATATGCGAAAACCTCTTGTCCCGGTTCGAGGAACAAACCGGTCCTAAAGGTCAATTTTCAGCAGCCTAACGGGCGGGAAGAACATACCTTTAGTCCCGGTTTGTGCCACAAACCAACACTAAAGGCAGTCTTTTGTGCCGGTTTGTACCACCAGCCGACACTAACGGAAGTCTTTGGTCTCAGTTGTTGCCACAAACTGACACGAATGTCATGTGCCTGCCACGTCCGAAGTGCTTGGTGAAGTACCACCAAAAACAAGATCTATTATTCACATGATTCGGTGAAACCCTAGCGCCACCAACCCTATATAATCTCCTCCCCCAACCACGCCGCATGCTTTCCCCCGCCCACAGCCTCCAACCTCTCCCCCATCCCAAAACCCATCGGCGGCGGCGCAGCGCGAGGAGAGGAGAAGGAAGATGGTGAAGTTCTTGAAGCCGGTCAAGGTGGTGATCCTACTGCAGGGCAGGTACGTCGGGAAGAAGGTGATGATCGTGCGCGTGTTCGAGGAGGGCACCCGCGACAGCCCCTACGGGCATTGCCTGGTCGCCGGCCTGGCCAAATACCCAAAGAAGGTGATCCGCAAGGACTCGGCCAAGAAGACGGCCAAGAAGTCCCGTGTCAAGGTCTTCCTCAAGCTCGAGGATAGGTTCAAGACCGGCAAGAACAGGTGGTTCTTCACCAAGCTCCTCATGATTCGACACGATTCAAGAAATGCCAACAAGATCTATTATTCACATGATTCGACATGATTCAAGAAATTCTAACAAGATATATTCTTCACATGTTTCGACATGATTCAAGAAATTCCAACAAGATCTATTCTTCACATGATTCGACATGATTCAAGAAATTCCAACAAGATCTATTCTTCACATGATTTGACATGATTCGACATGATTCAAGAAATTCCAAAAAGATCTATTCTTCACATGATTCGACATGATTCGTCATGATTCAAGAAATTCCAACAAGATCTATTCTTCACATGATTCGACATGATTCAATAAATGCCAACAAGATCTATTCTTCACATGATTCGACATGATTCAAGAAATGCCAACAAGGTCTATTCTTCACATGATTCGACATAATTCAAGAAATGCCAACAAGATCTATTATTATTCACATGATTTGACATGATTCAACATGATTCCACATGATTTGAGATTATTTAAGAAATTACAACAAGATCTATTCTTCACATGATTCGACATGATTCAACATGATTCAAGAAATTCCAACAAGATTTATTCTTCACATGATTCGACATGATTCAAGAAATGCCAACAAGATCTATTCTTCACATGATTCGACGTGATTCAAGAAATGCCAACAAGATCTATTCGTCACATGATTCGACATGATTCAAGAAATTCCAACAAGATCTATTCTTCACATGATCCGACATGATTCCACATGATTCCACTTGATTCGACATGATTCAAGAAATTCCAACGATATCTATTCTTCACATGATTCGACATGATTCAAGAAATGCCACCAAGATCTATTCTTCACATGATTCAACAAGATTCAAGAAATGCCAACAAGATCTATTATTATTCACATGATTCGACATGATTCCACATGATTTGACATGATTTTTTGGAGCTAAATGACCCAGAAATTAAAAAGCAATACAAATGAACTCTTAATAGGTTGAAAGTTGGCATGGTATCATCATTTCACCCACATAGCATGTGCTAAAGAGTTGAGAGGGTTGCCACAAAAACTGGATGCACTCCGTGTACAAATCGGACAATCTCTTTCAAAGTATGAGGGTTTCATACGAAAACTCATCTTTTACAAAAGGCATTTCATTTTTTCGAACTTATTTGAACTCCAGACTTTTTGTGTGTTCAAAATGAATCATTCAAGGCCACATCATGAATTTTCAACACTTTCTGACTTCATTTGGTATTTTTCATGCTTTTACTGATTTTTTGGAGCTAAATGACCCAGAAATTGAAAAGCACTACAAATGAACTCTTAATAGCCCCTTCGGCGAGAGTGAACACGTATCCTAACGTGGATTTTCTATCATCTCTGTCCCCGCAAAATATTCTTCTGAATACCCTTTTATCTCTAGGAAATCAGATCTTCTGTATGTTAGCGTGATGTGCTTTGTGCCTTGCGCATAACGCAATGCTTTCTTTACGACCTTCCAATGCTCTAGGCCTGGATTCTCTTGATATCTACCGAGTACCCGGATGATAAAAGCTAAGTCAGGGCGACCCAGAAATTGAAAAGCACTACAAATGAACTCTTAATAGGTTGAAAGTTGGCATGGTATCATCATTTCACCCACATAGCATGTGCTAAAAAGTTGAGAGGGTTGCCGCAAAAACTGGATACACTTCGTGTACAAATGAGACAATCTCTTTCGAAGTATGAGGGTTTCATATGAAAACTCATCTTTACAAAAGGCATTTCATTTTTTCGAAATCATTTGAACTCGAGACTTTTTGTGTGTTCAAAATGAATCATTCAAGGCCACATCATCAATTTTCAACACTTTCTGACTTCATTTGGTATTTTTCATGCTTTTACTGATTTTTTGGAGCTAAATGACCCAGAAATTGAAAAGCACTACAAATGAACTCTTAATAGGTTCAAAGTTGGCATGGTATCATCATTTCACCCACATAGCATGTGCTAAAAAGTTGAGAGGGTCGCCGCAAAAGCTGGATGCACTTCGTGTACAAATCGGACAATCTCTTTCAAAGTATGAGGGTTTCATTCGAAAACTCATCTGTTGCAAAAGGCATTTCATTTTTTCAACCTTATTTCATTTTTTCCACATGGGTTTGTGTATTAAAAACCATTACAACATATCATGAAGAGAGAAGTGACCAAATAAATAGAAATTCGTCATCACATTAAAGCCAAGATACAATAGTGATCAAAATAAATACATAACATTCTTACATAGTTCTCATTATTGAACAACATATAACTCTCTAGAGCATCTAATTAGAACATATATTGAAACTACTAAATTTAAATGCAACAACAAATGCGATCATAACCGCAACTAAGGTACAAACTGATCCAACAGCATAATGATACCAAGCCTTAGTATGAATGGCATATTTTCTAATGTTTCTAATCTTCAAGCGCATTGCATTCATCTTGATCTTGTGATCGTCACGCACCTCGGCAACATCCGACTCCAATATCATCTTCTCCTCTTCAACTCTTTGTAATTTTTCTTTCAAGTAATTGTTTTCTTTTTCAACCAAATTTAACTTCTCGACAAGAATTTTTATGTGGATTGGAATTTCCGGTTCACATACCTCCTAGATTAAAAAATATATGTCATGTTGGTCGTCATAATTTTCATAAACACTAAATAAAATAAATAGTTATAAAAGATAATATATACCACATCTGAATCATAGTCAGGACGAGGGCCGACGGAGGCGGATACCAAAACCATCGCACTATATAATAACAAACAATAATAGAAGTAAGAAAATTACACAAGTATCTATCTAAATCATACAAGTAAGAACTTTTTCTTTTAGAAAGAAGATAAGAAGAAGAGACTAACCACGGTGGTGCCAACACCGAGATGGGCGATCGACGGCGGTAAGGACGGGGACGGGACACAGACGGACTGCCAAAGCTACACAAAACTAGAGGAAAATGGAGCTTGTACAAGGAGCTCCGAGAGGAGAAAGCTTAAGTGTGGCTTGGGCATTTCATCGAAAACCTCATGTGCATAGGAGGTGAGCTAGAGCACCACAAACCTCTCCCACGGCCGGCCAACAAAATAGAGCAGTGGACTGCTCTGCTCGCGGTCGGGTGGTATATATAGGCCAAGCATTGGTCCCGGTTTGAGGACGGAACCGGGAGTGAAGGACAACATTTGGTCCCAGTTCCACCCAAAAACCGGGACCAATTGTTGTGGGCTAGGAGCGAGGCACATTCATCCCGGTTCCTGTCTGGAACCGGGACCAAAGGGGCCAAACAAACCGGGACCAATGACCCATGAGGCTCGGCCGGCGCCCTGGCCTCACGAACCGGGACCGATGCCCCCATGGGTCCCAGTTCGTAAGTGAACCGGGACTAATGGGATTTCATCAGGTGGATCAAAGCCCTCTTTTCTACTAGTGTCAGGACATGCAATAGTAGTAGCACGGGGTATAAACCAGCGCTACTATTAAGTTGATAGTAGTAGCGCAGGTTTATGACCCTTGCTACTACTAACTACTAAGTGGTCTCTACCGTGGCCCCTGTGACATGCCATAGTACTAGCGTGGGGGTAAAAACCCATGCTACTACTAAGTACAGAGTCTTTTAACAGCCTTCAAATCCCTATCTCCTCCCCTAAGTCCTTCCTCACTCCCGTCCCTCTCGCCCCTCTCTCTCCATAGCCTCTCACATGGACCTCCTTCACAGGGGCGCCTCCTCCTCCATGGCGCGTAAAGAGGCCGTCGCCTAGGCCGCGGGTGTCCAGGAGCTCGCCGGTCTACCCGAGTGTCTCCACGCCATCACGCTAGTGCACCACACCACCAGCGACCAACCCCACTGCTCCCTCCATCTCCTTCCTCTATCCCTTGTTTTCCTTTTTCTCTCTCCCCCACTGGTTTGACTTATCCCCCCATGTCCATGCTCGTGCAGGTTGTCGCCATGGACGACCAGGAGCTCTATGCCTTGGCTGCGAACAGAAGCCCCGCGCTGCCATCTTGCTCTGCCCTGGATCTAGGCCCTCTCCAGTAGTCGTCGCCGGATCATGTCTGTTGCCACGCGTCCACGCCTCCAGCGGCCACTGTCGCTGCTGCATCGAACAATTGACATCACGCACGGGATCAATATTTTTTTTGGTTTTTGAAATTAATAGTAGTAGAGATGGTCTCAGGTACCGCTGCAAATAGTTAGTAGTAGCGCTTGTGGCACACACGCTACTACTAACACACGTACTAGTAGCGTAGGTTCACTCGCGCTACTACTACCAGTTAGATGTAGCGCCATAGTAGTAGCGCGGGCACCCGCGCTACTACTAGCTGTTTAACCAGCGCTACTACTAGATTTTTTCCTAGTAGTGTAGTGTGAAATTCGTCTTTTCTTCATGCGATGCTTCAGTCGCCACCATATTGATCGTCTTGGTGTGCGGCACTACAAACATAGACACACTCTATAATCTCGTTTTCTTGCCCTTTGTTTATGTAGTGCAGCCATGTCGAGCGACGACAGTTCCTCCAGTCCGGCACCCGATCTAGGGTCAACCTCCAAATCATCGCGCTCATTTTCCATTAGTCCAACATCGAGCATTGACCTCTATTTTACCGACTCATGGAAGGGATACTACCACCCAAGTCGATAGACGAAGACCAGACGAACGAGGAGCCGCCAAAGGATGAAGAAGACGACGACGATGATGATAAGGATGAATGGTCGAACAAGGGACGTCAGCGAGTACACCGAGGAGCACATCAATGATAATGAGGATAAGGAGGAAGATGACAAGGACATCGACGACGGCGATGAAAAGCCAGCGGTCTGCTGCAACAAGCGTCCACGCTAAGTCGATGTCACGAGGTCATCCAACAACAAAAGCAACAACAAGAAGTGAAGCAGATTTTATATCTCTATTGCCGTTGGCTCATATTTACACATGAAACTAAGTTTCCCATGTTTATATCTTCGCAAATGGTTAAGAATACAGATTTGACAGTGATCATTCACATTATCACACATCGTTGGTTTCTGTAGCTGTGTGCCCTATCGAGCACACAATTCAGAACAACAAAACATATGTGTTGTCCAGAATTATCGCACATAATTCTTGTTACCGACTTGTTTGAAGTGTATCACACACACCTTGTTATGTCAAACCGTTTGTGTTTTTGTGGACCAATGCAAACAGTTCATCTCAGTAACATGTATGCCGTGTATCGCACACATCCGGATTTGTGTAACCGTTTATGTTATATTGTTTTTTCAAAAACAATTTTGTAGTGTGAACTGTATGCCGTACAGCACACACTCTTGTGTTTTAAACCATTTGTGTTATTTTTCCTCATCACACATAGTTTGTAAATGTCAGTTGTATGCCATGTATCGCACACACACGTCTTATCTGAATTGTCATTGATGGATCAGCCATCACACACAATTTGTTTTATTGACGACGGTGCTAGAACTATGTCGTTTACAATTAATGCATCACACACAGTTTTATCGAAGTGTGTCTGATACAAGTGTTTTCTTAGGACCTTCGTGCAGGAGTGCTAGGACACATGCTATGAAGCTCGAGGGTACACAATTAGAAGTTTTTTGCATGCATATCCATACATTTTCCAATCAACGTATTGAAGGCACCATCGGTGCAATAAAGTTCCCCTTAAATGTTATGGAAATTGTTGGACTAATGTGTTTGCTAGTGCAAAGTAAAATGGTCCCTCAAGTTATCAAGAAGTTTGCTAAAACTTCTGGCAAGAGAACCTGTGGTGCAGAGAAGATGGCTATGCTTTTGAGGAATATGTTATTGAGAAGATCGCGTGTGGGAGAGAGCTCCTGAAAATTATTGTCTTGAAGTCGAGAGAAACATCATCAAGTGTTGTGTTTTTACTCATAAGTCAGAGACAAACTTTGATCGGTAGGAGTTAAATATCCAACTTAGGCAGTGACACCGACCAACTTTCCTAAAGTTAAAAAGGGAGGCCCACTCAAATGCATGTTTAAACCCCCACAGGCACTAGTAAAACCTTAGCGGACCTTGCCAATTGAAGGCCCAGTAAAGTCCTGCATGCATATTGTCCATTTACAACCTGGGTCCATAAGGCATACTATTGCGTGTGTGAATTCAGACTATTACCACTTTGTGGGTTATTTAACATGATTACATCCCGTCGTTTCTTACAACCCTATGTGGACCATGGTGCCTTTCAGATCATCTATGGCCCATGGTGTCTTTTGGCCGATTAAAGCCTTGTGGTGCTTCTGGTCCAGTTTACATCTAATGGTATCTTTTGGACCATTACTGGCTTGTGGTGTCACTGGGACATTTCTGGTTTGTGCCATCTTTTGGCTTGTATGACCCATGCTGCTTATGAGCTAACTTAGACCCGAAATGTCTTTTGGCCCATTAACCGCTTATGGTGCCTTTGGGACATTTTCGGTTTGTGATGTCTTTCGGCCCATTAAGGACCGATCATCTCTTTGGACCCATTAAGGGCATGCAATGTATTTTGTCCCATTATGTCTCGTCATGTCTTTGGGACCATTTTCGATTGTCTTGTCTTTCAGTCCCTTAACGACCCATCATGTGTTTGGGTCAATATGTGGCAAGTGGTGCTTTGGCTCGTTTGCAGCATACAATATCTTTCGACCCAATAGTGCCCTAATGGGATTTCAGACCGTTTTGGCCCATGGTTATTTCGGCATGTTAACAACCAATGGTACGTTTTGTCCGTCAACTGACCAAGGAAAGCAACATATAGTAATTAACAATAAAGATGCACTTCATAATAGAAAATTACTAAGATTACATCCATCGTGCATCAAAGTTTGATACAATGGAACAACAAAACAACTCCAGAGAACTGAGCCCACCTCAACACGACTTAGAAACGCCATCCTTGCCGTGAAACCGCTGTACAAGCAGATAAGACAGATGATGAGATTGCCCTTGTTTGAGGCTTATATCATCTAGCTCTATGTAGCTAGGGTTAATGTGTCCATTCGAGTTCTCCATGATCTTCCTTAGAGAATTCAACGTCTAGCCAGAGCAGAGCTGAACCATGTCTTTCCGATTGAAGTTGAATGAATAACTCGAACTGGTTGAAGTGCTGACTTGAGCGAGCTTGTGTCACTGGTAGTGGCAAAAATCTCGAACACTACATCAAAGTGTTTTCCTTCTTAACTGCATTGCGTGTAATAGATAAAATATCCTAGAATGTGTCTCCTCCTCTCTTGACCTTAACGTCTCTTGCCGTCCATGGGCCACCAAAATGGGTGAGATGCCCCTTACCCACGTGGCTAATATGGAAAGAAACAATACCAAAAATGGAGCTCATATATAGCGGTGATCGGGCCATTTCCGAGGTCGTTTGTATTTTGATCAGATTTTTATGCATAAGTGGGTGCCACCTTCTCGACAAATGCGAGAAGGAGTTGATCATTAAGATAGAGACCCACTTCTTGGAGATGTTGTGATGGTCTGTTTCTTGGAGATGACATGAAGCCCCCGTTTAAGTAAGATGCATGAAGAATCATGCATGAGGCATTTCTTTTCCTTCATGTCATTATTCCAAAAGGTAGCAACGTAGCCAAGAAAATTAGATTTCATTTTTTCTCCTAGCAAAATTTGAATCCATGCTTCATGATATGCATATACTATGATGTTTGAGAACTTGGACATACATATATGGATTTCAATCTTAGACTTTGTCACCTATATGAAGGAACCGACATAAATGGATAAGCATTTCCTAACCAAGTATGGTTCAATCACCTAAAAAGATCCCATGTGTTTGTGCATAAAACCATCTGTTGAAACTACACACATGTGTTTGTTTTCACAACATTTTTCTGATCGGGTAGGATTATTGCGATGCATCTTGTGCTAACATACATGGAGGCACATAACTTTACATCAATTTGAGTTATAAGAGAAACACATTCGCCGAACAAATATATATTACATTAGCAATCACAATCATGAACGTGCGTGCAATACTCCAGCGTTTCAAGTGATAATTGTGAGAAGTGAGATTGTCAACGTCTTGTTCGATTCAGATTCCTCTAATCTCAGTCATATTTATTCAAAGTTGGAACAACATCAGACCATTTGTACAGATGGAATCAGAGAAATCAGTTGACCTTGATAGACCAGTAGAAGATATCCAAATTAGAAAGTACTCCTAGTTTCCAAGACCATGCACAACTATGTTCTGCTAAAAGTACGTATACCTTTGGAGTGCAACGCTTTTGACTTAGCATTGTGCAACATAATAAGGTGGTTAATTTAAGTTAGTTAGCTGAGGTTAACAAGACTTGTTGCACGCAACCAGGAGTGAATTAGCATCAGCAAGACCGCCCTAAAAGAACTTGGTTTTAGGAGAAGTACGCGAGGTACAAGTACTGCAAGCTAGCTAGCACCGAACCGCTTTTAGGGTTTATACCAGATCAAACAGGTCTTCGCCCCACGGCTTAAGCCGGGGAGTTCCTGCCTCTTTATTTTTGGGGCATCCTCCACCGGCCGAGGAGGTGGTCCAAATGGACCAGTAGGTGGCAACATGCATAGTTGGGGTTAAGTCTAGGAGGGGCGGCGTAGGACGATGGCGCGGCTCCCCTCCCCCTCCCCCTCCCTCGTGTATATCGCACATGCATCCATCCATCCATCACCCCCCTGCAGAGGGACGTGTGTATTTGTGGCGTGGGGGACGCAGCATTGGATCGCCCTCATTCCGTCCCGTGCTTCCAGTTAGGGTAAACCCGTGGTAACTGCCCCAAAGTTACCCTCCTTTAAAGTTGAGAGAGAGGGCGCGCGACAGGGATGTGTCAAGCGAGATCGACGCAAGAAACCAGCACCGAGCTACAGTAACTGTACCCCCCCTGCCTGCTTGCTCCCCTTTTTTTCCCTTGCCTCCACTAATATCCCGCGCCCCATTATATGCTGGGGCATCATCGCTTCCCAGCCCAAGCCCTATGTGTTAGTAGGTGGCACCGCCGGAGGAAGAGCGCAGAGCTAGCTTGCTGATCGGTAGAGCTTTGCTTCCTTGCTTGCTTGGGAGGAGGAGGAGGAGGAGGAGGAGATCATGGGGAGGGGAAGGGTCGAACTGAAGCGCATCGAGAACAAGATCAACCGGCAGGTCACCTTCTCCAAGCGCCGCAACGGCCTCCTCAAGAAGGCCTACGAGCTCTCCGTGCTCTGCGACGCCGAGGTGGCGCTCATCATCTTCTCCAGCCGCGGCAAGCTCTACGAGTTCGGCAGCGCCGGGTATATAGATACAATCATCGACTAATTCGCCTTCCTGCATGCAGATCTGCCGTTTCATCTTGCACAATTGCTTCTTTTCTGATTCTTTCCTTGGCCGCGCGCGGTTGCCTAGCTTCTCCGCTGTTCCGTGGTTTTCCGTAGCACGTCGTAGCCGAGCTACGCGAATACGCTTTCTAGTTCCTGCGCTTTGGCTACGCAAAGCTATTTTATTCCTGCTACGTATACTACTATAGGGGCATGGCGGTGTTCGTATAACCCGGAGGGGTGGATCCCTAACTAGCATGAAGCATCGATCTTTTCCGCAGATCTACGAACCCTACACCCTTTACCTCTTTCTTCCAGCTTCTCCGGAGAGGCCATCCTCCGAGCTGGTGTGTGTCAGAGTACACACCTTAGTTAATTGCTCAGCTAGTAGAGCTGGGATTGTTTTTGTGTGGAGCAATAGAGAAGTCGAGGGACAGCGAGGGGAAAGGGGAGTCATGCCCTTTCCATTTTGATCCGGGGTATTAAAATACTGCAGTGTAAACGTTCAATTTGGTACTTGTTTTACCCAGGGCTTGAGGCAGCGCCAGCCGATCTGGCCCGATCTGAGTATGTATGTGTCGTCAGTTGGTTACTTGTTCTTGAGTTTTCACCCTTCTGCATCATCTTTCCGCTCGATATCATGCCATGTTCCTCACTAAAGAAATTTTCGTTTTGTTTTGTTTTCACTTTATTTTATGTTTTTTTAGAGATTCTTGTGCTATGATTTTTTGTCATAAGTGAGATTTAGATTTTTTTTCTGTTTGGAAGAACCTTCAAATTAACAATTTCTGTGCTGAAATCGAGGTCCTTCCCCCTTTTCCCCTTTTCTTGTTCCATCTCCTTTCGTTGTCTCCTTTTCTTGTCTTGGTTCATTTTCTCTAAGGTTCTCTTCATGTATCCTCCGTCTGGCTATGTGAAGTTCAAGCAAAAGTAACTACACCATCTTTCCTTCCCATAATTGATCTTATTCCCAAGCACGCATCAGTTTCCTCTTATGGTAGTGTGGTCAAAAGATGTCGGAAGAGAGTGCATTTTGCTTTTCTTCTTGTTTCTTTCCTCATTTTATGCTGATGGCCTACCGTGGTACAATTATTAATCCTTCTTTGCTGTTTACTGCTCCTGGAAATTGCTTGCTCAGCCATGTTATTTTTGTATTGGAATTTTTCGTTTACTAATGTGGCAGATCTGATTTCTGTTTGGCTCTTCTTTATGTACCAAAGCAGTTTACTTATTGGGGCAGGATTGATATTTGGCACTAATATTTGTATTGTATATGTGGTAGCAAGTCATATACTGAGCATCTTATCTAGTATCAGCTAATTAATCCATACTAAGTTTTCCGAGATGATAGTAATCGTCCAAACTAGATATAGGACTACGGTCAAATGTAACTAGTACTCCCTCCATCCCAAAATAAGCGACTTGACTTTGTACTAATTTTTACTAAAGTTAGCATAAAGTTAGGTCACTTATTTTGGGTGCGGTGGTTCTTAGTTAGGAGCATTCACCTTTGGATCTTTCCTTTTCTTCTTGTAGTTTCACACTTTCTGTTCTTTTTTTGTGAGGGCGGTGTGTTTTAGTGCACAATGATTATTTGGGGAAGTGTCTATACTGGTATTCCTCAAGATGGTTTGAAATTTTACAAAAACATGTGTGGTCTCAAGAAACTGAGCACATATCTGTTTATTGCATCATAAGATGAAGCTACTGCCACCAAGCATTTGAGCTTTACTCATGGCACTCATCGAAAATATAGGCCTAAAGGCTTAATGTCCCGGTAGAACTGGCAAGCAGTGTGTTAATTATACTTCCTCCTTCTCCAAATATAAGACCTTTTATAAATTCCACTATAGAACGGATGTATATAGACATATAGTAAAGTGTAAATTCACTCATTTTGCTCTGTATGTAGTCCGTAGTAAAATCTCTAAAAGGTCTTATATTTAAGAACGGAGGGAATATTTAAGATGTCGACAAGCATCTAATTCCGGTTGACCTTTCACTCCACTTCTTTCTTCATTTTGTTAATGTTATAGTTCATTATCATGTGCTTAGACCATCAAATTTAGGGTATTCCCCTAAGAAAAAGTTAGGATGGCTTCATTTATAGCTCTTATTGTTAACTGATATTTTCCTCCTTTCTTACAAAATTGATTGTACCTTAATGTGTGTAGCCAATCTACAGTAAATATATTTTTGTGATAAGAGAAGCACAAAACATTTACAAAATCCAATTTCACTCTTTGTCAGATTAGTGGTATTGTTTTAAGAAAACATTTCTTTCTCACGCAGCAAAGTTTCAAGATTTATTTGATATTCCATAGTAAAAATGATTTTTCTATCATATGACCGAAGATTGTGGATAAATCTGCTAATCAGTATATAGAACGTTTTCTCATTTTGGAGTATCGGCGCATCCTAGAGGGATTTCGCGCCACTTGTATGGAAGTGTTATATTCGAGCAAACTCACTAGATACACATATACTACTAATTTTAGAAATGTAGACAATGTCTTCTTGCAAACCATATACTCCCTCCGTTCCTAAATATAAGTCTTTTTAGAGATTCCACTAAGGGACTACATACGAAGCAAAATGAGTGAATCTACACTCTAAAGTATGTCTATATACATCCGTATGTAGTTTCTTAGTAAAAACTCTTAAAAGACTTATATTTAGGAACGGAGGGAGTATATGAAAAGTGAGTACGCATGCATCGTTCTTCAGACATATGTAGTTAACATGTTATCTGAAAACATTATTACAATTAATATTAGCTAATTATCTATTGAAATCAAGATGCTCTATATATACTCTACCCACATGTTTTATTTATCCAGCATATTTTTGTTTTGAGGTTCATCAATGTACCTATCTTTGAAATTCCAAAGAGCTAGAAATTTATTTGCAAATTAAATTTCTTGTGCAGCACAACAAAAACATTGGAGAGGTACCAACACTGCTGCTATAATGCTCAAGATTCCAATGGTGCACTATCTGAAACTCAGGTATATATATCTATCAATTGGTCCTCGTACCATGAAATAATTTTCATATATCCTGACTCCTTTAAAAAATTATTTAATTATAGTAGTACTAGGTCATATATATGAGATATCCAAGTTCATAACCGTCCTAGTTAGTTGCTATTTGAAATCAAAGAAAAATAATATTATTCCTTAGTTTAGGTCACTCGATAATATAAGGAGAATTTTCTTTTAAACCACTAGGCTGAGGCATTGGACATTACTTATTTGGTCATCATGTCATGTAACTATTTTCTAAACATAACATATATGACACATAAAAAAATCATCCTATGCATTCATGCTTGTAGTCAACAAAGTGAGAAACACAATATAAACAATAACATGCTATGTTATTTATGTGATGACATAGAAATGTCGAGTCATGGTCATCCCTTATTCGAACAAAACCAAAGAGAAATGGTAATATTCCTTAGTTTAGGTCACTCGATAATAAGGAGATTTTTCTTTTAGACCACTAGGCTGAGACATTGGACATTATTTATTTGTTCATCATGTCTTGTAACTATTTTCTAAACATAACATATGTGACACGTGCCCAAAAATCATCCTTTTATGCACTCATGCTTGAAGTCAACAAAGTGAAAAACGCAGTAAACACAATAACAGGCTATGTTGTTTATGTGGTGACATAAGAAATGTCGACTTATGGTCGCCCCTTATCCTGAATAAATGATGCATAATAAGTTTGTTGTAAAGTAGAAGTTGTTTAATTGTTGAGTTTAATCCATGTACTGGAAACAGCAGTCATGTGTTAAATTATTCACTATGCAGTCCTCCAACTATGTACTCTCTCAATTAATTTTAGCACCCAAACACAACATAATACCAACATATATAAATGTGTATACAGTTATATACCAAGGAACAAATTTTAGTGGTTCTGCGCATATTTTTTAAAAAAGTTCTTAAATGAAGTTCTAGTAAAGCAATATTTACCCCTAAATAATGTAGGAATTGACACTTTTGAGAACGAATAGCAATACCACGTCTTAATTTATTCTTTTGTTCTATCATTGTTTTCCTCCATGGTAATAATAGGGCTGACATATTTGAACGTCAATACCATGGGATTGTTATGCTTATCAATCATGCATGTCTTTAACCTGCAGGATTAATTTCATTAGTATACAGGCTGAATTTTGTAATAAGTGCACACCGACCTTTTTTCTCACTGAAATCTCTTGGATTCCTTATTTACCACTCATATATTTTGTTGTGTCCCACGTTGCTCTAGGGAGGCACATAGATAGTTATTTGTCTATATTACATGTTAAACAAACTTAAGAGGCTCAATAAACATTATCTTGTGATGCATTATTTCATGTAGCTAAAACCTGTTAAATATTCGGGTTATCTAACAAATTTGGCTATATATTTCTGCTCTGCAGAGCTGGTACCAGGAAATGTCAAAGCTAAAGGCAAAATTTGAAGCTTTGCAGCGAACTCAGAGGTTTCATTCTACTTCTAGGCTCTAGCTACACGTCTTATTCACAGAATTGAGATTCAGATTAAGCAACTAAGATATTTGGATTACATACTCTTCGTGTGCTTATTATGAACAGACACTTGCTTGGGGAGGACCTTGGACCGCTAAGCGTGAAAGAACTGCAGCAGCTGGAGAAACAGCTAGAATGTTCACTGTCACAGGCCAGACAGCGAAAGGTTCAAATATATTCAACTCACATATTTATTGATACGTTATATGCACCAACTGGCTTGACAATTAATGAAGTCTTTCTTGGATCCATTAATGGCACTGGGATCACAACTGAGGCATGCCGTACTGGAAATATGGAATATGGGTACAGAATGACTACCATATGTTAATGAAAGTTAAAACCTAATATAACAGATAAAATAGTCTGTCTTTGAAATAGAAAACCTTGACATGGCCCTGAGCTTTGGAGGTTGTACAACACCCAAAGCATAAAATAGTCTATCTTAGAGCAAATACCGGGTGGTCGGTTTACAAACATTAATTAGGCGAAGGGAGTTACCTACTCTAGTTCACACCTCAAGGGATGATATGGACCTTTTCAATTGAAAGAGGTAACATATTTTCCATATATTTCATGATTACTATTCACTAGTATAAATAAAATTTTAGAGTAGGAATTTATGTCAAGGGAGCCGGCTTAACACATATTTTTTGAAAAAAAAACTTCAAATCGTAGCCTCCTAAGAAATGGTTATTTCTTAGTCAGCTATGTTGCACTTTGTCAAAGAAAACAAGAAGGCACGTTGCACATGATTGAGTCAACGGTTTTGCAATGCTGCCTTGTGAACTTTTCTTTAATAATAACTTGCACATTGTCCCTAAAAAATACACAGAACCAACATTCAAGATTGTTAACGTAGAAGTGACTACTTGTTAAAAACAAAGGATTGATATTTTTTGTGAACACGATGCAGACACATACGCTTATACATAATTACATATGCACATAAACTCACCCCTGTGAACTCCCGAACATTTGGACAGATCATAGAACAATACACTGTGAAATTTAAATGGTTATTCTTAGCTTTGTTAATGCAACTACCGATTAAATACTCACCAAGTTATCGGTTCGCAGACGCAACTTATGATGGAGCAGGTGGAGGAACTTCGCAGGAAGGTATGTATAGCATAGCAGCATGGGCGAGCGTTACTTGTACATACATGTTTGTGTGTGTGCGCGCGCTAGTTATCTACTGCCTCGCTTCTACTCCTACGAATGACTTTGCATTCCCGTAGGTTTGTCAATGTATCTATCTAGGGACGTATTGCAAAAAAAAGGCATTTGGCAGAGCCTTGACCGCTTGCACGTTCATCCTCTTGTAGATACTGTCGTTTATTGCACCCGAGAATCAGTTGATTGTTCTAACATATACAATTCACCGTATGTACTTGCCACACGCAGGAGCGTCAGCTGGGAGACATCAACAGGCAACTCAAGCACAAGGTTAAAAAATTGTTCACACCTATTATTCCTATTTAATTTGTACTGTACACACACAACGCTACGAACTTCGTTCGCATTTTGTGTTCCTTTTTAATCGTTGGCTTTGTTTCTTGCCGAGTCTGCAGCTCGACGCTGAAGGCAGCAACAGCAACAACTACAGGACCATGCAGCAGATCACCTGGGCTGCCGGCACCGTCGTCGATGAAGGCGCCGCCGCATATCACATGCAGCAGCAGCAGCAGCAGCAGCAGCACCCTAATCATTCCGCTGCGATGGACTGTGAACCCACTCTGCAAATTGGGTACCTACGAGCACCTAGCATCCAACTGTCCCATCTTCCATGCATGGAGCTGAACTGATTATGCTGCTGCGTATATGTATACCAGGTACCCTCATCATCAGTTCGCGGCTCCTGATCAGGTAGCCAATAATATTCCACGGAGCAGCGCCCCCGGAGGGGAGAACAACTTCATGCTGGGGTGGGTTCTTTGAGCTATCTGGCTGCTCTAGCAGCAGCTGGTTAGCTTGGGTGTCCACCAGCCAAGAAACCAATAAAATGCGCGTGCTGCTCCGATGCTCTACACGAGAAGTACCCTGCGTGGCGCGTTCCCATTTCTTTATTTTTACTCGTTGTTCGTGTGTAAGAAGTAAGAACCGATGCAAGAACTACTTCTATATTTTCAGTGTTTGAACTACATGGATCTTGCAAAAGACTTGCAAGCTCTAAGCTGTCCATTCATGCATGCCCAGTTATCTAGTACAACCATAATTTCTGGACAATTATTGCTGACGGATGTTTCAACTTTTTTTTTTCGCGAATACACAAAGATTGCATACATTGATAGAAGAGGTGAAAAACTACAATTGTCGGTTACAATAACCACAAGTACACTAGCGGGCGCGGGCTTAGAGAACCGGAGCAATGAAAGGGTGGGCTGCTATTCCCCAATACATCAATGGAACTCTATCTCTCAAAAATCACGATTGCCAAGCTGTTAACGCCGTCGCTAGCCCAAATACGCGCGTCTTCTTGGATGCCTTACAGGAATCTCGCGATGGTGGGCTAAAGGTGATCGAAGATACATCCGTTTCGGTCTTTCCAAATCGCCCACGCAGTGAGTGCTATGAAGGAGTTGAGCCCTCTTTAAAGGGTGACGGAAGATGAGGACCATGTAGTAGTCCATCATTCCACGTATGATGTGTACGGACTCGGGATCGCAGCAGTCGCATGACAACATGAGCCTCGTGGAAGAGAGGCACCGGAACTTGCAGTGCGGTTGGAGCGCCCTTCCATCAGTATGCATGTTTCATCATTTGTTTGAACTAAGTGGACTAGCAGTTGAGCATGGGACTCAATAAATAGTGACCCCCACCCCTCACCTAGAAAAAGTTGAAAAACAATTGCTATACGTGTGCTCGCTTGTTGTGCATCTCTTTTGCAAGGGAACAAGACACCAATCTTCTTTTTGAATCACATCCCGGATGTGCCGTTGAGCTCTTCAATGCGATGACAAGGACATACCAAAGGCCGATTACTATTCCTTTCGAGAATACGTGTGAATTATTGTACTGTTGCACAATTGGAATCAAAACTTGCCGCAATTATATGTCCGGTAGAACGTCGTGTGCACTCATCACTTATCCGTTGTTTCGTGTGTGTCTGTGTGTGCGTGTTCAATGACATCTTTTCTTTCAATTATTCAGATTCATCAACTTGTTTTCTTTATGTCATGCGAGCACACGAAAGGTATTGTCAGACATGTATGACCTGATGGAACCACTAGATCGTATAGGGTAGGATTCCGATAACAATAGATGTGATGTATTACCTTGTCCTGCACTTGAGGTGCTCCCGCCGGCGTCCATGATGAGATGATGATGGCGGTGATGACAGAGAGATGGAGAGGTGGAGGTGGTGCTTCCCATAAGCACCGCGCGAACCCTAAATCGGAAGGGAGTGTCGCTGGGGTTTGTGGCGGCGGTGAACTTCCTCGTCCGTGCCCCGGCCTCCACCTCTCTTTATATAGCGCGGGTCACAGGGGCCCACCAACCATAATGGGTTGGGCGTCCTCGATCAGGGCGCATGGATCAGGGATCCGCTGGGCCGTTGGGCCCACATGGGAGAGATCAACCTAACATTCTCTCCCTTGATCTCAACTTTTACTTTTGACTTTATACTTTCTAGTTTATTTGTTCCATCACAGATTGGTACATAGAGCATGTCTCATCGTAACAACTTAATTGTCGATAGAATAAGTTGTCGATAGAATCACACAGCTACAACATACGTTTTGTTCAGAAACTAATTATGTTTCTTTCGGGCCTCTCATGATCGAAGAATCATAGGCTTTCCATTAACCCCGTGCCGGCTAAGTGTTCCTTAAACACATTGGGTGGTAAGCCTTCCGTAAGAGGATCTGCAAGCATATCCTTTGTCCTTATATGGTCGAGACTTATAGTGTGATCCTGGATTTTATCTTTCACAACATAATACTTTATATCTATTGTCTTGGTAGCATTACTCGACTTGTTGTTGTGAGCATAGAATACTACAGGCTGGTTGTCACAGTACATCTTTAGTGGTTTGTGAATACAATCTTCCACTTCCAAGTCGGGTATAAATTTGTTTAACCATATCACCTGCCTGGTGGCTTCAAAATATGCTATAAACTCTGCTTGCATCGTGGATGATGCAACTACGGACTGTTTGGAGCTTTTCCACGAAATAGCCCCTTCGGCGAGAGTGAACATGTATCCTAACGTGGATTTTCTATCATCGCTGTCCCCCGCAAAATCTGCGTCTGAATACCCTTTTATCTCTAGGAAATCAGATCTTCTGTCTTAGCATGATGTCCTTTGTGCCTTGCGCATAACGCAATTCTTTCTTTACGATCTTCTAATGCTCTAGGCATGGATTCTCTTGATATCTACCGAGTACCCCGGTGATAAAAGCTAAGTCAGGGCGAGTGCACACTTGTGCATACTGTAAACTTCCAACAGCCAAAGTGTATGGCACTGCTTTCATTTGATCGAGCTTGTACTGGTTCTTGGGACATTGGAATTTCCCAAAACTGTCGCACTTGACTATAGGAGCAGGTGTGGCCTTACTCGCATGCATATTATACTTTTTGAGAACCTTCTCTAAATATGCTTTCCGTAATAGTCCTAAGACTCCATTTTTCCTATCTCAGTGAATTTCAATGCCCAAAACATATGAAGCATCACCAAGATCTTTCATATCAAAGTTTAAGGATAAAACTTCTTTGTTTTTGGTATTAGACTAACACCATTGCTAACAAGCAAGATATCATCCACATACAAGATTAGGAAATTGTATTTCCCATTTTTGAACTTTGCATAAACACGGTTATCCCCAACATTTTATTTGAATCTAAATCTTTTAATTGTATCGTTAAACTTTAGATACCATTTTCTAGAGGCTTGTCTTAGTCCATAAATGGATTTCTTCAAGCGGCATCCCATATCTTCCTTCCCTTCCATGATAAAACCATTGGGTTGGTTCATGTAGACATTTTCTTCTAAATCTCCATTTAGAAATGTCGTCTTTACATCCATTTGATGCAACGCTAAATCAAAATGTGCAACTAATGCCATTATGATTCTGAAGAAATCCTTACATGAGACTGGGGAAAAAGTCTCATTATATTCTATCCCTTCTCTTTGTGTAAATCCTTTTGCCACGAGTCGTGCTTTATACTTTTCTATATTCTCATTAGAGTCATACTTAGTTTTGTAGACCCATTTACAGCCTACTATTTTGCTTCTTTAGGAATAATTTCTAAGTCCCAAACATTGTTTGAACTCATCGAGTTCATTTCGTCTTTCATTGCCTCCAGCCACTTTGATGAGTGAGGGCTTCTAATGGCTTCTTCATAATTAGTATAAATAGCTGATCTTCTGTGTTATAAACTTTATAATCAGTAGAAATAGTTGATCTTCTAGTTCTGTTAGACCTTCTAAGTGCCTCATTCTCTCGCACATCCTCTAAAATTTGTTGTTGCACCTCCCTTTCATGTTCACCAACAGGTTCAGTCGGATCCTGAAGGGCAGGTTCCGGGTCTTCTCCCATAGTTTTCATGGTTGAAGTTACAACAGGTAGTGAGAAAAATGGCTCTTGAATTATTGGATTACGTGCATGCACCCTCTTCTTCTCAAGATCAATTTTCCGAGCTACCATGCTCACCCTCATCATTTCGTCCTCTAAGAAGACTGCATGTCTTGTTTCTACAAACTTTGTGTATTTTTTCGAACATTAGAAACGAAAACACTTTGATTTATTAGGATAGCCAATGAAGTGGCAACTTTCTATTTTGGGATCTAACTTTGCAATGTTTGGATTAAACATTTTAGCCTCAGTTGGTCATCCCCACACCCCTGAAGTGTTGCAGGGATGGCACTTTTCCTGTCCATAGCTCGTACGGTGTTTTGGGAACCGTCTTGCTTGGTACTCTATTGAGAATGTGAATGTCGGTTTTAAGCGCCTCCATCCATAATCCTAATGGCAAGTTGGAGTAACTCATCATGTTGCGTACCATATCAATAAGTGTACGGTTACGCCTTTCAGCTACTCCATTTTGCTGAGGCTCGTCCAACATTGAATACTGGGCTACTATGCCAGTCTCCTGCAAGAACTTTGCAAAAGGTCCAGGGACTTGGCCATATGGAGTGTGCCGACCGTAGTACCCGCCCCCCCCATGGTCAGATCTCACTATCTTTATTCTTTTGTCAAGCTGATTTTCAACTTCAGCTTTGAATATTTTAAATTTATCCAATGCTTCATTTCTTTCTTTGATTGGATAAATATAACCAAATAGGGAGTAGTCATCTGTAAATGTTATGAACGAGTCATAGCCATCCACACTTTTCACGGGAAATGATCCACAAATGTCAGTGTGAATTATTTCTAGTGTTCGTGTGCTTGGATTTGCATCCTTTTTGATTTATTTTACATACTTTCCTTTAACACAATCAATGCATTGTTCTAAATCTGAGAACTCTAATGGAGGTAGAATCTCACTTTTTATTAGTCTTTCTATTCTCCCCTTCGAAATATGGCCCAAGCGATAGTGCCATAATTTCGATGAGTCGTGAGTTCTCTTTTTTTTTTGTTCTTTGTTCGACGAGGAAAATTGCTCATTCACATTGCACACATAATGCACTTTTTCACGAAGTGATAATAGATAAAGCTCATTGTGAAGTAAAGCATCACCCCACATAAGCATTATAAAACCATATGGCACACTTGCCATGTCCATAATAACACTCATAATTGTCTTTATCCAAAAATGAAACACTAATTAAATTTCTGTGACATGAAGGAACAAATAAGACGTCTCTAAGCGAAAGCTTGAATCCTTGAGCTAACTCCAAGGAGATGTCGCCGACAGCTTCAACTTCTGCTTGGACACCATTTGCAACTTCAATGCTTCGTTCTCGTCTTTGCATAGTCCTCGTCGAATGGAATCCATGTAATGAATTTGCAACATGAACAGTTGCACCTGGGTCAATCCACCAAGTAGATTTTGAAAACTATGTATACATGGATTCATTTACAAAGGAGACAATGTCATTACCTCTCTTTGCCATTATGGACTTTAAACAGTCAAGGCAATCTTTCTTGTAATGCATAGTCTGTTTGAAGTGGAGACACGTGTCTTTGTCCACTTGAAAGGGCTTATGTTGATGCTGATGCTGCATGTGAGATTTGCCATGCATCTTTCAAGGAGAACCTTTGCTATTTTGATTGTAATTCTTTTTCTTGTTATCCTTCACATAGTTGAGTGAACCACCATGTGAGGGTTTAAGTCCGTCCTCTATTTGGAGACACATTGCAATTGTCTTTTCAATGTCCCATGTTTCAGGTGACATGTTATAGTTTACAACAAAGGTTTCAAACTCCTTTGGCAATGAATCCATGACCAGGTGGACCAGGAGCGCTGGTTTAATCTCCAGATCCGCACCCATGGGCATGAGCTTTGTTGTCATGTTGCTCATCCTGAGGATGTGCTCTCTTATTCCATGACCACCGCCAGTGTAGTTCTTTGTCACAAGTTGCTTTATAAACTGGGTGGCATGTGTCTTTGAAGAACGAGTGAACTGGCTATTTATCTCTGTAAGCAACTCCCCTGCGGAAGAGCACTCTGCAATTGGGCCCACAATGACGTTCTCAATTGTATTCTTTATAAATGTCATACACTTTTTGTTGGCGTTGATCCACTTTTGATTGCTGAGGGTGTATGTCATCTCCACTGGAGCATACTACCTCCTCTTTTTATCCCACGCAGCATCATCATCAGTGGCCTCTCTGACTGGCTCTGTAGGTCTAACCGGTTGTGGTTCATCCACAACCGAGTGCACCTCAGCACACACAAATGCCATATCTACTTTCTTCCTCCACTCAGTGTAGTCTCTCAGTGTGAGAACATCTTTTAGGCAAATCATCAAGTGGTAGCCTCCTGAAATCACAATTTAAGTGAGATCATTGTAACAATATCATGCATTAATCTAACGTTGGTCAAATTAAACATACAATTGTTTATGCAATTAAATCCATATTACCATTGGGCAAATTAAACATACAATTGTTTAATTGTTTATGCAATTAAATGCACCTTTTATTGCAATAATAGAACATGGTCATGTTATTAACGACGTTGGTCATAAAAATAACAGAATCATATTTCTGTAAATAACCACTTTACTGTGCTATTTAACTAGATGCTCTTTAAACTTTTATTTCATTTGTAAAAGAGCACTATAAATTTACTTTGCAGCGGAAAAACGTGAATATAAAATTCATAATGTTTTCTACTTTACCGAAACTTTTGTTTGACCAAATAAAGATTCATGAACTTTTATTTTTTTCTTTATACAATTCATGAACTTTTTCTTTATCTAAAAATGTCTGTATTTTTATTTTCAAAAACTATTATTTTTCTTTGCAGAAACATTTCTGTTTACTTTTTTATTTTGTAAACAAAATTTTCGTTGGAAAAAATGCATAGAAAAAATGTTGAAATCTACCCAAAACTGGACACAAAAACAGAAACTTTTTTTAGGAAAAACGACCAGGCCCCTATGGGCCGAAAACCATTCTTGCTCGTAAAATGCCCCCGCGAGGATCGTGGCCTGCTTCGGCCTAACCAGTGGAGAGCCGTCGCGAGCCCCAGCCGTCAGATGCTGTCGGCGCCATCCAACGGCCGCCCGCAAGCATAGCTCGGTCAAAACATAGGGCCGACGGGGCCGAGGGAGAAACCCTAAAACATTTCCCCCCATGCGCAGCTCGCCTCCTCTCTCTCTCGCCTGCGCCGCTGGCTTCCTCGCGCAGCACTACAGGGCAGGGGAACTCCGATCGCCGGCGATGGCGGCGAACTGTTGCGCCGTGCGAGCCCGGCTCCCCTTCTCCTCTCTCCCTTCCTTTCTGTCTCTGTCCTGCAGCCCCCTCGCATCGAGGTAGACGACGACGACGGCTAGGGAGCGGATGAAACGGCGGCGCCCCCCTCCTTGTCCCCTTTGTCATCACGCGCGAGCACCTCCAAGGTGAACGCGCTGCCGTCAAACGGTGCGGAGGTGGTGCCCTTTGCCACCTTTGGGAGGAAGTGGTGCGGCCTTGCGGTGCTGCACTTTGCCGGCGAGCCCAAGGCCCTTCTCCGGTGAGTTTCTCCGGCCTTGTTGCTCTTTGCCCTGATCAAGGGTACTTCGTGGGGAGGGGATAGGCTTTTCTGTTTTGTACCGAAAATCCTAACCAATCTTTCGCTGATACCATTGATGGAACCACTAGATCGTGTAGGATAGGATTCCGGTAACAATAGATGTGATGTATTACCTTGTCCTGCACTTGAGGTGCTCCCGCCAACGTCCATGGTGAGATGGTGATGGCGGTGATGACAGAGAGATGGAGATGTGGAGGTGGTGCTTCCCGCGAGCATCGTGCTAACCCTAGATCGGAAGGGAGTGTCGGTGGGGTTTGTGGCGGCGGTGAACTTCGTCGTCCGTGACCCGACCCCCACCTCTGTTTATATAACGCGGGTCACAGGGGCCCACCAACCATAATGGGTTGGGCGCCACCGATCAGGGCGCGTGGATCAGGGATCTGGTGGGCCGTTGGGCCCACACGGGAGAGATCAACCTAACATGACCATCTTAAGTTATTTTTCTTAGAAGGAGGATAACCCCCGGACTCAGCATGAGAATGATGCATACAACCATATATTATTAAGAATGCAAAATCTAGGAACAACATCCATCCGGAACTAAAGCAAAAAGAAAACACGAGGTTGCATGCCTTGCGACAATAACTCCACCAGATAGTCGTTAACCCTATGAGAGAGCTGTGATGCTTAATGAGATGTTACATGTGAGTTCCAACAGAATTTTATTGCACCTACCCTGCTTATTGTTTTTTTAAAACAATGAGCCTCCTTGTCAATCTCCAATAAATAAACCGACACAAAGTTTTATAGAAATAGAAACAAAGATTAAAGAAGGAATAGTGCCATGAAACAAAGGACTGTCCAGTTTCGCAGGCACGACAAAGACGAAAGGCCCAACAAACTTAGCACCAAAACGAATGAGAAGAAATACTTGATCACCTAGGATCAACATAAGGGTCGTCAAGCCAAGGTGGCCGAATAGACTAAAAGGAAAAGAGTCATCCTACTCCGGTTTTCTACTCATAGGATTCTAGCCATGGCTTCTGGTATAAAGTTCTTCAAGCACCTTCTTCATCAGAGCCACCCCTTGCTTGGTTCTTCCTCTTTCTTGGCTTCTTTGCAAGATACTCCAAGTATTTATATAGTAGCATATGTGATACACCACAAAAGTAGGATCACCGAGAAATTTCCTATCAATGCATGCATTATTCCTGTCTGCCAAAAAGTCCACTAAATGGTGACCCCTCGACAACACAAGTTTTCACTGATCTCTGAGAAAAGTATTGATCCACCCACCAACAGACCCATAAGCTTAGCTCGGGCTTTTGGAATTCCAAAAGCACAAATTAACACTTGTGCAATCAATTTTGCTAGAGCACATTTTAAAAAATAGATGATCAATACTTTATGATGTACTACATAAATGACATCGATCATTACATGTCCAACCTCTCTTCAAAAAGCTATCTTGGGTTAGGATACTCTTTTTGAGCATCAGCCAAAGAAACACCTTTATCTTTTTGGATTTTTCACTTTCGAGATAGATCCGTAACTAATTGTGGATTATAGCCTTGTGGTACCAGTCAGGAACTAGCAGGTGGCCGTTCCATGACGGGACACTCTATGTAGGACATCATCACCTTCGAAGGGATATCTGACCCGATATCTGGAGATCGGAGAGTCAGCGAGCAGATACATGCCTAGCCAGACGCGGATGAGTTGTAGATGGGGTGTGCTATGCAAGCAGCCAAACTCTGAGATATCGAACCGCTACAGGTATGTTCGTGAACACCAATTTTTCAGTATTACATTTTTCTGAAGATGAAATAGTTAATAATGTTGATAAGACAAGTGTCTCTCCGGGGGAGAATAGTCGGGAGACTGATAAGTCGGTTGTTGTTTTACTTGATCTTGGGGCTGACACAACTATGGAAATACTTAGAAATATAGTGGATGTAAAACCAATGAATGTAAAACCAATGAATGATAATGAAGTAAATGAGGTAGGGGTTCGATCATTAGAGTCTCTGTGACGATCTTATTCCACCTAGTGTGCTTGACGGGGAGGTCTTGGAGGTAGAGCCGCATGCGGCACCTTTACATCGAAACAAAGGCTTAGGCATGAACCCGAGTCATGTGGACTCAAAGATTGTGCTAGATAATACAAACACGCATGGATAGGAAGGTGTACAAACTCTCTGTGGTGCGTCGAATTGCGAGAATCAAATTCAACAAAAATTTCATGAGGAAAAATGAGAGGCATTTTCGAAATGGCATAGGTCTGGCGGACTTGGCTAAATGTAGGTTTTTGTCATAAACTTCTAAGTAAAAAAATCTAGATTTAATTGCGTTTCTCAAGACTGTAGAGATAACTTTAATTGGCAATTTTTTGGAATGATTTCGAGTGGTTTAGATTCTTGTGGGCTCACATTGTTGTGTGTGGCACAGCGGAACAAGTGTTCAAATCTAACTCCGTGGAAGATCTCGTGACGATTTGTGGGGATGAGAGGTTGCCCATCTTTGTTGGTTGGAATTTTATATAATTAGTCGGAGAGAGGGAAATAATAATTATAATTTTCACGGGAGGTAGTCATTTATAGTTAACACTATCATTGAGAATCTAGACCTCAAAGAGATTGATGTCCCATCCAAGCAATACACTTGGGCGAGCAACTTAGAGAATCCAACTTATAAGAAATAGGATTGAGTTCCAGCAAGTGTGGAATGGGAACATAACTTTCCTCTCATAGCGGTGCAAGCATTACACATGGGATTATCTGACCATACTCCTCTCCTTTTTCACCGAGGGGATGCAACCCACATAGGCAACAAGAACATCTTTTATTTGGAATTTCCATGGCTCAAAAGGGAAGTGTTCCTCGAATTGATTGTCAGGGAATGTACTAAAGATAATAGAGGTCAACCAGATATAGAAAGACCATGACACTATAAGACTAGACACTTATGAATGTTCTTGCGGGGCTCGGCAAAAAATGAAAGTGGCATGTGCTAACTGCAAAAATGGCTTCTCAATATTATTATTGACTATGACTTAAAAGTTGAGGTCAACGTTCTCAACATGACTCATGACTAAGAGGGAGGCCAAAGAAAAGTTAAATAAAATGCTCAGAGAAGCAGAGATGAAATGGGCACTAAGAGCAAAAGTTCGATAAGTGATACACGGAGATAATAATACCCCTTTTTTCATATGATTGCGAATGTAGAAACAAAGAAGAAATTACTCAGTTAGAACAAGATGAGGTTACAACTGTAGGCCACGATAACCTAAAATTGTATATCTAAAAATTCTACAAAAAGCTCTTTGGGGAACCGGAGGGGAATTTGGCCCGCTCACCGAGCACGTGGTTGGGGATGTACTTCTAGTGGGAGTGATATCCTGCAATTGCACATGGCTATGTAGCAATTTTGTGATAAGTAAGGTTTGTCGATCCCACATGGAGCAAATAGGATGGCACCACAATCCCCATAGATTTGTTGTCACACACAACCACGCGCACACCCAAACCAGAGTTTGAAAATATTTCACTTAAGTAGCTTGCTAAAGGAAATGGTAAAGATGGTAATTAAACTAAGATACTAGAGAGAGCAAAAAAGTAAATACTAAACTAAACAAAGAAAATAAAGTAAGAGAGGTATGTGATGTTTTAGATGATACTGCTGGCATCTAGGTACGGTCTCGTACGGCACGAGTACGAAAGTGAGTACGTGCATTGTAGGATACGGTAATCTACGGATGATGGGTGGTCCCTCACATAAGTACTCCTCAAAACGTGCTATATTCAGATAAATCATTCATCCTAGGTCTTGTTCCATATGTGAGGCGGCTAATACAAAGATATTAAGATCCTCGTGGTTTGAGGACCGGACGACGACATTAAGTTCTATGGACAACCATGATTTCTTGAGTAGTTGTGTTTCCCTCAAGATATTTGCACCAGTCACGTCACACGTCTATCAGATTGCACAATCTTATATCTACTTTATGTTTGGACCTAGAGTTGAACGTCTCCAACTACATCAATGGATTGAACTTCTCCAATCACTAAATTACCACATAGGTAAATAATCAACACGAAGCTACACACATAAATAGATGAAACATATCAAACAATCACCTACTAACCCATATCCAACAACTACTCAAATAACATCACATAAAGAGGGATTAAAGAGTTATTACAACCCATCATGGAGACCGTGATGGGGGAGGAATAAGGGTGAAGATGATGGCGGATCATGGTGGTGACGGTGCAACGGCGGCAACCTCCAGTCTCCCACTTAGTTGTCCCCTAGGTGTTCTTGATGTGGCGGTGGCTGGATGTGGAGATGATGCTTGATGAGGATGAGAATGAAGATGGATTATGATTAGTTATGGAGGTATCTAGGGTTATAGGAGTTTAGATAAGAGCTCTCCCTATGCCTCCTCCCTTGATGTGGCATCTCTCCTTTGATCCAAGGGCTCTACACGAGCCCATGGTGCTTACGATCTGCGTTGTGTTTTCCGTGAAGAGGAATGGGTTATTGCAGCATAATGTGGGTAAGTATTTCCCTCGATTAAGAAACCAAGGTTTATCGAACCAATAGGAATATAAATCCTCAATTGTCTTCATCGGCTTGCACCCAATAAGGGCAACATGGTTGTCAATCCCCTTGTTCTTGTTATTTGCAAGCAAGTGAGTTGTGTAGATAATTGTTGAGACTAGTAACTAAAATAAAAGATAAAAGAAGGCAACAAGGAGAATATAATTTTCTGAATATATAAGTGAATAGACCCGTGGGGCGTAGTGTTCTCTAGTGGTATCTCTCATGAAAGCAACATATGGTGGGTAAACAAATTATTGTTGGACAACTAATAGAAAAGTGGATAGTTATACGATTTTCACGGCAATGATCATGTGTATATAAGCATCATGTTCATAAGCAAATAGGCCGATTCCTGCCTCCACCTACTGCTATCACTCCACCCATCGACCACTATCTAGCGTGCATCTAGCACTACTAGAATCCAGTAATTTGCCGTCTGCCATGCCTTTATCATCTGCTGGCACATGGCAAAGAACCTCTTTGTCGTCAGCTGGCAAACACCGGACGACAAAGAGCAGACTGATCACAAAGACATTGTTTGCCATCAGCCTGCTCTAAGAGGAACAGGCTGATGACATAGGGCATGGGATGGTCCACTGGTCCGCTGGTCAACCGGCCCTAACGGATGCCCCTCTTTCCTGTATGCCTTGTATCTCTTTACCGTCGGGAGGCAGACGACAAAGAGGGTGGCGCCCTAACGGCCATCACCCCCACCCCCGCACCCCCTCTCTCCCCCATAACGGCCGGATCTCTCTCTCTCACTGCCGAAACCCACCGCCGCTCCCGGAGCTCGCCCTCCCCTCCTCCCCTACGACCCGCTACCAGAGCTCGCCCTCCCCTCCACCATCGCCCCTCCTCCACCACCGTCATCCTCCTCCCCGGGCCCTCCTCCTCCCTGCGACCTCTCCTCCACCACTGCTTCCTCCTACACCACCGCCTCCTCCTCCCTCCGACCCCTCCTCCACCACTGCCTTCTCCACCACCGCCTCCTCCTCCCTCCGATCCCCTCCTCCTCCACCACTGCCAACTCCTCCTTGCGACCCCTCCTCCACCATCGCCTCTTCCTCCCTGCGACGCCCTCCTCCCCCGCCATCTCCTAGCTGCGCCTGGACTCCAGCTCACCCCCGTCCGCCTTGACCCGAGCTCGCCCCCGTCTGCCAAGAAAAAAACCAGCAGCAGCGGCCCCAGGATCCTCTCAGGTGAGACTCTCTCTCTCTCTTGAATTGTAACAAAATGACTTGCAACAATATGATAAATTGATAAATTGATAGTTTAGGCCCATTTAAACTACTATGACATGGTTAGTTTAGGTTTAGGTTTAGGTTTAGTTTTAGTTTTAGGTTAGTTTATAATTAGGTTTAGTTTTAGATTAGTTTACTTTTAGTTTTAGTTTTAGTTTTAGTTTCAGGTTAGTTTAGGTTTAGGTTTAGTTTTAGTTTTAATTTTAGGTTAGTTTAGTTTTAGTTTTAGTTTTTGATTTTTAGGTTAGTTTAGTTTTAGTTTTAGGTTAGAAAAAACCTAGAAGAAAAACCCCGACATGATGCCCCGACACCCTGACACGACGCCCCGACACGATGCACACCCTGACACGACGCCCCGACACAATGCCCCGACACGACAACCAACCGTCAGGTTGTCGTGTCGGGGCATCGTGTCGGGACACGAGAACCCGACAAGACGCCCCAACACGACACCGAGAACCCGAAAAGACGCCCCAACACGACACCCCGACACCCCGACACTAAATCCCGACACGATGCCCCGCACCCCGACATGATGCCTAGACACGACAACCCGACACCTAGACATGACGCCATTGACCCCCGACCCCCGACGTCACTGACCCCGACCCCCGACGCCACTGACCCTCGACCCCCGACGACACTGACCCCCGACCACTGAAGCCACTAACCCCCGACGCCTCTAACCACCGACCCCGACGGCGCCGACAACCTACACCACCGACCCTCGACGACACTGACTCCCGACACCACTAACCCCCGACCCCTGACACCTCTTCTGCCTCCTGTTGAACGAGAAGGTGATTTTCGACCTTCCAGAGGCCGACGGGGTCATAGTTTTGTAAATTATGAGTTAGGTCACATATTTTCCGATTATGTTATCAAAACATCATATTTGTGTTGATCGGGTGAATTTCAATGTGCAGTTCTTCGACGACCTCCCATGCGTTGGACAAGCTCCGCCCCTGCGTTTGTGTGTGAGCACCAATGACTTCTCCTCCTACCCCCTTAACTTGCTCTATTCCGGTCTTCGTGTCGATGAACTTGCTAGATATAGGTTTCTTCAATCATCAGTATGCGTGACCAGTATGTGTCTCCTGTTCGAAAGGGCGGCATCTATAAATATGCATGTCTTTGCATATTTATAACCGCCATCCTTTCGAATTGTCCAATGTTATCCATGGATATCCCGAATATCTGTAGATTGGGTTCGTTTTCCCGTATGCTCTGCTCCGGATCCGATGTGTAATTTTGTTAGTGCCTCCCTATTGTTCTTCGGGTACACATACTCTCTGCTTATTGCGGAGACGTGTATCATGAGAGCAGCTAGGAGCTGTTGCTGAAATTCTGGGTCGGATGTGGAGCAAAGCATGGGAAAATGAACCCAACCTACACATACTCGGGTGGGATTAGGATCTATCTCTACGTATTAGCGTGTAGGTTGCATGGACGTGATAAAACTGACAAACTTGATTAGCAGATGAATATAGATGATGAATTATATATATATATTTCTTGTGTGTCCATAGGTAGGCAAGATGAGTGATCGTGCTTGGATGTACACTGGTCACCCTAGTCAAAAAGACATGACCAATGAATGGTTAACAAAAACCAGGGGTTTGTGAGCGATGCATTTGCAAATGGCCAGCAAAAAACATGGTGCCCCTGTCCCAACTGCGACAACTGGAAAAGGCAGACAGAGTTCGAAATTGGTAAACACCTGCAGAAGTGGGGTTTTACGGCTAATTATACGGTGTGGACTTTTCATGGTGAGTCTGACCAACGTGCGAGAGCTGAGGTGGTTCGTCGTCGCACCGACGAGCATGGTACCGGGATCGAAGACATGGTGCAACACTTTGATGATGCTCGGGATTCAGACGATGAGATGGAGGAATTTGCAAAGGCCTTCTATGAAATGTTGGAGTCTTCAAAACGTCCTCTCCACGAGCACACTGAGCTTTGTTAGCTGGATGCCATCGCGCAAGTAATGGCTCTGAAGGCTCAATTCAACCTAGGCAAAGAATGGTACGACGCGATGATGACGATATTTGGACGCTTTCTATCCAAAGGCCATGTACTGCCTGCAAACCTGTACCAGTTAGAGAAAATCCTCCGTGTACTTAAGATGCCCTATGAGAAGATACATGCATGTGAGAATGGATGTGCCTTATTTAGGCTTGTGTATGCGGCCTTGAACTATTGCCCCATTTGCAATTCTTCCAGTTATATCGTGGTAGACAACGGTATGGGTGAGAAGATTCAGACCAAAATACCCATTAATGTTCTTCGGTATCTGCCAATCGTACCAAGACTTCAACGTATTTTCATGGTCGAAGAGACGACCAGACAGATGATATGGCACAAATTGGGCAAAAGAACCGAACTAGATGCGGATGGGAACAAGATGTTGGTACACACTTCAGATGCTTTTGCGTGGAAGCACTTTGATGCATTACAAGAAGATAAATCGGAAGATCAAAGGCATCCTCGAGTTGCCATCAGCATGGATGGGTTCAATATTTATGGTATGACGGCAACACAATACAGTTGTTGGATGTATTTTTCATTCCACTCAATCTCCCCCCGGAGAGATTATGAAAAGAAAGAACATTTTCCTGACGTTTATAATTCCAGGGCCCAACTATCCGGGGAAGAATATGAATGTGTACATGCAGCCGCTTAAGGATGAATTGCAAGAAGCCTGGGATAATGGGATCAAGATATACGATACCGCTACCAAAAAAACTTCAAAATCCACGTGTGCTACATGTACTCGACGTATGACTATCCGGCATATGCGCTATTCATTGGCTGGTGTGTGCATGGAAGGTTCCCGTGCACCACATGCAAGTCAGCTCTTCAGTTCCGTTGGCTGCAGGCTGGTCACAAGTTTTCTTGCTTCGACATGCATAGTTAGTTCCTGGATCCTGACCATAAGTTCACAAAAGACAAGAAGAATTTCATCAAAGGTAGAGTTGTCAAAAACACTGCACTAGCTGCGTTGACAGGCCAACAGACCCTTGATCAGTTAAACGCTCTCGAACCTGATCCTTTGCGTCCAGGGTATTTCAAAGAGTATAATACGGAACACGCCTGGACTCACAAGTCATGCTTATGGGATCTACCTTACTTCAAAGACCTAATTTTCCCACACAACATCGACGTGATGCACACTGAAAAGAATATTGCCGAGGCCATTTTTGGTTCATTGTTTGGCATAGAGGGGAAGTCAAAGGATAATCCTAAGGCTAGAATCGACCAGGAGGCTCTATGTGATAGACCGTTACAAAACTTGCGACAACGGAAAGGAAAGCAAAGCGTAGCAAAGCCAAAGGCATGGTTCAATCTTGAAAGGCCAGCTATGAGGGAAATGCTATTGTGGGTGAAAATGCGGTTGATGTTCCCCGATGGGTATGCTCTCTATCTAAAGAGGGGAGCGAGTCTTGAAAAATTGAAAATATTTGGTCTCAAGAGTCATGATTGGCACATATGGCTTGAGCGGGTAATGCCGGTGATGTTGCATGGTTTTATCCCTGAGGATGAATGGCTAGTACTGGCAGAGCTGAGCTATTTCTTCTATTCTCTTTGTGCAAAAGAACTATCGCCTGGCATGCTAGATGAAATGGAAGAGTTGGCGGCGGAGTTGATCTGCAAATTAGAAACGATCTTTCCACCAGGCTTCTTTAATCCAATGTAGCATTTGATTTTGCATCTCCCGACCGAGGCAAGATTGGGGGGGGGGGGTGTTCAAAATCGATGGTGCTTCTCAACTGAGAGGATGGAGAAGACGCTAGGAGCTAAATGTAAAAATAAACGTAGAATTGAAGCATCGATGGCCGAGGCATTCATTATCGAGGAGGCGGCAAACTTCGTGACAACACACTACGAAGCCAAAAATTGTCATTTGCATAACTCGAAGCCTCGGTACAATGACGGCGATCCTAAAAGAGGTCGATCCAACCTCAACCTATTCAAAGGGAAGGTCGCACCAGCTGGTGCTTCGAAAGGGAAATCGTTGTATGTCGAAGAATGGCGGACCATTTCATTGTATATCTTCAACAACCTAACAGAAGTGCGGTCGTACATCAAGTAAGTTCTGGGTAAATTATTATTCCGCAACTACTAATTCCTTTGAACTGCTCTTATTCTCGGATATTTGATATAGTCGATACGTTGCCGAATTCTCGAATGGAGCGGTTATCGAAAAGGATTCCGTCGAAGAGTATGAGATTCTAGCAAAGCATGAAGGCGACTATCCCGGTTTCATCTCTTGGTTCAAACAAAGGGTAATTAATTACAATTCATGGGCCATTTGATTTCTTGGTCTAATTTGCGGGTCATGCATCCATTCTTCCGTATTAAACTTGTAGGCTGATGCAGAGTCTATGGACACCGAGTTGAGACAAGTTGCTAATGGTTTCGACTATAAGGTTCGTTCATTTGACAAATACAACATCAACGGGTATCGCTTTCGTACCTTTGGCAAAGATCTATCTATGCCCGACCTGAAGACTACAAATTGTCGTGTCTCTGCTATCGGCGAAGGAGGTATCGAGTATTATGGAAGAGTTGAAGCAATTTATGAACTTCTATTCTATGGTGAAAACCCACCGACCGTCGTAGTCTTCAAATGTTATTGGTTTGATCCGAAGAAGACTAGAAGGACTCATGAACATATAGGACTAGTCGAAATCAACCAAAACACCCATTTAGATCTTCCCGATGTTTATATTACGGCTCAACAAGCGACACAAGTTTTCTATCTACCGTGGGCCTGCCAAACTGATCCAAATCAGAAATGTTGGGTTGTTGTTTATGAAGTGCCGCCACGTTTTAGACCACCTACCCTCAATGAAGAGGATTACGAACCTCACATTAACCTAGACACATATGAAGGAGAATTCTTCCAAGAAACACGTATGTCCAAAAAACGTTTCGAGAACCGCTCTACTTCACCCTAGAACATTGAAGTAGACAGCGACAGTGAATCCGTCTTAACCGCTGAGCCGGAACAGGAAGAGCCGGAAGAAGAAGAGGTTACTGCTGCGGATGACCTATGACTTCTTGACCGTTTACATAATGGAGGCCTTCCACATGTTCTTCCTGATAGTGATGGTGATGTTGCATTTATTGATGATAGTGATGATCATGATGCATTTATTGACCCCGAAGCATATATAGACGATCAAGATTGTTATTAGTTCGTGTCAGGTATTAAACTATTATTATATACACTAGTAAACATGCCCGTGCAACACACGTCTTGATCAAAGCAGCCCATTAAATTTAATATGAATATTGAATTCTGAATTCATATTCTAGAAATTTTGAAAAAAAACATAGAATACTATAGCATGATGATCTCTGCCTCTCGAAAGGTCAAGTTTAATACAAACCCCATAACTCATCATTTTACTATGTTATGTGAGGTTCAATCAGACCAAAAATAAATCTAACCCATTTAGAAATCACAAAACTATGGTAAAGATTTCAGGAAGTCCTCTTGGGTTAAGGTAAAAGAAAAAATGTGGGAATGTGAAAGAATAGATCTAAAGTGGACAACATATTGAATTAATGTGAAGATAGCAATCAGAATCTAACTATCAGTTCTACAAATTATAAACTGTGTAATCTGAAACATGTAAACTATGCAATATAAAAAGTTTAGTTCTCTAGAGCGACCGAAATGGCGGCGGCACCCACATCCTCGCTGGCTACGGCACGACTCTCATGTCCCCGCCTATTGCAGATGCATTCGGTACCCGTGTTAGTGCATAGTGGAACCGAGACTTCCGCATCCTCAACGGTGGCAGGTACCCGCGCTTCTCCCCATTAACAATAATCATGTTTTCTAAATCAACCATTAGAAAAACATAATATCAATTTAACAAACGGTTCACTTTTATCCAAGTCTACTCAGAGTACAAGTACTTACCTTAGCCTTTTGAGGATGTCTATAGGGGGGAAAAGATCGCAAACTGCAAACGCAAAATACTTAAGTTTCCATGGTAACCGGAGTGACCCATCCTATGTGTAATTAAACCTCAAAGGTGTTCTTTAGAAAGAAAATTATTCGATGCAGATGTCAAATACAGATACCGAATAGTCAAGTTACCTGGCATCATAGTAATCAAATTCACATAATGAAAATCATGGAGGTGCTAAGAAAAGTGATTCCATTAAGTATTGCGATATGAAATAGTTGTGCTAGCTAAGATATTTAAGTGTAAGAAATGAACACGGTTCCTTGCAAACTCTATACACAACATGCTTGTTGTACGCTAATGAACTTTAGCTCCTCCTTCATCCATTTTAGAGTCCTTATGCCTAAAAATAAAAGCACATGGTTATTGTTCATGCATGAAAATCGGATGGTTCTCCAAGGGGGGGAGGTAATCAAACAACAATTCAGGAGCTATTATCAATATGAAAATATCAAATAATAAGAAAAAAGAGGATATTGCTTACAAAAAATAATTTTGTACAATATGAACTCATGATATCTGCATCCTCACTTTTTGGCACAAGTAGATCATCTTTTAGTTGACAACTATTAACAAAAGTAGTGTTAGGCCGCAGATTAAATCTACTTAACTGTTTAACACGCATGGACGCATATCCCAACCGCAAAAGAAAAGAACAATAGTTATTGCAGCTGATTGTCGCACCTGCATATATGTGTAGAACATGAAACAAATTTAGTCTGGAAACTGACTACTCATTTCTCCTCAAACCAAATAAAAGTGAAAGGATCATGGGTATATTCTCCCCTACTGACAGGTTTAAATTGCTGTCAAAAAAGAGAGAATAGACTCACCTGATTGAGCAACAACGACCAAAGAATACAGCTGTAAATACTCCAGGAATAAGGGCACAAGGATACTGTCATACATGATTTGTCTAGTTACAACTAACTTATTCTGAATTTTCTGAAACCCAAAAACCAATCTAAAACAATTTTTTAATAAAGTACTGCACATTGTAAGTGGATTGAAGGTGTACCTTACAGGATTGAAGGTGTACATTACTGCACCTTGAAGTGCAGTTTGGATCACTTTCACAGGGTCGATGATGTCATGAGTACTGTACCATCCTTGATCATGTCAATTTACTGATAATATGCCTGAGACATTAATTAGAGAGCAATCGCAACATATATTTATAAACATCTGTAGCATCAGAGATTACTGCACAACTGCACACCATGCTATTTCAATACTCCAACGATCACAAAGTAATCTCATATAGAGAATACAGAGAAAACCCATTTTTCACACAGCCCAATATGACCAGAAATCACATACAGGGAGCAAATCCTCATCTAGGAAATAGAATTAGTCTGCTACTTACCTTTATCGGCTCATCATTACCAATGCTCTTCTATGCTGTCAACAGAAAAAAGAATTTTGAACCCAAAGCTCTCTCCATTCCCCATTGCTGGAGGTCTCCCCGTCCCTAGAACATGCCTCCGCCACCAGATGACCCGTGCTCCGTGCTCTTCTGTGTCGAAGCTCCCCGTTCCTCGCTAGTCCATTGTCACGGGCTCACGGTGACCCCGATGGGCCAGAGGAAGGGAGGGAGGCAGGGAGAGAGGGAGGTTGGTAGGAAGAGAGGGCGGAGATGTACCTCGACAGCACCGGTGCCCTTGCTCGGCCGCCGTCGTCTGGATCCAAATCGCCGCCGCCGCCATCCCGATCCAATAGAATAGTCGGAGCTCCCGACGCCAGAGTTTTATATTTTTCTCCGCGGTGGAGCACGGTCAGTCAATGCAAATTGTGAAGTGCACACAGAGAATGGATTAGGTTAAGGCTAGCCGTTAGATTGAATTCTGTGGGCCTAATAATTCGATAATAATAGATCCGTGTACGTTTTATTGGATGTATATAAAAAAGTTCTTGTTTGCTTGTTTATTAGTACTATAGATATAGATAGGTAAGATGCCGGAGAGTGATCGATCAGTGCACCGCTGGATGGATGCGTGCGTGCGTACGTGACGGTCCTACGCCAGGCCAAGCAAACCAAGATGTACGTGGACTGTTATTACAAAAAGTATGCACGTGCAACGCACGTTTTGACTAAAATTAATAGTGGATGAAGGAATTCAAATGCAAAAAAAAATAATTTGATTCTCCCTCTACATGTATTTTTACAAGTGTACTTTTTACTTCAAAAGTCAAACTTTTCTTTGTTTGAGAAAATGTAACCCATCAGTTTTTAGGGGTGTAATCCATATGTAATAGTGAAATTTTAAATCATGCACGAGGACCAAATGTTTTTCATTAGATAGAACAATATGTTAGAATCAAGAGTGACCCAAAAAAGATACAACCATCAACTTTTCTTGCACTCAACTTTAAACCCCACTCTTTTTAAATGAAATGATCCCTAATAATAGCAAGCTAGATCCTTTGAGTATTATCCGACGTCGAGAAGCAAACACAGAACCATTAGTGTTTAGATCTGATATTTTGTCAAGGCTGGGTGTCATCGCTCACATAATGCATGATTTGATCCCAACAAAATGCGCATGATGCAAAATCTCATGATCATCAACAAACAAAGACCAAAAGGTCAAGGAAATTTATTTGGCTGTAAAAACAAGTTCTATAGAACCATCACAATATATGTGGAAATTGCCACATAAGAGTGTATGGCTGAAAGTGTATCCAATATACAATTATGTCAAATTTATAAAACAGTTCCCAATCATCTAGCTCGCTTAACCTTAAACTAATGTACGTAATTAGGAATCCAATGATTATACTTACAATGTTGTCTATGTCGCAAATTAATTTTAACAATAATGGACACCTTGGCATTGATATCTGAATGGCTTAACGTACCTTGTAGTAATATAGGTAACAAAGATGATTTTGATGAGAGTGTTTTTTACTTTCCCCTAACAATGCATCTCCTGTCCCAGCACATATTAAGGCATAATATGTTGGGGAACGTCGCATGGGAAACAAAAATTTTCCTACGCGCACGAAGACCTATCATGGTGATGTACATCTACGAGAGGGGATGTGTGATCTACGTACCCTTGTAGACCGTACAGCAGAAGCGTTAGTGAACGCGGTTGATGTAGTGGAACGTCCTCATGTCCCTCGATCCGCCCCGCGAACCGTCCCGCGATCAGTCCCACGATCTAGTGCCGAACGGATGGCACCTCCGCGTTCAGCACACATACAGCTCGACGATGATCTCAGCCTTCTTGATCCAGCAAGAGAGACGGAGAGGTAGAAGAGTTCTCTGGCAGCGTGACGACGCTCCGGAGGTTGGTGATGATCTTGTCTCAGCAGGGTTTTTGCCCGAGCTCCGCAGAAACGCGATCTAGAGGAAAAACCGTGGAGGTATGTGGTCGGGCTGCCGTGGAAAAGTCGTCTCAAATCAGCCCTAAAACCTCCGTATATACAGGGGGAAGAGGGGGAGCCTTGCCTTGGGGTCCAAGGACCCCTAAGGGTTTCGGCCGAGCCAAGGGGGGAAGGTCTCCCCTTCCAAACCGAATCCAACTTGGTTTGGAAGGTGGAGTCCTTCTTCCCTTTCCCACCTCCTCACTTTTTTTTCTTTTCTCTTTGATTTTCTTCCTATGGTGCATAGGGCCTTCTTGGGCTGTCCCACCAGCCCACTAAGGGCTGGTGTGCCACCCCCAAGGCCTATGGGCTTCCCCGGGGTGGGTTGCCCCGCCGGTGAACTCCCGGAACCCATTCGTCATTCCCGGTACATTCCCGGTAACTCCGAAAACGTTCCGGTAATCACATGAGGTCATCCTATATATCAATCTTCGTTTCCGGACCATTCTGGAAACCCTCGTGACGTCCGTGATCTCATCCGGGACTCCGAATAACATTCGGTAACCAACCATATAACTCAAATACGCATAAAACAACGTCGAACCTTAAGTGTGCAGACCCTGCGGGTTCGAGAACTATGTAGACATGACCCGAGAGACTCCTCGGTCAATATCCAATAGCGGGACCTGGATGCCCATATTGGATCCTACATATTCTACGAAGATCTTATCGTTTGAGCCTCAGTGCCAAGGATTCATATAATCCCGTATGTCATTCCCTTTGTCCTTCGGTATGTTACTTTCCCGAGATTCGATCGTCAGTATCCGCATACCTATTTCAATCTCGTTTACCGACAAGTCTCTTTACTCATTCCGTAATACAAGATCCCGCAACTTGCACTAAGTCACATTGCTTGCAAGGCTTGTGTGTGATGTTGTATTACCGAGTGGGCCCCGAGATACCTCTCCGTCACACGGAGTGACAAATCCCAGTCTTGATCCATACTAACTCAACGAACACCTTCGGAGATACCTGTAGAGCATCTTTATAGTCACCCAGTTACGTTGCGACGTTTGATACACACAAAGTATTCCTCCGGTGTTAGTGAGTTATATGATCTCATGGTCATAGGAACAAATACTTGACACGCAGAAAAACAGTAGCAACAAAATGACACGATCAACATGCTACGTCTATTAGTTTGGGTCTAGTCCATCACGTGATTCTCCTAATGACGTGATCCAGTTATCAAGCAACAACACCTTGTTCATAATCAGAAGACACTGACTATCTTTGATCAACTGGCTAGCCAACTAGAGGCTTGCTAGGGACAGTGTTTTGTCTATGTATCCACACATGTAAATGAGTCTTCATTCAATACAATTATAGCATGGATAATAAACGATTATCTTGATACAGGAATTATAATAATAACTATATTTATTATTGCCTCTAGGGCATAATTCCAACATAATAAGCTACAGATAGATGATCACATAATAAGCTACAAATAGATGGTAACATTCTTGCATGCAACTGTAACACGTAAGAGTTAACCACAAAGACAAGAAATAATAAAAGGAATAGAGTACCATAATGTTTTATATTAGTTTAATAGAATTGATGTGCTGGCTGCATAACACATGTAGAAATCAGAAAAATGAAAAAGATTAGTAGCCATAGGAAATGAGAAATGTCATTAACTGTGAGATGCATTGTCATGAACATATAAGAAACTTTTTTCATCATTCCAAGACATCTCCATGTACAAGTTCTTGGTGCTTTTTCTAGTGGGAACTTATCCTAGTTTTGCGTAGGTCAAAGCAACTGGAGGCAGATCAAAATGAAGTACATAAAAAAAACTCACCGCAAAAAATGTTTAATGCCAATGTTGTCGTAACTCAACAAAGGTAACTGTAAGCAAGTGCGGAGGAAAAACATATGGAGAAGCAAATGTGAGCACGAAAAACTAATATAGTTAAAACTCACATGAGCATCCATTCCAGCCCCTGCAAGTTTGTACACCAAACAAATTGTGAAAGCACAGTAGAACATGAGATAGCATAACTTTCCATGACACATTTAGCCTGAACAATTCTGGTCATCTATGGTCTCGCATGCACGAGGCTGCTCCTCGATACTTTAAACCAACAAAATGGCAGATGAATTTAATAAGGCAACAAAACAATATATCTGCAATTATTTAACACTAAGAAGGCAAATGATAAAAAAAGAATATACCAGCCATTCTCTAATACTCCCTTTGTAAAGAAATATAAGAGTGTTTAGATCACTACTTTAGTGATCTAAACGCTCTTATATTTGTTTACAGAGGGAGTACTTAATATGCAATCTTTAGAATGCCACATATTACAAAAAATGCAAACCAAAAGAATTTTATTGAAATGTAGCCAATAATGTGAACTTAAGAGGAATAATTATTCTGCCTTTCCCAAAAATAGTAGTACCTCTCTTTCGGTTTATAGGGCTTACTACAAATGTTCTTATATACGACATTATTCTGGTAAAATTAGAGGAATTTAGAGTGCATGCACAAGGATATCCAATTCTCCATTTTCATTGATCAAACTATCTAGAGCGAGCTGAACATTACCCTTTGGTACATCACACGTATTTGGATAAATACCACGCAGAATGGTCAACAAGAAAGTGACCAGAGGGTGACATAGACTAAACAAGGAGCATCAGAGTCTTCAACATGCTAAAGCAAACAATTGAACTAATGACATTAGAAAAAGATAAATAGAGGAACATATGCACGGGCGTAGTTCTCACCCAAACTAAAAAGAAAAACAACAACTTCATCGATCGTATGATTGTTAAAGTCTGCGATATGTGCGATAGGCGATACCCTGAGAGAGAGTGCAGGACCTCCTGGCCGCCGTACTAAGCCGTGAAGTCAGCCTTGTCGCGGTTACCGCACTGTGCAGGTGTGTAGCGACGACATTCCCCAAAGTACCCCAGCTCCAGCGGCAGCCTACACACCACAAACCATTTCATAGATCCGGCAGCTACATGGATAAGGCTATCAACTCCACAAACCATTTCAAAGATGCGGCAGCTACATGGACAAGACTATCAACTGTGACACCTTTTGTGTTACCTGGAGATGCACGACTGTGGACGACGGTGGGGCAGCCAACTCAGCACATGGAGAGGGAGGCCGCCGAGTGGCAGGCTGTGATGGCGGCATGGGCGGTGGCACGAAACAGGTGAGACCTTGCGCTGTGGCACATCGATCAATACCAAAGGCAGGGCGGCGGCGGCGGCGCCTGTGCTCATGTCGATTAGAGGAGGAACGGCGGGGGCGGCTTCCTTCTCTCGCGTGTGCCAGAGGAGGACCGACGGCGGCTTGTCCGTGCGGCGGCTACTCGCATCCATCAACAGGCACGGTGGTGCGTCGTGTGCACGGGTAGATTGGTTAGGATCTGATTGCAATCAGTTTTTTTTCCCTTGCGTGATCGTAGGTAGGACGTGAACTTCCATATTTTTCTCAGTGATGAAGTATGGTCAGTCAATGTAAATCGTTAAGTGCACACAAAGAACGGGTTAGATCAAGGTTAGCGGTTCGATTGAGTTTAGTGGGCCTAATCATGCGGTGGTAATGGGTCCATGTACATTTATGGGGTACGTTTAGAAAAATTTATGTTCGATCTTTTATTAGTAGTATAGATATATAAATTTTTAGTTCATGTTAGGTATTCAATTTTTATTAGTCATCACTACAAGAAATATGCTAACTTACGACCTTCAATAATTGACACCGAATGGTCGTTGGTTTCCATTTGCGACCTTTTTATGACCAAAAATAGAAGGTCAAAATTTGAGGGTCTCTAATGGACTATAACGACCTTTCTACTGGAATCGTCGTAGAATTTTATGACCAAACGAAAGGTCGTTGGTTCTACGACCAATTGTTTTGGTCGTTGGTTGTCTGCCCAAGCCACGTCGGATCCAACGTGGCAAGCTAACGTGGAATTTTTTTGACCTAATGAATTGGTCACAGATTAGAATCAGTTCGGTGTTTTAGATGAGCCGAGCCCATTAATTCAGCCTTTTTAATATATTTTTTTCTATTGATTTTGGTTAGCTACATGGGCCTGGCCCTACTTTTTAGTCTTTTTTGTTTTCGGGGTTGTGGGCTTTTAACATAGTTTGGGCCATTATATATGGTCCCACCAATAAGATAGGTCCCACTTGTCATAGTCTCACATATTGGCCCCACATGATAGCTCAAATTATTTTCATAACTGGGTCCCATGAGCAAGGTTCCAATTCACATGTTTCCAAATCACATAATCAATATTTCAAACAGAACAAAAATGGCAAATAAGTCTACTACAAACTGTACATATCTAATCCAACCCAGATATGCCTACCATTACACTATTACAATCTCTACATTCTATTTAGTATGCCTCGAGCTATTGTAAAGGAGTGAACACAATGTATATTCTCAAAGTTCCCCATATAGGAGGAAACCAAGAAGCACATCGAGTTCCTCCTCATATATGTTAATATATTACTACCTCCCTAATTCCAAAATCAGTCGATTTTTCCATGACTCGGCCATGAAACCAAACTGATCCAACACAACAATTGCATCGGATGTCACCTCTGCACCCCTGAAACAAATAAATATGCATAACATAATCATATAAGCAACAGCAATAGCAAGAGGAAACTATATACTACTATAAAACAAGGAACTGATAAAAAGGGGTTCCTTTTATTTGCAAATTGTGTGTTTTGTTTCACAAAGAAAATAGTTCCTGAATTTCAGCTTCTATAATCAAACAAGGTATCCACCTAATTTTTATGACAGCCTTACTCTACCGCACCCTCATTTCTTCTTTTAGTCTACAGACCCCCTTCTTTGAAGATCCTTTACATCTATACGAAAAGTAATAGTATCGAAAGAGATTCAGATTACTAAGCAACTTGTAAGGTAGAAAGTTGACAAGACAAAAAGGGATGGATGGATTATAAACTGGATGAGATGACCCCATCTAATGGTGCAGTACTTGACTAATAATACATGGGAAGGAAAGACTACCCATATATAGCTTTGAGAGTGAAAGTTCCTCGCAGGCGACAAACTTAAGAAGTAGGAATCACTATGAGGAAATTATAAGGTTGAAACTTGCGACATTCCTGGTTGTAATCCATAGACAAGAATGCTCTAGAAAATACAACAGCCAAGTAAAAGTGCACCTGGCTAGAGGACATTTCAAAGAGCAGCGTGTGCTTCAAGGTGCTTTAGACGAGCAATAAAATAATGAATATCAACTTCTATATGTGTATTAACACTACTGTTTCATTCTACACTTATAGTATATCCTATATGAGGAGGGATCTACACAATGTATATTTAGGAATCCTCATATATGCTTATATAAGTATCAAAGAGCTAACTGCATGCCCTACTGTATATATACATACAGTAGTATCAAAGAAATGACAGAATTGATAGAGCTCCAAATTCAAAGTGATACCTATAGTATAATTCTTACCACAAAAGGCATCACGGAGGCCATTGTCATTGATCTGGGGGTTCCACTCCTCCATGATGTCCCTTGGGACGGTCATGGGATCATCCGCGTACTGCTCCTTCTTGGTTAACATCTTTCAAAAAAGCACAACAGAGTATCACAATCTATCAACGGGATATGAAACCGGTGATTATCTAAAAACTACTGACATAAGCGCATCACTTGCTACTCTAAGAACTAAAGCAGCTAACCTAAGCTGATGCACACGCTGAATCGGAGCTGGTTTACCATTTTCTCATGGCATACCGCAGTAGCACTAAAACAGGTAAGAAATAAACTGTCGGGATGGGGGCGAAGCCGGGGGCGGAGGCAGAGAAGACCTCGTGGTTGGTGTCGAAGTGGCGTTGCATCGGCAAGCAGACTTGAGCAGGAACATCTCATGGGTTGTGTGAAATAATAGGGGATGCGCCGGCCATTCTTTGAGCTCCAAAGCAGAAGTACACACTCAACCAATCAATCCATTTCCATCTCTGCAAATGAACAATACTACTCATTAGTACAGAAACAAAGAGGTGTCACTATGCAGTCTTTAAACAAAGGATACTACATGCGGCAGCATAAAAATATCATAATAAACAAGGCAGCTTAATAAAGTATGGATTGAAGAGTTCAATGCCTATGTATAATCAGGATCATACGCACTTTTCTCAGACATATACATTCTATACTAAATTGTCTCCCTTAGCTCCTCAGTATAGCAACAACAATATGCAACTTTGCTAAGAAAATAGAAGACAATATACAAGCCATGCTACACAATTACTGTAAAAATGAAAGCAGCCATGAGTGAAATTATTATCTTCTGTTTATGTGATGAAAAATAGAGAAGTGAAACATCATGCTGCTTGGCCATAAACTAGGCTGAATAATAGTAGAAGTAAATCAGTAAATCATACATTTCACACAAAACTATGACAGATAATTCAGGCGGATGTAGTAAACAAGGGAGAAACCATAATTCCAGCACAACTGTAACATACAGATACCACGTACTTGTTTCCTTTTACGTAGTTAGTCCCAACTTATAGTCACAGGGTTAAAATCATAGCTCCACTAGTAAGGGATCTCACATAAGCTAGTGCCGGCTGATATTGTAAGCAAACAGACACTGCGAGGACAGGGGAATCTAGCATATGATCGGACTCTGCAAGGACGAACTCTGCGGACAACAAGAATCTAGCATATGATGCACAACAGGGGAACAACAAACAACAAAGCAAAATTAAACCATGAACTCATACCACAACATCTCATATTCTTCAACTAAGCATAAGTCCCCTGTTGTTGCTCTTCTAATCCATGTAGGCGTCGTGTACCCGACCTTGAGTTTCTCAGCATTGGTAAAGTAGGAAGCCTTCTCCTGCAATTCATAATTCATTCAAACATTAGTGTGGTGCAAGGATGAAACATTAGTGTGGTGCAAGGCAATGGATCTCAGGATAAGAATTAACAGAAGAGGGATAGTTGAACAACTCATGCAAAATGGCAGGCCGATGTGGAAACTAACATTTGAGCAACAATTTGAATCGATGAACATAGACTGTACAAATCCTAACAAGGCTATAGAACGGAACCCTAAACACCACCACAAGCATGTGTGTCACGCGTGCAGTACCGTCTAGCTCATGTACGACCCACCTCTCTCTCTCCTTGGTACTGCTGCTAGCCTAAAGTGCTGCTACTCTGGTACATGATGGAAAGTGCAGAACCAAAACAAATTTTTTTTGCGAGTAGAAACAAGATGGATGCACACAACCACATGAATGTTTGCAGGTTCATAGCGTAGAGCAAAACGGGGACAGTATCCATGACGGAACCAAAACCATTTTTTTGCTGGTAGAACCAAGACGGATGCAGGGGATGCTGGTGAGCAACGTCGTGTTCGACGCCCCGTTGGGCACGGAGCTGTGAGCGGTCGATTGGCCTGGCCACGGTGGTTGTATCCATGTCCATGTGTTGTGTATACTTCACATTGTGTAGGAGTATCATGAGTTGTTTTCTGGTTTCTACTAGTGTAGTGAGTGCTGGAGGGCCGGTTTGGTTGGCCGTTCGCCGCCCTCGGTTTGTAGTAATGTTTTGGCACTTGGGACCTTCCTGCGAGTGCGTCCGTGTAGACGTTAGGAGTATGAGATGTTCAGTTAGTTGACCAAAGAGCACCGTGTTTCTGCAAATGAAGGGGCATCGAGAAAAGAAGAATGTTTTTTTCAGATCAAATCGGCCTCGTGGGCTCACGGCACTCCAGTTTCAATGGAAACTTTGGATCTCGATAGAAACGCCCTACACAATCGTGTCCAGCACAAAAACTGCCCTGCTACACATTGTCGTGAGCACTACTGCCGACGGGGCAAGGTTTCCGATCTCCGATGGCGTGGTGTTGAATCGTCGGAAATCATCAGTAAGAACAAAGAGTGACGAGACGAAGACGCACCTGAGGCCATGGCGCGCACGCGGTCGTAGCGCGGGCTTCGGAAGAGATGACGATGGTGAGGTCGTAGCGCACACGGCGCTGGGCCTTCCCATCTCAGTGCCGCTCGCAAGATCCGCCGCCCACGACCTACGCCGCTGCAGCAGAACCCGCTGGGCCCCTCCGAGATCCGCACGACGCTCCTGCTCCTGCTACCGGGCGATGACGACCTCCGCTCACCGATGACGACGTGATGCCGATGATGACAATCTTCGTCGGTGAGGGGGTGGAGGCCACGGTGGTGTTGTGGTTGGGCCGACGGCAGTGCTCGGGGAGGAAGGGAGGGAGGTCGTAGCGCGATGGGTGGGAGCGGCGGGGATCTGTTGCTGGCTTGGATCTGTCGTGCACCAGCGGTGGGTTTGGTGGAGCGGAGGCCACGCCAACAGGGCTGGTGGATCGGAGGCCGCACTGGCAGGGCTGGTGGAGCGGAGGCCGCGTCGGCCGGGAGACGGGGAGGGGTCGGTGGAGAGGAGGCCGGTGGGATTGGGGGATCGGGGGAGAGGGAGGGGTTGTGGTCTGGGTCGTGGGACTGCGGGAGGGATGGAGCTAGGGTTTCGGTTGGCGAACGTGTGTTTAGGAGAGGTGAGTGGGAGATGTTCGATCTGTATGGTATGGACGGTTCAGATCGGTTGTAATGGGGTGATCCGTGGGAATAGAGATTATGTGTTCCGATTGGTTGGGAAAATGTGTCATTTAAAACAGTTAGTTAAGCAGCTACCAATAATATCTTGCAAAATGTCACCACTAAATTTTTCACTCAAGTTATGTAAAATTTGATGGATGATAACCAACTTGTATGCATTTTCGATCTTTCTAGCATTTCTTGGCCATTTAAACCAACTTATACCAAATCAACATGAACCGGGTCAAATTTGAAGTACAACTACTTCATAGTTTGCTTGTTATATTTCCTAAAATCATTTTTAGGTACACATGTATATATTTCATCAGAGAAACACTATGGATGAGGACCAATTTGTATGCATTTATGATCTTTCTAGCTATTTTTAATCATTTTCCGAGTGGCAAAAATTGGTTTTTTTGTGAACCTACCAAATATTTGTTGCAAAATTGGACTCCATCAATTTTCTAAAATACTAGTACATATTTAATATACAATTGACAAAATGTTTGGGTGTCAAAAGCTTTTATCCACCTCTCGTGAAAAAGAAAACTTTCTACCGATTCAATTCGAAGCAGATCAAATTTGAATTGCAGCTGCCTCATAGTTTGTTATTTATTTTTTTCAAAAAACATTTCTAGGTACAAAAGTATCTATTGCTTCATAGATACTCCAAAATATTTGCAAAAATCAAGCCCTAGATACGAACGGTCATACCCGTCGTTTTGATCGCATTTTGAAATGGGCATGAAAAATTAAAAAAAAAATTGGAAAAACTTCGCATTGTGTCATTATATGTGATAAAGTTACCAGGTAAAATAATAAACTTGTAATATGGCAATTATTTTTAAAAAGTGTTCTTAGAAATGGGATATCATGTGTGAAGATTCATGGCTTTCAAGCCAAATGATCAATCTTATGGCCACATTCATGGCATGGTTTGTTGAAATGATCTCATATTGTGCACAAGGGTGCATATTGGAATGACAAACAATGTTGTCTAAGGAATTTTTCATTTTCTTTGGAGAGAAAATTCATTTTCCATTTTCGAGTTCCCAATATGAGTTTTTTGTGAAGGACCTGCCATATATTTGTTGCAAAATGGGACCAAATCATTTTTCTAACATACTAGGACATATTTAATGTGAATTTTACCAAATAGTTGGGTCAAATTTGAACTGCACCTACATTATATTTTGCTCTTTATTTTTCCCACAAATCATTTCTAGATACACAAGTATCTATTTTATGAGAGAAACACGAAAATATTTCCAAGATTCAACCACTAGGTAGGAACGGTCATACGAGCTGTTTTGACCGCATTTTGAAATGGCCATGAAAAATTCAAAACAATTCAAAAAAATGGAAAACCTTTGCATTGTGTCATTATATGTGACAAAGTTACCAGGAAAAATAATAAACTTGTAATACAACAATTATTTTTTAAAAAGTGTTGTTAGAAATGGGCTATCATGTGTGAAGATTCATGGCTTTCAAGCCAAATGATCAATCTTATGGGCACATTCATGACATAGTTTGTTAAAATGACATAATATTATGCACAAGGGTGCATATTGGAATGGCAAACAATGTTGATTAAGGAAATTTTCATTTTCCTTGTATGTAAAAATCATTTTCCATTTTTTAGGTGCCCAAAATGAATCTTTTTGTGAAGGACCTACCATATATTTGTTTCAAAATTGGACCAAATCATTTTTATAAATTACTAGTCCATATTTGATGTACAATTGACAAAATGGTTGGGTGTTAAAAGCTTTCATCCACCTCTCGTGAAAAAAACAATTTTTTGTCGATTCAGTAGGAAGTGGGTTAAATTTGAAGTGCAGCTGCATTATAGTTTGCTCTTTATTTTTCCCAAAAATCATTTATAGGTACATAAGTATCTATTTAATCATAAATACATGGTGTGGTGGCTTGACGTCGAGGTTTGGATTGTGGTCGAGGGCCCCAACTCCAGAGCGCGTGAACTTGCATGCCAACCGCATGGTCACCGCTTGATCGTTGCGTTGCCACGCGTTCTGGGTGGAATAGGCATGTCTGGTGGGTCGGACAATCCTTCGGTAGGTGTTAGGAAGAAGAATACAATAGAAGAATCTCACGAGGAGACTGAACTAAGCTCAAACATGAATTAGCAGCCAAGTGTTTGATTAGCGGTGCGGGTAATGCACATAGACAATGGGCCTAAATTTTGGCTGAGGATGATCATCTACTAAGGAGACTCTCTTGGCAAATTTTTAGCTCAAATGGATGAATTTAGGTGGCACTTGCTTTGCAAAGTAACACATTGTGCAGAAATATGGATGTTGAAGCTGGGATCAAATGATTGAATGGATTGAGCTAAAATTTGGTGTATGATGTTAATTTGGGCATATGAAGGAACTGTAAAAAATTATACCACTTGGACATGCCAAAGTGACACTTCCTTCACAGTGTGCCAATATGGACACACAATGGTAATTGAAACTCGGCTCACATAGATGATTGGATTGAGCTGAAATTTAGAGGAGGATGATAATTTGGGCACATTAAGGCACTGTAAGAATTTCATCAAATTTGGATAAACAAAAATTGTACTTCCTTCACAATGCTCTATACTGAATAGAATATTCAGAAAAATAGTGAGGGAAACTGGCTGAACTAAATGAGCTAAAATTTTGTGGAGTGAGGTTATATGGTCAGTTTCATTCCGTGGTAAATTTTCATCAACTATAAACCAATATAAAATGTAGTTGCTTCACAAACTAAAAATATTACCAGAAACAAAGATTGGATGATGAGCTCACATGGATTGTTAGATGGGTCTAAAATTTTGTGGAGAGATATGTTTTGGGCACATAGAAGATGTGGGAAAAATTCAACTCACCGGGATATTCATGTCTAGTACTTCCTTCACAAAGCTGTTAGGTGAACACAAACTTTGGAAATTTGCTGAGGAAGATTTACTAGGCAAATGGTTACAAAAGTTTTCATGAGGCAGTGATTTGGATAGGAAGGAGTGCCCAAAAAATTTGAGGGTAATCAAAGAAATAGAAATAGCACTTCCTTCACAAAGTGCTATTCTGAACAGTATAGGAAAATGAACATTGCTGAATTATTTCCGAACTATGGAAGGCAGAGTTTTCACATATGTGAGGAATATATGATTCAAAGTATTTATGAGAATTTTTCGAGAATTTTCGGAATGACAAAATAGTAGGTTGCTTCACAAACTAGGCAAAAAATAACACATGGACATGACACGTAGGCAAAACTGATGATGTGGCCTCTAGTCATAGCTATGACCATCTATATTGCTCGTAATTATCTACAAATTAGGCATCGAACCAGGGTTATCCGCTTTACGACCATTTCTAGTAAGGAAGTTACGACCTTTCTGATGAAAAAGGTCGTTAGTTTTTGGGGTTAGGACCCCTCCGGACAACTTACGACCAATTGGTCTCAAATGGTCATAGATTTACGACCATTTCTGCGAGCGTCACTGCCAAAGGTCGTTAGTTGACATATTTCTTGTAGTGCATGTTGGTATTTATGATGATGATACACTTAAATTATATACATTTTATTACTCATGTTGGTATTTATGTTGTACTAATTTCATTTAGTCTTTGTCCTGGCGGGTGTTGAAAGATGGTGGGACATGGTTTAAAGTACTCTGCGGCTCCTTCTTCATCGGCGGGTGGTGGGATGGGTACTTCCATTCCTGCCTCGCCTCTCCGGAGAGCATTTCTCTCTAATCTGCATGGAGTGGCCGCTTCTTCGACTCTCGCGGCCCCCGTGAGAGGAGGTCGACCCCCCACGAAGCCGAGAGCTACTAAAGGTAGACGTGGCCACATGAGAGGTAGGGTGGCTGCCACACCTTCCTCGCCGCCACCCCAAGCTGATTCACCTGAGCACAGGACTGCTAGGGTGGACCCGTCTGAGGTGGAGGATACACGGTCTCCGGTTCACGAGCCTCAGGTCGACGAGCCTTCGACCCACGAGAATCGTGTCCCAGAGGCTTCGTTCCAGGAGACTCCGGAGTGAAGCAGGGACGAGGGTACTTCCCAAGAGACCAAGTGGGATACCTGAAATGATCTCGGTCATCCGGAGCCAAGTGGCCTCCGTCTACTAGCGTGGTAGTACGGGGCTCCCGCTCCTGCTGGCGACCCGCGAGAAGAGGTGGTCGATTAAGACAAATGGGGACAAGTAAGTTAATTTGCTCCTATTTAACCTTTTGCCTTCATGTTTTCTCAATTATATAATGTTTTGGCTTTAATTTGTCATACTGGAGGGGTTGGATTATTGCCAAGGGTGTCCGCAAGCCCAACAACGTCCTTGGTGTGCTTTGTCGGCAAAACTTTTTGGGCTTTGTTATGTTGCCCGGTTGGGGTTGAGAGGTAGGAATGACTTGGGAGCACTACTTGCGTGCCCCGGCCCCACCGGAGGTAGAGATCGACGGTGTTTTGTGCCGCACAAGGGCCGACATGGTGATCAGACGGTTCTGGGTAATTTCTCCTTTACACAATTAAAAATCAACAATAGCTAGTTATTGTACTAATCAGTGTTGTCTCGTTTGCAGACCCTCCATAGGTGTGAGGAGGGATACGAGGAGGACACGACAAAGGTTATCGAAACCGAATGTCGCCGCCTACTTCAAAACTTTTGGCACGAGGCTCGGTTGCGGGCTGTTCGAAACTACTACGCCTCGCGGCGTATTAGGAAGGAAAAGGTGAAGTGCCGCGATTCTAATATGGAGAAGGAGCATTACATCAAGGTAATTACATATTATAAAGGCCTTGTAGTTAGTTTCCTTGATTTGATTCTTACGCGTAGCACTCAAATTTCTCTTTATTAACTTAGGTGCCCCTGAGATGGTGTGTGCATAAGATGGCTTGTTGGGAGGCCTTGGTGGATTAGTGCTTCTCCAAAAAGTTAGAGGCCAGCCACAACAATGCCGAGGAGAGGCGTGGAAAAATGGTTGGTCTGCCAAACCATCAAGGGAGCGTCAACTTAAATGGGTTTGGTGAGAACTGGGTATGCGGTTTGCTTCATGACTCAGGCAAATCATTCTTATTGCTATCTTGAGCCCTTTACTAATACATTTTTCCTCTCTCTCTCTCTCTTTTAGGCGCGTCACAATAATACGGAGGTTCCAGAGATGTACGACCTCTATGCGATGGCCCATAGTGGATCATACAAGAAGGTCAAGGCATTCTCTGAGTCTGACCTCGATCATCCTGAAAACTTCACCAACATCTCCTCCCACCACAAGCTCATGAAGTACAGAGATCACGAGAAGGCGAGGAAAGGGGAGGACTTTGACCCGAGCGAGGGGCCTATTGATCCAGAGCTGGTGATGATAGCTAGGAACGGGAGGCACCATGGCTCGATCGCCATTGGAGACGGCCTTATACGTTGTCCTAGCACTCTCTGGCAGATAAAGGCATGCCAAACGAGCTCCTGGCCTAAGATAACACCTCTTCCACGGAGAGTCGAGCTCGCCATGGAGGTTAGCTTGATGGATTCAACTGTATTTCCGCATTACATTGTGTGTGCGAACCAATATGATTACAGTGCTAACAATGAGTTGTGGTGCAAGCTACTATTCTGAAAGAGAGAGAGGCAATGCAGCCGCTTTTGGCGGCGAAGGATAAGGAGATGGAGGAGAGGACGACTGTGTTGTTTGAGACGGAGAGGGCACATAATGATGCGTCTAACAGGGCCATGTATGAGCTCTTAGTGGTAAGTTTCTTCTTCATATTTTTCAAATCTTGCATTTTAACGTTCATTTCATTAATAACTAAAAAGTTTGACTTGTCAAAACCAAATGTACAGTCTATGTGCGAGAAGGCCGGCCACGTCCCTCCGGCGATGCCAGTCATTAACATGGTGGGGACGGTGAGTTTCATTTCAATGCAATGATCTTTTGAGTGTCATCATGTTGACGACACATTGCAAACGGTGTTTGGTCCAGAATATCTCCCGAAACACATCGCACGACCCTTCTACAGTGGAGCCTTCACCAGGGCAGCCTTTTCCAGGTGAAACAAGCCAAATCCGCCGTGCTGACGAGAATGGTATGTTTTTTCTAGTGTTGTGCTTAACAACCACATAATGATGTTCACTTAGATTACATCAGCTCCAAAATGACATATTTTACCCAAGTTAGATCTAGAATGATCTATACTTAGCTTAGTTTCCTCCTAAATGACATAATTAGCTTAGTTAGCTCCAAAATGGCATAATAAGCATAGTTAGCCCCTAAATGACCTATTTTTTACATAAGTAGCTCTAAAATGACATATAGTTAGCTTAGTTTCCTCCTAGATGACGTAGTAAGCTAAATTAGCTCCAAAATGGCCTATGTAAACAAAAAATATCCTATACTAAGCTAAGTTCTCTCCTAAATGACATAATAAGCTTACATAGCTACAAAATGACCTGTTGTACCTAACTGAGCTATTAAATGGCCTATAATTAGCTTAGTTACCTCCAAAATGGCATATTAAGCATAGTTAGCTCCTAAGTGACCTGTTTTTACCTAAGTAACTCTAAAATGACATATAGTTAGCTTAGTTTCCTCCTAGATGACGTAGTAAGCTAAATTAGCTCCAAAATGGACCATTTAATAAAAAAATGACCTATACTTACCTAAGTTCTATCCTAAATGACATAATAAGTTTACTTAGCTACAAGATGACCTATTGTACGTAAATTAGCTATTAAATGGCCTATAAATAGCTTAGTTACCTCCAAAATGGCTTAATAAGTGTAGGTAGCTCCTAAATGACCTATTTTTACCTAAGTATCTCTAGAATGACATATAGTTAGCTTAGTTTCCTCCTAGATGACGTAGTAAGCTAAATTAGCTCTAGAATGGCATATTTAAACAAAAAATGACCTATACTTAGCTAAGTTCTCTCCTAAATGACATAATAATCTTATGTAGCTACGAAATGACCTATTGTACCTAACTTAGCTATTAAATGGCCTATAATTAGCTTATTTAGCTCCAAAATGGCTTAATAAGCATAATTAGCTCCTAAATGACCTATTTTTATCTAAGTAGCTCTAAAATTACATATACTTAGCTTAGTTTCCTTCTAAATGATGTAGTAAGCTAAATTAGCTCCAAAGTGGCGTATTTAATAAAAAATGACCTATACTTAGCTTACTTCTCTTCTTCATCTAGTCTTCTTCTTCTAACTTTCTTATTTGCAATTTTGTAGATTACATTCACTTCACGGAAGCTTGGATTGATGGAGTGCTTGGGTTACTTGTATTTTTTTGGATAATATGTATGGATGAAACTATTGTAATATATGGATATGAAACTTTTTATGTACGGATGAAACTATTGTAATATATGGTTTGGTACAGATGAAACTTGCATAATATGTATGTATGTATGGATGAAACTTATTTTAATATGGTTATCAGTATGGCAACAACATTATTTCTGTGAAATATATTTATATATATCATATATACGTGTGAAAATTGTTGGATATAATAAAAAAATAAAATAAACAGGACGATTTGTGGGGATGAGAGGTTGCCCATCTTGGTTGGTGGGAATTTGATATAATTAGTCGGAGAGAGGAAGATAATAATTATAATTTTCACGGGAGGTGGTCATTTATGGTTAACGCTATCATTGAGAATCTAGACCTCAAATAGATTGATGTCCCATCCAAGCAATAAGCTTGGGCGAGCAACTTAGATTATCCAACTTATAAGAAATAGGACTGAGTTCCAGCGAGTGTGGAATGGGAACAGAAATTTCCCCTCATAACGTTGCAAGCATTACAAAGGGGATTATCTGACCATACTCCTCTCTTTTTTCATTCACGGGATGCAACCCACATAGGCAACAAGAACATCTTTTATTTGGAATTTCCGTGGCCCAAAGGGAAGTGTTCCTCGATTTGATTGTCCCGGAATGTACTAAAGATAATAGAGGTCAACCAGATATAGAAAGACCATGACACTATAAGATTAGACACTTATGAATGTTCTTGCGGGGCTCGGCAAAAAATGAAAGTGGCGTCTGCTAACTGGAAAAATGGCTTCTCAATATTTTTATTGACAATAATACACCTTTTTCATATGATTGTGAATGTAGAAACGAAGAAGGAACTACTCAGTTAGAACAATATGAGCGTACAACTGTAGGCCACGATAACCTAAAATTGTATATCTCATAATTCTACAAAAAGCTCTTTGGGGAACCGGATGGGAATTTGTCCCGCTCACCGAGCACGGGGTTGAGGATGTACTTCAACTGGGAGTGATGTCCTACAAGTGCACATGGCTATGTAGCAAGCTTGTGATAAGGAAGGTTTGTCGATCCCACATGGAGCAAATAGGATGGCACCACAATCCCCATAGCTTTGTTGTCACACACAACCACGCTCACACCCAAACCAGAGTTTGAAAATATTTCAATTAAGTAGCTTGCCAAAGGATATGGTAAAGAGGGTAATTAAACCAAGATACTAGAGAGAACAAAAAAGTAAATACTAAACTAAACAAAGCAAATAAACTAAGAGAGGTATGTGACGTTTTAGATGATACTGCTAGCATCTAGGTACAGTCTCATACGGCACGAGCACGGAAGTCAGTATGTGCATTGTAGGATACGCTAATGTATGGATGGTGGGTGGTCCTTCACATAATTTTCCCTCGAGACATGCTATATTCAGATAACTCATTCATCCTAGGTCTTGTTCCATATCTGAGGCGGCTAATACAAAGATATTAAGATCCTCGTGGTTTGGGGACCGGACGGCGACATTAAGTTCTACGGACAACCATGATTTCTTGAGTAATTGTGTTTCCCTCAAGATATTTAAACCAATCACATCACATGTCTGTCAGATTGCACAATCTTATATCGACTTTATGTGTGGCCCTAGAGTTGAACATGTCCAACTACATCAATGGATTGAACTTACCCAATCACTAAATTACCGCATAGGTAAATAAGCAACACGAAGCTACATGCGTAAATGGATGAAACATATCAAACAATCACCTACTAACCCATATCCAACAACTACTCAAATAACATCACATAAACAGGGATTAAAGAGTTATTACAAGCCACCCTGCAGATCCTGATGGGGGAGGAGGAAGGGTGATGATGATGGCGGATGATGGTGGTGACAGTGCAGCGGCGGCAACCTCCAGTCTCCCACTTAGTTGTCCCCTCGGCGTTCTTGATGTGGCGGCGACTGGATGTGGAGGTGATGCTTGATGAGGATGAGAATGAAGATGGATTATGATTGGTTATGGAGGCGTCTAGGGTTACAAGAGTTTATATAAGAGCTCTCCCTATGCCTCCTCCCTTGATGTGGCATCTCTCCTTTGATCCAAGGGCTCTACACGAGCCCACGATGCTTGCGATCTGCGTTGGGTTTTCCATGAAGAGGAATTGGTTATCGTAGCACAATGTGGGTAAATATCTCCCTCGATTAAAAAACCAAGGTTTATCGAACCAATAGGAATATAAATCCTCAATTTTCTTCATCGGCTTGCACCCAACACGAGCAACATGGTTGTCAATCCCCTTGTTCTTGTTATTTTCAAGCAAGTGAGTTGTTTAGATAATTGTTGAGACTAGTAACTAAAATAAAAGATAAAATAAGGCAACGAGGAGAATATAAATTTTTTGAGTATATAAGTGAAAAGACCTGTGGGCCGTGGTGTTCTCTAGTGGTATCTCTCATGAAAGCAATATATGGTGGGTAAACAAATTACTGTTGGACAATTGATAGAAAAGTGGATAGTTATACGATTTTCACGGAAATGATCATGTGTATATAAGCATCACGTCCATAAGCAAATAGGCCGACTCCTGTCTGCACCTACTGCTATCACTCCACGGATCGACCACTGTCTAGCATGCAGCTAGGGTATTAAGTAAAACATAGTAATGCTTGGGGAACAATGACATGATGTGGACAAAGTAAACTCAATCAATATATATAAACCCCATTATTTTATCCTTAGTGGCAGCAACACAAAGATGCAAGTTGCCCCCTTCTGTTACTGGGATATAGAAACTCGTCGGGTTGAACCCACTACAACGCACATCTACCACTGAAGAAAGATCAAACTGCTTGGACAAAGCAATTCATAGATCAAATAGATTTACAAAGTTGTGATGATCATAAAAATAAGACCAATAATACTTTAGAGAAGAATCAAATACTTTTTATGAATAATCATAACATAAACCCACAATTCATCATATCCCAACAAAAGCATCACACAGAAGAATTACATCGGATAGATCCAAGCGACGATGCGATAATCATTGTATTGAAGATCAAGAGAGAGAGAGATTACCATGTAAGTACTAACTATAGACCCGTAGGTCTTACGTGAACTACTCACACATTATCACAAGGGCACCGAAGTTGATAAAGAGGCCCTTTGTGATTGATCCCCCTTCGACAAAGTGCCAAAACGTAGCTCCGGATGGGATCGGCGTGGCACACAGACTTGCGGTGGCGTAAAAAGTGTTTCGTGGCGGCCTCTAGGGATTTTGGAATATTAGAGAATTTATAGGCCATAGAACAAGGCAAGAGGGGGGGGGGCATAGGGAGTCGACAAGGCATTATGGCGCGTCGACCCCCACCCCCGGCACGCCCTGTTGCCTTGTGTGCTCCTTGTGTAGCTCCACGTCTCCTCCCGAAGCTTCTAGGTCTTCTTTTGGTCCAGAATAAATCACTAAAATGTTTGTGGCAATTAGACTTCATTTGGTACTGCAAACCTGAAAAACAAAAACATGCAGGAAACTGCAACTCGCACTGGGCTCTGTGTTAAAAGGTTAGTGCTCAAAAATAATATAAATTGGTGCATTAGGACCCAAAAATTAGCTTAAGATGATAATATAATAGCATGGAACAAAAAAAATATAGATATGTTGGATACATATCAAGCAATCCTCTCTCAAATCATCCCTTGAAGGCCAAGGAAGTCGTGCGATCAAACGGAACGAAATCCATCAAGAATCTCATCAAGAGAAAAAACTTTCGAAGTTGTCTCAATGTTAAACGACGGCGGAAATTACCGCGCATGGTCGTTCGAAAGTTCGTATTTTTTGTGTCCTCTTTCGGTAAAACAGTCGTAATTTCTTGATACGAACTCATAATTTGACGTTCTTCGGCTTGTTGTATTCTATGAATGACGCCAATAGATTCCTAGTCTTAGATCTTGATTTAGATCATTTTGGAAAAAATAAATGATTTTTCTACCTTTGAAATGGCTATATATGTGTCCTGGATGTCCATCATTTGAATACCGTTGATCGTGCTAAGTATGTGGGAAGTCCAACTCCCCTACAATACACATGAAGACAAAGAAAACTAATAAAGAATAAACATTAGGCAGGGCTCATAGTCAAAAGGATAAAAACTGGAAATCATGCGTATGGAACTATAATTGCCTCAATGTAACATGATATGACTTGATATAGAGAGATAATGTGCAACAAATGAGCTCTAAATATGTGTAAAATATGGAGCCATCAACCTTCCCAAGCTTAAACCTTGATCGTCCTGGAGTAAGAAGGTTGACTATGTAGGCTCATTGTTGCTAACTCTAGACACACATTGAAACCAAAGTCCCAAAGTGATATCCATGTTCATCTTGCAAGTATACAAGAGTTAGCTAGCATGGGAGTAATAAATGCAATGATCTTAGTTCGATTGCCATGGAGGTCAACAAAGAGGAAATATTTTGGTGGAGTACAAATTCCCATTGCCAAAGGTTTAGAGAAAATGTCAATATTATGTTGGAAATATAGCAATTACTATCATAAACAAAGAAATCATGCATCAGTGACTTCTTCAAAAACACCAACCCGAGGCATACCAGGTACAATGACAAGATTGTCTTTCTGAATTATTGAAAAACTCAAATATTTATACAGAGTTGAGTGTAAGCATATACCTCGCAATAAGGGGAAAATAGAATAATGATTGGGGTTTGAGAAGTCAAAAACAGAGAAGGACTTGAATCAACGCAACTGACCATTAGTCAATGGAGGCGGCCTTATGGTCGGTGTCAATGCAAGGACTAGTAATGTAGTGACCCGAGCCAATACAGTCAAGTCTCTGTGCTTTCTGTGCCATCACTGGACCAGTGTACGGTCACACACAGTACTTCGATGAAATGCCATAGCATCACATGTAAAATAAATACCATGGATCCATAGTATTCCTTATTTATCACAGAGAAAATAGTCAATAAGGGTGTGGAGTCCTATGAATGCAAACGACAAGTTGAGTGCAGACTCTAACCCTATATCGTAACTCTTACTTGTCATAGAAATATCTGCAACATGATAACTTGCACCCATGTAGGGTAGTACATTGAATGTACCAGCACGATCATAATAGAAAAGATGATAAAGACTATTCTATACGCAATATGGCTTTGTGACTCTATGTCTGAGTTTTTTCTTAAATGCTAGTTTTATTTTCCCTACATCAAAGAAATATCAGGAGTCTTCACTACTGAGTTATCTACCATGGCATGGTTCTGCCAACCGATGTCTCACAGCTCACAAGTATCATAAGTTGCCCACAATTAATTATTAGCCCCCACTTGGGGTAGGATTCACCTTAGGCGAAACAGGATCGCTAACGAGATGATAGTTCTGGCAAACTCACTGATGGTCCTGTCCATCAAGGTATCCGAATGACGATCATGACTTCATTTGGAACCATCTGGACTTAGGTGAAAGTTGGTCCGCAGCTAACCCCTCGAGTGAAGAGGTCGACTTCACTCGAGGCAGGATTTTCCCGAGGCGAAAGCGGAATCGCTGCTATGGAATGATTGTTCTGTTCATCTTGGCGTCCGAAAGAAGGTCCTGCCTTCATTCGGAACCCCTTTAACTTAGGCGAAAACTGGTTCGTGGCTAAGCCCTCGAGTGTGGAGGTTTCCACGTTCACTTGGGGTAGGGTTTACCTTAGGCGAAACAGGTTCGCTACCAAGAAATGATCGTCCTATTCATCTTGGTGCTCGAATGGAGGTCTTGCCTCCACTCGAAACCCCTCTAACTTAGGCGAAATCTGGTTCACAGCTAAGCCCCCCGAGTATGGAGGTTTCCATGATTGCTCGGGGTAGGGTTCACCTTAGGCGAAACAGGTTCGCTACCGAGATGATAGTTCTTGCGAACTCACTGATGGTCATGTCCATCAAGGTATCCGAATGACGATCACGACTTCATTCGGAACCATCTTTACTTAGTGAAAGATGGTCCGCAGCTAAGCCCCCGAGTGAAGAGGTCGTCTTCACTCGAGGCAGGATTCACATAAAACAAAGACACGTACGCGGTTAAGGTTTTACGCCCACTAGGGGTGTGTTTCACCAGAGTGAAGTATCCGAAGATAGTAGAAAAGGATAGCACTTTATTCTTTTATTCATTCAGATTCATTAAGGAATGAAGAAAGTTCATTCGGATTAATCCCAATTCAAGACAAGATTAGTTTCTTCACATCTGTGCAAAACTCGATCAAAGTTGCTCAAGCAATCATCAAATGAAGTTCTATAAACAGAAAAATCATCCATGAAAACCTTAAAAATCTTTTCACAAAAGTTAGAGAATATAGCCATCATACATCTTTGAAAGGTAGCACATGCATTGCATAAACCAAAAGGCATACATCTATAGGCAAAGGTACCGAAAGGGCAAGTAAAAGTGGTCTTCTCTTGATCCTTTTTTGACACAGGTATTTTAAAGAAACCATAATAACCGTCTAGAAAGCAAAAAATATGTATGTTTGGATATTCTTTCTAGCATTTGATCAATAAAAGGTAGCGGGTAATGATCTTTCCTAGTAGCTTTATTTAATTTGCTAAAATCAATTACCATTCTATATCGTGTAACAATTCTTTGCCGGCTCAATTCATTTTTATCATTAGGAACAATGGTAATACCTCCCTTTTTAGGGACACAATGAACGACACTAACCCATCTACTATCAGCAATAGGATAAGTTATACCCGCCTCCAGAAGCTTTAGTATTTCATTTCTTACCACTTCCTTCCTTTTAGGATTTAATCGTCGTTGGTCATCAACAACTGGTTTAGCATTAGGCTCCATATTGATTTTGTGCTCACATAGAGTGGGACTAATGCCCTTAAGATCATCAAGAGTATAGCCAATAACGACAAGGTGCTTCCTCAAAGTTTTCAATAATCTCTTTTCTTCATGCTCTGAAAGGTTAACACTAATAATAACAAGATATATCTCCTTTTCATCAAGATAAGCATACTTCAGAGTATCAGGTAATTGCTTAAGCTCAAACACGGGATCACCCTTGGGTGGAGGAGGATCCCCAAGTATTTCAATAGACAGGTTGTGTTTCAAAATAGGCTCCTGATCAAAGAAAATCTTATCTATTTCATTCCTTTCATTCATATGCATATCATTTTCATGGTTTAGCAAATATTGTTCTAAGGGATCAGTAGGAGGCACAGCGATAGAAGCGAGACCAATAATTTCATCTTTAATAGGTAATTCCTTGTCATTGGGCTGTCTACCAAATTTAGAGAAACTGAACTAACGAGACAATTCCCCAAAACTTATAGTAACTGTTTATTTCTCACAATCAATCTTAGCATTAACAGTATTCAAGAAGGGTCTACCAAATATAACGGTACAAAAATCATCTTGTGGGGAACCAAGAATAGGAAAAATCAGTAGGAGACTTTAATTTCCCACACAAGACTTCAACATGTCTAACAATCCCAATTGGTGTAATAGTATCTCTATTAGCAAGCTTGATGGTAACATCAATTTGTTCTAATTCAGCTGGTGCAACATCATTCGTAATTTCTTCGTATAAGGTAAAGGGAATTGCACTCACACTAGCACCCACATCACATAAGCCATGATAACAATGATCTCCTATTTTAACAGAAACAACAGGCACGCCAACAATAGGTCTATGTTTACTTTTAGTATGAGGTCTAGCAATTCTAGAAGCTTCATCACAGAAATGAATGACATGCCCATCAATATTATCAACCAAGAGATCTTTAACGATAGCAATATTAGGTTCAACTTTAATTTTTCAGGAGGTATAGGTGTTCTAGTACAACTCTTATGAACCACGGTTGAAGCTTTAGCATGTTCCTTTATTCTAATAGGAAAGGGTGGTTTCTCAATAAAAGCAGTAGGAATAACATGATTAGTATTATAAATAATAGTTTTTTCTTAACTTTAATAGGTTCAACTACTTTAACTTCAATGGGAGGATGATATTTAAACCACTTCTCCTTGGGGAGATCAACATGAGTAACAAAAATTCACAGAAAGAAGCTACTATCTAAGAGTCATGTCCATATTTAGTGCTAAAATCATGAAAAGCATCAGTGTCTATAAAGGATTTATGACAATCAACCTAAGGCTTATACCCGACTCATTACCTTCGTCGAGTTCCCAATCTTCAGAGTTGCATTTAATTCTTTCCAATAAGTCCCATTTGAATTCAATATCTTTCTTCATAAAGAAACCGACACAAGAAGTATCGAGTATGAATTGGTCATTACGAGACAGCCGGGCATAAATATTCTGAATAATAGTTTATTTTGGGAGATCATGATTGGGGCATGAATATAACATTCACTTAAGCCTCCACCAAGCTTTAGGGATTCTTTCTCCTTCACGAGGCCAAAAATTATAAATATAATTTCGATCACGATGAACCAGATGCATAGGATAAAACGTCTGATGAAATTACAATTTCAATCGGTTGTAGTTCCATAATCCAATATCATCACATAGCCTATACCACGTCAACGCCTTCTCCTTCAAACATAAAGGAAATACCTTCTTCTTGACATCATCCTCGGGCAGACCTGCAAGCTTAAATATTCCACAAACTTCATCCACACAAATTAGTTGTAAATCAGGATGTAGTATTCCATCTCGTGCATGAGGATTAGCTAGCCGTTTTTCTATTATACCCGAAGGAATTTCATAATAAATATTTTCAATAGGTGCAGCAGGTTGAGGAGCATCTCCTTGTGCTTCCGGTCGGGGTGAAGATACCCTGAACAAGCCCCTCAAAGGATTATTTTCCATAGTGACAAGTGACAATAAATTTCAGCACAATATATCATTTTTTCCTTACCAAGTTCCACTCACCAAAGGCGCTTCACTCCCCGACAACGACACCAGAAAAGAGTCTTAATGACGCACAAGTATAGGGGATCTATCGTAGTCCTTTCGATAAGTAATAGTGTAAGTTCATCTAGTGCCCCTTAGTGATTTTGGTGGTTTGAAGACTTATAGGTTAAGAGACTTATATGTTCGTAAGTATAAACATGCTCTATAAGTCGCTCAGGAGTTTGAATTATTCGATGAATATCAACCCCTAAAAATGTATGTCTTCGGGTGAAGACTTTGGTCATTCCTTGAAGACTTTGATCGCGAAGAAATTGTGAAGAAATTGATATTCCTCATCAAGATATTGAAAATGAGGAATTGGGTTTGTCCCGAAGAAAATACTCTGAAGATTTTGAAGCTTGAAGATTTACTCTTTCTGTTTCATTTTCTTTATCATTGAGTCATAGGAACACCGTACTATTAAAGGGGGCCGCGGTAAAACTATGGAACGAGTTTCCTCATGATGCTCAACCCAAACCTACATCTACCAAATCCTCAAAGTGAGGAACATGAGAGACATGAGGACTTTCACAGTTGAAAGTTCCAACCGTTGCCGTGCCACGCGCCACGTGTCTCAGATCTTATCCACCCAACGGTCATATCATTAAGGGCATTTATGTCAAATCATGTCGGGATGATCCTAGGCTATAAATACCCCCAACCACTAGCTGGTTGGCTGCTCTGAGAGAAACTCACACTAGTCATTCAGAGCAACCCAAATTCCTCAAAGCCTTTGAGCGAAAATCATCAAGTGAGGAAATACCCAAACACACAAACCCAAACCAAAATCCAAGTGATTGAGCATCACTGAACAATTTATTCCTGTGTGGAACTGACGCTTGTTACCTTTGAGGACTGTGTATCCTCCAGACGGCTAGGTGTCATGTCCTAGAGCATCCAGCAGTCAATTGTGGATCGCCGTTTGACCGAGTTTGTGAGGGTTTGGAAGTCTACCCTGAAGACATACCACGAGTGTTGGGCGAGGACTGTGTCCTTAGCTCAAGGAGTGTACAGTAGGGACTGTGTGTCTTTTGGTTTCAATACCAAACTGCTCCAAACTGGATGTACAACTATTACAGCAGTTGGAACTGGGTGATCAACAGCTATCTTCATCAGCTGTTGGTTCTATTTCCTCAACTCTCACATTTCCTCAATTGCATGTTGAAGACTTTCATCTGTACTGTTTGAAGAATTTGACTGAAGACTTTCTCTGAATTCCTCACCTCAAATTCTTCACTTGAGTTATTCTTCACCTACTTATCATGTACTTGTTACCTGTGAAAACCGATTCTCTTAATTCACACTAAGTACTTTGTTGTTGACGCTTTTGTGTTTCCGAACAAATACTACTTCCGCTGTACTCAGTTCATGATTGAGGATTTTCCACACCAGGATTTTCCTCAATGATGAGATTGTAAAAATCGCATATATACCCCCTCTAGTCAATATAACACACTTTCAATTGGTATCAGAGCAAGGTACTCCATTGTTCTGTGTGATTTTGGTTTAACCGCCTGGAGTTTTAGTTATGTCGACCGCAGGTATGATCAAGGTTACTGCAGGATGTCCTAGCTTCAAGAAAGGACTTCCCCTACTAGAAGACCAAGATGCAAATGCATCTTCAAGCAATTGACAATGATCTTTGGTACATCATGGAAAATGACGTTCCATCCATCACTGCTACTAGCTCTGCCGCTGATGTAAATAAGTTCAAGCGACTTGACTCGCAAGCGAAGAATATCATTTGTGGCCACCTGAGCAAAGGTCAGTATGGCAGATTCAGAGCTTTGGGCACATCTAAGCTTATCTGGGATAGGCTGTCCAAAGTCAATGAGGGAGTCTCAACACAGCGTGACTCTCATGTCGATGTTCTTCGCAATCTCTTCAATGGTTTCAAGAGGCTTGATAATGAAAGTTGCCAAGACACATTTGATCGCCTCACTGACATCTCAAGTGAATTGCAAACTCTGGCAGCCAGAGACATCACTGACCATGAATTTGTGAAGAAACTGCTACGATCTCTTAATCCGTCATTTGACACACTGGTTCCAATGATTCAAGAACGAAGAGACTACAAGATGCTTGATCCTGCTGATATACTTGAGAGACTCAATACTCATGAATTCCAACAAGAAGAACAGATAGATATGTATGGACCAAGCTATTCAAGACCTCGTGCGCTGAAGGTAATGTTGTTTCCTCATCTAAAGAAGAAGAATCTAACTGCAGTCTTGGTGACCCAGAAGAACTTGGGCAGGAACTTGCTATGCTCGTGAGGAAATTCCACAAGTTCACAAAGCGTGGCCAGTTCGTAATATCTTCACGAAAATATATGAGGAAATCTGAATCTTCATCTGAGGACTACACGAAAAGAACATGCTACAAATGCAAGAAATCTGGTCACTACATTGCTGACTGTCCTCGTTGGGTGAAAGAATCAAGGAAGAAGAAATACAACGATCAAAATTCCGATGATTCAAAAAAAAAGAAATCTTCAAAGTCTTCATCTTCAAAGTCCCCATCCCACAAGAAGAACAGTTACCGAAAGGCTCGGGCACTCATTGGCAAGGAAATGGATTCTGAAGAAGAATATGAGGAATTTGATGAAGAGGAAGGTTCTGAAGTGGAGTCAGAGTCTGGTGTGGCAAGTCTTGCATTTGCTACCACATTCCTGAGCAAGTCGATTTTCAACCTTGAAGAAAATGACAACCTCAACAACACTGCTGAATATGTTGATGACTTCTCTCCCACCTATTGCTTCATGGCAAATGGTTCAAAGGTAACAAACCACACTTCCTCCTATGATTCTGGTTTCACGCCCAAGATGCGACCCTATCCTCAATTTGGCACGAGGGCCTCGCTAGGAATAGAAGCATATCTCGTCGTGTCGCAAGAATGGATATCGTTAAATGTACATGTACCGAAAAGAAGATATATATATATATAGAATTGGCTTACACTCGCCACAAGCTACATCAGAGCCACATCAGTACATTACATAAATAACACGAAGAAGAGCAGGGTCCGTCTACGGACGAAAACAAACGAGAAAAGAAGAACGACGTCCATCCTTGCTATCCCAGGCTGCCGGCCTGGAACCCATCCTAGATCGATGAAGAAGAGGAAGAAGAAGCAACTCCAAATGAACAATCAACGCGCTCGCGTCAAGTAACCTTTACATGTACCTGCAACTAGTGTTGTAGTAATCTGTGAGCCAAAGGGGACTCAACAATCTCATTTCCAAAGGTATCAAGACTAGGAAAGCTTAATGGGTGAGGTAAGGTTAAGTGGTGAGGTTGCAGAAGAGGCTAAGCATATCTTTGGTGGCTAACTTACGAGTACAAGAAATAAGAGGGGGAAGATCTACGCATAGCGGACGTGACTACTCGTGATCAAATGAATGATCCTGAACACCTACCTACATCAGACATAACCCCACCTTGTCCTCGATCGGAGAAGGAGCTCACGAAAGAGACAGTCACGGTTACGCACAGAGTTGGCATATTTTAATTAAGTTAACTTCAAGTTATCTAGAACCAGTGTTAAACAAAGTTTCCACGTTGCCACATAACCGCGGGCATGGCTTTCCGAAAGATTTAACACTACAGGGGTGCTCCAACTAGTCCATCACAAATTACCACAAGCCGCATAGAAATCCTCGATCACGACACTCGCGATCTCGTCGGATTCCTTAGTGGAAAACCTCAACTCTGAGATTACCCAAAGCATCACGAGAATCCCGATGCGACAAGATATCTTGTCGAAGGTAAAACTAATCCAGCAAGGCCGGCCGACGTGTCGACGATCCCGATAGGAGCCGCGTATCTCGTTCTCAGGACACGACGGATAAGCTACGCGTACGGAGACCTGATAGAAATCACCCAAGTTTCCCTGGGTTGGCCCCGCACAGTGCTCTGTTTTGGACCAGCACCATCAGCACTGCCCCCCTGTATTTTGTGAAATTACACCTCGGGTTCATGACGCCCTATGCTTTCAGTATTAACAAAGTTATTATGCTGGGCAAATGTATTACCAAAGTTGGGCCTTGCCAAACCAGCTTTAATCTAAAACGAATTATCAAGGGGGTCCCCATAACAACCCCGATCGTGTTAGGAGTGCTCAAATATGGAACATAACACGGGTAGCCGAAACTAAGGGGGCAAAGGTGGAACAAAACACCAGGCTAGAAAAGGCTGAGCCTTCCACCTTTTACCAAGTATATAGGTGCATTAAATTAAATAGCATTTAATAGGGTGATTTAACAAGGAACCCATGTTATCACAAGGAAGCAACTGCACCTGCAACTAGCAACGCTAATACATGGTCAAGCAAGCGGTAACATAGCCAATTAGTGGTTTGCTAGGTTGAACAGGTTGAAGGTTTTCATGGCATTGTTGAGAGGCTGATATTTAACATGTGGTAGGCAACGAGACATAATCGGTAGAAGCGATAAAACTAGCATGGCAATGATAGTAATGGTATCTGGGGAAATGGTCATCTTGCCTGGGATCCCGCTAGGAAGAAGAATAACTCCGTGGAGTCTGCGAACCAACGTAGTCGAACGGGTCCTCGCATTCTGACACGCTTGCGGAACTCTATCGAGACGGCGCAAACCGGAAACAAACATCAACACAGATATTCACCACACGATGCACAACATGATGCAAACCTAATATGATGCATGATCATAATCAATGATGCAAGGGATGGCATGGCAATTCACCTCACGCAAACACTACACATTAAGTGAAGCTCGATATGCAACGAGTTGCATATCGACGAAACTCCACGTTTAATTATTTAATTCACTCCCGTTCATTTACACGGCAATATTAAATTGTGGTTAGCATGGCAAGGGGTGAAGCGGGTGATTCTACAAGTCATCCTAGTCGGTTAACACGCGGAGAATAGATCAGAGCTACGTCACAAGAGACATGCAACACAAGATTATATGCCATGAATGCGTCATGCATGCAAGTTCATAACATCACAGGCAAGAAGTAAAAGAAGCATGTGTCGCCACGGCGAGCGAAAGGGAACCATGGCGGCAAGACGGATACGATGCCACAACAACGTTCCTATCCCGATAACTAGTCGAGATATCGTGCCAACGTATAGGGTGCGTGTGCGGGAACGCTAAGTAAAGATGGGGTGATCCCGCTACCGGGTTCCCATGTGTCGAGGGCACGACAAAAAAGAAAACAACGTGCAACTGGCAAACATACGGCGCAAACATACGATACATCCCATACAACACATGCATTCGGCACAAGACACGTTCCAACGGTATACCTTCAACGCGTGCATATCGGAGCGGATCGGGTCATAGCGGACGTCGTGGAAGTAGTGGAAGTATTTGTACACGGTCTCATCGACAGTAGTCGTACTCTTGGCGTTGGTACACGGTCTTCACATCGGTAGTCGAACACGTTTCCGGGGGTCGTCGAGGACGAAGTTGTACACGGCGATCTTGTCGGTTCCACGAAGGAGGGAATGGCGCACACGGTCTTCGGCGATATAACCAGCGACATCAAACAGCAACGCAATGCAAGCAGCACCAGCAGCAAGCAACGGCGACACAACCGCAACATGCCACAATCTAACAATAACAACTTGCAACAGCAAGCATCTATTGAGAAGCAATAGCAAACAACTAATTAGCAGTAGCAAGCAAGCAAGCTAGCAGGGCATCTAACAGCCACCTAGCAGCAACGCAAGCAAACATCTACCAACTACTAACTAGCAACAACCGGCTAGGCAACTAGCCTAGCAGCAGCAACTAACTACAGCAACAGCAGCAAAACGCAAGCAAGAGCAAGCTAGCAAATCGGGCAACAGCAACCGCAGCGCAGCAGGCAAGCGGTGCAGCAGAGCAGCGGCAATAGCACTAGCAGGCACGCAAGCAAAAACATCTATCGGCAGGAAGCTACAACGGCAGCAGCAAGGCAGGCTAGCAACAACCACTTGCACCGGCAACCTGCACAACAAAAGGAGGCAGCATGCATCAGCCATGCATCGGGCTCGGCATGGGCATGCGGGAACGGCGGTCTCGGCAACAAGAGCAACGGCCGGAATAGGCCGGGCCTGGAGGGGCGGCACGGCAGGGAACGACACCCCGACGAGAGGTCAAGGGAAGCACGGCTGGCGCGGGGAACCTCCAGGCGGCCAGCTCGGGTCGATGACGGCGCGCAGAGGGCCTCGGAAATGGCGGCCATGGCGGGGAATGAGGCGAGGCCTAGGGCGAGGGGCGTCGAGGCCGAGGGCGGCGCGCGGGGGGAACGACAAGGCGAGGCGGCGAGGCCGAGGCCTTGGTGGCGGCGCAGCTGAGGCCGGCGAGGCGGGGCAGCACGGGTGAGCAGAGAGGGGCGGCGCGGCAGGGCAGGGAGGCGGTGCAGGCGCATGCGGTGGGGCTAGGGCACATGCGGCGAGGGAACTGGAGGCGGGCAAGAGGGCGAGCACGCTGGGCGCAGCGCGGGGGCAAGCCGGCAGGGGCATGAGAGGGGGGCCAGGAATCGGGAGGAGATGGGAATCGGGGGAGGAAGGAGACGACGCACTGGGACGGACGAGGGACGAGGGGGTCTCGGGCTCCTGGAGCTAGGTTAGACTCGGGCCTTGGGCCTTGCCTTGGTAGGCTGGGCTCCCTCTTCCTCTATTGTTTTTTAAAAAAAATCAGAAAACAACCCACAAAAGAAAATGGTTTTACCGAAATAAAAAAATGCCTTTTGACTCCTTTAAAAATATACCTCAACTAATAAATAGATTGGGCATTTTTATTTAATAGAAATAAAATGAAACCTTTTGAAGAATAAAACAAAACCTTTCTTTCACAAAAGAATAAAATAAATCCCCTTTTATAATTAAAATGCAACTCTAGTTTCAAAATGAAACAAAAGAAGAAATAAAAGAAAAACCCAGGGGGTTGCCTCCACATTTAATAAAAGAACTTTTATTTAAAAGAAGATGAACCTTTTTAAATAGGGGTTAAAACGGAAACTTTAGCAACAGCTCAAAACACCTCGATGACGCCTAGAGGGGGGTGAATAGGCTATTTAAAAACTTCTTTGGATTTGGCTTGAACCTAATGCGGAAATAAACTAAGAGGGTACTTGTCAAGCACAAATCCTAAATGCACTAGGCACTGCAACGTGTATCAACAACACGATCTACCAAGATGGACACAATGCAGTTACTAACAAACACAAGTAAGTTACACAAACTTACTTGAGCTATATCACACGACAAGTAGGTAAATAACACAAGATACTAGATCACACTATATCACACGATATATCAAGGGCTGCAAGTATGTACATGTGGATATAGAGGGTATGCTTGAATGATTAATCTTGTACAAGAAATATCCAACACAATATAATGAGCACAAACAATATGCAATGTATGTAAGCTCAAATAACACAAGTAAACCACAAGTAAGGAGTTAGGATTAAGGATAACCAAGGTCACTGAGACGAAGATGTATCCCGATGTTCACTTCCTTGGAGGGAAGCTAGTCACCGTTAGAGAGGTGGATGTTACCACGAAGGCACGCCAACGCCACGAAGGCTCACCCTATTCTCCCTTTGAGATAACACCACAAAGGCGTTTCTCAACCACCAGTGGTAAGCCTTTGAGGTGGCTTCCAAACCCTCTCAAACTTTTCCGGGGGAAATCACACGGATTGATTCCTCTCCGAAGAACTCCTACCGCCTAGGAGTCTCCAACCTCCAAGAATAAAAAGATCACGGGGAATGCACAAAACTTGCTCAAATCACAAATAGCTTGGGTTGAGAGAAGGAGAGGGAGACGATCTATCTTTTGATTGGAACAACTCTCAAAGGGGCTCACAAATGCTCTTTGGATCTAAGATTTGGAGTGAGAAAATGTGTGTGAGGTGGAAATGTGTTCTTATGAGGATAAGGCTGTGTTGGGCAACATTCTCACGAAGTGGGAGCGGGGTATTTATAGTGGGGAGAGAAATACAGCCGTTGGGGATACTTTAAGTCACACAGGGTCCGGACGTCCGACAGTTGTCGGAAGTCCGGGCGTCCGCGAGAGGTCGGACGTCCGACAGGGGTCGGTCGTCCGAGGCCAGTAGATACGACTGAAACTATTTTGAATTACACAGCGACCGGACGTCAGGAGAGGACCGGAAATCCGAGTTATAAACCTCAACTTCTACTGGTGGTAGGTTCCGGATTTCCGACGGGGGTCGGACGTCCGGCTCTCCCACGTCCGGAGGGAGCCGGAAATCCGAGTTATAGAGCTCATGTTCTTCTGGTGCAGGGCTCCGGATTTCCGAAGCCTGTCGGTCGTCCGAGCCTTGACCGGCCCTCGGACGTCCGCAGGGAGCCAGAAGTCTGAGTTATATGGCTCAAGTTTCTATGGTGCATAGTTCCGGAATTCCGAAGCTGGTCGGCTATCCGGGCCTCGGACGTCCGGAGAGAGCCGGAAGTCCGAGTTATATGGCTCTGATTTCTCTGGTATAGGATTCCAGATTTCCGAAGCTGTCGGTCGTCCGGCCCTCGGACGTCCGGAGGAGGCCGGATGTCCGAGGCACTGGTTCTGTTTTCAGATAACAGCAGAGCAGTGGAGATGTGGTCTGAACAGAAAGTGAAGATGTAGTTTGAGCAAGTTCATCGCAAAACCTGTGATTCCCTCTTAATAGCGCGGGATCCCTAAGGACTCAACAATCATAAAAGAGTACTGATGATCCATACTTGAGTGTATACTTTTATTCGCTGATCATTACTCCGCACCACTAACGTCAAAGGAACTGATACCTTTGAGTTAGCCCTTTCACCTGAGCTTGACATTGTTGTTCCTTCTTGGCTCAAGTTGAAAGCAAGACATGATGAAGTTTTCAAGTAGCTTTCCGATACACAATGCGGAAAGCCTAGCTTATGTATTCATCTTCATTTGTCCACCATGTGAACATCCACAAGAATCAAGCATGAAGTTCTCAAGAATGCTTATCTTGATCTTGTCCTTGTTAGCACATGAGATTGTCCTTATCAACACATGATCATTGACAATAGTTTCAATGATATATTCGTGCTGATCCACTTGAACTTGCACACCACAATCTTGATGACGATCACCACTTGACGTCATCCTTCATGGGTTGTATGAGATCTCCCTTTTGACGCAAGCCCAATGGAAACACACCTAACCCCCACATAGGAGTCTCACAAAGACCTTGGGTTAGTACAGAAACACGTAATGGACAATGCTTACCATACCATGGGATCACTTGATCCCTCTCGCTACATCTTATACGCTTTGTGTGTTGATCATCTTGATTTACTCTTTGTCTGTGATCTTGATCAACCCAGTGTTTCTATGACCATTCTTTGGATAATACCTTGAATAACATCTTGGTCAACATATAAACTCCTTGAACCCAACAGATGGACTTCAAGAAGTGCCTATGGACAAATCCTATAAATATAACTTAAGGCAACCATTAGTCCATAGGAATTGTCATCAATTACCAAAACCACATATGGAGATATATGCTCTAAGAATCTCCCCCATTTTGGTAATTGAAGACAACCACTTCAAGAGAGTTTATATAAGGAAATAAGCATAACCAAGCGCACACATACAAGGTAATAATGCATGTGAGCAAGATGTAAATGCTCACGCAATAAAAGCAAAACCCTCTAAACATATCCAAAGTAAACTCTCTAAACTTCTCCCCCATTGGCATCGATTGCCAAAATGGACGAAAAGTTCAGAAAGCAAATATAGTAGGTGGTCCTCCAAAAAGTGTGCACTTCTCAGCAAATGAGTGCAGAAACGAGAAGTTTAGAAAGCAAATATAGTAGGTAGTCCTCCAAAAAGTGTGCACTTCTCAGCAAATGAGTGCAAAAAAATACACAAATACAATGATAAGTAGTTGGAGGAAAACAAACTATATTGAGGACCCAAAAATTGCAAATAAAAGAATCGTATGCCACAAAGACATACAAAGATAGAGGGAAGCAATCAAAAGATTCCAGATGGAACAAACAATCATATGGTCCTTCGAACCACGTGAATAAAGGATATTATGATAAAGGCAACATAGTGCTTTATCAAAAACTAGAGAAGCTCCCCATGATTTGTGCACTAATATGAGATTTTTGTATTTGACACAGGTGCACAAAATAGGATCGTTGCTCCCCCAGAATTTATAAAACACACAACGAGTGCAAGGGGATAGATGAGACACTAAGCACATCAATTGCACAAAACAAATGGTTGAGCAACATGTAATAGAAGCAACTTAAGAATAGGCTCAAACAAAGTAATGTGTATGAGTCATGGCAAAGCACTTGAGAAGACTAAGATAAGGATGAGCATTACTCATCAACATAGTCTTGATGAAATGAGATACAAAGTGCAAGACATATCATTCCCACACACACATACTAGAAAATGGGTTCACAAGCTTACTAATAAACAAAATAAGAACCAACGCTTGTGACAACCCATTGTGAAGATAGGAAGTAAGAACCTTGTCAAGAGGAGGGATACTAATTGAAAATGGCAAAACCCTCATCAAGACAAGCATGAGGAAAAATAATCTTCACGGCCAAAGAGTGCATCAAGATGTAAGAAAATAAGATACGCACTCAAAACAAATCCTTTCACGTTGCCACCAAAAACCGAAAAAGGAAATGCAGCGATGGACGTGAAAGAAAAGAGGATATCAATTAGAGATGTAACTTCTCTCATGTGTGAAAGATTCTAAGTAGAAGACAATCATGATGATATATATATCCAGAAAGAAGGATGTTCACACGAAATGGTTACAAGAAGGAAGAGAACTAGATATCCAAAAGGGAAGTCATAAATATATCAATGAGATCTTTTGCTTGGAGGCATAGCACATGGCCTAATATTTTCTTATTGTATAATATGAACTTCCAACATACGAACATCAAGGACATCCCAACTAGTAGTAAGACATCATCGTTCGAATGCTTTGAGAAAGCAAACAAGTACTACAAGAACGAATCAAGAGATTCATGCCACGATGCAACCTGGAAAAGAAAAGACAGGTTGGGTCCTTTGCAAGAGAAGAATGCATGAAGTGGATACTTGTTACCGAGACAACATTGGATTGATGTAGTAGATAGTTGTTCTTTGATCATCCTAACTTGGCTCCAATAATCATATGGTCTCAACATCTTCCTTATAGGTGAGCCATCTCCAGTTGTTCCTGGAACAACAAAAACAAACAAAATGGTGCCCAAACTCATTGGGACCAAAGAGTTAGAAGACCAGCAATACATAGGACAAACTCCACACACATATGTGCATATAGATATGAATTTGAATTTCATGCACACCTTAGCCAATTTATGATAGGGTGGAGTTTCCCTTATATATTGGGTCAAAGGAGGAAAGCAAGCAAAAGAAGTTGTATATAGTAGGTAGATATGCATGCTCAAGACTCTCAAGAATCAACTCAACACAAAGTTGATAAGTCATCAAAAGACAAGGTATCAAGTGATAATAAGATCCTAAAACAAAAGAACTATCACTTCAAAGATATCAATTAAAAGATACATCAAGGAATGAGATATCCATTGACACATGCCAAATAGAAGGCAACAAGAAACCAATTGAAGGAAAACAAACACGAGGTATCTAGTTTCTAAGAGAGAGCTAGGTTCCAACAAACAAAGCCCTCTACAAATTTTCATGATGGCACAAAGCATCATAAAGAGCAAGACTTGCCTCCCATCAACACACACTTGATGGGGATCAAATGATTTTATGATGGGTGAATAAAGAGAGTGTTTTTAAAGAGAATAGGATAGCTCCCCCAAGGGACGTGCATTATATAGAATTTGCATTTGAATACAAAACGCACACGATGGGATCATCACTTTCTCTATATCTATAACCACACTAGACATGTTAAAAATAGATTCATAAGAGGCAAGAAAGACAAACGAAACACAAAATCCAATGTAAAGATGATTATCAATTCCAATCACATGATGGGAATACCAATTGTCAAGGACAAGAAGTATTTTTGAAATGATACTCATTGGTAGATCACAAATATATCCAAGGTCATCTTTACCCATAAAACGCAAGCAAATGACACTTGTAGAGCTAACATGCCACCTAGGAACAAGATAGTTTACAATATCAACGCTAAGTGGCAATACGTCAAATGTACACATTTTCTAGGTTTGTAATATGCACATAGCATATTACTCCCCCATAATGTGATAAACCAATAACATTAACAAGTGGCAAATTAAAACCAACAAGAGATACTTAATGGACCATATAGAATTTGAATTTCTCATGAGTAAGACATACCACATAGACACTAGATAATCTTGAAGCATCAAAACTAAGTGGTGTTCCCCATGTATACACATTTATAGGATTGTGAGGTGTGCAAAGCACATCACTCCCCCACAATGGGATAATCCATTAATCTCTCACAATAGCCAACAAAAATACAGACAAGATGCAAATAGGCTCAATACAAGACTCACATGTACATGATGTGCAAACCAACATACACATACTTGATTATTCAAGATAAGAAAGTTGGAGGCACAACATATACAAACGCATGCAAGGTACAAAACAACAACATGCAAAGGGGAAAGAACCTAACAATGTAAACAGTTTAAGTATAAGTTACCGTAAGGAGGCACATTGGATATAAGATAGAAACTCGATAATCCAAATGACTTGGCTTGAGATAATATGAATGATGAAGACCCCTTAATTCTTCATTAGTATCCAAGTCTCTAATGTCCTCCATAGTCACCTATTGATCAAGTTTGAGCTTGTTGGTCCCCAACTACGTTGGGTCCTAAGAGGTTAATCACAATAGGCTTGGCAACCCAAATGGTTCTTTTCTTGACACCATTTTGAGTACCAACAAACTTGGCAAACACATTGCCAACCTTATCCTTCCCAAGGGAATAGATATTATCAATAGTGATTGGGTTGGATAAGTTACCTCTTGTGCAAGACGAAGCGACGTGACCCTTCTCACGACATAAGTAGCAACATCTACCCTTTGCTTTCTTCCCAGTTGATTTCTCACCTCGGGGAGTGTTGGCTTGGGTCTTATTGGGAAGAGGCCTTCCTTCAACTTGTAGTTGAATATCTGATTGAGTTTGTGGCCGCTTCCCTTGTTGCTTGTGACTTTGAGACTTCGTCTTCAGAGGGCAAGATCAAACATGGTGCCCTTTAACTTTGCACTTGAAGCAAATGATTTTGGCTGAATTCTTGACTTGTTCTAGGCCCCTCTTGTTCTTGTTTGAGTTTACTCCAAACTCATTTTTGTCATTCGGAGATGTTTGCTCACACAGGACGTTGTTGAGTGTGGGCATCCCTTCATGACACTGTTCCAAGTCTTTCTTCAAAGAAGTGACTTGGGCCTTGAGCTCTTTGATTTCCTCTGCATGGTTAGTATCAATGCAAGTACTAGAGGAAGTGCAAACTTCAATGTTTGAGCAACAAGGCAAGGAAAGTAATTCATCACACGACGTAGCAACATTATTAGTAGACGAATTACGAGGACTAGCACATGGAAATATAGTACTTTGACTAGAAGTAGTGCCATTGTCCACATGAGGCTCGCTTGATGCTACCTTGGTAATGATAGCCTCATGAGCTAACTTTTGCACATTATGGGATGTTAGAAAATCAAGTTGAGCACGTAGCTCAACATTCTCCTTCAATGTTGATACTTCAAATGAGGTAGAGTTAGATGTACAAGTATCATCAACAATATGAGAGGAGTAAGTAGCAAATAGAGACTTCTCATGAGTAGATTGAAGCTCCTCATAGATCTTAGAGGTTTTGATGAGCTCTCCCTTGACATTATTGCATTCAAGGAGAAGGACCTCAAAATAATTTTTAAGTTTATCATGATCAACTTCAATCTCTCCTTTTGAAGATCTTAAGTCTCTACATGCTTGATGACTCTTCTCAAGTTCATGTTCAAGTTGTTCACTTTTAGCTTGTTCATGATTAAGTGAATCATTACAATTTTCAAAGTAAGCAAGAACATCTTGGAATCTTTGAAGAGCGTTATTTTTAGCTTTATGAAGAATTTTACTGATCACATAGATATTTTCAGTCAAGTCATCATCATCATCCTCATCGCAAGTATCATCGTTATTGCACAGCGAAGATGATACCTCATTATTACCTCTTGCCATGAGGCACATGTGAACTGGAGGAGTTGATGACGATTCTTTTGGTGAATCAGATTCTTCATTAGTCAAAAGTTCTTCATATTTCTTGATATCCCCTAAATGATTAGTCATAGAGCAACTAGGGAGAAACAAGATATTTTGATCAAGAGGACACGAGGAAGCAGGCATATCACCACAGACATTTGTCGAGGAATCTTTAGGTGAAATGCATGACCTATCAGCACAATAATTTACACTATGTGTGGTGCTAGATATGCTCGTGTCCATAAAGGCTATGAAATTTTCATCAACATATATTTCTTCACTCACGATGTCATTACCTTGTGATATTGAAGATGTTGGGGTGTGCAAGCAATCGGATACGGAAGTAGTGGTGGACTCTTTAAGATCGAAAAGAGTGAAGAGCTCATGCACCAACTCCTTCATCATAATACCGTCTTCATCAAGATTGGACCCACCATATATATCTTCAAGTTTAGTCCAAACTTCATGAGCTGACTTGCAAGTCGAGATAGACTTAAACACTTCAGGACTTATGGTTCGATGAATGGCAAGAAAAGCCTCATAATCAAGATACATTTCATTAGTAGATGAAGATGCATCATCCTTTTTGTCGGCAATCCCTACAAGAACAATTCGTAAAGTATTTGGGTCCATGGCCCGAAAGTGATGAAGCATACGAATTCTCCATAGGGTATAATTTGTGCCATCAAAGTCAAAGATGCCATTGTGCACTAATCCAATAGTCGACATCGATACTCTCTAGGTCGTGAAACCTAATTAAAGAGAGACCTAGCTCTGATACCAATGGAAAAGACCTCGATGACGCCTAGAGGGGAGGTGAATAGGCTATTTAAAAACTTCTTTGGATTTGGCTTGAACCTAATGCAGAAATAAACTAAGAGGGTACTTGTCAAGCACAAATCCTAAATGCACTAGGCACTTAACCGTGTATCAACAACACGATCTACCAAGATGGACACAATGCAGTTACTAACAAGCACAAGTAAGTTACACAAACTTACTTGAGCTATATCACACGACAAGTAGGTAAATAACACAAGATACTAGATCACACTATATCACACGATATATCAAGAGCTGCAAGTATGTACGTGTGGATATAGAGGGTATGGTTGAATGATTAATCTTGTACAAGAAATATCCAACACAATATAATGAGCACAAACAATATGCAATGTATGTAAGCTCAAATAACACAAGTAAACCACAAGTAAGGAGTTAGGGTTAAGGATAACCAAGGTCACTGAGACGAAGATGTATCCCGATGTTCACTTCCTTGGAGGGAAGCTAGTCACCGTTAGAGAGGTGGATGTTACCATGAAGGCACACCAACGCCACGAAGGCTCACCCTATTCTCCCTTTGAGATAACACCACGAAGGCGTTTCTCAACCACTAGTCGTAAGCCTTTGAGGTGGCTTCCAAACCCTCACAAACTTTTCTAGGGGAAATCACACGGATTGATTCCTCTCCGAAGAACTCCTACCGCCTAGGAGTCTCCAACCTCCAAGAGTAAAAAGATCACGGGGAATGCTCAAAAATTGCTCAAATCACAAAAAGCTTGGGTTGAGAGAAGGAGAGGGAGACGATCTATCTTTTGATTGGAACAACTCTCAAAGTGGCTCACAAATGCTCTTGGGATCTAAGATTTGGAGTGAGCAAATGTGTGTGAGGTGGAAATGTGTTCTTATGAGGATAAGGCTGTGTTGGGCAACACTCTCACGAAGTGGGAGGGGGTATTTATAGTGGGGAGAGAAATACAGCCGTTGGGGATACTTTAAGTCACACAGGGTCCGGACGTCCGACAGTTGTCGGAACTCCGGGCGTCCGCGAGGGGTCGGGCGTCCGCGAGGGGCCGGATGTCCGAAAGGGGTCGGTCGTCCGAGGCCTGTAGATACGACTGAAACTATTTTGAGTTACACAGCGACCGGACGTCCGGAGAGGACCGGAAATCCGAGTTATAAACCTCGACTTTTACTGGTGGTAGGTTCCGGATTTCCGACGGGGGTCGGACGTCCGGCCCTCGGACGTCCGGAGGGAGCCGGAAATTCAAGTTATAGAGCTCATGTTCTTCTGGTGCAGGGCTCCGGATTTACGAAGCCTGTCGGTCGTCCGAGCCTTGACCGGCCCTCGGACGTCCGGAGGGAGCCTGAAGTCCGAGTTATATGGCTCAAGTTTCTCTGGTGCATAGTTCCGGAATTCCGAAGCTGGTCGGCTATCTGGGCCTCGAACGTCCGGAGAGAGGCGGAAGTCCGAGTTATATGGCTCTGATTTCTTTGGTTTAGGATTCCGGATTTCCGAAGCTGTCGGTCGTCCGGCCCTCGGACGTCTGGAGGAGGCCGGATGTCCGAGGCACTGGTTCTGTTTTCAGATAACAGTAGAGTAGTGGAGATGTGGTCTGAACAGAAAGTGAAGATGTAGTTTGAGCAAGTTCATCGCAAAACCTGTGATCCCCTCTTAATAGTGCCGGATCCCTAACGACTCAAGAATCATAAAAGAGTACTGATGATCCATACTTGAGTGTATACTTTTATTCGCTGATCATTACTCCGCACCACTAACGTCAAAGGAACTGATACCTTTGAGTTAGCCCTTTCACCTGAGCTTAACGTTGTTGTTCCTTCTTGGCTCAAGTTGAAAGCAAGACATGATGAAGTCTTCAAGTAGCTTTCCCATACACAATGCAGAAAGCCTAGCTTATGTATTCATCTTCATTTCTCCACCATGTGAACATCCACAAGAATCAAGCATGAAGTTCTCAAGAATGCTTATCTTGATCTTGTCCTTGTTAGCACATGAGATTGTCCTTATCAACACATGATCATTGACAATAGTTTCAATGATATATTCGTGCTGATCCACTTGAACTTGCACACCACAATCTTGATGACAATCACCACTTGACGTCATCCTTCATGGGTTGTATGAGATCTCCCTTTTGACGCACCTAACCCCCACATAGGAGTCTCACAAAGACCATGGGTGAGTACACAAACACGTAATGGACAATGCTTACCTACCATGGGATCACTTGATCCCTCTCGGTACATCTTATACGGTTTGTGTGTTGATCATCTTGATTTACTCTTTGTCTGAGATCTTGATCAACCCAATGTTTCTATGACCATTCTTTGGATAATACCTTGAATAACATCTTGGTCAACATATAAACTCCTTGAACCCAATAGATGGACTTCAAGAAGTGCCTATGGACAAATCCTATAAATATAACTTAAGGCAACCATTAGTCCATAGGAATTGTCATCAATTACCAAAACCACATATGGAGATATATGCTCTAACAACAGCACACAAATGTAATAGGAGGGGAGAGAAGGTTTGAGGTCCGCGGTGCAACAGGGTTTTGAGGTGGCTCTCACGCACCCACTCTCATCACTCCAACAAAACAACACCACTCACCAAGCACTAACAGCCAACAACACGGAGCACAACAAGCAACACCGACAAAACAAAGTTGACATGATGACATGCATGATGCGATGATGCAAACTAAATGATGATGCAACCAACAAAAATAATCACATGATGGAAACGGAAATAAAGGGGAATCTTCTGGGGCGTCGGCGTCGGGCTGTCACAACTCTCCTACACTACAAGAGGATCTCGCCCCTAGATCCAAGAATGAAAGGGGGGATAGGATGCGGAAGAACAAGAGGTAAAACTTAGTCGCTTCTTTGACAAACGAGTGAAACCAACAATCCTTGAAAGTTGCAAAGAGATAAGGAATGATATGAGAGACGAGAAGAATTCACGGAAAATTTCGGCAGCACTTCGGTAGGAAAATGGGACAAAAAAATCGATAAGAAGAGAGAATTAGACAATATACATAACAAGCAACTAAATAGAACAAGGCAACACGATGATCTTGACAGAACAAGATGATAGACCCAAAAGAGCAATATCACAATGCCTCCGGAACAACAGAATAGGAACTAACTCATACGGAAGAAAAGAATGACAACTATCATCACAATAGAATTGAAGAGCCTCCGGACAGAAAAATTGACGTAGTAGTTGGAAAACCAACAACGAAGAACAAGATAGTAGTGGTTTGGTGAAAATCATCTCAAGAAATATGAGGTCACAACCAACCACTAAAAGAAACAAGGATAGATTTGGGACACAAGACAAGCAAAAGTTCTTACACCAAGAGGATACATTGAGAACTTGGATTAATGACAAGCACCATGATAGCATAATCCATAGGAAAAGCTTTAGGTGAAATCCAAACCAAAATAGCTCAATGAAGAAATCATGCGTTGAAAATATCCCATGAACATAGAATTGGTGGATTTAATCATCTCATTCTTGAAGGAATAACTCTTCACGCTCCTACACTAACAACAAGGCTATAAAACCACCTCAAGGATAAAGGAAGAACAATTGCACATATAAATGCAAGAGAATGGATACCTGAGATATTCCAACAGGAATGTTGAAGAACACTTGAGAATGAATGAAATCTTGATGAACCACCAAGAAGGACCTCCATATACAAATGAATGATGCAAAGATATGAAGGTAGAAAATAATAAGATTATGACCTTGCCAAGATTTAGATGAAGCTTCAGGACGAGATACTAGAGAAAACTTGGAACTCCGGAAAATAAAAGATAAGCACTTGAGAAAAGAATTGATATCATGAGATACTCCGGAAGAAGAATTCAGATTAATATGAACAAGAATAAGAATTATGTTATGCTTATCCTTCATCAAGTTAAATTGATGACAAGCAACGGATTTAGCATAAAAATTATTCCTCTAGAAATGAATCTTGAAGAGGCGGAGAGATAAGCACCACTTGAAGCATAAATGAAAGAAGCACCGGTAAGAATTCACAATTGAATGGAAATACCAAGGGTTAATGGAGATACATGAGAACGAAGAGATCATGAGCCACCTAGAGAAAACTTAAACAAGACACCAGAACCATTGAGAGATGAACGAAGAGACAACAATTGAGGATGAAAACTGAAAACTGAGAACGAAGAATCTTCTAAAATGATAGCCTTCAGAGGATCGAAAAAAATGAACACAACATTGAAATGCACCGGATAGCAAGAAAGGGATTTACTCATGATTGACAACAATTAAGATGATGGCACAAAGCTGAAATGACGAATCTCCAAGAGAATGGACAAAGATTTGAGAGAAACACTCCTTCGAATTGAAAGCTGAGAATGAAGACCAGAACAATACCAAGAGTCACTGAGACACTCCGGAATAAAGAAGAATGAAAGGTTGAGCCAATATGAGAATTAATTCACATAGATCTTGAAGGGATATGACTGATGGAAATCATACTTACGTCATAGTTGAAAAGAATTAGAGATCTCCGGAAAAAAAATTAGAAGAGCCAGATAAGATCCTGAAATAACCTGTGGGTTATGGGCCCACTCCAAGAAACCACCATTAGAAAAGATTGCTTAGAAGAGAGATATTGCACCGGTATGAAGAGAACTAGATGAGATTAGCACCTCGAAATAATTAAAAGAATTGAAAACACGAAACTCTGAGACATCTTCAACGCCCCGGATAGAAAAGAGAATGAATGAATAAAAAGATAGGCTGATAAGAATCTCCAACATGGGAAAGAATTTACAAGGATGAAAAGGATATGTTGAACACAGACAACTGAATTAAATTCACCGGTAAGGATGACAAGAATGAACAAATGTGACACGAATCTCCTGAGAATCTTCACAATGAATCACCGGGTAAGAGAGAAAAGAACAGATAGTGAAAGCACAATGAAAAGAAAAATCTTGGATGAAAATTGAATCACTGAAGTAAAGGGTGGGAGGGCGGGGAAAAACAAAGACAACTCGGGACAGATGAGATGAACTCCGGAAAGAAAAGAGAGATTGATCTTGCAAAATAGGAGAGGATGGAATTCACTTGGAGAGAAACACACCGGGTGGAAAAGAATTAACATGACGACTCCGCTTGACAAGAATTGATAAGACATTGATTGAGCAAAAGAATTAGCATTCCCATAAAAAATATGAGAACACCTCTTGGAAAGATATGAAATCACCACTTGACATCGAAGCAACTTGAATTACCATATTCCAATGAAACAAAGGGTGTGGCTTATGAAACAAGCCAGAACAAACTCATGAGAGAGATTACCGTTCGATATTTTCGTGGACAGGATCGCACGGGCTCGAACCATACAGTAGCCATCAAGAGCAAGGCAGTGCCCCCGACATGCAAAGCGTCCCCGAGTCGTAGCAAGCTACCAGGACTCTTTCAGACACAACGAGAACCGCTGTAAGTCGACCATCAACAAACGAATCCACTAGATGTCGAACCCCAACCTAACATCATGCATTTGTTGGAAGATTGTCCTATAAGTAACTACTTGAATTCCCACCTAAGAATTCCCAAAATTTCTGGTCATGCAATTTGGTACACGAATACGAGGAGTAATATGTCACACAAATCCTATACTAACCCGTCCAAAGTATCACATCCGTCAACACATAACCAGAATCTCGGACTTTCATCTATTACAGACCCTCGTGATCACAACGATACAAAGTATGGCAGTACTCCTGAACAATCTGCATCAGTACTGGGGACATCGGGGTTATCTCGCCACTACTAGTATTGAAGCAATTACGAACATCCTTCGTTCTGAGATACTAAGAAATCTGAATGATAACGATGTGGTCGAGAATCCCTTGGAGCTCAACTCCTCGGAAGAAATCTAGTCAAACAAGAGGCACCAAGACCGAACTCCGTCGCATCGACATCATATAGATTCCAAAAATATCCGCGTGATCCTAAAAAAAATTTGAGTGAGAAGAGGAGTAGAATAAATTATTACGTCAAGATTCCTCACCAGAGCATAGAAGAGGAGAAAAAGAATCCTACTCTACGATATATAACTAGACTCAAAGTATTTTTTCACTAGACTCGACTCAACCAAGTTCGATCAATCAAGGGGGCTCCTAGGTCGGTACTGCTCTGATACCAACTTGTCACGCCCAAGATGCGACCCTATCCTCAATTTGGCACGAGGGCCTCGTCAAAGATACAAGCGCATCTCGTTGTGTCGCAAGAATGGATATCGTTACAAGTACATGTACTGAAAAGAAGATATATATATATAGAATTGGCTTACACTCGCCACAAGCTACATCAGAGCCACATCAGTACATTACATAAATAACATGAAGAAGAGCAGGGTCCGTCAATGGACGAAAACAAACAAGAAAAGAAGAACGACGTCCATCCTTGCTATCCCTGGCTGCCGGCCTGGAACCCATCCTAGATCGATGAAGAAGAGGAAGAAGAAGCAACTCCAAATGAACAATCAACTCGCTCGCGTCAAGTAACCCTTACCAGTACCTGCAACTGGTGTTGTAGTAATATGTGAGCCACAGGGGACTCATCAATCTCATTTCCAAAGGTATCAAGACTAGCAAAGCTTAATGGGTGAGGTAAGGTTAAGTGGTGAGGTTGGAGCAGCGGCTAAGCATATCTTTGGTGGCTAAGTTATGAGTACAAGAAATAAGAGGCGGAAGATCTACGCAGAGCGGACGTGACTACTGGTGATCAAATGAATGATCTTGAACACCTACCTACGTCAGACATAATCCCACCGTGTCCTCGATCGGAGAAGGAGCTCACAAAAGAGATATTCACGGTTACGCACACAGTTAGCATATTTTAGTTAAGTTAACTTCAAGTTATCTATAACCAGTGTTAAACAAAGTTTCCACGTTGCCACATAACCACGGGCATGGCTTTCCGAAAGGTTTAACCCTACAGGGGTGCTCCAACTAGTCCATCACAAATTACCACAAGCCGCATAGAAATCCTCGATCATGACACTCGCGATCTCGTCGAATTCCTTAGTGGAAAACCTCAACTCTGAGATTACCAAAGCATCACCGGAATCCCGATGCACAAGATATCTCATCAAAGGTAAAACTAATCCAGCAAGGCCGCCCGACGTGTCGACGATCCCGATAGGAGCCGCGTATCTCGTTCTCACGACAGGGCGGATAAGCTACGTATACGGAGACCTGATAGAAATCACCCCAAGTTTCCCTAGGTTGGCCCCGCACAGTGCTCTGTTTTGGACCAGCACCATCAGCACTCCCCCCTATATTATGTGAAATAACTCTTCGGGTTCATGACGCCCTATGCTTTCAGTATTAACAAAGTTATTATGATGGGCAAATGTAGTACCAAAGTTGGCCCTTGCCAGACCAGCTTTAATCTAAAACGAATTATCAAGGGGGTCCCCATAACAACCCCGATCGTGTTAGGAGCGCTCAAATATGGAACATAACACCGGTAGCAGAAACTAAGGGGGCAAAGGTGGAACAAAACACCAGGCTAGAAAAGTCCGAGCCTTCCACCTTTTACCAAGTATATAGGTGCATTAAATTAAATAGCATTTAATAGGGTGATATAACAAGGAACCCATGTTATCACATGGAAGCAACTACACCTGCAACTAGCAACGCTAATACATGGTCAAGCAAGCGGTAACATAGCCAATCAGTGGTTTGCTAGGTTGAAAAGGTTGAAGGTTTTCATGGCATTGTTGAGAGGCTGATATTTAACATGTGGTAGGCAACGAGACATAATCGATAGAAGCGATAAAACTAGCATGGAAATGATAGTAATGGTATCTGGGGAAATGGTCATCTTGCCTGAGATCCCGCTTGGAAGAAGAATGACTCCGTGGAGTCGGCGCACCAACCTAGTCGAACGGGTCCTCGCATTCCGACACGCTTGCGGAACTCTATCGAGACGGAGCAAACCGGAAACGAACATCAACACAGATATTCACCACATGATGCACAACATGATGCAAACCTAATATGATGCATGATCAGATCAATGATGCAAGGGATGGCATGGCAATTCACCTCACGCAAACACTACACATTAAGTGAAGCTCGATATGCAACGAGTTACATATCGACGAAACTCCACGTTTAATTATTTAATTCACTCCCGTTTATTTACACGGCAATATTAAATTGTGGTTAGCATGGCAAGGGGTGAAGCGGGTGATTCTACAAGTCATCCTAGTAGGTTACCACGCGGAGCATAGATCGGAGCTACGTCACAAGAGACATGCAACACAAGATTATATGCCATGAATGCGTCATGCATGCAAGTTCATAACATCACATGCAAGAAGGAAAATAAGCAAGTGTCACCACGGCGAGCGAAAGGGAACCATGGCGGCAATACGGATATGATGCCACAACAACGTTCCTATCCCGATAACTCGTCGAGATATCGTTCCAACGTATAGGGTGCACGTGCGGGAACGCTAAGTAAAGATGGGGTGATCCCGTACCCGGTTCCCATGTGTCGGGGGCACGACGAAAAGAAAAACAATGTGCAACGGTCAAACATACGATACATCCCATACAACACATGCATTCGGCACACGACACATTCCAACAGTATACCTTCGACGCGTGCATATCGGAGCGGATCGGTTCGTAGCGGACGTCGTGGAAGTAGTGGAAGTAGTTGTACACGGTCTCGTCGACGGTGGTCGTACTCTTGGCGTTGGTACACGGTCTTCACATTGGTAGTCGAACACGTTTCTGGGGGTCGTCGAGGACGAAGTTGTACTCGGCGATCTTATCGGTTCCACGAAGGAGGGAATGGCGCACGCGGTCTTCGGCGACATAACCAGCGACATCAAACAACAACGCGACGCAAGCAGCACCAGCAGCAAGCAACGGCGACACAACAACAACATGCCACAATCTGACAACAGCAACTTGCAACAGCAAGCATCTATTAACAAGCAATAGCAAACAACTAATTAGCAGCAGCAAGCAAGGAAGCTAGCAGGGCATCTAACAGCCACCTAGCAGCAACACAAGAAAACATCTACCAACTACTAACTAGCAGCAACCAGCTAGGCAACTAGCCTAGCAGCAGCAACTAACTACAGCAACAGCGGCAAAACGCAAGCAAGAGCAAGCTAGCAAATCGGGCAACAGCAACCGCAGCACAGCAGGCAAGCGGTGCAGCAGAGAAGCGGCAACAGCACGAGCAGGCACGCAAGCAACAACATTGTGACACCCTCGGTTTAATCGTACGCTAAACATACACGCAAATGTGTATGATCAAACCCAAGGACTCACGGGTAGATATCACAACACAACTCTAGACACAAATAAAATAACATCAGCTTCATATTACAAGCCAGGGGCCTCGAGGGCTAGAATACGGAAGCTCGACAAACACACGAGTCAGCAGAAGCAACAAATATCTGAGTACAGACATAAAACATGGGGTGCCTTAGAGAAGGCTAGCACAAAAGATACAACGATCGAATGAGGCGAGTCCTCCTGAGTGGGAACCTCCTAACTACTCCTGATCATCAGCGGCCTCCACGTAGAAGTAGGCACGGTCGGGGTAGCAGTTGTCACCGGCGGGGACCTCCATCTCCTGGGCTCCATCATCTGGTCGCAGCAAATGGATCAAGGGGACCAGGGGGAGCAAAGCAGCGGTGAGTACTCATCCAAAGTACTCGCAAGACTTACATCAGAACTATGCTAAATATGCATCTGTATCAAAGAAGGGGTGTTATATGTGGACTGACTGCAGCAATGCGAGAATAAAGAGAGAAGGCCTAGTCCTATCGAAGACTAGCATCTTCAGGGTCTTGCAGCAATAGACGAGAGTAAATCAGGGGGGTAAAACATTAATAGTCATATTGTTACAGCAATATTAAAGTGAGGTCATGCCTAGAGATCCTCCCTCGACTCCCTGCGAGGAAGCAATCCCGAGGCAAACTAATTCCAGTTAAGTAACAATTGTAGTTGTATAAGATCGGGGCACAACTCCAAGTCGTCCTGTAACCGTGGACACGGCTATCCGAATAGTTAATTTTCATCCCTGCAGGGGTGCACCACATGTCCCGTCACGCTCGATAACACTCCGGCCGGACATACTTTTATGGGTTGTGCCCGGCCTTGGAATATTGACACGTCGCAGCCCCACCTAAGACTAATCAGAGAGGTTAGCCCGCCGGTCTAAATCCTAAGCGCAAAGGGTTCATGGGCCCAGTTCCCCTCCGCGCTCCTGCACGATGCGAGGGCGGCCGATGTCAGTCCTAGCATCCCTTAATCACAAGCGCAATGCATCTCGAGACCACTCGGGCGCGCGCCACTACGATTGCTGACATCTGAAAAGCTTCGGCTGATACCGCGACGCCGAGTACCCATAATTCTTCCCGCGTAGCCGGTTAGTGCGAAAAGGTCTCCAACCAACCCAGATCAAATACCCAAATCCATTAACATTTTAATTAGGCCAGCAACACAGTCTAACGGGAATCCACTCGTCTTACAACTAATCACCAAAGATCCCAGTAACATGGTCGAGTAATTGTGTGGCTGTAACATCGGGGGGAATCCGAGGTATCACCCTCGTTGGACTCCGAACGATGTACCCGTCAAGGTGGGATTAGAGGAATCACCCTCGAGGGTCCCACACCTGAGGGGTTGCACGACAGAGGCGTCATCGGGAATGGCGAAAGAGGAATCACCCTCGATAACCACGACCGACTAGCTATACTACAGAGATATCATCAGGAGTACTTAGTGAGGTGTCACCCTCGGTACCCGATAGTATCTGTGTAGCGTCTTACAACGAAGGGGGTGTATGTGTTGTGTCAGGGCTGGCTCGTCGATCAGGGATCGAGATTTGAAAACAAGTGGGGCAACTGAACTACGGGGTCAGAGGGGATGACTGCTCCACCTATACTAGGCATATTAAAGGTACAGGACTGAAAGTAGCAGTTCATCAAAAACAGGCTATGCATCAGATATAGGAGCTAACTACAAGAGTAGCAAAATACTAGTGCAAGCAGTAGGAAGAAAGACATAGGCGATATAGGAATGATCAAGGGGGGTTTGCTTGCCTTGCTGCTCTGCGGCAAAGGACTGATCGGCAGGGTCGTAGATGTACCCGGCGGCAACGTCAGTCTCGGGGTCTACCGGTAAGAAGAGGGGGGGGGAAACAATAAATTATAGCAACGGTGCAACACAAAGCATGACATGGCAAGATGCAGGCTAGACATGAGCTAACGCAGCAACATCCGTCATAGACGGGTCGGAAGAATATCTGACGATATTTTCCGGGTCTCGGGCTCCTACCAGTCAGACTGGAAACGACGGAAATGTTCCATGTTTGCTATGCTAGGGACGCGTGACAGACGAATGGACCGTGCATCCGGGTTCGTCTCGTTGTGCTGATCAACTTTCATGTTGAAAATATTTTGATCTGACTTACGGATTATTTAATATTATTTTTTAAATTTTTATTCAATAATTAGGAATTAAAAACAGATTTAAATAATTTAATAAAAAGCTATTATGACATCAGCATGATGTCATGCTGACATCAACAGTTGACTCGTCAAGTGACCAGCGGGTCCCGAACGTCATGGGCACAAGTTTTAATTAAGATTAAATATTAATTAATTAGATTAATTTAGTGGGGGACCCACGTGTCATATTCTAATTATTCCAATTAATTAATTAACTAATATATCTATTTGTTTATTTAATAAAAACATTATTTTTATTTTTATATTTATATTTTTTACTTTTCTCAATTATCGCATGGGGCCCCCTGTCATAGACAGCGGGGTGCGTTGGCCCCACCGGTAAGTGGCTTTAGGCCAAATACATATTTTTATTCACAGATACATAACCATACAATTATCGTATTCCTCCACATATCTATATACGCAAATACATACATCGCATCTCATACATACATACATACGCATCTAATACATCATTTATTTTATTTATTTTTTTAACTCTCACAATTCTCATCTCTCTGTTAACAGAGAGAACTTCACACACACAGAGAGAGAGAGCTACATCTCCACGAACTCCTACATGAACCTAACGGCGCCGGATCGGAGTGTCGTTCGTCGGAACGGAACCGGAACGACGAGGGGAACGAGATCGTGGGAGGAGCCCGAGGCGGGGCTCACCGACGTTGACGAGAGGGCCCGGTGAAGCCGGAGTTCTCGGGAGGCGGAGGTGACGGCGAGGAGGAGGACGAGGCGGTGACGGTGACGGCGCGGTTCCGGTGAGGGCGGTCGCCGAGAGGTCGCTGAGAGGGGCCCCGGTGAGGAGGGGCCCCTGGAGATGGAGCCGCCGAGAGGGCTCCGGCCGGCGAGATGGAGTTCCCGGAGAGGGAGGCCGGCGGAGGGGAAGGGGCTCGGCCGACGGGGAACCAGGGGGGGAGGCCGACGTGTGCAGGGGAGTGCCGGGTCAACGGAGGGAGGATGTGGAGCCGACGGGCCTTGCTGCCGACGGTGGTAGGAGGGGGATCGGCAGGTGCTGCCGGCTCGGTGGGAGTAGAGTGCGATGGGGGGAAAGGGGCTCGGTCCCCGGGAGGAGTTGGGGCCGACCTCCAGGGAGGACGAGGGGGCCGAAGGAGTGGGAGGAGAGCCCTCGGCCTCATGTGGGAGAAGGGGTCGAGAGGGCTGGAAACGAGAGAGAGAGTAGGCCGAGGGGGGGTTTCCTCTTGTGGGTGTCGTGGGGGGGAGAAGACCGAGAGGGGAGGTGGGGAGGGGCGGGGTGACCGAGCGAGGGGGCTCATGGGGAGGGAGCCCCTGGCGGCGGGCAGGGGGAACGGGGAGCCGAGGGGTGCCAGGGGGGTCGCTAGGGTTCGGTAATGGGGGCGGTTGGGGCCTGGCTAGTTGGGCCTCTTGGCCCAGCTCGGCCAGGGGTGGGGGTGTTTTACTTTTTTTTTCTCTTTCTTTATTTGTATTTCACTTTTAGTTTTATTTTACCCTTTTGCTTATTTCTTTATATATTTTTTTCCTGCATTCTAGTTTAGAAAATATATTAACCACTATTATCTACTACAACTCAAACATTTTTATTTTTCTTACATCTGAAAATTTAATTCGTTTGTCTTTAAATTAAAAATGATAACTGTTTTGATCTTTATTAAGTGACAACATAGCTCAGTTAAATATGATGACCTAGCATCATTAGGGTGTGGTTACTGTAGCTTAATTACCAGGGTGTCACAAACATCTATCGGCAGGAAGCTACAACGGCAGCAGCAAGGTAGGCTAGCAACAGCCACTTGCACCGGCAATCTGCACAACAAAAGGAGGCAGCATGCATCAGCCACGCATCGGGCTCGGCATGGACACGCGGGAACGGCGGTCTCGACAACAAGAGCAACGGCCGGAGGAGGCCGGGCCTGGAGGGGCGGCACGGCAGGGAACGGCACCCCGGCGAGAGGTTGAGGGAAGCACGGCAGGCGTGGGGAACCTGCAGGCGGTCAGCTCGGGTCAACGGCGGCGCAGAGGGCCTCGGAGACGGCGGCCATGGCGGGGAACGAGGCGAGGCCGAGGGTGGCGCTCGGGGGGAACAGGGAGGCGAGGCGGCGCGGCGGCGCAGCTGAGGCCGGCGAGGTGGAGCAGCACGGGTGAGCAGAGAGGGGCGGCGCGGCAGGGCAGGGAGGCGGTGCAGGAGCAGGCGGCGGGGTAGCGCACAGGCGGCGAGGGAACTGGAAGCGGGGAAGAGGGCGAGCACGCTGGGCGCAGCGCGGAGGCGGCGCGGGGGCAAGCCGGCAGGGGCATGAGAGGGAGGCCAGGAATCGGGAGGAGAGGGGAATCAGGGGAGGAAGGAGACGGCGCACTGGGACGGACGAGGAACGAGGGGGTCTCGGGCTCGTGGCGCTAGGTTAGACTCGGGCCTTGGGCCTTGCCTTGGCAGGCTGGGCTCCCTCTTCCTCTATTGTTTTTTTTAAACAAATCAGAAAACAACCCACAAAAGAAAATGGTTTTAACAAAATAAAAAAATGCCTTTTGACTCCTTTAAAAATATACCTCAACTAATAAATAGATTGGGCATTTTTTTAAAGAAATAAAATGAAACCTTTTCAAGAATAAAACAAAACCTTTTTTTACAAAAGAATAAAATAAATCCCCTTTTATAATTAAAATGCAACTCTACTTATGATATGAAACAAAACAAGAAATAAAAAAAAACCCAAGGGGTTGCCTCCACATTTAATAAAAGAACTTTTATTTAAAAGAAGACGAACCTTTTTAAATAGGGGTTAAAACGGAAACTTTAGCAACACCACAAAAAATGTAATAGGAGGGGAGAGAAGGTTTTTGGTCCGCGGTGCAACAGGGTTTTGAGGTGGCTCTCACGCACCCACTCTCATCACTCCAACAAAACAACGCCACTCACCAAGCACTAACACCCAACAACACGGAGCACAACAAGCAACACCGACAAAACACAGTTGACATGATGCCATGCATGATGCGATGATGCAAACTAAATGATGATGCAACCAACAAAAATAAGCACACGACGGAAACGTAAATAAAGGGGAATCTTCTGGGGCGTCGGCGTCGGGCTGTCACATCTAGTGACTGTGAACGTGATGATTACCAAAAACCCAGTTACTATAAACTTGCAAACATTGGCACTAAGCAACAAAGTGCTATTGAAAAGCTTCAGAAACTGCTAGACAAAAGCGATGACCTGTTGAATGATGAAATGAATCGTACTCAAGTCCTCACTGAAGATGTTAAAAGTCTTGAGCCTAGATTTGATAGTCTTCAAGATCGCTATGGCACACACTTGGCTGATCATAAGAAACTTTAGTATGAATTTATTCAAAGGAAGCTTGATCTTGAGAAGTTAAGAATGTCCCATGATGATCTTCGAATGGAAAATAATTCATTGCTTGCTCAAGAGATGAGTACAGCTCAGGAAGAGTTCATTCTACCATGTCTGAAATACATCCAACGTGAAACTGCAAATTCTTCACGTGAAACCTCAAATGCTTCTATCGCTACAAATTCTTAAACTGTTGATCTGGAATCAAATTCTTCACTTGAGGAAACCACAAATGTACTGACAAAAATGCAGGATTGAAGGAATTGTACGTGACGGGCATATACACACGTCTCAAAGAGCATCAAACCCTTTGTGATGTGCTCAAAAAGCTGATTCTAAACATGAACCTGAGGAAAGAGGGCATTGCCTTCGAGAGGAAACTAAACGTTGATGGATCATACTCGAAACCTGACCAGTATCGTAAAACCTCATGGGTAGCTGCTAAAGGACCTCCCATTGATCCATCAACTCTAACAGGCTTTGCATGTGAAATATATTATTCCTCTAACGAGTCATTTGACTCCAACTATAAACTTTTCAAAAATCAATCTGGTGAAGTATTTGCTCGATATGTTGGAACTAACTGCAGGAATGGACCACCCATGAGGAAATCTGAGTTCCTAAAAGTTGCTTGGAAATTCTTCTCGTGAATATCCTCATGATACCACCAGTGAATAACTAGAACACAAGATCAAATTCCTCAGGTGGACCAAAGTCTTCCCAAAGATCAAATTCCTCAAATGGTCAAAATTATGACCGTACTCACACTAATTCTTATGATATGCAGGGAAACTACAAGGGACATGAATATGAGCACTATTCCTCAAATCATTATGTTCATAAGTCCTCAAAGAATTTCTCTGCCTATTCATTTGAGTAGTCTAATCCCCCTACTGTGAAAAGAAGTGCATTAGCTTCAATGCCTCCATTTTCATATGGTGCTCGCATGATGATGAACTCTTTGCCACCCCTTTAGATGTGGGTGGTGAAGAAATCAAACTAATCACTTCTGGAGGTCAGGTCTTCTTATGAAAGTCATCATCTGAAGAATTTGTTGGAGACCTGAGTAAATTGCTTGATTGGACGCCAGCTAAAATATGATGAAATGATCTAACATTTCACTTGTCCTCAAATTTATTGTTTGTGAAGAAATTCAAGTCTGATGAAATTGACATCGTATTCTTCAAATGTGAAGCATATGAGATAGTAAGTTGTACTAATTCATCTGCAAGATGATAAACCCAAGAACACAAAGGTGGGTTCTTGACAGTGGTCGTACAAATCACATGACTAGCGATAAAAGATTATTGATGAATATCCCACTGACTCCATCACCACTAAAACAAATCACTTACACTGATAAAGGTAAAAGCAAGGTATTAGGACTTGGTATAGTGGCTATCTCCAAGGACCAGCACATGGGACAAAGTCATGCTTGTCGAATCCCTTGGGTTTAACCTCATGTCAGTCTCAATGCTTTGTGATATTAATATGAATGTCATCTTTGGAAAATATAGATGTGTAGTCATCATGGAATCTGACAAATCAAAAGTCCTCGAGGGCTTTAGGAGAGGAGACTTGTACAATGTTGACTTTTCTACAGGTCCTCAACCAGCCACATATTTACTAGCAATAACCTCAGAAGGCTGGCTATGGCATCAACGACTTAGTCATGCAGGCATGAGGAATTTGCACACACTAGCGAAGAAGACGCACGTCATTGGCATCGAAACTATCAAATTCCTCAAGGACCATCTCTGTGGTGCTTGTGAGTCTCGAAAAATGACCAGATCCAAACACCCCTCGAAGACTATCATGACTACTACTCGTCCGTTTGAATTGCTTCACATGGATATCTTTGGACCTACTCATTATGCTACTCTAACCAATGCATCATCTTTATGTGGCTTTGTCATCATTGACGACTATTCTCGTTATACTTGGGTACACATCATTGCTTACAAAAATGAAGTGCAGGAAGTCTTCAAACGATTTTCCTGAAGGGCCTCAACTAACTTCAACATCAAGACCAAACACATCATAAGTGATAATGGGACAGAATTCAGAAATACTAGCCTTGATGATTATCTTGATGAACTTGGTATTACTCACGAATTGTGTGCTCCTTATAAACCTCAACAAAATGGCATCGTTGAATGCAACAACAGGACTCCGGTTGAAATGGCACGGACTATGCTTGAAGAATATCACACTCCTCGTCGTTTTTGGTCTGAAGCAATCAACACTGCTTGCCACATCATAAACATGGTATATCTTCACAAATTCCTCAAGAAAACCTCATATGAACTTCTCATTGAAAAGAAACCCAACGTAAGTTATTTCGAAGTCTTCGGTGCAAGATGCTAGATTGGAGATCCTCATCGTAGCTCAAAGTATGCACCTAAAGCACATGAGGGCTTTATGCTTGGATACGAAAAGGACTCGCACATCGTAGATCTTCAACACCTATCACAACAAGGTTGTTGAAACTGTAGATGTGCGGTTCGATGAAACTATTGGCTCGCAAAGAGAGCAACTGCCTCATGTGCCAGATAAATTGACTCATGAGGAAGGTATTAAGCACAAGGCTAGTGAAGATATCATTCCAATCGAGGAGCAACCCCTTTTTGAAGAAATCGTCCCCAACACTGATGAAATTCAAGCTGGTGCACATGTGGAAAATGCTACGGATCAAATTCCTCAGCCCAACCAATGTCTACAACTAACTGATCCACGGATTGCAAATGAAGTGGAACTTGACAAAATCATCGATGACATCAATGCGCCCGGTCCTCTCACTTGCTCAAAAGCTTCACATTTAGTTAACTTTTGTGGGCATTCCTCTTTTTTGTCTATCACAGAACCCTCAAAAGTTGTTGAAGCCTTCATGGAACCCGAGTGGATTAAAGCCATGCAACATAAACTTCTTCAGTTCAAGCTAAATGACGTATGGGAACTCAACAAAAGACCAGATCCTCGCAAGCACAATATCATTGGCACCAAGTGGATCTACCGAAACAAGCAAGATTAGGATGGTCAGGTTGTGCGAAACAAGGCACTGCTTGTAGCCCAAGGCTACACCAAGGTTGAAGGAATTGACTTTGATGAAACTTTTGCACGTGTTGCTAGACTTGAAGCTATTCAAATATTACTTGCTTATGCTAACCATCACAATATTACTCTATATAAAATGGATGTGAAAACTGAATTCCTCAATGGTAAGCTTGAGGAAGAAGTATATGTTGCTCAGCCCCTAGGTTCTGAAGACCCTAAGCATCCAGACAAAGTCTTCAGACTCAAAAAGGCACTCTATGGCCTCAAGCAAGCCCTTCGGGCATGGTATGATACATTGAAGGAATTCCTCATGAAGAAAGGCTTCAAACAAGGTTCACTTGATCCTACAATTTTCGCAAAATCCTATGACAATGATCTATTCGTGTGCCAAATATATGTCGATGATATTATTTTTCGTTGTACTGACAAACATTACAGTGATGAATTTGCCTACATGATGGGTGAAGAATATCAAATGCCCATGATGGGGGAGCTGAAATTATTCTTAGGTCTGCAAATTCGTCAACAACGAAATGGCATCTTCATATCTCAAGAGAAATACCTCAAGGATGTCGTGAGGAAATTCGGCATGCATGAATGCAATGGTGTCAAGATTCCTATGCCTACCAACGGCCGCCTCTGTAGTGACGAAAATGGTATAGATTTTGATCAGCCTTGGCTGTTTATTATACCTGTGTGCATCTAGGCTAGACATTATACTTAATGTTTGCATGTGTGCACGTTTCCAAGCAAAACTGAAGGAATCACACCATAAGGCTTTGAAACATATTCTTCGATATCTAGCTCACACACCAACACTAGGATTATGGTACCACAAGGGATCAAATCTTCACCTCGTTGGATATTCTGATTCTGATTATGCTCATGACCGTGTGGATCGCAAGTCAACGTCACACACATGTCATTTCCTCGGACGATCCTAGTTTGCTGGTCCTCAAAGAAGCAGAACTGCGTATCACTCTCCACTATTGAAGCTAAATACATTGGTGCTGGATCTTGGTGTGCTTAACTGCTATGGATGAAGCAAACCCTCAGAGATTACATCATCAACAGGAAGAATGTGCCCCTCTACAGCGACAATGAGAGTGCAATCAAGATCGCCTACAACCCAGTACAACACTCGAAGACCAAGCACATCCACATTCGTCGTCACTTTCTTCGTGATCATGTGCTCAAGGGCAATATCATCATCGACCATGTGAAGAGTGATGTCCGGATAGCAGATATCTTCACAAAGCCCTTGGATGAGAAAAGGTTTTGCAAGTCGCGGTGTGAGCTAAATATCCTAGAATCTTCGAATGTTCTGTAAAAATGCACACATCCTACCACTTATGCAAAATTGATGACTTAGATGCGCAACACACGAAGTAACATTTTTCTTCAATCAATGAAGAATAACACTCTAAGTGTGAAGAAGTTAATGACGAATTTGATTCTCAGGGCCCTACGATAATTGTATCCGGCGCCTGAAACCATCATTCTTATACGGTGGGTCACGCCACCACCAAACTTTGGAAATCTTCAATATGGAAATTCTTCAAAGTTGAAATTCTTCAAATCTGAGACTTTTTCACAAAATCCTCAAAATTTTCAAAGTCTTCAAAATTTTCAAATTCTTAAAAAATTTCTGTGATAATCTTAATTGACTACATATTCTATAATGAGCTTTCAATGTCCTCAATAGCATTCACTTATTGCGAAGTCTTCAATTTAGTACTTCTTCTAAGTGAATGTGATCGAACCCGTCTCCCCTCTATTCTAAGCTCAACCTAGTCTATTCTCAAATCTTCATATGCATTCTATTTGAAACTTGTTCAAAGTCCTCACTGGGTCCTTTTCAGTTGATGACTTTGCAACAAAATCCTCAAAATTCAAAAAAATAATATCATTACCATCGTAACTACACCCACTACCCACGATCGGATAACCACGATCTCCACTATCTCCACCGCTTTGTACGTGAGTAGCATGTGTCATGCGGAGACGAAAGGGCAGGGGAAGTTTGGTCTGAATAATTCACTTCAGACCGTTTTCACCTGAGCTCTAAATAGCCCCTTACACCCTCCAGTCAAAAACTCTTCACTCCCTCTCGAGCTCAAAACCTAGCGCCACCGCTAGAAATCTTTGTCGCCAGTGAGGAATAGCTTCACTGCCTCGACCTTTCCATCCCCAGACTGACGCCGACTCCGGATCATCTCCCTCTGCCGCCGCTGGACCTGCTCCAATCGCCAAGTTAGGGCACTGAAGATCTGAACCGAAGAACTTCTGTATTTTACTTCCCGAGTTCATCGTGTTTACAAGGTAATTAAAATCCTATTTTACTACCCTATTGAATCATTTATTTTCCTTAGATTCATGAAATCGGTTATTCCTCAGAAACATCCATGTCTAGAACACTTGATCAATTTCACTAAGCCCCTAAATTCTGCACGAGATTCCTCAATTGTGAAAATTTTCGAATCTTCACAACTCTGGAACCCAAGATCAGAATGCACAGTCAAATTCTTCAACACACTGATTAAATTCCTCAACCGAAGTCATTTTTCAATTTCTTCAAATATGAGAACGCATATGACCTCTCCAAACTCTTCGCACCTATACTCCGTTCACAGGTACAAAATGTTAGCTGATGAATCACTAGATTCTCATCAACTTAACTCATTTGCAAAATTTCTTGAAGAAACATTACCTATGTCCTCTCAGAATTTTTAGAGTATTTTAAAATAGGTTTTAAGGAAAACTGAATCTGTTTTAGTTCTTTATAGGTTTATTGCTATTTCTTTTGTTTTAATTGTTTTAATTTATTTTCTTTTGTACTTGTGATAAGTTATATTTTGTTTTCTGTTAGTTAACAGTAGCTTTACAACAACAAAAACAAAATTTTATATTATTTATTTTTATTTGATTGCATGGAATCAATTCTAGTTCAATAATAACTTGCAAATTGATTTCATTACCAAATTAAATTCCCATTTGAAAATACTTTATATAAATAGTTTTATGAGTTTTATTTTGTGTTAATTTCAGTTTAGATCACACGCAATTTGTATTAAAGTTGAAATTGTTTTTGATTTAATTCAAGGATAACTTTGTTTTGATCATAAGTAGAGTTTGATAAAATCTTTTCCATTAGTTATGTTGCTAACAAAATTTTACGAAAAATACTTCGTGTTATCTTAGTTGTTTTATATTTTTTTCTGTTATTTTTTGCGTGTGTCTACTTTTCCGTTAAGTGTAATTAGGACGAAAACTATTTTGTGTTGTTGAAGTAGAAAAATCCATAGTTTTCTTTGTAGTTTTCTTTGAAGTTTCCTTTGGATTCTTATGTGATTTTTCTAATTGATTTCTTGGATCCTTTTAATTGTTGTTTGCTATATTGATTGCTAGAATTGCTTGCTTATGTGAATACTATGTTTGATTATATAGATTTCAATGGAGGGTAATGAATAGTCCTACCAAGTTATTTTTCTCACAGCAATATTATCTTCATCACCTTTACTAAGCGAGTTCAATTTGACCATTCGATTATTACCTTTGTCTATTTCTTGCATGTTGTGTCACCTTTTCAACAATCCCTCCAGTATTGTTATTGAATCTTATACTTGAGTAGTATGCATGAGGTAGGACAACCCACTACCATGTTATCATGCCCCGGGACGTTACTCATTTTGATGCTACACTATAGTAGACGGGGTTGGTATCATTGTTCGGGAGTGGTGTGAGATGGAGGACTCCACGTCAAAGACGACAACTTCATGATGGCATCTTCAAGGCCTGCACTTTCAAGACCTCAATACTTCGAGACTTGAGACAAGTTTACAATACACACTAGTGGGTGAAGGATGGTTTACATGAGCACCCTGGAAAAGCTAGTGGATGACTAGGATGCATGGAGAAGCGCCATGACATCTTCCGGAAAGCTTCACCCATACTCAAAAAGAGGGATGAATACTTCATGCCCGGAAGCTTACCTGTGTAGCCACAAGTCATTATGGGCTCTGGCTTAGTTTACCTTAGTTGTGACTCTGGCCAGGACAGTGCTACGAGATGTAGAACTACGTTAGGATGGATGGGTCCGGACAGTGATCACAGGAACTCTTTGGAAGACCATGTTACGTTCGTCCTGTTCACAAACAACTAGCAGTGCGAGGATTTACAAGGAGCGGACAAATCTTGTGGGTAAAGTACATAATACTTTGCAGAGTTAAAACCTAATCGACTAGTCGTGTCCCCGGTTACAGACAATTTGAGCCTCTGGACTTGGATCTATCTCTAAACTCTCAACACCGGACTGATAATTAATTGTGGGCAACTTATGATGATTTTGGGATATGAGACATCGATTGGCGGAACCATGTCATATTAGACAACTCTACAGTGAAAACTCCTGATATTCCTTTGTTGTAGGAAAAAATAGCTTTTATGTAAAAAGTCAAACCCAGAGCCACAGAGCCTTTTGCATATATAATAGTCTATACATCTGTTTCATATTATTGTGATCTTGTTGGTACATTCAATGTACTCACCTACACGGCTGCAACATCTTATGTTGTAGATATTTCTATGACGAGTAAGAGTTATGATTTAGGGTTACGGTCTACACTCAACCTGGCCTTGGTGTCATGGGACTCCACTCCCGTTTGACAGTTTCCGCCGAGACTCGTGAGGTATATATTAGTTTTACATTATTTACATGTGATTGCACTTTGATATATACAGTCATGTACTGTGTGTGCCAGCATACTAATCCAGGGATGGCATAGATAAACAGAGGCTTGACTAGTTTTGAGTCGGGTCGCTATAGATATGGTATCAGAGCACATCTTGACTATAGGACGTGACCCTAGAAAATGGCTTAGAAATAGGAAGACTTTGATAGGAACAACTTTTGTTCTCACTACTCTCGTAACTTCTAAATTGTTCTACTGAACCCTCCGATTTTCAAACAATAGATGGAGAACTACATTCTGAATTAAAGAGATCACTACGAAGATATTCTCGAAGGCTCATTCCTCATTGAGCTGGTACAGATGATGAAATTGTCAATACCTGAGATCAAGGTGACTAAGAGGAAGTCTGGATTTTAGGGTGTCAGAACTAAAGTTTTTGCACGTAAAGAAGACCCCAAGACTGAAGACATAACCTATGGAACATTGAACCATGACTGTGATATGGGCATGTACACTGATGTCCATGATGCAATCGCATGTTTGAGCTATCATCATCATGCTGACTTAGGTACCCACTACTTTGGAAGACTCGGATGGCAGAAGCCTATTGGAGCACACATCATCCTGACAGATGAACACAAGAGGAAGTGTTCACATGTACTGGTGTATAATAAAGAACTGGAGCCTTATATCAAGAACCTTCAAATGGACCTCCTCTTAGAATTATTTGAGAACAAAGCACTTCGTGAGATCCTCAAGGCTGAGAAGATGAAGGTAGCCAATATAAAGAAACACGATCCCGAGAATCAGAAGCTTCGTCAAGACTTGAAGAATAGTCAGGCCATGGCACATGCTGGTGATGTTGAAATCGAGAAGCTCAAGAACCAACTCCTGGAACTACAGGGACGACATCGGAAACTCCGCGTCAACAGGGATAATCTGGCAAAAGAACTTGATAATATCAAGCATAACCAAAAGAAGCCCATTGATGATGAAGACATGAACTATCTTAGTAGTAGCCCCACTATGAGAGAATAAAAGATGAACGTTATTGGGAATTGTGTGATCGACCATACCAACCTTATGTGGGTCGCGATACTATAGAATTGATTGAATAAATGAATGTTTGGTTGTTATTATGTTGTGTTCATTGAGTGGTTGGATAGATATGATATTCGTAGGTTTGAATTTATTAGAACCTTGAGGGATGTAAGTTACAGAGGACTAATAAAAGGACTTCATATGGGAGAAGTATCAGAAATAAAGACCTGGATTGAAGACCTGGAGAAATAAAGACTTGGTGACGAAACCGTAGTAAATCAACCTATTACAAGCAATAGAAACTTGAGTTAAGATTTGATTGCTGATTGTAGGTGAATTTCTCTCTCTATCCTCCCCAAGTCGGAAGCTTGAACCCCTGGACAAGATGCTCAATAAACCTTTTTGGAAGACAACAATATTTTACCAAGGAGACACATACATTCTTCTGAGAACCCATTTTCTGACACCTGCAGATGACAACCCTCTATGAGTCCTTCCTTAAGGGCCCAAAAACGATCATAACTCTGACTAATGCTCATGATTACCCAAAAATCCTGAAGGACATGATGAAGCACATTCATTTTCAAGGAGATGCAGTCTAGAAAGGCTACCCATTCATGGAAAGTGGAGTGGAATTTGGTGTGTGGAAGTACACCTCCACCATATGAACGGAGTTTGTCCAAAGAATATTGTAACACCCTCTGTTTAACTCTCCTGACTGATTTGACTTATCTCAAAAATTAGGACAAATTAATTTTTTTTAACACTCATTGTGATGCTTGATGTGATTGTTGCTTGCTTCCTTGTTTGCTTGTGTTTGAATCCCATTGTCCTGCTACTCGCCAAACTCACCTCCTTGACCCAAAACCCTTGCCTAATGATCATGCCATGTGTTTAGGGCCAGAAACTATTTTTACCAAATATTATTTTGAACAAAAAGCATTTCCTTGATTTAAGCTTTCAAAAACCCGTGAGCTGGGATTTGTACTTCAAGTCCTCAAATTAGGGAAGTTATTTAGCATAAACTATTTTACTTAAATCCCATTATCAAAATTACTTCCTAAAACCATAATATTACTATCTTAAAAGTTATTTTAATATTTTATTTCAATACCTTTGTGAGAGGCCAGAAATGGTCCCTTATGAAGGAAAGTTATTTTAATTGTTCTCAAAATATTTGAGAAAATTTAGGGAAACTCACTCGACATATATATTGCATATATATGAGCTTCAACACATGGTCATGTTCAAAATATTGGGCAAAACCCTTTAAAACCCTTCCTGCCTATTTCAAGCTCGTGAAATATTCTCCATAAACTCCTGTAAAATTCTAGAATGTCACATATTATATATGTGACGATCTTGACAAGTTTCATCTCAATCCAAGTTGATTTGATTCCCCTAATTATTCTAAAACCCTATTTGTCCAGATCCAAATTTGAGAAACTCTACATTTCCAAGTGTCTCCAATTGTGCTCAAATTTGGTGGACATGTTCTGATACTCTAATAATGCATCCACACCAAGTGGTGCATCAAGGAGAACAGAGGAACTTGTCCCAAGCCCCTCAAAACCCTCTTTGTTGATTTCTGACTTCGGGTAACTTTACATTATAAAGTTTCTCCAATTGATCCCAAACATTTTGGACATTATTTAATGCTCAAATAATGCCCCCACTCCAAATATTGGATTTGTGGAAATTGATTTGAATAGTTTTGTAAGCACAAGGCCATTTCTGCCCATTTCATGGGTTTTCGAAGTCTACATTGGAAATCTTCTCCACCAAATCCCATATTTGGTTTCCAAGCTTATTTTCATATATTATGAGATCTTGTAAAGTTTCAGATCAATTGGAATGCATCTGTTAGCCCTAGCATCCATCAAACACCTTGTGTGCACTCACCAATGTTGCTGCTTTGGCCCTTTCCACTATTACCCTCGAGCTTAAAATTTTACCACAACTCTCTATAGTTACCTTTTACCTCTAGTAACCTTGCATTGGACACTGGTCAATATTGCAGAGTGACTCCATGTAGCTACCTCTCTTTTTTACCTTGGCGGCACCATTTTTACCCCTCTTCCTATACTTCTGCTTAAGCCAAAGCCCCCACATTCTTTCGGGGCATCTCTAGCATGCTAACGGATCATTTCAAACCAAGATGTGGCATGATCATGTGGGAAAAATGAGGAGCACATCTGAAACTTGATTTTTGGCTAAAATATAGCTTTGAACTTCAGCTGCTAGCTAGACACCTCCTCCTGAGCTTAAAATTGACAGTCTTGTAGTACTTCCATAAACAAGACTGCTAGACAAGATCTCATCTCAATTACCTCTCAGTACCACCACCTTTTGTTATCCCCAAGTTTGTTGTTGCAAACTTAAGCATAGCTGAAACCCTGCCTAATCTGCTCCATTTAAGTTGAAACTTCACCAGTGCTTCATGGCACGCATGCCTTGCATGTTTGACACCTTGGTATGGCCAAGGGACGACTTTGGACACGTAGAGGGGTGGTGGCCACCTCCCTGACATGCAAAAATGGTGCTCTGCACCTTGTCTTCTTCCTCCAAGCCATGTACGGCCGTTGCAACGCGTCTCAGTGCGCCACTACACCCCCATTGACCAGTCCAAGCCCTACCCTGTGCCAGCTTGCGGATACGTCCCAAATGTATCTATAATTTCGGCTAGTTCCATGATCTTTTGGGTGACATTGTTACATGTTTTGCTACACTTTTATATCATTTTACACATATTTGGTCTAACCTACTAACTCAATGCAACCAGTGCCAGTTTCAGTCTGCTAATGTCTTTTTTGCAGGGGCTTTTACCCAATTTTCTGAAGCTCGAAAAAATCCAGAAAAATATATAAAAAATCAGCGAAACAGAAGCTTCGGGATCACTGAAGGAGGGTCACAAGGGGGGCCAGGGGCCTCCCAGGCGGCCTGCTAGCGCGGCCTGGCCCTAGGCCACGCCAGGAGGTCGCCTGGGTGGCCCCCACCTCCTCTGGTGCCCTTCTTTGGCCTATATTTAGACTTCCATGAGGAAACCCTCGCAGACTTTCTGGAATCGCGAATTTCTCCATCGTTCCGCTGCCACATCGCTTCCCGGCACCCTGCTAGAGGAAGGATTGACCTCCGGGAGCTTCTCCACTGCCATGGATGCCTCATGGATGTGCCATGAGTAGTTTTCCTAGGATCATGAGTCCATGACCAGTAGCTATGTCATGTCTTCTCTCCAATCTTGTGCTTCAATGGTTAGTCCTAGTGAGCTGCCCTACATGATCAAGGTATCTATGTAATCCTCTTGATTTGCTATGCTCGCTTTGTTGGGATCCTATGGATTATGAGATTATGTTCAGATCGTTATGAGTTATATATTTGATTATCCTTTTATATTATGTTCCTTAGTGATTCTTGCATGTTCTCCGTTGCTTTTTATTTCTTTGGCCAAGTAGTAGATCGTAACTCCAATAGGGAGCGTTATGCATGATTGTGGGTTCGGGCCCCTCGATGTCTAGCTTGAGTGACAGAAACATGAGACTACAGGATGTGCTTGTTGCCACTAGGGAGAAAACAACGATACTTGTGACCAAGGTTGCAAGGATTGTTTACCTTACGCATAGTTCGTTAATGCAGTTGTCCGTTGCTTTGAGTTCACGCTTTGGGTGGGGCTCGCAACTTAATACCGGAGAGATGTTCTGGATAGATATCTCAAGGTGGATGATTAGTAAGTAGATGATGATGAATAAACGATCTACTTGTCTTGGCGTATTGCCCATTACTATTGACCCTCTAACTATCAAGGAGCATAATTACCATTGCGGTGCGATCATAATCCTGTCAATTGCCCAACTGTGATTTGTTTACCCTAGAATAGTTGTTTATCGTCTTTTGGGAGAGAGACATGGCTAGTGAACATCATGCGACTCCGTTCCATATCACCATCAAAGCTTAGACCTCCACCATTTACCACTTTATTTACTTTTCCGTTGCAATCACTATTACCTTCCCGCGTGTGCTTTGATCCTTTGCAAACTACAAGGCTGGAGAGATTGACAACCTCTCTGTACTTTTTGGGAGCAAAGTTATTTGTTGTGTGTGCAGTTCCACGTCTTCTGCTCGCGCGAGGGTGGAAGCCACCTACTTGTTGAGCCTAGGAGTCATCCTGGTTCGATAAACCTTACAGTCTCTGTGTGAGGGAAATTTGTTGCTGACTACATCTCCACCTTCCACTTGGGGTATCCAACGAGGGGCGAGAAGTATATACATCACCTCATCATCACTTGCCTCCAAAACGCCCCTCGCATGCATGCTCTCCCGTGCGAGAGTGCGTCCACGGCTCAGCCGAGCTCCTCTCATTTTCCCCCTCCACTTAGAGTCTCCCCGAGCGCCCTGGATCCCCTAGGGAACTCCTCCCGGTCCCTTGAACCTCATAGACCAAGCCATTGGGGCTCCCACACCCCATCCTTCTCCTGCGGCCGCCATGACGCCGCCTCGGCCATGCTCAAATCCGAGCATCCCTGAGCCCCCTCCTATACATAAGGCGTCACCAGAGAACCCCTGCATCACCACACGTCCATGCTCGCGCTCCCTTGCTCTTGCTATGGCCGGGGCACCATCCCCACAGTTGCCGTCGTCGGCCTCCATGGCGGCCAGAGACTTGTGCTCTCTGCCATCTTCCTGCAGGGTAGATCAACCCAGGCGGCTGCAGTGGGTCTTCTCGAGCCTGCCGGTGGCTAGAACGCCATAGGGGGATGGCTGGACCCATCGAGGGGAGCGCCTGCACTAGCCGACTCTGCCTCCCTCGCTCCCCCAGCTCGAGTAGGAGGAGCAAGACAGACCAGCGGGTGGGGCCCGTCTGTCGGCGTGGCAGGGGCCGGGCCCGTCTGTTTTAAGTGAAGGCACCCCTTGTGCAGACGCCTCCCTGCATGGGAGACGCATTCCTCGGAATACGCCATCGGCATAGCGGCTGCACAGGCACAGCCGAGCCACTGGGCTGGCCCAAGGCTATCGTACGCCCTCTACTCACTATAGCACACTCTCGTAAAATCCTTTTTGCTCCTTTCCATCTTCATCAGAAAGTTCTAAAATCCATAGTTAATTCATTCTAACTCCAATTTGATTGATTCAAATTTCTGTAGGTTCCTCAAATCCAGATCTATACAAAGATGTGCTTTGCACATTTTTCCAAACAACTTTTATATGGTATTAATATTCAAATGCAGATTTGAATATATTTAGCCCCACCTTGCAAAAATCCTAGAGGATTCAAATCAACTCCAAATGGAGTGATTCCAATTTCTAGAGTCTTCTAATATCATGCACTATTTTTGAAGCATTAGTCAACATTTTTATCTGGCATGTTTCTGTTGCATTAAATAAATAGCTCCTTTTTGCTATTTATCCGATGTTAGAAAATCCCAAGAATATTAATACCAACTTCAAATCCAGTGAAACAACTTCCTAAATGTTTCTAAATTCACGCTCTGTTTATTGAGTGCCTCCACTCATTTTTAACAGAATGATTTCTGTAGGCTTCTTTAAGGATCACCTATTCCTCCTTTCGTCCATTCAAAAATCCCCGATGGTGCAAATCTCCTAGAGCAAGCTTGAGGTATTTTTCTTATGACTAGAGAGGTCCAAGAAAAATAAAACTCCCATTTATACAACACCTTTTTTCTGCTTGCTGTGTGGCTTACTGTGATTGTTTCCGACTATAGTTGACGGAGTAGACGGAGTACTCGGAGTTGGACCAGAAGACCTCGACGACCCCGAGGACTTATGTGAGCAAGGCAAGCAGCCCTTTGACCATGTTTGAGAAAACATTTTCATACATGCCAAGTTGAATACTTTATTCCGATGTATATAGTTAAGGTTATTCGGTGCACCCTAGCATGGTGTTACCGATGACTCCTCCGGAGCACAAGCATTGAGCATGACCTTACCATCTATGAGGGTCACGATGATCAAAGTTGACAAGTAGACAGTAGTGCTACACATAGAAAGAGCATGTGTGCGATGATGGTAACACAGAGTTGATATCAAAGGTTTTACGAAAACCCCATCGGGTGCCACTAATGCCCGAGGGTGATGATGTTGAGTTGAGTGACTACTTGTGAAAGAAGTGGTGCACCGGGAATATTTTGTGTGAGTGGTTTCGAAAATGGGATTAGATTTATGATGTGTCGACCGTCCCAACCTTACATGTACGACCACAATACCCCTTTATGGGACGGGGCTTTGTTGATTACTTTGGTCAGTACTAGCAAAGAGGCCACATTACTAGTGGCGGTAGTGATATGCGGTCACTCTCGTGACGGGGTCATACCAGGTAGGTCAAGTATGACGTTTTTACATGTTCCGGGCACACCGTTGGTCCCCGCATGGATGATACGGTCCAGAGTTGGTGCTCGTAAGACGTACATCATTTGGGTTGGGTACCAATCGAGTGGACTATTTGTCTAGTGTCATAAGGGGAAAGGCAATGATCGCGTACTTACCTTGGCTATGTTATATACCGTGAGTCGTGGTTGACACGGAAGTTTCCCGGATCTCGAGGGTACAGCATACAACCTGTGCAAAGTGTAAAACTATTCGAATAGCCGTGTCCAGGGTCAAGGATAGTTGGATAATCCTGATTAAATTACGTCCAGTTGTTTCTGCATAAACCAAGTGTGTGTGTGTGTGTGTGTTTAAAGGTGTTATCTGAGAAAGATGATATGAAAAGTTCGGTGACTTGGCATATAGGGTGAACCTGTGGTGTTCAACCCCCAGCAGATATGTTGATATATGTGACATGTTATTACGAATACTATCCAGTTATGATGCATGCCCATACAAGTATTTGATCATACTTATTTCAATCAAAACGTGCTTTCCGCAAAGGCTCCAAATTACTTTATTATCGTACCAACTGCATAGCCATATCATGGGCTATTTGCAAGTACATTAAAAGTACTCATTGGCTTGTCACTGGTTATTTCATTGACCAGGTATGAGTGAACAGGATATGGTGAAGAGTAATTTGGTGACGCCCCTGCAAGCTAGGACGCTTCCAGTCAGAATGCATGTAGGTTAAGGCTGATGGCATGGGTTCACGCTTTCGACCAATATCTCCGCTATTAGTCAAGTTTGGTGTGCTGGCCTTCAAGGCCCTTTATATGTAAGACTTGACCGCAATGGTCATTTTTATTGTCTGAAACGGTATGTATGGATCTAAGACTCTTGTTATTCAGTTTCTGTGTGTTCGGTGAGCATTGATCTCCGGGATCACTGAGCACGTTCATTCGGCGATATCGACTCGTAAGTCGTGGTCCCCATGGATCTAGTATCAGAGCCATCCTGACTGTAGGAAGCCCTTAGTTAGCACGGACGTTAGTTAGGACAAAGCTGCTTTCGAGACCTTTCAAAAGTACTTGCAAAACATGTATCTTTCTCACCTCTCCTAAATTTTCAAAGGAAGCAAGTTTTTTGCATTAGCACTTCCACTCTTATTCTCTTGACACTCCTCGTCTTCTTCTTCGAAACTTGCAAATGGACGCTAGCACCCTTATGCCTGACCACAGGATTACTAAAATCCTCGTGGGTAACTCGGAAGGAAGCAACCTTTTCGAGCAATCACCCACATACTTGGAAGACAAGCATGGCAACGCTACGACCAGACGACACCAACAGAAGTACCTCCATGAGGGACAAGGACATCAAGACCGAGAAAATGGTGACACCCTCGACATTGTTCCGGAGAGATGCAACCTTCACCTACGATGATCACGACATAATATGTGCAAGACCATGATCTGCATCTCTAATAGAGCGGCCCTGTCAATATCAAGGTTATGTCGACCACCACCGGTGGATGAGAACCTAGCCCTTTGGTCCGCCTCACCTTAGTGAGCAAGAAAACAGTTCTCTTCATCCCCCGCTCTAAGTGTCGATATCGTGATCAGTGTGACTGAGAGGTAGGAACTCTATCATGCCTTGTTGATATCATTGCATAAAGTTGGAACTCTCAAAGCCTTAGAAGACAAGAATGCAATGATAAGACTGCAAAGTCACAGAAGACCCTGTCAACGACAACCATGAGGAACCACCTTCGTCGGCAGCTCACCAGACGAGAAGTCATCAAGAATTACTTCCAGATCAACCCGAGTCGTTCCAGCAAACAACAAGACACATGGTGACACCATAACAAGACCCAGAAGACCGAGCAGACTCCTCTCCAATATACAAAGCAAGCACGACTCTCGAGTCCGAAAACCCCTAGGGTAGGATGAGTCGTGAATCCCTACACGAAGTCGAGTCCGTGAAATGGTTTGGATGGAACCATGTTATGTGTTTCTTGTTTTTGTTTGTTTGCGCTTTGATTTTAAGTCACACTTTTGCTCTAGGCGACAAGCATGCGGATTTATCACCTGCCTCATCTTGATGTTTGAGTTGACTATTCAACACTTATTTGATTGCACTTGCACTATACCACCCCCGTAGGCACTTCCCTCTATGTTGCTTTCTCTCTCCTACCTTTCTCAACAACTGGAGACCCGCAAGGCAAGATGCACCGAGGATCCACCCCGACAGACGACTCGCATGGAAGACTCAGACGGCAACGTACTCAACCAGGCACAACCTATAGAGGTTATGATTTTTCTTGAGAGTTGAGATCCCTCCCTAGCCCAACCTAACATCCACAAGCCTTTCTAGTTCAAATTTCTTGTCACGTGTCTAACACACGAATATGCCAGAGCACCGTTGAGCCCGATAAACCCCCGCTTAGCACCGGGTTCTTTATGGAACAATTGATCACAGTGAAGAAGTATCCTTCAATCTTAAGCTGGCACTAAAACCCCGATACCATAACAAGGACCGTTCTCCGATATAAGAATATTAGACTATGGTTTGTTGTGATGATGATAGGTGTCTTTTTGGTGGATCGTAAGACCCTTATAAAGGTAGGTGAACTTGGTGGAACAAGTTGATAAGTAGCATAACCTACATGTTCCTAGACTAAGTTTCGATTCAGTAGGACGAGTATGATCACGAGCAATAATTATTGGTGGTATAATTGAATTTATCAACTAGTTGACATGGTTTGATGACTTTACCCTAATGACTTGGAATAGCAAGTAAGAGATCTTGTTGGATTTGAGTTTCGGATTTAAATAGGTAACCTCAAGGGAGTATCGATTATGAATGAGGCCACATGGTTCGGAGTAAATTGGATTTAGCCTGACGATCTTGATTGTGATACCATGTTTCTCGGTGGATAACGAGTACGAGTACTTGGAGTTGTCGAATTCATTTAGGACCCTATATAAGTTGGCTTCGGAGATTAGTTTGCCATGCTATTGAAAGTTGGTGGATACACCATGACGTAGTTCTGGTGATGATATGTGGAACATGAGGACTCTAAGTGATCATGTAGAACCCCATCGGTATTGGAGTTGTAGGAGTGATGGGTCCAGTAATGATCGACCGGATGGATGGAGCACTTGATCGGGTTCATAGAAAGGAAACAAGACTTTGGATCGGTATACTACGTGTTTTCCTTAATATAGAAATGCAGTACCCTTCCCATTGGATGATCTAGCTAGACATTTGGATTTGTGGTGTTTTAATTCAAGCTTAGCAGCTTGTATGCTTCCCGAGGTTCTTGCACATGAATGCATGTACAATGTAGATATATCACACTTGTGGTGTTTGGGTTTAGTCCTTCCCTCAACCCCGGAGTTGACTAGCATGAGTGGTGTGGAGTTGACTTATGTGAGATGGTATCTTTGATGAAATAGGGTAATAGAGTTAGATGTCATACTATTGGCATCTAAGGAATGTGCTTAGGATAAGATGATAAATGTTTACTCACGTCCTAAGTTCCTTGAAACCCCAAAGCCTCACCGAGCCATAAGGTGATCAGATTATGACCAGAGGAAACGGCTCTTAGTCGTTGGAATATGGTCAATACTCCGCCCGACCACCACCCATCGTGTCTATGACAAACATGGGCATGAGGTACTAGATCATGTTGGACCACGAACCCCTTGGCCAGTGACCGCACATAGCGAGTCTCATGAGCACTACGCTTATGTGATGCTTGGGGGGAAGTATGTTGTTATCCTCAGGGATGACATACTTATTCACCCAACAGGAACAAGGGCACCTTATTCCTGTTTGGACGAGCCCCAGGAACGCTGATCACTATGCCTCTCGAGACTAAGGTGTTATCTCAAGAGAATGGGTTTCTCAAAGCAACCTCAAAATAGTGGAAGTGTACCCTACCCAAGACAAGACGAAGAAGCCATGATTGGAAAACCACGACAAAGAAGAAGAAGCAGTAGAACTCAACCACCGCTCCTGCGCCGACTACATCAACTATGTCAAGAAGCATCGGCAACCAAGCCGAAGAAGCCTTTGAACAGTGAGAGGAATCAGAGAGCCTCTTCTTGGTCCAAATCAAGAACGAGAGTCCTAATAGGATCACGGTGAAAACCTGCTAAAGGTGATTCACCCGCTTGCCGAGCCACAAACCATGGGAGTGGATGACTGGTCTATACTCTTGGGTAGCCAACTCATCCAGGACCCCTCACAAACCTTCCGAGATGGTATGACCTGTTCTAAACAATGAGTCTCCGAGCTTAGACTCATTGGCGAGACCCAACCCACACCCTTTCGCGAGAAAGCCTCGAAGGCCACTGCAACACCCTCAAGGATGAAGACCACCTGCGAGCATGGCTCGCCTACCTTAAGGGAGTCAAGGACTTCCTCGTCAGCAGGGAGCTACGCGATGACCTTGACCATTATGTTCCAACACGAGACATCTAGATGTCACTAACTGACACGAGCAGCCTCAGGACCAGCACCCACACACTACCTTGCCACGTATTACGACCTTGGGATACACATGCAAGTCACACACTTGCGAGAACTTAGTGCACGAAGCCCTTGACCCTCAGTCAAGCCTAACTTACTGCCAGAACCCTGCTCACGGTCAGGCAAGGACGATCGAAGTATTCGAAGCTCTATCATCAAGCACCTCAAGACCCACAGAAGCAACATGGGGACATGAAGACTTCCTCCGTCCCAAGATCTGTATCTCTCCAACACCTAGCCTAGAAATCTCGGGGACGAGATTTTCTTAAGGGGGTAAGGTTTGTAACACCCTGTGTTTCACTCTCCTCACTGATTTGCCTTATCTCAAAAATTAGGACCAATTAAATTTTTTAAGCCTCATTGTGATGCTTGATGTGATTGTTGCTTGCTTGCTTGTTTGCTTGTGTTTGAATCCCAATATCCTCCTACTGTCCAAACTCACCTCCTTGACCCAAAACCCTTGCCTAATGATTATGCCATGTGTTTAGGACCAGAAACTATTTTTACCAAACATTATTTTGACCAAAAAGCATTTCCTTGATTTAAGCTTTCAAAAACCCCTGAGTTGGGATTTGTACTACAAGTACTCAAATTAGGGAAGTTATTTAGCATACAATATTTTATTTAAAGCCCATTATCAAAATTACTTCCCAAAACCAGAATATTATTATTTAAAAGTTATTTTACTATTTTATTTAAATACCTTTGTGAGAGGCTAGAAATGGTCCCTTATGAAGGAAAGTTATTTTTATTGTTATCAAAATATTTGAGAAAATTTAGGGAAACTCACTAGACATATATATTCCATATATATGAGCTTCAACCCATGGTCAAGTTCAAAATATTGGGCAAAACTCTTCAAAACCCTTCCTTCCTATTTCAAGATTTTGGAATATTTTGAAATATTCTCCATAAATTCCAGTAAAATTCTAGAATGTCACAAATGATATATGTGATGATCTTGCCAAGTTTCATCTCAATCCAAGTTTATTTGATTCCCCTAATTATTCTAAAACCCTATCTGTCCATATCCAAATTTGACCAACTCTACATTTCCAAGTGTCTCCAATTGTGCTCAAATTAGGTGGACATGTTCTGATACTCCAATAATGCATCCACACCAAGTGGTGCATCATGGAGAATAGAAGAACTTGTCCCAAGCCCCTCGAAACCCTCTTTGTTGATTTCTGATTTTGGGTAACTTTACATTATAAAGTTTCTCCAATTGATCCCAAATGTTTTGGACATTCTTTAGTGCTCAAATAATGCTCCCACACGAAATATTGGATTTGTGATAATTGATTTGAATAGTTTTGTAAGCAAAAGGACATTTCTGCCCATTTCATGGGTTTTCCAAGTCTACATTGGAAACCTTCTCCACCAAATCCCAAATTTGGTGTCCAAGATTATTTTCATCTATTATGAGATCCTATTAAGTTTCATATCAATTGGAATTCATCTGTTACCCCTAGCATCTATCAAACAACTTGCGTGCACTCACCAAAGTTGTTGCTTTCGCCCCTTCCACTATTACCCTTGAGCTTAGACTTTTACCACAACTCTCTATAGATACCTTTTACCTCCAGTAACCTTGCCATGACCAGTGGTCAAATATTGGAGAGTGATTCCGTGTAGCTACCTCTCATTTTTACCTTGGCGGCACCATTTTTACCCCTCTTCCTATATTTCTGCATAAGCTAAAGCCCCCACATTCTTCTAGGGCATCTCTAGCATGCTAATGCATCGTTTCAAACCACGATGTGGCATGCTCATGTGGGAAAATGAGCAGCACATATGAAACTTGATTTCTGGCTGAAATATAGCTTTGAACTCCAGCTGCTAGCTAGACACCTCCTCCTGAGGTGAAAATTGACAGTCTTGTAGTCCTTCCATAAACAAGACTGCTAGACAAAATCTCATCTCAATTACCTCTCAGTGCCACTACCTTTTGCTATCCCCAAGTTTGATGTTGCAAACTTAAGCAGAGCTGAAACCCTGCCTAATCTGCTCCATTCAAGTTCAAACTTCACCAGTGCTTCGTGGCACGCATGCCTTACATGTTTGACACCTTGGTATGACCAATGGACCGCTTTGGACACATAGAGGGGTGCTGACCACCTCCCTGACATGCAAAAATGGTGCTCTGCACCTTGTCTTCTTCCTCCATGCAGTCTCCGGCCATTGCAACGCGTGTCAGTGCGCCACTGGACCCCCTTTGACCAGTCCAAGGCCTCCCCGACGGCAGCTTGCCTCCAAAACGCCCATGGCACACGTGCTCTCCCGTGCGAGAGCACGTCCGATCAGTCGAGCTCCTCTCGTTTTCCCCTTCCACTTAGAGCCTCCCCGAGCGCCTTGGCTCCCCTAGGGCACTCCTCCAAGTCCTTTGAACCTGCTAGACCAAGCCATTGGGGCTCCCACACCCCATCCTTCTCCTGTGGCCGCCATGACGCCGCCTCGGTCATGCTCAAATCCGAGCATCCCTGAGCCCCCTCCTCTACCGAAGGCGTCACCAGAGAGCCCCTACATCACCGCAGGTGCATGCTCGCGCTCCCTTCCTCTTGCTATGGCCGGGGCACCATCCCCATGGTCGTCGTTGACGGCCTCCACAGCGGCCAGTGACTTGTCCTCTTTGTCGCCTTCCTGCAGGGGAGATCAACCCAGGAGCCTGCCGCCGGCCACAGCGGCATCGATGGATGGCTGGAGCAGTCGAGGGGAGCGCCTGCACCAGTTGGCTCTGCCTCCCTCGCTCCCCCCAGCTCGAGTGGTTGGAGGAAGCCAGACCTGCGGGCGGTGCCCATCTGTCTGCGAGCAAGGGGCCGGGCCTGGCCGTTTTAAGTGAAGGCACCCCAGCTGCAGACGCATCCCTGCATGGGAGACGCTTTCCCTGGAATGCGCCTTCAGCATAGTGGTTGCGCAAGCACAACCGAGCCACTGGGCCGGCCCAAGGCTTTCGTACGCCCTTTGCTCACTATATCACACTCTGGTAAAAACATTTTTGCTTCTTTTCATCTTCATCAGAATGTTCTAAACTCCATAGTTAATTCATTCTAGCTCCAATTTGATATATTCAAATTTATGTAGGTTCCTAAAATCCAGATCTATCCAAAGATGTGATTTGCACATTTTTTTCAAACAACTTTTATATTGTATTAATATTCAAATGCAGATTTGAATATATTTAGCCCCACCTCGCAAAAATCCTAGAGGATTCAAATCAACTCCAAATGGAGTGATTCCAATTTCCAGAGTCTTCTAATCTCATGCACTATTTTTGAAGAATTAATCAACATTTTTATCTGGCATGTTTCTGTTGCATTAAATAAATAGCTCCTTTTTGCTATTTATCTAATGTTAGAAAATCCCTAGAATATTCATACCAATTTCAAATTCAGTGAAACAACTTCCTAAATGTTTCTAAATTCATGCTATGTTTATTGAGTGCCTCCACTCATTTTTAACAGAATGATTTCAGGCTTCTTTGGGATCACCTATTCCTCCTTTCTTCCATTCAAAAATCCCCGATGGTCCAAATCTCATAGAGCAAGCTTCACGTATTTTTCTTATGACCAGAGAGGTCCAAGAAAAATAAAACTTCCATTTATACAACCGCTTTTTTCTACTTGTTGTGTGGCTTACTGTGATTGTTTCCGATGATAGTTGACGGAGTAGACGGAGTACTTGGAGTTGGACCGGAAGACCTCGAAGACCCCGAGGACTTATGTGAGCAAGGCAAGCAGCCCTTTGACCATGTCTGAGAAAACATTTTCATACATGCCAGGTTGAATACTTTATTTTGATGCATATAGTTAAGGTTATTCGGTGCACCCACAGCATGGTGTTACCGATGGCTCCTCCGGAGCACCTGCATTGAGCATGACCTTACCATCTTGAGGGTCACGCTGATCAAAGTTGACAAGTAGACAGTAGTGCTACGCATAGACAGAGCATCTGCATAATGATGGTAACACACAGTTGATATCAAAGGTTTTACGAAAACCCCGTCGGGTGCCACTAATGCCCGAGGGTGATGATGTTGAGTTAGGTGACCACTTGTGAAAGAAGTGGTGCACCGGGAATATTTTGCGTGAGTGGTTTCGGAAATGGGATTAGATTTATGATGTGTAGATCGTCCCAACCTTACATCTACGACCATGATACCCTTTTATGGGACGGAGCTTTGTTGATTACTTTGGTCGGTACTAGCAAAGAGGCCACATTACTAGTGGCGGGAGTGATATGTGGTCACTCTCGTGATGGGGTCGTACCAGGTAGGTCGACTATGTCGTTTTTATGTATTCTGGGCACACCGTTTATCCCCGCATGGATGATATGGTCCAGAGTTGGTGCTTGTAAGACGTACATCATGTGGGTTGGGTACCAATCGAGTGGACTCTTTGTCTAGTGTCGTCAGGGGAAGGCGATGATTGGTTACTTACCTCGGGTATGTTCTATACCGTGAGTGGTGGATGACACAGAAGTTTCCCGGATCTCGTGGTTAAAGCGTACAACCTCTGCAGAGTGTAAAACTATTAAAATAGGCATGTTCACAATCAAGGACAATTGCGTAATCCTACTTAAACTACGTCTAGTTGTTTCCGCATAAACCAAGTGTGTGTGTGTGTTTAAAGGTGTTATCTGAGAAAGATGATACGCCAAGTTCGGTGACTTGGCATATAGGGTGAACCTGTGGTGTTCAACCCCCAGCAGATATGTTGATATCAGTGACATGTTATTATGAATACCATGCAGTTATGATGCATGCCCATACAAGTATTTGATCATGCTTACTTACAATCAAAACCTGCTTTCCGCAAAGGTTGCATATTACTTTATTATCGTACCAACTACATATCTGTATCACGGGCAGTTTGCGCGTACATTCAAAGTACTCATTGGCTTGCCACTGGTCATTTCATTGACCGGGTATGAGAGAACAGGATATGGTGAAGAGAAATTTGGTGACGTCCCTGCAAGCTAGGACATTTCCCAGTCAAAATACATGTAGGTTAAGGCTGATGGCATCAGTTCATGATTTCGACCAATATCTCCGCTATTGGTAAAGTTTGGTGTGCTAGCCTTCAAGGCCATATATATGTAAGACTTGACCGCAATGGTCATTTATTGTATCAAACATTATGTATATATGTAAGACTCTTGTTATTCAGTTTATGTGTGTTCGATGAGCATTGATCTCTAGGATCACTCAACATGTTCATTCGGCGATCTCGACTCGTAAGTCAGGGTCCCCACAACTATAGGACATTAGTTCTTCATTTCACGTATACCACAAGCAACCTTCTTTGATTCTGTTCGTGAAGCTACCTTCGAATCCATACGTCAGATTGGAGAAATACTTGAAGCAAGACTCCATCATACCCAAGAATACCTGAGTGAAGTACATGCAGAGATGATGGAGACGAAGCTCATGGCCACCATTGTAAAGCAAAAGATGGATGATTTCAAGGAGTGCCTCAGAATGTCCCAGTGGGACTAAAGTATCTCCAAGGGAGATAAATGAATAAAGTTGGAAGTAATGCTTGACCATACCGAATAATGTGGATGGCAGCATTTGTAATAAAGTACGTTTGAATTGGAGTTTTGAGAAGAAATTAAGTATGCAATAAAGGATTGATTATGAAATGAATACGATTTATGGATGAACCAATACCTTTTAATGGTAAACACACCAATAGAAAGGAAAAAAAGTATCCCACTGCTGCGGCAACAAAAGTCCTTCCCTGGCGCTTAGGAATTCTTCTTGTTACTTCTCTGGTTTGCGTCGGTTTTTCCCTTGAAGAGGAAAGGGTGATGCAGCACAGGAGTACTAAGTATTTCCCTCAGTTTGAGAACCAAGGTATCGATCCAGAAGGAGGGCCTCGTCAAGTCCAAAGTACCTGCAAAAACACAAACAAGCTTGCACCCAACGCTTCAAAGGGGTTGTCAATCCCTTCAAGATTGTTTTCAAAGTGAGATCTGAAGGCGGAAAGTGCAATGAAGTAAAAAGTGCAAGGATGAAAATATGGTGTGGAGTAGACCTTGGGGGCCATAGTGTTCACTAGAGGCTTCTCTCATAATAGCAAATATCATGGTGGGTGAACAAATTACTCTCGAGCAATTGATAGAACCGCGCAAAGTCATGACGATATCTAAGGCAATGATCTAGCATATAGGCATCACGTCCGAGACAAGTAGACCGATACTTTCTGCATCTACTACTATTACTCCACACATCGACCGCTATCCAGCATGCATCTTGTGTATTGAGTTCATGCCGGACAGAGTAACGCTTTAAGCAAGATGACATGATGTAGAGGGATAATCTCAAACCAATGATGAAAACCCCATCTTTTTACCCTTGATGGCAACAACACGATACGTGCCTCGCTACCCCTTCTGTCACTGGGTGAGGTCACCGCACGGTATGAACCCAAAACCAAGCACTTCTCCCATTGCAAGAATCATAGATCTAGTTGGCCAAACAAAACCCACAACTCGAAGAGAATTACAAGGATACGAAATCATGCATAAGAGAGATCATAATAAACTCAAATAAGATTCATAGGTAATCTGATCATAAATCCACAATTCATCGGATCTCGACAAACACACCGCAAAAGAAGATTACATAGGATAGATCTCCATGAAGATCATGCAAAACTTTGTATTGAAGATCCAAGAGAGAGAAGAAGCCATCTAGTTACTAGCTATGGACCCGTAGGTCTATGGTGAACTAATCACGCATCATCGGAGAGGTCATGGTGTTGATGAAGAAGCCCTCCGTATCTGAATCCCCCCTCCGGCAGGGCACCAGGACATGCCCCAGATGGGATCTTGCGGAGACAGAAGCTTGCGGCGGCGGAAAAGTAATTGCGATCGTCTCTTGATTTTTTGGGAATATTTGGGAATATATAGGCACAAGATCTAGGTCAGGGGACCTCCAGGGGGCCCACAAGCCTGGATGGTGCCCCCTGGCCGCGGGGTGGGGGCTTGTGGGGCCCCTGGGGCTCTTCTGGCTTGGCTCCCAAGTTCTCCGATCTTCTTCCGTTCGAGTAAAAATCTTTTCGGGGATTTTCTTCCGTTTGGACTCTGTTTCAAAATCTCGTCTGAAAAGGGTCAAAAACATGGAAAAAACAGGAACTGGCATTTGGCACTGAGTTAATAAGTTAGTCCCAGAAAATAAATAAAAGGCATGCAAAACATCCAAAGTTTGACAAGATAATAGCATGAAACCATCAAAAATTATAGATACGTTGGAGACGTATCACCCACGGAGTGGAGTGTGTACCAAAAGTAAGTCTGAGGATTATTTTTGTATGATGGTTACCCCAAGAGTATGATGGAATGAAACACTATCCGATTTAAGGGCGGTGTAATGTTGGATTATGGAAAGCTAGTAACTCCAAGTATAAATTAAAGTGGGCCTGCAACCCACGAACCTCATGATTAATAAGGAATCAAGCACTACCCTCAAGGAAGAAACTTGGAAGAAGTTATGATTGATCAACATGCGTTTTCTTAGGGGGATACGAAAACCCGAGAGTTGTGAAGAAATGATAGACGTTTGTTCAGCTTGCAGAATCAATGGATTTGTCCAAACTTTGTCCGTGGACAAGAGAAATTCTGCAATGCTTGTGAGGATGCCCGAGTGTTAGAATACGAGATTCGCTAAACCTTATACAGAGTAGTGATTTGGGTGCAGAATGGATTGATCACCATGACATCTCACTCTTATCATTCGCTCTTGTTATTTGGATTGGTAAAATCTGAGTGACTTACCCATAATAAAGTGACCACGATCATTGAAACCTTATTTTAGGCCTTAGATCGGTATGATGATGAACCCTTTTACATGGCAGCTATTGCCATACGTAGGAAATTTTACACAGAGGATGAAGCCAAGACCCATTTCACTGCAGGATAACCACAAATGGTAGACCACCATGAGATCATCGATAAGTTATTTAGAATTATCACAAGACTTGCCAGTTAAGAAGACCAAGTGACGGAAGAAGCTTATATCAATGAAAGAACACAAGATGTTGAAGGAACCATTATGAGTATAACGAAAGAACATCAATGAGGAAGTTATTGTGAGTAATGCGAAGAGACATTGCCAAAAACACCAGAGAATTATCATGACTTTGAGGGACCAGTAACTCTCATCCTAAGTGTGGTAGCACCCCAGATCTTTTGTGAAGCCCAAATGGATTTGTTAATAAGAGCCCCAAACCCTAACCTTTTTCTTCCTGGCCTCTTTGAATCTCGAGGACGAGATTCATTTTAAGTGTGTTAGGTTTGTAACATACCAAATTTTGGAATGTCATATAAATTACTAGATTGATTGATTGATTGATTGATTGAGTGATTGAATTTGAGTGAAATTTAAATAAAAACTTTGAATGAGAGGGAATAAAATGACTTTCCCCTTTTGTTTTTGAATTCAAATTCATCCAACTCAATTCAGTGAGAGAAGATGACATGACTTCTTCAAAATAAAGGATTTGAAAAGTGGATTTGAAAACTACTAAAACTTTTCTATTTGGAATCTATTTAATATTTAGTTCTATTTTCAAACTCCTCTTGCCAAAATAAAAAACAAATGAGGGGGGAACATGACCCTCAATAGCACGCTATTTTTTGTGAATCTATTTGAGCCAGAAAACCCAGGGGGGTTGTTTGAAAAATATTTGCAAAAAGAAAATAAACCAATTTAGAGATTTTCTGAAAAACGTTTTTTGAAGTTTTTATTTTGGCCATGGAAAAATGTTCATCATATTGGATTTATTTTTCAAATAATTCTCGCATATAATACTCCTATATTAGGAGTATATTTTATTTCTTCTTCTTAGTTTTACTTTCATAAAAAGGAAAAAAGTTTTAATAGGAAACCATCGCAGCCCGTTTCGAAAGAATGGGCCCAAAATCTCAATCAGGCGGATTTGATACCCTTTCAAATCGACCGTCCGACCGCGTCACCCCAACCCCACCTTCACAGCTCGGTCGCCCGTGTCGGTCACCTTCCTCCTCGCACCTCGCCTTTCCTTTCCTCGTTGGAGCCAGCACCCTCACCCCGATCTCCTTCCATGCAATGCCGCCCCTTTCCCACGGCTCCAGGCCTATAAAAGCGGACTCCCTCGACTCGTTCCTCGCGAAACCCCTCTCTTCGACGCCCTCCTCTCATCATAATTGCTCGCCGGAGCTCCGCCAATACCACCACGCCATTGCCGCACCATCGGTCACTCTCGAGGACCTCGTCGCTTGCCGTCACCACCATTGTCTTCACCTCTTTCACACGCACCTCCTCGCCCACTCTTGCGAGCTCCACACCCACTGGAGCCCCCTCCCCGACGACCACCCGAGCCACCTCGAGCTCGTGCCGCTCAACCTTGCCGCCCCCGAGCCTCTCTAACGCCGCCAAAAGAAGCCGGAGGTTCGCCACCGCCGTCTCCACCCCTTAGTTGTCGTCCGCGACCACCGGAGCAACTCCGCCGACCACCACCCGAGCCACGACATCGCTGGAGCATCGTCGCACTCCTCCCTCTCTCTGTAAGTTACACCAACATCGTCCACTATACGATCTAAATCTAACGGGCACGATTAGATCACTTAAGCCCGAAATGTTTTCTTCAATTTTGCAGCAATCCGCTTGTTTAGCTAACGCACGCACACCCCTCAGCCAACCACATCACACCACATAGCACCCCTGTTTGTTAGGTAGATTTTTCTTTTTCTATTTTTCTTTATTTCACAGAAAATAGATTTGACTTTACTTCCTTTATAACTTTTATGTTTTTAATTATTTTTAAGTGATTCTTTTTACATCGTGTCAAAAATTCTATCTAGTTTCTGTAGATATAAAGTTTGACCCTCTTTGAAGAATTTAAGTTTGAATTCAAACAAATTTGATTCAAATACTATTTTTCCTGTAACTTGAGTTTAAAAATATGTTTTGAGTTGGTTCTTTTTGATACTAGTCACTTCTCACTTTGTTTATAAGTAGGAACAATATGGGAATTTTAGAGTATCTTAAATTAGGGTTTTAAGAAAAACACTATCTGTTTTAGTTCTTTTTAGGTTTGTTGATATTTCTTTTGTTTTAATGTTTTTAATTTATTTTCTTTTGTACTCCTCACAAGTTATATTTTGTTTTATGTTAGTTAACAGTAGCTTTATGACAACAAAAAAATTATTTTATTTATTTCTATTTGATTGCATGGAACCAATTCAAGTTCAATAATAACTTGCAAATTGATTTCATTGCCAAATTAAATTCCTATTTGAAAATATTGTATATAAATGGTTTTATGAGTTTTATTCTATGTTAATTTTAGTTTAGATCAGAAGAAATTTGTATTAAAATTGAAATTGTTTTTGATTTAATTCAAGGATAACTTTGTTTTGATCATAAGTAGAGTTTGATAAAATCTTTTCCATTAGTTATGTTGCTAACAAAATTTTACGAAAAATACTTTTTGTTATTTTAGTTGTTTTATATTATTTTTTGTTATTGTTTTCTGTGTTTTCTTTGCTTTTAAGTTTAATTAAGACGAAAACTATTTTGTGTTGTTGAAGTAGAAAACTCCATAGTTTTCTTTGTAGTTTTCTTTGGATTCTTATTTGATTTTTCTTATTGATTTCTTGGATCCATTTTAATTGTTGGTTGATATATTGATTGCTAGTATTGATTGCTAGAATTGTTGCTTATGTGAATACTATGTTTGATTATATAAATTTCAACGGATAGTGACGAATAGTCCTACCAAGTTATTTTTCTGAGAGCGATAGTATCTTCATCAACTTTACCAAGCAAGTTAACTTTGACCATTCTTTTATTACCTATGTTTTTTTATTGCATGTAGTGTCACCTTTTCAACAATCCTTCTAGTACTGTTATTAAATATTGTACTTGAATAGTATGCATGTGGTAGGACAGCCCATTACCATGTTATCAAGCCACGAGACGTTACTCATTTCGATGCTATGTTATAGTAGACAGGGTTGGTATAAATGTCCGAGAGTGGTGTGAGATGGAGGACTCAACGTCAAAGAAGACAACTTCATGATGTCATCTTCAAGGCATACATCTTCAAGACCTCAAGACTTTAAGACTCGAGACAAGTTTACAATATACTCTACTCAGTGAAGGATGGTTTAGATGGGCACCCTGGAGAAACTAGTGGATGACCCCGGATGCATGGAGAAGTGCCATGAAATCTTGCGGAAAGCTTCACCCAGACTCAAAGAGACGGTTGAATACTTCATGCCCAGAAAATTACCTGTATTGCCACAAGTCACTTTGGGCTCTAGCTTGGTTAACCTTAGTTGTGACTCTCTCCAGGACGGTGATGTCGGGACCGCGATCCTAAGCCATAGGAATCCAGCCTGTAACACGTCGCATTCCTTTGCGGTCTCACGCACGGTTAACCCCACGGCTGCAGCCATACCTTAGTCGGGACCGTTTGCGCCTTTTGACTCACGTATGCAATTGTGTCGCTAGCATTCCAATGTCAAAGAACCCGGATCGACAAGTCTAGTCATAAACCAAAGTGGCAGTACCGCACAAGGACAGGCATACATGACCCAACAAAGCAGGTGTCGGTCACCAGCGAGTGTAGATGAGTCGTAGCAAGCTACAAGGACTCCATTACATCGCGTGACATTTCCCCAAAGGGGACAGACACCGCAGCTAAGAAGGACACATGTCGGTCAACCAATGTATCCGGAGCAGTAGCGAGCTACCATGGCTCGTTGGATCACAAAGGGGCATTTCTCTGTAAGGAGTGCTACTAAAGTTCACGGCTAGGTAATCGAACCCCATACATATCAAGTACGACACACGTACGCATGGCATACCGATATGTATAGATACATCGATGCATCACAACATAACCATAAACATACAAGCTTTATTTAAGAGGCTCGGAAGAGCCTCACACATAATATTACACAGTAAGGTTTCACGACCCATAATAACAGTCATTCAGTTACAAGCCAGCGGAAGTGTTTAAAACTGTCTGAGTACAGACAGGTGAAACTAGAGGGCACATGGCCTGACTATACTACAGACCCAACCTAGGGCCGGATCGTAGCTGGGACACCAGCTACTCGTCGTCGTCGATGTCTATGAAGAACCCTCCATTAGGGTCATTAGCAACCTCTGCAACATTTATTAAGCAAACATGAGTAGGGAGGTACTCAGCAAGACTTTAGGGTAACTAACTACACATGCAATGTATCAATAAGGTATTGTGGGGTTTCATGCGGAAAGCAAGCATTTCACTCGTGGCTAGACAACTTGCATTTTTAAATAATTTTGACAACTTGATTTCTCGCACTCGAGTCCACTAACACCACAACAATACTCCATCGTGGAATCATTCGGTCTCCATACGGAAATGCCGTCCACGACCCTCACGCTTATCTTGAAAATTTTATGAGTAGCCATTTAAGTTATCTATGAACAACATATGTCTCCAAGTAGTCCATATCCGCGGACGCGGCTATTCGAATAGATCCTAACCCTCCAGGGGTGTACTTCGTCACACACACTCTCGCGACTTATCGCCATGTGCACGTCATGCACCTCGGCAACCTTCAAGCGGAAGCCCAGCGAGGGAGTCGGCCACGACCGTTAACCACACTAGTACCTAGTCCAGCTTTATCGCCTATCTGAGAGTAACCCGTACGGAAGTCCGGCCGAGGTTTCCGTCACGGCCCCAAACGATGTGCGCAGGGTTCCCAAGCCCACCATTCGGGTGCCACTTGGTACACCGTGCCACTGCCTACCGCATCACGACCCACCTCTCAGGTCAGCACCATGCACGGCCTCCAGCATGACTATACACACCAGAAACTACTTGCAACTCCTGGACCGAGTACTAAGCGATTAATAAGTCGATCGGGGTCATATTTCAGGGCCCATCATGTGGTAGTATCTCGTCTTGGATTACATACACGGAACTCAGTTCCTAAGGACGGTTTCAATGAAACAACCCGCCATGTACTCCTACACAGCCTTTCACCGGTACCTTTACCAAATCAGGTTCAACACACAACCTTTGCTTACCGAACACATTCTCTCAATTCTGTTCATCTCCCAGATGACAGACCATACACAACTCTAAGCATAGCATGCATAGCAGGATAAGGCACATCATGGCTCAAGCAACTACCAGGTATGCTAGGTTGCAAGGTTCAGCTATTTACTGTGACAAGGATAGGTCATGCAAAGGAAGTGGGTTCAACTAACGTGGCCAAAGCATTTGAAGCATTTGATCCTAATGCAATAAGCAAGTGCAGGAGCAAGAACATGGGATTTATCGGGATGATCAAAAATGGTTGCTTGCCTTGTTGCTAAGAGGAGTGACAATATCCGTCAGACGGATATTCGGTGGAATCCGGGGGAGCGGAGCCTACCGAAAGGAATGACAACAACCAATATCAAACATATGCAATCAAGATGATGCATGAGCATGGCATGAGAATGCAAGATGGTAAACTATTATAGCGAACATGTATTAGGTTTGAAGTTGATTTGAATCAAATTCAAATACCACTTCAACCGAGGTATTCTCGGATACCATTTTAATTGATTCGACCTGATGCTCAGATCAACTTGCTTTTAATATGCATGGGATGACATGTTAGGTTGCTGGGTTGTAATTAGGACAGTGTTTGATCATGTCATTTATAGTGAAATTTAAATATTTTCCAAATTCCATCTACAAAGTATTTATAAGAATTAACTTATTCATTAATCTACATGTTTGGGTTCTGTAACATTTTCAAACATGTTTGAAAATGACATATTCAGATTCCTTGAATTTTTCTGATACTTTTTCATATATAAATTATTTTCATTGGAGTTACAGATTAATTTCTATGAATTTTAGAAGTTTTGGCCTTTTTCTGGAATTCTTTTAAATCCAGAAATGCATTTACTGCATCAGCCATACGTCAGCATGACCTCACCAGGTCAAAGGCGCCAGCCCAGGTCAAACCTGGCGGCTCGGCCCCACATGTAAGTGGCTCTGGGTTACTGACTTTGTTTCTGATTTAAATTTTACTAATTAAACGGGGGCCTCATGTTAGTGCCTCATTAGGTTAGCTAGAGAGGGAGGTTAGCGCTAATGACGGCCACGTCATCTTGCCGGAGAGCTGCCGGCGACGACCACATCCGACGGCAGCACCTCGCCGGAATCGGCAAACGGCGACGATTGGACGCGCGGAGACCACCAGGAGGTAGCTCGCATTGGGCCGCATCCATTCCCGTAGGTTTGAAGGCGAGGGGGTTGCAGGAGATGACAGGAGCAGCGACGGAGCGGCAGCCCGTGCTCGGCAAGATGGGGTCGAGGCCAGGGATGTGACGGGGAAGAATTGGGGGTGGCTACGGTTTCCTGGGAGCTCCCTGAGCATGCTGATGTGCTCAGCAGCGACGCTCAGGGGGGGGGCTAGCCACGGGGCGCCATGGCCGACGGCAGGAGCTCGGGCTCCATGGCGGGAGGGGGCTAGAGGAAGGGGGCTCGACGGAAAGAGGGGGGAAAGGAAGAAGAGCTCACGGCCGATCCAGGGAGATAGGCGGCTGGCTCGAGGACGACCTCTGGCCGGCGGATCGACGTCGGCTTCCGGCAGCCTTCGGTGGTGTTGGCGTGGGGAGACAGACGAGAGAGAGATCCGAGGAAATGAATGAGGAGGAGGGGATTGGAACGGCTCTCCCGAGCTTATCCTAGCCACCAGGTCGGCGGGGAGGCTAGGCAGACAGGAGGCGTGGCGCCCCTGGCCATGCGCCGTGGCGAGCTTCTCCTATGCCTTCTAGCACGAGGAAGAAGACGCCTAAGCCCCTCGTGGGCTGGGCCAGGCGACAGGTAGTTCTTTTCTCTTTTTTCTGTTTTGTTTCTGTTTTGCTATTTCATTGATTTACTATTTATTTCAGCTCCCAAATAGTTTGTAAAAACTATTTTGAACACCCCAGAATATTTGTTGGAATATTTCCAACCATTCCTAAAGTTTTCAATATTTTTGAAAGCTTAAAGTTTCTGATTTCAAATTTAAAACTTGAAACCAGTAGCTTTTGCATTTATTTAAAATGCTAAGAGTATAAAATAAATGGTTTCCTTTATTGCTTATTTGTTTCCAAGAATTAACAGAAAGATTGAACTTTTCTTGAGGCCATTTTGGGTTCATTGATTTTAACTAGTTTGGAATTTCCTTTAATTTGAGAAGTGGCTAGGATTTGTTGAATTTTTCTTCACCACTTACTTTGTTCTTGTTGAAAATTTCCTAGATGCAATGCAAAGAAAACATGAGCACAAAGCTAACTTGATTAAGGTGTGAGGGATGTGACAACTCATCCCCACTCAAAAGAATCTCGTCCCGAGATTTAGAAGTCGTCAGAAATAACGCAGGATACTCAAGTCAGAGACGATCCTCTCTTTCCCAAGTTGCCTCCTTTTCAGAATGATTTGACCATTGAACTTTAAGAAACTTAAGGTTTCGACGTCGAGTGGTACGCTCAGCTTGATCAAGAATATGCACGGGGTATTCTCGGTATGAAAGGTTATCTTGGAGATCAAGCGTTTCGTGGTCCACTTCACGGATAGGATCCGAAAAGCAACGCCTGAGTTGCGAGACGTGGAAGACATCATGAACCTTGGAAAGATGTGGAGGAAGTTCCAAGTGGTAGGCAACTTCTCCTCGTTTGGCAAGAATGCGAAAAGGACCAATGTAACGAGGAGCCAACTTGCCCTTGATACCGAATCGATGGGTACCCTTCAAAGGTGTAACCCGAAGGTAAGCCTTCTCGTCAACTTCAAAGGTCACAGCCTTATGATGACGATCATATTGGCTCTTTTGACGAGACTGGGCTGTTTTCAACTTCTCACGAATAATGCGAACCTGCTCTTCTGCATCCTGGATCATATCCGGGCCAAAGAGTTGCCTCTGTCCGGTTTCTGACCAATTAAGAGGTGTTCGACATCTTCGTCCATAGAGAACTTCAAAAGGAGCTTTGCCCAAGCTTGATTGATAACTATTGTTATAAGCGAATACGGTGAATGGAAAGCACTTCTCCCAATTCATACCGAACGATATAACACAAGCTCGGAGCATATCTTCTAGGATTTGATTCACTCTTTCTACTTGACCACTTGATTGAGGATGGAAAGCAGTGCTAAAAGATAAATGAGTCCCGTTGGCATTCTGAAAACTTTCCCAGAAGCGAGAAGTAAAGATACTCCCACGGTCCGAGTTAATCTCCAAGGGTACACCATGAAGAGACACTATTCGAGAGATATATAACTCTCCTAGCTGGCTAGCTTTTATACTCTCACGAACGGGAAGAAAATGAGCCACTTTGGAAAGACGGTCAATGACCACAAAGATAGCATTATTTCCTTTCTTGGTCTTGGGAAATCCGGTAATGAAATCCATACTAACTTTATCCCATTTCCATTCAGGAATAGCTAGAGGTTGAAGGGTGCCAGCAGGCCTTTGATGTTCTGCCTTAACTCGACGACAAACGTCGCAGTTAGGAACGAACTCAGCAATTTCTCTCTTCATCCTAGTCCACCAGAACCTCTGGCATAGGTCCTGATACATCTTAATACTACCGGGATGAATGGTGAGAGGAGAATCATGGGCCTCCTTAAGGATTAACTGCCTTAGATGTGGGTTCTTAGGAACCACTAGACGATTCTGGAAGAACACAACACCTTGATCGTTCATGGAAAATTCTTTAGCGTTTCCGCTAAAAATATTCTCCTTGATCCGTGATATACCCTTGTCACGCTTTTTGCCAGCTATAATTTGATCCTTAAGGGTAGGCTTCGCCACCAGGGTAGAAAGGAATCCTTGAGGAACAATATGAAGATTCAACTTCTGAAAATCCTCATAGAGATGTGGTTGACCTTGTTGTAGCATCAAATTGTAATAATAAGATTTACGACTTAGTGCATCGGCCATAACATTGGCCTTCCCCGGGGTGTAAGTTATCCCTAAGTCGTAATCCGAGATCAACTCAACCCATCGTCTTTGCCTGAGATTCAAATCCGGCTGGGTGAAGATATATTTCAGACTTTGGTGATCAGTGAATATTTCGCAACGATTACCCAGAAGGTAATGTCGCCAGGTTTTTAGTGCATGGACCACAGCTGGAAGCTCAAGGTCATGTGTGGGATAATTATCCTCATGTGGACACAACTGTCGAGATGCGTATGCGATCACATGACGATCTTGCATGAGAATGCAACCTAATCCTTGTCGCGAGGCGTCGCAATAGATAACAAAGTCCTTAGAAAAATCTGGTGGTAGCAACACAGGTGTGGAAGTCAGGCGTCTTTTCAGTTCCTGAAAACTATGCTCACGCTGTGGTGTCCACTCGAAGTTTTTATCCTTCTTGAGGAGTTCAGTTAGAGGCTTTGCAACCCTGGAGAAATTCTCGACAAAACGGCGACAATAGCTCGCTAGACCTAGAAAACTCCTAACTTGCTTAACCGATTCAGGTTGAGTCCAATCAAGGACAGCTTGAACTCTCTCGGGATTGACAGCAATACCCTTACCAGAGATTACGTGACCTAGATAGGTCACTTCTGGTAACCAAAATTCACATTTTGAAAACTTGGCATAAAGGCGATGCTCTCGAAGTTTCATCAATACCAGCCTTAGATGCTCGGCTTGTTCTTGTTCGTTCTTCGAGTAGATGAGAATATCATCGAGGTATGCCATGACGAATTTATCCAAATACTCCATGAAGATTGAATTCATCAAACGAGAGAAGGTGGCTGGGGCATTGGTTAAACCGAAGCACATGACGGTGTACTCGTATTGGCCATAACGAGTAACAAAAGCCGTTTTTGGAATGTCCCCGTTCTTGATCTTGATTTGATGGTATCCCAACCTCAAATCCATTTTGGAGAAGACTGAGGACCCAGCGAGCTGATCGTACAGGTCGTTGATCCTGGGGAGCGGATACTTGTTCTTTATGGTCACCAAATTAACTGGTCGGTAATCTACAACCATCCGATCCGTTCCGTCTTTCTTCTTGACGTAGAGGACGAGGCAAGCCCAAGGAGAAGAGCTAGGACGAATGAACCCTTTATTCAAGGCCTCATCTAGTTGCTTCTTAAGTTCGGCTAGCTCCAGGGGTGCCATCTTATATGGTCTTCTGGCTATTGGGATAGTTCCCGGAACAAGATCTATCACAAACTCTACATCTCTGTTAGGTGGAATTCCTGGCAGTTCCTCTGGAAAAACATCCGGGAAGTCACGGACTACCGGAATGTCTTCAAGTTCCGGAAGAGGGTTGGCATTTAGGAAATAAAGTTGGCATTTGGCAACTCGAGTAGACACATTTACTATCTCACCCGAGGGATGGGTAAGTTGGACATTTCTAGAATGAGTATCAATCTTGGCATAGTGAGCTGACATCCAGTCCATACCCAAGATGATATTAATATCCGAAGATTTCAAGGCTATCAATGAGGCTAGAAAAACTAGCCTGTCTACTAGAATTTCATTGTCATAGGTTATCCTTGAGGTTTGCCATTTACTACCAGGAGTTTGGACAACCAATGGAATTGGCATATCACAAAAAGACATGTTATGCAACTGTGCATAACTTTCTGAAATGAAGGAATGAGGAGACCCAGTGTCAAAGAGAACAGACGCTGGGTGATGATTGACAAGAAGCATACCCAGTATGACGTCGGGATCCTCTGCAGCTTCTTCTACTGAGACATAGTTCACATGGCCACGTGCAGGAGTTGGCTTCACATAGTAAGCTTTGCCCGACTTGCCTTGCCCGACGGACTTTCCGGGTTGCTTGGCACCCACATTTTGAGGACACTCACGGGAATAGTGCCCTGGTTCTCCACACTTGTAGCATATCACTTGGTTGGCACGTGGTGCAGCATTGCTAGCTGGACCACCATAGGTTTTTGCTGGAGGGTTGGGCTGATTCGTCTGAGGCGCCACGTAGGATGGCCTCGGAGTGTATCTTGGCGGCAGGGAACTGTTCGGAACCCACAGCCTGCGTTTTGGGAACGCGGAACCAGAAGACGAGCCAAAGTCACGGGAGTGCTTCCTTGTGGCTTCAAAATCAGAATGACCAGTCTCGGCACTGATCGCCTTGTTGACCAGGGCTTGAAATCTTGCACACTCGTGGAGGCGCAGATCACGACGAAGCTCAGGGCTCAGACCCTTACGAAATCTTGCTTGCTTCTTGGCGTCAGTAGACACCTCCTCTGTTGCATAGCGGGCGAGGTTACCAAACTCGCGGCTATAGGCATCCACGGTCAACTTGCCCTGAGTGAAGGCACAGAACTCCTCTCTCTTTCTGTCCATCAGGCCCTCTGGAATATGGTGCAGACGAAAAGCCGCACTGAAGTCTGCCCATGTGGCTGTTGGTTCAGCGGGACGCATAGCTTCAAAGTTCTCCCACCACAGATTGGCGGGTCCTTCCAGGAAACACGCCGCAAAGGTCACCTTGTTGGCCTCAGAAACATTCGCAGAGCGAATCTTGCGTGCGATGCTGCACAACCAGTCATCAGCGTCGAGGGGGTCGACAGAATGATCAAACTTTGGAGGATTCAGCTTCACAAAGTCGTTGAGAGACACTGCAGCATTCCTAGGCTGACGAGCCGTATTCTGCTCAATACGCTCTAACAGTCGGTTGGTCTCCCTTTTGTTTCTCTCTTCCTCAAGCATAACTTCCGCCAGAGAGGGCGGGTGAGGCAGGTCTTCCTGCGACGCTTGACTACCCTCGCCTTGCTCATGAGCAGGGGCACGGTTCAACCTGGTGAACACCATCCTGACAAACAAACTCACAGCTTAGACCAATATCATATCAATACTAGCTATGGATTAAGAATGTACTGAACACACGGAATGCGGAAATGAATATCCGAACAGCATGGTAACAAGCAACTGCTATATATACACCATGGTTCATACACACCCTTACATAGTTCAGTACAACCTTAACCAAAGAGCAAACTACTGAAATTATGAAACTACTCATCAGAGGCTTACAAGCTTCCTATACATTATTCATCTAGGCCTCCGGAATTCATTTCACATCACAGGCATACTTCACAAGTCACGCAGGGCTGTGAACGTACGGCTACTACCATACTATCCTTCCGCTGACAGCTCACGCATCCGCATAGAACATCTCATAGAGATTACCTCCATGACCTGGAAGCTCAACCTGCGGATCAGGAAACACTCTAGCCTGAGATCCCTAGGATCCATAAGGACACGGATGTGGCCTTGGTCCCCTGACTGGTGGTAAGAGGGGTCCCCGAAGAGGGGTGACTCCTCCTATAGCTGGCCAGTCAACGTGGGCCGGAAGATGGGTCCTAACAGAGTTCAGCATCTCCATATCTCCGTACCCTGTCTGGACTACTGGTGCCAGCTGCGTCAAAGCCGTCCACAGACGGGCACGGGTAGCATAAAGCTCCATGCGGAGAGCACGAGCATCACTGTCTCTGTTCTCTAGCGTCTCAACAGTGGACTGCAGAAGTGGATCCTCCATAGAAGAATCAAAATAGACTCCGCTGAGGTATCCCTCTTCACCAGGCTGAGAGGCCGGAACATAGCAGAATTCTGAATGCTGCAGCAGTGCTTGACTCGCCCTCATAATGGTCATCATTGAATAGGCAGCATCTTGTACTGCCATGTCAACAGTGACTCCCAACCCATAGGACCAATGGATTGGCTCCTCAGCTCCAGGGTAGTCTGGAAATACCCTGACAGTGCAGATATACTGACCCTGGTTGAAGTCTCGGAACTGTTCCTCCATTGTGTATTCGGGGTACCAGCGGTAACCGCACACCGACATCACCCTGACCAGCATGGCCGTATGACCCGGCACATCAATGCACCTGGTCAGACGTACCACCTGATGAGAAGGACGGCCAGACATCTGTAAATAGAGAGTAATGCAAAAGCATTAGAGCTTCGAATGCAAAATTGGGCAGCATAACGGCTGTAAATGCTCAAAAACAAATTTTGAGACAACCCAAAATGGAATAGCGTAACCACTCAACTATCAAGTTCAACTCTCTGATCATCAAACTTACTTCCTTTTTCCTAGGAATGAAAGAAACCCAAATATCTCTTGACCCGTAGTCCTATAATCTACCGATCAGAAACACGAGCCTAGAAGAAGATGACTAACCTAGTCCTTAATTCCCGCAGAAAAGACGAGGATGACCAGAATAGAATAACTTGAGAAGAGAACAAGAGTCTTACGTCCCCTTCCACAAACAATTCCCTTATATATAACTAAAGCAATTCAAGACTCAACTTCGACCAGTTTGGCTTAGTAGTCCTACAGTCAGTCAGGCTCTGATACCAACGCCGTCGGGACCCCGATCCTAAGCCATAGGAATCCAGCCTGTAGCACGTCGCATTCCTTTGCGGTCTCACGCACGGTTAACCCCACGGCTGCAGCCTTACCTTAGCCGGGACCGTTTGCGCCTTTTGACTCACGTATGCAATTGTGTCGCTAGCATTCCAATGTCAAAGAACCCGGATCGACAAGTCTAGTCATAAACCAAAGTGGCAGTACCGCACAAGGACAGGCATACATGACCCAACAAAGCAGGTGTCGGTCACCAGCGAGTGTAGACGAGTCGTAGAAAGCTACAAGGACTCCATTACATCGTGTGACATTTCCCCAAAGGGGACAGACACAGTAGCTAAGAAGGACACATGCCGGTCAACCAATGTATCCAGAGGAGTAGCGAGCTACCATAGCTCGTTGGATCACAAAGGGGCATTTCCCTGTAAGGAGTGCTACTAAAGTTCACGGCTAGGTAATCCAACCCCATACATATCAAGTATGACACACGTACGCATGGCATACCAATATGTATAGATACATCGATGGCATCACAACATAACCATAAACATACAAGCTTTATTTAAGAGGCTCGGAAGAGCCTCACACCTAATATTACACAGTAAGGTCTCACGACCCATAATAGCAGTCATTCAGTTACAAGCCAGCGGAAGTGTTTAAAACTGTCTGAGTACAGACAGGTGAAATTAGAGGGCACATGGCCTAACTATACTACAGACCCAACCTAGGGCCGGATCGTAGCTGGGACACCAGCTACTCGTCGTCGTCGATGTCTATGAAGAACCCTCCATTAGGGTCATTAGCAACCTCTGCAACATTTATTAAGCAAACATGAGTACGAAGGTACTCAGCCAGACTTTACGATAACTAACTACTCATGCAATGTATCAATAAGGTATTGTGGGGTTTCATGCGGAAAGCGAGCATTTGACTCGTGGCTAGACAACTTGCATCTTTAAATAATTTTGACAACTTGATTTCTCGCACTCGAGTCCACTAACACCACAACAATACTCCATCGTGGTATCATTCCGTCTCCATACGGAAATGCCGTCCACGACACTCACGCTTATCTTGACAATTTTATGAGTAGCCATTTAAGTTATCTATGAACAACATATGTCTCCAAGTAGTCCATATCCGCGGACGCGACTATTCGAATAGATCATAACCCTGCAGGGGTGTACTTCGTCACACACGCTCTCGCCACTTATCTCCATGTGCACGTCATGCACCTCAGCAACCTTCAAGCGGAAGCCCAGCGAGGGAGTCGGCCACGACCCTTAACCACACTAGTACCTAGTCTAGGTTTATCGCCTATCTGAGAGTAACCCGTATGGAAGTCCGGCCGAGGTTTCCGTCACGGCCCCAAACGATGTGCGCAGGGTTCCCAAGCCCACCATCCGGGTGCCACTTGGTACACCGTGCCACTGCCTACCGCATCACAGCCCACCTCTCAGGTCAGCACCATGCACGGCCTCCAGCATGACTATAAACACCAGAAACTACTTGCAACTCCTGGACCGAGTACTAAGCGATTAATAAGTCGAGTGGGGTCATATTTCAGGGCCCATCATGTGGTAGTATCTCGTCTTGGATTACATACACGGAACTCAGTTCCTAAGGACGGTTCCAATGAAACAACCCGCCATGTACTCCTACACAACCTTTCACCGGTACCTTTATCAAATCAGGTTCAACACACAACCTTTGCTTACCGAACACATTCTCACAATTATGTTCATCTCCCAGATGACAGACCATAGACAATCTAAGCATAGCATGCATAGCAGGATAAGGCACATCATGGCTCAAGCAACTACCAGGTATGCTAGGTTGCAAGGTTCAGCTATTTACTGTGACAAGGATAGGTCATGCAAAGGAAGTGGGTTCAACTAACGTGGCAAAAGCATTTGAAGCATTTGATCCTAATGCAATAAGTAAGTGCAGGAGCAAGAACATGGGATTTATCGGGATGATCAAAAATGGTTGCGTGCCTTGTTGCTCAGAGGAGTGACAATATCCGTCAGACGGATATTCGGTGGAATCCGGGGGAGCGGAGCCTACCGAAAGGAATGACAACAACCAATATCAAACATATGCAATCAAGATGATGCATGAGGATGGCATGAGAATGCAAGATGGTAAACTATTATAGCTAACATGTATTAGGTTTGAAGTTGATTAGAATCAAATTCAAATACCACTTCAAACGAGGTATTCTCGCATACCAGTTTAATTGATTTGACCTGATGCTCAGATCAACTTGCTTTTAACATGCATGGGATGACATGTTAGGTTGCTGGTTTGTAATTAGGACAGTGTCTGATCATGTCATTTATAGTGAAATTTAAATATTTTCCAAATTCCATCTACAAAGTATTTATAAGAATTAACTTATTCATTAATCTACATGTTTGGGTTCTGTAACATTTTCAAACATGTTTGAAAATGACATATTCAGATTCCTTGAATTTTTCTGATACTTTTTCATATATAAATTATTTTCATTAGAGTTACAGATTAATTTCTCTGAATTTTAGAAATTTTGGCATTTTTCTGGAATTCTTTTAAATCCAGAAATGCATTTACTGCATCAGCCATACGTCAGCATGACCTCAGCAGGTCAAAAGCGCCAGCCCAGGTCAAACCTGGCGGCTGGGCCCCAAATGTAAGTGGCTCTGGGTTACTGACTTTGTTTCTGATTTAAATTTTACTAACTAAACGCGTGGGGCCTCATGTCAGTGCCTCATTAGGTTAGTTAGACAGGGAGGTGAGCGCTAATGATGGCCATGTCATCCTGCCGGAGAGCTGTCGGCGACGACCACATCCGACGGCAGCACCTCGCCGGAATCGACAAACGGCGACGGTTGGACGCGCGGAGACCACCAGGAGGTAGCTCGCGTTGGGCCGCATCCATTCCCGTAAGTTTGAGGGCGAGGGGGTCGTCGGAGATGACAGGAGCAGAGACGGAGCAGCGGCCCATGCTCGGCAAGATGGGGTCGAGGCCAGGGATGCGAGGGGGAAGAATTGGGGGTGGCTACGGTTTCCTGGGAGCTCCCTGAGCATGCTGATGTGCTCAGCAACGACGCTCGGGGGGGGGCGCTAGCCACGGGGCGCCATGGCCGGTGGCAGGAGCTCGGGCTCCATGGCAGGAGGGGGCTAGAGGAAGGGGGGTTCGACGGAAAGAGGGTGGACAGGAAGAAGAGCTCACGGCGGATCCAGGGAGATAGGCGGCTGGCTCGAGGACGACCTGTGGCCGGCGGATCGACGTCGGCTTCCAGCGGCCTTCGGTGGTGTTGGCGTGGGGAGATAGACGAGAGAGAGAGAGATCCGGGGAAAGGAATGAGGAGAAGGGGATTGGAACGGCTCTCCCGAGCTTATCCTAGCCACCAGGTCGGCGGGGAGGCCAGGCAGGTAGGAGGCGTGGCGCCCCTGGCCATGCGCCGTGGCGAGCTTCTCCTCTGCCTTCTGGCAGGAGGAAGAAGACGCCTAATTCCCTCGTGGGCTGGGCCAGGCGACAGGTAGTTCTTTTCTCTTTTTTTCTGTTTTGCTATTTCATTAATTTACTATTTATTTCAGCTCCCAAATAGTTTGTAAAAACTATTTTGAACACCCCAGAATATTTGTTGGAATATTTCCAACCATTCCTAAAGTTTTCAATGTTTTTGAAAGCTTAAAGTTTCTGATTTCAAATTTAAAACTTGAAACCAGTAGCTTTTGCATTTATTTAAAATGCCAAGAGTATAACATAAATGGTTTCCTTTATTGCTTATTTGTTTCCAAGAATTAACAGAAAGATTGAACTTTTCTTGAGATCATTTTGGGTTCATTGATTTTAATTAGTTTGGAATTTCCTTTAATTTGAGAAGTGGCTAGGGTTTGTTGAATTTTTCTTCACCACTTACTTTGTTCTTGTTGAAAATTTCCTAGATGCAATGCAAAGAAAACATGAGCACAAAGCTAACTTGATTAAGGTGTCAGGGATGTGACAGGTGCTACGAGATGTAGAACTACGTTAGGAAGGATTGGCCCGGATAGTGGTCAGAGGAACTCTTTGGAAGACCTTGTTTTGTTCGTTCTGTTCTCAAACAACTAGCAGTGCGAGGACTTACAAGGAGGGAACGAATCTTGTGGGTAAAGTACACAACACTCTATAGAGTTAAAACCTAATAGATTAGTCGTGTCCCCGGTTACAGACAATTTGAGCCTATGGACTTGGATCTATCTCTGAACTCTCAACGCGAGACTGATAATTAATTGTGGGCAACTTCTGATGATTTTGTTGGGGCACAACGGATAGGAAACAAAAAAATTCCTACGCGCACGAAGACCTATCATGGTGATGTCCATCTATGAGAGGGGATTTCCGATCTACGTACCCTTGTAGATCGCACAGCAAGAAGCGTTAAGAAACGCGGTGGATGTAGTGAAACGTCCTCACGTCCCTGGATCCGCCCCACGAACCGTCCCGTGATCCGTCCCACGATCCGCTCTGGTCTAGTGCTGAACGGACGGCACCTCCGCGTTCAGCACACGTACAGCTCGACGATGATCTCGGCCTTCTTGATCCAGCAAGAGAGACGGAGAGGTAGATGAGTTCTTCGGCAACGTGACGGTGCTCCGGAGGTTGGTGGTGATCTATCTCAGCAGGGCTCCGCCCGAGCTCCGCAGAAATACAATCTAGAGGAAAAACCGTAGAGGTATGTGGTCGGGCTGCCGTGGCAAAGTTGTCTCAAATCAGCCCTAATAACTCAGTATATATAGGAGGGAGGGGGAGGGACCTTCCTTCAGGCTCAAGGGAGCCTCAAGGGGTCGGCCGAAGGGGGGAGGAGGAGGAGTCCTCCAATCCTAGTAACTAGGATTGGAGGGTGGAGTCCTTCTCCACTTTCCCACTTCCCCCCTTTTTTCCTTTTTCCTTTGATTCCTGCGCATAGGGCCTCTTGGGCTGTCCCACCAGCCCACTAAGGGCTGTTGCGGCACCCCTAAAGCCTATGGGCTTCCCCCAGGTGGGCGGCCCCCCCGGTGAACATCTGGAACCCATTCGTCACTCCCGGTACATTCCTGGCAATGTCCGAAAACTTTCCGGTAATCAAATGAGGTCATCCTATATATCAATCTTCGTTTCTGGACCATTTCGGAAACCCTCGTGATGTTCGTGATCTTGTCCGGGACTCCGAACAACATTCGGTAACCAACCATATAACTCAAATACGTATATAACATCACCTAACCTTAAGTGTGCAGACCCTGCGGGTTCGAGAACTATGTAGACATGACTCGAGGGACTCCTCGGTCAATATCCAATAGCGGGACCTGGATGCCCATATTGGATCCTACATATTCTACGAAGATCTTATCGATTAAACCTCAGTGCCAAGGATTCATATAATCCTGTATGTCATTCCCTTTATCCTTCGGTATGTTACTTGCCCGAGATTCGATCGTCAGTATCCGCATACCAATTTCAATCTCGTTTACCGGCAAGTCTCTTTACTCGTTCCATAATACAAGATCCCATGACTTACACTAAGTTGTTGGAATTATGCCCTAGAGGCAATGATAAATAAGTTATTATTATAATTCTTGTGTCAAGATAATCGTTTATTATCCATGCTATAATTGTGTTGAATGAAGACTTAGATACATGTGTGGATACATAGACAAAACACTGTCCCTAGTAAGCCTCTAGTTGGCTAGCCAGTTGATCAAGGATAGTCAGGGTCTTCTGACTATGTACAAGGTGTTGTTACTTGATAACTGGATCACATCATTGGGAGAATCATGTGATGGACTAGACCCAAACTAATAGACGTAGCATATTGATCGTGTCATTTTGTTGCTATTGTTTTCTGCGTGTCAAGTATTTATTCCTATGACCATGAGATCATATAACTCACTGACACCGGAGGAATACTTTGTGTGTATCAAACATCACAACGTAACTGGGTGGCTATAAAGATGCTCTACACGTATCTCCGAAGGTGTCCGTTGAGTTAGTATGGATCAAGACTGGGATTTGTCACTCCGTGTGACGGAGAGGTATCTCGGGGCCCACTCGGTAATACAACATCACACACAAGCCTTGCAAGCAATGTGACTTAGTGTAAGTTGCGGGATCTTGTATTATAGAACGAGAAATGAGACTTGCCGGTAAACGAGATTGAAATAGGTATGCGGATACTGACGATCAAATCTCGGGCAAGTAACATACCGAAGGACAAATGGAATGACATACGGGATTATATGAATCCTTGGCACTGAGGTTCAAATGATCAGATATTCATAGAATATGTAGGATCCAATATGGGCATCCAGGTCCCACTATTGGATATTGACCGAGGAGTCCCTCAGGTCATGTCTACATAGTTCTCGAACCCGCAGGGTCTACACACTTAAGGCTCGACGTTGTTTTATGCGTATTTGAGTTATATGGTTGGTTACCGAATGTTGTTCGGAGTCCCGGATGAGATCACGGACGTCACGAGGGTTTCCGGAATGGTCCGGAGACGAAGATTGATATATAGCATGACCTCATTTGATTACCGGAAAGTTTTCAGAATTACACGGAATGTACCGGGAATGACGAATGGGTTCCGGATGTTCACCGGGGGGGCAGCCCACCCCGGCGAAGCCTATAGGCCTTAGGGGTGCCGCACCAGCCCTTAGTGGGCTGGTGGGCAAGCCCAGAGAGGCCCCTGTGCAGGGAGATAGAAAATCAAAGGAGAAAAAAAAGGGGGAAGTGGGAAGGAAGGGAAGGACTCGAGCTTCCAATCCTAGTTGGACTAGGATTGGAGGAGGACTCCTCCTCCCCCCATCGACCGAACCCCTTGGGGCTCCTTGAGCCCCAAGGCAAGTCCCCTCCCCTCCCCCTATATATACGGAGGTTTTAGGGCTGATTTGGGAGAACTTTTCCACGGCAGCCCGACCACATACCTCCACGGTTTTTCCTCTGGATCGCGATTCTGCGGAGCTCGGGCGGAGCTCGGGCGGAGCCCAACTGAGATTAGATCACCACCAACCTCCGGAGCGCCGTCACGCTGCCGGAAAACTCATCTACTTCTCCCTCTCTCTTGCTGGATCAAGAAGGCCGAGATCATGTCGAGTTGTACGTGTGCTGAACGCGGAGGTGCCGTCCATTCGGCACTAGATCGGAGTGGATCGTGGGATGGATCGCGGGACGATTCATGGGACGGTTCGCGGGACGGTTCGTGGGACGGTTCGCGGGGCGGATCGAGGGACGTGAGCACGTTCCACTACATCAATCGCGTTTATTAACGCTTCTGCTGTGCGATCTACAAGGGCACGTAGATCTAAAATCCCCCTCGTAGATGAACATCACCATGATAGGTTTTCGTGCGCGTAGGAAAATTTTTGTTTCCCATGCGACGTTCCCGAACAGTGGCATCATGAGCTAGGTTCATGCGTAGATATCTTCTCGAGTAGAACACAAAAGTTTTTTGTGGGCGGTGATGTGCGATTTGCTACCCTCCTTAGTCTTTTCTTGATTCCGCGGTATTGTTGGATCGAAGCGGCTCGGACCGACATTACTCGTACGCTTACGAGAGACTGGTTTCATCGCTACGAGTAACTCCGTTGCTCATAGATGACTGGCGAGTGTCAGTTTCTCCAACTTTAGTTGAATCGGGTTTGACCGAGGAGGTCCTTGGATGAGGTTAATTAGCAATTCATATATCTCCGTTGTGGTGTTTGCGTAAGTAAGATGCGATCCTACTACATACCCATGGTCACCACGTAAAACATGCAACAACAATTAGAGGACGTCTAACTTGTTTTTGCAGGGTATGCTTGTGATGTGATATGGCCAACGATGTGATGTGATATATTGGATGTATGAGATGATCATGTTGTAATAGTTAATATCGACTTGCACGTCGATGGTACGGCAACCGGCAGGAGCCATAGGGTTGTCTTTAAACTAACGTTTGTGCTTGCAGATGCGTTTACTATATTGCTAGGATGTAGCTTTAGTAGTAATAGCATGAGTAGCACGACAACCCCGATGGCGACACGTTGATGGAGATCATGGTGTGGCGCCGGTGACAGAAGATCGTGTCGGTGCTTTGGTGATGGAGATCAAGAAGCACGTGATGATGGCCATATCATATCACTTATGAATTGCATGTGATGTTAATCCTTTTATGCACCTTATTTTGCTTAGAACGACGGTAGCATTATGAGGTGATCTCTCACTAAAATTTCAAGAAGAAATTGTGTTCTCCCCGACTGTGCACCGTTGCTACAGTTTGTCGTTCCGAGACACCACGTGATGATCGGGTGTGATAGACTCAACGTTCACATACAACGGGTGCAAAACAGTTGCACACGCGGAACACTCGGGTTAAGCTTGACGAGCCTAGCATGTGCAGACATGGCCTCGGAACACATGAGACCGAAAGGTCGATCATGAATCATATAGTTGATATGATTAGCATAGGGATACTTACAACTGAAACTATCCTCAACTCACGTGATGATCGGACTTGATCTAGTGGAATTGGATCATGAACCACTCAAATGACAAGAGAGATGTACTTTTTGAGTGGGAGTTTAGCAAGTAATTTGATTAAGTTAAACTCTAATTATCTTGAACATAGTCTAAGTCCACTTTGAATATATTTGTGTTGTAGATGATGGCTCACGCGATAGTCACCCTGAATTTTAATACGTTCCTAGAGAAAGCTAAGTTGAAAGATGATGGAAGCAACTTTGTAGACTGGGCTCATAATCTTAAGTTGATCCTACAAGCTGGGAAGAAGTATTATGTCCTTGATGCTGCGCTAGGAGATGAACCACCCGCTACGGCTGACCAAGATGTTAAGAACGCTTGGTTAACACGTAAGGAGGACTACTCAGTAGTTCAATGTGCAGTCTTGTATGGCTTAGAACCGGGACTTCAACGTCGCTTTGAGCATCATGGAGCATATGAGATGTTCGAGGAGTTGAAGTTTATCTTTCAGAAGAACGCCCGGATCGAGAGGTATGAGACCTCCGATAAATTCTATGCTTGCAAGATGGAGGAGAATACGTCTGTCAGTGAACACGTGCTCAAAATGTTTGGGTACTCAAACCGTCTAGCTGAGCTGGGGAGTGAACTCCCGCAAGAGGCTATCACTGACAGAATTCTTCAATCACTGCCGCCAAGCTATAAGGGCTTTGTGTTGAACTACAACATGCAAGGGATGAACAAGTCACCCGGTGAGTTGTTTGCGATGCTGAAAGTCGCAGAGTCAGAACTCCGTAAAAAACATCAAGTGTTGATGGTGAATAAGACCACTAGTTTCAAGAGAAACGGCAAAGGAAAGAAGGGTAATTCAAAGAAGAGCGGCAAACCTGTTGCCAATCCGACGAAGAAACCCAAAGCTGGACCTAATCCTGAAATGGAGTGCTATTATTGCAAGGGTATGGGTCACTGGAAGCGGAACTGTCCCAAGTATCTGGCTGATAAGAAGGCGGCCAAAGAAAAATTAGGTATATTTGATATACATGTTATTGATGTGTACTTAACCAGCTCTCGTAGTAGTGCCTAGCTATTCGATACCGGTTCTGTTGCTCATATTTGCAACTCGAAACAGGAACTGCTGAATAGGCGAAGGCTAGCGAAAGATGAAGTGACAATGCGCGTGGGAAATGGTTCCAAGGTTGATGCAACCGCCGTCGGCACTGTTTCAGTTCAGTTACCATCAGGATTAGTTATGAACTTGAATAATTGTTATTTAGTGCGTGCGTTAAGCATGAACATTATATCTGGATCTTGTTTATTGCGAGATCGTTACTCGTTTAAGTCAGAGAATATTGGTTGTTCTATTTATATGAGTAATATCTTTTATGGTCATGCACCCAATGTGAGAGGATTGTTCATATTGAATCTTGATAGTGATAATACACACATACATAACATTGAGACCAAAAGAGTTAGAGTTAACAATGATAGCGCCATGTTTTTGTGGCACTGCCGCTTAGGTCATATTGGTGTAAAGCGCATGAAGAAACTCCATATCGATGGACTTTTGGAGTCACTTGACTTTGATTCACTTGACACATGCGAACCATGCCTCATGGGCAAGATGACTAAAACTCCGTTCTCCGGAACAATGGAGCGTGCAAGTGACTTGTTGGAAATCATACATACCGATGTGTGTGGTCCGATGAGCGTGGAGGCACGCGGCGGATATCGTTATTTTCTCACCTTCACTGAAGATTTGAGTAGATATGGTTATGTCTACTTAATGAAGCACAAGTCTAAAACATTTGAAAAGTTCAAGCAATTTCAGAGTGAAGCTGAAAATCATCGTAACAAGAAGATCAAATTCCTACGGTCTGATCGTGGGGGTGAATATGTGAGTTTCGAGTTTGGTGCTCACTTAAGACAATGTGGAATTGTTTCACAGTTGACACCGCGTGGAACACCATAGCGTAATGGTGTGTCCGAATGTCGTAATCGTACTTTATTAGAGATGGTGCGATCTATGATGTCTCTTACTGATTTGCCGTTATCGTTTTGGGGTTATGCATTAGAAACAGCTGCATTCACTTTAAATAGGGCACCATCAAAATCCGTTGAGACGACACCATACAAACTTTGGTATGGCAAAAGACCAAAGTTGTCGTTTCTCAAAGTTTGGGGATGTGATGCTTATGTCAAAATGCTTCAGCCTGAAAAGCTGGAACCCAAAGCGGAAAAGTGCATCTTCATAGGTTACCCGAAAGAGACAGTTGGGTACACCTTCCATCTCAAATCCGAGGGCAAAGTGTTTGTTGCTAAGAACGGAGCTTTTCTCGAGAAGGAGTTTCTCTCGGGAGAATTGAGTGGGAGGAAGATAGAACTTGATAAGGTTGTCGAACCTCTCATCCCTCTGGATGGTGGCACAGGGCAAGGGGAAACCCCTGTCGTTGCGACGCCGGTTGAGGAGGAAGTTAATGATGATGATCATGAAACTCCGGATCAAGTTCCTGTCGAACCTCGCAGGTCGACGAGACCACGTACTACTCCAGAGTGGTACGGTAACCCCGTCTTATCAATTATGTTGTTAGACAACAATGAGCCTGCGAATTATGAAGAAGCAATGGTGGGCACGGATTCCAACAAATGGATGGAGGCCATGAAGTCCGAAATAGGATCTATGTATTAAAACAAAGTATGGACTTTGGAAGTACTACCTAAAGGCCGCAAGGCTATTCAGAACAAATGGATATTTAAGAAGAAGACGGACGCTGACGGTAATGTGACCGTTTATAAATTTCGACTTGTGGAAAAGGGTTTTTCACAAGTTCAAGGAGTTGACTACAATGAGACGTTCTCACCCGTAGCGATGATTAAGTCCGTCAGAATCATGTTAGCAATAGCTGCATTTTTCGATTATGAAATCTAGCAGATGGATGTCAAAACGGTGTTCCTTAACGGTTTCCTTAAGGAAGAGTTGTATATGATACAACCCGAAGGTTTTGTCGATCCCAAAAATGCTAACAAAGTGTGCAAGCTCCAGCGATCCATTTATGGACTGGTGAAAGCATCTCGGAGTTGGAATAAACGCTTTGATGAGGTGATCAAAGCATTTGGGTTTATACAAGTGGTTGGAGAATCTTGTATTTACAAGAAAGTGAGTGGGAGCTCTGTGGCGTTTCTAATATTATATGTGAATGACATATTGCTGATTGGAAACAACGTGGAGTTTTTGGAGAGCATAAAGGATTACTTGAATAAAATTTCTCTATGAAGGACCTAGGAGAAGCTGCTTACATTCTAGGCATTAAGATCTATAGGGATAGATCGAAACGCCTAATAGGACTTTCACACAGTACACACCTTGATAAAGTTTTGAATAGGTTCAAAATGGAACAGTCCAAGAAGGGGTTCTTGCCAGTTTTACAAGGTACGAGATTGAGTAAGACTCTGTTCCCAGCAACTGATAAAGATAGAGAGCATATGAGCACCGTCTCCTATGCTTCAGCCATAGGTTCTATCATGTATGCAATGTTGTGCACTAGACCGGACGTTAGCCTGGCCATAAGTATGGCAAGAAGGTTCCAGAGTAATCCAGGAGTGGATCACTGGACGACGGTCAAGAATATCCTGAAGTACCTGAAAAGGACTAAGGATATGTTTCTCGTGTATGGAGGTGATGAAGAGCTCGCCGTAAAAGGTTACGTCGATGCAAGCTTTGACACGGATCCGGACGACTCTAAGTCGCAGACCGGATACGTATTTATTCTTAGCGGGGGTGCGGTAAGCTGGTGCAGTTCCAAGCAAAGCGTCGTAGCTGATTCTACATGTGAAGCGGAGTACATGGCTGCCTCGGAGGCAGCTAAGGAGGGTGTCTGGATGAAGCAGTTCATGACGGATCTTGGACTAGTGCCAAGCGCACTGAATCCAATAACCTTGCTCTGTGACAACATGGGTGCCATTGCCTTAGCAAAGGAACCACGGTTTCACAAGAAGAACAGACACATCAAACGACGCTTCAACCTCATCCGCGACTACTACGAAGGGGAGGACGTAAATATATGCAAAGTGCACACGGATCTGAATGTAGCAGACCCGCTGACTAAACCTCTTCCACGGGCAAACCATGATCAACACCAGAACTGTATGGGTGTTAGATTTATTACAATGTAATTCGCATGGTGATGTGAGGGCTAGATTATTGACTCTAGTGCAAGTGGGAGACTGTTGGAATTATGCCCTAGAGGCAACGATAAATAAGTTATTATTATAATTCATGTGTCAAGATAATCGTTTATTATCCATGCTATAATTGTGTTGAATGAAGACTTAGATACATGTGTGGATACATAGACAAAACACTCTCCCTAGCAGGCCAATAGTTGGCTAGCCAGTTGATCAAGGATAGTCAGGGTCTTCTGACTATGTACAAGGTGTTGTTACTTGATAACTCGATCACATCATTGGGAGAATCATGTGATGGACTAAACCCAAACTAATAGACGTAGCATGTTGATCGTGTCATTTTATTGCAACTATTTTCTGCATGTCAAGTATTTATTCCTATGACCATGAGATCATATAACTCACTGACACCGGAGGAATACTTTGTGTGTATCAAACGTCACAGCGTAACTGGGTGGCTATAAATATGCTCTACAGGTATCTCCGAAGGTGTCCGTTGATTTAGTATGGATCAAGACTGGGATTTGTCACTCCGTGTGACAGAGAGGTATCTCGGGGCCCACTCGATAATACAACATCACACACAAGCCTTGCAAGCAATGTGACTTAGTGTAAGTTGCGGGATCTTGTATTACGGAACGAGAAAAGAGACTTGCCGGTAAACGAGATTGAGATAGGTATGCGGATACTGAGGATAAAATCTCGGGCAAGTAACATACCGAAGGACAAAGGGAATGACATACGGGATTATATGAATCCTTGGCACTGAGGTTCAAACGATAAGATCTTCATAGAATACGTCGGATCCAATATGGGCATCCAGGTCCCGCTATTGGACATTGACCGAGGAGTCCCTCGGGTCATGTCTACATAGTTCTCGAACCCGCAGGATCTGCACACTTAAGGTTCGACGTTGTTTTATGCGTATTTGAGTTATATGGTTTGTTACCGAATGTTGTTCGGAGTCCCGGATGATATCACGGACGTCACGAGGGTTTCTGGAATGGTCCGGAGACGAAGATTGATATATAGGATCACCTCATTTGATTACCGGAAGGTTTTCGGAATTACCGGGAATGTACCGGGAATGACTTATGGGTTCCGGATGTTCACCGGGGGGGAGCCCACCCCGGGGATGCCCATAGGCCTTAGGGGTGCCGCACCAGCCCTTAGTGGGCTGGTGGGCAAGCCCACAGAGGCCCGTGTGCAGGGAGACAGAAAATCAAAGGAGAAAAAAAGGGGAAGTGGGAAGGAAGGGAAGGACTCCACCTTCCAATCCTCGTTGGACTAGGATTTGAGGAGGACTCCTCCTCCCCCCCATCGGCCGAACCCCTTGGGGCTCCTTGAGCCCCAAGGAAAGGCCCCTCCCCTCCCCCTATATATACGGAGGTTTTAGGGCTGATTTGAGACAACTTTTCCACGACAGCCCGACCACATACCTCCACGGTTTTTCCTCTAGATCGTGTTTCTGCGGAGCTAGGGCGGAGCCCTGCTGAGATTAGATCACCACCAACCTCCAGAGCGCCGTCACGCTGTCGGAAAACTCATCTACTTATCCATCTCTCTTGCTTGATCAAGAAGGCAGAGATCATCGTCGAGCTGTACGTGTGCTGAACGCGGAGGTGCCGTCCGTTCGGCACTAGATCGGAGCGGATCGTGGGACGGATCGCGGGACGGATCGCGGGACGGTTCGCGGGGTGGATCGAGGGATGTGAGGATGTTCCACTACATCAACCGTGTTTATTAATGCTTCTGTTGTGCGATCTACAAGGGTACGTAGATCTGAAATCCCCCTCGTAGATGAACATCACCATGATAGGTTTTCGTGCGCGTAGGAAATTTTTTGTTTCCCATGTGACGTTCCCCAACATAAGTCACATTGCTTGCAAGGCTTGTGTGTGATGTTGTATTACCGAGTGGGCCTCGAGATACCTCTCCATCACACGGAGTGACAAATCCGAGTCTTGATCCATATTAACTAAACGGGCACCTTCGGAGATACCTGTAGAGCATCTTTATAGTCACCCAGTTACGTTGTGACGTTCGATACACACAAGGCATTCCTTCGGTGCCAGTGAGTTATATGATCTCATGGTCATACGAATAAATACTTGACATGCAGAAAATAGTAGCAACAAAATGACACGATCAACATGCTACGTTCATTATTTGGGTCTAGTCCATCACATGATTCTCCTAATGATGTGATCCTGTTATCAAGTGACAACACTTGCCTATGGTCAGGAAACCTTGACCATCTTTGATCAATGAGCTAGTCAACTAGAGGCTTACTAGGGACAGTGTTTTGTCTATGTATCCACACATGTATTGTGTTTCCAATCAATACAATTATAGCATGGATAATAAACGATTATCATGAACAAAAAAATATAATAATAACTAATTTATTATTGCCTCTAGGTCATATTTCCAACAGATTTTGGGCTATGAGACATCGGTTAGCGGAACCATGACATATTACACAACTCTATAGTGAAAACTCCTGATATTCCTTTGTTGTAGGAAAAAATAGCTTTTATGCAAAATCTCAGACCAGAGCCACACAGCTTTTTGCATATAAAATAGTCTATACATCTGTTTCATCTTATTGTGATCTTGCCGGTACATTCAATGTACTGATCTACATGGGTGCAACGTCTTATGTTGCCGATATTTCTACTATGAGTAAGAGTTACGATTTAGGGTTACGGTCTACACTCAACCTCTCGTTGGTGTTGATGGAATTCCACTCCTGTTTGACTGTTTTCGCTGAGACTCAAGAGGTATATATCAGTTTTACATTATTTACATGTGATTGCACTTTGATATGTACATTGATGTACTGTGTGTGCTAGCATATTAATCCAGGGATGGCACAGATACACAAAGGCTTGACTCGTTTTGAGTCGGGTCGCTACATTGACCTCACTCCATCGATGATGACGTGAATAGAACGTTCTTTGAAAACTCCCTTTTATGGAACAAATTGTGCCTCTGATTTTGCTCAAGCTATATTACCTGCACACTCAAAACACTTTGAGCAACTAAACTTTCATACATGTCGGCGTAGTCAGCAGCCATGTATTGTCTCTTGTTCGGAATCATTGACACCATGTTCTTTACTTGCAATAAGAGCTAAAGTATCATCATCATAGTCACTAGCAGAGTCATATCCACCATCCTCAGTAACAATCATCACACACTTGGATGGGCAGTCTCTCGTATAGTGACCTCCACCCTGGCAACAATGACATATAACCTCATCTGTTCGTTGTGTGGATATAATGGATGAAGAAGAGCTCTTTGTAGGCTCGGAAGGTGTGCTCTTGGCGGAAGGTGGGGCACGTGCATGTTTCCTGCTATCTCGGTTGGAGTTGATGGCTGATGTAGGCGGTGCCGCAGCAGGACGTGTGGAAGCAGATGTGGTTCGTGGTGTCATGATGAAGTGAGGCCTACATAAAAGTTAGTTCTGGCCAATGCATGTCGATCATACAATTCACGTTCATTTGTGCAAACAAGATGGAATAAATGAGTGATAGTGTTATAGTCCTCATACTCTAAAATAGTCTGAATATCTCTATTTAACCCACCCATAAAACATCCAAGCATTGCTTCATTGTCCTCAACAATACCACATCTAATCATGACAGTTTGTAGTTCCTGATAATATTCTTCCACAAAAAAAATTCTTTGTCGTAAATGCTGCAATTTTTGAAGTAATTCACATTGATAATATGGTCGAACCCAACGAGTACACATAACCATTTTCAAAGCAGCCCAAGTAGTTGGCATACTAGCATGATGTATTCTACAATGTTCAGACCACCAAAAACAAGCAAAACTAGTGAATGAACAAACAACAGCAGCAACACGTCTATCCTCGGGAAACTATAAGCATGTAAAATGTTCTTATATTTCTAACTCCCAAGTAAGATATATATCAGAAATATATCTACCATCAAATGTACTAATATTATATTTATGTTTAGGGAGATGGTCATGATCCCATACCTGAGGGGGTGGTGCAGCCCTACCATTGCGATTGTATCCATGTGGATGACCTGGTGCTTGTGGTTGTCCCTTGTGCTGATTTGGACAAAGCTCTGCCTCATCATTGTAACCACCATCCTAATCTGCATTCTGCTCAACAATAGTAGCAGCAATAGCAGCCATAGAAGCTGCAAAAATAGAAACAACACCAAAATTCTGGCCTTGGTCGAGAGGCACATGTTGCGCTCCTCCCATGAAATTCGGGTGTTGCTCATGTTGTTTTTGTTGTTGTTGGAGAGGGACATTGGCTACAGCTGGTGGTGGTAGACATGCAAGCACCTCATTGAATTTAGCATCAAGCTTGGTGTCGACCATCTTCTCAAAACCATGTAGTTTCCCCAAGGCCTCTCCAAGTCTAGTCACGGAATCTTGTACCTAGTCACCCATCATTTGCTAAAATTTAACATGGAACTCCTTCTTAGTCATACCCTCCCAGTCGATCTCGTCAGCTTGTGATCCTGGAATGGTTAGCAGTAATAGGATGAACCTACAGACTACAAGGAAGTGGTGGTGTTGGTGTGTCACAATCCTTCAAGAAAACCTCAAATTCTTACCAGTTCTTACCGAGAAGAAAGTGGTGATCAGCAACCGTTGTAGCTAAAACCCTCAAATCTTGGATAAAGTGATTGCGAGATGGTGTCAGAACACAACATAGATGTATGTGGAGCTGGGAAGGCTTTGAATATGGTAGCAAAAAGGGTCAGCAATATTCAATTCAGAGATGCAAAGTTGAAAAGACGCTAAGTGATTGTACCATACTGATCCAAGGCTAGACCATCATAGAGACGGGAGCCAGGACACCAACAAAATCACGAAGCTACATGTAATCAAAGGAAGAGCAAACTCTATTTATTTTCTCATTTTTTGCGCTCTTTCTTTTAGAAAATCACTATAATGGCGAGTTTCTCAAAACTCTTCCGAAGGTCTAAAAATAGGATAGGCAGGTTGCGACGACCAAAAAGTGCAACTAAAATCACTATGCTGGCAAGTGTCTCAAAATGCAACGCAAAGCCTAAAAATAGGATAGGGGAAAATATTTTCACCCGCCAAAAAGTTGGCCTAAAAACTGTCCGGGGGTCTCGAGACCTTTTTCCGAAGCCTACGCAGGCAAGGAAACATGAAACAGAAAAGGGATAGAATTCAAAAACAAACCTAATATATTATGGACTTGTATTCATGGCGGATATGTAGTGGTGATATATGGCAGGGGTAATGATGAAGGTGGGTATGGCAATGGTGATGTTGATGATGGTGGGTATGGCAGCGGTGATGATGATGGCAGGTATGGCAACGGTGTTGATGATGGTGGGTATGGTAGCGATGCCGATGATTATGGTGGGTATGGCGGCTTGACAACTAATGAACATAACTCGAAACTCTAAAGTACTAGACCCTAAGGCCAACAACTTGGCACGATAATGCAACCGCAAAGTAATATGGCTCTTTGACGGATAAACAGATATGCATGTGAGAGCCACTAAACAATTTAACCATGGTCTTCTACCTTGCCCCAAAGAAAAAGAAAACTATTTACACGGGAAAGCTCCCAACAAGCAAAGAAGAACGGGAAATCTTTTTGGGTTTTCTCAATCTAAACAAACACACGAGAAGAAAGCGAGAAAAAGAAATAAACTAGCACGGATGATACAGTGGCAAGGTGTGAACACCGACTAACAAAGTGAAAGCGAGCATGAATATAGTCGGTGAGAAATACGTACTCCCCCAAGCATAGGCTTTTGGCCTAAGTTGGTCTACTCCCATGGCTGGTCTGGGCGATATCCAAAATCATAATGGGGGTTGTACGGGAGAGCGGTAGCCACTGCCTGAATAGCTGCCTCACAGAGGCGAGCAACCTTCGCCTCCCTCTCATACTCCTCTTCCTCTCCTTTCGTTATGTAATATCTCCGTTTTACGTGAAATTCGAAGAAGGCAGGAGCAGGAAGGGTAATATGGAAAACACGCTCTCGGTTAAATATTAACCGGTATAGGAGGGATTCATTATCCCTTTCAAGGAACTCATAACGTGTCATAGTGGCGCAATCAAGGAAAGCTATATGGAGCGGGGGATCTCCTTCGCGGATGGGTACTCCAAGAAAATTTGCTATGCGAGTGGCATAGATCCCACTGAAGAAATCCCCTTCATTAGCATTATTATTTAGCCTCCTCGCGATTATAGCTCCCATGTTCAAACTTCTATCACCCGTTACTGCGCTCTTAAGAATACTAAGGTCAGGTGCGCAGAGGTGACAATCCTCAGTCTTGCCGTTAATGCATCTACCTATGAAGAGGGCAAAATAATGCAAGGCAGGAAAATGAATGCTCCCCATGGTAGCCTGCGTAATATCTCTAGTTTCTCCGACAGTTATACTAGAGATAAAATCTATAACTGAAGACTTAGGAGGATCATTGAGACTACCCCAATCAGGTATCTTGCAAATTCTATTGAAGTCCTCTAAATCCATGGTATACGATTTGTCACAGAGATCAAACAGTATGGATGTGTCACGGCCAACTGAAAATTTAAATCTACGAACAAAAGAGGCAGTGAGAGTAGTATATTGTTCACATTTATTGGAGATGAATTCTTCGAGCCCGGCGTTGTGAACAAATGTATCAAAATCGTCTTTGAAACCTGCATCAATCATGAATTCATCAGAAGGCCATTCACATGGTTGTACCTGTGCGATCCTCGGTTGATAAGGATCGGGCTCCCGAATCGTGAGACGGGGACCTCTTTTGCTTGAAGAACCACCATGATAGTTTCTCCTGAACATCTTTTTTTCTGAAATTTTTAGTGACTCAAAATAAAAATGAACAAGGCTTAACAAAACTCATAGCAATTACTCCTAAAAGTGCCTAGAGGCCATATCATGCATCAAAACTACTTGGGACTGACTAAAATTAACATGTAAAGCTCAAGAACATGGCCATCAAGACAGCAAAAATACGCGACGAATAAGGCACTAGAGCAAAAACTAATTGGACCAATGGAGGAGTCACATACCAAGGAACAATCCCCCAAAACAGTTTGGTGAATGGGGCTTTGGACAAGGAGATCGAAAAACGCAGCAAGAAGAGCAAGAACACGGGTTTGAGCTATGGAATATTTTTTTCTAGAGGTAGGAGAAGGAGATGGGAGCTGGAATAAGTGGAGGGGGCCACGTGGGGCCCACAAGCCTGGTAGGCGCGGCCAGGGGGGTGCCCGCGCCTCCTGGGCTTGTGGCCCACTGGTGCATCCCCTTGACTAGCTCTTTATCTCAGAATTTTTCAAAAATTCCAGAAAAAATCATACTTGATTTTTAGGGCATTCGAAGAACTTTTATTTTCGGGACACTCTTCTAAGGGGCGCAAAAAGCAGAAAACAGGAAAATAAAGCTAAATTTATCATTTTTCTTCTAAACAACGGAAAGTAAAAGTTGGGGGCAGAAGGTTGTGACTCTTAGATTCATCCATCTCATGGTCATCAAAAGAAATCCGTCAATGAGGTTGATCAAGTCTCCTTGACAAACTTTTTCCGACTCACATAAAACCAGAGAACTTTCGAATAATCACTAGCTTACCTCAATGGGGATGTGCATATCCCCAACAAGTAAATCATACTTCATCTTGACAGTAGGTATAGGGAATTCAAAGCTCCCAATAAGAATTGATGAAGTTTTTTCAATAGAATTGATACAATGAACTCGGTATTGTTTCTTCGGAAAGTGCACCGTATGCTCATTACCATTAACATGGAAAGTGACATTGCCTTTGTTGCAATCAATAACAGCCGCTGCAGTGTTTAAAAGGGTCTTCCAAGGATGACCGCCATGACATCATCCTCGGGAATATCCAGAATACAAAGTCTGTTAAGATAGTAACGTTAGCAACCACAACAGGCACATCCTTGCAAATGCCGATAGGAAAATGCTACTTCTTAAACAACAGCACCAAAAAATTGACACGTTGACGGAGATTGGGCTTGCGTTGGTTTTTCCCTTGAAGAGGAAAGGGTGATGCAGCACAGGAGCAGTAAGTATTTCCCTCAGTTTGAGAACCAAGGTATCGATCCAGAAGGAGGGTCTCGTCCAGTCCAGATTACCTGCGCAAACACAAGCAAACTTGCACCCAGCGCTTCAAAGGGGTTGTCAATTCCTTCAAGATTGTTTGCAAAAGTGAGATCTGAAGGCGGAAAGTGCAACGTAGTAAAAAGTATAAGGCTGAAAATATGGTGTGGAGTAGACCCTCGGGGCCATAGTGTTCACTAGAGGCTTCTCTCAAAATAGCAAGTATTACGGTGGGTGAACAAATTACTGTCGAGCAATTCATAGAACCGCGCAAAGTCATGACGATATCTAAGGCAATGATCTAGCATATAGGCATCACGTCCGAGACAAGTAGACGGATACTTTCTGCATCTACTACTATTACTCCACACATCGACCGCTATCCAGCATGCATCTAGTGTATGGAGTTCATGACGAACAGAGTAACGCTTTAAGCAAGATGACATGATGTAGAGGATAATCTCAAACCAATGATGAAAACCCCATCTTTTTACCCTTGATTGCAACAACACAATACGTGCCTCGCTACCCCTTCTGTCACTGGGTGAGGTCACCGCACGGTATGAACCCAAAACCAAGCACTTCTCCCATTGGAAGAATCATAGATCTAGTTGTCCAAACAAAACCAGCAACTCGAAGAGAATTACAAGGATATGAAATCATGCATAAGAGAGATCAGAAGAAACTCAAATACTATTCATAGATAATCTGATCATAAATCCACAATTCATCGGATCTCGACAAACACACCGGAAAAGAAGATTACATCGGATAGATCTCCATGAAGATCATGGAGAACTTTGTATTGAAGATCCAAGAGAGAGAAGAAGCCATCTAGTTACTAGTTATGGACCCGTAGATCTATGGTGAACTACTCACGCATCATCGGAGAGGTCATGGTGTTGATGGAGAAGCCTTCCGTGTCCGAATCCCCCCTCCGGTAGGGCACCAGGACGTGCCCCAGATGGGATCTTGCGGAGACAGAAGCTTGCGGCGGCGGAAAAGTGATTACGATGCTCCCCTGATTTTTTTTGGGAATATTTGGGAATTTATAGGCGCAAGACCTAGGTCACGGGACCTCCAGGGGGCCCACAAGCCTGCATCCCCCCTTGCCTCGGGGTGGGGGCCCCTGGGGCCCCTGAGGCATCTTCTGGCTTGGCCCCCAAGCTCTCCGATCTTCTTTCGTTCCAGAAAAAATCTTTTCAGGGATTTTCTTCCATTTGGACTCCGTTTCAAAATCTCCTCTGAAAGGGGTCAAAAACATGGAAAAAAACAGGAACTGGCACTTGGCACTGAGTTAATAGGCTAGTCCGAGAAAATAAATAAAAGGCATGCAAAACATCCAAAGTTTGACAAGACAATATCATGAAACCATCAAAAATTATAGATATGTTGGAGACGTATCAGAAAAGCAGTTAATTTGTCGTCCATTTGCAAAGACATTTCAGTGGGTGTCAACTTATCCAATTCAAGTCTACGATAAAGAGAGAGAGGCATAACACTAACACCGGCTCCAAGATCGCATAAAGCAGTTCTAAGTAGTTTCCTTTAATGGAGCAAGGTATAGTGGGCACTCCGATATCACCTAGTTTCTTAGGAGTTCCACCCTTGAAGGTGTAATTAGCAAGCATGGTGGAAATCTCAACCTCAGGTATGCTCCTTTTATTGGTCACAATATCTTTCATGTACTTAGCATAAGGAGACATTTTGAGCATATCTGTCAAATGCATTTGCGGAAAGACAAGTCTAATCATTTCAACAAAACACTCAAAATCCTCATCATCCTTTTTTTGGATGGTTTCGGAGGAAAGGGCATGGGTTTCTGAACCCATGGTTCTCTTTCTTTACCATGCTTCCTAGGGAAAAAGTCGTTCTTATCATATCTCCTATTCTTAGGTTGTGCATTATCAAGATCAACAGGTTCAATCTCCACATCCTTATTATTGCTAGGTTGAGCATCATCATGAACACCACTATCACGCTCATGTTCATCACCAGATTATGTTTCGGCATCAGAAACAGAGATATCGTTTGGATTCTCAGGTGTAACAACAGCAGGGTTGCTAGCATGCAAGTTCCTATCATCTTTCTTTTTCTTCCTAATACTAGGATGACTAGATGCCTCAATGCTAACTCCTTGAGAATCTTGTTCAAATCTCTTAGGATGACCCTCAGGATACAAAGGTTCCTGGGTCATTCTACCACCTCTAGTGACGACTCTAACAGAATTGTCATTCAACTCATTGAGCAAGTCATTTTCAGCCTTAAGTACTTGTTCTACTTGAGTAGTGTCCATAGAGGCATGTTTACTCAAAAGCTTAAGATCATTGACATTTCTATCCACACAAGAAATTATATGATCAATCATGCGAGCATTTTTCCTCAATTGTCTGCTATCATAATCATTGAAACTTTGTTGTTTGGCAACAAAGTTATCAAATTCATCTAAGCATAAGCTAGCAGGTTTATCAAAAGGAATATCACTCTCATTGAATCTATGAAGAGAATTTACCTCTACTACCTGTGTCAGGTTATCAAGACCATGTATTTCTTTGATAGGTGGTAGATTCTTGACATCTTCAGATTTAATGCCCTTCTCTTGCATAGATTTCTTGGCTTCTTGCATATCTTCGGGACTGAGGAATAGTATACTCTTTTCTTCGGAGTTGGCTTCGGAGGTGGTTCGGGAATAGCCCAAGCATTATCATTACTCAAGATCTTATTCAATAGAATCTCACCTTGTTCCACAATTCGTTCCCTGAAAACACAACTAGCACAACTATCTAGGTGGTCCCTAGAAGCATCGGTTAGTCCATTATAAAATATATCAAGTATTTCATTTTTCTCAAGAGGGTGATCAGGCAAAGCATTCAGTAGGTGGACAAGCCTCCCCCAAGCTTGTGGGAGACTCTCTTCTTCAACTTGCGCAAAGTTATATATTTCCTACAAGGCAGCTTGTTTCTTATGGGCAGGAATATATTTCTCAAAGAAGTAGTAAACCATATCCTGGGGACTACACACACAACCAGGAGCAAGAGAAGTGAACCAAGTCTTAGCATCACCCTTTAGCGAGAAAGGAAACAACTTAAGAATATAGTAGTGGCGGATCTTTTCCTCACTCGTGAATAGGGTGGCTATATCGTGTAGTTTGGTAAGATGTGCTACAACCATTTCAGACTCATAACCATGAAAAGGATCAGATTCAACGAAAGTGATTAACTCAGGATCGACCGAGAATTCATAATCCTTATCAGTCACAAAGATAGGCAAAGTAGCAAACTTAGGATCGTATTTCATTCTAGCGTTCACAGATTTTTCTTTCCATTTGCGCAATAAGTTCTCAAGATCATAGCTATCCTTACAAGCAAGAAAGTCCTCAGCTACCTCTCCCTCCATAACATAACCCTTAGGTATATCACGCAATTCATATCTAGGAGAGCTATTTCTAACAGGTGAAGCAGCAGGTTCTACTTCAATAATTTTAGTAGTTTTAGAAGTATCATCACATTCAGCAGCAACTCTAGCAATTTGTGCATCAAGGAATGCACCCAGTGGCAAAGCAGTATCAAGCAAAGCATCATCATAAGCATCATGGATAGCAGAAGTAGCATCATCAAGCACACGCGAAACATCAGAATTTCTAGTAGGTGGTGGTGTCGCAAACTTACTCATAAGTGAAGGTGAATCAAGTGCACAGCTAGATGGCAGTTGCTTACCTGTCCTCGTAGTTGAGGGCAAGACTTTAGTTTTTGGATCTCTCGGATTCCTCATAGTGATCAACAGACGTAAATCCCAAGTGACTCAGAGAATAGAGCTATGCTTCCCCGGCAACGGCGCCAGAAAATAGTCTTGATAACCCACAAGTATAGGGGATCGCAACAGTTTTCGAGGATAGAGTATTCAACCCAAATTTGTTGATTTGACACAAGGGGAAGCCAAAGAATATTCTCGAGTATTAGCAGTTGAGTTGTCAATTCAACCACACCTGAAAGACTTAGTATCTGCAGCAAAGTTTCAGTAGCAAAGTAGTGTGATAGCAACGGTAGCAGTGGTAACAGCAGCAATAGTGACAGCAGTAGCGGCAAAGTAACGTAGCAAGGACCAGTAGGAAAAGAATCGTAGGCATTGGATCGGTGATGGATAATTATGCCGGATGACATTCATCATGTGACAGTTATAACATGGGGTGATATGTAACTAGCTCGACTTCATCAATGTAATGTAGGCATGCATTCCGTATATAGTCATACGTGCTTATGGAAAAGAACTTGCATGACACCTATTGTCCATCCCTCGTGTGGCAGCGGGGTCCTAATGGAAACTTAGGGATATTAAGGTCTCCTTTTAATAGAGAACCGGAACAAAGCATTAGCACTTAGTGAATACTTGAACTCCTCATACTATGGTCATCTCCGAGAGTGGTTCCGGCTATTGTCAATCCGGGGTTGCCGGGTCATAACACATAGTAGGTGACTACAACTTGCAAGATAGGATCAAGAACACACATATATTGATGAAAACATAATAGGTTCAGATCTGAGATCATGGCAATCGGCCCTAGTGACAAGCATTAAGCATAGCAAAGTAGTAGCAACATCAATCTCAGAACATAATGGATACTAGGGATCAAACCCCATCAAAACTAACTCGATTACATGATAGATCTCATCCAACCAATCACCGTCCAGCAAGCCTACGATGAGATTACTCACGAACGGTGAAGAGCATCATGGAATTGGCGATGAAGGATGGTTGATGAAGACGACGGCGTCGATTCCCCCTCTTCGGAGCCCAGAACGGACTCCACATCTTCCCTCCACAGGAAGAACAAGTGGTGGCGGCGGCTCCGTATCGTAAAACATGATGAACTCTTCTCTCTGATTTTTCTGGGCGAGAGAGACTAAATAGAGCTGGAGTTGGAGGCGGCGGAGCCACGAGGGCCCCACAAGCCTGCCATGCGCGACGAGGGGGGCCCGCGCCTCCTGGGCTTGTGGGCTCCTCGCTCCGTCCCTCCAGGTAATTCTTGCGCCAGTATTTTTTATATATTCCACAAACAATCCTCGTAAATTTCCAGGTCATTCCGAGAACTTTTATTTCTGTGCAAAAACAACACCATGGCAATTCTGCTGAAAACAGCGTTAGTCCGGGTTAGTTCCATTCAAATCATGCAAATTAGAGTCCAAAACTAGGGCAAAAGAGTTTGCAAAAGTAGATACGATGGAGACGTATCAACACTCAATGCATATTTCTGGAGCAAACATTTCCATTTGAAAGATACGAAGATAGGGTCATAATTATTTCCGCCTCCCAACTTATTTACCCCAAGGATAATGTGAACAATAATGACTCATGATCACCTACATCCAACGGGATATATATATATATATATCTAGATCTTTCCCCAACACATGATGCTTGCCAACTAAATAATTAATAGATTAAAATGGAGATAAACATTATTGACTCTTGCATAAAAGTAAATACATGAAAGTAAAAGATAGGACCTTTGCAGAGGGAAGTGAAGGTTCTCATGCCCTTTTTAATTTAGGATGTGCAAGCTCTTAATGTAAAGGAACGTAACTTTATAATGCCTCTTATGATAGGAACATTTATAATGCAGTTTGTCGCTTTTATTTCTTTGCCATCACAGGATCGTACAAAGCTTTTTTTTTCTTACAATAAAAGATCATATATATAGGAGCAATTTTTATTACTTTGTGCATCGATGAGAATGTACTCAAAGGATCTTATTCAATCCATAGGTAGATATGGTGGACTCCCATGGCAAGAAACTAGGTTCAAATGTTACACATGCACAAGTAGTATTTCAACTTAGTGCCTATTTTTGGGCGAGCAAAAGATCCTCTCCAAGCACCACGTGTTAGAGGATCCATGACAACATAATTTCTATTTGAATGTCAACAAACATAACTCATTACATTATGTTTCTTGTCCAACATCAACTATTCGATCATTACATAATATTTTATGGGGGCTCACAATCAAAAAGTCGAAGATAGTATGTTTGTATATGAATCTTCTCTCCCCTTCATAGTTTTGCATGGATTGTACCAATGACTAGTGCTATGTTTGTTAACTCCCAACAACTTTTATTAACATACTTCTCACTATGCAAAGTTATTACTCCCCATGGGATTAGCATATGATCTTTCTAATTCTTTTATTGTTTTGTTATGAATGATGCATGAGACTAAAACAAGAAAACTCAAACTAATTTTTATTATATAACTCTCACAATCGATTACAAGGGTAGATAGATCTCACAGCTGCTCGTCCCCATCATCATCTCCTCGCGTGGAGACGCCCCAGTTTCCTCTCTCTTATCCACCCCTCTCTGGTTCTCCCCCTCGCCCCGTGTAGCTTCTCCTTGTCATGGCCGAGAACCATCGGAGAGCATCGCCATCACACCTGTAGCCATCGTCGTCCTCTCTCCGCGTTTCCATGTCGAGAAGCCCCATCGTGCTCCTCCTCATCTCGTCACCGAAGTAATCAAGACCGGAGGCCCCCAGTGACGCCATTACCGCCGTATTCTCCACCTCCAGCCGTAGGATGCCGTCGTCGCAGGAGCTTCTCCGACCTCGCCATTGCCTCTACTCGACTCACCGTGAGCCACTGGGTTGTTCCCTCCCCCTTCCCCTCTCGGATTCCTCCTCTAGCTTCCCTCTCCATGGGACCGAGCACCGCCGCCCTTCATTGCGGCCACGTACCTCGCTATCGAACCCTCCAAGCAACCTAGAACCATTGAGCGTGCTCATGGAGCACTGCTGGTGCTCCTGCGCTGCTCATCTTGCTCGTTTTCAAGCTGCAAGCACGCGCTGAGCAATCCCGTGCTCCAACCACCGCTCTTGGCATCGCCGCCACCGATTGCGTCACCCCCGCGACCTGCTGTTGTACCCATTGTACGTGTCGCGTTGCCTGCCTCGTGTAGATGGCCTCAACCGTCCAAATGGTCACTGGAGGGCGAAATCCGATGTTTATGTCGTGTCATGTGACCGCCAGCGACGAGCCCCATTGCCTGAGCCACTGACCACTGGGACCCATGACCAGGTGATTAGCTTAATGCTAATTACCTGTTAATTAATCCATGTTAGAATGACATGTGGGGCCTAGGCACTTAATTAACCTTGTCTTAGTTATTTAACCCCCTTGTTTATCCTGTGTCACTGATGTGTGGGCCCGAAGAGTCAGGTTTGACTTGGTTCGGGCGCTGTTGACCGGCTGGCGCAATGACGATGCAGAGCTCATGCAATAATTAGATTCTGGATTTATTTAATTCCATAAAATACCTAAAAGTTCTAAAATTCATAGAAAATAATCTATAACTCCAATGAAAATAACTTATATATGAAAAATTATCAGAAAAATCCAAAGAATCTGTTTACGGCATTTTCATGCATGTTAGAGCAACTTATGTCCTCTATATTGGACAAATAAAATAAAAGCCATTTAAATAACGACATATGAAGTTTGCATCATTTAATGTTGTTGCTAGATGCATTAGCTCAATCAATATCATATTGCCATGTCATGATCATGCATCATGATGTTGCATTTCCGTGATTTAAATGTTGTTCCTTTTCTGTTGCCGGTGTTTGTTCACCCTCGGTAGACGATGGTTCCGACGTTGTGATCGTTGACATCAATGAAGACTCATTGTTATCTTCAGAACTTTCAGGCAAGCAACCCCCCTTGAGCTTTCCGATACAATCCCACTCTCTCGCTCCTGCTCTCTTTTATTGCATGAGGACAACAACGATGCAAATGCTACATGTTTTGGTAGTTGAACCCATTCCTATGCATGACATGTTTTCGCCACAGTAAATAGTTGAAACCACTTAGCATGAATATCAATTTCTTGAACCTTATTGTGCTTACTCATACATGCCTGCTTATTGTGCCTGCTATGCTTAGAGTTGTGTCGGGTCTGATCCATCTGGGTGATGAATTGGAATGGTTGTGATCGTGTCCTACTATGTAAAAGCTAAGTGTGTGAATCCGATTTGGTAAAGGTAGTGATGAGAGGCCATCTAGGAGTACTTGGTGGGTTGTCTCATTGAAACTGCTCTTAGGAACTGAGATCTTGTGTTTGTGTTCCAAGACAAGATACTACCGCACATTGGTTTCTGGTAACTCGACCTCTCTCGGCCTATTAACTACTTTGTTCTCAGTCGAGGAGTCAGAGTAGTTCAAAACGTTCATAGGTTGTGGCTGGGACTGCGAAGTGGATGAGCGACCCAATCAGGACCGGCTTGGGGCCCTGCTCACATCATTTAAGGCCATGTTGAAAACCTCGGCCGGAATTCCATTATGGGTTCCAACTCAGATAGGCGACGGCCTTGGACGTGAGTCATTGTAAGTTAATGTCCGTGGCCGACTCCCTCGTTGGGCTTCCGCTTGAAGGTTGCCGAGGTGCATGATGTGCACATGGCAATAAGTGGTGGGAGCATGTGCGAAGAAGTATACCCCTACAAGGTTGAATGATCTGTTCGAATAGCCGCGTCCTTGGATATGGACTACTTGGACACTTATATAGTTCATAGACAAGTGAAATGGATACTCTAAAATGTGCAAGATAAGTGTGAGTGCTATGCATGGCCTTCTCATAGGGAGACAGGAGAGGACCCATAGTGGTGTATTCGTTTGGGAATATGTGGACTGGTGTGCGCTGTCCCACCTGAAAGAAAGAATTGATGGTCGTAGACCAAGTTAGCCAAGAGTCAAAGCTGGCTTGCTGCAATAAACTCCACAATCCCCTTCGTTGGAAATGATGCATATGTAGATAGTTCTAATGTAAGTCTTGTTGAGTACCTTTGTACTCACTGTTGTTTAATTATGTTTTTGCAGAAGAGACTCCAATTTCACTATTGGTTCTACACGATGTGTTCAATATTGACTGGATTAGCTTGGGAATCCAAAAGAGAGGTCTGACTCCTTTGGTAGGGTCGTTGTAGCTTTTTAGGCTCTTCCGGCCACTTTTAGTAGATGTCTGTACCCAGACATGTAACTTCCGCTTGATGTTTGTATGCTCTGAACGTTGGGTCATGTGACCCCTGTTTGTAACATTATACTATGCTAGCTCCTTGGAGCCTATTAAATAAATGATGTGTTGTAGAGTTATGTTGTAATGCCATGTTGTATCTACACATATCGTGCATATTGTGTGTATGTTTGAAATGCATTGGTATATGTGGGATTCGACACCTAGTTGTGTGCCTTTAGTAGTACTCTTTACAGGGAAATGCCTCTTTGTGCTTCCACCGAGCCTTGGTAGCTTGCTACTGCACCGGATACATTGATTGACCGGCATGTATCCTTCTTTGTTGTTGTGTCTGTCCCCTCAGGGAAATGTCATGCAGTGTAATGGAGTCCCTGTAGCTTGCTACAACTCATCTACATACGATGTTGACCGACACTTGCTTTGCTGGGTTATGTATGCATGTCCCTGTACGGATGTGCCACTTGGGTTTATAACTAGTCATGTCGACCCGGGTTCTCTATCGTTCGAATGCTGACGACATATACACATACGTGATCCCAAAGATGCAAATGGTCCCAGCCCACGTAAGGTGGCAGTCGTGGAGTTAACCATGCATGAGGGAACAAAGTGATGTGCTGTGTTACAGTTTGAGTTCTTATGACTTAGGATCGGGGTCCCGACAGTGTTGGTATCAGAGCTTGACTGCTTGTAGGATTACCAAGCCAAACTGGTCGATGTAGAGTCTAGAACTACTTTAGTTATATAAGGGAATTGATTATGGAAGGGAACGTAAGGCTCTTTTTACTACTTTCCTTGTGTCATTCTTATTCTGAGTCACCCTCTTCTTTGTTTTGCGGGTTAAGAACTAGGCTTTCTCATCTATCTATCAGGAAGACGAGTTACTATGTTGGAGACTTATAGGAAAGTTGTGATATTCTTGGATCGATATCTCCATAGGAATTCATTGTTATGTTACCAGTTTTCATGTGGGTTGCCACATATTTCATGCCCGTACAGCCGTTATGTTGTCTGAGTTATCCAAGGGTTATAAAATCTGATGCAATTGCAAATTCCCTCCCCCTGTTCCCAATGTCATTTGGCCAAACAAAGCACACTAATTGTGGTGTTGAGGTACTCTATACGTTGACGTATTTTTTGTAGGTGTTAAGAAGACATGTTACCTCATAGAACCACCCAATAATTGAGTTGTGTTTTGCATTCCCAGTGTGATAATTCTGGCCATCATTTTCGAAAAACATTGTGTGATGTTTCTTAGGCAGTAGCTATTCTGTTTCTGGGTTCCTGAACCCATGATTCATTCTACTCACTCCTATTGATAGTGTTGCTCGTTCCTTTATGATGATTAGTAACTTTGTAATAGCCTTCAAGGTCTGTGGTATATCATTATTCCAATACCATGAACTATCATGGAAGAAGTTCTCCGTGAACTAAATAATCACAATATGAGTGCTCGTGATGAGTTATCCATTCCATAATTGTGACTCTTCCAATCCTACCTTCCTGCATGGGTTATCCAGAAGAATTATGTTGAACTTGTTCAGCATATTAATCTATGCATCTACAACTCAGTAAAATCATGTGCTCATGATCTGCCTCTCTCAGTTGTATTCTCATCTTCACCTATAAGTGGATAGTCAAGATTAGTTGTGCATTTGTGTTCATCGATGCATATTATTCATGTGGTCTATCAAGCCATTCTATTTTAGAATGACTGCGAGAAGAAAACTCCACTACCTCATCCATTTCTTGGATTTCCTCAATCCAATTGTATTCCGGGGATCAAAATGTTAATCCAGCTTTTGTTTTGTTCTACCTTGGAGTATTACCCTCTTATGTCAACAATGTTGTGAGAATTGCACCATTTCTTATGAACTGTTGATGTCGTGATAGTTCTCGGCATCATTATTCATTTCTCGGTTTTCGTGTTGGCTGTAAATGGAATATTGACAAGTGAACTATGATGTGTGAAATAGATACTTCTAGCAATGCTATTGATTCGAAGTTAAGGACAATCATTTCATTCTTAGCATGTTAGTTATTGAATCACCATTCGAAGTTTGATCGTGCTACCTAGTCCACCTTTCCTGGTGCACTTTTCGATCAATGAGTTAGGATTGTGTCAATCCTTCGCTCTTTGATCCTATCATCTTTCCCTGTAAAGCAAGATTGTTCCCGAGCTCAATAACATATCGGTGGCTCATGATTTTCTGAATATCTTCTCGGAAGTATTATCGGGTTATTCCTGACCGCTATGTTGAGTTTGTGCTAAAGTTGGGTTTTTCTATAAACCCTCCCTTCTCCAATAGTCTATGTTGGATACCCTGAACTAGTTGGTTGAGCTAAACAACAACTTCGAGAGTTGGAAGATAAAAGCTTCTTCTCACTTAGTTCATTTCAAAGGGATATCCCTGTGTGTGTGTGTGTGTGTGTGTGTTGAAGAAAGATGATATCTTCATCGATTGATTCTTGTGATCAGTTGATGACTCTATTGTCTTGCCCAATCTTTGATTTGAGTGTGGGCTAAACTCGAACCAAGTATTTCCCTAATATTTTTTTACTTGTGGATATCTCCTCGGGCATACACCGTTACATCTTTTGGTATGACCAATGCTATTATTTTGCTCACATAGTTGTGGAATTCCGTTTATATGGATATCTTAATGAACTGTTGTTGAGCCCATCGACAACATTTTCATTTGTTCCATGATTCATGTTGGACATTAACCTAGTGTTGGAAACTTCTGTAGGCATTGTCTTCGTGTCTCGTACATGAGGTATATGTTAGACGTAAGAAGTGACTTTTTGTTACTTCATGTGCATTTGAAGCAGGTTGCCGCCGTGAATTTGAGAAAAAGTTTGTTTTTGCTCCTCTGGAATCAACCCAAGTAAAGCATGCCCGTGCGAAGTATTCTATGGTTTGATAGGCTCGCTACCTCCATTCTGTACGAATTTCCTAGCACACCAAGCCACTTATTGACTTGTTCAAGGTAAAGAGGTTCTTTCGTAAGAGCTAATCCGGACTTATGTAAGGACTTCGTTATCCTCCAATGATGGTTCGCAATCCGAACTCGGTAGTGTTTTGTTGTAAGTCTTCCATATGACAATATTTGTCTTGGACAGTGTGTTCCTGTGGGTCTTGCAATCCAACTCATGTTTCGGAGTTGGCTTCCGCAGTTAATTTCCCGAGATTCTCGCAACATTATCTCGTCGATTTGTGTAACAAACTTTCATTTTCGGACACGCTGAGTCGGGAATATCCTATTACAAATCAGATCTGAATCTGAGGCAGATATGATGGTTGGAACATTTCCCAAGGATTATAATATTGGTCTATCTGTTACCCGATAAAGTGATGTCGTGGCTAACACACGTGGCCAGAATACCTATTATTATAGTATCTTGTGTCAGCAACATTAGCCGCTTCGCCATGAGAATTTTATATGACTTGTTCTAGAAATTATTCCTCATGGACCCCCTTTGAGCCCTGAAGTCCAACCTTTACTTGATGTTCTAGCTACCAAACATTACGTATAATTGGGTCTTGCTGGTACGTCAAGGAGAACATTAGAAGTACAGTGTTAAATGTCTCTCGGTCGATCATATTGATTTCGTTTCCTTTGCATAGCTAAGGAGAAATCTGAGGAAGTGTTTTCCTCCTTTACATCTACATCCTCCATCGCTATTCATCATGGTAGTATGGCATGCTTCCGGGATCCTTGGCATGGATGTTGGTAAAACCTTGATGAACTCTCCCCTTCTGAACCTTGCAATGACATGTTGCTTCTAAATTTGTCAGGAAGACAGCTCGAAACAAGGACTGTCAAGAAACTTGTGATGCGGTGGTCAAGACATAAGGGAGTATATATAATGAACTTTCTAGGTCAGAATACGAGTCCAGGAAGAAAACGGAGTCCGGGAGGCACACGCGATGCTCCCAAGCAATCGAGGCATGCCCAGGATGTGTGGATGCGCCTTGTTGACTTGGGACTACCTTGTGGGTCCCCCTAGATGGTTTTTATTTTTATATTTTTTCTAAAATATCAAAACCAACAGAAAATATTTTTATGGAATTTTTGGAGTTGGTTTAATTACCGTATCACATACCTACCTCTTTTCAGGGTTTTGGTGCTTTCCGGATGGTGTCTCTTATGTGTTCCTCCGATGTTGTCACCTGAATAATATTAGTTTCAACATTAGTGGGCATACCTGAGATGTAATGTTTGACTATTTTCCCATTAACCACCCTCGGGTTTGTTCCTCTGGTGTTTTTAATATTGATATCATTGGAGCGATAAACCTCTTTGTCGTGGTATTTCCACAACAGATGCTAGGGCTGGCTTAGATCATAGTTTGGCATCGACAGGCGCCGGCGGAGTCTGGGAATGGGTGTAGGCGCAAGACACATGATGCCTATCTACCCAGGTTTAGGGCCCTCCGATGAGGTAAAACCCCTAGTCCTGCCGGTGTGACTATATGTGATCACAGTCCAATGGTACTCCTTGAGCTGTTCATGAGGGAGGAGTCGGAGCTCTCGTTGCCGACCTCGCTTCCTCTTTGGTGTGATAACTGGGGGCTTTTGTGGATCGAGTGTTCGTCAACCCCTCTCTCGGGGGCTGGGGTTTGGCTCTATAGTCCAGCGAGGAGTCTACATAGTGAGGGAAAAGAGGGGGTGGGGCCCGGCTGTCAGCCTCTTTGGGTGGCCGAGGGACCGCCGGTTGTTGAGTCTTGTCCGCCACGGGGCCTGCCGGTCGAGTGCGACAATGGTAGGCATGTCTGCCATCAGTAAGTAGGTAGGGGTAGGTATGGCTACACGGTCGCCTCGCCCGGTCAGCCTCGGGAGCGACACATGGCCGTGTAGCCTCGTTGACCATCGCATCATCATGCTTGTGGCCACATCGGGCCTGTCAGCATGCATTGTAGTTATGAACGCCTCTGCGTCAGGCATCTGGTCTTGTTATTGTACACTGGTACGTATGGATGGGACGGGCACTGACCCCCCCGGCAGCCATTGGGGTCAGCCGAACTGACCGGCTGTTGCTAGTCGGCTCGTAGCGTGACAACCGGACGGGGCGGCTGCCGCCAGCGAACCCAGGGGCCAGCCGGCCACCAAATGCCATGGAGAAGGGTTTCCTCCGTTTTGGTATATCCATGGACCATTACCCCATTAGTGGCCCCCAAAACCGTTGGGATCCGGAGGCCTACGCGCGAGAGGGGCCAGCGGTTCCCCATCCCTGGAGAGAGAGCATCGTTGGAGTTGATGTGCATGATGGAGCCAACAAGTGAGATCTCCGACCACCAGCTAGCCAGCTACGGCGGCAGTCGGTCGAAGGCCAACCAGACATTGTGGCGCACGGGGCGGCCGCTGGATGCGGGCTAATCAGACGCCATGGCGCCTCTAGCCCCGCGCTGACGCTTAGAACTCGGAGCCGCCCGGCATGCGCCATGCGCCATGCGTGGCCCATTGGCGGGCGGTGGGCCCACTATTATGCCTGAGACGGGATTTCGGCGTAGGGCTAGCCTGGCAAGCCTCGGCCCATGAACGGGATCTTTTGCGGCCGCGGGTTGCTGGTTGGGGTTCCCCGCGCATTTAATGCATGCGGGCATCGTGGGGTAGTGGGGGATAGGGGCCTAACTGATCCCACACCCCCACGTCTCCCTGCTCTTTAAAAGGAGAAAGGGAGAGGAAGATGCTGGTGTTGCCTTTCCACTCCCCATCTCCCACCTCGCCCGTGTTTCGGAGCTCGCCGCTGTCGCCGTTCCTTCTGTTTCGGAGCTCGCCGTTGTCGCCGTTCCTTCTCGCGCCCACACTGCTCGCCGCGACCGATCCTCCCTCCTCACGCCCGCAGCGCCTTCCCCGGTTGATCCGTTGGGGTGCCGCGTCTAGCGCCTTTTCCTCTCCCGCTCCGCCGCCGGCGAACATCGAGATGGACGCGCCACCCGTTGGCTCATGGGAGGGCTCCATCGTGAGTGACGTGCATATTGAGTATCTTCGGCTGACACAGAAGATCTCGTTCGTGGAGAACATCGAGGCGCGAGCGCCCAGAGGCGAGCACGTGCCGAAGCCTCGTGCCGGCGAGCGCGTCACCTTCGGTACTCATTTCATAGTCGGCTTTGTGTAGCCGGCGAGCCGCTTCCTACGGCAATTCTTCGACTTCTTTGGGCTCCACCGAACTCAGTGTTGTACCTCTCCTGCCTCACCACCCTTGCGAGGGGTACTCAGGCTTCTGGCCCTTTCCCGCTTTGTTCCATCTATTCTTCCACTTCCGTGACCAGAAGAACGACTACATGTCGTACTCCTATAGCAGCTTGGTGGTGTATGCACGGCGCAATGGGCTCTTCCCGAAGATGAGGTGGATCGACTCCTTCAAAAAGTGGCAGCGCTCCTTCATCTATGTTCGCAGCGTTGAGGACGGGTGGGGCTGGGTCAACCTCCCGCCGTTCGTCAACACGCCGCCGACTGGCACAACTTAGAACCTCGAGGTGGGCAATGACAAGATGACGGTGATTGTGTGCCGGCTGATTGAGCTCAAGGCCTCCTGGAGGTTGCTTCCCTCGGACCTGGTGGCGGCCTTCATCTCCTGTCGGGTGCTATAGCAGGAGGAGTGGTCGCACTGGATCTGCGACATGGGCCTGCGCAAGGACCCCTGCTGGCTGTGGATCGTGGACCTGCTGCCGAACAAGGTCGCCTCTAGGGTGAACACCATCACCCGATTTAGGCTGGATGAGGAGGCGTGGTGCTTCGGCATGGAGCCGTTCTAACGCGAGAACCGCGCGTTGCAGGTAAGCTCCGTCCAACTGGAGCTGATATTCCTTCTTTTTCTTCTGGCGAATAACGCATAGTCGTGCTTTTTCTTCGGCTTTTGCTCGGTAGATGACACCGGACGATCTGCGCCCACCAACCTTTGCGCAGGACCGTGCGGGCTCTGATGCTGAGGACTATGAGTCGGACGGGGGTGACCCCGCCGGCCCCAAGAACCCGAACGCGCTGGAGGTTGAGGAGGAAGATGAGGAGGAGGCACCGACTCGCGTCGCTGCCGGTGGGGCTGGGATGTCAAGCGGTCCCTGCCCCAAGGTGACCGTGCGGGACTGGACTGATGATCACGATGTCAATGACGTGCGCATAGTGGAGGCGCCGCGTGCGGCCATGGACCACCTTGGCGCCGCCGACGAGGAGGGAGTGCAAAACTCCCGACTGGTGGTCAGTCAGCTAGGGGCAGCCGACCCTACGCCAGACGACGGAGGAACGACACGGAGATAAGCGGCCGGTCAAGGGACCGGTCATTTCCCCAGACGCTAAGAAGGCTCGGTCAATTGTGCTGCCTCCAGTTGCCAACTCGTCGGCGAGAAGGGTATTGGGGCGGGGTAGCCGACAGATTCCCCTTGCTTTGGGGTAAGTTTTCTTTGGTGCTCTTGCCCCTTTCTTCCTTTCGTCTTTTCTGCATGGCACTTAGCCAGTGCCCTTTCTTTCCGGTAGCCAAGCGGTTGAACTTCCGCCGCCGGCCTCGTCGGCCCTTGGGGCCGACGGCATCGCATAGATGGCTATGGAGCATGCAGTGACGGCGTGGCTTGAGCGGGAGTGCGTCCTCCAGCTGCGTGCAGCCAAGGTGAAGGTCGCGGTGGCTGTGGTGACCGTCTCGGGCGGTCCTTCGTCGAGGGCGACGAGCGGCACGACGACACCGGGGACCACCAAGGCTCATGCCCCAGAGGCCATGCCGGAGCGGACCGAGACGCGCCAGGAGTCGGAGGTGGAGGCGCCTCCTACTATGGAGCCGGTGCGTGAGGAGGTCTTGAGTCATGAGTCCAACCAGGGTCACAGGATCGGGTCCAACGCGAGGAGCGACGATGACAGGGACCTGGTCATTTCATAAGTGCAGCTGAACCCGGCGGTGCCGGGGGCATCTGCGACTGGTGGGGGCGGTCGGAAAGGTCGGTCGATGTTCGTTGTCATAGCGCAATGGGCCAAGTTGGGCCGCACCCCATGGTCAGTCGGGGCGAGTTCTTCTACCAGCGGGCAGGCTCTTGTGTCCGTCGGCGCTGGCGATGTGATGGTGTGGTATCACGCGGGCATAACGTCCTTCGCCCAGTCGGCGGTGCACAACTTCACGCTGGTGGAGAAGGCGGTTTAGGTAAGCCACGTGCTATTTTGTTTTTCTTCCTCTATTTTCTAGTGGGCGCGCGAGCGCACCCACTGGGTGTAGCCCCAAAATTTGGGCCGGCTGTGCGGCAGTTGGGCCAAATCTTTGCCTTCTGATCATTTTCTTGTGTTCTCTTCTTAAGCTGACGTGACGAAGCGCGACACCCTCTTAAAGGAGACGATCGTGTTGTACCACTACACCAAGAGCTCGTACCTCAAGGACCGGAATGAGCTCAAGCTGCAGGCGACCGAGCTGGAGAAACCTCGAGGAAGGCCTTGGATTGGTGGGTGCGCGCGAGCGCACCCATTGGGTGTAGTCCCCGAGATTTGGTCCGGCTCCGCGGCTGCATGGCAGTTGGGCCAAATATTTTTGCCTTTGGTGCTTCTTGTGGAGCTGACTGCTCACTACGAACTTTTTTGTTGAAGGGGCCGTTTCTGAGGCCGAAGTGGAGGAGCTGCGTTGCTCCCTTGCCGACGTCTACAACAAGAACGACGAGTTTGCCAGGGACCGTGACCGGTTGGGGAGGGATGTGGAGGCCGAGCGGGAGGTTGTGGGGCAGCTGACGGCGGAGGTGGAACGGCTCACCGAGGCGCTTCAGCAGGAGACGATGGCTAAGGAGGTGGCGTCGTAGGCATCGGTCGCCAGCAGGGAGGAGGCGGTGATTCTCCGTGCCGGGGTTGTGCGGCTTGGGGAGGAAGTCCACCAGGCGACACCGGCCAAGCCGAGGTGGATGAGATCTTCGCCGGTGAGTGCGTTGTCCTTTTTCGTTGTGTTTCGCTCGCCCTTTCTCTTATCATTTTTCTCCGAGCCAGCTCGCTTTCTAGAGACCAAGGCGCAAGCAGAGAGGGTCATGCAGGCCCACAGGGAGGAGCAGCGCCAGGAGGGGTGTGAGCCGAATACAGATGTCGGCTAGGGGATGGAGGAGGTGGTCCATGCGTGCAAGACCCGGCTGGCCTTCCTGTGGGTTCTCTATGACCGGCGTCAAGATGGCTGGGGGGAACCTCATCCAGGCCCTTTGGCCCGACCGGGCGGCGAGATTCCCGTCAGTGGGGTCGCGGGGTGGCTCGAGCACGCCGTGGATCGATTCTTTGCATGGAGGGCGTCGGCAGCACGGGGCGGCACTCTGATGGCGTGGACCTTCGCCCTCTCCTGGTACTCGGGTATTAACCTAGAGCAGCTGGCCACCATGCGGGTGGAGGCGCAGGTGGACTTGACGCGGCGCAACGAGGACATTGGCTTCCGGGCCAACAAGCTCGCCAGCTACGCCTTGCTGGACACGTACTACCCCAAGCTGGGGGAGGATGGTGCACCCGTCCCGGAGGATGAATTCGGCATCCCGATCACCGGTAGCGATGAGGAGGTTGGGTCCAGCTCAAAGGAGCCCGCCGCTGACGACGAGACTGGCGTGGTGGGCGCCGGAGGGGCGGCCGCATCCTATATGGAGGGAGCGGAGCCACCTGCGTGTGATGTTGAGGCAAGCCAGAAGACCCCGCCGGCTAGGGACATGGAGATGACCCAGCGCAAGACTCTGTCGGCTCGCGACACGAAGGCCAACCGGCAGGTTCCATCGGCCGACGATGCTGAGGAGGGAAGAAGACCACGCCGGCTGGGGACGGGGCGGTGGCACCGCACGCGCATCTATCTAGTTTTTATCTTCCTGCTTTCTTTAATCCCGCACTTTTTTATGAAAAATTCTACCCCCTGGGGGTGTAGGTTTGATTTTATGCACTCTCGGCCTCGCACCATTATCTTTATTTATGTGATGCGGTTTATTTCAACTTGGTTGCCATTTGCCGGTTTGTTTGGCACATTTTCTTGCCTTAGTCATTTTTCCCATGTGCTCCGCTCCTTTGCCTTTTTTCCTTCCGGCCAGCTGGCTTGAGTACTATGACCGGGCGAGGAGTGGGCCGGCGGAGGAGGGGTGTTGGTACTTTTGGCTCTTGCAAGTTGTGTTTTAAACGAACCGAGTTGCGTGGCCTTACCCGGCCTGCCCCTTGTTGGTTTTCCTATCGGCCCTGCCCCTTTGCTTGTGCGCCCGCCGGCCAGATAGCAAGGTTGTGGTCTGTAGCCGTCAATGATTAGGTCGTCGGGGAGGACGTATAGTACTTTACCGAGCCGGGAGGATTGGGTGGGTCGGCCAGTCCCCAAGCCGGTGGGCCAGTCCGGGCGGTGGTGAAAGAAAATAACTAAGACATAGATAGGAATGGAAAAGCTGTCCCCGAGTCCAGCTCGGGGGTGCTGGTTGTTCATTGATTTGAAAGGAACAGGTACATACATACACTTGCTTCAATTGTAAAACGGGCGGAGGAGCTCCGCGTTCCATGGACACTCCGTCTTGGAGCCGGAGGCGTCCTTCTTGTTCTTTCTTGGCTTTTGTGCATCGATCAGGTAGTAGGCGTTGTTTCTCAATGCTTTGCCGATGATGAAGGGGGCCTCCCTTGGGGAGGATAGCTTGTGTTGGACGGTTGTCCGTTGGATCAGCTAGAGCACAAGGTCACCCTCTGTGAACAAGAGGGGCTTGACCCGGCGGCTGTGATAGCGATGTAGGCCGTGCTACTACATGGTTGTTCTGGACAGTGCCAGCTCGCGTGCCTCCTCAAGGAGGTCGACATTGTCTTATCGGACTTCTTTGGCATCAGCCTCCGTGTAGAGGGTGATTCCTGGCGAGTCGAACTCGAGACGATGGGGATGATTTCTTCGGCCTCGTATACAAGGAAGGAGGGGGTGAAACGAGTCGAACGATTGGGCATGGTTCGTAGGCTCCATAGCACAGCTGACAGTTCCTCGACCCATGAGCCGGCCAAGAGATCGAGAGGCTCGACCAGCCTGGGATTTAGGCCGGCCAGGATGAGGCCGTTGGCCTTCTTTGTGTGGCCGTTTGACTACGGATGGGACACGGACACGAGGTCCAGCCGGATTCCTTGCTCATTGCAGTAGCGAGCGAGCGCGCCCTTGGCGAAATTGGTGCCAATGTCGGTGATGATTCTGTTGGGGATCCCGTAGAGGACGGCGATGACCTTGATGAACGTGGCGGCCATCAGGACATCAAGTTTCTTGGTTGGCCTGGCCTCAATCCACTTTGTAAATTTTTGAACGGCCACCAAGAGGTGTGTCACGCCGCCTCGGGTGGTTTTGAAAGGGCCCACCATATTGAGGCCACACACAGCGAAAGTCCACATGAGTGGGATGATTTGCAGGGATGCGGTCGACTGGTGGCTACTCGCTTTGAAGCGCTGGTAGTCGTTGCGCTTGTCGATCATCTCTTTCGTGTCTTTTAGGGCAGAAGGCCACTAGAATCCGCGGCGGAATGTCTTGGCCGCCAGGGAGCGCGAAGCAGCATGGTGGCCACACTCGCCCTGGTGGATGTCGAGGAGGATCTCATGGCCCTTGTCCGCCTCGACACAGTGCTGGAACACCCCAGACACGCTTGGCTTGACGAGCTCGTTGTTGATAATGGTGTAGGCCGCGTACTGTCGTTTGATATGTCGGGCCTCGACCTCGTCACCGGGAAGATTATCATTTTGGATGTAGTCGAGGAAGGGTTTTGCCCAGGACGGTGTCGTGATCACTCTTAGCACAGCCGCCGCGATTGGGCTTGCTAGAAAGGGTCTGATAACCGGCAGGCTGGCTTCCGCGGTCCCGGTGTCGGGTGGTAGTGATCCCAAGGGAGGACCAGCATCCCCCGGTCTGGCGGAAGCAGTCCCGGGGCCGGCTGGAGCGGTCGGCAGCTTGGCGGGAGACACAGCCAGAGGGCCGGCTAGGGCAGCCCCTGAGTCGGACAGGGCAGTCGTCGAGTCGGCGACGGCAGCCCCCGAGTCGGCGAGGGCAACCCCTGGGGCTGGCAGAGCAGCCCCGGGGTCTGTCCGGATGAAGATGGACTCGGACTCCGTAGATTGCGTAATGGAGGGCTTATGCAAATGCTCCAGGGACACACGAGCTGGGATCGGTTACCCGGTGGAGCCGATCTTCGCGAGTGTGTCAGCGGCCTCATTACCAGCTCAAAGGATGTTGTGGAACTCGCAGCCTTTGAGATTGCTGGTTAGCTAGTGGACCAGGAAGCGATAGTTGGCCATGTTTGTGTCCCTGGCGTCCCACTCGCCAATGACTTGCCTCACCACCAGGTCAGACTCACCGAAGCAAAGGATGCATCGTACGCCAATCTTCCTGGCCAGCCGGAGGGCGTGGGAGACCGCTTCATACTCTTCCACATTGTTCGACCCGGTGAAGTGGATCTGCAAGACATACTACAGTAAGTCCCACTTCGGCGAAGAGAGGACAATGCCGGTCCCAAGGCTAGTGTGCATCCTCGACCCGTCAAATTGCATGTGCCAATGGGTGGAGTCGGGAGGCGGTGGCAAGTACTCTGTTTCTGCCTAGTCGAGAGGAAATCCGCCAAGTCCTGGGACATGATGAATGTGCAATATTCATAGGCGATGTGGTGGTCCGCCAGTTGGATAACCCACTTGGCGATTCAGCCGGCCGCGTCCAAGTTACCCATGATTTCCCCAAGGGGAGCGGTGCTTACCATCGTGATCAAGTGTTCCTGGAAGTAGGGCTTGAGCTTCCGGGATGCCAAGAACACGTTGTAACCCATCTTCTCGTAGTGTGGGTAGTTTTGCTTGGAGGCGGACAACACCTCGCTCAGATAGTAGACCGGCTGTTGGACCGGCTGGGCGCAACCCCGCTCTGAGCGCTGGATGGCCATGACGATGTTGACCATGTAGCTGGTCACTGAGATGTAGAGCAGCATCGGCTCCTTGTGCGTCGGTGCGGCCAGCACAGGCACGGTGGTCAGCGCGTGCTTGAGGTCGTGCAGGGCCTCTTCCGCGTCGTCGCTCTAGAGGAAGTTGTTCGCCTTTTTGAGCAGGCGGTAGAGGGGGGCCTTTTTCCTAGCCGGCTGATGAAACGGCTGAGCGAGGCAAGGAAACCGGTGAGCTTCTAGACGCTGGCGAGTTTGGTCAGCCAAGCCATCCACTCGATGGCCCAGATCATCTCCAGATTGGACTCGATCCCCTGTTCAGAAACGAGGAAACCGAGGAGCTGGCCGGCTAGGACGCTGAGCACACACTTCTCCGGGTTTAGCTAGATCTCGAACTCGCGCATGCTCTCTAACGTTTCTTCGAGATCGTCCAGGAGGGTGCAACTTTCCTTAGTCTTGACCACAATGTCATCCATGTAGTCGTGCATGTTGTGTCGAAGCTTCCTGTAGAGGCATTGCTGCATGTAGCGCTGGAATGTGGCACCGGAGTTTTTCAGCTGGAACGCCATCGTGATATAGCAGAACGCCCCGAAGGGGGTTATGAAAGTTCTTTTTATCCGATCGGCTGGATTAAGCTTAATCTGCTGGTAGCCTGAATAGGCGTCCAAGAAGGACAATATCTCATAGCCAGCCGTCGAGTCGATCACTTGATCGATATAGGGGAGTGCAAAAGGATCCTTACGGCATGCCTTGTTCAAGCTCGTGTAGTCGATACACGTGCGCCAAGTCTTGCTCTTCTTCAGCACCAGGACCGTGTTTGCCAAACAGTCCGGGTGGAAGACTTCCATTATGAAGCCGGCTGCGAGGAGCCAGACAATTTCTTCACCGATGGTCTTCCGCTTCTCCTCGGAGAAGCAGCTCGGCTTTGTGTTCGGTCGGACGTGCAGGAAGTGCTCGGCGTAGTTCCTCAGGACTCTTGGCATTTCCTTTGGGGTCCACGCGAAGATATCCCGATTCCCACAGAAGAAGTCAACGAGATCGCTTTCCTATTTGTCGCTAAGGTCAGCCCCCACTACGACGTACTTGTCGGTGGGGTCAGCCGGGTCCAGGGGTCCCTCTTGGTATCATTGTCGATGGTCGGTTGGAACCGGACCTCCGCAACCGGCTGCTTCGGCTTTGGCTCGGACACGGCCACCAGCTCACGGGCGAGGGTCACGAGCCGGTCGATCTGTCGCTCCTCCTCAGCAACAATGAGGGATTCGGACAACTTGGAGTTGGCCATAGCGCACTCGGTCGACTTCTTGTAGTTGTCGGCGATGGTGATGATCCTGTGCGGACCCGGCAGCTTCATCTTAAGATAGGCGTACTGGGGAACCTCCATGAACTTGGCCAGGGCGAGCCATCCCAAGATGGCCTGGTAGGAGCTGGAGAGGTTGACGACCTCGAACCAGATTGGCTCGTGGCAAAATTTGTTCGGCAAGCCAAACAGCATGTGCAGCCGAACCTTTCCGATTGGTAAGCAAGAGTGGTCGGCCACGATGTCGTGGAACACCGTCCGGGTCAGCTGGATCTCGGACTCCAGGATGTCGAGCTTGTCCATGGTGTTGTGGTAGAGGATGTTGAAGCTTCTACCGCCATCAACGAGCACCCGCATGAAGCGGCAAGTGCTCCGTCGGGATATGAAGGTGAGGTCGAGGACCAGCACGTAAGCGCCTCGCGTCGGCATCACGGCTGGGTCATCCTCGCGCCTCCAGGTGATCGTCTTGTTCGACCAATGAATGTACTAGGGTACCGTTGGGACGACGACGTTGACCTCTAGTGCATGCTTGCGCTAACTATGCTTGTTCTTGTCCTAAGTGCTGAAGACAACGTAGGTCGCGTCCTGCTGGGGGTAGTTATCACGGGCACCGTCGGCTCCCGGAGCGGGGGTGGCGGTGGCGCGGGCGGAAGTGTGTCACCACACGCGATTTTGGTGAACTAGCTGCACTTGCGGGACGTGTGTGTTGCCGGCTTCGCCCCGCTCTGGAAGTTGCACGGCCCATCGAGCATAGCCTCAAAGGCGTACTTGGCCTGCCAAGGTTGCTTGTTGTCATTGGTGCGCTCGCACTAGCTGGATCCGTGGTTGTTGGCCATCCGACCGTCCTCAACAGTCGCCACCTACTGGCTGCCCTGTCGGGCATCCGGCTGGTCCGTCTTGCATTTGCCCTAATCCGGCTGGGATCGGCCGGCTGCCGGGGCGGTAGACGGCTTGGCCACGGTTGGCTTGCCGACCGCATCGACAAGCACCGGGAGCTTCATGGAAGAGTCGGCCACGGCATACTCGTCGACGACAACCATTAGCTGCGCCAAGGTCACCGGTTCCCGACGCATGAGTTTGTGCTTGAGGAGGCGCCATCCTGACAGCCGTCGATGAAATACTAGATCTCATGTACTTCATGGACGCCCTCGCAGGAGTTGTGGAGCTCGGTCCACCGCATGAGGTAATCACGGAGGAGCTCGTTCAGGCCCTGTAGGAACAGGGCGAGCTGGCGGGGCCAGCCAGGATGCTTGTATGTGTCGATGAAGTTGCGCAAAAACGCCTCCTGGAAGTCCAGCCAACCATTGACGCTGCGAACCGGCACGTTGTTAAGCCAGGTCCGGGCCGAGCCGAGCAGCATGAGGGGCGCATAGCGTACAGCCACGCGCTTGTTGCCACCGGCGATGCAGACGGCGATGGTGTAATCGGTCAACCAATCATGTGGCTTGGTCGAACCTTTGTACTTGGGGTGTCGTGCGCTAAGGTGAAGCCCTTGGGGAACGGATCCTTTAGAATGCGTGGCCCAAAAAAGGGCAGGCCAGAAGTTATTTCCTCCTCGGTGGCTTGAGACTCCGCGAGGAGCTCCACATAGAACCAGGCGTCTTGGTCGTCCAGCTGATGAGGGCTGATGCGCTCGAACACCAGACGGCTAGGCGGCGACTATCCGGTCGTCCGGTCGCGATCTTCGCGGTGGCTGCTTCGTGTCGGCGGGTGGCTGCCCTGGCTAGCCGGCTCTTTCACGCGGTTGTTGACAACCGACAAGCTATGGTCTTGCAGACCGCGGTTGCCCGCGTGCTGGCTGTCGTGGCGACAGTTTTCATCAACAGGCGAAGACGCTTGGTTCGTGTCTCATTGTCCACTCACGGGCCGGCGAGGGTCGATGGGGTCCTCGTTGGTCCTCGAGCGAGAGCCGGTCGGGTCGCTGTATGACTCAGTCGGCTGGTCCTGCCGCGCGTTGGTAGCCTCCACGAGGATGCGGATGTCCTTCTGCTGCACCTTGCGGGCCGGTCCCTCGAGCCCTTCGAGCTTGTTATGGGCCGCTTGCACAGCTCGCACGTTCTTGACGGGGTTGTCATAGATGGGGCGGCCGCCGGCCGATTCCTGGCCGACGGCACCACCGCGGGGCCACACTTGCACCAGCCAGCTTGGCCAGGGGCAGCCCGTATGAGGCCGTGGGCAGTGTTGAACTCACGCCGAGTGGCCTCAAACTCGCGTTGGGTAGACTCCAGCAATTTCGTCTCCCTGAGAAGGTGCTGGCGATGGCCGTCCAGCTCCTTGGTTGCTTCCACAGGGTCAGCCACCACAGGGATGGGTGTGCGCAACGTGTCCACTGCGGCGCGAAGGGAATCTGGTACCCTGACGTACCGCCCAGCGAGATGGACGTCAATACCTTTGCACGGGTGGAGAGGTCGCCAAGGTCGGCGGAGAGGTCGTCGTCGTCGGACGACAGCAGTTCATCACAGCTGAGTACCTCAGCAGGGTCCTCGTCGGGGACGACCGCGAATGAGACGTGATGCGAGTCCAAGGAGATGATGGAGCCGTCGACGGAGAAGTCTGCATCCTCGAGGTGGCAGGCATTGTTGTTGATGTAGTCCAGCACGCCGTAGTGCACGACCATGTCGTGCACCACGCGCTCGCCAGAAGGGGTGAAGGGTCCCACCCGGAATGTTACTCCTGCCGGCGTCACTGCTGGCCCGACAGTGGGCACCAGCTATCGTGGTATTTCCGCGGAAAATACTAAGGGGTGGCTTAGATCATGGTTTGGGGCTGACGGGCATGTGTGGCGTTAGGGAACGGGTGTAGGCACAAGACACTTGACATCGATCTATCCAGGTTCAAGGCCCTCCGATGAGGTAAACCCCCGGGTCCTGCTTTGTGACCATATGTCATCACACTACAATGGTGCTCCTCGAGTTGTTCGTGAGGGAGGAGTCATAGCTCTTGATGGCAACCTCGAGTCCTCTCTGGTGTTCTACGTGGGGGGTTTGCGGATCGATGGTTCGTCAGCTCCTCTCTTGGGGGCTGGGGTTTGGCTTTGTAGTCCAGTCATGGGTGTACAGTAGTGAGGGAAAAGAGGGGTCGGGGCCTAGTTGTCAACCTCTCCAGATGGCCGAGGGGGCCGCCGGCTGTCGAGTCTTGGCCGCTGCGAGGCCCACCGGCCGAGCGCGAGAATCAGCACACCGGCCATTAGTGAGTAGGCTAGGCATGGCTATAGGATCGCCTCGCCCGATCAGCCTCGGGAGAGACGGATGGCCCTCTAGCCTCGCTGACCCTTGCATCATCACGCTCGTCGCCACGTCGGGCATGTCATCACGCACTATGGCCACAAGCGCCTCTACATCAGGTGTCTAGTCTTGCGATCGTACGCTGGTACGAACGGATGGGACGGGCGCTGACCCGCCAGCTACCATCGGGGCTAGCTGGACGGGCCGGCTATCGCCAGTCAGCTGGCAGCATGACGACCGGATGGCCCGACTGCTACCACCCGGCCCACGGGGCCAGCCGGACCCAAATGTCTTGGGGAAGGGTTTCCTCCGCTTTGGTATACCCAGGGTCCATTACCCCATCACTCTTCGATGATATAAGGTCATTCCCATTATGAGAGGAGCTTACATGCAAAGATTACTTTTTGGACTATTTTTCTGGAATGATTTTGGCTACGACGGCCAAAAAGTGCGACAAAAAATCACTTTGCTACCGAGTGTCTCAAAAAGCCCAGCAAAGCCTAAAAACAAGATCGGTAGAAAATATTTTCACCCCCTAAATTTTTGGCCTAAAAACTGTCCGGGGGTCTCCATACTTTTCTTTGAAACCTACGCATGCAAGGAAACACGAAACTTAAAAGAGATAGAATTCAAAAAACCAAATATGTTATGGACTCGGATTGGTGGTTGATATATGGTGGTGATATATGGCAGGGGTAATGATGATGGTGGGTATGGCAACGGTGATGATGATGATGGTGGGTATGGTAGCGGTGATGGTGATGGTGGGTATGGCAGCAGTGCTGATGATGGTGGGTAGAGCAGCGGTGCTAATTATGATGGTGGGCATGGTGGCGTGACAACTAATGAATAAAACTTGAAACTCTAAAGGACTAGACCCTAAGACCAGCAACTTGACACGACGATGCAACCGCAAATTCAACAAAGCAAACACCGAATAGAAAATTGCAAAGGCTCATATTAGTTCGAATATGAGGACCTAACCCTAATTTTTTTGGGGCTTTTTCGTGGACTGTAGGTAGGAATAATAGATGCGATCTAAACTACGAAAAATGGATATTCTCACCGAGCAACCTGGGAATATGATACCATTTGATAGAGGCGAAGTTGTCCTTGTCCTTCAATGAGATGGTGGCTATCGTCTTCGGTGGAGTAGACATTAACGATCCGACTACGAACGTGTGAGGACGTCGCACCTTAGCAATCGCTAAACCAACTCCGAAAGGTTATTGACCACGCAGGAGCACGATCAACCTGACCGTGATGGTATGTTTCCAGCACACAAACGAAAAACAAGAAAGAAACTAAAATTGCAATATGTATATTGCGAATATAAAAGGAAAGATTTTTTAAGGAAAGTGGGGTTTTGAGACGTCTCGGTCTGGTCGTAGAACACAAACAAAGAACACGAAGTTGAGGCTATGGCGAACTTTTAATCTAAACAAAACCCAAGTCTAAACGGTTCCCTAAGGGAAGTATATATGGGGGAATAGAGAGGTATTTTCGTGACCCCTTGAGGAGGGGTCCGAAACGACCCCAATTCGATTTCCCCCACACATACGGATTCTAAAAACAACCTATAATGTAGTATTTCGAAATTACATGGGCCTGGCCCAAAATAAGGTGATGCAGCACCCATAATAGCCTATGGGCGAAATTTATGAAGTGATGTCTTGTATATTTTGTAAGCCTTCATGCTCTCCTTATGGCGGCTTCGAAGTCTGGAAATCACCAATGGATGCTCCATCGTTCTTTCCCGCATGTGCACCTTCCCCTCCATGCTTGATCATGTTCCAATGGCCATCCTTATTGTCCATGCTAGGTCCTTCATTCATAAGAAAAACAAAAGTATCATATGTTCATGAACATTAGAAGGATTTCCAAGAAACGAAAGTACGTGGTAATTCAATCCGCGTGTGCAAGCTCTAGTAATTGGTCCAGTATGTATAGCAGCAGGGGTTGTGGGTGTAACAATGGTATTGATGCCCTCATCACTGCGTATCATCAAAATATCGAACGAATACCAACTTCACATGATTACTTATAATAAGACTTCTCCCATGTCCTCGTGAACAAAAGTAACAACTCACAAATCATCACCTGTTCAATATCAGAGGTACAATAAATACGATAAAATATCTGAGCATATTATCTTCCACCAAACAAACCAACTAGCATCAACTACAAGGCATAATCAACACTCCTAGTAACCCACATGTAACAATCTAAGGTTTTGAGATAAAGATTGAATACAAGAGATTAACTAGGGTTTGAGTTGAGATGGTGATGGTGAAGATGTTCGTGAAGATTACTCATCCCATGAAGGTGGAATCATTGGTGATGACGATAGCTTCGATTTTCCCCTCGTGAAGGGAAGTTTCCCCGGCAGAATCACTCTATCAGTGATCAATAGGGCCTCTGTACAGCTTTTCGCCTCAAGATAGAGGCACTTCTTCCCAAAAGTCTGTTCTTATTATTTTTCTAGGTCAAAACCCATAATATATATAGCAGAAGAGGTGGGAAGGAGGACCTGGGATGTGGCCCAAAGCCATCAGGGCCCGCCCTATTGGCTTGGCACCAACAAGTGGCTATCCTCCGGCACTTATTTGCTCCACAAATTCAGATATATTCCACAAAAAAACCTCATGAAGTTTAAGGTCATTTGGAGTCGAGAGAACTTTCAGCCTTGTTCTTTGTTTTCACGTCTACAATTCTAGTTTCCGCAATTTCCCTATTTGTGACGTACCTTGTAAATTAAAAGAGAAAAGGAATAAGAATTGTATTATAAAGTGGAATAATGAACAAGAATAATATAATTATGAATAAGAAATCATGATGCAAAATTGACGTATCAACTCCCCCAAGATTAGACCTTGCTTGTCCTCAAGCAAAAGCCGAACTCGATAATGATGATCATATAATTAGATAGAGACGTGTCAATAAAACAAAATATGGACTTGAGAGCATCATTTATAATAACATAGCATCATACTACTAGGAAGTACCTTATAGGTAGAGGATTAGAAGTAGAGTGGGTTAATGGGTCACGTTGTGATACTTGTGATCTACGTTGGGTTTTTCGTTAAGAGGAACGGTTTATTGCAACACAATGTGGATAAGTATTTCTTTCAGTTATGAAAGCAAGGTTTATCGAACCAATAGGAATATCAACCACAACCGTCTTCATCGGCTGCACACAAAAGAACAAACAACTTGCACCCAACACGGGCAAGATGGTTGTCAATCCTCTTGCTCTTGTTATTTGCAAGCGAGTGAGGTGTGTAGATAGCAAGATAAAATAAAAGCAAGTAAATGACACCAAGGCATTGAAGGTTTTATAAATATGTTGTGAATAGACCCAGGGGGCATAGTTTTTCCTAATAGCATGTGTCACGAGAAACAACAGACGGTGGGTAAACAAATTACTATTGGGCAATTGACGGAAAAGCGGATAGTTATGCAATATTCACGGTAATGATCATGTGTATATATGCATCACGTCCATAAAAAATAGGTCGGCTCGTGCCTTCACCTATTACTATTACTCCACTCATCGACCGCTATCCAGCATGCATCTAGAGTATTAAGTAAAATAGAGTAATGCGTGGAGAACAATGTCATGATGTAGACAAAGTAAACTCAAGCAATATGAATAAATCCCATCGTTTTATCCTTAATAGCATAGCCACAAAGACGTATCTTGTCCCCTTTTGGCATTGGGATATAGAAATTCACCAGGTTGAACCTACTACAACCCACCTCTCTCACCGAAGAAATATCAACCTAGTTGGCCAAACTATTTCAATAGATTGGAGAGAATTATGAAGCTATCATAATCATGCACATAAGAATCATATAAGTATTCAAAGGAAACTCAAATATTTATCATCAATAATGTGAACATAAACCCATAGTTCATCGGATCCCAACAAACGCACCGCACAAAAGGAATTACATCGTGTGGATCAAAGTGAAGATGTGATGATCATTGTACTGAAGATCAAAGAGAGAGAGATTGTCATCTAGGTAGTGGCCATGGACTTGTAGGTTTTTGTTGAACTACTCACATATCATCGTGAGGGAAGTAATGTTGATGAAGAGGCCCTCCATGATCAATCCCCCCTCCCGCAGAGTGCCAGAACGGAGCTCCAGATGGCCAACCATTGGAATAGAGACTTGCGGAAGTGTAAAAAGTGTTTCGAGACTCCTTCTGGTGTTTTTAGGGTATAAAAGAATTTATAAGCCAGATAACGGAGTTGGTATGGCCACGAGTGAGGCACAAGCTATCAGCCCCCCCCCCCCGGACGCGTCCTGTTGGCTTGTGGGCCCCTCGTGCAGCCTCCGGCTTTTCTCTGATACTCCTTAGTCTTCTTTTGGTCCAGAAAAAATCGCCAAAAAGTTTCACGTCAATTGGGCTTCGTTTGGTATGGAAAACCTGAAAAGTGAATAACATGCAGAAAACAGAAAATGGCACTGGGCACTGGGTCAATAGGTTAGTGCTAAAAAATAATATAAATTGGTAAACAAATACCCCAAAAGTATTCTAAAATGATAATATATCACCATGGAAGAATTAAAAATTATAGATACGTTGGAGATGTATCAAGCATACCCAAGTTCAATTCTTGCTCTCCCTCGAGTACATAAATCATAAAAACAGAGTTTTTGATGTGACATGTGATGACCCACAAGTATAGGGTATCAATCATTGTCCTTTCGATAAGTAAGAGTGTCGAACCCAATGAGGAGCAGAAGGAAATGACAAGTGGTTTTCCGCAAGGTAATTTTTGCAAGCACTGAAATGGCGGTAAGAAGTTGTTTGATAGCAAGATAACTGTAGCAAGTAATGAGTAGAAATAGTAGAAATAAGTGCAGCAAGGTATCACAATACTTTTGTGGAAAAGGACAAGCCGAAATAGTTTCTTATAATAGGCAAAGCGCTCTTAAGGGCACATGGTAATTTCATCTAGTTACTTTCGACATGTCGAGTTAATTCATGTTCGGTACTTTGATAATTTGATATGTGGGTGGACCGGTGCTTGGGTGCTGCTCTTACTTGAATAAACCTCCCACTAATGATTAACCCTCATGCAAGCATCCGCAACTACGAGAAAATTATTAAGAATAAGTTCTAACCATAACATTAAACATAGAGATCGAAATCAGCCCCTTAGGGAATAGCGCATAAACTGGGGTTTAAGTTTTTGTCACTCTCGCAACCCTCCACAATGCATTCCCTTAGTGCCAAAGATGGTGAAGTTTTATGTACTCGACGTTCACATAACACCACTAAGGGAATCACAACATTCATATCATTGAAATATCGAACGAATATCAACTTCACGTGACTACTGGCAACATGACTTCTCCCGTGGCCTCAAGACCAAAAGTAAATACTCATAAGTGATAAACATACTCATGATCAGAGAGGTATTAAATAGCATACTAGATCTGAACATATGATCTTCCACCAGATAAACCATAAAGCATCAACCACAAGATGTAATACTAGTCACCCCTCAGGTACCAATGTGAGGTTCCGATACAAGATTGATCACAAGAGATGAACTAGGGTTTTAATAGGAGATGGTGTTTTTGAAGATATTGATGAATATTGGCCTACCCAAGATGAGAGGGCTATTGGTGATGACGATGGCCTCAATTTCCCCCTCCGGGAGGGAAGTTCCTCTCGCGGAATCGCTCCGCCGGAGGGCAAGAGTGCTCATGCCTAGGTTCCGCCTCGAGACAGCGGCGTCCCGTCCCAAAAAGTCTCTCCTGATTTTTTTAGGTCAAGAGTGAATATATACCAGAAGATGGTCGCCTGAAGTGGGTTGGGTGGCCCACTAACCACCAGGTCGCATCAGGAGGTGATGGCGCACCCTAGTGCCTAGTGGGCACCTAGCAGCCCCTCTCTGACACCTCTTTCCTCCAATATATCTTATTTATTCCATAAAATCCTCTTGAAGTTTCAGCCCATTTGGAGGCGTGCAAATTAGGTATCTCTGACTTAGCTTTTCACATCCAGAATTCCATGTGTCGGCATTCTCCCTCTTGGCATAAACCTTGTATATTATGAGACAAGAGGCATTAGAATTACTCCATAAAGTGGTATAATGCATAAGGACACTATAAATAAGAGTGGCAAAACATCATGCAAAATGGATGCATCAACTCCCCCAAGCTTAGACCTCGCTTGCCTCAAGCGAAAGCCGATAACGAAAACCATGACCACATGCTCTGAGAGAGAGATGTCGATAAAAAATACGGACATAGTAGCATCATGCTCATTATTATAACAGAAAATAAACTTTATAACATACTTTATCACAACATTTTCAACATATAACTTTCATCATAAAAACTTCTCATAAGCAAGTAAGAATTCATCACAACATCGAAGTATGAAGCACAAACTCTATTGAAACCTAACAAACTATGTTTTCGGTCAACTTTGCAACACAATTCATCACATTTTGATGAAGGGTCACATATCGGAGCTTTTAAGAAAGTCTGCATACTCAACTATCATTTAGTATTATATGATTTCTAACACTCACCGCATACATATGAGCAAAAGGTTTCAACCGGACACATACAAATATAGGGGCTTAAAGTGTCGACTCCCAACATATTCACCTCAAGGGTGATGTCAACAATAATAACTCATGACCGCCCACATTCAACTAGATATATATGTCTAGATCTTTCCCCACCACATGATGCTTGCAAAAGAGAAAATAAAAAGGAGTAGAGAAGAATACTTTTACTCTTGCATAAAATTAAATACATAAAAGTAAAAGATAGGCCCTTTGCAGACAGAAGCAGAGGTTGTCATGCACTTTTTAGTTGTAAGACAAATCCCTTAGGGCAAAGCATGTTATGTTATATTGCCCATTATGATGGCGGCCTTTATTATTTGGTTTATTGCTTTTATTATTGCCATCACAAGTTCGTACAACGCTTAATTTCCCTTACACTAAATGATCGAACATGTTTTGAAGCAATTTTTATTGCCTTTTGCACCGATGACAACTTACTTGAAGGGTCTTACTCAATCCATGGGTAGGTATGGTGGACTCTTAAACCATGGATTTGGGTTTAAGTTTTTGGATGCACAAGTAGTATCTCTACTTAGTGGGGAGTTTTGGCTAGCAAAGATATTGGGCAAGCGCCACATGTTAGAGGATCTATAACAATATAACTTCTATGTGAATGTGAACAAGCATAAATCATTATGTTGTCTTCCTTGTCCAACATCAATAGTTTTGGCATATTATAATTAATGGGGGCTCACGGTCATAAAATATGTCAAGGATAGTGTATTTGCATGTAAATATTCTCTTCACTTATTAATTCTTTCATGGGTTACATCACCGACAAATGCTATGTTTGTCAACCTTCAACAAATTTTACCACTTATACGTTTCCTTATGTGATGTCGCTACTTACTATCAGATTAGCATATGATCTTTTCATTATTTTCCTTTATTTTGATTGTAGCAAGAAAGTAAAGAAGAAAAAGCTAAACTAAACTTTATTATATAACTCTCACTCGACTACATAGATAGATAGATAGATCACGAAACTAGCACTCAGAAAGATGGACCGAACTAAACTTTTATTTGACTAAATCAAAAAATAACTAATGTCAAACTAAGATGGATAAAGATATTAAGGGTGATGTTTATACAATACCGGGGCACCTCCCCCAAGCTTGGCACAAGCCAAGGGGAGTGCCCATACCCGTGTACTCAAGGTGGTGTAGACGATGAGGTAGCGTCGCAATGTAGCCTCAAGAGGTTCTCTAGTTGTTGAATAATGCTCCAGAGGCCGATGATGTGGTCCTTTAACAAAATATTTTCACGAGTAAAATTTTTATTATGAACACGAACCATTTCTAAGGCTCTAAAGGCTTCGATTTCAGTAGGGGTGAGATGCTCATAGTAGGGTTGGAGGTAATCTTCTTCCTCCTCTTCCTTTGCCGGCATGGCATGTCCTTCTTCTCAAGCTTGATCCCCCTTGACTTCCTTGCCCTTGTTCTCCTTGGTGGCTTTATTGGTTCTTCCTTCCTCGGTTCCATCTTCATTAGCCAAGCATCCTCTTCTACGCGATTGGAGGAGGGAGAAAATATGGTGCCTGGATAGACAGTTCTGACAGAAAAACATCACGAAACAAGAACAAAGTATTTCTCTGTGGTACTAGGGTCAAATCATCGGGAGATATATATAAACATTTTTATACAGGTAAATACTTGTCCTACAAGAAAACGGAGCCACAAAGGTGCCCAGGGGCCCACTACCCACCAGGTCGTGCCAGGGGGGCTGGCGCGTCCTCGTGCCTAGTGGGCACCTGGTTGCCTTCCCGTGTGTTTATAAATTTGCTAATTTTTCAAATATTCCAAAACTAACATAAAATATTTTTGCGGATTTTTTAGAGTCTCTTTACTTATCTATCACATACCTCTTACTTTTAAGGGTTCTCGAGTGTTCTGGAAGGTCTCCTTTATGTGTTCCTCCAGTGTCATGGTTTGAATAATATTTGATTCAACATTAATAGGTGTACCTGAAATATAGTGCTTTATTCTCTGTCCATTGACCACCTTTGGGTCAGTGCCTTCAGGATTATTGATCTTAATAGCTCGAGACCGATAAACTTCTTCGATGATATATGATCCTTCCCATTTGGAGAGAAGTTTTCCAGTAAAAAATCTAAAACAAGAATTGTTCAATAGAACATATTCACCAACTTTGAATTCTCACTTTTGGATTCTTTTCTCATGCCATATTTTAACTTTTTCTTTGAATAGTTTGGCATTTTCATAAGCTTGGCGTCTCCATTCATCTAGTGAGCTAATATCAAATAACCTCTTTTCACCAGCAAGTTTGAAATCACAGTTGACTTTTTTAATTGCCCAATAAGCTTTATGTTTTAACTCAAGAGGTAAATGACATGCTTTTCCATAAACCATTTTATAAGGAGACATACCCATAGGATTTTTATAAGTTGTTTTGTAGGCCCACAATGCATCATCTAATTTATTAGACCAATTACTTAGGGACCTATTGATAGTATTTTGCAATATTAATTTTATTTCCCTATTGGTTAATTATACTTGACCACAAGATTGAGGATGATAGAGAAATGTAATTCTATTATTGACATCATATCTAGCAAGTAACTTACAAAAACAACCATGAATAAAATGTGAACCACCATCAGACATTAAGTATCTAGGGACACCAAAATGTGAGAAAATAACTGCCTTAAGCATTTTAATAGAGGTGTTATGATCAGCACTACTGGTTGGAATAGTTTCTACCCACTTAGTGGCATAATCAACAACAACCAAAATATGTGTATACCCATTAGAGGAAGCAAAAGGTCCCATATAATCAAATCCCCAAACATCAAATGGTTCAATAACAAGTGAATAATTCATAGGCATTTCTTGACGTCTATTAATATTACCAATTCTTTGAATTCATCACAAGAGAGGACAAACTTATGATCATCTTTAAAAACAGTAGGCCAATAAAAATCCAGACTGTAATAACTTGTGTGTAGTTCTATCTCCCGCATGGTGTTCTCCATAAGACTCGGAGTGACATTTCCGAAGGATTTATTCATGTTTATGCTCAGCTATACAACGTCTAATAATACCATCTACTCCCTCTTTATAAATATGTGGGTCATCCCAAAAGTAATGTCTTAAATCAAAGAAGATTTTTTTTGGTGATAGGTGAAACTAGGTGGTATGTATTTAGCAACAATGTAATTATCATAATCAGAAAACCACGGTATGTTATGAAAAACATTGACCACAGCTAGTTGTTCATCAGGGAAGCTATCATCAATAGGTAATGGATCATCAAGAACATTTTCTAACATAGACAAGTTATCAGCTACAAGGTTCTCAGCTCCTCTTCTATCAATGATATGCAAATCAAATTCTTGTAGCAAAAGAAACCACCTAATAAGTCTAGGCTTGGCATCTTTATTTTCCATAGGATATTTAATAGCAGCATTATCAGTGTGAACAATAACTTTAGAATCAACAATGTAAGATCTCAATTTATCACAAGCAAATACAACTGCTAAGAATTCTTTTTTAGTGGTTGCATAATTTCTCTAGGCACTGTCTAGAGTTTTACTAGCATAATGGATAGCATTTAATTTATTATCAACTTTTTGTCCTAGAAAAGCACCAACAGCATAATCACTAGCATCGCACATAATTTCAAAACGCAAGTTCCAATCAGGTGGTTGACCAATAGGTGCAGAGGTTAAAGTTGTCTTAAATGTTTCAAAGGCTTCTATACAATCATCATAAAAATGAAAGGGGCATCCTTTTGTAATAAATTGGTAAGAGGTATAGAAATTTTAGAGAAATCTTTAATACAACTCCTATAGAAACCAACAAAACCAAGGAAACTACGGATACCTTTAATATCTTTAGGACATGGCATCTTCTCAATTGCATCAGCTTTAGCATTATCCACCTCGATACCTCGTTCGGAAATTTTATGACCCAAGACAATACCTTCATTTACCATGAAGTTGCACTTCTCCCAATTCAAGACAAGTTTAGTTTTCTCGCATCTCTGCAAACTCGATCAAGGTTGCTTAAGCAATCATCAAAAGAAGTTCCATAAACAAAAAAATCATCCATGAAAACCTCAACAATGTTTTCATAAAAGTTAGAGAATATAGTAGGCATACATATTTGAAAGGTAGCAGGTGCATTGCATAATCCAAAAGGCATACGTCTATAAGCATAGGTTTCAAAAGGACAAGTAAAGGTGGTTTTCTCTTAATCAGGTTGTGACACGGGTATTTGAGAAAAAACATTGTAATCATCTAGAAAGAAAAAATGTGTGTGCTTCGATAATCTTCTAGCATTTGGTCTATTAGACGTAAAGGGTAATGATCTTTTCTAGTAGATTTATTTAATTTTCTAAAATCAATTACCATTCTATAGCCAGTCACAATTCTTTGTGGAATGAGATGATTTTTATAATTAGGGACAACAAAAATACCTCCTTTCTTAGGATCACAATGAACGGGACTTACCCATCTACTATCAGCTATGGGATAAATTATACCTGTTTCCAGAAGCTTTAATATTTCATTTCTTACCACTTCTTTCATTTTGGGGTTCAGTCTTCCTTGGTGATCAACAACGGGTTTAGCATAAGGTTCCATATTAATCTTGTCCTGACAAAGAGTGCTACTAATGCCCTTAAGATCATCAATAGTATACCCAATAGCAGCTCGGTGCTTCCTTAAAGTTTTTAACAATATTTCTTCTTCATGCTCTGTAAGGTTAGCACTAATAATAACAGGATATATCTTATTTTCATCAAGATAAGCATATTTCAAAGTGTTAGGTAATTGCTTTAATTCAAACATAGGATCACCTTTTAGTGGAGGAGCACCTCCTAGAGTTTCAACGACAAGTTTTGTTTAAGGATAGGCTTTTTCTCAAAGAACATTTTATCTATTTCATTTCTTTCACGCATATGCATATCATTTTCATGGTCTAGCAAATATTGTTCTAATGGATCAGTAGGAGGAATGGCAATAGAAGCAACACCAATTACTTCATCTTTACTACGCAATTATTTATCATGGGGTTGCCTATTTAACTTGGTGAAATTATGTACACCCCAAGCATGTTAGGAGCGCTCAATATGGAACATAATATCGGTACACAAGTAACGAGCGCGAGAAAGGTGGAACAAAACACCAAGCTAGAAGGACATGCCTTCCACCTCTTACCAAGTATATAGGTTCATTAAATTAAATAGCAATAATATGGTGATATAACAAGGAACCCATGTTTTCACATGGAAGCAACTTACACCTGCAACTAGGAACGCTATAAGAAGGGCTGAGCAAGTGGTAACATAGCCAAACAAAGGTTTGCTGGGATGTGGAGGGGATTAGGGGCTTTTCATGGCAATGTTGGGAGGTTTGACGTAACAGGTGATAGGCAACGAGACATAGCGATAGAAATGAGAAAAATAGGGTAGCAATGATAGTAGTAGTATCTAGGGAAATGGTCATCTTGCCTTAGATCCCGCTTGGAAGAAGAACAAATCCGTGAAGTAGACGAACCAACGTAGTTGAACGAATCCTCACACTCTGAAGTGGTTTTGGAACTCTCTCGACAAGAAACAATCCGAAAACAAACAATCAACATATGATGAACACCACAACATATGCATGACATGATGCACAAACACATATGATGCATGTCCGGTTTAGTTATGCAAGGCATGATAGCCACAACAATCAAATACTACACATTAAGTGAACTCAATATGCAACGAGTTGCATATTGACGAAACTTCACATTTGCATTACTTAGTTCACTCCCGTTTAGGTACACAACAATAGTAAATATTGTTAAAAATGGCAAGAGGTGAAGCATAAATAAACTACACTATCTAGGCATTTTAAATTAGGTCGTAAATAACATATAGCATTTCCGAAACGACCACATATGATAATTTAAAAATTGGTCCAGATATGAACTAAACATATTTTATATTTATTTAAACAGGAGAATAAATTACACCATGTGATTCTACATGTCATTCTAGTCAATTTACATTTATGGATCACCTAAAATGGAGTTATGGTGTAAAAGATATGACCAACACAAGATAATATGCCATGTATGCAAAATGATGCAAATGACAACCAAAAGCATGTTAAATCATGGATGTAACAAGATATTATGGAACTACATGAAATTTTAGGCAAGTCTAAATCAGGTCGGAACAATGAATAACAATTCTGGAAAGTCCATGTATGTAATTAAGATTTCGGTATTGTTCTGCCTATAAGACAATTTTAGAGTTTTAGAAAAAATGCAACCATGTTATTCTACACATTTTTTTAGTCAAGTTACATATGTGGATCATTGTAATTGGACCTACGATTAATTAGTTATGAATTAAACCATTTAAGGTTGTCATTCACGCAAATTAATGCAAACAGCAACTTTAACTATTTAATCATGGATGAAAGTGGGATGCTATTAATCTACACAAAATTCCGAACATTTTTCATGTTGAAATCATTTTAATTCGATGCATGATTGTGGATTTATTAAGTGCATGAAGATTAGGGGGTTTCTATAAAACAGATAATTCACACGTTAATTGACAACTCGTTGGAACTGGAAAAAAAACACTAGTGAACATCGCACTGAGTCAAATCTATCCACGGGCCTAAACAGAGCTGGGCGCAAAATAACTGAACATCGCCCTAGGTGTTTGACAACACGGAACAACTGAGGTTCGCGGGCGCTCACCATGGGCTTGGCCTTGGCGAGGTAGCTGAGCTAAGGCACTCGACGCGGCTTGATCAGTGGAGTTGGATGTGCCGGGGCGGGGCGCGGCCCACACAAGGGTGGCGCTGGGCCGGCTGTGGGCGATGATGCTGGGCCGGCTCGGCTCAATGTAGCCCACGCGAGCAATGAGGCCAGTCAACGGGCGCAGCGAGAGCTCCTCCCAATCCAGATCATATCGGGGACGAGCGATGGTGGAGGCAGGGTCTCTGATGGGGCCCACGCAGCTGCGGATTTGGAGCGAGGAAGCGGCGGTGCACCTGGGCGGCAGAGCTCCGGCGTGCTAAGGCAGCGGCAGGCAGCGCTAGGAGGCGGCGGAGCTTGCTCGAGTGGTGGACTGCTGCGATGGGGATGGCGACGAATGGCATGGGCGGAGCCATGGCGCGACAGCAAGGTCCTCCGACGAACTACCGGCGAGGCGGCAGGGCTGGCGCAAGGCTGGCATCCGGTGAGGGTCAGGCGAGGCGCAATGGCGGAATGCGGGAGACCTGGCTCTCGGGAGGAGCGGGAGGTCTTGGCTGCGGCGACGCTCGGCCCGGATCAGGCCCGGGGCGGGCCACGAATGGGCTCGATGGGCCCTGCATGCTAGAGGTGGGAGGCTGCACTGCTGGTTGGTGGAGGCTCGCAACTGTGTGATGAATACGATGCTAGGCTAGGTATGGCTATTTTAGAGAGGGTAGGGGGTGCTTAAATAGGAAAGGAGGGGCTATGTTTAGGGATTTCATCCGTTTTCGGATCGTTTGATCTCAATCGGATGGTTCGGAAGTGGAGGGGGGCTAGCTGGGCTAGATGGGTTGTGTAGACATGTTTGGGCTGAGAAGAGAGGGAAGGTGGCACTCTGTGACAAGTTTTTAAACACCTAAAACATCCGACGTTTGACCAATTATAGTGTCGCTATACATTTAATGATTCGGGTATCAAACGAACTCCGATTGCGACAAAATTTGGCAGGCGGCCTATCTACACTATAATAAGACTGCACACCAACTCTCAACCCAATTCGAGAAAGTTTTATGCACACTTTTAAAAACAATATTTTGAGATGTCGCGTGCGTGTGCGGTTGGTCTCGAAACAATCGTGGACGAGAACGGAGAAAACCGGCAACTAACAATGGATGCAAGTTTGAAAAATGATGGCTACGGAGTGCCGATGCAATGCGGATGATGTGCATGACGCGATGATGAATGCGACAACCAAACAGAACACACAGCGATAACGAAATAAAAAGGGGATCTTCTGGAGCGTCGGTTCTGGGCTATTACAGTTGGTCACTGTTTTTCGGCGGGACCGAAATAGAATTTGGTGTCACCAAGGGGTTAGGGTTGGCTCTGGATTCTATCTAGGGTAAAAATCGGTAGGTCCGAATTTGGAAACTTGGTGGCACCGCATTTAGGGTTTGGGATTTGGACAGAATATTTTTGTGGGAGAATTCATGAGGGTTTTTGGTGGCTAACTCTAAGCACTTGAGCAAGCACATCATCATAGATACCTCATCCCCTTTTAATAATATTGTCTTTCATATAGACTCAAGTGTGATGTCTCACAAAATGCAAAATGTAGAGTCTTGAAGCTTTTGCCAATTTATGCTCCAAGCATCTATGAGATCTCACAATCCATTGCCAATCCATTCATTGAACTCTTCCTCAAATAAACTTGGTAGAATCATTAGTCCAATGAAATATATGTTGTTATTAATTACCAAAACCACCTAGGGATAAGTTGTGCTTTCAATCTCCCCTTTTTGGTAATTGATGACAACATATAGATCAAAGCTTCAAGATATAATATAATCAATGTATAGCATCGTCACTTTAAGAAGTATGTGATAAGCAAGAGCTCCCCCTAAATTTGTGCATTATTTTAAATTTGCATTTGAATGCAAATGCACAATCAATTAGGATCATGGGTCACTCTTCCATGTCACATACATATTGTTGGTGCGCATAAATGATATGAATGTATTACAATGCACATAACACCAAATATGAGTGAATGATCGTCATATGAATACCACAGATATAGGAAATAGAAACATCAATCACAAAGTGTATGATCAAACACCATGAAGTTTAAGACCAAAAAAAGATAGGCCAAATGTTTTAGACAAGAAGAGCAACCAAAAAGCAACTCTATCTCTCTCTCTCTATCTATCTCTCTATCTATCTATCTATCTATCTCTATCTATATATCTATCTATCTCTCTCTCTAGCTCTCTCTCTCTCTCTCTCTCTCTCTCTCTCTCTCTCTCTCTCTCTCTATATATATATATATATATATATATATATATATATATATATATATATATATATATATATATAACTTCTCCCCCTTTGGCAACAAGTTACCAAGAAAATTTAAGGTATAGAGATAAGCATCACTATGGGCATGATCTCCTCCATGGGGCGATGAAGCTGCTCCAGTGGTCATGGAAGTAGTCGAGATAGCAGTGTCAGCAAATGCCTCGGCAGAAGTCCTCTAGGCTGGTGGAGTTGACACTTCAGGTGCCGAAGGAGGCATAGAGGTAGTGGTAGATGATGCGAAGGGTCTTGGGTCCTGAACGGGCACAGCAGCAGATCGAGCGTGAGTCCTAAACCGGGTCTGGACTCACAGTGTGGGGCCCTTATCATCATCATCTGAGTTGGGCGAAGCCACTGCATCTAATTCCTGCTTCAACAGGTTGACCGTGGTGGTCAGCTCAGTCACCTTGACATCAAGGTCATGAAAGTTGGTCCCCACAATCCTCTCAAGACTCTTCTGGTTTAGCAGTAGCTCATTGATGTTCTTCATACCCTGAATGGTGGTGATAAGATAGGCCATCTGATCACCTTTTGTCTTGAACACTTGAGAACTACTGGCTCTAGCTGCCTCTACGTGGGCCTCAGCCTATCTGCTTGTGAAGTGGATGAAGTGGGATGAGATGGATCCATCACCACAACATTGTCCTCAAAATCTGGCTGGAGGGGCACATGTGGTCGACCAAGTAGATAGAGGCTCTTTCCATCTTTGGAATTAATAAGCATCTCGATGTAGGGAGTATATCCACAAGATCTCTTTTGATCAGCAGTTGTTCTCTTGATGGTCTGAACAATCAGATCCATCACTCTAATCCTGGTGTGACTATCCACATGGTGCAGCATGTTGAGGGAATAGCCTCGAATCATCTTGCCATCACTTGATTTGGGCATCCAAGTGTGCCTCATAACAGTGTTGGTGGTAGTCAGACCTGCTTGTAGAAAGTACACAGAACCAAACTTGTGGGTCTTTAGATATTCCTTGGGGATTTGTGTGTACATGTTGCTCATAGAGTTGTGATTCATCTTAGCTTGAGAGTACACATCCAAATCTCCTTCTTACACCTTTGGGGCTCCTAACATGGCAGCCCACTCATCAATTGTTAACTGGTATCTGGTGCCTTCAGTCATCCACACAATCTTACCACCAGGATAAAAATGGGCAGTGGAACAAAATTGCATGATCATCTCATCATTCCAGGCAGTCATCTCTTTGCCAACAAACTCTTCAATATCAATAAGCCTGAAGTTCTCCTCGACATGGGGAAAGTAATCCTCATTTGATTTGATGTACTTCCAGTCCATATATCTCATGTCACTCACTGTTGGGTTCTTGTCTAGCAGCACAGTCTCATAAAAGTCATGTTGTTTGTGTGAAATCTGACATCCATAGAAGTCCTTCTCCTCACAGCATATGGACCATTGTCTCTCCCATATCCTGAGACCTTGATCCTTCCTTTCCTTCCTGTTCTCTGCCACTTGTGAGAGTCTGGTTTAATAGGAATGATATAGACTACTCATATCAAGAAGGAATTTCTTCTTTTCCGGAAGCCCATTCGAAAAGAACTCCAAAGTTAAGCGTGCTTGGTTTGGAGCGATTTTAGGATGGATGACCGACCGGGAAGTTGCTACGGGGTGCGCACGAGTAAGGACAAAGTGCGGAGAAAGACTAGTGTTGGTTTATGGGGTCAGTCTAGATCCCGCGAGGTGTAACGGGTGTTACAATTGGTATTAGAGCCGACCCTTGCGGTTACACGGGCATGCGTGGGTTAGGTGCATGGGCATGTGGCGCATGGCGTGTGTGGTCCGTTGTGGCACACGACATGGTACACGTGCTGGACTGGACACGCATATGTGTGCCAAGAGGTCCTAATGGACCGACGAGGACGTCAGTTCCTTTGAGTGAGGGTGTATGTGAGAGCCTAGTTTAATAGGAATGATAGACAAAGTGCGGAGAAAGACTAGTGTTGGTCTATGGGGCCAGTCTAGATCCCGCGAGGTGTAACGGGTGTTACAATTGGTATTAGAGCCGACCCTTGCGGTTACACGGGCATGCGTGGGTCTGGCGCGTGTGGTCCGTTGTGGCACACGACATGGTACACGTGCTGGACTGGACACACATATGTGTGCCAAGAGGTCCTAATGGACCGACGAGGACGTCAGATCCTTTGAGTGAGGATGTATGTGAGAGCCTGGTTTAATAGGAATGATAGACTACTCATATCAACAAGGAATTTCTTCTTTTTTGGAAGCCCGTTCGAAAAGAGCTCCAAAGTTAAGCGTGCTTGGCTTGGAGTGATTCTAGGATAGCGATTCTATAATGAGTGATCGACCGGGAAGTTGCTTCCTGGTACGCACGAATGAGGACAAATTACGTACAAAAGACTAGTGTTGGTCTGTGTGGCCGTTCTAGATCCCGTCAGGCATAACGAGTGTTACACGGGAGGGGTGTGAGGGGGGATTCAGTGGGCCGGGGTTGTCGGAGTCCTACGTGGTTGTTGTCCGGACTCCTGCAAATCACCCCACACACTTTGCTTCGAATTTGTCCAAAAAAGATGTTCCGACCGTTCGACGAACCGACATAGAACAATGTTAAATTACAAAATATATGCAAACCATACAATATGAATGTATGCGGACGGTTTAAGGGTCGGCGTTGAAGATGCCCTCACACCCAGTCCTGTTCCAATTATGTCGTGTGTATCATTGGAGCATAGAAACAGTGGAAATGAATAATTCGTTGATAGTTCTATGTTCGGTCTAAATACCGTGGAGCCGTGGTTATCTGTCTTTTCCGAACTGTGTAGACTTAATTAAGCTGCGGAATGTGCACATGTTCGTGTCCAGAATCTCCCGCGCTCATTTATTGGCTAATGCAAATTGAAGTAGACGAAACCCTCAAAAACAAAACTCAGTCAGCTAACAATCGTCAATTTTATTTTATTTTCCTATGAAGCATCAAGTAGTACGAGTTACACAGCTGTACGTCGTAGTCCCGCGACTGGGATTGTATACGTCATAAATAAGAGGTACATACCACATGCTCCATGTGGTAAGCAACCTAAAAACAAACAATGTCAAGAAAATAACAGGTAGTACTACATGAGTTTTCTAGCTGTTGACACTTGGAGATACAGTAACCAATCACGACAAGATATATATATATATATATTTGACTAATTAATCGTTCTCCAGGAGAATAGAAACCTATGCGTATGCACCTATTGGTGTGCTCTATATATACAAACCCTAAAGCTAAATAATCTCAATTTTGAGATAATGTATAGACCCCAGAATAAATATACATGTAGCCGGTCCAGATCGCGAATCTCCGTGCAGCATTGCGGCGCCACCTCCCCGGACCCAGCTGCCGGCCGCCACCGCGCTGGGAAAAGGAAAGACGTGGGGGCGTCCGAGCTAACGATCGGGCGCGCGGTTGGTGCTCACCAAACGCGCGTGAGGAGGCTGGGGCTGGCCCTCCGCGCGCGCGGCAGTAGGTGGGAGCGGCAGAGCGGGCACGTGGTCCGGCCGAGGTCGATCCACCCGTCGATGCAGCCGCGGTGGAAGGCGTGCGCGCAGTTGCCCAGCCGCCGCACCTCGTCCGCCGCCTCCAGCCTCTCCAGGCACACGATGCACGCCGCCGCGCCGTCGTGGCACCCCTGCTGCTGCTGCTCCGGACGCGCCAGCCAAGAGAACTCGACGGCCGGGAGCCGCGCCTTGACCTCCTCGGGCAGCGGGGCGTCGTCCACGGAGCGGCGCGGGGAGCGGCAGAGGCCGACGAGGGAGAGCAGCAGCATGAGGGCGTCCCTGACGGCGCCGACGAGCTTGCAGAAGGCGATGACCGGCTTCGGGATGAACACGCAGTAGCACACCAGGGGGAACCCCATGATCTCCGATCACGCGCGGAGTTCGAACGTTGCGCGCGCTTGCGACCGCCGGCCGGGCCTGTCGTCGTTTGTAGCGGGCGAGGAGGAGGAGAGGACGTGTGTATATATATATGTGTGTGTGTATGCTTGATCGAGCCGAGTGAGTCGGGAGGAAAGCGCGCGCGCTCGCAGGTTATATAGAGCGGCAGAGCGAGCGAAGAAGGCGGAGTCGGTCAGTTTCACGTGGTTTTGGTGGAGGATAACGCGGACCGGGAAGAGTTGGGGAGGGGTGGACGGAGGGTGGATGACTTCGCCGTACGTCTCTCGGCATGGGAAATGGCAGGCGTGCGTGCGTGCGTGCTCGGCCCGTGCGCGGAAGCTGCCCAGCCCAGGTCGTTAAAGCGCCAGGGACGAGCGACGCGGTGGTAATAACCCGTATGGTCCAACGGCCGCGTGGTGGCAGGGGCGTATGGTCCATCCTTGGTTGTACAGTACTGTGGTACATTTGCATGGACTTGGCACGCATGCGACAACGCGATTTAGGCCGCGTTTCATAGGGGTGTTGACGCGGGCTTCACCTATACTATATGTTGGTCTGGGAAAACCTCAACAAAACCGCGGGCTGATTGACGCCCCTTGTCGTGTTAAAAAACGTTGTCTTATATTTTAAGACAAAAAGAGCTTTTTTCAGAAAAGAAGAATAGTCCCTAGCCTTTGCATATGAATAATGCGTGCAAGTGCAACCATAAATTAAAAGAAACGAAGTATGCTGAAAGTGTGGCATGGCACAAATTTCATGACTCTTTGGCGAATTGCATGAAACGTTGATAAAATACCTTAATTGGGCACACGGGACAAACCCTTGTGCACAAAGCAGGGCGCGTAGGAGGGGTAATTTGCATCAGAACTCGGGATCACTTGGTCAGTCCTGGTGGTCTTTTTTTCTTTACGGGTGGAAGAGAAACACATACTGACCAAGTTCTACCGTATACCAAAGGACGATGATCCATGAACCTTTGCGGTTGTGGTCTCGGTATAGTGACCGTCATTTCAGTACTTCAGAAAAAGACTCGGGACACAGGGGATTATATATGTCCACATCTCAAGAGACTGTGGATAATCAATGGAGTGACAGAGATTGCAACAAGGACATAAGGAATGTTCCTTTTTTGTCTTTATCCCATCCTCCCACAAAACATCACATATATTTGTAAAAAGAATATTTTCCGTCCCTTAATTTTTGGCGGGGTCTAGATTTCGTCCCCCAACTTTGAAACCGGACAACTTGCATCCTTAACTACTGAAACCGAACAAGGTTCGTCCCAGGTCTTGGTTTTGACCGGTTTTGGTGCCGACTCGCCCTGGTTTGGATGGGTGCCGACTCAAATTCATGTAACTTTTTCAACTTCGTGATGTTCTTGAAATTCATATACTCTATCCAAATTTGCGTTTTTTTTTACAGATCATATTTTTAAAATTTGCATAATTTTTTCAAATCCACGTATTTTGTTTCAAGCTCGTGTAATTTTATCAAATCTGACTAGTTTTTTTACATCCATGAACTATTTTTAAATTTGCATATTTGTTTCAAATCCACATACTTTTTACAAGTTTGCATAAAGTTTCTCAAATTCATGTACTCTTTCTAATCCATGAACTTTTCTTGCAGTTCACGTACTTGCTTCAAATGAGCATACTATTTGCAAGTTCTCGTAAAAAATAAGTATTGTATTTTTCTAAAATTCACGTACTTGTTCAAGTTCACATAATTTTAAAAAAAAATACATGCATTTTTCCAAATCCACATACTATTTCCAAGTTCGCGTAGATTTTTCAAATTCATGAATTCTTTCTGAAAAAATGTACACCGATTTTAAAAATGTACGTGAATTGTAAAAAACATGAATTTAAAATAAACACGTGAACTTTTAGAAAATACGCAGATTTGAATATAGTACATGAACTTGGAAGAAATACATAGATTTGGAAAAGGTACGTGGATTGTACAATAGCTCATTGATTAAAGAAACATACCCGAATTTGAAAACATTATGCGGACTTGGAAAAAGTACGCGAATTTGAGTCGGCACACTCAAAACTGAAGTGAGACAACATCAAAACCATGACCAGGACGAATCTAGTTCGATTTCAGTAATTGAGGGTGCAAGTTGTTTGGTTTCGAAGTTGAGAGACCAAATCTAAACTCCGCCAAGAATTAAGGAAAGAAAAAATATTTTCTTTGATAATTCAAAACTACATGTATCCCAGGCTCAGCTGCTCCCGCTCACGAAAAAAAATACTAGAAAAAATCAGAAATAAATTCAATTTCTTTTGTGTGGTAGATAATTTGATGTGCGAGGTCCGCTCTAAATTTTATCTTATTCGGACATCTGATCAGCTCTCAGCAAAAAAAAACAAATCGGGTCAGTAAAGTTCGTGAACAGTTAATCCTTTTTATAGACTCAGATTTTTCTTTTTTTGCTTAGAGCTTATCAGATGTCCAAATAAGATAAAATTTGAAGAGGACCTCACGCATCAAATTATCTATCACATAAAAAAAAATGGATTTTTTTGAATTTTTTTGGTATTTTTTTTTAAAAAATTTGTGAGCGGGGGTGCAAATGAGCCCGGGAGCAGAAACACCGCTCCCATTTTTCTCTATATATTTTCAAAAACAAGTAAGAGAATTGTGCATCTTATACACGTATTAAAATAGGAGGGGATCTCTCCCGGTGAAAATTCAAAAAAAAAAAGAGAGCGGAAAAGGTGCCAACACCACAAGAGGAAAAACTTAGAGCTTCCTCCTACCGCCCTACCATCACTTGGCCTGGCTCTGGCCAGCTTCCATAGCATCATATCCGCACGGATTTTTGCCACCACTCTCGGCACCATTACAGCCACATGATCGAACCCCTGCTGCTACCCTCCAACCAAATGTGTGAGGATACGTATTAGTTGATAACAACACATGTACAATGACTTCATAAATCTTAAGAGAAGAGCATCTTCAGCCGTTCGGGCCTTCAGAAGTGTGAAATAGCGTCGCCAGAGGGCGCGCCGGCGAAAAAATCGGGGAGAAGAGGGAGAGAAGGCGTCGGTGGCGAAGAAGAAGAGGAGAGAGCGTTGACAGGAGAGGTGTGTGGCCACCGGTAGGGAGGAAGGGGGAGGTCGCCTTATATAGCCGCGAGCGGGCGGCCACACGGAGGAGCGGCATGTGAACGTGTGGCGGGAACCGACAGGACGTGCATCGTCGGGACGTGCGTCGCCACGCCTTTACTGCGCCGCCCATGAATCAATGGAAGGTTGAATGGCGGCGCAGCCTTCGCATTGATTCCCGTTGGAAACGAGACGATGAGGACGACGACCGCACGCCCAGTCGCTGACTCGGCGTGCCCACCATTTTTCACGCCAAAAACGATTCTGCCGGCGCCCCCGAGCGACCCCCGGCGCGCTGGGTTCGGTCTGGCACCGTCGGGGCCAATTTCGACCCGAGCCGGCGAAAAAAGGGCTCCTGCAGGCACGACTGGACCATTTTCCCCCGTCAACGGGAAAAATGGCCCGGAGGGGGGGGGAGCTGTTGGGGGGCGGCTGGAGATGCTCTAATATGCCAGCTCAATCTTTCAAAGATGCTCATAAGGAAAGGATGCGCGAGGTATGTGTTTATATTTCATAAGGATAAGATATGCGTGTATAAGTTCATAGGATGAGTGTATGCGCGTCTATATAAACCCTTGTGTAAGTAGTGTGTTTAAAAAAATCCTACATTGCCAACTGTAACGGCACATATGACGTGACACAACCGTGTAACTAGAGCAACTTCAATCGAGCGATCCAAACGAATACGCGCTTTGTCCATTTTGTTCTGTTTGGATCGTCTGTATCCGCTTTTTCGTTTGGGTCGGTGTACGTGCCCAACGCAGATGCATTTTGTACATGTTTGCGTCCGCATTCGGTCGAACACCTAGTGAGCAACCTTCGACGCCGCCTCGCCTCGCCCCCGCGAGCTCGCCTCCGTACCGCCGTCGCAGCGGCAGCGGCAACGTGGCCAGCCACAGGTTACCCTGAGGTAGCTGAAGGCGCCGCCGGCGACGGGGACACGAACGGCGAACTCGGCGTAGCAGATGAAGGACAGAAGCGCGGAGACAAAGACGCGGACGGTGATGAAGACGTCGGCCCCGAGCATCCTGCCCATGCCGAGCCCCACGAGGTCGTACCACTCAAGGCGTCGCGCCATGCGCACGCCCGAGCGGTCGCGCACCTCGTTGAGCTCCTACGCGGGCATCCACGTGACCAGCACCCTCTGTCGCAGCCGGTGCGGCGTCTGCGCCACCGACAACAGCACGTCGCGCATCGTCATCAGTCGTCCTGCGCAGCGTCATCAGTCGTCCCGCGCCGCCAGCCACCTGCCACTCCCTCCCTCCCTCCTCCTTTGCTCTTGGTGTGGTGGCAGGCAAGCTCGGCGGCAACTTCCCCGTGGCCTGGCCTCGAAGTGCCATTCGCAGCGTTTGCCGCACCCGCCTAGCCTCGCGGCGCCGCCCGCAGCGCCCGCCGCACCCGTCTGGTCTGTCGTGCCCGTTCGCCTCGCTTCGCCGCACCCGTCTCGTCACGCTTGCTGCGCAGCAGCTCGCCGTCGCTGCATCCGTTGCCTCCGTGTCGTCGGCCTGGAGGGAACGTCGTCGCCGCGCCCATCGCCGACGAGTTGGTGCGTGGATGGATGAGATGGGCCAGCAAAGAGAAAAGGTAGAAGAGAGAAGTTGGTCTATGACAGATAGGCCATATCTCACATGTAGAGGACATACGCGGACGAAGAGAACACACAAAACGTCCGTTTTGTGTCGGCTTTTGACCCAAATCAGCATCAAATTTAAGACTAAAATGGATCCGTACGGATATAAACGAACAGAAAATAGCAATGGATACACGCTTTTGTCGGACCCAAGCAGACCACCTAAAATGAAATGGATCGTTTCGTTGAAGTTGCCTTGTGCTCGAACGGAACATCATGGGCTGGTCATGGAGGCTTTCGCGTCGACCGGCGCAGCACGCACACGGCAACACGATGCTGCAAGTTGCCATTGATTGGGCCTGCGCGTACCAAAGTGGGACGGGTTCGGCAATCCAGCCGTCGGCCGTCACGACGGGGCACGTCCTCCGTTGGCAGTGGCACACGCCTGCGCACATGAATGAATGAGTGAATCTGTTGGGTCCGCGGTCTCTGTCGCGGGTTCGGCGGCCGACAATCTTTCCCATCCGACGCTACGGCGCAGCCACGCAGTGGTACGACTTTGGGTGGTCTGATTGCGGGCGGCGTTGGGCTGCCCGTGATAGCTACGGAAACGAAGTTGGAGCGGTCGACGGCAACAGGATGCGCATTCAGTGCGGACGACGAGCGGTGCCGAATGTCCTCCCCAGGAATGGATCGACATGACTCGGCCGGAGTAGATCGCCAAGGGGGTGCCACACGGAATAATGCTACACTTATGAAAAATAGCTACGCACTCAAGTTACGGACGCAACGTGGCTTCATACAATTGAAAGACTTAACTCATTTGTTCCTAACTTGACTCCCCCCGTTGCATGGCTGCATGCCACATCAGTCCGTAGGCTGAATCAGTAGGATTCATCGCGTAAGGCTGCTCATAGTGGAGAGTAACTTAGCCAAGCACATGCACATGTTAGATTCATCGCGTAAGGCTGCTCATAGTGGAGAGTAACTTAGCCAAGCACATGCACATGTTAAGTATAGCATTATTGGTGCCACACGAAGCAAACGTGTACACGACGCTGGCAAACAATAATGCACACTGGCGGTAGAGGACTGACTTAGAGGCAACGAAGTGCTACAAGGCTGGGCCACCACTCATCTCAACTCAACTGGAGAAGAGCAGTAGGCCTTTAATTCGCTGATTCCTTCGCTCGGAGATGTGAGCACTGTGTTCAAAAAAAGAAAACGGGAGCATTTGTACGACAACATTTCGACCTTACAGCATTAGCTGAGGCTCCAAAATTATTTATATCGGATATAGAAACTTTTATTTTTGCGAGGAAGATACAGATACTTGTAAATGATATGTGCAAATTCGGTTCGAAAATAAATTTCACGATATACAACCCGAGTATGAACAGAGGACCAAAGAGATTACAGAAAACTGTGGCCATCTGAAAGAAAAGAGAAAAGGAGAGTAATGGAAAACACTAGGAAGCCCGGAGCAACGAGTGACTACTTGACTAGAGCCAACCTCCAAATCCCTTCACTAACACTAGCCAGATGCTATAGACTACATTTCCATGTTCACGGTGAGATCAATCTACTCACACCAGGCTCAAACAGCGAGGCCGATGCCGACAACAAATCATTCCTTGGTAGCTAAGGGTGGCCCAGAAGAGGAAGCAGCATGATTTTTTCGTTGTCAATGGCGTACCAAATATGTCAGATAGTTTGAACGAGCTTTCTTCAGAAATGTTCTGCATTGCAAGGAAAATTTCCACATCAGATACGTTGGATATCCATGTTAACACGATATGCAACAACAACATTATTCAGTACACAAAAAATGATCATGTTACCAAAATAAAACAACTGCCAATAGTCATTGGGAGAATTCCTTATTTGACCCTTCCTTAAAATATGCTTCCCTTTTTGGCCCAATTTTTTTTCTTCACTTTTTTATCCTTTAACTTCATTTTGTTCCCTATGTGACACTTCCGTCCGTTTTGGCTAGTAATGGCGTTAAGTCTGACATAAAAGTACTCTTTTACCCCTAGTGTAGTATGTAACCAGATTATTCACATGCAAAAAAATGTGTAATGTGATATATTTTGTGTCATGGTTGAATAAATAGTACTATACTTTTTTTGCAGGGAAAAGATAGTACTATATGACTAATAATAATATGATGAATGGAACAATGACTACCCATTCATCCTCTACTGTAGCATGTAAATTTTTGCACATGAATCTTACAGGTGATAAATTAGACCTCGACATGTCAACGGGTGATGTCTATGAGCTGTGTTCGCGGCTCAATTTGCTGCACATGCTCCAAAAAATTAAGAGCTAGCTTCTAGTGGTCGAGAATCCAACGTCAGGTGTCGGCTAGATCGTACGTGCACTGTTGGAGGTAAAATCAACCAAGCTACTAGCTTTGCATTCATACTCACGCTCCTTCTCTTCCCCATTTTGGTGACATAGTACCACCAGGGGTAAAACTGTCTTTGCATTCATACTCACGCTCATTCATCTAGTTAACACCATCAGATAAAAAAAATGGATGAAAATGTCATGGAGAGAACAAAACGAAGTTAAAGTGTCAAAAAGGGAAGAAAGAAGTTTTTTGGGAGTGTCAAAAAGGGAAGAAAGAAGTTTTTTGGGCCAAAAAGGGAAGCAGATTTTAAGAAAAGGCCAAATAAGGAATTCTCTCATAGTCATTTGGCTGTATTCTAGTAGTGAAGATTGACAAAACTAGGGAACGATAGCAGTAAACTGTATCCACACAAAAATGCTTGTCCAGATAAATAAAATTTAGTTTTGTCACGGCCCAGGCTCCGGAGAGTGTAGCCATGCAGATCCTTGTGCGCCGTGGATGCAGGGAGGTAAGGGTTTGGGGATTACCGGAGGCAGACTCCTCTTTTCTTCTTTATTTATTCTCTGCTGTCCATGCAGATCCTTGTGTGCTGTGGGGGCAGGGAGGTTAGGTTTTGGGGATTACCAGAGGCAAGCCTCCTCTTTTCTTCTTTATTGATTCTCTGATGTTCACATACTAGGCGTAGGTCCCTTTATATATAGTGCTGGCTGATACAAACTCAACTTAACTTTCCAACTAACACAATCTTTGTCTATGGAAATAATTAACTAACTTGATATACAAGCAAACTGAAGATAAAGCCTATCTGTAAGAAGATTTGGGATCCTCCCTGTTCCTGCACCTAAAGTGCTGGCCCCACATGACAAGTTTGTACCCGAGATGAGTTTTGAAGAATTTAGTGTACAGTTTTGAAGAGATTATTGTACAAAGGGCTAGGATTTAGTGATATTACAGTTGTGAAGAGCTCAATGTACAAAGGGCTACATGATTCGTTACTATACGAGCATAGAATGACCATTCCTGGAACTAAGATTTTAAAAGCTAGTAAACTATAGTTGAATACTCCCTCCGTTCCTAAATATAAGTTCTTTAGAGGTTTCACTAGGAGACGACATACGGATGTATATAGACGTACTTTCGAGTGTAGATTCACTCATTTTGCTCCGTATGTAGTCCCCTTGTGAGATCTCTAAAAAGACTTATATTTAGGAACAGAGGGAGTATGTGTCATGTCCTCATCCAAGTCAAATTCCTACCTGTAGTCCTCTCATCCAATGCTGTCATGTCCTCATCCAAGATCGAATTCCTCCCTGTAGACCTCATTCTATGCTGGATTGACACGCCGGTGGACACTCAAGGCCCTGGTGACCGAGCAGACACTGGCTGTGAAGGAGACCTCGAGGGGCGAAGGAAGACAGTTGCTTTGAGCGGCGGAAAAAGACCGAAGTGTGTCTCACACCCATGATGGTGGAGGATATGAGGTGGTCACTAAGCGGGCTCGCTGCTGAAGGCAGCCTCCTCGGAGGCGAGGCAGTGACTAGGCGTATGCGCCACTTGATGGAACCGTTCACGGTGTCCAGATTTTGACCAAGGTCGTGATGCCGTCCCAAGCTCCATCCCCATGGAATTGTCCCTGCGGAAGCGTGAGAAGGAGAGAGGTTGGTGGAAGAAGAGATGGATCTTTTAATTCCTACAACTAATTTATCATCAGAGCAACTAGTTGCTCCTGTTCCCAGTTTTTTCTAATTTGGCAACGCCTCCACAACAGTGCGAACTAGTGCCAGATGCCAAATTTAGCATTTGGCATCGCTATTTGGCCAATAGTGGGGCTGCCCTTATGTTACACTACTTGTAAATTTTCAAGTTAAATTTCACTTGAGAGTCTTAGAGTAAACTTTAATGAGAGGTTTTGTCGGTTATTTGCAAGAAGCCCATGTGTTTCTATGGACTAATGAAATCATACGACATGTTTATACGACTAAGTACTTTCTTGTATTGGGGTGCTGCTCAGTGTATCTGGATATTCATCATACATATATAGGAGAGTTTTTGCGAATAGTTTCCAGTGGGTCACCCTGGGTGGTGACTGGTGAGCAGTCTCACCTCAATCTCAACCGCTGGTAGCAACTTCGACGGTTACTCAGTATGATCTCAAGGCAATGCTGGCAAACTTCGACGGTTACTATATACCCATGGTTGCAGATTAGGCATGGTTAGGGCACATATAATGTAAAATTTCAAGCACCTTTCACTAAATCATACTCGTATGTTATATTACAGATGTCTAGCCATCGGTTTTTGCAATAAATATAGAGATTAATAATCATGAACAGAATCTGAAGTCGCAGGTAAGAGCAAAAATAGAGGCTAACTCTTTCTGGAGAATACGCATGGGAATCGTGCATCTTTGCGTTACCTGGAAGGGACAATGGATACCTAAATGTCATACCCTAATTAGATTGATACTGAATCGACAGGTTGCCCCACACCATTGAAAGGAACTGTTAAGCACATGTACGGCGAACAACCTAGGTTTCATGAAGCATTGGCAATTCAGCGGCTCTATGAAATGCCTTACTCCCAACTTCATGGCTTCCAACCTGATTATGGTGATTATGGTGAACAGCGGCTGGACCTCTGAATATTTACGGTTGCCATTTCTCTTCCTCCACAGATACAGTGATACCTTCCCTTTTCTCCCAGATTTTGGCAGCGTAAGAGAGAGGAATGGTTTGGGCATACTCAATGCAGGCCTCCAAAAGCATGCTGATAATGTCAAGAGAGGTCGGGGTAGACCGAAGTTGACGTGGGAGGAGTCCGTAAGGAGAGATCTTAAGGACTGGAGTATCACCAAAGAACTAGCCATGGGCAGGGGTGCGTGGAAGCTAGCTATCCATGTGCCAGAACCATGAGTTGGTTGCGAGATCTTATGGGTTTCAGCTCTAGCCTACGACTAAAAGCTTTGTTGTTGTTATTGTTGTTGTAAGATAGAGAGGAAAGCCTTCCCATAAAGGTGCTTCTGATTAATTTGGTGGTTCAGGTGGAGCTGAACCCATATTTTTTGTTCGATTACAATCCAGAGAAAAAATGAATTGAATTGCCGAAGTTATTTTATCCAAAGCCTTTCCACAAAGGTCTTGTATCCTGATTAATTTCGTGGTTCAAGTGGAGCTGAACCCATAATCTTTGTCTAATTACAATCCAGAGAGAAAATGAATTGAATTGCCGAATTTACTTTATCCAAAAGCAACCAAATTCAATGTTTTCTCTAATTGGAGCTCCGGTTAACTAACAAAGAAGGCTTGCAGCTGTGATAGAGTGACCAAGGGCAGTTTTTCATGTTTAGATGCTTACTGTAACTTTCAGGTATCCATCACAGTATGATGAAATTGTTCCCACTTTGATGTTTTCACCACCATACATTTCATAAGCACTCAAAACCAGTGGTTGATATTTTACATGAAAACCAGAAACATGATGTCATCAGTTTATCATAAGCTGAAGTTGATGCAAAAAAATAGAAATCCTATGCGTCATGGGGTTTATTGTCATATGGAGAAAACCGAACTGAAGTAATATGGACCAAAAAATTCTATGATATGTTTGTCAATAATCAGGTTATACATGTCCAACACCTCGCAACCAATATGTGAAATTACCTTCATGAAATCTTAAATATGTTGCTATTTTTCTGAGAAAACACAAAACTTGGGTCTCAATGCATTGTTAGAAAGAAGAGAAGTACAAATGTACAAGCCTAAGACTAGACTGAGCAACCGATCACTCAAGGCAAGACCATGACCAACATCCGCCAAATAAACGTTACAACTGACGCAATCAAACAAACCCCGGCATAGATGCCATCCAGACAAGCAGTAAGAAGTCATGAGCTACGGCGCAATGGCTACGCACGACGCATTCCACGCCATACACCCCAGCCGTACCGTTTAGCACGAGCTTGTGTGCACGCACTGCCGATCAGACGGTGCTGAACTAGTTCGTAGTGTAAGGTCAAGCACTGAATTTCTCACACTAGATATAGGGAACATTAAATATGTTGCTATGAATCAACAGAAATTATTTCATAGAGGAACATACTGCAACTGCAAGACATCAATCAAAATTATAGAACGGTGAAACCATAAATTACAACTAGGATGGAACCAAACCTTGTCAGACCCGGAGAAGCTGGACCTTGTTCTCAATGGAAATGCCCATCCAGTCCGGGTGTCCGGCCACCCACTGCAGCTGGTTTATCTCAGCGCCCGCATCATAAACAAGAACTGGATCAATCCCTTCGGGAGGCACTGCTGCCGGTGCCTCAGGCAGCTCCCAGATGAGTGCCTGCCCGTCGTCCCCTGCCGAGCAGAGGTGTCTTGTAGCCTGCGGTGCCCACGCAACAGCGTTCACGCATCCCCCATGCCGATGTAGCTCAGCCACAGGCACGCCGGGTGCACGTATGTCGAGCACAACGACGGCGCTGCTGTCCATGAGCAGGGCGGCCATGTATCTTAGGTCATAGCGGTTCCATGCTAGCCTGAGCAGTGGCGTGTCCGGGCGGGGGCTCTCGTAGACGATGGTGGAGTGCTCCTTGTCCCGGAGATCAAAGACGCGGACGGAGCCATCGGCGGAGACGGAGGCAAAGACGCCGGCCTCCCCCCAGGCGATGTCGTGCACGGCCTTGTCGTGCGCGATGAGCTGCGTCTCGACGACGCCGCGCTCGATGTCCCAGACGGTGCAGGTGGTGTCGATGGAGGCGGTCCCGATGCGGCGGGGCTCGATCTCGTTCCAGTCGAAGGAGGTGAGGGGCGCGCAGAACTCCGAGGCGGAGGCCTTGCGGTTGTCGAGGACGGAGCGGAGCTCGGGGGCGGGGGCGGAGGCGGAGAGGTCGTCGAGGGGGGCGTGCCAGAGGCGGAGGGCGTCGGAGGAGGAGGCGAGGAGGGGCGTGGAGGCGGCGCGCGGGTTGAACTGGAGCTTGGTGGGCGGGTACGGGTGGTCGAAGGAGAGGGAGGGGACGGTGCGGAAGGAGGCGGCGGTGGGGTGGACGGAGTCGAAGCAGAGGAGGGAGACGCGGTTGTGGAGGTCCTCGAGGAAGCTCCCGGCGGCGAGGACGGGCGCGGAGGGGGAGAAGGCCAGCGCGTAGATCGAGTGGGGGAGCTCGCACGTGAAGGCGTACGGGTTCGGCGCCGCGTCCGCCCCCGCCGGCGAGGCGGCCGCCGACGGCGTCGGCTTGGGCTGATCCATGGATGGAGGGTTTGCCCCTTGTTCCGTGTGGATTTGGGGGTGGACTTGTGCCGGTGGCTGCTGGGCTGGGTGATTGTTTTACGGACGCGACGGGTTAAAAGGGAGGCACAGCCGATGGGCAGTGGGGAAGGAAGTTTCAACGCTCTCGTCTCGTGCACTCCGGCGGCAGGTGAACGGCGACCTGGCAGCGAGCACGAGGGTTGAAATCGATGGCGCCGGTCAATGGGTGCAGTGCGCGGCGCACGGGAGGAGGACCGACTAATCGCGGAATTTGATTATTTGCCATTCTTTAATAATATTGCACTTTGACAATTTATCATTGTTTACTTTGCATTTGATGATTTTTGCCACTCCTTACTTTTTTTTTACTTTTTTTGTGGCGGGATGCCACTTCTTATTTGGGACCCTGATGCTTCCCCTTAGAAAACAAAACGATTCAGTTGTATTTGATGATATATATGCGCAAAAACAATGATTGTAATTCCCTTTTGTTTTAAAGAATTGGCCCATCACATTAAAATTCTCTATCGTGCAGATAATCACAGTTTCCCGGAGGCTAGGCATCCCGGACGATTGTGTCGCCTTTGCCGTTTGGCGTTGTTCCCCATCGTTGCCCCCATGCTGCACGGTGTGTTTGGCAGCTCTCCCTTCTGCGCCTTCTTCCCTCTTCACGAGATTTGAAAGCCCAAACATCAAGGTGGATTGGGGGTCATTTCCTTCAAGCGCGTAAATATTGTGCCTCTCTCCAAATGGTTATGGAGGATTGCCACGGGAGAAGGCGGGTTCTAGACATCATCCATGCAAAGTACATGCGCGAGCAGCCTCTGGTGTTTGTCCAATGGTTTGAGGGATCCCAATTCTGGCAATCTATAATCCAGTTGCATTCGGTGCTACGAATTGGATCCACCATCATTGTAGGTTGTGAAACTAACACCTACATGACCCACAAGTATATGTAATCAATCGTAATCCTTTCAATAAGTTAGAGTGCCAAACCCAACGAAGAGCGAAAAGAATTGATAAGCGGTTTTCAATAAGGTATTCTCTGTAAGTGTTGTAAAATAGTAGTAACACATGGTTTGGTAGCGAGGCGAGTCACGCAAGTAACAAGTAACCAAGGTAGCAAGGTGGGTCAATCCTTACTATGCAAAGGTCAAGCCAAAAGTGTTTCTTATAGTGATCAAAGTGTTCTCGAGGACACGTGGGAATTTTGTCTAGTCATGCACATCATGTTTTAGTTGATTCACGTTCACTACTTTGATAAATTGATATGTGGGTGAACTGATGCTAGGGTGTTGTTCTTACTTGAAACATATGGATGCAAATCAGCCTCTTACGAAATAGTGCATAAACTAGAGTTTAAGTTTCTGTCACTCTTGCAACCCATCATATATTTACTACTTCACAATGTCTTCCCCTAGGCCCAAATATGGTGAAGTGTCATGTACTCGACGTTCACATGACACCGTCAGAGGAAGAACAATATACATGTCATCAAAATATTGAACGTATACCAACTTCACATGATAATTTATAACAAGACTTCTCCTATGTCCTCAAGATCAAACAGAACTACCCACAAATCATATTCATGTTCACGATCAGAGAAGATAAATATATGATTAACAATCTGAACATATAATCGTTCACCAAATAAACTAACTAGCATCAACTACAAGATGTAATCAACACTACTAGCAACCCACATGTACCAATCTAAGGTTTTGGGATAAAGATTGAATACAAAAGATGAACTAGGGTTTGGAGATGAGATGGTGTTGGTGAAGATGTTGATGGAGATGAGTCCTTCCACGATGATAAGAGTGTTGGTGATGACAAAGGCTTAGATTTCCCCCTCGGAAGGTTCCCCAGCAGAGTCGCTTCGTCCAGGAGCAAAAATGCTCATGTCCAAGTTCTGCCTTGAGACAGTGGTGCTATGTATAAAGTCTTTTCCTTGTTATTTATTTATTCAAAAATAATTCTTCATGAAATCTCATGTCATTTGGAGCTCTATTGTAGCTCTTTTAGGCCCATAATTCCAACTATTGTGAATTTCCCTCTTCATATAAATCTTGCATAATAAGAGAAAAAAAGCAATAAGAATTGCATCATAAAGTGAAATGTTGATCAAAAACATTATAAATAACAGTATGCAAACATGATGCAAAATGGTCGTATCAAGTTTATGATCAAGGACTATACCTTCATTTACCATAAAGTGGCACTTTTCCAATTCAAGAAAAGATTAGTCTCTTCACATCTCTGCAGAACTTTATCAAGATTGCTCAAGCAGTCATGAAAGGAGATTCCATAAATGGAAAAATCATCCGTGAATACTTCAACAATTTTCTCATAGAAATCAAAGAATATAGCAGTCATACATCTTTGAAAAGTAGTAGGTGCATCACATAAACCAAAAGGCGTACATCTATAAGCATAAGTTTCAAAAGGACAAGTAAGAGTAGTTTTATCTTGACCTTCTTGTGACATGGGTATTTGAGAAAAATGAGGGTATCCATCCAGCACTGCTGCAGACGCATCCTATACAAACGTTTTTTACCCCCTTTTCGCGATGGAGAATTAAACCGTCGCCTTGCCTGTGTGTGATAGGGGTCCATCCCCAACAACCCAGAAACTGTCGGTGATAGGTCTCCGGTCACACACGTTGAGAAAAAAGAGCGGGTGTGTGATCGGTTGAGAAATCACAAACAATTAAATGAGACAAACTGTGTGAGATGTTCTTAGCATCACACACGGTTCCTAGAAGAAACTGTATGGCATAGGATGTCCATCACAACATGGTTTTTATGTGGAAACATTTGTGCAAGGTGGCCTAACACAAACATTTGTCGGGTGGAAGATGTGTGTGATTGTTCATTGATCCAACACGCCTACTATCTAGAAACTATGGGGGTTGTTTGAGGTCATCGCCCACGGTGATGTCCGAGAAACCATATGCATTAGAAAACCCTAATAAGCAGGTTAATTGTCCTATTATTGATAATCTATTTAGTAATCAAATTAACATTTCAAATCAAATAGGCCATATATTTCATATTCGTATTATAGCAATTAGGATTTCATAACTGAATTACATCAGGGTTGAACATCAGATAGCTTCAACACTAAGTTACATCATATAGGCATATACTCCCTTCATTCCTAAATATAAGTCCTTTTAAAGATTCCACTACGGACTACGTTCGGAGCTAAATGAGTGAATCCACACTCTAAAGTATGTCTATATACATTCGTACGTAGTCCATAGTGGAGTCTCTAAAAAATACTTTTATTTAGGAACGGAGGGAGTAGCTAGCTATGACATTACTAAACAACACCAAGTTTCACATGCAACATCTAAAACCTTTGGAAAGTAGGCTCATATTCGGTAAATAGACATATGAATCTCATCTGGAAAATTGTTGAACCTGAAGGCAAATATTGAGCCTTTAGTGATGTTGAATGTCCTTGCAACTTTAGGCCAGTGGTTGTGGATGATTGCCTATCCAACCTTTCTCCTCTTGGGGAAGACTTCAATATTGTGTCGTGGGTGTTGAATGAATACCTTCTTCATCTCCTAACCATGCATGTGGTTTGAGAGGTAATCATCGGTGAACTGCTTTGTAAAGGACTGCAAACAAATATATGCATAAATGTCCGTTCTATATTTTGAAATTGTTAGGGCATATTTCTCCTAAGTAGTTTTAGTGATTGATGAAAATTGTTGTGCGGACTAATCTTGTGTCTTGAGCATTTCAGACTATTCTCTTCTAGGCACAAGATGACTCGACGCCCCTCGGAGGTTCTCGAAGACGGACTTTCTTCTACATTTCTCTTCTTAGTTTGAGTCGTAGGAAAGTCTTCTTATTAAGAGGGGGTTCGCGTCGGAAAGGTTTGGGTGGAATCTTCACGCACACTCTTCATGCACCCTCCTATATTTTGGCCACTATGGAGCCCCAATGAGTGTTTTCTATGTCTATGCGAAAAGGGTAAGCGGTAGTACCGCTGGCACAGCGGTAATACCGCTCTCAGGGCGGTAGTAAGTTTTTACTACCGCTCCAAGAGCGGTACAACCGCCCCAGGTGCGGTAGTAAATTTTTACTACCGCTCCAGGAGCGGTACTACCGCCCAGGTGCAGTAGTAATTTTTTACTACCGCTCCAAGGGCGGTACTACCGTCCTCAATGCGGTAGTATTATTTTACTACCGCGCTGACGGGCTTTTTCTCATACTTTTCCCCAAGGAGGTGTTGGTACTGTAGTATCCCGGTACTACCGTGGTTGGTGAGAAGCTGAGCGGTAGTACCGCTCTAGGTAGCGGTAGTACCGCTCCAGGAGCGGTAGTACCGCTTGTATTTTTATGTGGTAGGTGGGTAACGGGTGGATCTGCCCCCCTACTATAAGGTCTCTTCTTCTTCCTAGATCTCACCTTTAACCCCTCCAAGCTCCATTGTTGCTCAACAAGCTCATTTTAGCGTGATCTCTCTCCCTAGCCAATCAACCTTGTTGATTTTCTAGGGATTGCTTGAGAAGGCCTTGATCTACACTTCCACCAAAGGATATTTGATTCCCCCTACTAATCCCTTGCGGATCTTGTTACTCTTGGGTGGTTGAGCACCCTAGACGATTGAGGTCACCTCGGAGCCACATTCCATTGTGGTGAAGCTCCGTGGTCTTGTTGGGAGCCTCCAAGCATCGTGTGGAGATTGCCCCAACCTTGTTTGTAAAGGTTCGGTCACCGCCTTCAAGAGCACCTATAGTGGAATCACGACACCTTGCATTGTGCGAGGATGTGAGGAGAATACGGTGGCCCTAGTGGCTTATTGGGGAGCATTGTGCCTCCACACCACTCCAACGTAGACGTACTTCCTGTCAAAGGGAAGGAACTTCGGTAACACATCCTCGTCTTCATCGGTTCCACTTGTGGTTATCTCTTATATTTACTTTGTATTTGTTGTTGTTGTAGAGTATCTCTTACTTGCTTCGTTACTCTTTGTAAGTAGCATCATATAGGTTGCTCACCTAGTGTCATTTTAGAGAACCTTTATGTTGCTAATACTAATTTGTTAAGAAAAGCTAAAAATTGGTAGTTGCCTATTCACCCCCCCCCCCTCTAGTCAACCATATCGATCCTTTCAATTAGTATCAGAGCCACGTCTCTTTATTAAGGGTTTCACCACCTGAAGAGTATGGAAGATGAAGAGGGAGTTCCCCATGGGAAACCCGAGGCCATGGCCTTGACTTCGGTCACAAGGGACGACTTGAATACGGCTATGGTCGTCCTCAAGACGTCCTTGATGAACGAAGTCAAAATCATGGTTAAAGAGTAAATTGAGGGAATTAAAAGTTCACCCGAACTGGCGTTGGTGGTTGTCGTGGGTATAAGTCTGACAGTAGAAGTACGGGGTACGAAAGTATATGGGCAGAGCCTTAGCTACGGCGAGGATGTATGAGTTCAGGCCCCTCTACGGTGGAGGTAAAAGCCCTACGTCTCAGTGCTCTTGGGAGCTTTGTGTCGAGTGTATTGAGGGATTACAGCAAGTGCCAACCCCTGTACCAGTGGTGAAGGGCGGCTTATATAGAGTGCGCTGCCCTTCATAATGGTCCGGTGGACAGGGGTGCAGTAGTGGCGAGTAAACGCTGGCGTTACTGGTAACGTAAGCCTTAAATGCTAGTTATGGTGTATGAAAACGTATGACTGTTGCCCTCCTGGGAGGTTACGATGTACAGAGTGGATTCCAGTCGGTACGTTAGATATGCTCCGAGTGGATTGTCGCCGACTGGATGATGGGGGCGTCCTTAGTTCAGTCGGAACTGTCTAAGGGCCTTGTCCCCTATGAAGGGTAGTCCTTGGGTAGGACCTATAGGGCAGACCTATGACCCTCCCCTCGGACTATAACCCCATCATTAGTCCCCTAATGGATCGGGGCTGGAACGATGAAGTGATGTGCGGAGTTTGGAGCCGACTGGTATTGAGGTGATCTTAGCGTTGTCTGCCTCGATCCATTTTATCTTTGCGGCTAGTGATCCAAGTGAATATGCAAGCGAAATGAATCGTGAGGGACCGATTGCTTCCGCGGAATCTTTCGATGTGACCGGTCATACTGACAGCGCCGGATTTTCCGGGATTCTCAAATTTCGGTTGCCGCGCGCTCAGCGGGGATGACGTCATCGCCATCGAGTAGATTTCGCCTCCTCGATTACCGCGCCGCGATCTTCTCCACTAATCTTGTAGCGGCCGGTTGGGAGGATAAGATCTTGGGCCCACCTGTAGGTGACTCAGTCGAAGGCCTTTTAAAGCCTTCCTGGCGGACCTTCCTGTTGCGCTGCTCGTCTTCCTCCCATTGATCTCGCCCCCCCCCCCCCCGCAACTCCCTGCACACCTCTAGCCACCCCTTCCCCTCCTCCTCTGCGGATTCGTCGCCCTCGCCATGACGAAGGGGCAGACCAGCAAGCTCGAGGCGAAGAAGAAGAAGAAGGGGGCGGCCTCCACTCAGCAGCGGAAGCGGGCGTTGCCGGCGGGCTGGATCCAGGGGGACTTCCTCCCCTCCACGGTGAGGGAGACCGACGTGCTGGAGCTAGTGGAGCACGGCATGGTCGTCAATAAGTCTTGGAGGCTGCCGGAAGGCGAGATGGAGCCGGCGCCAAGGGAGGGGGAGCGCGTCCTGCTGCTCAACCACGTGGCCAGAGGTTTCTCCCTGCCTCCCCATCCTTTCTTCCGAGGTATTATGAACTACTTCGGGGCGCAGCTCCATCACTTTCCGTCGAATGCAATAGCTCATCTTTCCGCATTCATCACCCTCTGCGAGTGTTTCATAGGATGTCCTCCCCACTGGGGGCTCTTCAAATATGTTTTCTCTGCTAGATCTCAAACGGTTAAGAAACTTAGCCAGTCTGATGATAAGACACACATCCTCCAGCTCTGCGGGGGTTTAGGATTTCAGAAGAAAATGAAAAGTAGTTATCCCTTCCTTCAGCTATCCGAGTCGGTTAGGAACTGGCAATCGTCCTGGTTCTATTGCTAGGACATTGCCTGCCCGAATGCTCCGAGTGGGTTACCATCCTTTAGTTTAGACCGTCCGGGCCCTTCCAGGAAGCTAGCGCTCTCTAAGGGAGAAAAAACCCAGATCCAGCCTTTGATCGACGCGCTGGTAACTGTCGTCCGGAACGGAGTCACCAGCATGGACCTGTTGGAGACTTTTCTGGGTCGATGCATCCAGCCGCTCCAGGCCCGAGACCACGCAATGTGGCATTACACGGGGCCTTCGGATACCACTCGGTCCCATCCTGAAGACGTGAGCGAGGAGACCGTGGGTGCGTGGGTCCGCAGCATCACGGGCACATGTGATAACCCCGTGGGAGCTCGACGGGTGAAGGCCTTCCGCGCCCAAAATCCTCCTCCGAATGAGGTGAGTACATGTTGTCGAGTGCTTTTAAACTTCTTAGTTTTATTGCTTTTCTTGTCTCGCCGACTGACGTTGCCGACTGTGTTTTGTGCAGGAGTGGACGAACTGGCATTCTGCAGTCTCAGGTGGGGATCCGGTCCAGGAAGAAGAAGGCAGCATGGAGGGTAGTGCAGGTAGTGCCGTGTATGTCTCTGACAGTAGGGAGACGGAGGAGGAAACAGAAGAGGAGGAGGAGGAGAGTGAAGAGCAGAGCTCGTCACCCTCACCACTAGAACGCCGAACCAAGCATCGTCATGACCCCGCTGTTCCGCCAGCTCCTCTCGTGGCCCCGAGTGCTCGGAGTGTGAAGAGAACCAGGGGTTCTTCTGCCGAGCCCGTGGATCAGCCGTCCAAGGTGGCTTAACCCAGTGGGTCTAAACCTCGGAAAGCTTTGCCCCGTATGATGATCGCGGCCTCAGCGTAAGTATCTTTGCTCTTCCATCTTCCTTCAGTATCCGATTGGACCCTTCTTTTTGGGAATTCATGTTTAACCGTCGAATGGATTTCACTCAACAGAGCTGCTACCTCCGCCACCTCTCTGCCGCGTCAGGGTGACGATCCCATGGACACTGATAACGCCGCCACGTCCCAGCAAGGTACGTTGTCATGACTCCGAGAGCTGTATTACCGTTTCACGAGTGCTGTCTTTGATCTTGATCTTTTTCTGTATTTTTATTTTGTTCAGTCGGGCTTCCTTCAGAGGTGATCCATCTGGACGACGACGACCAAAGGGGGTCGGAACCAGCTTTGGCGCATGTCCCTGGGGTTATCCAACCTGCTGCCATCCCTGCCATGAGTGTGCCGCCGACTGAGACGGTGGCCTTCACGGCGGAACCGACTGGAGCAGAGCTCGGGATGCCCAGGGAGCTCGGGATGCCTAGGGCGCCTTCTTCCACGCCGGGCCCGTCGACTGTTCGCTATGATGCCCGACGCCTCCCGGAAGATCAAGTAGGAGCCGCCAAGGATGCCATGGTACAAGTGGAGCTGATGGTGGGCGAAGCCAAGGGAGAATATGACTCCGTTGCGTCCCTGTACAAGAAGAGCTTGGAGCTTCGGGATGATATTCGAGTAAGTGCGCTAGTAAGTGTTTACATTCCTCTTGGTGCCCACTGGGGTTTTTGGCGAGATACTCGGATACAGTAGGTTAATTTTCCAGTGGGTTCACTCCGAGTGAACCCAGTGGGTGTAGTCCCCGAGACTTCTGCCGAGTGTTTGCACCGATAGTTGTGTTTATATGTATTTTCCATAATCTCTACAGATCAGAACTGATCTGCCCGAATGGTACCAGTGGGGGCACGCCGAGTGCACCCACTGGGTGTAGTCCCCGAGAGTAGTGTTACTTGGGTCGAGTAATAGTAGTCTCATAGTGTTGTTGGTTTTCTATGGAGCTCAATGGGACCGACCTGTTCGAGCTTCATACCAGTGGGGTCACTCTCAGTGAACCCACTGGGTGTAGTCCCCGAGACCGCTGTCGATTGCTTGCATCAGCAGGGGTGTGAAGAATCTTGAGTTTTGATTGTTTGTCATATCTGTCGAGAGTTTTTTCTTGTTGAATCTGGCTGATCCTCCCTTTGTGTCTCTTTGACAGAAGACTTGTGAAGTGGGATCGGCCTATACTGCTCTGATGGCCAAGAAGACTCAACTTGCTGCCGACTTGGAGGTAGCTGCGAACGATATGGCTGGCATGAAGAAGGCTCTCGCTGAACGAGAAAAATCTTTGGAGGAATCTCGGGAGACTAACAAGGCACTGTTAGCCGAGTTAGAAAATATGAAGAAGGAGAGATCTGAATGGGTGGGCCAGCTGAAGTCAATGAACGCTCGGTGCAAAGCGCAGGAGAAATACGTCGGCGACTGGGCGAAGAAGATGGTCGCACTGCTTGGTGGTAAGTTGCTTGCCGAGTGCTCTTTGACTTTGGAATTCACTCCGTGCTTATTTTCTCCCTGTCTTTTCTTTGCAGATTTCTGTCGGGACGTTGAAGCCGAGACCGCCGAAATTGAACGGACGCTTGGGCAACCGAATGTTCCACTCGGTGATGAAGCTACCCGGGACATGTTCCGACTGAATTCCCGCCTTAACAAGGTGGGTCCTTTCGTTGGTCGCCTGAGAGAAGTTGTCGGCCAAATTGACAAAGAGCTGTGGCCTGAAGATGACTCCTGGGATGAGATAGAGGGGTTGATGACTCGACTGGAGGATGTTCCAAGCAGAGTGCAGGCATGGAAGAAGTCTGCCGCTCGGTGTGGCGCAGACGTGGCGTTGTCTCTGGTCCGAGTGCATTGTAAGGAAGCCCGTGAAGACAAGCTGAAGACGTTGCAGGTTGCCAACACCAAGAAGCTTCGATTTGAAGACTTCATGGAGACCTTACTCGACATGGCCACTCAGATTGCAGATGGAAACGACCTCCACACCTTCGTGGAGCCTGCCAGCCCCGGCGATGCTTGATTGACTTTATGCTGAATGCGCATTTACCTCGGTATGCCGAGTGGAGTTTGTATTAAACTTTGGCCACTGCTGTTGGCCAGTACATTCGTGGCTCAGTGTGGATAAACTTGATTCACACCGAGCCGACTGATCGTTGAACTCAATTTGAATTCGAACCGGATCTTTTGCTCTTCTTTCGCTGAGTTTTTTTTTGACACGATTTTGGCTCGTGGTTTTTTTTAGGCGACTCAGCTAAGCCTCCGAGTGTAACTTGTGTGCCCACTCGGAGGAAGCTCTTTACTTAGGAAACTCTGGTTCGCAGCTAAGTCCCCGAGTGTGACTTTTGGTGCACACTCGGAGTTAGTTGTTTACTTAGGCGACTCTGGGCCGCACCTAAGTCCCCGAGTGTGACTTTTGGTGCATACTCGGAGCAAGTTGTTTACTTAGGCGACTCCGGGTCGCAGCTAAGTCCCCGAGTGTGACTTTTGGTGCACACTCGGAGCAAGTTGTTTACTTAGGCGACAATGGGTCGCAGCTAAGTCCCCGAGTGTGACTTTTGGTGCACACTCGGAGCAAGTTGTTTACTTAGGCGACAATGGGTCGCAGCTAAGTCCCCGAGTGTGACTTTTGGTGCACACTCGGAGCAAGTTGTTTACTTAGGCGACTTTGGGTCGCAGCTAAGTCCCCGAGTGTGATTTTGGTGCACACTCGGAGCAAGTTGTTTACTTAGGCGACTCTGGGTCGCAGCTAAGTCCCCGAGTGTGACTTTTGGTGCACACTCGGAGCAAGTTGTTTACTTAGGCGTCTCTCTGTCGCAGCTAAGTCCCCGAGTGTGACTTTTGGTGCACACTCGGAGCAAGTTGTTTACTTAGGCGACTCTGGGTCGCAGCTAAGTCCCCGAGTGTGACTTTTGGTGCACACTCGGAGCAAGTTGTTTACTTAGGCAACTCTGGGTCGCAGCTAAGTCCCCGAGTGTGACTTTTGGTGCACACTCGGAGCGAGTTGTTTACTTAGGCGACTCTCGGTCGCAGCTAAGTCCCCGAATGTGACTTTTGGTGCACACTCGGAGCAAGTTGTTTACTTAGGCGACTCTGGGTCGCAGCTAAGTCCCCGAGTGTGACTTTTGGTGCACACTCGGAGGAAGTTGTTTACTTAGGCGACTCTGGGTCGCAGCTAAGTCCCCGAGTGTGACTTTTGGTGCACACTCGGAGCCAGTTGTTTACTTAGGCGACTCTGGGTCGCAGCTAAGTCCCCGAGTGTGAGTTTTGGTGCACACTCGGAGCCAGTTGTTTACTTAGGCGACTCTGGGTCGCAGCTAAGTCCCCGAGTGTGACTTTTGGTGCACACTCGGAGCAAGTTGTTTACTTAGGCGACTCTGGGTCGTAGCTAAGTCCCCGAGTGTGACTTTTGGTGCACACTCGGAGCAAGTTGTTTACTTAGGCGACTCTGGGTCGCAGCTAAGTCCCCTAGTGTGACTTTTTGTGCACACTCGGAGCGAGTTGTTTACTTAGGCGACTCTGGGTCGCAGCTAAGTCCTCGAGTGTGACTTTTGGTGCACACTCGGAGCGAGTTGTTTACTTAGGCGACTCTGGGTCGCAGCTAAGTCCCCGAGTGTGACTTTTGGTGCACACTCAGAGCAAGTTGTTTACTTAGGCGACTCTGGGTCGCAGCTAAGTCCCCGAGTGTGACTTTTGGTGCACACTCGGAGCAAGTTGTTTACTTAGGCGACTCTGGGTCACAGCTAAGTCCTCGAGTGTGACTTTTGGTGCACACTCGGAGTGAGTTGTTTACTTAGGCGACTCTGGGTCGCAGCTAAGTCCCCGAGTGTGACTTTTGGTGCACACTCGGAGCAAGTTGTTTACTTAGGTGACTCTGGGTCGCAGCTAAATCCCCGAGTGTGACTTTTGGTGCACACTCGGAGCAAGTTGTTTACTTAGGCGACTCTGGGTCGCAGCTAAGTCCCCGAGTGTGACTTTTGGTGCACATTCGGAGCGAGTTTTTTAGACCGGAGTTTGCAAACACAGAAGAATTTTGAATTGGCAAGAAATTAATCCGCTTTGTATTACTTCGATGACATTTGTTCTTTACATTGTCTCTGTCGGCAGTTATGTGTATAAGCGCTTCAGTAGATCTCCATTCCATGCTCGCGGCTCATCCGTCTCCCTGTCGAGGTTGTAGAGTCGATACGCTCCGTTGTTCAGCACCTTAGAAATGATGAACGGTCCTTCCCAGGCGGGAGCCAACTTGTGTGGTCTCTGTTGATCCACTCGGAGCACCAGGTCGCCAGCTTGGAACGTGTGGCTCTTGACGTGTTGCGCATGAAATCGCCGCAGATCTTGCTGATAAATTGTTGAACGGATCAATGCCATCTCGCGCTCCTTTTCTAAAAGGTCTACTCCGTCTTGCCTGGCTTGCTCTGCTTCGGCTTCGGAGAAGAGTTCGACTCGTGGAGAGTTGTGAAGCAAGTCACTCGGAAGGACTGCCTCTGCTCCATAAACGAGAAAAAACGGGGATCGTCCTGTCGATCTATTCGGTTCGGAGTTGTTCGGAGGCCCCACAACACCGAAGGCAGCTCGGTGACCCATGCGCCGGCGGCATGTCCAACTTCCCGCAGGAGTCGAGGCTTCAACCCTCGAAGAATGAGTCCATTCGCCCGCTTCACTTGTCCATTTGTTTGGGGGTGCGCAACGGATGCAAAATCCACTCGGATACCTTGGCCTGCGCAAAAACCTTTGAACTCGTCCGAGTTAAAGTTTGTGCCATTGTCTGTGATTATGCTGTGTGGAACCCCGTATCTGGCGATGATGTCTCTAATAAATTTGATGGCCGTAAGGGCATCAAGCTTCTTGATTGGCTTGGCTTCAATCCACTTGGTAAACTTGTTGACTGCTACCAGCAGATGGGTGAATCTTCCTTGGCCTATTCTGAATGGCCCGACTGTATCTAATCCCCACACGACGAATGGCCAAGAAAGGGAATTGTCTTCAGCGCGGACGTTGGCTTGTGGGACTTGTTTGAATAGAACTGACAACCTTCGCAATGGTCGACTATATCTTTTGCCATTTCATTCGCCTGCAACCAGAAGAAACCAGCTATGAATGCTTTGGTGACGATTGCCCTTGAGGAGGCATGATGGCCGCAGGTTCCCGAGTGAATTTCTTCCAAAATTAACCGACCCTCCTTAGGAGAGATACACCGCTGAAGGACGCCTGAAACACTTTCTCTGTATAACTGGTCATCAACGACGGTGAAGGACTTCGACCTGCGAACGATCTGCCTAGCTTGGACCTTGTCTTCCGGTAACTCTTGCCTCAGGATGTACGCAATGAATGGCACAGTCCATTCGGGAATGACAGCCAGAATCTCCATGATCTGGTCAAACACAGCGGGAACCTCGACTTCAGTCTGATCTGTTGAGCTCTTCGGTTGCACCGGTTCCTCTATAAAAGAATCTTCTTTTACCGAGGGGAGGTGTAGGTGCTCGAGGCAGACATCACTCAGGACAGGTCTCCGTGTGGATCCAAGTTTTGCCAATTCATCTGCTGCTTAGTTTTTCAGTCGGGGAACATGGTGAAGTTCCAGACCTTCGAACTTCTTTTCGAGCTTTCTTATTGCGTTGCAGTATGCAGTCATGGTGGGGTTCCTTACATCCCACTCCTTCATTACTTGATTAACCACTAGATCTGAGTCGCCATAGACCATCAGGCGACGGACGCCGAGTGTGATGGACATGCGCAACCCGTAAAGGAGAGCTTCGTACTCTGCTTCGTTGTTGGAAGAATCAAAATGGATCTGCAACACATACTTGAGTTTATGACATTTCGGGGATATGAGCACTACGCCGGCGCCAGAGCCATTCAACATCTTGGACCCATCGAAGAACATGTTCCAATGAGCCGAGTAGATGTGAGTCGGTTGCTGTTCTTCTACCCATTCTACTATGAAGTCAGCAAGAGCTTGAGACTTTATAGCTTTCTTGGCTTCGAACTTGATGTCGCAGTATAGCATCTCCATTGCCCACTTTGCCACTCGGCCTGATGCGTCCCGATTGTGGAGAGTTTCCGACAACGGAGCATCAGATATGACAGATACCGAGTGGTCTTGGAAATAATGAGCCACCTTCTTTGCAGTCATGTAGATCCCATAAATAAGCTTCTGATAATGGGGATACCTTTGCTTGGAAGGAGTCAGGACTTCGGAAACATAATATACTGGCCGCTGAACCGTGTACGCTTTGCCTTCTTCTTCGCGTTCGACTGTCAGAACGGTGCTGACGACTTGATTTGTAGCCGTGATGTACATAAGAAGGGGTTCTTTACTGAGCGGGGCAGTAAGAACCGGTTGGGTGGAAAGCACGACTTTGAGGTCGTCGAATGCGGTTTGGGCTTCGTCTGTCCACTCGAAGGTATCCGACTTCTTCATGAGTCGGTACAGAGGTAACGCCTTCTCGCCAAGTCGAGCGATAAACCTTCTCAAAGCCGCTAGGCAACCTGTGAGCTTTTGTACGTCATGTACTCCTACCGGCCGCTCCATTCGAACAATGGTCCTGATCTTTTCGGGGTTGACATCGATCCCTCGTTCGGAAACAAAGAAACCGAGTAACTTCCCGTTGGGAACGCCGAATGAACACTTGGCTGGGTTGAGCTTGATATCGTACCTACGTAGGTTGGTGAATGTTTCTGCCAAGTCAGTCAACAGGTCGGAACCTTTGCGTGACTTGACTACGATATCGTCCATATATGCCTCCACATTTCGACCAATCTGGTCTAGGAGGCATTTTTGGATCATTCACAGTTGCTCCTGCATTTTTCAAACCGAATGGCATAGTGATGTAACAGAAGCACCCGAATGGGGTGATGGAAGATATTTTTAATTCATCTGTACCATACAGACGGATCTGATGATAGCCCGAATAGGCATCAAGGAAGGATAAGCGCTCGCAACCCGCAGTCGAATCAACGAGTTGATCAATGTGGGGGAGCGGGAAGTGGTCTTTCGGACAGACCTTATTAAGGTGTTTGAAATCGATGCACATACGGAGAGACTTGTCCTTCTTGGGCACCATGACAACATTAGCGAGCCACTCGGAGTGGTGTACCTCGCGAATGAAGTTGGCTGCCAGAAGTTTAGCTACCTCCTCTCCAATTTCTTTTCTCTTGTGCGCGGCGGACCGACGCAGGCGTTCTCGGACGGGCCGAGCGGTAGGATCCACATACAGTCGGTGCTCAGCCAACTCCCTGGGTACACCTGCATGTCAGCAGGCTTCCATGCAAAAATTTCCCAGTTCTCACGGAGGAATTCGATGAGCTCGGCTTCCTATTTTGGATCAAGGGTGGTGGAGATGTTTGTTGGGGCGGCGGTGGCATCCCCTGGGTGGATGCTTACTTTCTTCGTGTCTCCCGCCGACTGGAATGCGGACTCGGAAGCTGGCTTCTTTGAACACATCAGGTCGGCGGGGTCGGCAATCTTCTTGTACTCATCCAACTCGAGTACAGCCATCTGATGGTCTGCAATTCTCGACCCCTGCTGCAGATACTCCTCGGCCCGCTGCCGATTGCCTGTGACAGTAATCACGCCTTTGGGACCAGGCATCTTCAGCTTCAAATATACGTAACATGGACGGTCCATGAAACGTACGTATGCCGGACGGCCCAGAATGGCATGGTATGCACTCTGGAAGTCTACCACCTCGAATGTTAATTTCTCTTTGCGGAAGTTCTTGTCAGAGCCAAAAACGACATCCAACGCAATCTGGCTGAGTGATTTGGCCTTTCTTCTTGGGACGACTCCATGGAATTGCATACTGCTCTCGCTAAGTCTGGACATCGGAATGCCCATTCCCTTGAGAGTATCAGTGTACATGATATTCAAGCCGCTGCCGCCGTCCATGAGGACTTTGCGCAGCCTAACTCCTTCCACCACCGGGTCGATGACCAAAGCTTGCCTCCCTGGGGTGGGTACGTGTGCTGGGTGGTCTGACTGATCAAAAGTGATTGCAGTCTGTGACCACTTGAGGAACGTGGGAGTGGATGGGGTTGCCATGTTTACCTCCCTGTTGACCAGCTTCAGTCGACTTTTGCTTTCTACATCAGCAAAAATCATTAACGTTGCATGGACTTGAGGGAACGGACCCCCCTTGTCCTCATCATCTTGCTCGGAGTCTTTCTCACTCGGCTGTCCTTCACCGAATCCTTGAATCAGGAGGCGACACTGCTGAGTGGTATGTTTCGGCAATATGACATTGCCTTCTTCATCCGTTTTCGTGTGGATCGGGCACGGTTGATCTAGGATGGAATTTCCTGACTGTTGCTTCTTGGGGGTGTATTGTGGTTTCCCCTTGCCTTTGGACTTAGCGTTTGTAACGAATGCCGCCTCTGCTTGCGGAGTGGATTGGGCTTTCTGTTTCTGCTTCCGAATGCTGCTCCCATCTCCGTCAGCGACTGACTTATGCTTGCCGCTACGTATGCGGTCCTCCTCTTCGCCATTCGCATAGCGCGCGGCTATCTCCATCATCTTGCTCATGGAGATGTCGCCTGTTCGACCAAACTTCAAGTATAGATCTCTGTACCGAACGCCTGCCTTGAAGGCGCAGACTGCTTGGTGTTCTGTAACATTCTCCACCGTGTGGTAGAGGGTTGTCCAGCGCTGGATGAAATCGTGCAAGGGCTCATTTTGCTTCTGGACACAGTGCTGAAGCTCTGTGAGACCAGCAGGGTGTTTGCACGTACCCTCGAAGGTCCTGATGAAGACTCGGTTCAGATCTGCCCAACTGTAAATGCTTGATGGAGCTAACTGGTTTAGCCAAGCTCGAGCCGAACCGTCGAGCATCAGTGGGAGATGTTTCATGGCGACATGGTCATCTCCGCCACCGATCTGGACCGCCACTTTGTAGTCGTCTAACCAAGTTTCTGGTTTGGACTCTCCTGTGAATTTGCTGATTCCCGTCGCCAATCAGAAGTTGGGAGGGATGTTAGCCAAGCGAATGGCCCGACTGAAACACTCGGGACCAGAAACAACGGTCCTGCTTCCACTCGGATGATCTCTATCATGACCATCGCGGTGGGCTCGGCTTCTATCAACCTTCTTCTGAGTGATATACCCTCTTGCATCAGGCCTTTGATCATGCGCGTCACCGCCCGAACGATGACCATCGTAATGCCGGGGTCCGTAAGGCCCACTCCGCGGAGGAGTACGCGAATGGCGATGATCTTCGGGATGAGACCGAATGGAAAGCGGATTCCGAGTCTGGTCCCTCGAACGATCGTTCCAGAGGCTGCCCCCTCTGCGACGCTGGTGAGAGCCGGGACTGAAAACTGACCGATGTGTGTTCGCTTGAACGGAACTGTTGTGGATCTTGTTGTGCGACTTGGAGACCGTCGAGTTTTGCTTCTGCGCCGTATGTAACAAGGCACGGATCTGCTCGATTCCTCTACCAGCCTCCGAATCAGTCGGCTGGAGAGAGTCAGCGATCCTGGCGGCTGCAGCCAAGTTGAGGATGGGTGTGCGGAACACCTCGACGTTTCTCTGGCGAGCGCGTCGACCGGAAGAACGACGGTGCTGACGACGAGCGCCAGATGATTCTCCGATCTCACCCTTGTTCCGACCAGTCCTGGAGGGACTTTCATGGGAATCGGCCATGAGTACTTCGGCTGCAGGCCCGTGACCCTGATACTTGGAAGGTAGTTCAGTCGGAACTGACTCCAAGCACTGGGATGACCGCGGGACCACAACCGATTCGAGCACCGCCACTTGAGAGGACATGTTTTGTTGCGCTAGGGTGTGTTGCACCCAACGCTGGAGCCGTGAAACACCGGATTGCTTGTTGCGGCGCGTGACGGGGGCGAAGATCGACACCGGGGTCGATAGCTGGAGAAGAAGAACGCCGCAGGAACTGGCACATAAGTGTGTAGCCCCGCGACTCGGAAGCGTCTCGATGTCGAGGGGCGCATCCTGAAGCCATGCCGAATCGTCGGCGATGAAGGAGAGTGCACCGAAGAGGATCTCATGACCCATGCACAGATCTTCGCCGGATGACATGACGAAAAGATGAAATCGCTAACTCGCCGGAAGTCGCTTAGACGCCTGCCCCACGGTGGGCGCCAACTTTCGTGGGTATAAGTCTGACAGTAGAAGTACGGGGTACGAAAGTATATGGGCAGAGCCTTAGCTACGGCGAGGATGTATGAGTTCAGGCCCCTCTACGGTGGAGGTAAAAGCCCTACGTCTCAGTGCTCTTGGGAGCTTTGTGTCGAGTGTATTGAGGGATTACAGCAAGTGCCAACCCCTGTACCAGTGGTGAAGGGCGGCTTATATAGAGTGCGCCGCCCTTCATAATGGTCCGTTGGACAGGGGTGGATTAGTGGCGAGTAAACGTTGGCGTTACTGGTAACGTAAGCCTTAAATGCTAGTTATGGTGTATGAAAACGTATGACCGTTGCCCTCCTGGGAGGTTACGATGTACAGAGTGGATTCTAGTCGGTACGTTAGATATGCTTCGAGTGGATCGTCGCCGACTGGATGATGGGGGCGTCCTTAGTTCAGTCGGAACTGTCTAAGGGCCTTGTCCCCTATGAAGGGTAGTCCTTGGGTAGGACCTATAGGGCAGACCTATGACCCTACCCTAGAACTATAACCCCATCAGTGGTTAAACCTGCCAACACAGATTCGAAGGCCAATTCCTCTAAGGAAGCGGCTAAAGGTATGCGACCTTCTTCCCCTCTCAAAAAGGATGGGACTGGAACCTATGCCTCAGTTACACCTACCATGGTCTATGGAGGACCTATTCCCACACCGCGTCTTAACCCTGTTGGTCCTCCTCCTAAGCTTGTTAAGGGTGATTTTGCTAACTGGGTGTTTTCTATTAAGTCTCATTTGAATCACAGCTCAACAAATTTATGGAGAATCATCGAGCAAGGCTACTATCCTCATGACCCAAGCAACCTCACTCCAAGAGAAGAAGCGGACAATCAATATAATCACTCCGCATTGTTTATTCTACAGTGCGTAGTACCTCCTGAAGATCTTCCTCACTTGCACCCCTTCACTCTGGCTAAGGACTGTTGGGAGCACATTATGGTGCTATACAAGGGAAGCTCAAGCATTCAACGGTCCAACTATGAAGTGGTACTTGATAAGGTCGATGAGTTTGTGATGAAGGAAGATGAGGACCCTCGTGATCTCTATTGAAGGGTGACTGCTATTGTTGTTGCTCTGAAGGATCATGGGAGCAAGGATGTGGATGCCACATGGATCAAGCGCAAGTTTCTCAAGGCCATCATGCCTTTCAACAAAGCCATGTCATCAGTCATTCGCCAACGACCAGATTTCCACTCCTTGTCTTCCAGTGAGGTGTTGGATGAATTCATTGCAATGTCAATCATGAACGAGACCGCTGACAATGCACTTGCTCGAGTTCGGTCAAAGACAACTTTACTCAACCTTGCTTTAAAGGCAAAGGCTGCTTCTGAAGAAGAAGAAGAGGATGAGGAAGAGGAGAGTTTCCCTGAAGACACTAAGTATGGTTATCACGAGCACATGGCTCTTGCGTCAAGGCAATTCTGGGGCAACAAGAGGAACTCAAGACCCAACTTCACCAAGAACAACTCAAGTGGGTTCAAACCCAAGCAACGAGTGAGGACATGCTATAACTTCGGTAATGTGAGTCACTTCGTGGTAGAATGTCCCTATGAAAAGAGGGAAGACAACCGGGGCAAGCTCATTCGCAAAGACAAAACCAAGTCATTCGCAAACAAGAACAACTTTGTCAAGAAACCCCACCCAAAGGGTATGGTGGCGCTTGAAGAGTACCCCTTCGATGATGATGACGATGACGATATGGTGGCAACTGCGACTGTCGCCATTGCCACCCCTTCTCCCAAGAATGTGTCTCTCTTCAACGCCCCCAACAATAACCACATCGCCAAGTGCCTCATGGCCAAAGGTATCGATCAGGTAACACCCAACATTAAGACCAACATCACTACTGCTCCTTCATTGTTGAATTGTGTTGATGATAGTGATGTTGTGGAACTTAATGAGCATGATCTTGACAAATTTCTGTGTACAATCAAAGGAGAAACCAAAAAGCACTTTGTTGTTCTTTTGGAACAACTGGGTGAGGCTAATGACCTCATCGAGTCTCATGAGGAGACCATCTCCGAGCTGCAAGGACATAGTCGTGACTATGCCGATGAGATTGCTGAACTATCTATTGCACTAGAAAAGGAGCGCACTCTTCGTTTGGCTCTTGAGGAGTCATACAACGATGACTGCACTAAATTGCAAAAGGAACTAGATCATGCTGCTGTTCTTACTCGTATGCTTAAGTCTGAAAAGGATGCTCTTGGGGTTGGCCATGACACACTCTAAGTGGAGTTTGACACACTTGACAAGGCTCACAAGGTCTTGAAAGGTGGTCATTTCTCCCTAAAAGAGTCTCATGATCAACTCCAAGCAAAGCTTACCAAGGAAATCTCTACTTGTCCTCCTTTCGTTTTAATTGATAATGCTTGTACAACTAACCCTTGTTGTGAGCATGTACATCTTGTGGAGGAAAATGCCAAGTTGAAGGATAAACTTGAGAAAGGCCTTGTGTCATGCATCCAAGGCGAGAAGAACCTGAACAATCTCTTGAGCAATCAAAAGGGTGTGGTAGGAAAGGAGGGACTTGGACTTACATCCAAGTCAGAAAGAAAAAGGAAGAACAGGAACAAACGATCCCCTACCCTCATGGACATCTTTGTCAAAGAGGGCGAAGGGACTCAGGAGGTGAACATGAGCAAGGTGGAAAATGGTAACGTCAAGAAGGGCAAAACCATTCCTACCAACACAGCCGACAAACTCAATCCTTCCTATGTTTTATGTCGTGCTGGTGATGGGCATGTTTATGCCAGATTTTTTGGTTCTTACTATGAGTTCATTGAATGGGCTATTTGGGTTCCTAAGACCCTTGTCTCTAACATTAAAGGACCCATTCAAAAATGGGTACCTAAAACCAAGCTTGATCTATTGCAGGAGTTTGCTTCCGGTGGGGTCTCATGGTTGCTCGATAGTGGAGCAACAAATCATATGACCAGAAGCAAGGACTTAGTGGTGGATGTGCTTCCTTCCCCATCTATGCCCACCCATGTCCAATTCGCCGATGCATCATCGTCAAAGGTATTGGGATTTGGTAAGGTGGTCATCTCTCAAGAGTTATCTATTGAGAAGGTCATGCTTGTTGAGTCCCTTGCTTACAATTTACTTTCGGTTCGTCAACTTGCAATTATGGGCTTTTCCACATTCTTTAATCTTGATACTGTAGTCCTTTTGTGGAGCAAGGCTCTTAAAGTAGCCTATGTTGGATATGTCGAAAATGGTCTGTATGTGGTGAACTTTTCAAAGCGACCCACTAAGACTGCGACTTGTCTAATGGCTAAAGTTGATGTGGGCTGGCTTTGGCATCGCCGACAAGCTCATGTCAATATGAGATCTTTGCAAAGTCTCCTCAAAGGGGACCATATTCGTGGACTAACGAATGTGAGTTTTGCCAGAGATCGTGCTTGCAGTGCCTGCATTGAAGGAAAGATTCATGAAACTGCTCATCGTCCAACAACTCTCATTTACACTAAGAGCTCGTTGGAGCTTCTTCATATGGATCTCATCGGTCCTCCATCATTTGATAGTCGTGGGGGCAGAAAGTACTGCTTAGTGATTGTTGATGATTACTCAAGATACACCTGGGTATATTTCTTCAAGAGGAAGAGTGAGACTCAACAAACTGTCATCAACTTTGCTAATGAAGCTCAACGTCAACATGAAGCAAAGATTTTGATGATTAGAAGTGACAACGGCACCGAGTTCAAGAACTACACCTTGGATTAGTTTCTAGGCGATGAGGGAATAAAACATCAATATTCAGCACCATATACCCCTTAACGAAATGGTGTGGTGGAAAGGAAGAACCGGACATTGATGGACGCTGCAAGAACAATGATGGCGGAATTCAAATCTCCATATAACTTTTGGGCCGAAGCCATCAACACATCATGTCATGCGTCCAATCGGCTCTATATCCGCAAAGGCTTGAACAAGACCCCATATGAGATTCTCACCAGAATCAAACCCAATCTCAAGTACTTCCGGGTATTCGGGTGTAAGTGTTTCATTCTCAAGAAAGGTGCACGTTTAGATAAATTTGATTCTACAGCACAAGAGGGCATCTTTGTTGGTTATGCTACAAACTCTCATGCTTACCGTGTCCTCAACAAGTCCACCGGGCTCATTGAGGATACGTGTAACGTGGAGTTTGATGAAAATAATGGATCCCAAGTGGAGCAAAGTGGTCTTTGTGATGTAGGTGATGAAATTCCTCCCCAAGCCATAAGAAGAATGGGGATTGGTCAAATACTCCCCATTGAGGAACCCCTTGTGGCCAAAGGATAAGGACAATGCTCTACTCAAGTGGAGCCATCATCCTCACAAGCCCCACACGCTTCCGATGAACAAAGAGAAGACCCTCAACCAGTTTAACAAGCTCAAGGACAAGATCAATTGCTCAAAGATGGTGATGTGTCCCATGATGTACAAGTTCTTTCACAAGGTTCCAAATCTGCTCAAGATCAAGATCAAGTGCAGCTACAAGATCCAGACCAAATAGAAGCACAAGATCAAGATCAAGAGCAACCACAAGAACAAGGACAAACCAGTGAACCTGCTGAAGTCGAAAATCAAGTTGATCAGGATGCTGTCTCTCAATTCCCTTCTGCGGCGCCTAAGAGGGCTACTGGTGCCAAGGGAGGATCAAAACGCAAGGGAAAGCAAAGTAATCAAGTTGATGCTCCCCAGTTATCCAATGCAGAACTCTTGGAGCGTTGCGCAGCCAAGATTGCGAACAAGCTGAGAGTCAAGTCACATCTTATGAAGAATGTGCTTGGCAGTTTGAAAAGGGTAGTATCCACTCGTCAACAAATTTGGAATTATTGTGAGCATCACACGTTTGTTTCGTATTGTGAACCTCAACAGGTACAGGAAGAGCTCGATGATGAGGATTGGCTTATGGCCATGCATGAAGAACTCAACAACTTCGAGCGTAATCAAGTCTAGAATTTAGTGCCAAGACCAAAGGAGGAACATAATGTCATCGGGACCAAATGGATCTTCAAAAACAAGCAAGATGCCAATGGGACTGTGAGTCGAAACAAGGCAAGATTGGTGGCTCAAGGCTACTCCCAAGTCGAGGGTATCGACTACGGTGAAACCTTTGCCCCTGTTGCTCGTCTAGAATCTATTCGCATGCTGCTTGCATTTGCTTCTCATCATAATTTCAAATTACAACAAATGCATGTGAAAAGTGCCTTTCTTAGTGGTCCTTTAAATGAGTTGGTCTATGTCAAAGAACCCCCGGGGTTCGAACATCCCAAGCTCCCCAATCATGTGTACAAACTTAATAAGGCACTCTATGGCCTTAAACAAGCCCCACATGCGTGGTATGAGTATCTTACTGAGTTGTTACAAGACCGTGAGTTTGAAATTGGGAAGATAGATCCCACTCTTTTTACTAAGAGGGTCAAAGGGGATTTGTTCATATGCCAACTATATGTTGATGATATCATTTTTGGTTCTCCTAATGAATCTTTCAATGAAGAATTTGCTGCACTAATGACCGAGAAATTTGAGATGTCTATGATGGGTGAGTTGAAGTTCTTCCTCGGGTTCAAGATCAAACAAGGCTTAGAAGGGACCTTCATCAAACAAGCCAAGTACACTCAATACATGCTCAAGAGGTTTGAGCTAGAGGATGTCAAGCCGGTCAAGTTTCCCATGCTAACAAGATGCAAGCTTGACAGTGATCCCAATGGTAAAGCAGTGGATCAAAAGGTATATCGCTCCATGATTGGATCCCTTCTTTACCTTTTTGCATCTAGACGGATATCATGTTGAGTGTAGGGATTTGTGCACGGTTCCAATCTCCACCAAAAGAAAGCCATTTTATGGCAGTTAAGAGAATCTTTCGATATTTGGCTCATACCCCAAACTTTGGTCTATGGTATCCCAAAGGAGCAAACTTCAACCTAGTGGGCTATTCTGACTCAGATTGGGCAGGAGACTGTGTGGAGAGGAAGTCAACCTCTCGAGGATGCCAATTCCTTGTTCGTTCACTGGTAAGTTGGTCTTCAAAGAAGCAGAATTGTGTCTCACTATCTTCCACCGAAGCTGAGTATGTGGTAGCTGCAAGTTGTTGTGCTCAGTTGCTATGGATGAGGCAAACTTTAAAGGATTACGGTGTCACTTGTGACAAAGTGCCTCTTCTATGTGACAATCAAATTGCTATCAAGATTTCCCTCAATCCGGTGCAACACGGCAAGACCAAGCATATTGATATTCGCCATCACTTCATTCGTGAACATATCAAGCTAGGTGATATTGAGATTCACTTCATCAACACTGAAGAGCAACTTGCACATATTTTCACTAAGCCCCTAGATGAAGCAAGATTCCGGGAGTTAAGGCATGAGCTAAATATCATTGATTCAAGTAATGTGGATTGAAACTAGGCACTTTGCACCTCACTCTGCATTACATCTTGCTCTAGGTGTAGGCATGGACATAGGGGGAGTGTTGTTCTCTCAATGAACTTTCCCTCCCCCCATTATGCATAAATCGATCAAGTCTTTCACTTTGGCCATTATTAAATGGCACTTGTGCTTCAAAGACGAGCTATGGTCATGCACCCAAGGATAATTCTTCGCGGTGTCATACCATTTTTCTCAAACATAGGTGGCTTCGGCCACCGCCCTCTCCATTGGAGATTCTGTGTTGCTTCTCTTCTTTTTGAGATCCTTCTTTGTTCTCGTGTTTTGTTTCTCTTGCTTTGATCAAGATCCTTCTACCACCTAAGGAGTAGAGAGCTCATTTTTTGGCTGATTTTTGACTTAGTGCACGGTACTACCGCCCCCAGCATGGTAGTAAATTTTTACTACCGCTTGGGGAGCGGTACTACCGCCCCGAGCACGGTAGTAATTTTTTACTACCACTGAGGGAGCGGTACTACCACTTGGGCAGCGGTACTACCGTGATGACTGCGTTAGTACCGCGCCGCATCGACCTAGGGGCTATTTAAAGGGCTGGGGAGGCCTTTTTCTTTCCCCTCAGCCCCGAGTTCATCTCTCTTTCTCTCTCTCCTCTCTCCAAGAACTGCCCAAAGGGATTGCCGGATCTCCCTATCCAGCCATCGTCCTCCGATTCCGATCGGTGGGATTCTTCCCCACGCGCCATGGACCCCGGTACTGCCCCTCATCTGCGTTCTTTTGCTTTCTTGTTGATTCAATCTAGGGTTAGGGGCATATCGTTGTTCCGGTCACTCATGGCACCGTTTCTTCACGTGATTGGGATTTAGTGGCAGTCTTGGTTAGTGTGGTCCCTTAGCATATGGGGTTTGTGTGTCTAGGAGTGCAAAGGATTCCAGATCTAAGGTTTTAGATCCTAGTTCACAATTTTATTGTTCAAAAACATGATTAGATCTGGGGTTAGGCTTCCCGTGCGGTACTACCGCCCCTCGTGGCGCGGTACTACTGCTCGTGGAGCGGTACTACCGCTTACAGAGCAGTAGTAAAATTTTACTACCGCTCCAGCAGCGGTACTACCGCCCTCTGGGCGGTACTACCGCTCCAGAGCGGTTGTAAAATTTTACTACCGCTCCATCTGCGGTACTACCGCACCCCTCTTTGCACACACACTTCTCTCTTGTTTTCTTTGGGTTTTATGGTCCTTCTTGATCTTTGCCTTGACTTGTTTTCCTTGTCTTTCGTGTTTTGTGTGCTTTTTGCATGTCCGAGGTGGTGGTTCCTGGCGTTCGAACCCGCCTCGCACTGCCAGCTCCAAGTGTCCCTCCTCCGACCCATCTGATGGGGTTATGGTCCTAGGGTAGGGTCATAAGCCTGCCTTATAAGTCCTACCCAAGGACCACCCTTCATAAGGGACAAGGCCCTTTGTCAGCTCCGACTGAACTAAGGAATTCCCATCATCCAGTCGGTAACAGACATCCGACCATCCAGTCGAAGGCGAGCATTCAGAGCGTATCGATCGGACCGACTGGATTCTACTCTGTACATCGTAACCCCCCAGGAGGGAAACGGTCGTACGTTTCCTCATGCTTTTATTAGCATTTAGGCCGTACGTTACCTGTAACGTAGGTATTTATTCGCCATTATTCCACCCCTGTGCACCGACCGTTGTGAAGGGCAGCGCACTCTATATAAGCCACTCTTCCCCACTGGTGCAAGGGGGGGCAACTCATTGTATTCCATATTTCCACTCGACAGCAAGCTCCCTGAGCACTGAGACGTAGGGCTATTACCTCCACCGCAGAGGGGCCTGAACTCATACAACCTCGCCGTAGCTAAGGCTCTGCCCATCCTTTTCGTACCCTACACATCTACTGTCAGGCTTATACCCACGACAGTTGGCGCCCACCGTGGGGCAGGCGTCTAAGCGACTTCGGCGAGTTTGCGACTACTTCCTTTCGTCATGTGGTCCGGTGGAGGTTCGAGCATGGGTCACCAGATCTTCTTCGGCGCTCTCTCCTTCATCATTGACGATTCGGCGTGGCTTCGGGATGCTCCTCTCGACGTCGAGACACTTCCCCGTCGTGGGGCTACGCACTTCCGTGCCGGCGCCCGCGGTATTCTTCTTCTCCAACAGTCGGCTCCGGTGTCGACCTGCACCGCCGTCACGCGCCGCAGCAAGCGGTCTCTCCGTCCGCGGCTCCAGCGTTGGGTGCAACACGCCTAGGCGCACCAGAACGCGTCTTCACAAGTGGCGGTTCTAGAGTCCGTTGTGGTTTCCCCGCTGTCCCAGCACTCGGACTCGGTTCCGACTGAGTTTCCTTCCGAGTATGCGGGTCGCGGGCCCGCAGCAGAAGTCCACATGGCCAACTCCCATGAAGATCCCCGTCAAGCTGGCCGGAGCGAGCGCGAGGTCGGCGAAACGTCCGACGCGCGCCGTCCACCTCGCCGTTCTGCCAGTCGGCACACTCAGCGGAGCAACGTAGAGTTGTTCCGCACACCCCTCCTCAACTTGGCTGCGGCTGCCAAGATAACCGATTCCCGCCAGCCGACTGATTCGGAGGCTGGTAGAGGGATCGAGCAGATCCGAGCCCTGTTGCGCACGGCACAGCAGCAGAATTCGGCGGTCTCCCAGTCGCACAACAGGATCCATAATAGTTCTGTTCATGCGAATACGCATCGGTCGGTTCACAGCCCTGGTTCCCATCAGGGGCACAAGGGGGGCAGCCGTTCCATGAATCACGAAGATCGCCGCCGTTCACGCACCCCTCCGTGGGGTGGGCCCTATGGGTCCCGACATCATGATGATCGGTGTTCAGTCGGCGACACTTACGACCCAAGGCCCGACGCAAGAGGGCATATCGCCCAGCGAAGGGTCGACAGGGGCCGAGCCCACCGCGATGGTCACGATATGGACCGTCCACGTGGAAGCAGGACCATCGTGTCTGGTCCCGAGTGTTTTAGTCGAGCCATCCGCTCGGCTGACATCCCGCCCAACTTCCGATTGGCGACGGGAATTAGCAAGTTTACAGGAGAGTCCAAGCCGGAAACATGGCTAGATGACTACCGAGTGGCGGTCCAGATCAGAGGAGGGGACGACCATGTCGCCATGAAGCACCTCCCTCTGATGCTCGATGGCTCGGCGCGAGCGTGGCTGAATCAGTTGCCCCCCTCAAGTATCTACAGTTGGGCAGATCTGGCCCGAGTGTTCATCAAGACCTTCGAAGGGACGTGCAAGCGCCCTGCAGGCATCGTGGAGCTCCAGCATTGCGTCCAGAAGCAGAATGAGCCCCTGCGTGACTTCATTCAGCGTTGGACAACTCTCTACCACACGGTGGAAACGTCACCGAGCATCAAGCAGTCTGCGCCTTCAAGGCAGGCGTGCGGTACAGAGATTTGTACCTAAAGTTCGGCCGAACGGGTGACATCTCCATGAGCAAGATGATGGAGATAGCAGCTCGCTACGCAAATGGCGAAGAAGAGGACCACATCCGAAGCGGCAAGCACAAGACAGTCGGCGACGGAGATGGAAGCAACACTCGGAAGCAAAAGCAAAAAGCTCCATCCACTCCGCAGGCTGAAGCTGCAGTTGTGACCAATGCCAAGTTCAAGGGTAAAGGGAAGGCGCAGTTTACCCCCAAGAAGAAGCAGTTCAATAATCCCATCCTGGACCAGCCATGCCCGGTTCATACGAAGATGGACGAAGAGGGCAACCCCATATATCCAAAGCATACCACTCGACAATGTCGCCTCCTGATCCAGGGGTTCGGCGAAGGGCAACCGAGGGAGAAGGTCAATGAACAAGATGAGGAGGATAAGGAGGATCCGTTCCCCCAAGTCCATGCGACACTCATGATTTTTGCTGAGGTCGAGAGCAAGAGTCGACTGAAGCTGGTGAACACGGAGGTGAACATGGCCACCCCTACCAGCCCCAAGTTCCTCAAATGGTCTCAGACTGTGATCACCTTTGACCAGTCGGATGATCCAGCACATGTACCCACCCCAAGAGACAAGCTTTGGTCGTCGACCCGGTGGTAGAAGGAGTCCGACTGCGCAAAGTCCTCATGGACGGCGGCAGCGGTTTGAACATCATGTACGCCGACACTTTCAAGGGGATGGGCATTCCGATGTCCAAACTCAGCGAGAGCAGCATGCAGTTCCATGGAGTCGTCCCTGGACGGAAGGCCAAGTCACTCGGCCAGATCGCGTTGGATGTCGTTTTCGGCTCCGACAAGAACTTTCGCAAGGAATAGCTCACGTTTGAGGTGGTGGATTTCCAGAGCGCTTACCACACAATTTTGGGCCGCCCAGCGTATGTGAGTTTCATGGCCCGTCCATGTTACGTATACTTGAAGCTGAAGATGCCAGGCCCAAAAGGCGTAATCACCATCACGGGCAATCGACAGCGAGACGAAGAGTGCCCGCAGCAGGGATCAAGAATCGCCGACCAGCATATGGCCGTCCTCGATCTCGACGAATACAAGAAAACAGTCGACCCCACCGACCTGATGCGCTCAAAGAAGCCAGCTTCACAATCCACATTCCAGTCGGCGGGAGAGACGAAGAAGCTCAACATTCACCCGACAGACGACACTGCTGCCCCGACGAACATCTCCACCACCCTCGATCCCAAATAGGAAGCCGAGCTCACCCAATTTCTCCGTGAGAACTGGGACATCTTCGCATGGAAACCCTCTGACATGCCAGGTGTACCCAGGGAGTTGGCTGAGCACTGACTGCATGTGGACCCCGTCGCTCGGCCCGTCCGAGAGCGCTTGCGCCGGTCCGCCGCGCACAAGAGGAAAGCAATCGGGGAGGAGGTGGCCAAGCTACTGGCAGCCAACTTCATTCGCGAGGTTCACCACTCCGAGTGGCTCGCCAATGTTGTCATGGTCCCCAAGAAGGACAAGTCGCTCCGAATGTGCATCGACTTCAAGCATCTCAATAAGGTCTGCCCGAAGGACCATTTTCCGCTCCCCCGCATAGATAACATTGTTGATTCGACTGCGGGGTGCGAGCGTTTGTCATTTCTTGATGCCTACTCGGGCTATCATCAGATCCGTCTGTATGGCCCCGATGAATTGAAGACAGCCTTTATCACCCCATTGGGGTGCTTCTGCTACATCACTATGCCATTTGGTTTGAAGAATGCAGGAGCTACCTTTATGCGCATGATCCAAAAATGCCTTCTCGACCAGATCGGTCGGAATGTGGAGGCATATATGGATGATATCGTAGTCAAGTCACGCAAAGGTTTCAACCTGCTGACTGACTTGGCACAAACATTCACCAACCTTCATAGGTATGATATCAAGCTCAACCCCGCCAAATGTTCATTCGGCGTTCCCAGCGGAAAGTTACTCGGTTTCTTCGTTTTCGAACGAGGGATCGATGTCAACCCCGAAAAGATCGGGACCATCGTCCGAATGGAGAGGCCGGTCAGAATACACGATGTTCAACGGCTCACAGGTTGCCTAGCGGCTTTGAGCAGGTTCATTAGTCGACTCGGCGAGAAAGCACTTCCTCTGTACCGACTCATGAAGAAATCAGATACTTTCGAGTGGACAGACAAAGCCCAAGTCGCATTCGACGAACTCAAAGTCCTACTTTCCACCCAGCCGGTTCTTACTGCTCTGCTCAGTAAAGAGCCCCTTCTTCTGTATATCGCGTCTACAAATCAAGTCGTCAGTACTGTTCTTACAGTCGAACGAGAAGGAGAAGGCAAAGCATACAAAGTTCAGCAGCCAGTGTACTACGTCTCCGAGGTCTTGACTCCTTCCAAGCAGAGGTATCCCCACTATCAAAAACTTATCTACGGGATTTACATGACTGCGAAGAAGGTGGCTCATTATTTCCAAGACCACTCGGTGTCTGTCGTTTTTTATGCTCCGTTGTCGGAAATTCTCCACAATCGAGACGCGTCAGGCCGAGTGGCGAAGTGGGCAATGGAGATGCTATACTGCGATATCAAGTTCGAGGCCAAGAAAGCTATTAAGTCTCAAGCTCTGGCTGACTTCATAGCAGAATGGGTAGAACAACAGCAACCGACCCACATCTACTCGGCCCATTGGACAATGTTCTTTGATGGGTCCAAGATGTTGAATGGCTCCGGCGCTGGCGTTGTGATCATATCGCCGAAGGGCGACAAACTCAAGTACGTGCTGCAGATACACTTTGATTCCTCCAACAACGAGGCAGAGTATGAATCTCTCCTCTACGGATTGCGCATGGCCATCTCACTCGGCGTCCGTCGCCTGATGGTCTACGGCGATTCAGATTTGGTGGTCAATCAAGTGATGAAAGAGTGGGATGTCAGGAACCCCACCATGACCACATATTGCAATGCAGTGAGGAAGCTTGAGAAGAAGTTCGAAGGTCTAGAACTTCATCACATTCCGAGACTGAAGAACCAAGCAGCTGATGAGTTGGCAAAACTCGGATCCAGTCGGAGACCAGTCCCGAGTGACGTCTGCCTTGAGCACCTTCACCTCCCTTCAGTCAAAGAAGATCCTTTTACAGAAGAACCAGTACAACCAAAGAGTTCAATAGATTCGACTGAAGTCGATGTACCTGCCGTGGTTGATCTGGTCATGGAGATTCTTGCTGTCATCCCCGATTGGACTGTGCCGATCATTGCATATATCCTGAGACAGGAACTACCAGAAGACGAAGTCCAGGCCAGGCAGATAGTCCGCAGGTCGAAGTCATTCACTGTCATTGATGGCCAATTGTACAAGGAGAGCGTTTCAGGCCAGGCGTTCTCCAACGATGCATCTCCCCAGAGGAGGGGCAGCTGATCCTGGAAGATATTCACTCGGGGACCTGCGGTCATCACTCCTTTTCGAGAGCAATCGTCGCCAAGGCATTCAGGGCTGGTTTTTTCTGGTTGGAGGCAAACGAGATGGCTAAAGATATGGTCGACCAATGTGAGGGTTGTCAGTTCTACTCCAACAAGTCCCACAAGCCGACATTTGCGTTGAAGACAATCCCTCTTGTGTGGCCGTTTGCAGTTTGGGGATTAGATACAGTCGGACCATTCAAGACAGGCCAAGGGGGATACACACATCTGTTGGTGGCAGTCGACAAGTTCACGAAATGGATCGAAGCCAAGCCCATCAAGAAACTCGACGCCTCAACAGCCGTCAAGTTTATCAGGGACATCATCTCCAGATTCGGTGTACCTCACGGCATAATCACGGACAACGGGACAAACTTTGACTCGGACAGATTCAAAGGTTTCTGTGCAAGCCAAGGTATCCGAGTGGATTTTTCTTCCGTAGCACATCCTCAATCCAATGGACAAGCAGAGCGGGCGAATGGGCTTATTCTTCAAGGTTTGAAGCCCCGACTCCTGCGAGAGGTGGGACACGCTGCTGGCGCATGGGTCACCGAGTTACCTTCAGTACTTTGGGGTCTCCGCACAACCCCGAACAGATCTACAGGGCGATCACCGTTCTTCCTCGTTTATGGAGCAGAAGCGGTCCTTCCGAGTGACTTGCTTCACAATGCGCCATGAGTCGAACTCTTCTCCGAAGCTGAAGCAGAACAAGCAAGGCAAGATGGAGTGGACCTTCTGGAGGAGGAGCGCGAGATGGCACTGACTCGCTCAACCATTTATCAACAAAATCTGCGGCGTTTTCATGCACGCCACGTAAGGAGTCGCACGTTCCAAGCAGGCGACCTGGTGCTCCGAGTGGATCAGCAAAGACCTCACAAGTTGGCTCCGACCTGGGAAGGACCTTTCATCATCTCCAAGGTGCTGAACAACGGAGCATACAGACTCTACAACATCGAGAGGGAGATAGACGAGCCACGTGCATGGAACGGAGACCTCCTGAAGCGCTTCTACACGTGATCGTCGACTGAAGCAGTGTAAAGAACAAGTATTGATGAAATAATATAAAGCAGATTCAGTTTTTGCAGATTCAGAATTCTTCCTCGGTCGGCGTATTGCAGACTCCTGTCACACACACACACACAAAACTTAGTTGCGATCCAGAATCGCCTAAGTTCTAACTTCCTCCGAGTGTGCACTAAACGTCGCACTCGGGGACTTAGCTGTGATCAAGAATCACCTAAGTAATAACTTTCTCCGAGTGTGCACTAAACGTCGCCCTCGGAGACTTAGCTGTGATCAAGAATCACCTAAGTAATAAATTTCTCCGAGTATGCACTAAACGTCGCACTCGGGACTTAGCTGTGATCAAGAATCACCTAAATAATAACCTTCTACGAGTGTGCACTAAACGTCGCACTCGGAGACTTAGCTGTGATTAAGAATCACCTAAGTATTAACTTCCTCCGAGTGTGCACTAAACGTCGCACTCGGAGACTTAGCTGCGATCAAGAATCGCCTAACTAGTAACTTTCTTTGACTGTGCTCTTCATGTCACATTCGGGAACTTAGATGCGATCAAGAATCGCCTAAGTATTCATTTTCTTCGAGTGTGCACTTCACGCCGCACTCGGGGACTTAGAGGCGATCAAGAATCGCCTAAGTACCAACTTCCTCCGAGCATACACTCGAAGATTTAGCTGCGATACAGAATCACCTAAATACATGACTAACACTTACATGCTACGCATGTTTGCCTTTGGCTTCACCAAGAAACGCCAAACAGAAAAACTCCAAACAACATTGCAACACAAGAGCAAACCCTTTGATTCAGATTCAAAAGTTCTAGCAAAGATAGTTCACTCGGTGCGGATCAAGCTTACCCGCACCGATCTAAGAATGTGACGGCCAACAGCAGTGGCCAAAGTTCCTTACAAATCAACACTCGGCATACCGAGGATAAAAGTGTTCTTACGCATCATCTGGATTAACGCCAGGACTGGAGGGCTCTACGAACGTGTCCAGATCAATACCGTCGGCGATGCGGGTAGCACTCTCAAGGAAAGTTTCCATGAAGTCTTCGAATCGAAGTTTCTTCATGTTGGCGACCTTCAATGTCTTCAGCTTCTCCTCGCGCACCTCCTTGCAATGGACTCGGACCAGGGACAGAGCAACATCTGCACCACAACGAGCTGCAGACTTCTTCCACGACTGCACTCGGTTCGGAATCTCCTCCAGTCGAGCCATCAGGTTCTCCATCTCCTGCCGCGACTCATCTTCTGGCCAAAGCTCCTTGTCGATTCGGCCGACAACTTCTTCAGTCGACCGATGAAAGGGCCAACTTTGCCCACGCGGATGTGCGCCCGGTGCAAATCCCGATTGGCGTCCTCGCCAAGTGGCACGTTATCGCGAATCGACCGCTCCACGTCAGCTGCTTCAACTTCAGCATCAATGCAAAAATCTGCAACAGAAGGACAAGCAAATAATAAGCGCCGAGTGTGACGCACATAGGACAAGCACTCAGCAAAAAACAGGACTTACCAGCCAGACGCGTCATCATCTGCCGAGCCCAGTCGCTGACGTATTTCTCCTGAGCTATGCATCGTTTGTTCAGCACGTCCATCTGCCCCATCAGAGCAGTCCTCTGTTTCCCCATCTTCTCAACTTCCTCAGTCAGCACCTTGTTCGCTTCACGAGCCTGCTCCAATGACTTCTCTTGTCCCGCCAGAGCATCCTTCATGCCAGCCATTGCAAGCAGCGCCGCATCAAGCTCACAAGCTAACTGATTCTTCTTCGCCCTGAGAGTCGCATAGGCTGTTCCCATTTCAGAAGTTTTCTGCCAGCAAACACCAAGGGACAATCAGAAAATTCAACAATAAAAGTCTAAGTTCTTCAGACCCTTGCCGACGCAAGCAGTCGACAGCGGTCTCGGGGACTACACCCAGTGGGTTCACTAAGAGTGATCCCACTAGCATGCAACTCAAGCATGCCCGCCCTATTGAGATGCATGTTACCACCTATGCCTACGAGGCCAATACTACCCGACCTGAGTACAAATTACTCTCGGGGACTCTTACAGTAAGTGCACTCCGAGTGCCACAACTGCTCGCAGTCGGTCATATTATTTACAGACCTGACCAAAGCAAAGACAATATGTATAAAGACAACTGCCGGTGCAAGCACTCGACAGAAGTCTCGGGGACTACACCCACTGGGTTCACTCAGAGTGAACCCATTGCAAACAACAGATGCTATCCAAAAACACCCAGTGGGGTACAAGAGAAAAGTAAATACTTACTAGCCCACTTACTCGGATATCATCCCGCAGCTCCAAGCTCCGCTGGTACAAGGATGCGACGGAGTCGTAGGCCCTCTTGGCTTCTCCAGCCATCAGCTTCGCCTGCACCATGGCTCCCTTGGCCGCTCCCACCTGCTCCTTCGGGAGACGCTGGATGTTGAACTCGACATTCGATGAGCCTGGCATCGTCAGAAGTTCCTGAGGCATCCCAAGGTCTGCTCCAGTCGGCTCTTCAACCACCAGCGCCGGTTCAGTTGGCGGCAGCGCCTCAGTCGGCGACACGTCGGCAGCGAGAGCAGCAACAGGCGGAGCAGCCTCAAGAACAGGCTCTGCAGCTTGTTCAGCTCTCCCCTGATCACCCTCGTCCACGCAAATCGCCCCTGATAGACCAAACGACGCAAGATCTCAGAAAAGAAAGAGGCAGGACCTATGATAGAATTCGAGACGCGATAGTATAAAACACTCGGAGTCACTACAACGCACCTGGCTGGGACGAGATGACGTTGTCCGTGTCCATGGGGTCATCTTCCTGGCGCGCCGGAGAGGTGGCAGAAGTAGCAACTCTGTCGAGTGAAATCCATTCGACCAATAAACAGGAGTCCACTCGGATATCAGAAGAAATTAGAAGATCGATACACTTACGTGGAGGTGACAGGGACAACAACCCTCATCCGCGGCAGAGCCTTCCGAGGCTTGGGCCCACTCGGTTTGGCCGCCTTGGAAGACTGACCCGCAGGCTCAATGGCAGCATCCCTGGCTCTCTTGGTGCTCCGAGCACTCGGGACCACCAGGGCAGTGGGCGGAGCACTCGAAGATGCTGGAGGGACCGAGGAAACGGCAGGCTCGTGTCGGCGCTTGGTCCGATGCTCTAATTGCGGAGGCGGCGAGTCCTGCTCTTCGTCTTGCTCCTCTTCCTCGCTAGTCTCTTCCTCCGATTCCCCGCTGTCGGAGACATACTCAGCGCTCTCCATGCTGCCTTCCTGGCTGCCTTCCTCCTCCTCCTCGGCCGGGTTCCCGTTCGAGACGGGAGAAAACCAGTTGGTCCACTTTTGCATAAAATTCAGTTGGCAACATCAGACGTCACACAGAGATTCAAGCAAACGATAAGATTAAGACAGTTAAGCGCACTTGACAAGTGTTACTCACCTGATTCAGAGGAGGATTATCCGCGCAGAAAGGCTTCACTCGCCGAGATCCTTTGGGATTCTCACAGGGGCCTGTGATCTAGAGCACCCACGAGGTCACCTTCTCCTCAGTCACGCCCACAACGTTGGTCCGAGTGGAATCCTCAGGCCCCGTATAATGCCACATGGCGTGGTCGCGAGCCTGCAGAGGTTGGATACACCGATCGAGGAAGACCTCTAGCAAGTCTATGCCGGTGACCCCCCTCCTGACGACATCTACGAGTGCCTCAACCAGAGGCTGGATGTCGTTCTTCTCCGCCTTCGTGAGCGCGAGCTGCTTAGGCGGGGCGGGCCGATCTAAGCTAAAGGGAGGCAGCCCTGTCGCAGCATTCAGACAGGCGATATCCTGGCAATAGAACCACGTCGACTGCCAGTTCCTGACCGACTCACTTAGCTGGAGGGCAAGATAACTACTCCGACTCTTTTTCTGGAAATCTAAGCCCCCGCAGAGCTGGAGAAGATGTGTCTTATCATCCGACTGGTTGAGTCGTTTGATGGTTTGGGATCTAGCAGAAAATGTGTGCTTGAACAGCCCCCAATGGGGAGGACAGCCAATGAAACACTCGCACAGAACTATAAAAGCAGAGAGATGAGCAATGGCGTTCGGGGGAAAGTGGTGAAGTTGTGCCCCGAAGTGATTCATGATGCCCTTGAAGAAAGGATGCGGGGGCAAGGAGAAACCTCGATAGACGTGGCTGAGCAGCAAGACGCGCTCCCCCTCCCGGGGTGCCGGCTCGACCTCGTTCTCCGCCGGCAGCCTCCAAGACTTGTGCACGATCATCCCGTGCTCCACCAGCTGCAGCAGATCCCCCTCCGTCACCGTGGAGGGGAGGAAGTCGCCTTGAATCCACCCCCCGGCAGCGGCCGCTGCCACCGCTGAGCAGGAGCCGCCTCCTTCCCCTTCTTCTTCCTCGCCTCCATCTTGCTGGTCTGACCCTTGGTCATGGCGGAAACTGCGAACCCGCGGGAGGAAGGAGGAGGAAGGAGTGTAGAGGCGCTGGAGGTGGCGAGAAGGACGGAGCAGGCGAAGGCAAGAGATTCGGCAAGCTTAACGAAGAACCCTCGCCGCCGAGATTTAAGTAAGGTTCCGACTGGGTGGCTGGCAGGTGGTCCCGAAACCTTATGCCCCGACCCACCGCGGCGATATTAGTGGAGAGGTTGAAGGCGCGAGAATTGAGGCGTCAGGCGCTACTCGAGCGCGATGGCGCCATCCCCGCTGAGCACGCGGAAACTGAAATTTGAGGATCCCGGAAAATCCGCCGCTGTCTGTTGACCGGTCGCGTCAGAAGATGCCGCAGAAGCACTCGGCTTCCGACAGTCTGTTTCGCGAGTACTTCCACTCGGATCATCGATCGGAAAAGATAAAATGGACCGAGGCAAGCAACGCCAAAGTCACGTCCGTGCCAGTCGGATCCAAACCACAAGCATCACTTCGTCGTTTCAACCTCAATCCATTCGGGGACTAATGATGGGGTTATGGTCCTAGGGTAGGGTCATAAGCCTGCCTTTTAAGTCCTACCCAAGGACCACCCTTCATAAGGGACAAGGCCCTTTGTCAGCTCCGACTGAACTAAGGAATTCCCATCATCCAGTCGGTAACAGACATCCGACCATCCAGTCGAAGGCGAGCATTCGTAGCGTATCGATCGGACCGACTGGATTCCACTCTGTACATCATAACCCCCCAGGAGGGAAACGGTCGTACGTTTCCTCACACTTTTATAGCATTTAGGCCGTACGTTACCTGTAACGTAGGTATTTATTCGCCATTATTCCACCCCCGTGCACCGACCATTGTGAAGGGCAGCACACTCTATATAAACCACTCTTCCCCACTGGTGCAAGGGGGGCAACTCATTGTATTCCATATTTCCACTCGACAGCAAGCTCCCTGAGCACTGAGACGTAGGGCTATTACCTCCACCACAGAGGGGCCTGAACTCATACAACCTCGCCGTAGCTAAGGCTCTGCCCATCCTTTTCGTACCCTACACATTTACTGTCAGGCTTATACCCACGACACCATCTGAAGGGTCCAATGCACCCAAGCGCAGTTTCAAGAAGCCTACTCTGAAGAAGAACTCAGTCAACTGGAACACCATGCCGCTGGTTGAGTTTCAACACCGTCGCAAACTCAATCCCTATGCCAGCAATAGGGAGACATTCCCTGGAGGTGACATGTTTTGGAATCGCGATCAGTTTCTGATTTATGAAGATGTTCTCAGGTTACTGGTGCAATGGATTGATCTTGATCACTTGAAGAAGGACATGTCTTACTTTGGGGAGGCCCTCTCTCTGGTGGACAAGCTTCAGATTGCAGACCTCATCTCTTTTCAGCAACATTTTGACATTGAGATAGTGGCTCACTTCTTTTCCACAGTTCACTTTCACCACGATGATGCTCGTACCATGACCTCGCTGACCAATGGAGAGCAGCTGACTGCTACATGGAAGGATTTCATGGATCTCCTTTAGGTTAGGGATGAGGGCCTCGATCATCCTGTTGGCTTGCGCCCCCATGCCAAGCCTCAAGCTACTGCCAAGGAGAAGCTACTCCCTTACCTCACTGCGAAGCACACCCCAGCTGGTGAGGTCTCTTATGTCATGAACCCCTTTCTGGATGTCATGCACCGCATTTTTTGCAACACGCTGTTTCCCAGAGTTGGCAACAAGGACCAAGTTCACTCTTACCTGGTAGATATGCTACTCATGTGTCAGAAGGGGAAGAATCATCATTGTGAACCCCTTGATGTCTCTCATGTCATGTGGAATGAGCTGTACTCCGTAGTCATCAACCGTAAGGTCCCAATCTACGGTCCTTACCTGTTTTTCTTCATCAAGACCACTTGGGACAAAATTTTTCCCGGGGTTGAGTTTCTTGCTCGTGCTTGGGTTCGCCATGATCCCATCAAACTGCGCCAGAAGGACAAATGGGCCAACACCTCCTCTCGCCTGCTGCCCCGAGGGATTCTGATGAGGATGTGGCTGATGCTGAGGATGAGGCCCCTCTAGAGGCTCACCGACACGGTTAGGGTTCTCATATGCCTGCCTCTGCGGAACCATCATGGGCCAAATGGCTCACCGACAAGATGAAGACCTTGTTCTGCATGCAGGCCAAGGGCCAATACAAGACCCATGTTGCTCAGATAGAGAGTCGCCAGCGTTACAAATTGATCATGAGGAAGCTTGACCTGCCCTTCTCCAGTGGTTCTGAGCGCGGGATCACCCCGGAGGCTGAATGGATGGCGAATCACCAGTTTCAGTGGGCTGCATATGAGGAGGACACTAACGATGACTCAGATGAGGAGTATATTGATGAGGAGGACACCCACTGATGCCCTTGTTCTTTCCCGTTCGCACTACCACCTGGGTCGTAGGGGTCCTCTCTGCCTTTTTGGTGTTCCCATGCCAAAGGGGGAGAGAGTGTAGGATTTGCTCGCTTTCTAGGTTTCCTGGTTATTTGGTTTGATAAAACTTTGTTGCTTACGTTATTTGCTTTTGCTTTATGGTTGAGACTATGAGTCGTCAGACCCTATCATGGTGTGAGACATATGCTTTATCTTCCTTATCATTTGTCTTAGTATTATTTATCTTGTTATTAGCCTGTGAGACATATTATCTTGTGCCAGTATTCCTTTGCTCACATGCTATGCCATGCTTCCATATTCTTGCATCTACTCGTACATATGTAGTAAGGATGGCTTAGTCTATATAATCTAGGGGGAGTATTCTCTGTGTGGTTGGTTGTTGGTATGCACATACCCAGAGGAAACTAGTCTCTAGTTGTGTAAACTTTGGAGTTTCCATTTGCCTATCTATATTTTTCTGTGCAAATCCAGCATTGTCATCAATCCACCAAAAAGGGGGAGATTGTTAGGGCATATTTCTACTAAGTGGTTTTAGTGATTGATGACAATTGTTGTGCGGACTAATCTTGTGTCTTGAGCATTTCAGACTATTCTCTTCTAGGCACAAGATGACTCGACACCCCCCGGAGGTTCTCGAAGACGGACTTTCTTCTACGTTTCTCTTCTTAGTTTGAGTCGTAGGAAAGTCTTCTTATTAAGAGGGGGTCCGCGTCGAAAAGATTTGGGTGGAATCTTCACGCACACTCTTCATGCACCCTCCTATATTTTGGCCACAATGGAGCCCCAATGAGTGTTTTCTATGTCTATGCAAAAAGGGTAAGCGGTAGTAACGCTGGCACAGCGGTAGTACCGCTCTCAGAGCGGTAGTAATTTTTTACTACCGCTCCAAGAGCGGTACTACCGCCCCAGGTGCGGTAGTAATTTTTTACTACCGTTCCAGGAGCGGTACTACCGCCCCAAGTGTGGTAGTAATTTTTTACTACCGCTCCAAGGGCGATACTACCATCCTCAGTGCGCTAGTATTATTTTACTACGGCGCTGACGAGCTTTTTCGCATACTTTTCCCTAAGGAGGTGTTGGCACGGTAGTATCCCGGTACTACCATGGTTGGTGAGAAGCTAAGCGGTAGTACCGCTCTCAGGAGCGGTAGTACTGCTCTAGGTAGCGGTAGTACCGCTCCAGGAGCGGTAGTACCGCTTGTATTTTTATGTGGTAGGTGGGTAACGGGTGGATCTGCCCCCTACTATATAAAGGTATCTTCTTCTTCCTAGAGCTCACCTTTAACCCCTCCAAGCTCCATTGTTTCTCCACAAGCTCATTTGAGCCCGATCTCTCTCCCTAACCAATCAACCTTGTTGATTTTCTAGGGATTGATTGAGAAGGCCTTGATCTACACTTCCACCAAAGGATATTTGATTCCCCCTACTAATCCCTTGCGGATCTTGTTACTCTTGGGTGGTTGAGCACCCTAGACGGTTGAGGTCACCTCGGAGCCACATTCCATTGTGGTGAAGCTCCGTGGTCTTGTTGGGAGCCTCCAAGCATTGTGTGGAGATTGCCCCAACCTTGTTTGTAAAGGTTCGGTCGCCGCCTTCAAGGGCACCTATAGTGGAATCACGACATCTTGCATTGTGCGTGGGCGTGAGGAGAATATGGTGGCCCTAGTGGTTTATTGGGGAGCATTGTGCCTCCACACCGCTCCAACGGAGACATACTTCTTGTCAAAGGGAAGGAACTTCGGTAACACATCCTCGTCTTCATCGGTTCCACTTGCGGTTATTGATACGTCTCCGTCGTATCTACTTTTCCGAACTCTTTTGCCCTTGTTTTGGACTCTAATTTGCATGATTTGAATGGAACTAACCCGGACTAACGCTGTTTTCAGCAGAATTGCCATGGTGTTGTTTTTGCGCAGAAATAAAAGTTCTCGGAATGACCTGAAAATTTACAAAGAATTTTTCTCGGATTTATGAAAAATACTGGCGCAAGAATCAGCGGAGGGAGTGGAGCCGTGAGCCCACAAGCCCACCAGGCATGCCCCCCTGGCCACGCCTGGCAGGCTTGTGGGGCCCACAAAGCTCCACCGCCTCTCAATCCAGCTCTATATAGTCCGTTTCGTCCGGAAAAAAAATCAAGGAGGAGAGTTCATCGCGTTTTACGATACGGAGGCGCCGCCACCTCCTGTTCTTCATCTGGAGGGCAGATCTGGAGTCCGTCCTGGGCTCCGGAGAGGGGAAATCATCGCCATCGTCATCATCAACCTTTCTCCATCGACAATTCCATGATGCTCTTCACCGTTTGTGAGTAATCTCATCGTAGGCTTGCTGGTCGGTGATGGGTTGGAAGAGATCTATCATGTAATCGAGTTAGTTTTGATGGGGATTGATCCCTAGTATCCACTATGTTGTGAGATTGATGTTGCTACTACTTTGCCATGCTTAATGCTTGTCACTAGGGCCCGAGTGCCATGATTTCAGATCTGAACCTATTATGTTGTCGCCAATATATGTGTGTTTTAGATCCTATCTTGCAAGTTGTAGTCACCTACTATGTGTTATGACTCGGCAACCCCGGAGTGACAATAGCCGGAACCACTCCCGGAGATGACCATAGTATGAGGAGTTCATGTATTCACCTAGTGTTAATGCATTGGTCCGGTTCTTTATTAAAAGGAGAACCTTAATATCCCGTAGTTTCCATTAGGACCCCGCTGCCACAGGAGGGATGGACAATAGATGTCATGCAAGTTCTTTTTCCTAAGCACGTATGACTACATACGGAATACATGCCTACATTAGCTAGTTACATATCTCTCCGTGTTATAACTGTCACATGATGAATCACATCCGGCATAATCATCCATCACCGATCCAATGCCTACGAGTTTTTCCTACAGGTCCTGGCTACGTTACTTTGCCGCAACTGTTGTTACTTTGCTGCTACTGCTTTCACTTTGCTGCTACTGGTTACTGTTGCTACTGCTGCTATCATACTACCTTGCTACTGATACTTTGCTGCAGACACTAAATCTTTCAGGTGTGGTTGAATTGACAACTCAATTAGCCCACTGGCTCACCTCCTCCGGTGGATCTTTGCGCAGGTATTTTTCATTTATTCCAGAAAAATTCTGCGTAAATTTTCAGGTCATTCCGAGAACTTCTATTTCTGCACAAAAACAACACCATGGCAATTCTGCTGAAAACAGCGTTAGTCCGGGTTTGTTCCATTCAAATCATGCAAATTAGAGTCCAAAACAAGGGCAAAAGAGTTCGGAAAAGTAGATACGACGGAGACGTATCAACTCCCCCAAGATTAAAGCCTTGCTTGTCCTCAAGCAATTCAGTTGACAAACTGAAAGAGACAAAAGAAAAACTTTGACGAACTCTGTTTGATCTTGTTGTTGCAAGTATGTCTAACTCATAACCAGAATTTCAGCAAGATCACAAGCTAAGCAAATGACATCTAGGTCTCACGGTAAACTCATATCAATGGCATAATCAACGAGCGAGCAAATAATAATAATCCTCAAATGTCAACACTTCAATCAAAACAACATGAAGCAGTACGAACAGATGGTATCTCGCTAGCTCTTTCTGAGACCGCAAAACATAAATGCAGAGCACCTTCAGAGACCAAGGGCTGACTAAACATTGTAACTCATGGCAAAGAAGATCCAGTCACATTCTTACTCAACACAGTTAAAAGCAAAGCGTAAAATCGACAGAGGTGCTCTCTAAATGGTGCTTTTATAAGAGGAGGATCACTCAACACGAACATAAATAGACAGGCCCTACGTAGAGGGAAGCATTGATTTGCACAGGTGCCAGAGGTCAAGCTTTTAAAACAGAGATAATAATTTTGGGTGGCATGCTCTCATTGTCAACGCAATGACTAAGAGTTCTCAACATCTTCTACGCTACACATGATATAGGCGGTTCCCAAACAGAAAAGTAAAGTATTGACTCCCCCCACCAATCAATCACACTCCACGGCTAGCCGAATCCTCGGGTACCGTCCATACCAACATCAATCCCGGGGGATTTTTGTTTGCAATTATCTTTTCAATTTGAGCATGGAACTGGGAATTCCAATTACCGTCCCCTTTCTCATGAATGATAGTGAATAAACACATATCGAGGATAACACACCTAGCATGGAAGATACTGATAGCCCCCTGTCACCACATTAGCGGTTCGGGCATGCAAAACAGATTATTTCTTGAAGGTTTAGATAGTGGCACATGCAAATTTACTTGGAACGGAGGTAGATACCGTACATAGGTAGGTATGATGGACTCATATGGAACAACCTTGGGTTTATGGAAGTGGATACACAAGCAGTATTCCCGCTTAGTACAAGTGAAGGCTAGCAAAAGACTGGGAAGCGACCAACTAGAGAGCGACAACGGTCATCAAAATGCATTGAGATTAACTAACATTGAGTGCAAGCATGAGTAGGACATAAATCACCATGAACATGAACATCATAGAGGCTATGTTGATTTTGTTTCAACTACATGCGTGAACATGCGCCAAGTCAAGCCACTTGAATCATTCAAAGGAGGATACCATCCTATCATACTACAACACAATCATCTCAAAATTCATGTGGGCATCCAAGACAAACCATTATAAGCTCCTAGCTAAGTAAGCATGGCATAAGCAGCTATGATCTCTAAGTTGTCATTGCAAACATTTTTATCTCACAACAAAGCTGAATCAGGCATGATGAGCTAGTCATATTTACAAAAACAAAATAGATCGATTTCATACCAGCTTTTCCAGGCTCGGTCACTTCATCATATATCGTCATTATTGCCTTTCACTTGCAAGACCGAACGATGTGAACAATAATAAGAGTGCTCGTCCATTGGACTAAAGCTGGAATCTGCAGGCAAACACAAAGGAGAAGACAAAGTAATATGGCTCTTTAACAGATAAACAGATATGCATGCGAGAGCCACTAAACATTGTAACCAATATCTTCTACCTTGACCCAAAGAAAAAGAAAACTATTTACACGGGAAAGCTCCCAACAAGCAAAAGAAGAAAAATAAAATCTTTTTTTTCAAACTAGACAGACACACGAAAAGAAAACGAGAAAAATAAATAAACTAGCATGGATGATACAGTGGTAAAGTGTGAACACCGGCTAACAAACTGAAAGCATAAGCAAGAATGTAAAGTCGGTGAGAACACGTACTCCCCCAAGCTTAGGCTTTTGGCCTAAGTTGGTCTACTCCCAAGGATGGTCCTGGCGAAACCCAAAATCATAATGGGGGTTATACGGGAGCGCTGCAGCCACTGCCTGAATAGCTGCCTCATGGAGATGAGCAGCCTTTGCCTCCCTCTCATACTCCTCTCCCTCTCCTGTGGTTATGTAATATCTCCATTTTACCTGAAAGTCATAGAAGCCAGGAGCAGGAAGGGTAATATGGAAAACACGCTGCCGGTTAAATATCAAACAGTATAGGAGGGATTCGTCACCCCTCTCAAGGAACTGGTAGCGTGTCAAAGCGACGCGGTCAAGGAAAGCTATATGGAGCGGGGGATATCCTTCGCGGATGGGTACTCCAAGGAAATTTGCTATGCGAGTGGCATAGATCCCACCAAAGAAATCCCCTTCATTAGCATTCTTATTCAGCCTCCTTGCTATAATAGCTCCCATGTTGAAACTTTTATCACCCGTTACTGCGCTCTTAAGGATACTAAGGTTGGGTGCGTAGAGGTGACAATGCTCAATCTTGCCATTAATGCACCTGCCTATGAAGAGGGCAAAGTAATGCAAGGTAGGAAAATGAATACTCCCTATGGTAGCCTGTGTAATATCTCTAGTTTCTCCAACAGTTATACCAGAGAAAAAAATCTCTAACCGAAGATTTAGGAGGATCATTGAGAATACCCCAAATAGGTATCTTGCAAATTCTATTGAAATCCTCTAAATCCATGGTATACGATTTGTCATAGAGATCAAACAGTACCGATGTGTGATACGTCTCAAACGTATCTATAATTTTTGATGGTTTCATGCTCTTATCTTGTCATCTTTGGATGTTTTATGTACCTTTTATATCTTTTTTTGGGACTAACTTATTAATTCAGTGCCAAGTGCCAGTTCCTGTTTTTTCTGTATTTTTGGCTCTTTTCAGATCTGATTTTGGAATGGAGTCCAAACGGAATAAAGTCCCCGAAATGATTTTTTCCCGAACGGAAGAAGATCACGGGGCCTGTGGGCCAAGCCAGGTGGGCTCCAGGGAGCCAACAAGCCCCCACTCCGCCACCAGGGGGAGGCGGCGGTGTGAGGGCTTGTGGCCTCCCTGGGCGCCCCCTGACCTAGATCTTTGGCCTATATATTCCCTAAAATACAGCAAAAAATCAAGGGAGCCTCGAAAATACTTTTCCGCCGCCGCGAGGTTCCGTTTCCGCGAGATCTCATCTGGAGACCCTTCCCGGCGCCCTGCCGGAGGGAACTTTGGAGTTGGAGGGCTTCTTCATCATCATCATCGCCCCTCCAATGACTCGTGAGTAGTTCACTTCAGGCCTACGGGTCCGTAGTTAGTAGCTAGATGGCTTCTTCTCTCTCTTGGATCTTCAATACAAAGTTCTGCATGATCTTCATGGAGATCTATCTGATGTAATCTTCTTTGCTGGTGTGTTTGTCGAGATCCGATGAATTGTGGATTTGTGATCAGATTATCTATGATATATATTTGAGTCTTTGCTGATTTCTTATATGCATGATTTGATATCCTTGTAAGTCTCTCCGAGTCTTGATTTTTGTTTGGCCAAGTAGATCTATGATTCTTGCAATGGGAGAAGTGCTTGGTTTTGGGTTCTTACCATGTGGTGACCTTTCCCAGTGACAGTAGGGGCAGCAAGGCACACATTAAGTAGTTGCCATCAAGGGTAACAAGATGGGCTCTATCGTTGATATGAGATTGTCCATCTACATCATGTCATCTTGCTTAAGGCGTTACTCTGTTCTTTTGGACTTAATACACTAGATGCATGCTGGATAGCGGTCGACGTGTGGAGTAATAGTAGTAGATGCATACAGTATCGGTCTACTTGTTTTGGACGTGATGCCTATAGATATAATCATTGCCATAGATGACGTCACGACTTTGCGTGGTTCTATCAATTGCTCGACAGTAATTTGTTCACCCACCGTCTACTTGCTTTCACGAGAGAAGCCACTAGTAAACACTACGGCCCCCGGGTCTATTCACATCTATCGTTTCCACTTTTGCTTTTACTTTGACTTGTTACTTTGTTGCTTTCAGTTCTCACTTGGCGAACAATCTATAAGGGATTGACAACCCCTTCATAGCGTTGGGAGCAAGCTTTTGTGTTTGTGCAGGATCTTGTGATACCCCTCCACTGGATTGATACCTTGGTTCTCAAACTGAGGGAAATACTTACCACCGTTGTGCTACATCACCCTTTCCGCTTCGAGGGAACACCAACGCAAGGATCCAAGGCCACGGGGGAAATCCTTTGCATATTTTCCTAGGAAGCCCCTTAAGGCGTAGCCGTAGCACAAGGATTCCTGGTGCCGTCGACACAACTATTCCTGGCACCGTTACGAGGGAAGCACAACTGACATCAGAAGTATTTTTGGCGCCGTTGCCGGGGAGGAGAGATCAAGATCTATCCAATTAGGTCTCACAAACTCATCTCTTGCATTTACTTTTGTTTCCAGTTGCCTCTCGTTTTCCTCTCCCCCACTTCACATTTGATGTTTTCATTTGCCTTTCTCCTTCACCGTTTTCTTTTGCCTTTGCCGTTTTCCTTTGCCGGTTTCTTGCTTGCTTGTGTGCTTGTTTGTTTGTTGAAGTCATCATGGCTGAAAACACCAAACTTTGCGACTTCTCGAGCACTAATAATAATGATTTTATTAGTACTCCGATTGCTCCCGCCACTAGTGCGAAATCGTATGAAATCAACGCAGCTTTGCTGAATCTTGTTATGAAAGAGCAATTCTTTGGCCTTCCTAGTGAAGATGCCGCATCCCATCTCAATACCTTCATTGAGCTTTGTAATATGCAAAAGAAAAGAGATGTGGATAATGACGTGATTAAGTTGATACTTTTCCCTTTCTCGTTGCGAGATCACGCAAAAACTTGGTTTTCTTCTTTGCCTAAAAATAGTATCGATTCTTGGGATAAGTGCAAAGATGCTTAAATATCCAAGTATTTTCTGCTGGCTAAGATCATCTCCTTATGTAACAATATCATGAATTTCAAGCAACTTGATCATGAACACGTTGCACAATCTTGGGAGAGGATGAAGCTTATGATTAGAAATTGTCCCGCTCATGGCTTGAGTTTGTGGATGATTATACAAATCTTTTACGCTGGCTTGAATTTATCTTCTCGCAATATCTTGGACTCCGCCTCAGGTGGAACGTTCATGGAAATCACGTTAGGAGACGCTACAAAACTCCTAGACAATATCATGACCAACTACTCTCAGTGGCACTCTGAAAGGTCGCCTGCTAGCAAAAAGGTGCATGCTATAGAAGAAATTAACTCGCTTAGTGCTAAGATGGACGATTTGATGAATTTGGTTGCTAGTAGAAACGCTACCGGAGATCCTAATGACATGCCACTATCTTCCTTGATTGAGAGTAGCAACGCTAGTTTGGACGTGAATTTTGTTGGTAGGAACAACTTTGGCAAGAACAATGCTTTTAGAGGAAACTATGTTCCTAGGCGTTTTTCCTAGTAACTCCTATAACAATTATGGAAATTCCTACAACAACACTTATGGAAATCACAAAAAATTATCCTCTGATTTAGAGAGTAATATCAAAGAGTTCATCAACTCTCAAAAGATTTTCAATGCGTCCATAGAGGAAAAACTACTCAAAATAGACGATTTGGCTAAAAGCGTTGATAGGATGTCTTGTGATATTGGTGGTTTGAAAGTTAGATGCACTCCTCCCAAGGTCAACTTGGATGAAACTTTGAAAGCTATGCGTATCTCCATGAATGAGAGCAAAGAAAGAACCGCCCAAATTCGCGCTAGGCATGAATGGTTTAAAAGGGTGCGTTCTAGTGATGCAAATCACGAAGATCTTAAAGTGCTTGGTGTGTCTCCTCTTGAATCTTTGTTTTCGCGTGTCAAACCTATTTACGGAGGGGATGGATATGAATCCACTTTGGTTGAAAAATGCCCCAATGATTCGGTGTCCACCTATCTTGATGATAAAGGTGTGGAGAGTGGAGTAGAAGAAGTCAAAATTTTGGGTAGTACTGAAACTCCCACTTTGGATTTCAAGGAATTCAATTATGATAGTTGCTCCTTGTTTGAACGCATTTTTTTGATGCAATCCATTGCAAACTCTCCACATGCTTATAGCCAAAGTAAAGCCTTTACTGCGCATATCGTAGATGCTATGATGAAATCTCTTGAAGAGAAGCTCGAACTAGAAGTCTCTATTCCTAGAAAACTTCATGATGAGTGGGAACCTACTATAAAAATCAAGACCAAGAACTATGAGTGCACTCCTTTGTGTGATTTGGGTGCTAGTGTTTCCGCGATTCCAAAGTCGTTATGTGATATTCTTGGTTTTCATGAGATTGAAGAGTGTTCTCTTAATTTGCATCTTGCGGATTCTACTATCAAGAAACCCATGGGAAGGATCAATGATGTTCTTATTATTGCAAATAAGAACTATGTACCCGTGGATTTCATTGTACTTGACATAGATTGCAATCCTTCATGTCCCATTATTCTTGGTAGACCATTCCTAAGGACTATCGGTGCTATCATCGATATGAAGGAAGGGAATATTAGATTTCAATTTCCTTTAAAGAAGGGCATGGAGCACTTTCCTAGAAAGAAAAAAAGATTGCCTTATGAATCTATGATGAGGGCTACTTATGGTTTGAGCACCAAAGATGACTATACGTGATTTCATCACCTTTCGCCTAGCTAAGGGCGTTAAACAAAAGCGCTTGTTGGGAGGCAACCCAACGAATCTATCATTTTTCTTTCTGTTTTGTGTTTTCCACACTTTCATAATTCTGTTATGATTTTGTTTTTTGTGTTTCGTTTTGGGTATGTGCCAAGCAAAACCATTATGATTAGTCTTGGGGATGATCGTTTGGTCATGCTGGAAAAGATAGAAACTTTCTGCTCACGAAACGGATTTTCATTTTTTTTTCTGTAAGAGCTTTTTTGCTGTTGATTGCTACGCAAATTCTTCAGACTGTCGTAATTTTTCAGAATTTGTGAAGTACCAAAGGTATACGAAATATACATATTGCTACAGACTGGTCTGCAGTTAATAGATTCTGTTTTTGTTGTGTTGGTTGCTTATTTTGATGAAACTATGGATAATATCGGGGGGTATTAGCCATGGAAGATTGAAAATACAGTAACCCAACACCAGCACAAGTATAATTAAGTTTTCTATAGTACCTAAGGAAGTGATGGTTTGCTTTCTCATACTAATGTTATCACGAGTTTCTGTTTAAGTTTCGTGTTGTGAAGTTTTCAAGTTTTGGGTGAAGTTCTTATGGACAAATAGATAAAGAGTGGCAAGAGCTCAAGCTTGGGGATGCCTAGGGCACCCCAAGAGATTCAAGTATGCCGTAAAAGCATAAGCTTGGGGATGCCCCGGGAAGGCATCCCCTCTCTCATCTTCAATCCATCGGTAACGTTACTTGGGGCTATATTTTTATTCACCACATGTTATGTGTTTTTGCTTGGAGCGTCTTGTATCGTAGGAGTCTTTTAGTTTTTTGTGTCACAATCATCCTTGCTGCACACCTAGAGAGAGAGACATGCACTCACCGTGATTTTGTCGAGCTTCACTTATATCTTTTGGTAGACAATTCAGCTCACATGTGCTTCACTTATATCTTTTGAGCTAGATACTTTTGCTCTATGTGCTTCACTTATACCTTTTAGAGCACAGCGGTGCGTGGCTTGGTAGTTGATCTATGCTTTGAAAGTAGTCTCAAAAGGGGTAGTTATGCAAAGGGATACGAAAACTTCCACCTTCATGTGCATTGAATAGTTAGAGAAGTTTGATTCATCTCAATTAGTTTTGAGTTGTGGTTATGGTAATATTCAAGTCATGCTAGTAAGATGTTGTGGATCTAGAAATACTCGTGTTGAAGTTAGTGGTTCCCGTAGCATGCACGTATGGTGAACTGCTATGTGATGAAATCTGAGCATGATAAGTCTATTGATTGTCATCCTTTGCGTGGCGGTCGGGATCGCGCGATGGTTTATACCTACCAACCCTTCCCCTAGGAGTATGCGCTGAATGCTTTGTTTCAATTACTAATAAAACTTTTGCAATAAGTATACGAGTTCTTCATGACTAATGCCGAGTCCATGGTTTAGATGCACTTTCACCTTCCACCGTCACTATCTTCTTAGTGCCGTGCAACTTTCGCCGGTGCACAAAACCCACCATTAGCCTCCCTCAAAACAGCCACCATACCTACCTACTATGGCTTTTTCAAAGTCATTCCGAGATATATTTCCATGCAACTACCACCGTGACATGTGCCACCACATCTACATTGCCATTGCATGATCGTAAGATAGCTAGCATGATGTTTCCATTAATGTGTATGCCATGCTAGATCATTGTCACGGTACACTACCGAAGGCATTCCATATAGAGTCATTGTTGCTCTAAGTTTTGAGTTGAAAGTGTGATGATCATCATTAATGGAGCATTGTCCCATGTGAGGAAATAAAAGAGGCCAAAGAAGCCCACCAAAAAAAAGAAGAGGCCAAAGAGCCTACCAAAAACAAAAAAAATGAGAGAAAAAGAGAGAAGGGACAATGCTACCACTTTTCCACACTTGTGCATATAAAGCACCATGATCTTCATGATTGAGAGTCTCTCGTTTTGTCACCACCATATAGCTAGTGGGAAATTTTCATTTTATAACTTGGCTTGTATATTCCAATGATAGGCTTCCTCAAAATTGCCTTAGGTCTTCGTGAGCAAGCAAGTTGGATGCACACCCACTAGTTTTCTTTAAGAGCTTTCACATACTCGTAGCTCTAGTGCATCATTTGTATGGCAATCCCTACTCATTCACATTGATATCTATTGATGAGCATCTCCACAGCTCATTGATATGCCTAGTTAATGTGACTATCTTCTCCCTTTTGTCTTGCAACCTCTACCACATTCCACACCATCTATAGTGCTATAACCATGGCTCACGCTCATGTATTGCGTGAGAGTTGAAAAGGTTTGAGAAAGTAAAGGTGTGAAACAATTACTTGGCCAATACCGGGGTTGTGCATGATTTAAATTCATTGTGCAATGATGATCGAGCATAGCCAGACTATATGCTTTTGTAGGGATAACTTTCTTTTGGCCTTGTCATTTTGAAAGTTCATGATTAGCTTGCTAGTTTTCTTGAATTATTATTGTTTCCACGTCAATAGCAAACTATTTTTTTGAATCTAATGGATCTGAACATTCACGTCACATAAGAGGAGTTACAAAGGACATCTATGCTAGGTAGCATGAAAGCATCAAAAATTCATTCTTTATCACTTCCCTACTCGAGGACGAACGTGAGTTAAGCTTGGGGATGCTTGATACGTCTCAAACGTATCTATAATTTTTGATGGTTTCATGATGTTATCTTGTCATCTTTGGATGATTTATGTACCTTTTATATATTTTTTGGGACTAACTTATTAATTCAGTGCCAAGTGCCAGTTCCTGTTTTTCTGGTTTTTGGCTCTTTTCAAGTCTGATTTTGGAACGGAGTCCAAACGGAATAAAATACCCGAAATGATTTTTTCCCGAACGGAAGAAGATCAGGGGGCCTGTGGGCCAAGCCAGGTGGGCTGCAGGGAGCCCACGAGCCCCCACTCCGCCACCAGGGGGGAGGCGGCAGTGTCAGGGCTTGTGGCCTCGCTGGGCGCCCCTGACCTAGATCTTTGGCCTATATATTCCCCAAAATACAACAAAAAATCAGGGGAGCCTTGAAAATACTTTTTCGCCGCCGCAAGCTTCCGTTTTCGCGAGATACCATCTGTAGACCCTTCCCGGCGCCCTGCCGGAGGGGACTTTGGAGTTGGAGGGCTTCTTCATCATCATCATCGCCCCTCCAGTGACTCGTGAGTAGTTCACTTCAGACCTACGGGTCCGTGGTTAGTAGCTAGATGGCTTCTTCTCTCTCTTGGATCTTCAATACAAAGTTCTCCATGATCTTCATGGAGATCTATCCGATGTAATCTTCTTTGGCGGTGTGTTTGTCGAGATCCGATGAATTGTGGATTTGTGATTAGATTATCTATGATATATATTTGAGTCTTTGCTGATTTCTTATATGCATGATTTGATATCCTTGTAAGTCTCTCCGAGTCTTGGGTTTTGTTTGGCCAACTAGATCTATGATTCTTGCAATGGGAGAAGTGCTTCGTTTTGGGTTCTTACCATGTGGTGACCTTTCCCAGTGACAGTAGGGGCAGCAAGGCACACATTAAGTACTTGCCATCAAGGGTAACAAGATGGGCTCTGTCGTTGATATGAGATTGTCCATCTACATCATGTCATCTTGCTTAAGGCGTTACTCTATTCTTTTGGACTTAATACACTAGATGCATGCTGGATAGCGGTCGACGTGTGGAGTAATAGTAGTAGATGCATACAGTATCGGTCTACTTGTTTTGGACATGATGCCTATAGATATAATCATTGCCATAGATGACGTCACGACTTTGTGCGGTTCTATCAATTGCTCGACAGTAATTTGTTCACCCACCGTCTACTTGCTTTCATGAGAGAAGCTACTAGTAAACACAATGGCCCCCGGGTCTATTCACATCTATCGTTTCCACTTTTGCTTTGACTTTGACTTGTTACTTTGTTGCTTTCAGTTCTCACTTGGCGAACAATCTATAAGGGGTTGACAACCCCTACATAGCGTTGGGAGCAAGCTTTTGTGTTTGTGCAGGATCTTGTGATACTCCTCCACTGGATTGATACCTTGGTTCTCAAACTGAGGGAAATACTTACCACCGCTGTGCTACATCACCCTTTCCGCTTCGAGGGAACACCAACGCAAGGCTCCAAGGCCACGGGGGAAATCCTTTGCATATTTGCCTAGGAAGTCCCTTAAGGCGTAGCCGTAGCAGAAGGATTCCTTGTGCCGTTGACACGACTATTCCTGGTGCCGTTACCAGGGAAGCACAACTGACATCAGTGTGTCACGGCCAGCCGAGAATTTGAATATAGAACAAAAGAGGCAGTGAGAGCAACATACTGTTCACATTTATCGGATATTAATTCTTCGAGTCCGACGTTGGGAACAAGTGTATCAAACTCATCTTTGTAGCCTGCCTCAATCATAAATTCATCTGAAGGCCATTCACATGGTTGTACCTGCGTGTCCCTTGGTTGGTAAGGATCGGGCTCCCGAATTGCAAGACGGGGACCTCTCTTGCTTGAGGAACCACCATGAAAGTTTCTCCTGAACATCTTTCTTTTCTGAAATTTTCAGTGATTCAACGGAAAGGTGAACAAGGCTCAACTAAACTTGTAGCAACTACTCCCACAAGTGCCTAGAGGCAATATTAGGCATCAAAACTACTTGGGACCAGCTAAAATCAGCATGCAGAGCTCAAGAACATGGTCACCAAGGCAGCAAAAATACGCGTTGTATAAGGCACTAGAGCAAAAACTAATTGGACCAATGGAGGAGTCACTTACCAAGGAGTAATTTCCCCAAAACAGTTCGGAGAACGGGGATTTCAGCAAAGAGATCGAAAATCCCAGCAAGAGGAGCAAGAACACGGGTTTGAGCTGCGAAACGATTTTTTTCTGGAGGTAGGAGAACCAGATGAGAGCAAGAATGAGTGGAGGGGGTGCCTGTGGGGCCCACAAGCCTGGGTGGCGCGGCCAGGGGGTGCTCGCGCCCCAAGGGCTTGTGGCCCACTGGTGCAGCCCCCAGACAAGCTCTTTGTCTCAGAATTTTTCAAAAATTCCAGAAAAAAATACTAGATTTTCAGGACGTTCGGAGAACTTTTATTTTCGGGGTACTTTTCTACCTGACGCTAAAACAGAAAACAGGGAAAACTAATCTAAATCTATCATTTTTCCTCTAAGCAACCGAAGGTGAAAACTTGGAACACAGGTTCGTGACTCCTCGATTCATCCATCTCATGGTCATCAAAAGAAATCTGTCAGTGAGGTTGATCAAGTCTCTTTGACAAAAAATTCGAATCGCACAAGAGAACGGAGAATTTTTGAATAGTCACTAGGTCACCTCAATGGGGATGTGTATCTCCCCAACAAGCAAATCATACTTCATCTTAACACGAGGAATAGGGCATTCAAAGCTCCCAATAAGAATTGAAGAAGTTTTTTCGATAGCATTGATGCAATGTACTCGATATTGTTTCTTCGGAAAGTGCACCTTATGCTCATTACCGTTGACATGGAAAGTGACATTGCCTTCGTTGCAATCTATAACAGCCCCTGCAGTGTTTAAAAAGGGTCTTTCGAGGATGACATCCATGGCATCGTCCTCGGGAATATCCAAGATAACAAAGTCTGTTAAGATAGTGGTGTTAGCTACCACAACAGGCACATCCTCGCAAATGCCGATAGGGAAAGCAGTTGATTTGTCGACCATTTGCAGAGAGATTTCAGTGGGTGTCAACTTATCCAGTACAAGTCTATGATAAAGAGAGAGAGGCATAACACTAACACCGGCTCCAAGGTCGCACAACGCAGTTCTAACGTAGTTGCCTTTAATGGAGCAAGGTATAGTGGGCACACCGGGATTACCTAGTTTCTTAGGAGTTCCACCCTTGAAAGTGTAGTTGGCAAGCATGGCGGAGATCTCAAGATCAGGTATCCTCCTCTTATTAGTCACAATATCTTTCATGTACTTAGCATACGGAGACATCTTGAGCATATCTATCAAACGCATCTACAGAAAGATAGGTCTGATCATCTCCACAAAGCGCTCAAAATCCTCATCATCCTTTTCTTGGATGCTTTGGGAGGAAAGGGCATAGGTTTCTGAACCCAAGGCTCCCTTTTTTTACCGTGCTTCCTAGCAGTGAAGTCATTCTTATCGTATCTTCTATTCTTAGGCTGTGGGTTATCAAGATCAACACTAGGTTCAATCTCCACATCCTTTTCATTGCTATATTGAGCATCTTCATGAACATCACTATTGATATTATCATTAGTCTCATGTTCATCACCAGATTGTTTTTCAGCATCAGAGACAGAGGCATCATTTGGACTCTCAGGTGTAGCAGCAACAGGGTTGCTAGCGTGCAGGATCCTATCATCTTTCTTCTTCTTTCTAGGATGACTAGGTGCATCAATGCTAACTCCTTGAGACTCTTGTTCAACTCTCTCCGGATGACCCTCAGGATACAAAGGTTCCTGGGTCATTCTAGCGCCTCTAGTGACGACTCTGACGGAATTGTCATTCAACTCATTGAGCAAGTCATTCTGAGCCTTAAGCAGTTGTTCTACCTGAGTAGTAACCATAGAGGCATGTTTACTCAGAAGCTTAAGATCATTGACATTTCTGTCCACACAACCACTTAAATGACTAAGCATACGAGCATTCTTTTCCAATTGTCTGCTAACATAATCGTTGAAACTCTGTTGTTTGGCAACAAAGTTATCAAATTCATCCATGAATAAGCTAGCATGTTTTTCAAAAGGAATATTACTCTCATCAAACCTACGTAGAGAATTTACTTCTACTACCTGTATCGGGTTATCGAGACCATGGATCTCTTCGATAGGTGGTAGATTTTTGATATCTTCAGATTTAATGCCCTTCTCTCGCATAGATTTCTTGGCTTCTTGCATATCTTCAGGACTGAGGAATAGAATACCTCTTTTCTTTAGAGTTGGCTTAGGAGGTAGTTCGGGAATAGTCCAAGCATTCTCATTGCACAAGATGTTATTCAGTAGAATCTCAGCTTGTTCTACAGTTTGTTCCCTAAAAACACTACCCGCACAACTATCTAGATGGTCTTTGGAAGCATCGGTAAGTCCATTATAGAAGATATAAAGTATTTCATTCTTCTCAAGAGGGTGATCAGGCAAAGCATTCAGTAGCTGGATAAGCCTCCCCCAAGCTTGTGGGAGACTCTCTTCCTCAGCTTGAGCAAAGTTGTATATTTCCTGCAAGGCAGCTTGCTTCTTATGGGCTAGGAAATATTTTTCAGAGAAGTAGTAGACCATATCCTGGGGGCTACGCACACAACTAGGATCAAGAGAAGTGAACCATGTCTTAGCATCATCCTTTAGCGAGAAAGGAAACAGGTTGAGCATATAGTAGTGGCAGATCTTTTCCTCACTAGTGAATAGGGTGGCTATATCGTGCAGTTTGGTAAGATGGGCTAAAATCGTTTCAGATTCATAACCGTGAAAAGGATCAGATTCGACCAGAGTGATTAACTCAGGGTCGACAGAGAATTCATAATCCTTATCGGTCACAAAGATAGGCGAAGTGGCAAACTTCGGATCGTATTTCATCCTAGCGTTCAGAGATTTTTCTTTACACTTGCACAGAAGTTTCTCAACACCATAGCTATCCTTACACGCAAGAAAATCCTCAGCTATCTCTCCCTCCATAACATAGCGCGTATCAGGCATAACCGGCAATTCAGGCATAGTAGCAGGTTCTACTTCAATAGTATCAGCAGTTTCAGAAGTATCATCACATCTAGCAGCAACTCTAGCAATATGTGCATCAAGGAATGCACCAAGTGGCAAAGCAGTATCAGGCATAGCAGGCATAGCATCAAGCATAGCATCATCAGGCATAGTATCAAGCATAGCATCATCAGGCATAGTATCTAGCATGGCATCATCAGGCATAAGCGACATATCAAGATTTCTAGCAGGAGGTGGTGTTGCAAACTTACTCATAACTGAAGGTGAATCAAGTGCAGAGCTAGATGGAAATTCATTACCTCTCCTCGTAGTGGAAGGCAAGATTTTAGTTCTTGGATCTTTTGGATTCCTCATAGTGATCAGCATACGTCAATTCCAAGTGACTCAGAGAATATAGCTGTGCTTCCCCGGCAACGGTGCCAGAAAAAGCCTTGATGTCCCACAAGCGTATGGGATCGCAGCAGTTTTTGAAGGTAGAGTATTCAACCCAAATTTATTGATTCGCTCACAAGGGGAAGCTAAAGGATATTCTCAAGTATTAGCAGCTGAGTTGTCAATTCAACCACACCTGAAAGATTAGTGTCTGCAAGCAAAGTATCAGTAGCAAGGTAGTATGATAGCAACGACACCAGAGAAAAGCTTTGACAATCCCAGCAACGGCGCGAGAAAAGACACGTTGATGGGAGACAATTCTTGAGACTATTGCCATACTTCCCAGGTAATAGCGCCAGGAAGAGCCTTGTTGACGGGATGTTAGCGCCAACAAAGTCTTGCAACAAGTAACAGTGGAGTAGCAAGGAACAGTAGTAGCAGCAACAACAGCAAAGTAACAAGTAACAGCAGTAGTGACAGCAGCAAAGTGACAACAGTAATGACAGCAACAAAGTGGCCCAATCCCTCTTGTAGCAAGGGACAAGCCTAGGCAAAGTAACGTAGCAAGAACTAGTAGTAAAAGACTCGTAGGCAGTGGATCGGTGATGGATGAGTGTGATGGATGTGATTCATCATGTAACAGCTATAACACGGAGAGATATGTGAATAGCTCCCGTTCATCGATCTAATGTAGGCATGTATTCCGTATGTAGTCATATGTGCTTAGGGAAAAGAACTTGCATGACATCTATTGTCCATCCCTCCCGTGGCAGCGGGGTCCTAATGGAAACTATGGGATATTAAGGTTCTCCTTTTAATAAAGAACCGGACCAACGCATTAACACGCGGCGAATACATGAACTCCTCATACTATGGTCATCTCCGGGAGTGGTTCCGGCTATTGTCACTCCGGGGTTGCCTGGTCATAACACATAGTAGGTGACTACAACTTGCAAGATAGGATCTAAAACACACATATATTGGTGACAACATAATAGGTTCAGATCTGAAATCATGGCACTCGGGCCCTAGTGACAAGCATTAAGCATAGCCAAGTAGTAGCAACATCAATCTAGAACATAGTGGATACTAGGGATCCATCCTCGTCAAGAACTAATTCGATTACATGATAGATCTCATCCAACTCATCACCGTCCAACAAGCCTACGATGAGATTACTCACGAACGATGAAGAGCATCATGGAATTGTTGATGGAGAAAGGTTGATGATGACGATGGCGACGATTTCCCGTCTCCGGAGCCCGAAACAGACTCCAGATCTGCCCTCCAGATGAAGAACAGGATGTGGAGGCGCCTCCGTATCGCAAAACACGATGAAACCTTCTCTCTGATTTTTTTCCAGGCGTAACGGAAGATATAGGACTGAGATTGGGGGCGGTGGTGCCACGTGGGCCCCACAAGCCTGCATGGCGCGGCCTAGGGGGGTGGCCGCGCCGTGTGAGCTTGTGGCCCACTGGCACACCCCCTGACGTGGATCTTTGTGCAGGTATTTGCTACTGCAACAAAAGACCTTCCAACGGCGCCACAAATAGGTGTGTTGACGGCACCAGGAATCCTTCTGCTACGGCTACGCCTTAAGGGACTTCCTAGGCAAATATGCAAAGGATTTCCCCCGTGGCCTTGGAGCCTTGCGTTGGTGTTCCCTCAAAGCGGAAAGGTTAATGTAGCGCAGCGGTGGTAAGTATTTCCCTCAGTTTTGAGAACCAAGGTATCGATCCATTGAAGGAGTATCACAAGAGCCTGCACAAACACAAAAGCTTGCTCCCAACACTATGAAGGGGTTGTCAATCCCTTATAGATTGTTTGCCAAGTGAGAACTGAAAGCAACAAAGTAACAAAGCAAAGCGAAAGCAAAAGTGGAAATGATAGATGTGAATAGACCCGGGGGCTGTAGTGTTTACTAGTGGCTTCTCTCATGAAAGAAAGTAGACGGTGGGTGAACAAATTACTGTCGAGCAATTGATAGAACCGCGCAAAGTCGTGACATCATCTATGGCAATGATTATATCTATAGGCATCACATACAAAACAAGTAGACCAATACTTTCTGCATCTACTACTATTACTCCGCATGTCGACCGCTATCCAGCATGCGTCTAGTGTATTAAGTCCAAAAGAACAGAGTAACGCCTTAAGCAAGATGACAAGATGTAGATGGACAATCTCATATCTACGACAGAGCCCACCTTGTTACCCTTGATGGCAACTACACGATGTGTGCCTTGCTGCCCCTACTGTCACTGGGAAAGGTCACCACACGGTAAGAACCCAAAACCAAGCACTTCTCCCATTGCAAGAATCATAAATCTAGTTGGCCAAACAAAACCCAAGACTCGGAGAGACTTACAAGGATATCAAATCATGCATATAAGAAATCAGCAAATACTCAAATATATATCATAGATAATATGATCACAAATCCACAATTCATCGGATCTCGACAAACCCACCGCCAAAGAAGATTACATCGGATAGATCTCCATGAAGATCATGGATAACTTTGTATTGAAGATCCAAGAGAGAGAAGAAGCCATCTAGCTACTAACTATGGACCCGTAGGTCTGAAGTGAACTACTCACGAGTCATTGGAGGGGCGATGATGATGATGAAGAAGCCCTCCAACTCCAAAGTCCCTCTCGCAGGGCACCGGGAAGGGTCCCTAGATGAGATCTCGCGGAAACGGAAGCTTGCGGCGGCGGAAAAGTATTTTCGTGGATCCCCTGATTTTTTGCTGTATTTTAGGGAATATATAGGCGAAAGATTTAGGTCAGGGGGCGCTAGGGAGGCCACAAGCCTTCCCACCGCCACCCCCTGGTGGCGGAGTGGGGGCTTGTGGGCTCCATGTTTGGACTCCGTTCCAAAATCATTTCGTTCGGGAAAAAATAATTTCGGGGATTTTATTTCATTTGGACTCCGTTCCAAAATCAGATCTGAAAAGAGCCAAAACACAGAAAAAACAGGAACTGGCTGATGGGGTTATAGTCCTAGGGTAGGGTCATAGGCCTGCCCTGAAGGTCCAACCCAAGGACTACCCCTCATAAGGGACAAGGCCCTTAGTCAGTTCCGACTGAACTAAGGAGTTCCCTTCATCCAGTCGGTAACAGATCCTCGACCATCCAGTCGGAGATTAGCATTCGGAGTTTATCAAACTAACCGACTGGATTCCACTCTGTGCATCGTAACCCCCCTGGAGGGAAACGGTCATACGTTTCCATGTGCCTTTATTAGCATTTAAGACGTACGTTACCTGTAACGTAGGCATTTATTCGCCACTACTCCACCCCTGTGCACCGAACCGTTGTGGAGGGCAGCGCACTCTATATAAGCCACCCTCCCCCACTGGTGCAGGGGTTAGCCATTCACTGTATTCTATATTCCACTCGAAAGCAAGCTGCGTGAGCACTGAGACGTAGGGCTATTACCTCCACGGCAGAGGGGCCTGAACTCATACAACCTCGCCGTAGCTAAGGCTCTGCCCATCCTTTCGTACCCTACACATCTACTGTCAGGCTTATACCCACGACAGTTGGCGCCCACCGTGGGGCAGGCGTCTAAGCGACTTCCGGTGAGTTTGCGACTACATCATTTCGTCATGTCGTCCGATGGAGATTCGAGCATGGGTCACGAGATCTTCTTCGGCGCTCTCTCCTTCATCGTCGACGATTCGGCATGGCTTCGGGACGCCCCTCTCGACGTCAAGGCGCTTCCCCGCCACGGGGCTACGCACTTCCGTGCCGGCGCCCGCGGCATTCTTCTTCTCCAGCAGTCAGCTCCGGTGTCGACCTACACCGCCGTCACGCGCTGCAACAAGCGGTCCCGCCGTCCATGGCTCCAGCGTTGGGTGCAACACGCCCAGGCGCGTCAGAACGCGTCTTCACAAGTGGCGGTTCTAGAGTCAGTTGTGGTTGCCCCGCCGTCCCAGCGCTCGGACTCGGTTCCGACTGAGTTTCCTTCCGAGTACGCGGGTCGTGGGCCTGCAGCAGAAGTACACATCGCCAACTCCCACGAAGATCCCCGTCAAGCTGGCCGGAACGAGCACGAGATCGGCGAAACATCCGGCGTGCATCGTCCACCTCGCCGTTCTGCCAGTCGGCACACTCGGCGGAGCAACTTGGAGTTGTTCCGCACACCCCTCCTCAACTTGGCTGCGGCTGCCAAGATAGCCGATTCCCTTCAGCCGAATGATTCAGAGGGTGGCAGGGGGATCGAGAAAATCCGCGCCCTGTTGCACACGGCGCAGCAGCAAAATTCGGCGGTCTCCCAGTCGCACAACAGGATCCACAATAGTTCTGTTCATGCGAATACGCATCGGTCAGTTCATAGCCCAGGTTCTCATCAGCGACACAGAGGAGGCAGCCGTTCCATAAATCCCGAAGATCGTCGCCGTTCACGCACCCCTCCGCGGGGTGGGCCCTACGGGCCCCGACATCATGATGATCGGCGTTCAGTCGGTGGCACTTACGACCCAAGGCCCGACGCGAGAGTGCATATCGCCCAGCGAAGGGTCGACAGGGGCCGAGCCCACCGTGATGGTTACAATATTGACCGTCCGAGTGGAAGCAGGACCATCGTTTCTGGTCCCGAGTGTTTCAGTCGAGCCATCCGTTCGGCTGACATCCCTCCCAACTTCCGATTGGCGATGGGAATTAGCAAGTTTACAGGAGAGTCCAAGCCAGAAACGTGGCTGGATGATTACCGAGTGGCAGTCCAGATCGGAGGAGGAGACGACCATGTCGCCATGAAGCACCTCCCTCTGATGCTCGACGGCTCGGCGCGAGCGTGGCTGAACCAGTTGGCCCCCTCAAGCATCTACAACTGGGCAGATCTGGCCCGAGTGTTCATCAGGACCTTCGAAGGGACGTGCAAGCGCCCTGCTGGCCTCGTGGAGCTCCAGCACTGCGTCCAGAAGCAGAATGAGCCCCTACGGGATTTCATTCAGCGTTGGACAACCCTCTACCACACGGTGGAGAACGTCACAGAGCATCAAGCAGTCTGCGCCTTCAAGGCAGGCGTGCGGTACAGGGATCTGTACCTAAAGTTCGGCCGAACAGGTGACATCTCCATGAGCAAGATGATGGAGATAGCAACACGCTATGCAAATGGCGAAGAAGAGGACCGCATCCGAAGCGGCAAGCACAAAACAGTCGCCGATGGAGATGGGAGTAACACTCGGAAGCAGAAGCAGAAAGCTCCGTCCACTCCGCAGGCAGAAGCTGCAGCCGTAACCAATGCAAAGTTCAAGGGCAAAGGGAAGGCTCAGTTCACCCCCAAGAAGAAGCAGTTCAATAATCCCATCCTGGACCAGCCATGTCCGGTTCATACGAAGATGGATGAAGAGGGCAACCCCATATATCCGAAGCATACCACTCGACAGTGTCGCCTCCTGATCCAGGGGTTCGGCGAAGGGCAACCAAGTGAAAAGGACAATGAACAGGATGAGGAAGATAAGGAGGATCCGTTCCCCCAAGTCCATGCAACACTGATGATTTTTGCTGACGTTGAGAGCAAGAGTCGACTGAAGCTGGTGAACAGGGAGGTGAACATGGCCACCCCTACCAACCCCAAGTTCCTCAAATGGTCTCAGACCGCGATCACCTTTGACCAGTCGGATCATCCAGCACACGTACCCACCCCAGGGAGACAGGCTCTGGTCGTCGACCCGGTGGTGGAGGGATTCCGACCGCGCAAAGTCCTCATGGACGACGACAGTGGCTTGAACATCATGTACGCCGACACTCTCAAGGGGATGGGCATTCCGATGTCCAAACTCAGCGAGAGCAGCATGCAGTTCCATGGAGTCGTCCCTGGACGAAAGGCCAAGTCACTCGGCCAGATCGCGTTGGACGTCGTTTTCGGCTCCGACAAGAACTTCCGCAAGGAAAGGCTGACGTTCGAGGTGGTAGACTTCCAGAGCGCTTACCACACAATTCTAGGCCGCCCGGCGTATGCGCGTTTCATGGCCCGTCCATGTTACTTATACCTGAAGCTGAAGATGCCATGCCCGAAAGGTGTGATCACCATCACTGGCAATCGACAGCGAGCCGAAGAGTGTCTGCAGCAGGGATCAAGAATCGCCGACCAGCAGATGGCCGTCCTCGAGCATGACGAGTACAAGAAAACAGTCGACCCCACTGATTTGATGCGTTCGAAGATACCAGCTTCGGAGTCCGCATTTCAGTCAGCGGGAGAGACGAAGAAGGTCAACATCCACCCGACGGACGACACTGCTGCCCCGACGAACATCTCCACCACCCTCGATCCTAAATAGGAAGCCGAGCTCACCCAATTCCTCCTTGAGAACTGGGACATCTTTGCATGGAAACCCTCTGACATGCCACGTGTACCAAGGGAGTTGGCTGAGCACCGACTGCATGTGGATCCCACCGCTCGGCCTGTCCGAGAACGCCTGCGTCGGTCCGCCGCGCACAAGAGGAAGGCAATCGGAGAAGAGGTGGCCAAGCTGTTGGCAACCAACTTCATTCGCGAGGTTCACCACTCTGAGTGGCTCGCCAATGTTGTCATGGTGCCCAAGAAGGACAAGTCGCTCTGAATGTGCATCGACTTCAAGCATCTCAATAAGGTTTGCCCGAAAGACCATTTTCCGCTCCCCCGCATCGATCAAATTGTCGATTCGACTGCGGGTTGCGAGCGTTTGTCATTTCTTGATGCCTACTCGGGCTATCATCAGATCCGTCTGTATTGCCCCGATGAATTAAAAACGGCCTTCATCACCCCATTCGGGTGCTTCTGCTACATCACTATGCCATTCGGTTTGAAGAATGCAGGAACTACCTTCATGCGCATGATCCAAAAATGCCTCCTCGACCAGATCGGTCGGAATGTGGAGGCGTATATGGATGATATCGTAGTCAAGTCACGCAAAGGTTCCGACCTGCTGACTGACTTGGCAGAAACATTCGCCAACCTTCATAGGTACGATATCAAGCTCAACCCCGCCAAGTGTTCCTTCGGCGTTCCCAGCGAAAAGTTACTCGGTTTTTTTGTTTCCGAACGAGGGATCGATGTCAACCCCGAAAAGATCGGGACCATCGTCCGAATGGAGAGGCCGCCCAGAATACACAATGTTCAAGGGCTCACAGGTTGCCAAGCGGCTTTGAGTAGGTTTATCAGTCGACTCGGCGAGAAAGCACTTCCTCTGTACCGACTCATGAAGAAATCAGATACTTTCGAGTGGACAGATGAAGACCAAGTCGCATTCGATGACCTCAAAGTCCTACTTCCCACCCAGCCGGTTCTTACTGCTCCGCTCAGTAAAGAGCCCCTTCTTCTATATATTGCGGCTACAAATCAAGTCGTCAGCACTGTTCTTACAGTCGAACGAGAAGAAGAAGGCAAAGCATACAAAGTTCAGCGGCTAGTGTATTACGTCTCTGAAGTCCTAACTCCTTCCAAGCAGAGGTATCCCCACTACCAAAAACTTATCTACGGGATTTACATGACTGCGAAGAAGGTGGCCCATTATTTCCAAGACCACTCAGTGTCTGTCGTTTCTAATGCTCCGTTGTCGGAAATCCTCCACAATCGGGATGCATCAGGCCGAGTGGCCAAGTGGGCAATGGAGATGTTGTACTGCGATATCAAGTTCGAGGCCAAGAAAGCTATAAAGTCTCAAGCCCTGGACGACTTCATAGCAGAATGGGTAGAACAGCAGCAACCGACCCACATCTACTCGGCTCATTGGACAATGTTCTTCGATGGGTCCAAGATGTTGAATGGCTCCGGCGCTGGTGTTGTGATCGTATCGCCAAAGGGCGACAAACTCAAATATGTGCTGCAGATACACTTTGATTCCTCCAACAATGAGGGAGAGTATGAAGCTCTCCTTTATGGACTGCGTATGGCCATCGCACTCGGCGTCCGTCGCCTGATGGGCTATGGCGATTCAGATTTGGTGGTTAATCAAGTGATGAAAGAGTGGGACGTCAGGAACCCCACCATGACCACATACTGCAATGCAGTGAGGAAGCTCGAGAAGAAGTTTGAAGGTCTAGAACTCCACCATGTTCCGCGACTGAAGAACCAAGCAGCTGATGAGTTGGCAAAACTCGGATCCACTCGGAAACCAGTCCCGAGTGACGTATGCCTCGAGCACCTCCACCTTCCCTTAGTCAAAGAAGATCCTTTCACGGAGGAACCAGTACAACCAAAGAGCTCGACAGATCCGACTGAAGTCGACGTACCTGCTGTGGTTGATCTGATCATGGAGATTCTTGCTGTCATCCCCGATTGGACTGTGCCGATCATTGCATATATCCTGAGGCAGGAATACCAGAAGACGAAGTCCAGGCCAGGCAGATAGTCCACAGGTCGAAGTCGTTCACTGTCATTGATGGCCGGTTGTACAAGGAAAGCGTTTCAGGCGTTCTTCAACGATGCATCTCCCCAGAGGAGGGACAGTTGATCCTGGAAGAAATTCACTCGGGAACCTGCGGTCATCACGCCTCTTCGAGAGCAATCGTCGCCAAAGCATTCAGAGCTGGTTTCTTCTTGCTACAGGCGAACGAAATGGCTAAAGATATGGTCGACAGATGTGAAGGCTGTCAGTTCTACTCCAACAAGTCCCACAAGCCAACATCTGCGTTGAAGACAATCCCTCTTGTGTGGCCATTTGCAGTATGGGGATTAGATACAGTCGGTCCATTCAGGACAGGCCAAGGAGGATACACACATCTGTTGGTGGCAGTCGACAAGTTCACAAAATGGATTGAAGCCAAGCCCATCAAGAAGCTCGACGCCCTAACAGCCATCAAGTTTGTCAGGGACATCATCTCCCGATTCGGGGTAGCTCACAACATAATCACACACAACGGAACAAACTTTGACTCGGACAGATTCAAAGGTTTCTGTGCAAGCCAAGGTATCCGAGTGGATTTTGCATCCGTGGCGCATCCTCAATCAAACGGACAAGCAGAGCGGGCAAATGGACTTATTCTGCAAGGTTTGAAGCCCCAACTCCTGCGAGAGGTGGGACATGCCACTGGCGCATGGGTCACCGAGCTGCCTTCAGTGCTTTGGGGTCTCCGCACAACCCCGAACAGATCTACAGGGCGGTCACCATTCTTCCTCGTTTACGGAGCAGAAGCAGTCCTTCCGAGTGACTTGCTTCACAATGCTCCACGAGTCGAACTCTTCTTCAAAGCTGAAGCAGAACAAGCAAGGCAAGACGGAGTGGACCTTCTAGAGGAGGAGCGCAAGATGGCACTGACTCGCTGAACTATTTATCAACAAGATCTGTGGCGTTTTCACGCACGACACGTCAGGAGTCGCACATTCCAAGCAGGCGACCTGGTGTTCTGAGTGGATCAGCAAAGACCTCACAAGTTGGCTCCTGCCTGGGAAGAACCCGTCATCATGTCCAAGGTGCTGAACAACGGAGCATACATACTCTACAACATCGACAGGGAGACAGACGAGCCGCGAGCATGGAACGGAGATCTCCTGAAGCGCTTCTACACGTGACCGTCGACTGAAGCAATGTAAAGAACAAGTATTGGTGAAATAATATAAAGCAGATTGAGCTTTTGCAGATCCAAAATTCTTCCGCGGTCGCACACTCGGGTCTCAAAAAAAAACTTAGCTGCGATCCAGAATCGCCTAAGTACTAACTTTCTCCGAGTGTGCACCAAACGTTGCACTCGGGGACTTAGCTGCGATCACGAATCGCCTAAGTACTAACTTTCTCCGAGTGTGCACTAAACGTCGCACTCGGGGACTTAGCTGCGATCACGAATCGCCTAAGTACTAACTTTCTCTGAGTGTGCACTAAACGTCGCGCTCGGGGACTTAGCTGCGATCACGAATCGCCTAAGTACTAACTTTCTCCGAGTGTGCACTAAACGTCGCACTCGGGGACTTAGCTGCGATCACGAATCGCCTAAGTACTAACTTTCTCCGAGTGTGCACTAAACGTCGCACTCGGGGACTTAGCTGCGATCACGAATCGCCTAAGTGCTAACTTTCTCCGAGTGTGCACTAAACGTCGCATTCGGGGACTTAGTTGCGATCAAGAATCGCCTAAGTACTAACTTTCTCCGAGTGTGCACTAAACGTCGCACTCGGAGACTTAGCTGCGATCACGAATCGCCTAAGTACTAACTTTCTCCGAGTGTGCACTAAACGTCGCACTCGGGGACTTAGCTGCGATCAAGAATCGCCTAAGTACTAACTTCCTCCGAGTGTGCACTAAACGTCGCACTCAGGGACTTAGCTGCGATCACGAATTGCCTAAGTACTAAATTTCTCCGAGTGTGCACTAAATGTCGCACTCGGGGACTTAGCTGCGATCAAGAATCGCCTAAGTAATAACTTTCTCCGAGTGTGCACTAAACGTAGCACTCGGTGACCGAGCCGCGATCAAGAATCGCCTCAGTACAAATTTCCTCTGAGCGTGCACTACTCGTCACACTCGAAGACCTAACTGCGATCAAGAATCGCTTAAATGAGAAAGCTTCCTGCGACTGTATCCTACAGATACACTCGGGGACTCAGCAGACCCTCATTGAGGCTCATGTAGATGTCAAGACCACTGACAATTACATGAGTAGCAGACCCTCATTGAGGCTCATGTAGATGTCAAGACCACTGACAATTACGTGAGTAGCAGACCCTCATTGAGGCTCATGTGGATGTCAAGACCACTCACAATTACATGAGTAGCAGACCCTCATTGAGGCTCATGTGGATGTCAAGACCACTGACAATTACATCAGTACCAACTCGCTCCGAGTGCGGCCTGGCCGTCGCACTCGAAGACTTAGCCGCGATCATGAATCACCTAAGTACTCTATTACCTTCCAGTGTATCTTACAGATCCACTCGGAGACTCGGCAGACCCTCAGAGAGGCTCATGCAGCTGTCAAGACAACCGACACTGACATGCTCCGCATGTTTGCCGTTGGCTTCACCAAGAAACGCCAAACAAGAACTCGAGCCAAAATTGCAGCAGAAGAGCAAAAGATTTGATTTAAATTCGAAGTTCACCTAAAGATAGTTGACTCGGTGCGGATCAAGCTTACCCGCACCGAACCAAGAATCTAACGGCCAATAGAAGTGGCCAAAGTTTCTTACAACCAACACTTGGCATACCGAGGTAAAAGTTTTCTTAAGCGTCGTCCGGATTGGCGCCAGGACTAGAGGGCTCCACGAATGTGTCCAGGTCGATCCCGTCTGTGATTCGGGTGGCGCTCTCAAGGAAGGTTTCCATGAAGTCTTCGAATCGAAGTTTCTTCGTGTTGGCGACCTTCAACGCTTTCAGCTTCTCTTCGCGCACCTCCTTGCAATGCACCCGGACCAGGGACAGCGCAACGTCTGCACCACAGCGAGCCGCAGACTTCTTCCATGACTGCACTCGATTTGGGACCTCCTCCAGCCGAGTCATCAAGCCTTCCATCTCATACCGAGACTCGTCTTCAGGCCAAAGCTCCTTGTCGATCCGGCCGACGACTTCTCTCAGTCGACCGATGAAAGGCCCAACTTTGCCCAGGCGAATGTGCGCTCGGAGCAGATCTCGATTGGCGTCCTCGCCGAGTGGAATGTTCTCGCGAATCGACCGCTCCACGTCAGCTGCTTCAGCTTCAACGTCCATGCAAAAATCTGCAAACACAGGACAAGCAAACAATAAGCGCCGAGTGTAACGCACATACCACAAGCACTCGGAAAAACAGGACTTACCACCCAGACGCGTTATCATCTGCCGGGCCCAATCACTGACGTATTTTTCCTGCGCTACACACCGCTTGTTCAGCACATTCATTTGCCCATCAGCTCAGACCTATGCGCCTTCATCTTCTCAACTTCAGTAGTCAGTGCCTTGTTTGCTTCACGGGCCTGCTCCAACGACTTCTCTCGTTCCACCAGAACATCCTTCATGCCAGCCATTGCAACCAGTGCCGCATCCAGCTCACCAGCAAACTGAACCTTTTCAGCCCTAAGAGTCTCGTACGCTGTCCCCATCTCGCAAGTTTTCTGCCAGCCAGCGCCAAGAGACGATCAGACAAATCCAACAATAAAAAGTCTAAGTTCTTCAGACCCCTGCCGACGCAAGCAGTCGACAGCGGTCTCGGGGACTACACCCAGTGGGTTCACTGAGAGTGACCCCACTGGCTTGAAACTCAAACAGGTCCGCCCTATTGAGCTACATGACAACACCTACGCCTACGAGGCTAATGTTACCCGACCTGAGTAAAATTACTCTCGGGGACTCTTACACTAGGTGCACTCCGAGTGCACCAACTTTTAGCATTCGACCAGATTAATTATGGATCTGATCAAGTCAAAGACAATGTGTATAAAGACAACTGCCGGTGCAAGCACTCGACAGAAGTCTCGGGGACTACACCCACTGGGTTCACTAAGAGTGAACCCATTGCAAACATCATACGATATCCGAGCACACCCAGTGGGTTACAAGAGAAAAGTAAATACTTACTAGCCCACTTACTCGGATATCGTCCCGCAGCTCCAAGCTTCGCTTGTACAGGGATGCGATGGAGTCGTACGCCTTCTTGGCTTCTCCCGCCATCAGCTCCGCTTGCACCATGGTCCCCTTGGCTGCTCCCACCTGATCCTCTGGGAGGCACTGGACGTTATAATCTACATTCGACGGGCCTGGCATCGTTGGAGGCTCCTTGGGCATCCCAAGGCTTGCTCCAGTCGGTTCAGCAGCAACCAGCGCCGCTTCAGTCGACGTCATCGCTTCAGTCGGCGGCACGTCCGCAGCGAGAGCAGTAACCGGCGGAATAGCCTCAAGGACATGCACTGCAGCTTGCTCAGATCTCCACTGGTCACCCTCATCCACATAAATCACCCCTGAGGGAAGCCAGACCGAACGGCGTGAGATCTCAGAAAAAGAAAGGGGCAAGACCGAAGACAGAATTCGTGATGCGATGATGTAAACTCTCGGAATCGCTACGACGCACCTGGATGGGACGAGACGACGTTGTCCATGTCCATGGGGTCATCCCCCTGGCGTGCCGGAGAGGTGGCAGAGGTAGCAACCCTGTCGAGTGAAATTCATTCGACCAATAAACATGAGTCCAATCGAATATCAGAAGAAGTTAGAAGAACAATATACTTACGTCGAGGTGACGGGAACGGTGACCCTCATCTGCAGCAAAGCCTTCCGAGGTTTATATCCTCTCGGTTTGGCTACCTTGGAAGGCTGACCCGCAAGTTCAGTAGCAGCGTCCCTGGTCCTCTTGGTGCTCAGGGCACTCGGACCCCCGGGAACAGTTGACGGGGCACTCGGAACCGTAGGAGCAGTTGGCGGAGCACTCGAGGATGCTGGAAGGGCCGAGAGAGCTGCACGTTCATGTCGGCGCTTGATTCAATGCTCTGGCGGCGGGGGTGGCGAGTCCTGCTCTTCGTCTTCCCCCTCCTCTTCACTAGACTCTTCCTCCATTTCCCCACTCTCGGAGACGTACTCGACGCTCTCCACGCTGCCCTCCTGGCTGCCCTCCTCCTCCTCCTCGGCCGGGTTCCCGTTCGAGACAGGGGAAAACCAGTTGGTCCACTTCTGCATAAAATACAGTCGGCGACATCAGGCGTCAGACAGAGATTCAAGAAAGCGATAAAACTAAGACAGTTACGTGCACTCGACAAGTGGTGCTCACCTCGTTCGGAGGAGGGTTGTCCGTGCAGAAAGCCCTCACTCGCCGGGACCCTCTGGGGTTCTCGCAGGCACCTGTGATCTGGAGCACCCACGACGCCACCTTCTCCTCGGTCACGCCCAAGACGTTGGTCCGAGTGGAATCTTCGGGCCCCGTGTAGTGCCACATGGCGTGGTCGCGAGCCTGCAGTGGTTGGATGCGCCGACCGAGGAAAACCTCCAGCAAATCTATGCCAGTGACTCCCCTCCTGACGACATCTACGACTGCGTCGACCAGAGGCTGGATGTCGATCTTCTCCGGCTTCGTGAGCGCAAGCTGCTTAGGCGGAGCGGGTCGATCTAAGCTAAAAGGAGGCAACCCTGTCGTGGCATTCGGGCAAGCAACGTCCTGGCAGTAGAACCATGTCGACTGCTAGTTCCTAACCGACTCACTCAGCTGAAGAGCAGGATAACTACTTCTACTCTTCTTCTGGAAACCTAAGCCTCCGCAGAGCTGGAGAAGGTGTGTCTTATCATCCGACTGGTGAAGTCGTTTGATAGTTTGGGATCTAGCAGAGAAAATATGTTTGAAAAGCCCCCAATGGGGAGGACAGCCGATGAAGCACTCGCACAAGACTATGAAAGCGGAGAGATGAGCTATAGCATTCGGGGGAAAGTGGTGAAGCTACGCCCCAAAGTGGTTCATTATGCCTTTGAAGAAAGGATGCGGGGCAGGGAGAAACCTCGGTATACGTGGCTGAGCAGCAGGACGCGCTCCCCCTCCCGGGGCGCCCGCTCGATCTCATTCTCCGCTGGCAACCTCCACGACTTGTGCACGATCATCCCGTGCTCCACCAGCTCCAGCAGATGCCCCTCCGTCACCGTGGAGGGGAGGAAGTCCCCCTGGATCCACCCCGCCGGAACGCTCGCAGCCGCCGTTGAGCAGGAGCCGCCGCCTTCCCCTTCTTCTTCTTCGCCTCCAGCTTGCTAGTCTGTTCCTTGGTCATGGCAGAAGCTGCGGGTCCGCGGAGGAGATGGAAAAGGAAGGAGCTTGGGTGCGCAGGAGGAGGCGAGAGGAGCGGAGCAATCAAAGGCAAGAGATCCGGCGAGCGTAATGAGAGAACCATCGCCACTGAGGTTTAAGTAAGGTTTCAACTACGTCACTGGCAGGTGGCCCTGAAACCTTATCCCCCGACCAACCGCGGCGATATCAGTGGAAGAGATGAAGGCGCGGCAATCGAGGCGTCAGGCGCTACTCGAGCGCGATGTCGTCATCCCCGCTGAGTGCGCGGTAACCGAAATTTGAGGATCCCGGAAAATCCATCGCTGTCAGTTGACTGGTCACGTCAGGAGATACCCTGGAAGCACTCGGTTTCCGACAGTTTGTTCCACCAATACTTCCACTTGGATCGTTGGTCAGAAAAGATAAAATGGATCGAGGCAAGCAACGCCAAAGTCACATCCGTTCCAGTCGGATCCAAACTCCAAGCATCGCTTCGTCTTTCCAACCCCAATCCATTCGGGGACTAATGATGGGGTTATAGTCCTAGGGTAGGGTCATAGGCCTGCCCTGAAGGTCCAACCCAAGGACTACCCCTCATAAGGGACAAGGCCCTTAGTCAGTTCCGACTGAACTAAGGAGTTCCCTTCATCTAGTCGGTAACAGATCCTCGACCGTCCAGTCGGAGATTAGCATTCAGAGTTTATCAAACTAACCGACTGGATTCCACTCTATGCATCGTAACCCCCCTGGAGGGAAACGGTCATACGTTTCCATGTGCCTTTATTAGCATTTAAGACATACCTTACCTGTAACGTAGGCATTTATTCGCCACTACTCCACCCCTGTGCACCAAACCGTTGTGGAGGGAAGCGCACTCTATATAAGCCACCCTCCCCCACTGGTGCACGGGTTAGCAATTCACTGTATTCTATATTCCACTCGACAACAAGCTCCCTGAGCACCAAGACGTAGGGCTATTACCTCCACCGCAGAGGGGCCTGAACTCATACAACCTCGCCGTAGCTAAGGCTCTGCCCATCCTTTCGTACCCTACACATCTACTGTCAGGCTTATACCCACGACACTGGCACTTGGCACTGAATTAATAAGTTAGTCCTAAAAAAGATATAAAAGGTACATAAAACATCCAAAGATGAGAAGATAACAACATGAAACCATCAAAAATTATAGATACGTTTGAGACGTATCAAGCATCCCCAAGCTTAACTCCTACTCGTCCTCGAGTAGGGAAGTGATAAAGAATGAATTTTTGATGCTTTCATGCTACCTAGCATAGATGTCCTTTGTAACTCCTCTTATGTGACGTGAATGTTCAGATCCATTAGATTCAAAACAATAGTTTGCTATTGACGTGGAAACAATAATAAATCAAGCAAACTAGCAAGGTAATCATGAACTTTCAAAATAACAAGGCCAAAAGAAAGTTATCCCTACAAAAGCATATAGTCTGTCCATGCTCTATCATCATTGCACAACGAATTTAAATCATGCACAACCCCGGTATTGGCCAAGTAATTGTTTCACACCTTTACTTTCTCAAACCTTTTCAACTCTCACGCAATACATGAGCGTGATCCATGGTTTTAGCACTATAGATGGTGTGGAGTGTGGTGGAGGTTGCAAGACAAAAATAAGGAGAAGATAATCACATTAACTAGGCATCTGAATGAGCTATGGAGATGCTCATCAATAGATATGAATGTGAATGAGTAGGGATTGCCATACAAATGATGCACTAGAGCTAAGAGTATGTGAAAGCTCTTAAAGAAAACTAGTGGGTGTGCATCCAACTTGCTTCCTCACGAAGACCTAAGGCAATTTTGAGGAAGCCTATCATTGGAATATACAAGCCAAGTTATGTAATGAAAATTTCCCACTAGCTATATGGTGGTGACAAAACGAGAGACTCTCAATCATGAAGATCATGGTGCTTAATATGCACACGTGTGTTAAAGTGGTAACAATGTCCCTTCTCTCTTTTTCTCTCATTTTTTTGGTGGGCTCTTTGGCCTTTTTTTTTATTTTTTATTATTTTGGTGGGCATCTTTGGCCTCTTTTTATTTCCTCACATGGGACAATGTTCCATCAATGATGATCATCACACTTTGAACTCAAAACTCAGAGCAACGATGACTCTATATGGAATGCCTTAGGTAGTGTACCGTGACAATGATCTAGCATGGCATAGAAATTAATGGAAACATCATGCTAGCTATCTTATGATCATGCAATGGCAATGTAGACGTGGTGGCACATGTCATGGTGGTAGTTGCATGGCAATATATCTCGGAATGACTTTGAAAAAGACATAGTAGGTAGGTATGGTGGCTGTTTTGAGGGAGGCTAATGGTGGGTTTTGTGCACTGGCGAAAGTTGCACGGCGCTAAGAAGATAGTGATGGCGGAAGGTGAAAGTGCATCTAAACCATGGAATCAACATTAGTCATGAAGTAGTCATATACTTGTTGCAAAAGTTTTATTAGTAATCGAAACAAAGTATTCAACGCATACTCCTAGGGGAAGGGTTGGTAGGCATAAACCATCGCGCGATCTCGACCGCCACGCAAAGGATGACAATCAATAGACTAATCATGCTCAGATTTCATCACATAGCGGTTCGCCATACGTGCATGCTACGGGAATCACTAACTTCAACACAAGTAGATCTGCAACACCTTACTAGCATGACTTCAATATTACCATAACCACGACTCAAAACTAATTGAGATGAATCAAACTTCTCTAACTATTCAATGCACATGAAGGTGGAAGTTTCCGTATCCCTTTGCATAACTACCCCTTTTGAGACTACTTTCAAAGCATAGATCAAGTACCAAGACACGCACCACTGTGCTCTAAAAGATATAAGTGAAGCACATAGAGCAAAAGTATCTAGCTCAAAAGATATAAGTGAAGCACATGTGAGCTGAATTGTCTACCAAAAGATATAAGTGAAGCTCGACAAAATCACGGTGAGTGCATGTCTCTCTCTCCAGGTGTGCAGCAAGGATGATTGTGACAAAACAAAAATAAAAGACTCCTACGATACAAGACGCTCCAAGCAAAAACACATAACATGTGGTGAATAAAAATATAGCCCCAAGTAACGTTACCGATGGATTGAAGACGAGAGAGGGGATGCCTTCCTGGGGCATCCCCGAGTTTAGGCTTTTACGGCATCCTTGAATCTATTGGGGTGCCTTGGGCATCCCCAAGCTTGAGCTCTTGCCACTCTTTATCTCTTTGTCCATAAGAACTTCACCCAAAACTTGAAAACTTCACAACACGAAACTTAAACAGAAACTCATGATAACATTAGTATGAGAAAGCAAACCACCACTTCCTTAGGTACTGTAGCAAGCTTAAATTCTACTTATGCTGATGTTGGGTTACTGTATTTTCAATCTTCCATGGTTAATACCCCCCGATACTATCCATAATTTCATCAAAATAAGCAATCAACACAACAAAAAAACAGAATCTGTTAACAGCAGACCAGTCTGTAGCAATCTGTATATTTCGTATACTTGTGGTACTTCAAAAATTCTGAAAAATTACGACAGTCTGAAGAATTTGCGTAGAAATCAGCAGCAAAAATAATCAACTCAAAAGCTCTTACATAAAAAAAATGATAATTCTTTTCGTGAGCAGAAAGTTTCTGTCTTTTCCAGCATGACCAAACGATCATCCCCAAGACTAATCATAACGGTTTTGCTTGGCACAAACGGAAAAAGAAACACAAAATACACAATCATAACAGAATTATGAAAGTGTGGAAAACAAAAAACAGAAAGAAAAAGGATAGATTCGTTGGGTTGCCTCCCAACAAGCGCTTTTGTTTAAAGCCCTTAGCTAGGCAAAAGGTGATGGAATCATGTATAGTCATCTTTGGTGCTCAAACCATAAGTAGCCCTCATCATAGATTCATAAGGCAATTTTATTTTCTTTCTAGGAAAGTGCTACATGCCCTTCTTTAAAGGAAATTGAAATCTAATATTCCCTTCCTTCATATCGATGATAGCACCAATAGTCCTTAGGAAAGGTCTACCAAGAATAATGGGACATGAAGGATTGCAATCTATGTCAAGTACAATGAAATCCACGGGTACATAGTTCTTATTTGCAACAATAAGAACATCATCGATCCTTCCCATGGGTTTCTAGACAGTAGAATCCGCAAGATGCAAATTAAGAGAACACTCTTCAATCTCATGAAAACCAAGAATATCACATGAAGACTTTGGAATCGCAGAAACGCTAGCACCCAAATCACCAAAGCATTGCACTCATAGTTTTTGATCTTGATTTTGATAGTATGTTCCCACTCATCATGAAGTTTTCTAGGTATAGAGACTTTTAGTTCGAGCTTCTCTTCAAGAGATTTCATCATAGCATCTACGATATGCGTGGTAAAGGCTTTGCTTTGGCTATAAGCGTGTGGAGAGTTTGCAATGGATTGCATCAAAGAAATGCATTCAAACAAGTAGAAATTTCATAATTGAATTCCTTGAAATCCAAAGTGGGAGTTTCATTACTACCCAAAATTTTGATTTCTTCTACTACACTCTCCACACCTTTATCATCAAGATAGGTGGACTCCGAATCATTGCGGCATTTTTCAACCAAAGTGGATTCATATCCAGCCCCTCCATAAATAGGCTTGACACGTGAAAACAAAGATTCAAGAGGAGACACACCAAGCACTTTAAGATCTTCGTGATTTGCATCACTAGAACGCACCCTTTTAAACCATTCATGCCTAGCGCGAATTTGGGCGGTTCTTTCTTTGCTCTCATTCATGGAGACACGAATAGCTTTCAAAGTTTCATCCAAGTTGACCTTGGGAGGAGCGCATCTAACTTTCAAAGCGTAAATATCACAAGACATCCTATGAACGCTCTTAGCCAAATCGTCAATTTTGAGTAGTTTTTCCTCTATGGACGCATTGAAAATCTTTTGAGAGTTGATGAACTCTTTGATATTACTCTCTAAATCAGAGGGTAATTTGTTGTGATTTCCATAAGTGTTGTTGTAGGAATTGCCATAATTGTTAGAGGAGTTACTAGGAAAAGGCCTAGGAACATAGTTTCCTCTAAAAGCATTGTTGTTGCCAAAATTGTTCCTACCAACAAAATTCACGTCCAAACTAGCGTTGCTACTCTCAATCAAGGAAGATAGTGGCATGTCATTAGGATCTACAGTAGCGTTTCTACTAGCAACCAAATTCGTCAACTCGTCCATCTTAGCACTAAGCGAGTTAATCTCTTCTATAGCGTGTACCTTTTTGCTAGCAGGTGACCTTTCAGTGTGCCACTGAGAGTAGTTGGTCATGATATTGTCTAGGAGTTTTGTAGCGTCTCCTAACGTGATTTCCATGAACGTTCCACCTGAGGCGGAGTCCAAGATATTGCGAGAAGCGAAATTCAAGCCAGCGTAAAAGATTTGTATAATCATCCACAAACTCAAGCCATGAGCGGGACAATTTCTAATCATAAGCTTCATTCTCTCCCAAGATTGTGCAACGTGTTCATGATCAAGTTGTTTGAAATTCATGATATCGTTAAGTAAGGAGATGATCTTAGCCAGCGGAAAATACTTGGATATGTAAGCATCTTTGCACTTATCCCGAGAATCGATACTATTTTTAGGTAAAGAAGAAAACCAAGTTTTTGCGCGATCTCGCAACGAGAAAGGAAAAAGTTTCTACTTAATCACGTCATTATCCACATATCTTTTCTTTTGCATATCACAAAGCTCAATGAAGGTATTGAGATGGGATGCAGCATCTTCACTAGGAAGGCCAGAGAATTGCTCTTTCATAACAAGATTCAGCAAAGCTGCATTGATTTCATACGATTCCACACTAGTGGCGGGAGCAATCGGAGTACTAATAAAATCATTATTATTGGTACTCGAGAAGTCGCAAAGTTTGGTGTTTTCAGCCATGATGACTTCAACAAACAAACAAGCACACAAGCAATCAAGAAAACCGGCAAAGGAAAAAGGCAAAGGAGAAAGGCAAATGAAAACGGCAAATGTGAAGTGGGGGAGAGGAAAACGAGAGGCAACTGGCAACAAAAGTAAATGTGAGAGATGAGTTTGTGAGACCTACGTGGATAGATCTCTCCTTCCCCGGCAACGGCGCGAGAAATACTTCTGCTACTCCAACAAAAGACCTTCCAACGGCGCCAGAAATAGGTGTGTTGACGGCACGAGGAATCCTTCTGCTACGGCTACACCTTAAGGGACTTCCTAGGCAAATATGCAAAGGATTTCCCCCGTGGCCTTGGAGCCTTGCATTGGTGTTCCCTTGAAGCGGAAAGGGTGATATAGCACAGCGGTGGTAAGTGTTTCCCTCAGTTTTGAGAACCAAGGTATCGATCCAGTGAAGGAGTATCACAAGAGCCTGCACAAACACAAAAGCTTGCTCCCAACGCTATGAAGGGGTTGTCAATCCCTTATAGATTGTTTGCCAAGTGAGAACTGAAAGCAACAAAGTAACAAAGCAAAGTAAAAGCGAAAGTGGAAACGATAGATGTGAATAGACCCGGGGGACGTAGTGTTTACTAGTGGCTTCTCTCAGTTAAGCAAGTGGATGGTGGGTGAACAAATTACTGTCGAGCAATTGATGGAACCGCGCAAAGTCGTGACATCATCTATGGCAATGATTATATCTATAGGCATCACATCCAAAACAAGTAGACCGATACTTTGTGCATCTACTACTATTACTCCACACGTCGACCGCTATCCAGCATGCATCTAGTGTATTAAGTCCAACAGAACAGAGTAACGCCTTAAGCAAGATGACATGATGTAGATGGACAATCTCATATCTACGACAGAGCCCACCTTGTTACCCTTGATGGCAACTACATGATGTGTGCCTTGCTACCCCTACTGTCACTTGGAAAGGTCACCACACGGTAAGAACCCAAAACCAAGGACTTCTCCCATTGCAAGAATCATATATCTAGTTGGCAAAACAAAACCCAAGACTCGGAGAGACTTACAAGGATATCAAATCATGCATATAAGAAATCAGCAAAGACTCAAATATATATCATAGATAATCTGATCACAAATCCACAATTCATCGGATCTCGGCAAACACACCGCCAAAGAAGATTACATCAGATAGATCTCCGTGAAGATCATGGAGAACTTTGTATTGAAGATCCAAGAGAGAGAAGAAGCCATCTAGCTACTAACTACGGACCCGTAGGTCTGAAGTGAACTACTCACGAGTCAATGGAGGGGCGACAATGACGATGAAGAAGCCCTCCAACTCCAAAGTCCCCTCCGGCAGGGCACCGGGAAGGGTCTCCAGATGAGATCTCGCGGAAACGGAAGCTTGCAGCGGCGGAAAAGTATTTTCGTGGATCCCCTGATTTTTTGCCGTATTTTAGGGAATATATAGGCGAAAGATCTAGGTCACGGGGGCGCCAGGGAGGCCACATGCCTGCCCACCGCCGCCCCTGGTGGCGGAGTGCGGGCTTGTGCGCTCCCTATAGCCCTCCTGGCTTGGCCCACAAGCCCCGTGATCTTCTTTCATTCGGGAAAAAATCATTTCGGGGATTTTATTTCGTTTGGACTCCGTTCCAAAATCAGATCTGAAAAGAGCCAAAAACACAGAAAAAATAGGAATTGACACTTGGCACTGAATTAATAAGTTTGTCCCAAAAAAGATATAAAAGGTACATAAAACATCCAAAGATGACAAGATAACAACATGAAACCATCAAAAAACAACACCATGGATGTTTGAGACGTATCCGTATTTTTCTTTTATTCTAGAAAAAATCTCCGTAAATTTTCAAGACGTTCCGAGAACTTTCATTTCTGCACAAAAACAACACCATGGCAATTCTGCTGAAAACAACGTGAGTCCGGGTTAGTTCCATTCAAATCATGCAAATTAGAGTCCAAAACAAGGGCAAAAGAGTTCGAAAAAGTAGATACGATGGAGACGTATCATCAGCCCGCTGACGACAAAGACCCAGAAGGCAGACGACAAAGAACAACGTGATGGCAAAGATTACATTTGCCATCAGCCAGTTCTTTGCCGTTTTCCAGCTCACGGCAAAGAACAGGCCGGTAGACGGCAAAGAAGATGGCATCCTTTGGCGTCCTCTAGCAGACGGCAAAGAGGGTAGTTCCTTTAATGGTCGTTTCCCCTTGGCCCCCCCTCTCTCTCTCCACCCACACACCGCGCGGCCGGCCTCTCCCTCACCACCATGGATCCCCTTCTCCTTCACCACCATTGCAGATCCCCGCGGCCGGCCGCCCCTCGCCGAACCTCCACCTTACGACAGCCATCCTCCCCACGGCCACCCCTCCCCGTGGCCACCCCTCCCCGCAGCCACCTCTCCCTGCCGTCGGTGCCCATGCCCCGCCCGACACCACCTCGTCGACCCGAGCGCCGCCGTCGCCCGCGCCTTGGCGCCCCCGCGTCATGCTGACCCGGCGCCCCACCTCCTCGCCCCCCCCGCCCCGGCCTCCGCTCCCTGTCGCTCCGGCGCCACACGGCCCTAAGGTGGTTTTTTTTCCTTTTTTCTTCTTTTTTTCTATTTAATTGTTAGATTAGAGTATATATGTACTTTAATGCTAGGTTACATTACATTAGATTAAATTAGATTAGTGATAGGTTTTAGTTAATTAGTCATAATTAAAAGAAGTAGAAAAAAGATGAAGAAGAAAATAAGAATAAGTAGAAGAAGGAAGAAGAATAAGAAGAAGTAGAAGAGGAGGAGGAGGAGGAGAAGAAGAAGAGGAGGAGTAGAACAGGAGAAGAAAGAAGAGGAAAAAGGAAAAGAAGGAAGAAGAAGAAGAAGAAGAAGAAGAGGAAGAGAAGGAAAAAAGAAGTAGTAGTAGAAGAAGAAGAAGAGGAGAAGGAAAGAAGAAGAAGAAGAATAAGAATAAGAAGAAGAAGAAGAAGAAGAGGAGAAGAGGGAATGTCATTAGCAATATGATTTTTTTCATAGTTTGAACTGTCAATGCTTTATGTGATGTGGTGTCCTAAAAAAATTTCACTCAGTAAATTTATAGGCTTTGTGCTATTTGATCTCCTTGGAGTCATCGTCGTCAAAGTTTTTGGTCCGTGACCCTGCCATTGTTCGACTACTTCCTCTACAGCCGAGGGTGAGATACGAATCCACCTTCACCTCCTACGCTCTTTTAATCATGTTTGTAGATTTCATTTTCATGCTAAGTTGCGTAACCTATACGTCTCCCATCTGAAACGGTTGCATCGGTAAATATGCATTCAGTTGCATATTTATCACCGTAGCTCATTCGAGTTGTCTAACGATTTCCACGGACAGACCGAGGATGTGTAGATTGGGTATGTTCTCCATGCTCTACCCCTTTCCAAGACAAAATTTCAGCAGCACCTCCCGTTGTTCTCCGGATGCACATTCTCTTGGCTTTTTGTCGAGACGTGTATTTGGAGAACAGAGGGGAGGTGCTGCTGAAATTTTGTCTCTGAATGGAGTAGAGCATGGACAACGTACTCACTCTACACATACTCGGGTGGGATTAGGACCTATCTTTACCTATTAGCGTGTAGGTTGCATCGACGTGATAAAATTGACAAACTAGATTAACTAATGAATATACATGCTGAATTATATATATGACAAATGTTTCGTACGACCGGGTGTAGTTATCCCCTCTTTTGTTTCGTATGTTTTAGGTAGTATCTATCATATCGGAGTATATGCACGCGTAGTATGTTGTATATAACAAAGTTTAGGTAGTATATATACTACTTTTTAGGTAGTATGTACCATATTTTAAGCATACTCTTTTTTACATACAAATATGTATGCATCGCCTAAATCTAATAAAAACTATGGGCTCCCCTACATTTTTTTAGATAACTCACTTTGAATTATCTTAAATATAGTTTATGAACATATTAAAAATGATAGGATAGTATATATACTACCACAAGGTAGTATATAAGATGTGGGTGTAACTACACCCTATCATAGGATGTATTTTTCCTATATATATATATAAGACGTGGGCTTGACTATTCGTCATCCTGGGTGAAGAATACTCTATTTTCCCATCAATGCACCGTAAAATTTTGTTTCATATTTTTTCTTATCCGTACGTAAAAATGGACCGTAAAAAATATATAGTTATCATAAAAATATTTTATGTCACGTAAAATTAGAAACATAGAAACATAGTGTAAAATATACATGAAATACGATTTTTCTGGCCTTATGACCTATATTTTTAATTTTTTACATCAAAATTTACGTAATGAATCAATATAAATCTAACTATTAGTATTACAAATGTAATTTATTTATGAAATATTCGTAAGATTACGTAGGTGAAGAATAACTTATTCTGCACCCTAGGTGATGAATAGACTTTATATATATATATATGGTGTCTTTAGCAGCTAGGCAAGATGAGTGATTGTGCGTGGATGTACATCGGTCACACTAGTGAGAAAGAGATGACCAAAGAATGGTTTATAAAAACCAAGAAGTTTGTGAAAGCCGCATTTGCAAATGGCCAGACAACAAACTGGTGCCCTTGTCCTAGGTGCGACAACTATAAAAAGAGGACTGAGGCTGTAATGATTAAACACCTGCAGAGGAGGGGTTTTAAGTCTGATTATACAGTGCGGACATTTCATGGTGAGTCTAGACAACACACGAGAGCTGAGGTGGTTCATTGTTGCATCGACGAGCATGGTACCGGGATCAAAGACATGGTGCAAGACTTTGATCATGCCCGGGATTCGGATGATGAGATGGAGTAATCTGCAAAGGCCTTCTATGAAATGTTGGAGTCTTCAAAACGTCCTCTCTACGAGCACACTGAGCTTTGTCAGCTAGATGCCATTGCACAAGTAATGGTTGTGAAGGCTCAATTCAACTTGGGAAGGGAATGCTACAACGCGGCGATGACACTATTTGGACGCTTTCTACCCAAATGTCATGTCATGCCTACAAACCTGTACCAGTCGGACAAAATACTTTGTGTACTTAAGATGCCCTATGAGAAAGGATGTGCCTTATTTAGGCTTGAGTATGCGGATTTGAACTATTGTCCCATTTGCAAGTCTTCTAGGTATGTTGTGGTAGACAAAGGTATGGGTGACAAGAGCCAGACCCAAAATCCCGGTTAATGTTCTTTGGTATATGCCAATCATACCAAGGCTTCAACGTATTTTCATGGTCGAAGAGACGGCCAGACAAATGACATGGCACAAATTAGGCAAAAGAACCGAACTAGATGCAGATGGGAATAAGATGGTGCTACACACATCGAATGGGCAAGCGTGGAAGGACTTCGATGCATTACATCCGGATAAAGCGGCAGATCCAAGGCATCCTCGAGTCTGTGTCGCCACGGATGGGTCCAATCCCTTTGGTATGAAGTCCACCCAATACAGTTGTTAGCGTGTATTTGTCATTCCAGTCAATCCCCCCGGACAGATTATGCAAAGAAAGAACATATTCCCGACGTTGATAATTCCAGGGCCCAACTATCCGGGGAAGAGCATGAATGTGTACATGTAGCTGCTTAAGGATGAATTGCAAGAAGTTTGGGATAATGGGTTCAAGACATATGACGCCGCTAGAAAATAAAACTTCAAAATGCATGTCTGGTACATGTACTCGATGCATGACTTACCAGCGTATCTGCTATTCTCTGGCTGGTGTGTGCATGGAAGGTTCCCATGCCCCACATGCAAGGCAACTCTTCAGTTTCATTGGTTGCAGGTGGGTCAAAAGTATTCTTGATTTGACTTGTATAGACAGTTCCTAGATCCTCACCATCAGTTCAAAAAAGACAAGAAGGACTTTACCAAAGGTAAAGTTGTCAAAAACTCGACACCAGCTGCGTTGAAAGGCCAACAGATCCTGGATCAGTTAAACACTCTCGAGCCTAATCCATAGCGTCCAGGGTATTTCAAGGGGTATAATTCAGAACACGCCTTGACTCACAAGACATGCTTGTGGGGTCTGCCTTACTTCAAAGACCCCCTTCCACACAACATCGACATGATGCACACTGAAAAGAATATCGGAGAGGCCATTTTTGGTATATTTCGGCATAGAGGGGAAGTCAAAGGATAATCCTAAGGCTAGAGTCGGTCAAGAGACTCTATGCCATCGACCGTTACAAAACATGTGACAATCAAAAGGAAAGCGGAACTGGTTGAAGCCAAAGGCCTGGTTCAATCTTGGAAGGCCATCTATGAGAGAAATTGTCTTGTGGATCAAAATGCACTTGATGTTCCATGACGGGTATGCACCGAATCAAAAGAGGGGAGCGAGTCTTGAAAAATTTAAAATATTTGGTCTCAAGAGTCATGATTGTCACATATGGCTTGAGTGGGTAATGTCGGTGATGTTACGTGGCTTTATACCTGAGGATGAGTGGCTATGCTGGCAGAGCTGAGCTATTTGTTCTGTGTTCTTTGTGTGAAAAAACCGTCACCTGGCGTGGTAGATGACGTGGAGGAGTTGGCGCGAGAGTTGCTCTGCAAGTTAGAGAATATCTTTCCACCGAGCTTCTTTAATCCAATGCAACATTTGAATTTACATCTCCCGACCGAGGCAAGATTGGATGGGCCCATGCAAAATTATTGGTGCTTTGCTACTAAGAGGAAGTAGATGACGCTTTGAGCTAAATGTGAAAAATAAACATAGAATTAAAGAATCGATGGCCGAGGCATTCATTAATGAGGAGGTGGCAAACTTCGTGACAGTACACTACGAAGCCAAAAATCATCATTTGCATAATGTGAAGCCTCGGTACAATGATGGCGACCCTAAAAAAGGTGGACCCAACCTTAGCCTATTCAAAGGGAAGCTCGCACTAGCCGGTGCTTCAAAACCAATAACATTGGATATCAAAGAATGATGAACCATTTCGTTGTATTTCTTCAACAACCTAACACAAGTGCGGTCGTACATCGAGTAAGTTCTCGGTACATTTTTCCGCAACTTCTAATTCCTTTGAGTTGCTCTTATTCCCGGATATTTTGTACAGTCGATACGTCGCCAAATTCTCGGATGGAGCGGTGTTCCAAAATGATTTCGTCAAAGAGTATGAGCTTCTGGAAAAGCATGGAGGCGGCTATCCTCGTTTCATGTCTTGGTTCAATCAAACGCTAATTATCAATAATGGACCATTTCATTTCTTGGTCTAATTTGCGGCTAATGCAACAATAATTTTGTATTAAACTTGTAGGCTAATTCAGAGTCTATGGACGTCGAATTGAGACAAGCCGCTAATGGTTTTGACTATAAGGTCTGTTTATTTAAGAAATACAACTATTGGGGAATGTTGCATGCGAAACAAAAAAAATCATACGCGCACACAAGATCTATCCATGGTAATGACCATCTACGAGAGGAGAGATTGGATCCACATACCCTTGTAGATTGCTAAGCGGAAGCGTATATAACGCGGTTGATGTAGGCGAACATATTCACGATACAAATCGCAATGTGTCCCGCGATCCCATCACGATCCGTCCCATGATCTCATCATGACCCGTCCTGCGATCCTTATCACGATCCATCCCAATCTAGTGCGAAACGGACAACACCTCCGCGTTCAGCACACGTACAACCCGATGACGATCTCCACCTTCTTGATCCAGCAAGAGGGGGCGGAGAGGTAGGTGAGTTCTCTAATAGCCTAACTGTGTGGCGGTGATGGTGGTGGAGCTGATCCGGCAGGGCTTCGTCGTGCATCGTCGAACCAATCTAGAGGAGGAACGAACTAGAGGGAGGGAGAGGTGGTTGTGCCTTGGATTGTGTTGTGGCTGCCCTCTCTTTCCTCCACTATATATAGGAGGGAGGGGGAAGAGGTGACGCCCTAGGGTTTCCCCTAGGGTTGTACGGCCACGCCCAAGAGGAGGAGGAGTCCTCCTCCAAGTGGGTTTGGTAGAGGCGCTAGGAGGACTCATCCTCCTAGTCAAACTCCTCCCCTCTTCATATATTTCGCCTGCATAAGCGCATGAGGTTGTCTGCCCAGCCCACCAGGGGCTGTTGCACCATCTCTTAGGCCTATGTGACCCCACGGGGTGGGTGGCCCATCCCGGTGAACCCCCAGAACCCATTCGTCACTCCCGGTAATGCCAAAACTTTTCCAGAACCCGAATACCTCTTTTCTATATATCAATCTTCGTCTCCGGATCATTTCAGAACTCCTCGTGACGTCCGAGATCTCATTCGGGACTCCGAACAACACTCATTCACCAACATACATAGCTCAACTATACCGAAACATCATTGAACCTTAAGTGTGCATACCCTGCGGGTTCGAGAACTATGTAGACACGACCGAGACACTCTCAGGTCAATAACCAATAGCGGAACCTGGATGCCCATATTGGCTCCTACATATTCTACGAAGATCTTTATCATTTGAACATCTACGTCAAGGATTTAGATAATCCCGTATATTATTCCCTTTGTCCTTCAGTATGTTACATGCCCGAGATTCGATCGTTGGTATCTCCATACCTAGTTCAATCTCGTTACCGGCAAGTCTCTTTACTCATTTCGGAATACAAGATCCCGTGACTAAATCCTTAGTCACGTTGCTTGCAAGGCTTGTTGTGATGTTGTATTACCGAGTGGGCCCTAGAGATACCTCTCCGTCATACAGAGTGACAATTCCCATTCTCGATTCATGCCAACCCAACAGACACCTTCGGAGATACCTGTAGAGCACCTTTATAGTCCCCAAGTTACATTGTGACGTTTGATACACACAAGGCATTCCTACGGTGCCCGGGAGTTGCATGATCTCGTGGTCATAGAAACAGATACTTGACATGCAGAAAACGGTAGCAATAAACTGACATGATCACGTGCTATGTTCATAGTTTGGGTCCTGTCCATCACATCATTATCCTAATGATGTGATCCCGTTATCAAATGAGAACTCATGTCTATGGTCAGGAAACCTTGACCATATTTGATCGACGAGCTAGTCCATAGAGGCTTACTAGGGACAGTGTGTTGTGTATGTACCCACAGATGTATTTGAGTTCCCCATCAATACAATTATAGCATGGATAATAAATGATTATCATGGAAAAGGAAATATAATATTAACTAATTTATTATTGCCTCTAGGGCATATTTCCAACAACAACATCAACGGGTATCACTTTCGTACCTTTGGCAAAGAGCTATCTATGCCCGACCGGAAGTCTACAAATTGTGGTGTCTCTGCTATCAGCGAAGGAGGTACCGAGTATTATGGAAGAGTTGAAGCAATTTATGAACTTCAATTCTAGGGTGAAAACCCACCAAATGTCATAGTCTTCAAATGTTATTGGTCCTAGCCGAAGGAGACTCGAAGGACTCATGAACATATAGGGCTAGTCAAAATCAATAAAAGCACCCATTTATCTGTTCCTCATGTCTATATTACAGCTTAACAGGCGACCCAAGTTTTCTATCTACTGTGGGCCTGCCAAACTAATAAGAATCTAAATGGTTGGGATGTTGTTTATGAAGTGACGCCACATGCTAGACCACCTCCCCCAGATGAAGAGTATTATGAACCTCACATTAACCCAGAGAAATATGACGAAGAATTCTTCCAAGAAACATGTCTTTACAAGAAACATTTCAAGAACCATTGTACTTCACCTCAAAACATGGAAGTAGACAGCGACAGTTAATCCAACTTCACCCCTGAGCCAGAACCAGCGGAGCCTGAACTAGAAGAGGTTACTGTTGCGGATGACCTGTCAATAATTGACCGATTACAGAAAGGCCTTCCACAAGTTGATGCTGGTGAACCCGATGAGCACGTCATTCATGAAGACATACATGGTAGTGATGATGATGATGCATTTATTGATCCAGACTATTGTTAGTTTGTATGCATCCCAACTTAAATTATATATGTACATATTGTTATTCAAGTCAGGTATTCAATTTTTTTATGTTGTACTAATTTCTTTTACTCTTTATCATGGCAGGTGTTGGAAGATGGTGGGCGCAGGTCCCGATCGCTCGACGGTACTTCTTCGTCGGGGGCCCACGCGAGGGGTACTTCCATTCCACGCCAATCTGTGCATAGAGTCTTTGCAGACAGTCTAGGGACACCTGCGGATGATTCTTTGTCGGCGTCGTTGCCCACAGGGAGAGGAGGTCGGGAAGGGAAGAAGGCGAAGGGTACATGACGTGGCCGCGGGAGAGGTAGGTGGACTGTTATGCCGTCCTCGCCGCCTCCCCCAGCTCATTCACCCGAGCACAAGACTACTATGGTGGATCCGTTTGAGGTGGAGGCTACGGGGACTCCAGTGTAGGAGCCTCGGGTCGATGGGCATTCGACCCATGAGACTCCGGTTCCTGAGGCTTCGGCACACGAGACTCCTTTACCAGGGGCTACATCCCAGGAGACTCCTGCCCCAAAGCCTTCGGCCAAAACAAAGACATCTAGATGGGGTACCTGGACGGATTGGACCGAGGGGTCCGCTGGCCATTCTGATGGTTGCGGGGATGAGTTTACTGATAGTGAGGGCGAGGTGGTTGAGTGGGTCATCGTGTACCAGCGTGGTAGTACACATCTCCCGGTCGTGTCGGCGACCCACGGGCGGAGGCCGGTGATTAGGCCTGAAGGGGAGAAGTAAGTGCATTTACTCTTTTTGTACCTTTTGCCTTCAAGTTTCTTCAAATATCTAATGCGTTGACCTTGTCATACTAAAGGGGTTGGATCACCCCCTTGGAGTGTGCAAGCCGAACACCGTCCTTGGTGTGCTATTCCCGGGGTTTGTCACGTTGCTTGGTGAGGGTGAGGTTCCTACACTAGGATTTATCTAGGAGCACTACCAGGCTGCCCAGGCCCCACCGGAGGAGATTATCAATGGTGTCTTGTGCCACACGAGGGCCGAGATGGTGATCAACAACTTTTGGGTAATTTGTCCTTTTGCACAATCTAAAATTAACAATATAGCTAAGTATTGTACTAATCAGTGTTGTCTCGTTTGATTGCAAACCTTCTATAGGTGTGAAGAGCTATATGAGGAGGCGGCAACCAAGGTTATCAAGGCCGAGTGCAAGCGTCTATTACAGAACTTACCCCACGAGGCTCGGTCGTAGGCTGTTCGAGACTACTACGCCATGCATGGTATTAAGAAGGACAAGAAGTCATGTCGCGGAAAGTATCTCAAGAAGGAGCAGTACATGAAGGTAATTACCTATTCTTAAGGCCTTGTACATAGTTTTCTTGATTTGATTCGTAGGCGTAGCGCTCAAATTTCTCCTTACTAACTTATAGGTGCCCCCAAGATGGTGTGCGGATCAGATGGATTGTTGGGAGTCGTTGGTGGATGAGTGGTGCACAGGCTAATGGTGAGCCATCCAGGACAATGCGAAGGACCGACGTGCCAAAATGGTTGGTGTGCCACACCATCAAGGCTGCGCCAACTTATTTTAATTTGGACGGAATTGGGTATGTGGTTTCTTCATGATTCATGCAATTCATTCTTCATGCTAGCTTGAGCCCTTTACTAATACTTCGTTCCTCTCTTTTAGGCGCATCATAATAAGACCAAGGTGCCAGAGTTGTACGACCTCTATGGCATGGCCCATACTACCTCCTACAAGAAGGCCAAGGCATTCTCTGAGTCTGAACTTGATCATCACAATAAGCTCATGAGATACAAGGAGGACGGGAAGGCGAGGAAAGGGGGGGGACTTTAACCTGAGCCAAGAACCTTTGGATCCAGAGCTGGTGATGATATCTGGTGGAGGGAGGCCCCTTGGCTCGATAGCCGCTGGAGATGGGCTAAAATGTTGTCTTCACACTCTCCCGAAGATCAAGGCGCGCCACATGAGCTCCTGTCCTGAGTGAAGGCCTCGTCCACGGCGAGTCGATCTCGCCATCGAGGTTAGTTATACGAACTGAGAAAACTTCCATCCATTACATTGTGCGTGTGGACATCGGTGATTACAATGCTAACAAGGAGTGGTGTTGCAGGCTGCTCTTCACACACACACAGAGAGAGAGATAGAGAGCAACAACCCAGGCAACTATTCAAGAGCTTCCAGAGGAGAAGAACCGGGTGGAGGCGGAGACAACATGGGCCGCGGAGCAGAACACGATTTGGTTGTTGGAGGAGGAGAGGGCACGAAATGAGGCGGCTAACCGGTCCATGTACGATTTCCTTGTGCCAAGTTTCTTTTCCACATTAGCCAAATCATGCATGTAATGTCCATTTCATTACTAACTGATATGACTCACTCTTTAAAACCAAATGTGCAGTCCACGTCCCTCCAGAATGGTCAGACCCCTCCGCCGAAGCCGAACATTCCTTCGGTTGGAATGGCGAGTTTCATTTCAATGGTCATTAGTTACTAGTATTAACATTTGAGTGTCATCATGCTAACAAGACATTGCAAAATATCTTTGGTGTAGAATAACTCCCGAGTCTCATCGCACAACCCTTCTCCAGGGTAACCTTCTCCAAGTGAACCCGCCCCTAGCAACCCTCGTGATTCACATCCTTGATGATGACGACGGTAAGTTTTCTCTAGTGTTCTACGACATACTTAGCATATTTTCCCCAAGAAAGACATACTTAGCTAATTATCCTCCAAAATGACATAATTATCTTATTTAGTTCATTTATGACATAATTAGCTTAGTTAGGTCAAAAATAGCACAAGAACCTTGGTTAGCTCATAACTTAGCTTATCTTCCTCCAAAATTACATAATAAGCTCAAAATAAGATAAGTATTGTAATAATCTTCTCGTTCTTCTTCTCTTCCTCCTTCTACTCCTTCTTCTCCTTCTTCTCTTCCTCCTTATCCTCCCTCTTCTCCTCTTTTTTGTCCTCCTTCTCCTCCTCCTTCTCCTCCTCCTCCTTCTTCTTCTCCTTCTTCTCCTTCTCCTTCTTCTTCTTCTCCTTCTTCTTCTTCTTCTTCTTCTTCTTCTCTTTCTTCTTCTTCTCCTCTTTCTTCTTCTCCTTCTCCTCCTCCTCCTCCTCCTCCTTCTTCTTCTCCTTCTTCTTCTTCTCTTTCTTCTTCTCCTCTTCCTCCTCCTCCTCCTCCTCCTTCTTCTTCTTCTTCATCATCATCATCATCTTCTTCTTCTTCTTCTTCTTCTTCTTCTTCTTCTTCTTCTTCTTCTCTTTCTTCTTCTCATTCTTCTTCTTCTTCTCTTTCTTATTCTTCTTCTTTTTCTTCTTCTTCTTCTTCTTCTAGTCTTCTTCTTCTTCTTCTAGTTTTATTCTTCTTCTTCTTGTAACTTTCTTATTCTCATTTTGCAGATTTGATTCACTTCATGGAAGCCAACATTCATGGATTGCTACAGTTTACTTTTTGTTTCGATTTGTATTGATGAACAATGTGAAACTATGTGTATTTATCAAGATAAGATAAGTATTGTAATCATCTTCTCCAAAATGATGATTGAAACTATGTGTATGTATTGGAAGCTAACCTATTTGTTGTCTTGCTCTTATATGATGTTCGATACATGGCCTATGCTTCTTATATGATTGTCGGATTTCGGGCTTCGCAAAACCCTAAGGATTCGAACACTAGGGCATGTACGAAGGTCTCGCCCTGCTTCGCCTCGCCTAGCCCACTACTCGATGGGAACGGAAACGAACTCACTCGAAGGTGAGGTGAACTCAGAACACAGTAGTTTACCCAGGTTCGGGCCGCTGCGAAGCGTAAAACCCTACTACTGCTTTTGGTGAATTGCCTCTCCCGGAGGTTGATGAATGAGATAATACAATGCTCTTGAGCCTCCGGAGGCCAAGTGGCTTGGTGTGTTGCTCTAGGGTTATGATAATCCGATCCCTCTCTCAGGTATCCTACCCTCTCTATTTATAGTGGAGGCGAGGCCAGTTTTGGTGGGAGACAAGGGAACATGCTTCCCGTGTCAAAAGTGGTCTTCGCCTGCAAAGTCGCTGCCAGCACCGCATAGGTGAGCACAGGGATGACGTCCGTCCTGCCGGCGGGCGACCAGGGTCTTGTTGCACCGGAAGGGAAACCTTTAAGAGATGCATTTGAAGTCCGGATTCGCTCCCACCTCCTTTGCACTAAAGGGGGAACTACCCTGTCCTGCCATTTTCTGACCGCCTGCCCTTTCATGGCGTTATCCTTGACTCCTGAGGCCCGATCTTACCTTGAAATATCCATTGCTCCGGAGGGGTCCTGAGGAGGGCCAGAGCGGGTCTTGATGTCGCTCTTCCTCGCGAGGCTTGGCCCCTCGCGAGGGCCTTGTTCACAGTGGTGTTGTTCCTTGCCGACCTTGTGTTGACGAAGTGGGCTAGCCTTGGGCCGCAGGCAGGCAGGTCTGGGTACCCCCATTCCCAGAACACCGACTGTAGCCCTCGGAACCAAGGCGTGCCTGGGTTGGCTTCTTGGCGAAGCCTTGAGGACGGCCCGAAACGCCGCGGGCCCCATTTACCTACGGCTCAGGCGAGCCACGTGTCTCGAAGCTGCGTAGCGACACTCTCGCTCCTCGAGGTGCCCGGTGGTGCCAGGCCACGACGATGCGATTCCCAAGAGTCGCGCAGGCCATCATTTTTCTCATTGAATGCGACTGCACCCAACGGCCTTGGTGGATGTGACCGATCGATTGACAGGTGAGGCGACGTGGGCAGTAGCACTTCCGTGGGCCCACCTCGCGGCCCTCGTTAGGCATGCGGCACCCATGCTCCAGCAACAGTTGGTGACTAGGGCTCACCGATAAGTACGCCCTGCCTCCTGCGGGGGAAGGCACCACAACCTTGAGCTCCTTCTCTACTTCACCCATCTGCCGCGAGGAGACTTCTTCCCCTCTTGCGCTCGTCATCTTCATGGCATCTCCGAGAGATTGCTCTAGCCGGGGAAAGCGTGTGGTGCCTCCTGTGCCTTCGTCCGCCCCCGGGGGCAGTGGCGGAGGGCCTCTCAGGCCCGCACGCTTCCGCCCCCGCTTGGTAATGGCTCATGAGTAAGTCCTTCGTTGCGTTTCCTTTGTTGTTCCGTCTGTTGTCCTTGGGTTGATTCTCCTTCTTCTTCAGCACGCCCACCTCTGAGAAGCCGAGGTTGGGAGGGCTTCAGGAGGAGGCAGAGGGGCTGCGGGCCACTGCTCGTGGGGAGGAGGCGGAGGCCGTAGAGGAGTTGGCATCACTACGGAAGCAGGTCCAAGAGGCGACCGACGCCGTCCTGGCTGCCAAGGGTGAGGCATCGAACACCCGAACGATGGCACACCAGCGTGCCAAGCGGTTCGCCAGCATAGCTAACTGTGCGGTTAGCGTGACACACCGATTTGTGGGGGCGGCCCTGGCGCTGCCCAATATGAGGAGCGATGGGGGCTACCTCACCTTCTTCGAGAGGGTGGTGGAGGCGCTGGAGACCGGTGTCCCCCACGTGGAGGAGGACAACGTGGCTGATGCGCGCGAGCTTCTGGGTCTTGCCTTGACGCTTGTCTTCTCTAACCTGCGTCGCCTTGTTCCGGAACTCGACCTTCGGCGCGTTGTCGAGCCGGCGCCGGCAGGGTCCCATCATATCTCCTGGGGCAAAGTTCGCCCTCACGTGGCCGCTCTGGTGGAGCGGTGCGCCCTGGTGCCCGTCTCCAGCGAGGAGGAAGACTCCGACACCAAGCACGTGGTCATCAAGGGTGCCGCCAGCAATCCCTCCTCCTAGGTGTCCTCCGTCTTCTGTCTGCCTATTCCTGTGATGCCAGAGAAGACCCTGCCTCGTTGGGTGTTAAGCTTTTGTTGTTATTACCTTTGCTGCTCTCCTCTTTACTTTTGCTCTTGAAGTGATGGTTTGCATGCTGGTGGTTGTAGTAGCGAAGCTGCAAAGCTTAGGGCCCGTCACCACAGCCGCCGTAGCTTGGGGGTGACGAGGGAGGCATGACCTTCCAGGAGTTCTTCCCTCCTAAGACACCTCTCGTGCCGCCGCGTGCTTGGGTGTTGGACTCGCTTCTTGCTGCCGCCGAATCCTTAGGCCGTGCATCCTTCATTAGTGCACACATGTTAATTCATCGTTAGTTTATCGTAAAGCGAGGGGGTCCAGGTCATGGCCTGTCAGGCATTTAGCTTGTGGATTTGCGTCGGTCCCTCGCGTAGTTCCTCCGGTGCACCTTCTGTTTTCGCAAGCGGGACAAGGTGAAGACCCTTTCAACACTCTATGTCTGGAGGTCCTGGTCCCGCACGTTTCCTCGCCGCCGTGAGGTCCAACCCGTGACCAAGGCTATCCCTCACGGGGCTAGGCCTCGGCACCCTGGGGGAGCCGAGTGGCTTTGCGACCAGTAAGGTTCTTGAGGCGCGCTGCTCAGGAGCCCCCTTTGACACTCGAGACGCTCTGCATCGTCGGGCCCCAGCCTTAATGGCCGGTAAGGCTCCTGAGGCGCGCCCAGGAACCCCCTTTCTGGCGCCCGAGCAATTCCGCACCTTGTCCCTTTGGTCATTGCCCCGGGGGAGCCCTAAGGCCTCCCGAGACTCTTTGTGGTGTATCAAGTTTTGGTCCGGACCCCCGAGCGGGGGTTGACCACTTAAAAACATTGCCCCTGAGGTGGTCAGTCCTTGCATTCATGCTCCTTGACTCCTTGGGGTGGCGCGGGGTAGTTGTCTCCAAATACGTTCTCCGGACGGGAAATTTCAAAGCCAGTGAAATAAGAAATGCCAGAGAGAGTCCCCCCTTTTTATTTTTCAAACGTCGGGCATTAAGACTAGAAAAACCCAACTTAAGAATTCAGCCAGTTCAAACTCAGTGGAAAATTGTTTACATCCAAGAGAAAGCAAGCAAGTGCCGCGTCCGGCATTTAAAGCTGGCATAGTCATTGGCGGACCATATGGGTTTCCTTGCCAACTGCGAGCATGGTCATTGCCAGGCCATGCTGATTGCCTTCATCTTTGTACCCAACGCGGAGCTAAGGTCTTCCACTAGGCGTGGGGTGGACCCCTTCCGCGTCCTCGGGGGGACCTGGGAGTATACAACCTCGGGTCGTTATTACGTGAGAGTGTCACGGTGGGGTGTATAAGGGAGGTCGCGAGGACGCTTTGGCCTCGCGAGTGTCCCTATCACCGAGGCATTGGGGCCCGAGCTTCTAGAGTCATCGGGGACTGTGTTGTACCCAGCGGGGAGCTAAGGTCTTCCACTAGGCGTGGGGTGGACCCCTTCCGCGTCCTCGGGGGGCCCTGGGCGTATACAACCTTGGCTCCTTATTACGTGAGAGTGTCACGGGATGAAGTAGGTTCCGGAAGGATTTAAGGACGATGCAGAGGTGCGGCGGGTTGATGCGGGTCTTGCGTGTTCGCACTCCTTCCCGGGAGGCCTATTTAAGGGCTTTTTATGACTCAACGTTGTCAGGTCCCAGTCCTACACATTTCCCGACCGCCGTTGCATGGGACCGAGTGAACAGATGTAGCTACACGGTCGGGCCCTGCTTCCCCTGACACCGACCAGATCAGGGATGCTGACAAGGGCAGCTGGTGGCCTTATGACCGGGAAGGCTCCTGAGGCGTGGTGCTGAGGAGCCCCCTTCTAACGTTCGAGCAACTCTACATCGTTAGGATCCAGTCCCGCACATTTTCGACCGCTGTTGCGTGTGACCGAGTGAACTGATGTAGCCACGGGGTCAGGCCCTGCCTCCCTTGACAAAGGCTTGATCAATGACGTTGCCAAGGGTGGTAGGTGGCCTTGCGACCGGTAAGGCCTCTAAAGCGCCATGCTCCGGAGCCCCCTTTTTGACGTTCAAGCGGCTCTACGTCGCCAGGACCAGGTCCCGCACATTTCCCGACCGCCGCTGCCTGGGACCGAGTGGACAATCTCAGCCACGGGGTCAGGCCCTGCCTCCCGTGATAACGACCGGATCACCAAGGGCGATATCAAGGGTGACAGGTGGCCTTGTGACCGGTAAGGCTCCTGGAGCGCCATGCTCTGGAGCCCCCTTGGACGCTCAAGCGACTCTAATTTTTTTCTTGCCGATCATGGTCCTAGGGAGTAGTGGGGCTCCCCTATCCCCTCGTTGGGGCGATGTGTTGTGGCCGGTGCTCCCGAGCGGAGAAGGTGGGTCGCGGAAGGACGCAAGCAAGGCAGCATGTCAGGTTGCCAAATGGATGGAAGGGAAATTGTAAAGGATGCGACTTGCAAAAGTATGCCCCAGGTAGTTCGAGTTCCTGCGGTGAGCAGATACTCCTTAAGGCAGTGAATCCAAAAAATTACCTCGCCGAATAGTTGAAGCCCCCTCTGCGTCCGAGGAACGCTGCACGGGGCGTGGCCCCTGACGCCCACGCGTGCATCTTGGTCGTCGCGTGCGATCCATGCCGATAGTGTCTCGTCGCAGTATTCGACTCATCCTCTTGAGGCCCGTGAGTTTGGCCTCATGTAGTCCCTTCGCGGGGAAGGTAGTCGGTGCCACGCCCCGCGGTTTGAGGGTGCCCTCCCGCTCGGTCCTCTTGGTCCCGGCTCAAGTAGGAGCCCCCGAACACTTCTCACTCCTGAGGGTAGGCGCCCGGGGGGACGCCTGAAACTCTTCCTCGTCAGGAGGGTCAGGTAGCGCCGCATACTCTGGCATATACGGATCCTCGTAGGCGATTACCCATCCCCCGTGTCCGGCCATCAGCACGATGGTGGCTGTCCCTCTTGGCGGTGGAGGGGGATCCCCCCGGCCGTGCTGCTCGAAGATCTTCCTGCGGTAGGCCTCCGCGCGAAGTCACTTGTTCCTGCTGCCGCTGTCGGCTGATCCCGGCGCCGCTCGGTGCTGACTTCCGCCTTGATATCCTGTGATATCTCTGATGTCATAGTTCATCCGCGCCATCGCCTCCGCCTCTGCTGGTTGCGCTGGATGGAGCGCTCCTGTCGGGCTGCCCTGGGCTGCCGAGGGACGGCCTCGTCTCGGTGATGCGTGCGAGTGTGCACGTCAGTCGTCCCGCCGTTGGCTTTGCGTCCCTGGTGGTTGTCGGTGTGGTGCACTTCAGGGCCTATCGCTGGGGCCTGGAGAAGGTGGAGGGCAGCGCGAAGCGCGTCTCTCTCGGCCCTTCCCAGAATGGGCAGGGCCCTGAAGGTTGCAGCCTCGGGGGCTGGCACGCGGTGCGAACCCCCGGTGCCCAGCACCTGTGGCCTTGAAGATGTACCAGTCTAGATGGTCTTCTGGGCGATGACGATTAGCTCCATGATGTGTTCCGCCCAAGCGTCGAAGCCCCCTAGTGTTGGTCGTTGGCGGAGCATCTCTCCTGCCATCCGCAACGCGTCGTGGGCGCTGAGGTCTCCCAAGTTGAAGCGGCGCATTGCGGGTGCCCGGGCCGCCTATTGGAAATATGGCCTAGAGGCAATGATAAATAGCTATTATTATATTTCATGTTTAAAGATAATCTTTTATTATCCATGCTATAATTGTATTGAATGAAAACATAGATGCATGTGTGGATACATAGACAAAACAATGTCCCTAGCAAGACTCTAGTTGGCTAGCCAGTTGATCAATGATAGTCAAGGTTTTCTGACTATATGCAAGTGTTGTCACTTGATAACTGGATCACATCATTAGGAGAATCATGTGGTGGACTAGACCCAAACTATGAACATAGCATATTGATCGTGTCATTTTATTGCTATTGTTTTCTGCGTGTCAAGTATTTATTCCTATGACCATGAGATCATATAACTCACTGGCACCGGAGGAATACCTTGTGTGCATCAAACGACACAACGTAACTGGGTGACTATAAAGGTGCTCTACAGGTATCTCCGAAGGTGTCCGTTGAGTTATTATGGATCAAGACTGGGATTTGTCACTCTGTGTGACAGAGAGGTATCTCGGGGCCCACTCGGTAATACAACATCACACACAAGCCTTGCAAGCAATGTGACTAAGTGTAAGTCACAGGATCTTGTATTACAGAACGAGTAAAGAGACTTGTCGGTAACGATATAGAAATGGGTATGCAGATACCTTGATCGAATGTCGAGCAAGTAACATATAGAAGGACAAAGGGAATGACATACATGATTATATGACTCCTTGACACTGAGGTTCAACCGATAAGATCTTCGGAGAATATGTAGGATACAATATGGGCATCCAGGTCCCGCTATTGGATATTGATCGAGGAGTGCCTCGGGTCATGTCTACATAGTTCTCGAACCCGCAGGGTCTGCACACTTAAGGTTCGATGATGTTTTAGTATAGTTGAGTTATGTGTGTGGTTACCGAATGTTGTTTGGAGTCCTGGATGAGATCACGAACGTTATGAGGGTTTCTGGAATGGTCTGGAAACAAAGATTGATATATAGGATAGTTTCATTTGGTCACCGGAGTGACGAATGGGTTCCGGGTGTTCACCGGGAGGGCCCCACCCACCCGGGAGTGAGCCCAAGGCCCTAGGGTGGCGCCACAAGTATTTATTGGGCTGGTGGAGTCAGCCCAAGAGGGCTATGGCGCCACATAAGAAAATACCAAAAGAAAAATGAAAGAGGGAGGTGGGAAGGAAGGGGAGGACTCCTCCTTCCCAAACCGAATTGGAGGAGGAGTCCTCCTCCTCCTGGAGGCCGACGCACCTTGAGGCCTTGTGCCTCAAGGCTAGCCCCTCCCCCTCCCTCCTATATATAGTGGTGGTTTAGGGATTTTTGAGACACAACTTTGCCACGTGCAACTCTAGCCTAAACCACACAGTTTCACCTCTAGATCGGATTTCTGCGGAGCTCGGGCAGAGCCCTGCATGAGTAGACCATCACCACTACCGGAGCGTCATCACGCTGCTGGAGAACTCATCTACTTCTCCGTCTTGCTTGCTGTATCAAGAAGGCCGATATCATCATCAACCTGTATGTGTGCTGAATGCGGAGGTGTCGTCCGTTCGGCGCTAGATCGGAATGGATCGTGGGACGGATCCCGGGACGCTTCGTCGGACGGTTTGAGGGACGTGAAGACGTTCCACTACCTCAACCGCATTTCTTAACGCTTCCTGCTGTGCGATCTACAAGGGTGTGTAGATCCAAATCTCCACCCGTAGATGGACATCACCATGATAGGTCTTCGTGTGCGTAAGAATTTTTTTGTTTCCCATGCAACGTTCCCCAACAGTGGCATCATGAGCTAGGTTCATGCGTAGATGTTATCTCGAGTAGAACGCAAAAGTTTTTGTGGACGGTGATGTTCGATTTGCTGCCCTCCTTAGTCTTTTCTCGATTCGGCGGTATTGTTGGATTGAAGCGGCCCGGACCAACATAACTCGTACGCTTATGAGAGACTAGTTTCATCGATTGACATGCAACCTCGTTGCATAAAGATGAATGGCGGGTGCCTGTTTCTTCAACTTTAGTTGAATTGGTTTGACCGAGGCGGTCCTTGGAGAGGTTAAATAGCAATTTGCACATCTCCATTGTGGTTTTTGCGTAAGTAAGATGCGATCATACTAGATACCCATAGCAGCCACGTAAAACATGCAACAACAAATTAGAGGACGTCTAACTTGTTTTTGCAGGGTATGCTTGTGATATGATATGGCCAATGACGTGATGTGATATATTGGATGTATGAGATGATCATGTTGTAATAGTTAATATCGACTTGCACATCGATGCTACGGCAACTGGCAGGAGCCATAGGGTTGTCTTAAAACTAACGTTTGTGTTTGCAGATGCGTTTACTATATTGCTAGGTTGTAGCTTTAGTAGTAACATCATAGATAGCACGACAACCTCGATGGCGACACGTTGATGGAGATCATGGTGTGGCGCCGGTGACAAGAAGATCATGCCAGTGCTTGAGTGATGGAGATCAAGAAGCACAAGATGATGCCCATATCATGTCACTTATGAATTGCATGTGATGTTAATCCTTTCATGCACATTATTTTTCTTAGAACAACGGTAGCATTATAAGGTGATCTCTCACTAAAATTTCAAGACGAAATTGTGTTCTCCCCGACTATGCACCATTGCGACAGTTCATAGTTTCGAGACACCACGTGATGATCAGGTGTGATAGACTCAACGTTCACATACAACTGGTGCAAAACAGTTGCACACGCGGAACACTCGGGTTAAACTTGACGGGCCTAGCATGTGCAGACATGGCCTCAGAACACATGAGACCGAAAGGTCAAGCATGAATCATATAGTTGATATGATTAGCATAGAGATGCTTACCACTGAAACTATTCTCAACTCACGTGATGATCGGACTTGAGTTAGTTAATTTGGATCATGTACCACTCAAATGACTAGAGAGATGTACTTTTTGAGTGGGAGTTTATTAGTAATTTGATTAAATAAACTCTAATTATATTAAACATAGTCTAAGTCCACTTTGCAATATTTGTGTTGTAGATCAATGGCTCATGCAACTGTCACCCTGAATTTTAATATGTTCCTAGAGAAAGCTAAGTTGAAAGATGATGGAAGCAACTTTGTAGACCCGGCTCGTAATCTTAAGTTGCTCCTGCAAGATGGGAAGAAGGATTATGTCCTTAATGTTGCGCTAGGAGATGAACCACCCACTACGGCTGACCAAGATGTTAAGAACGCCTGGTTAACACGTAAGGAAGACTACTCAGTAGTTCAATGTGCAGTCTTGTATGGCTTAGAGCCGGGACTTCAACGTTGCTTTGAGCATCATGGAGAATATGAGATGTTCCAGGAGTTGAAGTTTATCTTTCAGAAGAACTCCCGGATCGATAGGTATGAGACCTCCGATAAATTCTATGATTGCAAGATGGAGGAGAATTCGTGTGTTAGTGAACATGTGCTCAAAATGTGTGGGTACTCAAACCGTCTAGCTGAGGTGGGGATGGAATTCCTGCAAGAGGCTATCACTGAAAGAATTCTTCAATCACCGCCACCAAGCTACAAGAGCTTTGTGTTGAATTATAACATGCAAGGGATGAACAAGTCACCCGGCGAGTCATTCGCGATGCTGAAAGTCGTAGAGTCAGAACTCCGGAAAGAGCATCAAGTGTTGATGGTCAATAAGACCACTAGTTTCAGGAGAAACGACAAAGGCAAGAAGGGTAACTCCAAGAAGAGCGGCAAGCCTATTGCCAATCCAACGCAGAAACCCAAGCCTAGGCCTAATCTTGAAACAGAGTGTTATAATTGCAAGGGACTGGGTCACTGGAAGCGCAACTGCCCCAAGTATTTGGATGATAAGAAGGCGGCCAAGGAAAAAATCAGGTATATTCGATATACATGTTATTGATGTGTACTTAACCAACTCTCGTAGTAGTGCCTGGGTATTCGATACCGGTTCTGTTGCTCATATTTGCAACTCAAAACAGGAGCTGCGGAATAAACGAATGCTGGCAAAGGATGAAGTGACGATGCTCGTGGGAAATGGTTCCAAGGTTGATGCAATCGTCGTCGGCATAGTTTCACTTTAGTTACCATCAGGATTATTTATGAACTTATATAATTTTTATTTAGTTCCTGCGTTAAGCATGAACATTATATCTGGATCTTGTTTATTGCGAGACGGTTACTCGTTTAAGTCAGAGAATAATGGTTGTTCTATTTCTATGAGCAATATCTTTTATGGTCATGCACCCAATGTGAGAGGATTGTTCATATTGAATCTTGATAGCGGTGATACACATATACATAACATTGAGACCAAAAGAGTTAGAGTTAACAATGATAGCGCCATGTTTTTGTGGCACTGCCGCTTAGGTCATATTGGTGTAAAGCGCATGAAGAAACTCCATTCCGATGGAGTTTTGGAGTCACTTGACACGTGCGAACCATACCTCATGGGAAAGAGACTAAGACTCCGTTCTACGGAACAATGGAGCATGCAAGTGACTTGTTGGAAATAATACATACCGATGTGTGCGGTCCGATGAGTGTGGAGGCACGCGGCGGATATCGTTATTTTCTCACCTTCACTGACGATTTGAGTAGATATGGTTATGTATACTTGATGAAGCACAAGTCTGAAACAATTGAGAAGTTCAAGCAATTTCAGAGTGAAGTTGAAAATCATCGTAACAAGAAGATCAAGTTCCTACGGTCTGATCGTGGGGGTGAATATCTAAGTTTCGAGTTTGGTGCTCACTTAAGACAATGTGGAATTGTTTCACAGTTGACACCGCGTGGAACACCACAGCGTAATGGTGTGTCCGAACGTCGTAATCGTACTTTGTTAGAAATGGTGTGATCTATGATGTCTCTTACCGATTTGCCGTTATCGTTTTGGGGTTATGCATTAGAGACAGTTGCATTCACTTTAAATAGGGCACCATCAAAATCCGTTGAGACGACACCATACGAACTGTGGTATGGCAAAAGACCAAAGTTGTCATTTCTTAAAGTTTGGGGATGTGATGCTTATGTCAAAAAGCTTCAGCCTGAAAAGCTAGAAGCCAAAGCGGAAAGGTGCGTCTTCATGGAATACCCAAAAGAGACAGTTGGGCATACCTTCTATCTCAAATCCGAGGGCAATGTGTTTGTTGCTAAAAACGGAGCTTTTCTTGAGAAGGAGTTTCTCTTGAGAGAATTGAGTGGGAGGAAGATAGAACTTGATGAGGTTGTCGAACCTCTAACCCCTATGGATAGTGGCGCAGGGCAAGGGGAAACCCGTGTCGTTGCGACGCCGGTTGAGGAGGAAGTTGGTGATGATGATCATGAAACTTTGGATCAAGTTCCTATCGGAACTCGGAGGTCGACAAGATCACGCACCACTCCTGAGTGGTACGGTAATCCTGTCTTATAAATTATGTTGTTAGACAACAATGAACCTGCAAATTATGAAAAAGCAATGGCGGGCTCGGATTCCAACAAATGGCTGGAGGCCATGAAGTCCAAGATAGGATCCATGTACAAGAACAAGTGTGGACTTTGGAAGTACTACCTGAAGGCCGCAAGGCTATTCAGAACAAATGGATTTTTAAGAAGAAGACATACGCGGATGGTAATGTGACCGTTTATAAAGCTCGACTTGTGGCAAAGGGTTTTTCACAAGTTCAAGGGGTTGACTATGATGAGACGTTCTCACCGGTAGCGATGCTTAAGTCTGTCCGAATCATGTTAGCAATAGCTGCATTTTTCGATTATTAAATCTGGCAGATGGATGTGAAAACGACGTTCCTTAACGGTTTTCTTAAGAAAGAGTTGTATATGATGCAACCCGAAGGTTTTGTCGATCCAGAGAATGCTAACAAAGTGTGCAAGCTCCAGCGATCCATTTATGGACTGGTGCAAGCATCTCGGAGTTGGAATAAGCGCTTTGATGAGGTGATCAAAGCATTTGGGTTTATACAAGTGGTTGGAGAATCTTGTATTTACAATAAAGTGAGTGGGAGCTCTGTGGCGTTTCTAATATTATATGTGGATGACATATTGCTGATTGGAAACTACGTGGAGTTTTTGGAGAGCATAAATGATTACTTGAATAAAAGTTTCTCTATGAAGGACCTAGGAGAAGCTGCTTACCTTCTAGGCATTAAGATCTATAGGGATAGATCGAGACGCCTAATAGGACTTTCACAAAGCACATACCTTGATAAAGTTTTGAAGAAGTTCAAAATGGATCAGTCCAAGAAAGGGTTCTTGCCAGTATTACAAGGTATAAAATTGAGTAAGACTCAGTGCCCAGCAACTGCGGAAGATAGAGAACAGATGAGTTCTGTCCCCTATGCTTCAGCCATAGGTTTTATCATGTATGGGATGTTGTGCACTAGACCAGACGTCAGCTTGGCCATAAGTATGGCAGGCAGGTTTCAGAGTAATCCAGGAGTGGATCGCTGGACGGCGGTCAAGAATATTCTGAAGTACCTGAAAAGGACTAAGGAAATGTTTCTCGTTTATGGAGGTGATGAAGAGCTCATCGTAAAGGGTTACGTCGACCCAAGCTTTGAGACCCATACGGATGACTCTAAGTCGCAAACCGGATACGTATTTATTCTAAATGGGGGTATGGTAAGCTGGTGCAGTTCCAAGCAAAGCGTCGTAGCAGATTCTACATGTGAAGCGAAGTACATGGCTGCCTCAGAGGCAGCAAAGGAGGGTGTCTGTATAAAGCAGTTCATGACGGATCTTGGAGTTGTGCCGAGCGCACTAAATCCAATAACTTTGTTCCGTGACAACACTAGTGCCATTGCTCTAGCAAAGGAACCAAGGTTTCACAAGAAGACCAGACACATCAAACGACGCTTCAACCTCATCTGCGACTACGTTGAAGGAGAGGACGTGAATATTTGCAAAATGCACACGGATCTGAATGTAGCAGATCCGCTGACTAAACCTCTTCCACGGGGAAAACATGATCAACACCGGAACTGTATGGGTGTTAGATTTATTACAATGTAAATCGCATGGCGATGTGAGGACTATATTAATGACTCTAGTGCAAGTGGGAGACTATTGGAAATATGCCCTTGATGCAATGATAAATAGTTATTATATTTCCTGTTTAAAGATAATCTTTATTATCCATGCTATAATTGTATTGAATGAAAACATAGATGCATGTGTGGATACATAGACAAAACAATGTCCCTAGCAAGACTCTAGTTGGCTAGCCAGTTGATCAATGATAGTCAAGGTTTTCTGACTATATGCAAGTGTTGTCACTTGATAACTGGATCACATCATTAGGAGAATCATGTGATGGACTAGACCCAAACTATGAACGTAGCATATTGATCGTGTCGTTTTATTGCTATTGTTTTCTACGTGTCAAGTATTTATTCCTATGACCATGAGATCATATAACTCACTGCTACTTCTCGAGCTTGCGTTGGTTTTTCCCTTGAAGAGGAAAGGATGATGCAGCAAAGTAACGATAAGTAATTCCCTCAGTTTGAGAACCAAGTTATCAATCCAGTAGGAGTATCAAGATGAGGCACCAATGATCCTGCGCAAAAACAAACAAACTTGCACCCAACGCGATAAAGGGGTTGCCAATCCCTTCACGATTATTTGCAAGGTGAGATCTGACAGAGATGAAAGGTAAATAAGTAAAAGTGCAGCAAGGTATTTTTGGTATTTTTCTATGTAGATCTGAAAATATGATGTGTAAAATAGACTCGGGGGCCATAGTGTTCGTTAGAGGCTTCTCTCATGACAGCAAGTATTACGGTGGGTGAATGAATTACTGTCGAGCAACTGATAGAATCACGCAAAGTCATGACGATATCTAAGGCAATGATCATACATATAGGCATCATGTCCGAGACAAGTAGACTGATACTGTCTGCATCTACTACTATTACTCTACACATCGACCTCTATCCAACATGCATCTAGTGTATTAAGTTCATAACAAACGGAGTAACGCCTTAAGCAAGATGACATGATGTAGAGGGATAAATTCATGCAATATGACATAAACCCCATCTTTTTACCCTTGATGGCAACAACACGATGCGTGCCTCGCTACCCCTTCTGTCACTGGGTGAGGACACCGCACGATATGAACCCAAAATCAAGCACTTCTCCCATTGCAAGAATCATAGATCAAGCTGGCCAAACAAAACCCACAACTCGAAGAGAATTACAAGGATATGAAATCATGCATATAAGAGATCAGAAGAACCTCAAATAAGATTCATAGATAATCTGATCATAAATCCACAATTCATCGGCTCTCGACAGACACACCGCAAAAGAAGATTACATCGGATAGATCTCCATGAAGATCATGGAGAACTTTGTATTGAAGATCCAATAGAGAGAAGAAGCCATCTAGCTACTAGCTATGGACCCGTAGGTCTACGGTGAACTACTCACGCATCATCGGAGAGGTCATGGTGTTGATGAAGAAGCCCTCTGTATCCGAATCCCCCCTCTGTCACGGCACCAGAACGTGCCCCAGATGGGATCTTGCGGAGACAGAAGCTTGCGGCGGCGGAAAAGTACTTTCGATGATCCCTTGATTTTTTTCTGGAATTTTTGGGAATATATAGGCGAAAGACCTAGGGTAGAGGTGTCCTAGGGAGCCCCCGAGCCTGGGAGGCGCGGGCCCCCCTGGCCGTCGCTAGGGGGCTTGTGGGGTCCCTGGTGGCCCCCTGCCTTGGTTCTCAAGTTCCCAGATCGTATTCTATTTCCCAAATCTTTTTGGAAGTTTCATTCCGTTTGGACTCCGTTTAAAATCCTCCTCTGAAAAGGGTCAAAAACACGGAAAAAACAGGAACTGGCACTTGGCACTGAGTTAATAAGTTAGTCCCAAAAAAGATATAAAAGGCATACAAAACATCCAAAGTTTGATAAGATAGTAGCATGAAACCATCAGAAAATATAGATACGTTGGAGACGTATCACGCATCCCCAAGTTAACTCATGCCCGTCCACGAGTAGGGAAGTGATAAAGACTGAATTTTTGATGTGGAATGCTAGCTAGCATAATTGTCCTTTGTAACTTGTTTCATGTGACATGAATGTTCAGATCCGTAAGATTCAAAACAATAGTTTGCTATTGACATGAAAACAATAATACTTCAAGCAAACTAGCAAGGTAATCATGAACTTTCGAAATAACAAGGCCAAAGGAAATTATCCCTACAAAATCATATAGTCCGGCTATGCTCCATCATCCTCACACAACTAATGTAAATCATGCGCAACCTCGGTATTGGCCAAGTAATTGTTTTCGCACTCTTACTTTCTCAATTTTTTTGTAACTATCACGCAATACATGAGCGTGAGCCATGGATATAGCACTAGGTGGAATAGAGTGTGGTGGTGTTTGTGAGACAAAAAAGAGGAAATGGTCACATTGACTCGGTGTATCAAAGGGCTATGGAGATGCCCATTAATAGATATCAATGTGAATGAGTAGGGATTGCCATAGAAAGGATGCACTAGAGCTATAAGTATGTGAAAGCTCAAAATGAAAACTAGTGGGTGTGCATCCAACTTGCTTGCTCATGAAGACCTAGGGCAATTTTGAGGAAGCCCATCATTGGAATATACAAGCCAAGTTATATAATAACGATTCCCACTAGTATATGGTGGTGACAAAATGGGAGGCTCTCAATCATGAAGAACATGGTGCTGTTATGAAGCACAAGTGTGGAAAAAGATAGTAGCATTGTCCCTTCTCTCTTTTTCTCTTTTTTTATTCGGGCTCTCGGGCCTCTCTTTTCTCTCTTTTTTTATTTGGGATCTTTGGCCTCTTTTTTATATTTTTCTAATTTCCTCACATGGGACAATGCTCTAATAATGATTATCATCACACTTTTATTTACTCACAACTCAAAACTCAGAACGATGATGACTCTATAGGAAATGCCTCCCGCAGTGTACCGGGATGTGCAACGATCTAGCTTGGCGTATGACGTTGAAACATCTCGCTAGCTATCTTACGATCATGCAATGGAAATATGAGAATGACGGCACAAGTCATGAGACGGAACGGTGGGAGTTGCATGGCAATATATCTCGGAATGACTATGAAAATGCCATAGTAGGTAGGTATGGTGGCTGTTTTGAGGAAGGCATATGGTGGATTTGTGCACGGGTGAAAATTGCGCGGCACTAGAGAGGATAGCAGTGGTGGAAGGTGAAAGTGCATCTATACCACGGACTCACATTAGTCTTGAAGACCTCACATACTTGTTGCGAAAGTTTTTATTAGTAATCGAAACAAAGTGCTAAACGCATACTCCTAGGGGAAGGGTTGGTAGGTGTTAACCATCGCGTGATCCCGACCACAACACAAATGATGACAATCAATAGATAAATTATGCTCCGACTTCCTAACATAGCGGTTCACCATACGTGCATGCTGCGGGAATCACTAACTTCAACACAAGTATTTCTAGATTCACAACACCCTACTAACATAACTCTTAATATTACCAAATCCACGTCTCAGAACTAATTGAGAGGAATCAAAACTTATTTTTCTACTCAATGTACATGAAGATGGAGTTTTTTGTATCCTCTTTGGGTACCTATCACCTTTGGGACTACTTTCATAGCACAAGCCAACTACCAAGTCACACACCGCCGTGCTCTAAAAGATCTAAGTGAAGCACATAGAGCAAAATTATCTAGCTCGAAAGATATAAGTGAAGCATGATGAGCATTCTAGCAAAATCATGATGAGTGCATGTCTCTCTAAAAAGGTGTGCAACAAGGATGATTGTGACACAACAAAAATAAAAGACTCCTACGATACAAGACGCTCCAAGAAAAACACATATCATGTGGTGAATAAAAATATAGCTCCAAGTAATGTTACCGATGGATTGAAGACGAAAGAGGGGATGCCTTCCCGTGGCATCCCCAAGCTTAGGATTTTTGGTGTCCTTGAATTTGGCTTGGGATTCCTTGGGAATCTCCAAGCTTGAGCTCTTTCCACTCCTTATATCTTTGTCCATGAGAACATCACCCAAAACTTGAAAACTTCACAACACAAAACTTAAACGGAAACTCGTGATATCATTAGCACAAGAAAACAAACTACCACCTCTTTAGGTACTGTAGAAATTTTGATTTATATTTATATTGGTGTTAGATTACTGTATTCTCACTTTTCTATGGCTTGTACCCCCGATACTATCCATAGTTTCATCAAAACAAGCAACCAACTCAACAAAAAAAGAATCTGTCAAAAACAGACCAGTCTGTAGCAATCTGTATACTTCATATACTTATGGTACCTCAAAAATTCTGAAATCTTACGACTGCCTGGGAAAACGGTATATGAACCAGAAGAAAAAAGAATCTACTCAAAATCTCTTTCTGAATAAAAATGAAAAATAATATCGTGAGCAAAAAGTTTCTGTCTTTTTCTAGTAGGATCAAACAACCATCACCAAGACTAGTCATAAAGGTTTTGCTTGGCTCAAACACAAAAAGAAACACAAAAGACACTATCATAACCGAATTATGATGGTGTGGAAGCAACAAAACAGAAAGAAAAAGATAAATTCATTGGGTTGTCTCCCAACAAGCGCAATTGTTTAACGCCCTTAGCTAGGCATAAAGCGATAGAATCACGTATCGTCGTCTTTGGTGCTCAAACCATAAGTAGCCCTCATCATGGATTCATAAGGCAAACGTATTTTATTTCTAGGAAAGTGCTCCATGCCCTTCTTTAAAGGAAATTGAAATCTAATATTCCCTTCCTTCATATCGATGATAGCACCGATAGTCCTTAGGAAAGGTCTACCAAGAATAATAGGGCATGTAGGATTGCAATCAATGTCAAGCACAATGAAATCCACGGGTACATAGTTCCTATTTGCAATAATAAGAACATTATTAATACTTCCCATGGGTTTCTCGACAGTAGAATCCGCAAGATTGAAATTAAGAGAACACTCCTCAATCTCATTAAAACCCAGAACATCACATAAAGACTTTGGAATCGCAAAAACACTAGAACCCAAATCACACAAAGCATTGCATTCATAGTTTTTGATTTTGATTTTGATAGTAGGTTCCCACTCATCATGAAGATTTCTAGGGATAGAGACTTACAATTCAAGTTTCTCTTCAAGAGATTTTATCATAGCTTCGATGATATGATCGGTAAAGGCCTTGTTTTGGCTATAAGCGTGTGGAGAGTTTAGCATGGATTGCATCAAGGAAATGCATTCAATCAATGAGCAACTATCATAATTGAATTCCTTTAAATCCAACATAGTAATTTCATTACTACTCAAAGTTTTAATATCTTCTACTCCACTTTCAATGCTTTTAGCATCAAGATAGATGGACTTCGAAACATTGGGGCGTTTTTCAACCAAAGTGGATTCATATCCAGCCCCCATCATCATTAGGTTTGACACAAGAGAACAAAGATTCAATGGGAGCCACACCAAGCACTTTAAGATTTTCGTGATTCTCATCACAAATTTCAGGTTTAGCAGCCATTTTATTGACTAAAGTAGCGTGTGTATCAGAAATCTGGCCTACCAATTTTTCAAGACGAGCAAGCTGAGAATTTAGCGCAAGGAATTCTTTGGCCATATCATCAACTTGTTTATTCATAAAAACCAAAAAGAATTTTGCTCCTTCAGTTCTCTACGAAAGTAACTGTTGTATTCAAACTGTGTAGACATGAAGTCTTTAACACTAGTTTCAATTTCTTCCAACCTCGCATATTGAGCATCAAAATCCCTTGGTTGGGCCATACAGGTCTTAGCTGGCAGACAAGCGGACAAAGACTTCTCAAAGAACAACGCCAGAAATTGACACGTTGACGGAGACTTGCTTGCGTTGGTTTTTCCCTTGAAGAGGAAAGGGTGATGCAGCACAGGAGCAGTAAGTATTTCCCAAAATTTGAGAACCAAAGTATCAATCCAGTAGGAGAATCTCGTCATGTCCAGAGTACCTGCGCACACACAAAAGAGCTTGCAGCCAACGCTATAAAGGTGTTGTCAATCCCTTCAAGATTGATTGCAAAGTGAGATCTGAAGGCGGAAAGTGCAACGAAGTAAAAGAGTAAGGCTGAAAATATGGTGTGAAGTAGACCCGGCGGCCATAGTGTTCACTAGAGGCTTCTCTCAAAATAGCAAATATTACGGTGGGTGAACAAATTACTGTCGAGCAATTGATAGAACCGCGCAAAGTCATGACGATATCTAAGGCAATGATCATACATATAGGCATCACGTCCGAGACAAGTAGACCGATACTTTCTGCATCTACTACTATTACTCCACACATCGACCGCTATCCAGCATGCATCTAGTGTATTGAGTTCATGACGAACAGAGTAACGTCTTAAGCAAGATGACATGATGTAGAGGGATAATCTCAAACCAATGATGAAAACCCCATCTTTTTACCCTTGATGGCAACAACACGATGCGTGCCTCGCTACTCCTTCTGTCACTGGGTGAGGTCACTGCAAGGTATGAACCCAAAACCAAGCACTTCTCCCATTGCAAGAATCATAGATCAAGCTGGCCAAACAAAACCCAAAACTCGAAGAGAATTACAAGGATATGAAATCATGCATATAAGAGATCAGAAGAATCTCAAATAAGATTCATAGATAATCTGATCATAAATCCACAATTCATCGGATCTCGACAAACACACCGCAAAAGAAGATTACATCGGATAGATCTCCATGAAGATCATGGAGAACTTTGTATTGAAGATCCAAGAGAGAGAAGAAGCCATCTAGCTACTAGCTATGGACCCATAGGTCTATGGTGAACTACTCACGCATCACCGGAGAGGTCATGGTGTTGATGAAGAAGCCCTTCGTATCCGAATCCCCCCTCCGGCAGGGCACTAGAACGTGCCCCAGATGGGATCTCGCGGAGAGAGAAGCTTGCGGCGGCGGAAAAGTACTTTCGATGATCTCTTGATTTTTTCTGGAATTTTTGGGAATATATAGATGAAAGACCTAGGGCAGAGGTGGCCCAGGGAGCCCACAAGCCTAGGAGGCGCGCCCCCCCTGGCCGCGGCTATGGGGCTTGTGGGGTCCCTGGTGGCCCCTATCTTGTTCTCAAGTTCCCCGATCGTCTTCTGTTTCAGAAAAAATCTTTTTGGAAGTTTCGTTCCGTTTGGACTCCGTTTAAAATCCTCCTCTGAAAAGGGTCAAAAACACACAAAAAAACAGGAACTGGGACTTGGCATTGAGTTAATGAGTTAGTCCCAAAAAAGATATAAAAGGCATACAAAACATCCAAAGTTTGACAAGATAATAGTATGAAACCATAAAAAAATATAGATACGTTGGAGACGTATCATGACGTTTCGTCATTCACAAGTGAAGGAACAATGCAGAAGAAAGGATCAACCGGATATAATGTGGAACTCGTCTCGCAAGTCAAAGATCAAAGAAACGAGGAAGTGGTGAACATAAACTACGACATTGGAGGCTAGTTCTAGGGCTACTGAGGGAGTTTGAGATTAGGGGGTCCTTGGGACGTGTACGTATTCTCATGGGCCGAACTCTATGGCTTGTTCGACCGTCGACAGAAGTATTGGATTCGAGATGGACTCTTCCAAAGACTTGGCGTGCAATCCAAGGAGTTGTAGTAATTGGCATATTCCTTCTCTATTGCAACCGACCTTGTGTAACCCTAGGACCCCTGGCATCTATATAAGCCTGAGGGTCGTAGTTCGTAGGACACATCAATCTCATTACGATTAGGGTTTAGACCACAATGTCGATCTTGGAGTAGATCAACTCTGTATAGTGTACCAATTCATCAATAAAAACAAGATCATGACATAGGGTTTTACCTCCAACAAGAGGGCCCGAACCTGGGTAAAACATCGTCTCCATCATCTCTTCTTATCCGTCGACCTTAGATCCACAGTTTGGACCCCCTACTCGAGATCGACTGGTTTGACACCAACAACCACATTGCACATTATATATGACATATATACTAGAAGATGAGATTGCATATTAACATCACAAGAAGGAACCAGTGGTGGCCTCGATAAAATACCACTAACTCTCGTTTAAAGCAGCCAACCGTGTGGCGGCTTTCGCGCATGAGGCCTCAAGGGTGGCCTCTATGGCGAGGTGCTCCTCCAAGATCTGGCGGTCGACACGCATGGCAGCCCTTGGGACCTCATCCATGCATGGGGCTGCGATTTGCTTCTTTGATGCCAGATGCTCCTTGAGCTCCTGGCTATACCGCGTGCACCATCGCCTAGGGTGGAACTTATTTGGAGGATGGGGTGGTGATTTGGGTGGAAGGTGTCATGCGAGTTGTCGGGGCATGTGAGGTGAAGAAGGATGTGTGTGGGTTGTGGACTGATACGTCCATTTTGCATCATGCTTTCATGTTGATATTTATTGCTTTTTGGGCTGTTATTACACTTCAAGGTACAATACTTATGCCTTTTCTCTCTTATTTTGCAAGGTTTACATAAAGAGGGAGAATGCCGGCAGCTGGAATTCTGGCCTAAAAAAGGAGCAAGTTTGAGATACCCATTCCTCGCAACTCCAAAAGTCGTGAAAATCAATGAGGATTTTTTTTGGATTTATGAAAAATACTGGGCCGAAGAAGTACCAGAGGGGAGCCAGCAGGAGGCCACAAGCCTGCTAGGCGCGGCCTCCCCCCTGGCCGCGCCTAGGGGGCTTGTAGGATCCCACTTGGCCCTCTGGCCCCCCTCTTTTGCTAAAAGAAGGGTTTCGTTCCAGAAAAAAACAGGAGGAGGCTTTTCGGAGGATTGGCCGCCACCACGAGGCGGAACTTGAGCAGAACCAATCTAGAGCTCCGCTAGGACGACCCTGCCGGGGAAACTTCCCTCCCGGAGGGGGAAATCGTCACCATCGTCATCACCAACACTCCTCTCATCGAAGGGGACTCGTCACCATCAAAATCTTCGTCAACACCATCTCATCTCTAAACCCTAGTTCATCTCTTGTAACCAATCTCCGTCTCACGACTCTGATTGGTACTTGTAAGGTTGCTAGTAGTGTTAATTACTCTTTGTAGTTGATGCTAGTTGGATTACTTGGTGGAAGATTATATGTTCAGATCTTTGATGCTACTCATTACCCCTCTGGTCATGAATATGATTATGCTTTGTGAGTAGTTACTTTTGTTCCTGAGGACATGGGATAAGTCTTGCTATAAGTAGTCATGTGAATTTGGTATTCGTTCGATAATTTGATGTGTTGTATGTTGTTTTTCCTCTAGTGGTGTTATGTGAACATCGACTACATAACACTTCACCATTATTTGGGCCTATAGGAAGGCATTGGGAAGTAGTAAGTAGATGATGGGTTGCTAGAGTGACAGGAGCTTAAACCCTAGTTTATGCGTTGCTTCGTAAGGGGCTGATTTGGATCCACTAGTTTAATGCTATGGTTAGACTTTGTCCTAATTCTTCTTTTGTAGTTGCGGAAGCTTGCGAGAGGGGCTAATCATAAGTGGGATGCTTGTCCAAGTAAGGGCAGTACCCAAGAATCGGTCCAGCCACATGTCAAACTATCAAAGTAGCGAACGCGAATCATATGAACATGATGAAAACTAGCTTCACAGAATTTCCCATGTGTCCTCGGGAGTGTTTTACCTCCTATAAGAGTTTGTCCAGGCTTGTACCTTGCTACAAAAGGGATTGGTCCACTTTGCTGCATCATTGTTACTTTCGTTACTTGCTACTTGCTACGAATCATCTTGCCACACAACTACTTGTTACCGATAATTTATGTGCTTGCAGATTTTACCTTGCTGAAAACCACTTGTCATATCCTTCTGCTCCTCGTTGGGTTCGACACTCTTACTTATCGAAAGGACTACGATAGATCCCCTACACTTGTGGGTCATCAAGACTCTTTTCTGGCGATGTTGCCGGGGAGTGAAGCGCCTTTAGTAAGTGGAATTTGGTAAGGAAACATTTATATAGTGTGCTGAAATTTCTTGTCACTTGTTGCTATGGAAACCAATCCTTTTAGGGGCTTGTTCGGGGTATCTTCACCTCGAACAGAAGCGCAAAGAGTTGCTCCTCAACCTGCTGCACCTACTGAAAATATTTGCTATGAATTTCCTTCGGGTATGCTTGAGAAACTGCTGGCTAATCCTTTTACACGAGATGGAACATCACATCCCGACTTGCATCTAATCTATGTAGATGAAGTTTGTGGTTTATTTAAGCTTGCAGGTTTTCCCGAGGATGAGGTCAAGAAAAAGGTATTTCCCTTATCTTTGAGGGATAAGGCGTTGACATGGTATAGGCTATGTGATGATACTGGATCATGGAACTACAATTGGTTGAGATTGGAATTTCATCAAAAGTTTTATCCAATGCATCTAGTACATCATGATCGGAATTATATTTATAATTTTTGGCCTCGTGATAGAGAAATCATCGCTCAAGCTTGGGGAGGCTTAAATCAATGTTATATCCATGCCCCAAGCATGAGCTCTCGAGAGAAATTATCATTCAGAACTTCTACGCTCGGCTTTCTCATGATGATCGCACCATGCTTGACACTTCTTGTACCGGTTCTTTTATGAAGAGAGATATTGACTTCATATGGAATTTATTGGAAAGAATTAAACTCAACTCTGAAGATTGGGAGCTTGATGAAGCTAAGGAGTCAGGTATGAATTTCAAGTTTGATTGCGTTAAATCCTTTGTTGAAACAAATACCTTTTGTGATTTTAGCGCTAAGTATGGACTCAACTCTGATATAGTAGCTTCATTGTGTGAATCATTTGTTACTCATATTGATCTCCCCAAAGAGAAGTGATTTAAATATCATCCTCCCTTAGAAGTCAATGTAGTTAAACCAAATCTAGTTGAAGAGAGAGTCATTGCCTATAATGATCCTGTTGTTCCTAGTACTTACATTGAGAAACCACCTTTCCCTGTTAGGATAAAGGATCATTCTAAAGCTTCAACTGTGATACGTAGAGGCTACATTAGAACACCTACACCCCCTGAGCAAATTAGAGTTGAACCTAGCATTGCTTTTATCAAAGATCTCTTGTCCGACAATGTTGATGGCGATGATATTCACTTCTGTGAAGATGCTGCTAGAATTGCTAAACCACATGCTAGAGACAAACATAGGCCTATTGTTGGCACGCCTGTTGTTTCTGTTAAGATAGGAGATCATTGTTATCATGGTTTATGTGATGTCGGAGCTAGTGTTAGTGCAATACCTCAATCCTTATATGATGAAATTAAAGACGAGATTGCACCAATCGAGATAGAACCCATTGATGTCACTATTAAGCTTGCCAATAGAGATACTATCTCCCCTGTGGGAATTGTTAGAGATGTTGAAGTCTTGTGTGGTAAAACGAAGTATCCCGCTGATTTCCTCGTTCTTTCTACCACACAAGATAGCTTTTGTCCCATCATATTTGGCAGACCCTTCCTCAATATCGTCAATGCTCATATTGATTGTGAGAAGCAAACTGTCACTGTTGGTTTTGAAGGTGTGTCACATGAGTTCAATTTCTCCAAGTTTGGTAGACAACCTCATGAAAAAGAGTTGCCTAGTAGGGATGAAACTATTGCCCTAGCTTCTATTGCCGTGCCTCCTACTGATCCTTTAGAGCAATACTTGCTTGAGCATGAAAATGATATGCATACGGATGAAAGGGATGAGATAGATAGAGTTGTCTTAGAACAATATCCTATCCTTAAGAATAACTTGCCTGTTGAACTGCTTGGGGATCCACCCCCACCAAAGGGTGATCATGTGTTCGAGCTTAAACAGTTGCCTGATACTCTCAATTATGGTTATCTTGATGAAAAACAGATATACCGTGTTATAATTAGTGCTAGCCTCTCAGAGCATGAAGAAAAGAAATTATTAAAAACTCTGAGGAAGCACCGTGCTGCTATTGGATATACTCTTGATGATCTTAAGGGCATTAGTCCCACTCTATGCCAACACAAGATTAAAATTGACCCTGATTCCAAACCAGTTGCTGATCATCAAAGGAGATTAAATCCTAAGATGAAAGAGGTAGTAAGAAAATAAATACTAAAGCTCCTGGAAGCAGGTATTATCTATCCTGTTGCTCATAGTTATTGGGTGAGTTCGGTGCATTGCCTCCCTAAGAAGGGAGGTATTACCGTTGTCCCTAATGATAAGGATGAATTGATCCCACAGATGATTATTACTGGCTATATGATGGTGATCGATTTTATGAAATTGAATAAAGCCACTAGGAAAGATCATTACCCTTTGCCTTTTATCAACCAAATGCTAGAAAGACTGTCTAAACACACACACTTCTGCTTTGTAGATGGTTTTTCTGGTTTCTCCCAAATACCTGTTGCATAATCTAATCAGGAGAAAACCACTTTCACATGCCCTTTCGGTACCTTTGGTTATAGACGTATGCCTTTTGGCTTATGTAATGCACCTTCCACCTTTCAAATATGTATGATGGCTATATTCTCTGACTTTTGTGAAAAGATTGTTGAGGTTTTCATGGATGACTTCTCCGTTTACGGGTCTTCTTTTGATGATTGCTTCAGCAACCTTGATCGAGTCTTGCATAGATGTAAAGACACCAATCTTGTCTTGAATTGGGAGAAGTGCCACTTTATGGTTAATGAAGGCATCGTCTTAGGACATAAAATTTCTGAAAGAGGTATTGAAGTCGATAAGGCTAAGGTTGATGCAATCGAGAAAATTCCATGCCCCACATATATCAAAGGTATAAGAAGTTTCCTTGGTCATGCTGGTTTCTATGGAAGGTTCATTAAAGACTTCTCTAAGATTTCTAGACCTCTTACCAATCTCTTGCAAAAGGATATTCCTTTTGTTTTTGACGATGATTGTGAGGAATCCTTCGAAATACTTAAAAAGGCCTTGATAACTGCACCTATTTTTCAACCACCTGATTGGAACTTACCTTTTGAAATCATGTGTGATGCTAGTGATTATGCTGTTGGCGCTATTCTAGGACAAAGAGTTGATAAGAAGTTGAATGTTATTCACTACGCTAGTAAAACTCTAGACAGTGCCCAAAGAAACTATGCTACTACTGAAAAGGAATTTTTAGCAGTCGTGTTTGCATGTGAAAAGTTCAGGTCTTACATAGTTGATTCCAAAGTCACTATTCACACTGATCACGCTGCTATTAAGTACCTAGACTTATCAGATGAGTTCTCTTGCTACAAGAATTTGATTTGCACGTTGTCGATAGGAAGGGTGCTGGTAACCTAGTAGCAGATAACTTGTCTAGGTTGGAGAATGTTCTTGATGACCCACAACCTATTGATGATAGCTTCCCTGATGAGCAATTGAATGTCATCAATGCTTCACGTAGTGCATCGTGGTATGTTGATTATGCAAACTATATCGTTGCCAAATATATACCACCTAGTTTCACATACTAGCAAAATAAGAAATTCTTGTTTGATTTAAGACATTACTTCTGGGACGATCCTCACCTTTATAAGGAAAGAGTAGATGGTGTTATTAGACGTTGTGTACCTGAACATGAACAGGGACAGATCCTACAGAAGTGTCACTCTGAGGCCTACGGAGGACACCATGTGGGAGATAGAACTACACACAAGGTATTGCAATCAGGTTTCTATTGGCCCACTCTCTTTAAGGATGGCCGTAAGTTTGTATTGTCTTGTGAAGAATGTCAAAGAATAGGTAATATCAGTAAACTTCAGGAAATGCCTATGAATTATTCACTTGTCATTGAACCATTTGATGTTTGGGGCTTTGATTATATGGGACCTTTTCCATAATCCAACGGGTATACTCACATCCTAGTTGCTGTTGATTACTTCACTAAGTGGGTAGAAGCTATCCCCACTAGTAGTGCTGATCACAACACCTCTATCAGGATGCTTAAAGAAGTTATTTTCCCTATATTTGGGGTCCCTAGATATCTAATGACCGATGGTGGTTCACATTTCGTTCATGGTGCTTTCCGTAAAACGCTTGCTAAGTATGATGTCAACCATAGAACCGCGTCTCCCTATCACCCTCAGTCCAGTGGTCAAGTAGAGCTAAGCAATAGAGATATTAAACTAATTCTGCAAAAGACTGTCAATAGGTCTAGAAAGAATTGGTCTAAGAAGCTCGATGATGCACTGTGGGCTTATAGAACTGCCTATAAGAATCCCACGGGCATGTCTCCGTACAAAATGGTGTACGGTAAACCATGTCATTTACCTCTTGAGCTAGAGCATAAGGCTTATTGGGCAATCAAAGAGCTCAACTTTGATTTCAAACTTGCTGGTAAGAAGAGGTTATTTGATATTAGCTCACTTGATGAATGCATAACTCAGGCATATGAGAATGACAAGTTGCTCAAAGAAAAGGTTAAGAGGTGGCATGATAAAAGGATACAAAAGCGTGAGCTCAATGTACGTGATTCTGTCTTGCTATATAATTCTCGTTTAAGATTTTTTGCAGGCAAGCTTCTCTCTAAATGGGAAGGTCCTGTAGCGACCAGACCTCAACCAGTCTAGTCTCTATGCATGTGTGCCATCCCTGGATCGGTATGCTGACACGCACAGTACTTCGATGGGTATTATAACAGAGTAGCAATCACACACATATTACAACGAATGTCTCAAAGAGAACATATTACAATAATATGGCCTAAGGCCATCTAAATATGATAACAACGGAAGGTTTGGCAGATAAAGTAGGTCCATCAACTCCAACGGCATAGCTGAGTGCAAAACAACGACCTATGGCGCTTACTCGATATCTGAAAAGTCTGCAACATGAACGTTGCAGCCTGAAACGGGTCAGCACATGGAATATGCTGGCAAGGTAACACATAGAGAGTAAACGGAAATAAAAGCTATATCTACATGCATATTTGGCTGGTGCAAAGCTCTATGGTTAATAGTTTTGCATAAAGCCAAATTTCTTCCTATACTAGTGGAACAAAGTTTATTTAACTACGTTGTTAGTTATTAAACAATGAGAAGGTTCCTCCAACTCAAACCCAAAAATAATCATCATTAACCCGCAAATTAATTTAGAGTGTTGAGATACACATGAAAATCCAAGAACCAGATACTCAAGATGTCCATAACCGGGGACACGGCTAATCATGATTAGTTTGTACACTCTGCAGAGGTTGTGCACTTTTCCCACAAGACTCGAAATACATCCATGGTCGGAGAATTCGAGATACAGTCTTTCTGAAGCATTAACTCTCTACTTCTGGGTTGACCGTACCACCTATACCCTCTACATCTGCTAGTCTACCACTTCGAGAGCTTCACACAACTTACTCAACTATGCTAGAGCCCATAATAGCTTGCGGCTGCACACGTAAGTTTCAGATATGAATAGTCTTATGATCCCTTTGAAGCTGGGCGGCGGACCTTAGGATGACCACACGGTTCCCCCGGGATATCCTGACAGCCACTAGGGATTCCAGGGTGCCTCAAGCAATCCACCCAAATGTGTATTTAAGTAGCCACCTTAAGTTAACCCTTAATTAACAATACTCACATCTGTCATGGAATCACTCACCCAATAACGTCTACGAGCATAGCAAAGTAATAATAGCATAACGTAGAAGTAACTCCCAAAGTTTAATAGTAAACAGGTAATAGGTTCTACCTCAGTATCTACTTCCCAATACCCACATGTTAACTAGATCCTAACCATGCAATGTGTGAGGGTGGATCTAATGCAATAAAAACGGGGTAATAAGGGATATGATAAAAGTGTTACTTGCCTTGTTGATGATCCACAAAACCTAGGGACTCGTAGTAGCACGCTTCACAATCCGGGTATTCTATCGCAACAAACAATAGCACAAATAAGCAACAATATATATGCACGGTAAAATCGAATAAGATCTAACCAAAAAGTTCAAGTAAAGAACTCCGGTTTGTAAAAAGAATCAAATCAAACGGATCGACGAAACTCAAACTGAGAAAGAAACGAGATTCGTTTACTAATCTGGACTAAAGTCAAAATTTTATTTATAAAAATCTTGTGCAAGGGGATTAATCGGAAAGATATTTTCGTGACGAAAATCTAGGCGTTTGAATCACCTGATTCCGATAAACGAGCGAAAAGTTATACTAAAACGAATTTCGGATCAGGAATCGCGATTGAAATTAATCGCGGAAAAATCCCCGAAAATAAATTTGACGAACAGACGGACGAACAACGTTCGTCGTCTCAAATTAATTAACGAACAGTGTTCGTTAAAATGAACGTATGGACGAACGTCCGTTAATTAAATAAACAAAAACAACTGAAAAATTATATATATATATATATATATATATATATATATATTTCTACCTCGGGCGGCGTGCTCCGGCGAGTGGCGACGACCAGCGGCGAGCGGCGGCGGCGGCGGGTGGCGGCTAGGGTTTGTGCGCAGGGGGCTGCTTATAAAGGCCTCCGGGGTCGGTTCGTTCTTCTTTAAATCGGACGAGATAGAAAATTAAAATGGAAGTCCATACGAACTCCGATTTCGATGAAACAAATTTTGCCGGACTCCTAAAAATGAGCCCTACAACGTGGACATTTTTAAAAGGCCGAAATAATATTTTGAAAAACGCGTATTTTCGTAAATCCAATAAAATATCAAATAAAATCCAAATAAAAATTATTATTTGGCTTTAATATTTCCTCTCAAATATTTCTAATATTTCGGAAAGTCATTTTATCCCCTCTCTCATATTTTTATATATGAAATATTTGAAGAGAAAAATAATTAAAAACCAATGATCCTCTTTTCATTATTTCAGAAAATCCCAATATGAAAATAAATAAATTCCCAACTCTCTCCAAGGGTCCTTGAGTTGCTTAGAATTTTTAGGATCAACAATTATGCAAATAATATATGATATGCACGATGCTCTAATGCAATAACATTCCAAATTGGAAATTTGGGATGTTACAAACCTACCCCCTTAAGATGAATCTCGCCCTCGAGATTCGGGTTGTCTAGAAAATAGGTGCGGGTGGTCTTTCCGTAGATCCTCCTCTCGTTCCCAGGTGGCTTCTTCCTTGGTATGGTGGCTCCATTGAACTTTGCAGAACTTGATAACCTTGCTGCGTGTGACTCGGCTGGCATACTCGAGAATCTTCTCTGGTTTCTCCTCGTAGGTCACATCACTATCCAACTGAATTGCTTCCAGTGGTACTGTATCTCTTAGAGGAATATCGGCCATCTCTGCGTGGCACTTTTTCAACTGGTAAACATGGAAGACATCGTGAACTCCCGACAATCCTTCCGGATATTCCAACTTGTAAGCAACTTCTCCCATACGTTCCAGAACTTTGTATGGTCCCACAAAACGTGGTGCTAATTTTCCTTTAACTCCAAAACGCTTAACTCCTCGAAGTGGGGACACGTGAAGATAAACTATGTCTCCGACTTCATGAACTGTCTCCTTGCGTTTTAAATCCGCATAGCTCTTCTGTCTGGACTGGGCTACCTTTAGTCTATCACGAATCAACTTAACCTTTTCTTCAGATTCCTTAATCAAATCTGGTCCGAACAGCTGACGGTCTCCAACTTCGTCCCATAACAACAGTGTCCTGCACCTTCTCTCGTACAAAGCTTCGAAAGGGGCCATCTTTAAACTGGGTTGATAGTTGTTGTTGTAGGAGAACTCTGCGTACGGCAAATTGTCGTCCCAACTAGATCCATAATCTAGTGCACAAGCTCTCAGCATGTCCTCCAGAATCTGGTTGACTCTCTCGGTCTGTCCATCTGTCTGTGGATGAAAGGCTGTACTGAACTCTAGCCTGGTTCCCAAGGTTTCATGCAACTGATTCCAGAACTTTGAGGTAAGCTGGGTTCCTCTATCTGATACAATGGCTCTCGGAACTCCATGCAGACATTCGATCCTGGTCATGTATATCTTCGCCAACTTAGCACTGTTGTAAGTAGTCTTTACTCGGATGAAATGAGCTACCTTCGTCAAACGGTCGACTACAACCCAAATCGAGTCATAGCCTGAACGAGTTCGGGGTAATCCCGTGATGAAATCCATGCCTAGCTTGTCCCACTTCCATTTGGGTATCGACAATGGCTGTAGCAATATTGCTAGCTTCTGATGCTCCGCCTTCACTCTCTGACAAACATCACAAACTGCCACACATTCCGCAATATCCTTCTTCATTCCAGTCCACTAGAAACTGTCTTTCAAATCCAGATACATCTTGGTATTTCCTGGGTGAATCGAATATGGCGAATCATGTGCCTCCTGCAGAATCAACTTCCTGATCTCAGGGTCATTCGGAACATATACGCGATCCTCAAACCATAAGGTATCGTGCTCATCGTCACGAAATTTTTTGGCCTTTCCCTTGCTCATTCTTTCCTTTATCTCGAAAACCTCTGTGTCAGACTTCTGAGCTTCTCTGATCTTACTCATCAGGGTAGACTGAATTTCCAATGCTACTACATAACCCTTCGGAACTATCTCTAATCATAGCTCGCGAAGATCTTCGGCCAACTCCTCGGGCAATCCTTTGGTTATGAGTGTGTTGACATGGCTCTTGCGGTAACGTATCGGCTACTACATTTGCCTTTCCGGGATGATAGTGCAATCTCATATCATAATCCTTGATGAGTTCCAACCATCTCCTTTGTCTGAGATTCAACTCCTTCTGAGTGAAGATATACTTCAAACTCTTGTGATCCGTGTATACTTCACAATGGTTTCCAATGAGAAAGTGTCTCCACGTCTTCAGTGCCTGCACTACGGCTGCTAACTCCGGATCGTGAGTAGCATAGTTCAACTCATGGGGTTTAAGTTGTCGTGAAGCATATGAAACAACTCTTCCCTCCTGCATCAGCACTGCTCTGAGTCCTCGACGAGAAGCGTCGCAATACACTTGATAATCCTTGCGTTGATCTGGAAGAATCAACATTGGGGCTGTAACCAAGCGTTTCTTCAACTCCTGCAAACTGGCTTCACATTCCTCAGTCCAATTGAACTTGGTGTCCTTCTTCAGCAACTCCGTCATGGGCTTTGCAATCTTTGAGAAATTCTCAATGAACCTCCGGTAGTATCCTGCGAGTCCAAGAAAACTCCGGATCTCTCCAACTGTTGTGGGGGATTCCCAGGTTGTCAAAGTGTCAACTTTCGTGGGGTCTACTGCTATTCCTTCTCCGGATATAACGTGTCCGAGGAAACCAACTTCCTTCAACCAAAACTCACACTTGCTAAACTTGGCATATAACTGATGTTCTCTGAGTTTCTCAAGTACCAAACGCAAATGCTCTTCATGCTCCTCTTCATTCTTCGAGAAGACCAGAATATCATCAATGACCACCACGACGAACTTGTCCAAGAACTCCATAACTACCTTGTTCATCATGTTCATGAAATATGCAGGTGCATTGGTCAGACCAAATGACATAACAGTATACTCATATAGCCCATACCTCGTGGTAAAAGCTGTTTTAGGTATATCCTGCTCTCGAATCTTCAGCTGGTGGTATCCTGATCACAGATCGATCTTGGAAAATACCTTAGCTCCTTGCAAACGATCAAACAAATCATTGATCATCGGCAGTGGATACTTGTTCTTAATTGTCACTTCATTCAGCCCTCGATAATCAACAACCATCCTCAACGATCCATCCTTCTTCTCCACTAGAAGTACTGGTGATCCCCAAGGTGACGAACTTGGGCGAATATAGCCTTTATCCAGTAACTCCTTAATCTGCTTCTTAATTTCTTCCAAATCCTTTGCAGGCATCCGATATGGTCTCTTGGATATTGGTCCTGTGCCTGGCAAAAGCTCAATCAAAAACTCAATGTCTTTGTCCGGTGGCATGCCTGGCAACTCCTGTGGAAATACATGAGGGAAATCCTTCACCACTGGTACTTCCTCCTGTACAACTCCTGATAAGGAATTTACTCGAGTCCTCTTCGATATATGGTGGGATACATATTTAATCCTTCTTCCTTCTGGGGTGGTGAGTAAAATCGACTTACTGGCGCAGTCAATGTTCCCTCCATACTTCGATAACCAATCCATACCTAATATTACATCCTGTCATTGTGACTCCAATACTATTGGGTCTGAGGGAAACACGTAATTACCCGTCCTCAAAGGTATCCGATCACACCTTAGGCTAGCCATATATTCTGCTCCTGGTGAGGTTACTAACATGGGTGACCTAAGGGCTTGGGTTGGCAGGTTATACTTATCCACAAATCCCCTTGATATGTATGAATGCGATGCACCAGTATCGAAAAGAACAATTGCAGTAAATGACTTAACCAGAAACTTACCTACTATTGCATCAGGTTGTGCTTCAACCTCCTCCACGCTAACGTGGTTCACTTGTCCCCTATTGAAAGGGTTGGGCTTCTTCCCAGAGTTGTCATTGCCATTCCCATTCTTTGCTTCGGGACACTCGGTGGCGTAATGTCCCTTCTTCCCGCACTTGAAACAAGTAATGTGACTTAGATACTACTTGGCGGGCGTTGCTGGGGTGGAATGGTTTTGTCCATTGCTTCCTCCATTACCATTCGCATTCCTGGGGCCACTATGATTATGCGAACCCCCTTCATGGGAATGATTTCCCCCATGGTTGTGGTGAATGTGCCCTCCCGAGTTCGGGGTAAAATGGGGCTTCTGCTGAGCTCCAGAATTGAACCTCCCTTGTCCATACTTTCTCTTGCGATTGTCGATCTGCTGCTGCCTTCCTTCAATCTTGAGAGCTTTGTCTACCAACTCTTGGTAGTTGTTGAAGGTTGCTACCATCAACTACATGCTCAGCTCATCATTCAGTCCTTCCAGGAACTTTTCCTGTTTAGAGACATCTGCAGCAATGTCATCAGGGGCATAACGTGCTAGCTTGCTAAATTCCTCCACATACTGGCCAATTGGGCGCCCTCCTTGGCGTAAGTTGCGAAACTCACGCTTCTTCATGGCCATAGCTCCTGCTGAAACATGGGCGATGCGAAAAGCTTGCTGAAACTGCTCCCATGTGACAGTGTCAACGGGGTAAGTGGCTGTGAAATTCTCCCACCATGATGCTGCGGGTCCATCTAGATGATGTGCGGCAAAACGCACTCTTTCCGCATCTGAGCATCCTGGAGTGGTTAACTCCCTTCCAATCTTGCGGAGCCAATCATCTGCAACAATCGGCTCAGTGCTACTAGCGAACACCGGCGGATTTAGCCTTAAGAAACGAGCTAAGTGATCAATAGGTGGTGGTGGTGGCGGAGGTTTGTTGTTGTTGTTCCCTTGATTCTGATTCTGGACTAGGATCTGCATCAGGGCATTCTGCTGCTGGATCAATTGGGTGATCTCTGGCAGGAAAGCAAATTCGGGTTCAAGTCTCCGAGGTGCCATCTGAGGGGTTTAGAAAAGATGAGAAAATAGAATAGAATGGGGTCTAAAGAGAAAACACTACCCATATGCTCATGAGACAAACACAATCATATCACTCAATCAATTTCAAACAAGAGCATACAAACAATCTATCTAACGTTCACAAAAGTGCTCAACTAATATTTACATGGGGAAATACTGCTACTGATATGGTGGTCGACTAGAAGTTTTGATCGGCGGAAGACTCCATGATATCTGCTCCAGCTTCATCAACGTAGTCATCATCATTTTCATCAGGGTCGGAGTCGGTGTCGTCGATGATGGTGAAGCTCTTTGGGCTAGGGGGAACATCTTCATCTCCTCCTATAGTGGGCTCCGTCACGAAGACTTCTAGCTTCTTAATCAAATCGTCATTCTTCTCCACAAGTGACGTCATCTCCTCCTCGTAGCCATCTCATGTAGACTTGAGTTCTTCCTCCAGCTCCTTGATCCTCGTCATTGCCTTCTATAAAGTATCCATACTCTCATACATCTGATTCTCTTGGAGTCGAATGTGCTGGTTCAATTCCTGGATGTAAGAGGCAATGGATTTGTCCCTCCTGGTGATGACTATCTCACCCTGGTCGTCTCGGTGTCCACAACTCTGGTAGATAGTATCTTCGAGATCCTGGTGATAAACTTCTCCAATGCGTCCCATGGTAATTTGGACTGCCAAGCTCTTTCCTATGCCCCAGGTTTGTGCATTAAAGGAAAACTCTATGGGCTTAGTGACTGGCATGAACGTCCTTCCTGGAACATGAACTCGAATCTTCCAACGCTCCTCTTCTGGTAGGGTGGCGATGAAGGTCCCGGTGAAACTTGGTAGTCCGATGTTTAGGTACTTAGTGGCTTCCTTCAAGTGTCTTCCAAAAGGTGTGTCCTCATCCAGTTGAGTAAACTTGCTCCTTTTATCCACCATCCTATAGATTTGAAAGGGGAGAGGAGTCAGAAAATGAGAAGAGAGGAGTGACCTATGGTTTTAGCTTAGTGGTCGTGTCCTACAGTCAATGTGTGCTCCGATACCATCTCTGTAGCGACCACACCTCAATCAGTCCGGCCTCTATGCATTTGTGTCATCCCTGGATCAGTATGCTGACACGCACAGTACTTCGATGGGTATTATAACAGAGTAGCAATCACACACATATTACAACTAATGTCTCAAAGAGAACTTATTACAATAATATGGCCTAAGGCCATCTAAATATTATAACAACGGAAGGCTTGGAAGATAAAGTAGGTCCATCAACTCCAACGGCATGGCTAAGTGCAAAACAACGACCTATGGCGCTTACTCGATATCTGAAAAGTCTGCAACATGAACGTTGTAGCCCGAAACGGGTCAGCACATGGAATATGCTGGCAAGGTAACACATAGAGAGTGAACAAAAATAAACGATATATCTACATGCATATTTGGCTGGTGGAAAGCTCTATGGTTAACAGTTTTGCATAAAGCCAAATTTCTTCCTATACTAGTGGAACAAAGTTTATTTAACTAAGTTGTTAGTTATTAAACAATGAGAAGGTTCCTCCAACTCAAACCCAAAAATAATCATCATTAACCCGCAAATTAATTTAGAGTGTTGAGATACACATAAAAATCCAAGAACCAGATACTCAAGATGTCCATAACCGGGGACACGGCTAATCATGATTAGTTTGTACACTCTACAGAGGTTGTGCACTTTTCCCACAAGACTCGAAATACATCCATGGTCGGAGAATTCGAGACACGGTCTTTCTGAAGCATTAACTCTCTACTTCTGGGTAGACCGTACCACCTATACCCCCTACATCTGCTAGTCTACCACTTCGAGAGCTTCACACAACTTACTCAACTATGCTAGAGCCCATAATAGCTTGCAGCTGCACATGTAAGTTTCAGGTATGAATAGTCTTATGATCCCTTTGAAGCTGGGTGGCGGACCTTAGGATGATCACACAGTTCCCCCGGGATATCCTGACAGCCACTCGGGATTCCAGGGTGCCTCAAGCAATCCACCCAGATGTGTATTTAAGTAGCCACCTTAAGTTAACCCTTAATTAACAATACTCACATTTGTCATGGAATCACTCACCAATAACGTCTATGAGCATAGCAAAGTAATAATAGCATAACGTAGAAGTAACTCCCAAAGTTTAATAGTAAACAGGTAATAGGTTCTACCTCAGTATCTACTTCCCAATACCCACATGTTAATTAGATCCTAACCATGCAATGTGTGAGGGTGGATCTAATGCAATAAAAACGGGGTAATAAGGGATATGATCAAAGTGTTACTTGCCTTGCTGATGATCCGCAAAACCTAGGGACTCGTAGTAGCACGCTTCACAATCCGGATATTCTATCGCAACAAACAATAGCACACATAAGCAACAATATAGATGCAAGGGTAAATTCGGATCAGGAATCACGATCGAAATTGATCGTGGAAAAATCCCCGAAAATAAATCTGACGAACAGACGGACGAACAAACGTTCGTCGTGTGAAATTAATTAACGAACAGTGTTCGTTAAAACGAACGTATGGACAAACGTCCGTTAATTAAATAAACCAACAAAAAAATCTATCTATCTATATATATATATATATTCTACCTCGGGCGGCGTGCTCTGGCGAGCGGCGGCGACCGACGGCGGGTGGCGGCTAGGGTTTGTGCGCAGGGGGCGGCTTATAAAGGCCTCTCGGGTTGGTTCGTTTTTTTAATATGAATCAGACGAGATAGAAAATTAAAACGGAAGTCCATACGAACTCCGATTTCTATGAAACAAATTTTGCTGGACTCCTAAAAATGAGCCCTACAACGTGGACATTTTTAAAAGACCGAAATAATATTTTGAAAAATGTGTATTTTTGTAAATCCAATAAAATAGCAAATAAAATCCAAAAAATATATTATTTGGCTTTAATATTTCCTCTCAAATATTTCTAAAATTTGGGAAAGTCATTTTACCCCCTCTCTCATATTTTTATATATGAAATATTTGAAGAGAAAAATAATTAAAAACCAATGATCCTCTTTTCATTATTTGAGAAAATCCCAATATGAAAATAAATAAATTCCCAACTCTCTCCAAGGGTCCTTGAGTTGCTTAGAATTTTTAGGATCAGCAATTATGCAAATAAAATATGATATGCAAGATGCTCTAATGCAATAACATTCCAAATTGGAAATTTGGGATGTTACAGGTCCTTAAATTGTTGAGGAAGTATATCGTTCCGGTGCTATCAAGATCAACAACACGGAAGGTAATTGTCCAAGAGTGGTAAATGGGCAGAGAATCAAGCATTATATCGCAGGTACTCCCATAAATGTTGAAAGCAATATTATCAATACCATAACTCCGGAGGAGTACATAAGGGATATTTATCAGCCTGTTTCAGACTCCGAAAAGGAAGAGGTATGTGATTCGGTAAGTAAACAGACTCTAAAACTTTTCCAGTAGGAATTCTTTTCCATTTTGTAATTTTTGAAAAAATAGAAAAATTTGAAGTAGTCCGGAAAGCGCACGAGGAGGCGACAAGCCTGCCAGGCGCGGGCCACCCCCCTGGCCGCGCCTGGGGGGCTTGTGGCCACCTCGTGTGCCTCCCGGACTCCGTTTTCTTGCGGAGTACTCCTTCTGGTCTGGAAAAAATCATTATATATTCTCCCGTAAGGTCTGACCCTCGTATCACGCAATTTTCCTCCGTTTACGTTTCGAGCCTGTTTTCTGCCGCAGATTTAGAGCAAGGATGTCATCTCAGGAATCTGTCGGGGAGAACAATTTCCCTCAAGTCTATGAAGAAGTAGATGATGATCTGAAAAGAGTGGAAGTCACGGAAGCCAATGGCAAAACTAAGGAGAAGAATCAGGCGTGGGACAAAGTGCAATCTGTGTTCAACAAGGAAGAAGTTGAAGAAGTGGATTTCCTTCAACCCTACCTCCGCCTACTATCTCCATCCTTGATTGAACTCTTGAGGTTTTGTGAAACAACTCGTGATCGCAATACTTATCTCACTTGTGAGGTTGTTTTGTTGGAGAAACATATCACAGATCTCCAAGGTATAAATCAAAGATTGATGGCCCTCTTGGAATCAAAGGACAAAACGACTCCATCACCATCACCTCCAAAGGAATACAACTAAGCATGGGTATGGGCAATCCCCTTGGCTTGTGCCAAGCTTGGGGGAGTTGCCCCGGTATCGTATCACCATCACATCTTTTGTCTTTACCTTTGTTTAGTTTGATCCTTTTTGCTTTTATCTTTCTCTAGTAGATTAAAGTTCTTAGTGTTTTAGGCTTGAGTTTTTCTTTGTGTCACCCCCGATGTATTCGAGCTCGTGAGCCTTATAATAAAGAGTGTCTTAGTTAAGGGCCTTGCCTCATGCCATGATCAAGAATGAGAAAAGACAAAAGCATGAAAGATCATGTAATGATCTTATGGGAAGTGATGGCTTCACATATAAAAAGAATGTTGATTGAAACTTGTTGAGGGTAGACAAACGTAGACCTTGGTCACTATTGCAATTAATAGGAAGTGATAAAGAAGGAGAGGTTCACATATAAATATATCATCTTGGACACCATCTATGATTGTGAACACTCACTAAACTATTACATGCTTAGAAGTATATGTTGGACAAGGAAGACAACATAATGAATTGTGTTTGCTTGGTTCCGAACAATGTTATATGACGATTACTCCCACCTCATATCAGCCAAAACTTCCGCACTAAGTAGAGATACTACTTGTGCATCCATAAACCTTCAACCCCAGTTTTGCCATGAGAGTCCACCATACCTACCTATGGATTGAATAAGATCCCTCAAGTAAGTTGTCATCGGTGCAAGCAATAAAAATTGCTCCCTAATATGTATGGTCTATTAGTGTGTGGAAAATAAGCTTTGTATGAACCTGTGATGAGGAAGACATAAAAGTGACAGACAGCATAATGAAGTTATTTATCACAGGAGGCAATATAAAGTGACATTCCTCAGCACTAAGAGGACACACATCCACCTCAAAAGCGCATGACAACCTCTGCTTCCCTCTGCGAAGGGCCTATCTTGTACCTTTACTTTTTGTCCCTAAAAGAGTCATAGTGATCCAAACCAATTCCTTATTTCGCCTTTATCTTGGCTAACGTCATATGCTAGGGAAAGATCTATATTCATATGTCAACTTGGAGGTAAGCGTTCATGAATTATTATTGTTGACATTACCCTTGAGGTAAATGGTTGGGAGGCGAAACTATAAGCCCCTATCTTTCTGTGTGTCCAACTAAAACTTTGATCTCATGAGTACCACGTGAGTTGTAGCAATTGTAGAAGACAAAAGGATGATTGAGTATGTGGATTTGCTTTACAAGCTCTTATTTTACTCTTTCTGATGTTGTGATAAATTGCAATTGCTTCAATGACTAAAGGCTATCGGTTGTTAATTCTCGGTAAGGTTCTCGATCCATGCTTTACTTTGTGAAGGAATTGTCTCTTTAGCATAAGAATTGATATGATGCTATTGTTGTTCTGAATATGATCATGATGCATGCATGTCCGTATCTTGTTTGGTCAACACCTCTCTCCCTAAACATGTGGGCATATTTAGTGATCTCGGCTTTCGCTTGAGGACAAGCGAGGTCTAAGCTTGGGGAAGTTGATATGTCCATTTTGCATCATGCTTTCATGTTGATATTTATCACTTTTTGGGCTTTTATTACACTTCACGGTACAATACTTCTGCATTTTCTCTCTTATTTTGCAATGTTTACATAAAGAGGGAGAATGTCGGCAGCTGGAATTCTGGCCTGAAAAAGGAGCAAGTTTGAGATACCTATTCTGCGCAACTCCAAAAGGTGTGAAAATCAACGAGGATTTTTTTAGGATTTATAAAAAATACTGGGCCGAAGAAGTGCCAGAGGGGAGCCAGCAGGAGGCCACAAGCCTGCTAGGCGCGGCCTCCCCCTGGCCGCGCCTAGGGGGCTTGTGGGCTCCCACTTGTCCTTCTGGCCCGCTCTTTTGCTACAAGAAGGGTTTCGTTCCAGAAAAAATCAGGAGGAGGCTTTTCGGAGGATTCGCCGCCGCCACGAGGCGAAACTTGAGAAGAACCAATCTAGAGCTCCGACAGGACGATCCTGCCGGGGAAACTTCCCTCCCGGAGGGGGAAATCGTCGCCATTGTCATCACCAACACTCCTCTCATGAGAGGGGACTCGTCACCATCAACATCTTCATCAGCACCATCTCATCTCCAAACCCTAGTTCATCTCTTGTAACCAATCTCCGTCTCGCGACTCCGATTGGTACTTGTAAGGTTGCTAGTAGTGTTAATTACTCTTCGTAGTTGATGCTAGTTGGATTACTTGGTGGAAGATTATACGTTCAGATCTTTGATGCTACTCATTACCTCTCTGGTCATGAATATGATTATGCTTTGTGAGTAGTTACTTTTGTTCCTGAGGACATGGGATAAGTCTTGCTATTAGTAGTCATGTGAATTTGGTATTCGTTCGATAATTTGATGTGTTGTATGTTGTTTTTCCTCTAGTGGTGTTATGTGAACATCGACTACATAACACTTCACCATTATTTGGGCCTAGAGGAAGGCATTGGGAAGTAGGAAGTAGATGATGGGTCGCTAGAGTGACAAAAGCTTAAACCCTAGTTTATGCGTTGCTTCGTAAGGGGCTGATTTGGATCCACTAGTTTAATGCTATGGTTAGACTTTGTCTTAATTCTTCTTTCGTAGTTGCGGATGCTTGCGAGAGGGGTTAATCATAAGTGGGATGCTTGTCCAAGTAAGGGCAGTACCCAAGCGTCGGTCCACCCACATATCAAACTATGAAAGTAGCGAACGCGAATCATATGAACATGATGAAAACTAGCTCGACAGAATTTCCCATGTGTCCTCGGGAGCGTTTTACCTCCTGTAAGAGTTTGTCCAGGCTTGTCCCTTTCTACAAAAGGGATTGGGCCACTTTGCTGCACCGTTGTTTCTTTTGTTACTTGCTACTTGCTACGAATCATCTTGCCACACAACTACTTGTTACCGATAATTTCAGTGCTTGCAGATTTTACCTTGCTGAAAACCACTTGTCATATCCTTCTGCTCCTCGTTGGGTTCGCCACTCTTACTTATCAAAAGTACTATGATAGATCCCCTACACTTGTGGGTCATCATGGACTACCTCACAAGATGTATGAGGCCACGCAGAAGGAAGGAGTGTTGCCGACGAGGATGAGGCGCTGAAAGAAAGTGATGCACATGTGAACGTGGGAAAACAAGGAGGAAAGAGTGTAAATGTGAATTTTGGTAGTGGCGAGGTAGATATCTCTGCGGTTGCCAAATTTTTTTTGCTCGATGCGATGAAAAACTCGCGACCAAGTGTGGTTGATGCACATGCGGTGGACTATAGCCAACCAAGCTTCCAGAGTAAGCCAAACCCCAAGATATTTTATACTGCATCACACACTATTCTTGCTAATGAATTGTTTGAGGCGTACTTGATTTTTAATTTTGAAATGAAAAAAAAATGGGGTTACAAAATCTAACGGACGGTGTTTGAATTGCAAGAACATTTTTCTTCTGTGAACATGCAACTATAGGAGTGGCGTGTTAAATTTTGTAATTATGGAGGGCTCGTTTGGATATTTTCTTAAACATTAACCGAGTTTTCTAGGCATTTAGTGTGCATGTTTCAAATTTGAACTCCAGGCACATGCTCGAGTGCACCAAATTGGGTTGAAAAGTCGTATGTGTGTCCTGGGGTGCATGTTTAGTTCCCATGCAAGAAATAACAATGAATTTCAAACACCTTGGTGTCATGGATCGGTCACAAACATTAAGAATCTTGATTTTTAAATTCCTATAAATCCAAAACTCGTCTAAAATTCATAAAACTTGACATGGTGTCATGAAATGGCACCAACATGCTCTCGTAAAAAAGTTACAATTTGGGAAAAGTTTTGGCATAAGCTTCTCACTATAAGCATTGTGGTTTCGATAGGGAACATGTCACCTTGGTGCATGAAACGACATTTGTTGCCTCTTCTCCCCTTGAGTTTTTTCAGAGGCAACATGGATTATTAGGAGTGTCGTGTTAAAATTTGGAATTATCCAGGGTTCGTTTGGACATTTTTATACATTAACTGAGTTTTCTAGGCATTTAGTGTGCATATTTAAAATTTGAACTACAGGCACAAGCTCCAGTGCACCAAATTGGGTTGAAAAATCATATATGTGTCTCGGGGTGCATGTTTAGTTCCCATGCAAGAAACGAGAATGAATTTCAAAAACCTTGGTGTTGTGGATCGGCTGCAAACATTGAGAAGCTTGGTTTTAAAATTCCTATAAATCCAAAATTCATCTAAAATTTAAGAAAATTGGCATGGTTTCATGATATGGCACCAACATGTTGTGGGTAAAAGAATTGTGCAATTTGGGAAAAGTTTTGTTATAAGATTCTTACAAAAGCATAGCTTCTTACTAGAGCCATCGTGCTTCCGATATGGAGCGTGTCACCTTTGTGGATGAAACGGCATTCATTGCCTATTCTGCCCTTGACTTTTTTCATAGGCAACATGGATTGTTAGGAGTGTCGTGTTAAAATTAGGAATTATCCATGGTTTATTTGGCCATTTTTACACATTAACCAAGTTTTCTGGGCATTTAGTGTGCATATTTCAAATCTAAACTAAAGGCACATGCTTCAGTGCACCAAATTGCGTTGAAAAATCATATATGTGTCCCGGGTGCATGTTTACTTCCCATGCATGAAATGAGAATGAATTTCAAACACCTTGGCATCATGGATCGACTACAAATATTGGGAAGCTTGGTTTCTAAATTCCTATGAATCCAAAACTCATCTGAAATTCATGTAACTTGGCATGGTGTCATGAAATGGTGCCAACATGTTGTGGGTAAAAAATGTCCAATTTGGGAAAAGTTTGGCATAAGTTCTTACAAAACCAGAGCTTCTCACTAGAAGCCTCATGGTTGCGATAGGGAACATGTCACCTTTGTGGACGAAATGACATTCGTTGCCTCTTCTGCCCTTGATATTTTCCCCGAGGCAACATGGATTATTAGGAGTTTCGTGTTCAAATTTGGAATTATCAAGGGTTCGTTTGGACATTTTTATACATTAACCGAGTGTTCTATGCATTTAGCATGCATATTTCAAATTTGAACCAAAGGCACATGCTGGCATGCAGCCCTCTTATTTTATTAGCTAGGAGGTGTGTGGGGGGCATGAAGGTTTGATTAGACATGACATGTGCGAGCAGTGGACCGTGCAGGCTTAGCGGGACTGATACGTCTCCAACGTATCTATAATTTTTGATGGTTTCATGCTATTATCTTGTCAAACTTTGGAAGTTTTGCATGCCTTTTATTTATTTTCTGGGACTAACTTATTAACTCAGTGCCAAGTGTCAGTTCCTGTTTTTTCCATGTTTTTGACCCCTTTCATAGGAGATTTTGAAATGGAGTCCAAACGGAAGAAAATCCCCAAAAAGATTTTTTCTGAAACGGAAGAAGATCGGAGAACTTGGGAGCCAAGACAGAAGAGCCCCAGGGGCCCCACAAGCCCCCACCCCGCGGCCAGGGGGCGCGCTATCTAGGCTTGTGGGCCCCCTGGAGGTCCCCTGGCCTAGATTTTGCGCATATATATTCCCAAATATTCCCAAAAAAATCAAGGGACGATCGCAATTACTTTTCCGCCGCCGCAAGCTTCTGTCTCCGCAAGATCCCATCTGGGGCACGTCATGGTGCCCTGCCGGAGGGGGATTCGAATACGGAGGGCTTCTTCATCAACACCATGACCACTCCGATGATGCATGAGTAGTTCATCATAGACCTACGGGTCTATAGCTAGTAACTAGATGGCTTCTTCTCTCTCTTGGATCTTCAATACAAAGTTCTCCATGATCTTTATGGAGATCTATCCGATGTAATCTTCTTGGATCTTCATATCCTTGTAATTATCTTCGAGTTGTGGGTTTTGTTTGGCGAACTAGATCTATGATTCTTGCAATGGGAGAACTGCTTGGTTTTGGGTTCATACCGTGCGGTGACCTCACCCAGTGACAGAAGGGGTAGCGAGGCACGTATCGTGTTGTTGCCATTAAGGGTAAAAAGATGGGGTTTTCATCATTGGTTTGAGATTATCCCTCTACATCATGTCATCTTGCTTAAAGCATTACTCTGTTCGTCATGAACTCAATACACTAGACGCATGTTGGATAGCGGTCGATGTGTGGAGTAATAGTAGTAGATGCAGAAAGTATCGGTCTACTTGTCTCGGACGTGATGCCTATATGCTAGATCATTGCCTTAGATATCGTCATGACTTTGCGCGGTTCTATCAATTGCTCGACAGTAATTTGTTCACCCACCGTGATATTTGCTATTATGAGAGAAGCCTCTAGTGAACACTATGGCCCCCAGGGTCTACTCCAGACCATATATTCAGCCTTACACTTTTTACTTCGTTGCACTTTCCGCCTTCAGATCTCACTTTGCAAACAATCTTGAAGGGATTGACAACCCCTTTGAAGCGTTGGGTGCAAGCTTGTTTGTGTTTGCGTAGGTACTTTGGACTTGACGAGGTCCTCCTTCTGGATCGATATCTTGGTTCTCAAACTGAGGGAAATACTTACTGCTCCTATGCTGCATCACCCTTTCCTCTTCAATGGAAAAACCGACGCAAACTAGATAAGTAACAAGAGGAATTCCTAAGCTCTAGGGAAGGACTTTTGTTGCCGCAAGAGAAGAATTTCTAGCGCCGTTGCCGGGGAGGAAGATCAAGTCAAGAACTCATCCAAGTAGGTGTCACAAACTCATCTCTTGCATTTACTTTGTTTGCCAGTTGCCTCTCGTTTTCCTCTCCCCCACTTCACCAATTTGCCTTTTTCGTTCGCCTTTTCTTTCGCCTTTTCGTTCGCCCTTTTTCTCGGCCGCTTTTTTTGCTTGTGTGCTTGCTTGCTTGCTGAAGTCACCATGAACGAAAACACCAAACTTTGTGACTTCTCGAATACTAATAATAATGATTTTATTAGTACTCTGATTGCTCCCGCCACTAGTGCGGAGTCATACAAAATCAATGCCGCTTTCCTGAATCTTGTTATGAAAGAGCAATTCTCTGGCCTTCCTAGTGAAGATGACGCATCCCATCTCAATACCTTCATTGAGCTTTGCGATATGCAAAAGAAAAGAGACGTGGATAATGACATGATTAAATTTAAGCTTTTTCCTTTCTCGTGCGAGATCACGCAAATACTTGGTTTTCTTCTTTGCCCAAAAATAGTATCGATTATTAGGATAAGTGCAAAGATGCTTATATATCCAAGTATTTTCCGCCGGCTAAGATCATCTCTCTCCATAATTATATCATGAATTTCAAGAAACTTGATCATGAACATGTTGCACAAGCTTGGGAGAGAATGAAATTAATGATTAGAAATTGTCCCGCTCATGGCTTGAGTCTTTGGATGATTATTCAAATCTTTTACGCTGGCTTGAATTTCGCTTCTAGAAATATCTTGGACTCCGCCTCAGGTGGAACATTCATGGAAATCACGTTAGGAGAAGCCACAAAGCTCTAAGATAACATCATGACGAACTACTCTCAGTGGCACACTGAAAGGTCACCTACTAGTAAGAAGGTACACGCTATAGAAGAAATTAACTTGTTGAGTGCCAAGATGGATGAGTTAATGAATTTGGTTGCTAGTAGAAGTGCTCCTTTGGATCCTAATGATATGCCTTTGTCTTATTTGATTGAGAGTAGCAACACTAGCTTGGACGTTAATTTTGTTGGTAGGAATAACTTTGGCAACAACAACGCTTTTAGAGGAAACTATGTTCCTAGGCCTTTTCCTAGTAAATCCTCTAATAACTTTGGCAACTCCTACAACAATACCCATGGAAATTACAATAGATTACCCTCTGATCTAGAGAGTAATATCAAAGAGTTCATCAACTCTCAAAAAGATGTTCAATGCGTCCATAGAGGAAAAACTACTCAAAATTGACAATTTGGCTAAGAGCGTTGATAGGATTTCTTGTGATGTTGATGCTTTGAAAGTTAGATGTGCTCCTCCCAAAATCAACATGGATGAAACTTTGAAAGCTATGAGTGTTTCCATGATTGAGAGCCAACAAAAAACCGCCCAAATTCATGCTAGACATGAATGGTTAAAAAGGTGTATTCTCGTGATGAGAATCACGAAGATCTTAAAGTGCTTGGTGTGACTCCCATTGAATCTTTGTTTTCTTGTGTCAAACCTAATGATTATGGGGCTAGATATGAATCCACTTTGGTTGAAAAGTGACCCAAGGATTCGGAGTCCATCTATCTTGATGCTAACAGAATTAAAAGTGGAGTAGAAAACGTTAAAACTTTGAGTAGTAATGAAATTACTACCGTGGATTTCGAGGAATTCAATTATGATAGTTGCTCCTTGATTGAATGCATTTCTTTGATCAATCCATGTTGAACTCTCCACATGCTTATAGCCAAAACAAAGCTTTTACCGATCATATCGTCGAAGCTATGATAAAAGCTCTTGAAGAGAAACTTGAATTGGAAGTCTCTATCCCTAGAAAGCTTCATGATGAGTGGGAACCTACCATCAAAATAAAAATAAAAACTATGAGTGCAATGCTTTGTGTAATTTGGGTGCTAGTGTTTCTGCGATTCCAAAGTCTTTATGTGATATTCTGGGTTTTAATGAGATTGAAGAGTGTTCTCTTAATTTGCATCTTGCTGATTCTACTATCAAGAAACCCATGGGAAGGATCAATGATGTTCTTATTATTGCAAATAGGAACTATGTACCCGTGGGTTTCATTGTGCTTGACATTGATTGCAATCCTACATGCCCTATTATTCTTGGTAGAGCTTTCCTAAGGACTATTGGTGCTATCATCTATATGAAGGAAGGGAATACTAGATTTCAATTTACTTTAAGGAAGGGAATGCAACACTTTCCTAGAAAGAAAATAATATTGCCTTATGAATCCATGATGAGGGCTACTTATGGTTTGAGCACCAAAGACGGCGATACGTGATTCTATCGCTCCTATGCCTAGCTAAGGGCGTTGAACAAGCGCTTGTTGGGAGGCAACCCAATGAATTTATATTTTTATTTCTGTTTTGTTGCGTCCACACTTTCCTAATTCTGTTGTAATTGTGTTTTTTGTGTTTCTTTTTGTGTAGTCTTGGTAATGGTTGTTTGATCCTGCTGGAAAAATACATAAACTTTTCTCTCACGAGATGATTTTTAATTTTTATTCAGAAATAGCTTTTGAGTTGATTCTTTTTGCTTCTGATTGATATGCTTTTTCCCCAGACAGTCGTAATATTTCAGATTTTTTGAGGTATCATAAGTATACAAAGTATACAGATTGCTACAGACTGGTCTGTTTTTGACAGATTATGTTTTTGTTGAGTTGGCTGCTTGTTTTAATGAAACTATGGTTAGTATCAGGGGGTACTAGCCATGGAAAAGTGAGAATACAGTAGCCCATCATCAATATAGATGGAATTCAAGTTTGCTACTGTACCAAAAGAAGTGGTAGTTTGTTTTCTTGTACTAATGTTATCACAAGTTTCTGTTTAAGTTTTGTGTTGTGAAGTTTTCAAGTTGTGGGTGACGTTCTCATGGACAAAGAGATAAGGAGTGGAAATATCTCAAGCTTGGGGATGCCCAAGGCATCCCAAGCCAAATTCAAGGACACCAAAAAGCCTAAGCTTGGGGATGCCCTGGGAAGGCATCCCCTCTTTCGTCTTCAATCCATCGGTAACATTACTTGGAGCTATATTTTTATTCACCACATGATATGTGTTTTTCTTGGAGCGTCTTGTATCTTAGGAGTCTTTTCTTTTTGTTGTGTCACAATCATCCTTGTTTTACACCTTTTTGAGAGAGAGAGAGATACATGCACTCATCATGATTTTGCTAGAATGCTCATAGTGCTTCACTTATATCTTTTGAGCTAGATAATTTTTGCTCTTGTGCTTCACTTATATCTTTAGAGCACGGCGGTGCGTGATTTGGTAGTTGGCTTATGCTATGGAATTAGTTCCAAATGTGCTAGGTACCCAAAGAGGATGCAAAAACCTCCATCTTCATGTGCATTGAATAGAAAGAGAAGTTTTGATTCTTCTCAATTAGTTTTGAGATGTGGATTCGGTAATATTGAGAGTTATGTTACTAGGGTGTTGTGAATCTAGAGATACTTGTGTTGGAGTTAGTGATTCCCGTAGCATGCACGTATGGTGAACCGCTATGTTAGGAAGTCGGAGCATAATTGATCTATTGATTGTCATCCTTTGTGTTGAGGTCGGGATCGCGCGATGGTTTACACCTACCAACCCTTCCCCTCGGAGTATGCGTTTAGCACTTTGTTTCGATTACTAATATTTTTTTTGCAATAAGTATGTGAGTACTTAATGACTAATGTGAGCCCATGGTATAGATGACTTTCACCTTCCACCATTTCTAGCCTCTCTAGTGCCGCGCAATTCTCGCCGGTGCACAAACCCACCAAATTCCTTCCTCAAAACAGCCACCATACCTACCTACTATGGCATTTTCATAGCCATTCCGAGATATATTGCCATGCAACTCCCACCGTTCCGTCTCATGACTTGTGCCGTCACTCTCATATTGCCATTGCATGATCATACTAGATCGTTGCACATCCCGGTACACTGTCGGGGGCATTTCCTATGGAGTCATCATCATTGTGATCTTTGAGCTGTGAGTAAATAAAAGTGTGATGATCATCATTATTAGAGCATTTTCCCATGTGAGGAAATTAAAAAAGAGAGGCCAAAGATCCCAAAAACAAAAAAAGAAAATAAAAAAGAGGCCTAAGAGCCCAAATAGAAAAAGGAAAGAGAGAAAAAGAGAGAAGGGACAATGCTACTATCTTTTTCCACACTTGTGCTTCATGATTAGCACCATGTTTTTCATGATTGAGAGCTTCTTGCTTTGTCACTACCATATGCTAGTGGGAATCTTCATTTTATAACTTGGCTTGTATATTCCAATGATGGGCTTCCTCAAATTGCCCTAGGTCTTCGTGAGCAAGCAAGTTGGATGCACACCCACTAGTTTTCCTCTTGAGCTTTCACATACTTATAGCTCTAGTGCATTTCTTGTATGGCAATCCCTACTCATTCACATTGATATCTATTAATGGATGTTGACGAGCAACTATTCCTAACTTGATGCCTCCCCGGTAACGGTGCCAGAAAAGAGCTGCTTCCAGTTGCTCAACAATTAGCAATTGTCTTGCAATGGCCCACTAGTGTGTGGGATCGCGACAGTTTTCGAGGGTAGAGTATTCAACCCAAATTTGTTGGTTCGACATGATGGGAGTGAAAGGATATTCTCCAGTATTAGCAGTTGAGTTTTCGGCTCAACCACACCTGAAAGATTAGTATCTGCCAGCAGGATATAAGCAGCAAAGGTAGTATGATAGCAACGGTGCCAGGAAAGAATCTGTTGACGGCAGATTCTCCCTAACTGAAGTATCAATGGCGCCAGAAAAGTATTGTAGCAGGTAGCAGTAGGGTAACGAGTAACAGAAGTGGCAAGGAACAGCAATAGTGACAGCAGTAGCAAGTAGCAGCAGTAGCAAGTAACAGCAACAACAAGTAACAGTAGTAGCAATAGTAGTGGCTGCAGCAGCAGGACAAAGCAAGTAACAGTAGCAGCAACAGTAGTAACGGCAGAGCAAGTAACAATGGCAGTGGGACAAACTCGTAGGCAATGGATCGGTGATTTGTTGGATGACATTCATCATGCAACAGTTATAACACGGAGAGATACGTGACTAGCTCCCGTTCGTCAATGTGATTTAGGCATGCATTCCGTGTGTAGTCATACGTGCTTGGGGAAAAGAACTTGCATGACATGTATTGTCCATCCCTCCCGTGGCAGCGGGGTCCAAATGGATACTACGGGATATTAAGGTTCTCCTTTTAATAAAGAACCGGACCAACGCATTAGCACTTGGTGAACACATGAACTCCTCAAACTATGGTCATCATCGGGAGTGGTTTCAGATCATAACACATAGTAGGTAACTACAACTTGCAAGATCGGATCTAAAACACACATATATTGGTGACAACATAATAATTTCAGATCTGAATTCATGGCACTCGGGACCTAGTGACAAGCATTAAGCATGGCAAAGTAGTAGCAACATCAATCTCAGAACACAGTGGATACTAGGGATCAATCCCCTTCAAAACTAACTCGATTACATGATAGATCTCATCCTACTCATCACCGCCCAGCGAGCCTACGAATAGATTACTCACGAACGATGAAGAGCTTCATGGAATTGGAGAGGGAAGAAGGTTGATTATGACGATGGCTACGATCTCCTTGATCCGGAGCCCAAAACGGACTCCAGATCTGCCCTCCAGGGCAAGAACGGGATGTGGCGGCGCCTCTGGATCGTGAAACGCGATGAACTCTTCACTCCTGATTTTTTCCGGGATGAAAGGGAATAAATAGCGCTGGAAATTGGGGCGACAAAGCCACGTGGGCCCCACAAGCCCGGTGGCCGTGGCCAGGGGGAGGCCGCGGCTACAGGGCTTGTGGCCCACTGGCCTATCCCCTCCGGTGGATCTTTGCACAGGTATTTTTCATATTTTCCAGAAATATTCTCCGTAAATTTTCAGGACGTTCCGAGAACTTTCATTTCTGCACAAAAACAACACCATGGCAATTCTGCTGAAAACAGCGTCACTCCGGGTTAGTTCCATTCAAATAATGCAAATTAGAGTCCAAAACAAGGGCAAAAGAGGTTGGAAAAGTAGATACGATGGAGACGTATCAACTCCCCCAAGCTTAAAACCTTGCTTGTCCTCAAGCAACTCAGTTGACAAACTGAAAGAGAAAGAAAAACTTTGACAAACTCTGTTTGATCTTGTTGTTGCAACTATGTCTAACTCATAACCAGAATTTCAGCAATATCACAAGTTAACCACATAAGCAAGTGACACATAGGTCTCATGCTAAACTAATATCAATGGCATAATCAGCTAGCGAGCAAATAATAATGAGTTTCAGATACCAACAATTCAATCAAAACAAGCATGAAGCAATATGAATAGGTGGTATCTCGCTAGCTCTTTCTGAGACCGCAAAACATAAATGGAGAGCACTTTCAAGGATCAAGGGCTGACTAAACATTGCAATTCATAGCAACAAAGATCCAGTCATAGTCATACTCAATATCAATCAAAAGCAAAGCATAAAAATGACAGAGCTGCTCTCAGATTGGTGCTTATATAAGAAGAGGATGACTCAACAGGAAAATAAATAGACAGGCACTTCGCAGAGGGAAGCATTGATTTGTAGAGGTGCCAGAGCTCAAGCTTAGAAAACAGAGATAATAATTTTGGGTGGCATGCTTTCATTGTCAACGCAATGACCAAGAGTTCTCAATATCTTCCATGCTACTCATGCTATAGGCGGTTCCCAAACAAAAAAGTAAAGTTTTAACTCCCCCAACACAAATCAATCACACTCCACGGCTAGCCGAATCCTCGGGTACCGTCCATACTAACATCAATCCGGGGGGAGTCTTGTTTTAGAGTTATGTTTTCGATTTAAGCGTGGAACTGGGCATTCCAATTACCGGCCCCTTTCTTGTGAATGACAGTGAATAAACACATGTCGAGGATAACAAGCCTAACATGGAAGATACCAATAGCCCCCAGTCACCACATGAGCGGTTCGAGCAAGCAAAACAGATTATTTCTTGAAGGTTTAGAGAATGGCACATGCAAATTTACTTGGAACGGCAGGTAGATACCGCAAATAGTAGGTATGGTGGAATCTCATGGAAAAACTTTTGGGTTTATGGAAGTGAATGCACAAGCATTATTCCGCTTAGTACAAGTGAAGGCTAGCAAATGGCTGGGAAGCGACCAACTAGAGAGCGACAACAGTCATCAAGATGCAATGAGTTTGACTAACATTGAGTGCAAGCATGAGCAGGATATAAATCACCATGTATACGAACATCATAGATGCTATGTTGATTTTGTTTCAACTACATGCATGAACATGCGCCAAGTCAAACCACTTGAATCATTCAAAGGAGAATACCATCCTATCATACTACATCATAGTCATCTCAAAATCTATGTTGGCATTCAAGACAAACCATTATAAGCTCCTAGCTAATTAAGCATGGCATCAGAAACTATGATCTCTAAGTTGTCATTGCAAACATGGTTCTCTCTCAACAAAGCTGAATCTGGGACGACAAGCTAGTCATATTTACAAAAACAAAATAGATACAGTTCATACCAGCTTTTCCAGTCTCAGTCACTTCATCATATATCATCATTATTGCCTTTCACTTGCACGATCGAACGATGTGAACAATAATAAGAGTGCTCGTGCATTGGACTAAGCTGAATCTGCAGGCAAACACAAAGGAGAAGACAAAGTAATATGGCTCTTTAACAAATGAACAGGTATGCATGCGAGAGCCACTAAACATTGTAACCATGGTCTTCTACCTCAACTCAAAAAAAATAAAACTATTTACACGGGAAAGCTCCCAACAAGCAAAATAAGAAAGGAAAAGCTTTTTGGGTTTTCTCAAAAGGACACAAAACAAGAAAACAAGAAAACGAAAATAAACTAGCATGGATAATACAGTGGCAAAGTGTAAACACCGACTAACAAAGTGAAAGCATAAGCATGAATGTAAAGTTGGTGCAAACATGTACTCCCCCAAGCTTAGGCTTTTGTCCTAGCTTGGTCTACTCCCAAGGACGGTCTTGGCGAAACCCAAAATCATAATCGGGGTTATACGGGAGCGCTGCAGCCACTGCCTGAATAGCTGCCTCACGCAGACGAGCAGCCTTCGCCTCCCTCTCATACTCCTCTACCTCTCCTCTGGTTATGTAATATCTTTGTTTTACCTAAAAGTCAAAGAAAGTAGGAGCAGGAAGGGTAATATGGAAAACACACTGTCGGTTAAATATTAATCGGTATAGGAGGGATTCATCATCCCTCTCAAGGAACTGGTAGCGTGTCATAGCGACGCGGTCAAGGAAAGCTGTATGGAGCGGGGGATCTCCTGCGCGGATGGGTACTCCAAGAAAATTTGTTATGCGAGTGGCATAGATCCCGCCAAAGAAATCTCCATCAATAGCATTCTTATTCAGCCTCCTTGCTATAATAGCTCCCATGTTGAAGCTTTTGTCACCCGTCACTGCTCTCTTAAGGATACTAAGGTCGGATGCGCATAGGTGACAATGTTCAACCTTGCCGTTAATGCATCTACCTATGAAGAGGGAAAAGTAGTGCAAGGCAGGGAAATGAATGCTTCCTATGGTAGCTTGTGTGATGTCTCGAGTTTCTCCAACAGTTATACTAGAGACAAAATCTCTAACCGAAGACTTAGCAGGATCATTAAGACTACTCCCATCGGGTATCTTGCAAATCCTATTGAAATCTTCCAAATCGATGGTGTAGGATTTATCATACAAATCAAACAGTATGGATGAGTCACAACCAACTGAAAATTTAAATCTACTCACGAAAGAGGTAGTGAGCATAGCATACTGTTCACATTTATCTGAGAGGAATTCTTCTAACCCGGCATTGCAGACAAGTGTGTCAAACTCATCCTTGAAGCCTGCTTCGATCATGAACTCATCGGAAGGCCATTCACATGGTTATACCGGTGCGTCCCTTAGTTGATAAGGATCGGGCTCCCGAATAGAAAGTCGGGGACCCTTCTTACTTGAGGAACCACCATGAAACTTCCTTCAGAACATAATTTCTTTTTGCTGAAATTTTTGAAGTTCAAGAGAAAAGTGAATAAAGACCAACCACACCTTATAGCAACTACTCCTACTAGTGCCTAGAGACCATATCACGCGCTAAAACTACTTGGGACCAGCTAAAATTAACATTTCAAGCTCAAGAACAGGGTCACCAAGGTAGTAATAATACGCGAAGGATAAAGCACTAGAGTAGAAACTAATTCGACCAATGGAGGAGTCACTTACAAAAGAGTTATTTCCCCAAAACGGTTCGGAGAATGGTGCTTTGAGCAAGGAGATCGAAAATCACAGCCAAATAAGCAAGAACACGGGTTTGAGCTGTGAAACGATTTTTTCTGGAGGTAGAAGAAGAGGATGGGAGCTGGAATGAGTGGAGGGGGTCCCTGTGGACCCCACAAGCTTGGTAGCCGCGACCAGGGGGAGGCCGCGGCTACAAGGCTTGTGGCCCACTGGTGTGGCCCCCAGGCCAGCTCTCAGTCCTAGTATTTTTCAAAAAATCCAGAAAAAATCATATTTGATTTTCAGGACCATCGGAGAACTTTTATTTTCTGGGTACTTTTCTCCGGGACGCTAAAACAGGAAACAGGGAAAACTAAACTAAATCTATCATTTTTCTTCTAAGCAACAGAAAGGGAAAGCTTAAAACAGAGGTATGTGACTCCTTGATTCATCCATTTCATGGTCATCGAAAGAAATCCGTCAATGGGGTTGATCAAATCCTCATGAGAAAACATTTTCAAATCGCAAAAGGAAACGGAGAATTGTCGAATAGCCACTAAGTCACCTCAATGGGGATATGAATCCCCCCAACAAGTAAATCATACTTCATCTTAACACGAGGAATAGGGCATTCAAAGCTCCCAATAAGAATCGATGAAGTTTTTTTGATAGCATTGATGCAATGTACTTGATATCGTTTCTTTGGAAAGTGCATTGTATGCTCATTACCATTGACATGGAAAGTGACATTGCCTTTGTTGCAATCTATAACAGCCCCTGCAGTGTTTAAAAAGGGTCTTCCGAGGATGACAACCATGGCATCGTCCTCAGGAATATCCAAGATAACAAAGTTTGTTAAGATAGTGGTGTTAGCAACCACAACAGGCACATCCTCACAAATGCCGACAGGGAAAGCAGTTGATTTGTCGGCCATTTGCAGAGAGATTTCAGTGGGTGTCAACTTATCCAGTTCAAGTCTACGGTAAACGGAGAGAGGCATAACACTAACACCGGCTCCAAGGTCACATAAGGCAGTTCTTATGTAGTTTCCTTTAATGGAGCAAGGTATAGTGGGCACTCCGGGATCACCAAGTTTCTTAGGAGTTCCACCTTTGAAAGTGTAATTGGCAAGCATGGTGGAGATCTCAAGATCTGGTATCTTCCGTTTATTAGTCACGATATCTTTCATGTACTTGGCATATGGAGACATTTTGAGCATATCAATTAACCGCATCTGCAGAAAGACGGGTCTCAACATTTCAATAAAGCGCTCAAAATCCTCATCATCCTTTTTCTTGGATGGCTTAGGAGGAAAGGGCATAGGTCTCTGAACCCATGGCTCCCTTACTTTACCATGCTTCCTAGCAGTGGAGTCATTCTAATCGTATCTCTTAGGTTGTGGGTTATCAGGATTAACCGTAGGTTCAATCTCCACATCCTTATCATTGCTAGATTGAGCATTATTATGAACATCGTTGTCCATATTGTCACCAGGTTCATGTTCACCACCAGATTGTGTTTCTGCATCAGACGCAGAAATATCAATTGGTTCTTCAGGTGTGACAATATTTGGTGAACTGACATGTAGGTTTCTATCATCCTTCTTCTTATTCTTAGGATGACTCGGTGTATCAGCATTAATTCCTTGAGAATCTTGATCAATTCTCTTAGGATGGCCTTCAAGATACAAAGGTTCCTGAGTCATTTTGCCTCCTCTAGTAATGACTCTGACAGAGTTGTCATTTAATTCATTGAGCAAGTCATTCTGAGCATTAAGTACTTGTTCTACCTGAGTAGTAATCATAGAGGCATGTTTACTCACAAGCTTCAAATCATTGACATTTCTGTCTACACAAGCACTTAAATGACTAAGCATACGATTACTTTGTTCCAATTGTCTGCTAACATAATCATTGAAACTCTGTTGTTTGACAACAAAGTTGTCAAATTCATCAAAGCATAGGCTAGCAGGTTTGTCAAAAGGAATATCACTCTCATTGAATCTACGCAGAGAATTCACCTCTACTACTTGTATCGGGTTATCGAGACCATAGATCTCTTCGATGGGCGATAGATTTTTGACTTCTTCAGATCTAATGCCTTTCTCTTGCATAGATTTCTTGGCTTCTTGCATATCTTCGGGACTAAGGAATAGAATACCTCTTTTCTTAGGAGTTGGTTTAGGAGGTGGTTCGGGAATAGTCCAAGCATTATCGTTGATCAAGATGTTATTCAGTAGAATCTCATCTTGTTCTATAGTTTGTTCCCTAAAAACACAACCGGCACAACTATCTAGGTGATCTCTAGAAGCATCGGTAAGTCCGTTATAGAAGATATCAAGTATCTCGTTCTTCTTAAGAGGGTGATCAGGCAAAGCATTCTGTAGCTGGATGAGCCTCCCCCAAGCTTGTGGGAGACTCTCTTCTTTGAGTTGAGCAAAGTTGTATATTTCCTGCAAGGCAGCTTGCTTCTTATGGGCAGGGAAATATTTCTCATAGAAGTAATAGACCATATCCTGGGGACTACTCACACACCCAGGAGCAAGAGAAGTGAACCAGGCTTTAGCGTCATCCTTTAGAGAGAAATGAAACAACTTAAGGATATAGTAGTAGCGGATCTTCTCCTCACTAGTGAAAAGGGTGGCTATACCATGTAGTTTGGTAAGATGGGCTACGACCGTCTGAGACTCATAACCGTGAAAAGGATCAGATTCGACTAGAGAGATTATCTCAGGGTCGACAGAGAATTCATAATCCTCATCAGTGATAAATATAGGTGAAGTGGCAAACTTCGGGTCGTATTTCATCCTAGCTTTCAGAGATTTTTCCTTCCACTTAAGAAGTAATTTCTCAGCGTCATAGGCATCCTTACACGCAAGAAAATCCTCAGCTATCTCTCCCTCCATAACATAACCCTCAGGTATATCAGGCAATTCATATCTAGGACAGCTAGATCTAGCAGGAGAAAAAGCAGGTTTTATCTCAATAGTATCGGAAGTTTCAGAAGCATCACGAGCATTGGCAGTAACTCTAGCAATATGAGCATCAAGGAATACCCCTAGTGGCATATCAGGCAAAGTAGTATCTCTAGCAGTATCAAGCATAGCATCATCAAGCACAGGCGACATATCAAGATTTCTAGTAGGAGGTGGCGTCGCAAACTTACTCATAAGTGAAGGTGAATCAAGTGCAGAGCTAGATGGCAGTACCTTACCTCCCCTCGTAGTTGAGGGCAAGACTTTGGTTCTTGGATCTTTCAGATTCTTCATAGTGATCAGCAGATATAAATCCCAAGTGACTCAGAGAATATAGCTATCCTCCTCGGCAACGGCGCCAGAAAAGAGCTATTGACGGGCAACTATTCCTGACTTGATGCCTCCCCGGCAACGGCGCCAGAAAAGAGCTTCTTCCAGTTGCTCAACAATTAGCAATTGTCTTGCAATGGCCCACCAGCATGTGGGATCGCGGCAGTTTTCGAGGGTAGAGTATTCAACCCAAATTTGTTGGTTCGACACGATGGGAGTGAAAGGATATTCTCCAGTATTAGCAGTTGAGTTGTCGGCTCAACCACACCTGAAAGATTAGTATCTGCAAGCAGGATATAAGCAGCAAAGGTAGTATGATAGCAACGGTGCTAGGAAAGAATCTGTTGACGGCAGATTATTCCTAACTGAAGTATCAAGGGCGCCAGAAAAGTATTGTAGCAGGTAGTAGCAGGGTAACGAGTAACAGCAGTGGCAAGGAACATCAATAGTGACAGCAGTAGCAAGTAGCAGCGGTAGCAAGTAACAGCAACAACAAGTAACAGTAGTAGCAACAGTAGTGGCAGCAGCAGGAGGACAAAGCAAGTAACAGTAGCATCAACAGTAGTAACGGTAGAGCATGTAACAATGGCAGTGGGACAAACTCATAGGCAATGGATCGGTGATTTGTTGGATGACATTCATCATGCAACAGTTATAACACAGAGAGATACGTGACTAGCTCACGTTCATCAATGTGATGTAGGCATGCATTCCGTGTGTAGTCATACGTGCTTAGTGAAAAGAACTTGCATGACATCTATTGTCCATCCCTCCCGTGGTAGCGGGGTTCAAATGGATACTACGGGATATCAAGGTTCTCCTTTTAATAAAGAACCGGACCAACACATTAGCACTTGGTGAACACATGAACTCCTCAAACTATGGTCATCACCGGGAGTGGTTCCGGTTATTGTCACTCCGGGGTTGCCAGATCATAACACATAGTAGGTAACTACAACTTGCAAGATCGGATCTAAAACACACATATATTGGTGACAACAGAATAATTTCAGATCTGAACTCATGGCACTCGGGCCCTAGTGACAAGCATTAAGCATGGCAAAGTAGTAGCAACACCAGTCTCGGAACATAGTGGATACTAGGGATCAATCCCCATCAAAACTAACTCGATTACATGATAGATCTCATCCTACTCATCATCGCCCAGCGAGCCTATGAATAGATTACTCACGAACGATGAAGAGCTTCATGGAATTGGAGAGGGAAGAAGGTTGATGATGACGATGGCGTCGATCTCCTTGATCCGGAGCCCAAAACGGACTCCACATCTGCCCTCCAGGGCAAGAACGTGATGTGGCGGCGCCTCTGGATCGTGAAACGAGATGAACTCTTCTCTCCTGATTTTTTTCGGGACGAAAGGGAATAAATAGCGCTGGAATTGGGGGCGGCAGAGCCACGTGGGCCCCACAAGCCTGGTGGTCGTGGCCAGGGGGAGGCCGCGGCTACCGGGCTTGTGGCCTACTGGCCCGTCCCCTCGGGTGGATCTTTGCGCAGGTATTTTTCATATTTTCCAGAAATATTCTCCGTAAATTTTCAGGACGTTCCGAGAACTTTCATTTCTGCACAAAAACAACACCTTGGCAATTCTGCTGAAAACAGCGTCACTCCGGGTTAGTTCCATTCAAATCATGCAAATCAGAGTCCAAAACAAGGACAAAAGAGTTTGGAAAAGTAGATACTATGCAGACGTATCAATGGCCATCTTCATAGCCTATTGATACGCCGAGTTAGTGTGACCATCTCCTCCTTTTTGTCTCACAACCACCACCACAATCTATTCCACCTATAGTGCTATATCCATGGCTCGCGCTCATGTATTGCTTGATAGTTATAAAAAGTTTGAGAAAGTAAGAGTGCAAAAACAATTACTTGGCCAATTCCGGGGTTGTGCATGATTTACATTAGTTGTGTGACGATGATGGAGCATAGCCAGATTATATGATTTTGTAGGGATAACTTTCTTTGGCCTTGTTATTTTGAAAGTTCATGATTACTTTGCTAGTTTGCTTGAAGTATTATTGTTTTCATGTCAATAGCAAACTATTGTTTTGAATCTTACGGATCTGAACATTCATGCCACGTGAAAGAAGTTGCAATGGACAACTATGCTAGGTAGCATTCCACATCAAAAATTCATTGTTTATCACTTCCCTACTCGAGGACGAGCAGGAGTTAAGCTTGGGGATGCTTGATACGTCTCCAACGTATCTATAATTTTTGATGGTTTCATGTTATTATCTTGTGAAACTTTGGATGTTTTGCATGCCTTTTATTTATTTTCTGGGACTAACTTATTAACTCAATGCCAAGTGCCAGTTCCTGTTTTTTCCATGTTTTTGACCCCTTTCATAGGAGATTTTGAAACAGAGTCCAAACGGAAGAAAATCCCCGAAAAGATTTTTTCTGAACGGAAGAATATCGGAGAACTTGGGAGCCAAGCCAGAAGAGCCCCAGGGGCCCCACAAGCCCCCACCCCGCGGCCAGGGGGTCGCGCCATCCAGGCTTGTGGGCCCCCTGGAGGTCCCCTGACCTAGATCTTGCGCCTATATATTCTCAAATATTCCCAAAAAAATCAAGGGGCGATGGCAATTACTTTTCCGCCGCCGCAAGCTTCTGTCTCCGCAAGATCCCATCTGGGGCACGTCCTGGTGCCCTGCCGGAGGGGACGATTCGGATACGGAGGGCTTCTTCATCAACATCATGATCTCTCCGATGATGCCTGAGTAGTTCACCATAGACCTACGGGTCCATAGCTAGTAACTAGATGGCTTCTTCTCTCTCTTGGATCTTCAATACAAAGTTCTGCATGATCTTCATGGAGATCTTTCCGATGTAATCTTCTTTTGTGGTGTGTTTGTCGAGATCCGATGAATTGTGGATTTATGATCAGATTACCTATGAATATTATTTGAGTTTATTATGATCTCTCTTATGCATGATTTCGTATCTTGTAATTCTCTTCGAGTTGTGGGTTTTGTTTGGCCAACTAGACCTATGATTCTTGCAATGGGAGAAGTGCTTGGTTTTGGGTTCATACCGTGTGGTGACCTCACCCAGTGACAGAAGGGGTAGCGAGGCGCGTATCGTGTTGTTGCCATCAAGGGTAAAAAGATGGGGTTTTCATCATTGGTTTGAGATTATCCCTCTACATCATGTCATCTTGCTTAAAGCGTTACTCTGTTTGTCATGAACTCAATACACTAGATGCATGCTGGATAGCGGTCGATGTGTGGAGTAATAGTAGTAGATGCAGAAAGTATCGGTCTACTTGTCTCGGACGTGATGCCTATATGCTAGATCATTGCCTTAGATGTCGTCATGACTTTGCGTGGTTCTATCAATTGCTCGACAGTAATTTGTTCACCCACCGTGATATTTTCTATTATGAGAGAAGCCTCTAGTGAACACTATGGCCTCCAGGGTCTACTCCACACCATATTTTCAGCCTTACACTTTTTACTTTGTTGCACTTTCCGCCTGCAGATCTCACTTTGCAAACAATCTTGAAGGGATTGACAACCCCTTTGAAGCGTTGGGTGCAAGCTTGTTTGTGTTTGCGCAGGTACTTTGGACTTGACGAGGCCCTCCTTCTGGATCGATACCTTGGTTCTCAAACTGAGGGAAATACTTACTGCTCCTGTGCTGCATCACCCTTTCCTCTTCAAGGGAAAAACCGACGCAAACCAGAGAATTAACAAGAAGAATTCCTAAGCGCCAGGGAAGGACTTTTGTTGCCGCAGCAGGGACACATGCAAGCAATCCATCACGCAACTGACTCGCCGGGAATCAAGCCCTTTGACCTCCACCCTCCGCCCTCCTTTCTCCCAAGTTCTCCATTAATGCTCCTCCTTCTCCTTCATTCTTATTTATAAGCACCACCATTGGGGATCACATCCTTCTCCGATGGAGGAGAAGGCAGCCAACACGCGAGGGCAGGCCGAGGCAGAATCACAAGAGCATCCAGCGAGCGTGGACTTCATCAGCGCCCTCCCGTCGAGATGTTGGTAACCATCATGTCCCTCATACCAGTCAATTATGTCGTGCGGACCGCCGTCCTCTCTCTACGGTGGCGCCCCCTCTGGCACTCCACCCCTTGGACCTCATCGACGATGACGAGCTCTACAAACGGGATCGCAAAGATGAAGATGCATTGTCCCACATCCTCGCCACACACACTTGGCCAGTCTGATGTCTTGTCATCGGCAAGTTCCATTCAACCTGGAAGGTCGAACCAAGTTTCACCAGTGGTACTTATCCCCCGCCCTAGATCAGCTCAAGGAGATCATAGTTGAAGCTGGATATCACCGCTCGCTGCCTCCGTCCGCACTACCTCATGCCCACACCCAGATTAATGTTGCGCACGCTCTTAATCCCCCTAAACTGAAGGACCTAGAGAACATTGGCATCAGCATCTCGAAGGAGGATTTGGTTGTACTGGGTTTGAGTACCTTCGTCTTCAAGTCATGTTTGGGTTGAGTAGCCTCCACATCGCTGCAACGAATGCCTGTTTCATTTATGTGCATGGATGGTTGATACTTGTGGTCTGCGTTGGGTTTTCCGTGAAGAGGAACGAGTGAAGGAGATAAGTATTTCCCTTAGTGAGAACCAAGGTTATCGAACCAATAGGAGTAACACACAACCCCCATCTCGAGTGACTCCACACAAAGAAACAAACACTTGCACCTAACGCGAGCAAGAGGGTGTCCAATCCCCTTGGACTCGTTATTAGCAAGCAAGTAAAGTGTGTAGATGATAGTTGATAATTGTAAAATAAATAAAATGTAAATGAAGGCAGTGAGGTAATTGTAACATTTGTAAATATATTAGTGAATAGACCCGGTGAAAGCACAACTTCTCCCTCGGTGGTTTTGGTAATTAATAACAACATATATGTCATTGGACTAATGATTCTATCTAGTATATTAGAGGAAAAGTTCAATGATGGATTGGCTAAGGATAGTGAGGAGGTCACCTAGATGCAAGGAACCTCTATTGCCAACAAGTTTCAAAACACTACATTTTACATTTTGTGAGAAAACACATTTGAGTCCATAGGAAAGCCAATACTATTAACAAAATAATTTTCTAACCATGGTGGTAGCTACACATGGCCCCAATTTTTATCTCTAATTAATTTGACAAATTATGTTGAAATATGAAAAATAACTCTATAGCGAAAATTCTCGTTGTTTTGGACCAGCTAGGAAAGCAAACATGCAATTATGCCAAAAAGGTGTCGGGACCTCGATCGTAAGCCATAGGAATCCAACATGTAACACATTGCATCCCTTTGCGGTCTCACGCATGATTAACCCCACGGCTGCCACCTTACCTTAGCCGGGACCGTTGGTGACTTTTGACTCATGTATGCAGTTGTGTCTCTAGCATTCTAATGTCAAAGAACCCGGGTCGACATAACTAGTCATAAACTCAAGTGGCTCAACTGTACAAAGACAATCATACATAACCCAGCAAAGTAGGTGTCGGTCATCAGCGAGTGTAGACGAGTCGTAGCAAGCTACAAGGACTCCATTACATCGCGTGAAATTTCCCCGTAGGGACAGACACAACAACTAAGGAGGATACATGTTGGTCCACCAATGTGTCCGGAGCAGTAGCGAACTACCAAGGCTCGGTGGAAGCACAAAGGGGCATTTTTCTGTATAGAGAGCTAATAAGGGCATACGACTAGGTGTCGAATCCCATACATATCACAGTACATCACACGTACGCATGACGTACTCGATATGCATAGATACAACAATGGCATCACAACATAACCATACAACATCACAACTTTTATTTAGAAGACTCGGAAGAGTCTCGCATAATAAGTGCATACAGGTAGGGGTCACATGACCCGACACTCAAGTCATACAAGCCATGCAGAAGCATTAAAGTTGTCTGAGTACCGACAGTTGAAAGGAAAAGGCATAAATCCTGACTATCTACAGATCCCTTCTGAAAGGGGCCAGGCGTAGCTAGGACACCAGCTACTCGTCATCATCGACGTCTAGATATAACCCACCTGTTAGCTCGTGGGTGTCTTCTGCAACATTTATTAAACAAACATGAGTACAAAGGTACTCAGCAAGACTTTAGAACAGATCTATCAACTCATGCACATTCATCAATAAAGGGGGGTGGGGGGTTTCATGCAGCAAGCCAGCTTTGACTCTTGGCTAGCCCATACTACAACTTCAAATAGTTTTAGACAACTTTGATAAGTCGTACACGAGTCCACTACCACCACAACAATACACTATCATGAACTCCTTCCTGTCTCCCTACGGGAATGCCATACATGATACTCACACTTGTCTTGATACTTTTATGAGTAGCCATTAAAGTTATCTAAGAACAACATATGTCTCCAAGTAGTCCATATCCGCGGACGCGACTATTCGAATAGATCATAACCCTGCAGGGGTGTACTTCTTCACACACACTCTCGCCACTTATCCCCATGTGCACTTTACGCACCTCGGAAACCTTCAAGCGGAAGCCCAGCGAGGGACTCGGCCACGACCCTTAACCATGCTAATACCTAGTCCAGGTTTATCGCCTATTTGAGAGTGAACCCGCACGGAAGTCCGACCGAAGTTTCCGCTATGTCCCCAAACGATGTGCGCAGGGTTCCCAAGCCCACCATCCGGGTGCCACTTGGTACACTGTGCCACTGCCTACCGCGTCACAGCCCACCTCTAAGGTCAGCACTATGCACGGCCTCCAACATGACTATAAACACCAGAAACTACTTGCAACTCCTGGACCGAGTACTAGGCGAAGCCGAGAGGGGTCGAGTTACCGGAACCCAATGTGTGGTAGTATCTAGTCTTGGATTTCATACACGGAACTCAGTTCCCAAAGACGGTTCCAATGAAACAACCCGCTATGTACTCCTACATAGCCTTTCATCGGTACCTTTACCAAATCAGGTTCTACACTTATTATTTGTAACTAGAACACATTCGTCCATTCTTGTTCATCACCGAGATGAAACAGACCTGACACAACTCTAGGTATAGCAAGCATAGCAGGATAAGACACATCATGGATCAAGCAACTACCAGGTATGCTAGGTTGCAAGGTTTAGCTATTTACTGTGACAATGACAGGTCATGCAAAGGAATGGGCTCAGCTAATGAAGTAGAGCATTTGAAATATTTTGTCCTAATGCAATAAGTGAGAGCAGGAGCGGGAACATGGGATTTTATCGGGATGATCAAAAATGGTGCTTGCCTTGAATATCAGCGGAAGGATAAAAACCATCAGTCAGATATTCAGATGTATCCGGTGGGCCAGAGCCTACCGAAATAATAACAACAATCAATATCATACAAATGCAACAATATGATGCATGATCAAGGCATGAAATGAAATGTAGCATGAGCTAATGTGGCTATCAAAACCTTGGTTTGATGCTGATTTGAATTCAAAGTTCAAATATTGTTTAAAGTAGAACATTTATTAAATTCCTTTAACTGATTTGACCTGATGCTATATCATAACTTAGTTTGACATGCATGAAAGTATCACCATTGTATTCATTGAATTTTTATGATACTTTTTCATATATTATTTATTAAATTTGGAGCTATATTTCATTTTCTATGATTTTTCAAAGTTTTCAGCATTTTCTGGAATTATTTAAATCACAGAAATACATTTACTGCGTCATGGTGACGTCATCAGGGTCAACAGCGCCTGGGTATGGTCAAACTGACCAGTGGGGGTCACTAGTCAGTGTGACACGCGTAATCCCGCGCTGACCAGCCCCTAAGTGGGTTTAACCCACCTCTAGGGCCCACTTCGGTGGCTGTTAGCGTTAATTGACACAGGGTTAGGGTGGCCACGTCATGGCCCGCCGGAGGCTGACCGGCGGCGACCAAACCCACGGCGGTTCCTCGCCAGAGTTGCTCCAAATTGAGCTATAGGGCTCGGATTCGAGTGTCGAGAGCATTGGGACGAAGCCCAGGCTCGGCCTCATCCAACAAGGGCAGCGAGAGAGGCTGAGGGTGGCCGGAGGGCACCGGCGATGAGCTGTAGCGGCTGCGGAGCTCGGGTCCGACGATCATGGTGCTAGGGGGCGCGATGAGCTCGATTAAAAGGGGGGAAACCTCAGCTCACCGCGGAGCTGTCGGAGGCAACGAGAATAGAGAAGGGGCTTGGGGTCGGCTGGATCGACGACGAGGCTTCGCTGGCCGGAGATGGGGAACGACGGCGATGGGGCGATGCAGGGCTCGGGGGCTCGATTCTATTGGCGTGGAGGACGAGCTTGACGAGACGGAGATGATGGAGTGCTCGGGGAGGCTTGCTATGGCTGGAGACGGCGGCAAGCTCGAGCTCGAGCTCGGCTCCAATGACGACCGAGAGGAGAGAGGAAAGGAGGGAGAATGGGGAGATGGGCAGTGCGGGAATGAGCTCAGGAGGGTTATCTCCTCGCGGCCAGCGCAATGCGGGAGGCAAGCAACCACACAGCTGCGTGCCGCGGCGAGGAGAAACGGCGGCCACCTCCTGCTGCCGAGTGGCGAGGAGGAAGACGACAGGAACGAGTGGGACCGGCCAGGTAAACGTTAGATAAGTTTTTTCCTATTTTTTTTCTTCAATCTGTTTCTGTTTTGCATTTCTGGCACTAGTTTTATTTTATTTTTGCATCCAAACTATTCCTATAAATAGTGAAAATAATTGTGGGGTGTTATTTGGAATATTTCCAAGTCCACAAAAATGTTTGAGCATTTTATAATGTTCTGAAATATTTAAAACCAATTATTTAGGTATTATGAGTGGTTTCTGTGGTTTAATAAAAATGCCAAAAGTATTTTAAAAATAATATCCAGCCCTGAAATATTTTTTCCAATATTTATCAAAAAGGGTGGGCTTTTATGAAGGCCATTTTGGGTTCATTGAAATCACACACTATTTATTTAGGTTTAAACAAGGTGAGGTGCTAGGGTTTCTTTAATCCCTATTTCACTTTTAATGCAAGAATAAAACATGAGCACAATCTTGCTAATCACCAAATAGGAAATACAGGGATGTGACAACTCATTCCCATTCAAAAGAATCTCGTCCCGAGATTTGGAAGTCGTTGGGAAGAGAGCGGGGTACTCAAGTCGGAGACGGTCCTCTCTTTCCCATGTTGCTTCTTTTTCAGAGTGATTTGACCATTGAACTTTAAGAAACTTGAGGTTTCGACGTCGAGTGGTACGCTCAGCTTGATCGAGAATACGGACATGGTATTCTCGGTATGAAAGGTTATCCTGGAGATCAAGCGTTTCGTGGTCCACTTTACGAATAGGATCGGAGAAGCAACGCCTGAGTTGCGAGACGTGGAAAACATCATGAACCTTGGAATGATGCGGAGGAAGTTCCAATTGGTAGGCAACTTCTCCTCGTTTGGCAAGAATGCGAAAAGGACCAATGTAACGAGGAACCAATTTGCCTTTGATACCGAATCGATGGGTACCATTCAAATGTGTAACGCGAAGGTAAGCCTTCTCGTCAACTTCAAAGGTCACAACCTTCTGATGAAGATCATATTGGCTCTTTTGACGAGATTGGGCTGTTTTCAACTTTTCACGAATAATGCAAACTTGATCTTCTGCCTCCTGGATCATATCCGGACCAAAGACTTGCCTCTCTCCGGTTTCTGACCAACTAAGAGGTGTTCGACATCTTCGTCCATAGAGAACTTCAAAAGGGGCTTTGCCCAAGCTTGATTGATAACTATTGTTATAAGCAAATTCGGCGAATGGAAGACACTTCTCCCAATTCATACCGAACGATATAACACAAGCTCGAAGCATATCTTCTAGGATTTGATTGACTCTTTCTACTTGACCACTTGATTGAGGATGGAAAGCAGTGCTAAAGGAGAGATGGATCCCCATGGCATCTTGAAAGCTTTCCCAAAAATGAGAAGTAAAAATACTTCCACGGTCTGAATTAATCTCCAATGGAACACCATGAAGAGACACTATTTGAAAGATATATAACTCTGGTAGCTGGCTAGCTGTTATACTCTCACGAACTCGAAGAAAATGAGCTACTTTGGAAAGACGGTCAATGACCACAAAGATAGTATTATTCCCTTTCTTGGTCCTGGGAAATCCGGTGATGAAATCCATACTGACTTTATCCCATTTCCATTCAGGAATAGCTAAGGGTTGAAGGGTGCCAGCAGGCCTTCGATGTTCTGCCTTGACTCGACGACAAACGTCGCAGTTGGCTATGAACTGATCAATTTCTCTCTTCATCCTAGTCCACCAGAACTGTTGGCGTAGGTCCTGATACATTTTGGTACTACCATGATGTATCGTGAGAGGAGATTCATGAGCCTCCTTAAGGATCAACTGACGCAGATATTGTTTCTTGGGAACTACCAAATGGTTCTCAAAGAAAACAACACCCCGATCATCAACCGAGAAGGAATTGGCATTTCCCCCTTTAATATTATTCTTAATCCGGGAAATTCCAGTGTCATGCTTGTGGGCCTTTATGATTTGATCCACTAAGGTAGGTTTCGCCACCAGGTTGGAAAGAAATCCTTGACGAACAATGTGGAGGATCAACTTCCGAAATTCCTCATAGAGACGTGGTTGACCTCGTTGTAACATCAGATTGTTATAATAAGACTTACGACTTAGTGCATCAGCCATGACATTGGCCTTCCCCGGGGTGTAAGTTATTCCTAAGTCATAATTTGTGATCAACTCGACCCACCGTCTTTGCCTGAGATTCAAGTCCGGTTGGGTGAAGATATATTTCAGACTTTGGTGATCAGTGAAAAAATTCGCAACGATTACCAAGAAGGTAATGTCGCCAGGTTTTTAGTGCATGGACTACAGCTGCAAGCTTAAGATCATGCGTGGGATAATTATCCTCATGTCGACGCAACTGTCGAGATGCGGTATGCAATCACATGACGATCCTGCATGAGAATGCAACCTAATCCTTGTCACGAGGCGTCACAATAGATAACAAAGTCCTTGGAGAAATCTGGTGGTAGCAACACAGGTGCGGAAGTCAGGCGTCTTTTCAGTTCCTCAAAACTATGCTCACACTATGGTGTCCACTCGAACTTTTCATCTTTCTTGAGGAGTTCGGTTAGAGGCTTTGCAACCCTGGAGAAGTTCTCGATAAAGCGGCGACAATAGCTTGCTAGACCAAGAAAATTCCTAACTTGCTTAACCGATCTAGGTTGAGTCCAATCAAGGACGGCTGGAACTCTCTCGGGATTGACAACAATACCTTTACTAGATATTACGTGGCCTAGATAGGTCACTTCTGGTAACCAAAATTCACATTTTGAAAACTTCGCATAAAGGCGATGCTCTCGAAGTTTCATCAATACCAGCCTTAGATGCTCGACATGTTCTTATTTGTTCTTCGAGTAGATAAGAATATCATAGAGGTATACCATGATGAATTTATCCAAGTACTGCATGAAGATCGAATTCATCAAGCGAGAGAAGGCGGCTGGGGCATTGATTAAATCGAAGGACATGACAGTGTACTCGTATTGGCCATAACGAGTGACAAAGGCCGTTTTTGGAATGTCCCCGTTCTTGATCTTGATTTGATGGTATCCCAACCTCAAATCCATGTTAGAGAAGACTGAGGATCCAGCGAGCTGATCATACAGGTCATTGATCCTAGGGAGCGGATACTTGTTCTTTATGGTGACCAGATTAACTAGTCGATAATCTAAAACCATCCGATCCGTTCCATCCTTCTTCTTGACGAGGAGGACGAGTCAAGCCCAAGGAGAAGAGCTAGGACGAATGTAACCTTTATTCGAGGCCTCATCTAGTTGTTTCTTAAGTTTGACTAGCTCTAAGGGTACCATCTTATAGGGTCTTCTGGCTATTGGGATAGTTCCCGGAACAAGATCTATCACAAACTCTACATCCCTGTCAGGTGGAATTCCTACCAGTTCTTCTGAAAAAACATCCGGAAAGTCACGGACTACCGGAATGTCTTCAAGTTCTAGAAGAGGACTAGCATTGAGGAAATAGAGTTGGCATTTGGCAACTCGAGTTGAGACATTAACTATCTCACCCGATGGATGGGTAAGCTGAACATTCCTAGAATGGGTATCAATCTTGGCGTAATGAGATGACATCCAGTCCATACCCAAGATGATATTGATATCTGAGGCTTTAAGGGCTATCAAAGATGCTAGGAAAACTAGACTCTCCACTAGAATTTCATTGTCATCACTTATCCTAGGAGTCTGCCATCTACTACCAGGAGTTTGGACCACTAATGGAATTGGCATATCACAAAAGGGCATGTTATGAAACTGGGCATAACTTTTGGAAATGAAGGAATGAGATGACCCAGTATCAAAAAGAACAGACGCTGGGTGATGATTGACAAGGAGCGTACCCAAAATGACGTCGGGATCCTCTGCAGCTTCTTCTGCTGAAACATAATTCACGCGGCCACGCGCAGGAGTTGGCTTCACATAATATGCCTTGCCCGACTTGCCTTGCCCAACAGACTTCCCAGGTTGCTTGGCAGCGTTATTCTGAGGACACTCACGTGAATAGTGACCTGGTTCTCCACACTTGTAACAGATCACCTGATTGGCACGTGGTGCAGCATTGGTAGCTGGACCACCATAGGTCTTGGCTGGAGGGTTGGTCTGGTTTGCGTGAGGCGCCACATAGGATGGCCTCGGGGTATATCTTGGCGGCAGAGAACTATTCGGGATCCACACCCGGCGCTTCTGAAACGCTGAGCCGGATGAAGAGCCAGAATCACGAGAGTGCTTCTTCGTTGCTTCATAGTCGGTATGACCAGTCTCAACACTGATTGCCTTATTGACAAGAGCTTGGAAACTGGTACATTCATGAAGGCGCAGATCATGACGCAGTTCAGGGCTCAGTCCCTTGCGGAACTTTGCTTGCTTTTTGGCGTCAGTTGACACCTCTTCAGTTGCATAGCGAGCGAGATTTACAAACTCGCGGCCATAAGCATCCACAGTCAACTTTCCCTGAGTGAAGGCACAAAACTCCTCTCTCTTGCGGTCCATCAGACCCTCTGGAATGTGATGTAGACGGAAAGCTGTGCTGAAATCAGCCCAGGTGGCTGCTCGTCCGGCAGGACGCATAATTCATAATTCTCCCACCACAGATTGGCGGGGCCTTCAAGAAAGTAAGCAGCGAAGGTCTCCTTGTGAGCCTCAGCAATGTTGGCAGAATGTATCTTGCGCGATATACTGCACAACCAGTCATCATCGTCGAGAGGATCGACGGAATGATGGAACTTAGGGGGATTCAGCTTCACAAAGTCATTGAGGGACACTGAGTCATTCCGCGGTTGACGAGCCGTACTCTTCTCAATACACTCTAACAGACAGCTGGTCTCTCTCTTATTCCTTTCTGCCTCCAGCATAACCTCCGCCAGAGAAGGCGGGTGAGGTAGGTCCTCCTGAGCTGCTTGACTACCCTCTCCTGCTTATGGCTAGGGGCACGGTTGTGCGTGGTGAACACCATCCTGGCAAACAAACTCATAGCTTAGACTAGATCAAAATCAATACTAGCTATGTATTAAGAATGCACTGAACAACATGGAATGCGGAAATGAACATCCGAACAACATGGTAACAAGAAAACTATTATATATACACCATGGTTCATACACACCATAACATAGTTCAGTACAACCTCAAACTAAAGAGAAAACTACTAAAAAGATGATACTACTCATCAGAGGCTTTCCAAGCTTCCTATACATTATTTATCTATGCCTCCGGAACTCTTCTCACAACATAGTCATATTCCACCAGACACACATGACTGTGGAAATATAACTGCTACAATACTACTGTTCCTCTCACAAACTTAAGCATCCGCATAGAACATCTCATACAGGTTTCTTCCGTGACCTAGGAGCTGAACCTGCGGATCAGGAAACACTCTAGCCTAAGATCCCTGGGAACCGTAAGGACACGGATGTGGCCTCGGTCCCCTGACTGGTGGCAACAGAGGTCCACGAAGAGGGGTGACACCTCCGATAGCAGGCGAGTCAACATGAGCTGGTAGATGAGTCCTAACTGGGTTCAACATCTCCATGTCTCCATAGCCTGTCTGAACTACAGGTGCCAGCTGTGTCAAAGCTGTCCACAGACGGGCACGAGTAGCATAAAGTTCCACACGAAGGGCATGAGCATCTCGATCTCTATTCTCTAACATCTAAGTGGTAATCTGCAGCAGCGGATCCTCCAAAGAAGAATCAAAGTAGACTCCACTGAGATATCCTTCTTCTCCTGGTTGAGAAGCTGGAACATAACAGAACTCTGAATTCTGCAGCAGTGCATGTCTGGCTCTCATGATGGTCAACATTGAATAGGCGGCATATTGTACCGCCATGTCAACGGTAACCCCCAATCCATAGGACCAATGGATCGGCTCCTCGGCTCTAGGGTAATCTGGGAATACCCTAACAGTGCACACGTACTGACTCTAATTGAAATCCCGGTACCGCTCCTCCACTGTATACTCTGGGTACCAGCGGTAACCATCTACTGACATCCTCCTGGCCAACATGGCCGTGTGACCCAGTACATCAATGCACCTAGTCAGACGGACCACCTGACGAAAAGGACGGGCAAGCATCTGAAATAAAGAATAATGCAAAGGCATTAGAGCTCTGGAAATGAAATTGGCAGCATAACGGTTGTAAATGCTCAAAAACAATTTTGAGACAACCCACAAAAGATTGGATGGCATAACCACTCAACTATAAAGTTCAAATTCCATGGTCAACAAATATTTATTTTTTTCCTCGGTACAAAAGGAAACTCGGATTGACTCTCTAACAGCTTCCCTGCAATCTACCGGTTAGTAACACGTGATTGTGAGAGATAGATAAGAAACCTAGTTCTTAATCCCCGTAGAAAAGATAAGGATGACCAAAATAGAATGACTTGAGAAGAGAAGCAAGAGCCTTACGTTTCCTTCCACAAACAATTCCCTTACATATAACTAAAGCATTTCTAGACTCGACTTCGACAGTTTGGCTTGGTAATCCTACAGTCAGTCAGGCTTTGATACCAACGTTGTCGGGACCCCGATCCTAAGCCATAGGAATCTAGCATGTAACACATCGCATCCCAGGTCGACATAACTAGTCATACACTCAAGTGGCTCAACTGTACAGAGACAGGCATACATAACCCAGCAAAGTAGGTGTCGGTCATCAGCGAGTGTAGACGAGTCGTAGCAAGCTACAAGGACTCCATTACATCGCGTGACATTTCCCCGTAGAGACTGAAACAACAACTAAGAAGGATACATGCTGGTCAACCAATGTGTCCCGAGCAGTAGCGAACTGCCAAGGCTCGGTGGAAGCACAAAGGGGCATTTCTCTGTATAGAGAGCTACTAAGGGCATACGACTAGGTGTCGAATCCCATACATATCACAGTACATCACACGTACACATGACATACTCGATACATATAGATACAACAATGGCATCACAACATAACCATACAACATCACAACATTTATTTAGAAGACTCGGAAGAGTCTCGCATAATAAGTGCATACAGGTAGGGGTCACATGACCCGACACTCAAGTCATACAAGCCATGCGGAAGCATTAAAGCTGTCTGAGTACAGACAGTTGAAAGGAAAAGGCATAAAGCCTGACTATCTACAGATCCCTTCTGAAAGGGGCCAGGTCGTAGCTGGGACACCAGCTACTCGTCATCATCGACGTCTAGATAGAACCCACCTGTTGGCTCGTAGGTCTCTTCTACAACATTTATTAAACAAACATGAGTCCAAAGGTACTTAGCAAGACTTTAGAACAGATCTATCTACTCATGCACATGTATCAATAAACGGGGTGTGGGGTTTCATGCAGCAAGCCAGCTTTGACTCTTGGCTAGCCTATACTACAACTTTAAATAGTTTTAGACAACTTTGATAAGTCGTACACAAGTCCACTACCACCACAACAATACACTATCATGGACTCCTTCCCATCTCCCTACGGGAATGCCATACATGATACTCACACTTATCTTGATACTTTTATGAGTACACATTAAAGTTATCTATGAACAATATATGTCTCCAAGTAGTCCATATCCACGGACGCGGCTATTCGAATAAACCATAACCCTGCAGGGGTGTACTTCTTCACACACGCTCTCGCCACTTATCGCCATGTGCACTTTACGCACCTCGGCAACCTTCAAGCGGAAGCCCAGCGAGGGAGTCGGCCACGACCGTTAACCACGCTAATTCCTAGTCCACGTCTATCGCCTATTTGAGAGTGAACCCGCACGGAAGTCCGGCCGAAGTTTCCGCTACGTCCCCAAACGATGTGCGCAGGGTTCCCAAGCCCACCATCCGGGTGCCACTTGGTACACTGTGCCACTGCCTACCGCGTCACAGCCCACCTCTAAGGTCAGCACTATGCACGGCCTCAAGCATGACTATAAACACCATAAACTACTTGCAACTCTTGGACCAAGTAGTACGCGATTAATAAGCCGAGAGGGGTCGGGTTACCGGAACCCAATGTGTGGTAGTATCTAGTCTTGGATTTCATACACGGAACTCAGTTCTTAAAGACGGTTCCTACATAGCTTTTCATCGGTACCTTTACCAAATCAGGTTCTACACTTATTTTTTGTCACTAGAACACATTCGTCTATTCCTGTTCATCACCCAGATGAAACAGACCTAACACAACTCTAGGCATAGCAAGCATAGCAGGATAAGACACATCATGGCTCAAGCAACTACCAGGTATGCTAGGTTGCAAGATTTTTCATAACTTAGTTTGACATGCATGAAAGTATCACCATTGTATTCATTGAATTTTTCTCATACTTTTTCATATATTATTTATTAGATTTGGAGTTATATTTTATTTTCTATGATTTTTCAATGTTTTCAGCATTTTCTGGAATTATTTAAATCACAGAAATACATTTATTGCGTCATGGTGACGTCATCAGGTCAACAGCGCCTGGGTCTGGTCAAACTAACTAGTGGGGGCCACTGGTCAGTGTCACATGGGATAATCCCGCACTGACCAACCCCTAAGTGGTTTTGACCCACCTCTAGGGCCCATTGTCAGTGGTTGTTAGCGTTAATTAACAGAGGTTTAGGGTGGCCACGTCATCCCCCGCCGGAGGCTGACCGGCGGCGACCAAACCCGCGGCGGTTCCTCACCGGAGTTGCTCCAAATCGAGGTATAGGGCCCGTATTCGAGTGTCGAGAGCACTGGGACGAAGCACAAACTCGGCCTCATCCAACAGGGGCAGCGAGAGAGGCTGAGGGTGGCCGGAGGGCACCGGCGACGAGCCGTAGCGGCTGCCTGAGCTCGGGTCCGACGACCATGATGCTAGGGGGCGCGAGGAGCTCGATTAAAAGGGGGGAAATAAACTTCAGCTCACCGCGGAGTTGTCAAAGTCTAACCATAGCATTAAACTAATGGATCCAAATCAGCCCCTTACAAAGCAACGCATAAACTAGGGTTTAAGCTTCTGCCACTCTAGCAACCCATCATCTACTTACTACTTCCCAATGCCTTCCTCTAGGCCCAAATAATGGTGAAGTGTTATGTAGTCGACGTTCACATAACACCACTAGAGTAAAAACAACATACAACGCATCAAAATATCGAACGAATACCAAATTCACAGGACTACTTATAGCAAGACTTATCCCATGTCCTCAGGAACAAAAGTGACTACTCACAAAGCATAATAATATTCATGACCAGAGAGGTATTGAATAGCATCAAGGATATGAACATATAATCTTCCACCGAGTAATCCAACTATCATAAACTACAAAGAGTAATTAACACTACTAGCAACCTTACAAGTACCAATCGGAGTCGCGAGACAGAGATTGGTTACAAGAAATGAACTAGGGTTTGGAGATGAGATGGTGCTGATGAAGATGTTGATGGTGACGAGTCCCCTCCGATGAGAGGAGTGTTGGTGATGACGATGGCGACGATTTCCCCCTCCCGGAGGGAAGTTTCCCCGGCAGGACAACCCTGTCGGAGCTCTAGATTGGTTCTGCTCAAGTTCCGCCTCGTGGCAGCAGCGATTCCTCCCGAAAGCCTCCTCTTGATTTTTTTCTAGAACGAAACTCTCCTTATAGCAAAAGAGGGGGGGAAGAGGGCCAACTGGGAGCCCACAAGCCCCCTAGGCGCGGCCAGGGAGATAGGCCGTGCCTAGCAGGCTTGTGGCCTCTTGGTGGCTCCCCTCTAGTACTTCTTCCGCCCAGTATTTTTTATAAATTCCAAAATAAATCCTCGTTGATTTTCACGGCTTTTGGTGTTGCGTAGAATAGGTATCTCAAACTTGCTCCTTTTTCAGGCCAGGATTCCAGCTGCCGGCATTCTCCCTCTTCATGTAAACCTTGCAAAATAAGAGAGAAAGGCATAAGTATTGTACCGTGAAGTGTAATAACAGCCCATAAAGCGATAAACATCAACGTAAAATCATGATGCAAAATGGACGTATCAACTCCCCCAAGTTTGTACTTCGCTTGTCCTCAAGCGGAAATCGAGATCAATAATTATGCCCACATGTTTAGAGAGAGAGGTGTCGACAAAACAGCAATATCATCACATAATCTCTTATGCTAAAGTGATGATTCCTTCACAAAGTAAAGTATGGATCAAGAACCTTAATGATAATTAACAACCAATAGCCTTTAGTCATTGAAGCAATTGCAATTTATCATAACATCGGAAAGAGTCAAATAAGAGCTTGTAAAGCAAATCCACATACTCAATCGTCCTTTTGTCTTCTACAATTTCTACAACTCACGTGGTACTCATGAGATCAAATTTTCAGTCGGACACAGAGAAAGATAGGGGCTTATTGTTTCGCCTCCCAACTATTTACCTCAAGGGTAATGTCAACAATAATAATTCATGAGTACTTACTTCCAAGTTGACATATGAATATAGATATTTCCCTAGCATATAACGTTAGCCAAGATAAAGGCGAAATAAGGAATTGGTGTAGATCACCATGACTCTTTCAAGGGCAAAAAGTAAAGGTACAAGATAGGCCCTTCGCAGAGGGAAGCACAGGTTGTCATGCGCTTTTGAGGTTTGGATGTGTGTCCTCTTAGTGTGAAGGAACGTCACTTTATATTGCCTCCTGTGATAAAGAACTTTATTATGCAGTCTGTCGCTTTTATGTCTTCCTCATCACAGGTTCGTACAAAGCTTATTTTCCACACACTAATAGATCATACATATTTAGGGAGAAATTTTTATTGCTTGCACCAATGACAACTTACTTGAGGAATCTTATTCAATCCATAGGTAGGTATGGTGGACACTCATGGCAAAACTGGGTTGAAGGTTTATGGATGCACAAGTAGTATCTCTACTTGGTGCGGGAGTTTTGGCTGATATGGGGTGGAAGCAATCGTCACATGCTAAGGGATCTCTAGTCATATAATCATTGTTCGGAACCAAGCAAACATAATTCATTATGTTGTCTTCCTTGTCCAACAACTACTTCTAAGCATGTAATAGTTTAGTGAGTGTTCACAATCATAGATGGTGCCCAAGATGATATATTTATATGTGAACCTCTCCTTCTTTATTACTTCCTATTAATTGCAGCAATGACCAAGGTCTACGTTTGTCCACCCGCAACAAGTTTCAGTAAACATTCTTTTTATATGTGGAGCCATCACTTCCCATAAGATCATTCCATGATCTTTTATGCTTTTGTTCTTTTATCATTCTTTTCTTTCAGATCATGGCATGAGGCAAGGCCCTTAACTAAAACACTCTTTATTATATGACTCACGAACTCGAATACATCGGGGGTGACACAAAGCAAAACTCAAGCCTAAAACACTAAGGACTTTATTCTACTAGAGAAAGATAAAACCAAAAAAGATTGAACTAAGAAAAGGTAAAGGCAAAAGATGTGATGGTGATACGATACCGGGGAAACTCCCCCAAGCTTGTCACAAGCCAAGGGGATTGCCCATACCCGTGCTTAGTTTTCTTCCTTAGGGGGTGATCGTGGTGGAGTTGTTTTGTCTTTTGATTCCAAGAGGGCCATCAATCTTTGATTTATACCTTGGAGTTGTGTGATATGTTTCTCCAGCAAAACAACTTCACGAGTGAGATAAGTATTACGAACACGAGTTATTTCACAAAACCTCAAGAGCTCGATCAAGGATGGAGGTAAAAGGTGGAGGTAAGGTTGAAGAAAATCATCTTCCTCAGCTTCTTCCTTGTTGAGTACAGATTGCACTTCGTCCAACGCCATATTCTTATCCTTACTTTTGCCCTTAGTTTCTTTAGGTAGCCTTTCCTTGGCCTCCATGACCTCCATTCTTTTCAGATCAACATTTACTTCTTCATAGACTTGAGGGAGATTGTTCTCCCCTACAGATTCCTGAGACGACATCTTGCCTTAAATCTGCGGAAGAAAACAGGCTCGAAACGAAAACAAAGGAAATTTGAGTGGTACGAGGGTTAGACCCTTCGGGAGAATATATAATGTTTTTTCCCGATCAGAAGGAGTACTCCACAAGAAAACGGAGTCCGGGAGGCACACGAGGTGGTCACAAGCCCCCCAGGCGCGGCCAGGGGGGTGCCCCGCGCCTGGCAGGCTTGTCGCCTCCTCGTGCGCTTTCCGGACTACTTTAAATTTTTCTATTTTTCTAAAATTTTCAAAACAGAGAAAAATTCCTACTGGAAAAGTTATGGGGTCGGTTTACTTACCGAATCACATACCTCTTCGTTTTCGAAGTCTGAAACACGCTGATAAATATCCCTTATGTACTCCTCCGGAGTTATGGTATTGATAATATTGCTTTCAACATTTATGGGAGTACCTCAGATATAATGCTTGATTCTTTGCCCATTTACCACTCTCGGAAAATTACCTTCTGTGTTGTTGATCTTGATGGCACTGGAACGATATACTTCCTCAACAATGTAAGGACCTTCCCATTTAGAGAGAAGCTTGCCTGCAAAAAATCTTAAACGAGAATTATATAGCAAGACATAATCACCTACATAGAACTCACGTTTTTGTATCCTTTTATCATGCCACCTTTGAACCTTTTCTTTGAACAACTTGGCATTTTCATATGCCTGAGCTCTCCATTCATCAAGCGAGCTAATATCGAATAACCTCTTCTCACCAGCAAGTTTCAAATCAAAGTTGAGCTCTTTGATTGCCCAATAAGCCTTATGCTCTAGCTCAAGAGGTAAATGACATGCTTTACCGTAAACCATTTTGTATGGAGACATGCCCATGGGATTCTTATAAGCAGTTCTATAAGCCCACGGTGCATCATCGAGCTTCTTAGACCAATTCTTTCTAGACCTATTGATAGTCTTTTGCAAAATTAGTTTAATCTCTCTATTACTTAGCTCTACTTGACCACTGGACTGAGGGTGATAGGGAGATGCAACTCTATGGTTGACATCATACTTAGCAAGCGTTTTACGGAAAGCACCATGAATAAAATGTGAACCACCATCAGTCATTAGATATCTAGGGACTCCAAATCTAGGGAAAATAACTTCTTTAATCATCCTGATAGAGGTGTTGTGATCAGCACTACTAGTTGGGATAGCTTCTACCCGCTTAGTAATATAATCAACAACAACTAGGATATGAGTATACCCGTTGGATTTTGGAAAAGGTCCCATATAATCAAAGCCCCAAACATCAAATGGTTCAATGACAAGTGAATAATTCATAGGCATTTACTGAGTTTTACTGATATTACCTATTCTTTGACATTCGTCACAAGATAGGACAAACTTACGGGCATCCTTAAAGAGAGTGGGCCAATAGAAACCTGATTGCAATACCTTGTGTGCAGTTCTATCTCCCGCATGGTGTCCTCCGTAAGCCTCGGAGTGACACTTCTGTAGGATCTGTCCCTGTTCATGTTCATGTACACAACGTCTAATAACACCATCTACTCCTTCTTTATAAAGGTGAGGATCATCCCAAAAGTAATGTCTCAAATCAAAGAAGAATTTCTTCTTTTGCTGGTATGTGAAACTAGGTGGTATATATTTGACAATGATATAATTTGCATAATCAGCATACCACGGTGTACTACGTGAAGTATTGATGACATTCAATTGCTCATCAGGAAAGCTATCATCAATAGGTTGTGGGTCATCAAGAACATTCTCCAACCTAGACAAGTTATCTGCTACGGGGTTCTCAGCACCCTTCCTATCAACAACATGCAAATCAAATTCTTGTAGCAAGAGAACCCATCTGATAAGTCTAGGTTTAGCGTCTTTCTTTTCCATAAGGTACTTAATAGCAGCGTGATCAGTGTGAATAGTGACTTTGGAATCAACTATGCAAGATCTGAACTTTTCACATGCAAAAACGACTGCTAAAAATTCCTTTTCAGTAGTAGCATAGTTTCTTTGGGCACTGTCTAGAGTGTTACTAGCATAGTGAATAACATTCAACTTCTTATCAACTCTTTGTCCTAGGACAGCGCCAACAGCATAATCACTAGCATCACACATAATTTCAAAAGGTAAGTTCCAATCAGGTGGTTGAACAATAGGCGCAGTTATCAAGGCCTTCTTAAGTATTTCGAAGGCTTCCTCACAATCATCGTCAAAAACAAAAGGAATATCCTTTTTTAAGAGATTGGTAAGAGGCCTAGAAATCTTAGGAAAGTCCTTAATGAACCTTCTATAGAAACCAGCATGACCAAGGAAACTTCTTATACCTTTGATATCTGTAGGGCATGGCATTTTCTCGATCGCATCAACCTTAGCCTTATCGACTTCAATACCTCTTTCAGAAATTTTATGTCCTAAGACGATGCCTTCATTAACCATAAAGTGGCACTTCTCCCAATTCAAGACAAGGTTGGTATCTTTACATCTCTGCAAGACTTGATCAAGGTTGCTGAGGCAATCATCAAAAGAAGACCCATAAACGGAGAAGTCATCCATGAAAACCTCAACAATCTTTTCACAAAAGTCAGAGAATATAGCCATCATGCATCTTTGAAAGGTAGCAGGTGCATTACATAAGCCAAAAGGCATACGTCTATAAGCAAAGGTACCGAAAGGGCATGTGAAAGTGGTTTTCTCCTGATCAGATTGTGTAATTGGTATTTGAGAGAAACTAGAATAACCATCTAGAAAGCAGAAGTGTGTGTGTTTAGACAGTCTTTCTAGCATTTGGTCGATAAAAGGCAAAGGGTAATGATCTTTCCTAGTGGCTTTATTCAATTTCCTAAAATCAATCACCATCCTATAGCTAGTAATAATCCTCTGTGGGATCAATTCATCCTTATCATTAGGGACAACGGTAATACCTCCCTTCTTAGGGACGCAATGCACCGGACTCACCCAATCACTATGAGCAACAGGATAGATAATACCTGCTCCAGGAGCTTTAGTATTTATTTTCTTACTACCTCTTTCATGTTAGGATTTAATCTCCGTTGATGATCAGAAACTGGTTTGGAATCAGGATCAGTTTTAATCTTGTGCTGGCATAGAGTGGGACTAATGCCCTTAAGATCATCAAGAGTATATCCAATAGCAGCACGGTGCTTCCTCAGAGTTTTTAGTAACTTCTTTTCTTCATGCTCTGAGAGGCTAGCACTAATAATAACAGGATATATCTCTTTTTCATCGAGATAAGCATACTTAAGAGTATCAGGCAACTGTTTGAGCTCGAACAGAGGATCACCCTTTGGTGGGGATGGATCTCCAAGAAGTTCAACAGGCAAATTATTCTTAAGGATAGGATGTTGTTCAAAGATAACTCTATCTATCTCATCCCTTTCATCCATATGCATATCATTTTCATGCTCAAGCAAGTATTGCTCTAAAGGATCAGTAGGAGGCACGGCAATAGAAGCTAGGGCAATAATTACATCCTTACTGGGCAACTCTTTTCATGAGGTTGTCTACCCAACTTGGAGAAGTTGAACTCATGTGACACACCTTCAAAGCCAACAGTGACAGTTTGCTTCTCACAGTCAATATGAGCATTGACAGTATTGAGGAAGGGTCTGCCAAATATGATGGGACAAAATCTATCTTGTGTGGTAGCAAGAACGAGAAAATCAGCAGGATACTTCGTTTTACCACACAAGACTTCAACATCTCTAACAATTCCCAAAGGGCAGATAGTGTCTCTATTGGCAAGCTGAATAGTGACATCAATAGGTTCCATCTCAACAGGTGCAATATTGTCTTTAATTTATCATATAAGGATTGACGTACTGCACTAACAGTAGCACCCACGTCACTTAAACCATGATAACAATGGTCTCCTATCTTAACAGAAACAACCGGCGTGCCAACAGCAGGCCTATGTTTGTCTCTAGCATGTGGTTTAGCAATTCTAGCAGCATCTTCACAGAAGTGAATATCATGGCCATCAACAATGTCGGACAGGAGATCTTTGATAATAGCAATGCTAGGTTCAACTCTAATTTGCTCCGGGGGTGTAGGTGTTCTAATGTATCCCCTACGTATCACAGTTGAAACTTTAGAATGATCCTTTATCCTAACAGGGAAAGGTGGTTTCTCAATGTAAGCACTGGGAGCAATAGGATCACTATAAGCGATGACTTTTTCTTCAACTGGATTGGGTTTAACTACATTGACTTCTAAGGGAGGATGATATTTAAACCACTTCTCTTTAGGGAGATCAATATGATCAGCAAATGATTCATACAATGAAGCTACTATCTCAGAGTCAAGTCCATATTTAGTGCTAAAATCACAAAAAGTATTTGTTTCGACAAAGGATTTAACGCAATCAAACTTGAAATTCATACCTGACTCCTTACCTTCATCAAACTCCCAATCTTCAGAGTTGCGTTTAATTCTTTCCAATAAATTCCATCTGAAGTCAATAAATCTCTTCGTAAAAGAACCGGTACAAGAAGTGTCAAGCATGGTGCGATCATCATGAGAAAGCCGAGCATAGAAGTTCTGAATGATAGTTTCTCTCGAGAGCTCATGGTTGGGGCATGAATATAACATTGATTTAAGCCTCCCCCAAGCTTGAGCGATGATTTCTCTGTCACGAGGCCAAAAATTATAAATATAATTCCGATCACGATGTACTAGATGCATAGGATAAAACTTTTGATGAAATTCCAATTCAACCGATTGTAGTTCCATGATCCAGTATCATCACATAGCCAATACCATGTCAATGCTTTATCCCTCAAAGATAAGGGAAAGACCTTCTTCTTGACCTCATCCTCGGGCAAACCTGCAAGCTTAAATAAACCACAAACTTCATCTACATAGATTAGATGCAAGTCGGGATGTGATGTTCCATCTCCTGTAAAAGGATTAGCCAGCAGTTTCTCAAGCATACCCGAAGGAAATTCATAGAAAATATTTTCAGTAGGTGTAGCAGGTTGAGGAGCAACTCCTTGTGCTTCCGTTCGAGGTGAAGATACCCCGAACAAGCTCCTCAAAGGATTAGTTTCCATAGTGACAAGTGACAATAAATTGCAGCACACTATATAAATGTTTCCTTACCAAATTCCACTTACCAAAGGTGCTTCACTCCCCGGCAATGACGCCAGAAAAGAGTCTTGATGACCCACAAGTATAGGGGATCTATTTTAGTACTTTTGATAAGTAAGAGTGTCGAACCCAACGAGGAGCAGAAGGATCTGACAAGTGGTTCTCAGCAAGGTAATCTCTACACGCACTGAAATTATCGGTAACAGATAGTTGTGTGAAAAGATGATTTGTAGCAAGTAGCAAGTAACAAGTAGCAATGGTGCAGCAAAGTGGCCCAATCCCTTTTATAGCAAGGGACAAGCCTGGACAAACTCTTATAGGAGGTAAAGCGCTCCCGAGGACACATGGTGTCGGGGATATACCCCGCAGTGTAACCCGGCTTGGAGTATGAGTCGCCCGCGAGGTCACTGCTGAGTCGTAGGTGAGTCGCCAAGTCCTTTGGCGGGTCATACTCGTGAGAGAACTTAGGTGTGAGGCCATCGCAACCATGTGGCGGCTTGAAGGGGTTGGTCGGAATCGAGAGACGCGAGTTTACCCAGGTTCGGCCCCTCCGATGGAGGAAAAAGCCTACGTCCTGCTTGTGTTCCATTGATGGAGATGATGATCTTGACTACAAGGGTGGAGACTCGCCACCTCTAATCTCGTGGGTGTCTAATCTGTCTATCTCATGATCTGTCTTGTCTAGACCTAAGTTGTGTATCTTCCCCCTCTTGGGGCGCCTTACCCCTCCTTATATAGGTGGAAGGGCTAGGTTTACATGTAGAGTCCTACTAGGAGTAGGAATAGGACTAGCCTCTCTTGAATCCTAATTCAAGTCTTGTTTCCTTCTTGTGGGAGCCTTTCCTCTTCTTGGGCCTTCTCTTGTGAGTCGGCCCTCCTGGCCTCTCTATGAGTCGCCTTATGCCAGGGTGCACGCTGGGCCTTGGGCCTTCGTCATTTATCTAAGTCGCCTGTGGGGACAAGTATGAGTCGCCCGCGAGGTCACTACTGAGTCGTAGGTGAGTCGCCAAGTCCTTTGGCGGGTCATACTCCAAGCCGGGTTACACTGCGGGGTATATCCCTGACATTAGCCCCCAAGGTTAGCTTGAATTTATTCATGGTAATCTCCTGAAATAATAATAATAAATAAGTTAAGGGACCGGCTTGCTCCTCTGGCCGGCTTGATTTACTGAAGTGGCTCCTTGAAAAATCCGGGTTTCTTCGAGCCATCTTCGAAATCATCTTGTTGGTACGTGTCCCTTGTAATAAAATACATATGCCATTGAGTCGGCCTCCAATGCTTTGGCTTGATGAAAATTTGGGAAATAAGAAATCCACACAATGTTGAACTAGCTTCTCTTGCTTCACCGGGTTATGATTGACAATGGCCGGTCATGATTGACAATGGCGGGTCATCATTATTAGTAGTGCCCCGTCAAACAACTGAACTCCAATTGACAAATCCGTGTGATGTTGAGCCGGTTTTTCAGTGCTTCAACTAGATAAAAATATGTTGAACCGGTCTCCCAATACTTCACCTTCATGACAGAATGAAATGTGCTCTTCAATTTTTTTGATATATCCATATTACCTGTAGCCCCCAAGGGCCGGGTCATCAATGTGTGATGTGTCGGGTCTTCAATTTGAACCTCATGATCTATGAAACAACTTAGTGTTGTAGCCCCCAAGGGTCGGGTTGTCTTGCCTGCAGCAACCTGGGACTTTAGAAATTATGATCTGAATAGTGTAACCCCCAAGTGACGGGCCGATTGCTTGCGGCGACTCGGGGCTTCCATGTTCTTCTCTTGAATAAAGAACGGTATGTAGCCTTCCAAGGCCGGCTTATCTCCTTGAGGTAGCCGGGTCTGTTGATGATGTGATGATTTGAAAAGCGGATTGCATTAGCCCCCAAGTGTCATGGTGTATGCTTGCGGCGACATGGGACTTTCATACTTTGATGTAATCTTGATTTGAATAATGTAGCCCCCAAGTGTCGGGTTGTGTGCCTGCAGCGACTCGGGGCTATTCCTTCCATTGTAGAATAAAATCATATCCACTCTATGAGCTGATGATGCCTTTGTGACAAAAGAAATCCTTTACCGTGGTTGCAAAGCATATATATCCTTGAGAAATCCAAGGGCCGGTCAATTAGATGACTCGGCATTATATGTGATAGGGCGGCTCTTTGACAATAGTCAATTCTTCCGAGCTGGGTTTTAAGAACCCCAATAATTTAACACTGGTTATGATAAGCCATGATAAAAATCCAACCAAATTGGCTATTCAAAGATTTATTTGCACCTGCAAGAATTTATGCTTTGACCCGGTTTGAAGACCGGCATGATATGTATGTATGATGTGTGATGCAATGCAATATGATGCATGTAAAAAATAGCAATTTCGTCGGCTCATAAGGTCGCGACAGGATGGGGCGAGTCAGAAAGCTCAAGCACACACCCTAAAATGCAGGTTTCGTCGGCTCATAAGGTCGCGACAGGATGAGGCGAGTCAGAAAGCTCGAGCACACACCCTAAAATGCAGGTTTCGTCGGCTCATAAGGTCGCGACAGGATGAGGCGAGTCAGAAAGCTCGAGCACACACCCTAAAATGCAGGTTTCGTCGGCTCATAAGGTCGCGACAGGATGAGGCGAGTCAGAAAGCTCGAGCACACACCCTAAAATGCAGGTTTCGTCGGCTCATAAGGTCGCGACAGGATGGGGCGAGTCAGAAAGCTCAAGCGCCACCCTAGAATGCAGGTTTCGTCGGCTCATAAGGTCGCGACAGGATGAGGCGAGTCAGAAAGCTCGACCACACACCCTAGAATGCAGGTTTCGTCAGCTCATAAGGTCACGGCAGGATGAGGCGAGTCAGAAAGCTCGAGCACACACCCTAAAATGCAGGTTTCGTCGGCTCATAAGGTCGCGACAGGATGAGGCGAGTCAGAAAGCTCAAGCACACACCCTAAAATGCAGGTTTCGTCGGCTCATAAGGTCACGACAGGATGGGGCGAGTCAGAAAGCTCAAGCTCCACCCTAGATGATGGTTTCGTCGGCTCATAAGGTCGCGACAGGATGGGGTGAGTCAAAAAGCTCAAGCGCCACCCTAAGATGATGGTTTCGTCGGCTCATAATGTCGCGACAGGATGAGACGAGTGAGAAAGCTCGAGCACACACCCTAGAATGCAGGTTTCGTCGGCTCATAAGGTCGCGACGGGATGGGGCGAGTCAGAAAGCTCAAGCGCCACCCTAGATGATGGTTTCGTCGGCTCATAAGGTCGCGACAGGATGGGGCGAGTCAGAAAGCTCAAGCGCCACCGTAAGATGATGGTTTTGTCGGCTCATAAGGTCGCGACAGGATGGGGCGAGTCAGAAAGCTTAAGCGCCACCCTAGATGATGGTTTCGTCGGCTCATAAGGTCGCACAGGATGGGGCAAGTCAGAAAGCTCAAGCGCCACCCTAAGATGATAATTTTTCTGTAATGACCCGTGGTTCTTGAACTATTCATCCCAGTTGAGTCTGCCGAGCCATGTCCATGTAGCCCCCGAGTCTTAAGTCGACTCAAGGAGGCGGCTTGAGAGTCTCCATACTTGATTGTGGCATAAACCGGCAGAGAAAAGATACTGGTACTCGCTCCATCTCCAAGATATAAAGCCACTACACCGGCAAGTTGATGTTGTCCGGACCGTGAGGGTGGCGACTTGCGTCCTTCTGTTAGGCGACTCGTACAGGCGAGCATTGCACCGGCAGGTTCATGTAATCTGGGCCGTGAGGGTGGCGTCTTGCATCCTTTGTTGGGCGGCTCGTATAGGCGAGCTCGGCACCGGTGTGTTGACATAATCCGGGCCGTGAGGGCGGCATCTTGAATGCGAGAGTTGTCTGGCGTTTTGGCATGGACTCGAGAATCGGCCGCGGCATTGTAAACTGCCTTTGATCATGCGGACGTGAGAGTTGGCCGCGATATTGTAAGTGGCCTTGGTCGCGTGGATATGAGAATTTGCCGCATCATTGTAAACCGTCTTGGTCGCGCGGTCATGAGAGTTCGCCGCATCATTGTAAGCCGCCACGGATAGGGAGTCGCCCGAGGCATTGATTCTGACACAAGTTTCATACTAGCAATATTGCGCCGCCTTTGTAATGAGTAATTGTCCTGATAATTTCATCGGACGAGTTTAAACGACGTGCAAACTGATTTTCGTCGGCACACAAAGACTTCTGGACTGTCATGGTGTAAATGGACAATAGCTCGACGTGAAATTGTTTTTGCTCCATTGAATCAACCTCCTTATCTTGTCGAAGCTGTTTTTCCAGTGCTTTCTGGTCTAATTCCTTGGCAGGTCCTCTTGTAGACAAATGATTTTAAGCTATCCGACGGTCCTTCTTCAGACTAAACTCAAGCATGCTATCTGTTCTCCTTGATACGGCTCGTATGTTTGACCCGCCACAAATGGAGTCAGGTAGTAACTGATGCAGCGACAGGCCGTGGTGGTCGAGCCAGCGTAGGCGCGTGCGAAGGCGGCTGAAGTGGCGCGTGCACACGAGGCGAAGCAGAGCCGGCCAGGGCGAGGCGCTGGGAGCGGGCAGCGGCAAAGCCGGCTGGGGCGACGGTGGCGGCGACTCGCATGGGCACAGCGGAGGCGGAGATAGAGCCGACGCGGCGGGTCGCGGCACAACAACAAGGAGAGCTGGAGCCGACGCGGCGGGTCGCGACGTAGCGGCAAGATGAAGTGGAACCGACGCGGCGGGTTGCGCCACAGCAGCAAGGCAAGGCGAAAGTGGAGGCCAGGTGACTCAAAGTCGAGGTCAAACGAAACGACCTAGAGTGGCACCAGTGGGAGAGGCGAGTCTGGCGAGGACTTACGGGTAGACGGGAGGAGCGTGCGGCGGGCCAGGGATTCCAGCAGCAGCAACAGGTGTGCGGCCATGGCGGTTGATGGCGGAGGCGCGGCGTGGTGGAGCGAAACGACTCGGAGCGACGCGGCGGCTGGCTCAGGCCTGGGGCAGCAGAGCGAGGCCGACTCGGAGTGACCCGGCGGCCGGCTCGGACGCGCGGCAGCGGAATCCGTCTTTGATCATGGCCCGCGCATTTGGAGTGGAGGCGACCCGGCGGGTCAGAGCAGGGGTGATCCGGCAGGTCGAGGTGGAGCGCGGCAGTAGCGCAGGCAAGTCGCGGTGGCAGCTCAGCCGGGTGGCTCGTCAGTGCCGGCCCGCTGGTATGATCGCATCCAGTGCAGCGGAGCCAGCTGATACGGCATGGCGAGTCAGCGTCAGGTGGCGTGGCGATGGTACGTGCGGCGGGTGTCAGCGACTTGGACGCGCAACGAAGGCAGGGTCAGCGTGGAGGTGAAACCAGCCTGGCGCGGGCGAGTCAGCGTCGTGTGATGGGAGTGGCGGCTGTTGAACAGAGCCCGGGTACCGTCGTCATCGTTGTAAGCGGATGCGGCGGGTCAAGGCGAGGCCACCGCGTCCATGCAGTCAGACTCAGCAATGCAGTGTTGCAGCGAAAATTGATCTTCGGATCGGTTATGGAACATAATCTGCCGTAGATTTCACAGATTTACTGAGCTCAAGGCGGCATATGAGCACAGCCGGCCATTGAAGAAAATAGTAGCTGGTCTGCTTGATGCCAAGGGCTTCACGTGGGAAACATCCATCCTAGTTTGAATATGATAGTGCTTTCTTGATGCAACCTTGGGTCTTGGCATGATCCAACGTTTCCTCGGTTTTGGATACACCACACACACCTTGTTACCTCGGGACTCGATCCCATATTGGACTGGGAAACATGGCCGTGTTCTTTTTGACTTGGCGATGCGTCACTATGACAGAGTTCGACTCTGATTTGGAAAACGAGCCTAGGCTTTGGCAGTTTTCTGCACCGGTTGTAAAGAGAAAACTTCCTATCGGTCTCGGCGATTTGCTATGATTTGACAAATTGCAGAACGATGACGACAGAACAAACGGCAATCTTAACCCTTTTTTGCAATCAACTTTGGCCGGATTCTTTTTTCTTCTTCTCCGTTGCTGTAGTTGATCGATAAATTTGGCGGCTCTATCCAAAGTTGATCAATGCCGGCTCTTTTTCACTGGACGAACTGTGAACTTCTCGATCCATAGTAGAGATCCCTACAAGAACACAATTTCACCGTGCGATCAGCCCCACGGTGGACGCCAACTGTCGTGGTTTTGTCACGGCAGATGTCCTCGTGAGAGAACTTAGGTGTGAGGCCATCGCAAGCATGTGGCGGCTTGAAGGGGTTGGTCGGAATCGAGAGACGCGAGTTTACCCAGGTTCGGCCTCTCCGATGGAGGTAAAAGCCTACGTCTTGCTTGTGTTCCATTGATGGAGACGATGATCTTGATTACAAGGGTGGAGACTCGCCACCTCTAATCTCGTGGGTGTCTAATCTGTCTATCTCATGATCTGTCTTGTCTAGACCTAAGTTGTGTATCTTCCCCCTCTTGGGGCGCCTTACCCCTCCTTATATAGGTGGAAGGGGTAGGTTTACATGTAGAGTCCTACTAGGAGTAGGAATAGGACTAGTCTCTCTTGAATCCTAATCCAGGTCTTGTTTCCTTCTTGTGGGAGTCTTTCCTCTTCTTGGGCCTTCTCTTGTGAGTCGGCCCTCCTGGCCTCTCTATAAGTCGCCTTATGCCAGGGTGCACGTTGGGCCTTAGGCCTTCGTCATTTATCTAGGTCGCCTGTGGGGACAAGTATGAGTCGTCCGCAAGGTCACTACTGAGTCGTAGGTGAGTCGCCAAGCCCTTTGGCGGGTCATACTCCAAGCCGGGTTACACTGCGGGGTATATCCCCGACATGTGGGAATTTCTGTCAAGCTAGTTTTCATCATGTTCATATGATTCGCGTTCGCTACTTTGATAGTTTGATATGTGGGTGGACCGGTGCTTGGGTGCTGCCCTTACTTGGACAAACCTCCCACTTATTATTAACCCCTCTCGCAAGCATCCGCAACTACAAAAGAATAATTAAGACAAAGTCTAACCATAGCATTAAACTAATGGATCCAAATCAGCCCCTTACAAAGCAACGCATAAAGTAGGGTTTAAGCTTCTGCCACTCTAGCAACCCATCATCTACTTACTACTTCTCAATGCCTTCCTCTAGGCCCAAATAATGGTGAAGTGTTATGTAGTCGACGTTCACATAACACCACTAGAGGAAAAACAACATACAACGCATCAAAATATCGAACGAATACCAAATTCACATGACTACTTATAGCAAGACGTATCCCATGTCCTCGGGAACAAAAGTGACTACTCACAAAGCATAATAATATTCATGACCAGAGAGGTATTGAATAGCATCAAGGATCCGAACATATATTCTTCCACCGAGTAATCCAACTAGCGTCAACTACAAAGAGTAATTAACACTACTAGCAACCTTACAAGTACCAATCGGAGTCGCGAGACGGGAATTGGTTACAAGAGATGAACTAGGGTTTGGAGATGAGATGGTGCTGATGAAGATGTTGATGGTGACCAGTCCCCTCCGATGAGAGGAGTGTTGGTGATGATGATGGCGACGATTTCCCCCTCCGGGAGGGAAGTTTCCCCGGCAGGACGACCCTGCCGGAGCTCTAGATTGGTTCTGCTCAAGTTCCGCCTCGTGGCGGCGGCGATTCATCCCGAATGCCTCCTCTTGATTTTTTCTGGAACGAAACCCTCCTTATAGCATAAGAGGGGGGGGCAGAGGGCCAACTGGGAGCCCACAAGCCCCCTAGGCGCGGCCAGGGGGGTAGGCCGCGCCTAGCAGGCTTGTGGCCTCCTGGTGGGTCCCCTCTAGTACTTCTTCCGCCCAGTATTTTTTATAAATTCGAAAATAAATCCTCGTTGATTTTCATGGCTTTTGGTGTTGCGCAGAATAGGTATCTCAAACTTTCTCCTTTTTTAGGCCAGGATTCCAGCTGCCGGCATTCTCCCTCTTCATTTAAACCTTGTAAAATAAGAGAGAAAAGGCATAAGTATTGTACTGTGAAGTGTAATAACAGCCCGTAAAGCGATAAACATCAACATAAAAGCATGATGCAAAATGGACGTATCAACGCGGGAGGCAAGCGGACACACAGCTGCGTGCCGCGGCGAGGAGAAACGACGGCCACCTCGTGCTGCCGACTAGCGAGGAGGAAGACGAGAGGAACGAGTTGGCCGGGCCAGGTAAGCGTTAGATAAGGTTTTCCCATTTTTCTTCTTCTTTCTGTTTCTGTTTCTGTTTTGCATTTCTGGCACTAGTTTTATTTTATTTTTGGATCCAAACTATTCTTATAAATAGTGAAAATAATTGTGGGGTGTTATTTCGGATATTTCCATGTCCACAAAAATGTTTCAGCATTTTATAATGTTCTAAAATATTTAAAACCAATTATTTAGGTATTATAAATGGTTTTTGTGGTTTAATAAAAATTCCAAAATTATTTTAAAAATAATATACACCCCTGAAATATTGTTTCCAATATTTATCAAAAAGGGTGGGCTTTTATGAAGGCCATTTTGGGTTCATTGAAATCACACACTATTTATTTTGGTTTAAACAAGGTGAGGTGCTAGGGTTTCTTTAATCCCTATTTAATTTTTAATTCAAGAATAAAACATGAGTACAATCTTGCTAATCACCAAATAGGAAATCCAGGGATGTGACAAAAGGCAAGGAAAAAAGACCGAGAGAAGTGAAAAATGCCCTTTCTACACAACGAAAAGACACTTGTGTCAAAACGGTAACAAAAAGACAAATAAAAGTGAGAAAAGGTCATTCATATACAATAAAAATGCACTTTTCCAATGCCATTGAAACCCTACACCTCATATATATATAAATGCACTTATACTAAAGGGTGTGTAGCTACCACCTTGCATAGCAAATCGCATCTCTTCTTTCCAATTCAACTATAAGCAAAGATACGTCATTCGTGTAACTAATAGTTCTAGCAAGAATAGATCCTCCTATTAAGGATAATGATCCTACACCAGTGAAAAAGTCTTGAATTACACTTTTCCAATAATATTGCCATTGCTTATGTGTTGGGAGAGACCACATGGTATGACCCGGCAAATGAGACTCGGTGATTCATGGCAGCTCATTAATGAACTTATTACATAGGCCATAGGTGACTAAGAGATTCAAGGCCCAGAAGGCGACTCAAAGAGAAGGCTGACTCTTGGTCGAGTTCTTGGCGGGTCGGATTACAAGTAAAGTCATAAGGAATTTCCCTTACTTGAAAGATGAGATAAATAAGAAGTAGACTAAGTCACGGGTTGTATTACGACCCGGATTCTATTGTGACCTCAGAGCCTCAACCTATATATAAAGGAGAGCCCGTGAGGCAGAAGGACCACGTAGGAAATCCTCGAGATCCAGGTTAGCGATTCCACACACTTTTAATCGAGATTATCATCATCAATAATAGACAAAGCAGGAGGTAGACTTAACTCCGTCGGAGGGGACGGACCTGGGTAAGCCCTTGTCTCTCGTTCCTGGTCAACCCCATCCAGACAACTACCTAGTTGCGGTGGCTCCTAAACTTAGTCCTCTCTTCCATGAGAAAACCACGATAGTTGGCACCCACCATGGGGCCAGTGCACAGTTGTGTTGAGTTTTGGAAGGGAGCTCTCCCAGGGATCGAGGGATACACAATTGGCCGGATGACCAAGAGTCATCGTGGAAAGCTCTAAATCGACGATGTAGGCTGGATCCTAAGGTCGGCTCAATCGAGTACGGGTACTGGGTACCATTTGGCAAGATCCACGTCTCCATCGATAAAATCGGCGAATCACGACCACAACCGGACATCTACACCGACATCATCGAGCCGACCACACGTATTCGACCCGGTGATATGTCCATTTTGCATCATGAATTACTATTGATATTTGTGCTATTCCTATCCATTATACCTTATTATCATACAGTTCTCATGTTCTTTCTCTGTGAATATGCAAGGTACATCACTGAGAGGGAAATATGTGAAAACTGGAATTCTCGACCGGGAAACCGAGAAAAAGGCAGAAAAATTAACTTGCTCCAAATGACCTGAAACTTCACGCAGAATTTTTCCAGAATATTTGAGAATTATTGGGCTAGAAATAAACCAGAGGGGGGCACCTGGTGTCCACAAGGAAACATGGAGCCCACCCCCTAGGCACGTCCTGATGCCTTGTGGGCCCCTGCTGGCCCTCTGGCGATCATCTTCTCCTATATGACATGTTTTGACCTAGAAAAATCATAAGTTATCTTTCGGGATGAAGTGCCGCCGTGTCGAGGTTGAAACCTGGGCAGAGGCCCCTTTTCTCTCTGTCAAAGAGATTCTACTGGGGAAACTTCCCTCCGGGAGGGGGGAATCAAAGCCATCATCATCACCAACGCTTCCTCCTTCATGGGAGGACCAATCTTCATAAACATCTTCACGAGCGCCATCTCATCTCCAACCCTAGTTCATCTCTTGTATTCAATATTTGTCTCAAAACCTCAGATTGGTACCTCTACATTATTGGTTGTGTTGATTACATCTTGTAGTTGATGCTTGTTGGATTACTTGGTGGGAGATACTATGTTTAGATCATTTATTATTATTATTACACCTCTGATCTTGAACATGTTGATGAGGTGTGAGTAGTAACTATTGTTCCCCATGACATGGGAGAAGTATTGTTATAAGTAATCATATAAAGTTGGTATTTGTTTGATATTTTGATGATATGTATGTTGTTACTTCTCTTAGTGGTGTCATGTGAATGACATGGAAAAACCAGTAAGATCTAAATCCTTTGTCCATGTGAACACGAACATGATCATCTAGTGGATATCTTCCTCTATCGGGGCATCAGATTCTTCAAAAACAACATCGTCTAGGTCATCTTCTTGCAAGGCGAGTTCCTTCATGAAATCCTCCACCTTACCGCCCCTCCTGTCATTGATGTCAATGAGTCCTTGTGGCGCGCCATCCTCCCGATCGGGGCCAGATCGACCTCACGATCAACCGTCAGAGAAACTATCGAAAACCTAACACCTCCCAATCACCTGGGATGTACCAAGGCTAGGAAGCAGCATGAGTCTACCACCGTAACCATAGTAGAGGAAACCAGAATCCAGGGAGAAGAAGGACGAGGTAATCTCAACGTCACCGATGGTGATGAGAGGAATAAACCCTAACATGAGGGAAAAGTCTGTTATTCACCCGTCCGCCCTCATGTGGATGAGATGGCGTGAGGTAGCACCAACCCATCTTGGCCCAATCCATGGTCCTCCATATCAGGAAACCTCACATCAGCAAACATCACATGTAAGGGCTAGGCCCATCTCCATGGCATAACATGCATGCATATGCATCAACATATGCACACATGTTTATGTGTTGCATGCACCATAAGCATCTCTTGCACGTTGGAACATAGAACATATGCATTTTGTTGGTCTTGTAAGATTCCTTCAAACAATTAGTCTTCTCATCATTACTTGCGGTTTGTTCATGTCTTTTGTAATCGTGCATATAACGAATTATTGTGTTTTATTTTCATTTCAGATAAAGATAATAATTCATGTAATTTCTATTAGAATTCACCTGACATTTTTCTCTATGCATAACAATTGTGATTATATCTGTAGTGTCCATGTACATATCACTTGGTCGGAGGCACACGTGAATGACAATGGCGGGCTCCGGCACTGGGCTGCCCACAGCTCACCAACGGTGTGGGAAAGGACCCTCCTGTATCCTAAACCTGGTCAGCCAATAGTAAGCATGCTCACACACGTAGATGGAGGTAGGAGGGTGAATAGAGTGATTTGGAGAGGATGGATAGAAGATTATCCATGGACCAGTGTGTCGTCGACGGGGATAGAACAGAGTGTCAAACATGATGATCGTTGATCTGCCTCCCTGGTCGTCGTCGCCACCTCCCCATCTCTAGAATTAGTGCGGGTGAGAGAGTTAAGCAAGGAGACTATCGTGTGTGGTCAATGGGGGACGGGACATGATAGAGGAAGGGGTCCCGATCTTTCATGAGATGGTGGCCATCGATTTGGTGGGGTAGACTGTGACGATCAACTACAGACGTGCACGATGTTGCGCCTTAGCAATCACTAAACCAACTCCAAGAGGTTATTGACCACGCCGGAGCACGATCAACCTGACCACGAAGGTCTCTTCCTGTAAGCAATCGAAGAACAAGCAAGAATATGATAAAAGCAATCTGAATATTGCATATATATATATATATATATATATATATATATATATATATATATATATGATAAGGGTGGGGATCCGAAAGCGGTCTTGGTCTGGTCGTTGGACACAAACAAAGTACATGAAGTTGCAATGGCTAACTTTTAACTAAACAAATCCCCAGGAAAAAGCTACTAGGTTGATCTACTTATATAGAGGCAAGGGATGGCGGCCAAGGAGGTGGGAGGACATCCCATGGCAGCCTAAAACTAACCCTAGGTTGTACAAGGCCTATGGGTCCAAGTGGAGGTGATGCAACACCTTTTGACTTGTAGTTTGACTCAGATTCTCGTGCAATATATGATTGTTTCGTCAATATCTACATGCTCCGAACGAATTTTAAGGTGATTCTAATTGGGTTGGAACGTACATAAATTCCACTTTACAACTAAAAAATAATCATCCAATTCGGAGTCCGCATGAAAAAATGGTTGACATTTTGAGACAGGTATGTCTGTGCAGTCCGAATCTGAGTCCAGACGTGAGAGACTTGGACTTTATCTTATCTTGGTATAAAAGTGACATGAGATAACTTCTTGAATAGCATACAATTATTTCTTTTGATGTGAGAGGACTTCTTGAACAACACTTAATTATTTCCTCTTCCTTTATCTTCACACGTGGTTCGTGCAAACGTTCGACAATTCTGCATTTAGGCATGGAGTAAAAATAGGTGAAGTATTTTTATTTCAGATAACATAAATAAATTATTGCATAATTATTATAATAAATCACCTCACAAATACGGAAATATGAAATATTTTTGGTCGTATCCAAGGTAGTCATGTCCTCATCATCCTTCCCTTCTTGAAAGCAAAGTCGTCCTCGACGTTGGTTAATCTAAAATATGGCCAACAAAAGAGACAAAGCATACATGTTGTATATGTCTATGTCATCCATTTTTACTTCCCTTGTTTTTTGCACATATGACACAAGTATACATGAGTAACTTTCATATATTATGAAATATAAATCCAAAATATTATCACAAGAAGTAGAAGGCATGAAAATATTGCAACTCAGTTTGCACATGTAAGTGAAGTCCTTATTCATATCAAAAGATTGACAATATTCATCATTAAACCATCCCAACATTGGTGAATACACTTTCGTTATTTCAAATTTACATGCTACAACATGCTTAAATAAACAAACATGCAACAAGTCATTTGACATAGAATCATCACCAAGATTAGAGGCCACATCAAAATGATTAAACATTGGTACAATTATTATTTTAAATATTGTATGCAAATTTGATTTATTCTCTGATTCACATGGTTCTTTCTCATCAATAGTTAATTCAATGGGTTCACTCAACATTGTTGATATCGTAGTTATTTGATCACATGGCAAAGTCAAATCATGAATATAGTCCTCTAAAATAGGTGGTTTGACCAAAGTAATGGGTAGCTCATTAGAGGATACATTCAATTGATAAGGCATTCATCATACTCATGTGGAGGTGGAAGATAAGTACATTTGTCATTACCTCTTATGATAAACTCAGATGATGTAGGCACTCTCGATGGTAACGTGTCACATGGTGAAGGTGATGTAGACCTCACAACAATTGATGTGGTTGTCATCGTGCGCCCAGTTGTTGAAGGAAACAACCATATCAACGCTTGCAATATGCACCTTACGCTTGTTCTCCTTGTGGGCAACACCTCATTTTATTTCTTGTTCAGCTTTGCAAACAAGACGAAACAAAAAGATTGTTTGTAAATCATCATAATATTTTGTTACGGTGTCACTACGTTTTTTTAAATGTTGTAACTTTTTAAACATGTCACGAGTATAATAAGCAGGGACGAAAGTGTGTCTCATGGAAAGTTTAAAATCATCCCAAGTAATAGGTATATAGTCAGGATGTAACCGACAATATCTGATTCACCAAACTGAAGCATAACCAATGAAGAACTAACTGCGACCCTAATTTCTTATGTTCAGCAAAATTATGGGAAGAAAAATATCATTTATTTCAAAGTCCCATTCAATATATAAAGCATGTCTAAAATGGCCATTAAATGGTGGTATAGGAAGATTAACCTAATGATGTGCATTTGTATCTCTGTGCACCTCTCGTAACAGTTGTTGTGGTGGCACGTCTCCCATGATCGAAGAAGCCCATTAACTGACAACTCGGATCCTGTCATGACTAGTAAAAACAAGAAACAAGAATCCAAGAATATTGTTCCTATGAACTACTAGGATGTGGTGGTAAAATGCTCACTGTAAAGCGAATATCAATGCCTTACAAATTCTTATCATGCAGCAAGTGGTGACTGGCAACCGACGGTGTCAATATCTCCGAAGATTGAGTAAAGCGATTACGAGGTAAATGTATGTATACATGATGTAGAAATATGTGGAGCTAGGAAGGCTTAAAATATGGTAGAAAAAGATTAGCAATAATCAATTCAGAGATGCAATGTTGAATAAATGCTCAACGACGGTACTGTGTTGGTCCTAGGCTAGACCGTACTAGAGATGCGAGCCTAGAACACTAACGGAGTCACGGCATACCACAAGTATCATCAACAAATGATATGAAGTAGCTCTAAATAGCAAGATATAAGTGAAGATCACAATGGCAGTAAAGATAATAATGATAAATGACCGCTAAGCATGATAAACCAAAACTCTCTCCGCAACTTTCCTCCGGAAAATATTATGTCAAATTTCTGATATATTTTTCTCGAGATTGTCACTGACCCAAGCTTGTCAATGCAAAAAGAATCACTCAATTCCGATTTCGTATGAGGAGTCAAAAAATTCGGGAACGGACCTGAAAAATATTGACAAACTGTGTTCGCGACCTTCAGAGGGCAAAATATCCTATTTAGAAGTCTATTTGGAGGTGACAATAATGAACAAGCTTGATTAACTATTCATATGTGGCTCGTCGATAGATCAAACTTGAGTACTCATGGAGCCAAAACGGACTTCGTATGAGGAAGATACACCTATTTTACTGAACATTGCACACAAGAGTTTCCAATCCGAATTCAGATATATGGGATTGAGTCTAGATAGATCCGATTTTTTCTCTTCTCACTTTTCCCCTTTTTTCTTCTCTTTTTTATCTTACTTTTTTTATCTTCTCTCCAACAACCAAATAAGATGCAAATTGGATCAAGTATATATGTGAATGACCTCAAGTATGATAATAACAATGAACAATTGGAGCACGTGGTGAATATTGATGGATGGTGGTGGGCGACAACGGAAGGGATGAAGATGCAGCGGTGTTGCGACTAATTTGAATGGAACTCGAAACTCTAAAGGAACTCGACACTAAGACCAGCAACTTGACACGACAATGCAACCGATAATTCAACTATGCAAGCACTAAAAAGAAAAGTGCAAAGGCTCAGACTGGTTTGGACAAAGTATGAATAGATATAACTCTTTTTTGTGCCTTTTTCTTGGATAATAGGTAAGAAAAATAAATCTAAACTAGGGATAACTGGAAATTCTCACCGAGCAACCTGAAAACTGATACCACCTGACAGAGGGGGGGGTGTCCCGATCTTTCTATGAGATGGTGGCTATCGATTTGGTGGAGACAACTTTGACGATCTCACTACAAACGTGCACGACGTTGCGCCTTAGCAATCGCTAAACCAACTCCAAGAGGTTATTGACCACGCCGGAGCACGATCAACCTGACCACGAAGGTCTCTTCCTGCAAGCAATCGAAGAACAAGCAAGAATATGATAAAAGAAATCTGAATATTGCAAGTATATATGAAGTATTGATACAGGTGGGGATCTGAAAGCGGTCTTGGTCTGGTCGTTGGATACAAAAAAAGTACACGAAGTTGCAATGGCTAACTTTTAACTAAACAAATCCCAGCAAAAAGGTACTAGGTTGATATACTTATATAGGAGCAAGGGATGGCGGCCAAGGACGTGGGAGGACGTCCCATGGCAGCCTAAAACAAACCCTAGATCGTACAAGGCGTATGGGCCTAAGTGGAGGTGATGCAACACCTTTGGACTTGTAGTTTGACTCGGATTCTGGTGCAATGTCAGATTGTTTCGTCAATATCTCCATGTTCTGAACGAATTTTAAGGTGATTCCAATTGGGCTGGAACGTACATAAAATCTATTTTCCAATAAAAACGAATCACCCAATTCGGAGTCTGTATGGAAAAGTTGTTGATTATTGAGACAGGTATGTCTGTGCAGTCCGAATCTGAGTCCACAACGTGAGAGACTTGGACTTTATCTTCTCTTGGGCTAAAAGTGACGTGAGAGAACTTCTTGAACACCATATAATCATTTCCTTTGATGTTAGAGGACTTCTTGCCTAGCACTTAATCATTTCCTCTTCCTTTATCTTCACACGTGATTCGTGCAAGTGTTCGACAATTCTGCATTTAGGCATGGAATAAAAATAGGTGAAGTATTTTTGTTTCAGATAACATGAATAAATTATTGCATAATTGTTATAAGAAATCACCTCACAAATATGCGAATATGAAATATTTTTGGTCGTATCAAGGAAGCCATGTCCTCATCGTAACATGACAATCTCAGGTTTACTTGCATGGCAATCTCAGATTATATCAAAGGCAAATCCTTAGTCCCAACTATAGAGAGGCAAAAAATAACAATTAGAAAGTGGGAAACTGACGTGAATTGATTGTATGGCAGCTTTATATTTATCAGTATCAAAACAATGAAATTCCTTTTATGAGCTGTAATGAATATCAACAATAACTCAAATTCACATAAATTGATTCTTGAGTTCACCGATATTAGAGCAAGTATAATAAGGTATAGTGAGCAGGTTGTAAGGATTAAACTATTATATTTTTGCTGAGTTGGATGACAGAGAAGATGAGAGTGAAGGGAAGCATGCTACAGTTAACAACCTACTACAGCACGGGCTTCAAGAAACATTGTGAGGATGTAAAATGGACCATGTATTAATAAAATATTACTTCTTAGCAATTTGCTGCTATACGTGTTGACTATTAGATCGACTATATGTGACATGTAATTCCATACAGCTGGTAGTTGGCTATACTACTCCCTCTGTTCCAAAATAATTGTCTCAAGCTTAGTACTACCTCCGTCACAATTTATAAGGCACACACGTGTACCTAGGTCGTCAATTTGACTTATAAAAAATCTAGTGTTTAATATAAAAATTATATCATTAAAAAATAAAACATCTAAAGTTTTAAATGATATATTTTTTGTAATATATGATTATCATTAAGTTGATTAAATTAACAACCTAGATACACGTGCCGGACTTATAAACTGAAATGAAGAAAGTACAATTTTATACTAGAGCTAGTATAAAGTTGGGACACTTATTTTAAAAAGGAGGGAGTATAAACCATGCTCTTACTAAGAAGGCCGCTAGTCGCTCCACCTCATGATGCATATTAGTTGGCAAATATTTGAAAAGCAAAGAAAAATTGACACTAACACGTAAGTCACTCCAGCTCTAAAAGTTAACAAGACAAGAATAGATTAATGGGCAAATTGTAAATCTAGAGTAAATCGTGACAATAAATTAAATCCCCCAACTAATCACTCGGCCGATTCCCAAAGCAAAGGAAGTCATTCGACTGATATTTTTTGTAAAGTGTGATCTATTACTTAAAAGGTTTAAGCACTACACTCGATCTCTACAAAATTAAGATGCACACAACCAAACAAAGTCCTCTCGCATAAATAAAAAGTAAAAAAGGTGAAATACAAATTGCCACATGTCGGATATTTGGTTAAATACTATCTCTTCTAAACGAAAGTTGTATAGAGTCGGATATTGTTCATGGAGTGTGGCATTTCTTAGCCACTTGTCCTTTTAAAATCTAATTTCTAAGAATTTCTTAATCGAGAAGGTTCATAGGAGAAGAAATATTTCTCCGAAGCTATTAGGCCCGTCCAAAAGTAAGAATCCCACGCTTCTAGTATACTTGAGATATTTCATTCGACTGATATGTTCACCGGAAAATGCAATTAGCATGGTACTGCTCTAGGCCCAGTTCTTTTGGCTACATCCACGGGCATTCTAAGGGGAATTTATGCACGGCCGCGTGGACCACCAATTGAAATTCGGGGAAGGATAGGGACGTTTTGTTACGAAAATTGCAAATGGTGCACGCGCATCATGGTGCCCCCTTTCAAAAATCATTTTTTACAATTTAAAAAATCTAAAACTTTTTGTAGACACACACAAACACGTATGTTATGTATCTGCAAAATTTCAGATAATTTTACTTTCACATGTGGCATACAAAAAAATGATAAATATGTGTTTATAAATGGGCTTCTTTTTTTTGTTATTGGGTCAAAATTTTGTTATTTTTGTACAGCTTTTTTTCAAAACAAAATTTCACTGATTCTTAGTGAATACATAGAAGTTTACACAGAATTATTTTTGATTTATTTTGAAACTTCTAAATATGTTTTTCGATTTTTTTTCAAAGAAAGGGCACCAAGGTGCCCGGGCACACAAACTTCGCTCTCCGTTTTGTTAGAAGAAGTCAGTTTCATACTTTCTCCAGCAGATTCATAAAAAATTCTAAACTATAAAATAACCGTCGTTTTACAGTACAAGACAAAAAAAAGTTCATACTACATACCACAAAAAGTACCCCGTCCTGTAAAAAAATGTACAACTCCCCTTAAAAAACGAACCTCATCCCATAGATAACTAGGATTGAAGGCAGTTTTTCCAGTTCAACCCTACCGCACCGCTGTTGTTCCAGCTAGCGGACATGTGAGCCGCTAAAATTGATCATACCTCGGATGGGGCAAGGTTTCGGGCCGGGCTTGAGAAAGCCTGAAGTGAAAATCCCAAGCCCAAGCCTTGCCCAAACCCAAAAATATGTGCATTCTCAAGCCCGAGCTCGACCCGAATGCAAGCCTGAAGCCCAAAAGCCCGACACAGAAAGCCAAGAAATGGAAGCCCGAGCCCGGCCTGAATATTTACTTGCACGCTCCTCCTTGCGAGCTGTTGCGTGAGCACGCACCAAGCCCTCTGCACACTCAGAGCTACGAACACAGTTAATTGCAAGAGTGCCACAATTCGGGCCGTATTCACAAGTTGGTGCCATCTTTCAATTTTTTTTGCAAATACGTACCAAGATACAGGCCGTATTTTGCAAATCGTGTATTTATACGTATAGATGCTCTTTCTGACATACATGGTCCACCGGTCAGCCTCTTACAAAAAAACGGCCCCGGACCGCTGCGGCTGGGGGAAAACTGGCTCTATGCCGCTCACACTCTGTTCTTCTTCGGCTGGGGGCAACCCGCTCGTACTCTGTTCCCAGCCCGACTCCCGCTACTCCTCTCCGGCTCTTCTTCGCCGTCGGCAGCCGAGATCCGCCCCGCCATGGAGTATGAGGATGAAAGCACCGAGGACAACAGCCAGGATTACTCTCAGATGCTCTGCGAAAACAGTGAGGACGACGAGAAGTATGAGGTGAGTGCTCCCAGCTAGGGTTAGGGTTCTATCCGGGTGCATTTGGGGATTTTTTTTTTTGTTTTGGGGTTAGGGTTGTAGTCTAGTTTGGGGATTTGTGGATTAGGGTTTTAGTCTGGTAGGGGTTAGGGTTCTAGTCTGGTTAGGATTAGGGTAGGCTGCTGCATTTGGGGATTTAGTGTTGGGGTTAAGGTTTTACTTAGGTTTGGTGATTTAGTGTTCGGGTTAAGGTTTTACTTAGGATTTAGTGTATGGTTTAGGGTTTAGGTTAGGTTGGGGATTTAGTGTTGCTTAGGATTTTAGTGCAGCTCCATTTGGGGATTTAGTGCTGCTTAGGATTTTAGTTAGGTTTGGTGATTTGGTGAATTATGTTGTAGTTTGGTAGCCTGGTTAGGATTTGGTGATTTGATTATTGCTGTAATTTGGTAGGGGTTAGGGTTTTAGTATGGTTTCTTAGTCATGATTCTTTCTTGCTTTAGATTCCTGATAGCATTGAAGATGAGGATTGCAGAGGGCTTGAGTTGGATCTTATGGTTTTCTGCCAGAAGCATGGCAAAGCAACAGAAAGATTTGTAGCTTTTGAAGGAACCAGCACTGGCAGGAGGTTCTTGGCATGTGCTGAGCAGGTAACTATTGCACAGTTCTATTTATCACCTTGATGAAAGTTAAATATGCTATGCTTACTATGCTTTGTGTATTGTTTAATTTACAGGGAGCTGATAACTGTGGATTTGTTGAATGGGTTGATCCATATTGGCCTATACCAATGGAGAATGCCCTGTTGAAGCTTTGGCAAATGTATGAAGATGCCAAAGCTTACAGGAGGAGTGACAATCTGAATAGTGCACTGACAATTCAGACTTTGACATGTGAGAAGAAGAGTCTTGAAGATAAATTTCAGGAACTAGCTAAACATGTGGACACCCTTTTTCAGGCCCAAGAAACTAGGACAATAGAGCATTTGTATGTAGTCAGTGAGTACAAAAAAGAATTTGAAGAGCAGAAGGCAGAAATAGCAAGGAAAGAGGGAGAGAACCAGAAGTTGAATGAGAAGTATGTCATTCTTCAGAACCTTTCAAGAGCTCAAGGGAAAATGATCAAAAATCTGAAGTGCAACCATTTGAAAGAAAAGGAGAGGCTTATTGAAGAGAGGAGGAAAATGAAGTTGCAGATTAGTCAACTACAGGAGGTCCTAGCTAATTCAGAAGCAGAAATCAGTGATAAAGTGACCAAGTTGAAGAATGAACTTGCTTATATGACACTTTTAAATGAAAAGCTCACTGAAGAAGTTGCTACCAGTTCAAGTTGGAACCAGCTGCTCAATGAAAAGATGAAGTGATAAGATGAATGAATGAGTCATGTTGTTGTTTGATTTATGTTGTTGTTGCTTTATGACTTATGTTGGAACCAGTTATTTGTTATGTTTGAACCAGTTATTTGTTATGTTGGAACCAGTTATTTGTTATGTTGGAACCAGCTGCTGAATGAATGGGTTATGTTGTTGTTGCTTCTGAAATTTGAGTTAATTTTTATCCAGTCGTATTTGAGTAAATTTTCAGTATATATACTGAAACACTGCTTGCATAGGGTCTTGTTGTTATGTTGGAGTATAATTGAGTTAATTTTAGTATATATATCCAATGAAAATTTGGTATAATTTGATATATCCAGCAGCAGAGCATCACAACATCACACAATCAAAATTTCAGCAGCACAGAAGCAAAATTTCAGCAGCACACAATCAAAATTTCAGCAGCACACAATCAAAATTTCAGCAGTACACAAGCAAAATTTCAGCAGCATTTAACTTAAATTCCAAACACCTCAAACAGACAAAATAGTTCTCATAGCCGCACTAGCTCATATATTACCTCTGGTAGCACTTCATCATCAAACACCACAAAAGTCACCTAGTTCTCAAACACCTCATACATGACAGACAAAATAGTTCTCAAACACACAAAGTAGTTCTCAAACACACCACTAGCATTACTGTCACCTAGCAGCACTAGCCTTACTGTCACCTAGCTCATATATTACCACTAGCATTGAAGTAACTAGCTCATCCAGTATTGCCAGAAGTAGAAGCACTAGCAGCCCATCTTGGGGCTGAGAAACCTCCTCTTCCAGCACCTCTACCAGCAGCAGCACCTCTTCTAGCTCTTCCAGTAGCAGCACCTCTTCCAGCAGTAGCACCAGCTCCTCTTCCAGCACCTCTACCAGCAGCAGCACCTCTTCCAGCAGTAGCACCAGTACCTCTTCCAGCAGGAGCAGGATCAGTTGTTGCAGGTGCAGGTGCATTTCTTGCAGGTGCCTATTAAAGAAAGAAAGAAAGAGGTAAACAAATCATTGAATATATATGTCAAGTGCAAAATATAAATATAAGAACAAACAAAGTAATGAAAAGTGTTACCACATGTTTGTTTTTCCTCAAAAGCAATTCCGGTTTCAAGTTTTTGTTGCAGCTTGTGTATCTGTGACCTTGGAGTCCACAATTGCTACATGTTATTGTACCCAATCTTGAGGTATCCTTAGGCTTGGGCACTTCAAATCTTCCCTTTGCCCTCTTCTCTTTCTTTCTGCCTTTCTTAATTTTAAATTCAGGGGGGGTCTATGGCTCGCCCTGTAGTTTTTGTCCAGTTATGTTCACCAGGAACAAGGTAAATCATTTGTTCATATGCTGCCACATACAAAGGTTTTCTGAAGAAGTTGCACACAAAATCCTGTGGAAACCTTTTTGCCTTGTTAATTGCAGAGATTGCATGGTTACATGGTATGCCAGTAATGTCCCACTTTGTGCAACTACATGTGTGAAGCTCCAAATTAACAACATGTGTCTGTTGTCCACTACTCACTTGCCACAAATTGACACCAGCTTGAATGGGTTTGCAGAATCTGGCCCTTTCCTTTTCTGCCTCTAGCTTTTCACTATAATGAGGTGTGTTCCCCATCTAGCTGCCTTCCCACTCTCTCTATTCCTATGCCACCTCACCATCATCTTATCTTTAATACCATCACACATTGTCCTAATTGGTTTTTTCCTAACATCAAGGATGTACTTGTTAAACACCTCAGACAGATTGTTAACAACCAAATCTGTCTTGCAGTTTGTGTCAAATGCATGCCTAGCCTATTTTTTTAGGTATCTCACTAAGCCACTTCCAAGCCTTTTCACTCTCTTTTTTCATATGATCCATTGCAAGTTCAAACTTGTGTTCATTATAAGCATAACTGGCATTATCCATGTACTTCTTCAGATCTTCCCCCCTAAACCCAGCATTCTGGAAATTTGCATAGAAGTGTCTAAGGCAAAATCTTTGGTGGGAGTTAGGAAAAACTTGATTCACTGCATTCAGTAGCCCCTGTTCACACATGACACAACTATAAGCTACAATTCTAAGATACAATTCTAAGCTAAAATTCATCGCTACAATTCATAACTACAATTGTAAGCTAGAATTCAGTATTGCCTTTTGTCTATCAGACATGATTGTGTATGGACCAAACTGTCCAGTTTCTCCTCCTAGGCAGATCTTCAGTTGGTGGAGAAACCAACACCAACTTTGGGTATCCTCTTGTCTAACAATAGAAAATGCCAAGGGATATATATTATTATTCCCATCTCTACCAGTGGCAGCAAGGATTTGGGCACCAGTGCATAGCTTTACAAAACATCCATCAACAACTAATATATTGCAACACACAATTGTCACTATAATAGCAAATTCACAACTAAAATAACATAATAATTATACAAATTTGAACTATCCAATGAAAGGTCTGCATCCCTGAAGAAAACCCTCCCTTGCTCCATTGAGGCAGAAGAACATTGCATGAAACCTTGGCCCAGGAAGTGGAATTTTTGCAGTAGGTGTTGGAGTTACTGTTGTAACTATAAACCTACTACCAGGGTTTGTATCCATCACAGTCTGAGCATAGTCTCTAAGCCTGGTATATTGCTTCTTGTGCTCCCCTAGAATATTCTCAACAACTTGATTTTTTGCCCTATATGCCATTGTCTTTGGAACTTCTACACCATACTTCTCTTGGCAGTTGTCAATCATGGTCTGAATGCTAGTATTGAGATCAGATCTAAACAATGGCTCATATGTCTTTGCAAGCCACTTTGTAGTGACCCTACTCTTATATGTAGTAGTAGGGCAAGTGTGTTGCAATCTCATTTTCTTTATTGCAAATGTTTTCTCTCCTTTTATAACTGCTGCCACCATAAAGAATTTGCATATCTTCTTTGTTATGCATTCCACAATTATTCTTTTATCTGAATTCCTGTGATACTGAAAATACCTACTCTGACTGATGTGCAAGCTCAACAAAGCATCCCTAACTTGCTGTTGATCTCTGAAACACATTTCCAGACATAGTTGATTATGTGGCTCTTCCCTATTTTCATCATACCATTTCCTAGGTGGTTGTTTCTTTGCCCTGCTCTTTCTTCCTTTAGGTGGTACAAAACTAGCTGGCTCAAACCCATCATCTGATGAGGGTTTAAAATCTGGTTCATATATTCGTATGGCACTGGAATGCGACCTGCTTGTGGGTCCTCTGCCCAATGGCAGTTTCCTCCTCTTTATTGTAGGTTCACTAATGTGTTCTCCTTCTTGAACAACTTGATCCTCCTCATCCATCTCAAATAAATCTTCCACATATGTTTCACCATCATAATGATGTAAGACCTCTGGTAGCACTTCATCATCAAGTCCACTGTTGTCTGTTTCATCATCATTTGTTTCTTCCTATTCAAATTCTTCTAATGTAAGCCCTCTTCCCTCATTTGCTTTTGGCCTATACTCCCCCATGAAGTAAGGATCATGTTCAATATCTATTGGACCCTTTGAATCAAATGAAGATGCATCAGTACTATCTTCTTCCACTATTTGTTTAAGCTTCAGCTTGCCCTTCTGCTCTCTCTCCTCATTTCTGCTCTCTTGTCTTCCAACCACAATTTGGCTCTCTTGTGTCACAAGCACATCTTCAAAGACAGGTGCACCCCCCCCCCCTATACACAGACAAATTCAGCAACTTGGCATCCTTGTGCTGCCTCTTTAGTTGTTGCAACTTAGCATTGCTATCTATTTTCTCCAAACCATCAACTCATATGCCTTTATCAAAATACATTGAGTCAGTGCTTCCATAGCCTTGTGTCTCCATCAGTGCTACCACACTAGGAAGGACAACATCATCACTGCACAGTTTCAACTCTAAACTATCCAGATCTTGAAAATGAATGGCAACATCCCAAATTTCTGGATATAAACTACAATTTCAGAAAAATGGCACTTCTCAGTGATAAATTTACATCACATGACAATGTAACACTAAATTTCACAAACTAGAGAACTCGAACTAATTAAATCTAACACCCTAATCCCCATTATTATAAATTTCAAAAATATGGCACTTGTCAGTGATGATGTTGTCAGTGAATATGGTTAATATACAGTGCTAACACCTAATTAAATCTAACACTAAATTCCTATTCCTAATCACCATTAATATAAATTTCAAAAATATTTGCACTTGTGAGTGAATATGGTTAATATACAGTGCTTTATGGTGCTGGATACAGTGCCTTATGGTCCTATCAGCTAATAATTTTTACTTAGCTAATAATCTTGGTTCATTTTATATGGTTCATTTTATTTACTTAGCAGCAGGAGACAGCAGCTGTTGTGATTCTTCTGCACTGTATTCTTAGCAGCAGGAGATATCACTTAACTGTCTCTGTGAAAACGAAAACAGAGACTGGACTGGGAACAGATTTTGAAAACAAAAACAAAGACTAATAATGTCTCTAGATTGCACATTAACCATCAGAAGAGCTAACAGGTTTTGGGCATATTCAGGACTGGGAACCTTATCCTAAATCTCCATTTCATTAAATCCCCAATACTATAAATTGATGAAGAAAACTTACTCAACGCCGCCGATCCTAGACGTCCAATGACGGCTTGTGCTTGGATTCGCCACCCAAATCTGTGCTAGCCTCAACATCCCCGCCTTGGACACAGCAGGCTCGGAGAAATCGCAGGAGCTCTCGCCATCGGACGAATAAGAGTCGTTGTCGTCGTCACCGCCACCGAAAGCTACTCCTCTTAAAGCACCGCTCGAAATGATGTGACCGCCGTCACCATCAACGTCGCCGTCGCCGCCACCACGAACTATGCTTCCAGGGGCCGCCGCCGCCATGGCTGGGATAGAGGAGAGGGAGTAGGGTTGGGAACAGATGCGACTGCGAGCGGGCTTAGCCGATCCGAGAGGAAGGAGAGATGGATAGAGCCGGTTTTCCCCCAGCCGCAGCGGTCCGGGGCGGTTTTTTCTTTAAGAGGCTGACCGGTGGACCATGTATGTCAGAAAGAGCATCTATACGTACAAATACACGATCTGCAAAATACGGCCTGTATCTTGGTACGTATTTGCAAAAAATTTGAAAGATGGCACCAACTTGTGAATACGGCCCGAATTGTGGTAGTCTTTTACAATTAACTCCTACTAACAAGGATCCAATTGCTTTTGTCTTCTAATGTGTGATGAGGATGTTTTGTGCTATTTGTTCTGCCGACATACAATTCGTTTCAGGGGAAACCGTATAGTCTTTTTAGACGACGCGGTTTTAGCAGATCTGCTAGAGCTCTTATTTAGGCTAATAAGTTAGGACAGATGTTTTTAGACAACGCTGTTTTATCGGATGTGCTAGAGCTCTTATTTAGGCCAATAAGTTAGGACAGATCAGCACGTCCTTAGGGCCAGTTCTTTTGAGCTATGCTGTGGAAATAAACTCCTGTGAGAATAAGCTCTAGATAAGCTCCTATAAAATAAGCTCCGGATAAAAAGCTAGCCAGTTCTTTTCAGTTTCTGTTTTTCCAGCTTATTTGTTGTACAATAAATGAAAAGTCTGTAATGCCCTTGGATCACTTCTTTCACACAAATATCATAGTAAATAGTGCAAAATCAGCAATATCATATCATAGCAAATTGTGCAAAATCACCACATCCATATATAGTACTACAAATTGTTCAGAATCAGAACATCCACACAAATATCATAGCAAATCTAGCTGAAATTTTTGGCAGAAATAAAAACAGAGGAGGTGGAAGGGGGCCCTTCGCTCGACAAGAGGAGTGTAGGGGGAACGCGTACTCGGGCGTCGGCCGACGTGGGCTGTCGTCCGCAGGGTCGCCGGAGGGGCCGGACCGGGCCACGAGCTCGCGGGGAGGGAGGGGTCCAACCCGCGGGGAGGGAGGGGGCGTCGGCGGAGTGGGGCACCTGCGTGGAGGAACGGGACGGGACCGGGCCGAGGGAGTAGCGGCTGGGCAGGGCGGCGGCGGCAGGTGAACCCTAGGGAGAGAGCAGCGAGACGAGGCGAGTGCGGGAGCTGGCTCGCGCGACGTGGGTGCGGGGCAGCGCGACCCCTTTTTTTCATGGTAACCTCTCGATGGCAATCTAGGCGTAAATACCATCGAATAACATGACCCTTCATGATACCCCTTCAATTCACTTGTGGGAAGCTGCGCGCTACCCAGCTTTTCCCCATTGCACATGACCAGAAGATGGAAATAAGCTGAGGTAACTTTTCTCAAACCAGTTCTTTTCAACTTCTGACTTATTTGGACAATAAGCTACAAAAGAACTGGCCCTTAGAAAGGCTAAGAAGCCCGTATGTCTAGCATTTTTTGTTCTTTTGGTGGCCGTCAAAATAAGCTGCCCATTTACTATAGCTTAAGGAGTCTAAAAGAGGTCGCAAATAAGTTGAGGTGGCTTTTCTCAAACCAGTTCTTTTCAACTTCTGGCTTATTTGGACAATAAGCTGTAATAAGCTACAAAAGAACTGGCCCTTAGAAAGGCTAAGAAGCCCGTATGTCTAGCATTTTTGGTTCTTTTGGTGGCCGTCAAAATAAGCTGCCCATTTACTATAGCTTAAGGAGTCTAAAAAAGGTCGCAACAAGTCTAAAAACACGTAGAGCTCATCTCAATCCTGTGGGGTCTTTCTTTTTCTGCTTCATCATAAGATAAAGAAAGCATTCTTTCAAAGACTTCTGAGTGGAAAATAAAATTTCTATAAAATGCAATCAAACAATCAGCATAAGAAAAAATCATCAACTATAATCCACTAAAATTCCTATGAGCGGCACAAACATCTGGGCAACAATGAAAAGTCAAAACATTAAGAAGAACTGCACGAGGTTATTATGATTTTGTTGCTCCAAAATGGAAATTTATGAGTTTCACCAAAAGACCATCACCCCTCGATACATCCTGTTTCTTTCGCAAACCTAGAATGGCACAATGAAACATGGAGTGTCCCGACGAAACCAAACACTGCATGACGACCTGAGTACTTGTAACTGTTACTGTATTCTGACGACACAAGACTCTAGACCAAAAGCTCGCCTCATATTAGTTCACCTCATCACATTACTACCCAGCTTCTTAACGGTGACTGAACAAAGCCCGGCCAACGATACCAGTAGCCTCAATGTAACGATCAACACAGCGTGATACGCAGCTGCTCTCGCTTCCGCTCATGCTTGATCCAGGCTTGGTCACACACTTTGCAAAGCACTTGTTCCCAACTGTCTGCAAAATTACAAGGGTCAATTAGCCTCGTGTTATTGCATTTATAACAAAGAAATGCGTCTAGACAGGCAATTTACTGAAAACACGCCTTGTAATATTTCCACAATGATGCCATGATGTCTTAGAAAGTTATGCATATCCGTTTGTCAAGGCAACCAAAGAGAGGACAACAAGAGTTTCCAAATACCCATTCCCAAGGCAACAAGTGAGTTTCCAAACTCGAATCAGTCCAAATGAACAAAACAGATGATGCAAATATAATGTACTTCTTTAGTCCCAAAATAAGTGTCTCAATTGTAGCACAACTTTGTACTAAAGTTAATACAAAGTTGAGACACTTGTTTTGGGACGGAAGGAGTATTGATATCCAACAAAACACTGGATGGCTTATTACAAGGGTACAGGTCATCAATAGCGAGAAAGGCCGCAGCAATCAAATTCCAACTGTGCATTCCCTTACCCACTCCCAAAAGATTCATACAACTAGCAGTCACGCCACAACTTTTAATGCTTAAAAGTTGCACCAGCCATAGCTTGCTCTTTCTCACATTTCAGACGATAACACAGCTGCACGGGCCAAAGCTTTTCATGTGGGAAAGCAATCCTGCTTTGTACTATGGTTATTTCTCATTTACTATCGCTAAACAGTGTTGTTTTCATATGGAGTTCATATTGTTCGACTAGAAAGCTTGCATTATTTAAGTAGGGTGTTTTGTTTGAGTAAAGCTGGTAAGTATTATTCGAATAGAAAGTCCTGTTTTGTTAGTGGAGAGTTTGTACTATTTTTTGAATACAAAGTTTGTACTATTATCAGAGTAGAAAGTTTCCCTTACTGATAGAAAGTTGTACTATTCAAATAGGAAATTTTGCTTAAAAGTGAAATGTTTGTACTGTGTTACATAGAAAGTTTGTGTATTTTAACAGAATTTAAGTAGAAAGTTTGTACTATCAAAGTGGAAAGTTTATGTATTCAAGAAAAAAGATTGTATAACCACCCGCGAAAAAAAGAATGTATAATAAGATTTAGCCATTGAAAATAGATAAATTGCACAAAATAATATAGGCAAATAGAAAATTTAACAAGATAAACAAGTAGCACATGGTCTGAAGACCAAGTACAAAACTGAAGGTAAACCAAATAAACGGACTACCGTCTTATTCAACCTATTATTAGGGCAAACGGGAGAAAAACGCTGAGGTTGGTGTGTCAGAAAATTGTGGCCAGTAATTGCTCATGAGCGCAAATTATGGGTGTCCCATCAATAGTTAGGACAAGAAAATGTAAGCATGCTACATTAACATTCGCTAGAGGTTACCACATATCTCCAAGAAAAAATAGCATGAATCAACTGAATCCAGAGTAAAGTAATAATAGTTCATATAACAGAATAATAGACCAACCAGACAATATCATGAACATGCCATCGTTATCCCAGACTAATCTAAAGACATAATTAGGTATTGGGCAATGCAAATGTACTTCAAAAGGGTTTCCCTTAATTAGCGGGGACAATGTAGAACACCTAATCATTCCTATGAAAATAAGTTGCTTGTGTTCAAAATTAGAAGCTGTAAGCCCCTACCCAACAGGAACATCACCAAACAGAACTTTGATTAAGTCCTTTGAAATTAAGAGCCAAATAATGATTTATTACTTGTCACCATCAACCACAACAGAAGAACCCAAACTATCCATACAGACTCAAATTAACAACATTAGAAGAGAAGAAGAGATTGCGTTGACTGATGACTCTGCCAGACCATATACAATTACAATAGGTAAATCAAGGTACAACTAGAGCACTGATATTGCTCAAGGCTGTACTAGGAAGTATCAGAATTGCTTTTGTTAAAAAAAATCAGTAGTTTCAGTACTGTATAATATTGTCTTATAACTTCACTTATTCCTATTAACCTACTTGTGGACTTTCTACACCTCTCCTTTTACGAATAAATAAATAATCACAAATTGGTGATATTGGAAGAATCTCGTAAATGTTGGATCATCATACCCATATTGATGCACCTGTATTGTGTACAGATGCATCATGGATCACCTCAAGTAAACATCTGGACATACCAAACTCTGGTATGAATAAAAATATCAAGAGATCTTTAGGCAACCAGATTCAGCAAATTGACCTATTGCTACTGAAAATGCATATTACAACTCTATAATGTTGGATTCTTAGTTTTTGCCGACCATTGCTCAATAGGGCAAGAAAATAGAACAATATAAATTACTAGTCTATAGTCTAGTCAAGCCATATTGCTCCAGTTAAGTTGAGGCGCGGTGCAGACCTCGTGATATATCGTATAAGATGCAGAAAGGTATTCCATTGAAAGAATACAGTTAGCATAGCTTAACAGCTGCAACATGTAAATCTCTCTCCAAGATAATAATCTTTTTCTGCAGCAATGGCAACCAGCTACTCAATTTAGTTAATCCAATCGTATTTATTACATCAATCGGGATTGCAAAAAGATTTGATCAGGTTCTTTATTAAAAATCTTACTTTTAATAGCAGATGTCTTCAAACTGAATTTCTCTCTAAACTTGGAAGGAAACCAACAGAGCTCAAAACCCCGCAATCAAAGATAATGCAGTTGCTTCTGGTTCAAGTGGAATCCGCAAGGCCCCAATAGTGTATCTATCTATAGATGCTTTAGCAAAGTGGGGAAAAAAACTTGCAAGCACGGTAATAAAATCCCCTCTGGTACTAACATTATCGCCCCAACGAAACGCAGCCAAACATCCCCCCTCCTTAGCAAATCAGCTGTTGGCGAATTAAGAATCATCTATGCCTGGTAACCAGCAGCCTAGCCGTCCGCGTAGATGCAGATCAACGGAAGTACTAATAAAGATGTGAAAACATTAGGGGAGATCCCACCTCAAGAAGCTCCTGGGCATAGGCCTGCGCGAGCTGCGCCTTGATCTCCTCCATGACCGCCTCCGGGTTGGGGGGCGACCCCGACGACATCGACGGCGACGAGAAGGAGTCCATGCCGAGTTTGCCTTGCTTGCCTTGCAAGTATTCGCTGGTGCTCGGTGGTTATTGTGCGTTCTGCGCCGAAGGTTTCTGTGGGACGGCGGGTTATACCAAGGTCGGGGGGCGGCGCATAGGCGGGGTAAACCCTAGTCGGACTGGGAAAGGGCCGGTCCAATTTCAGCGGCAACATATGAGCCCATATTCTTTCTTGGGCAACAAGGCTCATGTGGCCGTGCTGCTAAGTCGCGGTCCATGTGGCAGAGGGCCCGTTGGCAGCCGAACGCACGGACACCGGCGAGACGTAGGGCAGCCTCGCTGAAGGGCGAGAGCAAAACTGGGCCGGCCCAGCGCGCAAGGCCACACCTCTCGTTTTTTCTATTTATTTCTTTTATTTGTTTTCACTTACATTTCCAAATATTATAAATATACATAAAAACACTTCACACATATAACATATTAAAAATGTTAATTAAGCATTTGAAAAATGTTAAATATGTATAAAAAATACTCATATATATGAAAAATGCATACAATGTGTATAAATAAAGTTGATCATATATTTAGAAAAATGTTAAGTAAGCATTTCAAATGGGAAGAAATTATTTGAAAAGTGTTAATCAAGAATCTAAAATTTTTAAGTATATATGAAAAAAATGGTTCTCATGCATACGAAAAATGTATTACAAAATATGCAATGTGTACAAAAAAATATTGATCATGTATTTTAAAAGTTTTAATCAAACATTTTAAAAGTGCAAAATCTCTGTAGAAATTATTTTCTCATGTATACCAAAATGGACACAAAGAATACAATGTATACGATTTTTTTTAATCATTTATATAAAAATATTAAATATGTATTAAAAAATATTTCTGATGTATACAAAAAATATACAACTTACATTGAACAAAAGTGGACATAAAAATAGATAGTATAGTAAACTGATTCTATATTTTAAAATGTTCCTGATGTATATAAAAAATGTACATTGTGTATTTAAAAAATATTGAGCATGTATTTGAGAAAAGTTCATATTAAATAAATATTCACCTTGTATTTTTAAAATGTTGATCATGTATTCAAAAAAGTGTTCGAAACTTATATGGGCTGTGCTGCGCGTCCGTCGACTGTTTTTTTTAAAGATCAGACGGCTCGCGGGCCATCAGATGTGCCCTCCACCATTTCAACATGAGTGTCGTTGCAGGAATTTCTACAACGGAGGACTTGTTGAGGAAATTTGCGGAAATTTTAACAACGAAGATCTTGTTGTCGAATTTTTTTACAACTCAAGTTTTATTGCAGAATTTGTTTTATAATAGAGGTTTGGTTGCATAATTTTTTTACAGCATAGATTTTGTTTCATGTTGCTTTTCTCATTATCACCTTCTGCAACATTGATGGAACTGCATAAGTTGCAAAAAAAGCATAAGTATCCAGCGGCACGTCACATGTTGTGCGAGCGAGGTGCCAAACGGGTGCCAGAAAATCAGCTGGTTGAGGGGAAACGTTTCCCAACTTATATTTAAGAAAAAATGTACATCATATATTTGAAGAAAAAACGAGAAAAAACAAAGAAAAATAAAGAGAACCAAAGAAAATAATAAAGGAATGAAAAAACTAGAAAAGGTTAAAAAATAAACAAAAATAGGGCAAAAGAAACAAAGAAACCGCAAAATAAAAAAACAAAGCCAAAACGTGACTAGATATATTTATATCTAGACAAATCTAAGATAAGAATTTTGGAACGGAGGGAGTATAAGCCACCGTGCACCTTCCTCGTTCGCCATGGGCAAGCCTACTCTTCTGTTCCTCTTTCCAGGTTGTGTGTTTGTTTAGTTTTTTATTTCCGGATTTTTGTTTTATTTTCTTTCTGGATTTTTCTTTTTTACATTCGTTTTTTTCATTCTTTTTAGTATTTTTTTATGGGTTTGGTTCTTTGTTCCTGTTAGAATAAATATACGCGTCGTTGATCTATCAAGGATCAAGTAATATACGAGCACGGCATCGAGATTTGTTAACGAGGTTCATTGATATGGCTATGTCCTCGGGTCTGACTACGGGCGCTCCTTTCCATGGCACCGCTACTATACCGCAGGTTGGCCGTTCGGGCGCCGGCACACATCATCAGCTCTCCTGTGTGCATGTTTATTATGTTGCCATAGGTTACATGGTATGTCTATTTTTTTCATTACATAAGAGGACTAGGGGTACACGCGTTCTAATAGGGCACGACTCCTACCATGTTTACACACGGTTCAAATCCAACTTCAATTGTAATCTAACATACAATTATTCGACACAATTCTAACAAACTTCACCTTGATGAATATTCTCCGCCACCTTGAATTTGTCCATAGGTCGAACCTCCATGTACATTGGAATTGAGATGCGCCATGAGCATCACTGCTATTCTGAGACTCTATGTGATTCCACCTGTAACTGTAGTCCCTTCTCGTCTTCTTCACAGTCAACACTCGAGAAAAATTAAGTTCCTCATTACTCTACTTTGTGGTCCCAACTTCTGGAGTATCTGTGGAGCGCCCTTACACACTGATCACTGACATGCGTGAAAATGAACAACCCACATATTGAACGCCCCATATACGAGTTACGTGAACTCAACATCCTCGCTCTTTCTTGACCGTCTCTCTAAGAATTGAAATAATTTCATGGTGGCTCTGTGTCAAATTCACAGTTCTCTCATTCTTTTCCCGGATAGGTTCTGACATGTCCACATCTATAACACTCTGCCTCCTTTTGTACTTTTCATCCGCACTTTTGCCATGTGCACTAACAAACACAGAACATACGGCAATGTACTCTCTCCACTTTTGATAATTTTTGACTTTTCGTCACTTTCTTAGATTCTCCATGGTTAACTTCTGTCCATCTACTAGCACCGATAGATCCAGTCACCAACTTGAATATGGTATTCTCAACACTGCTTCATCACCTCTGCACACTTTATCTGACCACATGCCCGATCACCGGTGCCTTGGTCTATCATTATGTCCCGGCTTACTGCACGCCTCGCGGCTATCACCGCATCGAGCCTCTTTTGTACTGGTCGAGTCTCTAGTGTCACAGACCCACACCACTCGAACCCCTACTGCAGAGAACCACCGATCCGATGTCGAGTATACGTCTCCATCAGACCACTAGTATCCAATCTGATCCACGTGTCTCTCGCTTTTCCGATCAAATAGGCTTCGACTATCCATGCATTTACGTCGTAGCCCCTCCATCGGCACAAACCAAAGTCGTCTATTGGACCCCAGCTCCACTTTCAACATGACTCCATGGTGGTCGTACATGCCACCCCGCTACGTCGACTTCAAGCTCTCTCATGTGTGCACTACCTTGAATTAACCCTACGGCATCTTTTCCAAGCCGCACAAGCCCTCCAGCCTGCTGTAAGAGCCCAAGTGCAATATTTGTAGTAATTCCATGTGTGAACCTTCCATGTTATGCCTCATGTGGTTGGAGTTAATAAATTTGCTTCATGACTTCCATATGTGCATCATGGCATCATGTCATTCATTCCAATTGTTGCATCAGGATATGTTGAACGAGTGTGTGCTGTGGTGCATTGCATCCAAGTGGTACTTTTGGTGTGGAAGACCATCCCTACAAATCTTTGGAAATACCTCATCTCTATTTAATTCAAGCTACTGTTATATGTTGAAATTTTCTTTGGCCAACACCCCCCTTAATAATGTTGCTAACACTGTAATTATTTTGTTGGTAATTTAGAAATAAATCTCACGCTTGTTCTGTTTCCCTGCTATTTGTGAAACTTGCAAAAATAGTGTTAGATGGTCCAAAGGGGCATTAAATTTTTTGTTCGAAATTCTCCAAACCAATTTTATTAAACTAGTCGTGAACCCGTGCAGTCGCACAGCCTAGTTATCCATTATTATGTTAGAATTCATATAATAGAAGATAAAGATTCATAAGGGGATGTATTCTATGAATAAAATTTGTGTATGTTTGATGAAGCATAAACTAAATTTGCCGTGAAAAACCTTATGCTTTTAGTTAGCATGTTATCATATGAGTATATTCTTTCTATTTTCATTGTAGTATGAAATAAGATAGTTCAAAATTAGTGAACTCTTTCAAACATGAATGGTCACCTTAAGCGTACATTTGTTGGCCCCATTTCAGAAGAATGTGAAGTAGGCAATAAAAATGTTATATCTACTTATTAATATATCAGTTTTAACATGGACACACTAACTATCTCAGAATCTTCATGTTAATCTCAGAATCTTCATGTTAATATCAGAATCTTCATGTAGTTAGAATTCATTTAACCCTTTATGAAAGACATACGCGAAACATCATATCTTTTGATATGCAAGGAGTATTATATTGAGGAAAACTATATTGTGCCCAATTTTGTTTCTAATCATAATGTTTTTACTCGTAAATAATCGCATTCTGGGAAAAGTAGTAAGGACACATGTATTATCAAGCATTACACCTTATAAACTTTCAATTTTCCGAGAGGAGGAAGCTGCTAAAGAATGCATCTTACTTAAATGAATGAAACCCTGGCAATAGTTGACTATATACCAATTAAATTTGAATTAAATGACATTACAACTTAAGAATTTGCAAATAAGAAAAATGCATAATTTACAGAGAGCTAATGTCGTCGAAGATCATGCCAAGGAATATATAATAAATCATACTACACTATATGTACATGCAAGACTATTTATACAATTAATTTTATTAACTTTATAGGGCAATATTTTAGAGGGCCTTCTCTTTTCCATCCTAATTTTTTCACCAGCCAAGATTGGTCTGCCATACCAATTGTAGAAATTAAAAATCAATTGAATAGTTGTTGATCCTTGGGTTTATACTCATAGTCATGATGGACATTCCTAGTTAAAGGATGTTTTCATCATTCAAATGTTTCTACCTTTGTTTATGCACGTGAAACAACGTACTTTATCATGTCTTCCTGCATCGACAATTATAGTTTGTGTGTGCCGTCACATATGAATGCTAACTTTTTTTGTAGGGGGCGATGAGAGAAAGGTGTAAAGGAGGCATGGAAATTTATAACAATTTATGAGTTGAATAGCTATCTCTGAAATGCTATACATTCATGATTTAACGTAAAATTGTTGCTTACGTATAGTTTATGTGGTCTGGAATCTAGACCTATGATGTGTTACAGTGGAGGATGTTTTCTGTGAAATCGGAAAATATCTTATGTTATTAACTAAGTAGAAAAATAGTCATGGTGAAATTGATTTTCCCTTGAGATTTCCTCATAAAGTTACTATGGGATGTGCGTGTTTGTGAGAGATACATCAGACTATTATTTACTACTAGTAAGAATGCACGTGCAATGCACGTCTTTACTAATATAATTGACATACAATACAGTGTTAACTAAAATCAATTTACATCCGTAGATCATAAATTCCACTTATCAGATAAACAATAATATGTATACTCATTTCATAATGCGATGAACTTGTGTTAAAGGTCAAAAAAAGAAAACACCTTTACCATAAAAATATAACCCTGAAAATTTGTTGAACAATTTCAAAATCAAGACAAACAAATGAATGAATACATCCTCTAATGTAGGCTTTAGGTAATTTAGGCTTCAGCGATGCCACTATCCGGTCACATGCACCATCACAACAACAACCAGCACTAACACCTTCACTATCTCCTGCGCCCTTTCGTGACGGGCGAGAATCCGCTCTTGCCCAACCATGCCACAGACCGTCATGGGCATGCAGATGTCATAGTGGCACGCAATACTGCTCCTGGCATGAGCGAACAGGCAAGATAGTGCCAATGCTACAGTTTGGGGGCATATTACAACTGGAATATACACCGAATATGAACTCAAGTAGAAGCACTCCCAATGATCTATTGTTCCTGGAGTGAAGCATATCATGTCACTAAAATATTGATGTTAAGAAGGCAGTAAAAAATATTCTCCGAGCAGATGTAATTTTGCATATTCCTTCCAAATAGTATATCAAGGCAATGGTATTGTGCAGTGCAAGGCAGAGTACATCTATGTGCAGTGTTATTGTGAAGGTGAAGGCAGAGTATCGCAACTTAGAATTTAAATGCACGCTAGAGAATTTTCCATTTCAAAAATATTTACCTTTACTTTTTAAAAATGTTTTTTCCATCGAATAATCTGAAATTTCTTGCATTATTCATGGTGAGAGAACTGGATTGTTTTATATCTCTCCTACGCGGACTACTTCAAGTTAAAGAAGCTATTGTTGTAAACCTATACGATTAACTTCAAGGAAGTGTAAAAAAATACACTGCAAGTTTATCTCGAGCCAACATTTCATAATTAATCATCAACTTTCTAGCACACTCGCGTCTTAAAGCACTTGAAGAAACTTGTTCGTAATTATGATCACCGTACCTGCACTTGAGTGTACAATTGAAAACACTGTGAGAGATATTAGTTGGTGCTCCGGTTGGGTGGCTGGAACAAAATAAAAATGTGTTGGATTGGCTCATACTGATTTTGAAATCTTTTGACAGCAACTTGAATTATTGGCGCATAACACATTATATGAAATTGATGCTAAAGGTGGTGCTTATTTTCTATTTAACAAATACTAAATGCGAGAAAGTTGCTATACACTGATGAGAAACTACCGTGCATGAGGCTATTCTTTAATTTTAAGCATAAACCGGGCTTGCAAAACTTCAGAAGAAATGACTTGCACGTTCAGGTGTCCATCTAAATAAAATTCTTAGCATTAAGGGTATTGCAGTTTGCAAGAGCACAACAAATAAAGCCATTGGTTGTGATAATAGTGAGTTTCCTTACTAATTTCCATTCAAAGTTGTGCATCCTTCAACGAATGCCGCTCTATTTAAGAGGGCAAACATTTGATGATGTTCCGCTAAAGGAGTCTATGGAAAGCAAGAGCTAGACTAATTGTCATTTATTTAAAAAATAAAGAGTACTATTTCTTATTTATGGAGAGGACACAGAGTAGTTCAAAGTACATACTTCAGAACCTTCAAACTTGACTAATATAATGTAACTTGAAATCAAAATATTATCAAACAAGTAACGATTGACAGGATAACGTTCAGAGAAACACATACTGAATTAAGCTCGTAGAAATTCAGAGAAGCATGTACTGAATTAAGCCTCATGGGAAAGGATGTCGCTTGGTGTCCAAGGCCTCAACGTGGCGGCGACGGCGGCCCGGAGAATTATGATTATGAGTGGAATAAATCAACATAAACAATATTGTAGGAACTTACGAAGCAAATGAGTAATGGGCATAGAATGAATGTGGAAAACTCTGTAGTAACAAGTTCATCAGGACATTAAAGGTGTAGAAGAAGGCCATTAAATTATAAGTGAACAGAAGAAAAATGCATGGGTATAAAAGAAGGCCATTAAAGGTCCAGATAAGAAAACTGATATATTTATTCTGCATGATTTACGTAGAGAAAAATGCTTAACCAAAATCTAAATGTTTGAACCATGCATGATTAACAAAATGGTGGAGGTTATGTAATAATAAGCACAGTTAACATGGAAGACTCGAATACCTCGACCATCAGGACCATCTCTTCCGGAATGCACCAACAATAACAGGGTCTACCTTCCCACCGTAGTGCCCTTTGTACTGACGAATATGAAGTGTTGCAGTTTGATAAAACTTCATTGTTTCACATAGTTGCTTGGATGCCAACACCAAATTAGAGTGCCACATTACTGAAAATCTTTCCCTTATCACAACATAGTAGAAATGAAAGGGGTCACGACATCTGGTATTGTAAGAGCGAGTTATTTGTTATCTAGTGATTCACCTTGTATATGGTCCCGCATACATGGCTGACCTTCATTCACCCGCATCAGACAACACATTCCCCAATCGTGATTCATGTGGTGCACAAGGAGGAAGGGATGGGTCTGGAGGTAGCGTCCATGTTTTCCCACTGGTTGCCCCTGGTTGCCGGTGTGCGCCTGCACCTTCTGCGTGATGAGAGAGGAGAGCCGCCGCAGCACATCCTCGTACTCCTCCTCCACCGCGCCACCTGCAACCCAATCCCAACCAGCCGCTCACATCAGCCATCATTACTGAAAATTGAAATTACTAAACAATAGAGGTCTTTCTGTGCAAGACAGCTGAACACCGTAATTTATATGAACACCACTGCTTATTAATTTGCAGCTACATGAGATTATGTAAAAAAAGGACATATAACATACAACTGGAGATGGCAAAAGAATATTTCTACACACTGTTTATGGTAGTCCATTCAGGTAATTTAGGCATTAGGTGCCACTGTTGTCTTCAAGAAATTTATAGTTTAATAAAAATATATTACAGTTTGATATAGGAGTAGTTGGTTATATTATCATCCTGGTTCACATTTGTATGTTATGATGGTTATGAGTAAGCTTATGCTTCATTGGTGAGTATGAAGTAAATTAAGGAATGGCTCTCAATGAAGAATAAATCAGCAGCTAATAACATGACAGTCAAAGGAGTCGGAGACTATAGCTATATACATACCGGAGAAGTGAAGTGCCCTAGTGGCACGCGCAACCGAAAAGCCCATCGATTCGAGTTCCCCAAGCATCCCCTTGTTCACCTCTGGCGCCACCAAATCTGCCAGAATCAAGACACACCGTCAACACCCAAAATCTGCCATGGATGAAACCAAACCCGCTGCTTATCCCAGATTGGAAACCGCACGTTGCGGCTCCGCACTCCCCGACGCGTCCACATCCTTGGCCTCCGCGGCCGGCTTCGGCGGTGCCTCGAGATCGATGGGATTGGCCGCCTCCATGGTCTTGTCCGTGAACTCGGCGTGGCCCGTGCGCTTCTTGTGCAGGTCCACCTCCTACACACACCGAATCGACAGGCGAAACTGGATCAAGCACCGACGGAGATGTAAATCTAGTACGCAAGATCAATGGAAACCACCGAATCTGGTCGGGTTCCGACGGGGGGCGGAAAAGGGGGAGGCGAGATCTTACAGTCTCGGAGCGGCATGGCTTGCCGCAGTCGGCGCAGACAAGGTCGAGGACGGCCTCGGTGGACTCCGCGAAGTTGGTGTGGGAGGTGGCCTCGGCGTGCGCGGCGGCGGTCGAGGACTCCATGGTGCGAGGGGGATCAAGTGCGCGGGTGTGGGAGGAGGGGAAGGGGCGAGGCCGCGAGGGGCAGACGGCGATGCAAGGTGAGGCAGTCCAAGTTCCCATTGACGGCGGTGCGAGGCGAGGCCGGTCACGTCCCTGGCGGCGGCATGGAGGCACCGAATGGGCAAAGGGTGCGGGCAGGGGCAGGGCGAGGATGTGGGATTTGTGCTAAACGGGGGACGGCAGAGTTTTCGTCCGCCAGAAAAAACGCTAAACGCACTTCGAAGGTGGGTTTGTTTAATTTCGACGGTTAGATTAAATTAAGTTATGTAATCGTCTGGTTGTAATTTATTTGTGTTGTTGTGTGTACCTTTGATTGGGTGGCTCTAGAGATGAATATGTTGGCTTGTTTATTAGTAGTATAGATTTACACTTGGAAGATTGGGAGAATTGGGCGGTGGGCGTGAGATTTTTTTGTTTCCGGAGAGATATGTATTGTTGCGTGGGATCCGGAGAGATATGTGATATTTTTTAAAACACAGTACAAACGCAAACACTCGTATACACGCGTATACATTCACCTCTATGAAAGTAGACACATACATCCTACCCCTATGAAAACCTCCGAAAGACTCAGTCGACATGTCATCTCGAGATTTACGAAATCACCATAGACGCCTCGTCGTCGACAGAAACGTCTCCTCTCATTGAAAACGTATCTCCATAAATCCTGAAATAAACCGAGGAATAATGCGAGCACCAGGACATAAACCCTGATGGATTGGGAATAGCACTGTCCCTTTAACCATCCAACCACACGTTGGTTCGCGAGAGATATGTGCTAGATTGAGGGAGTTTGTGCCATGGGAAAGACATATATGCAAATTTCTTTTACGTGTGAGAGATTGATAGATTTTCATCGTGAGAGAGATATACATGAGATTTGTTTATTTCTTGAAGAGGTACGTGGGAGTTTGGGAGAGATAGGGTGTGGGAGAGTACGTGAGATTTTCCTTTTAGTTTTTTTAAATATACGTGAGAATTTTCTTATAGGTCGTGCAGGAGAGAGATATGTTGTGAGAATTGTTCTAAATTATTTATAGAGATATCATATAAATTGGGATAGTGGGGTCGTCATAGTTTTTTCTTTTTGAGGGAGATACACGTGAGAGTTTGGGATAAATGGGTCGTGGAAGAGATCGTCATAGTTTTTTTCTTTTTGAGGGAGATATACGTGAGTTTGGGATAACTGGGTTGTGGAAGAGAGATACATGGTGAGTTTTTTTAGAGACACGTGCTAGCTTTGGAAAGTTGGGTTGTCTTTTCTTTTTCTATGAGTAACGTAAATCAAAGGGTTAATATAAATTTGTAATACAGATTGGTTACGATATTTTTTATGATGTGGATTAATGTGGAGGCTTGTATGGTGCATACAATTAGTAAATACTTCCTCCATTCCTAAATATAAGTCTTTTAAGCGATTTCACTAAGGGTCTACATACGGAACAAAATGGTTGAATGTATACTCTACAGTATGTCTATATACATCCGTATGTAGTCCAGTAGTGAAATCTCTACAAAGACTTATATTTAGGAACGGAGGGAGTATAAGATAAGATATGTCATAATTATCTGAGTGCAAACATATGTTCTTTCACCCCTAGACCTCCCTCTCTTTTCTGTGACATTTCGTTTGCTATCTCCTATCTATACCTCATAATAATGCGGTTATTGCTTTCGTCGAAAAATCCACCGCGGTATTTTTATAAAAAAAAACCCTGTAATTTTTGTTATTTAACCCGCGCTTCATCATTTATCTGCAACGCAAAAGGAAAAAACGATTCGCTGCAAAAAATATACTCGTACGCATCGCCTCCTCCCGTCGACCCTCGGCCACCCTGGCCTGTGCCCAGGCCACCGACGCCACACCACTCGCCGCCGCGGCCGACCTCAACCGCCACCGCTGTCGATCTCAACCCACCCGCCTCCACGGCCGTACCTCTCCCCGCTCACTGCCCCCGTTGCGGCGCTCGAGCGCATCGCGTCGACCCTGGTCCACCCTGGCCTGTGCCCAGGCCGCTGCCACACCACTCGACGCCGAGGCGGACCTCAACCACCACTGTTGTCGATCTCAACCCACCCGCCTCCGCGGCCGTACCTCTGCCCGCTTGCTGCCCCCGTTTCGGCGCTCGAGCACAGCTTCTGGATCAAATCAACACAACAGCTACAGTGACTGGGGATGATGCGTCTGCTCGATGCAGAACGGCGGCGGCGCGGCGGAGCGAAGTACTTGCAGGTGGAGGCGGGCCTCCAAGGCTCACACGGGGAACTCCGAGGTTATGGCGCGACAACGACGACTCCTTATGGCCAGATAGAGGCGCCTAACCCTTGCTCCCCTAATCGTATCCCCTCCTCCGGCAGGAACTCATCATCTGGTGAGATCCCCTCCCCTTGCCTCCAACCGCGTGCCAAGCACCGACAAGAAATTTTGTTTTGTGGGGATTTGTTTGCTGATGAATGAATGTATTGAATGTAAGATTGTATTGTTGTAGAGACAGAGAATGGAACACCACCTTCAGTTTGTCATCTGATCCCACATTCTCCACCCCATGAGTGAAATAAGATAACAGTCCATTGATCAATTCACGTAGCCTCTTTGTTTTGCTTTGCTTGTCCCGCTCAATTTCTCATCATAGTGGAATTAACAATGGACGGGTTGATTTCCAACAAAATAGGATATGACTGACTACATTAGTTAGTTAGCTTATTATTTTAATAAATCAAAATGATTATAAAAATATTAAAAGCGTGTGGTATTTTTTCTCCCGTTGCAACGCACGGGCCCTTTTGCTATTTTTAATAAAAAGAAAACCCTTTCTTTTTCTGTCGAGAGAGAGAGAGATTCAACGCTCCTCATCCTTCTCCTCCTCGTGGCCTAGCAGCCAGCGAAGAGCCGCAGCAGCCCAGCGCACCCACGGCCCAGCCATCGCACGCGTCTTCTCCTCCCTATACGGTAGCCATCCTACCGAAGCCACGTCGGCAGCCTCCAAGATTTGACGGCCGGAGAAGCTCTGAGCGGCCTATAAATCATGCCCTAGACCTAGACCAAGCTCCCTCGACAGATTACTCCCCTATCCTCTGCCCGCCACCTCTCAGGTAAGTCGCCCACGCCAAAGCCGTCGCTTGTGTGCCATGTTCCAAGCAAGCAAGAGCTCGAGCATGGGCTAGCCTCTAGGCTTCACCTCTCAACATCCTTCTACCGTGGAAGGGACCACGATGAAGCCCCTCTTCTTCCTTGACAATGTGCTGAAAGCACAGTTTCTCCCTAGGGTGGTTTTGATAATTGATCACAACATATGCATCATTGGACTAATGTGTTTCCAAGTATATTTTAGAAAAGTTCAAAAATTGCTATGGCTTAAGGTTCTTGTGGAGATGCCCCTTGATGCAAGAAAGGAATAATATTAGCTCAAGCTTCAAGCTAGAAGACTCTTCATTTTATATTTGTGAGAAATCACTTTTTGAGTCCATAGGAAAGCCAATACTATTAAAAGGGGGTGAGGTATAAAATGAACTGAGTGCTCAAATAATCAAAGTTAGCCACCAAAACAGTGAGTCTTGTTTCCCACGTATCCACTCTGTGAAGTTCCACACTCACAAATTCGGTGTCACCAACATTTCCACATCGGACCCATCGAGTTTGAACCTCAGACAGAACCCTAGACATTCCCACCAAATCGGTGCAACTGAAACTGCATAGGTGCTATCGAGTTTGGGTGACCAACATTCTATTGCCAAGATACACAAAATCGGAATTTCCGAGTTTGAGTATCGGTGCCACCGAGTTTGGCCATCTGACCGTTAGTCACCTTTTCGGTGCCACCGAGTTGTATATATCGGTCTCACCGAGATTCAAAAGTTCACACCTTTAGTGCTAGTTGGTACCACCGAGTTTCCAACTTTGGTGTCATCGAGTTTGCTCTTTTGTGTGTAACAGTTGGATTTTGGCTGTTGCCTATATATACCCCTTCACCCACCTCTCATTTGTGGGAGAAGCACTCAGAACACACACTTCATTTCGAGATCCATTTTCTGAGAGAGAACCACCTACTCATGTGTTGAGACCAAGATATTCCAATCCAATCATTTGAAACTTGATCTCTAGGCTCCCCAAACTGCTTTCCACCAAATCAACCTCTCCTACTCATGCATATTATGTGAGAGATTGATTTGTGTTGAGGAGACTATCTTTAGAAGCACAAGAGCAAGGAGTTCATTGATCTACCCCATCTATTACCTTTTGGAGGGTGGTGCCTCCTAGATTGGTTAGGTGTCGCTTGGGAGCCTCCTACTTTGTGTTGTGGAGTTGAACCAAGATGTTTGTAAGGGCAAGGATATCGCCTACTTCGTGAAGATCTACCGTGAGTAAGGCTAGTCCTTCATGGACAGAATGTTGGGGAACGTCACATGGGAAACAAAAAATTTCCTACGCGCACGAAGACCTATCATGGTAATGTCCATCTATGAGAGGAGATTTGGATCTACGTACCCTTGTAGATCGCACAACAGGAAGCGTTAAGAAACGTGGTGGATGTAGTGGAACGTCCTCACGTACCTCGATCCGCCCCGCGAACCCTCCCACGAACCTTCCCGCGATCCGTCCCACGATCTGCTCTGATCTAGTGCCGAACGGACGACACCTCCGCGTTCAGCACACGTACAGCTCGACGATGATCTTGGCCTTCTTGATCCAGCAAGCAAGACGGAGAAGTAGATGAGTTCTCCGGCTGCGTGACGGTGCTCCGGTGGTGGTGAAGGATCTACTCCTGCACGGCTCTGCCCGAGCTCCGCAGAAATACGATCTAGAGGTAAAACTGTGGTGTCTAGATCTGAGTTGCATGTGGCAAAGTTGTCTCAAATCAGCCCTAAATCACCAGTATATATAGGAGGGAGGGGGAGCGACTTGCCTTGAAGGCCAAGCCCCCAAGGTGCACCGGCCAAGAGGGAGAGGAGGAGTCCTACTCCAATCCTAGTGCAACTAGGATTGGAAAGTGGAGTCCTTCTCTTCCTTCCCACCTTTTCCTTTTTTTCTTTCTTCGGTTTTTCTCTTACGGTGCATAGGCCTTATTAGGATGTCCCACCAGCCCACTAAGTGCTGGTGCGCCACCCATAAGTCCTTTGGGCTTCCCCGGGGAGGGTTGCCCCCCTCCCGGTGAACTTCCGGAACCCATTCGTCACTCCCGGTAATGCCCGAAAACTTTCTGGTAACCAAATGAAGTCATCCTATATATCAATATTCGTCTCCGGACCATTCCGGAAACCCTCGTGACGTCTTTGATCTCATATTGGACTCCTAACAACATTCGGTAACCACACATATAACTCAACTATACTAAAACATTGCCGAACCTTAAGTGTGCAGACCCTGTGGGTTCGAGAACTATGTAGACATGCCCCGAGGTACTCCTCGGTCAATATCCAATAGCGGGACATGGATGCCCATATTGGATCCTACATATTCTCCGAAGATCTTATCGGTTGAACCTCAGTGTCAAGGATTCATATAATACCGTATGTCATTCCCTTTGTCCTTCGGTATGTTACTTGCCCGAGATTTGATCGTCGGCATCCGCATACCTATTTCAATCTTGTTACCGACAAGTCTCTTTACTCGTTCTGTAATACAAGATCCCATGACTTACACTTAGTCACATTGCTTGCAAGGCTTGTGTGTGATGTTGTATTACCGAGTGGGCCCCGAGGTACCTCTCCGTCACACGGAGTGACAAATTCCAGGCTTGATCCATACTAACTCAACAGACACCTTCGGAGATACCTGTAGAGCACCTTTATAGTCACCCAGTTACGTTGCGACGTTTGATGCACACAAGGTATACCTTTGGCGCCAGTGAGTTATATGATCTCATGGTCATAGGAATAAATACTTGACACACAGAAAACAATTGCAATAAAACGACATGATCACTACGTTCATAGTTTGGGTCTTGTCCATCACATGATTCTCCTAATGATGTGATTCCGTTATCAAGTGACAACACTTGCCTATGGCCAGGAAACCTTGACCATCTTTGATCAACGAACTAGTCAACTAGAGGCTCACTAGGGACAGTGTGTTGTCTATGTATCCACACATGTATTTGAGTTTCCAATCAATACAATTCTAGCATGGATAATAAACGATTATTATGAACAAGGAAATATAATAATAACCAATTTATTATTGCCTCTAGGGCATATTTCCAACACAGAAGTTGTGGTGGGATAGAGAAGGCCGCTTCTTTGTGGACCCTCCGTGGGTGGAGACCTCCATGGACTCTTGTAGACGTTACCCTCCGTGGGTTGAAGTCTCCACTAACATGGACGTACGATAGCGCCACCTATCAGAACCATGCCAAAAATCACCGTGTCAACCTGATGCATTTGATATCGTTACCTTACTCCTCTATTTACACTTGCATGTTACTTTCCGCTGCTATACTATTAGAACTGCATGTGTAGGGTGTACTTGACTTGTTATAACTGCCGTAGCTCCCTCTCAAGTAAAATTGGGAAAAGGCATACAAATTATCTTGTCAAGTAGTCTAATCACCCCCCTCTAGACATAATTTCGATCCTACAAATGGTATTAGAGCTTTGGTCTCCATTTCATTGGTTTAAAAACCTAGGAGAGTATGGCATCTAGTGAGGGAAATTATCATCGTAGACGTTCTTACTTTGATGGCACTAATATTGCTAGTTGGAAGCATAAAATGAAAATGCATATACTTGGCTTTAATCCTCATGTTTGGGCTGTTATTCGTGTTGGTGTGCAAGGTAACTTCTTTGGAGATGGGCATTAACCACATTGTGATGCGACAGATTATGAACTGAAGATGTTGCAACTTAATGTTCAAGCTTGCGATATCATCTTCAACTGCCTTTGCCCCGAAGAATTCAACAAAATTAGTCGTCTTGAGAATGCACGAAGACGTTGATATGCACAAAGGTACTGATTTTGTCAGAGAATCTAAGTTGTATGTGCTTCAAATTCAGCTTGACAAGTTCAAGATGAAGGATGGTGAAGGAGTCGCTGAAATGTACTCTAGGCTAGCTCTCATCACCAATGGGATTGTCGGCTTAGGAAGCAAAGAGATGACCGACAAATTCATCATCAAGAAGATACTTAGATCTCTTGATGGCAAGTATGACACAATGTGTGTTGGAAATATGCCCTAGACGCAATAATAAATTAGTTATTATTATATTTCTTTGTTCATAATAATCGTTTATTATCCATGCTAGAATTGTATTGATTGGAAACTCAAATACATGTGTGGATACATAGACAACACACTGTTCCTAGTGACCCTCTAGTTGACTAGTTCGTTGATCAAAAGATGGTCAAGGTTTCCTGGCCATAGGCAAGTGTTGTCACTTGATAACGGGATCACATCATTAGGAGAATCATGTGATGGACAAGACCCAAATTATGAACGTAGCATGTGATCGTGTCATTTTGTTGCTATTATTTTTTAAGTGTCAAGTATTCATTCCTATGACCATGAGATCATGTAACTCACTCACACGAGAGGAATACCTTGTGTGTATCAAACGTCACAACGTAACTGGGTGACTATAAAGGTGCTCTACACGTACCTCCGAAGGTGTCCGTTGAGTTAGCATGGATCAAGACTGGGATTTGTCACTCCGTGTGATGGAGAGGTATCTCGGGGCCCACTCGGTAATACAACATCACACACAAGCCTTGCAAGCAATGTGACTCAAGTGTGAGTCACGGGATCTTGTATTACAGAACGAGTAAAGAGACTTGCCGGTAACGAGATTAAAATAGGTATAGGGATACCGACGATGAAATCTCGGGCAAGTAACATATCGAAGGACAAAGGGAATGTTATACGGGATTATGGGAATCCTTGACACAGAGGTTCAACCGATAAGATCTTCGTAGCATATATAGGATCCAAAATGGGCATCCAGGTCCCGCTATTGGATATTGACCGAGGAGTATCTCGGGTCATGTCTACATAGTTCTCGAATCCGGTAATCAAATGGTAACCACACATATAACTCAACTATAGTAAAACATTGCCGAACCTTAAGTGTGCAGACCCTGCGGGTTCGAGAACTATGTAGACATGCCCCGACGTACTCCTCGTTCAATATCCAATAGCGGGTCCTGGATGCCCATATTGGATCCTACATATTCTCCGAAGATCTTATCGGTTGAACCTCAGTGTCAAGGATTCATATAATCCCGTATGTCATTCCCTTTGTCCTTCGATATGTTACTTGCCTGAGATTTGATCGTCAGTATCCGCATACCTATTTCAATCTCGTTACCGACAAGTCTATTTACTCGTTCTATAAAACAAGATCCCGTGACTTACACTTTGTCACATTGCTTGCAAGGCTTGTGTGTGATGTTGTATTACCGAGTGGGCCCCGAGATACCTCTCCGTCACACGGAGTGACAAATTCCAGTCTTGATCCATCCTAACTCAATGGACACCTTCGGATATACCCGTAGAGCACCTTTATAGTCACCCAGTTATGTTGCAACGTTTGATGCACACAAGGTATACCTCCGATGCCAGTGAGTTATATGATCTCATGGTCATAGGAATAAATACTTGACACGCAGAAAACAATAGCAATAAAACGACACGATCAATATGTTACATTCATAGTTTGGGTCTTGTCCATCACATGATTCTCCTAATGATGTGATTCCATTATCAAGTGACAACACTTGCCTATGGCCAGGAAACCTTGACCATCTTTGATCAACGAACTAGTCAACTAGAGGCTCACTAGGGACAGTGTGTTGTCTATGTATCCACACATGTATTTGAGTTTCCAATCAATATAATTCTAGCATGGATAATAAACGATTATTATGAACAAGGAAATATAATAATAACCAATTTATTATTTCCTCTAGGGCATATTTCCAATAGTCTCCCACTTGCACTAGAGTCAATAATCTAGTTCACATCACCATGTGATTTCAACGAATCCAACACCCATATAGTTCCGGGGTCTGATCACATCTTTCTCGTGAGAGAGGTTTTAGTCAACGGTTCTGAAACTTTCAGGTCCGTGTGTGCTTCCCAAATATTTATGTCATCTTATAGATGTTGCTACAATGTGCTATTCGGAAATAGTCCAAATATCTGCTCTACTATACGAAACCGTTTTACTACTCGTAGTTATTCGGATTAGTGTCAAAGCTTGCATCAATGTAACCCTTTACGACAAACTCTTTAACCACCTCCATAATCGAGAAAAATTCCTTAGTCTATTAGTTACTAAGGATAAGTTTGCCCGATGTTCAGTGATTCAATCCTGGATCACTCTCTGTACCTCTTAACAGACTTGTGGCAAGGCACACATCAGGTGCGGTACACAACATGGCATACTGCAGAGTCTATGGCTAAGGCATAGGGGACGACCTTCGTCCTTTATCTTTCTTCTGTCGTGGTCGGGCTTTTGAGTCTTACTCATATTCACACCTTACAACACAGCCAAGAACTCCTTCTTTGCTGATCTATTTTGAACTCCTTCAAAAACTTGTCAAGGCATGTATTTCATTTGGAAGTTCTGCTTAGAATTTTGATCTATCTCCATAAATCTTGATGCTCAATGTTCAAGTAGCTCTATCCAGGTCTTCCTTTGAAAAATCCCTTTCAAACAACCTTTATGCTTTACAGAAATTCTACATTACTTCTGATCAACAATATGTCAACCACATATACTTTATCAGAAATACTATAGTGCTCCCACTCACTTCTTTGGAAATACAAGTTTCTCATAAACCTTGTACAAACCCAAAAGCTTTGATCATCTCATCAAAGCGTATATTCCAACTCCGAGATGCTTGCACCAGTCCATGAAAGGATCGCTGGAGCTTGCATACTTGTTAGTATCCTTAGGATTAACAAAACCTTCTGGTTGTATCACATACAATCTTTCCTCAAGGAAACCGTCGAGGAAACAATGTTTTGATTTCCTATGTGCAATATTTCATAAATAATGCAGCAACTACTAACATAATTCCAACAGACTTTTAGCATTGCTACGAGTGAGAAAGTCTCATCATAGTCAACTCTTTGATCTTGTCGAAAACATCATTCAATAGTCTTATCACCATCAAGTAGTTCTTTCAAAGTCCACATGGATTCTCTATCGGATTTCATGGCCTCCAACCATTTGTCGGAATCCAGGCCCACCATCGCTTCTCCATAGCTCGTAGGTTCATTGTTGTTTAACAACGTGACCTCCAAGACAGGGTTACTGTACCACTCTGTAGTAGTACGCAACCTTGTCGACCTACGAGTTTTGTAGTAACTTGATCCGAAGCTCTAATGATCACCGTCATCAGCTTCCACTTCAATTGGTGTAGGCGCCACAGGAACATCTTCCTACGCCCTGCTACACACTGGTTGAAGTGACGGTTCACTAACCTTATCAAGTTCCACCACCCTCCCACTCAATTCTTTCGATATAAACCTTTCCTCGAGAAAGGACCCGTTTCTAGAAACAAACACATTGCTTCCGGATCTGAGATAGGAGATGTATCCAGCTGTTTTGGATATCCTATGAAGATGCTTTTATCTGCTTTTGGGTTCGAGCTTATCGGACTGAAACTTTTTCACATAAGCGTTGCAGCCCCAAACGTTTAAGAAACGACAACTTAGGTTTCTCCAAACCATAGTCTATACTGTGTCATCTCAACAGAAAATACGCGGTGCCCTATTTAAAGTGAATGCGGTTGTCTCTAATGCATAACCCATAAAAGATAGTGGTAATTCGATAAGAGACATCATAGTATGTGCTATATCCAATAGGGCGCGGCTATGACGTTTAGACACATCATCACACTATGGTGTTCTAGGTGGCATGAACTGCGAAACAATTTCCACATTGTCTTAACTGCGTACCAAAACTCGTAACTTAGATATTCATCTCTATGATCATATCGTAGACTGTTTATCCTCTTGTCACGACGATCTTCACTCTAAAATAGCTTTGAACTTTTCAATATTTCAGACTTCTGATTCATCAAGTAAATACTCCCGTGTCTAGTCAAATCGTCATTGAAGTAAGAACATAACGATATCCACTGCGTGCCTCAACACTCATTGGACTGCACACATACAAAATGCATTACTCCCAACAAGTTACTCTCTTGTTTCATGTAGCATGATCTGCATGTCTCAAGTTATTCAAAATCAAGTGAGTCCAAACGATCCATCCGCATGGAGTTTCTTCATGCGTTTATACCAACATGTATGGTTTGCATGTCTCAAACGTTTCAAAAATGAGTGAGTACAAAGATCCATCAACATGGAGATTCTTCATGCATTTTACACCAACATGACTCAAGTGGCAGTGCCACAACTAAGTGGTACTATCATTATTACTTTGTATCTTTTGGCACCAATATTATGAACATGTGTAACACTACGACCGAGATTCAATAAACCATTGAGGGTAATTATTCAAGCAAATAGAATAACTATTATTCTCTTTAAATGAATAATTGTATTGCAATAAACACTATCCAGTCATGTTCATGCTCAACGCAAACACCAAATAACAATTATTTAGGTTTTACTACCAATCACGATGATAGAGGGAGCGTGCGATGTTTGATCACATCAACCTTGGAAACACTTCCAACACATACCGTCACCTCGCCTTTAGCTAGTCTCCGTTTATACCGTAGCTTTCATTTCGAGTTACTAATCACTTAGCAACCGAACCGATATCCAATACCCTCGTGCTACTAGGAGTACCAGTAAAGCACACATCAATATCATGTATATCAAATATACTTCTGTCGACTTTGCCAGCCTTCTTATCTACCAAATATCTAGGGTAGCTCCGCCTCAGTGACCATTCCCCTCATAGCAGAAGCACTTAGTCTCGGGTTTGGGTTCAATCTTGGGGTTCTTCATTAGAGCAGCAACTGGTTTGTCGTTCCATGAAGCATCCCTTCTATCCCTTGCCCTTCTTGAAACTAGTGGTTTCACTAACCATGAACAATTGATGCTCCTTCTTGATTTCTACTTTTGCAGTGTCAAACATTGCGAATCACTCAAGGATCATTATATCTATCCTTGATATGTTATAGTTCATCATGAAGCTCTAGCAGCTTAGTGGTAGTGACTTTGTAGAAGCATCACTATCTCATCTGGAAGATTAACTCCCACTTGATTCAAGCGATTGTTGTACTCAGACAATCCGAGAACATGCTCAACGATTTGAGCTTTTCTCCTTTACTTTGTAGGCAAAGAATCTTGTCGGAGGTCTTATACCTCTCAACAAGGGCACGAGCATGAAATCTCAATTTCATCTCTTAGAACATCTCTTATGTTCTGCGACGTTTTCAAAACGTCTTCGGTGCCTTGCTTCTAAGCCATTAAGTATTGCGCACTGAACTATCACATAGTCATCAATAATGTGTATGTCAGATGTTCGCAACATCCACAGACGACTCCTGAGGTGCAACACACCGAGTGGTGTATTAAGGACATAAGCCTTTGATGACCCACAAGTATAGGGGATCAATCGTAGTCCTTTCGATAAGTAAGAGTGTCGAACCCAACAAGGAGCAGAAGGATTTGAGAAGTGGTTTTCAGCAAGGTAAAATCTGCAAGCACTGAAATTGTCGGTAACAAGTGATTGTGTGGTGAGATGATTTGTAGCAAGCAACAAGTAACAAAAGTAGCAACGGTGCAGCAAAGTGGCCCAATCCCTTTTGTAGCAAGGGACAAGCCTGGACAAAGTCTTATAGGAGGAAAAATGCTCCCGAGGACACACGGGAATTTCTGTCATGCTAGTTTCATCATGTTCATATGATTCGCGTTCGTTACTTTAATAGTTTGATATGTGGGTGGAACGGCGCTTGGGTACTGCCCTTACTTGGACAAGCATCCCACTTATGATTAACCCCTCTCGCAAGCATCCGCAACTACGAAAGAAAAATTAAGACAAAGTCTAACCATAGCATTAAACTAGTGGATCCAAATCAGCCCCTTACGAAGCAACGCATAAACTAGGGTTTAAGCTTCTGTCACTCTAGCAACCCATCATCTACTTACTACTTCCCAATGCCTTCCTCTAGGCCCAAATAATGGTGAAGTGTTATGTAGTCGACGTTCACATAACACTACTAGAGGAAAAACAACATACAACACATCAAAATATCGAACGAATACCAAATTCACTTGACTACTATTAGCATGACTTATCCCATGTCCTCAAGAACAAAAGTAACTACTCACAAAGCATAATCATATTCATAAATAGAGAGGTAATGAGTAGCATCAAGTATCTGAACATAAACTCTTCCACCAAGTAATCCAACTAGCATCAACTACAAAGAGTAATCAACACTACTAGCAACCTTACAAGTACCAATCGGAGTAGGGAGACGGAGATTGGTTACAAGAGATGAACTAGGGTTTGGAGAGGAGATGGTGCTGATGAAGATATTGATGGAGATGACTCCCCTCCGACGAGAGGAGTGTTGGTGATGACGATGGCGATGATTTCCCCCTCCGGGAGGGAAGTTTCCCCGACAAGATCGTCCTGCCGGAGCTCTAGATTGGTTCTGCTCAAGTTCCGCCTCGTGGCGGCGGAGAATCCACGAAAAAGCTCCACTCTGATTTTTTCTCGGACGAAACCCTTCATATAGCAAAAGAGGGGGGCCAGTGGGCCGCCAGGGTGCGCACAAGCCTTGTAGCCGCCGCCAGGGGGGCAGGTGGCGGCTACCAGGCTTGTGGGCTCCTGGTAGCTCCCCTCTGGTACTTCTTTCGCCCAGTATTTTTTATATATTCCCAAAAAAATCCACGTTGATTTTCAGGGCATTTGGAGTTGCGTAGAATAGAGGACTCAGACTTGCTCCTTTTCCAGTCCAGAATTCCAGCTGCTGGTATTCGCTCTCTTCAAATAAACCTTGCAAAATAAGAGAGAAAAGGCATAAGTATGGTACCACAAAGTAATATAATAGTCCATAAAGCGATAAATATCAACATGAAAGCATGATGCAAAATGGACGTATCAACTCCCCCAAGCTTAGACCTCGCTTGTCCTCAAGCGAAAACCAAGATCCACAAACATGTCCACATGTTTAGGGATGAAGGTGTCGATAAAACATAATACGGACATGAGGGCATCATGATCACACATAGAACATCAATACATCATGAAGATTCTTATGGGAAAGTAACAATTCCTTCACAAAGCAAAGTATGAAGCAAAAACCTTACCGAGAAGTAGCCAACAACAGTCCATAGTCATTGAAGCAATTGCAATTTATCATAACATCAGAAAGAGTCAAATAAGAGCTTGTAAAGCAAACCCACATACTCAATCATCTCTTTTGTTTTCCACAATTGTTACAACTCACGTGGTACTCATGTTATCAAAGTTTCAGCTGGACACAGAGAAAGATAGGGGCTTATAGTTTTGCCTCCCAACCATTTACCTCAAGGGTAAAGTCAACAATAATAAAGCATAAGTACTCAACTTCAAGTTGATATATGAATATAGATCTTTCCATAGCATGTGACGGTAGCCAAGACAAAGGAAAAATAAGGAATTGGTGAAGATCACCATGACTCTTCCAAGGGCAAAAAGTAAAGGTACAAGATAGGCCCTTCGCAGAGGGAAGTAGAGGTTGTCATGCACTTTTGAGGTTTGGATGCGTGTCCTCTTAGTGCGGAGGAACGTCACTTTATATTGCCTCCTGTGATAAAGAATTTTATTATGCAGTCTGTCGCTTTTATGTCTTCCTCATCATAGGTTCGTACAAAGCTTATTTTCCACACACTAATAGATCATACATATTAGAGAGCAATTTTTATTGCTTGCACCGATGACAACTTACTTGAGGGATCTTATTCAATCCATAGGCAGGTATGGTGGACATTCATGGCAAAACTGGGTTGAAGGTTTATGGATGCACAAGTAGTATCTCTACTTGGTGTGGGATTTTTGGCTAATATGAGGTGGAAGCAATCGTCACATGCTAAAGGATCTCTAATCATATAACATTGTTTTGAACCAAGCAAACACAATTCATTATGTTGTCTTCCTTGTCCAACATCTACTTCTAAGCACGTAATAGTTTGGTGAGTGCTCACAATTGTAAAAAGTGTCTAAGATGATATATTTATATGTGAACCTCTCTTTCCTTATTACTTATTATTAATTGCAACAATGACTGTGGTCTATGTTGGTCTATTGTCAACAAGTTTCAATCATCATACTTGTCATAAGTGAAGCTATCACTTTCCATAAGATAATCTCATGATCTTTCATGCTATCGTTCTTTTCATACTTTTGATCACGGCACAAAACAAAGCCCTTGACTAAGACACTCTTTATTATATAGCTCGCAAGCTCGAATACATCGGGGGAGAGACACAAGGCAAAAGACTCAAACTAAACACTAAAGACTTATTCCACTAAGAGAAGAAAGTAAAAACTGGAAAGGAAAGAACTAAAACAAAGGTAAAAGCAAGAGATATAAAGGTGATACGATACCAGGGCAACTCCCCCAAGATTGGCAAAAGCCAAGGGGATTGCCCATACCAATGCTTAGTTGTCTTCCTTTGGTGGTGATGGTGGTGGAGTTGTTGAAGAAGTCTGATCCTCCGTCTTCCAAGGCATAGGTGCTCCATCATGGCAGGATGAACGAGTCGCCGGAATCCTCAAATCTGCAGCCAACCGTATTGATTTAAATCTATACTCATACTCATAGTTTTGGTTCTGCAGGTCATAGATCTAGCCCTGGAGTTGATCAACCCTGTCATAGAGCTTGGAGAGGTGTTTCCCAATGTCAATGGCATCCATCTTGTGCTTGCTGGTGAACTCCGTGATCATCATGTGGTTGGCGTTGAATCCACGCTCCACCATCCCTTGGCACTTGAAGACTTGTTGCTCCATTGCTTCGAGCCTCGTCTCCATGCTTCCGTTCTTCTTAGGCCCCTCAACATCACGGATGTGCAACATCCCCTCGCTCATCTTGATAGATTGAGGGTGTTTCAGCACTTCCGTGAGATAGGGATTGATGACCTTCTCGAAGATCTTGTCCTTAGGAGCTTTTGGGGAAGTCATGACGATCTAGATCTGCAACAGAAACAGGCTCGAAACGAAAACAGAGGAAAACTGCGCGATACGGAGATCAAAACCCTCGGGTGTATATATAATGATTTTTTCTGGACCAGAAGGAGTGCTCAGCAAGAAAACGGAGTCCGGGAGGCACACAAGGTGCCCACAAGCCCTGTAGCCGCCGCCAGGAGGGTAGGTGGCGGCTACCAAGCTCGTGGCCGCCTCGTGCGCTCTTCGGACTGATTTTTATTTTTCTATTTTTCCATAAATTCCAAAATGGAGAAAATTTCCTATTGGAAAAGTTTCGGAGTCCAATTACTTACCGAAACACATACTTCTTCGTTTTCAGGGTCTGAAACAGGCTGATAAGCATCCCTTATGTACTCCTGTGGAGTTATGATATTGATGATATGGGTCTCAACATTTATGGGAGTACCAGAGATATAATGCTTGATTCTTTGCCCATTTACCACTCTAGGAAAATTTCCTTCCGTGTTATTGATTTTGATGGCACCGGAATGATATACTTCCTCGACAACGTCAGGACCTTCCCATTTAGAGAGAAGCTTGCCTGCAAAGAATCTTAAGCGATAATTGTATAGCAGGACCTAATCACCTACATTGAACTCTCGTTTTTGTATTCTTTTATCGTGCCATCTCTTAACCTTTTCCTTGAACAACTTGGCATTCTCATATGCCTGGGCCCTCCATTCATCTAATGAGCTGATATCAAACAACCGCTTCTCACCGGCAAGTCTGAAATCGAGTTCAGCTCTTTGATTGCCCAATAAACTTTGTGTTCCAGCTCAAGAGGTAAATGACAGGCCTTACCGTAAAGCATTTTATACGGCGACATGCCCATGGGATTCTTATAAGCAGTCCTATAAGCCCATAGTGCATCGTCAAGCTTGCTAGACCAATTCTTCCGAGATCTATTCACAATCTTTTGTAAGATCAATTTGATCTCCCTATTACTCAACTCCACTTGACCACTAGACTGAGGATGATAAGGAGATGCAACTCTATGGTTGACATCATACTTAGTGAGCATCTTGCGCAAAACACAATGAATGAAGTGTGAACCGTCATCAGTCATAAAATATCTAGGGACTCCAAATCTTGGGAAAATGACTTCTTTAAGCATCTTAATAGAGGTGTGATGATCAACATTTCTAGTGGGGATAGCTTCTACCCACTTAGTGACGTAATCCACAACAACTAAGATGTGAGTATACCTATTGGAACTCGGGAAGGGTCCCATATAATCAAAGCCCCAGACATCAAATGGTTCAATGACAAGTGAATAGTTCATAGGCATTTCCTGACGTTTACTGATGTTCCCTATTCTTTGGCATTCGTCACAAGACAATACAAACTTACGGGCATCCTTGAAGAGAGTGGGCCAATAGAAACCTGATTGCAATACCTTATGAGCAGTTCTATTTCCAGCATGGTGTCCTCCATAGGCTTCGGAATGACACTTCTACAGGATCTGTCCCTGTTCATGTTCAGGCACACAAACGTCTAATAACACCATCTACTCCTTCCTTATAAAGGTGAGGATCATCCCAAAAGTAATGTCTCAAATCAAAGACGAATTTCTTCTTTTGCTGATAGGTGAAACTGGGTGGTATGTATTTGGCTACGATATAGTTTGCATAATCAGCATACAATGGTGCACTATGTGAAGTGCGGATGACATTTAATTGCTCATCAGGAAAGCTGTCATCAATAGGTCGTGGGTCATCAAGGACATTCTCTAGCCTGGACAAGTTATCTTCTACAGGGTTATCAGCACCCTTTTGGTCAACAATGTGCAAATCTAATTCCTGTAGCAGGAGAACCCATCTGATTAGCCTAGGATTAGCGTCCTTCTTCTCCATAAGGTACTTAATAGTAGCATGATCAGAGTGAATAGTGACTTTGGAGTCAACTATATAAGATCTGAACTTTTCACATGCAAACACGACTGCTAAAAACTCCTTTTCCGTAGTGGCATAGTTTCTTTGGGCACTGTCTAGAGTTTTACTAGCGTAGTGAATAACATTCAACTTCTTGTCAACTCTTTGTCCCAGAACAACACCAACAGCATAGTCACTAGCATCGCACATGATTTCAAAGGGCAAGTTCCAATCAGGTGGTTGAACAATAGGTGCGGTTATCAATGCCTTCTTAAGTATTTCGAAAGCTTCCTCACAATCCTCATAAAAACAAAAGGAACATCCTTCTGCAAGAGGTTGGTAAGAGGCCTAGAAATCTTAGAGAAGTCTTTAGTGAACCTTATATAGAAACCAGCATGACCTAGGAAACTTCGTATACCTCTGATATCTGTGGGGCAAGGCATTTTCTCAATTGCATCAACCTTAGCCTTACCAACTTCAATGCCCCTTTCATAAATTTTATGTCCTAAGACGATGCCTTCATTAACCATGAAGTGGCACTTCTCCCAGTTCAAGACGAGGTTGGTGTCTTTACATCTCTGTAAGACTCGATCAAGGTTGCTGAGGCAATCATCAAAGGAAGACCCGTAAACGGAGAAGTCATCCATGAAGACCTCGACAATCTTTTCACAAAAGTCAGAGAATATAGCCATCATACATCTCTGAAAGGTGGCAGGTGCATTGCATAAGCCAAAAGGCATACGTCTATAAGCAAAGGTACCGAAGGGGCAGGTGAAAGTGGTTTTCTCCTAATCAGATTGTGCAACAGGTATTTGCGAGAAACATGAATAACCGTCTAGAAAGCAGAAGTGTGTGTGTTTGGATAGCCTTTCTAGCATTTGGTCAATAAAAGGCAAAGGGTAATGATCTTTTCTAGTGGCTTTATTCAATTTCCTAAAATCCTATAGCCAGTAATAATCCTCTGTGGGATCAATTCATCCTTATCATTAGGGACAACAGTAATGCCTCCCTTCTTAGGAACGCAATGTACCGGACTCACCCAATCACTACGAGCAATAGGATAAATGATTCGTGCTTCCATAAGCTTTAATATTTCTTTTCTCACGACCTCTTTCATTTTAGGACTTAATCTCCTTTGATGATCAGCAACTGGTTTAGAGTCAGGGTCAATTTTAATCTTGTGCTGACATGGAGTGGGACTGATACCCTTAAGATCATCAAGAGTATATCCAATAGCCGCATGGTGCTTCCTCAAAGTTTTTAGTAACTTCTTTTCCTCATGCTCGGAGAGGCTAGCACTAACAATAACATGATATATCTCCTTCTCATCAAGATAGGCATACTTAAGAGTATCTGGTAACTGTTTTAGCTCGAACACAGGATCACCCTTTGGTGGGGGAGGATCCCCAAGCAGTTCAACATGCAGATTATTCTTGAGAATAGGATATTGTTCTAAAAGAATTTTATCTATCTCATCTCTTTCATCCATATGCATATCATTTTCATGCTCAAGCAGATATTGCTCTAAAGGATCCGTAGGAGGCACGTCAATAGAGGCAAGAGCAATGATTTCATCCCTACCAGACGACTCTTTTTCATGGGGTTGTCTTCCAAACTTGGAGAAGTTAAATTTATGAGACACACCCTCAAAACTAACAGTGACAGTCTGCTTAATTCAATCAATATGAGCATTGAAAGTGTTGAGAAAGGGTCTACCAAGTATGATGGGACAAAAGCTATCTTGTGCAGTAGCAAGGACGAGGAAATCATTAGGATACTTCGTCTTACCACACAGGACTTCTACGTCTCTCACAATTCCCAGAGGGCAGATAGTGTCTCTATTAGCTAGCGTAATAGTGACATCAATGGGTTCTAACTTAGCAGGTGCAATCTCATCCTTGATTTCATCATATAGGGACCGGGGTATTGCACTAACACTAGCACCCATATCACATAAACCATGATAACAGTGATCTCCTATCTTGACAGAAACAACGGGCAGGCCAACTACATGTCCGTATTTGTCTTTCGCGTGGGGTTTAGCAATTCTAGCGGAGTCCTCACAGAATTTGATAACATGCCCGTCCATGTCTTCGGCTAAGAGATCTTTGATAATAGCAACACTAGGTTCAACTCTAATTTCCTCAGGGGGTGCAAGTGGTCTAATGTAACCCCTACGTATCACAGTTGGAGCTTTAGAATAATCCTTTTTCCTAGCAGGGTAAGGTGGTTTCTTAGAGTAGGCCCAAGGAACAATAGGATCACTAAAGGCAATGACTTTCTCTTCAACTAGATTGGGTTTAACTATGTTGACTTCTACAGACGGATGATACTTAAACCACTTCTATTTGTGAAGATCAACATGAGCAGCAAAAGATTCACATAGAGAAGCTACTATCTGAGAGTCAAGTCCATACTTAGCGCTAAAATCTCTAGAAGTGTTTGTTTCAACAAAAGATTTAACGCAATCAAACTAGAAATTCATACCTGACTCCTTACCTTCTTCAAGCCCCCAATCTTCAGAATTACGTTTGATTCTTTCCAATAAATTCCACTTGTGGTCAATATCCTTCTTCATAAAAGAACCGGTACAAGAAGTGTCAAGCATGGTACGATCTTCATGAGAAAGCCGAGCATAAAAGTTTTGAGTGATAATTTCTCTCGAGAGCTCATCATTGGGGCATGAATATAGCATTGATTTAAGCCTCCCCCAAGCTTGAGCTATGCTTTCCCTGTCACGAGGCCAAAAGTTATAAATATAATTCTCATCACGATGTACTAAATGCATAGGATAAAACTTTTGATGAAATTTCAATTTCAACCGATTGTAGTACCATGATCCAGTATCATCACATAGCCTGTACCATGTCAACGCCTTATCCTTCAAAGATAAAGGAAATACTTTCTTCTTTACCTCATCCCCGGGCAAACCTGCAAGCTTAAATAAACCACAAACTTCATCTACATAGGTTAGATGCAAGTCTGGATGTGATGATCCATCTCCTGTAAAAGGATTAGCGAGCAGTTTCTCAAGCATACCCGAAGGAATTTTATAAAAGATATTTTCAGTAGGTACCTCAGGTTGAGGAACAACTCCTCATGCTTCCGTTCGTGGTGAAGATACCCCGAACAAATTCCTCAAAGGAACAGTTTCCATAGTGACAAGTGACAATAAATTTCAGCATAGTATATAAATGTTTCCTTACCAAATTCCACTTACGAAAGGCGCTTCACTCCCGGCAACGACGCCAGAAAAGAGTCTTGATGACCCACAAGTATAGGGGATCAATCGTAGTCCTTTCGGTAAGTAAGAGTGTCGAACCCAACGAGGAGCAGAAGGCTGTGCTAAACAGTTTTCAGCAAGGTAATAACTGCAAGCAGTGAAAGTAGCGGTAACAAGTGATGGTGTAGTGAGGTGAAACGTAGCAAGTGAAAAGTAACAAGTAACAAGTAGTAGCAATGGTGCAGAAAAGAGGCCCAATCCCTTTTGTAGCAAGGGACAAGCCTGAACAAAGTCTTATAGGAGGGAAAACGCTCCCGAGGACACACGGGAATTTTTGTCATGCTGGTTTCATCATGTTCATGTGATTCGCGTTCATTACTTTGATAGTTTGATATGTGGGTGGACCGGCGCTTGGGTACTGCCCTTACTTGGACAAGCATCCCACTTATGATTAACCCCTCTCGCAAGCATCCGCAACTATGAAAGAAGAATTAAGACAACGTCTAACCATTTCATTAAACTAGTGGATCCAAATCAGCCCCTTACGAAGCAACGCATGGACTGGGGTTTAAGATTCTGTCACTCTAGCAACCCATCATCTACTTACTACTCCCCAGTGACTTCCTCTAGGCCAAAATATGGTGAAGTGTTATGTAGTCGACGTTCACATAACACCACTAGAGAAAAAGACAACATATATCATATCAAAATAACGAACGAATACCAAATTCACATGACTATTATCAGCATGACTTATCCCATGTCCTTAGGAACAAAAGTAACTACTCACAAAGCATAATCATAATCATGATCAGAGGTGTAATGAGTAGCATCAAGGATCTGAACATAAACTCTTCCACCAAGTAATCCAACTAGCAACAACTACAAAGAGTAATCAACACTACTAGCAACCTTACAACTACCAATCGGAGTAGCGAGACGGAGATTGGTTACAAGAGATGAACTAGGGTTTGGAGAGGAGATGATGCTGATGAAGATGTTGATGGAGATGACTCCCCTCTGATGATAGGAGTGTTGGTGATGACGATGGCGATGATTTCCCCCTCCGGGAGAGAAGTTTCCCCGACAGGATCGTCCTGCCAGAGCTCTAGATTGGTTCTGCTCAAGTTCCGCCTCGTGGCGGCGGAGAATCCACGAAAAAGCTCCACCCTGATTTTTTCTCGGACGAAACCCTTCATATAGAAAAAGAGGGGGACCAGTGGGCCGCCAGGGTGCCCACAAGCCCTGTAGCCGCCGCCAGGGGGGTAGGTGGCGGCTACCAGGCTTGTGGCCTCCTAGTAGCTCCCCTCTGGTACTTCTTTCGCCCAGTATTTTTTATATATTCCCAAAAAATTCCACGTTGATTTTCAGGGAATTTGGAGTTACGTAGAATAGAGGACTCAGACTTGCTCCTTTTCCACTCCAGAATTCCAGCTGCCGGTATTCTCTCTCTTCAAATAAACCTTGCAAAATAAGAGAGAAACGACATAAGTATGGTACCACAAAGTAATATAACAGTCCATAAAGCGATAAATATCAACATGAAAGCATGATGCAAAATGGACGTATCACTCCCTCTCAAGTAAAATTGGGAAAAGGGAAAAAAGTCATCTTGTCAAGTAGTTTAATCACCCCCTTCTAGACATAATTTCGATCCTACAAGTGGTATCAGAGCTTTGGTCTCCATTTCATTGGTTTAGAAACCTAGTAGAGTATGGCATCTAGGGAGGGAAATTATCATCGTAGACGTTCTTACTTTGATGGCACTAATTTTGCTAGTTGGAAGCATAAAACAAAAATGCATATACTTGGCTTTAATCCTCATGTTTGGGCTGTTATTCGTGTTGGTGTGTAAGGTAACTTCTTTCGAGATGGGCATTAACCACATTGTGATGCGATAGATTATGAACTGAAGATGTTGCAACTTAATGCTCAAGCTTGCGATATCATCTTCAACTACCTTTGCCCCAAAGAATTCAACAAAATTAGTCGTCTTGAGAATGCACGAAGACGTTGATATGCACAAAGGTACTGATTCTGTTAGAGAATCTAAGTTGTATATGCTTCAAAGTCAGCTTGATAAGTTCGAGATGAAGGATGGTGAAGGAGTCGCCGAAATGTACTCTAGGCTAGCTCTCATCACCAATGGGATTGCCGGCTTAGGAAGCGAAGAGATGACCGACAAATTCATCATCAAGAAGATACTTAGATCTCTTGATGGCAAGTATGACACAATGTGTGTTGGAAATATGCCCTAGACGCAATAATAAATTAGTTATTATTATATTTCTTTGTTTATAATAATCGGTTATTATCCATGGTAGAATTGTATTGATTGGAAACTCAAATACATGTGTGGATACATAAACAGCACACTGTTCCTAGTGAGCCTCTAGTTGACTAGTTCGTTGATCAAAAGATGGTCAAGGTTTCCTGGCCATAGGCAAGTGTTGTCACTTGATAACGGGATCACATCATTAGGAGAATCATGTGATGGACAAGACCCAAATTATGAACGTAGCATGTGATTGTGTCATTTTGTTGCTATTGTTTTATGCGTGTCAAGTATTCATTCCTATGACCATGAGATCATGTAACCCACTGACACCGGAGGAATACCTTGTGTGTATCAAACGTCACAATGTAACTGGGTGACTATAAAGGTGCTCTACAGGTATCTCCGAAGGTGTCCGTTGAGTTAGCATGGATCAAGACTGGGATTTCTCACTCCGTGTGACGGAGAGGTATCCCAGGGCCCACTCAGTAATACAACATCACACACAAGCCTTGCAAGCAATGTGAGTCAAGTGTGAGTCACGGGATCTTGTATTACGGAACGAGTAAAGAGACTTGCCGGTAACGAGATTAAAATAGGTATAGGGATACCGACGATCGAATCTCGCGCAAGTAACATATCGAAGGACAAAGGGAATGTTATACGGGATTATGTGAATCCTTGGCACAGAGGTTCAACCGATAAGATCTTCATAGAATATGTAGGATCCAATATGGGCATCCAGGTCCCGCTATTGGATATTGACCGAGGAGTGTCTCGGGTCATGTCTACATAGTTCTCGAATCCGCAGGGTGTGCACACTTAAGGTTCGATGATGCTTTAGTATAGTTGAGTTATATGTGTTGGTGACCGAAGGTTGATCAGAGTCCCGGTTGAGATCACACACGTTACGAGGGTTTCCGGAATGGTCCGAAAATGAAGATTGATATATAGGAAGTTGGTGTTCGGATTCCGGAAAGTTTTCGGGCATTACCTTGAGTGTACCCGGAGTGACGAATGGGTTTCGTGGCCCACTGGGTGGGCCCACCACACCCCAAGGGGTCCACATGGGTTTATTGGATGTACAATAAGGTATAATGGGCTGACAAAGTCATCCAAGGAAAGCCCATGAAGAAAAAGTGGAAAATCCAAAAGAGGTGGGAAAATAAGGAAGGAGTCCTAATCCAAGTGGGATTTGAGAAGGACTCCTCCCTCCCACTTTGGCCGACCCAAGGAAGGCCTCCTTCGGGCGGCGCCCTAGGGCTTTGCCGCACCCCTTGGCTCCACCTATATATACTAGAGGTTTAGGGCTGTTTGAGACACAACTTTGCCACGTGCAACTCAAACCTACACCTCGCAGTTCTTCCTCTAGATTAGATTTCTACGGAGCTCGGGCCGAGCCCTGCAGGAATAGATCATCACCAACACCGACACGCCGTCACGCTGTCGGAGAACTCATCTACTTCTTCGTCTCTCTTGCTGGATCAAGATGGTCGAGATCGTCATCGAGCTATACGTGTGCTGAACGCGGAGGTGCCGTCCATTCGGCGCTAGGTCGGAACGGATCGTGGGACGACGGTGATTTGAATCACGAAGCTGTACCACTACATCTACCGCGTTTCTTAACGCTTCCTGCTGAGCGATCTACAAGGGTATGTGGATCAAATCTCCCTCTCGTAGATGAACATCACCATGATAGGTCTTCGTGTGCATAGGAATTTTTTTTGTTTCCCATGCAACGTTCCCCAACAGTGTGCACATTGATCCAAATAATGCCAAATTACAAAGATCTCAAGCCAACTGAAGTCATTGGTAGGATTGTTGCTCCTGAGATGTCACTCAAGGACAAAGATGAGCTGCACAACAAGTCAAGCGGTGCTTATAAAGCTTCATGTAATGCTCCCGCTACTTCAAAAGACAATCTTGTCACTGATGAAGAGATAAGCCTCATGGTCAGAAAATTCAACAAGTTCTACAAGAGTAGAGGTAAAATAGAAGCTCAAGTTCAAGACATGATGAGAATCGTTCGCCCAGTCGTGACTGAAAGTGCTAGAATTGTGGGAAACCCAGACACTACTCAAATGAGTGCTCGACTCCCTACAAAAGAAGAGAAGAGTCACCTCGAAGATGAAGCTCAAGAGATGAATCACCTCGTAGAGAGAGAAGGAGTAGAGAAGATCACTATGAAAAAAGACACTCACAGAGAGGCAAGGAATCAGAGAAGAAGGACGAATACACCAAGAGCAGTTCAAGAAGAAGACATCAAGCTCATATTGGTGAATGGGTCTCTTACTCCGAGTCTGATCACCACTCCGAGAGAAGCTATCACTCCAACTCCGACTGTAGTCAAGATGAAGGTGTTGTCGGGATTGCGCTTGTTTCCACCAACTCGTACGACTTATTTGATTCACCAAATGAGGGAGTCGGAAACTGCTTCATGGCTAAAGGCCCCAAGGTATTGTTGGGGAACGTCGCATGGGAAACAAAATTTTTCCTACGCCCACGAAGACCTATCATGGTGATGTCCATCTACGAGAGGGGATGTGTGATCTACGTACCCTTGTAGACCATACAGTAGAAGCGTTAGTGAACGCGGTTGATGTAGTGGAACGTCCTCACGTCCCTCGATCCGCCCCGCGAACCGTCCCGCGATCAATCCCACGATCTAGTGCCGAACGGACGGCACATCCCCGTTCAGCACACGTAAAGCTCGACGATGATCTCGGCCTTCTTGATCCAGGAAGAGAGACGGAGAGGTAGAAGAGTTCTCCGGCAGCATGACGGCGCTCCGGAGGTTGGTGATGATCTTGTCTCAGCAGGGCTCCGGCCGAGCTCCGCAGAAACGCGATCTAGAGGAAAAACCGTGGAGGTATGTGGTCGGGCTGCCACGGAAAATTCGTCTCAAATCAGCCCTAAAACCTCCGTATATATAGGGGGAAGAGGGGGAGCCTTGCCTTGGGGCTCAAGGAGCCCCAAGGGGGTCGGCCGAGCCAAGGGGGGAAGGTCTCCCCCCCCAAACCGAGTCCAACTTGGTTTGGTGGGTGGAGTCCTTCTTCCCTTTCCCACCTCCTCCTTTTTTTTCTTTTCTCTTTGATTTTCTTCCTATGACGCATAGGGCCTTCTTGGGCTGTTCCACCAGCCCACTAAGGGCTGGTGTGCCACCCCCAAGGCCTATGGGCTTCCCCGGGGTGGGTTGCCCCCCGGTGAACTCCCGGAACCCATTCGTCATTCCCGGTACATTCCCGGTAACTCCGAAAACCTTCCAGTAATCAAATGAGGTCATCCTATATATCAATCTTCGTTTCCGGAAACCCTCGTGACGTCCGTGATCTCATCCGGGACTCCGAACAACATTCGGTAACCAACCATATAACTCAAATACACATAAACCAACGTCGAACCTTAAGTGTGCAGACCCTGCGGGTTCGAGAACTATGCATACATGACCCGAGAGACTCCTCGGTCAATATCCAATAGCGGGACCTGGATGCCCATATTGGATCCTACATATTCTACGAAGATCTTATTGTTTGAACCTCAGTGCCAAGGATTCATATAATCCCGTATGTCATTCCCTTCGTCCTTCGGTATGTTACTTGCCCGTGATTAGATCGTCAGTATCCGCATACCTATTTCAATCTCGTTTACCGGCAAGTCTCTTTACTCATTCCATAATAGAAGATCACGCAACTTACACTAAGTCACATTGCTTGCAAGGCTTGTGTGTGATGTTGTATTACCGAGTGGGCCCCGAGATACCTCTCCGTCACACGGAGTGACAAATCCCAGTCTTGATCCATACTAACTCAACGAACACCTTCGGAGATACCTGTAGAGCATCTTTATAGTGACCCAGTTACGTTGCGACGTTTGATACACACAAAGTATTCCTCCGGTGTTAGTGAGTTATATGATCTCATGGTCATAGGAACAAATAGTTGACACACAGAAAACAGTAGCAACAAAATGACACGATCAACATGCTACGTCTATTAGTTTGGGTCTAGTCCATCACGTGATTCTCCTAATGACGTGATCCAGTTATCAAGCAACAACACCTTGTTCATAATCAGAAGACACTGACTATCTTTGATCAACTGGCTAGCCAACTAGAGGCTTGCTAGGGACAGTGTTTTGTCTATGTATCCACACATGTAAATGAGTCTTCATTCAATATAATTATCGCATGGATAATAACCGATTATCTTGATACATGAATTATAATAATAACTATATTTATTATTGCCTCTAGGGCATAATTCCAACAGTCTCCCACTTGCACTAGAGTCAATAATCTAGCCCTCACGTCATCATGCAAACTACATTGTAATAAATCTAACACCCATACAGTTCTGGTGTTGATCATGCTTTGCCCGTGGAAGAGGTTTAGTCAGCGGGTCTGCTACATTCATATCCGTGTGCAGTTTGAATATATTTACGTCCTCCCCTTCGATGTAGTCGCGAATGAGGTTGAAGCGTCGTTTGATGTATCTGGACTTCTTGTGAAACCATGGTTCCTTTGCTAAAGCAATGGCACCCGTGTTATCACAGAACAAGGTTATTGGGTTCAGTGCGCTTGGCACCACTCCAAGATCTGTCATGAATTGCTTCATCCAGACACCCTCCTTAGCCGCCTCCGAGGCAGCCATGTACTCCGCTTCACATGTAGAATCTGCTACGACGCTTTGCTTGGAACTGCACCAGCTTACCGCACCCCCATTAAGAATAAATATGTATCCTGTTTGCGACTTAGAGTCGTCCGGATCTGTGTCAAAGCTTGCATCGACGTAACCTTTTACGGCGAGCTCTTCGTCACCTCCATACACGAGAAACATCTCCTTAGTCCTTTTCAGGTACTTCAGGATATTCTTGACCGCCGTCCAGTGATCCACTCCTGGATTACTCTGGAACCTACCTGCCATACTTATGGCCAGGCTAACGTCCGGTCTAGTGCACAACATTGCATACATGATAGAACCTATGGCTGAAGCATAGGGGATGGTGCGCATATGCTCTCTATCCTCATCAGTTGCTGGGCACTGAGTCTTACTCAATCTCGTACCTTGTAAAACTGGCAAGAACCCTTTCTTGGACTGTTCCATTTTGAACCTCTTCAAAACTTTATCAAGGTATGTGCTTTGTGAAAGTCCTATCAGGCGTTTTGATCTATCCCTGTAGATCTTAATGCCTAGAATGTAAGCAGCTTCTCCTAGGTCCTTCAAAGAGAAACTTTTATTCAAGTAATCCTTTATGCTCTCCAAAAAACTCTACGTTGTTTCCAATCAACAATATGTCATCCACATATAATATTAGAAACGCCACAGAGCTCCCACTCACTTTCTTGTAAATACAAGATTCTCCAGCCACTTGTATAAACCCAAATGCTTTGATCATCTCATCAAAGCGTTTGTTCCAACTCCGAAATGCTTGCACCAGTCCATAAATGGATCGCTGGAGCTTGCACACCTTGTTAGCATTCTTAGGATCGACAAAACCTTCGGGTTGCATCATATACAATTCTTCCTTAAGGAAACCGTTAAGGAACGCCGTTTTGACATCCGTCTGCCAGATTTCATAATCGAAAAATGCAGCTATTGCTAACATGATTCTGACGGACTTAAGCATCGCTACGGGTGAGAATGTCTCATCATAGTCAACTCCTTGAACTTGTGAAAAACCCTTTGCCACAAGTCGAGCTTTATAAACGGTCACATTGCCGTCAGCGTCCGTCTTCCTCTTAAAGATCCATTTGTTCTGAATAGCCTTGCGGCCCTCAGGCAGTACTTCCAAAGTCCACACTTTGTTATCATACATGGATCCTATCTCGGACTTCATGGCTTCTAGCCATTTGTTGGAATCTGGGCCCACCATTGCTTCTTCATAATTTGCAGGTTCATTGTTGTCCAACAACATGATTGACAAGACGGGATTACCGTACCACTCTGGAGCAGCACGTGGTCTTGTCGACCTGCGTGGTTCGTCAGAAACTTGAACCGGAGTTTCATGATCATCATCATTAACTTCCTCCTCAACCGGCATCGCAACAACAGAGGTTTCCCCTTGCCCTGCGTCACCATCCAGAGGGATGAGAGGTTCGACAACCTCGTCAAGTTCTATCTTCCTCCCACTCAATTCTCTCGAGAGAAACTCCTTCTCGAGAAAAGCTCCATTTTTAGCAACAAACACTTTTCCCTCGGATTTGAGATAGAAGGTGTACCCAACTGTCTCTTTTGGGTAACATATGAAGACGCACTTTTCCGCTTTGGGTTCCAGCTTTTCAGGCTGAAGCTTTTTGACATAAGCATCACATCCCCAAACTTTAAGAAACGACAACTTTGGCCTTTTGCCATACCACAGTTCGTATGGTGTCGTCTCAACGGATTTTGATGGTGCCCTATTTAAAGTGAATACAACTGTTTCTAATGCATAACCCCAAAACGATAACGGCAAATCGGTAAGAGACATCATAGATCGCACCATCTCTAATTAAGTACGATTACAACGTTCGGACACACCATTCCGCTGTGGTGTTCCAGGCGGTGTCAACTGTGAAACAATTCCACATTGTCTTAAGTGAGCACCAAACTCGAAACTCAGATATTCACCCCCACGATCAGACCGAGGAACTTGATCTTCTTGTTACGATGATTTTCAACTTCACTCTGAAATTGCTTGAACTTTTCAAATGTTTTAGACTTGTGCTTCATTAAGTAGACATAACCATATCTACTCAAATCTTCAGTGAAGGTGAGAAAATAACGATATCCGCCGCGTGCCTGTACGCTCATCGGACCACACACATCGGTATGTATTATTTCCAACAAGTCACTTGCACGCTCCATTGTCCCGGAGAACGGGGTTTTAGTCATCTTGCCCATGAGGCATGGTTCGCACGTGTCAAGTGAATCAAAGTCAAGTGACTCCAAAAGTCCATCGGCATGGAGTTTCTTCATGCGCTTTACATCAATATGACCTAAGCGGCAGTGCCACAAAAATATGGCGCTGTCATTGTTAACTCTAACTCTTTTGGTCTCAATGTTATGTATGTGTGTATCGCTGTCAAGATTCAATATGAACAATCCTCTCACATTGGGTGCATGACCATAAAAGATGTTACTCATAGAAATAGAACAACCATTATTCTCTGACTTAAAAGAGTAACCGTCTCGCAATAAACAAGATCCAGATATAATGTTCATGCTCAACGCAGGCACTAAATAACAATGATTCAAGTTCATAACTAATCCTGATGGTAACTGAAGTGAAACTATGCCGACGGCGATTGCATCAACCTTGGAACCATTTCCTACGCGCATCGTCACTTCATCTTTCGCCAGCCTTCGTCTATTCCGCAGTTCCTGTTTCGAGTTGCAAATATGAGCAACAGAACCGGTATCGAATACCCAGGCACTACTACGAGAGCCGGTTAAGTACACATCAATAACATGTATATCAAATATACCTGATTTTTCTTTGGCCGCCTTCTTATCTGCCAGATACTTGGGGCAATTGCGCTTCCAGTGACCCATACCCTTGCAATAGTAACACTCTGTTTCAGGCTTAGGTCCAGCTTTGGGTTTCTTCGTCGGATTGGCAACAGGCTTGCCGCTCTTCTTTGAATTACCCTTCTTGCCTTTGCCGTTTCTCTTGAAACTAGTGGTCTTATTCACCATCAACACTTGATGCTCTTTACGGAGTTCAGACTCTGCGACTTTCAGCATCGCAAACAACTTGCCGGGAGACTTGTTCATCCCTTGCATGTTGTAGTTCAACACAAAGCCTATAGCTTGGCGGCAGTGATTGAAGGATTCTGTCACTAATAGCCTCTTACGGGAGTTCAATCCCCAGCTCAGCTAGACGGTTTGAGTACCCAGACATTTTGAGCACATGTTCACTGACAGACGAGTTCTCCTCCATCTTGCAAGCATAGAATTTATCGGAGGTCTCATACCTCTCGATCCGGGCATTCTTCTGAAAGATAAACTTCAACTCCTGGAACATCTCAAATGCTCCATGATGCTCAAAGCGACGTTGAAGTCCCGGTTCTAAGCCATACAAGACTGCACATTGAACTACTGAGTAGTCCTCCTTACGTGCTAACCAAGCGTTCTTAACATCCTGATCAGCCGTAGCGGGTGGTTCATCTCCTAGCACATCATTAAGGACATAATCCTTCTTCCCAGCTTGTAAGATTAGCTTAAGATTACGAGCCGAGTCTACAAAGTTGCTTCCATCATCTTTCAACTTAGCTTTCTCTAGGAACGTATTAAAATTCAGGGTGACTGTCGCGTGAGCCATGATCTACAACACAAATATATTCGAAGTGGACTTAGACTATGTTCAAGATAATTAGAGTTTAACTTAATCAAATTATTCGCTAAACTCCCACTCAAAAAGTACATCTCTCTAGTCATTTGAGTGGTTCATGATCCACTTACACTAGCTCAAGTCCGATCATCACGTGAGTTGAGCATAGTTTCAGTGGTAAGCATCCCTATGCTAATCATATCATCTATATGATTCATGATCGACCTTTCGGTCTCATGTGTTCCGAGGCCATGTCTGCACATGCTAGGCTCGTCAAGCTTAACCCGAGTGTTCCGCGTGCGCAACTGTTTTGCACCCGTTGTATGTGAACGTTGAGTCTATCACACCCGATCATCACGTGGTGTCTCGAAACGACGAACTGTAGCAACGGTGCACAGTCTGGGAGAACACAATTTCGTCTTGAAATTTGAGTGAGAGATCACCTCATAATGCTACCATCGTTCTAAGCAAAATAAGGTGCATAAAAGGATTAACATCACATGCAATTCATAAGTGACATGATATGGCCCTCATCACGTGCTCCTTGATCTCCATCACCAAAGCACCGGCACGATCTTCTTGTCACCGGAGCCGCACCATGATCTCCATCAATGTGTCGCCATCGGGGTTGTCGTGCTACTCATGCTATTACTACTAAAGCTACATCCTAGCAAAAAAGTAAACGCATCTGCAAGCACAAACGTTAGTATAAAGACAACCCTATGGCTCCTGCCGGTTGCCGTACCATCGACGTGCAAGTCGATATTATCTATCACAACATGATCATCTCATACATCCAATATATCACATCAAATCATTGGCCATATCACATCACAAGCATACCGTGCAAAAACAAGTTAGACGTCCTCTAATTTTGTTGTTGCATGTTTTACGTGGTGACCATGGGTATCTAGTAGGATCGCATCTTACTTACGCAAACACCACAACGGAGATAAATGAGTTGCTATTTAACCTCATCCAAGGACCTCCTCGGTCAAATCCGATTCAACTAAAGTTGGAGAAACTGACACTTGCCAGTCATCTTTGAGCAACGGGGTTACTCGTAGCGATGAAACCAGTCTCTCGTAAGCGTACGAGTAATGTCGGTCCAAGCCGCTTCACTCCAACAATACCGCGGAATCAAGAAAAGACTAAGGAGGGTAGCAAAATGCACATCACCGCCCACAAAAACATTTGTGTTCTACTCGAGAAGACATCTACGCATTAACCTAGCTCATGATGCCACTGTTGGGGAACGTCGCATGGGAAACAAAAATTTTCCTACGCGCACGAAGACCTATCATGGTGATGTCCATCTACGAGAGGGGATGTGTGATCTATGTACCCTTGTAGACCGTATAGCAGAAGCGTTAGTGAACGCGGTTGATGTAGTGGAACGTCCTCACGTCCCTCGATCCGCCCCGCGAACCGTCCCGCGATCAGTCCCACGATCTAGTGCCGAACGGACGGCACCTCCGCGTTCAGCACACGTACAGCTCGACGATGATCTCAGCCTTGTTGATCCAGCAAGAGAGACGGAGAGGTAGAAGAGTTCTCCGGCAGCATGACGGCGCTCCGGAGGTTGGTGATGATCTTGTCTCAGCAGGGCTCCGGCCGAGCTCCGCAGAAACGCGATCTAGAGGAAAAAACGTGGAGGTATGTGGTCGGGCTGCCGTGGAAAAGTCATCTCAAATCAGCCCTAAAACCTCCGTATATTTAGGGAGAAGAGGGGGAGCCTTGCCTTGGGGCTCAAGGAGCCCCAAGGGGGTCGGCCGAGCCAAGGGGGGAAGGTCTCCCCCCCCAAACCGAGTCCAACTTGGTTTGGTGGGTGGAGTTCTTCTTCCCTTTCCCACCTCCTCCTTTTTTATTCTTTTCTCTCTGATTTTCTTCCTATGGCGCATAGGGCCTTATTGGGCTGTCCCACCAGTCCACTAAGGGCTGGTGTGCCACCCCAAGGCCTATGGGCTTCCCCGGGGTGGGTTGCCCCCCCGGTGAACTCCCGGAACCCATTCGTCATTCCCGGTAACTCCGAAAACCTTCCGGTAATCAAATGAGGTCATCCTATATATCAATCTTTGTTTCCGGACCATTCCGGAAACCCTCATGACGTCTGTGATCTCATCCGGGACTCCGAACAACATTCGGTAACCAACCATATAACTCAAATACGCATAAAACAACGTCGAACCTTAAGTGTGCAGACCCTGCGGGTTCGAGAACTATGCAGACATGACCCGAGAGACTCCTCGGTCAATATCCAATAGCGGGACCTGGATGCCCATATTGGATCCTACATATTCTACGATGATCTTATCGTTTGAACCTCACTGCCAAGGATTCATATAATCCCGTATGTCATTCCCTTTGTCCTTCGGTATGTTACTTGCCCGAGATTCGATCGTCAGTATCCGCATACCTATTTCAATCTCGTTTACCGGCAAGTCTCTTTACTCGTTCCGTAATACAAGATCCCGCAACTTACACTAAGTCACATTGCTTGCAAGGCTTGTGTGTGATGTTGTATTACCGAGTGGGCCCCGAGATACCTCTCCGTCACACGGAGTGACAAATCCCAGTCTTGATCCATACTAACTCAACAAACACATTCGGAGATACCTGTAGAGCATCTTTATAGTCACCCAGTTACGTTGCGACGTTTGATACACACAAAGTATTCCTCCGGTGTTAGTGGGTTATATGATCTCATGGTCATAGGAACAAATACTTGACACGCAGAAAACAGTAGCAACAAAATGACACGATCAACATGCTACGTCTATTAGTTTGGGTCTAGTCCATCACGTGATTCTCCTAATGACGTGATCCAGTTATCAAGCAACAACACCTTGTTCATAATCAGAAGACACTGACTATCTTTGATCAACTGGCTAGCCAACTAGAGGATTGCTAGGGATAGTGTTTTGTCTATGTATTCACACATGTAAATGAGTCTTCATTCAATACAATTATAGCATGGATAATAAACGATTATCTTGATACAGGAATTATAATAATAACTATATTTATTATTGCCTCTAGGGCATAATTCCAACAGGTATCACATTATGAGTATCTTGATTTCAATAGTGATGAGGATGACTTGTTAGGAGAAGATGACTTGCTTCTAGATAAACTAGTGAATGCACTGAAATGAACTTGCTATTTATGATGCTAGTTAAGAGAAATCGAATGATGATGATAAGAAAGAAATTGAATGACTAAGTCAAGAATTAAAAACTCTTAAGTTAGAGACTACTCTAGAAGATCATAGAGAGCTTGCAAGAACCCATGAGAAGCTACGCTTCGAGAAGCTCAACTTGGAGCAAGATCATGAGTTCTTAAAAGCGGAGGTGCCGTTCGTTCAGTGCTAGATCGGAACGGATCGTGGGACGGATCGCGGGACGATGGTGATTTGAATCATGAAGCTGTACCACTACATCAACTGCGTTTCTTAACGCTTCCCGCTGAGCGATCTACAAGGCTATGTGGATCAAATCTCCCTCTGATAGATTAACATCACCATGATAGGTCTTCGTGTGCGTAGGATTTTTTTCCCATGCAACGTTCCCTAATAGTGCATCATGAGCTAGGTTCATGCATACATGTTATCTCGAGTAGAACACAAAAGGTTTTGTGGGCGTTGATGTTCGATTTTCTGCCCTCCTTAGTATTTTCTCAATTTAGCGGTATTGTTGGATTGAAACGGCCCGGACCAACATTACTCGTACGCTTATGAGAGACTAGTTTCATCGACTAACATGCAACTCGTTGCATAAAGATGACTAGAGGGTGCCTGTTTCTTCAACTTTAGTTGAATTGGTTTTGACCGAGGCGGTCCTTGGGGAGAGGTTAAATAGCAATTTGCACATCTCCGCTGTGGTTTTTGCGTAAGTAAGATGCGATCATACTAGATACCCATAGCAGCCACGTAAAACATGCAACAACAAATTAGAGGACGTATAACTTGTTTTTGCAGGGTATGCTTGTGATATGATATGGCCAATGACGTGATGTGATATATTGGATGTATGAGATGATCATGTTGTAATAGTTAATATCGACTTGCACGTCGATGCTACGGCAACCGACAGAAGCCATAGGGTTGTCTTTAAACGAACGTTTGTGTTTGCAGGTGCGCTTACTATATTGCTAGGTCGTAGCTTTAGTAGTAATAGCATAGATAGCACGACAACCTAGATGGCGACACGATGATGGAGATCATGGTGTGGTGCCGGTGAGAAGAAGATCGTGCCGGTGCTTTGGTGATGGAGATCAAGAAGCACAAGATGATGGTCATATCATGTCACTTATGAATTGCATGTGATGTTAATCCTTTTATGCACCTTATTTTGATTAGAACGACGGTAGCATTATAAGGTGACCCCTCACTAAAATTTCAAGATAAAATTGTGTTCTCCCTGACTGTCCACCGTTGCGATAGTTCGTCGTTTCGAGACACCACGTGATGATCGGGTGTGATAGACTCAACGTTCACATACAACGGTGCAAAATAGTTGCACACGCGAAACACTCGGGTTAGACTTGACGAGCCTAGCATGTGCAGACATGGCCTCGGAACACAAGAGACCGAAAGGTTGAGCATGAATCGTATAGTTGGTATGATTAGCATAGAGATGCTTACCATTGAAGCTATACTCAACTCACGTGATGATCGGACTTGAGTTAGTGGATTATGATCATGTACCACTCAAATGACTGGAGGGATGTACTTTTTGAGTGGGAGTTTATTAAGTAATTTGATTAGTTAAACTCTAATTATCATGAACATAGTCAAAAAGGTCTTTGCGAATTATGATGTAGCTTGCTCTATAGCTCTACTGTTTTTATATGTTCCTAGAGAAAATTTAGTTGAAAGATGATAGTAGCAACTTTGCGGACTGAGTCCGTAAAACTGAGGATTGTCCTCATTGCTGCCAAAATGCTTATGTCCTTAATGCACCACTCGGTGTGCTGCACCTCGAGCATCATCTGTGGATGTTGCGAACATCTGACATACACGTTTTTGATGACTACGTGACAGTTCAGTGCGTAATACTTAATGGCTTAGAAGCAAGGCGCCAGAGACGTTTTGAAACGTGACGGAAGATAAGAGATGTTCTAAGAGATGAAATTGAGATTTCATGGTCGTGCCCTTGTTGAGAGGTATGAGACCTCCGGCAAGATTCTTAGTCTACAAAGTAAAGGAGAAAAACTCAAACATTGAGCATGTGCTCAGATTGTGTGAGTACAACAATCGCTTGAATAAAGTGGGAGTTAACCTTCCAGATGAGATAGTGATGGTTCTCCAAAGTCACTGCCACTAAGCTACTAGAGCTTCGTGATGAACTATAACATATCAAGGATATATATGATGATCCTTGAGCGATTCGCAATGTTTGACACTGCGAAAGTAGAAATCAAGAAGGAGCATCAATTGTTGATGGTTAGTAAAACCACTAGTTTCAAGAAGGGCAAGGGCTAGAAGGGATACTTCATGAAATGGCAAACCAGTTGCTGCTCTAATGAAGAGACCCAAGATTGAACCCAAACCCGAGACTAAGTGCTTCTGTTATGAGGGGAACGGTCACTGAGGCGGAGCTACCCTAGATACTTGGTAGATAAGAAGGCTGGCAAAGTTGACAGATGTATATTTGATATACATGATATTGATGTGTACTTTACTAGTACTCCTAGTAGCACGAGGGTATTGGATACCGGTTCGGTTGCTAAGTGCTTAGTAACTCGAAATGAAAGCTACAGAATAAACAGAGACAGCTAAAGGCAAGGTGACGATACGTGTTGGAAGTGTTTCCAAGGTTGATGTGATCAAAAACATTGCACGCTCCCTCTACCATCGGGATTGGTGTTAAACCTAAATAATTGTTATTTGGTGTTTGCATTGAGCATGAACATGATTGGATCGTGTTTATTGCAATACAATTATTCATTTAAAGAGAATAATAGTTATTCTGTTTGCTTGAATAATTACCCTCAATGGTTTACTGAATCTCGATCATAGTGTTACACATGTTCATAAATATTGGTGCCAAAAGATACAAAGTAATAACGATAGTACCGCTTACTTGTGGCACTGCAACTTGAGTCACGTTGGTGTAAAATGCATGAAGAAGCTCCATGCTTATGGATCTTTGTACTCACTCATTTTTGAAACGTTTGAGACATGAAAACCATACCTGTTGGTATAAACGCATGAAGAAACTCCGTGCGGATGGATCGTTTGGATTCACTTGATTTTGAATCACTTGAGGCATGCAAAATCATACCACATGGAACAATAAAGTAACTTCTTAGAAGTAATACATTTTTGATGTGTGCAGTCCAATGAGTGCTGAGGCACGCAGTGGATATCGTTATGTTCTTACTTCACTGACGATTTGAGTAGATACATGAGTATTTACTTGATGAATCACAAGTCTAAAATATTGAAAAGTTCAAAGCTATTTCAGAGTGAAGATCGTCGTGACAAGAGGATAAACTGTCTACGATATGATCATACAGATGAATATTTGAGTTGCGAGTTTTTGGTACACAATTAAGACAATGTGAAAATTGTTTCAAAGTTCATGCCACCTAGAACACCATAGTGTGATGGTGTGTCCGAACGTCATAGCCGCGCCCTATTTGATATGGTGCATACTATGATGTCTCTTATCGAATTACCACTATTGTTTATGGGTTATGCATTAGAGACAACTGCATTCACTTTAAATAGGGCACCGCGTATTTTCTGTTGAGATGACACAATATAGATTATGGTTTGGAGAAACCTAAGCTGTCGTTTCTTGAAAGTTTGGGGCTGCAACGCTTATGTGAAAAAGTTTCAGTCTGATAAGCTCGAACCTAAAGCGGATAAATGCATCTTCATAGGATATCCAAAACAGTTGGATACGTCTCCTATCTCAGATCCGGAAGCAAAGTGTTTATTTCTAGAAACGGGTCCGTTCTCGAGGAAAGGTTTCTCTCTAAAGAATTGAGTGGGAGGGTGGTGGAACTTGATAAGGTTAGTGAACCGTCACTTCAACCAGTGTGTAGCAGGGCGCAGGAAGATGTTCGTGTGGCGCCTACACCAATTGAACTGGAAACTGATGATGGTGATCATTGAGCTTCGGATCAAGTTACTACAAACCTCGTAGGTTGACAAGGTCGCATACTACTATAGAGTGGTATGGTAACCCTATCTTGAAGGTCATGTTGTTGAACAACAATAAACCTACGAGCTATGGAGAAGCGATGGTGGGCCTGGATTACGACAAATGGCTGGAGGCCATGAAATCCGAGAGAGGATCTATGTATGAAAACAAAGTGTAGACTTTGGATAAACTACTTGATGGTCGTATGACTATTAAGTAAAGATGGATATTTAAAGGGAAGACAAACGATGATGGTGAAAAGTCCCCATTAAGAAAATCTCGACTTATCGCAAATATATTTCCGACAAGTTGAAAGAGTTGACTATGATGAGACTTTCTCACTCGTAGCGATGCTAAAAATCTGTTGGAATAATGTTAGAAGTTGCTGCATTATTTATGAAATATTTCACATAGGATGTCAAAACATTGTTTCCTCGACGGTTTCCTTGAGGAAAGTTTGTATGTGATACAACCAGAAGGTTTTGTCAATCCTAAGGATACTAATAAGTATGCAAGCTCCAGTGATCCTTCAATGGACTGGTGCAAGCATCTAGGAGTTGGAATATACACTTTGATGTGATGATCAAAGCTTTTTCGTTTATACAAGGTTTATGAGAAACTTGTATTTCTAAAGAAGTGAGTGGGAACACTATAGAATTTTTGATAAGTATATGTGGTTGACATATTGTTGATCGGAAGTAATGTAGAATTTCTGTAAAGCATAAAGGTTGTTTGAAATGGTTTTTTCAAAGGAAGACCTGGATAGAGCTACTTGCACATTTATCATCAAGATCTATGGAGATAGATCAAAAATGCTAAACAAAACTTTCAAATGAAATGCATGCCTTGACAAGTTTTTGAAGGAGTTCAAAATAGATCAGCATAGAAGGAGTTCTTGGCTGTGTTGTAAGGTGTGAATTTGAATAAGACTCAAAAGCCCGACCACGGCAGAAGAAAGAGAAAGGACGAAGGTCATCCCCTATGCCTTAGCCGTAGACTCTAATGTATGCCATGCTGTGTACTGCACTTGATGTGTGCCTTGCCACAAGTCTGTTAAGAGGTGCAGAGAGTCATCCAGGATTGAATCACTAAAACAACGGTCAAAGTTATCCTTAGTAACTAATGGAATAAGGAATTTTTGTTGATTATGGAGGTGGTTAAAAGAGTTCATCGTAAAGGGTTACGTCGATGCAAGCTTTGACACTAACCCGAATAACTCTGAGTAGTAAAACAGATTCGTATAGTAGAGTAGATATTTGGAATGTTTCCGAATAGCACATAGTAGCAACATCTATAAGATGACATATAGATTTGTAAAGCACACACGGATCTGAAAGGTTCAGAATCCTTGACTAAGACCTCTCTCACAAGCAAGACGTGATCAAAACCCAGAACTGTATGGGTGTTGGATTCGTTAAAATCACATAGTGATGTGAACTAGATTATTGACTCTAGTGCAAGTGGGAGACTATTGGAAATATGCCCTAGAGGCAATAATAAATTAGATATTATTATATTTCCTTGTTCATAATAATCGTTTATTATCCATGCTAGAATTGTATTGATTGGAAACTCAAATACATGTGTGGATACATAGACAACGCACTGTCCCTAGTGAGCCTCTAGTTGACTAGTTCGTTGATCAAAAGATGGTCAAGGTTTCCTGGCCATAGGCAAGTGTTGTCACTTGATAATGGGATCACATCATTAGGAGAATCATGTGATGGACAAGACCCAAATTACGAACGTAGCTGTTGGGGAACGTCGCATGGGAAACAAAATTTTTCCTACGCGCACGAATACCTATCATGGTGATGTCCATCTACGAGAGGGGATATTCGATCTACGTACCCTTGTAGATCGCACAGCAGAAGCGTTAGTGAACGCGGTTGATGTAGTGGAACAACCTCACGTCCCTCGATCCGCCCCGCGAACCATCCCGCGATCAGTCCCACGATCTAGTGCCGAACGGACGGCACCTCCGCGTTCAGCACACGTACAGCTCGACGATGATCTCGGCCTTCTTGATCCAGCAAGAGAGACGGAGAGGTAGATGAGTTCTCCGACAGCGTGACGGTGCTCCGGAGGTTGGTGGTGATCTAATCTCAGCAGGGCTCCGCCCGAGCTCCGCAGAAACGCGATCTAGAGGTAAAACCGTGGAGATATGTGGTCGGGCTGCCGTGGCAAAGTTATGTCAAATCAGCCCTAAAACCTACGTATATATAGGGGGAAGAGGGGGAGCCTTGCCTTGGGGTCCAAGGACCCCCAAGGGGGTCGGCCGAGCCAAGGGGGGGAGTCCTCCCCTTCCAAACCAAATCCAACTAGGTTTGGAAGGAGGAGTCCTTCCCCTTTTTCCCACCTCCTCTTTTTTTTTCCTTTTCTCTTTGATTTTCTTCCTATGGCGCATAGGGCCTTCTTGGGCTGTCCCACCAGACCACTAAGGGCTGGTGCGCCACCCCCAAGGCCTATGGGCTTCCCCGGGGTGGGTTGCCCCCCCCGGTGAACACCCGAAACCCATTCGTCATTCCCGGTACATTCCCGGTAACTCCGAAAACCTTCCGGTAATCAAATGAGGTCATCCTATATATCAATCTTCGTTTCCGGACCATTCCAGAAACCCTCGTGACGTCCGTGATCTCATCCGGGACTCCGAACAACATTCGGTAACCAACCATATAACTCAAATACGCATAAAACAACATCGAACCTTAAGTGTGCAGACCCTGCGGGTTCGAGAACTATGTAGACATGACCGAGTGACTCCTCGGTCAATATCCAATAGAGGGACCTGGATGCCCATATTGGATCCCACATATTCTACGAAGATCTTATCGTTTGAACCTCAGTGCCAAGGATTCATATAATCCCGTATGTCATTCCCTTTGTCCTTCGGTATGTTACTTGCCCGAGATTAGATCGTCAGTATCCGCATACCTATTTCAATCTCGTTTACCGGCAAGTCTCTTTACTCGTTCTGTAATACAAGATCCCGCAACTTACACTAAGTCACATTGCTTGCAAGGCTTGTGTGTGATGTTGTATTATCGAGTGGGCCCCGAGATACCTCTCCATCACACGGAGTGACAAATCCCAGTCTCGATCCATACTAACTCAACGAACACCTTTGGAGATACCTGTAGAGCATCTTTATAGTCACCCAGTTACGTTGCGACGTTTGATACACAAAAAGCATTTCTCCGGTGTCAGTGAGTTATATGATCTCATGGTCATAGGAACAAATACTTGACACGCAGAAAACAGTAGCAACAAAATGACACGATCAATATGCTACGTCTATTAGTTTGGGTCTAGTCCATCACGTGATTCTCCTAATGACGTGATCCAGTTATCAAGCAACAACACCTTGTTCATAATTAGAAGACCCTGGCTATCTTTGATCAACTCGCTAGCCAACTAGAGGCTTGCTAGGGACAGTGTTTTGTCTATGTATCCACACATGTATATAAGTCTTCATTCAATACAATTATAGCATGGATAATAAACGATTATCTTGATACAGGAATTACAATAATAACTATATTTCTAATTGCCTCTAGTGCATAATTCCAACAGTCTCCCACTTGCACTAGAGTCAATAATCTAGCCCTCACATCATCATGCAAATTACATTGTAATAAATCTAACACCCATACTGTTCTGGTGTTGATCATGCTTTGCCCGTGGAAGAGGTTTAGTCAGCGGGTCTGCTACATTCAGATCCGTGTGCACTTTGCATATATTTACGTCCCCCCCTTCGACGTAGTCGCGGATGAGGTTGAAGCGTTGTTTGATGTGTCTGGACTTCTTGTGAAACCATGGTTCCTTTGCTAAAGCAATGGCACCCGTGTTATCACAGAACAAGGTTATTGGGTTCAGTGCGCTTGGCACCACTCCAAGATCTGTCATGAACTGCTTCATCCATACACCCTCCTTAGCCGCCTCCGAGGTAGCCATGTACTCCGCTTCACATGTAGAATCTGCTACGACGCTTTGCTTGGAACTGCACCAGCTTACCGCACCCCCATTAAGAATAAATATGTATCCTGTTTGCGACTTAGAGTCGTCCGGATCTGTGTCAAAGCTTGCATCGACGTAACCCTTTACGGCGAGCTCTTCGTCACCTCCATACACGAGAAACATCTCCTTAGTCCTTTTCAGGTACTTCAGGATATTCTTGACCGCCGTCCAGTGATCCACTCCTGGATTACTCTGGAACCTTCCTGCCATACTTATGGCCAGGCTAACGTCCGGTCTAGTGCACAACATTGCATACATGATAGAACCTATGGCTGAAGCATAGGGGATGGTGCGCATATGCTCTCTATCCTCATCAGTTGCTGGGCACTGAGTCTTACTCAATCTCGTACCTTGTAAAACTGGCAAGAACCCTTTCTTGGACTGTTCCATTTTGAACCTCTTCAAAACTTTATCAAGGTATGTGCTTTGTGAAAGTCCTATCAGGCGTTTTGATCTATCCCTGTAGATCTTAATGCCTAGAATGTAAGCAGCTTCTCCTAGGTCCTTCAAAGAGAAACTTTTATTCAAGTAATCCTTTATGCTCTCCAAAAAACTCTACGTTGTTTCCAATCAACAATATGTCATCCACATATAATATTAGAAACGCCACAGAGCTCCCACTCACTTTCTTGTAAATACAAGATTCTCCAACCACTTGTATAAACCCAGATGCTTTGATCACCTCATCAAAGCGTTTGTTCCAACTCCGAGATGCTAGCACCAGCCCATAAATGGATCGCTGGAGCTTGCACACCTTGTTAGCATTCTTAGGATCAACAAAACCTTCGGGTTGCATCATATACATCTCTTCCTTAAGGAAACCGTTAAGGAACGCCGTTTTGACATCCATCTGCCAGATTTCATAATCGAAAAATGCAGCTATTGCTAACATGATTCTGACGGATTTAAGCATCGCCACGGGTGAGAATGTCTCATCGTAGTCAACTCCTTGAACTTGTGAAAAACCCTTTGCCACAAGTCGAGCTTTATAAACGGTCACATTGCCGTCAGCGTCCGTCTTCTTCTTAAAGATCCATTTGTTCTGAATAGCCTTGCGGCCCTCAAGTAGTACTTCCAAAGTCCATACTTTGTTCTCATACATGGATCCTATCTCGGACTTCATGGCCTCTAGCCATTTGTTGGAATCTGGGCCCACCATTGCTTCTTCATAATTTGCAGGTTCATTGTTGTCTAACAACATGATTGACATGACGGGATTACCGTACCACTCTGGAGCAGCACGTGGTCTCGTCGACCTGCGTGGTTCGACAGGAACTTGAACCGGAGCTTCATGATCATCATCATTAACTTCCTCCTCAACCGGCGTCGCAATGACAGAGGTTTCCCCTTGCCCTGCGCCACCATCTAGAGGGATGAGAGGTTCGACAAGCTCATCAAGTTCTATCTTCCTCCCACTCAATTCTCTCGAGAGAAACTCCTTCTCGAGAAAAGCTCCGTTTTTAGCAACAAACACTTTGCCCTCGGATTTGAGATAGAAGGTGTACCCAACTGTCTCTTTTGGGTAACCTATGAAGATGCACTTTTCCGCTTTGGGTTCCAGCTTTTCAGGCTGAAGCTTTTTGACATAAGCATCACATCCCCAAACTTTAAGAAACGACAACTTTGGCCTTTTGCCATACCACAGTTCGTATAGTGTCGTCTCAACGGATTTTGATGGTGCCCTATTTAAAGTGAATGCAGTTGTGTCTAATGCATAACCCCAAAACGATAACGGCAAATCGGTAAGAGACATCATAGATCGCACCATCTCTAATAAAGTATGATTACGACGTTCGGACACACCATTACGCTGTGGTGTTCCAGGAGGTGTCAACTGCGAAACAATTCAACATTGTCTTAAGTGAGCACCAAACTCGAAACTCAGATATTCACCCCCACGATCAGACCGTAGGAACTTGATCTTCTTGTTACGATGATTTTCAACTTCACTCTAAAATTGCTTGAACTTTTCAAATGTTTCAGACTTGTGCTTCATTAAGTAGATATAACCATATCTACTCAAATCGTCGGTGAAGGTGAGAAAATAACGATATCCGCCGCGTGCCTCTACGCTCATCGGACCGCACACATCGGTATGTATGATTTCCAAAAAGGCACTTGCAGGCTCCATTATTCCGGAGAACGGAGTTTTAGTCATCTTGCCCATGAGGCATGGTTCACACGTGTCAAGTGAATCAAAGTCAAGTGATTCCAAAAGTCCATCGGCATGGAGTTTCTTCATGCGCTTTACACCAATATGACCTAAGCGGCAGTGCCACAAAAATATGGCGCTATCATTGTTAACTCTAACTCTTTTGGTCTCAATCTTATGTATGTGTGTATCACTATCAAGATTCAATATGAACAATCCTCTCACATTGGGTGCATGACCATAAAAGATGTTACTCATAGAAATAGAACAACCATTATTCTGTGACTTAAAAGAGTAACCCTCTCGCAATAAACAAGATCCAGATATAATGTTCATGCTCAACGCAGGCACTAAATAACAATGATTCAAGTTCATAACTAATCCTGATGGTAATTGAAGTGAAACTGTGCCGATGGCGATTGCATCAACCTTGGAACCATTTCCTATGCGCATCGTCACTTCATCTTTCGCCAGCCTTCGTCTATTCCACAGTTCCTGTTTCGAGTTGCAAATATGAGCAACAGAACCGGTATCGAATACCCAGGCACTACTACGAGAGCCGGTTAAGTACACACCAATAACATGTATATCAAATATACCTGATTTTTCTTTGGCCGCCTTCTTATCAGCCAGATACTTGGGGCAGTTGCGCTTCCAGTGACCCATACCCTTGCAATAGTAACACTATGTTTCAGGCTTAGGTCTAGCTTTGGGTTTCTTCGTCGGATTGGCAACAGGCTTGCCGCTCTTCTTTGAATTACCCTTCTTGCCTTTGTCGTTTCTCTTGAAACTAGTGGTCTTACTCACCATCAACACTTGATGCTCTTTACGGAGTTCAGACTCTGCGACTTTCAGCATCGCAAACAACTCGCCGGGTGACTTGTTCATCCCTTGCATGTTGTAGTTCAACACAAAGCCTTTATAGCTTGGCGGCAGTGATTGAAGGATTCTGTCAGTGATAGCCTCTTGCGGGAGTTCAATCCCCAGCTCAGCTAGACGGTTTGAGTACCCAGACATTTTGAGCACATGTTCACTGACAGACGAATTCTCCTCCATCTTGCAAGCATAGAATTTATCGGAGGTCTCATACCTCTCGATCCGGGCGTTCTTCTGAAAGAAAAACTTCAACTCCTGGAACATCTCATATGCTCCATGACGCTCAAAGCAACGTTGAAGTCCCGGTTCTAAGTCATACAAGACTGCACATTGAACTACTGAGTAGTCCTCCTTACGTGTTAACCAAGCGTTCTTAACATCCTGGTCAGCCGTAGCGCGTGGTTCATCTCCTAGCGCAGCATTAAGGACATAATCCTTCTTCCCAGCTTGTAAGATTAGCTTAAGATTACGAGCCGAGTCTACAAAGTTGCTTCCATCATCTTTCAACTTAGCTTTCTCTAGGAACGTATTAAAATTCAGGGTGACTGTCGCGTGAGCCATGATCTACAACACAAATATATTCAAATTGGACTTAGACTATGTTCAAGATAATTAGAGTTTAACTTAATCAAATTACTCGCTAAACTCCCACTCAAAAAGTACATCTCTCTAGTCATTTGAGTGGTTCATGATCCACTTACACTAGCTCAAGTACGATCATCACGTGAGTTCAGTATAGTTTCAGTGGTAAGCATCCCTATGCTAATCATATCATCTATATGATTCATGATCGACCTTTCGGTCTCTTGCGTCCCGAGGCCATGTCTGCACATGCTAGGCTCGTCAAGCTTAACCCGAGTGTTCCGCGTGTGCAACTGTTTTGCACCCGTTGTATGTGAACGTTGAGTCTATCACACCCGATCATCACGTGGTGTCTCGAAACGACGAACTGTAGCAACGGTGCACAGTCGGGGAGAACACAATTTCGTCTTCAAATTTTAGTGAGAGATCACCTCATAATGCTACCGTCGTTCTAAGCAAAATAAGGTGCATAAAAGGATTAACATCACATGCAATTCATAAGTGACATGATATGGCCATCATCACGCGCTCCTTGATCTCCATCACCAAAGCACCGACACAATCTTCTTGTCACCGGCGCCACACCATGATCTCCATCAACGTGTCGCCATCGGGGTTGTCATGCTACTCATGCTATTACTACTAAAGCTACATCCTAGCAAAATAGTAAACACATCAGCAAGCACAACCGTTAGTTTAAAGACAACCCTATGGCTCCTGCCGGTTGCCGTACCATCGACGTGCAAGTCGATATTATCTATTACAACATGATCATCTCATACATCCAATATATCACATCACATCGCTGTCCATATCACATCACAAGCGTACCCTGCAAAAACAAGTTAGACGTCCTCTAATTTTGTTGTTGCATGTTTTACGTGGTGACCATGGGTATCTAGTAGGATCGCATCTTACTTACGCAAACACCACAACGGAGATATATGAATTGCTATTTAACCTTATACAAGGACCTCCTCGGTCAAATCCGATTCAACTAAAGTTGGAGAAACTGACACTTGCCAGTCATCTTTGAGCAACGGGGTTACTCGTAAACCAGTCTCTCGTAAGCGTACGAGTAATGTCGGTCCAAGCCGCTTCAATCCAACAATACCGCGGAATCAAGAAAAGACTAAGGAGGGCAGCAAAACACACATCACCGCCCACAAAAACTTTTGTGTTCTACTCGAGAAGACATCTACACATGAACCGAGCTCATGATGCCACTGTTGGGGAACGTCGCATGGGAAACAAAATTTTTCCTACGCGCACGAAGACCTATCATGGTGATGTCCATCTACGAGAGGGGATATTCGATCTACGCACCCTTGTCGATCGCACAGCAGAAGTGTTAGTGAACGCGCTTGATATAGTGGAACGTCCTCACGTCCCTCGATCCGCCCCACGAACCGTCCCGCGATCTAGTGCCGAACGGACGGCACCTCCGCGTTCAGCACACGTACAGCTCGACGATGATCTCGGCCTTCTTGATCCAGCAAGAGAGACGGAGAGGTAGATGAGTTCTCCGACAGCGTGACAGCGCTCCGGAGGTTGGTGGTGATCTAATCTCAGCAGGGCTCCGCCCGAGCTCCGCAGAAACGCAATCTAGAGGTAAAACCGTGGAGATATGTGGTCGGGCTGCCGTGGCAAATTTATGTCAAATCAGTCCTAAAACCTTCGTATATATAGGGGGAAGAGGGAGAGCCTTGCCTTGGGGTCCAAGGACCCCCAAGGGGGTTGGCCGAGCCACGGGGGGGGGGGGAGTCCTCCCCTTCCAAACCGAATCCAACTAGGTTTGGAAGGAGGAGTCCTTCCCCTTTTTCCCACCTCCTCTTTTTTTTTTCCTTTTTATCCTTGATTTTCTTCCAATGGCGCATAGGGCCTTCTTGGGCTGTCCCACCAGCCCACTAAGGTCTGGTGCGCCACCCCCAAGGCCTATGGGCTTCCCCAGGGTGGGTTGCCCCCCCGGTGAACACCCGGAACCCATTTCTCATTCCCAGTACATTCCCGGTAACTCCGAAAACCTTCCGGTAATCAGATGAGGTCATCCTATATATCAATCTACGTTTCCGGACCATTCCGGAAACCCTCGTGACGTCCGTGATCTCATCCGGGACTCCGAACAACATTCGGTAACGAACCATATAACTCAAATACGCATAAAACAACGGCGAACCTTAAGTGTGCAGACCCTGCGGGTTCGAGAACTATTTAGACATGACCCGAGTGACTCCTCGGTCAATATCCCATAGCGGGACCTGGATGCCCATATTGGATCCCACATATTCTACGAAGATCTTATCGTTTGAACCTCAGTGCCAAGGATTCATATAATCCCGTATGTCATTCCCTTTGTCCTTCGGTATGTTACTTGCCCGAGATTCGATCGTCAGTATCCGCATACCTATTTCAATCTCGTTTACCGGCAAGTCTCTTTACTCGTTCCGTAATACAAGATCCCGCAACTTACACTAAGTCACATTGCTTGCAAGGCTTGTGTGTGATGTTGTATTACCGAGTGGGCACCGAGATACCTCTCCGTCACACGGAGTGACAAATCCCAGTCTCGATCCATACTAACTCAACGAACACCTTCGGAGATACCTGTAGAGCATCTTTATAGTCACCCAGTTACGTTGCGACGTTTGATACACACAAAGCATTCCTCCGGTATCAGTGAGTTATATGATCTCATGGTCATAGGAACAAATACTTGACACGCAGAAAACAGTAGCAACAAAATGACACGATCAATATGCTACGTCTATTAGTTTGGGTCTAGTCCATCACGTGATTCTCCTAATGACGTGATCCAGTTATCAAGCAACAACACCTTGTTCATAATCAGAAGACCCTGACTATCTTTGATCAACTGGCTAGCCAACTAGAGGCTTGCTAGGGACAGTGTTTTGTCTATGTATCCACACATGTATATAAGTCTTCATTCAATACAATTATAGCATGGATAAGAAACGATTATCTTGATACAGGAATTATAATAATAACTATATTTATTATTGCCTCTAGGGCATAATTCCAACAGTAGCATGTGAAAGTGTCATTTTGTTGCTATTGTTTTCTGCGTGTCAAGTATTCATTCCTATGACCATGAGATCATGTAACTCTCTGACACCGGAGGAATACCTTGTGTGTATCAGAAGTCACAACATAATTGGGTGACCATAAAGGTGCTCTACAGGTATCTCCGAAGGTGTCCGTTGAGTTAGAATGGATCAAGGCTGGGATTTGTCACTTCGTGTGACGAAGAGGTATCTCGGGACCCACTCGGTAATACAACATCACACACAAGCCTTGCAAGCAATGTGACTCAAGTGTGAGTCATGGGATCTTGTATTACGGAACGAGTAAAGAGACTTGCTGGTAACTCGATTAAAATAGGTATAGGGATACCGACGATCAAATCTCGGGCAAGTAACATACCGAAGGACAAAGGGAATGTTATATGGGATTATGTGAATCCTTGGCACAGAGATTTAACCGATAGGATCTTCGTAGAATAAGTAGGATCCAATATGGGCATCCAGGTCCCGCAGTTGGATATTGATCGAGGAGTGTCTCGGGTCATGTCTACATAGTTCTCGAACCCGCATGGTCTGCACACTTAAGGTTCGATGATGTTTTAGTATAGTTGAATTATATGTGTTGGTGACCGAAGGTTGTTCGGAGTCCCGGATGAGATCACGGACATCACAAGGGTTTCTGGAATGGTCCAGAAATGAAGATTGATATATAGTAAGTTGGTGTTTGGATTTCAGAAAGTTTTCTTGCATTATCGGTAGTGTACCGGGAGTGACGAATGGGATCCGAGGGCCCACTAGGTGGGCCCACCACGCCCCAAGGAGTCCACATGGGTTTATTGGTTGTACAATAAGTTATAATGGGATGACAAAGCCATCCAAGGAAATCCCATGAAGAAAAAGTGGAAAATCCAAAAGAGGTGGGAAAATAAGGAAGGAGTCCTAATCCAAGTGGGATTGGAGAAGGACTCCTCCCTCCCACTTTGGCCGACCCAAGGAAGGCCTCCTTTGGTTGGTGCCCTAGGGCTTTGCCCCACCCCTTGGCTCCTCCTATATGTACTAGAGGTTTAGGGCTGTTTGAGACACAACTTTGCCACATGCAACTCAAACCTACACCTCGTAGTTCTTCCTCTAGATTAGATTGCCACATGCAGGAATAGATCATCACCAACACCGGCGCACCGTCACGCTGCCGGAGAACTCATCTACATATCCATCTCTCTTGCTAGATCAAGAAGGCCGAGATCATCATCGAGCTGTACGTGTGCTGAACGCGGAGGTGTCGTCCATTCGGCGCTAGGTCGGAATGGATCATGGTACGACGGTGATTTGAATCACGAAGCTGTACCACTACATCAACTGCGTTTCTTAACGCTTCATGCTGAGGGATCTACAAGGGTATGTGGATAAAATCTCCCTCTCGTAGATGAACATCACCATGATAGGTCTTCGTGTGCGTAGGAATTTTTTTGTTTCCCATGCAACGTTCCCCAACAGTGTGCACATTGATCCAAATAATGCCAAATTACAAAGATCTCAAGCCAACTGAAGTCATTGGTAGGATTGTTGCTCCTGAGATGTCACTCAAGGACAAAGATGAGCTGCACAACAAGTCAAGCGGTGCTTATATAGCTTCATGTAATGCTCCCGCTACTTCAAAAGACAATCTTGTCATTGATGAAGAGATAAGCCTCATGGTCAGAAAATTCAACAAGTTCTACAAGAGTAGAGGAAAAAATAGAAGCTCAAGTTCAAGACATGATGAGAATCGTTCATCCAGTCGTGACCGAAAGTGCTAGAATTGTGGGAAGCCCAGACACTACTCAAATGAGTGCTCGACTCCCTACAAAAGAAGAGAAGAGTCACCTCGAAGATGAAGCTCAAGAGATGAGTCACCTCGTAGAGAGAGAAGGAGTAGAGAAGATCACTATGAAAGAAGACACTCAGGAGAGGCAAGGAATCAGAGAAGAAGGACGAATACGCCAAGAGCAGTTCAAGAAGAAGACATCATGCTCATATTGGTGAATGGGTCTCTTACTCCGAGTCTGATCACCACTCCGAGAGAAGCTATCACTCCAACTCCGACTATAGTCAAGATGAAGGTGTTGTTGGGATTGCGCTTGTTTCCACCAACTCCTACGACTTATTTGATTCACCAAATGAGGGAGTCGGAAACTGCTTCATGGCTAAAGGCCCCAAGGTATCACATTATGAGTATCTTGATTTCAATAGTGATGAGGATGACTTGTTAGGAGAAGATGACTTGCTTCTAGATAAAACTAGTGAATGCACTGAAAATGAACTTGCTATTTATCATGCTAGTCAATGGAAATCGAATGATGATGATAAGAAAGAAACTGAATGACTAAGTCAAGAATTAAAAACTCTTAAGTTAGCTCATGAGACTACTCTAGATGATCATAGAGAGCTTGCAAGAACCCATGAGAAGCTACGCTTCGAGAAGCTCAACTTGGAGCAAGATCCTGAGTTCTTAAAACCAATCAATGATGATCTTCGGAAGAAGAGTTCTTCTTATCTAGCCAAACGATTACTCTTGTCTAACTTTGTTCCACAAGTTAAACCTAGGAACACTAGTAACAAAGGCAAGAATGTTTCTTCATCTAGTAACAACAATGCTAAAGCTAAATCCAGTAATGTTGTTGCTAGTAACTCTATTGATTCCACTAACTATTTTCTTAGCCAAGTTACACTTGAGCAAGAAAATGATGTATTGAAAGGGATAATAGAGAGAGGTGTCTTCAAGAGTCTTGTCAGAAGTAGGAAATTTGAGGAAATTGTGCGCAAGCAAGGAGGACATCAGAAGAAACAAGGTGTTGGCTACTTCAACGTCAACGGAGATGTTTGGGAAGAAGGTCCATATCCCATCCCCAAGTTTGTTCCCCAAGAAGAGAAGTGTGATTCCACTCCTTCCAAAGGAACGAGCTCACAACATGGCCTCACAAAGGCAAGCGAAAGATTCAAGATGACATTGACCTATTTGAAGAAGAACCCCAATCCAAGGTCAAGTGGATTCCAAAGGATACTACTAGCTCTACCTCAACAGGTGGTACCACATCTCTAAGGATGCCCGTCAATTTTTGTTGATTCCCAAGAGGAAGAACTAGAAGTTCTTGAGGGGTGACCCTGCCAATGAAATTCACTCTTATTCATTTTGGCAAGAACTATATTCAATCAACCTCAACCATATGCATTAGTTCAAGGAGTCACACATTCCCTCAAAGGTAAGCAAGGAACAGGGTAATTAATGCATCTTTGGACATTATCCCATGTGTGCTTCACTCCATGTCCATAGATATTCTTGCATATGTTCTTTTTGCTTTGGGACTAACCCATGTAGGTGAAAGGAGTATGAAAACAACAAGGATTGCTCCCAACTCAAGATGATCTTCATCAACATTGAGCATCCACCACTACTTCACTTACTTGAAGTCTTCTATGACAAAACCCAAGGTTAGTCGATCCCTCTTAGTGGGGATATCATACCAAGGGGGAGCTTTACTCTAGGACTTGAGTATAAGCATCTCCTAAGGATATGAACACATTAATGCTTATGTAAAAGTGGTAACCCCACTTGTGCTTAACGATGAGTATGACCTATGATCAAGTATTCTTACTTGGCTCCTATGTCAATATACTGATATATAGATGACTTTGTCACCGCCCAAGTGCTTGATAGCTGCTAGGATGTTTGTGCATGTTCACCATGTTTTATTCATCATTCTTATAGTGTGAGCATTTTGGTATGCATGTGTTTGACCATTCGAGGACATACAATTGTTGTTATTTGGATTTTCATTTATCTTTTGCCAATTGGGTGGACAAGAATGCCTAGGAACCTTCTCTAGCTATCTATGCTATCTCATCTCAAGTTCTATTCATGCTTCATCACAAAACTTGAACAAGCACTTGTCGATCCCTCTGTGTGAAGGTGCACTCGGAGTTCTGTATCGTCAAAGGTTGCCTTCCAAAACCTCTTTGAAAAACTCGGTGTGACCAACTCCACAAACACGGCGTCACCGATTTTTCAAAGTTGATCAGGTTTTCCTATCTCGGTACCACCAAAATTGCCAACTCGGTTACACCAAGTTTCCCTGTGTACTGATAGTTGAGGAACTCGGTGACACCGAGTTTGCCATCTCGGTGACATCGACAGCGCACAGGTATATATATCCGCGAACCGAATCCTTTGATTTCACTTCGTCAAAACTATATGTTCGCCAAACCCTCGCTGCCCCCAAGACCCCAGGTAATCGCCTTTGTCTCCCCGAGCGCCGCCGCCTACGGGATTTGCCGCTGTTGATGCAATCTACTCCGCTGTCGTCGCCGTAGCCGAACCGCCACCGAGCTAGGGTACGATTCAATCTCCTTTGTGTTTCCCCATCCGATTCTCATGCATTGGAATCTTTATTCTTCATACCACCATGTGCAAACCTCCTGTCCACCAGATGAATCCTTAGATTAGTAGAAGTAGGAAATTTCGGATCTGATTTGCCGTAGTATGCAACTCAGTGAGACCGAGTTTGTAAAACCGGTTCCACCGATTCCTGTTTTAGGGTTCCTGAGAAGCAACTCGGTGAGACCGAGCAACTCTTTTCGGTGCCACCAAAAATGACTGCCAAGTTTCTGTTAAGCGAGTAAGCTTTCTCGGTGACACTGAAAATACCAACTCGGTGCCACCCATTTACATCCTGCAAAAGATCATACCCTAAGTTTCAGACTTCAAAATTTCAAAAATATCTGAATTTTGTGATGCTCATCCATTCTGTCTTTCCTATATCTACTTCACATGTTCTGTTGTTTGCCGCCGAGCATGTCTGTCAGTATGTCAGGTTTAGATGATAGTAAGAATGATTTCAGGGAACCAAGTGTTGACTTGGATGCTGGCACTAGTCCAAAAAGGACGGACTCTGACCCTGGATCATATATATAACGCCCAAGATGCGATCCTATCCTTATTTTGGCGCGAGGGCCTTGACAGGGATAGAAGCGCACCTCGTCGTTTCGCAAGAATGGATACCGTTACAAGTACATGTATTGAAAAGATCAGATATATGGAATTGGCTTACACTCGCCACAAGATACACCAGAGTATCATCAGTACATTACATAAACATCACGAAGAAGAGCAAGGCCCGACTAAGGATGAAAACAAACGAGAAAAGAACGACGTCCATCCTTGCTATCCCAGGTTGCTGGCCTGGAACCCATCCTAGATCGATGAAGAAGAAGAAGGAACTCCAAATGAACAACAAACGCGCTCGCGTCAGTAACCCTTTACTTGTACCTGCAACTGGTGTTGTAGTAATCTGTGAGCCACGGGGGACTCAGCAATCTCATTTCCAAAGGTATCAAGACTAGCAAAGCTTAATAGGCAATGTATGGTTAAGTGGTGAGGCTGCAGCAAGCGACTAAGCATATATTTGGTGGCTAACTTACGAGTATAAGAATAAAGAGGGGGATGATCTACGCATAGCGGACGTGAACTAATGATGATCAAAGGAATGATCGTGAACACCTACTTACGTCAAACATAACCCCACCGTGTCCTCGATCGGAGAAGGAGCTCATGAAAGAGACAGTCACAGTTACGCACTTAGTTGGCATATTTAAATTAAGTTCACTTCAAGTTATCTAGAACCAGTGTTAAACAAAGTTTCCACGTTGCCACATAACCGCGGGCACGGCTTTCTGAAATATTTAACCCTGCAGGGGTGCTCCAACTAGTCCATCACAAATTACCACAAGCCGCATAGAAATCCTCGATCACGAAACTCGCGATCTCGTCAGATTCCTTAGTGGAAAACCCCAACTCTGAGATTACCCAAAGCATCACCGGAATGCCGATGCACAAGATATTTCGTTAAAGGTAAAACTAATCGAGCAAGGCCGCCCGACGTGTCGACGATCCCGATAGGAGCCGCGTATCTCGTTCTCAGGACACGACGGATTGTCCAAACTTCCGGTAGGCCAATCACAGAGTTGCCCCTCGTAGCCATCGGTGGTTGACAGGTTGGACCAACACTCATGCGGAGCACAGGCCCGGGGGGTTGATTAATTATCCTCGGGGTCCGTAAAGTCCCTATGCAATTTCATTAGGTTATTAGGCGAAGGAAAACCAAAGTTGGGCCTTGCCAGACCAGCTTTTATCTAAAATGAATTATCAAGGGGGTCCCCATAACAACCCCGATCGTGTTAGGAGCGCTCAATTATGGAATATAACACCGTTAGCCGAAAACTAAGGGGGGCAAAGGTGGAACAGAACACCAGGCTAGAAAGGCCGAGCATTCCACCATTTACCAAGTATATAGGTGCATTAAATTAAATAGCATTAATACGGTGATATAACAAGGAACCCATGTTACCACATGGAAGCAATTGCACCTGCAACTAGAAACGCTAACACGTGGTTAAGCAAGCGGTAACATAGCCAATCAGTGGTTTGCTAGGTTGTGAACATGTTGAAGGTTTTCATGGCAATGTTGGGAGGCTAATATTTAACAGGTGGTAGGCAACAAGACATAGCGACAGAAACGATAATACTAACATGGCAATGATAGTAATGGTATCTAGGGAAATGGTCATCTTGCGTGAGTTCCCGCTTGGAAGAAGAACGACTCCATGAAGCACACGAACCGATGTAGTCGAACGGATCCTCACATTCCGACATGCTTGCGGAACTCTATCGAGACGAAGCAAACCAGAGACAAGCATAAACACATGATATTCACCACGGCACATGCACGACAATATGCAATCCACATATGATGCACGATGAGTTGAATATATGCAAGACATGGCATGGCAATTCACATCAATCAAACACTACACATTAAGTGAAGTTCAATATGCAACGAGTTGCATATTGACGAAACTCCACATATGAATTATTTACTTCTATCCCATTAAGGTACACGGCAATTTAAATGTGGTTAAACATGGCAAAAGGTGAAGCGTAATTAAACTACCTATCTAGGCATTTTAAATGAGGTCGGAAACGACATATAGCATCCCCGAGATGACCTCATACGTTAATTTATAAATCTGTCCAGATCTGAACTAACATTTTTTAATATTTTTTAAACAGAAAAATAAATAGGTTCACGTGATTCTACGCGTCATTCCAATCAATTTACATATAGAGAACATCTCCAACGGAGCTACGGTTCAAAGGATACTAGCACCGCAAGATATGATGGCATGACTGCAATATGTGTGCAACGACAGTCACAAGCATCCCAAACCAATAAGGCAGCAACATATTATGAAACTACACGAGATTCTAAGCAAGTTTCATATAGGAGACGACCAAAATGGAGCAACGGTTCAACAACGACGAGCTAAACAAGAAATCACTACAATGTGCCAAAATCAGCCACATAGCATTTTCTACACCCTCGAACAACTAGCTATTAAAATCCAAAATGCTCAACCAAGGCATGAGACGTTATAGGGAAAGATGCACTACAACATACTACCAATAACATCTAGCATGGAAGCATGGATCACTAGGAAAAGAACTCACACAATGGCATGTCACACGCAGTTTCACACTTAGTGAAAATATCAGTTTTAGAAAGTGCAATTTTCGGTCTGAAGGCATATTGACAGCAATAAAACTATATGCTACAGGATTCCAAATGGCATGAAAATTGACAGCATATTAGATAATCTTAAGGACTACAACTAACTCCATTGCACCAACCTCAAAAGAGCTACATATCACGAGATAAACTCCTGGAAAGACAGCAACAAAATATATCAGATTTCAGACTTAGAAATATTTCATCATCTCCAAATCAGCATTATTTTCTAGCATGTTGAGAGCAAGCAAACAACACCTAAACATGGATTTCTATTGCAACCAAAATTACCAGAGGCTAGCCTATACATCCAAGGGCATATCTCTAGTTGACAACTCATTCATATCATGCACGGATTAAATCCCACAAAATAAACAAAAGGGCAACATGGAAAAATATCACGCACACTAACTTGCTCAAAAGCTAAAACTAAATGCATAGTTAAATTCTATGGATTTGTCTACCTCGAAAACATATATAACATGAGGGGTTGCAAAATAAAAATAACGGCACACGTATATGCGAGAATATGTCCTAAACGTGATATAACAAACTAGCGACGGAACCTACATGCACAAATGCAAACAACTACTCTAAAATACATGGAAATGGGTCCCTAAAAACATGAGCATTTAAACTATGAGATTTGAGCAATCCGGACACGCACGAAAATAAATATGGGATAAGCAACCTATTAGGACAACACGTGTTTCTAGGCATATGGCAAGTCAAATCACTTCACACATGCATGCAATTTGCAAATTATGAATCTACGCGAAAAACTACACAAGTTTCATATATAATTCATTCCGATCTGATGCACGGATAATAAACTACGGGTGTTAGAAAATATATCCTAATTCCTGAAATTGTTAAAACGAAATCCTAAGAAAAAACTAACGGGCCGAAACAGGGCGGCGCAATTTAATAAAACGCGCTACGGGCGGGGCTTAGCAGAGGCGCTTGATACGTCTCTGTCGTATCTACTTTTCCAAACTCTTTTGCCCGTGTTTTGGTCTCTAATTTGCATGATTTGAATGGAACTAACCCGGACTAACGCTGTTTTCATCAGAATTGCCATGGTGTTGTTTTTGCGCAGAAATAAAAGTTCTCGGAATGACCTGGAAATTTACGAGGATTTTTTGTGCAATATATAAAAAATACTCGCACAAGAATCAACCGAAGAAGTGGAGCGTGGAGCCCACAAGCCCACCAGGCGCGGGCCCCCCGGGCGCGCCTGGCAGGCTTGTGGGGCCCACGTTGCTCCACCGCCTCCAATTCCAACTCTATCTAGTCCCTTTCGTCCGGAAAAAATCACGGATAAGAGTTCATCGCGTTTTACGATACGGAGGCTCCGCCACCTCCTGTTCTTCCTCTGGAGGGGAGATCAGGAGTCCGTTCTGGGCTCCGGATAGGGGAGATCGTCGCCATCGTTGTCACCAACCTTCCTTCATCGCCAATTCCATGATGCTCTTCACCGTTCGTGAGTAATCTCATCGTAGGATTGCTGGACGGTGATGGGTTGGATGAGATCTATCTTGTAATCAAGTTAGTTTTGATGGGGTGTAACATCCCAACTTATGGAATGTTAATAAAATTATTAGTTTGTTTGTTTGTTTGCTTGAGTGATTGAAACTTGAGTGGAAATTTGAAACTTTTCGAAACTTTTGAATGAGAGGGAATAAAATGACTTTCCCCTTCTCCGGTGAATTCAAATTCAATCTTTTAAAAGCAAAGAGAGAAGATGACATGACTTCTTCAACTATAAAGAATTTGAACGGAAATATTTGCATTTGAATTCTTTTGCATTTCTATATGTTTTCTTCGTGCAAGAAATGCCGGGAACTACATTCTGTCAAACAGAAAAGAGAGGAGGAACATGACCCTCAAACACACGGGCATTTTGAAAGTTATTTGAACCCTAAAACTTAGAGGGTCATTTGAAAATTATTTGCAAAAGAAAATAAATCTTTTAGGCAATTTTGTGAAAATAATTTTTTCTGAAGTTTTTATTTTTGCCGTGGAAAAATGCCCATCATTTGGATTTTATTTTTCTGATAATTTTAGTATATAGAAACTCTATTTTCGGAATTGATTTGATTTCCTAAATTTTCCTTTTACCTTCCTGTTTTATTTAAAAGGAAAATTCTCCTATATTAGGAAAATCGCCAGAGGCCCAATATGCAGGTTTGGGCCCGATCCCCTTTCTTCCTCCCCTGATCGTCTACTTCCTTCTGTCGAGGAACCTTCCATCAATGGAGGAAGGAATCCTCTCCTTCCCGATCTCCCTCTTCTTCCCTTCCGGACACCATCCGAGGCCGCCTATAAATCCCCACCGTCCTCCTCTCTCCATTTTCCTCGCCATCACTACCACCCCCAGCCCCACGTTCTCCTCGTTCCATTCCCGCTGGAATCGCCGCCTCTCCCCACCTCCTCCTCCCCCTGTGGACCTCGCCGGAGTCGGCCACAGGAGCTCGCCGACGACCTTTCCCCATCGTCCCTGCACTCCCTCCCCTCCCTGCCGAGCCCTCCCTACCCCGCCGCCACCTCCCCACCACCGCTCCACCCCACCCCCTCGCCCTTCCCCACCATCGCCGGAGCTGCGGCTCCTCCACATCGCCCCGACCAGGAAGCCCTGCTCCTCCCGTCGCCCCCCCTGCACCCGTCTCCAACTCCCCCTCGCCTCCCCCCTGGAGCCTCGCCGCCCCACCCTCCTTCATTGGCACCGCACCCCGCCGGCGACCCCACCCCGCCGGAGTTGCACCCCCTCGCCGGAGAAGGCCTCCAGCCCCTGCAGTCACGGTAAGGCTCCTCCTCCTCCTGTTTTTTTTGGTTTGCCTATTAGATCAAGATTTACGGTGTAGATTAGAAGGGCATACCCCTTCGGTTTCTTTGACAAGAACCGGCCGTTTATTTTTATTAACCGAAGTGTTTTCTTATAATTCGGCCATTCGCTAGTTAGCCTACGCAGCGCACACTCCCTAGCCAACCAGAGATCGCCACCTGGCCCGTTCATTAGTTAGCTTTTATTTATTTTTTTCTGTTTAGTTCCAAAAACAGAAAAGTTCCAATTGTGTTTAACCCATAACTTTTGATCTGTAAGTCCAATGGAGTTGATTATTTTTGCAGTAGATCACAAATTTTTTGTAGTTTTTAAAAACATATAAGTTGTCTACGTTTAAAATTTTAAAATTTGAATTAGATCAGATTTAGTTTAAACCTTGTTTTGCCTATTCCAGGAGTTTAAAAATAGCTTTTAATTTGATTCTTTTTGCTACTGATCACTAGTGATCTTAGTTATCAGTGGTTTCTTGTGAAACAATTTCAGATTTGTTTGAGTATTTTAGCTCATGGTTTCTTGTGAAACAATTTCCGTTTCACCTCTTTTAGGATTGTGACTAATTTACTTTCTTTAGTTACTTTTAAATTATTTTCTTTTATATTTCAGAAAGATTATGTTTTGTTTCTGTTAGTTAACAGTAGGTTTGGAACAAGTTTTGATTTTTATTTTTATTTGTTATCATGAAATCAATTCTAGTTCCTTAGTAACTTGCAATTGGTTTCTCCACTGTTTCAAATCCCGGTTGGAAATACTTTCAAATAGTTTTGTGAAAAATACTTTATTTTATCTTAGTTAAAATTTATATCTTAGTTCCTTGTTATTACTTTCTGTTGGACAGAAACTATTTAGTGTTTGATGTAGTAGAAGACTCCTAACTTTAGTGAAGTTTCTTTCGGATTCCTATTCGCTCTCTCTTTTGTTTTGATTGCTAGAATGATTGCTAGTATGAGTGCTTATGTGAATGATATGTTTGTTATATATATTTCATCGGAGAGTGACGAGTAGTCTATCAGGTTATTTGCTCGAGAAATTCTTCTTCGTCAACATCACCAGGCAAGTCACTTTGATCATACTATCACCTATGTTTCATGCATCGTAGTTCTACCATCCTATGACCAATTGCATGCTGCTTAGGTACTTGGAAATTTTAGTAAAGGTTGTATTATCATGTGGTAGGCACACAACAACCCCGATACTTGGCCCCGGGACGACAAATTTCATATTGCTATGCTTGAGTAGACGGGATTTCAGTTGAGTGCATAACACGAGTGATGCAAGGTTGATTAAATAATCAAGACCGGTTAAGACAAGATTTTCAAGACCTCGGACGCAATGCAATTCTGGGTGAAGGACGGTTGATCGGCTCCCTGGAGAACCCAGTGGATGACCCGGGATGCTGGAGAGGCCATGACATCCTGCGGAAAGCTTCACCCAGGCTCAAAGAGACAGACAGATATTTTCAAGACCCAAGGCTTACCTGCACAGCCACAAGTCATTATGGGCTCTGGCTTGGTTGGACAACGTGGCGACTCTGGACAGGCGGTGCTAGCAGATGTAGAAGAACGGTAGGAATGGATGGGCACCGACAGGGATTCAAAGGGACCCGTTGAAAGACCATGTTTTGATCATCCGGTCTTCAAACACCCTGATGTGCGAGGACAGACTCGGAGGCAATCAAATCTTGTGGGGAACGTGTGCAAAACTCTGCAGAGTACTCAAACCTAATCGATTAGCCGTGTCCACGGTCATGGACAACTTGAGCCAAAGGAACTGAAGTTATCTGGATTTCTCAACACCATTAAATATATTTGATGAGGGTAATTATTGACAACTCGGGTACGAGAACTGGTTGGCGGAACCATCTCGTTAACAACCAACAAAGTAGTAACATTTTGCTTTTAGCCCCCTCTTGTTGTAGGAGAAAACTTGCTTTTCGCTAAAAACTTATAACCCCACCTGCCATATATGCATATACTATAGATGATTAATTTTCACCCCTCTCTTATGTGACTTGCCGGCATATTCAATATGCTGACCTACACGGCTGCAACGTCTTATGTTGCTGATATTTTTCTTCGACGAGTAAGAGTACGATTCAGGGTTACGGTCTACACTCAACTTGCCGTTGGTGTTTATTGGGACTCCACTCCCTTGACTGCTTCCGCTGAGATAGTTAAGGTATATATCAGTTTTACGCTATTTACATGTGATTGCACTTTGATATATACATTGATGTACTATGTGTGCCAGCATACTGATCCAGGGATGGCACAGAAACACAGAGGCTTGACTCGTTTTTATTATGTCGCTACAGAAATGGTATCAGAGCACATGTTGACTGTAGGACGTGACCCTAGAAACTGGAAATTTCTTAGGATAGGATCTCTCAAAAAAAATCTTATTTTCGAGAACACCTTTCACTTCTCATCTTTTCTGATTTCATCAAATGTTCTCTCTCACCTCAAATAGTTAGACAATGCCTTTTCCCCTTTGACCTTATGAAGAATCAACGGAGTTCTACTTCAAAGTAAAGAGGATTTCACCACGCTTTTGAAGAATTGAAGCTACACCAACAGTAGGCTCTCAAGACCCGAAGAATTCGAAGACCCAGAAGCGTTCGAATATTTATATGACCATTAGAAGTCCAACCCCCTATAATATACCCACGTTAGATACGATGATTTGTGAGCCATCTTTGGTGTGTGTTTTCCGACGGCCACAAATAAAACCTATTCAAAAAAATATTGTTTGTATTGTGTGTATCTCCCTCCCTCTCTTACCCGTCTCATCCCCAAAACCTCAACCCTACCAGATGGAGTATGAAGCTGGACTTGTAGTCTCTGGACCAATGACCCAGCTGGAGCCTGAAATATGGATTCAGAACATGGAGAACCACTTCGGGAGCAACTTGATCTCAAGGAAGTATGAAGTGGAACACGCTCTTCAGTACTTTACACAAAGTGCTGCAATCTGGTGGAAAATGCACCATGCCATACAAGGATTTAGTGGAGCAGAAACTTGGGACGAATTCAAGAAGACTTTGTTAAGATCCCGACTTATTCAGAAGTGCTATGACAATCCGAAGGAGAAGACTTGTGCATGCAAGGTCTGTGGAGAAATAGGACACACCCAGGAAGAACACACGGATGGATGCACTCATTGTGAAGAAAATCACCCAGTTGAGGAGTGCCCAAGTAGTCAGGTGACTTGTTTCCTTTGTGAAGGAACCACCCACTACCCAGCTCAGTGTCACATTTACCCCAAGGTGCAATAAGTTGTCAAGCAGCAGAAAGATGTAATGAAGGAAACCCTCAAGAAGAAGATTCTAGAAGAACCGGTGATGAACGAATATATTGAAGACCCTGATGGACAAGGTCTGACCAGATTTTTCTCCAATGCATGCTACTCATGTGGAGAAGAAGGACATTATTCACAGGACTGCACGAAGAGAAGCCAAGAGTATCTGGGAAACTTCCCGACGGAAGAAGTGGAGTTTGATCCACTTGAAATAGAAGAACCGACCAAAATAAAGGAGTCCGGAAAGAAGAAAAAGTACCCTCGGAAGAACCAAATCTCTGCAGACATAGACGTGGGTCATGTCAGATGTTACAAGTGTATGAAATTTGGTCACCACAAATACATGTGCTCAGGAAGGAAGCCGGGAACCCAAGGAGCAAAGGCAAACACTAAGACGCCTCGAGACTTGTCAGAACTCATTTGCTTTTGTTGCAAGGAAGCAGGACATTTTGCCAGCGATTGTCCACAAAGGAAGAAAGCTAGAATGGACTAGTTAAGCTTTGACCATGGCAATTAGTGTAATCTGAAGAACTCTTGTTTTTCATGAGATCATGGAGTGAAATTTTTGTAACAGAAATCACTGAGATTGTAATAACATCATGAATAAATGGAATTTATTGTCTCATGATTGCCTATGTTGAAAATGTATGCGCTGTTTCTCTACGAGCAAAGATCTCTGAACATTATGAGGATATGAGAAAATATGGTCTATGCAGGCATGAGTATAATTCATCTTAAGTGTGGTAGTAATCGGTACACCCACAGGATCCATTGAGTAGGAGTGTACCATGATTACCAAGGAGACACATACATTCCTCTGAGTACCTATTTACTGACACCTGCAGATGACAACTCTCTACGAGTCATACCTCAAGGGCCCATGAACGATCATAACCCTGACCAGTGATCATGATTACCCAAAAATCCTGAAGGACATGATGAAGCACATTCATCTTGAAGGAGATGCAGTCTACAAAGGCTACCCATTCATGGAGAATGGAGTGGAACTTTGGTACGTGGAAGTACACCTCCACCATGTGAAAGGAGTTTGTCCAAAGACTATGGGGCAATACTTTTTCATTTCACGTGTACCACGAGCAACCTTCTTTGATGCTGTTCGTGAAGCTGCCATGGAAGCCATACGTTAGATCGGAGAAATACTGGAAGCAAGACTCCGTCATACCCAGGAATACCTGAGTGAGGTACGTGCGGAGATGATGGAGATGAAGCTCATGACCACCATGATGAAGCAAAAGATGGATGATTTCAGGGAGCACCTCAGAAAGTTCGAGTGAAACTAAGTACCTCCAAGAGAGGCAGATGAATAAGGTTGGCAGAAATGCTCGACCATACCGAACAATGTGGATGGGAGCATTTGTAATAAATTACTTTCGAGTTAGAATTTTGAAGGAAGCAAGGATGTAATAAAGGATTGATTATGAAATGAATATGATTTATGGAAGAAGCTATGATGGATCAGCAAACTTTTTCTTAGGAGCATACGAAAACCTGAGAGTTGTGAAGAAACGATAGATGTTTGTTCAGCTTGCAAAATCATTGGATTTATCCGAACTTCGTTCATGGACAAGAGAAATAATGCAACGCTTGTGAGGATGCCCAATTGTTAGAATGCGAGATTCGCTAAACCTTATACAGAGAAATGATTTGGGTGCGGAATGGATTGATCACCATGACGACTTACTCTTATCATTTATCTTGCTATTCGGAATGGTAAATCTGAGAGACTTACCCATATAGAGAGATGACGTTATTTGAAGCTTTTGTTTAAGCCTTAGAGTGGTATAAGAAAAGCCCCATGTACATGGCACATGTTGTCACACGTAGGAAATTTTACGGTGAGAATGAAACCAAGACCCCTCTCTCTGCAGGATAACCACAAATGGTAGACCACCATGAGAACCATCGATATGTTATTTAGAATTGACCACGACACTGTCAGTTAAGAAGACCCGGTAACGGAAGAAGCTTATATCAACGGAAGAGCCCTCGTTTTGATGGAGACATTATGAATATAACGGAAGATATGAAGACTGTGAGGAGTCAGATGCCAAAACCCCAGAGGATTGTTGAAATCTTAAGGGACCAGTACCTCTCATTTTAAGTGTGGTAGCATCCCACTCTGCAGGAGATTGGATTGCTAGAAGACCCCCAAACCCTAACCTTTTCTTTCTAGCCCTTCTGAATCTCGAGGACGAGATTCATTTTAAGTGTGGTAGATTTGTAACATCCCAACTTTTGGAATGTTAATAAAATTATTAGTTTGTTTGTTTGTTTGCTTGAGCGATTGAAACTTGAGTGGAAATTTGAAACTTTTCAAAACTTTTGAAAGAGAGGGAATAAAATGACTTTCCCCTTCTCCGGTGAATTCAAATTCAATCTTTTAAAAGCAAAGAGAGAAGATGACATGACTTATTCAACTATAAAGAATTTGAACGGAGATATTTGCATTTGAATTCTTTTGCATTTCTATTTGTTTTCTTCGTGCAAGAAATGCCGGGAAATACATTCTGTTAAACAGAAAAGAGAGGAGGAACATGACCCTCAAACACACGGGCATTTTGAAAGTTATTTGAACCCTAAAACTTAGAGGGTCATTTGAAAATTATTTGCAAAATAAAATAAATCTTTTAGGCAATTTTGTGAAGATAATTTTTTCTGAAGTTTTTATTTTTGCCGTGGAAAAATGCCCATCATTTAGATTTTATTTTTTTGATAATTTTAGTATATAGAAACTCTATTTTCGGGATTGATTTGATTTCCTAAATTTTCCTTTTACCTTCCTGTTTTATTTAAAAGGAAAATTCTCCTATATTAGGAAAATCGCCAGAGGCCCAATAGGCAGGTTTGGGCCCGATCCCCTTTCTTCCTCCCTTGATCGTCTACTTCCTTCTGTCCAGGAACCTTCCATCAATGGAGGAAGGAATCCTCTCCTTCCCGATCTCCCTCTTCTTCCCTTCCGGACGCCATTCGAGGCCGCCTATAAATCCCCACCGTCCTCCTCTCTCCATTTTCCTCGCCATCACTACCACCCCCAGCCCCACGTTCTCCTCGTTCCATTCCCGCTGGAATCGCTGCCTCTCCCCACCTCCTCCTCCCCCTATGGACCTCGCCGGAGTCGGCCACAGGAGATCGCCGGCGACCATTCCCCATCGTCCCTGCACTCCCTCCCCTCCCTGCCGAGCCCTCCCTACCCCGCCGCCACCTCCCCACTACCGCTCCACCCCACCCCCTCGCCCTTCCCCACCATCGCCGGAGCTGCGGCTCCTCCACATCGCCCCGACCAGGAAGCCCTGCTCCTCCCGTCGCCCCCCTGCACCCCTCTCCATCTCCCCCTCGCCTCCCCCCCTGGAGCCTCGCCGCCCCACCCCTCCTCCACCGGCACCGCACCCCCGCCGGCGACCCCACCCCGCCGGAGTTGCACCCCCTCGCCGGAGAAGGCCTCCAGCCCCTGCAGTCACGGTAAGGCTCCTCCTCCTCCTGTTTTTTTTGGTTTGCCTATTAGATCAAGATCTACGGTGTAGATTAGAAGGGCATACCCATTCGGTTCTTTGACAAGAACCGGCCGTTTATTTTTATTAACCGAAGCGTTTTCTTATAATTCGGCCATTCGCTGGTTAGCCTACGCAGCGCACACTCCCTAGCCAACCAGAGATCGCCACGTGGCCCGTTCATTAGTTAGCTTTTATTCATTTTTTTCTGTTTAGTTCCAAAAACAGAAAAGTTCCAATTTTGTTTAGCCCATAACTTTTGATCCACAAGTCCAATGGAGTTGATTATTTTTCCAGTAGATCACAAATTTTCTGTAGTTTCTAAAAAACATATAATTGGACTATGTTTGAAATTTTCAAATTTGAATTAGATCAGATTTAGTTTAAACCTTGTTTTGCCTATTCCAGGAGTTTAGAAATATCTTTTAATTTGATTCTTTTTGCTACTGATCACTAGTGATCTTAGTTATCAGTGGTAAAAATTTCAGATTTGTTTGAGTATTTTAGCTCATGGTTTCTTGTGAAATAATTTCTGTTTCACCTCTTTTAGGAATGTGACTAATTCACTTTCTTTAGTTACTTTTAAATTATTTTCTTTTATATTTCAGAAAGATTACATTTTGTTTCTGTTAGTTAATAGTAGGTTTGCAACAAGTTTTGATTCTAGTTCCTTAGTAACTTGCAATTGGTTTCTCCACTGTTTCAAATCCCTGTTGGAAATACTTTCAAATAGTTTTCTGAAAAATACTTTATTTTATCTTAGTTAAAATTTATATCTTAGTTCCTTGTTATTACTTTATGTTGGACAAAAACTATTTAGTGTTTGATGTAGTAGAAGACTCCTAACTTTAGTGAAGTTTCTTTTGGATTCCTATTCGCTCTCTCTTTTGTTTTGATTGCTAGAATGATTGCTAGTATGAGTGCTTATGTGAATGATATGTTTGTTATATAGATTTCATCGGAGAGTGACGAGTAGTCTATCAACTTAATTTCTCGAGAAATTCTTCTTCGTCAACATCACCAGGCAAGTCACTTTGATCATACTATCACCTATGTTTTATGCATCATAGTTCTACCATCCTATGCCCAATTGCATGCTGCTTAGGTACTTGGAAATTTTAGTAAAGGTTGTAGTATCATGTGGTAGGCACACAACAACCCCGATACTTGGCCCGAGGACGACAAATTTCATATTGCTATGCTTGAGTAGACGGGATTTCGGTTGAGTGCATAACACGAGTGATGCAAGGTTGATTAAATAATCAAGACCGGTTAAGACAAGATTTTCAAGACCTCGGACGCAATGCAACTCTGGGTGAAGGACGGTTGATCGACTCCCTGGAGAACCCAGTGGATGACCCAGGTTGCTGGAGAGGCCATGACATCCTGCGGAAAGCTTCACCCAGGCTCAAAGAGACGGACGGATATTTTCAAGACCCAAGGCTTACCTGCACAACCACAAGTCATTATGGGCTCTGGCTTGGTTGGACAATGCGGCGACTCTGGACAGGCGATGCTAGCAGATGTAGAAGAACGGTAGGAATGGATGGGCACCAACAGGGATTCAGAGGGACCCGTTGAAAGACCATGTTTTGATCATCCGGTCTTCAAACACCCTGAAGTGCGAGGACATACTCGGAGGCGATCAAATCTTGTGGGGAACGTGTGCAAAACTCTGCAGAGTACTCAAACCTAATCGATTAGCCGTGTCCACAGTCATGGACAACTTGAGCCAAAGGAACTGAAGTTATCTGGATTTCTCAACACCATTAAATATATTTGATGAGGGTAATTATTGACAACTCGGGTACGAGAACTGGTTGGCGGAACCATCTCCTTAACAACCAACAAAGTAGTAACATTTTGCTTTTAGCCCCCTCTTGTTGTAGGAGAAAACTTGCTTTTCGCTAAAAACTTATAGCCCCACCTACCATATATGCATATAGTATAGATGATTACTTTTCACCCCTCTCTTATGTGACTTGCCGGCATATTCAATATGCTGACCTACACGGCTGCAACGTCTTATGTTGGAGATATTTTTCTTCGACGAGTAAGAGTACGATTCAGGGTTACGGTCTACACTCAACTTGCCGTTGGTGTTTATTGGGACTCCACTCCCTTAACTGCTTCCGCTGAGATATTTAAGGTATATATCAGTTTTACGCTATTTACATGTGATTGCACTTTGATATATACACTGATGTACTCTGTGTGCCAGCATACTGATCCAGGGATGGCACAGAAACACAAAGGCTTGACTCGTTTTGAGTCGGGTCGCTACATGGGGATTGATCCCTAGTATCCACTATGTTCAAAGATTGATGTTGCTACTACTTTGCCATGCTTAATGCTTGTCACTAGGGCCCGAGTGCCATGATTTCAGATCTGAACCTATTATGTTGTCGCCAATATATGTGTGTTCTTGATCCTATCTTGCAAGTTGTAGTCACCTACTATGCGTTATGACCCGGCAACCCCGGAGTGACAATAGCCGGAACCACTCCCGGAAATGACCATAGTATGAGGAGTTCATGTATTCACTAAGTGCTAATGCTTTGTTCCGGTTCTTTATTAAAAGGATAACCTTAATATCCCGTAGTTTCCATTAGGACCCCGCTGCCACGGGAGGGATGGACAATAGATGTCATGCAAGTTCTTTTCCCTAAGCACGTATGACTACATACGGAATACATGCCTACATTACATTGACGAATTGGAGCTAGTTACATATATCTCCGTGTTATAGCTGTTGCATGATGATTACCATCCGGCATAATCATCCATCACCGATCCAATGCCTACGAGTTTTTCCTACTGGTCCTTGCTACGTTACTTTGCCGCTACTACTGTCACTGCTGCTACTGTTACTCTGCTGCTACTGCTGTCAGTTTGCTGCTACTGGTTACTATTGCTACTGTTGCTATCATACTACCTTGCTACTGATACTTTGCTGCAGATACTAAATCTTTCAGGTGTGGTTGAATTGACAACTCAGCTGCTAATACTTGAGAATATTCTTTGGCTTCCCCTTGTGTCAAATCAACAAATTTGGGTTGAATACTCTACCCTCGAAAACTGTTGCGATCCCCTATACTTGTGGGTTATCAAGACCTTTTTCTGGCGCTGTTGCCGGGGAAGCATAACTATATTCTCTGAGTCACTTGGGATTTACGTCTGCTAATCACTATGAGGAATTCGAAAGATCCAAGAACTAAAGTGTTGCCCTCAACTACGAGGACAGGTAAGGAACTTCCATCTAGCTCTGCACTTGATTCACCTTCAGTTATGAGTAAGTTTGCGACACCACCTCCTGCTAGAAATTTTGATGTGTCGCATGTGCTTGATGATGCTACTTCTGCTGTCCATGATGCTTGTGATGATGCTATGCTTGATACTGCTTTGCCACTAGGTGCATTCCTTGATGCACAAATTGCTAGAGTTGCTGCTAGATGTGACGGTACTTCTGAAACTGCTGAGGATGAAATATGAAATCTTTGAACTCTAGGATGAAATACGACCCGAAGTTTGCTACTTCACCTATCTTTGTGACCGATAAGGATTATGAATTCTCTATTGACCCTGAGTTAATCAATTTGGTCGAATCTGATCCTTTTCATGGTTATGAGTCTGAAACGGTTGTAGCACATCTTACGAAACTGCACGATATAACCACCCTATTCACGAGTGAGGAAAAGATCCGCCACTACTATATCCTTAAGCCGTTTCCTTTCTTGCTAAAGGATGATGCTAAGACTTGGTTCACTTCTCTTGCTCCTGGTTGTGTGCGTAGCCCCCAGGATATGATCTACTACTTCTCTGAAAAATATTTCCTTGCCCATAAGAAGCAAGCTGCCTTGCAGGAAATATACAACTTTGCGCAAGTTTAAGAAGAGAGTCTCCCACAAGCTTGGGGGAGGCTCGTCCAGCTACTGAATGCTTTGCCTGATCACCCTCTTGAGAAGAATGAAATACTTGATATCTTCTATAATGAACTAACCGATGCTTCTAAAGACCACCTAGATAGTTGTGCTGGTTGTGTTTTTGCGGAACGAACCGTAGAACAAGCTGAGATCCTATTGAATAATATCTTGTGCAATGAGAATGCTTGGACTATTCCCGAACCACCTACAAAGCCAACTCCTAAGAAAAGAGGTATCCTGTTCCTCAGTCCTGAAGATATGCAAGAAGCTAAGAAATCTATGAAAGAGAAAGGCATTAAATCTGAAGATGTCAAAAATCTACCACCTATCAAAGAGATCCATAGTCTTGATAACCCGATACAGGTAGTAGAGGTAAATTCTCTTCGTAGATTCAATGAGAGTGATATTCCTTTTGATAAACTTGCTATCTTATGCCTGGATGAATTTGATAACTTTGTTGCCAAACAACAGAGTTTGAATGATTATGTTAGAATACAATTGGAACAGAATGCTCGTATGCTTAGTCATTTAAGTGCTTGTGTGGACAAAAACGTCAATGATCTTAAGCTCCTGAGTAAACATGCCTCTATGGTTACTACTCAGGTAGAACAAGTACTTAAGGCTCAAAATGACTTGCTCAATGAGTTGAATGACAATTCTGTCAGAGTCGTCACTAGAGGCGGTAGAATGACTCAGGAACCTTTGTATCTTGAGGGTCATCCTAAGAGAATTGAACAAGATCCTCAAGGAGTTATCACTGATGCACCTAGTCATCCTAGGAAGAAGAAGAAAGATGATAGGAATTTGCACGCTAGCAACCATGTTCCTGTTACACCTGAGAGTCCAAACGATGTCTCTGTTTTCGATGCCGAAACGCAATCTGGTGATGAACATGAGCCTAATGATAATATCAATAGTGATGTTCATGTTGATGCTCAAACTAGCAACAATAAGGATGTGGCGATTGAACCTGTTGATCTTGATAACCCACAACCTAAGAATAGAAGATACGATAAGAACGACTTCATTGCTAGGAAGCATGGTAAAGAAAGGGAACCATGGGTTCAGAAACCCATTCCCTTTCCTCCCAAACCATCCAAGAAAAAGGATGATGAGAATTTTGAGCGATTTATTGAAATGATTAGACCTGTCTTTCTGCAAATGTGTTTGACAGATATGCTCAAAATGTCTCCGTATGCTAAGAACATCAAGGATATCATGACTACTAAAAGGAGGATACCTGAGGTTTTGATTTCCACCATGCTTGCTAATTATATCTTCAAGGGTGGAACTCCTATGAAACTAGGTGATCCCGGAGTGCCCACTATATCTTGCTCCATTAAAGGCAACTACGTTAGAACTGCTTTATGCGATCTTGGAGCCGGTGTTAGTGTTATGCCTCTTTATCTTTATCGTAGACTTGAACTGGATAAGTTGACACCCACTAAAATCTCTCTACAAATGGCCAACAAATCAACTTCTTTCCCTATCGGCATTTGCGAGGATGTTCCTGTTGTGGTTGCTAACGTTACTATCTTAACGGACTTTGTTATTCTGGATATTCCCGAGGATGATGCCATGGCGGTCATCCTTGGAAGACCCTTTCTAAACACTGCAGGGGATGTTATAGATTGCAACAAAGGCAATGTCACTTTCCATGTCAATGGTAATGAGCATACGGTGCACTTTCCGAAGAAACAATATCAAGTACATTGCATCAATGTTATCGAAAAAACTTCATCGATTCTTATTGGGAGCTTTGAATGCCCTATACCTACTGTCAATATGAAGTATGATTTGCTTGTTGGGGATATGCGCATCCCCATTGAGGTAATCTAGTGGCTATTTGAAAATTCTCCGTTTCCTTTTGCGATTCAAAAAAGTTTGTCAAGGAGACTTGATCAACATCGTTGACGGATTTCTTTCGATGACCATGAGATGGATGAATCGAGGAGTCACAAACCTCTGCTCCAAGCTTTCACCTTCGGTTGCTTACAAGAAAAATGATAGATTTAGTTTAGTTTTTCCTGTTTTTTCTTTTGCTCCCATAGAAAAGTACCCCAGAGATGGTTATTACCCTCCTTGGGAGTATACCAACTTAGGCCAAAAGCCTAAGCTTGGGGGAGTACGTGTTTCTCACCGACTTTATATTCTTGCTTACACTTTCACTTTGTTAGTCGGTGTTCACACTTTGCCACTATATCATCCATGCTAGTTTATTTCTTTTTCTCGTTTTCTTCTCGTGTGTTTGTCTAGTTTGAGAAAACCCAAAAAGATTTCCCATTCTTCTTTTGCTTGTTGGGAGCTTTCCCGTGTAAATAGTTTTCTGTTTCTTTGGGTCAAGGTAGAAGACCATGGTTACAATGTTTAGTGGCTCTCGCATGCATATCTGTTTATCTGTCAAAGAGCCATATTACTTTTTCTTCTCCTTTGTGTTTGCTTGCAGATTCCAGCTTAGTCCAATGCACGAGCACTCTTATTATTGTTCACATCATTCGGTCGTGCAAGTGAAGGGCAATAATTACGATATATGATGAAATGACTGAGTCTGGAAAAGCTGGTATGAACTCGATCTATTTTGTTTTTGTAAATATGAGTAGCTCATCGTTCCAGATTCAGATTTGTTGTGAGAGAAACATGTTTGCAATGACAACTTAGAGATCATAGTTTCTGATGCCATGCTTATTTAGCTAGGAGCTTATAATGGTTTGTCTTGGATGCCAACATGAATTTTGAGATGATTATGATGTAGTATGATTGGACGGTATCCTCCTTTGAATGATTTAAGTGGCTTGACTTGGCGCATGTTTACGCATGTAGTTGAAACAAAATCAACATAGCCTCTATGATATTCATGTTCATGGTGATTTATGTCCTACTCATGCTTGCACTCAATGTTGGTTAATCTCAATGCATTTTGATGACTGTAGCCACTCTCTAGTAGGTCGTTTCCTAGTCTTTTGCTATCCTTCACTTGTACTAAGCGGGAATACTGCTTGTGCATCCACTTCCATAAACCCAAAGTTCTTCCATATGAGTCCACCATACCTACCTATATGCGGTATCTACCTGCCGTTCCAAGTAAATTTGTATGTGCCACTCTCTAAATCTTCAAGAAATAATCTGTTTTGCATGCCCGAACCGCTCATGTGGTGACAGGGGGCTATCAGTATCTTCCGTGCTAGGCGTGTTATCCTCGATATGTGTTTATTCACTATCATTCACGAGAAAGGGGTCGGTAATTGGAATGCCCAGTTCCATGCTCAAATCGAAAAGACAATTGCAAACAAAATCGGTGGTGGGGGAGTCAAAACTTTACTTTTCTGTTTGGGAACCGCCTATAGTATGTGTAGCATGGAAGATGGTGAAAACTCTTGGTCATTGCGTTGACAATGAAAGCATGCCAGCCAAAATTATTATCTCTGTCTTCAAAGCTTGAGCTCGGGCACCTCTGCAAATCAATGCTTCCCTCTGCGAAGGGCCTATCTATTTATGTTTCTGTTGAGTCATACTCTTCTTATAAAAGCACCAACTAGAGAGTACCTCTGTCATTTTTATGCTTTGCTTTTGATTGAGATTGAGTACGACTGTGACTGGTTCTTCTTTGCCATGAATTACAATGTTTAGTCAGCCCTTGGTCTTTGAAGGTGCTCTGCATTTATGTTTTGCGGTCTCAGAAAGAGCTAGCGAGATACCACCTATTCGTACTGCTTCATGATTGTTTTGATTGAAGTGTTGACGTTCGAAACTTGTCATTATTGCTCGCTAGTTGATTATGCCATTGATATGAGTTTACCTTGAGACCTAGATGTCATTTGCTTATGTGGTTAGCTTATGATCTTGCTAAAATTATGGATATGAGTTAGACATAGTTGCAACAACAAGATCAAACAGAGTTCGTAAAAGTTTTTCCTTGGATATGAGTTAGACATGGATATGAGTTTTATGCTTTAAGCTTGGGGCAGTTGATACGTCTCCGTCGTATCTACTTTTACAAACTCTTTTGCCCTTGTTTTTGTCTCTAATTTGCATGATTTGAATGGAACTAACTCGGACTAACGCTGTTTTCAGCAGAATTGCCATGGTGTTATTTTTGCGGAGAAAGAAAAATTCTCGGAATGACCTGGAAATTTACGAGGATTTTTTGTGGAATATATAAAAAATACTGGCGCAAGAATCAACCGAAGAACTGGAGCGTGGAGCCCACAAGCCCATCAGGCGCGGCCCCCCTGGCCGCGCCTGGCAGGCTTGTGGGGCCCAAATTGCTCCACCGCCTCCAATTCCAGCTCTATTTAGTCCCTTTCATCCGGAAAAAATCAGGGAGAAGAGTTCATCGCGTTTTACGATACGGAGGCGCCGTCACCTCCTGTTCTTCGTCTGGAGGGCAGATCTGGAGTCCGTTCTGGGCTTCGGAGAGGGGAGATCGTCGCCATCGTCATCACCAACCTTCCTTCATTGCCAATTCCATGATGCTCTTCACCCTTCGTGAGTAATCTCATCGTAGGCTTGCTAGACGGTGATGGGTTGGATGAGATCTATCATGTAATCAAGTTAGTTTTGATGGGGATTGATCCCTATTTTCCACTATGTTCTGAGATTGATGTTGCTACTACTTTGCCATGCTTAATGCTTGTCAGTAGGGCCCGAGTGCCATGATTTCAGATCTGAACCTATTATGTTGTCGCCAATATATGTGTGTTCTTGATCCTATCTTGCAAGTTGTAGTCACCTACTATCTGTTATGACCCGGCAACCACGGAGTGACAATAGCCGGAACCACTCCCGGAGATGACCATAGTATGAGGAGTTCATGTATTCACTAAGTGCTAATGCTTTGTTCCGTTCTTTATTAAAAGGAGAACCTTAATATCCCGTAGTTTCCATTAGGACCCCGTTGCCACGGGAGGGATGGACAATAGATGTCATGCAAGTTCTTTTCCCTAAGCACGTATGACTACATACGGAATACATGCCTACATTACATTGACGAACTGGAGCTAGTTACATATCTCTCTGTGTTATAACTGTTGCATGATGATTACCATCCGGCATAATCATCCATCACCGATCCAATGCCTACGAGTTTTTCCTACTGGTCCTTGCTACGTTACTTTGCCACTATTGTTGTCACTGCTGCTACTCTTACTCCGCTGCTACTTCTGTCACTTTGCTGCTACTGGTTACTGTTGCTACTGTTGCTATCATACTACCTTGCTACTGATACTTTGCTGCAGATACTAAATCTTTCAGGTGTGGTTGAATTGACAACTCAGCTGCTAATACTTGAGAATATTCTTTGGCTTCCCCTTGTGTCCAATCAACAAATTTGGGTTGAATACTCTAGCCTCGAAAACTGCTGCGATCCCCTATACTTGTGGGTTATCAGCGCTCACCTAGTGGGATCTGCCCAAGTCGAGAGGAGGCATGCCAAGGGCGAGGCTGAGGGAGCAGCTGGGCCTCGGGACAACCTGGGCCTACGGCTGGCTGGTCCACGCGGCAGGCGAGCGAGGCGCTCCTCGTCGTGTTCGCTCCCGAGCGGGAGCCACTGGCGGCGTGACGCAACACGGGCTCTAGGGCGGCGGAGATGGCTTCCCGGACAGGATCCGGCCGGTAGGGGTGCTCCACGGCACGAGGGGCGGCGGATCTGGGCGCAACCTTCCCAGATCTGGCCGAAGACGGGGTCGGCGGCGAGCAATAGCTGCGGCATCGGCTGGCTGGCCCGAGGCGGACTCCAAGGCAGCGACAGCGGGACGTGGCACGTGGCCGACAGGGAGGTCGAGGGCGGCGGTCGGCGGCTGCGAGAGGCGGCACACGAAGGGGCTATGGCAACGGGAGGCCGGCGGTGCGCGGCACCAGGGGGCGCAAGAGCACAACACGGCTCGGGGAAGGCAGGGGCGAGCGCCGGCTTGGGGCGAACCGGGCTCGGGCGGGCCTCGCGTGGGCTCGCAGGCCCGGCGGCGGCGCTGAGGAGGGAGGGAGGAGAGAGAGAGAGGCTAGGGTTTGGTGGGGTGGCGCGGAAAACGAGGAGGTGAGAGAAGGGGCCAGATTAGGCAGGTTTTGGGGTCTATTTATAACAATGGGAGGGGGGCTAGGTTTAGCAGTTTTTTGCCCAGGTTTCAACCGCACGATCTAAATCGAACGATCTCGAACGCAGGGACGGCTAAGTGGCTGTATAGAGTAGGCTAGCCGGAGACGAGAGGGAAACGGGCACCCGACAACGTGATTTACAATAGGAAAAATGTCCGACGAATAACCAAAGACGGTGCCGCTACGGTCGACCGCTCGGGTACCAGACGGACTCCGATTGTAACGAAATTTGACAGGTGGCCTGCCTACGCTATACTAAGACCGCATGCCTAGTTTCAACCCAATAAGAGAAAGTTTTACACACTTTTTGAAAACAAGGTTTTGACGATTCCACAGGCACGTGCGTGTGTGGTCGGGCTCGAAACGGCCATCGACGAACGCGGAGAGAACTGGTAACTAATCTGCAAGTTTGAAAACTGGAGGCAACGGAGATGCCGATGCAATGCAGATAATGCGAATGATGCGATGACGATGCGACAAATAAAATAAACACACGACAAAAATGGAATAAAGGGGGAATCTTCTCGAGCGTCGGTCTCGGGCTGTCACAACTCTCCTACACTACAACAGGATCTCGACCCGAGATCCAAGAATTAAAGGGGAAGAGAAAGAGCAGAGCAATAGGTAAAACTTAGTTGCTTCTGTCAAACGAAAGAAACCAACGATCTGGTGTTTTCAGTCAAGGTGACTTCAACAAGCAAACAAGCACACAAGCGAACAGAAAGCAAGCGAACGAAAAGGGCAAACGAAAAAGGCAAATATATTTTGTAATTTTCGTTTTTCAAAAGTGGAGGAGAGGAAAACGAGAGGCAGAAAAGTAAATGCAAGAGATGAGTTTGTGACAGTTACTTGGATAAGCTTCACTTAGAATAGTCCTCGGTGCCAGAAATTGACATGTTGAAGGAAGACTATTCTTGACTTGATACTCCCTGGCAACGGCACCAGAAATTCTTCTTGCTACCTCTTGAGCTTGCGTTGGTTTTTCCCTTAAAGAGGAAAGGGTGATGTAGCACAGTAGTAGTAATTATTTCCCTCAGTTTGAGAACCAAGGAATCATTCCAGTAGAAGCATCAAGGCAAGTCTCCAAAGTACCTGCGCAAAAACAAACAAACTTGCACCCAATGCTATAAAGGGGTTGTCAATCCCTTCACGATTGATTGCAAAGTGAGATCTGAAGGCGGAAAGTGCAACAAAGTAAAGGTGTAGAGCTAAAAATATGATGTGAAGTAGACCCCGGGGCCATAGTGATCACTAGAGGCTTCTCTCATGATAGCAAGAATTACGGTGGGTGAACGAATTACTGTCGAGCAATTGATAGAACCGCGCAAAGTCATGACGATATCTAAGGCAATGATCATACATATAGGCATCACGTCCCAGACAGGTAGACCGATACTGTCTGCATCTACTACTATTACTCCACACATCGACCGCTATCCAACATGCATCTAGTGTATTAAGTTCATGACAAACAGAGTAACGCCTTAAGCAAGATGACATGATGTAAAGGGATAAATTCACACCCCATCTTTTTACCCTTGCTGGCAACAACATGATGCGTGCCTCGCTACCCCTTCTGTCACTAGGTGAGGTCACCGCACGATATGAACCCAAAACCAAGCACTTCTCCCATTGCAAGAATTATAGATCAAGTTGGCCAAACGAAACCCACAACTCGAAGAGAATTACAAGGATACGAAATCATGCATATAAGAGATCAGAGGAGACTCAAATAACATTCATAGATAATCTGATCATAAATCCACAATTCATCGGATCTCCACAAACACACCGCAAAAGAAGATTACATCGGATAGATCTCCGTGAAGATCATGGAGAACTTTGTATTGAAGATCCAAGAAAGAGAAGAAGCCATCTATCTACTAGCTATGGACCCGAAGGTCTATGGTGAACTATTCACTCATCATCGGAGAGGCAATGGTGTTGATGAAGAAGCCCTCCGTGTCCGAATCTCCCCTCCGGCAGGGCACCAAAACATGCCCTACATGGGATCTTGCGGAGACAGAAGCTTGCGGCGGCGGAAAAGTATTTTCGTGGCTCTCCCCCGTGGTTTCAGATTTTTAGGGAATTTATAGGTGGAAGAGGTAGGGCAAAGGAGCCACGGGGGGCCCACAAGCCTGCTAGGCGCGACCCCCCAGGCCGTGGCTAGGGGGCTTGTGGCCTCCCCCGGGACCCTTTGTCTTGGTTCCCAAGCTCCCTGCCTATCTTCTGTTCCGGAAAAAATCATTTCGAAGATTTTATTCCGTTTGGACTCCGTTTAAAATTCTCTTCTGAAAACGGTCAAAAAACACGGAAAAATAGGAACTGGCACTTGGCACTGAGTTAATAGGTTAGTCCCAAAAAAGATATAAAATGCATACAAAACATCCAAAGTTGACAAGATAATAGCATGGAACCACCAAAAATTATAGATACGTTGGAGACGTATCACGATCCATGAAGGTTGCCAAGAGATGAAGAATGATATGAGAACAAACAAGAATTCACACAAAATTTCGGCAACACTTCGGTAGGAAAATGGGACAAAATTCGATAAGATGGACAGATCTTGAGAAGATTCAGAACAAACTAACTAAATTGGACAAGGGAAGAACATGATCTTGAAAAGATAAAATGATATATTGATGAGAGCAGCATCACAAAGCCTCCGTTAGAAAGAGTAGAAACTAGATCTTGGAAAGAAGGAACGAAGAAGAAAATGAAAACTACCACCACAAGAATCTTGAAGAACACCTTGAGAGTGAAGAGATCATGAGCCGCCTAACAGAAAACTAGATTGAGGCACCAGAATAATTGAGAGACGAACGAAGAGACAACAATTGAGAAGAATTTGAGGATGAAAGCTGAAAGCTGAGAACGAAGAAATCTTCTGAATGATGGCCTTCATAGGATCAAGAATGAAAACAACTCAGAAAAGCACCGGTTAGCAAGAAAGGGATTTATCATGATTGGGAACAATTCAAGATGATGCCACAAGCTGAAATGATGAATCTTCAAGAGAATGGACCAAGATTTAAGAGAAACACCCCTTCGGTCTTGAAGCTGAAAATGACGAGGAGAAACAACACCAATGATACTGAGATACTCCGAAATAAGAACAAGGAATAGTTTAGCCAATGATGAAAATAAATTTGTAGCGATCTTGAAGAAGGAATATGACTGATGAAACTCATACTTACGTCATAGTTGAAAAGAATTAGAGATCTCCGGGAAAAGATTACCAGAGCCACATAAGATCCCGAGAAAAACCTGTGGGTTATAGGCCCACTCAAAGAAACCATCGTTGAAAATATTGAATGCATCGGTATAAAGAAAACTAGATGAGATGAGACCGCTGAAATAATTGAAAGGATTGAGAACAAGAACCCTTGATACATCTTCAACACTCTGGCTAGAATAGAGAGAAATGACTACAAGAAGACTTGATAAGAATTTTCAACATGGGAAAGAATTACAAGGACAAAATGGATATGATGACACAGATAACTGAACTGAATTCACCGGAAAAGATAACAAGATTGAATAAAGATGAACACGAAGCTCCTGAGAATCTTCACAATGAATCACCAGATAGGACACAGAAGAAAAGATAGCGGAAGCAACAATTAAAAGAAGACACTTGGATGAAATCCAATCACTGAAGAAAAGGGCGGGAGGGCGGGGAAAACAAGGATAACTTGGGACAGATGAGATGAATTCCGGAAATAAATGAGAGATTGATCTTGAAAATATTGGAGAGGATTGAATTCACTGAAGATAAGCACACCGGTTGGAAAAGAATTGACAAGAGAACTTCAGTTGAAAGAATTGCTAAGACAATTTCATTGAGCAAAGAATCAACATTCCCATAAAACACGAGAACACCTCTTGGAAGGATGTGAATTCTCCACTTTACATCGAAGCAACTCGAATTACCATACTCCAACAAAACAAAAGGGTGAGGCTTACGAAACAAGCCAGAACAAACTCATGAGAGAGATTTCGTCCGATATTTTCGTGGACAGGATCGCATGGGCTCGATCCTTACAGTAGCCATCAAGTGCAAGGCAGTGCACATGACATACGAAGCGTCCCCGAGTCCTAGCAAGCTACAAGGACTCTTTAAGACACAACGAGAACCGCTCTAAGTCGACCGTGAACAAACAAATCCACTAGATGTGAAACCCCAACCTAACATCATGCATTTGTTGGAAGATTGTCCTATAAGTAACTACTTGAATTCCCACCTAAGAACTCCCGAAATTTCTGGTCATGCAATCTGGTCCATGGATACAAGGAGTAATATATCACTCAACTCCTATACTAACCCGTCCAGTGTATCACTTCCGTCAACACGTAACCGGAATCTCGGAACCTCATCTATCCCAGACACTCGTAATCACAACGATACAAAGTATGGAGATACATCCGGAACTCTCTGCACCAGTACTGGGGAAGCCGGACTCCTCTCACCACTACTAGTATTGAAGCAAGTTCGAACATCCTTCGTTCTAAGATACTAAGGAATCTCAATGATAGTGATGTGTTCAAGAATCCCCTGGAGCTCAACTCCTCAGAAGAAATCAAGTCAGACAGGAGGCACCAAGATAGATTTCCATCACATCGACATCATATAGACTCTAAAAATATCCGCGTGATCCTATTTTTTGAGTGAGAAGAGGAGTAGAATTAAAATTCCTAAGTCGCGAACCTCACCAGAGCATAGATGAGGATAAAAAAGAAACCTACTCTCCGATATAACAAGGACTCAAAATTATTTTCACTATACTCGACTCGGCCAAGTTCGATCAATCAAGGGGGCTCCTAGGTCGGTACTTCTCTGATACCAACTTGTAACGCCCAAGATGCGATCCTATCCTTATTTTGGCGCGAGGGCCTCGACAGGGATAGAAGTGCATCTCGTCGTTTCGCAAGAATGGATATCGTTACAAGTACATGTACTGAAAACATGAGATATATGGAATTGGCTTACACTCACCACAAGCTACATCAGAGTATCATCAGTACATTACATAAACATAACGAAGAAGAGCAGGGTCCGACTACGGACAAAAAGTGTAACATCCCAAAATTATAAATTTTGGAATGTTAATATAATTATTAGATTGATTGTTTGTTTGTTTGCTGAGTGACTGAAACTTGTGTGAAATTTGAAACTTTTCGAAACTTTTGAATGAGAGGGAAAAAATGACTTTCCCCTTCTCCGGTGAATTCAAATTCAAGCTTTTAAAAGAAAAGAGAGAAGATGACATGACTTCTTCAATTATAAAGAATATGAACGGAGATAATTGCATTGAATTCTTTGCATTTCCATTTTTCCTCGCATGAGAAAAGCCCGGAGAAAACACCCTCTTGCACGCAAGAGAGAGAGCGGAGGAAAATGACACTCCAAAGTGCGGGCAAAATTTTGAAATGTTGGAGCCAAGAAAACCAAAAGTTCTTTTGCAAAAATAATTGCAAAAATAAATAAAGCAAATTGGGAATTTCTGAAAAAAAACATTTTTTTAAGTTTTTATTTTGGCTTTAAAAAAATGTTATTCGGGTAGAGATTCTTTTTCTGATTTTTTTGATATATAATACCATTTATAGATATTTTGATTTATTTTCTTTTTTTAGCTTTTATATTTTCTGTTTTGGAAAAAAATTAGAATAAGGAAAGGATTTTTTTCTAACCACAACCGCCGCCGGGCGCTAGATAGCCAGCTGGGCCGAGGCCCTTTTCCCTGGGATCCCAGATCCCCTACAAGCCGGCCACCCTCCCCAATTTTCCCTCCCCCCTCTCACTGACCTGCGGGTCCCTGCCCGAGCCCCCTCTCCCCCCGTCACCTTCCCTTCTTGTACCTCCCTCCTCCTTCCTTCTTCCACCAAGCCGAGACCGAGCCCCCCTAGTACACGGGATACCTTCCCCGAAGCTCCCTCTCCTTCCATAGCCCACCCCCTCCTAAGCCTATAAATACCCCCACCCCCGAGCCACCCCTTCCCAACCCTAACCGCCGCCGCCTCCCCTCTCCCCTCGCCGCCTCGCCACCGCTGCCGCCGGTGCAAGCTACTGCACTTTCGGCCTCGCCCCTAGAGGAGCCGCCCCCGAGCCCTCTCACCCCGCCGCCGCCTCCCCCGCGGAGGAGAAGGACCCCCGTCGCCGCTGCCCCATCCCCTCCACGCCCCGGAGCTCCTCCCTCGCCGGCAGCGACGTCCCTCGCCGGTGCAACTCACTGCCCAGCAGGTAGTTTTCTCCCTCATCTTTCTGTTTTTCTTTTGATTACTTAGTAGCCCTTAGATCCCATGCAACGGTTTAGATTAGATCTAGTTAACCTTTCGGTTTATCTTAGAAAACCAGTAGGTTTTTTGTCACTTAAGTATTAACCGGCGACTTTGCTAACCTTCGGCCATTTGCCCGAAGCCATGCAACAAACACCCTACGCAGCCAATAGAAACTTGCCACGTGTACCCCTTTGTTAGTACTAGTTAGCTGCAGTTTTTCTGTCAAAAATAGCAAAAACAACAACTTTCAATCTTGTTTTGGCCACAACTTTTAATCCCTAAGTCCAATGACATTGATTCTTTTTCAAGTAGCTCACAAATTTCCTGTAGTATTTAAAAACATATAGTTTGTCTATGTTTGAAATTTTCAAATACAAGTTAGAGCAGATTTAGTTAAAACCTTGTTTTCCCTATTCCAGGAGTTTGAAAATAGCTTTTAATTTGATTCCTTTTGGTACTGATCACTAGTGATCCTATTGCTAAGTGGTAAAAATTTCAGATTTGTTTGAGTATTTTAGCTCACTGTTTCATATGAAACAATTTCTGTTTCACCTCTTTTAGGATTTCGGCTAATTCATTCTCTATTTTTGTTTAAAAATATTTTTTTATTATTTCAGAAAAATTATTGTTTTGTTTCTGCTAGACAAAACAGTAGTTTTGCAACAAGTTTTTATTTTATTTTATTTGTTTTCATGAAACCAATTCTAGTTCCCTAGTAACTCGCAATAGTTTTCACCGTTGTTTCAAATCCCGTTTGGGAATACTTTCAAAAGGTTTTGTGAAAAACACTTTATTTTATCTTAGTTAAACTTATATCTTAGTTCTTTGTTATTATTTTCTGTTAGACAAAACTATTTAGTGTTTGACGTAGTAGAAGACTCCCTAGTCTTATTTGAAGTTTCTTTCTGTTCCCTATTCGCTCTCTTCTTCGTTTTGATTGCTAGAATGATTGCTAGTATGAGTGCTTATGTGAATGATATGTTTGTTATATAGATTCCATCGGAGAGTGACGAGTAGTCTATCAAGTTATTTTCTCGAGAAATTCTTCTTCGTCAACATCACAGGCAAGTCACTTTGATCATACTATCACCAATGTTTTATGCATCGTAGTTCTACCATCCTATGCCCAATTGCATGCTGCTTAGGTACTTGGAAATTTTAGTATAGATTGTAGAATCATGTGGTAGGCACCCAACAACCCCGATACTTGGCCCCGGGACGACAAATTTCATATTGCTATGATTGAGTAGACGGGATTTCGGTTGAGTGCATAACACGAGTGATGCGAGGTTGATTAAATAATCAAGACCGGTTAAGACAAGATTTTCAAGACCTCGGACGCAATGCAACACTGGGTGAAGGACGGTTGATCGGCTCCCTGGAAAAACCCAGTGGATGCCCGGGATGCTGGAGAGGCCATGTCATCCTGCGGAAAGCTTCACCCAGGCTCAAAGAGACGGACGGATATTTTCAAGACCCAAGGCTTACCTGCACAGCCAAAAGTCATTATGGGCTCTGGCTTGGTTGGACAACGCGGCGACTCTGGACAGGCGGTCCTAGCAGATGTAGAAGAACGGTAGGATTGGATGGGCACCGACAGGGATTCAGAGGGACGCGTTGAAAGACCATGTTTTGATCATCCGGTCTTCAAACACCCTGAAGTGCGAGGACAAACCAGGAGGCGATAAAATCTTGTGGGGAACGTGTGCAAAACTCTGCAGAGTACTCAAACCTAATCGATTAGCCGTGTCCACGATCATGGACAACTTGAGCCAAAGGAACTGAAGTTATCTGGATTTCTCAACACCATTAGAAATATTTGATGAGGGTAATTAATGACAACTCGGGTACGAGAATTGGTTGGCGGAACCATCTCATTATCAACCAAAAATGTAGTAACATTTTGCTTTTAGACCTCTCATGATGTAGGAGAAAACTTGCTTTTTGCTAAAACTTATAGCCCCACCTGCCATATATGCATATAGTATAGATGATTACTTTTCACCCCTCTCTTATGTGACTTGCCGGCATATTCAATATGCTGACCTACATGGCTGCAACGTCTTATGTTGCAGATATTTTTCTTCGACGAGTAAGAGTACGATTCAGGGTTACGGTCTACACTCAACTTGCCGTTGGTGTTCATTGGGACTCCACTCCCTTGACCGCTTCCGCTGAGATATTTAAGGTATATATCAGTTTTACGCTATTTACATGTGATTTCACTTTGATATATACATTGATGTACTGTGTGTGCCAGCATACTGATCCAGGGATGGCACAGATACACAGAGGCTTGACTCGTTTTGAGTCGGGTCGCTACCGAGATGGTATCAGAGCACATGTTGACTGTAGGACGTGACCCTAGAAACTGGAAATTTCTTAGGAAAGGATCTCTCAAAAAATTTATTTTCAACAACACCTTTTACTTCTTATCTCTTCTGATTTCATCGAATGTTCCCTCTCACCTCAAATAGTTAGACAATCCCCTTACCCCTTCGACCTCATGAAGAATCAACGGAATTCTACATCAAAGTAAAGAGGATTTCACCACGCGTTGAAGAATTGAAGCTACACCAACAGAGGACTCTCAAGACCCGAAGAACTCGAAGACCCTGAAGTGTTCGAATAATTATATGACCATTAGAAGACCAAACCCCTTTTATATACTCACGTTAGATACGATGATTTGTGAGCCGTCATTGGTGTGCATTTTTTGACAGCCACAAATAAAACCTATTCTCAAAAATATTGTTTGTATTGTGTGTATCTCCCTCTTTCCCTCTCTCTCTTATTCATCTCATCCCAAAAACGTTGGACCCAATAGATGGCGTATGAAGCTAGACTTGTAATCTCTGGACCAATGACCCAGCTGGAAGTTGAAATATGGATTCAGAACATGGAGAACCACTTCGGGAGCAACTTGATCTCAAGGAAGTATGAAGTGGAACATGCTCTCCAGTACTTTACCCAAAGTGCTGATATCTGGTGGAAAATGCATCATGCCATACAAGGATTTAGTGGAGCAGAAACTTGGGACGAATTCAAGAACACCCTGTTAAGATCCCGTCTCATTCAGAAGTGCTATGATAATCCGAAGAAGAAGACTTGTGCATGCAAGATCTGTGGAGAAATAGGACACACCCAGGAAGAACACACTAATGGATGCACTCATTGTGAAGAAAATCACCCAGCAGAGGAGTGCCCAAGTAGTCAGGTGACTTGTTTCTTGTGTGAAGGAACCACCCACTACCCAGCTCAGTGTCACATTTACCCCAAGGTGCAACAAGTTGTCAAGCAGCAGAAAGATGCAGTGAAGGAAACACTCAAGAAGAAGATTCTAGAGGAACCGGTGATGAACGAATATATTGAAGACCCTGATGGACAAGGTCTAACCAGATTTTTCTCCAATGCATGCTACTCATGTGGAGAAGAAGGACATTATTCACAGGACTACACGAAGAGAAGCCAAGAGTATCTGGGAAACTTCCCGACGGAAGAAGTGGAGTTTGATCCACTAGAAATAGAAGAACTGGCCAAAATGAAGGAGTCCAGAAAGAAGAAAAAGTACCCTGGGAAGAGCCAAACCTCTGTAGATATAGACCTGAGTCATGTCAGATGTTACAAGTGTATGGATTTTGGCCACCACAAATACATTTTCTCAGGAAGGAAGTCGGAAATCCAAGGAGCAAAAGCAAAAGCTAAGAAGCCTCGAGACTTGTCAGAACTCATTTGCTTTCGCTGCAAGGAAGCAGGACATTTTGCTAGCGATTGTCCACAAAGGAAGAAAGCTAGAATGGAGTAGTTAAGTTTTGACAAGGGCAATAAGTGTGATCCGAAGCACTCTTGTTTTTCATGAGATCATGGAGTGAAATTTTTGTAACAGAAGTCCTTGAGATTGTAATAACATCATGAATAAATGGAATTTATTGTCTCCTGATTGCCTATGTTGAAAATGTATGCGTTGTTTCTCTACGAGCAAAGCTCTCTGAACAATTATGAGGATATGAGAAAATATGGTCTATGCAGACATGAGTATAATTCATTTAAGAGTGGTAGTAATCAGTAAAACCACATGATCCACTGAGTAGGAATGTACCATAACCAAGGAGACATATACATTCCTCTGTGTACCTATTTACTCGCACCTGCAGATGACAACTCTCTACGAGTCATTCCTCAAGGGCCCAGAAATGATCGTGACCCTGACCAGTGACGATGATTACTCGAAAATCCTGAAGGACATGATGAAGCACATTCATCTTGAAGGAGATGCAGTCTACAAAGGCTACCCGTTCATGGAAAATGGAGTGGAACTTTGGTACGTGGAAGTACACCTCCACCATGTGAAAGGAGTTTGTCCAAAGACTATGGGGCAATACTTTTTCATTTCACGTGTACCACGAGCAACCTTCTTTGATGCTGTTCGTGAATCTGCCATGGAAGCCATACGTCAGATTGGAGAGATACTTGAAGCAAGACTCCGTCATACCCAGGAATACGTGAGTGAAGTGCATGCGGAGATGATGGAGATGAAGCTCATGACCACCATGATGAAGCGAAAGATGGATGATTTCAAGGAGCGCATCGGAAAGTTCCAGTGGAACTAAAGTACCTCCAAGAGAGGCAGATGAATAAGTTTGGCAGAAATGCTCGACCATACCGAACCATGTGGATGGCAGCATTTGTAATAAAGTACTATTGAATTGGACTTTTGAGGATGTAATAAAGGATTGATTATGAAATGGATATGATTTATGGAAGAAGCTATGATGGATCAGCAAACGTTTTCTTAGGAGCATACGAAAACCTGAGTGTTGTGAAGAAACGATAGATGTTTGTTCAGCTTGCAGAATCATTGGATTTATCCGAACTTCGTTCGTGGACAAGAGAAACTCTGCAATGCTTGTGAGGATGTCCAAGTGTTAGAATACGAGATTCACTAAGCTTTATACAAGGTAATGATTTCAGTGCGACATGGCTTGGCCACCATGACGACTTACTATTGTCATTCTCTTGCTATTCGGAATGGTAAATCTAAGAGACTTACCCATAGTGAGAGACGATGTCCTTTGAAGCTTTTGTTTGAGCCTTAGAATGGTATAATGAAAGCCCATGTACATGGCACTTGTTGTCACGCGTAGGAAATTTTACGGTGAGAATGAAACCAAGACCCCTCTCTCTGCAGGATAGCCAAAAATGGTAGACCACCATGAGAACCATCGATAGGTTATTTAGAATTGACCACGAGACTGTCAGTTAAGAAGACCCAGTAACGGAAGAAGCTTATATCAACAGAAGAACCCTTGATTTTGATGGAAACGTTATGAATAAAACGGAAGAGCATCACTAAAAGATTTAGTATGAAGACTGTGAGAAGTCAGTGGCCAAAACCCGAGAGAATCATTAAAGCATTTTGAGGGACTAGTAGCTCTCATTTTAAGTGTGCTAGCATCCCACTTTGCAGGAGATTAGAATTGTTAGAAGACCCCCAAACCCTAACCTTTCTTTCTAGCCTCTTCGAATCTCGAGGACGAGATTCATTTTAAGTGTGGTCGTTTGTAACATCCCAAAATTATAAATTTTGGAATGTTAATATAATTATTAGATTGTTTGTTTGTTTGTTTGCTCAGTGACTGAAACTTGTGTGAAATTTGAAACTTTTCGAAATTTTTGAATGAGAGGGAATAAAATTACTTTCCCGTTCTCCGGTGAATTCAAATTCAAGCTTTTAAAAGCAAAGAGAGAAGATGACATGACTTCTTCAATTATAAAGAATTTGAACGGAGATAATTGCATTGAATTCTTTGCATTTCCATTTTTCCTCGCATGAGAAAAGCCCGGAGAAAACACCCTCTTGCACGCAAGAGAGAGAGCGGAGGAAAATGACACTCCAAAGTGCGGGAAATTTTTTGAAATGTTGGAGCCAAGAAAACCCAAAGTTCTTTTGCAAAAAGAAATAAAGCAAATTGGGAATTTCTGAAAAAAACATTTTTTTAAGTTTTTATTTTGGCTTTAAAAAAATGTTATTCGGGTAGAGATTCTTTTTCTGATTTTTTTGATATATAATACCATTTATAGAAATTTTTATTTATTTTATTTTTTTAGCTTTTATATTTTCTGTTTTGGAAAAAAATTAGAATAAGGAAAGGATTTTTTTTTCTAACCACAACCGCCGCCTGGCGCTAGATAGCCAGCTGGGCCGAGGCCCTTTTCCCTGGGATCCCAGATCCCCTACAAGCCGGCCACCCTCCCCAATTTTCCCTCCTCCCTCTCACTGACCTGCGGGTCCCTGCCCGAGCCCCCTCTCCCCCCGTCACCTTCCCTTCTTCTACCTCCCTCCTCCTTCCTTCTTCCACCAAGCCGAGACCGAGCCCCCCAGTACACGGGATACCTTCCCCGAAGCTCCCTCTCCTTCCATAACCCACCCCCTCCTAAGCCTATAAATACCCCCACCCCCGAGCCACCCCTTCCCAACCCTAGCCGCCGCCGCCTCCCCTCTCCCCTCGCCGTCTCGCCACCGCTGCCGCCGGTGCAAGCTACTGCACTTTTGGCCTCGCCCCTAGAGGAGCCACCCCCGAGCCCTCTCACCCCGCCGCCGCCTCCCCCGCGGAGGAGAAGGACCCCCGTCGCCGCTGCCCCATCCCCTCCATGCCTCGGAGCTCCTCCCTCGCCGGCAGCGACGTCCCTCGCCGGTGCAACTCACTGCCCAGCAGGTAGTTTTCTCCCTCCTCTTTCTGTTTTTCTTTTGATTACTTAGTAGCCCTTAGATCCCATGCAACGGTTTAGATTACATCTAGTTAACCTTTCGGTTTATCTTAGAAAACCAGTAGGTTTTTTGTCACTTAAGTATTAACCGGCGACTTTGCTAACCTTCGGTCATTTGCCCGAAGCCATGCAACAAACACCCTACAAAGCCAATAGAAACTGGCCACGTGTACCCCTTTGTTAGTACTAGTTAGCTGCGGTTTTTCTGTCAAAAATAGCAAAAACAGCAACTTTCAATCTTGTTTTGGCCACAACTTTTTATCCCTAAGTCCAATGACATTGATTCTTTTTCCAGTAGCTCACAAATTTCCTGTAGTTTGTAAAAACATATAATGTGTCTATGTTTGAAATTTTCAAATATAAGTTAGAGCAGATTTAGTTAAAATCTTGTTTTGCCTATTCCAGGAGTCTAAAAATAGCTTTTATTTTGATTCCTTTTGGTACTGATCACTAGTGATCCTATTTATAAGTGGTAAAAATTTCAGATTTGTTTGAATATTTTAGCTCACTGTTTCATATGAAACAATTTCTGTTTCACCTCTTTTAGGATTTTGGCTAATTCATTCTCTATTTTTGTTTTAAAATATTTTTTTTATTATTTCAGAAAAATTATTGTTTTGTTTTTGCTAGATAAAACAGTAGTTTTGCAACAAGTTTTTATTTTATTTGTTTTCATGAAACCAATTCTAGTTCCCTAGTAACTTGCAATTGTTTTCACCGTTGTTTCAAATCCCGTTTGGGAATACTTTCAAAAGGTTTTGTGAAAAACACTTTATTTTATCTTAGTTAAACATATATCTTAGTTATTTTTTATTATTTTCTGTTAAACAAAACTATTTAGTGTTTGACGTAGTAGAAGACTCCCTAGTCTTATTTGAAGTTTCTTTCGGTTTCCTATTCGCTCTCTTCTTCGTTTTGATTGCTAGAATGATTGCTAGTATGAGTGCTTATGTGAATGATATGTTTGTTATATAGATTTTATCGGAGAGTGACGAGTAGTCTATAAAGTTATTTTCTCGAGAAATTCTTCTTCGTCAACATCACAGGCAAGTCACTTTGATCATACTATCACCTATGTTTTATGCATTGTAGTTCTACCATCCTATGCCCAATTGCATGCTGCTTAGGTACTTGGAAATTTTAGTATAGATTGTAGTATTATGTGGTAGGCACCCAACAACCCCGATACTTGGCCCCGGGACGACAAATTTCATATTGCTATGCTTGAGTAGACGGGATTTCGGTTGAGTGCATAACACGAGTGATGCGAGGTTGATTAAATAATCAAGACCGGTTAAGACAAGATTTTCAAGACCTCGGACGCAATGCAACACTGGGTGAAGGACGGTTGATCGGCTCCCTGGAAAAACCCAGTGGATGCCCGGGATGCTGGAGAGGCCATGTCATCCTGCGGAAAGCTTCACCCAGGCTCAAAGAGACGGACGGATATTTTCAAGACCCAAGGCTTACCTGCACAGCCAAAAGTCATTATGGGCTCTGGCTTGGTTGGACAACGCGGCGACTCTGGACAGGCGGTGCTAGCAGATGTAGAAGAACGGTAGGATTGGATGGGCACCGACAGGGATTCAGAGGGACCCGTTGAAAGACCATGTTTTGATCATCCGGTCTTCAAACACCCTGAAGTGCGAGGACAAACCCAGAGGCGATCAAATCTTGTGGGGAACATGTGCAAAACTCTGCAGAGTACTCAAACCTAATCGATTAGCCGTGTCCACGGTCATGGACAACTTGAGCCAAAGGAACTGAAGTTATCTGGATTTCTCAACACCATTAGAAATATTTGATGAGGGTAACTAATGACAACTCGGGTACGAGAATTGGTTGGCAGAACCATTTCGTTATCAACCAACAAAGTAGTAACATTTTGCTTTTAGCCCTCTCTTGATGTAGGAGAAAACTTGCTTTTTGCTAAAACTTATAGCCCCATCTGCCATATATGCATATAGTATAGATGATTACTTTTCACCCCTCTCTTATGTGACTTGCCGGCATATTCAATATGCTGACCTACATGCCTGCAACGTCTTATGTTGCAGATATTTTTCTTCGACGAGTAAGAGTACAATTCAGGGTTACGGTCTACACTCAACTTGCCGTTGGTGTTTATTGGGACTCCACTCCCTTGACCGCTTCCGCTGAGATATTTAAGGTATATATCAGTTTTATGCTATTTACATGTGATTGCACTTTGATATATACATTGATGTACTGTGTGTGCCAGCATACTGATCCAGGGATGGCACAGATACAAAGAGGCTTGACTCGTTTTGAGTTGGGTCGCTACAAAAACAAACAAGAAACGAACGACGTCCATCCTTGCTATCCCAGGCTGCCGGCCTGGAACCCATCCTAGATCGATGAAGAAGAAGAAGGAACTCCAAATGAACAATCAACTCGCTCGTGTCAGTAACTCTTTACCTGTACCTGCAACTGGTGTTGTAGTAATCTATGAGCCACGGGGGACTCAGCAATCTCATTTCCAAAGGTATCAAGACTAGCAAATCTTAATAGGCAAGGTATGGTTAAGTGGTGAGGCTGCAGCAAGCGACTAAGCATATATTTGGTGGCTAACTTACGAGTACAAGAATAAAGAGGGGGATGATCTACGCATAGCAGACATGAACTAATGATGATCAAAGGAACGATCCTGAACACATACTTACGTCAAACATAACCCCACCGTGTCCTCGATCGGAGAAGGAGCTCACGAAAGAAACATTCACGGTTACGCACTCAGTTGGCATATTTAAATTAAGTTAACTTCAAGTTATCTAGAACCACTGTTAAACAAAGTGTCCACGTAGCCACATAACCGCAGGCACGACTTTCTGAAAGATTTAACCCTGCAGGGGTGCTCCAACTAGTCCATCACAAATTACCACAATCCGCATAGAAATCCTCGATCACGAAACTCGCTATCACGTCGGATTCCTTAGTGGGAAACCTCAACTCTGAGATTACCTAAAGCATCACCAGAATCGTGATGCACAAGATATTTCGTAAAAGGTAAAACTAATCCAGCAAGGCCGCCCGACGTGTTGACGATCCCGATAGGAGCTGCGTATCTCATTCTCAGGACACGACAGATTGTCCAAACTTTCGGTAGGTCAATCACAGAGATGCCCCTGGTAGCCACCGGCGGCTGACAGGTTGGACCAACACTCATACGGAGCACTGGCCCGGGGGGTTGATTAATTATCCTCGGGGTCCGGAAAGTCCCTATGCAATTTTATTAGGTTATTAGACGAAGGAAAACCAAAGTTGGGCCTTGCCAGACCAGCTTTTATCTAAAATGAATTATCAAGGGGGCCCCCATAACAACCCCGATCGTGTTAGGAGTGCTCAATTATGGAATATAACACTGGTAGCTGAAAACTAAGGGGGACAAAGGTGGAACAGAACACCAGGCTAGAAAGGCCGAGCCTTCCACCTTTTACCAAGTATATAGGTGCATTAAATGAAACAGCATTAATACGTTTATATAAGAAGGAACCCATGTTATCACATGGAAGCAACTGCACCTGCAACTAGCAACGCTAACACGTGGTTAAGCAAGCGGTAACATAGCCAATCAGTGGTTTTCTAGGTTGTGAACAGGTTGAAGGTTTTCATGGCAATGTTGGGAGGCTGATATTTAACAGGTGGTAGGCAGCGAGACATAGCGACCGAAACGATAATACTAGCATGGCAATGATAGTAATGGTATCAGGGAAATGGTCATCTTGCCTGAGATCTCGCTTGGAAGAAGAACGACTCCATGAAGCAGATGAACCGATGTAGTCGAACGGGTCCTCACATTCCGACACGCTTGCGGAACTGTATCGAGACGAAGCAAACCGGAAAAAATCATCAACACACGATATTCACCACGGCACATGCACGACAAGATGCAATCCACATATGATGCACGATGAGTTGAATATATGCAAGACATGGCATGGCAATTCACATCAACCAAACACTACACATTAAGTGAAGTTCAATATGCAACGAGTTGCATATTGACGAAACTCCACATACGAATTATTTAGTTCTATCCCGTTAAGGTACACGGTAATTTAAATGTGGTTAAACATGGAAAAAGGTGAAGAGTAATTAAACTACCTATCTAGGCATTTTAAATGAGGTTGGAAACGACATATAGCATCCCGGAGATAACCTCATACGTTAATTTATAAATCTGTCCCGATCTGAACTAAGTTTTTTTAATATTTGTTAAACAAAAAAATAAATAGGTTCACGTGATTCTACGCGTAGTTCCAATCAATTTACATATAGAAAACATCTCAAACGGAGCTACGGTTCAAAAGATACTAGCACCACAAGATATGATGGCATGACCGCAATATGTGTGCAACGACAGTCACAAGCATCCCAAACCAAGAAGGCAGCAACATATTATGAAACTACACGAGATTCTAAGCAAGTTTCATATAGGACACGACCAAAACGGAGCAACGGTTCAACAACTACGAGTAAACAAGAAATCACTACAATCTGCCAAAATCAGCCACATAGCATTTTCTACACCCTCGAACAACTAGCTACTAAAATCCAAAGTGCTCAACCAAGGCATGAGACATTTGAGGTCAAGATGCACTACAACATACTACCAATAACCTCTAGCATGGAAGCATGGATCACTAGGAAAAGAACTCACAAAATGGTATCTCACATGCAGTTCCAGACTTAGTGAAAATATAAGTTTTAGACAGTGCAGTTTTCGATCTGAAGGCATATTGACAGCAACAAAACTATATGCTACATGTTTCCAAATGGCATGAAAATTGACAACTTGCTAGATAATCTGAAGGACTACAACTAACTTCATTGCACCAACCTCAAAAGAGCTACAGATCACTAGATAAACTCATGGAAAGACAACAAGAAAATATAACAGATTTCAGACTTAGAAATATATCAGCATCTCCAAATCAGCATTATTTTCTAGCATGTTGAGAGCAAGCAAACAACACCTAAACATGGATTTCTATTACAACCAAAATTACCAGAGGCTAGCCTACACATCCAAGGGCATATCTCTAGTTGACAACTCATTCATATCATGCACGGATTAAATCCCACAAAATAAACAAAAGGGCAATATGGCAAAATATCACGCGCACTAACTTGATCAAAAGCGAAAACTAAATGCACAGTTAAATTCTATGGGTTTGTCTACCTCGAAAACATATATAACATGAGGGGTTGCAAAATAAAAATAACTCCACACGTATATGCGAGAATATGTCCTAAACGCGATATAACAAACTAGCGATGGAACCTACATGCACAAATGCAAACAACTACTCGAAAATACATCGAACAGGGTCCCTAAAAACATGAGCATTTAAACTACGGGATTTGAGCAATCCGGACATGCACGAAAATACATACTGGATAAGCAACCTATTAGGACAACATGCGTTTCTAGGCATATGGCAAGTGAAATCACTTCAAACATGCATGCAAGTTGCAAATTATGAATCTACGTGAATAACTACACAAGTTTCATATATAATTCGTTCCGATCCGATGCACGGATAATAAACTATGGGCGTTAGAAAATATATCTTATTCCTGAAATTGTTAAAACGAAATTCTAAAAATAAATAATAACTAACGGGCCGAAACAGGGCAACGCAATTTAACAAAACGCGCTACGGGTGGGGCTTAGCGGAGGTGCTCACCTAGTGGGATCGGCCCAAGTCGAGAGGAGGCAGGCCAAGGGCGAGGCTGAGGGAGCAGCTCGGCCTCAGGACGACCTGTGCCGAAGGGGCGGCCGAGCTGGGCCGGCGGCTAGCTGGCTGTAATGCCCCAGGAGTGTATCGTTCCCTTTTTGGAACCTTCTCTATGTGGATCCAACTTCTCATTGACATGAGGTTATATGCATGTGATATTCCATGTGGTGCTTCCCTTTTTTTATTCTCTTTTGCAAGCATGCATCCATGCCATCTCTTTCATCCTTGCCTTTGTATTGTTGTTCTTGTGTTCCATGAGTTGTGATGTGATGTTGGTGTGTGTGATAAGTGGACTTAAGGAGTGGTGCAATGGTAGTAGGAAGCTTTGTGGTTGCTCTAGGTTTATAAAACTCCCCCCTTTCTTTTATCTCAAGATCAGTTTCACTTGATCCTTTCCTGTTTTAAAAATGTCCTTGAATTAGTATATTTTGTGGTGGAGATGGAGATGTGATTTTGTTGTTTCAAATCCATATTTGAAAGGTGCAAATATTCCCAAAACAGATAAAATAAATGCTGTTTTGAAATATTTAGTTGCCCCAAATAATTATTTTCTATTTTATTCAAATGGGTCATAATTCCCTTATGTCGAGGGGGTATTTTGTTTTATTTTAAACTCCATCAGTTTTTTCCTTGATTTTAATTCTTTCTCTGGTTTATTTAAAATAAATTAAAACCCCCTCAGGGTTTCTTTCTCTCTTCCTCGTGCCAGCTTGGGCCACCACTCTTCCTCCCGTGGCCGAGCTTCCTCTCTTCCCGCGCGGCAACCCACCTGCGCGTCCCTCCTTCCTCCTCGTGACGGTGTCTACCCTCCGTGCCGCTTTCCGTCTGAAGTACAGAGAGAGGGAGGTGCGACATGACGCCGTCCATCCCATCAGAGGCCCCTTAAAGCCTCGGCGTCCGGGCCTTCTTTCCTAGGGTTCCGCGCCTTCCCCATCTGCCCCGCCACCATCTCCCTCCTCCTCTTCTTCCCCCTTAGGTAAAGCTCTGTAGAACGCAAGAAGGGAGAGAGAGCAGCGTGCCGCCGACGTCCGCCATGCTCCCGTCGTCTCCGGCGCCGGCCGCCATGTCCATGGGTTCGGGGCTGCACCCCGCGCTCCATTCCCGTCCTCGGTGAGGCCGGGGAGCGACCTCACCGACGGGCAGCTCCTCGTCAACCGCGTGCACCCGGTGTTCTTCCTCCCCTGCGTCGGTTCTGCACCGCGCCCCTGCTTCTTCTTCAGATTGCCGACTTCGTCAGGCCTTCCTCTCGATCGGCCTCTCCCTCCTTCCCACGATGAGACCTAGCTCCTCCCTCCTTCCCCGTGGTAGATGCGCAGCAGGGCTCGTTGCAGTGCCTCTGTACCGAGAGGAGATCGACAGTTAGATGCATGTGTGATCTGTGCAGGTTGTGTGCTGATGCTTGGGCAGGTAGATGTAGAGCAGTAGTAGCCATAGATGCTCCCCTCTCTGGCGCGGCGCAGCAGCAGAGCATGCTCCGGCGGCCTCTCTGCCGTCGACGCCTCTGTGTGCAATCAGAGCATCAGGCTGTATTGGTAGGTTAGCTGGTTAGATCTCTCTGATATGTCAAGTCCCCGATGCGTATCACAGTGGTTTGAAGTGCGTGCGTGTTGTATGTGTTGGCCTGCAGGTGCTGGGTTCACTAAGTCTGAGAATTTGTTTATATTTTCTTCTCGCGCTGTTGAGGTTGTAGAGGTCCATGTGTTGTGATTCAGCCTTAGCTATCAACTGGAAAGTTATAGCTTTTGTGTTTCTCTAGCTCCATGCAAATTTTCATTCCATTTGGATCCGTATAGATATTGTTTTGGGTGCTGTCAAAATGCTTCGAAGCTTAAACAACTAGTGAGAATCTGGAATTTTCACTAAGTCCCTGAAAACTGATATTTTTCGCCAAGTTAGCACCTGTGTAACTTTCTGTGTGTAACTCCTTTGAATTATCTTGTTGCTCATGCTTGTAGTACTTTTGAATAGATTCTTCCACATATCCTATTTGGCATGTTTGGATGGCTGTAGGTGCTTTGCATGTAGCTCTCAAAAGGCTATGATGCTGTTTATGGCAGATTGTATAGTTTTGATGTTTTGATGCTTGTGAGTGCATAGTTGATGGTGTGGTGATATTCTTTGCACCACCCCATCCATGTTGGTTTTTTTATGTCTTGGCAACCTGGAAATACCAGAAGTATGCCATTGGTGTGTGTTGTGATGGATTTGACACGTAGGACTCTATTTCTTGTTTCGTTGTTTCCCGTTGATCCGTAGCTTCGTTTGTAACATTCTTTATATGGTTTTGCACCGTTTTCACGTGGCGCATCTGTTCATTTCATCCTGATGCATGTCAAGATATCTTAGAGTGCAGTTCTGTCCAGGAACTTGTATTTCCTTCTCATGCATGTGCAAGTGAGTAGAATAGAGTTTCAGGTTCGTTTTCATCTCATGCATCATGTGCTTGTTGCATATTGAGGTGCTGTTGTTCATTGGATGCTATTTTTATGTTGGGTAGCGCCAGGATCGGAGAATGAGTACGTGGATCCGGGAGAGTACGTGCAGGATGAACAAGAGCAGTTCCAAGCTGAGGACATCACACGCAAGATGATATGACCTTGATTCCATCTCTAGACTTGTTATGCTAGATTACGTTTCTTCCGTCATATGCTCGCTGCCTACCACTGAAATAATTGCCTCCTGATATTGCCATGAAACCCATACACTTTCCCTTTCTAGCAAATCTTGAATGGCTAAGTAGGCTTTGCTCAGCTACTAATGTTAGCGTTGCTAGTTGCAGGTGCCTTGTCTCATGTGATAACATGAGTTGATATCATTTTGTTAAATCTGTTGTTTAATTAATGCACCTATATACTTGGTAAATAACGAAAGGCTTGGCCTTTTGCTGGGTGTTTTGTTCCGTTATTTCCGCCATAGTTACCGGCTACCGGTGTTTGATTCCATAATGATCGCTCCTAACACATTCGGGGTTGTTATGGGGACCCCCTTGATAAATCACGTAGTGTTAAGACTTGTCCGGCAGGACCCAACATTGGTGTTAATTTGCTAATCACTTAATAATAATCTGCATAGGGAATGATCATCCCGAGGATCTTTAATCAACAACCCGGGCCAGTGCTCCTCATGAGTGTTGGTCCAACCTGGTCTGCCCGCGGGGCCACCACAAGGAAACTTGAGGTTTGGTTCTCGTAGCTAGTTCCATCCGTCGTGTCCTGAGACTGAGATATGCGGCTCTTATCAGGGTCGTCGACACAACGGGAAGTCCTGCTAGTCTTGTCTTACCTTAGCGATATATCTTGCGTATAGGAATCCCGGTGAAGCTTTGGTTCTCCCCAAAGTTGAGGTTTTCCTCTAAGGAATCCGACGAGATCACGAGATTCGTGATAGAGGATTACTTTGCGGCCCGTGAACGTTTGTGATGGACTAGTTGGAGCACCCCTGCAGGGTATAATCTTTCGGAAAGCCGTGCCCGCTGTTATGTGGCAACTTGTAATATTTGTTGACATCTGGTTATAGATAACATAAACATAACTCTATAAAATTGCCAACAGTGTGCGTAACCGTGACTGTCCCCTTCGAAGATCTCTCTTCGATCGGGAACTTGTTGGGGTTATAATTGACGTAAGTAGGTGTTCAGGATCACTTAGTGATCAGTTAATCATCGAGCGCTAGTATATACCACCTTCATACTTGTTCTACGTAAGTTAGCCACCATATATGCTTAGGATGCTGCAACCTAAATACTCCACCTTCCTTACCTAATAACTTGACTAGTTCTGGCACCGAGGTCATAGATTGCTGAGTCCCCGTGGCTCACAGATTCCTTCACAACACCAACAGGTTCAGGTACCCCCGAGACAGGTGATCTCGACGGCATGCAGCTGGCGTGGCAGTACGATGAGGAGAACGACCGCCTGTACGTGAACTATCCAGAAGACAGAGGCGTGGTTGTGATCGTGGGCAAGCATGCAGGGTAGCATAGTCATTTCTCATGTTTTCTAGTCCGTAGCGGAACTACCTTGTTTGGATGCGTGATGTAACTCTGATATATTTATGAGATGTCAATTGAATACCTTATTGTCATTCTACTTTTATTATGTATGTGCTATGTTACCGTGCTTGCGAAACGCTTAGATGTGCTTCTTTCCTATTCGGGGCCTCGTTCCCTAAATCGGAAAGGACCGCATCTTAGTCGTTACAAGTTGGTAATCAGAGCCTTACCACCATAGGAGCCTTTGTGTGATCGTACTTGGCCGAGTCGAGTCTAGTAAAATGTTTTGAGTCTTACTTATATCGGAGAGTAGGATTCTTTTTTCTCCTCTTCCATGCTCTGGTGAGGTTCCCGACTTAGGAAATCTTAATTATACTCCTCTTCTCGCTCAATTTTTTTAGGATCATGCGGGTATTTGTGAAATCTATATGATTTCGATGTGACGGAGTTCTGTCTTGGTGCCTCCTATCTGCCTTGATTTCTGATACGTCCATTTTGCATCATGCTTTCATGTTGATATTTATCGCTTTATGGACTGTTATTATACTTTGTGGAACCATACTTATGCCTTTTCTCTCTTATTTTGCAAGGTTTATTTGAAGAGGGAGAATACCGGCAGCTGGAATTCTGGACTGGAAAATGAGCAAGTCTGAGTTCTCTATTCTGCGCAACTCGATTGCCCTGAAAATAAACATGGATTTTTTTTGGGAATATATAGAAAATACTGGGCGAAAGAAGTGTCAGAGGGGAGCAACCAGGGGCCCACAAGCCTGGTTGCCGCGGCCTACCCCCCTGGCCGCGACAACAGGGCTTGTTGGCACCCTGGTGGCCCACTGGCCCCCCTCTTTTGCTATATGAAGGGTTTCGTCCGGAAAAAAATCAAGGTGGAGCTTTTTCATGGATTCTCCGCCGCCATGAGGCGGAACTTGAGCAGATCCAATCTAGAGCTCCGGCAGGACGATCCTGCCGGGGAAACTTCCCTCCCGGAGGGGGAAATCGTCGCCATCGTCATCACCAACACTCCTCTCGTTGGAGGGGAGTCATCTCATCAACATCTTCATCAGCACCATCTCCTCTCCAAACCCTAGTTCATCTCTTGTAACCAATCTCCGTCTCGCGACTCCAATTGGTACTTGTAAGGTTGCTAGTAGTGTTGATTACTCTTTGTAGTTGATGCTAGTTGGATGACTTGGTGGAAGAGTTTATGTTCAGATCCTTGATGCTATTCATTACACCTCTGATCATGATTATGATTATGCTTTGTGAGTAGTTACTTTTGTTCCTGAGGACATGGGATATGTCATGCTGATAATAGTCATGTGAATTTGGTATTCGTTCGGTATTTTGATATGTTGTATGTTGTTTTTCCTCTAGTGGTGTTATGTTAACGTCGACTACATAACACTTCACCATATTTGGGCCTAGAGGAAGGCATTGGGGAGTAGTAATTAGATGATGGGTTGCTAGAGTGACAGAAGCTTAAACCCCAGTCTATGCGTTGCTTCGTAAGGGGCTGATTTGGATCCACTAGTTTAATGCCATGGTTAGAAGTTGTCTTAATTCTTCTTTCGTAGTTGCGGATGCTTGCGAGAGGGGTTAATCATAAGTGGGATTCTTGTCCAAGTAAGGGCAGTACCCAAGTGCCGGTCCACCCACATATCAAACTATCAAAGTAACGAACGCGAATCATATGAACATGATGAAACTAGCATGACAAAAATTCCCGTGTGTCCTCGGGAGCGTTTTTCCTCTTATAAGACTTTGTTCAGGCTTGTCCCTTGCTACAAAAGGGATTGGGCCACTTGCTGCACCGTTGCTACTACTTGTTACTTGTTACTTTTTGCTTCCTACGTTTCACCTCACTACACCATCACTTGTTACCACTACTTTCAGTGCTTGCTGTTATTACCTTGCTGAAAACCGTTTATCAGAGCCTTCTCCTCCTCGTTGGGTTCGACACTCTTACTTATCAAAAGGACTACGATTGATCCCCTATACTTGTGGGTCATCAAGACTCTTTTCTGGCGCCGTTGCCGGGGAGGGAAGCGCCTTTGGTAAGTGGAATTTGGTAAGGAAACATTTATATACTGTGCTGAAATCTTTTGTCACTTGTCACTATGGAAACTGTTCCTTTGAGGAGTTTGTTCGGGGTATCTTCACCATGAACGGAAGCACGAGGAGTTGTTCCTCAACCTAAGGTACCTACTGAAAATATCTTTTATGAAATTCCTTCGGGTATGCTTGAGAAACTGCTGGCTAATCCTTTTACAGGAGATGGATCATCACACCCAGACTTGCATCTAATCTATGTAGATGAAGTATGTGGTTTATTTAAGCTTGCAGGTTTGCCCGAGGATGAGGTAAAGAAGAAAGTCTTTCCTTTATCTTTGAAGGATAAGGCGTTGACATGGTATAGGCTATGTGATGATACTGGATCATGGGACTACAATCGGTTGAAATTGGAATTTCATCAAAAGTTTTATCCTATGCATTTAGTACATCGTGATCAAAATTATATTTATAACTTTTGGCCTCATGACAGGGAAAGCATAGCTCAAGCTTGCGGGAGGCTTAAATCAATGCTATATTCATGCCCCAATCATGATCTCCCGAGAGAAATTATCACTCAAAACTTTTATGCTTGGCTCTCTCATGAAGATCGTACCATGCTTGACACTTCTTGTACCGGTTCTTTTATGAAGAAGGATATTGATCGCAAGTGGAATTTATTGGAAAGAATCAAACGTAACTCTGAAGATTGGGAGCTTGAAGAAGGTAAGGAGTCAGGTATGAATTTCCAGTTTGATTGCGTTAAATCTGTTGTTGAAACAAACACTTCTAGAGATTTTAGCGTTAAGTATGGACTTGACTTTGAGATAATAGCTTCTCTATGTGAATCTTTTGCTGCTCATGTTGATCTTCCCAAAGAGAAGTGGTTTAAGTATCATCCTCCTGTAGAAATCAACATAGTTAAACCCAATCTAGTTGAAGAGAAAGTCATTGCCTTTAGTGATCCTATTGTTCCTTGTGCCTACGCTGAGAAACCACCTTAACTGCTAGGAAAAAGGATTATTCTAGAGCTCCAACTGTGATATGTAGGGGTTACATTAGACCACTTGCACCCCTTGAGGAAATTAGAGTTGAACCCAGTGTTGCTATTATCAAAGATCTCTTAGCCGAAGACATAGACGGGCATGTTATCAAATTCTGTGAGGACTCCGCTAGAATAGCTAAACCTCACGCGGAAGACAAATACGGACCTGTAGTTGGCCTGCCCGTTGTTTCTGTCAAGATAGGAGATCATTGTTATCATGGGTTATGTGATATGGGTTCTAGTGTTAGTGCAATACCCCAGTCCCTATATGATGAAATCAAAGATGAGATTGCACCTGCTGAGTTAGAACCCATTGATGTCGCTATTACGCTAGCTAATAGAGACACTATCTGTCCCCTGGGAATTGTGAGAGACGTAGAAGTCCTGTGTGGTAAGACGAAGTATCTTATTGATTTCCTCATCCTTGCTACTGAACAAGATAGCTTTTGTCCCATCATATTTGGTAGACCCTTTCTCAACACTGTCAATGCTCACATTGATTGCATTAAACAGATTGTCACTGTTAATTTCGAGGGTGTGTCTCACGAATTTAACTTCTCCAAGTTTGGAAGACAACCCCATGAAAAAGAGTCGTCTGGTAGGGATGAAATCATTGCTCTTTCCTCTATTGCCGTACCTCCTACGGATCCTTTAGAGCAATATCTGCTTGAGCATGAAAATGATATGCATATGGATGAAAGAGATGAGATAGGTAAAATTGTCTTAGAACAATATCCTATTCTCAAGAATAATCTGCATGTTGAACTGCTTGGGGATCCTCCCCCACCAAAGGGTGATCCTGTGTTCGAGCTAAAACAGTTACCATATACTCTTAAGTATGCCTATCTTGATAAGAAGGAGATATATCCTGTTATTATTAGTGCTCACCTCTCGAATCACGAAGAGAAGAAGTTATTAAAAACTTTGAGGAAGCACCGTGCTGCTATTGGATATACTCTTGATGATCTTAAGGGTATTAGTCCCACTCTATGTCAGCACAAGATTAAAACCGATCCTGATTCTAAGCCAGTTGCTGATCAGCAATGGAGACTAAATCCGAGGATTAAAGAGGTCGTGAGAAAAGAAATATTAAAGCTTCTGGAAGCAGGAATCATCTATCTTGTTGCTCATAGTGATTGGTTAAGTCCAGTACATTGCGTACCTAAGAAGGGAGGTATCACCGTCGTTCCTAATGATAAGAATGAACTAATCTCACAGAGGATTATTACTGGCTATAGGATGGTGATAGACTTCCGGGAACTGAACAAGGCAACCAGGAAAGACCATTATCCTTTGTCGTTTATCGACCAAATGCTAGAAAGGCTATCTAAACACACACACTTCTGCTTTCTAGACGGTTATTCAGGTTTCTCACAAATACCTGTTGCACAATCTGATCAAGAGAAAACCACCTTCACATGCCCCTTCGGTACCTTTGCTTATAGACGTATGCTTTTTAGCTTGTGCAATGCACCTCCCACCTTTCAAAGATGTATGATGGCTATATTCTATGACTTTTGTGAAAAGATTGTTGAGGTTTTCATGGATGATTTCTTCGTCTACGGTTCTTCCTTTGAGGATTGCCTCAGCAACCTTGATCGAGTCTTACAGAGATGAAAAGATACCAACCTCGTCTTGAACTAGGAGAAGTGCCACTTCATGGTTAATGAAGGCATCGTCTTAGGACACAAAATCTCTGAGAAAGGCATTGAAGTTGATAAGGCTAAGGTTGATGCAATTGAGAAAACGCCTTGCCCCACAGATATCAGAGGTATACGAAGTTTCCTAGGTCATGCTGGTTTCTATAGAAGGTTCATTAAAGACTTCTCTAAGATTTCTAGGCCTCTTACCAACCTCTTGCAGAAGGATGTTCCTTTTGTTTTTGATGAGGATTGTGAGGAAGCTTTCGAAATACTTAAGAAGGCCTTAATAACCGCACCTATTGTTCAACCACCTGATTGGAACTTGCCCTTTGAAATCATGTGCGATGCTAGTGATTATGTCGTTGGTGCTGTTTTAGGATAAAGAGTTGACAAGAAGTTGAATGTCATTCACTACGCTAGTAAAACTCTAGAAAGTGCCCAAAGAAACTATGCCACTACGGAGAAGGAGTTTTTAGTAGTCGTGTTTGCATGCGAAAAGTTCAGATCTTATATAGTTGACTCAAAGTCACTATTCACTCTCGTCATGCTGCTATTAAGTACTTCTCCTTCTACAGGAATTTGATTTGCACGTTGTTGACCGAAAGGGTGCTGATAACCCTATAGAAGATAACTTGTATAGGCTAGAGAATGTCCTTGATGACCCACGACCTATTGATGACAGCTTTCCTGATGAGCAATTGAATGTCATCCGCACTTCACATAGTGCACCGTGGTATGCTGATTAAGCAAACTATATCGTAGCCAAATACATACCACTCAGTTTCACCTACCAACAAAAGAAGAAATTCTTCTTTGATTTGAGACACTACTTCTGGGATGATCCTCACCTTTATAAGGAAGGAGTAGATGGTGTTATTGGACATTGTGTGCCTGAACATCAACAGGGACAGATCCTGCAGAAGTGTCATTCCGAGGCTTACGAAGGACACCATGCTGGAGACAGAACTGCTCATAGGGTATTGCAATCAGGTTTCTATTGGCCCACTCTCTTCAAGGATGCCCGTAAGTTTGTCTTGTCTTGTGACGAATGCCAAAGAATAGGGAATATCAGTAAGCATCAGGAAATGCCTATGAACTATTCACTTGTCATTGAACCATTTGATGTCTGGGGTTTTGATTATATGGGACCTTTCCCGAGTTCCAATGGGTATACTCACATCTTAGTTGCTGTGGATTATGTCACTAAGTGGGTAGAGGCTATCCCCACTAAAAATGCTGATCACCACACCTCTATTAAGATGCTTAAAGAAGTAATTTTCCCAAGATTTGGAGTCCCTAGATATCTGATGACTGATGGCGGTTCACACTTCATTCATGGTGTTTTCCGCAAGATGCTCGCTAAGTACGATGTCAACCATAGAGTTGCACCTACTTATCATCCTCAGTCTAGCGGTCAAGTGGAGTTGAGTAATAGGGAGATCAAATTGATCTTACAAAAGACCGTCAATAGATCTCGAAAGAATTGGTCTAGCAAACTTGACGATGCACTATGGGCTTATAGGACTGTTTATAAGAATCCCATGGGCATGTCGCTGTATAAAATGGTTTACAGTAAGGCCTTTCATTTACCTCTTGAGCTGGAACACAAAGCTTATTGGGCAATCAAAGAGCTCAACTTTGATTTCAAACTTGCCGGTGAGAAGCGGTTGTTTGATACCAGCTCATTAGATGAATGGAGGGCCCAGGCATATGAGAATGCCAAGTTGTTCAAGGAGAAGGTTAAGAGGTGGCACGATAAAAGAATACAAAAACGAGAGTTCAATGTACGTGATTATGTCCTGCTATACAATTCTCGTTTAAGATTCTTCGCAGGCAAGCTTCTCTCTAAATGGGAAGGTCCCTACGTTGTCGAGGAAGTATATCATTCCGGTGCCATCAAAATCAATAACACGGAAGGTAATTTTCCTATAGTGGTAAATGGGCAAAGAATCAAGCATTACATCTCTGGTACTCCCATAAATGTTGAGACCAATATCATCAATATCATACCTCAAGAGGAGTACATAAGGGATGTTTATCAGCGTGCTTCAGACCCTGAAAACGAAGAGGTATGTGTTTTGGTAAGTAATTGGACTCCGAAACTTTTCCAATAGGAAATTTTCTCTGTTTTGGAATTCATGGAAAATTAGAAAAATAAAAAGCAGCCCGGAGAGCGCACGAGGTGGCCACAAGCTTGGTTGCCGCGACCTCCCCCTGGCCGCGGCAATAGGGCTTGTGGGCACCTCGTGTGCCTCCCGGACTCCGTTTTCTTGCGGAGCACTCCTTCTGGTCCAGAAAAAATCATTATATATACGCCCGAGGGTTTTGATCTCCGTATCGCGTAGTTTTCCTCTGTTTTAGTTTCGATCCTGTTGTCTGCCACAGATTTAGAGCAAAGATGTCTCAGGAATCTGTTGGGGAGAATAATCTCCCTCAAGTTCATGAAGAAGTAGATGCTGATCTGAAAAGGGTATAAGTCACGAAAGCCAGGGACAAAATAAGGAGAAAACCCAAGCTAGGGAGGAAGTTCAACCTATGTTCAACATTGAAGACGTTGAAGGAGTAGATTTTCTCCAACCCTTCCTCCACGTGCTATCTCCATCCTTGATTGAACTCTTGAGGTTTTGTGAAACAACTCGCGCTCGCAATATTTCCCTTTCTCGTGAAGTTGTTTTGCTGGAAAGATTGATAGCTCTCTTGGAATCAAAGGCAAATACTACTTCAACAACTCCACCACCATCACCACCAAAGGAAGACAACTAAGCATTGGTATGGGCAATCCCGTTGGCTTATGCCATGCTTGGGAGAGTTGCCCTGGTATCGTATCACCTTTATATCTTTTGCTTTTACCTTCGTTTTAGTTCTTTCCTTTTCTGTTTTTATTTCTTCTCTTAGTGGAATAAGTATTTAGTCTTTTAGTTTGAGTCTTTTGCCTTGTGTCTCTCCCGATGTATTCGAGCTTGCGAGCTATATAATAAAGAGTATCTTAGTCAAGGGCTTTGTTTTGTGCCGTGATCAAAAGTATGAAAAGAACGATAGCATGAAACATCATGAGATGATCTTATGGAAAGTGATAGCTTCACATATAACAAGTATGATGATTGAAACTTGTTGAGAGTAGACCAACATAGACCTCAGTCATTGTTTCAATTAATAATAAGTAATAAGGAAAGAGATGTTCACATATAAATATATCATCTTAGACACTTTCTATAATTGTGAGCACTCACCAAACTATTACATGCTTAGAAGTAGATGTTGGACAAGGAAGACAACATAATGAATTGTGTTTGCTTGGTTCCAAACAAAGTTATATGATTAGAGATCCCTTAGCATGTGACGATTGCTTCCACCTCACATTAGCCAAAACTCCCGCACCAAGTAGAGATACTACTTGTGCATCCATAAACCTTCAAACCAGTTTTGCCATGAGTGTCCACCATACCTACCTATGGATTGAATAAGATCCCTCAAGTAAGTTGTTATCGGTGCAAGCAATAAAAATTGCGCTCTAATATGTATGATCTATTAGTGTGTGGAAAATAAGCTTTGTATGAACCTGTGATGAGGAAGACATAAAAGCGACAGACTGCATAATAAAGTTCTTTATCACAAGAGGCAATATAAAGTGACGTTCCTCCACACTAAGAGGACACACATCCAAACCTCAATAGCGCATGACAACCTCTGCTTCCCTCTGCGAATGGCCTATCTTGTACCTTTACTTTTTACCCCTGTAAGAGTCATGGTGATCTTCACCAATTCCTTATTTAGCCTTTTTCTTGGTGAACGCCATATGCTCAGGAAAGATCTATATTCATGTACCAACTTGGAGCGGAGTACTTATGCTTTATTATTGTTGACTTTACCCTTGAGGTAAATGGTTGGGAGGCAAAACTATAAGCCCCTATCTTTCTGTGTGTCCAACTGAAACTTTGATAACATGAGTACCACGTGAGTTGTAACAATTGTGGAAAACAAAAGAGATGATTGAGTATGTGGATTTGCTTTGCAAGCTCTTATTTGACTCTTCCTGATAATATGATAAATTGCAATTGCTTCAATGACTATGGACTGTTGTTGGCTACTTCTCGGTAAGGTTTTTGTTTCATACTTTGCTTTGTGAAGGAATTGTTACTTTCCCATAAGAATCTCTATGATGTATTGTTGTTCTATGTGTGATCATGATGCCCTCATGTCCGTAGTATGTTTTATCGACACCTTCATCCCTAAACATGTGGACATGTTTTGGGTCATGGTTTTTGCTTGAGGACAAGCGAGGTCTAAGCTTGGGGGAGTTGATACGTCCATTTTGCATCATGCTTTCATGTTGATATTTATCGCTTTATGGACTGTTATTATACTTTGTGGAACCATACTTATGCCTTTTCTCTCTTATTTTGCAAGGTTTAAGAGGGAGAATACCAGCAGCTGGAATTCTGGACTGGAAAAATAGCAAGTCTGAGTCCTCTATTCTACGCAACTCCAAATGCCCTGAAAATCAACATGGATTTTTTTGGGGAATATATAAAATATACTGGGCGAAAGAAGTGTCAAAGGGGAGCAACCAGGGGCCCACAAGCCTGGTTGCCGCGGCCTACCCCCTGGCCGCGGTAACAGGGCTTGTGGGCACCCTGGTGGCCCACTAGCCCCCCCCCCTCTTTTGCTATATGAAGGGTTTCGTCCGGAAAAAAAATCAAGGTGGAGCTTTTTCGTGGACTCTCCGCCGCAATGAGGTCGAACTTGAGCAGATCCAATCTGGAGCTCCGGCAGGATGATCCTGCCGGGGAAACTTCCCTCCCGGAGGGGGAAATCGTCGCCGTCGTCATCACCAACACTCCTCTCGTCGGAGGGGAGTCATCTCCATCAACATCTTCATTAGCACCATCTCCTCTCCAAACCCTAGTTCATCTCTCGCGACTCCGATTGGTACTTGTGAGGTTGCTAGTAGTGTTGATTACTCTTTGTAGTTGATGCTAGTTGGATTACTTGGTGGAAGAGTTTATGTTCAGATCCTTGATGCTATTCATTACACCTCTGATCATGATTATGATTATGCTTTGTGAGTAGTTACTTTTGTTCCTTAGGACATGGGATATGTCATGCTGATAATAGTCATGTGAATTTGGTATTCGTTCGGTATTTTGATATGCTGCATGTTGTTATTCCTCTAGTGGTGTTATCTGAACGTCGACTACATAACACTTCACCATATTTGGGCCTAGAGGAAGGCATTGGGGAGTAGTAAGTATATGATGTGTTGCTAGTGTGACAGAAGCTTAAACCCCAGTCTATGCGTTGCTTCGTAAGGGGCTGATTTGGATCCACTAGTTTAATGCTATGGTTAGACGTTGTCTTAATTCTTATTTCGTAGTTGCGGATGCTTGCGAGAGGGGTTAATCATAAGTGGGATGCTTGTCCAAGTAAGGGAAGTAACCAAGCGCCGGTCCACCCACATATCAAACTATCAAAGTAAAGAACGCGAATCATATGAACATGATTAAACTAGCATGACAGAAATTCCCGTGTGTCCTCGGGAGCGTTTTTCCTCTTATAAGACTTTGTTCAGGCTTGTCCCTTGCTACAAAAGGGATTGGGACACTTGCTTCACCGTTGCTACTACTTGTTACTTGTTACTTTTCGCTTGCTACGTTTCACCTCACTACACCATCACTTGTTACCGCTACTTTCAGTGCTTGCAGTTATTACCTTGCTGAAAACCGTTTATTAGAGCCTTCTCCTCCTTGTTGGGTTCGACACTCTTACTTATCTAAAGGACTACGATTGATCCCCTATACTTGTGGGTCATCAATTTCTTACGGGGACTTGAGCTCCAGGGGATTCTTGCGCACATCGCCATCATTCAGATTTTTCTGAGTATTTAAGAACGAAGGATGTTCGTAATTGCTTCAATACTAGTAGTGGCGAGATAACCCCGATGTCCCTAGTACTGGTGCAGATTGTTCGGGAGTACTGCCATTCTTTGTATCGTTGTGATCACGAGGGTCTGTTGTAGATGAAGGTCCCAGATTCTGGTTGTGTGTTGACGGATGTGATACAGGTGACGGGTTAGTATAGGAGTTGTGTGATATTACTCCTTGTATCCGTGTACCAGATTGCATGACCAGATATTTCAGGAATTCATAGGTGGGATATCAAGTAGTAACTTATAGGACAATCTTCCTACAGATGCATGATCTGAGGTTGGAATTCGATGTTCACTGGGTATGTTTGTTCATGGTCGTCTTACAGTGGTTCTCGTTGTGTCTTAAAGAGTCCTTGTAGCTCGCTACGACTCGAGGATACTTCATAAGTCATGTGCACTACCTTGCACAGGATGGCTACTATAAATTCGAGCCCGTGCGATCTTATCCACGAAGATATCGTATGGAATCTTGATCATATGTTTGTTCCGAGCAGTTCTAACTCATACTTGTTTGCAAGTGGTCTTAATCAGAATTTTGTCGTCCGTCACTTTGAGGAAGCATTCTTACTATTTTGTTCGAATGCAATTGCTATATTCCTGTTCAGTTATTCCTGTCTTTTTGATTCAGCTATATAGTCAATTTATTCGTTGGGATATTGTGTTCTCCGTCTTCAGGATGGCTCCACCAAGTCGTCAGAATCCAGGGCGTGAGGATGTGACGCCACCACCTCCTCCTCCGCCGCCGCCTCCTCCTGTAGAGGCTTGGCAAGCGGTGATGGCTGCTACAAATGCAAACACTCAGATGCAGCTACAGTTGTTGCAAGAGAGGGTTAATCAGCAGCAAGGCAATTTCCAGCATGGTGGAAATCAGTTTGCTAATCTGAGTCAGTTCCTGTCGAATCAACCAAATACTTTCACTTCCCGTGACCAGCCGTTTGATGCTGAGGATTGGATCCGCGACATGAACAAGCATTTTGAGTGCAGCAATGTTCGTCCCGAGGATTTTGTTATGTTTGCAACATTCCAGCTGAAGGGGCAAGCATCTATCTGGTGGCAACAGTTGAAGGATTCCAGAGGCGCTAGAGTGATCACTTGGGATGAGTTCTGTCGTGACTTCAGATCCCACTACATTCCTTCCAGCTTCGTGGAGGAAATGCGTGAGAAGTTCAGCCGCTTGAAGCAGTGTGGTAACTTCGTGTACAAGTACAATGTCGAGTTCCACGAGCTAGCCCGATACGCCTTGCAGGATATATCCCTGATCAGAAGAGCAAGATTTATCAGTTCACAGGTGGCTTGAAAGAAGATTTGCAGTTAGCTCTTGCTTTGCACGATCCTCAGGAGTTTGATAAGTTCTCAAACTTAGCTCTCAGGGCAGAGACAACCTTGCTCAGGGTGGAGAATTCTAAGAAGCGCTTCAGAGATTCTAGCTCTTCCTCAACTCAGGTGGTTCAGAAGCAACAGAAGTTTTGGGTGTCTCCTCCTCCTCCTTAGCACTCGCAACAGCTCAAGCATTATGGTGGCCATGGTTCTTCTCACCCACCCAACCCAGTCGTTCAGCAGAGATTCTAGCATCAGAAGCAAGGGCCTCCTCAGACACAGTACCGCCAGCCAGTAGAGGTTACTTGTCACAAGTGTGGGCAGAAAGGTCACTATGCAAACAAGTGCACTTCTCAGCTCCGTCTACCGCCTCCTCCTCCAGGCAAACCTCCAAGCAATGCTCTTATCAAGTTCAACCCCAGGTCCGCTCGAGTCAACATGGTGAATGCGGCTGAGGCAGAAAACTCGTCAGATGTGATCATGGGTAACCTCCTCGTTAATGATATTCCTGCTAAAGTGTTGTTCGATTCTGGCGCATCGCATTCTTTCATGTCATATCCCTTTGCATCTGGTAATAATATTGCGACCGAGTTTCTACCCAAGTCATTGCAAGTTGTGTCTCCGGGTATGCGGATGAGCTCCGAGTTGTCCGTTCCGGGTGTTTCTGTCAAGATGGGCAGCTATTATTTTCTAGCATCTCCTATTGTCTTGGGCAATTCCGACATTGAGTTGATCCTTGGTATGGACTGGCTGGCCATGAACAAGGCATAGATTGATTGTGAAGCTAAAGAAGTGAAGCTTACCCACTCTTCATAGGACGTGATTATATTCGCGGCGCGCGATGATACAATCCGTCTATTCTCTTTGAATGAAAAGGGTGAGATTAATCCTATTTCGCAAGTCCTAGTGGTCTGCGAATATGAAGATGTGTTTCCAGAAGAGCTGCCGGGTATGCCTCCGCAACGAGAAGTTGAATTTATCATTGAGCTTGAGCCAGGTACTGAGCTGGTGTGCAAACAGCCGTACAAATTGGGTCGAGAAGAGTTGAAGGAACTTAAGAGGCAACTTGATGAGCAGGAGCGTTTGGGTTTGATCATACCGAGCTCGTCTCTGTGGGGATGTGGAGTTCTATTTGTCAAGAAGAAGGATGGCACGGACCGGTTGTGTGTCGATTACCGTCCATTGAACAAGAAGACAATCAGGAACAAATATCCACTTCCGCACATAACTGAGTTGTTTGAACAGTTGAAAGGGGCTAAGATCTTCTCGAAGCTCGATCTCAGAATGGGCTATCATCAAATTCGCATTCGCGAAGAAGATATTCGGAAGACTGCTTTCAGGACTAGTTTTGGCTCGTATGAGTATACGGTCATGTCTTTTGGACTGGCAAATACTCCTCCGACATTTTGTCGATTGATGAACAACATATTCTCTCCGTTCAAGAATGACTTCGCCTTGCTCTATCTCGACTACATTCTGGTCTTTTCTGAAACTAAGGAGGAACATGAAGAACATCTCAGGTTGGTGCTTGATAAGCTGAGGGAGTACAAATTGTATGCCAAGTTTTCCAAGTGTGAGTTCTGGTTGAAAGAAGTTGTCTATCTTGGTCACATTATCTCTGCCGAGGGCATCAAAGTTGATCCGTCCAAGGTGCAGGCCATTGTTGAATGGGAGCCTCCGCAGAATGTGAAGCAGCTTCGAAGCTTTCTCGGGCTTGCAAGCTATTGCAGAAGGTTCGTTGAGAACTTCTCCAAGATTGCTAAGCTGCTCTCAAGTCTTCTTCAGAAAGGTGTGAAGTATGCTTGGTCTCCAGAATGTCAGTTCGCCTTCGACACACTCAAAGAGAAGATCACCCCTACTCCAGTCTTGGTTCCGCCGGATGATTCCAAGCCTTACCAGGTGTTCTGTGACGCTTCTGTCCAGGGTCTTGGTGCAGTTCTGATGCAAGACAAGAAAGTGGTTGCTTATACCTCCAGGCAGTTGAAGCCAGCGGAGAAGAATTATCTTGTGCATGATCTTGAGCTAGGAGCCGCGGTACACGCTCTAATGACTTGGAGACACCTCTTGTTGGAATGAAAGGTTGATGTGTTCACCGATCACAAGAGTCTCAAGTACATCTTCACTCAGCCTAACCTGAATCTTCGGCAAACTCGTTGGGTGGAAATGCTCCAAGATTTTAATCCGAGTGTTGAGTACACGCCATGCAAAGCTAATGTCGTGGCAGATGCCTTGAGCAGGAAGGCGTACTACAACAGTCTCATTCTGAAACCTCTCCAGCCTGACCTTTGTGAGTCTTTCAGAAAGCTCAACCTTCAGTTAGTACCTCAAGGATTTCTTGCAAACCTTTAGATCTCTCCTACCTTGGAAGATCAGGTCCGAGCAGCACAACTTCTTGATGCAATGCTAAAGAAAGTCAAGATTGGCGTGGCAAAGAGTTTTCCCAAGTATAAGTGCTTCAGTGTTGATGCCAGAGACAGGTTGTGCTTTGAGGATCGTCTTGTCATTCCAAAAGGTGATCTCAGAAAGGTAATCATGGAAGAAGCTCATAACTATCTGCTCTCTATACATCCGAGAAGCTCCAAGATGTATCAGGACTTGAAACAGACCTTCTGGTGGACTCGCATGAAGCGTGAGATTGCTCAGTTCGTAAACGAATGTGATGTATGTCGAAGGGTGAAAGCAGAGCATCAACGTCCAGCAGGTCTTTTGCATCCTTTGCCCATTCCCGAGTGGAAGTTTGATCATATTGAGATGGATTTCGTCACCGGGTTTCCGAAGTGCAAGAAGGGTAATGATGCCATCTTCGTCGTCATCGACAAGTTGAGTAAAGTGGCTCATTTTCTTCCAGTCAAGGAATCCATTTCGGCAACTCAACTTGCAGAGTTGTACACTTCCAGGATTGTGTCCTTGGACGGCATGCCTATGATGATTTCTTCGGATTGCGGAAGTATCTTCACTTCTAAGTTCTGGGACTCTTTTCAGTCTGCGATGGGCACGAAGATACGCTTCAGCACAACATTTCATCCTGAGACTAGTGGTCAAGTGGAGCGAGTCAATCAAGTTCTTGAGGACATGCTGAGAGCATGTGTTATCTCTTTTGGCATGAAGTGGGAGGATTGTCTGCCTTTCGCTGAGTTCTCGTATCACAACAGTTATCAAGCTAGTTCTGGCAAAGCTCTGTTTGAAATTCTCTGTGGCAGGAAGTGTCGTACCCCGCTCAACTGGTGCGAGACCGGCGAGCGTCAGATCCTTGGGAATGACTTGATAGAAGAAGTTGAGGAGATGTGTGATATGTCTCAAACGTATCTATAATTTTTGATGGTTTGATGCTGTTATCTTGTCATCTTTGGATGTTCTATGTACCTTTTATATCATTTTTGGGACTAACTTATTAATTCAGTGCCAAGTGCTAGTTCCTGTTTTTTCTGTGTTTTTGGCTCTTTTCAGATCTGATTTTGGAACGGAGTCCAAACGGAATAAAATCCCCGAAATGATTTTTCCCGAACGGAAGAAGATCAGGGGGCTTGAGGGCCAAGCCAGGAGGGCTACATGGGGCCCAAAAGCCCCCTCTCCGCCACTAAGGGGGCGGCGGTGGGCAGGCTTGTGGCCTCCCTGGCACCTCCCTGACCTAGATCTTCGCCTATATATTCCCTAAAATACAGAAAAAAAATCAAGGGATCCACGAAAATACTTTTTCGCCGCCGCAAGCTTCCGTTTCCGCGAGATCTCATCTGGAGACCCTTCCCGGTGCCCTGCCGGAGGGGACTTTGGAGTTGGAGGGCTTCTACATCAACATCATCGCCCCTCCAATGACTCGTGAGTAGTTCACTTCAGACCTACGAGTCCGTAGTTAGTAGCTAGATGGCTTCTTCTCTCTCTTGGATCTTCAATACAAAGTTCTCCATGATCTTCATGGAGATCTATCCGATGTAATCCTCTTTGGCGGTGTGTTTGTCAAGATATGTTGAATTGTGGATTTGTGATCAGATTATCTATGATATATATTTGAGTCTTTGCTGATTTCTTATATGCATGATTTGATATCCTTGTAAGTCTCTTCGAGTCTTGGCCTTTGTCTAGCCAACTAGATCTATGATTCTTGCAATGGGAGAAGTGCTTGGTTTTGGGTTCTTACCGTGTGGTGACCTTTCCCAGTGAGAGTTGGGGCAGCAAGGCACACACCATGTAGTTGCCATCAAGGGTAACAAGGTGGGCTCTGTCGTAGATATGAGATTGTCCATCTACATCATGTCATCTTACTTAAGGCGTTACACTGTTCTTTTGGACGTAATACATTAGATGCATGCTGGATAGAGGTCGATGTGTGGAGTAATAGTTGTAAATGCAGAAAGTATCGGTCTACTTGTTTTGGACATGATGCCTATAGATATAATCATTGCCATAGATGACGTCACGACTTTGCGCGGTTCTATCAATTGCTCGACAGTAATTTGTTCACCCACCGGCTACTTGCTTCATGAGAGAAGCCAGTAGTAAACACTACGGCCCCCGGGTCTATTCACACCTATCATTTCCACTTTTGCTTTTACTTTGCTTTGTTACTTTGTTGCTTTCAGTTCTCACTTGGCGAACAATCTATAAGGGATTGACAACCCCTTTATAGTGTTGGGAGCAAGATTTTTGTGTTTGTGCAGGCACTTGTGATACTCCTTCACTGGATTGATACCTTGGTTCTCAAACTGAGGGAAATAATTACCTCCGCTGCGCTACATCACCCTTTCCGCTTCGAGGGAACACCAACGCAAGGCTCCAAGGCCACGGGGGGAATCCTTTGCATATTTTCCTAGGAAGTCCCTTAAGCCGTAGCCGTAGCAGAAGGATTCCTGGTGCCGTCAACACACCTATTTCTGGCGCCGTTGGAAGGTCTTTTGTTGTAGTAGCAGAAGTATTTCTGGCGCCGTTGCCGGGGAGGAGAGATCTATCCAAGTAGGTCTCACAAACTCATCACTTGCATTTACTTTTTTGCCAGTTGCCTCTCGTTTTCCTCTCCCCCACTTCACATTTGCCGTTTTCATTTGCCTTTCTCCTTTGCTGTTTTCTTTTGCCTTTTGCCTTTTTGCCGTTTTCCTTTGCCGGTTTTCTTGCTTGCTTGTGTGCTTGTTTGTTTGTTGAAGTCATCATGGCTGAAAACACCAAACTTTGCGACTTCTTGAGCACTAATAATAATGACTTTATTAGTACTCCGATTGCTCCCGCCACTAGTGCGGAATCGTATGAAATCAACGCAGCTTTGCTGAATCTTGTTATGAAAGAGCAATTCTTTGGCCTTCCTAGTGAAGATGTCGCATCCCATCTCAATACCTTCATTGAGCTTTGTGATATGCAAAAGAAAAGAGATGTGGATAATGACGTGGTTAAGTTGAAACTTTTTCCTTTCTCGTTGCGAGATCGCGCAAAAACTTGGTTTTCTTCTTTGCCTAAAAATAGTATCGATTCTTGGGATAAGTGCAAAGATGCTTACATATCCAAGTATTTTCCGCTGGCTAAGATCATCTCCTTACGTAACGATATCATGAATTTCAAGAAACTTGATCATGAACACGTTGCACAATCTTGGGAGAGGATGAAGCTTATGATTAGAAATTGTCCCGCTCATGGCTTGAGTTTGTGGATGATCATACAAATCTTTTACGCTGGCTTGAATTTCGCATCTCACAATATCTTGGACTCCGCCTCAGGTGGAACGTTCATGGAAATCACGTTAGGAGACGCTACAAAACTCCTAGACAATATCATGACCAACTACTCTCAGTGGCACACTGAAAGGTCGCCTGCTAGCAAAAAGGTGCACGCTATAGAAGAAATTAACTCGCTTAGTGCTAAGATGGACGAGTTGATGAATTTGGTTGGTAGTAGAAACGCTACTGTAGATCCTAATGACATGCCACTATCTTCCTTGATTGAGAGTAACAACGCAAGTTTGGACGTAAATTTTGTTGGTAGGAATAATTTTGGCAACAACAATGCTTTTAGAGGAAACTATGTTCCTAGGCCTTTTCCTAGTAACTCCTCTAGCAATTATGGCAATTCCTACAACAACGCTTATGGAAATCACAACAAATTACCCTCTGATTTAGAGAGTAATATCAAAGAGTTCATCAACTCTCAAAAGATTTTCAATCCGTCCATAGAGGAAAAACTACTCAAAATAGACGATTTGGCTAAGAGCGTTGATATGATGTCTTGTGATATTGATGCTTTGAAAGTTAGATGCGCTCCTCCCAAAGTCAACTTGGATGAAACTTTGAAAGCTATGCGTGTCTCCATGAATGAAAGAAAAGAAAGAACCGCCCAAATTCGCGTTAGGCATGAATGGTTTAAAAGGGTGCGTTCTAGTGATGCAAATCACGAAGATCTTAAAGTGCTTGGTGTGTTTCCTCTTGAATCTTTGTATTCGCGTGTCAAACCTTTTGATGGACGGGCTGGATATGAATCCACTTTGGTTGAAAAACGCCACAATGATTCGGAGTCCACCTATCTTGATAATAAAGGTGTGGAGAGTGGAGTAGAAGAAATCAAAATTTTGGGTAGTCATGAAACTCCCACTTTGGATTTCAAGGAATTCAATTATGATAATTGCTCCTTGTTTGAATGCATTTCTTTGATGCAATCCATTGCAAACTCTCCACATGCTTATAGCCAAATCAAAGCCTTTACCGCGCATATCGTAGATGCTATGATGAAATCTGTTGAAGAGAAGCTCGAACTAGAAGTCTCTATACCAAGAAAACTTCATGATGAGTGGGAACCTACTATCAAAATCAAGACCAAAAACTATGAGTGCAATGCTTCCTGTGATTTGGGTGCTAGTGTTTCTGCGATTCCGAAGTCTTTATGTGATATTCTTGGTTTTCATGAGATTGAAGAGTGTTCTCTTAATTTGCATCTTGCGGATTCTACTATCAAGAAACCCATGGGAAGGATCGATTATGTTCTTATTGTTGCAAATAAGAACTATGTACCCGTGGATTTCATTGTACTTGACATAGATTGCAATCCTTCATGTCCCATTATTCTTGGTAGACCTTTCCTAAGGACTATTGGTGCTATCATCGATATGAAGGAAGGGAATATTAGATTTCAATTTCCTTTAAAGAAGGGCATGGAGCACTTTCCTAGAAAGAAAATAAGATTGCCTTATGAATCTATGATGAGGGATACTTATGGTTTGAGCACCAAAGATGACTATACGTGATTCCATCACCTTTTTCCTAGCTAAGGGCGTTAAACAAAAGCGCTTGTTGGGAGGAAACCCAACAAATCTATCCTTTTTTCTTTCTGTTTTGTGTTTTCCACACTTTCATAATTCTGTTATGCTTGTGTTTTTTGTGTTTATTTTTGCGTTTGTGCCAAGCAAAACCGTTATGATTAGTCTTGGGGATGATCGTTTGGTCATGCTGGAAAAGACAGAAACTTTCTGCTCACGAAAAGAATTTTCATTTTTTTCTATAAGAGCTTTTGAGTTGATTCTTTTTGCTGCTGATTGCTACGCAAATTATTCAGACTGTCGTAATATTTCAGAATTTGTGAAGTACCATAAGTATACGAAATATACAGATTGCTACAGACTGGTCTGCTGTTAATAGATTCTGTTTTTGTTGTGTTGGTTGCTTATTTTGATGAAACTATGGATAGTATCGGGGGGTATTAGCCATGGAAGATTGAAAATACAGTAACCCAACATCAACGCAAGTTGAATTTAAGTTTGCTATAGTAACTAAGGAAGTGGTGGTTTGCTTTCTAAAACTAATGTTATCACGAGTTTCTGTTTAAGTTTCGTGTTGTGAAGTTTTCAAGTTTTGGGTGAAGTTCTTATGGACAAAGAGATAAAGAGTGGCAAGAGCTCAAGCTTGGGGATGCCCAAGGCACCGCAAGAGATTCAAGGATGTCGTAAAAGCCTAAGCTTGGGGATGCCCCGGGAAGGCATCCCCTCTCTCGTCTTCAATCCATCGGTAACGTTACTTGGGGCTATATTTTTATTCACCACATGTTATGTGTTTTTGCTTGGAGCGTCTTGTATCGTAGGAGTCTTTTATTTTTTTTGTGTCATAATCATCCTTGCTGCACACCTAGAGAGAGAGATACATGCACTCACCGTGATTTTGTCGAGCTTCACTTCTATCTTTTGGTAGACAATTCAGCTCACATGTGCTTCACTTATATCTTTTGAGCTAGATACTTTTGCTCAATGTGCTTCACTTATATCTTTTAGAGCGCAGAGGTGCATGGCTTGGTAGTTGATCTATGCTTTGAAAGTAGTCTCAAAAGGGGTAGTTATCCAAAGGGATACAAAAACTTCCACCTTCATGTGCATTGAATAGTTAGAGAAGTTTGATTCATCTCAATTAGTTTTGAGTTGTGGTTATGGTAATATTGAAGTTATGCTAGTAAGGTGTTGTCGATCTAGAAATACTTGTGTTGAAGTTAGTGATTCCCGTAGCATGCACGTATGGTCAACCGCTATGTGATGAAATCTGAGCATGATTTGTCTTTTGATTGTCATCCTTTGTGTGGCGGTCGGGATCGCGCGTTGGTTTATACCTACCAACCCTTCCCCTAGGAGTATGCGTTGAATGCTTTGTCTCGATTACTAATAAAACTTTTGCAACAAGTATATGAGTTCTTCATGACTAATGTTGAGTCCATGGTTTGGATGCACTTTCACCTTCCACCATCACTATCTTCTTAGTACCGTGCAACTTTGGCCGGTGCACAAAACCCACCATTAGCCTCCCTCAAAACAACCACGATACCTACCTACTATGTCTTTTTCAAAGTCATTCCGAGATATATTGCCATGCAACTACCACCATGACATGTGCCACCACGTCTACATTGCCATTGCATGATCGTAAGATAGCTAGCATGATGTTTCCCTTAATGTCTATGCCATGCTAGATCATTGTCACGGTACACTACCGGAGGCATTCCATATAGAGTCATCATTGCTCTAAGTTTTGAGTTGAAAGTGTGATGATCATCATTAATGGATCATTATCCCATGTGAGGAAATAAAAGAGGCCAAAGATGCCCACCAAAAAAATATATAAAAAAGAGGCCAAAGAGCCCACCAAAAAAAATGAGAGAAAAAGAGGGAAGGGACAATGCTACTACTTTTCCACAGTTGTGCATATTAAGCACCATGATCTTCATGATTGAGAGTCTCTCGTTTTGTCACCACCATATAGCTAGTGGGAAATTTTCATTATATAACTTGGCTTGTATATTCCAATCATAGGCTTCCTCAAAATTGCCTTAGGTCTTCGTGAGCAAGCAAGTTGGATGCACACCCACTAGTTTTCTTTAAGAGATTTTCATACTCTTAGCTCTAGTGCATCATTTGTATGGCAATCCCTACTCATTCACATTGATATTTATTGACGAGCATCTCCACAGCTCATTGATATGCCTAGTTAATGTGATCATCTTCTCCTTATTTTGTCTTGCAACCTCCACCACACTCCACACCACTTATAGTGCTAAAACCATGGCTCATACTCATGTATTGCGTGAGAGTTGAAAAGGTTTGAGAAAGTAAAGGTGTGAAACAATTACTTGGCCAATACCGGGGTTATTCATGAGATAAATTCGTTGTGCAATGATGATAGAGCATAGCCAAACTATATGCTTTTGTAGGGATAACTTTCTTTTGGCCTTGTTATTTTGAAAGTTCATGATTACCTTGCTAGTTTGCTTGAATTATTATTGTTTCCACGACAATAGAAAACTATTGTTTTGAATCTAATGGATCTGAACATTCACGTCACATAAGAGGAGTTACAAAGGACATCTATGCTAGGTAGCATGAAAGCATCAAATATTCATTCTTTATCACTTCCCTACTCGAGGACGAGCAGGAGTTAAGCTTGGGGATGCTTGATACGTCTCAAACGTATCTATAATTTTTGATGGTTTCATGTTGTTATCTTGTCATCTTTGGATGTTTTATGTACCTTTTATATCTTTTTGGGACTAACTTATTAATTCAGTGCCAAGTGCGAGTTCCTGTTTTTTTTTGTGTTTTTGGCTCTTTTCAGATCTGATTTTGGAGCGGAGTCCAAACGGAAAAAAATCCCCGAAATGATTTTTTCCCGAACGGAAGAAGATCAGGGGGCTTGAGGGCCAAGCCAGGAGGGCTACAGGGGGCCCACAAGCCCCCTCTCCGCCACCAGGGGGGCGGCGGTGTGCCGGCTTGTGGCCTCCCTCGCGCCCCCCTGACCTAGATCTTTCGCCTATATATTCCCTAAAATACAGAAAATAATCAAGGGATCCACGATAATACTTTTCCGCCGCCGCAAGCTTCCATTTCCGCGAGATCTCATCTGGAGACCCTTCCCGGTGCTCTGCCGGAGGGGACTTTGGAGTTGGAGGGCTTCTACATCAACATCATCGCCCCTCCAATGACTCGTGAGTAGTTCACTTCAGACCTATGGGTCCGTAGTTAGTAGCTAGATGGCTTCTTCTCTCTCTTGGATCTTCAATACAAAGTTCTCCATGATCTTCATGGAGATCTATCCGATGTAATCCTCTTTGGCGGTGTGTTTGTCGAGATCCGATGAATTGTGGATTTGTGATCAGATTATCTATGATATATATTTGAGTCTTTTCTGATTTCTTATATGCATGATTTGATATCCTTGTAAGTCTCTCCGAGTCTTGGGTTTTGTCTGGCCAACTAAATCTATGATTCTTGCAATGGGATAAGTGCTTGGTTTTGGGTTCGTACCGTGTGGTGACCTTTCCCAGTGACAGTAGGGGCAGCAAGGCACACATCGTGTAGTTGCCATCAAGGGTAACAAGGTGGGCTGTGTCGTAGATATGAGATTGTCCATCTACATCATGTCATCTTGCTTAAGGCATTGCTCTGTTCTTTTGGACTTAATACACTAGATGCATGATGGATAGCGGTCGACGTGTGGAGTAATAGTAGTAGATGCAGAAAGTATCGGTCTACTTGTTTTGGACGTGATGCCTATAGATATAATGATTGCCATAGATGACGTCACGACTTTGCGCGGTTCTATCAATTGCTCGACAGTAATTTGTTCACCCACCGTCTACTTGCTTTCATGAGAGAAGCCACTAGTAAACACTACGGCCCCCGGGTCTATTCACACCTATCGTTTCCACTTTCGCTTTTACTTTGCTTTTCTTACTTTGTTGCTTTCAGTTCTCACTTGGCAAACAATCTATAAGGGATAGACAACCCCTTTATAGCGTTGGGAGCAAGCTTTTTGTGTTTGTGAAGGCACTTGTGATACTCCTTCACTGGATCGATACCTTGGTTCTCAAACTGAGGGAAATACTTACCTCCGCTGTGCTACATCACCCTTTCCGCTTCGAGGGAACACCAACGCAAGGCTCCAAGGCCACGGGGGAAATCATTTGCATATTTGCCTAGGAAGTCCCTTAAGGCGTAGCCGTAGCAGAAGGATTCCTGGTGCCGTCAACACACCTATTTCTAGCGCTGTTGGAAGATCTTTTGTTGCAGTAGCGATGTGTCGGGTCATTCGCGATAAACTAAGAGCAGCTCAGTCCCGTCAGAAGAGCTATTATGATAGCAAGCATCGTGACATTTCTTATGAGCTCGATGACTTCGTCTATCTCAAGGTGTCGCCTATGAAGGGTACGCAATGCTTTGGCATCAAAGGCAAGCTTGCGCCTCGTTTCGTTGGTCCGTTCAGAGTGGTTAGCAAGAAAGGCGACCTTGCATACCAGCTTGAGCTCCCATCAAACTTTGCAAATGTGCATGATGTGTTCCATGTTTCTCAGCTCCGGAGGTGCTTCAAGACCCCCGAGTGCACTGTTCATCTTCAAGACATCGACCTTCAACCCGACCTATCTTATCGTGAGCATCCAGTTGCTGTTCTCGAGGAGACTGAGCGCAAGACCTGCAACAAGACTGTCAAATTTCTCAGAGTGCAGTGGTCACACCATTCTGATAAAGAGGCTACTTGGGAAGGCGAGGATCACCTCCGTTCTGAATTTTCGGAGTTCTTTCAGGTGTAGAACTCGGGGCGAGATCTTTTTGTAGTGTGGGAGAGTTTGTAATGCCCCAAGAGTGTATCTTTCCCTTTTTGGAACCTTCTCTATGTGGGTCCAACTTGTCATTGACATGAGGTTATATGCATGGGATATTTCATGTGGTGCTTCCCCTGTTTTATTCTCTTTTGCATGCATGCATCCATGCCATCTCATTCATCCTTGCTTTTGTATTGTTGTTCTTGTGTTCCATGAGTTGTGATGTGATGTTGGTGTGTGTGATAAGTGGACTTAAGGAGTAGTGCAATGGTAGTAGGAAGCTTTGTGGTTGCTCTAGGTTTATAAAAACTTCCCCCTTTCTTTTATCTCAAGATCAGTTTCACTTGATCCTTTCCTGTTTTAAAAATGTCCTTGAATTAGTATATTTTGTGGTGGAGATGGAGATGTGATTTTGCTGTTTTAAATCCATATTTGAAAGGTGCAAATATTCCCAAAACAGATAAAATAAATGCTGTTTTGAAATATTTAGTTGCCCCAAATAATTCTTTTCTATTTTATTCAAATGGGTCATAATTCCCTTATGTCCATGGGGTATTTTGTTTTATTTTAAACTCCATCAGTTTTTGCCTTGGTTTTAATTCTTTCTATGGTTTATTTAAAATAGAAAAACCCCTCAGGGTTTCTTTCGCTCTTCCTGGTGCCAACTTGGGCCACCACTCTTCCTCCTGTGGCCCAGCTTCCTCTCTTCCCGCGCGGCAGCCCACCTGCGCGTCCCTCCTTCCTCCCCCTGACGGCGTCTACCCCCCGTGCCGCTTTCCATCTGAAGTACAAAGAGAGGGAGGTGCGGCATGACGTCGTCCATCCCATCAGAGCCCCCTAAAGCCTCGGCGTCCAGGCCTTCTTTCCTAGGGTTCCGCGCCTTCCCCATCCGTGCCGCCACCATCTCCCTCCTCCTCTCCTTCCCCCTCAGGTAAGGCTCTGTAGATCACAAGCACAGAGAGAGAGCACCACGCCGCCGACGTCCGCCGTGCTCCTGTTGTCTCTGGCGCTGGCTGCCATGTCCAGGGGCTCGGGGCTGCACTCCGCGCTCCATTCCCATCCTCGGTGAGTCCGGGGAGCGACCTCACCAACGGGCAGCTCCTCGTCAACCGCGTGCACCCAGTGTTCTTCCTCCCATGCATCGGTTCTGCACCGCGCCCCTGCTTCTTCTTCAGATCGCCGACTTCGTCAGGCCTTCCTCCCGATCGGCCTCACCCTCCTTCCCTCGGTGAGACCTAGCTCCTCCCTCCTTCCACGTGGTATATGCGGAACATGGCTCATCCCCGTGCCTCTGTACCGAGAGGAGATCGATAGTTAGATGCATGTGTGATCTGTGCAGGTTGTGTGGTGATGCTTGTGCAGGTAGATGTAGAGTAGTAGTAGCGTAGATGCTCCCCTCTCTGGCGCGGTGTAGCAGCAACAGCAGAGCATGCTCCGGAGGCCTCTCTTCCATCAGCGCCTCTGTGTGCAATCAGAGCATCAGGCCGTATTTGTAGGTTAGCTGCTTAGATCTCTCTGATGTGTCAAGTCCCCGATGCATATCCCAGTGGTTTGCAGTGCGTGCGTGTTGTATGTGTTGGCCTGTAGGTGCTGGGTTCAAGTCCCAGGGTTGCCACCCCCTTTTTATTTTCCTTTTGTTTGCACAGTAGATGCACGTAGTACCATACCTGGCAAGATCTCCCTATTCTGTTGATGAAATGTCAAGTAGCAGGGTGGAGTTGGCCTTGGGATTGATCCTGGGGGTCTTGGGTTCGAAACCCAGACCCGCCCCTTTATTTTCTTTGCTTTACTTTGCTATTTTCTTTTATAGCTTGATATATTGTTGCTTTGATTGATCAACAGCTTATGTGGTATTTATTTAAGTTCTTAACAACATGTTGATCCTAGTAGTTTGCTAGCTATGTTGTATGTATGTGAAGGACCTTGTGTGCATAGGTGTTATGTGAGTTAGCTCATGTTTGGGAGTGAGCTTAGCATGTATAGATGTGTAGTAACATGTTGTGTGTGCGAGGTATCTTGTGTGGGTATGGCACCAGGTGATGTTGATTATGTGCATGAGTGTGGTGCAAGCACCAAGGGTGGTATATATGCATCTCTTGTGCAAGTATGTGATGTGAGTGTGTGTGTGGGTTTTCCCCCTCACCTACCTTGTGTATATGTAAGTGCTCTTGTCATGAGTGTGTGTAAGTGTGTGGTGACGCACACATGCTCAAGGCTTGGTGAGACTTGGATGTGCACATGTGCTAACTTGTGTGTGTAGGAGAGGAATGCATGATGTGTGTGTAGTTAGCGGAGTATTCACTTTAGCATGTGTAGGTGACTTTTATGCTTGTGCTTGTTGTAGGTGTGTGGGAATGGTGATGTGCTATGGAACACATACATGAGGTCAAAACCCTCATGTCACCATTGGACTTGTGAGAGTGTGCATAAGCTTGTGTAGTTGTTGATCTAGTGAAAAACACATGTGATGATGCACTATTCACTATATGTGATTCCATGTGGTTTTTCTTTTCAAGTTTGTGCCCTTTTAATCTATGCAAGTACCTAGGTATTATATATGTTTTTGGGGTAGAATCATCCCAGGAATCCAATGGTGAAATCAGTTTTACCTTTGGAGATGACATATTTCAGATTTGTTCTATGTTTGGAACTTGGTTCCATGAGATGTGGTGAGCCCAAGAGGTTGATTCTTTGTTCTGGAAGTAGAGGGTGACCCCCTCTACCACATGTTGGTTTTGTTTCATGCTTAGGAATTCATATGTGCAAGTTGTGCCTAGTCAAAGTAGGCATGTGGCTCAAATTCTAGTTTAGTGAAAATCTGTGATTTTCACTAAGTCTGAGAATTTGTTTATATTTTCTTCTCCTGTTGTTGAGGTTGTAGAGGTCCATGTGTTGTGATTCAGCCTTAGCTATCAACTGGAAAGTTGTACCTTTTGTGTTTCTCTAGCTCCCTATAAATTTTAATTCCATTTGGATCCCTGTAGATATTGTTTTGGGTGCTGCCAAAATGCTTCAGAGCTTAAACAGCTAGTGAGAATCTGAAATTTTCACAAAGTCCGTGAAAACTGATATTTTTGGCCAAGTTAGCAGCTGTGTAACTTTCTGTGTGTAACTCCTTTGAATTAGCTTATTGATCATGCTTGTAGTACTTTTGAATAGCTTCTGCCACATATCCTATTTGGCATGTTTGGGTGGCTGTAGGTGCTTTGCATGTGGCTCTCAAAAGGCTATGATGCTGTTTATGGCAGATTGTATAGTTTTGATGTTTTGATGCTTGTGAGTGCATAGTTGATGGTGTGGTGATATTATTTGCACCACCCCATCCATGCTGGTTTGATTTATGTCTTGGCAACCTGGAAATACCAGAAGTATGCCATTGGTGTGTGTTGTGATGGATTTGACACGAAGGACTCTATTTCTTGTTTCGTTGTTTCCCGTTGATCCGTAGCTCCGTTTGTAACATTCTTTATATCGTTTTGCACCGTTTTCACATGACGCATCTGTTAATGTCATCCTCATGCATGTCAATATATCTTAGAGTTCAGTTCTGTCCAGGAACTTGTATTTCCTTCTCATGCATGTGCAAGTGAGTAGAATAGAGTTGCAGGTTCATTTTCATCTGATGCATCATGTGCTTGTTGCATCTTGATGTGCTGTTGTTCATTGGATGCTATTTTAAAGTTGGGTAGCACCGGGGTCGGAGAACGAGTACGTGGATCCGGGAGAGTACGTACAGGAAGAACAAGAGCAGTTCCAAGCTGAGGACATCAGAGGCAAGATGATATGACCTTGATTCCATCTCTAGACTTGTTATGCTAGATTACATTTGTTCCGTCATATGCTCGCTGCCTACCACTGAAATAATTGCCTCCTGATATTGCCATGAAACCCATACACTTTCCCTTCCTAGCAAATCTTGAATGGCTAAGTAGGCTTTGCTCAGCTACTAATGTTAGCGTTGCTAGGTGCAGGTGCCTTGTCTCATGTGATAACATGAGTTGATATCATTATGTTAAATCTGTTGTTTAATTAATGCACGTATATACTTGGTAATTAACGGAAGGCCTAGCCTTTTTCCAGGTGTTTTGTTCCGTTATTGTCGCCATAGTTACCGGCTACCGGTGTTTGATTCCATAATGATCGTTGCTAACACGTTCGGGGTTGTTATGGGGACCCCCTTGATAAATCCCGTAGTGCGAAGACTTATCTGGCAGGATCCAACATTGTTGTTAATTTGCTAATCACTTAATAATAATCTGCATAGGGAATGATCACCCCGAGGATCTTTAATCAACAACCCGGGCCAGTGATCCTCATGAGTGTTGGTCCAACCTCGTCTGCCTGCGGGGCCACCACAAGGAAACTTGAGGTTTGGTTCTCGTAGCTAGTTCCATCCGTCGTGTCCTAAGACTGAGATACGCGGCTCTTATCAGGGTCATCGACACGACGGGAGGTCCTGCTAGTCTTGTCTTACCTTAGTGATATATCTTGCGTATAGGAATCCCGGTGAAGCTTTGGTTCTCCCTAGACTTGAGATTTTCCTCTAAGGAATCCGATGAGATCACGAGATTCGTGATAGAGGATTACTTTGCGGCCCGTGACCGTTTGTGATGGACTAGTTGGAGCACCCCTGTAGGGTATAATATTTCGGAAAGCCGTGCCCGCGGTTATGTGGCAACTTGGAATATTTGTTGACATCCGGTTATAGATAACATAAACATAACTCTATAAAATTGCCAACTGTGTGCGTAACCGTGACTGTCCCCTTCGAAGATCTCTCTTCGATCGGGAACATGGTGGGGTTATGATTGACGTAAGTAGGTGTTCACGATCACTTAGTGATCAGTTAATCATCGAACGCTAGTACAGACCACCTTCATACTTGTTCTACGTAAGTTAGCCACCATATATGCTTAGGATGATGCAACCTAAATACTCCACCTTCCTTACCAAATAACTTGACTAGTTCTCGCACCGAGGTCATAGATTGCTGAAACCCCGTGGCTCACAGATTCCTTGACAACACCAACAGGTTCAGGTACCCCCGAGACAGGTGATCCCAACGGCACGCAGCTGGCGTGGCAGTACGATGAGGAGAACGACCGCATGTACGTGAACTATCCAAAAGACTGAGGCGTGGTCGTGATCGTGGGCAAGCATGCAGGGTAGTGATATGTCTCAAACGTATCTATAATTTTTGATGGTTTCACGATGTTATCTTGTCTTCTTTGGTTGTTTTATGTACCTTTTATATCTTTTTTGGGAGTAACTTATTAATTCAGTGCCAAGTGCCAGTTCCTGTTTTTCCATGTTTTTGACTCTTTTGAGATCTGATTTTGGAATGGAGTCCAAACGGAATAAAAACCCCGAAATGATTTTTCCCGAACGGAAGAAGACCAGGGGGCCTTTGGGCCAAGCCAGGTGGGCTCCAGGGAGCCCACAAGCTCCCACCACGCCACCAGGGGGGAGGTGGCGGTGGGCAAGCTTGTGGCCTCCCTGGCCGTCCCCCTAACCTTGGTCTTTGGCCTATAAATTCCCAAATATTCCGAAAAAAATCAGGGAGCCTCGAAAATACTTTTCCGCCGCCGCAAGCTTCCGTTTCCGCGAGATCTCATCTGGAGACCCTTCCTTGCACCCTGCCGGAGGGGACTTTGGAGTTGGAGGGCTTCTTCATCATCATCATCGCCCCTCCAATGACTCGTGAGTAGTTCACTTCAGACCTACGGGTCCGTAGTTAGTAGCTAGATGGCTTCTTCTCTCTCTTGGATCTTCAATACAAAGTTCTCCATGATCTTCATGGAGATCTATCGGATGTAATCTTCTTTGGCGGTGTGTTTGTCGAGATCCGATGAATTGTGGATTTGTGATCAGATTATCTATGATATATATTTGAGTCTTTGCTGATTTCTTATATGCATGATTTGATATCCTTGTAAGTCTCTCCGAGTCTTGGGTTTTGTTTGTCCAACCAGATCTATGATTCTTGCAATGGGAGAAGTGCTTGGTTTTGGGTTCTGCCATGTGGTGACCTTTCCCAGTGACAGTAGGGGCAGCAAGGCACACATCAAGTAGTTTCCATCAAGGGTAAAAGGATGGGGTTTTTTATCATTGGTTTGAGATTATCCCTCTACATCATGTCATCTTGCTTAAGGCGTTACTCTGTTCTTATGAACTTAATACACTAGATGCATGCTCGATAGCGGTAGACGTTTGGAGTAATAGTAGTAGATGCAGAAAGTATCGGTGTACTTGTTTCGGACGTGATGCCTATAGAAACAATCATTGCATAGATATCGTCACGACTTGGCACAGTTCTATCAATTGCTCGACAGTAATTTGTTCACCCACTGTCTACTTGCTTTCATGAGAGAAGCCACTAGTAAACACTACGACCCCCGGGTCTATTCACATCCATCGTTTACACCTCCGCTTTTACTTTGCTTTGTTACTTTGTTGCTTTCAGTTCTCACTTGGCAAACAATCTGTAAGGGATTGACAACCCCTTCATAGCGTTGGGAGCAAGGTTTTGTGTTTCTCCAGGATCTTGAGATACTCCTGCACTGGATTGATACCTTGGTTCTCAAACTAAGGGAAGTACTTACCACCGCTACGCTACATCACCCTTTCTGCTTTGAGGGAACACCAACGGGGGAAATCCTTTGCATACTTGCCTAGGAAGTCCCTTAAGGCGTAGCCGCAGCTGAAGGATTCCTGGTGCCATTGCTGAGGAGTATCAAGCAACACTCCTATTTCTGGCGCCGTTGGAAGGTCTTTTGTTGCAGTAGCAGAAGTATTTCTGGTGCCGTTGCCGGGGATACACAGCAAACATCAGAAGTATTTCTGCCGCTGTTGCCGAGGAGGAGAAATCAAGATCTATCCAAGTAGGTCTCACAAACTCTTCTCTTGCATTTACTTTTGTTGCCAGTTGCCTCTCGTTTTCCTCTCCCCCACTTCACATTTTCCGTTTTCATTTGCCTTTCTCCTTTGCCGTTTTCTTTTGCCTTTTTCGTTTTCCCTTTTTCTCGCTTGCTTTCTGTTCGCTTGTGTGCCGTGTGCCCTCAATATGCTTGCATCTTTGCTTGCTGAAAATCTAGTGATATGGATCCTCATCCACTTGCTAGTCTCTTTAAGAGACCCACTCGTATGGAACAAATTGCTAGTGAGTTGAGGACAATTGACTATTTCTTTGGAGTTTTGCGTAAGATGCGTGAATATGAAAATTGTGAGGAAGAAATTCATGAAATGATTCACGAGGGCTCCTTGAATGAAAAGCATGATTGCAATGGTTTCACTATAAATCCTACTAGTGAGAATCATGCTAAAAATATGCAAAACCCTAAGCTTGGGGATGCTAGTTTTGCTTTGACCACTACTTATTTCAATAATCATGATTGGGGTGATGATCTTTCTTATGATCTTGAAAATTTGTTTAAACCTCATGATGAATATGATATTTTCAATGATATTGAAAGTGGGTTTGGAGAAGTCATGACTTTAGTTGATGATAATCCCACTATTTTCGAAGAGCGTCAACTTTGCATGCATGTGGATCATGAAAAGAATATCCTTTGTGATAGTTGCATTGTTGAATTCGAATATGATCCCACATGTAATAGCTATGAGAGAGGAAAATATTGTGGTAGAAACTTTCATGTTTCCAAATTACCTCTCGTTATGTGGAGATTGCTATTGTCTCTTTCTTCTTCCTTGCATATGGCAACTATTGGTTGTCTTGACAATTCTGTTTTCCTATAAAATGCCTATGCATAGGAAGTATGTTAGACTTAGATGTGATTTTCACATGCTTTAGGATGCTCTCGTTGTGCTTCAATTCTTGTCTTTTGTGTGAGCATCATTGATGCCTAGCTAAGGGCGTTAAACAATAGCGCTTGTTGGGAGGCAACCCAACGAATCTATCCTTTTTCTTTCTGTTTTGTGTTTTCCACACTTTCATAATTCTATTATGATTGTGTTTTTTGTGTTTCTTTTTGCGTTTGTGCCAAGAAAACCCGTTATGATTAGTCTTGAGGATGATCGTTTGGTCATGCTGGAAAAGACAGAAACTTTCTGTTCACGAAAATAATTTTCATTTTTATGTAAGAGCTTTTGAGTTGATTCTTTTTGCTGCTGATTTCTACGCAAATTCTTCAGACTTTCGTAATTTTTCGGAATTTTTGAAATGCCAGAGGTATACGAAACATACAGATTGCTACAGACTGGTCTGCTGTTAACAGATTCTATTTTTGTTGTGTTGGTTGCTTATTTTGATGAAGCTATGGATAGTATCGGGGGGTATTAGCCATGGAAGATTGAAAGTACAGTAACCCAACATCAGCACAAGTAGAATTTAAGTTTGCTACAGTACCTAAGGAAGTGGTGGTTTGCTTTCTTGTACTAATGTTATCACGAGTTTGTGTTTAAGTTTCGTGTTGTGAAGTTTTCAAGTTTTGGGTGAAGTTCTTATGGACAAAGAGATAAAAGAGTGGCAAGAGATCAAGCTTGGGGGTGCCCAAGGCACCCGAAGACATTCAAGGATGCCGTAAAAGCCTAAGCTTCGGGATGCCCCGAGAAGGCATCCCCTCTCTCGTCTTCAATCCATCGGTAACGTTACTTGGGGCTATATTTTTATTCACCACATGTTATGTGTTTTTGCTTGGAGCGTCTTGGATCGTAGGAGTCTTTTATTTTTGTTGTGTCACAATCATCCTTGCTGCACACCTAGAGAGAGAGACATGCACACACCCTGATTTTGTCAAGCTTCACTTATATCTTTTGGTAGACAATTCAGCTCACATGTGCTTCACTTATATCTTTTGAGCTAGATACTTTTGCTCTATGAGCTTCACTTATATCTTTTAGAGTGCAGCGGTGTGTGGCTTGGTAGTTGATCTATGCTTTGAAAGTAGTCTCAAAAGGGGTAGTTATCCAAAGGGATACGAAAACTTCCACCTTCATGTGCATTGAATAGTTAGAGAAGTTTGATTCATCTCAATTAGTTTTGAGTTGTGGTTATGGTAATATTGAAGTCATGCTAGTAAGGTGTTGTGGATCTAGAAATACTTGTGTTAAAGTTAGTGATTCCCGTAGCATGCACGTATGGTGAACCGCTATGTGATGAAATCTGAGCATGATTAGTATATTGATTGTCATCCTTTGCGTGGTGGTCGGGATCGCGAGATGGTTTATACCTACCAACCCTTCCCCTAGGAGTATGCGTTGAATTCTTTGATTCGATTACTAATAAAACTTTTGCAACAAGTATATGAGTTCTTCATGACTAATGTTGAGTCCATGGTTTATATGCACTTTCACCTTCCACCATCACTATCTTCTTAGTGCCGTGGAATTTTCGCCGGTGCACAAAACCCACCATTAGCCTCCCTCAAAACAGCCACCATACCTACCTATTATGGCTTTTTCAAAGTCATTCCGAGATATATTGCCATGCAACTACCACCATGATATGTGCCTCCACGTCTACATTGCCATTGCATGATCGTAAGATAGCTAGCATGATGTTTCCATTGATGTCTATGCCATGCTAGATCATTGCCACGGTACACTACCGAAGGCATTCCATATAGAGTCATCATTACTCTAAGTTTTGAGTTGAAAGTGTGATGATCATCATTAATGGAGCATTGTCCCATGTGAGGAAATAAAAGAGGCCAAAGAAGCCGACCAAAAAAAAGAGGCCAAAGAGCCCACCAAAAAAATGAGAGAAAAAGAGAGAAGGGACAATGCTACCACTTTTTCCACACTTGTGCATATTAAGCACCATGATCTTCATGATTGAGAGTCTCTCGTTTTGTCACCACTATATATCTAGAGGGAAATTTTCATTATATAACTTGGCTTGTATATTCCAATGATAGGCTTCCTCAAAATTGCCTTAGGTCTTCGTGAGCAAGCAAGTTGGATGCACACCCACTAGTTTTCTTTAAGAGGTTTCACATACTCGTAGCTCTAGTGCATCATTTGTATGACAATCCCTACTCATTCACATTGATATCTATTGATGAGCATCTCCACAGCTCATTGATATGCCTAGTTAATGTGACTATCTTCTCCTTTTTTTGTCTTGCAACCTCCACCACATTCCACACCATTTATAGTGCTATAACCATGGCTCACGCTCATGTATTGAGTGAGAGTTGAAAATGTTTGAGAAAGTAAAATTGTGAAACAATTACTTGGCCAATACCGGGGTTGTGCGTGATTTAAATTCGTTGTGCAATGATGATAGAGCATAGCCAGACTATATGCTTTTGTAGGGATAACTTTCTTTTCGCCTTGTTATTTTGAAAGTTCATGATTACTTTGCTAGTTTGCTTGAATTATTATTGTTTCCACGTCAATAGCAAACTATTGTTTTGAATCTAATGGATCTAAACATTCACGTCATTGGTTTGAGATTATCCCTCTGCATCATGTCATCTTGCTTAAGGCGTTACTCTGTTCTTTTGGACTTAATACACTAGATGCATGCTTGATAGCGGTTGACGTGTGGAGTAATAGTAGTAAATGCAGAAAGTATCGGTCTACTTGTTTTAGACGTGATGCCTATAGAAACAATCATTGCATAGATATCGTCACGACTTTGCATAATTCTATCAATTGGTCGACAGTAATTTATTCACCCACCGTCTACTTGCGTTCATGAGAGAAGCCACTAGTAAACACTATGGCCCCCGGGTCTATTCACATCCATCGTTTACACCTTCGCTTTTACTTTTCTTTGTTACTTTGTTGCTTTCAGTTCTCACTTGGCAAACAATCTATAAGCGATTGACAACCCCTTCATAGCGTTGGGAGCAAGTTTTTGTGTTTGTGCAGGATCTTGAGATACTCCTCCACTGGATTGATACCTTGGTTCTCAAACTGAGAGATGTACTGACCACCGCTACGCTACATCACCCTTTCCGCGTCGAGGGAAGACCAACGCAAGGCTCCAAGGCCACGGGGGATATCCTTTTCATACTTGCCAAGGAAGTCCCTTAAGGCGTAGCCGCAGCTGAAGGATTCCTGGTGCCGTTGCTGAGGAGTATCAAGCAACACTCCTATTTCGGGCGCCGTTGGAAGGTCTTTTGTTGCAGTAGCAAAAGTATTTCTGGCGCCGTTGCCGGAGATACACAGCAAACATCAGGTAGCATAGTCATTTCTCATGTTTTGTAGTCCGTAGCGGAACTACCTTGTTTGGATGCGTGATTTAACTGTGATATATTTATGAGATGGAAACTGAATCTCTTATTGTCATTCTACTTTTATTATGTATGTGCTATGTTACTGTGCTTGCGAAACGCTTAGATGCGGTTCTTTCCAATTCGGAGCCCCGTTCCCTAAATCGGAAAGGACCGCATCTTAGTCGTTACACTGGCCCACGCGGCAGGCGAGCAAGGCGCTTCTCATTGTGCTCGCTCCCGAGTGGGAGCCGCTGGCGGCGCGGCGCGGCGCGGGCTCTAGGGCGGCGGAGATGGGTTCCCGGACCGGATCCAGCCGGCGGGGAAGCTTCACGGCGCGAGGGGCGGCAGATCCGGGCGCAGCCTGCCCGGATCTGGCCGAAGACGGGGTCGGAGGCGAGCAACAGCTGCGGCATCGGCTGGCTAGCCCGAGGGGGACTCCAAGGCGGCGGTGACGGGACATGGCAGGCGGCCGGTAGGGAGGCCAAGGGGGCTGGCCGGCGGCTGCCAGAGGCGGCGCGCGAAGGGGCTCTGCCGACGGGAGGCCGACGGCGTGCGGCACCAGGGGGCGCGGGAGCACAACACGGCTCGGGGCAGGCTCGGGTGAGCGACCGCTTGGGGCGAAACAGGCCCGGGCGGGCCTCGCGTGGGCTCGCGGGCCCGGCGGCGGCTCTGAGGAGGGAGGGAGGAGAGAGAGAGGCTAGAGTTTGGTGGGGTGGCGCGAAAAACGAGGAGGTGAGAGAGGGGGCCAGATTAGGCAGGTTTTGGGGTCTATTTATAACAATGGGGGGGGCTAGATTTAGCAGTTTTTCGCCCCGGTTTCAACTGCGCAATCTAAATCAAACGATCTCGAATGCGGGGAGGGCTAAGTGGCTGTGTAGAGTAGGCTAGCCGGAGACGAGAGGGAAACGGGCACCCGAGAACGTGATTTACAATACTGAAAAACGTCCGATGAATAACCGAAGACGGTGCCTCTACGGTTGACCGCTCAGGTACCACACGAACACCGATTGCGACGAAATTTGACAGGCGGCCTGTCTATGCTATATTAAGACCGCACGCCAAGTTTCAACCCAATCAGATAAAGTTTTACACACTTTTTAGAAAGAAGGTTTTGACGATGCCGCGGGTGCGTGCGTGTGTGGTCGGGCTCGAAACGATCAACGACGAACGCGGAGAGAACGGGTAACTATTAACGGATGCAAGTTTGAAAACTGGCGGCAACAGAGATGCCGATGCAATGCAGATAATGCGAATGATTAGATGATGATGCGACAAATAAAATAATCACACAACGAAAATGGAATAAAGGGGGAATCTTTTGGAGCGTCGGTCTCGGGCTGTCACAATATAGCTCCCATGGTCTGCCCAAGGCAGCCACCAGGCAGAGAAGGAAGCTAAATTCTGATGAGGAGGATTCAGACTTTGTGCCTGAAGAGATTTCAGCTGCTTTGAAGGCCCCTCCTAAGAAGGTTGTTAGGAAATTCACTGCTACTCCAGCTAATCTGAGAGGACCTGAGTATGCCAGGAAGAGCACTGAGCTTTCCAAGGATGCACCTGCAAAGAAAGCTGGTGTGAAGAGGCCCAGGAACAGAACTGTCCATCTTGTTGGCAGAAAAACTTCCATGTATGAAGATCCAAAAGTTGATGAGGAAGATGCTCCTGAGGAGATCCCAATTCCTCCCAAGAAGAAGAAGTTGATGGCTCACGCCATGAAGTCTGCTCCTAAGCCTGCTGCCAAAGCAAAGAAGGCTCTAGCTTCCAAGAAGACCACCAAAGACATACTTGCAGCTGCCAAAGCAAAAGGCCCTGCATCGAGTGCGCCTGCTGCAGAGGAAGAAGAAGATGAGAATGCTCCAGTTCTCACGAAGCTCAGACCATTCCTTCCACTCCACAATGCTACTCGTCCTATAGCAGATGATATGAAGAAGAGGAAGGATGTCGGACTAAGAAAGTGGAGATCCCTTGATCCATATGCTGTGAGGAGAAGAACTGGTGTTGATCCAAGGTTTCACACCAAAGAACAACAAGACTTTTATGAGACTATATATCTTATTTGACAAGAGTCCTGCTGTCAGTGATATTAGGTATGTCGATTGGGAATACATAAAAGATAATGAAGATTTCTTTCCACATGTCCGAGAAAACTTCAAGGCCGTGGACATTGAGAAATTTGTTGGGAAGGAGATGACCCCATGGAATGACGAGCTGATCATGGAATTCTATGCAACTGTTCATTTCTACGATGATTCTTTAGTCTGGATGACTGATGGTCACAAGTATGAAGCCACAATTGCTGAATGGGCTGCTATCGTTGGTGCCCCCAAGAAGGAAGATTGAGATGTAGATGTGTATGTAGAAGCAAAGCACAGTCACAACTCAATGGCCAATATGTACAAGACAATTCCACAAAATGGATGTGAAGGTAATTGAGTTGACCACCATTGTCAAACAGCTTCAACATGAAGTTGACTTTGTGGAGATTCCACACTCAGAGGATGAAGATGAAGATGAAGATGACGATGATGACGAGGATAAGTCTCCTCCTCCCACTACTACTAGGTTCAACACCAGGCCTTGGTCAGCTGCTATTCTAGCTCAGGAGACAAGTCACACATCTTCAGCGCAAGCTTCAACACCTTCAACACCAGCTCCATCTTAAGAACCTCGAGTATCAAATCATCTAGCTCCAGGAACATCAACATATGACTTTGCAGATGCTATTCTATCGACTCCATCATCAGCTGCCCAGAGAGATGAGTAGTTCTATACTTTTGAGCTTTTTGGTAACTTGTTGCCAAAGGGGAGAAATGTATAGATCATAGACTTCGTGTGAGAGAGAGATTTTGACTTTATTTTCTCTCATTTGGTTTTAAAAACTTTGGTTGTTGGATGACTTTATCCTATTTGTGTGATTGATCATATGCTTTATCCTGTGTGATCCTACGATATCATCTCTTAGCTATCTTTATGATGATCACTCATTTATCTTGTTGGTGTCATGTGCACTGCTATTATTTTTACGCACCACCAAGATTCATGTGACATGGAAGAGTAAATAATTATCCAAATCGATTTTGCATTTCCACTCAAACGCAAATTTTAAATAATGCACAAATTTAGAGGGAGCTCTTGCTTTTCACATACTTCTCAAAGCGTCAATGCTAATCATTGATTATATCTTCTGTCGAAGCTTTGATCTATATTATGCCATCAATTACCAAAGAGGGGGAGATTTAAAGCACAATTGCTCCCTATGGTGGTTTTGATAATTGATCACAACGTATGCATCATTAGACTAATGTGTTCTCCAAGTATATTTTAGAAAAGTTCAAAAGATGCTATGGCTTAAGGTTTTTGTGGAGATGCCCCTTGATGCAAGGAAGGAATAATATTGGCTCAAGCTTCAAGCTAGAAGACTCTTCATTTTATATTTGTGAGAAATCACTTTTTTAGTCCATAGGAAAGCCAATACTATTAAAAGGGGCTGATGTAGTAAAATGAACTGATTTCTCAAATGCTCAAATTAGCCACCAAAACACTCAGCCATTTTTCCCACATATCCACTTTGTCAAGTTCCACACTCACAAATTTGGTGTCATCAACATTTCCACATCGGACCCACCGAGTTTGAACCCCAGACAAAACTCTAGCCATTCCCACCAAATCGGTGCTACAGAGTTTGGGTGACCAACATTCTGTTGCCAAGATACACAAAATCGGAATTTCCGAGTTTGAGTATCGGTGCCACCGAGTTTTGCCATCTGACCGTTACTCACCTTTTCGGTGCCACCGAGATTGGCCATCTGACCGTTAGTCACCTTTTCGGTGCCACCGAGTTGTATATATTGGTATCACCGAGATTCAAAAGTTCACACCTTTAGTGCTAGTCGGTACCACCAAGTTTCCAACTTCGGTGTCACTGATACGTCTCCAATGTATCTATAATTTTTGATGGTTCCATGTTATTATCTTGTCAACTTTGGATGTTTTGTATGCATTTTATATCTTTTTTGGGACTAACCTATTAACTCAGTGCCAAGTGCCAGTTCCTGTTTTTTCCGTGTTTTTGACCTTTTTCAGAGGACAATTTTAAACGGAGTCCAAACGGAATAAAATCTTCGAAATGATTTTTTACGGAAGAAAAGATACGCAGGGAGCTTGGGAACTAAGGCAAAGGGTCCCGGGGGAGGCCACAAGGCCCCTAGCCGCGGCCTGGGGGGCGCCTAGCAGGCTTGTGGGCCCCCCGTGGCTCCTTTGCCCTACCTCTTCCGCCTATAAATTCCCTAAAAATCTGAAATCACAGGAGGGAGCCACGAAAATACTTTTCTGCCGCCGCAAGCTTCTGTCTCTGCAAGATCCCATCTGTGGCACATTCTAGTGCCCTGCCAGAGGGGAGATTCGGACACGGAGGGCTTCTTCATCAACACCATTGCCTCTCTGATGATGCGTGAGTAGTTAACCATGGACCTTCGAGTCCATAGCTAGTAACCAGATGGCTTCTTCTCTCTCTTGGATCTTCAATACAAAGTTCTCCATGATCTTCATGGAGATATATCCGATGTAATCTTCTTTTGCGGTGTGTTTGTCGAGATCCGATGAATTGTGGACTTAAGATCAGATTATCTATGAATGTTATTTGAGTCTCCTCTGATCTCTTATATGCATGATTTCGTATCGTTGTAATTCTCTTCGAGTTGTGGGTTTCATTTGGCCAACTTGATCTATAATTCTTGCAATGGGAGAAGTGCTTGGTTTTGGGTTCATACCGTGCGGTGACCTCACCCAGTGATAGAAGGGGTAGCAAGGCACGCATCATGTTGTTGCCATCAAGGGTAAAAAGATGGGGTTTATACCTATTGCATGAATTTATCCCTCTACATCATGTCATCTTGCTTAAGGCGTTACTCCATTTTTCATGAACTTAATACACTAGATGCATGCTGGATAGCGGTCGATGTGTGGAGTAATAATAGTTGTTCCAGACAGTATCGGTCTACTTGTCTCAGACTTGATGCCTATATGTATGATCATTGCCTTATATATCGTCATGACTTTGCGCGGTTCTATCAATTGCTCGACAGTAATTCGTTCACCCACCGTAATACTTGCTATCATGAGAGAAGCCTCCAGTGAACACTATGGCCCCCGGGTCTACTTCACATCATATTTTCAACTCTACACTTTTACTTTGTTGCACTTTCTGCTTTCAGATCTCACTTTGCAATCAATCTAGAAGGGATTGACAACCCCTTTATGGCGTTGGGTGCAAGTTTCTTTGTTTTTGCACATGTACTTTGGAGATTTGCCTTGATACTCCTACTGGATTGATACCTTGGTTCTCAAACTGAGGGAAATACTTACTGCTACTGTGTTGCATCACCCTTTCCTCTTCAAGGGAAAAACCAATGCAAGCTCAAGAGGTAGCAAGAAGAATTTCTGGCGCCGTTGTCGGGGAGGAGTATCAAGTCAAGAATAGTCTCCCTTCAACGTGCCAATTTCTGGCGCCGTTGCCTGGGAGGAGTATCAAGTCAAGAATAGTCTCCCGTCAACGTGCCAATTTCTGGCACCGAGGACTATTCTAAGTGAAGCTTATCCAAGTCACTATCGCAAATTCATCTCTTACATTTAGTTTTTTGCCTCTCGTTTTCCCCTCCCCCCACTTCTGAAGAACAAGAATTACAAAAAAAATCCCGTTTTCGTTTGCCCTTTTCTTTCGCTTGCTTTCTGTTCGCTTGTGTGCTTGTCTGCTTGCTGAAGTCACCATTACTGAAAACACCAAACTTTGTGACTTCTCGAATACTAATAAAAAATGATTTTATTAGTACTCCGATTGCTCCCGCCCCTAGTGCGGATTCATATGAAATCAATGCTGCTTTGCTGAATCTTGTTATGAAAGAGCAATTTTCCGGCCTTCCTAGTGAAGATGCCGCATCCCATCTTAATACCTTCATTGAGTTATGCGATATGCAAAAGAAGAAATATGCGGATAATGATCTGAATAATTGAAGCTATTTCCGTTCTCATTGCGAGATCGAGCAAAAACTTGGTTTTCATCTTTGCCCTAAAATAGTATTGATTCTTGGAACAAGTGCAAAGATGCTTATATATCCAAGTATTTTCCATCGGCTAAGATTATCTCTCTCCGTAATGATATCATGAATCTTAAGCAACTAGATCATGAACATGTTGCACAATCTCGGGAGAGAATGAAATTGATGATTAGAAATTGTCCCGTTCATGTCTTGAGTCTTTGGATGATTATACAAATTTTCTATGCTGGTTTGAATTTTTCTTCTACAAATATCTTGGATTCTGGCTCCGGTGGAACTTTCATGGAAATCACATTAGGATAAGCTACAAAACTCCTAGACAATATCATGACAAACTTTTCTCAATGGCACACTGAAAGGTCACCTACTTGTAAAAAAGTGCATGTTATAGAAAAAATGAATTCTCTGAGTGCTAAGATGGATGAGTTAATGAAATTGTTTGCTAGTAAAGGTGCTCCTCTAGATCCAAATGATATGCCTTTGTCTTCCTTGATTGAGAGTAGCAATGAGAGCTCGGATGTTAATTTTGTTGGTAGGAATAATTTTCGCAACAACAATGCTTTTAGAGGAAACTATATTCCTAGGCCTTTTCCTAGTAATCCCTCTAATAACTTTGGCTATTGCTACAACAATGCTCTTGGAAATTACAATAGATTACCCTCTGATCTAGAGAGTAATATTAAAGAGTTTATCAACTCGCAAAAGATTTTCAATGCATCCATAGAAGAAAAACTGCTCCAAATTGATGACTTGGCTAGGAGTGTTGATAGAATGTCTCTTGATATTGATGCTTTGAAATTGAGATGTGCTCCTCCCAAGATCAATATGGATGAAACTTTGAAAGCTATGCGTGTTTCCATCAATTAGAGTAAATAAAGAACCGCCCAAATTCGTGCTAGACATGAATGTCTTAAAAAGGAGTGTTCTCGTGATGAGAATCACGAAGATCTTAAAGTGCTTGGTGTGACTCCCATTGAATCCTTGTTTTCTAATGTCAAACCCAATGATCATGGGGCTGGATATGAATCCACCTTGGTTGAGAAACACCCCAATGATTCGGAGTCTATCTATCTTGATGTTAAAAGCATTGAAAGTGGAGTAGAGGATATCAAAACTTTGAGTAGTAATGAAATTACTACTTTGGATTTCAAGGAATTCAATTATGATAGTTTCTCTTTGATTGAATATATTTCCTTGATGCAATCCATGCTAAACTCTCCACACGCTTATAGCCAAAACAAGGCCTTTACCGATCATATCGTCGATGCTATGATGAAATCTCTTGAAGAGAAACTTGAGTTGGAAGTTTCTATTCATAGAAAACTTCATGATGAGTGGGAACCTACTATCAAAATCAAGATCAAAAACTATGAATGCAATGCTTTGTGTGATTTGGGTGCTAGTGTTTCCGCTATTCCAAAGTCTTTATGTGATGTTTTGGGCTTCAATGATATTGATGAGTGCTCTCTTAATTTGCATCTTGCGGATTCTACTGTTAAGAAACCTATGGGAAGGATCAATGATGTTCTTATTATTGCAAATAGGAACTATGTACCCGTAGATTTCATTGTGCTTGATATTGATTGCAATCCAACATGTCCTATCATTCTTGGTAGACCTTTCCTAATGACTATTGGTGCTGTCATCGAATGAAGGAAGGGAATATTAGATTTCAATTTCCATTAAAGAAGGGCATGGAACATTTTCCTGGAAAGAAAATAAGATTGCCTTATGAATCCATGATGGGGGCTACTTATGGTTTGAGCACCAAAGACGACGATACTTGATGCTATCGCCTTATGCCTAGCTAAGGGCGTTAAACAATAGCGCTTGTTGGGAGGCAACCCAATGAATTTATCTTTGCTTTTTTGCTTTATGTTTTGTTGTGTCCACACCATCATAATTCTGTTATGATTGTGTTTTTTGTGTTTCTTTTTGTGTTTATGCCAAGTAAAACCTTTATGACTAGTTTTGGTGATGGTTGTTTAATCTTGGTGAAAAAGACAAAAACTTTACGCTCACGAAATTATTTTTAATTCCTATCCAGAAAGAGCTTTTGAGTTGATTATTTTTGCTGGTGGTTGATATGCCAATTGCCCTACTTTTCATAATTTGTCACAATTTTTGGGATACCAGAAGTATATGAAGTATACAGATTGCTACAGACTCGTCTGTTTTTGACAGATTCTGTTTTTGTTGTGTTGATTGCTTATTTTGATGAAACTATGGATATTATCGGGGAGTACTAGCCATGGAAAAGTGAGGATACAGTAATCTAACACTAATATAAATAGAAATCAAGTTTGCTACAGTACCTAAAGAGGTGGTGGTTTGTTTTCTTATGCTTCTGCTATGCCAAAAATTCTGAAAAATTATGACAATTAGGGCAATTGGCATATCAACCCGCAGAAAAAAGAATCAACTCAAAAGCTCTTTCTGGATAGGAATTAAAAATAATTTCGTGAGCGTAAAGTTTCTGTCTTTTTCAGCAAGATCAAACAACCATCACCAAAACTAGTCATAAAGGTTTTACTTGTCACAAACACAAAAAGAAACACAAAAAACACAATCATAACAGAATTATGATGGTGTGGACACAACAAAACATGAAGCAAAAAGCAAAGATAAATTCATTGGGTTGCCTCCCAACAAGCGCTATTGTTTAACGCCCTTAGCTAGGCATAAGGCGATAGCATCAAGTATCGTCGTCTTTGGTGCTCAAACCATAAGTAGCCCTCATCATGGATTCATAAGGCAATCTTATTTTCTTTCTAGGAAAATGTTCCATGCCCTTCTTTAATGGAAATTGAAATCTAATATTCCCTGCCTTCATATCGATGACACCACCAATAGTCCTTAGGAAAGGTCTACCAAGAATGATAGGACATGTTGGATTGCAATCAACGTCAAGAACAATGAAATCTACAGGTAAATAGTTCCTATTTGCAATAATAAGAACATCATTGATCCTTCCCATAGGTTTCTTAACAGTAGAATCTGCAAGATGCAAATTAAGAGAGCACTCATCAATCTCATTGAAGCCTAGAACATCACATAAAGACTTTGGAATGGCGGAAACACTAGCACCCAAATAACACAAAGCATTGCATTCATAGTTTTTGGTCTTGATTTTTATAGTAGGTTCCAACTCATCATGAAGTTTTCTATGAATAGAAACTTCCAACTCAAGTTTCTCGTCAAGAGATTTCATCATAGCATCGACGATATGATCGGTAAAGGCCTTGTTTTGCCTATAAGCGTGTGGAGAGTTTAGCATGGATTGCATCAAGGAAATACATTCAATCAAAGAGCAACTATCATAATGGAATTCCTTCAAATCCAAAGTAGTAATTTCATTACTACTCAAAGTTTTGATATCCTCTACTCCACTTTCAATGCTTTTAGCATCAAGATAGATAGACTCCGAATCATTGGGGCGTTTCTCAACCAAGGTGGATTCATATCCAGCCCCATAATCATTAGGTTTGATAGTAGAAAACAAGGATTCAATGGGAGTCACACCAAGCACTTTAAGATCTTCGTGATTCTCATCACGAGAACACGCCTTTTTAAGCCATTCATGTCTAGCACGAATTTGGGCGGTTCTTTCTTTAATCTCATTCATGGAAACACGCATAGCTTTCAAAGTTTCATCCATATTGAGCTTGGGAGGTGCACATCTCAATTTCAATGCATCAATATCAAGAGACATTCTATCAACGCTCCTAGCCAAGTCATCAATTTGGAGCAGTTTTTGTTCTATGGATGCATTGAAAATCTTTTGTGAGTTGATAAACTCTTTAATATTACTATCTAGATCAGAGGGTAATCTATTGTAATTTCCAAGAGCATTGTTGTAGTGATAGCCAAAGTTATTAGAGGGATTACTAGGAAAAGGCCTAGGAATATAGTTTCCTCTAAAAGCATTGTTGTTGCCAAAATTATTCCTACCAACAAAATTAACATCCAAGATCTCATTGCTACTCTCAATCAAGGAAGACAAAGGCATATCATTTGGATCTAGAGGAGCACCTTTACTAGCAAACAATTTCATTAACTCATCCATCTTAGCACTCAGAGAGTTAATTTCTTCTATAGCATGCACTTTTTTACTAGTAGGTGACCTTTCAGTGGGCCATTGAGAATAGTTTGTCATGATATTGTCTAGGAGTTTTGTAGCTTCTCCTAATGTGATTTCCATGAAATTTCCACCGGAGGCGGAATCCAAGATATTTCTAGAAGCAAAATTCAAACCAGCATAGAAGATTTGTATAATTATCCAAAGACTCAAGCCATGAACGGGACAATTTCTAATCATCAATTTCATTCTCTCCCAAGATTGTGCAACATGTTCATGATCTAGTTGCTTAAAATTCATGATATCATTACGGAGAGAGATAATCTTAGCCGGTGGAAAATACTTGGATATATAAGAATCTTTGCACTTGTTCCAAGAATCAGTACTATTTTAGGGCAAAGATGAAAACCAAGTTTTTGCTCGATCTCGCAATGAGAACGGAAATAGCTTCAATTTAATCACATCATTATCCAGATCTTTCTTCTTTTGCATATCGCATAACTCAATGAAAGTATTAAGATGGGATGCGACAACTTCACTAGGAAGGCCGGAAAATTGCTCTTTCATAACAAGATTCAGCACAACAACATTGATTTCATATGATTCCGCACTAGTGGCGGGAGAAATCGGAGTACTAATAAAATCATTATTATTAGTATTCGAGAAGTCACAAAGTTTGGTGTTTTCAGTCATGGTGACCTCAGCAAGCAGACAAGCACACACACAAGTGAACAGAAAGCAAGCGAAAGAAAAGGGCAAACGAAAAAGGCAAATATTTTTTTTGTAATTTTTGTTTTTCAGAAGTGGGGGGAGAGGAAAACGAGAGGCCAAAAAGTAAATGCAAGAGATGAGTTTGCGATAGTTACTTGGATAAGCTTCACTTAGAATAGTCCTCGGTGCCATAAATTGGAACGTTGACGGGAGACTATTCTTGACTTGATACTCCCCCCAGGCAACGGTGCCAGAAATTGGCACGTTGAAGGGAGACTATTCTTGACTTGATACTCCTCCCCGGCAACGGCGCCAGTCATCCTTGCTGCACACCTTTTTGAGAGAGACACACACTCATCGTGAATTTTCTAGAATACTCATTGAGCTTCGGTGATATCTTTTGAGTTAGGCAATTTAGCTCGCATGTTCTTCACTTATATCTTTTGAGCTAGATAACTTTGCTCTAGTGCTTCACTTAGATCTTTTTGGAGCATGGCGGTGTCATATTTTGGAGAAATAAAAACTCTCGATCCTCACTTATATCTTTTTGAGAGTGCTCTCTCTGAGTAACTTGCTAGTTGGCTTATGCTATGAAAGTAGTCCTAAAGATGATAGGCATCCAAAGATGATAAAATAAAAAATTCCATATTCATGTGCATTTATTAGTAAGAGAAGTTTGATTCCTCTCAATTAGTTTTGAGACATGGATTTGGTGATATTAGAGTTATGTTAGTAGGGTGTCGTGAATCTAGAAATACTTGTGTTGAAGTTAGTGATCCCCGTCGCATGCACGTATGGTGAACCGCTATGTTAGGAAGTCGGAGCATAATTGAGTTATTGATTGGCATCCTTTGTGTGGCGGTCGGGATGGCGCGATGGTTTACACCTACCAACCCTTCCCCTAGGAGTATGTGTTAGCACTTTGTTTCGATTACTAATAAAACTTTCGCAATAAGTATATGAGTTCTTCATGACTAATGTGAGTCCATGGTATAGATGCACTTTCACCTTCCACCATTGCCAGCCTCTCTAGTGCCGCGCAACTTTCATCGGTGCACAAACCCACCATACCTACGTATTATGACATTTTCATAGCCATTCCGAGATATATTGCCATGCAACTCCCACCGTTTTGTCTCATGACTTGTGCCGTCATTTTCATATTGCCATTGCATGATCGTAAGATAGCCAGCGAGATGTTTCAATGTCATACGCTAAGCTAGTTCGTTGCACATCCCGGTACACTGCCGGAGGCATTTCCTATAGAGTCAGCATTGCTCTAAGTATTGAGTTATGAGTAAATAAAAGTGTGATGATCATCATTATTAGAGCATTGTCCCATGTGAGGAAAAATGAAAAGAGGCCAAATATGCCCACCAAAAAAAAGAGGCCAAAGAGCCCACACAAAAAATGAGAGAAAAAGAGAAAAGGGACAATGCTACTATCTTTTCGACACTTGTGCTTCATAATAGCACCATGATCTTCATGATTGAGAGTCTCTTGTTTTGACACTTCCATATACTCGTGGGAATCTTCATTATATAATTTGGCTTGTATATTCCAATGATGGGCTTGCTCAAAATTGCCCTAGGTCTTCATGAGCAAGCAAGTTGGATGCACACCCACTAGTTCTCCTTTTGAGCTTTCACACACTCATAGCTCTAAGTGCATCCATTGCATGGTAATCCCTACTCATTCACATTGATATCTATTGATGGGCATCTCCATAGCCCATTAATATGCCGAATCGATGTGACCATCTCCTCCCTCTTGCCTCACAACTTCCACCACACTCTATTTCACCTATAGTGCTATATCCATAGCTCACGCTCATGTATTGCGTGAGAGTTGAAAAAGGTTTGAGAAAGTAAGAGTGCGAAAACAGTTACTTGGCCAATACCGGGGTTGTGCATGATTCAAATTTGTTGTGTGGGGATGATGTAGCATAGCCAGACTATATGATTTTGTAGGGATAACTTTCTGTGGCCTTGTTATTTCAAAAGTTCATGATCACCTTGCTAGTTTGCTTGAAGTATCATTGTTTTCATGTCAATAGCAAACTATTGTTTTGAATCTTATGAATCTGAACATTCATGTCGCATGAAAGAAGTTGCAAAGGACAAATATGTTTGGTAGCATTCCACATCAAAAATTTAGTCTTTATCACTTCCCTACTCGAGGACGAGCAGGAGTTAAGCTTGGGGATGCTTGATACGTCTCCAACGTATCTATAATTTTTGATGGGTCCATGCAATTATCTTGTCAACTTTGGATGTTTTGTATGCATTTTATATCTTTTTTGGGACTAACCTATTAACTCACTGCCAAGTGCCAGTTCTTGTTTTTCTCGTGTTTTTGACCGTTTTCAGAAGAGAATTTTAAACGGACTCCAAACGGAATAAAATCTTCGAAATGTTTTTTTTCCGGAACAGAAGATACGCAGGGAGCTTGGGAACCAAGGCAAAGGGTCCCGGGGGAGGCCACAAGCCCCCTAGCCGCGGCCTCGTGGGGCACCTAGCAGGCTCGTGGGCCCCCCACGGCTCCTTTGCCCTACCTCTTCCGCCTATAAATTCCCTAAAATTTGAATTCACGGGAGGGAGCCACGAAAATACTTTTCCGCCGCCGCAAGCTTCTGTCTCCACAAGATCCCATCTGGGGCACGTTCTGGTGCCCTGCCGGAGGGAGATTCGGACACGGAGGGCTTCTTCATCAACACCATTGCCTGTCCGATGATGCGTGAGTAGTTCCCCATAGACCTTCGGGTCCATAACTAGTAACTAGACGACTTCTTCTCTCTCTCAGATCTTCAATACAAAGTTCTCCATGATCTTCATGGAGATCTATCCGATGTAATATTATTTTGCGGTGTGTTTGTCGAGATCCGATGAATTGTGGATTTATGATCAGATTATCTATGAATGTTATTTGAGTCTCCTCTGCTCTTATATGCATGATTTCTTATCCTTGTAATTCTCTTCGAGTTGTGGGTTTCGTTTGGCCAACTTGATCTATAATTCTTGCAATGGGAGAAGTGCTTGGTTTTGGGTTCATACCGTGCGGTGACCTCACCCAGTGACAGAAGGGGTAGCGAGGCACGCATCGTGTTGTTTCCATCATGGGTAAAAAGATGGGGTTTGTATCTATTGCATGAATTTATCCCTCTACATCATGTCATCTTGCTTAAGGCGTTACTCCGTTTTTCATGAACTTAATACACTAGATGCATGCTGGATAGCGGTCGATGTGTGGAGTAATAGTAGTAGATGCAGACAGTATCGGTCTACTTGTCTCGGACGTGATACCTATATGTATGATCATTGCCTTAGATATCGTCATGACTTTGCACGGTTCTATCAATTGTTCGACAGTAATTCGTTCACCCACCGTAATACTTGCTATCATGAGAGAAGCCTCTAGTGAACACTATGGCCCCCGGGTCTACTTCACATCATATTTTCAGCTATACATTTTTACTTTGTTGCACTTTCCGCCTTCAGATCTCACTTTGCAATCAATCGTGAAGGGATTGACAACCCCTTTATAGCGTTGGGTGCAAGTTTCTTTGTTTTTGCGCATATACTTTGGAGACTTGCCTTAATGCTCCTACTGGATTACCTTGGTTCTCAAACTGAGGGAAATACTTACTTCTACTATGCTGCATCACCCTTTCCTCTTCAAGGGAAAAACCAACGCAAGCTCAAGAGGTAGCAGTTATCGAGTTTGGTCTTTTGTGTGTAACGGTTGGATTTGGTTTCTGCCTGTATATACCCCTTCATCCAACTCGCATTCATAGGAGAAGTACCAGAACACACATTTCATTTCCAGATCCATTTTTTGAGAGAGAACCACCTACTCATCTGTTGAGACCAAGATATTCCAATCCAATCATTTGAAACTTGATCTCTAGCCGCCCCAAACTGCTTTCCACCAAATCAACTTCTCCTACCCATGCATATTTTGTGAAAGAGTGATTTGTGTTGAGGAGACTATCTTTAGAAGCACAAGAGCAAGGAGTTCATTGATCTACCCCATCTATTACCTTTTGGAGGGTGGTGCCTCCTAGATTGGCTAGGTGCCGCTTGGGAGCCTCCTACTTCGTGTTGTGGAGTTGAACCAAGATGTTTGTAAGGGTAGGGATATCGCCTACTTCGTGAAGATCTACCGTGAGTAAGGCTAGTCCTCCGTGGACGGAAGCCGTGGTGGGATAGACAAGGCCGCTTGTTTGTGAACCCTATGTGGGTGGAGCCCTTCATGGACTCTCGCAGCCGTTACCCTCCATGGGTTGAAGTCTCCACTAACATGGACGTACGATAGCGCCACGTATCAGAACCATGCCAAAATCGTCGTGTCAACGTCATGCATTTGTTCTCCCTACCTTACTCCTCTATTTACACTTGCATGTTTACTTTCCACTGCTATACTATTAGAACTGCATGTGTAGGGTGTACTTGACTTGTTATAACTGTCGTAGCTGCCTCTCAAGTAAAATTGGGAAAACGCAAAAAAATTATCTTGTCAAGTAGTCTAATCACCCCCCTCTAGACATACTTTTGATCCTACACACGCGCGACTCCAAGGCCCGGATCGACGTCGGCTTCTTCCTCTATGTCTCAGATCAGGAAGCGACGGTATTCAGTGACTCGCAGCCTTCACCTCGTTGTACTCCGGACCAGCTCTCCATGTCCTAGGTAGGGAAGGTTTCCCGCTTCTTCTATTGCGGTGATCCGCATCGTCTTTAGCATCGCGTGCGCATCGTTTCGTCCGTGCCAAGTTCATTACTTACGTGCTCTAGTCATAGTTGCAGTGTATGTGTACTACTTATTTGCATTTTGCTCTTGTTTCCCACACGCTATATCATTGTCACTCGCGTATATGCCGTTTGTGCACTGCCCCGCGTGCATCTGCACCTGCTCCACGCCTCCTGCATCTCATGGTTGCTCGCCGCTGAGTTGGGCCGCCATTGCGAAGGAGCTTAAGCTCTGCCTGCGTGCAGCCACGCGAGCGCATATGCCCCCACCCCCCGTTGTTTCGCGGCTCACGTACCTACACCGCCTCCTATTCCCGCACCCCTGTCGGAGCTTGGTAGCCGTTGCTGTTGTTCCTGCCTCCGCCTAGTAGCCATCGTGCGCCATGGAGAAGAAAGGCTCGACCTTCTTGCTTCATGCGGGGCCAAGTCCCTCCTCGGTCAACGGGCCACGACCTAGCCTAGTGATAGCTATCGCTGCCTCCCACGCAAGAGGTTGTGGGTTCAATACCAGCCTCCTCCTTTTTTGTGTTTTTCAGTTTTTTTTTCTATTTTCGTAATATGCCAAATCTGACATATCCTAGGTTTATTTGAGGTAGGATTTTGTGCAATGGAATTGTGGAATGTTTTTCTACTGTAATATAGGCTTATGATATATGATTTTGGGGTTGAAATTCCATAGAATTCATTTGTGGCATTAGTTTTGTATTTGAGCAAGTTGATGTGGATGCTATTTTTTATCATGATGTGCTTTTGTTATTTTTGTATGAAGCAATCCTTGCACCCTTTGGTAAACTTGTCAACATGAAAGTTGTAGTGTGTTGGGGGTACTAAACCCTGATATTTTTACTTAACATGAAAACCTTGTCTACTTGTGGGATTCTTATCTCAACATGCCATGTTAATGTTGCTGATTTGGTAGTATGAAATATGACTAAGTTTGGAAACTCCTTTTTTTGTGCTTTTCTGTTTTTTTTTTCTATTTTTATCATAGGCCAAATCTAGCATATCCTAGGCTATATCTGAGGTAGGATTTTGTGCAATGGAATTGTGGCATGTTTTTCCACTGTAATGTAGGCTTATCATATATGATTTTGAGGTAGAAAATCCATCGAATTCATCTCCGACATTAGTTTAGTCTTTTGAGCAAGTTGGTGTGTATGCTATTTTTGATCATGATGCCCTTTTGTTTTTTTTTATTTGAAGCAATCCTTGCACCCTTTCGTAAACTTGTCAACATGAAAGTTGTAATGTGTTGGGGGTACTAGGCCGTGGTATTTTTACCTTACATGAAAACCTTGTCTACTTCTGGGATTCTTGCTGTCAACATGCCATGTTAATGTTGCTGAGTTGGTAGTATGAAATATGACTAAGTCTAGAAATTGTTTTCAAGTAGATGTGTTGCCATGAGGTTTGCTAAGTATCTACAAGTTCTTTGTGCTGGTTTTTAGGTGTAGATTATAGAGCATGTTTCCCTCTGATAAATTGTGCAAATACTTTGCCATATAGGTTTTGCATCTTAGCCATTCTTCGTGTCAAAAATGACATATTGATGTAAACCGGTGTGTTTTACAATTGTGAAAGTTGTCCAAGTCTAAGAATCTGTTTAGTTCACCATGACATGTTGAGTGGATGCTACCAATGATTCTGTGCAGTATTTGATGGGGAATGTCGCATGGGAAACAAATAATTTCCTACACTCACCAAGATCAGTCTATAGAGATCAACATCTACGAGAGGGGGAGTGCATCTACATACCCTTGTAGATCACTAAGCGGAAGCGTTGAGAAACGAGGTTGATGTAGTTGAACGTCTTCGCGATCCAATCATGATCCATCCTGCGATCCAATCACAAATGTCCTGATTAAGTGCAAAACGGACGACACTCCGTGTTCGCCACATGTACAACTCATTGACGCCTTCACCTCCTTGATCTAATGAGCGAGGATGAAGTATTAGCTGAGTTATCTGGCGGCATGATGGCGTGGTGGCGTTGGTGGTGGTGCGATCTTGGTAGGGCTTCGCCAAGCGCTACTGCAATCACGACGGTGCGGAATTACTACGAGAGAGAGAGAATTATGGCCCCGCCAAGAAATTGTGTGTTGGCTGCCTCCCTCTCCCTCTCTATGTTAGAAATATGCCCTAGAGGCAATAATAAGTTGGTTATTATTATATTTCCTTGTTCATAATAATCGTTTATTATCCATGTTAGAATTGTATTGATTGGAAACTCAAATACATGTGTGGATACATAGACAACGCACTGTCCCTAGTGAGCCTCTAGTCGACTAGTTCGTTGATCATGGATGGTCAAGATTTCCTGGCCATAGGCAACTGTTGTCACTTGATAACATGATCACATCATTAGGAGAATGATGTGATGGACAAGACCCAAACTATAAACGTACCATATGATCGTGTCAGTTTATTGCTACTGTTTTCTGCATGTCAATGTGTCTCATGACCATGAGATCATGCAACTCCCAGACACTCGAGGAATACCTTGTGTGTATCAAACGTCGCAACGTAACTGGGTGACTATAAAGGTGCTCTACAGGTATCTCCGAAGGTGTCTATTGGGTTGGCATGGATCAAGACTGGGATTTGTCACTCCGTGTGCCGGAGAGGTATCTCGGGGCCCACTCGGCAATCCAACATCACAACAAGCCTTGCAATCAATGTGACTAATGAGTTAGTTACGGGATATTGTATTACGTAACGAGTAAAGAGACTTGCGAGTAACGAGACTGAACTATGTATGAAGATACCGACGATCGAATCTTGGGTAGGTAAAATACCGAAGGACAAAGGGAACATCATACGGGATTAACTGAATCCTTGACATAGAGGTTCAACCAATAAGATATACGTAGAATATGTAGGATCCAATATGGGCATCCAGGTCCCTCTATTGGATATGCATCGGAGAGTGTCTCAGGTCATGTCTGCATAGTTCGCGAACCCGCAAGGTTTGCACACTTAAGGTTCGGTGACGTTTCGGTATAGTTGAGTTATAGGTGTTGGTAACAGAAAGTTGTTCGGAGTCCCAGATGAGATCCTGGATGTCACGAGGAGCTCCGAAATGGTCCGGAGGTGAAGATTAATATATAGGAAGTCCTGTTTTGGTCACCGGAAAAGTTTCGGGCTCATCGATAATGTACCGGGAGTGCCGGGAGGGGTGCCGGTGACCATCGGGAGGAGTGTCACGCCCCAAGGGGTCTCATGGGCTATGGTAAGAGATAAACCAGCCCCTAGTGGGCTGGAATAAGTTCCCACTAAGTCCCATAAGGTTTGAGAAGGAAAAAACACAAGGTGGAAAGAGTTCCCAAGTGGGAAGGTGGAATCCTACTCCAAGTAGGATTGGAGTAGGACTCCTCCCCTCCAATTATTGCCAAACCTTGAGGTTTTGAGGCTGCCTCCTCCCCTCCCTCCCTCCTATATATAGTGGTGATTTAGGACTGATTTGGGACAACTTTTTGCCACGTGCAACTCAGATCTAGACGCCATAGTTCTTCCTCTAGATCGTATTTCTGCGGAGCTCGGGCGGAGCCCTGCAGGATTAGATCGTCACCACCACCGGAGCGCTGTAACGCTGCCGAAGAACTCTTCTACCTCTCCGCCCCTCTTTCTGGAGCAAGAAGGTGGATATCGTCATTGAGTTGTACGTGTATTGAACGCGGAGGTGTCGTACGTTCGGCACTAGATCGGAACGGATCATGAAGACACATTGCAAGACGATTCGTGAGACGGACCGCGGGACAGTTCCTTGGACGGATCGCGGGACCGATCATGGGATGGATGGCGGGACGGTCCGTGGGGCGGTTTGAGGGATGTGAAGACGTTCCACTACATCAACCGCGTTTCTTAACGCTTCATGTTGTGCGATCTACAAGGGTACGTAGATCCAAATCTCCTCTCGTTGATGTACATCACCATGATAGGTCTTCGTGTGCGTAGGCAATTTTTTGTTTCCCATGCAACGTTCCCCAACACTCTATTCATAGGAGGAAGGGGTAGGTAGGTCTTGGCCTTGGCCCCTCATCCAAGTAGGGCTTGCCGACCGAAGTGGGGAAGAGTCCACCTCCAACAAGGGAGGTGGATACCCTAGGGAGGACTCCTCCTCCACCAAGGCACCTCTTTCCACCAATCCTTGGGCGCATAGGCCCTTTTAGTGTCGGCTACCCAGCCCACCAGGGACTGGTGCGCCACCTATTAGGCCCATGTGCCCCTGGGGCGGGTGGGCCCCTCTCGGTGGACCCCGGAGCCCTTTCGGCACTCCCGGTACAATGCCGAAAACACCCAAGACCTTTTCGTAACCCGAATTCCACTTTCCTATATATAAATCTTTATCTCCGAACCATCCTGGAGCTCCTCGTGACGTCTAAGATCTCATCTGGGACTCTGAACATCTTTTGGTCACCAACATATATAACTCAACAATACCAAATCGTCATCGAACGTTAAGTGTGCACACCCCGCGGGTTCGAGAATTATGCTCACATGACCAAGACACCTCTACAGTCAATAACCAATAGCGGGACTTGGATGCCCATATTGGTTCCCATATATTCTACGAATATCTATATCGGTTGAACCAACGATGTCAAGGATTCAACTAATCCCGTACCTCGTTCCCTTTGTCCATCGGTATGTTACTTGCCCGAGACTCGATCGTTGGTATCTCCATACCTAGTTCAATCTCATTACCGACAAGTCGCTTTAGTCATTCCGTAATACAATATACCGTGACTAACTCCTTAGTCATATTTCTTGCAAGCTTGTTGTGATGTTGTATTACCGAGTGGGCCCCGAGATATCTCTCCGTCATACAGAGTGACAAATCCCAGTCTTGATCCATGCCAACTCCACAGACACCCTCGGAGATACCTGTAGAGCATCTTTATACTCACACCGTTACGCTGCAATGTTTGATACACACAAGGCATTCCTATTTTGTTAGTGAGTTGCATGATCTCATGGTCATAGGAAAAGATACATTAACATGAAGAAAGCAACATCAGAAAACTAGATATGATCAAACGCCATGCTCATGTTTTGGGTCTTGTCCATCACATCATTCTCCTAATGATGTGATCCCGTTATAAAATGACAATTCATGTCTATGGCTAGGAAACCTTAGCCATCTTTGATCAACGAGCTAATCCAGCGAAGGCATACTAGGGACACTTTGTTCTCTATGTACCCACACATGTATTTGAGTTTCAAATCAATACAATTATAGCATGGATAATAAACGATTTTCATGAAGAAGGGAATATGATAATAACTACTTTATTATTGCCTATAGGGCATATTTCCAATAGTCTCCCACTTGCACTAGAGCCAATAATCTAGTATTGCATGGTAATGAATCTAACACCCATACAGTTTTGGGGTTGATCAAGTTTTGCTCGTGGAAGAGGTTTAGTCAAAGGATTTGCAACATTTATATTTGTATGTACTTTGCAAATGTTTATGCCCCCTCCTTGATATAATCGTGGATGGCATCGAAGCGGAATTTTATGTGTATGGTCCTTTTGTGAAACCTTGGTTCCTTGACTAGAGCAATTGTACCAGTGTTGTCACAAAACAGGTTCATTGGATCTAGTGCACTAGGCACAACTCCAAGATCCGTCATGAACTGCTTCATCGAGACACCTTCTTTCGCTGCTTCCGAAGCAGCTAAGTACTCCGCTTCACATATAGAATCATCTACCACGCTTTGCTTGGAACTACACCAGCTTACCACTCCACCATTTAGAACAAATCCGTATCTAGTTTGAGACTTAGAATCATGCGGATCCATGTCAAAGCTATCATCAACGTAACCCTTTACAACGAGCTCTTGATCACCTCCATAAACGAGAAACATATCCCCAGTCCTTTTGAGGCACTTAAGAACATTCTTGACCACTATCCAGTGTTCCACTCCTGGATCACTTTGAAACCTTCCAGCCATACTTATGGCAAGGCTTACATCTCGTCTTGTGCACTAAATCGCATATATAATAGATCATATGGATGAAGTATAGGGGATGACACTCATCTTCTCTCTATCCTCTGTAGTCAGTGGGTATTGAGTCTTACTCAACTTCACACCTTGTAGGAGAGGCAAGAACACCTTCTTGGACTGATCCATTTCGAACTTCTTCAAAATCTTATCAAGGTATGTGCTTTGTGAAAGTCCAATTAAGCGTCTCTATCTATCCCTATAGATCTTTATGCCTAATATGTAAGCAACTTCTCCAAGGTTTTCCATTCAAAAACTCTTGTTCAAATATATCTTCACGCTTTGCAAAAGTTCTATATTGTTTCCAATCAACAATATGTCATCCACATATAATATTAGAAATGCTATAGAGCTACCACTCACTTTCTTGTAAATACAAGCTTCTCCATAAACTTATATAAACCCAAATGCTTTGATCACCTCATCAAAGCGAAGATTCTAACTCCGAGATGCTTGCACCAAACCATAAATGGATTGTTGGAGCTTGCATACTTTGTCAGCATACTATGGATCGACAAAAACTTCTGGTTGCATCATATACAACTCTTCCTTAAGGAAACCAATAAGGAATGCTATTTTGACATCCATCTACCAAAATTCATAATAAAAAACTTCAGCTATTGCTAACATGATTCTCACAGACTTCAACATCGCTACGGGTGATAAAGTATCATCATAGTCAATTCGTTGAACTTGTGAAAACCCCTTTGCAACAAGTCGAGATTTATAGATGGTAACATTTGTCACATCCCTAGATTCCATTTGGTGTTTTGCAAGATTGTGCTCCTGTTTTTATTCCTGCATTAAAAATGAAAATAGGAATCAAAGAAAAAACCCTAGCACTTCTATATTCAACTCAATTCAAATGAACTAAAAGTTCAATGAACCCAAAATGGCCCTCATAAAAGCCCACCCTTTTTGATAAATATTGGAAACAATATTTCGGGTGGAACTTATTTTAAAAATACATTTGGCATTTTTTTAACTCACAAAAGCCACTGTTATTATCCAAATAGGTGGTTTCAAATATTTCATAATATCATAAAATGTTCGAATAATTATGTGGGCTTGGAGATGTTCCAAATAACACCCTACAGTTTTATTCACTATTTATAGGAATAGTTTGGAGCCAAAATAAAATAAAACAAATGTCAGAAATGATTTAACAGAAATCAAAATTGAAAGAAATTAGAAAAGTGTTATCTGTCGCTCACCTTGGCCTAGCCCAGCTCCTCTCGTGTCGTCTTCCTCCTCGACAATAGGCAGCAGGAGGTGGTCGTCGCTTCCTCCGGCAAGGCCACACACCTGGGTGCCTGGCTGGCCTCCCTATCGTGCTGGCGAGGAAGATAAGCTTCTCTGCAACCCATTCCAGATATTTCCCTCTCTCCATTCGCTCTCGTGCTCCCCCTCCTCTCGGCTACCATTGGAGCCGAGCTCGAGATCGAGCTCGCCATCGTCTCCGTCTGCAGCAAGCCTCCCCGAGTGCCTCAACCTCTCCGACTCGTCGAGTACGTCGTCCACGCCAAAGGAATCAAGCCCCCGAGCCCTGCAATGCCCCAACGCAGTCGTCTTCTTCCTTGGATCGCCGATGTTCGCCGCCGTCGTTCTCCCTTTCCAAGCCATCCCCGAGCCCGCTCTCGACGCCTCTGCAATCCCCGTGAGCCCGGGATGCTTTTCCCCCTCTTTTCCCCGTCGATCCCGAGCCCTAGCGCTCGATTCCACCGGAGCCCGATGAGATCCGCCGCGGGAGCTCATCGCCGGTGAGGCTCCGGTGATGCGTTGATCCATCTGAGACCTCCAGTAGCTTCAACATAATGCGTAGGTGCTGTAGGAGCCAAACCCCGACCCATTTGCACTCTGTTTCGATGACCTCGTGTTGCCCGAGCTCCGGCAGCCACCGAGCTTGTTGCCGCCGTCGACTCCGGCCATTTCAACCCCAAGACTTGCAAAAATGAGCTCGCGGGCGAAGGGCCGTTCCTCTGGTGCCTTCTGTCGCTTGTTTGGTCACCGGAGGAGCATGTCTGATGCTCTCCGCCGTCCCTGGAGCCACCGGCGGCTCATCGACGATGGGTTTGACTCCCAGCGCCGGTGGGTTGACTCCCCAGAGTCTATGACCAATGGGGCCAGCCCATGGTTTATTAGGATTAACCTAATCAGAATTAAAAAATATTAAATTACTAATCAGTCATTGACAAGTGGGCCAGCCGGTGCTAATTAGGTAGTTAACTTAAAGAATAACTAAAAACTAACCAGAGTCACTAACCAGTGGGTCCCACTGGTCAGGTTTGACTTTCAACAGCCAGATTGACATGCTGATGTCATGTTGATGCAGTAATTCTATTTCTGTTTTAAAACAATTCCATAATAAGTTCAAAACTTTGGAAATTCAAAGAAAATTAAATATAACTCCAAATCTGACAAATAATATATGTAAAATGATCAGAAAAATTCAATGAACACAATGGTGCTATTTTCATGCATGACAAACAAAGTTATGAAACAGCATCACGTCAAATCAATTAAATGAATTTAATAAATGTCCTACTTTAAATAATATTTGAACTTGAATTCAAATCAGCATCAAACCAAGGGTTTGATAGCCACACAAGATCATGCTACATTTAATTTCATGCTATGTTCATGCATCATATTGTTGCATTTGTATGATATTGATTGTCGCAATTATTTCGGTAGGATTTGCCCCTCCGGATACGTCCAAATTCCGACTAACGAATTTAATCCTTTCGCTGAGCAACAAGGCAAGCACCCTTTTGATCATCCCGATAAAATCCCATGTTCCTGCTCCTGCTCTCACTTATTGCATTAGGACAAAATATTTCAAATGCTTTACTTCGGTAGTTGAACCTATTCCTTTGCATGACCTGTCATTGTCACAGTAAATAGGCAAACCTTGCAACCTAGCATACGTGATAGTTGCTTGAGCAATGATGTGTCTTATCCTGCTATGCTTGCTATGGCTAGAGTTGTGTCAGGTCTGTTTCATCTGGGTGATAAACAAGAATGGATGAATGTGTTCTAATGACAAAGAACAAGTGTGGAACCTGATTTGGTAAAGGTACCGATGAAAGGCTATGTAGGAGTACATGGCGGGTTGTTTCATTGGAACCGTCCTTAGGAACTGAGTTCCGTTTATGTATTCCAAGACTAGTTACTACCACATGCTGGGCCCTGAAATATGACCCCTCTCGACTTATTAATCGCCTAGTACTCGGTCCATGAATTGCAAGTAGTTTCTGGTGTTTATAGTCATGCTGGAGGCCGTGCATAGTGCTGACCTTAGAGGTGGGCTATGATGCGGTAGGCAGTGCCATGGTGTACCAAGTGGCAACCGGATGGTGGGCTTGGGAACCCTGCGCACATCGTTTGGGGCCGTAGCGGAAACCTCGGCCGAACTTCCGTGCGGGTTCACTCTCAAATAGGCGATAAACCTGGACTAGGTATTAGCGTGGTTAACGGTCGTGGCCGACTCCCTCGCTGGGCTTCCGCTTGAAGGTTGCCGAGGTGCATGACGTGCACATGGCGATAAGTGGCGAGAGCGTGTGTGAATAAGTACAGCCCTGCAGGGTTATGATCTATTCGAATAGCCGCGTCCGCGGATATGGAGTACTTGGGGACATATGTTGTTCATAGGTAACTTTAATTGCTACTCATAAAAGCATCAAGATAAGTGTGAGTATCATGTATGGCATTTCTGTAGGGAGACGGAAAGGAATCCATGATAGTGTATTGTTGTGGTGGTAGTGGACTCGTGTATGGCTTATCAAAGTTGTTTAAAACTATTTAAAATTGTAGTATAGTCTAGCCCAGAGTCAAAGCTAGCTTGTTGCATGAAACCGCACAACCCCCTTATTGATACATGTGCATGATGTACATAGATATGTTCTAAGGTCTTGCTGAGTACCTTTGTACTCATGTTTGTTTAATAAATGTTGCAGAAGATACCCATGTGCCATCAGGTGGGTTCTATCTCGACCTCGATGATGACGAGTAGCTGGTGTCCCAGCTATGACCTAGCCCCTTTCAGAAGGGATCTGTAGATAGTCAGGTTTTATGCCTTTTCCTTTCAACTGTCTGTACTCAGACAACTTTAATGCTTCCGCTTGGTTTCTATGACTTTGCTTGTATGACTTGAGTGTCGGGTCGTGTGACCCCTACCTGTATGAACTTATTATGTAAGACTCTTCCGAGTCTTCTAAAATAAATGTTGTGATGTTGTATGGTTATGTTGTGATGCCATTGTTGTATCTATGCATATCAAGTATGTCATGTGTACATGTGATGCACTGTGATATGTATGGGATTCGACACCTAGTCATATGCCCTTAGTAGCTCTCTATACAGAGAAATGCCCCTTTGTGTTTCCACCGAGCCTTGGTAGTTCGCTACTACTGTGGACACCTTGGTTGACCGACATGTATCCTTCTTAGTTCCTGTGTCTGTCCCTATGGGGAAATGTCACGCGGTGTAATGGAGTCCTTGTAGCTTGCTACGACTCGCTGATGACGGACACCTACTTTGCTGGGTTATGTATGCATGTCTCTGTATAGTTGAGCCACTTGAGTTTATGACTAGTTATGTCGACCCGGGTTCTTTGACATTGGAATGCTAGCGACACAAATGCATACGTGACTCAAAAGGCTCAAACGGTCCCGGCTCAGGTAAGGTGGCAGTCGTGGGCACAACCGTGCGTGAGACCGCAAAGAGATGCGATGTGTTACTGGCTGGATTCCTATGACTTAGGATCGGGGTCCTGACACCATTACCGTCCGCGTCCGTCTTCCTCTTAAAGATCGATTTGTCCTGAATAGCCTTTCGACCTTCAGGTAATACTTGCAATGTCCATACTTTGTTTTCAAACATGGATCCTATCTCGATTTCATGGCCTCTAGCCATTTGTTGGAATTCAGGCCCACCATCGCTTCTCCATAGCTCATAGGTTCATCGTTGTCCAACAACATGACCTCTAAGACAGGATTACCATACCACTCGGGAGTAGTACATTTCCTTGTCGACCTACGAGGTTCAGTAGTAACTTGATCTGAAGCTTCATGATCACCATCATCTACTTCCTCTTCAACTTGTGTAGGCGCCACATGAACACTTTCCTGTGCCCTGCTACTTTCTGGTTGAAGTGACGATTCAATAACCTCATCAAGATCCACCACCCTCCCACTCAATTCTTTCGATAGAAACTCTTTCTCGAGAAAGGATCCATTCTTAGCAACAAACACTTTGCCCTCGGGTTTGAGATAGAAGGCATACCCAACTATTTCCTTTGGGTATCCTGTGAAGACACACTTATCCGCTTTGGGTTCGAGCTTATCAGGGTGAAGCCTTTTGACATAAGCATCGCATCCCCAAACTTTAAGAAACGACAATTTAGGTTTGTTGCCAAACCATAATTCATATGGTGTCGTGTCAACGGGTTTTGAAGGTCCCCTATTTAAAGTGAATGCGGCTATCTCCAATGCATAACCCCAAAACGATAGTGGCAACTCGGTAAGAGACATCATAGAACACACCATATCTAATAAGGTACGATTACGACATTCGTACACACCATTAAGCTGTGGTGTTCGAGGTGGCATGAGCTGTGAAACTATTCCACACTACCTTAAGTGGATGCCAAAGTCATAACTCATATATTCTCCTCCTCGTTCAGATCATAGGAACTTAATCTTCTTGTTATGATGATTATAAACTTCACTCTAAAATTGCTTGAACTTTTTAGATGTTTCAGACTTGTGTTTCATCAAGTAAATATATATGTATCTACTCAAATAATCGGTGAAGGTGAGAAAGTAACGATATCCACCGCGTGCCTCAATACTTGTTGGACCGCACACATCGCTATGTATGATCTCCAATAGGTCACTTGCTCGTTCCATTGTTCTAAAAAATGGGGTTTTAGTGATCTTGCCCACGAGGCATGGTTCGCATGTGTTAAGTGATTCAAAATCAAGTGACTCCAAAAGTCCATCGCATGGAGCTTCTTCATGCATTTTACACCAATATGACCTAAGCGACAGTGCCACAAGAAAGTGGTACTATCATTATTCACTCTACATCTTTTGGCATTAATGTTATAAATATGTATATCATTACTACTGAGGTTCAACAAGAATAAACCATTCACATTGGGTGCATGACCATAAAAGATATTATTCATATAAATAGAGAAACCATTATTATCTGATTTAAATGTGTAATCGTCTCGCATTAAACAAGATCCAGATATAATGCTAATGCTCAAGGCAGGCACCAAATAACAATTATTTAGGTTCATAACTAAACCCGCTAGTAATCGAAGAGCGAGCGTGCCGTCGGCGATCACATCAACCTTGGAACCATTTCACCAACGCATTATCACTTCGTCCTTTGCCAGCCTTCATTTATTCCGTAGTTCCTGTTTCGAGTTACAAATATGAGCAACCGAACTGGTATCAAATACCCACGCACTACTACGAGATCTAGTAAGGTACACATCAATAACATGTATATCCAATATACCTTTGTTGACGTTGCCAGCCTTCTTATCAGCCAAATACATGGGGCAATTCCTCTTCCAGTGGATAGTTCCCTTGCAATAGAAACAGTCAGTCTGAGGCTTGGGGCCAACCTTGGGTTTCTTCATGGGAGCATCAACCGACTTGTCGTTCTTCTTGAAGTTTCCCTTCTTGTCCTTGGCTTTCTTGAAACTAGTGGTTTTATTTACCATCAAGACTTGATGTTCCTTTTTGATTTCTACTTCCGCGACTTTCAGCATCGCGAATAGCTCGGAGATTGACTTGTTCATTCCTTGCATATTATAGTTCATCACGAATCTCTTGTAGCTAGGTGGCAATGATTGAAGAATTTTGTCAGTGATCCTCTTGGGCGGAAGCTCAACTCCCAGCTGAGTCAAACGGTTGTAGTACCCAGACATTCTGAGTATGTGTTCACTGACAAAACTGTTCTCCTCCATCTTGCAGGAAAAGAATTTATTGGAGGTCTCATACCTCTCGATTCGGGCATTAGCTTCAAAGACTAACTTCAACTCCTGGAATATCTCATATGCTCCATGGTGTTCATAATGCCGTTGAAGTCCCAATTCCAAGCCATACAGCAGGGCACACTATACTATTGAGTAGTCATCCACGTGCGCCTGCCAGACGTTCACAACATTTGTAGACGTCCCTAGAGGGGGTGTTACCTCAAGCGGTGCATCAATGATATAAGCCTTTTGCGAAGCCGTGAGGATAATCCTCATATTACGGACCCAATCCGCATAGTTTCTTCCATCATCTTTCAGCTTAGCTTTCTCTGGGAACACACATGGGAGCTACTGCACGAGCCATTGAACTACAACATAATTTGCAAATACAACTTAGACTATGTTCATGATAATGGGTTTAATTAATCATATTACTTAAGAACTCCCACTCAAATTGACACCCCTCGGGTTGTTTGAGTGTGACATGACCCAAATTCACCAACTCAAGTCCGATCATCACGTGACATGAGATGGTTTCAATGGTGAACATCTCCATGTTGATCACATCTACTATATGAATCATGTTTGACCTTTCGGTCTCCTATGTTCCGAGGACATGTCTGTACATGCTAGGATCATCAAGTTTAACCCAAGTGTTGTCTGTGTGCAAAACTGTCTTACAGTCGTTGTATGCAAATGTAGAGTCTATCACACCCGATCATCAAGTGGTGCTTCGAAATGACGAACCTTCGCAATGGTACACACTTGGGGAGAACACAATTTTATCTTGAAACTTTAGTGATGGATCATCTTATAATGCTACCGTTGTCCTAAGCAAAATAAGATGCATAAAAGGATTAACATCACATGCAAATCATAATAGTGACATGATATGGCCATCGTCATCTTGTGCTTTTGATCTCCATCTCCAAAGCACCGGCATGATCTCTATCATTACCAGCATGGCACCATGATCTCCATCATCATGGTCTCCATCATTGTGTTGCTGTTAGGATTGTTGCACCAACTATGCTTCTACCACTATTGCTAACTCATAGCGATCAACTAAAAGCAAAAAGGCACAAATAACTAAAGACAACCCTATGGCTCATGTCGCATGCCGTACTCATTGGCATGCAAGTCATGATAATTCTATAAAAAACATAATCATCCCATTTACTTGGACATATCATATCACAACATACCTTGCACAAACAAGTTAGATGTCCTCTACTTATTGTTGCATGTTTTATGTGTCTTCTATTGGTAACTAGCAAGAACCGCTCTTATCTACGCAAAACCACAATGGTGATATTCAAGTTGCTATTTAACCTTCTACAATGACCACCTTTGTTGAATCTGATTCAATTAAAGTGGGAGAGACAAACACCCGCCAGCCATCTTTATGCAACAAGTTGCATGTCAATCGATGGAACCGATCTCTCGTACGTGGACGAGTAAGGTTGGTCCGAGCCGCTCCATCCCACAATACCGTCAAGTCAAAATAAGACTAAGGAAGTAAGAAATCTGAACATCAACACCCACAAACTCTTTTGTGTTCTACTCATGCATGTTATCTACGCATAGATCTTTCTCATGATGCCACTGATAGGGAACGTCGCATGGGAAACAAAAAAATTCCTACGCTCACCAAGATCAGTCTATGGAGATCAACATCTATGAGAAGGGGAGTGCATCTACATACCCTTGTAGATCGCTAAGAGGAAGCATTGAGAAACACAGTTGACGTAGTCGAACGTCTTCGCGATCTAATCACGAGCCTTCCCGCGATCCAATTACGAACGTCCCGAACAAGTGGCGAATAGACGGCACCTCCATGTTTAGCTCACATATAGCTTGATGACGCCTTCACCTTGTCAGTCTAGCAAGATAGGATGAAGTAGTAGCTGAGTTCTTCAACAGCACAACGGCCTGGTGGTGGCGGTGGTGATGTGATCTCGGCAGGGCTTTGCCAAGCAATGTCGTGATCACGACGGTGGAGAATTACTACGAGAGAGAGAGAGACGTATGGTGCCGCCAAGAAATTGTGTGTTGGCTGCCACCCTCTCCCTCTAAATTTATAGTAGGAAGGGGTAGGTAGAGCTCGGCCTTAGCCTCTCCTCCAAGGAGGGCTGGACGACCGAAGTGGGGAAGAGTCCACCTCCAACAAGGGAGGTGGATGCCCTAGGGAGGACTCCTCCTCCACCAAGGCACCTCCTTCCAACAACCCTTGCACACATGGGCCCTTTAGGGGTCGGCTTCCCAGCCCACCAGCGGCTGGTGCGCCACCTCTTAGGCCCATGTGCCCCCGGGGTGGGTGGGCCCCTCCCGGTGGACCCCCGGAACCCTTTTGGCACTCCCGGTACAATACCGAAAACACCCGAAACCTTTCTAGAACCCGAATACCACTTTCCTATATATAAATCTTTACCTTCGGATTATTCCGAGGCTCCTCATGACGTCCGGGATCTCATCCAGGACTCCAAAAACTTTCGGTCATCATTATATATAACTCAACAGTACCAAATCGTCACTGAACGTTAAGTGTGCAGACCCTGCGGGTTCGAGTAATATGGAGACATGACCGAGACACCTCTACAGTCAATAACCTATAGCGGGACCTGGATGCCCATATTGTTTCCCACATATTCTATGAATATCTATATCGGTCGAACCAACGATGTCAAGGATTCATCTAATCCCGTATTTCGTTCGCTTGTCGGTATGTTACTTGTTTGAGAATCGATCGTGGGTATCTCCATACCTAGTTCAAACTTGTTAGCGGCAAGTCTCTCTACTCGTTCCATAATACAAGATCCCGTGACTAGGTCCTTAGGCATATTGCTTGCAAGCTTGTTAGGATGTTGTATTACTGAGTGGGCCTGGAGATACCTCTCTGTCATATGGAGTGACAAATCCCATTCTTGATCCATGCCACCTCCACATAAACCCTCGGAGATACCTGTAGAGCATCTTTATATATAGTCACCCAATTACGTTCCGACGTTGATACACACAAGGCATTCCTCCGGTGTTAGTGAGTTGCATGATCTCATGGTCATAGGATAGATACATTGACATGCAAAAATCAATAGCAGTAAATTGGATACAATCAAATGCCATGCTTAAGGTTTCGGTCTTTTCCATCACATCATTCCCATAATGATGTGATTCTGTTATCAAATGACAACTCATGTCTATGGCTAGGAAACCTTTGCCAGCTTTGATCAACGAGCTAGTCCATCAGAGGCATATTAGGGACACTTTGTTGTCTATGTACCCACACATGTATTTGAGTTTCCAATCAATACAATCATAGCCTGGATAATAAACGATTGTCATCAACAAGGAAATACGATAATAACTACTTTATTACTAGTCATGAACTCGTGCAGTCGCACGGGCTAGTTATCCATTATTATCTTAGAATTCATATAATAGAAGATAAAGATTCATAAGGGGATGTATTCTATGAATAAAATTTGTGTATGTTTGATGAAGCATAAACTAAGTTTGCCGTGAAAAACCTTATGCTTTTAGATAGCATGTTATCATATGAGTATATTCTTTCTATCTTCATTGTAGTATGAAATAAGATAGTTCAAAATTAGTGAACTCTTTCAAACATGAATGGTCACCTTAAGCAACATGAATGGTCACCTTAGGCGTACATTTGATGGCCCCATTTGACAATAATGTGAAGTAGGCAATAAAAAAGTTATATCTATTTATTAATATATCAGTTTTAACATGGACACACTAACTATCTCAGAATCTTCAGGTTAATATCACCGTTAGCCCTTTATGAAAGACATAAGCGAAACATCATATCTTTTGATATGCAAGGAGTATTCTATTGAGGAAAACAATATTGTGCTCAATTTTGTTTCTAATCATAATGTTTTTTACTCGTAAATAATCGCATTCTGGGAAAAGTAGTAAGGACACATGTATTATCAAGCATTACACGTTATATCCTTTCAATTTTCCGAGAGGAGGAAGCTGCTAAAGAATGCATCTTACTTAAATGAATGAAACCCTGGCAATAGTTGACTATATACCAACTAAATTTGAATTAAATGACATTACAACTTAAGAAATTGCAAATAAGAAAAACGCATAATTTACAGAGAGCTAATGTCGTCGAAGATCATGCCAAGAAATATATAATAAATCATACTGCACTATATGTACATCCAAGACTATTTATATAATTAATTTTATTAATTGTATAGGGCAATATTTTAGAGGCCCCTCTCTTTTCCATCCTAAATTTTTCACCAGCCAAGATTGGTCTGCCATACCAATTGTAGAAATTAAAACCAATTGAATAGTTGTTGATCCTTGGGTTTAGACTCATAGTCATGATGGACATTCCTAGTTAAAGGATGTTTTCATCATTCAAATGTTTCTACCTTTGTTTATGCACGTGAAACAACGTACTTTATCATGTCTTCCTGCATCGACAATTATAGTTTGTGTGTACCGTCACATATGGATGCTAACTTTTTTTGTAGGGGGCCGATGAGAGAAAGGTGTAAAGGAGGCATGGAAATTTATAACAATTTTTGACTTGAATAACTATCTATGAAATGCTATACATCCATGATTTAACATAAAATTGTTGCTTACGTATAGTGTATGTGGTCTGGAATCTAGACCTATGATGTGTTACAATGGAGGATGTTTTCTGTGAAATCAGAAAATATCTTATGTTATTAACTAAGTAGAAAAATAGTCATGCTGAAATTGATTTTCCCTTGGGGTTTCCTCATAAAGTTACTATGGGATGTGCGTGTTTGTGAGAGATACATCAAACAATTATTTATTATTTACACTTGGAAGATTGGGAGAATTGGACAATGGACGTGGGATTTTTTTTTGTTTTTGGAGAGATATGTATTTTTGCGTGGGATCTGGAGAGATATGTGATATTTTTTAAAACACAGTACAAACGCAAACACTTATATACACGCGCATACATTCACCTCTATGAAAGTAGACACGTACACCCTACCCCTATGAAAACCTCCGAAAGACTCAATCAACATGTCATCTTGAGATTTACGAAGTCACCATAGGCGCCTCGTCGTCGACACAAATATCTCCTCTCATTGAAAACGTATCTCCGTAAATCCTGAAATAAACCCAAGAATAATGCGAGCACCAGGACTTAAACCCTGATGGATTGGGAATATCACTGTCCCTTTAACCATCCAACCACATGTTGGTTCGCGAGAGATATGTGCTAGATTGGGGGAGTTTGTGTCATGGGAGAGACAATATGCGATTTTCTTTTACGTGTGAGAAATTGATAGATTTTCATCGTGAGAGAGATATACATGAGATTTGTTTATTTCTTAAAGAGCTACGTGGGAGTTTGGGAGAGATAGGGTGTGGGAGAGTACGTGAGATTTTCCTTTTAGTTTTTTAAATATACGTGAGAGTTTTCTTATAGGTCGTGCAGGAGAGAGATATGTTGTGACAATTGTTCTAAATTATTTATAGAGATATCATATAAATTGGGATAGTGGGGTCGTCATATTTTTTCTTTTTGAGGGAGATACACGTGAGAGTTTGGGATAAATGGGTCATGGGAGAGATCGTCATAGTTTTTTTCTTTTTGAGGGAGATATACGTGAGTTTGGGATAATTGGGTCGTGGAAGAGAGATACATGGTGAGCTTTTTTAGAGACACGTGCTAGCTTTGGAGAGTTGGGTTGTCTTTTGTTTCTCTATGAGTAACGTAAATCGAAGGGTTAAGATAAAATTTGTAATACACATCAATGGTTACGATATTTTTTATGATGTGGATTAATGTAGAGGCTTGTATGGTGCATACAATTAGTAAATATAAGATTGCCTCCAAGGCATATTTCCAATAGTATTGATTTATGATTAGTTGGTGTTAATTGTAGTGTTTGTTGCCCTCTATCACCCTCTTAAATTTGATGCCTTGAAATTTTGTGTAGCATAGTATTTCATTGCTATCAATATGCCATTATGTTAAATATGCTTGTCGTGCACTCACAATTTCACTAAGTCCTAACCTCTTATAATTTTCCATGTTGTGAGCTTGATTGCCATTGATCCATGCTACTATCCATGTTGATGTTTGTTAGGGGTTGTTTTACTCTTTGTTGACTTCATATCCAGGTCTTGGTTGAACTTGATAGGTGGTTGTAGACATTAGTTTTGATAAGTGAAAAGTGACATGTTGCTGTTTTTGGACAGATTACTTGTAGATATGTTTTGCACTTTGTGAGAGTTGTAACCCTTTGTTTTGCACGAACTTTAGGTCTAATTAAGTCACCTAGAATGTCTTTCCCAATCCAGTGGCATGCTTGGGACGCCAAGGGATGCCAAGGAACTGCCCATAGCCTTTGTAAATTCTGATTTTATCTTCGTTGCCTTCCTTACCTTGTAGTGAGAGTTCCGAGAGATCCATAACTTCGTTTGCGACATTCTTTATATGCATTTGTATCATTTTCTCGTGATGAATTCATTTTGCCATATTCATGCTTGTCCAAATAATTAATCTTGAGGTTTTGTCCAGAATGGTAATAACTAAATAATTGCATGAGCGAGATGACTGGTGTAGCATTGCCATGCTTCATTCACATCATATTCATGCATCATATTGTTTGAGCATCGTGCCATGGCTGTGTGTTCATTGGATATTGTATTTTCTTTTGGGTAGCGTTGGGTGTCGAGTACAAGTACGAGGATCCCGTTGAGAATGTTCCTGAAGAGCAAGAGTTTTATCCCTTAGAAGAAGTGCGAGGCAAGATGACCGTTGACCTTGATATCGTCTTTAATTTTGTTATGCTTAGCTGTCTCGTTTCTATCGGTACTTAGCGCTGCCTACCATGTGAATATCAAACCTCCGAAATGCCATGAAAAGCCTCTAACCCCTCCACATCCTCGCAGAGCATTGATTGGCTAAGTTAGCACTTGCTCAACCCTTCTTATAGCATTGTTAGATTGCAGGTGCAAGATGATCCATGTGTTGATATGGATATTTGGAATATCATATTATTTTTGCTATTTAATTTAATGCACGTATATACCTGGTGAAGGCGGAATGCTTGGCCCTTTGCTCGGTGTTTTGTTCCTCTTTTGCTACCCTTGTTTTCGGTTACTAGTGTTATGTTCCATATTGAGCGCTCCTAACATGCTTGGGGTTGTTATGGGGACCCCCTTGATAAAATGTTATGGTTTAAAACTTGTCTAACAAGACTTAACTTTGGTACTCCATTTTCTAAACAACTTAATAATTAAAAAGCATAGGGAATAGTTACCACGAGGATAATTAATCAACCCCCGGGCCAGTGCTCCTCATGAGTGTTGGTCCAACCCACAGCACTCTACGGGGCCAACCCACGACAACTTGGGTGATTTCTATCATGGATATGTGGTTCTTATCGGGGTCGTCGCCACGTTGGGCGGTCTTGCTGCATTTTTTACCTTCTCGATATATCTTGTGCATCGGGATTCCGAGGACACTTTGGGCTATCTCAAGGTTGAGGTTTTCCACCAGGAATGCGAGAAGATCACGGGTTTTCCGTGGTCGAGGTTTCCTACGCAGCTTGTGGTAGTTTGCAATGGACTAGTGGGAGCACCCTTGTAGGGTTAATATCTTTCAGAAAGCCGTGCCCGCGATTATGTGGGAACTTGGAATTTTTTTAACATCCGATTATAGAAAACTTGAAGTAAACTCAATTAAAATCTGCCAACTGTGTGTGTAACTGTGCGTTTCTCTGCCCGTGAGTTTATACTCCGATTGAGAACACGATGGGGTTATGATTGATGTAAGTAGGTGTTCAGGATCACTTGTTGATAATTACTAGATCACATCTCCTCATGGGTAGCACACTCAATTTTAGTTATGTTCTTGTATGCTAGCCACCAAATAAATGCTTAGTGTGCTGCAACCTCACCACATTACAATACCTCACCCATTAACTTAATTATTCACAATATCTTGGTCACGAGATTGTTGAGTGCTCGTGGCTCACAGATTACTACAACGCCACATGTTTAGGTACCGCAAATCCCGAGGGAGCTGATGCTTCGCAGCTCCAATGGGAGTACGATGAGGAGAGCGTCCTTATAAACTTGGTCCCGAAGAACTGGAAGAGTTAAAGAAGCAGCTAGATGAACAAGAACGTCGGGGTTCGATCACACCAAGTTCTTCACCTTGGGGTTATGGTGTTCTTTTTGTCAAGAAGAAAGATTGCAAAAACTGACTTTGAGTTGATTACCATCCATTGAGAAAGAAGACAATCAGGAATAAGTATCCACTTCCCAACATCAATGAATTGTTTGAGAAATTGAAAGGGGCCAAGGTTTTATCTAAGCTTGATCTTCGAATGGGCAATACTCAAATCCGTATGCATGAAGACGATATTCCCAAGACTACTTTCAGGACATGCTTTGGATTTATGAGTATATAGTGATGTCTTCTGGTCTCGCAAATGCTCCTCCAACTTTCTCTCGCATGATGAATTATGTCTTCTCTCCCTTCAAGAATGAATTCGTCTTGGTGTATCTTGATGATATTCTAGTCTTCTCAGAGACTGAGGAAGAACATGCAGAACATCTCCAGCTTGTGCTTGATATGCTAAGAGAGCATAAGTTCTATGCTAAGTTCTCAAAATGTGAATTTTGGCTCAATTAAGTGGCATACCTTGGGCATATCATCTCTACTAAGGGCATCAAGGTGGATCGTGAAAAGTTTAAAGCCATTGTGAAGTGGGAGCCTCCTCACAATGTCAAGCAACTTCGAAGCTTTCTCGGGCTTGCAAGCTATTGTAGAAGATTCATTGAGAACTTCTCCAAGATTGCTAAGTGAAAGTACATGGATGTCGCCTAGAGGGGGGGTGAATATGAACTTTAAAATAATTACGGTTTAGGCTTGAACAAATGCGGAATAAAACTAACATTTAATTAGTCAAGCAAAAACCTAAAACAACTAGGCTCACCAATGCACACCAACAACTGATGTTAAGCAAGATAAACAACTAAGTGATATCAAGATATATAACAAGAAACAATATGTCTATCACAAAGTAAAGTGCATAAGTAAAGGGCTCGGGTAAGAGATAACCGAGGCACACGAAGACGATGACATATCCCGAAATTAACACCCTTGTGGATGCTAATCTCCGTTTGGAGCGGTGTGGAGACTCGATGCTCCCCAAAAAGCCACAAAGGCCACCGTAATCTCCTCACGCCCTCACACAATGCAAGATGTCGTGATTGCACTAAGGGACCCTTGAGGGAAAGCACCGAACCCGTACAAACAAGGTTGGGGCCATCTCCACAACTTACTTGGAGGCTCCCAACAACACCACGAAGCTTCACCACAATGGATTGTGGCTCCGAGATGACCTCAAATGCTTGGGACAATCTCCATAACCTAATTGGAGACCCCGACGCTTGCCCGAAACTTTACACCACAATGATTGAGCTCTGAGGCACCATCAAGCTTATAGGATGCCAAAGCACCCAAGAAGAACAGGCTCTAGGGTACCAAGCACCCAAGAGTAATAATCTTATCAAACTTCACTTCCACGTATCACCATGGAGAACTCAAACCTATGCACCAAATGCAATGGCAAGGGCACACAGAGTGCCCAAGTCCTTCTCTCCCAAATCCCTCCACAACAACTAATGCTATGGAAGAAAATGAGAGGAAGAATGAAGAAGAACATGAAGAACTCCAAGATCTAGATCCAAGGGGTTTCCCTCACATAGAGAAGAAAGTGATTGGTGTAAATGTGGATCTAGATCTCCTCTCTCTTTTCCCTCAAGAACTAGCAAGAATCATTGGAGGGATTTAGAGTTAGCAAGCTCGAAGAAGGTCAACAATGGGGGGGACACGAGCTCAACGAATGGGGTTCAATGGGGAAGAAGAACCCCTTTTATAGGAAGGAAAAAATCCAACTGTTATCCCCTCAACCCACACATGAGCAGTACTACCGCTCCACGGAGTGGTACTACCACTAGGGCATAGTGCATCAATCAACGAGGGAGGCACAAGCTGGTAGTACAGCCGGAGCGGTATTACCGCTGCCAGGAGTGGTATTACCGCTGCCAGGAGCGGTACTACCACTTCACGGAACGGTACTACTGGTCATCAGAGGTAGTACCTCTCCAGGGAGCGGTACTACCGCTTGTATTATTCCAGGTAGACCACACGCAACAGATGAAAAGCATGAATATTAGAACTGCCATAATTTTCGCATACGAGCTGTGAATTGAGCAAACTCAAGCTTGTTGGATTGAGGACGACAAGAGCTATCCAACAGTGACTTAAGAAGAGGCATTATAAAATGCCAATGATATAGAGATGTGAAAACCTCTATGAATGAAGAACCGGCAAAAACTCCAACATCAAAAACATCATAGAAGATGCATATGGACTCCGTTTTCGATGAACTCGAGCTTGTCATAAAGATGACCCTAAGCTCTAAAACTCACAAAGAGAAACACCAAACAAGAACCAAGAAATATGATGCAAGGATGAAAATGATTTGAGCTCTCAATGAACGATACTGTCAAGCTACTCACTTGAGATCCCCCTTGACTGTACGACAATCTAACCTAAAATTAAAACCTATCAAGGGCAAACCTACACCTTGAACATAGTCCACTTGAGCTAGATGATGACGATCTTGAATTCCTCGAGAGGGATCACCTTTCTTGATTGTGTTCTCTTGGATAAGACTAGTTTATTGCTCCCCCATACTCACTATAGGTGAGCCACTCTTTAGCACATCTCCACAAGTACATTGCCACCACAATGGACGACAAGCTTAAAGCATGATATCTTCGTGATGCTCCACTTGAACTTGCACACTACAATCTTAATGAGGATCACCACTTGATGTCATCCTCCATGGGTTGTATGAGATCTTCCTCTTGATTCAAGCCCATGGAAACATACCTAACCCCACATAGAACTCTCACGAAGACCATGGGTTAGTACACAAAGCTTAATGGACAATGCTTACCATACCATGGGATCACTTCATCCCTCTCAGTACATCTTGTACGCTTTGTGTGTTGATCAACTTGATTCACTCTTTGACTTAGTCTTGATCAACCTTGTGTCTTTATGACCAATCTTTGGATAAAACCTTGAATACCACCTTGGTCATCATATAAACTCCTTGAAACCAACAGATGAACTTCAAGAAGTGCCTATGGAAAAATCCTTCAAATATAACTCAAGGCAACCATTAGTCCATAGGGATTGTCATCAATTACCATAACCACATAAGGAGAAATATGCTCTAACACTAAGCCTCTGTCCAACCTTCTTCAGAAGAGCATAAAGTATGTCTCAACTCGCGAGTGTGATTTGGCTTTCAATACACTCAAGGAGAAGCTCACCTCGGCTCCGGTTCTAACTCCTCCTAATGATTCCAAGCCATTCCAAGTTTTCTGTGATGCATTCTTGCACGGTCTTGGTGGTGTTCTTTTGCAAGACAAGAAAGTGGTAGCTTATACCTATCGTCAGTTGAAGCCATTTGAGAAGAACTACCCCACTCTTGGTGATAGTTGGAGAGATCTGTTGTTGGGAAGACGGGTTGAAGTCTACATTGACCACAAGAATTTGAAATATGTCTTCACTCAACCGAATCTCAATCTTCGTCAAACACGTTGGGTGGAGATGATCCAAGATTACAAGCCAATCATTGACTATACTCTAGGCAAAGCAAATGTGATTGGAGATGCTTTGAGCAGAAACGCTTACTACAAGAATCTCATTCTCAAGCCATTCGAGCTTGATCTGTGTGAGCCTTTCATGAATCTCAACCTTCAAGTAGTTCCTCAAGGATTTCTTACCAACCTTCAGATTTCTCCTACCATGGAAGACCAAGTCCACCAAGCTCAACTTCTTCGTGCTATGGTGAATAAAGTGAAGATAGGCTTGGCAAAGAGCACTCCAAAGTATTAGTGCTTCCGTGTTGATGACAAAGACACTTCGTTCTTTGAGGAACGTCTAGTTTTTCCAAAAGGAGATTTCGGAAAAGTTATCATGGACGAAGCATACAATTCTCTCCTCTTGATACATCCAGGAAGTTCTAAGATGTATCACGATCTTAAGCAAACCTTCGAGTGGACTCATATGAAACGTGAGATTTCTTAGTTTATGAACGACTGTGATGTATGTCATAGAGTGAAGGTGGAGCATCAATGTCTAGCAGGTCTTCTTCATCCTTTGCCTATATCCTAGTGGAAATTCAATCATGTTGAGATGTATTTTTTCACTGGGTTTCCTAAGTCCAAGAGGGGCAACGATTGCATCTTTGTGGTCATCGATAAGCTGACTAAAGTGGCACACTTCCTTCCGGTAAAAGTATCTATTTCGGCAGCTCAACTAGCAGAGTTGTACACTTCAACGATAGTTTCTTTGCATGATGTTCCTAATCTTATATCTTCACATCGAGGAAGTGTATTTACTTCCAAGTTCTGGGATTCCTTCCAAACTGCAATGGGCACCAAGGTATGTTTCAGTACAACCTTCCATCCTCACACAAGTGGTAAAGTGGAGAGAGTCAATCAAATTCTTGAAGACATGCTCAGAGCATGTCTTATCTCTTTCGGCATGAAGTGGGAAGATTGCCTCCTGTTCGCTGAATTCTCCCACAACAACAGTTTTCAAGCAAGTTGAAGCAAGGCACCATTCGAGATTCTCTATGGCAGGAACTACCGTACCCCGCTCAATTGGTCTGAAACTGGTGAGCATCAAATTCTTGGGAATGACATGATCACTTAAGCAGAAGAAATGTGTCATGTCATTCGGGGTAATCTTATAGCTTCTCAATCCTATCATAAGAGTTACTACGACAGCACACATCATCACTTGGCATTTCATATCAATGATTTTGTCTATCTTCGGGTATCTCCCATAAAGGATACTCAACAATTTGGCACCAAAAGAAAGCTTGCACCACATTTTGTGGGTCCTTTCAAGATTGTTGGAAAAAAGGAGACCTTGCCTATCAACTAGAGCTTCCTCCCAATTTCTCCAATGTCCATGATGTCTTTCATCTATCTCAACTCCACAAGTGTTTCAAGACTCCTGAGCGCACCGTTGACTTCCAAGATATTGATCTTCAAGCATACATTTCTTATCATGGACATCTAGTTGCTATTCTCGGAGAGACCGAGTGCAAAACTCACAACAAGTATATCAAATTCTTCAAAGTTAAGTGGTCACACCATTCCGATAAAGAAGCCACTTCGGAACGTGATGATCTTCTCCGTTCCAAATATCCTAAGTTCTTTCAATCCTAGATCTCGGGGTGAGATCCTCTTGTAGTGTGGGAGAGTTGTAGCAACCCAAGTGCAATACTTGTAGTAATTCGATGTGTGAACCTTCAATGTTATGCCCAATGTGGTTTGAGTGAATAAATTTGCTTCATGACTTTCATTTGTGCATCATGGCATCATGTGATTCGTTCCAATTGTTGCATCATGATATGTTGAATGAGTGTGTGATGTGGTGATTGACTGCATTGCATCCAAGTGGTACTTGTGGTGTGGAAGACCATACCTAAAAACCTTTGGAAATACCCCATCTCTCTTTAATTCAAGTTATTCTTATATGGTGAAATTTGCTTTGACCAACACCCCCCTTAATAATGTTGCTAACAGTGTAATTATTCTTTTGGTAATTTAGAAATAATCCCCAGGCTTGTTCTATTTTTTCTGCTATTTGTAAACTTGGAAAAACAATTCTAGATGGTCCAAAGGGGTATTCAAATTTTGTCTTCAAAACTCCCCAAACCAATTTTGTTAAATAGGTCATAATTATCTGAGGAAAAACATATTTTATTTCACCCCTAGACCTCCGTCTCTGTTCTCTAACATTTTGTTTGCTATCTCCTATTTTTAATAGAAGGAAAATCATTTTGTTTTTCTACTGAGAGAGAGAGGCAACGCTCTCGGCCTTCTCCTCCTCGTGGCCCAGCAGCCAGCGAGGAGCCGCAGCAACCCAGCGCTCCCGCGGCCCAGCCATCGCACGTGTCTTCTCCTCCATGTATGGCGCCCATCCTACTGAAGCCACGTCGATAGCCTCCACGATTTAATGACTAGAGAAGCTCTGAGCGGCCTATAAATCATGCCCTAGACCTAGACCTAGCCACCCTCGACCGATTCCTCCCCTCTCCTCTGCCCGCCGCCGCTTAGGTAAGTCGCCCACCCCAAAGTCGTTGCTTGTCCAACGTGACCAGAGAAAGCAAGAGATCAAGCTCGGGATAGCCTATAGACTTCGCCTCCGAGCTTGCTACCGTCGTGGAGAGGACCACGACGCAACCTCTCTTCTTCCTTGATGACGCGCGAGATGCCAAGGCCTGGATCGACATTGTCTTCTTCCTCTACGTCTCAGATCAGGAAGCGTTGGAGTTTGTCGACTCGCGGCTGTCACCTAGTTATGTCGTGGACCACCTCTCCATGTCCTAGGTAAGGAAGGTATCCCCCTTCTTCTATTACGATCATACGCATCGTCTTTAGCATCGCGTGCGCGTCGTTCCATTCGTGCCAAGTTCGTTTCTTCTGAGATTTGGTCATAGTTGCAGTGTATGCGTACTATTCTTTTTGCATTTTGTATTCATAGAATTCATCTGTGGTATTAGTTTTTGTATTTTGATCAAGTTGGTGTGCATGCTATTTTTTATCATGATGCCCTTTTGTTATTTTTTATGAAGCAATCCTTGCACCCTTTGGTAAACTTGTCAACATGAAAGTTGTAGTGTCTTGGGGGTACTAGGCCCTGGTATTTTTACTTGCCATGAAAACCTTGTCTACTTGTGGGATTCTTACAAACTTCTCAACATGAAAGTTGTAGTGTGTTGAGGTACTAGGCCCTGGTATTTTTACTTGCCATGAAGACTTTGTCTATTTGTGGGATTCTTGCTGTCAACATGCCATGTTAATGTTGCTGATTTGGTAGTATAAAATATGACTAAGTCTGGAAACTATTATCAAGTATTTGTGTTGCCATGAGGTTTGCTAAGTATCTACAAGTAGATTATAGAGCATGTTATCCTATGATAAATTGTGTTAATAATTTGACATATAGGTTTTGCATCTTAGATATTCTTCCTGTCCAAAATGCCATGTTGATGTAAACTGTTGTGTTTTACATTTGTGAAATTTGGCCAAGTGTGAGATTCTGCTTAGTTCACCATGCCATTTGAGTGGATGCTATCAATGATTCTATGCAGTATTGGCTTATGGTTAGTTGGTGTTAATTGTAGTGTTTGTTGCCCTTTATCACCGTGTTAAATGTCATGCCTTGAAATTTTCCGTAGCATAGTATTTCATTGTTGTCAATATGCCATGTGTTAAATCTGCTTGTGGTGCACTAAGAATTTCACTAAGTCCTAATCTGTTATAATTTTGTCATTTTGTGAGCTTGATTGACATTGATCCCTGCTACTATACATGTTGTTGTTTGTTAGGGGTTGTTGTACTCTTTTTTGAATTCATATCCATGTATTGGTTGAGCTTGATAGGTAGTTGTGGCTGGTAGTTTTGATATGTGCAAAGTGACATGTTGATGTTTTTGGACAGATTACTTGTAGATATGTTTTGCACTTTGTGAGAGTTGTACCCCTTTGTTTTTCATGAACTTTAGGTCTAATTCACCTATAATTTCATGCTCAATATAGTGGTATACTTGGGATGCCAAGGAATTTCCCATAGCCTCTCTAAATTCTGATTTTAGCATCATTACCTTCCGTACCTTGTAGTGAGAGTTCCAAGAGATCCGTAACTCGGTTTGGAACGTTATATATATGCATTTGTATCGTTTTCTTGTGATGCATTCATTTTGACATATTCATGCATGTCCAAATAATTAATCTTAGGTTCTTTCCATGATGGTAATAACTAAATAATTGCATGAGAAATATGACTAGTGTACATTGACATGCTTCATTCACTTCATATTCATGCATCATATTGTTTGAGCGTCGTGCCATGCATGTGTATTCATTGGATGTTGTACTTTATTTTGGGTAGCGTCGTGTGTCGAGTACCAGTACGAGGATCCCATTGAGAACGTTCCTGAAGAGCAAGAATTTATCCCTCAGAAGAAGTGACACGCAAGATGATCGTTGACCTTGATATCATTTCTAATTTTGTTATGCTTAGTTGTCTCGTTTGTATCGTTACTTAATGTTGCCTACCGTCCGAATGTCAAGAATCCAAAATGACATGAAAATCCTCAAACCCCTCCATAGCCTAGCAAAACATTGATTGGCTAAGTTAGCGCTTGCTCAACCCTTCTTATAGCGTGGTTAGTTGCTCATGTTGGATGACCCATGTGTTGACATGGATATTTGGAATACCATCTTATTATTGCTATTTAATGTAATGCACATATATACCTAGTGAACGCGGAATGCTTGGACTTTTGCTTGGTGTTTTGTTCCGCTTTTGTGGCCTTAGTTTCCGGTTACCGGTGTTTTGTTCCATATTGAGCACTCCTAACACGTTCCAATTGTTATACGGACCCCCTTGATAAATCATTTTGATTTAAAACTTGTCTAACATGACCCAACTTTGGTACTCTGATTGCTAAACAACTTAATAATTAAAAAGCATAGGGAACAACTACTGTGAGAGTAATTAATCAACCCCCGGGCCAGTGCTCCTCGTGAATGTTGGTCCAACCTAGAGCAGTGTGCGGGGCCAACCTAGGGAAACTTGGTGATTTCTATCATGCCACCGTACGTGTCTCTTATTCGACGTGTCATGAGACTGAGATACGTGGCTCTATCGGGGTCGTCGCCATGTCCGGCTGTCTTGCTGGATTAGTTTTACCTTCTCGATATATCGTGTGCATCGGGATTCCAAGGACACTTTGGGCTATCTCAAGGTTGAGATTTTCCACCACGAATCCGAGAAGATCACTGGTTTTCCGTGCTTGAGGTTTCCTACGCAGCTTGTGGTAGTGTTTGATGGACTAGTTGGAGCACCCCTACAGGGTTAATATCTTTCGAAAAGTTGTGCCTGCGGTTATGTGGCAACTTGGAAATTTGTTTAACACCCGGTTATAGGAAACTTGAAGTGAACTCAATTAAAATCTACCAACTTGTGCGTAACCATGACTTTCTGCATTCTTGACTTTCTACTCTAACTGAGAACATAGTGGGATTATGATTGATGTAAGTAGGTGTTCAGGATCACTTCTTAATCATTACTAGATCACGTTCGCTCATGCATAGACACTCAATTTTAATTATTTTCTCGTAAGCTAGTCACCAAATAAATTCTTAGTGTGCTGCAACCTCACCCATTGACTTAATTAGTCCCGATATCTTGGTCACGAGATTGCTGAGTCCCCTTGACTCATAGATTACTACAACACCACATGTTTAGGTATCGCAGATCCTGAGGCAGATGATGCTTCGTAGCTCTAGTGGAGTACAATGAGAAGAGCACGTGCATGTATGTGACGTAACTCGACGAGTAGAGGGTCCTTGGTTGACTCCTGGGATGGCGAGATAGATTTCATTGCATTTTGTCATTTGATTTCGTCCGTAGTCGGAATCTGTCTTCTGGATGTTTGAACAAATGTTGTATGACCTGTAATTTAGCATATGGTGAGTGTAAGCCAACTCATATACTCACCTCCTCTTTTAATGTTTCTGCAATGATTTCTATACTTGAGAAACGCCGAGATGCGTCTCTATCCATATTAAGGTCTCGTCTCCAAATACGTATAATGTTGCATCTTGGATGTTACACCTACACCACGTGTCGCCACGCCCCAGAAGTTGGCCACCATCAGCATCACGCTCCTATGTGTCAGTTCCTGTTTTTTTGTGTGTGCTTTTCCGCAGAAATTCCATATCAAACGGAGTCCAAACGCGATAAAAATTTATGGAGATTTTTTTGGAATATATGTGAATTTTCGGAAAAAGAATCAACACCACAGAATGCCCGAAGCTCTCCCAGGGCAGTAGGGCACGGCAGGGGGGTGGCCACACCCTGATGCCTACCCCTTAAGTCGGTTGAGGCCCTTCTTTCGCTGCAAGAAATATATTTTTCTGATAAAAATCCGCTCAAAATTTCAGCCCGATGGGAGTTACGGATCTCCGGATAATTAAGAAACTTTAAAGGGCCAGAAAACAACTTCAAAAATAGGAGAGAATGAGAGAGTGACATCTAATCTCGGAGGGGTTATTGCCCCTCCGGGAGCCATAGAGGCCAAGCACGAGAAGGGAGAACCCCATATAGGGAGAGTCCATGGAGGAGGAAGCCTAAGGGGGAGATTCTCCGCCCTTCTCTTCCGGCGGCGTCGGAGTGCGCTTGAGGAACTATCGTTGTCGTGATCGTCTTCATCAACATCACCGTCTTCAACACCTTCCCTCATCTATCTATGATGGTCCACTCTCCCGCACCCTGCGGTAATCCCCTACTTAAACATGTTGTTTCATGCCACATATTATTAATGAATGAAGTGTTGTCATCCTATGAAGTTGGAGTAGATTTTAATACACGCTTCAAGTCCCTATCAAAATGGTGCCCACCGCTTTGCTCTACAATTATCTCTAACCTAGCTCGAAGTTCTGAAAAACCTTTGCATGTAATAAACCAACCTACCATCGATTCTCCATGGACCCCACAGGTTAGTCCTGTTGGAGAGATGGTCTCTCTAGGGCGGGGTTGTAGGATAGGTCAACATGTCATTTGTGTACGACTTTGGTGCCTTTTTTGAACAGACTTTGGTGCCTTCGTGTCTTGTTTAGGGGACATCACATGTGGAAAGAGAATGAAAATGCGGTTTGTTAACACACACGCAAGCGCTCATATACATGCGCATACACTCACTCTTATGAACGCAAACACGTACACCCTATTCCTATAAGCATTGTTTAAAGACTCAGCCAACATGTCATCTTCAGATTTACAAAGTCATCGTAGGCGCCTCGTCGTCGACGAAAACGTCTCCTTCCATTGAAAACATATAGCCTAAAATCCTTAAATAAATCCAGAAATAATGAAAGCACCAAAATTTGAACATTGATGTGATGAGGATACTACGGTCCTTTTAGGTTGCTTTGCAATGAAAAGGCGGTTTGGGGAAGCGAGGCCACCATGGTGATGTGGTGAACTGGTGATACACGGGGGGCAAAGGAAATTTAGCGCCACGACAAGGAAATCCAGTCTGCCTAGCCTCGTCGTCGCCGATGCGGACGCCACTGTTTCTCTTCCGACTCTTCGCCGACATGCTGCAGGGAGGACGCCCGTGAGGAGAGCAGCACAATTTTGTTGTGTTGACGTTCGCGGGTAGGACTCCCCAATTCTCCATTTAATACTCATGTCCTGCTCGCTAGGGTTCCCCCTCCAGCGGCACCATCTCTGGCCCAGTCAAATCACCGCACCACTCCCCTAAGGCTTTGTTTGGTTCCATGGGAAACAAACCTCGACAGGATTATACCCAAGCAGGGATTTGGTGACACCCACCTCGTCACCCAATCCCGTAACCCACAATCCCTGTATACTATTTTCTATTCGGTTAGTCCCAGAAATCAGAAGTCATTATGGAAGAAGCAGATTAACAACCCTAGGAATTAGAGGACGAGGGGAAGGAAGAAGAGGAGGAGGAGCGCGGGCTCACAAGTCCATTGTCGGGGAAGAAGCATGCCGGTGATGGGGTCGTTGTGGTCGCCATAAAGCTCGTGGTGGTTTTTCTCTTGATCACCGCTCAGCTCGCGCGCGCCACTTCTGTTGGATGAGGTGTTGGTGGTTGGAGAGGGGAGAGGGAGGGGAGGGTAGGGGGAAGTGCCGCTGCCATATCCTCCAGTAGCGTTGTCGCTGTCCCTCCTCCTCCGGTGCTCGCGCCGCCATGAAATCAAAAGAGGGAGAGAGGGGTTGTGGCGATAGAGAGAGAGTAACCGAGCGAGGGTTGTTTCCACAGGGTGGGAGAAGAGGGTTACTTCCCGGCCATTTCCACATGGTTTGGGAGGGGTTTCATCGGGGTTTCATCCCACCAGGGGCTAACCGAAGGCACGTAGCAGGCAACCCTGCATTGGATCTTGGTCTGGTGAAATCCACGCAGATCTGGGCGGATTGGTGCCCAATCCCGACTAGGTTGGTTATAACCGAACAAAGCCTGAGGTGAGGATCACGCCGTCCCTTCCGTGATATTCACACACATGCCTCTACGGGACTACTCGAGCAGACCCAGACGCACATCGCCGCTGTCGAGGCCACCACGACCGGCGCTTCCTGCAGGTGCGACGATGAGGAGGAGGAGGATCTTTGCATCGGGAAGGAGTCGGGGGGGAGGAGATCTCACGGGGCCGGTGGTTCCGAGTCTGCACTTAGTGGTAGCCCATCGGTCATGCAGGTTAGGCGATTGTACCGATTACGTCTTCTTGGGCTCTTATGTTCAGTTTATATGAGAAATAAAGTACTTTTAGTGCCTGATGTTATTCATCTAAGAATTATTCTAAAAACTCAAAGTATGCCAAACGTGTACTATGGCCTGATTTAGGTTCGAAGGACAAAGTCTCGATGTTGCAGCCAAGCCTTATGAAAAATTTGCACCCAATAAATTTCTTTGATAAATATGTATACTTCTACAACATGCAGTAGGAATAGGTGTTTAAACTTACAACATGTATTTTTTTCTAGCCTTACATAAATTTGTATTATCTTTTTGCTTATGTTCATTCTCATGGTTTAAGAAAACAAACATGGCAAATCTGGCCTCTAACAAGGTCTCTATTGCTATATTAGTTGATTAGAATTTGCTTCTCCATTATACATCCTCAACTAAAAAATGAGGTTTATGCAATTTGCTCTTGGGTTCCTCTAGTATGGTTTCTAACCCAGATTATAGAGTAATTTGTGGTGCTTTTGAAAATCAGATTCACGGTCCTTAACAACAGTTCTTCTAACCCAGATTCGCCAGCATCTACTACTATTACTCCACTCATCGACCACTATCCAACATGCATCTAGAGTATTAAGTAAATACAGAGTAATGCTTGGAGCAAGGTGGCATGATGTAGACAAAGTAAACTAAACTAATATGAATTAACCCCATCATTTTATCCTTAATGCCAACAATACAAATACGTGGCCTGTCACCTTCTGTCGCTATGATTGAGCACCGCAAGATTGAACCCATTACAATGCACCACATACACCGAAGATAAACCAATCTAGTAGGCCGAGCTAAACCGATAGATCGGGGAGCAATACAAATCTATCATAATCATGCATATGAGAAACCAACAAAGACTCAATATATTTTAATGAATAATCTGATCATAAACCCACAATTCATAGGATCCCGGCAAAAACAATGAAAAGAGGATTACATCGAATAGATCACCATGGGAATAGTGGTGAACTTTGTATTGAAGATCACAAACACATATAGCCATGTAGGTACTAAGTACGGACACATAGGTCGATGGTAAACTAATCACACCTCACCATGGGAGCAACAAGGTTGATGTATAGGCCCTCCGTGATTGATCCCGCTCCAACAGGGGACCAAAACAGGGCTCCAGATGGGATCACGACGGAACAAAGACTTTCGGCGGAAGAAAAAAAATCGGGTGGCTTTCTGGTGTTTTCCCAATATTATAGGATTTATAGAAGCTATCATGAGGCACTGGGAGGTGGTCGCAAGCAATCAGAGCGTGACCACCCACCTGGATGCGCTCTTTTAGTTTGGCACCACCCCATGTGGCTTCTAGTCTCGTTCTGAAGCTTACATATCTTACTTTTGTCCAAAATAAATCATCAAAAAGTTTTGTTGCATTTGTACTTCGTTTGGTACTAATGTCGTGAAAAACAAAAACACATAGAAAACAACAACTCACACTAGGCACTAGGTTCATAGGTTAGTTCCGAAAAAAAATATAAAACAACATATAAATTATCTACGATTGATAATGCAATAGCACGGAACAATTAAAAATTATAGATACGTTGGAGACGTATCATGGCCGACCTATCTTCTCCACCCTCATAGGACTCGTCATAGAGCTTTCAGCACTTCCAAGCCAAATGTCGTGGCTTGTGTAACAGCCCGGAACCGATGTTTGAGAAGATTCCCCTTTTATTCCATTATCGCCATGTGGTTCATTTGGTTGTCGCATTCAACATCACATCATGCACATCATCTGATAGCATCGGCACTCTGTTGCCGTAATTTTTTAAAAACTTGCATTTGTAATTGGTTCTCTCCGTTTTTGTTGTTGACCGTCTCGAGACCAACGATACACGCATATGCCCGCGGAATCCTCTAAATACTATTTTTAAAAGTTGTATAAACATTCTTGGAATGGGTTGAAAGTTGGCGTGCGGTCTTAGTTATTTGTATGTAGACCGCGTGCCAAGTTTCGTCACATTCAGAGGTCATTTGATACCCAAACCACTGAACCTATAGCGGCACTATAGCCGCTCAAACGGGAGATGTTTCGGAATTTTTATCCTCTCGTGTCGGGTTTCCCATTTCCCCTCTCTTCTATGCCTAGCCCCTCTGCACAGTGTAGAGACCCTATGCGCAACCTAGCCCGAAAACCTCCCGGAACCCAAAACATACGATTGTGACCGTTGGGTCCGGATCAACTTCGTAATACCCCAAAACATATTCGTTTGTCAATTGGAAGCCATAACCTATTTTTTCCTAACCGTCCGATCTGAATCGGAGGGCCAACTAGACCCCATTTAGAAAATAGCTGCTATTTATATACGAAACAGGATCAATCCTACTCTAACACTGGGCTACCCAATCCTCCCTCGATCCACTCCTTCTCCCTCCCTATAGCGCTGCCACCCCTGCCCATACTCCCATGCCTCTTCCTGGGGTCCTGCTCAGCCCACAACTGCCCAAAAGGACATGTCCAGCTGCCTATAGCTCCCTCCGTCCATGTGACCCAGCAGTCCCATCTCCATACTCGTCCGTAAGCTCTCACATCGGCCGATCCAGGGGAAGCTGAGGCCCCATAGCCCCAGTGCCGCACCAGTGCTCCTCCCCGCTCCGCCGTGCTCCAGCCCGTCCCACCGGACCTCGCCTCCCGCACCGCCTCGCTACCTCGCTGCAATACTCCGCCTCTGCGCCACCGGGGACTCCCGCCATCGCCGGCTGGTGTCTCCTTGCCTCGCCATGCTACAACGCCGGTCTGCGCCGGATCCAGCCACCCCGGAGCTTCTCCAAACTAATATGTGCATGGCTCCTTCTCCCTGCGCACCCCCACCTCCCTCGATCGCCCGCTCTACTACTTCGACATGCGAGCACCACCATCGGCTAGCTCGCCTTGTTCCACCCTGCCTTGCCGCTTGCCCGCGCTCAAGATGCTGTCGCGATCCCTGCTACCTCTTGAGCCTATGTTGGTTTTTCCCTTGTAGAGGAAAGGGTGATGCAGCACAGTAGCAGTAAGTATTTCCCTCAGTTTGAGAACCAAGGTATCAATCCAGTAGGAATATCAAGATGAAGCACCAATGTACCTGTGCAAAAACAGCAAACTTGCACCCAACACTATAAAGGGGTTGTCAATCCCTTCACGATTGATTGCAAGATGAGATCTCAAGGCGGAAAGTGCAACAAAATAGAAGTGTAGGGCTGAAAATATGATGTGAAGTAGACCCGGGGGCAAATAGTGTTCACTAGAGGCTTCTCTCAAGATAGCAAATATTACGGTTGGTGAACGAATTACTGTTGAGCAATTGATAGAACCGCGCAAAGTCATGACGATATCTAAGGCAATGTTCATACATATAGGCATCATGTCCGAGACAAGTAGACCGATAGTTTCTGCATCTACTACTATTATTCCACACATCGACCGCTATCCAGCATGCATCTAGTGTATTGAGTTCATGACAAACAGAGTAACGCCTTAAGCAAGATGACATGATATAGAGGGATAAATTCATGCAATAGATATAAACCCCATCTTTTTACCCTTGATGGCAACAACACGATACGTGCCTTGCTACCCCTTCTGTCACTGGGTGAGGTCATCGCACGGTATGAACCCAAAACCAAGCACTTCTCCCATTGCAAGAATCATAGATCTAGTTGGCCAAACAAAACCCACAACTCGAAGAGAACTACAAGGATAATTTGATCATAAATCCACAATTCATCAGATCTTGACAAACACACCGCAAAACAAGATTACATCGGATAGATCTCCATGAAGATCATGGAGAACTTTGTATTGAAGACCCAAGAGAGAGAAGAAGCCATCTAGTTACAAGCTATGGACCCGTAGGTCTATGGTGAACTACTCACGCATCATCGGAGAGGTCATGGTGTTGATGGAGAAGCCTTCTGTGTCCGAATCCCCCCTCCGGCAGGGCACCAGGACGTGCCCCAGATGGGATCTTGCGGAAACAGAAGCTTGCGGCGGCTGAAAAGTGATTACGATGCTCCCCTGATTTTTTGTGGAATTTTTGGGGATATATAGGCCCAAATCCTAGGGCAGACGTGGCCCAGGGAGCCCACAAGCCTGGACGGCGCGGGCCCCCCTAGCCGCGCCATGAGGGCTTGTGGGGTCCCTGAGGACCCCCTGCCTTGGTTCTCAAGTCTCGCGATCTTCTTCCGTTCCGGAAAAAAACTTTTTGGAAGTTTTATTCCGTTTGGACTCCGTTCAAAATCCTCGTGTGAAAGGGGTCAAAAACATGGAAAAACAGGAACTGGCACTTGGCACTGGATTAATAAGCTATTTCTAGAAAATAAATAAAAGGCATGCAAAACATCCAAAGTTTGACAAGATAATAGGTTGAAACCATCAAAAATTATAGATACGTTGGAGACGTATCAGTCGGGCTTTTGAGTCTTACTCAAATTCACACCTTACAACACAGCCAAGAACTACTTCTTTGCTGATCTATTTTGAAGTCCTTCAAAAACTTGTCAAGGCATGCATTTCATTTGAAAGTTCTATTAAGCGTTTTGATCTATCTCTATAGATCTTGATGCTCAATGTTCAAATTGCTCTATCCAGGTCTTCCTTTGAAAAACTCCTTTCAAACAACCTTTTATGCTTCATAGAAATTCTACATTACTTCCGATCAACAATATGTCAACCACATATACTTATCAGAAATTCTATAGTGCTCCCACTTACTTCTTTGTAAATACAAATTTCTCATAAACCTTGTACAAACCCAAAAACTTTGATCATCTCATCAAAGAGTATTTTCCAATTCCGAGATGCTTGCACCAGTCCATAGAAGGATCGCTGGAGCTTGCATACTTGTTAGCATCCTTAGGATCGAGAAAACCTTCTCGTTGTATCACATACAACCTTTCCTCAAGTAAACCGTCGAGGAAACAATGTTTTGACATCCTATGTGCAATATTTCATAAATAATGCAGCAACTACTAACATAATTCCAACAGACTTTTATTATCGCTATGAGTGAGAAAGTCTCATCATAGTCAACTCTTTGAACTTTGTCGGAAACATCTTTGCGACAAGTCCAGCTTTTCTTAATGGTGACTTTTCACCATCATTGTATGTCTTTCTTTTAAAGATCCACCTTTACTTAATAGTCCTACGACCATCATGTAGTTCTTCCAAAGTCTACACCTTGTTTTCATACATGGATCCTCTCTGGATTTCATGGCCTCCAGCCATTTGTCGGAATCCGAGCCCACCATTGCTTCTCCATAGCTTGTACGTTCATTGTTGTTCAACAACATGACCTCCAAAATAGGGTTACCGTACCACTCCGTAGTAGTACACGACCTTGTCGGCCTACGAGGTTTGTAGTAACTTGATCCGAATCTTAATGATCACCATCATAAGTTCCACTTCAATTGGTGTAGGCGCCACAGGAACAACTTCTTGCATCCTGCTACTCACTGGTTGAAGTGACGGTTCTGTTGGAAATATGCCCTAGAGGCAATGATAAATAATTATTATTATATTTCCTGTTTAAATATAATTGTTTATTATCTATGCTATAATTGTATTGAATGAAAACATAGATACATGTGTGGATAAATAGACACAACAATGTCCCTAGCAAGCCCCTAGTTGGCTAGTCAGTTGATCAAGGATAGTCTAGGTTTTCTGACTATGTGCAAAGTGTTGTTGCTTGATAACTGGATCACATCATTAGGGGAATCATGTGATGGACTAGACCCAAACTATAAACATAGCATATTAATCGTGTCATTTCATTGCTATTGTTTTCTGCGTGTCAAGTATTTGTTCCTATGACCATGAGATCATATAACCCACTAGCACCGGAGGGATACCTTGTATGTATCAAACGTGACAACGTAATTGGGTGACTATAAAGGTGCTCTACAGGTATCTCCGAAGGTGCCGTTGGGTTAGTATGGATCAAGACTGGGATTTGTCACTCCTTGTGACGGAGAGGTATCTCGGGGCCCACTCGGTAATAAACATCACAAACAAGCCTTGCAAGCAATGTGACTAAGTGTAAGTCACGTGATCTTGTATGACGGAACGAGAAAGGAGACTTTCTGGTAACGAGATCGAAATAGGTATGCGGATACCGACGATCGAATCTCGGGCAAGTAACATACTGAAGGACAGAGGGAATGACATACGGGATTGCGTGAATCCTTGACACTGAGGTTCAACCGATAAGTAATTCGTAGAATATGTAGGATCCAATATGGGCATCCAGGTCCCGCTTATTGGCTGAGGTTTACCTCGGGGCATGTCTGCATAGTTCTCGAACCCACAGGGTCTGCACACTTAAGGTTCGGCGATGTTTTAGTATAGTTGAGTTATATGTGTGGTTACCGAATGTTGTTTGGAGTCCCGGATGAGCTCACGAATGTGACGAGGGTTTCCGAAATGGTCCAGAGACGAAGATTGATATATAGGATGACCTCATTTGATTGCCGGAAGGTTTTCGGGCATTACCAGGAATGTACCGGGAGTGACGAATGGGTTCCAGATGTTCACCGGGAGGGGGCCAACCCACCCGGGGAAGCCCATAGGCCCTAGGGGTGGTGCACCAGCCCTTGGTGGGCTGGTGGGACAGCCCAATAAGACCTATGCGCAAGAGATAAGAAAATCAAAGAGAAAAGGAAAAAAAGGTGGGAAGGAAGGGAAGGACTCCACCTTCCAATCCTAGTGATTGGAGGTGGAATCCTCGACCTCCTTGGCCGGTGCACCCTTGGGGTCTTGGACCCCAAGGCAAGCCTCCCCTCCACTCGTCCTATATATAGTGGAGTTTTAGGGCTGATTTGAGACAACTTTGGCCACGGCAGCCGACCACGAAAACCACGGATTTTCCTCTAGATCGTATTTCTGCGGAGCTCGGGCGGAGCCCTGTATGAGTAGATCCTTCATCATAACCGGAGCGTCGTCACTCTACCGAAGAACTCATCTACTTCTCCATCTTGCTTGCTGGATCAAGAAGGCCGAGATCATCATCGAGCTGTACGTGTGCTGAACGCGGAGGTGCCGTCCGTTCGGCACTAGCTCGGAGCAAATCATGGGACGGATCGCGGGACGGTTCGTGGGATGGTTCACGGGGCGGATCGAGGGACGTGAGGACGTTCCACTACATCAACTGTGTTTCTTAACGCTTCCTACTGTGCGATCTACAAGGGTACGTAGATCCAAATCTCCTCTCATAGATGGACATCACCATGATAGGTCTTCGTGCGCGTAGGAAATTTTTTGTTTCCCATGCGACGTTCCCCAACAGTGGCATCATGAGCTAGGTTCATGCGTAGATGTAATCTCGAGTAGAATACAAAGGGTTTTGTGGATGGTGCTGTTCGATTTGCTTCCCTCCTTAGTCTTTTCTCGATTCGGCGGTATTGTTGGATTGAAGCGGCCCGGACCGACATTATTCATACGCTTACGAAAGACTGGTTTCATCGCTTGACATGCAACCTCGTTGCATAAAGATGGCTGGCGGGTGTCGGTTTCTTCAACTTTAGTTGAATTGAATTTGACTGAGGCGTTCCTTGGAGAGGTTAAATAGCAATTTGCACATCTCCGTTGTGGTTTTTGCGTAAGTTAGATGCGATCTAGTAGATACCCATTGCAACCACGTAAAACATGCAACAACAATTAGAGGATGTCTAACTTGTTTTTGCAGGGTATGCTTGTGATATGATATGGCCAATGATGTGATGTGATAAATTGGATGTATGACATGATCATGTTGTAATAGTTAATATCGACTTACGCGTTGATGGTACGGCAACCAACACGAGCCATAGGGTTGCCTTTAAACTAACGTTTGTGCTTGCAGATGCGTTTACTATATTGCTAGGATGTAGCTTTAGTAGTAATAGCATGAGTAGCACGACAACCCCGATGGCGACACGTTGATGGAGATCATGATGATGGATATCATGGTGTGGCGTCGGTGACAAGAAGATCATGTCGGTGCTTTGGTGCTGGAGATCAAGAAGCACATGATGATGGCCATATCATGTCACTTATGAATTGCATATGATGTTAATCCTTTTATGCACCTTATTTTGCTTAGAACGACTATAGTATTATGAGGTGATCTCTCACTAAAATTTAAAGACGAAATAGTGTTCTCCCAGGCTGTGCGCTGTTGCTACAGTTCGTCGTTTCGAGACACCACATGATGATCGGGTGTGATAGACTCAACATTCACATCCAACGGGTGCAAAACAGTTGCACATGTAGAACACTCGGGTTAAGCTTGACGAGCCTAGCATGTGCAGACATGGCCTCGGAACACATGATACTGAAATGTCGATCATGAATCATATAGTTGATATGATTAGCATAGGGATGCTTACCACTTAAACTATCCTCAACTCACGTGATGATCGGACTTGATCTACTGGAATTGGATCATGTACCACTCAAATGACTAGAGAGATGTACTTTTTGAGTGGGAGTTTAGCAAGTAATTTGATTAGTTAAACTCTAATTATCTTGAACATAGTCTAAGTCCACTTTGAAAATATTTGTGTTTTAGATCAATGGCTCACGCGACACTCACCCTGAATTTTAATACGTTCCTAGAGAAAGCTAAGTTGAAAGATGATGGAAGCAACTTTGTAGACTGGGCTCGTAATCTTAAGTTGCTCCTGCAAGCTGGGAAGAAGAATTATGTCCTTAATGCTGCACTAGGAGATGAACCACCCGCCGCGGCTGACCAAGATGCTAAGAATGCTTGGTTAGAACGCAAGGAGGACTACTCAGTAGTTCAATGTGCAGTCTTGTATGGCTTAGAGCCGGGACTTCAACGTTGCTTAGAGAATCATGGAGCATATGAGATGTTCGAGGAGTTGAAGTTTAACTTTCAGAAGAACGCCCGGATCGAGAGGTATGAGACCTCCGATAAATTCTATGCTTGCAAGATGGAGGAGAATTCGTCTGTTAGTGAACATGTGCTCAAAATGTCTAGGTACTCAAACCGTCTAGATGAGCTGGGGATTGAACTCCCGCAAGACGCTATCACTGACATAATTCTTCAATCACTGCCACCAAGCTATAAGAGCTTTGTGTTGAACTATAACATGCAAGGGGTGAACAAGTCACCCGACGAGTTATTCGCGATGCTGAAAGTCGCAGAGTCAGAACTCCGTAAAGAGCATCAACTGTTGATGGTGAATAAGACCACTAGTTTCAAGAGAAACGACAAAGGAAAAAGGGTAATTCAAATAAGAGCGGCAAGCCTGTTTCCAATCCGACGAAGAAGCCCAAAGCTGGACCTAAGTCTGAAACGGAGTGCTATTTTTGCAAGGGTATGGGTCACTGGAAGCGCAATTGCCCCAAGTATCTGGCTGATAAGAAGGCGCCCAAGGAAAAATCAGGTATATTCGATATACATGTTATTGATGTGTACTTAACCAGCTCTCGTAGTAGTGCCTGGGTATTCGATACCGGTTCTGTTGCTCATAGTTGCAACTCGAAACAGGAATTGCGGAATAAGTGAAGGCTGGCGAAGGATGAAGTGACGATGCGCGTGGGAAATGGTTCCAAGGTTGATGCAATCGCCGTCGGCACAGTTTCACTTCTGTTACCATCAAGATTAGTTCTGAACTTAAATAAATGTTATTTAGTGCATGTGTTAAGCATGAACATTATATATGGATCTTGTTTATTGCGAGACGATTACTCGTTTAAGTCAGAGAATAATGGTTGTTCTATTTCTATGAGTAATATCTTTTATGGTCATGCACCCAATGTGAGAGGATTGTTCATATTGAATCTAGATATTGATAATACACATATACATAACATTGAGACCAAAAGAGTTAGAGTTAACAATTATAGCGCCATGTTTTATGGCACTGCCGCGGTCATATTGGTGTAAAGCGCATGAAGAAACTCCATACTGATGGACTTTTGGAGTCACTTGACTTTGATTCACTTAACACGTGCGAACCATGCCTCATGGGCAAGATGACTAAGACTCCATTCTCCGAAACAATGCAGTGTCAAGTGACTTGTTGGAAATCATACATACCGATGTGTGTGGTCCGATGAGTGTGGAGGCACGCGGCGGATATCGTTATTTTCTCACCTTCAGTGACGATTTGAGTAGATATGGTTATGTCTACTTGATGAAGCACAAGTCTGAGACGTTTGAAAAGTTCAAACAATTTCAGAGTCAAGTCGAAAATCATCGTAACAAGAAGATCAAGTTCCTATGGTCTGATCGTGGGGGTGAATATCTGAGTTTCGAGTTTGGTGCTCACTTAAGACAATGTGGAATTGTTTCACAGTTGACACCGCCTGGAACACCACAGCGTAATGGTGTGTCCAAACATCATAATCCTACTTTATTAGAGATGGTGCGATCTATGATGTCTCTTACCGATTTGTCGTTATCATTTTGGGGTTATGCATTAGAAACAGCTGCATTCACTTTAATAGGGCACCATAAAAATCCGTTGAGACGACGCCATACGAACTGTGGTATGGGAAAATACCAATGTTTTCGTTTCTTAAAGTTTGGGGATGTGATGCTTATGTCAAAAAGCTTCAGCCTGAAAAGCTGGAACCCAAAGCAGAAAAGTGCGTCTTCATAGGTTACCCAAAAGAGATAGTTGGGTATACCTTCTATCTCAAATCCGAGGGCAAAGTGTTAAAACAGAGCTTTTCTTGAGCAGGAGTTTCTCTCGAAAGAATTGAGTGGGAGAAAGATAGAACTTGATGAGGTTGTCGAACCTTTAATTCCTCTGGATGGTGGCGCAGGGCAAGGGGAAACACATATTTCTGCGGCGCCGGTTGAGGAACAAGTTGATGATGATGATCATGAAACTTCGGATCAAGTTGCTGATTGGCCTCGCAGGTCGACAAGATCACGTACTGCTCCCGAGTGGTACGGTAATCCTGTCTTCATGATTATGTTGTTGGACAACAATGAACCTGCAAAATATGACGAAGCAATCGTGGGCCCGGATTCCAACAAATGGCTAGAGGCCATGAAGTCTGAGATAGGATCCATGTACGAGAAAAAAGTGTGGACTTTAGAAGTACTACCTGAAGGCCGCAAGGCTATTCAGAACAAATGGATCTATAAGAAGAAGACGGACGCAGACGGTAATGTGACCGTTTATAAAGCTCGACTTGTGGCGAAGGGTTTTTCACAAGTTCAAGGAATTGACTACGATGGTACTTTCTCACCGGTAGCGATGCTTAAGTCTGTCCAAATCATGTTAGCAATAGCTGCCTTTTACGATTATGAAATATGGCAGATGGATGTTAAAACGGCGTTCCTTAACAGTTTTCTTAAGGAAGAGTTGTATATGATGCAGCCCACAGGTTTTTTCGATCCTAAGAATGCTGACAAAGTGTGGAAGCTCCAGCGATCCATTTATGGACTGGTGCAAGCGTCTCGGAGTTGGAATAACCGTTTTGATGAGCTGATCAAAGCATTATGGTTTATACAAGTGGTTGGAGAATCTTGTATTTACAAGAAAGTGAGTGGGAGCTCTGTGGCATTTCTAATATTATATGTGGACGACATATTGCTGATTGGAAACAACGTGGAGCTTTTGGAGAGCATAAAAGGTTACTTGAATAAAAGTTTCTCTATGAAGGACCTGGGAGAAGTTGTTTACATTCTAGGCATTAAGATCTATCGGGATAGATCGAAACACCTAATAGGACTTTCACAAAGCACATACCTTGATAAAGTTTTGAAGAAATTCAAAATAGATCAGTCCAAGAACGGGTTCTTGCCAGTGTTACAAGGTATAAAACTGAGTAAGACTCAGTGCCCAGCAACTGCGGAAGATAGAAAGACAATGAGTTCCGTCCCCTATGCTTCAGCCGTAGGTTCTATAATGTATGCAATGATGTGCACTAGAACAGACGTCAGCTTGGCCATAAGTATGGCAGGCAGGTTTCAGAGTAATCCAGGAGTGGATCACTGGACAGCGGTCAAGAATATTCTGAAGTACCTGAAAAGGACTACGGAAATGTTTATCGTGTATGGAGGTGACAAGGACCTCGTCATAAAAGGTTACGTCGACGCAAGTTTTGACACCGATCCGGATGACTCTAAGTCACAAACCGGATACATATTTATTCTTAATGGGGGTGTGGTAAGCTGGTGTAGTTCCAAGCAGAGCGTCGTAGCAGATTCTACATGTGAAGCGGAGTACATGGCTTCCTCGGAGGCGGCAAAGGAGGGTGTCTGGATGAAGCAGTTCATGACAGATCTTGGAGTTGTGCCGAGCGCACTAGATCCATTAACTATGTTATGTGACAACACTGGTGCCATAGCCTCAGCAAAGGAACCAAGGTTTCACAAGAAGACCAGACACATCAAACGACGCTTCAACCTCATCTGCGACTACGTCGAGTTAGAGGACGTGAATATTTGCAAAGTGCACACGGATCTGAATGTAGAAGACTCACTGACTAAACCTCTTCCACGGGCAAAACCTGATCAACACCAGAACTGTATGGGTGTTCAATTTATTACAATGTAAATCGCATGGCGATGTGAGGACTAGATTATTGACTCTAGTGCAAGTGGGAGACTGTTGGAAATATTCCCTAGAGGCAATGATAAATAGTTACTATTATGTTTCTTGTATAAAGATAATCATTTATTATCCATGGTATAATTGTATTGAATGAAAACATAGATACATGTGTGGATAAGTAGACACAACAATGTCCCTAGAAAGCCTCTAGTTGGCTAGTCAGTTGATCAAGGAATAGTCAAGGTTTTCTGCCTATGTGCAAACTGTTCTTACTTGATAACTAGATCACATCATTAGGGGAATCATGTGATGGACTAGACCCAAACTATGAACGTAGCATATTGATCGTGTCGTTTTATTGCTATGGTTTTCTGCGTGTCAAGTATTTGTTCCTATGACCATGAGATCATATAACCCACTGGCACCGGAGGGATACCTTGTGTGTATCAAACGTCACAACGTAACTGGGTGACTGTAAAGGTGCTCTACAAGTATCTCCAAAGGTGTCCGTTGGGTTAGTATGGATCAAGACTGGGATTTGTCACTCCATGTAACGGAGAGGTATCTCGGGGCCCACTCGGTAATACAACATCACACACAAGCCTTGCGAGCAATGTGACTAAGTGTAAGTCACGGGATCTTGTATTACGGAACGAGAAAAGAGACTTGCCGGTAACGAGATTGAAATATGTATGCGGATACCGACGATCGAATCTCGGGCAAGTAACATACCGAAGGACAAAGGGAATGACATACGGGATTGCCTGAATCCTTGAAACTGAGGTTCAACCGATAAGTTATTCGGAGAATATGTAGGATCCAATATGGGCATCCAGGTCCCGCTATTGGATATTTACCGAGGAGTACCTCGGGGCATGTTTGTATAGTTCTCGAACCCGCAGGGTCTGCACACTTAAGGTTTGACGATGTTTTAGTATAGTTGAGTTATATGTGTGGTTACCGAATGTTGTTCGGAGTCCCGGATGAGATCAATGACGTCACGAGGGTTTCCGGAATGGTCCAGAGACGAAGATTGATATATAGGATGACGTCATTTGATTGCCGGAAGGTTTTCGGGCATTACGGGGAATGTACCTGGAGTGACGAATGGGTTCCGGATGTTCACCGGGAGGGGGCCAACCCACCCGGGAAAGCCCATAGGCTCTAGGGGTGGCGCACCAGCCCTTGGTGGGCGGGTGCGACAGCCCAATAAGACCTATGTGCAAGATATAAGAAAATCAAAGAGAAAAGGAAAAAATTGGGAAGGAAGGGAAGGACTCCACCTTCCAATCCTGGTTGGACTAGGATTGGTGGTGGACTCCTCCACCTCCTTGGCCGGTGCACCCTTGGGGTCTTGGACCGCAAGGCAAGCCTCCCCTCCCCTCCTCCTATATATAGTGGAGTTTTAGGGCTGATTTGAGACAACTTTGGCCACGACAGCCCAACCATAAATACCAAGGTTTTTCCTCTAGATCGTATTTCTGCGGAGCTCGGGCGGGGCCCTGCGGGAGTAGATCCTTCACCATCACCGGAGCGCCGTCACGCTGCCGAGAACTCATCTACTTCTCCGTATTTCTTGCTGGATCAAGAAGGTCGAGATCATCGTCGAGCTGTACGTGTGCTGAACGCGGAGGTGCCATCCGTTCGGCACTAGATCGGAGTGGATCGTGGGACGGATCGCGGGACGGTTCGTCAGACGGTTCGCGGGCCGGATCGAGGGACGCGAGGACGTTTCACTACATCAACCGCGTTTCTTAACGCTTCCTGCTGTGCGATCTACAAGGGTACGTAGATCCAAATCTCCTCTAGTAGATTGACATCACCATGGTAGGTCTTCGTGCGCGTAGGAAATTTTTTGTTTCCCATGCGACATTCCCCAACAGGTTCAATAACCTCATGAAGTTCCACCACCCTCCCACTCAATTCTTTCGAGAGAAACTTTTCCTCGAGAAAGGACCCGTTTCTAGAAACAAACACTTTGCTTCCGGATCTGAGATAGGAGATGTATCCAACCGTTTTAGATATCCTATGAATATGCATTTATCCGCTTTGGGTTCGAGCTTATCAGACTGAATCTTTTTCACATAAGCGTCACAGCCCCAAACTTTTCAAGAAATGACAACTCGGGTTTCTCCAAACCATAGTTCATAGTGTGTCATCTCAACGGAAATATGTGGTGCCCTATTTAAAGTGAATGGGGTGGTCTCTAATGAATAACCGATAAACGATAGTGGTAATTCGATAAGAGACATCATAGTATGCACCATATCACATAGGGCGCGGCTATGACGTTCGGACACACCATTACACTATGGTGTTCTAGGTGGCATGAATTGTGAAACAATTTCCACATTGTCTTAAATGTGTACCAAAAAACTTGCAACTCAGATATTCATCTCATCGATCATATCGTAGACAGTTTATCCTCTTGTCACGACGATCTTCACTCTGAAATAGCTTTGAACTTTTCAATATTTCAGACTTGTGATTCATCAAGTAAATACTCGTGTATCTACTCAAATCGTGAGTGAAGTAAGAACATAACGATATCCACTACGTAGCTCATCACTCATTGGACTGCACACATCAAAATGCATTGCTCCCAACAAGTTACTATCTTGTTCCATTTGGCATGACTTTGCATGTCTCAAGTGATTCAAAATCAAGTGAATCCAAGCGATCCATCTCCATGGATTTTCTTCATGCGTTTAAACCAACATGTATGGTTTGCATGTCTCAAACGTTTGAAAAATGAGTGAGTACAAAGATCCATTAGCATGGAGCTTCTTCATGCACTTTACACTAACATGTCTCAAGCGGCAGTGCCACAAGTAAGTGGTACTATCATTATTACTTTGTATCTTTTGGCACCAATATTATGAACATGTGTAACACTACGATCGAGATTCAATAAACCATTGAAGGTAATTATTCAAGCAAATAGAATAACCATTATTCTCTTTAAATGAATAATTGTATTGCAATAAACACAATCCAATCATGTTCATGCTCAACGCAAACACCAAATAACAATTATTTAGGTTTAACACCAATCCCGATGGTAGAGGGAGCGTGTGATGTTTGATCATGTCAAATTTGGAAACACTTCCAACACTTATCGTCACCTTGCCTTTAGCTAGTCTCCGTTTATTTCGTAGCTTTTATTTCGAGTTACTAATCACTTAGCAATTGAATCAATATCTAATACCCTCGTGCTACTAGGAGTACTAGTAAAGTACACATCAATATCATGTATATCAAATATACATATGTCGACTTTGCCAGCCTTCTTATCTACCAAGTATCTAGGGTAGCTCCGCCTCACTGACCGTTCCCCTCATAACAGAAGAACTTAGTCTCGGGTTTGGGTTCAATCTTGGGTTTCTTCATTAGAGCAGTAACTGGTTTTCCGTTTCATGAAGTATCCCTTCTAGCTAGTGGTTTTACTAACCATCAACAATTGATGCTCCTTCATGATTTCTACTTTTGCAGTGTCAAACATTGTGAATCTCTCAAGGATCATCACATCTATCCTTGATATGTTATAGTTCACCACGAAGCTCCAGCAGCTTAGTGGCAGTGACTTTGGAGAACCATCACTATCTCATCTGGAAGATTAACTCCCAGTTGATTCAAGCAATTGTTGTACTCAAACAATCTGGGAACATGCCCAATGATTTGAGCTTTTATCCTTTACTTTGTAGACAAAGAATCTTGTCGGAGGTCTCATACCTCTCAACAAGGGCACGAGCATGAAATCTCAATTTCATCTCTTAGAACATCTCTTATGTTCCGCGACATTTTCAAAACGTCTTCGGCACATTGCTTCTAAGCCATTAAGTATTACGCAATGAACTATCACATATTCATCAAAAACGTGTATGTCAGATGTTCGCAACATCCACAGACGACGCTCGAGGTGCAGCACACTGAGTGGTGCATTAAGGACATAAGCCTTCTGTGCAGCAATGAGGACAATCCTCAGTTTTACGGACTTAGTCCGCAAAGTTGCTACTATCATCTTTCAATTAAATTTTCTCTAGGAACATATAAAAACCAGAAGAGCTATAGCGCAAGATAAATCATAATTTGCAAAGACCTTTTGACTATGTTCGTGATAATTAGTTCAATTAATCATATTACTTAAGAACTCCCACTCAAAAAGTACATCTCTCTAGTCATTTGAGTGGTACATTATCCAAATCCACTAACTCAAGTCCGATCATCACGTGAGTTGAGAATAGTTTTAGTGGTAAGCATCTCTATGCTAATCATATCAACTATCGATTCATGCTCGACCTTTCGGTCTCATGTTTTCCGAGGCCATGTCTGCACATGCTAGGCTCATCAAGTTAAACCCGAGTGTTCCGCGTGTGCAACTGTTTTGCACCCGTTGTATGTGAACTTTGAGTCTATCACACCCGATCATCACGTGGTGTCTCGAAACGATGAACTGTCGCAACAGTGCACAGTCGGGGAGAACACAATTTCATCTTGAAATTTTAGTGAGAGATCACCTTATGATGCTACCGTAGTTTTAAACAAAATAAGGTGCATAAAAGGATTAACATTACATGCAATTCATAAGTGACATGATATGTCCATCATGTTGTGCTTCTTGATCTCTATCACCAAAGCACCGGCATGATCTTTTTGTCACCGGCGCCACACCATGATCTCCATCATCATGATATCCATCAACGTGTCGCCATTGAGGTTGTCATCTTATCAATGCTATTACTTCTAAAGCTACGACGTAGCAATATAGTAAACACATCTGCAAACACAAACGTTAGTTTAAAGACAACCCTATGGCTCCTGCTGGTTGCCGTAGCATCAACGTGCAAGTCGATATTAACTATTACAACATGATCATCTCATACATCCAATATATCACATCACGTCATTGGCCATATCATATCACAAGCATACCCTGCAAAAACAAGTTAGACGCCCTCTAATTTGTTTTTGCATGTTTTACGTGGCTGCTATGGGTATCTAGTATGATCGCATCTTACTTACGCAAAAACCACAACGGAGATGTGCAAATTGCTACTTAAACTCTCCAAGGACCGCCTCGGTCAAAACCAATTCAACTAGAGTTGAAGAAACAGGCACCCGCCAGTCATCTTTATGCGACGATGTTACATGTTAATCGATGAAACCAGTCTCTCGTAAGCGTACGATTTATGTCGGTCCGGGCCGCTTCAATCCAACAATACCGCTGAATCGAGAAAAGACTAAGGAGGGAAGAAAATCGAACATTAACATCCACAAAACCTTTTGTTTTCTACTCGAGATAACATCTACGCATGAACCTAGCTCATGATGCCACTGTTGGGGAACGTTGCATGGGAAACAAACAATTTCCTACGAACACGAAGACCTATCATGGTGATGTCCATCTATGTGAGGAGATTTGGATCTATGTACCCTTGTAGATCGCACAGCAGGAAGCGTTAAGAAACACAGTTGATGTAGGGGAACGTGTTCACGTCCCTCGAACCATCCCACAAACCGTCCCGCGATCCGTCCCATGATCTGTTCTGATCTAGTGCCGAACGGACGGCACCTCCGCGTTCAGCACACGTACAGCTTGACGATGATCTCGGCCTTCTTGATCCAGCAAGCAAGACGGTGAAGTAGATGAGTTCTCCGGCAACGTGACGGCGCTTCGGTGGTGGTGATGATCTACTCCTGCAGGGCTCCGCCCGCGCTCCACAGAAATCCGATCTAGAGGTGGAACTGTGTGGTTTAGGCTAGAGTTGCATGTTGCAAAAGTTGTGTCTCAAATCAGCCCTAAACCACCAATATATATAGGAGGGAGGGGGACCGATAGCCTTGATGCACAAAGTCTCAAGGGTGCGCCGGCCAAGGGAGGAGGAGAAGTCTGTTGGGGAACGTCGCATGGGAAACAAAAATTTTCCTACGCGCACGAAGACCTATCATGGTGATGTCCATCTATGAGAGGGGATTTCTGATCTACGTACCCTTGTAGATCGCACAGCAGAAGCGTTAGTGAATGCGGTTGATGTAGTGGAACGTCCTCACGTCCCTCGATCCGCCCCGCGAACCGTCCCACGAACCGTCCCGCGATCCGTCCCACGATCTAGCGCCGAACGGACGGCACCTCCGTGTTCAGCACACGTACAGCTCGACGATGATCTCCGCCTTCTTGATCCAGCAAGAGAGACGAAGAGGTAGATGAGTTCTCCGGCAGCGTGATGGCGCTCCGGAGGTTGGTGGTGATCTAATCTCAGCAGGGCTCCACCCGAGCTCCGCAGAAACGCGATCTAGAGGTAAAACCGTGGAGGTATGTGGTCGCGCTCCCTTGAAAAGTTGTCTCAAATCAGCCCTAATAGCTCCATATATATAGGAGGAGGGAGGGGAGGCTTTCCTTGAGGCTCAAGGAGCCCCAAGGGCTGTGCACCAAGGGGAGGAGGAGTCCTCCTCCAATCCTAGTCCAACTAGGATTGGAAGGTGGAGTCCTTCTCTCCCTTCCCACCTCCTTTTTTTTCTCTTTTCTCTTTGATTTTCCTTTGCACATTGGCACACTTGTTCCTTTGCACTGGCATCTCGATGAGTTGTTAGAAACCGGAATGTTGTCGTGGCATCATTTTCAGATTCGTCGTTGTGGCACCCCTTTCTTTCCTCGTAGTTTTTGGTCTAGTGATTTATCCTTCGCGTATTCTTGCTACCTTGGTGACCCTGTTCTTGAGCTTGAAAAGTTGATTTTAGCTGGTGCCAAGTAGTTTTAGCGCGTGATACGGTCTCTAGGTACTAGTAGGAGTAGTTGCTACAAGGTGTGGTGGGTCTTTATTCACTTTTCTCTTGAACTTCAAAAATTTCAGCAAAAGGAAATTATGTTTAGGACGAAGTTTCATGGTGGTTCCTCAAGTAAGAAGGGTCCCCGTCTCTCTTTTCGGGAGCCCGAACCTTTTCAACTAAGGGACGCACCGGTACAACCATGTGAATGGCCTTCCGATGAGTTCATGATCGAAGCAGGTTTCAAGGATGAGTTTTATACACTTGTCCGCAATGCCGGGTTAGAAGAATTCCTCTCAGATAAATGTGAACAGTATGCTATGCTCACTGCCTCTTTCGTGCGTAGATTTAAATTCTTAGTTGGCTGTGACTCATCCATACTGTTTGATCTGTACGATAAAACCTATACCGTGAATTTGGAGGATTTCAATAGGATTTGCAAGATACCCGATGGAGGTAGTGTTAATGATCCTTCTAAGTCTTCGGTCATAGACTTCATCTCTAGTATAACTGTTGGAGAAACTAGAGATATCACGCAAGCCACCACAGGAAGCATCCATTTCCCTGCCTTGCACTACCTTGCCCTCTTCATAGGTAGGTGCATTAACGGCAAGGGTGCACATTGTCACCTATGCACTTCCGACTTTAGTATCCTTAAGAGCGCAGTAACAGGTGACAGGAGCTTCAATATGGGAGCTATAATAGCAAGGAGGCTGAATAAAAATGCCAGTGAGGGGGATTTCTTTGGTGGAGTTTATGCTACACACTGAGCAAATTTTCTTGGAGTATCCATCCGTCCAGAATACCCTCCTCTCCGTACAGCCTACCTTGATCTTGTCGCTCTAACACGCTACCAGGTCCTTGAGAGAGATCATGGATCCCTCCTATACCGCTTGATATTTAACCGGCAGCGTGTTCTCCATATTACCCTTCCTGCTCCTGCTTCTTTGACTTTCAGGTAAAACGAAGATACTACACAACCATAGGAGAGGCAGAGGGGTATGAGAGGGAGGCGACGGCTGCTCGACTTCGTGAGGCAGCTATTCAGGCAGTGGCTGCAGCACTCTCGTATAACACCAATTATGATTTTGGGTTTCGACAGGACCATCCATGGGAGTAGACCAAGCTAGGCCAAAAGCCTAAGGTTGGGGGAGTACGTGTTCTCACCGACTTTACATTCATGCATATGCTTTCACTTTGTTAGCCGGTGTTTACACTTTGCCCATGCATTATCCATGCTAGTTTATTTTTGTTCTCTTGTTTTGTGTCCTTTTGAGAAACCCAAAAAGATTTTTCTTTCTTCTTTTGCTTGTTGGGAGCTTTCCCGTGTAAATAGTTTTCTTTTTCTTTGTGTCAAGGTAGAAGATATTGGTTACAATATTTATTGGTTCTTGCATGCTTACCTGTTTAGCTTTCAGAAGAGCCATATTACTTTGTCTTCTCCTTTGTGTTTGCTTGCAGATTCAGCTTAGTCCAATGCGCTTATTATTGTTTTCACCGTTCGATCGTGCAAATGAAAGGCAACAATGATGATATATGATGAAGTGACTGAGACTGAAAAGCTGGTATAAACTCTATCTATTTTGTTTTTGTAAATATGACTAGCTTGTCGACCCAGATTTAGCTTTGTTGTGAGAGAACCATGTTTGCAATGACAACTTAGAGATCATAGTTTCTGATGCCATGCTTATTTAACTGAGAGCTTATAATGGTTTGTCTTGATTGCCAACATAGATTTTGAAATGACTATGATGTAGTATGATAGGATGGTATTCTCCTTTGAATGTTTCAAGTGGCTTGACTTGGCGCATGTTCATGCATGTAGTTGAAACAAAATCAACATAGCCTCTATGATGTTCGTTTTCATGGTGATTTATATCATATTCATGCTTGCATTTAATGTTAGTCAAACTCATTGCATCTTGATGACTGTTGTCGCTCTCTAGTTGGTCGCTTCCCAGTCTTTTGCTACCCCTCACTTGTACTAAGTGAAATACTGCTTGTGCATCCACTTCCATAAACCCAAAAGTTTTTCCATGAGAGTCCACCATACCTACCTATTTGCGGTATCTACCTGCCGTTCCAAGTAAATTTACATGTGCCATTCTCTAAACCTTTAAGAAATAATCTGTTTTGCATGCCTGAACCGCTCATGTGGTGACTGGGGGCTATTGGTATCTTCCATGCTAGGAGTGTTATCCTCGACCTGTGTTTATTCACAGTCATTCACGAGAAAGGGGCCGGTAATTGGAATGCCCAGTTCCACGCTTAAATCGAAAACATAACTATAAAACAAGACTCCCCCCGGATTGATGTTAGTATGGACGGTACCCGAGGATTCGGCTAGCCGTGGAGTGTGATTGATTGGTGGTGGGGGAGTTATAACTTTACTTTTCTGTTTGGGAACCGCCTATAGCATGAGTAGCATGGAAGATATTGAGAACTCTTGGTCATTGCATTGACAATGAAAGCATGCCACCCAAAATTATTATCTCTGTTTTCAAAGCTTGAGCTCTCGCACCTCTGCAAATCAATGCTTCCCTCTGCGAAGGGCCTGTCTATTTATTTTCCCGTTGAGTCATCCTCCTCTTATATAAGCACCAATTAGAGAGCACCTCTGTCATTTTTATGTTTTGCTTTTGATTGATGTTGAGTATGACTATGACTGGATCTTCGTTGCTATGAATTACAATGTTTAGTCAGCCCTTGATCTTTGAAAGTGCTCTGCATTTATGTTTTGTGGTCTCAGAAAGAGCTAGCGAGATACCATCTATTCATATTGCTTCATGCTTGTTTTCATTGAAGTGTTGGTATTTGAAACTCATTATTATTTGCTCGTTAGCTGATTATGCCATTGATATTAGTTTACCGTGAGACCTTTGTGTCATTTGCTTATGTGGTTAACTTGTGATCTTGCTGAAATTCTGGTTATGTGTTAGACATAGTTGCAACAACAAGATCAAACAGAGTTTGTCAAAGTTTTTCTTTCTCTCTCAGTTTGTCAACTGAGTTGCTTGAGGACAAGCAAGGTTTTAAGCTTGGGGGAGTTGATACGTCTCCACCGTATCTACTTTTCCAAACTCTTTTGCCCTTGTTTTGGACTCTAATTTGCATGATTTGAATGGAACTAACCAGGACTGACGTTGTTTTCAGCAGATTTGCCTTGATGTTATTTTTGTGTAGAAATCAAAGTTCTCCAAACGTCCTGAAAATTTACGGGGAGCAGTTTTGGAAAATATGAAAAATATCTGCGCCAAGTTTCACCTGAGGGGATGGGCCAGTGGGCCACAAGCCCTGGCTCCGCCACCACCCCCTGGTGGCGGTGGGCAGTCTTGTGGGGCCCACACGGCTCTGCCGCCCCCAATCTCAGGTCTATAAGATCCCTTTCGTCCCAGAAAAAATAAAAAGAGAAGTTTTCGTCGCGTTTGCGATACGGAGGCGCCGCCACCACCTGTTCTTCATCTGGAGGGCAGATCTGGAGTCTGTCTTGGGCTCCGGAGAGGGGAAATCGTCGCCATCGTCATCATCAACCTTCTTCCCTCTCCAATTTCATGAAGCTCTTCATCGTTCATGAGTAGTCTATTCGTAGGCTCGCTGGGCGGTGATGACTAGGATGAGATCTATCATGTAATCGAGTTAGTTTTGATGGGGATTGATCCCTAGTATCCACTATGTTCTGAGATTGATGTTGCTACAACTTTGCCATGCTTAATGCTTGTCACTAGGGCCCAAGTGCCATGATTTCAAATCTGAAATTATTATGTTGTCACCAATATATGTGTGTTTTAGATCCGATCTTGCAAGTTATAGTTACCTACTATGTGTTATGATCCGGCAACCCCGGAGTGACAATAACCGGAACCACTCCCGGTGATGACCATAGTTTGAGGAGTTCATGTGTTCACCAAGTGTTAATGCGTTAATCCGGTTCTTTATTAAAAGGAGAACCTTAATATCCCGTAGTTTCCTTTTGGACCCTGCTGCCATGGGAGGGATGGACAATAGATCTCATGCAAGTTCTTTTCCCTAAGCACGTATGAAGACACACGGAATGCATGCCTACATCACATTGATGAACGGGAGCTAGCCACATATCTCTCCGTGTCATAGTTGTTGCATGATGAATATCATCCAAACAAATCACCGACCCATTGCCTACGAGTTTGTCCTACTGCTACTGTTACTACTGTTGCTACTGCTGTTACTTGTCTTGCTCTGTTGCTGCAACTACTATTGCTACTGTTGTTACTTGTCTTGCTCTGCTGCTACTGTTGCTACTACTGTTGCTACTTGCTACTGCTGTCACTACTGATGTTCCTTGCCACTGCCGTTACTCGCTACTTTGTTGTTACTACTTTGCTTGCAGATACTAATCTTTCAGGTGTGGTTGAACCTCACAATTCAACTGCTAATACTTGAGAGTATTCTCTCACCTCCCGTCGTGCGAATCAACAAATTTGGGTCGAATAATCTACCCTCGAAAACTGCTGCTATCCCATGCGCTTGTGGGCCATCAACAACATTCTTCTAGTCTCGATTGCCGGAGAGTGCTAACAACATTCTTCTGGTGCTGTTGCAAAGGGGAAGAACAGTTGACATCAGTCATCATGGACAAGGATATGATGCATATACTTACCTTGAGGATCTTGAGCGTCTTGACATAGAAGTACACTTGGGAAAACAAATGTTTGATAACATAATAGTACCCTGTTGTAAAGATGCAAAGAACCTCAAAAATACCATGAAAATGAAGACATATTGAAGATAGGTTTTGATAAAAGGATATGTCTCCAAAGAACAAGAACTTTTCTCCCCTAAAGATGAATATGTAAGGTTTCCTCTCCCCTAAATCATAGCATGTAGATATTGGGAGTAGGTAGGGAAAATAAGTTCAAACCAATAAAGGCATATTTATCTCTCTCCCCCTTAATGTGCAAGGTTCGATACATCTCCCTTTAGGAAAAATATCTCCCCTTAGTGTTGTTTCTACCTCTTCTGTAGAAGCTTCTTGGTGATATTTCTCCCCTATGAATAGGTTCATTGAATGGAAGCTTTGATACTTTGATATGTCTCCGCCTTTGTCATAAATTACCCAAAAGAATGTTAGAGGGTAAGGGCTCATTAAGTGAAAGGGATCTTGTATACTTCTCACTTTTACAAGGGCTCCTTGAATTTGTCTTTTCGGCCCCTTTGGTATGAATAAGAGTTCCTTGAATTATCTCCCCCGATGTTAGGAATCCTAGATGATTCTCCCTCTTATATTGCATGGGATCACTGAGATGTTTCTCCCCCTAGAGAAGTTTTCTCCCCCTAAAACATACGTTCAGAAGAAATTTTCAGAGCAATAAAGTTTGTCAGAAAAATCAGAGTCACCGAGGCAAAATGGTTCGGTAGCACCGTGAATGATAATCAGGCCTCTTGGGTGAAATCGGTTGGACCGAGTTTCCCAATTCAGTGAAACCGAGTTGCAATGATAGTCAACACTTTAATAGAAGAATAGGCTGGTCGGAAGATTTGTTTCAAGATTCCAATTGTAAAAGAAGGTACTAATTGAGAAAGAGAAACGGAAGTAGAAGAAAAACAAAGGTAGCATTTTGTTTTTGTAAAATATGAGATATATACATATATGTAGATTAGAGTTGAATGGTTCTAAGTGTGTGAAAGGTTAAATTTGAACCATACAATGATCTCCATCTAGATGTGGGGATGTGACAAGGTCACCTATATTAGAGTAGTTGACTTGAGGAGTCAAGCAAGGATGCTTGATCATAGGTCATACTCATTGTTAAGCACAAAAATGGGGTTACCATTTTTAGATTAAGCTTTTCAATGCCTTCATATCACTTGAGTTGCTTCACTCCATGAATTGGTGTAGAGCTTTATCAAGGATAAGAGTACATACCTTCGAATGGTGTTGATGGCGTGGTATGTAGGTGAACTTGTTGTGGATGCTCAAAGTTGATGAAGATCATCTTGAGTTGGGAGAAATCCATGTCGTTTTGGTTCTCTTTTCACCTATGATGGTTAGTCATGCAAGGAAGAGCATAATATATCCAAATGACATGAATGAATTACTTCATCACATGGTTGTCAAGGATATGATTTGTTGTCTTCTTCCTTCATCCTCGAAGAGGGGTTGTTGATACTTGGCCATGTCAAGATTTCTTCTGATTGGAGTTGGTGGCAATCTTGTGGTGTGTATTTCTTCCAAGTACCTACAGAAAGTTAGATGCAATACAAGGGAGTATAGTTTCCAAGATATAAGACAATCAAATCAATGGCATCAAGGAATAGTGAGTCAAGCTCATGCCCTTGCATGCTTCTGAGTGAGTCTAGCTCAAGTTTGAAGCATCAATGATGTTCGACTCGCTCCTCAAATGACATAACACTTTCTCGTCAAGTGGTTTGGTAAAGATACAGCTAGTTGTTTTTCAGTACAAACATGCTTGAGATCGATATCTCCTTTAGCGAAATGACCACGAACGAAATGATATTGCACTTGGATGTGTTTTGTTCAAGAATGTTGCATACGATTATAGGCAATCTTTATAAAACTTTCAGTGTCACACATCAATGGAACTTTTCTAACATGAATGCCATAATCCTTAAGCGTTTGAGTCATCCATAGTAGTTGGGCACATCATGATCCAACGACAATGTATTCGGCTTCTACAGTGGATAAGGATACCGAGTTTTGTTTCTTGGATGTCCAAGAGACGAGAGATCTCCCAAGAAATTGACATGTACCTGAGGTGGATTTTCTATCAACCTTGTCTCGAGCATAGTCCGAGTCGGAATAGCCAACAAGATTAAAAGAAGATCCCTTAGGATACCATATGCCAAAGTTTGGTGTATGTATAAGGTATCTTACTATCCTTTTCATAGCCAATATATGACACTCTTTAGGTGCTACTTGATAGCGAGCACACATCCAAACACTCGACATGATCTCAGGACGGGAGGCACATAGATATAACAATGAACCAATCATTGATTGATAAACCTTTTGATCAACGAGTTTGTCCTCCTTAGTGAGGTCAAAATGCCCACTAGTAGGCATGGTGGTTCTCATACCTTTGCATTCTTGCATGTTGAACTTTCTGATTAAGTCCTTGGTGTACTTGGTTTGAGAGGTAAATGTACCTTCTCTCGATTGTTTGATTTGCAATCCAAGGAAGAACTTCAGTTCACTCGTCATAGACATCTCATACTTCTCTGACACCAGCTTTCCAAACTTTTCACTAAAATGTGGGTTAGTGGAACAAAAGATAATATCATCCACATATATTTGGCAAACAAATAGTTCTCCATTGACTCTTTTAGTGAATAAGGTTGCATCAGTTTTACCAATCTCAAAACCCTTTTCAATGAGAAACTTCGTTAGGCATCTGTACCAAGCTCTAGGTGCTTTCTTAAGACCATATAAAGCTTTACGAAGTTTGTAAACATGATCAGGTTTCTTAGGGTTCACAAAACTAGGAGGTTGTTTAACATAAACTTCCTCTTCAATTTCTCCATTGAGAAAGACACTTTTGATATCCATTTGGTAAAGAGTTCTATCATGGTGATTGGCATAAGCTAGAAGAATACGAATGGCTTCAAGTCTAGCAACAGGAGCATAAGTCTCACCATAGTCCATACCTTCGACTTGCGTGTATCCTTGGGCTACGAGACGTGCCTTGTTGCGTACAACTTCTCCGTCTTCATATTGCTTGTTCTGAAATACCCATATTGTACCAATGATATTTTGCTCGCCTTCAGGTTTTTCAACAAGTGTCCATACTTGGTTCCTCTCTAAGTTGTGTAGCTCTTCGTGCATAGCGTTCACCCAATCCGGATCTTGAAGAGCTTCTTCTACCTTCAAGGGTTCAATACTAGAGATGAAAGAATAATGCTCACAAAAGTTAGCTAAATAAGATTTAGAGCGAGTGATTCTCCCGTTTTTTATGTCATCGTAGATTTGTTTCAACGAATGATCTCTGTCCGCTCTTGCTCTGATTCTTGACAGCTTCTTCTTGTTGGACGGAGGGGCTTCTTCTTCATCATCTTCATCATCTTGAGTGTTGTTGTTGACGTCATCATCTCCTCGGGGTGGTGGTGAGGAAGGTTGAGGTGGATCATCACGATGTACTTCTTCTTCTTCTTCATCATGTCGTGTATCGCTTGTGGATGCTTCCATGTCATTTTGCGGTTCGCCTTGACGCGAAGTGGGAGCTTCCACTTGAGTTGATGAAGTACTTTCCTTCACCTCCATGGGACGAATCTTGCCAATGGACAAGTCTTTGATTGCTTTTGAAGGTCCCTTATATCCGAGAAGCTTGTGCAGGTAGAGTTGGTTTATGGCATTGCAAGCTGTTTCCATGGCTTTTGCGCAAAAGTGTCTTGGAGTCTTGAATTCGTCAAGCATCGTTCTCGCCATCTCTATGAGAGTCCGGTTCTTCCTCTCAACAACTCCATTTTGTTGAGGTGTGTGCGTCGCCGAGAACTCATGTAAGATACCTTCTTCATCAAGAAAAGTATCCATATCAGTGTTCTTGAACTCCGTTCCGTTGTCGCTCTGAACGTTCTTGATCTTCACTTCTAACTAGTTTTGAGCTTTCCGAGCAAAGTTCTTGAAGATCATTTGTACCCGCAACTTATTATTGTGAAAGAACGCCCACATAAATATGGAAAAATCATCAACAATGACTAAACCATAAGAATTTCCACCGATGCTGTTGTAAGCATTGGGACCAAAGAGATCCATGTGAAGCAACTCAAGGGATTTCTAGTGGTCATGATATTGTTCATAGGATGGCTTCCACCAACTTGCTTTCCTGCTTGACAAGCAGTACAGAGTCTATCTTTGCCAAAGATAACATCTTTAACACCAAGAATATGATCACCTGTGATAAGTTTGTCAAGATTACGCATACCAACATGTCCAAGCCTTCTATGCCATAACCAACCTTTAGAAGATTTTGCGATAAGACATGTACGGGGTTTGGATATCTTAGAGAAATCAACAATGTATAGGTCACCTCTATGGAATATGATTGTCGCTATGAAACCCTCGGCATTCAACTTTCGTAAATAGCACATAGAAACCAAAGTGTGCGTCTAGATACGGAAAGAAGATTGTAGCCAAGGGATTAAACAAACATGACATTCTGAATGGAACTGTCATGAGATATGTCCAGCTTACCAAGACCAAGTACCTTACCTTTGGAGTTGTCTCCAAAAGTCACGTACTTCCGAGGTCCATGGTTTGGTGTAATATCAGGGAACATGTCTTTATCTCTAATCATGTGATCGGTGCATCGAGTGTCGAGAACCCACTCCCTACCACCGGCCATGTAGTCTTTAAGGTGAGCATGAGACTAAGGTTCCTCATGGTCTTCTCATACTCGATGTCAAACTCTTCATCTTCCTTGTAGTAGCCATGCTCCACATTGTCATCATCGGATGAAGTTCCCTCATCATAAGAAACAAGAATTTCATCAAAAATTTCATAGTGACAATGTTCATGTTTATGCATTCGAATGGCTTCAACAATGAAATTGTTAATAGTAATGACATCTCCTTTAGCACGCATGAGGTCACGAAGCTCAAATAGGCATTTATCGAAGTTAGGATCGGTTGGCTTCGTTTTGTGAAAAACAATGCATTTGTGGAAAATTATATCAAGATTTTTCAAGGAATAATTTCGATATCTTTTCTCTTAGTCTTTCCACAAGGTATGAGCACACTCAAACTTTTGCAACTGATTAAGTACATTTCTTGGTAAACCTCTAATGATTAGATTGACAATGTTAATGTTACAAAGCATAGTAACTTCATCATCATGAGAAGGATGTATGGGATCAATTGGAGGCGCATAGGGATATTCAACATACTTCCGCAAATGGAACTCATCAAATATAACAATCATTTCATCTTTCCATTGTCTAAAGTACTCCCCATCAATAATAGACACTTTACAGCTAAAAATCTAGGAACTAGTCAGATTCATCTTCCTCCAATGGTGGTTAAACCAAGGTTTTTGAGACCTTGCTCTGATAACAATTGAGGTACCGGTAGAAGATGTGTCTAGAGGGGGGGGGGGTGAATAGACTACTTGTCAAGATAAAATTTCTAGCCTAACCCAAATTCTAGGAGGGTAGAAATTCAGCAGTTATAACAAGTCTAGTGCACCCTACACATGCTAGTCAACATATATGGGAGTGGAAAAGTAAAGAGTTTGCACATGTAAAGGAGTAGAGGTTAGGAAGATCAAACGCATGAGCTTGACACAGTGACTTTTGGCATGGTTTCGATAGGTGGCACTATCGTACGTCCTTGTTAGTGGAGACTTGAACCCACGGAGGGTAACGGCTGCGAGGGTCCACGGAGGGCTCCACCCATGGAGGGTCCACAAAGAAGCGGCCTTGTCTATTCCACCACGGCTTCCGTCCTTGGAGGACTAGCCTTACTTACGGTAGATCTTCACGAAGTAGGCGATCTCCTTGCCCTTACAAACATCTTGGTTCAACTCCACAACATGAAGTAGGAGGCTCCAAAGCGGCACCTAACCAATCTAGGAGGCACCACCCTTAGAAAGGTAATAGATGTGGTAGATCAATGAACTCCTTGCTCTTGTGCTTCTAAAGATAGTCTCCTCAACACAAATCACTTTCTCACAGAATATGCATGGGTAGGAGAGGTTGATTTGGTGGAAAGCAGTTTAAGGAGGCTAGAGATCAAGTTTCAAATGATAGGATTGGAATATCTTGGTCTCAACACATGAGTAGGTGGCTCTCTCTCAGAAAATGGATATGGCAATGAAGTTTGTGTTCTGAGTGCTTCTCCCACGAATGAGAGGTGGGTGAAGGGGTATATATAGGCAACAATCAAAATCCAACCGTTACACACAAAAGGGCAAACTTAGTGACACCAAAGTTGAAAACTCGGTGGTATCGATTAGCACAAAGGTGTGAACTTTTGAATCTCGGTGAGACCGATATACGAAATTCAGTGGCATCGAAAATGTTACTAACGGCCAGATGGCCAAACTCGGTGGCGCCGATACTTAAACTCAGAAATTCCAATTTTGTGTATCTTGGAAACAGAATGTTTGTCACACTAAACTCGGTAGCACCGACTTGGTTTTGGTTGCACCGATTTGGTGGGATTGCTAGGGTTTCTGTCTGAGGTCAAACTCGGTGGGTCCAATATGGAAATGTTGGTGGCACAGAATTTGTGTATGTGGATCTTGACAGAGTGGATACGTGGGGAAAATGACTGAATGTTTTGGTGGCTAACTTTGAGCATTTGAGCAATCAGTTCATTTGACTACCTCACCCCTTTTAATAGTATTGGCTTTCCTATGGACTCAAAAGTGATTTCTCACAAATATAAAATGAAGAGTCTTCTAGCTTGAAGCTTAAGCCAATATTGTTCCTTTCTTGCATCCACGAGCATCTCGACATAAACCTTAAGCCATAGCTCTCCATGGACTTTTCCTTAAATATCTAGGTAAAAGTGTTAGTCCAAGAGACACCGTATGTTGTCATGAATTATGAAAATCACCAAGGGAGCATATGTGCTTTCACCCTCGCCTCGCCGCCAGCCCGTCGCCGCCGCCGCCCAGTTCCGGCGCCTCCTTCCATACCTCCCCAGCGCCAACCCACGTCGCTGGCCGCATCACCGCTGGGCAACCGCAGTTTCCCTGACCCCAATCCACCGTCGCCGGTTAGATTGATCGTCCACGCCCGCAAGTTATTCGACAGTTTGCCTCAAGGTACAAACGGACAGCGCCGACGAGTTCTTTTTCCATAATGTTCAGTGTGACTCCAACAATTCCTCATCCGATGATGAGGAGATGCTGCTTGCTGTGTTGGTCCATGACCACCTTAATAGGAAGCGGTCGTTGTTCCGGGGATCGATTCTGGGGCATGTTCTCGCGTTGAATCGCAACCGAGAGAGCGGTCATTTCCTTTTATGGAAGGACTACTTTGACACAAGCAATAAGTTGTTCAAACATCAGAAATTCAGACGGCGTTTCCGTATGGCTAGGCATGTTTTCAACCGGATTCTAGAGGGGGTGATCGGATACGATGACTACTTCGAGTGCAAAGAGGATGCCATTGGAAAGATTGGCTTCTCACCTTATCAGAAATGCACTGCAACTATCCGTATGCTTACTTACGGAGTACCCGATGATCTTATTGATGAGTACGTCTGTATGAGTGAGTCTACGTGCTTAGAGTCGTTGTACAGATTCTGCAAGGTTGTGGTTGCTCTGTTTGGCCCTGAGTACTTGAAAGAGCCGACTGCTGCAAACATAACCCGCTTGTTGGTGACCAATGCCAACCGGGGCTTCTCAGGGATGCTTAGCAGCATAGACTACATGTTGGGCAACGTCGCAAGGGAAACAAAAATTTTCCTACGCGCACGAAGACCTACCATGGTGATGTCCATCTACGAGAGGGGATGAGTGATCTACGTACCCTTGTAGATCGTACAGCAGAAGCGTTAGAGAACGCGGTTGATGTAGTGGAACGTCCTCACGTCCCTCGATCCGCCCCGTGAACAATCCCGCGATCAGTCCCACGATCTAGTACTGAACGGACGGCACCTCCGCGTTCAGCACACGTACAGCTCGACGATGATCTCGGCCTTCTTGATCCAGCAAGAGAGACGGAGAGGTAGAAGAGTTCTCCGGCAGCGTGACGGCGCTCCGGAGGTTGGTGATGATCTTGTCTCAGCAGGGCTCCGCCCGAGCTCCGCAGAAACGCGATCTAGAGGAAAAACTATGGAGGTATGTGGTCGGGCAGCCGTGAGAAAGTCGTCTCAAATCAGCCCTAATTGCTCCATATATATAGGAGGAGGGAGGGGGACCTTGCCTTGGGGTCTAAGGGACCCTCAAGGGGTCGGCCGAGCCAAGGGGGGGAGGACTCCCCCCCCCAAACCAAGTTGGACTTGGTTTGGTGGGAGGAGTCCCCCTCCCTTCCCACTTCCTCCCTCTTTTTTTTTCTTTTCCTTTGATTCTTTATTCTTGGCGCATAGGCCCCCTTGGGGCTGTCCCACCAGCCCACTAAGGGCTGGTGTGTCTTCCCAAAGCCTATGGGCTTCCCCGGGGTGGGTTGCCCCCCCGGTGAACTCCCGGAACCCATTCGTCATTCCCGGTACATTCCCGGTAACTCCGAAAACCTTCCGGTAATCAAATGAGGTCATCCTATATATCAATCTTCGTTTCCGGACCATTCCGGAAACCCTCGTGATGTCCGTGATCTCATCCGGGACTCCGAACAACATTCGGTAACCAACCATATAACTCAAATACGCATAAAACAACGTCGAACCTTAAGTGTGCAATCCCTGCGGGTTCGAGAACTATGTAGACATGACCCGAGAGACTCCTCGGTCAATATCCAATAGCGGGACCTGGATGCCCATATTGGATCCTACATATTCCACGAAGATCTTATCGTTTGAACCTCAGTGTCAAGGATTCGTATAATCCCGTATGTCATTCCCTTTGTCCTTCGGTATGTTACTTGCCCGAGATTCGATCATCAGTATCCGTAATACAAGATCCCGCAACTTACACTGAGTTACATTGCTTGCAAGGCTTGTGTGTGATGTTGTATTACCGAGTGGGCCCCGAGATACCTCTCCGTCATACGGAGTGACAAATCCCAGTCTTGATCCATACTAACTCAACTAACACCTTCGGAGATACCTGTAGAGCATCTTTATAGTCACCCAGTTACGTTGCGACGTTTGATACACACAAAGCATTCCTCCGGTGTCAGTGAGTTATATGATCTCATGGTCATAGGAATAAATACTTGAAACGCAGAAAACAGTAGCAACAAAATGACACGATCAACATGCTACGTCTATTAGTTTGGGTCTAGTCCATCACGTGATTCTCCCAATGACGTGATCCAGTTATCAAGCAACAACACCTTGTTCATAATCAGAAGACACTGACTATCATCGATCAACTGGCTAGCCAAGTAGAGGCATACTATGGACGGTGTTTTGTCTATGTATCCACACATGTAAATGAGTCTTCATTCAATACAATTATAGCATGGATAATAAACTATTATATTGATACAGGAATTATAATAATAACTATACATTTATTATTGCCTCTAGGGCATAATTCCAACAGTCTCCCACTTGCACTAGAGTCAATAATCTAGCCCTCACATCACCATGTGAATTACATTGTAATAAATCTAACACCCATACAGTTCTGGTGTCGATCATGTTTTGGCCGTGGAAGAGGTTTAGTCAGCGGGTCTGCTATATTCAGATCCGTGTGCACTTTGCATATATTTACGTCCTCCTCCTCGACGTAGTCGCGGATGAGGTTGAAGCGTCGTTTGATATGTCTGGTCTTCTTGTGAAACCTTGGTTCCTTTGCTAAGGCAATGGCACCAGTGTTGTCACAGAACAAGGTCATTGGATCCAGTGCACTTGGCACCACTCCAAGATCCGTCATGAACTGCTTCATCCAGACACCCTCCTTAGCCGCCTCCGAGGCAGCCATGTACTCTGCTTCACATGTAGAATCTGCTACGACGCTTTGCTTGGAACTGCACCAGCTTACTGCACCCCCATTAAGAATAAATACGTATCCGGTTTGCGACTTAGAGTCGTCCGGATCTGTGTCAAAGCTTGCATCGACGTAACCTTTTACGGCGAGCTCTTCGTCACCTCCATATACGAGAAACATCTCCTTAGTCCTTTTCAGGTACTTCAGGATATTCTTGACCGCTGTCCAGTGATCCACTCCTGGATTACTCTGGAACCTACCTGCCATACTTATGTCCAGGCTAACATCCGGTCTAGTGCACAGCATCGCATACATGATAGAACCTATGGCTGAAGCATAGGGGACGGAGCGCATATGCTCTCTATCTTCATCAGTTGCTGGGCACTGAGTCTTACTCAATCTCGTACCTTGTAAAACTGGCAAGAACCCTTTCTTGGACTGTTCCATTTTGAACCTCTTCAAAACTTTATCAAGGTATGTGCTTTGTGAAAGTCCTATCAGGCGTTTTGATCTATCCCTATAGATCTTAATGCCTAGTATGTAAGCAGCTTCTCCTAGGTCCTTCATAGAGAAACTTTTATTCAAGTAACCTTTTACGCTCTCCAAAAGCTCTACGTTATTTCCAATCAGTAATATGTCATCCACATATAATATTAGAAACGCCACAGAGCTCCCACTCACTTTCTTGTAAATACAAGATTCTCTAACCACTTGTATAAACCCAAATGCTTTGATCACCTCATCAAAGCGTTTGTTCCAACTCCGAGATGCTTGCACCAGTCCATAAATGGATCGCTGGAGCTTGCACACCTTGTCAGCATTTTTAGGATCGACAAAACCTTCGGGTTGCATCATATACAACTCTTCCTTAAGGAAACCGTTAAGGAACGCCGTTTTGACATCCATCTGCCAGATTTCATAATCGAAAAATGCAGCTATCGCTAACATGATTCTGACGGACTTAAGCATCGCTACGGGAGAGAAAGTCTCATCGTAGTCAATTCCTGGAACTTGTGAAAAACCCTTTGCCACAAGTCGAGCTTTATAAACGGTCACATTACCGTCAGCGTCCGTCTTCTTCTTAAAGATCCATTTGTTCTGAATAGCCTTGCGGCCCTCAGGTAGTATCTCCAAAGTCCACACTTTGTTCTCATACATGGATCCTATCTCGGATTTCATGGCCTCTAGCCATTTGTTGGAATCTGGCCCCACCATCGCTTCTTCATAATTTGCAGGTTCATTGTTGTCTAACAACATGATTGATAAGACGGGATTACCGTACCACTCTGGAGCAGCGCGTGATCTCGTCGACCTGCGTGGTTCAACAGAAACTTGAACTAGAGTTTCATGATCATCATCATTAACTTCCTCCTCAACCGGCGTCGCAATGACAGAGGTTTCCCCTTGCCCTGCGCCACCTTCCAGAGGGACGAGAGGTTCGACAACCTCGTCAAGTTCTATCTTCCTCCCACTCAATTCTCTCGAGAGAAACTCCTTCTCGAGAAAAGTTCCGTTCTTAGCAACAAACACTTTGCCCTCGGATTTGAGATAGAAGGTGTACCCAACTGTCTCTTTTGGGTAATCTATGAAGACGCATTTTTTCGCTTTGGGTTCCAGCTTTTCAGGCTGAAGCTTTTTGACATAAGCATCACATCCCCAAACTTTAAGAAACGACAACTTTGGCCTTTTGCCATACCACAGTTCGTATGGTGTCATCTCAACGGATTTTGATGGTGCCCTATTTAAAGTGAATGCAGCTGTTTCTAATGCATAACCCCAAAATGATAACGGCAAATCAGTAAGAGACATCACAGATCGCACCATCTCTAACAAAGTACGATTACGACGTTCGGACACACCATTACGCTGCGGTGTTCCAGGCGGTGTTAACTGCGAAACAATTCCACATTGTCTTAAGTGAGCACCAAACTCGAAACTCAGATATTCACCCCCACGATCAGACCGTAGGAACTTGATCTTCTTGTTACGATGATTTTCCACTTCACTCTGAAATTGCTTGAACTTTTCAAATGTTTCAGACTTGTGCTTCATCAAGTAGACATAACCATATCTACTTAAATCGTCAGTGAAGGTGAGGAAATAACGATATCCGCCGCGTGCCTCTACGCTCATTGGACCACACACATCGGTATGTATGATTTCCAACAAGTCACTTGCACGCTCCATTGTTCCGGAGAACGGAGTTTTAGTCATCTTGCCCATGAGGCATGGTTCGCACGTGTCAAGTGAATCGAAGTCAAGTGACTCCAAAAGTCCATCAGCATGGAGTTTCTTCATGCGCTTTACACCAATATGACCTAAACGACAGTGCCACAAAAATATGGCGCTATCATTGTTTACTCTAACTCTTTTGGCCTCAATGTTATGTATATGCGTATCGCTATCAAGATTCAATATGAACAATCCTCTCACATTCGGTGCATGACCATAAAAGATGTTACTCATAGAAATAGAACAACCATTATTCTCAGACTTAAAAGAGTAACCGTCTCGCAATAAACAAGATCCAGATATAATGTTCATGCTCAACGCAGGCACTAAGTAACAATGATTTAAGTTCATCACTAATCCCGATGGTAGCTGAAGTGACACTGTGCCGACGGCGATTGCATCAACCTTGGAACCATTTCCTACGCGCATCGTCACTTCGTCTTTCGCCAGCCTTCGCCTATTCCGCAGTTCCTGTTTCGAGTTGCAAATATGAGCAACAGAACCGGTATCAAATACCCAGGCACTACTACGAGAGCTAGTTAAGTACACATCAATAACATGTATATCAAATATACCTGATTTTTCTTTGCCCGCCTTCTTATCTGCCAGATACTTGGGGCAATTGCGCTTCCAGTGACCCATACCCTTGCAATAGAAGCACTCTGTTTCAGGCTTAGGTCCAGCCTTGGGTTTCTTCGGCGGATTGGCAACAGGCTTGCCGGTCTTCTTAGAATTGCCCTTCTTGCCTTTGCCGTTTCTCTTGAAACTAGTGGTCTTGCTCACCATCAACACTTGATGCTATTTACGGAGTTCAGACTCTGCGACTTTCAGCATCGCAAACAACTCGCCGGGAGACTTGTTCATCCCTTGCATGTTGTAGTTCAACACAAAGCCTTTATAGCTTGGCGGCAGTGATTGAAGGATTCTGTCAGTGATAGCCTCTTGCGGGAGTTCAATCCCCAGCTCAGCTAGACGGTTTGAGTACCCAGACATTTTGAGCACATGTTCACTGACAGACGAGTTTTCCTCCATCTTGCAAGCATAGAATTTATCGGAGGTCTCATACCTCTCGATCCGGGCGTTCTTCTGAAAGTTAAACTTCAACTCCTGGAACATCTCAAATGCTCCATGACGCTCAAAGCGACGTTGAAGTCTCGGTTCTAAGCCATACAAGACTGCACTTTGAACTATTGAGTAGTCCTCCTTACGCGCTAACCAAGCGTTCTTAACATCCTGATCAGCCGTAGCGGGTGGTTCATCTCCTAGCGCAGCATTAAGGACATAATCCTTCTTCCCAGCTTGTAAGATTAGCTTAAGATTACGAGCCCAGTCTACAAAGTTGCTTCCATCATCTTTCAACTTAGCTTTCTCTAGGAACGTATTAAAATTCAGGATGACACTTGCGTGAGCCATGATCTACAACACAAATATATACAAAGTGGACTTAGACTATGTTCAAGATAATTAGAGTTCAACTTAATCAAATTATATGCTAAACTCCCACTCAAAAAGTACATCTCTCTAGTCATTTGAGTGGTTCATGATCCACTTACACTATCCCAAGTCCGATCATCACGTGAGTTGAGTATAGTTTCAGTGGTAAGCATCCCTATGCTAATCATATCAACTATATGATTCACGATCGACCTTTCGGTCTCATGTGTTCCGAGGCCATGTCTGCACATGCTAGGCTCGTCAAGCTTAACCCGAGTGTTCCGCGTGCGCAACTGTTTTGCACCCGTTGTATGTGAACGTTGAGTCTATCACACCCGATCATCACGTGGTGTCTCGAAACGACGAACTGTAGCAACGGTGCACAGTCGGGGAGAACACAATTTCGTCTTGAAATTGTAGTGAGAGATCACCTCATAATGCTACCGTCGTTCTAAGCAAAATAAGGTGCATAAAAGGATTAACATCACATGCAATTCATAAGTGACATGATATGGCCATCATCACGTGCTTCTTGATCTCCATCACCAAAACACCGGCACGATCTTCTTGTCACCGGCGCCACACCATGATCATCCATCAACGTGTTGCCATCGGGGTTGTCATGCTACTTATGCTATTACTACTAAAGCTACATCCTAGCAAAATAGTAGACGCATCTGCAAGCACAAATGTTAGTATAAAGACAACCCTATGGCTCCTGCCGGTTGCCGTACCATCGACGTGCAAGTCGATATTTCTATTACAACATGATCATCTCATACATCCAATATATCACATCACATCGTTGGCCATATCACATCACAATCATACCCTGCAAAAACAAGTTAGACGTCCTCTAATTTTGTTGTTGCATGTTTTACGTGGTGACCAAGGGTATCTAGTAGGATCGCATCTTACTTACGCAAACACCACAACGGAGATATATGAGTTGCTATTTAACCTCATCCAAGGACCTCCTCGGTCAAATCCGATTCAACTAAAGTTGGAGAAACCGTCACTTGCTAGTCATCTTTGAGCAAAGGGGGTTACTCGTAACGATGAAACCAGTCTCTCGTAAGCGTACGAGTAATGTCGGTCCAAGCCGCCTCAATCCAACAATACCGCGGAATCAAGAAAAGACTAAGCAGGGCAGCAAAACGCACATCACCGCCCACAAAAACTTTTGTGTTCTACTCGAGAAGACATCTACGCATGAACCTAGCTCATGATGCCACTGTTGGGGAACGTCACAAGGGAAACAAAAAATTTCCTACGCGCACGAAGACCTACCATGGTGATGTCCATCTACGAGAGGGGATGAGTGATCTACGTACCCTTGTAGATCATACAGCAGAAGCGTTAGAGAACGCGGTTGATGTAGTGGAACGTCCTCACGTCCCTCGATCCGCCCCGCGAACAATCCCGCGATCAGTCCCACGATCTAGTACCGAACGGACGGCACCTCCGCGTTCAGCACACGTACAGCTCGACGATGATCTCGGCCTTCTTGATCCAGCAAGAGAGACGGAGAGGTAGAAGAGTTCTACGGCAGCGTGACGGCGCTCCGGAGGTTGGTGATGATCTTGTCTCAGCAGGGCTCCGCCCGAGCTCCGCAGAAACGCGATCTAGAGGAAAAACTATGGAGGTATGTGGTCGGGCAGCCGTGAGAAAGTCGTCTCAAATCAGCCCTAATTGCTCCATATATATAGGAGGAGGGAGGGGGACCTTGCCTTGGGGTCCAAGGGACCATCAAGGGGTCGGCCGAGCCAAGGGGGGGAGGACTCCCCCCCCAAACCGAGTTGGACTTGGTTTGGTGGGAGGAGTCCCCCTCCCTTCCCACTTCCTCCCTCTTTTTTTTTCTTTTCCTTTGATTCTTTATTCTTGGCGCATAGGCCCCCTTGGGGCTGTCCCACCAGCCCACTAAGGGCTGGTGTGTCTCCCCAAAGCCTATGGGCTTCCCCGGGGTGGGTTGCCCCCCCCCCCCCCCGGTGAACTCCCGGAACCCATTCGTCATTCCCGGTACATTCCCGGTAACTCCGAAAACCTTCCGGTAATCAAATGAGGTCATCCTATATATCAATCTTCGTTTCCGGACCATTCCGGAAACCCTCGTGACGTCCGTGATCTCATCCGGGACTCCGAACAACATTCGGTAACCAACCATATAACTCAAATACGCATAAAACAACGTCGAACCTTAAGTGTGCAGACCCTGCGGGTTCGAGAACTATGTAGACATGACCCGAGAGACTCCTCGGTCAATATCCAATAGCGGGACCTGGATGCCCATATTGGATCCTACATATTCCACGAAGATCTTATCGTTTGAACCTCAGTGTCAAGGATTCGTATAATCCCGTATGTCATTCCCTTTGTCCTTCGGTATGTTACTTGCCCGAGATTCGATCGTCAGTATCCGTATACCTATTTCAATCTCGTTTACCGGCAAGTCTCTTTACTCGTTCCGTAATACAAGATCCCGCAACTTACACTAAGTTACATTGCTTGCAAGGCTTGTGTGTGATGTTGTATTACCGAGTGGGCCCCGAGATACCTCTCCGTCATACGGAGTGACAAATCCCAGTCTTGATCCATACTAACTCAACTAACACCTTCGGAGATACCTGTAGAGCATCTTTATAGTCACCCAGTTACGTTGCGACGTTTGATACACACAAAGCATTCCTCCGGTGTCAGTGAGTTATATGATCTCATGGTCATAGGAATAAATACTTGACACGCAGAAAACAGTAGCAACAAAATGACACGATCAACATGCTACGTCTATTAGTTTGGGTCTAGTCCATCACGTGATTCTCCCAATGACGTGATCTAGTTATCAAGCAACAACACCTTGTTCATAATCAGAAGACATTGACTATCATCGATCAACTGGCTAGCCAACTAGAGGCATACTAGGGACGGTGTTTTGTCTATGTATCCACACATGTAAATGAGTCTTCATTCAATACAATTATAGCATGGATAATAAACTATTATCTTGATACAGGAATTATAATAATAACTATACATTTATTATTGCCTCTAGGGCATAATTCCAACACTACATGCACTGGGAGTGGAAGAATTGCCCTTTTGCTTGGCAAGGCCAGTACAAGGGCCATGTCAAGGTTTGCACTGTCATACTTTAGGCCGTGGCCTCTCAAGATCTCTGAATCTGACACTCTTTCTTTGACATGGCCAGATCACACAATGATATCAACGTGCTTCAACGTTCGCCAGTGTTTGAAAGGCTTGCCGAAGGCAACAACCCGCCGGTCAATGTTAACATCAACGGTCACAACTATAACAAAGGATACTATCTAGCTGACGAAATCTATCCATAGTGGACCACTATTGTGAAGACAATTTCCAACCTTGTCAGAGAGAGGAGGAAAAGATTTGTCCAAGAGCAAGAGAGTACTAGGAAGGATGTTGAGCGTGCCTTTGGTGTTCTGCAATCTCGATGGGTGCATAGTTCGGTATCGTGCTAGAACTTGGAGCACCAAGAAGTTGTGGCAAGTGATGACTGCTTGTGTGATCATGCACAATATGATCGTAGAGGATGAGCGCCCGAAACGTCCCTACGATCAAGGGTTTGAGTTTGAAACTATACTATTTCATTTGCTTCTATAAAATATGCAAAATATTTGTATTTGTTAAAAACCGACGGCTAGCTGGTCATGCGGATAAATATGAGTCGACGCGTTAGGCATGTTGTCAACATAAATTATAGATCGGGCGGATACATAATTGACGAACAATCTAAACGAACGAAAAACAAACAAAATTATCGTTGATGGTTATAGTTGCTCTACAAGGCTCCAGTCAGATGGACGACGTACTCCACTGCTGCAGCCTGCAGTGCTCCGCGTGTCCCCGCCAGCGCCTGCGCCTTCGACGCGACATGCAAAGCCTGCGGACCTGCCCGGACAGGCCGGCCGGGCCCTTCCCTTCCTAAACAGTCCAAGCGCAAAGTTCAAACGAGTTGTTGCTACCGCAGGCATGGGGGGCGACGTCGTCTGCCGGGCAGGCCATGGAAGCAAGCAACGCCAACTCCGCGGTGCGCCCACCCGTGCATGGCCATGCAGGGCCTGTGCCCATCCCCATACCAGCCAAATGCATATGGTTCGACTCTTCACCTCACCTGGGCTGCGTGCACTGCCACTGCGCCATCGCTTCCATCACCTAACGGCCAACAGAGCGCTGTGTACATGTGCACATCGGCGTTTCTTGCTCTCAGTGACACCGCTCGGTTATGCATAGATAGTTTTTTTTTTCGTTTGAGAAAAATACTGCACTAGAGCTGATGTTGCTGGATACGGTCGGATTATCAGTTTAGCCGGCCGTGTCAGTGCCACGTTGATGCTGCATTAGGCGCAAGGAGGACTAGATGGGTACCGCAGCCCTCTCCGGACTGGCCCCGTCCATTCGCTCGATCCACCGAACCGTCGTTTTCCAATTCCGAAAGCGACCAAGACGTTCAGCGCGGGGGCCTTCAGAAACTCATCCGCTCGCGCGCGGACTGGCCGCCTGCTCAGAGCTTTCTTTTCGCTTTTCGTCTTTCCGCGCAAAGCGTGACGAGGGGGGCCATCATATCCGTTCGATCGTGCGTACACGCATTTGCATGCTTCGGTATCTACAACCACAATTGTTTAACTTCGATTCTCAAACCCCACGGACGCATGCTCGGACACACGTTTTGAGCCTTTATTTATGCATCCATGCAGCTATGTTTCCTATGTTGTTTTTATAATTATTTAATCAAATGCACGTGATTGATGGAGATGGATATAAACATGAAGAAAAGAATAAAGAAACAATAAAGTTGTTCTGTTGTGGGACACATCTAGGTGGAGGGCTGTCCGAACATCTTTCGTCCTTTTTATATGGCGGCTGCTACAAATCACTCGGCTGATCTTAGGAAAATATCAGCCGTCTGACTAGGCGCATTATACCGTTTCATCAGACCAAACATAGCCGTCTTCTTCCTCCTTTCTCCCGTATCCACCACGCTGCAAAAAAAAGGTGACTGCATCGTCGCGACCCCAGCGAAGCTCCATTGCAACCCCAATCCGACGGCGCAACGAAGCTTCATTGTAACCCTCGGCGACGAGACTCGACAGTGCCGGCGAAGCTCCATTGCAACCCCAGACGGTGAGACAAAGCTGCAACGCAGCACCCATGACGCCGGGGAAGCTCCACTGCAACCCCCGAGAGCTAGACAAAAGCTGCAACGCAGCACCGACGACACCGGCGAAGCTCCATTGTAGCACCAACCGGCCCCTATGCAGCACCGACAAAGCTCCATTGCAGCCTAACGACCCCGGCGAGCGCCGACGAGGCTCCATTGCAACACCAACGACGCTTCATTGCACCCCCGGTGATGCTTCTGCACAGCGCCGGTGAGGCCGCTGGCTACAACACCGTCACTCACTTGAAGCACAAGGCAGAGCGTCGGCCGCCTCTGTTGCGACAGTGCCCGCAAGCCCACCGTTGCCCCTGCAGGGCTACAACACCACATCAATGCGCGGCGGGATGCAGTAGGTCATGGGCGCTGTCGCTCTTGTTGGGTCGCTGTAGGGTGGGTAGCAGTCTGCGTTGCCATGGGAGCATCCATCCTCTCGAGCATGGCGAGCAGAGATGGAGCCAGCGAGGAAGATGTGCGGAGGAGACAAGATACTGTCGAAGAGATAAGGCTATGGATGCTAGAAGGAAAGCGGTGGATGGGTCTAGAGGGGCACGTGGCGAGCATTGCGTGCGACTTATCTCTCGTTGTTTTCAGTCACGTGGGAACGAAGTGACGGGTCCAATTATGGTGCCTTTTTCCTTCTCTCTTGTCTACATAGTGCTGGGGTTGCCCTCCCGGACATACGGGGAGAAAATTTGAGTGGTCTAGTTATAGATGCTCTTACGGATTCTACATTATTGCACTCATGTCAAGATCAGATGTATGCTTCTCTGGATCATCATGAGTTGATGATGGTATAATCTTACAACGTTCCACAGTGTTATCTAAGGGTAAAGAAAGTCTTAGCCGGTGATTAGCCATGCGGTTGGGCAGTGTAACAATCATGACTTAAATTTTAGAGTTGACTAATGATACACATGGTTTTCCTTCATTTATTGAGAATCAAACTCGCTAATCATCATGAGTTGATGATGGTATAAATCTTACAACGTTCCACAATGTTATCTAAGGGCAAAGAGAGCCTTAGCTCAGTGACTAGGCATGCGGTTGAGTAGTCTAGCCACTATGGTTTAATTTCTGGAATTGAATTACGATGCACATGTGTTTTCCCTCATTTATTGAGAATCAAACTCACTATGTGGTGGAACCATTCAAGAGAAAATCTTGATACTCGTTTAAAAAAAGTTTCTTAGGATCATGCTATCTTGGTACTCATACTAAAACGGTTATGTATATGCCTAGTTGATGGAGAAGGCGGGAAGTGAAATTATCTCCCAATTTTAAGCAAAAAGAGCCTTAGCTCAGTGGTTAGCCATGCGGTTGTGCAGCCTAACCACCCTCGTTCAATTCCTAAAATTGACATGTGATGCATAGTAGTTTTCCCATATTTATGAAGATTAAGCTTGATGTGTGGTGGAACGACTCATCAAGATATAGTTTTGGTACTCATTTAAAAAAAGTCTTTTAGGACCATGCTTACCATGGTACATACTAAAAATATTGCGTGCATTCTTAATTGGTGGAGAGGTTGGGAAGTGAAATTCTCTCCTATTTTTTGGTGTGCAACCAAGGAACTGACCAAACACAAAAAGGATACCCCGGACCGTCCATGCTAGCGATCGAGTGTCCATATCATCCCCATCATCAAGGTCCCTCCATGTGTTGCATCAAAAACTGCCCTGGCTGGAGCCGGGACGGGCAAATCCCCTCACGGTGGCTGGAGGTCATCCCAGTACTCTCCGCTCTCCCCTCCCCCACGTGGCCAACCTCTTCAAAAAATATCATCTCCCTTTCTCTATGCAACCATCAGTCGCCCAGGCCTTCTTTGGCTCATACCGCTATCTCCTGCTCGTGGTCATGGCTGCCCCGACATGCACACAAGTTTTGTAGTTGCTTCCACTAGCATCCGCATGATCCTTGTTCTTCCGGTGGCTTCAATTCCTAGGCGACTACTCTAGTGGTAGCACTAGGCTCTGGGAGGTTTGATGGAGAGGTTCCAAGGGCCATGTGTATTGTGGCCGGGGGGCTGCGGTGATCTGCATCTCGGCTAGGGGACATATCGAATTTTCTTGCTTCACATCCGATATGTTTGTCCCTAGGCCGACGGGCATATGCATGGCTCTCTCCTATGAGGTTGTAGTCGGCGATGAGGTGCCCCACCATCGGTGTTTGTCCGTGTAATGACCACCCTAGTCTGCTGCAGCGACCCCGGTGCAGATTGTTATTACCACCAAATGGTCTTTGTGACAGTTAATCTCTCGAGATCCTGTGGGTGCCTTTGGCAATGAGAGGCAATCTATGGATGACAGTCTAACACAAAGGGTATACTTGTGTAGCGACATTAGTCTATTTTCTAGCCCAGTACATGCAATTGCTAGGATCATGGAAAAGTGGTGACAGTAACACATGATTGACTCCGATGGTGGTAATTCTCAAGTACCCGATTTTGACCTCAAGTGAGAAAACCTAGATCTGACTCGAGTTGGCTATACCTGGCAATGGCAATGTTTTTGTGTCATTACCTTGTGAAGGCATTCACTAGTAGAAAAATGGGCTTTAGTCCCGGTTCCAAAGGGGCTTTAGTCCCGGTTCTCCAACCGGGACAAAGTTATCGGGATTAATGCCCATTATTTTTAGTCCCGGTTGGCTTACGAACCGGGGCTAAATGAGCTCCACATGGCCGCCGTGGGGTGCCCAGGAAGGAGCACCTTTAGTCCCCGTTGGTAACACCAATCGGGACCAAAAGAGGCAGCCACGCGTCAGCAGCTCGCAGGTCCTGGTTTTTTTTAAGGGGGGGGGTTAGGGGTTTTGAGGGTTTTATTAGGGGTTTCATATTGTGTTAGCTAGCTACTACATATATAGAGAAGTGACCTCTCTTTCTCCGTGCTTGGTCAAGGTAGCTAATATACATATAGAGAGAACTCGACGCTAGCTAGTAAAAAAAGTTATTATACAATATATAATATATAAAAACTCTTGCGATCCCTAACTAGCTAATATCTATCCACCAATATCGGTATGGAAATCCAGATGATATTCCCTGTATGATGGTATGACATGCTCAACAAAGAATCCCGCCAACTCCTATTGAATTGCTCGTATGCGATCAGTTGGTAGGAGTGTGTCACGCTTCCGCGCGATCGGTAAGTATATATATGAATGAAACTCAACACAGTTGATGGTAATAAATTAAAAATGTGAATATTGGTTACGTACCTCAAGTTCTTTAAAACACCTACAGTTCTCATAGGTCGTCTGGTGAATCCAATCGCAAACGAAGAATCCACATAAATTATTCCTGGATTTCTGCCTCAAACAGTACTTTACGAGAATAGAGTTCAGTCAAAATAATAATCAAGCATGATAATGGTATTGAAACTAGAATGAATGATAGATGCGCGAAACTAGCTAGTACTACTTACATGGGAGAATAAAACCATAGCTCCTTATTCCATTCACCTTTAGCTATCTTGGTGAACTTTTTCCAAACCCTGCACGACAAAGAAAACGATTACTTGATATCAGAAAATGAGAGAAAGTTGTCTATATGGTGCGATAATGATTGAACTTACTTCCGGAGCATTTCAGTAACCGACGCCAAGTGTGTAGGGTCTTTACGTAGCGAGTCCAAGACAATTACTACTCCATCATCAGCCCTAATGATTAGCAGAACAAAGTGAAACATGCGCACACATAACTCATCAATTACACTTATAATTAACCTCGAGTAAGCGAAACAGAATGTGCAGAAGACAACTAGCTTGTAACGCCACTCACCCGAAGTTGTAAGGAAATAGTATTTCCCTTCTGTCATGTTATCGAAGTAACACATTTAGCAAGGTGTTCTGTGTATCGATGGGACTCGTGCATATGTTATGTGCATTTATGGTATCACGGTTAATGAACCCAATGTCATATATTTGTCCTCTTTTGCATTCGAGGATCTTCAATCTGGATAATATAGTAAGGATAATTACACATGCAAGAATGAAGGAGCTAAGCTAGAGACTTAATTATAGAAATAATACTTACAGACAATAGCAACTGACAATCGTTTTGCCGAGGGCGTCTTGATTGTATAACTGAAATAATTTGTCAAATTCAATGTACAACGACCTGGTTCCATTGTAAAAGTGGTCATCTTTAAATCCCACGTAGATACAATTGGTCCCATCCTTGCAGACATTTAAGTACCAATTATGTAGTCTTCGCATTATTGTTGATAGTTCCGTCTATTGGGGAACGTCGCATAGAAACAAAAATTTCCTACGCACACGCAATACATATCCATGGTGATGATCATCTACGAGAGGGGAGAGTGAATCTACATACCCTTGTAGATCGCTAAGCGGAAGCGTATATAACACGGTTGATGTAGTGGAACATATTCGCAATTCAAATCACAGCCCGTCCCTTGATCTCATCACGAACCGTTCCGGGATCCCATCACGACCCATCTCGATCTAGTACCGAACGGACGGCAGCTCCGCGTTCAACACACGTACATATCAATGACGATCTCCACCTTCTTGAGCCAGAAAGAGGGGCAAAGAGGTAGATGAGTTTTCCAGCACGGCGGCATGGTGGTGATGGTCTTGGAGCTATTCCAGCAGGGCTTCGCCTAAGCACCGTTGAAACTAGACTAGAGGAGAAACAGATCTAGAGAGAGAGGGCAACACGTGGCTGTTTTTCTGTGTCTCAAAACCCCTAAATACCTCTAGTATATATAGGGGGACGGAGGGTAGGAGGCAGCCTCAAACCCTCAAGGTTTGACCGAAATTAGAGGTGGAGGAGTCCTACTCCAAACCTACTAGGAGTAGGATTCCTCCTTTCCACTTGGAAACCCTTTCCACCTTTTCCACCTTTGGGTTTTTGCCTCTCAAACCTCATGGGCCTTAGTGAGAGCTTATATTTGCCCACTAGGGGCTGGTTTGTTTCCTCCCACAGCCCATAAGGCCCCTCGGGGGTTGACACCCCTCCCGATGGTCCCTGGTACCCTCCCGACACTCCCAGTACACTACCGATGAGCCCGAAACTTTTTCGGTGACAAAAACAGGACTTCCTATATATCAATCTTTACCTTCGGACCATTCCGGAGCTCCTCGTGACGTGCATGATTTCATCCGAGACTCTGAATAACTTTCGGTTACCAACACCTATAACTCAACTATATCGAAACTTCATCGAACCTTAAGTGTGCAGACCCTGCGGGTTCGAGAACTATGCACACATGACCGAGATACCTCTACGGTCAATAACCAATAGCGTGACCTGGATGCCCATATTGGCTCCTACATATTCTACGAAGATCTTTATCGGTTGAACCTCTATGTCAAGGATTCGGTTAATCCTGTATGTTGTTCCCTTTGTCCTTCGGATGTTACTTGCCCGAGATTCGATAGTCGGTATCTCTATACCTAGTTCAATCTCGTTATCGACAAGTCTCTTTAATCGTTTCGTAATACAAGATCTCGTGGCTAACTCCTTAGTCACATTGCTTGAAAGGCTTATTGTGATGTTGTATTACCGAGTGGGACCCGAGACACCTCTCCGTCATACGGAGTGGCAAATCCCAGTCTCGATTCACGCCAACCCAACAGACACCTTCGAAGATACCTGTAGAGCACCTTTATAGTCACCCAGTTACGTTGTGACATTTAATACACACAAGGTATTCCTCCGGTGTCCTGGAGTTGCATGATCTCATGGTCATAGGAACACATACATTGACATGAAGAAACAGTAGCAATAAACTGACACGCTCATATGCTACATTTATAGTTTGGGTCTTGTCCATCAAATCATTCTCCTAATGATGTGATCCCTTTATCAAGTGACAACACTTGTCTATGGCTAGGAAACATTAACCATCTTTGATCAACGAGCTAGTCAACTAGAGGCTTACTAGGGATAGTGTTTTGTTTATGCGTCCACACATGTATTTGAGTTTCCAATCAATATAATTATAGCATGGATAATAAACGATTATCATGAACAAGGAAATATAATAATAACCAATTTATTATTGCCTCTAGGGCATATTTCCAACAGTCTCCCACTTGCACTAGAGTCAATAATCTAGTTCACATCACTGTGTGATTGTAATGAATCTAACACCCGTACAGTTCTGGGGTTGATCATGTCTTGCTTGTGAGAGAGGCTTTTAGTCAACGGTTCTGAATGTTTAAGATCCGTGTGTGCTTTACAAATCTCTATGTCATTCTATAGATGCTGCTACCACACGCCATTTGGAACTATTCCAAATGACTGCTCCACTATACAAATCCGGTTTACTACTCAAAGTTATTCGAATTAGTGTCACAGCTTACATCGATGTAACCCTTTACGATGAACTCTTTAATCACCTCCATAATCAAGAAAAATTCCTTAGTCCACTAGTTACTAAGGATAACTTTGATCACTCTTTGTACCCCTTGACAGACTCATGGCCAGGCACACATCAGGTGCGGTACACAGCATGCCATACTTTAGAGTCTACAGCTAAGGCATAGGGGACTACCTTCGTCCTTTCTCTTTCTTCTGCCGTGGTCGGGATTTGAGTCTAACTCAAATTCACACCCTACAACACATCCATGAACTCCTTTGTTTGCTGATCTATTTTGAACTCCTTCAAAAACTTTTCAAGGCATGCATTTCATTGAAAGTTTTATCAAGCGTCTTGATCTATCTCTATAGATCTTGATGATCAATGTTCAAGTAGCTTAATCCACGTTTTCCTTTGTAACTTTTCAAACAACCCTATATGATTTACAGAAATTCTACATCATTTCTGATTAATAATATGTCAACCACATATACTCAACAGAAATTCTATAGTGCTCCCACTCACTTTCTTGGAAATACAAGTTTCTCATAAACTTTGTATAAAACCAAGAGCTTTGATCACTCATCAAATTACTTATTCCAACACCAAGATGCTTGCTCTAGTCCATAGAAGGATCGCTGGAGCTTGCATACTTGTTAGCATCCTTAGGATCGACAAAACCTTCTAATTGTATCACATACAACCTTTCCTCAAGGCAACCGTCAAGGAAACAATGTTTCCACATCCTATGTGCAATATTTCATAAATAATGCAGCAACTGCTAACATAATTCCAACAGACTTTTAGCATCACTACGAGTGAGAAAGTCTCATCATAGTCAACTCTTTGAACTTGTCGGAAACATCTTTGCGACAAGTCAAGCTTTTCTTAATGGTGACTTTTCATCATCATCGTCTGTCTCCCTTTTAAAGATCCATCTGTACTTAATTGTATTATGACCATAAAGTAGTTCTTCCAAAGTGTACACTTTGTTTTCATACATGGATCCTCTCTCGGATTTCATGACCTCCAGCCATTTGCCGGAATCCGGGCCCACCATCGCTTCTTCATAGCTCGTAGGTTCATTGTTGTCCAACAACATGATCTCCAAGACAGGGTTACCGTACCATTCGGTAGCAGTATGTGACCTTGTCGACCTACGAGGTTTGTAGTAACTTGATCCAAACTTTCATGATCACTATCATTAGCTTCCACTTCAACTGGTGTAGGCGCCACATGAACAACTTCCTGCACCCTGCTACACACTAGTTGAAGTGACGGTTCAATAACCTCATCTAGTTTCCACCATCCTCCCACTCAATTCTTTCGAGAGAAACTTTTCCTCGAGAAAGGACCCGTTTCTAGGAACAAGCACTTTGCTTCCAGATATGAGATAGGAGATGTACCCAACTATTTTGGGTATCCTATGAAGATGCGTTTATCCGCTTTGGGTTCGAGCTTATCAGACTGAAACTTTTTCACATAAGCGTCGTAGCCCCAAACTTTTAAGAAACGATAGCTTAGGTTTCTCCAAACCATAGTTCATACGTTGTCATCTCAACGGAATTACGTGGTGCCCTATTTAAAGTGAATGCGGTTGTCTCTAATGCCTAACCCAAAATGATAGTGGTATTTCGATAAGAGACATCATAGTATGCGCTATATCCAATAGGGCGCGGCTATGACGTTCGGACACACCATAACACTATGGTGCTCCAGGTGGCATGAGTTGCAAAACAATTTCCACATTGTCTTAACTGTGTACCAAACTCGCAACTCAGATATTCATCTCTATGATCATATCGTAGACATTTTATCCTCTTGTCACGAGATCTTCACTCTGAAATAGCTTGAACTTTTCAATATTTCAGACTTGTGATTCATCAAGCAAATACTCATGTATCTACTCAAATCATCTCTGAAGTAAGAACATAACGATATCCACTGCGTGCCTCAACACTCATTGGACTGCACGCATAAAAATGTATTACTTCCAACAAGTTACTTTCTTGTTCCATCTCACTGAAAAAACGAGGCCTTTAGTCATCTTGCCCATGTGGTATGATTTGCATGCCTCAAGTGATTAAAAATCAAGTGTGTCCAAACGATCCATCTGCATGGAGTTTCTTCATGCGTTTATACCAATCCACATGGTTTTCATGTCTCAAACATTTCAAAAATGAGTGAGTACAAAGATCCATTAGCATGGAGATCCTTCATGCATTTTATACCAATATAACTCAAGCGGCAGTGCCACAAGTAAGTGGTACTATCATTACTACTTTGTATCTTTTGGCATCAATATTATGAACATGTGTATCACTAGATCGAGATTCAATAAACCATTGAAGGTATTTATTCAAGCAAATAGAATAACCATTATTCTCTTTAAATGAATAATCGTATTGCAATAACCATTATCTAATCATGTTCATGCTCAACGCAAACTCCAAATAACAATTATTTAGGTTTAACACTAATCCCGATGGTAGAGGGAGCGTGCGATGTTTGATCACATCAACCTTGGAAACACTTCCAACACATATCGTCACCTCGCCATTAGCTAGTCTTTGTTTATTCTGTAGCTTTTATTTCGAGTTACTAACACTTAGCAGCCGAACCGGTATCTAATACCCCCGTGCTACTAGGAGTACTAGTAAAGTACATATCAATATCATGTATATCTAATATACTTCTGTCGACTTTGCGAGCCTACTCATCTACCAAGTATCTAGGGTAGTTCCTCTTCAGTGACGGTTCCCCTCATTACAAAAACACTTAGTCTCGGGTTTGGCTTCAACCTTGGGTCTATTCACCAGAGCAGAAACTCGTTTGCCGTTTCATGAAGTATCCCTTCTTGCCCTTGCCATTCTTGAAACTAGAGGCTTTACTAACCATCAACAATTGATGCTCCTTTTTGATTTCTACTTTCCCGGTGTCAGACATCGCGAATAGCTCAAGGATCATCATATCCATCCCTGATATGTTATATTTCATCACGAAGCTCTAGTAGCTTGGTAGCAGTGATTTGGAGAACCATCACTATCTCATCTGGAAGATTAACTCCCACTCGATTCTAGTGATTGTGGCACTCAGACAATGTGAGCACATGCTCAACGATTGAGCTTTTTCCCTTACTTTGTAGACAAAGAATCTTCTCGAAGGTCACATACCTCTCAACAAGGGCATGAGCATGAAATCCCAATTTCATCACTTGGAACATCTCATATGTTCTGTGATGTTCAAAACGCCTTCGGCGCCTCAATTCTAAGCCGTTAAGCATTATGCACTGAACTATCACGTAGTCATAAAAACGTGTATGTCAGATGTTTGCAACATCCACAAATGATGCTCCAGGTTCAGCACACCGAGCGATTCATTAAGGACATAAGCCTTCTGTGCAGCAATGAGGACAGTCTTCAGTTTATGGACCTAGTCCGCAAAATTGCTACTACCATCTTTCAACTAATTTTTTCTCTAGGAACATATCAAAAACAGTACAGCTACATCGCAAGCTACAACATAATTTGCAAAGACCTTTTGACTATGTTCATGATAATTGAGTTTAGCTAATCAAATTACTAATAACTCCCACTCAAATAGACATCCCTCTAGTCGTTCGAGTGGCGCATGATCCAAATCCACTAACTCAAGTCCGATCATCACGTGAGTTGAGTATATTTTCAGTGGTGAACATCTCCATGTTGATCATATCAACTATATGATTCATGCTCGACCTTTCGGTCTCTTGTGTTTCGAGGCCATGTGTGTACATGATAGGCTCGTCAAGTTTAACCCGAGTGTTCCGTGTGTGCAACTGTTTTGCACCCGTTGTATGTGAACGTTCAGTCTATCACACCCGATCATCACATGGTGTCTCGAAACTACGAACTGTCGCAACGGTGCACAGTCGGGGAGAACACAATTTTATCTTGAAATTTTAGTGAGGGATCACCTTATAATGCTACCTTCGTTCTAAGAAAAATAAGGTGCATAAAAGGATTAACATCACATGCAATTCGTAACTGACATGAAATGGCCATGATCTTGTGCTTCTTGATCTCCATCACCAAAGCACCGGCATGATCTTCATCGTCACCGGTGCCACACCATGATCTCCATCATTGTGCCGCCATTGAGGTTGTCGTGCTATCTGTGCTATTACTACTAAATCTATTACCTAGCAATATAGTAAATGCATGTGCAAGCACAAACGTTAGTTTAAAGACAACCCTATGGCTCCTGCCGGTTCTCGTAGCATCGACGTGCAAGTCGATATTTAACTATTACAACATGATCATCTCATACATCCAATATATCACACCATGTCTTTTGCCATATCACATCACATGCATACCTTGCAAAAACAAGTTCGACGTCCTCTAATTTGTTGTTGCAATTTTTACGTGGCTGCTAAGGGTATCTAGTATGATCGCATCTTACTTACGCAAAGCCACAACGGTGACATGCAAATTGCTATTTAACCTTCTCCAAGGACCGCCTCGGTCAAATCCAATTCAACTAAAGTTGAATAAACAGGCACCCGCCAGTCATCTTTATGCAACAAGTTGCATGTCAGTCGATGAAATCGGTCTCTTGTAAGCGTACGAGGAAAGTTGGTCCGGGCCGCTTCAGTCCAACAATACCACTGAATTAAGAAAAGACTAAGGAGGGCAGAAAATTGAACATCAACGCCCACAAACTCTTTTGTGTTCTACTCGAGATATCATCTACGCATGAACCTAGCTCTGATACCACTATTCGGGAACTTCGCACGGAAACAAAAATTTCCTACGCACACGCAATACCTATCCATGGTGATGATCATCTACGAGAGGGGAGAGTGAATCTACATACCCTTGTAGATCGCTAAGCGGAAGTGTATATAACGCGGTTGATGTAGTGGAACATCTTCGCGATCCAAATCGCAGCCTGTCCCGTGATCCCATCACGATCCATTCCGATCTAGTACCGAACGGACGGCACCTCCACGTTCAGCACACGTACAGCTTGATGACGATCTCCTCCTTCTTGAGCCAGAAAGAGCGGCAAAGAGGTAGATGAGTTCTCGAGCACGGCGGCTTGGTGGTGGTGGTCATGGAGCTATTCGAGCAGGGCTTCGCCTAAGCACCGCTGAAACTAGACTAGAGGAGAAACAGATCTAGAGAGAGAGGGTAGGACGTGGCTATTTTTCTGTGTCTCAAAAACCCTAAACACCTCTATTATATATAGGAGGGAGGGAGGGGAGGAGGCAGCCTCAAACCGTCAAGGTTTGGCCGAAATTGGAGGTGGAGGAGTCCTACTCCAATCCTACTAGGAGTAGGATTCCTCATTTCCACTTGGAAACCCTTTCCACATTTTCCACATTTGGGTTTTTGCCTCTCAAACCTCATGGGCCTTAGTGGGAGCTTATATTAGCCCACTAGGGGCTGGTTTGTATCCTCCCACAGCCCCTAAGGCTACTCGGGGCGTGACACCCCTCCCGATGGTCCCCTGTACCCTCCCGACACTCCCGGTACACTAACGATGAGCCCGAAACTTTTCCGGTGACCAAAGTAGGACTTCCTGTATATCAATCTTTACCTCCGGCCCATTCCGGAGCTCCTCGTGGCGTCTAGTATCTCATACGGGACTCTGAACAACTTTTGGTTACCAACACCTATAACTCAACTATACCGAAACATCACCGAATCTTAAGTGTGCACACCCTACGGGTTCGAGAACTATGCAGACATGACCGAGACACCTCTACGGTAAATAACCAATAGCGGGACCTGGATTCCCATATTGGCTCGTACATATTCTACAAAGATCTTTATCGGTTGAACCTCTATGTCAAGGATTCAGTTAATCTTGTATGTTGTTCCCTTTGTCCTTCGGTATGTTACTTGCCCGAGATTTGATCGTCGGTATCTCTACACCTAGTTCAATCTTGTTATCGGCAAGTCTATTTATTCATTTCGTAATAAAAGATCTCGTGGCTAGCTCCTTAGTCACATTGCTTGCAAGGCTTATTGTGATGTTGTATTACCGAGTGGGCCCCAAGATACCTCTCGGACGTACAGAGTGGCAAATCCCAGTCTCGATTCACGCCAACCCAACAGATACCTTCGGAGATACCTGTAGAGCACCTTTATAGTCACCCAGTTATGTTGCGATGTTTGACACACACAAGTTATTTCTCCGGTGTCCGGGAGTTGCATGATCTCATGGTCATAGGAACACATACATTGACATGCAGAAAAGAGTAGCAATAAACTGACATGATCATATGCTACGTTTATAGTTTGGGTCTTGTCCATCAAATCATTCTCCTAATGATGTGATCGTTTTATCAAGTGACAACACTTGTCTATGGCTAGGAAACCTTAACCATATTTGATCAACGAGCTAGTCAACTAGAGGCTTACTAGGGACAGTGTTTTGTCTATGCGTCCACACATGTATTTGAGTTTCGAATCAATACAATTATAATATGGATAATAAATGATTATCATGAACAAGGAAATATGATAATAACCAATTTATTATTGCCTCTAGGGCATATTTCCAACACCGTCAACTGCTCAGGTTTGACGGGAGGCTTCCCGTGCTGGTATCTAATGGCTACTATTGGGGCAATTTCGTACTGTACATATTTGCTTACGAAATCAGCAGCAGTGAAACGAGGATAATTAGCGGCCACTACCCCCGGATCAACGTTAGCGACATCGTAAACAAGTTGAGCAGGGGGCATGATTGCTTCTCCTGTTCGCCGAGCTGGGGAATTGTTTTCCTACGTCTCGAACCACTGATACTTGAGCTTTTCGACTGCTTCGCTTTCTCATATGTCTTTTCAATAGTTCGCTCATTGTGTGATGGCAGCGGAAGTGGTATCGTTGGTGGTTTCTGAAGGGCATCCAGACAACGCTTCACTTTTTCCGGATCAAGTTTCTCCTTTGGAGGTGGACGTTTTGGTGCAAGTTGTTCCTTAGTATAAGAATCCACGATTTTCGCGTTTTCCTTGGTACTCATCTCATATGGTAACTTTTTAAGAGGCTTGAGGCTTGGACCATATTTGAATCTCTTCCCGCCTATTGTAATGCTAGTCGCCGGAGCGGCGGCGGCTCTCTTCCGCGGTTGCTTACGCACCAGAGGAGGTGGAGGAGGAGAAGGTAGAGTGCGCTCACGCGCCGGAGGAGGCGGAGGAGGAGGCGGCGGAGTGGGCTCATTAGTTGTACGAGGCGGCGGAGGAGGAGACAGAGTAGGCGGAGTCTGCTGATTAGTCTGCTAAGGCATCCAGTGTGGAAGCTTGATGCACTCCTTTCTCCATAGACATGTAGACCTTAAAGCATCACCGAGAAGAATCTCCCCTTCACCTGTTTGGTAGTCAAGCTCCATCTCCTCAAATCCCTCTGTTATTTCAACCACCGTCACAATAGCATAGCCATGTGGAATCGGACGGCAATGGAAAGTTCCCTCAGCTCGAGGAGGTAGAACAGAGCCGCGCGCCGCCTTCAAGGTCAGGTTCTGACATTTCTCCAATAACACACAATGTTCAACCTCCGTGATACTATCCACAGGGTAGCGAGGAGACGAGAAATCAGGCTGAACGAGCTCCGTGGAGGCCACGCTACTTCTCCGCTGAGATGGTGGTGTACCTTCCAAGGAAGGATCTTTGTGCCGCTTAGGTGGTTGGTCGGTAGCTCGCTGGCTCTCAAGTTCCTCTAGTTTTGCTAATTTTGCACTGAGCTTCTGCATTTCGTTTGCTTCCTCTTTTTTCTTTCTTTGTCGGCTTCTATAACCATCACTGTCGGGAAACCCATGCACCCATGGAACGGAGCCTGGTATGCCTCGTGTTCGTCCCGTGTGTTTAGGATTCCTGAGTGCCTCTCTCAGCTCGTCTTTCTCTCTGTCGGGAATGAATGTTCCTTCATGCGCTGCCTTGATTGCCTACTGAAGCTTGGTAATGGGTATTGCCAGTTGTTCGTTCGTCCAAACACACTTTCCTGATTCTGGGTCCAAAGTTCCCCCAACCCCAAAGAACCATGTCCTTGACCGATCTAGCGAGTTCAATGTCGCTGGTTGGACCCCCTTTATCAAGCAAGTCTTGCTCAGCTTTGTCCCACAACGACTGGGCTTTCTTGTAGCCACCTGACCCCATGATATGGTGATACTTCTTCAATGCAACATTTCAATGGTTGTCTCTGACCTTTGCTTACCCTTTTTCGATTTCTTGTAGGCCACAAATGCAGGCCAGTCATCTCTGATCTTCTCATATTTACCGATGAACTCCGGAGTCTCATCTTTCTTGACAAACTTTGTATTCAAATGTTTCCTCTAGCTCTTGAATAGTTCTACCATCTTCTTATGAGCAAACGCCTTGACCTTTCACTCTATAACTTGGTTATTCATATCCTCCTCTGGCGGTTGGCTGAAATTTGTCATCAGCGAGGTCCAAAGATCATCTTTCAATCTATCATGGACATAAGAAACTTCAGGGTCCTTCTTCTTATTGCATTCGTTGATTGTGATCGGGACGTTGTAGCTAACAACAACTCCGCACTGATGTACAAATGTGTTCTTGGTCCGCATGGGAGAAATCGCTTGACCATTTTCCATGACTTCTGTGATCGTGAACCTTTCATTCTGGCGCAACCTTTTCTTCGGGCCTCGTCTCCTTATAGAAGTTTGGCTCGATCCGAAGGGCTAAAATAAGAAAGAAGCGTTACCAAAGCATATAATGCATCGAGTCAGCACATGCTTAATTAATATATATATATACTTCCCCAGATGTTGCAACACTTAAGGCTCCCTCCACCGTTCGGTGACCAGAGCCGTCATCATCACCTCCTTCCTTCGTCATTCGGTCACCAGAGCCATCATGACCTCCTTCCTCCTCCATTGTTGGATCACCGGAGCCGACATCCTCTCCTTCTTGACCATCGTTGTCGTAGAGGTATGGCAAGGGATCACGTCCGTCGCGGATTATATCCTCAACAAATCTTCTTGTTCCAAGTCACTGCCCATGGTTTCTGCAATTATGATAAATCCCTTAGTAAAGAATTCCTAAGAATCCAATCCTCCAAAAATTCTATCACCGGCGATCATCGGGGACTCCTCCGACGACCGTCGGGGACTCCTCCGATGACCTTCACGGACTCCTTCGATGACCGTCGGGGACTCCTCTGATGACCTTCACGTACTCCTCACCGTCGATCGTCGGGGACTCCTCTGACGACCGTCGGGGACTCCTTTGACGACCGTCGAGCACTCCTCCGACCATCGTCGGGGATTCCTCACCAGCGATCGTCGGGCACTCCTCTTACGACCGTCGGGGACTCCTTGGACGACCGTCGGGCACTCCTCCTCCAACGGTCGGGGACTCCTCACCAGCGATCGTCAGGGACTCCTCACCGGCGATCGTTGGGGACTCCTTCGCCGTTGATGGACTACATACGAGTTAAAATAAATGAATAAACATACTAAAACGTGTCTTATACTTTTGATTTAGAGAAAACATAGAACATCTTATATTTGTGAATGGAGAGAGTATGATCCGTCAATGAATGTATCTCTACTACTATTAGGTGCACTCCATCTATTGTTTCATGCTCGCTAGTGGTGAAAGATCATAACTCTGAATGGCAGATATAACATAAGCGGGAACATAAATTGTATGAATTATGAAGTTCTGTATCTTTGATATTTATTTTACTCCATCTATGCATGTTCTCTTGTATCTAATATAATCTACCTTGCCCTTGGCAATTAGAAAAATCTGTAAATGCTTTCTAAATTAGCTTTGCCCTTGGGACTCCACAAGAAAGCATGAGCGTGGGGCGGCGTCGGCGTCAGTGACCGCGGAGGGGGGGGGGGGCAGGGCGAGCTCACTGGGGGCACCGAGATGGAGCTGTGGAGGCCGCCGGCGACGACGAGGAGTCGGCTCAGGGACACGCGGCGACGAGGTGGAGGGCGCGCGAGGAGGTCCGGCGTCGGCGACGTTCAGCGAGCTCGGGGACGACAGGGTGTCGGCGAGGGCATCAGCGACGTTCAGCGGGCTCGGGGATGGGAGGGCGTCGACGAGGGGCAACAGCGTGGTCGGGCAGCCTGACGGCGTCGATGTGCTCGTCAACGCCGTCTGGGGAGAGGGAGGAGAAGAAACTGAATCGGGGGATAGCTGCAAGTGCTGCTTATATAGGACACCCTTTAGTCCCAGTTGGTGACTCCAACCGGGACTAAAGGCCCCCCTTTAGTCCCTGTTGAGGCCACAAACCGGGACTAAAGGCCAATTTCAGTAGGCGAAAGGGTGGGAACCGCATGCCTTTAGTCCCGGTTGCTCGCCTCAACCGGGACTATAGAGGGACCTATAGTCCCGGTTGAAGCCACCAATGGGGACTAAAGGGCTGTTCCTGGCATGGCATCGGGCGGGTGGATATTTAGTCCCACCTCGCTAGCGGAGAGGCATCGGCAGTGGTTTATAAGCATGATTGCTCATACCCTGTCGAGCTCCTCTCATATGCAGGCATGTGGGCCTAACTTACTCTCTCTGCCTGTGGACCTACTCGGCCTGCTGCGGGCCTGCATGCTCACCCAATAAGGGTTTCGAGTCGTATGCAGGCGATGGTGGCCAAGTAGTTGGCATTTTTTACATTAATTATTTTTGCTTCATTCTTTTTAACAACTCAATACTTTGATAATTTTAGTTAACATTTTTTATTTTCTTAGTTCATTCCTTTTAACAAATCAATACTTTGATAATTTTAGTTAATATTTTTTGATTCTTTTTAGTTCATTCTTTTTCATATTAGTTCATTCTTTGATAATTTTACTTAATATTTTTTTAACTCTTTTTAGTTAATATTTAACTAATTTCAACTCCAAACTTTATGTGCATTCAACATGCACCATTCAAAGCCCCCTCAACCCTTTTTGACTTCATTTGTTATTTTTCGTGCATTTACCCATTTTTTTAGCTAAATGACCCTGATATTGAAAAGCACTATAAATGAACTATGAAAAGGTTGAAAGTTGGCATGGTTTCATCATTTCGCCCACATAGCATGTGTTAAAAAATTGAGAGGGCTGCGACAAAAACTGGATGCACTTCGTGTACAAAATGGATAATCGCCTTCAAAGTATCACGGTTTCGCACGAAAACTTATGTGTTACATAAGGGATTTAATTTTTTAACTTATTTCAACTCTAGACTTTTTGTGCATTCAACATGCACCATTCAAAGCCCCATCATCAATTTTCAACCGTGTCTCGCTTCATTTGGTATTTTTCATGCATTTACAAATTTTTTTGGAGCTAAATGACCCTGAAATTGAAAAATCACTACAAATGAACTCTGAAAAGTTTTGAAGTTGGCAAGGTATCATAATTTCACCCACATAGCATGTGCTAAAAAGTTGAGAGGGTTATGTCAAAAACTGGATGCACTTCGTGTACAAAATGGACAATCTCTTTTGAAGTATCACGGTTTCGGACGAAAACTCATATGTTACAAAGGCATTTCATTTTTTAACTTATTTCAACTGCAAACTTTTTGAGCGTTCAACATGCACCATTCAAAGCTCCATCATCAATTTCAACCCTGTTTCGCTTCATTTGGTATTTTTCATGCATTTATTGATTTTTGGATCTAAATGACCCTGAAATTGAAAAGTAGTACAAATGAACTCTGAAAAGGTTGAAAGTTGGCATGATATTATCATTTCACCCACATAGCATGTGCTAAAAAGTTGAGACGGTTACGACAAAAATTGGGTGCACTTCATGTACAAAATGGACAATCTCTTTCAACTCCAGACTTCATTTAATTTGGTATGCCATTTCTTCGCTTAATCAAATCCACATCAAAGCCATCTTCAGAATAGTTGTGAAGAGAAAGTCTTAACTTTTTCTTCGCATGTGTCCCTTTCTTATTGCGCCGTAACCATGAATAATCTTCATCGCTTAACACGGTGCTTGGGCCAGCTTTCACTTTGAAGGGAGGAATTTCATGAAACTTTTCATAATCTTCACACATGTCTGTCTGGCCCTCCACTCCGAGGATGTCTCTTTTCCCTGAAAGAACCATGAGCCGCTTTGGCTCATCGTATGATGTATTGGCTTCCTTATCTTTTGTTTTTCTCAGCTTAGTAGACATGCCCTTCCCATAGAAAACCTGCGCCACATCATTGGCTAGGACGAATGGTTCGTCTCTGTAAACAAGATTGTTCAGATCCATTGTTGTCATTCTGTACTGTGCATCTACCGGTACCCCGCCTCGTGATAGATTGTCCCATTTGCACCGAAACAAAGGGACCTTAAAACCATGTCCATATCCAAGTTTCCATATGTCCACTATGTAACCATAATATGTGTCCATTCCCATATTGGTTTTTGTTGCATCAAAGCGGACACCACTGTTTTGGTTGGTGCTCTTTTCATCTTGGGTGATCATGTACAATGTATTTCCATTTATCTTGTACCCTTTGTAAGACAATACAGTCGAGGATGGTCCCTTGACCAACGAGTACATCTCATCTTCAACAGTGTTGTCACCCATGAGATGTGTTTGCAACCAACTGCCGAAAGTCCTGATGTGTTCACATGTAATCCAGTCGTCACACTTCTCTAGGTGCTTGGAGCGCAGAATATTGTTGTGTTCATTGACATACGGGTTCACCAAGGTAGAATTCTATAGAACTATGTAGTGTGCTTCGGCCCAAGAATGTCCGTCCATACATATAATTGAGTCCGCTCCTAGCGTGCCTTTTCCAGTTAGTCTCCCCTCATACCGCGATTGAGGGAGACCAATCTTCTTAAGGTCAGGAATGAAGTCAACACAAAAACCAATGACCTCCTCTGTTTGATGGCCCGTGGAGATGCTTCCTTCTGGCCTAGCATGGTTACAAACATATTTCTTTAAGATTCCCATGAACCTCTCAAAGGGGAACATATTGTGTTGAAAAACAGGGTCCAGAATGCCAATCTCATCTACTAGATGAACTAGGACGTGCGTCATGATATTGAAGAAGGATGGTGGGAACACCAGCTCGAAACTGACAAGACATTTCACGAAATCACTCTTTAATCTTGGTATGATTTCTGGATGGATTACCTTCTGAGAGACTGCATTGAGGAATGCACATAGCTTCACAATGGCTAATAGAACATTTTCCGGTAGAAGCCCCCTCAATGCAACCAGAAGCAGTTGCGTCATAATCACGTGGCATTCATGAGACTTTAGGTTCTGGAACTTTTTCTCAGCCATATTTATTATACCCATCATATTGGATGAGAAGCCAGACGGGACCTTCATACTGAGCAGGCATTCAAAGAAGATTTCCTTCTCTTCTTTGGTAAGAGCATAGCTGGCACGATCTTCATACTGCTTTGAATGCATGCCATCTTTCTCGTGCACACGTTGTTGGTCCTCCCGTGCCTCCGATGTATATTTTGTTTTCCCATACACGCCCAAGAAGCCTAGCAGGTTCACACAAACATTCTTCGTCACGTGCATCACGTCGATTGCAGAGCGGACCTCTTGGTCTTTTCAATAGGGTAGGTCCCAAAATATATATTTCTTCTTCCACATGGGTGCACATCCCTCAGCGTCATTCGGAACAGATTGTCCGCCAGGAAACTTTCCTAAGACTAGTTGTAAATCATTGACCATACTAAGTATGTGATGACCAGTACGGAGGGCGGTCTTCTTCCAGTGATCTACCTCACCTTTGAAATGCTTGCCTCTCTTTCGACATTGATGGTTGGTCGGAAGAAATCGACGATGTCCCAGGTACACATTCTTCCGACATTTGTCCAAATATATACTTTCGATGTCATATAAGCAGTGTGTGCATGCGTGGTATCCGTTGTTTGTGTGTCCTGAAAGGTTACTGAGATCATGCCAATCATTGATGGTTACAAACAGCAACGCATGTAGGTCAAATTCCTGATGTTTGTGCTCATCCCACACACGTACACTTTTCCATTCCACAGTTGTAAAAATTCTTCGACTAATGGCCTTAGCTAGACATCAATGTCGTTGCCGGGTTTCTTAGGGCCTTGGATGAGACTGGCATCGTAATGAACTTTTGCTTCATGCACAACCAAGGAGGAAGGTTATAGATAAATAAGAGTCACGGTCGAGGTGCTATGATTGCCGCTCTGCTCCCCAAAAGGATTTATGCCATCTGCACTTAAACCAAAGCTTACGTTCCTTGGGTCACCTGCAAAGTCCACCCACCTTCTCTCGATTTTTCTCCACTTCGACCCATCAGCGGGTGCTCTCAACTTCCAGTCTTTCTTACGGTCTTCCTTGTGCCATCAAATCAACTTGGCATGCTCTTTGTTTCTGAACAAACGTTTCAACCGTGGTATTATAGGAGCATACCACATCACCTTTGCAGGAACCCACTTCCCGGGACGCTCACCCTCAACATCACCAGGGTCATCTCCTCTGATCTTATACCACAATGCACCACATAACGGGCATGCGTTCAAATCCTCATACTCAAAACGGTAGAGGACGCAGTCATTTGGGCATGCATGTATCTTCTACACCTCCAATCCTAGAGGACATAGAACCTTCTTTGCTTCGTATGTACTGTTAAGCAATTCGTTATCCTTTGGAAGATTCGTATTCATTATTTTCAGTAGCTTCCCAAATTCCTTGTCAAATAGATCATTCTCTGCCTTCCATTGCAGCAATTCCAGGGTCATATTGAGCTTTGTGTTGTCATCTTCGCAATTTGGGTACAACTCTTTTTTGTGATCCTCTAACACGCGCTCGAACTTCAACTTCTCCCTTTGAATTTCGCATTCTCTCTGTGCATCGACAATGACCCGACAAATATTATCATCGGGTACATCGTTTGGTGCCTCTTGATCTAAAGCTTCCCCCGTTGCATTATCACCATATCCAGGGAACATAGGATCCGGATAGTTGTCATCATCCTCTTCTTCTTCATTGTCTTCCATCATAATCCCTCTTTCTCCGTGCTTGGTCCAAAAATAATAGTGGGACATGAAACCCTTCTCAAGCAGGTGGACGTGAAGGGTTTTCGGGGAAGGGTAATTCTTCATATTCTCACAATTAACACATGGACAATGCATAAAACCATTCTGCTTGGTTGCCTCAGCCACACCAAGAAAATTATGTAGGCCCGTAATGTACTCCGAAGTGCGTCGGTCACCGTACATCCATTGGCGGTTCATCTGTATTATGAAAGTAAGTATATCAAAAACCATTGAAGAACATCATGAATAGACAAATGACCAAATTAATACAAGTTCATCATCATATTAAAACCAAAGTACAGTTGTGATCAAATCTTATTACTGCAAAAATAAATACATAAAGTTCGTATATAGTTCTGATAAAACGACATACAACTATGTAAAAAATTTAAATGCAACAACAAATGCGATCAAAATCGCAAGTAAGGTAACAATTGACCCAACAACATAATGATACCAAGCCTCTTTATCAATGGCATATTTTCTAATATTCCTAATCTTGAAGCGCATTGCATCCATCTTCAAACGCATTGCATCCATCTTCAACCGCATTGCATCCATCTTGATCTTGTGATCATCGACGACATCGGCAACATGGAACTATAGTTCCATATTCTTATCCTCAATTTTTTGCATTTTTTTCTTCAAGGAATTGTTTTCTTTTTCAACTAAATTTAACCTCTCGACAAGAGGGTCGGTTGGAATTTCTAGTTCACATACATCCTAGATAAAAACATCCATGTCACGTTGGTCGACATTATTTTCATAAACACTAAATGAAACAAATAGTTATAAAAGAAAATATACCACATCCGAATCATAGTCCGGACGAGGGCTGACGTGGGCGGATACCAAAACCATCGTACTATATAATAACAAAAAATAATGAAAGTAAGTAATTTATACAGTATCTATCTAAATCATACAAATAAGAATTTCTTTTATTTTAAAAAGAAGATAAGAACAAGAGGCACACCACGGTGGTGCCGGCGACGAGATCGGCGCGGGCGATCCACGACGGTGAGGACGGGCACGGGACAACACACTACACATGTGCAAACTCTAAGAAGTTAATTTGAGCTCAAATTTTGCATCTAAATCAAAAGAACTTCCACATACACTCCTACACTAAAAGCCACAAACCACTCTACGTCTAGAGCATTTGAAATGAGCTAAACTAGCAGTGAGAGATGAAAGGATGAAGTAGCTAACCTTTTAGAACACTTGTGTAGTTGGTGCACCGCCAAACCTAGACAAATCTTGAGGAAAATGGAGCTTTGAGAGGAGAAATCTTAAGTGTGGCTCGGGCATTTCATCGAACACCTCATCTTCATGCATAGAAGGGTGGCAACAAGAGCATGGCATGCACACCTCAGCCAAAAAACCGAGGAGAGGGTGTGCAGGGCAAGGGTATATATAGGCATCTCTTTGGTCCTGGTTGGTGGCCAGAACCGGGACAGAAGACTAACCTTTAGTCCCGGTTCCAGCCACTAACCGGGACTAAACGTGCTACGCCAGGAGTGAGGACCATTGGTCCCGGTTCGTGTGTGGAACCGGGACCAAAGGGGTCAGATTAACCGGGACCCTGGCCCGGCCGGCACCCTGGCCTCTCGAACCGGGACTAAAGCACCCATTGGTCCCAGTTCGTAATAGAACCGGGACTAAAGACCTTTTCTCGGCTGGACCAAAGCCCTATTTTCAACTAGTGATTGCTCGGATATGCTCGAGTTGGTTCTTCCGGGTGAAAAGGCCAGATTGTGGCCTTTGGTTATTGGATTCAGCGAAGGTGGTGATTGGGCAACACTCACTTTCCCAAAGGCGTTCCTATTAAAGAATCACTTTGTCCTTGTGGTGTCGTAAGATGTCTAGTGCGGATATGGTCTTTGCCATAGTATGTTGATCACCGATTTAACAATTTTATGGTATTTTATTTTTTCTCACTTAGGCATAGCTTTGGTCTTATATGACTTTGATACTTGATGATGGTTTTTGTTGTGTGTGTGTGTGTGCTGGTGTTGGTTATGTGCATCCTAGCTATGTTGAGGTCACGAGTGTGCTCATTGTGTTTGTCTCCACTTGATGTTTCATTTTTTAGGTAATAAAATCCACCCGTTGCCTAAAAAGCCAATCCCTTATAATTTAGATCCTCAAACGACATCTTATATTTTTTGTAATGGGAAACAACCTTTTATATTTGTTCCACTAAACAAAAACTATCTCTAAACGAATCCATAAAACTTAACCCTCCAAAAATAATTTTGTCAAATTTCTATATTTTGTTTGTGTACTACATATTTGGAGACATATTAAATCCAAACATGATAATCAAAGCCACACAATTCATGAATATTATAAATTTAAAGTTTAGAAATCCAACAATTCAAATTCAAACACATGGAAGTGCCCGAGCATGATAGACGCACAACGCTCAACTGATGCTACAGAGTAGCCCATAATGCTTAACAAGATAACCTTGAAGATGGGTATGAAATTCTTGGTTCTTAGTGTTTTGATGCGCAATGAGTAATCACTGTATCATGTTTGCATCATGCTTTGACTCAACAAGAGTCCCATTGGTGATGTATCGAAAGGTATCTGGCATGCCTTCTGTCATCTTGAATGATCATGCAAGATGATAGGTATAATGTGTCCTTATTTTACATAGGACCGTGGGTTCCAATACATGGCAGTGCCACAAAAATATGGCAGAACACTTCCTTATTGATACTTGATGCATTGCAATGTGGGATCTCTGGTTTCCTTGAGGATGCAGGATTATCTTCATAACTGTGGACCATGAAAGGTAGATGTCATCTACAGGGTACGCTTGCAGGAAGCCCTTTCTGTTATTAGATAATTGCTGGCGTGAATCGATATCCAAATAACGCTGGTATTTCAGCAAAATACTACCCACATTGAGAAACACATACTCACCTATTTTACACGAGTACCAATGACGTTGAATTCATGAAGAATGCCCTTACTATTTGGCAAAATAGCACCGATGTTGGGCTATATTCCAGTGCAAGTGAAATTTGAAGCACTAGCTGCGTTCAACGGTACCACCGCCACACCACAAACTCAAACCAAAATATCAACGACGATCAGTAGGAAATCAGATGGAACTAGAGAACGTCATATCTCAAGCGACGAATGGTTTGGCTAAGGCCACTTCAAATTGATAAACTACTAGCCTTATTTAAGAAGAGCATATAGAGCAACTATTAGGGAATATTTCTCCCTAAATGGTTTTAGTGATTGATGATAATACCTGTGCGGACTAATGGTGTGCATTGAGCATTTGAGATAATTCAAGACTAGGCACAAGACGATTCGATGCCCCTCGAAGTCTTTCAAAGACGGTGGCTTTCTACATTTCTCTTTCGTGGATTTGAGTCGTAGGACAGCCGTACTATTAAGAGGGGGTTCGCTTCAGAAAGGTTTGGGCGGAATCAACACATACACATTTCTATTGCACCACCTTTCCCTTGCTAAAAATGGAGCTCCAACCTTGTTTTCCATATATGTGCAAAAGGGCCAGCGGTAGTACCGCCGTAGGGGCCGTAGTAATTTTTTACTACCTCTTTGTGGGCGATAGTAATGCTTTACTACCTCTCCGTGGGCGATAGTACCGCTCTGTGAGCGGTAGTAGTTTTTTACTACCGCTCGGTCGTACTTTTCCTTTTGCCTCCACAGTCGTAGGCATGGTAGTATTTTCTTACTACCGTGGTTGCTGAGCTTCTAGGCGGTAATACCGCTCTTAGGAGTGGTAGTACCGCTTGGCTAGTGCAGTAGGTGGGTGGGTAACGGTTGGATTGTACCCCCCACTATATAAAGGTGTCTTCTTCCCTGAGAAGGTTATCTATTACCTCCCCAAGCTCCATTGTTGGTCCAAATCTCATTCTTACCCGATATCTTTCTCTAGCCAATCAAACTTGTTGATTTCTTAGGGATTGCTTGAGAAGGCCTTGATCTACACTTCCACCAAGAGATATTTGATTCCCCCACTAATCCCTTTTGGATCTTGTTACTATTGGGTGTTTGAGCAGCCTAGACGGTTGAGGTCACCTCGGATCCACATTCCATTGTGGTGAAGCTTCGTTGTCTTGTTGGAAGCCTCCAAGCTTTGTATGGAGATAGCCCCAACCTTGTTTGTAAAGGTCCGGTCGCCGCCTTCAAGGGCACCAATAGTGGAATCACGACATCTCACATTGTTTGAGGGCGTGAGGAGAATACCTTGGCCCTAGTGGCTTCTTGGGGAGCATTGTGCCTCCACACCGCTCCAACGGAGACGTACTTTCTGTCAAAGGGAAGGAACTTCGGTAACATATCCTCGTCTCCACCGGTTCCACTTGCAGTTATCTCTTACCTTTACTTTGTATTTATTATTGTTGTGGTGTATTCCTTACTTGCATTTGTTGTCCTTGTTGTTCGCAACATATAGGTTGCTCACCTTGCTGTTCATATAGAGAACCTTTTGTTGCTAACCCTAATTTGTTAAGACAAGCTAAAAATTGGTAGTTGCCTATTCACCCCCTAGTCAACCATATCGATCCTTTCAATTGGTATCAGAGCCACGTCTCTTTATTAAGGGTTTCACCACCCGAATAGTATGGTTGATAATGGTGAGGTTCGGCCCGTAGGGTCCAAGGCCGCGGAGTTGGTTTTGGTCACACGGGATGACTTGAATGAGGCCATGGCTTCACTCAAGACGTCCATGATGACCGAAGTCAAATCCATGCTTAAAGAATTACTTGATGGGATGAAGAATTCCCCCGACCCGTTGCTTGTGGTTAAACCCAGCACATCGGAGTCGGAGGCCAATTCCAACAAGGAAGCGGCTAAAGTTACTCGAAAGTATTCCCCTCTTGACGAGAATGGGACGGGAACCTTTGCCTTGGTTCCTCCTCCCCGGTCTATGGACGACCGGTCCCTACACCGCATATTAATAACCTTGGTCCTCCTCCTAAAACTGTTAAAGGTTGTTTCGCTAATTGGGTATTTTCCATCAAGTCTCATTTAAATCACACCTCAACAAATCTTTGGAGAAACATCGAACATGGCTATTACCCACATGATCCAAGGAACCTCACTCCAAGAGAAGAGGCGGACAACCAATACAATCATTTCGCGTTATTCATCCTTCAATCCGCGGTTCCTCCAGAAGATCTACCTCACTTGTGCCCCTTCTGTCGTGCAAAGGATTGTTGGGAGCACATCATGGTGCTGTACAAGGGGATCTCAAGCATTCAACGGTCTAACTTTGAAGTGGTTCTTGATCAGGCCGATGAGTCTGTGATGCTAGAAGATGAGGACCCTCGTGATCTCTATCAAAGGGTGACTGCTCTTTCCGTTGCTCTTGAAGACCATGGGAGCAAAGATACGGATGACACTTGGATGAAGCGCAAGTTTCTCAAGGCCATCATGCCATTCAACAAAGACACGTCTTCCATCATTCGTCAAAGACCAGATTTCCACAACTTGACCCCAGGCGAAGTGTTGGATGAGTTCACTTCTATGTATATTATGAACAAGACCACCAACAATGCTCTCGCTCATGTACGGTCAAAGATAGCCTCACCCAACCTTGCTTTGAGAACCAAGGCCATTGTTGATGAAGAAGAAGAGGAAGAAGATGGCTGCCCTGAAGACACAAAGTATACTTATCACGACCACATGGCTCTTGCTTCAAGGCATTTTTGGGGCAACAAGAAAAACTCAAGGCCTAATTTCTCCAAAGACAACTCAAGTGGGTCCAAGAACAAGCAACGAGTAGAGACATGCTACAACTGTGGCAATGTGAGTCACTTTGTGGCAGATTGTCCTTATGAGAAGAGGGAAGACAATGGGGGCAAGCTAATTCGCAAGGACAGAGCCAAGTCCTTCCCAAACAAGAACACCTTCATCAAGAAGACTCCTCCAAGGGGTTTGGTGGCCCATGAAGAGTACACCTCCGATGATGTCGAAGATGATATAGGCCTTGAGGGGATGGTAACGGCTACCGTGGCCATTGCCACTTCCTCCCCCAAGGTTTCTCTCTTCGGCACCACCAACAAGAACCGTATCGCCAAGTGCCTCATGGCCAAGGATATCAATAATGTTACCGCCATCATCAAGACCACTCTCACTACCTGTCCTTCTTTATTAGACCGTGTTGATAACAGTGAGGTAGTAGAGCTTGATGAGAATGAGTTTGACAAATTCATGTGTAAGATCAAAGGTGAAACCAAGAAGCACTTTGTTGCTCTTTTGGAACAACTTGGTGAGGCCATTGATCTCATTGAGACTCATGAGGATTCTATCTCCAAGTTGCAAGAATATAGTCGTGATTACGCCGATGAGATAGCGGAACTATCCATTGCTCTAGAAGAAGAGTGTGGCCTTCTTTTGGCTCATGAGGAGTCACACAACGTTGACCATGCTGAGTTACGAAAAGATCTTGATCATCCTATTTTTCTTACTCATGTGCTTAAATCCGAGAAAGTTGCACTTGGGGTTGGCCATGATAGACTCAAGGAAGAATTTGACACACTTGAGAAGGCCCACAAGGTCTTGAAAGGTGCTCATTCCTCTCTTAAGGAGTATGATGATCAACTCCAAGTAAAACTAACCAAGGCGATTTCTACTTGTCCTCCTTTTGTTCTAATTGATAATGCATGTGCTACTAACCCTCGTTGTGAGCATGTGCATCTTGTGGAGGAAAATGCCAGGTTGAAAGAACAACTTGCAAAGGGCCTTGTGTCATGCATCCAAGGCGAGAAGAATCTCAATGACCTTTTGAGTAATCAAAAGGAAGTGGTACGAAAGGAAGGACTTGGGTTTGCATCCAAGTATAAGAAGAAAAAGAAGAACAAGACCAAGCTTTCTCCCCCTCTCAAGGACATATTTGTAAAAGAGGGTGAGAGTACTCATAAGAAGATGAAGAACAAGGAAGGGGGTGACAATGCCAAGATGGGCAAAACCACCTCTACCAATAAAGCCGACGACTTTAACCCCTCTTTTGTTTTATGCCATGCTAGTGATGGGCATGTTTATGCCAAATTTGTTGGTTCTTATTATGAGTACATTGAATGGGCTATTTGGGTTCCTAATACCCTTGTCTCTGACATCAAAGGACCCATTCAAGAATGGGTACCTAAATTTAAGTATTTATCTCTTGTAGGAGTTTGCTTCCGGTGGAGTGTCATGGTTGCTCGACAGTGGAGCCACAAATCATATGACCGGGAGCAAGGACTTAGTGGTGGATGTGCATCCAATTTCATCTATGCCCACCCATGTCCAATTTGCTGATGCTTCAACATCTAAGGTAATGGGATTTCGTAAGGTGGTCATCTCTCAAGATTTATCTATAGAGAAGGTCATGCTTGTTGAGTCCCTTGCATACAATTTTCTTTCTATCTGTGAGCTTGCAATTATGGGCTTTGCCACATTCTTTAATCTTGATACCATGGCCCTTTTGTGGAGCAAGACTCTTAAAGTAGCCTTTGTTGGACATGTCGAGATCGTTCTTTAAGTGGTGAACTTTTCAGAGCGACCTACTAAGATCGCGACTTGTCTAATGGCTAAAGTTGATGTGGGTTGTTTATTGGATCGCCGGCTAGCTCATGTAAATATGAGATCTTTGCAAAGTCTACTCAAAGAGGACCATGTTCGTGGACTAACAAATTTGACTTTTCCGAGAGACCGTGCTTGGACTTCTTGTATTGAAGGACAGCGTCATGAAATAGCTCACCGTCCCAAAACTATCATCTACTCTAAAAGGCCTTTGGAGATCCTTCACATAGATCTCTTTGGTCCTCCATCTTTTGATAGTCTTGGGGGAAGAAAGTATTGCTTGGTGAATGTATATGAGTACTCAAGATACACTTGGGGTATACTTCTTCAAGAGGAAGAGTGAGACTCAACAAACTGTCATCGACTTTGCTAATAAAGCTCAACGCCAACATGAAGCAAAGATTCTGATGATTAGAAGTGACAATGGCACAGAGTTCAAGAACTACACCTTGAATGAGTTCCTTAGTGATGAGGGGATCAAGCACTAATATTCAGTACCCTTTACCCCTCAACACAATGGTGTGGCGGAGAGGAAGAACCAGACGTTGATGGACGCGGCAAGAACCATGATGGCGAAATTCAAATCTCCGTACATATTTTGGGATGAAGCCATTAGCACTACATGTCATGCATCCAATCGGCTCTACCTCCACAAAGGCTTAAACAAGACTCCATATGAGATTCTTACCGGGAAAAATCCTAATCTCAAGTACTTCCGGGTGTTCGGTTGTAAGTGTTTCATACTCAAGAAAAGTGTTAATTTTTCTAAATTCGAAGATAGAGCTCAAGAGGGCATATTTGTTGGTTATGCTACAAACTCTCATGCTTACCGTGTTCTCAACAAGTCCACCGGACTCATTGAGGAGACGTGTAACATAGAGTTTGATGAAAATAATGGCTCCCAAGTGGAGCAAAATGGTCTTTGTGATGTAGGTGATGAAATTACTCCTCAAGCCATAAGAAGAATGGGGCTCGGTCAAATACTACCCATTGAGGAACCCCTTGTGGATGAAGGATAAGCACAACACTCTACTCAAATGGAGCCATCACCCTCACTAGACGCACACACTTTCGAATAACAAAGTGAAGGCCCTGAACCTGATGAACAATATCAAGGACAAGATCAACCTCATGAAGATGGTGTCGCACCAAATGGTGTCCAAGATCATGATCAAGACTCCGAGTTTGCTCAAGATCAAGTGCAACCACCAGATCAAGGGAAAACTAGCGAGCAAGCTCAAGACGGTGCTCAAGATGTTCAAGGAGAAACCCCTAAATAGTAAAGTAGGGAAGTCTTGAAGCGCCGCGCTTCCCGGATAGCTAACAAGCTCCGAGTTCGACAACATATCTTCAAGAATGTGCGTGGTAGATTCAATAAAGGGGTAACCACCCGTCAACAATTATCAAACTTTTGTTTGCATCATGTGTTTGTTCCGTGTGTTGAACCCCAAAAGGTACATGATGCGCTCGATGATGAGGATTGGCTTGAAGCCATGCATGATGAACTTAACAACTTCGAGCGCAATCAAGTTTGGAATTATTGCCAAGGCCAACGAAGCAACATAATGTCATTGGAACCAAATGGATCTTTAAGAACAAGCAGGATGTAAATGGGGTTGTTATTCGAAACAAGGCAAGAATGGTGGCTCAAGGCTACTCCCAAGTCGAGGGTATCGACTATGGTGAAACCTTTGCTCCTGTCGCTCGTCTTGAATATATTCACATGTTGCTTACTTTTGCTTCTCGTCATGATTTTAAATTGCAACAAATGGATGTGAAGAGTGATTTTATTAATTGTCCTTTAAATGAGTTGGTATATGTCAAACAACCTCCGGGATTCGAGGATCCCAAGCTCCCCACTCATGTATACAAACTCAAGAAGGTACTCTACGGCCTTAAACAAGCCCCACGTGCGTGGTATGAGTACCTTACTGAGTTGTTGCAAGATCGTGGGTTTGAGATTGGGAAAATTGATCCCACCCTTTTTACCAAAAATGTCAAAGGGGGTTTGTTCATATGCCAACTATATGTTAATGATATTATATTTGGTTCTCCTGATGAATTTTTAATGAAGAGTTTGCTGTACTAATGACCGAGAAGTTTAGGATGTGTATGATGGGAGAGTTGAAGTTCTTTCTTGGGTTTGAAATCAAACAATGAAGAGAAGGAACCTTCATCAAACAAGCCAAGTACAGTGAAGACATGCTCAAGAGGTTCGAGCTCGAGGACATCAAGCTAGTAAAATTTCCCATGCCAACCAAATGCAAGCTCGACAATGATCCCAATGGTAAAGCAGTAGATCAAAAGGTATATCGCTCCATATTGGATCCTTGATTTACCTTTGTGCATCTAGACCAGATATCATGCTGAGTGTGGACATCTATGCACGGTTTCAATCCGCACCAAAGGAAAGCCACTATGCGGCAATCAAACGAATCTTTCGATATTTGGCTCATACCCCAAACTTTGGCTTATGGTACCAGAAAGGAGCAAGCTTTAGTTTAGTAGGTTACTCTGACTCGGATTGGGCTGGAGAGTATGTCGGAAGGAAGTCAACCTTTGGAGGATGCCAATTCCTTGGTCGTTCTTTGGTAAGTTGGTCTTCGAATAAACAAAACCGTGTGTCACTTTCTTCCACCGAGGTTGAGTATGTAGATACCGCAAGTTGTTGTGCTCAATTATTATGGATGAGGCAAACTTTAAAGGATTATGGTGTCACTTGTGACAAAGTGCCTCTTCTATGTGACAATGATAGTGCCATCAAGATATCTCTCAATCCGGTGCAACATAGCAAGACCAAGCATATTGATATTCGTCATCATTTCATTCGAGATCATATCAAGCAAGGAGATATTGAGGTCCTCTTCATCAACACTCAAGAGCAACCTGCACATATTTTCACTAAACCTCTAGACGAAGCAAGGTTTCGCGAGTTAAGGCATGAGCTAACTATCATTGATTCAAGTAATGTGGATTGAAACTAGGCACACCACACCTCACTCATCATTATATTTGCCTCTAGGTGTAGTCATGGACATAGGGGAGTGTTGTTATCTCAATGCACTTTCCCTCCCCCCATTATGCATAAATTGATCACATCTTTCACATTAGCCATTATTGATGGCATTTTTGCTTCAAAGACGAGCTGTGGTCATGAACCCAAGGATAATTCTTCGCGGTGTCATACCATTTGTCTCAAACATTGGTAGCTCCGGCTACCGCCCTCTCTTCGTCAGAAGATTCGGTTCTGTGTTCCAGTGCATGCGTGCCTTTTTTATCTTCACTTGGGCGTTCCTGTGCTTTTTATCTTCCACTGGCAAGGTTCAAAGTGTTTTCATTCAAGAAGGGCAAAGTTTCCACGTGTTTTTGTCAAAAAGGGTACGGTACTACCGCTCCCAGCACGGTAGTAAACGTTTACTGCCGCTCGAGGAGCGGTACTACCGCTCAGCTAGCGGTAGTAAAATCTTACTACCGCTAGCCAAGCGGTACTACCCCGATGAGTGCGGTACTACTGCGTCGCCTGGGCCACAGGGGCTTATTTTAGGGCAGGGGGCAGTTCTTTCTCCCCCATATCCATTCATCTCGTGGCTTTGTCTTTTTCCTCTCTCTCTTCACAAAAGTTGTTGTCGGAGGGACCCGCCGGATCTCCTTCACTAGCCACTCTCCTCGGATTCCGTTTGGTGGGATCCTCTCCCTCATGCCATGGACCTCAGTATTTGTAACGCCCAAGATGCAATCCTATCCTTATTTTGGCGCGAAGGCCTCCACAGGGATAGAAACGCATCTCGTCATTTCGCAAGAATGGATATCGTTACAAGTACATGTACTAAAGAGAAGAGTATATGGAATTGGCTTACACTCAACACAAGCTACATCAGAGTCATATCAGTACGATACATAAATATCACGAGGAAGAGAAGGGTCCGACTACGGACGAAAATAAACGAGAAAAGAACGACGTCCATCCTTGCTATGCCAGGCTGCCAACCTAGAACCCATCCTAGATCGACGACAAAGAAGAAGAAACTCCAAATAAACAATCATCGCGCTCACGTCTTAATATCCTTTACCTGTACCTCCAGCTAGTGTTGTAGTAGTATGTGAGCTACAGGGGACTCAACAATCTCATTTCCAAAGGTATCAAGACTAGCAAATCTTAATGGGTGAGGTAAGGTTAAGTTGTTAGGCTGCAGCGAGCGACTAAGCATTTATTTAGTGTCTAACTTACGAGTACAAGAATAAAGAGGGGGATGATCTACGCATAACGGACGTGAACTACTCATGATCGAATGAATGATCCTGAACACCTACTTACGTCAAACATAACCCCACCGTGTCCTCGATCGGAGAAGGAGCTCACGAAACAGACATTCACGGTTACGCACTCAGTTGGCATATTTTAATTAAGCTTACTTCAAGTTATCTAGAACCGGATGTTAAACAAAGTTTCCATGTTGCCACATAACCGCGGGCACGACTTTCCGAAAGATTTAACCCTGAGGGGTGCTCCAACTAGTCCATCACAAACTACCACACGCTGCGATGGAATGACCTCGATCAGGGAAACCCGTGATCTTCTCGGATCCCTATTGGAAAATCTCAACCTCGAGTTAGCTCAAAGCATCCTCGGAATCCCTCGCACAAGACGCTCGAGAAAGGTAAAACAAGTCCAGCAAGGCCGCCCGGCGTGTTGACGATCCCGATAGGAGCCACGTATCTTGTTCTTAGGACACGACAGATAAGCACAGCGTACGGTGGCGTGATAGAAATCTCCGGAGTTGCCCCGGGTTGGCCCCGCAAACTGCTCTAGTTTGGACCAGCACCAGTAGCACTGGCTCCCCTGTATTGTGTTGAATTACTCCTCGGGTAGCGCTAACTCCCTATGTTTTTCAGTGTTAACAGAATTATTATGTTGGGCAAATATAGTACCAATGTTGGGCCTTGCCAGACGAGATTTATCCTAAAACAAGAATCTAGGGGGTCCCCATAACAACCCAAGCATGTTAGGAGCGCTCATTTATGGAACATAACACCGGTAGCCGAAACTAAGGGGGCAAAGGTGGAACAAAACACCAGGCTAGAAGGACGAGCCTTCCATGTTTTACAAAGTATATAGGTGCATTAAATTAAATAGCAATTGATATGGTGAGATAACAAGGAACCCATGTCATCACATGGAAGCAACTGCACCTGCAACTAGCAACGCTAACACATGGTTAAGCAAGCGGTAACATAGCCAATCAGTGGTTTTCTAGGTTGTGAACAGGTTGAAGGTTTTCATGCAATGTTGAGAGGCTGACATTTAACATGTGGTAGGCAACGAGGCATAGCGATAGAAATGATAAAACTAGCATGGCAACGATAGTAATGATATCTGGGGAAATAGTCATCTTGCCTCAGATCCCGCTTGGAAGAAGAACGACTCCGTGAAGCAGACGAACCGATGTAGTTGAATGGATCCTCACTTTTCGACACGCTCGTGGAACTCTATCGAGACAAAGCAAACCAGAAACAAGAATCAACACACAATATTCACCACGCGATGCACAACACAAATGATCCATGAGTGGTTACATTTATGCACGGTATGACACGCAGTTCACTACGATCAAACACTACACATTAAGTGAAATTCAATATGCAATGAGTTGCATATTGACGAAACTCCACATACGGATTATTTATTTATATCCTGATTAGTTACATGACAATATTAAACGTTGGTTAAACATGGCAAGAGGTGAAGCGTAATTAAGCTATCTATCTAGGCATTTTAAATCAGGTCGGAAACGACTTATAGCATCTCCGAACTGACCTCATACGTTAATTTATAATTCTGTCTAGATCTGAACTAACACATTTTAATTTTTGTTAAACAGCAAAATAAATAGTTTCATGTGATTCTACGCGTCGTTCCAATCAAGTTTCACATATGGAACACCTCCAACGGAGCTACGGTTCAAAAGATATGATCACCACAATATATGATGCCATGAATGCAATATGTATGCAATGACAGCCACAAGCATTCCAAAACCAAGAAGACAGCAACATAATATGAAACTACACAAGATTCTAAGTAAGTTTCATATAGGACACGATCAAAACGAAGGAACGGTTCAACAAATACAAGCTACACAAGAAATAGTCATAATCTGCCAAAAACAGCAACATGGCATTTTGTACACCCTAAAACAACAAGCTACATAAATCCAAAATGCCCAAACAAGGCATGAGGCAATAGTAGTCAAGATGCACTACAACATATTACTAATAACATCTATCATGGAAGCATGGATCACTAGGAAAAGAACTCACAAAATGGCATCTCGCACATAATTTCGGACTTAGAGAAAATAACAGTTTTTGACACTACAATTCTCGATCTGAAGGCATATTGACAACAGCAAAACTATATGCTACACAGGACCGAATGACATGAAAATTCACAGCATGTTAGAGAATCTTAAGGACTACAAATAACTCCATTGCACAAACCTCAAAAGAGCTATAGATCACTAGCAAAAGTCATAGAAAGACAACAACAAAATATAATAAATTTCAGACTTAGAACTATTTCAGCATCTCCAAATCAACACTATTTTCTAGCATGTTGACAACAAGCAAACAACACCTAAACATGGATTTCTATTGAGACCAAAATTATCAGAGGCTATCCTACACATCCAAGGGCATATATCTAGTTCAAAACTAATTCATATCATGCACGGAATAAATCCCACAAAATAGACAAGAGGGCAACATGCCAGAAATATCATGCACGCTAACTTACTCGAAACACAAAAATAAATGCACAGTTAAATTCTATGGATTTTTGTACCCCGAAAACATATACAATATGTGGGGTTGCAAAATAAAACTAACGCCACACATATATGCAAGAATATGTCCTAAACACGACATAACAAACTAGCGACGGAACATACATGCACAAATGCAAACAACTACTATAAAATACATGGCAAAGGGTCCCGAAAAACATGAATTTTTTTATCTATGGTATTTGAACAATCCGGACACGCACAAAAATATCTACAAAATAATTTCCTATTAGGATAGCATGCAAATCTAGGCATACGGCGTGTCAAACCACTTCAAACATGCATGCAAGTTGCAAAATATACTTCTACGCGAAAAACTGCACGAGTTACGTATATTATACATCGCGATCCAATGCACGATTAATTATCTATGGGCGTTTGAAATATCTAGTATCCCTGAAATTAAATAAATCCGAAATCCTAAAAAAATAACTATCGGGCCTAATCTGGTGCTGTTAGGCCTACATGCATGCGCAACTACAATTAAATCGCTCCGGGGCGAGGAATAAGGGGCAGGGGCGGTGGCTCACCTTAGCGGGCCTTGGCCCAAGGCGGAGGCGGGGCAGGTGGGGTGAGGGAGGCTACAGGAGGTGGGCTGACGAGGCGTGCCGAGACGCCTGGGTGGGCTGGAGCGCGCGACGTGGCCCACCAGCGCGGCAGCAGCGCCGACCGATCCTAGATCCGATCGGGATCGGCCGCGGGCGAGGCAGGGGCGGCAGGAGGCGACCGGCAGCGAGGCTGGTGCCTCGGGGAACCTACGGGGCACCGGCGGGCAGTGCTACCGGCGGCTAGGGGCGACGGCTCGTCAACGGCTATGGCGGCAGCTGCAGGCGGTGGGATCTGGCGAAGAGCGGGGCGGCTCGGCCCTTGGTCGGCGGCGGCTGCAGCAAGCTCTGGCGAGGCGACGACACCGTGAAGCAGCGGCGGGTCGACGTGGCGGCGGCTCGCTGGAGGGCGAGACAACGGAGATGGGAGGCGCGGGATGCGACGGCGGCGGGGCTAGGCTGCAGCAGGCTCGCGGGAGGAAGTGGCCTCAAGCCGAGATGGGCTCGGCGGGCCTGACCCGGGCTCGGGTGGGCCGGACGACTAGGGTGGAGGAGCTATGGAAGAGATAGAAAGAGGCTAGGGTTTGAGGTTAGCATGGAAAACGAGGTGGGAGAGGGGTTTGTGGTCTAATTATAGAAAACATGCTAGGGTTATCCGATTCCGGCTCCGTTTTCGGCCACGGAATCGCGATCGGACGGCCACGGATGCGGGATTGGCTAGGTGGGGCTGTGTAGAGTGGCTAGCCGGATACGAGAGGTAAAATGGGCACCAGGCAACGTATTTTAAAACACCAAAAAACGTCGAACGATAACCGAATACGGTGCCGCTACGGTCGACCATTCGGGTACCAGACGGACTTCGATTGCGACGAAAATTGGCACGCAGCCAACCTATATTAAAATAAGACCGCACGCCAAGTTTCATCCCAATCGAAGAATATTTTAAATGCACTTTTAAAAACAAGATTTAAACTATGCCACGGGCGCGTGTGTGCGTCGTTGGTCTCAAAACGGGGAACGACGAGAACGGAGAGAACCGACAACTATTAAGGGATGCAAGTTTTGAAAACTGGCGGCAACATAGTGCCGATGCAATGCAGATGATGCACATGATGCGGTGATGATGCGACAAATAAAATAATCACACGGCAGCAACGGAATAAAGGCGAATCTTCTGGAGCGTTGGTCTCGGGCTGCCACAGTATTGCCCCTCGTTCCCTTTGTTTTTTGCCTCGTTTTTGTTGAACCTAGGGTTAGGGACATGCATGTTCGTTCTTTGTGTCATGTATCCATCTCTTTATACTACGAGGGTTGGGGAGTTCTTGTGTCGTAGAACTTTTTTGTGTAGTGTGCAACATGTGCGTTTGGGTTTCCGATAGTACCGGATCACCAGTTCCGTGTTAGATCTCGCACTTCATTGCCCGTGCGGTACTAGCGCTCCTCATGGAGTGGTACTACCACTTTAGAGCGGTACTACGCTGTGAAAGCGGTAGTAATTTTTTACTACCGCTCGAGCATCGGTACTACCGCTGTTCCATGAGCACACATGCTATGTCTTTCCACTTCTCCTTTATCTAGGATTTTGTGGTTTGCGTTGATCTTTACCTTGACATTTTCTTTGTCGTTTTCTTGTGTTCGTGTTGCGTATCATAGGTGGTGGCTCCAGGCGCTCTAACCCACCTCGGGATGCCAGTTCCAAGCGACCTCATTCTTCAGATGTACCCGAGGGTTCACAGGCTCCAAAGCGCAATTTCAAGAAGCCATTTGACAAGCAAAAGACAAACAATGTTGATTGGGATGCTATGCCACTTGCAGAGTTTCAGGTTCGCCGCAAGGTCAACCCCTATGACAACGCTAGGGTTCAATTCCCTGGAGGTGAAATGTTCTCGTCTCAGTAGCAGTTTCTTATTTATGAATATATCATCAAGGCAAAGAAGAATATGTATGCACCAGTTCAGTGGATTGATATGAACCATCTGAAGAAGGACCGTGCATACTTTGGTGAAGCTCTGGCCATGGTGGAACAACTTCGGATTGAGGAGCTCATCACATTACATCATGATTTTGATCCTGAGATAGTGGCCAATTCTTTGTTACTGCCCACTTTCACCCTGATGACGACCACACTATGACCTGGTTGACAAATGGGGAGCAAATGTTTGTTACATGGAAGGAGTTCATGGACCTTCTACACGTCCATGATGAGGGGCTTGAGCACTCAGTTGGTTTGTGCCCACACGCTATGCCATCAGCTACCGCTAATGAGAAGTTGTTGCCATTCTTTATTGAGAAGATATCGCATCTGGTGAGGTCTGGCACGTGCTCAGCCCATTCGTGGATGTTATGGAGCGTATATTTCTCAATACTCTATTTCCACGCGTTGGCAACAAGGACCAGGTGCATTCCTACCTGGTGTATATGCTTATGATGTGTCACAAAGGGCAGACTCGTTCCTCTGGACCACTTGATGTTTCTCACGTCATGTGGAGCGAGCTTCAGTCAGCAGTATTCCGGCATAAGGTCCCAATATACGACCCTTATCTGTTATACCTAATCAAGAAGAAGTGGGCGCAGGCCTTCTCACCTATTGAGTTACATGCTCCCGGGTAGATTCGCCATGAGCCTATCAAGTTGCGACAGAAGGAAAAATGGGCCAACAACACCACTACACCTGCTGCTTCCACTGGGGATTCCGATGAGGATGAGGCCGTTCCTGAGTCACATGTGCCTTGCTCTTCCGAGCCATCTTGGGCCAAGAAGCTCTCAGACTGGATGAAGACCTTGTTCTGCATGCAGGCGAAGGGGCAGTAAATGATGCATGTTGCTGAGAAGGAGAGACATCAGCGCGACAAGCTAATTATGAGGAATCTCGATGTGCACATCTCTAGCGTGTTTGAGAAAGACATCACTCCTGAGGCTGCGTGGATGCAAAAGAACAATCTACAGTGGGCTGAGTCTCACAAGGAGTCTGATGAGGAGACTGAAGATGCGACTGATGAGGAGTATGTTGAGGGGTCTGATTGCTGAGTCCTGTCCAGTTCAAGCTACCACCTGTGTCCTCTCAGCCTTTTTGGTGTCCCGATGCCAAAGGGGGAGAGAGTGTAGGATTTGCGAGTTTCCTCGTTTTCTTTGTTGCTTTATTTGTTGAACTTTCGTTGCTTCGTTGGTTGTTTTGCTTTGTGCGTGAGGCTATGAGACGTCGTGCTTTATCATATGGTGTGAGACATATGCTATCTCTCCTCTATCTTTATTGTCTCATTATTATCCAGTTTATTAGTAGTTTGTGAGTCTAATTATCATGTGCCCTTATCTTCATGCTCACATGCCATGCCTTGCTTCCGTGCCTAGTGTTTATCCAGTTTGTTGCAAGTATTGCCTTGTCTATAAAATCTAGGGGGAGTGCTTTTCTTTGGTTTTGTGTTGGGCAGTCCATATCCTTTTTCTACATGATGCACACATCTAGGGGGAGCGTGTCTCTAGTTTGTAGATTTTGGGTTTATATATGCTATTTCTATATCCTTTAGTGCAAATCATGTATTGTCATCAATCCAGCAAAAAGGGGATATTGTTAGGGCATATTTCTCCCTAAATGGTTTTAGTGATTGATGACAATGCGTGTGCGGACCAATCGTGTGCATTGAGCATTTCAAATAATTCATGACTAGGCACTAGACGATTCTATGCCCCTCGGAGTCTTTCAAAGACGGTTGCTTTCTATGTTTCTCTTGGGTGGATTTGAGTCATTGGAAAGCCGTACTATTAAGAGGGGGTCCGCTTCGGAAAGATTTCGGTGGAATCAACATGTACACATTTCTATTGCACCACCTTTCCCTTGCTACAAATGGAGCTCCAACCTTGTTTTCCATGTATGTGCAAAAGGGCTAGCAGTAGTACCGCTGGCACAACAGTAGTACCACCCTAGAGGCGCTAGTAATTTTTTACTACCGCTCTTTGGCGGTAGTATCGCTCTCTCAGCAGTAGTAGTTTTTTACTACCGCTTGGTCGGACTTTTTGCGCTTCCTTTTGCATCCACAATGGTAGGCACGGTAGTATTTTCTTACTACCGTGGTTGGTGAGCTGTCGGGCGGTAGTACCGCTCTTAGCAGTGGTAGTACCACTCCTAGTAGCGGTAGTACCGCTTGGCTAGTGCGGGAGGTGGGTGGGTATGGTTGGATTGTACCCCCCACTATATAAAGATGTCTTCTTCCCTGAGAAGGTTACCTCTTACCTCCCCAAGCTCCATTGTTGCTCCAAAGCTCATTCTTGCCCGATCTCTCTCCCTTGCCAATCAAACTTGCTGATTTCCTAGGGATTGATTGAGAAGGCCTTGATCTACACTTCCACCACGAGATATTTGATTCCCCCACTAATCCCGTGCGGATCTTGTTACTCTTGGGTGTTTGAGCACCCTAGAAGGTTGAGGTCATCTCGGAGCCACATTCCATTGTGGTGAAGCTTCATGGTCTTGTTGGGAGCCTCCAAGCTTTGTGTGGAGAGAGCCCCAACCTTGTTTGTAAAGGTCCGGTCGCCGCCTTCAAGGGCACCAATAGTGGAATCACGGCATTTCACATTGTGTGAGGGCGTGAGGAGAATACGGTGGTCCTAGTCGCTTCTTGGGGAGCATTGTGCCTCCACATCGCTCCAACGGAGACGTACTTCCTGTCAAAGGGAAGGAACTTCGGTAACACATCATTGTCTCCACCGGTTCCACTTACGGTTATCTCTTACCTTTACTTTGTAGTTATTATTGTTGTGGTGTATTCCTTGCTTGCACTTGTTGTCCTTGTTGTTAGCATCTTATAGGTTGCTCACCTAGCTGTTCATATAGAGAACCTTTTGTTGCTAACCCTAATTTGTTAATACAAGTTAGAAATTGGTAGTTGCCTATTCACCCCCCTCTAGTCAACCATATCGATCTTTTCAGCAACCATATTTCAACATATGTCAGTACATATATTGCGCAAAGCACACTTGCACAATGAACAATAATTAGCTAGATTATATTCAATACTTCCATTACATAAATATTTTGATGACCATGCACAACCGCTTGAAAAAGAAACTATGCGCACTTAAGATCGATCGAGTTACGACATATAGCTTCTCGATCACTGAACTACACTAACAACAACCTAGTTACTATAGTACATACACTTAAACAACCTCGAGATGGACGTACTTCATCCGGGCTGGCCTGTCTAACGCCACGTGTACTCACCTTGTACCCAGTCACGATCATAGCCTCTTCCAAGATTATCGACCAAAATCCGGTAGTCTCCTCCAATGGAGGGGAGGGGGATGGGTGGGCACTTGACCGCCAACGTCATGAGGGCCGACGACATGTCGCGGCACATCTCTAACAGAATGCTCGTGGCAAGCCTTTGGCCCAGCGGAACTAGTTTGCAGAGCTCCACCAATGACATGAGTGTGTAAACCACGACGCCTGGGGAGCTAGCTTACGGAGCCCCATCGTCAACTCCATGAGTGCGACATCTAGCGGCACTTGCTCGACACCGCCACACGCGACGTCAATACTTCGAGTGCATTCATCGATTGGTGACTTGGAGGGTGAAGGGTGTCCGTATGAAAGGATCAAGATGGACCTAGAGGGGAATTGAATAGGTATAGTTACAAATATTAATTGTTACTTAGCAATTTTAGGCAATATTGCATAATATGAAATTTAGCCTAACAATTGCAAAGGTGTCATTGGTCCTAAGAGGAATAGCAAATACAACAAGTATTTAGATAGGCTCACACAATGTGATGCAAGTAAATACTAGGCGATAATTAACCACAAGTAGGCAGCTAGGCTTAGGAATAACCGCAACTCCGAGAGACAAGGATGTATGCCTATGTTCACTTTCTTGGAGGGAAGCTACATCACCGTTTAGAGAGGTGGGTGTTACCACAAAGTCACATCAACACCACGAAGGCTCACCCTATTCTCTCCTTGAAACAACACCACAAAGGCATTTCTCAACCACTAGTGGTAGACCTTGGGGGGATCCAAACCCTCACAAACTTTTCGGGTAATCACAATGATTGATTCCTCTGTGAAGAAATCCAATTGCCTAGGAGTCTCCAACCTCCAAGAGTTACAACAACAATGGGGAAGAGATCAAAACTTTATCAAATCACGAATTCCTTAGGTTAAGAGAAGGGGAAGAAGTGTGAAAGGATCGATATGGTTGACTAGAGGGGGGGGTGAATAGGCAACGACCACTTTTTAATTAATCTTAACAAGTTAAGGTAAACAACATATGGGTTCACAAATAATACAACAATGGGGTGAACCCTAATGAAGCTAATAACGGGAGTTACTAAGACAAGTAAGAGATAGACGACAACATAAGCAAACACAAAGTAAAGGTTAGAGATAACCACAAGTGGAACCGATGGAGACGAGGATGTGTTACCGAAGTTCCTTCCCTTTGACAGGAAGTACGTCTCCGTTGGAGCGGTGTGGAAGCACAATGCTTCCCAATAAGCCACTAAGGCCACCGTATTCTCCTCACGCCCTCGCACGATGCAAGGTACCGTGATTCCACTATAGGTGCCCTTGAAGGCGGCGAGCGAACCTTTACAAACAAGGTTGGGGCAAACTCCACACAAAGCTTGGAGGCTCCCAACAAGACCATGAAGCTTCACCACAATGGAATGTGGCTTTGAGGTGACCTCAACCGTCTAGGATGCTCAAACACCCAAGAGTAACAAGATCCGCAAGGGATTGGTGGGGGAATCAACTTTTCTCTTGGTGGAAGTGTGCATCTAGGCCTTCTCAACCAATCCCTAAAGAATCAACAAGTTTGATTGGCTAGGGAGAGAGATCGGGCACTTTTGAGCTTAGGGAGAAACAATGGAGCTTGGGAGGGGAAGAGATAAGGTTCCATAGCTAGAAGAACCCTTTATATAGTGGGGGGGGGGGAATCCAACCGTTTTCCCCACTCTCTCCCCGAGTCTAGCGGTACTACCGCTGGCTGCAGCGGTACTACCGCTGCCCCCCTGGTAGTGCATAAGAACTACCACCGCCAAGAAAGTCTTCGCAAAAAGGTCCGTCCACGAACAACCGCTGGGCAGGCGGTAGTAAGCTCCTGGAGCGGTACTACCGCTGACCAGGGGCGGTACTACCGCCAGCTAGTGGTACTACGGCTGGCTGCAGCGGTACTACCGCTAGCACTCCAGCGGTACTACCGCTAGGGCCAGCGGTACTACCGCTAGGGCCAGCGGTACTACCGCTAGGCCCAGCAGTACTACAGCTGGGGGACCATTTGCAAAGAAGAAGGAAACACAAAGGCAGGAGCCACTCCAAAGATGCTGGTAAGGGAAAATATGTGAAGTGTGCGCGTGCAAAGATTGATTCCACCCAAACCTTTCCACTACGGTTCCCCTCTTAATAGTACGGCTTTTCCAATGACTCAAATAAAGAGAATCGTAGAGAACGCCGGTCTTCTGTTCCACGAACGAGGGGGCGAGTCGTCTTGTGCCGTTGACGTGTGTTATCTGAAATCTTAATCACACACACGGTTAGTCCTTTGCGGTACTATCATCAATCACCAAAATTACTTAGGCATAAACTATGCCCCAACAATCTCCCCCTTTTTGGTGGATTGATGACAATACCGGATTTGCACATAGAATAATATGAGAACCAAAAGATAGAGATATATGACAATAAGGAGCATATGACTCACAACATATGATGGAAATAAATCTCACACAAGTTCATGTCTCACAAAAGATAGCAAAATAGAAGCAAACCAAGTTCGAAGCAAAACACGAAAGATAAGCAAAGCAAAGCAAAGTTCGACTCTTAAAGCAAATCTCCTAGACTCTCTCCCCCTTTGGCACAAGACACCAAAAAGGGGCACACCTAACGCCACAGGTGGTTACTCCTCATCCTCAGCATCGCCAGACTCGTCTGTACCCTCCGGATCGTCCTGCTCCTCCTCTTCCTCCTCAGCGCCAGACCACTGGTACCCTTGAGCCCGCCTCCAAGTAGCCTCTGGAGTTATGTCGTCCTCTGATCCGCTGGATATGTCAACATCAAGAGTCCTTAGGACACGCTTGTGCCTCTGACGGTTCTCCTTCTGAGCCACGTGCATGTGGTACTGGCCCTTAGCCTGCATACAGAAGAGAGTCTTCATCTTATCCTGCAGTTTGATGGCCCAAGATGGCATGGCAGAAGGGCGGGACTGAGAGGCGGTTCCTCTGTCAGCAGCAGTCTCTGTGTCAGTGTCCATGTGCTGAGAGGAGGTTGATGGGTTGGCCCATTTATCCTTGACGCGAAGCTTGACAGGATCGTGCACAATGTAGTTAGCCTGAATGTATAACTCCTCCTGCGGATAGGTGTCTTGCCACTTCTGACGGATATAAGCAAATAGACAGGGCCCGTAGATGGGAACCTTGCGCATCATGATGCAGTTCCAGAGCTCAGTGAACATCACATCAGAAATATCAAGAGGGGCAGACTCCTTAGTCATAGCTTCCTCACAGAGCAGTAGCATCTCAGCCAGAGAGCCATGTACCTCGTCGAAGTTGCAAATGCGAGGAAAGAGGGTGTTGCGGAAGATCCTATGCATGATGTCCAGACGCTTGGGGAGCACACCCTTCTTCACATAGAGTTGCTACAATCTGTCCTTGGTGGGGGCCCTATCAGTGGAAGCTGCAGCATGAGGACCCAAGTGGACTGTCAGCTCCCTGGAACTCAACCTTGAGGAATGCCATGAATTCACGCCAGGTACCGGTCATCTTCTGAGTGCCAGTCATCCACACCGTGGAGCGCTCGTCATCAGGAGAGAAGTGAACCGTGACATAGAACTGGGCAACAACATTGGGGTCAAAGTCTGTCTTGAAAGAGATGATGTCCTTGATGCCCAGTTGGTCAATCAGAGAAAGAGCATCACCAAAGTAGTCCATGTTCCGCTGAAGGTGAGCCAGGTCAATCCACCGAACGAGGACAAAGTTCTTCTTGAAATGGTTGATGATATCACGGTAGATCCTGCAGTGATCCCGTGTCCACACATGCTCGACATTCTTGATCATAGCCCGCTCTTGGAGATAGTGGTTTTGAGTGCGGAACCGCAGAAAGTCCTTGGGGGGCATGGTGCGAACGTTGAGCCCCTTGTCCTTGTGAGCGGTCTTCTTGAAGGCCTGCTTTTTGGGTTGCAGACCTGAAGTGGCGGAACCCTCTGGAGCCTCTGGATTGCGAAATTGCTTTGACTGTGTGTCCCGTGGGGGGTTCGAGCGGCGAGCACCACCTGTGACACAAAACGCACACCGAATAAAGAGCGACAAAAGGAGTCAAGGCAATGAACCAGAGAAGGCAGAAACATAAACACACATTGCCAAGTATATGAAAAGAATACACAGAGAATCCTTCTGGCGGTAGTACCGCTACCCCTGGCGGTAGTACCGCTGTGGTCCTGGCGGTAGTACCTCTACCCGTGGCGGTAGTACCGCTACCCCTGGCGGTAGTACCGCTGGGGTTTGATTTTCAGATCTGTAATAAAAATAGACCTCATAGATATGGCTACACGGATTTTACAAGGGGCATGGGCTGTGTATGAACACTAAGAACTCCACCACAGCCCTAATCACATGAGGAACACAAGTACCATCTAAATAAGCACATGCCTAGTCAAGAGAGAGCAAGTTTTAGATCTAATCCTTCAAGTGTTTGATCTAAAACATGTAAATCCTAGGGCATGGCAAAATAAACAGCACGATTCATAAGACCTACACTCCCCTCAAATATCTCCTTCATGCCATCCAAGAACAAGGCAAAGACATGGATCCAAACCACCAATGCTCCTAACCCTAGAACAAGAACATCGACCAAGAGAAGAAGGAGAGGAGCTTTACCGGGGTCCATTGCACTTGGAGGAGGAAGGAGAAGTGAAGCAAACCCTCGAACTCAATGGAGAGAAGGGGCTTCACGAATTGAGATCAAAATAGGAGGAGTTCGGGGTTGGGGAGGGAGGAGCGGCGAGGAAAAAGAAAGAGGCAGAAAAAAAAACGGGCTCCCCCTCCTTTATATAGCCCAAGGGGTACGGGCCAGCGGTAGTACCGCTGTGGTCCTCGCGGTAGTACCGCTACCTGGCAGTAGTACCGTTGGCTGCAGCGGTAGTACCACTGGGGTCGTGGTGGTAGTACCGCTCCCCCTGAGACAGCCCTAAAAATTTCCTAGTTAGGTCGTGGTAGATTGGGATCCTCGCGGTAGTACCGCTACCCCTAGCGGTAGTACCGCTGGGGCCTAGCGGTAGTACCGCTACCCCTAGCGGTAGTACCGCTGGGGCCTAGCGGTAGTACCGCTACCCCTGGCGGTAGTATCGTTAGGGTCCTGGCGGTAGTACCGCTACCCTGGCGGTAGTACCGTTGGAGTCTTGGCGGTAGTACCGCTACCCCTGGCGGTAGTACCGCTGCAAATGTCACAACGGGACCTAGGAGAAGAGAAGAACGTGGGCAAATGACAAGTAAGTGAAAAAAGAAGATAGCACCAGAAATATATACTGATTTGTCATTTTATATCCTTTCTTCGATATGAGAGAACGGTGGGGGGGGGGGGGGGGGCGGTGGCAGAGGCCACCTATGTTTGAGACAAAGGTATGACACCGCGAAGAATTATCCTTGGGTTCATGACCAATGCTCGTCTTTGAAGCACAAGTGCCATTTGACAATGGCTAAAGTGAAATACTAGATCGATTTATGCATAATGGGGGCAGGAAAATTTCATTGAGAGAACATCACTCCCCCTATGTCCATGCCTACATCTAGACCAAGATAGAATGCAAAGTGAGGTGCAACATGCCTAGCTTCAATCCACATTACTTGAATCAATGATATTTAGCTCATGCCTTAACTCCCGGAACCTTGCTTCATCTAGAGGCTTAGTGAAAATATCTGCAAGTTGCTCTTCAGTGTAGATGAAGTGAACCTCAATATCACCTAGCTTGATATGTTCACGAATGAAGTGATGATGAATATCAATATGCTTGGTTTTGCTATGTTGCATTGGGTTGAGGGAAACCTTGATAGGACTTTGATTGTCACATAGAAGAGGCACTTTGTCACAAGTGACACCGTAATCCTTTAAAGTTTGCCTCATCCATAGCAATTGTGCACAACAACTTGCAGCTGTCACATACTCAGCTTTGGTGGATGATAGAGAGACGCAATTCTGCTTCTTTGAAGACCAACTTACCAATGAGCGACCAAGGAATTGGCATCCTCCAGAAGTTGACTTCCTCTCCACACAATCTCCTGCCCAATCTGAGTCAGAATAGCCAACTAGATTGAAGTTTGCTCCTTTGGGATACCAAAGACCAAAGTTTGGGGTATGAGCCAAATATCGAAAGATTCGCTTGACATCCATATAATGACTTTCTTTTGGTGCGGATTCAAACCATGCACATATCCCTACACTCAACATAATATCCGGTCTAGATGCACAAAGGTAAAGGAGGGATCCAATCATGGAGCGATATACCTTTTGATCCACTTCTTTACCATTGGGATCACTGTCAAGCTTGCATCTTGTTGGCATGTAGAACTTGACCGGTTTGACATCTTCGAGCTCGAACCGTTTGAGCATGTCTTGAGTGTACTTGGCTTTTTTTATGAAGGTCCCTTCTAGGCCTTGTTTAATCTCGAACCCGAGGAAGAACTTCAACTCTCCCATCATGGACATCTCAAATTTCTCAGTCATTAGTGCAGCAAATTCTACATTGAAGGAAATGTTAGGATAGCCAAAGATAATATCATCAACATATAGTTGGCATATGAACAAATCCCCTTTAACCCTCTTAGTAAAAAGACTGGGATCTATCTTCCCAATTTCAAACCAACGATCTTGTAACAACTCAATAAGATACTCATACCACGCACATGGGGCTTGTTTAAGGCCATAGAGTGCCTTATTAAGTTTGTACACATGGTTGGGGAGCTTGGGATGTTCGAATCCCGGGGGTTGTTTGACATAGACCAACTCATTTAAAGGACCATTAAGAAAGGCACTTTTCACATCCATTTGTTGTAATTTGAAGTTATGATGAGAAGCAAATGCAAGCAACAAGCGAATAGATTCTAGACGAGCAACAGGGGCAAAGGTTTCACCGTAGTCGATACCCTCGACTTGGGAGTAGCCTTGAGCCACCAGTCTTGCCTTGTTTCGAGTCACAATCCCATTGGCATCTTGCTTGTTCTTGAATATCCATTTGGTCCCGATGACATTATGTTCCTCCGTTGGCCTAGGCACTAAATTCCAGACTTGGTTGCGCTCGAAGTTGTTAAGTTCTTCATGCATGGCCATAAGCCAATCCCCATCATCTTGCGCTTCCTGTACCTGTTGAGGTTCACAATACGAAAAAAACGCGTGATGCTCACAATAATTCCAAATCTGTTGACGGGTGGATACTCCCCTTTTTAAACTGCCAAGTACATTCTTCATAAGATGTGACTTGACTTTCAGCTTGTTCGCAACCTTGGCTGCTCGACGCTCCAAGAGTTCTTCATGGGATAACGGGGGAGCATCGACTTGTTTACTTTGCTTTCCCTTGCGTCTTGAGCCTCGCTTGGCACCGGCTGTTGGTGCTGTAGAAGGGAATTGTGAGACAGTATCCTGATCATCGTATCCTTCGACTTGAGCAGGTTCACTAGTTTGTTCTTGTATTTGTGATTGCTCTTGATCTTGATCTTGTGCTTCTACTTGGTCTGGATCTCGTGGTTGCACTTGATCTTGATCATGAGCAGGTTCGGAGTCTTGGGAGAGTGCTTGAATATCATGAGACACATCATCATTGTTGGGCAATTTATATTGACCTTGAGCTTGTTCATTTTGTTGAGAGTCTTCTCTTTGTTCATCGGAAGCGTGTGGGGCTTGTGGAGGTGATGGCTCCACTTGAGTAGAGCATTGTCCTTCTCCTTCGGCCACAAGGAGTTCCTCAATGGGGAGTATTTGACCAATCCCCATTCTTCTTATGGCTTGGGGAGGAATTTCATCACCTACATCACAAAGACCACTTTGCTCGACTTGGGAGCCATTATTTTCATCAAACTCCACGTTACACGTCTCCTCAATGAGTCCGGTGGACTTGTTGAGGACACGGTAAGCATGAGAGTTTGTAGCATAACCAACAAAGATGCCCTCATATGCTCTAGAATCAAATTTAGCTAAACGTGCACCTTTCTTGAGAATGAAACACTTACAACCGAATACCCGGAAGTACTTGAGATTGGGTTTGTTTACAGTTAGAATCTCATACGGAGTCTTCTTCAATCCTTTGCGGATATAGAGCCGATTGGATGCATGACATGCTGTGTTGATGGCCTCTGCCCAGAAGTTATATGGAGATTTGAATTCTGCCATCATTGTCCTTGCAGTGTCTATCAAGGTCCGGTTCTTCCTTTCTGCCACGCCGTTTTGTTGAGGGGTATATGGTGCAGAATATTGGTGTTTTATTCCCTCATCGCCTAGAAACTCATCCAAGGTGTAGTTCTTGAACTCGGTGCCGTTGTCACTTCTAATCATCAATATCTTTGCTTCATGTTGACGTTGGGCTTCATTAGCAAAGTTGATGACAGTTTGTTGAGTTTCACTCTTCTTTTTGAAGAAATATACCCAGGTATATCTTGAGTAGTCGTCAACAATCACCAAGCAATACTTTCTTCCTCCAAGACTATCAAATGATGGAGGGACAAACAGATCCATATGGAGAAGCTCCAATGGCCTCTTAGTGTAGATAAGAGTCGTTGGACGATGAGCAGTTTCATGAATCTTTCCTTCAATGCAGGCACTGCAAACACGATCTTTAGCAAAACTCACATTTGTTAGTCCAAGAATATGGTCCCCTGTCAGAAGACTTTGCAAAGATCTCATATTGACATGAGCTAAACGGCGATGCCAAAGCTAGCCCACATCAACTTTAGCCATTAAACATGTCGCGGTCTTAGGGGGTCGCTTTGAGAAGTTCACCACATGAAGACCATTTTTGACATATCCAACATAGGCTACTTTAAGAGTCTTGCTCCTGAGGAGGACCACAGTATCAAGATTAAAGAATGTGGAAAAACTCATAATTGCAAGTTGACGAAGCGAAAGTAAATTGTAGGCAAGTGACTCAACAAGCATGACCTTCCCAATAGATAACTCTTGAGAGACGACCACCTTACCGAATCCCAATACCTTTGACGAGGATGGATCGGCGAATTGGACATGGGTGGGCATAGATGGAGAAGGATGCACATCCACCACTAAGTCCATGCTTCCGGTCATATGATTTGTTGCTCCACTATCGAGCAACCATGACACCCCACCGGAAGCAAACTCCTGCAATAGATCAAGGCTTGGTTTTAGGTACCCATTTTTTAATGGGTCCTTTCATGTTAGAGACAAGGGTCTTAGGAACCTAGATAGCCCATTCAATATACTCATCGTAGGAACCAACAAATCTGGCATAAACATGCCCATCACTAGCACAACATAAGACATCAGAAGAATTGAGTTTGTCGGCTGTGTTAGTAGGAATGGTTTTGCCCTCCTTGAGGTTTCCATAGTCCACCTTGTTCCTGTTCACCTTCTGAGTCCCCTCACCCTCTTTGACAAAGATGTCCATGAGGGTAGGAGATCGTTTGTTCCTGTTCCTCCTTTTACCTTTTGACTTGGAGGTAAGTCCAAGTCCCTCCTTTCCTACAACACCCTTTTGAGTGCTCAAGAGGTTGTTCGGGCTCTTCTCACCTTGTATGCATGCCAGAAGGCCCTTCTCAAGTTTCTCCTTTAACTTGGCATTTTCCTCCACAAGATGTACATGCTCACAATAGGGGTTAGTTGCACAAGCATTATCAATTAACACAAAGGAAGGACAAGTAGAGATCTCCTTGGTAAGCTTTGCTTGGAGTTGATCATGAGACTCTTTCAGAGAGAAATGAACACCTCTCAAGACCTTGTGGGCCTTGTCAAGTGTGTCAAACTCCTCTTTGAGTCTGTCATGGCCAACCCCAAGAGCATACTTTTCAGACTTAAGCAGACGAGTAAGTACAACATCATGATCTAGTTTCTTTTGCATTTTAGCGCAGTCATCGTTATATGACTCCTCAAGAGCCAAACAAAGAGTGCGCTCCTTTTCTAGAGCATTAGATAATTAAGCAATTTCATCGGCATAGTCGCGACTGTGTCCCTGAAGCTCGGGGATGGCCTCCTCATGAGACTCAATGAGGTCAGTGGCCTCACCCAGTCGTTCCAAGAGAGCAACAAAGTGCTTCTTGGGTTCTCCCTTAATAGTGCACAGAAACTTGTCAAGATCATGCTCATTAAGTTCCCCAACATCACTATCTTCAACAGAATTTAACAATGGAGGATCAGAAGCGATGTTGGTCTTAATGATGGGAGTTACCTGATTGATACCTTTTGCCATGAGGCACTTGGTGATGTGGTTCTCGTTGGGGGCGTTGAAGAGAGACACCTTCTGGGGAGAGGTAGTGGCAATAGCAACAGTTGTCGTTGCCACTGTATCATCATCATCATCATCATCGGAAGGGTACTCTTCAAGGGCCACCATCCCTTTTGGGTGGGGTTTCTTCACAAAGTTGTTCTTGATTGGAAATGATTTGGTTTTGTCTTTGCGAATGAGCTTGCCCCCGTTGTCTTCCCTTTTCTCATAGGGACATTCGGCCATGAAGTGACTCATGTTACCACAGTTATAACATGTCCTTACTCGTTGTTTGGGTTTGAATCCACTCGAGTTGTTCTTGGTAAAGGTGGGTCTTGAGTTCCTCTTGTTGCCCCAGAATTGCCTTGATGCAAGAGCCATGTGCTCATGATAGGCATACTGTGTATCTTCAGGGCAGCTCTCCTCTTCATCATCCTCTTCTTCTTCTTCAGGCATTGCTTTTGCTTTCAACGCAAGGTTGGCTAAAGTTGTCTTTGAGCGAACACGAGCAAGTGCATTGTCGGCTGTTTCGTTCATGATTGACATTGCAATGAATTCATCCAACACCTCACTGGAAGAGAAGGAGTGGAAGTCTGGCCGTTGACGAATGACAAATGACATAGCTTTGTTGAAAGGCATGATGGCTTTGAGAAACTTGCGCTTGACCCATGTATCATCCACATCCTTGCTCCCATGATCCTTGAGTGCCATAGCAATAGCAGTCACCCTCCGATAGAGATCACGAGGGTCCTCGTCTTCCTTCATCACAAACTCATCGGCCTTATCAAGTATCACTTCATAGTTGGATCGTTGAATTCTTGAGCTTCCCTTGTACAACACCATCATATGCTCCCAACAATCCTTGGCCAATGTGAAGGGACGCAAGTGAGGAAGATCTTCAAGTGGCACTGCGGACTGGAGAATAAATAAAGCGGAGTGATTGTATTGATTGTCTGCATCTTCTCTAGGAGTGAGGTTGCTTGGATCATGGGGATAATATCCTTGCTCGATGATTCTCCACAAGTTTGTTGAGCTGTGATTCAAATGAGACTTAGTAGAAAATACCCAGTTAGCAAAGTCACCTTTTACAAGCTTAGGAGGAGGACCAACAGGATTAAGACGCGGTGCGGGAACGGATCCTCCATAGGCCATGGGGGGTTGAACTGAGGCATATGTTCCAGTCCCATCCTTTTCGTGAGATGAGGAAGGTCGCATACCTTTAGCCGCTTCCTTAGAGGAGTTGGCCTCCGAATCGGTGACGGTGGGTTTAACCACTATAGCCGGTTCGGGAGAACTTTTAAATCCCTCAATTAACTCTTTAAGCATGGTCTTGACTTCGTTCGTCAAGGACGTCTTGAGGGCGGCCATAGCCGTATTCAAGTCATCCCTTGTGACCGAAGTCAAGTCCATGGCCTCGGGTTGCCCATGGTTAATTCCCTCTTCGCCTTCCATACCCTTCGGGTGGTTAAACCCTTAATAAAGAAACCTGGCTCTGATACCAATTGAAAGGATCGATATGGTTGACTAGAGGGGGGGGGGTGAATAGGCAATGATCACTTTTTAATTAATCTTAACAAGTTAAGGTAAACAACTTATGGGTTCACAAATAATACAACAATGGGGTGAACCCTAATGAAGCTAATAACGGGAGTTACTATGACAAGTAAGAGATAGACGACAACATAATCAAACACAAAGTAAAGGTTAGAGATAACCACAAGTGGAACCGATGGAGACGAGGATGTGTTACCGAAGTTCCTTCCCTTTGACAGGAAGTACATCTTCGTTGGAGCGGTGTGGAGGCACAATGCTCCCCAATAAGCCACTAAGGCCACCATATTCTCCTCACGCCCTCGCACGATGCAAGGTACCGTGATTCCTCTATAGGTGCCCTTGAAGGCGGTGACCGAACCTTTACAAACAAGGTTGGGGCAAACTCCACACAAAGCTTGGAGGCTCCCAACAAGACCACGAAGCTTCACCACAATGGAATGTGGCTTCGAGGTGACCTCAACCGTCTAGGATGCTCAAACACCCAAGAGTAACAAGATCCGCAAGGGATTGGTGGGGGAATCAACTTTTCTCTTGGTGGAAGTGTGGATCCAGGCCTTCTCAACCAATCCCTAAAGAATCAACAAGTTTGATTGGCTAGGGAGCAACAATGGAGCTTGGGAGGGGAAGTGATAAGGTTCCACAGCTAGAAGAACCCTTTATATAGTGGGGGGGGGGGAAATCCAACCGTTTTCCCCACTGTCTGCCCGAGTCTAGCGGTACTACCTCTTGGTGTAGCGGTACTACCGCTAGCACTCCAGCGGTACTACCGCTGGCTGCAGTGGTACTACCGCTGGCCCCCTGGTAGTGCATAAGAACTACCACCGCCAAGAAAGTCTTCGCAAAAAGGTCCGTCCATGAACAACCGCTAGGCAGGCGGTACTAAGCTCCTTGAGCGGTACTACCGCTGACCAGGGGCGGTACTACCACCAGCTAGCGGTACTACCGCTGGCTGCAGCGGTACTACCGCTAGCACTCCAGCGGTACTACCGGTGGGGGACCATTTGCAAAGAAGAAGGAAACACAAAGGCGGGAGCCACTCCAAAGATGCTGGTAAGGGAAAATATGTGAAGTGTGCGCGTGCAAAGATTGATTCCACCCAAACCTTTCCACTACGGTTCCCCTCTTAATAGTACGGCTTTTCCTATGACTCAAATAAAGAGAATCATAGAGAACGCCGGTCTTCTGTTCCACGAACGAGGGGGCGAGTCGTCTTGTGCCGTTGACGTGTGTTATCTAAAATCTTAATCCCACACACGGTTAGTCCTTTGCGGTGCTGTCATCAATCACCAAAATTACTTAGGCATAAACTATGCCCCAACAAAGTGGATCTATCACTTGATTCGAGAACTTGTCGAGGACTCTCTCCAATGCCTACGTGATCTTGGATTTGATGTATGAGGATGTGAGCGAGTGTAAAATGTGTTCTAGGGTTAGCTCAATGTGAATGTTCAACCTTATCCTAGAGTGCAAATATGGCTGTTGTAGTGCGAGTGGTTGTGTCGGGCTGGACATCCGGGCCTGGGCTAGACATAAGGCAAAGGAGAAATTACATATGAACTACGTAGGACTTAGTAGATAATAGAGGACCCAGGTATCCGAAACAAGTCCTCGACATCGAGTGGTCTATGAAGCATCGAACACCAGGAGGTGGATGCCAGACATCCACGGAGCCTATAGGAAAAACAGTTACGACTTTTTCTAGAACGGGCCAGATTTCCGGGCATGTCCTGGACATAGAAGCACTGGATAAAAGGACGAACATCCGGCCATGTGTCGGGACATCCGGCCAACTACCACAAGAAGGTGAATAGTTACTGGTTAGTAGGGACCGGATTTCCGGGGATGTCACGGACATTCGCGCACTCGATGACAGATCGAACGGCCGACCAGGTGCTAGACATCCTTCTAACTATCACTTGCATTTGGATAGTTCCTTTTTAAGTAGGGCCCGAATTTCTAGGATGGGGAGGGGGAGATTCGAATATCCAGCGGATGACCGTAGAACACATATACATTTTGGGACCCAAAGCCTCAGTTTTATGGGAGGGCCAAGACATCTGGATGTGCAGAAGCCCGGACATCCTGCTATGGGTCAGAGAACTGTCTAGTGGTGAACACATGTTCATAGGTTTTGTTTGCAATTTCCCGGATTTCCGGCACCACCCCACACATCCAACTAGACAGTGATAGCTTTTGCTATTTGTATCTAAGAGACGATTACTTGTAAGCTATGTTTGGATTTTCCCGAATAGGAGGGGATATGAAGAAGAGTAGATCTACATATTTCCCTTAGTGAGAATCAAGGTTATTGAACCAATAGGAGGATCACGCAAACTGCCCTCTTCAGTGCCTACACACAAAAGAGCACACACTTGCACCCAACGTGGGCAAGAGGGTTGTCAATTCCCTTGAACTCGTTACTTGCAAGCAATATGTAGTGACAGATAGATAATATAAATAGAAAATAAAATAACATTAAATAAAAGGAAGAAATATTTTTGGTGTTTTAGATATATTTGCAAAGACCCGAGGCCCGTAGTTTTTGCTAGAAGCTTCTCTCTCAAAGAAAGCATATGGTGAGTAAACAAATTACTATTGGGCAATTGATAGAAAAGTGCAAAGTTATGTAATATTTATTCATGGAAATGATCAAATATACAGGCATCACATCCATACACAAGTAGACCGACTCCTGCCTCCATCTACTACTATTATTCCATCCATCGACCGCTACAACATGCATCTAGAGTATTAAGTAAAACATAGTAATACTTTAAGCAAGATGACTTGATGGAAACAAAGTAAACACAAGTAATATGAATAAACCCCATCATTTTATACTTAATGGCATCAATAGAATACATTTCATGTCCCTACCTATCACTAGGATTGAGCTCGAAAGATTGAACCCAGTACAACGCATCACTCCCGCTGAAGATAAATCAATCGGGTTGGCCAAACCAAACCGATAGATGGGAGAGAAATACGAAGCTATCATAATCAGGCATATATATAACCAACAAAGATTCAATATATTTTCCTGAATAATCTGAACATAAAACCACAATTCATCGGATCCCAACAAGCACACCGCAAAAGAGTGATTACATTAGATAGACCACCGAGGGAATTGCGATGCTCTTTGCATTAGATAACATAGAGATAGATAGCCATCTAGGTACTAACTAAGGACCCGTAGGTGTGTGTTAAACTACTCACACATCACCATGCGATAAACAACGTTGATGTAGAGGCCTTCCATGATTGATGAAAGTACATATGCTCCCTTGGTGGTTCTCATAATTCATGACAACATACATTGTCTCTTGGACTAACACTTTTACCTAGTATATTTCAGGTATAGTCCATAGAGAGCATTGGCTAAAGCATTGTGAGGAGAAGCCCCTTTGATGCAAGGAAAGCAATAGGATTGTCCAAGCTTCAAGCAAGAGTACTCTACATTTTAAATTTGTGAGAAATTACTTTTGAGTCCATAGGAAAGCCAATACTATTAAAAGGGGGTGAGGTATTTATGATGAATTGGTTGCTCAAGTGCTTAGAGATGGACACCAAAAATACTCAGTATTTCTCTCACAAAATTCTTTGTCCAAAGCCTACACATCAAAATCGGTGCCACCAAGAATTCCATTTTGGCCCTAACGATTTTCCCACCGACAGATCCTTTGCCAAACCCTAATCTCGCACTACCCCGAGCTTTCATATCGGTGCCACCGAAAGACAGTGACCAACTTTCTGGTATGTCAATTTCATGAATCAGAAATTCCGAGTTTTGAAATCGGTCTCATCGAGAATTGGAAACTGCCCTAGGTCATCGAATCAGTACCACCGAGATTCATATATTGGTCTCACAGAAAATTGAAAAGTTGCCACATCTAGTGCAACTCGGTACCACCGAGATTCATTTCGGTGTCACCGAGTTGGGAAATAATGTTGTAACGGTTGGATTTTGGGAGATGCCTATATATACCCCTCCACCACATCTCATTCATAAAGGAAGCACTCAAAACACACATACACTTGCTAGATTCATTTTTCTGAGAGAGAGCCACCTACCCATCTATTGAGATCAAGAGATTCCGATCCATCCATTTGAAACTTGATCTCTAGCCTCCCCAAGTTGCTTTCCACCAAAGCAATCTCTCCTTCCCATGCCAAATCTGTGAGAGGGTGATTGATTGTTGAGGAGACTATCTTTGAAGCACAAGAGCAAGGAGTTCATCATTCACCACATCTATTACCTTTTGGAGGGTGATGCCTCCTAGATTGGTTAGGCGTCGCTTGGGAGTCTCCTACCTCGTGTTGTGGAGTTGAACCTAGAAGTTTGTACGGGCAAGGAGATCGTCATCTTCGTGAATTTCTACCCTAAGTGAGGCTAATCCTGTGTGGACGTAAACCATGGTGGATTATGGGGTAACGACCCCTGGGTATACCAAAGCGGAGGAAACCGTTCTCTAAGACATTTGGGGGCCGACTGCCCGCCTGGGCCGGTTGGCAGCAGGTGGGCCATCTCGACATCGTGTTGCTGGGTGGCTGGCAACAGCCGGCCCGTTCGGCTCGCCCCATCGGCAGCCGGCGGGTCGGCGCCCATCCCATCCGGCCATACTGACGTATGACGACAAGACCAGAACCACGATGCAGAGGCATGTTGTGACTACAGTGCATGTTGACAGGTCCGACGAGGCTACACGAGTCATGATGCGAGGGGCAGCGAGGCTACAGGGTCAGCGGTCACTCTTGAGGCTTATCGAGCGAGGCAGACCTATAGCTATGGCTGCACCTACCCTTCCTTGACGACCGGCGTGCTGACCACTGTGGCGCTCGACCAGCAGGCCCCATACCGGACAAGACTCAATAGCCGATGGGCCTCGCGGCCAGTCGGGCCCCGCCCCCTTATTTCTCCCACTAATGCATCCTTGGCTAGCCTAGAAAGACGAATCCCAACCCCCCGAGAGAGGGAGTAGCGAAAAACTGAGTACCAAACACGCCCGCTTAACATGCCCTAGAGAGGCAGCGAGACCGATAGCGAGAGCCCCGCCTCCTTCCTCACGAACAGGTGGATGAGCACCATTGTACTGTGATCACCTAAAGTCACACCGTCAAGACTAGGGGTTTTACCTCATCGGAGGGCCCTGAACCTGGGTGGATCGGCGTCATGTGTCTTGCGCCTCCACCCATTCCCAGAGCCGCTGACATCCCTCACGGGTGCGTTGGTCTCCCTCCAAGCTTAAAGTGGTGATGTAGCATAGCAACGACAAGTATTTCCCTAAGTTCAAAAACTAAGATATCGATCCAGTAGGAAGATCCACAACACTATGTAAGCAGCCCGTGCACACAAATAATAAATCCTTGCAACCCAACATGTAGAGGGGTTGTCAATCCCTCATGGGTAAAGTAAGGATAAATTAATAATTGCAAATAAGAGTGATAGCAAATAGAACGCAACAAAGTTTTTATGTTTTTTTGATAATATAGATGTGAAAACAAATGAGCATATAAAGCAGAAAAGCAAATAGCAAAGTAGAGATTGCATATAGATGATGTGAAGTAGACCCGGGGCCCGTAGGTTTCACTAGTGGCTTCTCTCGAGAAAATAGCAAGCGGTGGATAGATGAATTACTGTTGGGAAATTTATAGAAAAGCAAAGAATTATGACGGTATTCATGCCAAATATCATGTATATAGGTATCACGTCGAAAATAAGTAGACCGACTTTTGCCTGCACGTGCTTCTATTACTCCCCACATGGACCACTATCCAACATGCATCTAGTGTATTGAGCTCATGGAGAAACAGAGTAATTCCTTAAGAATGATGACATGATGTAGACAAGATCTATTCATGTAGGAATAGATCCAATCCTTTTATCCTTAATAGTAACGATACATGCGTGTCATGTCTCTTTCTGTCACTTAGATTGAGCACCGTAAGATCGAACCCATCACAAAGCACCTCTTCCCATTGCAAGATAAAATATTAAGTTGGCTAGACAAAAACCAAATATCAGAGAAGAAATATGAGGCTATAATAATCAAGCATGAATATGTTTTCATAGATCTGATCATAAACTCATAATTCATCGTACCCAAACAAACACACCGCAAAAGAAGGAGTTACATCATATGGATATCCAAGAGACCATTGTATTGAGAAACAAAAAGAGAGAGAAAGCCATCTATCTACTGCCTACGAACCCGTAGGTCTGATATGAACGACTCACGCATCATGGGAGGAACACCAATGGAGATGGTGAACCCCTCCATGATCGTGTTATTCCGTGGAAAAGGCTCTAGATTGGTTTTTGTGGCTCTGGAACTTGCGACAGCTGAAACGATTTTTCGTGAACTCCTCTAGGGTTTCATGAATATTGGGGGTATTTATAGAGATTAGAGGCGACGCAGAACCTTCGGGAGGGCCCCACTAGACACAAGGCTGCGCTAGGGGCCTATGGCATGCCGTCGTGTCTAGTGGCCCCGTGGGCCTTGGCTACTGCTCAATCTTGCCTCCCAAGTTTTCTTGTGGTCCAGTAAATCTCCGTAAAGTTTTGTCGCAATTGGACCTCGTTTGATATGGATTTTCCGCGAAGGAAAAAAATAGCCAAAAAAGCAACTCGCACTAGGCACTATGTCAATAGGTTAGTACCAAAAAATGATATAAAACTGCTATGAAATGATTATAAAACATCCAAGAATGATAAAATAACAACATAGAACAAAAAAAATATGGATCGTTGGAGATGTATCATCATCCCCAAGCATAATTCCTTCTCGTCCTCGAGTAGGTAAATGATAAAAACAGATTTTTTGATTGTGAAATGCTATCTCTCATTTTCATCATATTACTCTTCTTTCAGCATGGGAATATGGACCTGTAGATGATGCAAAGCAATAGTTTATAATTTGACATGAAGATTTCAATACTCAAGCATATCAACAAGCATCTAAGTCTCTCAAAATGTCAATCCTAAAGAACCTTATCCCTAGACCATCATGCTCTATCATTGATCCAGTCATGCAACATACTCAAATATTAAATACATCCAGTGCTCAAGTGTGATAATAGTGTTCCTTAGTTGGGGATTTATAAGAGAATATGGAGAATCAAATTAAAAAATAAAAATTGCATAAAGTAAATAGATAGGTCCTTTGTAGAGGGAAGCAAGGATTTGTAGAGGTGCCATTGCTCAAAGTGGAAAACTTAGAGATAATTTTTTTAGGTGGCTTGCTTTTCCTGTCAACGAGAATGATTAAGACTTTCCAATATCCTCCATGCAAAACAAATTATAGGTGGTTCCCAAACTGAAAATAAAGTTTATTCCTTTTCCACCATTTTTTCACATTCCATGGCAGCCGTATCCACGAGTGCCTTCCATACCAACACTTTCCAATGAATTTTGTTATTTGACAACATATTTTTTTATTTTTGGGACTAGGCATCCCGATCACCTCCATACTCTCATGTAATGACAAGTGAATAAAAACTCATGTTGAGAATAACCTATTTAACATGAAATATACGGTCCACCACTCACCGCTTCATGAGTGGTACGTGCACACAAAAAATAATTTACTTTGAAAATTAGAGTTGGCACTTGCAAATTTACTTGGAACGACGTTTAAATACCGCATATGGTGGACTCATTTGGCACAACTTCGGGTTTAAAATTTGGATGCACAAGCAGCATTCCCGCTTAGTACAAGTGAAGGCTAGCAAATAGATTGAGAAGCACCCAACCAAGGAACAAAAATCATCATAGGTGAACATTCAACATAACTAACACCGAATAATGAACACACAAGTAGGATGTAATTTGATAGCAAAATTATTGACTTCATGTGCACGGATAGGGAATCACAAACTTTAACACCAATATTCCTAATAGAGCAATATTACTCATCAACATAACTCACATATTACTATCTTCATATCGGAAAACTATTACATAGAATCAAGCTTAATATCCAATGATCTTTATGAAAGTTTTTATTATATCTTTCTTGGACATTCATCATTTTGGGACTAATTTTCATTTAAAGCAAATTGCCAATGCAAATAGAAAGCTCTCAAACAAGTATAAGTGAAGCACGAGAGCACAAGTTTCTTTAGAATTTTCAACTCTCAAAATTATATAAGTGGAGCAAGAGAGGGTTTATTAAAAATTTCAGCACTATAAAAATAATCTAAGTGAAGTATGGGAGCAAATTTCTTCGAAATAACAGCACCGCTGTGCTAAAAAATATATAAGTGACGTACTTGAGAAATTCCATGGCTCAATTTTTTTGAAGTGAAGCATAAAGATCGATTCTAACAAATCATAGCATAATTCAGCTCTCTCAGATGGGTGTGTCCAGCAAGGTTTATTAAGACAAACTAACAATAAATAAAGCAAAGACACAAATGATACACGACGCTCCAACCAAAACTCATGATATGTGATGAATTAAATTATAGCTCCAAGTAAAATTACCGATAGTTTCTAGAAGAAAGAGGAGATGCCTTCCGGGGCATCCCCAAGCTAAGCTGCTTGGTACTCCTTAGATATTTACTTGCAGTGCCATGGGCATCGCCAAGCTTCGGCTTTTATCACTCCTTGTTACATCATCCATCGTGATCTCCCTCAAAACTTGAAAACTTCAATCACAGAAAACTTAACAAAATTTCATGGGATCCGTTAGTATAAGAAAACCAAACTCTACTATAGGTACTGTTGAAAACCTATTCCAATTTTAATTTTGTATTATATCTACTATATTCTTACTTTATCATGGATTATTCCCCCCCGATACAAGCCATAAAATCATTGAAATAAGCACATACACAAAGAAAACAGAATCTGTTAAAAAGAGAACGGTCTTTAAAGATTCAAAATTTACTTATACTTCTGTAACTCCAAAAATTATGAGAAATTAAGAATACGTAGGGAATTTGTATATTGATCTTGTGTAAGAAATTGAGACAGGTTCCAACTTTCTTTGATTTTTAGAATTTTTTGTACTTGAGGCAAAAGTTTCTGTTTTACAATAGGATTACAACAACTAATACCCCGCATGATCCTAAAGGCTTTGCTTGTTACAAACACCAAATAAAACAAAAAACACAATTATAACAGAATCCCAATTGTGCAAATGCTCGATAACAAAAAACAAAAACTAAAATAAATTTTATTTATTGGGTTGCCTCCCAACAAACTCTTTCTTTATAGCCATTAAAATAGGCTTACGATTTTAATGATGCTCACATCAAAGATAGTAGTTAAAACACAAAGAGAGCATCATGTAGCATAAGACAAACACATTTAAGTCTAACATACTTCCTATGCATAGGCATCTCATGAGCAAACAAACTATCAAGACAATAAATATCTCACATATGCATGAAAGAAGAATGAAAGAATAGCAATCTTAACATGAAAAGAGATAATTTAGTAACACGAATATTTCTACAACCATATTTCCCGCTATCATAATAATTACATGTAGGATCATATTCAAATTCAACAATATAGCGATCAAATAAAATATTCTCTTCATGACGCACATGCATAAAAGTCTTATAATATTCCGAGGTAGTGGGATTAACATTAACGAAAGTCATGACCTCTCCAAACCCACTTTTATTGAAAAAAAATCAAGAGATAGATAATTCTCCAAAATATTGGGATCATTATTAGCTAAAGTTGACACTCTTACAATCCCACTTTAAATACTATTGAAAATATCATATTAATCATGAGGATTAAATAAATTTTCAAGATCATAAGAAACATCACCCAATCATGATCATTACAATAAGTAGTGGACATGGCAAAATTGCCATCCCCAAGCTTGTAGTTTTGCATATCATTAGCACAATTGACATAAATAGAACTTATAATAACATCATTGCAATCATGCTTTTTATTCAAGGATATATCATGAATCACTTCCTAAATTTCTTATTTTAACACTTCATCACAATATTCAGATTCACGATTTTCAAGCAAAACTTCAAAAAAATAATCAAGAGCACTTAATTCACTAGCAATTGGTTCCACATAATTAGATCTTTTGAAAATATTAGGAAGTTGATGAGGATCCATATGTCTTTACTTTTCGTCTTTATGTTTCTGTTTTCGAGTGTTGACACGAAGGCAATAGAAGCAAGCAAGCAAGGAAACGACACATGGAAAGAAGGAAAATAAAAGGGCAGATTTTGTGAAGTGGGGGAGAGGAAAACGAGAGGCAAATGGAAAATAATGTAATTGCGAGGAGATGAGATTTGTGTGTAGGAACGTGATAGATCTTGACTTGATCTTCCCCCGCAACGACACCAGAAATCTGCCTCACGGGTGCGTTGGTCTCCCTCGAAGCTTAAAGGGGTGATGTAGCATAGCGACGACAAGTATTACCCTCAGTTAAGAAAACAAGATACACAAGATTATGTAAGCAGGCCCTCCACACAATTAGAAAATCCTCGCAACCCAATACATAGAGGCATTGTCATTCCCTCGTGGGTAAGGTAAGGATAAATTGATAGATGCAAATAAGAGTGATAGAAAATAGAATGCAACAAGGTATTTTTGGGTTTCTAATAATATAGATTTGAAAGCAAAAGAGCAAATAAAGTAGGAAAGCAAATAGCAAAGTAGAGAATGCGAACAGATGACGTGAAGTAGAACCGGGGGCCGTAGGTTTCACTAGTGGGTTCTCTCGAGGAAAAAGCAAGCGGTGGGTAGATGAATTGCTAATGGTCAATTGAAAGAAAAGAAAATAATTATGACTATATTCATGGAAATTATCATGTATACAGGCATCACATCCAAAACATGTAGACTGACTTCTGCGTGCATCAACTTCTATTACTCCACACATCGACCGCTATCCAACATGCATGTACTTTATTAAGTTCATGGAGAAACAAAGTAATGCCTTAAGAATGATGACATAATGTAGACATGATCTATTCATGTAGGAATAGATCCCATATTTTTACCCTTAATGGCAATGATACATGCGTGTTATGTCTCTTCCTGTCGCTGAGATTGAGCACCGCAAGATCGAGCCCATCACAAAGCACCTATTTCCATTTCAAGATAAAAGATGAAGTTGGCCAGACAAAAACCAAATATCATAGAAGAAATATGAGGCTATAATAATCAAGCATGAATATGTTTTCTTAGATCTGATCATAAACTCACAATTCATCGGATCCCAACAAACACACCGCAAAAGAAAGAGTTACATCATATGGATCTCCAAGAGACCATTGTATTGAGAAACAAACCGAGAGAGAAAGCCCCTAGCTACTGCCTACGGACCCGCAGGTCTGGTATGAACTACTCATGCATCATGGGAGGAACACCAATGGATATGGTGAACCCATCCATGATCGTGTTCTTCTCTCGAAAAGGCTCTAGATTGGTTTTCATGGTTGTGGAAGTTGCGGCGACTGAAAAAAAATCATCGACTCCTCTAGTGTTTATGGAATATTGGGGTATTAATAGAGCTCACACGCGGTGCACAAGCTTTGGGATGGACCCAATAGATACCACGCCACGCCAGGGGCCTCAAGCACGCTGTGGTGTCTAGTGCCCTCTGGGCCTTGGCTGCACCTCAATCTTGGATCCCAAGTTTCCTTATGGTCCAAAAAATCTCCGTAAAGTTTCGTGGCAATTGGACCTCATTTGATATGGATTTTCTATGAAGTAACAAAATAATGAAAACAACAAGTGGCACTAGGCAATATGTCAATAGCTTAGTCCCGAAAAATGATATAAATATTCTATAAAATGATTATAAATCATCCAAGAATGATAACATAACACCATAGAACAATCAAAAATTACAGATACGTTGGAGATGTATCAGCCGCAGGTGCCCGTCGGCCCGAAACCACAATCTAAGCCACCCCCTTGCATCTACCACGGAAATATCACGATAGTTGGCGCCCATCATGGGGCCGACAGTGATGCCGGCTGGAGTAACATTTCGGGCGGGACCCTTCACCCCTTCTAGCGAGCGCGTGTCGCATGACTTGGTCGTGCGCTATAGCGCGCTCGACTGCGTTAATGACATCGCCCGTCGTCTCAAGGACATGGACTTCCCAATTAGTGGCTTCATCGTCCCTTTCGGCTCGCACCATGTCTATATCGTGGTTGTCCCTGGAGTACCCCGCCCAGGTGCTCAGCTCCGACAAACTGCCGCCGCCTGAGAACGGTGACCACTCCATGAATCTTGGTGACCTCTGCAACCGCGTAGAGATAATGGCCGCCATCTCGCTAGGTGGTACGTCAGCATGCCGGACCCCGATCCAGGTCATAGTGGACACACTGCATGCACCCATGCCGGTTGTCGCCGACCCTCTCATTGCAACCACGAAACTGGATGACCACCACTAGCACCTGCTCGCGGAGGCGGAAACATTGGAGGCTATCCAGTGCGAGTCCGAGGCCATTCGACGTGAATTCAACGCGGCCCACGACCTCACGCCGGCTGCGCCCGGGCCTAGCCGGCTCGGGCAAGTGATGCGCCACGACGGCACTGTCGTCCAGGAGTTGGTCGGCGGCCGCCCCGTATACGACACCCCCGTCAAGAACATGAGAGCTATGCAAGCCGCCCTCCACGAGCTAGGAGGGCTCGAGGGACCAGCCCGCGAGGCATAACAGAAGCGCATCCGCGTTCTTATGGAGGCTTCCAACGCGTAGTAGGAGCAATCGACCCAGTCGTTCCGCGACCCGGCGGTTCTCGCTCGAGGACCAACAATGACCTCGTCGACCCTCACTGGCCCATGACTGGCTAGCAAGACACGCACCAGGCATCTTCGTGTGTTGATGCAAACCATCGCCGTGACAGTCGGCACACGGGCAGCCACGGTCAGTGAGGCCGCAACCCGTCGGTTGTCAACAACCGCGCAAAAGAGCATGCTGGCCAGGGCAACCGCCAGCTGACATGAAGTAACCATCATAGAGACCGTGATTGGCTTGCTAAGTAGTTGGCGCCTCATCCCCCGGTGTCCAAGCGCGTTGCCTGCATCAGTTGGACGACCAGGACGTCCGCTTCCGTCTGGAGTGCCTCACAGAACCTCAAGCCGCCGAGGAGGAGAGCTCTGTCGGCCCGCCCTGCTTTGGGTCGCGCATCTTGAAAAATATATTCCCCAAGGGCTTCACCTTGATGCGTGACACCCCCAAGTACAATAGCTCGACCAGGACACAAGATTGGTTGACCGACTACACCACCACCGTCGACATTGCTAGTGGCAACAAGAACGTGGCAGTACGTTATGCGCCCTCATGCTGCTCGGCTCGACCCGGACCTGGCTTAACATCCTCTCGGCCGGCAGCGTCAACAACTGGCTAGACTTCTAGGAGGCATTTGTGCGCCACCTGACCGACACGTACAAGCTCCCTATCCGGACCCACCAGCTTGCCTTGTGCGTACAGGGCCCAACCAAGCTCCTCCGTGACTACCTCACGCGATGGACTAAGCTCCACAACTCCTACGAGGGTATCCATGAAGTACAAGCGATCCTATACTTAATCGATGGCTTTCGAGACGACACCCTACTCAAGGATAAGCTCATGCCTTGGGAACCGGCGACCCTGGCGCAACTGATGGCCGTCGTCGATGAGTACACCATGGCCGAGTCTTCACTTGGGGACGCAAGGATCACCTGACCGTCATGACCATGAAGGGCGGTTTCGCGCTGTCCCTTTACCCCACCTTTGTCTCCCGGCGGAGCACCTGTCGCTTCACGTGGGTGCTCGTTGATGGCGGTAGCAGCATCAACATCCTCTACCACGAGACCATGGACAAGCTCGGTCTCCTGGAGTCTGAGCTCCAACCGACCCAGACGGTGTTCCGTGGCATCGTTCCTAGAAACTCTTGCTCCCTGATTGGCAAGGTCCGGCTGGACGTGTTGTTCGGCTCACTGAAGAATTTCCGCTTCGAGCTCGTCTAGTTTGAGGATGTCAATCTCTCCAGCTCCTACTAGGTCATCTTGGGCCAGCCTGCCCTGGCCAAGTTCATGGCGGCCCCCCACTATGCCTATCTGAAGATAAAGTTGCCGGGCTTGCACGACATCATCACCGTCACTAGCAATTACAATAAGACGACTGACTGCTCTCTGGCCGGTTCTGAGCTGGTTGATTCCCTCATCATTACCGAGGAGCGGTGACAAATCGACTGGCTCGTGGCACTCGCCCGTGAGCCGATGACCATCTCTTAACCCAAGATGAAGCAGCAAGCCGTGGAATCCCAGTTCTAGCCGGCCACCGGCAAGGACACCAAGAGGGTCCCCCTGGACCAGGCTGACCCCATTGGCAAGTATGTCTGGTGGGGGCGGCCTCAGCGATAAATAGGAAAGCGAGCTCGTCGTTTTCCTCCGTGAGAATCAGGATATCTTCGCATGGACCCCAAATGATATGCTAGGAGTCCCAAGGAAGTACGTCGAGCACTTGTTACACGTCCGGCCGGACGGAAAGCCGATCAAACAACCGCTGTGCCACATCTCTGGGGAGAAGTAGAAGATCATCAGATAACAAATCGCCTGGCTGCTTGCACCCGGCTTCATCATGCAACTCTTCCACCCAGACTGGTTGGTGAACCTGGTCCTGGTGCTGAAGAAGAAAAAGACTGTGCGCATGTGTATCAACTACATGAGCCTGAACAAAGCATGCCCCAAGGATCTGTTGACATTCTGGGAATGGGGGTACCCAGACCTGCCTGCCCTCGGCCCAGGGTTGGCCCACTTCATCAGACAAATCGACGGGTCCAACACCACCGGACACAAGGCTCTTGTGAGGGGCCAAGCCTCGAGAGGAGGAATAGCATCAGGACCCCTCCGGAGTGACGGATATTCCGAGGCGAGCGTGGCCTCACAACACAAGGATGACGCGGTGGAAGGACACGCGAGCAGCGGACAGCAGGGCGGCGCGGCTTCCCCTTTAGTGCAAAGGGGGTATGGACGTACCGGGATTCCGAGGGCATCTTCCACAGGTTTCCACTCTGGTGCAACAAGGCCATCACCGCCCGCCAGTAGGACAGACGTCACCCCCGAGCCCGTCCCTACAGCTTTGACAGTCACTTTGTAGGCGAAGCCTGATACGTCTCAAACGTATCTATAATGTTTGATGGTTTCACGCTGTTATCTGGTCAACTTTGGATGTTTTGTTTACCTATTATATCTTTTTCAGGACTAACTTATTAATCCAGTGCCAAGTGCCAGTTCCTGTTTTTTCTGTGTTTTTGACTCTTTTCAGATCTAATTTTGGAACAGAGTCCAAATGGAATAAAATCCCCGAAATAATTTTTTCCAGAACAGAAGAAGATCGGGAGGCTTGAGGGCCAAGACAGGGGGCCCATAGGGAACCCACAAGCCCTGTTGCCGCGGCCAGGGGGGCCATGACAACCAGGCTTGTGGCCTCCCGGGCGCTCCCCTGCCCTAGCCCTTTGGCCTATAAATTCCCTAAAAATCCAGAAAAAATTAGGGCATCCACGAAAACACTTTTCCGCCACCGCAAGCTTCCGTTTCCGCGAGATCTCATCTGGAGACCCGTCCCAATGCCCTGCTGGAGGGGACTTTGGAGTTGGACGGCTTATACATCAACATCATCGCCTCTCCAATGACTCGTGAGTAGCCCACTTCAGACCTACGGGTCCGTAGTTAGTATCTAGATGGCTTCTTCTCTCTCTTGGATTTTCAATACAAAGTTCTCCATGATCTTCATGGAGATCTATCCGATGTAATCCTCTTTGGCGGTGTGTTTGTCGAGATCCGATGAATTGAGGATTTGTGATCAGATTATCTATGAATTATATTTGAGTCTTTGCTGATTTCTTATATGCATGATTTGATATCCTTGTAAGTCTCCCCGAGTCTTGGGTTTTGTTTGGCCAACTAGATCTATGATTCTTGCAATGGGAGAAGTGCTTGGTTTTGGGTTCATACCGTGTGGTGACCTTTCCCGGCGACAGAAGGGGCAACAAGGCACACATCGTGTTGTTGCCATCAAGGGCAACAAGATGGGCTTTTATCGTAGATATGAGATTGTCCATCTACATCATGTGATCTTGCTTAAGGCGTTACTCTGTTCTTTTGGACTTAATACACTAGATGCATGCTGGATAGCGGTCGACATGTGGAGTAATAGTAGTAGATGCAGAAAGTATCGGTCTACTTGTTTTGGACGTGATGCCTATAGATATAATCATTGCCATAGATAACGTCACGACTTTGTGTGGTTCTATCAATTGCTCGACAGTAATTCGTTCACCCACCGTCTACTTGCTTTCATGAGAGAAGCCACTAGTGAACACTACGGCCCCCGGGTCTATTCACAACCATCGTTTCCACTTTCACTTTTACTTTGCTTTGTTTACTCTTTGCTTTCAGTTCTCACTTTGCAAACAATCTATAAGAGATTGACAACCCTTTCATAGCGTTGGGTGCAAGCTCCTTGTGTTTGTGCAGGTACTTGTGACTTGAACGCTCCTCCTACTGGATTGATACCTTGGTTCTCAAAACTGAGGGAAATACTTACCACCGCTGTGCTACATCACCCTTTCCTTTTCAAGGGAACTCCAAGGCAAGTCTCCAAGGCCACGGGGAAATCCTTTGCCTATTTGCCAAGGAAGTCCCTATAGGCGTAGCCCGTAGCAGCAGGATTCCTGGCGCCGTTGTCAGGGAAGGTCTGTTGTCGCAGTAGCAGAAGGGTTTCTGGCGCCGTTGCCGGGGAGGAGGATCGCTTGCCGAGGAGTATCAAGACAAGAATAATCTTCCGTCAACGCACCTATTTCTAGCATGGGGAGGAGAGATCAAGTCAAGATCTATCTAAGTAGGTGTCACAAACTCATCTCTTGCATTTACCTTTTTTGCCAGTTTCCTCTCGTTTTCCTCTCCCCCACTTCACAATTTGCCTTTTTCGTTTGCCTTTTTCGTTCGCCTTTTTCTCTCGTTTGCCTTTCCGTTGCTTGTGTGCTATGTGCCTTCAATATGCTTGCATCTTTGCTTGGTGAAAATCTAGTGATATGGATCCTCATCCACTTGCTAATCTCTCTAATAGATCCACTTATGTGTAACCAATTGCTAGTGAATTGAGTGCACTTGACTATCTTTATGGAGTTTTGCTTGAGATGCGTGAATCTGAAAATCATGATGAAGAAACTTATGAAGTGATTCACGAGGGCTCATTGATTGAAAAGCATGATTGCAATGGTTTCACTGTAAATCCTATTAGTGACAATCATGCTAAAAATATGCAGAACCCTAAGCTTGGGGATGCTAGTTTTTCTATGTCCCCTACTTGTTGCAATAATCATGATTGGGGTGATGATCTTGAAAATTTGTTCAAGCCTCATGATGATTATGATATTTGCAATATTATTGGAAGTGGGTTTGGAGAAGTCATGACTTTAGATGATAATCCCACTATTTTCGAAGAGCGTCAACTTTGCATGCATGTGGATCATGAAAAGAATATCCTATGGGATAGCTATTTTGTTGAATTTGATTATGATCCCACATGTAATTTCTATGAGAGGGGAAAATATTGTGGTAGAAACTTTCATGTTACCAAATTACCTCTCGTTATGTGGAGATTGCTATTGTCTCTTTCTTCTTCCTTGCATATGGCAACAATTGGTTGTCTTGACAATCTGTTTTGTTATAAAATGCCTATGCATAGGAAGTATGTTAGACTTAGATATGATTTTCACTTGCATGCCCAGCTAAGTGCGTTAAACAATAGCGCTTGTTGGAAGGCAACCCAGCGAATCTATCCTTTTTCTTTCTGTTTTGTGTTTTCCACACTTTCATAATTTTGTTATGATTGTGGTTTTTGTGTTTCTTTTTGCGTTTGTGCCAAGTAAAACCGTTATGATTAGTCTTGGTGATGATCGTTTGGTCATGCTGGAAAAGACAGAAACTTTCTGCTCACGAAAAGCATTTTCATTTTTTTATGTACGAGCTTTTGAGTTGATTCTTTTTGCTGCTGATTGATACGCAAATTCTTCAGACTGTCGAAATGTTTCAGAATTTTTGAAGTACCAGAAGTATATGAAGTATACAGATTGCTACAGACTGGTCTGGTGTTGACATATTCTGTTTTTGTTGATTTGGTTGCTTATTTTGATGAAACTATGGATAGTATCGGGGGGTATTCGCCATGGAAGATTGAAAATACAGTAACCCAACATCAACATAAGTAGAATTTAACTTTGCTACAGTACCTAAGGAAGTTGTGGTTTTCTTTCTTATACTAATGTTATCACGAGTTTCTATTTAAGTTTCGTGTTGTGAAGTTTTCAAGTTTTGGGTGAAGTTCTTATGGACAAAGAGATAAAGAGTAGCAAGTGCTCAAGCTTGGGGATGCCCAAGGCACCCCAAGTTGATTCAAGGATGTCGTAAAAGCCTAAGCTTGGGGATGCCCCGGGAAGGCATCCCCTCTTTCGTCTTCAATCCATCGGTAACGTTACTTGGGGCTATATTTTTATTCACCACATGTTATGTGTTTTGCTTGGAGCGTCTTGTATCGTAGGAGTCTTTTATTTTTGTTGTGTCACAATCTTCCTTGCTGCACACCTAGAGAGAGAGACATGCACTCACCATGATTGTTTCGAGCTTCACTTGTATCGTTTGGTTAGACAATTCAGCTAACATGTGCTTCACTTATATCTTTTGAGCTAGTTGATTTTGCTCTATGTGCTTCACTTATACTTTTAGAGCACGATGGTGCGTGGCTTGGTAGTTGATCTATGCTATGAAAGTAGTCTCAAAAGGGGTAGTTATCCAAAGGGATATTAAAACTTCCACCTTCATGTGCATTGAATAGTTAGAGAAGTTTGATTCATCTCAATTAGTTTTGAGTTGTGGTTGTGGTAATATTGAAGTTATATTAGTAAGGTGTTGTGGATCTAGAAATACTTGTGTTAAAGTTAGTGATTCCCGTAGCATGCACGTATGGTGAACCGCTATGTGATGAAGTATGAGCATGATTAGTCTATTGATTGTCATCCTTTGTGTGGCGGTCGGGATCGCGCGATGGTTTATACCTACCAACCCTTCCCCTAGGAGTATGCGTTGAATGCTTTGTTTCGATTACTACTAAAACTTTTGCAACAAGTATATGAGTTCTTCATGACTAATGTTGAGTTCATGGTTTAGATGCACTTTCACCTTCCACCATCACTATCTTCTTTAGTGCCGTGCAACTTTCGCCGGTGCACAAAACCACCCATATAGCCTCCCTCAAAATAGCCACCATACCTACCTACTATGACTTTTTCAAAGCTATTCTGAGATATATTGCCATACGACTACCACCATGACATGTGCCACCACTTCTACATTGCCATTGCATGATCATAAGATAGCTAGCATGATATTCCCATTGATGTCTATGCCATGCTAGATCATTGTCACGGTACATTACCGAAGGCATTCCATATAGAGTCATCATTGCTCTAAGTTTTGAGTTGTAAATGTGATGATCATCATTGATGGAGCATTGTCCCATGTGAGGAAATAAAAGAGGCCAAAGATGCCCACCAAAAAAAGGCCAAGGAGCCCACAAAAAAAATGGGAGAAAAAGAGAGAAGGGATAATGCTACCACCTTTCCACACTTGTGCATATTAAGCACCATGATCTTCATGATTGAGAGTCTCTAGTTTTGTCACCACCATATAGCTAGTTGGAAATTTTCATTATATAACTTGGCTTGTATATTCCAATGATAGGCTTCCTCAAAATTGCCTTAGGTCTTCGTGAGCAAGCAAGTTGGATGCACACCCACTAGTTTTCTTTAAGAGCTTTCACATACTCTTAGCTCTAGTGCATCATTTGTATGGCAATCCCTAGTCATTCACGTTGATATCTATTGATGAGCATCTCCATAGCTCATTGATATGCCTAGTCAATGTGACCTTCTTCTCCTTGCTTGTCTTGCAACCTCCACCACACTCCAGACCACTAATAGTGCTAAAACCATGGCTCACACTCATGTATTGCGTGAGAGTTGAAAAGGTTTGAGAAAGTAAAGGTGTGAAAACAATTACTTGGCCAATACCGGGGTTGTGCATGATTTAAATTCGTTGTGCAAGGATGATAGAGCATAGCCAGACTATATGATTTTGTAGGGATAACTTTCATGATTACCTTGCTAGTTTGCTTGAATTATTATTATCTCCACGTCAATAGCAAACTATTGTTTTGAGTCTAATGGATCTGAACATTCACGTCACATAAGAGGAGTTACAAAGGACATCTATGCTAGGTAGCATGAAAGCATCAAAAATTCATTCTTTATCACTTCCCTACTCAAGGACGAGCAGGAGTTAAGCTTGGGGATGCTTGATACGTCTCAAACGTATCTATAATGTTTAATGGTTTCAAGCTATTATCTTGTCAACTTTGGATGTTTTGTTTACCTTTTATATCTTTTTTGGGACTAACTTATTAATCCAGTGCTTAGTGCCAGTTCCAGTTTTTCTGTGTTTTTGAATCTTTTCAGATCTGATTTTGGAACGGAGTCCAAACGGAATAAAATCCCCAAAATAAATTTTTCCAGAACAGAAGAAGATCGGGAGGCTTGAGGGCCAAGGCAGGGGGCCCACAGGAGCCCACAAGCCCTGTTGCCGCGGCCAGGGGTCGCGACGACCAGACTTGTGGCCTCCCTGGCGCTCCCCTGCCCTAGCTCTTTGGCCTATAAATTCCCTAAAAATCCAGAAAAAATTAGGGCATCCACGAAAACATTTTTCCGCCGCCGAAAGCTTCCGTTTCCACGAGATCTCATCTGGAGACCCTTCCTGGTGCCCTGCCAGAGGGTACTTTGGAGTTGGAGGGCTTCTACATCAACATCATCGCCTCTCCAATGACTCGTGAGTAGTCCACTTCAGACCTACGAGTACGTAGTTAGTATCTAGATGGCTTCTTCTCTCTCTTGGATCTTCAATACAAAGTTCTCCATGATCTTCATGGAGATCTATCTGATGTAATCCTCTTTGGCGGTGTGTTTGTCAAGATCCGATGAATTGTGTATTTGTGATCAGATTATCTATGAATTATATTCAAGTCTTTGCTAATTTCTTATATGCATGATTTTATATCCTTGTAAGTCTCTCCGAGTCTTGGGTTTTGTTTGGCCAACTGGATCTATGATTCTTGCAGTGGGAGAAGTGCTTGGTTTTGGGTTCATACCGTGTGGTGACCTTTCCTAGTGACAGAAGGGGCAGCAAGGCACGCATCGTTTTGTTGCCATCAAGGGTAACAAGATGGGCTTTTATCGTAGATATGAGATTGTCCATCTACATCATGTCATCTTGCTTAAGGCGTTACTCTGTTCTTTTGGACTTAATACACTAGATGCATGCTGGATAGCAGTCGACGTGTGGAGTAATAGTAGTAGATGCAGAAAGTATCGGTCTACTTGTTTTGGACGTGATGCCTATAGATATAATCATTGCCATAGATAACGTCACGACTTTGTGCGGTTCTATCAATTGGTCGACAGTAATTTGTTCACCAACCGTCTACTTGCTTTCATGAGAGAAGCCACTAGTGAACACTACGGCCCCCGGGTCTATTCACAACTATCGTTTCCACTTTCACTCTTACTTTGCTTTGTTTACTCTTTTCTTTCAGTTCTCACTTTGCAAACAATCTATAAGGGATTGACAACCCCTTCATAGCGTTGGGTGCAAGCTCTTTGTGTTTGTGCAGGTAATTGTGACTTGAACACTCCTCCTACTGGATTGATACCTTTGTTCTCAAAACTAAGGGAAATACGTACCACCGCTGTGCTACATCACCCTTTCCTCTTGAAGGGAACACCAACGCAAGGCTCCAAGACCGTGGGGAAATCCTTTGCATATTTGCCAAGGAAGTTCCTATAGGCGTAGCCTGTACCAGCAGGATTCCTGTCGCCGTTGTAAGGGATGGTCTGTTGTCGCAGTAGCAAAGACCACCTTTGGGCAGGGTAGCATGTTCCCGTGTTCCCCTTCAAAATTGGCCATTGTGGGATCCCTTCCCGCCGAAACGATAAGGGAAGAGGACCAAGGCCGCCACTATATATAGAGGATAGATTACTCCGTAGAGGGGCGACTCATTCATTCTCCCACGGGCACAACCCCGACCTCCGGAGGCCCTCGAGAACACTTTACTAGCTCATCCACCCACCTCCAAGAGAGGCAATCCTCCAAAGCAGGAGTAGGGTATTACGCTTCTCAGCGGCCCGAACCTCGGTAAACTGTCGTGTTTTGTGACTTCCTCACCATCGAGTGAGTTCCTTGCCCCGTCCATCGAGTAGCGGGCTAGGCAAGGTTAGGCCGTGAGAGATCTTCGTACATGCCCCTGAGTTCGAATCTTTAGGGTTTTGCGGAGCCCAAAATCCAACATTTGGCGCGCCAAGTAGGGGGCGTGTGACAAGGTATCTCCTAGGGCTCGACCCGCTGAAGCTCGTCAAAGTCATGTTAGGAAGGCGCCTAATCTGCATGGAGAGGCGAGCCGCTCGCGTGGCGCGGACGGTCTAGGCAGGCCGAGACACCGTGCGACGTTCCGCCACCCCGTCGGCACGCCTCCACATCGGACAGGCTTCCGACGAGCGCTGGGTGCTGCCACCTTCACCAACCACATGGAATCCCCCCGTCGCCCCACCCCTTCCACGCGTCCAAACTGTTCCCCCCATCGAGTATGTCAGCACCCGATGCACCGACATGTCGGGCTCCTCTTGGGCGCGACGTCGCCGGTGAGACCCAAGCGCGCCCCCGAGGGAGCCGCACTCATTGGCCCGCCTCGCCGGGGGCTACAATGGGGGAAGCACGCGGGCACGCCCCGGACACCCACTCAGGCCTGCCCTTACTGGGATTCTGTGGGAGCTGTAGGAGGCACGAGATGTGGCCGCACTGGGAAGGCTTCATCCAGCATCCCTCGGTGTGCTTCACGGAACAAGGAGGTCGTGCCGGAGGCCCGACTACATCAACCCCTGGAGTCGCGCACAGTCGGGCGACAACCACGTCGGCACACATCCAGGCTACAGAGGAAGCATCGCAGACTATCACTGTGATAGGAGGCAAGCATGTGACCCCGCGAGTAGCCCTCACACAAAGAGGTATGAACAACACCGTGGGGACGGACCGCGGGGGTGGCTTCGCAGGGACGCCCAGTGCGGGTGTCCTCGCGGTGCACACCTGCTGGTTGGGAGCTGCTTCGGGTAGACGCCTCGGTCTGGGGACGGGGACCTCTCGTCTTGGACAGGGTGGACACACCCTTGTGTCCAGGCCGAGAGGCCCCAACATGGGGACTGAGGGTGGAACAAACGCCCATGTTTGCGGGCCAGACGATCCCAACTTGGAGGCCGGGGGTGGTATATCCACCACTACTTCGAGGGCGCGCGACGCCCGCTCGGGGACTGAGGGTGGAACACACGTTCCATGTCGCCAGTGCGGGCTTTGTTCGATCGCCAGCAGGTGTTCGGGTACCCGCCGTTGCCCTTAGGTTGGGCTAGCCCGTCCTAGGGGCATGGCCCAGGGTACCAACAAGGGGACCTGGGGGGCCCCGGCGAGGAGCTTTGGGGCAGCGCCCCAAGGACTCAGGACTTACCGTTTGGTCGAGCTCTCCAGCCAACAAGCATTGGGGGCCCCTCCCACGCTCGAGGGCTCACTCAAGACGGACCACGCCATGTAGCCCGGGGACTACGAGCGGGGCCTGATACGTCTCCGTCGTATCTACTTTTCCGAACACTTTTGCCCTTGTTTTGGACTCTAATTTGCATGATTTGAATGGAACTAACCAGGACTGACGCTGTTTTCAGCAGAATTGCCATGGTGTTGTTTTTGTACAAAAATAAAAGTTCTCGGAATGTCCTGAAAATTTAAGGAGGTTTTTAATGGAATAAAAGAAAAATACCTGCGCAAAGTTCCACGTGAGGGGGCGTGCCAGTGGGCCACAAGCCCCTGGGCCGCGGCCTCCCCCTATGGCCGGGCCATGAGGGATCGTGGGGCCCACGTGGCACCACCGCCCCAAATCTCAGTTCTCTATCTTCCGTTTCACCTAGAAAAAAATCACAGAGAAGGTTTCATCGCGTTTTGCGATACGGAGGCGCCGCCACATCCCGTTCTTCATCTCGAGGGCAGATCTGGAGTCCGTTTCGGGCTCCGGAGAGGGGAAATCGTCGCCATCGTCATCATCAACCTTTCTGCATCGAAAATTCCATGATGCTCTTCATCGTACGTGAGATCTATCATGTAATCGTGTTAGTTCTTGACGGGGATTGATCCCTAGTATCCACTATGTTCTAGATTGACGTTGCTACTACTTGGCTATGCTTAATGCTTGTCACTAGGGCCCGAGTGCCATGATTTCAGATCTGAACCTATTATGTTGTCGCCAATATATGTGTGTTTTAGATCCTATCTTGCATGTTGTAGTCACCTACTATGTGTTATGACCCGGCAACCCCGGAGTGACAATAGCCGGAACCACTCCCGGAGATGACCATAGTATGAGGAGTTCATGTATTCACCGCGTGTTAGTGCGTTGGTCTGGTACTTTATTAAAAGGAGAACCTTACTATCCCGTAGTTTCCATTAGGACCCCGCTGCCACGGGAGGGATGGACAATAGATGTCATGCAAGTTCTTTTTCCTAAGCATGTATGACTACATACGGAATACATGCCTACATTAGATTGATGAACGGGAGCTAGCCACATATCTCTCTGTGTTATAGCTGTTACATGATGAATCACATCCGTCACATTCATCCATCACCGATCCACTGCCTACGAGTCCTTTACTACTGGTTCTCGCTACGTTACTTTGCCTAGGCTTGTCCCTTGCTACAAGAGGGATTGGGTCACTTTGCTGCTACTTTGCTGCTGCTGTCGCTTTGTTGCTGTCACTACTGTTGTTACTTGTTACTTTGCTGCTGCCGCTACTACTGTTCCTTGCTACTCTGCTGTTACTTGTTGCAAGACTTTGTTGGCGCTAACATCCCGTCAACACGGCCTTTTCTAGCACCGTCGCTGGGAATTGTCAAAGCTTTTTCTGGTATCGTTGCTATCATACTACCTTGCTACTGATACTTTACTTGCACACACTAATCTTTTAGGTGTGGTTGAATTGACAACACAGCTGCTAATACTTGAGAATATTCTTTAGCTTCCCCTTGTGAGCGAATCAATAAATTTGGGTTGAATACTCTACCCTCGAAAACTGTTGCGATCCCATACGCTTGTGGGACATCAAGGCTTTTTCTGGCGCCGCTCCGGGGAGGCACAGCTATATTCTATGAGTCACTTGTGATTGACGTCTGCTGATCACTATGAGGAATCCGAAATATCCAAGAACTAAAATCCTACCTTCCACTACGAGAAGAGGTAAGGAACTGCCATCTAGCTCAGCACTTGATCCACCTTTAGTTCTGAGTAAGTTTGTGACTTCGCCTCCTGCTAGAAATCTTGATATGTCACCTGTGCTTGATGATGCTACTTCCGCTTCCCATGATGCTTATGATGCTATGCTTGATACTATGCCTGACGATTCTATGCTTGATACTATTCCTGCTATGCCTGATACTGCTTTGCCACTAGGTGCCCTTGATGCACAAATTGCTAGAGTAGGTGCTAGATGTGATTATACTTCTGAAACTGCTGATACTATTGAAGTAAAAATTGCCACTATACCAGTTATGCCTGATACGCACTATGTTATGGAGGGAGAGATAGTTGAGGACTTTCTTGAGTGTACGGATAGCTATGATGTTGAGAAACTTCTGCGCAAGTGGAAAGAAAAATTCTGAACGCTAGGATGAAATACGACCCAAAGTTTGTCACTTCACCTATCTTTGTGACCGATAAGGATTATGAATTCTCTATCGACCCTGAGTTAATCACTCTTGTTGAATCTGACCCCTTTCACGGTTACGACTCTAAAACGGTTGTAGCCCATCTTACCAAACTGCACGATATAGCTACCCTATTCACTAGTGAGGAAAAGATCCGCCACTACGATATGCTCAAGCTGTTTCCTTTCTCCCTAAAGGATGATGCTAAGACCTGGTTCACTTCTCTTGCTCCTGGTTGTGTGCGTAGCCCCCAGGATATGGTCTACTACTTCTCTGAAAAATATTTCCCTGCCCATAAGAAGCAAGCTGCCTTGCAGGAAATATACAACTTTGCTCAAGCTGAAGAAGAGAGTCTCCCACAAGCTTGGGGGAGGCTCATCCAGCTACTGAATGCTTTGCCTGATCACCATCTTGAGAAGAATGAGATACTTGATATCTTCTATAATGGACTTACCGATGCTTCTAAAGACCACCTAAATAGTTGTTCCGGTAGTGTTTTTAGGGAACGAACTGTAGAACAAGTTGAGATTCTATTGAACAACATCTTGTGCAATGAGAATGCTTGGACTATTCCCGAACCACCTCCTAAGCCAACTCCAAAGAAAAGAGGTATTCTATTCCTCAGTCCTGAAGATATGAACGAAGCCAAGAAATCTATGCGAGAGAAAGGCATTAAATCTGAAGATGTAAAAAATCTACCACCTATGAAAGAGATCCATGGTCTCGATAACCCGATACACGTAGTAGAAGTAAATTCTCTTCGTATGTTTAATGAGAGTGATATTCCTTTTGATAAACATTCTAGCTTATGCATGGATGAATTTGATAACTTTGTTCCCAAACAACAGAGTTTCAATGATTATGTTAGCACACAACTGGAAAATAATGCTCGTATGCTTAAGTGCTTGTGTGGAAAAAAATGTCAATGATCTTAAGCTTCTGAGTAAACATGCCTCTATGGTTACTACTTAGGTAGAACAAGTACTTAAAGCTCAAAATGACTTGCTCAACGAGTCGAATGACAATGCCGTCAGAGTCGTTCCTAGAGGCGGTAGAATGACCCAAGAACCTCTGTATCCTGAGGGTCATCCGAAGAGAGTTGAACAAGAGTCTCAAGGAGTTAGCACTGATGCACCTAGTCATCCTCGAAAGAAGAAGAAACATGATAGGAACCTGCACGCTAGCAACCCTGTTGCTGCTACACCTGAGAGTCCAAACGATGCCTCTGTGTCTGATGCTGAAACACAATCTGGTGATGAACATGAGCCTAATGATAATATCAATAGAGATGTTCATGATGATGCTCAACCTAGCAATGAAAAGGATGTGGAGATTGAACCTGATCTTGATAACCCACAACCTAAGACTAAGAGATACGATAAGAACGACTTCACTACTAGGAAGAATGGTAAAGAAAGGGAACCATGGGTTCAAAAACCTATGCCCTTTCCTCCCAAACCATCCAAGAAAAAGGATGATGAGGATTTTGAGCGGTTCGTTGAGATGATCAGACCTGTCTTTCTCCAGATGCGTCTGACAGATATGCTCAAGATGTCTCTGTATGCCAAGTACATGAAAGATATTGTGACTAATAAGAGGAGGATACCTGATCTTGAGATCTCCACCATGCTCGCTAATTATACCTTCAAGGGTGGAACTCCTAAGAAACTAGGTGATCCCGGTGTGCCCACTATACCTTGCTCCATTAAAGGCAACTACGTTAGAACTACGTTTTGCGACCTGGGAGCCGGTGTTAGTGTTATGCCTCTCTCTCTTTATCGTAGACTTGAGTTGGATAAGTTGACACCCACTGAAATCTCTCTGCAAATGGCCGACAAATAAATTGCATTCCCTATCGGCATTTGTGAGGATGTGCCTGTTGTGATTGCTAACACCACTATCTTAATAGACTTTGTTATCTTGGATATTCCCGAGGACGATGCCATGGCTGTCATCCTCGGAAGACCCTTTTTGAACACTGCAGGCAATCTCACTTTCCATGTCACCGGTAATGAGCATACGGTGCACTTTCCGTAGAAACAATATCCAGTACATTGCATCAATGATATCGAAAAAACTTCATCGATTCTTATTGCGAGCTTTGAATGACCTATTCCTCGTGTCAGGATGAAGTATGATTGGCTTGTTGGGGAGATACACATCCCCATTGAGGTGACTTAGTGCCTATTCGAAAAATTCTTCATTCTCTTTTGTGATTCGAGAAAGTTTTGTCGAGGGGATTTGATCAACCCCATTGACGGATTTCTTTCGATGACCATGAGATGGATGAATCAGGGAGTCACAAACCTCTGTTCCAAGCTTTCACTTTAGGTTGCTAAGAAGATAAATGATAGATTTAGTTTAGTTTTCCCTTTTTTCTGTTTTAGCGTGCGGTAGAAAAATACCCTGAAAATAAAAGTTCTCCGAACGCTGTGAAAATCTAGTATGATTTTTTCTGGAATATTTGAAAAATACTGGGACAAAGAGTCTGTCTGGGGGCCACACCAGTGGGCCACAAGCCCTAGGGGCACGAGCACCCCCCTGGCCGCACCACCCAGGCTTGTGGGGACCATAGGCACCCCATCCACTCATTCTTGCTTCCATCCAGTTCTCCTACCTCCAGAAAAAATCGTTTCGCAGCTCAAACCCGTGTTCTTGCTCCTCTTGTTGGGATTTTCGATCTCTTTGCTCAAATCACCGTTCTCCGAACTGTTTTGGGGAAATTACTCCATGGTAAGTGACTCCTCCATTGGTCCAATTAGTTTTTTCTCTTGTGCCTTATACTCCGCGTATTTTTGCTGCCTTGGTGACCATGTTCTTGGGCTTTGCATGCTGATTCTAGCTGCTCCCAAGTAGTTTTGATGCGGAATATGGTCTCTAGGCACTTGTGGGAGTAGTTGCTACAAGTTTAGTTGAACCTTGTTCACCTTTCCTTTGGGCCACTGAAAATTTCAGAAAAAGAAGATGTTTAAGAGAAACTTTCATGGTGGTTCCTCAAGCAAGAGAGGTCCCCGTCTTGCGATTCGGGATCCTGATCCTTACCAACCTAGGGACGCTCAGGTACAACCATGTGAATGGCCTTCTGATGAATTTATGATTGAGGCAGGTTTCAAAGATGAGTTTGATGCATTTGTTACAAAGGTCGGACTTGAAGAATTCATCTCCGATAAATGTGAACAGTATGTTGCTCTCACTGCCTCTTTTGTCCGTAGATTCAAATTTTCAGCTGGCCGTGAGCCATCGGTACTGTTTGATCTCTATGATAAATCGTATGATATGGATTTAGAGGATTTCAGTAGAATTTGCAAAATACCTATTTGGGCTAACCTCAATGATCATCCTAAATCTTCGGTTAGAGATTTTTACGTTGGTATTACGGTTGGAGAAACTAGAGATAATACACAAGCTACCATGGGGAGTATTCATTTTCCTGCCTTGCATTACTTTGCCCTATTCATAGATAGATGCATTAATGGCAAGATTGAGCATTGTCACCTCTGCGCACCCGACCTTATTATCCTTAAGAGCGCAGTGACGGGTGAAAAAAGCTTCAACACGGGAGCTATTATAGCAAGGAGGCTGAATAAGAATGCAATTGATGGGGATTTCTTTGGCGGCATCTATGCCACTTGCATAGCAAATTTTCTTGGAGTACCCATCCGCGCAGGAGATCCCCCGCTCCACATAGCTTTCCTTGACCGCGTCGCTATGACACGCTACCAGTCCCTTGAGAGGGATGATGAATCCCTCCTATATCGATGGATATTTAACCGACAGCATGTTTTCCATATTACCCTTCCTGCTCCTTCTTTCTTTGACTTTCAGGTAAAACAACTATATTACATAACTAGAGGAGAGGCAGAGGAGTATGAGAGGGAGTCGACGGGTGCTCGTCTCCGTGAGGCAGCTATTCAGGTAGTGGTTGCAGCGCTCCCGTATAACCCCGATTATGATTTTCGGTTTCGCCAGGACTGTCCTTGGGAGTAGACCAAGCTAGGCCAAAAGCCTAAGCTTGGGGGAGTACGTGTTCTCACCGACTTTACATTCTTACTTATGCTTTCACTTTGTTAGCCGGTGTTCACACTTTGCCACTGTATCATCCATGCTAGTTTATTTTCTTTTTCTCGTTTTCTTTTCGTGTGTCTGTCTAGTTTGAGAAAACCCAAAAAGATTTTCTTTTTCTTCTTTTGTTTGTTGGGAGCTTTCTCGTGTAGATAGTTTTCTTTTTCTTTGGGTCAAGGTAGAAGATATTGGTTACAATGTTTAGTGGCTCTTGCATGCATACCTGTTTAGCTTTCAAAGAGCCATATTACTTTGTCTTCTCCTTTGTGTTTGCCTGCAGATTCCAGCTTATTATTGTTCACATCATTCGGTCGTGCAAGTGAAAGGCAAGAATGACGTTATATGATGAAGTGACTGAGACTGGAAAAGCTGCTATGAACTCGATCTATTTTGTTTTTGTAAATATGACTAGCTCATCATGCCTGATTCAGCTTTATTGTGAGAGAAACATGTTTGTAATGACAACTTAGAGATCATAGTTGCTTATGCCATGCTTACTTAGCTAGGAGCTTATAATGGTTTGTATTGATTGCCCACATGAATGTTGAGATGACTATGATGTAGTATGATAGGATGGTATCCTCCTTTGAATGTTTCAAGTGGCTTGACTTGGCGCATGTTCACGCATGTAGTTGAAACAATATCAACATAGCCTCTATGATGTTCATGTTCATGGTGATTTATGTCCTACTCATGCTTGCACTCAATGTTAGTTAATATCGATGCATTTTTATGACTGTTGTCGCTCTCTAGTTGGTCGCTTCCCAGTCTTTTGCTAGCCTTCACTTGTACTAAGCTGGAATACTGCTTGTGCATCCACTTCCATAAACCCAAAGTTGTGCCATATGAGTCCACCATACCTACCTATGTGCGGTATCTACCTGCCGTTCCAAGTAAATTTGCTTGTGCCACACTCTCTAAACCTTCAAGAAATAATCTGTTTGGCATGCCCAAACCACTCATGTGGTGACAGGGGGCTATTGGTATCTTCCATGCTAGGTGTGTTATCCTCGATATGTGTTTATTCACTATCATTCACGAGAAAGGGGCCGGTAATTGGAATTCCGAGTTCCATGCTCGAATCGAAAAGATAATTGCAAACGAAACTCCCCCAGGATTGATGTTGGTTTGGACGGTACCCGAGGATTCGGGTAGCCGTGGAGTGTGATTGATTGGTGGTGGGGGAGTCAAAACTTTACTTTTCTGTTTGGGAACCGCCTATAGCATGTGTTGTGGGGAAGATATTGAGAACTCTTAGTCATTGCGTTAACAATGAAAGCATGCCACCCAAAATTATCGTCTCTGTTTTCAATGCTTGAGCTCTAGCACCTCTGCAAATCAATGCTTCCCTCTACGAAGGGACTGTCTATTTATGTTCTTCTTGAGTCATCCTCCTCTTACAAAATCACCAATTAGAGAGAACCTCTGTCATTTTTATGCTTTGCTTTTAAATGTGTTGAGAGTGACTATGAGTGGATCTTCATTGCCTTGAATTACAACGTTTAGTCAGCCCTTGGTCTTTTAAGGTGCTCTGCATTTATGTTTTGCGGTCTCAGAAAGATCTAGCGAGATACCATCTATTCGTATTGCTTCATGTTGTTTTGATTGAAGTGTTTACATTTGAGGCTTCCTATTATTTGCTCGCTACTTGTTTATGCCATTGATATGAGTTTACCGTGAGACCAAGATGTCATTTGCTTATGTGGTTTGCTTGTGATGTTGGTGAAATTCTGGTTGTGAGATAGACATAGTTGCAACAACAATATCAAACAGAGTTCGTCAAAGTTTTTCTTTTGTCTCTCTCAGTTTGTCAACTGAGTTGCTTGAGGACAAGCAAGGCTTTAAGCTTGGGGGAGTAGATACATCTCCATCGTATCTACTTTTCTGAACTCTTTTGCCCTTGTTTTGGACTCTAATTTGCATGATTTGAATGGAACTAACCTCAACTGACGCTGTTTTCAGCAAAATTGCCATGGTGTTTTTTTTGCAGAAATGAAAGTTCTCAGAATGTCCTAAAAATTGACGGAGTTTTTTTTCCGGAATAAAAGAAAAATACGTGCGCAAAGATCCACCGGAGGGGGTGTGCCAGTGGGCCACAAGCCCACATGGCGCGGCCACCCCCTAGGGCGCGCCATGCAGGCTTGTGGGACCCACGTGGCACCACGGCCCCCAATCTCAGTCCTATATCTTCCATTTCGCCTAAAAAAAAGAGAAAGAAGGTTTCATCGCGTTTTGCTATACGGAGGCGCCGCCACATCCTTTTCTTCATCTAGAGGGGAGATCTGGAGTCCGTTTCGCGCTCCGGAGAGGGCAAATCATCGCCATCGTCATCATCAACCTTTCTCCATCGACAATTCCATGATGCTCTTCATCGTTTGTGAGTAATCTCATCGTAGGCTTGTTGGAAGGTGATGAGTTGGATGAGATCTATCATGTAATCGAGTTATTTTTTGACGGGGATTGATCCCTAGTATCCACTATGATCTAGATTGATGTTGCTACTACTTGGCTTTGCTTAATGCTTGTCACTAGGGCCCGAGTGCCATGATTTCAGATCTGAACCTATTATGTTGTCGCCAATATATGTGTGTTTTAGATCCTATCTTGCAAGTTATAGTGACCTACTATGTGTTATGACCCGGCAACCCCGGAGTGACAATAGCCGGAACCACTCCCGTAGATGACGATAGTATGAGGAGTTCATGTATTCACCACGTGTTAATGCATTGGTCCAGTTCTTTATTAAAAGGAGAACCTTAATATGCCATGTTCCATTAGGACCCCACTGCCACCGGAGGGATGGACAATAGATGTCATGCAAGTTCTTTTCCCTAAGCACGTATGACTACATACGGAATACATGCCTACATTAATTAGATCAATGAACGGGAGCTAGTCACATATCTCTCCATGTTATAGCTGTTACATGATGAATCACATCCGTCACACTCATCCATCACCGATCCACTGCCTACGAATCTTTTACTACTGGTCCCCGCAACGTTACTTTGCCTAGGCTTGTCCCTTTCTACAAGCGGGATTGGGCCACTTTGCTGCTGCCACTACTGCTGTTACTTTGCTGCTGCTGCTACTGCTGTTACTTGTCACTCTGCTGCTGCTACTACTATTGTTCTTTGCTACTCCGTTGTTACTTGTTGCAAGACTTTGTTGGCGCTAACATCCCGTCAACAAGGTTTTTTCTAGCACCGTTGCCGTGGATTGCCAACGCTTTTTATGGTGTCGTTGCTATCGTACTACCTTGCTACTCATACTTTGCTTGCAGACACTAATCTTTCAGGTGTGGTTGAATTGACAACTCAGCTGCTAATACTTGAGAATATCCTTTAGCTTCCCCTTGTGAGCGAATCAATAAATTTGGGTTGAATAATCTACCCTAGAAAACTGCTGCGATCCCATACGCTTGTGGGACATCAGGCCCACGTGGCACCACGGCCCCCAATCTCAGTACTATATCTTCTGTTTCACCTGGAAAAAAATCAGAGAGAAGGTTTCATCGCGTTTTGCGATACGGAGGCGCCGCCACATCCTTTTCTTCATCTGGAGGGGAGATCTGGAGTCCGTTTTTGGCTCCGGAGAGGGGAAATCGTCGCCATCGTCATCATCAACATTTCTCCATCGAAAATTCCATGACGCTCTTCATCGTTCGTGAGTAATTTCATCGTAGGCTTGGTGGACGGTGATGAGTGGGATGAGATCTATCATGTAATCGAGTTAGTTCTTGACGGGGATTGATCCCTCGTATCCACTATGTTCTAGATTGATGTTGCTACTACTTGGCTATGCTTAATGCTTGTCACTAGGGCCCGAGTGCCATGATTTCAGATCTGAACCTATTATGTTGTCGCCAATATATGTTTGTTTTAGATCCTATCTTGCAAGTAGTAGTCACCTACTATGTGTTATGACCCAGCAACCCCGGAGTGACAATAGCCGGAACCACTCCCGGAGATGACCATAGTATGAGGAGTTCATGTATTCACCGCGTGTTAATGCGTTGGTCCGGTTCTTTATTAAATGGAGAACCTTAATATCCCGTATTTTCCATTAGGACCCAGCTGCGACGGGAGGGATGGACAATAGATGTCATGCAAGTTCTTTTCCCTAAGCACGTACGACTACATACGGAATACATGCCTACATTAGATTGATGAACAGGAGCTAGCCACATATCTCTCCGTGTTATAGCTGTTATATGATGAATCACATACGTCACACTCATCCATCACCGATCCACTGCGTACGAGTCTTTTACTACTGGTTCTCGCTACGATACTTTGCCTAGGCTTGTCCCTTGCTACAAGAGGGATTGTGCCACTTTGCTGCTACTTTGCTGCTGCTGTCACTTTGCTGTTGTCACTATTGCTGTTACTTGTTACTTTTCGGCTGCCGCTACTACTGTTCCTTGCTACTCCACTGTTCCTTGTTGCAAGACTTTGTTGGCGCTAACATCCCGTCAACAGGGCCTTTTCTAGCGCCGTTGTTGGGAATTGTCAAAGCTTTTTCTGGTGTCGTTGCTATCATACTACCTTGCTACTCATACTTTTCTTGCAGACACTAATCTTTCAGGTGTGGTTGAATTTACAACTCAGCTGCTAATACTTGAGAATATTCTTTAGCTTCCCCTTATGAGCGAATCAATAAATTTGGGTTGAATACTCTACCCTCCAAAACTGTTGCAATCCCACATGCTTGTGGGACATCACGGCACGCGCCTATGAGGCATGGGGCTCCCGAAGCGTCCCCAGGACCTACATCAACCCGTAAGACCTCTGCACTGCCCCCGTGCCACTTCAGTGCCGCCTCCGCATCGACCCTGCATCGTCCTTCAATCCTTCTGGGACCTACTTCATCCCGTGACACTCTCACGTAATAACGAGTCAAGGCTGTATACGCCCAGGGCCCCCCGAGGATGCGGAAGTGGTCCATCCTATTCCTAGTAGAAGCCATACACTCCCTGCTGGGGAGAAGACGGAGGCAATCGGCACAGTCCACCAATGACTTCTGGAATCAGGCGCCTAATGCCTCGGGGGTAGGGACACTCGCAAGGGCAAAGCTTCCTTGCGACCTCCCAGATACACCCCTGATGGTTAATGTAGAATAAATTCAAAATTTTCCTACGCCATATTCAGATCTTCCTATGGAGAGACCAGCAAAGAGAGAGGGGTGAGTGCATCTTCATACCTTTGAAGATCGCTAAGCAGAAGCCTTTCTAGAACGCGGTTGATGGAGTCGTACTCGCGGCGATTCAGATCGCGGTGTGATTTCGATCTAGTGCCGAACCACGGCACCTCCGTATTCAACACACGTGCAGCCCGGTGACGTCTCCTGCACCTTGATCCAGCAAGGAGGAGGGAGAGCTTGAAGAAGATCTCCGGCAGCACGACGGTGTGGTGTCTATGGAGAGACGAGGTCTCCCGGCAGGGCTTTGCCAAGCACCGTGAGAGAGGAAGAAGGAGGAAAGCAGGGCTGCGTCGAGAGAGATGGAAAACCGTGTGTCAAACAGCCCCAAAACCCTCTGTGTATATAGGAGGAGGGGAGGGGGGTGCGCCACCCCTAGGGTTCCCACCCTAGGTGGTGCGGCAGCCCTCCTAGATGGGAGGTGCGGCGGCCAGGGTAGGGGAGAGGGGGGCCGACGCCCTAGGTGGGCCTTGGGCCTCTCCTGCGCCTAGGGTTTGGCCCCTCTCCTCTTAGGATGCGCCTTGGGCTGGGTGTGGAGGTGCACCAGCCCACCTAGGGGCTGGTTCCCTCCCACACTTGGCCCATGTAACCTCCCAGGGCTTGTGGCCCCTCCCGGTGGGCCTCCGGAACCCTTTCGGTGGTCCCGGCACTTTGCCGGTGGTGCTCGAAACATTTTCGGCGTCCAAACCCATCCATCCTATATATCGATCTTTACCTCCGGACCATTCTGGAGCTCCTCGTGACATCCAGGATCTTATCCAGGACTCCACACAACCTTCGGTAACCTCGTATAACAATTCCCTATAACCCTAGCATCATCGAACCTTAAGTGTGTAGACCCTACGGGTTCGGGAATCATGCAGACATGACCGAGACACTCTCCGGCCAATAACCATCAGCGCGATCTGGATACCCATGGTGGCTCCCACATGTCCCACGATGATCTCATCGGATGAACAATGATGTCAAGGATTCAATCAACCCCGTATACAATTCCCTTTGTCTGTCGGTATAGAACTTGCCCAAGATTCGATCGTCGGTATGCCTATACCTTGTTCAATCTTGTTACCGGTAAGTCTCTTTACTCGTTCCGTAGCACATCATTCTATGACGAACTCCTTAGTCAAATTGAGCTCATGATGATGTTCTATCGAGTGGGCCCAGAGATACCTCCCCGTCACATGGAGTGACAAATCCCGATGTCGATTCGGACCAACCCAACAGACACTTTCGAGGTACCCGTAGTGCACCTTTATAGTCACCCAGTTACGTTGTGACGTTTGATACACCCAAAGCACTCCTACGGTATCCGCGAGTTTCACAATCTCACGGTCGAAGGAAAAGACACTTGACATTAGAAAAGCTTTAGCATACGAACAATACGATCTGGTGTTATGCTTAGGATTGGGTCTTGTCCATCACATCATTCTCCCAATGATTTGATCCCGTTATCAATGACATCTAATGTCCATGATCAGGAAACCATGATCAACTATTGATTAACGAGCTAGCCAACTAGAGGCTTGCTAGGGACACATTGTGATCTATTTATTCACACATGTATTACTATTTCCTGTTAATACAATTATAGCATGAACAATAGACGATTATCATGAACAAGGAAATATGATAATAACCATTTTATTATTGCCTCTAGGGCATATTTCCAATAACCCCCACCATGACACTCTCACATAATAATGAGTGAGGCTGTATACGCCCAGGGACTCCCGAGGACGCGGAAGGGGTCCACGCCACGCCTAGTGGAAGCCCTATGCTCAACGCTGGGGGAGACGGAGGCGGTGAATAGCTAGGGTGCCGGACGCAGCCGTTTTCTCGTTCCTTGCTTGCGTTTCAAGTTGCGGCCCACCAGGGCCTCCCCTTTTTGTATTTTGAGCTACCGAAGGCTCGAAGGCTTCTTTGCTTAATGTTTTTAAAAGAAAAGAAGGGCCGGAATTTCTTCTCTATGTTCTCTCATTTTATCAAACTCGAATTCTCTTTCTCCCTTTGCTTTTACTGGTGTTTTGCGGGAACCTCGGGGGACCCCCGAGCCTCCCGAGGCAACCGCAAAAAGGGGCGGAGTGGGGACTCGCTTGAGCGTGAAAGGGCCCCCCTGAGTATCAAGCCTCAGGAGTCTTACCGGTCATAAGGCCACTTGCCACCCCTGGTGTCGTCCTGGGGGCTCAGGTCGGTGCCAGGAGCGGCGGAGCCCCGCCCCGTGAAGTGCGTCGAACCTAACGACGGTGGGGAAATGTGCGGGAGTGGGACCTATTGATGTAGAGCGGTTTGAGTGTCAAGGGGGACTCTTGAGCTACATGCCTCGGGAGCCTTACCGGTCGCAAGGCCACTCGGGCACCCAGGTGCTACCCATGTCGGCACCCACGGCGTCGGGGCCTTGCCCGTGGGGGACAACCTTGGTAACGGGTTGCAGCTCACAACGGCACGGGAATGTGTCGGATTTCAGGCTGCGCAAAACCCTAAGGATTCGAACACAGGGGCGTGTACGGCGATCTCTCTCAGCTCGACCTTACCTAGCCCGCTACTCGATGGAAACGGCGAAGAGCTCACTCGATGGGGAGGGGAACACAGAACACAATAGTTTACCCAGGTTCGGGCCGCTGCGAAGCGTAAAACCCTAATCCTGATTTTGGTGGATTGCCTCTTACGCAGGTTGGTGGATGAACTGGTATAGTGCTCTTGAGCCTCCGGAGGCCAAGTGGCTAGGCATGTTGCTCTAGGGTTTCAATGATCCGACCCCCTTGCCAAGTATCCTACCCCCTCTATTTATAGTGGAGGCCCGGATCCTCTTCCCTTATCGTAGGCGGGAAGGGATCCCACAACTGCCAGTTTTGGTGGGGAACAAGGGAACATGCTTCCCGTGTCTAAAGTGGTCTTCGGCTGCAAAGCATCTGCCAGCGCCACAGAGGTGAGCGCAGGGATGACGCCCATCCTGCTGGCGGCCGGCCGTGGTCTTGTTGTACCGGAAGGGAAACATTTAGAAGATGCCTTTGGAGCCCTGGTATGCTCCTGCCTTCTTTGCACCAAACGGGAAACTGCCCTATCCTGCCATCTGTTGCTCGTCTGCCCTTCCATGGCGTCATCCTTGACTCCTAAGGACCAACCTTGCCTTGAAATATCCGCCGCTCCGGAGGGGTCCGAGAATGTCGACACTAGCCCTCGGGCCGAAACGTCGCGGGCCCCATTTGCATGAGGGTCACGCGAACCACGTGTCTCGAAGATGCACGGGGACGCTCTCGTTCCTCGAGGGACCCGGGTGGTGCCACGCCATGATGATGCAATTCCCAAGAGTCGCGCACGCCATCATGTTGTTCAATGAGTGTGACAACACCCAACGGCCCTTGCGGATGTGACCGATCGGTCGACAGGTGAGGCGACATGGGCGGCAGCGCTTCCGTCGGCCCACCTCGCGACCCTTGTGGGTCGTGCAACGCCCACACTCCTGCGACGGTTGGTGGCAAGCGCTCGCCTATAAATTCGCCCATCCCCTTGCGGGGGGAGGACCGCAACCTCGAGCTCCTTCTCTCCATCATCCATCTGTCACGAGGAAACTTCTTCCCTTCCTTCGCTCGTCGTATTCATGGCGTCCCCCAAAGATGGCTCTGGCCGTGGAAAGCATGTGGCGCCTCCTGCGCCTTCGTCCGCCGCCGGAGGTATTGGCGGAGGGCCTTCAGGGCCTACGCATGTTCGCCACCGCTTGGTAATGGCTGACGAGTAAATACTTCGTTGCGTTTACTTTGCTTGTTGCTCCATCTATTGTCCTTGGGTTGATTTTCCATGTTCTTCAGCGCGCCTTCCTCTAAGAGGCCGAAGTTGGAAGGGCTTCAGGAGGAGGCGTAGGGGCTGCGAGCCCAGCTTGCGGATACCGAAGTCGCCCTCCGGACTGCCCGTGGGGACGAGGCAGAGGCAGTAGCGGAGTTGGCGTCGCTACGGAAGCCGGTCCAGGAGGCCACCGACGCCATCCTGGCTGCCATGGGCGAGGCATCGAACACCCGAACGATGGCACACCAGCACGCCAAGCGGTTCGCCGACATTGCTAACCGGGCAGTTGTAGTGACGCGCTGATTTGTGGGGGAGGCCCTAACGCTGCCCAATGTGACGAGCGACGGGGGCTACCTCACCTTCTTTGAGATGGTGGTGGAGGCACTGCCGACCGGCATCTCCCGCGTGGAGGAGAACAACGTGGCTGACGCACGCGAGCTTCTCGGCCTTGCCTTGACGATTGTCTTCTTCAACCTGTGTCGCCTTGCTCCGGAGCTCGACCTTCAGCGCGGCGTCGAGCCGGCGCCTGTAGAGTCCCATCATCTCCCGTGGGGCGAAGTCCGCCCTCACGTGGCCGCTCTGGTGGAGCGGTGCGCCCGGGTGCCCATCACCAACAAGAAGGAAGACTCCGACACCGAGCATGTGGTCCTCAAGGGCCCCGCCGATGGTTCCTCCTCCTAGGTGTCCCCCATCTTCTGCTTACCTATTCGTGTGATGCCACAAAAGACCCTGCCCAATCGGGCGTTAAGATTTTTCCGTTATTACCTTTGCTGCTCTCCTCTTTTATTTTGCTCCTGAGGTGTTGGCTTGCGTGTTGGTGGTCGTTGTAGCCGGGCTGCAGAGCTTACGGCCCACTGCTGCAGTTGTCGTGGCTTGGGATGACGAGGGAAGCACGATCTTCTGGAAGTTCTGCCCTCCCGAGGCACCTCTCGTGCCGCCGCGTGCTTGGGTGTTGGACTCACTCCTTGGTGCCGTCGAATCCTTAGGCCCTGCATCCTTCGTTAGTGCACATGTTTTAATTTACCATTATCTTGTGGTAAAGTGAGAGGGTCCATGTCAGGGCCTGTGAGGCACTTAGCTTGTGGATTTGTGTCGGTCCCTCGCGTAGCTCCTCCGGTGCAGCTCCTGTTTCGTAAGCGGGACAATGTGAAGACCTTTCGGCACTCTATGTTTGCAGGTCCCGGTCGTGCACATTTCCCTTCCGTCGTGAGGTTCAACCCGTTACCAAGGTTGTCCCTTACGGGGCAAAGCCCCGGCACCCTGGGGGTCGAGTGGCTTTGCGACCAGTAAGGCTCCTGAGGCGCGCTGCTCAGGAGCCCCCCTTGACATTCAAGATGCTCTGCATCATCAGACCCCGGCCTTAACGGACGGTAAGGCTCCTCAGGCGCGCCCAGGAACCCCCTTTCTGGAGCCCGAGCAATTCCGCACTTCGTCCTTTTGGTGATTGCCCGGGGGACCACTCAGGCGTCCCAAGACTCTTTGTGGTGGTATCAAGTTTTGTTCCGGACCCCCGAGCGGGGGTTGACTACTGAAAAACATTGCCCTCGAGGTGGCTAGTCCTTGCATTCATGCTCCTTGACTCCTTGGGGTGGCGCGGAGCGGTTGTCTCCAAAACGTCCTCCGGACGGGAGGTTTCAAAGCTAGTGAAATAAGAAACGACAGAGAAGGTTTCCCCCCTTTTTATTTTTCAAACTTCGGGCATTAATACTGGAAAAAACCAACTTAAGAAATCAACCAGTTCAAACTCAGTGGAAGATAGTTCGAATCCAAGAAAAAGCAAGGAAGTGTTGCGTCCGGCATTTAAAGCTCGCTTAGTCATTGGCACACTACATGAGTTTCCTTGCCAGCTGTGAGCATGTTCATTGGCAAGCCATGCTGATTGCCTTCGTCTTTGTGCCCAGCGCGAAGCTCAGGTCTTCCACTATTTGTGGGGTGGACCCCTTCCGCGTCCTTTGGGGGGCCCTGGGCGTATACAGCCTCGGCTCGTTATTACATGAGAGTGTCACGGCGGGAGTGTATATGGGAGGTCGCAAGGACGCTTTGGCCTCGCGAGTGTCCCTACCCCCGAGGCATTGGGACCTAAGCTTCTAGAGTCATTGGTAGACTCTGTTGTACCCTGCGCGGAGCATAGGTCTTCCACTAGGCGTGGGGTGGACCCCTTCCGCATCCTTGAGGGGCCCTGGGCGTATACAGCCTCGGCTTGTTATTACATGAGAGTGTCACGGGATGAAGTACGTTCCAGAAGGATTGAAGGACGATGCAGAGGTGCGACGGGTTGATGCAGGTCTTGCGTGCTCCTTACCGGGAGGCCTATTAAGGGCTTTTTATGACTCTATGTTGACAGATCCTAGTCCTGTACATTTCCCGACCACCATTGCGTGGGACCGAGTGAATGGATGTAGCTACGGGGTCGGGCCGTGCCGCCCCTGACACTGACCGGATCACCAAGGACGCTGTCAAGGGCGGCAGGTGGCCCTATGACCGGTAATGCTCTTAAGGCACGATGCTCAGGAGCCTCCTTCTAATGTTCGAGCGGCTCGACGTCTCTCGGATCCAGTCCCGCACATTTCCCGACCACCGTTGCGTGTGACCGAGTGAACGGATGTAGCCACGGGGTCAGGCCCTGCGTCCCTTGACAACGGCTTGATCAAGGATGCTGTCAAGGGTGGTAGGTGGCCTTGCGATCGGTAAGGCCCCTGAAGTACCATGCTCTAGAGCCCCCTTTTTGACGTTCAAGCGGATCTGCTTCGCTTGGACCCGGTCCCGCCCGTTTCCCGACCGCCGTTGCTTGCGACCGAATGAATGATCTCATCCACGGGGTCAGGCCCTGCCACCCCTGATAACGATCGGATCACCAAGGATGATATCAAGGGCGTCAAGTGGCCTTGTGACCTGTAAGGTGATACGTCTCCGTCGTATCTACTTTTCCGAACTCTTTTGCCCTTGTTTTGCACTCTAATTTGCATGATTTGAATGGAACTAACCCGGACTGACGCTGTTTTCAGCAGAATTGCCATGGTGTTGTTTTTGTGGAGAAATAAAAGTTCTCGGAATGTCATGAAAATTTACGAAGATTTTTTTCTGGAATAAAAGAAAAATACCTGCGCAAAGATCCACCGGAGGGGGCGTGCGAGTGGGCCACAAGCCCACAGGCCGCGACCACCCCCTAGGTCGCGCCGTGAGGGCTTGTGGGGCCCACGTGGCACCACCGCCCCAAACTCAGCTCTATATCTTCTGTCTTGCCCGGAAAGAAATCAGAGGGAAGGTTTCATCGCGTTTTAAGATACGGAGGCGCCGCCACCTCCTGTTCTTCATCTGGAGGGCAGATCTGGAGTCCGTTCGGGGCTCCGGAGAGGGGAAATCGTCACCATCGTCATCATCAACCTTCCTCCATCAACAATAACATGATGCTCTTCATCGTTCGTGAGTAATATCATCGTAGGCTTGCTGGACGGTGATGAGTTGGATGAGATCTATCATGTAATCGAGTTAGTTTTGACGGGGATTGATCCCTAGTATCCACTATGTTCAAGATTAATGTTGCTACTACTTGGCTCTGCTTAATGCTTGTCACTAGGGCCCGAGTGCCATGATTTCAGATCTGAACCTATTATGTTGTCGCCAATATATGTGTGTTTTAGAACCTATCTTGCAGGTTGTAGTCACCTACTATGTGTTATGACCCGGCAACCCCGGAGTGACAATAGCCGGAACCACTCCCGGACATGACCATAGTATGAGGAGTTCATATATTCACCAAGTGTTAATGAGTTGGTCCGGTTCTTTATTAAAAGGAGAACCTTAATATCCCGTAGTTTCCATTAGGACCCCGCTGCCAGGGGAGGCATGGACAATAGATGTCATGCAAGTTCTTTTCCCTAAGCACGTATGACTACATACGAAATACATGCCTACATTAGATTGACGAACGGGAGCTAGTTACTTATCTCTTCGTGTTATAGCTGTTACATGATAAATCACATCCGTAGTACTCATCCATCACCAATCCACTTCCTATGAGTCTTTTACTACTGGTCCTTGCTACGTTACTTTGTATAGGCTTGTCCCTTGCTACAAAAGGGATTGGGGCACTTTGCTACTACTGTTGCTACTGCTGTTACTTTGCTGCTGCTGCTACTGCTGTTACTTTGCTGCTGCTGCTACTGCTGTTCCTTGCTTCTTCACTGTTACTTGTTACAAGATCCTTTTCCGACACTATTGTCGGGGAACAATAGTTACTCGCCCACGTGCAACTTACTAGCGCCATTGATACAACAGTTAGGAATAGTCTGCCGCCAACAGATCGGTTCTGGCACCGTTGTTATCATACTACTTTGCTACTGATACTTTGCTTGCAGACACTAATCTTTCAGGTGTGATTGAATCTGACAAACTCAGCTGCTAATACTTGAGAATATTCTTTCGCTTCCCCTTTGGCGAACCAACAAATTTGGGTTGAGTACTCTACCCTCGAAAATTGTTGCGATCCCCTACACTTGTGGGTTATCTTAAGGCTCCTGGAGTGCCATGCTCTGGAGCCACCTTGGACGCTTAAGCGACTCTGATTTTATCCCATCGACCGTGGTCCTGAGGGGCCATGGGGCTCCCCAATTCCCGCGTTGGGGCGATGCATTGCGGCCGGTGGCCCATAGCGAGGAAGGTGGATCTCCGAAGGACGCAAGCAAGGTAGCGGGTCAGGTCGCCAAGTGGATGCAATGGAAATTGTAAAAGATATGACTTGCAGGAGTATCTCCTGAGGATTTGAAGTCCTTGCAGTCAGCAAACACTCCTTAAGGCAGTAAATCCAAAAAATTACCTTGCCGAATGGTTGAAGCCCCCTTGCGCCTGAGGAGCGCCTCGCGAGGACAGGCCCCCGGCGCCCACGCCCGTGGTCATCGCGGGTGGTCCGTGCCTCTTGCGCCTCATCGCGGCGTTCGACTCGTCCTTCTGAGGCCCGTGGGTTTGGCCTTATGTAGTCCTTCCACGGGGAAGGCGGCCAGCGCCACGCCCCGCGGCTTGAGGGTGCCTCCCAGCCCGCGCCTTTTGGGCCCGGCTCAAGGAGGAGCCCCAAACGTTCCCCACTCCTGAGGTGGGTAGATGCCCCGGGGGGACGCCTGAAGCTCTTCCTCGCCGGGAGGATCAGGTAGTGTCGCATACTCTAGCACGTACAACTCCATGTTGGTCCTTGCCCGTTCCCCGTGGCCGGCCATCAGTGCAACGGTAGCGGCCCCCCTTGGTGGTGGAGGTGGGTCTCCCCGGCCGTACTGCTCGAAGTTCTTCCTGCGGAAGGCCTCCGTGCAAAGTCACTTGTTCCTCCTGCCGTCATGGCTGGTCCCGGCGCCACGCGATGCTGACTCCCGCCTTGATGTCCTATCATGCCTCCACTATCGTAGTTCATCCGCGCCATCGTATCTGCCCTCTGCTGGCTGCGCCGGATGGAGCGCTCATGTCTAGCTGCCCCGAGCTGTCGAGGGCCGGCCTGGTCTCGATGATGCGTGCTAGCGTGTGCGTCGGTCGTCCCGCCGTTCTCCTCGCATCCCTGGTGGTTGTCGGCATGGTGCACTTCAGGGCCGGTCGATGGGGTCTCGATAAGGTGGAGGATCGGGGACCGGCACGGGTGCGAACCCTCGGCGCCCGACGTGTGTGGCCTTGAGGATGCATCAGGATGGATGATCTTCTGGGCGATGGCGATCAGCTCCATGATGTGGTCCGCCCAGGCGTCGAAGCCCCTGGTGTCGGTCATTGGCGGAGCATCTCTCATGCCATCCACAACGCGTCGTGTGTGCCGAGGTCTCCCAAGTTGATGCGGCGAACTGTGGATGCCTGGCCGCCGCCCAGCCACCCTGCGCCTGGGTGGCACAGGTGGCCGTCACGGTGGAGACGATGTTGACGGCCTGGTACGAGCCGCCTAGTCCCGCAACGCCGGCATGCGAGCTTCCAGCCACTGAGATGTGGCGGTCGGAGACTGCTACTTCAACAAAAGACTTTCCAACGGCGCTAGAAACAAGAGTGCTGTCTTGATACTCCTCAGAAACGGCACCAGGAATCCTTCTGCTACGGCTACGCCTTTAGGGACTTCCTTGGCAAATATGCAAAGGATTCCCCCGTGGCCTTGGAGCCTTGTGTTGGTGTTCCCTCGAAGCGGAAAGGGTGATGTAGCATAGCAGCGGTAAGTATTTCCCATAGTTTTGAGAACCAAGGTATCGATCCAGTGAAGGAATATCACAAGTACCTGCACAAACACAAAAATCTTGCACCCAACGCTATGAAGGGGTTGTCAATCCGTTATATATTGTTTGCCAAGTGAGAACTGAAAGCAAAAAGAAACAAAGCAAAGTAAAAGCAAAAGTGGAAACGATAGGTGTGAATAGACCCGGGGGCCGTAGTGTTCACTAGTGGCTTCTCTCATGAAAGCAAGTAGAAGGTGGGTGAACGAATTACTGTCGAGCAATTGATAGAACCGCACAAAGTCGTGACGTTATCAATGGCAATGATTCCATATATAGGCATCACGTCCAAAACAAGTAGACCGATACTTTCTGCATCTACTACTATTACTCCACACGTCGACCGCTATCCAACATGCATCTAGTGTATTAAGTTCATGAGAACAGAGTAACGCCTTAAGCAAGATGACATGATGTAGACGGACAATCTCATATGTACGATAAAAGCCCATCTTGTTACCCTTGATGGCAACAACATGATGCGTGCCTTGCTGCCCCTTCTGTTACTGGGAAAGGTCACCACACGGTATGAACCCAAAACCAAGCACTTCTCCCATTGCAAGAATCATAGATCTAGTTGGCCAAACAAAACCCAAGACTCAGAGAGACTTACAAGGATTTCAAATCATGCAAATAAGAAATCAGCAAAGACTCAAATATAATTCATAGATAATCTGTTCACAAATCCACAATTCATCGGATCTCGACAAACACACCGCCAAAGAGGATTACATCGGATAGATCTCCATGAAGATCACGGAGAACTTTGTATTGAGGATCCAAGAGAGAGAAGAAGCCATCTAGCTACTAACTACGGACCCATAGGTCTGAAGTGAACTACTGACGAGTCATTGGAGGGTCGATTATGTTGATGAAGAAGCCCTCCAACTCCAAAGTCCCCTCCGGCAGGGCACCGGGATGGGTCTCTAGACGAGATCTCGCGGAAACGGAAGCTTGCGGCGGCGGAAAAGTCTTTTCGTGGATCCCCTGATTTTTTCTGGATTTTTAGGGAATATATAGGCCAAAGACCTAGGGCAGGGGAGCGCCAGGGGGGCCACAAGCTTGGTTGCCGCGGCCTCCCCCCTGGCCGCGGCAACAGGGCTTATGGGACCCCTGTGGGCCCACTTGCTTGGCCCTCAAGCATCCCGATCTTCTTCCGTTATGGAAAAATTCATTTCGGGGATTTTATTCCGTTTGGACTCCGTTCCAAAATCAGATCTGAAAAGAGTCAAACACACAGAAAAAACAGGAACTGGCACTTGGCACTGAGTTAATAAGTTAGTCCCAAAAAAGATATAAAAGGTAAACAAAACATCCAAAGTTGACAAGATAACAACGTCAAACCATCAAAAATTATAGATACGTTTGAGACGTATCAAGCATCCCCAAGCTTAACTCCTGCTCGTCCTCAAGTAGGGAAGTGATAAAGAATGAATTTTTGATGCTTTCATGCTACCTAGCATAGATGTCCCTTGTAACTCCTCTTATGTGACGTGAATGTTCAGATCCATTAGATTCAAAACAATAGTTTGCTATTGACGCGGAGACAATAATAATTCAAGCAAACTAGCAAGATAATCATGAACTTTCAAAATAACAAGGCCAAAAGAAAGTTATCCCTACAAAATCATATAATCTGGCTATGCTCTATCATCATTGCACAACGAATTTAACTCCCACGCAATACATGAGCGTGAGCCATGGTTTTAGCACTATAAGTGGTGTGGAGTGTGGTGGAGGTTGCAAGACAAAACAAGGAGAAGATGTTCACATTGACTAGGCATATCAATGAGCTATGGAGATGCTCATCAATAGATATCAACGTGAATGAGTAGGGATTGCATTGCAAATGATGCACTAGAGCTAAGAGTATGTGAAAGCTCTTAAAGAAAACTAGTGGGTGTGCATCCAACTTGCTTGCTCACGAAGACCTAAGGAAAATTTGAGAAAGTCTATCATTGGAATATACAAGCCAAGTTATATAATAAAATTTTCCCACGAGCTATATGGTGGTGACAAAACGAGAGACTCTCAATCATGAAAATCATGGTGCATAATATGCACAAGTGTGGATAGGTGGTAGCATTGTCCCTTCTCTCTTTTTCTCTCATTTTTTTTGGATGGGCTCTTTGGCCTCTTTTTTTTATTTTTATTTTTTATTTTGGTGGGCATGTTTGGCCTCTTTTTGTATATGGGCTTCGCTGGCCTCTTTTATTTTCTCACATGGGACAATGCTCCATCAATGATGATCATCACACTTACAACTCAAAACTTAGAGCAACGATGACTCTATATGGAATGCCTTCGGTAGTGTACCGTGACATTGATCTAGCATGGCATAGACATTAATGGAAACATCATGCTAGCTATCTTACGGTCATGCAATGTCAATGTAGACGTGGTGGCACATGTCATAGTGGGAGTTGCATGGCAATATATCTCGGAATGACTTTGAAAAAGCCATAGTAGGTAGGTATGGTGGCTGTTTTGAGGGAGGCTAATGGTGGGTTTTGTGCACCGGCGGAAGTTACACGGCACTAAAGAAGATAGTGATGGTGGAAGGTGAAAGTGCCTCTAAACCATGGACTCATCATTAGTCATGAAGAACTCATATACTTGTTGCAAAAGTTTTATTAGTAATCGAAACAAAGCATTCAACGCATACTCCTAGGGGAAGGGTTGGTAGGTATAAACCATCGCGCGATCCCGACCGCCACACAAAGGATGACAATCAATAGACTAATCATGCTCAGACTTCATCACATAGCGGTTCACCATACGTGCATGCTACCGGAAAGACTAACTTCAGCACAAGTATTTCTAGATCCACAACACCTTACTAATACAACTTCAATATTACCATAACCACAACTCAAAACTAGTTGAGATGAATCAAACTTCTCTAACTAGTCAATGCACATGTAGGTGGAAGTTTTCATATCCCTTTGGATAACTACCCCTTTTGAGACTACTTTCATAGCATAGATCAACTACCAATCCACGCACCATCGTGCTCTAAAAGATATAAGTGAAGCACATAGAGCAAAATCAACTAGCTCAAAAGATATAAGTGAAGCACATGTGAGCTGAATTGTCTACCAAAGGATATAAGTGAAGCTCGACAAAATAATGGTGAGTGCATGTATCTCTCTCTAGGTGTGCAGCAAGGATGATTGTGACACAACAAAAATAAAATACTCCTACGACACAACACGCTCTAAGCAAAACACATAACATGTGGTGAATAAAAATATAGCCCCAAGTAACCTTACCGATGGATTGAAGACGAAAGAGGGGATGCCTTCCCGGGGCATCCCCAAGCTTAGGCTTTTACGGCATCCTTGAATAATCTTGGGGTGCCTTGGGCATCCCGAAGCTTGAGCTCTTGCCACTATTTATCTTTTTGTCCATAAGAACTTCACCCAAAACCTGAAAACTTCACAACACAAAACTTAAACAGAAACTCGTGATAACATTAGTATAAGAAAGCAAACCACCACTTCCTTATGTACTGTAGCAAACTTAAATTCTACTTATTTTGATGTTGGGTTACTGTATTTTCAATCTTCCATGGCTAATACCCCCCCATACTATCCATAGTTTCATCAAAATAAGCAACCAACACAACAAAAACAAAATCTGTTAACAGCAGACCAGTCTGTAGCAATTTGTATACTTCGTATACTTCTGGTACTTCAAAAATTCTGAAAAACTACAACAGTCTGAAGAATTTGCATAGAAATCAGCAGCAAAAATAATCAACTCGGAAGCTCTTACAGAAAAAATGAAAATCTTTTCGTGAGCAGAAAGTTTCTGTCGTTTCCAGCATGACCAAACGATTATCCCCAAGACTAATCATAACGGTTTTGATTGGCACAAACACAAAAGGAAACACAAAAAACACAATCATAACAGAATTATGAAAGTGTGTAAAACACAAAATATAAAGAAAAAGGATAGATTCGTTGGGTTGCCTCCCAACAAGCGCTATTGTTTAACGCCCTTAGCTAGGCAAAAGGTGATGGAATCACGTATAGTCATCTTTGGTTCTCAAACCATAAGTAGCCCTCATCATAGATTCATAAGGCAATCTTATTTTCTTTCTAGGAAAGTGCTCCATGCCCTTTTTAGGGGAAATTGAAATCTAACATTCCCTTCCTTCATATCGATGATAGCACCAATAGTCCTTAGGAAAGGTCTACCAAGAATAATGGGACATGAAGGATTGCAATCTATGTCAAGTATAATGAAATCCACGGGTACATAGTTCTTATTTGCAACAATAAGAACATCATCGATCCTTCCCATGGGTTTCTTGACAGTAGAATCCGCAAGATGCAAATTAAGAGAACACTCTTCAATCTCATGAAAACAAAGAATATCACATAAAGACTTTGGAATTGCGGAAACACTAGCACCCAAATCACACAAATCATTGCACTTATAGTTTTGTATTTTGATTTTGATAGTAGGTTCCCACTCATCATGAAGTTTTCTAGGTATAGAGACTTCTAGTTTGAGCTTCTCTTCAAGAGATATCATCATAGCATCTACGATATGCACGGTAAAGGCTTTGCTTTGGCTATAAGCATGTGGAGAGTTTGCAATGGATTGCATCAAACAAATGCATTCATACAAGGAGCAACTATCATAATTGAATTCCTTGAAATCCAAAGTGGGAGTTTCATTACCACCCAAAATTTTGATTTCTTCTACTCCAGTCTCCACACCTTTATCATCAAGATAGGTGGACTCCGAATCATTGGGGCGTTTTTCAAACAAAGTGGATTCATATCCAGCCCCTTCATCAATAGGTCTGACACGCAAAAACAAAGATTCAAGAGGAGTCACACCAAGCACTTTAAGATCTTCGTGATTTGCATCACAAATTTCAGGTTTAGCTGCCATCTTATTGACTAAGGTAGCCTGCTTGTCAGAAATTTGGCCCGCCAATTTTTCAAGGTGAGCAAGCTGAGAATTTAGTGCAAGGAATTCTTTGGCCATATCATCAACTTGTTTATTCAAACAGGCCATAAAAGAATTTTTCTCCTTTAGTTCCCTATGAAAGTAACTATTTTGGTCAAACTGAGAAGACATGAAACCTTTAACACTAGTTTCAATCTCTTCCAACCTTCTGAAATAGCTTGGTTTGGCCATGAGGAAAGATCTCTGACGAACAATCCTAAGAGCAAGCAAGGAAAACGGGCAAAGGAAAACAAAGAAAAGGCAAAAGGGAAAAGAAAATGGCAAAGGAGAAAGGCAAATGATAACGGCAAATGTGAAGTGGGGGAGAGGAAAACGAGAGGCAACTGGCAAAAAAAGTAAATGGAAGAGATGAGTTTGTGAGACCTGCTTGGAAAGATCTCCCCTTCCCCGGCAACGGCACCAGAAATACTTCTTGCTACTGCAACAAAAGACATTCCAACGGCGCCAGAAACAACCGTGCTGACGGGAGACTATTCTTGTCTTGATACTCCTCGGCAACGGCACCAGGAATCCTTCTACTACGACTACGCATTTAGGGACTTCCTTGGCAAATATGCAAAGGATTCCCCCGTTGCATTGGATCTTTGCGTTGGTGTTCCCTCGAAGCGGAAAGGGTGATGTAGCATAGCGGCGGTAAGTATTTCCCTCAGTTTTGAGAACCAAGTTATCAATCCAGTGAAGGAATATCACAAGTACCTGCACAAACACAAAAAGCTTGCACCCAACGCTATGAAGGGATCCTCAATCCCTTATAGATTGTTTGCCAAGTGAGAACTGAAAGAAAAAAGAAACTAAGCAAAGTAAAAGTGATAGTGGAAACGATAGGTGTGAATAGACCCCGGGGCCGTAGTGTTCACTAGTGGCTTCTCTCATGAAAGCAAGTAGACGATGGGTGAACGAATTACTGTCGAGCAATTGATAGAACCGCACAAAGTCGTGACGTTATCTATGGCAATGAGTATATCTATAGGCATCACGTCCAAAACAAGTAGACCGATACTTTCTGCATCTACTACTATTACTCCACACGTGGACCGCTATCCAGCATGCATCTAGTGTATTAAGTTCATGAGAACAGAGTAACGCCTTAAGCAAGATGACATGATGTAGATGGACAATCATATATCTACGATAAAAGCCCATCTTGGTACCCTTGATGGCAACAACACGATGCGTGCCTTGCTTCCCCTTCTGTTACTGGGAAAGGTCATCACACGGTATGAACCCAAAACCAAGCACTTCTCCCATTGCAAGAATCATAGATCTAGTTGGCCAAACAAAACCCAAGACTCGGAGAGACTTACAAGGATATCAAATCCTGCAAATAAGAAATCAGCAAAGACTCAAATATAATTCATAGATAATCTGGTCACAAATCCACAATTCATCGGATCTCGAAAAACACACCGCCAAAGAGGATTACATCGGATAGATCTCCATGAAGATCATGGAGAACTTTGTATTGAAGATCCAAGAGAAAGAACAAGCCATCTAGCTACTAACTACGGACCCGTAGGTCTGAAGTGAACTACTCACGAGTCATTGGAGGGACGATGATGTTGATGAATAAGCCCTCCAACTCCAAAGTCCCCTCCGGCAGGGCACCAGGAAGGATCTCCAGATGAGATCTCGGGGAAACGGAAGCTTGCGGCGGCGGAAAAGTATTTTCGTGGATCCCCTGATTTTTTCTGGATTTTTATGGAATATATAGGCCAAAGTCCTAGGGCAGGGGAGCGCCAGGGGGCCACAAGCTTGGTTATCGCGGCCTCCCCCCTGGCCGCGGCAACAGGGTTTGTGGGCCCCCTGTGGGCCCACTTGCTTGGCCCTCAAGCCTCCCGATCTTCTTCCGTTCTAGAAAAATTAATTTCGGGGATTTTATTCCGTTTGGACTCCGTTCCAAAATCAGATATGAAAAGAGTCAAAAACACAGAAAAAACAGGAACTGACAGTGGGCACTGAGTTAATAAGTTAGTCCCAAAAAAGATATAAAAGGTAAACAAAACATCCAAAGTTGACAAGATAACAGCGTGAAACCATCAAAAATTATAGATACGTTTGAGACGTATCAGAGACCAGCTCGATGAGGCTCGGAGAGGCTGGTTGGTCGCCGGCCATCGGTCCTGTGGCCTAGGAAGGAGGAAGCTAGGATTCGAACACAGGGGCGTGTACGACGATCTCTCTCGGCTCGACCTTACCTAGCCCGCTACTCGATGGAAACAGTGAAGAGCTCACTCGATGGTGAGAGTAACACAAAATACAACAGTTTACCCAGGTTCGGGCTGTTGCGAAGCGTAAAACCCTACTCCTGCTTTTGGTAGATTGCCTCTCACGGAGGTTGGTGGATGAACTGGTACAGTCCTGTTGAGCCTCCGGAGGACAAGTGGCTAGGCGTGTTGCTCCAGGGTTTCAATGATCCGACCCCCTTGCCAAGTATCCTACCCTCTCTATTTATAGTGGAGGCCCGGGTCCTCTTTCCTTATCGTAGGCAGGTGGGGAACAAGGGAATATGCTTCCCCTGTCAAAAGTGGTCTTCGCCTGCAAAGCACCTGCCAGCACTGGAGAGGTGAGCGCAGGGATGACTCCCGTCATTGCTGGCGGGCGGCCGTGGTCTTGTTGCACCGGAAGGGAAATGTCAGATTTCGGGCTCCGCAAAACCCTAGGGATTTGAACTCACGGGCGTGCACAGAGGCCACTCAACAGATTTGGTTTTCGGTACTCACTAGACGTTGGTCAAGGCTAAGAAGTCACACGATGGTGAGGAGAACTCAGAACACAATAGTTTACCCAGTTTCGGGCCACTGCGAAGTTTAAAAACCTACTCCTGCTTTTGGTGGATTGCCTCTCACGGAGGCTGATGAACGAGATAGTACATTGCTCTTGAGCCTCCGGAGGCCATTTGGCTTGGTGTATTGCTCTAGGGTTACGATGATCCCATCTCCCCCCTCTCAGGTATCCTACCTTCTCTATTTATACTGGAGGCTAGGGTCCTCTTCCCTTATCGTTAACAGGAAGGGATCCCACAACGGTCAGTTTCGGTGGGAGACAAGGGAACATGCCTCCCCTGTTAAGTGGTCTTCACGTGCAAAGTAACTGTCCGCGCGGCAAAGAAGGGCTTGTGGTGAGGTCGGCCCTACTGACGGGCGGCAGCGGCTTCGTTGCACCAGAAGGGAAACCTTTGGGAGATGCCTTTAGGACCAATGTATGATCCTGCCCTCATCGCACCAAAGGGGGAACTGAACGGCTGTGCCATGTGTGGGTCGCCTGTCCACCTTCTGTGTCATCCTTGACTCCTGAGGCTGGACCTTGCCTCGGAATGTCCGCCGCTCCGGAGAGGTCCTGAGGAGGCCCCTACGGGTCTTGATTCCATTCCTCCTTGTGAGGCTTGGCCCCTCACGATGGCCTTGTCAAGCCTGCTGGTGTTTTATCGATCAAGTGGGCCATCCCCGGGCCGCAGACAGGCAAGTCTGGGTACCCCCATTCCCAGGACACCGACAGTAGGCCCGGGCCCAAGGCGTGCCCGAATTGGCTTCCTGGCGAATCCTTGGAGGGAGCCTGAAGCGTCGCTGGCCCTAAATGTCTGCGAGCCAGGATTCACACGCGCCGTGCAGCCCAGTGGCAACACTCTAGTTCTCGAAGTGCCCGGAGGCGCGCCTAGTCAAATTGATGTGACGCCTAGATGCTGCGCTAGCCATCATTTCTCCCTGGGGACGGCGCCTATACACACGCCACACGGTTGCATCCCCTCACGAATTTCTTGGGACCGGGGATGCAAAGGGACGCCTCCCTACTCTAGGCTACCTATTTAGCCCGGTGAGGGTGATAAGGCTTGCGTCGCCTCTGTCTTTTTTGCCTTCCACCTTCAGCCCTCCACTCTCTCAGGATGGCACCGATGAGGAGATTCTCTTCTGCTGACAAGGGGAAGGCCCCTGGCGAAGGTCTTGCTGCTCCAACTACCAAGAGGGGACGAGGCCGCCCTTGGAAGTATGAAGCGACACCGATAGCGTCCTCAGGCGGAAGCGGCCGTGGTTTTGCCTACCCGGGAATCACCATTGGCAGCCATGGCAGGGCGTCGGCTGGTGCGGGTGCTCGTGGCGGTCGGAATGGGTGTCGGTGATGGCCACCCGGCCGCCTCGCCCACGGTTCCACTCGGGTGATATGGTGATGGAGATCAGGACATGGGTGCACATGTAGGAGATCGCCTAGGTCCAGCGCCCAAGCTTCTTCGCGAAGGTGGTGCCGGCCGGCGGGCTCTCAGGCCTCTGGCTGCAGGTCGACGGCTGCTGCGGCGGGGCGTCCTGGGTTGAGGTTGCAGTCACCCCTGCGACTACGTGTATCTGAACCGCAGGTGGCAGGCATTCGCCCACGCCCGAGGCTTGAAGGGGAGGCGCTACCACCACTTCAAGTTTGATGGGGAGGCGACACTCTTTCTCAACATCTTCGGTGTCGAGGGCGATTGTCTGGGTTGCTGCCCGGAGGACACCGGCCGTGGCCGTCCCGTGGGTGAGCCCATCTCTGGCGATGGGCACCACGCATCCAGCAACAGCGACACCCCCTCCGGGAGGAGCCCGAGCAACAACAGCGACATCAGCAACGACGAGCCGCCTCGCCGCCATGCCCGAGCCTCGGGAGGGAGAGCCCAAGCACGGCGCCACCCGTCTTCTCCTGCGGCGCATGTGAAGGAGGAGGAGGACACAAACTGAGTGTCGGTGTGCAGGTGTCGGGCGTCAGCGGCGGCGACCCTCCTTCGGGATCTCCATCGTTAGCTGTCTTCGCCTTGCTCTCGACCCAGCATCCACAGGAACAGGGGTAGAGCCTTCGGGCATGTATCGGATTTTGGCGGCCGCCCCCTTTTGTTAGTGATGTTGTTTCACTGGTGGTTTAGATACTTTGCTTGGTATGTTTACGGGGAACTTCTTTGTTGCGATGCATGATTCTGGCGTTCGGGGGGGGGGCTCGTTTGTTGGTTGGTCTTTCCCTTGCTGTAGGTGAAGTGGGTCGATGCTCTATGTCAGCTGGCCCTAGTCCCGCACATTTCCCTGACGTCATGGAGTACGACCCATTACCAAGGTCGCTCCTCACAAGGCAAAGCCCTGACACCAGGGTGTCAGGTAGCTTTGTGACCGGTAAGGCTCCTGAGGCGCTGTGCACAGGAGCCCCCTTATACATTCGAGCGGCTCTATGTCGACAGGTCCCAGTCCCGCACATTTCCCTATCGTGAGGCGTGACTTGAAGGTCGCCCCTCGTGGAACAAGGCCCTGGCACCCGAGTAACAGGTGGCTTTGCGACTGGTAAAGTTCCTGAGGCACGATGCTCAGGACCCCCCTTAGACATTAGAGAGGCCCTCACAAGTTCTGTTTTTGGAGGTACCTAATATGCATTCAGGAAGCTCTGCGTCGGTAGGTCCCAGTCCCACACATTTCCCCACCGTCGTGAGGCGCAACCCGTTACCAAGGTGGTTCCTGACGGGGCCAGGCCCCGGCACCGGGGTGCCAGGTGGCTTTGTGACCGGTAAGGCCCTTGAGGCGTTATGTTCACGAGCCCCCTTAGGCGCTCAAATTGTCCCAAGATAAACAACTGTTGTGAGGAAAAACCAATTGGTGTTCCCTCTCCAGGGTGGTGTGCCGAGCCGCGATTAGGCCTCGTGAGTGAGTGCTAGTTGGAATGAGTCTGCCGACTCATCAGTGAGTACCACACATGTATTCGGGCGCCTAGGCCTTGGTGAGGTGCCGGCACCGTGCCCCTAGCCCCTGCTCGCGGGGTACGAGTGGGTGAGGGCAGACGAATGCACGACTTAGAGGAATAGAGCGCACTTCAAAGAATGTGGGGAAAATAAGTTTTTGCGGAAAGGTTCATTTGGAAAGACCCCGAGTTCTGACTTCATAAATACCATTAAATCCAAGCCAGAAGGTCTTCCACTAGGCGTGGGGTGGACCCCTTCCGCGTCCTCGGGGGTTGATACGTCTCCAACGTATCTATAATTTTTGATGGTTCCATGCTATTATCATGTCAACTTTGGATGTTTTGTATGCATGAATATGCCATTTTATATCTTTTTTGGGACTAACCTATTAACTCGGTGCCAAGTGACAGTTCCTGTTTTTCCTTGTTTTTGACCTTTTTTAGAGGAGAATATTAAACAGCGTCCAAACGGAATAAAACCTACGGAATGATTTTTTTCCATAACAGAAGATACGCAGGAGACTTGAGAACCAAGGCAGGGGACCTCGGAGGAGGTCACAAGCCACCCAGGGCCAGCCTAGGGGGGCAGGCCTTGCATGCTTGTGGGACCCCTGTGGCTCCCCTGCCCTACTTCTTCCGCCTATAAATTCTCCAAAAATCTAAAAACACAACAGAGAGAGCCACGAAAATACTTTTCCGCCGCTGCAAGCTTTTGTCTCCGCAAGATCCCATCTGGGCACGTTCTAGTGCCCTGTCGGAGGGGGGATTCGGACACGGAGCGCTTGTTCATCAACACAATTGCCTCTCCGATGATGCGTTATTAGTTCACCACAGACCTTCGGGTCCATAGCTAGTAGGTACATGGCTTCTTCTCTCTCTTGGATCTTCAATACAAAGTTCTGCACGATCTTCATGGAGAGCTATCCGATGTAATCTTCTTTTACGGTGTGTTTGTCGAGATCTGATGAATTGTGGATTTATGATCAGATTATCTATGAATGTTATTTTATTCTCCTCTGATCTCTTATATGCATGATTTCGTATCCTTGTAATTCTCTTTGAGTTGTGGGTTTCGTTTGCCAACTTGATCTATAATTCTTGCACTGGGAGAAGTGCTTGGTTTTGGGTTCATACCGTGCGGTGTCCTCACCCAGTGACAGAAGGGGTAGCGAGGCAAGAATCATGTTGTCGCCATCAATGGTAAAAAGATGGGGTTTATATCTATTGCATGATTTATCCCTCTACTTCATGTAATCTTGCTTAAGGCGTTACTCCATTTGTTATCAACTTAATACACTAGATGCATGCTGGATAGCGATCGATGTGTGGAGTAATAGTAGTAGATGCAGACACTATCGTTCTACTTGTCTCGGACGTGATGCCTATATGTATGATCATTGCCTTAGTTATCATCATGACTTTGCGCGGTTCAATCAATTGCTCGATAGTGATTCGTTCACCCACCGTAATACTTGCTATCATGAGAGAAGCCTCTTGTGAACACTATGGCCCCTAGGTCTACTTCACATCATATTTTCAGCTCTACACTTTTACTTTGTTGCACTTCCCACCTTCAGATCTCACCTTGCAATTAATCGTGAAGGGATTGACAACCCCTTTATAGCGTTGGGTGCAAGTTTGTTTGTTTTTGCGCAGGTACATTGGTGACTTGTCTTGATACTCCTACTGGATTGATACCTTGGTTCTCAAACTGAGGGAAGTACTTACTGCTATTGTGCTACATCACCCTTTCCTCTTCAAGGGAAAAACCAACGCAAGCTCAAGAGGTAGCAAGAAGAATTTCTGGCGCCGTTGCCAGGGAGTATCAAGTCAAGAATAGTCTTCCTTCAACGTGTCAATTTCTAGCACCGGGGACTATTCTAAGTGAAGATTGAAAGTGTTAGTTTCTAACGGAGCAGCCAACCAACTAATGGTTGTGGGGGCGGCTATTTATAGCCTGGGAGTATCCCAACATGATTTGACATTAATGCCCTTAAATAATATGACTGTTGCTGTGGATAAGACCAATGATGTGGCGCGACTATCGGTAACGGTCGGACCCTCAACTGTGAGAGTCCTCATGTCACTCATATTCCTCACTTGAGGCTTTTGGTAGGATTTGGCTTGGGTTGAGCATCATGAGGAAATTCATTCCAAAGTATTACCTCGACCCCCTTTAACAGTACGGTGTTCCTATTACTCAAGTGTGAAGAAAATAAAACAAAAAGGGTAAATCTTCATGCTTCAAAGTCTTCAGATTGATTTTCTTCAGGACACACCGAATTCCTCAATTTCAATATTTTCATGAGGAATATCAATTTCATCGGAAATTCTTGGTGATTTAATTCTTCAGCTTCAGACCAATTTCTTCAGCCGAAGATATACATTTTTAGGGGTCCATATTCATCAAATATTTCAAACTCCTCAGCGACTTATAGATCCTGTGTACACTCACGAACACATTAGATACTTAACTTATAAGTCTTCAAACCACCAAAATCACTAAGGGGCACTAGATGCACGTACAATCTCCCCCTTTTTGGTGGTTGATGACAATTAGGTTAAGTCTTCAACGGGAATAAACATATGAAGTGTAAATACTCATTTTAGGAATTTGAAATGAAGATTCAGAGAGACTCCCCCTGAAGATGTGCATATCTTGAGGATTTTTCTTTTCACAGCAAATGCACATTGATGATTTATATCATGGAGATCTCCCCGTGAGTCTTGTAAATCATGCATACATGCGACATATAGTATGAAGAAATTGAGGATGCATGATGACATGATGACAAATGGTATCTGACGAATTCCAGCATGCGTGCATTAAAATTTTGAGAAATAAGCATGCGAAGAAAAACGTTCAAAAGCGTCAGAGTACCATCGGGCTTAAGTTACAACTCATTACATAAAACACTTCAGAAGAGCCAAGAGTTTATAACTTAAATAAAGTTTATAAGCGCCCAAAATATCCCGCGTGAAGACTAACTCTCAAGTTTCTCCCCCTTTGTCATCAAGTGACAAAATGGGACAAACTGAGGACTAACGCCCATGAAGACTTTCACTTCTTGGCAATTCAGGAAGACGCGTGAGGATTCTTGGGAGCAGACTTCCTCCTTGGACCGCTGGCAGTGTCTTGTTGATCTTCATCTGATTCAGCAGTGCGGAATGAAGAAAACAAACTGTCCTCAAGGTCTGGAACTGGAATTGGCCTGAATTTCTTCTTTGGTGGCCACGACCAGTCGAAGTCCTGCACAAACTCCAATTCTGCAAGTTCTGCTGGACTCTTCAAATGAGCCAGTGTGGCCCAGGTTCGATCAAAAACCTCACGAAGATAATGATGGTTAAGCTTCACAGCATTCTGCGTTTCATTGAGGGTTTTCACAATGACGCCGAACTTGCGTTTGACCTATTTGTGATTCTGATCAACCTTCTGGTGAAGACTTAGAAGAAGCTCTCTGGTATTCATCACCCTTGGAGGAACATGACTTGGAGGATGGGTTTCAGTGTGATCCCATGAGGAATATGCATCTCGCTCTCTGAACTAGCCATCAAGGGGCCGACTGCCTTCATCAATGATAGACTTGCCTTTTCCTTCAACAGGCTTGAAAGTATTCTTGTTGACCCTTAGAGGAGGCATATAACCGATATGATTGTTGAAATCAGTGTGATAGTTGATGCCTGACCTGCGTCTGATGAATCTCATGATCCATGGAGCGTAAGTCTTCAGGTCAAAAGGGGCCATAGCATTTTCTGCCAGAGTCCTCAAGAAGAAATCATGGATGTTGATGGGAATGCCATGTGTGATGTTGAAGAGGATATTCTTCATGATGCCGACTATGTGTTCTTCATCATCATGACCCTTGATTGGCGCAAGAACGCTGCAGAGGATTCTGTAAACCGTCCTGGGTTCATATTTCAGCTCATGAACCAGGAAGGTTGTTCTTGGTGGTTTCCCCTTAGCCAAAGGCTTCATGCGGACATCCATCATCTTGTTCGCCAGCTCACGTTCATCATATAGCTTTACTGCCTGCTCTGAGGGAATTGACACTGGTAGTTCATGCAGCAACTCATTGGCAGGAGCCTTGAAGTGTGTGTTCTGCGTCATCCAATCCAGCACCCATGTGTTGATGTCTATTGGATCTCCAGAGATGTGCAGAGTTGCATAGAATTGAATAATCATTTCACTATTCCAATCGCAGATATCTGAACACATAGGGAGGAGGCCAACTTCATAAAGGACATTGAGGACTGGGGCGAAGCAAGGAATTTCTTCAAGCTCAACGTGAGGAATGTGCGTGTGCTGGAAAATCTTGTTTCTTTCACACAACACAGAGGCGTAGTAGTTGAGTTGTGTCCTGGTCCAAAACTTTAGATGCCTGATGCAAGGCTTGTCATAGGGATTTTCTCCTATGAAGAACATGCGTTCTTCAAAGAAGGATTCCTTTTGAAACTTTGGCCGCTTGGAGAACGGCTGACGCTGCATTGGCTGAAGATTTTGCGGCTTCCCTTGAGGAGAGACAATTATCGCAGTTTCTGGGTTGAGGACGACAAGAGCATTCTCTGGATCTGGTGCACTGTCCTCAGCATGTTCCTCAGGTTGAGGAATTTCATCTGCTTGTCCTTCAGGCTCAGGAGCATGCTCTGGTTGAGGAATGTCATCAACCGGAGCTTCTTGTTGAGGGTTTTGCTCTGGAGGATGGATTGGTTCATCCTGAGCCTCAGCTTGAGGATTTTTCTCACGAGGAGGAATGGGGTCAGCCTGAGCCTCAGGCTGAGGATTTTGCTCAGGATTTTGAATTTCATCAGGCTGAGGATTTTCACTTTGTTTTTCCTCAGCTTGAGGAGCTTGCTTGCTGGAGGAGCCAGATTCATTAGCTGGTGCAGCTGATCCTTGTGCGGTTTCTTCGGGAGGAATGAAGGTCTGAGGACTGTCATCAATGCGAATTTCCTCATCAGTGTCTTCCTCAGACTCAACATTCTTCATTTCCTCATCAGCCACATGCTCCTTGTCTTTGCTTTCGAAGGGAGTCATCTCATATGATGGAGCAACGTAGAGAGCCACAGGATCCAGAGGTGCATTTTCTTCAAGAGCTTTGAGGCGCTTGGCCTCAGTTGATTCTTCTGTTGATGAAGCTTTTCTCTTCTTGGCTTCCTTTTCAGATGCCTTGGTCTTCTTCACGTCTGATGCAGACGGAGTCATTTTCTTCACCTTTGAAGCTTTTGGTGAAGGCGTTTTATCAGCTGAAGGAGTTTCCTCAACTGGAGGAGAGTCATCAGCTGGCTTAGAAGGACGAGCTGGAGCAGAGTCACCAGCTGTAGCAGAATCATCTGCTGGATTTTCCTTGGCAATTTCCTCAATAGCCGGTTCATCAGCACGACTTTCTTGAGATATTGCCTCAGCATGAGCAGTTTCATCAGCTGGTTACTCAATCAGAGGCTGAGGTGTTGGTGCTGGAGGGGCAGCCTTCTTGTTGTACTTGTCAACTGCTTCAGAGGCAAATTTGATGAAATTTCTTTTGAAACTTTGACGGTCAGAGAGCTTAGAGTACTTGTCTGTCAAAGTCTTCAATTCAACCTGTGTTGACACAAGTGCATCAGGAGTCTGGTTGAGGAGATTCTTCCTGAGGAATTTCTCCTTTTTAAGCTTTGCAACCTTAGCCTGTTTGGCTTGCTGCTCCTTCCACTTGTCCTCGTTGATAAATGTGGCCACCATGTGGCTGATGCCTGGGGGAAGCTTCAAATCATCGATTGGAGTGTTGGGGTCCTCATACCAGATGTAGATGTAATCCAGGAGTACTTTTGGGTCCATGGCCGGAGGAATGGAGCTGCCAGAAGCTTGAGCTACCCTCTCTTGCTTATTTCTGATGATGGCTTGGAGATTATCATCATCAAATTCATCACTACCTTCTGATGCAGAATGAACTTTGATGATTTTGCTTGGGCTTGGTCTTGTTCCTCTCCCAGCAGTCACCTTAGTTTTCGGAAGAGTCGGTGAAGACTTTGTCTCGGAGCTTGTTGCATATGGGACTGAGGAGCTGGAGACAGTGGGCAGTTGCTTCACTATCTGCTTCTGTTCAGGCTTTGAAGCCTTTGGAGGTGCTAAGGGTTTTGGAGCTGAAGCTGGTGCAACTTTCTGAGGCATTTTCTCTTGAGGCTTTGAAGCCTTTGGTTTTGGTTGCACAGACTTCATTTGAGGAATGGTCGTACCAGAAGTCTCGGCTGGAGAGGAAGTGGCGGCAGTTGCAGCAGCAACAGATTCTTCATTGAATTTCCTCAAAGCAGCTTCTGCTTGCTTCTGAAGCTTTGACAAGTGTGTTGACTTTTCCTCAGGATAGTCATCAATTGTCTTGAGGCTTGAGGGGTGTGCATCCTGATTGTCCTCAAGTGGAGGTCGTTTGCCAGGAGGCTTCAGAGTGAATTTCTTCGCATATTTGGGAGTGATGAATCTGTACTCTTTCCACTCCTTAGCCCATCGATGTTCTATCTTTTGAAGCATGATCTTCCTCTTGGGCATAGTTTCTTGCTCATCAGGAGTGCAGTATTCCAAGTATATATCCTCAGGGATATCTATGGCAGTATTCTGCTCGAGCTTCTTGCCACCCTTTCGCTTCCTTTCATCTTCCATTTTCTTCAGCTGAGGAAATTGAACTCTTGAGGATTCTGATGAAACTTGCAGATTTTCTTCAAGAAATGCTGCAAATGAGTTATGTTGATGAGAACCTAGAGATTCTTCAGCTGACATGTTTGTACCTGTGAACATAGTATAGTTGCGAGGAATTTGGAGAGGTCATATGCGTTCTCAGATTTGATGAAATGAAATTTTTTGAAAGTTGAGGAATTTGACCAGTGGTTGAGGATTTCGTCTAAGCACACTGTTCTTGGGTTCCAGAGTTGTACAGATTCAAAAATTTGCACAATTGAGGAATCTCGTGAAAATCTTAGATGCTTAGTGAAGTTCATCAACAGTTGAGGAATAAGCACTGTTTGAGGAAAAAGAAACTGATGGATACTTGAGGAAAAACATATTTCACATCTCTAAGGTAAAGTAGTAGATCGAAAGAGCTGAAAAAATAGGATATTTGTTTACCCTAGATAACGCGCATGAAGAACAGAGAAGGAAGTAGCAGTAGATGCTCTTGTGTGTGAGTCCAATGCGCCCTAACTCGGCAACAGAGGACAACTACAGCGACGGCGGACGAAGATGGTCCGGTTCCGGCGACGGAGAGATCGTGGCAGTCAAGCTCTTCTTCGCCGGCGTCGAGACTTCTAGCGGTGGCGCTAGGGCTTTTGAGCTTTGTTGTAGCAGGAGGGCGATGGGACGAAGAAGATTTTACCGAAGGGAGATGGGGACATATTTATAGCCAGGTGGTAACTGTTGGCACGAAAGTATCGGACCAAATAGCCCCTGTCTCTACGTCTCCGCAGGACACATGTAGCCCACAACCGAAGCGGTGGAGATCATGGAGGTCATGCTTATCCGAAGAGGAAAGTGGGGTTCAGTTACTGTGTAACAAAAAAATATTTTTGAAGATTTGAGGATTTTGTTACAAAATCATCAGCTGACAAGGACGCAGTGAGGATTTCGGACAAAGTTTCAAGTAGAACGCATATGAAGAATTGAATAGACTGGGTGAGAGTAGCATAGAGGGAATGTAGGGTCCGATCACATTCACTTAGATGAAATATCAAATTAAAGAAATAGCTATAAGTGAATGCTGTTGAGGACTTGAAATCACAGTCTATCTAGGTAAACGAAAATCATCAAGTGTTTTTGAAGAATTTTGATTAACTTGAGGATTTTGTGACAAAGCATCATGATGATGAATTTTGGTTTTGAAGAAAAACAAGTTTGAAGAACAACTATTTTGAAGAGAATCGACTTTTGAAGAAATTCAGCTTTGAAGAAATTCAACTTGAGGAATTTCAAGTTGGGTGGTGGCGTGACCCACTATATAAGAATGTTGATTACAGACGTCGCGTACAATTGTCCTAGGGCCGTGAAAATCATTTTCTTCGTTGATTTCCTCACACTAAGAGTGATATTCTTTATTGGTTCAAGAAAACTGATTCATCGTGTGTTGCACATCTAATTCATCAATTTTGCATAAGTGTTAGGATGTGTGCATGTTTTTACAAAACATTTGAAGATTCTAAGATATTTAGCTCACACCGCAACTTGCTAAACCTTTTCTCATCCAAGGGCTTAGTGAAGATATCTGCTAGTTGATCGCCAGTCTTCACATGGTCGATGAGGATATTGCCCTTGAGGACATGGTCCCGAAGAAAATGATGACGAATCTGGATGTGCTTAGTCTTCGAGTGTTGTACTGGGTTGTATGCCATCTTGATTGCACTCTCATTGTCACAGTAGAGAGGCACATTCTTCATGTTGATGTCATAGTCCTTGAGGGTTTGCCTCATCCATAGCAATTGAGTACAGCATGAACCAGCAGCAATGTACTCACCTTCGGCAGTGGAGAGTGAAACGTAGTTCTGCTTCTTTGAGGATCAGCAAACTAGTGATCTTCCGAGGAAATGAGATGTGCCAGAGGTTGACCTGCGATCCACACGGTCACCAGCATAGTCAGAATCGGAATATCCCACAAGATGAAGATTTGAGCCCTTGGGGTACCATAATCCTAGTGTTGGTGTGTGAGCTAAGTATCGAAGAATATGCTTCACAGCCTTATGGTGTGATTCCTTCGGTTTTTCTTGAAAACATGCACACATGCAAACACTAAGCATTATATCTGGCCTAGATGCACATAAATATTGTAAAGAGCCAATCATAGAGAGATATACCTGCTGATCGAATTCTTTACCATTTTTGTCAATGCAGAGGTGGCCATTGGTAGGCATTGGAGTCTTGGCACCTTTGCATTCATGCATGTCGAATTTCCTCAGAACATCCTTGAGGTATTTCTCCTGTGATATGAAGATTCCATTGCGTTGTTGACGAATTTGAAGACCTAAGAAGAATTTCAGCTCCCCCATCATAGACATCTGATATTCTTCACTCATCATGTAAGCGAAATCATCACTGTAACATTTTTCAGTACAACCAAATATGATGTCATCGATATATATATGGCACACAAATAGTTCATTATCATTAGATTTAGTGAAAAGAGTTGGATCGAGTGAACCAGGTTTGAAGCCTTTCTTCATGAGGAATTCCTTCAATGTATCATACCATGCTCGAGGGGTTTGCTTGAGACCATAGAGTGCCTTTTTAAGTGTGAAGACTTTGTCTGGATTCTTTGGATCCTCAAAACCTAGGGGCCGAGCAACATATACTTCTTCCTCAAGCTTACCATTGAGGAATGCACTTTTCACATCCATTTGATATAAGATGATGTTATGATGATTAGCATAAGCAAGTAGTATTCGAATAGCTTCAAGTCTAGCAACAGGTGCAAAAGTTTTATCGAAATCTATTCCTTCAACCTGTGTGTAGCCTTGGGCTACAAGTCGTGCCTTATTCCTCACCACTTGACCATCCTCGTCTTGCTTGTTTCGGAAAATGCACTTGGTGCCGATGATATTGTGCTTGTGAGGATCTAGTCGTTTGACGAGCTCCCATACGTCATTCAGCTTGAATTGAAGAAGTTCGTCTTGCATGGCTTGGATCCACTCCGGTTCCCTTAAAGCCTCAACAACTTTTGAAGGTTCTGTGATAGACACAAAGGAGAAATGCCCACAAAAGTTAACTAAGTGTGAAGCTTTTGAGCGAGTGAGAGGACCTGGCGCGTTGATGTCATTGAGGATTTTGTCAAGTTCTACTTCATTTGCAATCCTCAGATGAGCTGGTTGAGGATTTCGTATGGGCTGAGGAATTGGTCCTGGAGCAATTTCCTGAGGACCATCTTCTTGATTTTCATCAGTGCTGGGAATGATTTCTTCATTAATTTCCTTAGTGGGAACAATGTCTTCAGTAGCTTTGAGCTTTATTGCTTCCTCAGGAGACAGCTTATTTGGATCAGGAGGCAATTGCTCTCTTTGCGAGCCATTAGTTTCATCGAACCGCACATCTACAGTCTCAACAACCTTGTTGTGATAGTTGTTGAAGAATCTGTAGGTGTGCGAGCTATGGTGAGGATCTCTAATCCAACATTTTGCATCGTAGACTTTGAAATAACTTATATTGGGTTTCTTGTCAGTGAGGAGTTCATATGAGGTTTTCTTGAGGAATTTGTGAAGATATACCCTGTTGATGATATGGCATGCAGTGTTGATTGCTTCTGGCCAAAAGCGATGAGGAGTCTGGTATTCTTCAAGTATGGTTCTTCCATCTCAACCAAAGTCCTGTTCTTCCTTTCGACGACACCATTCTGTTGAGGATTATAAGGAGCAGACAACTCGTGAGTAATACCAAGTTCATCAAGATAATTATCAAGACCAGTGTTTTTCAACTCTGTTCCATTATCACTCCTGATGTGTTATTTTGACGCCAAAGTTCATCGAGGCCCTTGAGGAAAATCGTTTGAAGACTTCCTGCACTTCAGTTTTATATAAAATGATATGCACCCATGTGTATCTTGAATAATCATCAACTATGACAAAACCATATAAAGATGCTGCATTTATTAGTGTGGCATAATGAGTAGGTCCAAATAGATCCATGTGAAGCAATTAAAATGGACGAGTAGTGGTCATGATAGTATTCGAGGGGTGCTTGGATCTGGTGATTTTCCCACACTCACAAGCACCGCAGAGGTGATCCTTGAGGAATTTGACTGATTCGATGCCGATGACATGCTTCTTCTTCGCGAGCGTGTGCAAATTCCTCATGCCTGCATGACCGAGTCTTTGATGCCACAGCCACCCTTCTGAAGTTTTTGCTAGTAAGAAAGTGGCTAGTTGAGGACGTGTAGAGAAATCAACAATGTACAAATCCCCTCTTCTAACACCTTCGAAGACTTTGGATCTGTCAGATTCCATGATAACAACACATCTATATCTTCCAAAGATAACAATCATATCAAGATCACAAAGCATTGAGACTGACATGAGGTTAAATCCAAGGGATTCAACAAGCATCACTTTGTCCATGTGCCTATCCTTGGAAATAGCCACTTTGCCAAGTCCCAATACCTTGCTTTTACCTTTGTTAGCATATGTCATTTGCTTCAGGGGTGATGGAGTTAGTGGCATATTCATCAACAAGCCTTTATCACCAGTCATGTGATGTGTGCAGCCACTATCAAGAACCCACTCAGTACTCTTGGGTTTGTCATCCTGCAGATGAATTAGTACAACTTACCATCTCATATGCTTCAGACTTGAAGAAATATGTTATCAATTTCATCAGATAGGAATTTCATCATAAACAGAATTATAAGGACCTATGAAATATTTCTATTTCATCAATATTAGCTTGCATCCTATCAAGCATTTTACTCAGGTCTCCAGCAAATTCTTCAGATGATAATTTTCATATTCCTCAGTACTCAGTACTCAAATGAATATGCAGAGAATTTATTTAAGGATTTATGAATATAATGATTTGAAGAATAACGCTTATATTCATATTCCTTGTAATTTCCTTGCATGTTAGAAGCATTAGCATGGGTACGAGCATAGTTTTGACCAGTTGAGGATTTTGATCCTCTTGAAGACTTTCGTCCTCCTGAGGAATTTGATCTGGGTTCAAATTCTTCCTAGGTGGTGTCATGAGGACATTCACCTTAAGATTTTCAAGACAACTTTTGGGAACCTAGATTTTCCTCAGGGGAGGGCCATTCCTGCAGTTAGTTCCAACATATCGAGCAAATACTTCACTAGAATGATTTTTGAACAGTTTATAGTTGGAGTCAAATGACTCATTTGAGGAATAGGATAATTCACATGAAAAGCATGTTAGATTGGATGGATCAAAAGGAGGCCCAGTAGCAGCAACCCATGAGGTTTTGGGATACTGCTCAGGTCTCCAATAAGATCCATCAGCATTCAATTTCCTCTCAAAGGCAATTCCTTCTTTCCTCGGGTCCCTGTTCAAGATCTGCTTTTTGAGCACATCACAAAGGGTTTGATGTCCTTTGAGACATTTGTATATGTCTATCACATATAATTCCTTCAGCCCTGCATTTTCATCAGTGACATTTGTGTTTTCCTCAAGTGAGGAATTTGACACTACACGAGCAGTTGAAGAATTTGTAGTAACTGAAGCATTTGATGATTCTGGTGAAGAATTAGCAGTTTCACGTTCGATGCATTTAAGACATGGAGGAATGAACTCAGCTTGAGAAGCATTGATCTGTTGAGCTAGTAATGAGTCATTTTCCATACGAAGATCATCATGAGAAATCCTCAGCTTCTCTAGATCAAGCTTCCTTTGAAGAAATTCATAGGAAAGTTTCTCATGATTAGTGAGGAGTGTAACATGACGATCTTGAAGATTTTAAAATTTGGACTGAAGTCTTTTCATATCTTCAGTGAGGATTTGGGTAAGATTCATTTCATCATTCAACAGATCATCGCTTCTATCTAGCAGCTTCTAAACCTTTTCTAGGGCAGTTTGTTGTTTAGTGGCAATGATAGCAAGTTTACTGTAACTGGGTTTTTTATAATCATCAGGTTCACAGTCACTTGAATCACATGAGGAAGCATCATTTGGTACCTTTGAACCTTTTGCCATGAAGCAATAGGTTGGAGTGAAGTCATCAGCATAGTCATCAGTGTGGATGGTGTTATCATTTTCTTCAAGGTTGAAGATTGACTTGCTGACGAATGTGGTTGCAAGTGCAAGACTAGCCTGTCCGGATTCTGAGTCTTCATGAGAACCCTCCTCTTCATCACATTCCTCAGATTCTGCCTCGGAATCCATTTCCTTGCCAATAAGTGCCCGAGCCTTTCTGAAACTAGTCTTCTTGTGCGATGAGGACTTTGAAGATGAGGATTTTGAAGATTTCTTCTTTTTCTTTGAGTCATCAAAACTTTCATCCTTGTATTTCTTATTCTTTGATTCCTTTCCCCAACGAGGACAATCAGCAATGTAGTGACCTGATTTCTTGCATTTGTGGCAGGTTCTTTTCTTGTAGTCCTCAGATGAAGATTCTGATTTCCTCATATCTCATCTTGAAGATTTACCGAACTATCCACGTCGTGTAAACCTCTGGAATTTCCTCACGAGCATTATAAGCTCCTGTCAAAATTCTTCAGGATCACCAATGCTACCATCCGAGTCTTCTTCTTCAGATGAGAAAATTGCTTTGGCCTTCAGTGCACGTGGTCTAGAATAGCTTGGTCCATATAGATCTCTATTTTCTTCTTGTTGGAATTCATGAGTATTGAGTCTTTCGAGTATATCAGCTGGATCAAGCATCTTGTAGTCTGGTCTTTCTTGAATCATCAGAACTAAAGTATCAAATGAAGAATCCAAAGATCTTAGCAGTTTCTTCACAACTTCGTGATCAGTAATGTCTCGAGCTCCCAGTGCTTGCAGTTCATTTGATATGTCAGTGAGGCGATCAAAGGTATCTTGGTAGCTTTCATTGTCAAAACTCTTGAAGCGATTGAAGAGATTGCGAAGAACATCAACACAAGAATCACGCTGGGTTGATACTCCTTCATTCACTTTGGACAGCCTTTCCCAGATAAGTTTTGTTGAGCCCAAAACACTTACTCTGCCATACTGGCCCTTGCTTGGATGGCCACAGATGATATTCTTCGCTTGAGAATCAAGTTTCTTGAATTTCTTCACATCAGCAGCAGAGATAGTAGCAGTGACGATAGGGACGTCATGTTCCACAATGTACCATAGATCGTTGTCAATAGCTTGTAGATGCATCTGCATCTTGGTCTTCGAGAAGGGAAAGTCCTTTCCTTCAAAAGAAGGACATGCTGCGGTAACCTTAATCATGCGTGCAGTCGACATAACTAAAACTCCAGGTGGTTAAACAAAAATCACACGGAACAAGGGAGTACCTTGCTCTGATACCAATTGAAAGTGCGTTATATCGACTAGAAGGGGGTGAATAGGAGATTTTTATAATTTCACCACCGAGGAAATTCCTTTTGAGGAAATTCCTCACTGATGACTAACTTACAGCGGAAACAGCAAAGGATCAGGAGTGCAAAGTATCACTACAGCAGTTTTTCAGGATGAAGAATACAAAAATAGGTTGCATAGTATGCAAGCACGCAGAAAACAGATGAGGATTAACTCGCGTGAAGAATTTGGGGTTGAGGAACTTCAGAAAAAGTCTTCAGCAAATTCTTCAAACAGTGACAGTTAAAATAATCAACACACAATATCAGGAATATAAAGAGTTGAGGAAATAGAACCCGTTTCACAGTGAAGACAGTGGTTGATGACCCAGTTCCAACTGCTGTGACAGTTGTACATCTGGTTTGGAGCAGCTTGGTATTCAAACCAAAGGACACACAGTCCCGGGACACACAGTCCCTACTGTATTCTCCTTGGGCTAAGAACACACAGTCCTCGCCCAAAACTCGTTGTAAGTGGCAGACTTCCAAACCCTCACAAACTTGGTCACCTCGCGATCCACAATTGACTGCTGGATTGCTCTAGACCATGATTGCACAGTCCTCAAAGGTAAAAGGCTTCAGTCCTTCACAGGAACAACTTCTTCAGTGATGCTCAATCACTTGGTTTTTGGTTTTTGGTTTGGTGTTTGTGGTATTTCCTCACTGATGAATTACTCTCGAACACTCTGAGGAATTTGGGTTGCTCTTATGACAAGTGTCAGTTTCTAACGGAGCAGCCAACCAGCTAATGGTTGTGGGGGCGGCTATTTATAGCCTCGGAGCATCCCAACATGATTTGACATTAATGCCCTTAAATAATATGACCGTTGGTGTGCATAAGACCAATGATGTGGCGCGACTATCGGTAACGGTCAGGACCCTCAACTGTGAGAGTCCTCATGTCAGTCATATTCCTCACTTAAGGCTTTTGGTAGGATTAGGCTTGGATTGAGCATCATGAGGAAATTCATTCCAAAGTATTACCTCGACCCCCTTTAACAGTACGGTGTTCTTATTACTCAAGTATGAAGAAAATAAAACAAAAAGGGTAAATCTTCATGCTTCAAAGTCTTCAGATTGATTTTCTTCAGGACACACTGAATTCCTCAATTTCAATATCTTCATGAGGAATATCAATTTCATCGCAAATTCTTCGCGATTAAATTCTTCAGCTTGAGACCAATTTCTTCAGCCGAAGATATACATTTTTAGGGGTCGATATTCATCAAATATTTCAAACTCCTCACCGACTTATAGATCCTGTGTACACTCACGAACACATTAGATACTTAACCTATAAGTCTTCAAACCACCAAAATCACTAAGGGGCACTAGATGCACTTACAAAGCTTATCCAAGTAACTGTCGCAAACTCATCTCTTGCATTGACTTTTATTTGCCTTTGCCTCTCGTTTTCCTCTCCCCCGCTTCTGAAAAGAAAATTTACAAAAATATTTGCCTTTTTCGTTTGCCTTTCCTTTTCTTGTGTGCTATGTGCTTTCAATATGCTTGCATCTTGGCTTGCTGAAAATCTATTGATATGGATCCTCATCCACTTGCTAATCTCTTTAAGAGATCCAAATATGTTGAACCAATTGCTAGTGAGTTGAGTGCACTTGACTATCTTTATGAAGTTTTGCTTGAGATGCGTGAATCTGAAAATTTTGATGAAGAAATTTATGAAGTGATTCACGAGGGCTCCTTGGATGAAAAGCATGATTGCAATGGTTTCACTATGAATTCTATTAATGTCAATCATGCTAAAAACATGCAAAACCCTAAGCTTGGGGATACTAGTTTTTCTATGTCCACTACTTGTTGCAATGATCGAGATTGGGGTGATAATTATTCTTATGATCTTGAAAATTTGTTTAAGCCTCATGATGAATATGATATTTGCAATAATATTGAAAGTCAGTTTGGAGAAGTCATGACTTCAGTTGATGATAATCCCACTCTTTTTAAGAGCGTTAACTCTGCATGCATGTGGATCATGAAAAGAATATCCTGTGTGATAGCTATATTGTTGGATTTGAATATGATCCCACATGTAATTGTTATGAGAGAGGAAAATATTGTGGTAGAAACTTTCATGTCACTAAATTACCTCTCGTTATGTTGAGATCGATATTGTCTCTTTCTTCTTCCTTGCATATGGTAGTTATTGCTTGTCTTGATAATTTGTTTTCTTCTAAAATGCCCATGCCTATCTTACACTTAGATGTGATTTTGTGCTTCAGTTCTTGTTTTTGTGTCAGCATCATTGAATAATCAATGCCTAGCTAAGGGTGTTAAACAATAGCACTTGTTGGGAGGCAACCCAATGAATTTATCTTTGCTTTTTGCTTTCTGTTTTTTTGTTTCCCCACCATCATAATTCTGTTATGATTGTGTTTTCTTTGTGTTTCTCTTTGTGCTTGTGCCAAGTAAAACCTTTATGATTAGTTTTGGTGATGGTTGTTTGATCTTGCTAAAAAGACAGAAACTTTGTGCTTACGAAATTATTTTTAATTCCTATCCAGAAAGAGCTTTTGAGTTGATTCTTTTTTCTGCTGGTTGATATGCCAATTGCCCTAATGTTCATAATTGTTCAGAATTTTTGAGATACCAGAAGTATACGAAGTATACAGATTTCTACAGACTGGTTTGTTTTTGACAGATTATGTTTTCGTTGTGTTGATTGCTTATTTTTGTGGAACTATGGATAGTATCGGGCGGTACTAGCCATGTAAAGTGAGAATACAGTAATATAACATCAATATAAATAGAAATCAATATTACCACAGTACCTAATGAGTTGGTAGTTTGTTTTCTTATGCTAATGATATCCCGAGTTTCTGTTTAAGTTTTGTGTTGTGAAGTTTTCAAGTTTTGGGTGATGTTCTCATGGACAATGGGATAAAGAGTGGAAAGAGCTTAAGCTTGGGGATGCCCAAGGCATCCCAAGCCAAATTCAAGGACACCAAAAAGCCTAAGCTTGGGGATGCCCCGGGAAGGCATTGATACGTCTCCAACGTATCTATAATTTTTGATGGTTCCATGCTATTATCTTGTCAAACTTTGGATGTTCTATTGGCCTTTTATATCTTTTTGGGGACTAACTTATTAACTCAGTGCCAAGTGCCAGTTCCTATTTTTTCCATGTTTTTGACCCTTTTCAGAGGAGGATTTTAAACGGTGTCCAAACGGAATAAACTTCCGAAAAGAATTTTTCCGGAACAGAAGATACGCACGAGACTTGAGAACCAAGGCAGGGGCCACCAGGGGACCCCACAAGCCCCCTAGGCACGGCCAGGGGGGCCCGCGCCTAGCAGGCTTGTGGCCCCCCTGTGGCTCGTCTGCCCTACCTCTTCCGCCTATAAATTCAGAAAAAATCCAAAACTGCGAGAGAAATCCACGAAAATACTTTTCTACCGCCGAAAGCTTGTGTCTCCGCAAGATCCCATCTGGGGCACGTTCTGGTGCCCTGCCGGAGGGGGGATTCAGATACAGAGAGCTTCTTCATCAACACCATGACCTCTCCGATGATGCGTGAGTAGTTCACCATAGACCTTTGGGTCCATAGCTAGTAGCTAGATGGCTTCTTCTCTCTCTTGGATCTTCAATACAAAGTTCTCCATGATCTTCATTGAGATCTATCCGATGTAATCTTCTTTGCGGTGTGTTTGTCAAGACCCGATGAATTGTGGATTTATGATCAGATTATCTATGAATCTTATTTGAGTTTCTTCTGATCTATTATATGCATGATTTCATATCCTTGTAATTCTCTTCGAGTTGTGGGTTTTGTTTGGCCAACTTGATCTATGATTCTTGCAATGCGAGAAGTGCTTGGTTTTGGGTTCATACCGTTCGGTGACCTCGCCCAGTGACAGAAGGGGCAGCGAGGCACGCATCGTGTTGTTGCCATCAAGGGTAAAAAGATGGGGTCTTCATCATTGGTTTGAGTTTATCCCTCTACATCATGACATCTTTCTTAAGGCGTTACTCTGTTCGTCATGAACTCAATACACTAGATGCATGTTGGATAGCGGTCGATGTGTGGAGTAACAGTAGTAGATGCAGAAAGTATCGGTCTACTTGTCTCGCACGTGATGCCTATATGTATGATCATTGCCTTAGATATCGTCATGACTTTGTGCGTTATATCAATTGCTCGACAGTAATTTGTTCACCCACCGTATTATTTGCTATTTTGAGAGAAGCCTCTAGTGAACACTATGGCCCCCGGGTCTACTTCACACCATATTTTCAGCCTGACAATTTTACTTCATTGCACTTTCCGCCTCCAGATCTCACTTTGCAATCAATCTTGAAGGGAATTACAACCCCTTTATAGCGTTGGGTGTAAGCTCTTGTGTGTTTGCGCGGGTACTCTGGACTTGGCGTGATTCTCCTACTGGATTGATACCTTGGTTCTCAAACTAAGGGAACTACTTACTTCTCCTGTGCTGCATCACCCTTTCCTCTTCAATGGAAAAACCAACGCAAGCTCAAGAGGCAGGAGAAGGATTTTTGGCACCGTTGCCGGGGAGGATCAAGTCAAGAATAGTTTCCTGTCAACGTGCCAATTTCTGCCGCCGTTGCCGGGGAGGATCAAGTCAAGAACTCATCCAAGTAAGTGTCGCAAACTGATCTCTTGGATTAACTTTTTTGCCTCTCCTTTTCCTTTCCCCCACCTCTGAAAAAAACAAAAATTTACATAATTTTTTGCCTTTTTCGTTCGCCCTTTGTCCTCGCTTGCTTTCTGTTCTCTTGTGTGCTATGTGCCTTCAATATGCTTGCATCTTTACTTGCTTAAAATCTATTGATATGGATCCTCATCCACTTGCTAATCTCTTTAAGAGATCCAATTATGTTGAACCAATTGCTAGTGAGTTGAGTGCACTTGACTTTCTCTATGGAGTTTTGCTTGAGATGCGTGAATCTGAAAATCATGATGAATAAATTCATGAAGTGATTCATGAAGGCTCTTTGAATGAAAAGCATGATTGCAATGGTTTCACTTTAAATTCTATTAATGTCAATCATGCTAAAAAATGCAAAACCCTAAGCTTGGGGATGCTAGTTTTGGTGTGTCCACTACTTGTTGCAATGATCATGATTGGGGTAATGATTTTTCTTATGATCTTGAAAATTTGTTTAAGCATCATGACGAATATGATATTTGCAATAATATTGAAAGTGGGTTTGGAGAAGTCATGACTTTAGTTGATGATAATCCCACTATTTTTTAAGAGCGTCAATTTTGCATGCATGTGGATCATGAAAAGAATATCCTATGTGATAGCTATATTGTTGAATTTGAATATCATCCCACATGTAATTTTTATGCGAGAGGAAAATATTGTGGTAGAAACTTTCATATCACAAAATTACCTCTGGTTATGTTGAGATTGATATTGTCTCTTTCTTCTTCCTTGCATATGGTAACTATTGGTTGTCTTGACAATCTTTTTTCCTATAAAATGCCTATGCATAGGAAGTATGTTAGACTTAGATGTGATTTTCACATGCTTCATGATGCTCTCGTTGTGCTTCAATTCTTGTCTTTTGTGAGAGCATCATTGAATTATCAATGCGTAGCTAAGGGCGTTAAACAATAGCGCTTGTTGGGAGGCAACCCAATGAATTTATCTTTGCTTTTTTACTTTCTGTTTGGTTGCGTCCACACCATCATAATTCTGTTATGATTGTCTCTTTTGTGTTTCTTTTTGTGTTTGAGCCAAGCAAAACCTTTATGACTAGTTTGGTGTTGGTTGTTTGATCCTGCTGGAAAAAGACAGAAACTTTTAGCTCACGAAATTATTTTTAATTTTTATTTAGAAAGACCTTTTGAGTTGATTCTTTTTTATGCTGGTTGATATGCCTTTCGCCCAGGCTGTCGTAAGTTTTCAGAATTTTTGAGGTACCAGAAGTATACGAAGTATACAGATTGCTACAGACTGGTCCGTTTTTGACTGATTCTGTTTTTGTTGAGTTGGTTGCTTGTTTTGATGAAACTATGGATAGTATCAGGGGGTACTAGCCATGGAAAAGTGAGAATACAGTAATCTAACACCAATATAAATAGAAATCAAGATTTCTACAGTACATAAAGAGGTGGTAGTTTGTTTTCTTGTGCTAATGATATCACGAGTTTCTGTTTAAGTTTTGTGTTGTGAAGTTTTCAAGTTTTGGGTGATGTTCTCATGGACAAAGGGATAAATATTGGAAAGAGCTCAAGCTTGGGGATGCCCAAGGCATCCCAAGCCAAATTCAAGGACACCAAAAAGCCTAAGCTTGGGGATGCCCCGGGAAGGCATCTCCTCTTTCATCTTCAATCCATCGGTAAAATTACTTGGAGCTATATTTTTATTCACCACATGATATGTGTTTTGCTTGGAGCGTCTTGTATCGTAGGAGTCTTTTTTTCTATTGTGTCACAATCATCCTTGCTGCACACCTTTTGAGATATACATGCACTCATTGTGTATATGCTAGAATGCTCATCGTGCTTCACTTATATCTTTTGAGCTAGATAATTTTTCTCTATGTGCTTCATTTAGATCTTTTAGAGCACGGCGGTGCGTGACTTGGTAGTTGGTTTGTGCTATGAAAATAGTCCCAAAGGTGATAGGTACCCAAAGAGGATACAAAAACTTCCATCTTCATGAGCAATGAGTAGAAAGAGAAGTTTGATTCCTCTCGATTAGTTTTGAGACGTGGATTTGGTAATATTAAGAGTTATGTTAGTAGGGTGTTGTGAATCTAGGAATACTTGTGTTGAAGTTAGTGATTCCCGTAACATGCACGTATGGTGAACCGCTGTGTTAGGAAGTCGGAGCATAATTTATCTATTGATTGTCATCCTTTGTGTTGCGGTCGGGATCGCGCGATGGTTAACACCTACCAACCCTTCCCCTAGGAGTATGCGTTTAGCACTTTGTTTCGATTACTAATAAAACTTCCGCAACAAGTATGTGAGTTCTTAATGACTAATGTGAGTCCATGGTATAGATCCACTTTCACCTTCCACCATTTCTAACCTCTCTAGTACCGCGCAATATTCGCCGGTGCACAAACCCACCATATGCCTTCCTCAAAACAGCCACCATACCTACCTACATGGCATTTTCATAGCCATTCCGAGATATATTGCCATGCAACTCCCACCGTTCTGTCTCATGACTTGTGCCGTCACTCAAATATTGACATTGCATGATCGTAAGATAGCTAGCGAGATGTTTCAACGTCATACGCCAAGCTAGATCGTTGCACATCCCGGTACACTACCGGAGGCATTTCCTATAGATTCCTCATCGTTCTAAGCTTTGAGCTGTGAGTAAATAAAAGTGCGATGATCATCATTATTAAAGCATTGTCCCATGTGAGGAAATAAAAGAGGCCTAAGATCCCAAATAGAAAAAAGAGAAAAAGAGAGAACGGACAATGCTACTATCTTTTTCCACACTTGTGCTTCATAATAGCACCATGTTCTTCATGATTGAGAGCCTCTCGTTTTGTCACCACAATATACTAGTGGGAATCTTTATTATATAACTTGTCTTGTATATTCCAATGATGGGCTTCCTCAAAATTTCCCTAGGTCTTCGTGAGCAAGCAAGTTGAATGCACACGCACTAGTTATCCTTTTGAGCTTTCACATACCTATAGCTCTAGTGCATCCTTTGTATGGCAATCCCAACTCATTCACAATGATATCTATTAATGGGCATCTCCATAGCCCTTTAATACGCCGAGTCAATATGGCCATCTCCTCCTTTTTGTCTCACAACCACCACCACACTCTATTCCACCTATTGTGCTATATCCAGGGCTCAGACTCATGTATTGCGTGATAGTTGAAAAAGGTTTGAGAAAGTAAGAGTGCGAAAACAATTACTTGGCCAATACCGGGGTTTTGCATGATTTAAATTAGTTGTCTGAGGATGATGGACCATAGCGAGACTATACGATTTTGTAGGGATAACTTTCTTTGGACTTGTTATTTCGAAAGCTCATCATTACCTTGCTAGTTTGCTTGAAGTATTATTGTTTTCATGCCAGTAGCAAACTATTGTTTTGAATCTTACGGATCTGAACATTCATGTCACATGAAAGAAGTTACAAAGGAAAACTATGCTAGGTAGCATTCCACATCAAAAATTTAGTTTTTATCACTTCCCTACTCGAGGGCGAGCAGGAGTTAAGCTTGGGGATGCTTGATACGTCTCCAACGTATCTATAATTTTGATGGTTCCATGCTATTATCTTGTCAAACTTTGGATGTTTTGTATGCCTTTTATATCTTTTTTGGGACTAACTTATTTACTCAGTGCCAAGTGCCAGTTCCTGTTTTTTTCGTGTTTTTGACCCTTTTCAGAGGAGGATTTTAAACGGTGTCCAAACGAAATAAAACTTCCGAAAAGATTTTTTCCGGAACAGAAGATACGCACGAGACTTGAGAACCAAGGCAGGGGCAACCAAGGGACCCCACAAGCCGCCTAGGCGCGGCCAGGGGGGCCCGCGCCTAGCAGGCTTGTGGACCCCTTGTGGCTCGTCTGCACTACCTTTTCCGCCTATAAATTCAGAAAAATTCCGAAATTGAGAGAGAGATCCACGAAAATACTTTGCCGCCGCCACAAGCATCTGTCTTCGCAAGATCCCATCTGGGGTACGTTCTGGTGCCCTGCCGGAGGGGGGATTCGGATACAGAGGGCTTCTTCATCAACACCATGACATCTCCGATGATATGTGAGTACTTCACCATACACCTTCGGGTCCATAGCTAGTAGCTAGATGGCTTCTTCTCTCTCTTGGATCTTCAATACGAAGTTCTCCATGATCTTCATGGATATCTATCCGATGTAATCTTCTGTGCGGTGTGTTTGTCGAGATCCGATGAATTGTGGATTTATGATCAGATTATCTATGAATCTTATTTGAGTACTTCTGATCTCTTATAAGCATGCTTTCGTATCCTTGTAATTCCCTTCGAGTTGTGGGTTTTGTTTGGCCAACTTGACCTATGATTCTTGCAATGGGAGAAGTGCTTGGTTTTGGGTTCATACTTTGCGGTGACCTCTCCCAGTGACAGAAGGGGCAGCGAGGCACGCATCGTGTTCTTGCCATCAAGGGTAAAAAGATAGGGTTTTAATCATTGGTTTGAGTTTATCTCTCTACATCATGTCATCTTGCTTAAGGCGTTACTCTGGTCATCATGAACTCAATATACAAGATGCATGCTGGATAGCGTTCGATGTGTGGAGTAATAGTAGTAGATGCAGAAAGTGTCAGTCTACTTGTCTCGGACGTGATGCATATATGTATGATCATTGCCTTAGATATCGTCATGACATTGCGCAGTTCTATCAATTTCTCGACAGTAATTTGTTCACCCACCGTATTATTTGCTATTTTGAGAGAAGCCTCTAGTGAACACTATGGCCACCGGATCTACTTCACACCATATTTTCAGCCTTACACTTTTACTTCGTTGCACTTTCCGCCTTCAGATCTCACTTTGCAATCAATCTTGAAGGGATTGACAACACCTTTATAGCGTTGGGTGCAAGCTCTTTTGTGTTTGAGCAGGTACTCCGGACTTGGCGTGATTCTCCTACTGGATCAATACCTTTGTTCCCAAACTGAGGGAAATACTTACTGCTGCTGTGTTGCATCATCCTTTCCTCTTCAAGGGAAAAACCTACGCAAGCTCAAGAGGCAGCAGGCATCCCCTCTTTCGTCTTCAATCCATCGGTAATGTTACTTGGAGCTATATTTTTATTCACCACATGATATGTGTTTTGCTTGGAGCGTAGTGTATTATAGGAGTATTTTCTTTTTGTTGTGTCACAATCATCCTTGCTTCACACCTTTTTGAGAGGGACACGCACTCATCATGAATTTGCTAGAATACTCATTGAGCTTCACTTATATCTTTTGAGTTAGGCAATTTTGCTCTAGTGGTTCACTTAAATCTTTTTAGAGCACGGCGGTGTCATATGTTGAAGAAATAGAAACTCTTGATCTTCACTTATATCTTTTTGAGAGTGCTCTCTCTGAGTAACTTTGTAATTGGCTTGTGCTATGAAAGTAGTCCTAAAGATGATACGCATCCAAAGAGGATATAATAAAAACTTCCATATTCAAGTGCATTGATTAGTAAGAGAAGTTTGATTCCTAACAATTAACTTTTGAGACATGGATTTGCTAATATTAGAGTTATGTTAGTTGGGTGTTGTGAATCTAGAAATACTTCTATTGAAGTTAGTGATTCCCGTAGCATGGACGTATGGTGAACCGCTATGTTAGGAAGTCGAGGCATAATTGATTTATTGATTGTCATCCTTTGTGTGGCGGTCGGGATCACGCGATGGTTAACACCTACCAACCCTTCCCCTAGGAGTATGCGTTTAGGACTTTTTTTGGTTACTAATTAAACTTTCGCAATAAGTATATGAGTTCTTCATGACTAATGTGAGTCCATGGTATAGATGAACTTTCACCTTCCACCATTGCTATCCTCTCTAGTGCCGCGCAACTTTTGTCGGTGCACAAACCCACCATATACCTTCCTCAAAACAGCCACCATACCTACCTATTATGGCATTTTCATAGCCATTCCGAGATATATTGCCATGCAACTCCCACCGTTCCGTCTCATGACTTGTGTCGTCACTTTCATATTGTCTTTGCATGATAGTAAGATAGCTAGCGAGATGTTTCAACGTCATACGCTAAGCTAGATCGTTGCACATCCCGGTACACTGCCGGTGGCATTTCCTATAGAGTCATCATTGCTCTAAGTATTGAGTTGTGAGTAAATAAAAGTGTGATGATCATCATTATTAGAGCATTGTCCCATGTGAGGAAAAAAAGAGGCCAAATATGCCCACCAAAAAAAATGAAAAGAGGCCAAAGAGCCCAAACAAAAAAAAGAGAGAGAAAAAGATAGAAGGGACAATGCTACTATCGTTTTCCACACTTGTGCTTCAAAATAGCACAATGTTCTTCATGATAGAGAGTCTCTTGGTTTGACACTTCCATATACTAGTGGGAATTTTCATTATATAACTTGGCTTGTATATTCCAATGATGGGCTTCCTCAAAATTGTCCTAGGTCTTCGTGAGTAAGCAAGTTGGGTGCACACCCAATAGTTCTCCTTTTGAGCTTTCACACATTTATAGCTCTCGTGCATCCATTGCATGGTAATCCCTACTCATTCAATTGATATCTATTGATGGGCATCTCCATAGCCCAGTAATACGCCAAGTCAACATGACCATCTCCTCCTTTTTTCCTCACAACCTCCACCACACTCAATTCCACCTATAGTGCTATATCCATGGCTGAAGCTCATGTATTGCGTGAGAGTTGAAAAAGTTTGAGAAAGTAAGAGTGCGAAAACAATTAATTGGCTAATACCGGGGCTGTGCATGATTTAAATTCGTTGTGTGGGGATGATGGAGCATATCCAAACTATATAATTTTGTAGGGATCAATTTCTTTGGCCTTGTTATTTCAAAAGTTCATGATCACTTTGTTAGTTTGCTTGAAGTATTATTGTTTTCATGTCAATAGTAAACTATTGTTCTGAACATTCATGCCACAAGAAAGAAGTTACAAAGGACAAATATGTTAGGTAGCATTCCATATCAAAAATTCAGTCTTTATCACTTCCCTACTCGAGGACGAGTAGGAGTTAAACTTGGGGATGCTTGATACGTCTCCAACGTATCTATAATTTTTTATGGTTCCATGCTATTATCATGTCAACTTTGGATGTTTTGTATGCATGAATATGCTATTTTATATCTTTTTTGGGACTAACCTATTAACTCAGTGCCAAGTGCCAGTTCCTGTTTTCCGTGTTTTTGACCTTTTTAGAGGAGAATATTAAACGGAGTCCAAACGGAATAAAACCAGCGGAATGATTTTTTCCATAACAGAAGATACGCAGGAGACTTGAGAACCAAGGCAGGGGACCTCGGAGGAGGTCACAAGCCACCCAGGCCCGGCCTAGGGGGGCGGGCCTAGCAGGCTTGTGGGCCCCCTGTGGTTCCCCTGCCCTACTTCTTCCACCTATAAATTCTCCAAAAATATAAAAACACCAGAGACAGACACGAACATACTTTTCCGCCGCCACAAGATCCGATCTGGGGCACGTTCTGGTGCCCTGTCGGAGGGGGGATTCGGACACAGAAGGCTTGTTCATCAACACCATTTCCTCTCCGATGATGCGTGAGTAGTTCACCATAGACCTTCGGGTCCATAGTTAGTAGCTAGATGGCTTCTTCTCTCTCTTGGATCTTCATGATCTTCATGGAGATCTATCAGATGTAGTATTCTTTTGCGGTATGTTTGTCGAGATCCGATGAATTGTGGATTTATGATCAGATTATCTATCAATGTTATTTGAGTCTCCTCTAATCTCTTATATGCATGATTTCGTATCCTTGTAATTCTCTTCGAGTTGTGGGTTTCTTTTGGCCAACTTGATCTATAATTCTTGCCATGGGAGGAGTGCTTGGTTTTGGGTTCATATCATGCGGTGTCAACACCCAGTGACAGAAGGGGTATTGAGGCACGCATCCTGTTGTTGCCATCAAGGGTAAAAATATGGGGTTTATATCTATTGCATGAATTTATTCCTGTACATCATGTCATCTTGCGTAAGGCGTTACTCCGTTTGTTATGAACTTAATACACTAGATGCATGCTGGATAGCGGTTGATGTGTGGTGTAATAGTAGTAGATGCAGACAGTATTGGTCTACTTGTCTCGAACGTGATGCCTATATGTATGATCATTGCCTTAGATATCATCATGACTTTGTGCGGTTCTATCAATTGCTCGATAGTAATTCGTTCACCCACCGCAATACTTGCTATCATGAGAGAAGCCTCTAGTGAACACTATGGCCCCAGGGTCTACTTCACATCATATTTTCACCTGTACACTTTTACTTTGTTGTATTTCCCACCTTCAGATGGCACCTTGCAATTAATCGTGAAGGGATTGACAACCCCTTTATAGCGTTGGGTGCAAGTTTGTTTGTTTTTGCGCGGGTACATTGGTGACTTGTCTTGATACTCCTACTGGATTGATACCTTGGTTCTCAAACTGAGGGAAGTACTTATTGCGACTGTGTTGCATCACCCTTTCCTCTTCAAGGGAAAAACCAACACAAGCTCAAGAGGTAGCAGGGGTCGCTTGCCTATACAGCATCGGCTCGTTATTACGTGAGAGTGTCACGGTGGGGGTGTACCTGGGAGGTCGCGAGGACGCTTTGGCCTCACGAGTGTCCCTACCCCCGAGGCATTAGGCGCCTGATTCCGGAAGCCAATGGTGCACTGTGTTGATTTCCTTCGTCTTCCCCACTAGGCGTGGGATGTGCCCCTTCCGTGTCGTCGGGGGGTCCTAGGCGTATACAACCTCGGCTAGTTATTACATGAGAGTGTCCCGGGATGAAGTAGGTTCCGGAAGAATTGAAGGATGATGCAGGGTCGATGCAGAGGCGGAGCGGAGGCACTGCACGGGCAGTGCAGGGTCGTCATGGGTAGAACTTGCGGAGGTGCTAGATATTCCAGGCATTCTGGATGTGGACTCCATCTTGAGTCTAAAGACGGATGGAGCCAGGCCTTGAGAAGTGGACGACCTTAAAAGGGCCTTCCCACATGGGCGAAAGCTTATGCAAACCTTCCCTGGATTAAACCCGCCTCAGGACGAGGTCACCGACTTCGAGGGTCCTAGAGCAAATGTTGCAGCAGTGGTAGCACCACAAGGCCTGCTGGTACCTCACGGCTCAGAGAGAGGCCCGACAACGCACCTCCTCTCCGAGTACGAGGTCCATCCCCCGCGCAGCCTCCTGATGTTCCTCATCGAACGCCAGGACCCGCGGGGAGCGGTGCTTGATTTCGTGGGGAAGAACCGCCTCTTCTCCGTAGACAAGGAAGAACAAGATCTCGCTGGTGGGGTTGGTTGCAGTGGTGCGAATGGACTACAGTATCGACGGGAGCTCATCGACCCAACCTCGGCCGCAAGCTGGAGCTTCTTCTTGAAACTCCTCACTTTGAGACCACGCAGGACCTCCGCGTTGGCGTGCTCTGCCTGCCCATTGATCCGCTGATGGGCCACCTATGCATAGCATATCTGCTCCGGCGGCAAGGGATTGGTTCCCTTCCAACCCCTGGTCAGGCACATCCGTCCATTTCGCCACGAAGTCATCCAAGACGGCTCCTTTGATGACCATGGTCGTGCTGAATTTGATGTTGAAGGCCTGAAGCTCGATGTTCCACTCAGCAACTCTTCCTGTCGCCTTTGGGTTGCCCAAGATCTTCTCCAAGGGGTAAGCGGAGATGACCTTGATCGGGTGTTCTTGGAAGTAGTGACGCAGCTTGCATGAGGCGATGAGGAGCGCCAGAATGGGTTTCTTCTGCATGCGGTAGCACGAGCGGGCATCCCACAGTACCGTGCTCACGAAGTACACTGGGTGTGATACGTCTCCATCGTATCTATAATTTTTGATTGTTTCATGCCAATATTCTACAACTTTCGTATACTTTTGGCAACTTTTTATACTATTTTTGGGACTAACATATTCATCCAGTGCCCAGTGCGAGTTCCTGTTTGTTGCATGTTTTTTGTTTCATAGAATATCCATACCAAACGAAGTCCAAACGTCATAAAAATGTACGGGGATTTTTTTTGGAATATTTATGATTTTTGGGAAGAAGAATCAACGCGAGGCGATGCATGGAGTGTCCACAAGCCCTGTCGACGCGGCGAGGGAGTGGGCCTGCGGCTGGCAGGCTTGTGGCCAATCCTTATGGCGGTTGGAGCCCTTCTTTCTCCGCAAGAAAACTAATATCCGGAAGAAAATCGTGTTAAAATTTCAGCCCAATCAGAGTTACGGATCTGCGGGAATTTAAGAAACGGTGAAACACAAAATCTGGGAGCGCAGAAAGAGAAGGAGACAAAGAGAGAAATCCAATCTCGGAGGGGCTCTCGCCTCTCCGCCGCCATGCAGACCATGGACCAGAGGGGAAACCCTTCTCCCATCTAGGGAGGAGGTCAAGGAAGAAGAAGAAGGAGGGGGGCTTTCTCCCCCTCTCTCCCGGCGACGCCGGAACGCCGCCCGGGACATCATCGTGTGACGGAGATCTACACCAACACTTCCGTCATCTTCACCAACATCTCCATCACGTTCCCCCATCTATATTCAGTGGTCCACTCTCCCGCAACCCTCTGTACCCTCTACTTCGACATGGTGCTTTATGCTACATATTATTATCCAATGATGTGTTGCTATCCTATGATGTCTGAGTAGATTATCGTTGTCCTATCGGTGATTGATGAATTGCTATGGTTGGTTTAATTTGCTTGTGGTTATGTTGTTATCTTTGGTGGCCATCATATGATCGCGCGTGTGGATCACACCATAGGGTTAGTTGTATGTTGATAGGACTATGTATTGGCAGGCTATAGTGACAGAAGCTTCAAACCTAGCATAGAAATTGATGAATATGGGATTGAAGGGGGACCAATATATCTTATTGCTATGGTTGGGTTTTACCTTAATGAACATTAGTAGTAGCAGATGCTTGCTAATAGTTCCAATCATAAGTGCATAGAATTCCATTTAAGCGATGACATGCTAGCAGAGGCCACTCCCACATGATACTTTCTATCGATCTAGTAACGCAGTCAATTGCTTAGGGACAATTCCGCAACTCCTACCACCACTTTTCCAGACTCGTTAGACACTCGTAGTTGTTTCTTTATCTAACCAGCCCCTAGTTTTATTTATGTGTTCTTTAATTTCTTGCAAGCCTATCCTATCACTCCTACAAAGTACTTCTAGTTTCATACTTGTTCTAGGTAAAGCGAACGTAAAGTGTGCGTAGAGTTGTATCGGTGGTCGATAGAACTTGAGGGAATATTTGTCCTGCCTTTAGCTCCTTGTTGGGTTCGACACTCTTACTTATCGAGAAATGCTACAATTGATCCCCTATAATTGTGGGTTATCAAGACCTTTTTCTAGCGCCATTGCCGGGGAGCAATAGTGTGGGGTGAATATCCTCGTGTGTGCTTGTTTGCTTTATCACTAAGTAGATTTATTTGCTATTCTAAGTTGTTCTCTATCTTTAGTTATGGATATGGAACACGAAATACCAAAAAAATTAGGTGTACTTGCTACTCATGGAGATGGGGAATCTCCTAAAACCCTCGAGGCTCGTTATGTGCAAAATATTATATAGTTCTTTAATAATCCTGAGAAATCCCCATTCAATTATATAATGGGATACACGTTGGATCAACGTAAATACTTTAGGGATTATCGCTTGACTCAAAAAGGGAAACTTTTATGGGATCAAATCCATTTGTTGAAATGGTATGCTTGCGAACTATGCAAGAGATATGGTGTTACTTGTTGCTCTAGGATGAAGGCTCCACACCTTCCCTTTTCTTGTGAATTTAATGATCATAGAATCTTGGCTTCTTATGCTAATAGTATATATGATTACTATGATGTGGATCAAATAGAAGATTTTGTTGCTTTTATGGGTGCTTATGAAATTGAGGCTCTGTTTAAAAGGTGTGATGATAATGATGATGCTCCTTACCGATTTGAAAATTTGGCTATGCTTCGTTATTGTTATACTAATTATGAATATAATGCCCATATTGAACGATTTAAGGAGAAAACCTATGCTGCCCAAGAAGAAACTATTATTTTGCAGGAAACTATGGAAGAAGAAAATGCTGAAATTGTGAGCTCATTAGATGAAAAAGATGACGAGGAGAGCGAAGAACAAAAGGAGGAAGAATGGACTAGCTACCTATGTCCACCTTCTAATGAGAGTAACTCTTCTACTCATACATTATTTAATTTCCCTTCGTTCTTACCGAAGGATGAATGCTATGATCCCTTGGATTCTTTTAAAATATCCCTTTTTGATGAACTTGATGCTTGCTATGCTTGTGGCCGTGATGCCAATATGAATGATGCTTATGAAGATGAGCTAGCTATAGTTCCTTATGTTACACATGATGATTTTGATGAATATAATATGCATGTGCTTGCTGCTCCTACTTGCAATTATTATGAGAGAGGAACTACATCTCCACCTCTCTATGTTTCCAATACGATAAAATTGCAAGGAACTGCTTATGCTATGTATTGGCCTTTACTTGATGTGCATGAATTGTTCTTTTATGACATGCCAATGCATAGGAAGAGAGTTAGACTTCGTCATTTCTTGATATATGTTACCTTGTGCTCACTACTAAATTTCAAATCATTGCTAATTAAAATTGGCTTTGATATACCTTGGGATCCGGGTGGATCCATTACTTGAGCACTTTATGCCTAGCTTAATGGCTTTAAATAAAGCGCTGCCTGGGAGACAACCCGGAAGTTTTAGAGAGTCATTTATTTCTGTTGAGTGCTTTTATTTAGTTTAAAAACAAAAAATATATAGGGGGGACTTAAAACTTTTTCAAAAAGAGAAGCGACTGAAAGGTGATGCATTGCGGAAGTGAGGGTCGACCTTGAACAGTTGTGTTCATGCTCATGGAAACAATGTAGAATTTTTCATGGAAGTTTCTCACAAAAATAATTATCCCCTTGTACAATTCCTTTGTGTTTTTAAAAATAATGTGCCAAGCAAAGCCTTTACGATTAGTTTGGGTGATAGTTGTTTGATCACGCTGAGAAAAGACAGAAACTTTCTTCTCACGAAATTAATTTTCATTTTTATTCTGGAAGAGCTTTTGAGTTGATTCTTTTTTTTCTGATTGATATGCAAATTTTCCAGATGTTCATAATTTTTCAGATTTTTTGAGATACCAGAAGTATACGGAATATACAGATTGCTACAGACTGTTCTGTTTTGACAGATTCTGTTTTCTATGCATTGTTCTCTTATTTTGATGAATCTATGGGTAGTATCGGGGGGTATGAACCATGGTGAAGTTGTATTATAGTATATATAATGCTAATATGAATTTAGAATGAGTTCACAACAGTACTTGAAGTGGTTATTTATTTTATTATACTAACGGATCTCACGAAGTTTTCTTGAGTTTTGTGTGATTGAAGTTTTCAAGTTTTGGGTGAGAGCACGATGGATGAAGGAATAAGGAGAGGCATGAGCCTAAGCTTGGGGATGCCCGAGGCACCCCAAGGTAGTACTCAAGCAACACTCAAGCGTCTAAGCTTGGGGATGCCTCGGAAGGCATCCCCTCTTTCGTCTACAATCTGTCGGTAATTTTACTCGGAGCTATATTTTTATTCGTCACATGGTATGTGCAAATGCTTGGAGCGTCTTTTGTGTTTATTTTTCCTTTTTGTTTTATGCACCATGCTAGTATGAGATAGTCCTTGGTTGGCTTTATAGAATGCTTCATGTGCTTCAGTTATATCATTTGAAGTTTGGATTGCTTGTTTCCCTACACATAGAAAACCGCCATTTGTAGAATGCTCTTTTGCTTCACTTACATTTGTTAGAGCGGGGCATATCTTTTGTAGAAAGGATTAAACTCTCATGCTTCACTTATACCTATTTAGAGAGTTAACAGGAGTTGGCCATTCACATGGTTAGTCATAAAATCCTACATAAAACTTGTAGATCACTGAATATCATATGTTTGATTCCTTGCAATAGTTTTGCGACATGAATACGTGATATTAGAGTTATGCTAGTGAGTAATTGTGTATTCGTAGAAATACTTGTGTTAAGGTTTGTGGTTCTCGTAGCATGCACGTATGGTGAACCGTTATGTGATGAAGTCGGAGCATGATTTATTTATTGATTGTCATCCTTTGTGTGGAGGTTGGGATCGCGCGATGGTTAACTCCTACCAACCTTTCCTCTATGAGCATGTGTGTAGTACCTTGTTTCGATTACTAATAGACTTTTGCAATAAGTATGTGAGTTCATTATGACTAATGTTGAGTCCATGCATTATACGAACTCTCACCCTTCCACCATTGCTAGCCTCTCTAGTACCGCGCAACTTTCGCGGGTGCATTACACCGACCATATAGCCTTCCTCAAAACAGCCACCATACCTACCTATTATGGCATTTTCATAGCCATTCCGAGATATATTACCATTCAAGTACCACCGTTCCATCTCATGACATGTGCCACCACTTCCATATTGCGATTGCATGATCGTAAGATAGCTAGCATGATGTTTCCATGGCTTGTCCATTTTTTGATGTCATTGCTATGCTAGATCATTGTCACGGTACACTACCGAAGGAATTTCATATAGAGTTATCATTCCTCTAAGTATTGAGTTGTAAGGTGATGATCATCATTAATAGAGCATTGTCCCATGTGAGGAAATAAAAGAGGCCAGCGAAGCCCATTTATAAAAAAGAGGCCAAAGATGCCCACCAAAATAAAAACAGAAATAAAAAAAGAGGCCAAAGAGCCCACAAAAAAATGAGAGAAAATAGAGAAGGGACAATTGCTACTATCCTCTTTCCACACTTGTGCTTCAAATAGCACTATGATCTTCATGACAGATAGTCTCCTATGTTGTCACTTCCATATACTAGTGGGAAATTTTCATTATATAACTTGGCTTGTATATTCCAATGATGGGCTTCCTCAAAATTGCCCTAGGTCTTCGTGAGCAAGCAAGTTGGGTGCACTCCCACTAGTTTCTTTTGTGAGCTTTCATACACTTATAAGCTCTAGTGCATCCATTGTGTGGCAATCCCTACTCACTCACATTGATATCTATTGATGGCCATCTCCATAGCCCGTTGATACGTCTAGTTGATGTGAGACTATCTCCTGCTTTTTTGTCTTCTCCACAACCACCATATTCTATTCCACCTATAGTGCTATGTCCATGGCTCATGTATTGCGTGAAAGTTGAAAGAGAACACTAAAGTATAAAACAATTGCTTGGCTAAAACCGGGGTTCTGCATGATTTAAATACGTCGTGTGGGGAAGATGGAGCATAGCCAGACTATATGATTTTGTAGGGATAACTTTCTTTGGCCATGATATTTTGAGAAGACATGATTGCTTTGTTAGTATGCTTGAAATATTATTGTCTTTATGTCAAATGATAGACTATTGCTTCGAATCACTCGTGTTTTAGTATTCATGTTGTGATTAGATTATATGATCAAGATTATGCTAGGTAGCATTCCACATCAAAAATTATCTTTTTTATCATTTACCTACTCGAGGACGAGCAGGAATTAAGCTTGGGGATGCTAAAACATCTTCGACGTATCTATAATTTTTGATTGTTTCATGCCAATATTCTACAACTTTCATATACTTTTGGCAACCTTTTATACTATTTTTTGGACTAACATATTGATCCAGTGCCCAGTGCCCAGTGCTAGTTCTTGTTTCTTGCATGTTTTTTGTTTCACAAAATATCCATACCAAACGAAGTCCAAACGTAATAAAAACTTACGGGGATTTTTTTGGAATATTTATGATTTTTGGGAAGAAGAATCAACGTGAGGCGATGCACGGGGTGCCCACAAGCCCTGTCGCCGCGGCCAGGGAGTGGTCCCGTGGCAGGCAGGCTTGTGGCCACTCCTTAAGGTGGTTGGAGCCCTTCTTTCGGTGCAAGAAAGATAATATCCTGAAGAAAATCGTGTTAAACTTTCAGCCCAATCAGAGTTACGGATCTCCGGGAATTTAAGAAACGGTGAAACAGAGAATCTGGGAGGGTAGAAACACAAGGACATAGAGAGAGATCCAATCTCGGAGGGGCTCTCGCCCCTGCGCCACCATGGACACTATGGACCAGAGGGGAAACCCTTCTCCCATCTAGGGAGAAGGTCAAGGAAGAATTAGAAGGAGCGGCGCTCTCTCCCCCTCTCTCCCGACGGCGCCGGAACGCCGCTCGGGACATCATCGTGTGACGGCGATCTACACCAACACCTCCGTCATGTTCACGAACAACTCCATCACCTTCCCTCATCTATATTCAGCGGTCCACTCTCCCGCAACCCGCTGTACCCTCTACTGTAACATGGTGCTTTATGCTACATATTATTATCCAATGATGTGTTGCTATCCTATGATGTCTGAGTAGATTATCGTTGTCCTATCGGTGATTGATGAATTGCTATGGTTGGTTTCATTTGCTTGTGGTTATGTTGCTGTTCTTTCGCACCCATCATATGATCACGCGCGTGCATCACATCATAGGGTTAGTTGTATATTGATAGGACTATGTATTGGCAGGCTAGAGTGACAGAAGCTTCAAACCTAGCATAGAAATTGATGCATATGGGATTGAAGGGGGACCAATATATCTTATAGCTATGGTTGGGTTTTACCTTAATGAACGTTAGTAGTTGCGAACGCTTGCTAATAGTTCCAATCATAAGTGCATAGAATTCCAAGTAAGGGATGACATGCTAGCAGAGGCCTCTCCCACATGATACTTGCTATCGATCTAGTAACGTAGTCAATTGCTTAGGGCCAATTCCGCAACTCCTACCACCACTTTTCCACACTCGTTAGACACTCGTAGTTGTTTCTTTATCTGACCAGCTCCTTGTTTTAGTTACGTGTTCTTTACTTTCTTGCAAGCCTATCCAATCACTCCTACAAAGTACTTCTAGTGTCATACTTGATCTATAATTCTTGCAATGGGAGAAGTGCTTGGTTTTGGGTTCATACCGTGCGGTGTCAACACCCAGTGACAGAAGGGGTAGTGAGGCACGCATCATGTTGTTGCCATCAAGGGTAAAATGATGGGGTTTATATCTATTGCATGCATTTATCCCTCTACATCATGTCATCTTGCGTAAGGCATTACTTCATTTGTTATGAACTTAATACACTAGATGCATGCTGGATAGCGGTTGATGTGTGGAGTAATAGTACTAGATGAAGACAGTATCGGTCTACTTGTCTCGGACGTGATGCCTATATGTATGATCATTTCCTTAGATATCATCATGACTTTGCGCGGTTCTATGAATTGCTCGACAGTAATTCGTTCACCCACTGCAATACTTGCTATCATGAGAGAAGCCTCTAGTGAACAATATGGCCCCGGGGTCTACTTGACATCATATATTGAGCTCTACACTTTTACTTTGTTGCACTTCCCACCTTCACATCTCACCTTGCAATTAATCATGAAGGGATTGACAACCCCTTTATAGCGTTGGGTGCAAGTTTGTTTGTTTTTGCACAGGTACATTGGTGACTTGTCTTGATACTCCTACTGGATTGATACCTTGGTTCTCAAATTGAGGGAAATACTTACTCCTACTGTGTTGCATCACCCTTTCCTCTTCAAGGGAAAAACCAACGCAAGCTCAAGAGGTAGCAGGGGTTCCTGGGCGTATATAGCCTCGGCTCGTTATTACGTGAGAGTGTCACGGTGGGGGTGTACCTAGGAGGTCGCGAGGACGCTTTGGCCTCGCGAGTGTCCCTACCACCGAGGCATTAGGCGCCTCATTCCGGAAGCCATTGGTGGACTGTGTTGATATCCTTCATCTTCCCCACTAGGAGTGGGATGTGCCCCTTCCATGTCGTCAGGGGGCCCTAGGCGTATACAGCCTCGGCTTGTTATTACGTGAGAATGTCACAGGATGAATTAGGTTCCGGAAGAATTAAAGGATGATGCAGGGTCGATGCACAGGCGGAGCGGAGGCACTACAGGGGCGGTGCAGGGTCGTCATCGGTAAACTTGCGGAGGTGCTAGAAGTTCCAGGCATTCTGGATGTGGACTCCATCTTGATTCTAAAGACGGACGGAGTCAGGCCTCGAGACGTGGACGACATTAAAAGGGCCTTCCCACATGGGCGAAAGCTTATGCAAACCTTCCCTGGATTAAACCCGCCTCAAGACGAGGTCGCCGACTTCGAGGGTCCTAGAGCAAATGTTGCGGCAGTGGTAGCGCCACAAGGCCTGCTGGTACCTCGCGGCTCAGAGAGAGGCCCGACAGCGCACCTCATCTCCGAGTACGAGGTCCGTCCCCCGCGCAGCCTCCTGACGTTCCTCATCGAACGCCAGGACCCGCGGGGAGCGGTCCTTGATTTCGTGGGGAAGAACCGCATCTTCTCTGTAGACAAGGAAGAACAGGGTCTCGCTGGTGGGCTTGGTTGCAGTGGTGTAGAAGGACTACAGTACCGACGGGAGCTCATCGACCAAACCTCGGCCGCAAGCCTCGAGCTTCTTCTTGAAACTCCTCACTTTGAGACCATGCAGGACCTCCCCGTTGGCGCGCTCTACCTGGCCATTGATCCGCGAATGGGCCACCTATGCGTAGCATATCTGCTCCGGCGGCAAGGGATTGGTTCCCTTCCAACCCCCGGTCACGCGCATCCATCCATTCCGCCACGAAGTCATCCAAGTCGGCTCCTTTGATGACCATGATTGTGCTGAATTCGATGTTGAAGTCCTGAAGCTCTATGTTCCACTCAGCAACTCTTCATGCCGCCTTTGGGTTGCCCACGATGTTTTCCCAGGGGTAAGCGGAGATGACCTTGATCGGGTGTCCCTCGAAGTAGTGACGCAGCTTGCATGAGGCGACGAGGAGCGCCAGAATGGGTTTCTTCTGCATGGGGTAGCGCGAGCGGGCGTCCCGTAGTACCGTGCTCACGAAGTACACTGGGTGTGATACGTCTCCGTCGTATCTATAATTTTTTATAGTTTCATGCCAATATTCTACAACTTTCATATACTTTTGGCAACTTTTTATACTATTTTTGGGACTAACATATTGATCTAGTGCCAAGTGCCAGTTCCTGTTTGTTGCATGTTTTTTGTTTCGCAGAATATCCATACCAAACGAATTCCAAACGTAATAAAAACTTACGGGGATTTTTTTCGAATATTTATGATTTTTGGAAAGAATAATCAACGTGAGGCGATGCACGGAGTGCCCACAAGCCCTGTCGCCGCGGCCAGGGAGTGGGCCCGCAGCAGGCAGTCTTGTTGCCACTCCTTAAGGCGGTTGGAGCCCTTCTTTCGCCGCAAGAAAGATAATATCTGGAAGAAAATCGTGTTAATATTTCAGCCCAATCGAAGTTACGGATCTCCGATAATTTAAGAAATGGTGAAACACACAATCTGGGAGCATAGAAACAGAAGGACACAGAGAGAGAGATCCAATCTCGGAGGGGCTCTCACCCCTCCGCCGCCATGGAGACCATGGACCAGAGGGGAAACCCTTCTCCCATCTAGGGAGGAGGTCAAGCAAGAAGAAGAAGGAGGGGGGATCTCTCCCCGTCTCTCCCAGCGGCGCCGGAATGCCGCCCGGGACATCATCGTGTGACGGCGATCTACACCAACACTTGTGTCATCTTCACCAACATCTCCATCACCTTCCCCATCTATATTCAGCGGTCCACTCTCCCGCAACCCGCTGTACCCTCTACTTTACCATGGTTCTTTATGCTACATATTATTATCAAATGATGTGTTGCTATCCTATGATGTCTGAGTAGATTATCGTTGTCCTATCGGTGGTTGATGAATTGCTATGGTTGGTTTAATTTGCTTGTGGCTATGTTGTTTTCCTTTGGTGCGCATCATATGATTACGCACGTGCATCACACCATAGGGTTAGTTTTATGTTGATAGGACTATGTATTGGTAGGCTAGAGTGACAGAAGCTTCAAACCTAGCAAAGAAATTGAGGCATATGGGATTGAAGGGGGACCAATATATCTTATTGCTATGCTTGGGTTTTACCTTAATGAACCTTAGTAGTTGCGGACGCTTGCTAATAGTTCCAATCATAAGTGCATAGAATTCCAAGTAAGGGATGACATGCTAGCAGAGGCCTCTCCCACGTGATACTTGCTATCGATCTAGTAACGTAGTCAATTGCTTAGGGACAATTCCGCAACTCCTACCACCACTTTTCCACACTCGTTAGACACTCGTAGTTGTTTCTTTATCTAACCAGCTCCTTGTTTTATTTACGTGTTCTTTACTTTCTTGCAAGCCTATCCTATCACTCCTACAAAGTACTTCTAGTGTCATACTTGATCTATAATTCTTGCACTGGGAGAAGTGCTTGGTTTTGGGTTCATACCGTGCGGTGTCAACACCCAGTGACAGAAGGGGTAGTGAGGCACGCATCATGTTGTTGCCATCAAGGGTAAAAAGATGGGGTTTATATCTATTGCATGAATTTATCCCTCTACATCATGTCATCTTGCGTAAGGCGTTACTTCGTTTGTTATGAACTTAATACACTAGATGCATGCTGGATAGCGGTTGATGTGTGGAGTAATAGTAGTAGATGCAGACAGTATCGGTCTACTTGTCTCGGACGTGATGCCTATATGTATGATCATTTCCTTAGATATCATCATGACTTTGCGCGGTTCTATGAATTGCTCGACAGTAATTCGTTCACCCACTACAATACTTGCTATCATGAGAGAAGCCTCTAGTGAACAATATGGCCCCGGGGTCTACTTGACATCATATATTGAGCTCTACACTTTTACTTTGTTGCACTTCCCACCTTCGCATCTCACCTTGCAATTAATCATGAAGGGATTGACAACCCCTTTATAATGTTGGGTGCAAGTTTGTTTGTTTTTGCACAGGTACATTGGTGACTTGTCTTGATACTCCTACTCGATTGATACCTTGGTTCTCAAACTGAGGGAAATACTTACTCCTACTGTGCTGCATCACCCTTTCCTCTTCAAGGGAAAAACCAACGCAAGCTCAAGAGGTAGCAGGGGTCCCTGGGCGTATACAGCCTCGGCTCGTTATTATGTGAGAGTGTCACGGTGGGGGTGTACCTAGGAGGTCGCGAGGATGCTTTGGCCTCGCGAGTGTCCCTACCCCCGAGGCATTAGGCGCCTCATTCCGGAAGCCATTGGTGGACTGTGTTGATTTCCTTCATCTTCCCCACTAGGCGTGGGATGTGCCCCTTCCGTGTCGTTGGGGGGCCCTAGGCGTATATAGCCTCGGCTTGTTATTACGTGAGAGTGTCACGGGACGAATTAGGTTCTGGAAGAATTGAAGGATGATCCAGGGTCGATGCAGAGGCGGAGGGGAAGCACTTCAGGGGCGGTGTAGGGTCGTCATGGGTAGAACTTGCGGAGGTGCTAGAAGTTCCACGGATTCTGGATGTGGACTCCATCTTGAGTCTAAATACGGACGGAGCCAGGCCTCGAGACGTGGACGACCTTAAAATGGCCTTCCCACATGGGCGAAATCTTATGCAAACCTTCCCTGGATTAAACCCGCCTCAGGACGAGGTCGCCGACTTCGAGGGTCCTGGAGCAAATGTTGCGGCAGTGGTAGCGCCACAAGGCCTGCTGGTACCTCGCGGCTTAGAGAGAGGCCCGACAGCGCACCTCATCTCCGAGTACGAGGTCCGTCCCCCGCGTAGCCTCCTGACGTTCCTCATCGAACGCCAGGACCCGCGGGGAGCGGTGCTTGATTTCGTGGGGAAGAACCGCATCTTCTCTGTAGACTAGGAAGAACAGGGTCTCGCTGGTGGGCTTGGTTGCAGTGGTGTAGAAGGACTACAGTACCGACGGGAGCTGATCGACCCAACCTCGGCCGCAAGCCTCGAGCTTCTTCTTGAAACTCCTCACTTTGAGACAACGCAGGACCTCCGCGTTGGCGCGCTCTGCCTTGCCATTGATCCGCGAATGGGCCAGCTATGCGTAGCATATCTACTCCGGCGGCAAGGGATTGGTTCCCTTCCAGCCCCCGGTCAGGCGCATCCGTCAATTCCGCCATGAAGTCATCCAAGGCGACTCCTTTGATGACCATGGTCGTGCTGAATTCGATGTTGAAGGCCTGAAGCTCGATGTTCCACTGAGCAACTCTTCCTGCCGCCTTTGGGTTGCCCAAGATCTTGGGTAAGCGGAGATGACCTTGATCGGGTGTCCTTGGAAGTAGTGACGCAGCTTGCATGAGGCGACGAGGAGCGCCAGAATGGGTTTCTTCTGCATGGGGTAGCGCGAGCGGGCGTCCCGTAGTATCGTGCTCACGAAGTACTCGGTGTGATACGTCTCCGTCATATCTATAATTTTTGATTGTTTCATGCCAATATTCTACAACTTTCATATAATTTTGGCAACTTCTTATACTATTTTTGGGACTAACATATTGATCCAGTGCCAAGTGCCAGTTCCTGTTTGTTGCATTTTTTTTGTTTCGCAGGATATCCATACCAAGCGAGTTCCAAGCGTAATAAAAAATTATGGGGATTTTTTAGGAATATTTATGATTTTTGGAAAGAAGAATCTACGCGAGGCGATGCACGGAGTGCCCACAAGCCCTGTCGCCGCGGCCAGGGAGTGGGCCCGCGGCAGGCAGTCTTGTGACCACTCCTTATGGTAGTTGGAGCCCTTCTTTCGCCGCAAGAAAGATAATATCTGGAAGAAAATTGTGTCAATATTTCAGCCCAATCGAAGTTACGGATCTCCGGGAATTTAAGAAACGGTGAAACGCAGAATCTGGGAGCGCAGAAACAGAAGGACACACAGAGAGAGATCCAATCTCGGAGGGGCTCTCGCCCCTCCGCCGCCATGGAGACCATGGACCAGAGGGGAAACCCTTCTCCCATCTAGGGAGGAGGTCAAGGAAGAAGAAGAAGGAGGGGGGATCTCTCCCCCTCTCTCCCGGCGGTGACGGAACGCCGCCCGGGACATCATCGTCTGACGGCGATCTACACCAACACCTCTGTCATCTTCACCAACATCTCCATCACCTTCCCCCATCTATATTCAGCGGTCCACTCTCCCACAACCCGCTGTACCCTCTACTTTACCATGGTGCTTTATGCTACATATTATTATCAAATGATGTGTTGCTATCCTACGATGTCTGAGTAGATTATCGTTGTCCTATCGGTGGTTGATGAATTGCTATTTTTGGTTTAATTTGCTTGTGGTTATGTTGTTGTCCTTTGGTGCCCATCATATGATCGCGCGCGTGGATCACACCATAGGCTTAGTTGTATGTTGATAGGACTATGTATTGGCAGGCTAGAGTGATAGAAGCTTCAAACCTAGCATAGAAATTGAGGCATATGGGATTGAAGGGGGACCAATATATCTTATTGCTATGGTTTGGTTTTACCTTAATGAACGTTAGTAGTTGTGGATGCTTGCTAATAGTTCCAATCATAAGTGCATAGAATTCCAAGTAAGGGATGACATGTAGGAGAGGCCTCTCCCACATGATACTTGCTATCGATCTAGTAACGTAGTCAATTGCTTAGGGACAATTCCGCAACTCCTACCACCACTTTTCCACACTTGTTAGACACTCGTAGTTGTTTCTTTATCTAACCAGCCCCTAGTTTTATTTACGTGTTCTTTACTTTCTTGCAAGCCTATCCTATCACTCCTACAAAGTACTTCTAGTTTCAAACTTGTTCTAGGTAAAGCAAACGTAAAGTGTGTGTAGAGTTGTATAGGTGGTTGATAGAACTTGATGGAATATTTGTCCAGCCTTTAGCTGCTCGTTGGGTTCGACACTCTTACTTATCGAGAAAGGCTACAATTGATCCCCTATACTTGTGGGTTATCAGGGTGCTTGACGAGGACGTGATCGGCCAGGGCGTCGCGATCCTTGGTGGCTTCAGGAGGTTGGGACGCTTCATCATCCGGAGGGAAGGCCAGGGCCTCAGGAGGACAAGGCTCTTCAAATCCTGATTCACCAGTCTGGACCTTGGGTCCCTCCACTCGCAGGGAAGTTGGAGCTTGCGGGTCGCATGAGCCCTCTGGAGCATCGGGCGAGGGCCCGCTGTGGCTTCCCAAAGTAGGTCCCTTTCCATCTCGCTCCTCCCTTACTGCCACCAAAGCGGCGCTGGCGGAGTGTGCGGTGGCAGCAAGGTACAGAAGCAGGGGCTCCCGAGGGAGAGGCGCCACCATGACCGGCGGGCTCGTGAGGTAACGCTTGAGCTCTTCGAAGGCAGTGTCATCCCCTGGGGTCCACTTGAAGGGCCCTTCCTTTTCATGATCTTGAAGAAGGGCAGTGTCGGCTCACCAAGCTTGGAGATGAAACGAGCCAAGGAGGTGACACACCCTGCCAGCTTTTGCATTTCCTTGAGGATTGTGGGCTCTTATATTGGTTATGGCATTTACATTTACTAGGTTAGCTTCAATCGTCCGGTGCAACACCAGGAAACCAAGTAGCTTACCTGATGGGACTCCGAAGACACACTTCTCGGGATGGAGCTTCAGGTTCACCTCCTGGAAGCTGGCGAAGGTCTCTTCCAGATCCTCCACCAGGTTTTGGCTTTCCTTGACTTGACCACGATGTCGTCGACGTAGGCTCACTCATTCTTCGCGAGCTGCGGCCCCTAGGAAATGTTCATCAACCGCTGGAAGGTCGCCCTGGTATTCCACAGCCCGAAAGGCATACACTCGTAGCAGTACACCCTACACGGAGAGAGGAAGGCCGTCATCTCAACTTCCTCCACCGAAATCTTGATCTGGTGGTAGCCCGAGAAGGGGTCCAAGAAGCATAGAAGGTCGCACTCTGTGGTGGAGTCCACGATCTGGTCGATGCACGGTAGCGGGAACGGGTCTTGAGGGCAGGCTTTGTTGAGGTTCGTGAAGTCGACGCACATGCGCTCCTTCGCACACTTCTTCGGGACAACCACCGGGTTTTCCACCCACTCCGGTAGGGCACCTCACTTGTGACCCTTGCCTCCTTCAGCTTACGCACCTCTTGTGCTATGAAGGCTTGCTTCTCCGGAGCCTGCCTCCTTGCCTTCTGCTTCACCGGACGCTCGTTTGGGCATACCATGAGGTGCTCCTCGATGATGTCCCTGGGGACCCCCACAAGGTCGGAGGCACTCCAGGCAAACACGCTCTTATTGGCCCTGAGGAAAACCACCAATGCTTTCTCTTGGTCTTGGGCGAGATTCGCGCCGATGGAGAAGGTGGGGGTCAGGCTCCCTTCGTCCATCGGCACCAGCTTCGTCTCTGCCCGGTCCTGTAAAAATAACGGCTTCTTCTTCACGGGCGTGATGTCGAGGGTATCTCCTGGGTCCCCCACGACACGCGCCTCGCCCCTGGAGTCGGTACGCGCCGCGGCCGCGGCCTTTCGTGATAACTCGAGCACCCGTGAGGTGTCCTTGATGTCCCCCATGATGGTAAGCAAACCGCCGCTCCCTAGAATCTTTACGACGTTGTAGCCCGGGTGCGTCGCTGCCATGAACTGCGCGAGGGCGGGGTAGCCAAGTATAGCATTGTATAGAAGGTGGATGTGAGCGACGTCAAAGTCGATCCGCTCGGTGCAGAAGTTGGAGCGGGTGTCGAACGTAACAGGGAGACCGATCCGTCCGACAGGGACGACGAATCCCAGCATGACCCTAGAAAAGGGCTTCGAGGGCGCGAGCTGCTCTCGGGGCAACTGCAACGTGTCGAAGGCTTCCACTAAGATGACGTTGAGGCCCACGCCACCATTGATGAGGGTCTTGGAGACAGCCACGCAGGAGATGGTCAGCGTGCACAGCATGGGAAGCGCCCCGGCAGCCGTCATAGCCATAGGATGGTCGTCGGGGACGAAGGTGATGCCGACCTCTGGCCACACACGGTGTTCTGGGGGCTCGGGCCTTAGGCAGGCCGTCCCCCTGCGGTGCAGTAAACGCTTGACGTGGCGGCTGGAGCGTGGCGCCTACGATCCACCGAGAATGGAGACGACCGTAGGGGTGGCCCTGCCAGCTCGGACACCGTCCGCCGCCGCGGACCGGCGGTTGTCGATGGTTGAACTTGCCATGGTGCTGCAGAGCCGAGATCTGGTTCTTGCTATTGGCATGGAGGCCCCAAAACGCGCCCCCTACCTTGCGCGCCAAATGACGGATTTTGGGCTCCACAAAACCCTAGGGATTCGAACTATGGGGCGCTGAGAGGCCACTCAACATATTCGGTTTTCGGGACTCACTACATGTTGGGCAAGGCAAAGAACTCATGCAATGGTGAGGAGAACTCGGAACACAGTAGTTTACCCAGGTTCGGGCCGCTGCGCAGCGTAAAACCATACTCCTGGTTTTGGTGGATTGCCTCTCACGGAGATTAATGAACGAGATAGTACAGTGCTCTTGAGCCTCCGGAGGCCAAGTGGCTTGGTGTGTTGCTCTAGGGTTATGATGATCCCATGTCCCCCGTCTCGGGTATCCTACCCTCTCTATTTATAGTGGAGGTCAGGGTCCTCCTCCCTTATCGTAGGCGGGAAGGGATCCCACAACGGCCAGGTTTGGTGGGAGACAAGGGAACATACCTCCCCTGTCAAAAGTGGTCTTCGCCTGCAAAGTAACTATCCGCGTGGCAGAGAAGGGCCCATGGGTCTGCCCTACTGATGGGTGGTGGCGGCTTCGTTGCACCAGAAGGGAAACCTTTGGGAGATGCCTTTTGGACCCATGTACGCTCCTGCCCTCATTGCACCAAAAGGGGAACTGCACGGCTCTGCCATCTTTGGTTCGTCTATCCAGCTTCTGTGTCATCCTTGACTCCTAAGGCTGGGCCTTGCCTCGGAAGGCCTGCCGCTCCGGAGAGGTCCTGAGGAGGCCCCTGCGGGTCTTGATTCCATCCCTGCTCGTGAGGCTTGGCACCTCATGAGGGCCTTGTCGAGCCTGCTGTAGGTTGATCTATGAAGTGGGCCATCCATGGGCTGCAGACAGGCAAGTCTGGGTACCCCCATTCCTAGGACGCTGACAGGAAACCTTTAGAAGATGCCTTTGGAGCCCTGGTATGCGTGTCAAACAGAAAACTGCCCCGTCTTGTCATCTGTTGCTTGTGTGTCCTTCCATGGCGTCATCCTTGACTCGTGAGGCCCGACCTTGCCTTGAAATATCGGTCGCTTTGAAGGGGTCATGAGGAGGACCTCTGCGGGTCTAGATGTCGCCCTTCCTTGTGAGGCTTGACTCCTCGCAAGGTCCTTGTCCGCGGCAGTGCCGTTCCAGTCAAACTTGTGCTGACGAAGTGGGCCCGCCCTGGGCCGCAGGCACGTAGGTCTGGGTTCCCCCGTTCCTAGTACGCCGACAGAATGTGCCGGACCGGGACCTGCAGACAGAGAGTGCTGAAAGGGTCCTCAAACCACCCCACAAGTAGGGAGGAGGCACCACGAACAAAGCCACGCTTGCGGGCTAGACCATCAGCATTGCGGCAACACGGGCTGGTAGCGGCCATGGCCAGGAGTGAAGCATCGTGCACACCTCGTCTTTAGAGAACGCGTTAAAAGGTACCCACTAGATACATCAAAGTTGATGTTAAATTTCGTCAATAACCCTATTAGGAGAGCAAGAAGGCGGATGAGGGGGACATGTCATCACAAGATTCCACGTCGTAGCCTTCAGGAGCAAGCCTTGCCACCAAATCATCCACGTGAACCTCGACTCGTTCGTCCAGGGCGGCGCGGATCATCTCCGGCACTGGATCCACCACCGCAGCGAAGTCAAAGTACGGGTCAAGGCGAAGGAGGTGGCTCTTTTCCTGTGCGAGCGCGAGGGCCTTCCCAGCACCCGCCTTAAGACACTCCATGACGCGGAGGAAGAATCCCAAGTACCCAGCATCGTCAGGGACCAGGGGGCTGGAGACACTCTTGCCACACATGTTGCTCAAAGCGCAGGAGGCTCTCTTCTCAAGGGATTGGAACATCTGGGAGCATTCGAGTTGGAGGCCACGAGCACGGACCGCCACCTCGGGGGCCTCTTCAACCACGGAAGTTGCGCCTTTCACCTGTTTGCAAACTTGAGACAGTTTACCTTCGGAGGTAGCCTGGGCATCCAGCGTGTCCCGCCGATGTTTCACTTCCTGATCCAACCTTTTCCGGAGAGCATTGGCCTCATTTTTCAGGTGGCCACGGCGCTCGAGGAAGCGGGACTCCTGGAGCCTCAGATTTGCACAATAGTCAAGGATAAGGGAACGCTAGGCCTCCTCCACCCCCTTCGCTATCCTCTCCTGAAGCCCCACCTCATGAGAGGCCACGGATTCCTCGGCAAGCGACACCTCGCGCTCCCTCATTTCCAGACGGTCCTGCTCCAGGCTCTGCTCCAGCTCTACAAGCGCCAGCGAATCAGCGGGTGCCCGAGGGCCCACGCCGGCAGGAAAGAACTCGGTAGGAGGGCTCCTAGGGCGGCCCACAGCTGAGCCCACTCTTCGAGATCATCGTTACGGGTGCAAAGCTCTGTGTGGCGGTCCTTAGAGGCCCTGCGCCGACAATCAGCCTCCTGAGCCTTAGAAAGAGCATGCTCGCGGGCCTCCTCCACCACGGCGAGGGACCCCTCTGCCTCCATGCAGGCGTGCTCACGTTGTAGACGGCCGAGGTTCACGGCGACTTCATGCTAGCGCCACCCCGACGTAAGGCGCCGACATTCATCCTTGAGGCGGACTTCATTGATGGCAAGCCCCGCTCCGAGGCGCTGAAGGGCGTTCGCCGCGGTGCGTAGCAAACCCCATGGCATGGCACGTGAACCTCCGACAGGCTCCAGTGGCCAACAAGATTTCTCATTTTCTACATGATGAACGGGAGAGGCGTGCGAGGAGCCTCTTGACCCAATTCCATGCTCGGGGGCTGGGGGCTCGCGCGCGGGCTCTTCTTCGGAAGGAAGCACCCCTTGAGGCCCCACCTCATTGAGCAGAAGGGGTCCGAAAGGGGGGCGGCACGACCCTAGGAAGGGCCGTAGGCGAGGGGAGTGGCACTCCTCTGGGAATCCGGAGGCCGCGGGTGAGGAAGACCGCGGGAGGCTCACGCACGGGGGACTCGGGAGGTTGAACCCCGCAGACTACAAGGGTAGAAACCACAAGATGCCCTGCGACCTCGGGAGCGGGCGGCGCCGACCCTCCTCCTTTTTCACCAACAGGGAGCGTGCATGACAAGGTTTTAGAAGGGAGGGGCAAAAATAAAGGACGAAGGGAGGTACGAGCGCTTACTTGTCTATGGCGACCCACTTCTTCCTCACCGGAGCCCACCGCTTCGAAGGGTGGCCGCCCTCTGGCGACCTCCTCTTCCGGCTGACATGTGTGGTCTGCCGAAGAGATCCAGTGGTCCTTGGCCGAGGCTTGAGGACGGGGGCGGAAGCATCCGCCATCGTCCAGTCACCACCACCAACCTTGGCTCGATCCGGAGTAAGACCCAGGGGAGCGGTCGGCGATGCACCGCCCACCCCGGTTGCGGGAGGGCAGCACATTCAGAGTTTTCATGGGCCGGGGCCCCGAGAGTCGAGGCCCCCCTTGGGGCACGTGTTCCCCCCAAGAAGGAACCCCCACTCGTCGAAGGGCGACATCTCCGCGACAAGAGCTTCAAGGGTCTTGAAGTTGTACAATGGGAGGACGGTCTGGGGAAGCCATTCAGGATCGTCACCGGTCAGTCGACGGAGCAACTCACACAAGACGTCGCGGGAGAGAGGTAGGACCTCGACTCTCATTGGGTCACAAGGTACCCGCGTAGGCCTACATCGGATGAGAGTGGCGCTGGGGAGGACCAATCCGTTGACAAGTAAACTCCCGCACCACCATCACCATTGTCACCCCCGCTCGCTTCAGCTTTCCAAGCCGAGTCAGGACCGGCATGAGCCAGGGGTCATTAAGCTTCTCGCGCCTCCACTCCCGATTCGGCGTTGCGGGGGTCAGCGGGGGCTGGAACATGACTCCGGCCTCTGCAGTTTCAACCTGCACCCACTGCTGCCGGAACCCCTCTGCTTTGGGGAGGAGCTCGGCGTCAAGGGCCCCCGGGACGGATGCGCCGTCCATTTTCAAGGACGCGCACCCAGAGCACTCCTCCTCGGAGACCAATTCGAGGGAGAAGAAGTTGTGAAGCAATGCTACGGAAGGGGTAACGCCAACAAAGGCCTCACACAAGAACGCGAAGGCCAAAAGGAGAACAAAAGAACTGGGGTCAAGATGGAGCGCGTGGATTTGGGAATGCAAAAGCACTTCGGTGAGGAAGCTAGGGAATGGCGACAGCACGCCATAAAGAAGAGCATGGATGTGAAGGGGAACCGTGGGGGTCTCCATCTCGCCATGAGGCCACAAACCTGGCCTGATCTGGGTGCCCCCCACTCGTTGGAGCCGGCCGCGACCACTAGTCGGATCTTCTCCAACCCCTTGAAGTTCACCACCGTTGACTTGCCCAACACGGGTCGAGGCACCGTCGAGACGATCGGGCCCAGCGAGGCTCCGTCTTTACCCCCTTTCCAAATCATGACGGGGAGGATGAGGGGAAGAAACGAAGCGGCGCGCGGGGGCACGACGCTGGGAGCCGGAATTGCACAGAAGGGTGAACCGACGGAGAAATCGGCGGGATACGGCGGTGGCTCCCAGATGCGGGTCAAGTAGTTCGGCAAGCCCTACTGAGGCTCGTCTGGCGCGGATAAGACAGGAAGACGAGCTCTCAGTTCATCATTTATATGGCCTGGCCTGCAAGCAATTAGGGCCCGCGGCGCTTCGGTCCTCCCCCAAGGCTTCTCCTAGAAGCCAACCCGAGCACACCACGGGCCCGTGGGCTTCTGTCGATGTTCTGGGAATGGGGGAACCCAGACATGCCTGCCTGCGGCCCAGGGTTGGCCCACTTCATCAGGCAAACCAACGGGCACAGCACCACCAGAGACAAGGCCCTCGCGAGGGGCCAATCCTCGCGAGGAAGAACAACATCAGGACCCATAGGGGGCCTCCTCATGACCCCTCCTGAGCGGCGAATATTCCAAGGAGAGCCTGGCCTCAGGAGTCAATGATGGCGCGGCGGAAGGACATGCGAGAAGCGGACAACAGGGCAGCGCAGTTTCCCCTTTAATGCAAATGGGTCATGGATGTACCGGGATTCCGACGGAATCTTCCAAAGGTTTCCATTCTGGTGCAACAAAGCCGTCGCCGCCCGCCACTAGGGCAGACGTCACCCCCGGGCCCATCCCTGCAGCGTTGACAATCACTTTGTAGGCCAAGACCACCTTTGGGCAGGGAAGCATGTTCCCCTGTTCCCCTTCAAAATTGGCTATTGTGGGATCCCTTCCCGCTGAAACAATAAGGGAAGAGGACCAGGGCCGCCACTATATATAGAGGATAGGTTGCTCCGTAGAGGGGGCGACTCATTCATTCTCCCATGGGCACAACACCAAACCTCCGGAGGCCCTCAAGAACATTGTACTAGTTCATCTACCCACCTCCAAGAGAGGCAATCCACCAAAGCAGGAGTAGGGTATTACGCTTTTGAGCGGCCCGAAGAAAGGTAAACTGTCGTGTTCTGTGTCTTCCTGACCATCGAGTGAGTTTCTTGCCTCGTCCATCGAGTAGCGAGCTTGGCGAGGTTAGGCCGTGAGAGATCTTCGTACATGCCCCAGAGTTAGAATATTTAGGGTTTTGCGGAGCCCGGAATCCGACAGGATCCATTCGCTCTACCTCGTATCGATCAAGTGATCGACTCGACGGCCGGCTGCAAGGTGTTGTCCTTCCTGGACGCCTACTCACGCTACCACCAGATTAAGCTTAATCTGGCCGATCAGATTAAAACGTCTTTTATTACCCCTTTCGGGGCATTTTGCTATATCACCATGGTGTTCGGGATGAAAAACGCCGACGCCACATTCGAGCGGTGCATGCAGCGATGCCTCTACATACAGATTGGCCGCAACGTGCATGTTTACATGGACGACGTCATGCTCAAGACCATGAAGAGCCACACCCTCTTGGACGATCTCAAAGAGTCATTCACGAGCCTGCATGAGTTCAGATCCTTCTGAACCCGGGGAAATGCGTGTTCGGCGTCCCAGCCGGCCAGCTCCTCGGTTTCCTTGTTTCCGAGCGGGGAATCAAGGCCAATACGGAGAAAATCCGGGACATTGAGCGGATGCCTCGACCAACCAACCTGGCCGGTGTCCAGAAGATCACTGATGGCCTCGCCTCACACAGACGCTTCATCAGCCGACTAGGAGAGAAGGCCCTCTCCCCCTACCGTCTACTCAAGAAAGCAGACAACATCATCTGGAGCGAATAGGCGGATGAGGCCCTGCATGACCTCAAGCGCGGGCTGACCAACGTGCTCGTTCTACTCGTGCCGGCTAACAACAATCTGATGCTGCTCTACACGTTGCGACTAGTCGCGTGGTGAGAATCGTCGTGGACATCGAGCGCTCGGAGTCGGACTGGGCTCAGTCGGTCCAACGACCGGTCTACTATCTGACCGAGGTGTTGTCCGCCTCCATGCAAAACTACCCTCATTACCAGAAGATGTGTTACCGTGTGTTTTTGCTGCCCAGAAGCTCAAGCCCTACTTCCAGGAGCACCCAATCATTGTGGTGAGCACCGCTCCCCTCGGGGAGATCACGGTCAACCAGTACGCAGCCAGGCGGATCACCAAGTGGGCCATCCAACTGGCCGACCACCAAATCTCCTACGAGTCTCGCACAGTCATCACATCCCTAGCCTTGGTAGATTTCCTTGTCCAGTGGGCGGAGACAGAGTACCTACCATTGCATTGCGATTCCACCCATTGGCGCATGTAGTTCGACAGATCAAAGATGCAGACCGGCCTCGGAGTCGGCATCGTCCCCTCTTCCCCAAAGGGGTACGGAGTGTAGTACGTCGTGCAAATCTGATTTGCGCATGAAACAACGTGGCGGAATACGAAGTGCTCACCCATGGCCTCCGGCTGGCTAGGGAGATCGGCATCCGACGCAATCTGTGCTTCACCAACTCCGGCCTGGTGGTGCAGCAAGTCACTGGCGAGTGGGATGCCACAGACGCAAACATGGCAGCTATCATTTACTAGTACAACACCTAATCGGTGGGTTCGAAGGCTGCGATTTCCACTACGTCCTTCGATCCGACAACCAGACCGCCGACACACTCGCAAACATTAGCTCCACCCGACAGCCATCCTAGCCGGCGTATCCCTCGAGCATCTGCGTAAGCCTTCCATTACGCCATCACCGGAGTCTGAGCCCATCTTCATCCCGACAAACCCGGGGGCTGCTCCACCGGTCTTGGGGGCTGCCGGCGCCGACTCGGGGACAGCCCCATCCAGCTCGGGGGTTGCCGCCACCTTCTCTTTGGCTGCGGTCCGTGCCAACTTACCGCCTGCTCCAGCCGGCCTGTGGGATGCTTCCCCCGGCCCCGGGGTTGCCGGCCTCGCTTCGGGGCCTCTCTCGTCCAACTCCGGGATCGTGGCAGCCGGCCTGCCGGCTGTCGACCCCGCCCTAGTAAGCCCAGTGGCATCGACCGTGCTAACAGTGGTCACAGCCCATCCTGGGCGCAATCCTTCCTCGACTACATCAAAAGCGGCAAACTGTCTGCCGATGAGGTTGAGGCCCAACAAATCCAACGGTGTTCCGCCGCCTACACCATCATCAACAATGAGCTTGTCAAGTTTAGCGTGTCTAGGGTGTTCCAGCGGTGCATCGAGGCAGAGTAGGGCCGCGATATTGTCACACCCTGTTTTCACTTCACTTTTACTGTAGTTCAAAAATCTGAGTTTATTAAAACTTTTAAAAACCAATGTTGTGAGTGCCATGGTTGTCATTGTATGTTTGTATGCTTGATTGTGTGACATCAAAAAACCATATTTTTCATGACGTAGATACTCTCAAAATCCTTTTTCTTATTTCTGACAACTTCAAAACCCTGCTTTGGGTTGCACTACAAGTCCTCGAAAGCAAGGGAGTGCTCTTACCCAAAGTTGGTCATTTGGTTCTAAAACTATTTTAGCTCACAAAAACCATAAAATAATTATTTGATAAATTATTTTTGTATTTTATTTGCATGTCCATTTCTGAGGTGAGAAATGATATTTCTTATATGGAATAAAACTTTTCAGCCTTAGAAAAATCTGAGAAAAATTGGAGATACTCAGAGGACATATTTTCCATACATAAGATTTTCAACCCCTATTTATATTCATAATATTTCAGTAAATCCTTTAAAACCTATTCCCTCTGTTTTGATCTTTTGGGAATATTTCCAAGGGAAATAATTACAATAAAATCTCAGAAAATTCCAGCAACCTTCCCAAGCTATATTTAGTGGCCACACCAAGTTTCACCTCATTCCAAGGTAGTTTAGTTCACTCAATAATGCCAAAACCCTTTCTGTCTAGGACCAAGTTGAAACATCTCTACATTACAAACTTTATCCAAATGGGATGAAACTTTATGGGAGTGTTCAACACCCCAAATGAGGAGCCTCTGCCAAAAATGGGATTTGTATGAAGTGATTTACCCACATTCCCTTTGGAAGGGACAGATGTGCCATTTGGGGGGTAATTTCTAGTTTGCGTTGCCAAAATCATCCAATGAGGCTCAAATTTGGTGGACATCTTATTTCTGCACCCAAGCTAATCATGTTAACTCTCACCACTAGTGGTGAGGTGTTGCTACTCCAAACACCTGTCGAACACCTACTCCCATTATAGAAAAATAGCTCCTACCCCACTCCACACTTAAGCTCTTCCCTCCAAACCTTTTGACCAAGTTGCCAGCACCACTCCCCAACTGCACGAGAGTGGCCCCTCTTTGAATCCAAGAAGAAGGCCCTAAAATCCCCATTCTAACTTCTGGTCTAGCACTCGCATGTCTTCTTTCCTCTCCACCCATGGGCAACAGTGAGCCCCTCGGCTCCCAAACGACTAGGCATCTCCAAGCAAAGCCCCAGTACAACCCAGACAAGGCCAAAGCGCCCCTGAGCGCGCCAGCATGCCGTGGCATGCCAAAATTGCGCTCTGGGCACACTGCTGGGCACACCCAAAGCCAGGGTGGCCAGCTCGGCCGCTTCAAACCTCCCCCTATTGCCATTTCAAGTCCCCGACCACCTCTGTGCATCAGGGCAGCTCCAGGGCCCTTCCTCCCTCGCTCTGTTGACCGGAGTAACGTGTGCCCACGCGCGCTAAATCCACCAGAAGGTTGTGGCCACGCGTGCACGCTCCACCTTGCTCTCTCGCCCTCTCAGTGGGTCACGGAGGTCCCAAGACCATGCCCGCACACCGTGGTTTCGACCTCGAAGGCTCACTTTTCCTCCTGCGAGCTACGGTGAAACCACCGGCGCCACCAGCTCTATACACCGTCGGGAGCCTATAAATAGGGCCCCCTCGCTCCAGCACCTCCATCCCACCTCTCCAGAGCCTGAATTCCACCACAAGCCTCTCCAGTTGAGCACAGCGAGCTCCTGCGCTCGATATCAACCGGGGCCCCGCCGCTTTGGAGCTTCGTCAATCTCGGGCTACGGTCCAGCTCCGGTGCTCCTTTCACCTCCTACGGGTTTCTAGCAACCCCAGGGAGCTTTCCCATCACCTCCCCGAGCTTATCCACACCCGTAGCACCCCAGTTCATCGACCTCCCGAAACTGCTCCGCCGTTGCACCTCGTCGCCGGTGAAGCAGGGCCTCCCCGTCAACCTCTCGACCACCAACAGGTAGGCGATGGTAGGTTGGTTCCATTTCTTCCCTTCGTTGGGCTCGAGGCCCTCGGTAGCATCGCCAATGAGCCTCCCCTCCTCTCCGTCCCGAGGAGGCAGATGACCCCGACAGGTGGGGCTCACCTGTCGGTGGCTCCTGTCTCCCCTCCCACTCCTCTCTGCCGTTGACCGCAGGGGCCCCTTGGTCAGGTTTGAACCTAGCCGCGCGCGCGCGTGGGCTGATTGGCTGGCTGGCCAGCTGTGCTGGCCCAAGCCATAGGCCGAGCCAGGCGTGAGCCTAGTCTCTTTTTCTTTTTCTGTTAATTCTATTTTTGGAAGATTTTTCTGAAAATAATTATTCAATATATTTTTAATATTCTTCCACCATAATTCTTCTAAAAATGAGTAGTATTTAACAAAGCCTTAAAACAATTTTTGAGACAACCTTTCTGTTTTATAATAATTAAAAGGCTATTTTGGAATTGTTTTGCTTCTGTTAAAGTACTTCTAAAAATGATCTTTTCACTAAAACCAGAGACAAGTATTTTTAAAATAACAATATGGGTTTATCGGAATTAAACAACATTTTTAAAGTGACTTTGTGATTTGTTTTTGAGTGAGCTACTTATTGCTTTTTATTTATTACGACGATAGAAACCACGTTTGACGAAGGAGTTGGACTTGAAGATCCCGAATACCCCGGATACTTAGCTGATCAAGGCAATCAGCCCTTTGACCATGTCTGGGCATATGTTATATTGCATGCTAGTAGAACAAATATTTCCGTTGCATACGATCATAAGTATCGATAAATCATTGAAGTGATGTTAGCGCTGGCTCCTCCGGAGCATTTGCATTTTGAGCATGATCCTACCACCTATGTGGGTCACGCTGATACCATGTTGATAAGTAGAACTAAGCATAATTATAGCATGAGCATGATGATGGTATAAATCAAATGTTTTTGAAAACCCCGTTGGGTGCCACTAATGCCCGAGGGTGATGATGAGTTAGGTGACCACTTTTGGTGAAGTGGGGCACCGGGTATTTTGGTGTGAGTGGTTTCGGAAATGGGAATAGATTGATGATGTGTCGACCGTCCCAACCTTACATGTGCGACCACGTTACCCCTTTATGGGACGGGGATTTGTTGACTACTCTCGTCAGTACTAGGAAAGAGCCATATTACTAGTGGCGGGAGTGATGTGTAGTCGACTATGCTGTTTTTACGTGTTCCGGGCACACCGTTGGTCTCCGCATGGATGATACTATCCAGAGTCGGTGCTCGTAATACATACATCATGTGGGCTGGGTATCAATCGAGTGGACCTATTTGTCTAGTATCGTCACGGGAAAGGCATTGATCGAGTACTTACCTCGGGTATGTTATATACCGCGAGTCATGGATGACAGCGTACAACCTCTGGAGAGTGTAAAACTATTCGAATAGCCGTCTCCATGGTCAAGGACAGTTGGGTGGTGCTGCTTAAACTTCATCCAGTCGTTTCTGCATAAACCAAGTGTGTATGAGCTTGTGTTAAATGGTGTTAATATGAAAGAGTTGATATGACCAAGTTTGGTGACTTGGCATATCGGGCGAACCCGGAGTGTTCAGCCCTTGACAGATATGTTGATATCTATAACCTATTCTTCTGAATACCATTTAGCTTATGTCGCACATCCATGAACATGTTTATTTACAGTCAAGCTGCTATCCACCAAAACTGTGTATTACTTGTTATTCTACCAATTGCATTGTTCATATCATGGGTTGTTTGCGAGTACATTCAAAGTACTCATTGGCTTGACACAGGTAATATTATTGACCAGACATGGAGGACCGGAGTTTGGAGAAGAGTACGTCATCGGAGACGGCCTTGCGAACTAGGACGCTTCCAGTCAGAATGCCTGTTGGTGTAGGCTGATGGCATGGGCACCCGCTTAGCCCTAGGATTTCCGCTACTAGTTGTATTAGTGTGATTTCGCCTTATAGCCCCTACATTGTGAACTTGACCTTATCAGTCATGTGTTGTAATATTTTCGGTACGTGGATGTAAGACTCTTAATATTCAACATATGTGTGTTCGGTGAGCATTCATCTCTGGGATCACTGAGCACGTTCATTCGGCGATCTCGACTCGTAAGTCGGGGTCCCCAAAGATATCCTCCTCGACATCCACAAGGGCGAGTATGGCCACCATGATGCCTCGGCTCCCTAGTGGCCAAGGCGTTCCACCATGGATTCTATTGGCCGTCTGCCCTGAAGGACGCAAAAGAGCTGGTCGACAAGTGCACTGGCTGCCAGCGCTTCATCGTGCGGTAACCAGCTGACCGCAGCCCTGCAAACCATCCCGCTCACGTGGATTTTCATTGTCTGGTGCCTGGACATGGTGGGCCTGTTCAAGACCGCCCGAGGCGGCGTGACGCATCTCCTCGTGGCCGTCGACAAATTCACGAAGTGGATCGTGGCTAGGCCAATCAAGAAGCTTGCTGGCCTGACGACCGTCACATTCATCAAGGACATCGTCGTCCTCTACGGCCTCCCCAACATCATCATCACCAATAACGGCAGCAATTTTGCCAAGGGCGCGCTCGCTTGGTACTACAATGAGCAAGGAATCCGGCTGGACCTCGTGTCCATAGCCCATCCGCAGTCAAACGGCCAGGCGGAGCGGGCTAACAGCCTCATCCAAGCCGGCCTAAAGCTCCAGATCATTGAGACGCTCGATCGACGCATGGGTCGAGGAACTCCTATCTGTGCTACGAAGCCTGCGGACCACGCACAATCGGTCGACGGGTTTCACCCCCTTCTTCCTAGTGTATGGGACCAAACCAATCATCCCTACTCACATCGAGTTCGACTCGCAACGAGTCACCCTCTACACAGAGGCTAATGCACAAAAAGCCCTAGAAGAGGGTCTCGACCTCCTCGAGGAGGCACGCGAGCTCGCGCTCTAGAGATCAAAAAGCAAAGAGATGGGGCGGATAGGAAAAGTTGACAAGGGAAGTGCACGGTCCGGCTGCGCTACTTGGTTCATTCAAAGCCTAACTTGCAAGAGCCTAAAATACCAACACCGTGCCTCCCCCAGCCCACTCCTCGCCCGATCATAGTACACAAAGTAGGCTTGCCAACAGGAAAAAAAGCAAAGGGAGCAGGGCACATGGGAAAAACGACTAAGATAAGAAAAGTACTAAATGGGCCAGGAGACGGACACCAAGTTAAAGATAACTGCAATGCGTAAATAAAGATAGCGGTCCTAGGCCAAGATTGCATTACATCAAACCTACACCCCTAGTGAGTGGACTTGTTCATGACAAAGTTCATAAGTAAAGAAAGCAGGAAGCTAAAATTCTACACGATGGGCGGCTACGGTGCCACGTCCTCATCACCAGCCGGCGAGGGTATCTCACCCATGGCTGAATCACCGGCTGGTGGAACCTGCCGGCTGGACTCTGCGTCGATAGCCAGCGGAGTCCCTTGCTGCGGCATCTCCAAGTCGTCAGCCGGTGGATCCTCCGGCTGACCTCCGTGTCGACAGCCAACGGAGTCTCTTGCTGGGGCATCTCCACCTTGCCATTTGGGGAGGACTTCTACCACGCCTCAGCGTGGCCAACAAGCAGTTCAGTCGCCTCCGCAGAGCACGTGGCCGCCCCTACGATGTCCACCTTCTTACCTCGTCATCGATAGCAGGCTCCTCCGAGCTGGAGCCGATCTCCTCCTTGTTGTAGCTGAGCGGGACGCAGAAGTCATCCTTCGGAATGGGTGTGCCGTCCTCACCCAGCTCGGGGTAGTACGTATCTAGTGACGTGTAACTCGCGAGTTCGGTGGCACGAACGCCAATGGCCTCGTCGTGCCGCGCCAAGTCTACCCGCACCTCTGCCCACATGGTGGCCAGCTGGCCCAGGCCAATGCTTGGGTACCAGGAGAGGGCAAAGGCCAAGTCCATCCGAGCACCACCCCTCGCCGTCGACGCCCTCCATGCATCGAACCACCCAATGTCATCGTCAAAACTAGCAGATCTCGGGTACGTGGTCCCAAACTATGGAGCTTAGATCGATGGATTGCAGGAGAGAGGGGTAGACAATGTTTACCCACGATCGGGACCTCTTGAGGAGGTAAAACCCTACGTCATGCTTGATTATATTAATGGGGAAAGTTGATTACAGAGTTGATCTACCTCGAGATCATATGATCTTACTCTAGATGAGATAATCCCCCTCTATGTACAAGGGCTTCTGGTTTATATAGACACCAGGACCCCTAGGGTTACATGTTACCGACATAGATCGGTAGTAGACGGGCCGAATAGGTCTTCTTCTTCTTGGAGTGCACGCCTGTATTTGGAGATTTCCATCCTGATCACGTAGTCGTCAGATAATCCGGTTCTTCAATAACGCAACCCATATGATCGGCCCATGAGGGACAACGTGACTGCTCGAGGGTCCCTTAATCCGGAACTCCCTCAGTAGCCCCTGAACTGTCCTTCAACGTCGATGAGTGTGGCCTTCCGCAGCCGAGCACATAAACAAATCGACTTGCACGGTGAGTTCTCTTTATATTCGGCCAACATCGCCTTAGTCATTTCACTAACGTAGTGTTATCGAAAACAGGCATCATTAAATCCTGATGCTATTAACAGCGTGAAGGTGAATAGTAACTCATTCTGACAACTCCTGTGACAAAAAGTCACAATAACAAGTAATGAGCAAAACTCGAGTCATGGATCGAGGCCAGTTTCCCCAGGGCACGTTCCATCATCAACACATACCGTGTCCCGCATTTAAGGGGATTTCGATTTAAATCACCCGAGCCAATCTACGCACGCCCCAATGGTGCGGTTGTTTCGGGAAGTGGAGGAGCTGGTGGCACAGTAAGTACAAACCCTTGGGGTTCACGACCTCCCTTTTTAAAAGGGGAAAAAGATCTAAAGCCCACCACAGGCATTCCAAACCCTTGCTCCTTCTTCTTCCTCGCCCGAACGCCCAGATCCATTCTGCCTCACATCTCTCTAGTCACCCTCCATCTAAAGCTCCGCAATGCCAGCTCAGGCGCTCATGGAAAATGGGAGGTCTCAAGTGTCTCCGAAGGAGACATTCAGGAGCTGAAGCACTGCGGCTACATCGCCATTGACATCGCCCACTGAGCACAAGAAAAGGGCCACATGGTTCCTACGCCAAGGCCTGGGGAGCGGGTAGTGTTCATCCCGCACTTCCTCCGGGGACTGGGCCTCTTGGTTCACCCCTTCGTCAGGGGCCTGATGTTTTACTATGGGGTGGATTTTTTTGATCTCCCCCAAACTCTATCATGCACATATCGGTGTTCATCACCGTCTGTGAAGCTTTTCTGTGGGTTCAAACGCACTTTGGTCTCTAGCTCAAGGTTTTTGGTGTTAAGCCGAAGTCGGTCAGTAGCCAGCATGTCGACTGCAGTGGGGCCGTGATAAGCAAGATTAGCCACGTGACATGGCCGGAAAGCACATCAATCGACACCATCAACAACTGGCAGAATGAGTGGTTCTATATCACCCAACCACGAGAAGAAAACTAGGCAGTGCCCGCCAAGTTCAGGTCTAGTCTCCCAGTGAGGATGACCTCATGGGGCTTGTATTCGCACATGCAGCAGCTACAAAACTGCATCAGGCAAATGGTGGAGTCCAATATCCGAATAGTCAATGTGGTTCACGTAGCGCTCCAGTTCCATATCCTTCCATGACACCATCGGGAAAACCCAATGTGATCACACGAGTCCGACGAGCCTTGGACAGTGCTCGAGTTCTACCGCCGCACCCGTCAAGACCTTTGACGGGTGGTGCTTAAACCACAACAAGAGTTGTTGGCCGTGGATGAAGATACCGGCCTAGACGACAATTCTCCCCCAATGGAGGTACGTCTGAGCTCTTTTATCCACTCGGAGCTTGGTTATTGTTAAAGATGTTACTATCCTTGCTCTTTTGCAGGAGTAGATGGAAGTGGCCAAGAACATAGAAGGCCCGGCTCCCCTGCGCTAGGAACCCCCGACTCCTCTGCTATAGCAGATGCTAGTAGAGTCGCCGTATGTGGCGCCAGACAACAAGAAGAAGGAGACATGTGGTGGTCTCTGTTCAAGGGGTCCTTCGGATACGAAATCCGAGGACACACATGCCTCCTCCACCCACAATGGGGAGCAAGCGGATGAGGAGGAAGAGAAAGACTCTCTTCAGGCGAGGAACAGGGTGGCACGAGAGGGGGCCGAAGAGGGGCTACCTACCCGGGCTCCAAAGAAACCCTGCAAGCGCAAGATTTCCCATCTCGGTGTGCGTTCGGACCACGACGAAGAGGTCCGGGCAGCCCTCCGCCGAACACTTAAGGTCAAGCCCCCGACCCAAAGGTACAGAGTCTACTCCTTAGTTTTAACAAAGTTATTTCAATATTTATCAGTAATGAGGACCGAGCTTTTTTTCCTATCATAGCTCGGTTCGGGATCTTACGACAGATCGAGTATCGCAGGGGGACTCGCTGCCCATCAAACTGGCCGAGAGTGGGAACGCTTCCCACAACACCCCGCCCCGAACTTCGGATGAGTTGGCCGAAGTGACGTCCCATCGAGCACCGCCAACCACTATCAAGGAGGTGATGGTCGACGTGGATACATCACGCGCCAAGGATCAGGAGATCTTGGCCGAAGAAGAGACACCAGCCTCTAAGGCCTGAGAGGTTCTGGCTGGTGTTAATACACCGGTCGCCGAGGGCCAGTAGATTTTGACCGAATTCCATACCTCGTTAATTGAAACTCCGGGGGTAGGTTACTACTCCGTAAGTAGGGAAAAGAACCTAATCCCCTCCGAGCATCGCCCGTAGATAAACTTGTTGGGGAACGTTGCATGGGAAACAAAAATTTTCCTACGCGCACGAAGACCTATCATGGTGATGTCCATCTACGAGAGGGGATTTCCGATCTACGTACCCTAGTAGATCGCACAGCAGAAGCGTTTAAGAAACGCGGTTGATGTAGTGGAACGTCCTCACGTCCCTCGATCCGCCCCGCGAACCGTCCCACGAACCATCCCGCGATCCGTCCCACGAACCGCTCCGATCTAGTGCCGAACGGACGGCACCTCCGTGTTCAGCACACGTACAGCTCAACGATGATCTCGGCCTTCTTGATCCAGCAAGAGAGACGGAGAGGTAGATGAGTTCTCCCGCAGCGTGACGGCGCTCCGGAGGTTGGTGGTGATCTAATCTCAGCACGGCTCCGCCCGAGCTCCGCGGAAACGCGATCTAGAGGTAAAACCGTCGAGGTATGTGGTCGGGCTGTTGTGGCAAAAGTTGTCTCAAATCAGCCCTAAACCCCCACTATATATAGGAGGGAGGGAGGGAAGGAGGCAGCCTCAAAACCTAAAGGTTTGGCCGAAATTGGAGGTGGAGGAGTCCTACTCCAATCCTACTTGGAGTAGGATTCCACCTTCCCACTTGGAAACTCTTTCCACCTTGTGTTTTTTCCTTCTCAAACCTTATGGGCCTTAGTGGGAACTTATTCCAGCCCACTAGGGGCTGGTTTATCTCTTCCCATAGCCCATGAGACCCCTTGTGGCGTTACACACCTCCTGATGGTCCCCGGCACCCCTCCCGGCACTCCCAGTACACTACCGATGAGCCCGAAACTTTTCCGGTAATGCACGAAAACCTTCCGGTAACCAAATGAGGTCATCCTATATATCAATCTTCGTTTCCGGACCATTCCGGAAACACTCGTGACGTCCGTGATCTCATCCGGGACTCTGAACAACATTCGGTAACCAACCATATAACTCAAATACGCATAAAACAACGTCGAATCTTAAGTGTGCAGACCCTGCGGGCTCGAGAACTATGTAGACATGACCCGAGTGACTCCTCGGTCAATATCCAATAGCGGGACCTGGATGCCCATATTGGATCCTACATATTCTACGAAGATCTTCTCGTTTGAACCTCAGTGCCAAGGATTCATATAATCCCGTATGTCATTCCCTATGTCCTTCGGTATGTTACTTGCCCGAGATTCGATCGTCACTATCCGCATACCTATTTCAATCTCGTTTACCGGCAAGTCTCTTTACTCGTTCTGCAATACAAGATCCCGCAACTTACACTAAGTCACATTGCTTGCAAGGCTTGTGTGTGATGTTGTATTACCGAGTGGGCCCCGAGATACCTCTCCGTCATACGGAGTGACAAGTCCCAGTCTCGATCCATACTAACTCAACGAACACCTTCGGAGATACCTGTAGAGCATCTTTATAGTCACCCAGTTACGTTGCGACGTTTGATACACACAAAGCATTCCTCCGGTGTCAGTGAGTTATCTCATCTCATGGTCATAGGAACAAATACTTGACACGCAGAAAACAGTAGCAACAAAATGACACGATCAACATGCTACGTCTATTAGTTTATGTCTAGTCCATCACATGATTCTCCTAATGATGTGATCCCGTTATCAAGTAACAAAACTTGCCTATGGCCAGGAAACCTTGACCATCTTTGATCAACGAGCTAGTCAACTAGAGGCTTACTAGGGACAGTGTTTTGTCTATGTATCCACACAAGTATTGTGTTTCCAATCAATACAATTATAGCATGGATAATAAACGATTATCATGAACAAAGAAATATAATAATAACTAATTATTATTGCCTCTAGGGCATATTTCCAACAGTCTCCCACTTGCACTAGAGTCAATAATCTGGTTCACATCACCATGTCATTTCAACGAATCCAACACCCATATAGTTCTGGGGTCTGAACACGTCTTGCTCATGAGAGAGGTTTTAGTCAACGGTTCTGAAACTTTCAGATCCGTGCGTTCTTTACAAATCTTTATGTCATCTTATAGATGCTGCTACTACGTGCTATTCGGAAATGCTCCAAATATCTACTCTACTATACGAATCAGTTTCACTACTCATAGTTATTCGGATTAGTGTCAAAGCTTGCATCGACGTAACCCATTACGACGAACTCTTTAACCACCTCCATAATCGAGAAAAATTCCTTAGTCTATTTAGTTAATAAGGATAAGTTTGACCGCTGATCAGTGGTTCAATCCTGGATCACTCTATGTACCTCTTAACAGACTTGCTCCAAGGCACACATCAGGTGCGCTACTCAGTATGGCATACTTTAGATTCTACGTCTAAGGCATAGAAGACGACCTTCGTCTATTCTCTTTATTCTGTCGTGGTCGGGTTTTGAGTCTTACTCAAATTCACACCTCACAACGCAACTAAGAACTCCTTCTTTGCTGATCTATTTTGAACTCCTTGAAAAACTTGTCAAGGCATGCATCTTGTTGAAACTTCTATTAAGCGCTTTCGATCTATCTCCATAGATCTTTGATGCTCAATGTTCAAGTAGCGCAATCCAGGTTTTCCTTTGAAAACTCCTTTCAAACAACCTTGTATGCTTTACAGAAATGCTAAATTACTTCTGATCCACAATATGTCAACTACATATACTTATCAGAAATTCTATAGTGCTCCCACTCACTTCTTTGGAAATACAAGTTTCTCATAAACCTTGTACAAACCCAAAATCTTCAATCATCTCATCAAAGTGTATATTCCAACTCCGAGATGCTTGCACCAGTCCATTGAAGGATCGCTGGAACTTGCATACTTGTTAGTATCTTTAGGATCGACAAAACCTTCTGGTTGTATCACATACAATGTTTGCTTAAGGAAACCGTCGAGGAAACAATGTTTTGACATCCTATGTGCAATATTTCAAAAATAATGCAACAACTACTAACATAATTCTAACAGACTCTTAGCATCGCTACGAGTGAGAAAGTCTCACCATAGTTAACTGTTTGATCATGTCGGAAACATCTTGCGACAAGTCGAGCTTTTCTTAATAGTGCCTTACCACCATCGTCGTCTGTCTTCCTTTTAAAGATCCATGTTTACTCAATTGTCCTATGACCATCAAGTAGTTCTTCCAAAGTCTACACTTTGTTTTGATACATGGATCCTCTCTCGGATTTCATGCCTTCCAGCCATTTGTCGGAATCCGGGCCCACCATTTCTTTCTCCATAACTCGTAGGTACACTGTTGCTCAACAACATGACCTCCAAGATAGGGTTACCGTACCACTCCGCAGTAGTACGCGACCTTGTCAACCTACAAGGCTTGTAGTAACTTGATCCGATGCTCGATGATCACCATCATCAGCTTTCACTTCAATTGGTGTAGGCGCCACAGGAACAATTTCCCGCGCCCTGCTACACACTGGTTGAAGTGATGGTTCAATAACCTCATCAAGTTCTACCACCCTCCCACTCAATTCTTTCGATAAAACCTTTCCTCGAGAAAGGATCCGTTTCTAGAAACAAACACTTTGCTTTTGGATCTGAGATAGGAGATGTACCCAACTGTTTTGGATATCCTATGAAGATGCATTTATCCGCTTTGGGTTCGAGCTTATCAGACTAAAACTTTTTCACATAAGTGTCGAAGCCCCGAACTTTCAAGAAACGACAGTTTAGATTTCTCTAAACATCAGTCTATACTGTGTCATCTCAACGGAAATACGCGGTGCCCTATTTAACAGAAATATGTGGTGCCCTATTTAAAGTGAATGCGGTTGTCTCTAATGCATAACCCATAAACGATAGTGGTAATTCAATAAGAGACATCATAGCATGCACCATACCGAATAATGCGTGGCTATGATGTTCAGACACATCATCACACTATGATGTTCCAGGTGGCATGAACTGCGGAACAATTTCCACATTGTCTTAACTGCGTACCAAAACTCATAACTCAGATATTCATTTCTATGATCATATCGTAGACAGTATATCCTCTTGTTACGACGAACTTCACTCCTGAAATAGAATTGAACTTTTCAATATTTCAGACTTGTGATTCATTAAGTAAATACTCTTGTATCTACTCAAATCGTCATTGAAGTAAGAACATAATGATATCCACTGCATGCCTCAGCACCCATTGGACTGCATACATCAAAATGTATCACTTCCAACAAGTTACTATCTTGTTTCATGTCAATAAAAACAAGGCCTCGCTCATGTGGTATGATTTGCATGTCACTAGTGATTCAAAATCAAGTGAGTATAAAGATCCATCAGCATGGAGCCTCTTCATGCAATTTATACCAACATGACTCAAGTGGCAGTGCCATAAGTAAGTGGTACTATCATCATTACCTCGTATATTTTGGCACCAATATCATGAACATGTGTAACACTAGGATCGAGATTCAATAAACCATTGAAGGTGATTATTCAAGCAAATAGAGTAACCATTATTCTCTGTAAATGAACAATCTTATTGCAATAAACACGATCCAATCATGTTCATGCTTAACGCAAGCACCAAAGAACAATTATTTAGGTTTAACATCAATCCCGATGGTAGAGCGAGTGTGCGACGTTTGATCATATCAACCTTGGAAACACTTCCAACACGTATCGTCACCTCGCCTTTAGCTAGTCTCCTTTTATGCTATAGCTTTCATTTCGTGTTACTAATCACTTAGCAACAGAACCGGTATCCAATACCCTCGTGCTACTAGGAGTACTAGTAAAGTACAGATCAACATCATGTATATCAAATATACTTCTTTCGAATTTTGCCAGCCTTCTTATCTACCAAGTATCTAGAGTTGCTCCGTCTCAGTGACCGTTCCCCTTATAACACAAGCACTTAGTCCCGGGCTTTGGGTTTAATCTGGGGTCTCTTCATTAGTGCAGCAACTGCTTTGCTGTTTCACGAAGTATCCCTTCTAGCCCTTGCCTTTATCGAAACTTAGTGGTTTTACTAACCATCAACTATTGATGCTCCTTCTTGATTTCTACTTTCGCAGTGTCAAACATCGCGAATCGCTCAAGGATCATTGTATCTATCCTTGATATGTTATAGTTCATCACGAAGCTCTCACAGCTTGGTGGCAGTGACTTTGGAGAACCATCACTATCTTATCTGGAAGATCAACTCCCACTTGATTCAAGCGATTGTCGTACTCAGATAATCTGAGCACACACTCAACAATTGAGATTTTCTCCGATACTTCATGGACAAAGAATCTTGTGGGAGGTCTCATACCTCTTAACAAGGGCACAAGCATGAAATCACAACTTCATCTCTTTAGAACATCTCTTATGTTCCGTGACATCTCAAAACGTCTTCGGCGCCTTGCTTCTAAGCCATTTAAGTATTTTGTACTGAACTATCGTGTAGTCATCAGAAACTTGTATGTCGGATGTTCACAACATCTATAGACGACGCTCGAGGTGCATCACACCGAGTGGTGCATTAAGGACATAAGTCTTCTGCGCAGCAACGAGGACAATCCTCGGTTTTAAGGACTCAGTCTGCAAAGTTTGCTACTATCAACTTTCAACTAAATTTTCTCTAGGAACATATAAAAACAGTAGAGCTATAGCGCAACCTACATCGTAATTCGCAAAGGCCATTAGACTATGTTCATGACAATTAGTTCAATTAATCATATTACTTACGAACTCCCACTCAAAAAGTACATCTCTCTAGTCATTTGAGTGGTACATGATCCAAATCCACTATCTCAAGTCCGATCATCACGTGGGTCGAGAATAGTTTTAGTGGTAAGCATCTCTATGCTAATCATATAAACTATACGATTCATGCTCGATCTTTCGGTCTCATGTGTTCCGAGGCCATGTCTGCACATGCTAGGCTCGTCAAGCTTAACCCGAGTGTTCCGCGTGTGCAACTGTTTTGCACCCGTTGTATGTGAACGTTGAGTCTATCACACCCGATCATCACGTGGTGTCTCAAAATGAAGAACTGTCACAACGGTGCATAGTCGGGGAGAACACAATTTCGTCTTGAAATTTAAGTGAGAGATCACCTCATAATGCTACCATCGTTCTAAGCAAGATAAGGTGCATAAAGGATTAACATTACATGCAATTCATAAGTGACATGATATGGCCATCATCATGTGCTTCTTGATCTCCATCACCAAAGCACCGGCACGATCTTCTTGTCACCGGCGTCACACCATGATCTCCATCATCATGATCTCCATCAACGTGTCGCCATCGGGGTTGTCGTGCTACTCATCCTATTACTACTAAAGCTACGTCCTAGCAATATAGTAAACGCATCTGCAAGCACAAACGTTAGTTTAAAGACAACCCTATGGCTCCTGCCGGTTGCCGTACCATCGACGTGCATGTCGATATTAACTATTACAACATGATCATCTCATACATACAATATATCACATCACATCGTTGGCCATATCACATCACAAGCATACCCTGCAAAAACAAGTTAGACGTCCTCTAATTGTTGTTGCATGTTTTACGTGGTGACCATGGGTATCTAGTAGGATCGCATCTTACTTACGCAAACACCACAACGGAGATATATTAATTGCCATTTAACCTCATCCAAGGACCTCCTCGGTCAAATCCGATTCAAGTAAAGTTGGAGAAACCGACACTCGCCGGTCATCTTTGAGCAACGGAGTTACTCGTAGCGATGAAACCAGTCTCTCGTAAGCGTACGAGTAATGTCGGTCCGAGCTGCTTCGATCCAACAATACCGCGGAATCGAGAAAAGACTAAGGAGGGCAGCAAAACGCACATCACCACCCACAAAAACTTTTGTGTTCTACTCGAGAAGACATCTACGCATGAACCTTGCTCATGATGCCACTTTGGGGAACGTTGCATGGGAAACAAAAAAATTCCTACGCGCACGAACACCTATCATGGTGATGTCCATCTACGAGAGGGGATTTTCGATCTACGTACCCTTGTAGATGACACAGCAGAAGCGTTTAAGAAACGCGGTTGATATAGTCGAACGTCCTCATGTCCCTCGATCCGCCCCGCGAACCGTCCCACGAACCGTCCCACGATCCATCCCACGATCCGCTCCGATCTAGTGCCGAACGGACGGCACCTCCGCGTTCAGCACACGTACAACTCGAGGATGATCTCGGCCTTCTTGATCCAGCAAGAGAGATGGAGAGGTAGATGAGTTCTCCGGCAGCGTGACGGCGCTCCGGAGGTTGGTGGTGATCTAATCTCAGCAGGGATCCGCCCGAGCTCCGCAGAAACGCGATCTAGAGGTAAAACCGTGGAGGTATGTGGTCGGGCTGCCGTGGCAAAAGTTGTCTCATATCAGCCCTAAACCCCCACTATATATAGGAGGGAGGGAGGGGAGGAGGCAGCCTCAAAACCTAAAGGTTTGGCCGAAATTGGAGGTGGAGGAGTCCTACTCCAATCCTACTTGGAGTAGGATTCCACCTTCCCACTTGGAAACTCTTTCCACCTTGTGTTTTTTCCTTCTCAAACCTTATGGGCATTAGTGGGAACTTATTCCAGCCCACTAGGGGCTGGTTTATCTCTTCACATAGCCCATGAGACCCCTTGGGGCGTGACACCCCTCCTGATGGTCCCCGGCACCCCTCCCGGCACTCCTAGTACACTACTGATGAGCCCGAAACTTTTCCGGTAATGCACGAAAACCTTCCGGTAACCAAATGAGGTCATCCTTTATATCAATCTTCGTTTCCGGACCATTCCGGAAAAACTCGAGATGTCCGTGATCTCATCCGGGACTCCGAACAACATTCGGTAACCAACCATATAACTCAAATACGCATAAAACAACGTCGAACCTTAAGTGTGCAGACCCTGCGGGTTCGAGAACTATGTAGACATGACCCGAGTGACTCCTCGGTCAATATCCAATAGCGGGACCTGGATGCCCATATTGGATCCTACATATTCTACGAAGATCTTCTCGTTTGAACCTCACTGCCAAGGATTCATATAATCCCGTATGTCATTCCCTTTGTCCTTCGGTATGTTACTTGCCCGAGATTCGATCGTCAATATCCGCATACCTATTTCAATCTCGTTTACTGGCAAGTCTCTTTACTCGTTCCGTAATACAAGATCCCGCAACTTACACTAAGTCACATTGCTTGCAAGGCTTGTGTGTGATGTTGTATTACCGAGTGGGCCCCGGGATACCTCTCCGTCATACGGAGTGACAAATCCCAGTCTCGATCCATACTAACTCAACGAACACCTTCGGAGGTACCTGTAGAGCATCTTTATAGTCACCCGGTTACGTTGCGACGTTTGATACACACAAAGCATTCCTCCGGTGTCAGTGAGTTATATGATCTCATGGTCATAGGAACAAATACTTGACACGCAGAAAACAGTAGCAACAAAATGACACGATCAACATGCTACGTCTGTTAGTTTGGGTCTAGTCCATCACATGAGTCTCCTAATGATGTGATCCCGTTATCAAGTAACAACACTTGCCTATGGCCAGGAAACCTTGACCATCTTTGATCAACGAGCTAGTCAACTAGAGGCTTACTAGGGACAGTGTTTTGTCTATGTATCCACACAAGTATTGTGTTTCCAATCAATACAATTATAGCATCGACAATAAACGATTATCATGAACAAAGAAATATAATAATAACTAATTATTATTGCCTCTAGGGCATATTTCCAACAAAACTCTGGGGACCGAATGCTCCGGCATATTTTGTGTCTCCCCCAGCAGTGCCCACAACAGAACAAACCATGGCTGGGGGGCCGACCATACTTGAGGACGCCTTGATCGGTACCTCTATATAGTGGAAGAGCATCACACCCTTATGGGTGTGGTTTTAAAAAGTATTCAGTCCGTCAACAATGGATTGAATGAAGCCTTCAACGGCTTGTTGACGGGATTTAAGGTAAGTAGTGTAACATTGTAGATTTTATTTTGCAAAATGATATATATATATATATATATATACTTTTATGGGTATAACAACCCTCAAGCCATGGGTGAATTGGAAAGGAGAACTCACCCGTGGCTCAAAAATTCGTGGGAAAAACAAAGAATAAAATGAAGACTTGGTTAAATTGTTGAGAATTTGTACTCACCAATGTTTGCTCTGATAATTCAGAATCGGACTAGCACGTTGTTTTTACCTTGCAGGCCTCGTCCCCGGCTGCCAATGCCAATGCGTTGGAAATAGCCAAGCTTAACAGGAAACTCAAAGTTTCTGATGAAGAGCTTTACCGCATAAATGGTCGACTTAACGAGAAGCAGGGTAAGCCGGGTCAAAGAACTTCATACCATCCTTCAGAATTTTTTGAAAGAAGCATGCTGGCTGACTCTTTTTATTCTAACTTTGTTAGCAACCCAAGACCAAGAGCTTGAGAAGCTCATGGCCTAAGTGGAGCAAGCCAAACGAGAGGCCACTGCTAGTAAGGTGGCGGCTGAAAAATGGCTACCGAGTTGGATGCCCTTAAGGTCGTCAACAGCAAACAAGAAGCCAGGGTGACGGAGATCCAGCAAGATCTAGAAAAGGCGAGCTCAAAGTGTCAGGCCTTGGAGCAAAAGGCTAAAGAGCACGTGGCCGATCACACCAAACTGTCTGCCGAGCTTCAATCAGAGCGGGTGGAGCGGAGGTTCTATGAAGAAGAAGTGCTCCAAGCCAAGCTTATGGTAACCGGTAAGGAATACTTACAGCATTATGCCTGTGGTGGAAACATGTATGCCTTTCTTACGCGGATATGGCAGTCCATAGGCTCCTTCACGAACCTCCCGCAGAGTCCAGTGGATTCGAACAAGCATTTTGAGACCCATGACGAGGATGGGGCCAAGCAAAGTGTAGTGCACTGGATGAGGCATAGTTTGAAACTCACGAGCTCAATCCCAGTCTGAGCTATCAGATGAAGAAGCTGATGGAACTGCATAGGATGGCGGAGCCGGACATGAAGGACCTCTATGTTTGGTTATGGCCTGCCGAACTCTTGTCGAGCAGTTACTTCGCATTAGTGCAGAAGCTGGTCGACACCACGCCCGGATTGAAGTCATGCAGCGCTCTGCTTGCATGGAAGGAGCGTGGTTGGCCTTTGCTCGAATGATGGTGCACTTGCCAAGGGTAAAGCCCCTTAAGATTGCCACCGATCCACCACCTGCCGGAAATGAGCTTAAGTGCCCTGAGCTGTATTTTGCTACCGCTACGGAAGGTGCTCGGCTGATCGAGTCCTAGTGCTCAAAAGATGTAATATTAGAATAGATGTTTGTTAGTGTATTTCAGAACAATTTATCTGTTAAGGTGTATGCCCAAAATGGAGTACATTTTTGTGTTATTTTGATTCCTACGTTGGCTTTCTTTAATCAAAAAGTTCCCGGTCGTCGGCCTCAGCTCCCATGTAGAGACTACTTTGGGGTGTTTCATCATTCGGCTGTTACCCTCCGCCGATGTATCGGTGCCCGAGGGCGGTACTGCATGAGGGAAACAAGGCAATCAGACTATATGGTTTTATCGCTTTTGCCTAGCCTTAGGAATTTTCTATGCAGGGGCTAGTGACAAGCCCCCGCCTTTTGCGATAATCGGGGAAAATCTAAAATTTGAATAATTACTTCGAGGTTTGAGGAAGTACAAACCCATCCACGTAATGCGGAGGAGCCTCTATCGACTTTGAAAGTGAGCTTGGATTGCAGACCAGCTCTCACTTATTATGACGGTCAGTTTTTGGCTTTCTCCACTAAGGTGTTTCAAACCAAGCCAACTTGTAATACAATCGCAGTGGTTCTCCCTTTACCCCTTTGGCCGAACTAGCGGAACATAAGGGGGTAAGCACAGGAGCCGGGCAATCCAACTATAGTCCCAAGAAATAATTCATAACTGGTCCATATAAAGCAAAATCCTGAGAAACCGAACACTGAAGATAAGAAACAATGACGGTATGATGATCGGGGAGGTGTTACCATCCAAGCCCCTGGTAAGTGATCGATAGCATTTTTAGCGTATATGAACAATAATTTTCACCTAACAGTGCCGACAAGCATAAATTGTATGTATACGAAGGTACTTGGCCTAATGTGTGCGGTGAAGTTTTATAACACATACAACAAAGGCAGCTATTACAGGTAACTATCGATACAAGTATGTTGAAACGACTTTGCAAGCAACCTTGCGTGAGTGACTTGACGTCCGCCCTATGTTCGGACGCACTGTATGTCGTGGTTTTGTTCAAATGTCCTCATGAAAGGACTTAGTGGTGAAGCCATCACAACCATGTGGCGACTCAAAGGGGTTGATCGGGACACGAGAGACGAGTTTACCCAGGTTCGGCCCCTTAGATTGAGGTAAAAGCCTACGTCCTGCTATGTGTGTATTGCTATGGGAATCGATTACAAGGGTGCGGATTCGCCTCACCTAGTTCTTGATTGATGTTAACCTAACCTCATCGACCCTAGAGACTCGCCTTTATGTACAGGTCGAGGCTCTAGGCTTACAAGAGTCCAACTGTCATTACAATTCGTGGGCCGGTCTACCTCTAAATCACCTTGTCTTTCACACAAGGAAACTCCCGGCGACTCTTTCCTCATGCGGGCCTTAAGTCGCCTTCTTTGAGTCTTGGGCCAACCGTCCCTTTGTAGCGTACACCTGGTGCCTTCCGCTTCTCATATAACGGCCCACCTTGATCATGGAGATAAAGCTGCCATTATCCTAATCCGGCCTCATAGGGTGGGTCTTATAACTGGATAACATCCCCAACATTAGGGCCTAGATTGACTTGAACTTTCTTCATGTTAATGAACATTTCTTATACGCTCGGCGGCTCAATCAAAGCCTCATCCTATTCCCAACGTAAAAATTGCCAGCTTATAAAGTTCTTCGGATTTTCCGCCACGAAAATGAATGACGTCAATTAATCCAAAACATCAGGAATCTTTCTTATGTCATCCCAACGGCTCTTTCGATCTTATCCAATCGGCCCAAAAATCGAGGCACCATCAATTCCCGGATTTACGGCGTCTCCTAGACTCCTGCGCATGCCATTTCCATTCCCCCCTCCGGTCTTTAAATATCGATAGGGGAATATTTTTTCACTTCTACCCCAGTTCATCTTCTTGTTCCTCGAGTCCTCAGTCCATGACGCGCCGCCACCACATCATCTCCGATGCACGGGCTTATAATAGATCTGCTTAGGTCACGCACCGCGGCTCGCCGGAGTTCTTTAGGGTTCATCGCGTCGCCATTAGCAATGCGAGTTCGTCCAGTCCTTTAGCAAAGCAATCCTCCTCCATAGGTTGCGGAACGGATGCGAAATCAATCTCGCACAAGCTTTATGTTACCTCTACAGGGACCTCGTCGTCGTTTAGCTGTTGCCACTTCCATGCTCCACTATTTATTTTAGCCATTAAATTTTCTTTTTCGCACTACCGATAGATCCATCGTGCTTTGTGGTTTTGACGGAAAACTGTTCTTTTGACACTTAGCAGAATTCAATCTTCATAGTCTCTTCATGACCCACTACTACCTCATTATTAAGACGACTTATTTATTTTCGTAACTCGCCTTCGTCATGCACCGCCTCTTTTTGAGGCGGCTTAAATATTGTGATCTCCCTTACTGCTAGTCATTAGAATAATCCGCCAATCGTATCCATGGAGCTAGCTTCTTTCGGGCTCTAAACATTATGTCAAAGCCATCAAGATGTGACTGCTTACCTTCTGACATCGACAAAGCCACCTTGCAACGATTCGTGTCAACGAGAACCTTGTCTCCTAAAGAAGTGATTGGATGGAGAGCCCCTACCGCAGAAGTGGATGGAAGTAGCGGTCTTCGTAGACCATTTAGAATGAGGCTTCTCCCCTCCTGGCTCAAAATTCTTTTGGGACGCCCTCAGCTTTTTCAATCTTGACCCCCAAGATTTAGGTCCTAATTCAATCAGCAACCTATGTCTATTTCAGGTTTTCTGTGAAGTATAGTTAGGAATAGAGCCCAATGTTCCCGTGTTTAGGGATTTTTTTTATTTAAAACGCCAAACAAAATGGGATGATGGCCCTAGCTTACAACTTGGCGGAGTCACCATCTAGAGGCGGCGTGAAACCGGCTTCCCTGCTGCCGCCTTACCCAGCCATCCCAAAGGTTAGGGAAAACCTGGTTCTACTGCAGAAATACTGCTCCGTATCAACATAATCCTTTACCGGGTTACAGAGAAGATCGTCTTCCAATGGACTTCCAACTCCCAAGGTCTCTGGCCCAAGAGGAACAAGCCGCCCACAAATCTATTTGGCCCCTGCTGAGAGCTTTGAATGCTAATGGTTTGAGTGGAATCAATTTGATCTGATGCTAGGTTGAATGGCGCATCATGCCCCTAAGCCGTCGTGATGGTCTGATGTGTCAGTATGATAGCAATTTAAGCAACGCTCAGCATTTCACAAATGTCATGCTCGACTCCAAGGAGATCAACAGTCTCGTGAAGAAGTTATGTGGTGAAACCAAAGAGGCTTGTTCCAAAATTGGTCTGAAACCATTCTGCGTTGCAAATCCGGCTCTTGAGGTAGATAAATTCGTCCCTTATCTGTTTTATTTGGTATCTTCTTTTGCTCTTTTCTAGAACTAACTTCCCGTATTACAGAGAAATGCACCCTTATGGAAACGTTGGATTGTAAAGCCACCCGTCAAAAGGATGAAGATCCTCGCCAAGAAGAAGAAAGGCAAATCAGGTGCGGGTGAGTCATCCATCGTAGGGGAGTCATCACATATTGAAAATTTGTCTGAGATAAATATCTGGACCGTCCCCTTGTTGTATCATATAACTGTTCTAACCATTTGTTTCATTCTGAGGGAGATGACGTGGAAAGTGATGCTGAAGAGGCTGAGGTAATTTCCATATCTTCTGACTCAAATATTTTCTAGGAAAGACCTCAAAGGCGGGTTTGTAGGAAAGTCCCTATGAATCACCCGAGACGCTGCTACTTCTTAAGCTTGCGTTGGTTTTTCCCTTGAAGAGGAAAGGGTGATGCAGCAAAGGATAGATAAGTATTTCCCTCAGTTTGAGAACCAAGGTATCAATCGAGTAGGATTATCAAGATGAGGCACCAATGTACCTGTGCAAAAACAAACAAACTTGCACCCAACAAGATAAAGGGGTTGGCAATCCTTATACGATTACTTGCAAGGTGAGATTTGATAGTGATAATAGGTAAATATAAATAAATAAATAAAAGTGCAGCAAGGTATTTTTGGTATTTTTGTATGTAAATCTGAATATATAATGTGTAAAATAGACCCAAGGGCCATAGTGTTCACTAGAGGCTTCTCTTATGATAGCAAGTATTACGGTGGGTGAACGAATTACTATCGAGCAATTGATAGAATCGCGCAAAGTCATGACGATATCTAAGGTAATGATCATACATATAGGCATCACGTCCGAGACAAGTAGACTGATACTTTCTCCATCTACAACTATTACTGCACACATCGACCGCTATCCAGCATGCATCTAGTGTATTAAGTTCATAACAAACAGAGTAACGCCTTAAGCAAGATGACATGATGTAGAGGGATATATTCATGCAATATGATATAAGCCCCATCTTTTTACCCTTGATGGCAACAACATGATGCGTGCCTCGCTACCCCTACTACGTCACTGGGTGAGGACACCGCACTGTATGAACCCAAAACCAAGCACTTTTCCCATTGCAAGAATTATAGATCAAGTTGGCCAAACGAAACCCATAACTCAAAGAGAATTACAAGGATACGAAATCATGCATATAAGAAATCATAGGAGACTCAAATAATATTCATAGATAATTTGATCATAAATCCACAATTCATCGGATCTCGACAAACGCACCGCAAAAGAAAGTTACATCGGATAGATCTCCATGAAGATCATGGAGAACTTTGTATTGAAGATCGAAGAGAGAGAAGAATCCATCTAACTACTGGATATGGACCCGAAGGTCTGTTGTGAACTACTCACGCATTATCGGAGAGCCAATGGTTTTGATGAAGAAGCCCACCGTGTCCGAATCCCCCTCTGGCAGGGCACCAAAATGGTCCCCAGATGGGATCTCGCGGAAACAGAAGCTTGCGGCGGCGGAAAAGTATTTTCGCGGCTCTCCCTGTTGGTTTAGGGATTTTAGGGAATTTATAGGCGAAAGAGGTAGGGCAAAGGAGGCAAGGGGGCCCACGAGCCTGCTAGGCGCCCCCCCCAGGCGGGCCTAGGGGGCTCGTGACCTCCCACGAGACCCCCTGACTTGGTTCTCAAGTCTTATGGGTATCTTCTGTTATGGAAAAAATCATCCCGCAGGTTTTATACCGTTTGGACTCCGTTTAATATTCTTATCTGAAAAAGGTTAAAAACACAGAAAAAACAGAAACTGGCACTCGGCACTGAGTTAATAGGTTAGTCCCAAAAATGATATAAAATGGCATATAAATGCATATAAGACATCCCAAGTTGATAATATAATAGCATCGAACAATAAAAAATTATAGATACGTTGGAGACGTATCAAGCATCCCCAAGCTTAACTCCTGCTCGTCCTCGAGTAGGGAAGTGATAAAGACCGAATTTTTGACGTGGAATGCTACCTAACATATTTGTTCTTTGTAACTTCTTTATTGTGGCATGAATGTTTAGATCCATAAGATTCAAAACAATAGTTTAATATTGACATGAAAACAATAATACTTCAAGAATACTAGCAAAGTAATCATGAACTTTTAAAAAAACACGGCCAAAGAAAGTTATCCCTACAAAATCATATAGTCTGTCTATGTTGCATCATCCCCACACAAATTTTTTAAATCAGGCACAACCCCAGTATTGGCCAAGTAATTTATTTAGCACTCTTACTTTCTCAAACTTTTTCAACTCTCACGCAATACATGAACGTGAGCCATGGATATAGCACTATAGGTGGAATAGAGTGTGGTGGAGGTTGTGAGGCAAAAAAGGAGGAGATGCTCACATCGACTCGGCATATCAACGGGATATGGAGATGCCCATCAATAGATATCAATGTCAATGAGTAGGGATTGTCATGCAACGGATGCACTAGAGTTATAAGTGTATGAAAGCTCAAAAAGAAAACTAGGGGGTGTGCACCCAACTTGCTTGCTCAAGAAGACCTAGGGCAATTTTGAGGAAGCCCATCATTGGAATATACAAGCCAAGTTATATAATTAAAATTCCCACTAGTATATGAAAGTGACAAAACAAGAGACTCTGTATCATGAAGAACACGGTGCTTCTTTGAAGCACAAGTGTGGAAAAAGATAGTAGCATTGTCCCTTCTCTCTTTTTCTCTCATCATTTTTTTGTTTGGGCTCTTTGGCCTCTCTTTTTCATTTCATTTTTTTTTCTCTTTTTTTTGGTGGGCATCTTTGGCCTCTTTTTTTATTTCCTCACATGGGACAATGCTCTAATAATGATGATCATCACACTTTTATTAACTTACAACTCGATACTTAGAACAATAATGACTCTATATGAAATGCCTCTGGCAGTGTACCGGGATGTGCAACGATCTAGCTTAGCATATGACGTTGAAACATCTCGCTAGCTATCTTCCGATCATGCAATGGAAAAATGAAAATGATGGCACATGTCATGAGACAGAACGGTGGAAGTTGCATGGCAATATATCTTGGAATGGCTATGAAAATGCCATAATAGGTAGGTATGGTGGCTGTTTTGAGGAAGGTATATGGTGGGTTTGTGCACCGGCGAAAGTTGCGCGGCACTAGAGAGGATAGCAATGGTGGATGCCCACCCAAAAAAAGAGAGAAAAAAAGAAAAAAATGAGAGAAAGAGAGAAGGGACAATGCTACTATCTTTTTCCACATTTGTTCTTCAAAGTAGCACCATGTTCTTCATAGAGAGTCTCCTATGTCATAACTTTCATATGACTAGTGGAATTACATCTTTTGCACAACCACTTAGTTTTCTTTTTGAGCTTTCATACACTTATAGCTCTAGTGCATTTGTTGCATGGCAATCCCTACTCACTCACATTAATATCTATTGATGGGCATCTCCATAGCCTGTTGATATGCCTAGTTGATGTGAGACTATCTTCTCCTTTGTTTCTTTGCAACCTCTACCACACTCTATTCCACATATAGTGCAACATCCATGGCTCACGCTCATGTATTGCGTGAGAGTTGAAAAGGTTTGAGAACATAAAATCTGTGAAACAATTTCTTGATTTTCATCGGGGTTGTGCATGATTTAGATACTTTGTGTACTGAAGATGGAGCATAGTCACACCATATGATTTTGTAGGGATAACTTTCTGAGACCATGTTATTTCGAAAAGAAGCAATTACCTTATTAGAATCCTTCAAGTATTATAGTTTTTATGTCAATATTAGACTTCTGTTTTGAATCTTATGGATCTGAATATTCATGCCACAATAGAGAATATTACATGGATAAATATGTTAGGTAGCATTCCACATAAAAAATTATGTTTTACCTACTCTAGGACGAGCGGGAATTAAGCTTGGGGGATGCTTGATACGTCTCCAACGTATCAATAATTTTTATTGTTCCATGCTATTATATTAACTGTTTTGGATGTTTTATATGCATTTATATTTTATTTTATATTATTTTGGGGACTAACCTATTAATCTAGAGCCTAGTGCCAGTTTCTGTTTTTACACGTTTTTGAATATTGCAGATAAGGAATATTAAATGGAGTCCAAACGGAACAAAATCTCTGGAAAGATTTTTCTTGGACCACAAGACACCGAGGAGACTTGGAGTAGGGGGCACGGCATCTGCCGGGAGGCCACAAGCGTGTAGGGCGCGCCCTGGGGGGTGGTCGCACCCCCTGGCTTGTGGGTCCCCTCCAGGTCTCCTAACCCTATTATTTGGCCTATAAATTCCCAAATATTCCCATATCGCCAGAGGGAGCCACGAAAATACTTTTACGCCGACGGGAGCCCGTGTTGCCGAGAGATCCAATCTGGGACCCTTTTTCGGTAATCTGTCAAAGAGGGAATTGATCATGGAGGGCATCTACATCAACTCCATTGCCCCTCCGATGATATGTGAGTAGTTGACCACACACCTACGGGTCCATAGCTAGTAGCTAGATGGCTTCTTCTCTCTCTTTGATCTTCAATACCATGTTCTTCATGGTCTTCCCGGAGATCTATCTGATGTAATACTCTTTTGCGGTGTGTTTGTCGAGATCCAATGAATTGTGAGTTTATGTTCAAATTATCCATGAATATTATTTGAGTCTTTCCTCAATTCTTATATGCATGATTTCATATATTTGCAAGTCTCTTCGAATTATTGGTTTGGTTTGACCAACTAGATTGGTAATTATTGCAATGGGAGAAGTGCTTAGTTTTAGTTCAATCTTGCGGTGTCCACACCCAGTGACATATTAGGAGTAGCGAGGAACGTATTGTATTATTGCCATCGAGGATAAAAAGATGGGGTTTTCATCATTTTTCTTAAGTTTATCCCTCTACATCATGTCATCTTACTTAATGTGTTACTCTGTTCTTCATGAACTTAATACTCTAAAAGCAGGCAGGAGTCGGTCGATATGTTGAGTAATGGTAGTAGATGCAGAATCGTTTCGGTCTACTTGACACGAACGTGATGCCTATATGTATAATAATTGCCTTAGATAAATTCATAATTATTCGATTTTCGATCAATTACTCGACAGTAAGTTGTTCACCCATCGTATTATTTTCCTTTATGAGAGAAGCGTCTAGTGAAACCTATGCCCCCGGGTCTATTTTCCATATTATATTTTCAGATCTATAAACCAAAAATACCGAAAACACTTTGCTGCAATTTATTTACTTTTGTTTTACTTTCAGATCTATCAACCTTTTATATCTATCTCTATGAGATCTCATCCTCGCAAATATCTCTTAAGGGATTGAAAACCCCTGTCGGGGGGATAACCCCGGGGTAGGCTCATCAAACCTGTTCCTTCATTTCCGGCCCTGTGGACATGAACGTATGAAGATTCCCAAGGCCCAAGTCTTCTGACCGGCTAGGCATCACCTGTCGGGTGGAAGGCGAGGCTAACCTACGCCGGCTCTGATCCATCACCTAGCATAGTGTCGTACCATCACACTCCCACTCCATTACTGCACTCGGCGTGGGGAACAGTGGAGGCGGTCGTACTGCCTACCCATGAAGAATCTCGCGGGGCTACGCTTGACGTACAGCGCGTGCTCAGTGTCAGCCTTACGCGAGAGCCTCATTGGCCAGCCGGCGGGTCCCACGGGCAATCGAGACCATGCAGCCGGCGGGCCCCTCATCAACAAGACAAGACCATTGTGGGCCCCTGGCCAGCCCGCAAAGGAGCCAGCCGGGTCCCACGCTTGTACCCTTTATCCATATTGTAGGCCGGCGGGTTCGTCTATAAAACCCCCCGGTCACCCCCCATGCAAGGAGGCCGATCACTCACTAGTCAATCAACAATACACACTCACCAACCCACCAAGAGAGAGGTAGAGACGAGTCGGCTGCTCCCCTGTTCCTCCTCCCAACACAGCTCCAGGAGCGACATTGTACTATGTTCCCATACATCAAACACACCAGCAAGATTAGGGGTATTATCTCTACAGAGAGCCCTAAACCTGGGTACATCGTGCGTCCCATGCGTGTACCAACCTCGTTCCCAGGACCCACCTTTGTCCCTTCGGTTCTCACCGACTTTTGTTGGGGAACGTCGCAAGGGAAACAAAAAATTTCCTACGCGCACGAAGACCTATCATGGTGATGTCCATCTACGAGAGGGGATGAGTGATCTACGTACCCTTGTAGATCGTACATCAGAAGCGTTAGTGAACGCGGTTGATGTAGTGGAACGTCCTCACGTCCCTCGATCCGCCCCGCGAACAATCCCGCGATCAGTCCCACGATCTAGTACCGAACGGACGGCACCTCCGCGTTCAGCACAGGTACAGCTCGACGATGATCTCGGACTTCTTGCTCCAGCAAGAGAGACGGAGAGGTAGAAGAGTTCTCCGGCAGCGTGACGGCGCTCCGGAGGTTGGTGATGACCTTGTCTCAGCAGGGCTCCGCCCGAGCTCCGCAGAAACGCGATCTAGAGGAAAAACCGTGGAGGTATGTGGTCGGGCTGCCGTGGAAAAGTCGTCTCAAATCAGCCCTAAAACCTCCGTATATATAGGTGGGAGGGAGGGGACCTTGCCTTGGGGCTCAAGGAGCCCCAAGGGGCTCGGCCGAGTCCAAGGGGGAAGGCTCCCCCCCCAAACCGAGTTGGACTTGGTTTGGTGGGTGGGAGTCCTTCCTTCTCTTCCCACCTCCTCTTTGTTTTTCTTTTCTCTTTGATTTTCTTTCCTAGGCGCATAGGGCCCTTTTGGGCTGTCCCACCAGCCCACTAAGGGCTGGTGTGCCACCCTCAAGGCCTATGGGCTTCCCCGGGGTGGGTTGCCCCCCCCCCCCCCCGGTGAACTCCCGGAACCCATTCGTCATTCCCGGTACATTCCCGGAAACTCCGAAAACCTTCCGGTAATCAAATGAGGTCATCCTATATATCAATCTTCGTTTCCGGACCATTCTGGAAACCCTCGTGACGTCCGTGATATCATCCGGGACTCCGAACAACATTCGGTAACCAACCATATAACTCAAATACGCATAAAACAACGTCGAACCTTAAGTGTGCAGACCCTGCGGGTTCGAGAACTATGTAGACATGACCCGAGAGAATCCTTGGTCAATATCCAATAGCGGGACCTCGATGCCCATATTGGATCCTACATATTCTACGAAGATCTTATCGTTTGAAATTCAGTGCCAAGGATTCATATAATCCCGTATGTCATTCCCTTTGTCCTTCGGTATGTTACTTGCCCGAGATTCGATCGTCAGTATCCGCATACCTATTTCAATCTCGTTTACCGGCAAGTCCCTTTACTCGTTCCGTAATACAATATCCCGCAACTTACACTAAGTCACATTGCTTGCAAGGCTTGTGTGTGATGTTGTATTAGCGAGTGGGCCCCGAGATACCTCTCCGTCACACGGAGTGACAAATCCCAGTCTTGATCCATACTAACTCAACTAACACCTTCGGAGATACCTGTAGAGCATCTTTATAGTCACCCAGTTACGTTGCGACGTTTGATACACACAAAGCATTCCTCCGGTGTCAGTGAGTTATATGATCTCATGGTCATAGGAATAAATACTCGACACGCAGAAAACAGTAGCAACAAAATGACACGATCAACATGCTACGTCTATTAGTTTGGGTCTAGTCCATCACGTGATTCTCCTAATGACGTGATCCAGTTATCAAGCAACAACACTTTGTTCATAATCAGAAGACACTGACTATCTTTGATCAACTGGCTAGCCAACTAGAGGCTTGCTAGGGACGGTGTTTTGTCTATGTATCCACACATGTAAATGAGTCTTCATTCAATACAATTATAGCATGGATAATAAACGATTATCTTGATACAGGAATTATAATAATAACTATATTTATTATTGCCTCTAGGGCATAATTCCAACAGTCTCCCACTTGCACTAGAGTCAATAATCTAGCCCTCACATCATCATGTGAATTACATTGTAATAAATCTAACACCCATACAGTTCTGGTGTTGATCATGCTTTGGCCGTGGAAGAGGTTTAGTCAACGGGTCTGCTACATTCAGATCCGTGTGCACTTTGCATATATTTACGTCCTCTCCCTCGATGTAGTCGCGGATGAGGTTGAAGCGTCGTTTGATGTGTCTGGTCTTCTTGTGAAACCGTGGTTCCTTTGCTAAGGCAATGACACCCGTGTCGTCACAGAACAAGGTTATTGGATTCAGTGCGCTTGGCACCACTCCAAGATCCGTCATGAACTGCTTCATCCAGACACCCTCCTTAGCCGCCTCAACGACAGCCCGCGCTACTTCGGCCAGAACTACGATGTTGAGGCGCTCTGCGCCAGCTTCAGCAGGCTCTCTATCGCCGAGATGCCTGCCCACGACGTTTATCCCAGTAACGTCCTCATCTTTGACGGCCCTCCGCCGTCGGAGGGGTTCTTCACCCCATACCACGTTGCTGCCGTCTTCAACACCGTGGTGGTGATGGTTATTGGCGCTGGCACCAGCACGGCTCCCGGCAAGGCCTCCGCAGGCGCCGGCGATCCCGCTGCAGCCGCCGCTGATACTCTTCGGGATGCCATCACCGGCCTGAAGACACCGGTCACCACTTTCGCCGACCCTGCAGGCGCTCGGGCCTCGCTGGAGGAGGCTCGCAAGCGTATCTTGGAGGAGGGCATCGCCGTGGCCTCGGCGAAGCGTCCGTTGGAGGCTACGCAGCGCGAGTATAACTGCACATACGGTCTCACTCCGATTTCCGAGGCCCCTAGCCGGCTTGGATCGGTTCGCAGCCGCGGCTGGTTCATCGCCGAGGTTCTAGGTGGGGACTTGCCCACCTACGAGACTCCTGCGGCCAACATGCGGGCGGCGCAGGCGGCCATGGAGGAGATGGCCAGCCTGGAAGGCGATGAGCGCGCCTTCGAGGAAAAGTGTGTCAAGGATCTCCTTGAGGCCGCTAACGAGCAACACGCTCGGTTCGAACCCGGTCAGGCTCATTCAGAGTCCCCGGATCCGAACTCAGGGGAACGCCGCCACCCTAGCGGCCACCACCATGCCGAAGGATCTTCCTCGTATCACCCTTCCGGCTGGAGGGGCGAGGGAAGCCAAGACCGGCGCTCTCAGCGCCAGAGTGAGCACACTTCGGGCTTGCATCGATGGGGCGACGAGGGAGATTCGGGGTACGGGGATCTTCCTCCGCGAAGAACTCACGCCTCCGGCTCCCGAGGCGCCTCCCCTCTCGCCACCGGGGCTGGCGCCCCCGTCACCCAGGATGAGCGGGACGCCCGCCGGCGTATCATTGTCCTGGCCCAGTCAGCCCTCCTAGAGGAAGACGGACCCGTCGGTCCGGCATGCTTCGGCCCCCGGATCCAAGGGGAGCCGTTCCCCCGAGTTTTCACCCTGCCTCGGGATACGCCGAAATACAACAGCACGGCCAAGCCAGAAGACTGGTTGATCGACTACACCATGGCTGTAGGCATTACCAGGGGCAACAAGCGCGTAGCGGTTTGCTACGTGCCACTCATGCTGGCCGGCTCAGCCCGGACTTGGCTTAACAGCCTCCCGGCCGGCAGTGTCAACTCATGGGTGGACTTCGAGGAGGCGTTCGTCCGCAACTTCACTGGCACATACTGTTGGGGAACGTCGCATGGGAAACAAAAATTTCCTACGCGCACGAAGACCTATCATGGTGATGTCCATCTACGAGAGGGGATGAGTGATCTACGTACCCTTGTAGATCGTACAGCAGAAGCGTTAGTGAACGCGGTTGATGTAGTGGAACGTCCTCACGTCCCTCGATCCGCCCCGCGAACAATCCCGCGATCAGTCCCACGATCTAGTACCGAACGGACGGCACCTCCGCGTTCAGCACACGTACAACTCGACGATGATCTCGGCCTTCTTGATCCAGCAAGAGAGACGGAGAGGTAGAAGAGTTCTCCGGCAGCGTGACGGCGCTCCGGAGGTTGGTGATGATCTTGTCTCAGCAGGGCTCCGCCCGAGCTCCGCAGAAACGCGATCTAGAGGAAAAACTATGGAGGTATGTGGTCGGGCAGCCGTGAGAAAGTCGTCTCAAATCAGCCCTAAAACCTCCGTATATATAGGTGGGAGGGAGGGGAGGAGGCAGCCTCAAAACCTAAAGGTTTGGCCGAAATTGGAGGTGGAGGAGTCCTACTCCAATCCTACTTGGAGTAGGATTCCACCTTCCCACTTGGAAACTCTTTCCACCTTGTGTTTTTTTCCTTCTCAAACCTTATGGGCCTTAGTGGGAACTTATTCCAGCCCACTAGGGGCTGGTTTATCTCTTCCCATAGCCCATGAGACCCCTTGGGGCGTGACACCCCTCCCGATGGTCCCCGGCACCCCTCCCGGCACTCCCGGTACACTACCGATGAGCCCGAAACTTTTCCGGTAATGCACAAAAACCTTCCGGTAACCAAATGAGGTCATCCTATATATCAATCTTCGTTTCCGGACCATTCCGGAAACCCTCGTGACGTCCGTGATCTCATCCGGGACTCCGAACAACATTCGGTAACCAACCATATAACTCAAATACGCATAAAACAACGTCGAACCTTAAGTGTGCAGACCCTGCGGGTTCGAGAACTATGTAGACATGACCCGAGAGACTCCTCGGTCAATATCCAATAGCGGGACCTGGATGCCCATATTGGATCCTACATATTCTACGAAGATCTTATCGTTTGAACCTCAGTGCCAAGGATTCATATAATCCCGTATGTCATTCCCTTTGTCCTTCGGTATGTTACTTGCCCGAGATTCGATCGTCAGTATCCGTATACCTATTTCAATCTCGTTTACTGGCAAGTCTCTTTACTCGTTCCGTAATACAAGATCCCGCAACTTACACTAAGTTACATTGCTTGCAAGGCTTGTGTGTGATGTTGTATTACCGAGTGGGCCCCGAGATACCTCTTCGTTCACACGGAGTGACAAATCCCAGTCTTGATCCATACTAACTCAACTAACACCTTCGGAGATACCTGTAGAGCATCTTTATAGTCACCCAGTTACGTTGCGACGTTTGATACACACAAAGCATTCCTCCGGTGTCAGTGAGTTATATGATCTCATGGTCATAGGAATAAATACTTGACACGCAGAAAACAGTAGCAACAAAATGACACGATCAACATGCTACGTCTATTAGTTTGGGTCTAGTCCATCACATGATTCTCCTAATGATGTGATCCCATTATCAAGTGACAACACTTGCCCATGGCCAGGAAACCTTGACCATCTTTGATCAACGAGCTAGTCAACTAGAGGCTTACTAGGGACAGTGTTTTGTCTATGTATCCACACAAGTATTGTGTTTCCAATCAATACAATTATAGCATGGATAATAAACGATTATCATGAACTAAGAAATATAATAATAACTAATTTATTATTGCCTCTAGGGCATATTTCCAACAGTCTCCCACTTGCACTAGAGTCAATAATCTAGTTCACATCACCATGTGATTCCAACGAATCCAACACCCATATAGTTATGGGGTCTGATCACGTCTTGCTCGTGATAGAGGTTTTAGTCAACGGTTCTGAAACTTTCAGATTCGTGCGTTCTTTACAAATCTTTATGTCATCTTATAGATGCTGCTACTACGTGCTATTCGGAAATGCTCCAAATATCTACTCTACTATACGAATCCGTTTCACTACTCATAGTTATCCGGATTAGTGTCAAAGCTTGCATTGACGTAACCCTTTACGACAAACTCTTTAACCACCTCCATAATCGAGAAAAATTCCTTAGTCCATTAGTTACTAAGGATAAATTTCGACCGCTGCTAGTGATTCAATCATGGATCACTCTCTGTACCTCTCAACATAATTTGAGTCAAGGCACACTTCAGGTGCGGTACACAGCATGGCATACTTTAGATTCTACGGCTAAGGCATAGAAGACGACCTTCGTCTATTCTCTTTATTCTGCCGTGGTCGGGTTTTGAGTCTTACTCAAATTCACACCTCACAACGCAACCAAGAACTCCTTCTTTGCTGGTCTATTTTGAACTCTTTCAAAAACTTGTCAAGGCATGCATCTTGTTGAAACTTCTATTAAGCGCTTTCGATCTATCTCCATAGATCTTTGATGCTCAACGTTCAAGTAGCGTAATCCAGGTACTACTTTGAAAACTTCTTTCAAACAACCTTGTATGCTTTACAGAAATTCTACATTACTTCTGATCCACAATATGTCAACCACATATACCTATCAGAAATTCTATAGTGCTCCCACTCACTTCTTTGGAAATACAAGTTTCTCATAAACCTTGTACAAACCCAAAATCTTTGATCATCTCATCAAAGTGTATATTCCAACTCCGAGATGCTTGCACCAGTCCATTGAAGGATTACTGGAGCTTGCATACTTGCTAGTATCTTTAGGATCGACAAAACCTTCTGGTTGTATCACATACAATGTTTGCTCAAGGAAACCGTCGAGAAAACAATGTTTTGACATCCTACGTGCAATATTTCATAAATAATGCATCAACAACTAACATAATTCTAACAGACTTTTAGCATCGCTACGAGTGAGAAAGTCTCATCATAGTCAACTGTTTGATCTTATCGAAAACATCTTTGCGACAAGTCGAGCTTTTCTTAATAGTGACTTATCACCATCATCGTCTGTCTTCTTTTAAAGATCCATCTTTACTCAGTAGTCTTATGACCATCAAGTAGTTCTTTTAAAGTCTACACTTTGTTTTCATACATGGATCCTCTCTCGGATTTCATGGCTTCCAGCCATTTGTCGGAATCTGGGCCCACCATCGCTTTCTCCATAACTCGTAGGTTCACTGTTGCTCAACAACATGACCTCCAAGACAGGGTTACCATACTACTCTGCAGCAGTACGCGACCTTGTCGACCTACGAGGTTTGTAGTGACTTGATTCGAAGCTCAATGATCACCATCATCAGCTTCCACTTCAATTGGTGTAGGCGCCACAGGAACAACTTCCTGCGCCCTGCTACACACTGGTTGAAGTGATGGTTCAATAACCTCATCAAGTTCTACTACCCTCCCACTCAATTCTTTCGAGAGAAACCTTTCCTCGAGAAAGGATCCGTTTCTAGAAACAAACACTTTGCTTTTGGATCTGAGATAGGAGATGTATCCAACTGTTTTGGATATCCTATGAAGATGCATTTGTCCGCTTTGGGTTCGAGCTTATCATACTGAAACTTTTTCACATAAGTGTCGAAGCCCCAAACTTTCAAGAAACGACAGTTTAGATTTCTCTAAACCTCAGTCTATACTGTGTCATCTCAACGGAAATACGCGGTGCCCTATTTAAAGTGAGTGTGGTTGTCTCTAATGCATAACCCATAAACGATAGTGGCAATTCGATAAAAGATATCATAGTATGCACCATATCAAATAGTGCGTGGCTATGATGTTCAGACACATCATCACACTATGATGTTCCAGGTGGCATGAACCGCGAAACAATTTCCACATTGTCTTAACTGTGTACCAAAACTCGTAACTCAGATATTCATTTCTTATGATCATATCGTAGACAGTTTGTCCTCTTGTTACGACGATCTTCACTCTGAAACGGATTTGAACTTTTCAACATTTCAGACTTGTGATTCATTAAGTAAATATTCCTGTATCTACTCAAATCATCAGTGAAGTAAGAACATAATGATATCTACTGCGTGCCTCAGTACCTATTGGACTGCATACATCAAAATGTATCACTTCCAACAAGTTACTATCTTATTTCATCTCAATGAAAACAAGGCCTTGCTCATGTGGTATGATTTGCATGTCACTAGTGATTCGAAATCAGGTGAGTACAAAGATCCATCAGCATGGAGCCTCTTCATGCAATTTATACTAACATGACTCAAGCGGCAGTGCCACAAGTAAGTGGTACTATCATCATTAACTCGTATCTTTTGGCACTAATATTATGAACATGTGTAATACTACGATCGAGATTCAATAAACCATTGAAGGTGAATATTCAAGAAAATAGAGTAACCATTATTCTCTTTAAATGAATAATCGTATTGCAACAAACACGATCCAATCATGTTCATGCTTAACGCAAGCACCAAATAACAATTAGTTAGGTTTAACACCAATCCCGATGGTAGAGCGAGCGCGCGACGTTTGATCATATCAACCTTGGAAACACTTCCAACACGTATCGTCACCTCGCCTTTAGCTAGTCTCCGTTTATTCCGTAGCTTTCATTTCGTGTTACTAATCACTTAGCAACCGAACCGGTATCCAATACCCTCATGCTACTAGGAGTACTAGTAAAGTACACATCAACATCATGTATATCAAATACACTTCTTTCGACTTTTGCCAGCCTTCTTTATCTACCAAGTATCTAGAGTTGCTCCGCCTCAGTGACTGTTCCCCTCATTACAGAAGCACTTAGTCTCGGGTTTGGGTTTAATCTTGGGTCTCTTCATTAGTGCAGCAACTGTTTTGCCGTTTCACGAAGTATCCCTTCTAGCCCTTGCCTTTCTTGAAACTTTAGTGGTTTTACAAACCATCAACTATTGATGCTCCTTCTTGATTTCTACTTTCGCAGTGTCAAACATCACGAATCGCTCAAGGATCATTGTATCTATCCTTGATATGTATAGTTCATCACGAAGCTCTCACAGCTTGGTGGCAGTGTCTTTGGAGAACCATCACTATCTCATCTGGAAGATTAGCTCACACTTGATTCAAGTGATTGTTGTACTCAGACAATCTGAGCACACGCTCAACGATTGAGCTTTTCTCCTCCACTTTGTGGTCAAAGAATCTTGTTGGAGGTCTTGTACCTCTTAACAAGGGCACAAGCATGAAATCACAATTTCATCTCTTTAGAACATCACTTATGTTCCGTGACGTTTTAAAACGTTTTCGGTGCCTTGCTTCTAAGCCATTAAGTACTTTGCACTGAACTATCGTGTAGTCATCAGAAACGTGTATGTCGGATGTTCACAGCATCCACAGACGACGCTCGAGGTGCAGCACACCGAGTGGTGCATTAAGGACATAAGCTTTCTGCGTAGCAACGAGGACAATCCTCGTTTTTACAGACTCAGTCTGCAAAGTTTGCTACTATCAATTTTCAACTAAATTTTCTCTAGGAACATATAAAAACAGTAGAGCTATAGCGCAAGCTACATCGTAATTCGCAAAGACCATTAGACTATATTCATGACAATTAGTTCAATTAATCATATTACTTAAGAACTCCCACTCAAAAAGTACATCTCTCTAGTCATTTGAGTGGTACATGATCCAAATCCGCTATCTCAAGTCCGATCATCACGTGAGTCGAGAATAGTTTCAGTGGTAAGCATCCCTATGCTAATCATATCAACTATACGATTCATGCTCGACCTTTCGGTCTCATGTGTTCCGAGGCCATGTCTGCACATGCTAGGCTCGTCAAGCTTAACCCGAGTGTTCCGCGTGTGCAATTGTTTTGCACCCGTTGTATGTGAACGTTGAGTCTATCACACCCGATCATCACGTGGTGTCTCGAAACGAAGAACTGTCGCAACGGTGCACAGTCGGGGAGAACACAATTTCGTCTTGAAATTTTAGTGAGAGATCACCTCATAATGCTACCGTCGTTCTAAGCAAAATAAGGTGCATAAAAGGATTAACATCACATGCAATTCATAAGTGACATGATATGGCCATCATCACGTGCTTCTTGATCTCCATCACCAAAGCACCGGCACGATATTCTTGTCACCGGCGCCACACCATGATCATCCATCAACGTGTTGCCATCGGGGTTGTCGTGCTACTTATGCTATTACTACTAAAACTACATCCTAGCAAAATAGTAAACGCATCTGCAAGCACAAACGTTAGTATAAAGACAACCCTATGGCTCCTGCCGGTTGTCGTACCATCGACGTGCAAGTCGATATTTCTATTACAACATGATCATCTCATACATCCAATATATCACATCACATCGTTGGCCATATCACATCACAATCATACCCTGCAAAAACAAGTTAGACGTCCTCTAATTTTGTTGTTGCATGTTTTACGTGGTGACCGAGGGTATCTAGTAGGATCGCATCTTACTTACGCAAACACCACAACGGAGATATATGAGTTGCTATTTAACCTCATCCAAGGACCTCCTCGGTGAAATCCGATTCAACTAAAGTTGGAGAAACAGTCACTTGCCAGTCATCTTTGAGCAAAGGGGGTTACTCGTAACGATGAAACCAGTCTCTCGTAAGCGTACGAGTAATGTCGGTCCAAGCCGCTTCAATCCAACAATACCGCGGAATCAAGAAAAGACTAAGGAGGGCAGCAAAACGCACATCACCGCCCACAAAAACTTTTGTGTTCTACTCGAGAAGACATCTACGCATGAACCTAGCTCATGATGCCACTGTTGGGGAACGTCGCATGGGAAACAAAAATTTCCTACGCGCACGAAGACCTATCATGGTGATGTCCATCTACGAGAGGGGATGAGTGATCTACGTACCCTTGTAGATCGTACAGCAGAAGCGTTAGTGAACGCGGTTGATGTAGTGGAACGTCCTCACGTCCCTCGATCCGCCCCGCGAACAATCCCGCGATCAGTCCCACGATCTAGTACCGAACGGACGGCACCTCCGCGTTCAGCACACGTACAACTCGACGATGATCTCGGCCTTCTTGATCCAATAAGAGAGACGGAGAGGTAGAAGAGTTCTCCGGCAGCGTGACGGCGCTCCGGAGGTTGGTGATGATCTTGTCTCAGCAGGGCTCCGCCCGAGCTCCGCAGAAACGCGATCTAGAGGAAAAACTATGGAGGTATGTGGTCGGGCAGCCGTGAGAAAGTCGTCTCAAATCAGCCCTAAAACCTCCGTATATATAGGTGGGAGGGAGGGGAGGAGGCAGCCTCAAAACCTAAAGGTTTGGCCGAAATTGGAGGTGGAGGAGTCCTACTCCAATCCTACTTGGAGTAGGATTCCACCTTCCCACTTGGAAACTCTTTCCACCTTGTGTTTTTTTCCTTCTCAAACCTTATGGGCCTTAGTGGGAACTTATTCCAGCCCACTAGGGGCTGGTTTATCTCTTCCCATAGCCCATGAGACCCCTTGGGGCGTGACACCCCTCCCGATGGTCCCCGGCACCCCTCCCGGCACTCCCGGTACACTACCGATGAGCCCGAAACTTTTCCGGTAATGCACAAAAACCTTCTGGTAACCAAATGAGGTCATCCTATATATCAATCTTCGTTTCCGGACCATTCCGGAAACCCTCGTGACGTCCGTGATCTCATCCGGGACTCCGAACAACATTCGGTAACCAACCATATAACTCAAATACGCATAAAACAACGTCGAACCTTAAGTGTGCAGACCCTGCGGGTTCGAGAACTATGTAGACATGACCCGAGAGACTCCTCGGTCAATATCCAATAGCGGGACCTGGATGCCCATATTGGATCCTACATATTCTACGAAGATCTTATCGTTTGAACCTCAGTGCCAAGGATTCATATAATCCCGTATGTCATTCCCTTTGTCCTTCGGTATGTTACTTGCCCGAGATTCGATCGTCAGTATCCGTATACCTATTTCAATCTCGTTTACTGGCAAGTCTCTTTACTCATTCCGTAATACAAGATCCCGCAACTTACACTAAGTTACATTGCTTGCAAGGCTTGTGTGTGATGTTGTATTACCGAGTGGGCCCCGAGATACCTCTTCGTTCACACGGAGTGACAAATCCCAGTCTTGATCCATACTAACTCAACTAACACCTTCGGAGATACCTGTAGAGCATCTTTATAGTCACCCAGTTACGTTGCGACGTTTGATACACACAAAGCATTCCTCCGGTGTCAGTGAGTTATATGATCTCATGGTCATAGGAATAAATACTTGACACGCAGAAAACAGTAGCAACAAAATGACACGATCAACATGCTACGTCTATTAGTTTGGGTCTAGTCCATCACATGATTCTCCTAATGATGTGATCCCATTATCAAGTGACAACACTTGCCCATGGCCAGGAAACCTTGACCATCTTTGATCAACGAGCTAGTCAACTAGAGGCTTACTAGGGACAGTGTTTTGTCTATGTATCCACACAAGTATTGTGTTTCCAATCAATACAATTATAGCATGGATAATAAACGATTATCATGAACTAAGAAATATAATAATAACTAATTTATTATTGCCTCTAGGGCATATTTCCAACACATACAAGCGCCCTGGCCGGCCCCGCGAGCTGGCCGTGTGCGTCCAGAAGGCCGACGAACCCCTTCGCGACTACGTCACCCGGTCGACCGAGCTACGCAACTCCTGCGAGGGGGTGCATGAGGTACAAGCCATCCAGTACTTCATTGACGTATGCCTAGACGGCACCCTCCTCAAGCACAAGCTCATGTGCGTCGAGCCCACCTCTTTGGCGGTGCTCATGGCCAAGGCGGACAAGTACGCCACGGCCGACTCCGCAATGCGCATCAAGGTGACCGCCTTCGACAAGGTTGTGCCGGCACAGGCTACTCCCAAGCCAGCTGGGGACAACTAAGGCGGCCAGAATAACTACAAGCGCAAGGCGGATCAGATGGATCCCCGCTCCAACAACAAGGTGGTGGCCAATGTGGAGGGCGAGGCGTCGGCTTCTCAAGCTGTCCCTCCACGAAAGCGTCACAATCGGGGCAACCCCAACTGGCTGCCCATATAGTCCCTCGAGAAGCTGCTCGACACCCCCTGCAAGATACATTCTAGGGCGACGCCGTCTACCCATACCCTTCGACAGTGCAGCGTCGCACGCCGGCTGTCGCAAGGGGATGTCCTGCCGGCTCCTCCGGGTGCGCACGCGGCTCCCCATGCACCGGCTCTCAATCACGCTCCGCCTCCGCCGCCACCCCCTCACGATGACAGTCCTCACCCTAACGACTATCATCATCAAGACGGAGCGTTCGTCGTCTTCACCAGCGAAGGCGACGACAAACACAGCCTGCGCCATAGACGACGCGAGGTAAACGTCACTGTCCCCCCGGTTCCCCAGTACATGTATTGGTCTGACAAACCAATCACATGGAGCCGGGTGGACCATCCTGCAGTGATGCCCAACCTGGGGTCATACGCACTCGTCCTCGACCCCACCTTCGCCTCCAAAAGGCTCACCTGCCAATTCTCCCGGGTGCTGGTCGATGGCGGCAACAGCATCAACATCCTCTACCTCGACACTCTCCTCAAGCTCGGGCTCAAGGAGACGGACGTCCTGCCAACCAGCACGGTCTTCCATGGCATCGTGCCTGGGCAGTCATGCTTGCCCATGGGCAAGATCCAGCTGGACGTCCTCTTCGGCGACAAGGCTCACTTCCGCCGAGAGTCCATATGGTTCGAGGTAGTGGACCTCAGTAGCCCGTATCACGCGCTGCTGGGAAGACCGACTCTGGCCATGTTCATGGCTATTCCGCATTACGCCTACCTGAAAATGAAGATGCCGGGTCCCAAGGGCATCATCACTGTTGTTGGCGACTACAAGAAGTCGCTCGAGTGTGCCCAAGATAGCACCCGCCTCGCCGACGCCTTGGTGATTGCTGAGGAGAAGCGGCAAATCGACCGGCTCGTGGCCCAGGCTACCGAGCAGCCGGCGATTCCTTCTCCTCCGTCCCAATCGGCCGGCGAGGGCTCTTTCAAGCGGCTAAAGAGACCAAGCAGGTCCCACTCGACCCTGCCAACACAAAGCAATGCGTCACCATCGGGGCTGGCCTTAGCCCCAAATAGGAAGGCGAGCTCGTCGACTTCCTCCGTGAGAATCGGGACATCTTTGCATGGTCCCCCAAGGACATGTCGGGTGTTCCGAGGAAGTACGCCGAGCACAAACTTCACGTGCGACCGGATGCAAAGCTGGTGAAACAACCTTTGCGCCGCTTCGCCGAGGGGAAGCGGCGCACAATCGGAGAAGAGATCACCCGGCTCCTTGCAGCCGGCTTCATCATGGAGGTTTGCCACCCGGACTGGCTGGCGAACCCAGTCCTGGTAGTGAAGAAGAACAACACATGGCGAATGTGTATCGACTATACTAGCCTGAATAAGGCCTGTCCGAAAGACCCTTTCGCGTTGCCTAGGATAGATCAAGTGATCGGCTCCATTGCAAGCTGCGAACTGTTGTCGTTTTTGGATGCTTATTCGGGCTACCATCAAATCAAGCTGGATCCAGCTGATCGCCTGAAGACCTCCTTCATCACACCCTTCCGGGCCTATTGCTACACCACCATGACGAACGCAGGTGCGACATTCCAACGCTTTATGCAGCAGTGCCTACTGCCACAGATTGGCAGAAACATCCACGTCTATGTGGATGACATCGTCGTCAAGACGAAGCAGCACTTCAGCCTCCTCGATGACCAGCGGGAGACATTTGCCAATATGCACGAATACAAGATCCGGCTCAACCCTGAGAAGTGCGTCTTCGGGGTCCCACGCGGCAAACTCTTGGGGTTCTTCGTATCCGCCCGCGGCATCGAGGCGAACCCTGAGAAGATCAGCACCATCGAACGGATGGTGCGGCCGTCTCGGATCCTCGACGTCCAGAAGTTCGCCGACTGCTTGGCATCCTCAGCCAGTTCGTCAGCCGGCTTGGCGAGAAGGCCCTTCCACTCTACCAGCTCCTGAAGAAGACGAGGAAGTTCGAGTGGAATGACCGGACGGATGAAGCCTTCCGCGACCTCAAGCGGGTAATCTCGAGCCTGCCAATCTTGGCAGCCCCATCTGAAAGGGAACCCATACTCATATACATCGCGGCGACCACTCGCGTGGTCAGCGTAGTGTTGGTAGTTCAGCGCAAAGAGGAAGGCAAGGCCCTGCCAGTGCAGCGCCCTGTCTACTACCTTAGCGAGGTCTTGTCCGCCTCTAAGCATAACTACCCTCATTATCAGAAAATGTGTTATGGTGTTTACCTTGCAGCAAAGAAATTGAAACAATACTTCCAAGAGCATGCCATCACTGTGGTGAGCACTGCTCCGCTTTCAGAGATCATGAGTAAGCATGATGCCACGGGCAGAATTGCCAAATGGTCCATTGCCATGGCAGACCATGATATTCGGTACGAGCCTCGCACCGCCATCAAATCACAGGTGGTGGCCGACTTCTTAGTCGACTGGGCCGAGACCCAGTTCGAGCCACCGCCTCCAGACTCCATGCATTGGTGGATGCACTTTGATGGCTCGAAGATGCGGATAGGGCTGGGAGCCGGCATCATCTTGACGTCTCCGAAAGGGGACCAGCTCAAGTACGCTCTCCGGTCCATTTCGCCGCCTACAACAACGTCGTCGAGTACCAAGCACTAGCTCATGGCCTCCGGCTTGCCAAGGAGATCGGCATCGGGCGGCTCATATGCTTCGGCGATTCAGACTTGGTGGTGCAGCAGGTCTCTCGCGAATGGGACGCCAGGGACGCCAACATGGCGAGCTACCGCTTTCTCATCCAGCAGCTCAGCGGCCCCTTCGAGGGTTGTGAGTTCCACCATGTTCCCAGGGCAGAAAATGAGGCGGCCGATACACTGGCGAAAATCGGCTCCACGAGACAGGCCATCCCAGTCGGCGTCTCCCTCGAGCAACTCCACAAGCCGTCTATCAAGCCGTCTCGTGAGTCGGCATCAATATTCGTACCAGCCGACTCTATGATACAAGCATCGCCGGCTCCGCCAGTTACGTCGGCTGCGAGCCCCACGCCGGCTGCACCAACGGCACCGACTCCAAATGCGGCACCGACTCAGTCCACGGTGCAAGCGCCGTTGGCTCCACCAGCTATGCCGTCTCCGGATCCTATTCCGGCTCCATTGGTCCAACCGACTCCAATAGCGGCACTAGCTACAACGACAACCCCGGCTCTTTCCGGGCTCGAATTCTCGCAGTGGGTGGACGTCATGGAGATAGACGGTGAGCCGGCTGCAGTAATAACACGGACACACCATCAAGCTCGGGGGCTGCAGAAGCCTCCAACAGTCAAAACGAAGCAGAGGCGACCCTTGTGTTGGCTCCATCATGGGCTCAGGCCATTCTGGCCTTCCTCCTTCGCGGCGAACTTCCTTAGAATGAGGCGGAGGCGAGACAGACCCAACGCAGGTCTGCCACCTACGCATCATCAATCGCGAACTGGTACGACGCAGCACGACCGGCGTGTTCCAGTGCTGCGTCGAATCAGAAAAAGGGCAGGAGATCCTCAGAGACATCCACCAGGGGGAGTGTGGGCATCATGCCGCCTCGAGAACCCTGGTGGCCAAAGCATTCCGCCATGGATTCTATTGGCCCACGGCCCTCGAGGAGGTCGTGGATCTGGTGTACAAATGTGAAGGCTGCCAATGCTTCAGTGCACAAAGCCACATGCCGCCCTCAGCGCTGAAAACCATTCCCTTATCATGGCCATTCGCCTCTGGGGACTGGACATGGTTGGGCCCTTCAAGACGGCTCGCGGAGGGATGACACATCTTTTGGTAGCCGTTGACAGGTTCACCAAGTGGATCGAAGCCAGACCTATCAAGAAGCTTGACAGCCCCACCGCCATGAGGTCCATCACAAATATCTCTGTCCGATATGGTGTTCCCCACAGCATCATCACCGACAATGGCACCAACTTCGCCAAGGGCGCCCTGGCGCTCTACTGTTCGAAGGTAGGCATCCGGCTCGACTTGGCCTCACTGGCACACCCTGAGTCAAACGGACAAGCAGAGAGGGCCAATGGCCTGATCCTAGCCAGCATCAAGCGAAGGTTGGTGGCACCACTGGCTAGGTCAGCCGGCTGCTGGATTGAAGAACTACCGGCTGTGCTATGGAGCTTCCGCACCACGCCCAACCGGTCGACCGGCTTCACTCCATTCTTTCTGGTATATGGGTCTGAGGCTATTATCCCCACGGATGTTGAGTTCGACTCGCCTCGGGTCACCCTATACATAGAAACGGAGGCGAAGGAGGCCAGAGAAGACGGTGTGGATCTCCTCGAAGAAGCAAGGGACTTGGCTTTACGCCGGACGGCCATCTACCAACAGAAGCTGAGATACTACCATAGAAAAAAGATGAGGCCTCTCTCTTTCAGGGAGGGAGACTTGGTCCTCAGAAGAATCCAGCGCACTTCCGGCCAGCATAAGCTCTCATCCCCTGGGAGGGACCCTTCATCATCAGTAGGGCGCTCCACAACAACGCTTACTACCTGATTGACACCCAGAAGCCAAGGAAGCACAAGAGGGATGACTCCGGCCAAGAAACGGAACGCCCATGGAATGCGGCGTTGCTTCGCCCGTTCTATTGCTAAAAAGCAGAAGTCAAGCAAGGGAAAGAGCATGCACATGTATCTTCCTCCCTCTTCAGGGAACAATGAAGGCAATAAAAATAGCATGCTCCATGTTTCTTTTTATTGAGAGTTTTTCATTCAGTGTACGGGCAACACCGCGTACCACCTCTTGCCGGCTTAATCAAGCCCGGAGGCTACGCAGCGCGACCCCTTGCTGGCCTTAACAGGCTCGGGGGCTCGCTAGCCGCCTGAACAGTCCACCCTTGTAGATGGACACATAGTGTACCGGCTGACTCTTGGTCCTTCGCTCGAGCCTGCGGGTTGGCTCCGGTCGCTCGGTTCGCGAGGTGACGCCAGGTCAGGTCGAATACATGCAAAGTCCGGCTATACTTGGGGCGACCGGCTCGGGCTGGCTCGATCGTATATAGGACCTTATTCAAGACTCAAGACGGCCTCTGACTGTCGGGAATGACGAATACGATAAAAAGAGGATGCTCCATGCTTCTTCTTGTTAAAGAGTTTTTCACTTAGTGTACGGGCTACACCGCGTACCACCTCTTGGTGGCTTAATCAAGCTCGGAGGCTACGCAGCGCGGCCCCTTGCTAGCTTTAAACAAGCTCGGGGGCTCGCCATTCGCTCGGACGGTCCACCCTTGTAGACGGGCACATAGTGTACCAGCTGACTCCTGGTCCTTCGTACGAGCTTGTGGGCTGGCTCCGGTCGCCTGGCTTGCGAAGTGACGCCAGGTCAGGTCGAATACATGCAAAGTCTGGCTATACTTGGGACGACCGGCTCGAGTTGGCTCATTCAAGCCGGCCTCTAAATGGCTTATGTCCTGTTATTTATGTCTTGATGGCTTCGGATAAGAGAAGTCAACCAGGAATCAAAAGACGGGATCATAAGACAACACGCTTGGTGACGAATATAATGCTGAATATATACATACACAAAAGCATTGGCCCACGGCCCACGTTCGTTACATCCCTCTGGGGGTAGAACCAAAAACATAGAAGGACACCGATTTCGGGACAGCGGCCTTAGTGGTCGTCTCGGCCGCTGCTCCTGATGTGGTGGCATCACCGCCTCCGGCTCGTCCCGAGGTGGTTGCGCCATCTCCCCCGCTCAGGCCCCCAGCTCCGCTGATCCCGGAGTCGGCATACGCCCCACCACTGGAGACGGCTGTAGATTCCACAGCCCGGACCGCCTCGTCGGAGCTGCCGTCGGCGTCATAGGGCTGAAGGCCGTGCAGATCTTCAGCGATCACACCGCCGTCTTCACCCCGCTCCAAGATGAAGTCATCCCAGGCTGCGTACTCGGCGACGGCGCTGGCTCTCACACGGAGCTCCTCCTTCATGCCTTGCAGCTCCGCTTCTGAGCCGTCGCGCTGGGCAGCCAGCTTGCCCAAGTTGAGGTTCCGGTACCATGACTTGGCCAAGCGCAGGGCCATATAAGCCCCAGACCGCACTTCGGAGGCATGCCAGGCATGCCAGGCGTCCAGGCGCTCTCCACCCACTGCGAGCCAGCGGGCAAGCCGGCTCATGGACGCCGGCTCCACGCCCTCCAGCCACAGGGCCGACACCATCGACGAACCTGCAACCTGGAGCTGAGCCATAGACTCGCCCAGGGCGTGCATGCGGGCCCGAAGCCCCACCCCGATCTCCTCAACGCTCCAGCCGGAGGTAGTGTCTACCTCCTTCCCGGCCGAGCGGCGCTCCTCACCGCAGACCTCAACGGCGGTGTCGGTTGCGACCTAGGTCTCGGGGAAGAGATCTGGAGTAACAGCAACCAGGACGTAAGAACACCGCAAGAGGAGTAGACGGCAAAAAGACCAAACACAAAACAAGGAAAAGAGACTCACACTGGAAGGCGCCGTCGGTCTCATGAGAGACCTCGAGGACCTCGCGCTCCTGCACCTTACTCGCATGAGTAAGGCGGGCGATTTCCTCCTGGAGGGTCGCGACAGACTCCAGAGCCTTGGCCAGCTGCGTCTGCTTCTGGGTAAGGGCTTCATCCTTCTCCCTCAAGGCGGCGTCCTTGAGGTCCACCTCCTTGAGGTGAAGCGACGCGAGGCGGTCCACGTCGGCGGAGTAGGAGGCCTCCTTCTCCTGCAGCGTGGCCCGCAGCCGCTCCAACTCGACCCGGCTAGCTGCCTCGAGCTCCTTCTTCTCCGCCTGAAGAAGGTCCAACTGCTCTTGGAGCTGGCCGCTGGCGTCGCGCAGGGCATCACGGTCCGCGGCAACCTCGCCCAGCCGGGCTTCAAGCTCGGCAATCTGGCTATCAGCCCCCATGTGCTGGTCCCGTAGCTCGTTGTACGCATGTACCTGAGCATCGTAAAGCGCCTGCCAAAGGGGAGAGAAAGGGAACAGGATTAAGATTCGACCTGGTTAAAAGCCTAACCAGCCCGATTCTTGGGGGCTACACCCAGTGGGTGAGCTTGCACGCCCCCACGGAAGAAAACTGTGCAGGGAAAAAGGCCTCCAGGAGATTCGGACCGGTTGGCAATCAACCCGCCCGATTCTCGGGGTCTACACCTAGTGGGTGCGGTGTCGTGCCCCCACTGACGCCAACAGAAGAGAAAAAAGTACAAAGAAAAACCAAAGAAGGCAAGGCCTACTTGGGTGCGGGCTTCCACGCGCTCCATGTCGTCGCATACCATGCAGCCCGCCTGCTCCACCTTCGACCGGCTACTGGAAAACAGCGTCACCAGCTCCGGTACGCCGGAAAGAACGGTGTCGATGGGCAGTCGCAGGCGGGCCAAGTTCGCCGCCCGCCATGTCTTCATGGGCCGGCTCCCAGCCCGGCCCCCGGCCCTTGGCGCAACAGGGCCATGCTGGGGAACGACGATGACACCGGCTCCTGGTGCCGGCTCGACAGCCAGCTCGGGCGCCGTCCCGACCGGCGCTACCTCCCCCGCAGGAGGCGGATGAGCCGCGTCCGGGGCATCCATGGTCGCCCCTGGGGCATCAGGGGCCACGTCCGGTGCTGACAGGTCCAGAACCGGCGCGTCAGGAGCTGCTTCGGCCCTGGGAGAAACCTGTATCGTCTCCAGGTCCACCTGCTCCGGGGCTGTTGGTTCAGATGGTTGGGCCCCTTCGGTCCTTGGGGCCGGCCTGGAGGCGGCCTCGCTAGCTAGCTCCTCCGCACGGGCATGCACGGAGGGGTCATGTCTAGCCTTCGCACGCTTCTCCGTCGGCCTCTCAACCCGGCTGGAGCGAGGCTGACCCACGGCGGCCTTCCCCGCAGTCGTGTCCCACCGGCGCTTGGACTCTATCTCGAGCTCCCTCTCGGCAGCATCAACTGCTGCCCAGCCGACCCGCTCGGCTGCGGAGGCGGTATCTTCATTCGCATCCTCTGTCTCCCTGTCAAGCCAAGCTTCTCAGGAACAAAGCTCATCTCAAAATGGGGAAGGGAAAAGAGGAGGAAACCATACGCTGCAACTACCGGGACTTGCCTCCGGCCACCGCCATGGCGCCTCTTGGCGCCGTCTGCTCGCTGCCCGGCTGGAGGACCCGGCGCCGGTCGCTTGGAGGCCGGCCGGGAAGCTGTGGCACCCTTGCCCTTCTTCCCGGCTGCCTCGTCAGCAGCAGTCGCTCCGCCACCTTAACGCCGGCCACGCGTCAGTAGTGGGCTGGTGACCTCCTCCACCTCGTCGGAGTGTTCCTCGAAGGCTGCATTAGAATAGAATGAGGCCTCCTCATCATCGTCCGTCCAGTCTGCTACGGCATGCTGCGGGTACTCACCAGACGGCTCGGTCCCTTCCGACTCCAGGGGATCTTCCGGCCGGCAGAGGAGTCTGAGCGGGGCTCCATCGCACCCTCGTCCTCCATCTCGGAGGCGTCTGACACCTCCATGTCAGGAGCAGGCTGACGAAGGGACCCCTGCAGGGTCTTGAACATCTACAAAAAAGGAATTCAACCAGGCTCAGCAACGGCACCGGCTTCAAGACAAAACAACAAAGAAGAATGGAGTAAGACTACCATCGGAGGCGGGTGAGCCCGGTTGAAGGGGGACATCCCCCATGTCCATTCCCCGCCCTCATCCATGCAGGCGGTGGAGATCAGGTTCACCCTTCACGCTACAGTGCCCGGGGTGAACCTCTTGGTGGACAGCCGGCATGGATCAAGCCGTCCGCTCATCTGGCAGACCAGATGCGGCCGCCTCTGCAGAGGCAGAATTCGGCGGACCACCATGGTGGCGAGAAGGTCGCGGCCAAGGAGGCCGCTCTTCCCCAAGATGTCGAGGTGGGCGCAGATAAGCGCCACCTCAGGATGCGGCCTGGGAGTCTTCGCATCCCAGTTCCGCCGCGTCGAAGGAGCGATGGCGAACGGGGGCATGTTGAGGGCGACCTGGGCCGGGTCGGCGCTCTTCACGTAGAAGAAACCCTTCTGCCAATGCTTGATGGAGTCTTGCAGAGGCATCTGGGGGAAGCCGGACTTCAGGCGGTGATGCACCAACGCGGCCCCGCATGGCGTCATGGGGCGCGGCCCCTTGAGCTTCTCCACCTCGGATTTCTCCATGGCGATGGATTGCTACTTGAAGAAGAATAGGTTGCGCCACAGATCGACGCGAGGCTTGATCCCCACGAAGCCCTCGCACAGGACCACGAAGGCGGCCAGCTGCAGTATGGTGTTCGGCGCCAGATGATGCGGCTACAGGCTGAAGAACTGGAGCCATTCGGCAAAAAAGGAGCTAGCCGGGAGCCCGAAGCCCCGGTAGAAGTACTCGACGAACACCACAACCTCTCCCGCGGCGGGTGCGGGAGCGGTCTTGGAGCTAGGAAGGCGCACCGACACTTGGGAGGCCGGGGGCAGCAGTCGGTGGTGACGAAGCGCATCGATGTGCCCCTCGTCGACGTTGTTGTCCAGCTAGGGCCCCTGCGAGGACGCCTACTGCACCAACGACTTCTTCGAGGAAGATCCGCTGGCCATGGCTGCGGGTGGTGAGAGCTCGAAGCGGTCGACGGAAGTCTCGACGGCGAAGATGAAGAAGACGAAGGGCGTGACCTCTTCTTCTCAAGACAAAAGAAGGAAGAGAGCACGGAGCAGGGCGAGAAGAGGGGGCAAATGGCCACCTCGAAACCCTCGCGTCCCATTTAAACCCCCACGAAGCATCGTGGGGAGGGGATCCCGTGCGTGTCGGGCCCCATTAATTCCGTGTATTACGGGCGGTAACGTTCCCCTATGCCTAATCGTCTCAGAGTCGGAGGCCGAGGGGGCGTCGTGGCGGGACCCAATGCCCTGGCCCGGTCTCGTCAGCAGTAATCGCTATCATTACGACAGGCGGGGCCTGGCACGTGGCGTTCGCCGGGCCAGTTATGACTGGACCAAGGCGTCGCTTCGAAGCTCCCGGTTCCGAAGCCGGCGTCCTTCGCCGCGAACAACAACCAAAATATCAAGACAAATCAACAAGCCAGTGAGGCCACCCGCCCGTAGGCGGCAGACCTCGCCAGCTTCGGGGACTACTGTCGGGGGGATAACGCCGCGGTAGGCTCATCAAGCATGTTCCTTCATTTCCGGCCCTCTGGACATGAACGTATGAAGATTCCCAAGGCTCAAGTCTTCTGACCAGCTAGGCATCACCTGCCGGCTGGAAGACGAGGCGGCCACCTTTCTGGCCGGCCAGGCAACCCCTGCCGGCTAGAATCCAGGCGGCCTCCCCGTCAGAGCCGGCCTGGTCCCGCCAGCCGGACTGGGGAGGAGGCGGCCATGCTCAAGCCGGCTGGCCAAGCAGGCTAGCTGGCCGAGGAGCACAAGTCACATCAGATCGTAGGTCAGGAAGAGACCTCACGATTAAAGGTAGCTACGCGTCAGCAAAGGTACAAGATCAGGGCGCCCGGCAGGTACGAGCATCGGCGGCCACGCCGCTGACCTACCCCGGCTCTGATCCATCACCTAGCATAGTGTCGGACCGTCACACTCCCACTCCATTACTGCACTCGGCGTGGGGAACAGTGGAGGCGGCCGTACTACCTGCCCATGAAGAATCTCGCGGGGCGACGTTTGACGTACAGCGCGTGCTCAGCGTCAGCCTTACGCGAGAGCCTCATTGGCCTGCCGAAGGGTCCCACAGGCAATCGAGACCATGCAGCCGGTGGGCCCCTCATCGACAAGACAAGACCCTTGTGGGCCCCTGGCCAGCCGGCAAAGCAGCCAGCTGGGTCCCACGCTTGTACCCTTTATCCATATTGTAGGCCGACGGGTTCGTCTTTAAAACCCCCTGGTCACCCCCCATGCAAGGAGGCCGATCACTCACCAGTCATTCAACACTACACACTCACCAACCCACCAAGAGAGAGGTAGAGACGAGCCGGCTGCTTCCCTCTTCCTCCTCCCAACACAGCTCCAGGAGTGACATTGTACTCTGTTCCCATACATCAAACACACCAGCGGGATTAGGGGTATTATCTCTACAGAGAGCCACGAACCTGGGTACATCATGCGTCCCATGCGTGTACCAACCTCGTTCCTAGCACCCACCTTTGTCCCTTCGGTTCTCACCGACTTTAGCCTACCTATGGCATATGTTGTGAGTATTCATCGACAACCCCTATATAGCATTGGGAGCAAGTATTTGATTATTTGTGTAGGTACTACTATTGGGGCCTTGCTTGTTCCTCCTATTGGATTGATACCTTGGTTCACAACAAACTGAGGGAAATACTTATCTACTTTGCTGCATCACCCTTTCCTCTTCAAGGGAAAACCAACGCAAGCTCAAGAGCTGGCAATCACCTGCTTATCCTGATCGCATAACCTGTGCAACATGAATGTGTCGCCTCGCTCTAAGGACTAAGCTATAGCCGCCTTTGCACATGTATTTGAGTACTTATTCCGCTGCACCCGGTTCATGATTGAGGACTTTCCTCACTAGGAATTTCCTGAGTGATGAATTTGTAAAAATCGCCTGTTGACCCCCCTCTAGTTGATATAACGCACTTTTAACCACATTGATTAACGACTCAATGAAGCATCAAATGCTTTAGCACGTCTAGGTTCTCAGAAGAAGCCTCCGCGAGCCAATGTTTTCTGGATGAGTTGCACAGTCCATTTGTCAAGCTTCCCACAAAGGAGGACCTTGACAATCCTAATCCTGAGACTCAGATAGTTGTAGACGTTAATGGTACTCCAGCATGGACAAAACCTTAGTTGGCTTATAAAATATGCGGAGAGTTGCCTCACGACGAAGTCCTTTCTAGGCAAATACAAGGTTGTTCATAATCATACACGATTGTAGATGGTGATCTACACAAAGTCAATACTGCATGAGTTTTTCAATGTTGTGTTTCTCGATAGGAAGGCCAACAGTTACTGAATGAGATACATTCTAGCGATTGTGGTCATCATGCCAGTTCCAGGTCCTTGGTGGCAAAAGTCTTCTGACATGGATTTTTCTAGCTCGCAGTACATGTTGATGCAGAACAGATTGAACGCACATGTGACTGATGCCACAAGTATGTTTGCAGGATCATAAGGCAACACAAGCCCATCGGATGATTCCAGTCACCTAGTCGTTCACAGTCTAGGGGTTGGTGATGGTTGGACCCTTCAGGATGACAAAATGCAAGAAGACCCACCTCTTGGGAACAGTTGATAAATTCATGATGTGTCTAGAGGCTGAGCCGGTCTGTGATTGCGATGCTGGGACCGCAGTAAAATTCCTAAAGAAGATCAGATGTGGGTTCGGTAACTTCACAACATCATCGCAGATAATAGTAGCTCCGAGGGAGCTATGCAGAAATTTTGCGGGAAAGAAGACAACTGGCTAGATCTAGCTTCAGTAGTTCATCCATAATACAATGGATATTCTCCTAGAGCGTACAACAAGATGATATGTTGAAGAACTTCGATCTGTCTTGTGGGGTATACAGACTACTCCCAACTAGTTGATAAGTCCATTTTGCATCATATTACTAGTGATTCTATTATGTTTTGGGTCATTATTTCACTTTACAATGCAATTCCAATGCCTTTTCTCTCTTATTTTGCAAGTTTCACACAAAGAGGAAGATTGCCGGCAGCTGAAATTCTAGACCGGAAAAGGATACAAAGAGTTGGATATTCTCCACAGCTACAAATGACCTGAAAATTTACGGAGAATTATTTCGGAATATATAAAAATATTGGCGGCAGAATTATCAGACAGGGACACATGAGGGAGTCATGGGCTCAGGTGGCGCACCTTACCGTGTGGTGCACCACGCGAGCTCGTGCCTCCACCTGTAGGTCTCCAGGGCCCATATTCTCCTGTGAGATTCTATTTTCCTCAGAACTAAAAATCATAAGAAGACTTGTGTGACGAAGCACTGCCGTCTCGAGCCAGAACCTGGGCAGGAGCACTTTTGCTCTTCGTCAGAGCAATTCCGCTTGGGAAACTACCCTCCTGGAGGGGGACATCGAAGCCATCATCATCACCAACGCTTCCTCAATCGTGGGAGTACCAATATTCATCAACATATTCACTAGCACCATCTCATCTCACACCCTAGTTTCTCCCTTGTATTCAACCTTTGTCCCAAAATCTCATATTGGTACATGTGGGTTGGTAGTAGTGTCGATTAGATCCTGTAGTTGATGCTAGTTCGTTTACTTGGTGGAAGATTATACGTTCAGACCTTAAGAATATTTAGTACCCCTCTGATCTTGAATATGAATATGATTTGTGAGTAGTTACTTTTGTTCTTGAGGACATGGGATAAGTCTTGTTATAAGTAATCATGTGAAGTTGGTATTCGTTTGATATATTGATGATATGTATGTTGCTCTTCCGTTAGTGGTGTCATGTGAATGTGGACTACGTGAAACTCCACCATACGTAGGCCTAAGGGAAAGCATTGGGGAGTAATAAGTAGATGATGGGTTGCGAGTGTGAGAGTAAAGAAAACTAGGGTTTTGACAACCTGTCACATTAGAGAGATGTCTAGAGAGGTCGGTGTCAGTGTTGAACAACTCCTAGGCGACGAGGAAATGCCTAGGATGGAAGAGAATAAATTAGCATGGAAATATGTCCCTGGGGAACCTCTCGCCAGGCCTGAGAAGGTCCCTCGTCTATCAACACAATTTTACAAATTGCATACCTGGTACATGAGAAAAATAAAACTCGGGCGACAAAGCCTCATGGTGAAAGTCAAGCGAGAGCATTTTGCAACTGAAAAAGATTTGTGGATTGAAAATCCAGAATAGTTTCAGTTATTCAATCAAGATGCACTCAATAAATCTCTCGTTAGTTTCTATTGTATGTAAGTGATTTCTTTCTATAATTTAAATCTCTAGCTCATCAGCTCGTTCATTGCATGTAATTCCCCTCACTATATTCTTTTGTGTGGTATTATGCAGAATGAAGATGTTTGAAATGAAAAGAGATGGAGTCTTTAGCATTGGCTTCATTGACCCAAATACCATTTATGATAAGATGGTAGCAGATTTCAAAGAGGAAACAAAGGAGAACTTCTATACATTTTTGAAGGAACTAAATACCCAGCCAGAAATACTATTTCCCTACAACTTCACGTGAGTGTTATTGTCTTGTACTATAAATTCTATTTTTCTTACTAGATGTTAAGTGTACGTAGTACTTGATGAGTTATGCATGTCCGCTTATACAACGCAGGTTCCACTGGATCCTGCTAATCATCCATGTTGATGAGGGAAGAGTTGACGTATTGGACTCACTAAAAAAGACACGGCGGAGTACATGGACCAGAAGTTGATGCTCGACAGGTAATTTCAATCATTGTCGCACTATGTCGGCCTCTTTAGTTCATTTTCTCATATCAAGTAATCAATGACTCCTTTATTATTTTTCTTGCTCGGCAGGGTTTGGACACGGTTCATCTGGGACATTCAGGGTGAATGGAAAAAGGAGCTGAGATGGACACGACCCAATGTAATTAAGTAGTACTAGTTACGCCCGCGCATCATTGTAGTTCTTGTGTCAATACCATTATCATGCTTGATTATTATCTGACTGAATTATATTCTCGTAAAGTGGTGCATATGGCAGCCACACAGGACTAATCTATGTGCATACTATGTTTGCGAGAACATTCGCTTTCAGACCGAATGGTGCAGAGATAGCACACATCGTTTGGTACGTGAACACTATTCACAATTTTATTTATCATTGTCTAATATATATACACACAACTAATATATTCATATTGGTCTCCTTCTTTAGAAATGTCAGAGATGAGGGAACATCTCCTAGCAAAGGACCGCATACGAGCACTTCAAGAGGAAATGGCAGGATTTTTGCTTGAGCGGGTCATAGCTCCCGACGGAGAATACCACTATACCTAATGCATGCATGTAATGATCTACAAGTTGTAGGAGAAATCGTATATACCAAATTGTATATATATATGTGTGTGTGTATGCATATATATATATATATATATATATATATATATATATATATGGTCGTACAAGAAATTCTATGATATATGATTGGTCCTACGAGAAATTCTATGATATATGCATAACGTGTATAGTATGTAGTGGCGTAAAATATGTTTGAAATGAAAGTAAAATAAATGGAAAACACAAAATAAAAAGCAAAAATAAATAATAAACCCCTAAACCCCAAAAAACCCAAATCCCAAAATCCCAAAGCCTTTAGTCCCGGTTCGTGTAACCAACCAGGACTAAAGGTCTCCGCCCCCCGGCGCGATCTGCCAGCCACGTGGAGGGGCATTAATCCCGGGTTGTGGCAAACCGGGACTAAAGAGGGGGGGATTTAGTCCCACGTTACTAGTCCCGGTTGGTAACCCGGGACTAAAATCCCTTACCAACTCGGACTATAGCCTTGTTTTCTACTAGTGTTAAACTAGCAAATCTAAAGCTTCTCACAAGACGAAAGGATGGGACTGAAGGACTTCATAATATCGGTCAGGTATTGTTCGGACCAGTTCGACCGAGCAGGAGGCTCCCGACATGTGATGCTTTCCCTTCAGGGTATCTGCCCGGGAAGGCGCCTGGGTGCCTCCGTGACGAAAAGGCCCTTGTCCTGGCCTAGGAGATGAAGATTCTTGTTCTGCATGTTTCCTCAAATGGCTTCCTTACGGTCGAAGCCATCGACTAGTGGTACGACCAGATTCGTCCATCGCTTACACCGCTATGATCTCGAAGTAGCAGGGCAGCAGGTAAGTATCTGATGGTTATTTTCCTGGCCCTGAAAAGACGACGTCATCACTCATACATGCATGCCACGAACGGCCATACCTTCATAGTACTGGCTATACTAGCCTATTTGAGTATACATTCGACCAATTAGCCTCCGACAAGCCCTCTCTAGACACAATAAGTAGAGGACCTCGAGACTTCTCAAAGGTCGATCTTTTCGCAGAAGAAGAGGAGACAGAGGTCGACTTCACCATTGTAACACATATTGTAGCTCTCTATCATTGCAATACAACAAAGAAGGAGTAGGATATTACACCATCAAGGTGGCCCGAACTTGGGTAGTTCTTCCTGTTCATCCACCACATACCATTCTTGACTTAGGCGAACCTCCGTAAACAAGGCTTCTTTCCCCATCTGCGTTAACGCGTTACCGCCGTTGCTCGTGACGGATTTACCGGGAGACGGGTTTCCCGTCCTGGACGGCGTGAGGAGGGGGTAGCGGTGGTAGTGGCACCAGATTCGGAGGGTTTGCCGGCAATCCAACCTCTATTGGGTGGGAAAGTCGGGCAAACCAGGTTGCTGCAATGTTGTAGAACTCCTACTTATGCTCGCGGGTGACCATGGCTACCGAATAAGCCTTCTTCTGCTCGCCAAAGGAGGTGATGGAGAGAGCGAAGGTTGGGTGTGGTTCTTGCCCGGCATGGCCAGGCTTATATAGCAGGTGGTGTGAGGATCTAGCGAGAGAGACATTAATGTCGGTCGGCAGACTACATATGTGTGCCGTTCTGGCAACGCTCTCGACTGACGAGCTGCTTCAATGCCGCCTCTAGTGAGCGGTCGCATCCCTCTCGGTTGATATGAACGCACGCAAGTGGCTTTGAGCGAGAAAGTGTGCGGGCGCATGCGAGGTTTTTTTGTTGGACCAGGTTAGTCCGACGCGGACATGGCAACGGCCCGAACTGTTGGAAATATGCCCTAGAGGCAATAATAAAATGGTTATTATCATATTTCCTTGTTCATGATGATCGTCTATTTGTTCATGCTATAATTGTATTAACAGGAAACAGTAATACATGTGTGAATAAATAGATCACAATGTGTCCCTAGCAAGCCTCTAGTTGTCTAGCTCGTTGATCAATGGATGATCATGGTTTCCTAATCATGTACATTGGATGTCATTGATAACAGGATCACATCATTAAAAGAATGATGTGATGGACAAGACCCAATCCTAAGCATAGCACTAGATCGTGTTGTTCGTATGCTAAAGCTTTTCTAATGTCAAGTATCCTTTGTGCAACTCCCGGATACTGTAGGAGTGCTTTGGGTGTATCAAACGTCACAACGTAACTGGGTGACAATAAAGGTGCACTACGGGTATCTCCGAAAGTGTCTGTTGGGTTGGCACGAATCGAGATCGGGATTTGTCACTCCGTGTGACGGAGAGGTATCTATGGGCCCACCTGGTGGAACGTCATCATAATGAGCTCAATGTGACTAAGGAGTTAGTCATGGGATGACGTGCTATGGAACGAGTAAAGATACTTACCGTTAACGAGATTGAACAAGGTATAGGGATACCGACGATCAAATCTCGGGCAAGTTCTATACGGACAGACAAAGGGAATTGTATACGGGATTGATCGAATCCTTGACATCGTGGTTCATCCGATGAGATCATCATGGAACATGTGGGAGCCACCATGGGTATCCAGATCCCGCTGATGGTTATTGGCCAGAGAGGTGTCTCGGTCATGTCTGCATGCCTCCCGAACCCGTAGGGTCTACACACTTAAGGTTCGATGACGCTAGGGTTATAGGGAACTGTTATACGAGGTTAACGATGGTTGTTCGGAGTCTCGGATGAGATCCCGAACATCACGAGGAGCTCCAGAATGGTCCAGAGGTAAAGATTGATATATAGGATGGAAGGGTTTGGATGCGGGAAATGTTTCGGGCACCACCGGCAACGTGTCGGGACCATCGGAAGGGTTCCGGAGGCCCACCGGGAGGGGCCACCAGCCCCAGGAGGCTACATGGGCCAAGTGTGAGAGGGAACCAGCCCCTGGATGGGCCAGTGCGCCCCCCACACCCAGCCCAAGGTGCCAAGAGATGGAAGGGGGGAAACCTAAAGTCAGATGGGCCTTAGGCCGACCAGGGGGTGCGCCACCCCCTCCTCCCCTCCTGGTCGCCACCTCCTGCCCCATCTAGGACTGTCGCACCCCTTAGGGGTGGGAACCCTAAGGGGTGCGCCACCCTCCCCCTCCCCCTATATATAGTGGGGGTTTTGGCCATTGGAGATACGACAATTTCTCTCTCTCTCGGCGCAGCCCTGTCTCTCTTCTTCCTCCTCTCCCACGGTGCTTGCCGAAGCCCTGCCGGGAGACCTCGTCGCTCCATCGCCACCACGCCATCATGCTGCCGGAGCTCTTCCCCAACCTCTCCCTCCTCCTTGCTAGATCAAGGTGTGGGAGACGTCACCGGGCTGCACGTGTGTTGAACGCGGAGCTGCCGTATTTCGGCACTAGATCGGAATCACACCGTGATGTGAATCGCAGCGAGTACGACTCCATCAACCGCATTCTAGCAACGCTTCCGCTTAGCAATCTTCAAAGGTATGAAGATGCTCTCACCCCTCTCTCATTTCTGGTTTCTCCATAGAAAGATCTGAATATGGCATAGGAAAAAAATGCATTTTTCTACATAACCCAACAGTGGCATCCAAGCCAGGTTTTCTATGCGTAGATTCTTTGCACGAGTAGAACACAAAAAGGTTGTGGGTGCTGATTTTGTCAATTGCTTGCCGCTACTAGTCTTATTCTTTTTCGGCGGTATTGTGGGATGAAGCGGCCTGTACCGACCTTACACGTACGCTTACGTGAGACAGGTTCCACCGGTTGACATTCACACGGTGCATAAGGTGGCTAACGGGTGTCTGTATCTCCTACTCTAGTCGGATTGGATTTGATGAAAAGGGTCCTTATGAAGGGTAAATAGCTTTGGCATATCATCGTTGTGGCTGTCATGTAGGTAAGAAAGCGTTCTTGCGAGAAACCCACATCAGCCACGTAAAACTTGCAACAACAATTAGAGGACGTCTAACTTGTTTTTGCAGGGTTTGACATGTGATGTGATATGGCCAAAGGATGTGAAGTTACATGTGTGATGTATGAGATGATCATGTTCTTGTAATAGGATTCACGACTTGCATGTCGATGAGTATGACAACCGGCAGGAGCCATAGGAGTTGTCTTAATTTATTGTATGAGATGTAACGCCATGTGTTTAATACGTTTACTTCATTGCTAATGGTTAGTTGTAGTAGTAGTAGTAGTTGGCATGACAACATCACGGAGACACGATGATGGAGATCATGGTGTCACGTCGGTGACGATAATGATCATGCGATGCCCGAAGATGGAGATCGAAGGAGCAAAGATGATAATGGCCATATCATGTCACTATATGATTGCATGTGATGTTTATCATGTTTTTCATCTTATTGCTTAGAAACGATGGTAGCATAATAAGATGATCCCTCATAAAATTTCGAGAACGTATTCCCCTAAGTGTGCACCGTTGCGAAGGATCGTTGTCTCGAAGCACCACGTGATGATCGGGTCTGATAGATTCTAATGTTCGCATACAAGGGTGTAAGCCAAATTTACACACGCGAAACACTTAGGTTGACTCGACGAGCCTAGCATGTACAGACATGGTCTCGAATACAACAGACCGAAAGGTCGAACATGAATCACATGGTTGAATGCGATCAGCATGAAGATGCTCACCATCGACGACTAGTCCGTCTCACGTGCTGATCGTATAGGGGTTAGTCGACATGGATCATGTAACACTTAGATGACTAGAGGGATGTCGATTTAAGTGGGAGTTCATACATAATTTGATTAGATGAACTTAATTATCATGAACTTAGTCTAAAAGTTGTCTTTACAAATATTGTACATCCAATGGCCAACACACCTGTCACCTCAATTTCAACGCGTTCCTAGAGAAAAACAAGCTGAAAGATGATGATAGTAACTATGCGGACTGGGTGCGCAACTTGAACCTCATCCTCATTGCATCCAAGAAGGCTTATGTCCTTGATGCACCGCTAGGTGACCCTCCTGTTCCCGCGGCATCCCAAGATGTTCAGAATGTCTGGCAGACGCGGAGTGATGACTACTCTCTGGTTAGTTGTGGCATGCTCTACAGTTTAGAAACGGGGCTCCAAAGGCGTTTTGAGCAACACGGAGCATATGAGATGTTCCAAGAGCTTAAGTTAGTTTTTTAGGCTCATGCCTAGGTCGAGAGATATGAAGTCTCCGACAAGTTGTTTAGCTTTAAGATGCAGGAGAACAGTTCTGTTAGTGAGCATATACACAGAATGTCTGGGTTGCACGGTTTTCTGACTAAGCTTGGAGTCGAACTTCCGGATGACGCTGTAATTGACAGAATCCTCCAGTCTCTCCCACCAAGCTACAAGGGTTTTGTGCTGAACTACAAAATGCAAGGGATGGAGAAGACCATTCCCGAGTTGTACTCGATGCTGAAATCTGCAAAAGTAGAAATCAAGAAAGAGCATCAAGTGTTGATGGTCAATAAGACCACGAGTTTCAAGAAGGGCAAGGGTAAGAACAACTTCAAGAAAGACGGCAAAACCGTTGCCGTGCCCGGTAAGCCAGATGCCGGGGAGAAGAAAAAGAATGGACCCAAGCCTGAGACTGAGTGCTTCTATTGCAAGGGAAAAGGTCACTAGAAGCGGAACTGCCCCAAGTATTTAGCGGATAAGAAGGTCGGCAACGTCAAAGGTATATGTGATATACATGTTATTGATGTGTACCTTACCAGCGCTCGTAGTAGCTCCTAGGTATTTGATACCGGTGCTATTTCTCACATTTGCAACTCAAAGCAGGAACTGCGGAATAAACGGGGGCTGGCTAAGGACGAGGTGACGATGCGCGTTGGGAATGGCTCCAAGGTCGATGTGATCGCCGTCAGCACGCTGCCTCTACATCTACCTTCAGGATTAGTTTTAAACCTTAATAATTGTTATTTAGCACCAACTTTGAGCATGAACATTGTATCAGGGTCTTGTTTAATGCGAGACGGCTACTCATTTAAGTCAGAGAATAATGGTTGTTCTATTTATATGAGTGATATGTTTTATGGTCATGCTCCACTGGTGAATGGTTTATTTTTCATGAATCTCGATCGTGATGTTACACATATTCATAGTGTGAATACCAAAAGATGTAAAGTTGATAATGATAGTCCCACATACTAATGGCACTGCCGCCTTGGTCATATCGGTGTTAAGCTCATGAAGAAACTCCATACTGATGGACTATTAGAGTCTCTTGACTTTGAATCATTTGACACATGCGAACCGTGCCTCATGGGCAAGATGACTAAGACTCCATTCTCAGGAATAATGGAGAAAGAAACCAACTTAGTGGAAATAATACATACTGATGTGTGTGGTCCAATTAACGTTGAGGCTCGCGGTGGCTATCGTTATGTTCTCACTCTCACCGACGAATTGAGTAGATATGGATATGTCTACTTGATGAAGCACAAATCTAAAACATTTGAAAAGTTCAACGAATTTCAGAGTGAGGTTGAGAATCAACGTGACAAGATAATAAAGTGTCTATGATCTGATCGTGGAGGAGAATATGTGAGTCACGAGTTTGGCACACACCTAAGGAAATGTGGAATTGTTTCACAACTGACGCTGCCCAGCACACCGCAACGTAACGGAGTGTGTGAACGTCGTAATCGCACTTTATTATATATGGTACAATCTATGATGTCTCTTAACGACTTACCGCTATCATTTTGGGGATACGCATTGGAAACTAGAGCATTCACTTTAAATAGGGCACCGGCTAAATCCGTTGAGACGACACCGTATGAATTATGGTTTGGCAAGAAACCTAAGCTGCCGTTTCTAAAAGTTTGGGGCTGCGATGCTTATGTGAAGAAACTTCAACCAGAAAAGCTCGAACCCAAAGCGAAGAAATGCGTATTCATAGGATACCCTAAGGAAACCATTGGGTATACCTTCTATCTTAGATCCGAAGGTAAAATCTTTGTTGCCAAGAATGGATCCTTTCTAGAGAAAGAGTTTCTCTCGAAAGAAGTAAGTGGGAGGAAAGTAAAACTTGATGAGGTAATTATACCCCCTCTTGAACCGGAGAGTAGCACAGCGCGGGAAATTGTTCCTGTGGCGCCTACCCCAACTGAAGAGGAAGTTAATGATGATGATCATGAAGCTTCGGATCAAGTTGCTACTGAACCACGAAGGTCCACAAGGGTACGTTCCGCACGAGAGTGGTACGGCAACCCTTTGATGGAAATCATGTTGTTAGACAACGGTGAACCTTCGAACTATGCAGAAGCAATGGCGGGCCCGGATTCCAACAAATGGCTTGAGGCCATGAAATCCGAGATAGGATCCATGTATGAGAACAAAGTATGGAATTTGGTGGACTTGCCTCATGATCGGCGAGCCATAGAAAATAAATGGATCTTCAAGAAGAAGACTGACGCAAACGGTAATGTGACCGTTTATAAAGCTCGACTTGTCGCAAAGGGGTTTCAACAAATTCAAGGAGTTGACTACAATGAGACTTTCTCTGCCGTAGCAAAGCTGAAGTCAGTCTGAATCATGTTAGCAATTGCTGCTTTTCATGATTATGAAATTTGGCAAATGCACATCAAAGCAGCGTTCCTTAATGGGTATCTTAAGGAAGAGTTGTATATGATGCAACGAGAAAGTTTTGTCGATCCTAAGAGTGCTAACAAGGTATGCAAGCTCCAGCGCTCCATCTATGGGCTGGTGCAAGCATCTCGGAGTTGGAACATTCGCTTTAATGAGGTGATTAAAGCGTTTGGGTTCATACAGGTTTATGGTGAAGCCTGTCTGTACAAGAAAGTGAGTGGGAGCTCTATAGCTTTTCTCATACTGTATGTGGATGACATATTATTGATGGGGAATGATATAGAGTTATTGGAGAGCATAAAGGCCTACTTGAACAAGAGTTTTCAATGAAGGACCTTGGAGAAGGAGCATACATATTAGGCATCAAGATCTATAGAGATAGATTGAGACACCTCATAGGTCTTTCACAAAGTATATACCTTGACAAGATATTGACGAAGTTCAATATGGAAAACTCGAAGAAGGGGTTCTTGCCAGTTTTGCAAGGTAAGAGATTGAGTAAGACTCAGTCACCGACCACGGCATCAGATAGAGAGAAGATGAGTACTGTCCCCTACACTTCAGCCGCGGGCTCTCTAATGTATGCCATGTTGTGTACCAGACCTGATATAAACCTTGCCATAAGTTTGGTAGGGAGGTACCAAAGTGATCCCGGTATGGAACACTGGACAGCGGTCAAGAATATCCTTAAGTACCTGAAAAGGACTAAGGAGATGTTTCTCGTTTATGGAGGTAACGAAGAGCTCGTCCTAAAGGGTTACGTCGATGATAGCTTCGAGACAGATCCGGATGACTCTAAGTCACAAACCGGATATGTGTATGTTTTGAATGGTGAGGCAGTGAGCTGGTGCAGCAGCAAGCAAGACGTCGTGGCAGCATCTACATGTGAAGCGGAGTACATAGCTGCTTCGGAAGCGGCTCATGAAGGAATCTGGATGAAGGAGTTCATCACCGATCTTGGAGTGGTTCCAAGCGCGTCAAGTCCGATGACACTCTTCTGTGATAAAACTGGAGCCATAGCCAAGGAGCCCAGATTTCACCGGAAGACCAAGCACATCCAACGCCGCTACAACTCCATCCAAGACCAGGTCGAGAGAGGAGTCATAGATATTTGTAAAGTACAAACGGATCTGAATATTCCAGACCCATTGACTATACCTCTTCCTTGAGCAAAACATGATCAACACCACAATGCTATGGGTGTTCGATTCATCACAATGTAACTAGATTGTTGACTCTAGTGCAAGTGGGAGACTGTTGGAAATATGCCCTAGAGGCAATAATAAAATGGTTATTATCATATTTCCTTGTTCATGATGATCGCCTATTTGTTCATGCTATAATTGTATTAACAGGAAACAGTAATACATGTGTGAATAAATAGGTCACAATGTGTCCCTAGCAAGCCTCTAGTTGGCTAGCTCGCTGATCAATAGATGATGATGGTTTCCTGATCATGGACATTGGATGTCATTGATAACGGGATCACATCATTAGGAGAATGATGTGATGGACAAGACCCAATACTAAGCATAGCACTTGATCGTGTTGTCCGTATGCTAAAGCTTTTCTAATGTCAAGTATCCTTTCCTTCGACCGTGAGATTGTGCAACTCCCGAATACCGTAGGAGTGCTTTGGGTGTATCAAACATCACAACGTAATTGGGAGACTATAATGGTGTACTACGGGTATCTTCGAAAGTGTCTGTTGGGTTGGCACGAATCGAGATCGGGATTTGTCACTCCGTGTGACGCAGAGGTATCGATGGGCCCAGTTGGTACAACATCATCATAATGAGCTCAATGTGACTAAGGAGTTAGTCACGGGATGACGTGCTACGGAACGAGTAAAGAGACTTACCGATAGCGAGATTGAACAAGGTATAGGGATACCGACGATCGAATCTCGGGCAAGTTCTATACCGATAGACAAAGGGAATTGTATACGGGATTGATGGAATCCTTGACATCGTGGTTCATCTGATGTGATCATCGTGGAACATGTGGGAGCCACCATGGGTATCCAAATCCCGCTGATGGTTATTGGACGGAGAGGTGTCTCGGTCATGTCTGCATGCCTCCCGAACCCATAGGGTCTACACACTTAAGGTTCGATGATGCTAGGGTTATACGAGTTTACCGAAGGTTGTTTGGAGTCCCAGATGAGATCCCGGACGTCACGAGGAGCTCCGGAATGGTCCGGAGGTAAACATCGATATATAGGATGGATGGGTTTGGACGCCGGAAATGTTTCGCGCACCACCGGCAACGTGTCGGGACCATTGGAAGGGTTCGAGAGGCCCACCGGGAGGGGCCACCAGCCCCGGGAGGCTACATGGGCCAAGTGTGAGAGGAAACCAGCCCCTGGGTGGGCTGGTGCGCCCCCCACACCCAGCCCATTGCGCCAAGAGAGGGAAGAGGGGAAACCCTAAGTCAGGTGGGCCTTAGGCCCACCAGGGGGTGCGCAATCCCCTCCTCCCCTCCTGGCCGCCACCTCCTGCCCCATCTAGGGCTGCCGCACCCCTTAGGGGTGGGAACCTTAAGGGGTGCGCCACCCTCCCCCTCCCCCTATATATAGTGGGGGTTTTGGACATTGGACATACGGCAATTTCTCTCTCTTTTGGCGCAGCCTTGTCTCTCTTCTTCCTCCTCTCCCACGGTGCTTCGCGAAGCCCTGCCGGGAGACCTCGTCGCTCCATCGCCACCATGCCGTCGGGCTGCCAGAGCTCTTCCCCAACCTCTCCCTCCTCCTTCCTGGATCAAGGTGTGGGAGACGTCACCGGGCTGCACGTGTGTTGAATGCGGAGGTGCCATGGTTCGGCCCTAGATCGGAATCACACCGCAATCTGAATCGCATTGAGTACGACTCCATCAACCGCGTTCTAGCAACGCTTCCGTTTAGCGATCTTCAAAGGTATGAAGTGTTGGAAATATGCCCTAGAGGCAATAATAAAATGGTTATTATCTTATTTCCCTGTTCGTGATAATCGTCTATTGTTCTTGCTATAATTGTATTAACAGGAAACAGTAATACATGTGTGAATAAATAGATCACAATGTGTCCCTAGCAAGCCTCTAGTTGGCTAGCTCGTTAATCCATAGAAGACCACGGTTTCTAGATCATGGAAATTAGATGTCATTGATAACGGGATCACATCATTGGGAGAATGATGTGATGGACTAGACCCAATCCTAAGCATAGCACTAGATCGTATTGTTCGTATGCTAAATCTTTTCTAATGTTAAGTGTCTTTTCCTTCGACCGTGAGATTCTGCAACTCCCGGATACCGTAGGAGTGCTTTGGGTGTATCAAACATCACAACGTAACTCGGTGACTATAAAGGTGCACTACGGGTACCTCCGAAAGTGTATGTTGGGTTGGTACGAATCGATATCGGGATTTGTCACTCCGTGTGATGGAGAGGTATCTCTGGGCCCATTCGGTAGAACATCATCATGACATGAATGTGACTAAGGAGTTAGTCACAGGATGATGTGCTACGGAACGAGTAAAGAGACTTACCGGTAACGAGATTGAACAAGGTATAGGCATACCAACGATCGAATCTCGGGGAAGTTCTATACCGACAGACAAAGGGAATTGTATACAGGATTGATTGAATCCTTGACATCATGGTTCATTCGACGAGATCATCGTGGAGAAAGTGGGAGCCACCATGGGTATCCAGACCCCGCTGATGGTTATTGGCCGGAGAGGTGTCTCGGTCATGTCTACCTGTTTCCCGAACCCGTAGGGTCTACACACTTAAGGTTCAAGGACGCTAGGGTTATAGGGAATTGTTATACGAGGTTACCTATAGTTGTTCGGAGTCCCAGATGAGATCCCGGACGTCACGAGGAGCTCCGGAATGGTCCGGAAGTAAAGATTGATATATAGGATGGATGGTTTTGGACACCGGAAATGTTTCAGGCGTCACCGACAACGTACCGGGACCACCGGGACCACTAGAAATGGTCCCGGGGGTCCACCGGGAGAGGCCACCAGCCCCAAGAGGTAGCATGGGCCAAAAGGTGGAGGGAAACCAGCCCAAAGTGGGCTGATGTGCCTCCCACAAAGGGGCCCAAGGCGCAGGAGGTGGAGAGGGGGGGAAACCCTAGGCGCTGGTGGGCCTAAGGCCCACCTAGGGGTGCGCCACCCCTCCCCCTGCCCTGGCCGCTGCACCTCCCATCTGGGGTGGCACCCCCCCCCCCCCTTCCGCTCCTCCTATATATACCTAGCGGTTTGGGGCTGTTTTGCACACAGTTTCTTATCTCCCTCGGCGCAACCCTCCCCCCTCCTTCCTCTGCCTCACGATACAGTTTCTTTTTCAACCATACAGACATGACCTCGAATACAAGAGACCGAAAGGTCAAACATGAGTCGTATGGTTGAATACGATCAGCATGAAGTTGCTCACCATGACGACTAGTCCGTCTCACGTGATGATCGGACACGGGTTAGTCAACATGGATCATGTAACACTTAGATGACTAGAGGGATGTCAATTTAAGTGGGAGTTCATACTTAATTTGATTAAATGAACTTAATTGTCATGAACTTAGTCTAAAAGTTGTCTTTATAAATATTGTAGATGGCCAACGTCAACCTCAATTTCAACGCATTTATAGAGAAAAACAATCTGAAAGATTATGGTAGCAACTATGCGGACTCGGTCCGCAACTTGAAGCTCATCCTTGAAGCAGCTAAAAATGCTTATGTCCTTGATGCGCCGCTAGTTGACCCTCCCACTCCCGCAGTAGGCCAGGACATTCTGAATGTCTGGCAAACGCGGAGTGATGACTACTCTCTGGTTAGGTGTGGCATGTTATACAGTTTGGAAACGGGGCTCCAAAGGTGTTTTGAGAAACACGGTGCATATGAGATGTTCCAAGAGATGAAACTAGTTTTTCAAGATCATGCCCGTGTCGAGAGATATGAAGTCTCCGACAAGTTCTTCAGCTGTAAGATGGAGGAGAGCAGTTCTGTCAGTGAGCACATACTCAAAATGTCTGGTTTACACGGTCGTCTGACTTCACTTGGAGTCGAACTTCCGAATGATGTTATAATTGACAGAATCCTCCAGTCTCTCCCACCAAGCTACAAAGGTTTCGTGCTGAACTACAACATGCAAGGGATTGAGAAGACCATTCCCGAGTTGTACTCGATGCTCAAGTTTGCTGAAGTAGAAATCAAGAAAGAGCATCAAGTGTTGATGGTCAACAAGACCACCAGTTTCAAGAAGGGCAAGGGTAAGAAGAACTTCAAGAAAGACGGCAAAGCCTTTGCCGCGCCCGGTAAGCCAGATGCCGGGAAGAAGAAAAGGAATGGACCCAAGCCTGAGACTGAGTGATTCTATTGCAAGGGAAAAGGTCACTGGAAGCAGAACTGTCCCAAGTACTTAGCGCACAAGAAGGCCAGCAACGTTAAAGGTATATATGATATACATGTTATTGATGTGTACCTTACCAGCGCTCGTAGTAGCTCCTGGGTATTTGATACCGGTGTTGTGGCTCACATTTGCAACTCAAAGCAGGAACTACGGAATAAGCGGAGACTGGCCAAGGACGAGGTGACGATGCGAGTCGGGAATGGCTCCAAGGTCGATGTGATCGCCATCGGCATGCTACCTCTACATCTACCGTCGGGATTAGTTTTAAACCTTAATAATTGTTATTTAGTACCAGCTTTGAGTATGAATATTGTATCAGGGTCTTGCTTAATGCGAGACGGCTACTCATTTAAGTCAGAGAATAATGGTTGTTCTACTTATATGAGTGATATGTTTAATGGTCATGCTCCGCTGGTGAATGGTTTATTCTTGATGAATCTCGATCATGATGTTACACATATTTATAGTATGAGTACCAAAAGATTTAAAGTTGATAATGATAGTCCCACATACTTGTGGCACTGCCGCCTTGGTCATATCGGTGTTAAGCGCATGAAGAAGCTCCATACTGATGGATATTAGAGTCTCTTGACTTTGAACCGTTTGACACATGGGAACCGTGCCTCATGGGCAAGATGACTAAGACTCCATTCTCAGGAATAATGGAGAGAGCGACCAACTTATTGGAAATAATACATACTGATGTGTGTGGTCCAATGAACGTTGAAGCTCGCGGTGGCTACTGTTATGTTCTCACTCTCACCGATGATTTGAGTAGGTATGGGTATATCTACTTGATGAAGCACAAATCTGAGACGTTTGAAAAGTTCAAGGAATTTCAGAGTGATGTTGAGAATCAACATGACAGAAAAATTAAGTGTCTACGATCTGATCGTGGAGGAGAATATTTGAGTCACGAGTTTGGCACACACCTAAGGAAGTGTGGAATCGTTTCACAACTAACGCCGCCTAGCACACCGCAACGCAACAGAGTGTCTGAATGTCGTATTCGCAGTTTATTAGATATGGTACGATCTATGATGTCTCTTACCGACATACCACTATCATTTTCGGGATACGCATTAGAAACTGCAGCATTCACTTTAAATAGGGACCGTCTAAATCCGTTGAGACGACACCGTATGAACTATGGTTTGGCAAGAAACGTAAGCTGTCGTTTCTTAAAGTTTGGGGCTGCGATGCTTATGTGAAGAAACTTCAACCAGAGATGCTCGAACCCGAAGCGGAGAAATGCGTATTCATAGGATACCCTAAGGAAACTATTGGGTATACCTTCTATCTTAAATCCGAAGGTAAAACCTTTGTTGTCAAGAACAGATCCTTTCTAGAGAAAGAGTTTCTCTCGAAAGAAGTAAGTGGGAGGAAAGTAGAACTTGATGAGGTAATTACACCCCCTCTCGAACCGGAAAGTAGAGCAGCGCGGGAAATTGTTCCTGTGGCGCCTACACCAACTGAAGATGAAGTTAATGATAATGATCATGAAGCTTCGGATCAAGTTACTACTGAACCGCGAAGGTCCACAAGGGCACGCTCCGCACCAGAGTGGTACGGCATCCCTATGATGGAAATCATGTTGTTACACAACGGTGAACCTTCGAACTATGAAGAAACAATGGCGGGCCCGAATTACAACAAATGGCTTGAGGCTATGAAATCCGAGATAGGATCCATGTATGAGAACAAAGTATGGGCTTTGGTGGAGTTGCCCGATGACCGGCGAGCCATAGAAAATAAATGGATCTTCAAGAAGAAGACTGATGCAAACGGTAATGTGACCGTTTATAAAGCTCGACTTGTCACAAAGGGTTTTCGACAAATTCAAGGAGTTGACTACAAAGAGACTTTCTCTCCGGTAGCGAAGCTGAAATCAGTCCGAATCATGTTAGCAATTGCCGTCTTTTATGATTATGAAATTTGGCAAATGGACGTCAAAACAGCGTTCCTTAATGGGAATCTTAAGGAAGAGTTGTATATGATGCAACCAGAAGGTTTTGTCGACCCTAAGGGTGCTAACAAAGTGTGCAAGCTCCAGCGCTCCATCTATGGGCTGGTGCAAGCATCTCGGAGTTGGAACATTCGCTTCAATGAGGTGATTAAAGCGTTTGGGTTCATACAGGTTTACAGAGAAGTCTGTCTGTACAAGAAAGTGAGTGGGAGCTCTGTAGCTTTCCTCATACAGTATGTGGATGACATATTATTGATGGGGAATAATTAGAGATGGCAATGGGTCGGGTTTGGAGCGGGTTGAGCTGGTCCAAATCCAACCCATGACCCATATTCCTACCCTCTGCCCATCCACCAAACTATCCATGGGCACAAATTGTGCCCATGCCCAAACCCATTGGATATCCAGATATCCATGGAGCTCCATGGGCATAGAAAAATCAACATGAAGCCTTCACAAATATCAAATTAACTCATCGTCGTTCGTTAACTAAGATTAGGTTTAATAATTATGTTAGTGGAGTTGTGGGGGATTAGGGAACATGGGTCACACTTTGACCTTCTCTGACAGCGAGTGACTTGGGGTTGGACATTTTCTTAGTTTAATGTCACTACCGCAGGGGCCCATTTGTCATATGGGTATCCACTGGATATCCATGGAGCAAAAACTAAAACCATGTCCAACTCGGTTGTTCATGGGTACCCATATCCATGGATCCATGGGTAGAAATGTGCTCTATAGCCTTACCCAATCGGGTCGGGTATCCATGGGTATCCAGATCCATGGATAAAATTGCCATCCATAGGAATAATATAGAGATGCTGGAGAGCATAAAGGCCTATTTGAACAAGAGTTTTTCAATGAAGGACCTTGGAGAAGCTGCATACATATTAGGCATCAAGATCTATAGAGATAGATCGAGACGCCTCATAGGTCTTTCGCAAAGTACATACCTTGACAAGATATGGAAGAAGTTCAATATGGAAAACTCAAAGAAAGAGTTCTTGCCAGTTTTGCAAGGTATGAGATTGAGTAAGACTCAGTCACTGACCATGGCAGCAGATAGAGAGAAGATGAGTACAGTCCCCTACACTTTAGTCGTAGGCTCTCTAATGTATGGCATGATGTGTACCAGACCTGATATAAACCTTGCAATAAGTTTGGTAGGGAGATACCAAAGTGATCCCGGTATGGAACACTAGACAGCTGTCAAGAATATCCTTAAGTACCTGAAGAGGACTAAGGAGATGTTTCTCGTTTATGGAGGTGACGAAGATATCGTCGTAAAGGGTTACGTCAATGCTAGCTTCGACACACATCCGGTTGACTATAAGTCACAGACCGGATACGTGTATGTTTTGAATGGTGGGGCAGTGAGCTGGTGCAGCAGCAAGCAAGAAGCCGTGGCAGCATCTACATGTGAAGCGGAGTACATAGCTGCTTCAGAAGCGGCTCATGAAGGAATTTGGATGAAGGGGCTCATCACCGACCTTGGAGTGGTAACAAGCGCGTCGGGTCCAATGACTCTTTTCTGTGATAACACTGGGGCCATTGCCATAGCCAAGGAGCCCAGGTTTCACCGGAAGACCAAGCACATCAAAGGCCGCTACAACTCCATCCAGGACCATGTCCAGAGTGGAGTAATAGATATTTGTAAAGTACACACAGATCTGAATGTTGCATACCCATTGACTAAATCTCTTCCTCGAGCAAAATATGATCAACACCATAATGCTATGGGTATTCGATACATCACAATGTAACTAGATTATTGACTCTAGTGCAAGTGGGACACTGTTGAAAATATGCCCTAGAGGCAATAATAAAATGGTTATTATCATATTTCCATGTTCATGGTAATCGTCTATTGTTCATGCTATAATTGTATTAACCGAAACAGCAATACATGTGTGAATAAATAGATCATAATGTGTGTCACATCCCTGACACCTTAATCAAGTTAGCATTGTGCTCATATCTTCTTTGCATTGCATCTAGGAAATTTTCAACAAGAACAAAGTAAGTGGTGAAGGAAAACTCAAAAACCCTAGCCACTTCTCAAATTAAAGGAAATTTCAAACTAGTTAAAATCAATGAACCCAAAATGGCGTCAAGAAAAGTTCAACTTTTTTGATAAATCATGGAAGCAAATAAGCGATGAGGAAAACCATTTCATAACACTTTTGGCATTTCAAATAAATGCAAAAAGCTACTGGTTTCAAGTTTAAAATTTGAATTCAAAAACTTCAAGTTTTCAAAAATGTTGAAAACTTCAGGAATGGTTGGATATATTCCAACTAATATTCTGGTGTGTTCAAAAAAAAATTATAAACTATTTTGGAGCTGAAATAAAAAGCAACCAAAATAGTTTGCAAATCAGAAAAACAAAACAGAAAGAAAATAGAAAGAAAGGGGAAAAACCCTACCTGTCGCCCTGAGGAGGCCCAGCCCACCAGGGGCAAGGGCGTCTTCCTCCTCCTGCCTTCTGGCAAAGGAGCGAACGCCCACGGCGGCTCCTCCACCTCCTGCTTCGCCATGGCACGCTCCGGTGCTCCCCAGGACAGCGCGACAGCGGGGATATCCACCCCGAGCCCGTCTCTATCCGTTCCCCTGCTCTAGTTTCCCCCTCCTCTCGGGATCTCTCCTTCCTCCTTCTGCCGCCATTGCCAAGAGATCGAGCTCGAGCCATCGCGCCTCTAGCCACAGGACCTTCCTCCCGAGTAGTCCAGTAGCTCCACCTCGACGAGTTGGTTCTCTCTGCAAAGGCCGAAGCCTCCCCGAGCCCTGTAACGTCCCCAACGCCATCGTCTTCAACCTTCGGTCGCCGGCAAATCGACGGTGCAACGCCGGCTACAACCCCTCCCCGAGCAGCCTGAGTCTAGCTTCACCTCCACCATGAGCCTGCGATCTTTTCCCCTCTTCTTCCCCTCGGATCCGTGCCCTCTACCCACTGGACCATCGAGCCCGAACTCCGGCAGCCGCCTCGGCTCGTCGCCAGCTTGCTCCGGCCACCTATGGCCCTCCCTGAGGCCAGTGTTGGATGAGGTCGAGCCTGGGGATCATCCCAGTGCTCTCGGCAACCTTTTCCGAGCACCACAGCACGATATACCGTGTCTCCGGCGAGGTTCTGCCGCGGATCTAGTCGCCGCCGGTCAGGCTCCGGCGAGGAACAACGTGGCCAGCTTAACCCCAGTAGTTTAACCCTAATCGCTCGCTGACAGTGGGCCCAAGGCCAAGTCAAACCCACTTAGGGGCTGGTCAGCGCGGGATTAGCCCCTGAGACGCTGACCAGTGGGTCCCCCGTGTCAGGTTTGACCTGATCACGTCAGTTGACCTGCTGACGCCATGATGATGTAGTGATGACGCAATAAGTGAATTTCTGATTTAAAAGAATTCCAGAAAAATGCCAAAACTTCTAAAATTCATAGAAATTAATCTGTAACTCCAATGAAAATAATTTATATATGAAAAAGTATCAAAAAAATTCAAGGAATCTGAATATGTCATTTGCAAACATGTTTGAAAATGTTACTGAACCCAAACATGTAGATTAATGATTAAGTTAATTCTTATAAATACTTTGGAGATGGAATTTGGAAAATAATTAAATTTCACTACAAATGATATGATCAAACACTGTCCAAATCACAAACCAGCAACCTAACATGTCATTCCATGCATGATAAAAGCAAGTTGATCTGAGCATGAGGTCGAATCAATTAAAATGGTATCCGAGAATACCTCGTTTGAAGTGATATTTGAATTTGATTCAAATCAACTTCAAACCTAATACATGTTAGCTATAATAGTATACCACCTTGCATCCTCATGACATGCTCATGCATCATCTTGTTGCACATCATTGTTATTGATTGTAGTCATTTCTTTCGGTAGGCTCCGCTCCCCCGGATTCCACCGAATATCCGTCTGACGGATATTGTCACTCCTCTGAGCAACAAGGCAAGCAACCATTTTGATCATCCCGATAAATGCCATGTTCTTGCTCCTGCACTTACTTATTGCATTAGGATCAAATGCTTCAAATGCTTTTGCCACGTTAGTTGAACCCACTTCCTTTGCATGACCTATCCTTGGCACAGTAAAGAGCTGAACCTTGCAACCTAGCATACCTGGTAGTTGCTTGAGCCATGATGTGCCTTATCCTGCTATGCATGCTATGCTTAGAGTTGTGTATGGTCTGTCATCTGGGAGATGAACTGAATTGTGAGAATGTGTTCGGTAAGCAAAGGTTGTGTGTTGAACCTGATTTGGTAAAGGTACCGGTGAAAGGCTGTGTAGGAGTACATGGCGAGTTGTTTCATTGGAACCGTCCTTAGGAACTGAGTTCCGTGTATGTAATCCAAGACGAGATACTACCACATGTTGGGCCCTGAAATATGACCCCGCTCAACTTATTAATCGCTTAGTACTCGGTCCAGGAGTTGCAAGTAGTTTCTGGTGTTTATAGTCATGCTGGAGGCCGTGCATGGTGCTGACCTGAGAGGTGGGCTGTGATGCGGTAGGCAGTGGCACGGTGTACCAAGTAGCACCCGGATGGTGGGCTTGGGAACCCTGCGCACATCGTTTGGGGCCGTGGCGGAAACCTCGGCCGGACTTCCGTGCGGGTTACCCTCAGATAGGCGATAGACCTGGACTAGGTACTAATGTGGTTAACGGTCGTGGCCGACTCCCTCGCTGGGCTTCCGCTTGAAGGTTGCCGAGGTGCATGATGTGCACATGGCGATAAGTGGCGAGAGCGTGTGTGACGAAGTACACCCCTGTAGGCTTATGATCTATTCGAATAGCTGCGTCCGCGGATATGGACTACTTGGAGACATATGTCGTTCATAGATAACTTCAATGGCTACTCATAAAATTGTCAAGATAAGAGTGAGTGTCGTGGACGGCATTTCCGTATGGAGACGGAATGATTCCACGATGGAGTATTGTTGTGGTGTTAGTGGACTCGTGTGCGAGAAATCAAGTTGTCAAAATTATTTAAAATTGCAAGTTGTCTAGCCACGAGTCAAATGCTGGCTTCCTGCATGAAACCCCACAATACCTTATTGATACATTGCATGAGTAGATAGTTATCCTAAAGTCTTGCTGAGTACCTCCGTACTCATGTTTTCTTAATAAATGTTGCAGAGGTTGCTAATGACCCTAATGGAGGGTTCTTCATAGACATCGACGACGACGAGTAGCTGGTGTCCCAGCTACGATCTGGCCCTAGGTTGGGTCTGTAGTATAGTCAGGACATGTGCCTTCTAGTTTCACTTGTCTCTACTCAAACAGTTTTAAACACTTCCATTGGCTTGTAACTGAATAACTGCTATTATGGGTCGTGAGACCCTTATTGTGTAATATTATGTGTGTGGCTCTTCCGAGCCTCTTAAATAAAGCTTGTATGTTTATGGTTATGTTGTGATGCCATCAATGTATCTATACATACCGGTATGCCATGCGTACGTGTGTCGTACTTGATATGTGTGGGGATCGATTACCTAGCCGTAAAGTTTAGTTGCACTCCTTACAGGGAAATGCCCCTTTGTGATCCAACGAGCCATGGTGGCTCGCTACTGCTCCGGACACATTGGTTGACCGGCGTGTGTCCTTCTTAGCTGCTATGTCTGTCCCCTTTGGGGAAATGTCACGCGAGGTAATGGAGTCCTTGTAGCTTGCTACGACTCGTCTACATTCGCTGGTGACTGACACCTGCTTTGTTGGGTCATGTATGCATGTCCTTGTGCGGTACTGCCACTTTGGTTTATGACTGGACATGTCGATCCGGGTTCTTTGTCATTGGAATACTAGCAACACAATTGCATACGTGAGTCAAAAGGCGCAAACGGTCCCGGCTAAGGTAAGGCTGCAGCCGTGGGGTTAACCGTGCATGAGACTGCAAAGGGATGCGATGTGTTACATGCTGGATTCCTATGGCTTAGGATCGGGGTCCCGACAGCGTTGGTATCAGAGCCTGACTGACTGTAGGACTACTAAGCCAAACTGGTCGAAGTTGAGTCTAGAATTGCTTTAGTTATACCTAAGGGAATTGCTTGTGGAAGGGAACGTAAGACTCTTGTTCTCTTCTCAGGTTATTCTATTCTGGTCATCCTCGTCTTTTCTGCGGGAATTAAGGACTAGGTTACTCATCTTCTTCTAGGCTCGTGTTTCTGATCGGTAGATTATAAGACTACGGGTCGAGAGTTATATTGGGTTCCTTTCATCCCTAGAAAAAAAAAGTAAGTTTGATGATCAGAGAATTAACTTGATAGTTGAATGGTTACGCTATTCCATTTTGGGTTGTCTCAAAAATTGTTTTTGAGCATTTACAACCGTTATGCTGCCCAATTTTGCATTCAGAGCTCTAATGCTTTTGCATTACTCTCTATTTCAGATGCCTGGCCGTCCTTCTCGTTAGGTGGTACGTCTGACCAGGTGCATTGATGTGCCGGGTCATACGGCCATGCTGGTTAGGGTGATGTCGGTGTGCGGTTACCGCTGGTACTCCGAGTACATAGTGGAGGAACAGTACCGAGACTTCAACCAGAGCCAGTATATCTGCACTGTTAGGGTATTTCCAGACTACCCTGGAGCTGAGGAGCCAATCCATTGGTCCTATGGGTTGGGAGTCACTGTTGACATGGCAGTACAACATGCTGCCTATTCAATGTTGACCATTATGAGGGCGAGACATGCAATGCTGCAGAATTCAGAGTTCTGCTATGTTCCGGCCTCTCAGCCTGGTGAAGAGGGATACCTCAGTGGAGTCTATTTTGATTCTTCTATGGAGGATCCACTACTGCAGTCCACTGTTGAGATGCTAGAGAACAGAGACAGGGATGCTCGTGCTCTCCGCATGGAGCTTTATGCTACCCGTGCCCGTCTATGGACGGCTTTGACGCAGCTGGCACCGGTAGTCCAGATAGGGTACGGAAATATGGAGATGCTGAACCCTGTTTGGACCCATCTTCCGGCCCACGTCGACTGGCCAGCTATGGGAGGAGTCACCCCTCTTCAGGGACCCCTATTACCACCAGTCAGGGGACCAAGGCCACATCCGTGTCCTTATGGATCCCAGGGATCTCAGGCCAGAGTGTTTCCTGATCCGTAGGTTGAACTTCCAGGCCATGGAGGTAATCTCTATGAGATGTTCTATGCGGATGCATGAGCTGTGAGCGGAAGGATAGTATGGTAGTAGCCGTACGTTCACAGTCCTGCGTGACTTGTGAAGTATGCCTGTGATGTGAAATGAATTCCGGAGGCCTAGATAAATAATGTATAGGAAGATTGTAAGCCTCTGATGAGTAGTTTCATAATTTCAATAGCTGCTCTTCGGTTAAGGTTGTACTGAACTATGTAAGGGTGTGTATGAACCATGGTGTATATATAGCAGTTGCTTGTTACCGTGTTGTTCGGATATTCATTTCCGCATTCCGTGTGTTTAGTACATTCTTAATCCATAGCTAGTATTGATATGATATTGGTCTAAGCTTTGAGTTTGTTTGTCAGGATGGTGTTCACCAGGTTGAACCGTGCCCCTGCTCATGAGCAAGGCGAGGGTAGTCAAGCGTCGCAGGAAGACCTGCCTCACCCGCCCTCTCTGGCGGAAGTTATGCTTGAGGCAGAGAGGAACAAAAGGGAGACCAACCGACTGTTAGAGCGTATTGAGCAGAATACGGCTCGTCAGCTTAGGAATGTTGCAGTGTCCATCAACGACTTTATGAAGCTGAATCCTCCAAAGTTTCATCACTCTGTCGATCCCCTCGACGCTGATGACTGGCTGTGCAACGTCTCACGCAAGATTCGCTCTGCGAATGTTTCTGAGGCCGACAAGGTGACCTTTGCGGCGTATTTCCTGGAGGACCCGCCAATCTGTGGTGGGAGAACTTTGAAGCTATGCGTCCTGCTGAACCAGCAGCCACATGGGCAGACTTCAGTGCAGCCTTCCGTCTGCACCATATTCCAGAGGGCCTGATGGACAGAAAGAGAGAGGAGTTATGTGATTTCACTGAGGGCAAGTTGACCATGGATGCCTATAGCCGCGAGTTCGGTAACCTCGCCCGCTATGCAACAGAGGAGGTGTCTACTGACCCCAAGAAGCAAGCAAGATTCCGTAAGGGTCTGAGCCCTCAGCTTCGTCGTGATCTGCGCCTCCACGAGTGTGCAAGCTTTCAAGCCCTGGTCAACAAGGCGATCAGTGTCGAGACTGGTCATACCGACTTTGAAGCCACAAGGAAGCACTCCCGTGACTTTGGCTCATCATCATGTTCCGCGTTTGCAAAATGCAGGTTGTGGGTTCCAAACAGTTCTCTGCCGCCAAGATACACTCCGAGGCCATCCTACGTGGCGCCTCAGACGAGTCATACCAACCCTCCAGCAAAAACTTATGGTGGTCCAACTAGCAATGTTGCACGACGTGCCAACCAAGTGATATGCTACAAGTGTGGAGAACGAGGGCACTATTCCCGTGAGTGTCCTCAAAATGTGGGTGGCAAGCAACCCAGAAAGTCCGTCGGGCAAGGCAAGTCGGGCAAAGCTTACTACATGAAGCCAACTCCTGCACGTGGCCGTGTGAACTATGTCTCAGCAGAAGAAGCTGCAGAGGATCCCGACGTCATACTGGGTACGCTTCTTGTTAATCATCACCCAGCGTCTGTTCTCTTTGACACTAGGTCTTCTCATTCCTTCATTTCAGAAAGTTATGCAAATTTGCATAACATGTCTTTTTGTGATATGCCAATTCCATTGGTTGTCCAAACTCGTGGTAGTAAATGGCAAACCTCTAGGATAACCTATGATAATGAAATTCTAGTAGACAGGCTAGTTTTTCTAGCCTCATTGATAGCCTTGAAATCTTCGGATATCAATATCATCTTGGGTATGGACTGGATGTCAGCGCCAAGATTGATACTCATTCTAGAAATGTTCAGCTTACCCATCCCTCGGGTGAGATAGTCAATGTCTCTACTCGAGTTGCCAAATGCCAACTCTATTCCCTAAATGCCAACCCTCTTCCGGAACTTGAAGACATTCCGGTAGTCCGTGACTTCCCGGATGTTTTTCCAGAGGAACTGCCAGGAATTCCACCTGAGAGAGATGTAGAGTTCGTGATAGATCTTGTTCCGGGAACTGTCCCAATAGCTAGAAGACCATATAAGATGGCACCCCTGGAGCTAGCCGAACTTAAGAAGCAACTAGATGAGGCCCTGAATAAAGGTTTCATTCGTCCTAGCTCTTCTCCTTGGGCTTGCCCCGTCCTCTTCGTCAAGAAGAAAGTCGAAACGGATCGGATGGTTGTAGATTACCGACCAGTTAATCTGGTCACCATAAAGAACAAGTATCCGCTCCCCAGGATCAACGATCTGTACGACCAGCTCGCTGGATCCTCAGTCTTCTCCAAAATGGATTTGAGGTTGGGATACCATCAAATCAAGATCAAGAACAGGGACATTCCATAAACGGCCTTTGTTACTCGTTATGGCCAATACGACTACACCGTCATGTCTTTCGGTTTAACCAATGCCCTAGCCACCTTCTCTCGTCTGATGAATTCAATCTTCATGGAGTATTTGGATAAATTCGTCGTGGTATACTTCGATGATATTCTCAGCTACTCGAAGAACGAACAAGAACATGTCGAGCATCTAAGGCTGGTATTGATGAAACTTCGAGAGCATCGCCTTTATGCCAAGTTTTCAAAATGTGAATTTTGGTTACCAGAAGTGACCTATCTAGGTCACGTAATCTCTGGTAAGGGTATTGCTGTCAATCCCGAGAGAGTTCAAGCTGTCCTTGATTGGACTCAACCTGAATCGGTTAAGCAAGTTAGGAGTTTTCTTGGTCTAGCGATCTATTGTCGCCGCTTTGTCGAGAATTTCTCCAAGGTTGCAAAGCCTCTAACTGAACTCCTCAAGAAGGATAAAAAGTTTGAGTGGACACCACAATGTGAGCATAGTTTTCAGGAACTGAAAAGACGCCTGACTTCCGCACCTGTGTTGCTACCACCAGATTTTTCTAAGGACTTTGTTATCTATTTTGACGCCTCGCGACAAGGATTAGGTTGCACTCTCATGCAATATCGTCATGTGATCGCATACGCATCTCGACAGTTGCGTCCACATGAGGATAATTATCCCACACATGACCTTGAGCTTGCAGCTGTGGTCCATGCACTAAAAACCTGGCGACATTACCTTCCGGGTAATCGTTGCGAAATATTCACTGATCACCAAAGTCTGAAATATATCTTCACCCAGCCGGATTTGAATCTCGGGCAAAGACGGTGGGTTGAGTTGATCTCGGATTACGACTTAGGGATAACTTACACCCCGGGGAAGCCAATGTTATGGCCGATGCACTAAGTCGTAAATCTTATTGTAACAATTTGATGCTACAACAAGGTCAACCACATCTCTATGAGGACTTTCGGAAGTTGAATCTTCATATTGTTCCTCAAGGATTCCTTTCTACCCTGGTGGCGAAACCTACCCTTAAGGATCAAATTATAGCCTGCCACAAGCGTGACAAGGGTATATCACGAATCAAGGAGAATATTTTTAGCGGAAACGCTAAAGAATTTTCCATGAATGATCAAGGTGTTGTGTTCTTCCAGAATCGTCTAGTGGTTCCTAAGAACCTACATCTAAGGCAGTTAATTCTTAAGGAGGCCCATGATTCTCCTCTCACCATTCATCCCGGTAGTACTAAGATGTATTAGGACCTACGCCAGAGGTTGTGGTGGACTAGGATGAAGAGAGAAATTGATGAGTTCGTTGCTAACTGCGACGTTTGTCGTCGAGTTAAGGCAGAACATCAAAGGCCTGCTTGCACCCTTCAACCATTAGCTATTCCTGAATGGAAATGGGATATAAGTTATTATGGATTTCATTACCGGATTTCCCAAGACCAAGAAAGGAAATAATGCTATCTTTGTGGTCATTGACCGACTCTCCAAAGTGGCTCATTTTCTTCCCGTTCGTGAGAGTATAACAGCTAGCCAGCTAGCGGAGTTATATATCTCTCGAATAGTGTCTCTTCATGGTGTTCCCCAGGAGGTTAACTCGGACCGTGGGAGTATCTTTACTTCTCGCTTCTGGGAAAGTTTTCAGAATGCCATGGGGACTCACTTATCTTTTAGCAATGCTTTCCATCCTCAATCAAGTGGTCAGTAGAAAGAGTGAATCAAATCCTAGAAGATATGCTTCGAGCTTGTGTTATATCATTCGGTATGAATTGGGAGAAGTGCCTCCTATTCGCCGAATTCGCTTATAACAATAGTTATCAATCAAGCTTGGGCAAAGCTCCTTTTGAAGTTCTCTATGGACGAAGATGTCGAACACCTCTTAATTGGTCAGAAACCGGAGAGAGGTAACTCTTTGGCCCGGATATGATCCAGGATGCAGAAGAGCAGGTTCGTATTATTCGTGAAAAGTTGAAAACAGCCCAGTCTCGTCAAAAGAGCCAATATGATCATCATCATAAGGTTGTGACCTTTGAAGTTGACGAGAAGGCTTATCTTCGGGTTACACCTTTGAAGGGTACCCATCGATTCGGTATCAAGGGCAAGTTGGCTACTCGTTACATTGGTCCTTTTCGCATTCTTGCCAAACAAGGAGAAGTTGCCTACCAGTTGGAACTTCCTCCGCATCTTTCCAAGGTTCATGATGTCTTTCACGTCTCGCAACTCAGGCGTTGCTTTTCGGATCCTATCCGTCAAGTGGACCACGAAACGCTTGATCTCCAAGATAACCTTTCATAGCGAGAATAACCCGTGCGTATTCTTGATCAAGCTGAGCGTACCACTCGACGTCCAAACCTCAACTTTCTTAAAGTTCAATGGTCAAATCATTCTGAAAAGGAGGCAACTTGGGAAAGAGAGGGTCGTCTTCGACTTGAGTATCCTGTGTTATTCCCAACGACTTCTAAATCTCGGGACGAGATTCTTTTGAGTGGGGGTGAGTTGTGACATCCCTGACACCTTAATCAAGTTAGCATTGTGCTCATATCTTCTTTGCATTGCATCTAGGAAATTTTCAACAAGAACAAAGTAAGTGGTGAAGGAAAACTCAAAAACCCTAGCCACTTCTCAAATTAAAGGAAATTTCAAACTAGTTAAAATCAATGAACCCAAAATGGCCTCAGGACAGCGCGACAGCGGGGATATCCACCCCGAGCCCGTCTCTATTCGTTCCCCTGCTCTAGTTACCCCCTCCTCTCGGGATCTCTCCTTCCTCCTTCTGCCGCCATTGCCAAGAGCTCGAGCTCGAGCCGTCGTGCCTCTAGCCACAGGACCTTCCTCCCGAGTAGTCCAGTAGCTCCGCCTTGACGAGCTGGTTCTCTCTGTAAAGGCCGAAGCCTGCCCGAGCCCTATAACGTCCCCAACGCCATCGTCTTCAACCTTCGGTCGCCGGCAAATCGACGGTGAAACGTCGGCTACAGCCCCTCCCCGAGCAGTCTGAGTCTAGCTTCACCTCCACCGTGAGCCTGCGATCTTTTCCCCTCTTCTTCCCCTCGGATCCGTGCCCTCTACCCACTGGACCATCGAGCCCGAACTCCGTCAGCCGCCTCGGCTCGTCTCCGGCTTGTTCCGGCCACCTATAGCCCTCCCTGAGGCCAGTGTTGGATGAGGTCGAGCCTGGGGATCATCCTAGTGCTCTCGGCAACCTTTTCCGAGCACCACAGCACGATATACCGTGTCTCCGGCGAGGTTCTGCCGCGGATCTGGTCGCCGCCGGTCAGGCTCCGGCGAGGAACGACGTGGCCAGCTTAACCCCAGTAGTTTAACCCTAGTCGCTCGCTGACAGTGGGCCCAAGGCCAAGTCAAACCCACTTAGGGGCTGGTCAGCGCGGGATTAGCCCCTGAGACGCTGACCAGTGGGTCCCCCCTGTCAGGTTTGACCTGATCAGGTCAGTTGACCTGCTGACGCCATGATGATGTAGTGATGACGCAATAAATGAATTTCTGATTTAAAAGAATTCCAGAAAAATGCCAAAACTTCTAAAATTCATAGAAATTAATCTGTAACTCCAATGAAAATAATTTATATATGAAAAAGTATCAGAAAAATTCAAGGAATCTGAATATATCATTTGCAAACATGTTTGAAAATGTTACTGAACCCAAACATGTAGATTAATGATTAAGTTAATTCTTATAAATACTTTGGAGATGGAATTTGGAAAATAATTAAATTTCACTACAAATGATATGATCAAACACTATCCAAATCACAAACCAGCAACCTAACATGTCATTCCATGCATGATAAAAGCAAGTTGATCTGAGCATCAGGTCGAATCAATTAAAATGGTATCCGAGAATACCTCGTTTGAAGTGATATTTGAATTTGATTCAAATCAACTTCAAACCTAATACATGTTATCTATAATTGTATACCGCCTTGCATCCTCATGCCATGATCATGCATCATCTTGTTGCACATGATTGTTATTGATTGTTGTCATTTCTTTCGGTAGGCTCCGCTCCCCCGGATTCCACCGAATATCCGTCTGACGGATATTGTCACTCCTCTGAGCAACAAGGCAAGCAACCATTTTGATCATCCCGATAAATCCCATGTTCTTGCTCCTGCACTTACTTATTGCATTAGGATCAAATGCTTCAAATGCTTTTGCCACGTTAGTTGAACCCACTTCCTTTGCATGACCTATCCTTGTCACAGTAAATAGATAAACCTTGCAACCTAGAATACTTGGTAGTTGCTTGAGCCATGATGTGCCTTATCCTGCTATGCATGCTATGCTTAGAGTTGTGTATGGTCTGTCATCTGGGAGATGAACTGAATTGTGAGAATGTGTTCGGTAAGCAAAGGTTGTGTGTTGAACCTGATTTGGTAAAGGTACCGGTGAAAGGCTATGTAGGAGTACATGGCGGGTTGTTTCATTGGAACCGTCCTTAGGAACTGAGTTCCGTGTATGTAATCCAAGACGAGATACTACCACATGCTGGGCCCTGAAATATGACCCCGCTCGACTTATTAATCGCTTAGTACTCGGTTCAGGAGTTGCAAGTAGTTTCTGGTGTTTATAGTCATGCTGGAGGCCATGCATGGTGCTGACCTGAGAGGTGGGCTGTGATGCGGTAGGCAGTTGCATGGTGTACCAAGTAGCACCCGGATGGTGGGCTTGGGAACCCTGCGCACATCGTTTGGGGCCGTGGCGGAAACCTCGGCCGGACTTCCGGGCGCGTTATCCTCAGATAGGCGATAGACCTGGACTAGGTACTAATGTGGTTAACGGTCGTGGCCGACTCCCTCGCTGGGCTTTCGCTTGAAGGTTGCCGAGGTGCATGACGTGCACATGGTGATAAGTGGCGAGAGCGTGTGTGACGAAGTACACCCCTGCAGGGTTATGATCTATTCGAATAGTCGCGTCCACGGATATGGACTACTTGCAGACATATCTTGTTCATAGATAACTTCAATGGCTACTCATAAAATTGTCAAGATAAGCGTGAGTGTCGTGGACGGCATTTCCGTATGGAGACGGAATGATTCCATGATGGAGTATTGTTGTGGTGTTAGTGGACTCGTGTGCGAGAAATCAAGTTGTCAAAATTATTTAAAATTGCAAGTTGTCTAGCCACGAGTCAAATGCTGGCTTCCCGCGTGAACCCCCACAATACCTTATTGATACATTGCATGAGTAGATAGTTATCCTAAAGTCTTGTTGAGTACCTCCGTACTCATGTTTGCTTAATAAATGTTGCAGAGGTTGCTAATGACCCTAATGGAGGGTTCTTCATAGACATCGACGACGACGAGTAGCTGGTGTCCCAGCTACGATTTGGCCCTAGGTTGGGTCTGTAGTATAGTCAGGCCATGTGCCTTCTAGTTTCACCTGTCTGTACTCAGACAGTTTTAAACACTTCCGCTGGCTTGTAACTGAATGACTGCTATTATGGGTCGTGAGACACTTATTGTGTAATATTATGTGTGTGGCTCTTCCGAGCCTCTTAAATAAAGCTTGTATGTTTATGGTTATGTTGTGATGCCATCGATGTATCTATACATACCGGTATGCCATGCGTACGTGTGTCGTACTTGATATGTGTGGGGATCGATTACCTAGCCGTAAACTTTAGTAGCACTCCTTACAGGGAAATGCCCCTTTGTGATCCAACGATCCATGGTAGCTCGCTACTGCTCCGGACACATTGGTTGACCGGCATGTGTCCTTATTAGCTGTTGTGTCTGTCCCCTTTGGGGAAATGTCACGTGAGGTAATGGAGTCCTTGTAGCTTGCTACGACTCGTCTACATTCGCTGGTGACCGACACCTGCTTTGTTGGGTCATGTGTGCATGTCCTTGTGCGGTACTGCCACTTTGGTTTATGACTAGACATGTCGATACGGGTTCTTTGTCATTGGAATACTAGCAACACAATTGCATACGTGAGTCAAATGGCGCAAATGGTCCCGGCTAAGGTAAGGCTGTAGCCGTGGGGTTAACCGTGCATGAGACCGCAAAGGGATGCGATGTGTTACAGGCTGGATTCCTATGGCTTAGGATCGGGGTCCCGACAATGTGTCCCTAGCAAGCCTCTAGTTGGCTCGCTCGTTAATCAATAGATGATCATGGTTTCCAGATCATGGGCATTAGATGTCATTGATAACGGGTTCACATCATTGGGAGAATGATGTGATGGACAAGACCCAATCCTAAGCATAGCACTACATCGTATTGTTCGTATGCTAAAGCTTTTCTAATGTCAAGTGTCTTTTCCTTCGACCGTGAGATTGTGCAACTCCCGGATACCGTAGGAGTGCTTTGGGTGTATCAAACGTCACAACATAACTGGGTGACTATAAAGGTGCACTACGGGTACCTCCGAAAGTGTTTGTTGGGTTGGTACGAATCGAGATCGGGATTTGTCACTCCATGTGACGGAGAGGTATCTCTGGGCCCACTCGATAGAACATCATCATGAGCTCAATTTGACTAAGGATTTAGTCACGGGATGACGTGCTACGGAACGAGTAAAGATACATACCGGTAACTAGACTGAACAAGGTATAGGCATACCGACGATCGAATCTCGGGAAAGTTCTATACCGACAGAAAAAGGGAATTGTAGACGGGATTGATGGAATCCTTGGCATCGTGGTTCATCCGATGAGATCATCGTGGAATAAGTGGGATCCACCATGGGTATCCATACCCCACTGATGGTCATTGGCCGGAGACGTGTCTCGGTCATGTCTACCTGTTTCCCGAACCCGTATACGAGGGTTATAGGGAATTGTTATACGAGGTCTACACACTTAAGGATCAATGACGCTAGGGTTATAGGGAATTGTTATACGAGGTTACTGAAAGTTGTTCGGAGTCCAGGATGAGATCCCGGACGTCACGAGGATCTCTGGAATGGTCCGGGGGTAAGGATTGATATATAGGATGGATGGTTTTGGACACCGGAAATGTTTCGGGCGTCACCGGTAGCGTACCGGGACCACCGGCACCACCGGAAATGGTCCTGGTGGACCACCGGGAGGGGCCACCAGCCCCAAGAGGTAGCATGGGCCAAAAGGTGGAGGGCAACCAGCCCAAAGTGGGCTGGTGCGCCTCCCACAAAGGGGACCAAGGCGCGGGAGGTGGAGAGGGGGGGAAACCCTAGGCGCTGGTGGGCCCAAGGCCCACCTAGGGGTGCGCCACCCCTCTCCCTGCCCTGGCAGCCACACCTCCCATCTGGGGGGGCTGCCGCACCACCTAGGGTGGGAACCTGATGTTTGCCATGTATCCCTTGCAACGGTGCCAGAAATAGTTGCGTCGACGGCACCAGGAATCCTTCAACTACGGCTACGCCTTAAGGGACTTCCTAGGCAAGTATGCAAAGGATTTCCCCCGTGGCCTTGGAGCCTTGCGTTGGTGTTCCCTCGACGCGTAAAGGGTGATGTAGCACAGTGACGGTAAGTATTTCCCTCACTTTGAGAACCAAGGTATCAATCCGGCGGAAGAGTATCTCAAGTTCCTGCACAAACACAAAAGCATGCACCCAACGCTATGAAGGGGTTGTCAATCCCTTATAGATTGTTTGCCAAGTGAGAACTGAAAGAAACAAAGTAACAAAGCAAAGTAAAAGCGTAGGTGTAAACGATGCATGTGAATAGACCCGGTGGCCGTAGTGTTTACTAGTGGCTTTTCTCATAAAAGCAAGTAGACGGTGGGTGAACAAATTACTGTCGAGCAATTGATAGAATCACGCAAAGTCGTGACGATATCTATGCAATGATTATTTCTATAGGCATCACGTCCGAAACAAGTAGACCAATATTTTCTGCATCTACTACTATTACTCCACACGTCGACCGCTATCCAGCATGCATCTAGTGTATTAAGTCCATAAGAACAGAGTAACGCCTTAAGCAAGATGACATGATGTAGAGGGATAATCTCAAACCAATGATAAAAAACCCATCTTTTTACCCTTGATGGCGACTACTTGATGTGTGCCTTGCTACCCCTACTATCACTGGGAAAGGTCACCACATGGTAGAATCCAAAACCAAGCACTTCTCCCATTGCAAGAATCATAGATCTAGTTGGCCAAGCAAAACCCAAGACTCGGAGAGACTTACAAGGATATCAAATCATGCATATAAGAAATCAGCAAAGACTCAAATATATATCATAGATAATCTGATCACAAATCCACAATTCATCGGATCTCGACAAACACACCGCCAAAGAAGATTACATCGGATATATCTCCATGAAAATCATGGAGAACTTTGTATTGAAGATCCAAGAGAGAGAAGAAGACATCTAGCTACTAATTACGGACCCGTAGGTCTGAAGTGAACTACTCACGAGTCATTGGAGGGGCGATGATGATGATAAAGAAGCCCTCCAACTCCAAAGTCCCCTCCAGCAGGGCGCCGGGAAGGGTCTCCAGATGAGATCTCGCGAAAACAGAAGTTTGCGGTGGCGGAAAAGTATTTTCGAGGCTGCCCTGATGTTTTGCGGAATATTTGGGAACTTATAGGCCAAAGACCTAGGTCAGGGGGCGGCCAGGGAGGCCACAAGCCTGCCCACCGCCGCCTCCCCCTGGTGGCGGAATGGGGGCTTGTGGGCTCCCTAGAGCCCACCTGGCTTGGCCCAAAACCCCGTGGTCTTCTTCCGTTCGGGAAAAAATAATTTCGGGGTTTTTCTTCCGTTTGGACTCTGTTCCAAAATCATATCTGAAAAGAGTCAAAAACACGGAAAAAACAGGAACTGGCACTTGGCACTGAATTAATAAGTTAGTCCCAAAAAAGGTATAAAAGGTACATAAAACAACCAAAGAAGACAAGATAACAGCGTGAAACCATCAAAAATTATAGATACGTTTGAGACGTATCAAGCATCCCCAAGCTTAACTCCTGCTCGTCCTCGAGTAGGGAAGTGATAAAGAATGAATTTTTGATGCTTTCATGCTACCTAGCATAGGTGTCCTTTGTAATTCCTCTTATGTGACGTGAATGTTCAGATCCATTAGATTCAAAACAATAGTTTGCTATTGACGTGGAAACAATAATAATTCAAGCAAACTAGCAAAGTAATCATGAACTTTCAAAATAACAAGGCCAAAAGAAAGTTATCCCTACAAAAGGTTATAGTCTGGCTATGCTCTATCATCATTGCACAACGAATTTAAATCATGCACAACCCCGGTATTGGCCAAGTAACTGTTTCACACCTTTACTTTCTCAAACCTTTTCAACTCTCACGCAATACATGAGCCCATTATTTCCTCACATGGGACAATGCTCCATTAATGATGATCATCACACTTTCAACTCAAAACTTAGAGTAACGATGACTCTATATGGAATGCCTTCGGTAGTGTACCGTGGCAATGATCTAGCATGGCATAGACATCAATGGAAAAATCATGCTAGCTATCTTACGATCGTGCAAAGGCAAGTAGACATGGTGGCACATGTCATGGTGGTAGTTGCATGGCAATATATCTCGGAATGACTTTGAAAAAGCCATAGTAGGTAGGTATGGTGGCTGTTTTGAGGGAGGCTAATGGTGGGTTTTGTGCACCGGTGAAAGTTGCACGACACTAAGAAGATAGTGATGGTGGAAGGTGAAAGTGCATCTAAACCATGGACTCAACATTAGTCATGAAGAACTCATATACTTGTTGCAAATGTTTTATTAGTAATCGAAACACAGCATTCAACGCATACTCCTAGGGGAAGGGTTGGTAGGTATAAACCATCGCGCGATCCCGACCGCCACGCAAAGGATGACAATCAATATACTAATCATGCTCAGATTTCATCACATGGCGCTTCACCATACGTGCATGCTACGGGAATCACTAACTTCAACACAAGTATTTTCTAGATCCACAACACCTTACTAGCATGACTTCAATGTTACCATAACCACAACTCAAAACTAATTGAGATGAATCAAACTTCTCTAACTATTCAATGCACATGAAGGTGGAAGTTTTCGTATCCCTTTGGATAACTACCAAGCCACGCACCGCTGTGCTCTAAAATATATAAGTGAAGCACATAGAGCAACAGTATCTAGCTCAAAAGAAATAAGTGAAGCACATGTGAGCTGAATTGTCTACCAAAGGATATAAGTGAAGCTCGACAAAATCATGGTGTGTGCATGTCTCTCTCTCTAGGTGTACAGCAAGGATGATTGTGACACAACAAAAATAAAAGACTCCTATGATACAAGACCCTCCAAGCAAAAACACATAACATGTGGTGAATAAAAATATAGCCCCAAGTAACGTTACCGATGGATTGAAGACGAGAGAGGGGATGCCTTCCCGGGGCATCCCCAAGCTTAGGCTTTTACGGCATCCTTGAATCTCTTGGGGTGCCTTGGGCATCCCCAAGCTTGAGATCTTGCCCCTCTTTTATCTCTTTGTCCATAAGAACTTCACCCAAAACTTGAAAACTTCACAACACGAAACTTAAACAGAAACTCGTGATAACATTAGTACAAGAAAGCAAACCACCACTTCCTTAGGTACTCTAGCAAACTTAAATTCTAATTGTGCTGATGTTGGCTTACTGTACTTTCAATCTTCCATGGCTAATACCCCACGATACTATCCATAGTTTCATCAAAATAAGCAACTACCACAACAAAAACAGAATCTGTTAACAGCAGACCAGTCTGTAGCAATCTGTATGTTTCGTATACCTCTGGTACTTAAAACATTCTGAAAAATTACGACAGTTTGAAAATTTTGCGTAGAAATCAGAAGAAAAAAAGAATCAACTCAAAAGCTCTTACAGAAAAACAATGAAAATTCTTTTCGTGAGCAGAAAGTTTGTGTCTTTTCCAGTATGACCAAACGATCATCCCCAAAACTAATCATAACGGTTTTGCTTGGCACAAACGCAAAAAGAAACACAAAAAACACAATCATAACAGAATTATGAAAGTGTGGAAAACACAAAACAGAAAGAAAAAGGATAGATTCGTTGGGTTGCTTCCAAACAAGCGCTTTTGTTTAACGCCCTTAGCTAGGCGAAAGTGATGGAATCACGTATAGTCATCTTTGGTGCTCAAACCATAGGTAGCGTGATCATTTATCATCTTAAGATTTTCATGTTTATTAGATGACTCACCACTAGCTCTAGGAACAAAAACAGGCTTCACGGTCTTTTTGAGAGTAAGATTTGGAGTATTTTGCACAGCGGCAAAAGCGAAATCCAAGTTGGTTATGACATCTTCTAATTTGCCAATTCTAGAAGAATCATTAACTATAAGTTCCTTCTCCTTTAAATTTTTCAAAAAGTTTCCCACTTTTGATCCGTACTGAGTAATTTGATTGAGGATCTTTCTATCCAAACCCTCAATAAGTTCAACTGTGGCAATTTTGTTTTCAATAGCGTCAAGCCTTTGCATCACGTGTTCCAAGGTCAAGATAGTTCCATTAACCTTGAGCGGGGGTGAGCCTACCAAATTAATGATAGCTCTATAGGAGTCAACAGTATGGCTCCCCAAAAAGTTCCCACCTACAATGGTATCAAGGATATACCTATTCCAAGGAGAAATTCGAACATAGAAACTGCGAAGGAGGACGGTAGTGGATTGCTTACGAGTAGATCTACTTTGAGCATTACAAATCCTATACCAAGCGTCCTTCAAATTTTCTTCCTCATTCTGCCTGAAATTGAGAACTTCATTTTCAGGGGTGTCGTTTGGAGTGGTGGTTCTAGCCATTGATGACCTATCTCACACACAAACGAGCAGGAAGAGAGAGTGAAACGGGCAAAAGAAAACAGCAAAAAGGCAAAAGAAAACAGCGAAGGAGAAAGGCGAATGAAAACAACAAATGTGAAGTGGGGGAGAGGAAAACGAGAGGCAACTGGCAACAAAAGTAAATGCAAGAGAAGAGTTTGTGAGACCTACTTGGATAGATCTTGATTTCTCCTCCCCGGCAACGGCGCCAGAAATACTTCTGATGTTTGCTGTGTATCCCTTGCAACGGCACCAGAAATAGTTGTGTCGACGGCACCAGGAATCCCTTAGCTACGGCTATGCCTTAAGGGACTTCCTAGGCAAGTATGCAAAGGATTTCCCCCGTGGCCTTGGAGCCTTGTGTTGGTGTTCCCTCGAAGCGGAAAGGGTGATGTAGCACAGCGACGGTAAGTATTTCCCTCAGTTCGAGAACCAAGGTATCAATCCGGCGGAAGAGTATGTCAAGATCCTGCACAAACACAAAAGCTTGCACACAACGCTATGAAGGGGTTGTCAATCCCTTATAGATTGTTTGCCAAGTGAGAACTGAAAGCAACAAAGTAACAAAGCAAAGTAAAAGCGGAGGTGTAAACGATGGATGTGAATAGACCCGGGGGCCGTAGTGTTTACTAGTGGCTTCTCTCATAAAAGCAAGTAGACGATGGGTGAACAAATTACTGTCGAGCAATTGATAGAACCGCGCAAAGTCGTGACGATATCTATGCAATGATTATTTCTATAGGCATCACGTCCGAAATAAGTAGACCGATACTTTCTGCATCTACTACTATTACTCCACACGTCGACCGCTACCTAGCATGCATCTAGTGTATTAAGTCCATAAGAACATAATACCGCCTTAAGCAAGATGACATGATGAAGAGGGATAATCTCAAACCAATGATAAAAACCCCATATTTTTACCCTTGATGGAAACTACTTGATGTGTGCCTTGCTGCCCCTACTGTCACTGGGAAAGGTCACCACATGGTAGAACCCAAAACCAAGCACTTCTCCCATTGCAAGAATCATAGATCTAGTTGGCCAAACAAAACCCAAGACTCGGAGAGACTTACAAGGATATCAAATCATGCATATAAGAAATCAGCAAAGACTCAAATATATATCATAGATAATCTGATCACAAATCCACAATTCATCGTATCTCGACAAACACACCCCCAAAGAAGATTCCATCGGATAGATCTCCATGAAGATCATGGAGAACTTTGTATTGAAGATCCAAGAGAGAGAAGAAGCCATCTAGCTACTAACTACGGACCCGTAGGTTTGAAGTGAACTACTCATGAGTCATTGGAGGGGTGATGATGATGATGAAGAAGCCCTCCAACTCCAAAGTCCCCTCCGGCAGGGCGCCGGGAAGGGTCTCCAGATGAGATCTCGCGGAAACGGAAGCTTGCGGCGGCGGAAAAGTATTTTTGAGGCTCCCCTGATTTTTTGCGGAATATTTGGGAATTTATAGGCCAAAGACCTAGGCCGGGGGCGGCCAGGGAGGCCACAAGCCTACCTACCGCCGCCTCCCCCTGGTGGCGGAGTGGGGGCTTGTGGGCTCCCTGGAGCCCACCTGGCTTGTCCCAAAAGCCCCCTGGTCTTCTTTCGTTCGGGAAAAAAATCATTTCGAGGTTTTTCTTCCGTTTGGACTCCGTTCCAAAATCAGATCTGAAAAGAGTCAAAAACACGGAAAAAACAAGAACTGGCACTTGGCACTGAATTAATAAGTTAGTCCCAAAAAAGGTATAAAAGGTACATAAAACAACCAAAGAAGACAAGATAACAGCGTGAAACCATCAAAAATTATAGATACATTTGAGACGTATCAGAACCCTAGGGGTGGCATCCCCCCTCCCCTGCTCCTATATATACCTAGGGGTTTGGGGCTGTTTTGCACATGGTTTCTTCTCTCCCTCGGCGCAGCCCTGCCCCCCTCCTTCCTCTTCCTCCCACGATGCTTGGCGAAGTCCTGCCGGGAGACCTCGTCTCTCCATCGACACCACGTCGTCGTGCTGCCGGAGATCTTCCCCAACCTCTCCCTCCACCTTGCTGGATCAAGGTGCGGGAGATGTCACCGGGCTGCACGTGTGTTCAACGCGGAGGTGCCGTGGTTCGGCACTAGATCGGAATCACACCGCAATCTGAATCGCCGCGAGTACGACTCCATCAACCGCGTTCTAGCAACGCTTCCGCTTAGCGATCTTCAAAGGTATGAAGATGCACTCACCCCTCTCTCGTTGCTGGTCTCTTCATAGGAAGATCTGAATATGGCGTACGAAAATTTTGAATTTATGCTACGTTACCCAACATGAAGATGCTCTCACCCCTCCCTCGTTGCTGGTTTCTCCATAGAAAATCAGAATATGGCATAGGAAAAAATTTGAATTTTGCAACGTAACCCAACACGAACCACTAGTAGAAAAAGGGCCTTTAGTCCCGGTTCGGTTGGGCCATTAGTCCCGGTTCACGAACCGGCACTAATCAACCGGGACTAATGTTGGCCCCGAACCGGGGCTAATGGCCTTCCACGTGGCGGGGCTAGGAGCGAGGGGGGAGGGGTATTAGTCCCGGTTCGCATTACGAATTGGGCTATTTCTTCGTTGTTTTTTGAGCAATTTTTGGGTTTAGGGTTTTGCACTAAATTGGATGGGCTATTTTGCTGCCCCCTATTTTCCCATTTATTTGTTACATATATATTGCACATCGTCACGAAAAGATTACACCATCTCAATCGTCGTGCTTTGTCGAACATATTTACAAAATGTAGACACGAGTTACATGCACATATATGCATCTTTTTTACACTATATCATTTCATATCATTTCCATCGAATGGCAATAGTATTCTAATCGATCATCTAACAACTCATCATCATCTCAATCATATACCAAGTTATCATATGATGCATATAAAATAAAACAGAGAAACATCATAATATATAGTCATCATATGCATGCATCCTAATTGATCATGTCTGGTAATAACATAAACCAGAATAACTTGTCACTCATAAGACCTAGTCCTCACTCTTAGGTATAATGTCATAAAATAGAATAACACCTATGTCTCCATGATGAAGCACATAGATCCAACGGTATCTAACTTGTGGCTTGCGAACCTTCTTTATTTCTCTCCATGCTTCAATTTGGAGACATTTTTATCTTGATTTGAGGTTACTCGAGTATGGAGTATCGAACTCAGCCCTCAGCGGGCTTCTAATTTTCATTTGACCTTCTGGGAGTATCATCAGAGGCACTACATCATGTGGCAGTTGCTGTTGAAGAACATAATGATAACCTAGTTAGCAATGTAATCAACACTATTTATGCAATAGTAGAGCGTACTTAATTAGGAAACTCTTACCAAGATATTTCGGCAAATGTCATCGGCCTCAACTATGCACTAGTGGCATGTAAAATGTATAATTTTGGGCAATTCCACAATTATACGGGAAGGTATCCCTAGAAACCAGAACACCAGCAACAACAAAGTGGAGAAGAACATCCTTCTCCTTCCAAGTTAGATGTGATCCATACGTCTAGTGTGTCATGTCAATTAATTTTCGTAATTCAGTCGAAGAAACGAAATAAGCTGTAAATTATAATTTAACAAATTTAGTATATGGATGAACACCAACTATTTCTAAATATAAATGCAAATTACTTGACAAATATGGTTGAGAAACTCACATGGAGGTAAAACAGGAAGCATATCATCAACAACCACCCAAATGTCGATGTTGCCTGGCATATTATCTTCAGGACGAAGATCGAAGGTTATTTCCATACCCTCCTGAAATCCATATGCCTTGCAAAGATCTTCCCACTTTGGGCACCCAAATTCGGTTTGAAAAACTGAATTAAATACTTTGATAACAAATGTGTGACCATGTATAGTCCTCAGGTTAGCGCTCCTCGTCTCAATTCTCTCGTGGTCTTCAAAACTGAGCCTCTCCAACACATATCTTCTTGCATGGCATGGGAGGAACATATCTCCATTCTCGTCAAGCTTCATGTTGAAGAACCTATCGTCTCGAAGGTGAGGCGTGTCACACATACCCCGACAGTCGCCGCAATACTAACACTCCCAATATTCATCGTCAGACATTTCCAGTTTTAATGTGGTAAATGTATAAACAACAATCGTGACACTATATCGAAAGAATTGAACATCTATATATAAACATAGAAATAGGCACTGAAATTATCATTCAAGAACACTCTCTTATAATAATTCAATTTATGCAATACTATTTGTAACTATATACTATATGCAATAGGCACAAGAATTATCATTGAAGAACACTCTCTTATAATAGTTCATTTTATGCAATACTATTTGATGCTATATACATTATCTTAAAAAAATGCTAGCCCATATTGTATAAGCTTGTGATTCACACTTTGTCAAGTAGTAAGTGAGTGTATGTGCATATTTCTCCCAACTTCTATTGAGGGGTACCATATAAGCTACCATGTGGATGGAATTCTTATGTATTTTTTTCTAAGTCAAGCAGACGTGTATATAGCTAGCCATAAGGATCAAATTAATACACATTTTGTTCGGTCATTCCTTCTTAGGTGGCTGAAAATTCACACGGGTGTACTTCTCACAATGATGGGAAGGATTCATTTCTATCAATTATGGTAGTTTGTGCCACATAAACAGAAAATGGATGCAGTACGTCTAATCATGAAGCCTACCAATAAAGGTGTTTATATTGTGTTATCATTGTTTCAATACCAAAGAATTTGTTCTTCAATATGTTGTTTGGAATTTACAATATTGCATATATTTTACATGTTATTAGAGTTGTGTTAATAATTCCGCATCCATATGATAACTCACTACTGTTTTATGCATTAACACCAACAAAAGGATGATATTTGTAGGTTGGTGAGATATGTATGTGCCCTTTTTTCCTCTCCAAAGTTTAAATAAGTTGTTTGAAACCATTGGTTATCTAATTCAAACCTAATGTGCCTACTTACATGAAATTTACAAACATGATTTTTTTCCTTCTTTCTAGTTAGCCCCTCAAAAGATCTTTAACAAACATATCTTGATTTTCTTATTAACATATACGCATCTAAAGATGACATGCATCTTGAACCAATCGATGGCCCTAAAATCAAAATGACAGCAGTCGGGTGCCTAGAGCGGGAGGGGAGGGGGGAGGCGGCGCCTGGAGGGCGGTGGGCTTACCGGAGCGGGGTGGGGCCGGCTTACCGGAGCGGCCGACCCGGAGAGGGGAAGGGGGCTTACCGGCCGAGAGGGAAGGGGGCGGCGGCGACGGCGAGGGAGGCGGCGGCGATGACGACGACGACGACGAGGGAGGCGGTGGTGGGGAGGAGCGCGGAGACGGCAACGGCGTCGGGGAAGATCGAGTCGCGCAGCCTCGCGACGTCAAGGGCATCTGCGTCGCGAGGAGGAAGAATAGATCGAAACCACGATTTGGACATCACAAAATTCCAGCTCCCTCTTATATAGGCGGAGCTTTGGTCCCGGCTCGTGGCTCGAACCGGGACTAAAGACCCCCTTTAGTCCCGGGTCGAGCCACGACCAGGGACTAAAGAGCCCTTTTCAGCACGCGTAGTGGCGGGAAACGAGGGTCTTTAGTCCCGGGTCGTGGCTCGACCCGGGACTAAAGGGGGTCTTTAGTCCTCGTTCGAGCCATGACCCGGGACTAAAGGGCTGGGTTAGCTCCGATGCAACGCACCGCAACCTTTAGTCCCACCTCGCCTAGCAAGGAGCGCTAGCAGTGCTTTATAAGCACTGCTGCGCGTGCTCTTTCGAGCTCCACTCTAAAGCAAGCTTACGGGCCTAAATGCACTCTCTCGGACTAAATTTCAAAATTGAAAATATATGTGAATTTAATGACAAAATTCAACCTAAATTCAAAGTGAGTGAGCTCACTTTAAATTTAGATTGAATTTTCTATATAAATTATCATATATTATCAATTTTTTCTCTTCTATTTTAGTTTTCTATTAAAGATTTTAACCAAAAAACTTTATGAAAAATCTTTTAAGTTGATCTTTTTTTTTGTTTCTTTTTAGTTAATGTTTTACTTGATTCTTTTTAACAAATAAGCACTTTGATAATTTTAGTTGATTATTTTTAATTCATCCATTTTAGTTAATGTTTTAGTTGATTCTTTTTAGTTGGCTCTTTTTTTGTTTTCTATTAAATATTTTAACAAATTTTCAACAATTTCTGACTTCATTTGTTATTTTCCGTGCATTTTCTTATTTACTTTTTTGAGCTAATTGACCCTGAAATTGAAAAATGCTACAAATGAACTCTGAAAATGTTGAAATTTGGCATGGTATCATCATTTCACCCACATAGAATGTGCTAAAAAGTTGAGAGGGTTACGACAAAAACTAGATGCACTTCGTGTACAAAACGGACAATCTCTCTCGAAGTATGAGGGTTTCGAAGGAGAACTCATCTGTTACAAAGGGATTTCATTTTTTTCTGAACTTATTTGAACTCCATACTTTTTGTGTGTTCAAAATGCACCATTCAAAGGCACATCATAAATTTTCAACAATTTCTGACTTCATTTGTTATTTTCCGTGCATTTTCTTATTTTTTTGAGCTAGTTCACCCTGAAATTGAAAAGCACTACAAATAAACTCTGAAAATGTTCAAAGTTGGCATGGTATCATCATTTCACCCACATAGGATGTGCTAAAAAGTTGAGAGTGTTACGACAAAAACTGGATGTACTTCGGGTACAAAACGGAGAATCTCTCTCGAAGTATGAGGGTTTCGAACGAGAACTCATCTGTTACAAAGGGATTTCATTTTTTAACTTATTTGAACTCCATACTTTTTATGTGTTCAAAATGCACCATTCAGAGACACATCACATATTTTCAACAATTTATGACTTCATTTGGTATTTTTCATGCATTTACTTTTTTTTGAGCTAGTTGACCCTGAAATTGAAAAGCACTACAAATGAACTATGAAAATGTTGAAAGTTGGCATGGTATCGTCATGTCACCAACATAGCATGTGCTAAAAAGTTGAGAGGGTTACGATAAAACTGGATGCACTTCGTGTACAAAACGGACAATCTCTCTCGAAGTATCACGGTCTCGAACGAGAACTCATTTGTTACAAAGGGATTTCATTTTTTGAACTTATTTGAACTCCATACTTTTTGTGTATTCAAAATGCACCATTCAAAGGCTCATCACAAATTTTCAACAATTTCTGACTTCATTTGGTAATTTTCGTGCATTTACTTTTTTTAGCTAGTTGACCCTGAAATTGAAAAGCACTACAAATGAACTCTGAAAATGTTAAAAGTTGGAATGATATCATCATTTCACCCACATAGCATGTTCTAATAAGTTAAGAGGGTTACGACAAAAACTGGATGCACTTCGTGTACAAAACGGACAATCTCTCTCGAAGTATCAGGGTTTCGAACGAGAACTTATCTGTTACAAAGGGATTTAATTTCTTTGAACTTATTTGAACTCCATACGTTTTGTGTGTTCAAAATGCACCATTCAAAGGCACTTCACAAATTTTCAACAATTTCTGACTTCATTTGGTATTTTTCGTGCATTTACTTATTTATTTTTTTGAGCTAGTTGACCCTGAAATTGAAAAGCACTACAAATGAACTCTGAAAATGTTGAAAGTTGGAACGGTATCGTCATTTCACCAACATAGCATGTGCTAAAAAGTTGAGAGGGTTACGACAAACACTGGATGCACTTCGTGTACAAAACGAACAATCTCTCTCGAAGTATCACAATTTCAAACGAGAACTCATCTGCTACAAAGGGATTTCATTATTTTGAACTTATTTGAACTCCATACTTTTTGTGTGTTCAAAATGCACCATTCAAAGGCACATCACAAATTTACAACAATTTCTGACTTCATTTGGTATTTTTCGTGCATTTACTTATTTTTTGAGCTATTTGACCCTGAAATTGAAAAGCACTACAAATGAACTCTGAAAATGTTTAAAGTTGGCATGGTATCATTATTTCAGCCACATAGCATGTTTTAAAAAGTTGAGAGGGTTACAAAAAAACTAGATGCATTTCGTGTACAAAACGGACAATCTCTCTCGAAGTATCAAGGTTTTGAACGAGAACTCATCTGTTACAAAGGGATTTCATTTTTTCTTAACTTATTTGAACTCCATATATTTTGTGTGTTCAAAATGCACCATTCAAAGGCACATCACAAATTTTCAACAATTTCTGACTTCATTTGGTATTTTTCGTGCATTTACTTATTTGTTTTGAGCTAGTTCACCTTGAAATTGAAAAGCACTACCAATGAACTCTGAAAATGTTGTAACTTCACATTGTATCATCATTTCACCCACATAGCATGTGCTAAAAAGTTGAGAGGGTTACGACAAAAACTGGATGCACTTCGTGTACAAAACGGACAATCTCTCTCGAAGTATGAGGGTTTCGAACGAGAACTCATGTGTTACAAAGGGATTTCATTTTTTAAAACTTATTTGAACTCCATACTTTTTGTGTGTTCAAAATGCACCGTTCAAAGGCACATCACAAATTTTCAGCAATTTCTGACTTCATTTGGTATTTTACGAGCATTTACTTATTTCTTTTTGAGCTAGTTGACCCTCAAATTGAAAAACGCTACAAATGAACTCTGAAAATTTTGAAAGTTGGCATGGTATCATCATTTCACCCACATAGCATGTGCTAAAAATTTGATGGAGTTACGATAAAAACTGGATGCACTTCGTGTACAAAACGGACAATCTCTCTCGAAGTATCACGGTTTCGAACGAGAACTCATCTATTATAAAGGGATTTCATTTTTTTGAACTTATTTTAACTCCATACATTTTGTGTGTTAAAAATGCACCATTCAAAGGCACATCACAAATTTTCAACAATTTCTATCTTCATTTGGTATTTTTCGTGCATTTACTTATTTGTTTTGAGCTAGTTGACCCTGAAATAGAAGGAGAAGCGACCCCCACAACAATAGTCGGCATTCTTCTTCTCTCATATACGATGGACACTCCCTCTCCTGATTTTTCGACCGTCGATGATGGTCGCTACTCCTACTTCCCCTAGTGCATAACAAATATCTAGCACAAGGAGAAGAAGGAGAAATGACCCCACAACAACAGTCGGCATTCTTCTTCTCTCATATATGGTGGACACTCCCTCACCTGATTTTTCGACCGTCAATGATAGTCGCTACTCCTACTTCCCCTAGTGCATAACAAATATCTAGCACAAGGAGAAGAAGGAGAAGCGACCCCCACAACAACAGTCGGCATTCTTCTTCTCTCATATATGGTGGATTCTCCCTCGCCTAATTTTTCGACCGTCGATGATGGTCGCTACTCCTACTTCCCCTAGTGCATAACAAATATCTAGCACAAGGAGAAGAAGGAGAAGCGACCCCACAACAACATTCGATATTCATCTTCTCTCATATATGGTGGACACTCCCTCACCTGATTTTTTGACCGTCGATGATGGTCGCCACTCCTATTTCCCCTAGTGCATAAAAATATCTAGCACAAGGAGAAGAAGGAGAAGCGACCCCCACAACAACAGTCGACATTCTTCTTCTCTCTTATATGGTGGACACTCTGTCACCTGATTTTTCGACCGTCGATGATGGTTGCTACTCCTACTTCCCCTAGTGCATAACAAATATCTAGCACAAGGAGAAGAAGGATTGGCGACCCCCACAACAACAGTCGGCATTCTTCTTCTCTCATATATGGTGGACACTCCCTCACCTGATTTTTGGACCATCGATTATGGTCGCTACTCCTACTTCCCCTAGTGCATAACAAATACCTAGGACAAGGAGAAGAAGGATTAGCGACCCCCACAACAACAGTCGGCAATGTTCTTCTCTCATATATGGTGGACACTCCCTCACTTGATTTTTTGATCGTCGATGATGGTCGCTACTCCTATTTCCCCTAGTGCATAACAAATATCTAGCACAAGGAGAAGAAGAGAAGCGACCCCCACAACAACAGTAGGCATTCTTCTTCTCTCATATATGGTGGACACTCCCTCACCTAATTGTTCGACCGTCGATGATGGTCGCTACTCCTACTTCCCCTAGTGCATAACAAATATCTAGCACAAGGAGAAGAAGGAGAAGTGACCCCCACAACAACAGTCGGCATTCTTCTTCTGCCATATATGGTGGACACTCCCTCACCTAATTTTTCGACCGTCGATGATGGTCGCTACTCCTACTTACCCTAGTGTATAACAAATATCTTGCACAAGAAGAAGAAGGAGAAGCGACCCCCACAACAACAGTCGGCATTCTTCTTCTCTCATATATGCTGGACACTCCCTCACCTGAATTTTTGACCTTCGATGATGGTCGCTACTCCTACTTCCTCTAGTGCATAACAAATATCTAGCAAAAGGGTAAGAAGGAGAAGAGACCCCCACAACAACAGTCGACATTCTTCTTCTCTCATATATGATGGACACTCCCTCACCGATTTTTCGACCGTCGATGATGGTCGCTACTCCTACTTCCCCTAGTGCATAAAACATATCTAGCACAAGGAGAAGAAGGAGAAGCGACCCCCATAACGATAGTCGACATTCTTCTTCTGTCGTATATGGTGGACACTCCCTCACCTGATTTTTGGACCGTCGATGATGGTCGCTACTCCTATTTCCCCTAGTGCATAACAAATATCTAGCACAAGGAGAAGAAGGAGAAGCGACCCCCACAACAACAGTAGGCACTCTTCTTCTCTCATATATGGTGGACACTCCCTCACAAATCACTCTACTTCTAGAGCATTTGAAATGAGCTAAACTAGGAGTGACACATGAAAGGGTGAAGTAGCTAACCTTTTAAAACACTTGTGCAGTTGGTGCACGGCCAAAACTAGACCAATATTGAGGAAAATGGAGCTTGGAGGTCGAGCTTGGAGAGGAGAAAGCTTAAGTAGTGTGGCTCGGGCATTTTATCGAACACCTCATGTGCATGAACTAGAGCGGCAAGAGCATGGCATGGTCACACCTCAACACCCAAAAATCAAAGGAGAGGGTGGGCACGGGCGAGGGTTTATATAGGCAACACTTTAGTCCCATTTTTTGTCTAAAATCGCGACTAATAGCCTATCTTTTAATCCCGGTTCATGCCACAAACCGGGATTAATGCTCCGTGGCACGCCACGTGGCAGTCACTGGATCTTTAGTCCCGGGTTTTGCCCCGAACCGAGACTAGTGAGGTGAACCGAACCGGGACCAATGCCCCGGCAAACCGAACCGGGACCAATGCCTTGCATTGGTCCTGGTTTTGATTTAAACCGGGACTAATGGTCCCTTTTTCTACTAGTGAACGCCCGCAACCCACCCCCCACGCCGGTTTGTCTCTGATTTAAGAAAAGAAATGTCCAATCACTAAACGAATCGGTATAATAAAATACGTCCACCCCCAAATGTTGAATAACAAAAATACGTCTAGATCGTACTGTCCAAATGGTTACGGACGGTTTAGAGTCCGAGACATGGGTCCAAGTACTGTAGTGCGTAAGAACACTTCGACATTTACTTCTACTCCCTTCGTTCCTAAATATAAGACCTTTTATAGATTACACTATAGACTACATATAGACTACATACAGAATAAAATGAGTGAATCTATATTTTAAAATATGTCTATATACATCCGTATATAGTTCATAATGTAATTTTTAAAAGGTCTTATATTTAAGAACAGATGGAGTAGTTTTAATGTTCATGCATGGAGTGCATGGAAACAAAAGTCTGTACAAGCTTACTTTTTTTTTGGTCTTAGCCAAAAGCCTGTACAAGCTTACAGGTATGCATGCATGCATGCCGATCGGTCTGCCCTTCTGCGCACAATGGCTGGTGAAAGGACCGCTGAAAACGTGCATACGCAGCCCTGCGCTCAAGACTAGTTGTCGTTGATACGAACTGCGACTGCTTATTGTTTATTTCCAAAGAACGTATCACTACATATTATGTGCATAGCATTCACAAACACGGAGTACTCTCTCCGTTTCTAAATATAAGTCTTTAAAGAGGTTTCATTAATGTACTACATACGGATGTATATAAACATACTTTAGAATGTAGATTCATTCGTTTTGCTTTGTATATAGACTCCTAATGAAATATCTTAACAGACTTATACTCTCTTCGTTCCAAAATAACTGTCTCAACTTTGTATAAGCTCTAGTATAAATTTGTACTAAGCTTAAGACATTTATTTTAAGACGGAAGAAGTATTTAGGAACGGAGGGAGTACATGCATACTCAAGTAAATTCCTTTCAGAAAAACCAGAGGTAGCTATAAATAGGCTGACTAGCGCCCTGCGGGGGAGCGGGAGAGGATCATGCAACTTCGTAGTTGAATTCTATATAGGTTGCCTTAGGCCTTTTTTTGGTATTTTTTCTAAAGGAAGGCTAAACCCCTGGCCTCTATTTAATACTCCCTCCGTTTCAAAATATAAGACCTTTTAAAGATATCACTAGAAGACTACATACAAAACAAAATGAGTGAATGTACACTCTAAAATATGTCTATATACATCCGTATGTAGTTTATATTGCAATCTCTAAAAGGTCTTATACTTCCTCCGTCCCAAAATAAGTGTCTCAACTTTGTACTAGCTCTAGTATAAAGTTGTACTAAGCTTGAGACAGTTATTTTGGAACGGAGAGAGTATTTAGGAACGGAGGGAGTATATGTTGCATTACGTGAGGCAAATGAAGGCAAAGCTGGCACAACCAATGAATTTTCAGTTCACCAGTATTTATATGAACAAATAGCTAGTGTGGTTGGTGGACCTAGCGCATTAGGCCAGGGTGGGCTAGCAGTGCTATTGTACATGATAGAAGGGAGAGAGAGATTGGTGGAATAGTTGATGTATTGCTTGAGCCCCATGTGCATGTATATATGAGTACAATGACGAACTTGGAGTACAAGGTAAGGTAGGACAAATCCTAGTCTATCTCATATTTCCTAACTAGTCAATATACACAACATCCCCCCGTAGTCACAACGGTAGCGACGTAGACGGTGAGACTGAAGAAGAATCCGAAGGTAAGCCAACGGTCATCCCCTCATAGTCGTAATGGTATATGCATGGCAAAAGTTGTGGCTGGAGCGGAAACCGACAGGATTGCTCAAGCAAGGCGGTAGCCCTTTGTGCTGATGTCGAGGTAGCCAAAAGCACAGAGTGGTGCAGCCATGGTCGATGGACCCGGTCGTCGAGGTAGCCGTGCGAAGAATGCCATGGTCGATGTCGAGTCGCGGTAGCCGGTGTCGAGGAAGTAGCCGTGCAGCCACGGGCGCAAGGAGGCGCCGAGTTAGTCATGGGCGTACTGGTGTCGAAGTAGTGATGCACCGGGAAGAAGACGTAGTTGACGGCACGTAGCGCCGGGTTTGCCAAGCCCGGGGACACATCGTGGACGAAGGCATGCATCTGTGTTGCCGGCACGGCGCATGCCTAGACGGACGAAGTCGATGTTGATGATGCATCACTCAAGGCTTGCCAGGCCTGGGAACACACCGGGTACGAAGGCACACTTCGGTGTTGCCTGTACCGGGCATGCATAGACGGGGACATGCACACAACTTGTACGCCATGTCGAGGAGTCTAGCAGAGAAGGACTCAACGACGGTTGCGCTGCAAATCGGCTGGGGCCGATGAAGCCCGCGATGGTCGGAGTAGATGAAGTGGTCGAGGAACACGACGACGACATTCACGATGAGCTGGTGCTGGAAGAAGGTGAAGGAGATGGACCGGCGGCGCGGCTCGGGTGAGCGAGCTGCAGCAGCGCCAAAGGAGAGCGGTGGCGGCGGCTGGTTAGGAGCGCGGCAGCGATATGCTCGAAGTAGGCGAGGACGAGCCCGACAGCATGACGAAGACTGGCACGGACGATGGCGTTCCCGCGCCGAAGGAGACGGCACGGCGCATACCACAGGAATTTGACGCGCGGGGGATGCTGGAGTGGACGGCGCCGCGCGACGTGATGACTCGTAGGGGCGACGAAGCGGGAGTGCGTTAGTCGGGGCTACGGCGGGAAGACCTCGGGGTGGCGGCGTAGACCGCGTGCCGTGACGCTATGGCCCGAAGGGGCGATGCAGCGGCAGTGCATGGGTCGGTGTAGCCACGGGGACGGCCTCAGGCGGCGGCGGGACCGCGTGCCGACGCACTACAACCCAAAGGGGCGGTGTAACAGTGGCTCGCGGGTCAGGCAACTGCGGGAGAACCACTGGGCGGCGACGTTGCAGCCCGACGGGGCAACGCAACGGCAAACCGTTACTCGATCGGTGGAGGGGCGCGTTATACTCGGGGACAACCTTCACAAGCCTACGGAGGCTCATGCAACCGGCTGATCGGATCAGTCGCACGACATGGATGGAGTCGATCACGGCGGGCGGGTGATCAATCCGATCGCACGCGAGGTCGATGGCGCTGCTTAGTGATGTTGACGGCGTCGTGAACGATGAAGCAGGGTAGCCGAGCAGACCAAGGCGACGGAGGCCGACGGGGAACGACATGCCAAAGGAGGCCGACAATGGGTCGGGAAGCCTGAGGCAGCTGGGAGGCCGGCGCAGCCGTGCAATCGGCAAGACCAAGGCAACCGGGAGACCCAACTGCCGGCGAGGGGGCCGGCAACCGGCACGCCTCAGGCTGTTGATGATCCCGAGGTGGTTGGCGAGTGGCGACGAAGATAAAAGGTGAGTGATGCAGGCGTCCTATTCAACGCAGGGCGACGACGGCGGCGTAAAGCGACGGGCGGGCAGATGCACGGACGACGGCCATGACGGGTCGCCGCGTCGCGCAAGGACGACGGGTCGGAGACAAGGTGCGCAGGTGTCGACGGCGATGGCGGGCGACGCAACCCAATCTTAGATCGGAAAAACAAAAAGGAAGAACACTGATCATGAGACCGCAAAAGAGAGAAAACCCGGATCAAGAGATCGGGAAAAAGACTCTCTAGGGCAGGCAGTCAACAAGACTGGCGAACAAACCCTACGTACATGCGGCGTGGCACGCAGCGGCGGTCGTGGAGGCCGACCGCCCGAGGGGCGGTGCGCGGGGCGAAAGCGGTAGCGGTGGCTAGGTCAAGGAACTTGCCTCAGATACCATGTTAGAAGGGAGAGAGAGAGATGGGTGGAATAGTTGTTGTATTGTTTGAGCCTCATGGGCATATATATATAGGAGTACAATGACGAACTTGGAGTACAAGGCGAGGTAGGACAAATCTTAGTCTATCTCATATTTCCTAACTAGTCAATATACTCAATACACTACACCACGACACTGCATTCCCTACTAACGGGTGTTGGGAAAAGTCAGTATCGCCGACCGACTGTTTGTCAGGAAAACTTATGATAAACAGTTGGTCGGGAAATCTAACTAACAATAACAAGCAGTCGGTCGGTAATACCAGAAACTTTCCTGTCGAGCGGCCGGTCGGGACAGGTCTTGTGCCCATCGGAGCGTCGGTCGGCAAATAATCCCGACCAACAGTCGGACACTAAATGGGCCTAACGCGGGAATCACCAAATTTTAGTGCCAATTGAGCCCAACTCGCGGTCTTTTTCCCCTATTTTTCCCCTGCCTTATCTTCTCCCCTGCCTTATCTTCTCCAACACAAAAAACTCCCGTGCATGCCTCACCAGCCCCGCCGCCCGCGCCGTCCCCCGCCTTCCCTCGCCACCCGCGCCGTCCCCCGCCGCCCGCGCCGTCCCCTCCGCCCCGCGCCGCCCAGCTCCTCGCCGCGCCGCCCAGTTCCTCCCCGCACCGCAAAGCTCCTCCCCGCGCCGCCCAGCTCCTCCCCGCGTCGCCCACCTCCTCCCCGCGCCGCCAAGCTCCACCCAGCGCCGGACCCCGCACCGGCCTGCGCCGTCCCCCGCCACCCCCAGTGCCCTCGGTCGCCCCGGTCTCCACCACTGCCCCGGTCTCAAACTTTCTCACATTTAGTTGAGGTACAGCTCCTCTCTGTGACCTTACTTAAACTATCTTGTTTTCTTGCAGGTAGCACAGAGAACCACTACTCGTACTACTGAGTGGAGGAAGAAGATCTAGTAGCAAAATATTTGGTACTTAGCAATCAGCTTGTGGTATTTGATTTTACCTAGCAGAATATTTGCTATTGAAAAATTGATGAGTTTAATAACAAATGTCGACTCCAAGATTTACTGAAGTTGTTATCTTAGTGTATTCTTAGCATAACCAAATGGATGTTGCCCATGAACATAAATTGAAGGTTTTGCTTAGGCTTCGGTTCTTATGCAATTTTTTCTTCAGGAGGCTGCACCGTGGGAGCTCATCTTGAAGAGATCATCCACTGACGTGCTTACTGCATTCACTCAAGTGAGTTCCTGTGCCCCACTCAAGTACAGATGTCGTCCATATGTGGGGATGCCATGAATATGTAGAGATGCCTCCTTATGTTTGACACTAATTTTTGTAGTGTGTAACTAGGTTGGTTTTTAGGATTCTTGTTACCAAGTGTGAAGCTAGCTACCATGGATAGAAGTTGGATGTATGCACAAAGGTATAACGCCACATATATATTTTAAATTTCTTAGATGCCGAAACTTTATATAACACACTACACATGTACACTTGCATGTAGGCATACAGAGAAGTACTTACATGGGCTCGCCAAATTCCTAGGCTACACATTTACTAAATCATCAGCCGAGAATAAAATCTTATGTCCTTGCAAAAACTATGTGAACTCGTACTAGAGAGAAGAATCTGAAGTCTGTGAGCACCTGGTATGCGAGGGATTTGTAGATGGCTACAAGCAGTGGATATTTCATGGTGAACGCGTCTCTTCTTCTGCCATTCCTCCAAATCTAGATGAGGGCGGCGATAGGGATGAGGACGATGATATATCCAATTTGCTAAGAGACCTTGCTGCTGGTTTAGATAAAGAGGGAGATCTTGAAGATGACTGTGGTTTAGATCAGGATGATTCTTTTCTAGAATCTCTTCACAAACTTGAAGCTGATTCTAAACAGGAGCTATATCCAGGCTGTAAGAATTTCTCAAAGCTCCGTTTCCTGGTGAGACTTCTTCACACCAAACTGCTTGGAGGATGGTCCGATAGAAGTTTTGATCTGTTGTTAGGTCTACTAAAAGATGCTTACCCTGAGTGCGCGATACCCAAAAACTCGAATGAAGCCAAAAAACTTGTCAACTGCTTAGGACTTGGGTATGTTAATATCCATGCATGTGAAAATGACTGCATTCTATTTTGGAAGAACAATGTCAATGCTAATTCATGCTCAGAATGTAAGGCTTCATGATGGAAATCTGAAAGGAAGAGTGCAGATGGGAAACGTGTCCACAAGGTTCCTAAGAAGGTTCTTCGTTACTTCCAAATAAAGAAGAGGCTTCAAAGGTTGTTTGTGTGTTCCAGAACTGCGGCCCTCACAAGATGGCATGCAGAAGAGCGCACACAAGATGGCTCGATTAGGCATCCTGCAGATTCTCTCCTATGGAAAGACTTTGATGAAAAGAATAAAGATTTTGCAGAAGACAGCAGAAATCTTAAGCTTGTAGTATGTGCAGATGGTTTTAATCCATTTAGATCCATGAATCTTAGCTATAGCATTTGGCCAGTACTATTGGTTCCTTATAACTTTCCACCCTGGATGATTATGAAGCAATCAAATTTCATTCTATCATTGTTGATTCCTGGCCTAAATGCTCCTGGTAGTGACATGGATGTCTATCTTGAGCCACTAGTTGATGATATGATAGATATGTTTGTTGATGGTGTTAGGACCTATGATGCTTCAACCGGAGAGTATTTTCAGTTGCGTGCTGCCATAATATGTACAATTACAGATAAACCTGGTCTTGGGTCTTTGGTTAGCTGTGCTACCTCTGGAGAAGGAGCTTTCCCTGAATGCCACTCCCATGTATGTTCTCTTAGGCTGAAAAATGGTAGCAAGACTTGCTACATGGGGCATCATAGGTTCTTACATGCACATCACCCCTTGAGGCATGATATACGCACATTCGGTGACATAGAACTTGGGACAGTACCCGTTCCACTTACTGGTAGAAAACCTTAGAGCTGACAGAAAATATTCAAACCAAGTTTGGGAAGGACCCTAAAACAAAGAAGCCTAGAACTAAGAAACGCAAGAAAGGGGATCCGCTGATCATTTGGAAAAGAAAGTCTATTTGGTTTAAACTTCCTTACTGGAAGGATTTGAAGATGCATCCTAACTTTGATATCATGCACATTGAAAAAAACGTGTGTGATAACATAGTTAACACTTTGTTGGCTGTGAATGGAAAAACCATGGATAACATTAATTCTCGATATGACCTTGAAGCACTCAACATTAGAAAGGATCTTCAACCTATTGATCTTGATGATGATGAAGTTTTTTTCCCTCTGGCGCCTTACGCAAATGAATCTGATCAGCAGAGGACATTTTGCAAAGCATTTAAAAATGACATGTTTCCTAATGGTTATGCATCTGACATACGCCGTAATGTGCATGTTAAGGAGAAAAAGATAATTGGGTTAAAGAGCCATGACAACCATGTCCTTTTGCAAGACTTATTGCCACTTGCTGTGAGAAGAACATTACCAGAAAGAGTGAGTGCGGTATTGATTCGTGTGAGCAGATTTTTCAAGCAAATGTACTCACAGGTTATTCGCATAAGTGACATGCAAAGGTTGCAAGCTGAAATAGCTGAGACCTTGAGCCTTCTTGAGGCTATATTCCTCCCTTCAGTTTTTGATATTATGGTGCATTTGATGGTTCATCTTCCAGCCCAAGCAATGATAGCTGGTCCAGTACATTTTCGCAGCATGTGGGCTGTAGAGAGATATATAGGAAAGCTCAAGGGACATGTACACACTAGAAGTCATGTGGAAGGATCAATTGCGGAGGGCTATTTGTTTGACGAGAGCTTGACATTTTGCTCACGCTATTTAGATGGTGAGACTCGGTCCAACCGAGCTAGGAATAATGGAGGTTTGGATATGGAAGTTGATGATACAGCTCCTTTCTTCCACAACATTGGTCGAGGGCTGGCTGGAAAGTGCATGGTGATGTTAGATAACAAAACTTGGCTGCAAGCACACAAATATGTCTTGTTCAACTATGACAACATAGAACCATACCTAGAGTAAGATATCCATACTATGTATTGCTTTTACGTTATTTTTTTCTTCCTTGTCGGTTGATAAATGTAGCCTATATATGCAGCAAACATATGGAGTACCTTTCTTCTATTGGTGTTCGAAGTCATCGAGAAGTCAATCGTGTGCATTATGAGACCTTTCATGAGTGGTTTAAAATGCACGTAAGTGGGCATGTGACTTTGCAAACCTACAATACATAATTCCATTGTAGAGTAACATTAGCATTTTGTAATCATAGGTGGTAGAAATGGGTGATGAAGCACCACACGAGATAAAAATATTAGCTAAAGAGCCAAACATGGTCGCGATGAAGTACAGTAGCTACACTATAAATGGGGTAGACTTTCATACACAAGCACGCGATGAGGGCCGACCGTTTCAGAGTAGTGGAGTAGCTCTTGTTGCACAAACCACGTCTTCTGCAAAAGGAGAAGGTGGCAATATTAGTGTAAGAAACAAGACATATTATGGCATTATAAAGGAAATTCTTGAGTTAAACTATCAACATGAAGGGAAAGTAGTGTTGTTCAAATGTGATTGGGTTGATAATCGTGTAGAAGATGAATGGGTAAAAACCGATTAGTTTGGGATCACTTCTGTGAATTTCAAACATGTATTTAATACCGGTGAGAAAATATCAGATGAGCCCTTCATATTAGCCACACAAGCAACTCAAGTTTACTATGTTGAAGATCCCATTGATGCTGAGTGGTCTAGTGTTGTTGTGCCATCATTGTATGACATAGAGGAGTCTGAAGATGACAATGGTAATGTTTTACGTGTGATGTTGCCTGATCCATGTACTGCCATACGTGTGAGTGTTGCGGATGGAGGCATTGGTTCTGCTAGGACAGATATAGATGGACTAGTTCTTAAAGCTAGTGATATTGAAAAAAAGTAAGTGTTGTGTACGATCCTGTAAGTATTTCGAGTGATGTACATGTACTCATATAATGTGTCTTTTGCAGGAGGAAAAATGGCAAGCGCAAACGGAAAAGCTAAAAATGGCGGAGTACTATTTTTTGTTGACATGACCTGCTATTTTTAAGGCATAAAATAAATAGATGCAGCTATAGTGGTTCAGTGTGGCGAATTAAGCCGAAGAGAAGCTCGGGCCAAACTTGTATTGGTTTTGTTTAGGGATAAAACTTCTTTAGGCACGTAAGCTTCGCAGTCGTTCAAATTGATTTACTGCAGGGAATAATGATCGTACTGGATCGTGTCTCTTAGTTGACATCAACACCTCAATTCTAGTAGGACTCAACCTTGATTTGTTTTTGGAAACAGACTCATATCTACACGTGGTTTTTTCAGGAATAGGCATATGAGTTAAATGAACGTGTTAACCTTCTACACGTGACTTTTTCAGGAAAAAGGCATATGAGTTCGTCGAACGTGTTGAACTAATTTTTATGTGATGTGTCAGTCCTTTTGCAAGTTCACCTTATAATATTTGCACGTAATGATATATTTTTCTTGTGGAGAGCTACATTAATCTAGTCCGTTCATATTTTTTAACTTTTGAATTTACCTATTAATTTTTCTGTGTATTGGTTATGTGCACTGGTTAAATTTTTCTGTGCACTGGTTCTATGTCTTAAAGGATGATTTGTATTGTACAACAGTCCACTCGTTAAGATATTGACTCATGATTACTTTGCCAGATGAATCCGTACAAGCCACGGGCATCTTCCTCGACCCGCCATTAAAGTACTATCCTTAATAGTTAACGGTAGTTTACATTAAACTTATAGTAAACCAGCACAAAGGGTATAGATACCTTTGAAGGCATAGAATTTTGTTCAATGATCAAAACCATAGCAATGACAAAATTGCTGCTGCTGTAAGAAAACTGTTGCTGCCACAAAACTGATGCTGCTGTATTTTAAGATTGTTGTTGCTGCTGTATTTTAAGATTGTTGCTGCTGCTGTATTTTAAGATTGCTGCTGTTGCTGTAACAAAACTGCTACTCCTATGTGAAAAATGCTCAGTATTTTAAGATTGTTGCTGCCGCTGTAACAAAACTGCTACTCCTGTGTGAAAAACTTAATACCAACCAACATTTAGCCTTACTGGAGTACCTCACAGGAAAATTTTCACTCGAGTTTGCTAGTCATCTCTGTTGATAACCGCAATTTCCACTTTCCCTGTGTGCTACTCGAGTTGATAACCGCTATGACCCTTACTATGTCATCTCTGTTGTTAACATTGTAGGAAAGACAAGAGGACAAGGAAGGCACCATGAAGCTGTTGGTTTGAGCCTGTATAGTGGATCTCTTAGCTATCATTTTGTAATGGTGGATCTCTTAGCTATCATTTTGTAATGGTGGATCATTTGCCATACTGGGAACAATGGAGTAGAAACAATGCACATTGTGGCTCTTGTTAATTAGCTGGGTATTTTGTAGCAAACAAACATAAATGTTTGCAAGTGTAACGGAGCAACAAAATTTGATATGTTTGCATCTGTTTTAATATTTCGGAGTACATGCATACTGTATGGTGAGTTAGATATCTAACGTGGTTGATATTGTTTAAGTAAGGCCAAAATAATATATATCATCAGCCTCTGCTGAATTGTTGGTTGGCATTAAGTAAGTTCAAATAATATATATCATCAGCCTCTGCTGAATTGTTGGTTGACAAAACAAAACATCATCAGACTGTTGGTTGGAAAATGTTTATGATAGGGCTGACGGCAAGTCGGTCGGCAAAGAAGCCACCATCAGGCAATCAGTTGGGGAAGGTTCATACATGAAGAACAAACAGTCGGCCGGCAAAAAAATAAATATCAACGACACATCGGTCGGGAAAGGTTACTTCAAGGGCCAACAGGTCGTCGGTCGGGAAAGATCCATGACATAGCCGATGGACTGTCGGTCGGCAATTCTTCCTACTATCATCGGTCTGTTGGTCGGCAAAACTTTGTCGGTCGGCAATGGGCTTTCCTGTCTGGTTTTTCCCCAACAGACCTCATCGGTTGGCAATACTTTTTCCCAACAGACTGTCTGTTGGTGGAAGCTGTTATACCGACCAACTTGTGTGTTAAGAATGTAGTGTTGTGGTGTAGTGATAGTACATATGCATTTTTTTCTAGCCTTTCTCCTATATGGTATAAAAGCAATTTTCAAATCTCAGGGTGGGTCGTGGCCCATCCTGGCCACCCTCTACCTTCGCCATTGGTTTCTATGTTGTGCTCTTTTCAGCTGCATTATTGGTGAATATGCTGAAGGAAGTCCAAAAAGAATACAAATATTGTTCCAAGTTTTGATCGAAAACACTAAAAATCCCATAAACTGAAAACCAAATTCAATCCATGCACTGAACATAAAAGTGGAGTGATAAGTGCTAACTCGCTATAAAAATAAACATAATGTGAACTATGCTATTTTTACAAAATATGATAAATAATTTGTCTTTTCATTTCTCAGTGGATTGATAGTTTTTATTTGACTTCTCTAGCATGACATGTTGATGTATCTTGTCATTGTAGTTTGTAGACAAAGTTATTTCTTCATTAAGGAATGAGTATATATATGCCACTTTATACCCTGAAGTTGGCACTGAGTGACATACAACAACCTTTGTAAGGGTTTTATTACAACTTAGTTGTAAGCACCAAACTGAGCAATCTACCATATTACTTCCATATCTCATATGGAGAGATGTATTATATATGAGAGCCGCAATTCGGTGTCCAGACTCATGTACATCTACGTTGAAGAAATTATTTAAAATAAATGTTAGAAAAAAATATAAAAAATGTTTTTTTTGCATAGTACTCCCTCCGTTCCTAAATATAAGTCTTTTAAGATATTTCACCAGGAGTCTACATACGGAGCAAAATGAATAAATCTACACACTAAAGTATGTCTATATACATCCGTATGTAGTCTACACTAGTGGAGAAAGGGGTATTAGAACCGGTTGGTAAGGGCCTTTGGACCCGGATACACATCCGGTGCTACGTATCCGGGACTAAAGGCCCCCCACTTTAGCACCGGTCTCTTACAAACCGGTGCTAAAGGCCTCCACGTGGGCGCCGAAAAGTGCGCGCAGGCGGAGGACCTTTAGGACCGGTTGGTAACACCAACCGGTCCTAATGCCATTTTTTTTCTTTTTTTTTCCTTTTCTTTTCAGGGTTTCCGATTCCGTATTTTGGTGTTTCCGTGTTCCGTATTTTCAGGGTTTTCGTTTACGTGTTTCCGGTTCCGTATTTCCGTTTACGTCTTTCTGATTCCGTGTTTCCGATTCCGTGTGTCCGTGTTCCGTTTTTTACGAACACGTAATCGGAAACACGTATCCGGAAACACCGATTCCGTGTTTGCGGTTAAGTGTTTCTCCGATTCCGTGTTTGCGGTTAAATGTTGATGCACCAAATAAAAGTACATATATACATGTAACACGAAGTACTGGACCGATTATCATTACATAATTTGAAGTTTGTTTCCTATATATAGCTCTATACTTGCATAGAGAAGGGAGCTGGCTATTGGTTCATAGGATGGAAAAATTCTCCGCCTTCATCTATGACTTGCGTGAGGAGAAATCCTGCCAATTCCTCTGCAACTGCCTTGCAACGTTGGATTGGTCTTAGCATCGCCCGCTTTCGTTGCAGCTTTAAAAGAAGTAGATGAAAACAATTAAGTTATGAACAAAACTAACATAATTGATGGCAACATAAATAAAGTTATGAAGATCCGGTTACGTACCTCTAGATTTCTGGAAGTACGGGATTTCTCATTGATAATCCTGTGAATGTACTCGCAAACGTAGTATCCACAATAATCAGTGCCCTGTGGTTGTTGCGGGACGCCCTATATACGAGAACATAATTCAGTCAAATTAATAATAATCAAGAGAATGGTAATGGTATTGAAACCAGGGTACATAGTACTACTTACTTTGTTAATCTGAAAGTGGAGCTTGTCTGCCCATGTACCGGGTTCTTCCTTGATGAACATTTGCCAAACCCTGGCCGACAAAGAAAAATGAATACAAGAGTTAATTATTACTTACTTGATATCAGGAAATGAACGAAAAAGAGGCCGATGAACGAAAGAGGCCGATATATATACACCTTTGAAGCATCTAACGCGCGCTCTTCCATTTGTCAGCGTCCCAGGTTAACGGGTCCCAGACTTCAACCACTCCTTGATCGATTCTAATGTTGAACAATATGAAGTGGGACCTGCGCACGTGTACACACGCAGTCATGCATACTCATCAATTACACTTAACATCAGGTAAGCAAAATGGAATGTGTACAAGACAGTAACACTCACTTGAATGCGTAGGGCCAAAGTATTTATTTTTTGGTACTTTGTCGCTTCAAAAACCTTAGCAAATCATCCGGTGTATCCTTGTTGAACTTTTCTATTGTCTCTTGATGAAACGAATACGGGTCAATGAACCCAAAGTCCCAGATTCCTGCCAGCCTGCATTCACGAATCTTCATTCTGCATAGTAGCGTACAAAAAGAATGTCTCGTGAGTGATAATTATACGGGAAATGAACGCGAGCTTAACTAAATAATTAAATTACACAAATAAATCACTTACAAACAGTAGCAGCTGACGATAGCTTTGTCGAGGGCACGTTGATTGTACATCTGGAAAAAATCATCGAACCCAATCTCCACACCGTACTCTCTGAAGTAGTGTTGATCCTGAACTGTCGCCATGATACAGTCTCTCTTTTGCCTTGCGGCCTCCAAGTACCAACCATGTAAATTCCATAGTTGGGTTGTTAGAGCACTAGGATTTTCGACCAGAGGCTGCTCGGGCTTATATTTATATACCACCTCAGCAATAGCGTAACCTACGTCGCCCATGCGTGGACCGGACACTGAAGCCTGGTCAGATAACACCTTGAGCGGGGCAATTGACTGTGCTTCTTGTTGTCCGAGCTGGGGAACTTGTTTCCCGCATTTCGTCTGCTCCGCCTGCTTCATCTGCTCCGCCTGCTTCATCTGTGCGGTGTGCATCTTTTCAATGAACCGTTCATAGTCTGAAAGGGGCGGCGGTGGCGGCTGTTCAGGATAATATAAGTTGTCGATGGTGCGCTCAATTTTCCACTTTGGTACGTTCTTCAGAGTTTCCTTCCAGATGTCTGGAGGGGGCTTCAGGGGAAACCGTGCGAACCATGCTTTGTTTTTGGCTTTCACGGCCTCGTCTAGTTCCTCCGGAGTCATCAGGCCTGGTAAATTCGGGGGAGTCTTGACTTTATTGGGTTTCCTTTCTCTCTTCTTGGGAGGACTCCCGTTTCTTCTGAACTGCAGCTTCCGCTTTGCCATACCCGTAGTGCACGCATCCGTCGGCTCACTGGAGTGCACGGGCGATGGACACTCGGCCTCGGGCTCCCTATCTTCGTTGTGGGGTGGACTTGGAGGTGCGTTGGGGGGTGGACTTGGAGGTGCGTTGGGGGGTGGACTTGGAGGTCGTGCATTCTCTGTACGAAAGTGAAAAAACTATTAAAAATAGGCTTACATGTGGTGCAACATTCAGTAATTGTTGGAGGTGGTGCATAATTGTACCTGGAGGAGTCGGTGGCCTTGGTGCCGCGTTAGGAAACACGATGTGTTTCTTCTTCCACAAGATGATACCAAGCTCCATTTCTCCCAGTGTCTTCTCACCTTCACCTCCAGGAATATCAAGCTCAATTGACTGTCATCCCGGCGTAATTGTTGACAACCCGACACGAGCATGGGATGCTGGAATCTGACCACCATGGTAGGTTGCTCCAGGTTGATTCGGTAAAGCATAGCCTGACGCCACCATGAAGGATATGTTCCCCATTGGCATATGTATCTCACAGTTTGTCTTCTCCGTGACATCATCCACAGGGTAGTGAGGCGCCGACGGTTCGACTGCAGGACCGTCTTCTAGCTGCAGCTGCGTGGAACCCACGCTGCTTCTATGCTGAGATGGGACGGCATCTGCTACAGGATCGTCTTCTAATTGCTGCCTATCAGCGTCAGGTGCAGGATCTTCTTCCTCCTCTTCAGTGTCAGGTACAGGGTGTCCCCCTTTCTTCAAGAGAAACGACACCTTTTCTTCTAATGTCGCTATCCGTTCCAGCGCCTTCCTCTTGCTTCTACCACGGCTTCTGTAAGTGCCAAGGTCCGCCGGAAACCCTTGGTTCCACGGGGCAGTGGCTCCAAAGCCTCGTGTTCGTCCCCACTTTTCGGGGTTCCCGAGTGCCTTCGTCAACTCGTCGTTCTCTCTATCGGGAACAAAAGTTCCTTTTCGAACAGCTTCTATTGCCTTCTCTAGATCTGATACGACTTGTCTTATTTTTCCGACCATGGTCCCTCCGCAACAATCATCCCAGTCTCAGCGTCCAACGTTGCCCCATGCGCGAACAACCAGAACTTGGACCTATCGGGCCAGTCATGTGTCTGTGGAATGATATTTCTTTTCAGAAGCGCATCTTCATAGCGTCGCCACCTAGGCAGGGCAGTCATGTAGCCACCTGACCCCAAAATATGGTGATATTTCTTCTTCTTCGCATTCTCCGTATTTGTCGCTGATCGGGATGTAAAGACACCCGATTTCTTGTACGCCTTAAAATCAGGCCAAGCGTCTCTTATCTTCACTAGGTGCCCAGTGAAAACTGGATCTTCGTCCTTATATTTCTTCCACAAGTCTTTCTTCCACCTCTGGAATTGTGTGGCCATCTTCTTCAAAGCCCACTCCTCGACTTTCTTCTTCTTATCTTCCTCTACGCTGAAATTTAGCCAGACCGTGTCGCAAAGCACTCTTTTCAATCTGTCATCGACATAAGTAGCTCCAACGTTGGCGCCGGTCTTCGGCTTATTCCATTCTATTAAGTTGATCGGGACCAGGTCTCTTACAACAACTCCGCACTGATTTACAAATTTGCGATAAGTTTTTGGGGGTTCCAGTGGTTTGCCATCAGCAGCAACTTTATCGATCGAGTACCTTGCAGTATCTTTCAACCTTGCGGCCGGGCCTCGTTTCGACTTTGTCTCAGTACTTGCGCTAGGTGTTCCGGAAGGCACCTAAACGGGAAAATAATGATTCGTTAGTAAGTGCAATACAAATTAATTGTTGCGTCAACAGTGACTTGAGATATACATTGGCAGAGTTTGTTCCGGAGGGCACTTCTTCATCTACTACATCTTCTATATTCTCAGCTCCGTCACCGGAGTCGTTCAAAAATTGATTGCTAAATGCATGCCCACCGTCGTCATCATGATATATGGCCGTTGCATCTTCAAAAATCATCTGGCACATGTATCTTTCCTTCTCCGCCTCACCCATTTCCGCGAGCTGATCGGCGTGCTGATCATGTGGTTCTTGGGGATCCATAGCTCAACACCTGCTAGTAACAAGAATTTAACTTAGCAAAATTATTTACGGAAAAGTTTTACGGAACCGGAAAGTTTACGGAAAAGTTTTACGGAATCGTCGGAGTCGTAATCATCGCAAAGTTTTACGGAATCGTCGGAAAGTTCTACGGAATCGTCGGAAACTTTCCCCGCAGTTATGGAATTAATCGTCGGAATCGTAGGAAAGTTTTACAGAATTGTAATCGTCGGAAAGTTTTACGGAATCGTCGGAATCGTCGGAAACTTTCCCCGCAGTTATGGAATCGTCGGAATCGTAGGAAAGTTTTACGGAATTGTAATCGTCGGAAAGTTTTACGAAATCGTCGGAATCGTCGGTTTAGGGTTTTACGGAATCGTCGGTTCAGGGTAAACTATGAATCGTCGGAATCGTCGGTTTAGGGTTTTACGGAATCGTCGGAATCGTCGGTTTAGGGTAAACTATGAATCGTCGGAATCGTCGGAATCGTCGGTTTAGGGTTTTACGGAATCGTCGGAATCGTCGGTTTAGGGTAAACTATGAATCGTCGGAATCGTCGGAATCGTCGGAATCGTCGGTTTAGGGTTTTACGGAATCGTCGGAATCATCGGTTTAGGGTAAACTATGAATCGTCAGAATCGTCGGAATCGTCGGAATCGTCGGTTTAGGGTTTTACGGAATCGTCGGAATATGATGAAGGCGGCTTCACGTAACTTTTTTTATAGGATGTCCTTACGTGAATATACGAAAATATGGATATACGAAAATATGGACGATATACCTTTGACGACGGCGCGGCGAAGAGGCGGCGAGGAGGCGGCGCAAGGATCGGCGAGGAGGCCGCGCGCGAGGAGGCGGCGGCCGGCGCGGCGAGGAGGCGGCGGCCGGCGCGGCGAGGAGGCGACGGCGCGGCGAGGAGGCGGCGAGGATCGTCGGCCGGCGAGGCGGCGCGAGGAGGCCGCGGCGCGAGGAGGCGGCCGGCGCGGCGAGGAGGCGGCGGCGGCTCGAGGAGGCGGCGGCGGCTCGAGGAGGCGGCGGCACGGCGAGGAGGCGACGGCGCGGCGAGGCGGCGAGGAGAGATCGAGGCGGCGAGGAGGCGAGAGAAGGAGAGAAGGCACGCGCGGGAAGGCGAGAAGTTGGCGACCCCGGAGAGGTATAGGGCCTTTAGCACCGGTCTTTGTTAGCAACCGGTGCTAAAGACCCTTTAGCACCGGTTGCTAACAAAGACCGGTTCTAAAGGGTCCAAATTCGGGCGCGAACAGAACCCACCTTTAGGACCGGTTGTTGTTACAGACCGGTCCTAAAGGTCACCTTTAGGACCGGTTGTTGTTACAGACCGGTCCTAAAGGTTTTTTTCCTTTTTCTTTTTTCCTTTTTTCTGTTTCCTGTTTTCTTTTTTTTTGTTTCCTTTTTCTTTTACCTGTTTCTTCTTTTATTTTTCTTTTTTCTTTTTTCTGTTTCCTGTTTTCTTTTTATTTTTGTTTCCTTTTTCTTTTTCCTGTTTCTTTTTTTATTTTTCTTTTTTCCTTTTTCTGTTTTCTTTTTCTTTTTGTTTCCTTTTTCTTTTTTCTGTTTCTTCTTTTATTTTATTTTTTTGTTTTCCTTTTCTGTTTTTTTACATTTATTTACAAATTGTCAAAATGTCATTTTTACACTTAAAAAATAAAAAATGATATTTATCAAAATGATCAAATTTAGTGGAAACTGGTCAAATTTAGTGGAAACTGGTTTAATACATTATTACACATCACCAACAACACCCCCTATCTATTTTTCTTCTTGCCTTTATTCTGATTGCGCCGTAACCATGGACTATCTTCATCATTTAACCGGATGCTTGGATCATCTTTGACTTTGAAGGGAGGAATTCCATCAAATTTATTGTAATCTTCTGACATGTCTGTCTTGTCCTCGACTCCCACGATGTTTCTTTTCCCTGAAAGAACTATGTGGCGCCTTGGCTCATCGTCTGATGTATTCGCTTCCTTATCTTTTCTTTTTCTCGGTCTGCTAGACATGTCCTTCACATAGAAAACCTGAGCCACATCGTTGGCTAGGACGAATTGATCATTGCCGTACCCAAGATTCTTCTGATCCACTGTTGTCATTCCGTACTTCGGGTCTACCTTCACGCCTGACAGGTTGAACCATTTGCACCAGAACAAAGGGACCTTAAGGGAAGGTCCGTAGTCAAGTTCCCATATCTGCTCTATGTAACCATAGTATGTGACTCTTTGCCCGTTGTCGTCTTTTGCATCAAACCGGACGCCACTGTTTTGGTTGGTGCTCTTTTTATCTTGGTCTGCTGTGTAAAATGTGTTACCATTTATCTCGTACCCTTTAAAGGTCAATACAGTCGAAGATGGTTGCTTGGCCAACAAGTATAGCTCATCTTCAACAATGTTGTCATTAATGAGACGTCTTTGCAACCAACCGCCGAAAGTCTTCGCGTGTTCTTTAGCAATGAAATCTTCAGGTTGCTCCGGGTATTCCGAGCGTAAAATATCCTTGTGTTCCTGGATATATGGAGCCGCCAAGCTGGAATTAACTAGAACTGTGTAGTGTGCTTGAGTGAAAGATTGCTCGTCCATACATGTTGTTGATTTCTTTCCTAGCGTGCCTTCTCCACGCAGTCTCCCCTCATGGCGCGACTGAGGAACACCGATCGGGTTCAGGTCAGGAATAAAGTCAACACAAAACTCAATGACCTCCTCTGTTCCATAGCCCTTGACCATGCTTCCTTCTGGCCTAGCACGGTTTTTAACATAATTCTTCAAGACTCCCATGAACCTCTCAAAGGGGAACATATTGCGTAAGAATACAGGACCGAGAACGGAAATCTCTTGGACTAGGTGAACTATGAGGTGCGTCATAATATTGAAGAAGGTTGGTGGGAACACCAACTCGAAGCTGACAAGACATTGGACCACGTCCTTCTATAAACTTGGTAGAGTTGCTGGATCGATTGCCTTCTGAGAAATTGCGTTGAGGAATGCACATAGCTTCACAATGGGTACTCGCACGTTTTCTGGCAGAAGCCCCCTCAATGCAATCGGAAGTAACTGGGTCATGATCACGTGGCAGTCATGAGACTTTAGGTTTTGGAACTTTTTCTCTTCCAGGTTTAGTATTCCTTTTATGTTCGACGAGTAGCCAGACGGGACCTTGATACTGCTCAGGACTTGGAAAAAGATCTCCTTCTCTTCCTTTGTAAGAGCGTAGCTGGCAGGACCTTCGAAATTCTCTCGATTCATCAGGTCGTCTCGTTCGTGCATACATTTGTGGTGCAGCCGTGCTTTTGGTGTATCTCTCGACTTCTTCCCATGCACGCCCAATAAGTTTAGCAGGTTCACGCAAATATTTTTCGTCACGTGCATCACGACGATCGCAGAGCGAACCTCTAGGAATTTCCAATAGGGTAGTTCCCAGAATATAGATTTCTTCTTCCACATGGCTACGTGGTTGTCGGCGTCATTCGGAACAGATTGTGCGCCAGGACCCTTACCAAAGATTACTTTTATATCTTTGACCATGTCATATATATCACTACCTTTAGGGAGGGTTGGCTTCCTCCGTGTATCTGCCTCGCCTTTGAAATGCTTTCCTTTCTTTCTTACGGGATGCCTGTCTGGAAGAAATCGACGATGCCCCGGGTACACATTCTTGCCTATATGTATACTTTCAGTCTCGCCTAAACAGTGTGTGCATGCGCTGTATCCCTTGTTTGACTGTCCTGAGATGTTACTAAGAGCAGGCCAATCATTGATGGTTACAAACAGCAACCCTCGTAGGTCAAATTCCTCCTGTTTGTACTCGTCCCACACATGTACACCTTCGTCAGCCCATAACTCTAAAAGTTCATCAACCAGTGGCCTCAGGTACACATCAATGTTGTTGCCGGGTTGCGACGGGCCTGGGATAAGCACTGGCATCATAATGAACTTACGCTTCATGCATAACCAAGGAGGAAGGTTATAGATACATAGAGTCACGGGCCAGGTGCTATGACTGCTACTCTGCTCCCCAAACGGATTCAGGCCATCTGTACTTAGACCAAACCTTATGTTTCTTGGGTCACGTGCAAAGTCCTCGTACTTATCGTCGATGTTTCTCCACTGCGACCCATCAGCGGGTTGTCTCAGCATATCGTCTTCCTTACGGTCTTCTTTGTGCCATCGCAGCAACTTGGCATGCTCTTTGTTTCGGAACAAACGTTTCAACCGTGGTATTATAGGAGCATGCCACATCACCTTGGCAGGAACCCTCTTCCAGGGGCGGTCGTCGCCCTCAACATCACCAGGGTCATCTCGCCTGATCTTATACCGAAATGCACCGCATACCGGGCAGGCATTTAAATTCTCGTGCTGACCGCGGTAGAGGATGCAGTCATTGATGCATGCATGTATCTTATGCACTTCCAATCCTAGAGGGCAGACAACCTTCTTTGCTTCGTACGTACTGCAGGGCAGCACGTTATCTCTTGGAAGCATCTTCTTCATTATTTTCAGCAGCTTTTCAAATCCCTTGTCAGATATTCCATTCTCTGCCTTTCATTGCAGCAATTCCAGGGTGGTGCCCAGCTTTTTCTGGCCATCTTCGCAATTTGGGTACAACAATTTTTTATGATCTTCTAACATGCGCTCCAACTTCAACCTCTCGTTTTCACTTCCGCAGTTTATCTGTTCTTCACGAATGACCTGACGAAGATCATCATCAGACTCATCAACAATGTCTCAAGTTCAGGCTCGTCTTCCCCCATTTCAGTATCACCGTGTTCACCGAACATAGGATAGTTATCATTATCCTCTTCTTCTTCATTGTCTTCCATTACAACCCCTCTTTCTCCGTGCTTGGTCCAACAAAAATAACTGGGCATGAAGCCTTCTTGCAACAGGTGGGTGTGTATGGTTCTTGAGTTAGGGAAATTCCTCTTATTCTGGCATTTTTTACATGGACAAAAAATAAATCCATTCTGCCTGTTTTTCTCAGCCACATTGAGAAAACTATGCATGCCATTAAGGAATTCGGGACGACGTCGATCACTGTACATCCATTGCCGGCTCATCTGCATTATATAAATTTATCAAAAACCATTATGCTAAATCATCATGACTAAATTAATTAATTAATACAAAAAGTTGATCACACGTTAAAACCAAAGTAGCGTAGTGACCATACATATATAGTTCTCATAAAAACACACACTGAAACCAACCATAAAAACTCTCTCTAATTAATGCATTTAAAAACAACAACAAATGCGATCAAAATCGCAACAAAGGTAACAATTGACCCGACGGCATAATGATACCAAGCCTCTTTACTAATTGCATATTTTCTAATCTTTCTAATCTTCAGACGCATTGCGTCCATCTCGCTCTTGTGACCATCGACGACACCGGCAAGAACCTTTTCCAAGGTCATCTTCTCTCTTTCAGGTTTTTCCAACCTTTCTTCAGTTTTTTTCAATCTTTCTTTCAGGGCAACATTTTCTTGTTCAACTAAGTGTAACTTCTCACCAATAGGGTCGATTGGCATTTCGGGTTCCACTACCTCCTAGATAAAAATATCTATGTCAAGTTGGTCGGCGTAATTAATTGTCATATAATCAGGAAATGAAAATATGTAGTTATAAAAGATAATATACCACATCCGAATCATAGACTGGACGAGGGCCAACGGGGACGGATATCAAAACCATGACGCTATACATATAAAAAAATCTTACACAATAAGAAAATTATATACAAGTAAATATGTAAATCATACAAATCAAAATTTGTTTTGGTAAATAAAAACAATAGGCTTACCAAGGTTGTGTCGGTGACGGGGCGATCGACGGCGGTGAGGAAGGGGACAAGGCGCGCGACACTAAAAAAAACCACAAATCATAATTTAATTTGAGCTCAAATTGCATATGTATACATAACAAATGATGAACTCTCTCTAGCTTAGGCATTTCATCAAACACCTAGCTAGCACAACAAAAATGAAATGAGCAAGAAAACGAGCAAAACTTGCAATGCCGGAAGAGGGAATGTTGATGCTAACCGTAGGACCGATGGGTGCCAACAATCTTGACAAATGGTGGAGAAAAATGGGGATGGATTAGAGCTCTCAAGAGGAAGGAGAGAGCAAAAATGAAGTTGAGCTCGAGCTAGAAAAAATGGGTGGAATATAGGGTGCTCAGGGAGGAAGGAGAGGAGGGCTTTAGGACCGGTTTGTGTCAAAAACCGGTTCTAAAGGGTCTGACAGCGGGGCCCTGCAGTTGCTGCAAAAATGAGAAAACCTTTAGAACCGGTTTGTGATACAAACCGGTTCTAAAGGGTCTGTCCACTGGGCCCCCCTCCCTGCAGCAAACGGTCCAAAAACCTTTAGGACCGGTTTGTGTTACAAACCGGTCCTAAAGGCCTTCCGGCCATTTGCTGCAGGGAGGGGGCCCAGCGGACAGACCCTTTAGAACCGGTTTATATCCAATCCGGGTCAAATGTTGTTGGCTCAATGCCCTGTTTTCTACTAGTGCTACTAGTGAAACCTCTTTAAAGACTTATATTTAGGAACGGAGGGAGTAGATATTAGTGCATGAGGTGCACTTTAACTCTCACCAAGAAAGACAAATTTGGGTCTTTAAAAAAGTTCACTTTTCATGTACTGCGTTGATCCAATTTATCCTTTTTGTAGAAAGCTATTTATATGCCCAAATGATGTGAAATGTGAAGAGCACCTCACACACCAAATTATCTATCATTTAAAAAACTAGAATTTTCTTGAATTTCCTTTGTATTTTCTATAATTGTCTTCCGACCGGATGCAGATGAGCCTAGAGTCAAAAATAAATATTCGACTATTCGTCATGCAGTCCCATTCTCCTCACTCCTGTTACAGAAACACACTAGGAGATCGTCTCATCAACAACAAAACTAACACACGGAATCATGTGATATTATGCACTCTTTAATGTTCCTTTTTATAAAAGAGGTTAAAACCTCGACGTTTGCATCAATTGATGCATATAATCATTTTTATTAATTATTTCATAAAGGTCTAATAAGAATACACATCAAGCCATTCAAAGCCATCTCTCACGCCCATCAACTCCATAATGTAGAGTGTTCTCATTTTCCATATCTAAACCGGTGTTCTGGCCGATCCATCTGTGTAACATGTCGGAACCCATCGTCGGTGCAGTAAAACTAAAGCGTATACCAGATACACACGTTATAGAAGCCACCTTCATCATTGAACTGCTGAAACATCATCATGAAAGGGATCTGCATCATCCTTGCTAAAACCGTCTACGCAACCACGGCCCCCAACTGCGCCACCACCATACGCTCGTCCATTCAGACGCATCTCACATTGGGACTCATCGACACCATGCCGCCAAGACCCGCCGTGGTCGACATGGTAGATACAACGCCACTCCTCCTATCAAACTTGTGACACCAGCCACCGACACCACCTCGATGCCAAGTAACACCACCTTCCCGTGCGTAAACTGCTGAGCACCTCGTGGTCGCCATCGATACACCGGAGCACCATGCTGTCAAGTACCACTAGCCGACATAGTTTGAAGTTTCTAAAAAACTATCGCGTATAGCACTTGACAAACAGTCATAACACAACGTATGGTTAGACGGGAGGGAGGCCGGGACGGCCCAGTGCGGCCTGGCAGCGCCACACGGGAGCGAGGAAGCGGGGACATTGTTAGACGGGAGCCTAGAAACTGTCCCAGCATCATGTACTCTTTAATGGCCCTGTTTGGATCCCACTGCTAGAGCTAGTTGGAGCTAATTGGAGCTGAACTAACCCTCAAAGTATCCAAACAGCTGTGCTAGTTTGGGTTAGATGGAAACTAACCCACCAAAAAAACTATCCCGGAGAAGGGGTGCTAATTGGAGCTAGTTGGGGTATACCCGTAAAAAAAATTCCATCCTCCCGCATCTTATCCTTTCCCATCCTCCCGCATCCACGGCAACCGGCCGCTGCTCGTCCGCTCGCCCCAGCCGGCCGCTGCTCACCGCGCTCGTCCCAGCCGGCCGCTGCTCGCCGCGCTCCCCAGCCGGCCGCGCTCGCCCCAGCCGGCCGCTGCTCACCGCGCTCGTCCCAGCCGGCCGCTGCTCGCCGCGCTCCCCAGCCGGCCGCGCTCGCCCCAGCCGGCCGCTGCTCGCCGCGCTCCCCAGCCGGCCGCTGCTCGCCGCGTTCGCCCCAGCCGGCCGCTGCTCGCCGCGCTCCCCAGCCGGCCGCGCTCGCCCCAGCCGGCAGCTGGTCGCCCGCTCGGCCCCGCCGGCCCGTTCGCCCCAGCCGGCAGCTGGTCGCCCGCTCGGCCCCGCCGTCCCGTTCGGCCTCGCTCGCCCGTTCGGCCCCGCCACCGCCTGCCGACGCCCCTACCAGCCCGCGACAGCCACCGCCGGCCACTCTCGCCCCGCCTGTCACTGCCGGTCATTTGTGAGTGGAAGGAGGCCACGCAAGAGCCGGCCACAACAAATCCTGGTTAAAATAGTCAAATGATTAAAAAAATATATTTGTTGTCAAACTAACTCTATCATCCAAACACCACCAAAGGCTAGAGCTAGTTCAGAGTTAGTCCAGAGTTAGAAACTAACTCTAACCTCTAGCCAGTCTAGTGTATCCAAACAGGGCCAATGTATGAAAGTATTTTCTTCCTAGTTGTTTCTAATGATAGCTGATTCGATTGCAATGATGTCCTGCTTAAATGTGACAAAGGAACATGAATGACATGACGTGAATAGCTCAAAAGATAGCTGCCGGATGGCACAGTAGCTACACAAGTTACACACAAGAGACACGGCTCGCAGCGGTGGGGGTGGTGGTGTGTGTGTGTGTGGGGGGGGGGGGGGGGGGGGGCAGCACCTGCCATTGTGCAAAGGGATCCCATGCATGCCAGGAAGAGACGACTCGTCAGGGACGTAGGACGCGCGTATATCGTCGCATGCACGCCCGCGCACAATCGCACAGGGGCACAATGCCAAATGCCCAAGTCGGCATTATTAACCTCACAGTGAAACAGGCGCCACAGATGAAAGCATCTGGCCGCTATACGGGCGGCCATGCATTAGCTCATCATTCTCTCGCTCTCGATCACATGCAACTAGTATGAGGTAGGAGTATCTATGAACTGGCAACGCCAGCCGGGGAGAACATACGTAGATCAACGATAGCGCCAGCCTGGGAGAATATGCAGAAAACATACATGCAAGTATGAGGTATCCATGAACTACTAGTGCCAGAGCCAGTGCCCTATACTACCAGTGCCAGAGCCAGTGCCCTCTCACGGATATGCAGACAAAGGTCAACGAGAAGCAAATGCAAAATTCATATAAAGGTGCGTATTATTGGTACCATATTCTTAAGTGCGATGTGTACAGCTCTATACACTGATTAGGTGCGCAAGTTATATTCCCTCCGTTCCTAACTATAAATCTTTCTAGAGATTTTACTACGGATTACATACGGATGTACTCCATACGAATATAGTCATACCCCCTTCGTTCCTAAATATAAGGTGTATTAGTTTTTGAAAAAGTCAAACCTTGTCTATGTTTGATCAACTTTATAGCAAAATATGTAATGATTTACAATATTAGATATATAAAATATAAAAATGTATTTCATGATAAATCTAGCGATAATGATTTGGTATCTAGCCCCTTATATTTTGGTCTACAAACCTGGTGAAAGTTAGAGAAGTTTGACTTTTTGAAAAAATAATACATCTTATATTTAGGAACGGAGGGAGTATTTAAGAGTATATATATTAACTTATTTTATTTTGTATGTTGTCTATAATAAAATTTCTAGAAAAACTTATATTTAGGAATCGAGGAAGTAGATCGTTAGCCAGTAAGCACATGCATGCACTATATATACTGATTATGTGTGCAAGTTATAAATTTCCATGTATGCAAGTTCAAAATCTTACCTAAACGATGTGCTTGTGTATATGTTGCTGGCGAGACGTTTTAGTAGTATTAGATTCCAACATACAAACTTTGAATATCATTTTCGAACGAACTTGTTTCTAAAATATCCGAACGAATACCCATGCTAGCAGAAACTATGAACTGTCGTAATATGGAAATATTCTTCATGATGAATCTATTTATATTACTGTCACTTGACAAATCAAAGGAATGACCAGAAAAAAATAACAAATCGAAACAGTTATATTTGTATAACGAGTCAAATTTACAAATTCTTGACTGCACACACTTAGTTTCCAGGTAGTTATACTTTTTGACATGTGCGAACAACATTAAGATGACAGAAAGCTCATATTACAAATTTGTCACATATATTTCTTCTCTTCCAACTATTTTCTATCGATAGTGTTACACATTGGACAACATGTTTACTAACTAAAACCAAATCTGGTGCGTTATGTAATGGGTCAATGACCGTACTACTTTCAAATAATCTGACTGATCAATCTATGATGTGATATCAAGGATCTATTTCTATATGAATGCACATAAAAATTTCAGCATATTCACAAGAAATGGTTCATTTCTTGTTAGTTCCATCCCTCTATACTGGGTCTACAAATATAATAAGTGCACTAACTAAATACATCACGCCATGCACAAATTGAATAATTCAAGAGATCTGAACCATTTAGTATAGACCTTATGTTTATTAACTAGTTGGGAGAACAATTCTGATCTATTTGTAAAATAATAATCATGTAAACTGATTTACTAGCCCGCACATGTAATCTGGCTCCAATGCACATAGGTTGCAATGGAAGTAAGTTTGAGCCATAGTTTACATTTTCAGATGCATATTAGTTAAGCACATGATATGAGTACACATATTCTGCCATTTTTCTTGTCATGCATAGATCATTAGGTAGTACGTTGTTACCACTTAATTATTCCTGGTTCAAATATGATATCCATGGTTATAGGTACTTCAGTCTTCAACGATATGCTAAGACACACACTAGTTAAGGTTTGAATAGTCCTGGAATTAGGTATAGGAAAGTGCACATATTGCACACTAGTTAATATGATAACACGTAAGCTGTTTTATGAGTGGATGTAAAACGGCATAAAAATGACATGATGTAGCAGCATAAGTTTGACACACGCTTCATTATGTCTTATTTACAGACAAGCTATAGAAATTTCATCGTCTCATCAAATATATATATATATATATATATATATATATATATATATATATATATATATATATATATATATATATATATATATATGTCACATAACAATTATTTTATGAATAAAAATAGCTAAATCACCTATTTAGTCACTACTTTGCCCAAACAAACTGATTGTGCTTAATGAAAAATATATTTGTTATCCAGGCATCTCAACAGTTCACGCATTACATATTCTATATACGTGGACATCAACTATACCAGAGGGACCTGTCAATTTTACAATATATGTTGTGGCACGCTATATATCTGATTCAGTTCATCTTGGCCCATACCCCATGCATGAAACACCTCACGGACAGCTACTTGGTTTTTTCACTGTGGGGTCAGGCTTATTGGCTTGGCAGCCTCTAGTGTACATGAACTAGTATATATGTTCCCCTTCAAAAAACTACTTCCTCCGTTCCTAAATATAAGTCTTTCTACAGATTCCACTAGTAGACTATATACGGATGTATATAGACATATTTTTTAGTATAGATTCATTCATTTTGCTTTGTATGTAGACTTATAGTAAAATCTCTTAAAAAACTTATATTTAGGAACGGAGGGAGTAGTATATATGTTCGGTTGCTTGCCACAACAACATGGATAGCCAAGTATCTTAATAATCCCAAGTTGATATGGACAGAAATAAAGCACATGTGTTGTCATTTCATCTTTTCGCAACAAAGCTACCAGCATTTTGTCTATTCTTGATGATTGGTTCAAGGTAAGGTCAGTTTACAATACACACGGAGCATTTATAGTGTCACTTGAACCAGAAAGTATAAATGTATCAACTAGGGTTATGTCAATCTGATAGTTGCCAATTAGTAGTTGTGCCTTGATAACATTGAGAAATATTGAAATCCAAAAATCTTTTTGTCCACACAGACTAGTGGAGAACATATAGAGTTATCGACTGACGGAATTAAAAGGAGAACTACATATGTCGCATGTCAACTAATAGGAGACTGTTGGAGATAAAATTAATCTCAACCTTTGTATACAACTTATTGTCATTCAAGATACAACCAACAATAGATCTTATTTTCGTTCAAGACGACCAACAATAGAATTAGCATGCATGTATGTATTGATATAGAGGTACGTAGAAGCAAAATAAGAACATTACTGGTGGATTCTCAGGGCATCTTAGGTTCACGAGAAATTTTAAAAAATCGAGAGGGCTCAATCTTAATAGAATTTTATAGAGACACCTGTTATTTGTTCAGTGTGTTTGAGCTTTAAGTTTTTTTTGTACGGGCACCTTGTGGGCAAGTTTAAAGGAATGTCCTTTTACTGAGTCCAAACTTCTTGGAATAGCTCTAGTGGCTCATGGTTTTTGTAATCCCTTATCATTGTGTAACTTTAGATACTTTAGTGCTATTTCCTTTGGTATTCTATATGGTCTTCAATAAAGCATGCCAATGCAATCTCTTATACACTTTTTAATCTTTTAGAATCATGTCAATCATATAAAACTAGGATTCTATAATATTTCTCCTGTACCTAGTCAAGCAAACCGAATCAGCCTTTTCAGTTCCCTGTTTGGTGTAGGATCAGTCTCTATCTAATGGGGATGCTCTCCTACTCTCCTATCCCTAGAAAAGGCACTTTCCCTGGATGTCAGCTAACCTATACGTACCTTATGAGACATCCATGAGTAGTGAAGCAACTACTCCAGCACGCACAATATATATATACATACATACATATATATATATATATATATATATATATATATATATATATATATATGTATGTATGTATGTATGTATGTATGTATAAAAATAAATTGGTATGGTGTTGCAGTGCATGGACTAAACATGGATGGAAGAGAGAACCAAAACAAAACAAAGAGAGGTAAGAAGTTGCAGAAACTTACATATAGGAGATAGTGCACTACTACTTATCCATTCTTTTTTGTGTTGATGCTAGCTAGTGGTGTGTTTCAAGCCAAGCCTCAGTCAATCTCTAGAGGCAAGCATACCCTCTTTCCCTTTTCACCTTCCCGTCTTACAATGAACCAAAGCTACTTTAATTCTTGAGGGGCTCAGCAGAGCACCGATCCATCTATTCTGAGTTCCCCAACCCTCCCTGTGCAAAAGAGCTACACATTGCTAGTTATGGCAGCAGGCCGGCCGGCCTAGTTGCCTTTGCTCCCATCACGCTCTGCACACATCCGCACACCATGCATGCAGTCCTAGCTACTCACCGCAGTGAAAATGAAAAAGGGCTCCGTGCTGAGAAGAGATGGATGGAAACAAAACGGCAAAAGCCACAGGAAGATCGAAGAGGAAGATGAAGAGAGAGAGAGATGCCGCTGCTGCCACTGCCAAGTGCCAACAATAGCACAGCTACTCACTGTTGCTACTCCAACTGCAACAGTGAGGGCGGTTCGTACTACGTACCGAGGTCCCCCATAAATTCCAAGCCATCGTACAAAGAAGTTATAGCCAATGCCCCCTCTTTACAGAACTGCCACGACCATAAAGATCTCTTGGACTGTGTGCATGCATGCATACCTCAAGGCCCAGACAATCCAAACTATACGTGATTTGGCCCACTCCATGAGTTTAATTCCGTGTTCCCTCTCGCTCACAAGGAAAAAAACAACAATAACGTGGTACGACTCCTACGTACGTACGTATGCACGCACGCTGTCTACTCTCCACAATGGCGATACATGATTACTGTACGAACGAGTATGATACATGCAGCACAGAGCGGAATACAGTGCGGTACAGTAGTGGTAGAAAAGGTGGCGGCAAAAAGGCGAAATAAAAGGAATGTGCAGACCTTCCTCTGGCCGTAAATTTGAGATCGATGATGAGCAGTAAAGAATGGAATATGTTTTTAAGATCTGACCTGCAATAATATTATGTTGCTGTTCGGATCGACTTGCTTGTCTCTTGCTGCTGCATGCGTGAGGGGTTAACGCGCGCGCCATCCAAGTACCGTCTTCCTGGCCGAGTAGTGGTGAGGATATATGATCTATCAGAATATCAGTTCACAAGTAATAGCATGATACGGCCCGAAATTAATGTGTAGTGCTGGTTTGGCGGTATGCTTTTCCATGGATTCAACTCGTAACTCTTGCACTCCCCTGTTTATTTCATTCCGTATATAAGATTTTTTGAAGTTAAACCATATAAAGTTTGACCGAAATTATATTAAAAATATCAACATTTACAATACTTTAGTCATATATACTCCCTCCGTTGATGCTTACTTTGAGACGGAAGGGAGTGGTATGAAATTAATTTCATCATGAATCCAATGACATTAGTTCTATCGTGAATGTTTATATGTTTTACAATAAAACTGTTTGAACTTAAGGAGGTTTGATTTCAGTCAGATTTTATATGCAAACTAAAAAGAAGAAGAAGCGGAGGAAGTACTATATATGAGACCACGAACGAAATTTTGTCCACGGACAAATGTTATCATATGTATAGCAAAGGCATGAGATTTTACTAATCATGGGCAAGTATTGAAGTACAAGAATAATGGGGAAAAACAGCACAAGCAAATGGAGAGGGAAAATGATGGACAAGATATGACACGGATTTGGGAGGAAAACATTAATCTTGCTAACCTTAATTTCTTTATGACTTCTCAAACCAACACAAAAATTTCAAGTGCCGAAAAGGGGCCAAATGTTAAATCCCTAGCTGCCGCTATCATCAAAAGATTATAACTGAATCACATGAGAAGTGAGATGACGAGAAGAACCGAAAATCAAATGGTAGAAGAAAGAAAGAATCGCAGAACAACTTTCCTTTGTTTTTCTCTCTTTAGGTCACAGATCGAGATCCAAGCCCGAATGCGCCTCCCTCTTGGAAGACGACGACGACGATGGAGACGACGCCTCGGCACCGTGCGAGGGGAATTCGAGCAGCCTCAGCGTATGGTCCCTTGGCCGCCATGCTGATGCGGGCATCTGCAATGGCAGTGCACTGCCATAATTGCTCGATTCGCCCCCGCCATCACCGGGATGCTGCGGGTTGTCCAAGTTCACGCCGAACAAGCGCACGCGCTTCTTCGTTGCCGTCGTGGGGCTTTCGATTACCGGCACTGAGTCGAGCACCACTGGGGATCCTGCGGTTACACTTCCGCCGGCGTCGCTGCCTTGTTGCTGCACCGTGAAGTGCAGCGGCGGCGGCGGGCGCGGCACGAGGAGTGGTGCTGGTCCGTGCGGAGGCATCCTGGCGGCCGAGCCGAAAAGGATGACCTGTCTCCCCATTGTGGGGTAACTGGGGTTCATGCCGCGGAAGTCGAAGCCTTGACGGAGACGGTGCTCGTAGAGCGTGGCTGGCGGCGAGGGAGGCATGAAGAATCCTCTGGCGCCGGCGCCGAGGCCCCACGGGCTGTAGTGCGACGTCAGCGGCATCGGGAGCGGGAGGCGGGGCAAGCGGAGCGGGTCTCTGGTGTCGGCTCGGCGCTTCCAGTCGATGAAGAGGCGGTGGCGCGCGGCCTCACCGGCGCCGCGGGAGAAGGAGACGGTGTCCCCAGCGTCGAGGCGCTTCTCCTTGACGAAGCGGCTCCAGCCTTTGGTCATGACGTAGCTCTGGCTGCTGTTCCAGTAGGAATAGCGGAAGCGCCATGGCTTCCCGGCGCTGTCCTCGAAGTTGAGCAGAAGGCCCTTCTCGTTGGCCGCCGAGTCCAGCGGGAAGTACTTCTCGGCGTACTGCTTGGGGATGACCAGCCGGTTAAGCTTCCCCACGTCGCTCGGCGTCACCACTTTGTCGAACATGTGCTCCTTCTCCACGGCCTCCGCCACGTTGCTGCGGCTGCCGTCGCCGGCCCCGCTCCCCGACGCTCCGGCGTCATCCCCAGATCGAAAGGGAGGGCTACTTCCAGACGCTGACGCGGGTGTCGAGGCCGACGCAGAAGCAGAAGGCGGCGCCGCGGCGCAGGTGGCGGCCGCGGGCGTCATGAAAGGGATCTCGCGCATCGACGCCTCCTCCTGCTCCTCCTCCACCTCCTCCTCTCCTTTAGAAAACCTACTGCTTGTCGCAGTAAACTCCATGTATGTATGTATGCTTGAAAGCTTCTTCCCCTGGATTACTGCGGCATGCCCGATTCGATGCAGCCGGAGGAGGATGGCCAGATCTTGAGAAGAAGCAAGCAACCAGAAAATAAAGAGAGAGCAGCAGATAGCTTCCTTGCTTGGCTGCTTCTTCGGATCGGAGCAGCAAGAAAGCAACCCCAATCCACTCAGCTGGATCCTTCTTCTTGTTGCCCGCCCCTTGCTGGCTTCTGCCAAGACCAGCAGCTTGGCCTGGTGCTCGATCGAGAATAGACACTGCGGCCGCAGCGGAGGTGCGCTAGCTATAGCCTCTCTAGGTTGGGCACTGCTAGAGGGGGGATCTACCTATGTATGCGTGTATGTATTGTTTTTGTTTTTTCTCCTACGAAATTCTATATATCGATCTTGAGCTGTGGGAGGGGAATTTGGCCGGCATGCATTGACGCGCGCGCGCGCACTGCACGCCTAGCCGCTAGCTAGCTTTGGGGTGTGTTGTGGCAGCGGCAGGGATGGATGGATGGAATGGAGACGGGGATGGCCGGCAATATGGATCGATGGAGACGGCCGGGGAGGTTGGTGGGTGGGCGCGCGTGGCTGGCTAATATTTGTGGAGGCCGCTGCAGTTCGATCCTCCCGCAAGGGGGGGAGAGAGGGGACGAGACGACTGAGCTGAGCTGCCCCTGCCCTAGCTACAAGATTCCGTCTCCTTGAACTCGACTACCTTATTAGCTACCTAGTGGAAGTGGCAGCTGCTTAGTGAAGTGAAGTGAGTCATCTCGCTGTGTTTTTTCCCACCTCTTCCGTACTATACCTTCTTTCCAGGAGCTTCATCAGGCTTGGTGTTTTCTTTCTCATGCACTTTATTTTGTTTCTCTTTGTCAAAGATGGAGTGTGGTTTTTCTTGCAGCGTTGCGAGCATAGAGATGGAGCTAGAGAAAGAGCTGGAAAAAGTGGGCGTGTACTGTGCAGCGTAGTGTGTAGCTTTATAAAGGGCAGAGGGGGTGGTGGGGGCCCATGGATCGCGCGCGCTTGGTTGGGCTCATGTGAGCGCTCGTCCTTGTCACCATACGGGCCGGTATACGTATACATCAAATATCACTCACACGCCTGCCTACGGGCTTAGCTGCAGCTACAGTGCATAGCTCGTGTAGGCAAGTTCCTAGGCTGGTCCTCCATGGTGCGTACCCGTCGATCCATCAAGGGGGATTTTGTGATAATAATTGCGTGATGTGGAATGACAAGGTCTCGTCTGCCTCTGTTTTTTTTTTTGAGAATTCCCTCTAGCTAGGGTATTTAAGCACCATGAATTTTTTGTGGCTTGTCATGGGCCAACGGGCGTGGAATTTCGCATTGGATATTTCTATTCGGCAATCGGGCATTGGATATTTCTATTCCAGCAATCGGATATTTCTAGGGTATTTAAGCACCATGAATTTTACATGATGGAGGCTTTCAAATAAAATTCATTTTTAATACGATTTGATGAATTCTAATTATTTTTATTAAGTTTCAGTTCTTAAAACTTAGTATGAGCGACCAATAAAATCATGACTTTAGTACCTGCGATCGAAAAAAGCCGCTTAAAATTTGAACTCTGATACTTGATAGTCATGACCGAGAAAATCGGAATTTTCAGATGCAAAATCTGAAGTTTCATCGATTAAAACCTAAAACTTATTTTGCCTTCGTGGAGGATCCAACTACCTCGCGAATCGAGAGGCAATTGAACGACGGGGTAGGGCCTGACTGGTGTGTGCCGCTCGAAATTTCCAGAGGGCAATGTATGTTTTGGATTCTCTTGATTTGGATGAGGAGTAAGCCCATGTTATCCATGACACTCATCTTCTCTCCTATCTAACAAAGGAGAGTCTCAATCTTATCGTATGTTGATGACACTGAAACATGGTATGGACAAATTGCCACCAACATGACGGAAGAGGTTTTTGTCACACAGGTCTGGGGACATGCCGTTGATTTGTGCCAAGATTCACAAATTGGTGATGTATAGACGAGTTTATGCTTGTTTTCCTATGTAATGCATTTGCATATCATGCCGATATACCTTTTGGTGTGGGTGTGATACATGTTCCGTTGGGTTCCATAACAGTGCAAAACAGGAATGAACATGCACTTACAGAACGGATAAGCAAAAACGATTACTCATGCCATTGTCTTGCTATTATTTTTCAGTTCATGTTTGTTCTTGTCTTGTTGTTCCTAAAAAAATAGAAAATCGACCTTTTAAGCATCATTTCAGTCGGGAAATCAAAGAGATTATATTCTGGCCTTAAAGATTGAAGGCCTTCAAAGATCTCAACAACCACATAAGTAAATTTCATGCAAAAAGTTATAGATTCATCGAAAAAGATTTAATTTTCTTATGTATTTGATTATGATCATGTTTCTTCAAGCACTGGCTTTTAATGTGTCGTGTAGTTACATAATATCATGTTTTATATTTGTCTTGCCTCCTTTTTTTGTTGTAGTCATTACTTATACTGGAAGAATTTTTCTGTTGTACATATCGAGTCTTCCTAATATGAAGTTGTATGAACTAGCATTTTACGAAAGGGCTGAAAACAATGGCATTACGTATATCTATGTAAAAGGTGTTCAGATAAGATAAAGCTCTTGAAAGTTACCTGTGATGAAACAAAATTTAAAATAGTACATGTCTTATCAATGTACTATGAATATAATTTATGATTAGTCATGGTGAAAGCGTTATGATGTGAGACTATTGGTACTCATTAGAACAATAACTATAGTGCTACTTGAATCGAAAGTGCCTTTCTGCTCCCGAGCTCATTTGAGCTCGGGTGAACAGTAAAATCGAAAAAAATTCAAAAAATGTTCAAACAATTCTGAAATTCTTTTGAGACCAACTTTGACAAAAGTTCTAAGTGCATGCAAAAGTTTGGCATGAACTAACATTTCTACAAGGCGTGAAAAAATAAACAAAATAGACACTCTGAAAATGCGCATTTTCAGAGCATCCATTTTGTTTATTTTGCCACGCCTTGTAGAAATGTTAGTTCATGCCAATTTTTTGCATGCACTTAGAACTTTTGGTCAAAGTTGGTCTCAAAAAAATGTCAGAAATTTTTGAACATTTGTGAATTTTTTCGATTTTACTGTTCACCCGAGCTCTGAGCTCGGGAGCGGATACTCCACGTCCTACTTGAATCCTTTTTTTAATCATGTTTATGTTTTTATATTTGTCTTCTTGAATACTGTTGTGGTATTGTTGGAGATATTGATGTTCAACAAAATGGAAGATTATGATCCGGAATGTTACTGTGTGAAATAAAACAGTGGGACTAACTGTATTTATGTATAAAGAGTTTAATTACGGCACTTGGTCAGAATTTGAATCCAACATAACACTAGTGGAAAACGGGCCTTTGGCCTGGACCCTTTAGTCCCGGCCTGCCTCTGGGGCGGGACTAAAGGCCCAGCCACGTCGCCCCAATTCCCAATGCCTCCCTCGAGGCTTTAGTCCCGGCCTGTAAGGAGCCTTTAGTCCCGGTTGGTGTCCCAAACCGGAACTAAAGGGCTACGTGGTGTGCAGCCCGCATGTGCGCCACCTTTAGTCCCGGTTTGTGTCTCAAACCGGGACTAAAGTCCTCTGCCTATATATAGCACAGCCCCCGTCTCCCCTCTTCTTTGCATTTTTCTTGGATGGAGGATTGTGGGTGGGTGCTTGCTCTCCACTTTTTTTGATGCACTAGAGGTGTTTGTTGAAATGTGTGTTAGAGCGATGCCGCTTCAGTTCACCGAACACAACTACGATATGAGATGCCTGAGCCACGCTTAAACCTCTTCCTCTTTATTTCTACTTATTCTAAAAGGTTAGCAACTATATTTCCTCGTTTAGACCGTACGGTACTAATTTTTAGGATCGTGATTGTATTTGATATACTGTCGTATAACACAGATGAGCCATCCATGGATGTACGGTGATCGACGCACAGCCGCTTACAGAGAAGGCGTGCATTCTTTTCGAGATGCAGCCGATGCGAACAAGCATGGTGGTGGCTATATGTTTTGTCCATGTGTTGAATGTCAGAATGAGAAGGATTACACTTCCTCCAGAGTCATTCAGAGCCACCTGCTTCGGTCCGGTTTTATGTCGGGTTATAATGTTTGGACCAAGCACGGAGAAAGAGGGGTTATGATGGAAGACGATGATGAAGAAGAAGAGAACGATGATGACAACTACCGATCTATGTTCCCTGAGTATGCTAATACCACAATGGAAGACAATGAAGAAGAAGATCAGGATGAAGAACGGGAACCAGATGATCCCGCTGATGATCTTGGCCGGGTCATTTCTGATGCACGGCGAGGTTGCGACACAGAAAAGGAGAGGTTGCGGTTCGAGCAGATGTTACAGGACCACAACAAATTGTTGTACCCAACTTGTGAAGATGGCCAGAAGAAGCTGGGTAGCACACTGGAATTGCTGAAGTGGAAGGCACAGACTGGTGTGACTGACTCGTCATTCGAAAAGTTGCTGGTACTGATGAAGAAGATGCTTCCAAGAAAGAAAGAATTGCCCGCCAGCACGTACGAAGCAAAGAAGCTTGTCTGCACTCTAGGATTAGACGTGCAGAAGATACATGCATGCCCTAATGACTGCATCCTCTACCGCGGTGAGAAGTACGAGAATATGGATAAATGCCCGGTATGCACTGCATTGCGGTATAAGATCAGAAAAGATGACCCTGGTGATATTGAGGGCGAGCCACCCAGGAAGAGGGTTCCTGCCAAGGTGATGTGGTATGCTCCTATAATACCACGGTTGAAACGTCTGTTTAGAAATAAAGATCATGCGAAGTTGTTGCGATGGCACATGGAAGATCGTATGAAAGACGATAAGTTGAGGCACACCGCTGATGGTCGACAGTGGAGAAAAATTGAGAGAGAGTTCCCGAGATTTGCAGCTGACGCAAGGAACTTATGGTTAGGTCTGAGTACAGATGGCATGAATCCTTTTGGGGAGCAGAGTTGCAGTCACAGCACCTGGCCCGTTACTCTATGTATCTACAACGTTCCTCCTTGGTTGTGCATGAAGCGGAAGTTCATTATGATGCCAGTGCTTATCCAAGGTCCAAAGCAACCCGGAAATGATATTGATGTGTACCTAAGGCCATTAGTTGATGAACTTTTACAGCTGTGGGCCGAACCAGGTGTACGTGTGTGGGACGAGCACAAACAAGAGGAATTTGACCTTCGAGCATTGCTTTTCGTAACCATCAATGATTGGCCTGCTCTTAGTAACATTTCAGGACAGTCAAACAAGGGATACAATGCATGCACACACTGTTTGGATCAGACAGAAAGTATATATCTGGACAAATGTAGGAAGAATGTGTATCCGTACAATCGTCGTTTTCTTCCGCCCAAGCATCCCTTAAAGAAAAAAGGCAAGCATTTCAATGGCAAGGCAAAACCCAGGGGGAAGCCTGTCATCCGTACTGGTGCTGAAGTATTTGATATGGTCAAAGATTTAAAAGTAATCTTTGGAAAGGGTCCTGGCAGCCAACTTGTTCCTAACGGCCCTGATAAGCACGTACCCATGTGGAAGAAGAAATCTATATTTTGGGAGCTACCCTACTGGGAAGTCCATGAGGTCCGCTCGGCAATCGACGTGATGCACCTGACGAAGAATCTCTGCGTCAATATTCTAGGCTTCCTGGGCTTGTATGGGAAGTCAAAAGATACACCGGAAGCACGGGAGGACCAGGAACATCATAAAGGAAGAGATGGCATGCATCCAGGGCAGTTTCAAGGGCGTGCCAGCTATGCTCTTACTAAGGAAGAGAAGGAAATCTTCTTTGAAGTCCTTTTCAGTATCAAGGTCCCGACTGGCTTCTCGTCGAATATAAAGTGAATCGTAAATATGAAAGACAAAAAATTCCAAAACCTAAAGTCTCATGACTGCCACGTGCTTATGACGCAATTGCTTCCGGTTGCATTGAGGGGAATTCTACCGGAAAATGTTCGCCTGGCAATTGTGAAGGTATGTGCATTCCTCAATGCAATTTCTCAGAAGGTAATCGATCAAGAAGTCTATCAGGGTTACAGATTGATGTTGTCCAATGTCTAGTCAGCTTTGAGTTGTTGTTCCCGCCATCCTTCTTCAATATAATGACACACCTCCTAGTTCACCTAGTCGAAGAGATTAGAATTCTCGGTCCTGTGTTTCTACACAATATGTTCCCCTTCGAGAGATTCATGGGAGTCTTAAACAAATATGTTCGTAACCGTGCTAGGCCAGAAGGAAGCATCTCCAAGGGCTATGGAACAGAGGAGGTCATTGAGTTTTGTGTGGACTTTCTTCCTGACCTTAAGCCGATTGGTGTTCCTGAATCTCGGTATGAGGGTAGGCTGATAGGAAAAGGCACACTAGGAAGGAAAGCAAAAGTATGTATGGACGGGCATTCTTTCTCTCAAGCACACTACACAGTTCTACACAATTCCACCGTGGTGGCTCCGTATATCGTGAGACACAAGAATATTCTACGCTCCAAAAACCCCGGGAAGGCTGACTCTTGGATTAAAGGGGAACACGAGAAGACTTTCGACAGTTGGTTGCAGACACATCTCATGAATGATGACACCGTTGGAGATGAGCTGTACTGTTTGGCCAGGCCACCATCTTCGACTATATGTACTTTCCAAGGGTATGAGATAAATGGGAATACATTTTACACGGTTGCCCAAGATAAAAAGAGCACCAACCAAAATAGTGGTGTCCGCTTTGATGCAACCGACGAGAATGGGCACTGTTTGGAAACATATTACGGGTACATAGAGGAGATATGGGAACTTGACTATGGACCTACTTTTAAGATCCCTTTGTTTCGGTGCAAATGGGTGAAGCTGACAGGAGGCGGGGTAGTTGTAGACCAAAAGTATGACATGACAACAGTGGATCTCAACAATCTTGCGTACATGGACGAACCATTTGTCCTAGCCAATGATGTCTCTATGTGAAGGACATGTCTACAAAAACGAGAAAAAGAAATCAGCAAAAGAAGATATCGTCCGATGAGCCAAAACGCCACATAGTTCTTTCAGGGAAAACAAACATAGTGGGAGTAGATGACAAGACAGACATGTCAGAAGATTATAATAAGTTTCATGAAATTCTGCCCTTCAAAGTGAAAACTGACCCAAGCATCGTACTGAATGATGAAGATTCTCCATCGCTACGACCCAGAAGAAAACAGAAATAATAGATAGGAATATTGGTGCAATAATGTAATAATGTATTAAACCTTTTATGTAATGCATGTATGGAATGTACTAAATTTCAAACACTTTTCATTTTCATAGTATCCATGTAAGAGATGAGTTCTCGTTCGAAACCCTGATACTTCGAGAGAGATTGTCCGTTTTGTACACGAAGTGCATCCAGTTTTTGTCGTAGCCCTCTGAACTTTTTAACACATGCTATGTGGGTGAAATGATGATAGCATGCCAACTTTCAACATTTTCAGAGTTCATTTGTAGTGCTTTTCAATTTCAGGGTCAACTAGCTCAAAAAAATAAGTAAATGCACGAAATATACCAAATGAAGTCAGAAATTGTTGAAATTTTGTGATGTGCCTTTGAATGGTGCATTTTGAATACACAAAAAGTATGGAGTTCAAATAATTTCAACAAAATGAAATCCCTTTGTAAGAGATGAGTTCTCGTTCGAAACCATGATACTTCGAGAGAGATTGTCCGTTTTCTACACGAAATGCATCCAGTTTTTGTCGTAGCCCTCTAAACTTTTTAACACATACTATGTGGGTGAAATGATGATAGCATGCCAACTTTCAACATTTTCAGAGTTCATTTGTAGTGCTTTTCAATTTCAGGGTCAACTAGCTCAAAAAAAACAAGTAAATGCACGAAATATACCAAATGAAGTCAGAAATTGTTGAAATTTTGTGATGTGCCTTTGAATGGTGCATTTTGAACACACACAAATTATGGAGTTCAAATAAGTTAAAAAAAATGAAATCCCTTTGTAAGAGATGAGTTCTTGTTCGAAACCCTGATACTTCGAGAGAGATTGTCTGTTTTGTACACAAAGTGCATCCAGTTTTTGTCGTAGCCCTCTCAAATTTTTAACATATGCTATGTGGGTGAAATGGTGATAGCATGCCAACTTTCAACATTTTCAGAGTTCATTTGTAGTGCTTTTCAATTTCACGGTCAACTAGCTCAAAAAAAATAAGTAAATGCACGAAATATACCAAATGAAGTCAGAAATTGTTGAAATTTTGTGATGTGCCTTTGAATGGTGCATTTTGAACACAAAAAAAGTACGGAATTCAAATAAGTTCAAAAAATGAAATCCCTTTGTAAGAGATGAGTTCTCGTTCGAAACCCTGATACTTCGAGAGAGATTGTCCGTTTTGTACACGAAGTGCATCCACTTTTTGTTGTAGCCCTCTCAACTTTTTAACACATGCTATGTGGGTGAAATGATGATATCATGCCAACTTTCAACATTTTCAGAGTTCATTTGTAGTGCTTTTCAATTTCAGGGCCAACTAGCTCAAAAAACCATTGCAGAACATATGACCAAATTAATACAAGTTCATCATCACATTAAAGCCAAAGAACAATAGTGATCAAATGTTATTATTGCAAAAAATAAATACATAAAGTTCTCTCATAAAACAACATACAACTATGTAAAACATTTAAATGCAACAACAAACGCGATCAAAATCGCAACTAAGGTAACAATTGACCCAACAGCATACTGATACCAAGCCTCTTTATCAATGGCATATTTTCTAATGTTCCTAATCTTCAAGCGCATTTCATCCATCTTCAAGCGCATTGCATCCATCTTCAACCGCATCGCATCGATCTTCATCTTGCGATCATCGATGACATCGGCGACATGCAACTCCAGTTCCATATTCTTATCCTCAATTATTTTCAATTTTTTATTCAAGTATTTGTTTTATTTTTCAACCAAATTTAACTTCTCGACAAGAATTTTTATGTGGGTTGGAATTTCCGGTTCACATACCTCCTAGATTAAAAAAATATATGTCACGTTGGTCGTCATAATTGTCATAAACACTAAATAAAACAAATAGTTATAAAAGATAATATATACCACATCCGAATCATAGACAGGGCAAGGGCCGATGGAGGCGGATACCAAAACCATCGCACTATATAATAACAAAAAAAATGAAAGTGAGTAATTTATACAAGTATGTATCTAAATCATACAAGTAAGATTTTTTTTTTCTTTTAAAAAGAAGATAAGAACAAGAGGCTCACCACGGTGGTGCTCGCGATGAGATCGGCACGGGGCGGTCGACAATGGTGAGGACGAGCACGGGACGACACCCTACGCATGTGCAGACTCTAAGAAGTTAATTTGAGCATTTGAAATGAGCTACACTAGAAGTGACAAATGAAAGGATGAAGTAGCTAACCTTTTAAAACACTTGTGCAGTTGGTGCACGGCCAAACCTAGACAAATATTAAGGAAAATGGAGCTTGGAGGTCGAGCTTGGAGAGCAGAAAGCTTAAGTAGAGTGGCTCGGGCATTTCATCGAACACGTCATGTGCATGAACTAGAGTGGCAAGAGCATGGCATGGTCACACTTCAACAACCAAACAACAGGGGATATGGTGGGCAGGGGCGAGGGTTTATATAGGCAACACTTTAGTCCCGGTTCGTTCCACGCCTCGGGACTAAAGGCCCCTGCTTCCCGCCTTCTGGTGTGCCGAAAAAGGGCCTTTAGTCCCGGGTCGTGGCTCCACCCGGGACTAAACGGGTGTCTTTAGTCCCGGTTCGAGCCACGCCCCGGGACTTAAGGCCCCTATTTCCCGCCTTTTGGTCTGCCGAAAAAGGGCCTTTAGTCCCGGGTCGTGGCTCCACCCGGGACTAAAGGGGTCTTTAGTCCCGGATCGAGCCTCGAACCGGGACTAAAGATCCACCTGTATAAGCGGGAGTTAGAAAATTTCGAACCCAAATCGTCCATTTTCTCTTCTTCTTCCTCTCGTTCTCCTGCCCGACGCGGCACAACTAGCGACGAACTCGACGACGCTGTCAGGCTGCCCGCCGTCCTGCTCGCTGCCGCCTGCCGTCCTCCTCACCGTCGCCGTCGTCCTGCTCGCCGCCGCCGTCCTCCTCGCCGCGCGCCGCCGTCCTCGCCGCGCGCCGTCGTCCTCCTCGCCGCGCGCCGTCGACACCTCCGGCCGGTAAGCCCCACGCCCCCTCATCCCCAACACTCCGGCCAGCACAAGCAAAGAAGAAAAAGGAGAAGAAAAGAAGAAAAAGGAGAAGAAAGGAAGAAAAAGGAGAAGAAAAGAAGAAAAAGGAGAAGAAAGGAAGAAAAAGGAGAAGAAAGGAAGAAAAAGGAGAAGAAAGGAAGAAAAAAGAGAAGAAAGGAAGAAAAAGGGAAGGAGAGAAGAAAAGAAGAAAAAGGAGAAGAAAAGAAGAAAAAGGGAAGAAAGGAAGAAAAAGGAGAAGAAAGGAAGAAAAAGGGAAGAAAAGAAGAAAAAGATTTTTTTGTCATTTAATTCCTATTGTTATTAGGTTTGTGCTAGATTATTAGGGTTAGTAATATGTAGAATTAGGAAAAAGGAAAATAAGAAGAGGAGGAGAAGAAAAGAAGAAAAATGAGAATACGAAGAGGAGGAGAGGAGAAGAAGAGGAAAAATATAAGAAGATGAGAGGAGAAGTAGTAGAAGAAGAGGAGAAGTAGAAGTAGAAGAAGAGGAGAAATAGAAGAAGAGGAAAAATTAGTTTAATTTTGCTATTGTATATGCTTAAGTGTCCGGGACTGGGCTCCGCCCGGCTGGTATTTTAGAGTTTAGGTTCTAGCCAAGACCCGGGACTAAAGGTCCTCCTATATAAAACAACACTTCGAAGTTTCCAACCCCTCTTATATAGTTTGTTAGTTTATTAGTTAATCAAATGTCCGTTTTTTGCAGAACTATGGATCCACATATCAGGAACCTCGAAGAGGAAGAACTTCTCGAAGATATAATCAAAGACGGCCCCGACGTTGAACCAGCTGAATCTCCGACGTCATATCTAAACGACTCCGGATATGGAATGGAGGTCGAGCGACACGAAGATGAAGCCGATGGGGCAGGAGATAGGTCCAATGACGGAGAAGGTCATAGCTCCACTGATGGAGAAGCCGGTGGAGAAGCCGGTGAAGAAATAATAAAGTCCGACAAGGTATACATATGAAGTTCGACAATCACTTGTAATATGTGAAAAATATTGGAGATAGCTCTATATTGTATACATATACATTCATTTGATGAATGTTTCTCCCTCTTAGGCCTCCACATCGAGCAAATCTATGAAACGAGGCCCGACTAGAAAGTTGGATGCACGGACGCATTACACCTTTGAGGTGATAATGCCTACGGGCGAACCCAAGCTTCCTAAGAATGCTGCTGACAAATTCAAGAAGCAATGCGGAGTTCTCGTTCGGGATCACGTCCCGATCAGCGTTCGGGAGTGGAACAAGCGCAAAGGGGCAGCCGATAGTGACTATGTCACCGAAAGGTACAAAGATAATCTTTGGAATGATCTCATGTCACATTTCAACCTGCCAGAATGTGAGAATGAAGACGCCGCAGACAAACTGAGGGCTAAAGTCAAGCATTGGACTCTAAAGAAGATGGCTGAACTGTTCCGTAGCTGGAAGAAGAAGCTATGAAAAACTATCTGAAGACAAAGAAAGTGCCAGTATTCGAGGGGTATCTAGCCAAGCAGGCGAATCACTGGAAGGAATTTCAAGAGTACAAGGAGTCAGAATATGCCCAGGCATTATCAGAAAAGAACAAGATAAATGCCGACAAGAAGAAATATCACCACAAGCTGGGGCCAGGGGGCTATGAGACTGCCATCCCAAAGTGGGATAAGAAAGAGCAAGATCTGATAGATAAAGGCATCGTACCTGAACCACTCCGTGATGAGTGGGAATTGAGAGCAAGAAATTGGTTCCTTGCGCATGGTGGGTCGTACGACGAAACAACAGGGGACCTCATCTTAAATGACGATCTTAGGATACCCAGGGAGAATTGGAATAGGATAGTGAAAGAAATTAAGGAGGGACAAAGAAAGTTCACTATAGATAGAGATAACGATTTTCTCACACTGGTCCTATGGGACAAGAACTACATCAAGCTTCCAGGCTCGGCCCCAAGGACAACACCGCCTCCGAGTCGTCGCAGGTCACCTACACCTCCATTACCTCCAAGCCCTCCACATGACGTCGGCTAGCACAACACGAGTCCATCTCGATAACCGCCGCCGGACTTGGGTCGTCCGTCTCCGCCGCCACCCGCTCCGGATACAAAGCAGGAGCGTGCCACCAAGAACGGTCCGCCGACGATTCCTAAGCCACAGAGCACCCCAAAGCGCAAACGGTCGCCCCTCCCAAAGGTACGTCATGCTAATCTTCCTATCAGACCTTATGATCGTACCCCCGAGGAAAACGCCAGGATAGCAAAGGAACATCATGATGCTCAGATGAAAAAGAAGGAACCCGAGCCCCGCCCGGAATACACTGAGAAGCAAATAGCATTTGCAAAATACTTCACGACCCTTCCATCACAGTATGACTTACACCATAAGCCTGATGACTATACACGCACATTGCATAAGGAAGTGAAAAAGAGCAGATCACGTGCAAGTGCAAGTGGGAGCAAATCAAGTTCAACTACAAGTAAGAAAAAATTAGACGTTCCTCAACTTGGACAACAGGCTAAACAGTCGATCCCACCCCTCAAGATGTTAACCGAGAATGTTCCCCCTCCGGTGCAGGGGCTAGCTTTTGAAAGAGCAAAGGAGTTGGCAGCTGCATGTGGTGTCTCGGTTGAAGAATTGCTGTCTTCCCAAGACGACAGGATACCCAAGGCTGTGGTAGCCCCTAAGCCACAGTTTGTCATGGGTGAGCCTTTGGTCAGCAAAGATGATCTCCCAACAAATATGCGTTACTTGCATCAATGGTACTTAAGTGAATCAAAGAATGGGAGAACGATGATCGTGTTGAGTGTCCCACAGGAGTACTACGGCCGCCCCGAACAAATCCATATCGACTTTGATGAACTCTTCCAGATGTACAATGGCGACGCCCTCGACAAATCGCTTATGAGTTGCTATTGTGTGTAAGTTTTTCAATTGGTTGTCTACATATAACTTGTTTAGTTATTTCAATTCATTGTCTATATATAACTTGTACTCTATTATGCAGAATGAAGATTCTGGATTGTAAAAGTAAGAGCATCCTAAATATTGGGTTTATTGACCCAGATAAAATACATATAGCGACGCTAACTAATTATCCCAAGGAGACGGAGGAGAACCTTCTAAGGTTCCTAACAGATCTGAATTTCTGTGACCACATACTGTTTCCATACAACTTCAGGTGAGGGTCTTTACTCTGTTGTGTCCATTCACTTATAAGTGTAATTGATAAGTTACTGACACACACACACACACACACACACAGATATATATATATATATATATATATATATATATATATATATATATATATATACATGTGCAGCTTCCATTGGATTCTGTTGGACATTCAAATTGATAAGGGAAGAGTTGATGCCTTCGACCCATTATCGAGACCCTTGGAACAGTTCCAAAGCCTGCACGACATGCTCCAAGGGTAATTTCAATCATTCTTGCGCTCTATCGGTCTCTTTCGATGATTTTCTGATATATCAATTAATGAAAAACTTAGCAAATCATTATCCTTGTCGGGCAGGGTTTGGAAGCGTTTCAAGTGCGTGACTCCCGGTATCGAGCATGAGAAGCTGACCTTTAGAGCTGCCCAGGTAAGTAGTAGTATGATATACTTCTATTTTCAATACATTTATGATGCTAGATTATTATTTTGATTATATATATTCTATTCTCGTAAAGTGCGACCAGCAGCCACGGGGAACGCATCTATGCGGATACTATGTTTGCGAGACCATTCGCACGTTTACCTCTGAGCACAAGGATCACAGATTCGACGTAAGCAATGAACATTCACACCTCTATGTTTACCCGTCATTCTTTGTTATCATGATTGATATTCATATTCATCTCCTCTTCTTATATAGCACACGGCCATGACGACCAAGGTCCTACCAGAGCAACGTGCGATTGCTGTTGCAGAGGAGCTTGCGACCTTTCTGAGGACGGAAGCTATAGATGACAAAGGACGATTTAGTGTAGCTAGGGGCCATTACTGATGTTCGTCCATGTAATCAAATAGACGGGCTCTAGTCCCGATAATTCTGATCTCCATATAATTGTATATATATGCTCGCTTGTAAGATAAGTTAACCTTATATATATATATATATGCATAATTATTTCTATTTAAATTATATGAAAAGTAATTCCCGAACACCAGACGAGGCATCACGTTAATCTCCCGAACACCTAAACCCTAAAACCCTAAAACCCAAAAATAATTTCATTAAAAAAACCCGAAAATAAGAAAAATCTGAAACTCTTTAGTCCCGGCCCGTGTAACGAACCGGGACTAAAGGTCCTGCCCGTGGGGCGCTACGAGACGCCCACGTGGAGCACCTTTAGACCCGGCTTGTAACAGGGCCGGGACTAAAGGTTAGGCCTTTAGTCCCGCCCCTTTAGTCCCGGTTGGTGAACCGGGACTAAAGCCCCTTACGGGCCGGGGCTAAAGGCCCCGTCCCCACTAGTGTAACTGAATTGCGAATAAAATATAATGTTTGTTAAGTATTGTGTAACTTGATTTATTCATAGATTAAAGATCATAAGTACTAAAATTAAAGGAAATCAAATGTGCAATTATACTCATTGCACCTAAAAAATATTATGATAGTTAAGTTATTAGTAAAAGTAATCGTGTTTAGTGTTTGATACCAAATTTGACTTTGAAGGTGGATATTTTTAAGACGACAATATGTGCACTGAAAGAAGTGTGAATCGAGTGAGGGGGGTTCATTCAATGTAAATGGATGTATTATCGATTGTGAAGTGGGTTTGAAGAATGTAGACCAGACCTTAGATATGACAGTGTATTTCGAATGGAAAGTTCACTGATCACATAAGAGATACTTATCCAAAGCTGGTAAACATTCATTTTCTATACTTCAGAAGTTCGAGTTTATTTATTTTAGAACATATATCATGTCTGAAGGCAAAACATTCTCTAACTCAAGAATTTAAGCTGAGGCATGCTAAAAGAATCCAGGAGTGGAATATTAAGAAGGATGAGATAGTGAGACAAGATATTGAATTTATAAATAAAGCATTCTAAATGTGAACAAAATTTTGAAAGCGTTGCAGTAAAAGAAGGTGTTGTCGATGCCTGCATGAATGGGCTAGTAAGCCAGTAGGTATTACAACAAAACATGGTGTATTACATATCGTTTTTGAGTTTAAATTCTTGGTAATATATAATGTTTCATATTTCAATACTTCTCTTGTTTAACCGTTAAGTTTATCGAGTTCCCAAGAGTATTTTGAAAAAAGTCTATGTGGTTAGTATTGTTGATGCACTTTTGAAAGTTAATATTTGTTGTACGAGCTAGAAGACTTATTTGTACGAATAACATCGTGGTTGCACAAACAATAGAGTGTCTTAATTAATAATTAAGTCACAAGTTTAAATACACATATGCTAATTCTTAAATATGCTCAAAGTTGTAATTTAAGCAAGAAAATAGATGACAAGGATAATTGAAAATTAAATACATCAAGTATGTTATTCATAGAAAATAATATATACAAGTTTGGTTCAAACTTGTACAAGAAGGTCAATAGTATTATAAACATATATATACAAAGTACTCAAGTTGAATACACTAATTTTGGTGATTCTCTCGTTCCAATATTGCCTAGAGACAAGTGATTTCTATTGAAGTGAAATGTAATTTAAAGTTTGATACAATGCACACAAAGATGCCAACAAAGATATAACCAGAAAATCTCGTGCAATGCATTGTACATAGTGGAAAAGAGTTTGACTAGTACTTCAAATTATACTTTATAATTGTTGAAGTGTTGTATTATGTAAAATTACCATTGATAGTGTTTCTTGCTTGACTCACTACCAGCAAAAGGCTTGTAGATGGTCTCAAATTAGTGGCGAAAGTTACCAAGAACCTGTTATAACTATTTTGAAAAGTAGGAGTGGCGTGTATCATTTCACGCCCACCTCTCAAGTTTACAAAACAATGGTGGGCGTTACTCAGCACGCGCCACTCATAAACTCTTCCAAATTTCATAGCGGGCGATAAACAACAGGCGAGCACAACCCGCATGCCTGCCTACTGTCTCGCAAAGCATTGGCGTGCATTATGTTGATGCTGCCACAGTTATATTTGGGCGACCCACACCCAAAATTTTCAAGGTACCCAAGAGTTTGCACTCATGGGCGCCAATTAGGACCCGCCACTCCTACATTCTTCTAAAATATTTCGTGGGCGAATAATACCTGTGGCGGGTGGTAGTTTTTCCCCGCCACTAGTGCCTAACGTAGCAGTGGCAGCTAGGTTTATGTTCTGCATGCCACAACTATATTTATGCCACCCGACACCTAAAAATCAAATGTAGGAAGGTCGGGTGCTCTCTCGTGCTCGTCACGGCTGTGTACGACCTTATGCGCCTGCCCCCCTTGCACCCGCAACCACTCAAACCATGTCCACACACACAAGCTTCTTTCTCCCTTTCGCTCGCTTCGCCACCGTCCCTAGCATAGTGGCGTCCTCCACCGTCGCCATCGACCTGGTCGCCAACCCAATCTGCCCTACTGTCCGTAGCTCTTCGGAGGCTTCACTTCTTCATACGGGCAAGTCTTTATGCTCCCACCATCCTCCTGACGGTGGCTTAACAGACCCTTAGTTTGGCCCACACAGACCGATCACTTCTAGCTGGTACCCCTAGTCTAGGACACCCTCAGTAGCCCCCTAAACTTGTCTCCAATTGTCGAGGATTAACACACTCTTCGGTTCATCTGGCTTCAGATGTCTTCGGCTTGGCAGGCAAGTTATCCTAGGTAACAGTGTTCGGATCCGATGTCCATGCACTGACTTAATTCTGAATGGTCGCTACAGAAGTATAAACGATCAGTTGCACATATAACACCTTTCACTGAACCGCCACCGCTTAAAATTGGTCTCGGTTAGTTATGATGAGCAAAATCACGTTTTGAGGGAGTTGCCTTACCGGCTCGTGCCACAAAAAGTGGAGATCATGCCCAAGGTTTAATGGGGTATCATCAAAAATTTTGTTTCGACCATGTCTAGCTTAGTGACGACATGGAAATGTGGCGATTTAAATGACACGACATGGGGGTTGTTGGTCTTTCACCCCACTATAAGTACACATGGAATACCCCATTCTTTTTACCATGCCTCATATCTTTGCGCCATAGCCAACACCTAAAGAGATCCAACACGCACATCCCAGTTTCCTCTTTTCCTTTGCCCAAGGTTGATGCTCTGTCATGGCTGATAAGGAGCACTCGGTGGCTTCCACCGTCATGGTGAGCACTATCATGGAGTTGAAGAAATCCGGGTACCCCCTACCAACATCGGCTGCCGGACTCTAGAGCACAGACAGGTCATCCCAACCCCCAAGTCATGGGAGCCCTCATCCGAGTGTTGGGGAACGTTGCATGGGAAAGAAAAAAAATTCTACGCACACCCAAGACCTATCCATGGTAATGATCATCTACAAGAGGGGAGAGTGAATCTACATACCCTTGTAGATCGCTAAGCGGAAGCGTATATAACACGGTTGATGTAGTGGAACATCTTCGCGATCCAAATCGCAGCTCTACCCGCGATCTCATCACGATCGTTCCGCAATCTCATCACCATCCTTCCCGATCTAGTGTCGAACAGACGGCGCCTCCGCATTCAGCACACGTACGACTCGATGACGTCTCCTCCTTCTTAATCCAGCAAGAGAGGAAGGAGAAGTGGATGGGATCTCAACCAGCATAACGACATGGTGGAGATGATGCTGGAGCAGCGCTAGCAGGGCTTCGCCAAGCGATGCCGGAACCGATCGGAGGAGAAAACAGAGTTATAGGAGAGGTAGGGCTGCGACTGAGGAGTGGGAATTGATGTGTTCAGTCCCTCCATCTCCCTCACTATATATAGGAGGCTAGGAGGAGGGTTGGGTCGCAGCCTTAGCCCCTCCTCCAAGGAGGGAGCATTGACCTAGGGAGGTTTCCTCCCTCCCCAAGGCACCTAGGAGGTGCCTTCCCCTTTAGGGACTCTTCCCTACCAACCGCATGGGCCCTTGGGGGCTGACCCAACAAGGCTTGGACCCCCCTTACAGCCCATTCACGTCCTAGGGGCTGGAGGGACCCTTCCGGACTCTTCCGTAACCCTATGGAACCTTCTGGAACTTTCCAGAAGCTTCTTGGTAGAATACTGATAAACCTGAAACTTTTCTGGTAGCCAAAATAGGACTTCCCATATATAAATCTTTACCTCCGGACCATTCCGGAGCTCCTCGTGATATCCAGGATCTCATCCGGGACTCCGAATAACATTCGATCACCAACATAGATATCCAAATACTACTCTAGCGTCACCGAATGTTAAGTGTGCAGACCCCGCGCGTTCGAGAACTATGCAGACATGACTTAGACACCACCACGGTCAATAACCAATAGCAGGACCTAGATGCCCATGTTGGTTCCTACATATTCTACGAAGATCTTTATCGCCCGAACCACGATGTCAAGGATTTAACTAATCCCGTATGTAGTTCCCTTTTTCCATCGGTATGTTACTTGCCCGAGATTCGATCATCGGTATCTCCATACCTAGTTCAATCTCATTACCGGCAAGTCTCTTTCCTCGTTCCGTAATACAAGATCCCGTGACTAACTCCTTAGTCACATTTCTTGCAAGGCTTATTGTGATGTTGTATTACCGAGTGGGCCCCGAGATACGTCTCCGTCACACGGAGTGACAAATCCTAGTCTTGATCCATGCCAACTCAACAAACACCTCCGGAGATACCTGTAGAGCACCTTTATAGCCACCGAGTTACGTTGTGACGTTTGATACACACAAGGTATTCCTACGGTGTACGGGAGTTGCATGATCTAATGGTCATAGGAACAGATACATTAACATGCAGAAAACAGTAGCAATAAACTGACATGATCATATGCTACATTCATAGTTTGGGTCCTGTCCATCACATCATTCTCCTAATGATGTGATCCTGTTATCAAGTGACAACACTTGTCTACGGCCAGGAAACCTTGACCATCTCTTATCAACGAGCTAGTCAACTAGAGGCTCACTAGGGACTGTGTTGTTTATGTATCTACACATGTATTTGAGTTTCCAATCAATACAATTCTAGCATGGATAATAAACATTATCATGAACGAGCAAACATAATAATAACCAATTTATTATTGCCTCTAGGGTATATTTCCAGCAGTCTCCCACTTGCACTAGAGTCAACAATCTAGTTCACATCATTATGTGATTGTAATGAATCTAACACCCATATAGTTCTGGGCTTTGATCATGTCTTGCCTGTGAGAGAGGTTTTCAGTCAATGGGTCTACCTTTCAGATCCTTTTGTGCTTTACAAATCTTTATGTCATCCATTAGATGCTGCAACGACGTGCCATATGGAACTATTCCAAAGGACTGCTCCACTAGATGAATCCGGTTTACTACTCATAGTTAACCGGATTAGTGTCAAAGCTTGCATCGACGTAACCCTTTAAGACAAACTCTTTTATCACCTCCATAATAGAGAAAAAATTCCTTAGTCCACTAGTTACTAAGGATGACTTTGACCGTTGTGTAGTGATACATTCCTGGATCACTCTAGTACCCCCTGACAGACTCATTTGAAGGCAAACATCAGGTGCGGTACACAACATGGCATACTATAGAGCCTACGACTAATGCATAGGGGACGACCTTCGTCCTTTCTCTTTCTTCTGTCGTGGTCGGGTTTTGAGTCTTACTCAATACTCACACCTTATAACACAGCCAAGAACTCTTTCTTTGACTGATCAATTTTGAACTCCTTCAAAATCTTGTCACGGTATGTATTCATTTGAAAGTTCTGTTAAGCGTTTTGATCTATATTTATATATATTGATGCTCAATGTTCAAGTAGCTCATTCCAATTTTTCCTTTGAAAAACTCCTTTCAAACAACCCTTTATTCTGTTCATAAATTCTACATTATTTCTGATCAACTATATGTCTACCACATATACTTATGAGAAATTCTGTAGTCCTCCCACTCACTTCCTTGGAAATGCAAGTTTCTCATAAACTTTGTATAAATCCAAAAGCTTTGATTATCTCATCAAAGCGCATATTCCAACTCCGAGATGCTTACTCCAGTCATTACAAGGATCGCTGGAGCTTGCATACTAGTTAGCATCTTTTAGGATCAACAGGACCTTGTGGTTGCATCACATACAACCTTTCCTCCAGGAAACCATCGAGGAAACAATGTTTTGACATCCTATCTGCAACATTTCATAAATAATACATCAACTACTAACATAATTCCAACAGACTTTTAGCATCGCTACGAGTGACAACGTCTCATCATAGTCAACTCTTTGAACTTGTCGGAAAACATCTTTGCGACAAGTCGAGCTTTCTTAATGGTGACTTTTCACCATCATTGTCTGTCTTCCTTTTAAAGATCCATCTGTACTTAACAGTCTTATGACCACTACTAGAAAAAAGGCTGTTAGTGGCGCACCTATTTTGTCTATTAATGGCGCACTATAGGTGCACCACTATTATCATGCCACTACTAATAAATAGTAATGGCGCACGCCTGGTGCGCCACTCTTAATCTACATAACAGTGGCGCACCTCATGGTGCGCCATTACTATCCTAGACACTAATGGTGCAGCTAAAGTGCGCTATTACTAGGCCTAGAAGTGCGCTAGTGATGTTACTCCAAGGGGCCATGTGTACCTTGTGCTCTCGGTTACTAATGGCGCACTTTTAGATAATGCGACATTGGTGTGTTTATTTATGTGCGCCACTGAAGTGCAATATGGTGCGCCACTACTATGAATATTAATAATTTTTTTTGCTTTTCTGATATTTTCACAGGTTACAAAATACATTACAACACAAGATATAAACATCACAACATATAAACAACAAATTTATCGAATAAAATAGAAGATTAGTCTCCAAATATAATTCATCATATTAGTCTCCGAATTCAAAATACCGAACAAAGTTAGAACACTACAAGTCTCGAGACCGCGAGTAGCGAGTTTGTCTTCACACTACAAGTCGATATCTAAACTACCATCACATAGAAGAGGGTTGCGGTCACGATGAGCATCATCACGATGAAACTGATCTTCATCCAGTTCCTCCTCCGGTCCCTCCTCTCTCCCGCTAGATAGCGCGAGTATCTAGCTTCCGCCTCCGCCCTAGTGGTGTACCCTTTGTAACTCTTAACGCTGAAACGGTGAACCTATCTCCGACACTCCTCCCAGTCGTCGTAGACTCCGGGAACCTGACCCTTGTACACGACATACGACGGCATCTCTATGCACTAGACAAAACAAACGTTAGTAGCAATTCATAGATAATATATAAGAAATTTATAAGTATGCAACAAAAGGATCGGAAGAGAAAAGCAACACATTTAGCATGATTCATGGTCCTACTAATAAATAGCATCGATTACATATAAGTTGAACGACTGTCCATACTAAAGAGACATACAAGTTCGTTAAAGTTTAATTACAACATGATCTAATCGATATTTCAGAACTACATAGCATCAATACTTTTGACTCGACTCAGGGACCGGAGCGTGGATGAAGCCACGGTCTATCGTGATGGTCATGAATGTGCGATCGTTGTTAGCCTGCATTTGTAGTGTTGTTTCTATTTCACTGTCGGACAGTTGACAGTTGAGGTAGAACTACCCCGAGATACGAAGGACATCTTGATGGATGATTTCAGCTAACTCCGACTGGATGCGAAAGAGTTCTTGTGTGATGTCCTCGTCCTGGATTGCCGACAAGCGTGCGACCCATTCTTTGAGATTATTTGGTAGCATAAGGTGATGATGGTCCCGTATGATCGCCCGCATGTGATGGAGGGCGTAGTAGGCATACTTCTGACTGCCAGGCGGCTGCTTGACGCAGGGGAACGTCGTTACGTGGGTGAACACGTGCTTGCCGTACCTACAAATGGGCCTCCTAAAGGTGCCTCCAGATTTGGCGTAGCCGGGGAGAGCATCATCAAGAACTTTCTTGATATTTGTGTAGTCTTTCTTCGATTGACGGTCCGAGTCGAAATACGTGGCCATGGAATATTTCGGGCTTAAGAGGATGAGTGTGCAATGTGTGTCATGATACGTCCATTTTGCATCATGCTTTCATGTTGATATTTATCGCTTCTTGGGCTGTTATTTCACTTCACGGTATAATACTTATGCCTTTTGTCTCTTATTTTGCAAGGTTTACATGAAGAGGGAGACTGCCGGCAGCTGGAATTCTGGCCTGAAAAAGGAGCAAGTTTGAGATGCCTATTCTGCACAACTCCAAAAGCCGTGAAAATGAACGTGGATTTTTTTTGGGATTTATAAAAAATACCGGGCCGAAGAAGTACCGGAGGGGCGCCAACACGGGGCCACAAGCCTGCTAGGCGCGGCCACCCCCTGGATGCGCCTAGGGGGCTTGTGGGCTCCCAGTTGGCCCTCTGGTTCCCCCTTTTGCTACAAGAAGGGTTTCAGTCTAAAAAAAATCAGGAGGAGGCTTTTCGGAGGATTTGCCGCTGCCACGAGGTGGAACTTGAGCAGAACCAATCTAGAGCTCCGGCAGGACGATCCTGCCGGGGAAACATCGCTCCCAGAGGGGGAAATCGTCGCCATCGTCATCACCAACACTCCTCTCGTCGGAGGGGACTCGTCACCATCAACATCTTCATCAGCACCATCTCATGTCCAAACCCTAGTTCATCTCTTGTAACCAATCTTCATCTCGCGACTCCGATTGGTACTTGTAAGGTTGCTAGTAGTGTTAATTACTCTTTGTAGTTGATGCTAGTTGGATTACTTGGTGGAAGAGTTTATATTCAGATCCTTGATGCTACTCATCACCTCTCTGTTCATGAATATGATTATGCTTTGTGAGTAGTTACTTTTGTTCCTGAGGACATGGGATAAGTCATGCTATAAGTAGTCATGTGAATTTGGTATTCGTTCGATATTTTGATGCGTTGTATGTTGTTTTTCCTCTAGTGGTGTCATGTGAACGTCGACTACATAATACTTCACCATTATTTGGGCCTAGAGGAAGGCATTGGGAAGTAGTAAGTAGATGATGGGTTGCTAGAGTGACATAAGCTTAAACCGTAGTTTATGCGTTGCTTCGTAAGAGGCTGATTTGGATCCACTAGTTTAATGCTATGGTTAGACTTTTTCTTAATTCTTCTTTCGTAGTTGCGGATTCTTGCGAGAGGGGTTAATCATAAGTGGGATGCTTGTCCAAGTAAGGGCAGTACCCAAGCGCCGGTCCACCCACATATCAAACTGTCAAAGTAACGAAGGCGAATCATATGAACATGATGAAAACTAGCTTGACAGAAATTCCCATGTGTCCTCGGGAGCGTTTTTCCTCCTATAAGACTTTGTCCAGGCTTGTCCCTTGCTACAAAAGGGATTGGGCCACTTTTCTGCACCGTTATTACTTTTGTTACTTGCTACTTGCTACGAATCATCTTGTCACACAACTACTCGTTACCGATAATTTCAGTGCTTGCAGATTTTACCTTGCTAAAAACCACTTGTCAGATCCTTCTGCTCCTCGTTGGGTTCGACACTCTTACGTATCGAAAGGACTATGATAGATCCCCTATACTTGTGGGTCATCAAGACTCTTTTCTGGCGCCTTTGGTAAGTGGAACTTGGTAAGGAAACATTCATATAGTGTGCTTAAATTTATTGTTACTTGTCACTATCGAAACTAATCCTTTGAGGGGCTTGTTCGGGGTATCTTCACCTCGAACGGAAGCACAAAGAGTTTCTCCTCAACCTGTTGCACCTACTGAAAATATTTTCTTTGAATTTCCTTCGGGTATGCTTGAGAAACTGCTGGTAATCCTTTTACAGGAGATGGAACATCACATCCAGACTTGCATCTAATCTATGTAGATGAAGTTTGTGGTTTATTTAAGCTTGCAGGTTTGCCCGAGGATGAGGTCAATAAGAAGGTCTTTCCCTTATCTTTAAGGGATAAGGCGTTGACATGGTATAGGCTATGTGATGATACTAGATCATGGAACTACAATCGGTTGAAATTGGAATTTCATCAGAAGTTTTATCCTATGCATTTAGTACATCGTGATCAGAATTATATTTATAATTTTTGGCCTCATGACAGAGAAAGCATCGCTCAAGCTTGGGGGAGGCTTAAATCAATGATATATTCATGCCCCAACCATGAGCTCTCGAGAGAAATTATCATTCAGAACTTCTATGCTCGACTTTCTCATGATGATCGCACCATGCTTGACACTTCTTGTATCGGTTCTTTTATGAAGAGAGATATTGACTTCGGATGGAATTTATTGGAAATAATTAAATGCATCTCTGAAGATTGGGAGCTTGATGAAGTTAAGGAGTCAGGTATGAATTTCAAGTTTGATTGCGTTAAATCCTTTGTTGAAACAAATACCTTTTGTGATTTTAGCGCTAAGTATGGACTTGACTCTGAGATAGTAGCTTCATTGTGTGAATCATTTGCTGCTCATATTGATCTCCCCAAAGAGAAGTGGTTTAAATGTCATCCTCCCTTAGAAGTCAATGTAGTTAAACCCAATCTAGTTGAAGAGAAAGTCATGGCCTATAATGATCCTATTGTTCCCAGTGCTTACATTGAGAAACCACCTTTCCCTGTTAGGATAAATGATCATTCTAAAGCTTCAACTGTGATACTTAGAGGCTACATTAGAACACCTACAGCCCCTGAGAAAATTAGAGTTTAATCTAGCATTGCTATTATCAAAGATCTCCTGTCCGACAAAGTTGATGGCCATAATATTCACTTCTGTGGAGATGTTGCTAGAATTGCTAAACCTCATGCTAGATACAAACATAGGCCTGTTGTTGGCACGCCTGTTGTTTCTGTTAAGATAGGAGATCATTGTTATCATGGTTTATGTGACGTGGGTGCTAGTGTTAGTGCAATACCTCAATCCTTATATGATGAAATCAAAGACGAGATTGCACCTGTTAAGATAGAGTCTATTGATGTCACTATTCAGCTTGCCAATAGAGATACTATCTGCCCCGTGGGAATTGTTAGGGCTGTTGAAGTCTTGTGTGGTAAAACGAAGTATCCTGCTGATTTCCTCGTTCTTGCTACCGCACAAGATAGCTTTTGTCCCATCATATTTGGCAGACCCTTCCTTAATACTGTCAATGCTCATATTGACTGTGAGAAGCAAACTAGCACTATTGGCTTTGAAGGTGTGTCACACGAGTTCAATTTCTCCAAGTTTGGTAGACAACCTCATGAAAAAGAGTTGCCTAGTAGGGATGAAAAATATTGCCCTAGCTTCTATTTCCGTGCCTCCTACCGATCCCTTGGAGCAATACTTGCTTGAGCATGAAAATGATATGCATATGGATGAAAGGGATGAGATAGATAGAGTTGTCTTAGAACAATATCCTATCCTTAATAATAATTTGCGTGTTGAACTGCTTGGGGATCCACCCCCACCAAAGGGTGATCCTGTGCTCGAGCTTAAACAGTTGCCCGATACTCTTAAGTATGCTTATCTTGATGAAAAATAGATATATCCTGTTATCAATAGTGCTAGCCTCTCAGAACATAAAGAAAAGAAGTTACTAAAAACTCTGAGGAAGCACCGTGCTGCTATTGGATATACTCTTGATGATTGTAAGGGCATTAGTCCCACTCTATGCCAGCACAAGATTAAAACTGATCCTAATTCCAAACCAGTTGCTGATCATCAACGGAGATTAAATCCTAAGATGAAAGAGGTAGTAAGAAAAGAAATACTAAAGCTCCTGGAAGTGGGTATTATCTATCCTGTTGCTCATAGTGATTGGGTGAGTCCGGTGCATTGCGTCCCTAAGAAGGGAGGTATTACCATTGTCCCTAATGATAAGGATGAATTGATCCCACAGAGGATTATTACTGGCTATAGGATGGTGATCGATTTTAGTAAATTGAATAAATCCACTAGGAAAGATCATTACCGCTTGCCTTTTATCGACCAAATGCTAGAAAGACTGTCTAAACAGACACACTTCTGATTTCTAGACGGTTATTCTGGTTTCTCCCAAATACCAGTTGCACAATCTGATCAGGAGAAAACTACTTTCAACTACCCTTTCGGTACCTTTGTTTACAAACGTATGCCTTTTGGCTTATGTAATGCACCTGCCACCTTTCAAAGATGTATGATGACTATATTCTCTGACTTTTGTGAAAAGATTGTTGATGTTTTCATGGATGACTTTTCCATTTACGGGTCTTCTTTTGATGATTTCCTCAACAACGTTGATCGAGTCTTGCAGAGATGTAAAGACACCAACCTTGTCTTGAATTGGGAGAAGGTATAAGAAGTTTCCTTGGTCATGCTGTTTCTATAGAAGGTTCATTAAAGACTTCTCTAAGATTTCTAGGCCTCTTACCAATCTCTTGAAAAAGGATATTCCTTTTGTTTTTGACGAGGATTGTGAGGAAGCCTTCGAAATACTTAAGAAGGCTTTGATAACTTCACCTATTGTTCAACCACCTGATTGGAACCTACCTTTTGAAATCATGTGTGATGCTAGTGATTATGCTGTTGGTGCTGTCCCAGGGCAAGGAGTTGATAAGAAGTTGAATGTTATTCACTATGCTAGTAAAACTCTAGACAGTGCCCAAAGAAACTATGCTACTACGGAGAAGGAATTTTTAGCAGTCGTGTTTGCATGTGAAAAGTTCAGGTCTTACATAGTTGATTCCAAAGTCACTATTCACACTGATCACGCTGCTATTAAGTACCTCATGGAGAAGAAAGACGCTGAACCTAGACTTATCAGATGGGTTCTCTTGCTACAAGAATTTGATTTGCACGTTGTCGACAGGAAGGGTGGTGATAACCCAGTAGCAATAACTTGTCTAGGTTGGAGAATGTTCTTGATGACCCACAACCTATTGATGATAGCTTTCCTGATGAGCAATTGAATGTCATTAATACTTCACGTAGTGCACCGTGGTATGCTGATTATGCAAACTATATCGTTGCCAAATATATACCACCTAGTTTCACATACGAGCAAAAGAAGAAATTCTTCTTTGATTTGAGACATTACTTCTGGGATGTTCCTCACCTTTATAAGGAAGGAGTAGATGGTGTTATTAGATGTTGTGTACCTGAACATGAACAGGGACAGATCCTACACAAGTGTCACTCCGAGGCCTACGGAGGACACCATGCGGGAGATAGAACTGCACACAAGGTATTTCTATTACAACATGATCATCTCATACATCCAATATATCACATCACATCGTTGGCCATATCGCATCACAAGCATACCCTGCAAAAACAAGTTAGACGTCCTCTAATTTTGTTGTTGCATGTTTTACGTGGTGACCATGGGTATCTAGTAGGATCGCATCTTACTTACGCAAACACCACAACGGAGATATATGAGTTGCTATTTAACCTCATCCAAGGACCTCCTCGGTCAAATCCGATTCAACTAAAGTTGGAGAAACCGACACTTGCCAGTCATCTTTGAGCAACGGAGTTACTCGTAACGATGAAACCAGTCTCTCGTAAGCGTACGAGTAATGTCGGTCCAAGCCGCTTCAATCCAACAATACCGTGGAATCAAGAAAATACTAAGGAGGGCAGCAAAACGCACATCACCGCCCACAAAAACTTTTGTGTTCTACTCGAGAAGACATCTACGCATGAACCTAGCTCATGATGCCACTGTTGGGGAAGGTCGCATGGGAAACAAAAATTTTCCTACGCGCACGAAGACCTATCATGGTGATGTCCATCTACGAGAGGGGATGAGTGATCTACGTACCCTTGTAGATCGTACAGCAGAAGCGTTAGTGAACGCGGTTGATGTAGTGGAACGTCCTCACGTCCCTCGATCCGCCCCGCGAACAATCCCGCGATCAGTCCCACGATCTAGTACCGAACGGACGGCACCTCCGCGTTCAGCACACGTACAGCTCGACGATGATCTCGGCCTTCTTGATCGAGCAAGATAGACGGAGAGGTAGAAGAGTTCTCCCGCAGCGTGACGGCGCTCCGGAGGTTGGTGATGACCTTGTCTCAGCAGGGCTCCGCCCGAGCTCCGCAGAAACGCGATCTAGAGGAAAAACCGTGGAGGTATGTGGTCGGGCTGCCGTGGAAAAGTCGTCTCAAATCAGCCCTAAAACCTCCATATATATAGGTGGGAGGGAGGGGAGGAGGCAGCCTCAAAACCTAAAGGTTTGGCCGAAATTGGAGGTGGAGGAGTCCTACTCCAATCCTACTTGGAGTAGGATTCCACCTTCCCACTTGGAAACTCTTTCCACCTTGTGTTTTTTCCTTCTCAAACCTTATGGGCCTTAGTGGGAACTTATTCCAGCCCACTAGGGGCTGGTTTATCTCTTCCCATAGCCCATGAGACCCCTTGGGGCGTGACACCCCTCCCGATGGTCCCCGGCACCCCTCCCGGCACTCCCGGTACACTACCGATGAGCCCGAAACTTTTCCGGTAATGCACGAAAACCTTCCGGTAACCAAATGAGGTCATCCTATATATCAATCTTCGTTTCCGGACCATTCCGGAAACCCTCGTGACGTCCGTGATCTCATCCGGGACTCCGAACAACATTCGGTAACCAACCGTATAACTCAAATACGCATAAAACAACGTCGAACCTTAAGTGTGCAGACCCTGCGGGTTCGAGAACTATGTAGACATGACCCGAGAGACTCCTCGGTCAATATCCAATAGTGGGACCTGGATGCCCATATTGGATCCTACATATTCTACGAAGATCTTATCGTTTGAACCTCAGTGCCAAGGATTCATATAATCCCGTATGTCATTCCCTTTGTCCTTCGGTATGTTACTTGCCCGAGATTCGATCGTTAGGATCCGCATACCTATTTCAATCTCGTTTACCGGCAAGTCTCTTTACTCGTTCCGTAATACAAGATCCCGCAACTTACATTAAGTTACATTGCTTGCAAGGCTTGTGTGTGATGTTGTATTACCGAGTGGGCCCCGAGATACCTCTCCGTCACACGGAGTGACAAATCCCAGTCTCGATCTATACTAACTCAACGAACACCTTCAGAGATACCTGTAGAGCATCTTTATAGTCACCCAGTTACGTTGCGACGTTTGATACACACAAAGCATTCCTCTGGTGTCCGTGAGTTATATGATCTCATGGTCATAGGAACAAATACTTGACACGCAGAAAACAGTAGCAACAAAATGACACGATCAACATGCTACGTCTATTAGTTTGGGTCTAGTCCATCACATGATTCTCCTAATGATGTGATCCCGTTATCAAGTGACAACACTTGCCTATGGCCAGGAAACCTTGACCATCTTTGATCAACGAGCTAGTCAACTAGAGGCTTACTAGGGACAGTGTTTTGTCTATGTATCCACACAAGTATTGTGTTTCCAATCAATACAATTATAGCATGGATAATAAACGATTATCATGAACTAAGAAATATAATAATAACTAATTTATTATTGCCTCTAGGGCGTATTTCCAACAATATTTATCAGCGCGTTTCAGACTCCGAAAACGAAGAGGTATGTGTTTCGGTATGTAAACAGGCTCCAAAACTTTTCGAGTAGGATTTTTTCTCCGTTCTGGAATATTTAGAAAAATAGGAAAATTTGAAGTAGTCCGGAAAGCGCACGAGGAGGCGACAAGCCTGCCAGGCGCGGGTCCACCCCCTGGCCGCGCCTGGGGGGCTTGTGGCCACATTGTGTGCCTCCGGGACTCCATTTTCGTGTGGAGTACTCCTTCTGGTCGGAAAAAAATCAATACATATTCTCCCGAAAGGTCTGACCCTTGTATCACGCAGATTTCCTCTGTTTTCGTTTCGAGCCTGTTTTCTGCCGCAGATTTAGAGCAAGATGTCGTCCCAGGAATCTGTGGGGGAGAACAATCTCCCTCAAGTCTATGGAGAAGTAAATGCTGATCTGAAAAGAATGGAGGTCATGGAGGCCCGGGAAAGGCTACCTAAAGAAATCAGGGGCAAAATTAAGGAGAAGAATCAGGCGTGGGACGAAGCACAATCTGTGTTCAACAAGGAAGATGTTGAAGAAGTGGATTTCCTCCAACCCTACCTCCACCTACTGTCTCCATCCTTGATTGAACTCTTGAGTTTTTGTGAAACAACTCGTGCTCGCAATACTTATCTCACTCGTGAAGTTATTTTGCTGGAGAAACATATCACAGATCTCCAAGGTATAAATCAAAGATTGATGGCCCTCTTGGAGTCAAAGGACAAAACAACTCCACCACCATCACCGCCAAAGGAAGACAACTGAGCATGGGTGTGGGAAATCCCCTTGGCTTGTGCCAAGCTTGGGGGAGTTGCCCCGGTATCTTATCACCATCACATCTTTTTCCTTTACCTTTGTTTTAGTTTGTTCCTTTTCAGTTTTCTCTTTCTCTAGTAGAATAAAGGTCTTAGTGTTTTAGGCTTGAATTTTCTTTGTGTCACCCCCGATGTATTCGAGATCGTGTGCCATATAATAAAGAGTGTCTTAGTTGAGGGCTTTGCCTCTTGCCATGATGAAAAGAGTGAGAAAATAACAAAAGCATGAAAGATCATGTAATGATCTTATGGGAAGTGATGGCTTCACATATAAAAAGGATGATGATTGAAACTTGTTGAGGGTAGACAAACGTAGACCTTGGTCATTGTTGCAATTATTAGGAAGTGATAAAGAATGAGAGGTTCACATATAAATATATCATCTTTGACACCATCTATGATTGTGAACACTCACTAAACTATTACATGCCTAGAAGTAGATGTTGGACAAGGAAGACAACATAATGAATTGTGTTTGTTTGGTTCCGAACAATGTTATATGACTAGAGATCCCTTAGCATGTGACGATTGCTTCCACCTCATATTAGCCAAAACTCCCGCACCAAGTAGAGATACTACTTGTGCATCCACAAACCTTCAACCCAGTTTTGTCGTGAGAGTCCACCATACCTACCTATGGATTGAATAAGATCCCTCATGTAAGTTGTCATCGCTGCAAGCAATAAAAATTGCTCCCTAAATATGTATGATCTCTTAGTGTGTGGAAAATAAGCTTTGTACGAACCTGTGATGAGGAAGACATAAAAGCGACAGACTGCATAATAAAGTTCTTTACCACATGAGGCAATATAAAGTGACGTTACTCAACATTAAGAGGACACACATCCAAACCTCAAAAGCGCATGACAACCTTTGCTTCCCTCTGCGAAGGGCCTATATTGTACATTTACTTTTTGCCCTGGAAAGAGTCATGGTGATCTACACTAATTCCTTATTTTGCCTTTATCTTGGCTAACGTCATATGCCAGGGAAAGATCTATATTCATATGTCAACTTGGAGGTAAGCATTCATGAATTATTATTGTTGACATTTTCCTTGAGGTAAATGGTTGGGAGGCGAAACTATAAGCCCCTATCTTTCTCTGTGTCCACCTGAAACTTTGATCTCATGAGTACCACGTGAGTTGTAGCAATTGTAGAAAATGAAAAGATGATTGAGTATGTGGATTTGCTTTACAAGCTCTTATTTGACTCTTTCTGATGTTGTGATAAATTGCAATTGCTTCAGTGACTAAAGGCTATCGGTTGTTAATTCTCGGTAAGGTTATTGATCCATGCTTTACCTTGTGAAGGAATTGTCACTTTAGCATAAGAGTTCATATGATGGTATTGCTGTTCTAATCATGATCATGATGCCTGCATGTTCGTATCTTGTTTTGTCGACACCTCTCTCCCTAAACATTTGGGCATGTTTATTGATCTAGGCTTTCGCTTGAGGACAAGAGAGGTCTAAGCTTGGGCGAGTTGATACGTCCATTTTGCATCATGCTTTCATGTTGATATTTATCGCTTCTTGGGCTGTTATTTCACTTAACGGTACAATACTTATGCCTTTTCTCTATTATTTTGCATGGTTTACATGAAGAGGGAGAATGCCGGCAGTTGGAATTCTGGCCTGAAAAAGGAGCAAGTTTGAGATGCCTATTCTGCGCAACTCCAAAAGCCGTGAAAATCAACGTGGATTTTTTGGTATTTATAAAAAATACTGGGTCCAAGAACTACCGGAGGGGCGCCAGCAGGGGGCCACAAGCCTACTAGGCGCGGCCACCCCCTGGTAGCGCCTAGGGGGCTTGTGTGCTCCCAGCTGGCCCTCTGGCTCCCCCCTTTTGCTACAAGAAGGGTTTCGGTCTGGAAAAAATCAGGAGGAGGCTTTTCGGAGGATTCGCCGTCGCCACGAGGAGGAACTTGAGCAGAACCAATCTAGAGCTCCGGCAGGACGATCCTGCCTGGGAAACTTCCCTCCCGGAGGGGGAAATCGTCACCATCGTCATCACCAACACTCCTCTCATCAGAGGGGACTCGTCACCATCAACATATTCATCAGCACCATCTCATCTCCAAACCCTAGTTCATTTCTTGTAACCAATCTCCGTCTCGCGACTCCGATTGGTACTTGGAAGGTTGCTAGTAGTGGTAATTACTCCTTGTAGTTGATGCTAGTTGGATTACTTGGTGGAAGAGTTTATGTTCAGATCCTTGATGCTACTCATTACCTCTCTGGTCATGAATATGATTATGCTTTGTGAGTAGTTACTTTTGTTCCTGAGGACATGGGATAAGTCATGCTATAAGTAGTCATGTGAATTTGGTATTCGTTCGATATTTTGATGTGTTGTATGTTGTTTTTCCTCTAGTGGTGTTATGTGAACGTCGTCTACATAAGACTTCACCATTATTTGGGCCTAGAGGAAGGCAGTGGGAAGTAGTAAGTAGATGATGGGTTGCTAGAGTGACCGAAGCTTAAACCCTAGTTTATGCGTTGCTTTGTAAGGGGCTGATTTGGATCCACTAGTTTAATGCTATGGTTAGACTTTGTCTTACTTATTCTTTCGTAGTTGTGGATGCTTGCGAGAGGGGTTAATCTTAAGTGGGATGCTTGTCCAAGTAATGGCAGTACCGAAGCGCCGGTCCACCCACATATCAAACTATCAAAGTAACGAACGTGAATCATATGAACATGATGAAAACTAGCTTGACGAAAATTCCCATGTGTCCTCGGGAGCATTTTTCCTCCTACGAGACTTTGTCCAAGGTTGTCCCTTTCTACAAAAGGGATTGGGCCACTTTTCTGCACCGTTGTTACTTTTGTTACTTGCTACATGCTACGAATCATCTTGTCACACAACTACTCGTTACCGATAATTTCAATGCTTGCATATTTTACCTTGCTGAAAACCACTTGTCAGATCCTTCTCCTCCTCGTTGGGTTCGACACTCTTACTTATAGAAAGGACTACGATAGATCCCCCATACTTGTGGGTCATCATTTCACTGCACAAAACACGGAATGTTAGAAAAAAATGAACGATCGAAATCTAAGTAATCATATGTTACTGGGCGGTGAGGGGATGACTTACTCAGAAAAGTAAGCCACGAGGAAGTTATACTTATTTGCGTTCACGAGAATGACGCCTTCGAGGTATGAACTCGCGACTTGGCGGTCCCCAGCGCTGCCCAAGATCTTGGCACACATGTAGAAGGGGTCGACTATCATGATGTCCGGGGTCTTGTCTCTAATGATCCACATCTCCATATTGAGCGAAAATAGCCGAATGAAGGTGTAGTGAAGTGGATAAAGGTTAAACATAGTGAAGATGTCATCAAACCGCAAGATGATCATACGCCCGATGGTGCTATCGAGAAAGCCCTTGCCCTGTGGCATCTTGGCCACGAAAACCGGGTATGGCACATCATTCTCGGAGAGACGCCGCTTCTCCAGAGAAAGAACACTGTCATGCAGACTCCGCATAGCACCGGTTGCAGCATTGAGCAGATTAGTCGGTAGCATCGGCCTACCCGCCACATGCACCCTCGTCAAGATATCCTTAGATATTGGTGGCCCGTCCTGAGCACGGATCGTACTCGGTGCCGGCTGGCTCGCATCCTTGTTATTTTTTCTTTTCCGTCCCTTCTGCTTCTTCTGCTATAATGGGACCGAGTTCTGCTCAGAGACCACCTTCTTGAGTGTGTTGGGACTGATAATATTTCGCACCTCAGCTATTTGAGTCTCGGTGAAGGCGGCAGTTGGAGGCGTCTCGTGAGAACTGAACACACGACGCCTGTTGCAATTGGGTTTCTCCGCGGTACCAGTTAGATCACAATCATCTTTTGCAGGGTTGGGTTCTTGAGAAGGAGGCCCCAACAATTCGTCACAGTACCCATGTTCGTTGATGTACTTATCGACATTGGAAAATGTACCGTCGTCATTGTTCGGATCCTGTGTCATATGCATGTCCAGATCAGCTGACGACGGTAGCGTTGCAGCGGTCTTGCCATGGCTTCGCGCCGGCACGACTAGCGGTGTTGTCTGTGGGGTGGTGTCCCCCGCCCCCAAACAAATCTGGCTCTTCGGCCAAATTTAAGCAGGCGCTGAGGGTCATCACATCATCTTCGTTAGCCCCCGGGGGTCGATAGGAGGTAACAAGTCGTCGCAACCCCGCAGCACCCGAACCAGTTGAACCCTATACACGGTGGGTGGCATCGGATTACCGTGGAACACGTGGTTGCCCGGTTCAACGATTTTGGGCTTGGCGAGATCGATCAACTCGCCGTCCAAGAAGTGCAGGAGAGTGCATGGAACATTGGTGGCGCCCTACGAAAACATGTAGGGCGTCTCGGATGCCCAGTCAAAGGCAAGGAGATGAAGTCATCAGCCGAGGTTTAGTTACCATGATGGCGTCGAGCTCGGCTAATGTCGAGGCACCGCCAACGACGGGCGTGCAAGTGACGGAGGGGCCGCTTGCTTCCGAGGTGCCGACCGGCGTATTCTTCCCACACACGGGTGCATCAAGCTCCAATACCGGCGCCGACGCCGGAGGCACCAATGCTGCCTCCGCCGGAGACACTGATGCCGGCGCATTGTGCGAGTTGCTGCCCGTGAAGTTGGAATCGAGGGCGGCCCCTGTTGGCCGCCCGCAATCCACCCCCGCAACCCCTCAAGCAAGGAAGGCATAATGCCGGTGATCATCGCTCCCAGTTGGTCCCGCACTTGCTCTTGGACTATCTTCGGAATCCGCGCCACTTGTGTCTCGAGTTCTTTAACCTCGCGCTCCTGGCTTTCCGAGCTGGTCTTTCTCTCCTTTCACCCAGCCTTATAGTATTCCGACCATTTCATGGACAAGTCTTCACCGGCCACACGACCAGCTGACGATGGCTTACTAAACTTATCCTTGCGTTTCATTACATTCAACGCCCTATTTAAAGTGGTGTCTTGCTACTTCTCAAACAACAGCGCCAGAAATTGACACGTTGACGGAGATTGGGCTTGCATTGGTTTTTCCCTTGAATAGGAAAGGGTGATGCAGCACAGGAGCAGTAAGTATTTCCCTCAGTTTGAGAACCAAGGTATCGATCCAGAAGGAGGGTCTCGTCAAATCCAGAGTACCTGCACAAACACAAAGATCCTTGCACCCAACGCTTCAAAGGGGTTGTCAATCCCTTCGAGATTGTTTGCAAAGTGAGAACTGAAGGCGGAACGTGCACCGAAGTAAAAACTGTAAGGCTGAAAATATGGTGTGGAGTAGACCCTAGGGGCCATAGTGTTCACTAGAGGCTTCTCTCAGAATAGCAAGTCTTACGGTGGGTGAACAAATTACTGTCGAGCAATAGATAGAACCGCGCAAAGTCATGATGATATCTAAGGCAATGATCATACATATAGGCATCACGTCCGAGACAAGTAGACCGATACTTTCTGCATCTACTACTATTACTCCACACATCGACCGCTATCCAGCATGCATCTAGTGTATTGAGTTCATGACGAACAGAGTAACGCTTTAAGCAAGATGACATGATGTAGAGGGATAATCTCAAACCAATGATGAAAACCCCATCTTTTTACCCTTGATGGAAACAACACGATGCGTGCCTTGCTACCCATTCTGTCACTAGGTGAGGTCACCGCACGGTATGAACCCAAAACCAAGCACTTCTCCCATTGCAAGAATCATAGATCTAGTTGGCCAGACAAAACCCACAACTCGAAGAGAATTATAAGGATATGAAATCATGCATAAGAGAGATAAGAAGAAACTCAAATAAGATTCATAGATAATCTAATCATAAATCCACAATTCATCGGATCTCGACAAACACACCGCAAAATTAGATTACATCGGATAGATCTCCATGAAGATCATGGAGAACTTTGTATTGAAGATCCAAGAGAGAGAAGAAGCCATCTAGTTACTAGCTATGGACCCGTAGGTCTATGGTGAACTACTCACGCATCATCGGAGAGGTCATGGTGTTGATGAAGAAGCCCTCCATGTCCGAATCCCCCCTCCGGCAGGGCAACAGAACGTGCCCCAGATGGGATCTTGAGGAGACAGAAGCTTGCGGTGGCGGAAAAGCGATTGCGATGCTCCCTTGATTTTTTTGGGAATATTTGGGAATATATAGGCGAAAGATCTAGGTCAGGGGACCTCCAGGGGGCCCACAAGCCTGGATGGTGTGCCCCCTGGCCGTGGGGTGGGGGCTTGTGGGTCCCCTGGGGCTCTTCTGGCTTGGCTCCCAAGTTCTCCGATCTTCTTCCGTTCCAGAAAAAATCTTTATGGGGATTTTCTTCCGTTTGGACTCCGTTTCAAAATCTCCTCTGAAAGGGGTCAAAAACATGGAAAAAACAGGAACTCGCACTTGGCACTGAGTTAATAAGTTAGTCCCAAAAAATAAATAAAAGGCATGCAAAACATCCAAAGTTTGACAAGATAATAGCATGAAACCATCAAAAATTTGTAGATACATTGGAGACGTATCAAGCATCCCCAAGCTTAACTCCAGCTCGTCCTCGAGTAGGGAAGTGATAAAGAATGAATTTTTGATGTGGAATGCTACCTAGCATAGTTTTCCTTTGCAACTTCTTTCATGTGGCATGAATGTTCAGATCTGTAAGATTCAAAACAATAGTTTGCTATTGACATGAAAACAGTAATACTTGAAGCAAACTAGCAAAGTAATCATGAACTTTTGAATTAACAAGGCCAAAGAAAGTTATCCCTACAAAATCATATTGTCCGGCTATGCTCCATCATCCTCACACAACTAATGTAAATCATGCACAACCCCAGAATTGGCCAAGTAATTGTTTTTGCACTCTTACTTCGTCAAACTTTTTTATAACTATCACGCAATACATGAGCGCGAGCCATGGATAGAGCACTATAGGTGGAATAGAGTGTGGTGGTGGTTGTGAGACAAAAAAGTAGGAGATGGTCACATTGACTCGGCATATCAATAGGCTATGGAGATGCCCATTAATAGATATCAATGCGAATGAGTAGGGATTGCCATACAAGAGATGCACTAGAGCTATAAGTATATGAAAGCTCAAAAAGAAAACTAGTGGGTGTGCATCCAACTTGCTTGCTCACAAAGACCTAGGGAAAATTTGAGGAAGCCCATCATTGGAATATACAAGCCAAGTTATATAGTGAAGATTCCCACTAGCATATGGTAGTGACAAAGCAAGAAGCTCTCAGTCATGAAGAACATGGTGCTATCATGAAGCACAAGTGTGGAAAAAGATAGTAGCATTGTCCCTTCTCTATTTTTCTCTTTTTTTATTTGGGCTCTTAGGCCTCTTTTTTTTCTCTTTTCTCTTTTTTGTTTTTGTTTTTGGGCTCTTTGGCCTCTCTTTTTTTATTTTTTTTATTTCCTCACATGGGACAATGCTCTAATAATGATGATCATCATACTTTTATTTACTCACAGCTCGAAAATCACAATGATGATGACTCCATAGGAAATGCCTCCGGCAGTGTACCGGGATGTGCAACGATCTAGTATGATCATGCAATGGCAATATGAGAGTGACGACACAAGTCATGAGACAGAACAGTGGTAGTTGCATGGCAATATATGTCAGAATGGCTATGAAAATGCCATAGTAGGTAGGTATGGTGGCTGTTTTGAGGAAGGAATTTGGTGGGTTTGTGCACCGGCGAGAATTGCGCGGCACTAGAGAGGATAGCAATGGTGGAAGGTAAAAGTGCATCTATACCATGGACTCAACATTAGTCATAAAGAACTCACATACTTGTTGCGAATTTTTTTATTAGTAATCAAAACAAAGTGCTAAACGCATACTCCTAGGGGAAGGGTTGGTAGGTGTAAACCATCGCGCGATCCCGACCTCAACACAAAGGATGACAATCAATAGATCAATTATGCTACGACTTCCTAACATAGCAGTTCACCATACGTGCATGCTACGGGAATCACTAACTTCAACACAAGTATTTCTAGATTCACAACACCCTACTAACATAACTCTTAATATTACCGAATCCATGTCTCAAAACTAATTGAGAGGAATCGAAACTTCTCTTTCTACACAATGCACATGAAGATGGAGGTTTTTGCATCGTCTTTGGGTACCTAGCACATGGGACTACTTTCATAGCATAAGCCAACTACCAAATCACGCACCGTCGTGCTCTAAAGATATAAGTGAAGCACATGAGAAAAATTATCTAGCTCAAAAGATAAAAGTGAAGCACATGAGCAAAAGTATCTAGCTCAAAAGATATAAGTGAAGCACTATGAGCAAAAGTATCTATCTCAAAAGATATAAGTGAAGCACAATGAGCATTCTAGCAAAATAACGATGAGTGCATGTCTCTCTCTCTCTGTCAAAAAGCTGAGCAACAAGGATGATTGTGACACAACAAAAATAAAAAAAATCCTATGATACAAGACGCTCCAAGCAAAACACATATCATGTGGTGAATAAAAATATAGCTCCAAGTAATGTTACTGATGGATTGAAGACGAAAGAGGGGATGCCTTCCCGGGGCATCCCCAAGCTTAGGCTTTTTGGTGTCCTTGAATTTGTCTTGGGGTGCCTTGGGCATCCCCAAGCTTGAGCTCATTCCACTCCTTATCTCTTTATCCATGAGAACATCACCCAAAACTTGAAAACTTCACAACACAAAACTTAAACAAAAACTTGTGATAACATTAGTACAAGAAAGCAAACTACCACTTCTTTTGGTACTGTAGCAAACTTGAATTCTATCTATATTTATTATGGGCTACTGTATTGTCACTTTCCCATGGCTAGTACCCCCCGATACTAACCATAGTTTCATCAAAACAAGCAACCAACTCAACAAAAACAGAATCTGTCAAAGACAGACCAGTGTGTAGCAATCTGTATACTTCGTATACTTCTGGTACCTCAAAAAATCTGAACAATTACGACGGTCTGGGGAAAAATCATATCAATCAGCAGAAAAAAGAATCAACTCAAAAGTTCTTTCTGAATAAAAATGAAAAATCATCTCGTGAGCGAAAAGTTTCTGTCTTTTTCCAGTAGGATCAAACAACCATTACCAATACTAATCATAAAGGCTTTGCTTGGCTCAAACACAAAAAGAAACACTTAAAACACAATCACAACAGAATTATGAAAGTGTGGACGCAATAAAACAGAAAGAAAAAGATAAATTCATTGGGTTGCCTCCGAACAAGCGCTATTGTTTAACGCCCTTAGCTAGGCATAGAAGCGATAGAATCACGTATCGTCGTCTTTGGTGCTCAAACCATAAGTGGCCCTCATCATGGATTCATAAGGCAATCTTATTTTCTTTCTAGGAAAGTGTTCCATGCCCTTCCTTAAAGGAAACTGAAATATAATATTCCCTTCCTTCATATCGATGATAGCACCAATAGTCCTTAGGAAATGTCTACCAAGAATAATAGGGCATGTAGGATTGCAATCAATGTCAAGCAGAATGAAATCCATGGGTACATATTTCCTATTTGCAATAATAAGAACATCACCGATCCTTCCCATGGGTTTCTTGGCAGTAGAATCAGCAAGATGCAAATTAAGAGAACACTCTTCAATCTCATTAAAACCCAGAACATCACATAAATACTTTGGAATCGCAGAAACACTAGCACCCAAATCACACACAACATTGCACTCATAGTTTTTGATTTTGATTTTAATGGTAGGTTCCCAATCATCATGAAGCTTTCTAGGGATAGAGACTTCCAATTCAAGTTTCTCTTCAAGAGCTTTCATCATAGCTTCGACGATATGATCGGTAAAGGCTTTGTTTTGGCTATAAGCGTGTGGAGAGTTCAACATGGATTGCATCAAAGGAATGCATTCATTCAAGGAGAAACTATCATAATTGAATTCCTTGAAATCCACGGTAGTAATTTCATTACTACTCAAAGTTTTAACGTCTTCTACTCCACTTTTAATGCTTTTAGCGTCAAGGTAGATGGACTCCGAATCATTGGGGCACTTTTCAACCAAAGTGGATTCATATCCAGCCCCATAATCATTAGGTTTGACACAAGAAAACAAAGATTCAATGGGAGTCACACCAAGCACTTTAAGATCTTCGTGATTCTCATCACGAGAACACGCCTTTTTATGCCATTCATGTCTAGCATGAATTTGGGCGGTTCTTTCTTGGCTCTCAATCATAGAAACATGCATAGCTTTCAAAGTTTCATCCATGTTGATTTTGGGAGGAACACATCTAACTTTCAAAGCATCAACATTAGAAGAAATCCTATCAACGTTCTTAGCCAAATCATCAATTTTGAGTAGTTTTTCCTCTATGGACGCATTGAAAATCTTTCGAGAGTTGATGAACTCTTTGATATTACTCTCTAGATCAGAGGGTAATCTATTGTAATTTCCATGAGTATTGTTTTAGGAGTTACCAAAATTATTAGAGGAGTTACTAGGAAAAGGCCTAGGAACATAATTTCCATGAACGTTCCACCTGAGGCGGAGTCCAAGATATTTATAGAAGCGAAATTCAAGCCAGCGTAAAAGATTTGAATAATCATCCAAAGGCTCAAGCCATGAGCGGGACAATTTCTAATCATTAACTTCATTCTCTCCCAAGCTTGTGCAACATGCTGATGATCAAGTTGCTTGAAATTCATGATATCATTACGGAGAGAGATGATTTTAGCTGGCAGAAAATACTTGGATATATAAGCATCTTTGCACTTATACCAAGAATCGATACTATTTTTGGGCAAAGAAGAAAACCAAGTTTTTGCGCGATCTCTCAACGAGAAAGGAAAAACTTCAATTTAATCACGTCATTATCCACATCTTTTTTCTTTTGCATATCGCAAAGCTCAATGAAGGTATTGAGATGGGATGCGGCATCTTCACTAGGAAGGCCAGAGAATTGCTCTTTCATAACAAGATTCAACAAAGCGGCATTGATTTTGTATGACTCCGCACTAGTGGCGGGAGCAATCGGAGTACTAATAAAATCATTATTATTAGTATTCGAGAAGTCACAAAGTTTGGTGTTTTCATTCATGGTGACTTCAGAAAGAAAGCAAGCACACAAGAAAATAAAAAGCAGGTGAGAAAAAGGGCAAAAGAAAAGATGAACGAAAAGGAAAATTGGTGAAGTGGGGGAGAGGAAAACGAGAGGCAACTGGCAAACAAAGTAAATGCAAGAGATGAGTTTGCAACACTTACTTGGATGAGTTCTTGACTTGATCTTTCTCCCTGGCAACAGCGCCAGAAATCCTTCTGCTACTTCTCAAACAACAGCGCCAGAAATTGACACGTTGACGGAGATTGGGCTTGCGTTGGTTTTTCCCTTGAAGAGGAAAGGGTGATGCAGCACAGGAGCAGTAAGTATTTCCCTCAGTTTGAGAACCAAGGTATCAATCCAGAAGGAGGGTCTCGTCAAGTCCAGAGTACCTGCGCAAACACAAACAAGCTTGCACCCAACACTTCAAAGGGGTTGTCAATCCCTTCAAGATTGTTTGCAAAGTGAGATCTGAAGGTGGAAAGTGCAACGAAGTAAAAAGTGTAAGGCTGAAAATATAGTGTTCACTAGAGGCTTCTCTCAAAATAGCAAGTATTATGGTGGGTGAACAAATTACTGTCGAGCAATTGCTAGAACCGCGCAAAGTCATGACGATATCTAAGGCAATGATCATACATATAGGCACCACGTCCGAGACAAGTAGACTGATACATTCTGGATCTACTACTATTACTCCACGCATCGACCGCTATCTAGCATGCATCTAGTGTATTGAGTTCATGACAAACAGAGTAACGCTTTAAGCAAGATGACATGATGTAGAGGGATAATCTCAAACCAATGATGAAAACCCCATCTTTTTACCCTTGATGGCTGACGTGCAACTATTCCTGACTTGATGCCTCCACGACAACGGAGCCAGAAAAGAGCTGCTTCCAGTTGCTCAACAATTAGAAATTGTCTTCCAATAGCCCACCAACGCATGGATCACGGCAGTTTTTGAGGGTAGAGTATTCAACCCAAATTTGTTGGTTCGCGCGACGAGAAGTGAAAGAATATTCTCAAGTATTAGCAGCTGAATGTGTCAGATTCAACAACACCTGAAAGATTAGTATCTGCAAGCAAAGTATCAGTAGCAAAGTAGTATGATAGCAATGGTGCCAGAAATGATCTATTGACAAGGCAGACTAGTCCTAACGGTTGTATCAATGGCGCCAGAAAAGTATTGTAGCAGGTAGCAGTAGTGTAACGAGTAATATCAGTGGCAAGGAACAGCAGTAGTGATAGCAGCAGCAGGACAAAGCAAGTAACAGTAGCAGCAGGTGACAGTAGCAGCAACAGTAGTAACAGCAGTAGCAGCAGAGCAAAACAAGTAACATCAACAGTGGGACAAACTCGTAGGCAATGGATCGGTGATTTGTCTGATGACATTCATCATGCAACAGTTATAACACGGAGAGATATGTGGCTAGCTCCCGTTCGTCAATGTGATGTAGGCATGCATTCCGTGTGTCGTCATACGTGCTTAGGGAAAAGAACTTGCATGACGTCTATTGTCCATCCTCCCGTGGCAGCGGGGTCCAAATGGATACTACGGGATATTAAGGTTCTCCTTTTAATAAAGAACCTGACCAACGCATTAGCACTTGGTGAACACATGAACTCCTCAAACTATGGTCATCACCGGGAGTGGTTCCGGTTATTGTCACTCCGTGGTTGACGGATCATAACACATAGTAGGTAACTACAACTTGCAAGATCGGATCTAAAACACACATATATTGGTGACAACATAATAATTTCAGATCTGAAATCATGGCACTCGGGCCCTAATGACAAGCATTAAGCATGGCAAAGTAGTAGCAACATCAATCTCAGAACATAGTGGATACTAGGGATCAATCCCCGTCAAAACTAACTCGATTACATGATAGATCTCATCCTACTCATCACCACCCGGCGAGCCTATGAATAGATTACTCACGAACGATGAAGAGCTTCATGGAATTGGAGAGGGAAGAAGGTCGATGATGGTGATGGCGACAGTCTCCTTGATCCGGAGCCCAAAACGGACTCCAGATGTGCCCTCGAGATGAAGAACAGGATGTGGCGGCGCCTCCGTGTCGCAAACGCGATGAAATCTTCTCTCTTGATTTTTTCCAGAATGAAAGAGAATAAATAGCACTGAGTTTGAGGGCGGCAGGGCCACGTGGCCCCACAAGCCCTGACGTCGTGGCCACAGGGCTTGTGGCCCAGTGGCTCACCCCCTCCGGTGGATCTTTGCGCAGGTATTTTTCATATTTTCCAGAAATATTTTCTGTAAATTTTCAGGACATTCCGAGAACTTTCATTTCTGCACAAAAAAAACACCAAGGCAATTCTGCTGAAAACAGCGTCAGTCCGGGTTAGTTCCATTCAAATCATGCAAACTAGAGTTCAAAACAAGGGCAAAAGAGTTTGCAAAAGTAGATACGATGGAGACGTATCAACTCCCCCAAGCTTAAAACCTTGCTTGTCCTCAAGCAAGACAGTTGACAAACTGAAAGAGAAGAGAAAAACTTTGTCAAACTTTGTTTGATCTTGTTGTTGCAACTATGTCTAACTCATAACCAGAATTTCAGCAAGATCACAAGTTAACCACATAAGCAAGTGACACAAATGTCTCACGGTAAACTAATATCAAAGGCATAATCAGCTAGCGAGCAAATAATAATGAGTTTTAGATACCAACAATTCAATCAAAACAAGCATGAAGCAATATGAATAGGTGGTATCTCGCTAGCTCTTTATGAGACTGCAAAACATAAATACAGAGCACTTTCAAAGATCAAGGGCTGACTAAACATTGTAATTCATAGCAACGAAGATCCAGTCATAGTCATACTCAATATCAATCAAAAGCAAAGCATAAAAATGACCGAGGTGATCTCTAATTGGTGCTTATATGAGAAGAGGATGACTCAACAGGAAAATAAATAGACAGGCCCTTCCCAGAGGGAAGCATTGATTTGCAAAGGTGCCAGAGCTCAACCTTTGAAAACAGAGATAATAATTTTGGGTGGCATGCTTTCATTGTCAACGCAATGACCAAGAGTTCTCAATATCTTCCATGCTATTCATGCTTAGGCGGTTCCCAAACAGAAAAGTAAAGTTTTAACTCCCCCACCACCAATCAATCACACTCCACGGCTAGCCGAGTCCTCGGGTACCGTCCATACTAACATCAATCCGGGGGGAGTCTTGTTTTACAGTTATGTTTTTGATTTAAGCGTGGAACTGGGCATTCCAATTACCGGCCCCTTTCTCATGAATGACTGTGAATAAACACATGTCGAGGATAACACGCCTAACTTGGAACATACCAATAGCCCCCTGTCACCACATGAGCGGTTCGGGCATGCAAAACAGATTATTTCTTGAAGGTTTAGAGAATGGTACATGCAAATTTACTTGGAACGGCAGGTAGATAGCGCAAATAGGTAGGTATGGTGGACTCATAGGGCACAACTTTGGGTTTATGGAGGTGGATGCACAAGCAGTATTCCCGCTTAGTACAAGTGAAGGCTAGCAAAAGACCGGCAAGCGACCAACTAGAGAGCGACAACGGTCATCAAGATGCAATGAGTTTGACTAACATTGAGTGCAAGCATGAGCAGGATATAAATCACCATGAACACGAACATCATAGAGGCTATGTTGATTTTGTGTCAACTACATGCATGAACATGGGTCAAGCCACTTGAATCATTCAAATGATAATACCATCCTATCATACTACATCATAGTCATCTCAAAATCTATGTTGGCATTCAAGACAAACCATTATAAGCTCCTAGCTAATTAAGCATGGCATCAGAAACTATGATCTCTAAGTTGTCATTGCAAACATGGTTCTCTCACAACAAAGCTGAATCTGGGACGACAAGCTAGTCATATTTACAAAAACAAAACAGATCGAGTTCATACCAGCTTTTCCAGTCTCAGTCACTTCATCATATATCATCATTATTGCCTTTCGCTTGCACGATCGAACGATGTGAACAATAATAAGAGTGCTCGTGCATTGGACTAAGCTGAATCTGCAGGCAAACACAAAGGAGAAGACAAACACTACTGGAATCAGAGAATTTGCCATCTGCCGGGTCTTTGCCGTCTGCTGGCTGATGGAAAAGAAGCTCTTTGCCGTCAGCTACCAAAAAATTGATGGCAAAGATGTGAGAGATGGCAAAGAAGTGCTTTGCCATGAGTCGCTTCTTTGCCGTCAGCTAGCGGACGACAAAGATGGACCAAGCTGATGGCAAAGACATGGCTGACGGCAAAGATGACCCATGCGGACGGCAAAGAAAAATCGCAGTTGTATCCATTACGTTTTCCATCTGCCGGCTCTTTGCCGTCCGCCAAAAGCTCCTTTGCCGTCTGCCTGGGAGCACAGCGGACGGCAAAGACATCAACCCACTAACGGCTGCCCACTGTAACGCTCCAACCCCACCTCGTTGTTTCAAAAAAAAACCCCACCTCGTCGCCCTCCTCCCGCACGCTCCCTCCCCCATCCAGCTTGCGCCCACCGGCCGGCACCTCCCCGCCCTCCCCACTGGCCGGTGCCTCCCCCACCGGCCGGCGCCTCCCCGCCCTCCCCACCGGCCGGCACCTCCCCGCCCTCCCCACCGTCGCCACCTCCTCCCCCACCGGCCGGCGCCTCCCCACCTTCCCCCACCGGCCGACGCCTCCCCGCCCTCCCCACCGTCGCCACCCCCCCTCCCCATCGGCTCCCCCCTGCAGGCCGCACCTCTCCTCCGATCCGGCCACGCCGTCAGGAGCACGAGCAGCCCCCCTGACGCTCCTCCTCGCCCCGGATGCCCTGGAGCCTCGTCGCCACCCCCCTCCGTCGCCCGCACCCTCCTCCGCCGCCCCATCCCGCTGGCGACTTCGCCACCTAGCCGGAGCAGCCACCTCCCCGGAGGAACTCCTCTCCCCTGCCAGCAAAAACGGTGAGATTCATCTGTATAGGAGAAAATGAAAAAATGAGTTCGTACTGCTATTTACCATCAATTTGGTAGTAATTCTTGGACACATGACACATCATACCTACACAAAGAAAATATTCTCATGCTAATATCTATTCTCTTTGAATAAATGATAAAAAATAAAGGAGGTGACACCTTCGAATATGTAGAATGGCACAATGTTGTTATAGAAATTATGCAAATACAAATATCTTTTTGTCTGCTGTGGAAATATGATTAACATATAAATGTCAGTTTTACTTAATGCGTTGTGTTAAACAAAGGCCATACCAAGTTCCCAAAATTGCTACAGAATTTTTTTGTGGGAAATAATATTTTCAATCTAAATCATATACTTCAAATGGATGTCATGGAATGAAATCAACTAATGACACAACTAACCTAGAAATTAAGAAGTGGTAAACCAATCATGCAAAAAGGAATCATGTTGTATCAAACACGTATAGACTATAGTATGATGGCACACCAAGATGTGGTTTTTGTACATGCCTGATAAATTAAACTTGTAAGGACAACTTTTTACCTCAAACTAAAATTCTGGACAGAATGGTCTAGAAAACAAATTTTAATCGCTGCATGGGTGAGTGCCCTGTGTTACAATTTCACCATTCAATGATGCAGAATGGATGGAGGCAGCCAGTGATGCATATTTTTATGGTAGTCCCTATGTGCTCCTAGTTCTTTCTTTTCCTAAATCAAAGCAACACACAGGACATGTCAACTGCAACATTATATACATAAGGCAAATAGAGGTACATAAGCAAGGAGTTGCTTTGATTCCTGTGTGTACCAGCGTAACACATAACAATTAGATTAGTAACCATGAGAGCTGCTGCCTGTAAATTGAACATGCCTTTTTCTTGGTCTTTTTACTGGATAGCAAATAGAGGACATAAGCGAGGAGTTATGCAGCTGAAAGAGGTCATGAGAACATCACGTTTCATCCCATGGTTAAAAGTAAGTCATAGATCGATTTAACAGAAAAAAAAATCCTTAACTCCAGATTTACAGTGACATGTGACAACTTTAGTTTAATTGATTTTCCTAATGATTTAGTGTTCAACAAAATAAATTCTGAGACTGCTGCGAATAATGGTGTGTGTCTGCATGTGGAGCATGTCATTAGCCCTCCATCCCATATGGCGCTTAGTTTGTGTCATGGCTCTATGTTTGGTCGTTTTGATATGCGCGTGTTAACTTCCTGTTGGTTGTATGCATATCAATTATATAGACCCTGGCATCGACTCTCTATATTTACACCAACTCAATGTGATGTTAAGATGGGTAAAAGTTCCCCTAATATGGAAACAGATTCATGTAAAAGTGTACTATAAGAATTATATCAGGACATTCATTTTCGCTTGGTCAAAAAGGGAGAAAAGTCAATGAGTTCTTCAAGGAAGGATGTTGTATTGGGGCCACATATATTGCATCAACAGAAACTATTTTTTCTTTTTTTCTTATATTTCAATGGATTAAATAAGACATGTGTTGGCTATAGTTATACCAGCATGCGTCAAAGTATCAACATTCCAATGTTAGTATATATGCTACAGATCAATTTAAGTATCAAGCATGCGTCAAAGTATCAAAAGTATCAAAGTATATGCTACAGATCAATTTAAGTATCAAGCATGATAGTATATATGTTTGTTCAGTTTTTTCTAGAATGAGTTACTAAATTGAGTAGACCAAAATTACTATGAAGGAAATAAACATATTATTATAAATAAAAGTTTTTTAAATATAATACTGCCTAAATAAGTGTTGTTTTGGACACTCACATGGTGAGACATATCTGTAACTTATTCACAAAAACATATTACTATATGAATTAGTCATGATATCTCAAATCCTTTAGGTTTGAATGTTATGTCGGGTTAATGTTGTTTTACAAAACAAATTTCTATTTTCTATGGTATGGAATTTCTAAGTTAATATTTTACAACTAGCCCGTGCAAACGCATGGGTTCACGACTAGTATAGATGAACTTGCCGCCTTGTGCACTCGTAATATGATCACGAACTTCCTTGCAAATGAGCTTTCAGATTTATTTCCTCTACAATATGATCTTGCAGAAAATGCTTATTTTTACATGTATATAAATACTCATGTACAGATAATATTACTTCATACTATTGTATAAATCCTATTGTACCACGTTTGGATCTCAATTGTTTTAGGGATACCCAAATCAATAAAAAGTTATACACTCATCGCGCATGTAGAGGACATCAAGTACTATCCATGCATCAATCCGAGCAGACGCACGTGCCCTGAATTCAGGAATCTAGTGAACAAAACCAATGTATAAGTAGATGTCATGGAAAAAAGTGCATCGTATATACAGTAGAAGACTGAGTAAGTAATCTGGTTTATGAATAAAATAATTGAAAATTACTACCACGTCACATCTAAAAAGATTAGGAGAACATGGTAAGAAAGCACGACACAATGGCCCTGTTTGGATGCCACCGCTAGAGCTAGTTTTAGCTAGTTGGAGCTGAACTAGCTCCCAAAGTATCCAAACACATGGGCTAGTTTGGGTTAGATACAAACTAACCCACCAAAAAAACTAGCCCTGAGAAGAGGTGCTAATTGGAGCTAGTTGGGGATGGATAGATAAAAAATAATATTTATAGGTAACCTGGAAAGTTTTATAGGTAACCTGGAAAGTTTTATAGGTAACCTGGAAAGTTTTATAGGTAACCTCACCCTCGACCCCCGACAACACTCACCCTCGACCCCCGACCCCACTGACCCCCGACGCCCGACGCCACTGACCCCCGACCCCCGACGCCCGACGCCACTGACCCTCGACCCCCGACCCCCGACCCCCGACAACACTCACCCTCGACCCCCGACCCCTACCCCGACCCCCGACGCCACTGACCCCCAACCCCCGAGCTCCGACACCTCTTCGGCCTCTTGTTGACCGAAAAGACCCCAATCCCCGACGCCAGTGACCTTCGACCCCCGATGACACTGACCCACATAGTTATGAGTTAGGTCATATAGTTATGTTAATTATAAAAACATCATATTTGTGTTGATCGGGTGAATTTCAATGTGCAGTTTTTCGACGACCTCCACGTGTGTTGGACGAGCTCCGACCTTGCGTTTGTTGGTGAGCACAAATGACTTCTCCTCCTACCCCCTTAATTTGCTCTGTCCCGGTCTTCGTGCCGATGAAACTTGCTAGCTATAGGTTTCTTCAATCATGAGTATGCGTGACCAGTATGCGTCTCCCATTCGAAAGGGGGACATCTATAAATATGCATTTCTTTGCATATTTATAACCGCCATCCTTTCGAATTGTCCAACATTATCCATGGACAGCCCGAGTATGTGTAGATTGGGTTTGTTTTCCCGTATGCTGTGCTCCGGATCCGATGCAGAATTTCGTCAGTGCCTCCCCTGTTGTTCTTCGGGTACACATCCTCTCTGCTTATTGCCGAGACGTGTATCAGGAGAACAGCGGGGAGGTGCTGTCGAAATTCTACGTCGCATCTGGAGCAGAGCATGGGAAAACGAACCCAGTCTACACATACTCGGGTGGGATTAGGACCTATCTTTACCTATTAGCGTGTAGGTTGCATGGGCGTAATAAAGCTGACAAACTTGATTAGCGTATGAATATAGATGATGAATTATATATTTATTTCTTGTGCCCCCGTAGGTAGCTAGGCAACATGAGTGATCGTGCTTGGATGTACACTGGTCACCCTAGTCAGAAAGACATGACCCATGAATGGTTAACAAAAACCAGGGGGTTTGTGAGAGCCGCATTTGCAAATGGCCAGCATAAAACATTTGATTTTGCATCTCCCGACCGAGGCAAGAACGGGGGGGGCCCGTTCAAAATCGATGGTGCTACTCAACTGAGAGGATGCAGAAGACGCTTCGAGCTAAGTGTAAAAATAAACTCCCGACCGATGGGGGGCCCGTTCAAAATCGATGGTGCCCGTTCAAAACATTTGATTTTGCATCTCCCGACCGAGGCAAGAATTGAAGCATCGATGGCCGAGGCATTCATTACTGAGGAGGCGGCAAACTTCGTGACAGCACACTACGAAGCCAAAAATCAACATTTGCATAACCCGAAGCCTCGGTACAATGATGGCGATCGAGAAAAAGTTCGATCCAACCTCAGCCTATTCAAAGGTAATCTCGCACCATCCGGTGCTTCGAAAGGGAAATCGTTGGATGTCGAAGAATGGCGGACCATTTCATTGTATATCTTCACCAACCTAACAGAAGTGCGGCCGTACATCGAGTAAGTTCTCGGTAATTTATTGTTCCGCAACTTCTCATTGCTTTGAACTACTCTTATTCCCGGATATTTGATATAGTCGATACGTCGCCGAATTCTCAGATGGAGCGGTCATCGAAAAGGATTCCGTCGAAGAGTATGAGCTTCTCGCAAAGCATGGAGGCGACTATCCTGGTTTCATCTCTTGGTTCAAACAAAGGGTAATTAATTACCATTAAGGGCCCATTTGATTTATTGGTCTAATTTGCGGCTAATGCATCCATTCTTTCATATTAAACTTGTAGGCTGATGCAGAGTCTATGGACGCCGAGTTGAGACAAGTCGCTAATGGTTTTGACTATAAGGTCCGTTCATTTGACAAATACAACATCAACGGGTATCACTTTCGTACCTTTGGCAAAGAGCTATCTATGCCCGACCTAAAGACTACAAATTCTTGTGTCTCTGCTATCGGCGAAGGAGACACCGAGTATTATGGAAGAGTTGAAGCAATTTATGAACTTCTATTCTATGGTGAAAACCCACCGACCGTCGTAGTCTTCAAATGTTATTGGTTTGAGCCGAGGGAGACTAGAAGGACTCATGAACATATAGGACTAGTCGAAATCAACCAAAACACCCACTTAGATGTTCCCGATGTCTATATTACGACTCAACAGGCGACACAAGTTTTCTATCTACCGTGGGCCTGCCAAACTGATCCAAATCTCAAAGGTTGGGATGTCGTTTATGAAGTGCCACCACATTTTAGACCACCTACCCTCAATGAAGAGGATTATGAACCTCAGATTAACCCAGACACATATGAAGGAGAATTCTTCCAAGAAACACGTATGTCCAAGAAATGTTTCAAGAACCGCTCTACTTCACCCCAGAACATTGAAGTAGACAGCGATAGTGAATCCGTCTTAACCCCTGAGCCCGAACAGGAAGAGCTGGAAGAAGAAGAGGTTACTACTGCGGATGACCTGTCACTTCTTGACCGATTACATAATGGTGGCCTTCCACATGTTCTTCTAGATAGTGATGATGATGATGCATTTATTGATGATAGTGATGATCATGATGCATTTATTGACCCCGAAGCATATATAGACGAGGATGATTGTTATTAGTTCATGTCAGGTATTCAACTATTATACTATATATAAATTTTGAGTTCATGTTAGGTATTCAATTTTTATTAGTCATGTTGGTATTTATGTTGTACTAATTTCATTTACTCTTTGTCATGACAGGTGTTGAAAGATGGTGGGAAAGGGTCGAAAGCACACCGCGGCTGCTTCTTCGTCGGCGGGTGATGGGATGGGTACTTCCATTCCTGCCTCGCCTCTTTGGAGAGTGTTGCTCTCTAGTATGCAAGGAGCGCCCCCCCATGAGAGGAGGTCGACCACCCGCGAAGCCGAGAGGCACTAAAGGTACATGTTGTATTCATGTTGGTATTTATGTTGTACTCATGTTGTATGCATATTGGTATTTATATACATTTTATTACTCATGTTGGTATTTATGTTGTACTAAAGGTACACGTGGCCGCGGGAGAGGTAGGGCTACACGGTATCCGCCACCACCCCAAGCTGATTCACCTGAGCACAGGAGGACTTCTAGGGTGGATTCGTCTGAGGTGGAGGCTACACGGTCTCCGGTTCACGAGCCTCGGGTCGACGAGCCTCAGGTCGACGAGCCTTCGACCCACGAGACTCGTGTCCCAGAGGCTTCCTTCCAGACGACCGCGGAGCACAGCAGGGATGAGGGTACGTCCCAAGAGACCCAGTGGGATACCTGGCCTGAGCCAACTGGCCATGCTGGTAGCGACGAGGAGCTGAGTGAGGGGGATACCGTCTACCAGCGTGGTAGTTCGGGGCTCCCGCTCGTGCCAGCGACCCCTGAGCAGAGGTGGTCGATTAGGCCAAATGGGGACAAGTAAGTTAATTTACTCTTATTTAACCTTTTGCCTTCGCGTTTTCTCAAATATCTAATGTTTTGGCTTTAATTTGTCATACTGTAGGGGTTGGATTGTTGCCAAGGGTGTCCGCAAGCCCAACAGCGTCCTTGGTGTTCTTTGCGTCAAAACTTCCTAGGGTTTGTTACGTTGCCCGGTCGGGAGCGAGAGGTAGGAATGACCTGGGAGCACTACTTGGGTGCCCCGGCCCCGCTGGAGGTGGAGATCGACGGTGTTTTGTGTGACACAAGGGCGGACATGGTGATCCGAAAGTTCTGGGTAAATTCTCTTTGACACAATTATAAATTAACCATAGCTATTTATTGTACTAATCGGTGTTGTCTCGTTTGCAGACCTTCTACAGGTGTGAGGAGGGATACGAGGACGATGCGGCAAAGGTTATCGAAACCGAATGTCGCCGCCTACTTCAAAACTTTCGGCACGAGGCTCGGGTGCAGGCTGTTCGAGACTACTATGCCACGCGGCGTATTAGGATTGATAAGGCGAAGTGCCGTGATGCTAAGATGGAGAAGGAGCATTACATGAAGGTAATTACATATTATTAAGGCTTTGTAGTTAGTTTCCTTGATTTGGTTCTTACGCACTCAAATTTCTCTTAATTAACTTAGGTGCCCCCGAGATGGTGTGTGGATAAGATGGATTGTTGGGAGGCCTTGGTGGATCAGTGGTGCTCCGAAACGTGGGAGACCAGCCACAACAACGCCAAGGAGAGGCGTGGCAAAATGGTTGGCGTGCCACACCATCAAGGGAGCGTCAACTTAATCCAATTTGGCGAGAACTGGGTATGTGGTTTGCTTCATGCCTCATGCAATTCATTCTTAATGCTATCATGAGCCCTTTACCAATACAATTTTCCGCTCTCTCTCTTTTAGGCGCGTCACAATAAGACGGAGGCGCCACAGATGTACGACCTGTATGCGATGGCCCATACTGCCTCGTACAAGAAGGTCAAGGCATTCTCTGAGTCTGACCTCGAGCATCCAGAAAACTTCACCAACATCTCCTCCCACGACAAGCTCGTGAAGTAGAGAGATCACGGGAAGGCGAGGAAAGGGGAGGACTTCAACCCGAGCGAGGGGCCTATTGATCCAGAGCTGGTGATGATAGCTGGCAACGGGAGGCCCCATGGCTCGATCGCCATTGGAGACGACCTTATACGTTGTCCTAGCACTCCCCGGCAGATAAAGGCACGCCAAACGAGCTCTTGTCCGGAGATAACACGTCGTCCACGGCCAGTCGAGCTCGCCATCGAGGTTAGATTAATGGACTCAACTATCTTTCCGCATTATGTTTTGCGTTGGAACCAATATGATTACATTGCTAACAATGAGTTGTGTTGCAGGATGCTATTCAGAAAGAGAGAGAGGCAATGCAGGCGGCTATGGCGGAGAAGGATAAGGAAATTAGGGAGCTGGAGGAGAGGACGACTGCATTGGTGGAGGCGGAGAGGGCACGGAATGATGTGTCTACCAAGGCCATATACGAGCTCTTCGTGGTAAGTTTCTTCTTCATGTTATTTCAAATCTTGCATTTGAATGTCCGTTTCATTAATCAATAAAAAGTTTGACTTGTCGAAACCAAATGTACAGTCTATGTGCGAGAAGAATGGCCAAGTCCCTCCGCCGATGCCAGTCATTAACGTGGCGGGGACGGTGAGTTTCATTTCAGTGGAGTGATCTTAAGAGTGTCCTCATGCTAACTACACATTGCAAACGATGTTTGGTACAAAATATGTCCCGAAACGCATCGCACGACCCTTCTATAGTCGAGCCTTCTCCAGGGCAGCCTTCTCCAGGTGAAACAAGCCAGAGCCACCATGCTTCACCCTAACTTAGGTATGTTATTTCTAGTGTTTTAATAAAAAATAGCTAGACTTCCATCTAATGACATAATTAGCTTAGTTAGCTCCAAAATAGCTAGACTTCCATCTAATGACATAATTAGCTTAGTTATCTCAAAAATAGCTAGACTTCCATCTAATGACATAATTAGCTTAGTTAGCTCCAAAATAGCTAGACTTCCATCTAATGACATAATTAGCTTAGCTAGCTCAAAAATAGCTAGACTTCCATCTAATGACATAATTAGCTTAGTTAGCTCCACAATAGCTAGACTTCCATCTAATGACATAATTAGCTTAGTTAGCTCAAAAATAGCTAGACTTCCATCTAATGACATAATTAGTTTAGTTAGCTCCAAAATAGCTAGACTTCCTTCTTCTTCCTCCTTCTTCCTCCTTCTCCTTCTCCTTCTTCTTTTCTTCTTCTTCTCCTCTAACTTCTCCTTCTCCTCCTCCTCCTCCTCCTTCTTTTACTTCTTCTTCTCGTTCTCTTCTTCTACGTAGGTTAGACTCATCCAAGAAAGGATAAATTGGCTAATTATCCTACGAAATGACATAATTAGCGTAGTTAGCTCCAAAATGGCCTATTTAATAAAAAATGACCAATACTTAGCTAATTATCCTCGAAATGACATAATTAGCTCCAAAAAGGCATTCTTAGCCAATTTCGCCCGAAGAAGGGGCCAAAAGGAGAAGAAAGAGGAAAAATGAAAGGAAGGAAGAAGAAGAGGAGGAGAAGAAGGAGGAGAGGGAGGATGATAAGAAGAAGGAGAAGAAGGAGGAGAAGAAGGAGAAGGAGCTCCTCCTTCTCCTTCTCCTTCTTCTTTTCTTCTTCTTCTCCTCTTCCTTCTCCTTCTCCTCCCCCTCCTCCTCCTCCTCATCCTCCTTATTTTACTTCTTCCTTCTCCTTCATCTTCCTCCTTCTTCCTCCTTCTCCTTCTCCTTCTTCTTTTCTTCTTCTTCTCCTCTTCCTTCTCCTCCTCCTCCTCCTCCTCCTCCTCCTTCTTTTACTTCTTCTTCTCTTTCTCTTCTTCTACGTAGCATAGACTCATCCACGAAAGGCTAAATAGGCTAATTATCCTACGAAATGACATAATTAGCTTAGTTAGCTCCAAAATGACCTATTTAATAAAAAATGACCTATACTTAGCTAATTATCCTCGAAATGACATAATTAGCTCCAAAAAGGCATTCTTAGCCAATTTAGCCCGAAGAAGGGGACAAGAGGACAAGAAAGAGGAAAAATGAAAGGAAGGAAGAAGAAGAAGAGGAGAAGAAGAAGGAGGAGAGGGAGGAGGAGAAGAAGAAGGAGAAGAAGGAGGAGAAGGAGAAGGAGCTCCTCCTTCTCCTTCTTCTTCCTCCTTCTTCCTCCTTCTCCTTCTCCTTCTTCTTCTCCTTCTCCTTCTTCTTTTCTTCTTCTTCTGCTCTTCCTTCTTCTTCTCCTCCTCCTCCTCCTCCTCCTCCTCCTTCTTTTACTTCTTCTTCTCTATCTCTTCTTCTACGTAGCTTAGACTCATCCAAGAAAGGCTAAATTGGCTAATTATCCTACGAAATGACATAATTAGCTTAGTTAGCTCCAAAATGGCCTATTTAATAAAAAATGACCTATACTTAGCTAATTATCCTCGAAATGACATAATTAGCTCCAAAAAGGCATTCTTAGCCAATTTAGCCCGAAGAAGGGGACAAGAAGAGAAAAAGAGGAAAAATGAAAGGAAGGAAGAGGAAGAAGAGGAGAAGAAGAAGGAGGAGAGGGAGGAGGATAAGAAGAAGGAGAAGAAGGAGGAGAACGAGAAGGAGCTCCTCCTTCTCCTTCTTCTTCCTCCTTCTTCCTCCTTCTCCTTCTCCTTCTCCTTCTCCTTCTTCTTTTCTTCTTGTTCTCCTCTTCCTTCTCCTTCTCCTCCTCCTCCTCCTTCTTTTACTTCTTCTTCTCTTTCTCTTCTTCTACGTAGGTTAGACTCATCCAAGAAAGGCTAAATTGGCTAATTATCCTACGAAATGACATAATTAGCTTAGTTAGCTTCAAAATGGCCTATTTAATAAAAAATGACCTATACATAGCTAATTATCCTGGAAATGACATAATTAGCTCCAAAAAGGCATTCTTAGCCAATTTAGCCCGAAGAAGGGGCCAAAAGGAGAAGAAAGAGGAAAAATGAAAGGAAGGAAGAAAAAGAAGAGGAGAAGGAGGAGAGGGAGGAGGATAAGAAGAAGGAGAAGAAGGAGGAGAATAAGGAGAAGGAGCTCCTCTCCTTCTCCTTCTCCTTCTTCTTTTCTTATTTTTCTCCTCTTCCTTCTCCTTCTCCTCCTCCTCCTCCTCCTCCTTCTTTTACTTCTTCCTTCTCCTTCTTCTTCCTCCTTCTTCCTCCTTCTCCTTCTCCTTCTTCTTTTCTTCTTCTTCTCCTCTTCCTCTTCCTTCTCCTTCTCCTCCTCCTCCTCCCTCTTTTACTTCTTCTTCTCTTTCTCTTCTTCTACGTAGCATAGACTCATCCAAGAAAAGCTAAATAGGCTAATTATCCTACGAAATGACATAATTAGCTTAGTTAGCTCCAAAATGACCCATTTAATAAAAAATGACCTATACTTAGCTAATTATCCTCGAAATGACATAATTAGCTCCAAAAAGGCATTCTTAGCCAATTTAGCCCGAAGAAGGGGACAAGAGGAGAAGAAAGAGGAAAAATGAAAGGAAGGAAGAAGAAGAAGAGGAGAAGAAGAAGGAGGAGAGGGAGGAGGAGAAGAAGAAGAAGAAGGAGGAGAAGGAGAAGGAGCTCCACCTTCTCCTTCTTCTTCCTCCTTCTTCCTCCTTCTCCTTCATCTTCTCCTTCTCCTTCTCCTTCTTCTTTTCTTCTACTTCTCCTCTTCCTTCTTCTTCACATCCTCCTCCTCCTCCTTCTTTTACTTCTTCTTCTCTTTCTCTTCTTCTACGTAGGTTAGAGGAAAAATGAAAGGAAGGAAGAGGAAGAAGAGGAGAAGAAGAAGGAGGAGAGGGAGGAGGATAAGAAGAAGGAGAAGAAGGTGGAGAACGAGAAGGAGCTCCTCCTTCTCCTTCTTCTTCCTCCTTCTTCCTCCTTCTCCTTCTCCTTCTCCTTCTCCTTCTTCTTTTCTTCTTCTTCTCCTCTTACTTCTCCTTCTCCTCCCCCTCCCCCTCCTCCTCCTCCTCCTTATTTTACTTCTTCCTTCTCCTTCTTCTTCCTCCTTCTTCCTCCTTCTCCTTCTCCTTCTTCTTTTCTTCTTCTTCTCCTCTTCCTTCTCCTTCTCCTCCTCCTCCTCCTCCTCCTCCTCCTTCTTTTACTTCTTCTTCTCTTTCTCTTCTTCTACGTAGGTTAGACTCATCCAAGAAAGGCTAAATTGGCTAATTATCCTACGAAATGACATAATTAGCTTAGTTAGCTCCAAAATGGCCTATTTAACAAAAAATGACCTATACTTAGCTAATTATCCTAGAAATGACATAATTAGCTCCAAAAAGGCATTCTTAGCCAATTTAGCCCGAAGAAGGGGCCAAAAGGAGAAGAAAGAGGAAAAATGAAAGGAAGGAAGAAGAAGAAGAGGAGAAGGAGGAGAGGGAGGAGTATAAGAAGAAGGAGAAGAAGGAGGAGAATAAGGAGAAGGAGCTCCTCCTTCTTCTCCTTCTTCTTCCTCCTTCTTCCTCCTTCTCCTTCTCCTTCTTCTTCTCCTTCTCCTTCTTCTTTTCTTCTTCTTCTGCTCTTCATTCTTCTACTCCTCCTCCTCCTCCTCCTCCTCCTCCTTCTTTTACTTCTTCTTCTCTATCTCTTCTTCTACGTAGCTTAGACTCATCCTAGAAAGGCTAAATTGGCTAATTATCCTACGAAATGACATAATTAGCTTAGTTAGCTCCAAAATGGCCTATTTAATAAAAAATGACCTATACTTAGCTAATTATCCTCGAAATGACATAATTAGCTCCAAAAAGGCATTCTTAGCCAATTTAGCCCGAAGAAGGGGACAAGAAGAGAAAAAGAGGAAAAATGAAAGGAAGGAAGAGGAAGAAGAGGAGAAGAAGAAGGAGGAGAGGGAGGAGGATAAGAAGAAGGAGAAGAAGGTGGAGAACGAGAAGGAGCTCCTCCTTCTCCTTCTTATTCCTCCTTCTTCCTCCTTCTCCTTCTCCTTCTCCTTCTTCTTTTCTTCTTCTTCTCCTCTTCCTTCTCCTTCTCCTCCTCCTCCTCCTCCTCCTTCTTTTACTTCTTCTTCTCTTTCTCTTCTTCTACGTAGGTTGGACTCATCCAAGAAAGGCTAAATTGGCTAATTATCCTACGAAATGACATAATTAGCTTAGTTAGCTCCAAAATGGCCTATTTAATAAAAAATGACCTATACTTAGCTAATTATCCTGGAAATGACATAATTAGCTCCAAAAAGGCATTCTTAGCCAATTTAGCCCGAAGAAGGGGCCAAAAGGAGAAGAAAGAGGAAAAATGAAAGGAAGGAAGAAGAAGAAGAGGAGAAGGAGGAGAGGGAGGAGGATAAGAATAAGGAGAAGAAGGAGGAGAATAAGGAGAAGGAGCTCCTCCTTCTCCTTCTCCTTCTTCTTTTATTCTTCTTCTCCTCTTCCTTCTCCTTCTCCTCCTCCTCCTCCTGCTCCTCCTCCTCCTTCTTTTACTTCTTCCTTCTCCTTCTTCTTCCTCCTTCTTCCTCCTTCTCCTTCTCCTTCTTCTTTTCTTCTTCTTCTCCTCTTCCTTCTCCTTCTCCTCCTCCTCCTTCTCCTCCTCCTCCTTCTTTTACTTCTTCTTCTCTTTCTCTTCTTCTACGTAGCATAGACTCATCCAAGAAAAGCTAAATAGGCTAATTATCCTACGAAATGACATAATTAGCTTAGTTAGCTCCAAAATGACCCATTTAATAAAAAATGACCTATACTTAGCTAATTATCCTCGAAATGACATGATTAGCTCCAAAAAGGCATTCTTAGCCAATTTAGCGCGAAGAAGGGGACAAGAGGAGAAGAAAGAGGAAAAATGAAATGAAGGAAGAAGAAGAAGAGGAGAAGAAGAAGGAGGAGAGGGAGGAGGAGAAGAAGAAGAAGAGGGAGGAGAAGGAGAAGGAGCTCCTCCTTCTCCTTCTTCTTCCTCCTTCTTCCTCCTTCTCCTTCTTCTTCTCCTTCTCCTTCTCCTTCTTCTTTCCTTCTTCTTCTCCTCTTCCTTCTTCTTCACCTCCTCCTCCTCCTCCTTCTTTTACTTCTTCTTCTCTTTCTCTTCTTCTACGTAGGTTAGACTCATCCAAGAAAGGCTAAATTGGCTAATTATCCTACGAAATGACATAATTAGCTTAGTTAGCTCCAAAATGGCCTATTTAATAAAAAATGACCTATACTTAGCTAATTATCCTCGAAATGACATAATTAGCTCCAAAAAGGCATTCTTAGCCAATTTAGCCCGAAGAAGGGGCCAAAAGGAGAAGAAACAGGAAAAATGAAAGGAAGGAAGAAGAAGAAGAGGAGAAGAAGAAGGAGGAGAGGGAGGAGGAGAAGAAGAAGGAGAAGAAGGAGGACAAGGAGAAGGAGCTCCTCCTTCTCCTTCTTCTTCCTCCTTCCTCCTTCTCCTTCTCCTTCTTCTTCTCCTTCTCCTTCTTCTTTTCTTCTTCTTCTGCTCTTCCTTCTTCTTCTCCTCCTCCTCCTCCTCCTCCTCCTCCTTCTTTTACTTCTTCTTCTCTATCTCTTCTTCTACGTAGCTTAGACTCATCCAAGAAAGGCTAAATTGGCTAATTATCCTACTAAATGACATAATTAGCTTAGTTAGCTCCAAAATGGCCTATTTAATAAAAAATGACCTATACTTAGCTAATTATCCTCGAAATGACATAATTAGCTCCAAAAAGGCATTCTTAGCCAATTTAGCCCGAAGAAGGGGACAAGAAGAGAAAAAGAGGAAAAATGAAAGGAAGGAAGAGGAAGAAGAGGAGAAGAAGAAGGAGGAGAGGGAGGATGATAAGAAGAAGGAGAAGAAGGAGGAGAACGAGAAGGAGCTCCTCCTTCTCCTTCTTCTTCCTTCTTCTTCGTCCTTCTCCTTCTCCTTCTCCTTCTCCTTCTTCTTTTCTTCTTCTTCTCCTCTTCCTTCTCCTTCTCCTCCTCCTTCTCCTCCTCCTTCTTTTACTTCTTCTTCTCTTTCTCTTCTTCTACGTAGGTTAGACTCATCCAAGAAAGGCTAAATTGGCTAATTATCCTACGAAATGACATAATTACCTTAGTTAGCTCCAAAATGGCCTATTTAATAAAAAATGACCTATACTTAGCTAATTATCCTGGAAATGACATAATTAGCTCCAAAAAGGCATTCTTAGCCAATTTAGCCCGAAGAAGGGGCCAAAAGGAGAAGAACGAGGAAAAATGAAAGGAAGGAAGAAGAAGAAGAGGAGAAGGAGGAGAGGGAGGAGGATAAGAAGAAGGAGAAGAAGGAGGAGAATAAGGAGAAGGAGCTCCTCCTTCTCCTTCTCCTTCTTCTTTTCTTCTTCTTCTCCTCTTCCTTCTCCTTCTCCTCCTCCTCCTCCTCCTCCTCCTTCTTTGACTTCTTCCTTCTCCTTCTTCTTCCTCCTTCTTCCTCCTTCTCCTTCTCTTTCTTCTTTTCTTCTTCTTCTCCTCTTCCTTCTCCTTCTCCTCCTCCTCCTCCTCCTCCTTATTTTACTTCTTCTTCTCTTTCTCTTCTTCTACGTATCATAGACTCATCCAAGAAAAGCTAAATAGGCTAATTATCCTATGAAATGACATAATTAGCTTAGTTAGCTCCAAAATGACCCATTTAATAAAAAATGACCTATACTTAGCTAATTATCCTCGAAATGACATAATTAGCTCCAAAAAGGTATTCTTAGCCAATTTAGCCCGAAGAAGGGGACAAGAGGAGAAGAAAGAGGAAAAATGAAAGGAAGGAAGAAGAAGAAGAGGAGAAGAAGAAGGAGGAGAGGGAGGAGGAGAAGAAGAAGAAGAAGGAGGAGAAGGAGAAGGAGCTCCTCCTTCTCCTTCTTCTTCCTCCTTCTTCCTCCTTCTCCTTCTTCTTCTCCTTCTCCTTCTTATTTTCTTCTTCTTCTCCTCTTCCTTCTTCTTCACCTCCTCCTCCTCCTCCTCCTCCTCCTTCTTTTACTTCTTCTTCTCTTTCTCTTCTTCTACGTAGGTTAGACTCATCCAAGAAAGGCTAAATTGGCTAATTATCCTACGAAATGACATAATTAGCTTAGTTAGCTCCAAAATGGCCTATTTAATAAAAAATGACCTATACTTAGCCAATTATCCTCGAAATGACATAATTAGCTCCAAAAAGGCATTCTTAGCCAATTTAGCCCGAAGAAGGGGCCAAAAGGAGAAGAAACAGGAAAAATGAAAGGAAGGAAGAAGAAGAAGAGGAGAAGGAGGAGGATAAGAAGAAGGAGAAGAAGGAGGAGAAGAAGGAGAAGGTGCTCCTCCTTCTCCTTCTCCTTCTTCTTTTCTTCTTCTTCTCCTCTTCCTTCTCCTTCTCCTCCTCCTCCTCCTCCTCCTTTTACTTCTTCCTTCTCCTTCTTCTTCCTCCTTCTTCCTCCTTCTCCTTCTCCTTCTTCTTTTCTTCTTCTTCTCCTCTTCCTTCTCCTTCTCCTCCTCCTCCTCCTCCTCCCTCTTTTACTTCTTCTTCTACATAGCATAGACTCATCCAAGAAAGGCTAAATAGGCTAATTATCCTACGAAATGACATAATTAGCTTAGTTAGCTCCAAAATGACCCATTTAATAAAAAATGACCTATACTTAGCTAATTATCCTCGAAATGACATAATTAGCTCCAAAAAGGCATTCTTAGCCAATTTAGCCCGAAGAAGGGGATACGAGGAGAAGAAAGAGGAAAAATGAAAGGTAGGAAGAAGAAGAAGAGGAGAAGAAGAAGGAGGAGAGGGAGGAGGAGAAGAAGAAGGAGAAGAAGGAGGAGAAGGAGAAGGAGCTCCTCCTTCTCATTTTCTTCCTCCTTATACTTCTCCTTCTTCTTCTCCTTCTCCTTCTCCTTTTCTTCTTCTTCTCCTCTTCCTTCTTCTTCTCCTCCTCCTCCTCCTCCTCCTCCTTCTTTTACTTCTTCTTCTCTATCTCTTCTTCTACGTAGCTTAGACTCATCCAAGAAAGGCTAAATTGGCTAATTATCCTACGAAATGACATAATTAGCTTAGTTAGCTCCAAAATGGCCTATTTAATAAAAAATGACCTATACTTAGCTAATTATCCTCAAAATGACATAATTAGATCCAAAAAGGCATTCTTAGCCAATTTAGCCCGAAGAAGGGGACAAGAAGAGAAAAGGAGGAAAAATGAAAGAAGGAAGAGGAAAAATGATAAGAAGGAAGAGGAAAAAGGAGAAGAAAGAGGAAAAATGAGAAGAAGGGGACAAAAGGATAAGAAGAAGGAGAAGAAGGAGAAGAAGAAGGAGAAGAAGGAGAAGAAGAAGGAGAAGAAGCTTCATCTTCTTCTCCTCTTCCTTCTCCTTCTCCTCCTCCTCCTCCTCCTCCTCCTTTTTCTTCTCTTTCTCCTCTTCCTTCTCCTTCTCCTCCTCCTCCTCCTCCTCCCTCTTTTACTTCTTCTTCTCTTTCTCTTCTCCTATAGTTAGCTAGGGTTCCACCTAAATGACATAATTAGCTTAGTTAGCTCCTAAATGGTCTATACTTAGCTAATTTCTCTCCGAAATAACCTATATATACACTACTTCATCTAGTATTATTTTTCTAACTTTCTTATTTGTCATTTTGCAGATTACCTTCACTTCATGGGAAGCTTGGTTGATGGAATGCTTGAAGATGATTTCTTGTACCATGGGTTGTATTGAAACTATTGTAGTATATGAATATATGAAACTTTGTATGCACGTGGATGAAACTGGTGTAATATATGGTTTGGTACGGATGTAACTTGAATAATATGTATGCACTATGGATGAGAGTTATTTTAATATGGTTATGAGTACGGAAAGAAATTTATTTAAGTCAAATATATATATATCCTGATTATTGTTAAAAATGCTGGATATAACAAAAAATAAATAAAAAAGGGGCTGGTTCCCCTCTTTGCCGTCTGCCAACACATGGCAAAGGGGGGGAGGCACATGGCAAAGGGGGAATCTGCCCCTCTCTCTCTCCCCTCTTTGCCGTCTGCCAACACATGGCAAAGGGGGAAGGCACATGGCAAAGGGGGAATCTGACCCCTCTCTCTCCCCTCTTTGCCGTCTACCCCCACATGGCAAAGGGGGGAGGCACATGGCAAAGGGGGAATCTGCCCCCTCTCTCTCCCCTCTTTGCCGTCTGCCAACACATGGCAAAGGGGGGAAGGCACATGGCAAAGGGGGAATCTGCCCCCTCTCTCTCCCATCTTTGCCATCTGCCAACACATGGCAAAGGGGGGAAGGCACATGGCAAAGGGGGAATCTGCCCCCTCTCTCTCCCATCTTTGCCGTCTACCAACACATGGCAAAGGGGGGAAGGCACATGGCAAAGGGGGAATCTGCCCCCTCTCTCTCCCCTCTTTGCCGTCTGCCCCCACATGGCAAAGGGGGGAAGGCACATGGCAAAGGGGGAATCTGCCCCCTCTCTCTCCCCTCTTTGCCGTCTGCCCCCACATGGCAAAGGGGGTAAGGCAGACGGTAAAGAGAGGAGGCCTGCCGTTAACACTTAACGGGGATGTTGCAATATATGCCGTCCCATTTATTTTGCCGTCTGCCCCCTCATGGCAAAGATTCTTTGCCGTCCGCTTTGTGAAAGCAGACGACAAAGAGCCTCTTCACCGGATTTTTTTTGCCGTCTACTTTGCCATGAGGGGGCAGACGACAAAGCCTTTGTCGTCTGTGGTTGCCCCCTTTGCCATCCGCCTTGGCAGACGGCAAATTTCTGAATTTCAGTAGTGAAAGTAATATGGCTCTTTGAAAGCTAAACAGGTATGCATACAAGAGCCACTAAACATTGTAACCAATATCTTCTACCTAGACCCAAAGAAAAAGAAAACTATTTACACGGGAAAGCTTCCAACAAGCAAAAGAAGAAAGGAAAATCTTTTTGGGTTTTCTCAGAAGGACACAAAACAAGAAAACAAGAAAACGAAAATAAACTAGCATGGATAATACAGTGGCAATGTGTAAACACCGACTAACAAACTGAAAGCATAAGCATGAATGTATAGTTGGTGAGACCACGTACTCCCCCAAGCTTAGGCTTTTGGCCTAGCTTGGTCTACTCCCAAGGAGGGAAATAACCAGCTCCGGGATACTCCGGAGCGGACTGTGGATGCCACTGCTGTGTGACCTCCTCTGGCTCACACTGATAAATTGGCGTCTGGTACTCGACTGGCGGCTCGGGCACGGGCACCTGTGGTTGGGCCAAGCCCCAATAAGCGTAGATGTGCAAGGGCATAATAATGTACCTTCCTGCATAAAGGTTGAACAAAGAAGGAGCACGCAAAGTAAGTCTCTCGAGTACCCTCACTAAATACCAGGTTATAAATCATCCGTCTACTAGCATCTCTATCCAGAAAATCATGGCGAACCATGCTGTCATAATCCACATATTTCTCAGGAAGAAGCATATCTCCTTCCTCCCCCAGTCTAACGGGTATCTCAAAGTGTGTGGGAAGACAGGTAGCATAGATACCTCCATAGACGACACCTTTGGAACGGTTTGTGTTCAACCGCTGAGCTACTATAGCACCTAGGTTGTAAGTCTTAGTGCTATAAAGGCCTTCGCGCAAAACCACAAGGTCTAGAGAGGTAAGTGATCCAGCCTCCCCACGGACAATCAAACATTTTCCCACAAATAATGAGAAGTACCGAAGCACAGAAAAATGTATGCTAGCAATTCTAGCGCGAGACACTCCTCTCTCCTCTCCAACAGCAATAGTACCTATGAAATCTTCCAAGTCCCGTGGACGAGGATCATGAATATCCCCAACATAAGGTAATTTGCACACATTGCAAAAATCCTGTAGTGTCATGTACTAGGGGATATCGTATAACATGAACTCAACCATGGGAGGATTCTTCCTCGAATAAAAGTTGAAGCTTTGAACGAATATACTGGTGAGGAGGAGGTGTTGTGGGCACTTATCTTCAATGAACGCGGTAAGACCTGCGTTCTCCACCAATTAATAAAAGTCTTCATAAAGCCCGGCGACACGCAAAAATTCATCACTTGGCCACTCGCACGCTCGAACTTCTGTGACTCGAGGAACCACGTACTTGGGGTGGTTCTTCTCATCCTCCTTGGGGTTATGGCTTGAAGAGCCTCTCAAGAACCTCCTCATCTTTTTTCCTTTTCTAGCTCTGAAAAATTCTGAAATTTTTAGAGACTTTGAAAGAAAAGTGAATAAAGATTAACCCAACTCGTAGCAACTACTCCTACTAGTGCCTAGAGACCGTATCACGCACTAAAACTACTTGGGACCAGCTAAAATCAACATTTCAAGCTCAAGAACAGGGTCACCAAGGTAGCTAGAATACGCGAAGGATAAAGCACTAGAGTAGAAACTAATTGGACCAATGGAGGAGTCACTTACCAAGGAGTAATTTCACCAAAATGGTTCAGAGAATGGTGCTTTGAGCAAGGAGATCGAAAATCACAGCCAAATGAGCAAGAACACGGGTTTGAGTTGCGAAACGATTTTTTCACGAGGTAGAAGAAGAGGATGGGAGCTGGAATGAGTGGAGGGGGTCCCTGTGGGCCCCACAAGCTTGGTGGCCACGGCCAGGGGGGAGCCTACGGCGTCGGGGCTTGTGGCCCACTGGTGTGGGCCCCAGGCCATCTCTCAGTCCCAGTATTTTTCAAATATTCCAGAAAAAATCATACTAGATTTTCACAACGTTCGCAAAACTTTTATTTTCTGGGTACTTTTCCACCGGACGCTAAGACAGAAAACAGGGAAAACTAAACTAAACCTATCATTTTTCTTCTAAGCAACAGAAAGTGAAAGCTTAAAACAGAGGTATGTGACTCTTTGATTCATCCATTTCATGGTCATCGATAGAAATCCATCAATGGGGTTGATCAAATCCTCATGACAAAACTTTCTTGAATCGCAAAAGAGAGCGGTGAATTTCATATAGCCACTAAGTCACCTCAATGGGGATATGAATCTCCCCAACAAGCAAATCATACCTCATCTTAACACGAGAAATAGGGCATTCAAAGCTCCCAATAAGAATTGATGAAGTTTTGTCGATAGCATTGATGCAATGTACTTGATATCGTTTCTTCGGTAAGTGCATTGTATGCTCATTACCGTTGACATGGAAAGTGACATTGCCTTTGTTGCAATCTATAACAGCCCCTGCAGTGTTTAAAAAGGGTCTTCCGAGGATGACAGCCATGGCATCGTCCTCGGGAATATCCAAGATAACAAAGTCTGTTAAGATAGTGGTGTTAGCAACCACAACAGGCACATCCTCACAAATGCCGACAGGGAAAGCAGTTGATTTGTCGGCCATTTGCAGAGAAATTTGAGTGGGTGTCAACTTATCCAGTTCAAGTCTACGATAAAGAGAGAGAGGCATAACACTAACACCGGCTCCAAGGTCACGTAAGGCAGTTCTTACATAGTTTCCTTTAATGGAGCAAGGTATAATGGGCACTCCGGGTTCACCAAGTTTCTTAGGAGTTCCACCTTTGACAGTGTAATTAGCAAGCATAGTGGAGATCTCAAGATCTGGTATCTTCTGTTTATTAGTCATGATATCTTTCATGTACTTGGCATATGGAGACATTTTGAGCATATCAATTAATCGCATCTGCAGAAAGACGGGTCTTAACATTTCAATAAAGCGTTCAAAATCCTCATCATCCTTTTTCTTGGATGGCTTAGGAGGAAAGGGCATAGGTCTCTGAACCCATGGCTCCCTTTCTTTACCATACTTCCTAGAAGTGAAGTCATTCTTATCATATCTCTTAGGTAGTGGGTTACCAGGATTAACCGTAGGTACAATCTCCACATCCTTATCATTGGTAGGTTGAGCATCATTATGAACATCGCTATCCATATTGTCACCAGGTTCATGTTCATCACCAGATTGTGTTTCTGCATCAGACGCAGAAATATCATTTGGTTCTTGAGGTGTGACAGTATTTGGTGAACTGACATGTAAGTTTCTATCATCCTTCTTCTTCTTAGGATGACTGGGTATATCAGCATTAATTCCTTGAGAATCTTGATCAATTCTCTTAGGATGGCCTTTGATACGTCTCAAACGTATCTATAATTTTTGATGGGTTCATGCTGTTATCTTGTCAACTTTGGATGTTTTATGTACCTTTTATATCTTTTTTGGGACTAACTTATTAATTCAGTGCCAAGTGCCAGTTCCTGTTTTTTTGTGTGTTTTTGACTCTTTTCAGATGTGATTTTGGAACAGAGTCCAAACGGAATAAAATCCCCGAAATAATTTTTTCCAGAACGGAAGAAGATTAGGGGACTTGAGGGCCAAGGCAGGAGAGCCACAAGGGGGCCCACAAGCCCTGTAGCCGCCACCAGGGGGGCGACGACTACCAGGCTTGTGGCCTCCCTGGCGCGCCCCTGACCTAGCTCCTTCACCTATATATTCCCTAAAATCCAGAAAACAATTAGGGCATCCACGAAAACAATTTTCCGCCGCCGCAAGCTTCCGTTTCCGCAAGATCTTATCTGGAGACCCTTCCCGGTGCCCTGTCGGAGGGGACTTTGGAGTTGGAGGGTTCTACATCAACATCATCGCCTCTCCAATGACCCGTGAGTAGTTCACTTCAGACCTACGGGTCCGTAGTTAGTAGCTAGATGACTTCTTCTCTCTCTTGGATCTTCAATACAAAGTTCTCCATGATCTTCATGGAGATCTATCCGATGTAATCCTCTTTGGCGGTGTGTTTGTCGAGATCCGATGAATTGTGGATTTGTGATCAGATTATCTATGATTTATATTTGAGTCTTTGCTGATTTCTTATATGCATGATTTGATATCCTTGTAAGTCTCTCCGAGTCCTGGGTTTTGTTTGGCCAACTAGATCTATGATTCTTGCAATGGGAGAAGTGCTTGGTTTTGGGTTCATACCGTGTGGTGACCTTTCCCAGTGACAGAAGGGGCAGCAAGGCACGCATCGTGTTGTTGCCATCAAGGGTAACAAGATGGGCTTTTATCGTAGATATGAGATTGTCCATCTACATCATGTCATCTTGCTTAAGGCGTTACTCTGTTCTTTTGGACTTAATACACTAGATGCATGATGGATAGCGGTCGACGTGTGCAGTAATAGTAGTAGATGCAGAAAGTATCGGTCTACTTGTTTTGGACGTGATGCCTATAGATATAATCATTTCCTTAGATAACGTCACGACTTTGCACGGTTCTATGAATTGCTCGACAGTAATTTTACTTTGCTTTGTTTCTTTTTGCTTTCAGTTCTCACTTGGCAAACAATCTATAAGGGATTGACAACCCCTTCATAGCGTTGGGTGCAAGCTCTTTGTGTTTGTGCAGGTACTTGTGACAATCCTTCACTGGATCGATACCTTGGTTCTCAAAACTGAGGGAAATACTTACCGCCGCTGTGCTACATCACCCTTTCCACTTCGAGGGAACACCAACGCAAGGCTCCAAGGCCACGGGGGAATCCTTTGCATATTTGCCAAGGAAGTCCCTAAAGGCGTAGTGGTAGCAGAAGGATTCCTCGTGACATTGCTGAGGAGTATCAAGAGAAGAATAGTCTCCTGTCAACACGCTTGTTTCTGGCACCGTTGGAAGGTATTTTGTTGTAGTAGCAGAAGTATTTCTGGTGTCGTTGCCGGGGAAGGAGAGATCTGTCCAAGTAGGTGTCAAAAACTCATCTCTTGCATTTACCTTTTTTGCCAGTTGCCTCTCGTTTTCCTCTCCCCCACTTCACATTTGCCGTTTTCTTTTACCTTTCTCCTTTGCCATTTCCTTTTGCCTTTTTGCCATTTTCCTTAACCGGTTTTCTTGCTTGCTTGTGTGCTTGTTTGTTTGTTGAAGTCATCATGGCTGAAAACACTAAACTTTTCGACTTCTCGAGTACCAATAATAATGATTTTATTAGTACTCCGATTGCTCCCGCCACTAGTGCGGAATTGTATGAAATCAACGCAGCTTTGCTGAATCTTGTTATGAAAGAGCAATTCTCTGGCCTTCCTAGTGAAGATGCCACATCCCATCTCAATACCTTCATTGAGCTTTGTGATATGCAAAAGAAAAGAGATGTGGATAATGATGTGATTAAGTTGAAGCTTTTTCCTTTCTCGTTGCGAGATCGCGCAAAAACTTGATTTTCTTCTTTGCCTAAAAATAGTATAGATTCTTGGGATAAGTGCAAAGATGCTTACATATCCAAGTATTTTCCGCCGGCTAAGATTATCTTCCTACGTAACGATATCATGAATTTCAAGCAACTTGATCATGAAAACGTTGCACAATCTTGGGAGAGGATGAAGTTAATGATTAGATATTGTCCCGCTCATGGCTTGAGTTTGTGGATGATTATACAAATCTTTTATGCTGGCTTGAATTTTGCTTCTCGCAACATCTTGGACACCGCCTCAGGTGTAATGTTCATGGAAATCACGTTAGGAGACGCTACAAAACTCCTAGACAATATCATGACCATCTACTCTCAGTGGCACACTGAAATGTCATCTGCTAGCAAAAAGGTAGACGCTATAGAAGAAATTAACTCTCTTAGTGCTAAGATGGACGATTTGATGAATTTGGTTGCTAGTAGAAATTCTCCTTTAGATCCTAATGACATGCCACTATCTTCCTTGATTGAGAGTAGCAACGCTAGTTTGGACATTAATTTTGATGGTAGGAACAATTTTGGCAACAACAATGCTTTTAGAGGAAACTATGTTCCTAGGCCTTTTCCTAGTAACTCATCTAACAATTATGGCAATTCCTACAACAACACTTATGGAAATCACAACAAATTGCCCTCTGATTTAGAGAGTAATATCAAAGAGTTCATCAACTCTAAAAAGATTTTCAATGCGTCCATAGAGGAAAAGCTACTCAAAATAGATGATTTGGCTAAGAGCGTTGATAGGATGTCTTGTGATATTGATGTTTTGAAAGTTAGATATGCTCCTCCCAAGGTCAACTTGGATGAAACTTTAAAAGCTATGCGTGTCTCCATGAATGAGAGCAAAGAAAGAACCGCCCAAATTCGCGCTAGGCATGAATGGTTTAAAAGGGTGCGTTCTAGTGATGCAAATCACGAAGATCTTAAAGTGCTTGGTGTGACTCCTCATGAATCTTTGTTTTCGCGTGTCAAACTTATTGATGAAGGGGCTGGATATGAATCCACTTTGGTTGAAAACGCCCCAATGATTCGGAGTCCACCTATCTTGATGGTAAAGGTGTCGAGAGTGTAGTAGAAGAAATCAAAATATTGGGTAGTAATGAAACTCCCACTTTGGATTTCAAGGAATTCAATTATGATAGTTGCTCCTTGTTTGAATGCATTTCCTTGATGCAATCAATTGCAAACTCTCCACATGCTTATAGCCAAAGCAAAGCCTTTACCGCGCATATCGTAGATGCTATGATGCAATCTCTTGAAGAGAAGCTCGAATTAGAAGTCTCTATACCTAGAAAACTTCATGATGAGTGGGAACCTACTATCAAAATAAAGATCAAAAACTATGAATGCAATGCTTTGTGTGATTTGGGTGCTAGTGTTTCCGCGATTCCAAAGTCTTTATGTGATATTCTTGGTTTTCATGAGATTCAAGTGTGTTTTCTTAATTTGCATCTTGCGGATTCTACGGTCAAGAAACCCGTGGGAAGGATCGATGATGTTCTTATTGTTGCAAATAAGAACTATGTACCCGTGGATTTCACTGTACTTGACATAGATTGCAATCCTTCATGTCCCATTATTCTTGGTAGACCTTTCCTAAGGACTATTGGTGCTATCATCGATATGAAGGAAGGGAATATTAGATTTCAATTTCCTCTAAAGAAGGGCATGGAGCATTTTCCTAGAAAGAAAATAAGATTGCCTTATGAATCTATGATGAGGGCTACTTATGGTTTGAGCACCAAAGATGACTATAGGTGATTCCATCACCTTTTTCCTAGCTAAGGGCGTTAAACAATAGCGCTTGTTGGAGGCAACCCAATGAAAATATCCTTTTTCTTTCTGTTATGATTGTGTTTTTTGTGTTTCTTTTTGCATTTGTGCCAAGCAAAACCGTTATGATTAGTCTTGGGGATGATAGTTTGGTCATGCTGGAAAAGACAGAAAATTTGTGCTCACGAAAAGAATTTTCATTTTTTTCTGTAAGAGCTTTTGAGTTGATTCTTTTTTCTGCTGATTGCTACGCAAATTCTTCAGACTGTCGTAATTTACAGAATTTTTTAAGTACCAGAAGTATACGAAGTTTACATATTTCTACAGACTGGTTTGCTGTTAACATATTCAGTTTTTGTTGTGTTGGTTGCTTATTTTGATGAAACTATGGATAGCATCGGGGGGTATTAGCCATGGAAGATTGGAAATATAGTAACCCAACATCAACATTAGCAGAATTTAAGTTTGCTACAGTACCTCAAGAAGTGGTGGTTTGCTTTCTTATACTAATGTTATCACGAGTTTCTGTTTAAGTTTCGTGTTGTGAAGTTTTCAAGTTTTGGGTGAAGTTCTTATGGACAAAAAATAAAGAGTGGAAAGAGCTCAAGCTTGGGGATGCCCAAGGCACCCCAAGATGATTCAAGGATGCCGTAAAATCCTAAGCTTGGGGATGCTCCGGGAAGGCATCCCCTCTTTCGTCTTCAATCCATCGGTAACGTTACTTGGGTCTATATTTTTATTCACCACATGTTATGTGTTTTGCTTGGAGCGTCTTGTATCATAGGAGTATTTTATTTTTGTTGTGTCACAATCATCCTTGCTGCACACCTAGAGAGAGAGACATGCACTCACTGTGATTTTGTCGAGCTTCACTTATATCCTTTGGTAGACAATTCAGCCCACATGTGCTTCACTTATATCTTTTGAGCTAGTTGATTTTGCTCTATGTTCTTCACTTACTTCTTTTAGAGCACGGAAGCGCGTGGCTTGGTAGTTGATCTACGCTATGTAAGTAGTCTCAAAAAGGGGTAGTTATCCAAAGGGATATGAAAACTTCCATCTATATGTGCATTGAATAGTTAGAGAAGTTTGATTCACCTCAATTAGTTTTGAGTTGTGGTTGTGGTAATATTGAAGTTATGCTAGTAAGGTGTTGTGGATCTAGAAATACTTGTGTTGAAGTTAGTGATTCCCGTAGCATGCACGTATGGTGAACCGCTATGTGATGAAGTCTGAGCATGATTAGTCTATTGATTGTCATCCTTTGTGTGGCGGTCGGGATCGCGCGATGGTTTATACCTACAGTATGCGTTGAATGCTTTGTTTCGATTACTACAAAAACTTTTGCAACAAGTATAGGAGTTCTTCATGACTAATGTTGAGTCCATGGTTTAGATGCACTTTCACCTTCCACCATCACTATCTTCTTAGTGCCGTGCAACTTTTGCCGGTGCACAGAACCCACCATTAGCCTCCCTCAAAACAACCACCATACCTACCTACTGTGGCTTTTTCAAAGCTATTCCGAGATATATTGCCATGCATCTACCACCATGACATGTGCCACCACTTCTACATTGCCATTGCATGATCGTAAGATAGCTAGCATGATGTTTCCATTAATGTCTATGCCATGCTAGATCATTGTCACGTACACTACCGAAGGCATTCCATATAGAGTCATCATTGTTCTAAGTTTTGAGTTGTAAGTGTGATGATCATCATTGATGGAGAATTGTCCCATGTGAGGAAATAAAAGAGGCCAAAGATTCCCACAAAAAAAAAGAGGTCAAAGAGCCTACCAAAAAAATGATAGAAAAAGAGAGAAGGGATAATGCTACTATCCTTCCACACTTGTGCTTATTAAGCACCATGATCTTCATGATTGAGACTCTATCGTTTTGTCACCACCATATAGCTAGTGGGAAATTTTCATTATATAACTTGGATTGTATATTCCAATGATAGGCTTCCTCAAATTTTCCTTAGGTCTTCGTGAGCAAGCAAGTTGGATGCACACCCACTAGTTTTCTTTAAGAGCTTTCACATACTCTTAGCTCTAGTGCATCATTTGTATGACAATCCCTACTCACTCACATTAATATCTATTGATGAGCATCTCCACAGCTCATTGATATTCCTAGTTAATGTGACCATCTTCTCCTTGTTTGTCTTGCAAGCTCCACCACACTCCACACCACTTATAGTGCTAAAACCATGGCTCACGCTCATGTATTGCGTGAGAGTTGAAAAGGTTTGAGAAAGTAAAGGTGTGAAAACAATTACTTGGCCAATATCGGGGTTGTGCATGATTTAAATTCGTTGTGCAAGGATGATAGAGCATAGCCGAACTATATTATTTTGTAGGGATAAGTTTCTTTTGGCCTTGTTATTTTGAAAGTTCATGATTACCCTGCTAGTTTGCTTGAATTATTATTATCTCCACTTCAATAGCAAACTATTGTTTGGAATCTAATGGATCCGAACATTCACGTCATATAAGAGGAGTTACAAAGGACGTCTATGCTAGGTAGCATGAAAGCATCAAAAATTCATTCTTTATCACTTCCCTACTCGAGGACGAGCAGGAGTTAAGCTTGGGGATGCTTGATACGTCTCAAACGTATCTATAATTTTTGATGGTTTTAAGCTGTTATCTTGTCAACTTTGGATGTTTTATGTACCTTTTATATCTTTTTTGGGACTAACTTATTAATTCAGTGCCAAGTGCCAGTTCCTGTTTTTCTGTGTTTTTGACTCTTTTCAGATATGATTTTGGAACGGAGTCCAAACGGAATAAAATCCCCGAAATAAATTTTTCCAGAACGGAAGAAGATCAGGGGACTTGAGGGCCAAGGCAGGAGAGCCACAGGGGGCCCACATGCCCTGTAGCCGCCACCAGAGGGGCGGCGGCTACCACGCTTGTGGCCTCCCTGGCGCCCCCCTGACCTAGCTCCTTCGCCTATATATTCCCTAAAATCCAGAAAAAAATCAGTGCATCCACGAAAACACTTTTCCGCCGCCAGAAGCTTCCGTTTCCGCGAGATCTCATCTGGAGACCCTTCCAGGTGCCCTGCCGGAGGGGACTTTGGAGTTGGAGGGCTTCTACATCAACATCATCGCCTCTCCAATGACTCGTGAGTAGTTCACTTCAGACCTACGGGTCCGTAGTTAGTAGCGAGATGGCTTCTTCTCTCTCTTGGATCTTCAATACAAAGTTCTCCATGATCTTCATGGAGATCTATCCGATGTAATCCTCTTTGGCGATGTGTTTGTCGAGATCCGATGAATTGTGGATTTGTGATCATATTATCTATGATATATATTTGAGTCTTTGCTGATTTCTTATATGCATGATTTGATATCCTTGTAAGTCTCTCCGAGTCCTGGGTTTTGTTTGGCCAACTATATCTACGATTCTTGCAATGGGAGAAGTTCTTGGTTTTGGGTTCATACCGTGTGGTGACCTTTCCCAGTGACAGAAGGGTCAGCAAGGCACGCATCGTGTTGTTGCCATTAAGGGTAACAAGATGGGCTTTTATCGTAGATACGAGATTGTCCATCTACATCATGTCATATTGCTTAAGGGGATACTCTGTTCTTTTGGACTTAATACACTAGATGCATGCTGGATAGCGGTCGACGTGTGGAGTAATAGTAGTAGATGCAGAAAGTATCGATCTACTTGTTTTGGACGTGATACCTATAGATATAATCATTGCCTTAGATAACGTCACGACTTCGCGCGGTTCTATCAATTGCTCGACAGTAATTCGTTCACCCACCATCTACTTGCTTTCATGAGAGAAGCCACTAGTGAACACTACGGCCCCCGGGTCTATTCAAAACTATCGTTTCCACTTTCGCTTTTACTTTGTGTTGTTTCTTTTCGCTTTCAGTTCTCACTTGGCAAACAATCTATAAGGGATTGACAACCCCTTCATAGCGTTGGGTGCAAGCTCTTTGTGTTTGTGCAGGTACTTGTGACAATCCTTCACTCGATCGATACCTTGGTTCTCAAAATTGAGGGAAATACTTACCGCCATTGTGCTACATCACCCTTTCCGCTTCGAGGGAACACCAACGCAAGGCTCCAAGGCCACGGGGGAATCCTTTGCATATTTTCCAAGAAAGTCCCTAAAGGCGTAGCCGTAGCAGAATGATTCTTGGTGCCGTTGCTGAGGAGTATCAAGACAAGAATAGACAACCGTCAACACGCTTGTGTCTGGCGCCGTTGGAAGGTCTTTTGTTGCAGTAGCATCCTTCAGGATACACAGGTTCCTGAGTCATTTTACCGCCTCTAGTAATGACTCTGACAGAGTTGTCATTTAATTCATTGAGCAAGTCATTCTGAGCTTTAAGTACTTGTTCTACCTGAGTAGTAATCATAGAGGCATGTTTACTCAGAAGCTTCAGATCATCAACATTTCTTTCCACACAAGCACTTAAATGATTAAGCATACGAGTACTTTGTTCCAAATGTCTGCTAACATAATCATTGAAACTCTATTGTTTGGCAACAAAGTTGTCAAATTCATCAAAGCATAGGCTAGCAGGTTTGTCAAAAGGAATATCACTCTCATCAAACCTACGCAGAAGAATTCACTTCTACTACCTCTATCGGGTTATCGAGACCATGGATCTCTTCGATAGGCTGTAGATTTTTGACATCTTCAGATCTAATGCCTTTCTCTTGCATAAATTTCTTGGCTTCTTGCATATCTTCGGGACTGAGGAATAGAATACCTCTTTTCTTAGGAGTTGGCTTAGGAAGTGGTTTGGGGATAGTCCAAGCATTATCGTTGATCAAGATGTTATTCAGTAGAATCTCACCTTGTTCTATAGTTCGTTCCCTAAAACACAACTCGCACAACTATCTAAGTGGTCTCTAGAAGCATCGGTAAGTCCGTTATAGAAGATATCCAGAATCTCGTTCTTGTTAAGAGGGTGATTGGGCAAAGCATTCTGTAGCTGGATGAGCCTCCCCAAGCTTGTGGGAGACTCTCTTCTTTGAGTCGAGCAAAGTTGTATATTTCCTGCAAGGCAGCTTGCTTCTTATGGGCAGGGAAATATTTCTCACAGAAGTAATAGACCATATCCTGGGGACTACTCACACATCCAGGAGCAAGAGAAGTGAACCAGGCTTTAGCATCATCCTTTAGAGAGAAAGGAAACAACTTAAGGATATGGTAGTAGCGGATCTTCTCTTCACTAGTGAAAAGGGTGGCTATGTCGTGTAGTTTGGTAAGATGGGCTACGACCGTCTCAGACTCAAAACCGTGGAAAGGATAAGATTCGACTACAGAGATTATCTCAGGGTCGACAGAGAATTCATAATCCTCATCGGTGATAAAGATAGGTGAAGTGGCAAACTTCGGGTCGTATCTCATCCTAGCTTTCCGAGATTTTTCCTTCCACTTGATAAGTAATTTCTCAGCGTCATAGGCATCCTTACATGCAAGAAAATCCTCAGCTATCTCTCCCTCCATAACATAGCCCTCAGGTATATCAGGCAATTCATATCTAGGAGAGTTAGATCTAGCAGGAGCAAAAGCAGGTTCTATCTCAATAGTATCGGCAGTTTCAGAAGCATCACGAGCATTAGTAGTAACTCTAGCAATATGAGCATCAAGGAATACCCCTAGTGGTATATCAGGCAAAGTAGTATCTCTAGCAGTATCAAGCATAGCATCTCTAGTAGTATCAGGCATAACATCTCTAGCAGTATCACGCATAGCATCTCTAGCAGTATCAGGCATATCATCTCTAGTAGTATCAGACATAACATCTCTAGCAGTATCAGGCATATCATCTCTAGAAGTATCAGGCATAGCATCTCTAGCAGTATCAGGCATAGCATCTCTAGCAGTATCAGAAAAAGCAGTATCAAGCATAGTAGCATCATAAGCATCATCAAGCACATGCGACATATCAATATTTCTAGCAGGAGGTGGTGTCGCAAACTTACTCATAACTGAAGGTGAATCAAGTGCAGAGCTAGATGGCAGTTCCTTACCTCCCCTCGTAGTTGAGGGCAAGACTTTGGTTTTTGGATCTTTCGGATTCTTCATAGTGATCAGCAGATATAAATCCCATGTGACTCAGAGAATATAGCTATCCCTCCCCGGCAACGGCGCCAGAAAAATGCTGTTGACGTGCAACTATTCCTTACTTGATGCCTCCATGGCAACAGAGCCAGAAAAGAGCTACTTCGAGTTGCTCAACAATTAGAAATTGTCTTGCAATAGCCCACCAACGCGTGGGATTGCGGCAGTTTTCGAGGGTAGAGTATTCAACCCAAATTTGTTGGTTCGCGCGACGGGAAGTCAAAGAATATTCTCAAGTATTAGCAGCTGAATGTGTCAGATTTAACCACACCTGAAAGATTAGTATCTGCAAGGAAAGTATCAGTAGCAAAGTAGTATGATAGCAATGGTGCCAGAAACGATCTGTTGACGAGGCATACTATTCCTAACGGTTGTATCAATGGCGCTAGAAAAGTATTGTAGCAGGTAGCAGTAGTGTAACGATTAACACCAGTGGCAAGGAACGGCAGTAGTGAAAGCAGCAGCAGGAAAAAGCAAGTAACATTAGCAGCAAGTGACAGTAGCAGCAACGGTAGTAACAGCAGCAGTAGGAGAGCAAAACTAGTAACAGCAGCAGTGGGACAAACTCGTAGGCAATGGGTCGGTGATTTGTCGGATGACATTCATCATGCAACACTTATAACACGGAGAGATATGTGGCTAGCTCCCTTTCGTCAATGTGATGTAGGCATGCATTCCGTGTGTCGTCATATGTGCTAAGGGAAAAGAACTTGCATGACATGTATTGTCCATCCCTCCCGTGGTAGCAGGATCCAAATGGATACTACGGGATATTAAGGTTCTCCTTTTAATAAAGAACCGGACCAACGCATTAGCACTTGGTGAACACATGAACTCCTCAAACTATGGTCATCACCGGGAGTGGTTCCGGTTATTGTCACTCCGGGGTTGCCAGATCATAACACATAGTAGGTAACTACAACTTGCAAGATCGGATCTAAAACACACATATATTGGTGACAACATAATAATTTCAGATCTGAAATCATGGCACTCCGGTCCTAGTGACAAGCATTAAGCATGGCAAAGTAGTATCAACATCAATCTCACAACATAGTGGATACTAGGGATCAATCCCCGTCAAAACTAACTCGATTACATGATAGATCTCATCCTACCCATCACCGCCTAGCGAGCCTACGAATAGATTACTCATGAATGATGAAGAGCTTCATGGAATTGGAGAGGGAAGAAGGTTGATGATGACGATGGCGACGATCTCCTTGATCCGGAGCCCAAAACGGACTCCAGATCTGTCCTCGAGATGAAGAACAGGATGTGGCGGCGACTCCGTGTCGCAAAAGCGATGAAATCTTCTCTCTTGATTTTTTCCGAGACGAAAGAGAATAAATAGCACTCAGTTTGGGGGCGGTAGAGCCACGTGGGCCCCACAAGCCCTGACGTCGTGGCTTGGGGGGGGGAGGGGGGGTGGCCGCGGCCACACGGCTTGTGGCCCACTGGCTCACCCCCTACGGTGGACCTTTGCGCAGGTATTTTTCATATTTTCCAGAAATATTCTCTGTAAATTTTCAGGACATTCCGAGAACTTTCATTTCTGCACAAAAACAACACCAAGGCAATTCTGCTGAAAACAACGTCAGTCCGGGTTAGTTCTATTCAAATCATGCAAATTAGAGTCCAAAACAAGGGCAAAAGAGTTTGGAAAAGTAGATACGATGGAGACGTATCAATGGCAACAACATGATGCGTGCCTGGCTACCCCTTCTGTCAATGGGTGAGGTCACCGCACGGTATGAATGCAAAACCAAGCACTTCTCCCATTGCAAGAATCATAGATCTAGTTGGCCAAACAAAACCCACAACTCGAAGAGAATTACAAGGATATGCAATCATGCATAAGATAGATCAGAAGAAACTCAAATAAGATTCATAGGTAATCTGATCATAAATCCACAATTCATAGTATCTCAACAAACACACCGCAAAAGAAGATTACATCGGATAGATCTCCATGAAGATCATGGAGAACTTTGTATTTAAGATCCAAGAGAGAGAAGAAGCCATCTAGTTACTATCTATGGACCCGTAGGTCTATGGTGAACTACTCACGAATCATCGGAGAGGTCATGGTGTTGATGAAGAAGCCCTCGGTGTCCGAATCCCCCCTCCGGCAGGGCAACAGAACGTTCCCGAGATGGAATATTGCGGAGATAGAAGTTTGTGGCGGCGGCAAAGCGATTGCGATGCTCCCTTGATTTTTTGGGAATATTTGGGAATATATAGGCGCAAGATCTAGGTCAGGGGACCTCCAGGGGGCCCACAAGCCTGGATGGCGTGACCCCCTGGCCGCGGGGTGGGGGCTTGTGGGGCCCCTGGGGCTCTTTTGGCTTGGCTCCCAAGTTCTCCGATCTTCTTCCGTTCCAGAAAAAATCTTTTCGGGGATTTTCTTCCGTTTGGACTCCGTTTCAAAATCTCCTCTGAAAGGGGTCAAAAACATGGAAAAAACAGGAACTGGCACTTGGCACTGAGTTAATAAGTTAGTCCCAAAAAATAAATAAAAGGCATGCAAAATATCCAAAGTTTGACAAGATAATAGCATGAAACCATCAAAAATTATAGATACGTTGGAGACGTATCATGTCCCAAGGGGCAGACGGGGAGCTCTGAGACCCCGCGCTACTGCTTTCAGTTTCCTGCGGAAGGAACGTGAACCATTTAGAAATTTGGCTTCATTCATTAGAATGCAACCATATGGAGCTAATTACGCGGGCGTGCTCCGTGTCCTCCTTGTCCCATTTAGGTTCCGCCACTCTGTAACCGCCGGGACCGAGTTTGTGGACCCCTAATTTCAAGTCCCGCATATCTTTCCCTCACTGACTTGATTCCGCGGATGCATTGCTCATGCACTTGATCTTGAACTCCAGGTTGCCATCTTCGCTGATTGAAGGATTTGTCTCCTTGATCTTCTCATAACTATCACCTCTTAGAATCCTTCTCTTCACCGCATCTCTCCAAGTAGCCAGGGCCGTGCTAATCTTCATGAGGGCGGCACTGTTCACTTTATTCCCTAAGAGGCGTGTGTTTGCAAAGTCACCGGGGAACTTGTATCATTCGTGCAACTTCGTGAAGAGGAGGTTGCGCAAATTGCCTCGGTCATGATGCCTTTGGTTCTCGGTGTTGATCGAGACGGTGCTCCGGAGAATGCACCCGAGTTGTCCCACGTACCCACCGACTAATTCTTTGGGCGTCGTTGGATGCCCACTAGAGGACACTTCAGTAAATTCCTCCTTGAAAGTGTCGAGCATGTTTGGGGGCCGGTCCTTCTGTTGCCTCTTCGTTTGGCTGCCATCTGTGCGTTCGCTGCCATTATCAGTGGTGGCATCCCCGGCGCACCGTCAGTGGTGTCATCCCCGACGCCACTAGGGGTTGTGTAGTCGGGATCGGTGTCTTCTGCGGCATCCTCATAGCGGTGAGGTTCTTCCTCCATCTCCTGGGACAGCTCCCAGAATGGCTTGCCCGAACCGCCGGCCTCATCGTTGTCGGCCATGTTTGCTCTAAATACGAAAAAGGGCTACTAGAGTTATTGGATGAGATCAGTGTAGTATCAATTCTTCTCATATTTAGAGGAAAACTGAGAATAAAACATGCAAATTGATGCACACCCATAGGTAAGATCTCCTTTTCTTGGTTTATTTTACTTTGCATGTGATTCATACAAGTCCTTAGAAAAACTTGCTATCCCTGCATTCTGATTACCAAGCATACAATCAAACCATTTTTCATGATAAACAACCAAGGCAACCAATATATATATCAAACAAATAAACAAATAAAAATGAGTTATTGCTAGAGCCTGATGGTTGAGCTTTCGTTAGCATGGCATATGTATGGAAGAAAAACTAGTTTGCATTTCAACTTAAGGGAAAACTATAAAAGCCACTTAGAAATATTTTCTTTGTAGAAATAACATTGTCTCTATATGTTGATTAATTTTTGTTTCGGTTGAGAATCCGGCACCTTCTAGGTCAAGAAAATTGGGCATGACCTTTGCTAATTTTCTTGCCCTAGGAGTGCCCCATTCTCAACCGAAACGGAAATTAATCAACATTTTAGGAGAAAGGGGTAGCTATTTGTCCCTGCATAAAAAAGGCCTACATTTATCCAGTGTGTAGTGCCACGGGAATCAATTTGAGAATACATTAGAGATAGAGATAGTTTGTTATGGATAACAACAACAAGAGATTCTCCAACGATATGTATACAAATCATGCAGTTGAGATTATAATACTACAATAAGGAAGACATATTCTTCAGTTATATTCATTTCTTGATGAGACGTTCACGTTTCCATGGAAGAAAGGTAGCCAGCAAGCCACCTTTTCGCACTCACACTTGCTGTTTGCTCATACTATATCAGCAACCAGCGCTTCTGACCCCCTCACTAGGGATCCTCCCAAGTCATCACTACTCTCATAATCAATTTGTGCAACCCCTTTCCTTCAAATAAATTATGAGAGAAATAAAAGCCGAATGTAGCCTTATTGATTAGTTGTGATTTCCGTGACCACCCGACATGATCAAACCAAATCAGAAAACAATTAGTCAAGTTCATACTACTCTGTGTGTGTGTGTATCTCTCTCTGTGTGTGCCACACCTCGAACGGGCCAGGGTATCATCCTAGATTGAAGAGGAAATATCTAGGTCTTACTAGTTTCCGAATAGTGATGAACTCTGCTACAGGCAGTTTCAAATGACTAGGATTCTTTTGAATGCAAAAGAACTGAGAGCACACTACTACATGCAGTATGAAATGATAAGAGGACCGGCGATTTTCAAATGCATGCTTTGGCGTAGGTTGATCTTGGAAATGTCTTATTCATAGCACCTGAATCTGGCTTCATTTCAGGGGGCCAAACGGTCACAAAATAGCCAGTCCTGCGTGGTTGTGAGAAGCAATTGGCCGTCAACTGGTAACTGCTAGTAAGTACGAATCTAGGCATCTTCATGATAGCTAGTAACGTCAACAACAGAATGGAGAACAAAGAGAGTTCCCATGTTCTGTCAAAATTCACTCAAACCCAGCCCAATTGACGAAACCACGGACAATTCGTCATGGATGAGGCAGAAAGGGGTGGTTCAAAAACCATTAGATGCGAATCACGACGTCCAGGTGAGGGATGGTTTACCACCGGACACCGAGGTCGTCGCTAGTACTACGAAATAACACATGACTACTACCTAGTACTACGAATCTAGGCATTTTCATCATCGCTAGTACTACGAAACAACGCAATGCGGAACAAACAGAGCTCGCGCGCTCATCGAAATCCCCTTAAAACCCTAACCAAATTCGCGACGAAAAAAAACGGGCAGTTCGTCGAGGATCTAGCGGGGAACTTATCGGAGTGGCCACCGGATCGAGAACGAAGCTGATGCCGCCCCGGACGCGCTCCTCCGCGGGGCCGCCCGAGATCTCCCCTCGTTGATGCGTTCGCGTTCCGGTTGCTTTCGTGCCCACCTCGTCGCCGCGCTCGGTCACCGGCGCTGGCGGCAGTGGCGGTCCCGTTCGTCGCCATGGCCACCGGCGGTCGCGGTCCCACGCGTCGTCGCGCGCACTGAGCTGGGTGGAGGGAGGGGAGATGGGAGGGAGGGAGGGCTGCGGTGCGATGCGGTTGGAGTGGAGATGCGGGGGAGAGAACAGTGACGGGAGGGAATGAAAGAAGGGGAAGGAGTAGGATAATAGCGTAGTGGCGAGGGTTAGCAATGGCGCACCTTTTAGGGGTGCGCCATAAAAATTGGTATATCAATGGCGCACCTTTTAGGGGTGCGCCATAAACACCGTGATAGCAATGTAGCACCTTCTCCTGGTGCGCCAAAACTAACTTTTTTTTTGGATTTTTAGTTGCATGTAATAATTTAAGATTTCAGATAAAAGAAAAGGAAAATGCAAATGGAGTGATAAAACCATTGTGCAAAGATTTAGAATTAGATGACATGGTTCAAATCAAGTGATATGAAATAAGAGTCATCAAAGATTGAGCTTGCCACTCACACACAAACGCGGCCGACACGCCGTGATTCGATCTTAGCTATCTTTTTACAATCTTCTTGCCCTTCTTTCTCGCAGTTGAATAATTTAGCCCCGAAACCCCTGTGTGAGGCGTACCTGTACCTGTTGGTGTGTTGAAGTAATCTGTGAGTCACAGAGACTCAACAATCTATGACCTTGGTGCCCGAACTAGTCAAGTTATTAGGTAAGGAAGGTTCAGTGTATAGGTTGCAGCATCCTAAGCATGTATGGTGGCTAACTTACGTAGAACAAGATATTGATGGTGGTCTAGACTAGCGAACGAAGGATTAACTAATCAGTAAGTGATCCTGAACACCTACTTACGTCAATCATAACCCCACCGTGTTCCCGATTGAAGGGGACAGTCACGGTTAGACACAGTGTTGGCAATTTTATTAGATTAGTTCAAGTTATCTAGAACCGGAAGTTAACAAATATTCCAAGTAGCCACATAACCGCGGGCACGACTTTCCGAAAGACTAAACCCTGCAGGGGTGCTCCAACTAGTCCATCACAAACGGTCACAGGCCGCAAAGTAATCCTCTATCACGAATCTCGTGATTTCGTCGGATTCCTTAGAGGAAAACCTCAACTCTGGGGACAACCAAAGCTTCACCGGGATTCCTATATGCAAGATATATCGCCAAGGTAAGACAAGACTGGCAGGACATCCCGACGTGTCGACGACCCTGATAAGAGCCGCGTATCTTAGTCTCAGGACACGCCGGATAAAGCGAAGCGTATAGTGGCCAGAGAAATCTCACGAGTTGCCCCGGGATGGACCCACACGGTGCTCTAGTTTGGACCAACACTCATGAGGAGCACTGGCCTAGGTTGTTGATTAATTCCTCGGGATAGCTATTCCCTATGCAGATTATTATTAAGTGATTAGCAAATTAACACCAATGTTGGTCCTACCGGACAAGTCTTAACACTACACGATTTAACAAGGGGTCCCCATAACAACCCCGAACGTGTTCGGAGCGATCAGTTATCGAATCAAACACCGGTAGTCGGAAACTATGGCGGGAACAACGGAACAAAACACCTGGCAAAAGGCTAGGCCTTCCGTTATTTACCAAGTATATAGGTGCATTAATTAAATAACAGATTTAACATAATGATATCAAGCTCATGTTATCACATGAGACAAATTCACCTGCAACTAGCAACAGTAACATTATAAGCTTATCAAAAGACTACTTAGTCATTCAAGATTTGCTAGGAAGGGATAAGTGTTTGGGGTTTCATGGCAATGTCAGGAGGCAATTATTTCAGTGGTAGGCAGTGATCATATGACGACAGAAACGTGAATCTAGCATAACAAGTCTAGAGATGGAATCAAGGTCATATCATCTTGCGTGTGATGTCCTGAGCTTGGAACTCCTCTTGCTCGTCCTGCACATACTCTCCCGGATCCACGCAATCGCTCTCCGAACCCGATGCTACCCAACATAAGAATCGCACCCAATGAACAACAACACAACAAGATGCAACAAGCACATGATGCATGAGATGAAAAAGAACATGCATCTCTATCCTAGCTACTAGCACAAGCATGAGAAGAAAAATACAAGTTCCTGGACAGAAGTGTACTCTAAGATAAATTGACATGCATGAGGATGATATGGAAAGATGCGTCACGTGAAAACGATGCAAAACATATAAAGAACGTTACGAACGGAACTACGGATCATCCGGAAACAACGAAACAAGAAATAGAGTCCTACGTATCAAATCCATCACAACACACTCCAATGGCACACTTCTGGTATTCCCAGGTTGCCATAACACAAAACAAACAAGTATGGATGGGGTGGTACAAAGAATATCACCAAACCATCATCTATGCACTCACAAGCATAAAAAACATCAAAACTATACAATGTGCTATACACAACATCATAGCAGTTTGAGAGCTACATGCAAAGCACCTAGAGCCACCCAAATGTGCCAAATAGGATATGTGGCAGAAGGTATTCAAAATCTCTACCAGCATGAGCAAAAATATAATACAAAGGAGTTACACACAGAAATATCTAAAGCTGCTAACTTGACCAACAATATCAGTTTTCAGGGACTTAGTGAAAATCCCAGATTCTCACTAGCTGTTTATGCTCTCAAGCATTTTGACAGCACCCAAAACAATATCTACAGGAAGCCAAATGGAATGAAAATTGACAAAGAGCTAGACAAACACAAAAGCTACAACTTCCCAGTCGATAGCAAAGACTGATTCCCTACACATGGACTTCTATAAGCACAACAACAGGAGAAGAAAATATAAGCAGATTCTCAAACTTAGTGAAAATCACAGATTTTCACTAAACTGGAATCTTCAACCACATGCCTACTTTGACTAGGCAAAACTTGCACACATGAACTCCTAAGCATGAAACAAAACCAACATGTTGTAGAGGGGTTTATCCCCTACTGCCACAACAAAGAATCAACCTCTTGGGCTCATCACATCACATGGAACCAAGCTCTAAACATGGAACAAATAAGAAATATGACATTCCCATAAAGTGTTCCAAAGTGTAATCTGAACCCACCATTGGTTTCCTATGATGATTCTACCCCCAAAAACATATATAATACATAGGCACTTGCATAGAATAATTGGGCACAAAGCTAAGAAGAAGATTTACATCGAATCACATGGAGATGAATAATGCATCATCACATGTGCTTCCACTATCTCATCACCTACACATGCATATGCACACTCTTACAAGTCCAATGGTGCACATGAGGGGTGGACCTCATGCTCATGTGCCTTAGCACACCACCACACACACACATGCATCAAGCACATCATAATAACACCTACACATGCTAATTATCACATACACCTTAGCTTACACCACACTTCTCCACTACACCACTCACATCCATGCTTGCACTCAAGGACAAGGCACACCATGTCTTGGGCACATCATGCCTTGGGCATGTGTGTGCCACATACACACACACACACACAACATCACATGAACAACTATACCACACACACATATGAGCACCTACACACACACACAAAGTAGGTGGGGGGAAACCCACACACACTCACATACACACACTAGGACTAGCTAGTGCATTAGCTCTACATCATGCACATAAGTATCACACACATACATGCATCTCTAACCTAGTGCAAAGCACACATAAACATGATCTAGCTCACAACTACACTACTCATACAAAGCCTACACATGCATTCTTTCAAGGTAGCAAAAATACCTAGGCACATCGACTGTAGTGAGGTAAATAAAACACCACATGAGTGGATCTAGCATGCCCCAGCAACTAAGCAAGCAGCCAGGTGCAAATTAGAAAAGAAATGGCAGAAAAAATAAATGAAATTGGGAGGGATTTGAACCCGAGACCCCGTGTATCACAACATAGGAGCACACCACTACGCTACATCACCCTGGCTCGACATAAGGGACAGGGTAAGCAGGATATGCACACTACTGAAGCTACTGTGCCAAATAAATCACAAAACCAAAAGCGTGCGCCGAGGGGATTCGATCCCACGACTTGCTGGTGCACCCAAAAGACGCCTACCACTCTGCTACTGCTTCAGAACTTAACAGAGGAGGAAAGTATACTCTATTGAGCAATCCCCTCATGCATCTCCTCTGCCCGACGGTAGCCGGAATCGGGGAAGGATCTCACTGGCGTTACACGCTAAATTCGACTACGGCTAGTTGGTGGAAGGAAGCACAGGCTCCCACGGTTCCATTTCCCTAACTAATCCTACTCGGGAGGGCCTACATCAACGGCTCGACGATGCACGGCGGCGCCGGCAACAGAGAAGGAACGGCGACGAAGCTACGGCCTAATGCCCATGAACTAGTGACAGGGAAGAGGGGGAAAGGATCTACCTCACCTACTAGACGAGCTCGACGCGTCTGCCGGAGAGGAAGTAGAGGAAGAAGGGGAAGAAGCCACGACGGGGACGATCGTCGGGGAGGAAGCCACCGGCATCGAAGTAGTGGTAGCACGGCCGATCTCGTCGTCCTAGCTATGGAAATGGGTCCCTTGAAGATCCTGCGTGCTCGCCGAGGGGTCGGAGAGGACGCAGGTGTACGGGCGCGACGGCGAGGACCTCCTCAGCTTGCGGCCATGGAGGAGGAACTCGATCCCCTTACCTGAAGCCGTCGACAGAGAGGGAGGAGGAGATGGGAAAGAGGTGGCGGCGCAAGGGGAGGAACCCTAGGCTGCACGGACGCCAAGGGGGACTTATATGGAGGAGGAGGAGGCGAGGGACGCATGCCTTGACGTCCGTGACAGCGTGTGCTGCCGCCGTGCTCTCTCTCTCTCTCAAGAAACCTGAGGGGGGAGGAGGAAAGGGAAACGACGTCTACAGCAGAAAGGAGGTGGGTTGCCAGTGCGAAAGGAAGGACGCTTGGCCTGCTAGTGGGAGGAAGCCCACTAGGTGGCGCCAGATAGAAAGAAAATAGAACCCCTGGGGCTTTCTAATTACCAAATAACCAGAGAAAGAAATAAAGCCATGGCAAATCTTTTGAGACTAAAAGCAAAACAAATATGCCCCTGGTCATAAGGAATTATGACCTACTTAAATAAAATGGAAAAGAAATATTTGGAGCAATTAAATATTTACAAAACAGAATTTATTGGATCTGTTTTGTGAATATTTGCACCTTTAAAACATATTTTCAAAACAACAAAATCACATCCTCACAATCTGCACAATACATACTAACACATGGGCATTTTTGAACGAGAGAAAGAGCAAAAGAATCTTGGCTTGAGATAAATAGAGAAAGGGGAAGTTTTATAAAACCTAGAGCAAACCACATAGCTTCCTACTTTCAAACAACACTACTCCACACCTACACATAAACCACATATCCTCACATGACATCATAGCACAACATCAATCACAAGAACAACAAACACAAGGCATGGAATGGATGGCATGCATGCATGCAAAGGAAAAACAAAATAAGGTGACACGTTAAATAACACATGCATTGAGCTCTCATATCAATGACAAGATGGACCCACATAGAGAAGGTTCCAAATATGGCAAGTTACACTCTTGGGGCATTACAAACTCTCCCACACTACAAAAAGATCTCGACCCGAGATCTAAGACTGAAAGAACTCTAGAAATTCAGAACGGAGGTGATCCTCAGGTTCCCAAGTAGCCTCTTTATCGGAATGGTGTGACCACTGCACTTTGAGAAATTTGACAGTCTTGTTGCGGGTCTTGCGCTCAGTCGCCTCGAGAACCGCAACTGGATGCTCACGATAGGATAGGTCAGGTTGAAGGTCGATGTCTTGAAGATGAACAGTGCGCTCGGGAGTCTTGAAGGATCTCTGGAGTTGAGAGACATGGAACACGTCATGCACATTTGCAAAGTTCGACGGGAGCTCGAGCTGGTACGCAAGGTCGCGTCTCTTGCCAACAACTCTGAAAGGACCAACGAAACGAGGCGCGAGCTTGCCTTTGATGCCAAAGCGTTGTGTACCCTTCATAGGGGACACCTTGAGATAGACGAAGTCATCAAGCTCATAAGACATGTCATGATGCTTGCTATCATAATAGCTCTTCTGACGGGACTGAGCTGCTCTGAGATTACTCCGAATGACCCGGCACATCTCTTCAGCTTCTTCTATCAAGTCATTCCCAAGAATCTGACGCTCGCCGGTCTCGGACCAGTTGAGCGGGGTACGACACTTCCTTCCATAGAAAATCTCAAACGGAGCTTTGCCTAAACTAGCTTGATAACTGTTGTTATACGAGAACTCAGCGAAAGGTAGGCAGTCCTCGCACTTCATGCCAAAAGAGATAACGCAGGCTCTCAGCATATCCTCAAGAACTTGATTGACTCTCTCCACTTGACCACTAGTCTGAGGATGAAAAGTTGTGCTGAAGCGTATCTTCGTGCCCATCGCAGACTGAAAAGAGTCCCAGAACTTGGAAGTGAAGATACTTCCGTGATTCGAAGAAAACATCATAGGCACGCCGTGCAAAGACACTATCCTGGAAGTGTACAACTCTACAAGCTGAGCAGCGGAGATGGATTCCTTGACTGGAAGAAAATGAGCCACTTTACTCAACTTGTCGATGACGACGAAGATGGCATCATTACCCTTCTTGGACTTCAGAAACCCGATGACGAAATCCATCTCAATATGGTCGAACTTCCACTCGGGAATGGGCAAAGGATGCAAAAGACCTGCTGGGCGTTGATGCTCTGCTTTCACCCTTTGACATACATCACATTCATTTACGAACTGAGTAATCTCACGCTTCATGCGAGTCCACCAGAAGGTCTGTTTCAAGTCCTGATACATCTTGGACCTTCTAGGATGTATAGAGAGCACAGAGTTATGAGCTTCTTCCATGATTACCTTTCTGAGATCACCTTTCGGAATGACAAGATGATCCTCAAAGAACAACGTGTCTCTGGCATCAACACTGAAGCACTTATATTTGGGAAGACCCTTTGCCACACCAATCTTGACTTTCTTCACCATTGCATCAAGAAGCTGTGCTGCTCGGACCTGATCTTCCAAGTTAGGAGAGATCTGAAGATTTGCAAGAAATCCCTGAGGTACTAACTGAAGGTTGAGCTTTCTAAAAGATTCACAAAGGTCGGGCTGGAGAGGATTCAGAATGATACTATTGCAGTAAGCCTTCCTGCTCAAAGCATCTTCCACGACATTAGCTTTGCCTGGCGTGTACTCAACACTCAGATTAAAATCTTGGAGCATTTCCACCCAACGAGTTTGCCGAAGATTCAGGTTAGGCTGGGTGAAGATGTACTTGAGACTCTTGCGATCGGTGAACACTTCAACCTTTCGTTCCAACAAGAGGTGTCTCCAAGTCATCGGAGCATGTACCACTGCTGCTAGCTCAAGATCATGCACAGGATAATTCTTCTCCGCTGCCTTCAACTGCCTGGAGGTATAAGCAATCACTTTCTTCTCTTGCATCAGAACTGCACCAAGACCTTGAAGAGAGGCGTCGCAGAACACTTGGTAAGGTTTGGAATCATCAGGAGGAACCAAGACTGGAGTAGAGGTGAGCTTCTCTTTGGGTGTGTCGAAGGCCAACTGACACTCTGGAGACCAAGCATACTTCACACCTTTCTGAAGAAGATTTGAGAAGGGCTTAGCAATCTTGGAGAAGTTCTCAACAAACCTTCTACAATAGCTTGGAAGCCCGAGAAAGCTTCGAAGCTGCTTCACATTCTACGGAGGCTCCCATTCAACAATGGCCTGCACCTTTGACGGATCAACTTTGATGCGCTTGGCAGAGATAATGTGCCCAAGATAGACGACTTCTTTCAACCAGAACTCACACTTGGAAAACTTGGCATATAATTTGTACTCTCTCAGCTTATCAAGCACTAATCTGAGATGTTCTTCATTTTCTTCCTCAGTTTCAGAAAAGACCAGAATATCATCAAGATACAACAAGACAAACTCATTCTTGAACGGAGAGAATATGTAGTTCATCAATCGACAAAATGTCGTAGGAGCATTTGCCAGACGAAAAGACATGACCGTATACTCATACGAGCCAAAACTAGTCCTGAAAGCAGTCTTCGGAATATCCTCTTCGCAAATGCGAATTTGATGATAGCCCATTCTAAGATCGAGATTGGAGAAGATCTTAGCCGCTTTCAACTGCTCGAAAAACTCATTTTTGTTCGGAAGTGGATACTTGTTCCTGATTGTCTTCTTGTTCAATGGACGGTAATCGACACACAACCGATCTGTGCCATCCTTCTTGACAAACAGAACTCCATAGCCCCACGGAGACGAGCTCGGTTCTATCAGACCCAAACGCTCTTGCTCATCGAGTTGCCTCTTAAGTTCCTTCAACTCTTCTGGACCCAATTTGTATGGCTGTTTGCACACATGCTCAGTACCTAGTTCAAGCTCAATAACAAATTCAACTTCTCGGTGCGGAGGCATTCCTGGCAGCTCTTCTGGAAACACATCTTCATATTTGCAGTCCACTGAGACTTGTGAAATAGGATTAATCTCACCCTTTTCATTCAAAGAGAAGAGACGGATTGTATCATCGCGCGCTGTGAATATAATCACGTCCTCTGAAGAGTGGGTAAGCTTCACTTCTTTAGCTTCAAAATCAATCGATGCCTTGTTCATGGCCAACCAGTCCATACCAAGGATCAAATCAATGTCGGAATTGCCAAAGACATATGGAGAAGCCAGAAAAGAATAACTTCCTATCTTGACATTGACATCAGGAAGTATAGAATTTGACCTCATCTGACCACCCGGAGAAACAACATCCAAAGGTCTATGCAAACTTGTCGAGGGAAAATCATGCTTGATGAAAAATGACTTTGACATAAAGCAATGCGAAGCACCAGAATCAAACAAGACTTTAGCTGGAAAATCATTGACTGAAAGGTTACCCATGATCACATTAGAGGAGTTGTCTGCTTTAGCTCCATTCACCATATTGACTCGAGCAGACCTGGGGTTGAACTTCACGATAGCATTGCTTGGAGGTTTGCCTGGAGGAGGAGGCGGAAGACGGAGCTGAGAAGTGCACTTGTTGGCATAGTGACCCTTCTGCCCACACTTGTGACAAGTAACTTCTGCTGGCTAACGGTACTGTGTCTGAGGAGGCCCTTGCTTCTACTGCTGGAATCTCTGCTGGAAAGCTAGGTTGGGTGGGTGGGAAGAACCACGGCCACCAGAATGCTTGAACTGCTGCGTGTGCCGAGGAGGAGGAGGAGACACCCAAAACTTTTGTTGCTTCTGAACCACCTGAGTAGAAGACGAGCTGGAATCTCTGAAGCGCTTCTTAGAATTCTCTACCCTGAGAAGAGCTGCCTTAGCCCTGAGAGCTAAGTTGTAGAACCTATCGAACTCCTCAGGATCGTGCAAAGCGAGAGCTAACTACAAATCTTCTTGCAAGCCACCTCTGAACTGATAAATCTTGATCTTCTGATCAGGGATATCCTGCAAGGCGTATCGGGATAGCTCGTGGAACTCAATGTTGTACTTGTACACGGAGTTACCACCCTGCTTCAAGGGCTTGAACTTCTCACGCATTTCCTCCATGAAGCTGGACGGAATGTAGTGGATCTAATGTCACGACAGAACTCATCCCAAGTGATCACTCTAGCACCCCTGGAATCCTTCAACTGTTGCCACCAGATAGATGCTTGCCCCTTCAGCTGGAATGTAGCAAACTTGACGAAATCCTCAGGACGAACATTGTTGCATTCAAAGTGCTTGTTCATGTCGCGGATCCGATCCTCAGCATCAAACGGCTGGTCACAGGAAGTGAAAGTCTTCGGCCGATTTGACAGGAACTGACTCAGATTAGCAAACTCATTGCCACCATGCTGGAAATTGCCTTGCTGCTGATTAGTCCTCTCTTGCAACAACTGTATCAGCATCTGAGTGTTTGCATTTGTAGCAGCCATCATCGCTTGCCAAGCTTCTACAGGAGGAGGCGGCGGCGGAGGAGGATTCTCTGGAGGTGGAGGTGGTGGCGGCACATCCTCACGACCTGGATTCTGATGAGTTGGTGGAGCCATCCTGAAGACGGACAACACATTAGCCCACAGAATAAATTGACGGTATAGCTGAATCAAAACTGCAGGAATATCTGAACAGGAATATTAGCAATTGCGCTCGAACAAAATAGTAAGAATGCTTCCTCAAAGTGACGGTCGACAAAATTGCGATTAAGACCACTTGCAAAAAAGTATGAGTTAGAACTGCTCGGACCAAAGATATGATCGAGATTTCATCCGATATCTTCGAGGATAAGATCGCATGGGCTCGAATTTACAGTAGCCATCCTGCGCAAGGTAGTGCACACAACTTACGAAGTATCCCCGAGTCATAGCGAGCTACAAGGACTCTATAAGACACAACGAGAACCGCTGTAAGATGACCGTGAACAAACATACCCACTGAATGTCGAATCCCAACCTCACATCATGAATCTGTAGGAAGATTGTCCTATAAGTTACTACTTGACATCCCACCTGTGAATTCCCGAATATCTCGTCATGCAATCCAGTACACGGATACAAGGAGTAATATTCACACAACTCCTATACTAACCCATCCACTGTATCACATCCGTTAACACATAACCAGAATCTCGGACCTTCATCTACAACAGACCCTCGTGATCACAATGATACAAAGTATGGCAGTACTCCCGAACAATCTGCACAAGTACTTGGGACATCGGGGTTATCTCGCCACTACTAGTATTGAAGCAATTACGAACTTCCTTCATTCTGAGATACTCAGAAATCTGAATGATGGCGATGTGCGCAAGAATCCCCTGGATCTCAACTCCCCGAAAGAAATCAAGGCAAACAGGAGGCACCAAGACAGAACGCCGTCACATCGATATCGTCTAGATTTCAAAAATACCCGCGTGATCCTAAATTTTTTTTGAGCGTGAAGAGGAGTAGAATTAAGATTTCCTAAGTCGGGAACCTCACCAGAGCATGGAAGAGGAGAAAAAAGAATCCTACTCTCCGATATAACTAAGACACAATTTTTTTTACTTGATTCGAGTCGGCCAAGTACGATCACATAAAGGCTCCTATGGTCGTAAGGCTCTGATTACCAACTTGTAACGACTAAGATGCGGTCCTTTCCGATTTAGGGATCGAGGATCCAAAAGGGAAAGAAACGCATCTAAGCGTTTCTCAAGCACGGTAACATAGCACATGTTGGAATTATGCCCTAGAGGCAATGATAAATAAGTTGTTATTATAATTCCTATATCAAGATAATCGTTTATTATCCATGCAATAATTGTATTAAATGAAGACTTAGATACATGTGTGGATACATAGACAAAACACTGTCCCTAGCAAGCCTCTAGTTGGCTAGCCACTTGATCAAGGATAGTCAAGGTCTTCTGACTATTGACAAGATGTTGTTGCTTGATAATTGGATCACATCATTGAGTGAATCATGTGATGGACTAGACCCAAACTAGTGAACGTAGCATGTTGATCGTGTCATTTTGTTGCTACTATTTTTCTGCGTGTCAAGTATTTGTTCCTATGACCATGAGATCATATAACTCAGTGGCACCGGAGGAATGCCTTTTGTGTATCAAACGTCACAATGTAACTGGGTGACTATAAAGATGCTCTACAGGTATCTCTGAAAGTGTCCATTGAGTTAGTATGGATCTAGACTGGGATTTGTCACTCCGTGTGACGGAGAGGTATCTTGGGGCCCACTCGGTAATACAACATCACACACAAGCCTTGCAAGCAATGTGACTTGGTGTAAGTCACGAGATCTTGTATTACAGAACGAGTAAAGAGACTTTCCGGTAAACGAGATTGAAATAGGTATGCGGATACCGATGATCGAATCTCGGGCAAGTAACATACCGAAGGACAAAGGGAATGACATACATGATTATATGAATCCTTGGCACTGAGGTTCAATCGATAAGATCTTCATAGAATATGTTGGATCCAATATGGGCATCCAGGTCCCGCTATTGGATGTTCACCGAGGACTCCCTCGGGTCATGTCTGCATAGTTCTCGAACCCACAGGGTGTGCACACTTAAGGTTTGGCGATGTTTTATGCGTTTTTGAGTTATATGGTTGGTTACCGAATGTTGTTCAGAGTCCCGGATGAGATCACGGAAATCACGAGGGTTTCCGGAATGGTCCGGAGACGAAGATTGATATATAGGATGACCTCATTTCATTACCGGAAAGTTTTCGGGCATTACCGGGAATGTACCCGGAGTGACGAACGGGTTCCGGATGTTCACCCGGGGGGGGGGGGGGGGCAGCCCACCCGGGGGAAGCCCATAGGCCTTAGAGGTGCCGCACCAACGCTTAGTGGGCTGGTAGGACAGCTCAAGAGGCCCTATGCGCAGGAGATAAAGAAATCAAAGAGAAAGAAAAAAAGGGGAAGTGGGAAGGAAGGGAAGGACTCCACCTTCCAATCCTAGTTGGACTAGGATTGGAGGTGGACTCCTCCACCCCTAGTTCGGCCGACCCCTTGGGGCTCTCTTGAGACTCAAGGCAGGTCCCTCCCCCTCCCTCCTATATATACTGAGGTATTAGGGCTGATTTGAGACAACTTTGCCACGGCAGCCCGACCACATACCTCCACGGTTTTTTCCTCTAGATCGTATTTCTGCGGAGCTCGGGTGGAGCCCTGCTGAAATAGATGACCACCAACCTCCGTAGCAGCGTCACACTTTCGGAGAACTCATCTACCTCTCTGTCTCTCTTGCTGGATCAAGAAGGCCGAGATCATCATCGAGTTGTACGTGTGCTGAATGCGGAGGTGTCGTCCGTTCGGCACTAGATCGGAGCGGATCGTGGGAGGGTTCATGGGACGGTTCACGGGTCGTATCGAGGGATGTGAGGACGTTCCACTACATCAACCGCGTTTCTTAACGCTTCCTACTGTGCGATCTACAAGGGTACATAGATCGGAAATCACCTCTGGTAGATGGACATCACCATGATAGGTATTGCGTGTGCGTAGGAAATTTTTTGTTTCCCGTACAACGTTCCCCATCAGTGGCATCATGAGCTAGGTTCATGCGTAGATATCATCTCGACTAAAACACAAAAGTTTTTGTGGGCCGTGATGTGCGATTTCCTGCCCTCCTTAGTATTTTCTTGATTCCGCAGTATTGTTGGATCGAAGCGGCTCGGACCGACATTACTGGTACGCTTACGAGAGACTGGTTTCATAGCTACGAGCAACCCCGTTGCTCAAAGATGACTCGCGAGTGTCGGTTTCTCCAACTTTCGTTGAATCAGATTTAACCGAGGATGTCCTTGGAGAGAGGTTAAATAGCAATTCATACATACCCGTTGTGGTGTTTGCGTAAGTAAGATGTGATCCTACTAGATACCCATAGCCACCACGTAAAACATGCAACAACAATTAGAGGACGTCTAACTTGTTTTTGCAGGGTATGCTTGTGATGTGATATGGCCGACGATGTGATGTGATATATTGGATGTATGAGATGATCATGTTGTAATAGTTAATATTGACTTGCACGTCGATGCTACGGCAACCGGCAGGAGCCATAGGGTTGTCTTTAAACTAACGTTTGTGTTTGCAGATGCGTTTACTATATTGCTAGGACGTAGCTTTAGTAGTAATAGCATAGCATACATGACAACCTAGATGGCGGCACGATGATGGAGATCATGATGATGGGGATCATGGTGTGGCGCCGGTGACAAGAAGATCATACCGGTGCTTTGGTGATGAAGATCAAGGAGCACTTGATGATGGCCATATCATGTCACTTATGAATTGCATGTGATGTTAATCCTTTTTTGTACCTTATTTTCCTTAGAACGTCTGTAGCATTATGAGGTGATCTCTCACTAAAATTTCAAGACGAAATTGTGTTCTCCCCGACTGTGCACCGTTGCTACAGTTCGTCGTTTCGAGACACCACATGATGATCGGGTGTGATAGACTCAACGTTCACATACAACGGGTGCAAAACAGTTGCACACGCGGAACACTCGGGTTAAGCTTGACGAGCCTACCATGTGCAGACATGGCATAGGAACACATGAGACCGAAAGGTCGATCATGAATCATATAGTTGATATGATTAGCATAGGGATGCTTACCACTACAACTATCCTCAACTCGCGTGATGATCGGATTTGAGCTAGTGGAATTGGATCATGAACCACTCAAATGACTAGAGAGATGTACTTTTTGAGTGGGAGTTTAGCAAGTAATTTGATTAGTTAAAATCTAATTATCTTGAACATAGTCTAAGTCCACTTTGAAAATATTTGTGTTGTAGATCAATGGCTCACACGACAGTCACCCTGAATTTTAATACGTTCCTAGAGAAAGCTAAGTTGAAAGATGATGGAAGCAACTTTGTAGACTGACCTCATAATCTTCAGTTTCTCTTGCAAGATGTGAAGAAGGATTATGTCCTTAAAGCTGCGCTAGGAGATGAACCACCCGCCGCGGCTGACCAAGATGTTAAGAACGCTTGGTTAACACGCAAGGAGGACTACTCAGTAGTTCAATGTGCAGTCTTGTACGGCTTAGAGCCAGGACTTCAACGTCGCTTTGAGCGTCATGGAGCATATCAGACGTTCCCGGAGTTGAAGTTTATCTTTCAGAAGAACGCCCGGATCGAGAGGTATGAGACCTCCGATAAATTCTATGCTTCCAAGATGGAGGAGAATTTGTCTGTCAGTGAACATGTGCTCAAAATGTCTGGGTACTCAAACCATCTAGCTGAGCTGGGGATTGAACTCCCGCAAGATGCTATCACTGACAAAATTCTTCAATCACTGCCACCAAGCTATAAGGGCTTTGTGTTGAACTGTAACATAGCAAGGGATGAACAAGTCACCCAGCGAGTTATTCGCGATGCTGAAAGTCCCAGAGTCAGAAATCCGTAAAGAGCATCAAGTGTTGATGGTGAATAAGACCACTAGTTTCAAGAGAAACGACAAAGGAAAGAAGGGTAACTCAAAGAAGAGCGGCAATCCTGTTGCCAATCCGACGAAGAAACCCAAAGCTGGACCTAAGCCTGAAACGGAGTGCTATTATTGCAAGGGTATGGGTCACTGGAAGCACAACTGCCCCAAGTATCTGGCTGATAAGAAGGCGGCCAAAGAAAAATCAGGTACATTCGATATACATGTTATTGATGTGTACTTAACCAGCTCTCGTAGTAGTGCCTGGGTATTCGATATCGGTTCTGTTGCTCATATTTGCAACTCGAAACAGGAACTACGGAACAAGCGAAGGATGGCGAAGGATGAAGTGACGATGCGCGTGGGAAATGGTTCCAAGGTTGATGCAATTGCCGTCGGCACAGTTTCACTTCAGTTACCATCTGGATTAGTTATGAACTTTAATAAATGTTATTTAGTGCCTGCGTTGAGCATGAACTTTATATCTGGATCTTGTTTAATGCGAGCCGGTTACTCGTTTAAGTTCGAGAATAATGGTTGTTCTATTTCTATGAGTAATATCTTTTATGGTCATGCATCCAATGTGAGAGGATTGTTCATATTGAATCTTGATAGTGATAATACACATATACATAACATTGAGACCAAAAGAGTTAGAGTTAACAATGATAGCGCCATGTTTTTATGACACTGCCGCTTAGGTCATATTGGTGTAAAGCGCATGAAGAAACTCCATACCATGGACTTTTGGAGTCACTTGACTTTGATTCACTTGACACGTGCGAACCATGCCTCATGGGCAAGATGACTAAAACTCCATTCTCCGGAACAATGGAGCGTGCAAGTGACTTGTTGGAAATCATACATACCGATGTGTGTGGTCCGATGAGTGTGGAGGCACGCGGCGGATATCGTTATTTTCTCACCTTCACTAACGATTTGAGTAGATATGGTTATGTCTACTTGACGAAGCACAAGTCTAAACCATTTGAAAAGTTCAAACAATTTTAGAGTGAAGTCATAAATCATTGTAACAAGAAGATCAAGTTCCTACGGTCTAATCGCGGTGGTGAATATCTGAGTTTCGAGTTTGGTGCTCACTTAAGATAATGTGGAATTGTTTCACGGTTGACACCGCCTCGAACATAACAGCGTAATTGTGTGTCCGAACGTCGTAATCGTACTTTATTAGAGATGGTGCGATCTATGATGTCTCTTACCGCTTTGCCGTTATCGTTTTGGGGTTATGAATTAGAAACAACTGCAGTCACTTTAAATAGGGCACCATCAAAATTGTTGAGACGACACCATATCAGCTGTGGTATGGCAAAAGACCAAAGTTGTTGTTTCTTAAAGTTTGGGGATGTGATGCTTATGTCAAAAAGCTTCAGCCTGAAAAGCAGGAACCCAAAGAGGAAAAGTGTGTCTTCATAGGTTACCCAAAAGAGACAGTTGGGTATACCTTCTATCTCAAATCCGAGGGCAAAGTGTTTGTTGCTAAGAACGGAGCTTTTCTCAAGAAGGAGTTTCTCTCGACAGAATTGAGTGGGAGGAAGATAGAACTTGATGAGGTTGTTGAACCTCTCATCCCTCTGGATGGTGGCGCAGGGAAAGGGGAAACCCCTGTCGTTGCGACGCCGGTTGAGGAGGAAGTTAATGATGATGATCTAGAAACTCCAGATCATGTTTCTGTCGGACCTCGCAGGTCGATGACACCGCGTACTACTCCAGAGTGGTACGGTAATCCCGTCTTATCAATTATGTTGTTGGACAACAATGAGCCTGCAAATTATGAAGAAGCAATGGTGGGTCCGGATTCCAACAAATGGCTGGAGGCTATGAAATTGGAGATAGGATCTATGTATGAAAACAAAGTGTGGACTTTGGAAGTACTACCTCAAGGCCGCAAGGCTATTCAGAACGAATGGATCTTTAAGAAGAAGACAAACGCTGACGGTAATGTGATCGTTTATAAAGCTCAACTTGTGGCAAAGGATTTTTCACAAGTTCAAGGAATTGACTACGATGAGACTTTCTCACCCGTAGTGATTCTTAAGTCCGTCCGAATCATGTTAGCGATAGCTGCATTTTTCGATTATGAAATGTAGCATATGGATGTCAAAACAGCGTTCCTTAACAGTTTCCTTAAGGAAGAGTTGTATATGATGCAACCCGAAGGTTTTGTCGATCCTAAAAATGCTAACAAAGTGTGCAAGCTCCAACGATCCATTTATGGACTGGTGCAAGCATCTCGGAGTTGGAATAAACGCTTTGATGAGGTGATCAAAGCATTTGGGTTTATACAGGTGGTTGGAGAATTCTGTATTTACAAGAAAGTGAGTGCGAGCTTTGTGGCATTCCTAATACTATATGTGGATGACATATTACTGATTGGAAATGGCGTGTAGCTTTTGGAGAGCATAAAGGATTACTTGAATAAAAGTTTCTCTATGAAGGACCTACGAGAAGCTGCTTACATTCTAGGCATAAAGATCTATAGGGATAGATCAAAACGCCTGATAGGATTTTGGCAAAGCACGTACCTTGATAAAGTTTTGAAGAGGTTCAAAATGGAACAGTCCAAGAAGGTGTTCTTGCCAGTTTTACATGGTACGAGATTGAGTAAGACTTAGTGCCCAACAACTGATAAAGATAGAGAGCATCTGAGTTCCGTCCCCTATGCTTCAACCATAGGTTCTATCATGTATGCAATGTTGTGCACTAGACTAGACGTTAGCCTGGCCATAAGTATGGCAGCAGGTTCCAGAGTAATCCAGGAGTGAATCACTTGACGGCGGTCAAGAATATCCTGAAGTACCTGAAAAGGACTAAGGAGATGTTTCTCATATATGGAGGTGACAAAGAGCTCACCGTAAAAGGTTACGTCGATCCAATCTTTGACACAGATCCGGACGACTCTAAGTCGCAGACCGGATACGTATTTATTCTTAATGGGGGTGCGGTAAGCTGGTGCAGTTCCAAGCAAAGCGTCGTAGCTGATTCTACATGTGAAGCGGAGTACATGGCTGCCTCGGAGGCAGCTAAGGAGGGTGTCTGGATGAAGCAGTCCATGACGGATCTTGGAGTGGTGCCGAGCGCACTAAATCCAATAACCCTGTTTTGTGACAACACGGGTGCCATTGCCTTAGCAAAGGAACCACGGTTTCACAAGAAGACCAGACACATCAAACGACGCTTCAACCTCATCCACAACTACGTTGAGGAGGAGGACGTGAATATCTGGAAAGTGCACACGGATCTGAATGTGGCAGACCCGCTGACTAAACCTCTTCCACGGGCAAAGCATGATCAACACCAGAACTGTATGGCTGTTAGATTTATTACAATGTAATTCGCATGACGATGTGAGGACTAGATTATTGATTCTAGTGCAAGTGGGAGACTGTTGGAATTATGCCGTAGAGGCAATGATAAATAAGTTATTATTATAATTCCTGTATCAAGATAATCATTTATTATCCATGCTATAATTGTATTAAATGAAGACTTAGATACATGTGTGGATACATAGACAAAACACTATCCCTAGCAAGCCTCTAGTTGGCTAGCCAGTTGATCAAGGATTTTCATGGTCTTCTGACTATGTACAAGATGTTGTTGCTTGATAACTGGATCACATCATTGAGTGAATCATGTCATGGACTAGACCCAAACTACTGAACATAGCATGTTGATCGTGTCATTTTGTTGCTACTGTTTTTCTGCGTGTCAAGTATTTGTTCCTATGACCATGAGATCATATAACTTACTGGCACCGGAGGAATGCCTTGTGTGTATCAAACGTCACAACGTAAGTGGGTGACTATAAAGATGCTCTACAGGTATCTCCGAAGGTGTCCGTTGATTTAGTATGGATCTAGACTGGGATTTGTCACTCCGTGTGACGGAGAGGTATCTCGGGGCCCACTCGGTAATACAACATCACACACACGCCTTGCAAGAAATGTGACTTAGTGTAAGTCACGGGATCTTGTATTACCGAACGAGTAAATAGACTTGCCGGTAAACGAGATTGAAATAGGTATGCGGATACCGACGATCGAATCTCGGGCAAGTAACATACCGAAGGACAAAGGGAATGACATACACGATTATATGAATTCTTGGCACTGAGGTTCAATCGATAAGATCTTCGTAGAATATATAGGATCCAATATGGGCATCCAGGTCCCGCTATTGGATATTGACCGAGGAGTCCCTCGGGTCATGTCTGCATAGTTCTCGAACCCACAGGGTCTGCACACTTAAGGTTCGGCGATGTTTTATGCGTATTTGAGTTATATGTTTGGTTACCGAACGTTGTTCGGAGTCCCGGATGAGATCACGGACGTCACGAGGGTTTCCATAATGGTCCGGAGATGAAGATTGATATATAGGATGACGTCATTTGATTACCGGAAAGTTTTCGGGCATTACCGGGAATGTACCGGGAGTGACGAATGGGTTCCGGATGTTCACCGTGGTGGGGGGGGGGGGGCAGCCCACCCGGGGGAAGACCATAGGCCTTAGGGGTGCCGCACCAGCCCTTAGTGGGCTTGTGGGACAGCCCATGAGGCCATATGCGTAGGAGATAAAGAAATCAAAGAGAAAAAATGGGGAAGTGGGAAGGAAGGGAAGGACTCCACCTTCCAATCCTAGTTGGACTAGGATTGGAGGTGGACTCCTCCACCCCTAGTTCGGCCGACACCTTGGGGCTCTCTTGAGCCTCAAGTCAGGTCCCTCCCCCTCCCTCCTATATATACTGAGGTATTAGGGCTGATTTGAGACAACTTTGCCACGGCAGCCCGACCACATAGCTCCACGGTTTTTCCTCTAGATCGTATTTCTGAAGAGCTCGGGCGGAGCCCTGCTGAGATAGATCACCACGAACCTCCGAAGCGCTATCACGTTGCCGGAGAACTCATCTACCTCTCGGTCTCTCTTGTTGGATCAAGAAGGAGGAGATCATCGTCGAGTTGTACGTGTGCTGAACGGGGAGGTGCCGTCTGTTCGGCACTAGATCAGAGCGGATCATGGGACGGATCGCGGGACGGTTCGTGGGACGGTTCGCGGGGCGGATCGAGGGATGTGAGGACGTTCCACTACATCAACTGCGTTTCTTAACGCTTCCTACAGTGCGATCTACAAGGATACGTAGATCGTAAATCCCCTCTCGTAGATGGACATCACCATGATAGGTATTGCGTGTGCCTAGGAATTTTTTTGTTTCCTGTACCACGTTCCCCATCAGCACATACATAATAATAGAATGACAATTAGGGAATCAACTGCCATCTCATAAATAATATCAGAGTTTACATCACGCATTCAAACAAGGTAGTTCCGCTACGGACTACATAACATGAGAAAAGGCTATGCTACCCTGCATGCTTGCCCACTTTCACGACCACGCCTCAGTCTTCTGGATAGTTCACGTACATGTGGTCGTTCTCCTCATCATACTGACACGCCAGCTGCGTGCCGTCGGAATCACATGTGTCGGGCGTACCTGTACCTGTTGGTGTGTTGAAGTAATCTGTGAGTCACAGAGACTCAAGAATCTATGACCTTGGTGCCCGAACTAGTCAAGTTATTAGGTAAGGAAGGTTCAGTGTATAGGCTGGAGCATCCTAAGCATGTATGGTGGCTAACTTATGTAGAACAAGATATTGATGGTGGTCTATACTAGAGGATGAAGGACTAAGTGATCAATAAGTGATCATGAACACCTACTTACGTCAATCATAACCCCACCGTGTTCCCGATCGAAGAGAGGTCTCCGAAGGGGACAATCACGGTTACGCACACTGTTGGCAATTTTCTTAGATTAGTTCAAGTTATCTAGAACCGGATGTTAACCAATATTCCAAGTTGCCACATAACCGCGGGTACGGCTTTCCAAAAGATGAAACCCTACAGGGGTGCTCCAACTAGTCCATCACAAACGGTCACGGGCTGCAAAGTAATCCTCTATCACGAATCTCGTGATCTCCTCGGATTCCTTCGAGGAAAACCTCAAATCTGGGGAGAACCAAAGCTTCACCGGGATTCCTATACGCAAGATATATTGCTAAGGTAAGACAAGACTGGCAGGACCTCCTGATGTGTCAACGACCCTGATAAGAGCCGCATATCTCAGTCTCAGGACACGCCGGATAAGCGAAGCGTACAGTGGCCAGGGAAATCTCCCGAGTTGCCCCGGGATGGCCCCGCACGGTGCTCTAGTTTGGACCAACACTCATGAGGAGCACTGGCCTGGGTTGTTGATTAATTCCTGAGGGTAGCTATTCCCTATGTATATTATTATTAAGTGATTAGCAAATTAACACCAATGTTGGGTCCTGCCGGACAAGTCTTAACACTACACGATTTATAAAGGGGGTCCCCATAACAACCCCGAACGTGTTAGAAGCGATCAGTTATGGAATCAAACACCAGTAGCCGGAAACTATGGCGGCAATAACGTAATAAAACACCTGGCAAAAGACTAGGCCTTCCGTTATTTACCAAGTATATAGGTGCATTAATTAAATAACAGATTTAACATAATGATATCAAGCTCATGTTATCACATGAGATAAATTCACGTGCAACTAGCAACGCTAACATTAGAAGCTTAGCAAAAGCCTACTTAGCCATTCAAGATTTGCTAGGAAGGGATAAGTGTTTGAGGTTTCATGGCAATATCAGGAGGCAATAATTTCAGTGGTAGGCAGTGAGCATATGACAAAAGAAACATGAATCTAGCATAACAAGTCTAGAGATGGAATCAAGGTCATATCATCTTGCCCGTGATGTCCTCAGCTTGGAACTACTCTTTCTCGTCCTACACGTACTCTCCGGGATCCACGTAATCTCTCTCCAAACCTGGTGGTACCCAACATAAGTATAACACCCAATGAACAACAGCACAACAAGATGCAACAAGCACATGATGCATGAGATGAAAAAGAACATGCATCTCTATCCTAGCTACTAGGACAAGCATGAGAAGAAAAATACAAGTTGCTGGACAGAACTACACTCTAAGATATCTTGACATGCATGAGGATGACATGAATAGATGCGTCACGTGAAAACGATGCAAAAACATATAAAGAACGTTACGAACGGAGCTGCGGATCATCCGGAAACAACGAAACAGGAAATAGAGTCCTACGTATCAAATCCATCACAACACAATCCAATGGCATACTTCTGGTATTCCCAGGTTGCCATAACACCAAACAAACAAGTATGGATGGGGTGGTGCAAAGCATATCACCACACCATCATCTATGCACTCACAAGCATCATAAACATTGAAACTATACAATCTTCCATAAACAACATCATAGCAGCTTGAGAGCTACATGCAAAGCACCTACAACCACCCAAATGTGCCAAATAGGATATGTGGCAGAAGCTATTCAAAGGCTCTACAAGCATGAGCAAAAAGATAATACAAAGGAGTTACACACAAAAATATCTATACCTGCTAACTTGACGAAAAATATCAGTTTTCAGGGACTTAGTGAAAATCTCAGATTCTCACTAGCTGTTTATGCTCTGAAGCATTTTGACAGCACCCAAAACAATATCTACAGGAAGACAAATGGAATGAAAATTGACAGAGAGCAAGACAAACACAAAAGCTACAACTTCCCTGTTGATAGCAAAGGCTGATTCCCAACACATGGACTTCTACAAGCACAACAACAGGAGAAGAAAATTGTCGGGACCCCGATCCTAAGCCATAGGAATCCAGCCTGTAACACATCACATCCCTTTGTGGTCTCACGCACGGTTAACTCCACGGCTGCAGCCCTACCTTAGCCGGGACCGTTTGCGTCTTTTGACTCACGTATGCGATAGTGTCGCTAGCATTCCAATGTCAAAGAACCCGGATCGACATGTCTAGTCATAAACCAAAGTGGCAGTTCCGCACAAGGACAAGCATACATGACCCAACAAAGCAGGTGTCGGTCATCAACGAACGTAGACGAGTCGTAGCAAGCTACAAGGACTCCATTACGTCGCGTGACATTTCCCCAAAGGGGACAGACACAGCAGCTAAGAAGGACACATGCCGGTCAACCAATGTGTCCGGAGCAGTAGAGAACTACCAAGGCTCGTTGGATCACAAAGGGGCATTTCCTTGTAAGGAGTGCTACTAAAGTTCACGACTAGGTATTCGAACCCCATACATATCAAGTACGACACACGTACGCATGGCATACCGATATGTATAGATACATCGATGGCATCACAACATAACCATAAACATACAAGCTTTATTTAAGAGGCTCGGAAGAGCCACACACATATTATTACACATTAAGGGTCTCACGACCCATAATAGCAGTCATACAATACAAGCCAGCGGAAGAGTTATAAACTGTCTGGGTACAGACAGAGCAACTAGAAGGCACATGGCCTGACTATTCTACAGAGCCGACGTAGGGCCAGATCGTAGCTGGGACACCAGCTACTCGTCGTCGTCGATGTCTACGAAGAACCCTACATTAGGGTCATTAGCAACCTCTGCAACATTTATTAAGCAAACATGAGTACGAAGGTACTCAGCAAGACTTTAGGATGACTAACTACTCATGCTAGGTATCAAGAAGGTATTGTGGGGTTTCATGCGGAAAGCCAGCATTTGACTCGTGGCTAGACAACTTGCTTTTTGAAATTAGTTTTGACAACTTGATTTCTCGCACACGAGTCCACTAACACCACAACAATACACTATCGTGGAATCATTCCGTCTCCATACGGAAATGCCGTCCACGACACTAAAGCTTATCTTGACAATTTTATTAGTAGCCATTGAAGTTATCTATGAACAACATATGTCTCCAAGTAGTCCATATCCGCGGACGCGGCTATTCGAATAGATCATAACCCTGCAGGGGTGTACTTCGTCACACACGCTCCCGCCACTTATCTCCATGTGCACGTCATGCACCTCGGCAACCTTCAAGCGGAAGCCCAGCGAGGGAGTCGGCCACGACCGTTAATCACACTAGTACCTAGTCCAGGTTTATCGCCTATCTGAGAGTAACCCATACGGAAGTCTGGCTGAGGTTTCCGCCACGGCCTCAAACAATGTGCGCAGGGTTCCCAAGCCCACCATCCGGGTGCCACTTGGTACACCGTGCCACTGCCTACCGCATCACGGTCCACCTCTCAGGTCAGCACCATGCACGGCCTCCAGCATTACTATAAACACCAGAAACTACTTGCAACTCCTGGACCGAGTACTAAGCGATTAATAGGCCGAGCAGGGTCATATTTCAGGGCCCAGCATGTGGTAGTATCTAGTCTTGGATTACATACACGGAACTCAGTTCCTAAGGACGGTTCCAATGAAACAACCTGCCATGTACTCCTACACAGCCTTTCACCGGTACCTTTACCAAATCAAGTTCAACACACGACCTTTGCTCACCGAACACATTCCACATTTCTGTTCATCTCCCAGATGACAGACCATACACAACTCTAAGCATAGCATGCATAGCAGGATAAGGCACATCATAGCTCAAGCAACTACCAGGTATGCTAGGTTGCAAGGTTCGGCTATTTACTGTGACAAGGTTAAGTCATGCAAAGGAAGTGGGTCCAACTATCGTGGCAAAAGCAGCTGAAGCATTTGATCCTAATGCAATAAATAGGTGCAGGAGCAAGAACATAGGTGTTATCGGGATGATCAAAAGGGTTGCTTGCCTTGTTGCTCAGAGGAGGAACGATATCCGTCGGACGGATATTCGGTGGAATCCGGGGGTGCGGAACCTACCGAAAGGAATGGCAACATTCAATAACAATCATATGCAATCAAAATGATGCATGAGCATGGCATGAGAATGCAGGTGATAAGTTATTAAAATCAAGATGTTTTAGGTTTAGAGTTCATTTGAATCACATTCGAATAGCAATTCAAACGGGTATTCTCGGATACCGGTTTAATTGATTCGACCTGATGCTCAGATCAACCTAATGTTAACATGCATGAAATGTCATGTTATGGTACTGATTTACCCCTAGGGCAGTGTGTGATCATTGTATTTATAATGAAATTTGGATATTTTTGCAAATTCCATTTATAAAGTGATTAAAAGAATTGAATTATTCCTTATTTCACAATTTAGGTTTCTCTAACTTTTTCAAACATAGTTGAAAATAGCATAATCAGAATACTTGAATTTTTCTGATACTTTTTCATATATAAATTATTTTCATTGGAGTTACAGATTAATTTCTATGATTTTTGCAATTTTTAGCAATTTCATGAATTATTTTTATACTGGAAATTCCATTTATTGCATCAGGCTGACGTCAGCAGGTCAGCCGACCTGTGCAGGTCAAACCTGACAGGGGGGCCCCACTTGTCAGTCTCTCTGGGACTAATCCCGCGCTGACCAGCCCCTAATTGGGGTTTGACCAGGCGTGGGGCCCTCTGGCAGCGACTCACGGGAGGGCGATTAGGCCCTAATGGTCGGCCACGTCGACGGCCACCGGAGGGTGGTCGCCGGCGACCAGACCCGCGGCGGAGGGCTCGCCGGAGGTGACCTAGACGGTGCTGCACAGCACGAAAACGCACGCGGTTGGCAGCTACAGCAAGCCCGCGAAGTGGCCGATCTGGCAGGACCATCTGGGGAGGCTAGGGTCGCCGGAAGAGGCGACGACGACGAGCCGGAGCGGCGGCCGAAGCTCGGGCGTCGTCGGGGGCTTTGAATCAGAGGGATCCACGCTCAGTTTTTAGCTGCTACGGCATCTACGCGTCGTCCTGGAGCTGCTGGTGCTCTCGGGAGGACGAGCTGGACATCGGAGGGCTACCGGCGACGAGCGGCAGCGGCGGTGCTCGTCGGGCTCCGGTGAAACTAGGGCTAGAGGAGGGGATCGACGGGGAAAACTTAGGGAAAACCACCGCATGCTCACAGGGAGTGCAGAGAAGAGCTCAGACGGCTCGGTGAAGGCCTGGGGGCGACGAATCGACGGGAGATGTCCGGCGGCCGGAGGAAGAAGACGACGGCGTTGCGGGCGTTGCAGGGCGCGAGGAAGCTTCGGCTTCTGCAGGAATGACCAGGGCGACGAGGCGGAGCTAATGGCGTGCTCGCGGAGGGGATCCTATGGCCAGGGGCATGGCCAGCTCGAGCTCGAGCTCGGCTCTAATGGCGGCAGCAGGGAGAAGGAGGGGATCCGGGCGGAGGAGGAGAACCGAAGCGGGGAATGGATAGGGGAGGAGAACCGAAGCTTATCCCCGTCGTCGCCAGCGCGAACCGGCGGCCAGGCAGGCACGCAGGTGCGTGGCCGCGCCGGAGGAGGCGGCGGCCACCTCCTGCTGCCTACTGGCGCGGGGAAGGGGACGAGCGGCGAGATGGGCTGGGCCTGGCTTGGGCGTCAGGTAAGCTTTTCCCATTTTCTCTTTTTTGGTTTTTCTGTGTTGCTATTTATTGCTTTGCTAATTATTTCAGCTCCAAAACAAAAGGTAAAAACTAATTTTGACCTCCTGAAATATTTGTTATAATATCCCCACTCATTTCCAAGACTTTCAACATTTTTGGAAAATTATAGTTTCTGATTTCAAATTTTTAAATTTGAAACCAGTGGCTTTTGCATTTATTTAAAATGCTTAAAGTGTCAATAAAATAGTTTTCTCCAATGCTCATTTACTTTCATGATTTATCAGAAGGTTTGAACATTTCTTGAGGCCATTTTGGGTTCATTGATTTTGAACTAGTTGAAATTTCCTTTAATTGAAATGGTGGCTAGGGTTTTGAGTTTTTCCTTTGCCACTTTGTTGTTTTTGTTGAAACTTCTTAGATGAAAATGCAAAGAAGACATGAGCACAATGCTATCTTTGTTAAGGGTAAGGGATGTGACAAAAATATAAGCAGATTCTCAGACTAAGTGAAAATCACAGATTTTCACTAAACTGGAATTTTCAGCCACATGCCTACTTTGACTAGGCACAACTTGCACACATGAACTCCTAAGCATGAAACAAAACCAACATGTTGTAAAGGGGTTCACCCCCTACTTCCACAACAAAGAAACAACCTCTTCGGCTCATCACATCACATGGAACCAAGCTCTAAACATGGAACAAATCAGAAATATGACATTCCCAGAATATGTTCCAAAGTGTAATTTGAACCCACCATTGGATTTCTGGGATGATTCTACCCCAAAAACATATATAATACATAGGCCCTTGCATAGAATAATTGGGCACAAAGCTAAGAAGAAGATCTACATGGAATCACATAGAGATGAATAGTGCATCATCACATGTGCTTCCACTAGCTCATCACCTACACATGCATATGCACACTACTACAAGTCCAATGGTGCACATGAGGGGTGGACCTCATGTCCATGTGCCTTAGCACACCACGATACACACACACATGCATCAAGCACATCATAATAACACCTACACATGCTAGTTATCACATACACCTTAGCTTACACCTTAGCTTACACCACACATCTCCACTACACCACTCACATCCATGTTTGCGCAAGTGAATGACAAGGCACACCATGCCTTGGGCATGTGTGTGTCACACACACACACACACACACAACATCACATGAACAACTATACCACGCACACATATGAGCACCTACACACACATAAAGTAGGTGGGGGAGGGGAACCCACACACACTCACATACAGACACTAGCACTAGCTAGTGCATCAGCTCTACATCATGCACATAAGTATCACACACATACATGCATCTCTAACCTAGTGCAAAGCACACATAAACATGATCTAGCTCACAACTACACTACTCATACAAAGCCTACACATGCATTCTACACAAGCTAGCAAAAATACCTAGGCACATCTACTGTAGTGAGGTAAATAAAACACCACATGAGTGGATCTAGCATGCCCGAGCAACTAAGAAAGCAACCAGGTACAAATCAGAAAAGAAATGGCAGAAAAAAATAAAAGAAATGGGGAGGGATTCGAACCCAAGACCCCCTGTATCATAACAGAGGAGCACACCACTCTGGTACATCACCCTGGCTCGACAGAAGGGACAGGGTAAGCAGGATATGCACATTGCTGAAGCTACGGTGCCAAATAAACGACAAAACCAAAAGGGTGCACTGAGGGGATTCGATCCCACGACCTGCCACTGCACCCAAAGACGCCTACGACTCTGCTACTGCTTCGGAACTTAACAGAGGAGGAAAGTATACTCTATTGAGCAACCCCCTCATGCATCTCCTTTGCCCGACGGTGGCCGTAACAGGGGAATGATCTCGCCGGCGTTACATGCTAAATTCGACTACGGCTGGTTGATGGAAGGAAGCACAGGCTCCCACGGTTCCATTTCCCTAACTAATCCTACTCGGGAGGGCCTACAGCAACGGCTCGAGGATGCACGGCGGCGCTGGCGAAAGAGAAGGAACGGCCTACTGCCCACGAACTGGTGATAGGGAAGAGGGGGAAAGGATATACCTCACCTACTGGACGAGGTCGACGCGTCTGTCGGAGAGGAAGTAGAGGAAGAAGGGGAAGAAGCCACAGCGGGGACGATCGTCGGGGAGGAAGCCGCCGTCGTCAAAGTAGTGGTAGCAGGGCCGATCTTTCCGTCCTAGGTGCGGAAATGGGTCCCTTGAAGATCCCGCGTGCTCGCCGAGGGGTTGGAGAGGACGTAGGTGTACGGGCGCGACGGCGAGGACCTCCTCAGCTCGCGGCCATGGCGGTGGAACTCGATCCCCTTACCTGAAGCCGTCGACAGAGAGGGAGGAGGAGATGGGAAAGAGGTGGCGGCGCAAGGGGAGGAACCCTAGGCTGCACGGACGTCACGGGGGACTTATATGGAGGAGGAGGAGGCGAGGGACGCGCGCCTCGATGTCCGTGACGGCGTCTGCTGCTGCCGTGCTCTCTCTGTCTCTCTGAAGAAGCCTGACGGAGGAGGAGGAACGGGAAACGACGTCTACAAGAGAAAGGAGGTGTGCTGCCAGCGCGAGAGGAAGGACGCTGGGCCTGCTAGTGGGAGGAAGCCCACTAGGTGGCGCCAGATAGAAAGAAAATAAACCCCGTGGGGCTTTCTAATTACCAAATAACCAGAGAAAAAATAAAACCATGGCAAATCTGTTGAGACTAAAAATAAAACAAAAATGCCCCTGGTCATAAGGAATTATGACCTATTTAAATAAAATGGAAAAGAAATATTTGGAGCAATTAAATTTTTACAAAACATAATTTATTGGATCTGTTTTGTGAATATTTGCACCTTTAAAACATATTTTCAAAACAGCAAAATCACATCCTCTCAATCACCACAATACATACTAACACATGGGCATTTTTGAAATAGAGAAGGAGCAAAAGAATCTTGGCTTGAGATAAATAGAGAAAGGGGAAGTTTTATGAAACCTAGAGCAAACCACATAGCTTCCTACTTTCAAACAACACTACTCCACACCTACACATAAACCACATATCATCACATGACATCACACCACAACATAAATCACAAGAACAACAAACACAAGGCATGGAATGGATGGAATGCATGCATGCAAAGGAAAAACAAAACAAGGTGACACGTGAAATAACACATGCATTGAGCTCTCATATCATTGACAAGATGGACCCACATAGAGAAGGTTCCAAATATGGCAAGTTATACTCTTGGGGCATTACAACTAGTACACATACATATCATGTACATCAAATATACTCTTGTGGACTTTCCCAGCCTTCTCATCTACCAAGTAACTAGGGTAGTTTCGCTCGAGTGACCGTTCTCGTCATAATAGAAGCACTTAGTCTCGGGTTTTGGGTTTAACCTTGGGTTTCTTCACTAGAGAGGCAATTGGTTTGCCTTTCATGAAGTACCCCTTCTTTCCCTTGCCCTTCTCGAAACTAGTGGTTTTACTAACCATCAACACTTGGTGCTCCTACTTGATTTCTACCTCTATAGTGTAAAACATCGCGAATAGCTGAAGGATCATCATATCTATCCCTGATATGTTATAGTTCATCACGAAGCTTTGTAGCTTGGTGGCAGTGACTTTGGAGAACGGTGCCAATCACTATCTTATCTAGAAGATCAACTCCCACTCGATTCAAGTGATTGTAGTACTCAGACAATCAGAGCACATGCTCAACGATTGAGCTTTTCTCCCTTATTTTGTAGACAAAGAATCTTGTCGGAGGTCTCATACCTCTCAACACGGGCACGATCCTGAAATCCTAATTTCAGCTCTTGGAACATCTCGTATGTTCCATGACGTTCAAAACGTCTTGGGCATCTCAATTCTAAGATGTTAAGCATTATGCACTGAACTATCAGGTAGTCATCAAAAATGTGTATGTGAGATGTTCGCAACATCTACAGACGACGCTCGGGGTTCAACACACCGAGCGGTGCATTTCTCTAGGAACATAGAAAAAACGAGCATTCGCAACATAAGTCTTCTGTGCAGCAATGAGGAAAATCCTCAGTTTAAGGACCTGTCCACATAATTGCTACTATCAACTTTCAACTAAATTTTCTAGGAACATAGCAAAAACAATAGGGCTACAACGCAAGCTACAACATAATTTGCAAAGACCTTTTGACTATGTTCATGCTAATGAGTTCAATTAATCATATTACTTAAGAACTCCCACTCAAATTGTCATCCATCTGGTTATTCGAGTGGTACATGATCCAAATTCACTAACTCAAGTCCGATCATCACGTGAGTTGAGTTTAGCTTCAATGGTGAACATCTCCATGTTGATCTTATCCACTATATGACTCATGCTCGACCTTTAGGTCTCTTGTGTTCTGAGGCCATGTCTGGACATGATAGGCTCGTCAAGATTAACCTCAGTGTTCTGCGTGTGCAACTGTTTTGCACACGTTGTATGTGTGCATAGAGTCTATCACACCCGATCATCACGTGGTGTCTCAAAATGATGAAGTGTCGCAATGGTGCACACTTAGGGAGAACACAATTTTATCTTGAAATTTAAGTGAGGGATCACCTTATAATGCTACCATCATCCTAAGCAATATAAGGTGCATAAAAGGATTAACATCACATGCAAATCATAAATGACATGATATGTCCATGAACTTGTGCTTCTTGATCTCCATCACTAAAGCACAGACATGATCTCCATCGTCACCGGCTCCACACCACGATCTCCATCATTGTGCTGTCATCGAGGTTGCCGCGCCACCTATGATGTTATTACTAAGGCTACTAACTAGCGATAAAGTAAAGAACTACTGGGTGCAAAAATAATTAAAGACAACCATATGACTCCTACCGGTTGCCGTAGCATCGACGTCCAAGTCAATTTTTAATTATTACAACCTGATCATCTCATACATCAAGTATATCATATCATGTCTTTGGCCATATAAAATCACATGCATTCCATGCAAAAACAAGTTAGACGTCCTCTAATTTGTTGTTGCATGTTTTACGTGGCTGCTATGGGTATCTAGTAGGATCGCATCTTACTTACGCAAAACCACAACGGTGATATCCAAGTTGCTATTTAACCTTCTCCAAGGACCGCCTCGGTCAAATACGATTCAACTAAAGTTGGAGAAATAGACACCCACTAGTCATCTTTATGCAATAATTGCGTGTTACACTACTAGAAAAGAGGGCTTTGGTCCAGGTCTTGAAATCCTATTAGTCCCGGTTCACATACGAACCGAGACCTATGGTGACATTGGTCCCGGTTCGTGAGGCCAGGGCGCCGGCCAGGCATCGTGGGCCATTGCTCCCGGTTCGCTCACCCCTTTTGTCTCGGTTCCAGTCAAGAACCGGGACTAATAGGCAGGCAACCATTCGTATCCCCTTTAGTCCCGGTTGGTGGATCAAACTGGGACTAAGGTGTGGTAGCGGGCGTTCGTACAACCGTTCGTATCCTCCTTTAGTCCCGTTTGGTGGATCAAACCGGGGTGGCGGCCCATCGAATCACCCCTTTAGTGCCGGTTTTTTGTCCAACCCAGGACTAAAGGTCCAAACGTTTTCCCTCCCGCGTCGTTTCCAGCGATGAAAACTGCAAACGAAGCAGAGTCTATCGCCATTCTCTGTTCTTCTCCTCTAGAGTTGCCCTCTGTTTTTCTTCTTCCTCTCTTCTCCCGCTCTATTCTTCCATTCTTCTTCCACCATGACGTATGAAACCGGAGTGGTGCACGCACATGGCACGACCAATCTCAGGGTCGGGTACACGAACGAGAGCTGGGCGGTCCCAAATTTTCTTAGACGGTTCCAGGAGTGGGTTGACGCCGTGCCGAAGCATGATGCGTTCTTGGGGCTTGATCTGGAGTTCACGGCCAACTATCAAGGTGTTGCCGTCATCCAGCTGTGTTTCAAACAGAATGTCTTGATCTTCCAATGGGCGAGGTAAGTTTTGAGTCTTTCTTTGATCCAAGGTTATGAAAACTGCATGTATTGATCTTCTCTAGGTTCCATTTGATAGCAATATGGAGTTTCTATATACGTTCCATTGAATAGTTAATTGAGTGTTTCTTAATCAATTAATAGGATATGAAATTGCATAGGATAGCAATATGTGTTACAACATTGGATATAGTGATCTCCCTAGGTTCCATTGGATAGCATATATTGATCTCCCTAGGTTCCATTGAATATATTACAACATAGGCTTTCTTTGATCCAAGGTGATGAAAATTGCACATATTGATCTCCCTAGGTTCCATTGGGTAGCAATATGCAGTTTCTATATATGTTCCATTGGATATAAAGTTAATTGAGGGTTTCTTGATCAATTCATAGGATAGCAATATGTTACAATATTGGAATCCTATAAAGATTAATTTCTCTTTAGTTATAGTGAAACAATTTTTCATTGGTAAGTTTTGAGGCTTTCTTTGATCCAAAGGTTATGAAAATTGCATATACTGATCTCTCTAGGTTCCATTGGATAGCAATATGCAGTTTCTTTATATGTTCCATTGGATAGTTAATTGAGGGTTTCTTGATCAATTTATAGGATATGAAAATTGCATCGGGTAGCAATATGTTACATTTTTGGAATCCTATAAAGATCAATTCATAGGATATGAAAATTGCATAGAATAGAAATATGTTCCATTTGAATTGTTATGATAAATCTATCTTTAGTTGTATCAAAACATTTTTCCTTGTTGCAGCAGTATGTAACATTTATTCCATTTTAATTTGTTGATGTTGCAGTAGTGACAAGCATTGTTCAGAACACATGGACTTCCTTCGCAGCGGCATACGTTTCGCTTGCGTTCACATAACAAATAACAGGACGAATATGAGGCACAACTTTGGTATTGAGATACCATCTGAGTGCCACATTGATCTCCAAGGCCTATTCCAGCTTCAATATCCAAGAACTTCGATGGCTGATATGGCAGTCGCCTTGATCGATGAGGAGTACCATGATATGAAGACTTCATTCCCGAAGTCTCAACACAAGAAGTGGGGAAGACCCCACTTGACCCTATGAACATTGAGTATGCAGCTAAAGATCCTTACGTTGCATACGAGTTGTACGGCAAGATTAGTATCGTGAACTATGGCCAGCGTCACCTCGCAGCACCAGCTTTGGGACATTCAGATTCAGATTCAGATTCAGACGAGTAATGCTAAGAATGGCAAACACTTGTATATATATGTATGCTAGCTATTATTATGTACTGCTTGCATGTATTATTATGTATTGCTTGGACCAATTTATATATATCTAGTTTCTATTTGTGCCATTATATAGTTTCCAAATTTGAATGGTTATTTAGCCCTTTCTTTATTCTTGTTGTGAACTAATTCTTGTGAACTAATTCTTTAGGTATTGTTGTGAACTAATTCTTTATTCATATTGGTGTAATATTTACTCTATTCAAACTTCTCCATGGTTCATTACCCCCCGATACAACCCATAGATACATCAATATAAGCAAGCAACACAAAGAAAACAGAATATGTCAAAAACAGAATAGTCGGAAGTAATCTGTATAATTCGAATACTTATGTAACTCCGAAAATTATGAAAAATTAAGACAATCTGGGTAAATTGTATATGAATCTTGTGTAAAAAATTAGATCAAAAGCATGTTCCAGTGAATTTAAAAAATTCGTGTACTGAGGTTGAAAGTTTCTGTTTTTCAGCAAAATTAAATTGCAAACACTGTAGACCATCCCAAAGGTCTTACTTGGCGCAAACACAAAATGCTATGTGGGTGAAATGATGATACCATGCCAACTTTCAACCTATTCAGAGTTCATTTGTAGTTCTTTTCAACTCCTGGGTCATTTAGCAAAAGAAAAATCGGTAAATGCATGAAAAATACCAAATGAAGCCGGAAATAGTTGAAAATTGAAGATGTGGCATTGACTAGTGCATTTTGAACACACAAAAGGTCTGGAGTTCTAATAAGTTCAAGAAAATGAAATCCCTTTTGTGACAGATGATTTTTTGTATGAAACCATGATACTTCGAAAGAGATTGTCCGATTTGTACATGAAGTGCGTCCAGTTTTTGCCACAACCCTCTCAACTTTTAGCACATGCTATGTGGGTGAAATGATGATACCATGCCAACTTTCAACCCATTCAGAGTTCATTTGTAGTGCTTTTCAATTTCTGGGGTCATTTAGCTAAAAAAAAATCAATAAATGCATGAAAAATACCAAATGAAGTCACACATAGTTGAAAATTGATGGTGTGGCTTTGATTGGTGCATTTTGAACACACAAAAGGTTTGGAGTTCAAATAATTCCAAAAAATGAAATCCCTTTTGTAAAAGATGAGTTTTCGTATGAAACCCTCATACTTCCAAAGAGATTGTCCGATTTGTACACGAAGTGCGTCTAGTTTTTGCAGCAACCCTCTCAACTTTTTAGCACATGCTATGTGGGTGAAATGATGATACCATGCCAACTTTCCACCTCTTCAGAGTTCATTTGTATTGCTTTTCAATTTGTGGGTCATTTAGCTAAAAAACCTAGTAAATGCATGAAAAATACGAAATGAAGTCAGAAATAGTTGAAAATTGATGATGTGGCCTTGAGTGGTGCATTTTGAACACAAAAGGTCTGGAGTTCTAATAAGTTCAAAAAAATTAAATCCCTTTGTAATAGATGAGTTTTTGTATGAAACCCTCTTACTTCAAAAGGGATTGTCCGATTTGTACACGAAGTGCGTCCAGTTTTTGCCGCAACCCTCTCAACTTTTTAGCACATGCTATGTGCGTGAAATGATGATACCACTACTCGAATCAGAGAATTTGCCATCTGCTGCTTCTTTGCCGTGTGCTGGCTAATGGCAAAGACCCTCTTTGCCATCACCTACCAAAAACCAGACGACAAAGAGCAGGCTGATGGAAAAGATACTATTTGCCATCAGCCAGCTCTTTGCCGTCAGCTGGCATAGGGAAAAGAGCATTTAGGCAGACGACAAAGAGCATGGGCGACCCACACCGCACCCCCTCTCTCCCCCTAACGGCCTCTCTCTTTCTCGTCTGCTTTGTTCCTCTGTGCCGTCGGGGGGCAGATGACAAAAAGGATGTGCCCTAACGGCCGTCACCACCACCCCCACACCCCTCTCTCCCCTAAAGGTCGTCGTGCCCCCCCACACCGCTCTCTCTCACGCCCGAAACCACCACCACTGCCACGCCCTCCTCCTCCCTGCGCAACCGCGCCCTCCTCCTCCCTGCACCACGACGCCCTCTTCCTCCCTACGCCACCACCGCACCCTCCTCCTCCCTACGACCCCTCCTCCACCACACCCCTCCTCCTCCCCGGGAACTCCTCCTTCACCACCGCCGCCGGAGCTCGCCCCTTCTCCACCACCGCGCCCTCCGCCACCACCGCCATCTCCTCCACCACCGCGCCCTCCTCCTCAATACGACCCCCTCCTTCACCACCGCGCCGCCCCTCCTCCACCACTACCAGCCCTTTCCTCCCAACGCATCGCCTCCTCCTTGCGCCCCTCCTCCTCTACGACCATCTTCCCTGCGCCGTCCTCATCGCCCCCCCTCCGATGAGTCATTATTATTTTCCCTTTTTCGTTTAATTTGTTAATTAGGTTAGTTAGGTTAGTTGTTAATTACCTACTATTAGTTAGGTTAGTTAGGTTAGTTGTTAGTGGTTACCTATTGTTAATTAGGTTAGTTAGGTTAGTTGTTAGTTGTTAGTGGTAATTAGGTTAGTTGTTAGTGGTAATTACCTACTGTTAATTAGGTTAGTTGTTAGGTTAGTAGTTGCCCATGTAGAGCCCTCCGACCGCCGCCTATGCTTGCACTAGCCACAACATTAGGTAACGTCGGTGAGCTTGTCACGCACCTGCCATGGCTACGACACCATCGAGATCACATGCTGCAACAATGATGCTGCTGCAACGACCGCCATGAGGTCGGTGCAGAAACATTACTGTTGGGACCACCCCCTTGAGGCACCGGTGATATTCCACTACAGCACCGAGGATACTACAATAGCTCGGCGAGGCTCCACTTGAGGCACCGGTGGCACCGGTGGGGAAGAAGAATTGAGCGGACTAGCGTTGTGGCATGAGATGAGGCAAAGGAGGTTGAACAATTCCCATGTCGGCCACCATCGCATCTATACCCACAAGAACGCGAATGGATCTCGAAGGTTCAACGGTGGGTGGCTTGCAGTAGACCATGGTGCGGACGCCAAAACAGATTGCAACCGTAGGTGTCGTCATCACTGGAAGCGTCATGAGTGGGGTATGGTGAGCTGATCTCCATCTGTGGAGCATGGGTGCTGGCCGGCTTGGGCTACAACAAGGCTGTCTTTCTCGAACAAATGGAAAAGAAGAAGAGGAAAAAGGAAAAGAAGTAATAAGAATAATATGAAGAAGAAGAGGAAAAAGGAAAAGAAGGAATAATAATAAGAAGAAGAAGTAGAAGAAGAAGAAGAAGAGAAGAAGAAGAAGAAGAATAAGTAGAAGAAGAATAAAAGGAAGGAAGAAGAAGAATAAGAAGAAATGGAAGAAGATGAAAAAAAGAAGAAGAAAACGAAACCCTGACACCCGACACGATGCCCCGAAACCACGACACGACGCCCCGACACCACATCTCGACGACACCCCGACACGAAATATTTTTTATGGAACCCTAGATGACACCTGTATAGGTCATATATTTGTGTTAGGTCGTATATTTTTTGATTTTATTAATGAACACAAAATATTTGTGTTGATCGGGTGGATTTACATGTGACGGATGTCTCGTCACTGTGAGGTCTATTGTGCGAAGACCTCCGTTCTACGAGCTCCGCCCCTGCATTCGCGGGTGAGTACAAATTTCATCTCCTCCTCGCCCCTTCATTTGATGTGGGTCGGTCTTTGGATGAAACTTGCTAGATATGGGTAATTAAATTAATTTATCAGTATGCATGACCAGTATGCGTCTCCCGTTCGAAAGGGTTACAGTTATAAATATGCATGCATTTGCATATATTTATAACCGTGATTCTTCTGAATTGTCCAACGTTATCCATGGACTGCCCGAGTATGTGTAGATTGGGTTCGTTTTCCCATATGCTTTGTTCTGGATCCGATGCATAATTTCGTTAGTGCCTCCCTGTTGTTCTCTGGATACACATCCTCTCTTTTTATTGCGGAGACGTGTATCAGGAGAACAACAAGGAGGTGCTACCGAAATTTCGTTTTGGATCGGGAGCAGAGCATGGGAAAACGAACCCTATCTACACAAACTCAGGTGGGATTAGAACCTATCTTTACCTATTAGCATGTAGGTTGCATGGACGTAATAAACTAGGGAACTTGATTAACTGATGAATATATATGTTGAATTATATATAATGTATTTCTTGTTTGTTCAGTAGCTAGGCAAGATGAGTGATCGTGCGTGGATGTACACCGGTCACCCTAGCCAGAAAGAGATGACGAAAGAATGGCTTCTAAAAACCAAGTAGTTTGTGAAAGCCGCATTTGCAAATGTCCAGGAACAAACTGGTTCCCTTGTCCTGAATGCGACAACTATAGAAAGAGGACAGAGGCTGTAATGATTAAACACCTGCAGAGGAGGGGTTCTAAGCCTAATTATACGGTTTGGACATTTCATGGTGAGTCTATACAACACACCAGAGATGAGGTGGTTCGTCGTCACACCAACGAGCATGGTACTGGGATCAAAGACATAGTGCAAGACTTGGATGATGCTCGGGATTAGGAAAATGAGATGGAGGAATCTATCAAGGCCTTCTATGAAATGTTGGAGTCTTCAAAATATCCTCTCCACGAGCACACTGAGCTTTGTCACCTGGATGGTGATACGTCTCCAACGTATCTATAATTTTTGATGGTTCCATGCTATTATCTTGTCAAACTTAAGATGTTTTGTATGACTTTTTGATCTTTTTTGGGACTATCATATTAACTCAGGGACAAGTGCCAATTCCAGTTTTTTTCGAGATCCAATGAATTGTGGATTTATGATCAGATTATGTATGAATCTTATTTGAGTTTCTTCTGATCTCTTATATGCATGAGTTCATATCCTTGTAATTCTCTTCGAGTTGTGGGTTTTGTTTGGCCAAATTGATCTATGATTCTTGCAATGGGACAAGTGCTTGGTTTTGGGTTCATACCATGCGGTGACCTCTCCCAGTGACAGAAGGGGCAGCGAGGCACGCATCGTGTTGTTGCCATCAAGGGTAAAAATATGGGGTTTTCATCTTTGGTTTGAGTTTATCCCTCTACATCATGCCATCTTGCTTAAGGAGTTACTCTGTTCGTCAGGAACTTAATACACTAGATGCATGCTGGATAGCGGTCGATGTGTGGAGTAATAGTAGTAGATGCAGAAAGTATCGGTCTTCTTGTCTCGGACGTGATGCCTATATGTATGATCATTGCCTTAGATATCGTCATGACTTTGCGCGGTTCTATCAATTGCTCGATAGTAATTTTTCACCCACCGTATTATTTGCTATTTGGAGAGAAGCCTCCACTGAACACTATGGCCCCCGAGTCTACTTCTCACCATATTTTTAGACTTACACTTTTACTTCCTTGCACTTTACGCCTTCAGATCTCACTTTTCAATCAATCTTGAAGGGATTGACAACCCTTTATAGCGTTGGGTGCAAGCTCTTTGTGTTTGCGCAAGTACTCTGGACATGGTGCGATTCTCCTACTGGATTGATACCTTGGTTCTCAAACTGAGGGAAATACTTACTGCTCCTGTGCTGCATCACCCTTTCCTCTTCAAGGGTAAAACCAACGCAAGCTCAAGAGGCAGCAGAAGGATTTGTGGTGCCATTGCCGGGGAGGATCAAGTCAAGAACTCATCCAAGTAAGTGTCGCAAACTCATCTCTTGCATTTACTTTTTTGCCTCTTGTTTTCCTCTCCCCCTCTTCTGAAAAACAAAAATTTACAAAAATATTTGCCTTTTTTGGTTTGCCTTTTTCGTTCGCCCTTTTCTCTCCCTTGCTTTCTGTTTGCTTGTGTGCTTGTTTGCTTGCTGAAGTCACCATGACTGAAAACACCAAACTTTGTGACTTCTCGAATACTAATAATAATGATTTTATTAGTACTCCGATTGCTCCCGCCACTAGTGCGGAATCATACGAAATCAATGCTGCTTTGTTGAATCTTGTTATGAAAGAGCAATTTTCCGGCCTTCCTAGTGAAGATGCCGCATCCCATCTTAATACCTTCATTGAGCTTTTCGATATGCAAAATGAGAAAGAGGTGGATAATGATGTGATTAAATTGAAGCTTTTTCCGTTCTCGTTGCGAGATCGAGGAAAAACTTGGTTTTCGTCTTTGCCCAAAAATAGTATTGATTCTTGGAACAAGTGCAAAGATGCTTATATATCCAAGTATTTTCCACCGGCTAAGATTATCTCTCTCTGTAATGATATCATGAATTTTAAGCAACTTTATCATGAATATGTTGCACAATCTTGGGAGAGAATGAAATTGATGATTAGAAATTGTCCCACTCATGGCTTGAGTCTTTGGATGATTATACAAATCTTCTACGCTGGCTTGAATTTCGCTTCTAGAAATATCTTGGACTCCGCCTCAGGTGGAACATTCATGGAAATCACGTTAGGAGTAGCCACAAAACTCCTAGACAATATCATGACGAAGTACTGTAAGTGGCACACTGAAAGGTCACCTACTAGTAAGAAGGTACACGCTATAGAAGAAGTTAACTCGTTGAGTGCTAAGATGGATGAGTTAATGAATTTGGTTGCTAGTAGAAGTGCTCCTTTAGATCCTAATGACATGCCCTTGTCTTCCTTGACTTAGAGTAGCAACGCTAGCTTGGATGTTAATTTTGTTGGTAGGAATAATTTTGGCAAAAACAATGCTTATAGCGGAAACTATGTTCCTAGGCCTTTTCCTAGTAACCCCTCTAATAACTTTGGCAACTCCTACAACAATGCTCATGGAAATTACAATAGATTACCCTCTGATCTAGAGAGTAATATCAAAGAGTTTATCAACTCGCAAAAGATTTTCAGTGTGTCCATAGGCGAAAAACTACTCAAAATTGATGATTTGGCTAGGAGCGTTGATAGAATGTCTAGTGATATTGATGCTTTGAAAGTTGGATGTGCTTCTCCAAAGATCAATATGGATGAAACTTTGAAAGCTATGCGTGTTTCCATGAGTGAGAGCAAACAAAGAACCGCCCAAATTCGTGCTAGACATGAATGGCTTAAAAGGGCGTGTTCTCGTGATAAGAATCACGAAGATCTTAAAGTGCTTGGTGTGACTCCCATTGAATCTCTGTTTTCGTGTATCAAACCTAATGATGGTGGTGCTGGATATGAATCCACTTTGGTTGAAAAATGCCCCAATGATTCGGAGTCCATCTATCTTGATGCTAAAAGCATTGAAAGTGGAGTAGAAGATATTAAAACCTTGAGTAGTAATGAAACTACTAGTTTGGATTTCAAGGAATTCAATTATGATAGTTTCTCCTTGATTGAATGCATTTCCTTGATGAAATCCATGCTAAACTCTCCACACGCATATAGCCAAAACAAGGCTTTTACCGATCATATCGTCGATGCTAAGATAAAATCTCTTGAATAGAAACTTGAATTGGAATTTCTATCCCTAGAGAGCTTCATGATGAGTGGGAACCTACTATCAAAATCAAAATCAAAATCTATGAATGCAATGCTTTGTGTGATTTGGGTGCTAGTGTTTCGGCGATTCCAAAGTCTTTATGTGATGTTCTGGGTTTTAATGAGATTGAGGAGTGTTCTCTTAATTTGCCTCTTGCGGATTCTACTGTCAAGAAACCCATAGGAAGGATCAATGATGTTCTTATTATTGCAAATAGGAACTATGTACCCATGGATTTCATTGTGCTTGACATTGATTGCAATCCTACATGCCCTATCATTCTTGTTAGACCTTTCCTAAGGACTATCGGTACTATCATCGATATGAAGGAAGGGAATATTACATTTCAATTTCCTTTAAAGAAGGGCATGCAGCATTTTCCTAGAAATAAAATAAGATTGCCTTATGAATCCATCATGACGGCTACTTATGGTTTGAGCACCAAAGACGACGATACGTGATTCTGTCACCTTATGCCTAGCTAAGGGCGTTAAACAATAGGGCTTGTTGGGAGGCAACCCAATGTATTTATCTTTTTATTTCTGTTTTGTTGCGTCCACACTATCATAATTCTGTTATGATTGTGTCTTTTGTGTTTCTTTTGTGTTTGAGCCAAGCAAAACCTTTATGACTAGTCTTGGTGATGGTTGTTAGATCCTGCTGGAAAAAGACAGAAACTTTTCGCCCACGAGATTATTTTTCATTTTTATTCAGAAAGAGATTTTGAGTTGATTCTTTTTGCTGCTGGTTGATATGCCTTTTTCCCAGGTAGTCGTAATTTTTCAGAATTGTTTAGATACCATAAGTATACTAAGTATACATATTGCTACAGACTAGTCTGTTTTCGACAGATTCTGTTTTTGTTGAGTTGGTTGCTTGTTTTGATGAAAATATGGATAGTATCGGGGAGGTACTAGCCATGGAAAAGTGAGAATACAGTAATCTAAAACCAATATAAATAGAAATCAAGTTTTCTACAGTACCTAAAGAGGTGGTAGTTTGTTTTCTTGTGCTAATGATATCACGAGTTTGTGTTTAAGTTTTGTGTTGTGAAGTTTTCAAGTTTTGGGCGATGTTCTCAAGGACAAATGGATAAAGTGTGGAAAGTTCTCAAGATTGGGGATGCCCAAGGCATCCCAAGCCAAATTCAAGGACACCAAAAAGCCTAAGCTTCGGGATGCCCCGGGAAGGCATCCCCTCTTTCGTGTTCAATCCATCGGTAACATTACTTGGAGTTATATTTTTATTCACCACATGATATGTGTTTTTCTTGGAGCGTCTTGTATCATAGGAGTCTTTTCATTTTGTTGTGTCACAATCATACTTGCTGCACACCCTTTTAGAGATACATGCACTCATGTGAATTTGCTAGAATGCTCATCGTGCTTCACTTATATCTTTTGAGCTAGATAATTTTGCTCTATGTGTTTCACTTTGATCTTTTAGAGCACGACCGTGCTTGACTTGGTAGTTGGTTTGTGCTATGAAAATAGTCCCAAAGGTGATAGGTACCCAAAGAGGATACTAAAACTTCCATCATCATGTGTATTGACTACAAAGAGAAGTTTGATTCCTCTCAATTAGTTTTGAGACGTGGATTTGCTAATAGTAAGAGTTATGTTAGTAGGGTGTTGTGATTCTAGAAATACTTATGTTGAAGTTAGTGATTCCCGTAACATGCCTGTTTGGTGAACCGCTATGTTAGGAATTCAGAGCATAATTGATCTATTCATTGTCATCCTTTGTGTTGCGGTCGGGATCGCGCGATGGTTTACACCTACCAACCCTTCCCCTAGGAGTATGCGTTTAGCACTTTGTTTTGATCACTAATAAAAACTTCCGCAACAAGTATGTGAGTTCTTCATGACTAATGTGAGTCCATGGTATAGATGCACTTTCACCTTCCACTATTGCTAGCCTCTCTAGTATCGCGCAATTTTCGCCGGTGCACAAACCCACCATATGCCTTCCTCAAAACAGCCACCATACCTACCTACTATGACATTTTCATAGCCATTCCGAGATATATTGCCATGCAACTCCCACCGTTCCGTCTCATGACTTGTGCCGTCACTCTCATATTTCCATTGCATGATCGTAAGATAACTAGCGAGATGTTTCAACGTCATACGCCAAGCTAGATCGTTGCACATCCCGGTACACTGCTGGAGGCATTTCCTATAGAGTCATCATCGTTCTAAGCTTTGATCTTTGAGAAAATAAAAGTGTGATGATCGTCATTATTAGAGCATTGTCCCATGTGAGGAAATAAAAAAAGAGGCCAAAGTTTTCCACATTAAAAAGAGAGGCCAAAGAGCCCAAATAAAAAAAGAGAGAAAAAGAGAGAAGGGACAATGCTACTATATTTTTCCACACTTGTGCTTCATAATAGCACCATGTTCTTCATGATTGAGAACCTCTTGTTTTGTCACCACCATATACTAGTGGGAATATTTATTTTATAACTTGGCTTGTATATTCCAATGATGGGCTTCCTCAAATTGCCCTAGGTCTTCGTGAGCAAGCAAGTTGGATGCACACCCACTAGTTCTCCTTTTGAGTTTTCACATACTTATAGCTCTAGTGCATCCTTTGTATGGCAATACCTACTCATTCACATTGATATCTATTAATGGGCATCTCCATAGCCCTTTAATACGCCGAGTCAATGTGACCATCTCCTCCTTTTTGTCTCACAACCACCACCACACTTTATTCCACCTATAGTGTTATATACATGGCTCACGCTCATGTATTGCGTGATAGTTGAAAAAGGTTTGAGAAAGTAAGAGTGCGAAAACAATTACATGGCCAATACAGGGGTTGTGTATGATTTAAATTAGTTGTGTGGGGATAATGGAGCATAGCTAGACTATATGATTTTGTAGGGATAACTTTCTTTGGCCTTGTTATTTTGAAAGTTCATGATTACCTCGCTAGTTTGCTTGAAGTATTATTGTTTTCATGTCAATAGCAAACTATTGTTTTGAATCTTACGGATCTGGACATTCATGTGACATGAAAGAAGTTACAAAGGACAACTATGCTAGGTAGCATTCCACATCAAAAATTCAGTCTTTATCACTTCCCTACTCGAGGACGAGCAGGAGTTAAGCTTGGGAATGCCTGATACGTCTCCAACGTATCTATAATTTTTGATGGTTCCATGCTATTATCTTGTCAATCTTTGGATGTTTGGTGTGCCTTTTATATCTTTTTTGGGACGAACTTATTAACACAGTGCCAAGTGCAAGTACCTGTTTTTTCCGTGTTTTCACCCTATTCATAGGAGGATTTTAAACGGTGTCCAAACGGAATAAACTTCCGAAAAGATATTTTCCGGAACAGAAGATACGCACGAGACTTGAGAACCAAGGCAGGGGCCACCCGGGGACCCCACAACCCCCCTAGGCGCGGCTAGGGGGGCCCGCGCCTAGCAGGATTGTGGCCCTCCTATGGCTCGTCTGCCCTACCTCTTCCACCTATAAATTCAGAAAAATTCCAAAACTGCGCGAGAGACCCACGAAAATAATTTTCCGCCGCCGCAAGCTTCTGTCTCCGCAAGATCCCATATGGGCACGTTCTGGTGCCCTGCCGGAGGGGGGATGCAGATACGGAGCGCTTCTTCATAAACACCATGACCTCTCCGATGATGCGTGAGTAGTTCACCATAGACCTTCGGGTCCATAGCCAGTAGCTAGATAGCTTCTTCTCTCTCTTGGATCTTCAATACAAAGTTCTCCATGATCTTCAAGGAGATCTATCCGATGTAATATTCTTTGCGGTATGTTTGTCGAGATCCGATGAATTGTGGATTTATAATCAGATTATCTATGAATCTTATTTGAGTTTCTTCCGATCTCTTATATGCATGATTTCATATCCTTGTAATTCTCTTCGAGTTGGGGGTTTTGTTTGGCCAACTTGATCTATGATTCTTGCAATGGGAGAAGTGCTTGGTTTTGGGTTCATACCGTGCGGTGACCTCTCCAAGTGACAGAAGGGGCAGTGAGGCACGCATCATGTTGTTGCCATCAAGGGTAAAAAGATGGGGTTTTCATCATTGGTTTGATTTTATCCCTCTACATCATGGCATCTTGCTTAAGGCGTTACTCTGTTCGTCATGAAATCAATAAACTAGATGCATGCTGGATAGCGGTCGATGTGTAGAGTAATAGTAGTAGATGTAGAAAGTATCGGTCTACTTTTCATGCCTATATGAATGATCATTGCCTTAGATATCGTCATGACTTTGCGTTGTTCTATCAATTGCTCGACAGTAATTTGTTCACCCACCGTATTATTTTCTATTTTGAGAGAAGCCTCTAGTGAACACTATGGCCCCCGGGTCCACTTCACACCATATTTTCAGCCTTACACTTTTACTTCGTTGCACTTTCTGCCTTTAGATCTCACTTTACAATCAATCTTGAAGGCATTGACAACCCCTTTATAGCGTTGGGTGCAAGCTCTTTGTGTTTGCGCAGGTACTCTGGACTTGGCGCGATTCTCCTACTGGATTGATACCTTGGTTCTCAAACTGAGGAAAATACTTACTGCTCTTGTGCTGCATCACCCTTTCCTCTTCAAGGGAAAAACCAATGCAAGCTCAAGATGCAGCAGATCCCATTGCACAAGTAATGGCTCTGAAGGCCCAGTTCAACTTGGGAAGAGAATCCTATGACGCGATGATGACACTATTTGGATGCTTTCTACCCAAAGGCCATGTCATGCCTGCAAACTTGTACCAGTCGGACAAAATACTTCGTGTACTTAAGATGCCCTATGAGAAGATAGATGCATGTGAGAAAGGATGTGTCTTATTTAGAAAGGAGTACGCACACTTGGACTATTGTCTCAATTGCGAGTCTTGCAGGTATCTTGTGGTAGACAACGGTATGGGTGAGAAGAGGCAGACCAAAATCGCAATTAGTGTTCTTCGGTATATGCCAATCATACCAAGGCTTCAACGTCTTTTCATGGTCGAAGAGACAGTCAGACAGATGACATGGCACAAAATGGGCAAAAGAACCGAACTAGATGCGGCTGGGAATAAGATGGCGGTACACACATCGGATGGGGAAGCGTGGAAACATTTCGATCGATTGCATCATGATAAAACTCCAGATCCAAGGAATCCTCGAGTCTGCATCGCCACAGATGGTTCTAATCCCTTTGTCATTCCACTCAATCTCCCCCCGGGCAGATTATGCAAAGAAAGAACATATTTCTGACATCGATAATTCTAGGGCCCAATTATCTAGGGAAGAATATGAATATGTACATGCAGCCGCTTAAGGATGAATTGCAAGAAGCTTGGGATAATGGGGCCAAGACATACGATGCCGCTAGAAAAGAAAACTTCAAAATGCATGTGCGGTACATGTACTCTATGCATGACTTGCCAGCGTATGTGCTATTCTCTGGATGGTGTGTGCATGGAAGGTTCCCGTGCCCCACATGCAAGACAGCTCTTCAGTTTCATTGGTTGCAGGAGGGTCAGAAGTATTCTTGCTTTAACTTGCATAGACAATTCCTGGATCTTGACCATCAGTTCAGAAAAGACAAGAAGAACTTTACCGAAGGTAAAGTTGTCAAAAACTTGGCACCACCTGTGTTTATAGGCCAATAGATCCTGGATTAGTTAAACGACCTTGAGCCTGATCTAGAGCGTCTAGGGTATTTCAAGGGGTATAATTCAAAACACGCCTGGACTCACAAGGGATTCTTGTGGGATCTTCCTTACTTCAAAGACCTCCTTCTGCCACACAATATCGACATGATGCACACTGAAAAGAATATTAGAGAGGCTATTTTTGGTACATTGTTCAACATAGATGGGAAGACAAAGTATAATACTAAGGCTAGAGTCGATCAAGTGTCACTATGTCACATACCGTTACAAAACGTGTGAGAAGGCAAAGGAAAGCAGAAGTGGTCGAAGCCAAAGGCCTGGTTCAATCTTGGAAGGCCAGCTATGAGGGAAATTATCTTGTGGGTAAAAATGCACTTGATGTTCCCCGATGGGTATGCAGCGAATCTAAAGAGGGGAGCGAGTCTTGAAAAATTAAAAATCTTTGGCACATATGGCTTGAGCGGGTAATGTCGGTGACGTTACGTGGCTTTATTCCTAAGGATGAATGGCTAGTACTGGTGGAGCTGAGCTATTTCTTCTGTGTTCTTTGTGCGAAAGAATTGTCGCCTGGCGTGGTAGATGACATGGAGGAGTTTGCACCAGAGTTGTTGTGCAAGTTAGAGAAGATCTTTCAGCCGGGCTTCTTTAATCCAATGTGGCATTTGATTTTACATCTACCGACCGAGGCAAGATTGGGTGGGCCCATGCAAAATCGTTGGTGCTTTGCAACTGAGAGGATGCAAAAGGCGCTTCGAGCTAAATTTAAAAATAAGCGTAGAATTGAAGCATCGATGGCTGAGGTATTCATTTCTAAGGAGGTGGCAAACTTTGTGACAGCACACTACGAAGCCAAAAATCATCATTTGCATAATCCGAAGCCTCGGTACAATGATGCAGACCCTAAAAAAGGTGGATCCAACCTCAGCCTATTCAAAGGGAAGCTCGCACCAGCCGGTGATTCGAAACCAATAGCATTGGAGGTCGAAGAATGGCAGAACATTTTGTTGTATATCTTCAACAACCTAATAGAAGTGCGGCCGTACATCGAGTAAGTTCTTAGCACATTTTTTCGTAACTTCTAATTCCTTTGAACTGCTCTTATTCCCGGATATTTCATACAGCCAATACGTCGCCAAATTCTCGGATGGAGCGGTGATCCAAAATGATTCCGTCGAAGAGTATGAGCTTCTGGCAAAGCATGGAGGCGGCTATCCCGGTTTCATATCTTGGTTCGAACAAACGGCAATTATCAATAATGGACCATTCATTTCTTGGTCTAACTTTTGGCTATAGCAACAATCATTTTGTATTAAACTTGTAGGCTAATTCAGACTCTATGGACGCCGAATTGAGACAAGCTGCTAACGGTCTTGACGATAAGGTCCGTTCATTTGAGAAATACAAGATCAATGGGTATCTCATTCGTAGCTTTGGCAAAGAGATATCTATGCCCGACCGGAAATCTACAAATTGTTGTTCTCTGCTATCGGCGAAGGTGGTATCGAGTATTATGGAAGAGTTGAAGCAATTTATGAACTTCAATTCTACGGTGAAAATCCACCGAACGTTGTAGTCTTCAAATGTTATTGGTTCCAGCCGAAGGAGACTACACGGACTCATGAACATATAGGACTAGTCGAAATCAATCCAAGCACCCATTTAGATGGTCCCTATGTCTATATTACGGCTCAACAGGCGACCCGAGTTTTCTATCTACCGTGGGCATGCCAAACTGATAAGAATCTGGAAGGTTGGTATGTTGTTTATGAAGTGCCGCCACGTGTTAGACGACCTCCGCCAAATGAGCAGGATTATGAACCTCACATTAACCCAGACACATATGATGGTGAATTCTTCCAAGAAACACGTCTTTCCAAGAAACGTTCCAAGAACCGTCGTGCTTCACCCCAGAACATGAAAGTAAATAGCGAGAATGAATCCGACTTCACCCCTGAGCTAGAACCAGCAGAGCTGGAACTAGAAGAGGCTACTGATGTGGATGACCTGTCAATGCTTGACCGATTACAGAAAGGCCTTCCACAACTTCATGTCGTTGAACCCGATCAGCACTTCATTCATGAAGACATGCGCGATAGTAATGATGATGATGCATTTATTGATTATGATTATTAGTTTGTAAGATTCCCAACTTAAATTATATATGTACATATTATTATTCATGTCAGTTATTCAATTTTTTTATGTTGTACTAACTTCTTTTAATCTTTTTCATGGCAGGTCAGCAGGTGTTGAAAGATGGTGGGCGCGGGTCCAGATCGCTCGACGGGTTCTTCTTCGGCGGCGGCATTGCCCACTGAGAGAGGTGCTGGTCGGGTAGGGAAGAAGGGGAAGGGTACAAGGAGAGGTGGTGGCCGCGGAAGAGGTAGAAAGACTGTTGCGCCGTCCTCGCTACCACGACCAGCTAATTCACCCGAGCACATGACTACTATGGTGGACCCGTTTGCACAGGAGGCTACGGGGACTCCGGTCCAGGAGCCTCGGGTGGACGGGCATTCAGCCCATGACACTCCGGTCCAGGATCAGCCTTGGGTCGAGGTGCCTTCGGCGTGCGAGACTCCGGTTCCTGAGGCTACGTCCCAGGAGACTCCTGCCACACACGCTACGGCCGACATGGAGACATCCGGATGGGGTGCCTGGCCAGATTGGACCGAGGTGCCGGATTGGACCGAGGGTCCGGGTGGCTGTTCTATTGATGGCGGGGATGAGTCTACGAATAGTGAGGGCGACGTGCAGGTGGACGGGGCCACCGTGTACAAGCGTGGTAGTACACGTCTCCCGGTAGCGCCGGCTACCCCTAAGCAGAGGCCGGTGATTAAGCCTAAAGGGGATAGGTAACTACATTTACTCTTTTTTTAGCTTCTTCCATCAAGTTTCTTCAAATATCTAATGTGTTAACCTTATCATGCTGCAGGGGATGGAAACACCGCGGTGGAGTTCGCAAGCCGAACAGCGTCCTTGGTGTGCTTTGACGGACAAATTTCCCAGGGTTTGTCACGTTGCCTAGTGAGGGTCAGGTTCCTATGCTAGGATTTACCTGGGAGCACTACGAGGCCGCGCAGGCCCCGCCGGAGGAGATTATAGATGGTGTCTTTTGCCACACGAGGGCCGAGATGGTGCTCAAGAACTTTTGCGTAAATTATCCTTTTACACAATCTACAATTAACAATATAACTAACTATTGTACTAATTTGTGATGTCTCGTTTGATTGTAGACCTTCTATAGGTGTGAGGAGGGATATGGGGCGGAGGCGGCCAAGGTTATCGAGGCCGAGTGTAGGCAGTTATTACAGAACTTATGCCATGAGGCTCGGCCGCAGTCCATTCGAGACTACTACGCCACGCATGGTATTAAGAAGCAGAAGAAGGAGTGCCACGGAAAGTATCTGAAGAAGGAGGAGTACATGAAGGTAATTACCTATTCTTAAGGCCTTGTACGTAGTTTTCTTGATTTGATTCATAGGCGTAGCGCTCAAAATTCTTTCTAGTAACTTATAGGTGCCCCCGAGATGGTGTGCGGATAAGATGGATTGTTGGGAGGCGTTGGTGGATAAGTGGTGCACAGGCAACTGGCGAGCCGTCCACGACAATGCGAAGGATCGGCGTAGCCAAATGCTTGGTGTGCCACACCATCAAGGCAGGGCCAACTTACTTTAGTTCGGACGAAACTGGGTATGTGGTTTGCTTCATGGTTCATGCAATTCATTCTTCATGCTAGCTTGAGCCCCTTACTAATACTTTTTCCTCTCTTTTAGGCGCATCACAACAAGAAGGAGATGCCAGAGTTGTACGACCTTTATGGCATGTCCCATACCGCCTCCTACAAGAAGGCGAAGGCATTCTCCGAGTCTTACCTGGATGATCCAAATAACTTCACCAACATCTCATCCCACCACAAACTTGTGAAATACAGGGACATGGGGAAGGGTTGGAAAGGGGAGGACTTGAAACCGAGCCACGAACCTTTGGATCCAGAGCTGGTGATGATATCTGGTGGCGGGAGGCCCCATCGCTCGATAGCCATTGGAGATGGGATAATACGTTGTCCACTCAATCTCCAGGAGATCATGGCGCGCCAGTCGAGGTTAGTTGTACGTACTCAGAAAACTTTCATCCATTTCATTGTGTTTGGCGATCGATCATTACTGTGGTAACGAGGAATGGTGTTGCAGGTTGCTCTTCAGAAAGAGAGAGCGGCAAACCAGGCTGCTCCTGAGAAAGAGAGACTGGCGAGCCACACTGCTCTTCAGGCTGCTCTTGAGGAGAGGGACCGGACAACGGCTCGGTTGGTTGAGTAGGAGAGGGCCCGGAATGAGCCGGCTCACCTGGCCCTGTACGAGCTTATTGTGGTAAGTTTATTTTTTACATTAGCCAAATCATGTGTGTAACGTCTGTTTCATTACTAACTAATACGACTGACTCTTCAAAACCAAATGTGCAGTCTATGTGCGAGAAGACCGGTCAAGCCCCTCCGCCGATGCCCGTATTCTCTGTGATTGGCACAGTGAGTTTCATTTCAATGGTCATAATAAACTAGTATTGACAATTGAGTGTCATCATGCTAACTGAGACATTGCAAAATATCTTTTCTGTAGAATAACTCCGGAGCGGCATCACACGACCCTTCTCCAGGTGTTTCTCCTCCTTGATGACCACTGTGGTAAGTTTTCTCCAAAATGACATAATAAGCTCCTACTTGATTTCTACTAGGAAAAATGGTTAGTGAAACCACTAGTTTCATAACTTGGCTAATTTAGCTCCAAAATGGTTAGTGAAACCACTAGTTTCATAACTTAGCTAATTTAGCTCCAAAATGGTTAGTGAAACCACTAGTTTCATAACTTAGCTAATTTAGCTCCAAAATGGTTAGTGAAACAACGAGGAGGAGGAGGAGAAGAAGGAGAAGGAGGAGGACGAGAAGAAGAAGAGAAGAAGGAGAAGGAGGAGAAGAAGGAGAAGGAGCCCTCCTTCTTCTTCTCTCCACCTTCTTCTCCTTCTTCTTATCCTTCTTCTTCTCTTCTTCTTTTCTTCTTCTTCTCCTGCTCCTGCTCCTTCTCTTCCTCCTCCTTCTTCTTTTTCTTCTCCTTCTCTTATTGCTTCTTCTCTTTCTTCTTCAATTTAGCTTATTTTCCCCAACAAAGACATACTTAGGTAATTATCCTCCAAAATGACATAATTAGCTTAATTAGGTAAAAACACCATAATAACTTGGTTATCTCAATAAAATGACTAATTAAGTCCAAAAAGACATAATAAGCTCAAAATGGCATAAGAACCTTGGTTAGCTCATTAATATTATATAATTAGCTTGTTTTCCTCTAAAAAGACATAATTAGCCGATTTAGCTCCCAAAAGACATAGTTAGCTAATTTAGCTCCAAGAATAGGAGAAGAGGAGAAGAAGAGAAGAAGAGAAGGAGAAGGAGAAAAAGAAGAAGAAGGAGGAGAAGAAGAAGAGAAGAAGGAGAAGGAGGAGAAGAAGGAGAAGGATCTCTCCTTATTCTTCTCGTTATTATTCTCACATCCTTCTTCTCCTTCTCCTTCTTCTTGTCTTGTTCTTTTCTTCTTCTTTTCATCTTCTCCTCCTTCTCCTTCTCCTTCTCCTCCTCCTCCTCCTCATTCTTCTTCTTCCTTTTCTTCTACTTCTTCTCTTCTTGCTTCTTCTCTTTCTTCTTCAATTTAGCTTATTTTCCCCAACAAAGACATACTTAGCTAATTATCCTCCAAAATGATATAATTAGCTTAGTTAGGTAAAAATATCATAAGAACCTTGGTTATCTCATTAAAATGACTAATTTAGCTCGAAAAAGATATAATAATCTCCAAATGGCATAAGAACCTTTGTTAGCTCATTAATATTATATAGTTAGCTTGTTTTCCTCTAAAATGACATAATTAGCCCATTTAGCTCCAAAAAGACATAGTTCGCTAATTTAGCTCCAAGAATAGGAGAAGAGGAGAAATTAAAAGAAGGAAGAAGAAGAAGAAGAGAAGAAGAAGATAAAGATAGGGAGAAGAAGAAGAAGAAGAAGAAGAAGAACAAAAGAAGAAATGAAGAATGAGAAGGACGAGAAGAAGGAGAAGGAGCCCTCCTTCTTCTTCTTCTTTTGTCCTCGTTCTTCTCCTTCTTATTCTCCTTCTTCTTCTCTTCTTCTTTTCTTCTTCTTTTCTTCTTCTTCTCCTCCTTCTTCTCCTTCCCCTCGTCCTCCTCCTCATGCTTCTTCTTTTTCTTCTCCTTCTCTTCTTGCTTCTCCTCTTATTCTTCAATTTAGCTTATTTTCCCCAACAAAGACATACTTAGCTAATTATCTTCCAAAATGACATAATTATCTGAGTTTGGTAAAAACATCATAATAACCTTGGTTAGCTCATTAAAGTGACTAATTTAGCTCCAAAAAGACATAATAAGCTCAAAATGGCATAAGAACCTTGGTTAGCTCATTAATATTATATACTTAGCTTGTTTTCATCTAAAATGACATAATTAGCCCATTTAGCTCGAAAATACATAGTTAGCTAATTTAGGTGCAAGAAGAGGAGAAGAGGAGAAATGAAAAGACGGAAGAAAGAGAAGAAGACAAGAAGAAAAGAACGAGAAGGAGAAAAAGAAGGAGGAGGAGAAGAAGAAGAGAGGAAGAAGACAAGAAGGAGAAGGACCCCTCCTTTTTCTCCTTCTTCTTCTCCTTCTTGTTCTCTCCTCCTTCTTCTCCTACTTCCTATCCTTCTTCTTCTCATCTTCTTTTCTTCTTCTTTTCTTCTTCTTCTCTTCCTCCTTCTCCTTCTCCTCCTCCTCCTTCTTCTTTTTCTTCTCCTTCTTCTCTTCTTTCTTATTCTCTTTCTTCTTCAATTTAGCTTATTTTCCCCAAGAAAGACACACTTAGCAAATTATCCTCCAAAATGACATAATTAGCTTAGTTAGGTGAAAACATCATAAGAACCTTGGTTATCTCATTAAAATGACTAATTTAGCTCCAAAAAGACATAATAAGATCAAAATGGCATAAGAACCTTGGTTACCTCATTAATATTATATACTTAGCTTGTTTTCCTCTAAAATGACATAATTAGCCCATTTAGCTCCAAAAAGACATAGTTAGCTAATTTAGCTCCAAGAAGAGGAGAAGAGGATACATGAAAAGAAGTAAGAAGAAGAAGAAGATAAGGAGAAGGATAAGAAGAAGAAGAAGAAGGATAATAAGAAGAAGAGAAGAAGGAGAAGGAGGAGAAGAAGGATAAGGAGCCCTCCTTCTTCTCCTTCTTCTTATCTCCTCCTTCTTCTCCTTCTTGTTCTCCTTCTTCTTCTCTTCTTCTTATATTCTTCTTCTACTGCTCCTTCTCCTTCTCCTCCTCCTCCTTATCCTTCTTCTTCTTTTTCTTCTCCTTCTTCTCTTCTTGCTTCTTCTCTTTCTTCTTCAATTTAGCTTATTTACCCCAAGAAAGACATACTTAGCTAATTATCCTCAAAAATGACATAATTATCTTAGTTAGGTAAAAACATCATAAGAACCTTGGTTAGCTTATTAAATTGACTAATTTAGCTCCAAAAAGACATAATAAGCTCAAAATGGCAGAACAACCCCGGTTAGCTCATTAATATTATATATATAGCTTTTTTTCCTCTAAAATGACATAATTAGCCCATTTAGCTCCAAAAAGACATAGTTAGATAATTTAGCTCCAAGAAGAGGAGAAGAGGAGAAATGAAAAGAAGGAAGAAGAAGAAGAAGAAGAGAAGAATAAGAGAAGGAGAAGGAGAAGAAGAGGAAGAAGGAAGAGAAGAAGAAGAGAAGAAGAAGATAAGAAGGAGAAGGAGGAGAAGAAGGAGCCCTCCTTATTCTCCTTCTTCTCTCCTCCTCCTTCTCCTTCTTGTTCTCCTTCTTCTTCTCTTCTTATTTTCTTCTTCTATTATTCCTCTTCTGCTCCTCCTTCTCCTTATCCTCCTCCTCCTCCTCCTCCTCCTCCTCCTTCTTCTTCTCCTTCTTCTCTTCTTGCTTCATCTCTTTCTTCTTCAATTTAGCTTATTTCCCCCAAGAAAGACATACTTAGCTAATTATCTACCAAAATGATATAATTAGCTTAGTTAGGTAAAAACATAATAAGAACCTTGGTTCTCTCATTAAAATGACTAATTTAAATCCAAAAAGACATAATAAGCTCAAAATGGCATAAGAACCTTGGTTAGCTCATTAATATTATATATTTAGCTTGTTTTCCTCTAAAATGACATAATTAGCCCATTTAGCTCCAAAAAGACATAGTTAGCTAATTTAGCTCCAAGAAGAGGAGAATAGGAGAAATGAAAAGAAGGAAGAAGAAGAAGAAGATAATAAGAAGAGAATGAGAAGGAGAAGAAGAAGAAGAAGGAGGAGGAGAAGAACAAGAGAAGAAGAAGAGAAGAAGGATTATCTCCTCCTTCTCCTTCTACTTCTCCTTCTTCTTCTATTCTTCTTTTCTTCTTCTTCTCCTCCTCCTTCTCCTTCTCTGTCTCCTCCTCCTCCTTCTTGTTTTTCTTCTCCTTCTTCTTCTCTTCTTGCTTCTTGTCTTTATTCTTCAATTTGGCATATTTGTCATATATATGTTTTTGTTCTTCTTCTTCTGACTTTCTTATTCCCATTTTGCAGATTGGATGTACTACATGCATGGAAGCTGGCATTGATGGAGTGCTTTAGTTATAGTTTTGATTTGAGTTGATGAACAATGTGGAATTATATGTATATGTATATATGGATGAACAATATATGTGGAACAATATGTATATGTATATATATGGATGAAACTTTGTGCTATGAATATGTGTTGTGACCTATATATGTGCTATGAATTATATGTGCTATGTATATTTATATGTGTTGTGACCTATATATGTGCTATGTATATGTATATGTGCTGTGAAATAAACCAAAAAAAAAATTGTGACAATATGGGCTCTTTGCCATCTGCCAGCTGATGGCAACGGCCTTTGCCATCAGGCAGCACACGGCAAAGGTGCCACGTGGCACTGATACGTCTCCGACGTATCTATAATTTTTTATGGTTCCATGCTATTATTTTATCAAACTTTGGATGTTTTGTATGGCTTTTATATCTTTTTTGGGACTAACTTATTAACTCAGTGCCAAGTGCCAGTTCCTGTTTTTTCTGTGTTTTTGACCCTTTTCAGAGGAGAATATTAAATGGAGTCCAAACGGAATAAAACTTCCAAAAAGATTTTTTCTGGAACAGAAGATACACACGGGGTGTGAGAACCAAGGCAGAGGCCACCAGGGGAGGCCACAAGTCCCCTAGGCGTGGCTAGGGGCCCCACACCTAGCAGGCTTGTGGGCCCCCGTGGCTCGTCTGCCCAACTTATTCTGCCTATAAATCCCCGAAAAATCCAAAACCATGGGAGAGATCCACGAAAATACTTTTCCACTGCCGCAAGCTTCTGTCTTCGCAAGATCTCATCTGGGGCACGTTCTGGTGCCCTGTCGGAGGGGGGATTCGGATACGGAGGGCTTCTTCATCAACACCATTGCCTCTCCGATGATGCGTGAGTAGTTCACCATATACCTTCGGGTCCATAGCTAGTATGTAGATGCTTCTTCTTTCTCTTGGATCTTCAATACAAAGTTCTCCATGATCTTCATGGAGATCTATCCGATCTAATATTCTTTTGTAGTGTGTTTGTCGAGATCTGATGAATTATGGATTTATGATCAGATTATCTATGAATCTTAGTTGAGTTTGTTCTGATCTCTCTTATGAATGATTTTATATCCTTGTAATTATCTTCGGGTTGTGGGTTTTGTTTGGCCAACTTGATCTATGATTCTTGCAATGGGAGAAGTGCTTGATTTTGGGTTCATACCGTGCTGTGACCTCACCCAGTGACAGAAGGGGTAGCGAGGCACGCATCGTGTTGTTGCCATCAAGGGTAAAAATATGGGGTTTATATCTATTGCATGAATTTATCCCTCTACATCATGTCATCTTGCTTAAGGTGTTACTCTGTTCGTCATGAACTCAATACACTAGATGCATGCTGGATAGCGGTTGATGTCTGGAGTAATAGTAGTAGATGCAGAAAGTATCGGTCTACTTGTCTCAGACATGATGCCTATATGTATGATCATTGCCTTAGATATCGTCATGACTTTGCGCGGTTCTATCAATTGCTGGAGAGTAATTCGTCCACCCACCGTATTATTTGCTATCTTGAGAGAAGCCTCTAGTGAACACTATGGCCCCCGGTTCTACTTCACATCATATTTTTACCCTTGCACTTTTACTTTGTTGCACTTTATGCCTTCAGATCTCACTTTGCAATCAATCTTGAAGGGATTGACAACCCCTTTATAGCATTGGGTGCAAGCTCGTTTGTGTTTGCGTAGGTACTCTGGACACTTGGCTTGATTGACCTACTAGATTGATACCTTGGTTCTCAAACTGATGGAAATACTTACTACTAGTATGCTGCATCACCCTTTGCTCTTTAAGGGAAAAACGAACGCAAGCTCAAGAGGTAGCAAGAAGAATTTCTGGCGCCGTTGCCCGGGAGGATCAAGTCAAGAATAGTCTCCCGTCAACGTGTCAATCTCTGGCACCGGGGATTATTCTAAGTGAAGCTTATCCAAGTAAGTGTCACAAACTCATCTCTTGCATTTACCTTTTTTTCCTCTCGTTTTCCTCTCCCCCACTTCTGAAAAACAAAAATTTACAAAAAAATTTCTTTTTCATTCGCCCTTTTCTTTCGCTTGCTTTCTGTTTGCTTGTGTGGGATAGTCTACCTGTCCTCATGGCTAGACCCACCGCTTCGAACGATACTCCCCAGAACTAAGTTCTCAATTTCAAACAAAGTGAGGAAGAAAACTTAAAGGATGCTTGGTATAGGATTTGCAATGATCAGAGTAGATCTACTCGTAAGCAATCTACTACCGTCCTGCTTCGCAGCTTTTATGTGGGTATTTCCCCTTGGAATAGGTATGTTCTTGCACCATCGTAGGCGGAAATTTCTTGGGTAGCCATACCGTTGATTCTTACGGAGCTTTAATAAATTTGGTAGGCTCACCCCCAATCATGGTTAATGGAACTACCTTAACTCTGGAACATGTGATGCGTAGGCTGGATATCATTGAAAATAGAGTTGCTACGATCGAACTCATTGAGAATTTGGATAAAGTGGGAATGACTTTGAAAAATTTAAAGGAGAGGGAACCCACAGATAACGAAAAACTAGGTCATGATTCCGCTATGATTGGCAAACTAGAGGATGTTATAACCAACTTGGGTTCCGCTTTTGCCGCTGTGCAGAACACACAAAATTGTGCCCACAATAAGGCCACCAAGGCTGTTTTTATTCCTAAAATTAGTGGTGAACCATCTAGAAAGAGAGATGAATACCTTAAGATGATGAGTGTTCACCCTACTTATGGTTTGAGTACCAAAGACGACGATACGTGATTCTATCCCCTTATGCCTAGCTAAGGGCGTTAAACAATAGCGCTTGTTGGGAGGCAACCCAATGAATTTATCTTTGCTTTTTTTCTTTCTATTTTGTTGTGTTCACACCATCATAATTCTGTTATGATTGTGTTTTTTGTGTTTCTTTTTGTGTTTGAGCCAAGTAAAACCTTTATGACTAGTTTGGTGATGGTTGTTTGATCCTGCTGGAAAAATAGAGAAATTTTTTGCTCACGAAATTATTTTTCATTTTTATCTAGAAAGAGGTTTTGAGTTGATTCATTTTTCTGCTGGTTCATATGCCTTTTGGCCAAACTGTCGTAAATTTTCAGAATTTTTGAGATAACAGAAATATACGAAGTATACAGATTGCTACAGGCTGGTCTGTTTTTGACACATTCTGTTTTTGTTGTGTTGGTTGCTTGTTTTGATGAAACTATGGATAGTATCGGGGGTACTAGCCATGGAAAAGTGAGAATACAGTAATCTAACACCAATATAAATAGAAATCAAGTTTGCTACAGTACCAAAAAAGGTGGTAGTTTGTTTTCTTGTGCTAATGATATCACGAGTTTCTGTTTAAGTTTTGTGTTGTGAAGTTTTCAAGTTTTGGGTGATGTTCTCATGGACAAAGGGTTAAAGAGTGGAAAGAACTCAAGCTTGGGGATGCTGAAGGCATGCCAAGCCAAATTCAAGGACACCAAAAAGCCTAAGCTTGGGAATGCCCCGGGAAGGCATCCCCTCTTTCGTCTTCAATCCATCGGTAACATTACTTGGAGCTATATTTTTATTCACCACATGATATGTGTTTTGCTTGGAGCGTCTTGTATCGTAGGAATCTTTTCTTTTTGTTGTGTCACAATCATCCTTGCTGCACAATTTTTGAGAGAGACATGCACTCATTGTGAATTTGCTAGAATACTCGTTGAGCTTCGCTTATATCTTTTGAGTTAGGCAATTTAGCTCACATGTGCTTCACATATATCATTTGAGCTAGATAACTTTGCTCTGTGTGCTTCACTTAGATCCTTTAGAGCACGGCGGTGTCATATTTTGGAGAAATAAGAACTCTCAATATTCATTTATATCTTTTTGAGAGTGATCTCTCTGAGTAAGTTGGTAGTTGGCTTGTGCTATGAAAGTAGTCCCAAAGGTGATAGGTACCCAAAGAGGATACAATAAAACTTCCATCTTCATGTGCAGTGATTAGTAAGAGAAGTTTGATTCCTCTCAATTAGTTTTGAGACATGGATTTGGTAATATTAAGAGTTTTGTTAGTGGGGTGTTGTGAATCTAGAAATACTTGTGTTGAAGTTAGTGATTCCCGTAGCATGCACGTATGGTGAACCGCTATGTTAGGAAGTTGGAGAATAATTGATCTATTGATTGTCATCCTTTGTGTTGCGGCCGGGATCTCGCGATAGTTAACACCTACCAACCCTTCCACTAGGAGTATGCGTTTAGCACTTTGTTTCGACTACTAATAAAAACTTTCGCAATAATTATGTGAGTTCTTCATGACTAATGTGAGTCCATGGTATAGATGCGCTTTCACCTTCCACCATTGTAGCCTCTCTAGTGTCGCGCAATTCTCGCCGGTACACAAAACCACAATATGCCTTCCTCAAAACAGCCACCATACCTACCTACTATGGCATTTTCATAGCCATTCCGAGATATATTGCCATGTAACTCCCACCGTTCCGTCTCATGACATGTGCCGTGATTTTCATTTTGCCATTGCATGATAATAAGATAGCTAGCTAGATGTTTCAACGTCATACGCTAAGCTAGATCGTTGGACATCCCGATACACTGTCTGAGGCATTTCATATAGAGTCATTATTGTTGTAAGTATTGAGTTGTAAGTAAATAAAAGTGTGATGATCATCTTTATTGGAGCATTGTCCAATGTGAGGAAATAAAAAAAGAGAGGCCAAAGATGCCCACAAAAAAAGAGAGAAAAAATGAAATGAAAAAAGAGGCCAAAGAGCCCAAACAAAAAAAATGATGAGAGAAAAAGAGAGAAGGGACAATGCTACTATCTTTTTCCACACTTGTGCTTCAAAGTAGCACCATCTTCTTCATGATAGAGAGTCTGTTGTTTTGTCACTTTCATATACTAGTGGGAATTTTCATTATATAACTTGGCTTGGATATTCCAATGATGGGCTTCCTCAAAATTTCCCTAGATCTTCGTGAGCAAGCAAGTTGGGCGCACACCCACTAATTTTCTTTTTGAGCTTTCATACACTTATGCCTCTAGTGCATCCGTTGCATGGCAATCCCTACTCATTCACATTGATATCTATCGATGGGCATCTCCATAGCTCGTTGATAAACCGAGTCGATGTGACCATCTCCTCCTTTTTGCCTCACAAACTCCACCACACTCCATTCCACCTATAGTGCTATATCCATGGCTCACACTCATGTATTGCGTGAGAGTTGAAAATGTTTGAGAAAGTAAGAGTGCGAAAACAATTACTTGGCCAATACCGGGGTTGTGCATGATTTAAATTCATTGTGTGGGGATGATGGAGCATAGCCAGACTATATGATTTTGTACGGATAACTTTCTTTGGCCTTGTTATTTCAAAAGTTCATGATTACTTTGCTAGTATGCTTGAAGTATTATTGTTTTCATGTCAACATTAAACTATTGTTTTGAATCTTATGGATCTGAACATTCACGCCACAATAAAGAAGTTACAAAGAATAAATATGTTAGGTAGCATTCCACATCAAAAATTCGGTCTTTATCACTACCCTACTCGAGGACGAGCAGGAGTTAAGCTTGGGGATGCTTGATACGTCTCCAACGTATCTATAATTTTTGATTGTTCCATGCTATTATATTATCAACTTGGGATGTCTTATATGCATTTATATGCCATTTTATATCATTTTTGGGACTAACCTATTAAATCAGTGCCTAGTGCCAGTTTCTGTTTTTTCCGTGTTTTTGACCTTTTTTAGAAAAGAATATTAAAAGGAGTCCAAATGGAATAAAACCTACGGGATGATTTTTTCCACAACAGAAGATACCCAGAAGAATTGAGAACCAAGGCAGGAGGTGTCATGGGAGGTCACGAGCCCCCTAGGCGCGCCCTACGGGGGCGCCTAGCAGGCTCGTGGGTCCCCCTTGCCTCCTTTGCCCTACCTCTTTCGCCTATAAATTCCCAAAAGTACCGAAACCTACAAAGAGAGCCACGAAAGTACTTTTCTGCCGCCGCAAGCTTTTGTTTCCGTGAGATCCCATCTTGGGACCGTTCTGGTGCCGTGTCGGAGGGGGATTCGGACACGGAGGGCTTCTTCATCAACACCATTGCCTCTCCGATGATGCGTGGGTAGTTCACGACAGACCTTCGGGTCCATAGCTAGTAGCTTGATGGCTTCTTCTCTCTCTTGGATCTTCAATACAAAGTTCTCCATGATCTTCATGGAGATCTATCAGATGTAACTTTCTTTTCCAGTATGTTTGTCGAAATCCGATGAATTATGGATTTATGATCAGATTATCTATGAATATTATTTGAGTCTCCTCTGATTTCTTATATGCAAGATTTCGTATCCTTATAATTCGCTTCGAGTTATGGGTTTCATTTGGCCAACTTGATCTATAATTCTTGCAATGGGAGAAGTGCTTGGTTTTGGGTTCATACCGTGCGGTGTTCTCACCTAGTGATAGAAGGGGTAGCAAGGCACGCATCGTGTTGTTGCCATCAAGGGTAAAAATATGGGGTTTATATGATATTGCATGAATTTATCCCTCTACATCATGTCATCTTGCTTAAGGCGTTACTCTGTTTGTTATGAACTTAATACACCAGATGCATGCTAGATAGCGGTCGATGTGTGGAGTAAAAGTAGTAGATGTAGAAAGTATCGGTCTACTTGTCTCGGGCATGATGCCTATATGTATGATCATTGCCTTAGATATCGTCATGACTTTGCGCGATTCTATCTATTGCTCGACAGTAATTCGTTCACCCACCGTAATACTTGCTATCATGAGAGAAGCCTCTAGTTAACACTATGGTCCCCGGGTCTATTTTACACATTATAAATTCAGATCTACATACAAAAATACCAAAAATACCTTGCTGCACTTTTACTTTTATTTACATTTTTTCACCATCAGATCTCACCTTGCGAGTCATCGTGAAGGGATTGACAACCCCTTTATCGCGTTGGGTGCAAGTTTGTTTGTCTTTGTGCAGGTTCATTGGTGCCTCATCTTGATACTCCTACTGGATTAATACCTTGGTTCTCAAACTGAGGGAAATACTTATCTCTACTTTTCTGCATCACCCTTTCCTCGTCAAGGGAAAAACCAACGCAAGCTCAAGAAGTAGCAATGGTGTGGAGGTAAAATTTATATATGGAAAGTTGTTTTCAGCTTTCCGGAAAAGGTTTCAGCTTTTTCGATATTGTACAAGGAAGCTTCCAGAAGGTTCCAAATATTTCCATAGGATTTCGGAAATCCACCAAGGATTCCACCATGTCTCAAGGACCATCCTGGGCTAGGGGAAGGCACCATGGGCTTATTGGGTCAGGCGCACAACTCGCTCAAGGCCGATGTGCCTTGGGAGAGGTGGAAAGTCCACTGATAAACCACAAGTGCATGGGATCGTGATAGTCTTCAGGGGTAGTACTTCACCCTAATTTATTGATTCAATGCAAGGGTAGCCAAAGAATATTTATTGGCCATAACAATTGAGTTGTCAATTCAACCACACTTGGGATATCCTCCTACATCAAATATTTAGTAGCACAACAAGTGATAGTAGTAACAGTAACAATAGTAACTTATTCAATATATGTCACACATAGGCACGTGGATCTGCAGTGAATAATGATATAGTTGAAGTTGACCACATAACAGTTACACATTAGGGCAACCCAGAACTAGCTCCAGTTCATCAATATAATGTAGGCATGTATTCCGTATATAGTCATACGTGCTTGCAATAACAACTTTAATGACATCTTTTGTCTTACCCTCCCATGGCAGCAGGGTCCTATTAGAAACTTAGGGATATTAAAGCCTCCTTTTACCACATAACCGAAAGAATTAACACATAGTGAATACATGAAATCCTCAAACTACGGCAATCACCGAAAAGATTCCCAATTATTTGCACCTTGGGGTATGCGGATCAAGATATGTAATAGGTAACTATAACTTGAAGGATAGGATCCAAATCAACCTTATATTCATGAAAACATAATAGGCTCAGATCTTAGATCATGGCACTTGGGCCCTAGTGACAAGCATTCAGCACACGAAAGTCATAGTAACATCAATATCATAACATAGTGGTACTAGGGATCAAGCCCTGTCAAATTTAACTCGATTACATGATCAATGTCATCCAATTCCACCACCGTCAAGCAAGCCTATGAAGGAATTAATAACTCCCGGTGGTGAGCATCAGGGTGGTGTTAATGGAGAAAGGTTGGTGATGACGACGGCGATCAATCCCCCTCTCTGGATCCCCAAACAGGCTCCAGATCAGCCCTCCATAAGTAGAATAGGAGGTGGCGGCGGCCCCGTCTCTTAAAATGCGATGAAAACTTCTCTCCTACTTTTATCGGAGAATATGAATTTATAGGACTGGAATTAGGGTCGGAGGAGCTTTGAGGGCCCCACAAGCCATCATGGCGAGGAATGGGGGCGCCCTAATGGCTTGTGACTCCCTCGCACTTCCCCTCCAACTAGTCTTCGCTTAATATATCCCTATAAATCCTAAAAATAATTCACAAAAAGTTTCTCTAATTCCAATAACTTCTATTTCTGATCAAAAATAACACCAAGGTAGTTCTGCTGAAAGCAACCTCAATCCGGGTTAGTTTCATTGAAATCATGCAAATTAGATGCCAAAATCAGAGCAAAAGTGTTTGGAAAAGTAGATATGTTGGAGATGTATCAACTCCCACAAGCTTAACTCATTGCTTGCCCTCAAGAAATTGAGTTGATAAACTGAAAGTGATAAAGAAAACTTTTACGAACTCTTTTGCTCTCGTTATTATACACATGCTTAGCTAGTGTTCAAGTTGGAAAAAATAAATCGTAAACAAACACATCCAAGATAATAATTTAAGCTTCATATCGCATCACGGTAATACATAACCAACTAGTAAGCAATATTAGTTATTTATCTCACATGCCAATAGTTTGTCAAAACAATCCCGATATAATCTGGTGGCATGGTATCCTGCTAGACCTTTCTAAGACCGCAAAACATAAATGCAGAGCACCTCTCAAATTCAAGAAGTGACTAAATATTATGATTCGGAATAGATAAGATCTAGTCGTACTCATAAGCAATATTGCATAGACTCAATGCATAAAAATGAAAATAGTGCTCTATGGTTAAGTGCTTTTAGTAAGAGGGTGATGACTCAAGATAAAAGTAAATAGATAGGCCCTTCGCAGAGCGAAGCATTGATTTGAAGTGGTGCTAGAGCTCAAGTTTATAAACTAGGATTGAGAATATAATTTTGAGTGGTGGTCTTTACTGTCAATGTTACGACAAAGGTTAGAAATATCTTCCGTGCTAAACTCATTGTATGTAGTTCCGAAATGGAATTGTAAAGTTTTACTCCTATCCACCATCAATACACAACCATGGCTAGCTGATATCATGGGTGCCCTCCAACATATCATCTTGGCCAAGGAGTTTTTTCATTTAGTTTTGGTTAAGACGGTTTGGGAACCCTTGTTACCATCCCGCATCGTGCAATAACAGTGAATAAACACCCGTCTAGAGTGTAAGTTATTTAGCATGGGAGATATTGATTGCCCCGTTGCTCCATGAGCGGTACGAGTACACAAAATATATGTTTATTTGAATGTTTTAGAGGTATGACATGCAAATTTACTTGGAACGACAGGGTAATACCACATATAGGTAGGTATTGTGGAATCATGTGGAATAACTTGGTTTTAAGAACATTGGATGCACAAGTGGCATTCCAGCTTCGTACACGTGAAGGCTAGAAATAGGTTGGGAAGCGACCAACTAGAGAGCACAAGTGGCATTCCAGCTTCGTCATGAATAATTAGCATTGAGCGTTAGCATGAGCAGGATATGAGCAGTCTAAATTTAAACATCATGAAGGTTGCACTGGTTTTGAATGAACTACATATTTGTACATGGACCAAGTTAAATCGCTTGAAGTACTGAGAGAAAAATACCATACTACCATAACACATCATAACCATTTTAGTGCATGTTGACACACACGGTAAATCATTATCAACTCCTAGATATTTAGGCATAACATGGAACTCTAGGTTATCTAATTGTCATCACAAAAATGTTCACTCATGATATACTAAATGAAGATCCCACGAGGCAACATATTTACTAAATCAAAAAGCAAGAAGAGTTCATACACGTTTCCTTTGCCACGACCACTTCATCAAATATCGTCATTATTGCCTTTTAGTTGAACGACCGAATGATGTGATAACAACAAAGTGCAAGCCTGCCATGGACTAAGCTAGAATCCGCAGGGCAATTATAAATAAAGGAGAAGACATGGTAATATTGGATCCTTATTAGGTGAATCAACAAAACATATGGAAGCCACTCGACATTTTCATCGTGGCCTTCTCCATTTATAACTCAACAAACGGGAAAAGAAGTTCACAAAAACATGCTGAAATATTTTTGGAGTTTTTGTTTTTCTTAAGAAAATAGAATAAACTATGGGAAAACAAGAACGGGAAAAAAAATTACATGGGAAAGCTCCCAAGAAGCAAGAAGAAATGTTTTTGGGTTTTATTTTATTACTACAACTAATTGAACAGGAAAGAAAAACCCAAAAGAAGCGAGAAATATTTTTGGATTTTCTAAACTATTTCAAACATACACGAAGAAACTGGGAAAATGAAGCTAACATGGATATACAATGAAAGAAGATGAACACTGGCAATTTGTATGAAGTGTGTGAACATAAATGTAATGTCGGTGAGAAATAAGTACTCCCCCCAAGCTTAAGCTTTTGCCTAGCTAGGTAATCACCACTCGTAGTCTGTAAAGTGGTTGAGATGGTAGATTATTGGTGCATTCCTGCCTGCCTCTTCCACCAGGCAGCGACTTCTACTTGCAACATTGTATTCCCATACTTTGTTCTAAAGAACATAGTATCTCTAGCGAGCCTGAAAACTAAAGGGGGCAGGCGTAGGTAGAATAATAGGCAATGACGTGTAATTTTCAAAAATTAAGTTGTACTCATATTTTCTAGCTTGGTTTATAGTAAATTAATGATAATTCATAGCTTAAAACTATAAATATCTATTAGGAAAAATAGAATCATTAAATTGGGGTGTCACTCCTAATTGTGCAGCTACATGGGAGGCATAAATTCCTCCATATAAATCTCAATTGCTAGAGTTGGAATGCAACCTTCGAGCAACAATTGTACCAAGGTTATAGTGTCGCTCACCAATCATAGTAGTGTGAATAATTCATAACTCTCGGGCACATAATGCACTCCAATCTTGTTTCCCAACTACACATTTTACATTAAATAATGCAAATTAGCGGATAGAGGGAAAATGAATTCTTCCATTTCTAGCCTACGTTACTCCTCTATTTTCTCCAACATTGAGGATCTCAAGAAACATATTATAATCAGTTTATGAAGGCTTCTCTAGTGAACCCCAAAATGGGAGTTAGCATGCAATGGAAAATTCTTCTAAGCTCATGCTATAGGCTTTATCATAGAGAGTAAACAACACACTGTAGGTACTAGAGAGATAATGGAATCATTCATGAAAGTGTGTATAAGGTTGTCTCTCGAAATAGGCTTTTCGCCCTGCATTATATATAAAGCAATAATCCATACAACCAACACAAAGGTTCACCGACACAAAGGAGTCGAGGCAATGACACAGGCTTGCCCAAAGAAATTAAAGAAATGAGAAAAAAAACACCTAGTGGCGGTACAACCTTGGAACTACATGGAAGCCACACGCCGCGCCATAGTTAGTAGCGCGTCCAACATGCCATCCAGGGGCGCCCGGTCGCACTATCAAGAGAGTGGGTGCCAATGTTGCATAAAAGCCAGGAATTTGAAGGTGTCAGATGCCTGCCTCAGAAAAATCAGTTCTATCACCATCTTATTGCGAATTGTCCAAAGGGTCCAAGCCATGGCGGGAAAGATCAGCCAGAATTAACGGCGGCGGCGCCCAGTGTGATTTGCCCTGAATGGGAGGAACTCTGCAAGGTCCTGGCCCTCCCAGTCGGGTCCAAGAGCCTCGCAAATGAATTATCACATGGCCCTTGCTGCCGTGCACGTAAAGATTATGTGGGTTGCCGTCTCTGGCACCGCACATAAGGGGCACATGACCTCATCCGGACCGTGCCACTTCCGCACCTCCGTTCCCGAGCGGACACGGTTAAAGAGCAACTATCACACAAAGATTTTATCTTTAGGATTAAATGGGCCTTCCATAGCGGCGCTAGCCATGGAATAATGGGGTGGTGGCAGATGGCTTGATGTGCGATGTGGAAAGACGCCATGCCAGCATAGCCGGGTGCTCCAAGATTGCCTATGGCTGGAAGTAGAGCAGGCGGTGCCACTCGGCCGTTTATTTTGGTCCGAAGAAGCGCCTGAACCTAATAGCCCAGTATTCGTGGTTGCGGGCGTTGGAGCCTAGAAAGGACATGTTTTCCCATATGGAGAAGAGGGAAGGGAACCGCACCCTGACTGGTTCATCCCTAACCCAGAGATCGATCAAGAATTGGATCACTTCCCCATTAGCTACATCAAAGGAGATTCCTAGGAGAATCTCCTCTTTGATCATTCGGATAGCACTCAGAATTGGGATCCCCCTGTAGAAGAGCACGCGAGGAGCGGCTCACCCCTTAGTTATTTTGCCTGAAGTAGAAGGAGCCACAGACCACCCTCGTTACGGAGAATCCTCAAAACCTATCGTAGCATGAGGGAGGTACTCATTCTGCAGGATGCCAGGATTTTCAACCCGCCATGGTCCTTAGGCAGGAAAATATCTTTCGTCTGGACCATGTGGTGCTTCTGGTGGCTGTCATTGGACTTCCATAAGAACCTGGCGAGGTCCTTATCGAACGAGCCATGGACGCTGTCCGACAAGAGGTTAAACCCCATCATAAACATAGGTAGGCTCGCCAAGTTGGTAGAAATGATGACGGTTTTACTCCATTTGGAGGTAAAACGACCTCGCCATGGCTCAGTCTGCGAAGCAACCCGGCCCACGAGATGGTCAAACTCTCACGCGAGGATCTTCGACTCTGCCAAAGGCATCCCCAAATAAGTAGTGGGGAACACGGACAGCTTGCAATTTAGGTTATCTCTAATACGGAGTTGGTCCTCCAGGGAGTAGCCTAGGATGAATATCTCGCTTTTACCAAAGTTGAACTTCAGACCCGACATCGCTTCTAGGCACGGCAGGAGGAATTTAAGATTCACAATATCAAGGTTGGATCCTTCCACCATGATCATGGTATCATCTGCATACTGGAGATGGGTGACCCCACCACCACGGATCAGGTGTCCCATCACCCCAACAAGATGCTCGACCAAACAAGCTTTGTCAAGAATGCCTGCCAGGGTATCAACGACGAGGTTGAAGAGTAGGGGAGAGATAGGGCCCCCTGCCTCACACCAACTGAGGATGAGAAAAACGGTCCCACCTCACCATTATTGTTAATGGCCATCTTGCTATACTGCACCATGCAAAATCCAAGAGCACCATCTGGCATCGAAGCCCCAATGATTAAGCACGAACCTTAGGAAGGACCAGTCCATACGGTCATATTCCTTCTGGAAGTCCAACTTGAGGAGAACGCCCTTCAGGCCGCATGAGTGCACCTCATGCACAATCTCTTTAAGGGCCAATATCCCATCATGGATCTGTCGCCCCTTCAAGAACGTAGTCTGAAGGGGATGGTCTAGCCTATCCGCCACGGGAGCCAGGTGTGAAGCACATACTTTAGAGAATATGCGCTCTAACACATTGATCACGGTGATAGGCCTAAATTGCCTAATATCCGTCGCCCAACTATTTTGGGGATCAGGGTAATCACGCCATAATTTATCCGGGCCATGTCAAAGGTCCTAGTATAGAAATCATGGAACATTGGCATAACCACCGGCTTAATGACGTCCAAAAATTTCAAGAAGAATGTATAAGGTTGTAATGTTGGGCACACTTATCTTCGAGGAAGTCGGTGGGACCAGTATTGTAAATGACACGATCAAATTCCTCCTTTATACATGCACCATTCATGAACTCATTGCTTGGCCACCGGCACGATTCTGCATCATCCATAACTACTTGGTTGGCCCGAGGCTCAATGTGAGCTTGTCGTGTCGAGCCCTTAGAGGAAGATTCACCAGGATTACGCATTCTTGAGTAACCCCTCCTAAAGAAACTTGTCTCCCTCCACACAATTTCTGAAATTTTTGGGCCACAAAAACTATGTCAATAAAGCTTTATGAGATTGGTAGCAACTACCCATAAGGGCACTTAGAGGCTATATCAAGCATTCATCCTACTTTGAACTCAGGGATTTCAACATGCAAGCTCATATTCTACAGCACCAAGTGAAGCAATTTAAGAAAAATATCAACTACTAACGCAAAAAACTAATTCTAGGGATGGAGGAGTCACATACAAAGGAGTAGTCCCCTCAAAATAGTTTTGGAAACGGTGTCCCGAGCAAATAGATCAGAAATTTCAGTTTCTAATGAAAGAACACAGGAAAGAGAGTGCTAGGAAAAAGTTTCTAGAGGTAGGAGACGAAGTGAGCTAAATAGATAAGGCAGGGGGCCTAGTGGGCCCCACAAGCCATTAGGCCGCGACCCTAGGGGGATCGCGCCCTGTTGGCATGTGGCCCACACATGCACGTCCTTGTTGCACTTTTTACTCCAAAAATTCTTATTTATTCAGAAAAACTCATGTTAAAAATTGGTGGCAATCTGAGAATTTTTTTATGTCATTTTTTAATGCACGAGAAACTCAGAAAATAGGAAAACCATGGCAATCTATTTTTATATAGCTAAAAGAAAAGTAAATAAACACAGGGTACAAAGAGATGTGAAAACTAAACTCATCAAGCTCATGTCTTTCGAAGAGGATCCATTAATAAGGTTGATCAAGTCTTATTAATAACCGATTCTAATTAACATGAAACGGAAGAACTTCCGTATGACACTAGTTTACCTCAATGGGGATATGCATATTCCCAACAAGAAGATTATAATCTTTCTTTTTCTTGGCAGTATGTAGAGGCATTTTAAATTCCCCAGTGATGACCATGGCACAAGGCTCAATAACATTAATATTATTTACCAAAATTTGCTTCATTAGAAAGTGCATGGTATATATGTTGCTTTCCATTGACATTGAAGGTAACCTCGCTTTTGTTGCAATCAATAACAGTTCTGCATTATTTAATAGGGTTCTACCAAGCATGATTGACATATTGTCGTCCTCAGGCGTATCAAGAATAACAAAGTCTGTTAAGATAGTAGTGTTTGCAATCACAACGGGAACATCCTCAGAAATTCCAATAGGAAGAGCAATGGATTTATTAGCAATTTTCAAAGATATCTCAGTGGGTGTAAGCTTATTCAATTCAAGTCTTTATACAGAGAGAAAGGCATAACACTAACACCGACTCCTAGATCACATAAAGCAGCTTTAACATAATTTCTCTTAATGGAGCAATGTATAGTGGGGATACCAGGTTCTCCCCAACTTCTTAGGTACTCCACCATGAAAATAATAATTAGCAATCATGGTGGCGACTTCAGTTTCATGTATCTTTCTTTTGTTGGTAATAATATCCTTCATATACTTATCGTACGAAGCTACTTTGAATATATCAGTCAACCGAGTGCGCAAAAAGACACGTCTAATCATTTCTGTAAAGCGTTCAAAATCTTCATCATCTCTACTTTTGGAGGACTTTTGAGGGACTCTAACAACATGATCATTAATGTTATTCATCTCACTAAGCAAATCATTTTTTGACTTAGCTACTTTATCTAGTTCGGTGTGAACCGCAGAGTCATATTTACCTAGATCTTCCACATCATTGGAAATTCTAAACATCAAGTCTCTCAAATGATTTATCATTGTGGCATTATTCCTCAATTGACTCTTCACATAGTTATTGAAGTGCTCTTGCTTAACAATGTAATTATCAAATTCATCCATGCTTGATCGAGAGTCTTAGCATAAGCTATATCATTCTCATTAAATGAACAGAGATAGTTTACCTCTACTACGTGTGTCCGGACATCAAGTCCATGTATTTCTTCGATCGGTGGTAATTTCTTAATATCCTCAAATTTAATACCTTTCTCCTTCATAGTTCTTTTTGCTTCTTGCATATCTTCATTGATGAGAAACAGAATACCTCTCTTCTTTTGGATAGGTTCACGTGGTGGTTCACGGAGCGCCCAATCATCAACATTCCGCATCATATTATTTAATAGTTGTTTGGCTTGTTTAACGGCTCTTTCCCTGAAAACACAACCAGCACAACTATCTAGGAAATCCCTAGAGGGGTGTGTTAGTCCATTATAAAACATATCTAGAATTTCATTTTTCTTAAAAGGACAATCAGGAAAAGCTTTTAGTAACTATAGAATATCTCCCCAAGCTTGAATAAGATTTTCTTGTTTAATTTACGCAAAGTTAAATATTTCCTATAAGGCAGCTTGTTTCTTATGAGCAAGAAAATATTTTCTGAAAAGTGATATAGCATATCTTGGGGACTAAGGATGCAACCAGCAGCAAGAGAAAGGAAGTTGTGGGTGAATACTCACAACATATGCCATGGGTAGGCTAAAGTAGGTGAGAACCGAAGTGGCAATGGAGGGCGCTAGGGGCGAGGTTGGTACAAGCATGGAACACACGATGTACCCAGGTTCAGGGCTCTCCGTAGAGATAATACCCCTAGTCCTGCCGGACTGTATGATATGAATGGATGGGGTTACAAGGTTGCTCCTCGAGCTGTATTGCGGAGGAGGAAGAAGAGAGCAGCCAGCTCGTCTCTGTCTCTCCTATGTGGTTGGTGTGTGTGTGTGTGATCAGTTGATTGACCCTATGCATGGAGGGAGCCGGGGGATTTTATAGATGAACCCACCGGCCTACAATATGGATACAGAATACAAGAGTGGGACCCGGCTGGCAGCCTCGCCGGCTGGCCAGGTGGCCCACGAGGGTCTTGTCTTGTCGCCTAAGGGGCTCGGCGGCTGCGAGGTCCCGTCTGGCTATGGGAACCGCCGGCTAGCCAATGAAGCTCTCGTGTAAGGTTGACGCAGGACACACGTGGTACGTCCGACGTCGTCCAACGAGATTCGTCATGGGCAGACGTTATGGCCGCCTCCACTGTTCCCACGCCGAGTGCAGTCATGGAGTGGGAGTTTGACGGCCGACACTGTGCTGGCTGATGGATCAGAGCCCGGGGAGGTCAGCGGCGTGGCCGCCGATGCAGGTACCCACCGTGCACTCCGATCCAGTACCTTTGCTGACGCGTAGCCACCTTTAATCGTAGTGTCTCGTCATGACCTACGATCTGATGTGACTGGAGATCCCCGGCCGGCTAGCCTGCTTGGCTAGCCGTCTTGGGCACGACCACCTCGTCCCTAGACAGTTGGTTTGGCCTAGGGGGCGAGGAAGAGGTAGCCGTCTTGCTTCTAGCCGACAAGGGAGCCTGGCTGGCCAGAGAGTTGGACGCCTCGCCCCCTAGCCGGTAGGAGTAGCCTAGCCGGCCGGAGGGCTTGGGCCTTGCGGAATGGTTCTTGGTCATTCATTTGGGGCCGGAGATAAAGGAGTAGGCTCACTGAGCCTACCCCGGGTTATCCCCCGACAGTAGTCCCCGAAGCTAGGGAGGCCCGCCGCCTGCTTGCCGGTGGTCTCCGGCTTGATTTTTTGTCGTTGTATCCCTGCCGCCACTGGCGTCAGGTGTCGCCGGCTGGCTTCGAAGCGACGCCTCGGCTTGGTCATAGGCTACGCAAAGCGCGCCAGGTGACAGGCCCGGCCTGACATGATGATGGTTTTTACTGGTGACGGGACCGGGCTTGGGCCGTGGGTCCCGCCACGACGCCCCCTCGACCGCCGCGTGGAGGATCCTCGGCAGATTTACTCCGCGATGGTTGGGTTTCGGGAAGTGCTATCGTCCGTAATACACGGGATTAGTGGGGCTCCGTGAGCACCGGATCCCCTCCCCACGATCCTTCATGGCGTTTAAATGGATGACGGGGTACGGAGGAGGCCATTCGCTCCCTTCTTGCCCCGCATCCACAACCTCTTCCTCCTTGAGCCTAGAGAGAAAGAGTCCGTCCACCTTCGTCTTCTTCTTCTCCGTCGCCGTCGCACCGCCAGTCTTCCTGAGAAACCGTCGCCCGTAGCCATGGCGAGCGGTTCTTCCTCGAAGAAGACCTTGTCTCATGGAGCATGGCTCGATAGTGAGATCCGTGATGGCCACATCGAGGCGCTCCGCCACAGCCGGATGCTTCCCCCGGCATCTCTTGTGTCGGTGTGGATCCCCGGCGCCGAGACAGCCTGAACACCGCAAGATGGAGAGATCATCGTGTTCGACGAGCACTTCTACAGGGGCTTCGGCTCCCGGCGAGCACCTTCTTCTCCAACTGGCTCGTCTTCTTTGGCGTGCAGCCGCACCACCTAGCACCGAACACCATCCTTCAACTGTCGGCCTTCGTTGTCCTGTGCGAGGGCTTTCTGGGGATCGAGCCTCGCCTTGACATCTGGCAAAGCTTGTTCTTCTTCAAGCAGCAATCCAGGAAGATGGACAAGGCCGAGCTGGACAAGCTTGACGGGCCTCGCGCGATGACACCGTGCGAAGCCACACTGGTGCACCATCACTCGAAGTTCGGGTTCCCCCGGAAGCCGCTGCAAGAGTCTATCAAGCAGTGGCCGAGAAGCTTCTTCTATGTGAAGAACGCCAACCCCGCACACGACGCCCTCAACATGCCCCTGTTCAACATCGATCCTCCGACGAAGTTGAACTGGGGAGCGAAGTACCCGAAGCCGATTCTCGAGGTGGCGCAGATCAGCGCCCACCTCGATATCCTGAAGGATCGCGGCCTCCTTGGCCGCGACCTCCTTACTGATACGTCTCCGTCGTATCTACTTTTCCGAACTCTTTTGCCCTTGTTTTGGACTCTAATTTGTATGATTTGAATGGAACTAACCCGGACTAATGTTGTTTTTAGTAGAATTGGCATGGTGTTGTTTTTGCGCAGAAATAAAAGTTCTCGGAATGACCTGAAAATTTACGGAGAATTTTTCTAGAATTTATGAAAAATAGTGGCCCAAGAATTAGCAGAGGAAGTGGAGCCGTGAGCCCACAAGCCCACCAGCCGCGCCCCCCTGGCCGCGCCTGGTAGGCTTGTGGAGCCCAACTCCACCGCCTCCAAATCCAGCTCTATTTAGTCCGTCTCGCCCGAAAAAAAAATCAAGAAGAAGAGTTCATCGCGTTTTACGATACGGAGGCGCCGCCACCTCCTGTTCTTCCTCTGGAGGGCAGATATGGAGTTCGTTCTAGGCTCTGGAGAGGGGAAATCGTCGCCATCATCATGAGCAACCGTCCTTCATCGCCAATTCCATGATGCTCTTCACCGTTCGTGAGTAATCTCAGCGTAGGCTTCTTGGATGGTGATGGATTGGATGAGTTCTATCATGTAATCGAGTTAGTTTTGATGGGGATTGATCCCTAGTATCCACTATGTTCTGAGATTGATGTTGCTACTACTTTGCGATGCTTAATGCTTGTCACTAGGGCCCGAGTGCCATGATTTCAAATCTGAACCTATTATGTTGTCGCCAATATATGTGTGTTCATGATCCTATCTTGCAAGTTGTAGTCACTGATGACCCACAAGTATAGGGGATCAATCGTAGTCCTTTCGATAAGTAAGAGTGTTAAACCGAACGAGGAGCAGAAGGCTCTGATAAACGGATTTCAGCAAGGTAATTACTGCAAGCACTGAAAGTAGCGGTAACAAGTGATTGTGTAGCGAGGTGAAACGTAGCAAGCAAAGAGTAACAAGTAACAAGTAGTAGCAATGGTGCAGCAAGTGGCCCAATCCCTTTTGCAGCAAGGGACAAGCCTGAACAAAGTCTTATAGGAGGAAAAACGCTCCCGAGGACACACGGGAATTTCTGTCATGCTAGTTTCATCATGTCCATATGAGCGTTCGTTACTTTGATAGTTTGATATGTGGGTGGACCGGCGCTTGGGTACTGCCCTTACTTGGACAAGCATCCCACTTATGGTTAACCTCTCTCGCAAGCATCCGCAACTACAAAAGAAGAATTAAGACAAAGTCTAACCATAGCATTAAACTAGTGGATCCAAATCATCCCCTCACGAAGCAACGCATAGACTGGGGTTTAAGCTTCTGTCACTCCAGCAACCCATCATCTACTTACTACTCCCCAATGCCTTCTTCTAGGCCCAAATATGGTGAAGTGTTATGTAGTCGACGTTCACATAACACTACTAGAGGAAAAGACAACATACAACATATCAAAATACCGAACGAATATCAAATTCACATGACTATTATTAACATGACTTATCCCATGTCCTCAGGACCAAAAGTAACTACTCACAAAACATAATCATAATCATGATCAGAGGTGTAATGAATAGCATCAAGGATCTGAACATAAACTCTTCCACCAAGTAATCCAACTAACATCAACTACAAAGAGTAATCAACACTAGTAGCAACCTTACAAGTATAAATCGGAGTCGTGAGATGGAGACTGATTACAAGAGATGAACTAGGGATTGGAGAGGAGATGGTGCTGATGAAGATGTTGATGAAGGTGCCTCCCCTCCGATGAGAGGAGTGTTGGTGATGACGATGGCGACGATTTCCCTCTCAGGGAGGGAAGTTTCCCCGGCAGGATCGTCCTGCCGGAGCTCTAGATTGGATCTCCTTAAGGTCCGCCTCGTGGCGGCGGGGAAACCACGAAAAAGCTCACTCTTTATTTTTTTTCTGGACCAAGACGCTTCATATAGCAAAAAAGGGGGGTAGTGGGCCGTTAGGGAGCCCACAAGCCCCACCTCTGCCACCAGGGGGTGGCGGTGTCAGGGCTTGTGGCGCCCTGGCAGCCCCCTCCGGTAGTTCTTTCGCCCAGTATTTTTTTATATAATCCCAAAAAAATCCACGTAACTTTTCATGGCATTTGGATATGTGCAGAATAGTGGACTAGGATTTGCTCCTTTTCCAGTCCAGAATTCCAGCTGCCTGAATTCTCCCTCTTCGAATAAACCTTGCAAAATAAGAGAGAAAAGGCATAAATATGGTACTACAAGTAATATAACAGCCCAAAAAGCAATAAATATCAACATGAAAGCATGATGCAAAATGGACGTATCAACTCCCCCAAGCTTAGACCTCGCTTGTCCTCAAGCGAAAACCAAGTTCCATAAATATGTCCACATGTTGAGGGACGAAGGTGTCAAGAAAACATAATACGGACATGAGGGCATCATGATCACACATAGGCTAGCAATACATCATAAAGATTCTTATGGGAAAGTAACAATTCCTTCACAAAGCAAAGCATGAAGCAAAAACCTTACCGAGAAGTAACCAACACTAAACCATAGTCATTGAAGCAATTGCAATTTATCACAACGTCAGAAAGAGTCAAATAAGAGCTTGTAAGGCAAACCCACATACTCAATCATCTCTTTTGTTTTCCACAATTGTTGCAACTCACGTGGTACTCATGGTGTCAAAGTTTCAGCTGGACACAGAGGAAGATAGGGGCTTATAGTTTTGCCTCCCAACCATTTACCTCAAAGGTAAAGTCAACAACAATAAAGCATAAGTACTCAACTCCAAGTTGATATATGAATATAGATCTTTCCCAAGCATGTGACGGTAGCCAAGACAAAGGCAAAAATAGGGAATTGGTGATGATCACCATGACTCTTACAAGGGCAAAAAGTAAAGGTACAAGATGGGCCCTTCGTAGAGGGAAGCAGAGGTTGTCCTGCGCTTTCGAGGTTTGAATGCGTGTCCTGTTAGTGTGGAGGAACATCACTTTATATTGCCTCCTGTGATAAAGAACTTTATTATACAGTCTGTCGCTTTTATGTCTTCCTCATCACAGGTTCGTACAAAGCTTATTTTCCACACACTAATAGATCATACATATTAGAGAGCAATTTTTATTGCTTTCACCGATGACAACTTACTTGAAGGATCTTATTCAATCCATAGGTAGGTATGGTGGACTCTCATGGCAAAACTTGCTGGAGGTTTATGGATGCACAAGTAGTATCTCTACTTGGTGCGGGAGTTTTGGCTAATATGAGGTGGAAGCAATCGTCACATGCTAAGGGATCTCTAATCATATAACATTGTTTGGAACCAAGTAAACACAATTCATTATGTTGTCTTCCTTTTCCAACATCTACTACTAGGCATGCAATAGTTTGGTGAGTGTTGACAATTGTAAAAAGTGTCTAAGATGATATATTTATATGTGAACCTCTATTTCCTTATTACTTCTTATTTGCAACAATGACTGAGGTCTGTGTTGATTTATTCTCAACAAGTTTCAATCATCATACGTGTCATACGTGAAGTTATCACTTTCCATAAGATCGTCTCATGATCTTTCATGCTATCATTATTTTCATACTATTGATCATGGCACAAAGCAAAGCCCTTAACTAAGACACTCTTTATTATATAGCTCATAAGCTCGAATACATCGGGGGAGAGACAAAAGCAAAAGACTCAAACTAAAAACTAAAGACTTATTCCTCTAAGAGAAGAAATAAAAACTGAAAAGGAAAGAACTGAAACAAAGGTAAAAGCAAAAGATATAAAGGTGATATGATACTAGGGCAACTCCCCCAAGCTTGGCAGAAGCCAAGGGGATTGCCCATACCAATGCTTAGTTGTATTCCTTCGGTGGTGATGGTGGTGTTGTTGTCGCCTTTGATTCCAAGAGAGCTATCAATCTTTGATTTATACCTTTGAGATCTGTGACATGGTTTTCCAGCAAAACAACTTCACGAGAAAGGGAAACATTGCGAGCGCGAGTTGTTTCGCAAAACCTCAAGAGTTCAATCAAGGATGGAGACAACACGTGGAGGAAGGATTGGAGAAAACATACTCCTTCAACGTCTTCAATCTTGAACATAGGTTGAACTTCCTCCCTAGCTTGGGTTTTCGCCTTAGCTTGGTCCCTGGCTTCCGTGACTTCTACTCTTTTCAGATCAGCATCTACTTCCTCATGAACTTGGTGAAGATCATTCTCCCCAACTGATTCCTGAGACATCTTTGCTCCAAATATGCGGCAGAAAAACAAGCTCGAAACGAAAACACAGGAAAACTACGCGATACGGGGATCAAAACCTTCGGGCGACTATATATAGATTTTTTTCTGGGCCAGAAGGAGTCCTCCGCAAGAAAACGGAGTCCGGGAGGCACACGAGGTGCCCACAAGCTTGCCCTCCGCCACTAGGGGGGTAGGGGGCGGTGGCAGGGCTTGTGGCCGCCTCGTTCGCCCTCTGGACTGCTTTTTATTTTTCTAATTTTCCAAAAATTCCAAAACGGAGGAAATTTCCTATTGGAAAAGCATCGGAGTCCAGTTTCTTACCGAAACAGATACATCTTCGTTTTCAAGGTCTGAAACAGGCTGATAAACATCCCTTATGTACTCCTCTGGAGTTATGACATTGAAGATATTGGTCTCAACATTTATGGGGGTACCAGATATGTAATGCTTGATTCTTTGCCCATTTACCACTCTAGGAAAATTTCCTTCCATGTTATTGATTTTGATGGCACCGGAATGATATACTTCCTCGATAACATAGGGACCTTCCCATTTAGAGAGAAACTTGCCTGCAAAGAATCTGAAATGAGAATTGTATAGCAAGACATAATCACCTACATTGAACTCTCGTTTCTGTATTCGTTTGTCGTGCCATCTCTTATCCTTTTCCTTGAACAACTTGGCATTCTCGTATGCCTGGGTTCTCCATTCATCTAACAAGCTTCTCACCGGCAAGTTTCAAATCCAAGTTGAGCTCTTTGATTGCCCAATAAGCTTTTTGTTCCATCTCAAGAGGTAAATGACACGCTTTACCGTAAACCATTTTATACGGTGACATGCCCATGGGATTCTTATAAGCAGTCCTACAAGCCCATAGTGCATCGTCAAGTTTGCTAGACCAGTTCTTTCGAGATCTATCGACGGTCTTTTGTAGGATCAACTTGATCTCCCTATTACTCAACTCCACCTGACCACTAGACTGAGGATGATAAGGAGATGCAACTCTATGGTTGACATCATACTTAGCTAGCATCTTGCGGAAAACACCATGAATGAAGTGTGAACCGCCATCAGTCATCAAGTATCTAGAGACTCCAAATCTTGGGAATATGACTTCTTTAATCATCTTAATAGAGGTGTGGTGATCAACATTTTTAGTGGGGATAGCCTCTACCCACTTAGTAACGTAATCCACAGCAACTAAGATGTGAGTGTACCCATTGGAACTCGGGAAGGGTCCCATATAATCAAAGCCCCAAACATCAAATGGTTCAATGACAAGTGAATAGTTCATAGGCATCTCCTGATGCTTACAGATGTTCCCTATTCTTTGGCATTCGTAACAAGACAAGACAAACTTACGGGCATCCTTGAAGAGTGTGGGCCAATAGAAACCTGATTGCAATACCTTATGGGTAGTTCTATCTCCAGCGTGGTGTCCTCCATAGGCTTCGGAATGACACTTCTGCAAGATTTGTCCCTGTTCATGTTCAGGCACACAACGTCTAATAACACCATCTACTCCTTCCTTATAATGGTGAGGATCATCCCAAAAGTAGTGTCTCAAATCAAAGAAGAATTTCTTCTTTTGCTGATAGGTGAAACTGGGTGGTATGTATTTGGCTACGATATAGTTTGCATAATCTGCATACCACGATGCACTATGTGAAGTGCGGATGACATTTAATTGCTCATCAGGAAAGGTGTCATCAATAGTGGGTCATCAAGGACATTCTCTAGCCTAGACAAGTTATCTGCTACAGGGTTATCAGCACCCTTTCGGTCAACGACGTGCAAATAAAATTCCTGTAGCAGGAGAACCCATCTGATCATCCTAGGCTTAGCGTCCTTCTTCTCCATGAGGTACTTAATAGCAGCATGATCGGAGTGAATAGTGACTTTGGAGTCAACTATGTAAGATCTGAACTTTTCACACGCAAACACGACTGCTAAAAATTCCTTCTCCGTAGTGGCATAGTTTCTTTGGGCACTGTATAGAGTTTTACTAGCATAGTGAATGACATTCAACTTCTTGTCAATTCTTTGTCCTAGAACAGCACCAACAGCATAATCACTAGCATCACACATGATTTCAGAGGGCAAGTTCCAGTCAGGTGGGTGGACAATAGGTGCGGTTATCAAAGACTTCTTAAATATTTCAAAGGCTTCCTCACAATCCTCATCAAAAACAAAAGGAACATCCTTCTGCAGGAGGTTGGTAAGAGGCCTAGAAATCTTAGAGAAGTCTTTAATGAACCTTCTATGGAAACCAGCATGACCTAGAAAACTTCGTATACCTCTGATATCTGTGGGGAAAGGCATTTTCTCCATTGCATCAACCTTATCCTTATCAACTTGAATGCCTCTTTCAGAGATTTTGTGTCCTAAGACAATGCCTTCATTAACCATAAAGTGGCACTTCTCCCAATTCAAGACGAGGTTGGTTTCTTTGCATCTCTGTAAGACTCGATCAAGGTTGCTGAGGCAATCATCAAAGGATGACCCGTAAACGGAGAAGTCATCCATGAAAACCTCGACAATATTTTCACAAAAGTCAGAGAATATAGCCATCATACATCTTTGAAAGGTGGCAGGTGTGTTGCATAAACCAAAAGGCATACATCTATAAGCAAAGGTACCGAAGGGGCAGGTGAAAGTGGTTTTCTCCTGATCATATTGTGCAATAGGCATACTTAAGAGTATCAGGCAACTATTTAAGCTCGAACACAGGATCACCCTTTGGTGGGGGAGGATCCCCGAGCAGTTCAACATGCAGATTATTCTTGAGAATAGGATATTGTTCTAAGACAATTTTATCTATCTCATCTCTCTCCTCCATATGCATATCATTTTCATGCTCAAGAAGATATTGCTCCAAAGGATCCGTAGGAGGTACGGCAATAGAGGCAAGAACAATAATGTCATCCCTACCAGACGACTCTCTTTCATGGGGTTCTCTTCCAAACTTGTAGAAGTTAAATTCATGGGACACACCCTCGAAACTAACTGTGACGGTCTGCTTAATGAAATCAATGTGAGCATTGTCAGTGTTGAGAAAGGGTCTACCAAATATCATGGGACAAAAGCTATCTTGTGTAGTTCCAAGGACGAGGAAATCAGTAGGGTACTTCGTCTTACCACACAGGAGTTCTACGTCTCTCACAATTCCCAAAGGGCAGATAGTGTCTCTATTAGCTAGTGTAATAGTGACATCAATGGGTTCTAACTCAGCAGGTGCAATATCATCTTTGATTTCATCATATAGAGAATGGGGTATTGCACTAATACTAGCTCCCATATCACATAAACCATGGTAACAGTGATCTCCTTTGTTGATAGAAACAACGGGAGGCCAACTACAGGTCCGTGTTTGTCTCTCGCGTGAGGTTAAGCAATTCTAGCGGAGTCCTCACAGAATTTGATAACATGCCCGTCTATGTCTTCGGCTAAGATATCTTTGATAATAGCAACACTAGGTTCAACTCTAATCTCTTCAGGGGGTGCAAGTGGTCTAATGTAACCCCTACGTATCACAGTTGGAGCTTTAGAATAATCCTTTATCCTAGCAGGGTATGGTGGTTTCTCTGTGTAAGCACAAGGAACAACAGGATCACTAAAAGCAATGACTTTCTCCTCAACTAGGTTGGTTTTGGCTATGTTGCTTTCTACAGGAAGATGATATTTAAACCACTTCACTTTGGGAAGATCGACATGAGCAGCAAAAGATTCACATAGAGAAGCTACTATCTCAGAGTCAAGTCCATACTTAGCGCTAAAATCTCTAGTAGTGTTTGTCTCAACAAAAGATTTAACGCAATCAAACTGGAAATTCATACCTGACTCCTTACCTTCCTCCAGCTCCCAATCTTCAGAGTTGTGTTTGATTCTATCCAATAAATTCCACTTGTGATCAATATCCTTCTTCATAAAAGAACCGGTACAAGAAGTGTCAAGCATGATACGATCTTCATGAGAAAGCCGAGCATAAAAGTTTTGAGTGATGATTTTGTTGGGGAACGTAGCATGGGAAACGAAAATTTTCCTACGCGCACGAAGACCTATCATGGTGATGTCCATCTACGAGAGGGGATGTGTGATCTACGTACCCTTGTAGACCATACAGCAGAAGCGTTGTGAACGCGGTTGATGTAGTGGAACGTCCTCACGTCCCTCGATCCGCCCCGCGAACTATCCCGCGATCAGTCCCACGATCTAGTGCCGAACGGACGGCACCTCCGCGTTCAGCACACGTACAGCTCGACGATGATCTCGGCCTTCTTGATCCAGCAAGAGAGATGGAGAGGTAGAAGAGTTCTCCGGCAGCGTGACGGCGCTCCGGAGGTTGGTGATGATCTTGTCTCAGCAGGGCTCCGCCCGAGCTCCGCAGAAACGCGATCTAGAGTTAAAACCGTGGAGATATGTGGTCGGGCTGCCGTGGCAAAGTTGTCTCAAATCAGCCCTAAAACCCCACCATATATAGGAGAGGGAGGGGGGAGCCTTGCCTTGGGGTCCAAGAACCTCCAAGGGGTCGGCCGGGCCAAGGGCGGAAGGATTCCCCTCCCAAACCGAGTCCTACTTGGTTTGGAAGGTGGAGTCCTTCTTCCCTTTCCCACCTCCTCCTTTTTTTCCTTTCCTCTTCGATTTTCTTCCCAATGTGCATAGGCCTCCCTTGGGCTGTCCCACCAGCCCACTAAGGGCTGGTGAGGCACCCCAAACACCTATGGGCTCCCCCGGGGTGGGTGACCCCCCCGGTGAACTTCCGAAACCCATTCGTCATTCCCGGTACATTCCCGGTAACTCCGAAAAACCTTCCGGTAATCAAATGAGGTCATCCTATATATTAATCTTCGTTTCCGGACCATTCCGGAAACCCTCGTGACGTCCGTGATCTCATCCGGGACTCCGAACAACATTCGGTAACCAACCATATAACTCAAATACACATAAAACAACATCGAACCTTAAGTGTGCAGACCCTGCGGGTTCGAGAACTATGTAGACATGACCCGAGAGACTCCTCGGTCAATATCCAATAGCGGGACCTGGATGCCCATATTGGATCCTACATATTCTACGAAGAACTTATCATTTGAACCTCAGTGTCAAGGATTCATATAATCCCGTATGTCATTCCCTTTGTCCTTCGGTATGTTACTTGCCCGAGATTCGATCGTTAGTATCCGCATACCTATTTCAATCTCGTTTACCGGCAAGTCTCTTTACTCATTCCATAATACAAGATCTCGCAACTTACACTAATTCACATTGGTTGCAAGGCTTGTGTGTGATGTTGTATTACCGAGTGGGCCCCGAGATACCTCTCCGTCACACGGAGTGACAAATCCCAGTCTTGATCCATACTAACTCAACGAACACCTTCGGAGATACCTGTAGAGCATCTTTATAGTCACCCAGTTACGTTCGACGTTTGATACACACAAAGTATTCCTCCGGTGTTAGTGAGTTATATGATCTCATGGTCATAGGAACAAATACTTGACACACAGAAAACAGTAGCAACAAAATGACACGATCAACATGCTACAGGAATTATAATAATAACTATATTTATTATTGCCTCTAGGGCATAATTCCAACAGATTTCTCTCGAGAGCTCATGATTGGGGCATGAATATAGCATTGATTTAAGCCTCCCCCAAGAATGAGCTATGTTTTCCCTGTCACGAGGCCAAAAGTTATAAATAAAGTTCCAATCACGATGTACTAAATGCATAGGATAGAACTTTTGATGAAATTCCAATTTCAACCGATTGTAGCTCATGATACAGTATCATCACATAGCCTATACCATGTCAATGCCTTATCCTTCAAAGATAAAGGAAAGACTTTCTTCTTTACCTCATCCTCGGGCAAACTTGCAAGCTTAAATAAACCACAAACTTCATCTACATAGATCAGATGCAAGTGTGGATGTGAAGATCCATCTCCTGTGAAAGGATTAGCCAGCAATTTCTCAAGCATACCCGAAGGAATTTCATAAAAGATATTTTCAGTAGGTACCTCAGGTTCAGGAGAAACTCCTCGTTCTTCCATTTGTGGTGAAGATACCCTGAACAAACTGCTCAAAGGAACAGTTTCCATAGTGACAAGTGACAATAAATTTCAGCACAGTATAAAAATGTTCCCTTACCAATTTCCACTTACCAAAGGCGCTTGACACCCGGGCAACGGTGCCAGAAAAGCGTCTTGATGACCCACAAGTATAGGGGATCAATCGTAGTCCTTTCAATAAGTAAGAGTGTCGAACCCAACGAGGAGCAGAAGGCTCTCATAAACGGATTTCAGCAAGGTAATAACTGCAAGCACTGAAAGTAGCGGTAACAAGTGATTGCGTAGTGAGGTGAAACATAGCAAGCAAAGAGTAACAAGTAACAAGTAGTAGTAACAGTGCAGCAAGTGGCCCAATCCCTTTTGCAGCAAGGTACAAGCCTGAACAAAGTCATGCTACTTTCATCATGTTCATATGATTTGCGTTCGTTACTTTGATAGTTTGATATGTGGGTGGACCGTAGCTTGGATACTGCCCTTAATTGGACAAGCATCCCACTAATGATTAACCTCTCTCGCAAGCTTCCGCAACTACAAACGAAGAATTAAGACAAAGTCTAACCATAGCATTAAACAAGTGGATCCAAATCAGCCCCTCACGAAGCAACGCATAGACTGGGGTTTAAGCTCCTGCCACTCCAACAACCCATCATCTACTTACTACTCCCCAATGCCTTCCTCTAGGCCCAAATATGGTGAAGTGTTATGTAGTCGACGTTCACATAACACCACTAGAAGAAAAGACAACATACAACATATCAAAATACCGAACGAATATCAAATTCACATGTCTATTATTAACATGACTTATCCCATGTCCTCAGGAACAAAAGTAACTACTCACAAAACATAATCATAATCATGATCAGATGTGTAATGAATAGCATCAAGGATCTGAACATAAACTCTTCCATCAAGTAATCCAACTAGCATCAACTACAAAGAGTAATCAACACTAGTAGCAACCTTACAAGTATCAATCGGAGTTGTGAGACGGAGATTGATTACAAGAGATGAACTAGGGATTGGAGAGGAGATGGTGCTGATGAAGATGTTGATGAAGATGCCTCCCCTTCGACGAGAGGAGTGTTGGTGATGACAGTGGCGACGATCTCCCCATCCGGGAGGGAAGTTTCCCCGGTAGGATCATCTTGCCGGAGCTCTAGATTGGATCTGCTCAAGTTCTGCCTTGTGGCGGCGGCGAAACCACGAAAAAGCTCCCTCTTTATTTTATCTAGACCAAGATGCTTCATATAGAAAAAGAGGGGGGCTAGTGGGCCGTCAGGGATCCCACAAGCCCCCACTCCGCCACAAAGGGGTGGCAGTGTCAGGGCTTGTGGCGCCTTGGCAGCCCCCTTCCGGTAGTTCTTTCGCCCAGTAATTTTTATATAATCCCAAAAAAAGCCACTTAACTTTTCACGGCATTTGGAGATGTGCAGAATAGTGGACTAGGATTTTCTCCTTTTCCAGTCCAGAATTCCAGCTGCCTGAATTCTCCCTCTTCGAATAAACCTTGCAAAATAAGAGAGAAAAGGCATAAATATGGTACCACAAGTAATATAACAGCCCAAAAAGCAATAAACATCAACATGAAAGCATGATGCAAAATGGACGTATCAGTCACCTACTATGTGTTATGACCCGGCAACCCCGAAGTGAAAATAGCCGGAACCACTCCAAGAGATGACCATAGTATGAGGAGTTCATGTATTCACCAAGTATTAATGCGTTGGTCCGGTTCTTTATTAAAAGGAGAACCTTAATATCCCTTAGTTTCCATTAGGACCCCGCTGCCACGGGAGGGATGGACAATAGATGTCATGCAAGTTCTTTTCCCTAAGCACGTATGACTACATGCGAATACATGCCTACATTAGGTTGACGAACTGGAGTTAGTTACATATCTCTCCATGTTATAAATGTTGCATGATGAATCACATCCGACATAATCATTCATCACCGATCCAATGCCTACGAGTCTTTTACTACTGGTCCTTGTTGCGTTACTTTGCTGCTACTGCTGTCACTGCAGCTACTGTTACTTTGCTGCTACTGCTGTTACTCTGCTGCTACTGGTTACTGTTGCTACTGCTGCTATCACCCTACTTTGCTATTGATACTTTTCTGCAGATACTAAATCTTTCAGGTGTGGTTGAATTGATAACTCAAGTGCTAATACTTGAGAATATTCTTTGGCTTCCCCTTGAGTCGAATCAATAAATTTGGGTTGAATACTCTACCATCGAAAACTATTGCGATCCCCTATACTTGTGGGTTATCACTTACCACCATGGTCACCCGCAGGATCGTGCCCGTGCAGAGGCGGACCCATCTGGTCTACCAGATGAGTGGCCGATATGATGCCTGCCGGACCTCCACTAAGAGCTTCACCGCCAGCGCGATGGCCCGGGGGGTGAATCATATTTCCACCGCTCGTATGGACAACAGTGGGAACTGGGCGTGGGGGATGGCCCCTTACAGCAGGTCCCGTCCGCCTCCGGTGGTAAGCACTTTTCATTGCATCTGTTCTTGCTGTTTTTTCTCGTGATCGGCCGTCTTTTTGAGCCAGCCGCCAACTCCTTCGCGCAGGTGTTTGTGAAGCTGCAGGCACTCAACCCGCATGGCCCCGACGTGGTAACGTTTGACAGCTCGGAGATCGAGGACGAGGGCATGATTGAGTCCCGCTCTGCCGCCTCCGAATGTTCGGAGGATGCGTTGGAATCGGAGGGGACGGAGCCGTTTGGTGAGCATCTGAATCCCTCCATTGTAGATTGGATGGATGATGATGAGACTCCCTTCTCCCTATCTGATGCAGCCTTCGAGAAAGACTCCGACGGGGTGGAGGAGGTCACCAGCCCGCCACTGACGCGCGGCTAGCGTCATATGGCCGAGGCTGCCGATCTTGGCGAGGCGGCCAGGAAGAAGGGCAAGGGTGCCACACCTTCCAGGCTGGCTCCCAAGCGAGCTGTGATGGGTCCTCTAGCCGGAGCACGAGCAGGCGGCACTAAGAAGCGCCGTGCTGGTGGCGGTAGGAGGCAGGTGCCCATCATCGCGGGGTAAGGGTTCCCTTTCCTTCTTTTTTACTTTGTCTTGACCAAAGTTGTGTTCCTCAAAGCGTTGCTTGGCAGGGAGGTGGGGATGTGGAGGAAGACACCGCCTCCGCTACCGAGCGAGCCGGCTGGGCAGCGGCTGACGCTGCCCAGTAGGAGCTCGAGGAGCAATCTGCCCGCCGTTGGGATGCGGCCGCGGAGAAGACGGCCGAGGGCCAGTATCGGCCCAGCCGGGCCGAGAAGCCTACGGAGAGGCGCACGAAGGCTAGACATGACCCCTCCACGCGTGCTCGCATGGAGGAGCCAGCTAGTGAGGCGACCCCGAGCCGCACCCCGAGGACCGAGGAGGCCCAACCGTCCGAGACGGACGTCTCCGCGCCGGTGGATCTTGAGGTCATCCCTGATTCACCTGAGGCCGAGGCGGTGGCCGACGCGCCGGAATTGAACCTGGACGCACCAGACGTGGCCCTGGATTCGCCAGAGGTGAACATGGAAGCACCGGACATGGCCCATCGACCTTCTGCTGAGGAGACGGCGCCAGCTGGGGCATCGGTGGAGCCGGCCGCCATGCCAATGCCTGGAGACGGCACTATCGTCGTCTCCAACCGTGGCCGGGCTGCTCCAGGAGCCGGCCCCTGAAGGCTTGGCAAGCGGGCAATCATGAGCGCCAGAAGCTGCGCGCAAGCACCGTGCTCCAAGGTGTCCCGGAGCTAGTATCGTTGTTTGCCAGCAGACGATACAAGGTGAAACAGGCGGCCCGCGTGGTGGACAACGATCTAGAGGGTTTGGAGGAGCGCACCAGGGTAAGTGTTTCGTCTTTGTCTTCAATTTTTTCTTCTTCTTGAATCAGTGGGGGTGCGCTAGCGCACCCACTGGGTGTAGCCCCCGAGAATCGGTCGGGCCGATCATCGGTCGGGCCCAATCTCTTTGAGCGGCATCTCTTTCTTTGCTTTTTCAGTGGGGGCGCGCTAGCACACCCACTGGGTGTAGCCCCCGAGAATCGGGCTGGTTATGAAATAAACAGGCCGAATCTTACTTTTGCTTCTTCGTTGATTGTAGGATCTTTATGATGCCCCGCTGCAAGCCTAGAACATACTGCGTGCTTAGAACTAGGCGGCTGACGGCGAGGTCGCCGACCTTCAGGCCCGGCTGGGCGAGGTTTCCGTGGAGCGGGATGCCCTACGCGAGGCGGACGCCCGGCTCCAGCAACAACTAACTCTTCTCTAGACGGAGAAGAAGGAGCTCGAGGCGGCCCGACAGGACGAGCAGGAGCAGCTGCGCGTCTCCCTGCAGGAGAAGGATGCCTCACATGCTGCCGACGTGGAGCGTCTTGAGATGGTTCATCTCGAGGTGATGAAGCTCAAGAATGTTGCCTTGAAGGAGAAGGAGGAAGCCCTGATCCAGAAGCAGGCGCAGCGGGCCAAGACCCTCGACACGGTAGCGGCCCTCCAGGAAGAAGTCACCCGCATCACCCAAGCGAGCAAGGTGCGGGAGCTTGAGGCCGTGGAGGGCGCTCACGAGACTGATAGCCACTTCGACCGTGAGTCGTCTTTGTTTTGTTTTGAATTTTCTTCTTTGCCACCTCCTCTGCTTACTCATCTTTGCGCCCCTTCCCCTATCTCAGGTCTCTTCCCTAAGACACGGGGCGCGGCCGACACGGCCGTCGAGGTGAGCCGCGAGGAGCGTCGCGCGGCCGGGCATGAGGTAGATGTTACCTCCGGCTGGAGCGTGGAGGAGATCGGGGTGGCCCTCAGAGCCTGCCTGTGTGCCCTGGGCGAGTCCAGGGCTTGGCTCTAGGTTGCAGGCTCGTCGATGGTGAGGGACCTGTGGCCTGATGGCGTGGAGCCGGCGTCGATGAGCCGGCTCTCCCGCTGGCTCGAGGCTGGCGAAGACCGCCTTGACGCCTAGCGCACTTCGGCCGCGCATGCTGGAGCCTACATGGCCCTGCGCTTGGCCAAGTCCTGGTACCAAAACCTGGACTTGGGCAAGCTCGTCGCTCAGTGCGACGGCTCGGAGGGGGAGCTGCAAGCCGTGGAGGAGGAGCTGCGCGTGAGGGCCAGCGACATTGCCTCTTACGCCGCCTAGGATGAGCTCAACTTGGAGGAGGGTGAAGGCGGCAATGTGATCCCCGAGGATCTGCATGGCCTTCAGCTCTATGACGCCGATAGCAGCTCCAACAAGGTGGCCCGTGAAGAGGAAAGCGCTGCCTCCAGTGGCGAGGCGTACGCCGACTCTGCCGCAGACACAGCCGAAATCCCTCGCGGAGGAGATGTCGCCACCGCCTCGGGAGCAGCCGGCGATGGTGGAGCCACCACTTCAGGAGCAGCAGCCGGGACGACAAACGAGGCCGCCGCCCCTTAGCCGATCTTGTTTTTCTTTTCGTTGTCTGCAATTATTTTGATAGTCCAACAGTTCCACCCACTTGGGGGTGTAATGAACTTCGGCCGTGGGCTAATGCTTTTGAATGTATGGATTTAGTATTATATTTGTAATGCCATGCGTGCTGTTTTATATCTTCGTCTTTTGATTCCTGCATGAATTCTTTTTCTCCAACCCCTCTACCCCCTAAGATTCCACCCCGCCAGCCCAATAGCCGGGAGCCGGTCAGTGACTGGGTCGAGGTTTCTGACTTTGAGTATATAGGACTTAGATTTTTCGAAGCCATCAAGACTTAAAGATTCAGACATAAACCAGCAGAGGCCAGTTAGAATGAGATCATAAAAAGATCAAGCCAACCCGAGCCGGCAACCTTTTTGTAGTCAAACTTTACATGTATACAGCCTTACCTGGCGTTGCCTCGCTAGCCGGACAGCCCGGAGCCGGTCTATAGCTGTTACGAGGTGACCAGGGATCGGTCCGGCGTACACTATGTGTTTCTCTACAACATAAGGAAGTCGTCCGGGTGGCTAGCGAGCCCCTGAGCTTATTAGAGCCATTAAGGGACTCACAGAGTGAGCACTCTATATATGAATTTAAAAAGAATCATATGCGCATGCTCTTTTCATTGCATTCGTTAGAATTCCCTAAAGAGGGAGAAAGTTACATATGTGCATGCTCTTTCCATGTTTGATACTTGCCTTCTAGCAATAGAACGGGCGAAGCAATGCCGTGTTCCATGGATGTTCCGTCTCTTGGCCGGAGTCGTCCCTCTTGTGCTTACTTGGCTTCCGGGCATCGATCAAGTAGTATGCGTTGTTGTGCAATGCCCTACTGATGATGAAGGGTCCCTCCCATGGGGATGAGAGCTTGTGTTGGCCGGTTGTGCGCTGGATTCTTCTAAGCACCAAGTCTCCCTCTCTGAAAGAGAGAGGCTTCATATTTTTGTTGTGGTAGTATCTTAGCTTCTGTTGATAGATGGCCGTCCAGCTCAAGGCTAGGTCCCTTGCCTCCTCGGGGAGATCAACACCGTCTTCTCTTGCCTCCTTCGCCTCCGTTTCTATGTACAGGGTGACCCGAGGCGAGTCGAACTCGATATCTGTAGGGATAATGGTCTCGGACACGTATACCAGAAAAAACGGAGTGAAGCCGGTTGACCGGTTGGGCATGGTGCGGACATTCCATAGTAAAGCCGACAATTCTTCGATCTAGCAGCCGACTGACCTGACAAGTGGTGCCACCAGTCTTGGCTTGATGCCGGCCAGGATTAGGCCGTTGGCCCTTTCCACCTGGCCATTGGACTGGGGATGTGCCACTGACGCCAAGTCGACCCGGATAACTACTTTGGAGTAGTCGAACGCCAAAGTGCCCTTGGCGAAGTTAGTGTCGTTGTCGGTGATGATGCTGTGGGGACGCCGTATCGGACAGAGATGTCCGTGATGAACTTGACAGCCGTGGGGCCATCAAGCTTCTTGATAGGCCTAGCCTCGATCCAGTTGGTAAATTTGTCGACGGCCACCAAGGGGTGAGTCAGGCCACCGCGAGCCGTCTTGAAAGGCCCCACCATGTCCTACCCCCAGACGGCCAAAGGCCATGACAAGGGGATGGTTTTGAGGGCTGAAGCCGACATATGGCTCTGCGTGCCAAAGAATTGTCAGCCCTCGCATTTGTTGACCATGTCCACGGCCTCCTCGAGGGCCGTGGGCCAGTAGAATCCGTGACGGAATGCCTTGGCCACCAGGGTTCTAGAGCCGGCATGATGTCCACACTCCCCCTGGTGAATGTCTCTCAGGATCTCCTATCCCTCTTCTGATTCGACGCAGCGCTGGAACACGCTAGTCACGCTACGCAGAACCAGTTCACGATTGATGATGGCATAGGCTGCAGATCTATGCTGGATCTGTCTCGCCTCCGCCTCCTCTTGAGGATGTTCGCCGCGAAGGAGGAAGGCCAGGATGGGTTGAGCCCATGATGGAGCCGACACAAGGGCTGGCTCCGCCTCGACCTGACTATGGGGGCTTCTGCAGCCCCCGCGCTTGATGAAGCAGTAGTCGCAGGCTCGAGACATGGTTTCTTTGATGCCGTCGTGGCAGCCGGCTCGCCGTCTACCTCCATGACATGCACCCACTGGGTGTTGAGACGACAGGATTCGAGGCAGGGCGTAGCCGGATTTGTTGTTGTAGCCGGCGAAGTAGTCGTAGCCGGCGAAGCGGTTGTAACCAGTGCTCCAATTGGAGTCGGCAGAGCGAGCGTAGCCGGCACATGAGCTGTAGCCGGTGTAGCTGGTGGAGCCGATGGCGCTTGCACCGAAGAATTAGCCAACACGAAAATGGATGCCGACTCTGACGACGCCCTGATAGACGGCTTGTGCAGCTGCTCGAGGGAGACGCCGGCTGGGATAGCCTGTCTCATGGAGCCAATCTTAGCCAATGTATCGGCCGCCTCATTGTCCGCCCTGGGAACGTGGTGGAAGTCGCAACCCTCGAAGGGGCTGCTGAACTGCTGAATGAGGCAGCGGTAGCTTGCCATGCTGGCGTCCCTGGCGTCCCATTCGCCACAAACTTGCTACACCACGAGGTCCGAGTTGCCGAAGCAGATGACCCGTCGGATACCAATCTCCTTGGCGAGCCGGAGGCCGTGAGCGAGTGCTTCGTAGTAGGCGACGTTGTTGGAGGCGGCAAACTGGATCTGGAGATCATACTTGAGCTGGTCTCCTGTCGGAGACGTCAAGACGATGCCGGCTCCCACACCAGTCCGTATATTAGAGCCGTCGAAGTGCATCCGCCAATGCGTGGAGTCTGGAGGTGGTGGCTCAAACTGGGTTTCAGCCCAGTCGACCAGGAACTCGGCCACCACCTGAGATTTGATGGCGGTGTGATGACCCACAAATATAGGGGATCAATCGTAGTCCTTTGGATAAGTAAGAGTGTCGAACCCAACGAGGAGCAGAAGGATCTGACAAGTGGTTTTCAGCAAGGAAATATCTGCAAACACTCAAATTATCTGTAACAAGTGATTGTGTGGTGAGATGATTCGCAGCAAGCAATAAGTAACAAAAGAAGAAACGGTGCAACAAAGTGGCCCAATCCCTTTTGTAGCAAGGGACAAGCCTGGACAAAGTCTTACAGGAGGAAAAACGCTCCCGAGGACACACGGGAATTTCTGTCATGCTAGTTTCATCAAGTTCATATGATTCACGTTTGTTACTTTGATAGTTTGATATGTGGGTGGACCGGCGCTTGGGTACTGTCCTTACTTGGACAAGCATCCCACTCATGATTAACCCCTCTCGCAAGCATCCGCAACTACGAAAGAAGAATTAAGACAAAGTCTAGCCATAGCATTAAACTAGTGGATCCAAATCAGCCCCTTACGAAGCAACACATAAACTAGGGTTTAAGCTTTTGTCACTCTAGGAACCCATCATCTCCTTACTACTTCCCATTGCCTTCCTCTAGGCCCAAATAATGGTGAAGTGTTAAGTAGTCGACGTTCACATAACACCACTAGAGGAAAAACAACATACAACATATCAAAATACCGAACGAATACGAAATTCACATGACTACTATTAGCATGACTTATCCCATGTCCTCAGGAACAAAAGTAACTACTCACAAAGCATAATCATATTCATGACCAGAGAGGTAATGAGTAGCATCAAGGATCTGAACATAAAATCTTCCACCAAGTAATCCATCAAGCATCAACTACAAAGAGTAATCAACACTACTAGCAACCTCAAAAGTACCAATCGGAGTCGTGAGACAGAGATTGGTTACAAGTGATGAACTAGGGTTTGGAGATGAGATGGTGCTGATGAAGATATTGATGGTGACGAGTCCCCTCCGATGAGAGGAGTGTTGGTGATGACGATGGCGATGATTTCCCCCTTCGGGATGGAAGTTTTCCCGGCAGGATCGTCCTGCCGGAGCTCTAGATTGGTTCTGCTCAAGTTCCGCCTCGTGGCGGCGGCGAAACCACGAAAAAGCTCCTCCTTGATTTTTTTTCTGGACGAAACCCTCCATATAGCAAAAGAGGGGAGCAAGTGGGCCAGTGGGCAGCCCACAAGCACCCATGCCGTGGCCTGGGGGGTGGCCGCGCCGTGCAGGCTTGTGGGCACCCCTGGTGCCCCTGTGGCACTTCTTCGACCCAGTATTTTCGATAAATCGGGAATAAAATCCTTGTTGATTTTTACGGCATTTGGAGTTGTGCAGAATAGGTATCTCAACTTTGTTCCACTTTCTGGCCAGAATTCCAGTTGCCGGTATTCTCCCTCTTCATGTAAACCTTGCAAAATAAGAGAGAAAAGGCATAAGAATTGTACCATGAAGTGAAATAACAACCAGAGAAGCGATAAATATCAACATGAAAACATGATGCAAAATGGATGTATCAACTCCCCCAAGCTTAGACCTCGCTTGTCCTCAAGCGAAAGCCTAGCTCAATAGATATGTCCACATGCTTAGGGAGAGAGGTGTCAACAAAACAAGATACGAACATTCATGCATCATGATCAAGATCAGAACAGCAATACCAACATATAATCTCTCATGCTAAAGTGATAATTCCTTCACAAAGTAAAGCATGGATCAAGAACCTTACCGAGAAGTAACAACCGATAGCCTTTAGTCATTGAAGCAATTGCAATTTAACACAACATCGGAAAGAGTCAAATAAGATCTTGTAAAGCAAATCCACATACTCAATCATTCTTTCGTTCTCTACAATTGCTACAACTCACGTGGTACTCATGAGATCAAAGTTTCAGCTGGACACAGAGAAAGATAGGGGCTTACAGTCTTGCCTCCCAACTGCTTACCTCAAGGGTAATGCCAACAATAATAATTCATGAATACTTACCTCCAAGTTGACATATGAATATAGATCTTTCCCAAGCATATGACGTTAGCCAAGACAAAGGCGAAATAGGGAATTGGTGAAGATCACCATGACTCTTTCAAGGGCAAAAAGTAAAGGTACAAGATAGGCCCTTCGCAGAGGGAAGCAGAGGTTGTCATGCGCTTTTGAGGTTTGGATGTGTGTCCTCTTAGTGTGGAGGAACGTCACATTATATTGCCTCCTGTGATAAAGAACTTTATTATGCAGTCTCTCGCTTTTATGTCTTCCTCATCACAGGTTCGTACAAAGCTTATTTTCCACACACTAATAGATCATACATATTAGAGAGCAATTTTTATTGCTTGCACCGATGAAAACTTACTTGAGGGGTCTTATTCAATCCATAGGTAGGTATGGTGGACACTCATGGCAAAACTGGTTTGAAGGTTTATGGATGCACAAGTAGAATCTCTACTTGGTGCGGGAGGTTTTGGCTAATATGAGGTGGAAGCAATCGTCACATGCTAAGGGATCTCTAATCATATAACATTGTTCGGGAGCCAAGCAAACACAATTCATTATGTGGTCTTCCTTGACCAACATCTACTTCTAGGCATGTAATAGTTTAGTGAGTGTTCACAATCATAGATGGTGTCAGAGATGATATATTTATATGTGAACCTCTCCTTCTTTATCACTTCCTATTAATTGCAACCATGACCAAGGTCTACGTTTGCCTACCCTCAACAAGTTTCAATCCTCATTCTTTTTATACGCGAAGCCATCACTTCCCATAAGATCATTACATGATCTTTCATGCTTTTGTTCTATTCTCACTCTTTTGATCATGGCAAGAGGCAAAGCCCTTCAACTAAGACACTCTTTATTATATGGCTCACGAGCTCGAATACATCGGGGGTGACACAAAGAAAAACTCAAGACTAAAACACTAAGACTTTTAAAATACTAGAGAAAGAGAAAACTGAAAAGGAACAAACTAAAACAAAGGTAAAGGCAAAAGATGTGATGGTGATACGATACAGGGGCAACTCCCCCAATCTTGGCACAAGCCAAGGGGATTGCCCATACCAATGCTCAGTTGTCTTCCTTTGGTGGTGAAGGTGGTGGAGTTGTTGCAACATGAGTTTGATCCTCCGTCTTGCAAGGCATAGGTGCTCCATCATGGAAAGATGAACGAGTCTCCGGAATCCTCAAATCTGCACCCAACCGTATTGATTTAAATCTATACTCATACTCACAGTTTTGGTTCTGCACGTCATAGATCTGGGCCTGGAGTTGATCAATCCTATCATAGAGCCTGGAGAAATGCTTCCCAATGTCATTGGGATCAATCCTGTTCTTGTTGGTGAAATCCGCGAACATCATGTGGTTGGCATTGAGTCCACGCTCCACCATCCCTTGGCACTTGAAGACTTGTTGCTCCATTGCTTCGAGCCTCATCTCCACGCTTCCGGTCTTCTAAGGACCCTCAACATCACAGATGGGCAACATCCCCTCATGCATCTTGATAGATTGAGCGTGTTGCTGCACTTCTGTGAGGTAGGGATTGATGACCTTCTCGAAGATCTTGTCCTTCGGAGATTTTGGGGAAGTCATGGCGATCTAGATCTGCAATAGAAAGAGGCTCGAAACGAAAAAAAGAGGAAATATTGCGTGATGCAGGGGTCAGACCGAACAGAAGTATATATAATGATTTTATTCAGACCAGAAGGAGTACCCCGCACGAAAACGGAGTCCGGGAGGTGCACGAGGTGGCCACAAGACGTCATGGCGCGTCCAGGGGGTGGGATCGCGCCGTGAAGGCTTGTCACCTCCTCGCGCACTTTCCGGACTACTTCAATTTTTTGTATTTTTCCAAATATTCCAAAACGGAGAAAATTTCCTATTGGAGAAGTTTTGGACTCTGTTTTCTTACCAAATCACATACCTCTTCCTTTTCGGAGTCTGAAACATGCTGATAAATGTCCCTTAGGTATTCTTCCGGAGTTATGGTATTGATGATATTGCTTTCAACATTAATGGGAGTACCTGAGATATAATGCTTGATTCTCTGCCCATTTACCACTCTCGGACAATTACCTTCTGTGTTGTTGATCTTGATAGCACCGGAACGATATACTTCCTCAAAAACATAGGGACCTTCCCATTTAGAGAGAAGCTTGCCTGCAAAGAATCTTAAATGAGAGTTATATAGCAAGACATAATCACCTACATTGAACTCACGCTTTTGTATCCTCTTATCATGCCACCTCTTAACCTTCTCTTTGAACAGCTTGGTATTCTCATATGCCTGAGTTCTCCACTCATCAAGCGAGCTAGTATCAAATAACCTCTTCTCACCGGCATGTTTGAAATCAAAGCTGAGCTCTGTGATTGCCCAATAAGCTTTATGCTCTAGCTCAAGAGGTAAGTGACATGCTTTCCCATACTCCATTTTGTACGGAGACATGCTGTCATGGTTTTGTCACGGGAGATGTCCTCGTGAAAGGACTTAGTGTTGGAGCCATCGCACCTTGGTGGCAACTAAAAGGGGTTGAACGGGAGCGAGACAGAGATTTACCCAGGTTCGGCCCCTCGAGAGGAGGTAAAATCTTACGTCCTGCTTTTGTGTTGTATTGATGATATTTTGATTACAAGGAGGGCGTAACTCACCTGACCTAGCACTCGATGATTTCTAACCTGCCCTCTCCTTCCTCGGGACTCGCCTTTATATACTGGTCGAGCCCTTAGGGTTTACAAGAGTCCTTGCCATTACACAAGTCATGATCCATTCTATCTCTAAGTCGCCGTGCTTTCCAAGACTTGGAGACCTTCCCAATGACCGACTCTTCACAAAGATCTTGAACCGCCATCTGGCTTCTGGACCCTATTGGGCCAAAGCTTGAATCGCCAAATGGATGAGTCGCCCGCTTGGTAACCCGGCCCAACCAGGGCGGGTCACACAACAGATAATATCGCCAACATTAGGACCTAGATTGACTTGAACCTGTTCACGCCCACTCTTACCTAATTAGGGACGACTCATTCTGCTCTTTTACGCATCATACGCTTAATCTGCCATCTTTCATAGAAATGTCCAAGTCGCCGAACCGTTTCCTGTTGACACCATCTTATCCCCTTAATCTCGAAGGAAATGATGACGCAATCTCCAACGGATCTTTTGGCACAGATATCCCGAAAATCTTGGCGCTATTTAAAGCGAATCTTTATCCTGTTTTCAGTTCCCGCACAAGGCGCCTTGATTCCAGCGCCCGACCTAATAAATAGGCTCGGGGAAGGAGGCAGGGCACACCCCCACCTACCCATTTCGCTGGTCTTCTTCTTTCTCGCAACCACATCGAGAGCTTCATCGCCGCCCAAGGAGAACTCCACCTCCGGCCACCTCGTTCGACGCATCTCCAGGCCGACCAAGGACGCCGTACTCGCCGCAGATTTCTCTCGGTCACCACCGGACACCATGATTAGGTCAGCTTTTCACCTTTAGAAGCAGATCTAAGCTCTTCGGTGTTCATTGCCCGCCGGTTCCTTAGCGCACCTCGAATCCGTCCATATATATTGATTAATTTGGAGTAGCACTAGGCGCAGTAATATCAACCATACTCTCAACCGATTAACTCCTGCCAAGGAACTGTGAAAGGCTTCTGTCAAATCGATTTTACTATTTTTACCCTAGCCATAGGCTATTTTATTTTATCCAGACCTTTTTCCATTTATTTTCGCCTGCTCTGTAGATCTATGTTTTACCACCCGCTGTGTAAAACCTGTTTTTAGATCCGTACTTCACCATTTTAGCGAACATCTGTGAAGCTCTAAGTTGTCTCCCTTAAACAGTAGGAAATTCCTAAATCGCCTTTGTATCCAGACCCGGTCCCTTGTTGGCGAGTAAACAGATTCCCTTATTCACTTGACAAATGTTCGGCGAGTTAATTGATCCTCTTAACCACTCAGTAATCGCTTGGCGAGTTAATTTATCCGTAATCTTTTCCTTTGTAGACATTGGTACCGTTTTCAAAGCCGATTGGCTCCCGACCAAAGTTGATGAAGCTTTTCTCAATGATTGTGTGAAGACGAGAAACCTCAACCCGAAAGAGGTTATCGGATGCCGATCCGGGTTAGGCGAAGAAATTCCCAACCCGAAGGAAGGGGAAATAGTTGCCTTTGCTGAACACCTCAAACGGGGGTTTAAGCCGCCAGGGTCAAAATTCCTCACAGATGTCATGACTTTCATGAACATCCGCCTCCAAGACTTAGGTCCCAACTAGATTAGTAACTTATGTCAATTTCAAGTGTTCTGCGAAGCCTACTTGCGGATGGAACCTTCAGTTCCTTTGTTCTGGTACTTTTTTCAATTGAATCGCGAGACCGAGTTTTCGAATGGCCCTAACTTAGAACTTGTAGGCGTCAACGTTCAACGCCGCAGGGACAACTCGTTCCCCTCACTTGCCATGCCAAGCCATCCCAAAGGCTGGGGCGAGTCTTGGGTTTTTTGCCAAGAAACTTCTCCTGAGGGTGAAAACAAACTCCTTGGCTCTAGGGAGGAACGCCTTCCTACAAAATTTAAACTTCCAGACAAGCTCACTGAAGAAGAGGAGTCGGATTTTATTCCGGTGCTATCCGAGTTACGATCTTGGACAACCAATGGTCTCACTGCTGCTTGGCGGAATGGCGTATCCTTCCCTTAAGTCGCCGAGACGGCTTAATGTGTGAGTTTGATGGCACCTTGGACCACCCCCAATGCTACTTCCGTACAACACTCACATAAACTGATATTGTGACCATCATAAAGAAGCTGACCGGCGAGCCCTTGGCCAAATGTAGCCAAATAGGGCTTAAGCCATTCTGCAAGATCAACCCGGCTCCTAAGGTAAATAACTTAACCCACCTTTGATTTATTCTTTCCGACTTTCTTGATGTCCGACTCGCATAATAAAAAATTCCACTTCAGAAAGGCGACCGATTCTGGTCCAAGAGGCCGAAAAAGATGGCCCTGAAGCAAGCCCAGCCGCCTCCAAAAAAGAAATCCAAGAGCAAAAGCAAAACCGCCATCACTAAACCGTGTGATGTGGATGAATCCCAAATCAGCGACGTAACTTCGGATGTTAAAATTATATCTTCTTTGTCTTGACATCCATTGTTATAATTTGTGTTTACACCTGTGTATCTCTTATGTATAGAATGATGGCAACGAAAGACAAGAAGACTCCGCAGAGGTAATTTCTATTTCCTCCGACTCATCCTCTCCTCCGCCTAAGCCGGCCAGGCGGGTTTGCGGGAAGGTTCCCATGTCTCACCCAACTGCTTGTCTGGATCCTAATTTCCTTTTGAAGAAAGCGCAACATGCTTCCTATCGGAAGACTCGGAGTCACTCTAGGGACTTGGTGTCCGGGTTACGAGCGAAAACTCCTACCAAGAAGAGGCAGAATGAGGTAACCTTTTAGCAGCATCCCCCTTTCACTACAAGAAATCTATTAATCCATGACGGAATCCTAATGACGTTCTGCAAATCCGTCATGAAAACCGTCACCGCCTAGCAAGATGTGTTTCGGCCCTAAAACGATAGCCCCTTAATGATGGATGTCGAGGTACTGTCATGAAAACTTTCATGGGTTGACCAACCGGGCCTGGCTTTCCCCACTATGGTTTGAAACAACCTGAATCAAGGCATGCGAAGAAAAAAACATTCAGGTCATCCACGCGGAAAAGTTTGAAATAGGAAGCGCGTGAAGGAAAAAATAGTAGTCTACGCGGCAAAGTCCAAAACAGGAAGCGCGCGGAGAAAACATTCAAGACGTTAATGCGGGGAGTTAAATAAATTTCCGAGCGAGCCCATTTATCTCCACAGCCCACAGTCCGAGAGGCCACAACCTCGCTCCTCTAGCCACGACCCTGAAAACCTAATCCACCACCATCCATAGGTGTCGATTCCTCTCTCCCTCTCCTCCCGATTCAGATCCATCCCCAACCATCTCCCGCTCCACCTCCGTCTCCCATCCTCTCTCACTCCGCCACCGCTCCACACTCTCCCCCTATGGCGTACTCAGATCCGCGATGAGGGCACAGGCAATCGAGGCGGCGTTCTCAGATCCGTTTCAAGGGCAGCCCCCTGCTCGTCGTCATGGGCGCGATGCTCATGAGGAAGGTGGTTGAAGTCGCCGAGATGGACGTTCTCGCCTACCTGCTGGATAGGACAAAGGAGGACTGCCCCGATGCCCCGTCTTCTTAACAATCTCACGGTGGCAGAGGAGGGGGTGGCTACTGTCGTATTCGGCGCTCCATGGCCTTTTTCGCATCGCCACAGGTAACCTCGCCGGACCACTTGCTGTGAAGGTAAGAACTCTTTTCACTCTAGATTAACTAAAGAATCATCTATTTAGGATGTGAGGATAGTGCTTTGCAGTGAAGTAACTATTTTGGATGTGAACAACTGTTTTGGAAAGATACCAAGATGATGTATTATGTTTCATATTTTACATAAACGTTGATGTGACTGATATTTTTTTAATGTAGAGATTTATATTTACATATTTTCTTCATCAACATGTACGTGCAACAAATATATGTCGGGTGCTTAAATAGTTTGTGAGGTCGTGATGTGTTTGTGTGTCAATTTAGTTTATAGATATACATCATTGAGATGGATCAAAGTATGATGTAGAGTGTATATGAAATTGAAAAGATGGTATGCTTAAAGTTGGAATAAATTATGAATGGAATCCTATGCAGGAGTAACTATAGTGGATGCTTCTACTAAATCACAAGATTTATTTGTTTTCTCCATGCAATAGTTCCACTAAAGTTCCAATTATTATTCTATAGGTGGAGGACATAGCTGAAGTCGAGGGTGTTGTTGATGACAAAAAAGTGGTGATTAAATATAGTTTTCTGAAGAACAAAGCAGAAAATACAGAAAGGTCAGTCGAAACTATGTCTGATGCACAACATAATTAGCAAGCACCACAAACAATGCACCCTTCTTTGTCCTGATGTTCCTATCCTAAGGAAATCGCTTCACACAACGTTATTGCGAGTATGCTCAATGTTGGTGTGGCCACGGTAGAATCATGCAAGCATCGGCCATGCATGCGTCGTGTGTGTAGCAGCGATGATTCCTAAATATCTTCTTTGAGCTTTTTGTATGGTACCGAGATGATGGTGGTTCTTGTTGCCATGTAATGCTTGGTTTGATCACATTTTTTATTTGCATATATACGTCTTTTACTTTTGTATCTTTTGTGATGAAAGACAAGTCCCTTTGGAACAAAAGCACTACTTGAAGAAAAAGGGAAAGCCCAAATAGCTGACGACTATGTATTCTGATTTGTTGGTTATTGGTAACATCAAAATCTCGTACAAAATCCACTCCCGATTGATCCTGGGTTAATTTTCTTTGAATTGCTGGTTTGTTCTGTATAATTTCAGCACCTGCCGAAGCACTTTATTTATTTACTAAACTGAACTATGTGCAATTGGAATCAGATGAAAAAGAATGGGCGGAAGTAAGAAAGAGGAAAAGTTTGCAAATTAATAATTTTAGATAATCATGGCACCGGTTTACTCTTTTGACTAGTTGTAAGTTGTAACCACACTAGAGAACCATTATTGGTCTGTACTCCATAGTTTCTCGTACCTATTCTTCTTGTTTAGTTGTTCTGTACACATGCTGAACTTGTTCAAAATGAATCCCTGGGAATGCAGGCCCCTGCATTTTGTTTAAACTGTTAAAATGAACATCCCATTATGCTACGCGAACACCATGATTTTGTGTATGGACCTCTTCTGCGGCAGTAGCCATATTTGTTATGTTGTATCAGGTCTAAAAGGCTATCTCCTGTTCATGTGTCGTGGACTAAGCCGTGTGCTAGATTTTTGTCTTTTTTTAACATTGAATGGATGTAGAAGAATTTCCTATAGTCTTTTTACTTTAGAAAGTAAGACAAATAAAGACCATGATGTTTATGTGTGTCATATAAATTTGTTTCTTGATCGTCCATATTTCTGGATATTTTTGCAAACAGTTGAATATCTTCAAGTTACAGAAAAGGAAGCGAACTTTATAAAGAAAAACCTCTATGGATCGTTTCAAAAAGACTGTATCATAGTTATGGTAATGGCCGGCAAAAGAGTGGCTTCTGTATGTACTTATCTAGTTAACATTATGCACTAGTTCTTTTGTTGCTTAGATACTTCAAAGCATGCATACTGCAATGTTGACTTCTTTGTTGCTTAGATAATTCAAAGCATGCATACTGCATCATAGTTATCAAAATGGCCCAGCAATTGCGGTATGTGTTCTGTTAAAAAAGGTCCTTGAGAGATTTGCCATTCATTAATATGATTGATGTCTGTAATATAAAAGCTTTTCTACCCGTCCTTGAATATAAATGGAATACGTCATTGCTACTTTAGTATTTTCAAGTTTCATAGTCCACTAGATTACAATTTTTGTTTTTCATCTAATAATAAGTACGTAGCTTAATGTTTTTGAGAAAGTTGGGAGATATCTCAAGTAAAGTGTATCATATTCTTTGTTGATATTTTCCATGCCATTTGCAGTTACTACCTAGTATTTGTCAGCGCTTTGAGATGTACCAGTAACATAAATATTGAGTTTCATGCCGCTGCTTGTCGAATGTTCATTTGTGTTTCGTTACTTTGTTACTTGGTTTGACCTTCATGTCACACACTTTTCATGGATTAATATTAAGGACCTCCTATTTACTCTTGTTACATAGTAGATGTAATGTTATTCTCATTTGTAGGAACAATAAGATTTTAAGAACTTTGGACATGTAATTCATTTTTTACCTTTGTTGTAATTCTCTTGTATCTACTATTCATGCATCTGCGAAAATCTAAAGTTCTCTTGAAGATGCTAGGTATGATTGGGTAGCGGGCTACTCGGTGCTACCCATCATAAGCTGCCACAACATGATAGTTCCCATCAGGAGAGTCGAAGGGAAGATCCTGAATAACACCCTTGAAAGTTTATTTGTTTTGTTATGTAAGCTGGATTGTACTGCTTCTTAACCTTGTTGTGTGATATATTTAATGAGTCTATGTTGTAAATTATCACTACATAATTTGTAAACTGATATGTTGTATATACATACAAATTCTTTTTGAGCAAAATATATACATACATATTGTTGCATATTGTCTGAACTGGTTAGAAATACTTTCTCTTTGGGCCAAAATTGGCTAAAGAATGTATTACGTCAACATTGGGCTGAAAGAAATGGATTGGACCAAATTTGAATTGTGTATAAATCCATGACGGGTTTCGTGACGAAAGGTAATATCCACCTCGGCAGCCACATCATCCGAACTGGTAATAAAAAATCCTACGTGGCATAAGGCTATGACGGATTGTTCCGTCACAATTGTTTGGGCCTGGGCGGGCCTGGGGCACATCGGTGATGGCCAAGATCCGTCAGGAAAGTACGATGTTAAATTATGACGCGATATACGTGACGGATTTCCAGTCCGTCATGCATGGACACCCATGGCAGTTTTGCACTCATCGGTGACGGATTAGTTCCGTCACATATTAACATAATTCTTGTAGTGTTTGCTTCCTTTTGGATCATACATATAACTTGCTCATATCTTGAGGTATTACTTTTGCAGAATTCTCCCAATTCATCAGGCGACTCAGTGATGTCAGTCCTTCCGCCAATGATCTGCGTTCCAGGGTAAATCTTTATAATACTTACATTTGTTCTGATGATGTGATGATGTTTGTTTTCCAGCATATCCCCTTCTCTTTTTAGGGCACAAGCGAAGAATAGGAAAACTGGCGGATCAACTTCCACTACAGCTCCGGAACCTATTGAAAAAACAGCGCCGACTCAGGCTAACCCGGCAAAGGATAAACCTGATGACCAAGTGGACCTCCCAAGTTCTCCCAAGGAAGGCACGGAAACGCCTAATCCGACGAGTCCTTTGAAAATGGCAGAAGATCCAGATGTTGTAATCATCACTAGTACTAGCTTCTCTAAGCCGGCTTCGGCATTCTTGTCGAAGCATGTATCAACATCAACCCTGCCTTCTACTAGACATGAGATTTTCAAGGCTAAACTATCCCAATACGAAAATCTTGAATTCAAAGAGCTCTGCTCCGGCTTTGCAAGTCGCGTGGAAGCGAGTTATGAAATGGAGAAGAATCTACTCCTTATGATAAAGAATAAACATGAGGTACGCCTTAATGCATACCGTCCTTATTAGCCCCCAAGGGTCGGGTCATCTGTTCAAAGATGAGTTGGGTCTTGATATTAGAAAGATCTTTCGACCTGCAACCCCCAAGGGCTGGGTCATCTGTTGAAAGATGAGCCGGGTCTTGATATTAGAAAAAATATTTCGAGCTGTAACCCCCATGGGCCGGTCATCTGTTGAAAGATGAGCCGGGTATTGATATTAGAAAAAATCTTTCAACCTGTAACCCCTAAGGGCTGGGTCATCTGTTGAAAGATGAGCCGGGTCTTGATATTAGAAAAAATCTTTCGACTTGTAACCCCCAAGGGCCGGGTCACCTGTTGAAAGATGAGCCAGGTCTTGACATTAGAAAAAATCTTTGGACCTGTAACCCCCACGGGCCGGGTCATTTGTTGAAAGATGAGCCGGGTCTTGATATTAGAAAAAATCTTTCGACCTTTAACCCCCAAGGGCCGGGTCATCTGTTGAAAGATGAGCCGGGTCTTGATATTAGAAAAAATCTTTCGACCTGTAACCCCCACGGGCCGGGTCATCTGTTGAAAGATGAGTCGGGTCTTGATATTAGAAAAAATCTTTCGACCTGTAACCCCCAAGGGCCGGGTCATGTGTTGAAAGATGAGCCGGGTCTTGATCTTGTATAATTTTGTCTAAAAACTTATACATTAGCCCCCATGTGTGAGAGATGTTGCTTGCAATAATTCTGAGACTTGCCCCTTGATAATATATTTTGACAGGAATCTCTTGACCAAGCTGAGTCGACGTTTGGCGACTTAAAGAAAAGTTTAGCCGACCAGCAAGACGCACGGGCTAAATCAGAAGAAAAATGTCAAGTGATCTTATCTGAGATGGAGAAGCTGAAGGCTGCTCACAAGAAGGCTCAAGCTCATCAAGGCGCCGTGCTAAAACGAGCGGAAAAAGCTGAAGCAAAACTGGAAACCATGCAACAAGAGCTGGCCGGCTTAAAGCAACATATCTCCAACATGGCACACGCTATCTTTGGTAAGTAGCAAACCCTAATCTTGTACTTTGTAAAAACTGAGTGTGAAGAAGTTACTGACCATGATTATCCCTTATATAGGTCCGAGAGCCGCCAACCTTCAGGATGACTGTATCTTAATGTTAAAGGCGATTTACACATTAACAGAGCAGCTGTATACCGGAAGCGTGCTGACCGTGAAGGCAGTGATGGGCGCCAAGGAACCCATAACATCAATCAACAAGATGCTTGGCTGCTTATCTACCCTCTCGCCTCAGATAGGTGAGCTAACCCGATCAGCTGCCCGGAAAGGGGTACGGACTACGTTGAGTCGGTGCTTAGCGTACATTCCAGAGCTAAACCCCGAAGAAGTAGCAGCACGCTTCCCCCAGCTCAAGGACGACGGGTCAGAATTTACTCAAGATGGTTATCATCGCGTTGTCAAAGAATCTCGCTCGGCGGTGACTCAGCTTGCAGCAAGTTTGATTTGTTAAAGTACCAAGCTGCTTATGATGACAAGAACAAGAAAATAAATCCGCTGACCTTTGTGACAACCAGCTTGACTCCGCGTCGGCCCAAGAACCCTTTTGATTTGGAGGCGGACCTCTCGACATTTTTGAATGATCAAGATGAATTCGCCGCCTTATCCAAGTGTAATTGGGTGTTGGGCGACTTACAACTTGAAGTCGGCCAAAGCTCAAAGCAGGCTGACCCGGGGACATCAGCAGAGTAGTTCTTCATGGAATTGGCCAACACAGCCATGTAATAGGTTATTGTAGAAAACAACCTTGTTCTGCGACTTCTTTAATACCCTTGTGTCGCCCTCAGGGCGCCTTATGATGCTTGACCCGCCTTGTCAGTAGAGATTTTGATCATCAGTCTGTTACGCTAAAAACATACATCAATCCACCTCAGTGAGTAATGGATGATAATAAATGATAACCGACTCAAGATGTTTCGGTGAGTCGGGAAAATTTGCAAAACCTTGTGGCAGTGCTAGGAAGGTGAAAGTAAGAATTTCGTCGTCCCGTTCAAGTCGCGACAGGACAGGACGAGTTATATAAACTCAAGTGCTACCCAGGAGACTTTTTGTGTAAAAAGCTCAAGTATTTAGACCGGCTGATCAGGCACGAATCAAGCTTTAGTGAAGCAGGTTCAGTGAACCAATGGTTTCTCTATTTTCCATGTGGGGCGCTAGCCGGTACGATGCATGTTTTAACCAAGGCGAGTTCAGGGTCCATAAAGCGGAGTAACTCGCCAAGAGTTCATGGGTCCATATGGAGATTCGGCCAACACATAGCCCTGTATAACCATTTGAAATGCGGTAATTTTTTGCAGGCCAAATGGGTAGTAAGGCTGATCTCAATGAGAGGAAGCCCCCAAGTGACCTATGATTAGGGGAAAGACCGGTCATAGGGTTGTAGAAGCGTATACGCTCTTACCACAAAACGACTTGGGAGCAAATAACCCCCATGTAAGCTGGCCTAATCCATAGAATCATCTAAGGCGCCTATGTTTGGATCGCGTGCTTGTAGCGACTTGATCCTCTTTGGCTTATCGATACCCAGTATTGTAATAAGTGTAGCATGGTGAATTATGCTCTCTGGTATGGATAGCGTCCATGCTTGGGCGACTTGTTGAAGAGCAATAAAAATCCATACTTTCAATAAGATGAAATAGCACGAAAGCCCCCCGAATTCGTGGGCCTCAATTTTATTGCTTTATAAAAATGAAAGACTTACAATTTTCAAGAGAAGAAAAAACAGAGCCAATAGCTCAAGTGTAATAAGGCCGCAAGTGGGCTATGTTCCAGGGGCGAGTTGACTCAGCCTCCGTGGTTGGCCGATCAGGCCGAAGGTCCACCAGATAGTATGACCCGTTGTGAAGGCTTTTGCTGACGACGAACGGTCCTTCCCATGGTGGTGATAACTTATGCATGCCAGTGCGATCTTGGATCTATCGAAGCACTAAGTCGCCCTCCTCAAAAGTTCGGCTCTTGACCCGGTGGCTATGGTAACGCCACAAGTCCTGCTGATAAATAGCGGATCGGGTGGAAGCCAAGTCACGTTCTTCCTCCAAAGCGTCCAAAGAATCTTGACGCGCCAACTCGTTATCCTGTTCCACATAAGCAGCAACTCTGGGCGAGTCATGTCTAATGTCAGTGGGAAGAACAGCTTCTGCTCCGTATACCAGGAAAAAGGGAGTAAAACCCGTAGAACGGTTTGGGGTGGTTTGTATGCTCCATAGTACTGAAGGCAAATCCTCAACCCAACACCATGGGGTGCGCTCCACGGGAACCATAAGTCGGGGCTTGATTCCTCACAAAACTTCCTGATTCGCCCGTTCTGCTTGCCCATTAGATTGTGGATGAGCAACCGCGGATATATCAGGCCGAATGTGCTCACGGTGGAAAAACTCCTTCATCGCTCCTTGTGATAGATTAGTACCATTATCAGTAATAATGTTGTGTGGATATCCGAACCGGAAGATCAATTTTTTCAATAATTTGACCGCTGTTTCCGCATCGCAAGCACCAACAGGTTCTGCTTCGACCCACTTGGTGAATTTATCAACCGCCACCAGTAGATGAGTTTTTTTGGTGGATGACATCTTAAAGGGACCAACCATGTCTAGCCCCCAGACAGCAAAAGGCCAAGTAATAGGTATCATCCTTAATTCTTGAGCCGGCACATGAGCCTGTCGTCCGTAACGCTGGCAGCCATCCCATCGATGAACTATCTCTTCTGCGTCTGCATGAGCCGTCAACCAAAAGAATCTGTGACAGAACGCCTTTGGGACCAGGGAACGTGACCCGACATGATGCCCACAATCTCCCGCATGGATGTCGTTCAGAATTACGCATCCTTCTTCAGAAGAAACGCATCGTTGGAATACCCCAGAAGTGCTTCGCTTATATAATTCGCCATTGATAATGACCATAGATTTGCTCCAACGAACGATTTGGCGAGCCAACACCTCATCCGAAGGTAACTCGCCTCGTGCAAGATATGCCAAACAAGGAAGAACCCAATTCGGCGTAACACGGAGAGCAGCCACAAACTCGGACTCAGGGTCTGGTATTGCCAACTCCTCTTCTGAGGGCAACCTTACGGAAGGATTATGAAAAATATCGAGAAAAACATTGGGAGGAACCGGCTTACGTTGTGAGCCGAGACGTGAAAGGGCGTCAGGTGCTTCGTTGAGGCGCCGGTCGATATGATCAACTTGATAGCCATGGAAAAGACCCGCCACATCAGACACAGCCCTTCTGTAAGCCGCCATCAGGGGGTCCCGAGAATCCCAAGTACCTGAAACTTGTTGGGCCACCAGATCAGAATCGCCAAGACATCTGCCACGCGTGAGGTTCATCTCCTTGGCGAGTCGCAAACCATGAAGCAAGGCTTCATACTCTACAGCGTTATTGGTGCATGGAAACATGAGTCGGAGAACATAACAGAATTTGTCTCCCTGGGGCGAAATCAACACCACGCCAGCCCTAGAGCCTTCCAATTGCCTAGACCCATCAAAGTAAATAGTCGAGTACGTGATGTCATGCCTGTCTTATGGAATCTGTAATTCAGACGAATCATTGCCGAAGTCGACCAATGCGTGGGAAGTCGACCAATGCTGTTGGAAATAGTGTTTGAGCTTCCGACTCGCCATAAAGACCCCGTAGACCAGCTTCTGCCAGTGCGGGTAACGTTGCTTGGAGAGGGTTAGCACCTCGCTAATGAAGTACACCGGCCGTTGTACCGGATATTCCTTCCCTTCTTCCTTCCGTTCGATAGCTACTTCCACGCTCACTGCCTTGGAGTTTGCCGCGATGTACGGAAGCATAGGTTCTTTTTCAATCGGGGCGGCCAAAACTGGCGTGTTGACCAGCTGCTGCTTCAGGGCTTCAAAAGCTTCATTGTCCTCGTCCGTCCAAACAAAACGGTCAGATTTCTTAAGCAACTGATAGAGGGGAATAGCTTTCTCCCCCAGGCGGCTTATGAAGCGACTTAAAGCCGCGATACGACCCGCCATGCGTTGAACTTGATTGATATTCGTTGGTTTCCCAAGCGAAGTAACTGCCTCAATTTTGTCCGGGTTGGCCTCAATGCCGCGTTCGGACACCAGCAAACCCGAGAACTTTCCTGCGGGAACGCCTAGGACACATTTGGTGGGATTATGCTTCATTTGATATACCCGCAGGTTGTCAAAAGTTTCCCTTAGATCTTCCAAGAGCGTCTCCCTCCTACAAGTTTTAACCACAATGTCATCAGCGTGGACGTTGTGTCCGATTTGGCCACGGAGACAATTCTGGATGCAGCGCTGGTAAGTCGCCCCAGCGCTTTTGAGTCCGAACGGCATGGACACATAACAAAAAGCCCCGAATGGGGTTATAAAAGTTGTTTTCTCCTGATCTTCCATAGCCATCTTGATTTGGTGATACCCGGAATAAGCGTCCAGGAAAGACAGACGCTCGCAGCCCGCCACTGAATCAATGATTTGATCGATGCGGGGAAGGGCGAAAGGGTCCTTTGGACAAGTTGTGTTAAGGTCTGTGTAGTCAATGCACATGCGGAGGGTGCCGTTCTTCTTGAGCACCAGGACCGGGTTAGCCAACCACTTGGGGTGGAGGACCTCCACGATGAATCCGGCGGCCAAAAGACGGGCGACTTCTTCCCCGATTGCCTTGCGTCGTTCCTCATTGAACCTACGAAGATATTGATGAATCGGCTTTGCTTTTGGGACAACATTAAGATGGTTCTAAGCGAATTCTCTCGGTACACCAGGCATGTCAGAAGGTTTCCACGCGAAGATGTCCCGATTCTCACAGATGAATTCGATGAGCGCGCTTTCCTATTTAGGATGCAGACCCGCCCCGATAGTAAACTGCTTGGATGAGTCGCCAGGAACGAAATCCACCATCTTAGTGTCATACGTTGGTTTGAACTTGAGGGGCGGCTCAGCGTCGGTTGTTGGCTTCTTGAGAGGTGACATATCTGCTTGGTCAACATTGGCCTGGTGATACTTGAGCTCTTCTGCAACACAAGCGACTTCTGCGTAAGCCGCATCCCCTTCCTCACACTCTCTTCCTATCCTCCTGTCACCATCAACTATGATGGGTCCCTTAGGACCAGACATCTTGAGTTTAAGGTAAAAATAGCAGGGGCGAGCCATGAAACAGGCGTAAGCCGGTCGCCCAAACAATGCATGATAAGGGCTCTTTAACTTGACCACCTCAAATATAAGTGACTCACTCCTGTAATTGGAAGTTGTTCCAAACGCCACTATGAGTTTAACCCGGCCTATGGGGTATGCCGACTTACCTGGGACAATTCCATGGAATACCGTGGTTGACGACATTAGGTGTTTCTCCAGCAGGTTCATCGTTCGAAAAGTGTCGAAGTATTGTATGTTAATGCTGCTACCACCATCCATCAGCACCTTCGATAGGATATATCCCCGACTTGAGGAGCCATGACCAATGCTAAGTCGCCGGGGTTGTCAATTCTCGGCGGGTGATCCTCCCTACTCCACGAGATAGTCTGCTCGGACCAGTGGAGGTACCTGATGAGCGCCGGCTTGGATACACTGTATGCTCGGTGATTCACCTTCTTATCACGCTTGCAGACATTGGTGGTGAACACGTGGTATTTCCCGTTGCTTAATTTTTTGGGATTGTTGCGGAACCCTCCATGAGCATCTTGCCCCTATGGAGCCCCATGCGGGGGTGGCTCTTAAAATACTCCGGGCGGGTTATACCGCTGTTGGTTATGCACTGGATACTGGCCGCTGCTTGGTTGCGAGCCGCCCTGAGCCCCCGGTTCGGGGAAGCCGCCGAACGGGTTCTGGCGTTGATTAGGTGGACCGAACTGTTCCTGCCGTTGGCCCTGGTCACCGTTTTGGCCCTTTTTGATTGCCTCCGCCTGAAATTCCTGCATCACGTAACAGTCCTCCCAAGAGCGAGTTGCCGGCCTGTCCGCCATGGCATGGTGCGGGCAGGGGCCCTTGAGTATCTCATTATAATTGCGCGGCTTCTTGCCACTGTAACCCCTCTTCTTCTGGCACTTGTTGCCGTTGTTGGCATTGGTGTTGGCGACGAAATCCGTGGACTCTTCCTGCTGACTTCTTTTGTCGTTCCCCCCATGATTATGGTGGGCGCGTCCCTGAAGCCGGGTATGATTTTTGGATGACTCGCCTTTCCTCGACGAGTTGGCCTTGCTGCCATCCTCTCGTGGATCTTTGGTATCGTCCGCTTCGGCATATCTAGTGAGGGTGTCCATCAGTTCCCCCATATCCTGGACCTTTCGCATGAGTCACCCCAACTTCTGTACCAAGGGTTCATAGTGGCAGTTTTGCTCCAAGATCAGCACAGCCTGAGCCGCCGTGATGCCGTCCTACGAGTGGATGATTTCTGCGACCCGCCGCATCCAGTGGTGAGCCGACTCATCGGGGCGCTGAACGCAGTGCTGTAAATCGACTATTGTCATTGGGCGCTTGCAAGTTCCCCGGGAATTTTTGATGAAATGCTCTTTTAGTTCAGCCCAAGTTTGGATGGAGTTGGGTGGCAGGTTTTTCAACCAAGTACGCACCGTTCCCTCGAGCATCATTGTGAAGTACCTGTCGCGAACTGCTTCATTTACATCGAGCATGTCCATGGTGATTTCGTAACTCTCAACCCATGATGCCGGCTCAAGGTCCGAGGTGTAATTAGGCAGATTCCTTGGTCCTTTAAAATCTTTCGGCATCCGCTCATTGCGAAGGGCGGGGGCCAAGCATGGCACCCCAACCTACCTGCCGCCTCCAACAACTTGTGCTGGGCCGGTTTGAATGTCCGGGTGATCCCGACCCAGCTGGTCCCGATGGTCAGGCAGGTTAACCTGGGGCAGGTCTCGCGGTCCGCTGGTTATGGCGGGTTGGTCCTGTGGTCGGCTCCTGGTGCGGCTTGCTTGGAGGGTGGAGTGTAGCCGATCGAGGCTGTGCGAGAACTGGGCGTTTTGAACCACCGCCGTCTTCAACATCTCAATGGCGTTTCTTGCTTCTATTTTGGCCGGGCCGTTGCCATGAATAGGAAGGGGTTCTAATTGGCGAGTCGCAGCGAGCACGTTGTCCACGGGGTTGGAAAAATGACCCCGAGGTGTCTGGAAACAGGGAATGCGATCTACTGCTGGCTGAAGCGGCGGGTTTGGCGGCTGACCCGGCCCTCCTCCTGGAGCGTCTCCTCCCCCGGGGGTGCACGGAGTGTCGAAAAGGCGGGTAGGGTTGAGATCCGGGGGTAAACGCCCTGGTGCCTCCTCTGATGAACAGCGTCGGATGCGCGCTGATGCCTCTCAAGCCTCCAGTTTTCGGTGTTCAAGCGGGCTGTCTCAGCGGTGATTTGATCTTGCCGGGTCTGGATCCTGGCGGCTTCTGCTTCAGCATCTCGTTGAGCCTTTGCCACCCCATCTCTTAGCTTTGCCAACTCGGCATTTATCGTGCCCTGGTTTTCTGCTGTTACAGGGGTTGCCATGATCCTTGTTATCTCCGCCGTGAAGTCCACCAAGATCGCAGCTGGGCTCCTAGATGTTTCGCCAGTCCCGTCATTGCCAGCAGGGTTTTGCTGGGGCTGAGTCGCCCCTGCCATGTACACGGCGATCTAACCGCGGGTCCGGTCGAGGACCTCGGTGTCCATTGCCAGTGACAGGCCTCCGAGGCAGCCCCCGTGTAGATACTAAATTGAATCTGAGTCACCCATGGATGATTCGTCATCAGTGTTGACTGGCGTAGTCTCCTGAGTCGCTGATCGTTCTGGTTCCTCAGATCCCTATGTGAAACCAACAAAGACCGGGCGGGTTAGGTTTGGCGTCGCAACAGGGCGGACATACATCGCTGGCTTGACGATGTCGGTGAAGATGTCCGGCTCAGGCGCAGGCGATCCAACCATGCCGACAGAGATGTTGATCTTGCCGAAGGGGACTCTATAGCCGGATTCGATTGAATCGGCCTCGGCCCCCTACAGCGAGTTATAGATGTAGTACTTTCCGCGGCGGCTTCGAGTCATGAGCCCCGCCGTGTAGCTCCCTGACCCTGGTAGGGCTCCCTTTGAGAACTCAACTCCACCGTGCGTAGGCCCCACGGTGGGCGCCAACTGTCGTGGTTTTGTCACGGCATATGTCCTCGTGAAAGGACTTAGTGTTGGAGACATCGCACCTTGGTGGCGACTCAAAGGGGTTGAATGAGAGCGAGACATAGATTTACCCAGGTTCGGCCCTCGAGAGGAGGTAAAAGCCTATGGCCTGCTTTGTGTTGTATTGATGATATTTCGATTACAAGGAGGGCGTAACTCGCCTGACCTAGCACTCGATGATTTCTAACCTTCCCTCTCGTTCCTCGGGACTTGGCTTTATATACAGGTCGAACCCTTAGGGTTTACAAGAGTCCTTGCCATTACACAAGTCATGATCCTTTCTATCTCTAAGTCGCCGTGCTTTCCAAGACTTGGAGACCTTCCCAATGACCGACACTTCACGAAGATCTTGAACCGCCATCTGGCTTCTGGACCTTATTGGGCCAAAGCTTGAATCGCCAAATGGATGAGTCGCCCACTTGGTAACCCGACCCAACCAGGGCGGGTCACACAACATATAATATCCCCAACACATGCCCATGGGATTCTTATAGGCAGTTCTATAAGCCCACAGTGCATCATCGAGCTTCTTAGACCAATTCTTTCTAGAACTGATGATAGTCTTTTGGAGAATCAGTTTAGTCTCTCTATTACTTAGCTATACTTGACCACTGGACTGAGGGAGATAGGGAGACGCAATTCTATGGTTGACATCGTACTTAGCAAGCATTTTACGGAAAGCACCATGAATGAAGTGTGAACCCCCGTCGGTCATTAGATATCTACGGACTACAAATCTAGGGAAGATAACTTCTTTCAACATCTTGATAGAAGTGTTGTGATCAGCATTAGTAGTGGGGTAGCTTCCACCCACTTAGTGACGTAATCAATAGCAACTAAGATGTGAGTACACCCATTGGATTTTGGAAAAGGTCCCATATAATCAAAGCCCTAGACATCAAATGGTTCAATGACACGTGAATAGTTTGTAGGCATTTCCTGACGTTTGCTAATATTACCTACTCTTTGACATTCGTCACAAGACAAGACAAACTTACGGGCATCCTTGAAGAGAGTGGGCCAATAGAAACTTGATTGCAATACCTTGTGTGCAGTTCTATCTCCCGCATGGTGTCCTCCGTAGGCCTCGGAGTGACACTTCTGTAGGATCTGTCCCTATTCATGTTCAGGTACACAACGTCTAATAACACCATCTACTCCTTCCTTATAAAGGTGAGGATCATCCCAGAAGTAATGTCTCGTGTCAAAGAAGAATTTCTTCTTTTCCGGGTACGTGAAACTAGGTGGTATATATTTGGCAACGATATAGTTTGCATAATCAGCATACCACGGTGCACTACGTGAAGCATTGATGACATTCAATTGCTCATCAGGAAAGCTATCGTCAATAGGTTGTGGGTCATCAAGAACATTCTCCAACCTAGAAAAGTTATCTGCTACAGGGTTATCAACACCCTTTCTGTCAACAACGTGCAAATCAAATTTTTGTAGAAAGAGAGCCCATCTGATAAGTCTAGGTTTAGCGTCTTTTTCTCCATGAGGTACTTAATAGTAGCATGATCAGTGTGAATAATGACTTTGGAATCAACTATATAAGACCTAAACTTTTCACATGCAAACACGACTTCTAAAATTTCCTTCTCTGTAGTGGCATAGTTTCTCTAGGCACTGTCTAGAGACTTACCAGCATAGTGAATAACATTCAACTACTTATCGACTCTTTGCCCTAGAACAGCACCAACAGCATAATCACTAGCGTCACACATGATGTCAAAAAGCAAGTTCCAATTAGGTGGTTGAATAATAGGTGCAGTTATCAAAGCCCTCTTAAGTATTTCGAAGGCTTCCTCACAATCATCGTAAAAAACAAAAGGAATATCCTTTTGCAAGACATTGGTAAGAGGCCTAGAAATCTTAGCGAAGTCTTTAATAAACCTTCTATAGAAACCAGCATGAGCAAGGAAACTACTTATACCTTTGATATCTGTGGGGTATGGCATTTTCTCGATTGCATCAACCTTAGCCTTATCGACTTCAATACCTCCTTCAGAAATTTTATGTCCTAAGACGATGCCTTCATTAACCATAAAGTGGCACTTCTCCCAATTCAAGACAACATTGGTGTCTTTACATCTATGTAAGACTCGAACAATGTTGCTGAGGCAATCATCCAAGGAAGACCTGTAAACGGAGAAGTCATCCAAGAAAACCTCAACAATCTTTTCACAAAAGTCAGAGAATATAGCCATCATACATCTTTGAAAGGTGGCAGGTGCATTACATAGGCCAAAAGGCATACGTCTATAAGCAAAGGTACCGAAAGGGCAGGTGAAAGTGGTTTTCTCCTGATCAGATTGTGCAACTGGTATTTGGGAGAAACCAGAATATCCGTCTAGAAACCAGAAGTGTGTGTGTTTGGACAGCCTTTCTAGCATTTGGTCGATAAAAGGCAAGGGGTAATGATCTTTCCTAGTGGCTTTATTCAATTTCCTAAAATCTATCACCATCCTATAGCAATTAATAATCCTGTGTGGGATCAATTCATCCTTATCATTGGGGACAACGGTAATACCTCCCTTCTTAGGGACGCAATGCACCGGACTCACCCAATCGCTATGAGCAATAGGATAGATAATACCTGCTTCTAGGAGCTTTAGTATTTCTTTTCTTACTACCTCTTTCATCTTAGGATTCAATCTCCTTTGATGATCAACAACTGGTTTGAAGTCAGGATCTGTTTTAATCTTGTGTTGGCATAGAGTGGGAGTAATACGCTTAAGATCATCTAGAGTATATCCAATAGCAGCACGGTGCTTCCTCATAGTTTCTAGTAACTTCTTTTCTTCATGCTCTGAGAGGCTAGCACTAATAAATACAGGATATATCTCTTTTTCATCAAGATAGGCATACTTAAGAGTATCAGGCAACTGTTTAAGCTCGAACTCAGGATCAACCTTTGGTGGGGGTGGATCTCCAAGCAGTTCAACAAGCAAGTTATTCTTAAGGATAGGATATTGTTCTAAGACAACTCTATCTATCTCACCCCTTTCATCCATATGCATATCATTTTCATGCTCAAGCAAGTATTGCTCTACGGGATCAGTAGGAGGCACAGCAATAAAGGCTAAGGCAATAGTTTCATCCCTACTAGACAGCTCCTTTTCATGAGGTTGTCTACCAAACTTAGAGAAATTGAACTCATGTGACAAACCTTCAAAGCCAACAGTGACAATTTGCTTCTCACAATCAATATGAGCATTGACAGTATTGAGAAAAGGTCTACCAAATATGATGGGACAAAAGCTATCTTGTGCAGTAGCAAGAACGAGGAAATCAGCAGGATACTTCGTTTTACCACACAAGACTTCAACATCCTTAACAATTCCTACAGGGCAGACATTATCTCTATTGGCAATGTGAATAGTGACATCTATAGGTTCTATCTCAACAGGTGCAATCTCATCTTTGATTTCATCGTATAAGGATTGAGGTATTGCACTAACACTAGCACCCACGTCACATAAGCCATGATAACAATGATCTCCTATCTTAACAGAAACCATAGGCATGCCAACAACAGACCTATGTTTTTCTCTAACGTGAGGTTTACCAATTCTAGCAGCATCTTCAGAGAAGCAAATATTATGTCCCTCAACTTCTTCACACAGAAGATCTTTGATAATCGCAATGCTAGGTTCAACTCTAATTTTCTCAGGGGGTGTAGGTGTTCTAATATAGCCTCTACGTATCACAGTTGAATCTTTAGAATGATCCTTTATCCTAACAGGGAAAGGTGGTTTCTCAATGTAAGCACTTGGAACAACAGGATCACTATAGGCTATGACTTTCTCTTCAACTGGAGTGGGTTTAACTACATTGACTTCTAAAGGAGGATGATAGTTAAACCACTTCTCTTTGGGGATATCAATATGAACAGCAAACGATTCACACAGTGAAGCTACTATCTCAGAGTCAAGTCCATACTTAGCGTTAAAATCACTAAAGGTATTTGTCTCAACAAAGGATTTAACGCAATCAAACATGAAATTCATACCTGACTCCTTACCTTCTTCAAGCTCCCAATCTTAAGAGTTGCATTTAATTCTCTCCAATAAATTCCATTTGAATTCAATATCTCTCTTCATAAAAGAATCGATACAAGAAGTGTCAAGCATGGTGCAATCGTCATGAGAAAGCCGAGCATAGAAGTTCTGAATAATAATTTCTCTCGAGAGCTCATGATTGGGGCATGAGTATAGCATTGATTTAAGCCTCTCCCAAGCTTGAGCGATGATTTCTCTGTCATGAGGCCAAAAATTGTAAATATAATTTCGATCACGATGTACTAAATGCATAGGATAAAACTTTTGATGAAATTCCAATTTCAACCGATTGTAGTCCCATGATCGAGTATCATCACATAGCCTATACCATGTCAACGCCTTATCCTTCAAAGATAAAGGAAATACCTTCTTCTTGACCTGCAATCTTAAATAAACCACAAACTTCATCTACATAGATTAGATGCAAGTATGGATGTGATGTTCCATCTCCTATAAAAGGATTAGCCAGCAGTTTCTCAAGCATACCCGAAAGAAATTCAAAGAAAATATTTTCAGTAGGTGCAGCAGGTTGAGGAGAAACTATTTGTGCTTCTGTTCGAGATGAAGATACCCCAAACAAGCCCCTCAAAGAATTAGTATCCATAGTGACAAGTGACAATAAATTTCAGCACACTATATGAATGTTTCGTTACCAAGTTCCACTTACCAGAGGCGCTTCACTCCCCGGCAACGGTGCCAAAAAGAATCTTGATGACCCACAAGTATAGGGGATCAATCGTTGTCCTTTTGATTAGTAAGAGTGTCGAACCCAACGAGGAGCAGAAGGATCTGACAAGTGGTTTTCACCAAGGAAATATCTGCAAGCATTGAAATTATCGGTAATAAGTAATTGTGTGGTGAGATGATTCGGAGCAAGCAACAACTAACAAAAGAAGCAATGGTGCAGCAAAGTGGACCAATCCATTTTGTAGCAAGGGACAAGACTGGACAAAGTCTTATAGGAGGAAAAATGCTACCGAGGACACATGGGAATTTCTGTCATGCTAGTTTCATCAAGTTCATATGATTCACGTTCGTTACTTTGATAGTTTGATATGTGGGTGGACCGGCGCTTGGGTATTGCCCTTACTTGGACAACCATCCCACTTATGATTAACCCCTCTCGCAAGCATCCGCAACTACGAAAGAAGAATTAAGAAAAGACTAACCATAGCATTAAACTAGTGGATCCAAATCAGCCCCTTACGAAGCAACGCATAAACTAGGGTTTAAGCTTCTGTCACTCTAGCAACCCATCATCTACTTACTACTTCCCAGTGCCTTCCTATAGGCCCAAATAACGGTGAAGTGTTATGTAGGCGACGTTCACATAACACCACTAGAGGAAAAACAACATACAACATATCAAAATACCGAACGAATACCAAATTTACATGACTACTATTCAAGACTAGAGAGGTAATGAGTAGCATCAAGGATCTGAACATAAACTCTTCCACCAAGTAATCCAACGAGCATCAACTACAAAGAGTAATCAACACTACTAGCAACCTTACAAGTAACAATCGGAGTCACGAGACGGAGATTGGTTACAAGTGATGAACTAGGGTTTGGAGATGAGATGGTGCTGATGAAGATGTTGATGGTGATGAGTCCCCTCTGATGAGAGGAGTGTTGGTGATGACAATGGCGACGATTTCCCCCTCCGGGAGGGAAGTTTCCTCGGCAGGATCGTTCTGTCGGAGCTCTAGATTGGTTCTGCTCAAGTTCCCCCTCGTGGCGGTGGCGAAACCATGAAAAAGATCCTCCTCGATTTTTTTTCTGGACGAAACCCTTCATATAGCAAAAGAGGGGAGCAAGTTGGCCAGTGGGCTGCCCACAAGCCCCCATGGCGCGGCCTTGGGGGTGGCCGCGTCGTGCAGGCTTGTGGGCACCCCCTGGTGCCCCTCTGGCACTTCTTCGGCCCAGTATTTTTGAAAAATTGGGAAAAAATCCTCGTTGATTTTTACGGCGTTTGGAGTTGCGCGGAATAGGTATCTCAACTTGGCTCCACTTTCAGGCCAGAATTCCAATTGCCGGTATTATCCCTCTTCATGTAAACCTTGCAAAATAAGAGAGAAAAGGCATAAAAATTGTACCGTGAAGTGAAATAACAGCCAAGGAAGCGATAAATATCAACATGAAAACATGATGCAAAATGGACGTATCACAGTGCGAGGCTCGTAGAGGATATCATGGTCCACAATGGCGGTGGACCACTTGGCGATCCTGCCATTTGCATCATTGTTCCCATTATTTTTGATAGTGGAGCAGTGCTCACCACAGTGATGGCACGCACTTGTAAGTATTGCTTCAACGTCTTTACAACGAGGTAAACATCATAACACATTTTTTGGTAGTAGGGATTGTTTTTCTTGGAGGCGGACCAGACCTCGCTGAGGTAGTAGATAGGGAGTTGCACTAACAGTACCTTGCCCTCCTCCTTGCGTTGAACTAAACTAACCACGCGAGTGGTCGCTGCGATGTATATGAGTATGGGTTCCCATTCAGCCGGCGCTATCAAGATTGGCAGGCTCGAGATGACACGCTTGAGGTCGCGGAAGGCTTCGTCCGCTTGGTCGTTTCACTCGAATTTCGTCGTCTTCTTCACGAGCTGGAAGAGTGGAAGGGCCTTCTCGCCGAGCCGGCTGACGAACCGCCTAAGGGACAGCAGGCAGCCGGCGAACTTCTGGACGTCCAGGATCCGAGTCGACCTCACCATCTGCTCGATGGTGCCGATCTTCTCGGGGTTTGCCTCGATGCCACGAGTGGACATGAAGAACCCCAAGAGCTTGCTGCCTGGAACCCCAAATACGCACTTCTCCGGGTTGAGCCAGATCTTGTACTCGCACAGGTTGGCGAACGTCTCCCGCAAGTTGTCGAGGAGGCTGAAGTTCTGTTTCGTCTTGACGATGATGTCATCCACATAGACGTGGATGTTTCTGCCAATCTGTGGCAGTAGGCACTGCTGCATGCAGCGTTGGAATGTCGCACCAGCGTTCTTTAGACCGAACGTCATGGTGGTGTAGCAGTAGGCCCCGAAGGGCATGATGAAGGAGGTCTTCACGCGATCAGCTGGATCCAGCTTGATTTGATGGTAACCTGAATAAGATTCCAGAAATGATAGCATTTCACAGCCTACAGTGCAGTCGATCACTTGACCTATCCTAGGCAACGCGAAAGGTTTTTTCGGACAGGCCTTATTCAGGCTTGTGTAGTCGATACACATTCGCCATGTATTGTTTTTCTTCAGCACCAGGAGTGGATTTGCTAACCAGTCCGGGTGGAAAACCTCCATGATGAAGCCGGCTGTAAGGTGCCGGGTAATCTCTTCTCCAATGGTGCACCGCTTCCCCTCAGCGAAGCGGCGCAAAGGTTGTCTTACCGGCTTCGCATGCGGTCGCACGTGAAGTTTGTGCTCGGCGTACTTTCTTGGAACACCCGACATGTCTTTGGGAGACCATGCAAAGATATCCCGATTCTCACGGAGGAAGTCGACGGGCTCGCCTTCCTATTTGGGGCTGAGGCCAGCCCCTATGGTGACGCACTACTTGGGGTTTGCAGGGTTGAGTGGCACCTGCTTGGTTTCTTTAGCCGGCTTGAAGGAGCCTTCGCCGACCGACTGGGACGGAGGAGAAGGGATTGCCAGCTGCTCGATAGCCCGAGCCACGAGCCGGTCGATAGCCCGAGCCACGAGCCATCTTCGTCTTCAGGTAGGCATAATGGGGGATAGCCATGAACTTGGCCATGAACTTGGCGTGATACGGGCTGCTGAGGTCCACTACCTCGAACCATAAAGACTCGCGGCAGAAGTGAGCCTTGTCGCCGAAGAGGACGTCCAGCTGGATTTTGCCGATAGGCGAGCAGGACTGCCCCTGCACGATGCCATGGAAGACAGTGCTGGTCGGCAGGACGTTCGTCTCTTTGAGCCCGAGCTTGAGGAGAGTGTCGAGGTAGAGGATGTTGATGCTGCTGCCGCTGACGACCAGCGCCCGAGAGAACCGGCAGGTGAGCTTCTTGGAGACGAAGGTGGGGTCGAGGATGAGCGCGTATGAGCCCGGGTTGGGCATCACCGCAGGATGGTCAACCCGGCTCCATGTGATGGGCTTTTCAGACCAACGCATGTACTGGGGAACCGGGGGGACCGTGGCATTCACCTCACGCCGTTGCTGGCGCAAGCTATGTTTGTCGTTGCCTTCACTGGTGAAGACGATGAATGCTCCGTCTTGATGGGGGTAGTCATCGTGGAGGCGGCCCTCGTCGCGAGGCAGCAGCGGTGGAGCCGGAGTAGGACCAGGAGCCGGGGGTTGATGCGCAACCTGTGCACCTGGGGCAGCCGGTAAGCCTCCCCTTGCGACAGCCGTCATGCAAAGCTGTACTATAGAAGGGTATGGGTAGAAGGTTGTGCCCCAGAGTGCATCTTGTAGGGGGCGTCAAGCAGCTGCTCGAAAGTTTGCTTGGGCAACGAGTTTCCCCTATTGGGTCGCTTCCGTTGAGAGCCGGCTTGAGAAGCCGACGCCTCACCCTCCACGCTGGCTAACAACTTGTTCTTGGAGCGCGAATCTAGCTGATCCGCCTTGCGCTTGTTGTTGTTCTGGCCGCCTCGATGGTCTCTAGCCGGCTTGGGAGTAGCCGGCGTGGGGACAGCCTTGTCCGAGGCGGTCACCTTTACTCGCATCGCGGAGTCGGCCGTGGCGTACTTGTCGGCCTTGGCCATGAGCACCGCCAAAGAGGTGTGCTCGGAGCACATGAGCTTGTTCTTGAGGAGAGTGCCGTCTCGGCAACCGGCGATGAAGTACTGGATGGCTTGTACCTCATGCACTCCCTCACAGGAGTTGCGAACCTCTTTCCAGCGGGTGACATAGTCACGAAGGGGTTCGTCGGGCCTCTGGATGCACATGGCCAGGTCGCGAGGCCGGCCAGGGCGCTTGTAGATGCCAGTGAAGTTTTGGACGAACGCCTCCTCAAAGTCCACCCATGAGTTGACGCTACCGGTTGGAAGGGTGTTGAGCCAAGTCTGAGCCGAGCCGGCCAACATGAGTGGCACGTAGCGGACTGCTACGCGTTTGTTGCCCCTGGCAATGCCAACGACGGTGGTGTAGTCGATCAGCTAGTCCTTTGGCTTGGCGGTGTCGTTGTACTTGGGAGTATCCCGAGGCAAGGTGAAGCCTTGGGGAAACGGCTCCCGTCAGATCCGGGGGACGAAGCAGGCCGGACCGATGGGGCCGTCCTCCTCCAGAAGGGCTGACTGGGCCAGGGCGTTGAGACGCCTGCGGGTGCTACGACGACAGAAATCCTTCTGCTGCCTCCTGAGCTTGCGTTAGTTTTTCCCTTGAAGAAGAAAGGCTGATGCAGCACAGGAGCAGTAAGTATTTCCCTCAGTTTGAGAACCAATGTGTCAATCCAGTAGGATAATCGCGCCAAGTCCAGAGTACCTGCGCAAACACAAAAGAGCTTGCACCCAACTCTATAAAGGGGTTGTCAATCCCTTCAAGATTGATTGCAAAGTGAGATATGAAGGCGAAAAGTGCAACGAAGTAAGATTGTAAGGCTGAAAATATGGTGTGAAGTAAACCCGGGGGCCATAGTGTTCACTAGAGGCTTCTCTCAAAATAGCAAACAATACGGTGGGTGAACAAATTACTGTCATTCAATTGATAGAACCACGCAAAGTCATGACGATATCTAAGGCAATGATCATACATATAGGCATCATGTCTGAGACAAGTAGACCGATACTTTCTGCATCTACTACTACTACTCCACACATCAACCGCTATCCAGCATGCATCTAGTGTATTGAGTTCATGACGAACAGAGTAACGCCTTAAGCAATATGACATGATGTAGAGGAATAACTCAAACCAATGATCAAAACCCCATCCTTTTACCGTTGTTGGCAACAACACGATGCGTGCCTCGCTGCCCCTTCTGGCACTAGGAGAGGTCACCGCACGGTATGAACCCAAAACCAACCACTTCTCCCATTGCAAGAATCATAGATCAAGTTGGCCAAACAAAACTCACAACTCGAAGACAATTACAAGGATATGAAATCATGCATATGACATATCAGAATAAACTCAAATAAGATTCATAGATAATATGATCACAAATCCACAGTTCATCGGATTTCGACAAACACACCGCAAAGAAGATTACATCAGACAGATCTCCATGAAGATGATGGAGAACTTTGTATTGAAGATCCAAGAGAGAGAAGAAGCCAACTAGCTACTAGCTATGAACCCGAAGGTCTATGGTGAACTACTCACGCATCATCGGAGAGGTCATGGTAGTGATGAAGAAGCCCTCCGTATCTGAATCCCCCCTCGAGTATGGCACCAGAACGTGCCCCACATGGGATCTTGCGGAGACAGAAGCTTGCGGCGGCGCAAAAGTATTTTCGTGGATCTCTTTCGCAGTTTTCGGTTTTCTGAATTTATTGGCGGAAGAGGTAGGCCAGACGAGCCACAGGGGGCCCACAAGCCTTCTAGGCGCGGGCCCCTGGCCGCGCCTAGGGGGCTTGTGGGGTCCCCTGGTGGCCCCTGCCTTGGTTCTCAAGTCTCGTGCGTATCTTCCATTTTGGAAAAAATCTTTTCGGATGTTTTATTCCATTTGGACACCGTTTGAAATCCTCCTCTGAAAAGGGTCAAAAACACAGAAAAAACAGGAACTGGCACGTGGCACTGAGTTAATAAGTTAGTCCCAAAAAAGATATAAAAGTCATACAAAACATCCAAAGTTTGACAAGATAATAGCATGGAACCATCAAAAATTATAGATATGTTGGAGATGTATCAAGCATCCCCAAGCTTAACTCCTGCTCGTCCTCGAGTAGGGAAGTGATAAAGACTAAATTTTTGATGTGGAATGCTACCTAGCATAGTTGTCCTTTGTAACTTCTTTCATGTGACATGAATGTTCAGATTCGTAAGATTCAAAACAATAGTTTTCTATTGACATGAAAACAATAATACTTCAACCAAACTAGCAAGGTAATCATGAACTTTCGAAATAACCAGGCCAAAGAAAGTTATCCCTACAAAATCATATAGTCTTGCTATGCTCCATCATCCTCACACAACTAATTTAAATCATGCACAACCCCGGTATTGGCCAAGTAATTGTTTTCACACTCTTACTTTCTCAAACCTTTTTCAACTCTCACGTAATACATGAGCGTGAGCCATGCATATAGCACTATAGGTGGAATAGAGTGTGGTGGTGGTTGTGAGACAAAAAGGAGGAAATGGTCACATTGCCTCGGCGTATTAAAGGGCTATGGAGATGCCCATTTATAGATATCAATGTGAATGAGTAGGGATTACCATACAAAGGATGCACTAGAGCTATAAGTATGTGAAAGCACAAAAGGAGAACTAGTGGGTGTGCATCCAACTTGCTTGCTCACGAAGACCTAAGGCAATTTGAGGAAGCCCATCCTTGGATTGTAAAAGCCAAGTTATATAATGAAAATTCCCACTACCATATGTTGGTGACAAAACAAGCGGCTCTCAATCAAGAAGAACATGGTGCTAGTACGAAGCACAAGTATGGAAAGAGATAGTATCATTGTCCTTTCTCTCTTTTTCTCTTTCTTTTTTTATTTGGGCTCTTTGGCCTCTCTTTTTTTTCTTTTTTTTGGTGGGCATCTTTGGCATCTTTTTTTTATTCCTCACATGGGAGAATGCTCTAATAATGATGATCATCACACTTTTATTTACTCACAACTCAATACTTAGAGCAATGATGACTCTATATGAAATGCCTCCGGCAGTGTTCCGGGATGTGCAACGATCTGGCTTGGCGTATGACGTTGAAACATCTCGCTAGCTATCTTACGATCATGCAATGGCAATATGAGAGTGATGGCACAAGTCATGAGACGGAACGGTGGTAGTTGCATGGCAATATATGTCGGAATGGCTATGAAAATGCCATAGTAGGTAGGTATGGTGGCTGTTTTGACGAAGGCATATGGTGGGTTTGTGCACCGACGAAAATTGCGCGGTACTAGAGAGGCTAGCAATGGTGGAAGGTGAAAGTACATCTATACCATGGACTCACATTATTCATGAAGAACTCACATACTTTTTGCGAAAGTTTTTATTAGTAATCGAAACAAAGTGCTAAACGCATACTCCTAGGGGAAGGGTTAGTGGGTGTTAACCATTGCGCGATCCTGACAGCAACACAAAGGATGACAATCAATAGATTAATTATGCTCCGACTTCCTAACATAGAGGTTCACCATATGTGCATGTTACGGGAATCACTAACTTCAACACAAGTATCTCTAGATTCACAACACCCTACTAACATAACTCTTAATATTACCAAATCCACGTCTCAAAACTAATTGAGAGGAATCAAACTTCTCTTTCTAATCAATGCACATGAAGATGGCAGTTTTTTGTATCCTCTTTGGGTACCTATCACCTTTGGGACTACTTTCATAGCACAAACCAACTACCAAGTCATGCACCACCGTTCCCTAAAAGATCTAAGTGAAGCACATAGAGCAAAATTATCTAGCTCAAAAGATATAAGTGAAGCATAATGAGCATTCTAGCAAATTCACGATGAGTGCATGTCTCTCTCAAAAGATGTGCAGGAAAGACGATTGTGACACAACAAAAAAAAATACATCTACGATACAAGACACTCCAAGCAAGACACATATCAAGTGGTGAATAAAAATATAGCTCCAAGTAATGTTACCGATGGATTGAAGACGAAAGAGGGGTTGCCTTCCCGGGGCATCCCCAAGCTTAGGATTTTTGGTGTCCTTGAATCTGGCTTGGGATGCCTTGGGCATCCCCAAGCTTGATCTCTTTCCACTCTTTATCCCTTTTTCCATGAGAACATCACCCAAAACTTGAAAAGTTCACAACACAAAACTTAAATAGAAACTCGTGATATCATTAGCACAAGAAAACAAACTACACTACTGAAATTCAGAAATTTGCCGTCTGTCATGGCGGATGGCAAAGGGGGAACCACTGACGACAAAGGCTTTGCCGTCGGTCAGCAGAAGGCAAAGTAGACGGCAAAAAAAAATCCGGTGAAGAGGTTCTTTGCCGTCTTCTTTTTTAAAGCGGGCGGCAAAGAATCTTTGCCATGAGGGGGCAGACGGCAAATTAAATGGGCGGCACATACTCCAACGGCCCCGTTAAGTGTTAATGGCAGGCCTCCTCTCTTTGCCGTCTGCCATCCCCCCTTTGCCATGTGGGGGCAGACGACAAAGGGGGGAACCAGCCCCCTCTCTCTCCCCTCTTTGTCGTCTGCCATCCCACCTTTGACATGCGGGGGCAGACGGCAAAGGGGGGAACCAGCCCCCCTCTCTTCCCCTTTGTCGTCTGCCATCAGCCCTTTGCCATGTGGGGGCTGACGGCAAAGGGGGGAACCAACCCCTTTTTAATTTTTTTCTTATTATATCCAGCATTTTTAACAATAATCAGGATATATCTATATATTTTACATAAATAAATTTCTTTCCATACTCATAACCATATTAAAATAACTTTCATCCATAGTGCATACATATTATGCAAGTTGCATCCGTACCAAACCATATATTACACTAGTGTCATCCACATGCATACAAAGTTTCATATATATCCATATACTACAATAGTTTCAATACAAGCTTCCGTGAAGCCATGGTACAAAAATCATCTTCAAGCATTCCATCAATATAATCCAAGCGTCCCGTGAAGTGAATGTAATCGGCAAAATGACAAATAAGAAAGTTAGAAGGATAATGCTAGATGAAGAAGTATATATAGGTTATTTCGGAGACAAATTAGCTAAGTATAGGCCATTTAATAGCTAAATTAGGTGGAATAAGTCATCTTGGAGCTACATAGCCTTATTATGTCATATAGAAGAGAACTTAGCTAAGTATAGGTCATTTTTTATTAAATAGGTCATTTTGGAGCTAACTGGGCTAATTATGTCATTTTGTAGGATAATTAGCCAATTTAGTCTTTCTTGGATGAGTCTAAGCTACGTAGAAGAAGAGAAAGAGAAGAAGAAGTAAAAGAAGAAGGAGGAGGAGGAGGAGGAGAAGGAGAAGGAAGAGGAGAAGAAGAAGAAAAGAAGAAGGAGAAGGAGAAGGAGGAAGAAGGAGTAAGAAGAAGGAGAAGGAGGAGCTCCTTCTCCTTCTTCTCCTCCTTCTTCTCCTTCTTCTTATCCTCCTTCTCTTCTTCTGCTTCTCTTCTTCTTCTTCTTCCTTCCTTTCATTTTTCCTCTTTCTTCTCCTCTTGTCCCCTTCTTCGAGCTAAATTAGCTAAGAATGCCTTTTTGGAGCTAATTATGACATTTCGAGGATAATTAGCTAAGTATAGGTCATGTTTTATTAAATAGACCATTTTGGAGCTAACTAAGCTAATTATGTCATTTAGGTGGAACCCTGGCTAACTATAGGTCGTTTCGGATCTAACTTGGGTAAAATAGGTCATTCCGGAGCAAACTATGCTTATTAAGCCATTTTGGATCTAGCTAGGCTAGTTATAGGCCGTTTAATACCTAAGTTAGGGGGAATAGGTCATCTTGCAGCTACGTAAGCCTTATTATGTCATTTAGGAGAGAACTTAGCTAACTATAGGTCATTTTTTATTAAATAGCTCATTTTGGAGCTAACTAAGCTAATTATGTCATTTTGTAGGATAATTAGCCAATTTAGTCTTTCTTGGATGAGTCTAAGCTACGTAGAAGAAGGGAAAGAGAAGAAGTAAAAGAAGAAGAAGGAGGAGGAGGAGGAGGAGGAGGAGAAGGAGAAGGAAGAGGAGAATAAGAAGAAAAGAAGAAGGAGAAGGAGAAGGAGGAAGAAGGAGGAAGAAGAAGGAGAAGGAGGAGCTCCTTCTCCTTCTTCTCCTCCTTCTTCTCCTTCTTCTTATCCTCCTCCTTCTCTTCTTCTTCTTCTTCCTTCCTTTCATTTTTCCTGTTTCTTCTCCTCTTGTCCCCTTCTTCGGGCTAAATTAGCTAAGAATACCTTTTTGGAGCTAATTATGTCATCTCGAGGATAATTAGCTAAGTATAGGTCATGTTTTATTAAATAGACAATTTTGGAGCTAACTAAGCTAATTATGTCATTTAGGTCGAACCCTAGCTAACTGTAGGTCGTTTCGGAGCTAACTTGGGTAAAATAGGTCATTCCGGAGCAAATTATGCTTATTAAGCCATTTTGGATCTAGCTAGGCTAATTATAGGCCATTTAATACCTAAGTTAGGGGGAATAGGTCAACTTGCAGCTACGTAAGCCTTATTATGTCATTTAGGAGAGAACTTAAGCTAACTATAGGTCATTTTTTATGAAATAGGTCATTTTGGAGCTAACTAAGCTAATTATGTCATTTTGTAGGATAATTAGCCAATTTAGTCTTTCTTGGATGAGTCTAAGCTACGTAGAAGAAGGGAAAGAGAAGAAGAAGTAAAAGAAGAAGAAGGAGGAGGAGGAGGAAGGGAAGGAGAAGGAAGAGGAGAAGAAGAAGAAATGAAGAAGGAGAAGGAGAAGGAGGCAGAAGGAGGAAGAAGAAGGAGAAGGAGGAGCTCCTTCTCCTTCTTCTCCTCCTTGTTCTCCTTCTTCCCATCCTCCTCCTCCTCCTTCTCTTCTTCTTCTTCTCTTCTTCTTCTTCTTCCTTCCTTTCATTTTTCCTCTTTCTTCTCCTCTTGTCCCCTTCTTCGGGCTAAATTAGCTAAGAATGCCTTTTTGGAGCTAATTATGTCATTTCGAGGATAATTAGCTAAGTATAGGTCATGCCTTCTTCTCGGACATTTCATAGAAGGCCTTTGCAGATTCCTCCATCTCATCGTCTGAATCCCGAGCATCATCAAATTCTTGCACCATGTCTTCAATCCCGGTACCATGCTCGTCGGTGCAACGACGAATCACCTCAGCTCTAGCACGTTGCTCAGACTCACCATGAAAAGTCCGCACCTTATAATTAGGCATAAAACCCCACTTCTGCAGGTGTTTACCTATTTCCAACTCTGTCTGCTTTTTCCAGTGGTTGCAGTTGGGACATGGGCACCATGTTTTTTGCTGGCCATTTGCAAATGAGGCTCTCACAAACCCGCTGGTTTTTGTTACCCATTCAAGGGTCATGTCTTTCTAACTAGGGTGACCAGTGTACATCCAGAACAATCACTCATGTTGCCTAGCTACCTATGGGGGCACAAGAAATAAATATATAATTCATCATCTATATTCATACGCTAATCAAGTTTGTCAGTTTACTACGTCCATCCAACCTACACGCTAATAGGTAAAGATAGGTCCTAATCCCACCCGAGTATGTGTAGATTGGGTTCGTTTTCCCATGCTCTGCTCCAGATGCAATGCAGAATTTCGGCAGGACCTCCCCGCTGTTCTCTTGATACATGTCTCGGCAATAAGCAGAGAGGATGTGTACCCGGAGAACAACAGGGGAGGCACTGGCAAAATTCCGCATAGGATCCGGAGCACAGCATACGGGAAAACAAACCAAATCTACACATACTCGGGCTGTCCATGGATAATGTTGGACATTTCGAAAGGATGGCGGTTATAAATATGCAAAGAAATGCATATTTATAGATGTCGCCCTTTCGAACGGGAGACACATACTGGTCACGCATACTCATGATTGAAGAAACCTATAGCTAGCAAGTTTCATCGGCACGAAGATCGGGACAAAGCAAATTAAGGGGTTAGGAGGAGAAGTCATTTGTGCTCACCAACAAACGCAAGGGCGGAGCTTGTCCAACGCACGTGGAGGTCGTCGAACAACTGCACATTGAAATTCACACGATCAACACAAATACAATGTTTTTATAATTAACATAATCGGAAAGTATGTGACCTAACTCATAATTTACAAAACTATGACCTCGTGGGTCGGGGCTTAGTGGCGTCGGGAGTCATTGCCGTCAAGGGTCGGTGGTGTCGGGTGCCAGTGGCATCGGGGGTCGGGGGGTTAGTGGCGTTGGTTGTGGGGGGTCAGTGGCTTCGGGGTCGAGGGTCAGTGACGTCAGGGGTCAAGGGTCAGTGATGTCGGGTGTCAGTGGCGTCGGGGGTCGGGGGTTGGTGGCATCGAGCGTCGGGGGTCGGGAGTCATGGGCCGAGGGTCTGGTTCGGGGGTCAGTGGCGTCGGGGGTCGAGGGTTAGTGGTGTCGGGGGTCAGTGGCGTCGGGGGTCGGGGGTCAGTGGCGTTGGGGGTCGATGGTCGGGGGTCAGTGGCGTCGGGCGTCAGGGGTCGGGGGTCGAGGGTCAGTTTTGGGGTGTCGGGGTTCCCTTTTCCTCTTCTTTCTTCTTCTCCTCTCTCCTCTTTTTCTTCTTCTTCTTCTTCTTTTCTTCTTCTTCTTCTTCTTCTTCTTCTTTTTTCTCCTCCTCCTCCCCCTACTCTTTTTCTCCTCCTATTCTTTTTCTTCTTTTTCTTTTTCTTCTTCTTCTTCTTCTTCTTTCTCCTCTTCCTCCTCCTCCTCCTCCTCCTCATATTCTTCTTCTTCTTCTTCTTCTTCTTCTTCTTCTTCTTCTTTTTTCTCCTCCTCCTCATCCTCCTCCCGTTCTTCTTCTTCATCTAATTATTTTCTTATTTTCCGTTTTTCTTTTTCATTTTTCCTGCTGCTTTTCCTCTTTTTTTTCTTCTAACCTAACTAAATAACCTAATTAGCCTAATAATCTAACCAAATAAACTAACTAAATTACCCTATATATAATAAAAAACTAACCTAATAAACTAACTAAAGTAATTAACTTATTAAAAAAGAAAAAGAAGAAGAACTCACCGGCGGGGTGGTGTGGGCGGCGGTGGACGACGGCAGGGGGCAGCGGCGGTGGACGACGGCAGGGGGGCAGGGGTCGCGCGGCAGGGGGTGGCAGGGGCGCGTGGTAGGGGGGCAGGGTGCGCGTAGCAGGGGGCGGCAGGGGGCACACGGCAGGGTGCGGGGCGGCTCGGACGACGACCGCGGCGGGAGGTGGGCAGGCGAGAGAGAGGACAGGGCGAGAGAGAGAGAGAGAGGGCAGTGGGCGCGAGAGCCGTTAGGGGAGGGGGTGGGGGCTATGCGCCGTTAGAGTGGGAGCCCCCTTTGCCGTCTGCAAAGGCTGGGTGGGAGACGGCAAAGGGGTGGGTGGGGTGGGGTGGGCTCCGGCCACTAGGGTGGCACCCCCTTTGCCGTCTGCCAACCCTTTGCCGTCCGCCTATGGTTCCTTTGTCGTCCGCTGGCCGACGGCAAAGGGAAGGCCGACGGCAAAGAAAACTTTTGCCTTAGGTGTTGTCTTTGCCGTCTGCTTTGTGCCAGCTGGCAGCAAAGAAGCTCTTTGCCTTGTGTCAGCAGACGGCAAATTTCTGAATTCCAGTAGTGCTACCACCTCTTTAGGTACTGTAGCAAACTTGATTTCTATTTATATTGGTGTTAGATTACAGTATTCTCACTTTTCCATGGCTAGTACCCCCTGATACTATCCATAATTTCATCAAAACAAGCAACCAACTCAACAAAAACAGAATCTATCAAAAACAGACCAGTCTGTAGCAATCTGTATACTTCGTATATTTCTGGTACCTCACAAATTCTGAACAATTAAGACTGCCTTGTAAAAAGGCATATAAACCAGCATAAAAAAGAATCAACTCAACAGCTCTTTCTGAATAAAAATGAAAAATAATTTCGTGAGTGAAAAGTTTCTGTCTTTTTCCAGCAGGATCAAACAACCATCACCAAGATTAGTCATAAAGGTTTTGCTTGGCTCAAACAGAAAAAGAAACACAAAAGACACAATCATAACAGATAAATTCATTGGGTTGCCTCCCAACAAGCGCTATTGTTTAGCGCCCTTAGCTAGGCATTGATAATTCAATGATTCTCACACAAAAGAGAAGAATTGAAGCACAACGGGAGCATCAAGAAACATGTGACAAAGATATCTAAGTCTAATATACTTCTTATGCATAGGCATTTTATAGGAAAACAGATTGTCAAGACAACCAATAGTTACCATATGCAAGGAAGAAGAAAGGGACAATAGGAATCTCAACACAATGAGAGGTGGTTTAGTAACATGAAAGTTTCTACCACAACATTTTCCTCGCTCATAATAATTACATGTGGGATCATATTCAAATTCAACAATATAGCTACCCCATAGGATATTCTTTTCATGATCCACATGCATGCAAAGTTGACGCTCTTCAAAAATAGTGGGATTATCATCAACTAGAGTCATGACTTCTCCAAACTCACTTTCAATGATATTGCAAATATCATATTCATTATGAGGTTTAAACAAATTTTCAAGATCATAAGAAAAACCATTACCCCAATCATGATCATTGCAACAACTAGTGGACAAAGCAAAACTAGCATCCCAAGCTTAGGGTTTTGCATATTTTTAGCATGATTAATAGAATTTATAATGAAATCATTGCAATCATGCTTTTCATTCAAGGAGCCCTCATGAATCACTTCATAAATTTCTTCATCATGATTTTCAGATTCACGCATCTCAAACAAAACTCCATAGAGAAAGTCAAGTGCACTCAACTCACTAACAAATGGATCAACATAATTGGATCTCTTAAAGAGATTAGCAAGTGGATGAGGATCCATATCAATAGATTTTCAGCAAGCGAAGATGCAAGCATATTGAAGGCACATAGCACACAAGCAAGGGAAAGGCAAACGAAAAAGGCAAACTAAGATAGCAAATATTTTTGTAATTTTTTGTTTTTCAGAAGTGGGGGAGAGGAAAACGAGAGGCAAAAAAGTAAATGCAAGAGATGAGTTTGCGACACTTACTTGGATGAGTTCTTGACTTTATCCTCCCCGACAACGGCGCCAGAAATTCTTCTCCTATGGCGACAGAAATCCTTCTGCTGCCTGTTGAGCTTGCGTTGGTTTTTCCCTAGAAGAGGAAAGGGTGATGCAGCACAGGAGCAGTAAGTATTTCCCTCAGTTTGAGAACCAAGGTATCAGTCTAGTAGGAGAATCGCGCCAAGTCCAGAGTACGTACGTAAACACAAACGAGCTTGCACCCAACGCAATAAAGGGGTTGTCAGTCCATTCAAGATTGATTTTAAAGTGAGATCTGAAGGCGAAAAGTGCAACGAATTAAAATTGGAAGTCTGAAAATATGGTGTGAATTAGACCCGGGGGCCATAGTGTTCACTAGAGGCTTCTCTCAAAATAGCAAATAATACTTTGGGTGAACAAAATACTGTCGAGCAATTTATAGAACATCGCAAAGTCATGACGATATCTAAGGAAATGATCATACATATAGGCATCACGTCCGAGATAAGTAGACCGATACTTTCAGCATCTACTACTATTACTCCACACATCGACCGCTATCCAGCATGCATCTAGTGTATTGAGTTCATGACGAACAGAGTAACGCCTTTAGCAAGATGACATGATGTAGAGGGATAAACTCAAACCAATGATGAAAACCCCATATTTTTACCCTTGATAGCAACAACATGATGCGTGCCTCGCTGCCCCTTCTATCACTAGGAGATGTCACTGCACGGTATGAACCCAAAACCAAGCACTTCTCCCATTGCAAGAATCATAGATCAAGTTGGCCAAACAAAACCCACAACTCGAAGAGAATTACAAGGATATGAAATCATGCATATAAGAGATCGGAAGAACCTCAAATAAGATTCATAGATAATCTGACCTTAAATCCACAATTCATCCGATCTCGACAAACACACCGCAAAGAAGATTACATCGGATATATCTCCATGAAGATCACGGAGAACTTTGTATTGAAGATCCAAGAGAGAGAAGCCATCTAGCTACTAGCTATGGACCCAAGGTCTATGGTGAACTACTCACAAATCATCGGAGAGGTCATGGTGTTGATGAAGAAGCCCTCCATATCCGAATCCTCCCTCCGGTAGGGCACCAGAACTTGCCCCAGATGGGATCTTGCGGAGACAGAAGCTTGCGACGGTGGAAAAATATTTTCGTGGATCTCTTTCGTAGTTTTGGAATTTTTCTGAATTTATAGGCGGAAGAGGTAGCGCTTATGAGCCACAGGGGGGCCACAAGCCTGCTAGGCGCGGGCCCCCCTGGATGCACCTAGGGGGCTTGTGGGGTCCCCTGGTGGCCCGTGCCTTGGTTCTCAAGTCTCGTGCGTATCTTCCATCCCGGAAAAAATCTTTTCGAAAGTTTTATTCCGTTTGGACACCGTTTAAAATCCTCCTTTGAAAAGGGTCAAAAACACAGAAAAACAGGAACTAGCACTTGGCACTGAGTTAATAAGTTAGTCCCAAAAAAGATATAAAAGGCATACAAAACATCCAAAGTTTGACAAGATAATAGCATGGAACCATAAAAAATTATAGATACGTTGGAGACGTATCAGCGGGCGTCCTGATTGCCCTAGGGAACGCGAGCGCCGATCCGAGCGGCGATCGGAAGGGCACCTTGCGAACCGGTGGCATGGGTCCTTCGTGGACGACGAACCTCATACACCGAGTCACTCTCGTCACCCCCGCGACGCCTGCTTGAAGTGTGCTCGCTCTGGTGCTGGGAGCGTCTGTCTTGGATTCCTTCGCCCTTCCGGCCGGAAGTGCGATGCGAGGAAGATCCTTCAGCGTGATGATGACCGCTAGGGTTGCGGCACGCTTCGGGGTTGGGTCGCGGAGACTCTGACTGGGCGTGACCGGGGTCAAGCCGTGTCTGCTGCTCGTTGGCGGCGTCAAGGAGATCCTTGACCCGCTTCTCCTAGAAGACGCGCTCCTCGCCTTCCAAACTTGGCATTTCTGCCATGGCAGCCTGTGCCGCCCGCAAGTTGGCTGCCGGAGTCTCGTAGATGGGCTGTTTGCCGCCTAGAATCTCGGCAATGAACTGGCCACGGTCACGGACCGGCCCAAGACGGCTAGGGGCCATGGAAACCGGAGTGAGGCCGTATGCGGAGTTATACTCGTGCTGCGTGCCCTTCATCCGGCGCTTCGCCGAGGCGACGGCGATGACCTCCTCCAAGATCTGCCCGCGAGCCTTTTCTAGCAAGGCTCGCACATTGTTAGGGTTTGTGGAGGCGGCGATGGGCGTCTTCAGGCCCATAAGCGCTGCCTAAAGAGTGTAAGTGGTGCCAGCAGCAGGATCAGCAGCGTCTACTGACGCTTTGCCCTGAGCCGTGCTGGTGCCGGCGCCGATGACCATCACCTCCACGATGTTGGAGACGGTGGCGACATGGTATGGGGTGAAGAATCCCACAGACGGCAGAGGGCCGTCGAAGACGAGTACGTTGCTAGGGTACACCTCGTGCGTAGGCGTCTCAGCGATAGAGAGCCTACTAAAGCTGACACACAGCGCCTCGACATCAAAGTCCTCGCCGAAGTAGCGAGGACCATCGTTCAGGCGCATGTCGCTAAAGAGAACGTTGAGGTTCTCCATGGCAGCGACGACGATGCTAGGAGGCGCCTCGTCATCGGACTCCTCGTCCGAATCCGCATGGTGGACCGGGACGTCGATCATCATCAGTGTTGCCTCATCGAAGGCGGGCTCCACGGGGATGCAGATCGGTCCGGACGCGATGCATCCGGTGGTGTAGGTGCGGGGCCCCGCCCAGCGCGTAAAGCCAGCTGATGCTGCGATCGGCCCCATGGTGGGCGCCAAATGTCGGTGAATACTCACAACATATGCCATGGGTAGGCTAAAGTAGGTGAGAACCGAAGTGGCAACGGAGGGCGCTCAGGGCGAGGTTGGTACAAGCATGGAACACACGATGTACCCAGGTTCAGGGATCTCCGTAGAGATAATACCCGTAGTCCTGCCGGAGTGTATGATATGTATGGATGGGGTTACAAGGATGCTCCTGGAGCTGTATTGTGGAGGAGGAAGAAGGGAGCAGCTGACTCGTCTCTGCCTCTCCTATGTGGTTGGTGTGTGTGTGTGTGATCAGTTGACCGACCCTCTCCATGGAGGGGGGCGGGGGGTTTTATAGACGAACCCACCGGCCTACAATATGGATAAAGAATACAAGAGTGGGACCCGGCTTGCAGCCACGCCGGCTAGCCAAGGGGCCCACGAGGGTCTTGTCTTGTCGCGTGTGGCCCCCGCTGGCTGCGAGGTACCGTTTGGCTGTGGGACCCGCAGGCTAGCCAATGAAGCTCTCGCGTAAGGTTGACGTAGGACACGCGTGGTACGTCCGGCGTCGTCCAGCGAGGTTCGTCATGGGTAGATGGTACGGCCGCCTCCACAGTTCCCACGCCGAGTGCAGTAATCGAGTGGGAGTTTGACAGCCGACACTATGCTGGGTGATGGATCAGAGCCGAGGGAGGTCAGCGGCGTGGCCACCGACGGTGGTACGCGTCGTGCACTCCGATCCAGTACCTTTGCTGATGTGTAACCACCTTTAATCATAGGGCCTCATCATGACCTACGATATGATGTGACTGGAGATCCCCGGTCGGCTAGCCTGCTTGGCTACCCGGCATGGGCACGGTCGCCTCGTCCCTAACCGGCTGGCTTGGCCTAGGCGTCCAGGAAGAGGTAGCCATCTTGCTTCTAGCCGGTAGGGGCTGCCTGACCGGCCAGAGAGTTGGCCGCCTCGCCCCTAGCCGGTAGGAGTAGCCTAGCCGGCTAGAGGGCTTGGGCCTTGCATAATGGTTATTGGTATTTCCTTTGGGGCCAGGGATAAAGGAGTAGGCTCGCTGAGCCTACCCCGTGGTTATCCCCCCGACAGAAGCATTCCTTGGCCACACCTTTCAGCGAGAAAGGAAAGAGTTTAAGGATAAAATAGTATCGCATCTTTTAAACATTGGTAAACAAGACCCGGTCGATGCCAACACGCTGATCGCTAGGCTTGATCGCCTCCTTGGCACAAGTGTCCACCTGGCGCAATAGAGGAACATGGTCTTCGCATCCTCGAGGTGGTGATTGATACGTCTCCAACGTATCTATAATTTTTGATGGTTCCATGCTATTATCTTGTCAAACATTGGATGTTTTGTATGCCTTTTATATCTTTTTTGGACTATTTTATTAACTCAGTGCCAAGTGCCAGTTCCTGTTTTTTCCGTGTTTTTGACCCTTTTCAGAGGAGAATATTAAACGGAGTCCAAACGGAATAAAACTTCCGAAAAGATTTTTTCCGGAACAGAAGATATGCATGGGGGCGTGAGAACCCAGGCAGAGGCCACCAAGGGAGGCCGCAAGCCCCCTAGGCACGGCCCCCTAGCATGCTTGTGGGCCCCCTGTGGCTCGTCAGCCCTACTTCTTCCGCCTATAAATCCCCGAAAAATCCAAAACCACGGGAGAGATCCACGAAAATACTTTTCCGCCGCCGCAAGCTTCTGTCTCAGCAAGATCCCATCTGGGGCACGTTCTGGTGCCCTGCCGGAGGGGCCATTCGGATACGAAGGGCTTCTTCATCAACACCATTGCCTCTACAATGATGCGTGAGTAGTTCACCATAGACCTTCGTGTCCATAGCTAGTAGCTAGATGGCTTCTTCTCTCCCTTGGATCTTCAATACAAAGTTTTCCTTGATTTTATTAGTACTCCGATTGCTCCCGCCACTAGTGCGGAATCATACGAAATCAATGCTGGTTTGCTGAATCTTGTTATGAAAGAGCAATTCTCCGGCCTTCCTAGTGAAGATGTCACATCCCATCTTAATACCTTCATTGAGCTTTGCGATATGCAAAACAAGAAATATGTGGATATTGATGTGATTAAATTGAATCTATTTCCGTTCTCGTTGCGAGATCGAGCGAAAACTTGGTTTTCTTCTTTGCCCAAAAATAGTATCGATTCTTGGAACAAGTGCAAAGATGCTTATATATCCAATTATTTTCCGCCAGCTAAGATTATCTCTCTCCGTAATGATATCATGAATTTTAAGAAACCTTATCATGAACATGTTGCACATTCTTGGGAGAGAATGAAATTGATGATTAGAAATTGTCGCGCTCATGGCTTGAGTCTTTGGATGATTATACAAATCTTCTACGCTGGTTTCAATTTCTCTTCTAGAAATATCTTGGACTCCGCCTCCGGTGGAACGTTCATGGAAATCACATTAGGGGAAGCCACAAAACTCCTAGACAATATCATGACAAACTATTCTCAGTGGCACACTGAAAGGTCACCTACTAGTAAGAAGGTACATGCTATAGAAGAAATTAACTCGTTGAGTGCTAAGATGGATGAGTTAATGGAATTGGTTGCTAGTAAAGGTGCTCCTTTAGATCCAAATGATATGCCCTTGTCTTCCTTGATTGAGAGTAGCAGTGAAAGCTTGGACGTTAGTTTTGTTGGTAGGAATAATTTTGGCAACAACAATGCTTTTAGAGGAAACTATATTCCTAGGCCTTTTCCTGGTAATCCCTCTAAAAAATTTGGCAAATCCTACAACAATGCTCATAGAAATTACAATAAGTTAGCCTTTGATCTAGAGAGTAATATCAAAGAGTTTATGAACTCGCAAAAGATTTTCAATGCGCCCATAGAGGAAAAACTACTCAAAATTGATGATTTGGCTAGGAGCATTGATAGAACGTCTCTTGATATTGATGCTTTAAAAGCTAGATGTGCTCCTCCCAAAATCAACTTGTATGAAACTTTGAAAGCTATGTGTGTTTCCATGAATGGGAGTAGAGAAATAACTGCCCAAATTCGTGCTAGACATGAATGGCTTAAAAAGGCGTGTTCTCGTGATGAGAATCACGAAGATCTTAAAGTGCTTGGTGTGACTCCCATTGAATCCTTGTTTTCTAGTGTCAAACCTAACGATGATGGGGCTGGATATCAATCCACTTTGGTTGAAAAACTCCCCAATGATTCGGAGTCTATCTATCTTGATGCTAAAAGTATTGAAAGTGGAGTAGAAGATATCAAAAGTTTCAGTAGTAATGAAACTACCACTTTGGATTTCAACGAATTCAATTATGATAGTTGCTCCTTCATTGAACGCATTTCCTTGATTCAGTCCATGCTAAACTCTCCACACGCTTATAGTCAAAAGCATTTACCGATCATATCGTCGATGCTATGATGAAATCTCTTGAAGAGAAACTTGAGTTGGAAGTTTCTATTCCTAGAAAGCTTCATGATGAGTGGGAACCTACTATCAAAATCAAAATCAAAAACTATGAATGCAATGTTTTATGTGATTTTGGTGCTAGTGTTTCCGCGATTCCAAAGTCTTTATGTGATGTTCTAGGCTTTAATGAGATTGAGGAGTGCTCTCTTAATTTGCATCTTGCGGATTCTACTGTCAAGAAACCCATGGGAAGGATCAATGATGTTCTCTTTATTGCAAATAGGAACTATGTACCCGTGGATTTCATTGTGCTTGATATTGATTGCAATCCTACATGTCCTATCATTGTTGGTAGACCTTTCCCAAGAACTATTGTTGCTATCATCGATATGAAGGAAGGGAATATTAGATTTCAATTACCTTTAAAGAAGGGCATGGAGCATTTTCCTAGAAATAAAATAAGATTGCCTTATGAATCCATGATGAGGGCTACTTATGGTTTGAGCACCAAAGACAACGATACGTGATTCTATCACCTTTTGCCTAGCTAAGGGCGTTAAACTATAGCGCTTGGCGGGAGGCTACCAAATGAATTTATCTTTGCTTTTTTCTTTATGTTTTGTTGCGTCCACACCATCATAATTATGTTATGATTGTGTTTTTTTTCTTTCTTTTTGTGTTTGAGCCAAGAAAAACCTTTATGACTAGTTTGGTGATGGTTGTTTGATCCTGCTGGAAAAAGATAGAAACTTTTCGCTCACAAAATTAATGTTCATTTTTATCCAGAAAGAGATTTTGAGTTGATTCTTTCTGCTGCTCGTTGATATGCCTTTTGCCCAAACTTTCGTAATTGTTTAGAATTTTTGAGATAACAGAAGTATACGGAGTATACAGATTGCTACAGACTAGTCGGTTTTTGACAGATTCTGTTTTTGTTGTGTTGGTTGCTTGCTTTGATGAAACTATGGATAGTATCGGGGGGTACTAGTCATGGAAAAGTGAGAATACATTAATCTAACACCAATACAAATAGAAATAAATTTTACTACAGTACCTCAAGAGGTGGTAGTTTGTTTTCTTGTGCTAATGATATCATGAGTTTCAGTTTAAGTTTTGTGTTGTGAAGTTTTCAAGTTTTGGGTGATGTTCTCAAGGTCAAAGGGATAAAGAGTGGAAAGAGCTCAAGCTTGGGGATGCCCAAGGCATCCCAAGCCAAATTAAAGGACACCAAAAAGCCTAAGCTTGGGGATGCCCCGGGAACGCATCCCCTCTTTCGTCTTCAATCCATCGGTAACATTACTTGAAGCTATATTTTTATTCACCACATGATATGTGTTTTGCTTGGAGCGTCTTGTATCATAGGAGTCTTGTCTTTTTGTTGTGTCACAATCATCCTTGCTACACACCTTTTGAGAGAGACATGCACTCATCGTGAATTTGCTAGAATACTCTTTGAGCTTCGCTTATATCTTTTGAGTTAGGCAATTTAGCTCACATGTGCTTCACTTATATGTTTTGAGCTAGATAACTTTGCTCTATGTGCTTCACTTAGATCTTCTAGAGCACGGCGGTGAGTAACTTGGTAGTTGTCTTGTGCTATGAAAGTAGTCCCAAAGGTGATAGGCACCCCAAGAGGATATAATAAAACTTCCATCTTCTTGTGCATTGATTAGAAAGAGAAGTTTGATTCCTCTCAATTAGTTTCGAGACGTGGATTTGGTAATATTAAGAGTTATGTTAGTAGGGTGTTGTGAATCTAGAAATACTTGTGTTGAATTTAGTGATTCCCGTAACATGGACGTATGGTGAACTGCTATGTTAGGAAGTCGGAGCATAATTGACCTATTGATTGGCATCCTTTGTGTTGCGGTTGGGATCGCGCGATGCTTAACACCTACCAACCCTTCCACTAGGAGTATGCCTTTAGCACATTGTTTCTATTCCCAATAAAAACTTTTGTAATAAGTATGTGAGTTCTTCATGACTAATGTGATTCCATGGTATAGATGCACTTTCACCTTCCACCTTTGCTAGCCTCTCTAGTGCCACGCAATTTTCGCCGGTGCACAAACCCACCATATGCCTTCCTCAAAACAGCCACCATACCTACCTACTATGGCATTTTCATAGCCATTCCGAGATATATTGCCATGCAACTCCCACCATTCCGTCATGACTTGTGCCGTCACTTTCATATTGCCATTGCAAGATCATAAGATAGCTAGCGAGATGTTTCAACGTCATACGCCAAGCTAGATAGTTGCACATCCCGGTACACTGCGGGAGGCATTTCCTATAGAGTCATCAACGTACTAAGCTTTGAGTTGTGAGTAAATAAAAGTGTGATGATCATAATTATTAGAGCATTGTCCCATGTGAGGAAATAAAAAAAAGTGGCCAAAGTTCCCCACAAAAAAAATATGGACTCAGGCCAAAGAGCCCAAAAAAAAGTGAGAGAGAGAAAAAGAGAGAAGTGACAATGCTACTATCTTTTCCACACTTGTGCTTCATAATAGCACCATGTTCTTCATGATTGAGTGTCATGCCCAAGATGCGACCCTATCCTCAATTTGGCACGAAGGCCTCGTCAGGGATAGAAGCACATCTCGTCGTGTCGCAAGAATGGATATCGTTACAAGTACATGTAATAAAAAGAAGAGATATATAAATAGAGTTGGCTTACACTCGCCACAAGCTACATCAGAGTCACAATAGTACAATACATAATCATCATGAAGAAGAGCAGGGTCCGACTCGGACGAAAACAAACGACAAAAGAAGAACGACGTCCATCCTTGCTATCCCAGGCTGCCGGCCTGGAACCCATCCTAGATCGATGAAGAAGAAGAAGAAGAAGAAGAAGCAACTCTAAATGAACAATCAACGCGCTCGCGTCAAGTAACCTTTACCTGTACCTGCAACTGGTGTTGTAGTAATCTGTGAGCCACAGGGGACTCAACAATCTCATTTCCAAAGGTATCAAGACTGCTTAGAAGAAACCACCGTTAGAAAAGATTTCTTAGAAGAGAGATATTGCACCAGTATGAAGAGAACTAGATGAGGTTAGCACCTCCAAATAATTGAAAATATTGGAAAAAAAAACTAGTGGGCTGTCTTCAATACTCCGGATAGAAAAGAGAGGAATGAAAAGCAAGATAGACTGATAAGAATTTCCAACACACGAAAGAATTTACGAGGATGAAAAAGAATATCATGAACACGGACAACTGAATTAAATTCACCGATAAGGATGACAAGAATGAACAAACATGACATGAATCTCCTCAGAATCTTCACAACGAATCACCGGGTACAAAAGGAAGAAGAGATAGCGGAAGCATCACTGAATAAGAAGGCACTTGGATGAAATCAAAACACTCAAGAAAAGGGCGGGAGGGCGGGGAAAAACAAAGACAACTTAGGACAGATGAGATGAACTCCGGAATAAAATGAGAGAATGATATTGCAAAATTGGAGAGGATAGAATTACTTTAAGAGAAACACACCGGTTGAATGGAATTGATACGATGACTCCGGTTGAAAAGGAAATGACATGACAAATGAACGAACAAAAGAATTTGCATTCTCACATAAAAATTTGAGAACACCTCTTAGGAAACATCTGAAATCACCACCTGGCATCGAAGCAACTTAAATTACCATATTCAACAAAACAAAGGGATGAGGCTTATGAAACAAGCCAGAACAAACTCATGAGAAAGATTTCGTCCGATATTTTCATGGACAGGATCGCACGGGCTCGATTTTACAGTAGCCATCAAGAGCAAGGCAGTGCACACGACATGCGAAGCGTCCCCGAGTCGTAGCAAGCTACAAGGACTCTTTAAAACACAACGTGTACCGCTGTAAGTCGACCCTGAACAAACGAATCCACTAGAGGTCGAACCCCAACCTAACATCATGCATTTGTTGGAAGATTGTCCTATAGGCAACTACTTGAATTCCCACCTATGAATTCCCGAAATATCTGGTCATGCAATCTGGTACACGGATACAAGGAGTAATATCACACAACTCCTATACTAACCCGTCACTTGTATCACATCCATCAACACACGACCAGAATCTCGGACCTTCATCTACTACGGACCCTCGTGATCACAACGATACAAAGTATGGCAGTACTCCCGAACAATCTGCACCAATACTGGGGACATCGGGGTTATCTCGACACTACTAGTATTGAAGCAATTACGAACAAACTTCGTTCTTAGATACTAAGAAATCTGAATGATAACGATGTGCTCAAGAATCCCCTGGAGCTCAACTCCCCGGAAGAAAATCGAGTCAGACAGGAGGCACCAAGACAGGACTCCGTCACATCGGCATCATATAGATCCCAAGAATATCCGCGTGATCCTAAATTTTTTTTTGAGTGAGAAGAGGAGTAGAATTAAATTATTTCGTCAAGATTCCTCACCACAGCATAGAAGAGGAGAAAAAAGAATCCTACTCTCCGATATATAACTAGACTCAAAGCAGTTTTTCACTAGACTCGACTCGGCCAAGTTCGATCAATCAAGGGGGCTCCTAGGTTGGTACTGCTCTGATACCAACTTGTCACGCCCAAGATGCGACCCTATCCTCAATTTGGCACGAAGGCCTCGTCAAGGATAGAACCGCATCTCGTCGTGTCACAAGAATGTATATCGTTACAAGTACATGTACTGAAAAGAAGAGATATATAAATAGAGTTGGCTTACACTCGTCACAAGCTACATCAGAGTCACAGCAGTACAATACATAATCATCATGAAGAAGAGCAGGGTCCGAGTACGGAGGAAAACAAACGACAAAAGAAGAACGACGTCCATCCTTGCAATCCCAGGCTGCCGGCCTGGAACCCATCCTAGATCGATGAAGAAGAAGAAGAAGAAGCAACTCCAAATGAACAATCAACGCGCTCGCGTCAGGTAACCTTTACCTGTACCTGCAACTGGTGTTGTAGTAATCTGTGATCCACAGGGGACTCAGCAATCTCATTTCCAAAGGTATCAAGACTAGCAAAGCTTAATAGGTGAGGTTTAGTTAAGTGGTGAGGTTGCAGCAGCGGCTAAGCATATATTTGGTGGCTAACTTACGAGTACAAGAAAATAAGAGGGGGAAGATCTACGCATAACACACGTGACTACTGATGATCAAATGAATGATCCTGAACACCTACCTACGTCAAACATAACCCCCCCGTGTCCTCGATCGGACAAGGAACTCACGAAAGAGACAATCAATTTTACGCACACATTTGGCATATTTTAATTAAGTTAACTTCAAGTTATCTAGAACCAGTGTTAAACAAAGTTTCTACGTTGCCACATAACCGCGGGCATGACTTTTCGAAATATTTAATCCTGCAGGGGTGCTCCAACTAGTCCGTCACAAATTACCACAAGCCGCATAGAAATCCTCAATCACGAAGCTCGTGATCTCGTCGGATTCCTTAGTGGAAAACCTCAACTCTGAGATTACCCGAAGCATCACCGGAATCCCGATGCACAAGATATCTTGTCAAAGGTAAAACTAATCCAGCAAGGCCGAACGAGGTGTCAACGATCCCCGATAGGAGCCGCGTATCTCGTTCTCAGGACACGACGGATGAGCGATGGTTACCACGCCAAACGCCAAGTTGCCCCGTGTAGCGTTAATAAGCTGCTCTGTTTTGGACCAACACTCATGAGGAGCACTGGCCGGGGGTTGATTAAATTATCCTCGGGGTCCGGAAAGTCCCTATGCAATTTTATTAGGTGATTAGGAAAATGTAGTACCAATGTTGGGCCTTGCCAGACCAGCTGTAATCTAAAACGAATTATCAAGGGGGTCCCCATAACAACCCCGATCGTGTTAGGAGCGCTCAATTATGGAACATAATACCGGTAGCCGAAACTAAGGGCGCAAAGGTGGAACAAAACACCAGGCTAGAAAGGCCGAGCCTTCCACCTTTTACCAAGTATATAGGTGCATTAAATTAAATAGCATTTAATATGGCGATATAACAAGGAACCCATGTTAACACATGGAAGCAACTACACCTGCAACTAGCAATGCTAACAACATGGTTAGGCAAGCGGTAACATAGCCAATTAGTGGTTTGCTAGGTCGAACAGGTTGAAGGTAATCATGGCATTGTTGACAGGCTGATATTTAACATGTGGTAGGCAACGAGACATAATCGATAGAAGCGATAATACTAGCATGGCAATGATAGTAATGGTATCTGGGGAAATGGTAATCTTGCCTGAGATCCCGCTTGGAAGAAGAAGAACTCCGAGAAGTCGGCGAACCCACGTAGTCGAACGGGTCCTCACATTCCGACACGCCTGCGGAACTCTATCGAGACGGAACAAACCGGAACCAAACATCAACACAAATATTCACCACATGATGTACAACATGATGCACAACCTACTATGATGCATGAACAAGTCAAAATGGAAGGGGTGGCATGGCAATTCACCTCACGCAAACTCTACACATTAAGTGAAGCTCGATATGCAACGGGTTACATATCGACGAAACTCCAGGATTGATTATTTAGTTTACTCCCGATTATTTACACGGAAATATTAAATTGTAGTTAACATGGCAAGGGTGAAGCGACGTTCCTACATGGCATCCTAGTCGGTTAACACACGGAGCACAGAACGGAGCTACGGCACAAGAGGCATGCAACCCACGATATATGCCCTGAATGCGTCATGAATGCAAGTTCAAAACACCACGAGCAAGAAGAGAAAGAAACATGTGTCGCCACGGCGAGCGAGAAGGAACCATGGCGGCAAGACAGAAACGATGCCACATCAACGTTCCTATCATGACAACTCGTCGAGATACCGTGCCAATGAATAGGGAGCGCGTGCGGGAACGCTAAATAAATAATGGGGTGCTCCCGGTTACCGGGTTCCCATGTGTCGAGGCACACCAAAGAGGTACACGTGCAACGAGCAACGTACGATGCAAACATACATACATATCATAAATCTCAAGCATTTGGTTCACAACACGTCCCATCGGTATACCTTCGACGCGTGCGTTCGGGTGGATCGGATCGGTGAAGGAGAACAATGGTCGTCGTGGTCGTCGTGGAAGTCGGGTCTCGTCGACGGTAGTCGTTCGCTCGGCGTCGTGGTTCACGGGTCTTCGGCATCGGTAGTTGAATACGGGTCTTCGACGTCATCGAGGAAGACGTGGTGCTCGGCGAATTTGTCGGTTCCATGAAGACGGTAGCAACACGGCTAGCGAAAGCGGACAAACCGCAAGCCACTAGCAACCTAGACTAGTATCTAACAGCAAAAGCTTCAGCTAGAGTAAAGCAGCAGCATATACAGCAACTAGCAACAGCACACCTAAGGCAAGCAAACAAGAGCAGCAGCTGGCAGGAAACCAACAAGGCATGGGCTACAGCACCAGGGCAGGTAAGAGCATCGGCAGCAGGAGCAGCACACCAACTGCATCTGACAGCAACAGCTAGAGCAACACCAAGCAGCAGCAACAACCCTACACAACAGCAAGAGCTACATCTACGCTACAACAACAAAAACTACAGGCAGCAGCAAGCAACGGAATCAGCAGCGACAACAACAACAACTCCAAGCAGCTCGGCAGGGGAACGCGGAGGACAACAACGGCACAGCGAGGTAGGCAGCGGCATGGCCAGCGGCACGACGACGGTGGCAGCAGGGGCGCGCATCGGCGGAAGAGGTCGGGGCGGCGCACCGCGAGCAGCAGAAGCTCGGCTCCAAGGGGAGGAGGAGGCCGACCATGGCAACACGGCGAGGTCCGGGTGCAGTGCGCGAGGAGGCGGAGGAGGTCGGGGGCGAGCCAGCTGTGGCGGCGTAGCAAGCCGGCGGCGACCACGAGCACGGCGGGGATCCTCAGGCCAACCGGGATCTTGGCGCGCGGGGTCGGACGAGGTCGGCCATGGCAGGGAGCATGACGGCGACCTGGGCCGAGGGCGCGCGCGGCAGCTGGAGGCGGCGAGGAGGCCAGGGCGTCGGCGACCATCGCGGGGCGCGGGGAAGGTTGCTCGAGATGAGGGGCCTAGAGGGGATCGAGGAGGAGGGAGCTGCGTCAGAGGGAGGAGACGAGAGGCTCGAGGAAGATGGGGTCTCGGGGGAATCGGGGCGGGGTCGCTAGGTCAGGGAGGGGGGCTGGCTGGGCCTTGGGCATGGCCGGCTGGGTTCCCTCTCCCTGCTAGTTTTCCTTCTTTTTAAAATCAGAAACTCAACAAACAAAAGAAATAGGTTTAAACAAAAATAAAAAAATGTTGTTGACTCCTTTGGAAAAAATATATCCCAACTTTATAAAAAAATAGATTGGGCATTTTTGAAAGAAATAAAATAATACCTTTTGAAGAATTAAAATTAAAACCCTTTTACTAAAGAAAAAAATAAAACCCCTTTTAGTTAAAGAATAAAATAAAACTCCTTTAAAAGAGAAAAGAAAATGAGACAGTTTTAAAATAAAACAAGACAAGAAAAAAACCCAAGGGTTGCCCCCACATTTAATAAAAGGACCTTTTCAAAAGGAGACGCTATTTTTAAAGGCGATAAAATGGAAACTTTAGCAAACCGCAAAAACAAATAAAAGAGGAGAGGCGGGGGGTTGCTATCGCACTAAGACTCGGTGAGCACTCGAAGCACACACACTCAAAACGCCACACGCAATAGACGATGCAAGATGCCATGCTTGATGCGACGATGCAAACTAAATGACGATGCAATAAATAAATAAAATAACACACGACGGAAACGGAATAGAAGGGGGAATCTTCTGGGGAGTCGGTCTCGGGCTGTCACATTGAGAGTCTCTTGTTTTGTCACCACCATATGCTAGTGGAAATCTTCATTATATAACTTGGCTTGTATATTCCAATGATGGGCTTCCTCAAAATTGCGCTAGGTGTTCATGAGCAAGCAAGTTGGATGCACACCCACTAGTTCTCCTTTTGAGCTTTCACATACTTATAGCTCTAGTGCATCCGTTGTATGGCAACCCCTACTCATCCACATTGATATCTATTGATGGGCATCCCCATAGCCCTTTGATATGCCGAGTCGATGTGACCATCTCCTCCTTTTTGTCTCACAACCTCCACCACACTCTATTCCACCTATAGTGCTATAGCCATGGCTCATGCTCATGTATTGCATGAGAGTTGAAAAAGGTTTGAGAAAGTAAGAGTGCGAAAACAATTACTTGGCCAATACCGGGGTTGTGCATGATTTAAATTAGTTGTGTGGGGATGATGGAGCATAACCAGACTATATGATTTTGTAGGGATAACTTTCTTTGGCCTTGTTATTTCGAAAGTTCATGATTACCTTGCTAGTTTGCTTGAAGTATTACTGTTTTCATGTCAATAGCAAACTATTGTTTTGAATCTTAAGGATCTGAACATTCATGTCACATGAAAGAAGTTACAAACGACATATATGCAAGGTAGCATTCCACATCAAAAATTCATTCTTTATCACTTCCCTACTCGAGGACGAGCAGGAGTTAAGCTTGGGGATGCTTGATACGTCTCCAACGTATCTATAATTTTTGATGGTTCCATGCCATTATCTTGTCAAACTTTGGATGTTTTGTATGCCTTTTATATCTTTTTTGGGACTAACTTATTAACTCAGTGCCAAGTGCCAGTTCCTGTTTTTTCCGTGTTTTGACCCTTTTCAAAGGAGAATATTAAACGGAGTCCGAACGGAATAAAACTTCCAAAAAGAATTTTTTGGAACAGAAGATACGCAAGGGGCATGAGAACCAAGGCAGAGGCCACCAAGGGAGGCCACAAGGCCCCTAGGCGCGGCCAGGGGGGCTCGTCTGTCCTACTTCTTCCGCCTATAAATCCCCGAAAAATCCAAAACCACGAGAGAGATCCACGAAATAATTTTCCACCGCCGCAAGCTTCTGTCTCCGCAAGATCCATCTGGGGCACATTCTGGTGCCCTGCCGGAGGGGGGATTCGGATACGGAGGGCTTCTTCAGAAACACCATTGCCTCTCCGATGATGCGTGAGTAGTTCACCATAGACCTTCGGGTCCATAGCTACTAGCTAGATGGCTTCTTCTCTCTCTAGGATCTGCAATACAAAGTTCTCGATGATCTTCATGGAGATCAATCCGATAAAATCTTCTATTGCGGTGTGTTTGTCGAGATCCGATGAATTGTGGATTTGTGAGCAGATTATCTATGAATCTTATTTGAGTTTCCTTTGATCTCTAATATGCATGATTACATATCCTTGTAATTCTCTTCGAGTTGTGGGTTTTATTTGGCCAACTTGATCTATGATTCTTGCAATGGGAGAAGTGCTTGGTTTTGGGTTCATACCGTGCGGTGACCTCACCCAGTGACAGAAGGAGTAGCGAGGCACGCATCGTGTTGTTGCCCTCAAGGGTAAAAAGATGGGGTTTATATCAATTGCATGAATTTATCCCTCTACATCATGTCATCTTGCGTAAGGCGTTACTCTGTTCGTCATGAACACAATAGACTAGATGCATGCTGGATAGCGGTCGATGTGTGGAGTAATAGTAGTAGATGCATAAAGTATCGGTCTACTTGTCTCGAACGTGATGCCTATATGTATGATCATTGCCTTAGATATCGTCATGACTTTGCGTGGTTGTATGAATTGCTCGACAATAATTCGTTCACCCACCGTAATATTTGCTATCTTGAGAGAAGCCTCTAGTGAACACTATGGCCCCCGGGTCAACTTCACATCATATTTTCAGCCTTACACTTTTACTTTGTTGCACTTTCATTTTGGAATCAATCTTGAATGGATTGAGAACCCCTTTATAGCGCTGGGTACAAGCTCATTTTTTTGCGCAGGTACTCTGGACACTTGGCTTGGTTCTCCTACTGGATTGATACCTTGGTTCTCAAACTAAGGGAAATACTTACTACTACTGTGCTACATCACCCTTTCCTCTTCAAGGGAAAAATCAACGCAAGCTCAAGAGGTAGTAGTGATTTTTGGTGAAATGGACAACTTGGTGCTCGAGATTGCGCTCCAAATGTACCACGAGCGTGTTGACTGCTTGCACGAATGCCTGCACAAGTTCAGGTAGAGCCAAGAGCTAATGTAGGCAAGGGCTACTAGTCATGGATGCGTTTCATTTTGTTGAGTCGTTTCGATGTGGATCCCTATGTATTCACAACTCTGTTTTGCATTCTTATATGTTATATTTCAATTTGTGTATATATGCTTTCTATTCTGTATATGTGGATGATAATAGCTAAATACAAATTAGTATACGAAAATAAGTCATGGACACCAATATGTTTGAAAATCCTTCCAATTTACTGCACATGGAATTATCTCGTACACAAGTACACAATATAATTTTTCAAATCGTTATGGTTAGATGGTGCATGTACATGTAGTTCAAATATGAATTATGGTAATTAAATGGCTAGAAATATTTGAAATGTCTTAAAAAGGTGAAATGACCACTGAAAATTTCCAAATTTTGACATGACATTTTTATTAGTGCTCCAATGTTTTTCATACATTTAAAACACCACCCAATTTGTCTTTCAGAGCTAATGCATAGTTTGTTGTAGGAACCGTTTGCAATGAAAATTCATTGGTCTATTAAATCTTCTTCCATAAGCTTCACCAACTTCGTCTTCTCTAGTGCCGGTCACCCCCGAATCCATGAATCTGCGATCCCCATTCCCGCAATCCCTTATTGCAAATAAGGACACCATGGAAACACTTCACGAGGGGCCATACGATGGCCGCATCCTCCCCAAGCGGCGTTTCATGCGTCGAGAGTATGGCCGACTACATCGAGAGCGTGACCACATCCGCATTGAACGCGGACACATGTGTGGGAGCCGAAAGGGCAGCTGCAGTAGCCAAGACGACTGCAATAGTCATGCGACGGTGGTTGCAAACACCGAGAGCGCTCAAGCTCCCATCTGCTACTGATGTCGCCCTCGCCCGGGTCGATGCCATCCACGCCAACATCAAGGACGCCCACGCCAAATTATTCTAGGCCACCTCAGAGTCAAGCATCCAACCCACGTCCGAAAATGTGGGGGAGGCCATGGAGTACCTTCTTCCTCATGAGATCACCAAGCAGGAGATGGAGATGCAGGAGGCAACAGATATTGAGGAGCGCGAGGAGAAGGAATTGCGCGTGGCTGAGGACGAGGTAGAGAAGATACTTTCTATCGAGGAATTGGTGGTGGAGTACCAAGGTGATCTGTGGCATGCCCACTACTACAAGTACTACAACCTTGAGGGCGGTGCCGAGAACGACAACGAGGATGACGACATGGTCGACTTTAGTCGGGGGACGCACAGTCCACCAACAGCGGCATGTCACCAGGACAACTCATCGACGCTTCATCTTACACCGGCGAGACATTGCGTGGAGCATCGGCGGCTTTGTGAAAATAATGCGTACTTAGCCTTTGTTTACAATGATGGTCTTTCCTTAGAGAAATAATTAGGTCAATTGGCCGTGTTTAATTACCAAAATTGCTCAATTTAGTAAGTGTGGTACATGTGTTATAGGGTCTTGCTCTTTTTTGTGCCCAAATTAGCAAGGGATGTTAAATTATGCAATGACGTGGATGAGGAAATTACCTAGGGAAATTTCCACCAAATTGAATGATCAAACTCATCGCATGCTCGTAAAGCAGAAGAATCGCCTCCGATGCACACATTCGTTAGAAGTGAATGGTTTCCTGCGGCACTGTGCATAAAGTTTCCCTCCACCTTTCGAAAGTTTTGGCCTACCACCAAAATATTTAACTCCACCCCCCCCCACCTTTTATCCCTCACCACAAGTCACATTTCCCATGTTTCCTCCTTCCTTCCTTCCCAAGGTATAGTCGTTTCCTCGCTTTCTTACTCGCTCTCGCCATCTCGCATCCGACCGCCACAGTCGCCATGGTCTTCTTCAATGACTTCTCTAGTGGTTCCTCCTCGGACGATGACTCTTTTACCACCTAGGTATGCCTCTCATCTCTCTCTTAGGTTATTATTTGGAATGAAGGATTTTAACCCGGCAGTCGATTTGAGTCATTTCTTCCTCTTGTAGCTCCCAAGGACCATTAGTTGCCACGAATGGAGCGGGGTGGCTGAAGATCTGCCTGCTCGTTTTCACCTTTAATCTCCACGCGGGAAGTTGTGTTTTAATCCATGGACAGTGCGAGGAAGTTTTTGGCATGTATAAAGAAGGTTATCCCCAGTTTCATTGTTATAATTCATTTGATAGATGTGATTCAGCCACTCTCACTTTGTTATGTTATTCTGGATGTGATTAAGATAGTGTCACATTTTATACCTAGTATCTAAACATGTTGCCATCTCATCAACGGTATCGTTGGAAAATTATTTGGCACCGCTTCAACAGTTTGTGCAGCCAAGCAGTAAAATACTAAAACTTTAAGACACGACGGAATTGGGCATCGGGGCAACTAGGTGCTCTGGAGTCCGGTTCCCTTATTTTTTCCTCGGCATCGGCTCGCTAGTGCAGGGCACCGGGGCCAAATATAGCAATAGTTGTCTTGACACCGGTTTTGCCATACATAATGGACGGCCTTAGTTCTGTAAGTTCTATGTTACTAAATTTGTGCATGTACGCACATGGTAGTATCAATTTGATGTCATCCAAACACTGTTGGTATGTTGTTGTAGTTGTATTTAGCTTCCTCATAAAATGTTCAATTTTTTTACTTATAGTACATGACTAAGACCTTGTAGCATTATTGCAGCTCATTAAAGCTTCTGATGTTTCTGAATTTTCTTGGTGCCTCAGTAGCAATTAATTCATTTGCACATTGATCTTTTTGAGAAGATATGTCATAATTAACCTGTTTCTTCACTTTTTCAAAATATGTTTTTGGTGTTTTTATGTGTTGCTAGAAATCCATTTTCCATAAAATTGTTACTCATTTAGTTTTAAATATTATAGGATGAGCGGAAGTGTTCTGACCTGGAGTGGGTTGATCAAGAGAGGCCACAGTCCTTGAAGATGTCCCTAGCAAAGCTCAGGAGAATGTATGAGGAAGAGAACGGAGATAGGCTTAGAGGAAGTGTTGTCAATGCTGAAGAATATTTCAAGATGCGGGAAAAAAGAGGAAGATGGAGCATGAGATCTTATTTCATATATTATACTATGCTAAGATGGTGATGGTTAGTGAAAAACAGATTCTTAATAAACTGAAAAGAGAGGTGGGAAAGATGAAACTGGCTGATCATGCATCAGTCAATTAGGGAAATGAATATATTGTTCTAATATTGTTCTAATGTATGAAGGTGAACTAGCTATGTAATGTAATGTGTTGTTTTTCAGGTAGCTATCATAGTGTGATGTCAAAATATGTTTATGTGCGTGGTATGAAATTGGAAAATAGCTAGTAGATATGAAATGTAAATTTGCATAATACTAGAATTATCAATTATAAACTAATAAACCTGCTAAATAGGTCATGGAACTTTTCAAACGGTTCTAGCAGTATAAGCGGTTCTGATGGATAGCCCAACGCCATATAGTTTTTTCATCAAATCGTGTGTTATATAGTTGAATGAACAAAATGGTTAATAGAGGTAGAGCGGGTGTAATCGTTACACCTATTAGACATGAGGCTATACATAAAACTATGTGGGATATTTATACGAACGGAAACGTTCGTCTGGGATTCATTGTGTGGTATGTGTAGATGAATGGAAACATTTTACTAGGATTCACTTTGTGGGATATGCAGACGAACATAAATGTTTGTCGTGGATTGACTGTGTGGGTTGTATAGACGAAGGGAAATGTTTCTCTCAGTATCACTGTATGGGATGTGCCTACGAATGGAAACAATGGCTAGCCCGATCGCACATGAGTTCATTTTGCGCAGCGTGCTTGACGGGAGGGCCTATCCTTGACATTCTCTAGGTCGTGTGGGAAGGATCCCCTATCGCCCACACTCACTAGACGACGATTTAAAATGACCTCACGGAAAAGATTTAAAAACCATTGGTATAGCACGTCGTAGCACTAGTGTACTTGAGGTGTTGGTGCTGCTGCTATTGCTTCGCCTCGTGGTGGTGGTGGCGGCCGTGCTTGGATGATGATGATGTAGGATCTACGATGCTATGTGTGTAGACTATTATGTTATGCTTGTTTATGCCGTGGTGCTATGATGCTATGTTTTTGTACTTGTTTCGATGATGATGACTTTGTTTTGATGATCATGATAATATATGTGTGGTTTCTTAGATCATCATGATGTCTATGACTTATTATATATGTGCTAATGTAGATACTACATATGTGTTGTCAATTTGCATCGCAGATACAAATAGAGAGCAAATTTTTTTGGCCAAACCTATGCTGACGGCAGCCGTCAGCATAGGGTGTAGCCGAGCCCCACGAGCTACCACGTGTGGTCTATGCTGACGTCATACACAGCACATGGCAACACCTCCTACCTCTACATAGATGGGTATCCGATGGCTTAGCCATCAACATAGGTATTAATCTAGGACAACATCTTATTCATCAGCAGACCACACCCCAGGGAGCTCCCAGGTGCTACCACATATCTGATGTATACCGACATCCAAGCCGTCAGCATACACCAGATACGTGGTAGTTTGGAGATTCACAATCATCCATGCCAAAGCAAAGTCGTGTGTCGAACCTATGCCGACGACATATGTTGGCCACTTGGCTAATCTAGGGTTCCGGTGCATGTCGAGGCCGCCACCCTCTACTCATGTTGTTTTCTCATTGATTCATGACCCATCTATCCGGAAGACCTACCAAAATTAATCATATGTCAACGGTCTTGTATGCCGACGGTCTGATAGGTCGACCCCGATGAAATCATTACCGATAGGTCGACCCCGATGAAATCATTACCGATAGGTCTACATCGACGGCACCCCTCGGCATAGCCCTATGCCGTTAGCTTTTGTGTATATGCCGATGGCTGCAAGCCATCGGCATTAATTAAAGGGGTGCCTATGTCACATCTATCTCACACCTAACATGACATCATCCGGCCGGTTTGTGGTCCTCCGATAGTTTTTATTGTCTAGCCCAGTTTTCCGTTGTGCACACGCACACAACCACCCACAGCCATGACCACGACAATAAGTGACAAAAATCCATCATACATATCTGGAATCGACCTAGCAATAAACTAGTCATAAACCATTCCTTTTAGCCGCTAACGTTGGTCGTAATGGAAGTATCATAAGCAGTATCACGCATGTCGACTAGGCTTATTCAATGATGTGGCACACCATTAAATGAGGAAAGAGAAGATGTGGTACCATATTATGATACCGTATCATATTATGATAACGTATCACATTAAATGTGGTACTACTTTGTGTCATGCATGACAATTAATAAGACAACCTTGATATTAATTTATGATACTATGCATTACGAAAATAGTATCATACACAAGTACCATATGCATGATACTAGTACATGATACTCCCCATTACGGGTAGCCTAACACACAAAGACTTTGATGTTATATAATCAACACGTGTGTTTAAGGACTCATTGCAATCTCGGGATTCAATTGTTTTTTGAACAATTATTGAAAATTTGAGTACAATTTTGAAATCTTGATTTTTTATTAAAACACGAAGAATTTTAGGAACTCCATAATTTTTTGAAAACTTTGAACAATATTTGTAACTCTGTAATTCTGTAAAAATAATTGAAAATATGAAACATTTTTTAAATCCCGCGACATGTTAGAAAAAATCTGAAAATTTTCTGAAAACATGAAACCTTCCGTGAAACCACTCATTTTTTTTTCTGAAAATGGGAATATTTTTTGAAATGCGTGAATGTTGTTGAAAAACGACAACTTTTTTAAGAAAACATGAACTTTTTTGAATTTTTGAATATTTTTAAAATGGACACATGTTTTGAACACTCAAAACATTTTCTAAAAGATTGAACATTTTATGAAAACATTTACATTTTCAAACACTGGAACTGATCTGAAAAACAGGGATATTTCTTAAACTTGCGGACATCTTTAAGAAAAACAAATCCTATTTTGGTATTTTGAAAAAAAAATGAAACAAATTTTGGAAACAGAAAGCATTTTGCAAATCCCATACACTTTGTGCAAAAATGAACTTTCTGGAAAACTTTGAATTTAGTAAAAAAAGAAACAAAAAATGAATAAGGAAAAACACATAAATAAATTTCAAATTTTTCAAAAAGGGAAAAGGGAAATGGAAAGAAAAGCCAATGACGAAAGACTAAACAAGTAATGAGCGAGAAAAAATGAGAAGAAAACAAACAAACAAGACAGATCCTGGCTACTTGGGTCGACCTATTCATAATTTGCTAGTTGCTCGCCTTGTGCAAAATAACGACATTATTTCGTAGTGAGTGACATAAAGAGGATTCCACAGGTGGGCTTGCAATAGACACGACACAACATATATGGGCCCACTTGCGAGTCGACGGTCTTGTAATGTGGTTGGATAGAAGTACATGCCAAGTTCTAGTAGAGGGGTGTGCTTGCAAACGGGAACATAACAATCCCTATGAGCCCAATTGTGAGTGGGGGGATGGACCTACAAGTTGAACAACAATTACTGAGGGCCTAGTGGAAAGTAGGGACTTGCAACTAGGACAAGGACAAGTACGGGCCTAGTTGTGAATCAAGGAGGAAGTTACATCCAGTGCAGAAACAAAACGTATGGGCCCGATTGCGAATAGATAGTGGGCTTGCAACATGGTTGGAAACAACTAGGAGCCAAGTTGCAAGTTCGAGGAATTGGCTTGCAACTGGGAAAGACAACAAAACTTATGGGACCATTTTCTAGTAGAGGGTTGGGCCCTAGTTGCATATCAAGTATGAACTTGCAAGTGGGGTACAAAAAAAGGTTCCCTGATACTTGTGATTTGCGTTGGGTTTTTCTTGAGGAGGAACGGGTTATTGTAGCACAATGTGGGCAAGTATTTCCCTTAGTTATGAAACCAAGGTTTATTGAACCTATAGGAATATCAACCACAACCGTCATCAATAGTTGCACACAAAAGAACAAACAACTTGCACCCAATGCACGCAAGAGGGTTGTCAATCCTCTTGTCTTTTTATTTGCAAGCGAGTGAGGTGTGTAGATAATTGGAGATAGAAAGGTCAAATACAAACAAGTATATGGCAGCAAGGTAATAAAGGTTTTATCAATATGACATGAATATATCTAGGGGCCATAGCTTTCCCCAATAACATCCGTCGTGAAAAATAGCATACATTGCGTAAACAACTTACTGTTGGGCAATTGGCAGAAAAGTGGGTAGTTATGCGATATTCATGGAAACGATCATGTGTATATAGGCATCACAACCATAAACAAATAGGTTGACTCCTTCTTTCACCTATTACTATTACTCCACTCATCGACCGCTATCGAGCATGCATCTAGAGTATTAAGTAAAACAGAGTAATGCACGGAGAAGAATGACGGGATGTAGACAAAGTATACTCTAGCACGATTAATAAACCCCATAGTTTTATCCTTAGTAGAAGAAACACAAACACACATCTTGTCCCCATCTGTCACTGGGATATTGAAATTTGCTAGATTGAACCTACCACAACGCACCTCTCTCACCGAAGAAATATCGATCTAGTTCGCCAAATGGTTTCAATTGATCAGAAAGAATAACGAAGCTACCATAATCATGCACATATAATCATATAAGTATTCAAAGGAGGCTCAAACATTTATCATGAATAATCTAAACATAAACCAACAATTCATCGGATCCCAACAAACACACCGCACAAAAGAAATTGTATTGAAAATCGAAGACAAAGAGATTGCCATCTAGGTACTCATTATGGACCGCTAGGTATGTGGTGAACTACTCACACATAGTCATGAGGGCACCAAGGTTGATAAAGAGGCCCTCCCTGATCGATCCCCCTCTGACAGGGTGTCGGGACGGAGCTCGAGATGGCCTCCCATCGAAACAGAGACTTGCGCCGGCGTAAAAGAGTTCTAGGACTCCATGTGGTGTTTTTAGGGTAGATGAGAATTCATAAGCGAAAGAATGGATTCGGGAGGGCCACGAGGGAGGCACAAGTCATCAGGGCACCCCCTCCCCCTAGGTCACGCCCTCTTGTTGTTTGGGCACCTCATGTGGCCTCCACACTTCCTCCGATGCTCGTTGGTCTTCCTTTGGTCCAAAAAAATAACCAAAAAATTTCATAGCAATTGGACTTCATTTGGTATGGAAAACCTGAAAAATGAAAACATGTAGAAAATAGCAACAGGCACTAGGCACGAGATCAATAGGTTAGTGCTAAAAAATAATATAAATGGGTAAGTAAATACCCCGAAAGTATTCTAGAATGATATTATATCAGCATGGAATAATAAAAAATTATGGATATGTTGTAGACGTATCAAGCATCCCCAAGCTTAATTCCTACTCGTCCTCGAGTAGGTAAATGATAAAAGAAGAATTGTTGATGTGACATGATATCCATGATGTAACCTTATGCATGTATCATCATAGAGAAACGTTGCATTAACAAACATCAACACAACAATACTTATGGGTATAAGCAATAAATCATTAATTTTCCAAAGTATACAATCCTCAAAGAATGTTTTACCCCCCCATCCATCTTTATTATACTATAAGGAATGGCTCCATCTTCAATACATTAATACAAATGTCAAGCACCATGGTGTCCAAGTCATGCAATTGGATCATACTTTTTCAATAGGCATCAACTTTTTATTCTTCACGCAATACATGAGCGCAAACCATTGGACAGAGCATAAAGGTGGAATAGAATATGGTGGTAGGTTTCAAAGGGGTAATATTGGAGAAGATAGTCTCACATCAACTAGGCGTACCAACAAGCTATGGAGATGCCCGTGGATAGATATCGATGCGAGGAGTAGTGATTCTCATGCAAATGATGCACAAGAGTTATAAGTGCATGAAAGCTCCACTGAAGCTAAGTGTGGCGTGTATCCAACTTGCTTGCTAATGAATACCTCGGTCATTTGAGGAAGCCCGTCATCGAAATATACAAGCCAAGTTTATGAGAAAGTGATTCCCACCAGCATATGAATGATACAACATGACACTCTCTTTGAGGCATAAGTGTGGTAAAGGAAAGTAGGAAAGTACCTTCTTTATTTTTCTCTCATTCATTTTTTTACGATGGACTAATTTGGCTTCCCCCATTTTTATTTCCTCACTAGGACAATTTTCAAATAATGATGATCATCACACTTTTATTTTCTTACCACTCAATATGAAAACTGATAGGATGATATGACTCTGAATGAATGCCTCTGGTAGTGTACGAGGATGTGCAAAGATCTAGCAGGAAATGTATCAAAAATATGATGAACGGTGTCTTTGCCAGAAAAACTATGTCAGCTATATATGATCATGCAAAGCATTATGATGATGAACGAACTAGTCATGTGAAGTAACGATGGCATTTGCTTGGCTATATATCTCGGAATTGCTATTGAAATGCCATGATAGGTAGGTATGGTGGCTGTTTTGAGGAGGATATAAATAGGTTTATGTGCAACCAAGTGTCTCACGTAATGGGGTTCGGATGCAACGGCTAAAGTTGCACCAGTCCTTAAGGTGAGAATGGGCGATGCACGGTACCGAAGAGGCTAGCAAATATGAAGAGGTGAGATTCTGTATGTCCATGGTGTCACATTAGTCATGAAGAACTCATATACTTATTTGAAAGTTTTATTAGTTTTATCACAAATCAAAGTACTATTTGCATGCCCCAAGGGAGAGGGTTGCTAGGAATTAACCATCGCACGACTCAGACTCAAAACAACTCTAGGATTTCAACGAGGAATAGAAATTCTCACACATCATCATCATGCCTTTTCAAAAAAATTAGATGAACAAGAAGTTTAACATCTCTTAATTTTGAAAGCTATCTGAATTAATAATAATTCACTCACAACTTTTACATATCAACACATCAATATCATTAACCCACAATTTCTCTATATGTGCTACATGATGGTTTCTATTATCACTCATTGAATATTCATTATTATTGATCTAGTTTTATGACCCATGCAAATTACAATCACTATTTGTCTAGCTCTCAAACAAATATAAGTGAAGGACAAGAGAATAATATTTCTATAAAATCTACACACCACCGTGCTCAAAAAGATATCCTTGAAGTACTAGAGCAACTGCTAAGCTCAGAAGATATAAGTGAAGCATATGGAGTATTCTAACAAATTTTGATGATGTGGTATCTCTCTCAAATAGGTGTGTCCAGAAAAAATGATTGTGGTAACTTGAAGTAAAATCAAACAAAATAAAATGATGCTCTAAGCAAAACTAATAACATGTAATGAATAAAAACATAGCTCCAAGTAACATATCGATGGATTGAGGAGAAACGAGGGGATGCCTTTTGGGGCATTCCCAAGCTTGGATGCTCGATTCTTCATATAATATTACCTTGGGGTGCTTTGGGCATCCCCAAGCGTAGTATTTTTCTGCTCCTCAACCCTTTGTCCATCAGGACAATACCCCAAACTAGAAAACTTCAATCACATAAAACTCAACAAAACGTCGTGAGATCCATTAGTAGATGAAACATATTAACTAATTTTAGGTGTTGTTACATGTTGATTCTTATTTTATTTAAGCATAGGGTATTGTATGTTTACTCCTCCATGGCTTATACCCTCGATACAACCCATAGCATCGTCAAAACAAGAAAACTACGCATGCAAACAGAGAATCTGACTGAAACAGAACAGTCTGCAGTAATCTATAATGAACCTATACTTTTTTAACTCGAACAATTCTGAACAATTAGGAAGACTTGAAGAATTTGTACATCAATTCTATGTAATAGTCAGCTTAAAAAGACGTTCCAGTGAAATCAGAGAAATTTTGCATTGGACGTCAAAGTTTCTGTTTTTGCACCGTATCATTCTACTCATCATGAAAATTATCCCAAAGGCTTTACTTGTTACAAAAACTATAAAAAATAAAAACACAATCATTATAGAGTCAATAATCATGTTATCACAAACTAACAGAAAATAAAAAGAAAAAATAATGATAACTATTGGGCTGCCTCTCAACAAGCGCTATTGTTTTACTCCCCTAGCTACGCATATTGCATAGTTTCAAGTGTTGTGATCCTTGTCATCAAGCTCCTTAATAATGCAACCATGCATAGTAGGAACAAGAGGATGCTCCAAAATATGATCCTTTATCATGGCTATGAAGTTGGAGTGGAAACTAATCGCTTTGAGATCTTCGTTTCTTTTGGTGGGAGGTGTACTAATGCTCTTAGGAACGTATATGAACTTGGGACTTTTATCTCGAGAAGTAGTAGCATCAGTTTTAGATGGTGTGAAGTAGGAACCTGCTTTGTCAATCACCTCCTCCATTTATCAATTCTACCCAAACCTTGTTCTACCCTCTCATCAATAATAATGCACTTTTCCTTTAAGGTTTTCAAATTCATTCCTACACGTGACCCAAGTTGAGTGATATGGTTATGCAATTTTTATCTAGTTCCTTAATGAGTTCGAGAGTAACCATTTTCATTCAATAGCATAAAGTCTTTTCATAACATGTTCCAAGGTTAAATTGGTATCATTAATGATAATGGGGGTGCTCTAACAAGATTTTCAATGGCATGATAGGCGTCCCAAATGTGACACATTAAGAAATGCCAACCGCTCATGGTGTCAAGGTAAACCTATACCAAGTTGTCACATCAATATAAAAATTATGGAGCAAGGTAGTTGTTGATAGCTTATTAGTTGCAATATTTTGAGCATAGCAAATCCTATACCATGCATCTTTTAAAAAATTGAAAACATCATTATTGGGAGTAACGTGAACAAAGGAAGAACTAGACATGACTTCAAACAAGAAGACAAGTAGAAAGAGTAGATAAATATTTTTGTATTTTATTTTTTATGAGACAAACTAAATATACAAGAAAATAAAAAGAGGAACAACTGAATGAAATTTTGTGTGGAGTTACTTGGTAGTTCGTGATGATATTTCACGCCAACGGCACGAGAAATCCTTCTTTAGACTTGTGATCTACCTTGGGTTTTCTGTGAAGAGGAACGAGTTATCGCAGCACAATGTGGATAAGTATTTACGTTAGGTATGAAACCAAGGTCTATCGAACCAATAGGAATATGAACCACAACCGTCTTCAACGGCTACACAGAAGAGAACAATGAGCTTGCACCCAACACGGGCAAGAGGGTTATCAAGCCTCTTGTCTTGTTATTTGCAAGTAAGTGAGGTGTGAAGATAATTGTTGATAAGAAGATAAAATAAAATCAAGTAAGTGTCAGTAAGGTAATGATGGTTTTATCAATTTGTTGTGAATAGACCCGGGGGCCAAAGCTTTCCCCAATGGAATCTCTCATGAAAAATAGCATACGATGGGTAAACAACTTAATGTTGGGCAATTGACAAAAAAGCGGATAGTAAAGCGATATACACGGCAATGATCATGTGTATATAGGCATTGAGTCCATAAAAAAATAGGCCGACTCCTGCCTCCATCTGTTACTATTAATCCACTCACCGACCGATATCCAACATGCATCTAGAGTATTAAGTAAAACAAAGTACTCATGGAGAACAATGACATGATGTAGAAAAGTAAACTCAAGCAATATGAATAAACCCCATCGTTTCATCCTTAGTATCAACGACACAAAGACGCACCTTGTCCCCTTCTGTCACTAGGATATGGAAATTCTCTAGGTTTAACCTACACCAATGCTCCTCTCTCACCAAAGAAATTACGAAGCTATCATAATCATGCACATAAGAATCATATAAGTATTCATAGGAGAATCAAATATTTATCATGAATAATCCGAATATAAACCCACAATTCATCGGATCCCAACAAACGGCCGCACAAAAGAAATTACATCATATGGATCAAACCAAAGAAGTGATGATCATTGTTTTGAAGATCAAAGAGAGAGAGAGATTGTTATCTAGGTATTAACTATGGACCCGTAGGGTTGTGGTGGAGTACACACATCATCATCGCAAGGGCAGCAAGGTTCAAGAAGAGGCCCTCGGTGATCGATGCCCCTCCGACACGGTGTCGGAACAGAGCTCCAGATGGCCTCCCATTGAAATAGAGACTTGCGACGGCGTAAAAAGTGTATCGGGACTCCCTGTGTTGTTCTTACGGTACATGAGAATTTATAAGACAAAGAACGGACTTGGGAGGGCCACAAGCAAGGTACTAGCAATGAGGTCACCCCCCAGGCCGCGCCCTGTTAGCTTGTGGGCCCCTTGTGAGGCCTCCAGCCTTCTTCCGATCCTCATTGATCTTCTTTTGGTCCTGAAAAATCACCAAAAAGTTTCAAGGTAATTGGACTTCGTTTGGTATGGAAAACCTGAAAAGAGAAAAGCTCGAGCCCCGGTTGCAAGTCGATGGTGGACTGGCAACTGGAAAAAAGCTCGAGCCCCTATTGTAAGTCGACGGTGGACTTGCAACCAGGGGAAAAAAAGGTCAGGGCTCGATTGTGAGTAAAGAGCAGACTTGCAACTGGGACAAAAATAGGTTGCAACTAGGAAAAAAGTATTGGGCCTGAGTTGAGAGTCGAGTGTGGACTTGCAACTAAGGCAAATAAAAGGTCCGTACCCAGTTGTGAGTCAAGGGTGGACTTTTAACAGCTAAAAAAGGCCAGTCCCTAGTTTAAATTTGGGTGTGGACTTGCAACTGGTATAATCTCCAACATAAAAAACATCATAGAAGATGCATATGGACTTCATTTTTGATGAACTCGAGCTTGTCACGAAGATGACAATAATCTCTAAAACTCATAAAGAGAAACAACAAACAAGAATGAAGAAAGATGGTGCAAGGATGCAAATGGTTTGAGATCTCAACAAACTATACGATCAAGCTACTTGCTTGAGAGCCCCCTTGATAGTATGACTATCAATCCTATAAGGGTAAACATTTTATTTGCGCGTAGTCGACTTGAGCTAGATGATGATGATATTTTCCTACTCAATATGGAGAACCTTTCTTAATTGCATCGGCTCGATGAAACAAAGAACGAAGAAAATTGATGAATACCAAGAAAGAAACATAATAATGGAACAAAATAAAAAGAAAAAAATAGGAATAAAAAACAATTAATACTGATAAAATAAATTAATAAATAGTCAAAATGAAAACAAAATTAGCATTAGAAATTAAAAAAGTAGAAAATAAAAAGGGAAAGTGAAAAAAACATAACCGACTCATGCATCTCTACCGTGCACCCTAGGATGGAAAACATTTGCAAAAGCTCTGTGGAGGAACAATAGGCCAACAAAAACAAAAAAGTCCCATCCGCGTGCACATGGTGGACTAGAGAAAACAAACAATGATGCAAACACATGCATCGACATGAACACAATAGATCGCGAAAAAACAATGGACGCAGGCCAGCGCGCTTGACGACGGACGTGAACGAGTTCATGAGGTGAGACGGACAACTTTTGCAAAAATTAGAGTCAAACAAGACCAACGGTTTTAACTCAGGGTCGACCCTATGTTTCGAAAGGCCCTAGGGAAAACTCAATGACATGGGGGCCTAAGTACTTCAACTATATGTGTGTGTGGGTGCATGCGCTCCATAAATTATATAACTTCATTTGCATGGTATTAAAGTAAACTTCTAGTTACACATCAAGTTGGACAATGTCATATTTATGTCTACTACGCAAGTTTCATTATCATAGACGTTGTTGGAACTCGAAGTGCACAGTTTTGTAGTATAATAGCAAATTTCCCTCAAGTGGATGACCTAAGGGTTATCAATCCGTGGGAGGTGTAGGATGAGGACGGTCTCTCTGAAACAACCCTGCACTCAAATACAAGAAATCACTTGTGTCCGAAACACACCCAATACAATGGTAAATAGTATAGGTGCACTAGTTCAGCGAAGATAGGGTGATGCAAGTTTAGTATGGATAGTATAAATAGATTTTTATAATCTCAATTAATAAAAACAGCAAGGTAACAAGTAGTATACGGCGAGCTAAATGATGTATAAATGCTTAGAAACAAGGCATATGGTTCATACTTTAAATACTACAATATCTCAACAATGCTAACAAAGTAGAATCATATGATATAATCCCTCAACATGCAACAAAGAATGACTCCAAAGTTTTTATTAGAGGAGAACATAATAAGAAGTTTTCGTAGGTAGCGAACCACCTCAAAGTTATTCTTTCCGATCAATCTTTGGCGTATTCCTATAGGTGTCACTAACAGCCCTAGAGTTACTACTAAAATATAACATATGATACATATCAATCAACACTAATGCCACTTAGATACTCCAATGTCACCTCAAATATCTGTGGGTTAATTATTCAACATGCATCAAGCAATTTCAGAATCATCATATTCAATCCAACACCAAGAACTTTGAAGAGTACCCCAAGATTTCTTTTGGAGAAAGTAGAACAAGAACGTGTATGAACCCCTATGTATAGATGACCCAATTTTCACCACGGGAATCTGCAAGTTGACTACCATGAGATATCAAAGGGAAAGATTCAATTCATCACAACAATATAGGAAGGAAGAAACGCCATATGTTCCAACTATATAAACAAAGCCCATGATACATCAAGATTGGGAAATCTCAAGAACACGAGAGAGAGAGAGAGAGAGAGAGAGAGAGAGAGAGAGATCAAACACATACTGTCATGGTTTTACCAGGGCAAATGTCCTCGTGATTGGACTAATACTAGGAGCCATCACAACTAGGTGGTTCCTTGGTTGGGGTTGATTGGGAACGGGAGGCGAGATTTTACCTTGGATCGGCCCCTCTGATAGAGGTAAGCCTAATTTTTCTTTTGGTGTTATTGATGACACTACTATGGGATGGTCCTAACGAGACACCACAATCAGAGACCCTTCGACGCATTAATCGCAAACGATGCTATAAAAAATCCGTCAAAAACGATGCAAAACATTTGCGATGGCGGAGACACCAAGCATGATTCGGATTTGAGTTGTGTGTGCGAAGTGTGGCATATGGTTCACTCCAATGAACTGTTTGCGATGAGGCAAAACAATAGAAACGGAAAGCCAGATGAAGGTGTGTGCGATATACGGCATACAGTTCACTCGTATGAACTGTTTCGATTACGCAAGACAAAAAAATGGGAAACCAGATGAATGTGTGTGCGATATACGACATAAAGTTCCTCCATATGAACTATTTGTGATTAGGAAACACAATAGAAAAAGTGAGACTGATCAATGTGTGTGCGATATACGGCATACAATTCACTAGGGCGAACTATTTTCGATTAGGAAACACAACAGAAATGGTTCAGTTTAGCAAGATGTGTGTGATATGCAGCATACAGTTCACATAGATGAAATGTTTGCGATGAGACAAGAGAGCACAAACATTTTGCAATGAGAAAATATAACTGATGACCAACAAGTATAGGGTATCAATCATAGTCCTTTCGATAAGTAAGAGTGTCAAACCCAACGAGGAGCAGAAGGCTGTGATAAACGGATTTCACCAAGGTAATAACTGCAAGCACTGAAAGTAGCGGTAACAAGTGATTGTGTAGCAGGTGAAATGTAGCAAGCAAAAACTAACAACTAACAAGTAGTAGCAACAGTGCAGCAAGTGGCCCAATCCCTTTTGTAGCAAGGGACAAGCCTGAACAAAGTCTTATAGGAGGAAAAACGCTCTCGAGGACACACGGGAATTTCTGTCAGGCTAGTTTCATCATGTTCATATGATTCGCGTTCGTTAGTTGGATAGTTTGTTATGTGGGTGGACCGGCGCTTGGGTACTGCCCTTACTTGGACAAGAATCCCACTTATGATTAACCTCTCTTGCAAGCATCCGCAACTACAAAAGAAGAATTAAGACAAAATCTAACCATAGCATTAAACTAGTGGATCCAAATCAGCCCCTCACGAAGCAACGCATAGACTGGGGTTTAAGCTTCTGTCACTCCAGCAACCCATCATCTACTACTACTTCCCAATGCCTTCCTCTAGGCCCAAATATGGGAAGTGTTATGTAGTCGACGTTCACATAACACCACCAGAGGAAAAGACAACATACAACATATCAAAATACCGAACGAATATCAAATTCACAAGACTATTATTAACATGACTAATCCCATGTCCTCAGGAACAAAAGTAACTACTCACAAAACATAATCATAATCATGATCAGAGGTGTAATGAATAGCATCAAGGATCTGAACATAAACTCTTCCACCAAGTAATCCAACTAGCATCAACTACAAAATGTAATCAACACTACTAGCAACCTTACAAGTACCAATCGGAGTCGTGAGACGAAGATTGGTTACAAGATATGAACTAGGGATTGGAGAAGAGATGGTGCTGATGAAGATGTTGATGAAGATGCCTCCCCTACGACGAGAGGAGTGTTGGTGATGACGACGACGACGATTTCCCCCTCCCGGAGGGAAGTTTCCCCAGCAGGATCGTCCTGCCGGAGCTCTAGATTGGATCTGATCAAGTTCCGCCTCGTGGCGGCGGCAAAACCACGAAAAAGCTCCCGTCTGATTTTTTTTCTGGACCAAGACCCTTCATATAGCAAAAGAGGGGGCTAGTGGGCCGTCACAGAGCCCACCGCCCCCCACTCCGCCACTAGGGGGGGTGGTGGCGGTTGCAGGGCTTGTGGCGCCCTGGCAGCCCCCCTCCGGTAGTTCTTTCGCCCAGTATTTTTTATATAATCCCAAAAAAATCCACGTAACTTTTTAGGGCATTTGGAGATGTGTAGAATAGTGGACTAAGATTTGCTCCTTTTCCAGTCCAGAATTCCAGCTGCTTGAATTCTCCCTCTTCAAATAAACCTTGCGAAATAAGAGAGAAAAGGCATAAATACGGTACCACAAGTAATATAACATCCCAAAAAGCAATAAATATCAACATGAAAGCATGATGCAAAATGGACGTATCAACTCCCCCAAGCTTAGACCTTGCTTGTCTTCAAGCGAAAACCAAGTTCCATAAACATGTCCACATGTTTGGGGATGAAGGTGTCGATAAAACATAATATGGACATGAGGGCATCATTATCACACATAGAACATCAATAGATCATAAAGACTCTTATGGGAAAGTAACAATTCCTTCACAAAGTAAAGCATGAAGCAAAAACCTTACCGAGAAGTAACCAACAATAATCCATAGTCATTGAAGGAATTGCAATTTATCACAACATCAGGAAGAGTCAAATAAGAGCTTGTAAGGCAAATCCACATACTTAATCATCTCTTTTGTTTTCGACAATTGTTACAACTCATGTGGTACTCATGGTGTCAAAGTTTCAGCTGGACACAGAGGAAGATAGGGGTTTATAGTTTTGCCTCCCAACTATTTACCTTAAGAGTAAAGTCAACAACAATAAAGCATAAGTACTCAACTCCAAGTTGATATATGAATATAGATCTTCCCCAAACATGTGACAGTAGCCAAGACAAAGGCAAAAATAGGGAATTGGTGATGATCACCATGACTCTTACAAGGGCAAAAAGTAAAGGTACAAGATAGGCCCTTCGCAGAGGGAAGCAGAGGTTGTCATGCGCTTTTGAGTTTTGAATTCTTGTCCTCTTAGTGTGGAGGAACGTCACTGTATATTGCCTCCTGTGATAAAGAACTTTATTATGCAGTCTGTCGCTTTTATGTCTTCCTCATCACATGTTCGTACAAAGCTTATTTTCCACACACTAATAGATCATACATATTAGAGAGAAATTTTTATTGCTTGCACCGATGACAACTTACTTGAAGGATCTTTTTCAATCCATAGGTAGGTATGCTGGAGTTTCATGGCAAAACTGGTTGGAGGTTTATGGATGCACAAGTAGTATCTCTACTTGGTGCGGGAGTTTTGTCTAATACGAGGTGGAAGCAATCGTCACATGCTAAGGGATCTCTAATCATATAACATTGTTTGGAACCAAGCAAACACAATTAGTTATGTTGTCTTCGTTGTCCAACATCTACTCCTAAGCATGTAATACTTTGGTGAGTGCTCACAATTGTAAAAAGTGTCTAAGATGATATATTTATATGTGAACCTCTCTTTCCTTATTACTTCTTATTAATTGCAACAATGACTGAGGTCTATGTTGATTTATGCTCAACAAGTTTCAATCATCATACGTGTCATAAGTGATGTTATCACTTTCCATAAGATCGTCTCATGATCTTTCATGCTATCATTCTTTTTATACTTTTGATCATGGCACAAAGCAAAGCCTTTGACTAAGATACTCTTTATTATATAGCTCGTAAGCTCGAATACATCGGGGGAGAGACAAAAGTAAAAGAGTCAAACTAAAAACTAAAGACTTATTCCTCTAAGAGAAGAAATCAAAACTAAAAAGGAAAGAACTAAAACAAATGTAAAAGCTATAGATAAAAAGGTGATACGATACCAGGGCAACTCCCCCAAGCTTGGCAGAAGCCAAGGGGATTGCCCATACCAATGCTTAGTTGTCTTCCTTCAGTGGTGATGGTGGTGGAGTTGTTGGAGTAGTCTGATCCTCCGTCTTCCAAGGCATAGGTGCTCCATCATGGCAGGATGAACGAGTCGCCGGAATCCTCAAATCTGCAGCCAACCTTATTGATTTAAATCTGTACTCATACTCACAGTTTTGGTTCTGCGGGTCATAGATCTAGCCCTGAAGTTGATCAACCTTGTCATAGAGCCTGGAGAGGTGTTTCCCAATATCAATGGCATCCATCTTGTGATTGCTAGTGAACTGTGTGATCATCGTGTGGTTGGCGTTGAGTCCACGCTCCACCATCCCTTGGCACTTGAAGACTTGTTGCTCCATTGCTTCGAGCCTCGTCTCCATGCTTCCGGTCTTCTTAGGCCCCTCAACATCACAGATGTGCAACATCCCCTCGCTTATCTTGATAGATTGAGGGTGTTTCAGCACTTCCGTGAGGTATGGATGGATGACCTTCTCGAAGATCTTGTCCTTAGGAGCGTTTGGGGAAGTCACGATGATCTAGATCTGCGGCAGAAACAAGCTCAAAACGAAAACAGAGGAAAACTGCGCGATACGGAGATCAAAACCTTTGGGTGAGTATATATTGATTTTTTCTGGACCAGAAGGAGTCCTCCGCAAGAAAACGGAGTCCGGGAGGCACACGAGGTGCCCACAAGCTTGCCCTCCGCCACCAGGGGGTAGGTGGTGATGGCAGGGTTTGTGGCCGCCTCATTCGCTCTCTGGACTGGTTTTTATTGTTCTAATTTTCCAAAAATTTGAAAACGGAGGAAATTTCCTATTGGAGAAGCGTCGGAGTCCAATTTTTACTGAAACAAATACCTCTTTGTTTTTAGGGTCTGAAACAGGCTGATAAACATCCCTTATATACTCCTCTGGAGTTATGACATTGATGTTATTGGTCTCAACATTTATGGGAGTACCAGAGATGTAATGCTTGATTCTTTGCCCATTTACTAATCTAGGAAAATGTCCTTCCGTGTTATTGATTTTGATGGCACCAGAACGATATACTTCCTCGATAACATAAGGACCTTCCCATTAAGAGAGAAGCTTTCCTGCAAAGAATCTCAAACGAGAATTGTATAGCAAGACATAATCACCTACATTGAACTGTCGTTTCTGTAATCGTTTGTCGTGCCATCTCTTAACCTTTTCCTTGAACAACTTGGCATTCTTGTATGCCTGGGCCCTCCATTCATCTAACGAGATGATATCAAACAACCGCTTCTCACCGGCAAGTTTGAAATCAAAGTTGAGCTCTTTGATTGCCCAATAAGCTTTGTGTTCTAGCTCAAGAGGTAAATGACAAGCCTTACCGTAAACCATTTTATACGGTGACATGCCCATGGGATTCTTATAAGCAGTCCTATAAGCCCATAGTGCATCGTCAAGTTTACTTGACCAATTCTTTCGAGATCTATTGATTGTCCTTTGTAGGATCAACTTGATCTCCCTATTACTCAACTCCACTTGACCACTAGACTGAGGATGATAAGGAGATGCAACTCTATGGTTGACATCATACTTAGCTAGCATCTTGCGGAAAACACCATGAATGAAGTGTGAACCGCCATCAGTCACCAAGTATCTAGGGACTCCAAATCTTGGGAATATGACTTCTTTAAGCATCTTAATAGAGGTTTGGTGATCAGCATTTTTACTGGGGATAGCTTCTACCCACTTAGTGACGTAATCCACAACAACTAAGATGTGAGTGTACCCATTGGAACTTGGGAAGGGTCCCATATAATCAAAGCCCCACACATCAAATGGTTCAATGACAAGTGAATAGTTCATAGGCATTTCCTGACGCTTACTGATGTTCCCTATTCTTTGGCATTCGTCACAAGACAAGACAAACTTACGGGCATCCTTGAAGAGAGTGGGCCAATAGAAACCTGATTGCAATACCTTATGGGCAGTTCTATCTCGAGCATGGTGTCCTCCATAGGCTTTGGAATGACACTTCTGCAAGATCTGTCCCTGTTCATGTTTAGGCACAAAACGTCTAATCACACCATCTACTCCTTCCTTATAAAGGTGAGGATCATCCCAAAAGTAGTGTCTCAAATCAAACAAGAATTTCTTCTTTTTCTGCTAGGTGAAACTGGGTGGTATGTATTTGGCTACGATATAATTTGCATAATCTGCATACCATGGTGCACTATGTGAAGTGCGAATGACATTTAATTGCTCATCAGCAAAGCTGTCATCAATAGGTAGTGGGTTATCAAGGACATTCTCTAGCCTAGACAAGTTATCTGCTACAGGGTTATCAGCACCCTTTCGATCAACGATGTGCAAATCAAATTCCTGTAGCAGGAGAACCCATCTGATCAGCCTAGGCTTAGCGTCCTTCTTCTCCATAAGGTACTTAATAGCAGCATGATCAGAGTGAATAGTGACTTTGGAGTTAACTATGTAAGATCTGAACTTTTCACATGCAAACACGACTGCCAAGAATTCCTTCTCTGTAGTGGCACAGTTTCTTTGGGCACCGTCTAGAGTTTTACTAGCTTACTGAATAACATTCAACTTCTCGTCAACTCTCTGCCCTAGAACAACACCAACAACATAATCACTAGCATCACACATGATTTCAAAGGGCAAGTTCCAGTTAGGTGGTTGAACAATAGGTGCGGTTATCAAAGCCTTCTTAAGTATTTCCAAGGCTTCCTCACAATCCTCATAAAAAACAAAAGGAACATCCTTCAGCAAGAGGTTGGTAAGAGGCCTAGAAATCTTAGAGAAGTCTTTAATGAACCTTCTATAGAAACCAGCATGACCTAGGAAACTTCGTATACCTCTGATATCTGTGGGGCAAGGCATTTTCTCAATTGCATCAACCTTAGCCTTATCAACTTCAATGCCTCTTTCAGAGATTTTGTGTCCTAAGACGATACCTTCGTTAAACATAAAGTGGCACTTCTCCCAATTCAAGACGAGGTTGGTTTCTTCGCATCTCTGTAAGACTCAATCAAGGTTGCTGAGGCAATCATCAAAGGAAGACCAGTAAACGGAGAAGTCATCCATGAAAACCTCGACATTTTATTCACAAAAGTCAGAGAATATAGCCATCATACATCTTTGGAAGGTGGCAGGTGCATTTCATAATCCAAAAGGCATACGTCTATAGGCAATGGTACCAAAGGGGTAGGTGAGAGTGGTTTTCTCTTGATCAGATTGTGCAACAGGTATTTGCGAGAAACCTAAATAACCATCTAGAAAGAAAAAGTGTGTGTGTTTGGATAGCCTTCTAGCATTTGGTCGATAAACGGCAAAGGATAATGATCTTTCCTGGTTGCCTTGTTCAGTTTCCAGAAGTCTATCACCATCCTATAGCCGGTAATAATCCTTTGTGGGATTAGTTCATCCTTATCATTAGGAACGACGGTGATACCTCCCTTCTTGGGTACACAATGTACTGGACTTACCCAATCACTATGAGCAACAGGATAAATGATTCCTGCTTCCTGAAGCTTTAATATTTCTTTTCTATTGACCTCTTTCATCTTAGGATTTAATCTCCTTTGATGATCAGCAACTCGTTTAAAGTCAGGATCGGTTTTAATCTTGTGCTCACATAGAGTAGGACTAATACCCTTGAGATCATCAAGAGTATATCCAATAGCAACACGGTGCTTCCTCAGAGTCCTTAGTAACTTCTTCTCTTCGTGCTCTGAGAGGAGAGCACAAATAATGACAGGATATATCTCCTTCTCATCAAGATAGGAATCCTTCAGAGTATCAGGCAACTGTTTAAGCTCGAGAACAGGATCACCCTTTGGTGGGGAGGATCCCCAAGCAGTTCAACAAGCAGATTATTCTTGAGAATAGGATATTGTTCTAAGACAATTTTATCTATCTCATCTCTCTCCTCCATATGCATATCATTTTCATGCTCAAGAATATATTGCTCTCAAGAGCAATAATTTCATCTCTACCAGATGACTCTCTTTCATGGGGTTGTCTTCCAAACTTGGAGAAGTTAAATTCATGAGACACACCCTCGAAACTAACACTGACAGTCTGCTTAATGCAATCAATGTGAGCATTGACAGTGTTGAGAAAGGGTCTACCAAATATGATGGGACAAAAGCTATCTTGTGCGGTACCAAGGACGAGGAAATCAGTAGGATACTTCATCTTACCACACAGGACTTCTACGTCTCTCACGATTCCCACAGGGCAGATAGTGTCTCTACTAGCTAGCGTAATACTAACATCAATGGGTTCTAACTCAGCAGGTGCAATCTCATCTTTGATTTCATCATATAGAGAACGGGGTATTGCACTAACACTAGCTCCCATATCACATAAACCATGGTAACAGTGATCTCCTATCGTAACAAAAACAATGGGCAGGCCAACTACAGGTCCGTGTTTGTCCTTCGCGTGAGGTTTAGCAATTCTAGCGGAGTCCTCATAGAATTTGATAACATGCCCATCTATGTCTTCGGCTAAGATATCTTTGATAATAGCAACACTAGGTTCAACTCTAATCTCCTCAGGGGGTGCAAGTGGTCTAATGTAACCCCTACTATCACAGTTGGAGCTTTAGAATAATCCTTTATCCTAGCAGGGTATGGTGGTTCCTGAGTGTGAGCACAAGGAACAACAGGATCACTAAAAGCAATGACTTTCTCCTCAACTAGATTGGTTTTGGCTATGTTTCTTTCTACAGGAGGATGATATTTAAACCACTTCCCTTTGGGAAGATCAACATGAGCAGAAAAAGATTCACATAGAGAAGCTACTACCTCAGAATCAAGTCCATACTTAGCGCTAAAATCTCTAGAAGTGTTTGCCTCAACAAAAGATTTAACGCAATCAAACTGGAAATTCATACCTCACTCCTTACCTTCCTCCAGCTCCCAATCTTCAGAGTTGCGTTTGATTCTTTCCAATAAATTCCACTTGTGATCAATATCCTTCTTCATAAAAGAACCGGTACAAGAAGTGTCAAGCATGGTACGATCTTCATGAGAAAGCCGAGCATAAAAGTTTTGAGTGATGATTTCTCTCGAGAGCTCAAGATTGGGGCATGAATATAGCATTGATTTAAGCCTCCCCCAAGCTTGAGCTGTGATTTCCCTGTCACGAGGCCAAAAGTCATAAATAAAGTTCCGATCATGATGTACTAAATGCATAGGATAGAATTTTTGATGAAATTCCAATTTCAACCGATTGTAGTCCCATGATCCAGCATCATCACATAGCCTATACCATGTCAACGCCTTATCCTTCAAAGATAAAGGAAAGAATTTCTTATTTACTTCATCCTCGGGCAAACCTGCAAGCTTCAATAAACCACAAACTTCATCTACATAGATCAGATGCAAGTCTGGATGTGAAGATCCATCTCCTGTGAAAGGATTAGCCAGCAGTTTCTCCAGCATACCCGAAGGAATTTCATAAAAGATATTTTCAGTATGTACCTCAGGTTGAGGAACAACTCCTCGTGCTTCCGTTCGTGGTGAATACACCTCGAACAAACTCCTCAAAGGAACAAGTTCCATAGTGACAAGTGGCAATAAATTTCAGCACAGTAAAAAAATGTTTCCTTACCAATTTCCACTTACCAAAGGCGCTTCACTCCCCGGCAACGGCGCCAGAAAAGAGTCTTGATGACCCACAAGTATCGGGGATCAATCGTAGTCCTTTCGGTAAGTAAGAGTGTCGAACCCAACGAGGAGCAGAAGGCTCTAATAAACGGATTTCAGCAAGGTAATAACTGCAAGCACTAAAAGTAGCGGTAACAAGTGATTGTGTAGCAAGGTGAAACGTAGCAAGCAAAAAGTAACAAGTAACAAGTAGTAGCACGGTGCAGCAAGTGTCCCAATCCCTTTTGTAGCAAGGGACAAGCCTGAACAAAGTCTTATAGGAGGAAAAACACTCCCGAGGACACACGGGAATTTGTGTCATGCTAGTTTCATCATGTTCATATGATTCACGTTCGTTACTTTGATAGTTTGATATGTGGGTGGACCGGCGCTTGGGTACTGCCCTTACTTGGACAAGCATCCCACTTATGATTAACCTCTCTCGCAAGCATCCGCAACTACAAAAGAAGAATTAAGACAAAGTCTAACCATAGCATTAAACTAGTGGATCCAAATCAGCCCCTCACGAAGCAACGCATAGACTGGGGTTTAAGCTTCTGCCACTCCAGCAACCCATCATCTACTTACTACTTACCAATGCCTTCCTCTAGGCCCAAATTTTGTGAAGTGTTATGTAGTCGACGTTCACATAACACCACTAGAGGAAAAGACAACATACAGCATATCAAAATACCGAACGAATATCAAATTCACATGACTATTATTAACATGACTTATCCCAGGTCCTCAGGAACAAAAGTAACTACCACAAAACATAATCATAATCATGATCAGAGGTGTAATGAATAGCATCAAGGATCTGAACATAAACTCTTCCACCAAGTAATCCAACTAGCATCAACTACAAAAAGTAATCAACACTACTAGCAACCTTACAAGTACCAATCGGAGTCGTGAGACGAAGATTGGTTACAACAGACGAACTAGGGATTGGAGAAGAGATGGTGCTGATGAAGATGTTGATTAAGATGCCTCCCCTCCGACGAGAGGAGTGTTGGTGATGACGATGGCGATGATTTCCCCCTCCGGGAGGGCAGTTTCCCCGGCAGGATCGTCTTGTCGGAGCTCTAGATTGGATCTGATCAAGTTTCGCCTCGTGGCGGCAGGGAAACCACGAAAAAGCTCCCGTCTGATTTTTTTCTGGACCAAGACCCTTCATATAGCAAAAGAGGGGGGCTAGTGGGCCGTCAGGGAGCCCACAAGCCCCCACTCCGCCACTAGGGGGGTGGTGGCGGTGGCAGGGCCTGTGGCGCCATGGCAGCCCCCCTCCGGTAGTTCTTTCGCCTAGTATTTTTTATATAATCCCAAAAAAATCCACGTAACTTTTTAGGGCATTTGGAGATGTGCAGAATAGTGGACAAAGATTTGCTCGTTTTCCAGTCTAGAATTCCAGCTGCCTGAATTCTCCCTCTATAAATAAACCTTGCAAAATAAGAGAGAAAATGCATAAATATGGTACCACAAGTAATATAACAGCCCAAAAAGCAATAAATATCAACATGAAAGCATGATGGAAAATGGACGTATCAATAACACAGAAGGTCACTACCGCTAATTCGTGTGCGATTTTTTGTGTACAAAAAACATTCCCAAATGCAAACTAGTTAAGCATCCAAATAACAAGATGATTGCATAACCTAATTAAGCATCTGGATACATAAGTGACTACACACATAACATTGGCGCGCACCTCAATACACTATTACATGCATAATAAACTTAGCCTAATAAAAGTATAAATATTTTGGCACAAAGTGAGTATGGGAAACAATGAACACATCATCTACTTCCTGTAATGCTTGCCGCCACCGCTCTGCCTGTAGCTCGATCGCTTGGTGTATTCAGGTAGGAGGAACTTCCTCATGTCAACGATCCACCTGAACATATCATAACATGTATACGCTTCCTTGGCCATGGTCTGGAGGTGATGCTCATCTAGTCTCTTCAGCCAGGCCATGTGCCACATAGCCTTGTTCTTCTCACACTCAGCCTTCATGCCTTCATAGTAGGGGTCGATGATGGCCTCGACCAGTTCAACGTGGGAGTCCATGTCCTTCTTCGTGCCCCAGATTTTGTAATGGCCGTGGATGTCGACAAGCTTCTTGCAGGCCATGCCCGAAGTCTTGAGCACCTTTGGATCATTGGTGGTGTCCACCGTAGCGAACCTCGATTCGAGGCTATTGAGAACCTGGTGAAACGCTCACAAGGCACTGTGGCCATGCAGCAGTGGTAGGGGACAACATGATGGTGCACACACAACTAGGCACAACCGTCGGTGTAAGCGAGGTCGAAGCCGACCAGTTTGTACTTGTCATCCTCAGCAAGCAACCGCTCCATAGTATTGATGGATTCCTCCACCATGATCGGGTCATTGGTGTACATCACCGTGACGTCCATCTTCCTCATGTGGGTCTGCACAAGATGCACGCCGAACTAAATTGCAGTGTCGCTGGATATCCTCTTTGTATGCATTGTTGAGGGTGTACTTATTGTGTTGTGGGGCACGATCGAAAGCGTCAAGAGGTTATGGTTAATGGCCGCGGGTATAAATGGGGGTCGGACGTCCTGGAAAACCGTCACGGGGCGATGCTCGTGGCGCAACCGCATGCATATGGAGCACCGAACGTGATCGTGGGCACGACCCAACCGTTGGTAGAGCGTCATACGGTTTACTCGGACAAACAATAATTTATTAGGGAACACAATAGAAAAGGTTCAACTTAACAAGATGGGTTGTGCGCCGGCACGAACACCTAGCAGAACGCACGAGAAAGACACGACCCGAGCGCGACTTGGCGCCTAAACAACAAGCACATCGCATGGACAGACGCAAGCAGAGCATGTCGTGGCCGCATAAATAGCAAGCAAGCAAATGCCTAATTCTTTCATATAGCAGTTGAACATAGCCATACGAAGGTGTGTTTCGGGCTTCGAGCCGAAAACCATCAACAAATTTTGAGCTTGTTTCTCGTCACATTCTAGATTCCCGCCCCATAAGTAATTGCTAATATATTCACACCGATCAAACCTAAACGTGTTCACACTTAGCTCCAGGCTACAAAAACTACTCACTCGAAAATTACTTCTCATTTTCTCTCCTCGTCACCCACTAAACAGGACTTTCCTGTCAAGTCGTTCTATCATAACCGGTAGGATGATTTTTGGATCGACATATAACCAGGGAGCAAAGGCCAAAGCCGCAGAAGCAATAGAGAGGTCTTGCCGCTACGCGGAAAATGTAGCAAAGATAACTTGGTGCGACACGGAGACATCGAGCGAGCTCTCATCAGCTGGCGAGGGCTCCCTCAAGCACACTCGCTGCATTAGCAAACGCTAAGAATTGGTGGTCCTGAAGTCCTCGGCCATCAATGATGCTAGTCTCGCTCGCCTAATTAGGCATGAGGAGCTGGTTGATAGATTGGTGAAGCTACTCAGGATTAGCGATGCCTCGGCTGAGAAGGCGACCAGCCTCGTCGTGCGACTCATGGGTGACAATGCAAAGCTGATCAAGGAGCTCAGGAAGAAGAAGGAGGAGGCCACCGGCTCGAAGAAGCTGCATGAGAAAGGAGTGCCTCGGGGATGACGCTGAATGCGGTTGTCGAGGAACCCACGGATGACTTGAGGAAGCTCTGCATCGAGTGCGAACAGGAGGTGTATGAATCCGTGTCTGCTCTCAAGAAAAGTCATGATGATTTGAAGAAGGAATTGGAGGAACTTGTCGCCCGGGGATCCATCGAGGAGTAGAGACAGTTGCAACCTAGATCGATGTCTGCCATTTCCTTCTTCTCTTGCCCCTTGTCTTCCATGCCTTGCCGCGTGTGGCATTTAAAATTATCGAGAATATGTAAGACAATTATTTTCCGCGTGATGCTAAATTTGACCTTGCATTATCCTTTGCAATTTTATTTTGTCGTCCTATTGAACATTGCCGCATGTGGCATTTTAAATTATCCGGAATATGAGTCGAAAACAAGCTAAAATCACGTTTTTAGCGAGGCACGAACAAAGCAAATGCTTAATGTTGAGCGGGGCCATGGGATCAGAAGAGAACTCCCTCCGTTGAGGTGCTTTAATTAAATGCATGTTAAAAGTGACTCGGGCTGCTCGCACGCATCCCGTCGAGCCTGCACGGTGGACTGTTTGCGCTCGTCCCGTCAAATCAAATAGTTGCACGCATGCCATTGACTATGGTTAAATATTTTCACAAAATACAAAGAGGAACAATGAACAAGGCCCGAGGTAGTACTCTCTAGTAAAAAGAGGGATGCGTGGCCACACTTAAATCGGTATAGTAACACACACGGTTCAGAAAATACAACCGTTTGTGATAGTAATGTGTCAGCTATTTGTTTCAAAGGACTGCGTTGGGTATTAATGTGTGCGCCTTCTCTCAAATTGGACGATTTTTTTACCATGGCATAAATGTGCCATGTCATGAAACCATGCCAATTTTCATGATTTTTGGGTGAGTTTCCGATTTATTGGTATTTATAAACCAAGATTCTCAATGTTCAGGACGACGAGACCTACGTAATTCATTCACGTTTCATCAATGCGACACATTTACTATATTTCTAGCTATTTTGGTGGACTGGGGCATGTATTTGTAGTTCAGATTTAGAATACAATACAAGGCGAGAAGAGGCAGCAGCTAATTATCGTTTCGCCCACACGGGGGCACGTTTCAGTATCAGAACATCTCGCGAGAAGCTCCTGTTTGTAAGAGGTTTGAATAAAGATCGGCCCAAATAGGACAAGTCTTGTACCATGACATATATCTGCCAAGTTTTATGACTTTGTGGTGAGTTTTGGATTTACGGGGACATAAGAACTGGGATTCGGAGTGTTTGAGGCCGAGCTAGGACACCGATACAGTTGTAATCCATTATTATTCCTTGCATGGGACATAAACATGCACCCAAGGACACATGTATGATTTTTATAGACATTTTAATGCAACCGAGCATGTATTTGTAGTTAAAATTTGAATTATGGACATTAAGTGCCTAGAAAACTCACTTAATCTATAAAAAGGCCATACAAACCCTGAATCATTTCAAATTTCAGCAAGAATCTCATAGTTTCCCATGTTGCTTGCAGAAAAAATACAACGCGAGAAGAGTCAACGATTATCATTTCGCCCACAAGGTGGACACATTTCCCTATCGGAACCACGAGGCTTCTTGACAGAGAAGCTCCAGTTTGTAAGAGGCTTGTAATAAAGCTTACCCTAAAATGGACAATTTTTTTCCACGACAAATATGTGCCATGTCGTGACACCATGCCAAGTTGCACAATTTTTGGAAGAGTTTTAGATTTACGGGGATGTAAGAATCTAGATTCTCAATGTTCGAGGCCGAGCTAGACACTCGTACGGTTGTAGTCCATTCTCATTCCTTGCATGGGACTTAAACATGCACCCAAGGACACACGTATGATTTTTCTAGACATTTTAATGCACGAGAGCATGTACTTTTAGTTCAGATTTGAATTGTGGACAATAAATTCCTAGAAAATTCAACTAATTTATGAAAAGGCCAAATGAACCCAGAATAATTTCAAATTTCAGCATGAATTTCATGTTGTCCCATGTTGCGTGTAGAAAAAATACAATGTGGGAAGAGGCACCAATTATCGTTTCGCCCCCAAGGTGGACACGTTTCCCTATGGAACCATGTGGCTTGTTGAGAGAGAGGCTCCGGTTCGTAAGAGGCTTGTAATAAAGCTTGCCACAAAATGGACAATTTTTTCCATGGCACTTATGTGCCATGTCGTGACACCATGCCAAGTTTCACGATTTTTGTATGAGTTTTGGATTTACGAAGATTTAAAGACCGAGATTTTCAGTTTTCCAGGCCGAGCGAGAGGTCAAGATGGTCGTATTTCATTCCCATTCTTTGCATGGGACCTAAACATGCACCCAAGGACACATGTACAATTTTTTAGAAATTTTAATGCACTAGAGCATGTACTTGTAGTTCAATTTGAATTATGGACATTTAATGTCTAGAAAACTCAATTAATGTATAAAACGGCCAAACAAACCTTGAATAATTTCAAATTTCAGGATGAATCTCAAGTTTTCCCATGTTGCGTGTAGAAAAAAATAAAATGCAAGAAGAGGCAGCAATTACCGTTTCGCCCACAAGGGTGTCATGTTTCCATATCGGAACCACGAGGGTTCTTGCAATAAGCTTCGGTTTGTAATAAAGATTGGCCCAAATTGGACAATTATGTTACCATGAGATATATGTGCCATGTTGTGGCACCATACCAAGTTTCATGATTTTCAAGTGAGTTTTGGATTTACGGGGACATAACAACCAAGATTCCTAGTGTTTGAGGCCGAGCCAGAACACCGATACGGTTGTAATCCATTCCCATTCCTAGCATGGGACTTGAACATGGACCCTAGGAGACATGTATGATTTTTGTACACATTTTAATTCAATGTAGCATGTATCTGTAGTTCAGATTTGAATTATGGACATCAAATGCCTAGAAAATTCAATTAATGTATAAAAAGGCCAATGGACCTTGAATAATTTCAAATTTTAGAATGAATCTCCTCATGTCCGATGTTGCCTCTAGAAACATAATACAAGGCGAGAAGAGGCGGCGATTATTGTTCCGCCCACAAGGCGGACACGTTTCCCTATTGTAACCACAAGGCTTCTTGAGAGAGAAGCTCCGATTTGTAATAGTCTTGTAATAAAGCTTGGCCCTAAATGAACAATTTTTTTCCACGAAAAATATGTGTGATGTCGTTAGACCAAGCCAAGTTTCTTGATTTTTGGATGTGTTTGGGATTTATGGGGATTCAAAAATAGATATTCTCAGTCTTTGAGGCCGAGCCAGGCGCCGAGACGGTTGTAGTTCATTTCCATTGTTTCTATGGGACCTAAACAAGCATCGAAGGACACGTGTATGATTTTTTTAGCCCTTTTGGTGCACTGGAGAATCTATTTGTAGTTCAAATTTGAATTATGAAAATTAAAGTAATGCTTAGAAAACTTAATTATAATGTAAAAAACGCCAAACGAACCCTGAATATTTACAACGGTTCGGGTCAACTCTCTGCTACCCGTGGGTAAGCACTGTACGCACGCATCATGCTAGCTCGCTCTTCCATCTTTACTAAGTTTTCCATATTATTTGTGTTATATATCCAAACACGCTACCGTTTCCTGCCAATCCTCCCGTCGGTTTCCCTCCTCTTCTCCCATCAGTTTTCCGTTGCAAGTGTCAATGCTCATATAGTAAATTTCCAGTAGCCGAGGCATTTGAAGCGTCGCCCTCCCTCGTCCACCACCATCTACACCCACCATTACTAAATTTTTCAATAGTCGCGGCTTATCTTCAAAAAACATCCCATGTTCCCCCTTCTCCCTCCACAGCCCCTCCCCTAGTCCTACCTCCCACACTAACCCTAGATCACCGGCACCGCCACCGCAGGCGCCTCCAACCCCTGCCGATCTACCCGTGCCTCCTAGCTTTGATAATAAATCTCACGTTACCCAGCGATTCCCATTCTGTCCCCCCTGAGTTTTTAGATGAGGCATGTGGTGTCCTTTCCAGATCCACATCCGCTACTCCGCAGAGTCATGGCCTAAGCCTGACCTTGTATCCCGGGGAGCCCAACTAGTGTTTGGCAAAAAAGAGGTTTATCATGGCCTCTCCGATGTACATTGGCGAGCTGATGACCGTTCATCCCGACCTGTCTATCCCGGAGCAACACCTCGCCGCAGAACCAGGCGAGGACGTTGACTACGTTGCCATGTAGAAGGGTTCACGTCAGCGCCTAGCGTATTACTGTATCTCCAGAAAGCTGGTTACGACATCGAGCTTATCGACAGCGACGGTTTCACACGGGCCATGTCACAATGTTAAGTGGTCCATCCCCAACCCTTCTGGTTCAACCAGTGTCGATCTCTTTAAAGGCACTTGTCGTGGAACAACATGAGCACTTATGGAGCCTACGGGCTCCTTACGGTTCTGCTGGGGGAGAAGGATGCATGAAGGGCACACCTAAGGATCGGGGAAACAGTCGTTTTTTACCCAGGTTCGGGCCGCTCGAGGGCGTAAAACCGTACTCCTGCATCGTGTTGATGGTATGAAGGATGACGGTTGAGTAGCATCGATTGTCCAACAGGCTAACCTCCCAAAATGCATGCCTAGGGCCTCCTTTTATAGGTGAAAGGGGACTCCCACAGGGGCAACATTGGATTTTCACGGGGTGTACAGTGCATGCACAAGTCATACAGTAAGCTAGAGCGGTTCTCGCGCCTTAGCAGACGCATTGAAGGCTTCGTCAGGTGCCTCAGAGATGGGATAAGCGTGCGTCCCATCGGTACTGTGCTCCCCATATTGTGCTTGACATGCGTCGACTGGAACAACACGTATCAAGTCACTAGGGGGGGCAACTGGCTTTTGGGCTGGCACGCCGCTCTTCGGGGCCCTACCGGGCTCGTAGTGTGCTGGTGCGCTGGGAACTCCCCACGCAAGGAGCTTGCCGGGGCCTTGCTGCCTTCCACCCGGAAGAAGGGGCTTGCCAGGGCCTTGTCGCTAGTCTTTGATCTTGGGGCTCCGGGGGTGTCCAAGGTATCTTCCGTGAGAAATTTGGGAAAGCGCCCTCCCGATGTTAGCTTGCCAGTGGCTCTGCTTGCCCCTGGCCTGGGTTCTGTCGGTTCTCTGCCAGCCTCCCCCGGAAAAAGGGCTTGCCGGGATTAGCGTCGTACCGCCTGCCCGAGAGGTTCCTGTAGGGTTTTCCCCAGCCCGTCGGTATTCTTGGCAAGGCTTGTCGAGGGCTACTACTGCCCGTGCACAAGTCAGGGGCGCTAAAGAACCCTTCTTTAGTGCACCGACAACACTGCCACTGATCTCCTCCGCCATGCGGTCAAGGATTTGTGATCCTTGCACGCCATCGAGCCCATTCTGTCATTTCTGAAGGACATGTATTGCGGTGGCGGCTTGGGATCCTCAATGGCCATGTCAGATCTCATCGACCAAGATCATGAGGTGGGAAGCCATAAAGGATCTTCCAAGGTGAAACAGTGCATGTGCGACATCAGAGAGCGCACCATGGGTGTGTGCTCTTCCAACTGGAAGGGTCCCGTCCACGACAAGTGAGGCAACATCCTATGAGAAAATATTACTTTTTCTAACTAGCCAAACCATACCATTTTTGTAGTACATGTTTCCATTCGGTGTTTTTAACAATGTCGTGTTTAATTATTCCAGTTATGCAAAAACGCAATAGTCAATAGGACTCTGTGATGTTTAAGTATGAATTATCCACTTCAGTTTCACGAATGCCTATATATGGTTGTTTATATTGAGTTGATGCTTTTTTATCTGTATTTGGTTGTTAGGTTGGTTGCGATGAGCATTTGTTTAGATTTCAAGTAGATGCCTTTTTATGTGTATTTGCTTGTTCGGCTGGTTGAAGTGAGCATTTGTCCAGTTTTCAAGCATATGTCCTATTTATCTGTATTTCCTTGTTAGGTTGGTTGTAGTGAGCCTATATCCAGTTTTCAATAGCTATATTTGGTTGTTATACTGAACATATATGCGTGTTTATCTCAGTTATTCATAGTGTGATGTTCATTATGTGCAAAACGGAACTATGTAGTTTGATTTCATCAGTACGAGTTGAACGACTATATTTGGTTCCTGCCATATTTGAAGTTAGTGTTTGGCCAGTATTCAAGAAGATACTACACGTGCTATTTGTTTCAGTTATACACATTTATACAATGTTATGTTTAAGCATAAGCTATGTTCTATTCATTTTCAACAATACCGATTTGAATTACAATATTTGGTGGTTGTTAAGCGTGTTGTAGTTAACAGTCCCTTCCATTTTATATCCGTTTTATCGTTTGGGCATGATGTTGTTTACCTTGGCAATATTTGTTTGATGTTAAGGTTGTTGTACTTATCATGCATTTCCACTACTTATGCAGGACAACAACGGGAGTAGCCAGCATTTTCTGCCGAGGTTAGTTTCATCCGTCGGCTTGAACTCCCCCGTTGTTCCATAATGTAGTGCATATAGATCCATGCTTGGACACTTTTTATCTTCTAATATTGATTTTTTACTTGTAGGTACATATGTATTTGGCAATGATCCATGCATCGACCCTTTTTGTGTATGGGGCAATGATATATTCACGAGCCAGCATCAAGTGGGGTACCTAATGACGATAATTAGCAAAAAGATACGAACGGTGGCAATCATATTATTTGTTTACGCTCTATCCAACACAACAGTAAGCTATAGGATGGTAACTATGAACTCTCAAGCCTTCTCTTTTTTACTTCCCACAATGAGTTATTACATAACAATGTGTTAATCTTTTTCGTATGCAGTGGTTCCTCTCGGATTTCGGGCTCCGCAAAACCCTAATGATTCAAACTCAGGGGCGTGTATGAAGATCTCTCACAGCCTACCCTCGTCTAGCTCTCTACTCGATGGGAACGGCGAAGAACTCACTCGATGGTGAGGAAAACACAGAACACAGCAGTTTACCCAGGTTCGGGCCGCTGTGAAGCATAAAACCCTACTCCAACTTTGGTGGATTACCTCTCAGGGAGGTTGGTGGATAAACTAGTATAGTGTTTGGGTGCCTCCGAAAGCTGGGTGACCTTGTGTGGTGCTAAAGGGTGAAGGAATTGTTCGGGGATCGATCGGATCCCCTCCCTATGAAGCAACCTAACCTCTCTTTATAGCGGTGGCCCTGGTCCTCTTCCCTTATAGTTTCGGCGAGAAGGGATCCCACAATGGCCAATTTCGAAGGGGGACAGGGGAACATGCTTACCATGTCCAAAAGTGGTCATTACCTGCAAAGTAGCTGCCAGTGTTGTAGGGGCTGGATCAGGGATGACGTTGGTCCTGCCGGTGGGCGGCCAGGGTCTTGTTACACCAGAATGGAAACCTTTAGAAGATGCCTTGGTAACCTGCGTTCGTCCTTGCCCCCGTTGCACCAAAGGGGAAACTGCTCCGCTCTGTTGTCTGCTGCTCGCCTGTCCTTCCCTTGCATCACCCATGACTCATGCGGCTGGGCCTCGCCTCGGAATATCCGCCGCTCCGGAGGGGTCCTGAGGAGGCCCACTGCGGGTCTTGATGCTTCTCATCCTCGCGAGGGTTGGCCCCTAGCGAAGGCCTTGTCATGAGTGTTATCGGGCCCGTTGGTTTTAGGTCGATTAAGTGGGCCAGCCTTGGGCCGACGGCAGGCAGGTCTGGGTACCCCCATTTCCAGAACGCCGATATTAGCCCTCGGGCCGAAGGCGCGACTGGGTTGGCTTCTCGGCAAATCCTTGAGTGCGACCCGAAGCGTCGCGGGCCCTAGTTGCCTCCGGGCCAGGAGGCAAACGTGTCCGGCGGTTGTGTGGTGACACTCTGGCTCCTCGAGGCGCCCGGGGTGCGCCAGGCCACGATGACACGATCTCCAAGAACCGCACAGGCCATCAGTGCTCCCAATGAATGCCACAGGCACGTCCTAAGCACAGCCAACGGCCTTCGCGGACGTGACCGCTCGGTGGATGGGTGAGGCGACATGAGCGGTAGCGCTCCCGTCGGCCCACCTCACAACCGTCGTGGGGCGCGTGACGCTCGCGCTCCCACGACGGTTGGTGGCCGTGGCTCGCCTATAAATCTGCCTCGCCCCCTCCAGGGGGGAGGCACCGCAACCTTCAGGTCCCTCTCTATTTCCTCTGCTCCCTGCAAAAAAACCTCTTCTCCCCTTCGTTCCTCGTCTTCATGGCGTCTCTCGGAGACGGTCTTGGCTGGGGGAAGCGTGCGGCCCCTCCTGCACCTTCGTCCGCCCCCGGAGGTAGCGGCGGAGGGCCCTCGGGGCCTCCGTGTGTCCGTCACCGCTAGGCTCTGGCCGGCGAGTAAGCCCCTTGCTTGTATCTCCTTTACTTGTCGCCTCATATGCTGCTTGATAGTTGATTTCCCCTCTTCTCCAGTGCGCCCTCCCCTAAGAAGCCCAACCTTGGCGAGCTTCAAGAGGAGGTGGAGGGGTTGCAGGCCCAGCTTGATGGCGCCGAGGCCGCCCTCCAGGCCACCCGCCAGGGCGAGGCGGAGGCCAAGTCGGAGCTGGCGTCGCTGCGACAGCAGGTCAAGGAGGCGACCGACGCTATCCAGGCCACCCAGGAAGAGGCATCGTATGCCCGGCCGATGGCATCACAACGCGCCAAGCAGTTCGCGGACATCGCCGGCCGAGCGGCTGCCGCGACGCGCCGATTCGTAGGAGAGGCCCCGACGCTGCCCAATGTGAGGAGCTTACAGGGGTTACCTCGCCTTCTTCGAGAAGGTGGTGGAGGCATTGGAGGCCCGCTTCTCTCGGGCGGAGGAGGAGAGCGCGTCCAGCACCAGCGAGATGCTGGGCCTTGCCTTGACGCTCGTCTTCTCCAACCCGTGCCACCTTGTCCTGGAGCTCGATCTCCATCGCATCATCGAGCCAGTGCCTGTTGTATCCCGGCGTCCTCTCCGAGATGAAGTCCTCCCATGCTTAGACGCCCTGGTAGAGCGGTACATCTAGGTGCCCGCCTCCAGCGAGTAGGAGGGCCCCAACGCCGCGCCTGCAGGCGCCGTGGGTGACGTCGGCAGCCCCTCCCCTTAGGCGTCCTCAGCTTCCGTGTCCTTCCCGTGTAATAGTGGATCAAGAACCCTGCCCTGTCGAGCATAAAATATTGTTCGTTACCTTCGTCGATGTCCTTTTTCCTTTTGCTCCTGAAGTGATGTCTTGCTCGTCGGTGGTCACCGCGGCTTTGCTTCGAGGTTGAGGGTCCGTAACTGCCCCAGTCATCACTCGGGGATGACGGGGGATGGGACCCTCACAAGGTCCTGTCCTCCCAAGACACCGATCGTGCCGCCGCACGCTCGGTCGATGGCCTCCTTCCTTGCAGCAGCTGAATCCTTAGGCTCTGCATCCCTTCGTTAGTACGCATGTGTTGAATTCATTGTTAGTTTAGAGTGAGATGAGAGGGTCCCAGTCCGAGACTGCGGGGTACTTAGCTCGTTGGTTTGCGCCGGTCCCCCCACGTAGTCCCTCCTGAGTACCTCCTATTTCGTTGGTGGGACGGGGTGAAGACCCTTTCAGCACTCTATGTCTGGAGGTCCCGGTCACCCACATTTCCCTGCCTTCGTAAGGCGCAACACGGTACCAAGGTTGTTCCTCATGGGGCAAGGCCCTAACCCGGAGGCCAGGTGGCCTTGTAACCAGTAAGGCTCCTGAGGCGTGTTGCTCAGGAGCCCCCTTTGACACCCAAGCCACTCTACGTCGTCAGGCCACGGTCTCGCACATTTCCCCACCGCCATTAGGCTCGCGCTTCACAGGGCGGGGCCCCTCCATTCCTGACGCCGAACAGAGCTCCCGGACGGCGCCAACATTGGCGATTGGCAATATTACGAGTAAGGCTCCTGAGGCGGTGCCCAAGAGACCCCTTCTGGCGCTCGAGCAATTCTACACTCCGTTCCTTTGGTCATCGCCCCATTAGGCCCTAAGGCCTCCAGAGACTCTTTGTAGTGGTATCAAGTTTCGGTCTGGACCCCTGAGCGGGGGTTGACCACTGAAAAATGTTTGCCCCTCGGGCGGCAAGTCCTTGCTTTCATGCTCCTTGATTCCTAGGGGCGGTGCGAAACGTTCATATCCAAAAATGGCTTCCGAATGTGAGGCTTTAATGTGAGCGAAATGGGAAAGCGCAAGAGAAAGTTTTCCCCCCATTTTGTTTTTCAAACGTCAGGCACTGAGAATTAAAAACCAAATTTTGAAATTGACAAGCTTAAGTTCAGTGGAAGATAGTTAGAAATCCAAGAAAAGCAAGCAAACTCCGCATCCGGACTCAGGCTGGCATAGTCATTGGTGGATTATATGTGTTTGCTTGCCATCCGCAGGCTTAGTCATTGGTGGAATAAGTTGATTGCCTCCGTCTACACCCAACACAGAGCATAGATCTTCCACTAGGCGTGGGGTGGACCCCTTCCGCATCCTCGGGGGGCCCTGGGCGAATACAACATCGGCTCGTTATTATGTGAGTGTGTCATGGTGAGGGTGTATATGGGAGGTCATGAGGATGCTTTGGCCTCGCGAGTGTCCCTACCCCCCAGGCATAGGGCCTGATTCCGGAAGTCATTGGTTGACTGTGTTGATTTCCTCCGTTTGTACACAGCGCGGAGCATAGGTCTTCCACTAGGCATCGGGTGGACCCCCTCCGCGTCCTCAGGGGGGCCTGGGCGTATACAACCTCGGTTCATTATTATCTGAGAGTGTCACGGGATGAAGTAGGTTCCAGAAGGATTGAAGGACGATGCAGAGGTGCGACGAGTCGATGCACGTCATGCGTGCTCATTCTCGTGATGCCGGTTAAGGGCTTTTCTATGTCTCTACGTCGACAAGCCCCAGTCCCGTACATTTCCCTGCCGTCGTGAGACGCCTCACGAGGCTAATGAGCTAACCAAGGTTCTTATACCATTTTGAGGTTATTATGGCATTTTGGAGCTAAATGGGCTAATTATGTCATTGTTGGGGAAATTTAGGCAAGGAGAATATGAAAGAGGAGAAGAGAAACCTACCGTAGTGGTCATCAAGGAGGAGAAACACCTGGAGAAGGGTCGTGCGATGACGCTCGGGAGTTATTGTGTTGAAAATATATTTCGCAATGTCTCAGTTAGCATGATGACACTCAATTATTAATACTAGTTTATAATGAAACTCACCGTGCCAATCAAAGAGAAGACGGGCATCGGCAGAGGAACTTGACCACTCTTCTCGCACAGACCCTCAAGAGTGGGTCGTATTAGTTAGTAATGAAATAGACATTACACACATGATTAGACTAATGTGAAAAAAAACTTACCACAAAAAGCTCGTACAGGGCCCGTTGACCCGCCTCATTCCGGGCCCTCTCGTCCTCAATCAATCGTGCCGTGGTTTGGTCCCTCTCATCAAGAGCAGCCTGAAGAGCATCCTGGCTTGCCAATCTCTCTTTCTCAAGAGCAGCCTGGTTTGCCGCTCTCTCTTTCTGAAGAGCAGCCTGAAACACCATTCCTCGTTACCACAGTAATGATCTATGGTGATACACATAATGAAATGGATGAAAGTTTTCTTAGTCCATACTACTAACCTCGATGGCAAGATCGACTGGCCATGGACGACGCGTTATCTCAGGACAGCTACTCGACTGGCGCGCCTTGATCTCTAGGAGAGTGAGTGGACAACGTATTATCCCATCACCAATGGCTATCGAGCCATGGGGCCTCCCGCCCCAGATATCATCACCAGCTCTAGATCCAAAGGTTCCTGGCTCGGGTTAAAGTCATCCCCTTTCATAGCCTTCCCCGTGTCCCTGTATGTCACGAGTTTGTGGTGGGATGATATGTTGGTGAAGTTATTTGGATCATCCAGGTCAGACTCAGAGAATGCCTTCTCATTCTTGTATTAGGTAGTATGGGCCATGCCATAAAGGTCGTACAAGTGTGGCATCTCTGTCTTATTGTGATGCGCCTAAAAGAGAGGAACAAAATATTAGCATGAAGAATGAATTGCATGAATCGTGAAGCAAATCACATACCCAGTTTAGTCCGAACTGAAGTAAGTTGGCCCTGCCTTAATGGTGTGTCACACCAATCATTTGGCTACGCCGATCCTTCGCATTCTCGTGGACGGCTCGCCAGCTGCCTGTGCACCACTCATCAACCAACTCCTCCCAACAATCCATCTTATCCGCACACCATCTCGGGGGCACCTGTAAGTTATTAGAAAGAATTTTGAGCGCTACGCCTATGAATGAAATCAAGAAAACTACGTAGAAGGACTTAAGAATAGGTAATTACCTTCATGTATTGCTCCTTCTTCAGAAACTTTCCGCGGCAATCCTTCTTCTGGTTCGTAATACCACGCGTGGCGTAGTAGTCTCGAATAGCCTGCGGCCGAGCCTCGTGGCATAAGTTCTGTAGTAACCGCCTACACTCGGCCTCGAGAACCTTGGCCCCCTCCTCCTCATATCCATCCTCACACCTATAGAAGGTCTGCAATCAAACATGAAAGCACCGATTATTACAATAATTCGCTATATTGTTAATTTTAGATTGTGTAAAAGGATAATTTACCCAAAAGCTCTTGATCACCATCTCGGCCCTCGTGTGGCACAAGACACCATCTATAATCTCCTCCGGCGTGGCCTGCGCAGCCTGGTAGTGCTCCGAGGAAAATCCTAGTGTAGGAACCCGACCCTCACTAAGCAACGTGACAAACCGTGGGAAATTTGTCCGGCAAAGCACACCAAGGACGGAGTTAGGCTTGCGGACTCCACGAGGGTGTGCCCATCCCCTGTAGTATGGTAAGGTCAACGCATTAGATATTTGAACAAACTTGAAGGCAAAAGCTAAAAAAATAGTAAATGTACTTACGTATCTCCTTCAGGTTTAATCACCGGCCTCTGCTCGCGGGTAGCCGGCACGACCGGGAGACGTGTACTACCACGCTTGTACACGGTGGCCCCGTCCACCTGCACATCGCCGTCACTATCCGTAAACTCATCCCCGCCATCCCCGCCCCCTTAGCCACCCAGACCCTCGGTCCAATCCAGCAACTCGGTCCGATCCGGCCAGGTATCCCATCCGGGCCTCTCCACGTCGGGTGAAGCCTCCGGAACCGTAGTCTTGTGGGCCGAATGCACCTCGACCCGAGGCTGATCCTGGACCGGAGTCTCATGGGACGAATGCCCGTCAACACCAGGCTCCTGGACCGGAGTCCCCGTAGCCTCCTCCGCAAACGGGTCGACCATAGTAGTCCTTTGCTCGGGTGAATGAACTGGTGGTGGTGGCAAGGACGGCTCAACAGTCCTCCTGGATCTTCCGGGGCCACCACCTCTCCCTGTACCTTTCCCCTTCTTCCCTACCCGACCAGCACCTCTTCCAGTGGGCAATGCCGTCGATGAAGAAGAACCCATGGGTGGTGTCGACAGACTGTCTGCCAAGGCTCTACGGAGAGATAGGGGTGGAAGGGAAGTACCACCCCTCGTGCGGGGCGGCTGGGAAGAACCCGTCGAGCGCTCTGGACCAGCGCCCACCATCTTTCAACACCAAGTGACCTGCCATGATAAAGATTAAAAGAAATTAGTACAACATAAAAAAATTGAATAACTAACATGAATAATAATATGTACATGAATAATAAAGATTAAAATATATATAATTTAAGTTGTGAATCTTACAAACTAATAATCATCATCAATAAATGCATCATCATCATCACTATCACGCATGTCTTCATGAATGACGTGCTCGTCGGGTTCAACGGCGTGAAGTTGTGAAAGGCCTTTCTTTAATCGTTGAAGCATTGACAGGTCATGCGCATCAGTAACCTCTACGAGTTCAAGGTCTTCTGGTTCCGGCTCAGGGGTGGAGTCGGATTCATTGCCTGTGTCTACTTCCATGTTCTTGGGTGAAGCATGGCGGTTCTTGAAACATTTCTTGGAAAGGCGTGTTTGTTGGAACAATTGTCCATCATATGTGTGGGTTAATGTGAGGTTCATAATCCTATTCATTTGGAGAGGTGGTCTGACATGTGGCGGCATTTCATAAACAACATACCATCCTTCCAGATTCTTATCCGTTTGGCATGCTCATGGTAGATAGAAAACTTGGGTCGCCTGTTGAGCCGGAATATAGACACTGGGAACATCTAAATGGGTGTTTGGATTGATTTTGACTAGTCCTATACGTTCATGAGTCCTTCTAGTCTCCTTCGGCTGGAACCAATAACATTTGAAGACTACGACGTTTGGTGGGTTTTCACCTTAGAATTGAAGTTCATAAATTCCTTCAACTCTTCCATAATACTCGATAACACCTTCGCCGATAGGAGAGACACCACAATTTGTAGATTTCCGGTCGGGCATAGATAGCTCTTTGCCAAAGGTACAAAAGAGATAGCCGTCGATGTTGTATTTCTCAAATGAACAGACCTTATAGTCAAAACCATTAGCGACTTGTCTCAATTCAGCGTCCATAGACTCTGAATTAGCCTACAAGTTTAATATCAAACGATTGTTGCATTAGCCACAAGTTAGACCAAGAAATGAAATGGTCAATTATTGATAATTACCGTTTGCTTGAACCAAGAGATGAAACCGGGATAGCCGCCTCCTGTCTTTGACAGAAGCTCATACTCTTCGATGGAATCATTTTCGATCACCGCTCCATCCGAGAATTTGGCGATGTAACGGCTGTTTGAAATATCCGGGAATAAGAGCAGTTCAGAGGAATTAGAATTTACGGGAAAATGTGCCGAGAACACACTCGATGTACGGCCGCACTTCTGTTAGGTTGTTGAAGATGTACAACGAAATGTTCCGCCATTCTTCGACATCCAACGTTATTGGTTTCGAAGCACCGGCTGGTGCAAGCTTCCCTCTGAATAGGCTGAGGTTGGACCCACCTTTTTTAGGGTCTGCATCATTGTGCCAAGGCTTTGGATTATGCAAATGATGACTTTTGGCTTTGTAGTGTGCTGTCACAAAATTTGCCACCTCCTCAGTAATGAATGCCTCATCCTTTGATGCTTCAATTCTACGCTTATTTTTACATTTAGCTCGAAGGCTCTTCTGCATCCTCTCAGTTGCATAGCACCAACGATCTTGCATGTGCCCACCCAATCTTGCCTCGGTCGGTAGATGTAAAATCAAATGCTGCATTGGATTAAAGAAGCCCGGTGGAAAGATCTTCTCTAACTTGCACAACAACTCCGGTGCAAACTCCTCCATGTCTTCTACCACGCTAGGCGACAATTCTTTTGCACAAAGAACACGGAAGAAATAGTTTAGCTCCGACAGTACTAGCCATTCATCTTCAGGAATAAAGCCACGTAACATCACCGGCATTACCCGCTCTAGCCATATGTGCCAATCATGACTCTTGAGACCAAATTTTTTAGTTTTTCAAGACTCACTCCCCTCTTTATATTCGCTGCATACCCATCGGGGAACATCAAGTAAATTTTGACCCACAAGATAATTTCCCTCATAGCTGGCCTTCCAAGATTGAACCAGGCCTTTGGCTTCGACCACTTCTGCTTTCCTTTGCCTTCTCGCATGTTTTGTAACGGTCTATGACATAGTGTCTCTTGATCGACTCTAGCCTTAGTATTATCCTTTGTCTTCCCATCTATGTCGAACAATGTACCAAAAATAGCCTCTCCTATATTCTTTTCAGTGCGCATCATGTCGATATTGTGTGGAAGAAGGAGGTCTTTGAAGTAAGGCAGATCCCAGAAGCATGGCTTGTGAGTCCGGGCGTGTTTTGAATTATACCCCTTGAAATACCCTGGACGCTCTGGATCAGGCTCGAGGGCGTTTAACTGATCCAGGATCTGTTGGCCTGTCAACGTAGGTGGTGCGAGTTTTTGACAACTTTACCTTTGGTAAAGTTCTTCTTGTCTTTTCTAAACTGATGGTCAGGATCCAGGAACTGTCTATGCAAGTCAAAGCAAGAATACTTCCGACTCTCCTGCAACCAATGAAACTGAAGAGCTGCCTTGCATTGGGGGCACGGGAACCTTCCATGCACACACCATCCAGAGAATAGTGCATACGCCGGCAAGTCATGCATAGAGTACATATACTACACATGCATTTTGAAGTTTTGTTTTCTAGCGGCATCGTACGTCTTGACCCCATTATCCCAAGCTTCTTCGAATTCATCCTTAAGCGGCTGCAGGTGCACATTCATATTCTTCCCCGGATAATTGTGCCCTGGAATTATTAACGTCACAAATATGTTCTTTCTTTGCATAATTTGTCCGGGGGGAGATTGAGTAGAATGAAAAATACAGGCCAACAACTATATTTGGTTGCCGTCATGCCGAAGGGATTAAAACCATCCGTGGCGATGCAGACTCGAGGATTCCTTGGATCTGCCGCTTTATCCTAATGCAATCCATCGAAATGTTTCCACGCTTCCCCATCCGATGTGTGTACCACCATCTTATTCCCATCCGCATCTAGTTTGGTTCTTTTCCCCAATTTGTGCCATGTCATCTGTCTGGTTGTCTCTTCAACCATGAAAAGACGTTGAAGTCTTGGTATGATTGGCATATACCGAAGAACACTAACTGCGATTTTGGTCTGCCTCTTCTCACCCATATCGTTGTCTACCACGATATACCCGCAAGACTCGCAATTGGGACAATAGTCCAAGTGTGCATATTCCTTCCTAAATAAGACACATCCTTTCTCACATGCATCTATCTTCTCATAGGGCATCTTAAGTACACGAAGTATTTTGTCCGACTGGTACAGGTTCGCAGGCATGACATGGCCTTTGGGTAGGAAGCGTCCAAATAGTGTCATCATCGCGTCGTAGCATTCTCTTCCCAAGTTGAACTGAGCCTTCAGAGCCATTACTTGTGCAATTGCATCCAGCTCACAGAGCTCAGTGTGCTCATGGAGAGGACGTTTTGAAGACTCCAACATTTCATAAAAGGCCTTTGCAGATTCCTCCATCTCATCTTCCGAATCCCGAGCATCATCAAAGTCTTACACCATGTCTTCGGTCCCAGTACCATGCTCGTCCGTGCAACGACGGACCACCTCAGCTGTTGTGCGTTGTATAGACTCACCATGAAATTTCCACACCGTATAATTAGGCTTAAAACCCGTCCTCTGCAGGTGTTTAATCATTACAGCCTCTGTCGTCTTTTTATAGTTGTCGCATCCAGGACAGGGGCAATAGTTTCTTTCCTGGCCATTTGCGAATGCGGCTTTCACAAATTCCTTTGTTTTTACAAACCATTCTTTCGTCATCTCTTTCTGAATAGGTTGACCGGTATACATCCACGCATGATCATTCATCTTGCCTAGCTACTAAAGACAGTAGAAATATATTTATATATAATTTAGCATTTATATTCATCGGTTAATCAGGTTTGCCATTTTTATTACGTCCAGGCAACCTACACGCTAATAGGTAAAGATAGGTCCTAATCCCACCTGAGTATGTGTAGATTGGGTTCATTTTCCCATGCTCTGCTCTGGATCCAACGCAAAATTTCGGCAACATCTCTCCGCTGTTCTCCTGATACACGTCTCCGCAATAAAGAGAGAGTATGTGCATCTGGATAACAATAGGGAGGCACTGAAGAAATTCCGCATCGGATCCAGAGCACAGCATACGGGAAAACGAACATAATCTACACATACTCGGGTTGTCCATGGATAATGTTGGACAATTTGAAAGGATGGCATACTGGTCACGCATATTTATAGATGTAGCCCTTTCGAACAGGAGACGCATACTGGTCACGCATACTAATAAATTAATTTAATTACCTAAATCTACAAATTTTCATCCGGAAACCGAGCCACAGTAAATGAAGGGGCGAGGAGGAGATGAAATTTTCACTGATCCACGAATGCAGGGGCGGAGCTCGTACAATGCATGGGGATGTCTTCGCACAGCAGACCTCACAGCGACGAGACAACTATCACATGTAAATCCACCCGATCAACACAAATATTCTCATTATGTCTAATTATGTCATTTTTTAGGAAAACAAGCTAAGAATATAATATTCATGAGCTAACCAAGGTTTTTAGCTTATTATGTCAATTTGGAGGATAATTAGCTAAACAAGCTAAAAAATAAGAAGGAGGAGAGAAGAAGAAGAAGAAGGAGGGCTCCTTCTTCTCATCCTTCTCTTTCCTCTTCTCTTCTTCTTCTTTTCATTTTTCCTCTTTCTTCTCCTCTTCTCCTCTTCTTCTTCTTCTTCTTCTTCTTCCTCTTATTTCTATTTCTATTTTTCTTTATCCTCTTCTTCTACTTATTCTTTTTTTCTCTTCTTCTCCTTCTTATTTTTTTTCTTCTTCTCTTCTTCCCTTCTTCTATTCTTATCTTCTTCCCTTGTTCTTCCTCTTCTTTCTATTAAGCTAACTAACTAGTGGCTGATGGTCTTTATATGAAAAGCTAAGAATATAGGGCTCATCAACCGGCACACTCACTACTACAACAACTACAATAACAACAACAAGTACTACCGGTAAAAAAAACTACAATAACAACAACAACTACAATAACAAGAACAACTACTACAACAACAATAAAAAATCAACGTTGTAGTTATAATCTAATTCTAAATAACTAAATACCAAACAATAAAAAATCAACTTTCCCGTGTGGGGGGTGGGGGGTTGGGGGTGTGGGGGCTCACTGGGAGGGGCGGCTGTGGCGTCGTGGGTGGCGGGGCCGGGGGTATTGGGGGTAGCGGGGCGGCGCCGGGGGCGCCAGGGGCGGCGGCGCGACGGTGGTGGCTCAGGTGGGCGTCGGGGAGAGGTGGGGCAGCGGCACCAGGGGGCTATGGGGCACCGGGGTGGCGTCGAGGGAGGTGGGGCAGCGGCGGTGGGGCTGTGAGGCACCAGGCAGCGCCGGGGGCGACAGGGGCGGCGGCGCGACGGTGGTGGCGGCGGTAGGCATCGGGGAGAAGAGTGGGAGAGAGAGAGAGGGGTGGGGTGAGCCGTTACACAGTGGGTGAGAGAGAGAGAGGGGCGGGGTGGGGGCAAAGAACCGTTAACGAAGTTAGCTCTTTTCCGTGTGCCGGCAGATGGCAAAGAGTCTAGACTCTTTGTCGTCTACCTCCGGACTCTTTGTCGTGCGCTAGCACATGGCAAAGAAGGGACTCCAGTTTGACCTTAAGTCCCTGCGGTCAGGTGGGCCCCATCTATATGTTTGCTGTCTGCTGTGCGACTCTTTGCCGTCTTCGGCTGACGGCAAAGATGTGACTGATGGCAAAGACACTCTATTCCATTAGCCAGTTCTTTGCCATCTGCTTTGTTGCTGCTAACGGCAAAGTCACTCTTTACCATCACCTAGCTGACGGCAAAGATTCGGCAGACGGCAAAAAACTGATTTCCAGTAGTGCTCCCAAAAGCTCCCTTGAGATTTTTTTGGAACGAAACCCTTCCTATAGCAAAAGATGAGCGCCGGAGGGGCCACAAGGGGCCCACAAGCCCCCAGGCCCGACCAGGGGGGTAGGCCGGGCCTGGCAGGCTTGTGGCCTCCTGGTGGCGCCCCTGTGGCACATCTTCCACCCAGTATTTTTCATAAAATCCAAAATAATTCCCCGTTGATTTTCACGGCTTTTGGAGTTGTGCAGAATAGGTATCTCAAACTTGCTCCTTTTTCAGGCCATAATTCCAGCTGCCGGCGTTCTCCCTCTTCATGTAAACCTTGTAAAATAAGAGAGAAAAGGCATAAGTATTGTACTGTGAAGTGAAATAACAGCCCAAAAATCAATAAATATCAACATGAAAGCATGATGCAAAATGGACGTATCAGGCCCCAATTCAATAATGAATATATGTTAGTTTCATGTTCTTTGTAAAGCGTATCTCCAAATTGAAACTACTGTCAATCTCTTTAGGCACTTCTTCTACATCAACCACCAAACTCCGATGAAGAACGGTCCTAGTGTTGAACTTGGTGGGATTTTGATTCAGAAGAGGAAAAATTGTGCCTTTCCTAAATCAAAGCTAGCGAGTAATCTAAATGGTTGGAACACCACTTGGTTTTATTGTAAGTGTGCTACTCCAGTGAGTTTGAACCCCATATTGAGTTATAAACCGGATTTTCTTAACGCCACAAGTGAATTTGCAGGTTGGCCAAGTGAGGAAGAACATAGGTTGTTGGCACACACACTTTTAATATTGAGAGCTTTGAATGCTCATGGTGTGACCAGGATTGATCTGGTCCAGTGTTGGATAACTTGGAGGATTCACCCCCTTAGTCTAAGGGGCGATTTGATGTGCAATTATACTTGCGAGGCGAGATATTCTCAATGCTTCATTGAGGAGGATTTATCTGAATATGAAATCAGCAAAGCCACCAAGAAGATGTCTGGTAACTCAAAAGTGAAATGCAGCGTGACCGGGTTAGCTCCATTCTACGAGATCAGCCCGGCTCCACATGTAAGTATTCTTTTTAAACTTGTCTAAATCCCTTATCATAATTTTCTCACCATAGCTCTTATGTTTCTGGCTTGTGTTATTGTTGTATGGAAATTCCGATTGGTGGAAATCCAGTGCCAGGACCCATGTTCCTCCTCCTCCTAGTCAAATGAATGACCAGGTATATGGAGCCGCCTCGGGACGAGAATCTGAGATAGAAGTTGACTCACTTGGCCATCTCTTTGTTGAAGTTTCTAATTCTTCTTCTCCCGGGGACAATACTAACACTTGTCAAGCCGGTGACGTTGAGGTAATTTCAATCTCCTCCAACTCTTCAGAAACATATTTTGAAGAGGACAAGGGGAGCTGTCAGAAAAGCTAAGTTTTTGCACGCAGCTGCTTATTTAGATCCACACTTTCTTTTGAAGCAAACTAAATATGCAACTCAGTCGAAGTCCAAGACCTGGAGTAGCTCTGGGGAACTATCTGTGAGCTTACCTCTCGAGCCGGCTGCTCGCAGGAAAAGCTTTGAGGTGCCGTGAGGCCAACTTCTCCTCATCCCCAAGCTATTTTCTAAACAACCTCTTAGTCCGTCTCATGAGCCACCGCCCTCCTCTGGCGAATCAACGACAACACATCTTCCCGGTTTTAGCATCAATCATGGGTAAGCTTCTTATTTAAGCCGGTTTGGTTAACTATGTTGTCACTTGTCATTTCTTTGACTTAATAATCTATTTTTATGGCTAGAGGGCCAAAGCTTTTGATAGAAAAAAAGGACGGGTTAGTCTTCTACCGCTGTCGTGGATCACAAGGTTCAAAATCCTCCAACACATGAGGTGACGACTCATGTTGAGCTGTCTGGCCAAAATGAGCCGAAACTAGAAACTGAGACGGCTCGTGATGTGGAAATGACCCATGCCGAAGAACGAATCATCATGGAGACAGCTGCTCAAAATCAAGGCGTATCCAATGAGCGAGCGATTCAGCGTCCTCATCCTACAAGCCTTGTGCCCCATGTGGATAATTCCACACCATCAACCTCCATGGACAACATAGGACTGGGCATTGTGGGAGAAACTTTCCAATCTCGCACTTCGGTTCTTTTAGCAAAGGTTGTGACCAAAGACTTAACCTAGAGAAGGGAAAAACAAGTTGAGGCTTCCAAACCTTGATGATCTACATATCAATGGGTTGTACCAACAATATGTGACCTGGATGAGTGAGAGCTGGGACATTGAAATGAACTTGATCAACACCTTGAGGACCAAATATGAGGTAAAAAATATCATGTACCCTTTATTATGTATACTCTTGTATCCTCAAGGACGAGCTTAGTACAATAGGTAGTAAACTAGGTCTTGTGATAATCTTAAGAACAAGTCGTAGCCCCAAGGACCGGGTTATTGTGATAATAATGGGTCAGTACATTTCTAATTTCTTGAGGTTAAAAATGATAACCATAGCCCCCTAGGGCTGACTTATCTTGTTGAGATAGCCGATTCTTTTTAACGATAAAAAGCGCCAATGGTAGCCACTTAGGGTCGGATCATGTCTTTGAGATAGTCGGGTCTTTTTTGTTACTTAACCATATGCCACCTCAAAACTACAAAACCGGATAGGTAGCCCCCAAGGGCCGGCTTATCTCTTTGAGATAGCCGGGTCTTCGTGTAATTTAGAAAACAATGACTTTCATTAGCCCCCCAAGTGCCATGTAGAATGTCGGCATCTACCTAGGACTTAGATGAATATTTTGTGTTGTAGCCCCTAAGGGTCAGGTCATCTGTGTGCGACATACTTATGAATTTTGCATGTTTTATTGGATGAGTCTGAGTCTATGACAGCCGACTTGAATAGAGAGCTCAAGAAAGAGAAGAGGTTAAAAGCCGGTGCGGAACTTGTGGCAGCTGGTCTCCAGGATTCTCTAATCCAAGCTGATACTCATTTGGAGCAAGCTAAGGCCAAGTTTGATGAGGAAAAGGCTGGCTTACTGGTGCGAGTATAAGAGGCCAAACGAAAAACTTGGTTGAGACACTTCTGAATAGAGAAAGGTGAAGAAACATATTAGTGAAATGACTCTTGCCATCTTTGGTGCAGATCTTCATCTTTCTATTGTAATATTCCGGGTCATCAAATTTTGCCGGCTTATACTCACGATTTGTCTTACTTGTGGACGGCAAAAAAGCCACAATCTTTTGCAAGGGCCAATAGTCAATCGGAAAGAAATATTTACGTTCGTGGAACAGTTGTTGAGAGAATCTCTTTAAGCCATCATGGCACTCAAAAATCTTGAGCAGCCTCCGAAAAGACTTAAGGATATGACGAATCAGCTGTCAATAATACCGCAATGGGTTCAAGAATTTAGAACATCGACGACTCATCTTGGAGCAAATATGGCACTTGCTCGCGCAAAGGCATATTTTCCTCAGCTGGATGTAGCAGCAGTGGAAGGCAGTTTCCCTGAATATAAAATTGATGGCTCGGAATTTGTTGATGAAGACTATGTCAATTGCATGATGGAGACGTGCCTAGTGCCAACTGTAATTGCAAATGAATTGGATCTAGCAAAGTATCAATCCACTTTTTAAAATGGAGGACGAAAGTATTGACACGCAGAAGGACAAACCCTTTGAGCTTGTGCCCCCTTGCTGTAAGCATCCTTTTTGCTCCTGATGTTGTTTCATCCGTTATCTCATCTGAACATACAAACTTGAAGGCTCTGACCACAATCCAGTTGGTTCGAAGGGACCTCTAAATCCAAGAGGATGAGCCGGCTCACGCAGGTCAAGAAGGCACTAGCGCAGTCTACCAGTGTGAGGTCACTTAGGCCGAAGACTCAAGAGTCCGCCGGCAGGAGTAGTTCGTAGTGCTAGCAAAAACTTTGATATTTTTGTGGCTACCGAGTTAAGCGTGTTATATGATTAGAAAATTTTGATCTATCTACCGTGCCATAGTTCGTGTAATACTCTCTTGACCCTGTTTCTGTTGTGGTTTTTTTTGCAATATATTTGCTTTGAATCGTACTTCTTGTTATCCATAAGTCGCTTTTGTCCTGTGTATGATAAGGCACAATAATAAGATCATGCTTGGATATGATTAATGATATGGCGCAATAATAAGATCATGCTTGGATATGATTAATTCCCTGGCGTTTCACCAAGGAAAAAATTGTTCATCATGTGATCGAGTATAATAACCCGATGGTCTATGGATGAGCCTACGAATAATAATATAAAATTTGTACCTCCAATTGAGTATACACAAAATACATGATAACATAAGTTGTAATCCGACTTTTTAAGCTCGATATTTAGGAATAGCTTTCTATGCTCAAGTCTTGCTTCAATGAAGCTCGTATGATAGCCCATGGTTTATCCTCGCCCTCTATAAGCCGGCTCTCATGTGCAATAAGCTGGTGTTTTAACATGTATAAGTTCAAGGGCTATACGGATTGACTTAACAGGGTACATACTGGATCACCTTCTCGAAGTAACATCTTGGAAACACGTTGGTTTAACCAATATTATAGTGGCATGTAGCCAGTTCAAGTGGGATATTAAAGGCTAACTTATTGCGTCGGGAGCCCCCAAGGGACTTTATGTTCAAAGAATAAAGACCCATGCACAATTATTTGAGATGAAACAACAAACACTCCGAGTTTCGGGGTTGTTGGCTTTATTATATTGAACACAAAGGTATATACATAGGTATGTACAATGATGTTGGGCCAATGGCTCTAAGTAAAATAAGGCCAAAGATGAGCGATATTCTAGGGCATGTTGGTCTCTTCTTCAGAGGTATGAGACTTCTCGCGTTCCCATGTATCAACAAGGTAATATGACCCGTTGTTGAGATTTTTTCTGACGACAAAACACCGTTCCCAAGGTGGTGAATGCTTATGCATGCGTATTTGTTCTTGAGTCAAACGGAGCAGTAAGTCACCTTCCTGGAAAGTTCAGCTATGAAATCTGTGGCTATGATAGCGACGTAGGCCTTGTTGATATATAGTATATCTGGAGGCTGCGAGAGCACGTTCCTCTTCGAGTGCGTCCACGGAATCCTAACAAGCTTGTTCATTATCAGCTTCAACATAAGCAGTGACCCTGTGGGAATCGTGTCTTATGTCACTTGGCAAAACAACTTCTCCTATGTAGACCAAGAAAAACGACGTATAGACTATGGATCTATTTGGAATAGTCTATATGCTCCATAGTAGTGCCGGAAGTTCTTGAACCCAACAGCCAGGAGTTTGCTGAAGTGGACCATAAGTCGTGGTTTAATTCTACGCAATATCTCATGGTAGCTCGCTCGGCCTGTCCATTAGATTCTGGATGCATAACAGAGGCTAGATCCAGTCTAATGTGCTCAAGGGGAACCATAAGCCGGGGTTTAATTCCATAGCTCCTTTGGATACATTGGTGCCATTATATGTAATTACAAAATGATAGAACAGTTTTTAAGAATTTCGAAGCAGTCTCGCCATCCCAATTGCTGATCGGCTGTGCTTCAACCCACTTGGTGAATGTATCCACTTCAACAGAAAGGTGGATCTTCTTATCTGACAATGGTTTGAACGGACTGACCATATCAAGCCCCAGAATGCCAACGGTCAATTAATTGCAATCATCTGTAACTCTTGAGCCGTCACATGAGCTTGTCGTGCAAATTTCCGGCAACCAGCGCACTTTCGCATGATGTCCTGGGAAACAGCGTGAGCGGTAAGCTAGTAAAAACCATGATGATAGGCCTTCACAATCAATGACCTTGAGTCGGCATGATGACCACAATACACAACATAAATCTCACTATGGATTTATCGGCCTTCTGCAAGAGAAACACAATGTTGAAATACGCAAGGGACGATTCGGCAGTGTAACTCGCCATTGACTACAGTCATGGACTTGCAACGCCATATAATTTGTCGTGCGATGATTTCCTCATCAGGGATCTTGCCACGAGTAAAATAAGCCTAATAAGGTACAGTCTAATCAAGGATAGCATGAAGAGCCGCCATGACCTGTGCCTCCTAGTCTAGAATAGCTATGTCCTCCTCTAATGGTACTCTCACTAAAGGATTGTGAAGTACGTCGAGAAAAACATTGGGCTGAGCCGGCTTATGCGCAGAGCCAAGTCTGGACAAAGCATATGCTGCCTCATTGAGTCGGCGATCAATGGGATCAACTTGATAACCATGAAAATGACATGCAATAATTGTGACTCCAGGTCGATAAGCAGCCTTGAGAGGATCTTTTGAATCTCAAGTCCCCGACACTTGTTGGGCCACCAGATCTGAGTCGCCTAAGCATCTGACCCGGCTGAGGTTTGTCTCCTTAGGCATGCAGAATACATGAACGAGAGTTTCATACTTAGCTGCATTGTTATGACAAGGGAACATGAGTCATAAGAGGTAGAAAAATTTGTCACCTCGCGAGGAAAATATAGTAACTCTAGCCCCCTAGCACTCCAACTGCCTTGACCCATCAAAGTATAGTGTTTAGTACGTGTTATCTAGCCTCTCATTAGGGACTTGTAATTCAGTCCAAACATTTATAAAGTCCATCAAAGCCTGATATTTGATGGTTGTTCGAGGCACATACTTCACTTGGTGTGGTCCAAGCTCAATCGCCCATTTAGTAATCCGACCGGCAGCCTATCTATTATGTATGATATCTCCAAGGGGATCTGAATTGACCACAACAATTGGATGCTCCTAGATATAAGGTTTAAGCTTACGACTAGACAGGAAGACGCGAAAAACTAGCTTCTACCAATGTGGCTATCGCTAGTTTGATAAGGTCAAGACTTTCTTGACATAATAGATAGGCCATTGCAGGGGATACGCTTTCCCCGCCTCCTTTCGTTCCACAACAACTGCTACACTCACTTCTTAGTTATTTGAAGTGATGCACATGAGCGTAGGCTCTTTCTAAATCGGGGCGGCTAGGACGATCGGCTCGACCACCTGCTTCTTGACTGCTTCAAAAGGAATGTTGGTAGCATCAGTCCAAAGGAAGTAATTAATCTTTTTCAAAAAATGATAAAGGGAATAGTCGTCTCGCCAATGCGTCTTACAAACGGGCTCAAGGCCGCAATGTGATCCGCCATAAGCAGGACATCACTAATATTTGCCGACTTGGCAAGGGAGGTCCTTGCTTGGATCTTATCTAGGATAGCCTCAATGCCATGCTCTAACACCAAAAAGCCTAGAAACTTGCATGTAGGTGCACCAAACACACACTTGACTGGGTTAAGCTTCATCCTATAGACACAAAGGTTGTCAAAGGTTTCCTTAAGGTCATCCAGTAGAGTTTCCTTCTTGCGGGATTTGACTACAATATCATCAACATAAGTGTGAACATTGCGCCCAACATGACTATGTAGGCATTTCTGGACACAACATTGATTTGTAGCCGCCGTGCCCTTAAGCCCAAAAGGCATCGAGACATAGAAAAAACATCCAAAGGGGGTGATGAAAGTTGTATTCTCTTGATCCTTGATACATCTCCGTCGTATCTACTTTTCCAAACTCTTATGCCCTTGTTTTTGACTCTAACTTGCATGATTTGAATGGAACTAGCCCGGACTAACGTTGTTTTCAGCAGAATTGCCATGGTGTTGTTTTTGCGCGGAAATAAAAGTTCTCGGAATGACCTAGAAATTTACGAGGATTTTTTGTGGAATATATAAAAAATACTGGCGTAAGTATCAACCGGAGGAGTGGAGCGAGGAGCCCACAAGCTCACCAGGCGTGGCCCCCCTGGCCGCGCCTAGTAGGCTTGTGGGGCCCTCAGAGCACCACCGCCTCCAACTCCAGCTCTATTTAGTCCCTTCCGTCCAGAAAAAAATCAAGGAGGAGAGTTCATCGCGTTTTATGATACGGAGGCGCCGCCACCACCCGTTCTTCCTCTGGAGGATAGATCTGGAGTCCGTTCTGGGCTCCGGAGAGGGGAGATCGTCGCCATCATCATCATCAACCTTCCTTCATCGCCAATTCCATGATGCTCTTCGTCGTTCATGAGTGATCTCATCGTAGGCTTTCTGGACGGTGATGGGTTGGATGAGATCTATCATGTAATCGAGTTAGTTTTGATGGGGATTGATCCCTAGTATGCACTATGTTCTGAGATTGATGTTGCTACTACTTTGCCATGCTTAATGCTTGTAACTAGGGCCCGAGTGCCATGATTTCCGATCTGAACCTATTATGTTCTCGTCAATATATATGTGTTCTTGATCCTATCTTGCAAGTTGTAGTCACCTACTATGTGTTATGACCCGGTAACCCCGGAGTGACAATAGCCGGAACCACTCCCGGAGATGACCATAGTATGAGGAGTTCATGTATTCACTAAGTGCTAATGCTTTGTTCCAGTTCTCTATTAAAAGGAGAACCTTAATATCTCCTAGTTCCCATTAGGACCCCGCTGCCACTGGAGGGACGGACAATAGATGTCATACAAGTTCTTTTCCCTAAGCACGTATGACTATATACAGAATGCATGCCTACATTACATTGACGAACTGGAGCTAGTTACATATCTCTCCGTGTTATAAGTGTTGCATGATGAATATCATCCGGCATAATTATCCTTCACCGATACAATGCCTGCGAGTTTTTCCTACTGTTCCTTTCTATGTTACTTTGCCTCTATTGCTGTCACTGCCGCTACTGTTACTCTATCAGTACTGCTGTCACTGCTGCTACTGTTACTCTGTTGCTACTGCTGTCACTGCTGCTACTATTACTGTTGCTACTATTCCTATCACACCACTTTGCTACTGATACTTTGCTGCAGATACTAAGTCTTTCAGGTGTGGTTGAATTGAAAACTCAACTGCTAATACTCGAGAAATTCTTTGGCTTCCCCTTGTGTCGAATCCATAAATTTGGGTTGAATACTCTACCGTCGAAAATTGTTGCCATCCCCTATACTTGTGGGTTATCAATACTATTTTTTGGCGCCGTTGCCGGGGAGGCATAGCACTATTCTCTGAGTCACTTGGGATTTACGTCTGTTGATCACTATGAGGAATCCGAGAGATCCAAAAACTAATGTCTTGCCCTCAACTATGAGGACAGGTAAGGAAATGCCATCTAGCTCTGCACTTGATTCACCTTCAGTTATGAGTACGTTTGCGACACCACCTCCTGCTAGAAATTTTGATGTGTTGCCTGTGCTTGATGATGCTACTTCTTCTATCCTTAATTCTTGTGATGATGGTTTGCTTGATACTACTTTGCCACTAGGTGCATTCCTAGATGCACAAATTGCTAGAGTTGCTGCTAGATGTGATGATACTTCTGAAACTGCTGAGATTATTGAAGTAGAACCTGCTATATCACCTGTTAGAACTAGCTCTCCTAGATATGAATTGCCTGATATGCCTGAGGGTTATGTTATGGAGGGAGAGATAGGTTAGGACTTTCTTGCTTGAAAGGATAGCTATGATGTTGAGAATTTACTACGCAAGTGTAAAGAAACATCTTTGAATGCTAGGATGAAATACGACCCGATGTTTGCTACTTCGCCTATCTTTGTGACCGATAAGGATTATGAATTCTCTGTCGACCCTGAGTTAATCACTCTGGTCGAATCTGATCCTTTTCACGGCTATGAGTCTGAAACAGTTATAGCACATCTTACTAAGCTGCATGATATAGCCACCCTATTCACGAGTCAGGAAAAGATCTGCCACTACTGTATCCTTAAGTTGTTTCCTTTCTCGCTAAAGGATGATGCTAAGACTTGGTTCACTTCTCTTGCTCCTGGTTGTGTGCGTAGTCTGAGGATATGATCTACTACTTCTCTGAGAAATATTTTCCTGCCCATAAGAAGCAAGCTTCCTTGCAGGAAATATACAACTGTGCGCAAGTTGAAGAAGAGAGTCTCCCACAAGCTTGGGGGAGGCTTGTCCAGCTGTTGAATGCTTTGCCCGATCACCCTCTGGAGAAGAATGAAATACTTGATATCTTCTATAATGGACTAACCGATGTGTCTATGGACCACCTAGATAATTGTGCTGGTTGTGTTTTCAGGGAACGAGCTGTAGAACAAGCTGACATCCTATTGAATAATATCTTGTCCAATGAGAATGCTTGGACTATTCCCGAACCACCTTCGAAGCCAACTCCTAAGAAAAGAGGGATCCCATTCCTCTGTCCAGAAGATATGAAAGAAGCTAAGCAATCTATGAAAGAGAAAGGCACTAAATCTGAAGATGTCAAAAATCTACCACCTGTCAAAGAAATCTATGGTCTTGATAACCCGACGCAGGTAGTAGAGGTAAATACTCTGCGTAGATTCAATGAGAGTGATATTCCTTTTCATAAACCTGTTAGCTTATGCTTGGTTGAATTTGATAACTTTGTTGCCAAACAACAGAGTTTCAATGATTATGTTAGCAAGCAATTGGAACAGAATGCTCGTATGCTTAGTCATTTAAGTGCTTGTGTGGACAGAAATGTCAATGATCTTAAGCTTTTGAGTAAGCATGCCTCTATGGTTACTACTCAAGTAGAACAAGTACTTAAAGCTTAGAATGACTTGCTCAATGAGTTAAATGACAATTCTGTTGGAGTCGTCACTAGAGGCGGTAGAATGACCCATGAACCTTTGTATCCTGAGGGTCATCCTAAGAGAATTGAACAAGATTGTCAAGGAGTTAGCACTGATGCACCTAGTCATCCTAGAAAGAAAAAGGAAGATGATAGGAACTTGCATGCTAGCAGCCCTGTTGTTGTTACACCCGAGAATCCAAATGATGTCTCTGTTTCTGATGCTGAAACACAATCTGGTGATGAACATGAGCCTAATGATAATATCGATAGTGATGTTCATGTTGATGCTCAACCTAGCAATGATAACAATGTGGAGATTGAACCTAGTGTTGATCTTGATAACCCACAACCTAAGAATAGGAGATACAATAAGAACGATTTCATTGCTAGGAGGCATGGTAAAGAAAGGGAAACATGGGTTCAGAAACCCATGCCCTTTCCTCCCAAACCATCCAAGAAAAAGGATGATGAGGATTTTGAGTGATTTGTTGAAATGATTAGACCTGTCTTTCTGCAAATGCGTTTGACAGATATGCTCAAAATGTCTCCCTATGCCAAGTACATGAAGGATATTGTGACTAATAAGAGGAGGATAACTGAGGTTGAGATTTCCACCATGCTCGCTAATTATACCTTCAAGGGTGGAACTCCTAAGAAACTAGGTGATCCCGGAGTGCCCACTATACCTTTCTCCATAAAAGGAAACTACGTTAGAACTGCTTTATGCGACTTTGGAGCCGGTGTTAGTGTTATGCCTCTTTCTCTTTATCGTAGGCTTGAACTGGATAAGTTGACACCCACTAAAATCTCTTTGTAAATGGCCGACAAATCAATTGCTTTCCCTATCGGCATTTGCGAGGATGTGCCTGTTGTGGTTGCTAACGTTACTATCTTAACGGACATTGTTATCCTGGATATTCCCGAGGATGATGCCATAGCGGTCATCCTTGGAAGACCCTTTTTAAACACTGCAGGGGCTGTTATTGATTGCAACGAAGGCAATGCCACTTTCCATGTCAATGGTAATGAGCATACGATGCACTTTCAGAAGAAAAAATATCCGGTACATTGCATCAATGCTATTGAAAAAACTTCATCGATTCTTAGTGGGAGCTTTGAATGCCCTATACCTACTGTTAAGATGAAGTATGATTTTCTTGTTGGGGACATGCACATCCCCATTGAGGTAACCTAGTGACTATTCAAAAATTCTTCATTTTTCTTTTATGCGATTCGAATAAAGTTTGTCAAGGAGACTTGATCAACCTCATTGACGGATTTCTTTTGATGACCATGAGATGGATGAATCTGAGAGTCACAACCCTATGTTCCAAACCTTTACCTTAGGTAGCTTAGAAGAAAAATGATAGATTTAGCTTTAGTGTCTCCTGTTTTCTGTTTTTGCGTCCTGTAGAAAAGTGTCCCGGAAATAAAAGTTCTCCGAATGCCGTGAAAATCAAGTATGATTTTTTCTGGAATGTTTGAGAAATTCTGAGACGGAGAGCTAGTCAAGGGGATGCACCAGTGGACCACATGTCCTGGAAACGCGGGCACCCCCCTGGCCGCGCCAACCATGTGTCCCCCCTCCTATCTCCTTCTCCTACCTCCAGAAAAATTCATTCTACAACTCAAACCTGTGTTCTTGCTCTTCTTGCTGCGATTTTCGATCTCCTTATGCAAAGCACCATTCACCAAACTTTTTTGGGGAAATTGCTCCTTGGTATGTCACTCCTCCATTGGTCCAATTAGTTTTTTCTCTAGTGCCTTATTCGTTGCGTATTTTTGCTGCCCTGGTGACCCTGTTCTTCAGGTATGCATGCTAATTTTAGCTGGTCCCAAGTAGTTTTGATGCGTGATATGGCCTCTAGGCACTTGTAAGAGTAGTTGCTATGAGTTTCGTTGAGCCTTGTTCACTTTTCCTTTGAGTCACTGAAAATTTTAGAAAAGGAAGATGTTCAGGAGAAACTATCATGGTGGTTCCTCAAGCAAGAGAGGTCCCCGTCTCGCGATTCGGGAGCCCGATCCTTACCAACCGAGGACCGCACAGGTACAACCATGTGAATGGCCTTCTAATGAATTCATGATTGATGCAGGTTTCAAAGACGAGTTTGATATATTTGTTCACAACGTCGATCTCGAAGAATTCATATCTGATAAATGTGAATAGTATAATACTCTCACAGCCTCTTTTGTTTGTAGATTCATATTTTCAGCTGGTCGTGACACATCCATACTTTTTGATCTGTACGACAAATCGTATACCATGGATTTAGAGGATTTCAATAGAATTTGCAAGATACCTGATTGGGGCAGTCTCAATGATCCTCCTAAGTCTTCTATTAGAGATTTTATCTCTAGTATAACTGTCGGAGAAACTAGAGATATTACGCAGGCTACCATGGGGAGCATTCATTTTCTTGCCTTGCATTACTTTGCCCTCTTCATAGGTAGGTGCATTAACGGCAAGATTGAGCATTGTCACCTCTGCGCACCTGACCTTAGCATTCTTAAGAGTGTAGTAACGAGTGATAGAAGTTTCAACATGGGAGCTATAATCGCGAGGAGGCTGAATAATAATGCTAATGAAGGGGATTTGTTTGGTGGGATCTATGCCACTCGCATAGAAAATTTTCTTGGAGTACCCATCCGCGAAGGAGATCCCCCACTCCATACAACTTTCCTTGATCGCGCCGCTATGACACGCTATCAGTTCCTCGAGAGGGATAATGAATCACTCATATACCGGTTAATATTTAACCGACATCGTGTTCTCCATATTACCCTTCCTGCTCCTGCCTTCTTTGACTTTCAGGTAAAACGGAGATATTACATAACCAGAGGAGAGGCACAGGAGTATGAGAAGGAGGCAAAGGTTGCTCGCCTCCGTGAGGAAGCTATTCAGGCGGTATCTGCAGCACTCCGTACAACCCAAATAATGATTTTGGATATCGCTGGGACCAGCCTTGGGAGTAGACCAACTTAGGCCAAAAGCCTAAGCTTGGGGGAGTACGTGTTTCTCACCGACTTTATATTCATGCTTGCACTTTGTTAGTCGGTGTTCACACTTTGCCACTGTATCATCCATGCTAGTTTATTTCTTTTTCTCGTTTTCTTCTCGTGTGTTTGTCTAGTTTGAGAAAACCCAAAAAGATTTCTCGTTCTTCTTTTGCTTGTTGGGAGCTTTCCCGTGTAAATAGTTTTTTTTTCTTTGGGTCCAGGTAGAAGACCAAGGTTACAATGTTTAGTGGCTCTCGCATGCATATCTGTTTATCTGTCAAAGAGCCATATTACCTTGTCTTCTCCTTTGTGTTAGCTTGCAGATTCCAGCTTAGTCCAATACACGAGCACTCTTATTATTGTTCACATCATTTGGTCGTGCAAGTGAAAGGCAATAATGATGATATATGATGAAGTGACTGAGCCTGGAAAAGCTGGTATGAACTCGATTTATTTTGTTTTTGTAAATATGACTAGCTCATCGTTCCTGATTCAGCTTTGTTGTGAGAGAAACATGTTTGCAATGACAACTTAGAGACCATAGTTTCTGATGCCATGCTTAATTAGCTAGGAGCTTATAACGGTTTGTCTTGGATGATGATACGTCCATTTTGCATCAAGCTTTCATGTTGATATTTATCGCTTCTTGGGCTGTTATTTAACTTCGCGGTACAATACTTATGCCTTTTCTCTCTTATTTTGCAAGGTTTACATGAAAGAGGGAGAATGCCGGCAGCTGGAATTCTAGCCTAAAAAAGGAGCAAGTTTGAGATGCCTATTCTGCGCAACTCCAAAAGCCGTGAAAATAAACATAGATTTTTTTGGGATTTATAAAAAATACTGGGCCGAAGAAGTGCCAGAGGGGCGCAAGCAGGTGGCCACAAGCATGTTAGGTGCGGCCACCCCCTGGTCGTGCGTAGGGGGCTTGTGTGCTCCCTGCTGGCCCACTGGCCCCCCTCTTTTGCTACAAGAAGGGTTTCGGTCTAGAAAAAATCAAGAGGAGGCTTTTCGGAGGATTCGCCGCCGCCACGAGGCGGAACTTGAGCAGAACCAATCTAGAGCTTCGGCAGGACGATCCTGCCAGAGAAACTTCCCTCCCGGAGGGGGAAATCGTCGCCATCGTCATCACCAACACTCCTCTCATCGGAGGGGACTCATCACCATCAACATATTCATCAGCACCATCTCATCTCCAAACCCTAGTTCATCTCTTGTAACCAATCTCCGTCTCGCGACTCCGATTGGTACTTGTAAGGTTGCTAGTAGTGTTAATTACTCTTTGTAGTTGATGCTAGTTGGATTACTTGGTGGAAGAGTTTATGTTCAGATCCTTGATGCTACTCGTTACCTCTCTGGTCATGAATATGATTATGCTTTGTGAGTAGTTACTTTTGTTCCTGAGAACATGGGATAAGTCATGCTATAAGTAGTCATGTTAATTTGGTATTCGTTCGGTAATTTGATGTGTTGTATGTTGTTTTTCCTCTAGTGGTGTTATGTGAACGTCGACTACATAACACTTCACCATTATTTGGGCCTAGAGGAAGGCATTGGGAAGTAGTAAGTAGATGATGGGTTGCTAGAGTGACAGAAGCTTAAACCCTAGCTAGTATATGTGTTGCTTCGTAAGGGGCTGATTTGGATCCACTAGTTTAATGTTATGGTTAGACTTTCTCTTAATTCTTCTTTCATAGTTGCGGATGCTTGCGAGAGGGGTTAATCATAAGTGGGATGCTTGTCCAAGTAAGGGAAGTAGAAATTCCCATGTGTCCTCGGGAGCGTTTTTCCTCCTATAAGAGTTTGTCCAGGCTTGTCCCTTGCTACAAAAGGGATTGGGCCACTTTGCTGCACCGTTGTTACTTTTGTTACTTGTTGCTTGCTACGAATCATCTCACCACACAACCACTTGTTACCGATAATTTCAGTTCTTGCAGGTTTTACCTTGGTGAAAACCACTTGTCAGATCCTTCTGCTCCTCGTTGGGTTCGACACTCTTACTTATCGAAAGGACTATGATAGATCGCCTATACTTGTGGGTCATCAAATGCCAACATGAATTTTGAGATGATTATGATGTAGTATGATAGGATGGTATCCTCCTTTAAATGATTCAAGTGGCTTCACTTGGCGCATGTTTACGCATGTAGTTGAAACAAAATCAACATAGCCTCTATGATATTCATGTTGATGGTGATTTATGTCCTACTCATGCTTGCACTCAATGTTGGTTAATTTCAATGCACATTGATGACTGTTGTCGCTCTCTAGTTGGTCGCTTCCCAATCTTTTATTAGCCTTCACTTGTACTAAGCGAGAAGTTGTTCCATATGAGTCCACCATACCTACCTATATGCGGTATCTATCTGCCGTTCCAAGTAAATTTGCATGTGCCACTCTCTAAACCTTCAAGTAATAATCTGTTTTGCATGCCCGAACCGCTCATGTGGCGACAAGGGGCGATCAGCATCTTCCATGCTAGGCGTGTTATCCTCGATATGTGTTTATTCACTATTACTCACGAGAAAGGGGCCTGTAATTGGAATGCCCAGTTCCATGCTCATATCGAAAAGATAATTGCAAAGAAAACTCCCCCTGGATTGTTGTTGGTATGGACGACACCCGAGTATTCGGCGAGTCGTGGAGTGTGATTGATCGGTGGTGGGGGAGTCAAAACTTTAATTTTCTGTTTGCGAACCGCCTATAGTATGTGTAGTATGGAAGATGGTGAAAACTCTTGGTCATTGCATTGACAATGAAAGCATGCCACCCAAAATTATTTATCTCTGTTTTAAAAGCTTGATCTCTGGCACCTCTGCAAATCAATGCTTCCCTCTTCTAAGGGCATATCTATTTATGTTTCTGTTGAGTCATCCTCTTCTTTCAAAAAGCACCAATTAGAGAGCACCTTTGTCATTTCTATGCTTTGCTTTTAATTGTTATTGAGTATGAATGTGACTGGATCTTCTTTGCCATGAATTACAATGTTCAGTCAGCCCTTGGTCTTTGAAGGTGCTCTGCATTTATGTTTTGCGGTCTCAGAAAGAGCTAGCAAGATACCATCAATTCAAATTGCTTCATGATTGTCTTGATTGAAGTGTTGACATTTGAAACTTATTATTATTGCTCGCTAGTTGATTATGCCATTGATATGAGTTTGCCATGAGACCTAAATGCCATTGCTTATGTGGTTAGCTTATGATCTTGTTAAAAATCTGAATATGAGTTAGACATAATTGCAACAACAAGATCAAACAGAGTTCGTAAAAGTTTTTCTTTAGTCTCTTTCAGTTCGTCAACTGAATTGCTTGAGGACAAGCAAGTCTTTAAGCTTGGGGGAGTTGATACGTCTCAGTCGTATCTACTTTTCCAAACTCTTTTGCCCTTGTTTTGGAATCTAATTTGCATGATTTGAATGGAACTAACACGGACTAACGTTGTTTTCACCAGAATTGCCATGGTGTTATTTTTGCACAGAAATAAAAGTTATCGGAATGACCTGGAAATTTACGAGGATTTTTTGTGGAATATATAAAAAATACTGGCGCAAGAATCAACCGGAGGAGTGGAGCGAGGAGCCCACAATCCCACCAAGCGCGGGCCTGTCGCGCTTAGCACGCTTGTGGGGCCCTCAGAGCTCCACGGCCTCCAACTCCAACTCAATTTAGTCCCTTCCGGCCAGAAAAAAACAAGGAGGAGAGTTCATCGCGTTTTATGATACGGAGGAGCCGCCACCACCTGTTCTTCCTGTGGAGGACATATCTGGAGTCCGTTCTGGGCTCCGGAGAGGGGAGATCGTCACCATCGTCATCACCAAGCTTCCGTCATCGCCAATTCCATGATGCTCTTCATCGTTCGTGAGTAATCTCATCGTAGCCTTTTTAGAAGGTGATTGGTTGGATGAGATCTATCATGTAATCGAGTTAGTTTTGATGGGGATTGATCCCTAATATCCACTATGTTCTGAGATTGATGTGGCTACTACTTTGCCATGCTTAATGCTTGTCACTAGGGCCCGAGTTCCATGATTTCAGATTTGAACCTATTATGTTCTCTACAATATATGTGTGTTCTTGATCATGTCTTGCAGGTTGTAGCACCTACTATGTGTTATGACCCGACAACCCCGGAGTGACAATAGCCGGAACCACTACCGGAGATGACCATAGTATGAGGAGTTGATGTATTCACTAAGTGCTAATGCTTTGTTCTGGTTCTCTTTTAAAAGGAGAACCTTAATATCCCTTAGTTTCCATTAGGACCCCGCTGCCACGGGAGGGATGGACAATAGATGTCATACAAGTTCTTTTCCCTAAAGACGTATGACAATATACGGAATGCATGCCTACATTACATTGACGAACTGGAGCTAGTTACATATCTCTCCGTGTTATAAGTGTTGCATGATGAATATCATCCGGCATAATTATCCCTCACCGATCCAATGCCTACGAGTCTTTTCCTACTCGTTCTTGCTACGTTACTTTTCCGCTATTGCTATCACTGCTGCTACTGTTACTCTGTCACTACTGTTGTCACTGCTGCTACTGTTACTCTGTCACTACTGCTATCACTGCTGCTACTATTACCGTTGCTACTATTGCTATCACACCACTTTGCTACTGATACTTTGCTGCAGATACTAAGTCTTTCACGTGTGGTTGAATTGACAACTCAGCTGCTAATACTCGAGAATATTCTTTGGCTTCCCCTTGTGTCGAATCAATAAATTTGGGTTGAATACTCTACCCTCGAAAACTGTTGCGATCCCCTATACTTGTGGGTTATCAATCCTCAATAGCCATCTTGATCTGATGACAACCAGAGTAAGCATCTAAGAAGCATAGACGCTCACAGCCGGGTGTAGAATCGATGATCTGGTCAATACGAGGAAGAGCAAACTGGTCCTTGGGACAAGCTTTGTTGAGATCTATGTAATCAACACACATACGCCAAGTGCCATTATTCTTCAAAATAAGCACTGGGTTTGTCACCCAATGTGGTGAAATACTTCAATGATTAACCCGACAACTAGAAGCCGGGCGACTACTTCACCAATAGCTTTCCGTCTCTCCTCATGTAAATGGCGGAGGTATTGTCGAACATGTTTCATTTTAGGATCAAAATTAAGGTGGTGCTCAACGAGTTCGCTCGGTACACCAGGCACGTCGGAAGGTTTCCATGCAAAGATGTCCCAATTTTAACGGATGAACTCAATGAGCGTGATTCCCTATTCGGGGTCCATGCATGTCCCAATAGTGAACTGCTAGGAAGAATCACCAGGAGTAAAATCAACCTGCTTAGAATCCTCTGTTGGCTTAAGCTTCAAAGCAGGGTCATACTCTATGGTGGGTTTCTTGAGGGAGGTCATATCTTCCAGGTCAACATTAGTTGTTTAAAACATCAACTCTTCTGCCGCACAAGCTGACTCGGCATAAGCTACATCTCCCTCCTCACGCTGTTGAGCAATTTTCCGGTTTCCATCAACAATGATTGTTCCATGTGGCCTAGGTATCTCGAGCTTTAGATAGACATAACAAGTTTGCTCCATTAATCGAGCATAAGCCGGCCGTCCAAAGGGGGCATGATAAGGGATCTTAATTTTGATCACCTTGAAAGTCATGGAATCACACTGGTAGTTAAACTCTGTACCGAAAGCTACACCGAGCTTGATCAGTCAAGTTGGATATACTGACTTCAGGAATAATGTTGTGAAAAATGTGGTTGAAAACTGCAACTTGCTCTCAGAAAGATTCATCCATTGGAACGTGTCATAATACAAGATGTTGATACTGTTACCCCCATCCATGAGTACTTTTGTGAGAGTATAACCCCCAACTTGAGGTGCCACTACCATGGCAAGGCCACCTAGGTTGTTAACCCAGGGCGGATGATCCTCTCAACTCCAAGTGATCGGGTACTCACACCAGTTTAAGTAAGTTGGGACAGCCGACTCAACCTTGTTGATGGCTCTATGCTGAAGTTTGTGATCACGTCTGCAGGTACTGGTGGTGAACACATGATATTGGTCATTCATCCACTCCTTCGAATTATTATGAAACCTGCCTTAGTTGTTCTGCTCATGATTGCCCTGCCCAAAGCGTTGATGACAACCATTATTAATGCCCTGCCCGTGGAAACTGGCTCCTGAGCCAGTTGAGCCTTGAAAGCCTTGACCTTCAAAAACATCAAATGACCCGACGCTTGACCCACTGGTGCCAGGATGACCCGGATTTCCACCGTTGACACCTCCATGGTGACTCTGGTATGCTTGGTTAACGAACTCCTGCATGATATAACAATTTTCCAACGAGCGCATGGCCGGCTTGTCTGGGAAGCTGTGTTTTGGACAAGGGGCCTTAAGTGCTTTCTCGTAGTTACGAGGTTTGTTCTCATTGTAACCCTTGCTAGAGTTATTATTCCGCCGCTCGTTCTTCAAACCAGTATTGGTGTTAGCAAAAAAAATTGACCCGCCATCAGGATGCTTGCACTTTCCACCATTGCCTTGATTGTTATAATTTCCATTGTGCCGAGGGTTGTATCAGTGATGACCCTTACTATTATCAAGTTTCTTTCCTTTGCCATATTTATCATCATTCGAACTAGGTCTCGCGATGCTGGGCCATTTCACGGGGTTGGTCCTCCCAAGATTTTCCAGTCCCTAGCGTCTGCTACGGAGTATCGAACAAGCATGCCAGCTCAATATTAGGGGGCATGCGAATCTTGTGTCTCCTCTAATGAACATCATTCGAGGCATCTGGAAGAATACCTAGTTGCCATACTCTTCCTTCAAGCGTTCAGCCTCACTATGGATGTGAGCCTATAAATCCACCATGTAAGCATTCTCTGCATCAATCTCCTCCTGAACCTTGGTCATCTATGCACGAAGTTTAGTTAATATGTATGACCATCCTCCTGATTTTCTAGGGTCAGTGGTGAATCCAGGAGTTTCGTCATCTCTACCATCAAGTCAACCATGGTCTGAGTTGGCGTCTTGCTCGGCCCAACGGCGTCTAAGGCTGGTGCTGATCTGCAGAGCCGTTAGTAGCTCGTGCCATAGTGGAATTGTGGCCCATCGCGGTCCCCGCCATGTAAACATCAACTTGATGTTGCGGCTCGAGGAATTCCGAGTCATCCTTGCCATCATGGAAGCCCCATGTCCAACATCAAGTAGCGGTAAAATGTGATGGCTCACAAGTATAGGGGATCAATGATAGTCTTGTTGATAAGTAAGAGTGTTGAACCCAACGAGGAGCAGAAGGAAATGACAAGCGGATTTCAGCAAGGTATTCTATGCAACTGATGTAAGTCACAACGATAGATATTTTGTAGCAAGATAATTCATAACAAGTGGCAAGTAACAATAGTAGCAAAGGTGCAGCAAGGTATCCCAATCCTTTTTGTAGCAAAGGACATGCCTGGAAGTACTACTATATTAAGCAAGCGCTCCCGGGGACATGTCAGAATTTCTATCTAGACACGTTCATCATGTTGAGTTGATTCACATTCTCTACTTTGATAATTTGATATGTGGGTGAACCGGTGCCAAGGTGCTATTCTTACTTGATCAAACAACCAACTTATGATTACACTCTATTGCAAGCATCCGCAACTACAAAAGAAGAATTAAGATAAATCTAACCATAGCATTACAAGTGTGGATCCTAATCATCCCCTCATGAAGCAATGCATAAACTGGGGTTCAAGCTTGTGTCACTCTCGCAACCCATTATCTACCAGTTACTCAACAAAGACTTCCCTTAGGCCCAAAACATGGTGAAGTTTCATGTAGTCAACGTTCACATGACACCACTATGAGAAGTAACAACATACATATCATCAAAATAACAAACGAATACCAACTTTACATGATTACTTATCACAAGACATCTCACATTTCCTTAGGAGCAATAGTAACTACTCACACCTCATCAACATGTTCAATATTAGAGGTATAATAATAACGATTAAGGATCTGAATATAATATCTTCCACCAAGTAATCCAACAAGCATCAACTACAAGATGTAATCAACACAACTAGTAACCCACACATACCAATCCGAGGTTTTGAGACAAAGGTTGAATACGAGAGGTGAATTAGGGTTGGATATGATATGGTGATGGTGAAGATATTGATGAAAATTGGTCCTCCCACGAAGTAGGAAGCATTGGCGATGACGATGGCTTTGATTTCCCTCTCCCGATGGGGAATTCCTTCGGCAAAATCTCTCTGCCAGAGAGCAAAAGGGCCCCTGTCGAGGTTTTCACCTCAAGACAACATTGCTTCGTCCCAAAAGGTTGCATATAATTTTTTCTAGGTCAAAACACACCACATAGGAGAAGAGGGGCGTCGGAAGCCCTGCAGCGGACCCATAAACCATCAGGGCGCACCAAGGGGGATGGGCACACAGTGTTGGCTTGTGGCCAGTTGGTGGCCCCCTCTGGTATATGTTTGGCCCTATAATACTTAAATAATCTAGAAAATTTTGTCCATGAAATTTTAGGTCATTTGGATTTTGTTGATTTTTCAGCCTTTTTCTTGGTTTCCTCATCTAGAATTCTAGTTTTTGATATTTCCCTCCTTGTGATGTACCTTGCATATTCAGCAAGAAAGGGCATAAGAATTGTATGATAATACGGAATAATGGATAAGAATAACACAAATGTCAATACGGAATCGTGATACAAAATGGACGTATCAACTCCCCCAAGCTTAGGCCTCGCTTGTCCTCAAGCGAAAGCCGAGCTCGAAAATAATGGCCTCCTAATTTGAGAGAGAGAAGTCGACAAAAACAAAATACGGACATCAAAGCATCATGAATAATATAATAGCAGCAAGTATTTTATCATATATCTCCTTATAAATAAGTAACAATCCATTCACAATTATTGGAGTATGAAGCAAAAAACTGTAATGATAATCAACAAACTAAGTTCTCAGCCATTCGCACAATCATAATTCATCGTATTTCAGAGTAGATTCTATATAAGAGCTTTCTTATTGGCAATTTCACATACTTAACTATCATTTAGTCTTCTATGATTGCTCATGCTAAAGAAATATTTTTGGAGCTCATGTTTCATAGGACACATAGGAAGATAGGGGCTTAAATGATATGCCACCCAACTCATTTACCTCAAGGATAATGTCAACAATAATACATCATGATCATCTACATCCACTTGGATATATAAGTATGAATCTTTCCTCAACACATGATGCTTGCCACTATAGAGTTAATAGGTAGGAAGGGGAATAAACTTGTTGACTCGTGCACATGAGTGAACTCCTCAAGATAAAATATAGGCCATTCCCAGAGGGAAGCAGAGGTTGTCATGTGCTTTTAAGTTTTTGGATGTGCAAACTCTTAATGCAAAGGAACGTCACTGTATATTGCCCCTTTTGTTACCAAACTTTATTATGCACTCTGTTGCTTTTATTCCTTTGCTATCACAAGATCGTACAAATCTTTTTTTCCCTTGCAATAAAACATCATAGATATATAAGAGAAATTTTTATTCCTTGATGCACCGATGACAACTTACTTGAAGGATCTTATTCAATCCATAGGTATGTATGGTGGACTCTCATGCCAAGAAACAGGGTGTCAGAGTTATGGATGCACAAGTAGTATCTCTACCTATTGAGAGTTTTTGGGCTAGAAAAGAATCTAAAGCAAGCACCACATGTTAAAGGATCCTTGACCATATAACTTCTGTGTGAATACAAATTACCATGATCATTGCATTTTCTTCCATATCCTACATCAACACTTGATCATTATATAATATTTAGTGAGGGCTCACGATAATAAAAGATGTCCAAGATAGTGTATTTATATGAGAATCTCCTCTCCTCTATCATAATGTTGCTTAGATTGTAACACTGACTAATAGTATGTTTGTTTATTCTCAACAATTTTTATCACTATACCCTTTTCTATGTGAAGTCATTACTCCTCATGATATAAGCATATGATCTTTCTATTTCTTGTATTTCCATGCTATGATGATGGGTGCGCACAAGTAAATCACATAAACTCAACTAAGCTTTATAATATAACTCCCGTACTCGATTACAAGGATAGGTAGAACTCAAAGGAAAAGTTCTAAGCAAATAAAAACTAAAATTTTATTTCTCTAAATCACGAAATAGCTAAGGGTCAAACTAAGATAGATGGTAATGGTAGAAATGATGGTCATGTGATACAGGGCACCTCCCATAAGCTTGGAGCATGCTTAGGCTTGTGTCCATACCCATGTACTCACTCATCCTTCTTTAGTAATGGTGGTGATGTTGCCGAATGTTGGTCCTCCACTTTTCAAGGCAATGTATCACCATCATAGAAAGAGAATCTTGTCTCCGAGATCCTGAAATCGACAACGATGCTCATCCTCTTAAACCTCGATTCATACTCACAGTTTTAGCTTTGCAAGTCAAAGATTTGATTTTGTAGATTTTTTGTCCGCTCTTGAAGCTTGATGAGGTGCTCTCTCACATTCCTAGTGTCCAACTTGTTTTCCCAGATGAAGTACATTATCATAGAGTTCTTAGCACTGAAACCACGTTCAACCATCCGTTGGCACTTGAAGATCTCTTGCTCCACCATGGCGAGTCAAGCCTTCTTGCTTCCCTCCTTATTTGGCCCTTGCATGTCACGGATGTGAAGCACCTCCTTATGCATATCAATATCGTGAGGGTGCTTCATCACCTTCGGGAGGTAAGGCTTGATGATCTTCTCGAGGAACTTGTCCTTGAAGGAACTTGATGTTGTCAAGGCGATCTAGATCTGTCACGAAAACAGCCTGAAACAAGAACAAAGGAGAAACTCGCGATCAGGTGGTCAAAACAATAAGGAGTATATAATGAATTTTTTCCAGGTCAGAATGCATGGTCATGAACAAAACGGAGTCCAGGAGGCACACGAGGGCCCCACAAGCCATCAGGGCGCACCTAGGGGGGTGGGTGCGCCTGTTGGCTTGTGCCTTCCTCATGGGTCCCCTCTGACCCCTTTTTATTTTTGGATTTTTTGTAAAATATGAACACCAATAGAACATATTTGTTTGGAACTTTTAGAGTGAGGTTTCTTACTGTTTCACGTACCTACTCCTTTTTCAGGTTTCCGAAGCATTCCGGAACGTCTCTCTTATGTGCTCCTCCGGTGTTATTACTTGAATAATATTAGATTCAACATGTCAGGACCACAATCCTAAGTCATAAGAATCCAGCCCGTAACACATCACATCACCTTGCGGCCTCACGCATAGTAAACTCCACGGCTGCCACCTTACCTTAGCCGGGACCGTTTGCGTCTTTTGGCTCACGTATGTGAATGTGTCGCTAACATTCGAACGACAAAGAACCCGGGTCGACATGACTAGTTATAAACCCAAGTGGCACATCTGTACAGGGACAGGCATACATAACCCAGCAAAGCAGGTGTCGGTCTTCAGCGGGTGTAGACGATTCGTAGCCAGCTACATGGACTCCATTACACCGCGTGACATTTCCCCGAGGGACACACACATCAGCAAAGAAGGATACATGTCGGTCAATCAATGTGTCCGGAGCAGTAGCAGGCTACCAAGGCTCGACGGAAGCACAAAGAGGCATTTCCCTGTAAAGAGTAGTACTAAGGGCACGTAACTAGGTGTCGAATCCCACACATATAATGCATTTCATAACAGACACACAATATGCACGATATGTGTAGATACAACATGGCATCACAACATAACTCTATGACTCAAGCTTTTATTAAAGACTCATAAGAGTCAATTTAGTATGATATTACAAACAGGGGTCACAAGACCCAACACTCAAGTCATACCAATAACAAGCGGAAGCAACATGTCTGGGTACAGACATCTAGAAAGTAAAAGGCTGAGATAGCATGTCTATCTACAAGACCCTCCATAGGAACCAGACCTCTGTCTGGGATTCCCAAGCTACTCAGTCAACATCGATCTTACTGTCGTTACCACTAGCGAGACTGGGGTCTCCTCTGCAAAAACATATATTAAGCAACAGTGAGTACAGAGGTACTCAACAAGACTTACATCAGAACTAACTACATATGCATCAGTGTCAAAAAGGGGTTGGTGGGGTTCAATACAGCAAGCCAGCTTTAACTCTGTGGCTATCGTGTACTACGTCTACGAGTAGTTTAAAAATGCAAGAAAGTGCACATGAGTCCACTAACTAGTCTCCACAACAATACACCACCATGGGTCCACTCTCGTGTCGGGACCCCGATCCTAAGCCATACAACTCCAGCATGTACACATCATATCACTTTGTGGCCTCACGCACGGTAATCACCCCGGTGGCGACCTTACCTTGGCCGGGACCGTTTGCATCTTTTGGGTCACGTATATGACTATGTTGCCAGCAATCATATGTCAAAGACCCTGGGTCGACATGGCTGGTTATGAACCCAAGTGGCACATCCGTACAGGGCAGGCATACATAACCCAGCATGGCAGGTGTCGGTCATCAGCGAGTGTAGATGAGTCGTAGCAAGCTACAGGGACTCCATTACACCGCGTGACATTTCCTCGAGGGGACAGACACAGCAACCAAGAAGGATACATGCCGGTCAATCAATGTGTCCGGAGCAGTAGGAAGCTACCAAGGCTCGGTGGAAGCACAAAGAGGCATTTCCCGGTATGGAGTACTACTCAAGGCACACAACTAGGTGTCGAATCCCACACATATCAATGCATTGCAAGCATACACAATATGCACGATGTGTGTAGATACAACATGGCATCACAACATAACTCTACAACACATCATTTATTTAATAGACTTCGAAGAGCCAACATAGTTTAATGTTACAAACAGAAGGGGTCACATGACCCAACATTCAGAGCATACAAGCATCAAGCGGGTGTTAAATGTCTGGGTACAGACATCTACTAAAAGCGGCTGGAAGAGCCTGAAAGCTACAACGACCCTACCATAGGAGCCAGATCATTGTCTGGGTTCCCAAGCTAAACCATCGATTTTTACGTCGAGAGATAACGTAGAGAGAGTGGCGTCTATTCTGCAAAAATGTAAATACGCAACAGTGAGTACGAAGGTACTCAGCAAGTCTTACATCAGTGCTAACTACATATGCATCAAGTATCAATGAACGGAATTGTGGGGTTTATTGCCGAGAAGCCAGCTTTGACCTTTGGCTAACCTATTCTACAACAAAGTTTTATTATCTCTCTCGTCTCCTTACGAGAAAGCGCACACGAGTCCACATAACCATCACATCAATGCACCACCATGGATCCCCTCTCGTCATCCTATGAGAAGGCCATCCATAGCACTCACACTTATCTCGACCATTTTAGAGTAACCATTAAAGTTATCTATGAACCATGTAAGTATCCAAGCAGTCCATATCCGAGGACACGGCTATTCGAATAGATAGTTACCCTGCAGGGGTGTACTTCGTCACACATGCTTCCGCCACTTATCGCCAAGTGCACATAAAACCAGCACCTCAACAACCTTCAAGCGGAAGCCTAGCGAGGGAGTTGGCCACGGACGTTAACCTACTAAGACTCACGCCCAAGACAGTCGCCTATCTGAGTTGGAACCCATAATGGAAGTCCGGCCGAGGTTTCCAACATGGCCTCAAACGATGTGAGCAGGGCCCCAAGCTGGTCCCGACAGGGCTGTTCATCCACTTAGCAGGCCGTGCCACAACCTATGAACGTTTCGAACTACTGCGACTTCTGGACTGAGAATAGAGTAGTTAATAGGCCGAGAGGGGTCGAGTTACTGGAACCCAATGTGCGGTAGTAGCTAGTCTTTGAACACCAACACAAGATCTCAGGTCCTAAATGCGACGGCAATGAGACAACCCACCATGTACTCCTACATGGCCTCTCATCGCTACCTTTACCAAAACATTTTCACATCTTTAACTCCCATCAATAGGACATGATCATTCCAATACATCATTCCGATGCTCGGACCAAACTCAACCTAAGCATAGTAAGCATAACAGGGTAAGCACATATGACTCAAGCATCTACCAGGTATGCTAGGTTGCATTGGTTTAGCTATTCACTGTGATGAAAATCAGGTCATGCAAAGGAGTAGGTGCAGCTATCGTAATACAACTATCAATTGAATCATTTTGTCCTAATGCATAGAAATGAGAGCAGGAGCGAGAGAATAGGATTTTGTCGGAATGTTCAAAGGGGTTTTTCTTGCGTGTTGATCGGAAGAACTCAGCTATTCTTCGATGCCGGTGATAACTACATGTCGCAAGGTCTATCGACAAATCAAACAAAAGAAATTAATCACGGCAAATGCTTCACAATGATGCATGAGCATGGCAAGTTATCATGATGCTGATTTCATCTAATGCAAGTCATCACAAGTTAAAAGAAGTTTATTTGATCTATATAATTCATTTTCGAAATCCAATTATATCCTTTATAAGCCTATTGTGAATTTGTCATATTCAGCAAGGTTAAAATGTCCAAACATGTGTATAAATGCCACCAATGGATTCCTTGCACTTTTCTGATACTTTTTCATATATAAATTATTTTCATCAGAGTTATATTTTAATTTCTATGATTTTTACAAGTTTTAGCAATTTTCTGGAATTAAATTAAACCAGAAAACTATTACTGCGTCAGGCTGATGTCATCCCTGCGTTAGCAGGTCAACCAGCCGGGTCCAGGTCAACCTGACCAGTGGGGTCCACTGGTTAGTGACCCAAAGACTAATCCCGCGCTAACCCGCACTAAGTGAGGTTTGACTCACTAGTAGGGCCCTCTGTCAGCGTATGTGGGGAGGGGTTAATTAGCGCTAAGGGTCGGCCACGTCGACAGCTACCGGAGAGTGGTCGCCGGCGACTGAGTCGCGGTGGAGTTGTGCTATTTTGCGCTACAGAGGTCCAAATCTAGCGCGGTTGACGGCTACAGAGAGCTGGCGAAGCACCCGATCCAGCAGGGGCAACGGCTGGCGCTAGGGTGGCCGGGAGAGGTGGCGGCAACAAGCGGAGCGGTCACCGGAATTCGGCCACGGTGGCGGAATGGGCTACAGGGCACGGTAGAGCATGGGAGGAGAGGGGAAAGAGTCAGCGGCTCACGGGGGTTCCATTCGTGGCATCGGCAAGGTTGGAGGGGCTCTCTGGCCGACGAATCGACGACGGCAAGATCCGGTGGCTGGAGAAATAAACGGCGACGATGGCGACGCGACGGGGGCTCGGGTGCTCGGAGGAGTTGGTGGAGAGATGCAGCTCGTCGAGGCAGAGGTGTTGAGCGCGACAGGGAAGCAAGGGGTGGCCGGAGACGCGTTAGAGGTGAGCTCGGGCAGACCGACAATGGCGGCGAGATGAGTAAGAGACAGAGAAGAGAGGAGGGGAATGGTCCAAGGGGGCGAGAGCATAAGGGAGGGACGGCCTCGTGCGCTGGCGCGGTGGAGGCGGGACGGGGCTCCACGCGAGCAGGAGGTGGCAAGGGGCGTCGTGCCTTCCTTCTCCTCTGCCTTCTGGCACGAGGAGGAAGACGACAGGGGAAACCCCCCTGGTGGGCTGGGCCAGGAGGTGGCGACAGGTAAGGTTCTCTCTGTTCTTTTTTTATTTCTCTTTTATTTCTTTCTGGTATTTACTTTTAGGATTTAAAATAAATAGTTTGACCAAATATAAAACCCAAAAAATGTTATTATGTGACAGAGACAATAATATCCAATGCCACATAAAAGTTTCAACATTTTTGAAACTGTAAAATAGAAGGAATCAAAATAATTCCATTCCAAATAGCTATTTAGTCAACTCAAAAATCCTATTCGAAAAGTTCAGGTGACCTAGAATTTTGGTTTGACAAATTTACCTTATGTCACTATTTTGCCAAGAATTTGGAACATTTTCCTGGTTCCTTTTAAGGTATTAAATTTTTATTGCCTTCTTGTCAATTGATCAAAACATTTGGGGTGTTGATCACTTCCTATTAAAACATCAAAGTTTTATAATGCATGCATGAATGCTTGGCAAACAAATGAAAGCTAGGGCTGTGACATCTCGTCTCCCTACGAGAGAGCCATCCATAGCACTCACACTTATCTTGAATATTTTATAGTATCCATTCAAGTTGTCTATTACCATATAAATTTCCAAGTAGTCCATATCCGCGGACGTGGCTATTCGAATAGATTTGAGTACCCTGCAGGGGTGTACTTCACACACACTCTCACCACTTATCACCATATGTGCACATCATGCATCTCGGCAACCTTCAAGCGGAAGCACTGGCGTGGGTGTCGGCCACGACCTAACCAACCACACAAGACTCTAGTCCAGGTTTATCGTCTATTTGAGACTGAACCCGCAAGGAAGTCCGGCCGAGGTTTCCTCTACGGCCCCAAACGAAGTGTACAGGGTTCCCAAGCCCACCTCGACGGATGGTACTACGCTTGGTACACCGGCCATGATGCCTAGTCTGTCCCAAGGCCACCTGTACGGGGTGCCACAAGGTAGACTACTAGCATACCCTACAAACACCAGAAACTAGTTGCAACTCCTGGACAGAGATCTAGGTGATTAAAAAGCGGAGAGAGTCAATTAGGGATCCCAATGTGTGGTAGTAGCTAGTCTTGGATAACATACACGAGACTCAGTTCATAAGCACGATCCCAATGAGACAACCCGCCATGTACTCCAACATAGCCTCTCATCGGTACCTTTACCAAATCAAATTCAACACTTATCCTTTTGTCACTAGAACACCTTCATTCACTTCAGCTCATCACCCAGATGAAACAGGCCCGACTCAACTTTAAGCATAGAAAGCATAGCAGGGACAAGCACATCACGGCACAAGCAACTACCATGTATGCTAAGTTGCAGGGTTTAGCTATTTACTGTGACAAGATCAGGCCATGCAAAGGAATGGGTTCAACTACCGAAGTAAAAAACATTTGAAGCGATGTGTCCTAATGCAATGATTGAGAGCTGAGGTGAGAACATGGGATTTTATCGAGATGTTCAAGGGGTTCGATTTCCTGATAAGACGATGATACGTTACTGCTCCTCAGATGGATACTCCACCGTACCCTCCAGAACAATGCCTAACACGAAGAACAACCAGCGAAGGAGAGCACATCAATACACATCAAATGCGACAGTATGATGCATGAATATGGCATGGCAATATGATGTGGTTTGGCCAAATGAACCTAGCAACATATTTAAATGAAGTAGGTTTGAACTGTAGGTTCAAACTCAACTCCATATGTGATGTTACATAATGTAGTTTGATCAAAATGTCCAAAAACTCCTACTTAGGTTGCTCTATCATACATGAAATTAGTACCAATGGATTCTTTGGATTTTCCGGATACTTTTTCATATATAAATTATTTTCATCCGAGTTATATTTAATTTCTATGATTTTTACAAGTTTTAGCAATTTTCTAGAATTATCTAAAATCCAGAAATGCATTTACTGCATCAGCCATACGTCAGCATGACACCACCCGATCAACTGACCATTTCTGGTCAAATATGACAGGTGGGGCCAGTCGGTCAGTGACTGGCTTAAATAGGGGTTTACCCCTGTGCTGACCAGGGTTTGACCCGCAGCGGGGCCCGCTGTCAGTGACTGTGGGGTTAACTAACTGAGGTTTAGGGTTAATTAAACACACTGATCGGCGGAGCCCACCGGCCAGTGGCTCAGGCAACGGTGCTCGTCGCCGGCGACGACTAGACGTGGCGGTGTCCATGCTACCGGCCATGGGAACGGCAGCCAGGGGAACCAGAGCGTAGCCCCAGCTCTACCGCATCCATTCTCGTGCTCAAGGGGACGTGGGAGTCACCGGAGGCGACGTCAACAACGCCGGGACGACGGCCAGAGCTCTGCGAGGAGGGGCTCATCGCCAAAGGCCGTGGAAAGAGGAGCTGGGGCCTGCTACGTCTTCGGGCGAGCTTGTTGAGCACACCGGTGTGCTCGGCAGCGGCTCTCGCTGGCGCTAGCCATGGTGACGCCATGGACGACGGCAGGAGCTTCGGGCTCCGGCGGCTAGCGCATCTAGAGGAGGGGATCGGCGGCGGGGCAAGGGGGAAACGGAAGAGGGGCTCACGACGAAGCTCGTGGCGCCGGTGGGGAGGTCGGAGGTGCGACGTTGGCAGCGAATTGGCGGCGGCGACGGTCCTGTAAGAGAGAGATCCAGGGGAAAGAAGAGAGGGAGAGAGGAGGAGATGAGGCAGAGGAAGGGGGAAGAGAAGAAGGGCACGGCGAGGCATCGCTTTGGCGCTCCTAGAGGTCTCCAGCGGTGAGTAGGCAGGCAGGAGGTGGCCGGGGCTGGTCGCCGTGCTGTCCTTCGCCTGTGCCTTCTAGCAGAGGTATAAGATGACTAGCATGAGCCAGTGGGCCTCCCAGGTAAATGGCTAGGTGGGCTCTTCTTCCTATCTTCTTTTATTTTTTTTATTTTTTTTCTATTTCTGAAATTTGTTTTGATTTAGTTTAGGCACTAAAATGTTTGGTAAAAATCTGAGACTTTTCATTGGCACTAACAAAAATATGCCAAAAGCCCTGACTAAATAGTTATTGATTTAATTCAGTGAGCAAAAATGGCATGTAAAAATATAAGTCACCTGTGGTTGATGTTGCCACATTTTTCAGAGATGATGAACATTTTTATGAGCCATTCCTATTTATTGAAAATCATTTTCGGTGAGCCTATTTGAATTCAATAGTGCTAGGGCTTTTGATCATCCCCAATTCATATTTGAAGAAAATTTAAAGATGATGCAATCACAACCATGAACCCTAGTGCATGCTAAAAATAGGGACGTGACACAACATTAATGATTGTACGTCAGATGTAATGCTTAATTCTTTGCCCATTTACCACTCTCGGATTTTCGCTTTCGAAGTTATTGATTTTTGTAGCACTCGAGCTATAGACCTCCTTGACAACATATGGGTCTTCCCATTTGGAGAGGAGTTTACGTGCAAATAATCTAAAACAATAATTGTGCAAAAGCACTAGATCTCGTACATTGAATTCTCGTTTTTGGATTCTCTTACAGTGCCATCTTTTAACTTTTTCTTTAAATAATTTGGCATTTTCATAGGCTTGTGTCCTCCATTCACTTAATGAGCTTATATCAAATAACCTCATTTCACTTGCAAGTTTAAAGTCATAATTAAGATCTGTAATTGCCTAGTAAGCTCTATTTTTTAACACAAGAGTTAAATTAAAAGTTTTCCATTGATCATTTTATATGGGGACATCCCCATGGGATTTTTCTAAGCAGTTGTATAAGCCCATAAAGCATCATCAAGTATCTTAGGCCAATTCTTTCTAGACCTATTAACACTCTTTTGCAAGATTAATTTTATTTCTTAGTTACCAACTTGGCCTCTAAACTAAGGATGACAAGGTGATGCATAGCTATGGTTAATATCATATTTAGCTAGAAGTTTACGAAAAGCACCATGAATAAAATATGCACCACCAATAGTAATTAAATATGTAGGGACTCCAAATCTCGAGAAAAGATGTATTTAATAATTTTAGCAGAGGCATTATGAACAACACTAGTAGTTGGAATAGGTTCTACCCACTTAGTAACGTAATCAACAACAACTAAAATATGAGTATACCCATTATAGGAAGGAAAAGTTCCCACAAAATGAAAGCCCCAAACGTCAAATGGTTCAATAGCAAGTGAATAATTCATAGGCCTTTCATCACGTTTACCAATGTTAGCAAATCTTTTACATTCATCACATGAAAGGACATACTTACGAGCATCTTTAAAAAAGAATAGGCCAATAGAAACCGGATTGTTCCGTAGGCCAGTAGAAACCGGATTGTTCTGTAGTCCTATCACCAGCATGGTGTCTTCCGTAGGCCTCGGGTTGACACTTCCTTAGGATATGTTCATGTTCATGCTCAGGTATACAATGTAGAATAACACCATATACTCCTTCTTTATAAAGATGTGGTTCATCCCAAAGATAATGTCGTAAATCATAAAAGATTTTGTTCTTTTGTTGATAGGTGAAGCTTGGGGGAATATATTTAGCAACAATGTAATTAGCATAATCCGCATACCAAGGACTACTATGTCAAGTATTTATAACATCAAGTTACTCATCAGGAAAATTATCATCAATAGGTAGTGGGTCATTAAGAAAATATTCCATCCTAGACAAGTTATCTGGTACACGGTTTTCAACTCCCTTCCTATCAACGATATGCAAGTCAAATTCTTGGAGTAAAAGCACCCACCTAATAAGTCTAGGTTTACCATCTTTCTTTTCCATAAGGTATTTAATAGCAGCATGATCGGTGTGAATAGTTTTTTTAGAATCAACGATGTAAGGCCTAAATTTATGACATACAAACACAACTGCTAAAAATTCTTTGTTAGTTGTAGCATAATTTCTTTGGGAACTATCCAGGGTCTTACTAGAATAGTGAATAACATTCAATTTCTTGTCTACACTTTGCCCTACTACAACGCCAATATCATAATGACAACCATCACACATGATTTCAAATCCTAAGTTCCAATTAGGTGGGTGATTAATAGATCCAGAAATTAAGGCTTTCTTAAGTATTTCAAAAGCTTCTACACAATCATCATAAAAAACAAAAGGAATATCTTTTTGAAGGAGATTAGTTAATGGCCTCGAAATCTTTGAGAAATCCTTAATGGAACGGCTATAGAAACCAGCATGACCAAGGAAATTTCTTATACCATTGATATCTTTAGGGCATGGCATTTTATCCATTGCATTAATTTAGCTTTATCCGCCTCAATACCTCGTTCGGAAATTTTATGCCCAAGTACTATACCTTCATTCACCATAAAGTGGCACTTCTCCCAATTCAAGACAAGATTAGTTTCTTCATATCTCTACAAAACTCGATCAAGGTTTCTCAAGAAATCAGCAAAAGAAGACCCGTAAATTAAAAAATCGTTCATGAAAACATCAACAATATTTTCATAAAAATAAAAAAATATAGCAGTTATACATCTTTGAAAGGTAGGAGGTGCATTTCATAGACCAAAAGTCATAAACCTATAAGCATAAGTTCCAAAAGGGCAAGTAAAGGTGGTTTGTTGTTGGTCCTCTTTTGACACAGGTATTTGGGAGAATCCAGAGTATCCATCAAGGAAACAAAAATGTTTGTACTTGGATAATCTTTCTAACATTTGATCTATAAAAGGCAAGGGGTAATGATCTTTTATACTAGCTTTATTTAATTTCCTAAAATCAATTACCATCCTATAACAAGTTACTATTGTTTGTGGTATAAGTTCATTTTTATCATAAGGAACAACGATTGTACCTCCTTTCTTAGGAACACAATGAACATGACTTACCCGTCTACAATCAGCAATAGAATAAATTATACATGCTTCCAAAATATTTAGTATTTAGGTTCTTACCACCTCTTTCATCTTAGGATTGAGACGACATTAATGATCAACGATAGCTTTAGCATTCGGTTCCATAATAATCTTGTGCTGACACAGAGTGGGGCTTATTCCCTTAAGATCATCAAGAGTATATCCTATAGTAGCCATGTGCTTCTGTTGAGTTATAATTAATCTCCTTTCCTCATGCCCTCAAAGGTTAGCACTGATAATAATAGGATATATCTTCTGTTCATAAAGATGAGCATATTTCAAAGTATCAGGTGAGGTCTTTGCTCAAACACGGGATCTCCATTTGGTGGAGGAGGATCCCATAAAATATCAATTGGTAGGTTGTGTTTAAGGATAGGTTACTGCTCAAAGAATATCTTATCTATTTCATTCCTTTCATTCATAAGCATATCATTTTCATGGTCTAGCAAATATTGTTCTAGCGGATAAGTAGGAGGTACGGTAATAGAAGCAAGACCAATAATTTCATCCTTATTAGGAAATTCATTTTCATGTGGTTGTCTACTAAACTTGGAGAACTTAAATTCATGAGACATATCACCAAAGCTTACTTGACCTTCTCGGTTGCACAATTAATTTCAGCATTAACAGTATTCAAGAAACGTTTGCCAAATATAATGAGACAAAACTTATCTTGTGCTGAACCAATTACTAGGAAATCAGTGGGGAACTTGACTTTTTCACACAAGACTTCAACATCTCTAACATTCCCAAGTGGTGAAATAGTATCATGGTTTGCAATTTTAGTAGTGACATCAATATCTTCAATTTTAGAGGGTTCTACGTCATGCATAATTTATTGATACAATGTAAAAGGTATAACACTAACACTAGCACGAATATCACCCCAGCCATGATAGCAATGATCCCCAATTTTAACTGAAACGACAAGCATACCTACAACTGGTTTATTTTTATGAGCTCATCTCATTTGTTTCTAACAGGTTTTGCAATTCTAGCAGCTTCGTCATAGAGGTAAATAACTTGTGCATCAACATTATCAACTAGGAGATCTTTAACTATAGAAACATTAGGCTCAACATTTATTTGTTCAGAAGGTTTAGGTGTCCTAGCATGACTTATTAACCATAGTTGTAGCCTTAGCATGTTCCCTAATCCTCACGGTAAAAGGAGGTTCCTCAATGTAGCAAGTACGAACAACTGGATCAATATGGCTAACAAGTATTTCTTCCTTCTTATTTTTAACAGGATCCTTAGATAATTTTTCAATGGGAGAATGATATTTAAACCACTTCTCTTTGGGAAGATCAACATGGGTAGCAAAAGATTCAAAGAAAGTAGCTACTATCTCAGAGTCAAGACCATATTTATTTCTAAACGCATGGAAAGAAGTAGTTAATTTCCATACAAGATTTAACAAAATAAAAATTAAGCTTTTTACCTGACTCTTTACCTTCGTCGAGTTCCCAATCGTTAGAGTTGAGTTTAATCCTTTCCAAAAGATCCCATTTGAATTCAATTGTCTCCTTCATATAGGAACCAGTAGCACAAGAATCGAGTAATGCTTGATCATCATGGGAAATCCAAGCATAGATATTTTGTATAATAATTTCTCTCGAGAGCTCAAGGTTGGGGCAAGTTGTAGCGACCCGACTCAAAACGAGTCAAGCCTCTGTGTATATGTGCCATGCCTGGATAAGTATGCTGGCACACACAGTACATCAATGTCTATATCAAAGTGCAATCACATGTAAATAACGTAAAATTGATATATACCTCAAAATCTCAGTGGAAACACTCAAAGGGAGTGGAGTCCCAATAAACACCAATGGCAGGTTGAGTGCAGACCGTAACCCTGAATCGTACTCTTACTCATCGAAGAAAGTATCTGCAACATAAGACATTGCAGCCGTGTAGGTCTGCATATTGGATATGCTCGCAAGTCACAAAACAGAGGGGTGAAAATATCATCTATACTATATGCATATATGGCATGCGGGGCTGTAGTTAAATTTTGCGTAAAGAAAATTTTTCCTACAACAAGAGAGAGTAAAAGCAATATTTACAATATTGTTGGATGTTTAATGAGAAGGTTCCACCAACCAGTTCTGATACCCAAATTATCAATATTACCCACACCAAATAGATTAATGGTGTTGAGAATTCCTGATAGTTTCAGTTCCTTTGGCTCAAGTTGTCCATGACCATGGACAAGGCTCATCGATTAGGTTTGAGTACTCTGTAGAGTTTTTCACACCTTCCCCACAAGATTTGATCGCCTCCGTTGGAGTCATCGCACTTCAGGGTGTTTGAGACCAGATGATCAAAACATGGTCCTTCAACGGGTTCCTTTGAGCCACTGTCGGTGCCCATTCAATCCTACTCTTCTTCTACATCTAGTAGCACCACCCGTCCAGAGTCACCACGTTGTCCAACCAAGCTAGAGCCCATAATGACTTATGGCTGTGCAGGTAAGCCTTAGGTCTTGAAATATCTATCCATCTCTTTGTGCTTCGGGGAAGCTTTCCGCAAGATGTCATGGCGCTTCCCCATGCATCCCGGGTCCTCCGCTGGTTCCCCAGGAAGCCATCCGAACCGTCCTTTACCCAGAGGCATATTGCATTCTGAGGTCTTGCAAGTCTTGAAGTCTTCCGGTCTTGATTATTAAGTTCTCACAACACTCATGATAAAGACTCAACCAAACCCCGTCTACTAGGAGCATAGCAAAAATAACGTCCCGGACAAAGTAACAAGGGTTTAGCGGTGCCTATCATATCATACTACTTAAGAACCAAAATTTCCAAGTACCTACTTGCATGCAATGGGTGAAGAAGGTTGAAACTAATGCAATAAAACCATAGGTAAAAAATATGATCAATGTGAACTTGCCTGGTAAGGTTGATGAAGATAGATATCTCTCAGAGGAAATAACTTGATAGAACTATTCGTCACTCTCCGATGAAATCTATATAATCAAACATAGTATTCACATAAGAAATCATACTAGCAATCATCCTAGCAATCAGTATAAAAAACAACAATAAAGATTTATGCAATGAAGTCTGTCGGGGGCATAACCCCGGGGTAGGCTCATCAAGCCTGCTCCTTCATTTCCTGCCCAAAGGATATGAACAAATACAGTTCCCTAATGCTTAAGTCTTCTGGCCGGCTGGCTGCGCCCGCCGGCTGGAGGACGAGGCGGCGAACTCTCTGGTCGAACAGGCAACCCCTGCCGGCTAGAGGCGAGACGGCTACCTCTTCCTGACCGTCTTGGCCAAGCCAGCCGGCTAGGAACGAGGTGGTCGTACCCAAGTCAGCTAGCCAAGCAGGCTAGCCGGTCGGGGATCACAAGTCACATCAAATCGTAGGTCAGGATGAGACCTTACGATTAAAGGTAGCTACGCGTCGGCACAGGTTCTGGATCGGAGTGTCTGGCAGGTACGAGCGTCGGTAGCACGTACGAGCGTGTGCTCTGATCTATCACCTAGCATAGTGTCGCACCGTCACACTCCCACTCCATTACTGCTCTCGGCGTGGGGAACAGTGGAGGCGGTTGTACTACCTGCCCATGACGAATCTCGCTGAACGACGCTCGACGTACAGCGCGTGCTCAACGTGAACCTTACGCGAGAGCTTAATTGGCCAGTCGACGGGTCCCACGAACAAGTGACACCATGCAGCCGGCGGGCCCCTCAAGCGACAAGACAAGACTCTCGTTGGCCCCTGGTCAGCCGGCGAGGCTGCCAGCCGGGTCCCACTCTTGTACCCTTTATCCATATTGTAGGCCGGCGGGTTCGTCTATAAAACCCCCCGGTCACCCTCCATGCTGAGGATCGGTCGAACAACACTTAACACCAACCAACCACATAGAGAGAGGCAGAGACGAGCCGGCAGCTCCCCTCTTCCTCCTCCCAAAACAGCTCCACTAGAAACCTTGTAATCCATCCATATACATCAAACACTCCGGCAGGACTAGGGGTCTTAACTCTACGGAGAGCCCTGAACCTGGGTACATCGTGCGTTCCATGGTTGTACCAACCTCGTTCCCAATGCCCTCCTTTGTCCCTTCGGTTCTCACCGACTTTAGCCTACCTATGGCATATGTTGTGAGTATTCACCGACATTTGGCGCCCACTGTGGGGCCGCTCGCGGCATCGGCTGGCTTTACGCGCTGGGAGGGGCTCCGCACCTACGCCATCGGATGCATCGCGTTCGGATCGGTCTGCATGCCTGTGGAGCCCGCTTTCGACGAGGCAACACCGATGATGATCGTCGTCCCCGTCCGTCATGCGGATTCAGACGAAGATTTTGATGATGAGGCGCTTCCTAGCGTCATCGTCGCTGCTATGGAGAACCTCAGTATTCTCTTTAGTGATTTGCGTCTCAACGACGGTCCTCGCTACTTCGGCAAGTACTTCGACGTTGAGGCGCTCTGCACCAGCTTCAACAGGCTCTCTATCGCTGAGATGCATGCACATGATGTGTACCCCAGCAATGTACTCGTCTTCGACGGCCCTCCGCCGTTGGTAGGGTTCTTCACCCCATACCATGAAGACACCCATCGCTGCTTCCACGAACCCTAACGACGCCCGAGCCTCACTGGAGGAGGGAATTTCCGTCGCCTCAGCAAAGCGTCGGATGGAGGCCACGTAGCACGAGTATAACTCCGCATACGGCCTCACTCCGATTTCTGAGGCCCCAAGTCGGCTTGGATCGGTCCGCAGCCGCGGCCGGTTCATTGCTGAGATCCTAGGCGGTGATCATCCCACCTACGAGACCCCTGCAACCAACATGCAGGCAGCACAGCCGGCCATGGAAGAGATGGCGAACCTGGAGGGCGAGGAGCGCGCCTTCCAGGAGAAGCGGGTCAAGGATCTCCTTGACGTCGCCAACAAATAGCAGACTCGGCTTGACCCCGGTCACGCCTAGTCAGAATCTCTGGGACCCAACCCCGAAGCACACCGCAACCCTAGCGGTCAGCATCACACGGAGGGATCTTCCTCGCATCGCAACTCCGACCGGAGGGGCGAGGGAAGCCAAGACCGGCACTCCTAGCACCAGAGCAAGCACACTTCGAGCAAGCGTCGCGGAGGCGACAAGGGCGATCCGGAGTGTGAGATTTTTCACTCGGGAAGGACCCATGTCTCTGGTTCGCGAGGTGCCACCCCTATCGCAACTCGGATTGGCGCTCGCACTCCCGAGGATGATCGGGACGCCCGTAGCCGTCTCATTGTCCTGGCCCAGTCGGCCCTCCTGGAGGAGGACGGTCCCATCGGTCCGGCCTGCTTCGGCCCCCAGATCCGAGGGGAGCCATTCCCCCGAGGCTTCACCTTGCCTCGGGACACGCCCAAGTACAACAGCACAGCCAAGAAAGAGGACTGGCTGATCGACTACACTACAGCCGCCGGCATCGCCAGGGGCAACAAGCGCGTAGCGGTCCGCTACGTGCCACTCATGTTGGACGGTTCGGCCCGGACATGGCTAAACAACCTCCCGGCCGGCAGCGTCAACTCTTGGGTGGACTTCGAGGAGGCGTTCGTCCGCAACTTCACTTGCACCTACAAGGGCCCTGGCCGGCCCCGTGAGCTAGCCATGTGCGTCCAGAGGCTCGACGAGCCCCTTCGGGATTACGTCACCCGGTGGACGGAGCTCCGCAACTCCTGTGAGGGGGTGCATGAGGTACAAGCCATCCAGTACTTCATCGACGGTTGCCGAGATGGCACCCTCCTCAAGCACAAGCTCATGTGCTCCAAGCCCACCTCTCTGGCGGTACTCATGGCGAAGGCGAATAAGTACGCCACGGCCGACTCAGCAATGCGCGTCAAGATGACCGCCTCAGACAAGGTTGTTCCCACGTGGGCTACTCGCAAGCCGGCCGGAGACGGTCGAGGCGGACAGAACAACAACAAGCGCAAGGCGGATCAGATGGATTCGCGCTCCAACAGCAAGTTGGTAGCCAGCGTGGAGGGCAAGATGTCGGCTCCTCAAGTCGGCCCTCCGTGGAAGCGTTCCAACAGGAACAACACCAACTGGTTTCCCAAGCAGTCCTTCGAGCAACTGCTTGACACCCCCTGCAAGATACATTCTGGGCGCAACCATCCAACCACACCCTTCGACAGTGCAGCTTCGCACGCCGGCTGTTGCAAGGGGATGGCCTGTCGGCTCCCCCAGGTGCGCAGGCGACGCCTCACGCACCGGCTCCTGGTCCTGCTCCGGCTCCACCACCGCCACCCCGCGACGACGGCCTCCTTCACGATGACTACCCCCATAAGGATGGGGCCTTCGTCGTCTTCACCAGTGAAGGCGACGACAAGCACAACCTATGCTAGAAACGACGCGAGGTGAACGCCACGGTTCCCTCGGTTCCCCAATACATGCATTGGTCCGACAAGCCAATCAAATGGAGCCGGGTGGACCATCCTGCGGTGATGCCCAACCCGGGCTCATACGTGATCGTCCTCGACCCCACCTTCGCCTCCAAGAGGCTTACCTGCCAGTTCTCCCGGGTACTGGTCGACGGCGGCCGCAGCATCAACATCCTCTACCTCGACACACTCCTCAAGCTCGGGCTCAAGGAGACAGACGTCCTGCCGACCAACACTGTCTTCCACGGCATCGTGCCTGGGCAGTCCTGCTCGCCTATCGGCAAAATCCAGCTGGACGTCCTCGTCGGCGACAAGGCCCACTTCCGCCGAGACTCCATATGGTTCGAGGTAGTGGACCTCAGCAGCCCGTATCACACGCTCCTGGGCAGACCGGCTCTGGACAAATTCATGGCTATTCTGCACTACGCCTACCTGAAGATGAAGATGCCGGGTCCAAAGGGCATCATCACTGTTGTTGGCGACTAGAAGAAGTCGCTCGAGTGCGCCCAAGATAGTAGCCGCCTCGCCGACGCCGTGGTGATCGCTGAGGAGAAGCGGCAGATCTACCGGCTCATGGCCCAGGCTACCGAGAAGCCGGCGATTCCTTCTCCTCCGTCCCAGTCGGTCGGCGAGGGCTCTTTCACGCCGGACAAAGAGACCAAGCAGGTCACGCTCGACCCTGCCAACCCCAAGAAGTGCGTCACCATCGGGGCTGGCCTCAACCCCAAATAGGAAGGCGAGCTCGTCGACTTCCTCCGTGAGAATCGGGACATCTTTGCATGGTCTCCCAAAGACATGCCGGGTGTTCCGAGGAAGTACGCCGAGCACAAACTGTTGGGGAACGTCGCATGGGAAACAAAAAATTTCCTACGCGCACGCAGACCTATCATGGTGATCTCCATCTACGAGAGGGGATGTGTGATCTACGTACCCTTGTAGATCGTACAGCAGAAACGTTAGAGAACGCGGTTGATGTAGTGGAATGTCCTCACGTCCCCCGATCCGCCCCTCGAACCGTCCCGTGATCAGTCCCACGTTTTAGTGCCGAACGGACGGCACATCCGCGTTCAGCACACGTACAGCTCGACGATGATCCCGGCCTTCTTGATCCAACAAGAGAGACGGGGAGGTAGAAGAGTTCTCCAGCAGCGTGACGGCGCTCCGGAGGTTGGTGATCATCTTGTATCAGCAGGGCTCCGCCCGAGCTCCGCAGAAACGCGATCTAGAGGAAAAACCGTGGAGGTATGTGGTCGGGTTGCCGTGGAAAAGTCGTCTGAAATCAGCCCTAAAACCTCCGTATATATAGGAGGAAGAGGGGGAGCCTTGCCTTGGGGTCCAAGGACCCCTAAGGGTTTCGGCCGAGCCAAGGGGGGAAGGTCTCCCCTTCCAAACCCAATCCAACTTGGTTTGGAAGGTGGAGTCCTTCCCTTTCCCACCTCCTCCTTTTTTTTCTCTTTGATTTTTTCCTATGGCGCATAGGGCCTTCTTGGGCTGTCCCACCAGCCCACTAAGGGCAGGTGTGCCACCCCCAAGGCCTATGGGCTTCCCCGGGGTGGGTTGCCCCCCCCGGTGTACTCCCGGAACCCATTCGTCATTCCCGGCACATTCCCGGTAACTCCGAAAACCTTCCGGTAATCAAATGAGGTCATCCTATATATCAATCTTCGTTTCCGGACCATTTCGGAAACCCTCGTGACGTCCGTGATCTCATCCGGGACTCTGAACAACATTCGGTAACCAACCATATAACTCAAATACGCATAAAACAACGTCGAACCTTAAGTGTGCAGACCCTGCGGGTTCGAGAACTATGTAGACATGACCCGAGAGACTCCTCATTCAATATCCAATAGCGGGACCTGGATGCCCATATTGGATCCTACGTATTCTACGAAGATCTTATCGTTTGAACCTCAGTGCCAAGGATTCATATAATCCCGTATGTCATTCCCTTTGTCCTTTGGTATGTTACTTGCCCGAGATTCGATCGTCGGTATCCGCATACCTATTTCAATCTCGTTACCGGCAAGTCTCTTTACTCGTTCCGTAATACAAGATCCCGTGACTTACACTTAGTCACATTGCTTGCAAGGCTTGTGTGTGATGTTGTATTACCGAGTGGGCCCCGAGATACCTCTCCGTCACACGGAGTGACGAATCCCAGTCTCGATCCATACTAACTCAACGAACACCTTCGAAGATACCTGTAGAGCATCTTTATAGTCACCCAGTTACGTTGCGACGTTTGATACACACAAAGTATTCCTCCGGTGTTAGTGAGTTATATGATCTCATGGTCATAGGAACAAATACTTGACACGCAGAAAACAGTAGCAACAAAATGACACGATCAACATGCTACGTCTATTAATTTGGGTCTAGTCCATCACGTGATTCTCCTAATGACGTGATCCAGTTATCAAGCAACAACACCTTGTTCATAATCAGAAGACACTGACTATCTTTGATCAACTAGCTATCCAACTAGAGGCTTGCTAGGGACAGTGTTTTGTCTATGTATCCACACATGTAAATGAGTCTTCATTCAATACGATTATAGCACGGATAATAAACGATTATCTTGATACAGGAATTATAATAATAACTATATTTATTATTGCCTCTAGGGCATAATTCCAACAGTCTCCCACTTGCACTAGAGTCAATAATCTAGCCCTCACATCATCATGTGAATTACATTGTAATAAATCTAACACCCATATAGTTCTGGTGTGGATCATGCTTTGCCCGTGGAAGAGGTTTAGTCAGCGGGTCTGCTACATTTAGATCTGTGTGCACTTTGCATATATTTACGTCCACTCCTTCGACGTAGTCGCGGATGAGGTTGAAAAGTCGTTTGATGTGTCTGGACTTCTTGTGAAACTGTGGTTCCTTTGCTAAGGCAATGGCACCCGTGTTGTCACAGAACAAGGTTATTGGATTCAGTGCGCTTGGCACCACTCCAAGATCCGTCATGAATTGCTTCTTCCACACACCCTCCTTAGCCGCCTCCGAGGCAGCCATGTACTCCGCTTCACATGTAGAATCTGCTACGACGCTTTGCTTGGAACTGCACCATCTTACCGCACCCCCATTAAGAATAAATACGTATCCGGTTTGTGACTTAGAGTCATCCGGATCTGTGTCAAAGCTTGCATCGTCGTAACCTTTTACGGCGAGCTCTTCGTCACCTCCATACACGAGAAAATCTCCTTAGTCCTTTTCAGGTACTTCAGGATATTCTTGACCGCCGTCCAGTGATCCACTCCTGGATTACTCTGGAACCTACCTGCCATACTTATGGCCTCGCTAACATCCGGTCTAGTGCACAACATTGCATACATGATAGAACCTATGGCTGAAGCATAGGGGACGGTGCGCATATGCTCTCTATCCTCATCAGTTGCTGGGCACTGAGTCTTACTCAATCTCGTACCTTGTAAAACTGGCAAAAACCCTTTCTTCGACTGTTCCATTTTGAACCTCTTAAAAAATGTATCAACGTATGTGCTTTGTGAAAGTCCTATCAGGCGTTTTGATCTATCCCTGTAGATCTTAATGCCTAGAATGTAAGCAGCTTCTCCTAGGTCCTTCATAGAGAAACTTTTATTCAAGTAATCCTTTATGCTCTCCAAAAACTCTACGTTGTTTCCAATCAGCAATATGTCATCCACATATAATATTAGAAACGCCACAGAGCTCCCACTCACTTTCTTGTAAATACAAGATTCTCCAACCACTTGTATAAACCCAAATGCTTTGATCACCTCATCAAAGCGTTTGTTCCAACTCTGAGATGCTTGCACCAGTCCATAAATGGATCGCTGGAGCTTGCACACCTTGTTAGCATTCTTAGGATCGACAAAACCTTCGGGTTGCATCATATACAACTCTTCCTTAAGGAAACCGTTAAGGAACGCCATTTTGACATCCATCTACCAGATTTCATAATCGAAAAATGCAGCTATTGCTAACATGATTCTGATGGACTTAAGCATCGCTACGCGTGAGAATGTCTCATCGTAGTCAACTCCTTGAACTTGTGAAAAACCCTTTGCCACAAGTCGAGCTTTATAAACGGTTACATTGCCGTCAGCGTCCGTCTTCCTCTTAAAAATCCATTTGTTCTGAATAGCCTTGCGGCCCTCAGGTAGTACTTCCAAAGTCCACACTTTGTTCTCATACATGGATCCTATCTCGGACTTCATGGCTTCTAGCCATTTGTTGGAATCTGGGTCCACCATTGCTTCTTCATAATTTGCAGGTTCATTGTTGTCTAACAACATGATTGACAAGACGGGATTACCGTACCACTCTGGAGCAGCACGTGGTCTCGTCGACCTGCGTGGTTCGACGGAAACTTGAACCGGAGTTTCATGATCATCATCATTAACTTCCTCCTCAACCGGCGTCGCAACGACAGAGGTTTCCCCTTGCCCTGCGCCACCATCCAGAGGCATGAGAGGTTCAACAACCTCGTCAAGTTCTATCTTCCTCCCACTCAATTCTCTCGAGAGAAACTCCTTCTCGAGAAAAGGTCTGTTTTTAGCAACAAACACTTTGCCCTCGGATTTGAGATAGAAGGTGTACCCAACTGTCTCTTTTGGGTAACCTATGAAGATGCACTTTTCCGCTTTGGGTTCCAGCTTTTCAGGCTGAAGCTTTTTGACATAAGCATCACATCCCCAAACTTTAAGAAACAACAACTTTGGCCTTTTGCCATACCACAGTTCGTATGGTGTCGTCTCAACGGATTTTGATGGTGCCCTTTTTAAAGTGAATGCAGCTGTTTCTAATGCATAACCCCAAAACGATAACGGCAAATCGGTAAGAGACATCACAGATCGCACCATCTCTACTAAAGTACGATTACGACGTTCGGACACACCATTACGGTGTGGTGTTCCAGGCGGTGTCAACTGTGAAACAATTCCACATTGTCTTAAGTGAGCACCAAACTCGAAACTCAGATATTCACCCCCACGATCAGACCGTAGGAACTTGATCTTCTTGTTACGATGATTTTCAACTTCACTCTGAAATTGCTTGAACTTTTCAAATGTTTCAGACTTGTGCTTCATTAAGTAGACATAACCATATCTACTCAAATCGTCAGTGAAGGTGAGAAAATAACGATATCCACCGCGTGCCTCTACGATCATCGGACCACACACCTTGTTCATAATCAGAAGACACTGACTATCTTTGATCAACTAGCTATCCAACTAGAGGCTTGCTAGGGACAGTGTTTTGTCTATGTATCCACACATGTAAATGAGTCTTCATTCAATACAATTATAGCATGGATAATAAACGATTATCTTGGTATAGGAATTATAATAATAACTATATTTATTATTGCCTCTAAGGCATAATTCCAACACAAACTTCACATGCGGCCGGATGCAAAGCCGGTGAAACAACCTTTGCGCGCTTCGCCGAGGGGAAGCGGTGCACAATTGCACAAGAGATCACCCTGCTCCTTGGAGCCGGCTTCATCATGGAGGTTTTCCACCCGGACTGGTTAGCTAATCCAGTCCTGGTGCTGAAGAAGAACAACACCCGGAGAATGTGTATCGACTACACTAGCCTGAATAAGGCCTATCCAAAAGACCCTTTCGCATTGCCTAGGATAGATCAACTGATCGACTCCACTCCAGGCTGTGAATTGCTGTCGTTTATGGATGCTTATTCAGGCTACCATCAAATCAAGCTGGATCCAGCTGATCGCCTGAAGACCTCCTTCATCACACCCTTCGAGGCCTACTGCTACACCACCATGACGTTCGGTCTGAAGAACGCTGGTGCGACATTCCAACGATGCATGCATCAGTGCCTACTACCGTTGATTGGCAGAAACATACATGTCTATGTGGATGACATCGTCATCAAGACGAAGCAGCACTTCAGCCTCCTCGGCGATCTCCGAGAGACGTTCGTCAACCTGTGCGAGTACAAGATCTGGCTCAACCCGGAGAAGTGTGTCTTTTGGGTTCCAGGTGGCAAACTCTTGGGGTTTTTCGTGTGTGCTGGGGACATCGAGGCGAACCCCAAGAAGATTGGCACCATCGAGCGGATGGTGCGGCCGATTCGAATCCTAGACGTCCAGAAGTTCGCCGGCTGCTTGGCGTCCCTTAGCCGGTTCGTCAGCCGGCTTGGTGAGAAGGCCCTTCCACTCTACCAGCTCATGAAGAAGACGACAAAATTTGAGTGGAACGACCAGGCAGACGAAGCCTTCCGCGACCTCAAGCGGGTCATCTCAAGCATGCCAATCTTGGCAGCGCCGGCTGAAAGGGAACCCATACTCATATACATTGTCGCGACCACTCGTGTGGTTAGTATAGTGTTGGTAGTTCAACGCAAGGAGGAGGGCAAGGTACTGTCATTGCAGTGCCCAGTCTACTACCTCAGCGAGGTCTGGTCCGCCTCCAAGCAGAACTACCCCCATTACCAAAAAATGTGTTATGGGGTTTACCTTGCTGCAAAGAAGTTGAAGCAATACTTCCAAGAGCATGCCATCACTGTGGTGAGCACTGCTCCACTTTCAGAGATCATGGGCAACCGTGATGCGACGGGCAGGATTGCCAAGTGGTCCATCGCCTTGATGGACCACGATATTCGCTACGAGCCACGCACCGCCATCAAATCTCAGTTGGTGGCCGACTTCTTAGTCGACTGGGCCGAGACCCAGTTCGAGCCGCCGCCTCCATACTCTACGCATTGGTGGATGCACTTCGATGGCTCGAAGATGCGGATGGGTCTGGGAGCCGGCATCGTCTTGACGTCCCCGAAAGGGGACCAGTTCAAGTATGCTCTCCAGATCCACTTCGCCGCCTCCAACAACGTCGCCAAGTACGAAGCACTGGCTCACGGCCTCCGGCTCGCCAAGGAGATTGGCATCCGGTGGCTCATATGCTTCGGCGACTCAGACTTGGTGGTACAACAAATTTCTGGCGAATGGGACGCCAACGATGCCAACATGGCCAGCTACCGCTTCCTCATCCAGTAGCTCAGCGGCCCCTTCGAGGGTTGCGTGTTCCACCATGTTCCTAGAGCAGACAATGTGGCGGCTGATACACTGGCCAAAATCGGCTCCATGAGACAGGCTATCCCAGCCGGCGTCTCTCTCGAGCAACTCCACAAGCCGTCTCTCAGGTCATCTCCCGAGTCGGCATCGATCTTCGTGCCGGCTAATTCTACGGTGCAATTGCCGTCGGCTCCATCGGGTACACCGGCTACAGCTCCGGTGCCGCCTACGCTGGCCATGCCGACTCCAATAGCGGCACCGACTTAATCCATGGTGCCAGCACCGTCGGCTCCACCAGCTACACAGGCTACACCTCCTGTGCCGGCTACGCTGGCCATGTCGACTCCAATAGCTGCACCGGCTACAACAACAACCACTGCTCTGCCCTGCCTCGAATCCTGTCGTCTCAACACCCAGTGGGTGGACGTCATGGAGGTAGACGGCGAGCCAGCTGTTGCGGCAGCACCAGAGACACCTCATCTCGAACCCACGACCGATGCTTCACCAAACACGGGGGCTGCAGAAGCCCCTAACAGTCAGGTCGAGGCGGAGCCAGCCCTTGTGTCGGCTCCGTCATGGGCTCAAACTATCCTGGCCTTCCTCCTTCGTGGTGAGCTGCCTCAAGACGAGGCGGAGGCGAGGCAGATCCAGCACCGTCTGCAACCTAAGCCATCATCAGTCGCGAGTTGGTGCGGCGCAGCATGAACGGCGTGTTCCAACACTGCATCGAATCAGAAAAGGGACAGGAGATCCTAAGAGACATTCACCAGGTGGAGTGCGGGCATCATGCCGCCTCTAGAACCCTGGTGGCCAAGGCGTTCCGCCACGGATTCTATTGGCCCACGGCCATCGAGGAGGCCGTGGATCTGGTCGACAAATGCGAAGGTTGTCAGTTCTTCAGCGCAAAGAGCCACATGCCGCCTTCGGCCCTCAAAACCACCCCCCTATCATGGTCGTTCGCCGTCTGGGGACTGGATATGGTAGGGCCCTTCAAGACGACTCGTGGTGGAATGACCCATCTCTTGGTAGCCGTCGACAAATTCACCAAGCGGATTGAGGCCAGACCTATCAAGAAGCTTGACGGCCCCACGGCTGTTAAGTTCATCACGGACATCTCTGTTTGATATGGCGTCCCCCAGAGCATCATCACCGACAACGGCACCAACTTCGCCAAAGGTGCCCTGGCGCTCTACTACTCCAAGGTAGACATCCGACTCGATTTGGCATCAGTGGCACATCCCCAGTCGAATGGCCAAGCGGATAGGGCCAACGGCCTGATCCTGGCCAGCATCAAGCCAAGACTGGTGGCACCACTTGTCAGATCGGCCGGCTGCTGGATCGAAGAACTGTCGGCTGTGCTATGGAGCCTCCACACCACGCCCAACCGGTCGACCGGCTTCACTCCGTTCTTCCTCGTTTACGGGTCCGAGGCTATTATTCCCATGGATATCGAGTTCGACTCTCCTTGGGTCACCCTATACACGGAGACGGAGGCGAAGCAGGCAAGAGAAGACAGTGTGGATCTCCTCCAAGAAGTAAGGGACTTGGCCTTGAGCCAGACGGCATCTATCAATAGAAGCTGAGATACTACCACAGCAAAAAGATCAAGCCTCTCTCTTTCAGAGAGGGAGACTTGGTCCTCCGAAGAATCCAACGCACTGCCGGCCAGCACAAGCTCTCATCCCCATGGGAGGGACCCTTCCTCATCAGTAGGGCATTGCACAACAACACTTACTACTTGATCGATGCCCAAAAGCCAAGGAAGCGCAGGAGGGACGACTCCGGCCAGGAGACCGAATGTCCATGGAATGCGGCGTTGCTTCGCCCGTTCTACTGCTAGAAGGAAAGTATCAAACAATGGAAAGAGCATGCACATATGTATCTGTATCCCTCTCGAGGGATCCTCAATGAATGCAATAGAAAGAGCATGCCTCATGCTTCTTTTTAGAATTCGTATCTAGAGTGCTCACTGTGCGACTCCCCTTGCTCGCTCTAATAAGCTCGGGGGCTCGCTAGCCGCCCGAACGCCTTCCCTATGTTGTAGAAGAACACATAGTGTAAGACGGACCGATCCCTGGTCACCTCCTATCAGCTTGGAGACCGGCTTCGGCCGACCGGCTTGCGTGGCGACTCCAGGTAAGGCCGGATGCATGCAAAGTTCGACTACAAAAGGGTTGCCCGCTCGGGTTGGCTCGATCAAATTTACGATCTCATTCAGGCCAGCCTCTGCTGGTTTATGTCTAAATCTTTAAGTCTTGATGGCTTCAAAAAATCTAAGTCCTGTGTTCTAAGGCCAGAAACCTCGACCCAGTCATAGACCGGCTCCCGGTTGTCGGGCTGGTGGGGTGGAAACTTGGAAATACAGGGATTGGAGAAAAAGAAGTCGACCAGGAATCAAAAGATAAAGATATAAAATAACACGCATGGCAATACGAATATAATGCTGAATACATACATTCAAAATGCATTGGACCACGGCCAAGGTTCATTACACCCCCCGAGTGGGTGGAACTGTTGGACTCACAAGAAAATTGCACACAACAATCTGGACACCGGCTACGGGGTTGCGGCCTCATCGGTCGCCTCGACTGCTGCTCCTGAAGTGGTGGCTTCACCATCCCCCGCTGCTCCCGAGGCGGTTGCGCCATCTCCTTCGCGAAGGCTCCTGGCTCCATCCGCATCGGAGTCGGCATACGCAGCACCGCTGGAGGCGGCAGCAGTATCCACACCGTGGGTTGTCTCGTCGGAGCTGCCATCAGGGTCATAGGGCTGAAGGCCGTGTAGATCTTTAGGGATCACACCACCATCTTCACCCCGCTCCAAAATGAGTTTGTCCCAAGCGACGTACTCAGCAATGCCGCAGGCCCTCACGCGCAACGCCTCCTCCACAGCCTGCAGCTCCGCCTCCGAGCCGTCGCGCTGAGCGACGAGCTTGCCCAAGTCCAGGTTTCGATACCAGGACTTAGCCAAGCGCAGGGCTATGTAGGCTCCAGCGCGCGCCGCCGAGGCGTGCTAGGCGTCAAGGCGATCCTCGCCAGCTGCAAGCCAGCGGGCAAGCCGGCTCATCGACGCGGTCTCCACGCCATCCGGCCACAGGGCCGCCACCATCGAGGAGCCTGCAACTTAGAGTTGAGTCATAGACTCGCCCAGGGCGTGCAGGCAGGCACGGAGGCCCACTCCGATCTCCTCCATGCTCCAGCCAGAGGTAGCATCCATCTCATCCCAGCATCGCGGCGCTCCTCACGGCTTACCTCGACGGTCGTATCGGCTGCGACCTGAGTCGCCGGGAAGAGACCTGAGATAGGAAAGGGAGCGCAGAAACGAATAAGAAGAGGAGACGGCCAAGAAAGCTCAAGACAAAACAAAAGAGAGAGACTCACGATGGAAGGCGCCATCGGTCTCATGGGCGCTCTCCAGGACCTCGAGCTCCCGCACCTTGCTCGCATGAGTAAGGCGGGCAACCTCCTCCTGGAGAGTCGCCGCAGACTCCAGGGCCTTGACCAGCTGCGATTGCTTCTGGACAAGGGCCTCCTCCTTCTCCCTCAAGGCGGCGTCCTTGAGCTCCATCTCCTTGAGATGAACCAACGCGAGGCGTTCCACGTTGGCAGAATAGGAGGCTTCCTTCTCCTACAACGTGTCGCGCAACTCATCCACCTCGGCCCGGCTGGCTGCCTCGAGCTCCTTCTTCTCTGTCTGGAGAAGAGCCAGTTGCTCCTAGAGCCAGTCGCCTGCGTCGCGCAGTGCGTCCCGCTCCACGGCGACTTCACCCAGCCGGGCTTGGAGCCCGGCAACCTGGCCATTGGCCACCTGGTGCTGATCCCGCAGCTCATTATTAGCATGCACCTCGGCATCATAAATATCCTGAAAAAACAAAGAAGAAGCAGGAGTAAGATTCGGCCTAGTTAAGTCATAACCAACCCGGTTCTCGGGGGCTACACCCAATGGGTGCGCTAGCGCGCCGCCACTAAAGAAGCCAAACTTGAAAAGATGCTCAAAGAGATTCGGCCCGGCCGATGATCGGCCGGCCCGATTCTCGGGGGCTACACCTAGTGGCTGCGCTGGCGCGCCCCCACTAAAGCAAAAGGAAAAATGAAAGACCAGGATGAAGTACTTACCCTGGTGTGGGCCTCCAGGCGCTCCAAGTCGCTGCCCACCACGCGGGACGACTGCTCCACCTTGGACCGGCTGCTCGAAAACAGTGACACCAGCTCCAGGACACCGGTGAGCGCAGTGCCGACAGGCAGTCATGCGCGCGCCAAGTTGGCCGCCCGCCACGACTTCATGGGCCGGCTCCCGGCGCAGCTGGACCGCGGTGGGGAACAACGATGGCACCAGCTCCAGCATCCGGCGCGATGACCGGCTCCGCCGATGTCCCAGCCGGCGCTGCCTCCTCAGCGGGAGGTGGATGGGAAGCATCCGGAGCATCCATAGTCACCCCAAGAGCATCAGGGGCCGCGTCCGGCACGTCCAGGATCAGTTCCTGGGCGTCGGGCGCCGCCTCAGCACTGGGTGAGTCGGGGATCGTCTCCAAGTCCACCGGCGCAGAAGCGTCCGGCTCGGAGGGTTGGGCCCCCTCAGCCCTCGGGACGTGCCTCGGAGCCGCCTCGCTAGCTGGCTCCTCCACGCGAGCATGCGTGGAGGGGTCATGTCTAGCCTTCACACGCTTCTCCGCCAGCTTCTTGGCCCAGCTGGGGCGAGACTGGCCATCGGCCGTCTTCCTCGCGGCGGCGTCCCACCGGCGCTTGGACTGCTCCTCAAGCTCCCTCTGGGCAGCATCGGCTGCTTCCGAGCCGGCCCGCTCGGCTGTGGAGGCGGTATCTTCTTCCACATCCTCCGCCTCCCTATGGAGCGACATTCTTAAGGAACAAATCTTCCTACAAGACAGATGAAGAAAAGGGGGAGGAAATAGTACCCCGCGACCATGGGCACCTGCCTTCTGCCGGCACCACGGCGCTTCTTGGCACCGCCTGCCCATGCTCCAGCTGGAGGACCCGGCGCCGGGCGCTTAGGATCCGGCCTGGAAGTTGTGGCACCCTTGCCCCTCTTCCCGGCCACCTCTTCAGCGACGGTTGCCCTGGCCCTTTGACGCCGACCGCGCGTCATGGCCGGGCTGGTAACCTCCTCCACCCCGTCGGAGTTCTCCTCGAAGGCTGCATCAGAGAGGAATGAGGGAGTCTCGTCGTCATCCGTCTAGTCTGTGACGAAAGGCCGTCGGTACGCACCAAACGGCTCTGTCCCTTCCGACTCCAACGCATTCTCCCAGCGTGCGAAGGAGTCCGAGTGGGACTCGATCACGCCCTCGTCCTCGATCTCCGAGGCGTCGAACATGGCCACATCGGGAGCAGGCGGATGGAGGGACGCCTGCAGCTTCTCGAACATCTACAAAAAAGGATTCGACAACCGGCTTAGCGAGATGGCCAGTCGCAAGACAAACAGCAAAGAACAAAGAAAACACTTACCACTGGAGGCGAACGACACCTGTTGAAGGGGGTCATCACCCATGACCAGTTCCCACCATCGTCCATGCGGGCAGTGGAAATCAGGTTCACCCTTCGCGCCACCGCGCTGGGGGTGAACCTCTTGGTGGACATCCTGCAGGGATCATGCCGGCCGCTCATCTCTTGCATTTACTTTTGTTGCCAGTTGCCTCTCGTTTTCCTCTCCCCCACTTCACATTTGCCGCTTTCATTTGCCTTTCTCCTTTGCCTTTTCTCGTTTTCCTTTTTCGTTCGCCATTTTCTCTCGCTTGCTTTCTGTTTGCTTGTGTGCCATGTGCCTTCAATATGCTTGCATCTTTGCTTGCTGAAAATCTAGTGATATGGATCCTCATCCACTAGCTAATCTCTTTAAGAGACCCACTTATGTGGAAGGAATTGCTAGTGAGTTGAGGGCACTTGACTATCTTTATGGAGTTTTGCTTCAGATGCGTGAATCTGAAAATCGTGATGAAGAAATTCATGAAGTGATTCACGAGGGCTCCTTGGATGAAAAGCATGATTGCAATGGTTTCACTATAAATCCTATTAGTGACAATCATGCTAAAAATATGCAAAACCCTAAGCTTGGGGATGCTAGTTTTGCTTTGTCCACTACTTGTTGCAATAATCATGATTGGGGTGATTATCTTTCTTATGATCTTAAAAATTTGTTTAAGCCGCATGATGAGTATGATATTTGCAACAATATTGGAAGTGGGATTGGAGAAGTCATGACTTTGGTTGATGATAATCCCACTATTTTCGAAGAGCGTCAACTTTGCATGCATGTGGATCATGAAAAGAATATCCTATGTGATAGTTACATTGTTGAATTCATTCATGATGCTACTGAAAATTACTATGAGAGAGGATCATATGCTTCTAATTATTGCAATAGTATCAAGCTTCCTCTCCATGTGTTGAAATTTTTGAAGCTATGCTTGTTTTGCCTTCCTATGCTAGTTGATTCTTGCTCCAACAAGTTGTTTGTTCACAAAATCCCTATGGATAGGAAGTGGGTTAGACTTAAATGTTCTAGCCATATGCTCCATGATGCTCTCGTTGTGTTTCAATCCTTACCTTTTATGTGAGCATCATTGAATGCCTAGCTAAGGGCGTTAAACAAAAGCGCTTGTTGGGAGGCAACCCAATGAATCTATCCTTTTTATTTCTGTTTTGTGTTTTCCACACTTTCATAATTCTGTTATGATTGTTATTTTGTGTTTATTTTTGCGTTTGTGCCAAGCAAAACAGTTATGATTAGTCTTGGGGATGACCGTTTGGTCATGCTTGAAAAGACAGAATTTTTCTGCTCACGAAAAGAATTTTCATATTTTTTCTGTAAGAGCTTTTGAGTTGATTCTTTTTTTGCTTCGGATTGCTATGCAAATTCTTCAGACTCTCGTAATTTTTCAGAATTTCGGAAGTAGCAGAGGTATACGAAATATACAGATTGCTACACACTGAGCTGCTGCTAATAGATTCTGTTTTTGTTGTGTTGGTTCCTTATTTTGATGAAACTATGGATAGTATCGGGGTGTATTAGCCATGGAAGATTGAAAATACAGTAACCCAACATCAGCATAAGTAGAATTTAAGTTTGCTACAGTACCTAAGGAAGTGGTGGTTTTCTTTCTCATACTAATGTTATCACGAGTTTCTGTTTAAGTTTCGTGTTGTGAAGTTTTCAAGTTTTGGGTGAAGTTCTTGTGGACAAAAAGATAAAGATTGGCAAGAGCTCAAGCTTGGGGATTCCCAAGGAACCCCAAGAGATTCAAGGATGCCGTAAAAGCCTAAGCTTGGGGATGCCCCGGGAAGGCATCCCCTCTCTCGTCTTCAATCCATCGATAACGTTACTTGGGGCTATATTTTTATTCACCACATGTTATGTATTTTTGCTTGGAGCGTCTTCTTTCGTAGGAGTATTCTATTTTTGTTGTGTCACAATCATCCTTGGTGCACACCTAGAGAGAGAGACATGCACTCACCGTGATTTTGTCGAGCTTCACTTATATCTTTTGGTAGACAATTCAGCTCACATGTGCTTCACTTATATCTTTTGAGCTAGATACTTTTGCTCTTTATGCTTCACTTATATCTTTTAGAGCACAGCGGTGCGTGGCTTGGTAGTTGATCTATGCTTTGAAAGTAGTCGCAAAAGGGGTAGTTATCCAAAGGGATACGAAAACTTCCACCTTCATGTGCATTGAATAGTTAGAGAAGTTTGATTCATCTTAATTAGTTTTGAGTTATGGTTATGCTAATATTGAAGTCATGCTAGTAAGGTGTTGTGGATCTAGAAATACTCGTGTTGAAGTTAGTGATTCCCGTAGCATGCACGTATGGTGAACCGCGATGTGATGAAATCAGAGCATGATTAGTATATTGAGTGTCATCCTTTGCATGGCGGTCGGGATCGCGTGATAGTTTATACCTACCAACCCTTCCCCTAGGAGTATGCGTTGAATGCTTTGTTTCGATTACTGATAAAACTTTTGCAACAGGTATATGAGTTCTTATTGACTAATGTTGAGTCCATGGTTTCGATGCACTTTCACCTTCCACCATCACTATCTTCTTAGTGCCGTGCAACTTTCGCCGGTGAACAAAACACACCATTAGCCTCCCTCAAAACAGCTACCATACCTACCTACTATGGCTTTTTCAAAGTCATTACGAGATATATTGCCATGCAACTACCACCATGACATGTGCCACCACGTCTACATTGTCATTACATGATCGTAAGATAGCTAGCATGATGTTTCCATTAATGTCTATGCCATGCTAGATCATTGCGACGGTACACTACCGAAGGCATTCCATATAGAGTCATCGTTGCTCTATGTTTTGAGTTGAAAGTGTGATGATCATCATTAATGGAGCATTGTCCCATGTGAGGAAATAAAAGAGTCCAAAGAAGCCCACCAAAAAAAGAGGCCAAAGAGCCCACCAAAAAAAGAGAGAAAAAGAGAGAAGGGACAATGCTACCACTTTTTCCACACTTGTGCATATTAAGCACCATGATCTTCATCATTGAGAGTCTCTCGTTTTGTCACCACCATATAGCTAGTGGGAAATTTTCATTATATAACTTGGCTTGTATATTCCAATGATAGGCTTCCTCAAAATTGCCTTATGTCTTCGTGAGCAAGCAAGTTGGATGCACACCCACTAGTTTTCTTTAAGAGCTTTCGCTTACTCGTAGCTCTAGTGCTTCATTTGTATGGCAATCCCTACTCATTCACATTGACATCTATTGATGAGCATCTCCATAGCTCATTGATATGCCTAGTTAATGTGACTATCTTCTCCTTTTTTGTCTTGCAACCTCCACCACATTCCACACGATCTATTGTGCTATAACCATGGCTCACGCTCATGTATTGCGTGGGAGTTGAAAAGGTTTGAGAAAGTAAAGGTGTGAAACAATTACTTAGCAAATACCGGGGTTGTGCATGGTTTAAATTCGTTGTGCAATGATGATAGAGCATAGCCAGACTATATGCTTTTGTAGGGATAACTTTCTTTTGGCCTTGTTATTTCGAAAGTTCATGATTACCTTGCTAGTTTGCTTGAATGATTATTGTTTCCACGTCAATAGAAAATTATTGTTTTGAATCTAATGGATCTGAACATTCCCGTCACATAAGAGGAATTACAAAGGACACCTATGCTAGGTAGCATGAAACATCAAAAATTCATTCTTTATCACTTCCCTACTCGAGGACGAGCAAGAGTTAAGATTGGGGATGCTTGATACGTCTCAAACGTATCTATAATTTTTGATGGTTTCATGTTGTTATCTTGTCATCTTTGGATGTTTTATGTATCTTTTATATCCCTGGCCGCCCCCTGACCTAGATCTTTGGCCTATATATTCCTAAAAATTCAGCAAAAAATGAGGGGAGCCTCGAAAATACTTTTCCGCTGCCGCAAGCTTCCGTTTCCGCGAGATCTCATCTGGAGACACTTCCCGGCGCCCTGCCGGAGTGGACTTTGGAGTTGGAGGGCTTCTTCGTCATGATCATCGCCCCTCCAATGACTCGTGAGTAGTTCACTTCAGACCTATGGGTCCGTAGTTAGTAGCTAGATGGTTTCTTCTCTCTCTTGGATCTTTAATACAAAGTTCTCCATGATCTTCATGGAGATCTATCCGATGAAATATTCTTTGGCGGTGTGTTTGTCGAGATGCGATCAATTGTGGATTTGTGATCAGATTATCTATGATATATATTTGAGTCTTTGCTGATTTCTTATATGCATGATTTGATATCCTTGTAAGTCTCTCCGAGTCTTGGGTTTTGTTTGGCCAACTAGATCTATGATTCTTGCAATGGGAGAAGTGCTTGGTTTTGGGTCCTACCATGTGGTGACCATTCCCAGTGACAGTAGGGGCAGCAAGGCACACATTAAGTAGTTTCCATCAAGGGTAACAAGATGGGCTCTAGCGTTGATATGAGATTGTCCATCTACATCATGTCATCTTGCTTAAGGCGTTACTCTGTTCTTTTGGACTTAATACACTAGATGCATGCTGGAGAGCGGTCGACGTGTGGAGTAATAGTAGTAGATGCAGAAAGTATCGGTCTACTTGTTTTGGACGTGATGCCTATAGATATAATCATTGCCATAAATATCGTCACGACTTTGCGCGGTTCTATCAATTGCTCGATAGTAATTTGTTCACCCACCGTCTACTTGCTTTTATGAGAGAAGCCACTAGTAAACACTACGACCCCCGGGACTATTCACATCCATCGTTTACACCTCCACTTTTACTTTGCTTTGTTACTTTGTTGCTTTCAGTTCTCACTTGGCGAACAATCTATAAGGGATTGACAATCCTTCATAGCGTTGGGAGCAAGCTTTTTTGTTTGTGCAGGATCTTGTGATACTCCTCCACTGGATTGATACCTTGGTTCTCAAACTGAGGGAAATACTTACCACCGCTGTGCTACATCACCCTTTCCGCTTCGAGGGAACACCAATGCAAGGCTCCAAGGCCACGGGGGAAATCCTTTGCATACTTTCCTAGGATGTCCCTTAAGGCGTAGCCGTAGCTGAAGGATTCCCGGTGCCGTTTCTGAGGAGTATCAAGCAACACACCTATTCCTCGCGCCGTTGGAAGATCTTTTGTTGCAGTAGCAATAACCACGGGGTAGGCTCATTAAGCCTGCTCCTTCATTTCCTGCCCAAAGGATGCTTAAGTCTTCTGGCCGACTGGGCTGCGCCCGCCGGCTGGAGGACGAGGCGGCCAACTCTCTGGCCGGACAGGCAACCCCTGCCGGCTAGAGGCGAGACAGCTACCTCTTCCTGACTGTCTTGGCCAAGCCAGCCAGCTAGGAACGAGGCAGCCGTACCCAAGCCGGCTAGCCAAGCAGGCTAGCCGGCCGGGGATCACAAGTCACATCAGATCGTAGGTCAGGATGAGACCTCACGATTAAAGGTAGCTACGCGTCGGCAAAGGTACTGGATGGGAGTGTCCGGCAGGTACGAGCGTCGGCGGCCACGCTGCTGTCCTACCCCGGCTCTGATCCATCACCTAGCATAGTGTCGGACCGTCACACTCCCACTCCATTACTGCACTTGGCGTGGGGAACAGTGGTGGCGGTCGTACTACCTGCCCATGATGAATCTCGCTGGACGATGCTCGACGTACAGCGCGTGCTCAGCGTCAACCTTACGCGAGAGCTTCATTGGCCAGCCGGCGGGACCCACGGCCAAGTGAGACCATGCAGTCGCTGGGCCCCTCAAACGACAAGACAAGACTCTCGTGGGACCCTGGTTAGCTGGCGAGGCTGCCAGGCGGGTCCCACTCTTGTACCCTTTATACATATTGTAGGCCGGCGGGTTCATCTATAAAACCCCCCGGTCACCCTTCATGCAGAGGGGCGGTCGAACAACACTTCACACCCACCAACCACATAGAGAGAGGCAGAGACGAGCTGGCAGCTCCCCTCTTCTTCCTCCCAGCACAGCTCCAGGAGCAACCTTGTGATCCATCCATATACATCAAACACTCCGGCAGGACTAGGGGTCTTATCACTACGGAGAGCCTTGAATCTGGGTACATCGTGCGTTCCATGCTTGTACCAACCTCGTTCCCAGCGCCCTCCTTTTGTCCCTTCGGTTCTAACCGACTTTAGCCTACCTATGGCATATGTTGTGAGTATTCACCGACACAGTCAATAAGAGAGATCAAAATAAGAATCCAAAGGAAACTTCAAAGAAAAAACTATGGAGCCTTCTATTATAAAAACACAAGATAGTTTTTTTATCCTATTTAAATTTAATAGTAAATAAAACACTAAAATAGTAAAATAACAGAAAAGAAAATATAAAATTAACTAAGATAACAGAAAGCATTTTTCATAAAACAATATTATCTTTTTGAAAGTATTTTCAAAGTAAAACTAGAATAATTCAATTTGTTTGAAACCTACTAGAATTTAATTCATGCTATCAAATAAAACTAAAAATTTGTTGTTGTTTGAAAGCTACTATTAACTAACAGAAACAAAAATATAACTTTTCACAAGTATAAAAGAAAACAAATTAAAAACAAAAATAGCAAAGAAATAGCAATAGACCTAAAAAGAACAAAAACAGAATCTGTTTTACATAAAATATTGATTTAAAATACTCAAAAATTCAGAAATTGTACCTACTGATAAATAACATCACTAGTGATGAGTAGCAAAAAGAATCAACTCAAAAGCTATTTTTAAACTCCCGATATTCACAAAACAAGGTCTAAACCAAATCTGTTTAAACTCAAAATTTAATTATTCAAACATGGTCAAATTTCATATATACATAAATTAATTATTCAAACATGGTCAAATTTGAAGCTCACTGGAGATAGTCGCCGGAGTTGGAGAAGACGACGGGAAGGTGGCTCCGGTAGTTGGCCGGGGCGGTGGAGTGGTCCAAGCAACGGAGGGGAGTTGTGGCTATGTTGTGGTGGTGCCGGGGGTGTGGGGGCGACGCAGGGAGGCTGCACGAGCTCCGGCGAGTTCTTGTTGGAGGCGAACTCCGGCGAGGGCGGGGTGCGACGCTGCGGCGAGGGGAGGGGAGGGGCTATGGGGAAAATGGAGAGAGGGGGTCGAGGGGGATCTTATAGGGGGCTCGGGAGTGGGAGAGAAGGAAGGAGGAAGAAGATCGGCTCAGGATTTGTTGCTCCCATGAGGGAGGTTCCTGGTGCTACATGAAGGAAAGAGGAGCTCGTGGGAGGAGGAAGAAGAAGATACGGGCCGGATCTTGCTAATGGGCCCAGGCAGTTTCCTAATAAAAGACGATTTGTTTCCTAATAAATAAAACAGGAAAGAAATCCTAAATAAAAGAAAATCTATAATACTTTTATATAGATATATTATATATCAAAATATGTAGAAAGAGATTTCCTACGAGATGAACATATTTTCAAGGCCAAACAAAAATCTCAAAAATTCTAATAATTCAAACAATGCTACTTGTCACATCCCTAGCTACCCCTCTTATGAATAGCAAGATTGTGCTCATATTTTCATTCTTGCATTAAAAATTAAAATGGAAATCAAAAGAAAATCCCTAGCAACTTCCTATTCAAAACAATTCAAGTGGTGACAAATCAATGAACCCAAAATGGCCTTCATAAAAGTCCATTATTTTTGATAAATTTTGGAAACCACAATCCGGAGCGCTGTCATGCTGCCAGAGAACTCATCTACCTCTCGGTCTCTCTTGCTGGGTCAAGAAGGCCGAGATCATCGTCGAGCTGTACGTGCGTTGAACGCAGAGGTGCCGTCCGTTCGGCACTAGATCAGAGCGGATCGTGGGACGGATCGCGGGACGGTTCGTGGGACGGTTCGCGGGGCGGATCAAGGGACGTGAGGACGTTCCACTACATCAACCGCATTTATTAACGCTTCTGATGTGCGATCTATAAGGGTAGGTAGATCGGGAATCTCCTCTCGTAGATGGACATCACCATGATAGGTGTTCGTGCGCGTAGGAAAATTTTTGTTTCCCATGCGACGTTCCCCAACAAAAACGGGTCGAGGGTTACTCCGAGTTTCTTTTGTTCCATGGAAAACAAAGTAAGTTTTGATGACCATGGAATTGAACTTGATAGTTGAGTGGTTATGCTATACTATCTTTTGTGGGTTGTCTCCAATTGTTTTTGAGCATTTACAGCTGTTATGCTGCCCAATTTTTATCTCCAGAGTTCTAATGCATTTTGCATTACTCTCTATTTCAGATGCCTGGCCGTCCTTCTCGTTAGGTGGTCCGTCTGACTAGGTGCATTGATGTGCTGGGTCACACGACCATGCTGGTCAGGATGATGTCAGTACCCGGTTACCGCTGGTACCCAAAGTATACAGTGGAGGAGTAATACCGGGATTTCAACCAGAGTTAGTAGCTGTGCACTGTTAGGGTATTCCCAGATTACCCTGGAGCCGAGGAGCCGATCCATTGGTCTTATGGATTGGGGGTTACTGTTGACATGGCGGTACAAGATGCTGCCTATTCAATGTTGACCATCATGAGAGCCAGACATGCACTGCTGCAGAATTCAGAGTTCTGCTATGTTCCCGCTTCTCAGCCAGGAGAAGAAGGATACCTCAGTGGGGTCTACTTTGATTCCTCTATGGAGGATCCGCTGCTGCAGTCCACCGCCGAGATGTTAGAGAATAGAGACAGGGATGCTCGTGCCCTTCGTATGGAGCTCTATGCTACTTGTGCCCATTCGTGGACAGCTTTGACACAGCTGGCACCTGTAGTTCAGACAATGTATGGAGATATGGAGATGTTGAACCCTGTTAGAACTCATCTTCCAGCTCATGTTGACTGGCCTGCTATAGGAGGTGTCACCCCTCTTCAGGGACCTCTACTACCACCAGTCAGGGGAACAATGCCACACCCATGTCCTTACGGTTCCGAGGGGTCTCAGGATCGAGTATTTCCTGATCCGCAGGTTGAGCTCCCAGGCCATGGAGGCAACCTTTATAAGATGTTTTATGCGTATGCTTGAACCCTTGAGTGGAAGAATAGTATGGTAGTAATTATACTTCCACAATCCGGTGTGTCTTGTGGAGTATGCTTATGTTGTGAGATCAGTTCCGAAGGCATAGACAAATAATGTGTAGGAAGCTTGGAAAGCCTCTGATGAGTAGTATCATCTTTTCAGTAGTTTGCCCTTGGTTTGAGGTTGTACCGAACTATGTAATGGTGTGTATGAACCTTGGTGTATATATAGAAGTTGCTTGTTACCATGTTGTTCGGATGTTTATTTCCGCATTCCATGTGTTCAGTGCATTCTTAATCCATAGTTAGTATTGATGTTGATCTTAGTCTAAGTTGTGAGTTTGTTTGCCAGGATGGTGTTCACCAGGCTCAACCGTGCCCCTACCCATGAGCAAGGATAAGGTAGTCAGGCAACACAGCAGGAATTGCCTCACCCGCCTTCTCTGGCGGAAGTTATGCTTGAGGCGGAAAGAAACAAGAGAGAGACCAACCGTCTACTAGAGCGTATTGAGGAAAATACGACTCGTCAGCCGCGAAATGACGCAGTGTGCCTCAATGACTTCGTAAAGCTGAATCCCCCGAAGTTCCATCACTCTGTCGATCCTCTCGACGCTGATGACTAGTTGTGCAGTATATCGTGCAAGATATGCTGTGCCAATGTTTCCGAGGCCGACAAGGTGACCTTCGCTGCGTACATTCTGGAAGGTCCTGCCAATCTGTGGTGGAAGAATTTTGAAGCTATGCGTCCTGCCGGACGAGCAGCCACATGGGCATACATCAGTGCAGCCTTCCGTCTGCACCACATTCCAGAGGATCTAATGGACCATAAGAGAAAGGAGTTATGTGCCTTCACCCAGGGAAAGTTGACCGTGGATGCTTATAGGCGCGAGTTCGCTAATATCGCTTGCTACGCAACTGAAGAGGTGTAAACTGATGCCAAAAAGCAAGCAAGATTCCGCAAGGGTCTGAGCCCTGGACTTCGTCGTGACCTCCGCCTTCATGAATGTACAAGTTTTCAAGCTCTGGTCAACAAGGCGATCAGTGCCGAGACTGGTCATACCGACTATAAAGCCACGAAGAAGCACTCTCGCGATTCGGGCTCCTCATGTGGTTCCGCGTTTCCCAAAATTAGGTTGTGGGTCCCGAATAGCTCTGTGCCGCCAAGATATACCCCGAGGCCATCCTATGTGGCGCCTCAAGCGAACCAGACCAACCCTCCAGCAAAGACCTATGGTGGTCCAGCTAGCAATGTTGCACCACGTGCCAATTAGGTGATCTATTACAAGTGTGGAGAACCAGGGCACTACTCACAAGAGTGTCCCCAGAATATAGTTGCCAAGCATCCTGGAAAGTCCGTTGGGCAAGGCAAGTCGGGCAAAGCTTATCACTACTGAAATTCAGAAATTTGCCGTCTGCCATGGCAGACGGCAAAGGGGGGAACCACGGATGGCAAAGGATTTGTTGTCGGTCAGCAGACGGCAAACTAGACGGTAAAAAAATCCGGTGAAGAGGTTCTTTGCCGTCTCCTTTTATAAAGCGGACGACAAAGAATCTTTGCCATGAGGGGGCAGACGACAAACAAAATGGGACGGCACATAGTGCAACGGCCCCGTTAAGTGTTAATGGCAGGCCTCCTCTCTTTGCCATCTGCCATCGCCCCTTTGCCATGCGGGGGCAAATGGCAAAGAGGGGAGAGAGAGGGGGCTGATTCCACCCTTTGTCGTCTGCCCACCCCCCTTTGCCATGTGGGGGCAGACGGCAAAGAGGGGAGAGAGAGGGGGCAAATTCCCCTCTTTGTCGTATGCCTACACCCCTTTGCCATGTGGGGGCAGACGGCAAAGAGGGGAGAGAGAGGGGGTAGATCCCCCCCTTTGCCGTCTGCCATCCCCCCTTTGCCATGTAGGGGCAGACGGAAAAGGGGTTAACCAGCCCCTTTTTAATTTATTTTTTAATATATCCAGCATTTTTAACAATAATTAGGATATATATATATATATATTTCATGTAAATAAATTTCTTTCCGTACTCATAACCATATTAAAATAACTCTCATCCATAGTGCATACATATTATGCAAGTTGCATCCGTACCAAACCATATATTACACCAGTTTCATCCACATGCATACAAAGTTTCATATATATCCATATACTACAATAGTTTCAATACAAGCCATGGTACAAGAAATCATCTTCAAGCATTCCATCAATATAATCCAAGCTTACCGTGAAGTGAAGGTAGTCTGCAAAATGACAAATAAGAAAGTTAGAAGAATAATACTGGACGAAGAAGTGTATATATAGGTTATTTGGGAGAGAAATTAGCTAAGTATAGACCATTCAGGAGCTAACTAAGCTAATTATGTCATTTAGGTGGAACCCTAGCTAACTATAGGTTGTTTCGGAGCTAACTTGGGTAAAATAGGTCATTCCGGAGCACACTATGCTTATTAAGCCATTGTGGATCTAGCTAGGCTAATTATAGGCCATTTAATACCTAAGTTAGGGGGAATAGGTCATCTTGCAGCTACGTAAGCCTTATTATGTCATTTAGGAGAGAACTTAGCTAACTATAGGTCATTTTTTATTAAATAGGTCATTTTTTATTAAATAGGTCATTTTGGAGCTAACTAAGCTAATTATGTCATTTCGTAGGATAACTAGCCAATTTAGCCTTTCTTGGATGAATCTAAGCTACGTAGAAGAAGAGAAAGAGAAGAAGAAGTAAAAGAAGGAGGAGGAGGAGGAGGAGAAGGAAGAGGAGAAGAAGAAGAAAAGAAGAAGGAGAAGGAGAAGGAGGAAGGAGGAAGAAGAAGGAGAAGGAGGAGCTCCTTCTCCTTCTTCTCTTCCTTCTTCTCCTTCTTCTTATCCTCCTCCTTCTCCTTCTTCTTCTTCTCTTCTTCTTCTTCTTCCTTCCTTTCATTTTTCCTCTTTCTTCTCCTCTTGTCCCCTTATTCGGGCTAAATTGGCTTAGAATGCCTTTTGGGAGCTAATTATGTCATTTCGAGGATAATTAGCTAAGTATAGGTCATGTTTTATTAAATAGACCATTTAGGAGCTAACTAAGCTAATTATGTTATCTAGGTTTAACCCTAGCTAACTATAGGTCCTTCCGGAGCTAACTTTGGTAAAATAGGTCATTCCGGAGCAAACTATGCTGATTAAGCCATTTTGGATCTAGCTAGGCTAATTATAGGCCATTTAATACCTAAGTTAGGGGGAATAGGTCATCCTGCAGCTACGTAAGCCTTATTATGGCATTTAGGAGAGAACTTAGCTAACTATAGGTCATGTTTTATTAAATAGGTCATTTTGGAGCTAACTAAGCTAATTATGTCATTTCGTAGGATAATTAGCCAATTTAGCCTTTCTTGGATGAGTCTAAGCTACGTAGAAGAAGAGAAAGACAAGAAGAAGTAAAAGAAGGAGGAGGAGGAGGAGGAGAAGGAAGAGGAGAAGAAGAAGAAAATAAGAAGGAGAAGGAGAAGGAGTAAGAAGGAGGAAGAAGAAGGAGAAGGAGGAGCACCTTCTCCTTCTTCTCCTCCTTGTTCTCCTTCTTCTTATCCTCCTCCTTCTCCTTCTTCTTCTTGTCTTCTTCTTCTTCCTTCCTTTCATTTTTCCTCTTTCTTTTCCTCTTGTCCCCTTCTTCGGGCTAAATTGGCTTAGAATGCCTTTTTGGAGCTAATTATGTCATTTCGAGGATAATTAGCTAAGTATAGGTCATGTTTTATTAAATAGACCATTTAGGAGCTAACTAAGCTAATTATGTTATCTAGGTTTAACCCTAGCTAACTATAGGTCCTTCCGGAGCTAACTTTGGTAAAATAGGTCATTCCGGAGCAAACTATGCTGATTAAGCCATTTTGGATCTAGCTAGGCTAATTATAGGCCATTTAATACCTAAGTTAGGGGGAATAGGTCATCCTGCAGCTACGTAAGCCTTATTATGTCATTTAGGAGAGAACTTAGCTAACTATAGGTCATGTTTTATTAAATAGGTCATTTTGGAGCTAACTAAGCTAATTATGTCATTTTGTAGGATAATTAGCCAATTTAGCCTTTCTTGGATGAGTCTAAGCTACGTAGAAGAAGAGAAAGACAAGAAGAAGTAAAAGAAGGAGGAGGAGGAGGAGGAGGAGGATGAGAAGGAAGAGGAGAAGAAGAAGAAAAGAAGAAAGAGAAGGAGAAGGAGGAAGAAGGAGGAAGAAGAAGGAGAAGGAGGAGCTCCTTCTCCTTCTTTTCCTCCTTCTTCTCCTTCTTCTCCTTCCTCTTATCCTCCTCCTTCTCCTTCTTCTTATTCTCTTCTTCTTCTTCTTCCTTCCTTTCATTTTTCCTATTTCTTCTCCTCTTGTCCCCTTCTTCGGGCTAAATTGGCTTAGAATGCCTTTTTGGAGCTAATTATGTCATTTTTAGGATAATTAGCTAAGTATAGGTCATGTTTTATTAAATAGATCATTTAGGAGCTAACTAAGCTAATTATGTCATCTAGGTGGAACCCTAGCTAACTATAGGTCATTCCGGAGCTAACTTGGGTAAAATTGGTCATTCCGGAGCAAACTATGCTTATTAAGCCATGTTGGATCTAGCTAGACTAACTATAGGCCATTTAATACCTAAGTTAGGGGGAATAGGTCATCTTGCAGCTACGTAAGCCTTATTATGTCATTTTGGAGAGAACTTAGCTAACTATAGGTCATTTTTTATTAAATAGGTCATTTTGGAGCTAACTAAGCTAATTATGTCATTTCGTAGGATAATTAACAATTTAGCCTTTCTTGGAGCTAACTAAGCTAATTATGTCATTTAGATGGAAGTCTAGCTATTTTTTTTTATTAAAACACTAGAAATAACATACCATTATCGTCATCACAGCGGTGAAGCACGGTGGCTCTGGTTTGTTTCACCTGGAGAAGGCTTGACTGTAGAAGGGTCGTGCGATGCATTTCGGGAGATATTCTGCACCAAACATTGTTTGCAATGTGTAGTTAGCATGAGGACACTCTTACGATCACTACACTGAAATGAAACTCACCATCCCCGCCACATTAATGACTGGCATCGGCGGAGGGACTTGGCCGCTCTTCTCGCACATAGACTGTACATTTGGTTTCGAGAAGTCAAACTTTTTATTTATTAATGAAACGGACATTCAAATGCAAGATTTGAAATAACATGAAGAAGAAACTTACCACGAAGAGCTCGTATATGGCCCTGTTGGACGCATCATTCTGTGCCCTCTCCGTCTCCACCAATGCAGTCGTCCTCTCCTCCAGCTCCCTAATTTCCTTATCCTTATCCGCCATAACCACCTGCATTTCCTCTCTCTCTTTCTGAATAGCAGCCTGCAACACAACTCATTGTTAGCAATGTAATCATATTGGTTCCAACGCACAACGTAATGCGGAAAGATAGTTGAGTCCATTAAACTAACCTCGATGGCAAGCTCGACTGGCCGTGGACGACGTGTTATCTCCGAACAAGAGCTCGTTTGGCGTGCCTTTATCTGCCGGAGAGTGCTAGGACAACGTATAAGGCCGTCTCCAATGGCGATCGAGCCATGGGGCCTCCCGTTGCCAGCTATCATCACCAGCTCTGGATCAATAGGCCCCTCGCTCGGGTTAAAGTCCTCCCCTTTCCTCGCCTTCCCGTGATCTCTGTACTTCACGAGCTTGTGGTGGGAGGAGATGTTGGTGAAGTTTTCTGGATGCTCGAGGTCAGACTCAGAGAATGCCTTGACCTTCTTGTACGAGGCAGTATGGGCCATCATATACAGGTTGTACATCTGTGGCGCCTCCGTCTTATTGTGACGCGCCTAAAAGAGAGAGAGAGGAAAATTGTATTAGTAAAGGGCTCAATATAGCATTAAGAATGAATTGCATGAGGCTTGAAGCAAACCACATACCTAGTTCTCGCCAAATTGGATTAAGTTGACGCTCCCTTGATGGTGTGGCATGCCAACTATTTTGCCACGCCTCTCCTTGGCATTGTTGTGGCTGGCCTCCCACGTTTCGGAGCACCACTGATCCACCAAGGCCTCCCAACAATCCATCTTATCCACACAGCATCTCGGGGGCACCTAAGTTAATAAAGAGAAATTGGAGCGCGTAAGAACCAAATCAAGCAAACTAACTACAAAGCCTTAATAATATGTAATTACCTTCATGTAATGCTCCTTCTCCATCTTAGCATCACAGCACTTCGCCTTGTCAATCCTAATACGCCGCGTGGCATAGTAGTCTCGAACAGCCTGCACCCGAGCCTCGTGCCAAAAGTTTTGAAGTAGGCAGCGACTTTCGATTTGGATAACCTTTGCCGCGTCCTCCTCGTATCCCTCCTCACACCTGTAGTAGGTCTGCAAATGAGACAAAACCAATTAGTACAATAAATAGCTATGGTTGATTTATAATTGTGTGAAGGAGAAATTACCCAGAACTTTCGGATCACCATGTCCGCCCTCGTGTCGCACAAAACACCGTCGACCTCCACCTCCGACGGGGCCGGGGCACCCAAGTAGTGCTCCCAGGTCATTCCTACCTCTTGCTCCCGACCGGGCAACATAACAAACCCTGGGAAGTTTTTACGGCAATGAACAGCAAGGACGATGTTGGGCTTGCGGACACCCTTGGCAACAATCCAACCCCTACAGTATGACAAATTAAAGCCAAAACATTAGATATTTGAGAAAACGCAAAGGAAAAGGTTAAATAAGAGTAAATTAACTTACTTGTCCCCATTTGGCCTAATCGACCACCTCTGCTCGGGGGTCGCTGGCATGAGCGGGAGCCCCGAACTACCACGCTGGTAGACAGTAGCCCCCTCACCCAGCTCCTCGTCGCTACCAGCATCCTACTGGGTCTCTTGGGACGTACCCTCATCCCTGCTTTGCTCCGGAGTCGCCTGGAAGGAAGCCTCTAGGACACGAGTCTCGTGGGTCGAAGGCTCGTCGACCTGAGGCTCGTCGACCCGAGACTCGTGAACTGGAGACCATGTAGCCTCCACCTCAGACGAATCCACCCTAGAAGTCCTGTGCTCACGTGAATCAGCTTGGGGTGGTGGCGGAGACCGTGTAGCCGCCACCTCAGAAGGCATGGCACCCACCGCCCCACCTCTCCCGCGGCCACGTGTACCTTTAGTACAACATAAATACCAACATGAGTAATAAAATGTATATAAATACCAATATGCATACAACATGAGTACAACATAAATACCAACATGAATACAACGTGTACCTTTAGTACCTCTCGGCTCCGCGGGGGGTCGACCTCCTCTCATGGGAGGCGCTCCTTGCAGAGTAGAGAGCAACGCTCTCCGAAGAGGCGAGGCAGGAATGGAAGTACCCATCCCATCACCCGCCGACGAAGAAGGAGCCATGGAGTGCTTTCGACCCTTTCCCACCATCTTTCAACACGTGTCATGACAAAGAGTAAATGAAATTAGTACAACATAAATACCAACATGAGTAATAAAATGTATATAATTTAAGTGTATCATCGTCATAAATACCAACATGACTAATAAAAATTGAATACCTAACATGAACCCAAAATTTATATATAGTATAATAGTTGAATACCTGACATGAACTAATAACAATCGTGCTCGTCTATATACGCTTCGGGGTCAATAAATGCATCATGATCATCACTATCATCAATAAATGCATCATCATCATCACTATCACGAAGCAGATGTGGAAGGCCACCATTATATAATCGGTCAAGAAGTGACAGGTCATCCGCGGCAGTAACCTCTTCTTCTTCCAGCTCTTCCTGTTCGGGCTCAGGGGTTAAGGCGGATTCACTGTCGCTGTCTACTTCAATGTTCTGGGGTGAAGTAGAGCGGTTCTTGAAACGTTTCTTGGACATATGTGTTTCTTGGAAGAGTTCTACTTCATATGTGTCTGGGTTAATGTGAGGTTCGTAATCCTCTTCATTGAGGGTAGGTGGTCTAAAATGTGGTGGCACTTCATGAACGACATCCCAACCTTTGAGATTTGGATCAGTTTGGCAGGCCCACGGTAGATAGAAAACTTGTGTCGCCTGTTGAGCCGTAATATAGACATCGGGAACATCTAAGTGGGTGTTTTGGTTGATTTCGACTAGTCCTATATGTTCATGAGTCCTTCTAGTCTCCCTCGGCTCAAACCAATAACATTTGAAGACTACGACGATCGGTGGGTTTTCACCATAGAATAGAAGTTCATAAATTGCTTCAACTCTTCCATAATACTCGGTGTCTCCTTCGCCGATAGCAGAGACAGAACAATTTGTAGTCTTTAGGTCGGGCATAGATAGCTCTTTGCCAAAGGTACGAAAGTGATACCCGTTGATGTTGTATTTGTCAAATGAACGGACCTTATAGTCAAAACCATTAGCGACTTGTCTCAACTCGGCGTCCATAGACTCTGCATCAACCTACAAGTTTAAAATGAAAGAATGGATGCATTAACCGCAAATTAGACCAAGAAATCAAATGGGCCCTTAATGGTAATTAATTACCCTTTGTTTGAACCAAGAGATGAAACCGGGATAGTCGCCTCCATGCTTTGCGAGAATTCGGCGACGTATCGACTATATCAAATATCCGGGAATAAGATTAGTTCAAAGCAATTAGAAGTTGCGGAACAATAAATTACCGAGAACTTACTCGATGTACGGCTGCACTTCAATTAGGTTGGTGAAGATATACAATGAATGGCCCGCCATTCTTTGACATCCAACGATTTCCCTTTCGAAGCACCGGATGGTGCGTGCTTACCTTTGAATTGGCTGAGGTTGGATCGAACTTTTTTTCGATCGCCATCATTGTACTGAGGCTTCGGGTTATGCAAATGATGATTTTTGGCTTCGTAGTGTGCTGTCACGAAGTTTGCCGCCTCCTCAGTAATGAATGCCTCTGTCATAGATGCTTCAATTCTACGTTTATTTTTACACTTAGCTCGAAGCGTCTTCTGCATCCTCTCAGTTGAGTAGCACCATCGATTTTGAACGGCCCCCCCCCCCATTCTTGCCTCGGTCGGGAGACGCAAAATCAAATGTTGCATTGGATAAAAGATGCCCGGTGGAACGATCTTTTCTAATTTGCAGATCAACTCCGGTGCCAACTCTTCCATTTCATCTAGCACGCCAGGCGATAGTTCTTTTGCACAAAGAGAACGGAAGAAATAGCTCAGCTCTGCCAGTTCTAGCCATCCATCCTCAGGGATAAAGCCACGCAACATCACCGGCATTACCCGCTCAATCCATATGTGCCAATCATGACTCTTGAGCCCAAATATTTTCAATTTCTCAAGACTCGCTCCCCTCTTTAGATTCGCAGCATACCCATCGGGGAACATCAACCGCATTTTCACCCACAATAGCATTTCCCTCATAGCTGGCCTTTCAAGATTGAACCATGCCTTTGGCTTTGCTATGCTTTGCTTTCCTTTCCGTTGTCGGAAGTTTTGCAACGGTCTATCACATAGAGCCTTCAGGTCGATTCTAGCCTTAGGATTATCTTTTGACTTCCCCTCTATGCCGGACAATGTACCAAAAATGGCCTCCGCAATATTCTTTTCAGTGTGCATCACGTCAATGTTGTGTGGGCAAAGGAGGTCTTTGAAGTAAGGCAGATCCCATAAGCATGACTTGTGAGTCCAGGCATGTTCCGTATTATACCCTTTGAAGTATCCTGGACGCAAAGGATCAGGCTCGAGAGCGTTTAACTGATCAAGGGTCTGTTGGCCTGTCAACGCAGCTGCTGCAGTGTTTTTGACAACTCTACCTTTGATGAAATTCTTCTTGTCTTTTCTGAACTTATGGTCAGGATCCAGGAATTGTATATGCATGTTGAAGCAAGAATACTTGCGACCAGCCAGCAGCCAACGGAACTGAAGAGCTGCCTTGCATGTGGTGCATGGGAACCTTCCATGCACACACCAGCCAGCGAATAGGGCAAACGCCGGATAATCATGCGTCGAGTACATGTACCACACATGCATTTTGAAATTTGTTTTGGTAGCCGCGTCGTAGGTCTTGATCCCATTATCCCAGGCTTCTTGCAACTCATCCTTAAGCGCCTGCATGTACACATTCATATTCTTCCACGGATAGTTGGGCCCTGGAATTATCAACATCAGGAAAATGTTCTTTCTTTTCATAATCTCTCAGGGTGGCAAATTTAGTGGAATGACAAATACAGGCCAACAAGTGTATTGTGTTGCCGTCATACCATACACATTGAACCCATCCGTGGTGATGGCAACTCTAGGTTGCCTTGGATCTTCCGATTTATCCTTATGTAATGCATCTAAGTGCCTCCACGCAAAACCATCTGAAGTGTGTACCAGCATCTTGTTCCCATCCGCATCTAGTTCGGTTCTTTTGCCCAATTTGTGCCATGTCATCTGTCTGGCCGTCTCTTCGACCATGAAAATACGTTGAAGTCTTGGTACGATTTGCAGATACCAAAGAACACTAACGGGGATTTTGGTCTGATTCTTCTCACCCATGCCGTTGTCTACCACAATATACCTGGAAGAATTGCAAATGGGGCAATAGTTCAAGGCCGCATACTCAAGCCTAAATAAGGCACATCCATTCTCACAGGCATGTATCTTCTCATAGGGCATCTTAAGTACACGGAGGATTTTATCTGACCGGTACAGGTTTGCAGGCAGTACATGGCCTTTGGGTAGAAAGCGTCCAAATATCGTCATCATCGCGTCGTAGCATTCTCTGCCTAGGTTGAATTGAGCCTTCAGAGCCATTACTTGCGCGATGGCATCTAGCCGACAAAGCTCAGTCTTCTCGTGGAGAGCACGTTTTGAAGACTCCAAAATTTCATAGAAGGCCTTTACTGATTCCTCCATCTCATCGTCCGAATCCCGAGCATCATCAAAGTCTTGCACCATGTCTTCAATCCCGGTACCATTCTCGTCGGTGCGAAGACGAATCACCTCAGCTCTGGCATGTTGTTCAGACTCACCATGAGAAGTCCACACCATATAATTAGGCGTAAAATCCCACTTCTGCAGGTGTTTACCCATTTCAAACTATGTCTGCTTTTTCCAGTTGTCGCAGTTGGGACAGGGGCACCATGTTTTTTGCTGGCCAGTTGCAAACGCGGCTCTTACAAACCCCCTGGTTTTTGTTAACCATTCATGGGTCATGTCTTACTAACTAGGGTGACTAGTGTACATCCAAGCACGATCACTCATGTTGCCTAGCTACCTATGGGGGCACAAGAAATAAATATATAATTCATCATCTATATTTATACACTAATCAAGTTTGTCTGTTTTATTACATCCATGCAACCTACACGCTAATAGGTAAAGATAGGTCCAAATCCCACCCGAGTATGTGTAGATTGGGTCGTTTTCCCATGCTTTGCTCCAGATGCGACGTAGAATTTCGGCAGCACCTCCCCGCTGTTCTCCTGATACACGTCTCGGCAATAAGCAGAGACGATGTGTACCCAGAGAACAACAGGGGAGGCATTGATGAAATTCCGCATCGGATCCGAAGCCCAGCATACGGGAAAACAAACCCAATCTACACATACTCGGGCTGTCCATGGATAATGTTGGACAATTCGAAAGGATGGCGGTTATAAATATGCAAAGAAATGCATATTTATAGATGTCGCCCTTTCGAACGGGAGACGCATACTGCTCACGCATACTCATGATTGAAGAAACCTATAGCTAGCAAGTTTCATCCGCACGAAGACCGGGACATAGCAAATAAAGGGGGTAGGAGGAGAAGTCATTTGTGCTCACCAACAAACGCAAGGACGGAGCTCGTCCAACGCACATGGAGGCCGTCGAACAACTGCACATTGAAATTCACACGATCAACACAAATATGATGTTTTTATAATTAACATAATCGGAAAATATGTGACCTAACTCACAATTTACAAAACTATGACCACGTCGGTTTGTGAAAGGCCGAAAAGCACCTTCTCGTTCAACCGGAGGCAGAAGAGTTGTCGGGGGTCGGGGGTTAGTGGCGTCGGGACTCAGTGTCGTCGAGGGTCGGTGGTGTCGGGGTTCGGGGGTTAGTGGCGTCGGTGGTCGGGGGTCAGTGTCGTCGGGGTCCAGGGTCAGCGGCGTAAGGGGTCCGTCGTCGGGGGGCTTCTCGGTCAACAAGAGGCCCAAGAGGTGTCGGAGGTCGGGGGTTGGGGGTTAGTGGCGTCGGGGGCGGCGTATTCTGCCAGGGTGTCGACAGGATGTCGTGTCTGGGTTTCGGGCATCATGTCGGGGTGTCGAGGTGTCAGGGTGTCATTTTCTTCTTCATCATCTTCTTTTTTTTCCTCCTCTTCCTTTTCTTCTTCTTCTTCTTCCTTCCTTCCTTTTCTTCTTCTTCTTCTTCTTCTTCTTCTTCCTTCTTTTCCATTTCCCTCTTCTTATTCTTCTTCCTTCTTTTCCTTTTTCGTCTTCTTTATTCTTCTCCTCTCTTCTCTTTTTCTTCTTCTTCTTTTTATCCTCCTCCTCCTCCTCCTCTTCTTCTTCTTATTATTCTTCCCTTATCTACTTATTCTTCTTTTATTCTTCATATTTTTTCCACTTATTTCAATTATGACTATGTAGAATCTAAACCTATCACTAAACCTATCGCTAAACCTATATAGCACTAAACAGCAAAAAAATAACAAAAACAAAATCTACAAATCATTAACGAAAAAAAGAATCTACCACTAATTAACAAAATAGAATCTACCTCTAAATTAACAAATCAAATAACTAACTAAACCTACTATTCAAATCAACTAACTAAATCTAATTAAAACAACTAACTAAATCAACTACCACTAAATCAAATAACTAAATCATCTAACTAAATCAAATTAAATAAAAAAACTCACCTAGCCGGAGAGGAGAGGGCGGGGAGGAGGGGCGGGAGGGGAGGTGGCCGGCGGGCGGGAGGGGAGGCGGCCGGCAGGAGGGAGGGGAGGCGGCCGGCGGTCTGGGAGGAGGGTGTGGGGAGTAGGGCGCGGGGAGAAGGACGCGGGGAGGAGGGGGCGGGAGGGGAGGCGGTCGGCGGGGGGGTGGGAGGCTGCCGGCGGGCGGGGAGGAGGGGTGCCGCGAGCGGGCGCGGGGAGGAGGGCGCGGGGAGGAGGCTGCGGGGAGGAGGGGGCGCGAGGGGAGGCGGCCGGCGGGTGGGGAGGAGGGGTGCCGCGGGAGGGGAGGAGGGGCGGGGGAGGAGTCGGCCGGCGGGAGGGGGGGGCGGCCGGCACGCGGGGGACGAGTGGCTGAGAGAAACTGTCGGAGGGGAGGAGACTGGCCAGTGATAGTGAGAGGGAGACGGCCGTTAGGGGGGGCTCGCTTTGCCGTCCTCCCCCCCCCCCCCCCCCCCCTGACGGCAAAGAGAAGGAGGGAAGACTGCAAAGGGAGCGCCCGTTATGGGATGGGAGGGGTGTACGGTGGCACCCCCTTTGCCGTCTGTCACCCCTTTGCCGTCTGCCACCCCTTTGCCGTCCGCCTGTGGTTCCTTTGCCGCCCGCTGGCCGACGACATAGGGAAGGCCGATGGCAAAGAAGTTTTTGCCTTAGGTGTTGTCTTTGCCGTCTGCTTTGTGCCAGCTGATGGCAAAGAAGCTCTTTGCCATGTGTCAGCAGACGACAAAGGAAAGGTGGACGGCAAATTTCTAAATTCGAGTAGTGTATTATGTGAAGCCAACTCCTGCACGTGGCCGCGTGAGTTATGTTTCAGTAGAAGAAGTTGCAGAGGATCCCGATGTCATTTTGGGTACGCTCGTTGTCAATCATCATCCAGCGTCTATTCTTTTTGACAGTGGGTCATCCCATTCCTTCATTTCCGAAAGTAATGCACAGTTGCATAATATGTCCTTTTCTGATATGCCAATCCCATTAGTTGTCCAAACCCCTCATAGTAAGTGGAAAACTTCTAGGATAAGTTATGACAATGAAATCCTAGTATACAGGCTAGTTTTCCAAGCATCATTGATAGCCCTGAAATCCTTAGATATCAATATCATCTTGGGTATGGACTGTATGTCAGCTCATTACGCCAAGATTGATAGTCATACTAGAAATGTTCAACTTACCTATCCCTCGGGTGAGATAGTAAATGTCTCAACTCGAGTTGCCCAATGCCAACTCTATTCCCTCAATGCCAGTCCTCTCCCAGAGCTTGAAGACATTCCGGTAGTCCGTGACTTCCCGGATGTTTTTCCAGAAGAACTGCCAGGAATTCCACCTGACAGGGATGTAGAGTTTGTGATAGATATGGTTCCATGAACTGTCCCAATAGCCAGAAGACCTTATAAGATGGCACCCTTGGAGCTAGCCGAACTTAAGAAACAACTAGATGAGGCCTTGAATAAAGGTTTCATTCGACCTAGCTCTTCTCCTTGGGCTTGTCCCGTCCTCTTCATCAAGAAGAAAGATCGAACGGATCGGATGGTTGTAGATTATTGACCAGTTAACCTGGTCACCATAAAGAACAAGTATCCGCTCCCCAAGATCAACGATCTGTATGATCAGCTCGCTGGATCTTTAGTATTCTCCAAAATCGATTTGACGTTGGGTTACCATCAAATCAAGATCAAGAACGGGGACATTCCAAAAACGGCTTTCGTTACTCGTTACGGACAATACGAGTACACCGTCATGTCCTTCGGTTTAACCAACGCCCCAGCCACCTTCTTTCGCTTGATGAATTCAATCTTCATGGAGTATTTGGATAAATTCGTCGTGGTGTACCTCAATGATATTCTCATCTACTCGAAGAATGAACAAGAAAATGCCGAGCATCTAAGGCTGGTATTGATGAAACTTTGAGAGCATCACGTTTATGCCATGTTTTCAAAATGTGAATTTTGGTTACCAGAAGTGAACTATCTAGGCCACGTAATCTTTGGTAAGGGTATTGTTGTCAATCCCAGAGAGTTCAAGCTGTCCTTGATTGGACTCAACGTGAATCGGTTAAGCAAGTTAGGAGTTTTCTTGGACAAGCGAGCTATTGTCTCCGCTTTGTCAAGAATTTCTCCAAGGTTGCAAAGCCTCTAACTGAACTCCTCAAGAAAGATAAAAAGTTCAAGTGGACACCACAGTGTGAGCGTAGCTTTCAGGAACAGAAAAGACGCCTGACTTCCGCACCTGTGTTGTTACCACCAGATTTCCCTAAGGACTTTGTTATCTATTGCGACACCTCGCGACAAGTATTAGATTGCATTATCATGCAGGATCGTCATGTGATTGCATACACATCTCGACAGTTACGTCCACATGAGGATAGTTATCCCACACATGATCTTGAGCTTGCAGCTGTAGTCCATGCACTGAAAACCTGGCGACATTACCTTCTTGGTAATAGTTGCGAAATATTCACTCATCACCAAAGTCTGAAATATATCTTCACCCAGCCGGATTTGAAGCTCAGGCAAAGACGGTGTGTTGAGTTGATCTCAGATTACGACTTAGGGATAACTTGCACCCCGGGGAAGGGTAATGTTATGGCTAATGCACTAAGTCGTAAGTATTATTGTAGCAATCTAATGCTACAACGAGGTCAACCACGTCTCTATGAGGAATTTCGGAAGTTAAACCTTCACATTGTTCCTCAAGGATTCCTTTCTACCCTGCTGGCGAAACCTACTCTTAGGGATCAAATCATAGCTGGCCAAAAGCGTGATAAGGGTATATCACAGATCAAGGAGAATATCATTAGCGAAAACACTAAGGAATTCTCCATGAATGATCAAGATGTTGTGTTTTTCCAGAACCAGATAGTGGTTCCTAAGAATCCACATCTGAGGTAGTTGATCCTTAAGGGGGCTCATGATTCTCCCCTCACCATTCATCCTGGTAGTACTAAGATGTATCAGGACCTATGCCAGAGGTTTTGGTGGACTAGGATGAAGAGAGAAATTGCTCAGTTCGCTGCTAACTGCGATGTTTGTCGTCGAGTTAAGGCAGAACATCAAAGGCCTGCTGGCACCCTTCAACCTTCAGCTATTCCTAAATGGAAATGGGATAAAATCAGTATGGATTTCATCACTGGATTTCCCAAGACCAAGAAAGGAAATAATGCTATCTTTGTGGTCATTGACCGTCTTTCCAAAGTAGCTCATTTTCTTCCAATTCGTGAGAGTATAATAGCTAGCGAGCAAGCAAAGTTATATATATCTCGAATAGTGTCTCTTCATGGTCTTCCTCTGGAGATTAACTTAGATCGTGGAAGTATTTTTACTTCTCGCTTCTGGGAATGTTTTCAGAATGCCATGGGGACTCACCTATCTTTTAGCACAGCTTTCCTTCCTCAATCAAGTGGTCAAGTAGAAAGAGTGAATGAAATTCTAGAGGATATGCTTCGAGCTTGTGTTATATCATTTGGTACGAATTAGGAGAAGTGCCTTCCATTCGCCGAATTTTCTTATAACAATAGTTATCAATCAAGCTTGGGCAAAGCCCCTTTTAAAGTTCTCTATGGATGAAGATGTCGAACACCTCTTAATTGGTCAGAAACCGGAGAGAGGCAACTCTTTGGTCCGGATATGATCCAGGAAGCACAAGAGCAAGTTCACATTATTCGTGAAAAGTTGAAAACAGCCCAGTCTCGTCAAAAGAGCCAATATGATCGTCATCATAAGGCTGTGACCTTTGAAGATGCTTTACTTGGGTAGCTGAACCTATTCCTTTGCATGACCTGTCATTGTCACAGTAAATAGCCAAACCTTGCAACCTAGCATATCTGGTAGTTTCTTGAGCCATGTTGTGCTATTTCCTGGTATGCTTGCTATGCCTAGGGTAGTGTCAGGTCTGTTTCATCTGGGTGATGAACATGAATGGATGAATGTGTTCTAGTGACAAAGAATAAGTGTGGAACCTGATTTGGTAAAGGTACCGATGAAAGGCTAAGTAGGAGTACATGGCCGGTTGTTTCATAGGAACCGTCCTTAGGAACTGAGTTCCATGTATGTAATCCAAGAGTAGTTACTACCACATGCTGGGCCCGGAAATATGACCCCGCTCGACTTATTAATCGCCTAGTACTTGATCCAGGAGCCGCAAGTAGTTTCTGGTGTTTATAGTCATGCTGGAGACCGTGCGTAGTGCTGACCTTAGAGGTGGGCTATGATGCGGTAGGCAGTGGCACGGTGTACCAAGTGGCACCCGGATGGTGGGCTTCGGAACCCTGCGCACATCGTTTGGGACCGTGGCGGAAACCTTGGCCGGACTTTCGTGCGGGTTACTCTCAAATAGGCGATAAACCTGGACTAGGTATTAGCATGGTTAACGGTCGTGGCCGACTCCGTCGCTAGGTTTCTGCTTAAAGGATGCCGAGGTGCATGACGTGCACCTAGCGATAAGTGGCGAGAGCGTGTGTGAAGAAGTATACCTCTACAGGGTTATGATGTATTCGAATAGCGGATATGGACTACTTGGAGACATATGTTGTTCATCGATAACTTTAATGGCTACTCATTAAAAGTATCAAGATAAGCGTGAGTATCATGTATGGCATTTCCGTAGGGAGACGGAAAGGAGTTCATGATAATGTATTGTCGTGGTGGTAGTGGACTCGTGTACGACTTATCAAAGTTGTTAAAACTATTTAAAATTGTAGTTTAGTCTAGCCAAGAGTCAAAGCTGGCTTGCTACATGAAACACCACAAACCCCTTTATTGATACCTGAGCATGAGTAGATAGATCTGTTCTAAAGTCTTGCTGAGTACACTTGTACTAATGTTTGCTTAATGATTGTTGCAGAGGATACCCACGAGCCAACAGGTGGGTTCTTTCTAGACATCGATGATGACGAGCAGCTGGTATCCCAGCTACGACCTGGCCCCTTTTAGAAGGGATCTGTAGATAGTCAGGCTTTATGCCTTACCCTTTCAACTGTCTGTACTGAGACAGCTTTTATGATTCCGTTGGTTTGGATGACTCTGCTTGTATGACTTTGAGTGTCGGGTCGTGTGACCCCATCTTGTATGAATATATTATGCAAGACTCTTCCGAGTCTTCTAAATAAATGTCGTGATGTTGTATGGTTATGTTGTGATGCACTGTGATATGCATGGGATTTGACACCTAGTCGTATGCCCTTATTAGCTCTCTATATACAGAAATGCCCCTTTGTGATTCCACCGAGCCTTGGTAGTTCGCTACTGCTCCGGATACATTGGTTGACCGACATGTATCCTTCTTAGCTGCTGTGTCTGTCCCTACGGGGAAATGTCATGCGGTGTAATAGAGTCCTTGTCTCTGTACACTCGCTGATGACCGACACCTGCTTTACTGGGTTATGTATGCCTGTCTCTGTACAGACGAGCCACTTGAGTTTATGACTAGATATGTCGACCCGGGTTCTCTGACATTGAAATGCTAGCGACCCTAATGCATACGTGAGTCAAAAGGCGCAAACGGTCTCGGCAAAGGTAAGGTGGCAGCCCTGTGGTTAACCGTGTGTGAGACCGCAAAGGGATGCAATGTGTTACAAGCTGGATTACTAAAGCTTAGGATCGGGGTCCCGACACTACTGTTCTAAATAAAAGGCAAAGAAAAAATTTTGGAAATACTAAAATGGATTCAAATTAATTTCTCTCCATTTTTATATTGAAGGGAATCATTTTACCCTATTTTCCACGTATTTTATTTTTGGAGAATTGTTTTTTTTGAAAACCACTTCAAAAATTGATTTTGAAAAATAATATAAAACATTTTTAAAATAGTCTCGTGAGTTTCATAAGTCCAAATATAATTTCAAATGGCCCCTGGTTTGGAGTGTCATAATGCCCCTCTCAAGATTTTGAATTTGGGCAACGGGATTTGAATTCATTTAAATTTCAAATAGGACCAAATATGAAAGAGATTGCAAAAGGAATTATTTTTCACAAGCCACCCTTGTTTGCCAAGTCCTTTATTTTGAAGAAGTCATGTTATCTTGTCTCAGTGATTTGTATTGGAATTCAAAAGAAAATGGGGAAGTCATTTTATTCCCTCTCATTCAAAAGTTTTTTTAAAAATTTTTAAAATTTCACTCAAGTTTTAGTCACTCAATCAATCAAACGATCAGTCAACTATTTATTATAACATTCCAAAATTTGGGATGTTCCAAACCTACCACACTTAAAACGAATCTCGTCCTCGAGATTCCAAGAAGGCTAGAGAGAAAAGGTTAGGGTTTGGGGGTCTTTTAACAAATCCAATCTCCTGCAAGGTGGGTCCCTCATTTTTTTTAACAATCCTCTGGGGACTTGGCATCTGACTCCTCACATTCTCCATACTAACTCCTCTGGTGATGCTCTTCCGTTATATTCATATCGTTCCCCTCAAAATCCGATGTCTTTCGTGGATATAAGCTTCTTCCATTGGTTCTGCAAGCTGAACGAAACATCTATCGTATTTTTACGACTCTCGGGTTTTACGCGTGCTCCTAGGAAAACGCTTGCTAACACATCATAGCTTATTCCTTCATACTCTTGGGATAACCTTCATGAAAATCTTGAGATGCATCCTTGGTATCGATTGTATTCCTTGAACTCATTTTCCTTTCCATTGGTCTATGCCAATAAAAGTGTTCGTTCCTCATATTAAATCTCTCCTCAAATTTCCAATACAATGGTATATTATTAAACTGTTGTCACCCCGATAGTTGTATATGATCCAGCATTTCCTTGGATGGTATTCAATGGGTTTGACTCCTTAGTATGCATGGTACATTCTTACTCATTGGATCATGTGGGTTTACCGATTACTACCTCACTTAAAATGAAATATACCCAAGCCTCCATAGACCATATTTTCTCATATCCTCATAAATGGTCAAAGATCTTTGCTCACAGAGAAACAACACAAAAAAGTTTCATCATAGGAAATCATGACACAATAAATTTTATTGATTCATGAAGTTATTACAATCTCTGAGTCTTCCATTACAATATTCAACTCCATAATCTTATGAAAACAGGAGTGCTTCATGTTACACTTATTACCATTGTCAAAACTTAACTACTCCATTCTAGATTTCTTCCCATGTGGACAATTACTAGCATAATGTCCTGCTGCATTGCAACGAAAACAAATTAGTTCCGACAAGTCTCGGGGCTTCTTGGTGTTTGCTCTTACTCCTTGGTTTTCCTGCTTCCTTCCTGGGCACATATTGATGTAGTGGACCAATTCCTTAGACATGAAACATCTGATATGACTGAAGTCTTTATGTGCTTTCTCTCACTGGTGTACTTTCTCTTCTTTCCGGAATCCTTCATTCTGGCCAGTTCTTCTATTTCAAGTGGATCAAACTCTACTTTTTCTGCCCGGAAGTTTCCCAGGTTTTTATGGATTTCCTTCGTGCGATCCTTCGAAAAATGTCCTTCTTCTCCACATGAGTAACATGCATTGGAGAAAAATCTGGTTAGGCTCTGTCCATCAGGGACTTCTATATTTTCCTTCATCCCAGGTTCTTCTAGAATCTTGTTCTTGAGCGTTTCTTTCGTTGCTTCTTTCTGCTGCTTGACAACTTGTTGCACCTTGGGGTAAATGTGACACTGAGCTGGGTAGTGGGTGTTTCCTTCACACAAGAAGCAAGTCACCTAACTAGTTGGGCATTCCTTCGCAGGGTGGTTTTCTTCACAATGAGGGCATCCATCCTTGTGTTCTCCCTGGGTGTGTCCTATTTCTCCACGGATCTTACATGCACAAGGTTTCTTCATCGGGCTATCATAGCACTTCTGAATGAGACCGGTTCTTAACAGAGTCTTCTTCAATTCGTCCCAAGTTTCTGCTCCACTAAATCCCTGTATGGCATGATGCATTTTCCACCAGATAGCAGCACCTTGGGTAAAGTACTGAAGAGCGTGTGCCACTTCATATTTCCTTGAAAACAAATTGCTCCCGAAGTGCTTCTCCATGTTCTAAATCCATATTTCCACTTCCAGCTGGGTCATTGGTCCAGAGATTACAAGTCCAGCTTCATACGCAATCTATTGGGTCGAACGTTTTTGGGATGAGATGGGTAAGAGAGAGAGAGGGAAAGAGGAAGATACACACAATACACACAATATTTTTGAGAATAGATTTTATTTGTGGCTATCGGAAAACACACACAAATGACGGCTCACAAATCACCGTTTCTAACGTGGGTATATAACAGGGGTTTGGACTTCTAATTGCCATATAAATATTGAAACACTTCAGGGTCTTCGAATTCTTCGGGTCTTGAGAGTGTTCAATTGGCGCAACTTCAATTCTTCAAATGCATGGTGAAATCCTGTTTACTTTGAAGTCGGACTGAGTTGATCCTTCATGTGGTCAAAAGGGAAAGGGTATTGTCTAACTATTTGAGGTGAGAGAGAACATTTGATGAAATCAGAAGAGATGATAAGTAAAGGATGTTCTTGGAAATAAAATTTTAGAGAGATCCTTTCCTAAGGGATTTCCAGTTTCTAGGGTCACGTCCTACAGTCAACATGTGCTCTGATATCATATCTGTAGCGACCTGATTCAAAACGAGTCAAGCCTCTGTGTACCTGTGCTATCCCTGGATCAGTATACTCGCACACAGAGTACATCAATGTATATATCAAAGTGCAATCACATGTAAATAACATAAAATATATATATACCTCACATGCCGACCGTAACCCTGAATCGTACTCTTACTCATCGAAGAAAGTGTCTGCAACATAAGATGTTGCAGCCGTGTAGGTCAGCATATTGAATATGCCGGCAAGTCACAAAAGAGAGGGGTGAAAATATCATCTATACTATATGCATATATGGTAGGCGGGGCTGTAGTTTAAGTTTCGCGTAAAGCAAATTTTTCCTACAACAAGAGAGAGAGTAAAAGAAAATTTTACTATATTGTTGGTTGTTTAATGAGAAGGTTCCACCAACCAGTTCTCATACCCAAATTATCAATATCACCCACATCAAATATATTAATGGTGTTGAGAATTCCTGATAGTTTTAGTTCCTTTGGATCAAGTTGTCCATGACCGTGGACATGGCTAATTGATTAGGTTTGAGTACTTTGCAGAGTTTTGCACACGTTCCCTACAAGATTTGATCGCCTCCGTTGGAGTCATCGCACTTTAGGGTGTTTGAGAACTGGATGATCAAAACATGGTCTTTCAACGGGTTCCTCTAAGCCACTGTTAGTGCCCATCCAATCCTACCGTTCTTCTACATCTCGTAGCACCGCCCCATCCAGAGTCACCATGTTGTCCAACCAATCTAGAGCCTATAATTACTTTTGGCTGTGTAGGTAAGCCTCGGGTCTTGAAATATCCATCCATCTCTTCATGCCTGGGTGAAGCTTTCCGCAAGATGACATATATCAAATGGTAATTAGGATGAGTTGAACCGTTATAAGGATTAGCCAATAAGTTTCTTTACCATACCCAATGGAGTCTCATAATAAATATTTTCAGTAGGTTCACTAGGTTGAGAAACAAATTACTGAACTTCCGTTCGAGGGGAAGATGCCCCAAACAAGCCACTCAAAGGTGACCGTTCATAGTGAAAATGTTTCCTTACCAATTTCCACTTACCAAAGGTGCTTCACTCCCCGGCAACGGCCCCATAAAAAAGTCTTGATGACCCTCAAGTATAGGAACCAATAATATTCATTTAAATAAGTAAGAGTGTTGAACCAAACGAGGAGCAGAAGGAAATGAAAAGCAGATTTCAGCAAGGTATTCTCTACAAGTGTTGTATGTAATAGTGATAGATAGTTTTGTAACAAGATAATTCGTAAGAAGTGACAAGTAACAATAGTATCAAAGAGGAAGCAAGGTAGCCCAATCCTTTTAGTAGAAAATGACATGCCTGAAAGTACTCTTATATTAAGCAAGCACTCCCGAGAACATATGGGAATTTTTGTCTAGTTAAGTTCATCATGTTGACCTGATTCGCATTTGCTACTTTGATAATTTGATATGTGGGTGGACTGGTGTAAGGTGTTGTTCTTAGTAGAAAAATCAACCAACTTTTGATTACCCTCTCTCTCGCAAGCATCCGCAATTACCAAATAGGAATTAAGATAAATCTAATCAGAGCATTGAACGTGTGGTTCCAGCTTCTGTGATTCTTGCAACTCGTCATCTATTTGTTACTCAACAATGACTTACCTTAGGCCCATAACATGGTGAAGTTTCATGTAGTCGACATTCATATGACACCACTAAGTGAAGAAACAACATACATATCATCAAAATATCAAACGAATATAAACTTTACATGATTACTTATAACAAGACTTTTCACATGTCCTCGGGAACAATAGTAACTACTCACAACTGATCAACTTGTTCAAGATCACAGGTATAATAATAATGATTAAGGATCTGAACATAATATCTTCCACCAAATAATTAAACAAGCATCAACTACAAGATGTAATCAACAAAACTAGTAGCCCACAGGTACCAATCTTAGGATTTAAGAAAAGATTGAATACAAGAGATGAACTAGGGTTGGAGATGTGATGGTGCTAGTGAATATGTTGATGATGATTGGTCATCCCATGAAGGAGGACGCGTTGGTGATGATGATGGCTTCAATTTGGCCCTCCTGGACAGGAATTCCCGTGGTAGAATATCTTTGTATGATAGCAAAAGGGCCTTTGCCTCGGTTTCTGCCTCGAGATAGTGGCGCTTCATACCAAAAGGTTGATTATGATTTTTTGAGGGAAAAACACACCATCAAGGAGAAGAGGGGCATCAGAGCACATCTAGGGTGGCCATAAGCCATTAGTGCGGGCCTAAGGTGTTTGCGCACCCTGTTGGCTTGTGGCCAGCACGTGCCCCCCCTATGGTTTATTTTTTGGCCCAGTAGTACTTCAGTATACCAGAAACATTCTCCGTGATTTTTCACGTCATTTGGAGTTTGTTGATTTTTCTCCCATTTTCTCGGTTTTCCGGTCAAGAATTCAACTTTCCAAATATTCCCCCCTTGTGTTGAACCTTGCATATTCAAATAGAAAGGGAATAATAATTGTATGATAATCGGGAATAATGGACAAGAATAACACAAATATCAATAAGGAAATATGATGAAAAATGGATGTATCAAGATCGATTCGATGTCTCCAACTGATGATTCATGGTCACAGTAGACGAGAGTGTCTCCACTAGGCGCAGAATTATCCGCTAGGTCAACCCCTTGATTGAAGCCAACAAAGACATGCTTTCAGTCTAGTTGAGTGCATTGAGTCGGCTCGACGATGTCGATGCAGATGTCCAACTCGGATCCTCATGCATCGTTCTTGCCGATGAACACATGGATCATGCTGAATGGAACCCGCTACCCGTACTCGTTTGAGCCAGCCTCGGGGCTCCAGCTTGAATCGTCAATGTAGAGCTTTCCGCGGCGGCTCTTGGTCATCTGGCCGATTTCATATCCCTCGATCCCTGGGAAAGCTACCTCCAAGAACTCAACACCACTATGCACTATCCCCATGGTGGGCGCCAACTGGCGTAGTTTTGTCACGGCACATGTCCTCATGATAGACTAAGTCTAGGATCCATCATAAGTGGGTGGTTGTTTTGTTGGGGTTGATTGGGAATGAGATACAAGAGTTTACCCAGGTTCGGTCGCTTCGGCAGAGGTAAAAGCCTACACCGTACTTTTTGTGTTATTGATGATGATCTCGATTACAAGGGTACGAAATCACTAACCTAGCTCTCGGCAATTTTTAATTTGTCCTTTGTACCTCGTGGGCTCTTCTTTATATATAGGTTAGGGACCTAAGATTACAACAGAGTCTGAGTCTTATTGCGGTCCGTGACCTCTTGTCATCTAAGTAGGGAAAGCTTCATATGTCTTTTGCAATGTGCCGGCCCACCAGGTGATCTTCGATAACTCGGCGTTGAGGATAAGACGCCCATACCTCAAGCCTCATATGAATCTTGGTCTTGGGTCGGACTGGAAAGGCCGGGGCATCCCTTCGGAGGGTCATGCTGATATGTCTCCAACGTATCTATAATTTTTTATTGTTCTATGCTGATATATTATCATTCTAAGATACCTTTTGGGTATTATTTACCAATTTATATTATTTTTGAGCACTAACCTATTGACCGAGTGCCGAGTACGTGTTGTTGTTTTCTGCATGTTTTTCACTTTTAAGGATTTCAACACCTAACGAAGTCCAATTAATCTCAAACTTTGTGGAAAAAAATCCTGGACCAAAAGTAGACCAACGAGCATCGGAAGAAGGGTGGAGGCCACCCGAGGGCCCCACAAGCCAACACGACACGACCTAGGGGGACGCGCCCTCGTTGGCATGTGGGCGCCTCGAGGCCCTCCTGACTTCGTTCGATGTCTTATAAATTCTCATATATCCTTAAAACCCTAGAGGTGGTCCTGAAACACTTTTTAGGCGCCGCAAGTCTCTATTCTAACGAGAGGCCATCTGGTGCTCCATGTCGCACCCTATCGGAGGGGGGATCAAACACGGAGGGCTTGTTCATCAATCTTGCTGCCCTCATGATGATGTGTGACTAGTTGACCACAGCCTACGGGTCCATAACTAGTACCTAGATGGCAATCTCTCTCTCTTGATCTTCAATACAATGAACATCGCATCTTTACTTTGATCCATATGATGTAATCCTTTTGTGTGGTGCGTTTGTTGGGATATGATGAATTGTGGGTTTAAGTTCAAATTATTCCATATAAATATTTGATTCTTCTCGAATACAAATATGATTCCTATGTGCATGATTATGATAGCTTTGTAATTCTCTCCGATCTATTGAAATAGTTTGGCCAACTAGAATGATATTTCTTCGTTGAAAGAGGTGTGTTGTAGTAGGATCAACCTGGAGAATTTCTATATCCTAGTGTCAAAATGGTACAATATGCATCTTTTTGTTGCTTCTACTAAGGATAACATGATGGGGTTTATTCATATTTCTTGAGTTTACTTTCTCTACACCATGTCATCGTTCTCCATGCATTACTTTGTTTTACTTAATACTCGAGATGCAAGTTGGATAGCGGTCAATAAGTGGAGTAATTATAAGAGGTGCAGCCATGACTCAACCTATTTTTTTATGGAGTGCTGCCTATATACACATGATCATTGCCATTAATATCGCATAACTATCCCTTTTCTATCAATTGCCCAACAGTAATTTGTCTACCACCGTATGTTGTTTTCATGAGAGATGCCATTAGGGGAAACTATGGCCCCTGGGTCTATTGATCATATATTTACAAAACCTTCAGTACCGTGTTGCCATTTACTAGTTTTCATCTTATTTTGCAATTTACTATTATCTACACGTCTCACTTGCTTGCAAATAACGAGACCAAAGGGGATGGACAGGCCTCTTGCCCGCGTTGGGTGCAAGTTGTTTGTTCTTTTGCGTGCAACCACTGAAGATGGTTGTTGTTGATATTCCTATTGTTTTGATAAATCTTGGTTTCATAACTTAGGGAAATACTTACCCACATTGTGCTGTAATAACTCGTTCCTTTTCACAGGAAACCAAACGCAGATCACAAGTATCACACGTCGTGGGGTGCATCCCCAACACATAGCTAGTGGTACATACCCTCAGCCCCGAGGGTGAACTACCCCATCCTCGTCACGGGCTCCATCGGGATGATTAAGATGGCCACCAGAGATTATTTTCCCCTCTCGCAGGGTACTGGAAAGGCTCCAAATGGATTTTTATTTGATACAAAGAGTTGCAGCATCGGAGCAGAAGTTATCTCCTAAATTCTGATAGTTCTCTGGGTTTATAGTATTTTTCAGCGTTCGAATCACGGTAGTCGGAGCCACGTGGGCACCACAAGCCCTCAGGGCATGCCTAGGGGGAGGGGTGTGCCCAGTTAGCTTGTGTCCCATAGTTGGCTCCGTATTTCTTATTTTCTCCATAAAAATCATAAAAAAGTTTCTAGTGATTCCGAGAATTTTTATTTTCTGCACAAAAATAACACCTCTCTAATTTTATTGAGAACACCGTAAGTCGAGGTTAATTCTAAATAAATTATATGAAGTTCATCAAAACCATATAACAGTATTACACACATAGGAAAATATGACATGAATACTTCAAATATTATTGATACCTTGGAGACGTATAAGTATCCCCAAGCTTAATTCCTACTTGTCCTCGAGTAGCTAAATGATAAAAGAAATAATATATGAAGTGTGAATTCTAGCATAGTGTGTAATTTTGATCAATGATAATTGATTTACTTCTTCTAGCATCATTAACATCAACTTTCCTCATGAAATTCATTATGATAAAGTAGCAATCAATTCACATGTCATGATTCAAACAATGCATTCTCTTGAAATTTAGCAACATATGGTCTTAGTCATCAAACAATTTCAATGCATCATCAAGTCTAAGTAAGAGATTCACATGCTCAATTATCATGTATTCTTCTATGATAGCTAATACACAAAGCATATTTTTCAAACAAATAACATCCATCAAACAAAGAGAAATATAGGGGCTTAATGTTTTGCCTCCCAATGTACGTATCATGAAGATAATTGTCAACAATAATGAATCATGACCAAATATATTGGACTCAATATATATGTTTGGATCTTTCCCCACCACATGGTACTTGCCAACTAATAGATTGAGGTTGGAATAAGAAGTTGGCTCAACATGAAAAGTAAATAACATTATAGTAAATAGATTATCCCTTCGTAGAGGGAAGTAGGGATTTTCAAAGGTCCAGAGCTCATTGTTTAAAACAAAGATGAATATATTTTGGGTGGTGCGTCTTTCCTGTCAATGTTACAACAAGGGATTTTAATGTCTTCTATGCTAATCACATTATTGGCGGTTCCCAAACAGAATTGAAATTTTACTACCCCTCAACCATTCACACACTTTCCATGGCTACCCTATCCACGGGTGCCCTCCAAACAATGAACTTTCTAGGAGGGTTATTTATTTATTTATTTATTTATTCTGTATTATGTAGCACTGGGCATCCTTCTTACCAGCCGCTCTCATGCAATGACAAGTGAATAAACACTAATCATGAGAATAACCTGCTTAGCATGGAAGATATTGACCGCCCAGTCGCTCCATGAGCGGTATGGGCACACAAAATGGGTGTTTATTTGAAGGTTTCAGAGGTGGCGCATGCAAATTTACTTGGCATGGTAGAGAAACACCATATATAGGTAGGTATGATAGACACCCATGGAAGAAACTTGGCTCAAGGATTTGGATGCACAAGTAGTACCTCTACTTAGTACGAAGTTTTTGCTAGAAAAAGGTTCTAAGCAAGCACCACATGTTGGAGGATCCATACCAATATAATTTCTATGCGAATATACCCAAACATAACCATTATATTGTATTCCTTGTCCAACTTCAACAATTTGACCAACATTGAAAATAATGAATGGGCATTCACAATCATAAAATATCTCCACGATAATACATTTGTATGTGAAATTACTTTTTCTTATACTACGCATTCATGAATATCTTATATAACCAATATTGTGATTGTCAAAATTCAATAGATTGTACTTTAAAAACCAAATGTGAAACTACTACTAAGGATATAGCACATTGACAGTTTCAGATTTATGATATTTCGTTCATTCACAATTTACTCTTAGGATATAAGTGAATCACACGAGTAAACATCGAATTACTCTTGAAAGATGTAAGTGAAGATCAATGAGTAGTCGAACAATTAAGTAGCTATGTGAGGACTCTATCTTAGTAAAAAATATCCGATATTATAATTTTATTTAAACAGAAAACTTAGCAAAAATGCACTCCAAGAATAGAACATATCACGTGGAGAAATAAAAATTGGGGCTCAACATAGACTAACCTATATTTGTTTGATGAAGAGAGGTGTGATGCGTAGAATACCCAAGCCTAGATGCTTTCCACTTCTTGAAATGTTTAGCTCGGGTGCCTTGGTAATCCCCAAGCTTGTTCTTTTGTATCTCGTTCAATCCCCTCATATCCCGGTCTAAGCTAAGTCTCAAAAACATCATCCCCACAAAACTTGAAAAGAACTCGTGAGATCGGTTAATACACATAAGAATAAATAAACACTTCATGTACTGCCAAGACAAGCTGCAAAATAATTTTGAAACATTAGATACTTTATACTATCATTTCCACAATTTATAAATGCTAATATAAGCCATGAAAACTCTAGGATAAGTAGAGAACAAAAATATGACAGCAATCGTTCCAAACAGAACAGTCTCTAGGAATCTATTTAAAACGTAAACATATGTATCTCCAAAAATTCTGAAAGTTTAGGAAATCATAAAGATTTTGTATGAAAGTACCATGTAAAAAAATTGAAACCTTCGACCTTTCGGAAAAATCTGATAATTCAAATACTACAACAGAAGTTTCAGTTTTTGTACAACACATGTCACACATCCCATTCAAGCATTCTAAAGGCAATTCTTGGAAATTTTTATTGAAAAACAATATCATAAATAACATTTGACAGAAAAAATAAAATAAAATGATGCTCCAAGCAAAACACATATTAAGTGACGAATAAAAATATAGCTCCAAGTAAGATATACCTATAGTGTTGAAGACGAAAGAGAGGATGCCTTCCGGGGCATCCCGAAGCTTAAATACTTAAATCTTCCTTGGATAATACCTTGGGGGTGCTTTCGGCATACCCAATGTTAGGTTCTTTCTTCTCCTTATTCTCCTCATATCGATATCTCACCCAAAACTTGGAAACTTCATTCACACAAAACTTAACGGAACTTCGTGAGATGGGTTAGTGTAATAAAGATAGATCATTCAGTTAGGAACTATAAAGATAAGTTTCGTAATTTTATCACATAATAACTATTGTATTATTATCATACCCTAATTTATATCGCTCAATATAAGCTATGGAAACAATTAAACATGCAAAACAGAATCTGTCGAAAACAGAACAACTTGTGAAGATCTGAATGAAGACCATACTTCCCTAACTCTATTTTTTTTGGAAAAATTAGGACAAAGCAAATAATTTTCGTATAAAACTATGTAAAATGTTAGAATTTTTTGTGTGTCCAGTAAAATCATGGAAATTTTACACTGGACATAAAAGTTTGTGTTTTTCCACAGAATCAAACAAGCAAGTATCCACAGTATGCCAAAGCCTTTAATTGGCACCTTAGTGAAATAAAAGACACAAAACATGATTAATACGGTATCTTAATCATGTGAACACAAAAAAAAGTAGGTACAGGTATTAGTTTGTCTCCAACAAATGCATTTCTTTAATGTCTTTTAGCTAAGCAAGATGATTTCAATGATGCTCACATAAAAATTAGTAGCTGAAACATGCGAGAGAGCATCATGGATCACATGGCAAGCACATTTAAATATAATCCACTTCCTATGCATAGGGATTTTTCAAGCATACCATTTATTGTTGCAGGAATCAACTTGCATAGGTAGGCAAAACAAGCATGACTATAAAACTTTGAACACATAGAGAAGAAAGTTGATATTATTGCAATTCCTGCAAGCATGTGTTCCTCCCTCATAATAATTTTCAGTAGAATCGTGAAGGAATTAAACAATATAACTATCACAAAACACATTCTTTTCATGATACATAAGCATATAATTTTCATTATGCTCCCAACAAGCTAACTTCTCATACATACTATTGGGAGTTTCATAGGAGACTCGAATATTATAGATGGTTTCCACATTAAAAGAGTAATATTCAGAAAAAGGGCATTCATAATTATGACAAGTTTTATAATAATAATCATCACTACTTTTTATAACATAAGTATCATCACAATAATCATCATCAATAGTAACTTGGTTCTCATCATAATCAATTGAAACCTCTTCCAAGATAGCGGAATCATTAATAAATAAAGTCATGACCTCTCCAAATCCAGTTTCGCCCTTATAATATGATTGAACACCCTCCAAAATAGTGGGATAATAATCATCTAAAGTTAAAACTCTTCCAACCCCACTTTCCAAAAATCGCAATCATCATAAATAGGATGTATGCAATCGTAATAATAAATTTGATCATTCAAATTAGGGGGACTAAAAAGATCATCTTCAATATGCCTAGAATTTCCAAGCCTTGGACACACACTAATTGTAGAAAATATATTCTCAAATATGTCATTCTCATCAAGCATAGTATCCCCAAGATTGTGGGTTTCCATATCATTAGCATAATCATTAATAGCATGAATAGCACCAATAGTGTAACAATTATTATCATCATAATTTTCCAAGTTGGTGCCAAAAAGATTTTCAATGTTATAAGGAGTACCCTACCCTTCCCAATCATCCTTATCACAACAAGTAGTAGGCATAACAAAATAATCATCAAGTGCGTTATTGTCCATACTACTTTGGGATTCATTCTCCACAATTATAGGAGCAACATTATTTGGTAGAGATACCTTTTACCTCTACTTTTCCTTATTTTCTTCTTCATGGGTTTAAGTAATTTATCCAAGCTTATTATTGAAGAGATGGGGGCTCCTCCTTGCAACCTTGATCATTACGAGAAACAATAGGAGGGTATTAGGAGACCTTTACCCTTTCATTAGTATTCCATTTATATTCTATTTTTTTCATCTTTCTATAGTTGGTAATATAAGCATTCTCCTTGCGATTTACTACAGAGAACATATAGATTTATTGTAGATTAGCTTCATTGGTATTAGTGATAAGGAATATATCAAACCAATCATTTTTATGTGACAATTCTTCACACTCCAAAAATAAACAAAGTTCATTATAGAGTTCACGGAGATCAAATTATCACAATATTTGGAAGCAGTTTGATCATGGAAATGCATGCATTGGAAATTAATATGGCCAACCATATTACAAAGTTCACAAGTAATCGGATGAAAATATCATAATATTGTGGAAAATTAATCTCTCACTTTAAGCCACCAATTAGCTTGATCACATTTATGCTTCTTACAACATCTATCATCCTTATATGGCACGTCTTCACAAATTTTGTTCACTCCACAAAAATTGACATGCTTATAGGAAATATTTTTATCGTGACAAGCGCAATAATCATTAGCATCAGCAATATTCATAGAACTCATACTAAAAATATTATTATCATGCTCACCATTCAAGGATTCTTATTAAGTATTTTCATAAATTCTTCCTCTACCAAATGAGCACAATTTTTTGAACCATCATTTTCATGGAAGACATTAAAAAAGTGAAGCAATTGAGGCAACCTAAATTCCATTTTTTATAGTTTTATTTTATAGAACCAAACTAGTGATAAACAAGAAATTGAAACATTTAATTGCAAGATTTAAACATATTTTTTCAAGCACTCACCTCCCCCCACCAACGGCGCCAGAAAAAAGCTTGACGTCTACTACGCACCTTTATTCTTGTAGACATTGTTGGGCCTCCAAGTGCAGAGTTTTGTATGACAACAACATATTTCCATCAAGTGGATGATCTAAGATTTATCAATCCATGGGAGGTGTAGGATGAATATACTCTCTCAAACAACCGTGCAATCGAATACAAGAAATCTCTTATATCCCCAACACACCAATAAAATGTTAAATTGTATAGGTGCACTAGTTTGGAAAAGAGAGGGTGATACAAGTGTAGTATTGATAGTAGAAATAGATTTTTAGAATATGAATAAATAAAAACGGCAAGGTCGCAAGTAGTGAACTGTAAGCGGAACATTATATAAATGCTTAGAAACAAGGCCTAGGGTTCATACTTTCACTAGTGCAATCTCTCAACGATGCTAACATAGTAGAATCATATGGTCATCCCTCAAAGTGCAACAAAGAATCACTCTAAAGTTCCAATTATAAGAGAACATAATACGAAGTTGTTGTAGGCAGCAAACCACCTCAAAGTTATTCTTACCGATCAATCTTTTGGCCTATTGATATAGGGTGTCACTAATAACCATTGTGTTCATACTAGAATAACACCTATGATACATATCAGTCAGCCCTAATGTCACCTAAATACTCCAATGTCACCTCAAGTATCTGTGGGTTAATTATTCAACATGCATCAAACAATTTCAGATCCATCATATTAAATCCAACACAAAGAACGTGTATAAAACCCTATACAACGATTACAACATAAATAAAGTGTTCTAAAATCAATATTTAATCCAACATAAGAAGATCTCAAAGGGAAAGATTCAATTCATCACAACAAGGTAGCGAGGAAGAAACACCATATGATCCAACTATATTAACAAAGCCCGTGATACATCAAGATTGGGACATCTCGAGAACACGAGTGAGAGAGAGAGATCAAAACCATAGCTGCTGGTACATACCCTCAGGCTCGAGGGTGAACTACTCCCTCCTCATCATGGCCTCCGACAGGATGCTGAAGATGGCCATCGGAGATGATTTGCCCCTCCGACAAGGTACTAGAAAGGCTTCAAATGGTTTTTTATTTGATACAGAGAGTTGCGGTGGAGAGCGGAAGTTCTCTTTTATTTTCTGATGGTTTTGTGATTTATAGGATTTTTCAGCATTGGAATCACACCAGCCAGAGCCACATAGGACCCACAAGCTATCAGGGCCTGCCTAGGAGGTGGACGTGCCCTGTTAGCTTTCGTCCCACACGTGGATCCCCTCCGATGGTTCTTCACTCTGGTATTTCTTATTATTTCTATAAAAAAATCATAACAAAGTTTCGGGCGATTCCGAGAACTTCTATTTTCTGCACAAAAACAACACCATGCTAATTGTGTCCAAAACAAAGTCAGCTTGGGTTAGTTCTAAATAAATTGTATAAAGTGCATCAAAATCATATAAAAATATTGTAAACCTAGGCAAATATGGCATGCATACTTCATAAATTGTCGATACGTTGGAGACGTGTCACATATCACGATAGAAAGACTAAAAACATTGCAAAAGTAAAACTAACATGATAACCAAATTCAACTAACACCATCAACGATAATAATGGTTCTTATGCAACATTGAATTTTGGAAAGCTTTATTTTCTTTTTTGATTGAATTTGCACATCCCTTTGTTTTTTACTTTCTTTATTTCAGCACCTAACAAATGCATTTTAGGCAATATTGCATGGCACACTAATGTCCTAAAATTATGAATAAAAAAGAATTCGTTGAGTAATAATTCTAATCATGTACATAGTGGTTGGGATGGATGGATATTTCTTCCATCCAAAATTACTTTTCAAAAAAGGATAAAAAAGATGTATATAAAACTAAAATACATCTAGATAAATCATTCCTTTGACAAGTATTTTCGGCCGTCCAAAACTATTGCAAAGAAACAACAACTCGCTGCGTATCCTATGCCGACTCCCACGTCCTCCCTCCCACTATGGCGACTCCATGGCGATCTGGATTTCTAGCCGACGTGCTCCTCTTTCAGTGGACGCATCATCTCAGGTGCACCTCCATGAGCACGTACGTGCTTTTTCATGGCTTGCATGGGTGGCTCCACGATTTCTCCCCTGGTGCAACTTTTGCGGATAAAGTTTTCTACTCCAATGGCTTCTCTGTACACCCGATGCATCATCGTCGACGTTTCATCATGGTGGCATCTTTTGGTCGACATACTTTTCGTCTCACCGACGAATCAGTAGCTGCAGCGTTGGAGTCTGCCATTGGGGGTTCTGCCATTGATACTATGGTGACGAAGATCGCGGACTCCGTTTTCTCCTTCCTGGTTTCTTGCAAACAAGTTGGTTTTCATATCTTGGATTTACGTTCTTACAAGTGCTCTAGTTTTAAATGTTTCTTTCATTTATGGGGTAATGGTGGCCCGAATTGGAACCGGGTATTTTCTCTATGGAAGAAACAATGTGATGTTGAATGGGTTTTGGTCAGCCCCTCTAAGCGACGAGCTTCACTAGGTCTGATGGCAATGCATTCCATGCCAGGAAAATCATGTTTAAAATCTGGATCATCTACACGTAAGAATCTCTCTTTTGCAACCATCCAACGGTATGAGGTTTGCAAGGGTTATCGATGCCGTGTCACGTAGGATATTGTTGACTTTTCAAAGTGCTGGTTATTCTGTTCCACTACAGGAGCGTGTCATCATCAGTGCACCATCGCCGGTTGAACTCCGGTGGACGACGACGACACCTCATATTACTTTTGGCATAGTTTGTCAGCCGACGTCTTCTCCCGGGTGTATGGCAAGGAAACAAATATCACCGTAATTGATGGGATTTCTCCCTCTCATTGCGCTGATAGGGTGACCCCCCCCCCACCCTCAAGCGGGATTTCAAAATCTTTGGATTTTTCACAGATGGATAATTTTAACTCCGTCCTGATTCTGCTAAACCTAATGGGCCATCGGTGAGCTCTCCTTTGATGGGTCCAGAAATTCCTTCCTCGCAAGAAGCCCACCAACGGTTTGACGAGCTGATCAACGGCATGGTTCATGAGATATTTTCCTGCACGATCTGCTCTGAACGTGGGCATCTAGCCCCCAACTTCAAGTTGCCGATATGCTCCTCCTACGGCTATGAGGGCCATTACAAATCTAATTGTGCTTATTTTATGCATGATAATTGTCTTACTTGGAAACATAAGAGCCCCACCACCTCCCCTGTCGCCGATTTCTCGGGAACCTCTGTTGTTCTTGGGGAACCGCATAGCCTGTTGAACAGTTCCTGCCTGTCCTATCGCAATCATCGCCTCCCAGGACTCCATCAGACACACCGCCATTGACGCCTCCTCCACCTGCAACTCTCCCTGACATGGGCAACTTCGAGCTCGAACCTGAGCGGTTTGTGCCTCCGGGCCATAACATCATCGACGGAGGCCCTGACCGCCTCCCGCGGATGTTCATCACGCCAACAAACCCCATTGCCCGCAGACATGAACAGTATGTCATCGCTGAAGTCATGCCTGCCCCCTCCTGATCAAGTCGCTCAAGTACGGCAGGAGGTTGTTGATCTTCTCCACAACCTCAGCTTTCATGTCCGCTCTGCTCAACCATGGATTGAGGGGGTATCTTTATTTGAGCTTAGGGATGCTAGAGAGAGCTTTGCTGCTGCTCGGATGATTCCGCAAGCTATGATGGACGACACCTTTGTTAGATGCATGCGACACAATGAGGGGGTAGGATTTAGAGGGGTTGCCAACTTTCGTCAGGGTTGTTTGATGTTTTTAGGCGTTCCTTTGGATTACGCAATACTAATGATCTTCGGGCTGCAGTTAATACTTTTGGGGAATTTCATTATTGGGTCATTGGTGATCCATATCTTGTCTGCTCCATTGTCTTTGCATCTTTTCCAGATGATAATCTGGTGCCCCACAGTATCACTTTTTCGGAATATGCTGCTTGGGGTGGGGTGAGGGTTTCTTGGTCTGCACCTCTGTTAATTGGGTGGAGGTTTTGTGGAGAAAATGACGAATGATGAGGATCACATGCCCCTCGATGGCAATCCCCATCCACTGCGAGGACAGTTGGAGTAGAACAACATGCTATTCGCTCTTCCGCCAAACCCAACGCTGGGCTGGAAAGCTGTGCCACCACAACCACCACCCCCAATGCCTGAGCCGCCGGCTCAACCTGATGATGGGCGGTTGGGGTTGGCCCCCTGAAGCTCCTGTGAAGGAACCTGCTGCTCCGGAACAAGACCAGGAATCCATGGTTGTTGATTAGCCAACTTCTTCCGACTCTGTTTAGGTGATTGTGGTGGTTGATCCTAAACCGGCCGATTATGATGCTGTGGATGCTCCTGGCGCTCCTAATGGGGGCAATGCTGCTACGGAGGAGGTTGCCGAAGACATGGCCCCTAAGGAGGAGGATGGTGTAGAGGAAGCTAAGGATTTCAATCCTCTGGCGATTGTTCCTTATTAGCAACGCATGTTCCGATCTGATCAGCTGATAATCGGAGCAGTTCAGATTGCCTATGGACCGTCGCTACCGCCGGTTATAGCTTGGACACGCTCCTTTCAAGCGCTAATGGGGGTTTTCACCTCCAAGGATGTTCCTCGTCACCTCGCCATGCCTGTGTCCATGCCAATTGTGCTTCCCAAGCGCTCCTGGTCATTGGCTTTTGATGAAGATAGCACTGAGCCTCACATCATCTACCACGACAACAACCCTGCTCCTGCTCCTGAGGTAACGGCTTCATGACCAGGTAACGGCTTCTCTCCATCAGGTGAATTGTTCTCCTTCGTGACTCCGGCTGCCCCGAAGAGGGGGCCACGCAAGAAGGCCACACCCATTGTGGACTCCTCGGTATGTCAGTATACAAGGGGGTCAATCAAGAGGGATGGTTTCAAGCCGGTGCTGTAGGAGCTTCTGATGCATGTGCCCAAGAAGAGGAAGCCAAGAGCAAAACCCCTTGAAAACTCGGAGGTTTAGGCAGCGCCGTCTTCATCTCAGGAGGAGGCTCTCCCACCTGCGACTCCTGTGCGTGTAATTCAGGCGGTGGGCCATAGCCTTGGCATTGCACCAGAGAAGCTGTCAAAGGATCGTCTTATGGAGGATCCTGATGTTCCCAATCCTACACCTGCTGATGATTAAACTACGTCTCATGTATCTATGTTCTTATTGCTGTCCGCTGGCTATGTTTCACGGCCATCAGAACTTTGGATGCGTGGGTTATTATGTAACTCCACTTTTACTTCTCTCCATATTTGCTATGAATAGTCGATCTATGAGAAGCTGGCATGTTCTTTACAGGAATGTGCATGGTTTAATTTCTGATTCACGACAAAGAGCGGTTAGAAACAAAATAGATGAAAGCATGGCTACGGTTGTTTGTCTTCGAGAAACCAAAATGCAAAATATTAACTTTCAGATTGTTAGGAGGTTTTGCCCCAAAATACTCGATCAATTTTCTTACATCCCCTTGCGTGGTGCCTCTGGTGGATTGATCACCCTTTGGAACTCCTCAGTTTTAACTTGCACTCTGGTTGAAATGCAGAATTTTGGCTTAATTGTGTCATTCGTCTCCAATCACACATCTGAGGTCTGGACTTTGGTAAATGTATATGGCCCTTGTCATGGAGATGCTCGAGACGAATTTGTCAGCTAGCTATACAATCTTAATATTCCTGCGAATGATGATTGGATGCTGCTTGGAGATTTCAATTTTATTTGATCCCCTTCCAATAGAAATCTCCCTGGTGCTGATGTGAATGAAATGTTCCTTTTTAATGATATCATCGGCCACCTGGGTCTTCTGGTATTGCCCCTCAAAGGTAGGTCTTTCATTTGGTCCAACATACAAGACTCACCCCTCCTGGAGCAGCTAGATTGGTTCTTCAGTTCTGCTAATTGGATATCATCCTATCCCCTGACTCAAGTCCTCCCTCTAGCAAAATCTGCATATGATCATGTTCCTTGTGTGGTGACAGTCAACACCTCCATCCCTAAATGTAACATTTTCAGGTTTGAAAATTATAGGGTTGAGATGGATGGTTTTTTGGAATGTGTACATCACTCTTGGCAGACCCCTTCCAGGAAAGGTCACATTTCTGCCATCATCATGGATAAATTTAAACACCTGACGCAGGCCCTAAAGAGATGGCAGACTGGTATTTCCAAACATAAAACACTTATTAATAAGTGCAATCAGGTGGTGCTATGTCTGGATGACCTTGAGGAGCTCACACCCCTTTTTAGACCTGAAGCTAATTTCAGGTTGATTGTCAAACTTCATCTAGATCATCTGCTGCATTTGCAATTCTTGTACTGGAAAAAGAGAGCTACCATCAGGTTCATCAAGGTGGGGGAGGAAAATACTAAATTTTTTCATGCCATGGCTACTGAAAGATACAAAAGAAACTCCATATCATCTCTTAGGATGGAAGATGGCTCTGTTATCACTGATCATGAGCAGATTGCTGGATGCTTTTGATCTTCATTAAAAAAGAGAATGGGTTCTTCTCAAGGAATCAACTTGGCATTTGATCTACAATCTCTCATTCCAAGAGTGGATGGGCTTGATGTTTTGAGACTGCCTTTCACTAATGATGAAATGGATAGGACTGTCAAAGAAATGCCCATTGATAAGGCACCTCGTCCAGATGGTTTCAATGGTCTTTTATTCAAGAAATACTAGCATATCATTCGTTGTGATTTCTATCAGCTTGCAGCTAACTTTCATGCAGGGATTGCCAAGTTGGAAAATATGAACTCCTCTTATATCACTTTTATACCCAAAAAGAGATCCCCTGAACAAGTTGGTGATTTCAGACCTATCTCCCTGACTTGTATGGGTCTTAAATTCCTCTCCAAGATGATTGCCAACATGCTGCAGTTGCATATCATGAAACGTATCCATAAAACTAATATGGTTCCATCAAGTCCAGAACCATACAAGATTGTGTTGGATGGACCTTGGAATATTTGCATCAATGTCACCAATCTAAACAACCAATTTTCGTCCTCAAGCTTGATTTTGAAAAGGCTTTTGACTCTATGGAACATGAATTCATCTTTCAGATCCTCAAGCACAAAGGTTTCAATGCTAAGTGGATTTTATGGACACAGCAGCTGCTCAGTTCTGGTTCCTCCTCTGTCCTTCTCAATGCAGTCCGTGGTAAAAAAATTATGTGTAAAAAAGGGGTCAGGTAGGGAGATCCCATGTCCCCTCTCCTTTTTGCCATTGCTGCTGATTTTCTCCAAACATTGGTCAATCAGTTATTCCCGTATGGCCTCATCTAGCTACCAATACCCTGCCATGATAAAGACTTTCCAATTGTTCAATATGCAGATGACATACTCATCATTTTGCCTGCTGTCGAGTCTCAGCTACTAGAGTTCAAAAAGATGCTCCTGCTTTTTTCCCAATCCACGGGTCTTCAAGTAAACTATTACAAGTGTGCTTTGCTACCCATTTACATTGATCAGGGATAGCTTCAGTCACTTGCTGACTCTATTGGTTGTAAAGTTGGATCTTTACCTTTCACCTATGTTGGTTTGCCTGTTGGGACAACAAAACTAAGGATTATTAATCTAATGCCCTTGGTTGACAATATGGAAAGGAGAATTTCTGCTAGCTCCTCCTTCCTGGCTCAGGGGGGAGATTGCAGTACCGAAATTCTGCCTTGTCCTCTATTCCCATCATTTTCCTCTGCAGTTTGGATATACCAACATGGATTCTTAAACAGTTGGAAAGGATACAAAGACAGTGTTTGTGGAGGAAAAATGGACAAGACCATGCCCCTTCCCTTGCTGCTTGGAATTTAGATGGAGACCAAAAATGAAGGGGAGTTTGGCCATTATGAATCTGTTTGTCCAAAATGAAGCCCTGTTGCTTAAACATGCTGACAAGTTCTTGAACAGGGCTGATATACCCTGGGTGCACTTAATCTGGAACACATATTATCATACCACAGTTCCTCAGGGTACCACCCTCTGTGGCTCCTTTTGGTGGAAGGATATCTGCAAAAAAATGGATAACTACAAAGCTGTCACATATGTACAGCCTGACAAGGGAGACACTTTTCTCTTCTGGTCTAACTCCTGAGCAGTAGGAGATTCTACAATGCCTCTAGCTATTCAGTTCCAAAGATTGTTCTCCTTTGTCATTGACACGTTCTGCACTGTTGAGGAAGTGTTCCAGGCTCACCAAGCTGGCACTTTGATCAATATGTTTCACCTGCCTCTATCTGACAGGGCCCATCAAGAGTTAGATTCAGTCACGTCTTTAATTCAGAATCTTGATAAGGATCCAACCTGCAAGGATATCTGGCTGTGGAATAGTGATAGTAAATCTTGTACTGCCAAAAAATATTATGTTCATGTGCACCTGCACATTATTCCCAACCCACTTCTTGGATGGATATGGAAAAGTTGTTGCACAATGAAAGTCAAGATGTTTGCGTGGATGCTCATCATGGACACACTCAACACACAGGACATGCTGGAAAGAAGGCACTCGAAGGTGTCTGAGTCAAATCTCTGTATTCTTTGTCATGCTAGAATCGAAGAGGATAGAGATCATCTCTGCTTTAACTGCCTCTTCAGCAACAGGGTTTGGACTTATCTCCAAATCTCATGGCAGGGTAATTCTATGTGGACCACTTCACTATCAGCCAGAAAGGAGTTTCATCATCCTTTTTTCACTGAAGTTGTGTTTACTGCCTGCTGGAATATTTGGACAGTTCGGAATGCCAAGATCTTCAACCATGAGAGACCACACTTCAGTAAATGGAAATCTGGTTTCATTCATGATATATCCCTTTTAGCTCACAGGATTAAGGCTAGACTTAGGGATGATCTACTTAAGTGGATATCTTTCTTACCTCCTTGAGGTTTGTACCCTTCCCACCCCCTCCTCATTTGTACATCCCAACCCCCTCTCATGTACATATAATCTGTTAATGGAATAAAATAAAAGTTGTGGGGTGTTTCCCTACAGTAGCTTGTCAAAAAAGTATTTTCGACCGAAGGGACAAAAACACTAGACGACATGGATGGCCAGACGCAAGTGACTAAGTTGCCACCAGCCAGGCCGGCCGTGTGAAGCATGTATGCAATACCAATAAGGTGGTAAGCTGGCAATGGCGCTAGTACGACACACATCAATGAAGAATCACAAGCGACGGTTATCGATAGCGAAAACGATGAAGCCATCGCGATTGATGCGTGCGGGTTGTGGCTGTGCAACCCTTCAACAACAATTGGTCCTAGCCCATTTTGTTTTCTTCCTTTTTTTCAAATCTCATAAGAAAATCCAAAATCACTAATTGAGAAGTACTCCTTTCAAAGATCATTCCCACCTCTCCAGGTTGTGATTAGTGGTGCACTGCATGTGTGTCACTTGTCGTAACCTCGGAGTTTGCCCTTTTTTCGTAGATCCATATTTTCAAAACATTTTATCTCTTAAACCACATGTCCAAATCTCTAACCGTTTTCATGTCTGCATTTCTTGCATCGAGATCTTCAAAACTAGATCCCATGTTGATAGGTTTTGATGAACTTTTTTCGCAAAAAACAAATGGACGGAAAAACCGTGCTTCTCCATATAGAAAAAAACAGAATACTCATTTTTCCATTTCCGAGAGGCACGGGGGTGCCTCTTGCGAAGGCCAAACCATGTCGTTTGCAGAAGGAAAATCATGCCTCTCTTGAAAGAAAAATCGTGCCTCACACAGAAGAAAAATTGTGCCTCTTGCAATAGGAAAAAACAAAAAACGTGTATTTTTCATTTCCAAGAGGCAAGGTCGTGCTTCTCGCGAACCCGGATCCGTGCCTCTCGCGGAAGCAAAACCATGCCTCTCACGAAAAAAATAGAAAATGTGTTTTTTTCGTTTTCGAGAGACATGGATGTGCCTCTCGTGAAAACAAAATTGTGCTTCTCACGTAATAAAAATCGTGTCTCTCACGAAAAAATGCATTTTTTTCGTTTCTGAGAGGCACGGTCGTGCCTCCCGCGGAATCAAAACCATGCCTCTTGAAAAAAATATGTTTTCTATACAAAAGCTAAGAAATATGAGGGGAAAACCGGAACACCAAAAAAACCCGAAAAAACCATTCTAAAAAATAGAAAACATGTGTGCAAAAATAAAAACAAATTTGAAATGAAGCTCAGAGAATGACACGTCGCGATGGCTAAGAACGCGCAAAGTGACGGCATGTGAGAGTGATCATTGGGAGGCTCCCGAAGGAGCGGTCACCAACTAGTTGCCCCCAAGAAAATCTAGTTCTATACTTGGTTGATGTACTAATTATATACATGTGGACGACACGTACATATATAATACTCCGGCTCCGGTTCTGGCTCGTAGTTAGCTTTCTCCGAAAAAGGGCGCTTTATTACTTAAGTGGTTTAAGTATTACACCTGGCCTCTGCATAACTAATATGCACATAGTCAAAAAATATACTCTCACGTAAACAATAAAAAAGTTGAAATACAAAGAAACATGTGGAGTCCGTATAACAACGACAACGCCGGGGACCCAATCCTAAGATCGTGCTGCCATCCATGTTGGGTAAAAATTTCCCTCGCCGTAGCCTCCAATCGTGTACACACCTCCATAAATAATTCTCGATTCCTCACACGTTGTAGAGAGGACTATAAATGAAAAGTGTTGATACATTAGTAGATAACCTGCATAAGAGAAGTACCTTTATAATTAAAACTTATCATGTCTACATAGCCAAAGCGACTAAATAACGGGAAATGCAACGAGGATACATTAGCAACATTAGAAACATTGCAAGGAGGATACAATCCACAAGCTATTTCGATGACTAACCATATAAAATGAGCCAATTTGTATTGGAAGAATAAATATTTTATTGCCTCATCATGGTGACAAAAGACACATTGTGTACTTGCATGCCAAGTCCTCTTAATAAGGTTATCTTTAGTAAGAAGGACTCCGCGACGAAGATATCATGCAAAGATTATATTCTTAAGAGGTATCTTCATTTTCTAGATCTTCTTATTGTTATCAAGTGGTACATAACACTGGATTACGCTCTATACATGGACACCATAGGGAAAATTCCTTCCCATGAATGTTCCATCGAAATACATCGGACCGATGTGACAATTGTACCATGGACAACTGCTGGAGTAGGATGTTCTGTTATTAGAGTCTGGGTCCAATTAAATCCCTTCTAAAGGTCACATTTGGCGGAAATGATTCCAGTATCGTGGCAATTGTAGCACCCTTGTGACGCACAATATTGCATAGAGTCATGTATTGTTCCTGGAGTGTGGCCTTTCCTAGTCACTTATCCTTCGAGAATCTAATTTTTGAGCCATCCTACGCTGACAATGATCCATAGTAGAAAAATATTTCTTTGTAGCCAATAGCCCCGCCTAAAAGTGAGAATCCCCAGGCTTCATGTATACTTGGGATAATGCCTTGAAACACACATATTTTCCATGGAGGAGGGTTTGCCATACATTGTCTTATGTTAGTAATTTAAACAACCATTTGTCGAGGAGGGCCCTATTCTTAACCCCAGGGTCATGAATGCCCAACCCGCCTTGGTCTTTGGGCCGGCGAACCACACTCCATTTCGCGAGTCGATATTTCTTTCTCTCACTATCTCCTAGCCAAAATAATCTTGATCGAAAATAGTTCAATCTATGTACAACTCCTTTCAGCAACCTGAAGAACGAAATCATATATAGTACCATATTACTTAGTACTGAATTTATGTGGGCCAATCTTCCACCCAAAGACACCAGTTTACCTTTCCAACTGCTAAGTTCTCTTTGCATTCTCTCCTCGACGTGTTTCCATTCAGCATTTGTGAGCCTACGAGAATGTATCGGTATCCCCAAATAAGTAATCGGAAACTGGTCCAACTCACATCCGAACAGGTCGGCATACACGTTAGCCTCCTCTTGAGCCTAACCAAAACATAGCAATTCACTTTTATGAAAATTGATCTTAAGACCTAAGAGTTGCTCGAATGTTGATAAAATTAATTTCAGATTTATCGCTTTCTCGAGGTAATGACCCAGGAAGAGAATCATATCTTCAGCAGATTGAAGTATAGAGAGACCACCATCAACTAGATGAATTACTACCACATCAATTTGGTGATCAACCTTGGCACACTCAATCATGATCGCTAGCATATCTGCCACTATATAAATAGCATGGGCGATATCGATTCACCTTGTCGCGACCCCTTATTTGTTTGGAAGTAGTGGCCAACGTCATCATTGACTTTAATGGCAACACTACCTCCAGAAACAAACTTATGGATCATAGCGCACCACTGTGTAGAAAATCATTTCATTCTTAGAATCTGTTGAAGGAATGGCCATTCCACTTTGTCGTAAGCTTTTTCATAGTCTATTTTGAGCACCGCCCCATTTAACTCTTTTTGATGTAATTCATGGACTGTTTCATCAAGGACAACAACTCCATCTAGGATGTGTCTACCTTGCATAAGAGCTGTTTGTGAAGGTCGAACCACATGTTCAACAACCGAATTCAGCCTAATAGTCGCAACCTTCGAGAATATTTTAAAACTAACATTAAGGAGGAAAATAATTTTATATTTTTGTACCCTTTCAGCCTCATTAAACTTAGGTAATAAAATAATCTCACTGAAGTTTAAGAAAAATAAATCTAGTTGACGAGCATATAGGTTGCTAAGCAGAAGTAGAAGATCCGATTTGATGACCTCCTAGAAGTTTTGGTCGAACTCTGCGGGAAAACCATCCACACATGGGGATTTGTTATCCTCCATTAGGAAAACTACCTTTCTAACTTCCTCCTCGGAGTATTGGGTTGTTAGTAGGCTGTTTTCCTCGTCACAGACCTACGGGATGTCATATTTTCGGGACTCATCCATCAAGAAGTTACCTTCGTCTAGGGCTCTGATCAAATTTTTATAATAATTAGCGATGTAATTTTTAAGTTGCTCATGCCCCTCAATCGTACCTTCAACTTGTTGCAGATAATGAATCAGTTTCTTTCGATGTCTACCATTGGCGAAACAATGGAAATATTTAGTATTCAAATTACCTTCCTGGATATATTGAGAGTTAGAATATTGGTACCATTTTAGTTCCTCTTCACACAACATGCTAGCTATCTGTGTATTCGATTGACTCTTTATCTTGATCTCATGCTCAGATAGAGGTCTAACTTCCGCCAAAGCTTCTAATTCATCAATGATAGATGAAAGACGAAGCTTCTCCTTTTTTAGGATACCCACCGTATGCAAAGCGCAACCACCAAGGAATTTACGTAATGCACGCTTTTATTATTCCATTGATGTATTGTGGTATGCCTAGCCACCGGTCTCTCCCATACCTCCTTCACCATGTCATGGAAGCCAACATGATGCAGCCAACCATTTTCGAACTTGAAGTTGCATCTGTGTTGTGTCGTCTGATATGGACACGATATGAGGTACAGCACGAACAAATACCTCAGGAAATTTAAATTCCCTATCGGTATCCAATAAAACATGCTCCAGTTTCTGATATGTCCATTCTGGAAGACTGTTCGCCCAAGTGAATTGTCTTCCAATCATGGAAACCTCTCGCAGATCTAGACTATCGATGACAATGTTGAAAAGGAAAGGCCAAGGATTATCAAAGCTGCCATGGATTTTTCCCATTTGGGAATCAAAGCAAGTTCAAATCCCCTCCTATAAGAATGGGGTAGGGATTATCTTTTGCCATATTAACCAATTCACGGAGAAAATTGGCCCTGAACACATCCTGGGTAGCCCCATACATGGCAACAAGGATACATATAAAATTATCGCCCTTGTTGCAAATATGTAGTTTAATGCGAAACTCACCATCCGAACTGGCCAACACATACATAGTGCCTCTATTTACACCAAGTAAAATGCCCCAGAACAACAACAACGTGATCGTGAGACCCAAGTGAAGTCTATCCTGCAACAAAGACGGTTAAGAGGACTTACTCAGAAATCACTTCTCCCAGTTTCACACATAGCCAAAAAATCAAAATTGTATTCCCTATTATATTCCATAATGTATAAATGTTTAGCCAAGTCACCAAGAACTCTGCTATTAAAAAACATTCTATTCATGGGAAACAATAGGAGATTTAGAAGATTTCGCCCCTTTATGAGACATACTATCTTTTTTTGAACGTGCGGTCTTTTATTTACGTCCAGAGGTTGTAAGCTCAATCAACGAACTAAGCCCGGGTTCATCTAGACACATGTACGAAACTGATCCTACTAAATGAAACAGCAGCTGACCATCTGACGTACATGCAGCTCCTCCTACTCGGTATGGGTGGCAAAAGACTTGTTAGAAACATGTGGAACAACTTTTAGTAGATCATATTCCAAATGTTTCAAAGTGTTTGTCAAAATATAAACAACCCTCTCACTTTTCCCAGACTAACACCACATTATTCAGCTTAGAAATGATGGTGTTGTTCGAAAAGTATAAAGAGGATTTAGGTGGCGACGTAATACCTTGATTGTCAAGGTTGTGCGGTGCTTTATGGCCATGGCCTTGGTCAAGGAGTCCTAATGACCGTCCATCGTATCGTCGTTGCGAACCGTATGGAGACTACCCTCACGTGTAGGTGTCAGCCCAACGATGATCGTGACGCGCATTCAACTACCGATAAATATAAATATGGTGGAGTAGAGACCACCTCCCTAAGAGTATCTCTAGCAGACCCCATATAGTGCCGACCCATAAAACGCATTTACAGTTCGCGAAGAAATGACTTCGCGGGTCGGCGCGGGTGTGGGCAGAGTTAGACCCCGTAAAATGGACTCGTAAAAAAGAATACTCTCTGAATATACCGATTTTAGCCCATTTTTTTCTTCTGGTTGTCCTCTTCCTTACGTCAATCTGAAATCGGCACATGCTACTTCTCAAACAACAGCGCCAGAATTTGACACATTGACGGAGACTTGATTGCGTTGGTTTTTCCCTTGAAGAGGAAAGGGTGATGCAACACAGGAGCACTAAGTATTTCCCTCAGTTTGAGAACCAAGGTATCAATCCAGTAGGAGAATCTCGTCAAGTCCAGAGTACCTGCACAAACACAAAAGAGCTTGCACCCAACGCGATAAAGGGGTTGTCAATCCCTTCAAGATTGATTGCAAAGTGAGATCTGAGGGCGGAAAGTGAAACGAAGAAAAAGTGTAAGGCTGAAAATATGGTGTGGAGTAGACCCTCTTGGGGAACATCGCATGGGAAACAAAAAATTTCCTACGCGCACGAAGACCTATCATGGTGATGTTCATCTACGAGAGGGGATATCCGATCTATGTACCCTTGTAGATCGCACAGCAGAAGCGTTAGTGAACGCGGTTGATGTAGTGGAACGTCCTCACGTCCCTCGATCCGCCCCGCGAACCGTCCCACGAACCGTCCCGCGATCCGTCCCACGATCTAGTGCCGAACGGACGACACCTCCGCGTTCAGCACACGTACAGCTCGACGATGATCTCGGCCTTCTTGATCCAGCAAGAGAGACGGAGAGGTAGATGAGTTCTCCCGCAGCGTGACGGTGCTCCGGAGGTTGGTGATGATCTTATCTCGGCAGGGCTCCGCCCGAGCTCCGCAGAAACGCGATCTAGAGGTAAAACCGTGGAGGTATGTGGTCGGGCTGCCTTGGAAAAGTTGTCTCAAATCAGCCCTAATTGCTCCATATATATAGGAGGAGGGAGGGGAGGCTTGCCTTGAGGCTCAAGGAGCCCCAAGTGCTGCGCCACCAAGGGAGGAGGATTCCTCCTCCAATCCTAGTCCAACTAGGATTGGAAAGTGGAGTCCTTCTCTCCTTTCCCACCTCCTTTTTTTTCTTTCTCTTTGATTTTCTATCCTTGGCGCATAGGGCCCTCTTGGGCTGTCCCACCAGCCCACCAAGGGCTGGTGCAACACCCCCTAGGCCTATGGGCTTCCCCGAGGTGGGTTGCCCCCCCCCTGGTGAACACCCGGAACCCATTCGTCATTCCCGGTACATTCTCGGTAACTCCGAAAACCTTCCGGTAATCAAATGAGGTCATCCTATATATCAATCTTTGTTTCCGGACCATTCCCGAAACCCTCGTGACATCCGTGATCTCATCAGGGACTCCGAACAACATTCGGTAACCAACCATATAACAGAAATACGCATAAAACAACGTCGAACCTTAAGTGTGCAGACCCTGCGGGTTCGAGAACTATGTAGACACGCAGAAAACTGTAGCAACAAAATGACATGATCAACATGCTACGTCTATTAGTTTGGGTCTAGTCCATCACGTGATTCTTCTAATGACGTGATCCAGTTATCAAGCAACAACACCTTGTACATAATAAGAAGACCCTGACTATCTTTGATCAACTGGCTAGCCAACTAGAGGCTTGCTAGGGACAGTGTTTTGGCTATGTATCCACACATGTATATAAGTCTTCATTCAATACAATTATAGCATGGATAATAAACGATTATCTTGATACAGGAATTATAATAATAACTATATTTATCATTGCCTCTAGGGCATAATTCCAACAGTCTCCCACTTGCACTAGAGTCAATAATCTAGCCCTCACATCATCATGCGAATTACATTGTAATAAATCTAACACCCATATAGTTCTGGTGTTGATCATGCTTTGCCCGTGGAAGAGGTTTAGTCAGCGGGTCTGCCACACTCAGATCCGTGTGCACTTTGCATATATTTACGTCCTCCCCTTCGACGTAGTCGCGGATGAGGTTGAAGCATCGTTTGATGTGTCTGGTCTTCTTGTGAAACCGTGGTTCCTTTGCTAAGGCAATGGCACCCGTGTTGTCACAGAACAAGGTTATTGGATTCATTGCGCTTGGCACCACTCCAAGATCCGTCATGAACTGCTTCATCCAGACACCCTCCTTAGCCGCCTCCGAGGCAGCCGTGTACTCCGCTTCACATGTAGAATCTGCTACGACGCTTTGCTTGGAACTGCACCAGCTTACCGCACCCCCATTAAGAATAAATACGTATCCGGTTTGCGACTTAGAGTCGTCCGGATCTGTGTCAAAGCTTGCATCGACGTAACCCTTTACGGAGAGCTCTTCGTCACCTCCATACACGAGAAACATCTCCTCAGTCCTTTTCAGGTACTTCAGGATATTCTTGACCGCCATCCAGTGATCTACTCCTGGATTACTCTTTAACCTGCCTGCCATACTTATGGCCAGGCTAACGTCCGGTCTAGTGCACAACATTGCATACATGATAGACCCTATGGCTGAAGCATAGGGGACGGTGCTCATATGCTCTCTATCTTTATCAGTTGCTGGGCACTGAGTCTTACTCAATCTCGTACCTTGTAAAACTGCAAAAGAACCCTTTCTTGGACTGTTCCATTTTGAACCTTTTCAAAACTTTATCAAGGTATGTGCTTTGTGAAAGTCCTATCAGGCGTTTTGATCTATCCCTGTAGATCTTAATGCCTAGAATGTAAGCAGCTTCTCCTAGGTCCTTCATAGAGAAACTTTTATTCAAGTAATCCTTTATGCTCTCCAAAAACTCTACATTGTTTCCAATCAGCAATATGTCATCTACATATAATATTAGAAACGCCACAGAGCTCCCACTCACTTTCTTGTAAATACAAGATTCTCCGACCACTTGTATAAACCCAAATACTTTGATCAGCTCATCAAAACGTTTGTTCCAACTCTGAGATGCTTGCACCAGTCCATAAATGGATCGCTGGAGCTTGCACACCTTGTTAGCATTCTTAGGATCAACAAAACCTTCGGGTTGCATCATATACAACTCTTCCTTAAGGAAACCGTTAAGGAACACCGTTTTGACATCCATCTGCCAGATTTCATAATCGAAAAATGCAGCTATTGCTAACATGATTCTGACGGACTTAAGCATCGCTACGGGTGAGAATGTCTCATCATAGTCAACTCCTTGAACTTGTGAAAAACCTTTTGCCACAAGTCGAGCTTTATAAACGGTCATATTGCCGTCAGCGTCCGTCTTCTTCTTAAAGATCCATTTGTTCTGAATAGCCTTGCGGCCCTCAGGTAGTACTTCCAAAGTCCACACTTTGTTTTCATACATGGATCCTATCTCGGACTTCATCGCCTCCAGCCATTTGTTGGAATCTGGGCCCACCATTGCTTCTTCATAATTTGCAGGTTCATTGTTATCTAACAACATGATTGACAAAACAGGATTACCGTACCACACTGGAGCTGCACGTGGTCTCGTCGACCTACGTGGTTTGATAGGAACTTGAACCGGAGTTTCATGATCATCATCAGTAACTTCCTCCTCAACCGGCATCGCAACGACAGGGGTTTCCCCTTGCCCTGCGCCACCATCCAGAGGGATGAGAGGTTCGACAACCTCATCAAGTTCTATCTTTCTCCCACTCAATTCTCTCGAGAGAAACTCCTTCTCGAGAAAAGCTCCGTTTTTAGCAACAAACACTTTGCCCTCGGATTTGAGAAAGAAGGTGTACCCAACTGTCTCTTTTGGGTAACCTATGAAGATGCACTTTTCCGCTTTGGGTTCCAGCTTTTCAGGCTGAAGCTTTTTGACATAAGCATCACATCCCCAAACTTTAAGAAACGACAACTTTGGCCTTTTGCCATACCACAGTTCGTATGGTGTCGTCTCAACGGATTTTGATGGTGCCCTATTTAAAGTGAATGCAGTTGTGTCTAATGCATAACCCCAAAACGATAACAGCAAATCAGTAAGAGACATCATAGATCGCACCATCTCTAATAAAATACGATTACGACGTTCGGACACACCATTACGCTGTGGTGTTCCAGGCGGTGTCAACTGTGAAACAATTCCACATTGTCTTAAGTGAGCACCAAACTCGAAACTCAGATATTCACCCCCACGATCAGACCGTAGGAACTTGATCTTCTTGTTACGATGATTTTCAACTTCACTCTGAAATTGCTTGAACTTTTCAAATGTTTCAGACTTGTGCTTCATTAAGTAGACATAACCATATGTACTCAAATCGTCAGTGAAGGTGAGAAAATAACGATATCAGCCGCCTGCCTCCACGCTCATCGGACCGCACACATCGGTATGTATGATTTCCAATAAGTCACTGGCACGCTTCATTGTTCCGGAGAACGGAGTTTTAGTCATCTTGCCCATGAGGCATGGTTCGCACGTGTCAAGTGAATCAAAGTCAAGTGACTCCAAAAGTCCATCGATATGGAGTTTCTTCATGCGCTTTACACCAATATGACCTAAGCGGCAGTGCCACAAAAACATGGCGCTATCATTGTTAACTCTAACTCTTTTGCTCTCAATGTTATGTATATGTGTATCACTATCAAGATTCAATATGAACAATCCTCTCACATTGGGTGCATGACCATAAAGGATGTTACTCATAGAAATAGAACAACCATTATTCTCTGACTTAAAAGAGTAACCGTCTCGCAATAAACAAGATCCAGATATAATGTTCATGCTCAACGCAGGCACTAAATAACAATTATTCAAGTTCATAACTAATCCCGATGGTAACTGAAGTGAAACTGTGCCGACGGCGATTGTATCAACCTTGGAACCATTTCCTACGCGCATCGTCACTTCATCTTTTGCCAGCCTTCGCCTATTCCGCGGTTCCTGTTTCGAGTTGCAAATATGAGCAACAGAACCAGTATCAAATACCCAGGCACTACTACGAGAGCCGGTTAAGTACACATCAATAACATGTATATCAAATATACCTGATTTTTCTTTGGCCGCCTTCTTATCAGCCAGATACTTGGAGCAGTTGCGCTTCCAGTGACCCATACCCTTGCAATAGTAGCACTCGGTTTCAGGCTTAGGTCCAACTTTGGGTTTCTTCGTCGGATTGGCAACAGGCTTGCCGCTCTTCTTTGAATTTCCCTTCTTGCCTTTGCTGTTTCTCTTGAAACTAGTGGTCTTATTCACCATCAACACTTGATGCTTTTTACGGAGTTCAGACTCTGCGACTTTCAGCATCGCAAACAACTCGCCGGGTGACTTGTTCATCCCTTGCATGTTGTAGTTCAACACAAAGCACTTATAGCTTGGCGGCAGTGATTGAAGAATTCTGTCAGTGATAGCCTCTTGCGGGAGTTCAATCCCCAGCTCAGCTAGACCGTTTGAGTACCCAGACATTTTGAGCACATGTTCACTGACAGACGAATTCTCCTCCATCTTGCAAGAATAGAATGTATCGGAGGTCTCATACCTCTCGATCCGGGCGTTCTTCTGAAAGATAAACTTCAACTCCTGGAACATCTCATATGCTCCATGACGCTCCAAGCGACGTTGAAGTCCCGGTTCTAAGCCATACAAGACTGCACATTGAACTACTGAGTAGTCCTCGTTACGTGTTAACCAAGCGTTCTTAGCATCCTGGTCAGCCGTAGCGGGTGGTTCATCTCCTAGCGCAGCATTAAGGACATAATCCTTCTTCCCAGCTTGTAGGATCAACTTAAGATTACAAGCCCAGTCTACAAAGCTGCTTCCATCATCTTTCAACTTAGCTTTCTCTAGGAACGTATTAAAATTCAGGGTGACTATCGCGTGAGCCATGATCTACAACACAAATATATTCAAAGTGGACTTAGACTATGTTCAAGATAACTAGAGTTTAACTTAATCAAATTACTTGCTAAACTCCCACTCAAAAAGTACATCTCTCTAGTCATTTGAGTGGTTCATGACCCACTTACACTAGCTCAAGTCCGATCATCACGTGAGTTGAGTATAATTTCAGTGGTAAGCATCCCTATGCTAATCATATAAACTATATGATTCATGATCGACCTTTCAGTCTCATGTGTTCTGAGGCCATGTCTGCACATGCTAGGCTCGTCAAGCTTAACCCGAGTGTTCCGCGTGTGCAACTGTTTTGCACCCGTTGTATGTGAACGTTGAGTCTATCACACCCGATCATCACGTGGTGTCTCGAAACGACAAACTGTAGCAACGGTGCACAGTCGGGGAGAACACAATTTCATCTTGAAATTTTAGTGAGAGATCACCTCATAATGCTATCGTCGTTCGAAGCAAAATAAGGTGCATAAAAGGATTAACATCACATGCAATTCATAAGTGACATGATATGGCCATCATCACGTGCTCCTTGATCTCCATCACCAAAGCACCGGCACGATCTTCTTGTCACCGGTGCCACACCATGATCTCCATCAATGTGTCGCCATCGGGGTTGTCGTGCTACTCATGCTATTACTACTAAAGCTACGTCCTAGCAATATAGTAAACGCATCTGCAAGCACAAACGTTAGTTTAAAGACAACCCTATGGCTCCTGCCGGTTGCCGTACCATCGACGTGCAAGTCGATATTATCTATTAGAACATGATCATCTCATACATCCAATATATCACATCACATCGTTGGCCATATCACATCACAAGCATACCCTGCAAAAACAAGTTAGACGTCCTCTAATTTTGTTGTTGCATGTTTTACGTGGTGACCATGGGTATCTAGTAGGATCGCATCTTACTTACGCAAACACCACAACGGAGATATATGAATTTATATTTAACATTATACAAGGACCTACTCTGTCAAATCCGATTCAACTAAAGTTGGTGAAACTGACACTTGCCAGTCATCTTTGAGCAAGGGGGTTACTCGTAGCGATGAAACCAGTCTCTCATAAGCGTACGAGTAATGTCGGTCCAAGCCGCTTCAATTCAACAATACCGCGGAATCAAGAAAATACTAAGGAGGGAAGCAAAACGCACATCACCGCCCACAAAAACTTTTGTGTTCTACTCGAGAAGACATCTACGCATGAACCTAGCTCTGATACCACTGTTGGGGAACGTCGCATGGGAAACAAAAAATTTCATACGCGCACGAAGACCTATCATGGTGATGTTCATCTACGAGAGGGGATTTCCGATCTACGTACCCTTGTAGATCGCACAGAAGAAGTGTTAGTGAACGCGGTTGATGTAGTGGAACGTCCTCACGTCCCTCGATCCGCCCCGCAAACCGTCCCACGAACCGTCCCGCGATCCGTCCCACGATCTAGTGCCGAACGGACGGCACCTCCGCGTTCAGCACACGTACAGCTCGACGATGATCTCGGCCTTCTTGATCCAGCAAGAGAGACGGAGAGGTAGATGAATTCTCCGGCAGCGTGACGGCGCTCCGGAGGTTGGTGATGATCTCATCTCGGCAGGGCTCCGCCCGAGCTCCGCAGAAATGCGATCTAGAGGTAAAACCGTGGAGGTATGTGGTCGGGCTGCCCTGGAAAAGTTGTCTCAAGTCAGCCCTAATTGCTCCATATATATAGGAGGAGGGAGGGGAGGCTTTCCTTGAGGCTCAAGGAGCCCCAAGGGCTGCGCCACCAAGGGAGGAGGAGTCCTCCTCCAATCCTAGTCCAACTAGGATTGGAAAGTGGAGTCCTTCTCTGCTTTCCCACCTCCTTTTTTTTCTTTCTCTTTGATTTTCTATCCTTGGCGCATAGGGCTCTCTTGGGCTGTCCCACCAGCCCACCAAGGGCTGGTGCGCCACCCCCAAGGCCTATGGCCTTCCCCGGGGTGGGTTGCCCCCCTGGTGAACACCCGGAACCCATTCGTCATTGCCGGTACATTCCCGGTAAGTCCGAAAACCTTCCGGTAATCAAATGAGGTCATCCTATATATCAATCTTCGTTTCCGGACCATTCCAGAAACCCTCGTGACGTCCATGATCTCATACGGGACTCCGAACAACATTCGGTAACCAACCATATAACTCAAATACGCATAAAACAACGTCGAACCTTAAGTGTGCAGACCCTGCGGGTTCGAGAACTATGTAGACATGACCCGAGTGACTCCTCGGTCAATACCCAATAGCGGGACCTGGATGCCCATATTGGATCCGACATATTCTATGAAGATCTTTTCGTTTGAACCTCAGTGCCATGGATTCATATAATCCCGTATGTCATTCCCTTTGTCCTTCGGTATGTTACTTGCCCGAGAATCGATCGTCAGTATCCGCATACCTATTTCAATCTCGTTTACCGGCAAGTCTCTTTACTTGTTCCGTAATACAAGATCCCGCAACTTACACTAAGTCACATTGCTTGCAAGGCTTGTGTGTGATGTTGCATTACCGAGTGGGCCCCGAGATACCTCTCCGTCACAGGGAGTGACAAATCCCAGTCTCGATCCATACTAACTCAACGAACACCTTCGGAGATACCTGTAGAGCATCTTAATAGTCACCCAGTTACGTTGCGACGTTTAATACACACAAAGCATTCCTCCGGTGTCAGTGAGTTATATGATCTCATGGTCATAGGAACAAATACTTGACACGCAGAAAAGAGTAGCAACAAAATGACACGATCGACATGCTACGTCTATTAGTTTGGGTCTAGTCCATCACGTGATTCTTCTAATGACGTGATCCAGTTATCAAGCAAGAACACCTTGTACATAATCAGAAGACCCTGACTATCTTTGAGCAACTTGCTAGCAAACTAGAGGCTTGCTAGGGACAGTGTTTTGTCTATGTATCCACAAATGTATACAAGTCTTCATTCAATACAATTATAGCAAGGATAATAAACGATTATCTTGATACAGGAATTATAATAATAACTATATTTATCATTGCCTCTAGGGCATAATTCCAACAGACCCAGGGAACATAGTGTTCACTAGAGGCTTCTCTCAAAATAGCAAATATCACGGTGGGTGAACAAATTACTGTCGAGTAATTGATAGAACCGTGCAAATTCATGACGATATCTAAGGCAATGATTATACATCGAGGCATCACGTCCGAGACAAGTAGACCGATACTTTCTGCATCTACTACTATTACTCCACATAGCGACTACTATCCAGCATGCATCTACTGTATTGAGTTCATGACGAATAGAGTAACGCTTTAAGCAAGATGACATGATGTAGAGGGATAATCTCAAACCAATGATGAAAACCCCATCTTTTCACCCTTGATGGCAACAACATGATGCGTGCCTCACTACCCCTTCTGTCACTAGGTGAGGTCACCGCACGGTATGAACCCAAAACCAAGCACTTCTCCCATTGCAAGAATCATAGATCTAGTTGGCCAAACAAAACCCACAACTCGAAGAGAATTACAAGGATATGAAATCATGCATAAGAGAGATCAGAAGAAACTCAAATAAGATAAATAGATAATCTGATCATAAATCCACAATTCATCGGATCTTGACAAACACACCGCAAAAGAAGATTACATCGGATAGATCTCCATGAAGATCATGGAGAACTTTTTATTGAAGATCCAAGAGAGAGAAGAAGCCATCTAGCTACTAGCTATGGACCCGTAGGTCTATGGTGAACTACTCACGCATCATCGGAGAGGTCATGGTGTTTATGAAGAAGCCCTCCGTGTCCAAATCCCCCCTCCGACAGGGCACCAGAACGTGCCCCAGATGGGATCTTGCAGAGACAGAAGCTTGCGGCGGCGGTAAAGTACTTTCGATGATCTCCTGATTTTTTCTGGAATTTTAGGGAATTTATAGGCGAAAGAACTAGGGCAGAGGAGGCCGAGGGAGCCCACAAGCCTGGGAGCGCGCGGGCCCCCCTGGCCGCGGCTAGGCGGCTTGTGGGTTCCTTGGTGACCCTTGCCCTGATTCTCAGGCTTCCCGATCTTTTTCTGTTTCGGAAACAAACATTTTGGCAGTTTTGTTCCGTTTGGACTCCGTTTAAAATCCTCCTCTGAAAGGGGTCAAAAACATAGAAAAAACAGGAACTGGCACTTGGCACTGAGTTAATAGGTTAGTCGCAAAAAAGATATAAAAGGCATACAAAACATCCCAAGTTTGACAAGATAATAGCATGAAACCGTCAAAAATTATAGATACGCTGGAGACGTATCAGCACACACTATGGGAGAGGACGGCCACCTATGAACGGATGGACAAGGAAGACAAGGGGCGGCCCTCAGCGGACAGGCGGCCACGGCGGGGCAGGCGGTGGGCGTACTCCTCCGCGAGCTAGAGCTAGCTAGATCATTCAAATCGATTCACTCAGAGCTAGCTAGCTAGCTAGTGCCGTTGGAATCAAATCGATTCAGCTACAGCTAGCTAGCCAGCACCATTCGAATCAAATCGATTCAGGTAGCTAGCTAGCTTCTTCCTCAGGATAGACACACACAAGCACGACCAGCAGGCACAGTTGCCGGGGTGGACAGTCAGCGGTCATGCCGGCCGGGGCGGACGGCCAGGGGGCACAGCGGCTGGGGCATACGGCCGGCGTACGGCCGGGGACGGGCTGACGGGAGCAAGCCACTAAGGTTGTGATGGCATTTGGACTCCCGCCAACGGTCTTTCACGTATACACGTCGCCATTGGGTTGTCTCCGAAATCCCTATTTTCACGGGTTTGGCAGGAATATTTTTAGTGTCCCTTAAAAAACTTTACAGGTCGCGGTCCAATACGGGCCTGACTTTACATTTTTTCACATGGACCCGTATTTTGACGGTTATTTTACGGGTGGGTCTGCTAAGATGATCTAACAGTCTTAACCGCACGCTCGACCATTGTATGTAAGGCTGCACACACCTCGATGTGGCTAACATGCCCAGCTCATCCTAAGCTGGTAGCTATGCGGCCACCTCGAGCGCAACTCAAGGATAACGATGCGAGGCCCCATGCAGCCACTCCGTCCCATCGTCGTTGTGCTGCACCGTCATGGTAAAAGCCAGTTGCATTGCTGTATTTAATGTTGGTTATGATGGCTGCAACACCACACCCGCTGGCTGTCGTTTCTACGGTGATGAGCCGAGGCCCCCCGCCAAGCCGCCAGTATCCTGCACCAAATTGAAAACCATGTGGGCCGACGCTGCCGTAAGAGTCGGTGTCGACGGCTACGATGCAACCCGCGGCATGAAAGGTGATGACGACTCTTGTTAGTGGCCCCGAGGGACAATTCGAGACAACCACAATGTGGAGTCGGCTCTAAGACTGACGACAAGTTCCTTGCCTCTCGATGTCTGTGGTGGGGAGTTGAACGGAGTGACCGCGATAAGAGAAAGTATAATACTGCTGAGTCAGCTAGCTATAGGAAATAAAGTAGTATATTTTTGCTTAGTTTGAGGAAAGAGAATAGGAGAGAGAAGGTAAGCGAGCTCTTAGTTAAGAGCCAGCTCTAGCACGTGTTCCTAGGCACTTTGTGAGAGTGAAAGGTGGACCATATAATAAAAAGTTAGTACACTTTTCTAACCAATTATTATATATGGTAGCTATAAGATGGGCTATAGATGACACGGCCATGCCTTATTGCCACCAGTTGGCTGTACTATTAACCATGCTCTATCATAGGGCCACCTGCCAGTGCACCATCGAGGCCAAGGCTCGCGAGTTCCCGATTTTCAACTTGAGACACCCGAATGTCTTTCGATGTCGCAGAACTACAGGATGAATCGCTGCATGCGTTCCCGGTGTGTTCCCACATGTGCATCTCATCATCCTTCTTCTTCGCACAGTTATCATCATCATATTTGTGTTTCCAAATGAACGAAACAAAGTCTGGATCTGGAGTGTATCCTGCTCGCTCCCTGAACGTGAATGCGTAGCCCTGGAGCCTGACGACCAGATCTATTGCCAAGAAAGGCCTATTATTCCTTGTCCTTTCACAAAATCCGAGTGTTCGACATAGCAACGAGGATACATCGTAGGCTAAAGAGATCCACGTCCAAGGTCTGATCCATTAGCGTACCAATGGCCCGTAAGCCCCAAAATTCTGCTGAAGTTCAATCTTATGTGGAACCTCGTGTGATTTCCATGAACTAATAATCATCTAGGCATTAATAGACGGCACGCCCATTTGAATTCCATCCACCCTGTTCAAATCCCCGAAAGACGGGAAGTTAATAAGGTAAGCATTAGAACCATGTTGAATAGCCTCCCACTTCCAATGACGATGAACCGATAACTTCCTGGCAATCTGACTCTCAACAACACTAGACGTCACCATCAGGACACTAACGTGAACATTGGTGATCTACGTCTATGTCGACGCCAAGTAATCTTTCACCATTCAATCTGGCAACCGTGGAAAGTAAGTCTCCTCAGCACCAACTCTTGAAACAAAAGCATTGGGATTAGAGAGTTTAAGGACCGGGCAGTGCAACATCGGATGTGCTATTTGGTCACAAATACAACAGTAATGTTCCACTTTGCAATCTTTCGTTGCATGTGTACCAACCACGCACTTCCAGCAATGAACCCCTTCTTACTTTGGTCTTGGGCACTCACTCTACCTGCACGTCAGACACTTGAACTGCCAAATGTGATGCATCAGCAGGCATAGGTACGTGTGACTGAGGATGCATAGAATGTGTGCAATGTCCTTCTGGATATGTCTATACATGTTGTTGTGTTATGGGATATTGTGGAAATTCTTGTTCTACCAACATGACATGCGGAGGAGGGTGAACACCATGCTGCAAAGTTCCACCGACAAATTGTTGCTATTGTGGCTTCTCTTTCTTCTTGTGTTTTTGAACCGGATGTGTCACAACCACTCTCGGATCGGACCAGCGTGAGGTGTTGGACCTCTCGTGGCGGGGGTGCCACGCTGTTGGGGAATGTTGGATGGGAAACAAACAATTTCCTACTCTCACCAAGATCAATCTAGGAGATGCACATCTATGAGAGGAGATATTGTATCTACATACCCTTGTAACATCCCAAAATTTTAAATTTTGAAATGTTATAATAAATAAATAATTAGGATTTTTTTGAATTATGTGTGATTGATTGTTTGAAATTGAGTGGAATTTGAGACTTAAAAAAAATAATGAGATGGAATAAAATGAGTTTCCCAAAAAAAATTCTATTTTGAATCCCCATTTAGTTTTGGGTTTGAATATTTTCAAAACCCTCTGATAACAAAATCAAATGAGAGGATGAAAATGACACTCCAATAATCAGAGACAATGTCTTGATTCAAAATTTAAGTATTTGGAATTGATTTTAAATTAAAATTCCTTTTCATTTCAAAGTTATTGCAAAAAAATTATTTTTTAAAAGAATTGTAATTAATCTTGAAAATATGTTCATGTTGTAGGAAATTTTATTCTCAAAATTTTGATATATAATATGCCTACATAAAATATTCTCTTAATTTCGTTTAAAAAAATTTCGCTATTTATTTTCAAAAATAAAAAAGACAATATTCACCTCTAACACTGTTCATTCAGAATTAAAAAAACAAAAAGGGCTGGCCGGATTTGCCTCATGGCCAGCCGAATCCTACTTGGCCCATGCGACGCTTTGCTCTCTTTTCTCCATATTACGTATATGTTTAGTCCCACATTGCCTATTTGTGGATCTTTAGACCTTCTTTCCACCTATAAATATAGATTCATAGGAGCATCCAAGAATCGTCTACTTCGAGTTAAATCAATCTTTTGGTTTGACTAGGTTTATTGAATAAAAATATTTACTTCTCTCCGACGGGATTTCTGAAATCGGTCTCCTCTTTGGAATTAGTTCTTACTCTGCATTCTAAAGGTATTTCTCTTCGTATTTTTCTTTTATACTCCAATTGTTTATTATTTATAGACTAGTATTCCTACACTAGTATACGGTAGAGTAATAAGATTTATCAATTAGTCTCTGTATTTACACATTAGTCTTATAATTCTTTTAGACATAGCACTTTTCTTCCGTAAAACAGCTTGACCCTGATTTTTCAAATAGCCATAACTTTTTACTCGTTTATCCGAATTAAATTAAACCAACGCCTGGAGTTCCGTCTTGATCACACCTATCCCGTGAACCAGCATATCAAATTTTTGAAATTTTCAAATTTTGAAATTTCTTCAGATTCATATTCAAACTTCTTCTGATCATATGTTTTATCCATAGTTCTGTTTCAGATGAATCCAATTGTGTCAGATTCGTATCAAAGTAATCTTCCCATTTGTATCATTAGTTTTAACTTTTCAAGTTATAATTTTGATCAAATAAAATTTATCTATTAGTGCCCAAAAGTGCTCACATTGTTCTAAGCTGATTCAATGTTATATTGAAGTATTTGTATCTTTTGATCCGCTATTTCAAATCTAGTAATTCTTTTTTTCTACATGTTCCTATTGATCTCCTATATCCAGTAGCATCATTAGTTTCGACCTTTGAATCTTACAAATTTGAGCGATTCAAATTTGTATTCGACATTCATTTCATCTTATCTTGTAAATCATAACACCTTTTCAATTGATTCCTTTTACCCCTAAATACTCATGTCATATATTTTTGTACATAACCATCGTACTTCAGTTCAACTTCTTTTGACCTTCTGAATGCAAATTCAATTCATACTTCAATTCGCTATAACTTGTGTTGTACTTGTAGTGCTCCATTTCAAGAAATTCTTTCTACAAATAAATTCTTATGTCTTAAACTATTTGTCAAAGAACGTTCTTGTTGTTCTCTCAATATTTTGATCACCTCCCATAGTGTATGCAAGTCGAGCTTATATAGCGATAGTTGATCATCCTTTGACTCTTTTGAGTTGACCCCTTTCACTTTTCCTTTTACAACAACATAAGGCCCTATATTTTAAATCTTGGTATGTTGTTATTTTGCACCAAGACATGTTTTGTTCTTATGTTCTTTTGGTTCTTACTTTGGCATGAATGTTTTTGGAATGCTATTCATTTATGATAGATTGCTCGGAGTGTGACGAGTAGAATTATCAGGATTATGAGAGTGACTATATTCATCAAGTAATACCAGGCAAGTTCACATTGATCATATTTTTACCTATGGTTTTATTGCATTAGTTTCAACCTTCTTCACCCATTGCATGCAAGTAGGTACTTGGAAGCTTTGGTTATTGAGTAGTATGTTATGATAGGCACCCCTAAACCCTTGTTACTTTGGCCGGGACGTTATTTTTCTATGCTCCTAGTAGACGGGGTTTGGTTGAGTGTTTATCATGAGTATTGTGAGAAACTTAATAATCAAGACATGAAGACTCCAAGACTTGAAAGACCTCGGAACGAAATATACCTCTGGGTGAAGGACGGTTCAGATGGGCTCCCTTGGAAAAACCATCGGAGGACCCGGAATGCATGGAGAAGAGCCATGACATCTTGCGAAAAGCTTCACCCAGGCTCAAAAGATGGATGGATATTTCAAGACCCAAGGCTTACGGTAGTGCCCCAGATGTAACCTTGCCATATTTGGAACCTATTCCATGTGGGTCCAACTTGTCAGAGTTTTGATGATATCATATGTGCCATGAATTCTTGTGATGACTCCTTATTGTTTCTCTTCCTTCCCATGCATGCATGCATAACATATCGTTGCTTGCCCTTGTCTTGTGTTGTTGCCATCTGATCTTAGCAATTCATGTGGTGGTGGTGATCTTGTGGTTGCACCTTGTGATGCCTTGTGATGATGTGCATGTGATGTATATTTTATGTGGGGTGTGCATGTGATAGTATATGCTTAGGTTTCAAAACCATCTCCACCCCTCCTCTCTATTTCTCCTATGACAAGATTCTCTTCTCCCTTCCCTCTTTTAAAAAATGCCCATGTATTAGTGTATTTTGTGGAGGATGCGAAGATGTGTTTTAAGGATGCAAATAAATCCAAAACAGCAAATAAATTGCTGTTTTGCATTTAATCAAATTGCTCCAAATATTTCTTTCCTATTTTATTCAAATAGGTCATATTTTTATATGACCAGGGGGTATTTCCTTTGGAATTTATCCCAGTAGTTTGCCTTGTGTTATTTTTTCCCTTTCTGTGTTGTTTTCTAAATAGAAAACCCCCAACAATTTTTTTATTTCCCCTGGCGTAGCATGGGCCTTCCCCCTTCGGTGTGGCCCATGTCCCTCCCTGTCCAGTGAGAGCCCAGGGCGCGACCCCCCTTCTCCTTTCCTGACGCCGTCCTCTTCCTTTCCCTTTCCGTCAGCTCGCTGGGAGACAGAGAAAGTTGACGCCGTGAGCTCGGACGTCGAGGCCCCCATATATCGTTGGCGTCCGTGCCCCCTCGGCCTAGGGTTCCCCCTCTCTTCCATCCGCCTCCGCCACTCCATTCCCCATCTCCCTCCTCTCTCTTTCGTTCCCAGAGGTAAGTCTGTAGGATAGCAGAGAGAACAGCGAGATCCTCGCCGCGTCTACCCCCCATCGTCGACGACCCGCGCCATCCGCCATGTCCAGGAGCTCGGGCCTCGACCCTGCTCTCCATTCCCATCATCAATAGGGTCGGGAAGCATCCACACCGACGAGCTCGACCTCGTCAACGGCGCGCCCACGGTGCTCCTTCCCCTACCTCGGTTCTGCAGATCACGGCGTCCTCGTTGCCTCCGGCCAGGTCCTCTTCTCCGATCGGATCTCCCTCCGTCATCAAGGTGAGGTTCAACCTCCCCTTCCTCCTAGATCGGCCGGATCCATCGTGTGTTCGCCGTGTCTTCCATCTGGTGTAGTTCCGTCAGGTCCAGTAGGTTGTCGCCGGCTGCTAGGCTTAGCGCGCTAGATGCAGTAGCAGCATGGCTTCTCCCCCTCGTAGTAGCAGTGCCGAGGCTGTGTGGATCCCCCTCGCCGGCGGTGAGCCGTGGTGGACCAGCACCACGTTTCTCTTTCGCCGTAATCTTCTCCCGTAGCGCAACAGTAGTCCGCTGTAGCTTTGTGTGTTTCTCTGTCGTTGTGCATGTGTGTAGCAGCAGCTGGGCAACCTCCCCCCCCCCCCCCCCCGCGTAGCCGTCGAGCAGCAGCAGCAGGCGCTGTCCTTTAGTGCAACAGCAGAAGTGGCTCTACCCAGCGACCCTGTCGCCGGCGAGCAGCAGTGCACGCGCAGGTGCAGAGCAAGCCAGTTGAGGTGCTAACCTACCTTGGTTTAGCCCTCCTCTCTGTCAGACTCCCGATCCGTAGCGCAGGGGTAGCGTTCTGTTGTGCCTGTTGTGAGGTGCTGGGTTCGATCCCCCCCTCGGCACCTTTTTAGCTTATATGATTTTTCGGCACAACCTTCAACAGAGAAGCCTACCTTGCCTGGCCCCTCTTTTCTGTCGATAAGATGACAATAGCAGAGTGGTATGGCTCTGTTGTTGCAACCAGTGGGTTCTGGGTTCGAATCCTAGGGAGCCCCTTTTATTTTTTCCTTCATATTATTATTTTCCTTGCCTTCTTTGCTTGATGCCATGCTTGTGCCACAATCCATTGATGACTTGGCATTTATGTTTTACCCTTTATTGCTATGAGCAGTGCCATGTGATGTGAGCATGTGTGTGTTCATGTGAGAAGAGCATATATGTGTGTAGGTGTGCTGGTGAGAAGTGCATGTGTGTGTGTGGACACAAACATGGGGTTAGTTGCACTAGATTGCGTGTGTATGGTGGTGCTACTTATTAGATGATCCTAGGAAGGTGATAACATGTGTAGGTTATTCATTGGTGTAGTTACTAGCATTTGATGGTTGCACTAGGTTGTGAGTGTATAAATATAGTTGATCTTGTTCTAGTGTTGGTTGCTTTGATAGCATGTGTAAGTGTGTGGAGTTGATCTTGAGCATGATGTGCTTGTGGGTGAAGTGGAGTAGATGTGTGTGTGAGAAGCATTCCACCTTTGCAAGCAAGCTTTGTACCTCCACATGGCTATATGTGAGAGGGCATGGTATGTTGTTTGTGTGGGAAGCTTTGTAGTAGGGGTTGAGAAGTTGATGAGCATGACACCAACATGGGGTTCAAACCCCCATGTCACTTTGTAATTGTGCACATGATCTCAACCTTTGTAGTTGTTAATATAGTGGAACTACATGAAATGATGCCCTATTCACTAGGCATGATTTGAAGTAGTTTCCTCTTCCTTAATTTGTGGTCACTTGTTCCATGTAAGTGCCCACATATTATATATGATTTTGGGGTAGAATCTCCCAAGGAATCCAGTGGTGAAGTTAGTTTTTCCATTGGGATAAGTTATGGAGTTGACATAATCAGATTTGTTGCCAAGCTTGCTCTTTGTTTCCATGGAATAGGTGGAGTCCAAGGGCATGAGCTTTTGAGTGATAGTAGTAGGGGTTTTGCTCTACACTATAGTAGTGTAATTTATCACTTGGTGTTATTTGTGTGCAAACCATGCCTAGACAAAGTGGGCATGTGGCTGAAAATTCCAGCTTAGTGAAATCTGGAATTTCACTAAATCTGAGAATGTGGAAACATTTTTTTCTCCTGTAGATGAGGTTGTGCTGGTCATTGTGTTGTGAACTAGCCTTAGTTCAGTGCTAGGAATTTAGACCTGGTATGTTTGTGAATATCCCTGTCAAATTTCAACTCATTTAGAGTCCTGTAGGTTATGTTTTTGTTGCTGTCAAAAAGCTTCAAAACAAAGACAGAAAGTCAGGTGCAGGAATTTTCACCAAGTCCCTGAGATCTGATGGTTTTGGGAAAGTTTGTGGCCTTGTATCTTCTTGTGTTTAATTCCTTTTGGTGTGATTCTGGCAGGTGCTTGTAGTGTTCTGGGCTGGCTACAACCACATATATTATTTGTCATATTTGGAGGGCTGTAGCTATGTTGCATGTAGCTCACAAAGAGCTAAGATGCAGATTTTGGCAGATTGTGTAGTATAGTCATTTTGATGAATGTGGGTGATTAGTTGATGTTGTGGTGTTCTTACTTGCTCCAATCTATTCATATTAGGTTGTTCTATGTCTTTGCAACCTGGAAATACCAGAGTTGTGCCATTGGAGTGTGTGATGTTGTTTTTGACACGTAGGGCTTCATATCTTGTTTCGTTGATTCCCGTTGATCCGTAGCTCCGATTGTTATGTTCTTTATATGGTTTTGCATCGTTTTCACGAGACGCATCTGATCATGTCATTCTCACGCATGAAAAAATAGCTTAGTGTACAGTTTTGTCCAGAAACTTGTAGTAGCTTCTTTTTCTTGTGCTTGAGTAGAAATAGTGATGCATGCTCATTTTTCATCTCATGCATCATGTGCTTGTTGCATCTTGTGTTGCTGCTGTTCATTGGTTGTTATTCTTATGTTGGGTAGCACCAGGATCGGAGAACAAATACGTGGAGTCAGGAGAGTATGTGCAGGACGAACAAGAACCATTCCAAGCTGAGGATATCATAGGCAAGATGATATGACCTTGATTCCATCTCTAGACTTGTTATGCTAGTTTGCGTTTCCATGTCATATTGCTCGCTGCCTACCACTGAATTAAATTGCCTCTTGATATTCCATGAACCCAAACACTGATCCCTTCCTAGCAAAACTTGTATGGCTAAGTAGGCTTTGCTCAGCTACTAATGTTAGCGTTGCTAGATGCAGGTGCTTTGACTCATGTGAAAACATGAGCTTCATATCATTATCTTAAATTCTGTTATTTTAATTAATGCACCTATACACTCGGTAAATGACGGAAGGCCTAGCCTTTTGCCGGGTGCTTTGTTCCGTTATTGCCGCCTTAGTTACCGGTTACCGGTGTTTGATTCCATAATGATCGCTCCTAACACGTTCGGGGTTGTTATGGGGACCCCCTCGATAAATCGCGTAGTGCTAAGGCTTGTCCGGCAGGACCCAACATTGGTGTTAATTTGCTAATCACTTAATAATTAACTGCATAGGGAATAGCTACCCCGAGGACTTTAATCAACAACCCGGGCCAGTGCTCCTCATGAGTGTTGGTCCAACCCAGAGCAACTTATTACGCTCCCCGGGGAAACTCGGTGTTTTGGAATGGTAACCATCGCTCATCCGGCGTGTCCTGAGACTGAGATATTCGGCTCTTATCAAGGTCATCGACACGTCGGGAGGTCCTGCTAGCCTTGTCTTATGTTAGCGGTATATCTTGCGTATAGGAATCCCAGTGAAGCTTTGGTTTCCCCCAGAGTTGAGGTTTTCCTCTAAGGAATCCGACGAGATCATGAGATTCGTGATAGAGGATGCCTTTGAGGCATGTGTACATTTGTGATGGACTAGTTGGAGCACCCCTGCAGGGTTTAATCTTTCGGAAAGCCGTGCCCGCGGTTATGTGGCAACTTGGAATATTTTGTTAACATCCGGTATTGGAGAACTTAAACATAAGCTAATAAAATGGCCAACTGTGTGCCTAACCGTGATTGTCCCCCTCGAAGATCTCTCTTCGATCGGGAACACGGTGGGGTTATGAATGCCGTAGGTAGGTGTTCAACATCACTTAGTGATCAAGTAATCACGACCGCTAGTGTAGACCACCTTCATAACTGCTTTACGTAAGTTAGCCACTAAATCAAGCTTAGGATGCTGCAACCTTTATACACATCACCTTACCCTACCTAATAACATGACTAGTTCTAGCACCAAGATCTTAGATTGCTGAGTCCCCATGGCTCACGGATTCCTCCGAAACTCCCAACAGGTACAGGTACCCTAGAGACAGATGATCCTGACGGCACTCAGCTCGCGTGGCAGTACGACGAGGAGACATACCGCCTCTACGTGAACTATCCAGAGGACTAAGGCGTGGTCGTGATCGTGGGCCTGCAGGAAGGGTAGCATAGCATTTCTATGTTTTTTAGTCCGTAGCGGAACTACCTTGATTGTATCTGTGATGTACTCTAAGTTATTAATGAGAAGACAATTGAATCCCGAATTGTCTACTTTATTATTATTTGTGTTGTGGTACTTGCTTGCGAAACGCTTAGATGCGCTTCTTACCTATTCGGGGCCTCGACCCCCAGATCGGAAAGGACCGCATCTTGGTCGTTACACTTACCTTCACAACCACAAGTCATTATGGGCTCTGGCTTGGTTGGACAACGTGGTGACTCTGGACGGGCGGTGCTACGAGATGTAGAAGAACAGTTGGATTGGATGGGCACCGACAGAGGCTCAGAGGAACCCGCTGAAAGACCATGTTTTGCTCATCCGGTTCTCAAACACCCTCAAGTGCGAGGACTTCAACGGAGGTGATCAAATCTTCTCGGGAACATGTGCAAAAATCTGCAGAGTATGCAAACCTAACCGATTAGCCGTGTCCACGGTCATGGACAACTTGAGCCGAAGGAACTGAAGTTATCAGGAATTCTCAACATGGTCATGGACTTATTGATGTGGGTAATATTTATAACTTGGGTATGAGAATTGGTTGGTGGAACCATCTCATTAACAACCAACAATGTAGTAAATTTTCCTTTTACCCTCTCTTGTTGTAGGAAAATTTGCTTTACGCAAAACTTAAACTACAGCCCCACCTGCCATATATGCATATAGTATAGATGGTATTTTCACCCCTCTCTTTTGTGACTTGTCGGCATATTCAATATGCTGACCTAGACAGCTGCAATGTTTTATGTTGCAGATACTTTCCTCGACGAGTAAGAGTACGATTCAGGGTTACGGTTTGCACTCAACCTGTCGTTGGTGTTTATTGGGACTCGACTCCTTTGTCTGTTTTCGCTGAGATTTTTGAGGTATATATCAGTTTTACGTTATTTACATGTGATTGCACTTTGATATATACATTGATGTACTGTGTGTGCCAGCTTACTGATCCAGGGATGGCAAAGATACACAGAGGCTTGACTCGTTTTGAGTTGGGTCGCTACATTGATGTAGTGGAATGTCTTCGTGATCCAATCAAGATCCATACCTAGTTCAATCTCGTTACCGGCAAGTCTCTTTACTTGTTTCGTAATACAAGATCCCTTGGCTAACTCCTTATTGACATTGCTTGCAAGCTCATTGTGATATTTTATTACCGAGTGGGCCCTGAGATACCTCTCTATCACACGGAGTAACAAATCCCAGTCTTGATCCATGCCAACTCAACAGACACCCTCAGAGATACATGTAGAGCATCCTTATAGTCACCCAGTTACGTTGCGACATTTGATACACATAGGGTACTCCTTCGGTGTCAGTGAGTTCCATGATCTCATGGTCATAGGAACACATACTTGCCATGCACAAAAATAATAGCAATAAACTCACACGATCACATGTTATGTTCATAGTTTGGTCTTGTCCATCACATCATTCTCCTATGGATGTCATCCCATTATCAAATGACAACTCATGTCTATGGTCAGGAAACCTTGACCATCTTTGATCAACAAGCTAGCTCATTAGAGACTTACTAGGAACATTGTGTTGTCTATGTACCCACACATGTATTTGAGTTTTCATTCAATATAATTCAAGCATGGATAATAAATGATTGTCATGAACAAGGAAATATAATAATAACCACTTTATTATTGCCTCTAGGGCCTATTTCCAACAGTCTCCCACTTGCACTAGAGTCAATAATATAGCTCACATCACTATGTGATTTACATTGTCATGTATCTAACACCCATACAGTTCAGGTGTTGATCAAGATTCGCTCGTGGACGAGGCTTCGTCGACGGGTGTGCGACATTCAGATTCGTGTGCACTTTGCAAATATTTATGTCTTCCTCTTTGATGTAATATCTTTATGTGTCGGGTCCTCTTGTGAAACTTTGGTTCCTTGGCCACAGCAATGGCGCCAGTGTTGTCACAAAACAGAGTCATTGGATCCAGTGCACTAGGCACAACTTCCGAATTTTTCATGAACTCCTTCATATAGACACCTTCTTTAGCCTCCTACGAGGCAGCTATGCACTCCGCTTTGTTTGTAGAATCAGCTACCACACTTCTCTTGGAACTACACCAGTTACCACTCCCCCCATTGAGAATATATACGTATCCCATTTGAGACTTAGAGTCATCCAAATCAGTGTCAAAGCTTGCATAAACGTAACCATTTACGAAGAGCTCCTGATCGCCTCCATAAACGAGAAACATTTCCTTAGTCCTTTTTAGGAACTTAAGAATATTTTTGATCAATGTCTACTGTTCCTTTCCTGGATCACTTTGAAACCTCCCTGCCATACTTATGGCATGGCTGACATCAGGTCTTGTGCACACCATTGCATACATGATAGACCCTATGGCAGAAGCATAGGGGACAAACTTGTCTTTTCTCTATCTTCTACAAGCAATCGTCATTGATTCTTACTTAACTTCACACCTTGCAATACAGGAAAGAACCCTTTCTTGGACTTGTCCATTTTGAACTTCTTCAAAACTTTGTAAAGGTATGTGCTTTGTGAAAGTCCTATTAAGCGTATCGATCTATCTCTATAGATCTTGATGCCTAATATGAAAGCAACTTCTCCTAGGTCCTTCATTGAAAAACTCTTGTTCAAATATTCCTTTACGCTTCCCAAAAAATTAATATTGTTTCCAATCAGCAATATGGCATCCACATATAATATTAGAAACGCTATAGGGCTCCCACTCACTTTCTTGTCAATACAAGCTTCTCCATAAACTTGTAGAAACCCAAACGGCTTGACCACCTCATCAAAGCGCTCATTCCAACTCTGAGATGCTTGCATGAGTCCATAAATGGTCGCTGGAGCTTGCGTACCTAGTCAACATTCTCTGGATCGAACAAACCTTCTAGTTGCATCATATACAACTCTACCTTAAGAAAACAATTAAGGAACATCGTTTTGACATCCGTTTGCCCAATTTCGTAATTGAAAAAGGCAGCTATTGCTAACATGATTCTGACGGACTTAAGCATCGCTATGGGTGAGAAAGTCCCATCGTAGTCAACTCCTTGAACTTGTGAAAAATGCTTTGCGACAGGTCGAGCTTTATAGATGGTGACATTACCGTTCGCGTTCGTCTTCTTCTTAAAGATCCATTTGTTCTGAATGGCCTTTCGCCCTTCAGGTAATACTTCCAAAGTCCATACTTTGTTTTCATACATAGATCGTATCTCGGATTTCATGGCCTCTAACCATTTGTTGGAATCCGAGGCCACCATTGCGTCTCCATAGCTAGTAGGTTCGTTGTTGTCAAACAACATGATTGATAAGGCATGGTGGCTATATCACTTAGAAGCAGTACATGCCCTTGTAGACCTACGAGGTTTGATAGTAACTTGAGTCAAAGCTCCATGATCATCATCATTAGCTTCCTCTTCAATTGATGTAGCGTCCACCAAAACATCTTTCTATGTTGCGCCACCCTCTGGTTGATGTAAATGTTCTATAAACTCATCAAGTTCTATCTTCCTCCCACTCAATTCTTTCGAGAGCAACTCTTTATTGAGAAATGTTCCGTTCTTAGCGAAAAATACTTGGCCTTGGGATCTGAGATATAAGGTATACCCAACTGTCTCTTTTGGGTATCCTATGAAGACGCATTTCTCCGCTTTGGGTTCGAGCTTTTCTGTCTAAAGCTTCTTGACATAAGCATCACATCACCAAACTTTAAGAAACGGCGACTTTGATTTCTTGACAAACCACAGCTCATACATCTCAATGGATTTAGATGGTGCCCTATTTAAAGTGAATGTAGTTGTCTCTAATGCATGACCCCAAAAAGGTAACGACAAAATGACAAGACACATCATAGATAGCACTATATCCAATAAGGTACGATTACGACATTCAAACACACCATTACAATGTGGTTCTCCACATGGCGTCAGCTGTGAAACAATGTCTTAAGTCATTGCCAAACTCATAACTCAGATATTCTCATCCTCAATCAAATAATAGGAATTTAATCTTCTTGTTACGATGATTCTCAACTTCACTGTGAAATATCTTGAACTTTTCAATCGTTTGAGACTTTTGTTTCATTAAGTAAATATACTCATATCTAGTTAAGTCATCAATGAAGCTGGGAAAATAACAATATCCACCACGTGCATCAGTGCTCATCGGACCGCACACATTAGTATGTATGATTTCCAATAAGTCACTTGCCCACTCCATTAATCAGGATTACGTGGTATTAGTCATCTTGCCCATGAGGCATGGTTCACATTTGTCAAGTGATTCAAAATCAAGTGACTCCAAAAATCCATCAGCATGGAGCTTTTTCATGCGTTTTACACCAATATAACCTAAGCATCGGTGCCACAAGAAAGTGGTATTGTCATTATTAACTTTACATCTTTTGGCTTCAATGTTACTAACATATGTGTTATCACTATCGAGATTCAATAAGAATAAACTCCTCACATTGGGTACATGACCATAAAAGATATTACTCATATAAATAGAACAACCATTATTCTCTCATTTAAATGAGTAATTGTCTCACATCAAACAAGATCCATATATAATGTTCATTCTTAATGTAGGCACTAAATAACAATTATTCAGGTTCATCACTAATCCCGATAGTAATCAAAGAGCGAGCGTGCCGACGATGATCACATGAACATTCGAACCATTTCCCACGCGCATCGTCACTTCGTCCTTCGCCAACGTCCACCTATTTCGTAGTTCCTACTTTGAGTTGCAAATGTGAGCAACCGAACGTGTATCAAATACCCAGTGTCGGATTTCAGGCTCCATAAAACCCTAAAGATTCAAACTCAGGGGCGTGTACGATGATCTCTCGCGGGCTCGCCTCACCTAGCTCGCTACTCGCAGGGGATGGCACAGAACTCACTCGATGGTGAGGACAACACAAAACACATCAGTTTACCCAGGTTCGGGCCGCTGAGAAGCATAATACCCTACTCCTGCTTTGGTGGATTGCCTCTCGTGGATGTTGGTGTATGAACTAGTACAGAGTTCGAGGGCCTCCGGAGGCTGGGTGGCGTTTATGGGGTGTGGGTGCGCGAACGAATGGATTAGATCAGGGATATCGGATCCCCCTCTATGAACTAACCTATCCTCTATATATAGCGGAGGCCCATGTCCTCTTCCCTCATCGCAAGGGCGAGAAGGGATCCCACAACGACCAATATTTGAAGGAGAATAGGTGATCATGCTCCCCTGCCCAAAAAGTGGTCTTCGCTTGCAAAAGTGGCTACCAGCGCTGTAGAGACGGGACAGGTATGACGTATGTCCTGTTGGCTGGCGGCAATGGCTTTGTTGCACCAGAATGGAAACCTTTGGGAGATGCCTTGTGAAGTCGCGTATGTTCTTCTCTCCTTTGCACGAAAGGGGAAACTGCACCGTCTTGCAATGCGCTGCTCACCTGTCCTTTCCCCGTGTCATCCTTGACTCCTGAGGTCGGGCCTTGCATTGGAATATCCGCCGCTCCGGAGGGGTCCTGAGGAGGCCCCCTGTGGGTATTGAAGATGTTCCTCCTTGTGAGGGTATTACCTTGAGTGGTGCCGAGCGTGTTGGTTTTCGGTCGATGAAGTGGGCCAACCCAGGGCCACAGGAAGGTAGGTCTGGGTACCCCCATTCCCAGAACAATGATAGTAGCCCCCGGGCCCAAGGCATGCATGGGTTGGCTTCTTGGCAAAGCCTTGGGAGTGGCCCGAAGCGTCGCGGGCCCTAATTGCCTACGGGCCAGGCGGCACACATGTCTAGCGGCCATGCGGCAACACTCTCGCTCCTCGAGGCATCCGGGGTGCACCAGACCACGATGGCACGATCTGCAAGAGCCGCGCCGGCCATCATTGTTACTCATTGAATGGCATCGGCGCAGCCTGCCCACGCCCAATGGCCCTCACGGACATGACCGCTCGGTTGATAGGTGAGGCGACGTGGGCAGCAACGCCCCCGTCGGCCCACCTCGCGGCCCCCGAGGGGCGCATGACGCTTACGCTCCCATGACTTTGGTGGTCGTGGTTCCCCTATAAATCCACCCCGCCCTGGCAAGGGGGAGGCACCGCGATCTTGAGCTTCCTCTTTGCTTCCTTTGCTCCACTGACAAAAACCTCTTCTCCCCTTCGTTTGTCCGTGTTCCATGGCATCCCCAAGAGGCGATCCTGGCAGGGAGAAGCGCGCGGCTCCGTCCGCACCCTCGTCCGCCCCCGGGAGCAGCAGCGGAGGGCCCTCAAGGTTGCCACACGTCCACCGTCGCTGGACTCTGACCGATGAGTTAGTTCCTTGGTTGCATTCCGCTTCCTTGTCGTACCATCGGCTGCTTGGTGGTTGTTCTTTGCTTTTCTCCAGAGCGCCCGCAGGCAAGAAGCTCAAGATCGGCGAGCTTCAGGAGGAGGCGGAGGGGTTGCGGACTCAGCTCGAGAGTGCTGAGGCTGCCATCCTGCCCACCATCCAGGGTGAAGCAGAGGCCAAGGCAGAGCTGGCGTCGCTGTAGAGGCAGGTCAAGGAGGCGGCCGACGCCGTTCTGGCCGCCCAGGACGAGGCAACGTACGCCCGGATGCTGGAGTCCCAACGAGTCAAGAAGTTCGACGGCATCGCCGGCCAGGAGGCGCGCACGATGCGCCTATTCGTGGGGGATGCCCCAACGCTGCCAAGGGTGAGCACTGATGGGGGCTACCTCGCCTTCTTCGAGAAGGTGGTGGAGACGCTGGAGACACGGAGGAGGACAATGTGTCCGACGCGCGCGAGCTTCTAGGCCTTCCCTTGACGCTCATCTTCTCCAACCTGCGCCGCCTCGTCCTGGAGCGTGATCTCATGTGCGTCGTTGAGTCGGTGCCTGCTGAGCCCAGCATCTTCTCCGGGACAAATCCACCCGCGCGTAGACGCCCTGGTGGAGCGGTACGTCCGGGTGACCGTCTCTAGTGAGGAGGAGGGCTCCGACGCCGAGCCTGCCGGTGCCAAGGGCGGTGTCGGCGACCTCTCCCCCCTAGGCACCCCCTAGCTTCTGTTTTCCCATTCCTGTATTAGTGGACCATGAACTCTGCCCTGTCAGGCGTTAAACTTTTGTGTGTTACCTTCGTCGTTCTCCCTCTTTCCTTTCGCCCTTGAATCGACGGCTTGCTCGCTGATAGTCGTTGCGGGTTGGCTTCCTTGCATAGGGCCCGTCGATGACACACCCGTTGCTCCGGGTCAACGCTAGCCACGGCCCTTAAGAGGTCCCATCCTCCCGAGGCATTGTTCATGGTTTTGCACGCTTGGTCGATGTCCTCGTTCTTTGCCATAGCTTAGTCCTTCGGCCCTACAGTCTCTTATTAGTATGCGTGCTTTTAATTTGTTCTGGGTTTGACGCGAAACCAGATGGTCCCCGTCTAAGATAGCGGGGTACCTAGCTCGTGGATTTGCACCAGTCTCTTCCGCAGCTCCTCGTGAGTAGCTCCTATTTTGTCGGTGGGACGGGGTGGAGACCCGTTGGTCATCGCCCCAGGGCGCCCTGAGGCCCCCCGAGACTCTTTGCGGTGGTATCATCACTACACCACGACACTGCATTCCCTATAGACTGGTGTTGGGAAAAGTCAGTATCACCGACCGATTGTTGGTCGGGAAAACTTGTGACAAATAGTCGGTCGGGAAATCATGCCAACAGTAACAAACAGTCGGTCGGCAATACCAGAATATTTCTTGTCAAACGATCGGTCGGGAAAGCTCTTGTGCCCATCGGTTCGTCCGTCGGTAAATAATGTCGACCAACAGTTTGTTGCAACTTGCAAGGGCCTGCGCGCACATAGGAAATAAAATGAGCGCCAACATTTGGCCCAAGCCCGCGAAAATTCCCCCCCCCTCTGCAAATAAGTCACCATACTTGTGCGGGAGTCAAATCCCTAGTTTCCCCTCCTCATTCCCCATCCCAGCCGCCATGGGCTCCGGCCGCCGGCCTCTCCGTCACGCCCCATCCCCCGCACCATCATGCTGCTCCCTCCACCTGTAGCGCCTTCTCCTCCCCTTCTTCTCCTCCTTCCCTACCTCCGGTTCCAGACCAGGTGATGTGGACGAGGAGATGATAGCTCGGGAGGCAGGCAAGATGAACCCGGCGGTTCTCCTTCCATGGCAGCAACCCGACCTGTCGGATCTTCCTCTTCGTCAGTCCGGCGAAGAGGACTGGCAGATCTGCCTCCTCTTGGGTATCATTGGCTGGAGAAGGTTTTTTCTCTTCTAGGCAGATGCATGCTGGATGGGGTAGGCGAAGAGTGGTCTAAGGTACGTTTCTTTTTACCCATTCATCTGTTGTTCACTTTCTCTCCCGCAACCTCTGTTCTTTCTCACCCTTGCGACTTCCCAAGCAAAACCGAAATCTTCCATGCGCCGGCAGCCATGAGTGAGAATGGGAGGGAAGCAGCAGTCGTAACCTCGATCCGGAGAAGGGCAGCAGCAGCGCCCCTCTACTTCACGCGTGGCGGCCTCGCGCAGCTCCGCCTCCATCCCACGCGTGTAGCGACCACATGAAAGCAAGTGAGCACACATTATGAGAATACTGTGTGTCCTAAAATTTATTGACTTTTCGGGTCCAATATGAACATACATGGGAAGCTGATGCGGGATTTGTTCTTACAGAAATAGACATGGCAAGTGGGTTTCCTCTCACCTCAAGTCAACACTTACTTAATTCAGTACCAGAAGAAGCTAGCCATGCCACTCAATTTGTAATGATGCCACGCATGCTGCTGCTACTCCTGATGCTATGTGCTACTAGCTATTGCTGGTTCCTTGTGTTAATGCTATGTGCTACTACCTGGTGCTGATTGTCTCCTTGTTTGGTTATTTGTAAATCTGAAAACTCTTTCTGAGAAGCAAGGTTTGAAAATAAAGCTATGAGCCAATAAGAAGAGCTTTATTTTCAGTTATCTATACTTACTTATACTAATTATGGACTTCCAAGAAAATCCTATGTTAATCAGTAAATACGAGCCGTACATCTGGTGGGACCAAGTAATTATGGTGTGGATTATGCCTTACAATTTAAGGTTGCATTTTTTCTCAGTTTGGCAAGAAAAAAAAGGCCCACGGCCTTTCATGGTTAGAAGATGAAATAATAGGAGCCGCTGCATGAGCATCCCTGTTTAATCCCAGAAAGCTAACATCATAGGGTATCTTTCAGATCTAATCTTTGTTTCTTTAAATATCCCGAGTCCTTCCAATCTAGCTATACTTAGATATCCTAGGTCACCCCTGCTCTCCCGTTTCCTAGCAGGAAACACGCCCTCCTTCTGTATCATGTTTTTTGCAGCTCCGCCCCATCCCCTCAAGGTGAAGGATTTGCCATGATGGATCGGTTCTCCTACCAAGCATTGGTAATGCCCCTGACCAAGGTATTCACGACCTAGCCTCTCCATCTTTCTATAACATGCCCTGCTAATTGGTGTACATAGAGTCGTAGACTTTCCTTTACATTACTACCCTAGGTTTGACCGTGTTATGTATGTGTTTTCTCTGCATGTGAGGATCCAATCTTGGCGAAGGCTCACCTCCCATGTAGCTTTTGTTGCAAATCTAGGTATTCAATTATAATTATTTTATCTCTAAGTTTGGACAGAAATTTTGTTCTTTTAGTATAACTATATTTTAATACCTACTAACTAAGAAATGTTCGCTACAGCCTACATATGATCGAATCTTTTAGCTTTGATCCTGACTACCATCTGTGATTCTTTTTTATGTGCTGGTGGCAGTCCAATTGAAGATGTTTCTACCAACTCTGCTGCTGCTTGCAATCGCTAAACATGAATTAATGGCCCTCTTTGGTCAATCTGGAAGTGATTTGTTTTTCTTTATCCCAATCACTTTGTTGGTACTATAGGCATTCATTACTCACTGAACTTGAATTAAGGAACTCTGTTAATTAATCACTTTACTTGGATGTCAGTATGTTTATAATGTACATATTTGAACGACATGGGAACTGATCGAATATGTGGTCATGAGTTTCAGGGTCAACCGGTCAAGGATGGTAGATAGAATTATGTGAGCATGTCTTTCATGGAGTTACATGCATGTGCTGATGTACATGTAATAGCTCGAGTACCATTATAAGAAATTTAATAGTTATACTTATTTTTTTCACCATATAATGTGCTACCACCATTTACTCTATCCAAATTGCATGTTTTGGAGTTTACATGTAGGCTTATCTACCATGTAAAACTGTGCGGCGCTAAGCAACACAATGGTTGTTTCTCTGGACTCCTGGAAGTTAGTCATGTGATCTCTAAGTTTTTTCGGTCATGCTTTCTACTGATTTCCCTTAATTTTTATTTTGACAGAGACTTAACGTTTCTTAAGTTTGGCGAAAAAAAACTGTTTTACACATTGTTTTTCCTATAAAGATATCGGTACATTCTCTGGCTGAGAACAGTTGCAAGATTCCATGGTCGCCAGTACTCAACAGGAGTGTGATTTATACTGCTACAACTGCTTAACCGTGATGTGAGATATTTTATATAGGTATTATTTGTGTCTTACCTGTTTCAGTAGGCTCCTTTGGGTGATTAGAAATGTAAGCTTTCTAGGGTCAGACAAGAGTCAGTTTGCATGCGGACCATACAAAACTGGGTAATTGCTATCGTTTTTGAAGTAACGTAGGTCTCTGAAGTTTTGAGTTCAAAATAATCATTTTAAATATGTGGAGTAATTGGCAAAGATAAGGGTACATTATATGGGTCAGAACAATGGTAATATGTCCATGGTCATCAACAAGAGTGTGATTTGCATACCTTTGTATGATATTATTAAAGGTATTATTGTTGCTTTGTCGATTTTTGTAGGCTCTTTTGGGCGACAAAAAGGTAAGCTATCTTATAGTTAAACAGTTGGAATAAGTAGAAATCGCACTCTTACAATATATTCTCCGAAGTATTATTTCATTACCAATTTTCCGAAATACTCCCAGCTTTCTTCTTTACCAGGGAATTTCTATCATGATTCCTCTGTTTCCTTGCTTTACCTTGTTAGGTTTTTGTTTCTGTTCATATACAATATGATTTTTTTTCTCTCATATACTCCTTCTGCTAGAAACTTGCTGATTTTAGGGGTGTTGGTACTACTCCAAAGACCGTTTCATAAGAAAACAAGTAGTGGTTGATCGACACTTTGGGATGAGCGTGCATGTGTGGTACGTCTACTCCAGCGACCTACACTTCCTTCACAGATTTGTTCATGCGTTTCTTTTGGTTATTTTGTAACTAACATGAGAATTTTATATATGTATGTAGTACTATAACAAATACAAATTTTTTGCTTCTACGTACTATATCCTACTAGCATATATATATATGGACTACTCACATATGAAATATTTGCAAAATAAAAACAAGCAAAGAAAATGGAGTTTATCATATTGTATTATTATACTTGAGACTTGTTTAACTTTTGTAGGAACGAAAGAAAAGGACAACACTCAAACAAAAGGACAACACTCACAAGGAACCATGATGCTAGCGATCGTGTCATCTGGATATTTAGCCTTCATTTTGTACAACTCATGTCTCATACTAGCATCTTTTAGCTTTCCTTTTTGTAAACGTGATGTATGGTGTCCTCATGGTTATGCTTGGAACAGACTAAAGCCTGTGTATGTGACAATTAATTAATGGAATAAAAAATGTTTGGTGCACCTAATGGAGGATGTCTTCATGATTATTATTAGAACACATGAACTATATATATGTAACAATCAGTACCATTGGTTAATTAAAAGTGTGGTTGGCTAAAAATGTTGATGATTTGTTGGTCGGCAAAAGAAAACAACATCACATTGTTGGTCGGCAATACAAATGTCATCTGAATGTCGGTCGGGAAAGGCTGACACAAAGCCCAACTGAATGTTGGTCGGGAAAGATCCATGGCTACCCCAACACATTGTTGGTCGGGAAAGGCCCATGGCACCCCCAACGAATTGTTGGTCGGGAAAAACCCATGACGGACCCAACAGATTGTTGGTCGGGAATGATACTCCATAGCCATCAAACAGTCGGTCGGGAAAGATATGTCGGTCAGGAAAGGGCTTTCCCGTCTGGACTATTCCCAACAGACACTTTCAGTTGGCAATAATCTTTCCCGACCAACTGTTTGTCATCGAAACCTGTATTTCCAACCAACCTAGTTGTTGGAAATGCAGTGTCGTGGTGTAGTGTGTGCTTCGATCTGAGCACCTGAGCGAGGGGTCGACCGCCGAAAGTGTTAGCCCATGTGGCGGCAAGTCCTAACTTTCACACTCGTTGGCACCTAGGGGCAGTGCGGAATGTTCAACTCCTCAGAAAATGTCATCCAGAAAAGGAGGCCTCAAAGCTGGCAAAACGAGACAGTTCAAGAGAACCCACCCCCCCCCCAATTGTGTTTTTCATACATCGACTCTGAAATCAGCAGATTGAAGTTCAGCAAAGGATAATCCAAGCTCCGGGAAGAATCAAGCAAACGCCACGTCCGTCACCTAGGCTAATCTCCGCCGCCATCTTCCCCCGGCTGTGAGCGTAGTCATTGGCGGACTAAGTTGATTTCCTCCGTCTTCTTCCCAACGCAGTGCATAGGGATGCCACTAGGCGTGGGATGGACCCTTCCGTGTCCTCGGGGGGCCTGGGCGTATACAGCCTCGGCTTGTTATTACGTGAGAGTGTCACTGTGGGGGTGTATTTGGGAGGTCAGGAGGACGCTTTGGCCTCGCATAGGCATAGGCATGTCCCTACCCCCGAGGCATAGGCGCCTGATTCCTTTGGGTCATTGGTGGACCATGTTGATTGCCTCCGTCTTTACCCAGCGCGGAGCATAGGTCATCGACTCAGTGTGGGATGGAGCCCCTTTCGCGTCCTCGGGGGGCCTGGGCATATACAACCTTGGCTCGCTATTACGTGAGAGTATCACGGGATGAAATAGGTTCTGGAAGGATGGAAGGACGATGCAGAGGTGCCACAGGTTGATGCAGGTCTGGCGGGGACTGCACGGAGAATGGGAGGGCGCTCTGGCCTCGCGATGTCTAATCCTTGGGGGCGGTTTGCTCCTTCTCGTGAGACTGGTTGAGGGCTTTTCTACTGCTCTACGTAGGCAAGTCCCAGTCCCACACATTTCCGTTCCATCATGAGGCGCCTCATGGGGCAAGGCCCTGACACCCCTGACACTGACCGAATGTGCATAGACGACACCAGGGTGGCCAAGTGGCTTTGCGACCGGTAAGGCTCCTGAGGCGCGATGCTTAGGAGCCCCCTTTGACGTTCGAGCGGCTCTGCGTTGCCAAGACCCGGTCCCACACATTTCCCAACCGCCGTTGCTTGCGACCGAATAGACGAATGCAACTATGGGGTCAAGCCCTGCCACCCCTGATAACGACCAAATGTCTGTGGACGACATCAAGGGTGGCAGGTGGCCTCATGACCGGTAAGGCTCCTGAGGCTCGATGCTCAGGGGGGCCCTTTTGAACCCCATTTCGTCCTGTTGATTGTGGGCCTGGGGAACCGCGGGGCTTCCCCAAGTCCCGCGACGGAGCAACGCGCACCGGACGGAGCCCCCGAGCGAGGGGGGGGTAGATAGCCCAAAGATGCAAGAAAGGCAAGATGTCGGATTGCCGAATGGATGGCGCAGAAGTTATGGAGGCATGCGTAAATAATATGACGGGCAGAGGCATGCCCTGAACACTTCAAGTTGATGCGCCCAGCAGACGCCCCTAGAGCAGTGAACCAAAAAATTAGCTCGCATAGCTTCTTTGTGCCTAACGGGCGCCTCGTGAGGCCCGGCCCTTGGCGCCCACACTAGCACCGTAGTTGCCTCGGGTGACCCACGCCACTTGTGTCTCATTGCTTTCTCTAACTCGTCCTCCTGAGGCCGGGGACCCGGTTCTTCGCAGTTCCTCTGCGGGGGCGGCGGCTAGCATCATGCCCCGTGTCTTGGGGGCGCCTCCCTGCCAGCGCCTCTTGGGCCCAGTGTTCCGCCATTGGGAGCCCTTGGGTGCGGCTCAAGGGGGACCCCCACAGTGTTCCGTACTCCTGAGGGGGAGGCTCTTCCTCGTCGGGAGGATCAGGTGGTGTCACATAACACGGTACGTAAGGCTCCGTGTAGGTGTTCGATCGACCTCCAAAGTCATTCAGCGACGCGACGATGGCGGTCCCTCTCGGCGGCAATGGGAGGTCCCCCGCCCCTCGATCGCGTTGCTCGGAGTTCTTCTTGTGATGGGCCTCTGCATGAAGCTTCTTGTTCCTGTTGCCGCTGTTGGGTGGTCCTGGCATTGCTCAGTGCAGACTCCTCCCTTGGTACCCTGGCGTGTCTCCAATGCCGTGGTTCAACCACGCCGGCGCCTCTACCGCCCGTTGCTGGCTGCGCCTGAGGGAGCGCTCCTGCCTGGCCGCCCCGAGTTGTCTTGTGTCGGCCTGGTCTTGGTGATGCCCGCCGGTGTGTGCATCGAACGTCCTGCCGTTCTCATCGGCCTCTGGTGGTTGTTGGCATGCTACGCCTCGTGGCTGGCCACCGGAATCTGGAAGAGGAGGAGGGCAGCATGTGATGCATCTCTCTAGGCCCCATCCAGCGCCGGAGGGGCCCGGCCGCGTGCAGGCCCGAGGGCTGGCAGGGGGTGCAAGCCCCCCGCTGCCTGGCGCCTGTGGCCCTGAAGAAGAGTGGGTCAGATGGCCTTCTGGGCGATGGCGATTATCTCCATGATGTGGGCCGCCCTGGCATCGAAGCCCCCTTGTGTCGGTCATTGGTGGACCATCTCGCTCGCCATCTGCAGCGCGTGGTGCATGCTGAGGCCCCCCAAGTTGATGCGGCGCGTCGTAGATGTCAGGGGCACTAGTGGTTGCGGCGGTGGAGACGCTGTTAACGATCTGGTACGAGCCGCCTGGTACCATAACGCCGGTACACGTGCTTCCGGCCTCTGTGGTAGGATGGTTAGAATACAGCTCGACGACGCTCAAAGAAGCTTGTTGAGCACCAGCCATTGGAGCAGAAAGGATTAGGGAATGTGAAGCCCGTAGAAGTCCTTGACACGCCCCCTACGTGGCGCGCCAAATGTCGAATTAATGGCTGCGCAAAACCCTAAAGATTCGAACTCAGGGGCGTGTACGAAGATCTCTCGCAGGCTCGCCTCACCTAGCTTGCTACTCGCATGGGAGGGCAAAGAACTCACTCGATGGTGAGGACGACACAGAACACGACAGTTTACCCAGTTTCGTGCCGTTGAGAAGCGTAATACCCTAGTCCTGCTTTGGTGGATTGCTTCTCGTGGAGGTTTGTGGATGAAATAGTTTAGAGTTCGAGAGCCTCCGGAGACTGGGTGGCCTTCATGAGGTGTGGGTGTGCGAACGAATGGATTGGGTCGAGGATATGGGATGGGATCCCCCTCTACGAAGTAACCTATCCTCTATATTTGGAGGCGGCCTAGGTCTTCTTCCCTCATCTCAAGGGTGGGAAGGGATCCCACAATGACAAATCTTTGAAGGGGAACAGGGGAACATGCTCCCCTGCCCAAAGCTGGTCTTTACGTGCAAAAGTGGGTGCCAGCGCTGTAGGGACGGGCCCAGGTATGACGTATGTCATGTTCTCTCGCGTCGATGGCTTTGTTGCACCAGAATGGAAACCTTTGGGGATGCCTTGGGAACCCGCGGATGTTCTTCTCTCCTTTGCACGAAAGGAGAAACAACACCGTCCTGCAATCCGCTGCTCGCATGTCCTTTCGCCGCGTCATCGTTGACTCCTGAGGCCGGGCCTTGCCTCAGAATATCCGCCACTCTGGAGGTGTCTTGAGGAGTCCCCCTGTGGGTCCTGAAGCTCTTCCTCCTCGCGAGGGCCTTAGCTTGAGTGGTGCCGGGCCTGTTGGTTTTCGGTCGATGAAATGAGCCAACCCTGGGCCGCAAGCAGGCAGGTCTGGGTACCCCCATTCCTAGAACGCCGACACCCAGGCACTACAACGAGAGTTGGTAAGGTACACATCAATAATATGTATATCATATATACCTTGTTTGGTGTTGGACGCCTTCTTGTGGGACAGATACTTGGGGCAATTCCGCTTCGAGTGGCTAGTCCCCTTGCAATGAAAGCACTTAGTGTCTGGCTTGGGTCCAGCCTTGTGTTTCTTCACGGGAGGGGCAACTGCTTTGACACTCTTCTTGGAGTTACCCTTCTTGCCCTTGTCATTCTTCTTCAAACTAGTGGTTTTATTGACAATCAACACTTGATGCTCCTTCTGAATTTCTGACTCAGCAATTTTCAGCATCGCAAACAGCTTGGTGACACATTTATTCATCCCTTGCATGTTATAGTTCATCACAATGCTTTTGTAGATAGGTGGCAATGATTGAAGAATTGTGTTAGTGATTTCCTCTAGCGGGAGAACAATTCTGAACTCACACAGACAGTTGGAATAGCGAGACATTTTGAGTATGTGCTCACTGACTGACCCGTTCTCGTCCATCTTGCAATCATAGAACTTATCGGAGGTCTCATACCACTCGATCTTGGCATTCTTTTCATAATTAAACTTCTACTCCTCGAACATACCATATGCTCCACGATGTTCAAAACAACGTTGAAGTCCCGGTTCTAAGGCATACAAGATAACACATTGAACTATCGACTAATCATCAGAATGATCCTATCAAATGTTCATAACGTCTTCAGACGAATCTGGAGGGGGTGCCAAACCAAGAGGTGCATCAAGGACATAAGCCTTTGGGAAACAGTGAGGACAATCCTCAAATTACGGGACTAGTCTATAAAGTTACTTCCATCATCTTTCAGCTTGGATTTCTCTAGGAACGCATTGAAATTCCGGGGTGCTACTGTGCCTGCCATTGATCTACAAAATAATTTTGCAAATATTACTTAGACTATTGTTCAAGATAATGACTTTAGTTAATCATATAACTAAAAACTCCGAGTAAATTGGCATCCATCTAGTCATTCGCGTATTAAATGATCCAAATTCACCAACCCAAGTCCGATCATCACGTGAGATGAGGTGGTTCCAATGGTGAACATCTTCTAGTTGATCATATCTACTACATGACTCATGTTCGACCTTTCGGTCTCTTGTGTTTTGAGGCCATGTCTGTACATCCTATGCTCGTCAAGTTTAACCTGACTGTTTCGGATGTGCAAAACTGGCTTGCACCCATTGTATGTGAACGTAGAGTCTATCACACGCAATCTTCACCTCGTGCTTCAAAACGACGAACTTTCGCAATGGTGCACACTCGGGGAGAACACAATATTATCTTGAAATTTTAGTGAGGGATCACCTTATAATGCTACCATCGTCCTAAGCAAAATAAGATGCATAAAAGGAGTAACATCTCATGCAAATCATAAGTGACATGATATGGCCATGAACTTATACATTTGATCTCCATCTCCAAAGCATCGGCATGAGCTCCATCGTAACGGGCATAACACCATGATCTCCATCATCGTGTTGTTGTCAGGGTTGTCACTCCAACCATGCATCTACTACTATTGCTACTGTTTAGCGATAAAGTAAAGAATTACATTGCGCTTAATGATTGACATGCAAGTCACACAATAATGATAGACAACCCTATGGCTCCTACCGGTTGCCGTATGAATCAACATGCAATTCGATATTACCTATTACAACATGATAAGCTCACACATCAAATATATTTCATCATGTCTTTGGCTGTATCATATCACAACATACCCTGCAAAAACAAGTTTGACGTCCTCTAATTTGTTGTTGCATGTTTTACGTGGTTGCTATGGGTATCTAGAAAGAACGACACTTACCTACGCGAAACCACAATGGTGATATGCAAGTTGGTATTTAACCTTCTACAAGGACGACCTTCGTTGAATCAAATTCAACTAAGGTGGGAGAGATAGACACCCGCCAGCCATCTTATGCAACAAAGTTACATGTGAGTCGATGGAACAGGAATCTCATACGTGGACGAGTAAAGTTGGTCTGGGCTGCTTCATCCCACAATAATGCCGAATCAAGAAAAGACTAAGGAAGTAAGAAATGTGAATATCAACACCAACAAACTCATTTGTGTTCTACTCGTGATGTCATAGACCTAGCTCATGATGCCACTGTTGGGAAACAAAACAATTCCTACACTCACCAAGATCAATCTAGGAGATGCACATCTACGAGAGGAGAGATTCTATCTACATACCCTTGTAGATCACTAAGAGGAAGCATTAAAGAATGTGGTTGATGTAGTGGAATGTTTTCGTGATCTAATCATGATCCGTCCAACGAACTCCTGATCGAGCACCGAACGAACGACACCTCCACGTTCAGCACAGGTCCAGCTTGATAACTTCTCCGCCTCCTTGATCCAACCAGAAAGGGCGGAGTGGTAGATAAGTTCCCCGGTAGCATGACGACATGACGGTGGTGGAGGTGGAGCTATCATGGCTGGGCTTAGCCAAGTATTACCGAAACAATCTAGAAGATAAAACGATCTAGAGGGAGAGGGAGTGGCTGTGTTGTGGCTTATGGTGTTGCAGCCCTCCCTCCCCTGTCATACATAGGAGGAGAGGAGGGGGCTGGTCAGCCTAGGCTCCCACCTTATGAGGGGGTGCTGCCAAGGGGAGGGGCAGCAGTCCTAGGGTTGCCTTGCCACCCAAGGCAAGGGTGGCTATCCCCTAGTGGTCTTAGCCCTCCTCCTCCTACCGCATGGGCCTTGGTGGGAGGGGCGGCCAGCCCAGTAGGCAATAGTGTTCCCCCTCTCACAGCCCATGGGGTCCTCTTGGGCAGTTGGACCCTCTCGTTGGACCCCTGAAACACTTCCATCACAAAATCGGCATGTTCCGGTACTTTTCTAGACCTCAGATACCAACTTTCCATATATAAATCTTTACCTCCGAACCATTTTGGAGCTCCTCGTGATGTTCGGGATCTCACCTGGGACTCCGAACAACTTTCCTTTACCATCACACATAACTCCTTAACATCAAATCATCACTGAACCTTAAGTGTGTAGACCTTGCGGGGTCGAGAACTATGCACACAAGACCGAGACACTCTCCGGTCAATAACCAATAGTGGGATCTGGATGTCCATATTGGATCCTACATATTCTATGAAGATTTTTATCGGTCGGACCACGATGTCAAGGATTCAATCAATCATGTATACAGTTCCCTTTGTCCATCGGTATGTTACTTGCCCGAGATTCGATCGTTGGTATATCCATACCTAGTTCAATCTCGTTACCGGCAAGTCTCTTTACTCGTTCCGTAATACAAGACCCCATGGATAACTCCTTAGTCATATTTCTTGCAAGGTCATTATGATGTTTTATTACTGAATGGGCCCTGAGATACCTCTCTGTCACACGGAGTGACAAATCCCATTCTTGATCCATGCCAACTCAACACACACTCTCAGATATACTTGTAGAGCATCTTTATAGTCACCCAGTTACGTTGTGACGTTTGATACACACAAGGTAGTCCTCCGGTGTTAGTGAGTTGCATGATCTCATGGTCATAGGAACAGATACTTGACATGCAGAAAAACAATAGCAATAAACTAACACGGTCACATGCTACGTTCATAGTTTGGGTCTTGTGCATCACATCATTCTCCTAGTGATGTGATCCCATTATAAAATGACAACTCATGTCTATAGGCAGGAAACCTTGACCATCTTTGATCAACGAGCTAGCCCATTAGAGGCTTACTAGGAACACAGTATTGTTTATGTACCCACACATGTATTTGAGTTTCCATTCAATCCAATTCTAGCCTGGATAATAAACTATTTTCATGAACAAGGAAATATAATAAAAACCACTTTATTATTGTCTCTCGGGCATATTTCCAACACACACATGTGGGGGGAGTCCAGCTATGGGATGTGGAGGATCCACCGCGACCGTCGTGTAGGAGCGGCTAGCCCCGGTGCAACGAGGCAGACAAGTAGTAGACGATGGCATCTGCGCGGAGGGCAGATACATGTTGATGGCGATCGACAACTTGACGGCAGGAAGTGATGGTAAAGACGGTTTTGCAAGGGCCTACGAAAGAAATCCTGCCCAAGGAGCCTTCATAATCCTTCGTAAGAAAGCCCGCGTGAAAGATTCCTATCCCTGATGCTTGTGTGCATGCATGGGCTCGATGTCTGGGATCAACGGGACTTCAATATCTTGGGACGTCGCTGCTGAACTCGGCTCCCGAACTGTGCCAGATACCACTTAGGTAGACATCACCGGTGAGCATGCATGATTGGCCAAGGAGGACACCGTCGGGATACATCGAGGAACTGTCCAAGGACAGACGATGGCGTGACCCTACGCGGCGGCGGAGTGATACTTGTGATGTTCGTGGGTTTTCAGTGAAGGGGAACGGGTAATCACAGCATAATGTGGGTAAGTATTTCCCTCGATTAAGAAGCCAAGGTTTATTGAACCAATAGGAATATCAATCCTCAACCATCTTCAGCAACTGCACAAAAAGAGAAAACAATTTACACCCAACACGGGCAAGAGGGTTGTCAATCCCATTGATCTCGTTATTTGCAAGCGAATGAGGTGTCTAGATAATTGTAGATAATTATAACTTGCAAAATAAAATAAAAGACAAATAATAACAGTGAGGAAATTATAAGTTTTCTGAATATATAAGTGAATAGACCCGGTGGCTATAGTGTTCTCTAGTGGCATCTCTCATGAAAGCAACATATGGTGAGTAAACAAATTACTCTTGGGAAATTGATAGAATAGTAGATAGTTATGTGATTTTCACGGTACTGATCATGTGTATATAGGCATCACGTCCATAAGAAAATAGTACGACTCCTGCCTGCGCCACTACTATTACTCCACCCATTGACCGCTATCTAGCATGTATCTAGAGTATTAAGTAAAACACAGTAATGCTTGGAGGATGATGATATGATGTAGACAAAGTAAACTCAACCAATATGAAGAACCCCATCATTTTATCCTTAGTGGAAGCAACATAAAGACGCAAATTGTCCCCTTTTGTCACTGGGATATAGAAACTCGCCATGTTGAATCCACTACAACGCAACCCTCTCATTAAAGAAATACCAAACTACTTGGCCAAAGTAATTCAACAGATCGGAGAAAATTACGAAGTTATGATGATCATGCAAATAAGAATCATAAAACTCAGAGAAGACTCAAATATTTTTCATGAATAATCTGAACATAAACCCGCAATTCATCGGATCCCAAAAAACACACCGTACAAAAGAATTGCATCACATAGATCAAAGTGAAGATGCGATGATTGTTGTATTGAATATCAAGAGAGAGAGAGAGATAGCCATCTAGATAGTAACTACGGACCCATAGGTCTATGGTGAACTACTCACATCATCACGAGCAACAATATTGATGAGGAGGCCCTTCATGATCAATACCCGTCAGGTAGGGTGCCGGAACCGAGATCCGGATGGGATCACCATGGAACCGAGACTTTCAGCGGTGTAAAAAGTGTTTGGACATGATCTTCAGGGTTTTTGGAATATTTGTGAACATAAGGCGAGAGAACGGAGCAAGAGGGGCCCCCAGGGAGGCACAAGCCATCAGGGCACAACCACCCCCCTGGTCGTGCCCTGTTGTCTTGTGACTCTCTCGTATGGCTTGACGTCTACTCTAGAAATTCTAGATCTTATTTTGGTCCAGAAAAATCATAAAAACGTTTAGTGGCAATTGGACTTCGTTTGGTACTGAAAACCTAAAAAACAGAAACACGAAGAAAATAGCAACTGGCCATGGGTACTAGATTAATAGGTTAGTGCTCCAAAATAATATAAATTTATGAATTATGACCCAAAAATTATCCTAGGATGAAAACATAATAGCATGGAACAACCAAAAATTGTAGATACGTTGCAGACGTATCAAGCATCCCCAAGCTTAATTCCTGCTCGTATTCGAGTAGCTAAATTGTAAAAACAGAATTTTTGACGTGACATGCTATCCTATATTTAATTTTTTTACATGTATGCTCATTTAGAAATGTTCGATTAATAAACATCAACATAGTAATAATTATAAGCACAAGCAACAAAATAATCTATGTTTCAAAGCATACAATCCTAAAAGATTGTTTACCCCCATTCATCTTTCATGTTAGCAAAGCATGGCTCCGTCTTCACCACATTAATACAAATGATAAGAACCACGATGTCCAAGTCAGGAAATTGTATCATATATTTTCAAAGTGACTCAACTTTTTATTCTTCACGCAATACAGGAGCATGGGCCATGGGCATAGCATAAGGTGGTAGATATCAAAGGGGTAAAAGTGGAGAAGATAGACTCACATCATCTCAGTGTACCAGCGGGCTATGGAGATGCCCATCGGTATATGTCAATGCAAGGAATAGGGATTGCCATGCAAATGATGCACTAGAGATATAAGTGTATGAAAGCTCAAATGAAGCTAAGTGGGGTGTGCATCCAACTTTCCTGCTCATGAAGACCTCGGGTATTTGAGGAAGACCGTCATCGGAATATGCCAGCCAATTTTATAATAATTATAATATCATACTCACTAGCATATGGAAATCACATATCATGAGACTCTCTCTATGAGGAACATGGTGCCACTTTTAGGCACAAGTGTGGTAAAGGATAGTACCAAAGTCCTTTTTCTCTTTTTCTCTCATTCATTTTTCATCACTATTTTATGGTGGGCTCATTTCGCCTCCCCCATTTTTAATTTTCAACCGAAGTATCTTCCCGACTTTTCAGGGAATCATAGTCTCCATCATCCTTTCCTAACTCGGACAATGCTTTCAGAGGGGTGGCAGCCACCTTTGGGCCAGCCCAAGCCCTTGGCCGCATGGGGCCGTGGAGGGACGGGCGTCCAACCCACCCGGCACTGGTGTGCCACCTCTCTCATCTCATGGGGCCCTCCGAGATAGGTGTACACTCTTGGTCGACCCCCGAAACTCCTTCCCGCACTTCCCACGAAATCCATAAAATCAAGAAACTATTCCGAAAAACGAATAGCAACTTCCCATATATGAATATTTGCCTCCGGACCATTCTCAAGCTCCTCGTCATGTCCGAGATATCATCTAGGACTGATGGGGTTATAGTCCCAGGGTAGGGTCATAGGTCTGCCCTATAGGTCCTACCCAAGGACTACCCTACGTAGAAGACAAGGCCCTTAGATAGTTCCGACTGAACTAAGGGCACCCCCATCATCCAGTAGGAGATGATCCACTCGGAGCATCTTTAACGTACCGACTGGAATCCACTCTGTACATCGTAACCTCCCAGGAGGGCAACGGTCATACGTTTTCATACGCCATTATTAGCATTTAAAGCTTACATTACTTGTAACGTAAGCATTTACTCTCCACTATTCCACCCTTGTCCACCGGGCCATTATGAAGGGCAGCACACTCTATATAAGCCGCCCTTCCCCACGGTGCAAGGGTTGGCACTTGGTGTAATCCTATAATCCACTCGGCACAAAGCTCCCAAGAGCACTGAGACGTAGGGCTTTTACCTCGACCGTAGAGGGGCCTGAACTCATACATCCTCACCGTAGCTAAGGCTCTGCCCATATACTTTAAAACCCCATACTTCTACTGTCCGACTTATACCCACGACAGTTGGCGCCCACCGTGGGGCAGGCGTCTAAGCGACTTCCGGCGAGTTTGCGATTTCATCTTTTCGTCATGTCGTCCGGCGGAGATCTGTGCATGGGTCATGAGATCCTCTTCGGTGCCCTCTCCTTCATCGACGATGATTCGGCATGGCTTCCGGATGCGCACCTCGACGTCAAGGCGCTTCCCAGTCGCAGGGCTACGCACTTTCGTGCCAGTTCCTGCGGTGTTCTTCTTTTCCAGCCATCGACCCCGGTGTCGATCTTCGCCCACGTCACGCGCCGCAACAAGCGATCCCCTCGTCCGCGGCTCCAGCGTTGGGTGTGACACGCCCAGGCGCGACAAAACGCGTCCTCTCAAGTGGCGGTGCTTGAATCGGATGTGGTCCCACCGTCATCCCAGTGCTTGGAGTCAGTTCTGACTGATCTACCTTCCGAGTATCCGGGTCGCGGGCCTGTAGCCGAAGTTCTCATGGCTGATTCCCACGAAAGTCCCCTCGGGACTGGGCGGAACGAGCGTGAGTTTGGATTATCATCCGGTGCTCGTCGTCAGCACCATCGTTCTTCCAGTCGACGCACTCGCTAGAGCAACGTCGAGGTGTTCCGCACACCCATCCTCAACTTGGCTGCGGCCGCCAGGATAGCCAATTTTCTCCAGCCGACTGATTCAGAGGCTGATAGAGGAATCGAGGAGATCCGTGCCTTGTTGCATACGACGCAGCAGCAAAATTCGGCGGTCTCCCAGTCGCACAACAGGATCCACAACAGTTCTGTTCAAGAGAACACGCATCGGTCGGTTTTCAGTCCCGACTCTCACCAGCGACGCAGAGGGGGCAGCCGTTCCAGGGACCCGAGTTGGAATCCGCTTCCCATTCGGTCTCATCCCGAAGATCGTCGCCGTTCGCGTACTCCTCTGTGGTGTGGGCCTCACGGGCCCCGGCATTACGATGACCGTCGTTCGGGCGGTGGCGCGCATGATCCAAGGCCTGATGCAAGAGGGTACATCGCCCAGAAGAAGGTCGACAGAAGCCGAGCCCACCGTGATGGTCACGATAGAGACCGTCCGAGTGGAAGCAAGACCGTTGTTTCTGGCCCCGAGTGCTTCAGTCGGGCCATTCGCTCAGCTGACATCCCTCCCAAGTTCCGATTGGCGACGGGACTCAGCAAATTCACAGGAGTGTCCAAACCAGAAACTTGGTTGGACGACTACAGAGTGGCGGTCCAGATCGGTGGCGGAGATGACCATGTCGCCATGAAACATCTCCCACTGATGCTCGACGGTTCGGCGCGAGCTTGGCTAAACTAGTTCGCTCCGTCAAGCATCTACAGTTGGGCAGATCTGGCCCGAGTCTTCATCAGGACCTTCGAGGGTACGTGCAAACGCCCTGCTTGTCTCGTAGAGCTTAAGCATTGTGTCGAGAAGCACAACGAGCCCTTGCGCGATTTCATTCAGCGCCGGACGACCCTCTACCACATGGTGGAGAACGTCACAGAGCAACAAGCAGTCGGCGCCTTCAAGGCAGGCGTTCGGTACAGAGATCTGTACTTGAAGATTGGTCGGACAGGCGACATCTCCATGAGCAAGATGATGGAGATAGACGCGCGCTATGCAAATGGCGAAGAGGAGGACCGCATACGTAGCGACAAGCATAAGTCAGTCGCCGATGGAGATGGGAACAACAGTCAGAAGCAGAAGCAGAAAGCTCAATCCACTCCGCAGGCAGAGGCAGCAGCCGTTACAAATGCCAAGTTCAAAGGCAAGGGGAAAGCACAGTACACCCCCAAGAAGAGGCAATGAGGAAATTCCATCCTAGATCAACCGTGTCCAATCCACATGAAGACGGATGAAGAAGGCAATGTCATATTGCCGAAGCATACCACTCGGCAGTGTTGCCTCCTGATCCAAGGATTCGGCGAAGGACAGCCGAGTGAGAAGGACACCGAGCAGGATGATGTAGACAAGGAGGATCCGTTCCCCCAAGTCCATGCAACGTTGATGATTTTTGCTGATGTGGAAAGCAAAAGTCGACTGAAGCTGGTCAACAGGGAGGTAAACATGGCAACCCCATCCACTCCCACGTTCCTCAAGTGGTCACTCACTGCGATCACCTTTGATCAGTCAGACCACCCAGCACACGTACCCACCCCAGGGAGGCAGGCTCTGGTCGTCGACCCGGTAGTGGAAGGAATTAGGCTGCGCAAAGTCCTCATGGATGGCGGCTGCGGCTTGAATGTCATGTACGCCGACACTCTCAAGGGAATGGGCATTCCGATGTCCAAACTTACCGAGAGCAGTATGCAGTTCCACGGAGTCTTCCCAGGAAGAAAGGCCAAATCCCTCGGCCAGATTGCGTTGGATGTCGTCTTCGGCTCTGACAAGAACTTCCGCAAGGAGAACCTGACATTCAAGGTGGTAGACTTCCAGAGTGCATACCATGCGATTCTGGGCCGTCCGGCATATGCGCGTTTCATGGCCCATCCATGTTACGTCTATTTGAAGCTGAAGATGCCCAGTCTCAAAGGTGTGATTACTGTCACAGGCAATCGGCAGCGGGCCGAGGAGTGTCTGCAGCAGGGGTCGAGAATTGCCGATCATCAGATGGCTATACTCGAGCTGGATGAGTACAAGAAGACCGCCGACCCTGCCGACCTGATGCGTTCAAAGAAGCTAGCTTCCGAGTCCCCATTCCAGTCGGCGGGAGACACGAAGAAAGTCAGCATCCACCCGATGGACGACGCCGCCGCACCGACAAACTTCTCCACCACCCTTGATCCAAAATAGGAAGCCGAGCTCATCCAATTCCTCCGTGAGAACTGGGACATTTTTGCATGGAAGCCTGCTGACATGCCAGGTGTACCCAGGGAGTTGGCTGAGCACCGACTGCATCTGGATCCTGCCGCTCGGCCCGTCCGAGAACGCCTGCGTCGGTCCGCCGCGCACAAGAGGAAAGCAATCGGAGAGGAGGTGGCTAAACTTTTGGCAGCCAACTTCATTCGCGAGGTACACCACTTCGAGTGGCTCGCTAATGTTGTCATGGTGCCCAAGAAGGACAAGTCTCTCCGTATGTGCATCGATTTCAAGCATCTCAATAAGGTCTGTCCGAAAGACCACTTCCCGCTCCCCGGCATTGATCAAATCGTTGATTCGACTGCGGGTTGCGAGCGTTTTTCCTTCCTTGATGCCTATTCGGGCTATCATCAGATCCGTCTGTATGGTCCAGATGAATTAAAAACAGCCTTCATGACCCCATTCGGGTGTTTCTGTTACATCACTATGCCATTCGGTTTGAAGAATGCAGGAGCAACTTTTATGCGCATGATCCAAAAATGCCTCCTAGACTAGATCGGTCGAAATGTGGAGGCATATATGGACGATATCATAGTCAAGTCACACAAAGGTTCCGACCTACTGACTGACTTGGCAGAAACATTCACCAACCTACGTAGGTACGATATCAAGCTTAACCGAGCCAAGTGTTCAGTCGGCGTTCCCAGCAGGAAGTTACTCGGTTTCTTCGTTTCTGAACGAGGGATCCATGTCAACCCCGAAAAGATCAGGACCATTGTCCGAGTGTAGCGGCCGGCAAGAGTACATGATGCTCAAAGGCTCACAGGTTGCCTAGCGGCTTTGAGCAGGTTTATCGCTCGACTCGGCGAGAAGGAGTTACCTCTGTACCGACTCATGAAGAAGTCAGATACCTTCGAGTGGACAGACGAAGCCCAAATCGCATTCGACGACCTCAAAGCCCTGCTTTCCACCCAGCCGGTTCTTACTGCCCTGCTTAGGAAAGAACCCTTTCTTGTGTACATCGCGCCTACAAATCAAGTCGTCAACATCGTTCTGACAGTTGAACACGAAGAAGAAGGCAAACCGTACAAGGTTTAGCAGCCAGTATATTATGTTTCCGAAGTCCTGACTCCTTCCAAGCAGAGGTATCCCCATTATCAGAAGCTTATTCATGGGATCTACATGACTACAAAGAAGGTGGCTCATTATTTCCAAGACCACTCGGTATCTGTTATATCTGATGCTCCGTTGTTGGAAATTCTCCACAGTCGGGACGCATCAGGCCGAGTGGCAAAGTGAGCAATGGAGATGCTATACTGCGACATCAAGTTCGAAGCCAAGAAAGCTATAAAGTCTCAAGCTCTTGCTGACTTCATAGAAGAATGGGTAGAACAACAGCAACTGACTCACATCTACTCGGCTCATTGGACCATGTTCTTCGATGGGTCCAAGATGTTGAATGGCTCCGGCGCCGGCGTAGTGCTCATATCCCCAAAAGGTGATAAACTCAAGTATGTGTTGCAGATCCATTTTGATTCTTCCAACAACGAAGCAGCGTACGAAGCTCTCCTTTACGGGTTGCGCATGGCCATCACACTCGGCGTCCGTTGCCTGATGGTCTATGGCGACACAGATCTAGTGGTTAATCAAGTAATGAAGGAGTGGGATGTAAGGAACCCCACCATGACTGCATACTGCAACGCAATAAGGAAGCTCGAGGAGAAGTCCGAAGGCTTGGAACTTCACCATGTTCCCCGACTGAAAAACCAAGTAGCAGATGAATTGGCAAAACTTGGAGCCACTCGGAGACCGGTCCCGAGTGATGTCTGCCACGAGCACCTACACCTCCCCTCGGTGAAACAAGATCCTTTTACAAAGGAACCAGTACAACTGAAGAGCTCAACAGATCAGACTGAAGTCCAGGTCCCCGCTGTGGTTGATTTGATCATCGAGATTCTAGCTGTCATTCCCGAGTGGACTGTGTTGTTCGTTGCGTACATCGTGAGGCAAGAGTTACCACAAGACGAAGTCCAAGCTAGGCAGATCGTTCACAGGTCGAAGTCCTTCACCGTCATTGATGACCAGTTATACAGGGAAAGTGTTTCAGGCGTCCTTCAGCGGTGTATCTCTCCTGACGAGGGGCAGTTAATCTTGGAAGAAATTCACTCGGGAACCTGCGGTCATCATGCCTCGTCAAGGGCAATCATCGCCAAAGCATTGAGAGCTGGTTTCTTCTGGTTGCAGGCGAACGAAATGGCAAAAGATATGGTCGACAATTGCGAAGGTTGTCAGTTCTATTCAAACAAGTCCCACAAGCCAACGTGTGCGCTGAAGACAATTCCTCTCGCTTGGCCATTCGCCGTGTGGGGATTGGATACTGTCGGACCATTCACAACAGGCCAAGGGGGATTCACTCATCTACTGGTAGCAGTCGACAAGTTTACCAAGTGGATTGAAGCCAAGCCTATCAAGAAGCTTGATGCCCTTACGACCATCAAATTTATCAGAGACATCATCGGCAGATACGGGGTTCCGCACAGCAAAATCACCGACAATGGCACAAACTTTGACTCGGACAGGTTCAAAGATTTTTGCAAAGACCAACGTATCCGAGTGGATTTTGCATCCGTCGCGCACTCCCAAACAAATGGGCAAGCAGAACGGGCGAATGGACTTATTCTTGAAGGGTTGAAGCCTCGACTACTGCGACAAGTTGGACATGCCGCCGGCGCATGGGTCACCGAGCTGCCTTCGGTGCTGTGGGGCCTCTGCACAACTCCGAATAGATCGACAGGGCGATCCCCATTTTTCCTTGTTTATGGATCAGAGGCGGTCCTTCCGAGTGACTTGCTTCACAACTCTCCACGAGTCGAACTCTTCTCCGAAGCCGAAGCAGAGCAAGCCAGGCAAGACGGACTGGACCTTTTAGAAGAGGAGCGCGAGATGGCACTGATCCGTTCAACAATTTATCAACAAGATCAGCGGCGATTTCATGCGCGGCACGTCAGGAGCCGCACATTCCAAGCAGGCGACCTGGTGCTCCGTGTGGATCAACAGAGACCACACAAGTTGGCTCCCGCCTGGGAGGGACCGTTCATCATCTCTAAGGTGCTGAACAACGGAGCATATCGACTCTACAACCTCGACAGGGAAACGGACGAGCCGCGAGCATGGAAGGGAGATCTACTGAAGCGCTTCTACACATAACCGCCGACAGAGACAATGTAAAGAACAAGTATCATCGAAGTAATACAAAGAAGATTGATTTCTTGCCGATTCAAAATTCTTCCGCGTTTGCAGACTCCGGTCTAGAAAACTAACTCCGAGTGTGCACTAAAAGTCACGCTTGGGGACTTAGCTGCAACCCAGAGTCGCCTAAGTACAAACTCGCTCTTAGTGTGCACTAAAAGTCGTACTCGGAGACTTAGCTGCGACCCAGAGTCGCCTAAGTACGAACTCGCTCCGAGTGTGCACTAAAAGTCGCACTCGGAGACTGCTGCGACCCAGAATCGCCTAAGCACAAACTCGCTCCAAGTGTGCACTAAAGGTCACACTCGAAGACTTAGCTGTGACCCAGAGTCACCTAAGTACAAACTCGCTCCGAGTGTGCACTAAAAATCACACTCGGAGACTTAGCTGCGACCCAGAGTCGCCTAAGTACAAACTCGCTCCGAGTGTGCACTAAAAGTCACACTCGGAGACTTAGTTGCGACCCAGAATCGCCTAAGTGAACAACTCACTCCGATTGTGCACTAAAAGTCACACTCGGAGACTTAGCTACGACCTAGAATCGCCTAAGTAAACAACTCACTCCGAGTGTGCATGAAAAGTCACACTCGGAGACATAGCTGCGACTCAGAGTCGCCTAAGTACAAACTCGCTCCGAGTGTGCACTAAAAGTAACACTCGGAGACTTAGCTGCGACCCAGAATTGCCTAAGTAAATAACTCACTCCGAGTCTGCATGAAAAGTCACACTCGGAGACTTAGCTGCGACCCAGAATCGCCTAAGTACAAAGTCGCTCCGAGTGTGCACTAAAAGTCACACTCGGAGACTTAGCTGCGACCCAGAGTCGCCTAAGTACAAACTCGCTCCAAGTGTGCACTACAATTCACACTCGGAGACTTAGCTGCGACCCAGAATCGCCTAAGTAAACAACTCACTCCGAGTGTGCACGAAAAGTCACACTCGGGGACTTAGCTGCGACTCAGAGTCGCCTAAGTAAAAAGCTTCCCCCGAGTGTATACTCGAGATACACTCGGTGGCTTAGCAGACTCTCATTGAGGCTCATGTGGATGTGAAGACAACTGACAACTACATGAGTAACAACTCGCTCCGAGTGTGCTCGAAAAGTCACACTCGGGGACTTAGCTACGACCCAGAGTCGCCTAAGTAAACAACTCACTCCGAGTGCGCACTAACAGTCACACTGGGGACTTAGCTGCGACCCAGAGTCGCCTAAGTAAACAACTCGCTCCGAGTGTGCACCAAAAGTCACATTCGGGGACTTAGCCGCGACCCAGAGTCGCCTAAGTAAAAACTCACTCCGAGTGTGCAGCAAAAGTCACACTCGGAGACTTAGATGCGAACCAGAGTCGCCTAAGTAAAAAGCTTCCTCCGAGTGGTCACTCGAGATGCACTCGGAGGCTTAGCAGACCCTCATTGAGGCTCATGTGGATGTGAAGACAACTGACAACTACATGCTCTGCATGGTTGCCATTGGCTTCACCAAGAGATGCGCAAACAAAAACCACGAGCCAAAATCGTGTCAAAAAAAATTCAGCGCAAAAGAGCAAAAGATCCGATTCGAATTCAAGCTGGATCTGCGATCAGTCGGCTCGGTGTGAATCAAGTTTATCCACACCGAACCACGAGTGTACCGGCCAACAGCAGTGGCCAAAGTTTAATACAGACTCCACTCGGCATACGGAGGTAAATGTGCGTTCAACATAAAGTTTATCAAGCGTCGCCGGGACTGGCGGGCTCCACAAAGGTGTCGAGGTCGAGTCCATCTGTAATCCGAATAGCTGTGTCGAGGAAGGTCTCCATGAAATCTTCAAATCGAAGCTTCTTGGTGTTGGCGACCTGCAACGTCTTCAGCTTGTCTTCACGGGCTTCCTTGCAGTGCACTCGGACCAGAGACAGCGACACGTCCGCACCACACCGAGCCGCAGACTTCTTCCATGCCAGCACTCTGCTTGGAACGTCCTCCAGTCGAGTCATCAACCCCTCTATTTCGTTCCGGGAGTCGTCTTCAGGCCACAGCTCCTTGTCGATTCGGCCGACAACTCTTCTCAGGCGACCAATGAAAGGGCCCACCCTGTTAAGGCGAGAATGCACTCGGAACATATCCCAGTTAGCTTCATTTCCGAGTGGGACATTCGGAACAAGCGACCGTTCAATTTTGGCGGTTTTGGCCTCAACGTCCCGACAGAAATCTGCAAAGAAAAGGCAAGCGGAAAATAAGCGCGGAGTGAACTTCAAAGTCAAAAAGCACTCGGCAAGAACTTACCACCAAGAAGTGCGACCATCTTCTTCGCCCAGTCGCCGACGTAGTTCTCCTGTGCTCTGCACCGAGTGTTCATTACCGTCAGCTGGCCCATCCATTCGGATCTCTCCCTCTTCATTTTTTCCACCTCGGCTAGCAGTGCCTTGTTGGCCTCCCGAGACTCCTCCAAAGATTTCTCTCGGTCAGCGAGAGCCTTCTTCACGCCAACCAGGTCATTCACAGCCACCTCCAAATCCGCAGCAAGTTGAGTCTTCTCAGCCTTTAAAGCATTGCATGCCGATCCCATTTCACAAGTCTTCTGTCAAAGAGACACAAAGGGAGGATCAGACACAATCAACAAAGAAAAAGTCTCGACAGATATTACAAAACAATCAAAACTCAAGATTCTTCAGACCCGGGCCGATGCAAGCAATCGACAGCGGTCTCGGGGACTACACCCAGTGGGTTCACTAAGAGTGACCCCACTGGTATGAAGCTCGAACAGGTCGGTCCTATTGATCTCCATAGCAAACCAACAACACTACTCTCGGGGACTACACCCAGTGGGTGCACTCGGCATGCCCCCACTGGTACCATTTGGGTAGATCAGCTCTTATTTGTTCAGATTATGGAAAAGACATATAAAGACAACTGCCGGTGCAAGCACTCGGCAGATGTCTCGGGGACTACACCCACTGGGTTCACTCGTAGTGAACCCACTGAAAAACCAACCTATTGCATCCGAGTACCTCGCTGAAACCCCAAGTGGGTACCAAGAGGACTGTAAACACTTATTAGCGCACTTACTCAGATATCGTCTCGAAGCTCCAAGCTCTTCTTGTACAGGGATGCGATGGAGTCATACGCTCCCTTGGCGTCGCCCACCATCAGCTCCACCTGCACCATAGCGTCCTTGGCGGCTCCTACCTGATCTTCCGAGAGGTGTCGGGCGTCATATTGAACAGCCGACGGTCCCGGCGCGGCGGAAGGCTCCCTGGGCATCCCGAGCTCCGCTCCAGTCGGTTCCGCCGTGAGGGCCACCGTCTCAGTCGGCGGCACGTTCATGGCGGGATTGGCAGCAGGTTGGGTAACCCCAGGGATAGCCGCCAAAGCTGGCTCCGACCTCCTTTGATCGTCGTCATCCAGATGGATCACCTCCGAAGGAAGCCCGACTGAACAAAATAAAATTACAGAAAAGGTCAAGATCAAAGACAACACTCGCGAAACAGTTTTACAGCTCTCGGAGTCGTGACAACGTACCTTGCTGGGACGTGGCAGCGTTATCCGTGTCCATGGGTTCATCGTCCTGGCGCGGCGGAGAGGTGGCGGAGGTAGCAGCTCTGTTGAGTGAAATCCACTCGACGGATAAACATGAGTTCCCAAAAAGAGGAGTTCAATCGGACACTGAAGGAAGATGAAAGAGTAAAGATACTTACGCTGAGGCGACCGGAACAGCGATCCTCATCCGGGGCAAGGCTTTCCGAGGTTTAGGCCCACTAGGTTTAGCCACCTTGGACGGCTGGTTCACGGGCTCGACAGAAGCACCCCTGGTTCTCTTCACACTCTGAGCACTCGGAGCCACGGGAGGAGCTGGCGGAGCACTCGGGGCCGGAGGAGGAGCCGGTGGAGCAGCGGGGTCATGACGGCGCTTGGTTCGGTGCTCTGGTGATGAGGGTGACGAGCTCTGCTCTCCACTCTCCTCCTCCTCCTCTTCCGTCTCCTCCTCCGTCTCCCCACTGTCTGAGACGTACTCGGCGCTATCCGCGCTGACCTCCTCTTCCTCGACTAGATTCCCGTTCGAGACTGTAGAATGCCAGTTTGTCCACTCCTGCACAAAACACAGTCGGCAACGTCAGTCAGCAAGACAAGAAAAGCAATAATGCTGAGAAGGATAAAAGCACTCGACAACATGTACTCACCTCATTCGGAGGACGATTTTCGGCGCGAAAGGGCTTCACCTGCCGGGCTCCCACAGGGTTATCACACGTGCCTGTGATGCTGCGGACCCACGCACTCACAGTCTCCCCGCTCACGTCCTTTGGATGAGACCGAATGGTATCCGAAGGCCCCGTGTAATGCCACATAGCATGGTCTCCGGCCTGCAGTGGCTGCATGCGCCGACCCAGAAAAGTCTCCAGCAGGTCCATGCCGGTGACTCCCCTCCGGACGACGGCTATCAGCGCGTCGACCAAAGGCTGGATCTGGGTTCTTTCTCCCTTAGAGAGCGCAAGCTTCCTGGGAGGGCCCGGACGGTCTAAACTGAAAGGTGGCAACCCACTCGAAGCATTCGGACAAGCAATGTCCTGGCAATAGAACCAGGATGATTGCCAGTTCCTAACTGACTCGGATAGCTGGAGGGAGGGATAACTACTCTTTGTTTTCTTCTGGAAGCTTAAACCCCCGCAGAGCTGGAGGATGTGTGTCTTATCATTCGACTGGCTAAGCTTCTTAACAGTTTGGGATCTAGCAGAGAAGACATATTTAAAGAGGCCCCAGTGGGGAGGACATCCTATGAAGCACTCGCAGAGGGTGACGAACGCGGAAAGATGAGCTATTGCATTCGGAGGAAAGTGATGGAGTTGCGCCCCGAAGTAATTCATGATACCTCGGAAGAAAGGATGAGGAGGCAAGGAGAAACCTATGGCCACGTGGCTGAGTAGCAGAACGCGCTCCCCCTCCTTCGGCGCCGGCTCCGTCTCAGCTTCCGGCAGCCTCCAGGACTTGTGGGCGACCATGCTGTGCTCCACCAGCTCCATTATGTCGTTCTCCATCACCGAGGAGGGGAGGAAGACCCCCTGAATCCAGCCCGCCGGCAACGCCCGCTGCCGCCGCTGAGTGGATGCCGCCCCCTTCTTCTTCTTCTTCTGCTCCTCGAGCTTGCTGGTCTGCCCCTTCGTCATAGCGAGGACGACAGATCCGCAGAGGAGGACAGGTAGGAGGTGGCTTGAGGTGTGTTGAGAGCTACGGGAGGAGCGAGATTAATGGGAGGAGGATGAGGAGCGCAACAGGAAATCCCATCGGGGAGGCTTTAATAGGCCTCCGACTTGGTCACTTACAGGTGGGCCCAGGATCTTATCCCCCCAACCGGCCGCTGCAAGATTAGTGGAGAAGATAACGGCACAGTAATCGAGGAGGCAAAACCTACTCGATGACAATGTCGTCATCCCCGCTTAGCGCGAGGCAACCGAAATTTGAGGATCCCGGAAAATCCGGCGCTGTCAGTTTGACGAGTCACGACGAAAGATTCCGCGGAAGCACTGGGTCCCTGAAGGTTCATTTCACTGGTATATTCACTCAGATCACTGGCTGAAAGGATAAAATGGATCGAGGCAAACAACGCTAAAGTCACCTCAATACCAGTCGGTTCCAAACTCCAGACATGACTCATCATTCCAACCCCGATCCATTCGGGGACTAATGATGGGGTTATAGTCCCAGGGTAGGGTCACAGGTCTGCCCTATAGGTCCTACCAAAGGACTACCCTTCATAGAAGATAAGGCCCTTAGACAGTTCCGACTGAACTAAGGGCGCCCCCATCATCCAGTCGGAGATGATCCACTCGGAGCATATGTAACGTACCGACTGGAATCCACTCTGTACATCGTAACCTCCCAGGAGGGCAACGGTCATACATTTTCATACGCCATTATTAGCATTTAAAGCTTACGTTACTTGTAACATAAGCATTTACTTGCCACTATTCCACCCTTGTCCACTGGGCCATTATGAAGGGCAGCGCACTCTATATAAGCCGCCCTTCCCCACCGGTGCAAGGGTTGGCACTTGCTGTAATCCTATAATCCACTCCACACAAAGCTCCCAAGAGCACTGAGACATAGGGCTTTTACCTCCACCGTAGATGGGCCTGAACTCATACATCCTCGCCGTAGCTAAGGCTCTGCCCATATACTTTCGTATCCCATACTTCTACTGTCAGACTTATACCCACGACAAGGACTCTGAACAACCTTCGGTCACCAACATATATAACACAACAATAAAATCTCGTTATCGAACGTTAAGTGTGCGGAATCTGCGGGTTCGAGAACTATCCAGACATGACCGAGACACCTATACGATCTATAACCAATAGCAAGACCTGGATGCCCATATTGGTTCCTACATATTCCATCAAGATCTTTATCGGTCGAACCACGATGCCAAGGATTCAATCAATCCCGTATGCAGTTCCCTTTGTTCAGCAGTATGTTACTTGCCCGAGATTCGATCATCGGCATCTCCATACCTAGTTCAACCTTGGTACCAGAAAGTCACTTTACTTGTTCCGTAATACAATATACCATGACTAAATCCTTAGTCACATTGCTTTCAAACTTATTATGATGTTGTATTACCGAGTGGGTCCAGAGATACCTCTCTGTCATAGGGAGTGACAAATTCCAGTCTCGATCCATGCCAACCCAATAGACACCCTTGGAGATACCTATAGATCATCTTTATGATCACCCAGTTAAGTTGTGACGTTTGATACACACAAGGCATTCCTTCGGAGTCAGGGAGTTGCATGATCTCATGATCTTAGGAATAGATACTTGACATATCTATGTGATCATACGATCATATGCTATGCTTACGGTTGGTTCTTGGCCATACGATCATATGCAAGCAATAGCAATAAACTAAGTCATACAATCATATGCTATGCTTACGGTTGGTTCTTGTCCATCACATCATTTTCCTAATGATGTGATCATGTTATACTCATGTCTATGGTTAGGAAACCTTAACCATCTTTGATGAAAGAGCTAGTGTAGTAGAGTCTTACTAGGGACTCTGTGTTGTCTATTTACCCACACATTTATGTGAGTTCCCAATCAATACACTTATAACATGGATAATAAACGATTATCATGAACAAGTAAATACCATAATAAGTAATTTATTATTTCCTCTAGGGCATATTTCCAACATATACCCCTGATAGAATCCATAGCATCATCAAAAGAAGCAAACTATGCAAGCAAAAAAAGGATCTGTCTAAAACAGAATAGTTTGTAGTAATGTGTAATGAACCTATGCTTGTGTAACTCAAACAATTCTAAAACAAAAAGGAAGACCTGAGTAATTTGTACATAAATACTGCGTAAAACATTTATCTTAAAAAGACTTTCCAGACAAATCAAAGAAATTCTGCACTCGAAGTCAAAGTTTTTGTTTTTTGCTTCGTATCAATTATACTTATCACACAAGACATCCCAAAGGCTTTAAATGGCAGAAACACTAATTTCAACATAAAAATACAATCATTACAGAGGCTATAATTATTTCATCACACCAACACAGAAAGTAAAAAATCAAAACATAAAATAATTATTGGGTTGCCTCCCAACAAGCGCTATTGTTTTATGCCCCTAGCTAGGCATACTGCATATGATGAAATGTTATCATCTTTGACACTCAATCCATAAGTGGCCCTCATGATAGATTCATAAAGTGGTTTGATTATATTTCTAGGGAAGTGTTCAATTCCTTTATTTAATGGAAATTGGGATCTTATGTTGTCCTCTTTCATATGAATAATTGCACCTATAGTTTGTAGGAAAGGTCTTCCAAGTATTATTGGACAAGTTGGATTGCAATCAATATCAAGCAGAATAAAATCTACTGGAACATAATTTTTATTTGAAATAATGAGAACATGATTAATTATACCTAAAGGTTTATTAATGGTAGAATCTAGAAAATGCATGTTTAGGGAAGACTCTTGAATATTAGTGAGACCAAGCACATCACATAGATATTTAGATATTGTTGAAACACTAGCACCATGGTCACACAAAGCATTGCATCCATATTTATTTATTTTTATTTTTATAGTAGGTTGTGGGGACCCCGACTCATAAGTTCTGATCACTGAATGTATGTGCACAGTGAATGGAGGGATCAATGCTCACTGAACGCACAGAAACTGAATAACAAGAGTCTTACATCCATTATGTAGTAGCGTTTTATTCAGATATGGCCTTCATAGCCAAGTCTTCATATATTTGCAGCAGAAATTATCGTCAATAGTGTGAACCCATGCCATCTACCTTAACCCTATAGGCATTCTGAGTGGGAAGCGTCCTAGCTCGCACGTACGTCACCGAGGTAATCTTAATCATATTTTGTTTCTCTCATGCCTGGCCAATAAAATAATTAATGGCAAGACACTGATTACTTTGAATGCACTCGCAAGCAACCCATGTTTGGAACAAGGAAATAACAATGCCTGATATAGCACTAATAAGTAAGTTGGGGAAAGGTAATTTTGACTGCAATGACATGTTCAAATTAACTTGTGAAAGCATGCATCAACAGGTTTCGGATATCCATATGAGCAACTTACGCATGTCAACATAATTAAGGGTTGACCATCTCATGTTCAGTTATCATGTCAAGTCATCCGACTTAGCTCAAGTATCATGTTTCTCTCTCTCTCTCTCACACACACACACACAGTTTGCACGAATGGCCGTAGCCCAAGAGCGGTCATCGAACTGTCCTTGAGCATGGACACAACTATTCGAATAGTTTTACACTCTACAGAGGTTTGCGCCATGTACCCACAAGAGTCGGGGAACTTCCTTGTCATCCATGACTCGCAGTATATTATATACCCGAGGTAAGCACCCGAACAATATCTTTCTGCTGGAAACACTCAAAAAGAGTCCAGTCATTCGTTTATGGGCCTCATGATGTACATCATACAAGGCCCATTATGGATTGTACCATCCAATAGGGGACTAAATGGCATGCTCGGTCTGTGTGAAAACAGCCCATGGTCACCCTACTTGGCACGACCCTGTATCGAGAGTGACCACGCCACTCCCTCCACTAGTAATGTCGGTTCTGTGCTAGCATCGACCAAAGTAATTAACAAAGCCCTGTCCCATATAGGGGTATCGTGGTCGCACATGTATGGTTGGAGTAATAGTCGTAACTTAAACCAACCCATTTTCGAAAACAACACACTCACTTGCCTCAGTACACCGATTCTTTCTCAACTGGTCACCTAGCTCAACATCATCCCCCTTGGGCATCATTAGCACCCGACGGGGTTTTCAAAAAGTCTTTGAAATCATTTATTTTTTGTCACCACGCATATTCCCATCCCACTTGCGTAACAAATACTTTAGCATCCTAACTACTCCCCACCCGCACAACCCTCATAGGAAGGTAGGGTCATGCTTAGTGGAAGTATCAACGAGGAAAATAATGGTGGTAACCCACCATGGTTTAAATGCAACAAAACAAAGTGCCATATGACATGCAAAAAATGGTTTCATAGTTATGGTCAAAGGGCTACTTGCCTAGTTTCGCAAAGTCTTTGAGGTCTTCACGAGCTTCTAGTCCAACTCCGAGCACCTCTTCTACTTTGTCAACTATCACGGGATACAACCACAATAAGCCACACAACAAGACAACAACCAAAAGTGTTCAAACATAGAAAAAATATTTTTTTAGAATGACTATGGTCATAAGAAAAATACCTAAAGTTGCTCTAGTGGATTTGGATCATGAGAGATTTTTGAACGGTGGAAATAGAGGAACTGATGATCCTATAAGAAGTCGACAAAAAACATTTTTATAAAAATGAGAGAAAGAACATATAAAATACGGCATGATTTTAGAAACATTTAGGAAGTGGTTTCACTGGATTTCGAGTTGGGGTGATTTTCCTATGAATTTCTTAATATGAAATAAATGGAAAATGGGGCTATTTATTTGATCCAACAAAAACATAGCATGGGAAAAATGTTAACCATAGCTAGATAAATATTGGATGATGTTTAGAGTACCTAAAAATTGGACCCACTCCATTTGGAGTTGATTTGAATGTTCTAGGAATTTTGCAAAGTGGCCCTAGTAGTTCAAATTTGAATTTGAAATCGAATATGGAAAAAGTTTGTGGTGAAAAATTATGGGAGTCACACCAAATAATATATGGCACTTTTAGGAGAATGTAGAAATTTGAATTATTGAATTTTGACAAGTATTTATTTTTTTGGAATTTTTGGAAGTTCTCTTAAAAATAAAAATAAAGCGGCATTGTTCCCATGGGCCAAAATGGGCTCAGAAAAGCTGACCCGGAGAGGAATTAGCATGCATCCGGTAGCTACGTCGAAGGCGTATTCGCGGAACACGCCTCCACTTACGCAACAAACCATATGCACTCGTTCGTGAGAATTGAATCTGATAAGTGGGACCTGCCCATCAGTGAGAGGCGGGGGGAGAAGAAACCAACATGTGAACCTCGCGTTCGTCTTCTTCCTCGGGACAGAGAGGATAGGGGCCTCACCGACAGCAATTCTGGCAACGACAAGGCGAGTCGATAGCAAGAATGGGGTGAGGGCCTCGTCGCCGAGAGGGAGGTGGTGGTGGTGGTCGCAAGATACGACGAGAATGGCGACGGCATCGGACGTGAGCGACGGAGCTCCGGCTAGAGGTCAAACTGCTTTCTCTGCTATGCGTTAGGAGCACGGGAGAGGCGGGAATGCATTAGAGGTGTCAGGGGGGATAAAAGGAAAGGAAAAGAGCGTTGTAGTAGACCTTTACCGTGATATCGCCGGACTGCCAAAGCGGTAGAGCTCCAGTCCGACCCTAGCACACGGTCCTCCAGGTGTCCAATGGGTGGCGTAGGCACTCGATTGGAAGGAGGAGGGTCGGTGAGGAAGGAAAGGGAGGCTCATGGCAGTCTTTATAGGTAAGGCCACGGTGTCCACGGAGATGGATATGGTAGTCACGGGAGGGGGCTAACGCTGCTCTATGGCGTTCGCAGGAGTGGTGTAGGATGCCAGGGAGTGAGAGGAGGAGTAGGGGAGGTCAGAGGCGGGTCCCCTTGCGTGAACGGGCACTGGTCGGTGCGGGCAGCATCACGCATGCGCGACTGGGGTCACTTGAGAGAGAGGAGGGAGGGGGCGATAGCAAGGCGTCTTGTGCACTCCAAGAGGGTATCTATGGCGTGCTTGCTCCGCTCGAGGTGGTTGGGGCTTTGGGCAGGTCGGCTAGAGTGTTGTAGTGCACTGTAGCACACTCTAGAGCGCCCATCTAGCAAGCCATAGCATTCTTTTAGTGTCATGGCCGCGTCCACTTTTGTCCATTTGCTTCAAGTGGTATTGCAGCACCGGGAGGCTTAGGACGCAAGAGAAGGGGTAGAAGTAGAAAAGGAATAGGGAAGGAGAGAGTCTGCCATGGTGGACCAGGGAGGTAAATGGGGGTTTTACCCACCTCAATAATTGAAAAAGAGAAGGAATTTCTTACTCATGGTGCAAGGTAACTATAAGAGGTTGTGGTAAAAAATAGTGGGTGAAGGAGAAGAGTAGAAGAGGTCAAACAGAAGTTTTACCAAATCACCAGAAGGTGTTTGATGTAGTTTTGGACAAGTAAATGGAGTCTACTTACCATGATGTTTAACATGATCAAATGTTACGTGAAAATGAGGTTGATCACCAAATTTGGCATTTGGTGATGAAAGTTTCCAATGTAAACTCGATAAACCCTAAAAATGGGCAGAAATGGATTTCCTTTTATCTAATCATGCTAAACAATTCTCCTAAATGCACCACTTGATATGGTAGCATTATTAGGGTATTAGAGCATGCCCAAAAAGTTTGGGACTAATTGAATAAACTTGATAATCTAAAATGTCCCAATTCTAGAAATTAACAGAGATGGGTTTGGGGGACTTAGACAAATGGTTCGATTCTCCTTGATGCTCCACTTGGTTTGGATGCATCATTAGGGTATTGGAACATGTCCACAAAATTTGAGAACAAAAGGAGAAACTTGACAATGTAGAGTTGCTCAAATTTGGTTCTGGACAAAGAGGGTTTTGGAATATTTTGGTGAATCAAATCAACTTGGATTGAGATGAAACTTGGCAAAAGCAACACATATGTCATTTCTGGTTTGCTAGAATTTTACTAGAATTGTTTGAGAATATTTATTATATAAATACTTCAAATACTTGAAACACAAAGAAAATGTTTTGAAGGATTTTGTCCAATATTTTGAACATGACCATCTGTTGAAATTCTTATATATGGAAAATATGTGTCGAGTGAGTTTCCCAAATGAATTAAATATATTAAAAGCATAAAAATATTTTTCCCTTATAAAATACCATTTGTGGCCTCAGAAAAATGTATTCAAGTAAAATACAAAAAATAACTTTAAAAATATTTATTTTATGGTTTTGGGAAGTCTATTTGATAAAAGGATCCAGATAAAATATTTGGGGAAAACATCTTCCCTAATTTGAGGACTTGTTGTACAAACCTAAATTCATGGGGTTTTAAAAAGCTCAATCAAATAAATGTTTTTTGCCAAAATAATATTCGTTAAAAATTAGTTTCAGGTCCTATGCACATGGTTTGGTCATTGGGCAAAGATTTGTAGCAAGGAGATGAGTCTTAAGAGAAGGATAATTTTTGCGATTTAAAACACAAGCAAGCAAACAAGCAATCACCAACCAATTCAAGTACCATAATCACACAAAAAGTTTTAATTGCTCATAATTTTTGAGCTATGTTAACTTAGTGAGGAGAGTCAAAACACACGGTGTCACATAGGTTCCCACTCACCATGCAATTTTCTAGGAATGGAAACATCAAGCTCAAGTTTCTCATCATATGCCTTTATCATCGCTTCAACTATATAATTAGTGAAAGCCTTGTTTTGTTCATAAGCATTGGGTGAGATAATAATGGATTGCAACAAGGAAATACATTCTACTAAAGAGCAACTTTCATACTTCAAGACCTTTTAAACCAATATAGCGGGCACATGACTCGTTAAAGTTTTGATCTCTCCAAACCCACTTTTTTAGTTTTAGCATTAGAATCATCACCCTCCAAGCAAACGGGACGCTCTATAAATAAAGTCGACGCATATCTAGGCCCATTATAATTAGCATTCAGACAAGTAAATAAAGATTGAATAGGAGAAGTGCCAATCATTTTAAGACCTTTAGCAGGATTTTGGTAAAAACCGAGTGGGAGAGATTTCTCTAGTAATTGCCGATTAGCTTTCAACTTAGTGGTCCTCTCCCTACTTACATTCATAGATATTTGGATAGATTTAATAGTCTTATTAAAATCATCCTTGGGTGTCAAAGCTTTGCTTTTAAGAGTTTCTACATCAAGAGCAATTATATCCATGTTGTTAGCCAAAGTATCGAGCGTATGCATCTTTTCCTCTACCCTAGTACTGAAAACATTTTGAGAATTAATGAATTATTTAATGGTGTTTTCAGGATCATAGGAGAACTTATTATTATTGGTAGAAGTATTTCAATAATATTTGTCATAATAATTGCCATAACCACTAGAAAGATTATCGGGATATGGCCTAGCATTGAAATTACCCCTATAGGCATTGTTACAGAAATTATTTCGCGAGATAAAATTCACATCAATAGCATTATCATTTTTATCAATCAAAGTAGAAAAGTTCATGTCATTAGGATCAACATGAGAATTTTTATTAGCAACCAAATTCATACGAGCGTCTAGTTTTTCAATCAAAGTAGCGATTTCCTCAAAAGAATTTACCTTCTTACCAGTTGGAGTTCTTCCGGTATGCCATTGAGCATAGTTTGTTATCATGGTGTCGAGAAGTTTGGTGGCCTCTCCTATGGTCACCTCCATTAATGTACCAACTATGGTAGAATCTAGAAGATTTCTGGATACAAAGTTTACTCCCGCATATTAATGTTGGATAATCATCCACAAGTTTAAACCATGCATAGGGAAATTTCTAATCATTAATTTCATCCTCTCCCAAGATTGTGCAACTTGTTCATGATCTTGATGTTTAAAATTCATTATTTGAATTCCAAGGGAGATGATCTTAGCACGAGGAAAATAGTTGGCAATAAAAGCATATTTACAATTATCCGATGTTTTAATACTATTACGTGGTAAAGATCAAAACCAAGCCTTAACTTTATCTCTTAGTGAAATAGGAAATAATATTAATTTCAAAATATCATTATCCATGTCCTTTTTATTTTGCATATCACAAAGTTCAACACATATATTAAGATGAGCAGCGAGACCCTCATTAGGACTTCATGGAAATTGTTCTTTCATGACAAGATTCAGGAATGTAGCATTAATATGAATAGCATACGCACTAGTGGTAGGTTGTATTACAGTACTAATAAAATCATTATTACTAGTATTTGAGAAGTCACACAACTTAGTACTATATCGAGACATGGTGACCGAGTAGGCAAAGTAAAAAAGGTCGACAACTAAACTAGAGAGCGAAGATGCAAACTAGTGACAAGCAAAGGTAAATATTTTTGTATTTTTGACTATTTTGAAACAATCAAAATACAAAAGCAAATAAAAATAAGAACAAGTGAATGATATTTTTTATGAAGTTACTTGATAGTTGGTGATGATATTCCCTGGCAACGGCGATAGAAATCCTTCCTCATACTTGTGATGTATGTTGGGTTTTCCGTGAAGAGGAACGGGTAATCGCAGCACAACGTGGGTAAGAATTTCCCTTGATTAAGAAGCCAAGGTTTGTCGAATCAATAGGAATATCGATCATTAACCGTCTTCAGCGGCTCCACACAGAAGAGTAAACAACTTGCACCCAACTTGGGCAAGAGGGTTGTCAATCCCCTTGATCTCGCTATTTGCAAGCGAATGATGTGTGTATATAATTGTAGATAATTATAACTTGCAAAATAAAATAAAAGACAAATAACAACAGCAAGGAAATTATAAGTATACTGAATATGTAAGTGAATAGACCTCGGGCCATAGTGTTCTCTAGTGGCATCTCTCATGAAAGCAACATATGGTGGGTAAACAAATTACTGTTAGGCAATTGATAGAAGAACGGATAGGTATCCGATTTTCACGGCAATTATCATCTGTATTTAGGCATCACATCCATAAGTAAGTAGGACGACTCCTGCCTACACCTACTACTATTAATCCACCCATCGACCGATGTCCAGCATGCATCTAGGGTATTAAGTAAAATAGAGTAATGCTTCAAGAACGATGACATGATGTGCACAAAGTAAACTCAACCATTAATAATAAACCCCACCGTTTTATCCTTAGTCGCAGCAACGCAAAGACACGACTTGTCCCATTCTGTCAATGGGATCATTGTTCAAGAATTCGTCCAATGAACAAGTTAACTTTCCAGCTAATCACTACTCTTAGGTTGACTGAATCGAATAACACCTATTCATTGTGTTAACTTGTCATGCCGATTAATTGGCCAGTTAGACCGATTAATTAGTTGTCATACTGATTAATCAGTTGCCAGACCGATTAATCACTACTGGCCCATTAACTCGTGGACAAACGAATCCCAAAATTTTGGAACATAACCCCTGCCAACCCCCTCTTGCTACTAAATACCTAGGGTTTGGCCCTCCTCCCACTTCCTCATGCTCCTTTCATACCCTCCGAACCTGGCTGGTGGCTAGTCGTGTCGTCACTAGTCCCAGCCACTACACCACACCTCCAAGATCTAGTTGCTCCTCCATTTTGGACGCCTGCATCAACCCTAGCCCCCTTTGCCACTGTCGATCCTCTCCCACGGGATGCTCCCCAATCTCTTCCTAAGTGGCATCACCAGTAGGCAAGGCACTACCATCTTCCCCCTATCTTAAAGGAGAATCCACATTCATATATTAGTAGATTATGAATTACAGTTTTGTAGATGGGTGGATGGAACTGTTGGTTTTGGTTGGTATCTCTAGTATATCGTGTGATGTATGTTAGCCAGTATGTGGATAAGTTTAAATGTTTAATTGATAATTTTGAATTTTGAGGTTTTATAAATTTGGATGTATAACGATTATTAACTTTACCTCTTGTCTATTATTTATACGCCTACAATAGAATATTTTGGTATATTACATAGCTAAGTGCATGGAATTATGGTATAATACATTAAAAATCAAGATAAAAGTTGGTAAGTTTCTATTTAACCTATCGATTAATGGTCGACCGATTAATCCATTTAATAGGCTGATTCACCGATTAATATCTACTCCCAAGCCAACCGAGCAGCTACCGGTTACCGATTTCTTAAACATTGACTGGGATATCGAAACTCGCCGGGATGAACCCAGTATAACGCACCCCTCTCACTAAAGAAATACCAAACTACTTGGCCAAGGAAATTCAATAGATCGGAGATAATTGTGAAGCTATGATGATCATGCAGATAAGGATCATAAAATTCAGAGAACACTCAAATATTTTTCATGAATAACCTGAACATAACCCCACAATTCATTGGATCCCAAAAAACGGACCATACAAAAGAAGTACATCGGATAGATCAAAGTGAAGATGTGATGATCATTGTATTCAAGATGAAACGAGAGAGAGAGAGAGAGAGAGCCATCTGGATACCAACTATTGACCCATAGGTCTGTGGTCAACTACTCATAGATCATCACGAGGGCAACAAGGCTATTAAAGAGGCCCTCCGTGATTGATCCCATTTTGGCAGGGTACCAGAACTGAGCTCCAGGTGGGATCGTCGTGGAACAGAGACTTGAGGCAGCATAAAGATGTTTTGCGATGATCTATAGGGTTTCTGGAATATTTGTGAATTTATAGGCCAGAGAACGGAGCAAGAGGGACACCAGGGAGACACAAGCCATGATGGCGCGTCCACAACCCCTGGTCATGCCATGTTGGCTTGTGGAGCTCTTGTGTGGCTTCGGGTCTCCTCTCGAAGCTTCGAGGTATTCTTTTGGTCCAGAAAAAATCAAAAATGTTTCGTGGCAATTGGACTTTGTTTGTTACTGAAAACCCGAAAAACAAAAACACGTAGAAAACAACAATTGGCCATGGGCACTCAGTTAGTAGGTTAGTTCTCAAAAATAATATAAATTGGTGAATTATGACCCAAAAAGTATCCTAGGATGGTAATATAATAGCATGGAATAATAAAAAATTATAGATACGTTGGAGACGTATTAGAGGGGGCCATGCCAAGATGCCATACCCATCGGGCATTAGAGCCTCATATCATATGACGATGACGTGGAGTTATGGTTGGGGGGCTCCACATCCGCCAGACCAGTTGGCGTATCCAAAATATCCAGGTCCGATCCCTCTGCTTCAACCATCTTGCAAATCGTTCCTGGCGGCCATGGCGACCAGCAATCCCAGAAGCGCGACTCACGTTTTGGAAAGCCAGCATTATTTCAAAAATCCTGGATGATTTCCAACTCTGGTTTCTTCCGACATCATGTCACCGTATACTTGTCCCCATCTTTGACATCACTTCCGAGCACCTCAAAAGGCAGTTGAATGCCTACGGATAACGTCTCCTCCTTGTCGGAGTCCGATCTCAGGCATTTGAATCTCGATTCGTATGACCCCATAGCCTTCGGTGACGTTGCCATCCCACAAGCGGTCGGCCGGGGCGCCAGAGCCAACCGTCTTCCCCGGATTGACTCACTCATCACCTCCTATTCTGAGCTAACCAAAATTATATGTCACCATCCATAATTAGCTCCACGAGATTGGCACATGCAATCGTTGTATGCACGTGAGCATGCATCCACGCACGTCGTATGAGGCTGGTCAAGTTGTAATGGGAGTATCATAAGTGGTGTCAAGCATGGCAAGTTGACTTTTTGGATGATGTGGCACATAATTAAATGAGGAAAGAGGGATGTGGTATCATATCATGATACAGAATGATTTAAATATTGTACTACTTTGTGTCATACATGGAAATTAATAAGACAAACTAAGATACTAATTAATGACGCTATGCATTACGGAAGTAATATCACACACCAGTATCATATGCATGATACTAGTATATGATACTTTCCATTACGACCAGCCTGAGTGGAAGTAAGGCCTCTACCAATCAAGGTTGTCAGAATCACGATTATGTTGTATGATTCTATGACTTTACAATCCAAACTAACCCCTTTTATTCTATGATTTTGGTTCATAGAATCTATGTTTTTACGATCCCAGTAGTGAAGATTCTACGATTTGTGATCCTATCATCAGAGTTCTGATCCAATTCAGAATCGTGATTCTAAAAACCTTGCTCCCAATGCTTCACTTTCTACAGGTGCTAAGTCTCTCATGTAGCAAAAAATTTGGTGTGGCAAGGTAACTAAGAGGAGAGAGATGAGTGTGATAACCACAGGAAGAAACAATGTCAATCAAGTAAACCTGGGCAAAGCAACTAAATTAAATAAATCCACCAATGCATGAAGAACTTTAGTTGCTAAATCATTAAATGAAGGATTCTTAACAACAACAAGTTAAGCATATATGCATTGCGGGATTTAGTTGTTAAGTATTTTAATGTGCTTAGCATCATATGTTAGCACCGATGCATTGGAAGTAGCCTAACATAGCTAATAACATAACACATTCCAAGAAAGTTTTTCTTATGTGGCATGTATTTAATGAGGAGAGGGGTGTTTAGAGTAACATAATATGTTATTATAACATAGCGCTTCTCGAGAAAAGATGAGTCAACAAGCTAAATGAACTCATCTATAACACTACTACCAAGTTACTTTGCACAGTGAAGATATTAACTTAAACTAGTGTCATATGCATGACACTAGTCTAAATTACTTCCCACTATGACTTGCCTGAAGGGTGTCACCTAGGGAATCGAGCGCTTGACCTCGAAGAGTCACAGCTGCACGTGGGATAAGGAATGAATTATGCGTGCATATACCAAATGAGGGGGTCCTTCCAGGCCGGTTCTCTAGGCGGTCATCTCTCCGACCAGGGTTGGCCCTGTTTTAAATTTAAATGCGAGGTAAGTATATCGTATCTTGAATTAAAATAGCAATTTTTTTGCGTGGGTAAAGGGAGTTTTATTTCATAATCATAGGGTTATAGTTGAGAGGCCACAAGTCCTCAATACACGGTGGAACCGAGGCAAACCACACAACGGTAGCTCGTTCAGAGCAGATATACTTTGCCAACCGATCGGAAACTCTATTTTGGCACCTGCTAACTTTCTGAGGAAAAAACTCCCTAGTACCAGGTAAATCCTTGATTTCCAAGACTAGATGACCATACGTCGAGCGAAGGAGTGTGTCACTTGTTAAGCTAGAGCGAGATTCAGAGGAATCCGATTGCACCACAACCGGAAGAGTAAAGTGTTGTATTGATAATGTCATACCTTGCATAATCACATGCACTTTAGCCTCTAGAGGATCATTGTAGTGGAATATGTATCGATAAGCTGCCATCAGAATTTCCCCCATCTCATTCCGCAGCACCATACTTACGGCAGCCAAGCCATCCTCCTTCAGGAAAGAGCCGTCGACCAACAGGGCCAACTTGCCTGACGTCGGAGTTGGCCAAGGGACAGCGGCGGGAAGGAGAACCTGAGTTGGCAACGCAATGGCCGAAGGGGGCATCTTCCCCTTAAATATTTCTACCTTAGAGAAGCGTCTAGCAAGCTTAATTGACTTGTAGTAGTTGTACAGGTACTCAACGTTCGCAAGAATGGGGGAGCCTCCTTCCGATGGGTCATATCATTTTCAATTTTCCAAATCTGCCAAAGCAACATGATGAGCATATCACGGACATCAACAGAGCACTTGGATAACAGGGTCATGAACCACTCCTTCCCATCAGAAATGAGTAGGTTGTCTTCTGGGATTGGCCATCTTCGCAGCACGTTAACCCACAGGATTCTCGCATGAGTACTTGCAATCAAAGCATGAAACAAGTCCTCCTCCTCAATACCGCATAGCGAACAGGCCACCTAGTCGACAAGTGTCTGTGTCTCTTACATTGTTGTGTTGCCAGAGTTCGTCTTGTGCATCTCCAGGCGATGATCTTCATATTTTGAGGGACCGCAGACTTCAAACATGATTCCATAAGGTTCGATTCCCGTCTGGATTAGTGCTAGAAGCACCATTAGCGAAGGAAGAATTGTGATCATATGTAGCCAGCTTATAAGTGCTTCTCACTTAAAACATGCCACTAATCTCCGGAAACTAGGACACGAAGTCAATCCTCCGGAGCGGTGAAGTTCTAATTTTCAGAATATGTTCAACATCCATAGGCCAAAATAACTCATTTAGGCGATCATCTCTCGAAGCACTATTGTTATCCACGAAATTGGACACCCAGTTTGAAGCAACAGTTTACTTTAGGGGTAATTGGGAGGAAGGAGTGAGGCCGCAGGATCCAAGGGTCCCTCCATGTGCGGATTCATGTGTCGTTCCCAACTCACCATATGACACCTTTCTTGACCAGTTCCAGACCATGCAAAATACCCTTCGAGACCTCAGAGCCATTGCTCGAGAAGATAGTATCTAGCAGCTGAAGAAGGGTAGTATTTTGCTTTCAGAAGCCGCGCACACAAGCTCTCCGGTATGTCTTTGATCCTCCACGCTTGTTTAGCTAACAAGGCTTGGTTAAAGGCCCTCATGTCCCTAAAACCCATTCCCCCCATGGGTTTGCGAAGCCTCAATTTTTCCCAGCTCATCCAGGACATTTTCTTCTTCCCATCCTCAACTCCCCACCAGTACTGATGTATCATACGTGTGACCACATCGCAAACCGAGGCCGGGAGCCTGAAGACACTCATCACATAGGTTGGAATCGCGTGAGAAACTCACTTGGTAAGGATCTCCTTATTCCCATATGACATATATTGCTCACTCGAGTCAACGAGAATCTTCCTCAAACGTTCGTGGGTAGTTGCAAACTTACCTTTATGCATCCTTCCGTGAGGGACCGGTAATCCTAAATATTTGGGTTCAAAAACTTCCTCGGTAATATCCAAAACACTTTTGACCTCCTAAACCACATTAGGTAGGCAATGATCTGAGAAAAAGATGGAACAGTTCGATGGGTTAATCACTTGGCCAGTCGCCGTCGCAAACGTGTTCAACAAACATTTCACCAAGATTGCTTGCTGCTCTATCGCCTCGAAAAACAAGAGAGAATCGTCCGCAAACAGAAGGTGGGATATCTCCGGAGCACCTCTGCTTATTAAAATCAGCAGTGGAAGTGCATCAGCTACAAATAAGAAGAGGAAAGGGGACAGTGGGTCACCTTGATGGAGCCCCCTAGATGGGGAGAAGGGCTCCAGCAATTTCCCATTAAACTTCACTGAGTACTTTACCGATGAGACACATGCCATCACACATGAAATCCATTGCTGAGAGAAGCCCCATTTAGCGAGAGCCTTCTCCAAAAAATCCCAATCCACACGATCATAAGCCTTAGATAAATCAAACTTGTAAGCACATAAAGCTGGAGAATTGTTCTTGACTGACTATATATGATGAATACATTCAAAGGGAATAATTGAGTTATAAGAGATAAGCCTCCCAAGAATGAAGGCACTCTGATTTTCATAGATGAACTCAGTGAGGAGGAGTCGTAGTCTGTTCACCATACGCTTTAACACAATTTTGTATATCACATTGCACAATATGATTGGGCGTATATCCTTGAGATCCTTTGAGTGAGGTATTTTCGGGATATCATTGTATCATTAACACCCATGGGCATAACACCCGTAGAGAAGAACTCCATGAATGCGCAACAATTTAATCTTTTAGCAGCACCCAATTCCGTTGATAAAACCTGGGTGGAAAACCATCACAGCTAGGGGCCTTTAGTGGGCCAATTTGAAATAGAGCATTTGAAACCTCCTTCGCAGTATACGGTTTAGATAATGATTCATTCATCTCCATGGTGACTTTAGGCGTGATACAATCAAGAACCTCATCCTGGGAGAGGGTTGGATCCTTAGTAAAAATCTCCTTGAAGTAGGATTTGGTCATCCTTTCCATCTTGGTAGGAACATCACACCACGTGCCATCATTCTTTAGTACACGCTGGATATGGTTCCTTCTAGCATGCCATACAACTTTCCTATGCAGATATTTGGTGTTACATTTTCCCTCTTTTAGCCATGTAATATGGGAGCACTGTAGCCATAGCATCTCCTCTCTGTACAACAACTCGTCGAGCTGGCTCATCTTGGAACGAATTTGGGCAAGGTCTGAACACAACGGTTGTAGCTCCATCAGTTCTGACCGGACCACCTCATTTTCTTTCAGCATATTACCAAACTTATTATTCCTCCACTATCTTAGTTCCATCATCACCTCCTTCAGGGAGGTAGCCACTTATCCCAAGTTGTCGGTTGGCCTATGTTTTTCCCAAGCCCCGGCTATTACATCGGGGCGAGTGAGGTCACTCTCCCATATTATTTTTTACCGTGGGCAAGATGCCCGATGCCTTCGGTCCTATGAGCCCTCCACAGTAATCAAGAGGGGACAATGGTCAGTACATGAGGTGGCACGATGAAGGACACGTGCCAGTGGAAAAGTGTCCTGTCATGCATCATCCACACACACTCGATCCAAACGCACCTCGACATTGCGACCATATTCTTGTCCATTATTGTGTGTGAATGGAATACCAGAAAAGAAGAGATCATCTAGCTTGCAAACCTCCAAGCATTCCCTGAAAGCAACCATCTGAACTTCAGACTGCACGGTCATTGACACGTGCTCGTGTTGCCATAGTGCCTCATTGTAGTCGCCACACACCTACCACGGCTCATGCAGTTAGCCATAGCCTGCATAAGTGATCCCACATGCGGTGATTGTTCTCCACACGAGGCTCCCCATAGAAAAAGGTGCCACACCAAGATATACCCGAACCACCATCCACCACTCTCACATCAATAAAGTGAGTGCATGATTCTAGAATTGTCATAGACAACGACTCATCCCAAAAGAGTGATAAGCCTCCGCTTCTACCATCACTACTAACGACATGGAAACCTTTTAGACCAAGCTTACGTAACAACTTTTCAACTTCCGCGGAAACTTGCCTAGTCTCAGACAGAAGACTAGCTTGGGCTTATTAGCTTTTGAGAGGGCCAAGACCTCATGAACTGTCCGACGGTCCCCCCCCCCGGGCAGTTCCAAGATAGGATATCCAGTGCATCCAGTGGACCTCCCCAAGGGAAGCCGCCGATATCTCATTATTATCACTTCCTTTTGAGAGTTTTACTCGCTTGCTGCTTGAAGAATTGCTCGTTGGCGAGACCATCTCCCTCTGATCCTTCTCACTGCCATCGACAATGGCCAGTAAAGCTTTCGGGTTATTAGGGGTATCCAACGTTGCATCCCGAGCGTTGTCCATATTCAGCCTCTACTATGCATCTGTATTCACATCCATCCTAAAACCAAAATTCTTCAAAGGGCTTGTTACCATTTACAGAGTTTCGGGGTCCCTAATCCTCAGCCCTTGATCCATCGAAACAACGGGAACACCATTCTGTTGGGGAATGTTGCATAGGAAACAAAAAAATTCCTACACACACATAAGATCTATTCATCTTTATGACCATCTACGAGAGGAGATTGTTGGAAATATGCCCTAGGGGCAATAATAAAATAGTTATTATTATATTTACTGTTTCAAGATAATCATTTATTATCCATGCTATAACTGTATTGAATGGAAACATAACTGCATGTGTGGATATATAGACAAAATTATGTACCTAGTGAGTCTCTGGTTGACTAGCCTGTTGATCAAGGATGGTTAAGGTTTCCTAGCCATAGACAAGTGTTTTCACTTGAAGACGGAATCACATCATTCGGAGAATGATGTGATGGAAAAGACCCAAACTATGAATGTAGCATATGATTGTGTCATTTTGTTGCTATTGTTTTCTGCATGTCAAGTATTCATGCTTTGTCTATATCAAATGTCACAGCGTTACTGGCTGACTATAAAGGTACTCTACATGCATCTTTGAAGGTGTCCGTTGAGTTAGCATGGATCAAGACTGGGATTTGTCACTCCGTGTGATGGAGAGGTATCTCGGGGCCTACTCGGTAAAACAACATCACATTTAAGACTTGCAAGCAATGTGACTAAAGATTTAGTCTCGGGATCTTGTATTACAGAACAAGTAAAGAGACTTACTGGTAACGATATTGAAATAGGAATAGAGACACCGACGATCAAATCTCGGGCAAGTAACATACCGAAGGACAAAGGGAATGGTATACGGGATTATATGAATCCTTGGCAAAGAGGTTCAACCGATAAGATCTTCGTAGAATATGTAGGATCCAATATGGACATCAAGGTCATGTCTGCATAGTTCTTGAACCTGCAGAGTCTGCACACTTAAGGTTCGGTGACATTTCGGTATTGTTGAGTTATAGGTGCTGGTGACCTAAGTTTTGTTCGGAGTCCCGGGTGAGATCTCGGACGTCACGAGGGTTTCCAGAATGGTCCGGAAACAAAGATTTATATATAGGAAGTTGGTATTTGGATTTCGAAAGAATATCGGGCATAGCCCGCAGTGTACCGGGAGTGACAAATGGGTACGGGGGGCCCACCAGGTGGGCCCACCACTCCCCAAGAGGGCCACGTGGACTTTGTCATGACCGTTTTCCAAATAAAATTTTTAATTGGAAATCAGCCATTCGCGTCCATGGTGAAGAAAATATTTCCCACTGACAGACTCAACTTCATGCAGAAAATAGTAGTACTCAGTATTATACAAGTAGAGCGAGGGTCGCTCTATAAATTATTACAACATATCCAAGTCTTAGGATAGATGGAAATGTTACAGTGGTCTTAGGGTGATTCTACAGCTCGCAAAAATAAAGGGAGCACGTCACATTAGAGTAATGTGACATGACGAGTACTACTACTCGTTAAGCCTCAGAGTGAAGCTCCACAATTTATTCGAGGTGGCGGAAGCGATGGAATAAAACAGCTACGGACTCCAGGATCGTAAGACTAACTGGGTCTCCTCTAGACATCGGACTCGATTTCGAACTCTTCATCCAAGTGGTCTCCTTCATCTATATCTGGCCACAACAACAAGCTAGTGAGTACTACGAAAAGTACTCGCAAACAGTTTGCACAAAAGATGAGATGCATGCAGTTGATTTTATTATGCATGGTTAGGGTTAAGTGTATAAAGTAAATAAGTTATAGGATAAATCGGGCGGTAGTCCTCCTGAAATATCCGTAACGGAAAATAAAACAAAAGAAGTCACCGTCGGGCGTCTGAGCGACACCACACACATGGCATAACATGAATGTAATAAGTAATAACCCTCGAACGGGCGTCTCTTCGACACCACAATAAGGGCATGGATAAAAATAAAATAACATGCCGCAGTCGGGCGTCTCATAGACACCACATAAAAGGCTTATAAGAATAACAAAACAATGCCAGAGTCGGGAATCTCAGCGACACCACATAAAGGGCTTATAAGAATAATAAAACAATACCACAGTCAGCGTCTCAGCGAAACCACATAAAGGGCTTATAAGAATAATAAAAGAATACCACAGCGGGGCGTCTCAGTGACACCACATGAAGGGCTTATAAGAAAAATAAAACAATACCACAGTCGGCGTCTCAACGACACCACATAAAGGGCTTGTAAGAATAAAATATTGAATATCCACGAGGTAGAACCGTCCCAAGGATATCCAACAAATAGAATCATAAGGGTTAGTCCAGAGTAATAATACACGATAGGATAATGTTTTGCATCATCATATGGTTCACCACATCCAATGTTATTAATATCACTTATACTCCAAAGACCGACTCTAGGACTGACACTTGACTCGTCAAACAACGTCCTTGACGGGGGACACGGCTACTCGAGTAGTTTTGACTCTGCAGAGGGTGTACTCTTTACCCATAGCCCACGGTTTTCAATAGTCAACATGACTAATTCCGCGTACATCATTTTAGAAGTGGACACTCAAAATTAGCACACACCCACTTTACCGCTGCGAAGCTCGTATTCACCCGGACTACGGTGCCAAGGTAAAACCATAAGACGGGGAGGCTCCGACCTCGACTAGCATGGGATCAACAATATTTATATCGCACGCTTACGGGGAGTGCCCTCCCTTCCGGTCCCAGACTGGAAACGCCCATTTCCCCTGACCGGATGACTGGATTTAATCCAGGTCCATGGATACCTTCATCCGGCCCCTCTACTTGGTGTGTGACTGATAATAGGTCTAGAACTGACTATACCGAACCCATTATCCAAGGAACTGTTGTAGCATTATAAGAAGTATGACACAGACAAGACTCGATCTAGGTCGATACTGGAGTTTACCAAATTTATACCAGCATCATTGTGCTCAAGCCATGACAAGGCCATAACCTATCACGTTCCGCGTGACTAGGCTATTCCAAAACCTTTCATAACTACCACTTGCCATCACCATATTTTTATTATGGTTGAATATGTATACCAGGTATGAAATATGCAACGTGATGAATAATAAATATGAGCTAAGTTAGCAAACAGCACACCAAAAGTGACAAAGATGATTGCATGGTTCCACGTAGTCGGGATCAAGCTCGGTGTAGTTGACGTCTGGTATTTCGGTGTCGGAATCTACGGTATAGATCAAACAAGGGTATAAGTGGTACTGCCTAGCTACTGGTCTTAAAATATTTTTAGAAAAATCTAAAAATAAAGTAGACATTACCACGAACAATGTGCAAAAAGAATCATGATAACCCACAAGTACAGGGGATCAATTGTAGCCTTTCTTGATAAGTAAGAGTATTGAACCCAACGAGGAGCTAAAGGTAGGACAAATATTCCCTCAAGTTCTATCGACCACCGATACAACTCTACGCACACTTTACGTTCGCTTTACCTAGAACAAGTATGAAACTAGAAGTACTTTGTAGGTGTGATCGGATAGGTTTGCAAGAATATAAAGAACACGTAAATAAAAACTAGGGGCCGTTTAGATAAAGGAACAATTACGTTTGTTTAACGAGTGTGGAAAAGTGGTGGTAGGAGTTGCGGAATTGTCCCTAAGCAATTGACTACGTTACTAGACAGATAGCAAGTTTTATGTGGGAGAGTCCACTGCTAGCATGTCATCCCTTACTTGGAATTCTATGCACTTATGATTGGAACTATTAGCAAGCATCCACAACAACTAACATTCATTAAGGTAAAACCCAACCATATCAATACGATATATTGGTCCCACTTCAATCCCGTATGCATCAATTTCTATGCTAGGGTGAAGCTTCTGTCACCCTTGCCCTCCAATACATAGTCTTATCAACATACTACTAACCCTATTGTGTGATCCACGCGCGCGCTCATATGATGGGCACAAAAGGACAGCAACATAACCACAAACAAATTAATCCAATCATCGCAATTCATCAATCACCGATAGGACAACGAAAATCTACTCATACATCATAGGATGGCAACACATCATTGCATAATAATATGAAGCATAAAGCACCATGTTCAGGTAGAGAGTACAACGGGTTGCGGGAGAGTTGTCCGCTGAATATAGATGGGGGAAGGTGACGGAGGTGTTGGTGAAGATGAGGGAGGTGTTGGTGTAGATCGCCGTCACACGATGATGTCCCGGGCGACGTTCCGACGCCACCGGGAGAGAGGGGGAGAGAGTCCCCCTTCTTCTTCTTCTTCCTTGACCTCCTCCCTAGATGGGAGAAGGGTTTCCCCTCTGTTCCATGGTCTTCACGACGGTGGAGGGGCGAGAGCCCCTCCAAGATTGGATCTCTCTCTCTGTGTCCTTTTGTTTCTGGGCTCCCAGATTCTGGCCTTTGATAACCCACAAGTATAGGGGATTGCAACAGTTTTCGAGGGTAGAGTATTCAACCCAAATTTATTGATTTGACTCAAGGAGAAGCCAAACAATATTCTCAAGTATTAGTAGTTGAGTTGTCAATTCAACCACACCTGAAAGATTTAGTATCTGCAGCAAAGTATCAGTAGCAAAGTAGGGTGATAGCAACAGTGCCAATAGTAACCAGTAGTAGCTGAGTAACATCAGTAGCAACAGAGTAACAGTAGCAGCAGTGACAGCACTAGCAGCAAAGTAACGTAGCAAGGACGAGTAGTGAAAGACTCGTAGGCATTGGATCGGTGATGGATGATTATGGCGGATGTGATTCATCATGCAACAGTTATAACACGGAGAGATCAGTAACTAGATCTAGTTCATCAATCTAATGTAGGAATGTATTCCGTATGTAGTCATACATGCTTAGGGAAAAGAACTTGCATGACATCTATTGTCCATCCCTCCTCTGGCAGCGGGGTCCTAATGGAAACTACGGGATATTAAGGTTCTTTTAATAAAAAACCGGACCAACGCATTAACACTTGGTGAATACATGAACTCCTCATACTATGGTCATCTCCGGGAGTGGTTCCAGGTATTGTCACTCCGGGGTTGCCGGGTCATAACACATAGTAGGTGACTACAACTTGCAAGATAGGATCTAAAACACACATATATTGGTGACAACATAATAGGTTCAGATCTAAAATCATGGCACTCGGGCCCTAGTGACAAGCATTAAACATGGCAAAGTAGTAGCAACATCAATCTCAGAACATAGTGGACACTGGGGATCAATCCCCGTCAAAACTAACTCGATTACATGATAGATATCATCCAACCCATAACCGTCCAGCAAGCCTACGATGAGTTTACTCACGAACGGTGAAGAGCATCATGGAATTGGTGATGAAGGAAGGTTGATGATGACGATGGCGACGATCTCCCCTCTCCGGAGCCCGAAACGGACTCCAGATCTGCCATCCCGAGGAAGAACAGGAGGTGGCAGCGCCTCCGTATCGTAAAACGCGATGAACTCTTCTCCTTGATTTGTTTCCGGGTGAGACAGAATAAATAGAGCTGGATTTGGAGGCGGTGGAGGGTCGTGGGCTCCATAAGCCTGCCAGGCGCGGCCAGGGGGCCCGCGCCTGGTGGGATTGTGGGCTCCATGCTCCACATCCTCCTCCAATTCTTGCACCAGTATTTTTCACAAATTCCAGAAAAATTCTCCATAAATTTTTAGGTCATTCCGAGAACTTTTATTTCTGCGCAAAAACAACACCATGGCAATTCTGTTGAAAACAGCGTTAGCCCGGGTTGGTTCCATTCAAATTATGCAAATTAGAGTCCAAAACAAGGGCAAAAGAGTTCGGAAAAGTATATATGACGGAGATGTATCAACTCCCCCAAGCTTAAAGCCTTGCTTGTCCTCAAGCAATTCAGTTGACAAACTAAAAGAGACAAAATAAAAATGTTGACGAACTCTGTTTGATCTTGTTGTTGCAACTATGTCTAACTCATATCCAGAGTTTCAGCAAGATCACAAGAAACCACATAAGCAAATGACATCTAGGTCTCACGGTAAACTCATATCAATGGCATAATCAACTAGCGAGCAAATAATAATAAGTCTCAAACGTCAACACTTCAATCAAAACAATCATGAAGCAGTACGAACAGATGGTATCACGCTAGGTCTTTCTGAGACCGCAAAACATAAATGTAGAGCACCTTCAAAGACCAAGGGCTGACTAAACATTGTAATTCATGGCAAAGAAGATCCAGTCATAGTCATACTCAACACAGTTAAAAGCAAAGATTAAAAATGACAAAGATGCTCTCTAATTGGTGCTTTTATAAGAAGAGGATGACTCAACAGGAACATAAATAGGCAGGCCCATCGCAGAGGGAAGCATTGATTTGCAGAGGTGCTAGAGCTCAAGCTTTGAAAACAGAGATAATAATTTTGGCTGGCATGCTTTCATTATCAACGCAATGACTAAGAGGTCTCACCATCTTCCACGCTATACATGCTATAGGGGGTTCCCAAACAGAAAAGTAAAGTTTTGACTCCCCCACCACCAATCAATCACACTCCACGGCTAGCCGAATCCTCGGGTACTGTCCGTACCAACATCAATCCAGGGGGAGTTTTGTTTGCAATTATCTTTTCGATTTGAGCATGGAACTGGGAATTCTAATTACTGGCCCCTTTCTCGTGAATGATAGTGAATAAACACATATCAATGATAACACGCCTAGCATGGAAGATACTGATAGCCCCCTGTCACCACATGAGTGGTTCGGGCATGCAAAACAGATTATTTCTTGAAGGTTTAGAGAGTGGCACATGCAAATTTACTTGGAACGTGATGTAGATACCACATATAGGTAGGTATGGTGGAGTCATATGGAAGAACTTTGGGTTTATGGAAGTGGATGCACAAGCAGTATTCCCGCTTAGTACAAGTGAAGGCTAGCAAAAGACTGGGAAGCGACCAACTAGAGAGCGACAACAGTCATCAAAATGCATTGAGATTAACTAACATTGAGTGCAAGCATGAGTACGACATAAATCACCATGAAAAATCATAGAGGCCAGAACGGACTCTAGATCTGCCCTCCAAAGGAAGCACATGAGGTGGCGGCACCTCCGTATCGTAAAGCGCGACGAACTCTTCTCCTTGATTTTTTTCCGGGGGAGACGGACTAAAAAGCGCTGGATTTGGAGGCGGTGGAGCATCGTGGGCTCCACAAGCCTGTGAGGCGCGGCCAGGGGGGGCCCGCGCCTGGTTTGCTTGTGGGCTCAACGCTCCACATCCTCCGCTGATTCTTGCGCCAGTATTTTTCATTAATTCCAGAAAAATTCTCCGTAAATTTTCAGGTCATTCCGATAACTTTTATTTCTGCGCAAAAACAACACCATGGCAATTCTGCTGAAAACAGTGTTAGTCTGGGTTAGTTCCATTCAAATTATGCAAATTAGAGTCCAAAACAAGGGCAAAAGAGTTCCGAAAAGTAGATACGACGGAGACTACATGAGCATGAACCATGGACATAGCACTATAGGTGAAAAAGAATATGGTGGTTGCGGAGAAGACGAAAAAAGAGGAGATAGTCTCACATCAAATAGGTGTATCAACGGGCTATGGAGATGCCCATCAATAGATATCAATGTGAGTGAGTAGGGATTGCCATGCAACAGATGCACAAGAGCTATAAGTGTATGAAAGTTCAAAAAGGCACTAGTGGGTGTGCATCCAACTCGCTTCCTCACGAAGACCTAGGGCAATTTGAGGAAGCCCGTCATTGGAATATACAAGCCAAGTTCTATAATGAAAATTTCCCACTAGTATATGAAAAGTGACAACATAGGAGACTCTCTATCATGAAGATCATGTTGGTACTTTGAAGCACAAGTGTGGTAAAGGATAGTAGCATTGTCCCTTCTCTCTTGTCTCTCTTTTTTTTCTCTCTTTTTTTTTGGGCTTCTTTGGCCTCTTTTTTTATTTGGGCTTCATTGGCCTGTTTTATTACTTCCTCACATGGGACAATGCTCTAATAATGATGATCATCACACTTTTATTTACTTACAACACGATATTTACAACAAAATATAACTCCATATGAATGCCTCCGGCGGTGTACCGGGATGTGCAATGATCTAGCGTAGCAATGACATCAAAAAACGGACAAGCCATGAAAACATCATGCTAGCTATCTTACGATCATGCAAAGCAATATGACAATGATGGTGTGTGTCATCATAAACGGAACGATGGAAGTTGCATGGCAATATATCTCGGAATGGCTATGGAAATGCCATAATAGGTAGGTATGGTGGCTGTTTTGAGGAAGGGTATATGGTGGGTGTAATGCACCGGCGAAAGTTGCGCGATACTAGAGAGGCTAGCAATGGTGGAAGGGTGAGAGTGCGTATAATCCATGGACTCAACATTAGTCATAAAGAACTCACATACTTATTGCAAAAGTCTATTAGTCATCGAAACAAGGTACTACACGCATGCTCCTAGGGGAAGGCTTGGTAGGAGTTAACCATCGCGCGATCCTGACCTCCACACAAAGGATGACAATCAATAAATAAATCATGCTCCGACCTCGTCACGTAACGGTTCACCATACGTGCATGCTACGGGAATCACAAACCTTAACACAAGTATTTCTACGAATACGCAATTACTCACTAGCATGACTCTAATATCACATATTCATGTCGCAAAACTATTGCAAGGAATCAAACATATCATATTCAGTGATCTACAAGTTTTATGTAGGATTTTATGACTAACCATGTGAATGACCAACTTTCGTCAACTCTCTAAATAGGTACAAGTGAAGCATGAGAGTTTAATTCTTTCTACAAAAGATATTCCCTGCTCTAACAAATATAAGTGAAGCAAAAGAGCATTCTACAAATGAAGGTTTTCTATGTGTAGGGAAATAGGCAATCCAAACTTCAAATGATATAAGTGAAGCACATGAAGCATTCTATAAAGCCATACTCAAAAGATATAAGTGAAGTGCAAAGAGCATTCTATAAATCAACCAAGGACTATCTCGTACCAGCATGGTGCATAAAAGAAAAAGGAAAAATAAACAAAAAATACTCTCCAATAATTTGCACATATCATGTGACGAATAAAAATATAGCTCCGAGTAAAATTACCGATAAATTGTAGACGAAAAAGGGGATGCCTTCCGGGGCATCCCCAAGCTTAGACGCTTGAGTCTTCCTTGAATATTACCTTGGGGTGCCTCTGGCATCCCCAAGCTTAAGCTCTTGCCTCTCCTTATTGTTGGGGAACTTCGCATGGGAAACAAAAAATTTCCTACGCACACGCAATACCTATCATGGTGATGTTCATCTACGAGAGGAGATTTCCGATCTACGTACCCTTGTAGATCGCACAGCAGAAGCGTTAAGAAACACGGTTGATGTAGTGGAACATCCTCACGTCCCTCGATCCGCCCCGCGAACCATCCCACGAACCGTCCCGCGATCCGTCCCACGATCCGTCCCGTGATCCGTCCCATGAACTATCTCGCGATCCGTTGCACGAACCGTCTTGCGATCCATCTCACGATCCGTTCCGATCTAGTGCCGTACATACGACACCTCCACGTTCAGCACACGTACAGCTGGACGATGATATCGGCCTTCTTGATCCAACAAGAGAGACGGAGAGATAGATGAGTTCTCCGGTAGCATGACGGCGCTCCAGAGGTTGGTGGTGATCTATCTTAGCAGGGCTCCGCCCGAGCTCCGCAAAAATATGATCTAGAGGAAAAACCGTGGAGGTATGTGGTCGGGCTGCCGTGGAAAAGTTGTTTCTCAAAAACCCTCAATACCTCTAGTATATATAGGAGGGAGGGAGGGGAGGAGGCAGCCTCAAACCCTCAAGGTTTGGCCGAAATTGGAGGTGGAGGAGTCCTACTCCAATCCTACTTGGAGTAGGATTCCACCTTCCCACTTGGAAACTCTTTCCACCTTGTGTTTTTCCTTCTCAAACCTTATGGGCCTTAGTGGGAACTTATTCCAGCCCACTAGGGGATGGTTTATCTCTTCCCATAGCCCATGAGACCCTTGGGGCATGACACCCCTCCCGATGGTCCCCGGCACTCCCGGTACACTACCGATGAGCCCGAAACTTTTCCGGTGACCAAAACAAGAGTTCCTATATATAAATCTTAACCTCCGGACCATTCTGGAACTCCTCGTGATGTCCTTGATCTCATCTGGGACTCCGAAGAACTTTCGGTTACCAACACCTATAACTCAACTATACCAAACGTCACCGAACGTTAAGTGTGCACACCGTTCGGGTTCGAGAACTATGTAGACATGACCCGAGACACTCCTCGGTCAATATCCAATAGCGGGACCTGGATGCCCACATTGGATCCTACATATTCTCCGAAGATCTTATCGGTTGAACCTTAGTGTCAAGGATTCATATAATCCCATATGTCATTCCCTTTGTCCTTCGGTATGTTACTTGCCCGAGATTCGGTCGTCGGTATCCGCATACCTATCTCAATCTCGTTTACCGGCAAGTCTCTTTACTCGTTCCGTAATACAAGATCCCGTGACTTACACTAAGTGACATTGCTTGCAAGGCTTGTGTGTAATGTTGTATTACCGAGTGGGCCCCGAGATACCTCTCCGTCACACGGAGTGACAAATCCCAGTCTTGATCCATACTAACTCAACAGACACCTTCGGAGATACGTGTAGAGCATCTTTATAGTCACACAGTTACGTTGTGACATTTGATACACACAAGGCATTCCTCCGGTGTCAGTGAGTTATATGATCTCATGGTCATAGGAAGAAATACTTGACACACAGAAAAACAGTAGCAACAAAATGACATGATCAACATGCTATGTTCATTAGTTTGGGTCTAGTCCATCACATGATTCTCCTAATGATGTGATCCCGTTATCAAGTGACAACACTTGCCTATGGTCACGAAACCTTGACCATCTTTGATCAACGAGCTAGTCAACTAGAGGCTTACTAGGGACAGTTTTTGTCTATGTATCCACACAAGTATTGTGTTTCCAATCAATACAATTACAGCATGGATAATAAACGATTATGATGAACAAAGAAATATAATAATAACTAATTTATTATTGCCTCTTGGGCATATTTCCAATATTCTCCCACTTGCACTACAGTCAATAATCTAGTTCACATCACAATGTGATTTCAACGAATCCAACACCCATATAGTTCTGGGGTCTGATCACGTCTTGGTCGCGAGAAAGGTTTTAGTCAACGGTTCTGAAACTTTCTGATCCGTGTGTTCTTTACAAATCTTTATGTCATCTTTATAGATGCTGCTACTACGTGGTATTCGGAAATACTCCAAATATCTACTCTACTATACGAATTCGTTTCACTACTCATAGTTATTCGGATTAGTGTCAAAGCTTGCATCGGCGTAACCCTTTACGAGGAACTCTTTAACCACCTCCATAATCGAGAAAAATTCCTTAGTCCATTTAGTTACTAAGGATAACTTTGACCGCTGCTAGTGATTCAATCATGGATCACTCTCTGTACCTCTCAACAGACTTTGAGGCAAGGCACACATCAGGTGCAGTACTCAGCATGGCATACTTCAGATTGTACGGCCAAGGCATAGAAGATGACCTTCGTCTATTCTCTTTATTCTGCCGGGCTCGGGTTTTGAGTCTCACTCAAATTCACGCCTTACAACACAACCAAGAACTCCTTATTTGCTAATCTATTTTGAACTCCTTCAAAAACTTGTCAAGGCATGCATCTTGTTGAAACTTCTATTAAGCGTTTCGATCTATCTCCATAGATCTTGATGCTCAACGTTCAAGTAGCGCAGTCCAGGTATTCCTTTGAAAAATCCTTTCAAACAACCTTTTATGCTTTACAGAAATTCTACATTACTTCTGATCCACAATATATCAACCACATATACTTATCAGAAATTCTATAGTGATCCCACTTACTTCTTTGGAAATACAAGTTTCTCATAAGCCTTGTACAAACCCAAAATCTTTGATCATCTCATCAAAGTGTATATTCCAACTCCGAGATGCTTGCACCAGTCCATTGAAGGATCGCTGGAGCTTGCATACTTGTTAGTATCTTCAGGATCAACAAAACCTTCTGGTTGTATCACATACAATTTTTCCTCTAGGAAAACGTCGAGGAAATAATGTTTTGACATCCCATGTGCAATATTTCATAAATAATGCAGCAACTACTAACATAATTCTAACAGGCTTTTAGCATCGCTATGAGTTAGAAAGTGTCATCATAGTCAACTATTTGATCTTGTCGGAAACATCTTTGCGACAAGTCGTGCTTTTCTTAATAGTGACTTATCACAATCATCGTTTGTCTTCCTTTTAAAGATCCATCTTTACTTAATAGTCTTACTACCATCAAGTAGTTCCTCCAAAGTCTGCACTTTGTTTTATACATGGATCCTCTCTCGGATTTCATGGCCTCCAGCCATTTGTCGGAATCCGGGCCCACAATTGCTTCTCCATAACTCATAGGTTCATTGTTTCTCAACAACATGACCTCCAAGACAGGGTTACCATACCACTCTATAGTAGTACATGACCTTTGTCGACCTATGAGGTTTGTAGTAGGTTGATCCGAAGCTCCAATGATCACTATCATCAGCTTCTACTTCAATTGGTGTAGGCGCCACAGGAACAACTTCCTGCGCCCTGCTACACACAAGTTGAAGTGATGGTTTCAATAACCTCATCAAGTTCTATCACCCTCCCACTCAATTCTTTCGAGAGAAACCTTTCCTCGAGAAAGGACCCGTTTCTAGAAACAAACACTTTGCTTCCGGATTTGATACAGGAGATGTACCCAACTGTTTTGGATATCCCATGAAGATGCATTTACCCGCTTTGGGTCCGAGCTTATCAGACTAAAACTTTTTCACATAAGTGTCGCAGCCCCAAACTTTCAAGAAACGACATCTTAGATTTCTCTAAACCTCAGTCTATACTGTGTCATCTCAACAGAATTACGTGGTGCCCTATTTAAAGTGAATGCGGTTGTCTCTAATGCATAACCCATAAATGATTGTGGTAATTCGATAAGAGACATCATAGTATGCACCATATCAAATAGGTCGCGACTATGACGTTCGGGCATACTATCACACCATGGCGTTCTTGGTGGCATGAGTTGCGAAACAACTTCCATATTGTCTTAACTGTGTACCAAAACTTGCAACTCAGATATTCATCTCTATGATTATATCGTAGACAGTTTATCCTCTTGTTACGACGAACTTCACTCTGAAACAGAATTGAACTTTTTCAATATTTCATACTTGTGATTCATTAAGTAAATACTTCTGTATCTACTCAAATCGTCATTGAAGTAAGAACATAATGATATCCACTGCGTGCCTCACCACCCATTGGACTGCATACATCAAAATGTATTACTTCCAACAAGTTACTATCTTGTTTCATCTCAATGAAAACAAGGCCTTGCTCATGTGGTATGATTTGCATGTCACCAGTGATTCAAAATCAAGTGAGCATAAAGATCCATCAGCATGGAGCCTCTTCATGCAATTTATACCGACATGACTCAAGCGGCAGTGCCACAAGTAAGTGGTACTATGATCATTACCTTGTATCTTTTGGCACGAATATCATGAACATGCGTAACACTACGATCGAGATTCAATAAACCATTGAAGGTGAGTATTCAAGCAAATAGAGTAACCATTATTCTCTTTAAATGAATAATCGTATTGCAATAAACACGATCCAATCATGTTCATGCTTAACGCAAGCACCAAATAACAATTATTTAGGTTCAACACCAATCCCGTTGGTAGAGAGAGCGTGCGACGTTTGATCATATCAACCTTGGAAGCACTTCCAACACGTATCTTCACCTCGCCGTTAGCTAGTATCCGTTTATTCCGTAGCTTTCATTTCGTGTTACTAATCACTTATCAACCGAACCGGTATCCAATACCCTCGCGCTACTAGGAGTACTAGTAAAGTACACATCAACATCATGTATATCAAAAATACTTCTTTCGACTTTGCCGGCCTTCTTATCTACCAAGCATCTAGCGTAGCTTCGCCTCAGTGGCCATTCCCCTCATAACAGAAGCACTTAGTCTCGGGTTTGGGTTTAATCTTGGGTCTCCTCATTAGTGCAGCAACTGTTTTGTTGTTTCACGAAGTATCCCTTCTACCCCTTGCCTTTCTTGAAACTTAGTGGTTTTACTAACCATCAACTATTGATGCTCCTTATTGATTTCTGATTTCGCAGTGTCAAACATCGCGAATCGCTCAAGGATCATTGTATCTATCCTTGATATGTTATAGTTCATCACGAAGCTCTCACAGCTTGGTGGCAGTAACTTTGGAGAACCATCACCATCTCATCTGGAAGATTAACTCCCACTTGATTCAAGCGATTGTCGTACTCAGATAATTTGAGCACATGCTCAACGATTGAGTTTTTCACCTTCACTTCATGGACAAAGAATCTTGTCGGAGGTCTCATACCTCTCAACAAGGGCACGAGCATGAAATCTCAATTTCATCTCTTTAGAACATCTCTTATGTTTCGTGATGTTTCAAAACGTCGTTCGCGCCTTGCTTCTAAGACATTAAGTATTTTGCACTGAACTATCACGTAGTCATCAGAAACATGTATGTCGGATGTTTCACAACATCCACAGACGACGCTCGAGGTGCAGCACACCGAGTGGTGCATTAAGGACATAAGCCTTCTGCGCAGCAACGAGGACAATCCTCAGTTTTACAGACTCAGTCCGCAAAGTTGCTACTATCAAATTTCAACTAAATTTTCTCTAGGAACATATAAAAACAGTAGAGCTATAGCGCCAGCTACATCATAATTCGCAAAGACCATTAGACTATGTTCATGACAATTAGTTCAATTAATCATATTACTTAAGAACTCCCATTCAAAAAGTACATATCTCTAGTCATTTGAGTGGTACATGATCCAAATCCACTATCTCAAGTCCGATCATCACGTGAGTCGAGAATAGTTTCAGTGGTAAGCATCTCTATGCTAATCGTATCAACTATACGATTCATGCTCGACCTTTCGGTCTCTTGTGTTCCGAGGCCATGTCTGCACATGCTAGGCTCATCAAGTTTAACCCGAGTGTTCCGCGTGTGCAACTGTTTTGCACCCGTTGTATGTGAACGTTGAGTCTATGACACGCGATCATCACGTGGTGCCTCGAAACGACGAACTGTCGAAAAGTGCACAGTCGGGGAGAACACAATTTCATCTTGAAATTTTAGTGAGAGATCACCTCATAATGCTACCGTCGTTCTAAGCAAGATAAGGTGCATAAAGGATTAACATCACATGCAATTCATAAGTGACATGATATGGCCATCATCATGTGCTTCTTGATCTGCATCACCAAAGTACCGGCACGATCTTCTTGTCACCGGCGTCACACCACGATCTCCATCGTCATGATCTCCATCAACATGTCACCATCGGGGTTGTCGTGCTACTCATGTTATTACTACTAAAGCTACTGCCGAGCAATATAGTAAACGCATCTGCAAGCACAAACGTTAGTTTAAAGACAACCCTATGGCTCCTCCCGGTTGCCGTACCATCGACGCGCAAGTCGATATTAACTATTACAACATGATCATCTCATACATCCAATATATCACATCACGTCATTGGCCATATCATATCACAAGCATACCCTGCAAAAACAAGTTAGACGTCCTCTAATTGCTGTTGCATGTTTTACGTGGTTGCGGTGGGTATCTAGTAGATCGCATCTTACTTACGCAAATACCACAAAGGAGATGTGCAAATTGCTATTTAACCTCTCCAAGGATCGCCTCGGTCAAAACCAATTCAACTAAAGTTGAAGAAACCGACACCCGCCAGTCATCTTTATGTAACGAGGTTGCATGTCAAGCGATGAAACCAGTCTTTCGTAAGCGTACGAATAATGTCGGTCCGGGCCGCTTCAATCCAACAATACCACCGAATTGAGAAAAGACTAAGGATGGCAGAAAATCGAACATCACCGTCCACAAAACCCTTTGTATTCTACTCGAGATTACATATACGCATGAACCTAGTTCATGATGCCACTATTGGGGAACGTCGCATGGGAAACAAAAAATTTCCTACGCACACGCAATACCTATCATGGTGATGTTCATCTACGAGAGGAGATTTCCGATCTACATACCTTTGTAGATCGCACAGCAGAAGCGTTAAGAAACGCAATTGATGTAGTGGAACGTCCTCACGTCCCTCCATCCGCCATGCGAACCGTCCCACGAACTCTCCCGCGATCGGTCCCATGATCCGTCCTACGATCCGGCCCACAAACCATCTCGCGATCCGTTGCACGAACCATCTCGCGATCCATCTCACGATCCGTTCCGATCTAGTGCCGAACAGACGGCACCTCCGCGTTCACCACACGTACAGCTCAACGATGATCTCGGCCTTCTTGATCCAGCAAGAGAGACGGAGAGGTAGATGGGTTCTCTGGCAGCATGACGGCGCTCCGGAGGTTGGTGGTGATCGATCTCAGCAGGGCTCCGCCCGAGCTCCGCAGAAATACGATCTAGAGGAAAAACCATGGAGGTATGTGGTCGGGCTGCCGTGGCAAAGTTGTGTCTCAAAAACCCTCAATACCTCTAGTATATATAGGAGAGAGGGAGGGGAGGAGGCAGCCTCAAACTCTCAAGGATTGGCCGAAATTGGAGGTGCAGGAGTCCTACTCCAATCCTACTTGGAGTAGGATTCCACCTTCCCACTTGGAAACTCTTTCCACCTTGTGTTTTTTCCTTCTCAAACCTTATGGGACTTAGTGGGAACTTATTCCAGCCCACTAGGGGATGGTTTATCTCTTACCATAGCCCATGAGACCCCTTGGGGCGTGACACCCCTCCCGATGGTCCCCGGCACTCCCGGTACACTACCGATGAGCCCGAAACTTTTCCGGTGACCAAAACAGGACTTCATATATATCAATCTTTACCTCCGAACCATTCTGGAGCTCCTCGTGACGTCCTGGATCTCATCCGGGACTCCGAACAACTTTCAGTTACCAACACCTTCGGTATGTTACTTGCCCGAGATTCGATCGTCGGTATCCGCATACCTATTTCAATCTCGTTTACCGGCAAGTCTCCTTACTCGTTCCGTAATACAAGATCCCATAACTTACACTAATTCACATTGCTTGCAAGGCTTGTGTGAGATGTTGTATTACCGAGTGGGCCCTGAGATACCTCTCCGTCACACGGAGTGACAAATCCCAGTCTTGATCCATACTAACTCAACGAACACCTCCGGAGATACCTGTAGAGCATCTTTATAGTCACCCAGTTACGTTGTGACATTTGATACACACAAGGAATTCCTCCAGTATTAGTGAGTTATATGATCTCATGGTCATAGGAATAAATACTTGACACGTAGAAAAACAGTAGCAACAAAATGACATGATCAACATGCTACGTTCATTAGTTTGGGTCTAGTGCATCACATGATTCTCCTAATGATGTGATCCCGTTATCAAGTGACAACACTTGCCTATGGTCAGGAAACCTTGACCATATTTGATCAACGAGCTAGTCAACTAGAGGCTTACTAGGGACAGTGTTTTGTCTATGTATCCACACAAGTATTGTGTTTCCAATCAATACAATTATAGCATGGATAATAAACGATTATCATGAACAAATAAATATAATAATAACTAATTTATTATTGCCTCTAGGGCATATTTCCAACACTTATTCCTTCATCCATCTTGGTCTCACCCAAAACTTGAAAACTTCAATCACACAAAACTCAACAAAACCTTCGTGAGATCCGTTAGTATAATAAAGTAAATCACCACTATTAGTACTGTTGTGAACTCATTGCAAATTCATATTAGAATTATATATACTGTAATCCAACTTCACCATGGTTCATACCCCCCGATACTACCCATAGATTCATCAAAATAAGAGAACAATGCATAGAAAACAGAATCTGTCAAAAATATAACAGTTTGTAGTAATCTAAACACATACCATACTTATGTAACTCAAAAAGTTATGAAACAATTATGATAATTAAGGCAATTCGTATATCAATCAGCAGCCAAAAGAATCAACACAATAGCACTCTCTGTATAGAAATAAGATATTATTTTGTGAGTGCAAAGTTTCTGTCTTTTTCAAATCAAAAAACAATCACCCAAACTAATCATAAAGGCTTCACTTGGGAGATTATTTTTATAATACAATGGAATTGTACAAGGGGATAATTATTTTTTCTAGAAACTTGCATGAAAATTTCTACATTGTTTCCATGAGCATGAACACAAGTGCTCAAGGTCGACCCTCACTTCCGCAATGCATCACCTTTCAATCGCTTCTCTTTTTGAAAAAGTTTTAAGTTCCCCTCTATATTTTTTTGTTTTTAAACTATATAAAAGCGCTCAACAGAAATAAATGACTCTCTAAAACTTCCGGGTTGTCTCCCAGGCAGCGCTTTCTTTAAAGCCATTAAGCTAGGCATAAAGTGCTCAAGTAATGGATCCACCAGGATCCCAAGGTATATCAAAGCCAATTTTAATTAACAATGATTTGTAATTTAGTAGTGAGCACAAGGTAACATATATCATGCAATGACTAAGTCTAACTCTCTTCCTATGCATTGGCATGTCATAAAAGAACAATTCATGCACATCAAGTAAAGGGCAATACATAGCATAAGCAGTTTCTTGCAATTTTATCGTATTGGAAACATAGAGAGGTGGAGAGGTAGTCCTCTCTCATAAAAATTGCAAGTAGGAGCAGCAAGAACATGCATATTATATTCATCAAAATCATCATGTGTAATAGTAGAAGTCAACCCATCTATGTAATCCCCAATAAGAGCAAACTTCTCCGATATAGTGTAGTTGGGAGAGTTCAAAAAGATAATAGGACTATCATAAGTGGGTGCGATAGCAAAAATTTCATGTTTAACATAAGAAACAATAGCAAGTTCATCTTCATAAGCATTATTCATATTGGCATCATGGCCACGAGCATAGCAAGCATCAAGTTCATCAAAAAGGTATATTTCAAACGAATCCAAGGGATCATACCAATCAACATAGCATTCATCCTTCGGTAAGAACGAAAGGCAATTAAACAATGTATGAGTTGAAGAGTTACTCTCATTAGAAGGTGGGCATAGGTAGCTAGTCCGCTATTCCTCCTTTTGTTCTTCCCTCTCCTCGTCATCTTTTTCGTCTAATGAGCTCACAGTTTCAGTGTTTTCTTCTTCCATAGTTTCCTGCAAAATAATAATCTCTTCTTGGGCAGCGGAGAATTTCTCCATAAATCGATAAATATGGGCATTATATTCATAATTAGTATAACAATAAGGAAGCATAACCAAATTTTCACATTGGTAAACAGCATCATCATTATCATCACGCTTTTTAAACAGAGCTTCAATTTCATAAGCACCCATAAAAGCAACAAACTCTTCTATTTGTTCCACATCATAGTAATCATCTATACCATTAGCATAAGAAGCCAAGGTTTCATTAGCATTAAATTTACAAGAAAAGGGAAGGTGTTTAGCCTTCATCCTAGAGCAACAAGTAATATCATATCTCAACCATAGATCCCAAGCATACCATTTCAACATATGAATTTGATCCCATAATAGTTTCCCTTTTTGAGTCAAGCGATAATCCCTAAAGCATTCGCATTGATCCAAACTGTATCCCATTATATAATTGAATGGGGTTTTCTCCGGATTATTAAAAAGTGCATAATATTTTCCACGTAACGAGCATCGAGGGTTTTAGGAGGTTGCCCATCTCCATGAGTAGCAAGTACACCTAATTTTTTTGGGTATTTCGTGTTCCATATCCATAACTAAAGATAGAGAACAACTTAGAACAGCAAATATATCTACTTAGTGATAAAGACAACAAGCAGACACGAGAATATTCACCCCACGCTATTGCTCCCCGGCAACGGTGCCATAAAAAGGTCTTGATAACCCACAAGCATAGGGGATCAATTGTAGCCTTTCTCGATAAGTAAGAGTGTCGAACCCAACAAGGAGCTAAAGGTAGGACAAATATTCCCACTAGTTCTATCAACCACCGATGCAACTCTACGCACACTTTACGTTCGCTTTACCTAGAACAAGTATGAAACTAGAAGTACTTTGTAGGTGTGATAGGATAGGTTTGCAAGAATATAAACAAAACGTAAATAAAAACTAGGGGCTGTTTAGATAAATGAACAATTACATTAGTTTAACGAGTGTGGAAAAGTGGTGGTAGGAGTTGCGGAATTGTCCCTAAGCAATTTACTACGTTACTAGACCGATAGCAAGTTTTATGTGGGAGAGGCCACAACTAGCATGTCATCCCTTACTTGGAATTCCACGCACTTATGATTGGAACTATTAGCAAGCATGCGCAACTACTAACGTTCATTAAGGTAAAACCCAACCATAGCAATAAGATATATTGGTCCCCCTTCAATCCCGTATGCATCAATTTATATGCTAGGCTGAAGATTCTGTCACCCTTTCCCTCCAATACATAGTCCTATCAACATACTACTAACTCTACGGTGTGATCCACTCGCGTGCTCATATGATGGGCACCAAAGGACAGCAACATAACCACAAGTAAATTAAACCAATCATAGCAATTCATCAATCACCGATAGGACAACGAAAATCTACTCAGACATCATAGGACGGCAACACATCATTGGATAATAATATGAAGCATAAGGCACCATGTTCAAGTAGAGGGTACATCGGGTTGCGGGAGAGTGGACCGCTGAATATAGATGGGGAAGGTGATGGAGGTGTTGGTGAAGATGAGGGCGGTGTTGATGTAGATCGCCGTCACACGATGATGTCCCGGACGGCGTTCCGGCACCTCCGGGAGAGAGGGCGAGAGAGCCCCCCTTCTTCTTCTTCTTCCTTGACCTCCTCCCTAGATGGGAGAAGGGTTTCCCCTCTGGTCCGGGGTCTCCATGGTGGCGGAGGGGTGAGAGCCCCTCCGAGATTGGATCTCTCTCTGTGTGTCCTTCTGTTTCTGCGCTCCCAGATTCTGGCCTTTCACCGTTTCGTAAATTCTCGGAGATGCGTAACTCTAATTGAGGTGTCCTTTTAACAGGATTTTCTTCCGGATATTAGCTTTCTTGCAGCGAAAGCAGAGCCCCAACCGCCTTAGGGGTTGGTCACGACCTGCTGGTACGTCCATTTTGAATCATGCTTTTGTGTTGATATTTATCACTTCTTGGGCTGTTATTTCACTTCACGGTACAATACTTATGCCTTTTCTCTCTTATTTTGGAAGGTTTACATGAAGAGGGAGAATGCCGGCAGCTGGAATTCTGGCCTGAAAAAGGAGCAAAGTTGAGATACCTATTCTACGCAACTCCAAACGCCGTAAAAATCAACGAGGATTTTTTTTCCGGATTTATAAAAAATACTGCGTCGAAGAAGTGCTAGAGGGGCGCCAGTAGGTGGCCACATGCCTGCTAGGCGCGGCCACCCCCCTGGTCGCGCCTAGGGGGCTTGTGGGCACCCAGTTGGCCCTTTGGCCCCCCTCTTCTGCTACATGAAGGGTTTCGTTCGGGAAAAAATCAAGAGGAGGCTTTTTCGTGGAATCGACGCCTCCACAAGGCGTAACTTGAGCACAACCAATCTAGAGCTCCGGCAGGACGATCCTGCCGGAGAAACTTCCCTCCCGGAGGGGGAAATCATCGCCATTGTCATCACCAACACTCCTCTCATCGGAGGGGACTCATCACCATCAACATCTTCATCAGCACCATCTCATCTCCAAACCCTAGTTCATCTCTTGTAACCAATCTCCGTCTCGCGACACCGATTGGTACTTGTAAGGTTGCTAGTAGTGTTAATTACTCTTTGTAGTTGATGCTAGTTGGATTATTTGGTGGAAGAGTTTATGTACAGATCCTTGATGCTACTCATTACCTCTCTGGTCATGAATATGATTATGCTTTGTGAGTAGTTACTTTTGTTCCTGAGGACATGGGATATGTCATGCTAATAGTAGTCATGTGAATTTGGTGTTCGTTCGATATTTTGATGTGTTGTATGTTGTTTTTCCTTTAGTGGTGTTATGTGAACGTCAACTACATAACACTTCACCATTATTTGGGCCTAGAGGAAGGCATTGGGAAGTAGTAAGTAGATGATGGGTTGCTAGAGTGACAGAAGCTTAAACCCTAGTTTATGCGTTGCTTTGTAAGGGGCTGATTTGGATCCACTAGTTTAATGCTATAGTTAGACTTTGTCTTAATTCTTCTTTCATAGTTGCGGATGCTTGCGAGAGGGGTTAATCATAAGTGGGATGCTTTTCCAAGTAAGGGAAGTAATTCCTGTGTGTCTCGGGAGCGTTTTTCCTCCTATAAGACTTTGTCCATGCTTGTACCTTACTACAAAAGGGATTGGGCCACTTTCCTGCACCATTTCTACTTTTGTTGCTTTTTGCTTGCTATGAATCATCTCACCACACAATCACTTGTTACCAATAATTTCATTGAGAAACCACCTTTCCCTGTTGAAGAGAAAGTCATTGCCTATAATGATCCTATTGTTCCCAGTGCTTACATTGAGAAACCACCTTTCCCTGTTAGGATAAAGGATCATTCTAAATCTTCAACCGTGATACGTAGAGGCTACATTATAACACCTACACCCCCTGAGCAAATTAGAGTTGAACCTAGCATTGCTATTATCAAAGATCTTCTGTCCGGTGATGTTGAGGGACATAATATTCACTTTTGTGAAGATGCTGCTAGAATTGCTAAACCTCACGCTAGAGATAAACATAGGCCTGTTGTTGGCACGCTTGTTGTCTCCGTTAAGATAGGAGATCATTGTTATCATGGTTTATGTGACGTGGGTGCTAGTGTTAGTGCAATACCTCAATCCTTATATGATGAAATCAAAGATGAGATTGCACATGTTGAGATAGAGCCTATTGATGTCACTATTCAGCTTGCCAATAGAGATGCTATCTGCCCCGTGGGAATTGTTAGGGATGTTGAAGTCTTGTGTGGTAAAACAAAGTATCCTGCTGATTTCCTCGTTCTTGCTACCGCACAAGATAGCTTTTGTCCCATCATATTTGGTAGACCTTTTCTCAATACCGTCAATTCTCATATTGACTGTGAGAAGCAAACTGTCACTGTTGGCTTTGAAGGTGTGTCACATGAGTTCAGTTTCTCCAAGTTTGGTAGACAACCTCATGAAAAAGAGCTGCCTATTAAGGATGAAACTGTTGCCTTAGCTTCTATTGCCGTGCCTCCTACTGATCCCTTAGAGCAATACTTTCTTGAGCATGAAAATGGTATGCATATGGATAAAAGGGATGAGATAGATAGAGTTGTCTTGGAAAAATATCCTATGCTTAAGAATAACTTGCCTGTTGAACTGCTTGGGGATCCACCCCCACCAAAGGGTGATCCTGTGTTCGAGCTTAAATAGTTGCATGATACACTTAAGTATGTTTATCTTGATGAAAAAGAGATATATCCTGTTATAATTAGTGCTAGCCTCCCACAGCATGAAGAAAAGAAGTTACTAAAAACTCTGAGGAAGCATCGTGCTGCTATTGGATATACTCTTCATGATCTTAAGGGCATTAGTCCTACTCTATGCCAGCACAAGATTAAAACTGATCCTGATTCCAAAGCAGTTGCTGATCATCAAAGGAGATTAAATCTTAAGCTGAAAGAAGTAGTGAGAAAAGAAATACTAAAGCTCCTGGAAGCGGGAATTATCTATCCTGCTGCTCATAGTGATTGGGTGAGTCCGGTGCATTGCGTCCCTAAGAAGGGAGGCATAACCGTTGTCCCTAATGATAAGGATGAATTGATCCCATAGAGGATTATAACTGGCTATAGGATGGTGATCGATTTTAGGAAATTGAATAAAGCCACTAGGAAAGATCATTACCCTTTGCCTTTTATCGACCAAATGCTAGAAAGACTATCTAAACACACACACTTCTGCTTTCTAGACGGTTATTCTAGTTTCTCCCAAATACCAGTTGCACAATCTGATCAGGAGAAAACCATTTTCACTTGCCCTTTTGGTAGCTTTGCTTATAGATGTATGCCTTTTGGTTATGTAATGCACCTGCCACCTTTCAAAGATGTATGATGGCTATACTCTCTGACTTTTGTGAAAAGATTGTTGAGGTTTTCATGGATGACTTCTCCGTTCACGGGTCTTCCTTTGATGATTGCCTCCGCAACCTTGATCGAGTCTTGCAGAGATGTAAAGACACCAATCTTGTCTTGAATTGGGAGAAGTGCCACTTTATGGTTAATGAAGGCATTGTCTTAGGACATAAAATTTATGAAAGAGGTATTGAAGTCGATAAGGCTAAGGTTGATGCAATCGAGAAAATGCCATACCCGAGAGATATCAAAGGTATCAGAAGTTTCCTTGGTCATGTTGGTTTCTATAGAAGGTTCATTAAAGACTTCTCTAAGATTTCTAGGCCTCTTACCAATCTCTTGCAAAAGGATATTCCTTTTGTCGTTGACGATGATTGTCAGGAAGCCTTCGAAATACTTAAGAGGGCTTTGATAACCGCACTTATTGTTGAACCACCTGATTGGAACTTGCTGTTTGAAATCTTGTGTGATGCTAGTGATTTTGCTGTTGGTGCTGTCCTAGGGCAAAGAGTTGATAAGAAGTTGAATGTTATTCACTATGCTAGTAAAACTCTAGAGAGTGCCCAAAGAAACTATGCTACTACGGAGAAGGACTTTTTAGCAGTCGTGTTTGCATGTGAAAAGTTCAGGTCTTACATAGTTGATTCCAAAGTCACTATTCACACTGATCACGCTGCTATTAAGTACCTCATGGAGAAGAAGGATGCTAAACCTCGACTTATCAGATGGGTTCTCTTTCTATAGGAATTTGATTTGCACGTTGTCGACAGGAAGGGTGCTGATAACCCAGTAGCAAATAACTTGTCTAGGTTATAGAACGTTCTTGATGCTCCACAACCTATTGATGTGAGCAATTGAATGTCATCAATGCTTCACGTAGTGCACCGTGGTATGCTGATTATGCAAACTATGTCGTTGCCAATATATATACCACCTAGTTTCACATACCTGCAAAAGAAGAAATTCTTCTTTGACTTTAGACATTACTTCTGGGATGATCCTCACCTTTATAAGGAAGGAGTAGACGGTGTTATTAGATGTTGTGTATGTGAACATGAACAGGGACAGATCCTACATACGTGTCACTCCAAGGCCTACGGAGGACACCATACGGGAGATACAACTACACACAAGGTATTGCAATCAGGTTTCTATTGGCCCACTCTCCTCAAGGATGCTCGTAAGTTTGACTTGTCTTGTGACGAATGTCAAAGATTAGGTAATATCGATAAACGTCAGGAAATGCCTATGAACTATTCACTTGTCATTGATCCATTTGATGTTTGGGGCTTTGATTATATGGGACCTTTTCCAAAATCCAACGGGTATACTCATATCCTAGTTGCTCTTGATTACGTCACTAGGTGGGTAGAAGCTATTCCCACTATTAGTGTTGATCACAACATTTCTATCAGGATGCCTAAAGAAATTATTTTCCCTAGATTTGGAGTCCCTAGATATCTAATGACCGATGGTGGTTCACATTTCATTCATGGGGCTTTCCGTAAAACGTTTGCTAAGTACGATGTCAACCATAGAATTGCGTCTCCCTATCACCCTCAGTACAGTGGTCAAGTAGAGCTAAGCAACAGAGAGATTAAACTGATTCTGCAAAAGACTGTCAACAGGTCTAGAAAGAATTGGTCTAAGAAGCTCGATGATGCACTGTGGGCTTATAGAACTGCCTATAAGAATCCCATGGGCATGTCTCCGTACAAAATGGTGTACGGTAAAGCATGACATTTACCTCTTGAGCTAGAGCATAAAGCTTATTGGGCAATCAAAGAGCTCAACTTTGATTTCAAACTTGCTGGTGAGAAGAGGTTATTTGACATTAGCTCGCTTGATGAATGGAGAACTCAGGCATATGAGAATGCCAAGTTGTTCAAAGAAAAGGTTAAGAGGTGGCATGATAAGAGGATACAAAAGCGTGAGTTCAATGTAGGTGATTATGTCTTGCTATATAATTCCCGTTTAAGTTTTTTGCACGCAAGCTTCTCTCTAAATGGGAAGGTCCCTCTATTGTTGAGGAAGTATATCATTCCGGTGCTATCAAGATCAACAACACGGAAGGTAATTGTCTGAGAGTTGTAAATGGGCACATAATCAAGCATTATATCTCAGGTACTCCCATAAATGTTGAAAGCAATATCATCAATACCATAACTCTGAAGGAATACCGAAGGGATGTTTATCAACCTGTTTCAGACTTCGAAAACGAAAAGGTATGTGATTCGGTAAGAAAACAAATTCCAAAACTTTTCCAGTAGAAATTTTTCTCCGTTTTGGAATATTTGAAAAAATAGAAAAATTGGAAGTAGTCCAAAAAGCGCGTGAGGAGGCGACAAGCCTACCAGGCGCGGGCCCACCCCCTGGCCGCGCCTGGGGGGCTTGTTGCCACCTCGTGTGCCTCCCGGACTCCGTATTCGTGCGGAGTACTCCTTCTGGTCTGGAAAAAATCAATATATATTCTCCCGTAAGATCTGACCCTCGTATCATGCAGATTTCCTCTCTTTTCATTTCGAGCCTGTTTCTGTTGCAGATCTAGATCGCTATGACGTCCCCAAAAGCTCCGAAGGACAGGATCTTCGGGAAGGTCATCAATCCCTACCTCACGGGAGTGCTGCAACACCCTCAATCTATTGAGATGTGTGAGGGATGTTGCACATCCGTGATGTTGAGGGGCCCAAGAAGACCGGAAGCGTGGAGAGGAGGCTCGAAGCAATGGAGCAACAAGTCTTCAAGTGCCAAGGGATGGTGGAGCGTGGACTCAACGCCAACCACATGATGATCACGGAGTTCACCAACAAGCACAGGATCGATGCCAATGAAATTGGGAAGCACCTCTCCAGGCTCTATGACAGGATTCAACAACTCCAGGCCCAGATCTATGATATGCAGAACCAAAACTGTGAGTATGAGTATAGATTTAAATCAATACGGTTGGCTGCAGATTTGAGGATTCCGGAGACTCGTTCATCTTTCCATGATGGAGCACCTATGCCTTGGAAGACGGATGATAAACCTCATGTTGCAACAACTCTACCACCATCACCACCAAAGGAAGACAACTGAGCATGGGTATGGACAATCCCCTTGGCTTTTGCCAAGCTTGGGGCAGTTGCCACGGTATCGTATCACCATCACATATTTTGCCTTTACCTTTGTTTAAGTATGTTCCTTTTTAGTTTCCTTTTTCTCTAGTAGATTAAAAGTCTTAGTGTTTTAGTCTTGAGTTTTGCTTTGTGTCACCCCTGATGTATTCGAGGTCGTGAGCCATATAATAAAGAGTGTCTTAGTTGAAGGGCTTTGCCTCTTGCCATGATCAAAAGAGTGAGAAAAGAACAAAAGCATGAAAGATCATGTAATGATCTTATGGGAAGTGATGGCTTCACATATAAAAAGAATGTTGATTGAAACTTGTTGAGGGTAGACAAACATAGACCTTGGTCATCGTTGCAATTAATAGGAAGTGATAAGGAAGGAGAGGTTCACATATAAATATATTATCTTTGACACCGTCTATGATTGTGAACACTCACTAAACTATTGCAATCCTAGAAGTAGATGTTGGACAAGGAAGACAACATAATGAATTGTGTTTGCTTGGTTCCAAACAATGTTATGTGATTAGAGATCCCTTAGCATGTGACGATTGCTTCCACCTCATATTAGCCAAAACTCCCGCACCAAGTAGAGATACTACTTCTGCATCCATAAACCTTCAACCCAGTTTTGCCATGAGTGTCCACCATACGTACCTATGGATTGAATAAGATCCCTCAAGTAAGTTGTCATCGATGCAAGCAATAAAAATTGCTCCCTAATATGTATGATCTATTAGTGTGTGGAAAATAAGCTTTGTACGAACCTGTGATGAGGAAGACATAAAAGCGACAGACTGCATAATAAAGTTCTTTATCACAGGAGGCAATATAAAGTGACGTTCCTCCGCACTAAGAGGACACGCATCCAAACCTCAAAATCGCATGACAACCTCTGCTTCCCTCTTCGAAGGGCCTATCTTGTACCTTTACTTTTTGCCCTTGAAAGAGTCATGGTGTTCTACACCAATTCCTTATCTATCCTTTATCTTGGCTAACGTCATATGCTAGGGAAAGATCTATATTCATATGTCAACTTGGAGGTAAGCATTCATGAATTATTGTTGTTGACATTACCCTTGAGGTAAGCAGTTGGGAGGCAAAACTATAAGCCCCTATGTTTCTCTGTGTCCAGCTGAAACTTTGATCTCATGAGTACCACGTGAGTTGTAGCAATTGTAGAGAATGAAAAGATGATTGAGTATGTGCATTTGCTTTACAAGCTCTTATTTGACTTTTTCTGATGTTGTGATAAATTGCAATTGCTTCAATGACTAAAGGCTATCGGTTGTTACTTCTAGGTAAGGTTCTTGTTCCATACTTTACTTTGTGAAGGAATTGTCACTTTAGCATGAGTGATTATATGTTGGTATTGTTGTTCCGATCATGATCATAATGCATGCATGTTCGTATTTTGTTTTCCCGACACCTCTCTCCCTAAACATGTGGACATATTTATTGAGCTAGGCTTTCGCTTTAGGACAAGCGAGGTCTAAGCTTGGGGGAGTTGATACGTCCATTTTCCATCATGCGTTTATGTTGATATTTATCGCTTCTTGGGCTGTTATTTCACTTCACAGTAAAATACTTATGACTTTTCTCTCTTATTTTGCAAGGTTTACGTGAGGAGGGAGAATGCCGGCAGTGGGAATTCTGGCCTGAAAAAGGAGCAAAGTTGAGATACCTATTCTGCGCAACTCCAAACGCCGAAAAAATCAATGAGGATTTTTTTCTGGATTTATAAAAAATACTGGGCCGAAGAAGCGCCAGAGGGGCGCCAGCAAGTGGCCACAAGCATGCTAGGCGTGGCCACCCCCCTGGCCTCGCCTAGGCGGCTTGTGGGCACCTAGCTGCCTCTGGCTCCCCTCTTCTGCTATATGAAGGGTTTCGTCTGGGAAACAAATAAAGAGGAGGCCTTTTCATGGAATCGCCGCCGCCACGAGGCGGAACTTGAGCAGAACCAATCTAGAGCTCCGACAGGACGATCTTGCCGAGGAAACTTCCCTCCCGGAGGGGGAAATCGTCGCCATCGTCATCACCAACAATCCTCTCATCGGAGGGGACTCATCACCATCAACATCTTCATCAGCACCATCTCATGTCCAAACCCTAGTTCATCTCTTGTAACCAATATCCGTCTCGCGACTCCGATTTGTACTTGTAAGGTTGCTAGTAGTGTTAATTACTCTTTGTAGTTGATGCTAGTTGGATTATTTGCTGGAAGAGTTTATGTTCAGATCCTTGATGCTACTCATTACCTCTCTGGTCATGAATATGATTATGCTTTGTGAGTAGTTACTTTTGTTCCTGAGGACATGGGATAAGTAATGCTAATAGTAGTCATGTGAATTTGGTATTCATTCGATATTTTGATGTGTTTTATGTTGTTTTTCCTCTAGTGCTGTTATTTGAACGTCGACTCCATAACACTTCACCATTATTTGGGCCTAAAGGAAGCCATTGGGAAGTAGTAAGTAGATGATGGGTTGCTAGTGTGATAGAAGCTTAAACCCTAGTTTATGCGTTGCTTCGTAAGGGGCTGATTTGGATCCACTAGTTTAATGCTATGGTTAGACTTTGTCTTAATTCTTCTTTCGTAGTTGCGGATGCATGCGAGAGGGGTTAATCATAAGTGGGATGCTTGTCCAAGTAAGGGCAGTACCCAAGCGCCGGTCCACCCACATATCAAACTATCAAAGTAACGAACGTGAATCATATGAACATGATGAAAACAAGCATGACAGAAATTCTTGTGTGTCCTCGGGAGCGTTTTTCCTCCTATAAGACTTTTTCTAGGCTTGTCCCTTGCTACAAAAGGGATTGGGCCACTTTGCTGCACCATTGCTACTTTTGTTACTTGTTGCTTGCTACGAATCATCTCACCACGCAATCACTTGTTACTGATAATTTCAGTGCTTGCAGATATTTCCTTGCTGGAAACCACTTGTCAGATCCTTCTGCTCCTTGTTGGGTTCGACGCTCTTACTTATCGAAAGGACTACGATTGATCACCTATACTTGTGGGTCATCACCTGCCAGCCGTGCCTGGGGGGGTAGGGGCGCCTCCTGGGCTCGTGACCCCCTCGGGCATCGTTTCACGTTGATTCTTCTTCCCAAAAATCATAAATATTCCAAAAAAACTGTGGGCTTTTTATTGCGTTTGGATTTCGTTTGGTATGGATATTCTGTGAAACAAAAAAAACATGCAACAAACAGGAACTGGCACTCGGAACTGGATCAATATGTTAGTCCCAAAAATAGTATACAAAGTTGCCAAAAGTATATGAAAGTTGTAGAATATTGGCATGAAACTATCAAAATATATAGATACGACGAAGACGTATCAAATCACTGAAAAATAAGTTATGAATCAAAAGTTATAGCGAAAACATTATCAGGGACTATTCTATAATTTGTTTTAATAGAAACAGGGGCTAGACTGAGATTTAGTCAAAACGCCCGAAGGGGAAGACGTTTCTCCGAAAGGAAAACCGCTACTGGCCGAATGTGTTTCCAACGAAACGCTTCGGAGGGAGATAGAGACACTAACAGAGGGGGGTCCCCCTGTCAGGTTCGAATGCTCCACCAGCGCCAGAGGCTTCCAGCGATCACCGGCGACGCTAGGAGGGAGGGGAGAGCCCGCTGGGGGTGCAGGTGCACTCACCGATGACTCGCCTAACTAATGGAGAGGGATAGGATAGCGAGGGAGGTCCCCTGTCGATGGCAGCAGATCTCCGGCGACAGCAACTCCGGTGACGCGTGGAGATCGACGACAGATAGCCTCTGCGATGAAATTGAGCACGAGGTAAGCAGGGGAGGAGCTCCTGGATGCAAACGAAAGCCTCAGGGGGTCCTACCTATACTTACACTACACGGGAGTGGCCGGACCCCAAAGAGGATAGGGGCGTCCGGAGCTGGGGAAGAAGGCCCCTCGAGGACCCCTTCCTGGATCGGTTGGTTCCTAGAGGTGGAGATGGAGGATGGGGAAGACCTGGGCGAGGACAGAAGCACTGGACGAGCTATGGCATTAACTCCGTCGAGCGATTCCGGTGATGGAGGAGCTTGGGCAGGAGGTTAGGTGGCTAGGATCGCACCTAATCACTACTAGGGCTCCATTTTTGACCAGAGGGAGGTTGGTCCTCGACCGCGGCAACGCAGCGACAACGCGGCCATTGCTGCGCACTGCGGCTGCAGAACCTGTGCTGTGAGCTGCTCGGTGCGTGGCGACGGTCTTCGCGTAGCACATGGTCGAGGAGGGGTATGCGGCGGCTGCAGGAGCAAGGGGCAGTGATGAGCGGCACGAGAGCGAAGCAGTGAGCTGCTGCAGAGCCGCTACAAGGGCTTTGGCCGGCTCTATCGGTGAGCTACCGACGAGAGGAAGAGGCCAAGTCTCCGGCGACACTGTGGATAGGAAGAGGCCAAATCGCTGCTACTGGCAAGATTGACGAAGAGGGGGAAGGTTGCGCCCTATCTGACGTTTGGTTTGAATTAAATTCAAACAGCTTCAGTCATGTGTAGACGAGGTGCTCGATAGAAAGAAAACCCTATCTAGAAAAAGAATTTGATGCTGGATTTTTTAGGGGAGCGCTCTCATTGGAAGAAAATATTCTACAAAAGTTTTCAGAATTTTTGGTGGAGTTTAAGGTAGGTTTGAATCAAAAATGAGTTTCTGGGGTCAAACTTCAGTCAAACCAAATTTTAATTTTTCAAACTTAAGGACCCAAACTTTTTGCCTGAAGAGGATGAGGATACTAAGGACTACAGACTACCAAGGTTTGGGATCAAGATTCCAAAGGAAAAAGGAGGTTCCTTTGAAAAATTCTTGCAGCTCAAACTGATTACAGAAATTCCCATTTTAATAAAAAAATAATTGGGTTGATCCATTCCTTCTAAATCTTCGGAAAAACATTCAAAAACAAGCTTAGGGCTAGGAGAGGAGTAAAAATGTTTAAAAACAGAATGGTCATTAATTCTTTTTGAAGAATTAATATATAGGCTCATGGAAAAATCCAAGTCAAAATTTAATAATTCCAAGGAAATAAAGAAAATAAAAGTTGGAAAATCTTGGGTGTTGTAACACCTACCCCCTTAAGAAAAATCTCGTCCGTGAGATTTAAGCCATTCCTCAAGAAGCTGTGATTGCTCTTTCTATAGGTAATCCTCTCTTTCCCTTGTGGCCTCATCCTGTGAGTGGTTGCTCCATTGTACTCTGAATAGCTTCGTGACCTTCTGTCGAGTCCTTCTTTCTGATTCCTCTAATATCCTTTTGGGGTGTTCCTCATAGGATAGGTCCGGTTGCACTTGTATGCTATCATGAGCTAGTAGTTGCTCGGGGTTCCTCACACACTTCCTTAGCTGAGGGATGTGGAACACATCATGTATGTCTGACTATTCGCCTGGTAGGTCCAGCTGATAGGCAACTTGTCCTTTATGAGCAATAATGCGGAATGGTCCGATGAAGCAAGGTGCAACTTTGCCTTTGACTTTGAATCTCTGCAGTCCTCTCATGGGGGATACCTTAAGATATACATAATCATTGAGGTCGAAACCGACATCCTGGTGTTTTTGATCGTAGTAGCTTTTCTGACGGCTTGGTGTTGTCTTAAGTTTCTCTGTTATGACGTTTACCTTGTCCTCGGCCTCCTGGAGAAATTATGGTCCAAAGATGCGGCTATCTCCGGTCTCTAACCAATTTAGAGGGGTACAACATCGTCTCCCATACAAAGCTTCGAAAGGCGACATCTCCAAACTAGCTTGATAGCTGTTGTTGTAAGAAAACTCGACGTAGGGCAAACTGTCTTCCCAACTGTTCCCATGTGTGAGTACACAAGCTCTGATCATGTCTTCAAGGATTTGTTTTATACGTTCGGTTTGTCCTCCCATCTAAGGGTGATAGGTTGTGCTGAATACTAGCTGTGTTCCCAAGGCTTGTTGCAGAAAATCCCAAAATCTCGAGGTAAACTGGGTGCCTCTATCGGACTCGGTAGTCTTGGGAACTCCGTGTAGATACACAATGCGGGCGAGGTATAGTCTTGCTAGCTTCGTTGTGGAGTATGTGGTCTTGATTGGTATGAAGTGAGCCACTTTTGTGAGTCTATCGGTAATCACCCATATAGCATCATATCCGTGTCGGGACCAGTGTAGTCCGACAATAAAATCCATTCCTACCTCATCCCATTTCCATTCGGGTACCTTCATAGGTTGTAGTAGCCCTGTTGGCTTCTGATGTTCTGCCTTGATTCGTTGACATGATCACAACGAGCGACGAAGGAGGCAATATCTCTATTCATTCCGTGCCACCAATATTTTGCCTCGAGGTTTTTGAACATCTTTGTGCCTCCGGGGTGAATATTATAGGGCACATTGTGGGATTCCTCCATGATTTGAGTTTTGAGGTTCTCTTGGTTGGGTACGCATAGTCGGTCTCTATACCACAGGGTTCCTTGCTCATCAATAATAGACTCGGGGGCCTTCTCGAGGTCCATCTTTTTGTTTATACCCTCAATGCTGGGGTGACCTTTCTGAGCTTCCTTGATATTCCCGTCCAACGAGGAGCAGGTCTCATCTTTTGCATAGCTAACTCTTTTGCAAGCTCAGGTCTCATCTTTGGCACGGGTTTCTTGCCTGAGGCGGGGTTCCGACTGAGAGCATCTGCTACTACGGTAGACTTACCCGGGTGGTAATCGATGCCCACGTCATAATCCTTAATTAATTCCAACCATCGTCGTTGTCGTAGGTTGTGATCCGATTGTGTGAAAATATAGTTGAGGCTCTTATGATCCGTGTATATGTCACAATGATTACCAAGAAGAAAGTGTCTCCATTCCTTGAGAGCATGAATCAGAGAGGCCAACTCCAAATCGTGAGTACGGTAGTTCTCTTCGTGACGTTGGAGTTGTCGTGAGCCATAAGCCACCACCTTCCTTTCTTACATGAGTACACATCTGAGGCCTTTTCTGGAGGCATCACGGTATATTTCAAAATCCTTGTTTAAGTCGGGCACAATTAGTACTGGGGCTGTAGTCAATCTTTTCTTGAATTCCTGGAAACTTTTCTTAGAGGCTTCGGTCCATTCAAATTACTTTTCTTTCTTGAGTAATTGGGTCATAGGTCGCCCAATAGTAGAAATGTTTTCAATGAACCTCTGGTAATATCCTACTAATCCGAGGAAACTCCGGATGCGTCTCACATTAGCTGGCTGCGGCCTTGAACTTTTCTGGATCCACGGCTATGCCTTCTTAAGTCATCACATGTCCCAAAAATCCAACCTATTTAAGCCAAAATTCGCACTTGCTGAATTTCACGTAGAGCTGATGCTTGCGAAGTTCTCCCAACACTATCCTTAGGTGTTGTGCATGCTCTTCGTGTTTTTTGGAGTAGACAAGTATGTCGTCGATGAAGACTATGACAAACTTATCCATATATTTCACGAATACTTTGTTCATCAGATGCACGAAGTAAGCTGGTTCGTTGGTTAGACCGAAAGGCATTACTGTAAACTCGTACAGTCCGTATCTTGAGGTAAAGGTTGTCTTTGGAATGTATTCTTGGAGGATCTTGAGCTGATGATATCCCGACCTTAGGTCGATTTTTGAAAATACTTTAGCATGGGCTAATTGATCGAACAAATCATTTATTCTTGGTAGTGGGTATTTGTTTTTGATAGTGGCCATGTTGAGTGCTCAATAATCAATGCATAGCCTTAGCGTTCCATCTCCCTTCTTTGCAAAAAGTACTGGTGATCCCCAGGGTGAAGAGCTAGGTATGATGTATCCTTTGTCCAATAGTTCCTTTATTTGTTTCACAAGCTCGACTAACTCAGTTGGTTCCATGCGGTACGGCTTCTTATATAGTGGGGTTGTACCGGGTGCAAGCTTGATGACAAATTCTATTTCTCGGTCTAGCGGCATACCTGGTAGCGCATCAGGAAATACATCAGGAAATTCACATACTACTAGAACATCTTTCAATTCACTAGCATATGTTTGGTTTAACCTTGCTTTGCTTGATTTTTCCCTTCGTAGGGCTACGACAGTTAGCTTTTTACCTTGATGATGAGTGAGGGTGACCGTCCGATTAAAGCAGTCAATGAATCCCTTGTTGGTGTTTAACCAGTCCATTCCAAAGATAATATCCACTCTGTTGCTTTCGATAACAATAAGATTTGCCCAAAACACCAAATCTTTGACTTCAATTCTAACATTCTCGCAATATTTTTGAGTAGTCAGTTGTGCTCTCGGGGACTTTATAGTCATTGAGTTTTCCAAGGGGAGGGTTGAAAGTTGTGTTTCGAAACAAATCTTTTCGAAATGAACGAGTGGGAAGCTCCAGAATCAAACAAAACCAGGGCAGGAATTTTGTTGATAGGAAACTTACTGAGTACAATATCAGGTGCGTTCATGGCATCTTCCTTGGCGACAAGATTCATGTGACCCTTCGTGTGATTGTTATTGGGGTTGAAATTGTTGCGCTTTGGTGCTGAGTCAAAGTTGGAAGTGTTGGTCTTGGCTGCACCATTTCCGGCCTTTGGGCATTGCTGAGCGTAGTGTCCTGTTTCTCCACATGCAAAACAAGTGATACTGCTACGGGGAGTAAAATCTTTGTTCCTCGCGTAAGAGTTCTTGTTGAATCTAGTGGTCGGTGTTGAGGTACGCGGAGCTTGAGTCTTTGAGTCCTCTGTCTTGTGCCTGGTGTTGCGTACTAGGGTAGAGTTATTACTACGGCATTAGCGGATGTCATGCAGGCTGTGACGTTAAGCTTCTAGCATAATGGTTTTGTCTACCAGTGTCTTAAAATCTGGAAACGTGTGGACAACTAGTTGGAACTTTAATGTTGTAGCAAGTCCATAAAGGACCTTCTCCATCCTTGTTTCTTCAGTCTTGTAGTCTTCACTTGCCTATCTGGACAGTTTATTATACTAATCTAGGTACTCCATCACGCTGGAACTCTGTTGCTTCAGGTCTTCGAATTCTTTGTTCTTTATTTTCATAACACTATTGGGTATGTGCGCTCCACGGAAACTTACTTTAAATTCAGCCCATGTGATACTGTTCTCATCTGCATATACGCGGAGGATGTTTTCCCACCACGAGGCTGCAGCTCCAGTTAAATAGTGGGGAGCGTACAATAATTTCTCTTGATCTGAACATTGTGCAATTGGCATCTTTCTTTCAAGGTCACGTAGCCAATCGTCTCCTTCCATTGGTTTGTCTGTATGTGAAAATGTTGGTGGACGTGTCTTTTGTAGCTCAGCCAGTCGGGAGTGTTGTGGATGCGGACCACGCTGATTACCCATGTTCATTAGTTAATTCATCATTTCATGATGTTGTTGTTGGCTCTGCTCATATAAACGACAGACTTCTGAGAGTGCTGGGCTGCTTTCATGTTGGCTAGACTAGCCCTCGGTGAAGTTGTTCCCTGTCTCAGTGGATTGATTTTCTCCATTGTCCCTTGGCATGGAGCGTGTCCACGGTCAACTCATTTTCTCAAAGTTGGCTTAATGTTGCAAAAACCAATAAGAGAATGAAACTCGAACGTAAGTAATTCAGAAACATTTTCCAAGGAAACACTGCAAGATTTTTCATAACATAATCGTCATGTTCGGAGAAGGACCGCGGTACATCGTACATTGATCATAATTATACATACCAGTCAGGTCATACTCTAGTATGTCTTACTTGTTATTTAAGCTAGTGCACTTATCCTGTCCTACATGATGCGGCACACTACTTCCCTTCGGTCTAGGAGCACAACATCATCCATATCATACATATCGTACAGGCGTACTAGCGATCTGCTTCACCATCTCTAGGCGGAGTCGGAAGGAACCTGGATCGGCTAACCTAGAGGAAGTCCCAAATGAGGAGCTGGGGAGCTCACTTCCTCCTTTATTGGATCTAAGCGGACTGCGCGAGATGGCGAGGCATGCACATGACTGACAGGCATAGCAGCTCTAATGGGGGCAGAAGCAATAACTTGATTAAACTCCTCAATGGTAGGAAGCTGGTGGTGGAGCTGTGCTGGTGGAGTGCATGAGGCAGAAGAAGACAGGCATGACCTAGGCGGCGCTAGACGAAGGAGCTCAGTCCTGTGGTGAGGACAAGTAAGGTGCTCCATGCGAGCACCCACCAAGTCATCCACTAAGCCATCAAAAGGTGACTCCAGGGCTCGGGCATACTGCATGAGCATCCCAAGAGCATCATCTTCCTCTCCTGTGGGCATGCAAAGGCATAGTGGCTGGTGTACGGCCTGTGGCATGGCTGATAATAATAAGGATGAGTCTCCATTGTAGGAAGAGTGTCCCGGAGACGAGCAATCGCCTCCCTGGCTGCCATCGGAATAGCCTGCCTCTCCGTAGGCATGGCTCTCCCAACGAAACGAAGGCGACGATAATCTGGTCGACCAGCAATAAAATGCACCGACGCCTGATGCATAGTCAGGAAGTCGTTGATCTTATGGCGGCAAAACGTGTACTCGATGCGGACCGTTTGTCCAATCGTGATCTTCACGATGACTGAAAGCAGTCGCGAAAATCCCGTTGGCTCGTTGGCGAACACCTGTAACAGGCAACCGTTGTTAGCCATCTACAAAACAAAAAAATTCATATAGTCAAAACATAAATATATGTTGACTAACAGAAAATTGGTAACACAAGCAAGCAATAAAATGACTAATCCGGTCAGCGATCGTACCTAGGGGTTTCCTACAGTTAGCATGGCTCTGATACCAAGTTTGTCACGACTGGTTTCCAAATAAAAGATTTAATTGGAAATCAGCCATTCGCGTCCATAGTGAAGAAAATATTTCCCACTAACAGACTCAACTTGATGCAGAAAACCAGTAGTACTCAATATTATACAAGTAGAGTGAGGGTCGCTCTACAAATTATTACAACATATCCAAGTCTTAGGATAGATGGAAATGTTATAGTGGTCTTAGGGTGACTCTACTGCTTGCGAAAATAAAGGGGGCACGTCACATCAGAGTAATGTGACATGATGAGTACTACTACGCATTAAGCCTCAGAGTGAAGCTCAACAATTTATTCAAGGTGGCGGAAGCAGTGGAATAAAACAGCGACGGACTCCAGGATTGCAAGACTGACTGGGACTCCTCTAGACATCGGACTCGCTATCCAACTCTTCATCCTTGAGGACGCCTTCATCCATATCTGGCGACAACAACAAGCCAGTGAGTATTCTGAGAAGTACTTGCGAACAGTTTGCACAAAAGATGACATGCATGCAGTTGATTTTATTATGCATGTTTAGGGTTAAGTTATATCCACAATATAAGTGCAGAAAGTAAATAAGTTATAGGATAAATCGGTCTGCATTCCTCCCGAAATATCCATAACAGAATATAAAACCAAAGAAGCCACCGTCGGGCATTTGAGCGACACCACACACAGGGCATAACATGAATGAAATAAGTAATAAGCCTCGAATGGGCGTCTCTACGACACCACAATAAGGGCATGGAGAAAATAAAATAATGTCCCACGGTCGGGCGTCTCAGCGACACCACATAAAGGGATTATAAGAATAATTAAATAATGCCTCAGTCGGGCGTCTCAACGACACCACATAAAGGGCTTATAAGAATAATAAAACAATACCACAGTCGGGCATCTTAGCGACACCACATAAAGTGCTTATCAGAATAATAAAACAATACCACAGTTGGGCGTCTCAGCAATACCACATAAAGGGCTTATAAGAATAATAAAACAATACCACAATCGGGCATCTCAGCGACACCACATACAGGGCTTATAAGAATAAAATATTGAATATCCATAAGGTAGAACCGTCCCAAGAATATCCAACAAAGAGAATCATAAGGGTTAGTCCAGAGTAATAATACACGATACGATAATGTTCCACTTCATCATATGTTTCACCACATCCAATATTATTAATATCACTTATACTCTAAAGACCGACTCTAAGACCGACACTTGACTCGTCAAACAATGTTCTTAACCAAGGACACGACTACTCGAAAAGTTTTGACTCTGCAGAGGGTGTACTCTTTACCCATAGGCCACGGTTTTCAATAGTCAATATGACTAATTCCGCGTACGGAATTTTAGAAGTGGACAGTCAGAATCAGCACACACCCACTTTACCTCCGCGAAGCCCGGATTCACCCGGACTACGCTGCCAAGGTAAAACCATAAGACGGGGAGGCTCCGACCTCGACTAGCATGGGATTGACAATATTTATATCGCGCGCTTACGGGGAGTACCCTCCCTTCCGGTCCTAGACCGGAAACACCCATGCCCCTGGACCGGATGACTGGATTTATTCCACGGCCATGGATACCTTCATACCGGCCCCTCTACTTGGTGTGTGACTCATAATAGGTCTACAACTGACTATACCGAACCCATTATCCAGGGAACTGTGGTAGTATGATAAGAAGTATGACACGGACAAGACTCGATCTAGGTCGATACTGGAGTTTACCAAATTTATACCAGCATCATTGTGCTCAAGCCATGACAAGGCCATAACCTATCAACTTCCGCGTGACTAGGCTATTCCACAACCTTTCATAACTACCACTTGCCATCATCATATTTTTATTATGGTTGAATATGTATAGCAGGTACGAAATATGCAATGTGATGAATAATAAATATCATCTAAGTTAGGAAACAGCACACCAAAAGTAACAAACATGCTTGCCTGGTTCCACGTAGTCGGGGTCAAGCTCGGTGCAGTTGACGTCTGGTATTTCGGTGTCGGAATCTACGGTATAGATCAAACAAGGGTCCAAGTGGTACTTCCTACCTCCTGGTCTTAAAATATTTAAAAACAAATCTTAAAATAAACTAGGCATTATGAGGAACAATGTGCAAAAAGAATCACTGAAAAATAAGTTATGGATCGAAAGTTATAGCCAAAACATTATCACAGACTATTCTGTAATTAGTTTTAATAGAAACAGGGGCTAGACTAAGCTTTAGTCAAAACACCCGAAGGAGAAGACGTTTCCTCGAAAGGAAAACGGCTACTGGTCGAATGCGTTTCCAACGAAATGCTTCGGAGGGAGAGAGAGACATTGACACAGGGGGGTCCCTTTTCAGGTTCGAATGCTCCACCGGCGCCAGACGCTTTCGGCGATCACTGACGACGCTAGGAGGGACGGGAGAGCCAGCTGGGGGTGCGGGTGCACTCACCGATGACTCGACTGGCTGATGGAGAGGGATAGTACAGCGGCGGAGGCTTCACGTCAACGGCAGCAGATCTCCGGCGACAGCAACTCTGGTGACGCGAGGAGATCGACGACAGAGATCCTCTACGATGAAATTCAGCATGGGGTAAGCAGGGGAGGAGCTCCTGGATGCAAACGAAAGCCTGAGGGGGTCCTACCTCTACTTACACTTCACGGGAGTGGCCGGATCCCGAAGATGATCGGGCGGCCGGAGCTAGGGAAGACGACCCCTCAAGGACCCCTTCCGGGATCGGCTGGTTTCTAGAGGTGGAGATGGAGGATGGGGAAGAGCTGGGCTAGGATAGAAGCACTGGAGGGGAGCTATGTTTATAGGCGCCGCGAGACGAGCTACGGCATTAACTCCTGCGAGCAATTCCGAAAATGCAGGAGCTTGGGCAGGAGGTTAGGTGGCCAGGATCGAACCTAATTACTACTCGGGCTCCATTGTTTACCAGAGGGAGCTAGGTCATTGACCGTGGCAACGCGGCAATGATGCGGCCATTGTTGTGCACTGTGGCCGCAGAACCCGTGCTCTAAGCTGCACGGTGTGTGGCGACGCTCTTCGTGGAGCACATGGTCGAGGAGGGGCACGCCGCGGGAGCAGGAGCAAGGGGTAATGCCGGGAGGCGCGTGAGCGAAGCAGGGAGCTGCTGCGGCTGCTGCAGAACCGCTGCGAGGGCTTTAGCCGGCTCTATCGGTGAGGTACCGATGAGAGGAAGAGGCCAAGCCTCCGGCGACACTACGGATAGGAACGAGGCACAGGAGCAACGGCTAAATCGCTGCTACTGGCGAGATTGACGAAGAGGGGGAAGGTTGCGCCCTGTCTGAAGTTTGGTCTGAGTTAAATCCAGACAGCTTCAGTTAGGTGCAGATGAGGTGCTCAAGAAAAAGAAAACCCTAGATAGAAAAAAAATTGATGCTCAATTTTTTAGGGGAGCACTCTCATTGGAAGAAAATATTCTGCAAAAAAATTCAGAATTTTTGGAGGAGTTTAAGGCAGGTTTGAATCAAAAATGAGTTTCTTGGGTTAAACTTCAATCAAACCAAATTTGAATTTTTTAAACTTGAGGACCCAAACTTTTTGCCGGAATTGGATGAGGATACTAAGGACTACAAACTACCAAGGTTTGGAACCAAGATTCCAAAGGAAAAAGGAGGTTCCTTCGAAAAATTCTGGGAGCTCAAACTAATTACAGAAATTCCCATTTTAATTAAAACAATCGGGGTGATCCATTCCTTCTAAATCTTTGGAAAAACATTCAAAAACAAGCTTAGGGATAGGAGAGGAGTAAAAATGTTTTAAAACAGAATGGCGATTAATTCTTTTTGAAGAATTAACAAATAGGCTCATGGAAAAAAGCCAAATCAAGAATAAAAGGAATCCAATTTAAGAATAAAAGAAATATTCTTTTAACCATTTCATTTATGAGAAAGGCCAAGAGGATATTTCTGAATTTGTTTGGTGGAGAATAAGCTCAAAAGTTTTTTCTCATGGAGATTAGCAAGAAAACTTCAAAGTTCTTGTCAAGTCAAAATTTAAAAATTCCAAGGAAATCAAAAAAATAATAGTTAGAAAATCTTCGGTGTTACAGACTTGATGGTGGCGCAATAGCTCTTAGTGGGCTGTCTAGTCAAGCAAAGAAAGCCCATGAGGTAAAAGTGGAAAAAACCAAAAGAGGTGGACAACTTGGGAGAAGTCCTACTCCAAGTAGGATTGGAGGAGGACTCCTCCTCTCTAGCTTCGGCCGAGCTCAAGGGGGTTTCCCTTGATGCTCAAGGCTAGCCCCTCCTTTCTCCTATATATACTAGAGGTTTTAGGGTTTTTGAGACACAATTTCAGCCACGTGCATCCATCTCATGTAGTTTGTAGTTCTTGCTCTAGATCGGATTTCTGTGGTGCTTAGGCGAAACCCTACAGAAATAGATCGCCACCACCACCGGTGCGCCATCACGTTGCCGGACAACTCATCTACTTCCCCGTCTCTTTTGCTGGATCAAGAAGGCGGAGATCGTCATCGAGCTGTACATGTGCTGAACACGGAGGTGTCGTCTGTTCAGTTCTAGATTGGGATGGATCATGGGACGGTGGCGATTTGGATCGTGAAGACGTTCCACTGCATCAACTGTGATTCTTGACGCTTCCCGCTTAGCGATCTACAAGCGTATGTAGATCCGATCTCCTTCTCGTAGATGATCATCACCATGATAGGTCTTTGTGTGGGTAGGAAAATTTTGGTTTCCCATGCAACATTCCCCAACAGAGATATCGGATTCACATACCCTTGTAGATCGCTAAGCAGGAAGTGTTAAGAAACGCAGTTGATGTAGTCGAACGTCTTCACGATCCAAATCGCAAGTCGTCCCGCGATCCAATCACGATCTAGCATCGAACGAATGGCACCTCCGCATTCAGCACACATGTAGCTCGATGAAGATCCCCACCTTCTTGATCCAGCAAGGGATACGAAGAAGTAGCTAAATTCTTTGATAGGACGATGGCGTGACGGTGATGATGGTGGAGCTAATCCGGCAAAGCTTCGCCGTGCACTACCAGAATAACCTACGGGGTGTCACGAAGTACTGGAGGGAGAGGGGTTGCGGTGTGGCTTAAGCAGCTAGCCTCTCTCACCTCCACTATATGTAGGAGGGAGGGATGGGTGGCGCCCTAGGGAAAACCCTAGGGGTTCGGCCGGCGCACCAAGGAGGGGGAGGAATACTCCTCCAATTTGCTTAGGGGGAGGAGGAGACCTCCTCCTCGTAGGTTTGCCCCACCTCTCTATCTTTTGGCGCAAAGGCCTTATTGGGCTGGTCGCCCACACCACTAGGAGCTTGCGCGCCACACCTTAGGTCTATGTGGCCCTCTCCGGGTGTGTGGCCCCTCCTGGTGGACCCCTGGAACCCACTAGTCACTCCTGGTACATTACCGGAAATACCCGAAAACCTTCCGGCATCCAAATATACCTTTCTTATATACCAATCTTCGTTTCCGGACAATTCCGGAACTCCTGGTGACGTCCGGGATCTCATACGGGACTCCAAACAACATCCGGTCACCAACATACATATTTCAACTATACCAAAACAACATCGAACCTTAAGTGTGCAGACCTTGGGGGTCCGAGAACTATGCAGACATGACCTGAGACACTATTCGGTCAATAACCAATAGCGGGACCTGGATGTCCATGCTGGCTCCTACATATTCTACGAAGATCTTTATCGGTTGAACCTCTATGTCAAGGATTCAGTTAATCATGTATGACATTCCCTTTGTCCTTCGGTATGTTACTTGCCCGAGATTCAATCGTTGGTATCTCTATACATTTTTTAATCTTGTTACAGGCAAGTCTCTTTACTCGTTCTCTAATACAAGATCACATGGCTAACTCTTTAGGCACATTGCTTGCAAGGCTTGTTGTGATGTTGTATTACCGAGTGGGCCTCGAGATACCTCTCCGTCATACGGATTGACAAATCCAGTCAGGATCTATGCTAACTCAATGGACACCTTCGGAGATACCAGTAGAGCACATTTATAGTCACCCAGTTACGTTGCAACGTTTGATACGCACAAGGTATTCTTCCGATGTTAGTGAGTTACATGATCTCATGGGTATAGGAACATATACTTGACATGTCGAAAAACAGTAGCAATAAAACGAAATGATCGCATGCTACGTTCATAGTTTGGGTCTTGTCCATCACATCATTCTCCTAATGATGTGATCCCATTATCAAGTGACAACCCTTGTCTATGGCGAGGAAACCTTGACTATCTTTGATCAACAAGCTAGTCTACTGGAGGCTTACTATGGATAGTGTGTTGTCTATGTATCCACACATGTATCTCAGTTTCCATTCAATACAATTCTAGCATGGATAATAAAATATTATCTTGAACAAGGAAATATAATAATAACTATTTTATTATTACCTCTGGGGCATATTTCCAACAGTCTCCCAGTTTCACTAGAGTCAATAATCTAGCTCACATCACTATGTGATTTACAATGTAATGAATCTAATTAACACCCATACAGTTCTTGTGTTGATCATGTTTTGCTCGTGGAAGTGACTTAGTCAATGGGTCTGCAATACTCAGATCCTTGTGCACTTTGCAAATATTTATGTCCTCCTCTTTGATGTAATCGCGGATGAAATTGAAGTGTCGCTTTATGTGTATGATCCTCTTGTGAAACCTTGGTTCCTTGGCTAGAGCAATGGCACCAGTGTTGTCATAGAATAGAGTCATGGATCCAGTGCACTGGGCACAACTCCAAGATCTGTCATGAACTGCTTCATCCACACAACTTCTTTAGCCGCCTCACCAGCAGCTATGTACTCTGCTTCGCATGTAGACTACCATGCTTTCCTTGGAACTGCACCAACATACCGCACCCCCATTAAGGATAAATATGTGTCCGGTTTGTGACTTAGAGTCATCTCGATCGGTGTCAAAGCTTGCATTGACGTAACCCTTTACGAGAAGCTTTTTTTCACCTTCGTAAATGAGAAACATTTTCTTAGTCCTTTTGAGGCACTTAAGAATATTCATGACCGCTCTCCGGTGCTCCATTCCTGGATTACTTTTAAACCTTCCGCCATACTTATGGCAAGGCTGACATCGGGTCTTGTGCACATCATTGCATACATGATAGAGCCTATGGCTGAAGCATATGGGACGACACTCATCTTTTTCATATCTTCTATAGTTACTGGGCATTCAGTCTTACTCAACTTCACACCTTGTAGCACAGTCAAGAACCCTTTCTTGGACTATTCCATTTTGAACTTCATAAAAACTTCGTCAACGTATGTGTTGTGTGAAAGTCCTATTAAACGTCTTGATCTATCTCTATAGATCTTGATGCCTAATATGTAAGCAACTTCTCCTAGGTCCTTCACTGAAAAACTTTTATTTAAATAATCCTTTATGCTTCCCAAAAGATCTATATTGTTTCTAATCAGCAATATGTCATCCACATATAATATTAGAAATGCTACAGAGCTCCCACTGACTTTCTTGTAAATGCAAGCTTCTCCATAAACTTGTACAAACCATAACCCCTTGATCACCTCATCAAAGCGCTGATTCAAAATCCGAGATGCCTACACCAGTCCATAAAGGTATCGCTGGAGTTTGTATACTTTGCCAGCATTCTTTGGATCGACAAAACCTTCTCGTTGCATCATACACAACTCTTCCTTAAGGAAACCATTAAGGAATGTTGTTTTGACATCCATCTGCCAAATTTCATAATCGAAAAATGCAACTATTGCTAACATGATTCTGAGGGACTTAAGCACCGCTGCGGGTGAGAAAGTCCCATCGTAGTCAACTCCTTGAACTTGTGAAAAACTATTTGTAACAAGTCGAGCTTTATACACGGTGACATTACCGTCCGTGTTCCTCTTCTTCTTAAAGATCCATTTGTTCTGAATGGCCTTTCGCCCTTCAGGTAATAATTCCAACGTCCATACATTGTTTCCATACATAGATCGTATCTCAGATTTCTCATGGCCTCTAACCATTTGATGGAATCCGGGCCCACCATTGCTTCTCCATAGCTCGTAGGTTCATCGTTGTCAAACAACATGATTGACAAGATAGGGTTGTGGTACCTGTCGTGGGTATAAGTCTGACAGTAGAAGTATGGGTATGAAAATGTGGGCAGAGCCTTAGCTACGGCGAGGATGTATGAGTTCAGGCCCCTCTACGGTGGAGGTAAAAGCTCTACGTCTCAGTGCTCTTGGGAGCTTTGTGTCGAGTGGATTATAGGATTACAGCAAGTGCCAACCCTTGCACCGGTTGGGGAAGGGCGGCTTATATAGAGTGCGCTGCCCTTCATAATGGCCCGGTGAACAAAGGTGGAATAGTCGCGAGTAAATGCTTACGTTATAGGTAACGTAAGCTTTAAATGCTTACGTTACAGGTAACGTAAGCCTTAAATGCTAATAATGGTGAATGAAAACGTATGACCGTTGCCCTCCTGGGAGGTTATGATATACAGAGTCGATACGTTAGATACGCTCCGAGTGGATCATCGCCGACTGGATGATGGGGGCGTCCTTAGTTCAGTCGAAACTGTCTAAGGGCCTTGCCTTCTATGAAGGGTATTCCTTGGGTAGGACCTATAGGGCAGACCTATGACCCTACCCTCGGACTATAACCCCATCATTAGTCCCCGAATGGATCGGGGTTGGAACGATGAAGTGATGTCTGGAGTATGGAACTGACTGGTATTGAGGTGACTTTAGCGTTGTTTGCCTCGATCCATTTTATCCTTTCTTCCAGTGATCCGAGTGAATATACCAGTGAAACGAACCGTCAGGGACCGAGTGCTTCCGCGGAATCTTTCGACGTGACTGGTCAAAATGACAGCGCCGGATTTTCCGAAATCCTCAAATTTCGGTTGCCGCGTGCTCAGCGGGGATGACGACATCGCCATCGAGTAGGTTTTTCCTCCTCGATTACCGCGCCGTTATCTTCTCCACTAATCTTGCAGCGGTCGGTTGGGGGGATAAGATCCTGGGTCCACCTGTAAGTGACCCAGTCGGAAGCCTATTTAAGCCTCCCCGCCGGGATTTCCTATTGCGCTGCTCATTCTCTTCCCATTAATCTCGCTCCTCTCGTAGCTCTCTGCACGCCTCAAGCCACCTCCTTCCCCTCCTCCTCTGTGGATCCGTCGCCCTCGCCATGACGAAGGGGCAGACCAGCAAGCTCGAGGCGCGGAAGAAGAAGAAGAAGGAGGGAGCCTCCACTCAGCGGCGGCAGCCGGCGCTGCCGGCAGGGTGGATCTAGGGGGACTTCCTCCCCTCCTCGGTGACGGAGAACGACGTCCTGGAGCTGGTGGCGCACGGCATGGTCGCCAACAAGTCTTGGAGGCTGCCGGAAGGCGAGACGGAGCCGGCGCCGAAGGTGGGGGAGCGCGTTCTGCTGCTCAGCCACGTGGCCAGAGGCTTCTCCTTGCCACCCCATCCTTTCATCCGAGGTATCATGAATTACTTCGGGGCGCAGCTCCATCACTTTCCTCCAAACGCAATAGCTCACCTGTCTGCATTCGTCACCCTCTACGAGTGCTTCATTGGATGTCCTCCCCACTGGGGGCTCTTTAAATATGTCTTCTCCGCTATATCCCAAACTGTTAAAAAGCTTAGCCAGTCGGATGATAAGACACACATCCTCCAGCTCTGCGGGGTTTAGGCTTCCAGAAGAAAACAAAGAGTAGCTATCCCTCCCTCCAGCTATCCGAGTCAGTTAGGAACTGGCAATCGTCCTGGTTCTATTGCCAGGACATTGCTTTTCCGAATGCTTCGAGCGGGTTGCCACCTTTCAGTTTAGATCGTCCGGGCCCTCCCAGGAAGCTTGCGCTCTCTAAGGAAGAAAGAACCCAGATCCAGCCTTTGGTTGACGCGCTGATAGCCGTCGTCCAGAGGGGAGTCACCGGCATGGACCTGCTGGAGACTTTTCTGGGTCGGCGCATACAGCCGCTGCAGGCCCGAGACCATGCCATGTGGCATTACGCGGGGATTTCGGATTCCCCTCGGTCTCATCCAGAGGACGTGAGCGGGGAGACTGTGAGCTTGTGGGTCCGCAGCATCACAGGCACATGTGATAACCCCGTGGGAGCCCGGCGTGTGAAGCCCTTCCGCGCCGAAAATCCTCCTCCGAATGAGGTGAGTACATGTTGTCGAGGGCTTTTAACCTTCTCAGCTTTATTGCTTTTCTTGTCTCGCCGACTGACATTGCCGACTGTGTTTTGTGCAGGAGTGGACTAACTGGCATTCTGCAGTCTCGAACGGGAATCCAGCCGAGGAAGAGGAGGGCAGCCAGGAGGGCAGGGTGGATAGCGCCGAGTACGTCTCTGACAGTGGGGAGACGGAAGAGGAGGAGGAGGAGAGTGGAGAGCTGAGCTCGTCACCAGAGCACCGAACCAAGCGTCGTCATGACCCCGCTGCTCCGCCGGCTTCTCCCGCGGCCCCGAGTGCTCCGCCAACTCCTCCCGTGGCTCCGAGTGCTCGGAGTGTGAAGAGAACCAGGGGTGCTTCTGCCGAGCCCGTGAACCAGCCGTCCAAGGTGGACAAACCTAGTGGGCCTAAACCTCGGAAAGCCTTGCCCCGGATGAGGATCGTTGTTCCGGTCGCCTCAGCGTAAGTATCTTTACTCTTTCATCTTCCTTCAGTATCCGATTGAACTCCTCTTTTTGGGAACTCATGTTTATCCATCGAGTGGATTTCACTCAACATAGCTGCTACCTCTGCCACCTCTCTGCCGCGCCAGGATGATGATCCCATGGACACGGATAACGCCGCCACCTCCTAGCAAGGTATGTTGTCATGATTCCGAGAGCTGTATTACTGTTTCGTGAGTGCTGTCTTTGATCTTGACCTTTTTCTGTAATTTTATTTTGTTCAGTCGGGCTTCCTTCGGAGGTGATCCATCTGGACGACGACGACCAAAGGAGGTCAGAGCCAGCTTTGGCGCCTGTCCCTGGGGTTATCCAATCTGCTGCCAATCCCCCCATGAACGTGCCGCCTACTGAGACGGTGGACCTCACGGTGGAACCGACTGGAGCAGAGCTCGGGATGCCCAGGGAGTCTTCTGCCATGCAGGGAAGACCAGGTAGGAGCCGTTAAGGACGCCATGGTGAAGGTGGAGCTGATGGTGGGCGACGCCAAGGGAGCGTATGACTCCATCGCATCTCTGTACAAGAAGATCTTGGAGCTTCGGGACGATATCCGAGTAAGTGCGCTAGTAAGTGTTTACATTCCTCTTGGTACCCACTAGGGGTTTCAGCGATATACTCGGATACAGTAGGATGATTTTGCAGTGGGTTCACTCCAAGTGAACCCAGTGGGTGTAGTCCCTGAGACTTCTGCCGAGTTCTTGCACCCGCAGTTGTCTTTATATGTACTTTCTGTAATCTGAACAGATCAGAGCTGATCTGCCCGAATGGTACCAGTGGGGGCACTCCGAGTGCACCCACTGGGTGTAGTCCCCGAGAGTAGTGTTACTCGGGTCGAGTAATATTAATCTCATAGTGTTGTTGGTTTGCTATGGAGCTTAATAGGGCCGACATGTTCGATCTTCATACCAGTGGGGTCACTCTCAGTGAACCCCCTGGGTGTAGTCCCCGAGACCGCTGTCGATTGCTTGCGTCGGCAGGGGTCTGAAGAATTTTGAGCTTTGATTGTTTTGCCATATCTGTGGAGACTTCTTCCGTGTTGAATGTGGCTGATCCTCCCTTTGTGTCTCTTTGACAGAAGACTTGTGAAATGGGATCGGCTTATAATGGTCTGAAGGCTGAGAAGACCCAACTTGCTGCGGTCTTGGAGGTGGCTATGAATGACCTGGCTGGCATGAAGAATGCTCTTGCTGACCGAGAGAAATCTTTGGAGGAATCTCGGGAGGCTAACAAGGCACTGCTAGCCGAGGTAGAAAAAATGAAGAGGGAGAGATCCGAATGGATGGGCCAGCTGAAGGTGATGAACACTCGGTGCAGAGCGCAGGAGAACTACGTCAGCGACTGGGTGAAGAAGATGGTCGCTCTGCTTAGCGGTAAGTTCTTGTCAAGTGCTTTTTGACTTTGGAGTTGACTCCGCGCTTATTTTCTGCTAGTCTTTTCTTTGCAGATTTCTGTCGGGACATTGAGGCTGAAACGGCCGAAATTGAACGGCCGCTTGTTTCGAATGTTCCACTCGGCGATGAAGCTAACCGGGACATGCTCCAAGCGCAATCTTGCCTTAACAGGGTGGTCCCTTTCATTGGTCGCCTGAGAAGAGTTGTCGGCCGAATCGACAAGGAGCTGTGGCGTGAAGATGACTCCCAGAACGAGATAGAGGGCTTGATGACTCGACTGGAGGACGTCACAAGCAGAGTGCGGGCATGGAAGAAGTCTGACGCTCGGTGTGGTGCGGACATGGCGCTGTCTCTGGTCCGAGTGCACTGCAAGGAAGCCCGCGAAGACAAGTTGAAGACGTTGCAGGTCGCCAACACCAAGAAGCTTTGATTCAAAGATTTCATGGAGACCATCCTCGACACAGCCACTCGGATTGCCGATGGAATCGACCTCGACACCTTTGTGGAGCCTGCCAGTCCCGGCGACGCTTGATAAACTTTATGCTGAATGCACATTTACCTCGGTATGCCGAGTGGAATCTGTATTAAACTTTGGCCACTGCTGTTGGCCGGTACATTCGTGGTTCGGTGTGGATAAACTTGATTCACACCGAGCCGACTGATCGTAGATCCAACTTGAATTCGAATCGGATCTTTTGCTCTTCTTTCGCTGAGTTTTTTTTGACACGATTTTGGCTCGTGGTTTTTGTTTGGGCGTCTCTTGGTGAAGCCAATGGCAACCATGCGGAGCATGTAGTTGTCAGTTGTCTTCACATCCACATGAGCCTCAATGAGGGTCTGCTAAGCCTCCGAGTGTATCTCGAGTGCCCACTCGGAGGAAGCTCTTTACTTAGGCGACTCTGGTTCGCAACTAAGTCTCCGAGTGTGACTTTTGGTGCACACTCGGAGCGAGTTTTTACTTAGGTGACTCTGGGTCGCGGCTAAGTCCCCGAGTGTGAGTTTTGGTGCACACTCGGAACGAGTTTTTACTTAGGCGACCCTAGCTCGCAGCTAAGTCCCCGAGTGTGATTGTTAGTGCGCACTCGGAGCGAGTTGTTACTCATGTAGTTTTCAGTTGTCTTCACATCCACATGAGCCTCAATGAGGGTCTGCTAAGCCTCCGAGTGTATCTCGAGTATACACTCGGAGGAAACTTTTTACTTAGGCGACTCTGAATCGCAGCTAAGTCCCCGAGTGTGACTTTTCGTGCACACTCGGAGTGAGTTGTTTACTTAGGCGATTCTGGGTCGCAGCTAAGTCTCCGAGTGTGACTTTTAATGCACACTCGGAGCGAGTTTGTACTTAGGCGACTCTGGGTCGCAGCTAAGTCTCCGAGCGTGAATTTTAGTGCACACTCGGAGCGAGTTTTTACTTAGGCGACTCTGGGTCGCAGCTATGTCTCCAAGTGTGACTTTTAGTGCACACTCGGAGCCAGTTTGTACTTAGCCGACTCTGGGTCGCAGCTAAGTCTCCGAGTGTGACTTTTAGTGCACACTCGGAGCGATTTTTTACTTAGGCGACTCTGGGTCGCAGCTAAGTCTCTGAGTGTGACTTTTAGTGCACACTCAGAGTGAGTTTGTACTTAGGCGACTCTGGGTCGCAGCTAAGTCTCTGAGTGTGACTTTTAGTGCACACTCGGAGTGAGTTTTTACTTAGGCGACTCTGGGTCGCAGCTAAGTCTCTGAGTGTGACTTTTAGTGCACACTCGGAGCGAGTTTGTACTTAGGCAACTCTGGGTCGCAGCTAAGTCCCCGAGTGTGGCTTTAATGCACCCTCGGAGCGAGTTTGTACTTAGGCGACTCTCGGTCGCAGCTAAGTCTCCGAGTGTGACTTTTAGTGCACACTCGGAGTTAGTTTTTTAGACCGGAGTCTGCAAACGCGGAAGATTTTTAAATCGGCAAGAAATCAATCTTCTTTGTATTACTTCAATGATACTTGTTCTTTACATTGTCTCCGTCGGCGGTTATGTGTAGAAGCGCTTCAGTAGATCTCCGTTCCATGCTCGCGGCACGTCCGTTTCCCTGTCGAGGTTGTAGAGTCGATATGCTCCGTTGTTCAGCACCTTAGAGATGATGAACGGTCCTTCCCAGGCGGGAGCCAACTTGTGTGGTCTCTGTTGATCCACTCGGAGCACCAGGTCGCCTGCTTGGAACGTGCGGCTCCTGACGTGCCGCGCGTGAAATCGCCGCAGATCTTGTTGATAAATTGTTGAACGGATCAGTGTCATCTCGCGCTCTTCTTCTAGAAGATCCACTCCGTCTTGCCTGGCTTGCTCTTCTTCGGCTTTGGAGAAGAGTTCGACTCGTGGAGAGTTGTGAAGCAAGTCACTCGGAAGGACTGCCTCTGCTCCATAAACGAGGAAAAATGGGGATCACCCTGTCGATCTATTCAGAGTCTCGCGGAGGCCACACAGCACCGAAGGCAGCTCGGTGACCCATGTGCCGGCAGCATGTCCAACTTCTCGCAGGAGTCGAGGCTTCAACCCATGAAGAATGAGTCCATTCGCCCCCTCCGCTTGTCCGTTTGTTTGGGGGTGCGCGACGGATGCAAAATCCACTCGAATATCTTGGCCTGTCCAAAATCCTTTGAACCTGTCCGAGTCAAAGTTTGTGCCATTGTCGGTGATTATGTTGTGCGGAACCCCGTATCTGGCAATGATGTCTTTGATAAATTTTATGGCCGTAAGGGCGTCAAGCTTCTTGATAGGCTTGGCTTCAATCCACTTGGTAACTTGTCGACTGCTACCAGCAGATGAGTGAATCCTCCTTGGCCTGTTCTGAATGGTCCGACTGTATCTAATCCCCACACGGCGAACGGCCAAGCAAGAGGAATTGTCTTCAACCCAGACGTTGGTGTCACACCCTGTTTTCCACCCCAAGTTTTCTGTATTGAAAAAATCAGAGCTTGTTAAAACTTTTCCAAATAATGTTGTGAGTGCAATGTCAATCCTTGTTTGAGTGTATGCTTGCTTGTTTGAGGACTCAACCCATGAAAAACTTATTATTTTGCTCTCATCAAAAACCCATTTTCCTTTACATCAAGATCACCTTCATCATGTTGGGATACACTACTAGCTCATGAAGCCAAGTGGCACTTTCAACTAAAGTTGGTGATCTGATCCTAATATCATTTTCATTCATTAAAAACACTATTTAGTGATTCAAAATATTATTTTTCTATTTTATATCTATGTCTATTTCTAAGGCCAGTAATGATATTTCCACAAGGAAAATTACTTTCCTGCCTAAGGAAATTATGAGTAAATTCATGGAAGCTCAGATGGACATATATTTTCCACTCACAAGATTTTCAACCCTATTTTATATTAATATTATTTGAGTAAAACCCTGAAAACCATTTCTGTCTGTTTTAGCTTTTTGAGATGTTTCCAAAGGAAAGTATCTAAGTAAGTTCCCATAAAATTACAGGAGCCCTCCCAAACCATATTACGTGCTCACCTAAAATCTCACCTTGATCCTAGGTGGGTAAGTGCACTTAGAGAGCCGAAAACCCTCTCTGTCCAGAGTAGAGTTGGAACAACTCTACATTGCAAAGTTTCTCCAATGGAGCTGAAACTTTGCAGAGGTGTTTAACACCCCAAATGAGGACTCCACACCAAAAATGGGATTTGTGAGACTCTGTTTGACCACACTTCCTTTGTAAGGGACAGTACTGGTCACTTTGAGACATTTCCAAGTTTGCAAAGCCAAACTTGTTCAATGGAGCTCATATTTAGTGGAACCCCATGTTTTTACCCCATGACCAAACCTGTTAAGTTTCATTTACTGTGGTCGAGTGGAAGCACCCCAAGTCACTGTCGAACACCTACTGACAGGAAGGTAAAAACCTTCCTAGCCACTGTTTTACCCAATGTCAAGGCACCAAACTTGGTGGGTTAGAGCACCAGAACACCCTGAGCACCCACTCAACCAGCCCCTCCCCAATTCCAAGCACAAGTGACAAGAACTCCAATTTGAGCTGCAGGACAGTACTGGCAACACTAGTGTTCCCCTCTCCCTTGACCAGCTCAAGCTCCCACTAAACCACAACGGCTAGGCACACTCCCAGCAACACTCAGGACATGGAGGACACGTCCCAAGTGCCCCAGAGCGAGCCAGCATGCCGTGGCATGCCAAAACTGCGCTCTGGGCACGCTGCAGAGAGACACCCGCAAGGGGCAGACGCTCCGGCCGGTCCCAGCCTCCCCAGTTGTGTCCAAGCACTCCCCCGACAGCCCCTCAGTGCAAAGCTACCCCAGGGACCCTCTCCCCCTTGCGCAAGAGCTCAAGCGACGCGTGCCCGTGCGTGCCCGACGTGGCCGAGCATGCACGGTCGCTGCAGCTCGTCCCCACTCACATTCCCTCTGCGGCCGTTGCATCAGGAGGCCCTAAACCACGTCCCGAACCCGTGGTTTCGCGGCCAGCGCCTCACTGTGCTTGCAGGCGTGCCACGGTGAGTCACCGGCGTGCCCGAGTCGGGTCACCGTCGTTGGCCTATAAATAGACCCCCCCCTCCGGCACTCCAGCACCCTCCAAGCAGCTTCAGCACAACCAGTAGGCACTCCCTAGCCGCCCAATCGAGCTCGTAGAGCCCCGGTGCTCGAGATCGACCGAGGCCCCTCCGCCTCGGAGCTCCGGTCGATCTCCGGCTACACGTCAGCTCCTGCGCTGCCCGACCTCTCATTTCACTCCCCTCGACACCAGAACGTTTCCCCTAACTCTCCCGAGCAAATCCATACCTCTAGCCCCTAGTTCAACTCGAACCCGAAACCCTTCCGCCACGAGCACCTCGTCGCCGGCGACCCAGACCACCTCCGGTGACGTCCTGACCACGAGCAGGTAGGTGGAGGCACAAGGAACCCGTTCCCGTTCCGAGCTAGGCCTGAGGACAACGGCAGCCTCGCCAGCGTCCATCTCCACCTCTCTGGCCAGAGGTAGGAGAAGGACCCGACAGGTGGAGCCCACCTGTCGGTGTCCTGGGGCAGCCAGCGCGCGCAGCCGCTAACGCTGACCCAGAGGCCCGCAGGTCAGGTTTGAACCTGGCCCGCGCGCGCGTGGTGGCCAGGCCTGCTGGCTGGGCCGACTAGTTCTGTTTCCCTGGTCTTTTTCTTTTGTTTTAATCCAGCAAACTAAATGATTTTTATAAAAAGATTTATCTAGTAGAAAAATATAATTCTTCCACCAGTATTTTTCTAAAAATGAGTAGTATTTGATTGTGTAATACATGACATTTATCAATAACAGAAACTATTTTGGTATAATAAAACGAGATTAAAAAGCACTTGTTTGCTTCTGTTTGCTTTTAAATAAATATGCTTAGCTAATAAAACAGTAGGGAACATTTTTCAAAATAATAACCTGAATTTATCCAAGCCTTGCAACATTTTTAAAAGCACTTTGTGAACTGTTTTAGTAAAAGCTAGTATTTATTTATTCCTTTCTCGACGGTAGAGCTACCGAGTGACGGAGGATCCGGAGCGGAAGACCTCGAAGACCCCGGATACCTAGCTGACCAAGGCAAGCAGCCCTTTGACCATGACTTGAGCACAAACATTGTTGCATGCTAGTATAGTTGGTATTTTCCCGTTGCATGTGATCACGATGCCGGTTCATCATTGTGGTGATGGCACGGGAGGCCTCTTCAAATCCCTTGCATGTTCATGATGTTATTCATGTGGCTCCTCGGAGCACAAACATGATGAGCTTGATCTTACCATCTACGAGGATCATGCTACTCTCATGTTGGCTAGTAGAGTAGAATCACTGCATTGAGCTTGACCCCGTGAGGGTCATGATATTATCATGTTGACAAGTAATAATAGAGCATTTTATCATGAGCATGATGATGAGTTAAATAAAGAGTTTATGAAAACCCCATCGGGTGCCACTAATGCCCGAGGGTGATGATGGGTTGGTGATCACTTTTGGTGAAGTGATGCACCGGTGATTTTGGTGTGAGTATGGTTTCGGAAATGGATTAGATTTATGATGTGTCGACCGTCCCAACCTTACCAAGTATGACCACGATACCCCTTTATGGGACGGGGCTTTGTTGATTACTCTGGTCGGTGCTTGCAAAGAGCCACATTACTAGTGGCAGGAGTGATTGGTGTCACTCTCGTAATGGGGTCGTGCCAGGTAGGACGACTATGCCATTATTATGAGTTCCAGGCACACCGTTGGGCCCTGCATGGTTGATACAGTCCAGAGTCGGTGCTCGTAAGACGTACAACATGTGGGCTGGGTACCAATCGAGTGGATCTCTTTGTCTAGTATCGTCAGGGGAAAGATGATGATCGGGTACTTACCTCGGGTATATGTGATATACCGCGAGTCGCGGATGACACGAAAGTTTCCCGTTTCTCGTGGGTCCAGCGTACTACCTCTGCAGAGTGTAAACTATTCGAATAGCCGTGTCCATGGTTAAGGACAGTTGGGTGGTGCTGCTTAAGCTACGTCCTGAGTTTCCGCATAAACCAAGTGTGTGTGTGTGTGTGTGTGTGTGTGGTGTTAAAAAGGTGTTGTTATAATCATGATAATCACAATAAAATGATCAAGTTCGGTGACTTCACATATAGGGTAAACCCGGATGGTTTATCCCTCATTAATATCTTGAGAATATGACAAGTTCGGTGACTTGGCATTTAGGGTGAACCCGGTGTGTTCAACCCTTTACGGATATGTCAATATCTGTAATGTGCTATTCACAAGCAATTCTTTAACCTGATGCATATACATGATCATACCACCTCATCGCATTCCACCCAAGATAACTGTCACTGTTATTCATTACCATTCATGTCATGGGCTGTTTGCGAGTACATTCAAAGTACTCATTGGCTTGCCACTGGTTATGTTATTGACCAGACATGGAAGGACCGGAGTTTGGCGATGAGTACGCCGTCGGAGACGAACCTGCGATCTAGGACGCTTCCGACTCAGAATGCCTATCGGTGTAGGCTTGATGGCATGGGCACCGCTTAGCCCTTACGAGTTTCCGCTACTCGATGTATCCCTTTATTTGGCTTTAGGCCTTGTTCTTGAACCCGACCTTCTGGTCATTTTATGTAATATTTTGGTACTTGGATGTAAGACTCTATTATTCATTATCAGTGTTCAGTGAACATTGATCCTTGGGGTCACTGGGCACGGCGAACTCGACTTGCTAGTCGGGGTCCCCAAAGAACTGGTATCAGAGCCATCCTGACTATAGGAAGCCTTAGATAGCATGGACGTTAACCAAGAACGTTAGGACGCCAGCCTTGTACAAGACTCTTGCACATACAACCTCCTGACTTCTCTCCTATGTCTTGTAGATGGCTGTTGTACCTGAGACGCTTGTGGAGACCGGCTTTCCACTACTTCTGGTGGATTGTCTCGAGAAGTGCCACATACGACGCACGCCCATCTTCCTCTACCACGAGCATTGGGTCAACGCTGACACCAAGGAATATCACGTGGACGTGATAGTGAAGGCTAATGACTCCCCGTCTAGTTGGTTCTTTGAAGGACCACAGGTCGGAGAGTTGATGTTGGCAGTGGAGACGGCTGCACGAGAGGCGCTCGTGCAACTCCGCAGCATCCTCCCTGAGCTGGCTAATGAGCCTGTCACTCGTCATCTACCTTTCATTAAGGAAGGAGTGGATGGGAGTTTGGACACTCACCCCCGCCACGGAGGATGGGATGCCACTGAGGTTTCAGACCTACTTCACTCTCTCTTCAGACACCCTGACACACTTCCTGGTTAAGGAATCAGTCAAGCTTCGCCAAGAGCTGCACCTAGTCAAAGGCCTGCTCCACACTGAGAAGATGCAGAACCGCAAAGTAAAGAAGGCAAGCGCACCTGAAGGGAGGGCAGCTGTTGCCACTAGGGGTGGTGTGTTACCCATCCAAGCAGTCCCTCTCCAGAGTCACCGTCTGACAGCGGAAGAGTACACTGAGATCTTCGCCGCCTCGCCCAAGAGACGCCGAGACGTGCGGATTCTTTCTTCCACTCCTATAAAGGAAGAGGATGTTGATGAAGATGCGGATCCTGTTGAGTCCGCCTTTGAGACTGAGCAGTCCGCCGCGTAGGTTTTAGCGTAGGCAATCGGAGTACCCGTGTATAGGGTATCCTTCTATCCGTTTTTAAATTGCGTATGTGTGCTTGATGTAAGTGACCTATTTCCTTGGGCAGTCTGTAAGTGACTACGTCACCTAGTTGTCATGAATGCAATTTCTAGTTTGTCAAAAACTTTGGTTTAAAAAAAAACTTGGCACATGCACGTATTGGACCCCCTCTTACTAGGAGCAAATCCTTGTACTCCCGAGCAAGGTGGCATTTTGACCTGTCTGTTTCTACGACAGGATGGTGAACGCAACCCGCAACAGCACCTTCGGCAACCCCGGCGCCGGCTCCTCAGGGACGCTGCAGGGAACCGAAGGAGAAGCTCATGCTGGAGGTCACCACGAGCAGCCTAGAGACCTTCCTCCAGCACCTCCTCCTGAGAACTTGACGATGGCTCAGTTCCTTCAGTCTCTTCGAGAGGAGCGTCAAGCCAGCAATGCCGCTATCCAGCAGCTGACCCAAGTCCTGGTGGACAACCCGCCGCGGAATGAGTATGGCGGTGGTCGCTCTACTCTTTCTGAGTTCATGCGGACTACGCCTCCCATATTCATGGAGTCGACTGAACCCCTGGACGCCGATGACTGGATTCGCACCATTGAAGACCTCCTTGCACTGGTCAAGTGCACCGATGATCATGAGAAGGTCCTTTATGCTTCTCACTGTCTCGGAGGCACCGCCAGGGCATGGTGGGATGGATTCCAGATCTTGCGGGCAGGGCATGTCATCACGTGGGAGATGTTCAAGGAAGGATTTCGCGTGGCTCACATTCCGCCTGGATTGATGACCATTAAGAAGCGGGAATTCCGAGCCTTAAGGCAGGGCAGTGGAACTGTTAAGGAGTACCTGCAGAAGTTTAATCTCTTGTCAAGGTACGCACCTGAAGATGTTAACATTGAGGCCGCTAAGGTGGAACGCTTCATGGAAGGGTTACAGCAGTCCCTGCAATACCAGTTAGTGGTTTGCGACTGCCAGACTTTCAGCGAGTTGGTTAACAAAGCGCTTATGCTAGAAGGCAAGCGTCATGCAATAGACGACACCCGCAAGCGCAAGCTGATAGGCAGTGGAGGACCTGGTAATGCAAGACCAAGACCGTGGCAGTCAGCACCTTCAAGACCCAACTTTCAGCAGCAACAGTACAAGTACCCGGTGTTCCGCCAGAATTATCAGCCTCAGCAGCAAGTCAGGCCAGTAATCAAACCGCCGAACAACGGTGGAGTCAAGACCAACCCTCCAGGGCAAGTCACCTGCTCTGGGTGTGGTCATACTGGGCACTATTCCAGGCAGTGCTCCAACAAGAAGCCCGACGCACCGCGTCCCAATGCACCCAACCCCGGTCAAGGTGCAACAGGGAGGAACCAGGCCCCCCGCAACCAACAGTTCAATGGTAGGGGCCGGATCAATCACATCACTGCAGAACAAGCACGGGAACACCCGGACTGCATTCTGGGTACGTTCCTCGTCAACTCAACTCCAGCAACATTGTTGTTTGATTGTGGTGCTTCGCATTCTTTTGTTACTCAAGGGTTTGCGGAGAAATGCGGTTAAAAACCCACTTTACTCCGCGGATAGATGGCAATTCAAACCCCAGGAGCAGTATTAAGAACCAACCTAGGGTGTAGAAGGGTCGAGATAGTTATCAATGGGACGAGTTTCTTGGCGGACCTCATCGTGCTTAAATCACAAGGTGTGGAAGTAATCCTCGGTATGGATTGGTTGGCCAAGCACCAGAATCTTTTGGGCTGTGCCAACAGAGCCATCACCATGATAAGCAACCAAGGGGTCAAGGTCAAGTTCGTCTCTGAACCAGTATCAGCTCACGCACCTCGAGTCAACAGTCTCTCTGAGGTAGAGCTTGATCGAGTGCCTATAGTCTATGAATACCTGGACGTCTTTCCTGACGAGCTACCCAGAATGCCTCCTGACCGAGACATTGAGTTCATCATTGAGCTTATGCCTGGATCGAGGCCTATTTATAAAAAGCCTTACAGGATGGGTTCCGAGGAGTTGGCAGAGCTGAAGAAACAGTTGGATGAGCAACTCCGGAAAGGGTTTATTCGTCCGAGTGCGTCACCTTGGGGATCACCTGTTCTGTTTGTTTCAAAGAAGGATGGTACCATTCGACTCTGCATCGACTACCGTTCCCTTAATGAAGTAACAATTAAGAACAAGTACCCGCTCCCCAAGATCGAAGACCTATTTGACCAGTTAAATGGGGCCAGGGTATTTTCCAAGATCGATCTCCGATCAGGATACTACCAGTTGAAGATCCGACCAGAAGATATACCCAAGACTGCATTCGTGACCCGGTACGGTCTGTATGAATGCACGGTCATGCCCTTCGGTTTGACAAATGCCCCAGCCTACTTCATGTACCTCATGAACAAGGTCTTCATGGAATATTTGGACAAGTTTGTCATCGTGTTCATCGATGACATACTAATCTTCTCCAAGTCCGAAGAAGAGCATGAGCAACACCTGAGGCTAGTTCTGGGAAAGCTTCGAGAGCACCAACTTTACGCCAAATTCAGCAAGTGTCAGTTCTGGCTCAACGAAGCTGGATTTCTGGGTCATACCCTGACGGCACGCGGTTTAGCCATGGATTAGTCCAAGATTTCTACAGTGACCAACTGGGAATCACCCAAGGACGTGAAGGATGTCAGGAGTTTCCTCGGGCTCGCGGGATACTACCGCAAGTTTGTTGAGGGATTCTCCAGCATCGCTCGACCTATGACTCAGCTCTTGAAGAAAGGCCAGAAGTTCGAGTGGACACCTCCGTGTGAAGCAAGCTTCCAGGAGTTGAAGAAGAGGCTAACTACCGCTCCGGTATTGGCTACCCCAGACATCAACAAGGAATTCGTGATATATTGTGATGCCTCGGGAACTAGGCTCGATGGAGTCCTGATGCAAGATGGCAGGGTCGTGGCGTACTTGTCACAGCAACTACGACCGCATGAGGAGAACTATGCCACCCATGATCTCGAGCTAGCAGCGGTAGTGCATGCTCTGAAGACGTGGCGACATTACCTTTTGGGAAAGCGGTGCGAGATATATACAGACCACAAAAGTCTGAAGTATATCTTCACCCAGAGAGAGCTGAACATGAGACAGCGGAGATGGCTTGAGTTAATCAAGTATTACGACCTCAGCATTCAGTACCATCCCGGCAAGGCGAACGTGGTAGCCGATGCCCTGAGCCGGAAGGCAGGCTCCTTGAACGTCGCGCTCAAGGGAAGGTTACCCGCCTTGTATGAAGAGATGGAGGGCTTAGGACTTGAGATAGTCGAACCAGGTTACCTGGCCAACCTCGAAGTCAAGCCTACTCTGGCAGACGACATCAAGGAAGCCCAGAAGGGGCACAAGAGTATCGAAGGCCTCAAGAGGAAGGTGCGAGAAGGCAAAGCCCCAGGATTCTCGATTGATGAGCAAGGAGTATTGTGGTACGGGAAGCGCTTATGCATACCCAACAAGGACGAACTTAAGGACTTGATCCTGCAAGAGGCACATGACACACCGTACTCTATCCATCCAGGTGGTACCAAGATGTACCAAGACATCCGAGAACGATTCTGGTGGCATGGCATGAAGAGGGAAATTGGCTCCTATGTCGCTAAATGCGATGTATGTCAGCGAGTCAAGGCTGAACACCAACGACCCGCTGGATTGCTACAACCTCTTCAAGTGCCAGAATGGAAGTGGGATATAGTCGGCATGGACTTCATCACCGGGTTGCCCCGGTCGAATAAGGGTCATAACTCTATTTGGGTCATAGTTGATCATTTGACCAAGGTGGCCCATTTCATCCCCGTTAACACCACTTACGACGGCAGCCAGCTGGCCAGTCTGTACATTCATCGAGTGGTGAGTCTCCATGGAGTCCCCAAAGAGATTGTGTCCGACTGCGGCACGCAGTTCACCTCAAGATTCTGGAAGAAGTTTCCAGAAGCTCTCGGAACCAAAATCTCCTTCAGTACGGCTTTCCACCCGCAGACGGGCGGACAGACCGAGAGGGTAAATCAGATACTTGAGGACATGCTCCGCGCTTGTGTTTTGGCCCATGGTGCCAAGTGGGAAGACTGCCTACCATTTGCTGAGTTCTCTTACAACAACAGCTACCAGTCCAGTCTTCAAATGGCCCCATTCGAAGCATTATATGGGCGAAAATGCCGCACCCCTCTCAATTGGTCCGAAATCGGTGAAGGGCTAGTTTTCGGGCCAGAAGCACTGCAGGAAGTAGGGGACAAGGTTCAGACTTGTCCGAGAGAACTTGGAGGCAGCCAAGTCAAGGCAGAAGAGCTATGCGGACCCTCGCCGTAGAAACGTGGAGTTTGTTCCCGGAGACCAAGTGTACTTGCGTGTCATGCCTCTCAAGGGGACCAAGCGTTTCCATGTCAAGGGGAAGCTAGCTCCAAGGTTCATTGGACCCTTCAAGATCACGGCAAGGCGCGGGGAAGTAGCTTATAAGTTGGAGCTACCTCCTGAACTTTCGGGAGTGCGCAACGTGTTTCACGTGTCACAGCTCACGAAGTGTTTGCAAGTGCCGAACCGTCCCGATCTTTACAAGGACATTGATGATCAAGCTATTGACCTTCAACCAGATCTTACCTACCGCGAGAGACCGATCCGCATTTTGGACGAAGCAGAGCGTTGCACCAGAAGCCGCACCATCAAGTTTTTCAAGGTTCAGTGGAGCAACCATACCGAAGCAGAAGCCACGTGGGAGCGTGAAGACTATCTCCGATCAGAATTTCCCGAGCTGTTTAACGCTTAGCTTAGGAATCTCGGGGACGAGATTCTTGTAAGGGGGAAAGGTCTGTCACACCCTGTTTTCCACCCCAAGTTTTCTGTATTGCAAAAATCAGAGCTTGTTAAAACTTTTCCAAATAATGTTGTGAGTGCAATGTCAACCCATGTTTGAGTGTATGCTTGCTTGTTTGATGACTCAACCCATGAAAAACTTATTATTTTGCTCTCATCAAAAACCCTTTTTCCTTTACATCAAGATCACCTTCATCATGTTGGGATACACTACTAGCTCATGAAGCCAAGCGGCACTTTCAACTAAAGTTGGTGATCTGATCCTAATATCATTTTAATTCATTCAAAACACTATTTAGTGATTTAACATATTATTTTTCTATTTTATATCTATGTCTATTTCTAAGGCCAGTAATGATATTTCCACAAGGAAAATTACTTTCCTGCCTTAGGAAATTATGAGTAAATTCATGGAAGCTCAGAAGGACATATATTTTCCATACATAAGATTTTCAACCCTATTTTATATTAATATTATTTGAGTAAACCCCTGAAAACCATTTCTGTCTGGTTTAGCTTTTTGAGATGTTTCCAAAGGAAAGTATCTTAGTAAATTCCCATAAAATCACTGTCGAACACCTACTGACAGGAAGGTAAAAACCTTCCTAGCCACTGTTTTACCCAATGTCAAGGCACCAAACTTGGTGGGTTTGAGCACCAGAACACCCTGAGCACCCAGTCAACCAGCCCCTCCCCAATTCCAAGCACAAGTGACAAGAACTCCAATTTGAGCTGCAGGACAGTACTGGCAACACTAGTGTTCCTTGCTCCCTTGACCAGCTCAAGCTCCCACTAAACCACAACGGCTAGGCACACTCCCAGCAACACTCAGGACATGGAGGACACGTCCCAAGTGCCCAGAGCGAGCCAGCATGCCGTGGCATGCCAAAACTGCGCTCTGGGCACGCTACAGAGAGCCACCCGCAAGGGGCCGATGCTCCGGCCGGTCCCAGCCTCCCCAGTTGTGTCCAAGCACTCCCCGACAGCCCATCAGTGCAAAGCTACCCCAGGGACCCTCTCCCCCTCGCGCAAGAGCTCAGGAGAGGCGTGCCCGTGCGTGCCCGACGCGGCCGAGCATGCACGGTCGCTGCAGCTCGTCCCCACTCACTTTCCCTCTGCAGCCGTTGCATCAGGAGGCCCTAAACCACGTCCCGAATCCGTGGTTTCGCAGCCAGCGCCTCACCGTGCTTGCACTCGTGCCACGGTGAGTCACCGGCGTGCCCGAGTCGGGTCACCGTCGTTGGCCTATAAATAGACCCCCCCTCCGGCACTCCAACACCCTCCAAGCAGCTTCAGCACAACCAGTAGACACTCCCTAGCCGCCCAATCGAGCGCGCAGAGCCCCGGTGCTCGAGATCGACCGAGTCCCCTCTGCCTCGGAGCTCCGGTCGATCTCTGGCTACACGTTGGCTCCTGCGCTGCCCGACCTCTCATTTCACTCCCCTCGACACCAGGAACGTTTCCCCTAACTCTCCCGAGCAAATCCATACCTCTAGCCCCTAGTTCAACTCGAAGCCGAAACCCTTCCGCCACGAGCACCTCGTCGCCGGCGACCCAGACCACCTCCGGTGACGTCCCGACCACGAGCAGGTAGGCCGAGGCACGAGGAACCCGTTCCCGTTCCTAGCTAGGCCTGAGGACAACGGCAGCCTCGCCGGCGTCCATCTCCAGCTCTTTGGCCAGAGGTAGGAGAAGGACCCGACAGGTGGAGCCCACCTGTCGGGGTGCTGGGGCAGCCAGCGCGTGCAGCCGCTGACGACGACCCCAGGGGCCCGCAGTTCAGGTTTGAACCTGACCCGCGCGCGCCTGGTGGCCAGGCCTGCTGGCTGGGCCGGCTGGATCTGTTTCCGTGGCCTTTTCTGTTGTTTTAATCCAGCAAACTAAATGATTTTTATAAAAAGATTTAGCCAGTAGAAAAATATAATTCTTCCACTAGTATTTTTCTAAAAATGAGTAGTATTTGATTATGTAATAGTTGAAATTTATGAATAACAGAAACTATTTTGGTATAATAAAATGATATTAAAAAGCACTTGTTTGCTTCTGTTTGCTTTTAAATAAATATTCTTAGCTAATAAAACAGGAGGGAACATTTTTCAAAATAATAACCTGAATTTATCCAAGCCTTGCAACATTTTTAATAGCACTTTGTGAACTGTTTTAGTAAAATCTAGTATTTATTTATTCCTTTCTCGATGGTAGAGTTATCGAGTGACGGAGGATCCGGAGCGGAAGACCTCGAAGACCCCGGATACCTAGCTGACCAAGGCAAGCAGCCCTTTGACCATGACTTGAGCACAAACATTGTTGCATATTAGTATAGTTGGTATTTTCCCATTGCATGTGATCACGATGCCGGTTCATCATTGTGGTGATGGCACCGGAGGCTTCTTCAAAGCCCTTGCATGTTGATGATGTTATTCATGTGGCTCCTCGGAGCACAAACATGATGAGCTTGATCTTACCATCTACGAGGATCATGCTACTCTCATGTTGGCTAGTAGAGTAGAATCACTGCATTGAGCTTGACCCCGTGAGGGTCATGATATTATCATGTTGACAAGTAATAATAGAGCATTTTATCATGAGCATGATGATGAGTTAAATAAAGAGTTTATGAAAACCCCGTCGGGTGCCACTAATGCCCGAGGGTGATGATGGGTTGGTGATCACTTTTGGTGAAGTGATGCACCGGTGATTTTGGTGTGAGTATGGTTTCGAAAATGGATTAGATTTATGATGTGTCGACCGTCCCAACCTTACCCAGTATGACCACGATACCCCTTTATGGGACGGGGCTTTGTTGATTACTCTGGTCGGTGCTAGCAAAGAGCCACATTACTAGTGGCGCGAGTGATTGTTGTTACTCTCGTGATGGGGTTGTGCCAGGTAGGATGACTATGCCATTATTATGAGTTCCAGGCACACCGTTGGTCCCTGCATGGTTGATACAGTCCAGAGTTGGTGCTCGTAAGACGTACAACATGTGGGCTGGGTACCAATCGAGTGGATCTCTTTTTCTAGGATCGTCAGGGGAAAGATGATGATCAGGTACTTACCTCGGGTATATGTGATATACCGCGAGTCGTGGATGACACAGAAGTTTCCCGTTTCTCGTGGGTCCAGCGTACTACCTCTGCAGAGTGTAAACTATTCGAATTGCCGTGTCCATGTTCAAGGACAGTTGGGTGGTGCTGCTTAAGCTACGTCCTGAGTTTCCGCATAAACCAAGTGTGTGTGTGTGGTGTTAAAAAGGTATTGTTATAATCATGATAATCACAATAAAATGATCAAGTTCGGTGACTTGACATATAGGGTAAACCCGGATGGTTTAGCCCTCATTAATATCTTGAGGATATGACAAGTTCGGTGACTTTGCATTTAGGGTGAACTCGGTGTGTTCAACCCTTTACGGATATGTCAATATCTGTCACCTGATATTCACAAGCAATTCTTTAACCTGATGCATATACATGATCATACCACCTCATCGCATTCCACTCAAGATAACTGTCACTGTTATTCATTACCATTTATGTCATGGGCTGTTTGCGAGTACATTCAAAGTACTAATTTTCTTGCCACTGGTTATGTTATTACCAGACATGGAAGGACCGGAGTTTGCCCTGGTCGGAGATGGACCTGCGATCTAGGACGCTTCCGAGTCAAAATGCCTGTCGGTGTAGGCTTGATGGCATGGGCACCGCTTAGCCCTTACGAGTTTCCGCTACTCGATGTATCCCTTTATTTGGCTTTAGGCCTTGTTCTTGAACCCGACCTTCTGGTCATTTGATGTAATAATTTGGTACTTGGATGTAAGACTCTATTATTCAGTATCAGTGTTCAGTGAACATTGATCCTTGGGGTCACTGGGCACGGCGAACTCGACTTGCTAGTCGGGGTCCCCATAGTTGGCTTGTGGGACTTGTTTGAATAGAACTGACAACCTTCGCAACGGTCGACCATATCTTTTGCCATTTCATTTGCCTGCAACCAGAAGAAACCAGCTCTGAATGCTTTGGCGACGATTGCCCTTGAGGAGGCATGATGACCACAGGATCCCGAGTGAATTTCTTCCAAGATTAACTGTCCCTCCTCAGGAGAGATACACCGCTGAAGGACGCCTGAAACACTTTCCCTGTATAATTGTTCATCAATGACAGTGAAGGACTTCGACCTGCGAACGATCTGCCTAGCTTGGACTTCGTCTTCTGGTAACTCTTGCCTCATGATGTACGCAATGAACGGCATAGTCCATTCGGGAATGACAGCTAGAATCTCCATGATCAAATCAACCACAGCGGGGACCTCGACTTCAATCTGATCTGTTGAGCTCTTCGGTTGTACTGGTTCCTCTGTAAAAGGATCTTCTTTTACCGAGGGGAGGTGTAGGTGCTCGACGCAGACATCACTCGGAACCGGTCTCCGAGTGGATCCAAGTTTTGCCAATTCACCTGCTGCTTGGTTTTTCAGTCGGGGAACATGGCGAAGTTCCAGACCTTCGAACTTCTTCTCGAGCTTCCTTATTGCGTTGCAGTATGCAGTCATGGTGGGGTTCCTTACATCCCACTCCTTCATTACTTGATTAACCACTCGATCTGAGTCGCCATAGACCATCAGGCGACGGACGCCGAGTGAGATGGCCATGCGCAACCCGTAAAGGAGAGCTTCATACTCTGCTTCATTGTTGGAGGAATCAAAATGGATCTGCAACACATACTTGAGTTTATCACCTTTCGGGGATATGAGCACTACGTCGGCGCCGGAGCCATTCAACATCTTGGACCCATCGAAGAACATGGTCCAATGAGCCGAGTAGATGTGAGTCGGTTGCTATTATTCTACCCATTCTGCTATGAAGTCAGCAAGAGCTTGAGACTTTATAGCTTTCTTGGCTTCGAACTTGATGTCGCAGTATAGCATCTCCATTGCCCACTTTGCAACTCGGCCAGATGCGTCCCGATTGTGGAGAATTTCTGACAACGGAGCATCAGATATGACAGATACCGAGTGGTCTTGGAAATAATGAGCCACCTTCTTTGCAGTCATGTAAATCCCATAAATAAGTTTCTGATAGTGGGGATACCTCTGCTTGGAAGGAGTCAGGACTTCGGAAACATAATATACTGGTCGCTGAACCTTGTACGCCTTGCCTTCTTCTTGGCGTTCGACTGTCAGAACGGTGCTGACGACTTGATTTGTAGCCGCGATGCAGAGAAGAAGGGGTTCTTTACTGAGCGGGGTAGTAAGAACCGTCTGGGTGGGAAGCAGGGCTTTGAGATCGTCGAATGCGATTTGGGCTTCGTCTGTCCACTCGAAGGTATCTGACTTCTTCATGAGTCGGTACAGAGGTAACGCCTTCTCGCCGAGTCGAGCGATAAACCTGCTCAAAGCCGCTAGGCAACCTGTGAGCCTTCGAACATCATGTACTCTTACCGGCCGCTCCATTCGGACAATGGTCCCGATATTTTCGGGGTTGACATCAATCCCTCGTTCGAAACGAAGAAACCGAGTAACTTCCCGCTGGGAACGCCGAATGAACACTTGGCTGGGTTGAGCTTGATATCGTACCTACGTAGGTTGGCGAATGTTTCTGCCAAGTCAGTCAGCAGGTCGGAACCTTTGCGTGACTTGATGACGATATCATCCATATATGCCTCCACATTTCGACCGATCTGGTCTAGGAGGCATTTTGGGATCATGCACATAAAAGTTGCTCCTGCATTCTTCAAACCGAATGGCATAGTGATGTAACAGAAACACCCGAATGGGGTCATGAAGGATGTTTTTAATTCATCTGGACCATACAGACGGATCTGATGATAGCCCGAATAGGCATCAAGGAAGGATAAACGCTCGCAACCCCCAGTCAAATCAACGATTCGGTCAATGCCGGGGAGCGGGAAGTGGTCTTTCGGACAGACCTTATTGAGATGCTTGAAATCAATGCACATACGGAGAGACTTGTCCTTCTTGGGCACCATGACAACATTAGTGAGCCACTCGGAGTGGTGTACCTCGCGAATGAAGTTGGGTGCCAAAAGTTTAGCCACCTCCTCTCTGATTGCTTTCCTCTTGTGCGCGGTGGACCGACGCACGCGTTCTCGGACGGGCCGAGCGGCAGGATCCACATGCAGTCGGTGCTCAGCCAACTCCCTGGGTACACCTGGCATGTCAGCAGGCTTCCATGCAAAAATGTCCCAGTTCTCACAGAGGAATTGGATGAGCTCGGCTTCCTATTTTGGATCAAGGGTGGTGGAGATGTTTGTCGGGGCGGCGACGTCGTCCGTCGGGTGGATGCTGACTTGCTTCGTGTCTCCCGCCGACTGGAATGCGGACTCGGAAGTTGTCTTCTTTGAACGCATCAGGTCAGCGGGGTCGGCGGTCCTCTTGTACTCATCCAGCTCGAGTATAGCCATCTGCTGATCGGCAATTCTCGACCCCTACTACAGACACTCCTCGGCCCGCTGCCGATTGCCTATAATAGTAATCACACCTTTGGGACCGGGCATCCTCAGCTTCAAGTAGACGTAACATGGAAGGGCCATGAAACGCGCATATGCCGGACGGCCCAGAATCGCATGGTATGCACTCTGGAAGTCTACCACCTCAAATGTCAGCTTCTCCTTGCGGAAGTTCTTGTCAGAGCCGAAGACGACATCCAACGCAATCTGGCCAAGCGATTTGGCCTTTCTTCCTCGGACGACTCCGTGGAACTGCATACTGCTCTCGCTGAGTTTGGACAACGGAATGCCCATTCCCTTGAGAGTGTCGGCGTACATGATATTCAAGCCACTGCCGCCGTCCATGAGGACTTTGCGCAGCCTAACTCCTTCCACCACCGGGTCGACGACCAGAGCTTGCCTCCCTAGGGTGGGTACGTGTGTTGGGTGGTCTGACTGATCAAAGGTGATCGCAGTCTGTAACCACTTGAGGAACGTGGGAGTGGATGGGGTTGCCATGTTTACCTCCCTGTTAACCAGCTTCAGTCGACTTTTGCTTTCCACGTAAGCAAAAATCATCAACGTTGCATGGACTTGGGGGAAGGGATCCTCCTTGTCCTCATCATCCTGATCGGTGTCCTTCTCACTCGGCTGTCCTTCACCGAATCCTTGGATCAGGAGGCGACACTGCCGAGTGGTATGCTTCAGCAATATGACATTGCCTTCTTCATCCGTCTTCGTGTGGATTGGACACGGTTGATCCAGGATGGAATTTCCTGACTGCCTCTTCTTGGGGGTGTACTGTGCTTTCCCCTTGCCTTTGAACTTGGCATTTGTAACGGCTGCTGCCTCTGCCTGCGGAGTGGATTGAGCTTTCTGCTTCTGCTTCCGATTGCTGTTCCCATTTCCATCGGTGACTGACTTATGCTTGCCGCTATGTATGTGCTCCTCCTATTCTCCATTTGCATAGCGCGCGGCTATATCCATCATCTTGCTCATGGAGATGTTGCCTGTCCGACCGAACTTTAGGTACAGATCTCTGTACTGCATGCCTGCCTTGAAGGCGCAGACTTCTTGGTGCTGTGTGACGTTCTCCACCGTGTGGTAGAGGGTCGTCCAGCGCTGGATGAAATCGCGCAAGGGCTCGTTCTGCTTCTGGACACAGTGATGGAGCTCTACGAGACCAGCAGGGCGTTTGCACGTACCCTCGAAGGTCCTGATGAAGAGTCGGGACAGATCTGCCCAGCTGTAGATGCTTGACGGAGCTAACTGGTTTAGCCAAGCTCGTGCCGAACCGTCGAGCATAAGGGGGAGATGATTCATGGTGACATGGTCATCTCCGCCACCGATCTGGACCGCCACTCTGTAGTTATCCAACCAAGTTTCTGGTTTGGACTCTCCCGTGAATTTGCTGATTCCCGTCGCCAATCGGAAGTTGGAAGGGATGTCAGCTGAGCGGATGGCCCGACTGAAGCACTCTGGGCCAGAAACGGCGGTCCTGCTTCCACTCAGACGGTCTCTATCGTGACCATCACGGTGGGCTCGACTTCTGTCGACCTTCTTCTAGGCGATGTACCCTCTCGCATCAGGCCTTGGATCATGTGCGCCACCGCCCGAACGACGAACATCGTAATGTCGGGGCCCGTAAGGCCCACTCCACGGAGGAGTACGCGAACGGCGACGATCTTCGGGATGAGGCCGAATGGGAAGCGGATTCCGACTTGGGTCCCTGGAACGGCTGCCCCCTCTGCGTCGCTGGTGAGAGTCAGGACTGAAAACCGACCGATGCGTGTTTGCTTGAACAGAACTGTTGTGGATCCTGTTGTGCGACTAGGAGACCGCCGAATTTTGCTGTTGCGCCATATGCAACAAGGCACGGATCTGCTCGATTCCTGTACCAGCCTCTAAATCAGTCGGCTGGAGAGAATCGGCTATCCTGGCGGCCGCAGCCAAGTTGAGGATGGGTGTGTGGAACACCTCGACGTTGCTCTGGCGAGTGCGTCGACTGGAAGAACGATGGTGCTGACGACGAGCGCCGGATGATTCTCCGAACTCACGCTAGTTCCGACCAGTCCCTAGGGGACTTTCGTGGGAATCGGCCATGAGCATTTCGGCTGCAGGCCCGTGACCCGGATACTCGGAGGGTAGTTCAGTCGGAACTGACTCCAAGTACTGGGATGACGGCGGGACCACAACCGATTCGAGCACCGCCACTTGAGAGGACGCATTTTGTCGCGCTTGGGCGTGTCGCACCCAACGCTGGAGCCGTGGACGACAGGATCGCTTGTTGCGGCGCGTGACGGCGGCGAAGATCGACACCGGGGTCGATGGCTGGAGAAGAAGAACACCGCGGGAGCTGGCACGAAAGTGCGTAGCCCCACGACTGGGAAGCGCCTCGACGTCGAGGGGCGCATCCCGAAGCCATGCCGAATCGTCGGCGATGAAGGAGAGGGCGCCAAAGAGGATCTCATGACCCATGCACAGATCTCCGCCGGAGGACATGACGACAAGATGAAATCGCAAACTCGTCGGAAGTCGCTTAGACGCCTGCCCCAAGGTGGGCGCCAACTGTCGTGGGTATAAGTCTAGTAGAAGTATGGGGTACGAAAATATGGGCAGAGCCTTAGCTATGGCGAGGATGTATGAGTTCAGGCCCCTCTGCGGTGGAGGTAAAAGCCCTACGTCTCAGTGCTCTTGGGAGCTTTGTGTCGAGTGGATTATAGGGTTACAGCAAGTGCCAACCCTTGCACCGGTGGGGAAGGGCGGCTTATATAGAGTGCGCTACCCTTCATAATGGCCCGGTGAACAGGGGTGGAATAGTGGCGAGTAAATGCTTACGTTACAGGTAACATAAGCTTTAAATGCTAATAATGGTGAATGAAAACGTATGACCGTTGCCCTCCTCGGAGGTTATGTTGTACGGATTGGATTCCAGTCGGTACGTTAGATACGCTCCGAGTGGATCATCGCCGACTGGATGATGGGGGCGTCCTTAGTTCAGTCAGAACTGTCTAAGGGCCTTGCGTACTATGATGGGTAGTCCTTGGGTAGGACCTATAGGGCAGACCTATGACCCTACCCAGGGACTATAACCCCATCAGTACCACTCTAGAGTAGTACGTGCCCGTGATGACCTACGAGGTTCGATAGCAACTTGATCTGAAGTTTCATGATCATCATCATTAGCTTCCTCTTCAACTGATGTAGCTTCCACAGAAACATCTTTCTGTGTTGTGCCACCCTCTGGTTCATGTAAAGGTTCTATAACATCATCAAGTTCTATCTTCCTCCCACTCAATTATTTTGAGAGAAACTCTTTCTCAAGAAAAGCTCCATTCTTAGCAACAAACACTTTGCCTTCGGATCTGAGATAAAAGGTGTACCCAACTTTATATTTTTGGTAACCTATGAGGATGCACTTTTCCACTTTGGGTTCCAGCTTTTCAGGCTGAAGCTTTTTGACATAAGCATCACATCCCCAAACTTTAAGAAATGACAAATTTGGCTTCTTGCCAAACCATAGTTCATATGGCGGCATCTCAACGGATTTTGATGGTGCCCTATGTAAAGTGTATGCAGATCTCTCTAATGCATAACCCAACACGATAACGGCAAATCGAAAAGAGACATCATAGAACGCACCATGTCTAACAAAGTGCGGTTACGACGTTCGGACACACCATTATGTTGTGGTGTTCTAGGTGGTGTCAAGTGTGAAACTATTCCATATTGTCTTAAGTGAGTACCAAATTCGTAACTCAAATATTCACTGATGATCCACAAGTATAGAGGATCTATCATAGTCCTTTCGATAAGTAAGAGTGTCGAACCAAACGAGGAGCAGAAGGATCTGACAAGTGGTTTTCACCAAGGAAATATCTGCAAGCACTAAAATTATCGGTAACAAGTGATTCCGTGGTGAGATGGTTCGTAGCGAGCAACAAGTAACAAAAGTAGCAACGGTGTAGCAAAGTGGCCCAATCCCTTTTGTAGCAAGGGACAAGCCTGTACAAAGTCTTATAGGAGAAAAAACGCTCCCGAGGACACACGGGAATTTTTGTCATGCTTGTTTTCATCATGTTCATATGATTCGAGTTCGTTACTTTGATAGTTTGATATGCGGGTGGACCGGCGCTTGGGTACTGCCCTTACTTGGACAAGCATTCCACTTATGATTAACCCCTCTCGCAAGCATCTGCAAATACGAAACAAGAATTAAGACAAAGTCTAACCATAGCATTAAACTAGTGGATCCAAATCAGCCCCTTACGAAGCAACGCATAAACTAGGGTTTAAGCTTCTGTCACTCAAGCAACCCATCATCTACTTACTACTTCCCAATACCTTCCTCTAGGCCCAAACAATGGTGAAGTGTTATGTAGTCGACGTTCACATAACACCACTAGAGGAAAAACAACATACGACACATCAAAATATCGAACGAATACCAAATTCACATGACTACTATTAGCATGACTTATCCCATGTCCTAGGAACAAAAGTAGCTACTCACAAAGCATAATCATATTCATGACCAGAGAGGTAGTGAGTAGCATCAAGGATCTGAACATGAACTCTTCCACCAAATAATCCAACTAGCATCAACTACAAAGAGTAATTAACACTACTAGCAACCTTACAAGTACCAATCGGAGTCGTGAGACGGAGATTGGTTACAAGAGATGAACTAGGGTTTGGAGATGAGATGGTGCTGATGAAGATATTGATGGTGATGAGTCCCCTCCCATGAGAGGAGTGTTGGTGATGACGATGGCGACGATTTCCCCCTCTGGGAGGGAAGTTTCCCCAGCTGGATCATCCTGCCGGAGCTCTAGATTGGTTGTACTCAAGTTCCGCCTCGTGGCGGCGGAGAATCCTCGAAAAAAGCCTCTCCCTGATTTTTTTTCCACACGAAACCCTTCATATAGCACAAGAGGGGGGCCAGTGGGCCAGCTCGGTAACCACAAGTCCCCTAGGCGCGGCCAGGGGGTGGTCGCGCCTAGCAGGCTTGTGGCCAGCTGCTGGCGCCCCTCTCGCGCTTCTTCGGCCCAGTATTTCTTATAATTCCCAAAAAAAATCCTCGTTGATTTTTACGGTGTTTGGAGTTGCGCAGAATAGGTATCTCAAACTTGCTCCAATTTCAGGCCAGAATTGCAGCTGCCGGCATTCTCCCTCTTTATGTAAACCTTGCAAAATAAGAGAGAAAAGGCATAAGTATTGTACCGTGAAGTGAAATAACAGCCCAAAAAGCAATAAATATCAACATGAAAGCATGATGCAAAATGGACGTATCAACTTCCCCAAGCTTAGACCTCGCTTGTCCTCAAGCGAAAGCCGAGCTCAATAAATATGTCCACATGTTTAGGGAGAGAGGTGTCGACGAAACAAAATACAAACATGCATGCATCATGATCATGATCAGAACAACAATACCAACATATAATCTCTCATGCTTAAACTCACAATTCCTTCAGAAAGTAAAGCATGGATCAAGAACCTTACCGAGAAGTAACAACGGATAGCCTTTAGTCGTTGAAGCAATTGCAATTTATCACAACATAGAAAAGAGTAAAATAAGAGCTTGTAAGGCAAATCCACATACTCAATCATCTTTTCATTCTCAACAATTGCTACAACTCACGTGGTACTCATGAGATCAAAGTTTCAGCTGGACACAGAAAAAGATAGGGGCTTATAGTTTTGCCTCCCAACTGCTTACCTTAAGGGTAATGTCAACAACAATAATTCATGAATGCTTACCTCCAAGTTGACATATGAATATAGATCTTTCCCTAGCATATGACGTTAGCCAATATAAAGGCGAAACAAGGAATTGGTGAAGATCACCATGACTCTTTCAAGGGCAAAAATTAAAAGTACAATATAGGCCCTTCGCAGAGGGAAGAAGAGTTTGTCATCCGCTTTTGAGGTTTGGATGCGTGTCCTCTTAGTGCGGAGGAATGTCACTTTATATTGCCTCCTGTGATAAAGAACTTTATTATGCAGTCTGTCGCTTTTATGTCTTCCTCATCACAGGTTCGTACAAAGCTTATTTTCCACACACTAATAGATCATACATATTAGGGAGAAATTTTTATTGCTTGCACCGATGACAACTTACTTGAGGGATCTTATTCAATCCATAGGTAGGTATGGTGGACTCTCATGGTAAAAGTGGGTTGAAGGTTTATGGATGCACAAGTAGTATCACTACTTGGTGCGGGAGTTTTGGCTAATATGAGGTGGAAGCAATCGTCACATGCTAAGGGATCTCTAATCATATAATATTGTTCAGAACCAAGCAAACACAATTCATTATGTTGTCTTCCTTGTCCAACATCTACTTCTAGGCATGCAATAGTTTAGTGAGTGTTCACAATCATAGATGGTGCCAAAGATGATATATTTATATGTGAACCTCTCCTTCCTTATCACTTCCTATTAATTGCAACAATGAGCAAGGTCTACGTTTGTCTACCCTCAACAAGTTTCAATCAACATTTTTTATATGTGAAGCCATCACTTCCCATAAGATCATTACATGATCTTTCATGCTTTTGTTCTTTTCTCACTATTTTGATCATGGAAAGAGGCAAAGCCCTTCAACTAAGACACTCTTTATTATATGGCTCACGAGCTCGAATACATCGGGGGTGACACAAACCAAAACTCAAGACTAAAAGACTAAGACTTTTAATCTACTAGAGAAAAAGAAAACTGAAAAGGAACAAACTAAAACAAAGGTAAAGGCAAAAGATGTGATGGTGATACGATACCGGGGCAACTCCCCCAAGCTTGGCAAAAGCCAAGGGGATTGCCCATACCCATGCTTAGTTGTCTTCCTTTGGAGGTAATGGTGGTGGAGTTGTCGCAACTAGGGTTTGATCCTCCGTCTTCCAAGGCATAGGTGCTCCATCATGGAAAGATGAATGAGTCTCCGGAATCCTCAAATCTGCAGCCAACCGTATTGATTTAAATATATACTCATACTCACAGTTTTGGTTCTGCGGGTCATAGATCTGGGCCTAGAGTTGATCAATCCTATCGTAGAGCCTAGAGAGGTGCTTCCCAATGTCATTGGCGTCGATCCTGTTCTTGCTGGTGAACTCCGTGATCATCATGTGGTTGGTGTTGACTCCACGCTCCACCATCCTTGGCACTTGAAGACCTGTTGCTCCATTGCTTCGAGCCTCGTTTCCATGCTCCCGGTCTTCTTAGGCCCCTCAGCATCACGGATGTGCAACATCCCCTCACGCATCTCGATAGATTGAGGGTGTTGCAGCACTCCCGTGAGGTAGGGATTGATGACCTTCTCGAAGATCTTGTCCTTCGGAGCTTTTGGGGACGTCATAGCGATCTTGATCTGCAACAGAAACAGGCTCGAAACGAAAACAGAGGAAATTTGCGTGATACAAAGGTCAGACCTTTCGGGAGAATATATATTGATTTTTTCCAGACCAGGAGTACTCCGCACGAAAACAGAGTCCTGGAGGCACACGACGTGGCCACAAGCCCCCCAGGCACGGCCAGGGGGAGGGCCCACGCCTGGCAGGCTTGTCGCCTCCTCGCGCGTTTTCCGGACTACTTCCAATTTTTCTATTTTTTGAAATATTCCAAAACGGAGAAAAATTCCTACTGGAAAAGTTTTGGAGTCTGTTTTCTTACCGAATCACATACCTCTTCGTTTTCGGAGTCTGAAACAGGCTGATAAATATCCCTTAGGTATTCTTCCGTAGTTATGGTATTGATAATATTGCTTTCAACATTTATTTGGAGTACGTGAGATATAATGCTTGATTCTCTGCCCATTTACAACTCTCGGACAATTACCTTCCGTGTTGTTGACCCTGATAGCACCGGAACGATATACTTCCTCGACAATATAGGGACCTTCCCATTTAGAGAGAAGCTTGCCTGCAAAAAATCTTAAACGAGAATTATATAGCAAGACGTAATCACCTACATTGACCTCACGCTTTTCTATCCTCTTATCATGCCACCTCTTAACCATTTCTTTGAACAACTTGGCATTCTCATATGCGTGAGTTCTCCATTCATCAAGCGAGCTAATGTCAAATGACCTCTTCTCACCAGCAATTTTAAAATCAAAGTTGAGCTCTTTGATTGCCCAATAAGCTTTATGCTCTAGCTCAAGAGGTAAATTACATGATTTACCGTACACCATTTTGTACGGAGACATGCCAGGGGATTCTTATAGGCAGTTCTATAAGCCCACAGTGCATCATGGAGCTTCTTAGACCAATTCTTTCTAGACCTGTTGACTATCTTTTGCAGAATTAGTTTAATCTCTCTATTTCTTAGCTCTACTTGACCACTGGAGTGAGGGTGATAAGGAGACGCTATTCTATGGATGACATCGTACTTAGCAAGCATTTTATGGAAAGCACCATGAATGAAATGGAACCACCGTTGGTCATTAGATATCTAGGGACTCCAAATCTAGGGAAGATAACTTCTTTAAGAATCCTAATAGATGTGTTGTGATCAGCACTACTAGTGGGGATAGCTTCTACTCACTGATCTGCAATCTGTGGTGTTAGCTAGACGAATGCTTATGAGAACAAACCTTCCCCGGCAATGGCGCCAGAAAAATGCTGATCTGCAATCTCTGGCGTTAGCTAGACGAATGCTTATGACAACAAACCTTCTCCTGCAACGGCACCAGAAGAATGCTGATAGCACTCCCCAGTAATGGAACTAGAAGAATGTTGTTGACGGCCCACCAGCGCGTGGGTTCGCAGCAGTTTTCGAGGGTAGAGTATTCGACCCAATTTGTTGGTTTGCACGACGGGAGCTGAGAGAATACTCTCAAGTATTAGCAGCTGAATTTGTCAGATTCAACCACACCTGAAAGATTAGTATCTGCAAGCAAAGTAGTAACAGCAAAGTAGCGAGAACGGTAGTGTAACGAGCAATAGGAGCGGCAAGGAACAGCAGTAGTGACAGTAGTAGCAAGTAGCAACAGTAGCAAGCGACAGTAGTAGCAAGTAGCAACAGTAGCAAGCGACAGTAGTAGCAACAATAACAGCAGAGCAAGACAAGTAACAATAGTAGCAACAGTAGTAGCAGGAGCAGTGCAAGAAAAGTAATAGCAGTAGCAACAGTAGTAGCAGCAGCAGAGCAAGACAAGTGACAGCAATAGAAGCAGTAGGACAAACTCGTAGGCAATGGGTCGGTGATTGTTTGGATGATATTCATAATGCAACAACTATAACAAGGAGAGATATGTGGCTAGCTCCCGTTCGTCAGTGTGATGTAGGCATGCATTTCGTGTGTCGTCATACGTGCTTGGGGAAAAGAACTTGCATGACATCTATTGTCCATCCCTCCCGTGGCAGCGGGGTCCAAAAGGAAACTACGGGATATTAAGGTTCTCCTTTTAATAAAGAACCGGACCAACGCATTAGCACTTGGTGAACACATGAACTCCTCAAACTATGGTCATCACCGGGAGTGGTTCCGGTTATTGACACTCCGGGTTTGCCGGATCATAACACATAGTAGGTAACTACAACTTGCAAGATCGGATCTAAAACACACATATATTGGTGACAACATAATAATTTCAGATCTGAAATCATGGCACTCGGGCCCTAGTGACAAGCATTAAGCATGGCAAAGTAGTAGCAACATCAATCTCAGAACATAGTGGATACTATGGATCAATCCCCATCAAAACTAACTCGATTACATGATAGATCTCATCCTACTCATCACCGCCCAGCGAGCCCACGAATAGATTACTCATGAACGACGAAGGGCTTCATGGAATTTGAGAGGGAAGAAGGTTGATGATGACGATGGCAACGATTTCCCCTCTCCGGAGCCCGAGACGGACTCCAGATCTGCCCTCCAGATGAAGAACAGGTGGTGGCGGCGCCTCCGTATCGAAAACGCGACAAAAACTTCTCTTTTTTATTTTTTCTAGGACGAAAGGCAACTTATAGAGCTGGAGATGGGGGCGGCAGGTGCCTGTGGGCCCCACAAGCCTGCCCACCACCACTAGGGGGGTGCTGGCGGAGCAGGGGCTTGTGGCCCACTGGCCCACCCCCTGAGGTGGAACTTGGCACAAATATTTTTGATATTTTCCAAAACTGCTCCCCGTAAATTTTCAGGACGTTTGGAGAACTTTGATTCTGCACAAAAATAACACCAAGGCAATTCTGCTGAAAACAGCATCTGTCCAGGTTAGTTCCATTCAAATCATGCAAATTAGAGTCCAAAACAAGGGCAAAAGAGTTTGGAAAAGTAGATACGATGGAGACGTATGACCCAGTTAGTGACGTAATCAACAGCAACTAAGATGTGAGTATACCCGTTGGATTTTCGAAAAGGTCCCATATAGTCAAAGCCCAGACATCAAATGGTTGAATGACAATTGAATAGTTCATAGGCATTTCCTGACGTTTACCGATATTACCTATTCTTTGGCATTCGTCACACGACAAGACAAACTTACGGGCATCCTTGAAGAGAGTGGGCCAATAGAAACCTGATTGCAATACCTTGTGTGCAGTTCTATCTCCCGCATGGTGTCCTCCGTAGGCCTCGGAGTGACACTTCTGTAGTATCTGTCCTTGTTCATGTTCAGGTACACAACGTCTAATAACACCATCTACTCCTTCCTCATAAAGGTGAGGATCATCCCAAAAGTAATGTCTCAAGTCAAAGAAGAATTTCTTCTTTTGCTGGTACGTGAAACTAGGTGGTATATATTTGGCAATGATATAGTTTGGATAATCAGCATACTACAGTGCACTACGTGAGGCATTGATGACATTCAATTGATCATCGGGAAAGCTATCATCAATAGGTTCTGGGTCATCAAGAACGTTCTCCAACCTACACAACTTATCTGCTACAGGGTTATCAACACCCTTCCTGTCGACAACGTGCAAATCAAATTCTTGTAGCAAGAGAGCCCATCTGATAAGTCTAGGTTTAGCGTCCTTCTTCTCCATGAGGTACTTAGTAGCAGCGTGATCACTGTGGATAGTGACTTTGGAATCATCTACGTAAGACCTAAAATTTTCACATGCAAACACGACTGCTAAAAATTCCTTCTCTGTAGTAGCATAGTTTCTTTGGGCACTGTCTAGAGTTCTACCAGCATAGTGAATAACATTCAACTTCTTATCAACTCTTTTCCCTAGGACAGCTCCAATACCATAATCACTAGCATCACACATGATTTCAAAAGGTAAGTTCCAATCAGGAGGTTGAACAATAGGTGCAGTTATCAAAGCCCTCTTAAGTATTTCGATGGCTTCCTCACAATCATCGTCAAAAACAAAAGGAATATCCTTTTGCAAGAGATTGGTAAGAGGCCTAGAAATCTTAGAGAAGTCTTTAATGAACCTCCTATAGAAACCAACATGACCAAGGAAACTTCTTATACCTTTGATATTTGTGGGGTATGGCATTTTCTCGATCGCATCAACCTTAGCCTTATCGACTTCAATACCTCTTTTAGAAATTTTATGTCCTAAGACGATGCCTTCATTAACCATAAAGTGGCACTTCTCCCAATTCAAGACAAGATTGGTGTCTTTACATCTCTGCAAGACTCGATCAAGATTGTTGAGGCAATCATCAAAGGAAAACCCGTAAACGGAAGATTCATCCATGAAAACCTCAACAATCTTTTCACAAAAGTCAGGGAATATAGCCATCATACATCTTTGAAAGGTGGCAGCTGCATTACATAAGCCAAAAGGCATACGTCTATAAGCAAAGGTACCGAAAGGGCAGGTGAAAGTGGTTTTCTCCTGATGAGATTGTGCAACTGGTATTTGGGTGAAACCAGAATAACCATCTAGAAAGCAGAAGTGTGTGTGTTTAGACAGTCTTTCTAGCATTTGGTCGCTAAAAGGCAAGGGGTAATGATCTTTCCTAGTGGCTTTATTCAATTTCCTAAAACCGATCACCATCCTATAGCCAGTAATAATCCTCTGTGGGATCAATTCATCCTTATCATTAGGGACAAAGGTAATGCCTCCCTTCTTAGGGACGCAATGCACCAGACTCACCAAATCACTATGAGCAACAGGATAGATAATACCTGCTTCCAGGAGCTTTAGTATTTCTTTTCTCACTACTTCTTTCATCTTAGGATTTAATCTCCTTTGTTGATCAGCAACTGGTTTGAAATCAGGATCAGTTTTAATCTTGTGCTGGCATAGAGTGGGACTAATGCCCTTAAGATCATCAAGAGTATAACCAATAGCAACACGGTGCTTCCTCAGAGTTTTTAATAACTTCTTTTCTTCATGCTCTGAGAGGCTAGCACTAATAATAACAGGGTATATCTCTTTTTCATCAAGATAAGCATACTTAAGAGTATCAGGCAACTGTTTAAGCTCAAACACGGGATCACCCTTTGGTGGGGGTGGATCCCCAAGCTTTTCAACAGGCAAATTATTCTTAAGGATAGGATATTGTTCTAAGACAACTCTATCTATCTCATCCCTTTCATCCATATGCATATCATTTTCATGCTCAAGCAAGTATTGCTCTAAGCGATCAGTAGGAGGCACGTCAATAGAAGCTAAGGCAATAGTTTCATCCTTACTAGGCAGCTCTTTTTCATAAGGTTGTCTACCAAACTTGGAGAAATTGAACTCATGTGACATACCTTCAAAGCCAACAGTGACAGTTTGCTTCTCACAGTCAATATGAGCATTGACGGTATTGAGAAAAGGTCTGCCAAATATGATGGGACAAAAGCTATCTTGTGCGGTAGCAAGAACGAGGAAATCAGCAGGATACTTTGTTTTACCACACAAGACTTCAACATCCCTCACAATTCCCACATGGCAGATGGTATCTCTATTGCCAAGCTGAATAGTGACATCAATAGGTTCTATCTCAACAGGTGCAATCTCGTCTTTAATTTCATCATATAAGTACTGAGGTATTGCACTAACACTAGCACCCACGTCACATGAACCATGGTAGAAATGATCTCCTATCTTAACAGAAACAACAAGCGTGCCAACAACAGGCCTATGTTTGTCTCTAGTGTGAGGTTTAGCAATTCTAGCAGCATCTTTCACAGAAGTGAATATTATGTCCCTCAACATCGTCAGACAGAAGATCTTTGATAATAGCAATGCTAGGTCCAACTCCAATTTGCTCAGGGGGGGGGGGGTGTAGGTGTTCTAATGTAGCCTCTACGTATCACAGTTGAAGCTTTAGAATGATCATTTATCCTAACAGGGAAAGGTGGTTTCTCAATGTAAGCACTGGGAACAATAGGATCATTATAGGCAATGACTCTCTCTTCAACTGGATTGGGTTTAACTACATTGACTTCTAAAGGAGAATGATATTTAAACCACTTCTCTTTGGGGAGATCAATATGAGTAGCAAATGATTCACACAGTGAAGCTACTATCTCAGAGTCAAGTCCATACTTACCGCCAAAATCACTAAAGGTATTTGTTTCAACAAAGGATTTAACGCAATCAAACTTGAAATTCATACCTGACTCCTTACCTTCTTCAATCTCCCAATCTTCAGAGTTTCCTTTAATTCTATCCAATAAATTCCATCTGAAGTCAATATCTCTATTCATAAAAGAACCGGTACAAGAAGTGTCAAGCATGGTGCGATCATCATGAGAAAGCCGAGCATAGAACTTCTGAATGATAATTTCTCTCGAGAAATCATGGTTGGGGCATGAATATAACATTGATTTAAGCCTCCCCCAAGCTTGAGCGATGCTTTCTCTGTCACGAGGCAAAAAATTATAAATATAATTCCGATCACGATGTACTAAATGCATAGGATAAAACTTTTGATGAAATTCCAATTTCAATCGATTGTCGTTCCATGATCCAGTATCATCACATAGCCTATACCATGTCAACACCTTATCCCTCAAAGATAAGGGAAAGACCTTCTTCTTGACCTCATACTCGGGCAAACCTGCAAGCTTAAATAAACCACAAACTTCATCTACATAGATTAGATGCAAGTCTGGATGTGATGTTCCATCTCTGGTAAAAGGATTAGCCAACAGTTTCTCAAGCATACCCAAAGGAAATTAAAAGAAAATATTTTCAGTAGGTGCAGCAGGTTGAGGAGCAACTCTTTGTGCTTCCGTGCGAGGTGAAGATACCCCGAACAAGCCCCTCAAAGGATTAGTTTCCATAGTGACAAGTGACAATAAATTTCAGCACACTATATGAATGTTTCCTTACCAAGCTCCACTTACCAAAGGCGCTTCACTCCCCGGCAACGGCACCAGAAAAAAGTATTGATGACCCACAAGTATAGGGGATCTATCATAGTCCTTTCGATAAGTAAGAGTGTCGAACCCAACGAGGAGCAGAAGTATCTGACAAGTGGTTTTCAGCAAGGTAATATCTGCAAGCACTGAAATTATCGGTAACAAGTGATTGCGTGGTGAGATGATTCGTAGCGAGCAACAAGTAACAAAAGTAGCAACGGTGCAGCAAAGTGGCCCAATCCCTTTTCTAGCAAGGGACAAGCCTGGACAAAGTCTTATAGGAGGAAAAACACTCCCGAGGACACACAGGAATTTTTGTCATGCTAGTTTTCATCATGTTCATATGATTCGCGTTCGTTACTTTGATAGTTTGATATGTGGGTGGACCAGCGCTTGGGTATTGCCCTTACTTGGAAAAACATCCCACTTATGATTAACCCCTCTCGCAAGCATCCGCAACTACGAAAGAAGAATTAAGACAAAGTCTAACCATAGCATTAAACTAGTCGATCCAAATCAGCCCCTTACGAAGCAACGCATAAACTAGGGTTTAAGCTTCTGTCACTCTAGCAACCCATCATCTACTTACTACTTCCCAATGCCTTCCTCTAGGCCCAAATAATGGTGAAGTGTTATGTGGTCGACGTTCACATAACACCACTAGAGGAAAAACAACATACAACACATCAAAATATCGAACGAGTAGCATCAAGGATCTGAACATGAATTCTTCCACCAAATAATCCAACTAGCATCAACTACAAAGATTAATTAACACTACTAGCAACCTTACAAGTACAAACCGGAGTCGCGAGACGGAGATTGGTTACAAGAGATGAACTAGGGTTTGGAGATGAGATGGTGCTGATGAAGATGTTGATGGTGATGAGTCCCCTCCAATGAGAGGAGTGTTGGTGATGACGATGGCGACGATTTCCCCCTCCGGGAGGGAAGTTTCCCCGGTAGGATTGTCCTGGGGGAGCTCTAGATTGGTTCTGGTCAAGTTCCGCCTCGTGGCGGCCGCGAATCCTCGAAAAAGCCTCTCCCTGATTTTTTTTCCCGGACGAAACCCTTCATATAGTAGAAGAGGGGGCAGTGGGCCACCTGGGTGCCCACAAGCCCCCTAGGCGCGGCTAGGGGGTGGCCGCGCATAGCAGGCTTGTGGCCACCTGCTGGCGCCCCTCTGGTGCTTCTTCGGCCCAGTATTTTTTATAATTCCCAAAAAAATCCTCATTGATTTTTACGGTGTTTGGAGTTGCACAGAATAGGTATCTCAAACTTGCTCCTATTTCATGCCAGAATTCCAGCTGTCGGCACTCTCCCTCTTCATGTAAACCTTCCAAAATAAGAGAGAAAAGGCATAAGTATTGTACCATGAATTGAAATAACATCCCAAAAAGCAATAAATATCAACATGAAAGCACGATGCAAAATGGATGTATCATTCACCTCCTCGATCAGATTATAAGAATTTGATCTTCTTGTTACGATGATTCTCAACTTCACTCTGAAATTGCTTGAACTTTTCAAACGTTTCATACTTGTGTTTCATCATGTAAACATAACCATATCTACTCAAATCATCTGTGAAGGTGAGAAAATAATGATAACCATTGCGTGCCTCTATGCTCATTGGTCCGCACACATCAATATGTACGATCTCCAACAAGTCACTTGCACGCTCCATTGTTCCGGAGAACGGAGTCTTAGTCAACTGGCCCATGAGGAATGGTTCACATATGTCAAGTGATTCAAAATCAAATCACTCCAAAATTCGATTAGCATGGAGTTTCTTCATGTGTTTTACACCAATATGACCTATGCGGCAATGCCACAAGAAAGTGGTGCTACTATTATCAACTCTACATCTTTTGGCTTCAACGTTATGTATATGTTTATCATCACTATCGAGATTCAATATAAACAAACCCCTCACATTGGGTGCATGACCATAAAAGATATTACTCACATAAATAGAACAACCATTATTCTCTGACTTAAATGAGTAACCGTCTCGCAATAAAAAAGATCCATACATAATGTTCATGCTTAACACAGGCACCAAATAACAATTATTCAGGTTCATCACTAATCCCGATGGTAACTCAAGTGAGAGTGTGCCGACGGCGATCGCATCAACCTTGGAACCATTTCCCACGTGCATCGTCACTTCATCCTTCGCCAGCCTTCGTCTATTCCATAGTTCATGCTTTGAGTTGCAAATGTGACCAACCGAACCGGTATCAAATACCGAGGAACTACAATGAGATCTCGTGAGGTACACATAAATAACATGTACATCAAATATACCTTGTTTGGCATTGGACGCCTTCTTATCGGCCAGATACTTGGGGCGGTTCTGTTGGAAATATGCCCTAGAGGCAATAATAATATGGTTATTATCATATTTCCTTGTTCATGATAATCGTCTATTGTTCATGCTATAATTGTATTAACAGGAAACAATAATACATGTGAGAATAAATAGATCACAATGTGTCCCTAGCAAGCCTCTAGTTGGCTAGCTCGTTAGTCAATAGATGATCATGGTTTCCTGATCATGGGCATTAGATTTCATTGATAACGGGATCACATCATTGGGAGAATGATGTGATGGACAAGACCCAATCCTAAGCCTAGCACTAGATCGTATTATTCGTATGCTAATGCTTTTCTAATGTCAAGTATCTTTTCCTTCGACCGTGAGATTGTGCAACTCCCGGATACCGTAGGAGTGCTTTGGGTGTATCAAAGGTCACAACGTAACTAGGTGACTATAAAGGTGCACTACGGGTACCTCCAAAAGTGTCTGTTGGGTTGGTACGAATCGAGATCAGGATTTGTCACTCCGTGTGACAGAGAGGTATCTCTGGGCCCACTTGGTAGAACATCATCATGAGCTCAATGTGACTAAGGAGTTAGTCACACGATGACGTGCTACGGAACGAGTAAAGAGACTTACCGGTAACGAGATTGAACAAGGTATAGGTATACCGACGATCGAATCTCGAACAAGTTCTATACCGACAGACAAAGGGAATCGTATACGGGATTGATTGAATCCTTGACATCGTGGTTCATCTGATGAGATCATCATGGAGAAAGTGGGAGCCACCATGGGTATCCAGACCCCGCTGATGGTTATTGGCCAGAGAGGTGTCTTGGTCAGGTCTGCCTGTCTCCCGAACCCGTAGGGTCTACACACTTAAGGTTCGATGACGCTAGGGTTATAGGGAATTATTATACGAGGTTACCGAAACTTGTTCGGAGTCCCGGATGAGATCCCGGACGTCACGAGGAGCTCCGGAATGGTCCGGAGGTAAAGTTTGATATATAGGACGGATGGTTTTGGACACCGGAAGTGTTTCACGCGTCACCGCTAATGTACCGAGACCACCGGGACCGCCGGCGGTGGCCCCGGGGGACCACCGAAGGGGGGCAACGACCCCGGGAGGTAAGGTGGGCCAAGTGGGGGTGGGAACCAGCCCCTAGGCGGGCTGGTGCGCCTCCCCACTCAGCCCATTGCGCAAGGGAGAGAAAAAGGGGGGCAAACCCTAAGCCAGGTGGGCCTAAGGCCCACCAGTTGGTGCGCCACCCCCTCCTCCCCCTTCTGGCTGCCGCACCTCCCATCTGGGGGGGCTGCCGCACCCCCTAGGGTGGGAACCCTAGGGGTGGCACCCCCTCTCCCCTTCCCCTATATATAGTGGGCACTTTTGGCCATTAAGAGATAGACTTTTCCCTCTCCCTCGGCGCAGCCCTGCTCTTCTTTCTCCTCCTCTCTGGCGATGCTTGGCGAAGCCCTGCCGGGAGACATCGTCTCTCCATCGACACCACGCCGTCGTGCTGCTGGAGTTCTTCCCCAACCTCTCCCTCCTCCTTGCTGGATCAAGGTGCGGGAGACGTCACCGGGCTGCACGTGTGTTGAACGCGGAGGTGCCGTAGTTCGGCACTAGATCGGAATCGCTGCGAGTACGACTCCATCAACCGCGTTCTAGCAACGCTTCCGCTTAGTGATCTTCAAAGGTATGAATATGCTCTTACCCCTCTCTCGTTGCTGGTCTCTCCATAGGAAGATTTGAATATGCGTAGGAAAATTTTGAATTTATGCTATGTTACCCAACAGTGGCATCCAAGCCAGGTTTTCTATGCGTAGATTCTATGCACGAGTAGAACACAAAATTTGTGGGCGATGATTTGTCAATGTGCTTGCCGCTACTAGTCTTATTCTTTTCCGGTGGTATTGTGGGATGAAGCGGCCCGGACCGACTTTACACATACGCTTACGTGAGACTGGTTCCACCGACAGACATGCACACCGTGCATAAAGGTGGCTAGCGGGTGTCTGTCTCTCCTACTCTAGTCGGATTGGGTTTGATGAAAAGGGTCCTTATGAAGGGTAAATAGCTTTGGCATACCATCGTTGTGGCTGTCACGTAGGTAAGAAGGCGTTCTTGCTAGAAACCCAAATCAGCCACGTAAAACTTGCAACAACAATTAGAGGACGTCTAACTTGTTTTTGCAGGGTTTGACATGTGATGTGATATGGCCAAAGTTGTGATGTTGCATGTATGATGTATGAGATGATCATGTTAATGTAATAGGTTTCACGACTTGCATGTCGATGAGTATGACAACCGGCAGGAGCCATAGGAGTTGTCTTAATTTATTGTATGAGATGCAACGCCATGTGCTTACTACTTTTACTTCATTGCTAACGGTTAGCTATAGTAGTAGTGATAGTAGTAGTTGGCGTGACGACTTCACGGAGACACGATGATGGAGATCATGATGATGGAGATCATCGTGTCACGCCAGTGACGATGATGATCATGCGATGCCTGAAGATGGAGATCGAAAGAGCAAAGATGATAATGGCCATATCATGTCACTATATGATTGTATTGTGATGTTTATCATGTTTTACATCTTATTGCTTAGAACGGCGGTAGCATAATAAGATGATCCCTCTTAAAATTTCGAGAACGTATTCCCCTAAGTGTGCACCGTTGCGAAGGTTCGTTGTCTCGAAGCACCACGTGATGATCGGGTGTGATAGATTCTAACGTTCGCATACAACGGGTGTAAGCCAGATTTACACACGCGAAACACCTAGGTTGACTCGACGAGCTTAACATGTACAGACATGACCTCCAATACAAGAGACCGAAAGGTCGAACATGAGTCGTATTGTTGAATACGATCAGCATGGAGTTGCTCACCATGGTGACTAGTCCGTCTCACGTGATGATCGGACACGGGTTAGTCAACATGGATCATGTATCACTTAGATGACTAGAGGGATGTCGATTTAAGTGGGAGTTCATACTTAATTTCATTAAATGAACTTAATTGTCATGAACTTAGTCTAAAAGTTGTCTTTATAAATTTTGTAGATGTCCAACGTCAACCTCAATTTGAAAGCATTCCTAGAGAAAAACAAGCTGAAAGATGATGGTAGCAACTATGCAGACTGGGTTCGCAACTTGAAGCTCATCCTTGAAGCAGCTAAAAAGGCTTATGTCCTTGATGCGCCGCTAGGTGACCCTCCCGCTCCAGCAGCAGCCCAGGACATTCTGAATGTCTGGCAAACGCGGAGTGATGACTACTCTCTGGTTAGGTGTGGCATGTTATACAGTTTAGAAACGGGGCTCCAAAGGCGTTTTGAGCAGCACGGGGCATATGAGATGTTCCAGGAGCTGAAGCTAGTTTTTCAAGCTCATGCCCGTGTCGAGAGATACGAAGTCTCCAACAAGTTCTTTAGCTGTAAGATGGAGGAGAACAATTCTGTCAGTGAGCACATACTCAAAATGTCTGGGTTACACGGTCGTCTGACTTCACTTGGAGTCGAACTTCCGGATGATGCTATAATTGACAGAATCCTCCAATCTCTCCCACCAAGCTACAAAGGCTTTGTGCTTAACTACAACATGCAAGGGATGGAGAAGACCATTCCCGAGATGTACTCGATGCTCAAGTCTGTAGAAGTAGAAATCAAGAAAGAGCATCAAGTGTTGATGGTCAACAAGACCACTAGTTTCAAGAAAGGCAAGGGTAAGAAGAACTTCAAGAAAGACGGCAAAGCTGTTGCTGCGCCCAGTAAGCCAGATGCTGGGAAGAAGAAAAAGAATGGACCCATGCCTGAGACTGAGTGCTTCTATTGCAAGGGAAAAGGTCACTGGAAGCGGAACTGCCCCAAATACTTAGCGGACAAGAAGGCCGGCAACGTTAAAGGTATATGTGATATACATGTTATTGATGTGTACCTTACCAGCGCTCGTAGTAGCTCCTGGGTATTTGATACCGGTGTTGTTGCTCACATTTGCAACTCAAAGCAGGAACTGCGGAATAAGCGGAGACTGGCCAAGGACGAGGTGACGATGCGCGTCGGGAATGGTTCAAAGGTCGATGTGATCGCCGTCGGCATGCTACCTCTACGTCTACCATCGGGATTGGTTTTAAACCTTAATAATTGTTATTTAGTACCAGCTTTAAGCATGAATATTGTATCAGGGTCTTGATTAATGCGAGATGGCTACTCATTTAAGTCAGAGAATAATGGTTGTTCTATTTATATGAGTGATATGTTTTATGGTCATGCTCTGCTGGTGAATGGTTTATTCTTGATGAATCTCGATCGTGATGTTATACATATTCATAGTGTGAGTACCAAAAGATGTAAAGTTGATAATGACAGTCCCACATACTTGTGGCACTACCGCCTTGGTCATATCGGCGTTAAGCGCATGAAGAAGCTCCATATTGATGGACTATTAGAGTCTCTTGACTTTGAATCATTTGACACATGTGAACCGTGCCTCATGGGCAAGATGACTAAGACTCCATTCTCAGGAATAATGGAGAGAGCAACCGACTTATTGGAAATAATACATACTGATGTGTGTGGTCTAATGAACGTTGAAGCTCGCGGTGGTTATCGTTATGTTCTCACTCTCACCGATGATTTGAGTAGGTATGGGTATATCTACTTGATAAAGCACAAATCTGAGACGTTTGAAAAGTTCAAAGAATTTCAGAGTGAGGTTGAGAATCAACGCGACAGAAAAATTAAATATCTACGATCTGATCGTGGAGGGGAATATTTGAGTCACGAGTTTGGCACACACCTAAGGAAGTGTGGAATCATTTCACAACTGACGCCGCCTGGCACACCGCAACGTAATGGAGTGTCTGAACGTCGTAATCGCACTTTATTAGATATGGTACGATCTATGATGTCTGTTACCGACTTACCGCTATCATTTTGGGGATACGCATTAGAAACTGCAGCATTCACTTTAAATAGGGCACCGTCCAAATCCGTTGAGACGACACCATATGAACTATGGTTTGGCAAGAAACCTAAGTTGTCGTTTCTTAAAGTTTGGGGCTGCGATGCTTATGTGAAGAAACTTCAACCAGAAAAGCTCGAACCCAAAGCGGAGAAATGTGTATTCATAGGATACCCTAAGGAAACTATTGGGTATACCTTCTATCTTAGATCCGAAGGTAAAAACTTTGTTGCCAAGAACGGATCATTTCTAGAGAAAGAGTTTCTCTCGAAAGAAGTAAGTGGGAGGAAGGTAGCACTTGATGAGGTAATTACACCCCCTCTCGAACAGGATAGTAGCGCAGCGCAGGAAGTTGTTCCTGTGGCGCCTACACCAACTGAAGAGGAAGTTAATGATGATGATCATGAAGCTTCGGATCAAGTTACTACTGAACCACGAAGGTCCACAAGGGCACGCTCTGCACCAGAGTGGTACGGCAACCCTGTGATGGAAATCATGTTGTTAGACAACGGTGAACCTTCGAACTATAAAGAAGCGATGGCGGGCCCTGATTCCAACAAATGGCTTGAGGCTATGAAATCCGAGATTGGATCCATGTATGAGAACAAAGTATGGACTTTGGTGGACTTGCCCGATGACCGGCGAGCCATAGAAAATAAATGGATCTTCAAGAAGAAGATTGATGCAAACGGTAATGTAACCGTTTACGAATCTCGACTTGTCGCAAAGGGTTTTCGACAAATTCAAGGAGTTGACTACGAAGAGACTTTCTCTCCCGTAGCGAAGCTGAAATCAGTCCGAATCATGTTAGCAATTGCCGCCTTTTATGATTATGAAATTTGGCAAATGGACGTCAAAACAGGGTTCCTTCACAGGAACCTTAAGGAAGAGTTGTATATGATGCAAACAGAAGGTTTTGTTGACCCTAAGTGTGCTAACAAAGTATGCAAGCTCCAGCACTCCATCTATGGGCTGGTGCAAGCATCTCGGAGTTGGAACATTCGCTTTAATGAGGTGATTAAAGCGTTTGGGTTCATACAGGTTTACGGAGAAGCCTGTCTGTACAAGAAAGTGAGTGGGAGCTCTGTAGCTTTCCTCATACTGTATGTGGATGACATATTATTGATGGGGAATAATATAGAGATGTTTGAGAGCATAAAGGCCTATTTGAACAAGAGTTTTTCAATGAAGGACCTTGGAGAAGCTGCATACATATTAGGCATCAAGATCTATAGAGATAGATAGAGACTCCTCATAGGTCTTTCCCAAAGTACATACCTTGACAAGATATTGAAGAAGTTCAATATGGAAAACTCAAAGAAAGGGTTCTTGCCAGTTTTGCAAGGTATGAGATTAAGTAAGACTCAGTCGCCGACCACGGCAGCAGATAGAGAGAAGATGAGTTATGTCCCCCTACGCTTCAGCCGTGGGCTCTCTAATGTATGCCATGCTGTGTACCAGACCTGATATAAACCTTGCCATAAGTTTGGTAGGGAGGTACCAAAGTGATCCAGGTATGGAACACTGGACAACGGTCAAGAATATCCTTAAGTACCTGAAAAGGACTAAGGAAATGTTTCTCGTTTATGGAGGTGACGAAGAGCTCGTCGTAAAGGGTTACGTCGACGCTAGCTTCGACACAGATCCGGATGACACTAAGTCACAGACCAGATACGTATATGTCTTAAATGGTGGGGCAGTGAGCTGGTGCAGCAGCAAGCAAGAAGTCGTGGCAGCATCTACATGTGAAGCGGAGTACATAGCTGCTTCAGAAGCGGCTCATGAAGGAATTTGGATGAAGGAGCTCATCACCGACCTTGGAGTGGTTCCAAGCGCATCGGGTCCTATGACACTCTTCTGTGATAACACTGGAGCCATTGCCATAGCCAAGGAGCCCAGGTTTCATCGGAAGACGAAGCACATCAAACGCCGCTACAACTCCATCCAGGACCATGTCCAGAGTGGAGTGATAGATATTTGTAAAGTACACACGGATCTGAATATTGCAGACCCGTTGACTAAACTTCTTCCACGAGCAAAACATGATCAACACCATAATGCTATGGGTGTTCGATACATCACAATGTAACTAGATTATTGACTCTAGTGCAACTGGGAGACTGTTGGAAATATGCCCTAGAGGCAATAATAATATGGTTATTATCATATTTCCTTGTTCATGATAATCGTCTATTGTGTTGGAAATATGCCCTAGAGGCAATAATAAATTAGTTATTATTATATTTCTTAGTTCATGATAATCGTTTATTATCCATGCTATAATTGTATTGATTGGAAACACAATACTTGTGTGGATACATAGACAAAACACTGTCCCTAGTAAGCCTCTAGTTGACTAGCTCGTTGATCAAAGATGGCAAGGTTTCCTGGCCATAGGTAAGTGTTGTCACTTGATAACGGGATCACATCATTAGGAGAATCATGTGATGGACTAGACCCAAACTAATAGACGTAGCATGTTGATCGTGTCATTTTGTTGCTACTGTTTTCTGCGTGTCAAGTATTTATTCCTATGACCATGAGATCATATAACTCACTGACACCGGAGGAATGCTTTGTGTGTATCAAACGTCGCAACGTAACTGGGTGACTATAAAGATGCTCTACAGGTATCTCCGAAGGTATTAGTTGAGTTAGTATGGATCAAGACTGGGATTTGTCACTCCGTGTGACGGAGAGGTATCTCGGGGCCCACTCGGTAATACAACATCACACACAAGCCTTGCAAGCAATGTAACTGAGTGTAAGTTGCGGGATCTTGTATTACGAAACGAGTAAAGAGACTTGCCGGTAAACGAGATTGAAATAGGTATGCGGATACTGACGATCGAATCTCGGGCAAGTAACATACCGAAGGACAAAGGGAATGACATACGGGATTATACGAATCCTTGGCACTGAGGTTCAAACGATAAGATCTTCGTAGAATATGTAGGATCCAATATGGGCATCCAGGTCCCGCTATTGGATATTGATCGAGGAGTCTCTCGGGTCATGTCTACATAGTTCTCGAACCCGCAGGGTCTGCACACTTAAGGTTCGACGTTGTTTTATGCGTATTTGAGTTATATGGTTGGTTACCGAATGTTGTTCGGAGTCCCGGATGAGATCACGGACGTCACGAGGGTTTCCGGAATGGTCCGGAAACGAAGATTGATATATAGGATGACCTCATTTGATTACCGGAAGGTTTTTGGAGTTACCGGGAATGTACCGGGAATGACGAATGGGTTCCGGGGGTTCACCGGAGGGGGGCAACCCACTCCGGGGAAGCCCATAGGTATTTGGGGGGGTCACACCAGCCCTTAGTGGGCTGGTGGGACAGCCCACCAAATCCTATGCGCCAAGGAAGAAAAATCAAAGAAAGAAAAAAAAGGAGGGGAAGTGGGAAGGGGGAAGGACTCCCTCCCACCAAACCAAGTAGGACTCGGTTTGGGGGGGGAGAGTCCTCCCCCCTGGCTCGGCCGACCCCTTGGGGTTCCCTTGGACCCCAAGGCAAGGTCTCCCTCCCTCCTCCTATATATATGGGGCTTTTAGGGCAGATTAGAGACGACTTTCTCACGGCTGCCCGACCACATACCTCCATAGTTTTTCCTCTAGATCGTGTTTCTGCGGAGCTCGGGCGGAGCCCTGCTGAGACAAGATCATCACCAACCTCCGGAGCGCTGTCACGCTGCCGAAGAACTCTTCTACCTCTCCGTCTCTCTTGCTGGATCAAGAAGGCCGAGATCATCGTCGAGCTGTACGTGTGCTGAACGCGGAGGTGCCGTCCGTTCGGTACTAGATCGTGGGACTGATCGCGGGATTGTTCGCGGGGCGGATCGAGGGACGTGAGGACGTTCCACTACATCAACCGCGATCTCTAATCGCTTCTGCTGTACCATCTACAAGGGTACGTAGATCACTCATCCCCTCTCGTAGATGGACATCACCATGATAGGTCTTCGTGCGCGTAGGAAAATTTTTGTTTCCCTTGCGACGTTCCCCAAAAGTGGCATCATGAGCTAGGTTCATGCGTAGATGTCTTCTCGAGTAGAACAAAAAAGTTTTTGTGGGCGGTGATGTGCGTTTTTCTTCCCTCCTTAGTCTTTTCTTGATTCCGCGGTATTGTTGGATTGAAGCGGCTTGGACCGACATTACTCGTACGCTTACGAGAGACTGGTTTCATCGCTACGAGTAACCCCGTTGCTCAAAGATGACTGGCAAGTGTCGGTTTCTCCAACTTTAGTTGAATCGGATTTGACCGAGGAGGTCCTTGGATGAGGTTAAATAGCAACTCATATATCTCCGTTGTGGTGTTTGCGTAAGTAAGATGCGATCCTACTAGATACCCATGGTCACCACGTAAAACATGCAACAACAAAATTAGAGGACGTCTAACTTGTTTTTGCAGGGTATGCTTGTGATGTGATATGGCCAACGATGTGATGTGATATATTGGATGTATGAGATGATCATGTTGTAATAAATAATATCGACTTGCACGTCGATGGTACGGCAACCGGCAGGAGCCATAGGGTTGTCTTTATACTAACGTTTGTGCTTGCAGATGGGTTTACTATTTTGCTAGGATGTAGCTTTAGTAGTAATAGCATGAGTAGCACGACAACCCCGATGGCGACACGTTGATGGAGATCATGATGATGGAGATCATGGTGTGACGCCGGTGAAAAGAAGATCGTGCCGGTGCTTTGGTGATGGAGATCAAGAAGCACATGATGATGGCCATATCATGTCACTTATGAATTGCATGTGATGTTAATCCTATTTGCACCTTATCTTGCTTAGAACGACGGTAGCATTATGAGGTGATCTCTCACTAAAATTTCAAGAAGAAATTGTGTTCTCCCCGACTGTGCACCGTTGCGACAGTTCTTCGTTTCGAGACACCACGTGATGATCGGGTGTGATAGACTCAACGTTCACATACAACGGGTGCAAAACAGTTGCACACGCAGAACACTCGGGTTAAGCTTGACGAGCCTAGCATGTGCAGACATGGCCTCGGAACACATGAGATCGAAAGGTCGAGCATGAATCTTATAGTTGATATGATTAACATAGAGATGCTTACCACTGAAACTATTCTCGACTCACGTGATGATCGGACTTGAGATAGTGGATTTGGATGATGTACCACTCAAATGACTAGAGAGATGTACTTTTTGAGTGGGAGTTCTTAAGTAATATGATTAATTGAACTAATTGTCATGAACATAGTCTAATGGTCTTTGCGAATTACGATGTAGCCTGCGCTATAGCTCTACTGTTTTTATATGTTCCTAGAGAAAATTTAGTTGAAAGTTGATAGTAGCAAACTTTGCAGACTGAGTCTATAAAACTGAGGATTGTCCTCGTTGCTGCATAGAAGGCTTATGTCCTTAATGCACCACTCGGTGTGCTACACCTCGAGCGTCGTCTGTGGATGCTGTGAACATCCGACATACACGTTTCTGATAACTACACGATAGTTCAGTACAAAATACTCAATGGCTTAGAAGCAAGGCGCCGAAAACGTTGTAAAACGTCAAGGAACATAAGTGATGTTCTAAAGAGATGAAATTGTGATTTCATGCTTGTGCCCTTGTTAAGAGGTACGAGACCTCCGACAAGATTCTTTGTCCACAAAGTAAAGGAGAAAGGCTCAATCGTTGAGCATGTGCTCAGATTGTCTGAGTACGACAATCGCTTGAATCAAGTGGGAGTTAATCTTCCAGATGAGATAGTGATAGTTCTCCAAAGTCACTGCCACCAAGCTGTGAGAGCTTCGTGATGAACTATAACATATCAAGGATACATACAATGATCCTTGAGCGATTCACGATGTTTGACACTGCGAAAGTAGAAATCAAGAAGGAGCATCAATGGTTGATGGTTTGTAAAACCACTAAGTTTCAAGAAGGGCAAGGGCTAGAAGGGATACTTCGTGAAACGGCAAAACAGTTGCTGCACTAATGAAGAGACCCAAGATTAAACCCAAACCCGAGACTAAGTGTTTCTGTAATGAGGGGAACAGTCACTGAGGCGGAGCAACTCTAGATACTTGGTAGATAAGAAGGCTGGCAAAAGTCGAAAGAAGTGTATTTGATATACATGATGTTGATGTGTACTTTACTAGTACTCCTAGTAGCATGTAGGTATTAGATACCGGTTCGGTTGCTAAGTGATTAGTAACACGAAATGTAAGCTACGGCATAAACGGAGACTAGCTAAAGGCGAGGTGACGATACGTGTTGGAAGTGTTTCCAAGGTTGATATGATCAAACGTCGCACGCTCCCTCTACCATCGGGATTGGTGTTAAACCTAAATAATTGTTATTTGGTGCTTGCGTTAAGCATGAACATGATTGGATCGTGTTTATTGCAATACGATTATTCATTTAAGGAGAATAATGGTTACTCTATTTTCTTGAATAATCACCTTCAATGGTTTATTGAATCTCGATCGTAGTGTTACACATGTTCATGATATTGGTGCCAAAAGATACGAGTTGATGATGATAGTACCACTTACTTGTGGCACTGCCGCTTGAGTCATGTTAGTATAAATTGCATGAAGAGGCTCCGTGTTGATGGATCTTTGTACTCACCTGATTTCGAATCACTAGTGACATGCAAATCATACCACATGAGCAAGGCCTTGTTTTCATTGAGATGAAACAAGATAGTAACTTGTTGGAAGTGATACATTATGATGTATGCAGTCCAATGAGTACTGAGGCACGCAGTGGATATCATTATGTTCTTACTTCACTGACGACTTGAGTAGATACAGGAGTATTTACTTAATGAATCACAAGTCTGAAATATTGAAAAGTTCAATTCCGTTTCAGAGTGAAGTTCGTCGTAACAAGAGGATGAACTGTCTACGATATGATCATAGAAATGAATATCTGAGTTACGAGTTTTTGGTACATAGTTAAGACAATGTGGAAATTGTTTCACAGTTCATGCCACCTGGAACATCATAGTGTGATGATGTGTCTGAACGTCATAGCCACGCACTATTTGGTATGGTGCATGCTGTGATGTCTCTTATCGAATTACCACTATCGTTTATGGGTTATGCATTAGAGACAACCGCATTCACTTTAAATAGGGAACCGCGTATTTCCGTTGAGATGACACACTATAGACTGAGGTTTAGAGAAATCTAAACTGTCGTTTCTTGAAAGTTTGGGGCCTCGACACTTATGTGAAAAAGTTTCAGTCTGATAAGCTCGAACCCAAAGCGGATAAATGCATCTTCATAGGATATCCAAAACAGTTGGGTACATCTCCTATCTCAGATCCGAAAGCAAAGTGTTTGTTTCTAGAAACGGATCCTTTCTCGAGAAAAGGTTTCTCTCGAAAGAATTGAGTGGGAGGGTAGTGGAACTTGATGAGGTTATTGAACCATCACTTCAACCAGTGTGTAGCAGGGCGTAGGAAGTTGTTCCTGTGGCGCCTACACCAATTGAAGTGGAAGCTGATGATGGTGATCATTGAGCTTCGAATCAAGTTACTACAAACCTCGTACGTCGACAAGGTCGCGTACTGCTACAGAGTAGTACGGTAACCCTGTCTTGGAGGTCATGTTGTTGAGCAACAATGAACCTACGAGTTATGGAGAAAGCGATGGTGGGCCCAGATTCCGACAAATGGCTGGAAGCCATGAAATCCGAGAGAGGATCCATGTGTGAAAACAAAGTGTAGACTTTGGTAGAACTACTTGATGGTCATGGGACTATTGAATAGAATGGATCTTTAAAAGAAGACAGACGATGATGGTGATAAGTCACTATTAAGAAAAGCTCGACTTGTCGCAAAGATGTTTTCGACAAGATCAAACAGTTGACTATGATGAGTCTTTCTCACTCGTAACGATGCTAAAGGTCTGTTAGAATTATGTTAGTAGTTGCTGCATTATTTATGAAATATTGCACGTAGGATGTCAAAACATTGTTTCCTCGACGGTTTCCTTGAGTAAACATTGTATGAGATACAACCATGAGGTTTTGTCGATCCTAAAGATACTAGCAAGTATGCAAGCTCCAGTGATCCTTCAATGGACTGGTGCAAGCATCTCGGAGTTGGAATATACACTTTGATGAGATGATCAAAGATTTTGGGTTTGTACAAGGTTTATGAGAAACTTGTATATCCAAAGAAGTGAGTGGGAGCACTATAGAATTTCTGATAGGTATATGTGGTTGACATGTTGTGGATCAGAAGTAATGTAGAATTTCTTTAAAGCATACAAGGTTGTTTGAAAGAAGTTTTCAAAGGAGTATCTGGATTACGCTACTTGAACGTTGAGCATCAAAGATCTATGGAGATAGATCGAAAGCGCTTAATAGAAGTTTCAACAAGATGCATGCCTTGACAAGTTTTTGAAAGAGTTCAAAATAGATCAGCAAAGAAGGAGTTCTTGGTTGCGTTGTGAGGTGTGAATTTGAGTAAGACTCAAAACCCGACCACGGCAGAATAAAGAGAATAGACGAAGGTCGTCTTCTATGCCTTAGCCGTAGAATCTAAAGTATGCCATGCTGTGTACCGCACCTAATGTGTGCCTTGACTCAAAGTATGTTCAGAGGTACAGAGAGTGATCCATGATTGAATCACTAGCAGCGGTCGAAATTTATCCTTAGTAACTAATGGACTAAGGAATTTTTCTCGATTATGGAGGTGGTTAAAGAGTTTGTCGTAAAGGGTTACGTCAATGCAAGCTTTGACACTAATCCGAATAACTATGAGTAGTGAAACGGATTCGTATAGTAGATTACATATTTGGAGCATTTCCGAATAGCACGTAGTAGCAGCATCTATAAGATGACATAAAGATTTGTAAAGAACGCACGGATCTGAAAGTTTCAGAACCGTTGACTAAAACCTCTCTCACGAGCAAGACGTGATCAGACCCCATAACTATATGGGTGTTGGATTCGTTGGAATCACATGGTGATGTGAACTAGATTATTGACTCTAGTGCAAGTGGGAGACTGTTGGAAATATGCCCTAGAGGCAATAATAAATTAGTTATTATTATATTTCTTAGTTCATGATAATCGTTTATTATCCATGCTATAATTGTATTGATTGGAAACACAATACTTGTGTGGATACATAGACAAAACACTGTCCCTAGTAAGCCTCTAGTTGACTAGCTCGTTGATCAAAGATGGTCAAGGTTTCCTGGCCATAGGTAAGTGTTGTCACTTGATAACGGGATCACATCATTAGAAGAATCATGTGATGGACTAGACCCAAACTAATAGACGTAGCATGTTGATCGTGTTATTTTGTTGCTACTGTTTTCTGCGTGTCAAGTATTTATTCCTATGACCATGAGATCATATAACTCACTGACACCGGAGGAATGCTTTGTGTGTATCAAACATCGCAACGTAACTGGGTGACTATAAAGATGCTCTACAGGTATCTCCGAAGGTATTAGTTGAGTTAGTATGGATCAAGACTGGGATTTGTCACTCCGTGTGACGGAGAGGTATCTCGGGGCCCACTCGGTAATACAACATCACACACAAGCCTTGCAAGCAATGTAACTTAGTGTAAGTTGCGGGATCTTGTATTACGGAACGAGTAAAGAGACTTGCCGGTAAACGAGATTGAAATAGGTATGCGGATACTGACGATCGAATCTCGGGCAAGTAACATACCGAAGGACAAAGGGAATGACATACGGGATTATACAAATCCTTGGCACTGAGGTTCAAACGATAAGATCTTCGTAGAATATGTAGGATCCAATATGGTCATCCAGGTCCCGCTATTGGATATTGATCGAGGAGTCTCTCGGGTCATGTCTACATAGTTCTCGAACCCGCAGGGTCTGCACACTTAAGGTTCGACGTTGTTTTATGCTTATTTGAGTTATATGGTTGGTTACCGAATGTTGTTCGGAGTCCCGGATGAGATCACGGACGTCACGAGGGTTTCCGGAATGGTCCGGAAACGAAGATTGATATATAGGATGACCTCATTTGATTACCGGAAGGTTTTCGGAGTTACCGGGAATGTACCGGGAATGACGAATGGGTTCCGGGGGTTCACCGGAGGGGGGCAACCCACTCCGGGGAAGCCCATAGGTATTTGGGGGGGTCACACCAGCCCTTAGTGGGCTGGTGGGACAGCCCACCAAATCCTATGCGCCAAGGAAGAAAAATCAAAGAAAGAAAAAAAAAAGGAGGGGAAGTGGGAAGGGGGAAGGACTCCCTCCCACCAAACCAAGTAGGACTCGGTTTGGGGGGGGAGAGTCCTTCCCCCTGGCTCGGCCGACCCCTTGGGGTTCCCTTGGACCCCAAGGCAAGGTCTCCCTCCCTCCTCCTATATATATGGGGCTTTTAGGGCAGATTAGAGACGACTTTCTCACGGCTGCCCGACCACATACCTCCATAGTTTTTCCTCTAGATCGTGTTTCTGCGGAGCTCGGGCGGAGCCCTGCTGAGACAAGATCATCACCAACCTCCGGAGCGCCGTCACGCTGCCGGAGAACTCTTCTACCTCTCCGTCTCTCTTGCTGGATCAAGAAGGCCGAGATCATCGTCGAGCTGTACGTGTGCTGAACGCGGAGGTGCCGTCCGTTCGGTACTAGATCGTGGGACTGATCGCGGGATTGTTCGCGGGGCGGATCGAGGGACGTGAGGACGTTCCACTACATCAACCGCGATCTCTAATCGCTTCTGCTGTACGATCTACAAGGGTACGTAGATCACTCATCCCCTCTCGTAGATGGACATCACCATGATAGGTCTTCGTGCGCGTAGGAAAATTTTTGTTTCCCTTGCGACGTTCCCCAAAATATTGTTCATGCTATAATTGTATTAACAGGAAACAGTAATACATGTGTGAATAAATAGATCACAATGTGTCCCTAGCAAGCCTCTAGTTGGCTAGCTCGTTAGTCAATAGATGATCATGGTTTCCTGATCATGGGTGTTGGGGATATTGCCTGTTAAAGTTACCCGCCGAATATGGGCCGGGTTACCCTTAAGGCGATTCATCCTTTAAGGCTAGTTGGGCCTCAGCCTGGGCGGTTTGAAGTCGCAGGATGGTTATGATTTATGGAAGGACTCTGGGTTTTGCAAAACGGCGACTTAGAGACCGCGGTGGTCACGATTTGTAAAAAGGAATTGACTCTTGTAAACCCTAAGGCTTCGACCTATATATAAAGGCGAGTCTGGAGGGGGAGAGGCAGGTTAGAAATCATCGAGTGCTAGGTTTAGGCGAGTTACGCCTTCCTTGTAATCGAATCCACATCAATACACATAAAGCAGGACGTAGGCTATTACCTCTTCTCGAGGGGCCGAACCTGGATAAATCGCCGTGTCTCTCCCGCTCAACCCCTTTGAGTCGCCACCAAGGTGCGATGGCTCCAGTACTAAGTCCTTTCACGAGGACATCTGCCGTGACAAAACTACGACAGTTGGCGCCCACCGTGGGGCATGCGCACGATGGAGTTGAGTTCTCAAAGGGAGCCCTACCAGGGTCTGGGAGTTATGCGGCGGCGCTCATGACTTGGAGCCGACGCGGCATAGCCTACATCGACAACCGGCGATGGGGACCTGAAGCAAATTCCCTCGAATCAGGCTACAGGGTCCCCTTCGGCAAGATCAACGTCTTCATCGGCATGATCGGGTCATCCGTTCCTGAGCCGGACATCTCCTCCGACATCGTCGAGCCGGCCAGGTATGTTCATCTAGTCATAACCCGGAATCTGACCCGCCCGGTCTTTGTGGGTTTCACACAGGGGTCGGAGGAGCCAGAGCACGCGGCGGCTCAGGAGGTTACCCCCATCAACTCTGACGACGAGTCATCCATGGGCGATTCCGATTCCATCCAGTCCCTCCACGGAGACGGTCTTGGGGGCTTGTCATTGGCCATGGATCCGGAAATCCTCGATCGAACCCGCCGCCAGATCGCCATCTACATGGCTGGGGCGACTCAACCCAGACAGAACCCCGCCGGGGGCGACGGAACCGGCGGGACGTCCAGAAGTGCGTCAGCGGTCCTGGTGGATTTAGCGGCGGAAATTACAAGACTAATGTCAACCCCCCTCATGCCAGAGAACCAAGAAGAGATAAATGCGGAGTTAGCAAAACTGAGGGAGGCGGTGGAAAAGGCCCATCAGGATGCTGAGACGGAGTCCGCCAGGATGGAAACTCGACAGGCCCAGATTACGGCCGAAAGGATGCGGTTGAACACCGACAATTGGCGGCTTGAAAGACAGCAGCGCGCATCCGATGCCGTCCATCAGCGGAGGCACCAGGGACGCCTGCCCCATGATCTCAATCCGACTCGCCTGTTCGACACTCCCCAAACGCCCGGGATGGGAGCCGCTCCAGCAGGAGGGATGGGCCGCCCTCCTAACCCGCCGATTCAGCCGACCGAGGGTCAAATTCCTCGTTTCAGTACCCCCCGAGGCCACTTCTCTAACCCGGTGGATAACGTGCTTGCCGCAACTCGCCATCTGGAGTCTCTCCCGATCCACGGCAACACCCCAGCTGAGATCGAAGCAAGGAACGCCATCGAGATGTTGAAAACGGCGGTGGTCCAAAACACGCAGTTCTCACACAGCCCCGAGCGATTGCACTCCACCCCCCAGGCGAGCTATACCAGGGGTTGGCCGGAGGATCAGCCAGCCGTAAACAGCGCCCCGCGACACCTCCCGCAGGACAACCCGCCCGAGCGGGACCCGCCGGCAGAGGTCCACCCAACACTCAAGAGGCTCAGACTCCTCCCGCAGGGACCGAAGGGTGAGTTGGGGTGCCCTGCCTGTCCCTGGCCCTTCGAAACGAAATAATGCCCAAGGATTTCAAAGGACCAAGAAAGGTGCCTAATTACACACCAGATCTCGAACCAACATCTTGGATCGAGGGCTATGAGATCGCCATGGACATGCTCGACGTAAACGAGGCGGTTTGCGCCAGATATTTCACCATGATGCTCGAGGGATCGGCACGCACTTGGTTGAAAATTTTACCCCCCAATTCTATCCAGTCCTGGGCCGAGTTAAAGGAGCGTTTCATCAAAAACTTCCGGGGAACCTGTAAACGACCGATGACAATCGTCGACTTGCAACACTCGTGCAACGCCCGGATGAGTCGGCGCATCATTGGTCGCGGCGAGTCACGGAAATTATCCATTCATCGGATGGCATCACGACAGCGCAAGCTGTGCTTATCCTCGAGCACAACTACCACTACGAACCGCTGGTCCAGAAGCTGGGGCGACTCAAACGGAAAGTTCAGGATATGGGCGAGCTGATGGATACCCTCACTAGGTACGCCGAAGCCGATGATACCAAGGATCCCGGCGAGGATGGTAAGGGTAACTCGCCCAAGAAGGGCGATTCAACGAATAAGCATACCCGCCTCTAAGGCCGCAACCGTCATAACCAGGGGACCAACGGCAAGCGTAGGCCGCATGAGGAGCCCTCGGATCTAGTTGCCAACACCAACGCCAATGACGGCAAAAATAAGAATCGAGGCTTCAGTGGGAAAAGACCGCGTAACTACGAAGAGCTGCTCAAAGGCCCTTGCCCGCACCAAGCCACGGCTGACGGCCCGGCGAGCCACTCCTGGGAGAACTGCTTCGTGATGCGGGAATTTTGGGCCGAGGCAATCAAGAAAAGCCAGAGCGAAGACCCGAACCGTCGCCAAGACCAACTCGCCGCGCCCAACCAAAGGCACAACCCCTTCGGCGGTTTTCCCGAACAAGAGGCTCAGGGGGGGCCGCAGCCAGGTGGCGGCCAGTACCCGGTACACCACCACCGGCGGTACAACCCGCCGGGAGTCTTCCAGCAGCCGCCCCCACAGGGGGCTCCACAGGACCAGGATGACCATGGGGGCTTCCGCAACAATCCTAATCAGCTAAGTAATGGGCAATATCATGTTTTCACCACTAATGCTTGCAGACGTGATAAAAAGGTAAATCATCGGGCGTACAGCGTAATTGAGCCGACAGTTCCCAGATATCTCCACTGGTCCGAACAGACCATAACGTGGAGCAGAGAGGATCACCCGCCGAGAATAGATAACCCGGGCGACCTGGCCTTGGTCGTGGCTCCCCAAGTGGCGGGTTACACTCTATCAAAAGTACTAATGGATGGCGGGAGCAGCATTAATATTCTATACTTCCACACCTTCCGGAGGATGAATCTATTAGAGAAAGACTTGATGCCTTCAACCACGGTTTTCCACGGCATCGTCCCGGGCAAATCCGCTTATCCGATTGGCCGGGTCAGGCTCTCAGTATCGTTTGGAACTGCACAGAACTACAGGTCGGAGTCTCTGGTCTTCGAGGTGGTCAAATTAAAAAGCCCGTACCATGCGCTGTTCGGGCGACCGGCTTACGCTCGCTTCATGGCCCGCCCGTGCTACGTCTACCTCAAGCTCAAAATGCCTGGTCCTAAAGGGCCCATCACGGTCGACGGAGATAGAAGAATTGCAAAGGAGTGTGAGGAAGGAGACGCGGCCTACGCGGAAGTCGCCTGCACGGCGGAAGAGCTCAAAAACCACCGGGCCAATGTTGACCCTGCGGACATGTCACCACTCAAGAAACCGACTACAGATTCCGAGTCAGCCCTCAAGTTCAAACCAACAGATGACACTAAGATAGTCGACTTCGTCCCTGGCGATTCATCCAAGCAGTTTACCATTGGAACGGGTCTGGACCCCAAATAGGAAAGCGCGCTCATAGAATTCATCCGTGAGAATCGGGACATCTTCGCATGGAAACCCTCTGACATGCCGGGTGTACCGAGAGAATTCGCTGAGCACCATCTTAATATTGACCCAAAATGCAAACCTGTCCAACAATACCTCCGCAGGTTTAACGAGGAGCGACGGAAGGCGATTGGAGAGGAAGTCGCCCGTCTTTTAGCCGTCGGGTTCATCGTGGAAGTCTTTCACCCCAAATGGCTAGCTAACCCGGTGTTAGTACTCAAGAAGAATGGCACGTTCCGTATGTGTATTGACTATACGGACCTCAACAGAGCTTGCCCCAAGGATCCTTTCGCTCTTCCCCGCATCGACCAAATCATTGACTCGGTGGCGGGATGCGAACGATTGTGCTTTTTGGACGCTTATTCAGGTTATCATCAGATCAAAATGGTTGTGGAAGATCAAGAAAAGACTGCTTTCATAACCCCCTTCGGGGCCTTTTGCTATGTGTCCATGCCATTCGGGCTCAAGAGCGCAGGAGCGACTTACCAACGCTGCATCCAGAATTGTCTTCGTAGCCAAATTGGCCGCAACGTCCATGCTTATGTTGACGACATTGTGATCAAGACCCGCCGGGAGGAGACACTTCTGGAAGACCTTAAGGAAACCTTTGACAATTTACGGGTATATCAGATGAAGCTAAATCCTACCAAGTGCGTTTTCGGCGTACCTGCGGGAAAACTACTGGGTTTCTTGGTATCGGAGCGCGGCATCGAGGCTAACCCGGACAAAATTGAAGCGGTTACCTCCCTCGGCAAGCCGACGAATGTTAACCAAGTTCAGCGATTGGCGGGTCGCATTGCGGCTCTCAGTCGTTTTGTAAGCCGCCTCGGAGAAAAGGAGATTCCGCTCTATCAATTGTTGAGGAAGTCTGACCGATTCGTGTGGACAGAGGAGGCTGACGAGGCACTTCAGGCCTTGAAACATCAATTGGTTAACCCGCCGGTCCTGGCGGCCCCGAGTGAAAAGGAGCCTATGCTCCTGTATATCGCCGCGAATTCCAAAGCGGTCAGCGTGGCTGTGGTCGTCGAAAGAAAGGAGGAAGGAAAGGAATACCCGGTACAACGCCCGGTGTACTTTATCAGTGAAGTGTTAACTCTTTCCAAACAGCGATACCCACATTGGCAGAAACTGGTCTATGGGGTGTTCATGGCGAGTCGAAAGATTAAACATTATTTCCAAGAACACCCAATCACCGTGGTCAGTTCCGCGCCCCTCGGCGACGTCATCCAAAACCGCGAGGCAACAGGGCGAATCGCCAAATGGGCAATAGAATTTGGGTCACATCACATTCAGTATACCCCCCGCACGGCCATCAAGTCCCAGGCACTAGTTGATTTCGTCAATGATTGCACGGAGCTTCAGGTTCCGGAAGATCGGCCTGACCTTACCTATTGGACTATTTATTTTGATGGATCCAGGCAGTTGGAGGGCTCGGGGCAGGTGTGGTGTTGATATCCCCTCAAGGAGATAAGTTCTGTTACGTCCTCCGGCTCATGTTCCCTTGTACAAATAATGCAGCAGAGTATGAAGCTCTGCTTCATGGTTTGCGACTAGCAAAAGAGATGAACCTAACCCGAGTCAGATGTTCTGGGGACTCAGATCTGGTGGCGCAACAGGTTTCAGGCACCTGGGACTCTCGAGATCCTATGATGGCGGCTTACAGGCGAGCCGTATCTGACGTGGCGGGCTGTTTTCATGGGTACCAGGTTGATCATGTTGATCGCGACTCAACGAAGCAGCTGATGCCCTCTCGCGACATGGCTCACGGAGAAAACCGGTCCCCCCTAATGTCTTCTTGGATGTCCTGCATAAACCGTCCGTAACTGTACCCACGGAGGAGGAATTGGCGATACCAGATCCCGAGTCTCAGCTTGTGGCGGCTCTCCATATCGCTCCGGATTGTGCTCTTCCTTATCTAGCTTATCTTGCTTGTGGCGAGTTACCCACTGACGAAGTTTTGGCTCGCCAGATTGTTCGGCGTAGCAAGTCCATGGTCATCATTAATGGCGAGCTATATAAACGAAGTGCTTCAGGGGTCTTTCAGCGGTGCGTTTCCTCCGAGGAAGGATGCACAATCCTTAATGACATCCATTCTGGAGACTACGGACATCACGCCGGGTCACGTTCTTTGGTATCAAAAGCCTTTCGACACGGTTTTTTCTGGTTGACGGCTCACGCAGATGCAGAAGATATAGTACGGCAGTGTGAGGGGTGCCAACGATACGGGAGACAGGCTCATGTGCCGGCTCAAGAACTGAGGATGATCCCCATTACTTGGCCTTTCGCGGTCTGGGGGCTGGACATGGTCGGTCCCTTTAAGATGTCCACCAACAAGAAAACTCACTTATTGGTGGCGGTTGATAAATTCACTAAATGGATTGAGGCGGAGCCTGTTGGGACTTGCGATGCGGAGACTGCGGTAAAATTTCTGAAGAAGCTGATTTTCCGTTTTGGATATCCGCATAGTATCATCAGGGACAATGGTACTAACTTGTCCCAAGGAGCGATGCTGGATTTCTGTCGCCGTGAACATATCCGGCTTGATATCTCTGCAGTTGCTCACCCGCAGTCAAACGGACAGGCTGAGCGGGCGAATCAGGAAGTTTTGCGAGGGATCAAACCTCGGCTCATAATTCCCCTGGAAAGAACTCCAGGATGTTGGGTGGAGGAGTTACCTTCGGTATTATGGAGCATCCGGACCACCCCGAATCGGTCCACGGGGTTCACCCCTTTCTTCTTGGTCTATGGTGCAGAGGCCGTCCTCCCTACTGACATAAGGCATGATTCTCTTAGAGTCGCCGCATATGTGGAGCAAGACAACGAGCTGGCGCGTCAGGACTCTTTGGATGCCTTGGAAGAGGCACGTGACTTAGCAGTGGCTCGTTCGGCGATCTATCAGCAAGATCTGCGGCGTTATCATAGTCGCCGGGTGAAGAGTCGGACCTTCCAGGAAGGCGATTTGGTGCTTCGACTAATACAAGATCGGGCAGGCATGCACAAGCTTTCGCCCCCTTGGGAGGGACCTTTCATTGTCAGGAAGAACCTCCGCAATGGTTCTTACTACTTGATGGATCTTCGGCCTGATCGACCGACTACGGGGGCTGAGTCAACTCGCCCTTGGAATATTGCCCATTTGCGGCCTTATTACACTTGAGTTCTTAAAACTCCATGCTTTGTAAGTTTTTCAGTTTTCATTATGGAATAATATAATGTTTCCCGGACTCGGGGGCTTCTTCTTTAAGAAAAAGAGAGAGCAATTTCATGACATCCTGTTGCGACCTTATGAGCCGACAGAACATGCATTAAGGGTGGGTGCACGAGCTTTCTGACTCGTCTCCCCCTGTCGCGACCGTATGAGCCGACGAAACCTGCATTAAGGGTGGGTGCACGAGCTTTCTGACTCGCCTCCCCCTGTCGCGACCGTATGAGCCGACGAAACCTGCATTAAGGGTGGGTGCACGAGCTTTCTGACTCGCCTCCCCCTGTCGCGACCGTATGAGCCGACAAAACCTGCATTAAGGGTGGGTGCACGAGCTTTCTGACTCGCCTCCCCTTGTCGCGACCGTATGAGCCGACGAAACCTGCATTAAGGGTGGGTGCACGAGCTTTCTGACTCGCCTCCTCCTGTCGCGACCGTATGAGCCGACGAAACCTGCATTAAGGGTGGGTGCACGAGCTTTCTGACTCGCCTCCTCCTGTCGCTACCGTATGAGCCGACAAAATTACTCGTGTTATGATTTGACCTTGGAGATTTTTATCCTCACTGCTTATTCGTTGAAACTGTTTGTAGTTATTTTATTTTCACAGGTAATGTGCTCAAGGTTTTCGTCCTTGGCGGATTGAGCATTTCAGGCGATTCTGATAAGGATTAACAAAATATTTTAAACCGCCTCAAAAGCGGTATAAGGGTTTTTTGGCAGAAGATGTCATCAAAAGATAGTACTGACTATTACATGGCTCTTGGGCCAAATTCAAGGAAAATCTATTCCTCTAAGTCTTGGCGTGAGCTCTGACCAGCTTGGATTTGTAAATAGCCCAAGACCCAATTGCATCTAGACAAAGAGGCAAAATCGTCTTCATCGGTCAAGATTGATGCCAGGTCTGTTTCCCAGTCGAAGGGATTCTTGGGTCGCCGAGGGATAAGGTTGGTCACCATGAAGGTTGGCGGGCTGATTCTCTTATTCTTGTCATCATAAGCCGCCTGATATTTTGTCAAGTCAAGGCTGGCGGCGAGTTGAGTCGCGGCCAATCGAGAATCCTTGACAACCTTCTGGTAGTCTTCTTCCACAAACTCCGAGCCGTCATCTTTAAGCTGAGGGAAGCCGGGAGCTACTTCTTCAAAATTAATTTCTGGAGCATACGCCAGGCAGCGACTCAGAGCCGTCAGGACACCCTTCCGGGCGGCTGATCGGGTTAACTCGCCGATCTGGGGAGGCAGTGTGGATAGATATCCAAGCACCTTCTTGATGGAAGTTATGGGCTCCTTTGCACCTATCACAGCTTTGACGGTCAGCACACTGCCTGTGTATAGTTGTTCCGTCAGTGTATAGATCGCCTTCAGCATCAACACGCTGTCGTCTTGCAAATTGGCGACTCTCGAGCCTGTGATTACATAACCGGTAAGTTAAACATTAAGGAATTTTCCCAAGGAAGAGGATAAGATTGGAGAGTTAGGAAAAGCTTACCAAAGATGGCTTGTGTCATGTTGGAAATATGGCGCTTTAAGCCGGATAGCTCCTGCTGCACAGTTGCCATCTTTGCTTCTGCTTTTTCGGCTCTCGTCAAAACCGCGCTGTGGTCAGCCTGAGTTCTTTCTAACTCGGCTTTGAGCTTTTCCAGTTCAACCAAAGCCAGCTTATATTTGTCTTCCGACTGAGTTCGGGCATCTTGTTGGTCAGCCAAGTTTTTCCTTAAGTCGCCCAGGGCCAGTTCGGTCTGGCAAGACTTTCCTGTTCAAAATTTAAAACAAAGACAAGTCTCAGAATTATTGCAAGGCAATACCCCTGACACTTGGGGGCTAATGTATAATTTCTCAAGGGAAATTATACAGAAATCAAGACCCGGCTCATCATTTTACTGATGACCCGGCCCTTGGGGGTTACTGGTCCCGAAGCTTTTAAAAAAGACCCGACTCATCATTTTACTGATGACCCGGCCCTTGGGGGTTACTGGGAATAACATAGAGTATAAATTTTACCTCATGCTTGTTATTTAACATCTTCAGCAGATTTTTTTCCATCTCGTAACTCGCTTCCAGGCGACTTGCGAAGCCAGAACAGAGTTCTGTAAACTCCAGACCTGCATAGTTAGAAAGTTTCGCCTTGGAAGGCCCAGACTCGGGAATTGATGGAGAAGGGGATGCCATATGTTTGGAGAGGATTGTCGCTGCCGGCTTGGAGAAACCAAAACCAGTAATGACCACAGCATCTGGGTCATCAGCTGTCGCCATTACGACAGGTGATCTAGGGACATCCGTTGATTCTTTGGGCGACTCAGGAGGATTTGCTTGAATTGTCGGCTCGTTTTGACTCGGATCTTCTTGAGTCGGAGTTGCTTTCCTTGGAGGTTCAGAAGTGGCGTCAGGGATTGATCCACTGGTTTTCCTCTTTTTGGCTTGCGCCCTAATAAATGAGATAGGCGTGTTAGAAAATTAAAAAGAATGCTATTCTCAAGGATCAGGACAAGAAACTTACCCCGGGACTCGGATCATTGGTGGAAGGGTCGACATCACTGAGTCGCCATAAGTAGGGGGAGAATCATGTAGAATTTGTACATCGATAATAACAGGCGGGTTATGACTGTGATCCAAAACACGAACAATGGTTGCTCAAATAAAAAAAAGAGGTACCTCGCTTGGTTTTCTTTTGTTCGTTGTTGGCAAGCCAGGTGTTAGGTCGCCAGAATGACTTCGCGTTTTCCGTTTCGAGGCGTGCTGCGTTTTCTTCAGTAAGAAATTTGGGTCCAAATGGGCATTTGGATGTGAGAGAGGTACTTTTCCACATATTCGCCGGGCCGGCTTAGGTGGAGAAGGAGATGAATCGGAGGAGACGGAAATTACCTCGACAGAATCTTCCTGGCTTTCGTTATCTTCATTCTATTATAAGAGGAGTGAGAGATAAATAGAAGTTAAAAGGTAATAGGTGGCGAGTGAAAAAGAGGACGGATTGGTACCTCGGAGAGTGCGTCGCCAGCTTGAGATTTGTCGACTTCAGATGGCTCGGCCGCAGCCGATTTACCTTTGCCTTTGTTTTTCTTGGAAGGCGGCTTAGCACTCTTCATGGCTTGTTTCTTAGGTCTCCGAGACCAGAACTTGTCGCCTTTCTGGAAAGGGATGTGGCATGAAGTCACGATGGCAGTAAAACAGATGGAATAAAAATTGAGGGCGAGTTAGTCTTGGTTACCTTGGGCGCCGGGTTAATCTTGCAGAAGGGCTTAATGCCGATTTGGCCGCACTTTGTTGTAGGCTCGCCGGTCAGCTTCTTGATGATGGCGACGATGTCTTTTTCTGTTAATGCTGTGTGAAAGTAGCATTGTGGATGATCCAGAGTACCATCAAATTCGCACATCAAGCCTTCTCGGCGGCTCAGAGGAAGGATCCGCCATTCGACCCAGCAGCGGATCAGGTCAACCCCGGTGAGACCGTTGTTAGTCAAGGATCTCAGTTCGGACAGAATTGGGACGAATTCCGACTCTTCTTCCTCGGTGAGCTTGTCAGGGAGCTTGAAGTTGACCGGGAGGCGGCTTGGCCTGTAGCCCTGAAGTTTGTTCTCGCCGGCAGGGGATGTTTCTTTGCAGTAAATCCAAGATTCACCCCAGCCTTTGGGATGGCTGGGCATAGTGAGTGCGGGAAACGGACTGTCCCTGCGACGCTGGACGTTGACCCCGCCGAGTTCCAAACTGGGGCCATTATGGAATTCTGTCTGGCGATTCAAGTGGAAAAAGTACCAAAACAGGGGGACGGAAGGCTCGATCCGCAAATAAGCTTCGCAAAGGACTTGGAATTGACTCAGGTTGCTTATGGAATTGGGTCCCAAATCCTGGAGTCGGACGTTCATAAAATTCAGGGCGTCTCTAAGGAATTTAGATCTGGGCGGCTTAAAACCCCGTTCTAAGTGTTCCACAAAAACTACTATCTCCCCTTCCTTGGGGTTGGGTAGGTCTTCTCCTAACCCGGTGCACCATCCAATGACGTCTTGAGGATCCAAGCAGCCCGCTTTCACGTAATTCGCCAAAACAGCATCATCGACTTTGGTGGGAAGCCAATCGCTCTTGAAAACGGCACCCATGCTACAAATAGGCAAGAAAATGGTATTACATGTCTCGAACATTTGCTATGTGAGTCGGGACTAGCTTCTGCTTAACCCGCCGGATTGGGAGGCCGGGTTGGGCTGATGTGGCGACCTATCGGAGCAGGGCTATTCTCAGAAACGACGATATTGTGGGTGCTAAAATTTATTCTTTCCGAAACACTAAGGGAAGGACGAGGTTTCCAAACAGCTTTTTGCAAACAGTGAAAGAGGAATGGAACTATTCAACAGATATAAAAGCTTACGGACATGTCTAAAACATGAACGATGTGCGATCAGGATGGTGCCTCGTGTTTGAAAAGACTAGTCTATTTAGAAAATTCGCAAGGGCACAGATGGATAGGATTGTTCGAAGCACTAGGTGCCCTAATGGCGCTCGGACTAATCAGTTCGACAGTTAAGATGGTGACGAGCATAGAGCTTCGGAGCTATGGCAATGGCGGCGGCAAGAACAAGAACTAAATCTACCCTTAAAGAAGGGGAAACAGTGGCCTAACCTGAAGATCTTGGTCGAAGAAGATCGGTGATGATGGAGGCTGTTGGAGAATGAGGAAACCCTCGGCGGCGGTGGAGCCTCGCGACGGCGACGACGTGCGGGCGGCGCTGGAGCTCCTCGAACGGTGCCGGAACTCTTCGAATGGCAGTGGCTTGCGGGCGGCGCCGGAGCTCCTCGAACGGCGACGGCTTGCGGGCGGCGCCGGAGCTTCTCGAACGGCAACGGCCTGCGGGCAGCACTGGAGTTCTTCGGACGGTGATGGAGTTTGCGGCCGGCGGCGAAGCCTTCGGGATGCGGAGCGTTTCTTCTCGCTGAGATGATGGTGGAGGTATTGACGGGACTGGTAGGTGGCCGGTGTCAGCCCTGTCCCTTCCGCTTATTTATCAGGACAGGCGCGGGGATCGAGGCGCTATGAGCGGGAACCGTCGAGGAAGGAAAGATTCGCCATGATGGCGCCCGAAAATTTTGGGATAATGACGCACCAAAAGATCCGTTGGCATTGTGTTGGAGTTCCCGAAAATCGAGGGCTAAGGAAAGTACTGATGGGAAATGCGTTGGCGGCTCAGAGACTTTTGCCGGTACCAATTGGCGAGTAAAGATTTCTGGTGTACGGAGGAACGCAGAGGAGTGAATCGCCTTCGACTAAAATGGAAGCATTGGCGTGAAGATTCAAGTCAATTTGGGGCCTAATGTTGGGGATATTGCCTGTTAAAGTGACCCGCCGAATATGGGCCGGGTTACCCTTAAGGCGATTCATCCTTTAAGGCTAGTTGGGCCTCAGCCTGGGCGGTTCGAAGTCGCAGGATGGTTAGGATTTATGGAAGGACTCTGGGTTTTGCAAAACGGCGACTTAGAGACCGCGGTGGTCACGATTTGTAAAAAGGAAGGGACTCTTGTAAACCCTAAGGCTTCGACCTATATATAAAGGCGAGTCTGGAGGGGGAGAGGCAGGTTAGAAATCATCGAGTGCTAGGTTTAGGCGAGTTACGCCTTCCTTGTAATCGAATCCACATCAATACACATAAAGCAGGACGTAGGCTATTACCTCTTCTCGAGGGGCCGAACCTGGATAAATCGCCGTGTCTCTCCCGCTCAACCCCTTTGAGTTGCCACCAAGGTGCGATGGCTCCAGTACTAAGTCCTTTCACGAGGACATCTGCCGTGACAAAACCACGACAATGGGCATTAGATGTCATTGATAACGGGATCACATCATTGGGAGAATGATGTGATGGACAAGACCCAATCCTAAGCCTAGCACTAGATCGTATTGTTCGTATGCTAATGCTTTTCTAATGTCAAGTATCTTTTCCTTCGACCGTGAGATTGTGCAATTCCCAGATACCGTAGGAGTGCTTTGGGTGTATCAAACGTCACAACGTAACCGGGTGACTATAAAGGTGCACTACGGGTACCTCCGAAAGTGTATGTTGGGTTGGTACGAATCGAGATCGGGATTTGTCACTCCGTGTGACGGAGAGGTATCTCTGGGCCCACTCGGTAGAACATCATCATGCTCAATGTGACTAAGGAGTTAGTCACACGATGACGTGCTACGGAATGAGTAAAGAGACAAAGGGAATCGTATACGGGATTGATTGAATCCTTGACATCGTGGTTCATCCGATGAGATCATCGTGGAGCAAGTGGGAGCCACCATGGGTATCCAGATCCCACTGATGGTTATTGGCCAGAGAGGTGTCTCGGTCATGTCTGCGTGTCTCCCGAACCCGTAGGGTCTACACACTTAAGGTTCGATGACGCTAGGGTTATAGGGAATTATTATACGAGGTTACCGAAAGTTGTTCGGAGTCCCGGATGAGATCCCGGATGTCACGAGGAGCTCCGGAATGGTCCGGGGGTAAAGATTGATATATAGGACGGATGGTTTTGGACACCGAAAGTGTTTCGGGCGTCACCGGTAATGTACCGGGACCACCGGGACAACCGGAGGTGGCCCCGGGGGACCACCGAAGGAGGGCAACGACCCTGGGAGGTAAGGTGGGCCAAGTGGGGGTGCGAACCAGCCCCTAGGTGGGCTGGTGCGCCTCCCCACTCAGCCCATTGCGCAAGGGTGAGAAAAAGGGGGGGCAAACCCTAAGCTAGGTGGGCCTAAGTCCCACCAGTTGGTGCGCCACCCCCTCCTCCCCCTTCTGGCCGCCGCACCTCCCATCTGGGGGGACTTCCGCACCCCCTAGGGTGGGAACCCTAGGGGTGGCACCCCCTCTCCCCTTCCCCTATATATAGTGGGCACTTTTGGCCATTGAGAGATAGACTTTTCCCTCTCCCTCGGCGCAGCCCTGCTCTTCTTTCTCCTCCTCTCTGCCGGTGCTTGGCGAAGCCCTGCCGGGAGACCTCGTCTCTCCATCGACACCACGCCGTCGTGCTACTGGAGTTCTTCCCCAACCTCTCCCTCCTCCTTGCTGGATCAAGGTGCGGGAGACGTCACCGGGCTGCACGTGTGTTGAACGCGGAGGTGTCGTAGTTCGGCACTAGATCAGAATCGCTGCGAGTACGACTCCTTCAACCGCGTTCTAGCAACGCTTCCGCTTAGCGATCTTGAAAGGTATGAAGATGCTCTTACCCCTCTCTCGTTTCTGGTCTCTCCATAGGAAGATCTGAATATGCGTAGGAAAATTTTGAATTTATGCTACGTTACCCAACATGTTCCGCTTCTAGTGACCAGCTCCCTTGGAATGAAAGCACTCAGTTTCTGGCTTAGGTCCAGCCTTGGGTTTCTTCGCGCGAGGAGCAACTGCTTTGCCACTCTTCTTGGAGTTATCCTTCTTGCCTTTGCCATTTTTCTTGAAACTAGTGGTTTTATTGACCATCAACACTTGATTTTCTTTCTGGATTTCTGACTCAGCGACTTTCAGCATCGCAAACAGCTCGACGATTGACTTATTCATCCCTTGCATGTTGTAGTTCAACATAAAGCCCTTATAGCTAGGTGAAAATGATTGAATAACTCTGGCACTGATTGCGTCGGGCGGGAGAACAATTTCCAATTCAGTGAGACCGTTAGAGTACCCATACATTCTAAGTATGTGTTCACTGACAGACCCGTTCTCCTCCATATTGCAAGCATATAACTTATCGGAAGTTTCATACCTCTTGATCCAGGCATTCTTCTCAAAGATAAACTTCAATTCTTGGAACATCTCATATGCTCCATGACATTCAAAATGTCTTTGAAGTCCCGGTTCTAAACCATACAAAATTCCACATTGAACTACTGAGTAGTCATCCAGACGCGCTTGCGAGATGTTCATATCATCTTGGGTCGCTGGTTTGGGTGGCATCTCACCTAGAGGTGCATCAAGGACATAATTCTTCTGAGAAACCAAGAGAACAAGTCTCAGATTTTAGGCCTAGTCTACGAAGTTATTCCCATCATCTTTCAACTTGGTTATCCCTAGGAACGCATTAAAATTCAGGGGTGCTACTGCGCGAGCCATTGATCGACAACATAAATTTGCAAAGATTACTTAGACTATTGTTCAAGATAATGAGTTTAGTCAATCATATTAGTAATAAACTCCCACTCAAATTGACATCCCTCTAGTCATTCAAGTGGCACATGATCCAAATTCACTAACTCATGTCCGATCATCATGTCAGTTGAGTTGACTTCAATGGTGAACATCTCCATGTTGATCATATATACTATATGACTCATATTTGACTTTTCGGTCTCTTGTGTTCCGAGGCCATGTTTGTGTTGGGTAACGTAGCATCAATTCAAAATTTTCCTACGCCATATTTAGATCTTCCTGTGGAGAGACCAGCAACGAGAGAGCGGTAAGAGCATCTTCATACCTTTTAAGATCGCTAAGCGGAAGCGTTACTAGAACGCGGTTGATGGAGTCGTACTCGTAGCGATTCATATCACGGTGTGATTCTGATCTAGTGCCGAATTACGGCACCTCCGCGTTCAACACACGTGCAGCCCGGTGACGTCTCCCGCACCTTGATCCAGCAAGGAGGAGGGAGAGGTTGGGGAAGAACTCCAGCAGCACGACGGCATGGTGTCGATGGAGAGACGAGGTCTCCCGGTAGGGCTTCGCCAAGCACCGGCAGAGAGGAGGAGGAAGAAGGGCAGGGCTGCGCCGAGGGAGAGGGAGAAGTCTATCTCCCAAGGGCCAAAACCCCTCTCTATTTATAGGAGGAGGGGGAGGGGGTGCGCCACCCGTAGGGTTCCCCCCTAGGTGGTGCGGCAGCCACCAGATGGGAAAGGGGGCGGCGGCTAGGGTGGGAGGGGGTGGCGCACCACCTGGTGGGCCTAAGGCCCACCTGCGCCTAGGTTTGCCCCCTCTCCCCACCACTTGCGCATTGGGCTGGGTGTGGGAGGCGCACCAGCCCACCTAGGGGCTGGTTCCCTCCTGCACTTAGCCCATCTAGCCTCTTGGGGTCGTTGCCCCCCTTCGGTGGACCCCCGGGGCCACCTCAGGTGGTCCCTGTGGTCTCGGTACGTTACCGATGACGCACGAAACACTTCTGGCGTCCAAAACCATCCATCCTATATATCAATATTTACCTCCGGACCATTCTGGAGCTCCTCGTGACCTCCGGGATCTGATTTGGGACTCCGACCAAGTTTCAGTAACCTCGTATAACAATTCCCTATAACCCTAGCGTCATCGAACCTTAAGTGTGTAGACCCTACGGGTTCGGGAGACAGGCACACATGTCCGAGACACCTCTCCGGCCAATAACCATCAGCGGGGTCTGGATACCCATGGTGGCTCCCACTTGCTCCACGATGATCTCATCGGATGAACCACGATGTCAAGGATTCAATCAATCCCGTATACAATTCCCTTTGTCTGTCGGTATAGAACTTGCCCGAGATTCGATCGTCGGTATACCAATACCTTGTTCAATCTCGTTACCGGTAAATCTCTTTACTCGTTCCGTAGCACGTCATCGTGTGACAAACTCCTTAGTCACATTGAGCTCATGATGATGTTCTATAGTGACAAATCACACGGAGTGACAAATCTCGATCTTGATTCGTACCAACCCAACAGACACTTTGAGAGGTACCCGTAGCGCACCTTTATAGTCACCCAGTTATGTTGTGACGTTTGATACACCCAAAGCACTCCTACGGTATCCGGGAGTTGCACAATCTCACGGTCGAAGGAAAAGACACTTGACATTAGAAAAACTTTAGCATACGAACAACACGATCTAGTGCTATGCTTAGGATTGGGTCTTGTCCATCACATCATTCTCCCAATGATGTGATCCCGTTATCGATGACATCTAATGCCCATGATCAGGAAACCATGATCATCTATTGATTAACGAGCTAGCTAACTAGAGGCTTGCTAGGGACACATTGTGATCTATTTATTCACACATGTATTATTGTTTCCTGTTAATACAATTATAGCATGAACAATAGACGATTATCATGAACAAGGAAATATGATAATACCATTTTATTATTGCTTCTTGGGCATATTTCCAACAGTCTCCCACTTGCACTAGAGTCAATAATCTAGTTACATTGTGATGTATCGAACACCCATAGCATAATGGTATTGATCATGTTTTGCTCGTGGAAGAGGTTTAGTCAACGGGCTGCAATATTCAGATCCCTGTGTACTTTACAAATATCTATCACTCCACTCTGTACATGGTCCTGCATGGAGTTGCAGCGGCGTTTGATGTGCTTCGTCTTCCGGTGAAACCTGGGCTCCTTGGCTATGGCAATGGCCTCAGTGTTATCACAGAAGAGTGTCATTGGACCCGACGCGCTTGGAACCACTCCAAGGTCGGTGATGAGCTCCTTCATCCAAATTCCTTAATGAGCCGCTTCTGAAGCAGCTATGTACTCCGCTTCACATGTAGATGCTGCCATGACTTGTTGCTTGCTGCTGCACCAGCTCACTGCCCCACCATTCAACACATATACGTATCCGGTCTGTGACTTAGATTCATCCGGATCTGTGTCGAAGCTAGCGTCGACGTAACCCTTTACGACGAGCTCTTCGTCACCTCCATAAACGAGAAACACTTCCTTAGTCCTTTTCAGGTACTTAAGGATATTCTTGACCGTTGTCAAGTGTTCCATACCGGGATCACTTTGGTACCTCCCTACCAAGCTTATGTCAAGGTTTATATCAGGTATGGTACACAGCATGGCATACATTAGAGAGCCCATGGCTGATGCGTAGGGGACAGAACTCATCTTCTCTCTATCTGCTGCCCTGGTCGGCGACTGAGTCTTACTCAATCTCATACCTTGCAAAACTGGCAAGAACCCTTTCTTTGAGTTTTCCATATTGAACTTCTTCAATATCTTGTCAAGGTATGTGCTTTGTGAAAGACCTATGAGGTGTCTCGATCTATCTCTATAGATCTTGATGCCTAATATGTATGCAGCTTCTCCAAGGTCCTTCATCGAAAAACTCTTGTTCAAATAGGCCTTTATGCTCTCCAACATCTCTATATTATTCCCCATCAATAGTATGTCATCCACATACAGTATGAGGAAAGCTACAGAGCTCCCACTCACTTTCTTGTACAGACAGGCTTCTCCGTAAACCTGTATGAACCCAAACGCTTTAATCACCTCATTAAAGCGAATGTTCCAACTCCGAGATGCTTGCACTAGCCCATAGATGGAGCGCTGGAGCTTGCACACTTTGTTAGCACCCTTAGGGTCGACAAAAACTTCTGGTTGCATCATATACAACTCTTCCTTAAGGTTCCCGTTAAGGAATGTTGTTATGACGTCCATTTGCCAAATTTCATAATCATAAAAGGCGGCAATCGCTAACATGATTCGGACTGATTTCAGCTTCGCTACGGGAGAGAAAGTCTCTTCGTAGTCAACTCCTTGAATTTGTCGAAAACCCTTTGCGACAAGTCGAGCTTTGTAAACGGTTACATTACGTTTGCATCAGTCTTCTTCTTGAAGATCCATTTATTTTCTATGGCTCGCCGGTCATCGGGCAAGTCCACCAAAGTCCATACTTTGTTCTCATACATGGATCCTATCTCGGATTTCATAGCTTCAAGCCATTTGTTGGAATCCGGGTCCGCCATCGCTTCTTCATAGTTCGAAGGTTCACCGTTGTCTAACAACATGATTTCCATCACAGGGTTGCCGTACCACTCTGGTGCAGAGCGTGCCCTTGTGGACCTTCGCGGTTCAGTAGTAACTTGATCCAAAGCTTCATGATCATCATCATTAACTTCCTCTTCAGTTGGTGTAGGCGCCACAGGAACAACTTCCCGCACTGCGCTACTATCCTGTTCGAGAGGGGGTGTAATTACCTCATCAAGTTCTACCTTCCTCCCACTTACTTCTTTCGAGAGAAACTCTTTCTCTAGAAAAGATCCGTTCTTGGCAACAAAGGTTTTACCTTCGGATCTAAGATAGAAGGTATACCCAATAGTTTCCTTAGGGTATCCTATGAATACGCATTTCTCCGCTTTGGGTTCGAGCTTTTCTGGTTGAAGTGTCTTCACATAAGCATCGCAGCCCCAAACTTTAAGAAACGACAACTTAGGTTTCTTGCAAAACCATAGTTCATACGGTGTCGTCTCAACAGATTTAGACGGTGCCCTATTTAAAGTGAATGCTGGAGTTTCTAATGCCTATCCCCAAAATGATAGCGGTAAGTCGGTAAGAGACATCATAGATCGTACCATATCTAATAAAGTGCGATTACGACGTTCAGACACTCCGTTGCGTTGCGGTGTGCCAGGCGGTGTCAGTTGTGAAACGATTCCACACTTCCTTAGGTGTGTGCCAAACTCGTGACTCAAATATTCTCCTCCACGATCAGATCGTAGACATTTCATTTTTTTGTCACGTTGATTCTCAACCTCACTCTGAAATTCCTTGAACTTTTCAAACGTCTCAGATTTGTGCTTCATCAAGTAGATATACCCATACCTACTCAAATCATCGTTGAGAGTGAGAACATAACGAGAGCCACCGCGAGCTTCAACGTTCATCGGACCACACACATCAGTATGTATTATTTCCAATAAGTCGGTTGCTCTCTCCATTAGTCCTGAGAATGGAGTCTTAGTCATCTTGCCCATGAGGCATGGTTCGCATGTGTCAAATGATTCAAAATCAAGAGACTCTAATAGTCCATCAGTATGGAGCTTCTTCATGCGCTTAACGCCGATATGACCAAGGCGCTAGTGCCACAAGTATGTGGGACTATCATTATCAACTTTACATCTTTTGGTACTCACACTATGAATATGTGTAACATCATGATCGAGATTCATCAAGAATAAACCATTCACCAGCGAAGCATGACCATGAAAATATCACTCATATAAATAGAACAACCATTATTCTCTGACTTAAATGAGTAGTCGTCTCGCATTAAGCTAGACCCTGATACAATGTTCATGCTTAAAGCTGGTACTAAATAACAATTATTAAGGTTTAAAACTAATCCCGACGGTAGATGTAGAGCTAGCGTGCCGACGGCGATCACATCGACCTTTGAACCATTCCCGACGCGCATCGTCACCTCGTCCTTGGCCAGTCTCTGCTTATTCTGCAGTTCCTGCTTTGAGTTGCAAATGTGAGCAACAGCACCGGTATCAAATACCCAGGAGCTACTATGAGCGCTGGTAAGGTACACATCAATAACATGTATATCACATATACCTTTAACGTTGCCGGCCTTCTTGTCCGCTAAGTATTTGGGGCAGTTCCGCTTCCAGTGACCTTTTCCCTTCCAATAGAAGAACTCAGTCTCAGGCTTGGGTCCATTCTTTTTCTTCTTCCCAGCATCTTGCTTACCGGGCACAGCAACAGCTTTGTCGTCTTTCTTGAAGTTCTTCTTACCCTTGCCTTTCTTGAAACTAGTGGTCTTGTTGACCATCAACACTTGATTCTCTTTCTTGATTTCTACTTCTGCAGACTTGAGCATCGAGTACAACTCGGAAATGGTCTTCTCCATCCCTTGCATGTTGTAGTTAAGCACAAAGACTTTGTAGCTTGGTGGGAGAGACTGGAGGATTCTCTCAATTATAGCATCATCCGGAAGTTCGACTCCAAGTGAAGTTAGACGACCGTGTAACCCAGACATTTTGAGTATGTGCTCACTGACAGAATTGTTCTCCTCCATCTTACAGCTAAAGAACTTGTCGGACACTTCATATCTCTCGACACGGGCATGAGCTTGAAAAACTAGCTTCAGCTCCTGGAACATCTCATATGCCCCGTGTTGCTCAAAACGCCTTTGGAGCCCCGTTTCTAAACTGTATAACATGCCACACCTAACCAGAGAGTAGTCATCACTCCGCGTTTGCCAGACGTTCAGAATGTCCTGGGCTGCTACGGGAGCGGGAGGGTCCCCTAGCGGCGCATCAAGGACATAAGCCTTATTAGCTTCTTCAAGGATGAGCTTCAAGTTGCGAACCCAGTCCGCATAGTTGCTACCATCATCTTTCAGCTTGTTTTTCTCTAGGAATGCGTTGGAATTGAGGTTGACGTTGGCCATCTACAATTTTTATAAAGACAACTTTTAGAGTAAGTTCATGACAATTAAGTTCATTTAATCAAATTAAGTATGAACTCCCACTTAAATCGACATCTCTCTATTCATCTAAGTGATACATGATCCATGTTGACTAACCCGTGTCCGATCATCACGTGAGACGGACTAGTCACCATGGTGAGCAACTTCATGCTAATCGTATTCAACCATATGAATCATGTTCGACCTTTCGGTCTCTTGTAGTCGAGGTCATGTCTGTACATGCTAAGCTTGTCGAGTCAACCTAGGTGTTTTGCATGTGTAAATCTGGCTTACACCCGTTGTATGCGAACGTTAGAATCTATCACACCCGATCATCACGTGGTGCTTCGAGAAAACGATCCTTCGCAACGGTGCACACTTAGGGGAATACATTCTCGAAATTTTAAGAGGGATCATCTTATTATGCTACCGTATTTCTAAGCAATAAGATGAAAAACATGATAAACATCACAATGCAATCATACAGTGACATGATATGGCCATTATCATCTTTGCTCTTTCGATCTCCATCTTCAGGCGTCGCATGATCATCATCGTCACCGGCGTGACACCATGATCACCATCATCATGATCTCCATCATTGTGTCTCCGTGAAGTCGTCACGCCAACTACTACTATCACTACTACTATAGCTAACCATTAGCAATGAAGTAAAAGTAGTAAGCACATGGCGTTGCATCTCATACAATAAATTAAGACAACTCCTATGGCTCCTGCCGGTTGTCATACTCAACGACATGCAAGCCGTGAAACCTATTACAATAACATGATCATCTCATACATCCTACATGCAACATCACAACTTTGGCCATATCACATCACATGTCAAACCCTGCAAAAACAAGTTAGACGTCCTCTAATTGTTGTTGCAAGTTTTATGTGGCTGATTTGGGTTTCTAGAAAGAACGCCTTCTTACCCACGTGACAGCCACAACGATGATATGCCAAAGCTATTTACCCTTCATAAGGACCCTTTTCATCAAATCCAATCCGACTAGAGTAGGAGAGACAAACACCCGCTAGCCACCTTTATGCACGGTGTGCATGTGTGTCGGTGGAACCAGTCTCACGTAAGCGTACGTGTAAAGTCGGTCCGGGCCGCTTCATCCCACAATACCGCCGGAAAAGAATAAGACTAGTAGCGGCAAGCAAATTGACAAATCATCGCCCACAATTTTTGTGTTCTACTCATGCATAGAATCTACGCATAGAAAACCTGGCTCGGATGCCACTGTTGGGTAACGTAGCATAAATTCAAAATTTTCCTACGCCATATTTAGATCTTCCTATGGAGAGACCAGCAACGAGAGAGGGATAAGAGCATCTTCATACCTTTGAAGATCGCTAAGCGGAAGCGTTACTAGAATGCGGTTGATGGAGTCACACTCGGAGCGATTCAGATCGCGGTGTGATTCCGATCTAGTGCCGAACTACGGCACCTCCGCGTTCAACACACGTGCAACCCGGTGACGTCTCCCGCACCTTGATACAGCAAGGAGGAGGAATAGGTTGGGGAAGAACTCCAGCAGCACGATGGCGTGATGTCGATGGAGAGACGAGGTCTCCCGGCAGGGCTTCGCCAAGCACCGGCATAGAGGAGGAGGAAGAAGGGCAGGGCTGCGCCGAGGGAGAGGGAGAAGTCTATCTCCCAAGGGCCAAAACCCCTCTCTATTTATAGGAGGAGGGGAGGGGGGTGCGCCACCCCTAGGGTTCCCCCCTAGGTGGTGCGGCAGCCACCAGATGGGAAAGGGGGCGGCGGCTAGGGTGGGAGGGGGTGGCGCACCACCTGGTGGGCCTAAGGACCGCCTGCGCCTAGGTTTGCCCCCTCTCCCCACCACTTGCGCATTGGGCTGGGTGTGGGAGGCGCACCAGCCCACCTAGGGGCTGGTTCCCTCCCGCACTTAGCCCATATAGATTCTTGGGGTCGTTGCCCCCCTTCGGTGGACCACCGGGGCCACCTCCGGTGGTCCCGGTACGTTACCGGTGACGCCCGAAACACTTCCGGCGTCCAAAACCATCCATCATATATATCAATCTTTACCTGCAGACCATTCCGGAGCTCCTCGTGACGTCCGGGATCTCATCCGGGACTCTGAACAACTTTCGGTAACCTCGTATAACAATTCCCTATAACCCTAGCGTTATCGAACCTTAAGTGTGTAGACCCTACGGGTTCGGGAGACAGGCAGACATGACCGAGACACCTCTCCAGCGAATAACCATCAGCGGGGTCTGGATACCCATGGTGGCTCCCACTTGCTCCACGATGATCTCATCGGATGAACCACGATGTCAAGGATTCAATCAATCCCGTATACAATTCCCTTTGTTTGTCGGTATAGAACTTGCTCGAGATTCGATCGTCGGTATACCAATACCTTGTTCAATCTCGTTACCGATAAGTCTCTTTACTCGTTCCATAGCACGTCATCGTGTGACTAACTCCTTAGTCACATTGAGCTCATGATGATGTTCTACCGAGTGGGCCCAGAGATACCTCTCCGTCACACGGAGTGACAAATCCTGATCTTGATTCGTACCAACCCAACAGACACTTTCAGAGGTACCCGTAGTTTACCTTTATAGTCACCCAGTTACGTTGTGACGTTTGATACACCCAAAGCACTCCTACTGTATCAGGAAGTTGCACAATCTCACGGTCGAAGTAAAAGACACTTGACATTAGAAAAGCTTTAGCATACGAACAACACGATCTAGTGCTATGCTTAGGATTGGGTCTTGTCCATCACATCATTCTCCCAATGATGTGATCCCGTTATCAATGACATCTAATGCCCATGATCAGGAAACCATGATCATCTATTGATTAACGAGCTAGCTAACTAGAGGCTTGCTAGGGACACATTGTGATCTATTTATTCACACATGTATTACTCTTTCCTGTTAATACAATTATAGCATGAACAATAGACGATTATCATGAACAAGGAAATATGATAATAACCATTTTATTATTGCCTCTAGGGCATATTTCCAACAGTTTGTACATGCTAGGTTAGTCAAGTTTAACCCGAGTGTTACACGTGTGCAAAACTTCCTTGCACCCGTAGTATGTGAACGTAGAGTCTATCACACGTGATCATCAAGTGGTGTCTCAAAATGACAAACACTCGCAACGGTGCTCACTCAGGGAGAACACAATTTTATCTTGAAATTTTAGTGAGGGATAACCTTATAATGCTACTGTCGTCCTAAGAAAAATAAGGTGCATAAAAGGATTAACATCACATGCAAATCAAAGTGACATGATATGGCCATCATCTTGTGCTTTTAATCTCCATCTCCAAAGCACCGCCATGATCTCCATCGTCACCAGTGCCACACCATGATCTCCATCATCGTGCTGCCATCGAGGTTGTCGTGCCAACTATGTTGTTATAAAGCAAATCATCACGAGGCGCAAAATAGTTAAAGACAACCCTATGTCTCATGTCGGTTGTCGTAGCATCGACTTGCAAGTCGATAATTAACTATTACAACATGATCATCTCATACATCAAATATATCATATCATGTATTTGGCCAAATCATATCACAACATACCCTGCAAAGACAAGTTAGACGTCCTCTAATTTGTTGTTGCGTGTTTTACATGGATGCTATGGGTATCTAGCATGATCACATCTTACTTATGCAAAGACACAACAGTGATATACAAGTTTCTATTTAACCTTCTCGAAGGATCGCCTCTGTCAAATCTGATTCAACTAAAGTAGGAGAAACACACACCCGCCCGTCATCTTTATGCAACAAGTTGCATGTTAGTCGATGAAACTGGTCTCTCGTAAGCGTACGAGTAATGTTGTTCCGGGCCGCTTCATCCGACAATACCGCCGAATCAAGAAAAGACTAAGGAGGGAAGCAATCTGAATATCAACGCCCACAAACTCCTTTGTGTTCTACTCGAGATGTCATCTACGCATAGACCAAGCTCCTGATGCCACTGTTGGGGAACGTTGCATGGGAAACAAAAAAATTCCTACGCACACACAAGATCTATCCATGGTGATGACCATCTACGAGAGGAGAGATCGGATCCACAAACCCTTGTAGATCGCCAAGCAGGAAGTGTTAAGAAACGCAGTTGATGTAGTCGAACGTCTTTGCGATCCAAATGGCAAGCCGTCCCGCGATCCAATCACGATCTAGCGTCGAACGGATGGCACCTCCGCATTCAGCACACATGCAGCTCGATGAAGATCCCCGTCTTCTTGATCCAGCAAGAGATAGGAAGAAGTAGCTGAATTCTCCGACAGCACGACAGCGTGACGGTGATGATGGTAGAGCTAATCCGGCAGGGCTTCGTCATGCACTACCAGAATAACCTAGGGGGTGTCACGAAGTAGTGGAGGGAGAGGGGTTGCGTCGTGGCTTATGGTGCGGCTAGCCTCTCTCACCTCCACTATATATCGAAGGGAGGGAGGGGTGGCACCCTAGGGAAAACCCTGGGGGTTCGGCTGGCGCACCATGGAGGGGGAGCAGTCCTCCTCCAATTCGGTTTGGTGGAGGAGGAGTCCTCCTCCTAGTAGGTTTGCCCCACCTCTCTCTCTTTTGGCGCATAGGCCTTATTGGGCTAGCCACCCAGCCCACTAGGAGCTGGTGCGCCACCATTTAGGTCTATGTGGCCCTCGTCGGGTGGGTGGCCCCTCCTGGTGGACTCCCGGAATCCATTCGTCACTCCAGATACATTACCGAAAATACCCAAAAACCTCCCGGAATCGAAATATACCTTTCCTATATACAAATCTTCATCTCCGGACCATTCCATAACTCCACGTGACATCCGAGATCTCATCTGGGACTTGGAAAAACATTCGGTCACCAACATACATAATTCAACTATACTGAAATGTCATTGAACCTTAAGTGTGCAGACCTTACGGGTTCGAGAAATATATAGACATGATCTGAGGCACTCTCTGGTCAATAACCAATAGCAGGACCTGGATGTCCATATTGTCTCCTACATATTCTACGAAGATCTTTATCGGTTGAACCTCTATGTCAAGGATTCAGTTAATCCCATATGACATTCCCTTTGTCCTTCGGTATGTTACTTGCCCGAGATTCGATCGTCGGTATCTCTATGCCTATTTGAATCTCGTTACCGGCAATTCTGTTTTTTCATTCCGTAATACAAGATCTCGTGGATAACTCTTTAGGCACATTGCTTGAAATGCTTGTTGTGATGTTGTATTACCGAGTGAGCCCCGAGATACATCTCTGTCATACAGAGTGACAAGTCCGAGTCTTGATCCATGCTAACTCAAGGGACACCTTCGAGGATACCTATAGAGCACCTTTATAGTCACCCAGTTACGTTGTGACGTTTGATACACACAAGATATTCTTCCAGTGCCAGTGAGTTACATAATCTCATGGTCATAAGAACATATACTTGACATGCAGAAAAACAGTAGCAATAAAACAAAACAATCGCATGCTACGTTCATAGTTTGGGTCTTGTCCATCACATCATTCTCCTAATGGTGTGATCCCATTATCAAGTGACAACCCTTGTCTATGGCCAGGAAACCTTGACAATCTTTGATCAACGAGCTAGTCTACTAGAGGCTTACTAGGGATAGTGTGTTGTCTATGTATCCACACATGTATCTGAGTTTCCATTCAATACAATTCTACCATGAATAAAAACAATTATCTTAAACAAGCAAATATAATAATAACTATTTTATTATTGCTTCTAGGGAATATCTCCAACACATTCTTCTCTGTGTGGCGAGGGCCATTTCCTCTGCTAGGCTTTGGTATGGATCGTGAACTATTAGCGCCATCGGCGTACACGCGGTCCTCAAACTTCAGCTTCTTCTCATCCTGAACTCCCAAGCCACACTCCTTATGCTCATGACAAATTAGGCCACAAAACTTGTAGAACCGAACTAACTTTTCATAACGAACAAGATAAACCAGTCTTTCTTTAGCACGGACTATACTCATAAACTTGGTAAGGGGTTGTTGGATATCATGGTTCACCCTCACCCTGACATAGTCGCCACGAATGTTGCCGTTCAGACACATCTCCAGAATTTCGCGAGCACCTTTGAGGAGTTTCTCAACAATTTCCTTCTTGCAATAAGGGTCGGGTAGCTTGTGTATCTCGAGCCAGATGTGCTAAATCCATCATACGGGCACAACAACACCGCCAAGTTAAGGAACAACCATGGGACTTGCGTCATTATGCGTTCCCAATCACCCAAGCATGCACTACACCACGACACTACATTCCCTACCGACGTGTGTTGGTAAAAGTCACTTTTGCCGACCGACTATTAGTTGGGAAAATTTTAACGAACGGTCGGTCGAGAATGCTCCTATAAAGTAATGGACAGTTGGTCGGGAACTGGTAAATCTTTCTTGTCTTCTGATCGGTCGGGAAAAGTCTTATGGCCATCCATCCTTCGGCCGGGAAATAAGGCCGACCAACAAGTTTGCGGCTAAATTGTCATTCGCGCGGAGATGGAAACCTTGGTGCCAAATATTTGGCCCAGCCTGCGAAAACTTTCCTTAAAACTACTCGGTCCATTCATCTAGATATCACCTCATCGATCCCCTTTCTCTCACCTGGATCCACCCGTCTCTCTCGTGCGGTGCAAGAGGATCTCAATTAAACCACCACCGACGACCACTACCAGCCACCGCCGGCGCCGTACCACCATAAGCCACCTCGGGTCCTCCGCCCTTCCACCGCACATTTCCCCACCAGTCCACCTCAGCTAGGTCGTCCGCCGCCTAGCCTGTTTGCGAGGGTGCGACCCTGCACCTTCCATCGATTACAAAGTGACATGACCTCACCCCTCCCTCCCATGGATCCACCTCCCCAACCCATAATCGGATCCCTATCCTCTCCCTCCCATGGTAGCAGATCTGAAGGGGACAAGGTTGCTTCCGTCCCAGTGGTCCAGTGCGAGGCAAGCGGCCTCTACTCCCTTTGTTTCAGGCGACTAGGAGTGTGGCGATAGGTGTCTCCATCTCTCCCAATTATTTCGGTGACCACGAGGTAGACATCCATGGCGGCAATGACATCCGTAAGATCTCTCTCCCCCTCATGCCAAAAATTTCCTACCGCTCCCCCCACAACTCATCTACTAAAGAGATTAATCGGTTCAGAGAAATCCTTCATGTTTATTCTAATTCTTCCAAGAACTACTTAATGTAGTTTTTTATTTTTATGCTTGCTCGAATATGGGTGTGCTTAGTAACAATTGTATTTCATTTGGCCAACCATTTGGGCATGGTGTTTAGCTTCTTTGGAAGTGTTCCTTATGCTATATTTATTTCGTTTGCAGGTCAGTATGGACATGATGTTGTGCAGGTAAACTGTTAGCCTATTCAATGCATTTCTTGGTGCCTCTAGTCGTTCGGCCATTTTTAACGTTTCTGGGTTTCAGTAAAAATACTATTTATTGTCTGAGGATAGAATTTTGCTCCGATGCATGACACATTTAGTTGTTAAACATGTTTGTGTAACAACTAACCTATCCCGTTGACCATGTAGGAGTAAAAAATTACCTCATGGGTGGAGTTGCAACAACAGAGCATTATTTGGTCTGTTTGTTTGGCGACTTTTGCTACCGACACTTTTAGATAGATATATCCTTATAAATATAAAGAAACTTACATATTTATTTGTAAAATGCAAAGCCTAGCCACTGACACATGTTGTTGTTACCATTGTTGTCCATTGCATGGTGTTGCATCTTGTGTTTTGTTCTACTGTCCTTATCAAATTTGGTAAGGCAACAATAATCTTAGTTGAGAAACCTTACTAAACAGGTATTTTTAGGCCGTGGAAACACTATTTGATTTCTCTGGACTCTGGGTTTGGATGGTGTACTTCTAATGACAAAAAGAATGACGCATCAATATATCTGCCTATATGAAATGGATTATGTGAAAAAGATATATGGTTATTTGTCTGAATGTACACGTAAACTGATTAATATTTCTAGATTCTCTTTGTAAATAAATTGTAGCGATATTCCATTTTGCACGTGCAATGAATTTTCTCATGCATAGATGACCTGTAGCTACTAGCAAATTATCTATTTTGTTGCCACTTTTGTTATCTTGGTGAGCTATGTAGTTATAAGTATTGGAAGAAAGTTTGATTGCCAACTAATCTCTTAAACCTCATACTGTAAGAGACATCTTGGAAAAATGTATATCTTATTAGTAGACCAATATCTTATTAGTAGACCAGCCAGTGAAGGATTAGCATTTGTGCCCCAATTTTTTGGGGTTTATGTCCAACAAGAGTATTGTGTTTCCCAGAAATGATTCTAAGAAACATTTGTCTACTTCCATGACCAAATCCTATAAACTTCATAGATATTTGCTTTTTATCTACTATTGGATTTGAACAAACATATGAAGACAATTTATTTTCTCACTTCTTTAATTCAATATTTGCTCTAGTTTGAAGCACCTTAATCCATCGAAATATTTGTTGAGTTGTAATTAAAAGGAAGATTTTACGAGCTCTAGACAGTAGAAATAACTAAAAAAATACTTTGTCATGCATCTTTCCTATTTTCAAGAAACAGAGTGTTAGCTAGATTTGGTATGTTTATATTCATAGAAACCTCAGAGTAATTCAGTATGTGTTTTCCTGTTTTTATTTCGGAGTGATGGTAAATTCTTAATGTTCTTATGTTTTGGTTTATTCAGAGAACATAGCTAGATTCTTCTATTGTGCCTTGCTGAAACCCACTTGAGGTAGTTAACCTCTTAAACTTGTTGCTCCTAATTACTTTTAAATATGCATGTGTGATCTCTTAAACCACATCGGCCCAGCAATTTTATCTCAAAAAAATAGCTCTGCTTTGTTTCATGGATTGGTTTTTATATGCCTACTTGTGTTTTCTTCTTTCAGCATGTTGTCTATTTTATATCTGTTATACCTATGTGAATCCTTTGTTTCAGATCTAAAATGTTCCCTCAGAATGAATAATTTATGCCATGTGAAACATTGCTGCTATGAATGATGTGTGGTGCAGGGAATTCTGAATGTTCCCTCAAGATTTTACCTGTGTGTACATAGCTCGGTGGTAGGTGCCCCCTTCTACCCCACTTCAGGAGAACGGGAGCTAGCCATCCATGGTAGAAACAACAACATAAGTCCTCTGTGTGTTCTATGTGTGTGTGTGTGTTCAGATTCCAACTCCCAACGGTGGGCCAGATTTTCTTATACTTTGTTGTAAGTTTAATCTCTTTGAAAAAACAAATTAAGTTGCTTTGGTTCATGGAAGCGGAAGTTCTTGAAGTAGTAAAGTTCAAATCCTAACATTCTATCACCATTATTGTTTCCATTCTAGGGCTGTTAGCACATTGACCTTGAAAAATGTTTTTTGCAGGGGAAATGCATCCTTATTAAGTTTGGGCAAAAAGGCCACATGAAGGTGTCCATGGTCATATGCATGCATCACATCGACTATTTACTCTCACAAGAACGTATTTTAGTATGTATGTGCGATAGCAAGCAATGTTGGGTGCCCTCACAATTTACTTCTGATTGGCATATAGGACTATGTGCATGTCCAGTAAACACATCTCCAGTTTTCTACTCAACAGTGCAAAGCTATGTAAAGTTGTCATGCTATTATAAGTAGGCATTACACAGAGCTGTTGTTATGACCTTAACAATCCAAATCTAATGGAAAATTGTGTTGTTCTACTGTGTATACTATATTGGAACATAATGTATGGTTGACATAAATGCTATTGGAATTATTTAGTTGTTATGGTGTTCCTAATAACTTAAAACTGTTGTCAAGATGAACTAAACCAAATTACTCTCAAACTAGAGAGCAAGAAATTGGGAGATTGTTTCATGTAGAGTAATAGTTCATGTATGTGCAGCAATTCAATTGCCTTGTGAAGTGAATATTAAAATAATTTTTCATATAGTATTGTTCCATTGGTGAAGTGAATATTGAAATAATTTATCTCGAGGAGAAACTGAAAGAATTCCAGATCTTGATGAATGTATACCTCCATTTGTGAGGATGTGAAGAAACTGTTTTCCCCTTCGCGGGTAGTGGAGAAAGATATTATATATGTGGGTGAGGGCTTCAATCAATATTGGGACAAGTAATATCTTCACTTCAATATATAGTTACCACATTGGACTAGGCACGTTTATCTTGAGTATAGCTATAGAGAAAAACATCTTTCCAGAGCTGACATGTGAAGGTAACTTGACCCATCCTCTTTATTTCGTGAAATTTAAAGTCAAAATAAGGGTTGTATTCACCATCTAGTCAATGTCCTTTCAGAAAGAATAGTAGAAAAAAGCTCTATGCTTAGCACACATCTGCTATGGAAAGTACATCACCATTAAGCCGAGTTACTTAAGTTGTCTTAGTAAGATCTACAAATTTGGATAATAAGTCTGCACAAGTGTAGTACTTGAAAATCAAATTAAATAGCTAGATAAGCATTGCTCATTTGTTGTCACATGCCAAAAAGTGAAAAATGACCTCGATGAGATGCTGACAATACTACAAATGTAGAAGAATAAGTGATTTATATAATACTCCCACTACAAACTAATATAAGAGTGTTTAGATTACTAAAGTACTGTTTTAAATGCTCTTATATTAGTTTATGGAGGGGGTACAAAATTAATAATTGTATAAACACAAATAGATTCTTACCCTTTGGCTGGCTCAAGATCATGCGCACTCTAGTATTCTTGCCTATGACAATAGAGTGATTTATCTTATTTTAATGAGAAGAAACAAATGCTTTTGCTGACCTATCAACTCTTTATGGAGATGGTGGGTCGGCTGGGGTGATCTCAGCCGAGGATCAACGTTAGTACTAATGCATGGCTATTGAATTCTTTGTATTTATAACTATTTATATTTTTGAGAATGTGATGATCCTCTATGTTTGATTTTGTGTGCTGTAGTGTAGTTTCTAATAGTGTATTATAATTGATAATTGTTTAAATTTTGTAGGAAGCAAGCAAAAGGACTTCAATCCCACGGAACCATGAAGTCAATGATCTACGTCAACTAGATGTTTTAGATTACATTTTGTACAACTCATGTCTCATGCATGCATCTTTTACCTGTACTTTTGTGAACCTGCCGTATGGTCATTCTGACCCACACACTATTGTGGGCGGAGAGCCCCTTAGACCAGGAACTTATGAGGTTCTTGTCAACGTTGCGATTAGAAGTGGTGCTACAGTGCCTTCGAAATATGATGGTTTACAAATTATCGTTGATGTTGTCACAAGGTCCATTCCATGGCCATCTAGCAAGGTAATCATCAACAATGTATGTTTTTCTTCACTTATTTTGAATTGTTTGGTGTGTGATATATACTGACTCATGATCACTTTGCTAGAGGAAACCCTACATTCTCTCGTCGCTGAGGTATTTTTGAATCCTGAGCTAGTAATTATTTTTTAGCTACAAAAACAGGGGACCGGAATGAACTTAACTAGATCTTGTATGTAGCAAATTTTGCCTAGCTCACTGCCACTTCTTACATGGTGATGGTGTATAATTTTTTTTGTTGGTTATTCTCTAAATTTTGTCTAAGATAATGTATAGATCATAACTTACATGGTTTAGTAGAATTACTTTATTTCTCTGCCCTCTGCTTGATGCACTGGAAATATACAGTTCATAATATACAACAATACATTTTTATCCTTTGTAGGAAAGACATAGAAAAGGAGCAAGAAGGAACCAGGAAGATGTAAGTTTGCATCAGCTGGAGATTTTCTGTAATGAAGCAAAAACAATGTGTATTTTAGGTCTCATTTTGTAAACCTATATGACATCTTGTCATCTCGGCATTTTGTATAGTGGGGCAAACAATGAATCTTGGACACGCATCTACCATTTTGTAAACCTATTGGATGATTCGGTGACTTATGAGAAGTAATTAATGTGTTATCTGTATTTGGTCATGATTTAATATTTGTCAAGTACATGCAAGTTACTGTACTTTATTGATATCATGAGATATGCAACCTGATTGATATTGTATTGTAAGGCAAATGGGAAATCAAGGATGAATATTGTATTTCTCAGCTAAACAAAATGTTGTCAAATTATTGGTTGGCAAAACAAAACAACGACCTATTGTTGGTCGGCAAAGGCTCAGGCCAGGACCAACCGAAAGTAAGTCAGCAAAAGGGACACCATCACACAGTTGGTCTGGAAAAGATCAGGATAGAGCCAACGGGATATCGGTCGCCATAAACATTGCCGTCATACAGTCGGTCGGGAAAGATTCGACGAAAACGCCAACTGCAAGTCGGTCGGGAAAGATGCCTGCCTGTGCCATCAGAAAGTCGGTCGGCAATGCTCTTTATAGGCGTCAAACAATCGGTCGGGAAAGATATGTCGGTCGGGAAAAGGCTTTCCTGTCTGGACTTACCCCAACACACCCTTTCGGTCGGCAATACTATTTCCCGACCAGCTGTATGTCGGCAGAGGCGGTATTTCCGATCAACCTGTTTGTTGGAAATGCAGTGTCCTGGTGTAGCGACGATGCCTGGACGACAAATTTGTTGGGGGCGACAGGCCGGAATCTCACCCCGTTTGCCGGATTCCATGCCGCCCTCGTATCCTTGTAGAAGGCAGCCCGAGAAAACTTTTTATTGCTGTGAACCCTAGCTAGGGCTAACCACCTAACACTTTCCTTAATACCTGGATCCTCTTCGTCAATCCCTGCATCATTGAAATCCTCGTCATTGAGGTCCAATTGATCGAAGAAGTTCTCCAAATCGGGATTCGCGGCTGCCGCAACGCCGCCGCTCATAGCAGAATTGGCGTCTGAAGTGGAAGCCATCAGGACTCAGGCAGGAGGGCTGCCAGGGACGGCGAGGGGCGCCGATCTGGCCGGACTCCGATGGGTAGGACTTTGGGGCGATCGGATCCCCTGAGAGGAGAAAAACCCTAACTGCAGGGGGTAGGGGAGTTAATCAGCAGGTTTTCTCATTAATACTAGTAGTTGCAAATAGCAATTCTATTAATTGAAATTCCAATAATGAGATTGTATTGCGATTCTCACGATGTTGCCGGTTGCCACTGCACTCGACTAAGATCAAGAAGTGAGGATATTAAACCGAGGCAAATGGATATTCTGATAGGGTGTACTTCCTGGAAATAAGAAACCTGAGCCGTCCATGTAAACGCGAGCAAAAGCTCATAAATGATCATATGCAGATGCAGCGCTGAAAAGTTAAGTTTAATGGACCACTACGGGGCAGGACATGTCCGGTTTTGCTGGTACAGAAACAGAACATAATGCTACCCGGCGTTAGCGGACAAAAGGAAAAGTGGAGAAAATTCATACATTTAATTCTGAAGACTACACTATTAATGGTTGAACTGGCGTGATCAAGATCATCTGCGCTGGTGGCCGGACTACACTATTTTGCTATCCAACTGATAGTGGTACTGTTATCCTGTCGTTTGGACTTTGCCTTTCGGTTGTGGCCTATATGGTGGTAGTAGATTAATGCGTCTTTTTCCGAAACGAGATATTTGCCTCGTAGGATCACTAGTGGGGACAGGGCCTATAGCCCCGGTCCGTAAGGGGCTTTAGTCCCGGTTCACCAACCAGGACTAAAGGGGCGGGACTAAAGACCTAACCTTTAGTCCCGGCCCTGTTCCAAGCCGGGACCAAAGGTGCTCCATGTGGGCGCCTCGGAGCGCCCTCAGGGGCAGGCCCTTTAGTCACGGGTCTTAACACGGACCGGGACTAAAGAGTTTCAGATTTTGTTTATTTTTGGGTTTTAGGGTTTTAGGGTTTAGGTGTTCGGGAGATTAACGTGATGCCTCGTTTGGTGTTCGGGAATTAGTTTTGATATAATTCTAAATAGAAATAATTATGCATATATATATAAGATTAACTTATCTTACAAGCGAGCATATATATACAATTATATGGAGATCTGAATTATCGGGACTAGAGTCCGTCTATTCGATTACATGGACCAACATCAGTAATGGCCCCTAGCTACACTAAATCGTCCTTTGTCATCTATAGCTTCCGTCCTCAGAAAGGTCGCAAGCTCCTCTGCAACAGCAATCGCGCGTTGCTCTGGTAGGGACTTCTCCCTCATGGTCGTGTACTATATAAGAAGAGGAGATGAATATGAATATCAATCATGATAACAAAGATTGACGGGTAAAAATAGAGGTGTGAATGTTCATTGCTTACGTCATATATGTGATCCTTGTGCTCAGATGTAAACGTTCGAATGGTCTCGCAAACATAGTATCCGCATAGATGCGTCCCCCGTGGCTGCTGGTCGCACTTTACGAGAATAGAATATATATATAATCAAAATAATAATCTAGCATCGTAAATGTATTGAAAATAGAAGTATATCATACTACTACTTACCTGAGCCGCTCTAAAGGTCAGCTTCTCAGGCTCGATACCGGGAGTCACGCACTTGAACCGCTTCCAAACCCTGCCCGGCAAGGAAAATGATTTGTTAAGTTTTATATTAATTGATATATCAGAAAATCATCGAAAGACACCGATAGAGCGCAATAATGATTGAAATTATCCTTGGAGCATGTCTTGCAGGCTTTGGAACTGTTCCAAGGGTCTCGATAATGGGTCGAAGGCATCAACTCTTCCCTTATCAATTTGAATGTCCAACAGAATCCAACGAAAGCTGCACATGTGTATATATATATATGTGTGTGTGTGTGTGTGTGTCAGTAACTTATCAGTTACACTTATAAGTGAATGGACACAACAGAGTAAAGACCATCACCTAAAGTTGTATGGAAACAGTATGTGGTCACAGAAATTTTGATCTGTTAGAAACCTTACAAGGTTTTCCTCCGTCTCCTTGGGTTTATCAGTTAGCGTCGCTATATGTATTTTATCTGGGTCAATAAACCCAATATTTAGGATGTTTCTATTTTTACAATCCAGAATCTTCATTCTGCATAATAGAGTACAAGTTATATGTACACAATGAATTGAAATAACTAAACAAGTTATATGTAGACAACGAATTGAAAAACTTACACACAATAGCAACTCATAAGCGATTTGTCGAGGGCGTCGGCATTGTATTCACGTGGCAGTCATGAGACTTTAGGTTTTGGAATTTTTTGTCTTTCATATTTACGATTCCCTTTATATTCGACGAGAAGCCAGTCGGGACCTTGATACTGAAAAGGACTTCAAAGAAGATTTCCTTCTCTTCCTTAGTAAGAGCGTAGCTGGCACGCCCTTGAAACTGCCCTGGATGCATGCCATCTCTTCCTTTATGACGTTCCTGGTCCTCCCGTGCTTCCGGTGTATCTTTTGACTTCCCATACAAGCCTAGGAAGCCTAGAATATTCACGCAGAGATTCTTCGTTAGGTGCATCACGTCGATTGCCGAGCGGACCTCATGGACTTCCTAGTAGGGTAGCTCCCAAAATATAGATTTCTTCTTCCACATGGGTACGCGCTTATCAGGGCCGTTAGGAACAGGTTGGCTGTCAGGACCCTTTCCAAAGATTACTTTTAAATCTTTGACCATATCAAATAGTTTAGCACCAGTACGGATGACAGGCTTCCCCCGGGGTTCTGCCTTGCCATTGAAATGCTTGCCTTTTTTCTTTAAGGGGTGCTTGGGCGGAAGAAAACGACGATTGTACGGGTACACATTCTTCCTACATTTGTCCAGATATATACTTTCTGTCCGATCCAAACAGTGCGTGCATGCATTGTATCCCTTGTTTGACTGTCCTGAAATGTTACTAAGAGCAGGTGAATCATTGATGGTTACGAAAAGCAACGCTCGAAGGTCAAATTCCTCTTGTTTGTGCTCGTCCCACACACGTACACCTGGTTCGGCCCACAGCTGTAAAAGTTCATCAACTAATGGCCTTAGGTAGACATCAATATCGTTGCCGGGTTGCTTTGGACCTTGGATAAGCACTGGCATCATAATGAACTTCCGCTTCATGCACAACCAAGGAGGAAGTTTGTAGATACATAGAGTAACGGGCCAGGTGCTGTGATTGCAACTCTGCTCCCCAAAAGGATTCATGTCATCTATACTCAGACCTAACCATAAGTTCCTTGCGTCAGCTGCAAATCTCGGGAACTCTCTCTCGATTTTCCTCCACTGCCGACCATCAGCGGTGTGCCTCAACTTATCGTCTTCCATACGATCTTCCATGTGCCATCGCAACAACTTTGCATGATCTTTATTTCTGAACAGACGTTTCAACCGTGGTATTATAGGAGCATACCACATCACCTTGGCAGGAACCCTCTTCCTGGGTGGCTCGCCCTCAATATCACAAGGGTCATCTTTTCTGATCTTATACCGCAATGCAGTGCATACCGGGCATTTATCCATATTCTCGTACTTCTCACCGCGGTAGAGGATGAAGTCATTAGGGCATGCATGTATCTTCTGCACGTCTAATCCTAGAGGGCAGACAAGCTTCTTTGCTTCGTACGTGCTGGCGGGCAATTCGTTCTTTCTTGGAAGCATCTTCTTCATCAGTACCAACAACTTTTCGAATGACGAGTCAGTCACACCGGTCTCTGCCTTCCACTTCAGCAATTCCAGTGTGCTACCCAGCTTCTTCTAGCCATCTTCACAAGTTGGGTACAACAATTTGTTGTGGTCGTGTAACATCTGCTCGAACTGCAACCTCTCCTTTTCTGTGTCGCAACCTCGTCGTGCATCAGAAATGACCCGGCCAAGATCATCAGCGGGCTCATCTGGTTCCCGTTCTTCATCCTGATCTTCTTCTTCATTGTCTTCCATTGCGGTATCAGCATACTCAGGGAACATAGATCGATAGTTGTCATCATCGTTCTCTTCTTCTTCATCGTCGTCTTCCATCATAACCCCTCTTTCTCCGTGCTTGGTCCAAACATTATAGCCCGACATAAAACCGGACCGAAGCAGGTGGCTCTGAATGACTCTTGAGGAAGTGTAATCCTTCTCATTCCGACAATCAACACATGGACAAAACATATAGCCACCACCATGCTTGTTCGCATCGGCTGCATCTCAAAAAGATTGCACGCCTTCTCTGTAAGTGGTTGTGCGTCAATCACCGTACATCCATGGATGGCTCATCTGCGTTATACGACAGTATATCAAATACAATCACGATCCTAAAAATTAGTACCGCACGGTCTAAACGAGGAAATATAGTTGCTAACCTTTTAGAATAAGTAGAAATAAAGTGGAAGAGGTTTAAGCGTGGCTCGGGCATCTCATATCGTAGTTGTGTTCGGTGAACTGAAGCGGCATCGCTCTAACACACATTTCAACAAACACCTCTAGTGCATAAAAAATGGAGAGCTAGCACACACCCACACTCTTCCATCCAAGAAAAATGCAAGGAAGAGGGGAGAAGGGGTTGTGCTATATATAGGCAGAGGACTTTAGTCCTGGCTTGAGACACAAACCGGGACTAAAGGTGGCGCACATGCGGGTTGCACATCGCGTAGCATTTTAGTCCCGGTTTGAGACACAAATCGGGACTAAAGGCTCCTTACGGGCCGGGACCAAAGCCTCGTGGGCGGCATTGCGATTTTGGGCGACGTGGACGGACCTAATTTAGTCCCGGCCCAGAGGGAAGCCGGGACTAAAGGGTCCAGGCCAAAGGCCCGTTTTCCACCAGTGGATATCTGTAGAGAGAAGATATCCCAGCGGGTTACCGACTAGTGCCCCAACTCCCTTTACCTCTTTCCCTTCTCCTTTTGTATAGTTGTGACTGGTGTAAAAGACTGTTATAGTTTAGCTGAGCCGTTAATGGGAAGGGTTGAAAGCATTAGAAAAGATCCCAGTAAGGACTCATAAGAGTTCACGAGAAGAGCAAACTGAGCATACCTTAGATAGCTAGGTATTTTATGGTGGAACCAACTCATCAGGATTCAAGCTTTGATTTATTCCAGGCTTTCTGACAATATTTGTTCGGTAGGGGATAACGTTCCCTCCACTATGAAGGCACGTGTGATAATTTCATCAATCTCGAAATATTACACCGGACTGGTATCTCCAGGTACCCACATGAATATGATATTCGTGCATGCGTCCATAGGTGTGAGCGTATGTGCACGTGTGTAGGTATATTTTATTTTTAAAGGAGGATTTCCCCTGGCTTCTGCATCTGAACGATGCATGCAGTTATTTTATTAATTATTCATAAAGATCTTATAAAAAAATACATCAATAAGTCTGAAGCCACCCTCTTCGCAACATCTTTCGCTACTCATATCTAGTTGATGATAGTCCAAGCATAATACCAAACAGACCTTGCAGCAAAGCCTAACATCTAAGATCGGAGGCAAGAACCAAGCCACTTGCCGGGTATTGGACACACACCGGTCCGGCACACTCTCGAAGGGTGCCGCCGCCAACTGCCACCGATCCATCTTCAGAACTGCACTAACGCGTCGACCTTGCCCGACCTAGCTGTCGTTGATGCCACCACGACACCAGACGACACCATGACCGATCCATCATCACACGCCCAATGGCGAGACCCCTCTGCTCCATGCCGCTTTGACCCATCGTTGTCGATGTGCCAGATGCCACTCCGCTCCTCCTTTGCAAACACCACCTGTTTCCAGTAGTCACATCACCTCCGTCTGCAGCTCCTCTGCACTCCCAACTGAGCCCAAGGCCCTGACGACACTCGAGAAAGGTCACGACGCGAACAACGCCACTATTGCCAAATCCAAAGAGGATTGAAGGTTTTCACCTGGGCAAGGGATCGGGGTGGGTAGTTTGGGACCTCGGTTGCAACTCCATGAAGGAAAGTGGTGCCCTTGGGCTTCGCTGCCGCCGGGCCAGCCAGACCGGCCAAGGTTTCCCGAACACCAAGTACACCACGAAGGCTCGCCACCACCGCATCCGGGAGACGCAAGCCACCGGGAGGTCGAGAGAGGCAGCAGGACAAAGGGGAACCTCTAGATCTAACGCAATAGAGCACCGCGCTACAGGCGGACTCCACCAACGGCCCTGTTTGGATCCATGGGCTAGAGTTAGTTTGAGCTAGTTTGGGTTCAACTAGCCCTAAAGTATCCAAACATAAGGGTTAGATTGGAGCTAGTTGCATCTCTTTTTTTTGCGAATGGGAGCTAGTTGCATCTAACCCACCCAAAAAACTATCCCACCCAAGAGGTGCTAATTGGAGCTAGTTCTCATGGGGTTCATTAAAAAATAGTTTTCTCTCTCTCTCCCACCAGCCAAGAGATGCTAATTGGAGCTAGTTCTCATGGGGCCCATTAAAAATCACTTTTCTCTTTCCATAAAATGCATCTATTGTCAATCTAACCCTTCCATCCAAACATCTATTTGGCTAGAGTTAGTTTAGGGTTAGTCATGAGCTAGAAACTAACTCTAACCACTAGCTAAGCTAGAGTATCCAAACAGGACCAACGACCCGTCATCCACGCAGCCGAGCACACTGGCCAACGTATCCTGCGGACGTCGCTAGCCGCCAGACAATGTCGCCTCGCCGGCAGGGCCGCCGCCCCAGGAACCACATGCCTCCGATGCGAGCCTCTAGTCCGCAGGTCGTCAACATCAATCGGAGCGCCAGGATCCCCGCCGCCACCTTCCTCGACGCCCGTGCGGGCTTTCCCGTCGGCCTTCTCCGGTGGCGGCGAGGAAATAATGGGGATGAAGGGACGGCGACGCGGCAGAGATCTAACCGCCCCGAGCCATGCGGTCTTTTTTTTCCCTCTGTGTCTTTACATGTGTGCGTATATGCTTTGTACTATGTTAAGAAAAAAGAGTTCACAAGAGGACAGCATAAAATAGTATACTCCATCGAGCCACAGCTCAAAAAACAGTTAATTTACGCCTGTTTTTGTTGTCAGATTCAGCATCATGAACAGTAGTATACTCAACACTGGCGGCATCTATTTTCATCCAGGAAAGGCGTCGAAGGCCTGCCACTGTATATGTGCACGTCAGATAGACAAGACTCGGGGCGAAAAGCTTCCCCGTGAATGCGCATGGTACGACCACTCCCTCCTTGTCAAGAAAGCGATCGAGCGCGTGCGTGCATGCATGCAAGAGCACGCATGCACGCACTCTCACACGCTACAAATTCCTCAGCTTTGGGCAGACGGCACATACTATTGCGTGCATTTTTATTTTTATTTTTGCGGGTTGGAAAATATGCGTGTTGGACTAGAATCATTTGAACTTTCTGCATGGACAAATCTGAAGTTTACACGTCTTTTGCAGCAGGGAACACATGACTTTAAAGCACCAAGTTTGGGAAGCCCGGCTGGCTGCGGCCAGCAGGCATTCTTCACTCATGCATGTACACCATATCGCACACCCATCCCCTAGCTCTATCTAGTCTCATTTTGATGCTTCACGTAGAGAGGGAGAGAGATGGCTGGGTGGTCCAAGGAAGGGAGTGAGAGTGGGAGGTGCCAACGACGACTGTGACTGTGAGCTGGATGCATGGCATGGCGCTGCTCACGTTCATGTCGACAAACAGCTTAACGCATGCGCTCCTAGATCAACCCGTGGCCCGTGGTTAACTCTCGGCCAAAACCGACGCGGCGATACTACCACGTACGTGAAAACTATATTCCGGGCGACAGTACGTACCTTCACGCCCCATTAACTCAGCGCGCACACTCGGGTTCGTGCATGCAAGCATCTATTTATGCTCGGCGCCGTATACCTTTTCCTGCGAATCATTTGCCACCGTACACGCTACGTCGTGGTTTAATGTTATGGACACGGATATTATCGATCCTGTACACGGTACACGGCCGGCCGGCCGGTGTACCTGCAGGAGATTGAAACCTGGCCATATGCGCTGGTGCGTGGTGCGCGACACATCGATCGTCAGGGCATCCGTATACGCACCCACGCACACGCGCAGTCATATGCAGAAGGTCTCGATCATTCATTGTCGCCATGAGATCGGAACAGTGAGCAGCAGGACGACGCATGGCATCTTGCAGACCTGCGGAGGCTTCTAAATTCATTCAACCACACCTGACCCATGCATCATGATGTTTTAATCTTTTTCTCTCCACGATCGACATTAGCCGGTAGCAGAGCTAGCAAAAGGCCTAAAGATAGGAACCGCGACCACGAACAATTGGGCATGCAAACATGAAGGACACGCGCGCGCAGATATGAGACGAGAGGTGACATTGAGTGGTATGGGCAGTGGCAACCGAGGAAAAAAGCTTGATCAATCTGACGGGAGGCCATCCAAAGAGGAGGCCGGCCGGGGCAGCTTTTTGTTGCTCCGTAGAACATGCAAACGAAAGGCACCCCTTCCCTTTCCCAGAGCGTGCGACAGAAGATAGGCGGGAAGGACGCTTTCCAGTCCCAGGAAGAGGAAGCTCCTCCGTCCTTAAGCTCTGCTCAGCTGGCTGGCTGGCTCCTTGTTAATTCCTTCTTCCCCTAGCTAGAAAAGCGCTCATTAATTCCGTCTTGCACAGAGATAGATCTGCTCCGAAATAAACACCACAAGGATCATCGATCCACCGTGCATACGTACGACAAGACATCACTGCGTGATAATGCTTGTGCTAGCTGCAGATTATTAACTCCATTGCTCCTGGCAAGCCTAAACTATTTATGTGAGCGCTATCTGGTAGCTAGCTGCGTGAATGCATGTTCGCTCATCCATCGGCATTCGCATGTACCATCAGATCAATCGATCGGCAGCATAAAGATCACCGTAGGAATAAGTTGCACATGGCTCAGCTTGATTGTCTCTCGGAAAGGGAATGGTATATATGCTATAATGTGCTTGTTGGTTAATTCAGTACAACCTGTCATATGTTGGTTGTGACCCTGTGGGCACGGCCATCACATTGAACAGGGGCATTATACTCTTAAAACAGTCTTCCTTGATGGTCATCACTAAGGGCAGACGAAAACCCGCTGAAGACAATCAAGACCCCGTGAGCAATAACTCTAATAGATGATTCAGATTCAGCAAAAAAAAAAAAATCACCGCTGACAAGTTAAAAGCATAGTTCAAAAAACCAAACCGGAAAGGATGTCGGTTTAGGTTTTTACCGGTCGGACCGTCGGTTCAACGGTTCGATTGTCAGTTTTTTAAATAAAATAATAAAAAATGTTGAGTAATATATGTGCTAATATAGTATGAAACAATGATCAAATAAAATTATTTTTATGTAGTGGACAACAAAGTAGTATAGCAGAGTTGGTTATAGGGCCATAGGTAGGTCTCGCATGTTGCGCACACGACCTGGAATTAATTCCCACTTCTCCTAATTTCTATTAAAATATTTTCCTATTTTTTCCAGTTTTTCCAGAAAACTGGCCGGTTCGATCGACCTTTTCCGGTCCGATTGCAGAACGGTCTTATTAGCTTAAAAATCCGATGAGGCTGCCGGTTCCGGTTTTTCCCGGTCCGCCCGCCAGTCCGGTCTGGTTTTTGAAACTACGGCTAAAAGTGAGGCCCGCGGGGTTTGACATCATTAGGCCTCGTTTGGTACGGAGGGATTCAGGAGGTTTTGAAAGGAAAATCCCCGAAAGGAACAGAAGCCCCACAAAATCTCGGGCGTCCATTTGATAAGAGGGGTTTGCTTAACCGAATCCCCTCCGTTCTCCTTCAATCCCTTTCAATCCAGGTGTTTCAGGATCCTCCTCGAGGGACTGGTGGAAGCAAAACCCCAAGGATTTGAGAGAATTGGGTGAAAAAAAGGGATTTACGAAATCCCCTCAAATTCCCTCCTCCCCAAACCTCCTCAATCCACCTCTACCAAACAAAGCCTTAGGGTTTAGGGTCCCCTTGTTTCCTCCGCCTCTGTTACGCATGTCATAGAACGAGTAGGAGGAGCAGGCGACGACCGCGACCGTGACTGCATGCTCCTAGGTGGACTTCACACTACCCATCCCATAGGTGATGTTGAGTGCCGTGAGCCAGACAACGAAAGATGGAGGGTTGATGACGAGGAGCGGCATTGTGTGTGGTGCGGGGCTTATGCGATCTTCTTCACGGCTCTAGAGAGCCTAGCTAGCTTAGCTTAGTAGTAGTGCATGTATTATAGTCTATAATCCATTTCTCAGTCAAGGTTCATCTACACCTCCGCTGAATAAAAAAAATTAAAACAAATATTAAAAAATTCAAATCTTTTTGGGGTGATAGATAATTTGATGTGTGAGGTTTACTCCAAATTTTTATACAATTTAAACATCTGAGCAGCTCTCCGCAAAACAAACAAAAAATTCAGGATCTCTAAAAAATTTACTGTACATTCATCGTTTTGATTTGATTTGTCTTTTTTGCCGAGAGTTTTTCAGATGTTTAAATGATACAAAAATTGAAACGGGTTTGACGCATCAAATTATCTATCATCCAAAACACATTTGGAATTCTTTAAATTTTATAGTACTTATTTTAACTTTTTTACTAAATGAATGCAGATGAGCCTCGGCATCAAAACGCCGCACTCATATTTTGCACTCCCTCACTCCCATAATATAAGAATATTTTTTATATTAGTATAGTGTTAAAAACATTTTTATATTATGAGACGGGGGGAGTGGCTACAACCACATTGCTAAGTCGATTGTAGCCTTGATCAAAATCGGGGCACGTTATATATTTTGGTGGCCGGTCAATGCGATGAACTATAAGTTATGTATGTCAACGTAGTCTAGTTTAACTTCATTTTACACGTGTGCATGTGCCAGATTTTATATTTACAGTAATATATTGAAGAGTTATGAGAATTTTGGCCAAATTTAGCGATAAACTAACTGAGGCGTCCCGCTACATGTCGAGTGTGACTGGTCATTTCTGGATGTAGTGCGGCATGGCATATGGAGTGTACTGTTGGTAGCCGCTCGTATTTTTCTAAAATACTAGTGACGTTCGAAATTTGGTCCGTGACACTAAATTTTTCAATCCATAATGGTTTCTCTATTAGTGTATATATGATTCGGTTGGGTGGCATTTTTTTTTTGTCTGGGCTGTATCGAGGCTATGAGCCAGGATATACAGGGGAAGTCGGGTTGGGTTGAAGATGCTCTGACGAGAGTTGAACCCATCACTGAGTCCTTGTTGGGTTCCTGGAAATTTAGAGAGGTTTGGAGGGGATTGATAGGGGTTAAATCATCTATAAGTCAAAATCCATCTCAATCCCCTCCAATCACTAGTGGGAGTGGGAGGGATTAACCGGACAAGCTCAAGAAGTTTTAAACCCCGTCGTTTGATAGGTTTACTAAATGGACGTACTCCCAACGTATAAATGAATCACATGCATGTGTTCTTACAGATACGCAAAACTGGGGCCTCACCCTTCTCTCCCTCGTCTGGCAGCGTGGCGGCAGAGGAGCAGAACGCAGGCGCGGCATGGAGAGCAGAAAGGGGCGTACATGCACCAGCAGCCCCGGCGTGCACCCCGCATGGCGGGTGGGAGACGACCCACGCCTCCGGCCAACACGAAACAAGACACGCACATGACCTGTTGGCATCTCTCTCTCTCTCTCACACTCTCTTAGCATGTACAGTGCGTACTACGAGTGTACACCTTGTCCGGCCAATGGTCAGACCAGGTCAGGCTTGTTCGGGTACGGGGGGCTTGCTTCCAAGCCATCTCGTTACTCGTTAGTGCAAGGACCCGAGACTTTTAACAGCCCATACGCGAGCTTGCTTCCGTGGTCCAACCAACCTCCCCGTGATCAATATTCCTTCCTTCGGTCCTTCCATTGGGAAAATTGAACCTCTGCTTGTTTATGTTTATTAATGCCCTGCAGCTACTACGCAAACTACTACTCCTAGTTTGTCTAGCTCAATCTTAGAGGGATTTATTTTGCCTCAAAATTACTGTGCTCCAAAGTCTAAACACCAGACATGCCTAAATCAGGTATCAAACCAGGAACCAGACACAACTTTAGAACTATGTTCGCTACACGAAGCATATATGTTTGGTGCAGAGAATATATAAGGATAGCTGGCATGTCATATGGAAGTTCTTCTTAATCAAAATGGTGGAGCCTAGAGTATGGTTAATAGTACAACCAACTGATGGGCTATATAATATTGTCGTGTCCCCTATAGCCAAACATCACGCGCAATAGTTATATGTAAAGATTGTGTTACTTTATTAATACTCCCTTCGCTCACAAATACAAGTTATTTTAGATGTTTCACTAGAAACTACATGCAGATGTATATAAACATATTTTAGAATGTAGATTCACTCATTTTGTTTCGTACGTAGTCTCCTAGTGAAATCTTTAAAAAGATTTATATTTAAGAACGGAGGGAGTACATGACCCATCTCCCACTCTCACATAGTGTCTAGGAACACGTGTGCAACTGGTTTTTATTCTGTAGCCGGCTTCTTTTCTCTCTTCTCTTCGCTCCCCTCCATGCCAGCAAGAAAATAATATTTTAAGTCTTATAGCCTGTTTATAAGCTTATTGTACTTGTTCTTAGAGCATGAAGAATGTGAAGCTTCGGTATCAGCTTAGACTACTGCAATGTCGCCAAGGGTATAAGTAAATATATCCAAAACATGTAGTATATTTTTTACCACACAATTTGTAATGCTGGATTTCGGCAACCAATACAACTCCCCCCCCCCTTTCAACCAGATCCGCTTTCCCCCCTTAGACTTCGCGCCAGCTGGGGCACTGGTACCAACAAAATTTAACCTGGACACTCATGTCGAAATAGAGAAACTAACTTGGTACCGAGCAAGGTTATGGATAGGGTTATATATAGAAACACCGAAAACAACAATGCACTCACACCAACACCACAAGCACACATTCATGACCATTAGTAGAAAATAGGGCATTGGTTTTTGCCAGATCAGAGCAACAGTCCCGGTCGACTTACGAACCGGGACTAATGCGTGCATCAGTCCCGGTTCGAGCGGCCACGACGCCGGTCGGGCCTCGGCGGGCACCAGTCCCGGTTCGTCTGGGACCTTTAGTCCCGCTTCCAGCCATGAACCAGGACTAAAGGGCCTGGCTCCTGGCACAACCCCTTTAGTCCCGGTTCGTGTATGGAACCGGGACGACATGTCTGTCTTTAGTCCCGGTTCTAGACACCAACCGGGACTAAAAGGATGCCTATATATATGCCAGTCCCTGCCCACTCGCTACTCTCATTTTTGGCTGGCCAGCGTGTGCAGGTGTGTGCTACTCTGTTCTCACCTCCTATGCAGATAAGGTGTTTGATGGAATGCCCGAGACACACTTAATTAAGCTTTCTTTCCTCTCCAAGCTTCATTTCTTCCAAGATTTATCTAGGTTTGATGGTGCACCAACTATCCAAGTGTTCTAAAAAGGTTAGCAACTTCATCCTCATCTCTCACTACTAGTTTAGCTTATTTCAAATGCTCTAGAAGTAGTGTGGTTTTAGTGGAGGAGTGTATGTGTGAGTTTATTTTATTTAGATGCACAATCTGAGCTCAAATTTACTTTTTGGTTTGCACATGTTGTAGGGTGCACTAGTAGAAAAGAGGGCTTTGGTCCAGGTCCTGAAATCCTATTAGTCCCGGTTCACATACGAACCAGGACCTATGGTGACATTAGTCCCTATTCGTGAGGCCAGGGCACCGGCCGAGCATCGTGGGACATTGGTCCCGGTTTGTCTCACCCCTTTTGTCTCGGTTCCTGTCAAGAACCGGGACTAATAGGCCAGCAACCGTTCGTATCCCCTTTAGTCCCGGTTGGTGGATCAAACCGGGACTAAGGTGTGGTGGCGGGCGTTCGTACAACCGTTCGTATCCTCCTTTAGTCCCAGTTGGTGGATCAAACCGGGGTGGCGGCCCATCGAATCACCCCTTTAGTGTCGGTTTGTCGCCCAACCCAGGACTAAAGGTCCAAACGGTTCACCCTCCCGTGTCGTTTCGAGTGATGAAAACTGCAACCAAAGTAGAGTCTATCACCATTCTCTGTTCTTCTCCTCTCCTCTGTTCTTCTTCTTCCTCTCTTCTTCCCCTCTCTTCTTCCATTCTTCTTCCACCATGACATATGATACCGGAGAGGTGCGCGCACATGGCACGACCTGGCTCAGGGTCGCGTACACGAACGAGAGCAGGGTGGTGCCAAATTTTTTGTCACGGTTCCGGGAGTGGGTTGACGCCGCACCGGAGCATGAGGCATTCTTGGGGCTTGATCTGGAGTTCATGGCCAACCATCAAGGTGTTGCCGTCATCCAGCTGTGTTTCAAACAGCATGTCTTGATCTTCTAATGGGCGAGGTAAGTTTTGTGTCTTTCTTTGATCCAAGGTTATGAAAATTGCATGCATTAATCTTCTCTAGGGTCCATTTGATAGCAATATGGAGTTCCTATATACGTTCCACTTGATAGTTAATTGAGGGTTTCTTAATCAATTCATAGGATATGAAAATTGCAAGGATAGCAATATGTGTTACAACATTGCATATATTGATCTCCCTAGGTTCCATTGGATAGAATATATTGATCTCTCTAGGTTCCATTGGATATATTACAACATAGGCTTTCTTTGATCCAAGGTTATGAAAATTGCATATATTGATGTCCCTAGGTTCCATTGGATAGCAATATGTAGTTTCTATATATGTTCCATTGGATATATAGTTAATTGAGGGTTTCTTGATCAATCCATAGGATATGAAAATTGCATAGGATAGCACTATGTTACAATATTGGAATCCTATAAATATTAATTTCTCTTTAGTTGTAGTAAAACAATTTTTCATTGGTAAGTTTTGAGGCTTTCTTTGATACAAAGGTTATGAAAATTGCATATACTGATCTCTCTAGGTTCCATTGGATAGCCATATGCAGTTTCTTTATATGTTCCATTGGATAGTTGATTGAGGGTTTCTTGATCAATTCATAGGATATGAAAATTGCATCGGATAGCAATATGTTACAATATTGGAATCCTATAAAGATCAATTCATAGAATACGAAAATTGCATAGAATCAATGTATAGGATATGAAAATTGCATGGAATAGCAATTTGTATATATATGTATGCTAGCTATTATTATGTACTGCTTGCATGTATTATTATGTAGTGCTTGGACCAATTTATATATATCTAGTTTCTGTTTGTGCCATTATATAGAGTTTCCAAATTTGAATGGTTATTTAGCCCTTTCTTTATTCATCACCACTTTAGGTATTGTTGTGAACTAATTCTTTATTTATATTGGTGCAATATTTACTGTATTCAAACTTCTCCATGGTTCATACGCCCCGATACAACCCATAGATACATCGATATAAGTTAACAACACAAAGAAAACAGAATCTGTCAAAAACAGAATAGTCGGAAGTAATCTGTATAATTCGAATACTTATGTAACTCTAAAAATTATGAAAAAGTAAGACAATCTGGGTAAATTGTATATGAATCTTGTGTAAAAAATTGATATCAAAAGCACGTTCTAGTGAATATAAAAAATTCCTGGACTGAGGTCGAAAGTTTCTGTTTTTTTAGCAAAATTAAATTGCAAACACCATAGACCATCCCAAAGGTCTTACTTGGCGCAAACACAAAATGCTATGTGGGTGAAATGATGATACCATGCCAACTTTCAACCTATTCAGAATTCATTTGTAGTGCTTTTCAATTTCTGGGTCATTTAGCTCAAAAAAATCAGTAAATGCATGAAAAATACCAAATGACGTCAGAAATAGTTGAAAATTGATGATGTGGCCTTGAATGGTGCATTTTGAACACACAAAAGGCTGGGAGTTCAAATAATTCCAAAAAATGAAATCCCTTTTGTAACAGATGAGTTTTCGTATGAAACCCTTGTTGGGAACGTCACATGGGAAAAAAATCCTACGCGCACGAAGACCAATCATGGTGATGTCCATCTATGAGAGGAGATTCGGATCTACGTACCCTTGTATATCGCACATCAGGAAGTGTTAAGAAACGCGGTTGATGTAGTGGAACGTCCTCACGTCCCTCGATCCACCCCGCGAACCGTCCCACGAACCGCCCCGCGATCCGTCCCACGATCCGCTCCGGTCTAGTGCCGAACGGACGGCACCTCCGCGTTCAGCACACGTACAACTCGACGATGATCTCGGCCTTCTTGATCCAGCAAGCAAGACGGAGAAGTAGATGAGTTCTCCGGCAGCGTGACGGCGCTCCAGTGGTGGTGAAGGATCTACTCCTGCATGGCTCCGCCCGAGCTCCGCAGAAATACGATCTAGAGGAAAAACCTTGGTGTTTGTGGTCGAGCTGCCGTGGCAAAAGTTGTCTCAAATCAGCCCTAAACCACCAGTATATATAGGAGGGAGGGGGAGGGACTTGCCTTGAGGGCCAAGCCCTCAAGGTGCGCCGGCCAAGGGCAGGAGTAGGACTCCTACTCCAATCCTACTCGGAATAGGATTGGAAAGTGGAGTCCTTCTCTTCCTTCCCACCTTTCCTTTTTTTCTTTGGTTTTTTGCTTATGGCATATAGGCCTTATTGGGTTGTCCCACCAGCGCACTAAGGGCTGGTGCGCCACCCATAAGTCCTTTGGGCTAATGCCCGAAAACTTTTCGATAACCAAATGAAGTCATCCTATATATCAATCTTCATCTTCGGACCATTCCGGAAATCCTCGTGACGTCCTGTGATATCATCCGGGACTCCGAACAACATTCGGTAACCATGCATATAACTCAACTACACTAAAACATTGCCAAACCCTAAGTGTGCAGACCCTGCGGGTTTGAGAACTATGTAGACATGTCGTGAGGTACTCCTCGGTCAATATCCAATAGCGGGATCTGGATGCCCATATTGGATCCTACATATTCTCCGAAGATCTTATCGTTTGAACCTCAGTGTCCAGGATTCATATAATCCCGTATGTCATTCTCTTTGTCCTTCGGTATGTTACTTGCCCGAGATTCGATCGTTGGTATCTGCATAGCTATTTCAATCTCCTTAATGACAAGTCTCTTTCCTCGTTTCGTAATACAAGATCTTGTGACTTACACTTAGTCACATTTCTTGCAAGGCTTGTGTGTGATGTTGTATTACCGAGTGGGCCCCGAGATACCTCTCTGTCACACGGAGTGACAAATTCCAGTCTTGATCCATACTAACTCAATGGACACCTTCGGAGATACCTTTAGAGCACCTTTATAGTCACCCAGTTACGTTGTGACGTTTGATACACGCAAGGCATTCCTCTGGTGTCAGTGAGTTATATGATCTCATGGTCATAGGAACAAATACTTGACACGCAGAAAAATATAGCAATAAATGACACGATCAATATGCTACGTTCATAGTTTGGGTCTAGTCCATCACATGATTCTCGTAATGATGTGATCCAGTTATCAAGCAACAACACGTTGCATATAGCCAGAAAACCTTGACTATCCTTGATCAACTGGCTAGCCAACTAGAGTCTTGCTAGGGACATTGTTGTGTCTATGTATCCACACATGTATCTATGTTTTCATTCAATACAATTATAGCATGGATAATGAACGATTATCTTTAAACAGGAAATATAATAATAACTATTTATCATTGCCTCTAGGGCATATTTCCAACAGTCTCCCACTTGCACTAGAGTCAATAATCTAGTCCTCACATCACCATGCGATTTACATTGTAATAAATCGAACACCCGTACAGTTCTGGTGTTGATCATGTTTTGCCCGTGGAAGAGGTTTAGTCAGCGGGTCTGCTACATTCAGATCCGTGTGCACTTTGCAAATATCCACGTCCTCTTCTTCGACGTAGTCGCGAATGAGGTTGAAGCGTCGTTTGATGTGTCTGGTCTTTTTGCGAAACCTTGGTTCCTTTGCTAAGGCAATGGCACCCGTGTTGTCACACAACAGAGTCAATGGATCTAGTGCGCTTGGCACAACTCCAAGATCTGTAATGAACTGCTTCATCCAGACACCCTCCTTTGCGGCCTCCATGGCAGCCATGTACTCCGCTTCACATGTAGAATCTGCTACGACGCTCTGCTTGGAACTGCACCAGCTTACCGCACCCCCATTAAGAATAAATACGTATCCTGTTTGAGACTTAGAGTCATCCGGATCGGTGTCAAAACTTGCGTCGACGTAACCTTTTACGGTGAGCTCTTTGTCACCTCCATACACGAGAAACATTTCCTTAGTCCTTTTCAGGTACTTCAGAATATTCTAGACCGCCGTCGAGTGATCCACTCCTGGATTACTCTGAAACCTGCCTGCCATACTTATGGCCAAGTTGACCTCTCGTCTAGTGCACATCATTGCATACATGATAGAACCTACGGCTAAAATGTAGGGGACGGAACTCATTGTCTTTCTATCTTCCGCAGTTGCTGGGCACTGAGTCTTACTCAATTTTATACCTTGTAACACTGGCAAGAACCCTTTCTTGGACTGATCCATTTTGAACTTCTTCAAAACTTTATCAAGGTATGTGCTTTGTGAAAGTCCTATCACGCGTTTCGATCTATCCCAATAGATCTTAATGCCTAGAATGTAAGCAACTTCTCCTAGGTCCTTCATAGAGAAACTTTTATTCAAGTAAACTTTTATGCTCTCCAAAAGCTCCATGTTGTTTCCAATTAGCAATATGTCGTCCACATATAATATTAGAAATGTCGCAGAGCTCCCACTCACTTTCTTGTAAATACAAGATTCTCCAACCACTTGTATAAACCCAAATGCTTTGATCACCTCATCTAAACGCTTATTCCAAATCCGAGATGCTTGCATCACTCCATAAATGGATCGTTGGAGCTTGCACACATTGTTAGCAGTCTTAGGATCGACAAAACCTTCGGGTTTCATAATATGCAACTCTTCCTTCAGAAAACCGTTAAGGAACACCGTTTTGACATCCGTCTGCCAGATTTCATAATCGTCAAAGGGAGCTATTGCTAACATGATTCGGACATACTTAAGCATCGCTACTAGTGAGAAAGTCTCATCGTAGTCAATTTGTTGAACTTGTGAAAAACCCTTTGCCACAAGTCGAGCTTTATAAACGATCACATTACCGTCTGCGTCTGTCTTCTTCTTATAGATCCATTTGTTCTGAATAGCCTTGCAGCCTTCAGGTAGTACTTCTGAAGTCCACACTTTGTTCTCGTACATGGATCCTATCTCGGACTTCATGGCCTCCAGCCATTTGTTGGAATCCGGGCCCACCATTGCTTCTTCATAATTCGCAGGTTCATTGTTGTCCAACAACATAATCGTTAAGACAGGATTACCGTACCACTCGGGAGCAGTACGTGATCTTGTCGACCTACGAGGTCCAACAGTAACTTGATCCGAAGTTTCATGATCATCATCATCAACTTGTTCCTCAACCGGCGTCGCAGCAACAAGGGTTTCCCCTTGCCCCGTGCCACCATCAAGAGGAATTAGAGGTTCGACAACCTCATCAAGTTCTATCTTCCCCCCACTCAATTCTTTCGAGAGAAACTCCTTCTCAAGAAAAGCTCCGTTTTTAGCAACAAACACTTTGCCCTCGGATTTGAGATAGAAGGTATACCCAACTTTCTCTTTTGGGTAACCTATGAAGATGCACTTTTCCGCTTCGGGTTCCAGCTTTTCAGGTTGAAGCTTTTTGACATAAGCATCACATCCCCAAACTTTAAGAAACGACAACTTTGGTCTTTTGCCATACCAAAGTTTGTATGGCGTCGTCTCAACGGATTTTGATGGTGCCCTATTTAAAGTGAATGCAGTTGTCTCTAATGCATAACCCCAAAACGATAATGGCAAATCGGTAAGAGACATCATATATCGCACCATCTCTACTAAAGTACGATTTCGACGTTCGGACACACCATTACGCTGTGGTGTTCCACGCGGAGTAAACTGTGAAACAATTCCACATTGTCTTAAGTGAGCACCAAACTCGAAACTCAGATATTCACCCCCACGATCAGACCGTAGGAACTTGATCTTCCTGTTACGATGATTTTCGACTTCACTCTGAAATTGCTTGAACTTTTCAAACGTCTCAGACTTGTGTTTCATTAAGTAGACATAACCATATCTACTCAAATCGTCAGTGAAGGTGAGAAAATAACGATATCCACCGCGTGCCTCTACACTCATCGGACCACACACATTGGTATGTATGATTTCCAACAAGTCACTTGCACGCTCCATTGTTCCGGAGAACGGAGTCTTAGTCATCTTGCCCATAAGGCATGGTTCGCACGTGTCAAGTGAATCAAAGTCAAGTGACTCCAAAAGTCCATGGTATGGAGTTTCTTCATGCGCTTTACACCAATATGACCTAAGCGGCGGTGCCATAAAAACATGGCGCTATCATTGTTAACTCTAACTCTTTTGGTCTCAATGTTATGTATATGTGTATTATCACTATCAAGATTCAATATGAACAATCCTCTCACATTGGGTGCATGACCATAAAAGATATTACTCATAGAAATAGAACAACCATTATTCTCTGACTTAAACGAGTAACCATCTCACAATAAACAAGATCCAGATATAATGTTCATGCTTAACGCAGGCACTAAATAACATTTATTTAAGTTCATAACTAATCCTAATGGTAACTGAAGTGAAACTGTGCCGACGGCGATTGCATCAACCTTGGAACAATTTCTCACGCGCATCGTCACTTCATCCTTCGCCAGCCTTCGCTTATTCCGCAGTTCCTTTTTCGAGTTGCAAATATGAGCAACAAAACCGGTATCGAAAACCCAGGCACTACTACGAGAGCTGGTTAAGTACACATCAATAACATGTATATCGAATATACCTGATTTTTCCTTGGCCGCCTTCTTATCAGCCAGATACTTGGGGCAGTTGCGCTTCCAGTGACCCATACCCTTGCAATAATAGCACACCGTTTCAGGCTTAGGTCCAGCTTTGGGTTTCTTCATCGGATTGGAAATAGGCTTGCCGCTCTTCTTTGAATTACCCTTCTTTCCATTGTCGTTTCTATTGAAAGTAGTGGTCTTATTCACCATCAACACATGATGCTCTTTTACGGAGTTCTGACTCTGCGACTTTCACCATCACGAATAACTTGCCGGGTGACTTGTTCATCCCTTGCATGTTATAGGTCAACACAAAGCTCTTATAGCTTGGTGGCAGTGATTGAAGAATTCTGTCAGTGATAGCCTCTTGCGGGAGTTCAATCCCCAGCTCAGCTGGACGGTTTGAGTACCCAGACATTTTGAGCACATGTTCACTAACAAACGAATTCTCCTCCATCTTGCAAGCATAGAATTTATCGGTCTCATACCTCTCGATCCGGGGTTCTTCTAAAAGATAAACTTCAACTCCTGGAACATCTCATATGCTCCATGACGCTCAACGCAACGTTGAAGTCCCGACGCTAAGCCATACAAGACTGCACATTGAACTACTGAGTAGTCCTCCTTGCGTGCTAACCAAGCGTTCTTAGCATCTTGGTCAGCCGCGGCGGGTGGTTCATCTCCTAGTCCAGCATTAAGGACATAATCCTTCTTCCCAGCTTGCACGAGCAACTTAAGATAATGAGCCCAGTCTACAAAGTTTCTTCCATCATCTTTCAACTTAGCTTTCTCTAGGAACGTATTAAAATTCAGGGTGACTGTCGCGTGAGCCATTGATCTACAACACAAATATTTTCAAAGTGGAGTTAGACTATATTCAAGATAATTAGAGTTCAACTAATCAAATTACTTGCTAAACTCCCACTCAAAAAGTACATCTCTCTTGTCATTTGAGTGCTACGTGATCCAATTTCACTAGCTCAAGTCTGATCATCACGTGAGTTGAGGATAGTTTCAGTGGTAAGCATCCCTATGCTAATCATATCAACTATATGATTCATGCTCGACCTTTCGGTCTCATGTGTTCCGAGGCCATGTCTGCACATGCTAGGCTCGTCAAGCTTAACCCGAGTGTTCCGTGTGTGCAACTGTTTTGCACCCGTTGTATGTGAACGTTGAGTCTATCACACCCTGATCATCACGTGGTGTCTCGAAATGACGAGTTGTAGCAACGGTGCACAGTCGGGGAGAACACAATTTCGTCTTGAAATTTAAGTGAGAGATCACCTGATAATGCTACCGTCGTTCTAAGCAAAATAAGGTGCATAAAAGGATTAACATCACATGCAATTCATAAGTGACATGATATGGCCATCATCATGTGCTTCTCGATCTCCATCACCAAAGCACCGACACGATCTTCTTCTCACCGGCGCCACACCATGATCTCCATCATCATGATCTCCATCAACGTGTCACCATCGGGGTTGTCGTGCTACTTATGCTATTACTACTAAAGCTACGTCCTAGCAATATAGTAAACGCATCTGCAAACACAAACGTTAGTTTAAGACAACCCTATGGCTCCTGTCGGTTGCGGTACCAGCGACGTACAAGTCGATATTAACTATTATAACATGATCATCTCATACATCCAATATATCACATCACGTCATTGGCGATATCATATCACAAGCATACCCTGCAAAAACAAGTTAGACGTCCTCTAATTGTTGTTGCAAGTTTTACGTGGCTGCTATGGGTATCTAGTAGATCGCATATTACTTACGCAAAAACCACAACGGAGATGTGCAAATTGCTATTTAACCTCTCCAAGGACCGCCTCGGTCAAAACAAATTCAACTAAAGTTGAAGAAACCGACACCCGCCACTCATCTTTATGCACTGAGGTTGCATGTCGAGCGATGAAACCAGTCTTTCATAGGCGTACGAATAATGTTGGTCCGGGCCGCTTCAATCCAACAATACCGCCGAATCAGGAAAAGACTAAGAGGGCAGCAAATCGAACATCACTGTCCACAAAAACCTTTGTGTTATACTCGAGATTACATCTACGCATGAACCTAGATCATGATGCCACTGTTGGGAACGTCGCATGGGAAAAAAATTCCTACGCGCACGAAGACCTATCATGGTGATGTCCATCTACGAGAGGAGATTTGGATCTACGTACCCTTGTAGATCACACAACAGGAAGCATTAAGAAATTCGATTGATGTAGTGGAAAGTCGTCATGTCCCTCGATCCTCCCCGCGAACCATCCCATGATCCGTCCCACGATCCACTCTGATCTAGTGCTAAACGGACGACACCTCTGCGTTCAGCACACGTACAGCTCGACGATGATCTCGGCCTTCTTGATCCAGCAAGCAAGACAGAGAAGTAGATGAGTTCTCTGGCAGCGTGATGGCGCTCCGGTGGTGGTGAAGGATCTACTCCTGCAGGGCTCCGCCCGAGCTCCGCAGAAATACGATCTAGAGGAAAAACCGTGGTGTTTGTGGTCGGGCTGCGGTGGCAAAAGTTGTCTCAAATCAGCCCTAAAACACCAGTATATATAGGAGGGAGGGGGAGGGAGTTTCCTTGAGGGCAAAGCCCTCAAGGTGCACTGTACAAGGGGAGGAGTAGGACTCCTACTCCAATCCTACTCAAAATAGGAGTGCTAAGTGGAGTCCTTCTCTTCCTTCCCACCTTTCATTTTTTTCTTTCTTTTGTTTTTTGCTTATCGCGCATAGGCCTTATTGGGCTGTCCCACCAGCCCACTAAGGGCTGGTGCACCACCCATAAGTCCTTTGGGCTTCCCCCGGGAGGGTTGCCCCCCTCCCGGTGAACTTCCGGAACCCATTCGTCACTCCCGGTACATTCCCGGTAATGCCCGAAAACATTCATGTAACCAAATGAAGTCATCTTATATATCAATCTTTGTCTTCGGACCATTCTGGAAACCCTCGTGACGTCTGTGATCTCATCCGGGACTCCGAACAACATTTGGTAACCACGCATATAACTCAACTATACTAAAACATCGCCGAGCCTTAAGTGTGCAGACCCTGCGGGTTCGAGAACTATGTAGACATGCCCCGAGGTACTCCTCGGTCAATATACAATAGCGGGACCTGGATGCCCATATTGGACACTACATATTATCGGTTGAACCTCACTGTCAAGGATTCATATAATCCCGTATGGCATTCCCTTTGTCCTTCGGTATGTTACTTGCCCGAGATTCAATCGTCGGTATCCGCATACCTATTTCAATCTCGTTACCGGCAAGTCTCTTTACTCATTCGGTAATACAAGATCCTGTGACTTACACTTTGTCACATTGCTTGCAAGGCTTGTGTGTGATGTTGTATTACCGAGTGGGCCCCGAGATACCTGTCTGTCACACGGAGTGACAAATCCTAGTCTTGATCCATACTAACTCAACGGACACCTTCGGGGATACCTATAGAGCACCTTTATAGTCACCCAGTTATGTTGTGACGTTTGATACACACAAGGCATTCCTCAAGTGTTAGTGAGTTATATGATCTCATGGTCACAGGAACAAATACTTGACACGTAGAAAACTATAGCAATAAAACGACACGATCAATATGCTACATTCATAGTTTAGGTCTAGTCCATCACATGATTCTCCTAATGATGTGATCCAGTTATCAAGGAACAACACTTTGCATATAGCCAGAAAACCTAGACTATCCTTGATCAACTGGCTAGCCAACTAGAGGCTTGCTAGGGACATTGTTGTGTCTATGTATCCACACATGTATCTATGTTTTCATTCAACACAATTATAGCATGGATAATAAATGATTATCTTTAAACAAGAAATATAATAATAACTATTTATCATTGCCTCTAGGGTATATTTCCAACAACCCTGATACTTCAAAAGAGATTGTCCGATTTGTACACGAAGTGCGTCCAGTTTTTGCCGCAACCCTCTCAACTTTTTAGCACATGCCATGTGGGTAAAATGATGATATCATGCCAACTTTCAACATTTTCAGAGTTCATTTGTAGTGCTTTTCAATTTCTGGGTCATTTAGCTCAAAAAATAAATTAATGCATGGAAAATACCCAATGAAGTCAGAAATAGTTGAAAATTGATGATGTGGCTTTGAATGGCGCATTTTGAACACACAAAAGGTCTGGAGTTCAAATAATTCCAAAAAATGAAAGAATCACTGAAAAACTGTAAGTAGGAACAAAGAACTATATTCTTTAAAAAATGTCAACTAATGGGCCACCACGGCCTGAATACGACTAGAAACCCAACTAGACAGTTGGGCCAGGATTCACGCCCGCAGAAAGCCCAGCAACTAGTGACAGTTTAGGCCCGGAAGCCTACATCTGAGAGGAGCTCGAGACTGTGTGCGCACAAGCGCTTATAAACCACCAAACTTCTTGCTCGGCTAGCAAGGTGGGATTAAACATCTAACCGCACCTCGGTTGTGCTAGGCACATGCTTCTCGTGTCGGTTTGTGGCACAAACCGGGACCAGAGACGGACTTGAGTGTCGGTTGGTGGCACAAACCGGGACAAATGGCACCCTTTCATCCCGGTTGGTTCCGCAAACCTGGAGTAAAGGTATCTTCTTCCCTGCCATTTGGCAACTGAAAATTGACCTTTAGTCCCGGTTTTCTGAGTCAACCGGGACAAAAGGGTGGTATTGGTGCTGGTTCGGGCCACCAACCGGGACAGAACGTTTTCGCATATCGGCGGGAGTTGTCGAAATTTTCCCCAAAACTCTCCCATTGCTCGCCGCCGCCCCCCGGGCCAGTCCTCGTCGTCGCTGCCCCCGATCCAGTCCTCCTCGTTCTCGCTGCCATCCCCGAGCCCGTCGCCATCACCCCGAGCACGTCGCCGTCTCCACCGCCCCCAATTCAGTCCTCCTCGCCGCCGTCGACGACCCGAGCACGTCGTCGTCGCCACCCCAGAGCCCGTCGTCGTTGCCCCGAGTTTGTCGTCGTTGCCGCCCCGAGCCCGTCGTTGTCGCCGCCCCGAGCCCGTCGGCCCCGGTGACATCCCCCTATATGCGTGCTTTTCTTGTCGCCGCCACCACCCGTGCATATTGTTGTTCATACAAATTTTGTTCATATATAGATTATACTAGAGATGTATTCCAGATTAAATTCGAGATGTATTAAGTTGATTATTGGTTCTAACTTAAACAGAACCTTTTTACCTCTTGAGATCTATTGCATTATATATCACTAGTAAGCCTGCCCGTGCGTTGCAACGAGAGAGGAGAACAATAATAATATCTTGTAACGTGCAACTGTAGCAAAGTATAAAGCAGGATTCGTCGGTTCGACACAAGTTCCCAATGGTGCAGCATCCAGAGAGTGTCATCTGGCGCCAGGGAGGCACATGCCAAAGTCTAGAAAAAATACATATCAAATGGCATTTTTAAACGACATTTAGTAGGTGAAACAGAAAAGGTTATCTATTCTAGTCATGTAGCACTAAACGGATAATATAAGAAAGAGACATATTATCTGTTTTTATGTAGCTCGCCAGATCAACCGGTGTTGTTTTATATCTGTATGTTGCTAGCTTTGAAATATTCGAGGTACGTGAGATTTAATAAAATCTTAATATATAAAAGTTGTTGGGGGAGATAATGCTCGATGATTATTTGCAGAAACTGTATGGATCAAAGAGAACAGTTGTTGGGCGAGATAATGGTCGGTGATTATTTGTCGTATCTCAATGACACCGATGGTTTGGAAGGAGAGGATAACGGCTTGGATGATCGAACAATGGAGGAGGAAGGACATGATCATGATGGCTCCTGTGACCGAAGGCCGGAGGAAGAACGAGACAATGATGACGGCTCCGATGACCGAATGGAGGAGGGAGATGTTGCAAAGTCCGGCGAGGTATATATATTAATTAAGCACAAAGGCATGTTCATATATTAACACTTCATTCTTTCTTCTTTTATAGCCCTCCAGATCGAGCCAAAATTCGGTAAATAGACGAGGCCCGACGAGAAGGTTGCGCATGGATGAAAAGTTCACAATCACAGCAATCGCGGTCGATGGCCTACCGATTAAACCCAAGCTGACCAAGGATGCATTTTCTGCTCAGCGTGGAGCTATTGTTAGGGACAACATCCCGATCAGCTTCAAGCAATGGAAAAAATCCTAAGGGCGATGACGTCCCTGAAGGTGATTATGTCACCGATAGGCAGAAAGATGATCTTTGGACCGCGCTGAAGGAAAATTTCACCCCTACCACCAGAGGAAGATCCGAATAAGCCAGTTATAGAGCCACTTGTCAAGGCGTGTGCTTTTAAGAAGATGGCACATCTATTCGGGTAGTGGAAGAATGATTTGAAATCAATGTTTGTCGACAAAGGGAAGACTCTAGAATTCGTCGGTTGATTTGAGAAGATAAGAGATCACTGCCCCGCATTTGTGGCCTACAAGTCATCGAAGAAGAGTAAGAAAATGTGAGAGACAAACAGGAACAATGCCGCAAAGAAGCAGTATCACCATCACACGGGGTCAGGTGGCTACCTCAAAGCCCAGCCTTTCTGGGACAAAGCTGAGAACACCCTGGACGAACACGAGGCACACCACGCTCCGTTCCGTAGAAGTTTGGGTTTCCTAACGCAAGCGGTTACAGAAGTCGGGAGAGAAAGAGGAAAGCGGAGTTGAGCGACATGCAGCAGATCAAGGCAAGACTGCAAAAGCTCGAGGAACTTGAGAGCCAGCAAGCTGCTGACCAACCATCTCAGCGGCACGAAGCTACCCTAGAAGGTACACCACCATCTCAGCGGAGATGCAGCGTGGATTCCACGGAGCCCGTTCAGCGTGACTTCACGGCTCCTAGCTACCCCGTGGATACTATCACGGAGGCTCAACGTTGCGAGCTTATGATGAAATGTCGGAACCTCACTTTCATGGTGGCTGTAGGCCCTGTTGAACCTCCTCAACCCAACTGAACTTTTCACTGCCTTCCGATTCCACATGGCTATGCTATTGTGATGGTGGATCTAGTAATGGAGAATTTTGAGCAGCTCGAGCTTGACCACCCTACAGGTCAAGGGGAGATTTAGTTGGTTTGTGTTGTGGGGAGTACATGTCTATGGCAGAAGGAGTTCATCAAGCTTCCAAACTGGACGCCTCCGCCTCCTCCGACGACGACAACGAGTCAGGGCAATCCGCCTCCTCCCCCTCCTCCTCCTCCTCCTCCGGCGAGTGATCAGGGCACCCCGCCTCCTTCTCCAGCTCCTCTGACGCGTGAGGGCACTTCGCATCCTCCTTTTCCTACTCCGGCACATCAAAGCAGTCCGCCTCCTCCTTTGCCTCCTCGACAACGTCGGAAGACAAACGCTGCCGCTCCGGCTCGTCCGACGCGTCAGAGCAGTCTGCTTCCTTCTCTCAAGCGGAAGAGATATGCCTCCTTCTCTCCGGCGGCTAGCAGTACAAGTAGAGGCGGGAAATTCGGTACATCTCTCAAGCCTCTGGAAAAGTTACCATATGAGAGGACCAAGGAGGAAAATGAGGAGATATGTCATGCCGAATTGAGGGCCCATTTTGCAAAGAAAACTCCACCTCCGAAGGAGAAGCTAGATCCGGTGAGAGTGGAGCGCACTATCAATCAACTGCAGCGTCCACCATCGCCTCCACCGAATTCCAACTATGACCGCTTTCTTAAAAAGACATATGCACAAGCGGTGTGGTCGGGAACTACTTCTAGTGATGCAAGGTTAACAGAATGAAGAAGTGGGAAAACAATTCCCAAGCTCAATATCGTCGTCGCTAATGATTCGGAGATGGTGCCCGGTACCAATCCTGATGATTACTTAGGGGGATGATGTAAGAAAAGAACAATATAAATACGTGCATGGGAAGCTGTTGGAATTATGCCCTAGAGGCAATAATAAATATGGTTATTATTATAATTCCTGTATCAAGATAATTGTTTATTATCCATGCTATAATTGTATTGAATGAAGACTCATGTACATGTGTGGATACATAGACAAAACACCGTCCCTAGCAAGCCTCTAGTTGGCTAGCCAGTTGATCAAAGATAGTCAGTGTCTTCTGATTATGAACAAGGTGTTGTTGCTTGATAACTGGATCACGTCATTAGGAGAATCACGTGATGGACTAGACCCAAACTAATAGACGTAGCATGTTGATCGTGTCATTTTGTTGCTACTGTTTTCTGCGTGTCAAGTATTTATTCCTATGACCATGAGATCATATAACTCACTGACACCGGAGGAATACTTTGTGTGTATCAAACGTCGCAACGTAACTGGGTGACTATAAAGATGCTCTACAGGTGTCTCCGAAGGTGTTGGTTGAGTTAGTATGGATCAAGACTGGGATTTGTCACTCCGTGTGACGGAGAGGTATCTCGGGGCCCACTCGGTAATACAACATCACACACAAGCCTTGCAAGCAATGTGACTTAGTGTAAGTTACGGGATCTTGTATTACGGAACGAGTAAAGAGACTTGCCGGTAAACGAGATTGAAATAGGTATGCGGATACTGACGATCAAATCTCGGGCAAGTAACATACCGAAGGACAAAGGGAATGACATACGGGGTTATATGAATCCTTGGCACTGAGGTTCAAACGATAAGATCTTCGTAGAATATGTAGGATCCAATATGGACATCCAGGTCCCGCTATTGGATATTGACCGAGGAGTCTCTCGGGTCATGTCTATATAGTTCTCGAACCCGCAGGGTCTGCACACTTAAGGTTCGACATTGTTTTATGCGTATTTGAGTTATATGGTTGGTTACCGAATGTTGTTCGGAGTCCCGGATGAGATCACGGATGTCACGAGGGTTTCCGGAATGGTCCGGAAACAAAGATTAATATATAGGATGACCTCATTTGATTACCGGAAGGTTTTCGGAGTTACCGGGAATGTACCGGGAATGACGAATGGGTTCCGGGAGTTCACCGGGGAGGGGGGGGGGGTAACCCACCCCGGGGAAGCCCATAGCCATAAGGGTGGCGCACCAGCCCTTAGTGGGCTGGTGGGACAGCCCAAAAGGGCCCTATGCGCCATACAAAGAAAAATCAAAGAGAAAGAAAAAAAAGGGAGGTGGGAAGGAAGGGAAGGACTCCCACCCACCAAACCAAGTCCAACTCGGTTTGGGGGGGGGGAGTCTTCCCCCCTTGGCTCGGCCGACCCCCTTTGGGCTCCTTGAGCCCCAAGGCAAGGTACCCTCCCTCCCACCTATATATACGGAGGTTTTAGGGCTGATTTGAGACGACTTTTCCACGGCAGCCCGACCACATACCTCCACGGTTTTTCCTCTAGATCGCGTTTCTGCGGAGCTCGGGCGGAGCCCCGCTGTGACAAGGTCATCACCAACCTCTGGAGCGCCGTCACGCTGCCGGAGAACTCTTCTACCTCTCCGTCTCTCTTGCTGGATCAAGAAGGCCGAGATCATCGTCGAGCTGTACGTGTGCTGAACGCGGAGGTGCCGCCCGTTCGGTACTAGATCGTGGGACTGATCGCGGGATTGTTCGCGGGGCGGATCGAGGGACGTGAGGACGTTCCACTACATCAACCGCCTTCACTAACGCTTCTGCTGTACGATCTACAAGGGTACGTAGATCACTCATCCCCTCTCGTAGATGGACATCACCATGATAGGTCTTCGTGCGCGTAGGAAATTTTTTGTTTCCCATGCGACGTTCACCAACAGTGGCATCATGAGCTAGGTTCATGCGTAGATGTCTTCTCGAGTAGAACACAAAAGTTTTTGTGGGCGGTGATGTGCGTTTTGCTGCCCTCCTTACTCTTTTCTTGATTCCGCGGTATTGTTGGATTGAAGCGGCTTGGACCGACATTACTCGTACGCTTACGAGAGACTGGTTTCATCGTTACGAGTAACCCCGTTGCTCAAAGATGACTGGCAAGTGTCGGTTTCTCCAACTTTAGTTGAATCGGATTTGACCGAGGAGGTCCTTGGATGAGGTTAAATAGAAACTCATATATCTCCACTGTGGTGTTTGCGTAAGTAAGATGCGATCCTACTAGATACCCTTGGTCACCACGTAAAACATGCAACAACAAAATTAGAGGGCGTCTAACTTGTTTTTGCAGGGTATGCTTGTGATGTGATATGGCCAACGATGTGATGTGATATATTGGATGTATGAGATGATCATGTTGTAATAGAAAAATCGACTTGCACGTCGATGGTACGACAACCGGCAGGAGCCATAGGGTTGTCTTTATACTAACGTTTGTGCTTGCAGATGCGTTTACTATTTTGCTAGGATGTAGCTTTAGTAGTAATAGCATGAGTAGCACGACAACCCCGATGGCAACACGTTGATGGATGATCATGGTGTGGCGCCGGTGACAAGAAGATCGTGCCGGTGCTTTGGTGATGGAGATCAAGAAGCACGTGATGATGGCCATATCATGTCACTTATGAATTGCATGTGATGTTAATCCTTTTATGCACCTTATTTTGCTTAGAACGACGGTAGCATTATGAGGTGATATCTCACTAAAATTTCAAGACGAAATTGTGTTCTCCCCGACTGTGCACCGTTGCTACAGTTCGTCGATGATCGGGTGTGATAGACTCAATGTTCACATACAACGGGTACAAAACAGTTGCGCACGCGGAACACTCGGGTTAAGCTTGACGAGCCTAGCATGTGCAGACATGGCCTCGGAACACATGAGACCAAAAGGTCGATCATGAATCATATAGATGATATGATTAGCATAGGGATGCTTACCATTGAAACTATACTCAACTCACGTGATGATCGTACTTGAGATAGTGTAGGTGGATCATGAACCACTCAAATGACTAGAGAAATGTACTTTTTGAGTGGGAGTTTAGCAAATAATTTGATTAAGTTGAACTCTAATTGTCTTGAACATAGTCTAAGTCCACTTTGAATATATTTGTGTTGTAGATCATGGCTCACGCGACAGTCATCCTGAATTTTAATACGTTCCTAGAGAAAGCTAAGTTGAAAGATGATGGAAGCAACTTTGTAGACTGGGCTCATAATCTGAAGCTAATCTTACAAGCTGGGAAGAAGGACTATGTCCTTAATGCTGCGCTAGGAGATGAACCACCCGCTACGGCTGATCGGGATGTTAAGAACGCTTGGTTAGCACGTAAGGAGGACTACTCAATAGTTCAATGTGCAGTCTTGTATGGCTTAGAACCGGGACTTCAACGTCGCTTTGAGCGTCATGGAGCATTTGAGATGTTCCAGGAGTTGAAGTTTATCTTTCAGAAGAACGCCCGGATCGAGAGGTATGAGAGCTCCGATAAATTCTATGCTTGCAAGATGGAGGAAAACTCGTCTGTCAGTGAACATGTGCTCAAAATGTCTGGGTACTCAAACCGTCTAGCTGAGCTGGGGATTGAACTCCCGCAAGAGGCTATCACTGACAGAATCCTTCAATCACTGCCGCCAAGCTATAAAGGCTATGTGTTGAACTACAACATGCAAGGGATGAACAAGTCACCCGGCGAGTTGTTTGCGATGTTGAAAGTCGCAGAGTCTGAACTCCGTAAAGAGCATCAAGTGTTGATGGTGAATAAGACCACTAGTTTCAAGAGAAACGGCAAAGGCAAGAAGGGTAATTCGAAGAAGAGCGGCAAGCCTGTTGCCAATCCGCCGAAGAAACCCAAAGCTGGACCTAAGCCTGAAACGGAGTGTTACTATTGCAAGGGTATGGGTCACTGGAAGCGCAATTGCCCCAAGTATCTGGCAGATAAGAAGGCGGCCAAAGAAAAATCAGGTATATTTGATATACATGTTATTGATGTGTACTTAACCGGCTCTCGTAGTAGTGCCTGGGTATTCGATACCGGTTCTGTTGCTCATATTTGCAACTCGAAACCGGAACTGCGGAATAGACGAAGGCTGGCGAAAGATGAAGTGACGATGCGCGTAGGAAATGGTTCCAAGGTTGATGCAATCGCCGTCGGCACAGTGTCACTTCACTTACCATCAGGATTAGTGATGAACTTAAATCATTGTTATTTAGTGCCTGCGTTGAGCATGAACATTATATCTGGATCTTGTTTATTGCGAGACGGTTACTCTTTTAAGTCGGAGAATAATGGTTGTTCTATTTCTATGAGTAACATCTTTTATGGTCATGCACCGAATGTGAGAGGATTGTTCATATTGAATCTTGATAGCGATACGCATATACATAACATTGAGACCAAAAGATTTAGAGTTAACAATGATAGCACCATATTTTTGTGGCACTGCCGTTTAGGTCATATTGGTGTAAAGCGCATGAAGAAACTCCATGCTGATGGACTTTTGGAGTCACTTGACTTTGATTCACTTGACACGTGCGAACCATGCCTTATGGGCAAGATGACTAAGACTCCGTTCTCCGGAACAATGGAGCGTGCAAGTGACTTGTTGGAAATCATACATACCGATGTGTGTGGTCCGATGAGCATGGAGGCACGCGGCGGATATCGTTATTTTCTCACCTTCACTGACGATTTAAGTAGATATGGTTATGTCTACTTGATGAAGCACAAGTCTGAAACATTTGAAAAGTTCAAGCAATTTCAGAGTGAAGTGGAAAATCATCGTAACAAGAAGATCAAGTTCCTACGGTCGGATCGTGGGGGTGAATATCTGAGTTTCGAGTTTGGTACTCACTTAAGACAATGTGGAATTGTTTCACAGTTAACACCGCCTGGAACACCACAGCGTAATGGTGTGTCCGAACGTCGTAATCGTACTCTATTAGAGATGGTGCGATTTATGATGTCTCTTACTGATTTGCCGTTATCGTTTTGGGGTTATGCATTAGAAACAGCTGCATTCACTTTAAATAGGGCACCATCAAAATCCGTTGAGACGACACCATACGAACTGTGGTATGGCAAAAGGCCAAAGTTGTCGTTTCTTAAAGTTTGGGGATGTGATGCTTATGTCAAAAAGCTTCAGCCTGAAAAGCTGGAACCCAAAGCGGAAAAGTGCGTCTTCATAGGTTACCCAAAAGAGACAGTTGGGTACACCTTCTATCTCAAATCCGAGGGCAAAGTGTTTGTTGCTAAAGGCGGAGCTTTTCTCGAGAAGGAGTTTCTCTCGAGAGAATTGAGTGGGAGGAAGATAGAACTTGACGAGGTTGTCGAACCTCTCATCCCTCTGGATGGTGGCGCAGGGCAAAGGGAAACCTCTGTCGTTGCGACGACGGTTGAGGAGGAAGTTAATGATGATGATCATGAAACTCCAGTTCAAGTTTCTGTCGAACCACGCAGGTCGACGAGATCACGTGCTGCTGCAGAGTGGTACGGTAATTCCGTCTTATCAATCATGTTGTTAGACAACAACGAACCTTCAAATTATGAAGAAGCAATGGTGGGCCCAGATTCCAACAAATGGCTAGAAGCCATGAAATCCGAGATAGGATCCATGTATGAGAACAAAGTGTGGACTTTGGAGGTACTACCTGAGGGTCGCAAGGCTATTCAGAACAAATGGATCTTTAAGAGGAAGACGGACGCTGACGGCAATGTGACCATTTATAAAGCTCGACTTGTGGCAAAGGGTTTTTCACAAGTTCAAGGAATTGACTACGATGAGACATTCTCACCCGTAGCGATGCTTAAGTCCGTCAGAATCATGTTAGCAATAGCTGCATTTTTCGATTATGAAATCTGGCAGATGGATGTCAAAATGGCGTTCCTTAACGGTTTCCTTAAGGAAGAGTTGTATATGATACAACCCGAAGGTTTTGTCGATCCTAAGAATGCTAACAAGGTGTGCAAGCTCCAGTGATCCATTTATGGACTGGTGCAAGCATCTCGGAGTTGGAACAAACGCTTTGATGAGGTGATCAAAGCATTTGGATTTATACAAGTGGTTGGAGAATCTTGTATTTACAAGAAAGTGAGTGGGAGCTCTGTGGCGTTTCTAATATTATATGTGGATGACATATTACTGATTGGAAACCACGTAGAGTTTTTGGAGAGCATAAAAGGTTACTTGAATAAAAGTTTCTCTATGAAGGACCTAGGAGAAGCTGCTTACATTCTAGGCATTAAGATCTATGGGGATAGATCAAAACGCCTGATAGGACTTTCACAAAGCACATACCTTGATAAAGTTTTGAAGAGGTTCAAAATGGAACAGTCCAAGAAAGGGTTCTTGCCAGTTCTACAAGGTACGAGATTGAGTAAGACTCAGTGCCCAGCAACTGATGAAGATAGAGAGCATATGCGCTCCGTCCCCTATGCTTCAGCCATAGGTTCTATCATGTATGCAATGATGTGCACTAGACCGGATGTTAGCCTGGCCATAAGTATGGCAGGTAGGTTCCAGAGTAATCCAGGAGTGGATCACTGGACAACGGTCAAGAATATCCTGAAGTACCTGAAAAGGACTAAGGAGATGTTTCTCGTGTATGGAGGTGAGGAAGAGCTCGCCGTAAAAGGTTACGTTGATGCAAGCTTTGACACAGATCCGGACGACTCTAGGTCGCAAACCGGATACGTATTTATTCTTAATGGGGGTGCGGTAAGCTGGTGTAGTACCAAGCAAAGCGTCGTAGCAGATTCTACATGTGAAGCGGAGTTCATGGCTGCCTCGGAGGCGGCTAAGGAGGGTGTGTGGATGAAGCAGTTCATGACAGATCTTGGAGTGGTGCCAAGCGCACTGAATCCAATAACCTTGTTCTGTGATAACACGGGTGCCATTGCCTTAGCAAAGGAATCACGATTTCACAAGAAGACTAGACACATCAAACGACGCTTCAACCTCATCCGCGACTACGTCGAGGGAGAGGACGTAAATATATGCAAGGTGCACACGGATCTGAATGTAGCAGACCCGCTGACTAAACCTCTTCCACGGCCAAAGCATGATCAACACCAGAACTGTATGGGTGTTAGATTTATTACAATGTAATTCACATGATGATGTGAGGGCTAGATTATTGACTCTAGTGCAAGTGGGAGACTGTTGGAATTATGCCCTAGAGGCAGTAATAAATATGGTTATTATTATAATTCCTGTATCAAGATAATCGTTTATTATCCATGCTATAATTGTATTGAAAGAAGACTCATTTACATGTGTGGATACATAGACAAAACACCGTCCCTAGCAAGCCTCTAGTTGGCTAGCCAGTTGATCAAAGATAGTCAGTGTCTTCTGATTATGAACAAGGTGTTGTTGCTTGATAACTGGATCACGTCATTAGGAGAATCACGTGATGGACTAGACCCAAACTAATAGACGTAGCATGTTGATCGTGTCATTTCGTTGCTACTGTTTTCTGCGTGTCAAGTATTTATTCCTATGACCATGAGATCATATAACTCACTGACACCGGAGGAATACTTTGTGTGTATCAAACATCACAACGTAACTGGGTGACTATAAAGATGCTCTACAGGTGTCTCCGAAGGTGTTGGTTGAGTTAGTATGGATCAAGACTGGGATTTGTCACTCCGTGTGACGGAGAGGTATCTCGGGGCCCACTCGGTAATACAACATCACACACAAGCCTTGCAAGCAATGTGACTTAGTGTAAGTTACGGGATCTTGTATTACGGAATGAGTAAAGAGACTTGCCGGTAAACGAGATTGAAATAGGTATGCGGATACTGACGATCAAATCTCGGGCAAGTAACATACCGAAGGACAAAGGGAATGACATACGGGGTTATATGAATCCTTGGCACTGAGGTTCAAACGATAAGATCTTCTTAGAATATGTAGGATCCAATATGGGCATCCAGGTCCCGCTATTGGATATTGACCGAGGAGTCTCTCGGGTCATGTCTATATAGTTCTCGAACCCGCAGGGTCTGCACACTTAAGGTTCGACGTTGTTTTATGCGTATTTGAGTTATATGGTTGGTTACCGAATGTTCTTCGGAGTCCCGGATGAGATCACGGACGTCACGAGGGTTTCCGGAATGGTCCGGAAACGAAGATTGATATATAGGATGACCTCATTTGATTACCGGAAGGTTTTCGGAGTTACCGGGAATGTACCGGGAATGACGAATGGGTTCCGGGAGTTCACCGAGGGGGGGGGGGGTAACCCACCCCGGGGAAGCCCATAGGCCATAAGGGTGGCGCACGAGCCCTTAGTGGGCTGGTGGGACAGCCCAAAAGGGCCCTATGCGCCATACAAAGAAAAATCAAAGAGAAAGAAAAAAAAGGGAGGTGGGAAGGAAGGGAAGGACTCCCACCCACCAAACCAAGTCCAACTCGGTTTGGGGGGGGAGTCTTCCCCCCTTGGCTCGGCCGACCCCCTTGGGGCTCCTTGAGCCCCAAGGCAAGGTCCCCTCCCTCCCACCTATATATACGGAGGTTTTAGGGCTGATTTGAGACAACTTTTCCACGGCAGCCCGACCAGACACCTCCACGGTTTTTCCTCTAGATCGTGTTTTTGCGGAGCTCGGGCGGAGCCCTGTTGAGACAAGGTCATCACCAACCTCCGGAGCGCCGTCACGCTGCCGGAGAACTCTTCTACCTCTCCGTCTCTCTTGCTGGATCAAGAAGGCCGATATCATCGTCGAGCTGTACGTGTGCTGAACGCGAAGGTGCCGTCCGTTCGGTACTAGATCGTGGGAGTGATCGCGGGATTGTTCGCGGGGCGGATCGAGGGACGTGAGGACGTTCCACTACATCAACCGCGTTCACTAACGCTTCTGCTGTACGATCTACAAGGGTACGTAGATCACTCATCCCCTCTCGTAGATGGACATCACCATGATAGGTCTTCGTGCGCGTAGGAAATTTTTTGTTTCCCATGCGACATTCACCAACAGAAGCCTCTCGTCAAACCTGGTCATCCTGCTCTAACAACGATGATGCATGATACGTCTCCAACGTATCTATAATTTTTTATGGTTTCATGCTATTATCTTGTCAAACTTTGGATGTTTTGTATGCCTTTTATATATTTTTTGGGACTAACTTATTAACTCAGTGCCAAGTGCCAGTTCGTGTTTTTTCCATGTTTTTGACCCCTTTTAGAGGAGGATTTTGAATGGAGTCCAAACGGAATGAAACTGCCAAAAAGATTTTTTCCGGAACAGAAAAAGATCGGAGAGCCGGAGAATCAGGGCACGGGACCACCAGGGACCCCACAAGACCTCACGCCGCGGACAGGGGGGCCCACGGCCACCAGGCTTGTGGGCTCCGTGAGGCCCCTTTGCCCTAGGTTTTGTGCCTATATATTCCCTAAAAATCCCAAAAAACCAGGAGATCATCGAAAGTACTTTTCCGCCGCCGCAAGCTTCTGTCTCCGCAAGATCCCTTCTGGGGCACGTTCTGGTACCCTGCCGGAGGGAGATTCAGATACGGAGGGCTTCTTCATCAACCCCATGACCTCTCCGATGATGCGTGAGTAGTTCACCATAGACCTATGGGTCCATAGCTAGTAACTAGATGGCTTCTTCTCTCTCTTGGATCTTCAATACAAAGTTCTCCATGATCTTCATGGAGATCTATGAAATGTAATCTTCTTTTGCGGTGTGTTTGTCGAGATCCGATGAATTGTGGATTTATGATCAGATTATCTATGAATCTTATTTGATTTTCTTCTGATCTCTCTTATGCATGATTTCATATCCTTGTAATTCTCTCCGAGTTGTGGGTTTTATTTGGTCAACTATATCTATGATTCTTGCAATGGGAGAAGTTCTTTGTTTTGGGTTCATACCATGCGGTGACCTCACCCAGTGACAGAAGGGGTAGCGAGGCACGCATCGTGTTGTTGCCAGCAAGGGTAAAAAGATGGGGTTTTCATCATTAGTTTGAGATTGTCCCTCTACATCATGTGATCTTGCTTAAGGCGTTACTCTGTTCGTCATGAACTCAATACACTAGATGCATGCTGGATAGCGGTCGATGTGTGGAGTAATAGTAGTAGATGCAGAAAGTATCGGTCTACTTGTCTCGGACGTGATGCCTATATGTATGATCATTGCCTTAGATATCGTCATGACTTTGCACGGTTCTATCAATTGCTAGACAGTAATTTGTTCACCCACCGTGATATTTGCTATTTTGAGAGAAGCCTCTAGTGAACACTATGGCCCCCGGGTCTACTCCACACCATATTTTTAGCCTTACACTTTTTACTTTGTTGCACTTTCGCCTTCAGATCTCACTTTGCAAACAATCTTGAAGGGATTGACAACCCCTTTACAGCGTTGGGTGCAAGCTCTTTTGTGTTTGTGCAGGTACTCTAGACTTGACGAGATTCTCCTACTGGATTGATACCTTGGTTCTCAAACTGAGGGAAATACTTACTGCTCCTGTGCTGCATCACTCTTTCCTCTTAAAGGGAAAAACCAACGCAAGCTCAAGAGATGACACAAGGATCTCTGGCACCATTGCCAGGTAAGTACTTTTGTTGACGTAGCAGAAGAATTTCTGGCGCCGTTGCCGGGGAGAATCAAGTCAACGTGTCAATTTTTGGCACCGTTGCCGGGGAGGATCAAGTCAAGAACTCATACAAGTAGGTGTCGCAAACTCATCTGTTGCATTTACTTTGTTTGCCAGTTGCCTCTCGTTTTCCTCTCCCCCACTTCACCAATTTGCCTTTTTCGTTTGCCTTTTTTCGTTTGCCTTTTTGTTCGCCCTTTTTCTCGCTTGCTCTTTGTTCGCTTGTGTGCTTGCTTTCTTGCTTGCCGAAGTCACCATGAATGAAAACACCAAACTTTGTGACTTCTCGAATACTAATAATAATGATTTTATTAGTACTCCGATTGCTCCCGCCACTAGTGCGGAGTCATACGAAATCAATGCCGCTTTGCTGATTCTTGTTATGAAAGAGCAACTCTCTGGCCTTCCTAGTGAAGTTGCCGCATCCCATCTCAATACCTTCATTGAGCTTTGCAATATGCAAAACAAGAAATATGTGGATAATTATGTGATTAAATTGAAGCTTTTTTCCTTTCTCGTTGCGAGATCGCGCAAAAACTTTGTTTTCTTCTTTGCCCAAAAATAGTATCGATTCTTGGGATAAGTGCAAAGATGCTTATATTTCCAAGTATTTTCCGCCGTCTAAGATCATCTCTCTCCGTAATGATATCATGAATTTCAAGCAACTTGATCATGAACATGTTGCACAATCTTGGGAGAGAATGAAATTGATGATTAGAAATTGTCCCGCTCATGGCTTGAGTCTTTGGATGATTATACAAATCTTTTACGCTGGCTTGAATTTCACATCTAGAAATATCTTGGACTCCGCCGCAGGTGGAACGTTCATGGAAATCACGTTAGGGGAGGCCACAAATCTCCTAGACCATATCATGACGAACTACTCTCAGTGGCACAGTGAAAGGTCGCCTACTAGTAAGAAGGTACACGCTATAGAAGAAATTAACTCGTTGAGTGCTAAGATGGATGAGTTAATGAATTTGGTTGCTAGTAGAAGTGCTCCTTTAGATCCTAATGATATGCCCTTGTCTTCTTTGATTGAGAGTAGCAACGCTAGCTTGGACATTAATTTTGTTGGTAGGAATAATTTTGGCAACAACAATGCTTTTAGAGGAAACTATGTTCCTAGGCCTTTTCCTGTAACTTCTCTAATAACTTTGGCAACTCCTACAACAATACTCATGGAAATCACAATAGATTGCCCTCTGATCTAGAGAGTAATATCAAAGAGTTTATCAACTCACAAAAAAAATTCAATGCGTCCATAGAGGAAAAACTACTCAAAATTGACAATTTGGCTAAAAGCGTTGATGGAATGTCTAGTGATATTGATGCTTTGAAAGTTAGATGTTCTCCTCCCAAGATCAATATGGATGAAACTTTGAAAGCTATGCATGTTTCCATGATTGAGAGCAAAGAAAGAACCGCCCAAATTTGTGCTAGACATGAATGGCTTAAAAAGGCGTGTTCTCGTGATAATAATCACGAAGATCTTAAAGTGCTTGGTGTGACTCCCATTGAATCTTTGTTTTCTTGTGTCAAACCTAATGATTATGGTGCTGGATATGAATCCACTTTGGTTGAGAAGTGCCCCAATGATTCGGAGTCCACCTATCTTGATGCTAAAAGCATTAAAAGTGGAGTAGAAGATGTTAAAACTTTGAGTAGTAATGAAATTACTACCTTGGATTTCAAGGAATTCAATTATGATAGTTGCTCCTTGATTGAATGCATCTCCTTGATGCAATCCATGTTAAACTCTCCACACGCTTATAGGCAAACAAGGCCTTCACCGCTCATATCGTCGAAGCTATGATAAAATCTCTTGAAGAGAAACTTTAATTGGAAGTCTCTATCCCTAGAAAGCTTCATGATGAGTGGGAACCTACCATCAAATCAAAATCAAAAACTATGAATGCAATGCTTTGTGTGATTTGGGTGCTAGTGTTTCCGCGATTCCAAAGTCTTTATGTGATGTTCTGGGTTTTAATGAGATTGAAGAGTGTTCTCTTAATTTGCATCTTGCTGATTCTACTATCAAGAAATCCATGGGAAGGATCAATGATGTTCTTATTATTGCAAATAGGAACTATGAACCCGTGGATTTCATTGTGCTTGACATTGATTGCAATCCTACATGCCCTATTATTCTTGGTAGACCTTTCCTAAGGACTATCGGTGCTATCATCGATATGAAGGAAGGGAATATTATATTTCAATTTCCTTTAAGGAAGGGCATGGAACACTTTCCTGGAAAGAAAATAAGATTGCCTTATGAATCTATGACGAGGGGCACTTATGGTTTGAGCAACAAAGACGACGATACGTGATTCTATCGCTTTTATGCCTAGCTAAGGGCGTTAAACAATAGCGCTTGTTGGGAGGCAACCCAATGAATTTATCTTTTTATTTCTGTTTTGTTGCGGCCACACTTTCATAATGCTGTTTTGATTGTGTTTTTGTGTTTTGTGTGTGTTTGAGCCAACCAAAACCTTTATGATTAGTCTTGGTAATGGTTGTTTGATCCTGCTGGAAAAAGACAGAAACTTTTCGCTCACGAGATGATTTTTCATTTTTATTACGAAAGAGATTTTGAGTTGATTCTTTTTGCTTCTGCTTTATATGCCTTTTTCCCAGGCATTAGTAATTGTTAAAAAAATTTGAGGTACCAGAAGTATACGAAGTATACAGATTGCTACAGACTGGTCTGTTTTTGACCGATTCTGTTTTTGTTGAGTTGGTTGCTTGTTTTGATGAAACTATGGTTAGTATCGGGGGGTACTAGCCATGGAAAAGTGAGAATACAGTAGACCAACACCAATATAGGTAGAATTCAAGTTTGATACAGTACCAAAAGAGGTGGTAGTTTGTTTTCTTATGCTAATGTTATCACGAGTTTCTGTTTAAGTTTTGTGTTGTGAAGTTTTCAAGTTTTGGGTGATGTTCTCATGGACAAAGAGATAAGGAGTGGAAAGAGCTCAAGCTTGGGGATGCCCACGGCATCCCAATCCAAATTCAAGGACACCAAAAAGCATAAGCTTGGGGATGCCCCGGGAAGGCATCCCCTCTTTCGTCTTCAATCCATTGGTAACATTACTTGGAGCTATATTTTTATTGACCACATGATATGTGTTTTGCTTGGAGTGTCTTGTATCGTAGGAGTCTTTTATTTTTGTTGTGTCACAATAATCCTTGGTGCACACCTTTTTGAGAGAGAGAGACATGCACTCATCGTGATTTTGCTAGAATGCTCATAGTGCTTCCACTACAGGAATCACCTTCTTTGCCGTCTGCCATCACAGACGGCAAAGACAAATACCCGGACGACAAAGACAGTACCACAGACGGCAAAGATTGTCACGGCCGGCAAATTTCCTGCATCAGCCTACGACGACATAGGACCTTCTTTGCCGTCTGCCCCCTAAAGCGGACGACAAAGCTCTTTGCCGTCAGCTTTCCTGAGGAGCAGTCGGCAAAGAGTTTGGGACGGCAGCCGAGAGGCGTTGCCTCCGTTAGGGGGTTAACGGAGCCTTTGCCGTCTGCCTCCTCGGTAACCTTTGCCGTCAGCCTCCTGGGCAACCTTTGCCGTCAGCCTCCTCGGCAACCTTTGTCGTCCGCCTCCTCGGCAACCTTTGCCGTCTGCTTCCTTGACAACCTTTGCCGTCTGCCGTGTCCTCCCCTCCCCCCTCTCTCCACTTTTGTATTCTGCCCCCTCCTCTGTGCCCTCTTCTTTGCCGTCCGCCTACCCAGCAGGCAGACGGCAAAGAGACTATATGGCCAGCTGCTACTGCCCAGGTTGCACAGCTGGGCGCCACGTGGCACCTTTGCCGTCCGCTGGCAGACGGTAAAGGCCTTTGCCATCAGCTGGCAGACGGCAAAGAGCCTATATTGTCCCTTATTTATTTATTTTTTCTATTTCACATCACATATACATATAATTCAGAGCACATATATCATAAATAGATCACAACACATATATGATATACATATAAAGCTCATCAATGCCATTTGTTCATCAACGTACATCCCATATATCAAAAGAACCAACAGATACGAAGTTTCATCCATATATACATACATATAGTTGCACATATATTGTTCATCAACACATACAAAGAACCAACACATTGTTCATCAACTCAAATAAAAACGGAAACTAAAGCACTCCAACGCCAGCTTCCATGCATGTAGTACATCCAATCTGCAAAATGGGAATAAGAAAGTAAATAGAAGAACAACAACAACATATATATGACAAATAAGCTAAACTGAAGAAGAAAGAGAAGAAGCAATAAGAGAACAAGGAGAAGAAAAACAAGGAGGAGGAGGAGGAGGGGAAGGAGAAGGAGAAGAAGAAAAAAGAAGAGAAGAAGAAGGAGAAGAAGGAGGAGAAGAAGGAGAGAAGAAGAAGGAGAAGAAGGAGGGCTCCTTCTCCTTATCCTTCTTCTTCTCCTCCTTCTTCTCTTCTTCTCCTCCTCCTTCTTCTTATTCTCCTCCTCCTCCTTATTCTTCTCCTTCTCCTTCTATTCTTCTTTCTTCTTCTTCTTCTTCTTCTTCCTTCTCCTTCTTTTTGAGCTAAATATTCCAATTATGTCATTTTAGAGGAAAACAAGCTAAGTATATAATATTCATGAGCTAACCAAGGTTCTTATGCCATTTTCAGCTTATTATGGTATTTTGGAGCTAAATGGGCTAATTATGTCATTGTTCGGTTAATTAAAGCAAGGATAATATGAAAGAGGAGAAGAAAGAGGAGGAGGAGGAGAAGAAGAAGAAATAAAGAAGAAGGAGGAGGAGGAGGAGGAGGAGGAGAAGGATAGAAGGTCCTGGGCCTTCTCCTCCTCCTCCTCCTCCTCCTCCTCCTTCTCTTCTTCTTCATCTCTTCTTCTTCTTTCTTTTCATTTTGCCTATTTCTTCTCCTCTTCTCCTCTTGTTGGAGCTAAATTACCTAATTATGTCTTTTTTGAGCTAAATATTCCAATTATGTCATTTTATAGGAAAACAAGCTAAGTATATAATATTCATGAGCTAACCAAGGTTCTTATGCCATTTTGAGCTTATTATGGTATTTTGGAGCTAAATGGGCTAATTATGTCATTGTTCGGTTAATTAAAGCAAGGATAATATGAAAGAGGAGAAGAAAGAGGAGGAGGAGGAGGAGAAGAAGAAATCAAGAAGGAGGAGGAGGAGGAGAAGGATAGAAGGTCCTGGGCCTTCTCCTCCTCCTCCTCCTCGTCCTCCTCGTCCTCGTCCTCCTCCTCCTCCTTCTCTTCTTCTTCATCTCTTCTTCTTCTTTCTTTTCATTTTGCCTATTTCTTCTCCTCTTCTCCTCTTGTTGGAGCTAAATTACCTAATTATGTATTTTTTGAGCAAAACATTCCAATTATGTCATTTTAGAGGAAAACAAGCTAAGTATATAATATTCATGAGCTAACCAAGGTTCTTATGCCATTTTGAGCTTATTATGGTATTTTGGAGCTAAATGGGCTAATTATGTCATTGTTCGGTTAATTAAAGCAAGCATAATATGAAAGAGGAGAAGAAAGTGGAGGAGGAGGAGAAGAAGAAGAAATCAAGAAGAAGGAGGAGGAGGAGAAGGAGGAGGAGGAGAAGGATAGAAGGTCCTGGGCCTTCTCCTCCTCCTCCTCCTCCTCCTCCGCCTTCTCTTCTTCTTCATCTCTTCTTCTTCTTTCTTTTCATTTTGCCTATTTCTTCTCCTCTTCTCCTCTTGTTGGAGCTAAATTACATAATTATGTCTTTTTTTGAGCTAAATATTCCAATTATGTCATTTTAGAGGAAAACAAGCTAAGTATATAATATTCATGAGCTAACCAAAGTTCTTACGCCATTTTTAGCTTATTATGGTATTTTGGAGCTAAATGGGCTAATTATGTCATTGTTCGGTTAATTAAAGCAAGGATAATATGAAAGAGGAATAGAAAGAGGAGGAGGAGGAGAAGAAGAAGAAATCAAGAAGAAGGAGGAGGAGGAGGAGAAGGAGGAGGAGGAGAAGGATAGAAGGTCTTCGGCCTTCTCCTCCTCCTCCTCCTCCTCCTCCTCCTCCTCCTCCTCCTCCTTCTCTTCTTCTTCATCTCTTCTTCTTCTTTCTTTTCATTTTGCCTATTTCTTCTCCTCTTCTCCTCTTGTTGGAGCTAAATTACCTAATTATGTCTTTTTTGAGCTAAATATTCCAATTATGTCATTTTAGAGGAAAACAAGCTAAGTATATAATATTCATGAGCTAACCAAGGTTCTTATGCCATTTTGAGCTTATTATGGTATTTTGGAGCTAAATGGGCTAATTATGTCATTGTTCGGTTAATTAAAGCAAGGATAATATGAAAGAGGAGAAGAAAGAGAAGGAGGAGGAGAAGAAGAAGAAATCAAGAAGAAGGAGGAGAAGGAGGAGGAGGAGAAGGATAGAAGGTCCTGGGCCTTCTCCTCCTCCTCCTTCTCCTCCTCCTCCTCCTTCTCTTCTTCATCTCTTCTTCTTCTTTCTTTTCATTTTGCCTATTTCTTCTCCTCTTCTCCTCTTGTTGGAGCTAAATTACCTAATTATGTCTTTTTTGAGCTAAATATTCCAATTATGTCATTTTAGAGGAAAACAAGCTAAGTATATAATATTCATGAGCTAACCAAGGTTCTTATGCCATTTTGAGCTTATTATGGTATTTTGGAGCTAAATGGGCTAATTATGTCATTGTTCGGTTAATTAAAGCAAGGATAATATGAAAGAGGAGAATAAAGAGGAGGAGGAGGAGGAGAAGAAGAAATCAAGAAGGAGGAGGAGGAGGAGAAGGATAGAAGGTCCTGGGCCTTCTCCTCCTCCTCCTCCTCGTCCTCCTCGTCCTCCTCCTCCTTCTCTTCTTCTTCATCTCTTCTTCTTCTTTCTTTTCATTTTGCCTATTTCTTCTCCTCTTCTCCTATTGTTGGAGCTAAATTACCTAATTATGTATTTTTTGAGCTAAATATTCCAATTATGTCATTTTAGAGGAAAACAAGCTAAGTATATAATATTCATGAGCTAACCAAGGTTCTTATGCCATTTTGAGCTTATTATGGTATTTTGGAGCTAAATGGGCTAATTATGTCATTGTTTGGTTAATTAAAGCAAGGATAATATGAAAGAGGAGAAGAAAGAGGAGGAGGAGGAGAAGAAGAAGAAATCAAGAAGAAGGAGGAGGAGGAGGAGAAGGAGGAGGAGGAGAAGGATAGAAGGTCCTGGGCCTTCTCCTCCTCCTCCTCCTCCTCCTCCTCCTTCTCTTCTTCTTCATCTCTTCTTCTTATTTCTTTTCATTTTGCCTATTTCTTCTCCTCTTCTCCTCTTGTTGGAGCTAAATTACATAATTATGTCTTTTTTTGAGCTAAATATTCCAATTATGTCATTTTAGAGGAAAACAAGCTAAGTATATAATATTCATGAGCTAACCAAGGTTCTTACGCCATTTTTAGCTTATTATGGTATTTTGGAGCTAAATGGGCTAATTATGTCATTGTTCGGTTAATTAAAGCAAGGATAATATGAAAGAGGAATAGAAAGAGGAGGAGGAGGAGAAGAATAAGAAATCAAGAAGAAGGAGGAGGAGGAGGAGAAGGAGGAGGAGGAGAAGGATAGAAGGTCTTGGGCCTTCTCCTCCTCCTCCTCCTCCTCCTCCTTCTCTTCTTCTTCATCTCTTCTTCTTCTTTCTTTTCATTTTGCCTATTTCTTCTCCTCTTCTCCTCTTGTTGGAGCTAAATTACCTAATTATGTATTTTTTGAGCTAAATATTCCAATTATGTCATTTTAGAGGAAAACAAGCTAAGTATATAATATTCATGAGCTAAGCAAGGTTCTTATGCCATTTTGAGCTTATTATGGTATTTTGGAGCTAAATGGGCTAATTATGTCATTGTTCGGTTAATTAAAGCAAGGATAATATGAAAGAGGAGAAGAAAGAGGAGGAGGAGGAGAAGAAGAAGAAATCAAGAAGAAGGAGGAGAAGGAGGAGGAGGAGAAGGATAGAAGGTCCTGGGCCTTCTCCTCCTCCTCCTCCTCCTCCTCCTTCTCCTCCTCCTCCTCCTTCTCTTCTTCATCTCTTCTTCTTCTTTCTTTTCATTTTGCCTATTTCTTCTCCTCTTCTCCTCTTGTTGGAGCTAAATTACCTAATTATGTATTTTTTGAGCTAAATATTCCAATTATGTCATTTTAGAGGAAAACAAGCTAAGTATATAATATTCATGAGCTAACCAAGGTTCTTACGCCATTTTTAGCTTATTATGGTATTTTGGAGCTAAATGGGCTAATTATGTCATTGTTCGGTTAATTAAAGCAAGGATAATATGAAAGAGGAGAAGAAAGAGAAGGAGGAGGAGAAGAAGAAGAAATCAAGAAGAAGGAGGAGAAGGAGGAGGAGGAGAAGGATAGAAGGTCCTGGGCCTTCTCCTCCTCCTCCTTCTCCTCCTCCTCCTCCTTCTCTTCTTCATCTCTTCTTCTTCTTTCTTTTCATTTTGCCTATTTCTTCTCCTCTTCTCCTCTTGTTGGAGCTAAATTACCTAATTATGTCTTTTTTGAGCTAAATATTCCAATTATGTCATTTTAGAGGAAAACAAGCTAAGTATATAATATTCATGAGCTAACCAAGGTTCTTATGCCATTTTGAGCTTATTATGGTATTTTGGAGCTAAATGGGCTAATTATGTCATTGTTCGGTTAATTAAAGCAAGGATAATATGAAAGAGGAGAATAAAGAGGAGGAGGAGGAGGAGAAGAAGAAATCAAGAAGGAGGAGGAGGAGGAGAAGGATAGAAGGTCCTGGGCCTTCTCCTCCTCCTCCTCCTCGTCCTCCTCCTCCTCCTCCTCCTTCTCTTCTTCTTCATCTCTTCTTCTTCTTTCTTTTCATTTTGCCTATTTCTTCTCCTCTTCTCCTATTGTTGGAGCTAAATTACCTAATTATGTATTTTTTGAGCTAAATATTCCAATTATGTCATTTTAGAGGAAAACAAGCTAAGTATATAATATTCATGAGCTAACCAAGGTTCTTATGCCATTTTGAGCTTATTATGGTATTTTGGAGCTAAATGGGCTAATTATGTCATTGTTCGGTTAATTAAAGCAAGGATAATATGAAAGAGGAGAAGAAAGAGGAGGAGGAGGAGAAGAAGAAGAAATCAAGAAGAAGGAGGAGGAGGAGGAGAAGGAGGAGGAGGAGAAGGATAGAAGGTCCTGGGCCTTCTCCTCCTCCTCCTCCTCCTCCTCCTCCTTCTCTTCTTCTTCATCTCTTCTTCTTCTTTCTTTTCATTTTGCCTATTTCTTCTCCTCTTCTCCTCTTGTTGGAGCTAAATTACATAATTATGTCTTTTTTTGAGCTAAATATTCCAATTATGTCATTTTAGAGGAAAACAAGCTAAGTATATAATATTCATGAGCTAACCAAGGTTCTTACGCCATTTTTAGCTTATTATGGTATTTTGGAGCTAAATGGGCTAATTATGTCATTGTTCGGTTAATTAAAGCAAGGATAATATGAAAGAGGAATAGAAAGAGGAGGAGGAGGAGAAGAATAAGAAATCAAGAAGAAGGAGGAGGAGGAGGAGAAGGAGGAGGAGGAGAAGGATAGAAGGTCTTGGGCCTTCTCCTCCTCCTCCTCCTCCTCCTCCTCCTTCTCTTCTTCTTCATCTCTTCTTCTTCTTTCTTTTCATTTTGCCTATTTCTTCTCCTCTTCTCCTCTTGTTGGAGCTAAATTACCTAATTATGTCTTTTTTGAGCTAAATATTCCAATTATGTCATTTTAGAGGAAAACAAGCTAAGTATATAATATTCATGAGCTAACCAAGGTTCTTATGCCATTTTGAGCTTATTATGGTATTTTGGAGCTAAATGGGCTAATTATGTCATTGTTCGGTTAATTAAAGCAAGGATAATATGAAAGAGGAGAAGAAAGAGGAGGAGGAGGAGAAGAAGAAGAAATCAAGAAGAAGGAGGAGAAGGAGGAGGAGGAGAAGGATAGAAGGTCCTGGGCCTTCTCCTCCTCCTCCTCCTCCTCCTTCTCCTCCTCCTCCTCCTTCTCTTCTTCATCTCTTCTTCTTCTTTCTTTTCATTTTGCCTATTTCTTCTCCTCTTCTCCTCTTGTTGGAGCTAAATTACCTAATTATGTATTTTTTGAGCTAAATATTCCAATTATGTCATTTTAGAGGAAAACAAGCTAAGTATATAATATTCATGAGCTAACCAAGGTTCTTATGCCATTTTGAGCTTATTATGGTATTTTGGAGCTAAATGGGCTAATTATGTCATTGTTCGGTTAATTAAAGCAAGGATAATATGAAAGAGGAGAAGAAAGAGGAGGAGGAGGAGAAGAAGAAGAAATAAATAAGAAGGAGGAGGAGGAGGAGGAGGAGGAGAAGGATAGAAGGTCCTGGGCCTTCTCCTCCTCCTCCTCCTCCTCCTCCTTCTCTTCTTCTTCATCTCTTCTTCTTCTTTCTTTTCATTTTGCCTATTTCTTCTCCTCTTCTCCTCTTGTTGGAGCTAAATTACCTAATTATGTCTTTTTTGAGCTAAATATTCCAATTATGTCATTTTATAGGAAAACAAGCTAAGTATATAATATTCATGAGCTAACCAAGGTTCTTATGCCATTTTGAGCTTATTATGGTATTTTGGAGCTAAATGGGCTAATTATGTCATTGTTCGGTTAATTAAAGCAAGGATAATATGAAAGAGGAGAAGAAAGAGGAGGAGGAGGAGAAGAAGAAGAAATCAAGAAGAAGGAGGAGGAGGAGGAGAAGGATAGAAGGTCCTGGGCCTTCTCCTCCTCCTCCTCCTCCTTCTCTTCTTCTTCATCTCTTCTTCTTCTTTCTTTTCATTTTGCCTATTTCTTCTACTCTTCTCCTCTTGTTGGAGCTAAATTACCTAATTATGTCTTTTTTGAGCTAAATATTCCAATTATGTCATTTTAGAGGAATACAAGCTAAGTATATAATATTCATTAGCTAACCAAGGTTCTTATGCCATTTTGAGCTTATTATGGTATTTTGGAGCTCAATGGGCTAATTATGTCATTGTTGGGTTAATTAAAGCAAGGAAAATATGAAAGAGGATAATAAAGAGGAGGAGGAGGAGAAGAAGAAGAAACTAATTATGTCTTTTTTTGAGCTAAATTACCTAATTATGTCTTCTTGGAGCTAAATTGGCTAATTATCTCATTTTAGAGGAAAACAAGCTATGTTTGGAGGAGAAACTTACCGTAGTGGTCATCAAGGAGGAGAAACACCACGGTTGCTCGCGTCGGCTTCATTTGGAGACGGTTGCCCTGGAGAAGGGTCGTGCGATGCTGCTCGGGAGTTATTCTGCAGAAAAGATATTTTGCAATGTCTCAGTTAGCATGATGACAATCAATTATTAATACTAGTTTATAATGATACTCACCGTGCCAATCGAAGAGAAGACGGGCATCGGCGGAGGGACTTGACCGCTCTTCTCGCACAGACCCTGAAGAGTGGGTCGTATTAGTTAGTATTGAAACAGACATTACACACATGATTTGGCTAATGTGAAAAAAACATACCACAAAAAGCTCGTACAGGGCCCGTTGACCCGCCTCATTCCGGGCCCTCTCCTCCTCAAGCAATCGTGCCGTGCTCTGGTCCCTCTCATCAAGAGCAGCCTGAAGAGCAGCCTGGCTTGCCAATCTCTCTTTCTCAAGAGCAGCCTGGTTTGCCGCTCTCTCTTTCTGAAGAGCAGCCTGAAAAACCATTCCTCGTTACCACAGTAATGATCTATGATGACACACATAATGAAATGGATGAAAGTGTTCTTAGTCCGTACAACTAACCTCGATGGCAAGTTCGACTGGCCGTGGACGACGCGTTATCTCAGGACAGTTGCTCGACTGGCGTGCCTTGATCTCCGGAAGAGTGAGTGGACAACGTATTATCCCACCTCCAATGGCTATCGAGCCATGGGGCCTCCCGCCACCAGATATCATCACCAGCTCTGGATCCAAAGGTTCCTGGCTAGGGTTAAAGTCATCCCCTTTCGTAGCCTTCCCCGCGTCCCTGTATGCCACGAGCTTCTGGTGGGATGATATGTTGGTGAAGTTACTGGGATCATCCAGGTCAGACTTAGAGAATGCCTTCGCCTTCTTGTACGAGGCAGTATGGGCCATGCCATAAACGTCGTACAAGTGTGGCATCTCAGTCTTATTGTGATGCGCCTAAAAGAGAGGAACAAAATATTAGCATAAGAATGAATTGCATGAATCATGAAGCAAATCACATACCCAGTTTCGTCCAAACTGAAGTAAGTTGGCGCTGCCTTGATGGTGTGGCACACCAACCATTTGGCTACGCCGATCCTTCGCATTATCGTGGACGGCTCGCCAGCTGCCTGTGCACCACTCATCAACCAACGCCTCCCAACAATCCATCTTATCCGCACACCATCTCGGGGGCACCTGTAAGTTATTAGAAAGAATTTTCAGCGCTACGCCTATGAATGAAATCAAGAAAACTACGTAGAAGGACTTAAGAATAGGTAATTACCTTCATGTATTGCTCCTTCTTCAGAAACTTTCCGCGGCAATCCTTCTTCTCCTTCTTAATACCACGCGTGGCGTAGTAATCTCGAATAGCCTGCGGCCGAGCCTCGTGGCGCATGTTCTGTAGTAACCGCCTACACTCGACCTCGAGAACCCTGGCCGCCGCCTCCTCATATCCATCCTCACACCTATAGAAGGTCTGCAATCAAACGTGAAAACACCGATTAGTACAATAATTAGGTATATGCTTAATTTTAGATTCTGTAAAAGGATAATTTACCCAAAAGCTCCTGATCACCATCTCGGCCCTCTTGTGGCACAAGACACCATCTATAATCTCCTCCGGCGGGGCCTGCACAGCCTGGTAGTGCTCCCAGGTAAATCCTAGTGTAGGAACCTGACCCTCACCAGGCAACGTGACAAACCCCAGGAAATTTGTCCGGCAAAGCACACCAAGGACGGAGTCGGCCTGCGGACTCCAAGAGGGTGTACCCATCCCCTGCAGTATGATAAGGTCAGCGCATTAGATATTTGAACAAACTTGAAGGCAAAAGCTAAAAAAAGGGTAAATGTACTTACCTATCTCCTTCAGGTTTTATCACCGGCCTCTGCTCGCGGGTAGCCGGGGCGACCGGGAGACGTGTACTACCACGCTTGTACACGGTAGCCGGGGCCCCGTCCACCTGCACATCGCCCTCGCTATCCGTAAGCTCATCCCCGCCATCCCCGCCCCCTGAGCCACCCGGACCCTCGGTCCAATCCGGCAACTCGGTACGATCCGGCCAAGGCTCCCATCCGGACCTCTCCACGTCCGGTGAAGCCTCCGGAACCGTAGTCTCCTCCGGCTGCTCCTGGGCCGAACGCACCTCGACCCGAGGCTGCTCCTAGACCGGAGTCTCATGGGACGAATGCCCGTGAACACCAGGCTCCTGGACCGGAGTCCCCGTAGCCTCCTCCGCAAACGGGTCGACTATACTAGTCCTATGCTCGGGTGAATGAGATGGTGGTGGTGGCGAGGACGGCTCAACAGTCCTCCTGGATCTTCCGCGGCCACCACCTCTCCCTGTACCCTTCCCCTTCTTCCCTACCCGACCAGCACCTCTACCAGCGGGCAATGCCGCCGACGAAGAAGAACCCCCGGCTGGTGTCGAAAGACTGTCTGCCAAGGCTCTACGGAGAGATAGGGGTGGAAGGGAAGTATCACACCTCGTGCGGGGCGCCTCGGAAGAACCCGTCGAGCGCTCTGGACCCGCGCCCACCATCTTTCAACACCTGCCATGATAAAGATTAAAATAAATTAGTACAACATAAAAAAATTGAATGACTGACATGAATAATAATATGTACATGAATAATAAATATTAAAATATATATAATTTAAGTTGTGAATCTTACAAACTAATAATCATCATCAATAAATGCATCATCATCATCATCACTATCACGCATGTCTTCATGAATGACGTGCTCATCGGGTTCAATGGCGTGAAGTTGTGAAAGGCCTTCCTTTAATCGTTGAAGCATTGAAAGGTCATCCGCATCAGTAACCTCTACGAGTTCCAGGTCTTATGGTTCCGGCTCAGGGCTGGAGTCGGATTCATTGTCGCTGTCTACTTCCATGTTCATGGATGAAGCATGACGGTTCTTGAAACGTTTCTTGGAAAGACGTGCTTCTTGGAAGAATTCTCCATCATATGTGTCTGGGTTAATGTGAGGTTCATAATCCTGTTCATTTGGGAGAGGTGGTCTGACATGTGGCGGCACTTCATAAACAACATACCAACCTTCCAGATTCTTATCCGTTTGGCATGCCACGGTAGGTAGAAAACTTGGGTCGCCTGTTGAGCCGTAATATAGACATCGGGAACATCTAAATGGGTGTTTGGATTGATTTCGACTAGTCCTATATGTTCATGAGTCCTTCTAGTCTCCTTCGGCTGGAACCAATAACATTTGAAGACTACGACGTTCGGTGGGTTTTCACCATAGAATTGAAGTTCATAAATTGCTTCAACTCTTCCATAATACTCGATAACACCTTCGCCGATAGCAGAGACACCACAATTTGTAGATTTCCGGTCGGGCATAGATAGCTCTTTGCCAAAGGTACGAAAGAGATACCCGTTGATGTTGTATTTCTCAAATGAACGGACCTTATAGTCAAAACCATTAGCGACTTGTCTCAATTCGGCGTCCATAGACTCTGAATTAGCCTACAAGTTTAATACGAAACGGTTGTTGCATTAGCCGCAAGTTAGACCAAGAATGAAATGGTCCATTATTGATAATTACCGTTTGTTTGAACCAAGAGATGAAACTGGGATAGCCGCCTCCTGTCTTTGACAGAAGCTCATACTCTTCGACGGAATCATTTTCGATCACCGCTCCATCCGAGAATTTGACGACGTAACGGCTGTTTGAAATATCCGGGAATAAGAGCAGTTCAAATGAATTAGAAGTTACGGGAAAATGTGTCGAGAACTCACTCGATGTACGACCGCACTTCTGTTAGGTTGTTGAAGATATACAAAGAAATGTTCCGCCATTCTTCGATATCCAACGTTATTGGTTTCGAAGCACCGGCTGGTGCGAGCTTCCCTTTGAATAGGCTGAGGTTGGACCCACCTTTTTTAGGGTCTCCATCATTGTGCCGAGGCTTGGGATTATGCAAATGATGATTTTTGGCTTCGTAGTGTGTTGTCACAAAGTTTGCCACCTCCTCAGTAATGAATGCCTCAGCCATCGATGCTTCAATTGTACGCTTATTTTTACATTTAGCTCGAAGGGTCTTCTGCATCCTCTCAGTTGCATAGCACCAACGATCTTGCACCGGCCCACCCAATCTTGCCTCGGTCGGTAGATGTAAAATCAAATGCTGCATTGGATTAAAGAAGCTCGGTGGAAAGATCTTCTCTAACTTGCACAACAACTCTGGTGCAAACTCCTCCATGTCTTCTACCACGCCAGGCGACAATTCTTTCGCACAAAGAACACGGAAGAAATAGCTCAGCTCCGCCAGTACTAGCCATTCATCCTCAGGAATAAAGCCACGTAACATCACCGGCATTACCCGCTCTAGCCATATGTGCCAATCATGACTCTTGAGACCAAAGATTTTTAATTTTTCAAGACTCGCTCCCCTCTTTAGATTCGCTGCATACCCATCGGGGAACATCAAGTGCATTTTGACCCACAAGATAATTTCCCTCATAGCTGGCCTTCCAAGATTGAACCAGGCCTTTGGCTTCGACCACTTCTGCTTTCCTTTGCCTTCTCGCATGTTTTGTAACGGTCTATGACATAGTGTCTATTGATCGACTATAGCCTTAATGTTATCCTTTGTCTTCCCATCTATGTCGAACAATGTACCAAAAATAGCCTCTCCGATATTCTTTTCAGTGTGCATCATGTCGATATTGTGTGGAAGGAGGTCTTTGAAGTACGGCAGATCCTAGAAGCATGGCTTGTGAGTCCAGGCGTGTTTTGAATTATACCCCTTGAAATACCCTGGACGCTCTGGATCAGGCTCGAGGGCGTTTAACTGATCCAGGATCTGTTGGCCTGTGAACGCATGTGGTGCCAAGTTTTTGACAACTTTACCTTTGGTAAAGTTCTTCTTGTCTTTTCTGAACTGATGGTCAGGATCCAGGAACTGTCTATGCAAGTCAAAGCAAGAATACTTCCGACCCTCCTTCAACCAATGAAACTGAAGAGCTGCCTTGCATTGGGGGCACGGGAACCTTCCATGCACACACCATCCAGAGAATAGTGCATACGCTGGCAAGTCATGCATAGAGTACATGTACCACACATGCATTTTGAAGTTTTCTTTTCTAGCGGCATCGTATGTCTTGACCCCATTTTCCCAAGCTTCTTCCAATTCATCCTTAAGCGGTTGCAGGTACACATTCATATTCTTCCCCGGATAATTGGGCCCTGGAATTATCAACGTCAGAAATATGTTATTTCTTTGCATAATCTGCCCGGGGGGGGGGAGATTCAGTGGAATGACAAATACAGGCCAACAATTGTATTGGGTTGCCGTCATGCCGAAGGGATTAAAACCATCCGTGACGGCGCAGACTCGAGGATTCCTTGGATCTGCCACTTTATCCTGATGCAATCCATCGAAATGTTTCCTTGCTTCCCCATCCGATGTGTGTACCATCATCTTATTCCCATCCGCATCTAGTTCGGTTCTTTTGCCCAATTTGTGCCATGTCATCTGTCTGGCTGTCTCTTCGACCATGAAAAGACGTTGAAGTCTTGGTACGATTGGCATATACCGAAGAACACTAACTGCGATTTTGGTCTGCCTCTTCTCACCCATACCGTTGTCTACCACAAGATACCTGCAAGACTCGCAATTGGGACAATAGTCCAAGTGTGCATACTCCTTCCTAAATAAGACACATCCTTTCTCACATGCATCTATCTTCTTATAGGGCATCTTAAGTACACGAAGTATTTTGTCCGACTGGTACAGGTTTGCAGGCATGACATGGCCTTTGGGTAGGAAACGTCCAAATAGTGTCACCATCGCGTCGTAGCATTCTCTTCCCAAGTTGAACTGAGCCTTCAGAGCCATTACTTGTGCAATTGCATCCAGCTGACAGAGCTCGGTGTGCTCATGGAGAGGACGTTTTGAAGACTCCAACATTTCATAAAAGGCCTTTGCAGATTCCTCCATCTCATCTTCCGAATCCCGAGCATCATCAAAGTCTTGCACCATGTCTTCGATCCCAGTACCATGCTCGTACGTGCGACGACGGACCACCTCAGCTCTTGTGCGTTGTATAGACTCACCATGAAATGTCCACACCGTATAATTAGGCTTAAAACCCCTCCTCTGCAGGTGTTTAATCATTACAGCCTCTGTCGTCTTTTTATAGTTGTCGCATCCAGGACAGGGGCAATAGTTTCTTTCCTCGCCATTTGCGAATGCGGCTTTCACAAATTCCTTTGTTTTTAAAAACCATTCTTTCGTCATCTCTTTCTGACTAGGGTGACCGGTATACATCCACGCACGATCACTCATCTTGCGTAGCTACTAAAGACAGAAGAAATATATTTATATATAATTTAGCATTTATATTCATCTTTCGCCATTTTTATTACGTCCAGGCAACCTACACGCTAATAGGTAAAGATAGGTCCTAATCCCACCCGAGTATGTGTAGATTGGGTTCGTTTTCCCATGCTCTGCTCCGGATCCAACGCAAAATTTCGGCAGCACCTCCCCGCTGTTCTCCTGATACACGTCTCCGCAATAAACAGAGAGGATGTGCATCCGGAGAACAACAGGGAGGCACTGACGAAATTCCGCATCGGATCCAGAGCACAGCATACGGGAAAACGAACACAATCTAAACATACTCGGGCTGTCCATGGATAATGTTGGACAATTCGAAAGGATGGCGGTTATAAATATGCAAAGACATGCATATTTATAGATGTCGCCCTTTCGAACGGGAGACGCATACTGGTCACGCATACTGATAAATTAATTGAATTACCTAAATCTAGAAAGTTGCATCCGGAAACCGAGCCACAGTAAATGAGGAGGCGGGGAGGAGATGAAATTTGTACTGACCCACGAATGCAGGGGCGGAGCTCGTACAACGCACGGGCAGGTCTTCGCACAACAGACCTCACAGCGACGAGACAACTATCACATGTAAATCCATCCGATCAACACAAATATTCCAATTATGTCATTTTAGAGGTAAACAAGCTAAGTATATAATATTCATTAGCTAACCAAGGTTCTTATGCCATTTTGAGCTTATTATGGTATTTTGGAGCTAAACTGGCTAATTATGTCATTGTTGGGTTAATTGAAGCAAGGAAAATATGAAAGAGGAGAAGAAAGACCCCTGCACCAGGTGCAGTTCCCGTCATTGCCATCGCCAATTCCCGCGTGGGCAGCCGGATCATCTTCGGGTCCGATCTATACCCAGGCACAGGCACTGCAGCAACCGCCCAGACGGGGCGGCCGCCAACTCAGTCGACCCGTGCCGACCCTTCCAGCACCGGGCCGGCCTCCGCCAGCCGCAACGGCCGCACCTCCGGCCGCCACACGGACCTTCCGCAGGTTGTCCCCGGCCGAGCAGCAGGAGCGTCGACGTCAGGGTCTTTGCTAACTGTGATGAGCCCTACACGCCGACACATATCTGCCCCCGCCTCTTCTACTTGGAGATGGTCGACTACACCGAGGCGGGCGAGACGAACGACGCACCAGACCCGGCCGCAGATTCTAAGGCGACGGGCTGCGTCGTCTCTCTCCACGCCCTCGCCGGCATCCGCCATGAGCGGACCATGTTGCTGCCCATGACGATCCATGGCGAGCAGCTGGTCGCCCTGCTGGATACGGGCTCCACTCTTCTTATTCTTTTCTTATTTTCCTTTTGCCTTTTCCTTTTATTCGTTCTTATTTTCCTTCTTCTTCTTCTTCTTTTTATTCTTCTTCTTCTCCTCCTCCTCCACTAGCTCTTCTTCTTCTTCTTCTCCTTTTTTCTTCTTCTACTTATTGTTCTTCTTCTACTTTTTCTTATTTTCTTCTACTAAACAGGAAACTACCTTCTAAATCTACTAATTAACTACTTATTCTTTTTTCCTCTTATTCTTCTTTACCGTCTCCTATTTTTCTTCTTCTTCTTCTTCTTCTTCTTGGTTCTTCTCCTTCCCTTCCTTTTCCTTCTTCTTCTTTTCCTACTTCTTCTTATTTTTTTCTTCTCCTTTCTTCTTCTTCTTCATCTCCTTTCTCCTTCTTCTTCTTCTTCTAAACCTAAACTAACTAAACCTAAACTAAAACTGAAACTAAAACTAAAACTAAACTAAAACTGAAACTAACCTAACTAAAACTGAAACTAACCTAACTAAATCTGAAACTAACCTAACTAAAACTGAAACTAACTAAACTAAAACTGAAACTAACATAACTAAACCTAAACTAAAACTGAAACTAAAACTAAACTAAAGAACTAATTAAACAAAAACTATTAAAAAAAGAAGAAACTTACCAGGGGGAGGAGGGCCGCAGGGGGAGGAGGGCCGCAGGGGAGGAGGGTGCAGGGCGGCGGTGGGGTGGGGTGGGGAGGTGGGGTGTGGGTGGCGGCGGCAGCGGCGGCGGCGGCGCAGGGAGGAGGAGGAGGGCCATAGGGGGGGGGGGCGCAAGGCGGCGGTGGGGTGGGGAGGTGGGGGGGGGGAGGCGGCAGCGCTGGGGCGGCGGCAGCGCTGGGGGCGCAGGGAGGAGGAGGAGGAGGGCCGCAGGGGGGGCGCAGGGCGGCGGTGGGGTGGGAGAGAGAGAGTGCGTGGGAGAGAGAGAGAGAGTGCGTGGGAGAGAGGAGAGAGGTAGGCGCGCGGCGACCATTAACTTTTCGGGGCTTTGCCGTCTGCCACTGATCCCCTTTGCCGTCTGCCACGGACGGCAAAGCTACTCAGGCAGACGGCAAAGGGGTGGGTGGGGCCGGGGTGGGATGGGGAGAGAGGGGGGGTGGGGTGGGACAGCTTTGCCGTCTGCCGTCCCTACCTTTGCCGTCCGTTGACAGACGGCTAAGAGGTGGCTGATGGCAAATATTTATTTTGCCATCAGCCTCCTCTTTACCGTCTGTTTTTTGCCAACGCACGGTAAAGAGGTTCTTCGCCGTCTGCTGGCTGATGGCAAAGATTTGGCAGACGGCAAATATAGGAATTCCAGTAGTGTTCGCTTATATCTTTTGAGCTAGATATTTTTGCTCTTTGTGCTTCACTTATATCTTTTAGAGCATGGAGGTGCGTGACTTGGTAGTTGGCTTATGCTATGAAAGTAGTCCCAAATGCGATAGGTACCCAAAGAGGATGGAAAAACCTCCATCTTCATGTGCATTGAGTAGAAAGAGAAGTTTTGATTCCTCTCAATCAGTTTTGAGACGTGGATTTGGTAATATTAAGAGTTATGTTAGTAGGGTGTTGTGAATCTAGAAATACTTGTGTTGAAGTTAGTGATTCCCGTAACATGCACGTATGGTGAACCTCTATGTTAGGAAGTCGGAGCATAATTGATCTATTGATTGTCATCCTTTGTGTTGAGGTCGGGACCGCGCGATGGTTAACACCTACCAACCCTTCCCCTAGGAGTATGCGTTTAGCACTTTGTTTTGATTACTAATAAAAACTTCCGCAACAAGTATGTGAGTTCTTAATGACTAATGTGAGTCCATGGTATAGATGCACTTTCACCTTCCACGTTTGCTAGCCTCTCTAGTGCCGTGCAACTTTCACCGGTACACAAACCCACCATATGCCTTCCTCAAAACAGCCACCATACCTACCTACTATGGCATTTTCATAGCCATTCCGAGATATATTGCCATGCAACTCCCACCGTTTTGTCTCATGACTTGTGCCGTCACTCTCATATTGCCATTGCATTATCGTAAGATAGCTAGCGAGATGTTTCAACTTCATAAGCCATGCTAGATCGTTGCACATCCCGGTACACTGCCGAAGGCATTTCCTATAGAGTCAGCATCGTTCTAAGATTTGAGCTGTGAGTAAATGAAAGTGTGATGATCATCATTACTAGAGCATTGTCCCATGTGAGGAAATAAAAAAAGAGGCCAAAGAGCCCAAATAAAAAAAATAAAAGAAAAAAAGAGAGGCCCAAGTGCCCAAATAAAAAAAGAGAGAAAAAGAGAGAAGGGACAATGCTACTATCTTTTTCCACACTTGTGCTTCATAATAGCACCATGTTCTTCATGATTAGAGCTTCTTGCTTTGACACTACCATATGCTAGTGGGAATCTTCGTTATATAACTTGGCTTGTATATTCCAACGATGGGCTTCCTCAAAATTGCCCTAGGTCTTCATGAGCAAGCAAGTTGGATGCACACCCACTAGTTCTCCTTTTGAGCTTTCACATACTTATAGCTATAGTGCATCCTTTGTATGGCAATCCCTACTCATTCACATTGATATCTATTAATGGGCATCTCCATAGCCTTTTGATATGCGTCAATGTGACCATCTCCTCCTTTTTGTCTCACAACCACCACCACAATCTATTCCACCTATAGTGCTATATCCATGGCTCGCGCTCATGTATTGCGTGATAGTTATAAAAAGTTTGAGAAAGTAAGAGTGCGAAAACAATTACTTGGCCAATACCGGGGTTGTGCATGATTTACATTAGTTGCGTGAGCATGATGGAGCATAGCCAGACTATATGATTTTGTAGGGATAACTTTCTTTGGCCTTGTCATTTTGAAAGTTTACCTTGCTAGTTTGCTTGAAGTATTATTGTTTTCACGTCAATAGCAAACTATTGTTTTGAATCTTACGGATCTAAGCATTTATGTCACGTGAAAGAAGTTGCAAAGGACAACTATGCTAGGTAGCATTCCACATCAAAAATTCATTCTTTATCACTTCCCTACTCGAGGACGAGCAGGAGTTAAGCTTGGGGAAGCTTGATACGTCTCCAACGTATCTATAATTTTTGATGGTTTCATGCTATTATCTTGTCAAACTTTGGATGTTTTGTATGCCTTTTATATATTTTTTGGGACTAACTTATTAACTCAGTGACAAGTGCCAGTTCCTATTTTTTCCATGTTTTTGACCCCTTTCAGAGGAGGATTTTCAACGGAGTCCAAACGGAATGAAACTGCCAAAAAGATTTTTTCCGGAACAGAAAAAGATCGGAGAGCTGGAGAATCAGGGCAGGGGACCACCACGGACCCCACAAGCCCTCACGCCGCGGCCAGGGGGGCCCGCGGCCACCAGGCTTGTGGGCTCCCTAAGGCCCCTTTGCCCTAGGTTTTGCGCCTATATATTCCCTAAAAATCCCAAAAAAATCAGGAGATCATCGAAAGTACTTTTCCTCTGCCGCAAGCTTGTGTCTCCCCAAGATCCCATCTGGGGCACGTTCTGGTGCCCTGCCGGAGGGGGGATTCGGATACGGAGGGCTTCTTCATCAACACCATGACCTCTCTGATGATGCGTGAGTAGTTCACCATAGACTTACGGGTCCATAGCTAGTAACTAGATGGCTTCTTCTCTCTCTTGGATCTTCAATACAAAGTTCTCCATGATCTTCATGGAGATCTATTCGATGTAATCTTATTTTGCGGTGTGTTTGTCGAGATCCGATGAATTGTGGATTTATGACCAGATTATCTATGAATCTTATTTGAGTTTCTTCTGATCTCTCTTATGCATGATTTCATATCCTTGTAATTCTCTTCGAGTAGTGGGTTTTGTTTGGCCAACTAGATCTATGATTCTTGCAATGGGAGAAGTGCTTGGTTTTGGGTTCATACCGTGCGGTGACCTGACCCAGTGACAGAAGGGGTAGCTAGGCACGCATCGTCTTGTTGCCATCAAGGGTAAAAGGATGGGGTTTTCATCATTGGTTTGAGATTATCCCTCTACATCATGTCATCTTGCTTAAGGCGTTACTATGTTCGTCATGAACTCAATACACTAGATGCATGCTGGATAGCGGTCGATGTGTGGTGTAATAGTAGTAGATGAAGAAAGTATCGGTCTACTTCTCTCGGACGTGATGCCTATATGTATGATCATTGCCTTAGATATCGTCATGACTTTGCACGGTTCTATCAATTGCTCGACAGTAATTTGTTCACCCACCGTGATATTTGCTATTTTGAGAGAAGCCTCTAGTGAACACTATGGCCCCTGGGTCTACTCCACACCATATTTTCAGCCTTACACTTTTTACTTCGTTGCACTTTCCGCCTTCAGATCTCACTTTGCAAACAATCTTGAAGGGATTGACAACCCCTGTACAGCGTTGGGTGCAAGCTCTTTTGTGTTTGTGTAGGTACTCTGGACTTGACGAGATTCTCCTACTAGATTGATACCTTGGTTCTCAAACTGAGGGAAATACTTACTGCTCCTGTGCTGCATCATCCTTTCCTCTTCAAGGGAAAAACCAACGCAAGCTGAAGAGACGACAGAAGGATCTCTAGCACCATTGCCAGGGAAGTACTTTTGTTGACAGCAATGCACAAATTGCATGAGTGGTACATGAAAACCTGCAGGGAGTCTAGGAAAAAAAGCTATGTATGTGGCAGTGAAACCAGAGCACGAATTCATTGGACTTCCCATGATTACTATTCAATTTGAGGAGTTATTTTGGTTATACAATCAGCTCGCCCTCGACAAACAACTCATGGCTTCCTACTGTCTGTAACTATTACTTCTATAGTTAAGTCTCTAGCTTAGCTCGTTCATTGCGTGTATATATAATTATCCTCACTATACATATTATGCAGATTGAAGATCGTCGAATTAAAAAAGCAGGAATCGTCGACGTTGGGTTCATTAGCCCAGATGCCGTAAATGAATTGACGGTACGAAACTCAATCAATGAGACCTGGGAGAACTTGGTAAACTCATTCCTTATACATAAAAAAAGTGGAAATAATCTTTCCTTACAACTTCAAGTGAGTGTTGTCGTCTTCTCTGTAAACTCGGTTTCGCTTATTTGAGGTTAATTAAGTAATGTAATTGATGAGTTTTATATGCGTGCGCAGAGACCACTTTATTCTGCTATCCATTGACGTTGGCAGGGCATTAGTAAATGTCTTAGACTCGAGACATAAAGCCGAAGAGGATTATGAGGACATTACTGCAATGCTCAAGAAGTAAGTTCAGTCAATATACCGAGACCATATCGGCATGCAACTTTTGTTAATTTGGTGATATCAAGTAATCATTTTCTTTGCCTCGCAAGGTTTGGACGAATTTCGCCAATATGGTTCCCGGTCTAAACAAAGAGTTGCGATTTACGCACCCCAAAGTAAGTAGTACTAGCTAGTTCCGCGAATCTCTAATTGATTCAAATTTTCATAAATATATCATTACCATGCTTGCTTATGAGTTTGATTGAACTCTATTCTCGTAAAGTGTATGTACCAGAAAGAAGGCACTGTTTTATGTGCATACTGCGTATGCGAGTTCATTCGCCACTCGACCTCTGAGCGGGTCTTCTGTGAGAAACAATTACAAGTACATAAATAATATTCACAATTGTGTTGAGTTTTATTCATATATATGCATGTATTAAACCCCTTCTTTAAATTAGATCTGCGAGATGTGGGATCAACTCTTACCATATGATCGCATACGAGCAATTCAAGAGGAATTGGCGGGATTCTTTGTTGACCACGTCATACCTAAAGATGGAGAATGCCATGTGCATTTGTCATTGGATCTTAATTAGATGATGTTTTGGATTAATTGTAAAAGATGTTATATTGTATACATGTAATAACGTCGGATAGATATACGAAAACTTGTTGTTCGACCAAGCATGGAGAAACAGAGGACACTTCTCTCTATTAGCTATCTAACACAATATGAAACCACTAAATTAATGCTCCAACCCCCCCCCCCCCCCATTCAAAACAAAAAACAAAAACCAAAGCTCCAGTGAGATGCTGACGTGTGGATGTCATGTTGTCCCTGTTGGTGTGACCAACCGAGACTAAAGAACCTCCTCCCGGGCTTCCTGTAGAGGCCACGTGGAGACCCTTCGGTCCCGGTTAGTACGGGAACCGGGACTAAAGGTCATGGGCTTTAGTCCCGACCCTTCAGTCCCGGTCCAGAATCGGGGCTAATGGGCCTCTCGAACCGGGACAAATGGGCCATTTTCTACTAGTGGCGTCGTCCTATCCCCGTGCCCGTCGTCCTCACCCCTGCCGTTCGCCCGTGCCGATCTCGTCGCATGCACCACCGTGGTGAGCATCTTATTCTTAATTATCTTTTTTACGAGAAAAAATTCTGACTTGTATGATTTATATAGCTACTTGTATAATTTTCTTACTTCTATAATTATTTGTTATTACATAGTGCCATGGTTTTGGTATCCGCCCCCGTCAGCTCTTGTATGGTCTATGATTCAGATGTGGTATATTATTTTTTAACTATTTGTTTCATTTAGTGTTTATGATAATTATGCGGACCAACTTGACGTAGATGTCTTTATCTTGGAGGTATGTGAACCGGAAATTCAAACCGACCCTCTTGTCGAGAGGTTAAACCTAGTTGAAAAACAAAACTATTATTTGAAAGAAAAATTGAAAAGAGTTGAAGAAGAGAATATGAAATTAGAGTTGCATGTTGCCGATGTCGTCGATCTACACAAGATTCACATGAATGCAATGCCCTTTGTCGGAACCCCGATCCTAAGCCATAGGAATCCAGCCTGTAACGCATCGCATCTCTTTGCGGTCTCACGCACGGTTATCCCCATGGCTGCAGCCTTACCTTAGCCGGGACCGTTTGCGCCTTTTGACTCGCGTATGCAATTGTGTCGCTGGCAATCCGATGTCAAAGCACCCGGATCGACATGTCTAGTCATAAGCTAAAGCGGCAGTCCCGTACAGGGACATGCATACATGACCCAGCAAAGCAGGTGTCGGTCATCAACGAATGTAGACGAGTCGTAGCAAGCTACAAGGACTCCATTACATACGCGTGACATTTCCCCAAAGGGACAGACACAACAGCTAAGGACACATGCCGGTCAACCAATGTGTCCGGAGCAGTAGCGAACTACCATGGCTCAATGGAATCAGAAAGGGGCATTTCCCCGTAAGGAGTTCTACTAAGGCATACGACTAGGTATTCGAACCCCATACATATCAAGTACAACACACGTACACATGGCATACCGATATGTATAGATACATCGATGGCATCACAACATAACCATAAACATACAACCTTTATTTAGAAGGCTCGGAAGAGCCTCACACATAATACTACAAGGTAGGGGTCTCACGACCCATCATAACAAGTCATACACACAATTCTTACAAACCAGCGGAAGATTTAAAACTGTCTGAGTACAGACAGATCAAAAGATAAAGGCACATGGTCTGACTATCTATAGACCCATCCTAGGGCCAGATCCTAGCTGGGATACCAGCTACTCATCATCGTCGATGTCTAGGTAGAACCCTCCATTAGGGTCATTAACAAACTCTAAAACAATTTATTAAGAAAACGTGAGTACAACGTACTCAGCAAGACTTTAGGATAAACTATCTACTCATGCAATGTATCAACAAGGAGTTGTGGGGTTTCATGAAGAAAGCCAGCATTTGACTCTTGCCTAGACAACTTGTGTTTTTAAATAGTTTTGACAACTTGATTTCTCGCACACAAGTCCACTAACACCACAACAAAACTCCATCACGGAATCATTCCGTCTCCCTACGGAAATGCCGTCCACAACACTCACGCTTATCTTGACAATTTTATGAGTAGCCATTATAGTTATCTATGAACAACATATGTTTCCAAGTAGTCCATATCCGCGGACGTGGCTATTCGAATAGATCATAACCCTGCAGGGGTGTACTTATTCACACACGCTCTCGCCACTTATCGCCATGTGCACGTCATGCACCTCGGCAACCTTCAAGCGGAAGCCCAGCGAGGGAGTCGTCCACGATCGTTAACCACGCTAATACTTAGTCCAGGTCTATCGCCTATCTGAGGGTAACCCACTGATACGTCTCCATCGTATCTACTTTTCCAAACTCTTTTGCCCGTGTTTTGGACTCTAATTTGCATGATTTTAATGGAACTAACCCGGACTGACGCTGTTTTCAGCAGAATTGCCATGGTGTTGTTTTTGTGCAGAAATGAAAGTTCTCGGAACGTCCTGAAAATTTACAGAGATTTTTTCTACAAAATATGAAAAATACCTGCGCAAAGATCCACCAGAGGGGGTGGGCCGGTGGGCCACATGCCCTGACGCCGCGGCCACCCCCCTGGCCGCGACAACCAAGCTTGTGGGGCCCACGTGGCTCTGCCGCCCCCAATCTCAGCGCTATAAATTCACTTTCGCCAAAAAAAATCAGGAGAGAAGGTTTCGTCGCGTTTGCGATACGGAGGCGCCGCCATATCGTGTTCTTCATCTGGAGGACAAATTTGGAGTCCGTTTTGGGCTCCGGAGAGGGGAAATCGTCGCCATCGTCATCATCAACCTTCTCCCCTCTCCAATTCCATGAAGCTCTTCATCGTTCGTGAGTAATCTATTAGTAGGCTCGCTGGGCGGTGATGAGTAGGATGAGATCTATCATGTAATCGAGTTAGTTTTGACGGGGATTGATCCCTAGTATCCACTTTGTTCTGAGATTGATGTTGCTACTACTTTGCCATGCGTAATGCTTGTCACTAGGGTCCGAGTGCCATGATTTCAGATCTGAAATTATTATGTTGTCACCAATATATGTGTGTTTTAGATCCAATCTTGCAAGTTGCAGTTACCTACTATGTGTTATGACCCGGCAACCCCGGAGTGACAATAACCGGAACCACTCCCGGTGATGACCATAGTTTGAGGAGTTCATGTGTTCACCAAGTGCTAATGCGTTGTTCTGGTTCTTTATTAAAAGGAGAACCTTAATATCGTGTAGTATCCTTTTGGACCCCGCTGCCACGGGAGGGATGGACAATAGATGTCATGCAAGTTCTTTTCCCTAAGCACATATGACTACACACGGAATGCATGCCTACATCACATTGACGAACGGGAGCTAGCCACATATCTCTCCATGTTATAACTACTGCATGATGAATATCATCCAAATGAATCACCGACCCATTGCCTACGAGTTTGTCCCACTGCTGCTGTTACTACTGTTGCTACTACTGTTACTTGTTGCTGCTGTTACTTGCTTTGCTCTGCTAGTGTTACTACTGTTGCTACTGTTGCTACTTGCTACTGCTGTCACTACTGCTGTTCCTTGCCACTTCTGTTACTCGTTACACTGCTGCTACCTGCTACAATTTTGATTCGCTGGTCGTTGACGGGAACAGACAATTTCCGTCAACGGGCAACTTCTGGCGCCATTGATACAATCGTTAGGAATAGTCTGCCGTCAACAAATCGTTTCTGACACCATTGTTATCATATTACTTTTCTGCTACTACTTTGCTTGCAGATACTAATCTTTCAGGTGTGGTTGAATCTGACATATTCAGCTGCTAATACTCGAGAGTATCCTCTCACCTCCTGCCTGGCGAATCAACAAATTTGGGTCGAATACTCTACCCTCGAAAACTGTTGCGAACCTACGCGCTGGTGGGCCATCAACAACATTCTTCTAGTTTTGTTGCCGGGGAGTGCTAGCAGCATACTTCTGGTGTCATTGCAGGGGAAGGTCTGTTGTCACAGAGACATCATATTTCTGGCGCTGCTGCCGGGGAGGCATCAAGTCAGGAATAGTTGCACGTCAACAGCATTTTTCTAGCGCCGTTGCCAGGGAGGTATTGCTATATTCTTTTAGTCACTTGGGATTTATATCTGATGATCACTATGAAGAATCTAAAGGATCCAAAAAGCAAAGTCTTGCCCTCAACTACGAGGGGAGGTAAGGAACTGCCATCTAGCTCTGCACTTGATTCACCTTCACTTATGATTAAGTTTGCGACATCACCTCCTGCTAGAAATCTTGACATGTCGCCTGTGCTTGATAATGCTTATGATGCTACTGCTAGAGATACTATGCTTGATACTATGCCTGATGCTATGCCTAATACTGCTAGAGATGATATGCTTGATACTGCTAGAGATGCTATGCTTGATACTGCTTTGCCTGATGATGCTAGATATGCTATTTCGCCTGATGATGTTATGCTTGATACTGGTAGAGATGCTACTTTGCCTGATTTGCCACTAGGGGTGTTCATTGATGCTCATATTGCTAGAGTTACTGCCAATGCTCGTGATGCTTCTGAAACTGCTGATACTATTGAGATAGAACCTGCTTTTGCTCCTGCTAGATCTAGCTCTCCTAGATATGAATTGCCTGATATACCTGAGGGTTACGTTATGGAGGGAGAGATAGCTGAGGATTTTCTTGCATGTAAGGATGCCTATGACGCTGAGAAATTACTTCTCAAGTGGAAGGAAAAATCTCTGAAAGCTAGGATGAAATACGACCCGAGGTTTGCCACTTCACCTATCTTTATCACGGATAAGGATTATGAATTCTGTGCCGATCCTGAGATAATCTCTCTAGTCGAATCTGATCCTTTCCACGGTTATGAGTCTGAGATGGTCATAGCCCATCTTACCAAACTACACGATATAGCCACCCTTTTCACTAGTGAGGAGAAGATCCGCCACTACTATATCCTTAAGTTGTTTCCTTTCTTTCTAAAGGATGATGCTAAAGCCTGGTTTTCTTCTCTTGCTCCTGGTTGTGTGAGTAGTCCCCAGGATATGATCTATTACTTTTGTGACAAATATTTCCCTGCCCATAAGAAGCAAGCTGCCTTGCAAGAAATATACAACTTTGCTCAACTCCAAGAAGAGAGTCTCCCACAAGCTTGGGGACGCTCGTCTAGCTACAAAATGCTTTGCCTCATCACCGTCTTAAGAAGAACGAGATACTTGATATCTTCTATAACGGACTTATTGATGCTTCTAAAGACCACCTAGATAGTTGTGCCGGTTGTGTTTTTAGGGAACGAACTGTAGAACAAGCTGAGACTCTACTAAATAACATCTTGATCAACGATAATGCTTGGACTATTCCCAAACCACCTCCTAAGCCAACCCCGAAGAAAATAGGTATTCTACTCCTCAGTCCCGAAGATATGCAAAAAGCCAAGAAATCTATGAAACGGAAAGGCATTAGATCTGAAGATGTCAAAAATCTACCACCTATCAAAGAGATCCATGGTCTCGATAACTCGATACAGGTAGTAGAAGTAAATTCTCTACGTAGGTTTGATGAGAGTGATATTCCTTTTGATAAACCTGCTAGCCTATGCTTTGATGAATTTGACAACTTTGTTGCCAAACAATAGAGCTTCAATGATTATGTTAGCAGACATTTGGAACAAAGTACTCGTATGCTTAGTCACTCAAGTGCTTGTGTAGACAGAAATGTCAATGATCTGAAGCTTCAGAGTAAACATGCCTCTATGATTACTACTCAGGTAGAACAAGTACTTAAAGCTCAGAATGACCTGCTCAATGAATTAAATGACAACTCCATGAGAGTCATTACTAGAGGAGGCAAAATGACTCAGGAACCTTTGTATCCTGCAGTTCATCCTAAGAGAATTGATCAAGATTCTCAAGGAATTAATGCAGACGCACCCAATCATCCTAAGGAGAAGAAGAAGGATGATAGAAACCTTCCTGCTAGTTCACCAAATACTATCACACCTGAAGAACCAAATGATATTTCTGCGTCTGATGCAGAAACACAATTTGGTGATGAACATGAACCTAGTGACAATATGGACAACGATGTTCATAATGATGCTCAACCTAACAATGATAAGGATGTGGAGATTGAACCTACGGTTAATCCTGATAACCCACAACCTAAGAGATACGATAAGAATGACTTCACTTGTAGGAAGCATGGTAAAGAAAGAGAGCCATGGGTTCAGAGACCTAGTCCCTTTCCTCCTAAGCCATCCAAGAAAAAGGATGATGAGGATTTTGAGCGCTTTATTGAAATGATAAAACCCATCTTTCTGAAGATGCGGTTAGTTGATATTCTCAAAATGTCTCCATATGCCAAGTACATGAAAGATATCGTGACCAATAAACGGAAGATACCAGATCTTGAGATCTCCACCATGCTTGCCAATTACACTTTCAAAGGTGGAACTCCTAAGAAACTTGGTGATCCCGGAGTGCCCACTATACCTTGCTCCATTAAAGGAAACTACGTAAGAACTGCCTTATGTGACCTTGGAGCCGGAGTTAGTGTTATGCCTCTATCTCTTTATCGTAGACTTTGACTGGATAAGTTGACACCCACTGAAATTTTTCTGCGAATGGCCGACAAATCAAGTGCTTTCCCTGTTGGCATTTGCGAGGATGTGCCTATCATGGTTGCTAACACCACTATCTTAACATACTTTGTTATCTTGGATATTCCCAAGGACGATGCCATGGCAGTCATCCTCGAAAGACCCTTTTTAAATACTTCAAGGGCTGTTATAGATTGCAACAGAGGCAATGTCACTTTCCATTTCAACGGTAATGAGCATACCGTGCGCTTTCCGAAGAAACGATATCCAGTACATTGCATCAATGCTATCGAAAAAACTTCATCGATTCTTATTGGGAGCTTTGAATGCCCTATTCCTCGTGTAAAGATGAAGTATGAATTGCTTGTTGGGGAGATACACATCCCCATTGAGGTAACTTAGTGGCTATTCGAAAATTCTCCATTCTCTCTTGCGATTCGAGAAAGTTTTGTCATAAGGATTTGATCAACCCCATTGACTGATTTCTTTCGATGACCATGAAACGGATGAATCAAAGAGTCACATACCTCTGTTTTAAGCTTTCATTTTATTTTGCTTAGAAGAAAAATGATAGGTTTAGTTTAGTTTTTCCTGTTTTCTGTTTTAGCGTCCCGGAGAAAAATACCTCGAAAATAGAAGTTCTCCGATGGTCCTGAAAATCTAGTATGATTTTTCTGGAATATTTGAAAAATACTGGGACACAGAGCTCGCCTGGGGGCCACTCTAGTGGGACACAAGCCTTGTCACCGTGGGGTACCCCCCCTGGCTGCGGGGAGCAAGCTTGTGGGGCCCACAGGGGCCCCCTCCACTCATTCCAGCTCCTATCCTCTTCTTCTTCCTACAGAAAAAATTGCTTCGCAGCTCAAACCCGTGTTCTTGCTCATTTGGCTGTGATTTTCGATCTCCTTGCTCAAAGCACCATTCTCCGAACCGTTTTGGGGGAATTTCTCCTTGGTAAGTGACTCCTTCGTTGGTCCAATTAGTTTTTGCTCTAGTGCTTTATCCTTCACGTATTCTTGCTACCTTGGTGACCCTGCTCTTGAGCTTGAAATGTTGATTTTAGCTGGTCCCAAGTAGTTTTAGCGCGTGATATGGTCTCTAGGCACTAGTAGGAGTAGTTGCTACGAGTTGGGTTAATCTTTATTCACTTTTCTTTCGAAGTCTCTAAAAATTTCAGAATTTTTCAGAGCTAGAAAAGGAAAAGATGAGGAGGTTCTTGAGAGGATCTTCAAGTTGTAACCCCAAGGAGGATGAGAAGAACCTCCCCAAGTACGTGGTTCCTCAAGTCACGGAAGTTCGAGCGTGCGAGTGGCCAAGTGATGAATTTTTATGCACCGCCGGGCTTTATGAATACTTTTATCACTTGGTGGAGAATGCAGGTCTTACCGCGTTCGTAGAAGATAAGTGCTCTCAATGCCTCCTCCTCACCAATATTTTCGTTCAAAGCTTCAACTTTTATCCGAGGAAGAATCCTCCCATGGTTGAGTTCATGTTGTACGATATCCCCCAGTGCATGACACTACAGGATTTTTGCAATGCATGCAAATTACCTTATGTTGGGGATATTCATGATCCTCGTCCACGGGACTTGGAGGATTTCATTGGTACTATTGCTGTTGGAGAGGAGAGAGGAGTGTCTCGCGCTAGAATTGCTAGCATACATTTTGTTGTGCTTCGGTACTTCTCATTATTTGTGGGAAAATGTCTGATTGTCCGTGGGGAGGCTGGATCACTTAGCTCTCCAGACCTTGCGGTTCTGCGCGAAAGCCTTTATAGCACTAAGACCTATAGCCTAGGTGCTATAGTAGCTCAGCGGTTGAACACAAACCGTTCCAAAGGCGTCGTCTATGGAGGTATCTATGCTACTCGTCTTGCTAGACACTTTGAGATACCCATTAGACTTCGCGAGGAAGAAGAGATGCTTCTTCCTGAGAAATATCTGGATTATGACAGCATGGTTCGCCATGATTTTCTAGATAGAGATGCTACTAGACGGATGATTTATAACCTGGTATTTAGTCAGGGTACCCGAGAGACTATTACTTTGCCTGCTCCTTCTTTGTTCAATCTTCATGCAGGCAGGTACATTATTATGCCCTCGGACATCTACGCATATTGGGGCTTGGCCCAACCACAGGTGCCCGTGCCCGAGCCGCCGGTCGAGTACCAGACGCCAGTTTATCAGTGGGAGCCAGAGGAGCTCACACAATAGTGGCATCCACAGTCTGCTCCACAGTACCCCGGAGCTGGTTATTTCCCACCTTGGGAGTAGACCAAGCTAGGCCAAAAGCCTAAGCTTGGGGGAGTACGTGTTCTCACCGACTTCACATTCATGCTTATGCTTTTACTTTGTTCGCTAGTGCTTACACTTTGCCACTGTATGATCCATGCTAGTTTATTTTCGTTTTCTTGCTTTCTTGTTTTGTTTCCTCTTGAGAAAACCCAAAAAGATTTTCCTTTCTTCTTTTTCTTGTTGGGAGCTTTCCCGTGTAAATAGTTTTATTTTTCTTTGGGTCAAGGTAGAAGATATTGGTTACAATGTTTATTGGCCCTTGCATGCATACCTGTTCAGCTTTCAAAGAGCCATATTACTTTGTCTTCTCCTTTGTGTTTACCTGCAGATTCATCTTAGTCCATTGCATGAGCATGCTTATTATTGTTCACATTGTTTGATCGTGCAAGTGAAAGGCAATAATGATGATATATGATGAAGTGACTGAGACTGGAAAAGCTGGTATGAACTCTATCTATTTTGTTTTTGTAAATATGACTAGCTTGTCGTTCCAGATTCAACTTTGTTGTGAGAGAACCATGTTTTCAATGACAACTTACAGATCATAGTTTCTGATGCCATGCTTATTTAGCTAGGAGCTTATAATGGTTTGTCTTGAATGGCAACATAGATTTTGAGATGACTATGATGTAGTATGATAGGATGGTATTCTCCTTTGAATGATTCAAGTGGCTTGACTTGGCGCATGTTCATGCATGTAGTTGAAACAAAATCAACATAGCCTCTATGATGTTCGTGTTCATGGTGATTTATATCCTGTTCATGCTTGCATTCTATGTTAGTCAAACTCATTGCATCTTGATGACCGTTGTCGCTCTCTAGTTGGTCGCTCCCCAGTCTTTTGCTAGCCTTCACTTGTACTAAGCGGAATACTGCTTGTGCATCCACTTCCATAAACCCAAAAGTTTTTCCATGAAAGTCCACCATACCTACCTATTTGCGGTATTTACCTGCCGTTACAAGTAAATTTGCATGTTCCATTCTCTAAACCTTCAAGAAATAATCTATTTTGCATGCCCGAAACGTTCATGTGGTGACAGGGGGCTATTGGTATCTTCCATGCTAGGCGTGTTATCCTCGACATGTGTTTATTCACTGTCATTCACGAGAAAGGGGCCGGTAATTGGAATGCCCAGTTCCACGCTCAAATCGAAAACATAACTGTAAAACAAGACTCCCCCTGGATTGATGTTAGTATGGACGGTACCCGAGGATTCGACTAGCCGTGGAATGTGATCAATTGGTGGTGGGGGAGTTAAAACTTTACTTTTCTGTTTGGGAACCGCCTATACCATGTGAAGCATGGAAGATATTGAGAACTCTTGGTCATTGCGTTGACAATGAAAGCATGCCACCCAAAATTATTATCTTTGTTTTCAAAGCTTGAGCTCTAGCACCTCTGCAAATCAATGCTTCCCTCTGCGAAGGGTCTGTCTATTTATTTTCCTGTTGAGTCATCCTCTTCTTATATAAGCACCAATTAGAGAGCACCACTGTCATTTTTATGCTTTGCTTTTGATTGATATTGACTATGACTATGACTGGATCTTCGTTGCTATGAATTACAATGCTTAGTCAACCCTTGATCTTTGAAAGTGCTCTGCATTTATGTTTTGCGGTCTGAGAAAGAGCTAGCGAGATACCACCTATTCATATTGCTTCATGCTTGTTTTGATTGAATTGTTGGTATCTGAAACTCATTATTATTTGCTCGCTAGCTGATTATGCCATTGATATTAGTTTATCGTGAGACCTTTGTGTCACTTTCTTATGTGGTTAACTTGTGATCTTGCTGAAATTCTGGTTATGAGTTAGACATAGTTGCAACAACAAGATCAAACAGAGTTTGTCAAAGTTTTTGTTTCTCTTTTAGTTTGTCAACTGAGTTGCTTGAGGACAAGCAAGGTTTTAAGCTTGGGGGAGTTTGATACGTCTCCATCGTATCTACTTTTCCAAACTCTTTTGCCCTTGTTTTGGACTCTAATTTGCATGATTTGAATGGAACTAACCTGGACTGATGCTGTTTTCAGCAGAATTGCCATGGTGTTGTTTTTGTGCAGAAATGAAAGTTCTCGAAACGTCCTAAAAATTTACGGAGAATATTTCTAGAAAATATGAAAAATACATGTGCAAAGATCCACTAGAGGGAGTGGGCCAGTGGGCCACAAGCCCTGTTGCCGCGGCCACCCCCTGGTCGCGGCAACCAAGCTTGTGGGGCCCAAGTGGCTCTGCCGCCCCCAATCTCAGCTCTATAAATTCACTTTCGCCCAGAAAAAAATCAGGAGAGAAGATTTCGTCGCGTTTGCGATACGGAGGCGCCGCCACATCCTGTTCTTCATCTGGAGGAGAGATCTGGAGTCCGTTTTGGGCTCCGGAGAGGGGAAATCGTCGCCATCGTCATCATCAGCCTTCTTCCCGCTCCAATTCCATGAAGCTCTTCATCGTTTGTGAGTAATCTATTTGTAGGCTCGCTGGGCGGTGATGAGTAGGATGAGATCTATCATGTAATTGAGTTAGTTTTGACGGGGATTGATCCCTAGTATCCACTATGTTCTGAGATTGATGTTGCTACTACTGTGCCATGGTTAATGATTGTCACTAGGGCTCGAGTGCCATGATTTCAGATCTGAAATTATTATGTTGTCACCAATATATGTGTGTTTTAGATCCAATCTTGCAAGTTGTAGTTACCCACTATGTGTTATGACCCGGCAACCCCGGAGTGACAATAACCGGAACCACTCCCGGTGATGACTCATACGTCTCAAACGTATCTATAATTTTTGATGGTTTCACGCTGTTATCTTGTCATCTTTGGATGTTTTATGTACCTTTTATATATTTTTTTGGGACTAACTTATTAATTCAGTGGCAAGTGCCAGTTCCTGTTTTTTCTGTGTTTTTGACTCTTTTCAGATCTGATTTTGGAACGGAGTCCAAATGGAATAAAAACCCTGAAATGATTTTTTCCCGAACGGAAGAATATCAGGGGGCCTCCGGGCCAAGCCTGGTGGGCTCCAGGAAGCCCACAAGCTCCCACTCCGCCACCAGGGGGAGGCGGCGGTGTCAGGGCTTGTGGCCTCCCTAGCCGCCCGCTGACCTAGATCCTTGGCCTATATATTCCCAAAAATTAAGCAAAAATCAGGGGAGCCTCGAAAATACTTTTCCGCCGCCGCAAGCTTCCATTTCCGCGAGATCTCATCTGGAGACCCTTCCCGGCACTCTGCCGGAGGGGAATTTGGAGTTGGAGGGCTTCTTCATCATCATCATCGCCCCTCCAATGACTCGTGAGTAGTTCACTTCAGACCTACGGGTCCGTAGTTAGTAGCTAGATGGCTTCTTCTCTCTCTCTTGGATCTTCAATACAAAGTTCTCCATGATCTTCATGGAGATCTATCCGATGTAATCTTCTCTGGCGGTGTGTTTGTCGAGATCCGATGAATTGTGGATTTTTAATCAGATTATCTATGATATATATTTGAGTCTTTGATGATATCTTTTATGCATGATTTGATATCCTTGTAAGTCTCTCCGAGTCTTGGGTTTTTTTTGGCCAACTAGATCTATGATTCTTGCAATGGGAGAAGTGCTTGGTTTTGGGTTCTACCATGTGGTGACCTTTCCCAGTGATAGTAGGGGCAGCAAGGCACACATTAAGTAGTTGCCATCAAGGGTAACAAGATGGGCTCTGTCGTTGATCTGAGATTCTCCATCTACATCATGTCATCTTGCTTAAGGCGTTACTCTGTTCTTTTGGACTTAATACACTAGATGCATGTTGGATAGCGGTCGACATGTGGAGTAATAGTAGTAGATGCAGAAAGTATCGGTCTACTTGTTTTGGACGTGATGCCTATAGATATAATCATTGCCATAGATATCGTCACGACTTTGCGCGGTTCTATCAATTGCTCGACAGTAATTTGTTCACCCACCGTCTACTTGCTTTCATGAGAGAAGCCACTAGTAAACACTATGGCCCCGGGGTCTATTCACATCCATCGTTTACACCTCCTCTTTTACTTTGCTTTGTTACTTTGTTGCTTTCAGTTCTCACTTTGCAAACAATCTATAAGGGATTGACAACCCCTTCATAGCGTTTGGAGCAAGCTTTTTGTGTTTCTGCAGGCTCTTCTGATACTCCTCCACTGGATCGATACCTTGGTTCTCAAACTGAGGGAAATACTTACCACCGCTATGCTACATCACCCTTTCCACTTCAAGGGAACACCAACGCAAGGCTCCAAGGCCACGAGGGAAATCCTTTGCTTACTTGCCTAGGAAGTCCCTTAAGGCGTAGCTGCAGCAGAAGCATTTCTGGCACGGGAGTATCAAGCAACACTCCTATTTCTGGCGCCATTGGAAGGTCTTTTGTTGCAGTAGCAGAAGTATTTCTGGCGCCATTGCCGGGGAGGAGAAACCAAGATCTAAAAAAGTAGGTCTCACAAACTCATCTCCTGCATTTACTTTTGTTGCCAGTTGCCTCTCGTTTTCCTCTCCCCCACTTCACATTTGCCGTTTTCATTTGCCTTTCTCCTTTGCCGGTTTTCTCGCTTGCTTGTGTGCTTGTTTGTTTGTTGAAGTCATCATGGCTGAAAACACCAAACTTTGCAACTTCTCGAGCACTAATAACAATGATTTTATTAGTACTCCGATTGCTCCCTCCATTAGTGCGGAATCGTATGAAATCAACACAGCTTTGCTGAATCTTGTTATGAAAGAGAAATTCTCTGGCCTTCCTAGTGAAGATGCCGCATCCCATCTCAATACCTTCATTGATGTTTATGATATGCAAAAGAAAAGAGATGTGGATAATGACGTGATTAAGTTGAAACTTTTTCCTTCCTCGTTGCGAGATCGCGCAAAAACTTGGTTTTCTTCTTTGCCTAAAAATAGTATCGATTCTTGGGATAAGTGCAAAGATGCTTACATATCCAAGTATTTTCCGCCGACTAAGATCATCTCCTTACATAACGATATCATGAATTTCAAGCAACTTGATCATGAACATGTTGCACAATCTTCGGAGAGGGTGAAGCTTATGATTAGAAATTGTCCTCCTCATGGCTTGAGTTTGTGGATGATTATACAAATCTTTTACGCTGGCTTGAATTTATCTTCTCGCAATATCTTGGACTCCGCCTCAGGTGGAACGTTCATGGAAATCACGTTAGGAGACGCTACAAAACTCCTAGACAATATCATGACCAACTACTCTCAGTGGCACACTGAAAGGTCACCTGCTAGCAAAAAGGTGCACGCTATAGAAGAGATTAACTCGCTTAGTGCTAAGATGGACGAGTTGATGAATTTGGTTGCTAGTAGAAACGCTACCGTAGATGCTAATGACATGCCACTATCTTCTTTGATTGAGAGTAGCAACGCTAGTTCGGACGTGAATTTTGTTGGTCGGAACAATTTTGGCAACAACAATGCTTTTAGAGGAAACTATGTTCCTAGGCCTTTTCCTAGTAACTCCTCTAACAATTATGGCAATTCCTACGGCAACACTTATGGAAATCACAACAAATTACCCTCTGATTTAGAGAGTAATATCAAAGAGTTCATTAACTCTCAAAAGATTTTTAATGCGCCCAGAGAGGAAAACTACTCAAAATAGACGATTTGGCTAAGAGCGTTGATAGGATGTCTTATGATATTGATGCTTTGAAAGTTAGATGCGCTCCTCCCAAGGTCAACTTGGATGAAACTTTGAAAGCTGTGCGTGTCTCCATGAATGAGAGCAAAGAAAGAACCGCCCGAATTCGAGCTAGGCACGAAAGGTTTAAAAGGGTGCGTTATAGTGATGCAAATCACGAAGATCTTAAAGTTCTTGGTGTGTCTCATCTTGAATCTGTGTTTTCGCATGTCACACCTATTTATGGAGGGGCTGGATATGAATCCACCTTGGTTGAAAAACGACCCAATGATTCAGAGTCCACCTATCTTGATGATAAAGGTGTGGATAGTGGAGTAGAAGAAGTCAATTTTTTGGGAAGTAATGAAACTCCCACTTTGGATTTCAAGGAATTCAGTTATGATAATTGCTCCTTGTTTGAATGCATTTCTTTGATGCAATCTGATGGGGTCATAGTCCTAGGGTAGGGTCATAGGCCTGTCATGTAGGTCCTACCCAAGGACTACCCCTCACAAAGGACAAGGCCCTTAGTCAGTCCCGACTGAATTAAGGAGCCCCTGTCATCTAGTCGGTAACAGGTCTTCGACCATCCAGTCGGAGACTAGCATTCGGAGGATATCAAGCTAACCGACTGGATACACTCGGTACATCGTAACCTCTGTGGAGGGAAACGGTCGTACGTTTCCGGGTGCATTTATTAGCATTTAGAGCATACGTTACTTGTAACGTACCCATTCAATCCCCACTACTCCACCCCTGTACCAGAACCGTTGTGGAGGGGAGCGCACTCTATATAAGCCACCCTCCCCCACTGGCAGAGGGGTTTGCAACTCATTGTATTCCATATTTCCACTCGACAACAAGCTCCCTGAGCACTGAGACGTAGGGCTATTACCTCCACCGCAGAGGGGCCTGAACTCATACAACCTCGCCGTAGCTAAGGCTCTGCCCATCCTTTTCGTACCCTACACATCTACTGTCAGGCTTATACCCACGACAGTTGGCGCCCACCGTGGGGCAGGCGTCTAAGCGACTTCCGACGAGTTTGCGACTACTTCCTTTCGTCATGTCGTCCGGTGGAGATTCGAGCATGGGTCACCAGATCTTCTTCGGCGTTCTCTCCTTCATCGTCAACGATTCGGCGTGGCTTCGGGATGCGCCCCTCGACGTCGAGGCGCTTCCCCGTCGCGGGGCTACACACTTCCGTGCCGGCGCCCGCGGCACTCTTCTTCTCCAGCAGTCGGCTCCGGTGTCGACCTACACCGCCGTCACACGCCGCGCCAAGCGGTCCCGCCGTCCGCGGCTCCGGCGTTGGGTGCAACACACCCAGGCGCGCCAGAACGCATCTTCACAAGTGGCGGTTCTAGAGTCAGTTGTGGTTGCCCCGCTGTCCCAGCGCTCGGGCTCGGTTCCGACTGAGTTTCCTTCCGAGTACGCGGGTCGCGGGCCTGCAGCAGAAGTACACATGGCCAATTCCCATGAATATCCCCGTCAAGCTAGTCGGAACGAGCACGAGATCGGCGAAGCGTCCGGCGCACGTCGTCCACCTCGCCGTTATGCCAGTCGGCACACTCGGCGGAGCAACGTGGAGCTGTTCCGCACACCCCTCCTCAACTTGGCTGCAGCTGCCAAGATAGCCGATTCCCTCGAGCCGACTGATTCAGAGGCTGGTAGAGGGATCGAGCAGATCCGAGCCCTGTTGCACACGGCGCAGCAGAAGAATTCGGCGGTCTCCCAGTCGCACAACAGGATCTATAATAGTTCTGTTCATGCGAATACGCATCGGTCGGTTCACAGCCCGGGTTCCCATCAGCGGCACAGAGGAGGCAGCCGTTCCATAAATCACGAAGATCGCCACCGTTCATGCACCCCTTCGCGGGGTGGGCCCTATGGGCCCCGACATCATGATGATCGGCGTTCAGTCGGTGACACTTACGACCCAAGGCCCGATGCAAGACGGCATATCGCCCAGCGGAGGGTCGACAGGGGTCGGGCCCACCGCGATGGTCGCGATATCGACCGTCCGAGTGGAAGCAGGGCCACCGTTTCTGGTCCCGAGTGTTTCAGTCGAGCCATCCGTTCGGCTGACATCCCTCCCAACTTCCGATTGGCGACGGGAATTAGCAAGTTCACAGGAGAGTCCAAGCCAGAAATGTGGCTGGATGACTACCGAGTGGCAGTCCAGATCGGAGGAGGGGATGACCATGTCGCCATGAAGCACCTCCCTCTGATGCTCGACGGCTCGGCACGAGCGTGGCTGAACCAGTTGGCCCCCTCAAGCATCTACAGTTGGGCAGATCTGTCCCGAGTGTTCATCAGGACTTTCGGAGGGACGTGCAAGCGTCCTGCTGGCCTTGTGGAACTCCAGCACTGCGTCCAGAAGCAGAATGAGCCCCTGCGTGATTTCATCCAACACTGGACAACTCTCTATCACACGGTGGAGAACGTCACCGAGCATCAAGCAGTCTGCGCCTTCAAGGCAGGCGTGCGGTACAGGGATCTGTACCTGAAGTTCGGCCGAACAGGCGACATCTCCATGAGCAAGATGATGGAGATAGAAACACGCTATGCAAATGGTGAAGAAGAGGACCGCATCCGAAGCGGCAAGCACAAAACAGTCGCTGATGGCGATGGGGGCAACACTCGGAAGCAGAAGCAGAGAGCTCCGACCGCTCCGCAAGCAGAAGCTGCAGCCGTAACCAATGCCAAGTTCAAGGGCAAACGGAAGGCTCAGTTCACCCCCAAGAAGAAGCAGTTCAATAACCCCATCCTGGACCAGCCATGTCCGGTTCATACGAAGATGGATGAAGAAGGCAACCCCATATATGCGAAGCATACCACTCGACAGTGTCGCCTCCTGATCCAGGGGTTCAACAAAGGGCAACCGAGTGAGAAGGACCATGAACAGGATGAGGAGGATAAGGAGGATCCGTTCCCCCAAGTCCATGCAACCCTGATGATCTTTGCTGACGTCGAGAGTAAGAGCCGACTGAAGCTGGTGAACAGAGAGGTGAACTTGGCCACCCCTACCAACCCCAAGTTCCTCAAATGGTCTCAGACTGCGATCACTTTCGACCAGTCGGATCATCCAGCGCATGTACCCACCCCGGGGAGACAGGCTCTAGTCGTCGACCCGGTGGTAGAAGGAGTCCGACTGCGCAAAGTCCTCATGGATGGTGGTAGCGGCTTGAACATCATGTACGCCGACACACTCAAGGGGATGGGCATTCCGATGTCCAAACTCAGCGTGAGCAGCATGCAGTTCCATGGAGTTGTCCCTGGACGGAAGGCCAAATCACTCGGCCAGGTCGCGTTGGACGTCGTTTTCGGCTCCGACAAGAACTTCCGCAAGGAAAAGCTGACGTTTGAAGTGGTTGACTTCTAGAGCGCTTATCACGCAATTCTGGGTTGCCCAGCGTATGCGCACTTCATGGCCCATCCATGTTACGTATACCTGAAGCTGAAGATGCCAGGCCCGAAGGGTGTGATCACCATCACAGGCAATCGGCAGCGGGCTGAAGAGTGTCTGCAGCAGGGATCAAGAATCGCCGACCAGCAGATGGCCGTCCTCGAGCTGGACAAGTACAAGAAAACAGTCGACCCCGCCGACCTGATGCGCTCGAAGAAGCCAGCTTCAGAGTCTGCATTTCAGTCGGCGGGAGAGACGAAGAAGGTCAGCATCCACCCGACGGACGCCACTGCTGCCCCGACGAACATCTCAACCACCCTCGATCCTAAATAGGAAGCCGAGCTCACCCAATTCCTCCGTGAGAACTGGGACATCTTCGCATGGAAACCCTCCGACATGCCATGTGTACCCAGGGAGTTGGCTGAGCACCGACTACACGTGGATTCCACTACTCGACCTGTCCAAGAGCGCCTGTGTCGGTCCGCCGCGCACAACAGGAAGGCAATCGGGGAAGAGGTGGCCAAGCTGCTGGCAGCCAACTTCATTCGCGAGGTTCACCAATCCGAGTGGCTCGCCAATGTTTTCATGGTGCCCAAGAAGGACAAGTCGCTCCGAATGTGCATCAACTTCAAGCATCTCAATAAGGTCTGCCCGAAAGACCATTTTCTGCTCCCCCGCATAGATCAAATTGTCGATTCGACTGCGGGTTGCGAGCGTCTGTCATTTCTTGATGCCTACTCGGGTTATCATCAGATCCGTCTGTATGGTCCCGATGAATTAAAAACAGCCTTCATCACCCCATTCGGGTGCTTCTGCTACATCACTATGCCATTCGGTCTGAAGAGTGCAGGAGCTACCTTTACGCGCAGGATCCAAAAATGTCTCCTCGACCAGATCGGTCGGAATGTGGAGGCGTATGTGGATGATATCGTAGTCAAGTCACACAAAGGTTCCGACCTGCTGACTGACTTGGCAGAAACATTCGCCAACCTTCGTAGGTACGATATCAAGCTCAACCCCGCCAAATGTTCATTCGGCGTTCCCAGCAGAAAGTTACTCGGTTTCTTCGTTTCTGAACGAGGGATCGATGTCAACCCCGAAAAGATCGGGACCATCGTCCGAATGGAGAGGCCAATCAGAATACACGATGTTCAACGGCTCATAGGTTGCCTAGTGTCTTTGAGCAGGTTCATCAGTCGACTCGGCGAAAAAGCACTTCCTCTGTACCGACTCATGAAGGAATCAGATACTTTCTAGTGGACAGATGAATCCCAAGTCGCATTCGACGACCTCAAAGTCCTACTTTCCACCCAACCGGTTCTTACTGCTCCGCTCAGTAAAGAGCCCCTTCTTCTGTATATCGCGGCTACAAATCAAGTCGTCAGTACTGTTCTTACAGTCGAACGAGAAGAAGAAGGCAAAGCATACAAAGTTCAGTAGCCAGTGTACTACGTCTCCGAAGTCCTGACTCCTTCCAAGCAGAGGTATCCCCACTATCAAAAACTTATTTACGGGATTTACATGACTGCAAAGAAGGTGGCCCATTATTTCCATGACCACTCGGTGTCTGTCGTTTCTGATGCTCCATTGTCGGAAATTCTCCACAATCGAGACGCGTCAGGCCGAGTGGCGAAGTGGGCGATGGAGATGTTGTACTGTGATATCAAGTTCGAGGCCAAGAAAGCTATTAAGTCTCAAGCTTTGGCTGACTTCATAGCAGAATGGGTAGAACAACTGCAACCGACCCACATCTACTCGGCCCATTGGACAATGTTCTTCGATGGGTCCAAGATGTTGAATGGCTCCGGCGCTGGCGTTGTGATCATATCGCCAAAGGGCGACAAGCTCAAGTACGTGCTACAGATACACTTTGATTCCTCCAACAACGAGGCAGAGTATGAAGCTCTCCTCTACGGGTTGCGTATGGCCATCTCACTCGGCGTCCGTCGCCTGATGATCTACGGCGATTCGGATCTGGTGGTCAATCAAGTGATGAAAGAGTGGGATGTGAGGAACCCCACCATGACTACATACTGCAATGCAGTAAGGAGGCTTGAGAAGAAGTTGGAAGGTCTAGAACTTCACCATGTTCCAAGATTGAAAAACCAAGCAGCTGATGAGTTGGCAAAACTCGGATCCACTCGGAGACCAGTCCCGAGTGACCTCTGCCTCGAGCACCTCCACCTTCCCTCAGTCAAAGAAGATCCTTTCACAGAGGAGCCGGTACAACCAAAGAGTTCAACGGATCCGACTGCAGTCGATGTACCTGCTGTGGTTGACCTGGTCATGGAGATTCTTGCCGTCATCCCCGATTGGACTGTGCCGATCATTGCATATATCCTGAGGCAGGAACTACCAGAAGAAGAAGTCCAGGCCAGGCAGATAGTCCGCAGGTCGAAGTCGTTCAATCTCATTGATGGCCAATTGTACAAAGAAAGTATCTCAGGCGTTCTTCAACGATGCATCTCCCCAGAGGAGGGGCAGTTGATTCTGGAGGATATTCACTCGGGGACCTGCGGTCATCACGCTTCTTCAAGAGCAATCGTCGCCAAGGCATTCAGGGCTGGTTTCTTCTGGCTGCAGGCTAACAAGATGGCTAAAGATATGGTTGACCAATGTGAGGGCTGCCAGTTCTACTCCAATAAGTCCCACAAGCCGACGTCTGCGTTGAAGATGATCCCTCTCGTGTGGCCGTTTGCTGTTTGGGGATTAGATACAGTCGGACCATTCAAGACAGGCCAAGGTGGATACACACATCTGTTGGTGGCAGCCGACAAGTTCACGAAATGGATCAAAGCGAAGCCCATCAAGAAGCTCGACGCCTCAACAGCCGAGTTTGTCAGGGACATCATCTTCAGATTCGGTGTACCTCACAGCATAATCGCGGACAACGGAACAAACTTTGACTCGGACAGATTCAAAGGTTTCTGTACATGCCAAGGCATCCGATTGGATTTTGCTTCCGTAGTGCATCCTCAGTCCAATGGACAAGCAGAGGGGAAAACGGACTTATTTTGCAAGGTTTGAAGCCCCGACTCCTGCGAGAGATAGGACATGCTGCTGGCGCTTGGGCTACCGAGCTACCTTCAGTGCTTTGGGGACTTCGCACAACCCCGAACAGATCTACAGGGCGATCACCGTTCTTTCTTGTTTATGGAGCAGAAGCGGTCCTTCCGAGTGACTTGCTTCACAATGCGCCACGTGTCGAACTCTTCTCCGAAGCCGAAGCAGAACAAGCAAGCCAAGACGGAGTGGATCTTCTGGAGGAGGAGCGCGAGATGGCACTAACTCGCTCAACCATTTATCAACAAAATCTGCGGCGTTTTGATGCGCGCCACGTCAGAAGTCGCACGTTCCAAGCAGGCGACCTGGTGCTCCGAGTGGATCAGCAAAGACCTCACAAGTTGGCTCCGGCCTGGGAAGGACCCTTCATCATCTCCAAGGTGCTGAACAACGGAGCATACAGACTATACAACATCGAGAGGGAGACAGACGAGCCGCGTGCATGGAACGGAGATCTCCTGAACCGCTTCTACACCTGACCGTCGACTGAAGCAATGTAAAGAACAAGTATTGGTGAAATAATATAAAGCACATTGAGTTTTTTGCAGGTTCAAAGTTCTTCCGCAGTCGCAGACTCCGGTCTCAAAAAAAAAACTTTGCTGCGATCCAGAATCGCCTAAGTATTAACTTTCTCCGAGTGTGCACTTCACGTCACACTCGGGGGCTTAGCTGCGATCCAGCATCGCCTAAGTATTAACTTTCTCCGAGCGTGCACTTAACGTCACATTCGGGGACTTAGCTGCGATCGAGAATCGCCTAAGTATTAACTTTCTCCGAGTGTGCACTTAACGTCACACTCGGGGGCTTAGCTGCGATCCAGAATCGCCTAAGTATTAACTTTCTCCGAGTGTGCACTTCATGTCACACTCGGGGGCTTAGCTGCGATCGAGAATCGCCTAAGTATTAACTTTCTCCGAGTGTGCACTTCATGTCACACTCGGGGGCTTAGCTGCGATCCAGAATCGCCTAAGTATTAACTTTCTCCGAGTGTGCACTTAATGTCACACTCGGGGGCTTAGCTGCGATCCAGAATCGCGTAAGTATTAACTTTCTCCGAGTGTGCACTTAACGTCACACTCGGGGGCTTAGCTGCGATCCAGAATCGCCTAAGTATTAACTTTCTCGGAGTGCGCACTTCACGTCACACTCGGGGGCTTAGCTGCGATCCAGAATCGCCTAAGTATTAACTTTCTCCGAGTGTGCACTTAACGTCACACTCGGGGGCTTAGCTGCGATCCAGAATCGCCTAAGTATTAACTTTCTCCGAGTGTGCACTTCACGTCACACTCGGGGGCTTAGCTGCGATCCAGAATCGCCTAAGTATTAACTTTCTCCGAGTGTGCACTTAATGTCACACTCGGGGGCTTAGCTGCGATCCAGAATCGCCTAAGTATTAACTTTCTCCGAGTGTGCACTTAATGTCACACTCGGGGGCTTAGCTGCGATCCAGAATCGCCTAAGTATTAACTTTCTCCGAGTGTGCACTTAACGTCACACTCGGGGGCTTAGCTGCGATCCAGAATCGCCTAAGTATTAACTTTCTGCGAGTGTTCACTTAACGTCACACTCGGGGGCTTAGCTGCGATCCAGAATCGCCTAAGTATTAACTTTCTCCGAGTGTGCACGGCTTAGCTGCGATCCAGAATCGCGTAAGTATTAACTTTCTCCGAGTGTGCACTTAACGTCACACTCGGGGACTTAGCTGCGATCCAGAATCGCCTAAGTATTAACTTTCTCCGAGTGTGCACTTAACGTCACACTCGAGGACTTAGCTCCGATCCAAAATCGCCTAAGTATCAACCTTCTCCGAGTGTACACTTGACGTCACACTCGAAGACTTAGAGAATTCCAGGACCCTCAATGAGGCTCATGCAGATGTCAAAACAACTGTCATGTTCCGAATGTTTGCCTTTGGCTTCACCAAGAAATGCCAAACAAAAACTCGAGTCAGCATTGCAAGAGAAGAGCAAAAGATTCGATTCAAAGTTCAACCAAAGATAGTGGCTCGGTGTGGATCAAGCTTACCCACACCGAAACAAGAATGTGACGGCCAACAGCAGTGGCCAAAGTTTCTTACAGATAAACACTCGGCATACCGAGGATAAAAGTATTTTTACGCATCATCTGGATTAACACCAGGACTGGAGGGATCTACGAACGTGTGCAGATCAATACCATCGGCGATGCGGGTGGCACTTTCAAGGAAGGTTTCCATGAAGTCTTCGAATCAAAGTTTCTTCATGTTGGCAACCTTCAACGTCTTCAGTTTTTCCTCGCGCACCTCCTTGCAATGGACTCGGACCAGGGACAGAGCAACATCTGCACCACAATGGGCTGCCGATTTTTTCCACGACTGAACTCGGTTCGGAATCTCCTCCAGTCGGGTCATCAGGTTCTCCATCTCCTGCCGCGACTCATCTTCTGGCCAAAGCTCCTTGTCGATTCGGCCGACGACTTCACTCAATCAACTGATGAAAGGACCAACTTTGCCCACGCGGATGTGCGCACGGAGCAGATCCCGATTGGCGTCCTCGCCGAGTGGAACGTTTTCGAGAATCGACCGCTCCACATCGGCTGCTTCAGCTTCGGCGTCAAAGCAAAAATATGTGACAACAGGACAAGTAGACAATAAGTGCCGAGTGTGACGCGCATAACACAAGCACTCAAAAAAAGCAGGACTTACCAGCCAGACGCGTCATCATCTGCCGAGCCGAGTCGCTGACGTATTTCTCCTATGCTATGCACCGTTTGTTCAGCACGTCCATCTGACCCATCAGAGCAGTTCGTTGTTTCCCCATCTTTTCCACTTCCTCAGTCAACACCTTGTTCGCTTCCCGAGCCTGCTCCAATGATTCTCTCGTCCCTCCACAACATCCTTCATGCCAGCCATTGCGAGCATGGCCGCATCAAGCTCACCAGCGAGCTGATTCTTCTCCGCCCTGAGAGTCTCATAGGCTGTCCCCATTTCACAGGTTTTCTGCCACCAAACACCAAGGGACAATCAGAAAATTCAACAATAAAAGTCTAAGTTCTTCAGACCCCTGCCGACGCAAGCAGTCGACTGCGGTCTCGGGGACTACACCCAGTGTATTCACTAAGAGTGACCCCACTGGCATGCAACTCAAGCAGGCCCGCCCTATTGAGCTGCATGTTACCTCCTACACCTACGAGGCCAATACTACCCGACCTGAGTACAACTTACTCTCGGAGACTCTTACAGTAAGTGCACTCCGAGTGCCACAACTGCTAGCCGTCGGTCATGTTATTTACAGACCTGGCCAAAGCAAAGACAATATGTATAAAGACAACTGCCGGTGCAAGCACTCGACAGAAGTCTCGGGGACTACACCCACTGGGTTCACTCAGAGTGAACCCATTGCAAACAACAGCTGCTATCCAAAAACACCCAGTGGGTTACAAGAGAAAAGTAAATACTTACTAGCCCACTTACTCGGATATCATCCCGCAGCTCCAAGCTCTGCTGGTACAAGGACGCGACGGAGTCATAGGCCCTCTTGGCTTCCCCAGCCATCAGCTCCGCCTGCACCATGGCTCCCTTGGCCGCTCCCACCTGCTCCTCCGGGAGACGCTGGATGTTGAACTCGACATTCAACGAGCCTGGCATCGTCGGAAGTTCCTGAGGCATCCCGAGGTCCGCTCCAGTCAGCACCTCAACCACCAGCGCCGGTTCAGTCGGCGGCACGTAGGCGGCGAGAGAAACAACAGGCGGGGCAGCCTCAAGAACGGGCTCCGCAGTCTATTCAGCTCTCCCCTGATCGCCCTCGTCCACGCAAATCGCCCCTGATAGACCGAACGACGCAAGATCTCGGAAAAAGAAAGAGGCAGAACCTATGATAGAATAAAACACTCGAAGTCACTACAACGCACCTGGCTGGGACGAGACGACGTTGTCCGTGTCCATGGGGTCATCTTCTTGGCGCCCCGGAGAGGTGGCAGAAGTAGCAACTCTGTCGAGTGAAATCCATTCGACAAATGAAAAAGAATTCACTTGGATATCAGATGAAATTAGAAAGTCGATACACTTACGTGGAGGTGACGGGGACAACAACCCTCATCTGCGGCAGAGCCTTCCGAGGTTCGGACCCACTCGGTTTGGCCGCCCTGGAAGACTGACCCGCGGGCTCAGCGGCAGCATCCCTGGCCCTTTTGGTGCTCTGAGCACTCGGGACCACCGGGGAAGTGGGCGGAGCACTCGAAGATGCCGGAGGGGCCGAGGGGACGGCAGGCTCGTGTCCGCGCTTGGTCCGATGCTCTGTTTGCGGAGGCGGCGAGTCCTGCTCTTCGTCTTCCTCCTCTTCCTCGCTAGTCTCTTCCTCCGACTCCCCGCCGTCGGAAACATATTCAGCGCTCTCCACGTTGCCCTCCTGGCTACCTTCCTCCTCCTCGGCCGGGTTCCCGTTCGAGACGGGTGAAAACCAGTTGGTCCACTCCTGCATAAAATTCAGTCGGCGACATCAGACGTCACACAGAGATTCAAGCAAACTATAAGATTAAGACAGTTAGGAGCACTCGACAAGTGCCACTCACCTGATTCGGAGGAGGATTATCCGCGCAGAAGGGCTTCACTCGCCGAGATCCTTTGGGATTCTCGCAGGGGCCTGTGATCTGGAGCACCCACGAGGTCACCCTCTCCTCAGTCACGCCCACAACATTGGTCCGAGTGGAATCCTTGGGCCCCGTATAATGCCACATGGCATGGTCGCGAGCTTGCAGGGGTTGGATACGCCGACCGAGGAAGACCTCCAGCAAGTCTATGCCAGTGACCCCCTCCTGATGACATCTACGAGCGCCCCGACCAGAGGCTGGATGTCGTTCTTCTCCGCCCCCGTGAGCGCGAGTTGCTTAGGTGGGGCAGGCCGATCTAAGCTAAAGGGAGGCAGCCCTGTCGAAGCATTCGGACAGGCGATATCCTGGCTGTAGAACCACGTCGACTGCCAGTTCCTGACCGACTCACTCAGCTGGAGGGCAGGATAACTGCTCTGACTCTTTTTCTGGAAACCTAGACCCCCGCAGAGCTGGAGAAGATGTGCTTTATCATCCGACTGGCTAAGTCGTTCGATGGTCTGGGATCTAGCAGAAAATATGTGCTTGAACTGCCCCCAATGGGGAGGACAGCCAATGAAACACTCGCACAGAACTATAAAGGCAGAAAGATGGGCAATGGCGTTCGGGGGAAAGTGGTGAAGTTGTGCCCGGAAGTGATTCATGATGCCGTTGAAGAAAGGATGCGGAGGCAAGGAGAAACCTCGATAGACGTGGCTGAGAAGCAAGACGCACTCCCCCTCCCGGGGCGCCGGCTCGACCTCGTTCTCCGCCGGCAGCCTCCAAGTCTTGTGCACGATCATCCCGTGCTTGACGAGCTGCAGCAGATCCCCCTCCGTCACCGTGGAGGGGAGGAAGTCGCCTTGAATTCACCCCGCCGGCAGCGGCCGCTGCCGCCACTGAGCAGGAGCTGCCGCCTTCCCCTTCTTCTTCCTCGCCTCCATCTTGCTCGTCTGACCCTTGGTCATGGCGGAAACTGCGAACCCGCGGGAGGAAGGGGGAGAGAAGAGAGTAGAGGCGCTGGAGGTGGCGAGAGAGACGGAGCAGGCGAAGGCAAGAGATTCGGCGAGCGTAACGAAGAACCCTCGCCGCCGGGATTTAAGTAGGGTTCCGACTGGGTCGCTGGCAGGTAGGCCCGAAACCTTATCCCCCGACCCACCGTGGCGATATTAGTGGAGAGGTTGAAGGCGCAAGAATCGAGGCATCAGGCGCTACTCGAGCGCGATGGCGTCATCCCCGCTGAGCGCGTGGAACCCGAAATTTGAGATCCCGGAAAATCCGCCGCTGTGAGTTGACCGGTCGCGTCAAAAGATGCCGCAGAAGCACTCAGCTTCCGAGAGTCTGATTCGCGAGTACTTCCACTCGGATCGTTGGTCAGAAAAGATAAAATGGATCGAGGCAAGCAACGCCCAAGCTAAATCTGTTCCATTCGGATCCAAACTTCAAGCACCGCTTCGTCGTTTCAACCCCAATCCATTCGGGGACTAATGATGGGGTCATAGTCCTAGGGTAGGGTCATAGGCCTGTCATGTAGGTCCTACCCAAGGACTACCCCTCACAAAGGACAAGGCCCTTAGTCAGTCCCGACTGAATTAAGGAGCCCCCGTCATCCAGTCGGTAACAGGTCTTCGACCATCCAATCGGAGACAAGCATTCAGAGGATATCAAGCTAACCGACTGGATACACTCGGTACATCGTAACATCTCTGGAGGGAAACAGTCGTACGTTTCTGGGTGCGTTTATTAGCATTTAGAGCATACGTTACCCATAACGTACGCATTCAATCCCCACTACTCCACCCCTGTACCAGAACCGTTGTGGAGGGGAGCGTACTCTATATAAGCCACCCTCCCTCACTGGTAGAGGGGTTAGCAACTCATTGTATTCCATATTTCCACTCGACAATAAGCTTCCTGAGCACTGAGACGTAGGGCTATTACCTCCACCGCAGAGGGGCCTGAACTCATACAACCTCGCCGTAGCTAAGGCTCTGCCCATCCTTTTCGTACCCTACACATCTACTGCCAGGCTTATACCCAGGACACAATCCATTGCACACACTCCACATGCTTATAGCTAAAGCAAAGCCTTTACCGCGCATATCATAGATGCTATGATGAAATCTCTTCAAGAGAAGCTCGAACTAGAAGTCTCTATACCTAGAAAACTTCCTGATGACTGGGAACCTACTATCAAAATCAAGACCAAAAACTATGAGTGCAATGCTTTGTGTGATTTGGGTGCTAGTGTTTCCGCGATTACAAAGTCTTTATGTGATATTCTTGGTTTTCATGAGATTGAAGAGTGTTCTCTTAATTTGCATCTTGCGGATTCTACTGTCAAGAAACCCATGGGGAGGATCGATGATGTTCTTATTGTTGCAAATAAGAATTATGTACCCATGGATTTCATTGTACTTGACATAGATTGCAATCCTTCATGTCCCATTATTCTTGGTAGACCTTTCCTAAGGACTATTGGTGCTATCATCGATATGAAGGAAGGGAATATTAGATTTCAATTTCCTTTAAAGAAGGGCATGGAGCATTTTACTAGAAAGAAAATAAGATTGCCTTATGAATCTATGATGAGGGATACCTATGGTTTGAGCACCAAAGATGACTATACGTGATTTCATCACCTTTCGCCTAGCTAAGAGTGTTAAACAAAAGCGCTTGTTGGGAGGCAACCCAACGAATTTATCCTTTTTCTTTCTGTTTTGTGTTTTCAACACTTCCATAATTCTGTTATGATTGTTCTTTTCTGTTTCTTTTTGCGTTTGTGCCAAGCAAAACCGTTATGATTTGTCTCGGGGATGATCGTTTGGTCATGCTGGAAAAGACAGAAACTTTCTGCTCACGAAACGAATTTTCATTTTTTTCTGTAAGATATTTTGAGTTGAATCTTTTTGACGCTGATTTCTACGCAAATTCTTCAGACTGTCATAATTTGTCAGAATTTTTGAAGTACCATAGGTATACAAAATATACAGATTTCTACAAACTGGTCTTCTGTTAACAGATTCTGTTTTTGTTGTGTTGGTTGCTTATTTTGATGAAACTATGGATAGTATCAGGGGGTATTAGCCATGGAAGATTGAAAATACAGTAACCCAACATCAGCACAAGTAGAATTTAAGTTTTCTATAGTACCCAAGGAAGTGGTGGTTTGCGTTCTCATACTAATGTTATCACGAGTTTCTGTTTAAGTTTCGTGTTGCTAAGTTTTCAAGTTTTCGGTGAAGTTCTTATGGACAAAAAGATAAAGAGTGGCAAGAGCTCAAGCTTGGGGATTCCCAAGGTACCCCAAGAGATTCAAGGATTCTGTAAAAGCCTAAGCTTGGGGATGCCCTGGGAAGGCATCCCCTCTCTCGTCTTCAAGCCATCGGTAACGTTACTTAGGGCTATATTTTTATTCACCACATGTTATGTGTTTTTGCTTGGAGCGTCTTGTATGTTAGGAGTATTTTTTTTTTTTGTGTCACAATCATCCTTGCTGCAATCCTAGAGAGAGAGACATGCACTCACCGTGATATTGTCGAGCTTCACTTATATATTTTGGTAGACAATTCAGCTCACATGGGCTTCACTTATATCTTTTGAGCTAGATACTTTTGCTCTATGTGCTTCACTTATATCTTTTAGAGCACAGCGGTGCGTGCCTTGGTAGTTGATCTATGCTTTGAAAGTAGTCTCAAAAGGGGTAGTTATCCAAAGGGATACGAAAACTTCCACCTTCATGTGCATTGAATAGTTAGAGAAGTTTGATTCATCTCAAATAGTTTTGAGTTGTGGTTATGGTAATATTGAAGTCATGCTAGTAAGGTGTTGTGGATCTAGAAATACTTGTGTTTAAGTTAGTGATTCCCATAGCATGCACATATGGTGAACCGCTATGTGATGAAATCTGAGCATGATTAGTCTATTGATTGTCATCCTTTGCGTGGCGGTCAGGATCGTGCGATGGTTTATACCTACCAACCCTTCCCCTAGGAGTATGTGTTGAATGCTTTGTTTCGATTACTAATAAAACTTCTGCAGCAAGTATATGAGTTCTTCATGACTAATGTTGAGTCCATGGTTTAGATTCACTTTCACCTTCGACCATCACTATCTTCCTAGTGTCCTGCAACTTTCGCCGGTACACAAAACCCACCATTAGCCTCCCTCAAAACAGCCACCATACCTACCTACTATGGCTTTTTCAAAGTCATTCCGACATATATTGCCATGCAACTACCACCCTGACCTATGCCACCATGCCTACATTTCCATTGCATGATGGTAAGACAGCTAGCATGATGTTTCCATTGATGTCTATGCCATGCTAGATCTTTGCCACGGTATAGTACCGAAGGCATTCCATATAGAGTCATAGTTGCTCTAAGTTTTGACTTGAAAGTGTGATGATCATTATTAATGGAGCATTGTCCCATGTGAGGAAATAAAAGAGTCCAAAGAAGCCCAACAAAAAAAAGAGTCCAAAGATCCCACCAAATAAAAAAAATGAGAGAAAAAGAGAGAAGGGACAATGCTACCACTTTTTTCCACACTTGTGCATATTAAGCACCATGATCTTCATGATTGAGAGTCTCTCGTTTTTTCACCACCATATCGCTAGTGGGAAATTTTCATTATATAACTTGGCTTGTATATTCCAATGATAGGCTTCCTCAAAATTGCCTTAGGTCTTCGTGAGCAAGCAAGTTGGATGCACACCCACTAGTTTTCTTTAAGAGCTTTCACATACTCGTAGCTCTAGTGCATCATTTGTATGGCAATACCTACTCATTCACATTGATATCTATTGATGAGCATCTCCACATCTCATTGATATGCCTAGTTAATGTGACTATCTTCTCCTTTTTTGTCTTGCAACCTCCACCACACTCCACACCATCTATAGTGCTATAACCATGGCTCACGCTCATGTATCGCGTGAGAGTTGAAAAGGTTTGAGAAAGTAAAGGTGTGAAACAATTACTTGGCCAATACCGGGGTTGTGCACGATTTAAATTCGTTGTGCAATGATGATAGAGCATAGCCAGACTATATGCTTTTGTAGGGATAACTTTCTTTTGGCCTTATTATTTTGAAAGTTCATGATTACCTTGCTAGTTTGCTTGAATTATTATTGTTTCCACATCAATAGCAAACTATTGTTTTGAATCTAATGGATCTAAACATTAACGTCACATAAGAGTAATTACAAAGGACACCTATGCTAGGTAGCATGAAAGCATCAAAAATTCATTATTTATCACTTCCCTACTCGAGGACAAGCAGGAGTTAAGCTTGGGGATGCTTGATGCGTCTCAACGTATCTATAATTTTTGATGGTTTCACGCTGTTATCTTGTCATCTTTGGATGTTTTATGTCCCTTTTATATCTTTTTTTGGGACTAACTTATTAATTCAGTTCCAAGTGCCACTTCCTTTTTTGTGTGTGTTTTTGACTCTTTTGGAACGGAGTCCAAACGGAATAAAAACCCCGACATGATTTTTTCCCGAACGGAAGAAGATCAGGGGGCCTCTCGGCCAAGCCAGGTGGGCTCCAGGGAGCCCACAAGCTCCCACTCCGCCACCAGGGGGAAGCGGCGGTGTCAGGGCTTGTGGCCTCCCTGGCCGCCCCCTGACCTAGATCCTTGGCCTATATATTCCCAAAAATTCAGCAAAAAATCAGGGGAGCCTCGAAAATACTTTTCCGCCGCCGCAAGCTTCCGTTTCCGCGAGATCTCATCTGGAGACCCTTCCCGGCGCCCTGCCGGAGGGGACTTTGGAGTTGGAGGGCTTCTTCATCATCATCATCGCCCCTCCAATGACTCGTGAGTAGTTCACTTCAGACCTACGGGTTCGTAGTTAGTAGCTAGATGGCTTCTTCTCTCTCTTGGATCTTTAATACAAAGTTCTCCATGATCTTCATGGAGATCTATCCGATGTAATCTTCTTTGGCGGTGTGTTTGTCGAGATCCGATGAATTGTGGATTTGTGATCAGATTATCTATGATATATATTTGAGTCTTTGCTGATTTCTTTTATGCATGATTTGATATCCTTGTAAGTCTCTCCGAGTCTTGGGTTTTGTTTGGCCAACTAGATCTATGATTCTTGCAATGGGAGAAGTGCTTGGTTTTGGGTTCTATCATGTGGTGACCTTTCCCAGTGACCGTAGGGGCAGCAAGGCACACATTAAGTAGTTGCCATCAAGGGTAACAAGATGGGCTCTGTCATTTATATGAGATTGTCCGTCTACATCATGTCATCTTGCTTAAGGCATTACTCTGTTCTTTTGGACTTAATACACTAGATGCATGCTGGATAGCGGTCGACGTGCGGAGTAATAGTAGTAGATGCAGAAAGTATCGGTCTACTTGTTTTGGACGTGATGCCTATAGATAGAATCATTGCCATAGATATCATCACGACTTTGCGCGGTTCTATCAATTGCTCGACAGTAATTTGTTCACCCACCGTCTACTTGCTTTCATGAGAGAAGCCACTAGTAAACACGACGGCCCCCGGGTCTATTCACATCCATCGTTTACACCTCCGCTTTTACTTTGCTTTGTTACTTTGTTGCTTTCAGTTCTCACTTAGCAAACAATCTATAAGGGATTGTGTTGGAATTATGCCCTAGAGGCAATAATAAATATAGTTATTATTATAATTCCTGTATCAAGATAATCTTTTATTATCCATGCTATAATTGTATTGAATGAAGACTCATTTACATGTGTGGATACATAGACAAAACACCGTCCCTAGCAAGCCTCTAGTTGGCTAGCCAGTTGATCAAAGATAGTCAGTGTCTTCTGATTATGAACAAGGTGTTGTTGCTTGATAACTGGATCACGTCATTAGGAGAATCACGTGATGGACTGGACCCAAACTAATAGACGTAGCATGTTGATCGTGTCATTTTGTTGCTACTGTTTTCTGCGTGTCAAGTATTTATTCCTATGACCATGAGATCATATAACTCACTGACACCGGAGGAATACTTTGTGTGTATCAAATGTTGCAACGTAACTGGGTGACTATAAAGATGCTCTACAGGTGTCTCCGAAGGTGTTGGTTGAGTTATTATGGATCAAGACTGGGATTTGTCACTCCGTGTGACGGAGAGGTATCTCGGGGCCCACTCGGTAATACAACATCACACACAAGCCTTGCAAGCAATGTGACTTAGTGTAAGTTACGGGATCCTGTATTACGGAACGAGTAAAGAGACTGGCGGTAAACGAGATTGAAATAGGTATGCGGATACTGACGATCAAATCTCGGGCAAGTAACATACAAAAGGACAAAGGGAATGACATACGGGGTTATATGAATCCTTGGTACTGAGGTTCAAACGATAAGATCTTCGTAGAATATGTAGGATCCAATATGGGCATCCAGGTCCCGCTATTGGATATTGACCGAGGAGTCTCTCGGGTCATGTCTACATAGTTCTCGAACCCGCAGGGTCTGCACACTTAAGGTTCGACGTTGTTTTATGCGTATTTGAGTTATATGGTTGGTTACCGAATGTTGTTCGGAGTCCCGGATGAGATCATGGAAGTCACGAGGGTTTCCGGAATGGTCCGGAAACGAAGATTGATATATAGGATGACCTCATTTGATTACCGGAAGGTTTTCGGAGTTACCGGGAATGACGAATGGGTTCCGGGAGTTCACCGGGGGGGGGGGGGGTGGGGGGTAACCCACCCCGGGGAAGCCCATAGGCCATAAGGGTGGCGCACCAGCCCTTAGTGGGCTGGTGGGACAGCCCATAAGGGCCCTATGCGCCATACAAAGAAAAATCAAAGAGAAAGAAAAAAAAGGGAGGTGGGAAGGAAGGGAAGGACTCCCACCCACCAAACCAAGTCCAACTCGGTTTGGGGGGGGGAGTCTTCCCCCCTTGGCTCGGCCGACCCCCTTGGGGCTCCTTGAGCCCCAAGGCAAGGTCCCCTCCCTCTCACCTATATATACGGAGGTTTTAGGGCTGATTTGAGAGGACTTTTCCACGGCAGCCCGACCACATACCTCCACGGTTTTTCCTCTAGATCGCGTTTCTGCGGAGCTCAGGCGGAGCCCTGCTGAGACAAGGTCATCACCAACCTCCGGAGCGCCATCACGCTGCCGGAGAACTCTTCTACCTCTCCGTCTCTCTTGCTGGATCAAGAAGGCCGAGATCATCGTCGAGCTGTACGTGTGCTGAACGCGGAGGTGCCGTCCGTTCGGTACTAGATCGTGGGACTGATCGCGGGATTGTTCGCGGGGCGGATCGAGGGACGTGAGGACGTTCCACTACATCAAACGCGTTCACTAACGTTTCTGCTGTACGATCTACAAGGGTACGTAGATCACTCATCCCCTCTCGTAGATGGACATCACCATGATAGGTCTTCGTGCGCGTAGGAAAATTTTTGTTTCCCATGCAACGGGAAACTTCTGGTGCCATTGATACAATCGTTAGGAATAGTTTGCCGTCAACAGATCATTTCTGACACCGTTGTTATCATATTACTTTGCTACTACTACTCTGCTTGCAGATACTAATCTTTCAGGTGTGGTTGACTCTGACATATTCAGCTGCTAATACTCGAGAGTATCCTCTCACCTCCTGCCTGGCGAATCAACAAATTTGGGTCGAATACTCTACCCTCGAAAACTACTGCGAACCCACGCGCTGGTGGGCCATCAACAACATTCTTCTAGTTTCGTTGCCGGGGAGTGCTACCAGCATTCTTCTAGTGTTGTTGCAGGGGAAGGTCTGTTGTCACAGAGACAACATATTTCTGGCACCGCTGCCGGGGAGGCATCAAGTCAGGAATAGTTGCACGTCAACACCCGTACAGAAGTCCGGCCGAGGTTTCCGCCACGGCCCCAAACGATGTGCGCAGGGTTCCCAAGCCCACCATCCGGGTGCCACTTGGTACACCGTGCCACTGCCTACCGCTTCATAGCCCACCTCTAAGTTCAGCGCTACGCACGGCCTCCAGCATGACTATAAACACCAGAAACTACTTGCAACTCCTGGACCGAGTACTAAGCGATTAATAAGTCGAGAGGGTCAGTTAAGTATCCCAGCGTGTGGTAGTATCTAGTCTTGGATTACATAAACGGAACTCGGTTCCTAAGGACGGTTCCAATGAAACAACCCGCCAAGTACTCCTACATAGCCTTTCACCGGTACCTTTACCAAATCAGGTTCAACACACGACCTTTAACAACTGAACACATTCTCACGATCCTGTTCATCACCCAGATGACAGACCATACACAACTCTAAGCATAGCATGCATAGCAGGATAAGGCACATCATGGCTCAAGCATCTACCAGGTATGCTAGGTTGCAAGGTTCAGCTATTTACTGTGACAAGGACAGGTCATGCAAAGGAAGTGGGTTCAACTAACATGGCAAAAGCACTTAAAGCATTTTATCCTAATGCAATAAATAAGAGTAGGAGCGAGAACATGGGATTTATCGGGATGATCAAAATGGTTGCTTGCCTTGTTGCTCGGCAAAGGGGTGATATCCGTCAGTCGGATAATCATACATATCTGGAGGGGCGGAGCCTACCGGAATAACAACAATCAATCAATATCAAACATATGCAAATAAATGATGCATGAAATGCAATGTAGCATGGTTTGAGATGACCAACAGAACCCTTTGGGGTGATCTTGATTTGAAATCATAATTCAAATATCATTTGAATTATAATTTATTACATTCTTTTAATTGATTTGACCTCATGCTGTTTCATAACTTTGTTTTTCATGCATGAAAATAGCACCATTGGATTGGTTGAATTTTTCTCATCCATTTACATATATTATATGTCAAATTTGGTGTTATATTTAATTTTCTATGAATTTCCAAATTTTTGAACTTATTCTGGAATTATTTTTAAACGGAAAAGCCTTTATTGCATCAGCATGACATCAGCAGGTCCAACTGGCCGTTGAGTGGGACCCACTGGTCAGTGACTCCGGCCAGTTTTAATTTAGATTTAACTTAATTAGTTAATTAACAGAGGAGGACCCACCTGTCAGTGTCTATTTAAGTTAACTAAATAAGTTATTTTTAATTATTACTAAACTTAATTAGCCAGGGGCTGGCCCCACCTGTCATAGGCTCACGGGGGTTAGATCCACCCGCGGCGAGGTCGATCTCGCCGGCAGTGAGCCTTCGGCGACCACCAGAACGGAGGAGGCGCTCGGAAATGCATCTCCGATGACCAAACGCACGACGGAGGGCACCAAACGAACCAGCGCACAGCCGTGGTTCCATTTCTGCAAAGACCCGAAGCTAAGATGGCCGGAGATGACGCCGACGACGAGCTTGGCGGCGGCCGAAGCTCGGGCATCATCGGGGTCATCGAAACAGAGGGCATCACGCGCGGGGCTGGGCTCCTACAACATCTATGCGACGCACTGAAGCCATTGGTGGCCTTAGAATGACCAGCCGATCACCGGAGATCTACCGGCGACGAGGTCCCGCGGCGGATCTCGTCGGGCTCCGGTGGAATCGAGGCCTAGAGGAAGGGATCGAGGGGGAAAACTTAGGGGAAAGGACCCTGAGCTCACGGGGAGTGCAGAGGCGTCGAGAGTAGGCGCGGGGATGGCCTGAGGAGGGAGAACGACGACGGCGAAGCTGTGGTGACCCGAGGAAGAAGATGGCGGCTTCACGGCATCTTAGGGGTTCTTGGCGTCGCGCGAGTAGCTGGGGAGCTTCAGGGAGCGAAGGCGAATCCGTTGCGTGGCTCACGTGAGAGGGAGAGGGACAGGAGCGACGGCGAGCTCAAGCTTGAACTTGCGGTCATGGCGGCCGAGAGGGGGAGAGAGAACAGAGCGAATGGGGAGGGGATGAGCTCGGGGAGGCCTCGGGGAACTTATCCCCGTTCGTGCCAGCGCGACGCGGTGGCCAGGCAGGCACGCAGCTGCGTGGGTGTGCTGGGGAATGCGGCGGCCACCTCCTGCTCCGACAGGCAGGAGGAGGACGACACGCTAAGGTGGGCTGGGCCTCAGGTAACCGATAGATAGGATTTTTCCATTTTCTTTCCTTTCTATTTTCTGTTTATTCTTTCTGGCATTTGTTTTATTTTATTTTGGCTCCAAACTATTCCTAAAATTGTTTGAAAAATACAAGGGGGTTAGTTGTAATATTTCCAACCACTCATAAAATTTTCAACATTTTTGGAAACTTTGAATTATTTGAAATCAAATATATAATTGATTTTAGTAGCTTTTAACTTAATTTTAAAAAGTCAAAAGTAGTTTGAAAATAAGTTTCATCTCTTATATTTTGTTTTCAACATTTATCAGAAAAGGCGAACTTTTCTTAAGGCCATTTTGGGTTCATTGATTTGACATCAATTTTGAAATGCTTTTGAATGATGGGTTGCTAGGGTTTTGCTTTGGTTTTCTTGCTTTGCTTTTGGGTTTTCATTTCATTTCCTTGGATGCATTGAAAGAAAACATGAGCACATCTTACTAAACCTAATAGGGATCAGGGATGTGACAACTCACCCCCACTCAAAAGAATCTCGTCCCGAGATTTGTAAGTCGTCGGGAATAGCGCGTGATGGGGTTATAGTCCGAGGGTAGGGTCATAGGCCTGCCCTATAGGTCCTACCCAAGGACTACCCTTCATAGAGGGCAAGGCCCTTAGATAGTTCTGACCGAACTAAGGACCCCCCATCATCCAGTTGGTGACGAGCATTCGGAGCATATTTATCGTACCGACTGAATTCCACTCTGTACATCGTAACCTCCCAGGAGGGCAACGGTCATACGTTTTCATACACCATTATTAGCATTTAAGGCATACGTTACCTGTAACGTAGGCATTTATTCGCCACTATTCCACCCCTGTCCACCGGGTCGTTGTGGAGGGCACCACACTCTATATAAGCCACCCTTCCCCACTGGTGCAGGGGTTGGCATTTACTGTAATCCTATATTCCTCTCGACACTAAGCTCCCAAGAGCACTGAGACGTAGGGCTTTTAGCTCCACCTAAGAGGGGCCTGAACTCATACAACCTCGCCGTAGCTAAGGCTCTGCCCATCCTTTCGTACCCTACACATCTACTGTCAGACTTATACCCATGACAGTTGGCGCCCACCGTGGGGCAGGCGTCTAAGCGACTTCCGGCGAGTTTGCAACTTCACCTTTTCATCATGTCGTCCGGCGGAGATTTATGCATGGGTCGTGAGATCCTCTTCGGCGCACTCTCCTTCATCGTCGATGATTCGGCATGGCTTCGGGATGCGTCTCTCGACGTCGAGGCGCTCCCAAGTCGTGGGGCTACGCACTTCCGTGCCGGTGCTCGCGGCGTCCTTCTTCTCCAGCAATCGGCCCCGGTGTCGATCTTCGCCCCCGTCACGCGCCGCAACAAGCGGTCGCGCCGTCCGCGGCTTCAACGTTGGGTGGGACATGCCCAGGCATGACAGAGCGCGTCTTCTCAAGTGGCGGTCAGGGGTCGCGGATTGCCGATCAGTAGATGGCTATCCTCGAGCTGGATGCGTACAAGAAGACAGCCGACCCCGCTGACTTGATGCGTTCGAAGAAGCCAGCTTCGGAGTTCGCATTCCAGTCGGCGGGCGACACGAAGAAAGTCAGCATCCACCCAACGGACGACACCGCCGCCCCGACGAACATCTCCACCACCCTTGATCCAAAATAGGAAGCCGAGCTCATCCAATTCCTCCGTGAGAACTGGGACATTTTCGCATGGAAGCCCGCTGACATGCCAGGTGTACCCAGGGAGTTGGCTGAGCACCGACTGCATGTGGATCCTCCCGCTCGGCCCGTCCGAGAACACCTGCGTCGGTCCGCCGCGCACAAAAGGAAGGCAATCGGAGAGAAGGTGGCTAAACTTTTGGCAGCCAACTTCATTCGCGAGGTACACCTCTCTGAGTGGCTCGCCAATGTTGTCATGGTGCCCAAGAAGGACAAGTCTCTCCATATGTGCATCGACTTCAAGCATCTCAATAAGGTCTGCCCGAAAGATCATTTCCCGCTCCCCCGCATTGATCAAATTGTTGATTCGACTGCGGGTTGCGAGGGTTTATCATTCCTTGATGCCTATTCGGGCTATCATCAGATCCGTCTGTATGGTCCGGATGAATTAAAAACAGCCTTCATCACCCCATTCGGGTGTTTCTGCTACATCAATATGCCATTCGGTTTGAAGAATGCAGGAGAAACTTTCATGCGCATGATCCAAAAATGCCTCCTTGACCAGATCGGTCGAAATGTCGAGACATATATGGATGATATCGTAGTCAAGTCACGCAATGGTTCCGACCTGCTGACTGACTTGGCAGAAACATTCGCCAACCTTCGTAGGTACGATATCAAGCTGAACACTGCCAAGTGTTCATTCGGTGTTCCAAGCGGAAAGTTACTCGGTTTCTTCGTTTCCGAACGAGGGATCGATGTTAACCCTGAAAAGGTCGGGACCATCGTCCGAATGGAGCGGCCGGTCAGAATACATGATGTTCAAAGGCTCACAGGTTTCCTGGCGGCTTTGAGTAGGTTTATCGCTCGACTCGGCGAGAAGGCGTTACCTCTGTACCGACTCATGAAGAAATCAGATACTTTCGAGTGGACAGACGAAGCCCAAATTGCATTCGACGACCTCAAAGCCCTACTTTCCACCCAGCCGGTTCTTACTGCCCCGCTCCGTAAAGAACCCCTTCTTCTATACATCGCGGCTACAAATCAAGTCGTCAGCACTGTTCTCACAGTCGAACGCGAAGAAGAAGGCAAAGCGTACAAGGTTCAGCGGCCAGTATATTATGTCTCCGAAGTCCTGACTCCTTCCAAGCTGAGGTATCCCCATTATCAAATGCTTATTTATGGGATCTACATGACTGTAAAGAAGGTGGCTCATTATTTCCAAGACCACTCGGTGTCTATCGTTTTTGATGCTCTGTTGTCGGAAATCCTCAACAATCGAGACGCATCAGGCCGAGTGGCGAAGTGGGCTATGGAGATGTTATACTGCGACATCAAGTTCGAAACCAAGAAGGCTATAAAGTCACAAGCTCTGGCTGACTTCATAGCAGAATGGGTAGAACAACACCAACCGACTCACATCTACTCGGCTCATTGGACTATATTCTTCGATGGGTCCAAGATGTTGAATGGCTCCGGCGCTGGCGAAGTGATCATATCGCCAAAAGGTGATAAACTTAAGTATGTGTTGCAGATACGTTTCGATTCTTCCAATAATGAGGTAGAGTATGAAGCTCTCCTTTATGGATTGCGCATGGCCATCACACTCGGCGTCCGTCGCTTGATGGTCTATGGCGATTCAGATTTGGTGGTTAATCAAGTGATGAAGGAGTGGGATGTCAGGAACCCCACCATGACTACATACTGCAACGCAGTAAGGAAGCTCGAGAAGAAGTTTGAAGGTCTAGAACTCCACCACGTTTCGCGACTGAAAAACCAAGCAACTGATGAATTGGCGAAACTTGGATCCACTCGGAGACCGGTCCCGAGTGATGTCTGCCTCGAGCACCTACACCTACCCTCAGTAAAAGAAGATCCTTTCACAGAGGAACCAGTACAACCGAAGACCTCGACAGATCCGACTGAAGTCGAGGTCCCCGCTGTGGTTGATTTGGTCATCAAGATTCTTGCTCTCATCCCCGATTGGACTATGACGTTCATTGCGTACATCCTGAGGCAAGAATTACCAGAAGACGAAGTCCAAACGAGGCAGATCGTCCGCAGGTCGAAGTCCTTCACCGTCATTGATGGCCAGTTGTACAAGGAAAGTGTTTCAGGCATCCTTCAGCGATGCATCTTCCCTGAGGAGGGACAGTTAATCCTGGAAGAAATTCACTCGGGAACCTGCGGCCATCATGCCTCCTCAAGAGCAATCGTTGCCAAAGCTTTCAGAGCTGGCTTCTTCTGGTTGCAAGCGAATGAAATGGCAAAGGATATGGTCGACCGATGCGAAGGCTGTCAGTTCTATTAAAACAAGTCCCACAAGCCAACATCTGCGCTGAAGACAATCCCTCTTGTTTGGTCGTTCACGGTGTGGGGATTAGATACAGTCGGTCCATTCAGAACAGGCCAAGGGGGATTCACTCATCTGTTGGTAGCAGTCGACAAGTTCACCAAGTGGATTGAAGCCAAGCCCATCAAGAAGCTCGACGCCCTTACGACCATCAAGTTTGTCACAGACATCATCGCCAGATTCGGAGTCCCGCACAGCATAATCACTGACAATGGCACAAACTTTTACTCGGACAGATTCAAAGGTTTTTGCACAGGCCAAGGTATCCGAGTGGATTTTGCATCCGTCGCGCACCCCCAAACAAACGGGCAAGCAGAGCGGGCGAATGGACTTATTCTTCAAGGATTGAAGCCTCGACTCCTGCGAGAAGTTGGACATGCCGCCGGCGCATGGGTCACCGAGCTGCCTTCGGTGTTGTGGGGCCTCCGCACAACTCCGAATAGATCTACAGGGCGATCTCCATTCTTCCTCGTTTATGGATCAGAGGCGGTCCTTCCGAGTGACTTGCTTCACAACTCTCCACGAGTCGAACTCTTCTCCAAAGCCGAAGCAGAGCAAACCAGGCAAGACGGAGTGGATCTACTAGAAGAAGAGCACGAGATGGCACTAACTCGCTCAACAATTTATCAACAAGATCTGCGGCGTTTTCACGCATGGCACGTCAGGAGTCGCACATTCCAAGCAGGCGACCTGGTGCTCCGAGTGGAGCAGCAGAGGCCTCACAAGTTGGCTCCCACCTGGGAAGGACCCTTCATCATCTCTAAGGTGCTGAACAACGGAGCATATCGACTTTACAACCTCAACAGGGAAACGAACGAGCCGCGAGCATGGAACGGAGATCTCCTGAAGCGCTTCTATACGTGACCGCCGATGGGGGCAATGTAAAGAACAAGTATTGTTGAAGTAATACAAAGCAGATTGATTTCTTGCAGGTCCAAAGTTCTTCCGCGTTTGCACACTCCGGTCTAAAAAACTCTCTTCGAGTGTGCACTAAAAGTCGCACTCGGAGGCTTAGCTGCGACCCAGAATCGCCTAAGTACAAACTCTCTCTCCGAGTGTGCACTAAAAGTCGCACTCGGAGGCTCAGATGCGACCCAGAATCGCCTAAGTACAAACTCTCTCTTCGAGTGTGCACTAAAAGTCGCACTCGGGGACTTAGCTGCGACCCAGAGTCTCCTAAGTAAAAAACTCGCTCCGAGTGTGCACTAAAAGCCGCACTCGGGGACTTAGCAGCAACCCAGAGGCGCCTAAGTCAAAAACTCACTCCGAGTGCGCACTAAAAGTCGCACTCGGGGACTTAGCTGTGACCCAGAGTCGCCTAATTAAGAAACTCTCTCCGAGTGTGCACTAAAAGTCGCACTCGGAAGCTTAGCTGCGACCCAGAATCGCCTGCGTACAAACTTTCTCTCCGAGTGTGCACTAAAAGTCGCACTCGGGGACTTAGCTGCGACCCAGAGTCGCCTAAGTAAAAAACTCGATCCGAGTGCGCACTAAAAGCCGCACTCAAGGACTTAGCTGCGACCCAGAATCGCCTAAGTACAAACTCGCTCTGAGTGCGCACCAAAAGCCGCACTCAGGGACTTAGCTGCGATCCAGAATCGCCTAAGTACAAACTCGCTCCGAGTGTGCACTAACAGCCGCACTCGGGGACTTAGCTGCGATTCAGAATCGCCTAAGTACAAAACTCGCTCCGAGTGCGTACTAAAAGCCGCACTCGGAGACTTAGCTGCGATCCAAAATTGCCTAAGTAAAAAAGCTTCCTTCGAGTGTATACTTGAGACCCACTCGGAGGCTTAGCAGACCCTCATTGAGGCTCATGTGGATGTGAAGACAACTGACAACTACATGAGTTCAAACTCGCTCCGAGTGCGCACTTCAAGCCGCACTCGGGGACTTAGCTGCGATCCAGAATCGCCTAAGTAAAAAATCTTCCTTCGAGTGTGTCCTTGAGATCCACTCGGAGGCTTAGCAGACCCTCATTGAGTCTCATGTGGATGTGAAGACAACTCACAACTACATGAGTATCAACTCACTCTGAGTGTGCACGAGATGCCGCACTCGGGGACTTAGCTGCGATCCAGAATCGCCTAAGTAAAAAGCTTCCTTCGAGTGTATCCTCGAGATCCACTTGGAGGCTTAGCAGACCCTCATTGAGGCTCATGTGGATGTGAAGACAACTGACAATTACATGCTCCGCATGTTTGCCATTGGCTTCACCAAGAAACGCCAAACAAAAACCACGAGCCAAAATCGTGTCAAAAAAAACTTGGCGAAAGAAGAGCAAAATATTCGATTCGAATTCAAAGTTGGATCGGCTCGGTGTGGATCAAGCTTATCCACACCGAACCACAAATGTGACGGCCAACAGCAGTGGCCAAAGTTTGATACAGATAACACTCGGCATTCCGAGGCAAAAGTGCGTTCACCATAAAGTTTTTCAAGCGTCACCAGGACTGGCAGGCTCCACAAAGGTGTCAAGGTCGATCTCGTCTGCGATGCGAGTGGCTGTTTCGATGAAGGTCTCCATGAAATCTTCGAATCGAAGCTTCTTGGTGTTGGCGACCTGCAACGCCATCAGCTTTTCTTCGCAAGCTTCTTTGCAGTGCACTCGGACCAGAGATAGCGCTACGTCCGCACCACAACAAGCAGCAGACTTCTTCCATGCCTGCACTCGGTTCGAGACGTCCTCCAGCCGAGTCATCAACCCTTCTATTTCTTGTCGGGAATATACTTCGGGCCACAGCTCCTTGTCGATGCGGCCGATGACTTCTCTCAAGCGGCCAATGAAAGGTCCCACTCTGCCAAGGCGAATATGCGCTCGGAGCATGTCCCGGTTGGCTTCGTTGCCAAGTGGAACGTTCGGAACAACCGACCACTCAATGTCAGCTGCTGCAGCCTCAGCGTCCAGACAAAAATCTGCAAAGAAAAGACGAGCACAAAGTAAGCGCAGAATGAACTACAAAGTCAAGAAGCACTCGGCAAAAAGCATACCACCGAGCAGTGCAATCATCTTCCTTGCCCAGTCGCTGACATACTTCTCCTGCGAAATGCACCGACTGTTCATCAACTTCATCTGACCCATCAGTTCAGTTCTTTGCTTGCCCATTTTCTCAATTTCGGCCACCAATACCTTGTTGGTCTCCCGGGACTCCTCCAAAGACTTCTCTCGGTCAGCAAGAGCCCCCTTCACACCAGCCAAGTCATTCACAGCCGACTCCAATTCCGCAGCAAGATGAACCTTTTAGCCTTGAGAGCATTGTACGCGGATCCCATTTCGCAAATCTTCTGCCAAATCAGCGCAAAGGGAAGATCAGACACATTCAACAAGGAAAACAAACAAAGCTCAAAGTTCTTCAGACCCCTGCCGATGCAAGCACTCGACAGCGATCTCGGGGACTACACCCAGTGGGTTCACTAAGAGTGACCCCACTGGCATGAAGCTCGAACAGGCCGGCCCTATTGAGCTACATGACAAACAGACAAGCCTATGAGACTACTGTTACCCGACCTGAGTAACACTACTCCCGGAGACTACACCAAGTGGGTGCACTCGGAGTGCCCCCACTGGTACCATTCGGGTAGATCAGCTCTGATCTGATCAGGTCACGGAAAATGCATATAAAGACAACTGCCGGTGCAAGCACTCGACAGAAGTCTCGGGGACTACACCCACTGGGTTCACTCGGAGTGAACCCACTGCAAAAAAATCCTACTGTATCCGAGTATATCACTTAAACCCCCAGTGGGTTACAAGAGGAAAGTAAACACTTACTAGCGCACTTACTCGGATATCGTCCCGGAGCTCCAAGCTTCTCTTGTACAAAGACGCGATGGAGTCGTACGCTCCCTTGGCATCACCCACCATCAACTCCACCTGCACCATGGCCTCCTTGGCAGCTCCCACTTGGTCTTCCGGGAGGTGTCGGGCATCGTACTGGACGGTCGACGGACCTAGCACGATAGAAGACTCCTTGGGCATCCCAAGTCCTGCTCCAGTCGGTTCCGCCGCCAGGGGCACCGCCTCAGTCGACGACATCATCTCGGTCGGCGGCGCGTCCTTGGCGGGAGTAGCAGCAGATGGAACAACCTCAAGGACAGGCGCCAAAGTTGGCCCTGATCCCATTTGGTCGTCCTCCTCCAGATGAATCACCTCCGAAGGAAGCCCGACTAAACAACATGAGGTTACAGAAAAAGGGCAAGATTAAAGGCAGCACTCGCGAAACAATAATGCAAACTCTCGGAGTCATCACAACGTACCTTACTGGTATGTGGCAGTGTTATCCATATCCATGGGATCATCGTCCTGGCGCGGCAGAGAGGTGGCGGAGGTAGCAGCTCTGTCAAGTAGAATCCACTCGACTGATAAGCTTGAGTTCAATCAAATACTGAAAGAAGATGGGAGAACAAGACACTTACGCTGAGGCAACTGGAACAGCGATCCTCATCCGAGGCAAAGCTTTCCGAGGCTTGGACCCACTCGGTTTGGCCACCTTGTACGGTTGGTCCGTGGGCTCGGCAGCAGCGTCCCTAGTCCTCTTCACGCTCCGAGCACTCGGAGCCATGGGAGGAGCTGGCGGGGCACTCGGGGCCGCTGGATGAGCCGGCGGAGTAGCGGGTTCGTGACGGCGCTTAGTTCGAGGCTCTGATGGTGGACGTGGCGAGCTCTGCTCCCCAACCTCCCCCTCCTCCTCTTCGGTCTCCTCCTCCATCTCCCGACTATCGGAGACGTACTCGGCGCTGTCCACGCTACCCTCCTGGCTACCCTCTGCTTCCTCAGCTGGATTCCCGTTCGAGACGGGAGCATACCTGTTGGTCCACTCCTGCACAAAATACAGTCGACGACGTCAGACGTCAGGCGGCGGTACAAGAAAATCGATAAATCTAAGAAGAGTGAAAGCACTTGACAAGGGGTGCTCACCTCATTCGGAGGAGGATTATCGGCGCGGAAGGGCTTCACCCGCTGGGCTCCTCTGGGGTTGTCGCATGAGCCTGTGATGCCGCGGACCCACGCTGTCACAACCTCCCCGGTCACGCATTCCGGATGAGTCCGAGTGGAGTCCTCAGGCCCCATGTAGTGCCACATGGCGTGGTGTCGGGCTTGCAGCGGCTGGATGCGCCGACCTAGAAAAGTCTCCAGCAAATCTGTGCCGGTGACTCCCTTGCGGACGACAGCTATCAGCGCGTTGACCAGAGGTTGGATCTGGATCTTTTCCACCATTGAGAGCGCAAGCTGCCTGGGAGGGGTCGGACGGTCTAGGCTAAAGGGCGGCAACCCAGTCGCGGCATTCAGACAAGCTATGTCCTGGCAGTAGAACCAGGTCGACTGCAAGTTCCTAAGTGACTCGGACAACTCGAGAGGGGGGTAGCTACTCTTCGTTTTCTTCTGGAAGCCTAAGCCCCCGCAGAGCTGGAGGAGATGAGTTTTATCGTCCGACTGGCTAAGTTTTTTGACAGTCTGGGACCTAGCGGAGAAGATGTACTTGAAGAGCCCCCAGTGGGGGGAACATCCGATAAAGCACTCGCAAAGGGTGACGAATGCGGCAAGATGGGATATCACGTTGGGAGGAAAATGATGGAGCTGCGCCCCGAAGTGATTCATAATACCTCTAAAGAAGGGGTGGGGAGGCAAGGAGAAGCCCTTGAACACGTGGCTGAGCAGCAAGACGCGCTCCCCCTCCTGCGGCGCCGGCTCCGTCTCGCCCTCCGCCGGCAGCCTCCACGACTTGTTGGCGATCATGTCGTGCTCCACCAGATCCAGCAAGTCGTCCGCCGTCACCGTGGAAGGGAGGAAATCCCCCGGGATCCAACCCACCGGCAGTGCCCGCTGTCGCCGCTGAGCAGGATCCGCCTTCTTCTTCTTCTTCTTCTGCAACTCGAGCTTGCTGGTCTGTCCCTTCGTTATGGTGAAGGCGACAGATCCGGCGAGGAAGAGAGGAAGGAGGAGGCTTGGAGCGCGCAGGGAGCTACGGGAAGAGCGGAGTGAATGCGAGTAACAAGAGCAGCGCAACAAGAAACCCCCGCCGGAGAGGCTTAAATAAGCTTCCGACTGGGTCACTAACAAGTGGCCCCGAAATCTTATCCCCCGACCAGCTGCTACGATGTTAGTGGAGAAGATAACGGCGCGGTAATCGAGGCGGCAGAAACTACTCGATGGCGAGGTCGACATCCCCGCTGAGCGCGCGGCAACCGAAATTTGAGGATCCTAGAAAATCCGCCGCTGTCAGTTTGACCAGTCACATCGAAAGATTCCGCGGAAGCACTCGGTCCGTGATGGTTCGTTTCACTGGTATATTCACTCGGATCACTGGTCGAAAGGATAAAATGGATCGAGGCAAACAAAGCCGATGTCACATCCATACCAGTCGGATCCGTACTCCAGGCACCACTTCGTCATTCCAACCCCGATCCATTCGGGGACTAATGATGGGGTTATAGTCCCAGGGTAGGGTCATAGGCCTGCCCTATAGGTCCTACCCAAGGACTACCCTTCATAGAGGGCAAGGCCCTTAGATAGTTCCGACTGAACTAAGGACCCCCATCATCCAGTCGGTGATGAGCATTCGGAGCATATTTATCGTACCGACTGAATTCCACTCTGTATATCGTAACCTCCCAGGAGGGCAATGTTCATACGTTTTCATACACCATTATTAGCATTTAAGGCATACGTTACCTGTAACGTAGGCATTTACTCGCCACTATTCCACCCCTGTCCACCGGGCCGTTGTGGAGGGCAGCGCACTCTATATAAGTCGCCCTTCCCCACTGGTGCAGGGGTTGGCATTTACTGTAATCCTATATTCCACTTGACACTAAGCTCCCAAGAGCACTGAGACGTAGGGCTTTTACCTGCACCGTAGAGGGGCCTGAACTCATACAACCTCGCCGTAGCTAAGGCTCTACCCATCCTTTCGTACCCTACACATCTACTGTCAGACTTATACCCACGACAGCGCGGGATACTCAAGTCGGAGACGAACCTCTCTTTCCCATGTTGCCTCCTTTTCAGAATGATTTGACCATTGAACTTTAAGAAACTTGATGTTTCGACGTCGAGTGGTACGCTCAGCTTGATCAAGAATACGCACAGGGTATTCTCGGTATGAAAGGTTATTTTGGAGATCAAGCGTTTCATGGTCCATTTCTCGGATAGGATCCGAAAAACAATGCTTGAGTTGCGAGACGTGGAATACATCATGAACCTTGGAAAGATGCGGAGGAAGTTCCAACTGGTAGGCAACTTCTCCTCGTTTGGCAAGAATGCGAAAAGGACCAATGTAATGAGGAGCCAACTTGCCCTTGATACCGAATCGATGGGTACCCTTCAAAGGTGTAACCCGAAGGTAAGCCTTCTCGTCAACTTCAAAGGTCACAGCCTTATGATGACGATCATATTGGCTCTTTTGACGAGACTGGGCTGTTTTCAACTTTTCACGAATAATGCGAACTTTCTCTTCTGCATCCTGGATCATATCCAGGCCAAAAAGTTGCCTCTCTTCGGTTTCTGACCAATTAAGAGGTGTTCGACATCTTCGTCCATAGAGAACTTCAAAAGGAGCTTTCCCAAGCTTGATTGATAACTATTGTTATAAGCAAACTCGGAAAATGGAAGGCACTTCTCCCAATTCATACCGAACGATATAACACAAGCTCGGAGCATATATTCTAGAACTTGATTCACTCTTTCTACTTGACCCCTTGATTGAGGATGGAAACCAGTGCTAAAAGATAAGTGAGTTCCCATGGCATTTTGAAAACTTTCCCAGAAGGAGAAGTAAAGATACTTCCACGGTCTGAGTTAATCTCCAGAGGAACACCATGAAGAGACACTATTTGAGAGAGATATAACTCTGCTAGCTGGCTAGCTGTTATACTTTCACGAACTAGAAGAAAATGAAATACTTTGGAAAGACGGTCAATGACCACAAAGATAGCATTATTTCCTTTCTTGGTCTTGGGAAATCCGGTGATGAAATCCGTACTGACTTTATCCCATTTCCATTCAGGAATAGCTAAAGGTTGAAGGGTGCCAGTAGGCCTTCGATGTTCTGCCTTAACTCGACGACAAACATCGCAGTTAGCAACGAACTCAGCAATTTCTCTCTTCATCCTAGTCCACCAAAACCTCTCGCGTAGGTCCTGATACATCTTAGTATTACCAGGATGAATGGTGAGAGGAGAATCATGAGCCTCCTTAAGGATCAATTGCCGCAGACGTTTGCTCTTAGGAACCACTAGACGGTTCTGAAAGAACACAACACCTTGCTCATTGATAGAGAAATCCCTAGGATTTCCGCTAGCAATATTCTCCTTGATCCTGGATATACCCTTATCATATGCCTGCACGGCTATGATTTGATCCCTAAGAGTAGGCTTCGCCACCAGGGTAGAAAGGAATCCTCGAGGAACAATGTGAAGATTTAACTTCCAAAATTCCTCATAGAGACGTGGTTGACCTCGTTGTAGCATCAGATTGTTACAATAAGACTTACGACTTAGTGCATCAGCCATAACATTGGCCTTCCCTCGGGTGTAAGTTATCCCTAAGTCGTAATCTATGATCAACTCAACCCACCGTCTTTGCCTGAGATTCAAATCCGGCTGGGTGAAGATATATTTCAGACTTTGGTGATCGGTGAAAATTTTGCAAGGATTACCAAGAAGGTAATGTCGCCAGGTTTTAATTGCATGGACTACAGCTGCAAGCTCAAGATCATGTGTGGGATAATTATCCTCATGTGGACGCAACTGTCGAGATGCGTATGCAATCACATGACGATCCTGCATGAGAATGCAACCTAATCCTTGTCATGAGGCGTCGTAGTAGATACCATCCTTAGAGAAATCTGGTGGTAGCAACACATGTGCGGAAATCAGGCGTCTTTTCAGTTCCTGAAAACTATGCTCACACTGTGGTGTCCACTCGAACTTTTTATCTTTCTTGAGGAGTTCAGTTAGAGGCTTTGCAACCTTGGAGAAATTCTAGACAAAGCGGCGACAATAGCTCGCTAGACCAAGAAAACTCCTAACTTCCTTAACCGATTCAGGTTGACTCCAATCAAGGACAGCTTGAACTCTCTCGGGATTGACAACAATACCCTTACCAGAGATTACGTGACCTGGACAGGTCACTTCTGGTAACAAAAATTCACATTTTGAAAACTTGGCATAAAGGCGATGCTCTCGAAGTTTCATCAATACCAGCCTTAGATGCTCGGCATGTTCTTGTTCGTTCTTCGAGTAGATGAGAATATCATCGAGGTATACTATGACGAATTTATCCAAATACTCCATGAAGATTGAATTCATCAAGCGAGAGAAGGCGGCTGGGGCATTGGTTAAACCGAACGACATGACAGTGTACTCGTATTGGCCATAACGAGTGACAAAAGCCGTTTTCTGAATGTCCTCGTTCTTGATCTTGATTTGATGATATCCCAACCTCAAATCCATTTTTGAGAAGACTGAGGATCCAGCGAGCTGATCATACAGATCGTTGATCCTGGGGAGCGGATACTTGTTCTTTATGGTGACCAGATTAACTGGTCGATAATTTACAACCATCCGATCTGTTCCGTCTTTCTTCTTGACGAAGAGGACGGTACAAGCCGAAGGAGAAGAGCTAGGACGAATGAAACCTTTATTCAAAGCCTCATCTAGTTGCTTCTTAAGTTCGGCTAGCTCCAGGGGTTCCATCTTATATGGTCTTCTGGCTATTGGAACGGTTCCCGGAACAAGGTCTATCACAAACTCTACATCTCTGTCACGTGGAATTCCTTGCAGTTCCTCTGGAAAAACATCCCGGAAGTCGCGGACTACCGGAATGTCTTCAAGTTCGGGAAGAGGGTTGGCATTGAGGGAATCGAGTTGTCATTTGGCAACTCGAGTAGAGACATTGACTATCTCACCCGAGGGATAGGTAAGCTGAACATTTCTAGAATGAGTATCAATCTTGGCATAGTGAGATGACATCCAGTCCATACCCAAGATGATATTGATATCCGAAGATTTCAGGTCTATCAAGGATGCTAGAAAAACTAGCCTGTCTACTAGAATTTCATTTTCATAGGTTATCCTGGAGGTTTGCCACTTACTACCAGGGGTTTGGACAACCAATGGGATTGGCATATCAGAGAAAGACATGTTATGCAACTGTGCATAACTTTCTGAAATGAAGGAATGAGATGACCCAGTGTCAAAAAGAACAGACGCTGGGTGATGATTAACAAGGAGCGTACCCAAAATGACGTCGGGATCATCTTTAGCTTCTTTTGCTGAAACATAGTTCACACGGCCACGTCCAGGAGTTGGCTTCACATAGTAAGCTTTGCCCGACTTGCCTTGTCCAATGGACTTTCCGGGTTGCTTGGCACCCATATTCTAAGGACACTCTCGGGAATAGTGCCCTGGTTCTCCACACTTGTAACAGATCACCTGATTGGCACGTGGTGCGGCATTGCTAGCTGGACCAGCATAGGTTTTTGCTAGAGGGTTGGTCTGATTCGTCTGAGGCACCACATAGGATGGCCTCGGAGTGTATCTTGGCGGCAGAGAACTATTTGGAATCCACAGTCTGTGTTTCGGAAACGCGGAACCAGATGACGAGCCAGAGTCACGGGAGTGCTTCTTCGTGGCTTCATAGTCGGTATGATCAGTCTCGGCACTGATCGCCTTGTTGACAAGAGCTTGAAAGCTTGTACATTCGTGGAGGCGCAAATCACGACGAAGTTCAGGGCTCAGACCTTTTCGGAATCTTGCTTGCTTCTTGGCGTCAGTTCACACCTCCTCAGTTGCATAGCGGGAGAGGTTACCGAACTTGCGGCTATAGACATCCACGGTCAACTTTCCCTGGGTGAATGCACAGAACTCCTCTCTCTTTCTGTCCATCAGGCCCTCGGGAATATGGTGCAGACGGAAGGCTGCACTAAAGTCTGCCCATGTGGCTGCTGATCCAGTAGGACGCATAGCTTCAAAATTCTCCCACCACAGATTGGCGGGTCCTTCTAGAAAGTACGCCGCAAAGGTCACCTTGTCGGCCTCAGAAACATTTGCAGAGCGAATCTTGCGTGATATGTTGCACAACCAATCATCAGCGTCGAGGGGATCGACGGAGTGATGGAACTTTGGAGGATTCAGCTTAACAAAGTCATTGAGGGACACCGCATCATTCCTAGGCTGACGAGCCGTATTTTGATCAATACGCTCTAACAAACGGTTGGTCTCCCTTTTGTTTCTCTTTGCCTCAAGCATAACTTCCGCCAGAGAGGGTGGATGAGGTAGTTCCTCCTGCGATGCTTGACTACCTTCTCACTGCTCATGAGCAGGGGCACGTTTCAATCTGGTGAACACCATCCTGACAAACAAACTCACAGCTTAGACCAATATCAACATCAACACTAACTATGGATTAAGAAAGCACTGAACACATGGAATGCGGAAATGAACATCTGAACAACATGGTAACAAGCAACTGCTATATATACACCATGGTTCATACACACCATTACATAGTTCAGTACAACCTTAACCGAAGAGCAAACTACTGAAAACATGAAACTACTCATCAGAGGCTTCCAAGCTTCCTATACAATATTTATCTATGCCTCCGGGATTCATTTCACAACATAAACATACTTCACAAGTCACACAGTACTGTGGAAGTACAAGTTCTACCATACTATCCTTCCAATCACGGTTCAGGCATGGGCATAGAACATCTCATAAAGATTGCCTCCATGGCCTGGAAGCTCAACTTGCGGATCAGAAAACACTCAAGCCGGAGACCCCTGGGATCCGTAAGGACACGGGTGTGGCCATGGTCCCCTGACTGGTGGTAGTAGAGGTCCCCGAAGAGGGGTGACTCGTCCTATAGTAGGCCAGTCAACATGAGCCGGAAGATGGGTCCTAACAGGGTTCAGCATCTCCATATCTCCATACCTTGTCTGGACTACAGGTGCCAACTATGTCAAAGCCGTCCACAGACGGGCACATGTAGCATAGAGCTCCATACAAAGGGCACGAGCATCCCTGTCTCAATTCTCTAGCATCTCAGCAGTGGACTGCAGCAGCGGATCCTCCATAGAGGAATCGAAGTAGACCCCACTACGGTATCCTTCTTCACCTGGCTGAGAGGCAGGAACATGGTAGAACTCTGAATTCTGCAGCAGTGCATGTCTAGCCCTCATGATGGTCAGCATTGAATAGGCAACATCTTGTACGGCCATGTCAATAGTGACCCCCAATCCATAAGACCAATGGATCGGCTCCTCAGCTCGAGGGTAATCTGGGAATACCCTAACAGTGCAGAGGTACTGCCTCTGATTAAAATCCCGGTACTGCTCCTCCACTGTGTACTCTGGGTACCAGCGGTAACCGGATACTGTCATCATCCTGACTAGTATGGCCGTATGACCCGGCACATCAATGCACCTAGTCAGACGGACCACCTAACGAGAAGGACGGCCAGGCATCTGAAAATAGAGAGTAATGCAAAAGCATTAGAGCTCTGAAGATAGAAATAGGGCAACATAACGGCTGCAAATGCTCAAAAACAATTTTGAGACAACCCATAAAAATAGGATAGTTTAACCACTCAACTACCAAATTCAATTCCATGGTCATCAAAACTTACTTTCTTTTCCTTGGAATAAAAGAAACCCGAAGTAACTCTCGACTCGTTATCCTATAATCTAACAATCAGAAACACGAGCCTAAGAGAAAGATAAGTAACCTAGTCCTTAATCCCCGCAGAAAAGACGAGGATGACCAGAATAGAATAACTTGAGAAGAGAAGCAAGAGTCTTACGTTCTCTTCCACAAACAATTCCCTTATGTATAACTAAAGCAATTCTAGACTCAACTTCGACCAGTTTGGCTTAGTAATCCTACAGTCAGTCATGCTCTGATACCAACGCTGTCAGGACCCCGATCCTAAGCCATAGGAATCCAGCCTGTAACACATCGCATCTCTTTGCGGTCTCACGCACGGTTATCCCCATGGCTGCAGCCTAACCTTAGCCAGCACCGTTTGCGCCTTTTGACTCGCGTATGCAATTGTGTCGCTAGCAATCCGATGTCAAAGAACCCGGATCGACATGTCTAGTCATAAGCTAAAGCGACAGTTCCGTACAGGGGCAGGCATACATGACCCAACAAAGCAGGTGTCGGTCATCAACGAATGTAGACGAGTCGTAGCAAGCTACAAGGACTCCATTACATACGCGTGACATTTCCCCAAAGGGACAGACACAGCAGCTAAGAAGGACACATGCCGGTCAACCAATGTGTCCGGAGGAGTAGCGAACTACTATGGCTCGATGGAATCACAAAGGGGCATTTCCCCGTAAGGAGTGCTACTAAGGCATACGACTAGGTATTCGAACAACATACATATCAAGTACAACACACGTACGCATGGCATACCGATATGTATAGATACATTGATGGCATCACAACATAACCATAAACATACAACCTTTATTTAGAAGGCTCGGAAGAGCCTCACACATAATATTACATGGTAGGGGTCTCACGACCCATCATAACAAGTCATACACACAATTCTTACAAGCCAGCGGAAGATTTAAAACTGTCTGAGTATAGACAGATAGAAAGATAAAGGCACATGGCCTGACTATCTACAGACCCATCCTAGGGCCAGATCGTAGCTGGGATACCAGCTACTCGTCGTCGTCGATGTCTAGGTAGAACCCTCCATTAGGGTCATTAACAACCTCTGCAACAATTTATTAAGCAAACGTGAGTAGAAAGTACTCAGCAAGACTTTAGGATAAACTATCTACTCATGCAATGTATCAACAAGGAGTTGTGGGGTTTCATGCAGAAAGCCAGCATTTGACTCTTGGCTAGACAACTTGCGTTTTTAAATAGTTTTGACAACTTGATTTCTCGCACACGAGACCACTAACACCACAACAATACTCCATCGTGGAATCATTTCGTCTCCCTACGGAAATGTCGTCCACGACACTCCCGCTTATCTTGACAATTTTATGAGTAGCCGTTATAGTTATCTATGAACAACATATGTTTCCAAGTAGTCCATATCTGCGGATGCGGCTATTCGAATAGATCATAACCCTGCAGGGGTGTACTTCTTCACACATGCTCTCGTCACTTATCGCCATGTGCATGTCATGCACCTCGGAAACCTTCAAGCAGAAGTCCAGCGAGGGAGTCGGCCACGACCGTTATCCATGCTAATACTTAGTCCAGGTCTATCGCCTATCTGAGGGTAACCCGCACGAAAGTCCGGCCAAGGTTTCCGCCACGGCCCCAAACAATGTGCGCAGGGTTCCCAAGCCCACCATCCGGGTGCCACTTGGTACACCGTGCCACTGCCTACCGCATCATAGCCCACCTCTAAGTTCAGCGCTACGCACGGCCTCCAGCATGACTATAAACACCAGAAACTACTTCCAACTCCTGGACCGAATACTAAGCGATTAATAAGTCGAGAGGGTCAGTTAAGTATCCCAGCGTGTGGTAGTATCTAGTCTTGGATTACATAAACGGAACTCGGTTCCTAAGGACGGTTCCAATGAAACAACCCGCCATGTACTCCTACATAGCCTTTCACCGGTACCTTTACCAAATCAGGTTCAACACACGACCTTTAACAATTGAACACATTCTCACGATCCTGTTCATCACCCAGATGACAGACCATACACAACTCTACGCATAGCATGCATAGCAGGATAAGGCACATCATGGCTCAAGCGTCTACCAGGTATGCTAGGTTGCAAGGTTCAGCTATTTACTGTGACAAGGACAGGTCATGCAAAGGAAGTGGGTTCAACTAAGGTGGCAAAAGCACTTAAAGCATTTTATCCTAATGCAATAAATAAGAGCAGGAGCGAGAACATGGGATTTATCGGGATGATCAAAATGGTTGCTTGCCTTGTTGCTCAGCACAGGGGTGATATCCGTTAGTCGGATAATCAGTCGTATCCGAAGGGGCGGAGCCTACCGGAATAACAACAATCAATCAATATCAAACATATGCAACAAAATGATGCATGAAATGCAATGTAGCATGGTTTGAGATGACCAACAGAACCCTTTGGGGTGATCTTGATTTGAAATCATAATTCAAATATCATTTGAATTATAATTTATTACATTCTTTTAATTTATTTGACCTGATGCTGTTTCATAACTTTGTTTTTCATGCATAAAATAGCACCATTGGATTCCTTGAATTTTTCTGATCCATTTACATATATTATATGTCAAATTTGGAGTTATATTTAATTTCTATGAATTTCCAAAGTTTTGAACTTATTCTGGAATTATTTTTAAACAGAAAAGCCTTTATTGCATCAGTATGACATCAGCAGGTCCAACTGGCCGTTGGAAGTCAAACCTGACCAGTGGGACCCACTGGTCAATGACTCTGGCCAGTTTTAATTTAGATTTAACTTAATTAGTTAATTAACGGAGGAGGACCCACGTGTCAGTGTCTGTTTAAGCTAATTAAATAAGTTATTTCTCATTATTACTAAACTTAATTAGCCAAGGGCTGGCCCCACCTGTCATAGGCTAACGGTGGTCAGATCCACCGGCGGCATGGTCGATCTCGCCGGCGGTGAGCCTCCGGCGACCACCAGAACGGTGGAGGAGCTCGGAAATGCATCTCCGATGACCAAACGCACGGTGGAGAGAACCAAACGAACCAGCGCACAGCCGCGGTTCCATTTCTGCAAAGACCCGAAGCTAAGATGGCCGGAGATGACGCTAGAGACGAGCTTGGCTGCGGCCGAAGCTCAGGCATCATCGGGGTCATCGAAACAGAGGGCATCACGCGCGGGGCTGGGCTCCTACAGCATCTACGCGACGTACTAAAGCCATTGCTGGCCTCAGAATGACTAGCCGATCACCGGAGAGCTACCGGCGACGAGGTCCCGCGGCGGATCTCGTTGGGCTCCGGTGGAATCGAGGCCTAGAGGAAGGGATCGAGGGGAAAAACTTAGGGGAAAGAACCCTGAGCTCACGGGGAGTGCAGAGGCGTCGAGAGTGGGCACGGGGATGGCCTAAGGAGGGAGAACAACGGCGGCGAAGCTCGAGTGACCCGAGGAAGAGACGTCGGCTTCACGGCGTCTAAGGGGTGCTTGGCGTCACGCGAGTAGCTGGGGAGCTTCAGGGAGCGAAGGCGAATCCGTTGCGTGGCTCAGGTGAGAGGGAGAGGGATAGGAGCGACGGCGAGCTCAAGCTTGAGCTTGCGGTCCTAGCGGCCGAGAGGGGGAGAGAGAACAGAGCGAATGGGGAGGGGATGAGCTCGGGGAGGCCTCGGGGAGCTTATCCCCGTTCGCGCCAGCGCGACGCGGCGGACAGGCAGGCACGCAACTGTGTGGGCGCGCCGGGGAACGCGGCGGCCACCCCTTGCTCCGACTGGCAGGAGGAAGACGACAGGCTAAGGTGGGATGGGCCTCACGTAAGCGATAGATAGGATTTTTCCATTTTCTTTCCTTTCTGTTTTCTGTTTATTCTTTGTGACATTTGTTTTATTTTATTTTGGCTCCAAACTATTCCTAAAATAGTTTGAAAAATACTAGGTGGTTAGTTGGAATATTTCCAACCACTCATAAAGTTTTCAACATTTTTGGAAACTTTGAATTATTTGAAATAAAATATATAATTGATTTCAGTAGGTTTTAACTTAATTTTAAAAAGCCAAAAGTAGTTTGAAAATAAGTTTCATCTCTGATATTTTGTTTTCAATATTTATCAGAAAAGGTGAACTTTTCTTAAGGCCATTTTGGGTTCATTGATTTGACATCAATTTTGAAATGCTTTTGAATGAGGGGTTGCTAGGGTTTTGCTTTGGTTTTCTTGCTTTGCTTTTGGGTTTTCATTTCATTTCCTTCGATGCATTGAAAGAAAACATGAGCACATCTTACTAAACCTAATAGAGATCACGGATGTGACACCCTTGAAGATTATAAAGATTAGAAAATATGCCATTGATAATGAGGCTTGGTATCATTATGTTTTTGGATCAATTGTTACCTTAGTTGCGATTTTGGTCACATTTGTTGTTGCATTTAAATGTTTTACGTAGTTGTATGTTAGTTTCAATGTCTGTTTTAATTAGATACTCTAGAGAGATGTGTGTTGTTCTATGAGGGCTTTATGTATGGACTTTATGTATTTATTTTTTCCGTAATAAGATTTGGTGATGAACTTCTATTAATTTGGTCACTTCTCTATTCATGATGTTCTGTAATAGTTTTTTATATACTTAATTAAATAAATGAGTTTTTGTCTGAAACCCTAATAGTTTGGAAGCATTTTCATCTGAAATCCTCAAACCTCGAAAGAGATTGTCGAGTTTGTACACAAATTGTTTTGAGTGTTTGTCATAACCCTCTCAACTTTTTAGCACATGCTATGTGGTGAAATTATGATACCATGCCAAGTTTCAACCTTTTCACAGTTCATTTGTAGTGCTTTTCAATGCCATGGTCATTTAGTTTAAAAAATGATTGAATGAATAAAAAATAGCAAGTGAAGTCAGAAAAGGGTTAAAAATTGATGATGTGTGTTTCAAAGATGCATATTGACCTCACAAAATGTCTCAAGTTAAAATATATTGAAAAAATGAAATCCCTTTGTAATAGATGAGTTTTTGTTCGAAACCCTCATACTTCGAAAGAGATTATCCAGTTTGTACATGAAGTGCGTCCAGTGTTTGTCACAACCCCTCTCAACTTTTTAAAACATGCTATGTGGGTGAAATAATGATATCGTGCCAAGTTTCAACCTTCTTAGATTTCAATTGCAGTGTTTTCAGTTTCAATGATTCAATGCTATGTGGGTCACTTAGCTCTAAAACAATGATTCAATGAATGAAAAATAGCAAATGAAGTTAGAAAAGGGTTGAAAATTCATGATATGACTAAATGCGAAATTTTGCGAGCCAAAAGGGTGGGAGCCCAAGCCTTTAGTCGCAGTTGGTGGCTCCAACCGGGACTAAAGGTTACCTTTAGTCCAGGTTGGAGCCACCAATCGGGACTAAATGCCTGGGTATATAAGCCACTAGGCCGCCGGCTCTCCTCCTCACCGATCCAGTTTCTCTGATCCTCCTCACCCTCGATGGCATCGACGACCACCTCGACGCCGCCAGGCTGCCGGAACTGTGCCCCGACGCATGCCCTACCGCGACGTCGCCACTCCCCACGCCCCTGTCATGCCCCGACGCCGCCGCTCCCCACGCCCCTGCCCTGCCCTGATGCTGTTGTTCCCCGCGCCCCTGCCCTACCCCGACGCCACTATGCCCTGCGCTGCCGCCGCCGTTCCACACCCATCCACGTATACTCCCTCCCCCCTCCCACCCCTCTCCTCCCTTTTGTTCCATAATCGGTGCTAACTCTGTTTTCTACTAGGATCCATTCCTTGATATCATATCAATTTTCAAGAACCTACTACCTCTATGCAGTTTATTGGTCTTATTTTGGATCAATGTTTGACCATAGATTTAACTAAAAAACTATAATTTATTTGTAACAAAAATGATATCATTGGAAACTTCGTTCAAACAGAAATCTGCTAATATAAATTGTGTGGCATACAACTTTGAAAGTGTGTTATATCGACTAGAGGGGGGTGAATAGGTGGTATTTAGAATTTCATCGGTGAGGAAATTCCTCAATGATTAATTACGTGCAGCAGAAATAGCGCAGGATCAGAAGTGCAAAGACTACTACAACAGATTACTTGGTGAAGATTATTAGAATCGGTTTGCACAGTACGCAGGTACACAGAAAGTAGGTGAAGATTAACTCGAATGAAGAATTTGAGGTTGAGGAAATTCAGAGAAAGTCTTCAGACAAATTCTTCAAACAGCACATGTGAAAGTCTTCAACATACAATTCTGAGGAAATGAAAGAGTTGAAGAAATAGAACATGTATCATGATGAAGACAATTGTTGATGACCCAGTTCCAACGGTTGTGACAGTCGTACGTCTGGTTTGGAGCGGCTTGGTATTGAAACCAAAGGACACACAGTCCCTACCGTGTTATCCTTGAGCTAAGGACACACAGTCCTCGCCCAACACTCGTGGTAAGTCTTCAGGGCACACTTCCAAACCCTCACAAACTCGATCACCCGACGATCCACAATTGGATGTTGGATGCTCTAGACCATGACGCCTAACCGTCTGGAGGATGCACAGTCCTCAAAGGTAAAAGGCTTCAGCTCCACACAGGAACAAATTCTTAAGTGATGCTCAATCACTTGGTTTTTGGTTTGGGGTTTGGTGTTTGGGGTATTTCCTCACTTGATGATTTTCTCTCGAAGACTCTGAGGAATTTGGGTTGCTCTAAATGACAAGTGTCAGTTTCTCTCGGAGCAGCCAACCAGCTAGTGGTTGTGGGGGCGTCTATTTATAGCCTGGGATCATCCAAACATGATTTGACATAAATGCCCTTAAATAATGTGACCGTTGGGTGGATAAGATCAGTGAGGTGGCGCCTGTCGCGGCAACGGTCGGAACTTTCAACTTTGAAAGTCATCATGTTTCTCATATTCCTCACTTTGAGGATTTGGTAGGTTTAGGCTTGGGTTGAGCATCATGAGGAAATTCATTTTGTAGTATTACTTCGACCCCCTTTAACAGTACGGTGTTCCTATGACTCAAGAGTAAAGAAAATGAAACAGAAAGAATAAATCTTCACGCTTCAATGTCTTCACACAGTTTTTCTTCAGGAACCACTGAATTCCTCATCTTGAATATCTTCATGAGGAATATCAATTTCATCGCAATTTCTTCGCGATCAAAGTCTTCAAGGTAAGACAAAAGTCTTCAGCCGAAGACATACATTTTGAGGGGTCAATATTCATCGTATAACTCAAACTCCTCAGCGACTTATAGAGCAGGTGTACACTTACAAACACATTAGTCTCTTAACCTATAAGTTTTCAAACCACCAAAATCACTAAGGGAACTAGATGCACTTACAATCTGCCCCTTTTTCGTGGTTGATGACAATTAGGTTAAGTTTTCAATGGGGATAAAAAATATGAAATGTAAGTACTGAGTTTGAGGTATTTGAAATCAAGATACCGAGAGACTCCCCGTGAAGATGTGCATATTTTGAGGAATTTGCTTTGTACAGCAGATGCACATTGATGATTTATATCATGGAGATCTCCCCGTGTATCTTGTAAATCATGCATACATTTTTAATATACTATAAGGAATTTGAAAATGCATGAAGAATAATGGTGTCTGATGAATTTCAGCATGCTTGCATTAATAGACTTTGAGGAATAAGCATACAAAGAAAAATGTTCAAAAGAGTCAGAGCACCATCGGACTTAAGTTACAACTCATTACATCAAAACACTTCAGAAGAACCAAGAGTTTGTAACTTAATGAAGTTTATAATCCCCAAAATAGATCCTGCTTGAAGACTAACTCTCAGATTTCTCCCCCTTTGTCATGAAGTGACGAAAAGGGACAAAACTGAGGACTAACGCCCTTTGAAGAAATTCACTTCTTGGTTGATGTAGAGGCATGAGGATTCTTGGAGACACGCTTCTCCCTTGGACCAGTCGTAGTATCTTCTGGTTCTTCATCTGATTCAACTGTGCGAAATGAAGAAAATGAACTGTCCTGCATGTCAGGAACTGGAATTGGCTTGAATTTCTTCTTTGGAGGCCACGACCAGTCAAAGTCTTGTGTAAACTCCAATTCCTCAAGTTCCTCTTGAGTCTTCAGATGAGCCAATGTGGCCCAGGTTGGATAAACACCTCATGAAGATAATAGTGATTTTTCTTCACTGCATTCTGAGTCTCGTTGAGGGCTTTCACAATGGCACCAAACTGGCGTTTCACCCACTTGTGATTGCGATCGAACTTCTGATGAAGACTGAGGAGTAGCTCTCTGTTATTCATCACTCTGGGGGAAGTTGGGCTTAGAGGATCTTGGGTAGCGGTGTCATCATATGAAGAATAAGAATCTACCTTGCGAAATTGGCCATCAAGGGCCGATTTCCTTCATCAATTACAGACTTGCCTTTCCTTCAAGAGGCTCAAATCATTTCTTGATGACTTTGATCGGTGGCAGATATCCGAGGTGATTCTGAAAATCAGCTTGGTAGTTGATGACTGACCTATTTCTAATGAATCTCATAATCCACGGTGCATAAATCTTCAATTCAAATGGTGACAGGGCATTGTTAGCCAAAGTCCTCAAGAAGAAATCATGAAGGTTCATAGGTATGCCATGGATGACATTGAATAAAATATTCTTCATGATGCCTACGACATATTCTTCATCATCATTCCCTTTGATAGGAGCAATGGCATATGACTAGATTCTGTACACTATTCTTGGTTCATACTTCAAGTCCTGTACCAGAAATCGAGTCCTTGGAGGTTGGTGCTTGGCCAAAGGCTTCATGAGGACTTGCATCAGCTTGTTGGGCAGTTCACGTTCATCATACATCAGAACTGCATCCTCCGAGGGAACTAAGATTGGAAGAGCTCGAAGCAATTCAGTGGCAGGCGCTGCGTAGTGCATGTGCGGAGTCATCTAATCCAAAATCCAAGTGTTGACATCCTTTGGGTCGCGAGAGATGTGCAATGCGGCGTAGAATTGAAGAATGATGCCAGTGTTACAATCTCTGATGTCAGTATAGAAAGGTAGTAATCTAGCTTCGTGAACAACGTTGAGGACTGGAGCAAAGCAAGGTATTTCCTCCATATCACAATGAGGAATATGAGTATGCTGAAATATCTTGTTCCTCCCACACAGCACAAAAGCATAATAGTTAAGCTGACTTCTTGTCCAAAACCTCCTGTGTCTGATGCGAACCTTGTCATATGGATTTTTTCCAGTGAAGTACATGCTTTCTTCATAGAATGCCTCTTTCTGAAACTTTGGCCTTTTGGAGAAAGGCTGGTTTTGCTGCGGTTGAAGATTATGCTGTTGTTCTTTAGGAGTAGCCACTAACATTGTTGTTTCTGTGTTTACCACAACAATAGCAGTTTCAGTGTTGGGCACAGTAGCATTTTCTTCAGTCTGAGCATTTTCCTCTATTTGAGGAGTTTCCTCAGCTTGAGGAATTTGCTTGTTGGAGGAGGCAGTTGCAGTATTCGTCGCTGCATTGTCTTCAGCTGATGCAACTGATTCTTGAGCAGGCTCCTCACGAATGCTTTTCCCATTAGAGCCTATGAGGATCTCAGTTGTACCAGGAGTCAGAGGAATTTGAGTTGACCTTGCTGAGCGAGGATGAGTTTCTTCCTAGAAATCATCATGAATTACTGGAGTGTTGCACCTAGTGCCATCATCACCCACTTGTTCTTTAGTGGTCTTTGGAGGAATGGTGGACTAAGGAATATCATCTATTTGTATTTCCTCATCCATTATTTCTTCATCTTCAGCATCATCTATTTCATCATCTTCTTCAGGAATGACATAGTCAACTCCGAAGGGAACGAGCATGTATGATGGCGTTACATTCACAGGAGTAGCGTCCACCGGGCCTGGTGAAGACTCTGACTGAGTAACCTTCACGCGTTTGGCCTCTGAGGTTTCTAAGGCCATTGAAGATTTTCTCTTTTTGGCTTCTTTCTCAGCCGCTTTAGTCTTCTTCACGTCTATCGCAAACGGAGCCACTTTCTTCACCTTTGAGGGTTGAGGTGAAGAAACTATTTCATCACGCACTGGTGCAGTGTCAGGCCTGGTTGTTTCTTTAGCTGGAGCATTTTCTTCGGCTGGAATATCTTGAGCAATTTCCTCAACAGCTGGTCCATTAGTTTCATCTTCCTGAGGCAGCTGAACACTGTAGCTTGACTGAGGTGTTGCTTGCTGCTTTGGAGGGGCAGTTATCTTGTTGTATTCATCAACTGCAGCTGTTGCAGCGTTGACGAAATTCACCTTGACGCCTTGACGATCAGAGTGAAGACTTGTATACTTGTCTGTTAGGGTTTTAAGTTCAGTCTGAGTTGATACAAGTGCTTCAGGCGTCAACATGAGGAGATTCTGCTTGAGGAATTCCTCCTTCTTGACTTTGGCAGCCTTTGCTTGCTTGGCTTGCTGCTCTTTCCACTTTGCCTCATTGATGAAAGTGGCCACCACATGGCTGACACCAAAGGGAAGATTTAAGTCATCAACTGATGTGTTTTGATCTTCATACCAGAGGTCGATAAAATCCAGCAAGACCTTCAGATTCATGGCTAGAGGAATGGAGCTGTCGGAGGCTTGTGCAACCCGTTCCTGTTTGTTCCTGATGATTGCTTGGAGTGTTTCCTCATCAAATTCTTCACTTCCTTCTGATGCAGAAGGAACGTTGATGACTTTGCTAGGACTTGGCCTGATGCCTCTTCCAGCAGTCATTTTAGTCTTCAATAGTTTGGGTGAAGACTTTGCAGCAGAGCTAGTGGCAGACGGCATTGAGGAACTTCATTGAGCAGGTTGATGCTTAATTAGTTGCTTCTATTGTGGGGGTGAAGACTCTGGTGCTGTTCAAGATTTTGCTGCCGTTGCAGCCTTCTGAGGCAATTGCTCTTTTGGCACTGAGGCTTTGGGTTTCTTCAGCAAAGTCTTCTTCCTACGAATTGTTGTAGCAGAGGCCTCAGCAGCTGAAGAAGTGGCAGCAGTGGTAGCAGCTGCAGAATCCTCCTTGAATTTCTTCACAACTGCTTCTGCCTTCTTCTGTAACTTAGACAAATACTTGTCTTTTTCATCTGGGTAATCCTTAATAGTTTCAACCCTTGAGGGATGAGCAGCTTGTTGATCACCCTGTGAAGGCCTCTTGCAAGGTGGCTTGAGGGCGAATTTCTTCCCATATTTTGGAGTCACATATCTATACTCCTTCCACTCCTTAGCACACCTATGTTCAATCTTCTGAAGCCTTATCTTGCGCTTCACTGTGGTCTCTTTACCATGAATTTCCTCATCCGGAGTGCAATAGTCACCATATATGTCTTCAGGTATTTCAAATGTTGTGCTCTGTTCAAGCTTCTTTCCTCCCTTCTGCTCTCGGTCATCCTCCATTTTCTTCAACTAAGGCTTTTGCTGAGGAATCTGAACTCTTGATGATTCTGATGACATAGGTAAAGTTTCTTCAAGGAATGCTGCAAATGAGTTAAGTTGATGAGAACCTAGAGATTCATCAGCTGACATTTTTGTAACTGTGAACAGAGTATATGTGCGAAGAATTTGGAGAGGTCATATGCGTCCTCAGATTTGAAGAAATTGAAAAAAATTAGAAGTTGATGAATTTGACCAGTGGGTTGAGGAATTTGACTAAGCATTCTCATCTTGGGTTCCAGAGTTGTGCAGATTTGAGAATTTACACAATTGAGGAATCTCATGAAAAAATTTAGTGGCTTAGTAAAATTTATCAAGTGTTTGAGGAATGAGTGTGCATGGCTAACAAACACTCTGAGGAAAAACAGATTTCGCAAGTCCCAAGTGAATTAAAAGATCAATAGAGGCAGTAAAATATGATTTTATTTACCCTGTGCGAAGAATACGAAGAACTGGAGCAGTAAAAGAGGGAAGTTCCTCGGTTCAGATCTTCAGTGCCCTAACTTGGCAACTGAAATCAGCTACAGCGGCAGTGGAAGACAACTTTCCGCAGTCGGCGTGAGTCCGGCGATGGCGAGGCCAATGCAGCAAAGCTTTTCCTCACCAGCGACAAGATTGCTAGCGGTGGTGCTAAGTTTGAGCTCGAGCGGAGCAGACGAGAGGACGAAGAGTTTTGACTGAGGGGGGTAAGGGCCTATTTATAGCTTAGGTGAAAAACTGTCGGCCAAAACTTTTGTACCAAACTTCCCTTGCCCATTCGTCTCCGCATGACACATGGAGCCCACGACTGAAGCGGTGGAGTTCGTGGTTATCCGATCGTGAGAAGTGGGTCCAGTTAGTGTGTAAAGTTATAAAAATGATTTTTGATTTTCTGAGGATTTTGTTGCAAAGTCCTCAGCTGACAAGGACAAAGTGAGGATTTTGAACAAGTGTCAAGTAGAACGCATATGAAGAAATGAATAGACTGGGTTGAGGTTAGCATAGAGGGGAGTCGGGTCCGATCATATTCACTTAGATGAAATATCAAATTGAGGACTGAGCTATAAGTGAATGATATTGAGGACATTGAAATCTCAGTCTATATATATATATATATATATATATATATATATATATATATATATAGACCTGGCTCAGGACGAGTCAAGCCTCTAGTGTTTCCGTACCATCCCAAGATCATGCTGGTACACACTCAGTACATAATGTATATATTCAAGAGTTCAATCACACAGCTTTATTAATCGAAATCTCATAAAGAGTACTTTATCACAATAAAGGATTACAATAAAGTGGCTGAAGGCCATCTCATGAGATAACTAATGAAGACTAGCGGAAGCATCTGGTAGACGAGTCCATCCGACTCCAGGGCATGTCGCTAAGCGTAGATCGTAGCCTCACTCCTGGTCGGAAAAGTACTCTGCAACATGATACGTTGCAGCCGTGTAGGTCAGCATATGGAATATGCCGGCAAGCCATCAAAGAGAGGAGTAAAAATAATAATCAACTATCTCTACATGCATATTTGGCAGGTGGGACTATAAGTTTTGCATAAAGCCAATTTTATCCTACAACAAGAGGGGCTGGAAGCAAAATATTACTACATTGTTTGTTGTTAACGAGATGGTTCCGCCAACCAATTCTCGTACCCGAATAGTTGTTAACACCCACATCATTATTAAGTTGTGTCGAGAGTTCAGGGGAATTTCAAAGCCTTCGGCTCAAGTTGTCCATGACCGTGGACACGGCTAATCGATTAGGTTTGAGTACTCTGCAGAGTTTTTGCACACGTTCCCTACAAGATTTGATCGCCTCCGTGTATGTCCTCGCACTTTAGGGTGTTTGAAGACCGGATGATCAAAACATGGTCTTTCAACGGGTCCCTCTGAATCCCTGTCGGTGCCCATCGAATCCTACCGTTCTTCTACATCTGCTAGCACCGCCTGTCCAGAGTCACCGCTTGTCCAACCAAGCCAAAGCCCATAATGACTTGTGGCTGTGCAGGTAAGCCTTGGGTCTTGAAGTCTCCGTCCGTCCCTTCGAGCCTGGGTGAAGCTTTTCGCAGGATGTCATGGCCTCTCCAGCATCCCGGGTCATCCACTAGGTTCTCCAGGGAGCCGATCAACCGTCCTTCACCCAGAGTTGCATTTGCGTCCGACGTCTTGAAAATCTTGTCTGAACCGGTCTTGATTATTTAATCAACCTCGCATTTCAAACATAGACAAATTATATGTTTTTAAAAACTACAGAACAATTGGGATCTACTGGAACAAGAATCAACATCATGGGACTTCGGGCTCAAAAGCTATGGTCAAAACAAAACTGAAACTATTCTGTTTTTGGAACTAGATAGAAAAAGAAAACAACTGCTAACGGACAAGGGGTACACATGGCACTCTGTGAATGGTTGTGGGGGTGTGTGTTGCTGGTGTTAGGAGCAAACGGCCGAAGCCTAACAAGAACCCGCTTCGGCTAATAGTTAAGTAAATAAAACCCGAGCGGTTTTCTTAGCTAAACCGAAAGGGAAACTACTTCTAATCTAGCACGTATATGTAGTATCCAACGGTGGAGGAGGGGTGGGGGTGCTCACCGTGGGCTGCTCTGCTCCGGCGAGGTCTTGACGGCGGCGGCGGCTCGGGCGAGGATGGGGACGGTGCTGCAGAGGGTCTCCGGGGACGACGAGAGCTCCAGAGGGTGCGGGCGAGGGCGGCGAGCGCGATGGTGGCGTCGGGGAGGGGTCGGGGCGGCCGGAGGCGGTGCCTCGCGTGGCCGAAGGTGGCCGAGCTTCAGTGCTACGGCGAGGGCTGTGGCAGGGTGGCTTCGGGGCGGCGGGACGGCGTGGCGATGGGGAACGGGGTGCGGGCGGCCGGGGCAGTACTTATAAGGGGAGAGAGGAGCTCGGGGAGGGAAAGAGCAGGGGATCCGGGGAGATCCCGGCGGTCCTGGGAGGCTCGGGCTCGGGCTCGATTTTTTTGGAAACGGGAGAGGCGAGAGGAGGAGGGAGATGGCCGAGGTGGGGTGGGTTTCGGCCAGGGGGGCCCGCTGGCAGGGAGAGGGGGCTGGGGTGACTGGGGGCGGTCGGCCGATCCTTAAGGGGATCGGGATCCCGGGTTTGGTGGGATTCGGCCCACGGCTAAGATGCGCTGGCTGCGGTTTCCTTTTAAAAAAAAACCTTTCCTAATTTTAGTCTTTTTCCGAAACAGAAATTGAAAAGGAATAAAAAGAAAACAAATAAAATATTTAATATGGGGTATTATATACCCAAAAAAGCAGAAAAATATCCTCTACTCGATTAACATTTTTTCAAAGCAAAAATAAAAACTTTTAAAAAATGTTATTTTCAGAAAATCCTCTAAATGCTTTATTTCTTTTTGCAAATATTCTCCTTATAAAACTTTGGATTTCTTGGCTCCAAATATTTCAGAAATGCCCCGCACTTTGGAGGGTCATTTTCCTGCTCTCTCTCTCTCTCTTGCGTGCAAGAGAGTATTTTCCCGGCATTTCTCGTGTGAGGAAAAATGGAAATGCAAAATCAGAAGTCGAAAGAATTCAAATGCCAACTTTATTTCAATCAATATGCATAGATGCTTAGCTACAATGTAAAACATTCCCAATTAGGAAAATTGGGATGTTACAAACCTACCCACCTTAAGATGAATCTCGCCCTCGAGATTCGGGTTGGCTAGAAAATAGGTGCGGGTGGTCTCGACGAAGATCCTCTTCTCGTTCCCATGTGGCTTCTTCCTCGGTGTGATGGCTCCACAACACCTTGCAGAACTTGATGATCTTGCTGTGGGTAACTCTGTTGGCAGTCTAGAGAATCCTGACGGGTTTCTCCTCATATGTCAAATCACTGTCAAGCTGTATGGCCTCTAGGGGCACTGTATCTCTCAAAGGAACATCGGCCATCTCAGCGTGGCATTTCTTCAACTGGGAAACATGGAAAACATCATGAACTCCACACAATCCTTCCGGCAGTTCCAGTTTATATGCAACTTCGCCTCTACGTTCATGAATTTTGTAGGGGCCAATGAAACGGGGTGCTAACTTTCCTTTCACACCAAATCTCTTGATTCCTCGAAGTGGAGACACCCGAAGATATGCTCGGTCTCCCACTTCGTATGTTACTTTCTTGCGTTTGCTGTCAGCATAACTTTTCTGCCTGGACTGAGCTATCTTGAGTCGGTCACGAATTAGCTTGACCTTCTCTTCCGAATCTCGGATAAGGTCGGGACCAAAAAGTTGTCGGTCTCCAACTCCATCCCACATCAACGGTGTTCTGCACCTCCTTCCGTATAGGGCTTCGAAAGGGGCCATCTTCAGACTGGTCTGGTAGCTGTTGTTTTATGAGAACTCGGCATAAGGCAAATTGTCATCCCAACTAGACCCATAGTCTAGTGCGCAAACTCTCAACATGTCCTCCAGAATCTGATTGACTCTCTCGGTCTGTCCATCTGTCTGTGGGTGAAAAGTTGTACTGAACTCCAATCTCGTTCCCAAGGTTTCATGCAGTTGGTGCCAAAATTTGGATGTGAACTGAGTCCCTCTATCTGACACAATACTCTTCGGTACTCCGTGCAGACATACGATCCCGGTCATATATATCTTGGCCAGCTTGGCACTCGTGTAAGTAGTCTTCACAGGAATGAAGTGAGCTACCTTGGTCAAACGATCGACCACAACCCAAATAGAATCATTGCCAGAACGGGTCCTGGGTAATCCTGTGATGAAGTCCATACCAAGCTTTTCCCATTTCCACTCGGGTATCGGCAGAGGTTGGAGCAAACCTGCTGGCTTCTGATGCTCGGCTTTTACTCACCGACAAACATCGCATATTGCTACGAACTCGGCAATGTCTTTCTTCATTCCTGTCCACCAGAAACTTTCTTTCAGATCCAAATACATCTTGGTGTTGCCGGGGTGTATCGAGTACGGGGAATCATGGGCCTCCTGAAGTATCAACTTCCTGAGTTCGGGATCATTGGGCACATAGATGCGATCCTCAAACCATAAAGTTCCGTGTTCATCCTCACGAAAACCTTTAGCCTTCCCGTCTTTCATTTTCTGCTTAATCTCAGCTATCTCCTTGTCTGATTTCTGTGCCTCGCGGATCTTTTCTGTCAAAGTGGACTGAATTTCTAGTGTGGCAACCAATCCTCTTGGAACTATTTCCAATTTGAGCTCTCGGAGGTCATCGGCTAACTCCTGGGGTAATCCTCCTGCTATGAGCGTGTTCACATAGCTCTTACGGCTCAACGCATCGGCTACAACATTTGCCTTGCCTGGGTGATAATGCAATCTCATGTCATAGTCCTTGATCAACTCTAGCCATCGCCTCTGTCTGAGGTTCAACTCCTTATGCGTGAAGATATATTTCAGGCTCTTGTGATCAGCGTAAACATCACAACTATTTCCGATTAGGAAATGTCTCCAGGTCTTAAGAGCGTGCACTACGGCTGCTAGTTCCAAGTCATGCGTGGCATAATTCAACTCATGGGGTCTCAGCTGTCTGGATGCATAGGCTACAACTTTACCTTCTTGCATGAGCATTCCTCCGAGTCCTTGACGAGAAGCGTCACAGTAAACCTGGAAATCCTTCCGAATGTCCGGCAATATCAGCACTGGGGCTGTAACCAGACGTTTCTTCAACTCTTGAAAGCTGATTTCACATTCCTCAGTCCAAACATACTTGGATTCCTTCTTCAATAACTCTTTCATGGGCTTGGCGATCTTTGAGAAATTCTCAATGAACCTCCGGTAATATCCGGCAAGTCCGAGGAAACTGCGGATCTCCTTGACTGAAGTGGGTGCTACCCATTCGGTGACTGCTAGGACCTTGGCAGGGTCCACTGCTATTCCTTCTCCTGAGATGACATGTCCGAGGAATCCGACTTCCTTCAACCAAAACTCACATTTGCTAACCTTTGCATACAGCTTATGCTCTCGAAGTTTCTCCAGAACTAGACGCAGATGTTCCTTGTGTTCCTCTTCGTTCTTGGAGAATATCAGTATGTCATCGATGAACACCACGACAAACTTGTCCAAGTATTCCATAAATAACTCGTTCATCAGATTCATAAAATATGCCGGAGCATTAGTCAGTCCAAATGACATGACCGTGTACTCATACAAGCCGTACCGAGTGGTGAAGGCTGTCTTGGGTATATCCTGTTCGCGAATCTTCAACTGATGATACCCGGATCGAAGATCGATCTTGGAGAATATTCGGGCTCCAACTAACTGGTCAAACAGATCACTGATCATCGGCAAGGGGTACTTGTTCTTGATGGTCACATCGTTCAATGCACGATAATCGACAACCATTCTTAAGGACTTGTCCTTCTTTTCAACCAAGAGCACTGGGGCTCCCCAAGGTGAAGAACTTGGGCGAATATACCCTTTGTCCAACAACTCCTTAATTTGCTTCTTGATTTCTATCAAGTCATTTGCGGGCATCCGATAAGGTCTCTTAGATATCGGGGCTGTTCCGGGTAATAGCTCAATCAAGAACTCAATCTCTCTATCGGGTGGCATGCCCGGCAATTCCTCCGGAAATACATCTGGGTACTCCTGTACAATCAGTACTTCCTCCTGTACTACTCCCGTGAGAGAGTTTACTCGCTTACTCCGTGTCGGGCGCTGAGACACGTACTTAATCCGCTTCTGCTCGGGGGTGGTGAGCAAAATAGACTTAAGGGCACAATCAATATTCCCTTCATACTTGGCCAACCAATCCATGCCTAGGATTACATCCAATCCCTGGGACTCTAATACGATGAGGTCGGTGGGAAAATTATGGTTCCCGATGTTGAGACTCAAAGCATGGCATCCTATCCCGGCTGTCATCATGCCTCCTGGGGAACTGACCTTAATAGGCTGGCTGAGGGTTCTAGTTGGCAAACTATACTTTTCCACAACTACCCTTGATATGAATGAATGCGTTGCACCAGAATGAAAAAGTACCAATACTGGATGTGAATTTAGCAAAAACTTACCAACCACGGTATCGGGGTGATCATAGACCTCTTCGACATCAATGTGATTCACCTGAGCTCGAGGAAAAGGATTGGGCTTCTTTGCTGCAGAGTTGCCGTTGCCGTTCCCATTTCCCTGCTTGTTCTAGGGACATTCAGTGGCATAGTGTCCCGTCTTCTGACACTTGAAGCAGGTGATGTGATTCAGATCCTTCTGAGCTGGAGCTGAATGCTGCTGAGTGCCAGTACCACCATTCTTGAAGTTGATGTCGTTGCGGTGGTTCCCATTTCCTCCATGGTTGTGGCCTCCATGGTTGTGCACTGGGTGGTTATGCTGGACGTGTCCTCCAAACTTACCGGATCCAGTCCCGACTTTCCCTGAATAGGGGGTGTAGCGAGGCTTCTGCTGAGTGCCGGAGTTGAACTTTCCAATCCCATACTTTCGCTTGCGGTTCTCCATCTGCTGGTGTTTCCCCTCCAGGATGAGGGCCTTATCCACCAGCTCCTGGTAGTTGTTGAAGGTGGCTACAGTCAGCTGAATGCTCAGCTCATCATTGAGTCCCTCCAAGAACTTTTCCTACTTGGCCACATCATCGGCCACATCTCCCGGTGCATAACGGGTGAGTATGCTGAATTCATCGACATACTGAGCTACAGAGCGATTCCCCTGGCGTAAGTTGCGAAACTCACGCTTCTTCAGACTCATTGCACCAGCTGAGACATGTGCGGTACGGAAGGCTTGCTTGAACTGCTCCCAAGTGACTCCAGCAATGGGGTATGTGGTGGTGTAGTTCTCCCACCATGCAGCTGCAGGGCCTTCAAGTTGATGCGCGGCAAAGCGTACCTTTTCAGCTTCAGTACAACCAGTAGTGATAAGTTCACGCTCCATCTTGCGGAGCAAATCATCTGCCACAATGGGCTCAATGCTGCTGGAGAAAGTCGGAGGGTTCAACCTCAGGAAACGGGTGAGATTGTCGGCCTGGGGTCGATGATGGTTGTTGTTATTGTTCTGGTTCTGGATGATCAGCTGCATCAGGGTGTTTTGTTGCTGGATCAACTGGGTGAGTTCCGTCAGAAAGTTGGACTCAGGGGCGCGTCTCGGAGGCACCTGATGTTTGTAGAGGGGTGAGTTTAGCATAGAACAATGGTCTAAGAGTAATTACACTACCCATATGAAATGCAACAAACAAGTATCACACCACACATTATTATTCAATACCATCACAAAGGTTCACACGAGGATACAAAATTCGATAATCCTAAACATCGGCCTAAGCGTTTAACGATAAAGTAAATTTGGTGGTCTAGTCTAAGTGTCCTCCTCAGAAAAGCATGGTGATGGGTCCTTCGGTGGAGCTTTCTTCATAGTCCTCATCATTGCTGATCAAGGGGGCTACGTCACCTTCGGGATGAAGGTTCTCGCCCATGTCCAGTTCCTCCTCCAGGTATGCAACTCGAGTCTTCAGCTTCTCGATCCTCTCCAGAAAGTCCTTCACTTGCAGTTCGTGCTCATAGTGGGCTTCCCGGGCTGCTTCTTTGAGTTCGAGTTCGCGGAGTGACAGTTTCTTGATCTTCCTGGCGTCCTTGATCACACGATGCTCCAGAGTCCCGCTGTGTTTTTCCAAGGTCTGGGCATAAGACAGGAGAGCGTCCTTGGTCTTGCTTGAGATGATTTCTCCGTCTTGGCTTCTCCGGGATACCGTGAATAGGTCTGGTGAAATAGGGCATCCTTTGTACTCTTCCTTGATACGTCTGAGTGCACAGTGGACCGCCATGTCCCTTCCGAGAATCCAGTTGGGTGTGATGAACTTGAAATCCACCGGCTCAGTGTGCGGCTCGAATGTCCTTCCGGGAACGTGCACCTCGATCCTGTAGCGTGAATCCTCCGGGTAAGACGAAGTTGGCTTCCCTGTGATCGTCGGCAGAGCAATCCTCAAGTCCTTGGTGATCTGTACCAGCTCCTTTCCGAAAGGCATAGTGGCGTCGGGCTGGCAAAACTCCGTGAACTTAACAGGGATGAAGGTGGCCATCTAAAACATTGGAAAATCGGAGAGAAGTCAGAAATGATCAGAAGAGAAAATAGAAGATTTGTAGACATAAGAAAATAGTTTTCTTCCTAAGGCTTTTCCATTCCTAGAGGTTACGTCCCACGGTCAGCGTGTGCTCTGAATACCAATTCTGTAACGACCTGGCTCAAGACGAGTCAAGCCTCTGGTGTTTCCGTACCATCCCAAGATCATGCTGGTACACACTCAGTACATAATGTATATATTCAAGAGTTCAATCACACAGCTTTATTAATCGAAATCTCATAAAGAGTACTTTATTACAATAAAGGATTACAATAAAGTGGTTGAAGGCCATCTCATGAGATAACTAACGAAGACTAGCGGAAGCATCAGGTAGACGAGTCCATCCAACTCCAGGGCATGTCGCTGAGCGTAGATCGTAGCCTCACTCCTGGTCGGAAAAGTACTCTGCAACATGACACATTGCAGCCGTGTAGGTCAGCATATGGAATATGCCGGCAAGCCATCAAAGAGAGGAGTAAAAATAATAATCAACTATCTCTACATGCATATTTGGCAGGTGGGACTATAAGTTTTGCATAAAGCCAATTTTATCCTACAACAAGAGGGGCTGGAAGCAAAATATTACTACATTGTTTGTTGTTAACGAGATGGTTCCGCCAACTAATTCTCGTACCCGAATAGTTGTTAACACCCACATCATTATTAAGTTGTGTCGAGAGTTCAAGGGAATTTCAATGCCTTCGGCTCAAGTTGTCCATGACCGTGGACACGGCTAATCGATTAGGTTTGAGTACTCTGCAGAGTTTTTGCACACGTTCCCCACAAGATTTGATCGCCTCCGTGTATGTCCTCGCACTTCAGGGTGTTTGAAGACCGGATGATCAAAACATGGTCTTTCAACGGGTCCCTCTGAATCCCTGTCGGTGCCCATCGAATCCTACCGTTCTTCTACATCTGCTAGCACCGCCTGTCCAGAGTCGCCGCGTTGTCCAACCAAGCCAGAGCCCATAATGACTTGTGGCTGTGCAGGTAAGCCTTGGGTCTTGAAGTCTCCGTCCATCCCTTCGATCCTGGGTGAAGCTTTCCGCAAGATGTCATGGCCTCTCCAGCATCCCGTGTCATCCACTGGGTTCTCCAGGGAGCCGATCAACCGTCCTTCACCCAGAGTTGCATTGCGTGCAAGGTCTTGAAAATCTTGTCTTAACCGGTCTTGATTATTTAATCAACCTCGCATCTCTCGTGTTATGCACTCAACCGAAAACCCGTCTACTCAAGCATAGCAATAAGAAATTTGTCGTACCGGGGCCAAGTATCGGGGTTGTTGTGTGCCTACCACATGATACTACAAACTACACTAAAATTTCCAAGTACCTAAGCAGCATGCAATTGGGCAAAGAAAGGTGAAACTACTATGCATCGAAAAACATAGGAAAATAGCATGATCAAAATGACTTGCCTTGATGATAGTTGTCTTGATCGAGCGCGTCTAAGTAACAAGCTTCGCACTCCGGGTGATCTACCGATACAAAAAAATACACACCATAAGCACTACAATCAAGCAACAAAATAAAAATAGCATCACAAGTAAAAATTTGCTATGGCCTAAGTGAAAGAATTCAATACACGTTACTAAGGCAGAAACTTGTTTCTGTTAAAAACCCAAGTAAAAATGTTTAAAAAAAATTACACTTCTACCACAGTAAGATATAATCACTAGGAAGCAGTAGCAAAAAGAATCAACTCAAAATCATTTTTTAAACTCCTGGAATAGGCAAAACAAGGTTTAAACTAAATCTGATCTAATTTATATTTTAAAATTTCAAACATAGAGAAATTATATGTTTTTACAAACTACATAACAATTGGGATCTACTGGAACAAGAATCAACATCATTGGACTTCGGGATCAAAAGCTATGGTCAAAACAAAACTGAAACTATTCTGTTTTTGGAACTAGACAGAAAAAGAAAACAACTGCTAACGGACAGGGGGTACACGTGGCGCTTTGTGAATGGCTGCGGGGGTGTGTGTTGCTGGTGTTAGGAGCAAACGGCCGAAGCCTAACAAGAACCCGCTTCGGCTAATAGTTAAGTAAATAAAACCCGAGCGGTTTTCTTAGCTAAACCGAAAGGGTAACTACTTCTAATCTAGCACGTACGTGTAGGATCCAACGGTGGAGGAGGGGTGGGGGTGCTCATCGTGGGCTGCTCTGCTCCGGCGAGGTCTTGACGGCGACGGCGGCTCGGGCGAGGATGGGGACGGCGCTGCAGAGGGTGTCCGGTGACGGCGAGAGCTCCAGAGGGTGCGGGCGAGGGAGGCGAGCGCGATGGTGGCGTCGGGGAGGGGTCGGGGCGGCCGGAGGCGGTGCCTCGGGTGGCCGAAGGTGGCCGAGCTTCGGTGCTCCGGCGAGGGCTGCGGCAAGGCGGCTTGGGGGCGGCGGGACGACGTGGCGATGGGGAACGGAGTGCGGGCGGCCGGGGCAGTACTTATAGGGGGAGAGAGGAGCTCAGGGAGGGAAAGAGTAGGGGATCCGGGGAGATCCCGGCGATCCTGGGAGGCTCGGGCTCGGGCTCGATTTTTTTGGAAAGGGGAGAGGCGAGAGGAGGAAGGAGATGGCCGAGCAGGGGTGGGTTTCGGCCAGGGGGGGCCGCTGGCAGGGAGAGGGGGCTGGGGTGACTGGGGCAGTCGGCCGATTCTTAAGGGGATCGGGATCACGGGTCTCGTGGGATTCGGCCCACGGCTAAGATGCGCTGGCTGCGGTTTCCTTTTAAAAAAAAACCTTTCCTAATTTTAGTCTTTTTCCGAAACAGAAATTAAAAAGGAATAAAAAGAAAACAAATAAAATATTTAATATGGGGTATTATATACCAAAAAAAAAATATCCACTACTCGATTAACATTTTTTCAAAGCAAAAATAAAAACTTTTAAAAAATGTTTTTTTTCAGAAAATCCCCTAAACGCTTTATTTCTTTTTGCAAATATTCTCACGATAAAACTTTGGATTTCTTTGCTCCAAATATTTCAGAAATGCCCCGCACTTTGGAGGGTCATTTTCCTCCTCTCTCTCTCTCTCTTGCGTGCAAGAGAGTATTTTCCCGGCATTTCTCGTGTGAGGAAAAATGGAAATGCAAAATCAAAAGTCGAAAGAATTCAAATGCCAACTTTATTTCAATCAATATGCATAGATGCTTAGCTACAATGTAAAACATTCCCAATTAGGAAAATTGGGATGTTACAATATATATATATATATATATATATATATATATATATATATATATATATATATATATATATATGCAAATGAAAAACATCAAACGTTTTGAATATTTTGAAAAACTTGAGGATTTTGTGACAAAGTGTCAGATTGATGAATTTCAACTTTGAAGAAAACAGCTTGAGGAATTTCAAAGTTGGGTGGTGGCATGACCCACCGTATAAGAATGATGATTTCAGGCGCCGCGTACAATTGTCGTATGGCCCTGAGAACCAAATTCTTCATTGATTTTCTCACACTAAGAGTGATATTCTTCATTGATTGAAGAAAATCGATTCTTCGTGTGTTGCACATCTAAGTCATCAATTTTGCATAAGTGTTAGGATATGTGCATGTTTTCACAAAATTTTTGAAGATTCTAGGATATTTAGCTCAGACCTCAACTTGCAAAACCTTCACTCATCCAAGGGCTTAGTGAAAATATCTGCTAGCTGACCGTCAGTCTTCACATGATCAATGATGATATTGCCCTTGAGGACGTGGTCCCGAAGAAAATGATGACGAATCTGGATGTGCTTAGTCTTCGAGTGTTGTACTAGGTTGTAGGCGATCTTGATTGCACTCTCATTGTCGCGGTAGAGGGGCACATTCTTCATGTTGATGTCGTAGTCTCTGATGGTTTGCTTCATGCATAGCAGTTGAGCACAGCAGGATCCAACAGCAATGTACTCAGCTTCGGCAGCGGAGAGAGAAACACAGTTCTGCTTCTTTGAGGACCAGCAGACTAATGATCTTCCAAGGAAATGGCAAGTGCCTGATGTTGACTTGCGATCACCAACATAACCAGAATCAGAATATCCAACAAGGTGAAGATTTGAGCCCTTGGGGTACCATAATCCTAGTGTTGGTGTGTGAGCTAAGTATCGAAGAATATGGTTCACGGCCTTATGGTGTGATTCCTTCGGTTTTGCTTGAAAACGAGCAAACATGCAAACACTAAGCATTATATCTGGCCTAGATGCACATAGATACAATAAAGAGCCAATCATAGAGCGATATACCTGCTGATCGAAATCTTTACTATTTTTGTGAGTGCAGAGGTGGCCGTTGGTAGGCATAGGAATCTTGACGCCTTTGCATTGATGCATGTCGAATTTCCTTAGAACATCCTTGAGGTATTTCTCTTGAGATATGAAGATGCCATTGCGTTGTTGACGAATTTGAAGACGTAAGAAGAATTTCAGCTCCCCCACCATAGACATCTGATATTCTTCACTCGTCATGCAAGCAAATTCATCACTATAACGTTTGTCAGCACAACCAAAGATAATGTCGTCGACATATATTGGCACAAAAATAGTTCATTGTCATAAGATTTTGTGAAAAGAGTTGGATCGAGTGAACCAGGTTTGAAGCCTTTCTTCACGAGGAATCCCTTCAATGTATTATACCACCCCCGAGGGGCTTGCTTGAGGCCATAGAGTGCCTTTTTGAGTCTGAAGACTTTGTCTAGATGCTTCGGATTCTCAAAACCTGGGGGCTGAGCAACATATACCTCTTCCTCAATCTTAACATTGAGGAATGCACTTTTCACATCCATTTGATATAGAATAATGTTATTATGATTAGCATAAGCAAGTAGAATTCAAATAGCTTCAAGTCTAGCAAGAGGTGCAAAAGTTTCATCGAAACCAATTCCTTCAACTTGTGTGTAGCCTTGGGCTATAAGTCGTGCCTTATTCCTCACCACTTGACCATACTCATCTTGCTTGTTTCGTAAAATCCACTTGATGCCGGTGATATTGTGCTTGCGAGGATCTGGTCGTTTGGCGAGTTCCCACACATCATTTAGCTTGAATTTAAGAAGTTCATCTTGCATGTCTTGAATCCATTCAGGTTCCATGAAGGCTTCAGCAACTTTTGAGGGTTCTGTGATAGACATAAAAGAGGAATGCCCACGAAAGTTAACTAAGTGTGAAGCTTTTGAGTTTGTGAGAGGACCTAGCGCATTGATGACATCGAGGATTTTGTCAAGTTCCACTTCATTTGCAATTCTCGGATGGGCTGGTTGAAGATTTTCTCTGGGCTGAGGAATTTGATCTGGAGCAATTTCCTCAGGTGCACCTTCTTGAATTTCATCAATCCTGGGGATGATTTCTTTAGCAAGTTCCTTAGTAGGAACGATGCCTTCAGTAGCTTTGAACTTGATAGCTTCCTCAGGAGATAATTTGTGTGGCACGGGAGGCAATTGCTCTCTTTGGGAGCCATTAGTTTCATCAAACCGCACAACTACAGTTTCAACAACCTTGTTGTGATGGGTGTTGAAGACTCTGTAGGTGTGCGAGTCCTTTCCATAACCAAGCATAAAACCCTCATATGCTTTATGTGCAAATTTTGCGCTATGGCGAGGATCTCTAATCTAGCATTTTGCACCGAAGACTTTGAAATAACTTACATTGGGTTTCTTGTCAGTGAGGAGTTCATATGAGGTTTTCTTGAGGAATTTGTGGAGATATACCCTGTTGATGATGTGGGAAGCAGTGTTGATTGCTTCAGGCCAGAAACGATGAGGAATCTGATATTCTTCAAGCATAGTCTATGCCATTTCAACCAGAGTCATATTCTTGCGTTCAACGACGCCATTCTATTGAGGAGTATAAGGAGCAGATAATTCGTGAGTAATACCAAGTTCATCAAGATAATCATCAAGACTAGTGTTTTTGAATTTTGTCCCATTGTCACTCCTGATGTGTTTGATCTTGATGCGGAAGTTCGTCGAGGCCCTTGAGGAAAATCATTTGAAGACTTCCTGCACTTCACTTTTATACAGAATGATATGTACCCAAGTGTATCGAGAATAGTCATCAATGATGACAAAGCCATATAAAGATGATGCATTGGTTAGAGTAGCATAATGAGTAGGTCCAAATAGATCCATGTGGAGCAATTCAAACGAACGAGCAGTAGTCATGATAGTCGTCGGGGGGTGTTTGGATCTGGTCATTTTTCCAAACTCATAAGCACCGCAGAGGTGGTCCTTGAGGAATTTGACTGATTCGATGCCTATGACATGCTTCTTCTTCGCCAGCGTGTGCAAATTCCTCATGCGTGCATGACCAAGTCTTCAATGCCATAGCCAGCCTTCTGAGGTTTTTGCTAGTAAGGACGTGGCTGGTTGAGGATCTGTGGAAAAATCAACAATGTACAAATCTCCTCTCTTAAAGCCTTCGAAGACTTTGGATCTTTCAGATTCCATGATGACTACACATATGTATTTTCCAAAGTTAACAACCATATCAAGATCACAAAGCATTGAGACTGACATGAGGTTAAACCCAACGGATTCGACAAGCATGACTTTGGCCATGTGCCTGTCCTTGGAAATAGCCACTTTGCCAAGTCCCAATACCTTGCTTTTACCTTTGTCAGCATAAGTGATTTCTTTATTGGTGATGGAGTTAGTGGCATGTTCATCATTAAACTTTTATCACCAGTCTTGTGGTTTGTGCAGCCACTGTCAAGAACCCACTCAGTGTTCTTGGGTTTTCCATCCTACAGACGAATTAGTACATCTTACCATCTCATATGCTTCAGACTTGAAGAATATGATTTCAATTTCATCATATATGAATTTCATCATAAATAGTAAATTTGAGGACATGTGAAATGTTATCATTTCATCAATTTTAGCTTGCGTCCAATCAAGCATTTTCCTGAGGTCTCCAGCAAATTCTTCAGATGGTGATTTTCATCTAGAGACCTATCCTCCAGAAGTGATTAGTTCAATTTCTTCACCACCCACATTTGAAGGGGTGGCAAAGAGTTCATTATCCTGCGGGCACCATATGAGAAACGGGGCATTGAAGCTAATGCACTTCGTTTCACAGTAGGGGGTTAGAGTACTCAAATGAATAGGTAGAGAAGTTCTTTGAGGATTTATGAACATAATGATTTGAGGAATAATGCTCATATTCATATCCCTTGTAATTTCCCTGCATATCAGAAGCATTAGCACGAGTACGAGTATAGTATTGACCATTTGAGGATTTTGATCCTCTTGAAGACTTTGGTCCACCTGAGGAATTTGATCTGGGGTTCAGGTTCTTCATCGGGGGTGTCATGAGGACATTCACTTGAAGATTTTCCAAGCAAATTTTGGGGACCCAGATTTTCCTCGGGGGAGGTCCACTCCTGCAGATAGTTCCAACATATCGAGCAAATAGTTCACCAGATTGATTTTTGAACAGTTTATAGTTGGAGTCAAATGACTCTTCTGAGGAATAGGATAAATCACATGCAAAGCCTGTTAGAGAGGATGGATCGACAGGAGGACCTTTAGCAGAAACCCATGAGGTTTCGGGATATTGCTCAGGTTTCCAGTATGATCCATCAGCATTCAATTTCCTCTCGAAGGCAATTCCTTCTTTCCTCGGGTTCCTATTCAAAATCTGCTTTTTCAGCACATCACAAAGGGTTTGATGCCCTTTGAGACTTTTGTATATGCATGTCACATACAATTCCTTCAGCCCTGCATTTTTGTCAGTAGCATTTGTGGTTTCCTCAAGTGAAGAATTTGATACCACAGGAACAGTTGAAGAATATGTAGCAATAGAAGCATTTGATGATTCTGGTGAAGAATTAGCAGTTTCACGTTGAATGCATTTGAGACATGGTGGAGTAAATTCAACCTGAGCAGCACTGATCTGTTGAGCAAGCAATGAATCGTTTTCCATTCGAAGATCATCATGAGACATCTTTAAATTCTCAAGATCATGTTTCCTTTGAAGAAATTCATAGGAAAGTTTTTCATGATCAGCCAAGAGTGTGTAATAACGAACTTGAAGACTATCAAATCTAGACTGAAGACTTTTCACATCTTCAGTGAGGACTTGAGTATGATTCATTTCATCATTCAACAGATCATCGCTTCTTTCTAGCAGATTTTGAAGCTTTTCAATGGCACTTTGTTGTTTAGTTGCAATGTTGGCAAGTTTACTGTAGCTGGGTTTTTTTATAATAATCAGGTTCACAGACACTTGAGTCAGAGGAGGTAGTGTCATTCGATACCTTTGAACCTTTTGCCATGAAGCAATAGGTTGGAGCGAAGTCATCAACATATTCATCAGTGCAGATAGCGTTGTCATTTTCTTCAAGGTTGAAGATTGACTTGTTGACGAATGTGGTAGCAATTGCAAGACTTGCCACAGCAGACTCTGAATCTTCTTCAGATCCTTACTCTTCATCACATTCCTCAGATTCTTCTTCACAATCCATTTCTTTGCCAATCCCTAGTAGAAAAGAGGGCTTTGGTCGAGGTCCTGAAATCCTATTAGTCCTGGTTCACATACGAACCGGGACCTATGGTGACATTGGTCCCGGTTCATGAGGCCAGGGCACCGGCCGGGCATCATGGGACATTGCTCCCGGTTCGTCTCACCCCTTTTGTCTCGGTTCCAGTCAAGAACCAGGACTAATAGGCCGGCAACCGTTCGTATCCCCTTTAGTCTCGGTTGGTGGATCAAACCGGGACTAAGGTTTGGTAGCGGGCGTTCGTACAACCGTTCGTATCCTCCTTTAGTTCCTGTTGGTGGATCAAACCGGGGTGGCGGCCCTTTGAACCACACCTTTAGTGCCGGTTTGTCGTCCAATCCGGGACTAAAGGTCCAAACGGTTCGCCCTCCCGCTTCGTTTACAGCGATGAAAACTGCAACCAAAGCAGAGTCTCTCGCCATTCTTTGTTCTTCTCCTCTCCTCTGTTCTTCTTATTCCTCTCTTCTTCCCCTCTCTTCTTCCGTTCTTATTCCACCATGACATATCTAACCGAGAGGTGCTCGCACATGGCACAACCTAGCTCGCGGTCGGGTACACGAACGAGAGCAGGGTGGTGCCAATTTTTTGTCACGGTTCCGGGAGAGGGTTAACGCTGGGCCGGAGCATGAGACGTTCTTGGGGCTTGATCTGGAGTTCACGGCCAACCATCAAGGTGTTGCCGTCATCCAGTTGTGTTTCAAACAGCATGTCTTGATCTTCCAATGGGCGAGATAAGTTTTGTGTCTTTCTTTGATCCAAGGTTATGAAAATTGCATGTATTGATCTTCTCTAGGTTCCATTCGATAGCAATATGGAGTTTCTTTATATCTTCCATTTGATAGCAATATGAAAATTGCATAGGATAGCAATATGTGTTACAACATTGGATATATTGATCTCCCTGGGTTCCATTGGATAGCATATATTGATCTCCCTAGGTTCCATTGGATATATTACAACATAAGCTTTCTTTGATCCAAGGTTATGAAAATGGCATGTATCGATCTTCTCTAGGTTCCATTTGATAGCAATATGGAGTTTCTTTATATGTTCCATTTGATAGCAATATGAAAATTGCATAGGAGAGCAATATGTGTTACAACATTGGATATATTGATCTCCCTAGGTTCCATTGGATAGCATATATTGATCTCCCTAGGTTCCATTGGATATATAACAACATAGGATTTCTTTGATCCAAGGATATGAAAATTGCATCAGATAGCAATATGTTACAATATTGGAATCCTATAAAGATCAATTCATAGGATATGAAAATTGCATAGAATAGCAATATGTTCCATTTGAATCGTTATGATAAATTTTCTTAAGTTGTATTGAAATATTTTTCCTTGTTGCAGCAGTATGTAACATTTGTTTCATTTTAATTTGTTGATGTTGCAGTAGTGACAAGCAATGTCCAGAACTCATGGACTTCCTTCGCAGCGGCATACGTTTCACTAGCGTTGACATAACGAATGACAGGACGAATATGAGGCGCAGCTTTGGAATTGAGATACCAGTTGCGTGCCACATTGATCTCCAAGGCCTATTCTAGCTTGATTATCCGAGGACTTTCATGGTTGATATGGCAGTCACCTTGATCGACGAGGAGTACCATGATATGAAGAACGCTTTCCCAAAGGCTCAACACAAGAAGTTGGGGAATACCCCACTTGACCCTATCAACCTTGAGTATGCAGGAAAAGATGCATACGTTTCATACGAGTTGTGCCGCAAGATTAGTACCGTGAGATATGGCGAGCGTCACCTCGAAGAACCAGCTTTGGGACATTCTGATTCTGATTCAGATTCAGACGAGTAGTGTTCAGAAAGGCAAACACTTGTATATATATGTATGCTAGCTATTATTATGTACTGCTTGCATGTATTATTATGTACTGCTTGGACCAATTTATATATATATCTAGTTTCTGTTTTTGCCATTATATAGAGTTTCCAAATTTGAATGGTAATTTAGCCCTTTCTTTATTGATCACCACTTTAGGTACTGTTGTGAACTAATTATTTATTCATATTGGTGTAATATTTACTGTATTCAAACTTCTCCATGGTTCGTACCCCCCGATACAACCCATAGATACATCGATATAAGCAAACAACACAAAGACAAAACAGAATTTGTCAAATACAGAATAGTTGGAAGTAATCTGTATAATTCGAATACTTAACTCCAAAAATTATGAAAAAATAAGACAATCTCGGTAAATTGTATAGGAATCTTGTGTAAAAAATTGAGATCAAAAGCACGTTCCAGTGAATTTAAAAAATTCCTGGACTGAGGTCGAAAGTTTCTATTTTTCAGCAAAATTAAATTGAAACACCGTAGACCCTCCCAAAGGTCTTAGTTGGCGCAAACACAAAATGCCATATGGGTGAAATGATGATACCATGCCGAATTTCAACCTATTCAGAGTTCATTTGTAGTACTTTTCAATTTCTGGGTCATATAGCTCAAAAAAATCAGTAAATGCATGCAAAATACCAAATGAAGTCAGAAATAGTTGAAAATTGATGATGTGGCCTAGAATGGTGCATTTTGAACACACAAAAGGTCTGGAGTTCAAATAATTCCAAAACATGAAATCCCTTTTGTAACAGATGAGTTTTTGTATGAAACCCTGATACTTCGAAAGAGATTGTCTGATTTGTACACGAAGTGCGTCCATTTTTTGCCGCAACCCTCTCAACTTTTTAGCACATGCTATGCGTGCGAAATGATGATACCATGGCAACTTTCAACCTATTCAGAGTTCATTTGTAGTGCTTTTCACATTCTGGGTCATTTGGCTCAAAAAATCAATAAATGCATGAAAAATACCAAATGAAGTGAGAAATAGTTGAAATTGATGATGTGGCTTCGAATGGTGCATTTTGAACACACAAAAGGTCTGGAGTTCAAATAATTCCAAAAAATGAAAACTCTTTTGTAAGAGATGAGTTTTTGTCTGAAACGCTCATACTTCGAAAGAGATTGTCCGATATGTACACGAAGTGCGTCTAGTTTTTGCCGCAACCCTCTCAACTTTCTAGCACATGCTATGTGGGTGAAATGATGATACCATGCCAACTTTCAACCTATTCAGAGTTCATTTGTAGTGCTTTTAAATTCTCAGTCAATTAGCTAAAAAAATCAGTAAATGCATCGAAAATACCAAATGAAGTCAAAAATAGTTGATAATTGATGATGTGGCTTTGAATGGTGCATTTTGAACACACAAAAGGTCTAGAGTTCAAATAATTCCAAAAAATGAAATCCCTTTTGTAACACATGAGTTTTCGTATGAAACCCTCATACTTCGAAAGAGATTGTACGATTTGTACACAAAGTGCGTCCAGTTTTTCCCGCAACCCTCTGAAATTTTTAGCACATGCTATGTGGGTGCAATGATGATACCATGCCAACTTTCAACCTATTCAGAGTTCATTTGTAGTGCTTTTCAATTTCTGGGTCATTTAGCTCAAAAAATCAATACATGCATGAAAAATACCAAATAAAGTCAGAAATAGTTAAAAATTAATGATGTGGCCTTGAATGGTGCATTTTGAACACACAAAAGGTCTGGAGTTCAAATAATTCCAAAAAATGAAATCAGTTTTGTAACACATGAGTTTTCGTATGAAACCCTCATACTTCGAAAGAGATTGTCCGATTTGTACACGAAGTGCGTCTAGTCTTTGCCGCAACCCTCTCAACTTTTTAGCACATGCTATGTGGGTGCAATGATGATACCATGCCAACTTTCAACATTTTCAGAGTTCATTTGTAGTGGTTTTCAATTTCTGGATCATTTAGCTCAAAAAAATCAACAAATGCATGAAAAATACCAAATGAAGACAGAAATAGTTGAAAATTGATGATGTGGCTTTGAATGGTGCATTTTGAACACACAAAAGGTCTGGAGTTCAAATAATTCCAAAAAATGAAATCCCTTCTGTAATAGATGAGTTTTCATATGAAACCCTCATACTTCGAAAGAGATTGTCCGATTTGTACACAAAGTGCGTCCAGTTTTTGCCGCAACCCTCTCAACTTTTTAGCACATGCTATGTGGGTGAAATGATGATACCATACCAACTTTCAACATTTTCAGAGTTCATTTGTAGTGCTTTTCAATTTCTGGGTCATTTAGCTCAGAAAATCATTAAGTGCATGAAAAATGCCAAATGAAGTCAGAAAAAGTTGAAAATTGATGATGTGGCTTTGAATGGTGCATTTTGAACACACAAAAGGTGTGGAGTTCAAAATTTTCCAAAAAATGAAATCCCTTTTGTAACAGATGAGATTTCATATGAAATTGTGATACTTCAAAAGAGATTGTCCGATTTGTACACGAAGTGCGTCCAGTTTTTGCAGCAACCCTCTCAACTTTTTAGCACATGTTATGTGGGTGAAATGATGATACCATGCCAACTTTCAACATTTTCAGAGTTCATTTGTAGTGCTTTTCAAATTCTCGGTCATTTAGCTCAAAAAAATCAATAAATGCATGAAAAATACCAAATGAAGACAGAAATAGTTGAAAATTGATGACGTGGCTTTGAATGGTGCATTTTGAACACACAAAATGTCTCGAGTTCAAATAATTCCAAAAAATGAAATCCCTTTTGTAACAGATGAGTGTTCGTATGAAACCCTGATACTTCGAAAGAGATTGTCCGATTTGTACACGAAGTGCGTCTAGTTTTTGCCGCAACCATCTCATTTTTTTAGCACATGCTATGTGGGTGAAATGATGATACCATGCCAACTTTCAACATTTCCATAGTTCATTTGTAGTGCTTTTCAATTTCTTGGTCATTTAGCTCAAAAAATCAATAAATGCATGAAAAATACCAAATGAAGTGAGAAATAGTTGAAAATTGATGATGTGGCTTTGAATGGTACATTTTGAACACACAAAAGGTGTGGAGTTCACATAACTCCAAAAAAATGAAAGAATCATTGAAAAACAGTAAGTAGGAACAAAAAACTATATTCTTTTAAAAAATGTCAACTAATGGGCCACCACGGCGTGAATACGACTAGAAACCTAACTAGACAGTTGGGCTAGGATTAAGGCCCGCAGAAAGCCCAACAGTTAGTGACAGTTTAGGCCCGGAAGCCTGCATATGAGAGGAGCTCGAGACAGCGTGCGCACAAGCGCTTATAAACTACCAAACTTCTCACTCGGCTAGTGAGGTGGGACTAAACATCTAACTGCACTGCGGCTGTGCTAGGCACAGGACTTACATGTCGGTTTGTGGCACAAACCGGGACCAAACCGGGACCAGAAAAGGACTTTATTGTTGGTTGGTGGAACAAACCGGGACAAATGGCACCCTTTCGTCCCGGTTCGTTCCGCAAACCGGGAGTAAAGGTATCTTCTTTCCCACCATTTGGCAACTAAAAATTGACCTTTAGTCCCAGTTTGCTGAGTCAACCGAGACGAATGGGTGGTATTGGTGCCCGTTCGGGCCACCAACCGGGACAGAAGGTTTTCGCATATAGGTGGGAGTTGTCGAAATTTCCCCCAAAACTCTCCCATTGCTCGCCGCCGCCCCCGAGCTAGTCCTCGTTGTCGCCGCCCCTGATCTAGTCCTTCTCGCCGTCGCCGAGCCCGTCGCCGTCGCCGCCGCCCCCGATCTAGTCCTCCTCGCCGCCGTCGATTCCCGAGCACGTCGTCGTCGCCGCCCCCCAAGCCCGTCTCCGTCGCCCCGAGCCCGTCGTCTTCGCCGCCCCGAGCCCATCGTCCCTAGTAAGCTCCTCCTCTGCGCGTGCTCTGCTTGTTGCCGCCGCCGCTCGTGCATATTCTAGTTCATACAAATTTTATTCATATATAGATTATACTAGAGATGTATTCGAGATTAAATTCGAGATGTATTAAGTTGATTATTGGTTCTAACTGAAAGAAAACCTTTTTTCCTCTTGAGATCTATTGCATTATATATCACTAGTAAGCATGCCCGTGCGTTGCAACGAGAGAGGAGAACAATAATAATATCTTGTAACGTGCAACTGTAGCAAAGTATAAAGCAAGATTCGTCGGTTCGACACAAGTTCCCAATGGTGCTGCATCCAAACAATGTCATCCAGCGCCAGGGAGGCATATGCCAAAGGCTAGAAAAAATACATATCAAACGGCATTTTTAAACGACATTTTTGTAGGTGAAAAGAGAAAAAGTTATCTATTCTAGTCATGTAGCACTACACGGATAATATAAGAAAGAGACAAATTATCTATTTTAATGTAGCTCGCCAGATCGACCGGTGTTCTTTCATATCTGTATGTTGCTAGCTTTGAAATATATGAGGTACCTGAGATTTAACAAAATCTTATTATATAAAATTTCATTATACTGATAAAAAGTTTTTGGGGGAGATAATGCTCGATGATTATTTGCAGAAACTATATGGATCAAAGAGAACAGTTGTTGGGGGAGATAATGGTCGGTGATTATTTGTCGTGTCTCAACGACACCGATGGTCTGGAAGGAGAGGATGATGGATCAGATGATCGAACAATGGAGGAGGAAGGACATGATCATGATGGCTCCGGTGACCGAAGGCCGGAGGAAGAAGGAGACCATGATGACGGCTCCGATGACCGAAGGCCGGAGGAAGAAGGAGACCATGATGACGGCTCCGGTGACCGAATGGAGGAGAGAGATGTTGCAAAGTCCGGCGAGGTATATATATTAATTAAGCCCTAAGGTATGTACATATATTAATGATACGTCTCCATCGTATCTACTTTTCCAAACTCTTTTGCCCTTGTTTTGGTCTTTAATTTGCATGATTTGAATGGAACTAACCCGGACTGACGTTGTTTTCAACAGAATTGTCATGGTATTGTTTTTGCACAGAAATAAAAGTTCTTGGAATGACCTGGAAATTTCCTAGGATTTTTTGTGGAATATATAAAAAATACTAGTGCAAGAATCACCTAGAGCGACGGAGCCAGGAGCTCACAAGACCACCAGGCCTGCCACCACCCCTGGCCGGGCCTGGCAGGCTTTTGAGCCCCTCGTAGCTCCGCAGCCTCCAATTCCAGCTCTATATATTCTCTTTCGACCGGAAAAAATCAAGGAGAAGAGTTCATTGCGCTTTACGATACGGAGCTGCCGCCACCACCTGTTCTTCCTCTGGAGGGCAGATCTGGAGTCCGTTCTGGGCTCCGGAGAGGGGGAATCGACGCCTTCGTCATCACCAGCCATCCTTCATCGCCAATTCCATGATGCTCTTCACCGTTCGTGAGTAATCTCATTGTAGGCTTGCTGGACGGTGATGGGTTGGATGAGATCTATCATGTAATCGAGTTAGTTTTGATGGGGATTGATCCCTAGTATCCACTATGTTCTGAGATTCATGTTGCTACTACTTTGCCATGCTTAATGCTTGTCACTAGGGCCCGAGTGCCATGATTTCAGATCTGAACCTATTATGTTTTCATCAATATATGTGTGTTCTTGATCCTATCTTGCAACTTGTAGTCACCTACTATGTGTTATGACCCGGCAACCCCGGAGTAACAATAGTCGGTACCACTCCCGGAGATGACCATAGTATGAGGAGTTCATGTATTCACTAAGTGCTAATGCTTTGTTCCGGTTCTCTATTAAAAGGATAACCTTAATATCCCTTAGTTTCCATTAGGACCCTACTGCCACGGGAGGGATGGACAATAGATGTCATGCAAGTTCTTTTCCATAAGCACGTATGACTATATACGGAATACATGCCTACATTACATTGACGAACTGGAGCTAGTTACATATCTCCCCATGTTATAACTGTTACATGATGAATGTCATCCGGCATAATTATCCATCACCGATCCAATGCCTACGAGTTTTTCCTACTAGTCCTTGCTACGTTACTTTACCGCTAATGTTGTCACTGCTGCTACTGTTACCGCTACTGTTGTCACTGCTGCTACTGTTACCGTTGCTACTTTTGCTATCACACTACATTGCTACTGAAACTTTGCTGCAGATACTAAGTCTTTCAGGTGTGGTTGAATTGACAACTCAACTGCTAATACTCGAGAATATTCTTTTGCTTCCCCTTGTGTCGAATCAACAAATCTGGGTTGAATACTCTACCCTTGAAAACTATTGCGATCCCCTATACTTGTGGGTTATCAAGACTATTTTCTGGCGCCGTTGCCGGGGAGGCCTAGCTCTATTCTCTGAGTCACTTGGGATTTATGTTTGTTGATCACTATGAGGAATCCCAGAGATCCAAAAACTAAAGTCTTGCCCTCAACTACGAGGACAGGTAAGGAACTGCCATCTAGCTCTGCACTCGATTCACCTTCAGTTATGAGTAAGTTTGCGACACCACCTCCTGCTAGAAATTCTGATATGTCGCCTTTGCTTGATGATGATGCTTCCGCTATCCATGATACTTTGCTTGATACTGCTTTGCCACTGGGTGCATTCCTTGATGCACAAATTGCTAGAGTTGCTGCTGAATGTGATGATACTTCTGAAACTGCTGAAATTATTGAAGTAGAACCTGCTATTTCACTTGTTAGAACAAGCTCTCCTAGATATACTTGAGGGTTATGTTATGGAGGGATAGGTAGCTGAGGACTTTCTTGCTTGTAAGGATAGCTATGATCTTGAGAATTTACTGCACAAGTGGAAGGAAAAATCCCTGAACGCTAGAATGAAATATGATCCTAAGTTTGCTACTTCACCCATCTTTGTGACCGATAAGGATTCTGAATTCTCTGTCGATCCTGAGTTAATCACTTTGGTCGAATCTAATCCTTTTCATGGTTATGAGTCTGAAACGGTTGTAGCACATCTTATCAAGCTGAATGATATAGCCACCCTATTCACAAGTGAGGAAAAGATTCGACATTACTATATCCTTAAGTTGTTTCATTTCTCGCTAAAGGATGACACTAATGCTTGGTTTACTTCTCTTGCTCCTGGTTGTGTGCGTAGTCCCCAGGATATGATATACTACTTCTATTAGAAATATTTTCCTGCCCATAAGAAACAAGCTGCCTTGCAGGATATATATAACTTTGTGCAAGTTGAAGACGAGAGTCTCCCACAAGCTTGGGGGAGGCTTGTCCAGTTACTGAATGCTTTGCCTGATCACCCTCTTGAGAAGAATGAAATACTTGATATCTTTTATAATGGACTAACCGATGCTTCTAGGGACCACCTAGATAGTTGTGCTGGTTGTGTTTTCAGGGAACAAACTATGGAACAAGCTGAAATTCTATTGAATAATATCTTGAGCAATGATAATGCTTGGATCCCGAACCACCTCCGAAGCCAACTCTGAAGAAAAGAGGTATTCTATTCCTCAATCCTGAAGATATGTAAGAAGCTAAGAAATCTATGCAAGAGAAAGGCATTAAATCTGAAGATGTCAAGAATCTACCACCTATCGAAGTAACAAATGGTCTTGATAACACGACACAGGTAGTAGAGGTAAATTCTCTTCGTAGATTCAATGAGAGTGATATTCCTTTTGATAAACCTGATAGCTTATGCTTAGATGAATTCGATAACTTTGTTGTTAAACAACAAAGTTTCAATGATTAGGTTACCAGACAATTGGAACATAATGCTCGTATGCTTAGTCATTTAAGTGCTTGTGTGGATAGAAATGTCAATGATCTTAAGCTTTTGAGTAGACATGCCTCTATGGTCACTACTCAAGTAGAACAAGTACTTAAGGCTCAAAATGATTTGCTCAATGAGTTGAATGACAATTCCGTTAGAGTCGTCACTAGAGGTGGTAGAATGACTCACGAACCTTTGTAGCCTGAGGGCCATCCTAAGAGAACTGAACAAGATTCTCAAGGAGTTAGCACTGATGCATCTAGTCATCCTGGTAATAGAAAGAAAAATAAAAATGATAGGAACTTGCATGCTAGCAAAGATGTTGCTGTTATACTTGAGAATCCAAACGATATCTCTGTTTCTGATGCCGAAACACAATCTGGTGATGAACATGAGCCTAGAGATAATATCGATATTGGTGTTCATGTTGATGCTCAACCTAGCAATTATAAGGATGTGGAGATTGAACCTGTTGATCTTGATAACCCACAACCTAAGAATAGGAGATACGATAAGAACGACTTCATTGCTAGGAAGCATGGTAAAGAAAGAGAACCATGGGTTTAGAAACCCATGCCCTTTCCTCCCAAACCATCCAAGAAAAAGGATGATGAGGATTTTGAGCGCTTTGTTGAAATGATTAGACATGTCTTTCTGCAAATGCGTTTGACAGATATGCTCAAAATGTCTCCTTATGCTAAGTACATGAAAGATATTGTGACCAATAAAAGGAAGATACCTGAGGTTGAGATTTCCACCATGCTTGCCAGCTACACCTTCAAGGGTGGAACTCCTAAGAAACTAGGTGATCCCGGAGTGCCCACTATACCTTGCTCCATTAAAGGAAACTACGTTAGAACTGCTTTATGCGATATTGGAGCCGGTGTTAGTGTTATGCCTCGATCTCTTTATCGTAGACTTGAATTGGATAAGTTGACACCCACTGAAATCTCCTTGCAAATCGCTGACAAATCAACTGCTTTCCCTATCGGCATTTGTGAGGATGTGTCTGTTGTAGTTGCTAACGTTGCTATATTAACGGACTTTGTTATTCTGGATATTCCCGAGGATCATGCCATGGCGGTCATCCTTGGAAGACCCTTTTTAAGCACTGTAGGGGCTATTATTGATTGGAACAAAGGCAATGTCACTTTCCATGTTAACGGTAATAAGCACACGGTGCACTTTCCGAAGAAACAATATCGAGTACATTGCATCAATGCTATTGAAAAAACTTCATCAATTCTTACTCGGAGCTTTGAATGCCCTATACCTACTGTCAAGATGAAGTATGATTTACTTGTTGGGGATATGCACATCCCCGTTGAGGTAACCTAGTGATTATTCGAAAATTCTCCGGTTCTATGTGATTCGAAAAAAGTTTGTCAAGAAGACTTGATCAACCTCATTGACGCATTTCTTTTGATGAACATGAGATGGATGAATCTAGGAGTCACAACCCTCTGTTCCCAACTTTGACTTTTTGTTGCTTAGAAGAAAAATGATAGATTTAGCTTTAGTTTTTCCTGTTTTCTGCCTTCTCCGTCCCTTAGAAAAGTGTCCCGAAAATAAAAGTTCTCCAAATGCCCTGAAAAGAAAGTATGATTTTTTCTGGAATTTTTGAAAAAATTTCAGATAGAGAGCTAGTCAGGGGGATGCGCCAGTGGGCCACAAGCTCAGGAGGCCCGGCCACCCCCCCTGGCCAGGCCTGGCAGGCTTGTGGGCCCCAAGTGGCCCCCTCCACTTATTCTAGCTCCCATCTCCTTCTCCTACCTCGAGAAAAAATCATTCCACAGCTCAAACCCGTGTTCTTGCTCCTCTTGCTGCATTATTCGATCTCCTTGTGCAAAGCCCCATTCACCAAACTGTTTTGGGCAGTTGTTCCTTGGTATGTGACTCCTCCATTGGTCCAATTAGTTTTTGCTCTAGTGCTTTATTTGTTGCGTATTTTGTTGCCTTGGTGACCCTGTTCTTGAGCTTTGCATGTTCATTTTAGTTGGTCCCAAGTAGTTTTGATGCATGATATGGCCTCTAGGCACTTGAAGGAGTAGTGCCTATGAGTTTTGTTGAGCCTCGTTCACTTTTTTCTGAGTCACTAAAAATTTCAGAAAAAAAGAAGATGTTCAGGAGAAACTATCGTGGTGGTTCCTCAAGCAAAAGGGGTCCCCGTCTCTTGATTCGGGAGCCCGACTCTTATCAACCGAGGAACGCACAGGTACAACCATGTGAATGGCCTTCAGATGAATTCATGATTGATGCAGGTTTCAAAGACAAGTTTGATACATTTGTTCATAACGCCGGGCTCGAAAAATTCATCTCCAACAAATGCGAACAGTATACTATGTTCACTGCCTGTTTTGTTCGTAGGTTAAGATTTTCAGTTGGCCGTGACTCATCCATACTGTTTGATCTTTATGACAAATCGTATACCATGGATTTAGAGGATTTTAATAGAATTCGCAACATACCTAATTGGGGTAGTCCCAATGATCCTCCTAAGTATTAGGTTAGAGATTTCTTTTCTAGTATAACTGTTGGAGAAACTAGAGATATTACGCAGGCTACCTTGGGGAGCATTCAATTCCCTACCTTACATTATTTTACCCTCTTCATAGGTAGATGCATTAACGGCAAGATTGATCATTGTCACCTCTGCGCACCTAACCTTAGTATTCTTAAGAGCGCAGTAACGGGTAATAGAAGTTTCAACATGGGAGCTATAATCGCGAGGAGGCTAAATAATAATGCTAATGAAGGGGATTTCTTTGGTGGGATCTATGCCACTCGCATAGCAAATTTTCTTGGAGTACCCATCCGTGAAGGAGATCCCTCACTCCATACAGCTTTCCTTGATCGCGTCGCTATGACACGATATGAGTTCCTTGAGAGGGATAATGAATCCCTCCTATACCGGTTAATATTTAACTGACAGTGCGTTTTCCATATTACCCTTCCTGCTCCTGCCTTCTTTGACTTTCAGGTAAAACAAAGATATTACATAACCAGAGCAGAGGCAGAGGAGTATGAGAGGGAGGCGAAGGCTAGTCGCCTCCGTGAGGCAGCTATTCAGGCGGTAGCTGCCGCGATCCCGTACAACCCCCATCATGATTTTGGATATCGCCCGGACCAGCCGTGGGATTAAACCAACTTAGGCCAAAAGCCTAAGCTTGGGGGAGTACGTGTTTCTCACCGACTTTACATTCTTGCTTACACTTTCACTTTGTTAGTCGGTGTTCACACCTTGCCATTGTATCATCCATGCTAGCTTATTTCTTTTTCTCTCTTTCTTCTCGTGTGTCTGTTTGATTTGAGAAAAACAAAAAAATTAGTTGTAAGTTTGCTTTCCAGCTTGCTTAGTGGTTTTTAGAGAGAAAACCCAAAAAGATTTCCCTTTCTTCGTTTGCTTGTTGGGAGCTTTCCCGTGTAAATAGTTTTCTTTTTGTTTGGGTCAAGGTAGAAGACCATTGTTAAAATATTTAGTGGCTCTCACATGCATATCTGTTTATCCGTCAAAGAGCCATATTACTTTGTCTTCTCCTCTGTGTTTGCTTGCAGATTCCAGTTTAGTACAATGCACGAACACTCTCATTATGATTCACATCATTCTATCGTGCAAGTGAAAGGAAATAATGATGATATATGATGAAGTGACTGAGCCTGGAAAAGCTGGTATGAACTCGACCTATTTTGTTTTTGTAAATATGACTAGCTCATCGTTCCTAATTCAGCATTGTTATGAGAGAAACATTTTTACAATGACAACTTAGAGATCATAGTTTCTAATCCCATGCTTAATAATCTAGGAGCTTATAATGGTTTGTATTGGATGCCAACATGAATTTCAGGATGATTATGATGTAGTATGATAGGATGGTATCCTCCTTTGAGTGATTCAAGTTGCTTGACTTGGCACATGTTCACGCATGTAGTTGAAACAAAATCGACATAGCCTCTATGATATTCATGTTCATGGTGATTTATATCCTACTCATGCTTGCACTCAATGTTGGTTAATTTAAATGCATATTGATGACTGCTGTCGCTCTCTAGTTGGTCGCTTCCCAGTCTTTTGCTAGCCTTCACCTGTACTAAGCGGGAATACTGCTTGTGCTTCCACTTCCACAAACCCAAAGTTGTTCCATATGAGTCCACCATACCTACCTATATGCGGTATCTACCGGTCATTCCAAGTAAATTTGCATGTGCCACTCTCTAAACCTTCAAGTAATAATCTGTTTTGTATGCCCGAACCGCTCATGTGGTGACAAGGGGCGGTCAGTATCTTCCATCCTAGGCGTGTTATCCTCGATACGTGTTTATTCACTATCACTCACGAGAAAGGGGCCGGTAATCGGAATGCCCAGCTCCATGCTCAAATCAAAAATATAATTCCAAACAAAACTCCCCCTGGATTGTTGTTCGTATGGACGGCACCCGAGGATTCGGCTAGTCGTGGAGTGTGATTGATCGGTGGTGGGGGAGTCAAAACTTTACTTTTCTGTTTGGGAACCACCTATAGTGTGTGTAGCATGGAAGATGGTGAAAACTCTAGGTCATTGCGTTGACAATGAAAGCATACCACCCAAAATTATTTATCTCTGTTTTAAAAAGCTTGAGCTATGGCACCTCTGCAAAACAATGCTTCCCTCTACGAAGGGCCTATCTATTTACGTTTCTGTTGAGTCATCTTCTTCTTATAAAAGGCACCAATTAGAGAGCACCTCTGTCATTTTCATGCTTTGCTATTAATTGATATTGAGTATGACTGTGACTGGATCTTCTTTGCCATGAATTACAATGTTCAGTCAGCCCTTGGTCTTTGAAGGTGCTCTGCATTTATGTTTTGCGGTCTCAGAAAGAGCTAGCAAGATACCACATGTTCATATTGCTTCATGATTTTTTTGAATGAAGTGTTGACGTTTGTAACTTATTATTATTGCTCGCTAGTTGATTATGCGAGTGATATGAGTACATCTTGAGACCTAAATGTCATTGCTTATGTGGTTAGCTTATGATCTTGCTGAAAATCTGAATATGAGTTAGACATAATCACAACAACAAGATCAAACAGAGTTCGTAAAAGTTTTTCTTTTGTCTCTTTCAGTTTGTCAACTGAATTTCTTGAGGACAAGCAACGCTTTAAGCTTGAGGGAGTTGATACGTCTCCATCGTATCTACTTTTCCAAACTCTTTTGCCCTTGTTTTGGTCTCTAATTTGCATGATTTGAATGGAACTAACATGGACTGACATTGTTTTCAGCAGAATTGCCATGGTGTTGTTTTTGCGCAGAAATAAAAGTTCTTGGAATGACCTGGAAATTTACGAGGACTTTTTGTGGAATATATAAAAAATACTGGCGCAAGAATCACCTGGAGGGACGGAGCCAGGAGCTCACAAGCCCACCAGGCCCCCCCCCCTGGTCGGGCCTGGCAGGCTTGTGAGCCCCTCGTGGCTCCGGAACCTCCAATTCCAGCTCTATATATTCTCTTTCGACCGGAAAAATCAAGGAGAAGAGTTCATCGCGTTTTACGATACGGAGCCGCCGCGACCACCTATTCTTCCTCTTGAGGGAAGATCTAGAGTCCGTTCTGGGCTCCGGAGAGGGGGAATCGACGCCTTCGTCATCACCAACCATCCTTCATCGCCAATTCCATGATGCTCTTCACCGTTCGTGAGTAATCCCATCGTAGGCTTGCTGGACGGTGATGGGTTGGATGAGATCTAACATGTAGTCGAGTTAGTTTTGATGGGGATCGATCCCTAGTATCCACTATATTCTGAGATTGATGTTGCTACTAATTTGCCATGCTTAATGCTTGTCCCTAGGGCCCGAGTGCCATGATTTTCGATCTGAACCTATTATGTTTTCATCAATATATGTGTGTTCTTGATCCTATCTTGCAAGTTGTAGTCACCTACTATGTGTTATGACCCGGCAACCCCGGAATGACAACAGCCGGTACCACTCCCGGAGATGACCATAGTATGAGGAGTTCATGTATTCACTAAGTGCTAATGCTTTGATCCGGTTCTCTATTAATAGGAGAACCTTAATATCCCTTAGTTTCCATTAGGACCCCGCTGCCACGGGAGGGATGGACAATAGATGTCATGCAAGTTCTTTTCCATAAGCACGTATAACTATATACGGAATACATGCCTACATTACATTGACAAACTGGAGCTAGTTACATATCTCCCCATGTTATAACTGTTACACGATGAATGTCATCCGGCATAATTATCCATCACCGATCCAATGCCTACGAGTTTTTCCTACTGGTCCTTGCTACGTTACTTTGCCGCTACTGTTGTCACTTCTGCTACTGTTACCGCTACTGCTGTCACTGCTGCTACTGTTACCGTTGCTACTGTTGCTATCACACTACATTGCTATTGAAACTTTCCTGCAGGTACTAAGTCTTTCAGGTGTGGTTGAATTAAAAACTCAACTGCTAATACTCGAGAATATTCTTTTGCTTCCCCTTGTGTCGAATCAACAAATTTGGGTTGAATACTCTACCCTCGAAAACTGTTGTGATCCCCTATACTTGTGGTTTATCAATTAACACTTCATTCTTCTTCTTTTATAGCCCTCCGGATCGAGCCAAACTTTGGTACAGTGACGAGGCCCGAAGAGAAGGTTGCGCATGGATGAAAAGTTCACAATCACAGCAATCGCGGCCGATGGCCTACCGATTGAACCCAAGCTAACCAAGGATGCATTTTCTGCTCAGTGCGGAGCTATTGTTAGGGACAACATCTTGATCAGCGTCAAGCAATGGAAAAATCCTAAGGGCGACGACGTCCCTGAAGGTGATTATATCACCAATAGGCATAAAGATGATCTTTGGACCGCGTTGAAGGCAAATTTCACCCTACCGCCAGAGGAAGATCCGAATAAGCCAGTTATAGAGCCACTTGTCAAGGCGTGTGCTCTTAAGAAGATGGCACATCTATTCGGGAAGTGGAAGAATGATTTGAAATCAATGTTTGTCGACAGAGGGAAGACTCTAGAATTCGACGGCCGATTTGAGAAGATAAGAGATCACTGGCCCGCATTTGTGGCCTACAAGTCATCGGAGAAGAATAAGAAAATGTCAGAGACAATCAAGAACAATGCCACAAAGAAGCAGTATCACCATCACACGGGGTCAAATGGCTACCTCAAAGCACAGCCGTTCTGGAAGAAAGCTGAGAATGACCTGATTGCTAAAGGGGTCCAACCACAGACATTGAACTGGCCAGAGCGTTCAAGTACTTGGTTCTTCAGGGTTGGGGGAACTTTGGACCCTGAAACAGGGAAGTGTCGTTGGACGGACGAGCAACTTTCAATACCCATGATCAAGCTTCAGAAGTGTATCGCCGCAGCGCACGAAGGGACGTTCATTCCAGATAGAGAGAATGACGAGTTGACTGAGGCCCTAGGGAATGCTGAGCATCCTGGATGAACACGAGGCACACCAGGCTCCATTCTGTGGAAGTTTGGGTTTCCTAACGTAAGCGGTTACAGAAGCCGGGAGAGAAAGAAGAAAGTGGAGCTGAGCGACATGCAGCAGATCAAGGCAAGACTGCAAAAGCTAGAGGAACTTGAGAGCAAGCGAGCTCTCGGCCAACCATCTCAGCGGCACGAAGCTATCCTAGAAGGTACCGCACCATCTCAGTGGAGAAGCAGCGTGGCTTCCACGGACCCCGTTCAGCATGACTTCACGGCTCCTAGCTACCCCGTGGATACTATGACGAAGGCTCAACGTTGCAATCTTATGATGAAATGTCGGAACCTCACTTTCATGGCGGTTGTCGACTCTGTTGAACCTCCTCAACCCAGCGGAACTTTTCACTGCCTTCCGATTCCACATGGCTATGTTGTTGTCATGGTGGATCAAGTAATGGAGAATTTTGAGCAGCTCGAGCTTGACCACCCTACAGGTCAAGGGGAGATTCAGCTGGTTCATGTTGTGGGGAGTACATGTCTATGGAAGAAGGAGTTCATCAAGCTTCCAAACTGGACGCCTCCGCCTCCTCCTCCTCCTCCTCCTCTGACTAGTCAGGGCACTCCGCCTCCTCCCACTCCTCCTCCTCCTCCTCCTCCGGCGAGTGATCAAGGCACTCCGCCTCCTTCTCGAGCTCCTCCGACGCATGAGGGCACTTCGCCTCCTCCTTCGCCTACTCCGGCGCGTCAGAGTAGTCCGCCTCCTCCTTCGCCTCGTCGACAATGTCGGAAGACAAACGTCGCCGCTCCGGCTCGTCTAACGCGTCAGAGCAGTCCGCCTCCTTCTCTCAAGCAGAAGAGATACGTCTCCTTCTCTCCGGCGGCTAGTAGTACAAGCAGAGGCGGGAAATTCGGTCCATCTCTGAAGCCTCTGGAAAAGTTACCATATGAGAGGACCAAGGAGGAAAATGAGGAGATATGTCGTCCCGAATTGAGGGCCCATTTTGCAAAGAAAACTCCACCTTCGAATGAGAAGCTAGATCCGGTGAGAGTGGAGCGCACTATTAATCAACTGCAGGGTCCACCATCGCCTCCGCCGGATTTAAACTATGACCGCATTCTTAAAAAGACATATGGACAAGCGATGTGGTTGGGAACTACTTCTAGTGATGCAAGGTTAGCAGAACGAAGAAGTGGGAAAACAATTCCCGGGCTCGATATCGTCGTCGCTAATCATCCGGAGATGGTGCTGGTACCAATCCTGATGATTACTTGGGGGATGATGTAACAAAAGAACAATATAAATACATGCACGGGAAGCCTCTTGTCAAACCTGGTCATCCTGCTCTAACAACGATGATGCACATATTGCATGAGTGGTACATGAAAACCTGCAGGGAGTCTGAGAAAAAAACTATGTATGTGGTAGTGAAACCAGAGCACGAATTCATTGGACTTCCCATGATTACTATTCAATTTGAGGAGTTATTTCAGTCATACAATCAACTGGCCCTCGAGAAACAACTCATGGCTTCCTACTGTCTATAAGTATTACTTCTATAGTTAAGTCTCTAGCTCAGCTCATTCATTGCATGTATATATAATTATCCTCACTATATATATATTATGTAGATTGAAGATCGTCGAATTAAAAAAGTAGGAATCGTCGACGTTGGGTTCATTAGCCCAAATGCCGTAAATGAATTGACGGTATGAAACTCAATCAGAGAGACCGAGGAGAACTTGCTAAACTCGTTCCTTATACATAAAAAAGAGGTAATGATCTTTCGTTACAACTTCAAGTGAGTGTTGTTGTCTTCTCTATAAACTTGGTTTCGCTTACTCGAGTTTAATTAAGTAATGTAATTGATGACTTATATATGCGTGCGCAGAGACCACTTCTGCTATCCATTGACGTTGGCAGGGCAGTAGTAAATGTCTTAGACTCGAGACATAAATCCAAAGAGGATTATGAGGACATTACTTCAATGCTCAAGAAGTAAGTTCAGTCAACATACCAAGACCATATCAGCATGCAACTTTCGTTAATTTCCTGATATCAAGTAATCATTTTCTTTGCCTCGCAGGGTTTTGACGAATTTCACCAATATGGTTCCCGATCTAAACAAAGAGTTGCGATTTACGCACCCCAAAGTAAGTAGTACTAGCTAGTTCTGCGCATCTCTAATTGATTGAAATTTTCATCAATATATCATTACCATGCTTGCTTATCAGTTTGATTGAACTCTATTCTCGTAAAGTGTATGTACCAGAAAGAAGGCACTGTTTTATGTGCATACTACGTATGCGAGTTCATTCGCCACTCGATCTCTGAGCGGGTCTTCTGTGAGAAAAAATTTCAAGCACGTAAATAATATTCACAATAGTGTTGAGTTTTATTCATATATATGCATGTATTGACCCTCTTCTTTAAATTAGATCTACGAGATGCGGGATCAACTCCTATCATATGATCGCATACGAGCAATTCAAGAGGAATTGGCGGGATTCTTTGTTGACCACGTCATACCTAAAGACGGAGAATGCCATGTGGATTTGTCATTGGATCTTAATTAGATGATGTTTTGGATAAATTGTAAAATATGTTATATTGTATATATGTAATAGCGTCGGATAGATATACGAGAACTTGTTGTTCGACCAAGCATGGAGAAACAGAGGACACTTCTCTCTATTAGCTAGCGAACACAATATGAAACCACTGAATTAACGCTCCAACCCCCCCACCCCCTCCCCATTTAAAAAAAATCCAACTCCGACCAGATGCTGACACGTGGATGTCATGTTGTCCCGGTTGGTGTGACCAACCGAGACTAAACAACCTCCTGCCCGGGCTACCCGTAGAGGCCACGTGGAGACCCTTTGGTGCCGGTTAGTAAGGGAACTGGGACAAAAGGTTATGCTCTTTAGTCCCAACCATTTAGTCCCGGTTCAAGAACCGGGGCTAATGGGCCTCTGGAACCGGGACAAATGGGCCATTTTCTACTAGTGAATGAGCGAGTGCCCGAGCCTTTCTGAAACTAGTCTTCTTGTGCGATGATGACTTTCAGGATGAGGACTTTCAAGATTTCTTCTTTTTCTTTGAGTCATCAGAACTTTCATCCTTGTATTTCTTCTTCTTTGATTCTTTCACCCAGCAAGGACAGTCAGCTATGTAATGACCAGATTTCTTACATTTGTGACAGGTTCTTTTCTTGTAGTCCTCAGATGAAGATTTTGATTTCCTCTTGAAGAGTTACCAAACTAGCCATGCCTTGTAAACTTCTGGAATTTCCTCACGAGCATTGCAAGCTCCTCTCCAAGGTCTTCAGGATTAGCAATGCTACCATCTGAGTCTTCTTCTTCAGATGAGGAAATTTCTTTAGCCTTCATCGCACGAGGTCTTAAGTAGCTTGGTCCATATAGATCTCTCTTTTCTTCCTGTTGGAATTTATGAGTATTGAGTCTTTCAGGTATATCAGTAGGATCAAGCATCTTATAGTCTCCTCTTTCTTGAATCATAAGAACCAGTGTATGAAATGATGGATCAAGAGATCTTACCAGTTTCTTCACAACTTCATGGCCAGTGATGTCTCGAGCTCCCCATGCTTGTAGTTCATTTGAGATGTCAGTGAGGCGATCAAAGGTATCTTGGCATCTTTCATTGTCAAGCCTCTTGAAACGATTGAAGAGATTGCGAAGAACATCAACACGAGAGTCATGCTGAGTTGAAATTCCTTCATTGACTTTGGACAGCCTATCCCAGATAAGCTTAGTTGTGCCCAAAGCACTCACTCTCCCATACAGACCTTTGCTCAGATGGCCACAGATGATATTCTTCGCTTGAGAATCAAGTTGCTTGAATTTCTTCACATCAGGGACATAGATAGTAGCAGTGATGGAGGGAATACCATGTTCCACAATGTACCAGAGATCATTGTCAATAGCCAGAAGATGCATCTGCATCTTGTTCTTCTAGTAGGGAAAGTCCTTTCCTTCGAAGGTAAGACATCATGCAGTAACCTTGATCATACCTGCAGTCGACATAACTAAAACTCCAGGTGGTTAAAACAAAATCACACAGAACAAGGGAGTACCTTTCTCAGATACCAATTAAAAGTGTGTTATATCGACTAGAGGGGGGTGAATAGGTGATTTTTAGAATTTCGTCGCTGAGGAAATTCCTCAATGATAAATTACGTGTAGCGGAAATAGCGCAGGATCGGAAGTGCAAAGACTACTACAATAGTTTCTTGATGAAGATTATTTGAATCGGTTTGCACAGTACGCAGGTACATAGAAAGCAGGTGAAGATTAACTCGAATGAAGAATTTGAGGTTGAGGAAATTCAGAGAAAGTCTTCAGACAAATTCTTCAAACAGCACAGATGAAAGTCCTCAACATAAAATTCTAAGTAAATGAAAGAGTTGAAGAAATAGAACCTGTATCACGATGAAGACAGTTGTTGATGACCTAGTTCCAACTGATGTGACAGTCGTACGTGTGGTTTGGAGCGGCTTGGTATTGAAACCAAAGGACACACAGTCCCGGGACACACAGTCCCTATCGTATTCTCCTTGAGCTAAGGACACACAATCCTCGCCCAACACGTGTGGTAAGTCTTTAGGGTAGACTTCCAAACCCTCACAAACTCGATCGCCCGGCGATCCACAATTGACTGCTGGATGCTCTAGACCATGACGCCTAACCGTATGGAGGATGCACAGTCCTCAAAGGTAAAAGGCTTCAGCTCCACACAGGACCAAATTCTTAAGTGATGCTCAATCACTTGGTTTTTGGTTTGGGGCTTGGTGTTTGGACTATTTCCTCACTTGATGATTTTCTCTCGAAGACTCTAAGGAATTTGGGTTGCTCTAAATGACAAGTGTGAGATTCTCTCGGAGCAGCCAACCAGCTAGTGGTTGTGGGGGGGGGGGCTATTTATAGCCTAGGAGCATCCCGACATGATTTGACATAAATGCCCTTAAATAATGTGACCGTTGGGTGGATAAGACCAATGAGGTGGCGCGTGTCGCGGCAACAGTCGGAACATTCAACTGTGAAAGTCCTCATGTTTCTCATATTCCTCACTTTGAGGCTTTGGTAGGTTTAGGCTTTGGTCGAGCATCATGAGGAAATTTATTATGTAGTATTACTTCGACCCCCTTTAACAGTACAATGTTCCTATGACTCAAGAGTAAAGAAAATGAAACAGAAAGAATAAATCTTCACGCTTCAAAGTCTTCAGACTGTTTTTCTTCAGGACACACCGAATTCCTCATCTTCAATATCTTCATGAGGAATATCAATTTCATTGCAATTTCTTCGCGATCAAAGTCTTCAAGGTTAAGACCAAAGTCTTGAGCCGAAGACATACACTTTTAGGGTTCGATGTTCATCGTATAACTCAAACTCCTCAGCGACTTATAGAGCATGTGTACACTTACAAACACATTAGTCTCTTAACCTATAAGTCTTCAAACCAGAAAAATCACTAAGGGCACTAGATGCATTTACAAACTTATATTTTGCTAATAAAATCTAAGGTTAAAGTTTAGTACAAAATATGAACGAGGCTAATTAACCTGGCCGGTGGTAATGACTAGTAAACTTATAGCGGCTGAACAGTTGTGGCCGGAATATTTAAAGAGACACCACACATCCATCTTTTAGGGCCGTATAAGGCACTGGGTCGACAACAAACTTTTTGTGAGTAAATTGTAATGGAAATATATAATTGAGTAGCAATTTCGCATGTCAAAGATATTTTGCCAATGAAAATAAGGGAACAAATACTACTGGTTGGCCCTGAGAATATAAAATGGGCTAGATTGGCGTCTTGAACGAGAGCACACACATCCAATTACCGAGGTTCTCTTTTTTCTCCCATGTTGGTTCACTACGGTGCGACATTGGCAATTAAAAAGACAAGAAGTTATCTTCACATACCGCGTAGAGCGAAGGACTGAATACCCTAAAGCACCACATATACCCTTTAATTTTCCAATTTGAATGTTTGTATGGTGCAATGAATGGTATCAACGAATATTAGCGCACATTGTATACGTTAATAAACTGGTTATCGTGCTTACAAGGACGAAAGATTATTTCTTCAAGGAAATTATCTCACAATCTGTTGTGTTTTGATGTCAAAGCAATCTTTGTCTTTGCTATGTGTACAAGCCGTTTGAAATATATTTTTGAAGAAGTGTTAGCAATCAGCTACTAGTAGGCACTACCTTATCTTTTTCTGATGGGATATTTATAATTTCTTTATTAATAATTTTATTCATGGCATCATTCGCAAATCATGGATCAAGAATTATTGATCGAGGTGGTTGCTGCGAGTTGACGGGACTAGCATATACTCTACTCCGTTCAAGATCGTTGAGATCATGGACAAGTTCCAATGCAATTTTTGTCAAGTTTTTGTCAAGTTTCTGTCAAGTTTTTCTGCGATGCAAGCACTACTATACTTGGGTTTTGCCTAAATTTTTTTCAATCGGTGAAATTACAGGTTGTGGTGTTGCATCTCCGTGGAGTTGGTCCCAGATCGTCCCTCCGTTGTTCGACAAAAGGTGTCCATTTGTTGTATGTTGAGTTTTTTTCACAGGATGATGGTTGGTTCATGTGTTCAGTTGTGTATTCATCCATGTGTATAAATCTTGTATTCATCTTGTGTACAAATCTTGTATTCATCTTGTTGTTAAAACATAACCCCGATAACTTTGATTTTGAGCCATATGAAAACATGAGAGAGGGAGTCGTTAAACATAACCTCGATAACTTTGACATGAGGGGGTTGTTAAAATATAACCCCGATAACTTTGATTTTGAGGCATATGAAAACATGATTTGCATGTCGGACACGCATGAGAGATGCGATCCGCAAAGTATCCTCTCCCGAAAGATAGGATGATTCATCACGCACGAGGGGGGAGGAGTCCTCGACAATCGTGTGAAACTGACTATTATAAAACTTGTCAACTTCGCATGATGTTTGCCACTATCCATTGCTCATATGCATATGATTCCTTTGTTGTGATTAGGTCTATTTTGCCACTAATCTATCTCTCATGGTTGTATATGGCCATGTTGTAATATTTGTAGAAACTATGGACAGAGACTTAGAAAAAGAAGAGTTGTTGGGGGATATAATCTGCGACGGAGCTGATGATGATATCACCTTGTCGTATATCAACGACATCGATCGAATGGAGGAGGCAGGATATGACGGCTCCGGTGATTGAATGGAGGAGGGATGAGGTGACGGATCCGCTGATGTTGGAGCCTTAACTGTTGCAAAGTCCAGCGAGGTGTGTGTGTGTGTGTGTGTGTGTGTGTGTGTGTGTATATATATATAAAGCCTGTGCTGACTAGATGCATTAGTCGTTTTGTATGTGCATAAATTAACACTTCTTTCTTCTTTTAGCCCTCCGAATCGAACCAAACTTCTCTTAGGAGACGAGGCCCGAAGAAAAGGTTGGGCTGGGATGAACGGTTCATGATGGAAGAAATTTATATATTAGTGCAGAGTTATTGTTAGGGAGAGCGTCCCAATCAGCATCCAAGAATGAAATAAGAGGAAGGACGGTGAACTTTCTTATGTCGATGATAGAAAGAAAGATGAGCTTTGGAACTCACTGATGAAAAAATTTAGCCTACCGCCAGACGAGGATCCAAATAACCCAGTTATACAGCAACAAGTCAAGGCGTTCGCTCTTAAGAAGATGGCAAAACTATTCAAGAACTGGAAGAAAATATTGAACGAATTTGTCGAGAAAGACCAGACTCCAGAATTCACCAGTCAATATGCGAAGATAAAACATCACTCAGCCGCATTTGTGGCGTACAAGAAATTGGATAAAGCTAAGCAAAGGTCACAGGTAAATAAGGAAAATACTACAAAAAAGAAGTATCACCATGTTACGGGGTCGGGTGGCTACCAGGTTGCCCAGACTACATGGGACAAAGCTGAGAACGACCTACTTGATAAAGGGGTCTAGCCAACGACATTGCACTGGCCCGGTAGGTCAAGGACTTGGTTCTTCGAGCATGGGGGAGCTTTGAACCCAGAAGCAGGGAAGTGTGTTTTCACGAAAGCTTAACTGGAAACACCTGTCTTAAAGATTATCGAAGCAATCAAGGACGCGGAGAAAGGGAGGTTCCATCCCGACAGAGAGAAGGAAGAGCTGTCAAATGCCCTTGGGAATCCTGAACACCCTCGGCGAACATGAGTCACATCAGGCTTCGTTTCGTCGAAGTATGGGTTTTTGGCGAGCACTGATTGTAGAAGTCGAGGAGAAAGAAGAAATAGGAAGCACACCAGATGCAGAAGATGGAAGAAAGATTATCGCTGCTGCAGGAGAAGAAATTAGAGGCATATACCAGTCAACGAGCTTCTCAACAACACGAAGCTCCTTCATTCAATACTGCCCATGAAGCTACACCACCATCTCACCGAAAAAGCAGCATGGTTTCCACTCAGCTCATTCAACCTGGTATCATGGCTCCTCGCTACCCCATGGATTGTATCACGGATAGGGAACATTGCGAGCTAATTGCGAAATGCCAAAACCTAACATTGAAGGTAGCGATCGGCTATGCCTTACCTCATCGGCCTGATCGAACTTTCCATTTCAATCTGATTCCAGATGGCTTTGCTGTTGTCGGGGTGGATGAAGTGATGAGCGGATTTGAGGGGTTGGAGCTTGAATCCCCTATAGGTGAAGGGGAGATTCATCTGGAAAATACCTTAAGGACTACCTGTCTATGGAGAAAGGAAAACATCCTGCTTCCAAAATGGACGCCGCCTCAGCAAACTCACGCGGAGGAGGCCCCTCGGCTCTCTCTGCCGCATCAGCAGACTCAGCCGGAGGAGGCCCCTCAATTGTCTCCGCCGCGTCAGCAGACTCACCCGAAGGAGGCCCCTCAACTATCTCCATCTCGTCAGCACACTCAGGCGGAGGAGGCCCCTCGGCTGTCTCCGCCGCGTCAACAGACCAAACCAGAGGAGGCCCCTCAACAGAATCCTCCTCTACTTGAGTTGTCTCTGCCGTGTTAGCGAACTCCGCCTCCTCCGCCGCGACAGCAGACTCCACCTCCTCCACGGCGTGAGCTGACTCCACCTCATTAGCAACGACGGAAGAGACCCGTCGCCGCTTCCGCAGCTAGCAGTACACAAACAAACAAATACAAAGCACTCCCAAGAGTACAGAAGCCTCTTCCCAAGAGCCCTATAACATGACTAATGAGGAAAACACGGAAATCATGGATGCCTATAATAAGGCTCATTTTGCACCAAAACGTCCACCTCCAAAGGAGAAAACTGATCCGGTAAAAGCGACACGCTATCTCAATGCCCTTAAGCGACCACCACCACGTCCGCTTCTATCACACTATGAGCGAACTATTCAAAAGACATATGTTCAAGCGAAGCAGTCGGGAAGCTTAAGTACCAGTTGTGCAAGAAGTGGGAAAACAATTCCCCAGCTCGGCGAACACGAGAAGCAATCGTGTCCCCTGCTCAAGGTGTTTACCGATGTCGCTAATATTAGTCCGGAGGTAGTGCCCGCTGCTACTGCAACAAAATACCTTCCAACGACGCCAGAAACAAGCGTGCTGACGGGAGATTATTCTTGTCTTGATACTCCTCAGCAATGGCACCAGGAATCTTTCTGTTACGGCTACGCCTTTAGGGACTTCCTTGGCAAATATGCAAAGGACTCCCCCGTGGCCTTGGAGCCTTGCGTTGGTGTTCCCTCGAAGCGGAAAGAGTGATGTAGCACAGCGGCGGTAAGTATTTCCCTCAGTTTTGAGAACCAAGGTATCGATCCAGTGAAGGATTGTCACAAGTACCTGCACAAACACAAAGAGCTTGCACCCAACGCTATGAAGGGGTTGTCAATCCCTTATAGATTATTTGCCAAGTGAGAACTGAAAGAAAAAACAAACAAATCAAAGTAAAAGCGAAAGTGGAAACGATAGGTGTGAATAGACCTGGGGGTCGTAGTGTTCACTAGTGGCTTCTCTCGTGAAAGCAAGTAGACGGTGGGTGCACGAATTACTGTCGAGCAATTGATAGAACCGTGCAAAGTCGTCACGTTATCTATGGCAATGATTATATCTATAGGCATCACGTCCAAAAAAAGTAGACCGATACTTTCTGCATCTACTACTATTACTCCACACGTCGACCGATATCCAGCATGCATCTAGTGTATTAAGTCCAAAAGAACAGAGTAACGCCTTAAGCAAGATGACATGATGTAGATGGACAATCTCATATCTACGATAAAATCCCATCTTGTTACCCTTGATGGCAACAACATGATGAGTGCCTTGCTGCCCCTTCTGTCACTGGGAAAGGTCACCACACGGTATGAACCCAAAACCAAGCACTTCTCCCATTGCAAGAATCATAGATCTAGTTGGCCAAACAAAACCCAAGACTCGGAGAGACTTACAAGGATATCAAATCATGCATATAAGAACTCATCAAAGACTCAAATATATATCATAGATAATCTGATCACAAATCCACAATTCATCGGATCTCGACAAACACACCGCCAAAGAGGATTACATCGGATAGATCTCCATGAAGATCATGGAGAACTTTGTATTGAAGATCCAAGAGAGAGAAGAAGCCATCTAGCTACTAACTATGGACCCGTAGGTCTGAAGTGAACTACTCACGAGTCATTGGAGGGGCGATGATGTTGATATAGAAGCCCTCCAACTCCAAAGTCCCGTCCGGCAGGGCACCGGGAAGGGTCTCCAGATGAGATCTCGCGGAAACGGAAGCTTGCGGCGGTGGAAAAGTGTTTACGTGGATTCCCCTATTTTTTCTGTATTTTAGGGAATATATAGGCGAAGTAGCTAGGTCGGGGGGGCGCTAGGTAGGCCACAAGCCTGGTAGCCGCCACCCCCCTGGTGGCAGCTACAGGGCTTGTGGGCCCCCTGTGGCTCTCGTGCCTTGGCCCTCAAGTCCCCTGATCTTCTTCCGTTCTGGAAAAATTTATTTCGTGGATTTTATTCCGTTTGGACTCCGTTCCAAAATCAGATCTAAAAAGAGTCAAAAACACAGAAAAAACAAGAACTCGCACATGGCACCGAATTAATAAGTTAGTCCCAAAAAAGATATAAAAGGTACATAAAACATCCAAAGTTGACAAGATAACAGCATGAAACCATCAAAAATTATAGATACGTTTGAGACATATCAAGCATCCCCAAGCTTAACTCCTGCTCGTCCTCGAGCCGGGAAGTGATAAAGAATGAATATTTGATGCTTTCATGCTACCTAGCATAGATGTCCTTTGTAACTCCTCGTATGTGACGTGAATGTTCAAATCCATTAGATTCAAAACAATAGTTTGCTATTGACGTGGAAACAATAATACTTCAAGCAAACTAGCAAGGTAATCATGAACTTTCAAAATAACAAGGCCAAAAGAAAGTTATCCCTACAAAAGCATATAGTCTGGCTATGCTCTATCATCCTTGCACAACAAATTTAAATCATGCACAACCCCGGTATTGGCCAAGTAATTTTTTGCACACTTTTACTTTCTCAAACCTTTTCAACTCTCACGCAATACATGAGCGTGAGCCATGGTTTTAGCACTATAAGTGGTGTGGAGTGTGGTGGAGGTTGCAAGACAAACAAGGAGAAGATGGTCACATTAACTAGGCATATCAATGAGCTGTGGAGATGCTCATCAATAGGTATCAATGTGAATGAGTAGGGATTGCCATACAAATGATGCATTACAACTAAGAGTATGTGAAAGCTCTTAAAGAAAACTAGTGGGTGTGCATCCAACTTGCTTGCTCACGAAGACCTAAGGCAAATTTGAGGAAGCCTATCATTGGAATATACAAGCCAAGTTATATAATGAAAATTTCCTACTAGCTATATGGTGGTGACAAAACGAGAGACTCTCAATCATGAAGATCATGGTGCTTAATATGCACAAGTGTGGAAGGATAGTAGCATTGTCCCTTCTCTCTTTTCTCTCATTTTTTTGGTGGGCTCTTCGGCCTCTCTTTTTTTTATTATATTTTTATTTTGGTGGGCATCTTTGGCCTCTTTTTGTATATGGGCTTCGCTGGCCTCTTTTATTTCCACACATGGGACAATGCTCCATCAATTATGATCATCACACTTACAACTCAAAACTTAGAACAATGATGACTCTATATGGAATGCCTTCGGTAGTGTACCGTGACAATGATCTAGCATGGCATGGACATCAATGGAAACATCATGCTAGCTACCTTACGATCATGCAATGGCAATGTAGACGTGGTGGCACATGTCATGATGGTAGTTGCATGGCAATATATCTCGGAATGACTTTGAAAAAGCCATAGTAGGTAGGTATGCTGGCTGTTTTGAGGAAGGCTAATGGTGGGTTTTGTGCACCGGCGAAAGTTGCACGACACTAAGAAGATAGTGATGGTGGAAGGTGAAAGTGCATCTAAACCATGAACTCAACATTAATCATGAAGAACTCATATACTTGTTGCAAAAAAATTTAGTAGTAATCGAAACAAAGCATTCAACGCATACTCCTAGGGGAAGGGTTGGTAGGTATAAACCATCGCATGATCCCGACCGCCACACAAAGGATGACAATCAATAGACTAATCATGCTCAGACTTCATCACATAGCGGTTCACCATACGTGCATGCTACGGGAATCACTAACTTAAACACAAGTATTTCTAGATCCACAACACCTTACTAGCATAACTTAAATATTACCACAACCACAACTCAAAACTAATTGAAATGAATTAAACTTCTCTAACTATTCAATGCACATGAAGGTGGAAGTTTTCATATCCCTTTGGATAACTACCCCTTTTTAGACCACTTTCAAAGCATAGATCAACTGCCAAGCCACGCACCACCATGCTCTAAAAGATATAAGTGAAGCACATAGAGCAAAATCAACTAGCTCAAAAGATATAAGTGAAGCACATGTGAGCTTAATTGTCTACCAAAGGATATAAGTGAAGCTCGACAAAATCACGGTGAGTGCATGTCTCTCTCTCTAGGTGTGCAGCAAGGATGATTGTGACACAACAAAAATAAAAGACTCCTATGATACAAGACGCTCCAAGCAAAACACATAACATGTGGTGAATAAAAATATAGCCCCAAGTAACGTTACCGATGGATTGAAGACGAAAGAGGGGATGCCTTCCTGGGGCATCCCCAAGCTTAGGCTTTTACGGCATCCTTGAATCATCTTGGGGTGCCTTGGGCATCCCCAAGCTTGAGCTCTTGTCACTCTTTATCTCTTTGTCCATAAGAACTTCACCCAAAACTTGAAAACTTCACAACACGAAACTTAAACAGAAACTCGTGATAACATTAGTATAAGAAAGCAAACCACCACTTTCGTTGGTACTGTAGAAAACTTAAATTCTACTTATGTTGATTTTGGGTTACTCTATTTTCAATCTTCCATGGATAATACCCCCCGATACTATCCATAGTTTCATCAAAATAAGCAACCAACTCAACAAAAACAGAATCTGTTAATAGCAGACCAGTCTGTAGCAATCTGTATACTCTGTATACTTCTGGTACTTCAAAAATTGTGAAAAATTACGACAGTCTGAAGAATTTGCGTAGCAAGCAGCAGAAAAAAGAATCAACTCAAAATCTATTACAGAAAAAAAATTAAAATTCTTTTTGTGAGCAGAAAGTTTCTGTCTTTTCCAGCATGACCAAACGATCATCCCCAAGACTAACCATAACGGTTTTGCTTGGCACAAACGCAACAAGAAACACAAAAAACACAATCATAACAGAATTATGAAAGTGTGGAAAACACAAAACAGAAAGAAAAAGGATAGATTCGTTGGGTTGCCTCCCAACAAGCGCTATTGTTTAACGCCCTTAGCTAGGCAAAAGGTGATGGAATCACGTATAGTCATCTTTGGTGCTCAAACCATAAGTAGCCCTCATCATAGATTCATAAGGCAAGCTTATTTTCTTTCTAGGGAAGTGCTCCATGCCATTATTTAGAGGAAATTGAAATCTAATATTCCCTTCCTTCATATCGATGATAGCACCAATAGTCCTTAGGAAAGGTCTACCAAGGATAATGGGACATGAAGGATTGCAATCTATGTCAAGTACAATGAAATACACGGTTACATAGTTCTTATTTGCAACAATAAGAACATCATCGATCCTTCCCATGGGTTTCTTGACAGTAGAATCCGCAAGATGCAAATTAAGAGAACATTCTTCAATCTCATGAAAACCAAGAATATCACATAAAGACTTTGGAATCGCGGAAACACTAGCACCCAAATCACACAAAGCATTGCATTCATAGTTTTTTATCTCTATTTTGATAGTAGGTTCCCACTCATCATAAAGTTTTCTAGGTATAGAAACTTCTAGTTCGAGCTTCTCTTCAAGAGATTTCGTCATAGCATCTACGATATGCGCGGTAAAGGCTTTGCTTTGGCTATAAGCATGTGGAGAGTTCGCAATGGATTGCATCAAAGAAATGCATTCAAACAAGGAGCAACTATCATAATTGAATTCCTTGAAATCCAAAGTGGGAGTTTCATTACTACCCAAAATTTTGATTTCTTCTACTCCACTCTCCACACCTTTATCATCAAGATAGGTGGACTCCGAATCATTGGGGTGTTTTTCAACCAAAGTGGATTCATATCCAGCCCCTTCATCAATGGGTTTGACACGCGAAAACAAAGATTCAAGAGGAGTCACACCAAGCACTTTAAGATCTTCGTGATTTACATCACTAGAACGCACCCTTTTAAACCATTCATGCCTAGCACGAATTTGGGCGGTTCTTTCTTTGCTCTCATTCATGGAGACACGCATAGCTTTTAAAGTTTCATCCAAGTTGACCTTGGGAGGAGCACATCTAACTTTCAAAGCATCAATATCACAAGACATCCTATCAACGATCTTAGCCAAATCGTCAATTTTGAGTAGTTTTTCCTCTATGGACGCATTGAAAATCTTTTGAGAGTTGATGAACTCTTTGATATTACTCTCTAAATCAGAGGGTAATTTTTTGTGATTTCCATAAGTGTTGTTGTAGGGATTGCCATAATTGTTAGAGGAGTTACTAGGAAAAGGCCTAGGAACATAGTTTCCTCTAAAAGCATTGTTGTTGCCAAAATTGTTCCTACCAACAAAATTAACGTCCAAACTAGCGTTGCTACTCTCAATCAAGGAAGATAGTGGAATGTCATTAGGATATAAAGGAGAATTTCTACTAGCAACCAAATTCATCAACTCGTCCATCTTAGCACTAAGCGAGTTAATTTCTTCTATAGCGTGTACCTTTTTGCTAGCAGGTGACCTTTCAGTGTGCGAGTGAGAGTAGTTGGTCATGATATTGTCTAGGAGTTTTGTAGCGTCTCCTAACGCGATTTCCATGAACGTTCCACCTGAGGCGGAGTCCAAGATATTGCGAGAGGCAAAATTCAAGCCAGCGTAAAAGATTTGTATAATCATCCACAAACTCAAGCCATGAGCGGGACAATTTCTAATCATTAACTTCATCCTCTCCCAAGATTGTGCAACGTGTTCACGATCAAGTTGCTTGAAATTCATGATATCGTTACGTAAGGAGATAATCTTAGCTGGCGGAAAATACTTGGATATGTAAGCATCTTTGCACTTATCCCAAGAATCGATACTATTTTTAGGCAAAGAAGAAAACCAAGTTTTTGCGCGATCTCGCAACGAGAAAGGAAAAAGCTTCAACTTAATCACGTCATTATCCACATCTCTTTTCTTTTGCATATCGCAAAGCTCAATGAAGGTATTGATATGGGATGCGGCATCTTCACTAGGAAGGCCAGAGAATTGCTCTTTCATAACAAGATTCAGCAATGCTGCGTTGATTTCATACGATACCACACTAGTGGCGGGAGCAATCGGAGTACTAATAAAATCATTATTATTGGTACTCGAGAAGTCACAAAGTTTGGTGTTTTCAGCCACGATGACTTCAACAAACAAACAAGCACACAAGCAAGCAAGAAAACCGGCACAGGAAAACGGCAAAAAGGCAAAAGGCAAAAGAAAACGGCAAAGGAGAAAGGCAAATGAAAACAGCAAATGTGAAGTGGGGGAGAGGAAAACGAGAGGCAACTGGCAAAAAAGGTAAATGCAAGAGATGAGTTTGTGAGATCTACTTGGATAGATCTCTCCTTCCCCGGCAACGGCGCCAGAAATACTTCTGCTACTCCAACAAAAGACCTTCCAACGGCGCCAGAAACAAGCGTGCTGACGGGAGAATATTCTTGTCTTGATACTCCTCAGCAACGGCACCAGGAATCTTTCTACTACGACTACGCCTTTAGGGACTTCCTTGGCAAATATCCAAAGGATTCCCCCGTGGCCTTGGAGCCTTGCGTTGGTGTTCCCTCGAAGCGGAAAGGGTGATGTAGCACAGCGGCAGTAAGTATTTCCCTCAGTTTTGAGAACCAAGGTATCGATCCAGTGAAGGATTGTCACAAGTACCTGCACAAACACAAAGAGCTTGCACCCAACGCTATGAAGGGGTTGTCAATCCCTTATAGATTATTTGCCAAGTGAGAACTGAAAGCAAAAACAAACAAATCAAAGTAAAAGTGAAAGTGGAAACGATAGATGTGAATAGACCCGGGGGCCGTAGTGTTCACTAGTGGCTTCTCTCAGGAAAGCAAGTAGACGGTGGGTGAACGAATTAATGTCAAGCAATTGATAGAACTGCGCAAAGTCATGATGTTATCTATGGCAATGATTATATCTATAGGCATCACGTCCAAAACAAGTAGACCGATACTTTCTGCATCTACTACTATTACTCCACACGTCGACCGCTATCCAGCATGCATCTAGTGTATTAAGTCCAAAAGAACAGAGTAACGCCTTAAGCAAGATGACATGATGTAGATGGACAATCTCATATCTATGATAAAAGCCCATCTTGTTACCCTTGATGGAAACAACACTATGCGTGCGTTGGTGCCCCTTCTGTCACTGGGAAAGGTCACCACACGGTATGAACCCAAAACCAAGCACTTCTCCCATTGCAGAATCATAGATCTAGTTGGCCAAACAAAACCCAACACTCGGAGAGACTTACAAGGATATCAAATCATGCATATAAGAAATCAGCAATGACTCAAATATATATAATAGATAATCTGATCACAAATCCACAATTCATCAGATCTCGACAAACACACCGCCAAAGAGGATTACATAGGATAGATCTCCATGAAGATCATGGAGAACTTTGTATTGAAGATCCAAGAGAGAGAAGAAGCCATCTAGCTACTAACTACGGACCCGTAGGTCTGAAGTGAACTACTCACGAGTCATTGGAGGGGCGATGATGTCGATGTAGAAGCCCTCCAACTCCAAAGTCCCCTCCGGTAGGGCACCGGGAAGGGTCTCCAGATGAGATCTTGCGGAAACGGAAGCTTGCGGCGGCGGAAAAGTGTTTTCGTGGATTCCCCTATTTTTCTGCATTTTAGGGAATATATAGGCGAAGGAGCTAGGTCAGGGGGCGCCAGGGAGGCCACAAGCCTGGTAGCCACCCCCCTGGTGGCAGCTACAGGGCTTGTGGGCCCCCTGTGGCTCTCCTTCCTAGGCCCTCAAGTCCCGTGATCTTCTTCGGTTCTGAAAAATTTATTTCGGGGATTTTACTCCGTTTTGACTCCGTTCCAAAATCAGATCTGAAAAGAGTCAAAAACACACAAAAAAACAGGAACTGGCACTTGGCACTAAATTAATAAGTTAGTCCCAAAAAAGATATAAAAGGTACATGAAACATCCAAAGTTGACAAGATAACAGCATGAAACCATCAAAAATTATAGATACGTTTGAGACGTATCAGCCGCTGATACGTCCCAAACGTATCTATAATTTCTACTTGTTCCATGATCTTTTGAGTGACATTGTTATATGTTTTGCTAAATTTTTATATCATTTTACACATATTTGGACTAACCGAAGGAGGGCCGGAGGGGGGCCAGCGGCTTCCCAGGCGGCCTGTTGGCGCGGCCAGGCCCTAGGCCGTGCCAGGAGGTCGCCTGGGTGGCTCTCACCTCCTCTGGTGCCTTCCTTTTGCCTATATTTAGAGTCCCGAGAGGAAACCCTCGCAGACTATATGTAATCGTGAATTTCTCCATCGTTCCGCCGTCGCAGCGCTTCCGAGATCGGGAGCGTTAGGAGACCTCTTCCCGGCACCCTGCCGGAGGGAGGATTGACCTCTGGGAGCTTCTCCACCGCCATGGACGCTTCCCGGACGTGCCGTGAGTAGTCCTCCATGGACCATGAGTCCATGACCAGTAGCTATGTGATGTCTTCTCTCCAATCTTGTGCTTCAATGGTTAGTCCTTGTGAGCTGCCCTACATGATGAAGGCATCTAAGTAATTCTCTTGCTCTTTCTATGCTCGGTTTGTTGGGATCCGATGGATTATGATATTATGTTCAGGTTGTTATGAGTTATATATTTGATTATCCTTTTATATTATGTTCCTTGGTGATTCATGCATGTTCTCCATTGCTTTTTCCAAGTAGTAGATTGTAACTCCAAGAGGGAGCGTTATGCATGATTGTGGGTTCATGCCCCTCGATGTCTATCTCGAGTGATAGAAACATGAGACTAGGGGATGTGCTTGTTGCCACCAAGTAGAAAATAACGGTGCTTGTGACCACGGTTGGAAGGATTGTTTACCTTATGCATAATTCGTTAATGCAGTTGTCCATTGCTTTGAGTTTACACTTTGGGTGGGGCTCGTAACTTAATACCGGAGAGATGGTCTGGATAAATATATCAATGTGGATGATTAGTAAGTAGATGCTGATGAATAAACGGTCTACTTGTCTTGGTGTACTGCCCATTACTATTGAACCTCTAACTATCAAGTAGCATAATTAGCATTGCAGTGCGATCATAATTCTGTCAATTGCCCAACTGTGATTTGTTTACCCAAGCATAGTTTCTTATCGCCGTTTGGGAGAGAGACATCACTAGTGAACATCATGTGAATCCGGTCCATATCACCATCATTATTTACACCTCCATAATTTACCGCTTTCATTTACTTTTCCATTGCAATCACTATTACTTTCCCGCTTGTGTTTTGATCCTTTGCAAACTACAAGGCCGGAGAAATTGACAACCTCTCTGTACTCGCTGGGAGCAAAGTTATTTGTTGTGTGTGCAGGTCCACGTCTCCTGCTAGCGCCAGGGTGGAAGACACCTACTTGTTGAGCCTAGGAGTCCTCCTGGTTTGATAAACCTTACAGTCTCTGCGTAAGGGAAATCTGCTGCTGACTACATGTCCACCTTCCAGTTGGGGTAACTAACAAGGGGCGAGAAGTATATCCATCAACTCATCATCAAGCAAATTTCTGGCGCCGTTGCTGGGGACTCCAGTCTTCAAGATAGGGGAGTTGCACGCTATCTTTTACCTTTGCTTTTTAGTCTTGTTAGTTTGGTTTTTAGTTTTTTTGCTTTAGAGTCTTATACCAAAAACCACAAAAAAATTAGTTGCTTTGTTCTTGCTTGTTGCCGTTGCTATGGGTTCCGCTGAGAACACCATGTTGGGTGACTCCACTAGTCACAACAACAATGATTATACCTTCTCATTTATTGCTACAGTTACCACTAAGGGTCTTTTTACTAGTAAACCATGTGACTATACTAGTCATTATGGAGAATTAGGCCCTTGGCATGGTTGCGTTGGGAAGACACAAGATCTTTGGTTTGAAGTTGCTCCTAAACGTCCCCAAACTTGGGAAAACGTCCAAACTCTTATAATAGAGAGCAAATCAAACATAGAGGATGACACTACAATTTTACTTAATAGCAATATTATTGATTTTCACAATTGTAGTCTCTCTAAAGTTATCACCTTTTGCAAAGAATGGCTAAAGACTCCCACACTAGTACACTCAATATTGCCTTCACCGAGCATATTACCAATGCTCTTATCAAAGCTAGGGATGAGAATCTCAAGCTAGAGACTTCTATTCCTAGGAAACTAGAAGATGGTTGGGATCCTATGGTCAAGATTAAATTGAATAATATCTCTTGATTTGCATTGTGTGATGTTGGAGCTAGTGCCTCCGTTGTGCCCAAAAGAATGTATGATATGCTTGATTGGAAACTTTATGATCCATGTTCTTTTGGTGTTCGTCTTGTTGATTCTTCCATAAAGAAACCTTTAGGGAGAATTGATGATGTTCTTATTGATAACCCACAAGTATAGGGGATCACAACAGTTTTCGAGGGTAGAGTATTCAACCCAAATTTGTTAATTCGACACAACGGGAAGCCAAACAATATTCTCGGGTATTAGCAGTTGAGTTGTTAATTCAACCACACCTGAAAGACTTAGTATCTGCAGCGAAGTTTCAGTAGCAGAGTAGTGTGATAGCAACGGTAGCAACGGTAACAGTAGCAGCAGTGACAACAGTAGCGGTAACAGTAGCAGAAGTGACAGCAGTAGCGGCAAAGTAACATAGCAAGGACCAGTAGGATAAAGCTCGTAGGCATTGGATCGGTGATGGATAATTATGTCGGATGACATTCATCATGCAACAGTTATAACATGGGGAGATATGTAACTAGCTCCAGTTCGTCAATGTAATGTAGGCATGCATTCTGTATATAGTCATACGTGCTTATAGAAAAGAACTTGCATGACATCTCTTGTCCATCCCTCCCATGGCAGCGGGGTCCTAATGGAAACTAAGGGATATTAAGGTTCTCATTTTAATAGAGAACCAGAACAAAGCATTAGCACTTAGTGAATACATGAACTCCTCATACTATGGTCATCTCCGGGAGTGGTTCCGGCTATTGTCACTCCGGGGTTTCCGGGTCATAACACAGAGTAGGTGACTACAACTTGCAAGATAGGATCAAGAACACACATATATTGACGATAACATAATAGGTTTGGATCTAAAATCATGGCACTCGGGCCCTAGTGACAAGCATTAAGCATAGCAAAGTAGTAGCAACATCAATCTCAGAACATAGCGGATACTAGGGATCAATCCCCATCAAAACTAACTCGATTACATGATAGATCTCATCCAACCCATCACCGTCCAGCAAGCCTACGATGAGATTACTCACGAACGGTGAAGTGCATCACGGAATTGGCGATGAAGGATGGTTGGTGATGATGATGGCGATGATCTCCCCTCTCCGGAGCCCAGAACGGACTCCAGATCTGCCCTCCGGAGGAAGAACAGGTGCTGGCGGCGCCTCCATATCGTAAAACGCGATGAACTCTTCTCTCTGATTTTTTCGGTCAAAGGAGGATATATAGAGCTGGAATTGCAGGCGGCGAAGGCCCGAGTGGCTCACAAGCCTGCCAGGCCCGGCCAGGGGGGCCGGGCCTGGTGGGCTTCTGAGCTCCTCGCTTCGTCCCTCCAGTTGATTCTTGCGCCAGTATTTTTTATATATTCCACAAAAAATCCTCGTAGATTTCCAGGTCATTCCGAGAACTTTTATTTCTGCGCAAAAACAACACGATGGCAATTCTGCTGAAAACAGCGTTAGTCCGGGTTAGTTCCATTCAAATCATGCAAATTAGAGACCAAAAAAAGGGAAAAAGAGTTTGGAAAAGTAGATACGATGGAGACGTATCACTTATTGTTGTCAATGATAATTATGTGCCCGTTGATTTTCTTCTTATGGACATTGAATGTGATCCTTCATGTCCAATTATTTTGGGACGTCCTTTTCTTCGCACCGTTGGTGCTATCATTGACATGAAAGAGGGAATTATTAAATTACAATTTCCTCTTAAAAAGGGAATGGAACACTTCCCTAGAAAGAAGATTAAGTTACCTTATGAGTCTGTTACTTGGGGAAGTTATTCTTTTGGAGTTGATAACACTTGATCTTCTTGCATTATGCCTAGCTCAAAGGCATAAAAGAAAGCGCTCATTGGGAGGCAACCCAATTTGTTTTTACTTTATGTTTTAGTGGTCTTGATGCTTGTTACTACTGTATAAACATCATTGTATTTTTATTTTTAAGCTTTGTGTTAAGTTATAGCTTCCGATTGCAAGAAAGTTCAAAAATTGTGACATGATGTCCAGAAACAGATTCAATCTGCTTGACGGAAAAATTCGCCAAAAATCACCAGATCATCTTTTTGATCTAATTTTTTTTACAGCATGATCTATATAATTTCCTTTCTATAATATGTTCTGAGGTTTTTGATTTGAGTTGCATAAGTGCCCCTAATAAACTATTTACTACCTGTTGTTCTGTTTTTCACAGATTCTGCCATGTTTTGTGTTTTCATTGTTTTGCGAATCCTAAGCTTGCTTTTTATTTGCAAAAATCTTTTGGAAATCATTATAAGCAGTAGATTTTCATGAAAATCTTTATTCCCATAAGGTATTGAATTATTTTATTAAGGGTACTAACCACTCTAATTAGCTTATGATGAGTTTCGTATGAAGGGAGTTTTCAAGTATGCGATGGGAGAGATGATGAAAGAAGATACAGGAGTGTCATGCGCTCAAGCTTGGGGATGCCCCCATTCACCCCAAGAAATATTCAAGGAGACTCAAGCGTCTAAGCTTGGGGATTCCCCCGTGCATCTCCTTCTCTATCAACAATCATTAGTTCATCCATCTCCATGCTATATTTTCATCACTTCATATGATATGTGCTATGCTTGGAGCGTCTTGCTCTTTAATTTTTAGTTTTTTTAGTTTTGCTTGATGTTCATAACAAGTCGGAACCTAGCCTACCTTGTTTCGGAGAGAGACACGCTCCATTCCACTCTAGAACACAACATAGGTTTTCATGCTTATCTTTTTGTGTGTTCTCTATCCTTTCATAGCTACTATCATGATTAGCTCTTAGTTTTCATGCTTATCTTTTTAAGAGCTATTATTTAGGTTGCTTCTGGATCTCTCTTGAATTATCATGCTTATCCTGTTTAGAAAGTTGGCTCGTTGCACTGAGTTGTGTGTCTTGCATGAGTAGGTAATTGAGGTTGCTATTTAAGTATAGTAGTAACTTGCAATAGTTTTGAGGTATTGATTTGAGTAATGTTTGGACTATTGGTGCCAAGACTTGAGCCTATTAGTGATAGGTGTCGTATTTTGGGAAAACTATGTGTTTTTCAAAAACTAAAAATTAGTTGAGAACTCTAGCTACTAAATTGATCGCTAACCTCTAGAGGGGTTGGAATATATAGAGTACCCTCATGTTACCATGAGTCGAGGATGCTCAAGGATAACCAAACCCCCAAACACTCCTCCTCGGGGTACTTGTCTCTTTGTGAACCTCCTAACTAGATAGAGAGTTACTGATAATAAGTGTATGAGTTCTTCGGAGTAATGTGAGTATTCGATTGTTGGCACTTCCGCCATCCATATTTTGCTAGCCTATTCGGTACCGTGCATTGCCCTTTCTCACACTTAGTGTTGGTGCAAACTCCGCCGGTGCATCCAATCCCATGACATGATACGCTCTGTCATACATAAGCCTCATTATATCTTTCCTCAAAACAGCCACCATACCTACCTATTAAGGCATTTTCATAGCCTTTTCGAGATACATTGCCATGCAACATCCACCATCTCATGACTTGATATTCATGTCATACATGCTTTTGCTTGATCATAGAGCCGCATGCTAGTTGGGCCTTGCCCTTATTACTGCTACATGACGCGCTAGTATCATTGCATATCCTACTACACTGGCAGAGGCATACATTTGCATACATCATGATAGTTTTCACTTGTCTTTATGTTGAGTACTTCTTATAAAGTGTGATGATTTTTCTTTTTATTCATGTAAAACATAGAGTGTTGCCCTGAAGAGAGGAAAAGATCCCAAAGTGGACAAAACAAAAGATACCAAAGAGGACAAATGAGAGATAAAAAGAAAGAGCCAAAGAGGCCACAAAAAATAAAAAGGAAAGAGAAAAAAAGAGAAGGGGCAACACTACTATTCCTTTGAAAGATCCACACTCGTACTCCATTGCTATATTTGTACTACATAGAGATTATCATTCATGCATAACTATGTGGGGATCCTTACACTATAGAACTTGGTTTGCATATTCCAATGATGATCCTCCTCAAATGAGCTCTAGGTCTTCATGAGCAAACAAGTTGGATGCACCCCCATTAGTTCCATTGTAGAGCTTACCTTAGCTCATATGTGCATCCGTTACATGGAAATCCCTACTCCTCACATCATATCTACCATTTGGCTTTCTCTCGCCTATGGTTGTCCTCATTGATGTGAGCCTTTCACACCTTTTTGTCTTCCTTCCCCATCATTATTCTATTTGCCATCCTAAGTGCCAACATATCTTGATTACGCTCATCCATTGCATGAGTGCTCAAAGTCGAAAGGGAGAGGATCATTTTGACTTGTGCCTGACTAGTGGTCTGGGGATGAGTCAAAATAAGATTCCAAAGGAGACTAAGTGTGAGGTTTAGTAGATTGATTTCTCAATTAAAAAAATATTTCATGATCTCAACCCATCTCCCACTTCTTGCACGCAAACACCATTTGGAGACATTCGAGTCATGGACAGCGAGAGCTCTTGCACCTTTATATTCTTACTTTGCTAAATTCAATACTAGATATAGACTCTTGCTTGTTATTGTCTTAACTTTAATTTCATATCTCACTTGCTTCACTTTGAAGTTCTTATATGTGTGTTAGCATGTCAGCACATATTATTGTGTTATCATTTATCTACTCGAGGACGAGCAGAAATTAAGCTTAGGGATGTTGATACGTCCCAAATGTATCTATAATTTATGCTTGTTCCATGATCTTTTGGGTGACATTGTTATATGTTTTGCTAAAGTTCTATATCATTTTACACATATTTGGACTAACCTACTAACTCAGTGCACCCAGTGCCAGTTTCTGTCTGCTGATGTCTATTTTGCACGGGCTTTTACCCAATTTTCTGAAGCCCAAAAAATCCAGAAAAAATATATAAAAATCAGCGAAACAGAAGCTTCCGGATCACCGAAGGAGGGCCATAGGGGGGCTAGGGGCCTCCCAGGTGGCCTGCTGGCGCGGCCAGGCTCTAGGCCGCGCCAGGAGGTCGCCTGCGTGGGTCCCACCTCCTCCGGTGCCCTCCTTTGGCCTATATTTAGAGTCCCGAGAGGAAACCCTCGTAGACTATCTGGAATCACGAATTTCTCCATCGTTCCGCCGCCGCAGAGCTTCCGAGATCAGGAGCGTCAGGAGACTTCTTCCTGGCACCCTCCCGGAGGGAGGATTGACCTCCGGGAGCTTCTCCACCTTCATGGACGCTTCCCGGACGTGTCGTGAGTAGTCCTCCTTGGACCATGAGTCCACGACCAGTAGCTATGTGATGTCTTCTCTCCAATCTTGTGCTTCAATGGTTAGTCCTTGTGAGCTGCCCTACATGATCAAGGCATCTATGTAATTATGTTGCTCTTGCTATGCTTGGTTTGTTGGGATCCGATGGATTATGAGATTATTTTCAGATTGTTATGAGTTATATATTTGATTATCCTGTTATATTATGTTCCTTAGTGATTCATGCATGTTCTCTGTTTCTTTTTATTGCTTTGGCCAAGTAGTATATTGTAACTTCAAGAGGGAGCGTTATGCATGATTGTGGGTTCATGGCCCTCGATGTCTATCTTGAGTGACAGAAACATGAGACTAGGGGTTGTGCTTGTTGCCACTAGCGAGAAAACAACGATGCTTGTGACCACGGTTGCAAGGATTGTGTACCTTACGCATAGGTCGTTAATGTAGTTGTATGTTGCTTTGAGTTTACACTTTGCGTGGGGCTCGCAACTTAATACCGGAGAGATGTTCTGGATAGATATCTCAAGGTGGATGATTAGTAAGTAGATGCTAATGAATAAACGGTCTAATTGTCTTGGCATACTGCCCATTACTATTGAATCTCTAACTATCAAGTAGCATAATTAGCATTGCGGTGCGGTCATAATTCTGTCAATTTCCCAACTGTGATTTGTTTACCCAATCATAGTTGTTTATCGTATTTTGGGAGAGAGACATCACTAGTGAACATCATGTGACTCCGGTCCATATCACCATCATTGTTTACACCTCCATCATTTACCGCTTTCATTTACTTTTCCGTTGCAATCACTATTACTTTCCCGCTTGTGTTTTGATCCTTTGCAAACTACAAGGCCGGAGAGATTGACAACCTCTTTGTACTCGTTGGGAGCAAAGTTATTTGTTGTGTGTGCAGGTCCACGTCTTCTGCTAGCGCCAGGGTGGAAGACACCTAATTGTTGAGCCTAGGAGTCCTCCTAGTTCTATAAACCTTACAGTCTCCGCCTGAGGGAAATCTGCTGCTGACTACATCTCCACCTTCCACTTGGGGTTACCAACGAGGGGCGAGAAGTATATCCATCAACTCTTCATGAGCCGCTAACCTTGGTTTCACTCTTGGCGATTTCTTAAGCGATGATGTATAGTTCGAAACTACTGAGGCAATAGCCCTTGGATACGAGCACGGGAAGCCTCTCATCAAACCTGAGCAGTGGACGAAACTATCAATGATGATGAGAAGACTACATGACTGGTACTTGAAAACCTGCAAGGATTGGACCAACAGTATATACGTGGGAATTAAAGATGAGCACTACTTCAATGGAGATGACTCGCTGTACATTGAGTTTGAACAATTCTTTCAGTTATACAGTCAAGACGGCCTCGACATAATGCTCGTCAGTTCCTATTGTCTATAAGTATTATTCCTTTAATTAAGTCTCTAGCTCAGCTCATTCATTGCATGTATAATTATCCTCACTATATTATGCAGATTGAAGATCCTCTAATGCAAAAGAGGACAAATATACGATATTGGGTTCATTAACCCAAATACCATTAATGCACATACAGTACTGAAGATCCCTGTGGATACAGAGAAAGTGTTGCTAAATGCGACACTTCGACAACATCACAAAAGGAAAATATTGTTTCCTTACAACTTCAGGTGAGTGTTACTAGTTGTCTTCTGCACATTCTGTTTCGCTTACTCGAGGTTAAGTATAATTGATGAGTTATGCATGTGCAGGTTTCACTTGCTCTGCTAATCATTAGGCTTGAAGAGGGACTAGTAATTGTCTTGGACTCATTACGTAAAGACCTTACAGAGTTAGGGCCGACTATGAAAATGCTCTAGAAGTAAGTTCAATCACTATCGCACCATATCGGTAACTTTATATCATTCCCCGATATTAAGTAATTATTTTCTTTGCCATGCAGGGTTTGGAAAAAGTTCACCCACAGCGCTAGGGGTGAATGGAATAAGGAGTTGCGATTTTTCTTCTGCAAAGTAAGTAGTACTGGCTAGTTCCGCGCATCTCTCATTCATTCTAGTTTCAATACCATTATCATGCTTGATTATTGTTTTAATTGAAATCTATTCTCATAAAGTAATCTCGAGGCAGGGATCCGGAAATAATTTATGTGGATACTACGTTTGCTAGTAGATTCACCAGACGATCTCTAAGAAAGGCAGATCTTTTAAAGAACTTGAAGTATGTAAACAATATTCACATTTTTATTTTATTACCATCAACTGTGTTAAGTTTCATTCATATATATATATAGGGTCGCGCTATTCGTCACCCTGGGTGAGAAATAGTTATTCTTCACCCCCTCTATTTTCACATCAACACGCTGTATTTTTATGTTTTTGAAATTATAATCTTATCTCATACGTAAAAAGAGACCGTAAAAAAAATACATAGTCACCGTAAAAAATATTTTATATCACGTAAAATTACAAACATAAAAACATAGTGTAGATTATTCATAAAATGTGATTTTTTTGGTCTTATGACCTATATTTTTGTTTTCTTATGTCAATTTTTTCGTAGTGAATCAATATAAACGTATCTATTTGCATTTCAAATTTAATTTATTTATGAAATGGTCGTAAAATTACCTCGGGTGAGGAATAATTTAATCTGCACCCTCGGTGATGAATAGAGTTTCTATATATATATATATATATATTGAACCCCTTCTTTAAATTAGATCATGCGGATGCAGGAAGACCTCCTACCAACTGACCGCATACGAGCAATTCAAAAGAAATTGGCGGGATTCTTTATTGAGCATGACATACCTACAGACGATGAATATCATGAGGATTTCCTTATCGATGTTGGTAGATAGATATTACCTAGTTAGGGATCGCAAGAGATGTTATATATTGTATATACGCATGATCGTGTACTATAGTAGTAGTGTCGAGTTGTTCGACCAAGCACGGAGAAAGAGAGATCACCCCTCTCTATATATGTACATGACGATGTTGTGTAATTAATGGTCCCTTCATTGCTATATGTAGTACTACCTCTATCACGGTTTAGAAGACACAATTAAATTTACGTGCATTTCCATAATAGACAAGGTTTAAGGCGCATTGCATTTACTCCTAACAGCTAATTAGTACTCTGTTGTACTACTTCTACTAGATCATCAAAGGCGCGCGTTGCTGCGCCCATCCATTGGTACAGTACAGTGGCAGAAATTTATGACGCGAAAATAAAATTTACATGAAGTGTCTTCAAAGAAGCACACGTTGATTTTTCTTCTAAATATTAACTAACATATGGAAAATGGCAGTTCAACTTGCATAATATAATAACAATAATGAAAATGAATAATTTAATTAGTTTTTCAAAAATGATGAAAGAGAATTTAATTGATATTATTACTACAAGAAAAGGTAGACATGCATGATGCACTTTGTCAAATGATTCTCCTTTTCTTTTTATTTCTATCACATCATTAGTGGATAAGAAGAATTTTTTAAGAGAAAATTGTTGTTAGGTTAATTCACCCTTTCTCATGCCCAAATCTTGGATAATAGCATAATGATGGCAACAGCTATAGTTGCAGAGGAAATAATACACATGAGGGTTGGAAGTATTACAGGAAAGATCCACATGAATAGAAGGATTCATCTATGCGCAAGAAGAAAGCTTGTATATCCTCCAAATGGTTAATGCAAATTATTGTTGCTATATATTAAAATCAAATTGGGACTACTATTCTGAAATAAATAGTTTCCTTATCACATTCATGATTAGATGCAAAAAACATAGAGGGGGGAATATTCCAACATAGGAGCATATCTTCTAACAAATAGCATCTTCCACTCCTCCACAAAATTCAACTATAATAGGAAGTTCATGTTCCCAAGGATTCAACTCCTGCATTGTTGAGCACTAATGCAATTTATTTTAATGGGTCAACTCAACGTGCAACACTAAAACTGCACATGTCAAGAGCCGGGCACACACCATCGTCTCAAAAACATGCAAGAACTGGGAACCATAAACTGAGAAGTAGCAATAGATAATTCCTTGTTATTATACACATAATTGATATCTAGTATCCATAGATCTAGCTTGTTTGTACAACATAAATATAATGGACTGTATGTTGGCATATCAACAAAACCAGTTGTATAAGATCAAAGAAAAGTTATTAAACTGTGTTGGCATATCAAGCTAATATAATATAAGTTCACTCTGCTGATTTTGGATTTATCTATGAGCTCACATCCGTAGATTTATTATCCTGGCATATTGTAGGAGAGAAAATACCATATGCAAATTAAATAGCAGGTAAATTTACACTCAGGTTAGGTTGAAAAGACACACACTGGAAGTTTTTTAATCTGAAACTTCTTACAAAAGCAAGTGCACCCAAGCGAATATGGCAAACCAGTCAACTAAAATCTTTAGAATGCCACTGTCATGCTGGGCATATTCTTTGTTTATGAATAAATAGCTTTTATTCAGTAAAGACATAGTAGATAAGCTTCGAATGGAGAATGAACAAGTAATAAACTGAAGAAAAAGGAAATGAATACTCAATGTGAAAAGAAGATATCGTCTGATGGGAGGGACATGTCAGGCCGCTAGCTGGACCAACCTGTATTTATGTAATATGAGAGAATTTAAAATATATGTCGGAGAGGAAGAAACTGCCAAGGATCGAGTAAAGCAAAGCTAATGTAACCCAAAATTTCTCTTTTACTGATATTCCACAACTATAAACCTTTTACCGACCCATCCAAGCATTGACTCCTAATGAACCTATGATTAGCCCATTCAGACCACCATGCATAAGGGAATTAAGTGCAAAAGGAATTCAGTTGTGTTTATTTCCATAATAAGCAGAGCTTGAACGACAATGAACTATGCAACTAATCATTGCAATAGAAAAATCAGGGCATTAATTGTCGGTCTATTCATGAGATTATTTTAGTGCACCCAAAATAAAATTTGATAAGAGAGATATTAGCACGACCACTATAAAAGTTTTAGAAATGAGTCGATGTGGATGATTTGAGACAACTATCAGTCAATTTGGAAGTTGCAGGAGAATACTCTAATGCTCCATGATAGACCAGTACGTTATCTCAGCTTGTTGTATCCTAACAAAGAACTAACTTCTACTCGTGGTACAGTTTTGGTTCTTTCGTTGTAGGTGAATACTGAATACTATCATGCTCCATGATAAGCCAGGGAGCTGTAGGACTACAATTTTGTACATAAGGAAGGAGGAAGAACACAAATTTAAACCACATTTAGAGCAGTTCACCTTTCTACTGAAGTGGGAATGCTAGGTGGATGGCCGCGGGTGGTCGGATTGCAGCAAGCAGCAGCCGCACACACCATCTCTTCATCCGCGGATCCTCACCCTGAACGTTGTAAACGCACAACCGACAAGATGAACGGGAGAAAGACGAATTACAAACGGCACCAGGGCTCAGAAATACAGGAAGTTGAAGAGCTAGATTTAAAAACTAATACTGCCACCGCCGCATCCTCTTGCGCCGGTGAGCCACATACGCGACCCCTTCCTTATCCTCCTCTACATCGCTGAGCCAGTGACACTGCTGCCTCATCCTTCTCATCGGTTGTTGTGCTGTCACCATGGTTGTATCGGCCGCCGTGGTGCCTGCATCACAGAAGAACATGAATTAAAATTAGCACATATGCGGTCCATCAAAACAGAATGGGAGAGCAATTAACTATGAGGAAAGATGCAAAGAGCAGAGAATAAATAGCATGAAGTATATGAGTCGAAGAGGTGAGGTGGACCGATCAGTTTATGTACGCCATTACCCGCCATGAATGCGTGCCTAGAAACTGAGTGGAACAGTTTCCTGTAGATGAAGCGTCGGCCATTATCGTCAACAACCATACCTTTGTTCGCCGCAGGCGGATCGCCCAGACTGGCTAGATCAACCGGCGTCCGATTCACCCGCATCCCGGCTTAGGCGGCCCTTGATCACTAGGTCCCTCGCACAGGCTCGCGTCGACTGGATTCCCTGAACCACCCGCTCCCGCTTGCGCCAGGACGGCTCGCTAGTTCGTTGGACGGATGCAGACGATAAATGGGCCAGTGAAGGACCGATCGCTTTGTAGGTTTGTGAGTTAGACATGGCCAATAAAGCCCACTCAACGCCAGTCCTTCAAAAAACTCCTTAGAGTAGCGGCCCCTTAGGACAGGTAGCCCAGTCACGGTAAATTCGTGTTGAAACAAAGATCTGACGGCCGGAAACAGTTAAAACGCGAAATCCAACGGCCAAAATTGCTAGAGGCGTGAGAGAGCTCGGTTTAGGACGGCTGCAGACGATAAATGGGCCAGTGAAGGACCGATCGCTTTGTAAGTTTGTGAGTTAGACATGACCAACAAAGCCCACTCAACGCTAGTCCTTCAAAAAAGTCCTTAGAGTAGCGGCCCCTTAGGACAGGTAGCCCAGTCACGGTAAAGATCTGACGGCCAGAAATAGTTAAAACGCGAAATCCAACGGCCAAAATTGCTAGAGGCGTGAGAGAGCTCGGTTTAGGTTCAGTTTTAATGTCCTAAATATGCATGCTTAGTGTGAATGCTATTTTTCAACTCATTTCACAGCCAATAAATAACCACCTAGGTTCTAGAGAATTTGTATGCGTGTCTTCTAAACCGTGACGGAGGGAGTAGCTAGCGTCAAGTTGAATGAATAACATCAAATAAAAATGAAATCCTAAATGTAAAAGAATTAAAGGGTAAACACAAAACGAAAAGAGTGAAACACAATATGAAACCTCTAAACCCCTCTTTTAAAAAAAACAAGCGTCTGGCAGCTGCTGACGCGTGGCTTCCTTTTAGTCTCGGTTGGTATTACCAACCGGGACCGGCGGCCACGAGGAGCACTGTTAGTCCCGATTTGTAACATAACCGGAACTAAAAAATTTGGCCTTTTGTCCCAATTATTTAGCCCTTGTTGTAGAACCGAGACTAAAGGCTCTCTAAAACCGAGATTGAAGCTTTGTTTTCTACTAGTGAATGTGTCTACTCCTAACTTAAGTCACAGTGCTTTAAGATTGACAAGGCCATCACATGCCCTTTCATCAACTGGTATCTTGTCTCTCATTGAAAGGATATTCCGTCTTGGGCCTTGGTTTGTCACTCCCTATTGCATTCAACTGATCTAACCGATGCTTATGTAAAAAAAGGTTATTATATACTCCTAATAGATAATCCCACCTCGCTGCCTTACACACAATCCACCATTCAAATACGTGTGACAGTTGAAATCAATAGGCCACCTTGAATCAAGGAGTGGGTTCGTTTATCCCTAGCTAGACAGAACGAAGAACAAACACACTTCTCAAAAAGAAGGAATTAATGGGGGAGAAAGAGAGCATATATATTTAGATAATTAAACGGGATACATGGGAGAGAGAGGCCCTACATGTTGGTTAACTGAACGACATGCATATGTGACTTGTACGGGAGAGAAATGTTGGCTAGTTAAGCGGATGCATATTTGACTTGCATTTGAGAGAGACCCCATATGCTGGCTAATCAAACGGATGCATATGTGACTTACATGGGAGAGAGACCCCATATGTTTGCCCAATTAAGCAGATGGACATGTGATTTGCATGCGATAGAAAGACCCTACATTTTGGCTAATTAAGGGGTTTGTTTCCATGGACTTTTTTATGTAGGGACTAAAAAAAATCCCTTTTAGTCCCATGTGAAACAAACATGATGGACTTTTAGGGAATAAAAGGGGGTATTTGGGACTAAAGGAAGAAGTCCCTATGGGCAGGTCTTTTTAAGACTTTTTTGACACTTTTTCCAACAGTACCCCTACTTTTAGCATGTTATTTAATAACTTTTAGTACATTACTAGGGGTAACATGGTCTTTTGCATGTCATTTAATGAACTCTAGTCCCTATTTAGTCCATAAAAACAAACGGATAAGGACTAGGGACTTTTTAGTTTTGACTAAAAAAACTACCGAGATCTCTGAAACAAACAGGGCCTAAACGGATGCATATGTGACTTACATGGGTGGGAGAGACCCCATATGGTGCCCAATTAAGCGGATGAATATGTGACTTGCATGCGAAAGAGACACCATATATCTTGACAAATTAAACGGATGCATATGTGGCTTACATGGGAGGATGTGTGTGCATATGTGACATGCATGGAAGAGAGACCATGTATCTTGGCTAATCAGACTTATCGTTTTGCTGGAACACATCTAGATGGGCTCTAAGTATTGCACATATGAATCATATATGTCATTGATTTTACGTTAAGATTCGTGCAAGCATTTTCTTTTGTGTTTTTTTTTTGTTTCCTTTCTAGTTTGATTGAGTCATTTAAATGTGCAATAAATATAGCACATCTAGATGTATCCTAGACAGACCCTTAAACTTGATATTCAAATATTGTGATGAAGAATACATGTAGAAAAAAATCATTGTAAAGCAATGGCATATGTAATAGTTTTCTACACGCAAAAGACATAGATCAGTTCTTGGCATCTCAATATATATCTCCTCATTAGCGGTCCATGCACGGCCATACGCCTCCAGCTCATCACTCGATTCACCCGGCCCCTTGGAGCTTAATTGGCGCATGTGAGATGGCACCACCCACATCCAACCAGAATGCAACACGCTGCACATTAGGGCGCGCTCGATGAGATAAAGGGTAATAAGGCGCCAGATTCATATGGTCTGGGCTTTGTGTAGCATTACAACAGGAGGGACAAAGTTGACGAACCACCAAACAGATGTATCGATCTCACGGATCCGGCCGTCCAGCCGGCCTCTTCGTCGTCCCACGGAACAAAATAAAGATGGCCACCCCCACCGGAGGAACGAGTGCCAGTACCAGTGATCGGTTGATGATTAGTGGTGGTATGGTGCATTGGCGAGGGGCGCATCCGCGCATGCAGCAGCATCATTGCATGATGCATGGGAGCGAGAAGGGGCCGCCTCAAGCGCACTCGCTTCGTCATCCTGTCCAAACCGTTGGGATCCCCTCGTCACGTCGCTTTCGGCGGCCCTTCCCTCCCATTATCCGCCTCCCTCCCTCTGTCTCTATCTATCCCGCTGCCCTCTCTCTCTCCCCAATCACCGCTGCGCATGTGCTTCCGCTTGGAGCGATCGGGCACACGGCCCTTCCCCAACCCCAACCAGCTGCCCCAAGCGTACGTGACAAACCGACAACGACACAGCTGCTACATGTCCGGCCGGCAGCTAGTCGTGGACGGAGAGTGTCCACACGCACGCCGCTGCCCGCCGAGCGAACGAAAAGTGGAATCATGGAGCGGTAGCAGCTTGCTTGCCAGCGCTATACGTGTACTCTCCATGTAGACGTGTAGTCCGGTGCAAAGTGCAAAGTAGTGCTCCTTTTCCGAAAGGAACTTTTGCACAGTGCAATCGAAATCGCTTACATACGCGAGCATTCAATCATCTTTATAAATGTATGAGTATAGAAACATCTTATTTTCATGAACACCTTCGATAAATTGAGCCGGCATATCATTTTGAGATTCATAAAGTCGGCACAAACGCATTCATGATCGACGGTAACGTCTCCTTTCACCGACCGCACATCATCAAAGGACCTGAAATAATTTAGAAAAATACATACACCAATGTTAAGTTTGAAACTTAAACTCTGATGGATAGGAAATATCATTGTCTTTCTAATTATCAAACTACAGATAGGTTCATATTTTTCGGAATTTAATTTAGGCTAATGTTTATTTTCTTATGAAATGTGTAGAATAGAAAGAATTCTTCCATAGTAATAGCATTCTATTACTACCAATCAAAGGGCTCTAAAGGATTTTTTTTTCTATATAAATCGTATTCTATGAAATTCGTATAAGATTCCTTCAAACCAAAGAAGACCTTACAGGTTTCATTAGCAAACTATATACGAATGTATATAGATATATTTTTAAGTATAAATTTAATTATTTTGCTTTATATGTACTTCCTCTGTCCTAAAATTCTTGTCTTAGATTTGTCTAAAAATGAATGTACCTAAATACTAAAACATGCTAGATACATTTATATTTAAATAAATCTAAAACAGTAATTTTAAGATAGGAGGGAGTAGTTCCTAAGGAAATCTCTAAGAAGACTTACATTTGGGTACGAAGGAAGTAGCGATGTAAAAAATGGGAAGTGGCATAGCTACAGTGTCATGCGGTTGGGCACGCTCACCCCCTGAGCTGTGCAATAGGGTCTCTGACGCTTATGATCATCTGCATAGTATAAGTAGGATGCGTTGCTGTTGCCGCTGATGCTACAACAGTACTGCGTGTAAGAAAGAAGAGAATTGGGCTTTGGCTCCTGTTGCGTATGCGGGAACAGCGAAATTGTCCTTTTGTTTGTTTTGATTAAAAAGACAAATCGATGCATACTTTAGAACAAATGAATGTTCTTGTTTTTCGAGCAAATCAAAGTTTCTTTAGAAAATAAGAATCGCCTCGGGCCACGCAAAAACTGTATCAATCGCGGCTATCTTTTCTGTTGTTTTTTCCCCGGGTATTCCCATGTTTGCACCATCGTTTTCCCCTGGTTTTTTTTGTTTTTCTTTGTTTTGTATTCTCGGTTTTTACTGCTTTATTTTTTTGTTTCCTTCTTATTTTCTAATCGGATTTTTTTTCATTTCGTTCTCTTTTCCTCTTCTTCAATGCATGTCTACATTTTCCATAAGCGTTGTACGTTTTCGTATGTAGCAAGCACATTTTTGTGCAATTTATATGCTTTCTTGAATACTTTTATTCATACGCACTGTGCATTTTACGTATGCATCAAAAGTATTTTTTGTATACGTTTACCATTTTAAATACATGCTATCACAATTTATTTAAATATTTACTTTGAAACTTTTCAAATATGTATTAAACCTTTATCAAATACGCTCTGAACATTTTTTTTATGATATGGAACATTTTTTTACATAGGGTACACATTTTCCCAAACATTTTGTTTGAAGTGCAAAAACTTTTGTATTGTACTCCCTCTGTTTCAAAATATAAGATCTTTTAGAGATTACACTAGGAGACTACATACGGAGCAAAATGAATGAATCTACATTCTAAAATATGTCTACGTACATCCGTATGTAGTTCATAGTGCAATATCTAAGAGGTCTTATATTTAGTAACGGAGGGAGTAGTTGTAATGTACTATTTCTTGAACAGGACAAAAATATTTTTCCAAAATTATATAAACATTTTTTACATTGCGTAAAAAATGTCACGTCCATATTTTTGAAACGCGTGACATATTTGAAACATTCACACTTTTTGATGGTATATTTTTCTCATAAAAGTAGGGCAAATATTTTTGTACACCACATATACTATTTTCATTAAAAATAGAAATATAAAAATAGAAGAAGAAGAAAACATGCCTTTTTGGTTTTAGAAAAAAAAAGCACGGATGATCAGCGTGACGGGACCATGTCATAACTGGGCGGGCCAACGAGCGGCTAGCTGCAGGCGAAACTAGAGTGCAACTCGCTCCGGCGAACACTTACGGGACCTTCTATGCGCCGCACGATGCGGCAGGCAACTGAGCCTTCGCACAGAGCGCGCCTGACTGGGCCAGCCCAATGACTACGCGAGCGGGAAGACCAGACGCTGACCCAGGAAACTAATCCCGACGCACCTCAAAAACATAACTGTAGCGGACCGGACCAAGCGAACCGTGGGAAATAACCGGACCACCCCGCATACTGTAACAAAACGTTATTGTAGTATGTCATACTGTACTGTATCGTGTTGTTATTGTAGCGGGAAAAATAACATTTTTTGATGGCAAACAAATTTGAAAATTTCAGAACTTCATTTATTTAAGCTTCTATTATACTCCCTCCGTCCCAAAATTCTTGTTTTAAGTTTGTCTACAAATAAATGTATCTAACTACTAAAACGTGACTAGATACATACATATGTAAACAAATCTAAGACAAGAATTCTGAGACGGAGGGAGTCGAAACATTTATTTTGTAACTCAAACATTTTCTTAAATGCAACATATTATCTGAAAAACAATATTTCATTGGAAAAATGAACATTTTACGACAATAAACTATATTTACAAAACCCCAGTATTTTTTGAATTTGCGAACTATTTAAGGAAACATGAACATATTTTAAAATTATGATTTGTTTTTAAAACTGTAGCATCTTTAGAATATGTGAACAAATTTATAAAAGAGGACATTTTTGAAATTACCCAAATATTTCTATATTTGCGAACAAATCATCAAGATTTCTAGAAATGGAAAAAAAGTCCAAATTTCAACACAAAATTTGGAGACGTGGACATATTTTAAACTCCTGAAGAAAATTTACAAACACAAACATTTTTTGAAACTTGTGATTTTTTTTAAACTGGGACATCTTTTGTAACTCCAAATAAAAAACGTGAAAATATTTTTCAATTTGCGGACAATGTTTAAAAACTGGAACATTTTTTAATACCAGAATGTTTTTTGAAAATGGATGAAATTTTGAACAAAAGCATTCACGACATTTTCGGAAGAAACAAGAACATTTTCCAAAAATCCAGAATATTTTTCAAGTTCATGAAAAATTGTTTAAAATCGACTTTTTTTGAAATTTGGAAAATTTCACAAACGCAAGAAATTTTTGAGAAATTTAAGAACAGTTTTCAAACATGAACTTTGTTTGAAAAAATTAAAATTAAACTTGCAAGATAAAAAGGAAAAATGAGACAGAAAACAGAAATAATAAAAAGAAAGAGGAACTATTTTTGAAACTTGTGAACAATTTATAAAACTGGGACATCTTTTGAAACTATACAAAAAAGAAAAACGTGTACATTTTTTGCTATTTGCTAGCAATTTTTGAAACTTGTGAACAATTTGTGGAACTGGGAGATTTTTTGAAACTCCGTTGAAAATAAAAACGTGAACATTTTTTGAAATTTACGATTTTTTTTAAATCTGGGAACATTTGTTTTTGGCCAGCACTTTTTTCCAAAAAATTATAAACAATTTAACAAAAGCATTCGTAACTCTTTTTTGGTAAAATAGAACTTTTTTGAAAATCCAGAATATTTTCTGAATTTCTAAATAATTTTTGAAAAATATTGTTTTAAATTTGGAACATTTTTCTAAATTTAAGAATAATTTTCAGACATGAAATTAGTTTTAAAAGGATAAAAATAACCGTGAAAAATAAAAAGTAAATTTATATAAAAATATAATATAAGTAGGAAAGAAAAGTAAAAAGAAACAGGTAAATGGGAAAAACGAAAAAGACACTGAAAAAAACTGTTCAAAAACCTTCTAGAAGGTTCCCAATACCGGGAAAAATTGGCTGGAACCTTCCAGCAGTTTCCTAAAACCGGGATAGGTGGAACGCTTCTAATGGGCAGGGCAGGAAAAATTTGAAATGTTTTTCAAAAGCAGGAATAGTTTTATAAATTCGGCTTGACTGTGCAAAGTTGGGAGTGGGCCGGCCATATAGCGTCGCTTGCAGCCTTGCCTCTGTGGTTAGCCTCGACAATTCGCCACAGCAAGCCACGAATAGGGTTTTCCAACACTTAGCTGCGTCCCGTACCCAGTCCATCAGGTCACTTCGTCATACAAGGCGGAGGCCTTTTATGCTACTGAATCCCAGGAATGCCAAAAACCGCTCACTGCCAGACATATTCATACTCGCCTACAGAGATCTGACATAATAGGCGGGACCAATAATTCTGTGAGCTAGATATCGATTTTGGAAAGTTTCTACGGACTGGTTCGAGGAAACTTTCCATCGGCTTTTCGAAGCTTCTAAATTTATTTATTTATATTTTCTGTTTTTATCAATTTCTTTTGGTTATTTTCTTTTCAGTCTTTTTTATTATCATTTTACATTTTCCTTTGTTATTCTTCACATTTTTCTTGTTCTTCTTATATACTCCCTCCGTTCCAAAATATAAAACCATTTAAAGATTCCACTAGAAGACTACATACAAAGTAAAATGAATGAATATATATTTTAAAATATGTCTATGTACATCCGTATGTAGTTCATAGTACAATCTCTAAAAGATCTTATATTTAGGAACGGAGGGAGTACATGTCAACTTTCTTAATACACACTCAGGCTCTGCTTGGAATCGGTGTATTTTTTTACACTGGTATATATTTTAGACGTGTATCTTACTGGCCGTATGCAATTTTCAACTGAAAAGGAAAACGATGAAACAAGATCCGTATCTTTTACCGGTGTAAAGCTCTGAAAAACAACAATCCAATCAGGACCTCAACATTTTCTGTATATACACTGGATATGTTTTAGATACATGTTGAATAATTTTTAATACATGACCAACGTTTATTCGAATACATGTTGAACAATTTTCAAATGCACATTGAATTTTTGTTGGATATACATTGAATAATTGTAAAATATGTTGACATTTTTTGTGTTATATTTTTCTAATACCATTAACACTTTTTTATTTGTTATGAACATTTTTTTCAAAATTATGTGAATAAATTTTAACATTGCATGTCTACAATGTCGTTGAAATAGTTTTAAATACATGAAACCTTTTCGAAAGGTCATGAACAATATTATGAGTGGTAGGAACATTTTTTTATAAATTATGTCAACAACATTTACGTTTTATGAAGATTTTAATAAAATATCAGGAACATATTTATACATATCAAGATTTTCTGTAAAAAGAATTGCAGAAATTATTTTACGTCTCTTGAAAAGCATAGATGTGCTTCTCACTTCTTTTAGAATAGAAATGCACTTTTCACTCTTTTTGAAAGCATGGGTTGTGTTTTCTCCCTTTTCAGGATGCAGAACTTTGCGTCTCGTACTAACACACGATGTGTCTTCGAGGAAGCATTTTTTAAACAGAGTTGTGCTTCTTGATGGTGCAGTACTTTGCCCCTTGTATTTTGGAGATTGTTGTCAAAAACATCAAGGGGCTGATTTGTTTGCTAGTGCATACAAAGAAAAATAGTGTGTGGAGTACCTAAAAGAATGATATATTCTTTGTTGACGTTTGAAGAACTTCAGACATTTGTGTTGCAAAGAAAATAGATATACATTTCGAGGAGAAGCTACACAAGAGAGACTCTTTGAAGGAGTTGATCCCCTAAAAACTATTGCCGATGCTAAGCAATTTTCATCGGGTATCCGAAGAAGAATGACTAGAGTCGAGAAGTTTGAAGGCGAAGTGAAGCCCTAGTATTTGTTTCCTTGTTCTTCTTTCTTTATTTGAGTGATAGGACATTAGTACTATTAAGAGGGGTATAGGTTCTTGATGCTTAATTCCATTGCAATGCTTAGCCGAAACCTATGCAAGACTGAGAGAAATCTCTTTGTGTACCAAAAGTTTACTTACGAGTCAGATATGTTGTTCTTTTGGGATGCGGGACATAACCTTCAGAACAAGGAGTTCGCATTACTTGTTTCTCAAGTAATGTTAGTGTTGTGCTCAAAATCCTACCATTGGAAACATGTCGGTTGGCCATTGGTTGGACTTTGTGTCCTAAATGGTCATTTCCCATTAGGGAAGGATGCGTCTATAAATAGCCACCCCGCTCCAACGTTATCTCTTTGTTGCTCCGCTTGATATTCTGGAAAGATTGATTGTGCACCCCTCTCGAGAGATTTGAGTATAAGATCCATTAAGAGAAAATGAAGAGTCGAAACTTAGATAGGGATTGAGAATCACGGTAGATCTAACTTGAGAGTTCTTGTACCTATTAATCTTGAGAGATGCACACTCTCTAGACGTATAGGTGATGGATTGAGTGTCGAAGCATAGTTGTCTTCACCAAGCCAAGTCTTCAGCAACCAAGAATAATTGTGGTTTGCGGAAAGTGTGTCGAAGGTTAGGAGATTGCTGATAAGTATGTACTATGAGATAAATCAATTGAATTTTGATGAGCTTCGCGTTGAAGGAGAATAGGACAGAGAGAAGTTTGCTCATGTGTTCAACTACAAGTACCTCCAACCAAACATAACCCTTTTGTAGTAGAGTGAATTGGTCTACCAAATCTTTTGTCACCATCGGTTTACTCTACTCTAGTGCAATCTTTTAATTGTATATTTTCTATGTTGTGTGCATTGTCAAATATTACTGGTCACTTTCTCTCTTGCCTACTACTCGTGATTTCCATGTATTGTACGCTATAGTTCATTGTATTTTTTGTATGCTTTAATGTTTTTCATGTCTAGCTGTGTGTGATTATAACATGTTATCTTTAGTGGTCATTCACTCATGTTTTTTTTACTTTAGTTTCATTTAAGTGCCATTATTATTATAGCCAAAGCAGTGCGCTACTATAGTCGAAATATTATCTTCACGTCATCGAAAGTTTCACTTAATATTTCTCTCTCAAATTTGTTATGTATGCTTGCCTCAACTATCCTTCACTGTGCTGGTTGGTTTAGATTCAAAGTTTTTGAAAGAAATTTTGTATCTCCCATTCACCCCCTCCTTTGGCCGATATACTCTCGGTCCTAACAAAAGGTATCAAAGCAAGGTCTCCTTGTTTGTGGTTATTAAAGGTCGAACCACCTTGGAGTTTTGAGTATGTTGCTTGCAGTTCAATCCAGGCACTATGAAATATTTCCCATCTTTTATGGAAATGGCGACTTCTACAGGAAAAGAAGAACGATGATATGTTTGAAGGCCATCAATGAGGATCTAGGGCAAATCATGGAGAATGGGTACACTATTCTACATCCCGAATCTCCCGCGCCTGAAGGTGAAGAAAAGATTTCATTGGATGCTTGAGTGAAGGATGTCATCTGTGATTGCATCTCCAAAAATGTTTTCATATGGTTTAGAAGGCTCGAACAGCCAAACAAATCTCGGATGCATTAAAAAACATTCCCGGAAAAATTATTGTTCAAACTGATGCTCACACTGATATGTTCTGGGCCATGTCCACTCACTTTAGAAGCTTATGAAATGAAATTTTCATGGAGCTCACTAATCGCTTAAGCAATGTTGTGGAGCGTATGCATCAACAAGGAGTTGAGGACATTAATGATCAAGATGTTGTGGAAAAATTGTTCTCAAGTCTCTTGATGATTCCTTTGACTCAATAATTGCCAAGATCAAAGAAAGCGTGACTATCAACAACTTCATTCGGTCGAAATTATGGAACTATTAGTCATTCATGAAAAGAACCTTGAGAAATAAAAACGACAATATTATTCTTATTCAAAAGAGGAAGGTAAAATTCTATCGTATTATGGTAGCTCTCACGAAGAAGATTATAAGAACCACCACACCATCACAAGAGATCTAGAAATGCTTACTAGACACCTCTACAAACCTCATAAGACAAAATATATGCATATCGAGGCCACCTAAAGATGATTCTTCAAGCTCTTCGAGAAAATTATCTCCTCTAGAGATGTTATAATATACATGCAAAAACTTTGCTGACATCATCATCGGTTGCCCATTATGGGAAAGTGATATCTAACCAAGCAGAAGATGGAACACATTCAATTGCACAGGGTCCAAGCGCTTAGATCTCCGTACTATGCTCACGTAGAAGAATAAACCTTCAACATCGTCTTCAATGAGACCAGTCACTCACATGAATCCTATTGTATTGATTGCATCCAACATGAAGAGAATATCTGAGATTGTTGATGCTAAGCTATAATACTATGGATTCCAAAGATGAAACATTAGAGTCTGAATTAGATGGAGATGGTGACTTCTTCAACAACCTAGGCCGAGGGAATGCTTTTGTTGCTTGCGCATCAGATGGTTCTTAAAATCACTCCAATGCCAATTCAAGTGATGACGAGACAATTGTGTTCCGCTTCATGAAAAAATCTTCAAGAGACCATGTATCACCAAAGTTCCAAAAATCGAGTGATAAAGAAGCATTCTCTTTAGAGAATCTTGTCTAAGCTAAACTAGTAAAAATGGCCAAAACTCAACAAGGTGCCCTTGAAGGACTTGAAACAACCCTCGAGAAATATGAAGGATTATTGGTTGAAGAGATGGACAAAATCAGATGCTAGAAGAAGAACATGATGCTATTTTATCAACATTGAAGGATTTATCTAGTCATCATGACTGTCTTTCAGATGATTCAAAAACTATTACATGATCGCATGAAAAGGAATCAAGATCTCGAATCGCTAGAGAAATTTCATGATGTACAAACTAAGGAAATTGAAAGTGCATCTAGTCCGTGGGTGGTTTTGGTAATTAATAACACCATATATATCATTGAACTAATGTTTCTCAAGGAATATTTTAGGTAAAGTTAAATATAGACATGGCTATAGGATGGATATCTAGACCCCACAAAATGCAAAGGTCAAACATTGGCAAAGCCCAAAGACTCTGCAGTTTAGGTTAAGTGATCCAATATCTCATTGAACCGATAGGAAAGCTAATACTATATTAAAAGGGGATGATTTTTGATCATGAATCATTTGCTCAAGTGCTTAGAGATTTTTCTACAAAATTCACAACCACATTATCACTTTCATCCAAGTCCTAAAGCCTAAAATCAAACTCGGTGCCACAAAAACATCTACCCCATACTCACCGGGTTGCACTTGAGATAGTCACTGCCTAAACCCTAGCAACTCGGTCTCACCGAGATGACCCTTCGATCCCACCGAAGAGCACCTACCAACCCTATGTTGCCTATTGATTTAAGGAGTTTCTGAGTGGTTTCATCCGGTCTTACCAAAACGCCTAAAGTTCAGACCGTTTGCACTAGACAGTCTCACCGAGTGGTTTCACCGAGTCCCACTGAGTTGTGCATAAAGGTGTGCAACAGTTGGATTTTTGGTGCTGGCTATATATACCCCCACCAACTCCACCTTGTCACAGGGAGAAACTAGGACGAAGCTACCACTTCCCATATCCATTTTCTAACAGATAACAACCTATACTTGTGTATAAATCAAGGGGAACCCACTCCAACATTTTATCCTTGATTTCTAGCCTCCCCAATTGCTATCCACTCCAATCATTTCTCCTACCACATAGCCAAATCTGCGAAAGACTGATTGAGTGTTGAGGAGACTATCTTTTTAAGCACAAGATCAAGGAGTTCATCATCAACAAAAACATTAATTACCTTTTGAAGAGTGGTGTCTCCTAGATTGGTTAGGTATCACTTGGGAGCCTCCAAATCTTGTTGACTTGAACCAAGGAGTTTGTAAGGGAAAGAAGATCGCCTACTTCGTGAAGATTTGGCCCGAGTGAAGCTAGTCCTATGTGGACGTAAGACATTATGGCATAGACAAGGTTGCTTCTTTGTGGACCCTTCGTGTGGGTGGAGCCCTCCGTGAACTCGGGCAACCCTTACCCTGTGTGTGTTGAAGTCTTCATTAACATGGACTTACGATAGAACCACCAATCGAATCCACGCCAAAAACCAACATGTCTTCATATTTTTTGATTATCTCTGACCCCTTACGTTCATGTGAGAAGCCTTTACTTTTTGTTGCCTACTATATTAGACTTGCATGTGTAGGGTGTTACTAGACTTAACTAATATTAGGGAAAGTCTAGGTTTTCATTTGTTAAGTACTCTAATCACCCTCCCCCCCTAGAACTACTTATGATCCTACATAAGGTTACCATTGTGCTCAAAATATGACCATTGGAAATGTGTCGGGTGGCCATTGGTTGGGTTTCGTGTCATAAAAGGTCATTTCCCATATGGGAAGGCTCCAACTATAAATAGCCCCTCTTCAACATTTTTCGTTAGCTGCTCCGCTTGATATTTTGAGAATATTGATTGAGCATCCCTCTCAAGAGATTTGAGTTTAAGATCCATTGAGAGAGAAAGAAAATGCGAAACTTAGATAATAGTTGAACATCCCAATAGATCCTATTGCTCTTGAGACGTGCAAACTCTCCAGACGGATAGATGATGGCTTGAGTGTCGAAGAGTAATTGACTTCACTAAGTGAAGTATTCATAAACTAAGAGAAATTGTGGTTGCGAGGAAGTCTATCAAAGGTTTGGAGATCGTTGATAACTATCTACCAAGGGTGAAATCAACCGAATTCTGATCAGCTTCACGTTGAAGGATAAGAGGACAGAGAAGTTTTCTCATGTGTTTAATCACAAGTCCCTCCAATCAGACATAGCTATTTTGCAGAAGAGTGAACTGGTCTATCAAATCTTTTGTCGCCATCGAGCACCACTAGTTCACTCTACTCTACTGTAATAGTTCAATAGTTTATCTTATGTGCTTTGCGCATTGTTAGATATTGTTGATCACTTTCTCTCTTGCATATTGCTCATGATTTCTTTATATATGTGTGCTATAGTTAATTGTATTGGTTGATTATTTTGATGTTTTTATTGTCTAGGTGTGTGGATCATAACCTACTATCTTTCATGGTCATTCACTCATGTTTTTCGGTTCAACTTCATTTTAGTGCCACTATTTTTATAGCCAAAGTAGTGTGCTACTATACCCGAAAGGTTATCTTCACTTTCATTGAAAGTTTTATTTACTATTTATCTCTCATATTTGTTATGTACGCTTTCCTCGGCTACCATTCATCGTACATCATTGAGTATTAAAGTTGATGTGCTGATTGGTTTAGATTCGAAGTTTCTGAAAGAAATTTTGAATCTCACATTAAGTCCCCACCCCCATTTCATATACATACTCTTGGTCCTAACACTTTCATGGGAAGCAAATAGTGCTTTCACGAGAAGCATAGTTGTGCTTCTCACCAAAAGCATAACAATGCTTCTTGCAAAAGTATAGATTGCACTTGTCACTTTTTTTGAAAGCACACACTATGCTTTCTCGCGGAAGTACAGATTGTGACACTCCTATAAGTAAGGCTATGCTTCTTGAGGAAGCACATATGTGATTATTTGCAGACACACAAGTTGTACTTTTCCCTTTCCGAAGAAGCACGGTTGTGCTTCTCGCGGAAAAGTGTTGCTTCCCAAAAAATCAACTTTTTAGCCAAAGAGTAGGGGAAAATCGAAGCGCCAAAGAATTTGAAAAAACATAAAAACAAAAACATGTGATGAAACATAAGAAAAATCTTGCTCTTATGGGGTGCATGTCGATGTCAAAACCGACAGATCTCGGGTAGGGGGTCCCGAAATGCGGATCTTGGATTGATGGTAATGGGAGACGAAGGACACAATATTTACCCAGGTTCGGGCCCTCTTCATGGAGGTAAAACCCTACGTCATGCTCTTTTTTATATTGATGATGGAGTATCGAGTACACAGTTGATATACCTCGGGATCGTATGTTGTGGTCTAAAACCCTAGGAATAATGATCTTAACCTTGTCCTATGAGCTAAGGCCCTCTGATTTATATAGATACTAGGGGTACTAGGGTTACACAATGTGAGTTACACAAAGGATAAAACATGCCAATGATCATCTTTTCTTGGAGCCCACACCAAGTCTTTGGAAGAGTCCATGCTGGACATAGTATCGTCTCGTAGTCTGGGTTTTAGTGATAGTTATAAGACGCCACATGAGTCTGGCCATGGAAATAGGTAAGCGACCCAAGGACCCCTTAATATCGGACTCCCTCAGTAGCCCCCTGATATGTCTCGATCGTATTTACATTTCCTAAGGATTTTGCTCTTGTTTTGGACTCTAATTTGCATGACTTGGATGAAACTAACCTAGAGTGATGATCTTTTCAGCAGAACTACCGTGGTGTTGTTTTTGTGCCGAAATAAAAGTTTTGAAATTGGATGAAACTTTCTGGAGATTTTTTATGGAATAAAAGAAAAATACTAGAACCAACACCCAGTGGGGGGCGCCCACTAGGCACTAGGGCATGCCACTCCCCCTGGCGTGCCCTGGTGGGTAGCGGGGCCCTTGGGGCTCCGCTGACCCTAATCTCAGCACTATAAAAATCTATTTTTGGAGGGAAAAATAAGAGAGGAAGTTTCATTGCGTTTTGCGATACGTAGCCGCGGCCACCTCGTGTTCTTCATTGGGAGGCCAGATCTGGAGTCCGTTTGGGGCTCGAGAGAGGGGAATCTTCGGTCTTCATCGTCACCAACCCTCCTTCATCACCAACTCCATGATGCTCCCCACCGGGAGTGAATTATTCCTTCTTAATTAGGATCGCTAGACGATGATGAGTTGGATAAGATTCATCATGTAATCGAGTTAGTTTTGTTAGGGTTTGATCCCTGGTATCCACCATGTTCGGAGATTGATGTTGCTATGACTTTGCCATGCTTAATGCTTGTCACTAGGGCCCGAGTGCCATGATTTCAGATCTGAACCGTTTATGTTTTCACCATTATATTTATGTTCTTTATCCGATCTTGCAAGTCATATGCACCTACTACGTGTTAGGAACTGCATACCCCTAAGTGATAATAATTGGATTCTTTCCGGTGATAACCATAATATGAGGAGTTCATATATTCACTATGCATTAATGCTTTGTTCCGGTACTCTATTAAAAGGAGGCCTTAATATACCTTAGTTTCCTTATGGACCCCGCTGCCATGGGAGGGTAGGACAAAAGATGTCATGCAAGTTCTTTCCCATAAGCACGTATGACTATTTACGAAATACATTCCTACAGTATATCGATGAACGGGAAGTAGTTCGGTGTTGCCCTAGGTTATGACTGCTATATGATGAGAATTATCCAACAATATCATAGATCCAATGCCTACAAGTTTTCCACATATTTCTCTTGCTAAGTTACTACTACTGCTAATGTTGTTACAAGTGCTACAAAACTGCTATCACTGTTACCATTACTATTGCTACTGTTACCACTTCTATGAAAACTATCATATTACTGTGCTACTGATCACTATGCTGCAGATATTAAATCTCCAAGTGTGGTTGAATTGAAAACTCAACTGCTAATACCTACAAATATTCTTTGGATCCCTTGTGTCGAATCTATAAATTTGGGTTGAATACTCTACCCTCGAAAACTGTTTCGATCCCCTGCACTTGTGGGTTATCAAGACCTTTCTCTGGCGGCATTGCCGAGGAGCATAACTATATTTTTTGAGTTACTTGGGATTTCTATTTATTGATCACTATGAAGAATCTGAAAGATACTAGAACTAAGATTGTTCCCTCTAAGACGAGGGGAGGTAAGGAACTCCCATCTAGCTCTGCATTTGATTCACTTTCTATTTGAATAGACTTGCAACACCACCACCACATGCTATTAATCCTGCTATGTCGCAAGTTATTGATGATGCTACCTCTGCTATGAATGATGCTAATGATGATGCTAGTACCTTGCTTGATGATAATGTGCCACTAGGTGAATTTATTGATGAACAACTTGCTAGAGCTAAAAAAATTGAGCATACTGGAACTGATGATATTATTGAAACTGATGAAGTCTTTGAAACCGTAAATATTGAAACACCGTTTAGACATGTCTATCCTAGAATTGAAATGCCTAAAGTACCTGAAGGTTATGTTATGGATGAAGAAATAGCTAAAGGGTTTGTTTCTTGTAATGATAGAGAAGATCTTAAGAAACTGCCATGTAAGTTGAAAGAAAAATCGTTGAATGCTAGAATGAAATATGATCCTAAGTTTGCTACTTCACCTATCTTTATTACCGATAAGGATTATGAATTCTATGTTGACCCAGAGTTAATTGCTTTGGCTGAATCTAATCATTTTCATGGCTATGAAACTGAAACCGTTGCAGCACATCTCACTAAGTTGAATGATATAGCCAGCCTATTTGCTCATGATGAGAAAATTCGCTACTACTATATTCTCAAATTATTATCGTTCTCATTAAAGGGTGATGCTAAGATATGGTACAATACTCGTGCTCCTGGTTGTGTGCGTAGTCCCCGGTATATGATTTATTACTTCTCTGAAAAATATTTTCCTACTCATAAGAAACAAGCTGCCTTACATGAAATATTTAACTGTGTGCAAATTGAAGAAGAGATTCTCCCACAAGCTTGGGGGAGGCTTCTCTAATTACTTAATGCTTTGACTAATCATCCTCTTAAGAAAATGAAATACCTGATATATTTTATATTGGACTAACTAATGCTTCTAGGGACCACCTAGGTAGTTGTACTAGTTGTGTTTTCAGGGAACAAACCGTCGAACAAGCTGAGGAGTTATTGACTACATTAAAGATTCATGATGAATGGACACTTCCTGAACCACCGCCTAAACCCACTCCAAAGAAGAGGGGTATCTTATTCCTTAGTCCTAAAACTATGCAAGATGCAAAGAAATGCATGAAGGAAAAAGGCATTAAAGCTAAAGATGTTAAGAATTTACCACCTATTGAAGAAATACATGGTCTCAACACACCACCACAGGTGGTGGATGTAAATTATCTTTTAAAGTTTGATGAAGGTGACATACCTTACAATAAATATCCTAGTCAATGCTTATATGAGTTTGATAATTATGTTACAAAGAAATATTATTTCAACTCATATGTTATCAAATAGTTGAAACAAAACTCTGATCTGATTGCTCTCCTAACTGACTTGTTATTCAGAATCACCAATGATGCAAGAGGTGTAGGAAAGCATTCTTCTATGGTTCAAACTCAATTAAAAAAATTGCTAAATCTCAAAGTGAGCTACTTCATGAAATGAATAATAATATGAATGATCATGCTGTTAGAGTAATGACTAGAGGAGGTACAATGACTCAAGATCCACTATATCAAGAAGGTCATCCTAAAAGAACTGAACAAGATTCACAAAGAATTAATATAGATGCACCTAGTCCGTCTAGAAAGAAAAATAAAAATAAAAATGATAGGACTTTGCACACTTCTAGTGAACCTGAAGTACAAAAACCTTTTGATAATGCTAATGATATCTCTATCTCAGATGTTGAAACTCAATCTGGTAGTGAACATTCGACTAGTGATAATGAAGATGATAATGATGACGCTCAACCTGAAAATTATATAGAACTAGATAATGATGTTGTGATAGAACCTGCTATTAATCTTGATAACCCACAACCTAAGAATAAACGATATGATAAAAGAGATTTTGTTGCTAGAAAACATGGCAAAGAAAGAGAGCCATGGGTTCAGAAACCCATGCCATATCCACCCAAACCAACTAAGAAGAAAGATGGTGAAGAATTTGAACGTTTTGCTGAAATTCTTAGGCCAACCTTTATGCGCACTCGTTTGACTAATCTTTTAAAAATGACGCCTTATGCTAAGTATATGAAAGACATCATCACTAATAAAAGAAAAAAAATCCTGAAGCTGAAATCTCCACCATGCTTGCTAATTATTCTTTTAAATATGGGGTACCTAGAAAATTAGGAGATCGAGGAATACCAACTATACTATGTTCCATCAAAAGAAACTATGTGAAAACTGCTTTATGTGATCTAGGAGCTGGTGTTAGTGTGATGCCTTTCTCTTTATATAAAAGACTTGATTTGAACAAACTCACACCTACTAAAATTTTATTGCAAATGGCTGACAAATCAACTGCCATACCTATCAGTATTTGTTTGGATGTGCCTCTTGTTGTTGCAAATGTTACTATCTTGACAGACTTTGTTATACTTGATATGCCCGAGGACGACAACATGTCGATTATCCTTGGTAGACCTTTCTTAAATACTAGAGGGGATGTTATTTATTGCAACAAAAGCAAAGTCACTTTTCATGTCAATGGTAAAGAACATACGGTGCATTTTCCAAAGAAACAATTCCAAGTGAATGGTGTTACTGTTATTGAAAAATCTCCGACTATCATTATTGGAAGTTTTCAACCCCCTTTACCTATTGTTAAAAATAAATATGAAATACTTATTGCTGGGGAAATGCACATCCCCGTTGAGGTAACTTAGTGTTTTACGAATATTCTTCGGGTTCATGCTAATTGGAAGTGGTTGTTACTAAGACTTCATCAACCTTGTTAATGGACCATTTCCAAGAGGCATGAGGTCGATGAATTCAGTAGGCACAACCTTTTGTACCCATCTTATTTTTTCTGTTATTTTTAGTTAATTACAATAAATGCCATGATTATCCTGTTTTCCGAATTTTTCTGTGCAAAAAAGTGCCCAAAAATAAAAAGTTCTCCAAATGATGTAAAATTTTCACACGATTCTTTCTGAATATTTGAGAATATCTAGCACTAAAAACACTGCAGGGTGTCCCAAGTGGCCACTAGGCACCAGGGCGTGCCACCCCCACCAGGCGCACCCTAATGGGTAGTGGGCCCATCGCCCCCTCACTTATCTCTTTATCCCATCTCATAACCTACCTCCATAAAAAATTCACCATTTCTTTCTTTCCCATGTTCTTGCTCTCAAACCCGCAGATTTCGATCTCTTTGCTCAAAGCTCCCTTTTTGAAACTGTTCTGGGGGGTTGCTCCTTGGTATGTAACTCCCCCACTACTCCAATTAGTTTTTATTTTAGTGCCTTATTGTTAGAGTGATTAGCTACTCTAGGTGTTATTGTAAGTGTTCTTGAAGTTCCAAGTAATTTGAATGCTTGTTTTAGGCTCTAGACATCCATATAAGTAGTTGCTATCATTCTTGTGAAGTTTTGTTAACTTTGTTTTGTGACCCAATTTTTTTCAGAAATTTGTACGTAGGAATAACAAACTGACTTAAGAGGAGTTCTTAGAGGAGGAAGTCCTCGGAGGCATCATCGAGTGAGGCTCTGATACGATGGTCCTATGATGAGCCAAGTGAAAGCTCGATGCGGGATGCCAACACCAAACCATGCCTTTGGCCTTGTGATGACTTGATGATGGGTGCAAGCATTAAAGAAGAGTTTGAGCAATACATTCGTAATACTGAGCTGACACCCTTCATCGTAGATAAGTGCACACAACATTACCACCTTAATGAAACATTCACCAAGGGGTTTAAATTTTATCCTCGAAAATTTAGACTCTCCTTTAACCTCTATGATACTGCCTTCACAATGTCTCTAGAAGATATCTCTGCCGCATGTAAAATCCCATGTTGGGGTTCGCTCGACGAACCACCAAAATCTGAATATGAGGCATTTTTAAGTCTTTGTTTTGGCGATGATGGGGGAGTGGCCCAAGGTAGAATAAATAGCATACATTTTCCTTCAGTTTGTTACTTTGCACTCTTTAATGGAAAATGTATAGTGGGCAAGCAAGACTGCAGTACCTTATGTGCCCCAGACTTGAGTATCGTACATACTGCTTTAACTGGAATTAAACGCTATAATCTTGGAGCAATCGTTGCACGCAGGTTGCAATGCAACTCCGACAGTGGCCATTTTCATGGCGGGATTTATGCCTCCCGTTTAGCTGACAGGTGTGGCGTGTCGCCATGGCCCAGTGATCCTATATTTCCTACTCAGTACTTAGACTTTGAGGCCATGAAGTGGCACAAGTTCATAAAAGCCATGGATACTGATTATAATTACAACCTAATGTTTAATAAAAAAACATTGTGCCTGCTATTTTTCCTGCACCTTCCCTCTTTGATTATCAGGAAAAAGGAAGATATTACTTCTATGAGAGGGGGGCGCTCGAGTACAACAAGGCAATGGAGGCTGCTCGTCAAGCTAAGGAGGCTACACCATGAGCGTCCATGAGTTATCATCTGACTATTATCTAGGCTATTGCGGGTGGTGATTACCAAGCTAGGCCAAAAGCCTAAGCTTGGGAGAGTACGTGTTTCCACCGACTTTACATTCATGTTCACACATTCTAGTTGTTGGTGTTCACACTTCTGCATTGTACTATCCATGTTAGATTTATTTTCTTGCCTTCTTCTTGTGTGTTTGAAAAACTTTCAGAAAATCCAAAATATTTCTAGTTTCTTTTAAGTTTTTTATTTTTAGCATAATTTAGTTGTAGTATTAAAAGAAAACCCAAAAAGATTTCTCTTTTCTTCTTTTGCTTGTTGGGAGCTCTCCCGTGTAAATAGTTTTTCTCATTTTTGTTTTCCTTCTTTAATTGGCTTTCTTCAAGAAAAACTAAAAACTCCAAAAATATTCAGTGTGTTTCTCTGAATTTCTTTTTTCCTTTTATTGAGTTGTACTCAAGGGGAAGACCATGATGAAAATGTTGAGTGGCTCTCATATGCATTGTTATTGATCTAATAAAGAGCCCATATTATTTTGTCTTCCCATTTTGAATAAAATGTTGTAGATTCCAGCTTAGTCCACATCACTCTTGCCCTATTAGTATTTTCATATCATTCGGTCGTGCAAGTGAAAGGCAATAATGACGATATTTGATGACCATGGCAGAGAAAAGCGGGTATGAACTCAGCTTGTTTCTATTTTTGTAAATATGTTTAGACCAGTATCCATGATTTAGCGTATTATGACCAAACATGTTTGCAATGATAATTAGAGGTTATAGTTGTTTGTGACATGCCTAAGTAGCTAGGAGTGGACAATGATTTATCTTGGATGTCAACATGCATTAAAATGGTTGTGATGTAGTATGATGATATGGTATCCTCCTCTGAATGTTCGAGTGGGTTGACTTGGTGCATGTTCATGCATGTAGTTGAATCAAAACCAACATAGCCTCCACGATATTTATGTTCATGGTGTTTATATCATACTCATGCTAGTATGCAATGATAGTTATTCGTAAGCATGTTCATCACCGTTTTCGCTCTCTAGCTGGTCGCTTCTCAACCTACTTGCTAGCCTTCGCCTATACTAAGCCGGAATACTGCTTGTGCATCTAAATCCTTAAACCAAATTTATTCCATATGAGTCCACTATATCTACCTATATGCGGTATTACTCTGCCGTTCCAACTAAATTTGCATGTGCCACCTCTAATATTTCAAATGAACATATGTTTTGTGTGCCTAGATCGATCATGGAGCGACAGGGGGCGGTTAGTATCTTCCATGCTAAATGGGTTATTCTCATGATGAGTGTTTATTCACTCGTGCTTGCATGAGAGGGGCTGGTAAAAAGGGATTCCGAGTCCTGAAATCAAGAATCACAAATAACTAAACAAAACTCCGCCTGGAATGTTGTTGGTATGGATGGCACCCATGGATTCGGCTAACCATGGAGTGTGTTTGTTTGTGGAGGGGGGGGGGGGGTAAACCTTGACTTTTACTGCTTGGGAACCACCGCTTATTTGTTTTACATGGAAGACATTGATAACTCTTGGTCGTAACGTTGACAGGAAGGGTGTACCTCCCGAAATTATTTATCTCTTATTTTTGCTATGAGATGTGGCACCGCTGCAAATCCATGCTTCCCTCTGTGAAGGGACTTTCCACTTACTTTTATGTTATTTTATTTTTATGTTGAGTCATCACATTCTCAAATAAGTACCAGACCTGAGAGTATTGTTGTCATCCTCATGCATTGTGTCTAGTTAAACATTGTATGCATCATGACTGGATCTCCTACACCATGAATTACAATGTCTAGTCGCTGCTTGAACTTTGGAGGTGCTCCACATTTATGTTTTGTGGTCTCGGAAAGGGCTAGCAAGATACCACTATTGTCATATTATATCATCATTGTTTTAACAAAGTGTTGGTGTTTGAGTTATCTTATTATTGCTTTCTAGTTTATTATGCCATTGATATGAGCTCATATAGTTTCTAAGAGTTATTATTGATATGGTTAGTCATGATTTATGCTGAAAACCTGGGTGCTCTCTAAGCATGTATACGTAAACAAGAATGAGTGTTTGTAAAAGTTTTTCTTTTTCACTATCAGTTTGTTAACTGAATTGCTTGAGGAGAAGCAATGGGTTAACAGTTAAGCTTGGGGGAGTTGATACATCTCCATCGTATCTGCTTTTCCTAACACTTTTGCTCTTGTTTTGGACTCTAATTTGCATGATTTGCATGAAACTAACCCGGACTAACGTTATTTTCAACAGAACTACCATGGTGTTGTTTTTATGCAGAAATAAAAGTTCTCAGAATTGGACGAAACTCTTTGGAGAGTTTTTATGGAATAAAAGAAACATATTGGAACCCAGGCCCACTAGAGGGGGGCAGACGCCCACTAGGCACTAGGACATGCCACCCCCTATGGCGCGCCCTAATGGGTAATGGGGCCCTCAGGGATCCGCTGACCCTAATCTCACCACTACAAAATCCTATTTTTGGATAAAAATAAGAAAGGAAGTTTCATCACGTTTCATGATATGGATCCGTCGCCACCTCCTATTCTTCATCGGGAGGCTAGATCTGATGTCCGTTTGGGGCTCTGGAGAGGGGAATCTTTGGTCTTCGTCATCACCAACCCTCCTTCATCACCAATTCCATGATGCTCCCCACCAGGAGTGAGTAATTCCTTCGTAGGCTCGCTGGTCGGTGAGGAGTTGGATGAGATTCATCATGTAATTGAGTTATTTTTGTTAGGGCTTGATCCCTAGTATCCACTATGTTCCGAGAATGATGTTGCTATGACTTTACCATGCTTAATGCTTGTCACTAGGGCCCGAGTGCCATGATTTCAGATCTGAACCGTTTATGTTTTCACCATTATATCTTTGTTGTTGATCCGATCTTGCAAGTAATATGCACCTACTACGTGTTAGGATCTGCATACCCCAAAGTGACAATAATTGGGACTCTTTCCGGTGATTACGGTAGTATGAGGAGTTCATGTGTTCACTATGTGTTAATGCTTCGTTCCGATTCTCTATTAAAAGGAGGTCTTAATATCCCTTAGTTTCCTTATGGACCCCGGTGCCACGGGAGGGTAGGACAAAAGATGGCATGCAAGTTCTTTTCCATAAGCACGTATGACTATTTACGGAATAAATTCCTATAGTATATTGATGAACGGGAGGTAGTTCTGTGTCACCCTAGGTTATGACTGTTATATGGTGAGAATTATCCAACAATATCGCACATCCAATGCCTACGAGTTTTCCACATATTGCTCATGCTAAATTACTACTACTGCTACTGTTGTCACAACTGCTACAAAACTGCTATCACTGTTACCATGCTATTGCTACTGTTACCACTTCTATGAAAACTATCGTATTACTTTGCTACTGATCACTATGCTGCAGATATTAAATCTCCAAGTGTGGTCGAATTGACAACTCAGCTTCTAATACCTACAAATATTCTTTGGCTCCCTTGTGTCGAATCTATAAATTTGGGTTGAATACTCTACCCTCGAACTGTTGCGATCCCCTATACTTGTGGGTTATGACCCCCAAACTGGCCTCCATCACCGTAGTCTTGATTCCAGCAGCTCCTTGCATCCAAGGTATTTGGCTTGCGGGGAGGGGGGAGTTCCTTCTTCCACTTATACCCGGCCGGTAATAGTCCGGTTACCGATGACTTCCCTCTTTCTAAACATCATGTGTGAATCAACCTTTAAGCCAGCCGTTCGAGTATGAACAACACTTTTGTTTGACTACCTTTTAGTGAAAGGTCGCGATCGGTCAAGACCACTAACCTAATAACAAAAACACGGTTCGAGGCGGTTTTCTCATTGGCACGTTCCATAAATAGGGAGATCATGCCCCGCTTTTTACGGGATATGGTTTATGATTTGGGTTATCCCATGTGCACATCACTACACGATTTATCGGGAAATGGCAAGGTTCACGACGCGCCAGAGGGGCTCTTGGTATTACAATGACTTATAAAAAGGAAACTATCAACATAGCCTCCACATGCTTCCTAGATCTCATACCACCAAAAATGACATCTTAGAGTTGAATAGTGTCGGCTACTTGTCGACAAACATCGTTCATCACGCTCCGAAGAAGGGCCAAGTCATACCCACGCCTAAAGAAGGCGAGAGGGTGGTGTTCATCCCTCACTTCCTCTGAGGCCTCAACTTCCCTCTCCACCCATTCATTCGGGGTCTAATGTTATGGGTTGGGTTTCCATGATCTCCCACCGAACTCTATTTTACATATTTCATCTTTTATCATTCTCTACGAGGCCTTTTTGCGGTTCCAACCCCACTTTGACTTGTGTTTGAAGGTCCTCAACATCGAGCCAAAGGAATTTAATGGCGAGCAGGTAGAATGGGGAGAGTAATGATTAGCAAGCTCCCCTAGTTCAATGGTGAGACGGTACCTTGATACGTCTCCAACGTATCTATAATTTTTGATGGTTTCATGCTATTATCTTGTCAAACTTTGGATGTTCTGTATGCCTTTTATATATTTTTTGGGACTAACTGATTAACTCAATGCCAAGTGCCAGTTCCTGTTTTTTTCCATGTTTCTGACCCCTTTGAGAGGAGGATTTTAAACAGAGTCCAATCGGAACGAAACTGCCAAAAAGATTTTTTCCGAAACAGAAGAAGATCGAGAAGCCTGAGAATCAGGGCAGGGGGCCAGCAGGGACCCCACAAGCCCCCTAGCTGCGGCCAGGGGGCCCGCGCCTCCCAGGCTTGTGGGCTCCCTCGGCCACCTCTGCCCTAGGTCTTTCGCCTATAAATTCCCTAAAATCCCAGAAAAAATCAGGAGATCGTCGAAAGTACTTTTCCGCCGCCGCAAGCTTGTGTCTCCACAAGATCCCATCTGGGGCACGTTCTAGTGCCCTGTCGGAGGGGGGGTTCGGATATGGAGGGCTTATTCATCAACACCATGACCTCTCTGATGATGCGTGAGTAGTTCACCACAGACCTACGGGTCCATAGCTAGTAGCTAGATGACTTCTTCTCTCTCTTGGATCTTCAATACAAAGTTCTCCATGATCTTCATGGAGATCTATCCTATGTAATCTTGTTTTGCGGTGTGTTTGTCGAGATCCGATGAATTGTGAATTTATGATCATATTATCTATGAATCTTATTTGAGTTTCTTCTCATCTCTCTTATGCATGATTTCATATCCTTGTAATTCTCTTCGAGTTGTGGGTTTTGTTTGGCCAACTAGATCTATGATTCTTGCAATGGGAGAAGTGCTTGGTTTTGGGTTCATACCGTGCGGTGACCTCACCCAGTGACAGAAGGGGTAGCGAGGCACGCATCGTGTTGTTGCCATCAAGGGTAAAAAGATGGGGTTTTCATCATTGGTTTGAGTTTATCCCTCTACATCATGTCATCTTGCTTAAGGCGTTACTCCGTTCATCATGAACTTAATACACTATATGCATGCTGGATAGCGGTCGATGTGTGGAGTAATAGTAGTAGATGCAGAAAGTATCGGTCTACTTGTCTCGGACGTGATGGTTGTTTGATTGTGCTGGAAAAAGACAGAAACTTTTCGCTCACGATATTATTTTTCATTTTTATTCAGAAAAAGATTTTGAATTGATATGCCTTTTTCCCAGGCAGTCGTAATTTTTCAGAATTTGTGAGGTACCAGAAGTATACGAAGTATACAGATTGCTACAGACTGGTCTGTTTTTAACAGATTCTGTTTTTGTTGAGTTGGTTGCTTGTTTTGATGAAACTATGGATAGTATCGGGGGGTACTAGCCATGAAAAGTGAGAATACAGTAGCCCAACACCAATATAAATAGAAATCAAGATTGCTACAGTACCTAAAGAGGTGGTAGTTTGTTTTCTTGTGCTAATGTTATCACGAGTTTCTGTTTAAGTTTTGTGTTGTGAAGTTTTCAAGTTTTGGGTGATGTTTTCATGGACAAAGAGATAAGGAGTGGAAAGAGCTCAAGCTTGGGGATGCCCAGGGCATCCCAAGCCAAATTCAAGGACACCAAAAAGCCTAAGCTTTGGGATGCCCCGGGAAGGCATCCCCTTTTCGTCTTCAATCCATCGGTAACATTACTTGGAGCTATATTTTTATTCACCACATGATATGTGTTTTGCTTGGAGCGTCTTGTATCATAGGAGTCTTTTCTTTTTGTTGTGTCACAATCATCCTTGTTGCACACCTTTTGAGAGAGACATGCACTCATCATGATTTTGCTAGAATGCTCATCGTGCTTCACTTATATCTTTTGAGCTAGATAATTTTGCTCTATGTGCTTCACTTAGATCTTTTAGAGCACGGCGGTGCGTGACTTGGTAGTTGTCTTATGCTATGGAAGTCGTCCCAAAGGTGATAGGTACCCAAAGAGGATGCAAAAACCTCCATCTTCATGTGCATTGGGTAGAAAGAGAAGTCTTGATTCCTCTCAATTAGTTTTGAGACGTGGATTTGGTAATATTAAGAGTTATGTTAGTAGGGTGTTGTGAATCTAGAAATACTTGTGTTGAAGTTAGTGATTCCCGTAGCATGCACGTATGGTGAACCACTATGTTAGGAAGTCGGGGCATAATTGATCTATTGATTGTCATCCTTTGTGTTGAGGTCTGGATCGCGCGATGGTTAACACCTACCAACCCTTCCCCTAGGAGTATGCGTTTAGCACTTTGTTTCGATTACTAATAAAAATTTCGCAACAAGTATGTGAGTTCTTCATGACTAATGTGAGTCCATGGTATAGATGCACTTTCACCTTCCACCATTGCTAGTCTCCCTAGTGTCGCGCAATTCTCGCCGGTGCACAAACCCACCATATGTCTTCCTCAAAACAGCCACCATACCTACCTACTATGGCATTTTCATAGCCATTCCGAGATATATTGCCATGCAACTTCCACCGTTCCATCTCATGACTTGTACCGTCACTCCCATATTGCCATTGCATGATCGTAAGATAGCTAGCGAGATGTTTCAACGTCATACGCCAAGCTAGATCGTTGCACATCCCGGTACACTGCCGGAGGCATTTCCTATAGAGTCATTTCTAAGCTTTGAGTTGTCAGTAAATAAAAGTGTGATGATCATCATTGTTAGAAAATTGTCCATGTGAGGAAAAAAAAGAGGCCAAAGAGCCCAAATAAAAAAAGATAAAAAAAGAGGCCCAAGAGCCCAAATGAAAAAAGAGAAAAAGAGAGAAGGGACAATGCTACTATCTTTTTTCACACTTGTGCTTCATAATAGCACCATGTTCTTCATGATTGAGAGCCTCTCATTTCGTCATCACCATATGCTAGTGGGAATCTTTATTATATAACTTGGCTTGTATATTCCAATGATGGGCTCCCTCAAATTGCCCTAGGTCTTTGTGAGCAAGCAAGTTGGATGCACACCCACTAGTTCTCCTTTTGATCTTTCACATACTTATAGCTCTAGTGCATCCTTTGTATGGCAATCCCTACTCATTCACATTGATATCTATTAATGGGCATCTCCATAGCCTTTAGATATGCCAAGTCTATGAACATCTCCTCCTTTTTTGTCTCACAACCACCACCACAATCTATTCCACCTATAGTGCTATATCCATGGGTCACGCTCATGTATTGCGTGATAGTTATAATAAGTTTGAGAAAGTAAGAGTGCGAGAACAATTACTTGGCCAATACCGGGATTGTGCATGATTTAAATTAGTTGTGTGAGGATGATGGAGCATAGCCAGACTATATGATTTTGTAGGGAGAACTTTCTTTGGCCTTGTTATTTTGAAAGTTCATGATTACCTTGCTAGTTTGCTTGAAGTATTATTGTTTTCATGTCAATAGCAAACTATTGTTTTGAATCTTATGGATCTGAACATTCATGTCACATGAAAGAAGTTGAAAAGGACAACTATGCTAGGTAGCATTCCACATCAAAAATTCATTCTTTATCACTTCCCTACTCGAGGACGACCAGGAGTTAAGCTTGGGGATGCTTGATGTTGGAAATATGCCCTAGAGGCAATAATAAATTAGTTATTATTATATTTCTTTGTTCATGATAATCGTTTATTATCCATGCTATAATTTTATTGATTGGAAACACAGTGCATGTGTGGATACATAGACAAAACACTTTCCCTAGTAAGCGTCTAGTTGACTGGCTCGTTGATCAAAGATGGTCAAGGTTTCCTCACCATAGCAAGTGTTGTCACTTGATAACGGGATCACATCATTAGGAGAATCATGTGATGGACAAGACCCAAACTAATAGACGTAGCATGTTGATCGTGTCATTTTGTTGCTACTGTTTTCTGCGTGTCAAGTATTTGTTCCTATGACCATGAGATCATATAACTCACTGACACCGGAGGAATGCTTTGTGTGTATCAAACATCGCAACGTAACTGGGTGACTATAAAGATGCTCTACAGGTATCTCCGAAGGTGTTCTTTGAGTTAGTATGGATCGAGACTGGGATTTGTCACTCCGTGTGACGGAGAGGTATCTCGGGGCCCACTCAGTAATACAACATCACACACAAGCCTTGCAAGCAATGTGACTTAGTGTAAGTTGCGAAATCTTGTATTACGGAATGAGTAAAGAGACTTGCCGGTAAACGAGATTGAAATAGGTATGCGGATACTGACGATCGAATCTCGGGCAAGTAACATACCGAAGGACAAAGGGAATCACATACGGGATTATATGAATCCTTGGCACTGAGGTTCAAACGATAAGATCTTCGTAGAATATGTGGGATACAATATGGGCATCCAGGTCCCACTATTGGATATTGACCGAGGAGTCACTCAGGTCATGTCTACATAGTTCTCGAACCCGCAGGGTCTGCACACTTAAGGTTCGACGTTGTTTTAAGCGTATTTGAGTTATATGGTTGGTTACCAAATGTTGTTCGGAGTCCCGGATGAGATCACGGACGTCACGAGGGTTTCCGAAATGGTCCGGAAACGAAGATTGATATATAGGATGACCTCATTTGATTACCGGAAGGTTTTCGGAGTTACCGGGAATGTACCGGGAATGACGAATGGGTTCCGGGTGTTCACCGGGGGGGGGGGGCAACCCACCCCGGGGAAGCCCATAGGCCTTGGGGGTGGCGCACCAGCCCTTAGTGGGCTGGTGGGACAGCCCAAGAAGGCCCTATGCGCCATAGGAATAAAATCAAAGAGAAAAGGAAAGAAAAAGGAGGAGGTGGGAAAAAGGGGAAGGACTCCTCCTTCCAAACCTAGTTGGATTCGGTTTGGAAGGGGAGGACCCCCCCCTTGGCTCGGCCGACCCCCTTGGGGGTCCTTGGACCCCAAGGCAAGGCTCCCCCTCTTCCCCCTATATATACGGAGGTTTTAGGGCTGATTTGAGACAACTTTGCCACGGCAGCCTGACCACATATCTCCACGGTTTTACCTCCAGATCGCGTTTCTGCGGAGCTCGGGCGGAGCCCTGCTGAGATTAGATCACCACCAACCTCCAGAGCGCCATCACGCTGCCGGAGAACTCATCTACCTCTCCGTCTCTCTTACTGGATCAAGAAGGCCGAGATCATCGTCGAGCTGTACGTGTGCTGAACGCGGAGGTGCCGTCCGTTCGACACTAGATCGTGGGACGGATCGCGGGACGGTTCGCGGGGCGGATCGAGGGACGTGAGGACGTTCCACTACATCAACCGCATTTTCTTAACGCTTCTGTTGTGCGATCTACAAGGGTACGTAGATCGAATATCCCCTCTCGTAGATGGACATCACCATGATAGGTCTTCGTGCGCGTAGGAAATTTTTTGTTTCCCATGCGACGTTCCCCAACAGTGGCATCATGAGCTAGGTTCATGCGTAGATGTCTTCTCGAGTAGAACAAAAAAGTTTTTGTGAGCGGTGATGTGCGTTTTGCTGTCCTCCTTTGTCTTTTCTTGATTCCGCGGTATTGTTGGATCGAAGCGGCTCGGACCGACATTACTCGTACGCTTACGAGAGACTGGTTTCATCGCTACGAGTAACTCCGTTGCTCAAAGATGACTGGCGGGTGTCGGTTTCTCCAAATTTAGTTGAATCGGAATTGACCGAGGAGGTCCTTGGATGAGGTTAAATAGCAATTCATATATCTCCGTTGTGGTGTTTGCGTAAGTAAGATGCGATCCTACTAGATACCCATGGTCACCATGTAAAACATGCAACAACAATTAGAGGACGTCTAACTTGTTTTTGCAGGGTATGCTTGTGATGTGATATGGCCAATGATGTGATGTGATATATTGGATGTATGAGATGATCGTGTTGTAATAGTTAATATCGACTTGCACGTCGATGGTACGGCAACCGGCAGGAGCCATAGGGTTGTCTTTAAACTAACGTTTGTGCTTGCAGATGCGTTTACTATATTGCTAGGACGTAGCTTTAGTAATAATAGCATGAGTAGCACGACAACCTCGATGGCGACACGTTGATGGAGATCATGATGATGGAGATCATGGTGTGACGCCGGTGACAAGAAGATCGTGCCGGTGCTTTGGTGATGGAGATCAAGAAGCACATGATGATGGCCATATCATGTCACTTATGAATTGCATGTGATGTTAATCCTTTTATGCACCTTATTTTCTTAGAACGACGGTAGCATTATGAGGTGATCTCTCACTAAAATTTCAATACGAAATTTTGTTCTCCCCGACTGTGCACCGTTGCGACAGTTCTTCGTTTCGAGACACCACATGATGATCGGGTGTGATAGACTCAACGTTCACATACAACGGGTGCAAAATAGTTGCACACGCGGAACACTCGGGTTAAGCTTGACGAGCCTAGCATGTCCAGACATGGCCTCGGAACACATGAGACCGAAAGGTCGAGCATGAATCGTATAGTTGATATGATTAGCATAAGAGATGCTTACCATGAAACTATTCTCGACTCACGTGACGATCGGACTTGAGATAGTGGATTTGGATCATGTACCACTCAAATGACTAGAGATATGTACTTTTTGAGTGGGAGTTCTTAAGTAATATGATTAAATGAACTAATTGTCATGAACATAGTCTAATGGTCTTTGCGAATTACGATGTAGCTTGCGCTATAGCTCTACTGTTTTTATATGTTCCTAGAGAAAATTTAGTTGAAAGTTGATAGTAGCAAACTTTGCAGACTGAGTCTGTGAAATCGAGGATTGTCCTCGTTGCTGCGCAGAAGGCTTGTGTCCTTAATGCACCACTCGGTGTGCTGCACCTCGAGCGTCGTCTGTAGATGTTGTGAACATCCAACATACACGTTTCTGATGACTACACGATAGTTCAGTACAAAATACTTAATGTCTTAGAAGCAAGGCGCCGAAGACGTTTTGAAACGTCACGGAACATAAGAGATGTTCTAAAGAGATGAAATTGTGATTTCATGCTTGTGCCCTTGTTAAGAGGTACGAGACCTCCGACAAGATTCTTTGTCCACAAAGTAAAGGAGAAAAGCTCAATCGTTGAGCGTGTGCTCAGATTGTCTGAGTACGAGAATCGCTTGAATCAAGTGAGAGTTAATCTTCGAGATGAGATAGTGATGATTCTCCAAAGTCACTGCCACCAAGCTGTGAGAGCTTCGTGATGAACTATAACATATCAAGGATAGATACAATGATCCTTGAGCGATTCGCGATGTTTGACACTGCGAAAGTAAAAATCAAGAAGGAGCATCAATAGTTGATGGTTAGTAAAACCACTAAGTTTCAATAAAGGCAAGGGCTAGAAGGGATACTTCGTGAAACGGCAAAACAGTTGCTGCACTAATGAAGAGACCCAAGATTAAACCCAAACCCGAGACTAAGTGCTTCTGTAATGAGGGGAACAGTCACTGAGGCGGAGCAACTCTAGATACTTGGTAGATAAGAAGGCTGGCAAAAGTCGAAAGAAGTATATTTGATATACATGATGTTGATGTGTACTTTACTAGTACTCCTAGTAGCACGAGGGTATTGGATACCGGTTCGGTTGCTAAGTGATTAGTAACACGAAATGAAAGCTATGGCATAAACGGAGACTAGCTAAAGGCGAGGTGACGATACGTGTTGGAAGTGTTTCCAAGGTTGATATAATCAAACGTCGCACACTCCATCTACCATCGGGATTGGTGTTAAACCTAAATAATTGTTATTTGGTGCTTGCGTTAAGCATGAACATGATTGGATCGTGTTTATTGCAATACGATTTTTCATTTAAAGAGAATAATGGTTACTCTATTTGCTTGAATAATCACCTTCAATGGTTTATTGAATCTCGATCGTAGTGTTACACATGTTCATGATATTGGTGCCAAAAAGATACGAGGTAATGATGAAAGTACCACTTACTTGTGGCACTGCCGCTTGAGTCATGTTGGTATAAATTGCATGAAGAGGCTCCATGCTGATGGATCTTTATACTCACTTGATTTTGAATCACTAGTGACATGCAAATCATACCACATGAGCAAGGCCTTGTTTTCATTGAGATGAAACAAGATAGTAACTTGTTGGAAGTGATACATTTTGATGTATGCAATCCAATGGGTGCTCAGGCACGCAGTGGGTATCATTATGTTCTTACTTCAATGACGATTTGAGTAGATACAAGAGTATTTACTTAATGAATCACAAGTCTGAAATATTGAAAAGTTCAATTCTGTTTCAGAGTGAAGTTCATCGTAACAAGAGGATAAACTGTCTACGATATGATCATAGAAATGAATATCTGAGTCACGAGTTTTGGTACGCAGTTAAGACAATGTGGAAATTGTTTCGCAGTTCATGCCACCTGGAACATCATAGTGTGATGATGTGTCTGAACGTCATAGCCATGCACTATTTGGTATGGTGCATGCTATGATGTCTCTTATCGAATTGCCACTATCGTTTATGGGTTATGCATTAAAGAGAACCGCATTCACTTTAAAATAGGGCACCGCGTATTTCAGTTGAGATGACACAGTATAGACTGAGGTTTAGAGAAATCTAAACTGTCGTTTCTTGAAAGTTTGGGGCTTCGACACTTGTGTGAAAAAGTTTCATTCGAATAAGCTCGAACCCAAAGCGGATAAATGCATCTTCATAGGATATCCAAAACAGTTGGGTAGATCTCCTATCTCAGATCCGAAAGGAAAGTGTTTGTTTCTAAAACGGATCCTTTCTCGAGGAAAGATTTCTCTCGAAAGAATTGAGTGGGAGGGTGGTAGAACTTTATGAGGTTATTGAACCATCACTTCAACCAATGTGTAGCAGGGCGCAGGAAGTTGTTCCTGTGGCGCCTACACCAATTGAAGTGAAAAGCTGATGATGGTGATCATCGAGCATCGAATCAAGTTACTACAAATCTCGTAGGTTGACAAGGTCGCGTACTACTACATAGTGGTACGGTAACCCTGTCTTGGAGGTCATGTTGTTGAGCAACAATGAACCTACGAGTTATGGAGAAAGCAATGGTGGGCCCGGATTCCGACAAATGGCTAGAGGCCATGAAATCTGAGAGAGGATCCATGTATGAAAACAAAGTGTAGACTTTGGAAGAACTACTTGATGGTCATAGGACTATTGAGTAAAGATGGATCTTTAAAAGGAAGACAGACGATGATGGTGATAAGTCACTATTAAGAAAAGCTCGACTTGTCGCAAAGATGTTTTCCGACAAGATCAAACAGTTGACTATGATGAGACTTTCTCACTCGTAGCGATGCTAAAAGTATGTTAGAATTATGTTAGTAGTTGATGCATTATTTATGAAATATTGCACATAGGATGTCAAAAAATTGTTTCCTCAACGGTTTCCTTGAGCAAACATTGTATGTGATACAACCAGGAGGTTTTGTCGATCCTAAAGATACTAGCAAGTATGCAAGCTCCATCGATCCTTCAATGGACTGGTGCAAGCATCTCGGAGTTGGAATATACACTTTGATGAGATGATCAAAGATTTTGGGTTTGTACAAGGTTTATGAGAAACTTGTATTTCCAAAGAAGTGAGTGGGAGCACTATAGAATTTCTGATGAGTATATGTGGTTGACATATTGTGGATCAGAAGTAATGTAGAATTTCTGTAAAGCATACAAGGTTGTTTGAAAGGAGTTTTCAAAGGAGTACCTGGATTGCGCTACTTGAACGTTGAGCATCAAAGATCTATGGAGATAGATCGAAAGCGCTTAATGGAAGTTTCAACAAGATGCATGCCTTGACAAGTTTTTGAAGGAGTTCAAAATAGATCAGCAAAGAAGGAGTTCTTGGTTGCGTTGTGAGGTGTGAATTTGAGTAAGACTCAAAACCCGACCCTGGCAGAATAAAGAGAATAGCCGAAGGTTGTCTTCTATGCCTTGGCCGTAGAATCTGAAGTATGCCATGCTGGGTACCGCACCTGATGTGTGCCTTGACTCAAAGTCTGTTGAGAGGTACAGAGAGTGATCCATGATTGAATCACTAGCAGCGGTCAAAATTTATCCTTAGTAACTGATGGACTAAGGATTTTTTTTCTCGATTATGGAGGTGGTTAAAGAGTTCGTCGTAAAGGGTTACGTCGATGCAAGCTTTGACACTAATCCGAATAACTATGAGTAGTGAAACGGATTCGTATAGTAGAGTAGATATTTGGACTATTTCCGAATAGCACATAGTAGCAACATCTATAATATGACATAAAGATTTGTAAAGAACACACGGGTCTGAAAGTTTCAGAACCCTTGACTAAAACCTCTCTCACGAGCAAGACGTGATCAGACCCCATAACTATATGGGTGTTGGATTCGTTGGAATCACATGGTGATGTGAACTAGATTATTGACTCTAGTGCAAGTGGGAGACTGTTGGAAATATGCCCTAGAGGCAATAATAAACTAGTTATTATTATATTTCTTTGTTCATGATAATCGTTTATTATCCATGCTATAATTGTATTGATTGGAAACACAGTGCATGTGTGGATACATAGACAAAACACTGTCCCTAGTAAGCGTCTAGTTGACTGGCTCGTTGATCAAAGATGGTCAAGGTTTCCTGACCATTAGCAAGTGTTGTCACTTGATAACGGGATCACATCATTAGGAGAATCATGTGATGGACTAGACCGAAACTAATAGACGTAGCATGTTGATCGTGTCGTTTTGTTGCTACTGTTTTCTGCGTGTCAAGTATTTGTTCCTATGACCATGAGATCATATAACTCACTGACACCGGAGGAATGCTTTTTGTGTATCAAACGTCGCAACATAACTGGGTGACTATAAAGATGCTCTACAGGTATCTTCGAAGGTGTTCGTTGAGTTAGTATGGATCGAGACTGGGATTTGTCACTCCGTGTGACGGAGAGGTATCTCGGGGCCCACTCGGTAATACAACATCACACACAAGCCTTGCAAGCAATGTGACTTAGTGTAAGTTGCGAGATCTTGTATTACAGAACGAGTAAAGAGACTTGCCGGTAAACGAGATTGAAATAGGTATGCTGATACTGACGATCGAATCTCGGGCAAGTAACATACCGAAGGACAAAGGGAATCACATACGGGATTATATGAATCCTTGGCACCGAGGTTCAAACGATAAGATCTTCGTAGAATATGTGGGATCCAATATGGGCATCCAGGTCCCGCTATTGGATATTGACCGAGGAGTCACTCGGGTCATGTCTACATAGTTCTCGAACCCGCAGGGTCTGCACACTTAAGGTTCGACGTTGTTTTATGCCTATTTGAGTTATATGGTTGGTTACCGAATGTTGTTCGGAGTCCCGGATGAAATCACGGACGTCACGAGGGTTTCCGGAATGGTCTGGAAACGAAGATTGATATATAGGATGACCTCATTTGATTACCGGAAGGTTTTCGGAGTTACCGGGAATGTACCGGGAATGACGAATGGGTTCCGGGTGTTCACCGGGGGGGCAACCCACCCCGGGGAAGCCCATAGGCCTTGGGGGTGGCGCACCAGCCCTTAGTGGGCTTGTGAGACAGCCCAAGAAGTCCCTATGCGCCATAGGAAGAAAATCAAAGAGAAAAGGAAAGAAAAAGGAGGAGGTGGGAAAAAGGGGAAGGACTCCTCCTTCCAAACCTAGTTGGATTCGGTTTGGAAGGGGAGGACTCCCCCCTTGGCTCGGCCGACCCCCTTGGGGGTCCTTGGACCCCAAGGCAAGGCTCCCCCTCTTCCCCCTATATATACGGAGGTTTTAGGGCTGATTTGAGACAACTTTGCCACGGCAGCCCGACCACATATCTCCACGGTTTTACCTCTAGATCGCCTTTCTGCGGAGCTCGGGCGGAGCCCTGCTGAGATTAGATCACCACCAACCTCCAGAGCGCCGTCACACCGCCGGAGAACTCATCTACCTCTCCGTCTCTCTTGCTGGATCAAGAAGGCCGAGATCATCGTCGAGCTATACGTGTGCTGAACGCGGAGGTGCCGTCTGTTCGGCACTAGATCGTGGGACGGATCGCGGGACGGTTCGCGGGGCGGATCGAGGGACATGAGGACATTCCACTACATCAACCGCGTTTTCTTAACGCTTCTGATGTGCGATCTACAAGGGTATGTAGATCGAATATCCCCTCTCGTAGATGGACATCACCATGATAGGTCTTCGTGCGCGTAGGAAAATTTTTGTTTCCCATGCGACGTTCCCCAACACTTGATACGTCTCCAACGTATCTATAAGTTTTTATGGTTTCATGCTATTATCTTGTCAAACTTTGGATGTTTTGTATGCCTTTTATATATTTTTGGGTACTAACTTATTAACTCAGTGCCAAGTGTCAGTTCCTGTTTTTTCCCATGTTTTTGACCCCTTTCAGTGGAAGATTTCAAACGGAGTCCAAACGAAACGAAACTGCCAAAAAGATTTTTTCCGAAAGAGAAGAAGATCGGGAAGCCTGAGAAACAGGGCAGGGGGCCAGTAGGGACCCCACAAGCCCCCTAGCCGCAGCCAGGGGGCCCGCGCCTCCCAGGCTTGTGGGCTCCCTGGGCCACCTCTGCCCTAGGTATTTCTCCTATAAATTCCCTAAAATCCGAGAAAAAATCAGGAGCTCATCAAAAGTACTTTTCCGCCGCCGCAAGCTTCTGTCTCCGCAAGATCCCATCTGGGGCACGTTCTGGTGCCCTGTCGGAGGGGGATTCGGATACGGAGGACTTCTTCATCAACACCATGACCTCTCCGATGATGCGTGAGTAGTTCACCACAGACCTATGGGTCCATAGCTAGTAGCTAGATGGCTTCTTCTCTCTCTTGGATCTTCAATACAAAGTTCTCCATGATCTTCATGGTGATCTATCCGATGTAATCTTCTTTTGCGGTGTGTTTGTCGAGATCCGATGAATTGTGGATTTATGATCAGATTATCTATGAATCTTATTTGAGTTTCTTATTATCTCTCTTATGCCTGATTTCATATCCTTGTAATTCTCTTCGAGTTGTGGGTTATGTATGGCCAACTAGATCTATGATTCTTGCGATGGGAGAAGTGCTTGGTTTTGGGTTCATACCGTGCGGTGACCTCACCCAGTGACAGAAGGGGTAGCGAGGTACGCATCGTGTTGTTGCCATCAAGGGTAAAACGATGGGGTTTTCATCATTGGTTTGAGTTTATCCCTCTACATCATGTCATCTTGCTTAAGGCGTTACTCTGTTCGTCATGAACTCAGTACACTAGATGCATGCTGGATAGAGGTCGATGTGTGGAGTAATAGTAGTAGATGCAGAAAGTATCGGTCTACTTGTCTAGGACGTGATGCCTATATGTATGATCATTGCCTTAGATATCGTCATGACTTTGCGCGGTTCTACCAATTGCTCGACAGTAATTTGTTCACCCACCATAATATTTCCTATTTTGAGAGAAGCCTCCAGTGAACACTATGGCCCCCGGGTCTACTTCACATCATATTTTCATCCTTCCACTTTTACTTTGTTGCACTTTCCGCCTTCAAATCTCACTTTGCAACCAATCTTGAAGGGATTAACAACCCCTTTATAGCGTTGGGTGCAAGCTCTTTTGTGTTTGTGCAGGTACTCTGGACTTGACGAGATTCTCCTACTGGATTGATACCTTGGTTCTCAAACTGAGGGAAATACTTATTGCTCATGTGCTGCATCGCCCTTTCCTCTTCAAGGGAAAAACCAACGCAAGCTCAAGAGATGACAGAAGATCTGTGTCGCCGTAGCAGAAGAATTTTTGGCGTCGTTGTCGGGGAGGATCAAGTCAAGAACTCATCCAAGTAAGTGTCACAAACTCATCTCTTGCATTTAGTTTTTTTTTCCTCTCATTTTCCTCTCCCCCACTTCTGAAAAACAAAAATTTACAAAAATATTTGCCCTTTTCTTTGTTTGCCTTTTTCGTTTGCCTTTTTCGTTTGCCTTTTTTCGTTCGCCCTTTTCTCTCGCTTGCTTTTGTTCGCTTGTGTGCTATGTGCCTTCAATATGCTTGCACCTTCGCTTGCTGAAAATCTATTGATATGGATCATCATCCACTTGCTAATCTCTTTAAGAGATCCAATTATGTTGATCCAATTGCTAGTGAGTTGAGTGCACTTGACTTTCTCTATGGAGTTTTGCTTGAGATGCGTGAATCTAAAAATCGTGATGAAGAAATTTATGAAGTGATTCACGAGGGCTCCTTGAATGAAAAGCATGATTGCAATGATTTCACTACAAATCCTATTAGTGTCAATCATGCTAAAAATATGCAAAACCCTAAGCTTGGGGATGCTAGTTTTGCTATGTCCACTACTTGTTGCAATGATCATGATTGGGGTAATGATTTTTCTTATGATCTTGAAAATTTGTTTAAGCTTCATGATGATTATGATATTTGCAATAATATTGAAAGTGGGATTGGAGAAGTCATGACTTTATTTGATGATAATCCCACTATTTTTGAAGAGATTCAACTTTGCATGCATGTGGATCATGAAAAGAATATCCTATGTGATAGTTACATTGTTGAATTCGAATATGATCCCACATGTAATTGCTATGAGTGAGGAAAATATTGTGGTAGAAACTTTCATGTTACCAAATTACCTCTCGTTATGTTGAGATTGCTATTGTCTCTTTCTTCTTCCTTGCATATGGTAACTATTGGTTGTCTTGAGATCTCTGTTGCCGTAGCATACCTCCATACACACCATCAAGGCATGGCAAAAGTATTGGTTCTACATCACCGGGCCACGCGACACGGGGTGGGCAGCACCTCGTGAATTCAGATCCGGTCCTCCCACCCAACTAGTGTCCTCGACGGAGGAGTCCCTCGATTGGGGAGAAGCTCCGGAGGTGAAGGCGCTGCAAAGATGCATCTCCATCTTGCTAGAAAGGAAAATCAAGCTAACTAATCTAGTTCAAGGCATGCTACATCGCCGCCTCGTCCCGTGTCAACATCGGTCTGCTCCGATGTGGTCTTTGTAGGATCGGAAGTATGTCTAGAGGGGGGTGATTAGACTACTTGACAAGATATTTTTTTTTACCTTTTCCCAATTTTAGTTGAGAGATGGCTCTGGTAGTTATAGCAAGTATAGTACACCCTACACATGCAGTTCTAAGAGTATAGCAGTGGAAAACATGCAAGTGTAAAGTAAAGGAGTAAGGTAGGGAGATCAAACGTATGAGGTTGACACGATGATTTTTGGCATGGTTCCGATAGGTGGCGCTATCGTACGTCCATGTTAGTGGAGACTTCAACCCATGGAGGGTAACGGCTGCGAGAGTCCACGGAGGGCTCCACCCACGAAGTGTCCACAAAGAAGCAGCCTTGTCTATCCCACCACGGCTTCCGTCCATGAGGACTAGCCTTACTCACGGTAGATCTTCATGAAGTAGGCGATCTCCTTGCCCTTACAAACATCTTGGTTCAACTCCACAACACGAAGTAGGAGGCTCCCATGCGACACCTAACCAATCTAGCAGGCACCAACCTCCAAAAGGTAATAGATGGGGTAGAACTATGAACTCCTTGCTCTTGTGCTTCTAAAGATAGTCTCCTGAACACAAAATCACTCTCTCACAGAATATGCATGGGTAGGAGAGATTGATTTGGTGGAAAGCAGTTTGGGGAGGCTAGAGATCAAGTTTCAAATGATTTGAGTGGAATATCTTGGTCTCAACACATGAGTAGGTGATTCTCTCTCATAAAATGGATCTGGATATGAAGTGTGTGTGTTCTGAGTGCTTCTCCCACAAATGAGAGGTGGGTGAAGGGGTATATATAGGCAGCACACAAAATTCAACCGTTACACCAAAAGTGGCAAACTCGGTGACACCAAAGTGGGAAACTCGGTGGTATCAAAAAGCACTAAAGTTTTGAACTTGTGATTCTCGGTGAGACCGATATATGAAACTCGATGGCACCAAAAAGGTCGCTAACGATCAGATGGCCAAACTCGGTGGCACCAATACTCAAACTCAGAAAATCCGATTTTGTGTATCGAGGCACCCGAAAGTTGGTCACCCAAACTCGGTAGCACCGATTTGTATTCGGTTGTACCAATTTTGTGGGAATGGCTAGGGTTTCTGTGTGAGGTCAAACTCGGTGGGTCTGAAATATGAAAGTTGTTGACGCCGAATTTGAGTATGTAGATTTTGGCACAATGTTTATCTGGGAAAATGACTGAGTATTTTAGTGGCTAACTTAGAGCACTTGAGCAACCAGTTCATTTTAATACCTCACCCCCTTTTATTAGTATTGGCTTTCCTATGGACTCAATTGTGATTTCTCACAAATAGAAAATGAAGAGTCTTCTAGCTTGAAGCTTGAGCCAATCCTATTTCTTTCTTGCATCAAGGGGCATCTCCACATAAGCCTTTAGCCAAAGCATCTTTTGAAATTTTCTGAAATATACTTGGAAAACATATTAGTCCAATGATGCATATGTTGTGATCAATTATCAAAACCACCCTAGGGAGTAATTGTGCTTTCAGTCTTACAGTCCGGCTGACTCAGTTACTGTACAAAACTTCTTCCACATCACGCACGAAAAGTTGTGGAAGGTGCTTTTCAAGCCGCAGAAGACTTGCCCGGCTGAAGAGGAAGACATCTGCATCGATACCAATACCCCCCCCCCAAGAACAGTAAGGTATCATTATGTGTTCGGATTTTTCCCCTTTTAACAAGGCTCTTATTTCCCTTTGCCTTCGTCTTCACAGATCTGGCTAGAGAAGTCCGAGTCGATCAACTTCTCGGCGCCGTTTCCCGAGGGCCCTAGGACAGCTTTGTTAACTTTCATGCTATTCAAAAAGCCATACATGGCGCCTAAGAAGAAGGAAGAAAATAAGGAGGAGAATAAGAAGGTCCGAGGAGGCCATCACTCAAAAGGACATCCAGACACAAGGTCTGAAGGCACATTCACTCCCTCTGCTTTGGAGGGAGAGGAGGAAGAGGGAGGGGAGGAGAGCGGATCCTCCCACACAAAGAAAAGGACGGCGTCTGAAAATGTCGAGGGAGATCTAGCTCCCACTGCCCCAAAAAGGCAATGCATGGACAAGGTAGCCATGTTCGATGATGTCCCTAACTCCGACGAGGAATCCAAGGACTTTGAAAGTGTTCCTCGAAGGACCCTCAGGGTGAAGCCCCGAGCACAAAGGTATGGATCCAAAAACCCGAACATCTTTCCACATTGATATTTTCTTATTGATGATAGGATTTCTTTCCGTATTGTAGCCCGCCGCATGATCTCCCCATTGATCAAATTTAAGAGGGGGATTCCTTACCAGCCAACCTATCAGAGAGTGTAACCGCCTCATACAACACACCTCCCCCAGTCATCGAGGAGATTGGGGAGGTGGTATCTCAAAGGACCCCCCCCCCCCCACAGCCGGATACTAGGGTCGGGGATGATGATATCATGGCAGAGACACCTCATCCACCAAAGATCAGGAGGACGAATCCCTCCTGGCTAACAAAGAGGGAGATCTCAAATAATCTGAGATTTCTCTGAAGACCGTCTCGGAGACCTCCCAGCCTCTGAAATCTTCTGCACCAGCTTCTCCAAGAGGAGAAACTGCAATGCCGCACCCGGAGCGGCCTGTAACACAGCGGCCCCAAACCGGGTGGCTGACCATGATGGAGGAGGATTTGAATAACTCCTCCATCACTGAAGATCCGTTGACAACGGATTGAATGAAGCTTTTGACGGTCTGTTAACGGGCTTCAAGGTAATTTACACTTATATCTTTTTTACAAAGTAGTTCTAATTTATGAGTTTATACACAATCCACATAGTCAGTATCCCCCGAGCATTGTGTGAGTTTCAAAGACTCATGTGGGGGTTGAAGTAGTGTGAAAAACACACATATATAATTTTAAAATGAGTCGTAGCACCCAAGACTCTGGTAGGATGATAAAAAGAACCGAGCAGAGGATTCAACAAATCTATTAACTTCGGAGTCTGACACATATAAATTAATTGTGCATGCTTCGTCTTTGATAGTAGCCCCCAACTCCATGGAGTTGGCGGAAATGAATCGAAAGTTTAAGAGCTTCGAGGAAGAGCTCGACCTGCTTAACAAACGGTTTGACGACGCACAAGGTATGTCCAAACTGGAATATTAGTAGTAGTTTTCTCATCAAGGTGAGATGGTTCTACTTGTATACTTAAGTGCGAGGTGTTTTCATGACAACTGTAGTCGCTGTCGCAGAGGTCGAGAAGCTCAAGGACGAGCTAAACAAGGCGAGGCAAGAGGCTGCCGAACAAAAGGTGGCAGCCTGACAAGTAGTTGTCGAATTGTTAACGGTGAGGTCGGCCGGCGACAAGTACGAGGCCAGGATTGCTAAGATGGAGCAAGACCTCAAGGACTCCTTCACGAAATGTCAAGCCCTTGAGCAGAACAACAAGGAGAAAGCTTTTGAACTGTATTCTTTGGCTGCCACACTCAAGGAGTTGCGAATGGAGGCTCAAAGCCATGATAAGGAGATGCATCAAATCAAACACATTGCGGATGGTAAGTGGTATTTACTGCAATGCCTCTATGGCAGAAAAAATTTCACATTGCTTACCCAAGTACGAATTCTCCACGCGTGTTTGCGGATATCCCGAAGAGTGCAACAGATGCTTCAAGGCACTATGCATCCCAGGAAGGGGATGTCGAGCGGAGGCTGTTCTGGGAGCAATTCCAAGCCAGTGAGCAACCTCTCCTCGTCCCCGATCATCTAAAACAATAGATGGAGCTACATCGGATGGCGGAGCTAGCCATGAAGGATCTCTGTATCAGGCTATGGCCTATAGAGCCGCTGCCAAGCATCTACCCTGGCCTGGTGCAGAAACAGATTGATGCTTCGCCCGGGATTGATGTCCTAAAGCGCTCCGTGTGCATTGAGGGAGCTCGAATGGCGTTTGTGAACACCATGGTGCATTGGCCGAAGCTAAAGCCCACCAAGATGGCCACCGGACCTTTGCCAAGAGGAAAGAAGCATAGGCGCCCTGAGCTATATTTTCCCAACGTCGTGGAGGGTCTTTGGGCGATAGAAACCCAATGCTCAAAGGATGTAATTTCTGAATGAAGATACTATCATGTATTTGTTTTTTAACCTTTTGTGCGAAACAATAGTTTTCCTTTGCATGATATATTATACCTTCCTTTGCTTAATTTTGACTACTCTGTGTTTATTTTAACTTGAAAGTTTCTATTCATCGGCTTCAGCCCCCTGGTTGATGCTATCAGGGGCGTTTTCGGCTTCTGCAGTTTTACCCTTAGCCGACATCTTGGTACCCGGAGGCGGTAGTGTGAAAGGAAACTAGGCAATCGGACTATGCAGCTTTAACGCTCTCACTTAACCATAGGAGCTTGACTGTGGGGACTAGTTAGTGCCCTGCTTGTATTTTGTGATGTTCAGATATACCGAAGGTAAAAAACCATTATCACTTGGTTTGTGTAACTTCAAACCCTCCGTTTATCACGGTGAACCTCCATTGATTCTTAGTTTAACACTTGTCATTGGATCGCAGATTGATTCTCGCTTATTATGACACTTTGTTTTCGGATTTCTCTACTAAGGTAATTAACGAGGCGAGCTAGAAGCACAATCGTAGTGATTTTCTCTTTACCCCTTTATCCAAATGGGAGAAACATAAAAGGGTAATCACAGGAGAAGGGAAACCCAACTATTGGCCCAAGACATAATTCGGAACCAATGCATATAACGCAATATCCGAGACGCCGAACACATAGGGTAAACGATGGTGTCGGGGTGCTGCTTAGGGCGAGCTTTACAGTGGAGCGCCCGGTCGATTAGCCGGTCATGTCTAAAATATGTATCGAATTGGCTTGTGTTGGTATTGAAGATCGAAAAAACATGGCAAAAGAGGAAAAAGGTTGTATAATATAAATGATTGCCATAGGACCATACGATTTGATCTTTATTTCATGATGAACTCGTGGCGTTTAGCCATAGAATCCAATCTGACCAAGCAATTATTATTGATATGATAAAAATAACATTAGAGAGGACTTGTTTACACAAGGTCTTTTGTGGATGGCTTGATGTACATTATTATGCCCTGCTACACGTATGCGCCTTTGCTCTTCGGGAAGTGCTCCTTTACGGGAGATACTAGTGGGTGAGCGGAATTTGACACGAGAAGGTCTTGGTAAGTCACCGAAGTATGTTAGCTCAATGCTTATGGAGGTCTGATACGTCTCTATCGTATCTACTTTTCCAAACTCTTTTGCCCTTGTTTTGGACTCTAATTTGCATGATTTGAATGGAACTAACCTGGACTGACGCTGTTTTCAGCAGAATTGCCTTGGTGTTATTTTTGTGCAGAAATCAAAGTTCTCCAAACGTCCTGAAAATTTACGGGGAGCAGTTTTGGAAAATATCAAAAATATCTGCACCAAGTTCCACCTCAGGGGGTGGGCCAGTGGACCACAAGCCCTTGCTTCGCCACCACCCCCCTGGTGGCGGTGGGCAGGCTTGTGGGGCCCACACGGCTCAGCCGCCCCCAACTCCAGCTCTATAAGTTGTCTTTCGTGCCAGAAAAAATAAAAAGAGAAGTTTTCGTCATGTTTGCGATACGGAGGCGCCGCCACCACCTGTTCTTCATCTGGAGGGCAGATCTGGAGTTCGTCTTGGGCCCCGGAGAGGGGAAATCATCGCCATCGTCATCATCAACCTTCTTCCCTCTCCAATTCCATGAAGCTCTTCGTCGTTCGTGAGTAATCTATTCGTAGGATCACTGGGCGGTGATGAGTAGGATGAGATCTATCATGTAATCGAGTTAGTTTTGATGGGATTGATCCCTAGTATCCACTATGTTCTGAGATTGATGTTGCTACTACTTTGCCATGCTTAATGCTTGTCACTAGGGCCCGAGTGCCATGATTTCAGATATGAAATTATTATGTTGTCACCAATATATGTGTGTTTTAGATCCGATCTTGCAAGTTGTAGTTACCTACTATGTGTTATGATCCGGCAACCCCGGAGTGACAATAACCGGAACCACTCCCGGTGATGACCATAGTTTGAGGAGTTCATGTGTTCACCAAGTGCTAATGCCTTGGTCCGGTTCTTTATTAAAAGGAGAACCTTAATATCCCGTAGTTTCCTTTTGGACCCCGCTGCCACGGGAGGGATGGACAATAGATGTCATGCAAGTTCTTTTCCCTAAGCATGTATGACGACACACGGAATGCATGCCTACATCACATTGACGAACGGGAGCTAGCCACATATCTCTCCGTGTTATAAGTGTTGCATGATGAATATCATCCAAACAAATCACCGACCCATTCCTACGAGTTTGTCCTACTGCTGCTGTTACTTGTCTTGCTCTACCACTGCTGCTACTACTGTTGCTACTGTTGTTACTTGTCTTGCTCTGCTGCTGTTGCTACTACTGTTGCTACTGCTGTTACTTGTCTTGCTCTGCTGCTGCTGCTACTACTGTTGCTACTACTGTCGCTTGCTACTGTTGCTACTTGCTACCGCTGTCACTACTGTTGTTCCTTGCCACTGCTATTGCTCGTTACACTGCTGCTACCTGCTACACTGTTGGTTCGCTGGTCGTTGTCGGGAACTGACAACTTCCGTCAACGCGGCAACGGAAGCGCCATTGATACAATCGTTAGGAATAGTCTGCCGTCAACAGATCGTTTCTGACACCGTTGTTATCATATTACTTTGCTGTTACTACTGTGCTTGCAGATACTAATCTTTTAGGTGTGGTTGAATTTGACACATTCAGCTGCTAATACTTCAGAGTATACTCTCACCTCCTGATTGTCTTATCAACAAATTGGGTCGAATACTCTACCCTCGAAAACTGCTGCAAACCCACGCGCTGGTGGGCCATCAACAACATTCTTCTGGCTTCATTGATGGGGAGTGCTAGTAGCATTCTTCTGGTGCCGTTGCGGGGGAAGGTTTGTTGTCATCAGCATTCGTCTAGCTATGGCTAGAGATTGCAATCATCATTTTTCTGGTGCCGTTGCCGGGGAGGTATTGCTATATTCTCTGAGTCACTTGGGATTTATATCTGCTGATCACTATGAAGAATCTGAAGGATTCGTAGACCAAAGTCTTGCCCTCAACTACGAGGGGAGGTAAGGAATTTCCATCTAGCTCTGCACTTGATTCACCTTCGGTTATGAGTAAGTTTGCGACATCACCTCCTGCTAGAAATCTTGATATGTCGCATGTGCTTGATGATGCTTATGATGCTACTGCTAGAGATGCTATGCTTGATACTATGCCTGATACTATGCCTGATGATGCTTGTGATACTACTGCTAGAGATGCTATGCTTGATACTACACCTGATACTGCTAGAGATGCTATGCTTGATACTATGCCTGATGATACTATGCTTGATACTATGCCTGATACTGCTAGAGATGCTATGCTTGATACTGCTTTGCCTGATGATGCTAGAGATGCTATTTTGCCTAATGATGCTATGCTTGATACTGTTAGAGATACTATTTTGCCTGATGTTCCACTAGAAGTGTTCCTTGATGCTCATATTGCTAGAGTTACTGCCAATGCTCGTGATGCTTCTGAAACTGCCGATACTATTGAGATAGAATCTGCTTTTGCTCCTGCTAGATCTAGCTCTCCTAGATATGAATTGCCTGATATACCTGAGGGTTATGTTATGGAGAGAGAGATAGCTGAGGATTTTCGTGCGTGTAATGATGCCTATGACGCTTAGAAATTACTTCTCAAGTGGAAGGAAAAATCTCGGGAAGCTAGGATGAAAAATGACCCGAAGTTTGCCACTTCGCCTATCTTTGTCACCGATAAGGATTATGAATTCTCTGTCGACCCTGAGATAATCTCTCTAGTCGAATCTGATCCTTTTCACGGTTATGAGTCTAAGACAGTCATAGGCCATCTTGCCAAACTATCTGAAATAGCCAACCTCTTCACTAATGAGGAGAAGATCCGCCACTACTATATCCTTAAGTTGTTTCCTTTCTCTCTAATGGATGACGCTAAAGCCTGGTTCACCTCTCTTGCTCCTGGATGTGTGCATAGTCCCCAGGAGATGGTCTATTACTTCTGTGAGAAATATTTCCCTGCCCATAAGAAGCAAGCTTCCTTGCAGGAAATATACAACTTTGCTCAACTCCAAGAAGAGAGTCTTCCACAAGCTTGGGGGAGGCTCGTCCAGCTACAGAATGCTTTGCCTGATCACCCTCTTAAGAAGAATGAGATACTTGATATCCTCTATAACGGACTTACCGATGCCTCTAGAGACCACCTAGATAGTTGTGCCGGTTGTGTTTTTAGGGAACGAACTGTAGAACAAGCTGAGACTCTGCTGAATAACCTCTTGATCAACGATAATGCTTGGACTATTCCCAAACCACCTCCTAAGCCAACTTCTAAGAAAAGAGGTATTCTATTCCTCAGTCCCAAAGATATGCAAGAAGCCAAGAAATCTATGCAAGAGAAAGGCATTAGATCTCAAGATGTCAAAAATCTACCACCTATCGAAGAGATCCATGGTCTCGATAACCCGATACAGGTAGTGGAAGTGAATTCTCTGCATAGGTTTGATGAGAGTGATATTCCTTTTGATAAACCTACTAGCCTATGCTTTGATGAATTTGACAACTTTGTTGCCAAACAACAGAGTTTCAATGATTATGTTAGCACACATTTGGAACAAAGTACTCATATGCTTAGCCATTTAAGTGCTTGTGTAGATAGAAATGTCAATGCTTTGAAGCTTCTGAGTAAACATGCCTCTATGATTACTACTCAGGTAGAACAAGTACTTAAAGCTCAGAATGACTTGCTCAATGAATTAAATGACAACTCTGTCAGAGAAATTACTAGAGGAGGCAAAATGACTTAGGAACCTTTGTATCCTGAAGGTCATCCTAAGATAATTGATCAAGATTCTCAAGGAATCAATGCTGATACACCTAGTCATCCTAAGGAGAAGAAGAAGGATGATAGAAGCCTACACGCCAGTTCACCAAATACTATCACACCGGAAGAACCTAATGATATTTTTGCGTCTGATGCAGAAACACAATCAGGTGATGAACATGAACCTGGTGACAATATGGAGAGTGATGTTCATAATAATGCTCAACCTAGCCATGACGAGGGTGTGGAGATTGAACCTACGGTTAATCCTGATAATCCACAACCTAAGAGATACGACAAGAATGACTTCACTGCTAGGAAGCATGGTAAAGAAAGGGAGCCATGGGTTCAGAGATCTATGCCCTTTCCTCCTAAGCCATCCAAGAAAAAGGATGATGAGGATTTTGAGAGCTTCGTTGAGATGATAAGACCCGTCTTTCTGCAGATGCGGTTAACTGATATGCTCAAGATGTCTCCGTATGCCAAGTACATGAAAGATATCGTGACTAATAAATGGAAGATACGAGATCTTGAGATCTCCACCATGCTTGCCAATTACACTTTTAAAGGCGAAACTCCTAAGAAACTTGGTGATCCTGGAGTGCCCACTATACCTTGCTCCATTAAAAGAAACTACGTAAGAACTGCCTTATGTGACCTTGGAGTCGGTGTTAGTGTTATGCCGCTTTCTCTTTATCGTAGACTTGAATTGGATAAGTTGACACCCACTGAAATTTCTCTGCAAATGGCCGACAAATCAACTGCTTTCCCTATTGGCATTTGCGAGGATGTGCCTATTGTGGTTGCTAGCACCACTATCTTAAGAGACTTTGTTATCTTGGATATTCCCGAGGACGATGCCATGGCTATCATCCTCGGGAGACCCTTTTTAAACACTGCAGGGGCTGTTATAGATTGCAACAAAGGCAATGTCACTTTCCACGTCAACGGTAATGAGCACACAGTGCACTTTCCGAAGAAACGATATCCAGTACATTGCATCAATGCTATTGAAAAGTCTTCATCGATTCTCATTGGGAGCTTTGAATGCCCTATTCCTCGTGTCAAGATGAAGTATGATTTGCTTGTTGGGGAGGTACATATCCCCATTGAGGTGACTTAGTGGCTATTCAAAAATTCTCCATTCTCTCTTGAGATTCGAGAAGGTTTTGTCATGAGGACTTGATCAATCCCATTGACGGATTTCTTTCGATGACCATGAAACGGATGAATCAAAGAGTCACATACCTCTATTTTGAGCTTTCCTTTTCTTTTGCTTAGAAGAAAATTGATAGAATTAGTTTAGTTTTTCCTGTTTTCTGTTTTAGCGTCCCGGAGAAAAATACCTCGAAAATAAAAGTTCTCCAATGCTCCTGAAAATTTAGTATGATTTTTTCTGGAATTTTTGAAAATTTCTGGGCCTGAGAGCTGGCCTGGGGGCCAGACCAATGGGCCACAAGCCCTGCCACCACCACCTACCCCCCTAGTGGCGGGGTGCAACCTTGTGGGGCCCACAGGCACCCCCTCCACTCATTCCAGCTCCCAGCCTCTTCTTCCACCTCCAGAAAAAATTGTTTCGCAACTCAAACCCGTGTTCTTGCTCATTTGGCTATGATTTTCGATCTCTGCTCAAAGCACCATTGTCCAAACTGTTTTGGGGAAATTGCTCCGTGGTAAGTGACTCCTCCATTGGTCCAATTAGTTTTTGCTCTAGTGCTCTATCCTTCGCGAATTCTTGCTACCTTGGTGACCCTGTTCTTGAGCTAGAAATGTTGATTTTTGCTGGTTCCAAGTAGTTTTAGCGCGTGATACGGTCTCTAGGTACTAGTAGGAGTAGTTGCTACAAGGTTTGGTGGGTCTTTATTCACTTTTTCTCTTGAACTTCAAAAATTTCAGCAAAAGGAAATTATGTTCAGGAGGAAGTTTCATGGTGGTTCCTCAAGTAAGAAGGGTCCTCGTCTCTCTTTTCGGGAGCCCGAACCTTTTCAACTAAGGGACGCACCGGTACAACCATGTGAATGGCCTTCCGATGAGTTCATGATCAAAGCAGGTTTCAAGGATGAGTTTGATGCACTTGTCCGCAATGCCGGGTTAGAAGAATTCCTCTCAGATAAATGTGAACAGTATGCTATGCTCACTGCCTCTTTCGTGCGTAGATTTAAATTTTTAGTTGGTCGTGACTCATCCATACTGTTTGATCTGTACGATAAATCCTATACCGTGGATCTGGAGGATTTTAATAGGATTTGCAAGATACCCGATGGGGGTAGTGTTAATGATCCTTCTAAGTCCTTGGCAAGATACTTTGTCTCCAGTATAACTATTGGAGAAACCAGAGATATCACGCAAGCCACCATATGAAGCATCCATTTCCCTGCCTTGCACTACCTTGCCCTCTTCATAGGTAGGTGCATTAACGACAAGGGTGCACATTGTTACCTATGCGCTTCCGACCTTAGTATCCTTAAGAGCGCAGTAACAGGTGACAAGAGCTTCAATATGGGAGCTATAATAGCAAGGAGGCTGAATAAAAATGCCAGTGAGGGGGATTTCTTTGGTGGAGTTTATGCTACACGCTTAGAAAATTTTCTTGGGGTATCCATCCGTCCAGAAGACCATCCTCTCCGTACAGCCTACCTTGATCGTGTCTCTCTAACACGCTACCAGTTCCTTGAGAGAGATCACGGATCCCTCCTATACTGCTTCATATTTAACCGGCATCGTGTTTTCCATATTACCCTTCCTGCTCCTACTTTCTTTGACTTTCAGGTAAAACGAAGATACTACATAACCATAGAAGAGGCACAGGAGTATGAGAGGGAGGCGACTGCTACTCGACTTCGTGAGGCAGCTATTCAGGCAGTGGCTGCAGCACTCCCGTGTAACACCCATTATGACTTTGGGTTTCGCCAGGATCATCCATGGGAGTAGACCAAGCTAGGCCAAAAGCCTAAGCTTGGGGGGGTACGTGTTCTCACCGACTTTACATTCATGCTTATGCTTTCACTTTGTTAGCCGGTGTTTACACTTTGCCACTATATTATCCATGCTAGTTTCTTTTTGTTTTCTTGTTTTCTTGTTTTCTGTCCTTTTGAGAAAATCCAAAAAGTTTTTTCTTTCTTCTTTTGCTTGTTGGGAGCTTTCCCGTGTAAATATTTTTCTTTTTCTTTGTGTCAAGGTAGAAGATATTGGTTACAACGCTTATTGGTTCTTGCATGCTTACCTATTTAGCTTTCAAAGAGCCATATTATTTTGTCTTCTCCTTTGTGTTTGCCTGCAGATTCAGCTTAGTCCAATGCGCTTATTATCGTTTTCATCGTTCAATCATGCAAATGAAAGGCAACAATGATGATATATGATGAAGTGACTGAGACTGAAAAGCTGGTATGAACTCTATCTATTTTGTTTTTGTAAATATGACTAGCTTGTCAACCTAGATTTAGCTTTGTTGTGAGAGAACCATGTTTGCAATGACAACTTAGAGATCATAGTTTCTGATGCCATGCTTATTTAGCTGAGAGCTTATAATGGTTTGTCTTGAATGCCAACATAGATTTTGAGATGACTATGATGTAGTATGATAGGATGGTATTCTCCTTTGAATGTTTCAAATGGCTTGACTTGGCGCATGTTCATGCATGTAGTTGAAACAAAATCAACATAGCCTCTATGATGTTCGTGTTCATGGTAATTTATATCCTGTTCATGCTTGCATTTAATGTTAGTCAAACTCATTGCATCTTGATGACTATTGTCGCTCTCTAGTTGGTCGCTTCCCAGTCTTTTGCTAGCCTTCACTTGTACTAAGCGGAATACTGCTTGTGCATCCACTTCCATAAACCCAAAAGTTTTTCCATGAGAGTCCACCATACCTACCTATTTGCGGTATCTACCTGCCGTTCCAAGTAAATTTGCATGTGCCATTCTCTAAACCTTCAAGAAATAATCTGTTTTGCATGCCCGAACCGCTCATGTGGTGACAGGGGCTATTGGTATCTTCCATGCTAGGAGTGTTATCCTCGACATGTGTTTATTCACAATCATTCACGAAAAAGGGGACGGTAATTGGAATGCCCAGTTCCACACTTAAATCGAAAACATAACTGTAAAACAAGACTCCCCCTGGATTGATGTTAGTATGGACGGTACCCGAGGATTCGGCTAGCCGTGGAGTGTGATTGATTGGTGGTGGGGGAGTTAAAACTTTACTTTTCTGTTTGGGAACCGCCTATAGCATGAGTATCATGGAAGATATTGAGAACTCATGGTCATTGTGTTGACAATGAAAGCATGCCACCCAAAATTATTATCTCTGTTTTCAAAGCTTGAGCTCTGGCACCTCTGCAAATCAATGCTTCCCTCTGCGAAGGGCATGTCTATTTATTTTCCTGTTGAGTCATCCTCCTCTTATATAAGCACCAATTAGAGAGCACCTCTGTCATTTTTATGCTTTGCTTTTGATTGATATTGAGTATGACTATGACTGGATCTTCATTGCTATGAATTACAATGTTTAGTCAGCCCTTGATCTCTGAAAGTGCTCTGCATTTATGTTTTGCGGTCTCAAAAAGAGCTAGCGAGATACCACCTATTAATATTGCTTCATTCTTGTTTTGATTGAAGTGTTGGTATTTGAAACTCCTTATTATTTGCTCGTTAGCTGATTATGCCATTGATATTAGTTTACCGTGAGACCTTTGTGTCATTTGCTTATGTGGTTAACTTGTGATCTTGCTGAAATTCTGGTTATGAGTTAGACATAGTTGCAACAACAAGATCAAACAGAGTTTGTCAAAGTTTTTCTTTCTCTCTCAGTTTGTCAACTGAGTTGCTTGAGGACAAGCAAGGTTTTAAGCTTGGGGGAGTTGATACGTCTCCATCGTATCTACTTTTCCAAACTCTTTTGCCCTTGTTTTGGACTCTAATTTGCATGATTTGAATGGAACTAACCTGGAGTAACGTTGTTTTCAGCAGAATTGCCTTGGTGTTATTTTTGTGCAGAAGTCAAAGTTCTCCAAACGTCCTGAAAATTTACGGGGAGCAGTTTTGGAAAATATCAAAAATATCTGCGCCAAGTTCCACCTCAGGGGGTGGGCCAGTGGGCCACAAGCCCTTGCTCTGCCACCACCCCCCTGGTGGCGGTGGGCAGGCTTATGGGGCCCACACGGCTCAGTCGCCCTCAACTCCAGCTCTATAAGTTGCCTTTCGTCCCAGAAAAAATAAAAAGAGAAGTTTTCGTCGCGTTTGCGATACGGAGGCGCCGCCACCACCTGTTCTTCATCTGGAGGGCAGATCTGGAGTCCGTCTTGGGCTCCGAAGAGGGGAAATCGTCGCCATCATCATCAACAACCTTCTTACCTCTCCAATTCCATGAAGCTCTTCGTCGTTCGTGAGTAATCTATTCGTAGGCTCGCTGGGCGGTGATGAGTAGGATGAGATCTATCATGTAATCGAGTTAGTTTTGATGGGGATTGATCCCTAGTATCCACTATGTTCTGAGATTGATGTTGCTACTACTTTCCCATGCTTAATGCTTGTCACTAGGGCCCGAGTGCCATGATTTCAGATCTGAAATTATTATGTTGTCACCAATATATGTGTGTTTTAGATCCGATCTTGCAAGTTGTAGTTACCTACTATGTGTTATGATCCGGCAACCCCGGAGTGACAATAACCAGAACCACTCCTGGTGATGACCATAGTTTGAGGAGTTCATGTGTTCACCAAGTGCTAATGTGTTGGTCCGGTTCTTTATTAAATGGAGAACCTTAATATCCCGTAGTTTCCTTTTGGACCCCGCTGCCACGGGAGGGATGGACAATAGATGTCATGCAAGTTCTTTTCCCTAAGCACGTATGACGACACACGGAATGCATGCCTACCTCACATTGATGAACGGGAGCTAGCCACATATCTCTCCGTGTTGTAACTGTTGCATGATGAATATCATCCAAGCAAATCACCGACCCATTGCCTACGAGTTTGTCCTACTGCTGCTGTTACTTGTCTTGCTCTGCTGCTGCTGCTACTACGGTTGCTACTGCTGTTACTTGTCTTGCTCTACTGCTGCTACTACTACTGTTGCTACTGCTGTTACTTGTCTTGCTCTGTTGCTGCTGTTGCTACTACTGTTGCTACTACTGTCACTTGCTACTGTTGCTACTTGCTACCGCTGTCACTACTACTGTTCCTTGCCACTTCTATTGCTCGTTGCACTGCTTCTACCTGCTACACTGTTGGTTCGCTGGTCGTTGATGGGAACTGACAACTTCCATCAACGCGGCAACGGAAGCGCCATTGATACAATCGTTAGGAATAGTCTGCTGTCAACAGATCGTTTCTGACACCGTTGCTATCATATTACTTTGTTGTTACTACTGTGCTTGCAGATACTAATCTTTTAGGTGTGGTTGAATTTGACACATTCAGCTGCTAATACTTGAGAGTATACTCTCACCTCCCGATTGGCTTATCAACAAATTGGGTCGGATACTCTACCCTCAAAAACTGCTACGAACCCACGCGTTGGTGGGTCGTCAACAACATTCTTCTGGTTTCATTGCTGGGGAGTGCTAGTAGCATTCTTCTGGTGCCGTTGCAGGGGAATGTTTGTTGTCATCAGCATTCGTCTAGCTATTGCCAGAGATTGCAATCAAGGTCCTTGACGGTACCTGATACTGTCTGAAGACATGTTTCACCATATCAAGGTCTAGCCAGATACTTGGTCCTTATGTATTCACCTCCCCCCCAGCTGCCCATGATATTTTGAGCATGAAACTATGACTCTGAGGCATATATTTTATGGCCAGCAAGGTCCTGCTGTGAGGAGTGTGTTTGTAATAGCACAATTTATCCTAAGTAGTATTGTGGTTGATGATGATGCCCCTTGCGGACTAAACATGTGCATTAAAATTTTAGAGAATTATCACGTGGCATGAGACGATTATTTACCCGTGAGTGGTTGGAAGAGAAGACAGCGTTTGTCTATCGATTTAGTGTTGGTGAAGTTGAGTCATAGGTAAACTCGTACTATCAAGAGGGGTGAGGGATTTCTGGATTAAGGGGTCCTCGGGTGGTCGGGTTATCCCTTATGGGCCGACCATATGGGCCGCATTATTGAAGACCGGATTGTCTGACAACTTTATGATCAAGATGGAAAGCTCCGAAGACTAGGCGTGCACTCCAAGTCAAGAGGACCAGTTCAGCCCATCTATCCCCGGCCAAGGTCGGTAACATGTAACCCTAGGAACCCTGGTGTCTATATAAATGAGAGGTTCTTATGAATATAGAGAGGTTATCTCATCTAGGGTTTAGCTCATACAATCTCGAGGTAGATCGACTCTGTAATCATCATTTCACATCAATATAATCAACAAGGACGTAGGGTTTTACCTCCTGAAGAGGGTTCAAACCTTGGTAAATAATGTCTCACCTTCTCTCTTGCAACCCATCGATCCAAGATCTACTATTCGGGACCCCCTACCCGAGATCTACCGGTTTTGACACCGACATTAGTGCTTTCATTGAGAATTCTGTCATTGGATCATTGGAAGGATCGATGGATCGCATGATCATCAGCGATCGAATCATCAATGGGGGCATCTTCGCCCCCGGACAGGTCCTCTTGCTCGGCAGCGTCACACTACGCACGGACTCAACTCGCCTTTTCGGCCAGATCAGAGGTTTCGTCCCCGGTCAACAAATAAGGTTTGGAGATGTCAAATTGTCCATCGACTCCTGGGGCAATCTTTTCCCCGCCGAAATCACGGCCTAGACCGATGAAACTCAAAATCACGAAGCCTTGACTCCCGGTCTCTTGTCCGACCACGGCCTCGGTCCTCTCTTTGTCGAAGAGTCAGCCTTGATCCCAGACCCGACCACTATGCCCGGACAACATCGAACATCCATTGCCGAATTTTCATCCCTTGTCGAAGCCACGGAGGTCAACTCCAAAAATCTCGAAAAGATTGATCAGGACAACCACTTGATGTTAAACGAGACGATCGACCAGATCCAATTGCTTCAAATCTCATATAACCGAAGCTCGACCGGTGCAAAGAATGACTCCGAGATGGATTATGAGGACTTTTACAGCCCACCCACCACCCGCTTGGTTGCCACCGTCGAAGACTTAACCGATGCATTGGACTACGCTTTTGAATAGCTCGAGGACATGTACGATGAGGACTATTACCCCACCCCCGTAAATAATGGGTGGTGGACCGCAACGTCCACCTACGATGTTTACATGGAAGACACGCCCCGTGACACGGGAGATGTCGCACCCAAGAAAAACGGCGATAAGTCCGTTGAGTAGCCATCAAAGCACTGAAAGTCGCATAAGCATGCCAAAGCAAATAAGGGAAGGGGCTCCACACAAGCTACAGGGGAAAACATAACCCCACAGAACCACGGCAACCCAGAAGCTCCCAGGCAACAACCAGAAGAACCGGACAATGTTGATCCCTGTGATCTCAATAATTCGGACGACGATGACTACCTTCCCCGTGTCGACGACAAAGACGGCTTCGAGGCTGAAAACCTCGTAATCCCCGAAGACCCCGAAGGACAGGACCAGTTTCGACAACAACTTATAGCTACTGCTCAAAGCCTATAAGCGAAGAAACGACAGCTCCAGGCCGAACAAGACACCACTAATAGTAGGTGGACAAAAATCCTGGCCGCGAAGAAGGATATGGCCCCGAGTGACCAGATCAAAAGAAAAGCTACCTGTGCCGGCACCTGCTGCCACAGTTCAACGACGAGGCCCTAGAGCGTGTGTCCCCCAGGCGCACGGACTATGACCAGCCTGACCACCCACCTCGAGGGCACGACAGAGCAGCTGGAAAGACCGAGTATAGACCCGAGCCTTCCCGCAAAAAAGGCAAAGAACATGTACACCCTAGGGACGGACATGACCGATGAACAGGTCTCCACAGATCTAGCTACGAATCCAGGAGGTACTTCCCACTCGATGGGACGAAGAACCACCTCGGGTCGCTTACAAAAACAGAGGTCGGGAACCATACCGGGCTCAACCCGGAGCCGACCTCCGGCACAACATAGCCTGTACCAAAGGCACCGCTCACCTATTGTGTTTCACAGATGAGGTCATGCAGCACCAATTCCCGGAAGGGTTTAAACCCATGAACGTAGAACAATAGGACGGGACGTCATACCCCGTCGTGTGGATAGAAGATTTCCTACTCCACATCCATATGTCCAGGGGAGACGATCTCCATGCCATAAAATACTTGCCCCTAAAGCTCAAAGGACCGACACGGCACTGGCTAAACAGCCTATCCAAAGACTACATTGGGAGATGGGAAGAGCTTGAGGAGGTTTTCTTGTCTAACTTTCATGCAACCTTTGTTCGGCCACCGCATTCATCTCATCTAAGCAAGACCGTTCAAAAGGCAGGAGAATCGGCCAGAGAATTTGGGAACTGGTTCCTCACCAAGAAGAATCAAATCATGGATTGTCTGGATGCCGAGGCAATAGCCTCTTTCAGGCACAATATCCGGGATGAATGGCTGGCCGGATAGCTCGGTGAGGACAGGCCGAGAACAATGTCCGCTCTTACGTCCCTCATGACCCGCTTTTTCGTGGGCGAAGATAATTGGTTAGCTCGGCGCAGACACAACACGGACGACCACAGAACCTCCGAAGTTCGGACAGAAAAGACAATCCAACAAAAAACAAGAACAAACGCCGCCACCGTAGCAGTGATGCCTGTTAGAGCATATATCTCCATATGTGGTTTTGGTAATTGATGAAAATTCCTATGGACTAATGGTTGCCTTAAGTTATATTTATAGGATTTGTCCATAGGCACTTCTTGAAGTCCATCTGTTGGGTTCAAGGAGTTTATATGATGACCAAGATGGTATTCAAGGTATTATCCAAAGAATGGTCATAGAGACACAAGGTGGATCAAGATCTCAGACAAAGAGTAAATCAAGATTATCAACACACAAAGCATACAAGATGTACCGAGAGGGATCAAGTGATCCCATGGTATGGTAAGCATTGTCCATTACGTGTTTGTGTACTAACCCATGGTCTTCGTGAGAGTTCTATGTGTGGGTTAGGTGTGTTTCCATGGGCTTGCATCAAAAGGAAGATCTCATACAACCCATGCAGGATGACGTCAAGTGGTGATCGTCATCAAGATTGCGGTGTGCAAGTTCAAGTGGATCAGCACGAAGATATCATGCTTGAAGCTTGCCGTCCATTGTGGTGGCAATGGACTTGTGAAGATATGCTGAAGAGTGGCTCACCCATAGTGAGTATGGGGGAGCAATCAACTAGTCTTCATCAAGCCAACGCAATCAAGAAAGGTGGTCCATCTTGAGGAAGCCAAGATCATCATCATCTAGCTCAGGACGATGAGGTGCAAGGTATAGGTTTGCCCTTGATAGGTTTTCTGTTTAGGATAAATTACTATACTGTCAAGGGGGATCTCAAGTGAGTAGCTTGATCGTATCGTTCGTTGAGAGCTCAAACCATTTGCATCCGTGCATCATACTTCTTGGTTCTTGTTTGGTGTTTCTCTTTGTGAGTTTTAGAGCTTATGATCATCTTCGTGACAAGCTCGAGTTCATCGAAAATGGAGTCCATATGCATCTACTATGATGTTTTCGATGTTGGAGTTTTTGCCGGTTCTTCATTCATAGAGGACTCACATCTCTATATCATTGGCATTTTCATATCTGCATGGTCTTGCTGTTTGGATAGCTCTTGTCGTCATGAATCCAACAAGCTTGGGTTTGCTCGATTCGGAGCTCGTATGCGAAAGTTATGGCTGTTTCAGTGGCGAGCAGTAGTACCGCTGGACCTAGCGGTAGTACCGCTAGAGTTGGCGGTAGTACCGCTGGCCCTAGCAGTAGTACCGCTAGAGTTGGCGGTAGTACCGCTATCCCAGCGATAGTATCGCCCCTGGTCAGCGGTAGTACCACTCGAGGACTTTAGTACGGTCATCTTGGCGGTTGTACTGCGTCGGACTTTTTGCGAAGACTTTCTTGGCGGTGGTTGGCCTGGTAGTTTCTTTGCGCTACCATGGGCTCAGCAGTAGTACCGCTGCAGCCAGCAGTAGTACCGCCGGAGGGTCAGCGGTAGTACCGCTGGGCTCGGGCTGTAAGTGGGGGTAACGATGTGATTCCTTCCCCCACTATATAAAGGGGGTCTTCTTCCCCCTTGGTCTTATCCATCTGTTGAGCTCTTGTTCTACCTCCATTGTTGACATTCTTAGAGCTTGCTAACTCTCAATCCCTCCAATGATTCTTGCTTGTTCTTGAGGGAAAAGAGAGAGGAGATCTAGATCCACATCTCCACCAATCACTTTCTCCTCTATGTGAGGGGAACCCCTTGGATCTAGATCTTGGAGTTCTTTGTGAGCTCCTTGTTCTTCCTCTCATATTTCTCCATAGCTTTTGTTGTTGTGGAGGGATTTGAGTGTGAGGGACTTGACCACTTCGTGTGTTCTTGCAATTGCATGAGTTGCATCGGTTTGAGTTCTCCACGGTGATTCGTGGAAGTGAGAAGTTGAGAAGCTTATTACCTTTGGTACTTAGTACCCTAGATATTGTTCTTCGTGGATGCTTTGGCATCCTAGAAGCTTGGTGGTGTCTTGAAGCTCAAGCATTGTGGTGTAAAGCTCCGGGAAAGCATCGGGGTCTCTAATTAGGTTGTGGAGATTGCCCCGAGCAATTTGTACGGGTACCGGTAACCGCCCCCAAGGGTTGCCACATGTACGGGTTCGGTGACCGCCCCCAAGGGTTGCCATTTGTACGGGTTCGGTGACCGCCCTCAAGGGTCCCTTAGTAGAATCACGGCATCTTGCATTGTGCGAGGGCGTGAGGAGATTACGGTGGCCTTAGTGGCATCTTGGGGAGCATGGTGCCTCCACACCGCTCCAACGGAGATTAGCATCCGCAAGGGTGTGAACTTCGGGATACATCATCGTCTCCCCGTGCCTCGGTTATCTCTTACCCGAACCCTTTACTTATGCACTTTACTTTGTGATAGACATATTGTTTATTGTAATATATCTTGCTATCACTTAGTTGTTTATCTTGCTTAGCATAAGTTGTTGGTGCACATAGGTGAGCCTAGTTGTTTGTAGGTTTTGTGCTTGACATATTAAACATTAGTTTTATTCCGCATTTGTTCAAGCCTAAACCTTAATTATTTTAAAGCGCCTATTCACCCCCCCCCCTCTAGGCGACATCCACGTCCTTTCAATGTCGATGATATAGCAGTAAATGTTGGATTCCGTGGTTCAAAACCTGGACACCGGAAGAGACCATTTAAAGGGAACACGGACGGACCGACTCCATGGAATAAAATCATGGAACGGCCCTTCTAGATCCATGGCACCAGAGACAAGCCCACCACCCACACCAACCATAAATGTTGGGTGTTCAGGCAGGCCGGCAAGCTGGCCGCCGATGAACAGAACAGGGGCCCACGAAGTGAAGACGACGAGGAGCCCCGCGGCCCGAACACTGGGGCCAAAAACAGTTCCCTCCTGAGGTCAAAACCATTAAAGTGATCTATCTCACTCATATACCAGAACAGGAGAGGAAGCGGGCCCTTCGGGAGGTATACGCCGTAGAGCCCATAGCCCCGAAATATTATCCATGGTCGGCCTGCCCGGTCACCTTCGCCCACACGGATCATCCTAACAGTATCCGTCATGGAGGGTCGACCGCCCTCGTCCTAGATTCGATTGTAGATGGCTACCACCTCACTAGTGTCCTGGTGGACGGAGCAAGTAGCCTTAATCTGATTTATTCAGATATGGTGAAAAAGATGGGCATAGACCCATCACGCATCAAACCAAGCCGCACTACCTTTAAGGGAGAGATTTGAAGCGTCACAGCCCGCTGCTCTCGTACGATAACACTGGAGGTTGTGTTCGTCTCACCGATAACTTCTGCAACGAAGAATTGATCTTTGACATCGTCCCCTTTCGCACCAGATACACACACTGCTCGGTCGCACAACTTTCGCTCGCTTCAATGTTGTCCCCCACTATTCCTATATGAAGCTCAAAATGCCCGACTCAAGGGAGTTATCACCCTCAACAGAAATACAGAGCGCTCTCTCCGGACCGAGGAACACACAGCCGCCCTGGCAGCCGAATGCCAAAATGATAGTGAAGCATCAAGGCACAGGTCTGTAACCCAGGCGCGGCAAGCACGCGAGCCCGAGCTCAACCAGATCTGTCTGAGACTTCTTCAGCTCGGAGTAAATAGGGATATGCCTCCCATGGCACGGCCCAAACACCTTCAAGGTTGTCCCGCGTAGACACAGTTTCATTCTTAAAATTCCGTGGGCAGCCGTGGGAGCCAAGCAACAAGGATCATGTGCTCGGCTTGACCGAGCCATGGTCCAAACATCTCTACGAACAAAAGTGTAGTGCCACGAAGTATTCCCCAAGCGTCCAGCGCTTCCATGTCATCAGCAGCTTCTCAAGACCCTATATTCAAGGTCCGTCTGCTGGTAGCAACTTCCTTTAAAGGATAGTACCCCCCCCCCACCTCTAAAAAAGCGTAGTAGATATAGCGCAGCCAAAAGCAGGGCGAACGTCAATCAACCCATGGAAGGCCACATGGAAATAGTTGCTCTAAAGATATGTATCTCAAGAAACAATAGTTACCTGTAATAGCCGCCTCGGTGCCACAAATTATAAAAATTCCTTGCACACTCTATTTATAGACTTTTTACAGTATATTTGTATGCATGTGTTTCACACTCATCGGCTCTGATGGGTCAAACTTATTTTACACATGCTAAGTGTGATCGGCCAATAGACCGGGGGCTTGGATGATAATACTGCCCCAAGCACTACCCCGCCACTACCTTTTAAGTGTGTGGTTTCTTAGATTTTGCTTTATATGCATCGGTTCCGAATTATGTATTGGGTCTATAGTTGGGTTGCCCCACTCCTGAGCTTACCTCCTTATGTTCCGCTAGTTCGGCTAAGGGGTAAAGGGAGAACCACTGCGATTTTATTACCAGCTAGTCTGGCTAAAAATACCTTAGTGGAGAAAGCCGAAAACTGACTGTCATAATAGGCGAGAACTGGTCTGCGACCCGAGCTCAAATACAAAAACATTTGGAGGTTATTCCATGTTATACAAGAGGTTCGCACCTTTACGGATCCCGTGGTAGCTATTTTGATATTCGGTTTATCCGATTACCACAAAAAAGTCGGGGGCTTCAGATCAGCCCCGGAATTAAAACTCCTAAAGCTAACTGAAAGCGATAAAGCCGCATAGTCTTATTGCCTCGTTTCCTCTAAACACTACCGCCTTCAGGCACCAATACATCGGCTAAGGGTAATAGTGCAGACGTTGAAACACCCCAAGTAGTCTCTACCTGGGGGCTGAAGCCGACGACTAGTAACTTTCAGACAAAATGGCCAAAAGTGAGGTGTCAAAATAATACAAAAGTGCATCTCATTCAAGACTAGCATCATAAAAATAAATTGTTTGGAGGCACACAACAATGCATTCACTCAAAAAGTAGATCTTTTGAGCATTGATCTTCTATAAACTGAGCACCCTCCATTGCGGAGGGAAAATATAGCTCGGGACGTCTGTGCTCCTTCCCGGCACGCGGAGGGGCACTTGTCATCGTAAGGGGCTTCACCCCCAGAAAGTGCACCATGGTCCTCGCAAAGGCCATCCGAGTTCCTTCTATGTGGATGAGCGCTTCAGGACATCAATCTGGGGCACGACATCGGTCAAAGGCACATTGCAGTAAGTATGGCTTACCATTTTCCATCAGCTTGGCATGGTGCACCTCTTCTTTAAAAAACCTCTGGTCCACCCGCTCCGATTTGAGCTCGGTTGACAGCTTGGAGAGCTCGGTCATCTGCTGCCAGGATTTCTGCGTCAAGGATTCACACTTAGAGTTGGCCTCTTGCAGCTCATGTTGAATCTTTGCCACCCTGGCCTCATGCTTGCTGCTATCAACCTTGAGGGAGCTCCGCTCGGTAGCTACCTGTTCGGCCGCCACCTTGTGAGCAGCGGCATCCTGCTTGGCCTTCTCCAATTCGGCCTTGAGGTTTTCAATTTCTTTGTCCTCAGCTGCTGACCAAATTGATATCATGGAGTCAGATACTAAAAGCCAGGACAATCCTTCTCTACTAAGGGCAATAGGATTTTTTGCAACACTTTTTAAAACTTACCATGCCTTTCATCGAGCCGGTCCTTTACACGGCTGAGCTCTTCGTCGGAAACCTTTAGTTTCTGATTCAGCTCGGCAATCTCCATAGCATTGGCATCAACATTGGAGGATGAAACCTGCGAGGCAAAATTATGAATTAAAAGGACTCCGAGTTATCGAAACATGAGACACTCGGTCGAAATTACTCCAGCGAGCAGTTATAATCGAAATGTCTCGAAACTATTTTTCTTTTTGCCTAGGAGTTATTTTGAGCCACGGATATGCTTGTTAAACTTACCCAAGCCTCGGGGGCAGTTATACCCATAACGACATATAAAACCTTATAATAAAGTTAAAACATTATATGGCTTACCTTAAAACCCGCTATCAAGCCACTGAAGGCTTCGCTCAGTCCACTATTAACGGACTGAATACTCTGCAGAACTGCACCCATAAGGGTGCGATGTTCATTGGCGATGGATGAGCCAGCCAAGGTATCCTCCATCATGGCTGGCCACCCATCCACACTCTGCTCTATTAAGGGTGGTGCCGAAGGCAGCACTGGAGACCCTGGAAGATCAGAGCTCCCTAAAGCTTTCTCCAGGCAAAACTCGAAAGGAATTCGGCTCCCCTGTCCGCTTGTGGGGAGGGAACCAACCTCGTGGGTCCCGGTGACCGAAGCATGGACCTTGGCCAGGACCTCCCAATCTTCGGTGGCTGGTGTATCAACTTCATCAAGGACCTCCCGGTCTTCGGAGGCCATTGTATCAACTTCGGTCGGGACCTCTCGGTCCTCGGCATTCAATGTACCCACCTCGGCCATAACCACCTCGTCTCTGGTCGGCGGGGCCTGATGGGATATCACCTCAGCCCCCTCATCCGAGGCCTAGGGAGAGGTACTACGGGACGCATTCCTGCTCTCCGCCAGCTCGGCGGGCAGTGAACCCCCCTTTGAGACCTGGTCCATTGGAAGGTCTCAAATGGGGTTGCGACAAGAACAGATCGTTTCCCATTATTAACAAGAATACGGTGTTATTCCTCAAAGCAAAGGATTGGACTCCATACCTTTGGGCCATGGTTCGAGTTTCTTTTCGTGATTGATAAGGGGATCGTGTTCCACATTTAAGGGGATTCGAATAATGACCCGAGTCAGCCCACACACGCTTAATGGTGTGATCATTTCGGGAAGTGGCAGAGCCAGCGTCTAAGTAAGCAGAAACCCTTGGTTTGATGACCTACCATAAAAAGGGAAAATAATCCAAAACCCACCACATGCATTCCAAACTCGACTCCCCTTTCTGCCAAGCTCGAGCGCCCAGATCCATTTTATCCCCCACCCTTTCCAGCCGCCCCCTTTCACAAGCAAAGCAATGACCGGCTGAGGCTCCCAGGGAAGGTGGGAGATCTCCAGCGTCTCCGACGGGGACATCCAGGAGCTGAAGCGATGCGGGTACCTTGCGGCCGACATCGCCCACCAAGCAGCGAAGAAGGGCTAGGTGGTACTGATACGTCTCAAACGTATCTAAATTTTTTGATTGTTTCACGCTGTTATCTTGTCTTCTTTGGATGTTTTATGTACCTTTTATATCTTTTTTGGGACTAACTTATTAATTCAGTGCCAAGTGTCAATTCCTGTTTTTTCCTGTGTTTTTGACTCTTTTCAGATCTGATTTTGGAACGGAGTCCAAACGGAATAAAAACCCCGAAATGATTTTTTCCCGAACGGAAGAAGATCAGGGGGCCTCTGGGCCATGCCAGGTGGGCCCCAGGGAGCCCACAAGCTCCCGACCCGCCACCAGGAGGAGGCGGCGGTGTGAGGGCTTGTGGCCTCCCTGGCCGCCCCCTGACCTAGATCCTTGGCCTATATATTCCCAAATATTCCGCAAAAAATCAGGGGAGCCTCAAAAATACTTTTCCGCCGCCGCAAGCTTCCGTTTCCGCGAGATCTCATCTGTAGACCCTTCCGAGCACCCTGCCGGAGGGGACTTTGGAGTTGGAGGGCTTCTTCATCATCATCATCGCCCCTCCAATGACTTGTGAGTAGTTCACTTCAGACCTAGGGGTCCGTAGTTAGTATCTAGATGGCTTCTTCTCTCTCTTGGATCTTCAATACAAAGTTCTCCATGATCTTCATGGAGATCTATTCGATGTAATCTTCTTTGGCGGTGTGTTTGTCGAGATCCAATGAATTGTGGATTTGTGATCAGATTATCTATGATATATATTTGAGTCTTTGCCGATTTCTTATATGCATGATTTGATATCCTTGTAAGTCTCTCCGAGTCTTGGGTTTTGTTTGGACAACTAGATCTATGATTCTTGCAATGGGAGAAGTGCTTGGTTTTGGGTTCTACCATGTGGTGACCTTTCCCAGTGACAGTAGGGGCAGCAAGGCACACATCAAGTAGTTGCCATCAAGGGTAACAAGATGGGGTTTTCATCATTGGTTTGAGATTATCCCTCTACATCATGTCATCTTGCTTAAGGCGTTACTCTGTTCTTATGGACTTAATACACTAGATGCATGCTGTATAGCGGTCGACGTGTGGAGTAATAGTAGTAGATGCAGAAAGTATCGATCTACTTGTTTTGGACATGATGCCTATAGATATACTCATTGCATAGATATCGTCACGACTTTGCGCAGTTCTATCAATTGCTCGACAGTAATTTGTTCACCCATCGTCTACTTGCTTTCATGAGAGAAGCCACTAGTAAACACTACGGCCCCCGGGTCTATTCACATCCATCATTTACACCTCCGCTTTAACTTTGCTTTGTTACTTTGTTGCTTTCAGTTCTCACTTGGCAAACAATCTATATGGGATTGACAACCCCTTCATAGTGTTGGGAGCCAGCTTTTGTGTTTGTGCAGGATCTTGAGATACTCCTCCACTGGATTGATACCTTGGTTCTCAAACTGAGGGAAATACTTACCACCGCTACACTACATCACCATTTCCGCTTCGAGGGAACACCAACGCAAGGCTCCAAGGGCACGGGGGAAATCCTTTGCATACTTGCCTAGGAAGTCCCTTAAGGCGTAGCCGCAGCTGAAGGATTCCTGGTGCCGTTGCTGAGGAGTATCAAGCAACACTCCTATTTCTGGCGCCGTTGGAAGGTCTTTTGTTGCAGTAGTAGAAGTATTTCTGCGCCGTTGCCGGGGAGGAGAGATCAAGATCTATCCAAGTAGGTCTCACAAACTCATCTCCTGCATTTACTTTTGTTGCCAGTTGCCTCTCTTTTTCCTCTCCCCCACTTCACATTTGCCGTTTTCATTTTCCTTTCTCCTTTTGCCTTTTTTGTTCACCCTTTTTCTCTCGCTTGCTTTCTGTTCGCTTGTGTGCCATGTGCCTTCAATATGCTTGCATCTTCGTTTGTTAATCTCTTTAAGAGACCCACTTATGTGGAACGAATTGCTAGTGAGTTGAGGGCACTTGACTATCTTTATGGAGTTTTGCGTGAGATGCGTGAATCTGGAAATTGTGAGGAAGAAATTTATGAAGTGATTCACAAGGTCTCCTTGGATGAAAAGCATGATTGCAATGGTTTCACTACAAATTCTATTAGTGACAATCATGCTAAAATTATGCAAAACCCTAAGCTTGGGGATGCTAGTCTTGCTATGACCACTACTTGTTGCAAAGATCATGATTGGGGTGATGATTTTTCTTTTGATCTTGAAAATTTGTTCAAGCCTCAAGATGAATATGATATTTGCAATATTATTGAAAGTGGGTTTGGAGAACTCATGACTTTAGATGATAATCCCACTATTTTTGAAGAGCATCAACTTTGCATGCATGTGGATCATGAAAAGAATATCCTATAGGATAGCTATATTGTTGAATTCGAATATGATCCCACATGTAATTGCTATGAGAGAGGAAAATATTGTGGTAGAAACTTTCATGTTACCAAATTACCTCTCGTTATGTGGAGATTGATATTGTCTCTTTCTTCTTCCTTGCATATGGAAACTATTGGTTGTCTTGACAATCTATTTTCCTATAAAATGCCTATGCATAGGAAGTATGTTAGACTTAGATGTGATTTTCACATGCTTTATGATGCTCTCGTTGTGCTTCAATTCTTGTCTTTTGTGAGAGCATCATTGAATGCCTAGCTAAGGGCGTTAAACAAAAGCGCTTGTTGGGAGGCAACCCAACGAATATATCCTTTTTCTTTCTGTTTTGTGTTTTCCACACTTTCATAATTCTTTTCTGATTGTGTTTTTTTTGTTTATTTTTGCGTTTGTGCCAAGCAAAACCGTTATGATTAGTCTTGGGGATGATCGTTTGGTCATGCTGGAAAAGACAGAAACTTTCTGCTCACGAAAAGAATTTTCATTTTTTTAATTTAAGACCTTTTGAGTTGATTCTTTTTGCTGCGGATTTCTATGCAAATTCTTCAGACTGTCGTAATGTTTCAGAATTTTTGAAGTACCAGAGGTATATGAAATATACAGATTGCTACAGACTGGTCTGCTGTTAACAGATTCTGTTTTCGTTGTGTTGGTTGCTTATTTTGATGAAACTATGGATAGTATCGGGGGGTATTAGCCATGGAAGATTGAAAGTACAGTAATCCAACATCAGCACAAGTAGAATTTAAGTTTGCTACAGTAACTAAGGAAATGGTGGTTTGCTTTCTTGTACTAATATTATCACGAGTTTCTGTTTAAGTTTCGTGTTGTGAAGTTTTCAAGTTTTGGGTGAAGTTCTTATGGACAAAGAGATAAAGACTGGCAAGAGCTCAAGCTTGCGGATGCCCAAGGCACCCCAAGATATTCAAGGATGCCGTAAAAGCCTAAGGTTGGGGATGCCCCGAGAAGGCATCCCCTCTCTCGTCTTCAATCCATCGGTAACGTTACTTGGGGCTATATTTTTATTCACCACATGTTATGTGTTTTTGCTTGGAACGTCTTGTATCGTAGGACTATTTTATTTTTGTTGTGTGACAATCATCCTTGCTGCACACCTAGAGAGAGAGACATGCACACACCGTGATTTTGTGGAGCTTCACTTATATCTTTTGGTAGACAATTCAGCTCACATGTGCTTCACTTATATCTTTTGAGCTAGATACTTTTGCTCTATGTGCTTCACTTATATATTTTAGAGCACAGCGGTGCGTGTCTTCCTAGTTGATCTATGCTTTGAAAGTAGTCTCAAAAGGGGTAGTTATCCAAAGAGATACGAAAACTTCCACCTTCATGTGCATTGAATAGTTAGAGAAGTTTGATTTATCTCAATTAGTTTTGAGTTGTGGTTATGGTAATTTTGAAGTTATGCTAGTAAGGTGTTGTGGATCTAGAAATACTTGTGTTGAAGTTTGTGATTCCCGTAGCATACACGTATGGTGAACCGCTATGTGATGAAATTTGAGCATGATTAGTATATTGATTGTCATCCTTTGCGTGGCGGTCGGGGTCACGCGATGGTTTATACCTACCAACCCTTCCCCTAGGAGTATGCGTTGAATGCTTTGTTTCGATTACTAATAAAACTTTTGCAAGAAGTATATGAGTTCTTCATGACTAATGTTGATTCCATGGTTTAGATGCACTTTTACCTTCCACCATCACTATCTTCTTAGTGTCGTGCAACTTTCGCCGGTGCACAAAACCCACCATTAGCCTCCCTCAAAACAGCCAGCATACCTACCTACTATGGCTTTTTCAAAGTCATTCCGAGATATATTGCCATGCAACTATCACCATGACATGTGCCACCACGTCTACATTGACATTGCATGATCGTAAGATAGCTAGCATGATGTTTCCATTGATGTCTATGCCATGCTAGATCATTGCCACGCTACACTACCGAAGGCATTCCCTATAGACTCATAGTTGCTCTAAGTTTTGAGTTGAAAGTGTGATGGTCATCATTGATGGAGCATTGTCCCATGTGAGGAAATAAAAGAGGCCAAACAAACTCACCAAAAAAACAAAAAAAAAGAGGTCAAAGAGCCCACCAAAAAAATGACAGAAAAAGAGAGAAGGGATAATGCTACCACTTTTTTCCACACTTGTGCATATTAAGCACCATGATCTTCTTGATTGAGAGTCTCTCGTTTTGTCACCACCATATAGCTAGTGGGAAATTTTCATTTTATAACTTGGCTTTTATATTCCAATGATAGGCTTCCTCAAAATTGCCTTCGGTCTTCGTGAGCAAGCAAGTTGGATGCACACCCACTAGTTTTCTTTAAGAGCTTTCACATACTCGTAGCTCTAGTGCATCATTTGTATGGCAATCCCTACTCATTCACATTGGTATCTATTGATGAGCATCTCCACAGCTCATTGATATGCCTAGTTAATGTGACTATCTTCTCCTTTTTTGTCTTGCAACCTCCACCACATTCCACACCATCTATAGTGCTATAACCATGGCTCACGCTCATGTATTGCGTGAGAGTTGAAAAGGTTTGAGAAAGTAAAGGTGTGAAACAATTAATTGGCCAATACAGGGGTTGTGCATGATTTAAATTCATTATCCAATGATGATAGAGCATAGCCAGACTATATGCTTTTGTAGGGATAACTTTGTTTTGGCCTTGTTATTTTGAAAGTTCATGATTACCTTGCTAGTTTGCTTGAATTATTATTGTTTCCACGTCAATAGCAAACTATTGTTTTGAATCTAATGTATCTGAACAGTCATGTCACATAGGAGGAATTACAAAGGACATCTATGCTAGGTAGCATGAAAGCATCAAAAATTCATTCTTTATCACTTCCCTACTCGAGGACGAGGAGGAGTTAAGCTTGGGGATGCTTGATACGTCTCAAACGTATCTATATTTTTTGATGGTTTCACGCTATTATCTTTTCTTCTTTGGATGTTTTATGTACCTTTTATATCTTTTTTGGGACTAACTTATTAATTCATTGCCAGGTGCCAGTTCATGTTTTTTCCTGTGTTTTTGACTCTTTTCAGATCTGATTTTGGAACGGAGTCCAAACGGAATAAAAACCCCAAAATGATTTTTTTTCCCGAACGGAAGAAGATCAGGGCGCCTCTGGGCCAAGCCAGGTGGGCCCCAGGGAGCCCACAAGCTCCCACCCCGCCACTAGGGGAGGCGGCGGTGTGAGGGCTTGTGGCCTCCCTGGCCACCCCCTGACCTAGATCCTTGACCTATATATTCCCAAATATTCCGCAAAAAATCAGGGGAGCCTCGAAAATACTTTTCCGCCGCTGCAAGCTTCCGTTTCCGCGAGATCTCATCTCGAGACCCTTCCCGGCACCCTACCGGAGGGGACTTTGGAGTTGGAGGGCTTCTTCATCATCATCATCGCCCCTCCAATGACTCATCATCATCATCATCATCTCTCCGGTGACACCACGTTCTTAAAATATAAAGGCTTCAAAGCCCAAAGGTGAAGAATCCTTTATTTAGCAACCCTTCTGAAGAAAAGGTGAACATAAGAGGAACTCACCGTGCAAGCTGATTATTCTGAGTGTCCGGCTATCGAAGATCATACACATCGGTGTTGGAGGCCAATTCGGGGGCTACTGAGGGAGTTCTGGATTAAGGGGTCCTCGGGCGGTCGGGTTATCCCTTATGGGCCGACCATACGGGCTGCATTATTAAAGACCGGATAGTCTGACAACTTTATGATCAAGATGGAAAACTCTAAAGCCTAGGCGTGCACTCCAAGTCAAGAGGACAAGTTTGGCCCATCTATCCCTGGCTAAGGTCGGTAACATGTAACCCTAGGAACCCTGGTGTCTATATAAACCAGAGGTTCTTATGCATATAGGTAGGTTATCTCATCTAGGGTTTAGCTCATACGATTTCGAGGTAGATCGACTCTATAATCATCGTTCCATATCAATATAATTAAGCAGGACGTAGGGTTTTACCTCCTCAAGAGGGCCCGAACCTGGGTAAATACTATCTCCCTTCTCTCTTGCAACCCATCGATCCAAGGTCTACTATTCGGGACCCCCTACACGAGATCTGGCAGTTTTGACACCGACAAAGGGATCTGCTTATGCAAAGGCTGGGAGGAACAAACTCACACACACTTGCAACCCTTCATATTCCTCGCGCAATGGAGCCTTTGTTGTGCTCCTTAGGTGTTCAGAGTAACTTAAGCGGAAGTACCGCTTGGGGAGGAGCCGTAGTATCGCTCTAGCGGTACTACCACCCTCCCATTCTATTGTTTCTTTTGCTTACAATTTCTCTCTGGCTTCATTGGCCCATGTCGTCAATATTAAGAGGAAGTACCGCTTGGTGCTGGGCGGTAGTACCTCTCATGCGGAACTACCGCTTCTGAGGCCATGCTCTTCTGACTGTGGTGGCCGGTACTTCTATGCAAGCGGAAGTACCGCTCCCCTCCACGGTACTATCGCTTAACTGCGCTAGTGGGTAGAAAACGGACAGATTCTTCACACACTATACATAGGTCTTCTTCTCCCAAGAGACCTTACCTTTTTCCCTCTCCAAGCTCCATTGTTGCTCCTAAGCTCAAACTTTCCCGATCTCTCTCCCTATCCATTGATTCCTGTTGATGCTCTAGGGTTTGTTGGAGAAGGCCTTGATCCACACTTCCACCAAGAGAAAAATTGTTCCCCCCGTTAATCCCTCGCATATCTTGTTACTCTTGGGTGTTTGAGCACCCTAGATGGAAGTGCTCACCTCGAAGCCATATTCCATTGTGGTGAAGCTTCATGGTTTCATTGGGAACCTCCAATTGAGTTGAGGAGATTGCCCCAACCTTGTTTGTAAAGGTTCGATCGCCGCCTTCAAGGGCACCACTTGTGGAATCACGACATCTTGCATTGTGTGAGAGTGTGATGAGAATACGGTGGCCTTAGTGGCATCTTGGGGAGCATTGTGCCTCCACACTGCTCCAACGGAGACATATTTCCCCTTAAAGGGAAGGAACTTCGGAAACACATCCTCGTCTTCATTGGTTCCACTTGTGGTACTTCTTACCTTTATTTGTATTTGCTACTTGTTTGTTATTATTGTTGCTAGCATCATATAGGTTGCTCACTTAGTTGCACATCTAGACAACCTATTTGTTTCTATACTTAATTTGTTAAAGAAAAGCTTAAAATTATTAGTTGTCTATTCACACCCCCTCTAGTCAAGCATATCGATCCTTTCAATTGATATCAGAGCTATGTCTCTTTAAGGGTTTCACCACCCAAAGAGTATGGCTAACAACGGGGGATGGGTTGTGGAGTTTCCCGAGGCTGGGGTGGTGATCTCGGTCATCCGAGAGGATCTAAATGAGGCTATTTCCTCTTTTAGATCTTCAGTGGCTATCGAGGTCGAAAACATGCTCAAAGATTTCCTTGAAGGCGTCAAACTTTCTGTCGATCTGTTGCGTGTGGTTAATCCCACAGCTTTGGAGTCGGAGACCAACTCCGAGAAGGAGAATGCTAGCAGTGATAAAAATAAGTTGCCTCAAGGAACGAGTGGGGCAAATACATTTGCCTCGGTTCCTCCTCACGCGGTCTATGGAGAACCGGTTCACCCACCGCATATTATTGACCTTGGTCCTCCTCCTAAACTTGTTAAGAATGATCTTGCTAATTGGGTTTTTCGTATCAAGGCTCTTTTCAATCACAGCTCAACACAACTTCGGAGAATCATTTAGAAAGGGTACTACCCACATGATCCAAGCAACCTCACGCCAAGAGAAGAGGTCGAAAATCAGCCCAATCACTATGCCTTGTTCATCCTTCAAGAAGTCATTCCCATTGAAGATCTTGCTCACTTGCGTCCCTTCACTTGTGCCAAAGATTGTTGGCAACACATAAGTTCCATGTACAAGGGAAGCTCAAGTATTCAACGGTCCAACTATGAAGTGATTCTTGATGCAGCCGATGAACAAGATGAGGACCATCGTAAGCTCTACACGATAGTAACAACTCTTGTCATTGCTCTTCAGGATCATGGAAGCAAGGATGTGGATGGCAATTGGATCAAGCGGAAGTTTCTCAAGGCCATCATGCCTTTCAACAAGTTCATCATGCATTTCAACAAGGACATGTCTTCCGTCATCCGGCAAAGGCTGGACTTTCACTCATTATCCTCAAGTGATGTGTTGGATGATTTCATAGCAATGAACATTTTAAACAAGACCACCGACAATGCTCTTTATCGTGTCCAATAGTCAGGAAAAGACTCCTCCAACCTTGCTTTGAAGGCTAAGGCTGCTTTGGAGGAAGATGAAGAATAAGAAAAGGAAAGTTGTCCCGAAGACACCAAATATGCTTACCACGAGCAGATGGCTCTTGCATCAAGGAAATTTTGGGGCAACAAGAGAAACTCAAGGCCTGACTTCTCCCGGAACAACTCAAGCGATTCCAAGGGCAAGCAACGCGTGAGGACTTGCTATAGTTGTGGCAATGTGAGTCACTTTGTGGTAGATTGTCCTTATGAGAAGAGGGAAGACAATGGTGGCAAACTCATTCGCAAAGACAAAGCCAAGTCCTTCTCCAACAAAAACAACTTCTCCAATAGGATGCCCCAAAATGTGTTGGTGGCTCAAGAAGATTACCTATCCAACGAGCATGATGACGATGACAAATGTAGTGAGGTAATAGGAATGGCCACGGTGGCTATTGCATCCTCTTCCCTAAGCAAGGTGTCCCTCTTCGACGCCCTCAACGAGAACCGCATTGCCAAGTGCCTTATGGCCAAGGCAACCAACAAGGTAACCTCAAACATCAAAACTACAATTTCCACTACCCCTTCTCCGATCGATAGTGCAGATGAACAAGAGGAGGTAAATGTTGAGGAAATTTCCTTTGATAGATTCATGGGAAAGGTCAAGGGTAAAACCAAGAACCATTTTGTTTCTTTCTTGGAACAACTAGCAGAGGCTAGTGACTTTATTAAAACTCATGAAGAAACTATACCTATGTTACAAGGATATATTCATGACTATGCCGATGAGATAGTGGATCTTTCCATCGCTCTTGAGAAAGAGCAAGGTCTTCGTTTGGATCTTGAGGAGTCACACAACCGTGACCTTGCTAAATTACAAAAGGTTCATGATCATGCTCTTGTTCTTACTCGTGTGCTCCAATCCGAGAAGGTTGCACTTGGGGTTGACCTTGATAGACTCAAGGAAGAGTTTGCCACACTTGACAAGGCTCACAAGGCTTTGAAGAGTGTTCATGCTTCTTTAAAAGAGTCTCATGTTCAACTCCAAGTAAAACTCACTAAGGAAATAGCCACACGTTCTCCTTTTGTATTAATTGATAATGCCCATGCTACTAACCCATGTTGTTAGCATGTGCATCTTGCGGAAGAGAATGCCAAATTAAAAGAGCAACTTGAGAAAGGCCTTGTGGAATGCATCCAAGGTGAAAATAATCTTAATGAACTTTTAAGCAATCAAAAGGAAGTAGTTGCAAAGGAAGGAGTTGGGTTTGCACCCAAGTCCAAGAAGATCAAGACCAAATAACCCCCACCCCCCCCCACCCCACGCGCGCTTAAGGAAACCTTTATTAAAGCCGGGGAGGGTACTCATGAGAAGCATAAGGTCAAATCTAAGGGTGGTAATGCAAAAAAGTACAAAACCCTCCCTCCCAACAATGCCAATGATTTTAACCCATCTTATGTTTTATGTCGTGCTAGTGATGGAAAGATACAACTGATTCAAGGCAATAGTCTATCATTTGATAAAAAGACATCCATACTCAGGTTTACTAGAAAACAATCATGCCCTTACAAAATAATAATGATTGAATAATGCTATCCCTACAAAATCATATAGCCTGTCATGCTTGGTCTTCCTAGCATAAGGTATAAATCATGAGCACCCCGGTGTCAAATCAAGCAATTGGATCGTACTTTTTAACGCGCTTCAGCTTTTTATTAATCACTCAATACATGAGCGTGAACCCTAGATGTATCACTATGGGTGGAATAGAGCATGATGATAGGGGTAAATATTGGGAAGACAAATAATATAAGGAAGTCTCACATCGATGCGGCTAATCAACAGACTATGGAGATGCCCATCAATTGATATCAATGTGAGGAGTAAGGATTGCCATGCAACGGATGCACTAGGACGTATAAGTGTATGAAAGCTCAATATGAAAACTAAGTGGGTGTGCATAAAACTCTATAATGAAAAATTCCCAGTAGTATATGAAAGTGACAACGTAGGAGACTCTCCATATGAAAAACATGGTGCTGCTTTGAAGCACAAGTGTGGAATTAGCATGTCCCTTCTCTAATTTTTAAGTTCTTTATCTTTTTTTCTTTCTTTTTTTTATTTTTGTTCGGAGTCTCTGTTGGAAATATGCCCTAGAGGCAATAATAAATTGGTTATTATTATATTTTCTTGTTCATGATGATCATTCATTATCCATGCTAGAATTGTATTGATTGGAAACTCAAATACATGTGTGGATACATAGACAACACATTGTCCCTAGTGAGCCTCTGAAGGACTAGCTTGTTGATCAAAGATGGTCATGGTTTCCTGACCATAGACATGAGATGTCGTTTGATAATGGGATCACATCATTAGGAGAATAATGTGATGGACAAGACCCAAACTATGAACGTAGCATATGATCATGTTAGTTTATTGCTACTGTTTTCTGCATGTCAAAGTATCTTTTCCTATGACCATGAGATCATGCAACTCTCGGACACCGGAGGAATACCTTGTGTGTATCAAATGTCACAACGTAACTGGGTGACTATAAAGGTGCTCTATAGGTATTTCCGAAGGTGTCTGTTGGGTTCGCATGGATCAAGATTGGGATTTGTCACTCCTTGTGATAGAGAGGTATCTCGGGGCCCACTCGGTAATGCAACATCTCAACAAGACTTGCAAGCAATGTGACTAAAGATTTAGTCACGGTATTTTGTATTACAGAACGAGTAAATAGACTTGCCGGTAATGAGATTGAACTAGGTATAGAGATACCAATGATTGAATCTCGGGCAAGTGACATACCGATGGACAAAGGGAATAGTATACAGGATTAACTGAATCCTTGACATAGAGGTTCCACCAATGAAGATCTTCATAGAATATGTACGAGCCAATATGGGCATCCAGGTCCCAATAATGGTTACGGACCGGAGAGTGTCTCGGTCATGTCTACATAGTTCTCAAACCCACATGGTTTGCACACTTAAGGTTCGGTGACGTTTTCATATATTCGACTTATGTATGTTGTTAATTGAATGTTGTTCGGAGTCCCGAATGAGATCCCGGACGTAGTGAGGTGTTCCGGAATGATCCGGAGACGAATATTGATATATAGGAAGAAGGTATTTGGACCCTAGAATGGTTTCGGGCATTTCCGGTAGTGTGCCGGGAATGACGAACGGGTTTCGGGGGTCCATCGGGAGAAGTCCACCCACCCCAGGGGCCACATGGGCCTAAGAGGTGGCGCACCAGCCCTTAGTGGGCTGGGCAGCCAGCCCCAAAAGGCCCTTGCGCCAAGGAGGTGGGACTAGGCCAAGTGGGAGGGAATCCTACTAGGAGTAGGACTCCACCTCCCTTAGTGGAGGAGGATTCCTCTTCTCTTGGTGCGCCACACCTTTACCTTCCTCCTATATATACTAGAGGGGAGAGAGGGCAGCCAACACCTCAATCCAAGGCGCAATCCCTCTCCCTCCCTCTAGTTCGTTCTTCCTCTAGATTGGTTCGGCAGTGCATGATGTAGCCATGCCGGATCAGTTCCACCACCATCGCCGCCACGCCGTTAGGCTATCAGAGAACTCAGCTACCTCTCCGCTCCCTCTTGCTGGATCAAGAAGGTGGAGATCATCATCGAGTTGTATGTGTCCCAAACACAAAGGTGGCGTCCGTTCGGCACTAGATCGGGATGGATCGTGATGAGATCATGAGACGGATCGAGATGAGATCGCGGGATGGATCATGATGGAATCGCGGGACGGATTGCGATTTGGATCACGAAGATGTTCGACTAGATCAACCGCGTTATATACGCTTCCTCTTAGCGATCTACAAGGGTATGTAGATGCACTCTCCCCTCTCGTAGATGGTCATCACCATGGATAGATTTTCTGTGCGCGTAGGAATTTTTTTGTTTCCCATGCGACGTTCCCCAATAGTCTCGTCCCGACTTCTAGGGGAATCGTAGTCCCATCATCCTTTCCTCACTGGGACAATGCTCTAAAAATGAATAATGATGAGCATCACACTTCTATTTACTTACAACTCAATATTACAACTTGATACCTAGAAAAAAGTATGACTCTATATGACTGCCTCTGGAAGTGTACCAGGATGTGCAATAATCTAGCATAGCACGGACAAGCAATGGAAATATCATGCTAGCTATCTTATGATCATGCAAAGCAATATGAAAGTCATCAAAAACGGAAGCGGTGGAAGTTGCATGGCAATATATCTCGGAATGGATATGGAAATGCCATAATAGGTAGGTATGGTGGTTGTTTCGAGGAAGATATAATAAGGCTTATGTGCAACAGAGCGTATCATGTCATGGGTTTTGGATGCACCAGAGAAATTTTCCCCAATCCTCGAGGTGAGAATGGGCACTACACGATACCGAAGAGGCTAGCAAATATGTGGAGGTGAGAGTGTGTATATCCATGGATTCCCATTAGTCATAAAGAACACACATACTTATTGCAAGATTTTATTAACTCTCTCAAAGCAAGCACTACCCACATGCCCCGAGGGAGAAGGTTGGGAGGACTTAACAATCGCGCAAATCCGATTATAACAGCACAAAGGATTTCAATCAAGGATAAATTATGCTCCAACTTCATTGCATAACCAAAGACTACATGCTCCGAGAACTAGTGCACCCACATATTACTATCTTAATGTCGCAAAACTATTGCAGGGAATCAAACATATCATACTCAGTGATCTACAAGTTTTATGTACGAGTTTATGGAAAACCATGTAAATGACCAATTTATTTTGACTCTCTAAATAGGTATAAGTGAAGCATGAGAGTTTAATTCTTTCTACAAAATACCATGCTCTAATAAATATAAGTGAAGCAGAAGAGCATTCTACAAATAATGGTTTTCTATATGTAGAGAAACACGCAATCCAAACTTCAAATGATAAAAGTGAAGCACATGAAGCATTCTATAAAGCTATACTCAAAAGATAAAAGTCAAGTGCAATGAGCATTCTATAAATAAACCATGTACTATCTCATACCGGCATGGTGCATAAAATAAAAGTGAAAACTAAACACAAAAGACGCTCCAAGATTTACGCATATGACGTGGGATGCCTTCCGGGGCATCCACAAGCTTTAACTCTTGCCTCTCCTCCTTCTCCTCATATCGAGACCTCCTCGATCTTCGAACACTTCATCCACACAAAACTTAACAAAAAATCATGAGATCCATTAGTATACTAATGAAAATTACTACCTTAAGTACTTTTGCAAACCCATTCATATTTTGTTTTTGCATTATAGCTATTGTAATATAACTTCTCCATGGCTTATACCACCGATACAATCGATAGTTTCATCAAAACAAGAAAAACAATGCATCAAAAACAGGACAGCCTGTAGTAATATGAACATTTACTATACTTATGTAACTTTAAAAATTCTAAACAATTAGTAAGAAATAAATAATTTGCATAGCATTACTGTGTACGAATTTTAGAAACTTTCAATGTTCGAGTAAAAAACTTAAATTCATGCACTACAACCGAAGTTTCTATTTTTGCACCGCACATAGCAACAAGCAATCTAATCATCATAAAGGCAAATCTTGGCACATTACTTTTATAAAACAATGGATTTGTACAAGGGGATAATTATTTTTGTTAAAAAGGTTTCTATAATCGAGATTCACAAAGTTTCCATGGGCATGAACAAAGTTCAAGGACGTCCCCCACTTCAACGGTGTTTATCTTTCTCACTTTCACTTTTCTTTTTGAAAAGTTTTAGGTTCCCCTATATATATTCTTGTTTTTAAACTTTATAAAAGCACACAACAGAAATAAATGACTCTTTAAAACTTCCGGGTTGTCTCCCTGGTAGCGCTTTCTTTAAAGGCATTAAGCTAGGCATAAAGTGCTCAAGTAATTAATCCACCCGGATCCCAAGGTATATCAAAGCCAATTTTATTTAACAATGATTTGTAATTTAGTACTGAGCACAAAGCTAAATATATCATGCAATGAAAAGTCTAACTCTGTTCCTATGCATCGGAAAGAACAATTCATGCACATCAAGTAAAGGCCAATACATAGTATAAGCAGTTTCTTGCAATTTTATCGTGTTGGAACCATAAAGAGGTGGAGATATGTTCCTCTCTCATAATAATTGCAAGTAGGAGCAGCAAGCACATGCATATTATATCCACCAAAATTATCATGTGTAATGGTAAAATGCAACCCATCAATACAATCCTTAATGAGAGCAAACTTCTCCAAAATAGTGTAGTTGGGAGAATTCAAAAAGATAATAGGACTATCATGTGTGGGTGAAATAGCAACAACTTCATTCTTAACAAAAGGAACTATAGCAAGTTCATCTTCACAAGCATAATTCATATTGACATCTTGGCCACAAGCATATCAAGCATCAATTTCATCAAAAAGGGATATTTCAAAAGAATCAACAATATCATAGCAGTTATCATAGCATTCATCCTTCGGTAAGCACGAAGGGAAATTAAACAATGTATGAGTTGAAGAGTTACTATCATAAGAAGGTGGGCACGGGTAGCTAATCCGTTCTTCCTCCTTTTGTCCTTCACTGTCCTCATCATCTTTGTCTTCCAATGAGCTCACAGTTTCATCAATTTTTTTCTTCCATAGACTCATGCAAAATATTAGTATCTTCTTTCACAGTAGAGGAGTCCTAAATATATAGTTTAACACAATATTCGGGATATCGCTTCTCGTTAACTTATCGATCGACCCAAGATAAGAGATAAATGGGCTTATCGACCGATTTATTAATTTTATCGGTCGACTATTTATCGGTAAGGTTTTCAAGAAACCTTAGGTTTGCATATCATTGGGATCGATCAACATGGCAAACCCGTAAGCCATGTCATCCATATTCCACATGAGCGACCTGAGATGTACCATAAGAAGCCATATACACAAAAAGAAGGCATCAACCATGTATCAGACTACAAAAAACTCAACCAAAAAAAATCAAGAGCTAAATCGGTTGGGTCCGGGAGATTTATCGACGAATACGAGTCATATATCGGTTGTGAGACCGCTATATCGGTCAAACTGATAAATGCTGAAGATATTCACTTATCTTATCACTGTGACCCCGATAAGCGATAAATCGGCATATCGGCCAATATTTTGAACAAGGGTTTAACATAAGCATTAGAAGCATAGTTTTCATAGCAATATTTAAGTATGGCAAATTTTTCATATTTTTGAATTGTAGCATCATAATTTTCAATCAAAGAAGCAATTTCATAAGCACCCTTAACAGAAACAAATTCTTCAATTTGTTCAACATCATAATAATTATAAACACTTTAGCATAAGAAGATAAGATTCCATTATCACTAAACTCACATTTGTAGGGAAGGTGTTTCTTAGGTTCTTCAGAACAACAAGTAAGATCATATATTTCACATAAATTCCAAGCATAGCAATGCAAAGTATTAATATGATGCCATAAAAGCTTCCCTTTTGAGATAAGTGGTATTGCACATAATAAAAATGCTCATCTAATGATTCGCCCTCAACTAAACAAGTTGGGGTTTCAGCACGAGCACATAGGGATCGAAGATGATCCAAGTAAAAAAGCTTCAGCAATATGATAGATTTTGGGTGGTTCTTCAATCATTGTTTCGGTAGGTACAACTGATTTTTTTGGTATTTTGTGTTTCCTACCCATAACTACAGATAGAAAACAAGAACAAAACAAAAACTACTTAGTGATAAAGCTAACAAGCACACATGAGAATATTCACCCCATGCTATTGCTCCCCGGCAACAGCGCCAAAAAAAGGTCCAGATAACCCACAAATATAGGGGATTGTTTGTAGCCCTTCTTGATAAATAAGAGTGTTGAACCCAACAAGGAGCTAAAGGTAGAACAAATACTCCCTCAAGTTCTATCGACCATCGATAGAACTTTACGCACACTTAATGTTTGCTTTACCTAAAACACGAATAAAACTAGAAGTACTTTGCGAGAACAAAATTAGAAATAAATTGCAAGATAATAAATATAGTAGTGTACTAGCAAGCTTTTTGTAACACAAGAGAAGGATTTGTCCATAGGCAATTGACTACATTACTAGACCGATAGCAAGTTTTTATGTGGGAGAGGCCACTGCTAGCATGTCATCCCTTACTTGGAATTCTATGCACTTCTGATTGGAACTATTATCAAGCATTCATAACTACTAACGCTCATTGAGGCAAAACCCAACCATAGCATTACGATATATATTGGCCCCCCTTCAATCTCGTACGCATCAAGTTCTATGTTAGGAAGAAGTATGCTGTCACCCTTACCCTCCAATTTATAGTCCTATCAACATACAACTAACCCTACGGTGTGATCCACATGTGCGCGCATATGATGGGCGCCGAACGACAGCAACATATCCACAAGCAAATTACACCAATTATAGCAATTTAACCAAATAGCCCATAGGACAAAACATATCTACTCAAACATCATAGGATAGACACATATCGTTGAGAAATAGTATGTAGTGTTGAGCACCATGTTTAAGTAGAGAGTTACAGCGGGAAAAGAGTTGTTACACTACTGCATAGAGGCGGAGTGGGTTGGTCTTGACGGTGGCAAGATTGTTGATCTAGATCGCCATCACGCTCCTTTCGCCGGTGGCATTTTGGCACCACCAGAAGAGAGAGGAGAGAGAGAGACCCTCCTTCTAATATTTACATGGCCTCCCCTAGATGGGAGGAGAGTTCCCCCTCTGGTCCATGGACTTCATGGCGACACAGGGGCAGGAGCCCCTCCGAGATTGGATCTCCCTCTTTGTCATCTTCTAATATGCGTTTGTGTTTTGTGTCCCTTCATCGTTTCTTAAATTCCTGGAGATCTGTAACTCCGATCAGGCTAAAAAAATACACGATTTTTCCCATAAATTATCTTTCTTGCGCCCGAAGGAGAGCCACAACCGACTTATTGGGTGGCCACTAACCACCACCACGTGACAGGGGGTAGGGTCGCGCCCTCGTATCTAGTGGAGGCCATGGGCCTCCGTTGATGTTGATTCCACCTCCCAAAAATTATATATGTTCCAAAATAATTATCTGTAAATTTTTATCGTGTTTGTACTTTGTTTGAAATGGATATTGTGCGAAACAAAAACATGCAACAAATATGAACTAACAGTGGGCACTGGATAAGTAAGTTAGTCCCAATATTAATGTAAATGTAAAATGGTTCCAAAAGTATATGAAAGTTGTAGAACATTGGCATGAAACAATTAAAAATTATAGATGCGACGGAGATGTATCAACATCTTCAAGCTTAATTACTGCTCGTCCTCGAGTAGGTAAATGATAAAAAGATAATTTTTGATGTGGAATGCTACCTAACATAGTCTTGAACAAATGTCTAATCATGGCATGAATATTAAGATACAAGTGATTCAAGGCAATAGTCTATCATTTGACAAAAAGACATCCATACTCAAGTTTACTAGCAAACAATCATGTCCTTTCAAAATAACAATACTTGAAGAATGGTATCCCTACAGAATCATATAGCCTGTCATGCTTGGCCTTCCTAGCATAAGGTATAAATCATGATCACCCCGGTGTCAAATCAAGCAATTGGATCGTACTTTTTAACGCGGTTCAACTTTTTATTACTCACTCAATACATGAGCGTGAACCATGGATATATCACTATGGGTGGAATAGAGGGGTAAATATTGAGAAGAAGAAAATTATAAGGAATTCTCACATCGACGCGGCTAATCAACGGGCTATGGAGATGTCCATCAACTGATATAAATGTGAGGAGTAGGGATTGCCATGCAACGGATGCACTAAGAGCTATAAGTGTATGAAACCTCAATATGAAAACTAAGTGGGTGTGCATAAAACTTTGTAAGCAAAAATTCCCACTAGTATATGAAAGTGACAACATAGGAGACTCTCCATATGAAAAACATGGTACTACTTTGAAGCACAAGTGTGGAATTAGCATGCATCTTCTCTCTTTTCTCTCATTTTTATCTTTCTTTCTCTTTTTTCTTTCTTTTTTGTTTCTCTTTTTTTATTTTTGTTCGGAGTCTCATCGCGACTTGTGGTCAAGTCATTGTCTCCATCATCCTTTCCTCACTAGGACAATGCTCTAATAATAAATAAAGATGATCATCACACTTCTATTTACTTACAACTCGATACCTAGAACAAAGTATGACTCTATATGAATGCCTCTGGCAGTGTACGAGGATGTGTGTTCACCTAGCATAGCACGAAATTAAAAAATGGACAAGCCATGGAAATAGCATGCTATCTATCTTAAGGTCATGCAAAGCAATATGACAATGAATGCTCAAGTCATCAAAACGGAAGCGGTGGAAGTTGCATTGCAATATATCTCGGAATGGCTATGGAAATGCCATAATAGGTAGGTATGGTGGCTCTTTTGAGGAAGATATAATAAGGCTTATGTGCAACAGAGCGTATCATGTCACGGTGTTTGGATGCATCGGCGAAAGTTGCCCTGATCCTCGAGGTGAGAATGGTCAATGCATGGTACCGAAGAGGCTACAAAATATGTGGAGGTGAGAGTGCGTATATCCATGGATTCACATTAGTCATAAAGAACTCACATACTTATTGCAAGATTTTATTAGCTCTCTCTAAGGAAAGCACTACCCGCAAGCCCCAAGGGAGAAGGTTGGGAGGAGATAACCATCGCTCGACTCCGATTATAATAGCACAAAGGATTTCAATCAAGGATAAATTATGCTCAAACTTCATCGCATAACCAGAGACTATACATGCATACTTAGAGAATCAAAAAAATTAACATCAATATTATTACTAATCCACAATCATCAACTAGTGCACCCACATATTACTATCTTAATGTCGCAAAACTATTGCACGGAATCGAACATATCATACTCAGTGATCTACACGTTTTATGTACGATTTTATAACTAACCATGTAATTGACCAATTCCTTTTGACTCTAAATATATATAAGTGAATCATGAGAGTTTAATTCTTTCTACAAAATACCATGCTCTAATAAATATAAGTGAAGCATAAGAGCATTCTACAAATAACGGTTTTCTATATGTAGAGAAACAGGAAATCCAAATTTCAAATGATATAAGTGAAGCACGTGAAGCATTCTATAAAGCCATACTGAAAAGATATAATGAAATGCAATGATAATTCTATAAATAAACCATGGACTACATCATACCAGCATGTTGCATAAAATAAAAGTGAAAACTAAACACAAAATACGCTCCAAGATTTACGCATATCACGTGAACGAAACAAAGAAAAAAACATATCGATACGTGTTCAAGAAAGATGGGATGCCTTCCGGGGCATCCCCAAGCTTAGACGCTTGAGTCTCCTTGTATATTTACTTGGGGTGCCTTTGGAATCCCCAAGCTTCAACTCTTTCCTCTCCTCCTTCTCCTCATATCGAGACCTCCTCAATCTTCGAACACTTCATCCACACAAACCATAAAAGAAAACTCGTGAGATCCGTTAGTATAATAATGCAAATTACTACCTTAAGTAATATTTCAAACCCATTCATATTTTGTTTTTTCATCATACTTACTTTAATATAACTTCTACATGGCTTATACAACTGATACAATCAACAGTTTCATCAAAATGAGCAAAACAATGCATCAAAAACGGAATGTGTCAAAAAATGGACAACATGCAGTAATCTGAACATTGACCATAATTATGTAACTTTAAAAACTCTGAAAAATTATTAAGAAATAAATAATTTGCATATAATTAACTTTACAAATTTTAGAAACTTTTGATGTTCTAGTAAAACATGTAAATTCACGCATTGCAACCAAAGTTTTTGTTTTTGCACCAATATACCAACAAGCAATCTAATCATCCTAAAGGAAAATATTGGCACATTATTTTTATAATACAATGGATTTGTACAAGGGGATAATTATTTTTGTTGAAAAGTTTCTATAATCAAGATTCATGAAGTTTCCATGGGCATGAACAAAGTTTAAGGACGTCCCCCACTTCAATGGTGTTTGTCTTTCTCACTATCACTTTTATTTTTGAAAAGTTTTAGGACCCCTCTATATTTTTTGTTTTTAAACTTCATAAAACGACACAAAATAAATAAATGACACTTTGAAACTTCCGGGTTGTCTCGCTGGCAGCGCTTTCTTTAAAGCCATTAAGCTAGGCATAAAGTGCTCAAGTAATGGATCCACCCGGATCCCAAGGTATATCAAAGACAATTTTAATTAACAATGATTTGTAATTTAGTAGTGAGCACAAAGCAACATATATCCTGCAATGATAAAGTCTAACTCTCTTCCTATGCATCGGCATGTCATAAAAGAACAATTCATGCACATCAAGTAAAGGTTAATACATATTATAAGCAGTTCCTTGCAATTTTATTGTGTTGGAAACATAAAGAGGTGGAGATGTAGTTCCTCTCTCATAATAATTGCAAGTAGGATCAGAAATCACATGCATATTATATCCATCAAAATCATCATGTGTAATGATAAAATGTAACTCGTCAATATAATCCTTAATAAGAGCAAACTTCTCCGATATAGTTTAGTTGGGAGAATTCAAAATGATAATAGGACTATCATGTGTGGGTGAAATAGCAACAACTTCATTCTTAACATAAGGAACTATAGCAAGTTCATCTTCACAAGCATAATTCATATTGGCATCTTGGCCACAAGCATAGAAAGCATCAATTTCATCAAAAATGGATATTTCAAAAGAATCAACGGGATCATAGCAGTTATCATAGCATTCATCCTTTGGTAAGCACGAAGGGAAATTAAACAATGTATGAGTCGAAGAGTTATCTCATTAGAAGGTGGGCATGGGTAGCTAATCCGCTCTTCTTTCTTTTGTTCTTCACTCTCCTCATCATCTTTTTCATCCAACGAGTTCACAATTTCATGAATTTCTTATTCCATAGACTCCTGCAAAATATTAGTCTCTTCTTGGACAGTAGAGGAGTCCCAATATATAGCTTAACATAAGAATTAGAAGCATAGTTTTCATAGCAATATTTAAGTATGGAAGCAAATTCAGATTTGTAAAGAGTAGCATCATACTTTTCACTCAAAGAAGAAATTTCATAAGCACCCTTAAAAGCAAAAAAAATCTTCAAATTGTTCAGCATCATAATAACTATAAACACCTTTAGCATAAGAAGATAAGATTCCATTATCACTAAAATCACATTGGCAGGGAAGGTGTTTCTTAGGGTCTTCAGAACAACAAGTAAAATCATATATTTTACATAAATTCCAAGCATAACAATGCAAAGTATTGATATGATGCCATAAAAGTTTTCCTTTTTGATATAAGCAGTGTCGCACATAATAAGCATGCTCGTCTAATGATTTTCCCTTAACTAAATTAGTTGGGGTTTCAGCACGAGCACATAGGGATCGAAGATGATCCAAGTAAAAAGCTTGAGCAGTATGATAGATTTTGGTGGTTCTTCAACCATTGGCTCGGTAGGTACAACTATTTTGTTTGGTATTTTGCATTTCCTACACATAACTAAACATAGAAAACAAGAACAAAATAAAAACTACTTAGTGATAAAGCAAACAAGCACACACGAGAATATTCACCCCACGCTATTGCTCCCTGGCAACGGCGCCATAAAAAGGTCTTGATAACCCACAAGTATAGGGGGTCGTTTTTAGACATTTTTTATAAATAAGAGTACCAAAACCAACGAGGAGCTAAAGGTAGAACAAATGTTCCCTCAAGTTCTATCGACCACCGATACAACTCTACACACACTTAACGTTTGCTTTACCTAAAACGAGAATAAAACTAGAAGTAATTTGCGGGAATAAAATTAGAAATAAGATGCAAGATAATAAATATAGTAGTGTAGTAGCAAGCTTTTTGTAACACAAGAGAGGGACGTGTCCCTTGGCAATTGACTACGTTACTAGACCGATAGCAAGGTTTTATGTGGGAGAGGCCACTGCTAGCATGTCATCCCTTACTTGTAATTCTATGCACTTATTATTGGAACTATTAGCAAGGATCCGCAACTACTAACTTTCATTGAGGCAAAACCCAACCATAGAATTAAGATATATATTGGTCCCCCTTCAATCATGTATGCATCAATTTCAATGTTAGAAAGAAGTATTCTGTCACTCTTGCCCTCCGATGCATAGTCCTATCAAGATACAACTAACCCTATGGTGTGATCCACACGCGCGCTCATATGATGGGCACCAAAGGACAACAACATATCCATAAGCAAATTAAACCAATCATAGCAATTTCACCAATTAGCCCATAGGACAAAATGGATCTACTCAAACATCATAGGATAGCCACATATCATTTCGAAATAGTATGTAGTGTTGAGCACAATGTTCAAGTAGAGAGTTATGGTGGGAAAAGAGGTACTACATCGCTGCATAGAGGGAGAGAGAGTTGGTGTTGATGGCGACAAGATTGTTGATGTAGATCTTCGTTACGCTCCTTGCCCGACGGCACTCTGACGCCACTGGGAGAGAGGGAGTGAGAGCCCCCCCCCTCCTTATTCTTCTTCCTTGGCCTCCCTCCTAGTTGGGAGGAGAGTTCCCCTCTTGTCGGTGTTTACTCACAACATAAGCCATGGGTAGGCTAAAGATGGTGGGAACCAAGGTGGCACCGGAGGGCGCTAGGAACGAGGATGGTACAAGCATGGAACGCATGATGTACCCAGGTTCAGGGCTCTCCGTAGAGATAATACCCCTAATCCTGCCGGAGTGTATGATGTATGAATGGGACTACAGAGTGCTCCTGGAGCTCTATTGCGGAGGAAGAAGAAGGAGCTGCCAGCTCGCGTCTGCTCTCCTATGTGGGATGTGTGTATGCTGAGTTGACCGACCCTCTGTATGGAGGGGGTCGGGGGGTTTTATAGACGAACCCACCGACCTACAATATGGATAAAAGTACAAGAGTGGGACTCAGCTGGTGATACGTCTCAAACGTATCTATAATTTTTGATGGTTTCATGCTATTATCTTGTCTTCATTGTATGTTTTATGTATCTTTTTATATCTTTTTTGGGACTAACTTAATAATTCAGTGCCAAGTGTCAGTTCTTGTTTTTTTCGTGTTTTTGACTCTTTTCAGATTTGATTTTGGAACGGAGTCCAAACGGAATAAAAACCCCGAAATGATTTTTTCCCGAACGAAAGAAGACCAGGGAGCTTTTGGGCCAAGCCAGGTGGGCTCTAGGGAGCCCACAAGCCCCCACTCTGCCACCAGGGGGGAGGCGGCGGTGGCCAGGCTTGTGGCCTCCCTGGCCGCCTCCTGACCTAGGTCTTGCGCCTATGTATTGCCAAATATTCCGCAAAAAATCAGGGGAGCCTCGAAAATACTTTTCCGCCGCCGCAAGCTTCCGTTTCCGCGAGATCTCATCTGGAGACCCTTCCCGGCACCCTGTCGGAGGGGACTTTGGAGGTGGAGGGCTTCTTCATCATCATCATCGCCCCTCCAATGACTCGTGAGTAGTTCACTTCAGACCTACGGGTCCGTAGTTAGTAGATAGTTGGCTTCTTCTCTCTCTTGGATCTTCAATACAAAGTTCTCCATGATCTTCATGGAGATCTATCCGATGTAATCTTCTTTGGCGGTGTGTTTGTCGAGATCCTATGAATTGTGGACTTGTGATCAGATTATCTATGATATATATTTGAGTCTTTGCTGATTTCTTATATGCATGATTTGATATCCTTGTAAGTCTCTCCGAGTCTTGGGTTTTGTTTGGCCAACTAGATCTATGATTCTTGCAATGGGAGAAGTGCTTGGTTTTGGGTTCTGCCATGTGGTGACCTTTCCCAATGACAGTAGGGGCAGCAAGGCACACATCAAGCATTTGCCATCAAGGGTAAAAAGATGGGGTTTTTATCATTGGTTTGAGATTATCCCTCTACATCATGTCATCTTGCTGAAGGCGTTACTCTGTTCTTATGGACTTAATACACTAGATGCATGCTGGATAGCGGTCGACGTGTGGAGTAATAGTAGTAGATGCAGAAAGTATCGGTCTACTTGTTTCGGACGTGATGCCTATAGAAATAATCATTGCATAGATATCGTCACGACTCTGCACAGTTCTATCAATTGCTCGACAGTAATTTGTTCACTCAACGTCTACTTGCTTTCATGAGAGAAGCCACTAGTAAACACTACGGCCCCCGGGTCTATTCACATCCATCGTTTACATCTCCGCTTTTACTTTGCTTTATTACTTTGTTGCTTTCAGTTCTCACTTGGCAAACAATCTATAAGGGATTGACAACCCCTTCATAGCGTTGGGTGCAAGCTTTTGTGTTTGTGCAGGATCTTGAGATACTCTTCCGCCAGATTGATACCTTGGTTCTCAAACTGAGGGAAATACTTACCATCGCTGTGCTACATCACCCTTTCCTCTTTGAGGGAACACCAACGCAAGGCTCCAAGGCCAAGGGGGAAATCCTTTGCATACTTGCCTAGAAAGTCCCTTAAGGCGTAGCCGTAGCTGAAGGATTCCTGGTGCCGTCAACACAACTACTTCCTAGCACTGTTGCCGGGGATCTTTTTGAGGTAGCAGAAGTATTTCCGGCACCGTTGCAAGGGATACACAGCAGAACAATCAGAAGTATTTCTGGCGCCGTTGCCGGGGACGAGAAATCAAGATCTATCCAAGTAGGTCTCACAAACTCTTCTCTTGCATTTACTTTTGTTGCCAGTTGCCTCTCGTTTTCCTCTCCCCCACTTCACATTTGCCGTTTTCATTTGCCTTTCTCCTTCGCCGTTTTCTTTTGCCTTTTTTCGTTCGCCCTTTTCTCTCGCTTGCTTTCTGTTCGCTTGTGGGCCATGTGCCCTCAATATGCTTGCATCTTCGCTTGCTGAAAATCTAGTGATATGGATCCTCATCCACTTGCTGGTCTCTTTAAGAGACCCACTCGTGTGGAACAAATTGCTAGCGAGTTGAGGGCAATTGACTATTTCTTTGGAGTTTTGCGTAAGATGCGTGAATCTAAAAATTGTGAGGAATAAATTAATGAAGTGATTCATGACGGCTCCTTGGATGAAAAGCATAATTGCAATGATTTCACTATAAATCCTATTAGTGACAATCATGCTAAAAATATGCAAAACCCTAAGCTTGGGGATGCTAGTTTTGCTTTGTCTACTACTTGTTGCAATAATCATGATTGGGGTGATGATCTTTCTTATGATCTTGAAAATTTGTTCAAACCTCATGATGAATATGATATTTGCAACAATACTGAAAGTGGGATTGGAGAAGTCATGACTTTATTTGATGATAATCCCACTATTTTTGAAGAGCGACAACTTTGCATGCATGTAGATCATCAAAAGAATATCCCATGGGATAGCTATATTGTTGAATTTGAATATGATCCCACATGTAATTGCTTTGAGAGAGGAAAATATTTTAGTACAAACTTTCATGTTACCAAATTACCTCTCGTTATGTTGAGATTGCTATTGTCTCTTTCTTCTTCCTTGCATATGGCAACTATTGGTTGTCTTGACAATCTGTTTTCCTATAAAATTCCTATGCATAGGAAGTATGTTAGACTTAGATGTGGTTTTCACATGCTTTAGGATGCTCTCGTTGTGCTTCAATTCTTGTCTTTTGTGAGAGCATCACCGAATGCCTAGCTAAGGGCGTTAAACGATAGCGCTTGTTGGGAGGAAACCAACGAATCTATCTTTTTTCTTTCTGTTTTGTGTTTTCCACACTTTCATAATTCTGTTATGATTGTGTTTTTTGTGTTTCTTTTTGGGTTTGTGCCAAGCAAAACCGTTATGATTAGTCTTGGGGATGATCGTTTGGTCGTGCTGGAAAAGACAGAAACTTTCTGCTCACGAAAAGAATTTTCATTTTGTTTCTGTAAGAGATTTGAGTTGATTCTTTTTGCTGCTGATTGCTACGCAAATTATTTAGACTGTCGTAATTTTTCAGAATTGTTGAAGTACCAGAGGTATATGAAACATACACATTGCTACAGACTGGTCTGCTGTTAACAAATTCTGTTTTTGTTGTGTTGGTTGCTTATTTTGATGAAACTATGGATAGTATCGGGGGGTATTAGCCATGGAAGATTGAAAGTACAGTAACCCAACATCATCACAAGTAGAATTTAAGTTTGCTACAGTACCTAAGGAAGTGGTGGTTTGCTTTTTTGTACTAATGTTATCACGAGTTTCTGTTTAAGTTTCGTGTTGTGAAGTTTTCAAGTTTTGGGTGAAATTCTTATGGACAAAGAGATAAAGAGTGGCAAGAGCTCAAGCTTGGGGATGCCCAAGGCACCCCAAGAGATTCAAGGATGTCGTAAAAGCCTAAGCTTGGGGATGCCCCGGGAAGGCATCCCCTCTCTCGTCTTCAATCCATCGGTAACGTTACTTGGGACTATATTTTTATTCACCACATGTTATGTGTTTTTGCCTGGAGCGTCTTGTATCATAGGAGTCTTTTATTTTTGTTGTGTCACAATCATCCTTGCTGCACACCTAGAGAGAGAGACATGCACACACCGTGATTTTGTCGAGCTTCACTTATATCTTTTGGTAGACAATTCAGCTCACATGTGCTTCACTTATATCTTTTGAGCTAGATACTTTTGGTCTATGTGCTTCACTTATATATTTTAGAGCGCAGCGGTGCGTGGCTTGGTAGTTGATATATGCTTTGAAAGTAGTCTCAAAAGGGGTAGTTATCCAAAGGGATACGAAAACTTCCACCTTCATGTGCATTGAATGGTTAGAGAAGTTTGATTCACCTCAATTAGTTTTGAGTTGTGGTTATGGTAATATTTAAGTCATGCTAGTAAGGTGTTGTGGATCTAGAAATACTTGTGTTGAAGTTAGTGATTCCCGTAGCATGCACGTATCGTGAACCGCTATGTGATGAAGTCTGAGCATGATTAGTATATTGATTGTCATCCTTTGCGTGGCGGTCGGGATCGCGTGATGGTTTATACCTACCAACCCTTCCCCTAGGAGTATGCGTTGAATGCTTTGTTTCGATTACTAATAAAACTTTTGCAACAAGTATATGAGTTCTTCATGACTAATGTTGAGTCCATGGTTTAGATGCATTTTCACCTTCCACCATCACTATCTTCTTAGTGTCGTGCAACTCTGCCAGTGCACAAAAACCACCATTAGCCTCCCTCAAAACAGCCACCATACCTACCTACTATGGCATTTTCAAAGTCATTCCGAGATATATTGCCATGAATTACCACCATCATATGTGCCACCACGTCTACATTGCCTTTGCACGATCGTAAGATAGCTAGCAAGATGTTTCCATTGATGTCTATGACATGCTAGATCATTGCCACGGTACACTACCGAAGGCATTCCGTATAGAGTCATCGTTGCTCTAAGTTTTGAGTTGAAAGTGTGATGATCATCATTATTGGAGCATTGTCCCATGTGAGGAAATAAAAGAGGCCAAAGAAGCCCATAAAAAAAGTGGCCAAAGATACCACCAAAATAAAAATAAAAAAATGAGGGAAAAAGAGAGAAGGGACAATGCTACCATTTTTTTCCACACTTGTGCATTTTGAGCACCATGATCTTCATAATTGAGAGTCTCTCATTTTGTCACCACCATATAGCTAGTGGGAAATTCTAATTATATAACTTGGCTTGTATATTCCAATGATAGGCTTCCTCAAAATTGCCTTAGGTCTTCGTGAGCAAGCAAGTTGGATGCACACCCACTAGTTTTATTTAAGAGCTTTCACATACTTGTAGCTCTAGTGCATCATTTGTATGGCAATCTCTACTCATTCACATTGATATCTATTGATGAGCATCTCCACAGCTCATTGATATGCCTAGTTAATGTGACTATCTTCTCCTTTTTGTCTTGCAACCTCCACCATATTCCACACCATCTATAGTGCTATAACCATGGCTCACGCTCATGTATTGCGTGAGGGTTGAAAATGTTTGAGAAAGTAAAGGTGTGAAACAATTACTTGGCTGATACCGGGGTTGTGCATGATTTAAATTCGTTCTGCAATGATGATAGAGCATAGCCAGACTATATGCTTTTGTAGGGATAACTTTCTTTTGGCCTTATTATTTTGAAAGTTCATGATTACTTTGCTAGTTTGCTTGAATTATTATTGTTTCCACGTCAATAGCAAACTATTGTTTTGAATCTAATGGATCTGAACATTCACGTCACATAAGAGGAATTACAAAGGACACATATGCTAGGTAGCATGAAAGAATCAAAAATTCATTCTTATCACTTCCCTACTCGAGGACGAGCAGGAGTTAAGCTTGGGGATGCTTGATACGTCTCAAACGTATCTATAATTTTTGATGGTTTCACGTTGTTATCTTGTCTTCTTTGTATGTTTTATGTATCTTTTTATATCTTTTTTGGGACTAACTTATTAATTCAGTGCCAAGTGCCAGTTCCTGTTTTTTCCGTGTTTTTGACTCTTTTCATATCTGATTTTGGAACAGAGTCCAAACGGAATAAAAACCCCGAAATAATTTTTTCCAAACGAAAGAAGACGAGGGAGCTTTTGGGCCAAGCCAAGTGGGCTCGAGGGAGCCCACAAGCCCCCACTCCGCCACCAGGGGGAGGCGGCGGTGGGCAGGCTTGTGGCCTCCCTGGTCGGCCCCTGATCTAGGTCTTGCGCCTATATATTCCCAAATATTCCGCAAAAAATCAGGGGAGCCTCAAAAATACTTTTCCGCCGCCGCAAGCTTCCGTTTCCGCGAGATCTCATCTGGAGACCCTTCCCGGCACCCTGCCGGAGGGGACTTTCGAGGTGGAGGCCTTCTTCATCATCATCATCGCCCCTCCAATGACTCGTGAGTAGTTCACTTCAGACCTACGGGTCCGTAGTTAGTAGCTAGATGGCTTCTTCTCTCTCTTGGATCTTCAATACAAAGTTCTCCATGATCTTCATGGAGATCTATCCGATGTAATCTTCTTTGATGGTGTGTTTGTGGAGATCCGATGAATTGTGGACTTGTGATCAGATTATCTATGATATATATTTGAGTCTTTGCTGATTTCTTATATGCATGATTTGATATCCTTGTAAGTCTCTCCGAGTCTTGGGTTTTGTTTGGCCAACTAGATCTATGATTCTTGCAATGGAAGAAGTGCTTGGTTTTGGGTTCTGCCATGTGGTGACCTTTCCCAGTGACAGTAGGGGCAGCAAGGCACACAATCATTGGTTTGAGATTATCCCTCTACATCATGTCATCTTGCCGAAGGCGTTACTCTATTCTTATCGACTTAATACACTAGATGCATGCTGGATAGCGGTCGACGTGTGGAGTAATAGTAGTAGATGTAGAAAGTATCGGTCTACTTGTTTCGTACGTGATGTCTATAGAAATAATCATTGCATAGATATTGTCACGACTCTGCACAGTTCTATCAATTGCTCGACTGTAATTTGTTCACCCACCGTCTACTTGCTTTCATGAGAGAAGCCACTAGTAAACACTACGGCCCCCGGGTCTATTCACATCCATCGTTTACATCTCCGCTTTTACTTTGCTTTGTTACTTTGTTGCTTTCAGTTCTCACTTGGCAAACAATCTATAAGGGATTGACAACCCCTTCATAGCGTTGGGTGCAAGCTTTTGTGTTTGTGCAGGATCTTGAGATACTCTTCCGCCAGATTGATACCTTGGTTCTCAAACTGAGGGAAATACTTACCATCATTGTGCTACATCACCCTTCCCGCTATGAGGGAACACCAACGCAAGGCTCCAAGGCCACGGGGGAAATCCTTTGCATACTTGCCTATGAAGTCCCTTAAGGCGTAGCCGTAGCTGAAGGATTCCTGGTGCCGTCGACACAACTACTTCCTGGCACCATTGCCGGGGATCTTTTTGAGGTAGCAGAAGTATTTCTGGCGCCGTTGCAAGGGATACACAGCAGAACAATCAGCTGGCAGCCTCGCCGGCTCGCCAGGGGGCCCACGGGGGTCTTGTCTTGTCGCTCGAGGGGCCCGCCGACTGCGAGGTCCTGTCTGGCTATGGGACCCGCCGGCTAGCTAGTAAGGATCTCGCGTAAGGTTGACATAGGACACGTGTGGTACGTTCGGCGTCGTCCAGCGAGAATCGTCATGGGCACACAGTACGGTCGTCTCCACTGTTCCCACGCCGTGCAGTAATGGAGTGGGAGTTTGATGGGCCGACACTATGCAGGGTGATGGATCGGAGCCAGAGGAGGTGAGCGGCGTGGCCGCCGACCCTGTACCTGTCTTGCACCCCGATCCAGTACCTTTGCTAATGTGTAGCTTCCTTTAACTGTAGGGTCTCGTCATGACCTACGGTCTGATGTGACTTGAGCTCCCTAGCTGGCTAGTCGCTTGACTAGCCGGCGTGGGTACGGCCGCCTCGCCTCTAGCCGGCCGGCCTGGGCTTGACGGCCAGAGGGAGGTAACTATCTCGCCTCTAGCCGACACGTACTTCCTGGTCGGCCAGAGAGTTGGCCGTCTCGCCCCCAGCTGGCAGGTGCTTCCTAGCCGGCCAGGGGGACTTGGGCTTTGCAGAATGGTTCTTGCTATTCCTTCTTGGTTGAAAGAAAAGGAGTAGGCCTGATGAGCCTACCCCAGGGTTATCGCCCCGACAGTAGTCCCCGAAGCAGGGGAGGCCCGCCGCCTTGGAGCGGGTGGCCTCGCCGGCTTGAGTTGTTTGCTGTTGAATTCCTGCCGCCGCCTGGTAGGAGACGTCGGCTCGGAAGCGGGATGGCTTCCAAGCGACGCCTCGGCTTTGTCGTAGGTTGCACAAATTGCGCCACGTGCCAGGCCCGTCCTGACGTGATGATGGATTGCTCAGATGACAGGACTAGGCCTGAGCCCTGGGTCCCGCCACGACGCCCCCTCGGCCCCCGTGCGGAGGATCCTCTACGGATTTAATCCACGACGGTTGGGTCTTAGGAGTCGTAATGCCTCCGTAATAATCGGAGATGATGGGACCGGTGCGCACCGGATCCCCTCCCCACGATCTATCATGGGGTTTAAATGGGGTGCGGGGGTACCGAGGAGGCCATTCGCCCCCCTCTCGCCACGCACTTGCGCTCCCTCCTTCCCTAAGCTCGGAGAAAGAGAGAGTCCCGTCTTCTTCTTCATCTTCGCCGTCGCGCAGACCGTCGTCGCCTCCCCTTCGAGCTCTCGCCGCTCGCCGCCATGTCGAGGAGCTCTTCCAAGAAGGGCCAGCACAACGGTGCCTGGCTCGGCAGCGACATCTGCGCCGAACACATCGACGCACTCTGCCATCGCCGAATGCTGCCTCCGGCCTCCCTCGTGGCCATGCGGATCCCCGACCGAGAACGCCCCAATGCCGCAGGAGGGAGAAGTAGTCGTGTTCGATGAACATTTCTACAGAGGCTTCGGGCTCCCGGGGAGCACCTTCTTCTCCAACTTACTCACCTTCTTCGGCTTGCAGCCGCACCATTTGGCGCCAAACGCCATCCTTCAGCTCGCCTCGTTCGTTGTCCTATGCAAGGGCTTCCTGGGGATCGAGCCCCGCCTCGACCTCTGGCAGAGTCTGTTCTTCTTCAAGCAGCAGTCCATTAAGATGGACAAGGCCGAGGTGGAGAAGCTCGATGGCCCTCGCCCGATGACCCCGTGCGGCGCGGCACTGGTGCATCATCGGACGAAGTGTGGCTTCCCCCAGATGCCTCTCCAAGACTCCATCAAGCAGTGGCAGAGGGGCTTCTTCTATGTGAAGAACGTCAGCCCCTCCCGCGATGCCATCAACATGCCCCCCTTCGCCATCGAGCCACCGATGGCGAAGAAGAACTGGCAAGCCAAGTACCCGAAGCCAATTGCCGAGGTAGCGCAGATAAGCGTCTACCTCGAAAGCCTGAAGGCTCGCAGCCTTCTGGGCCGCAACCTGCTCACTACCATGATGACCCGCCGAATCCTGTCGCTGCAGAGACGGCCTCATCTGATATGCTAGATGAGCGGCCAGTACGATCCCTGTCGGCTCTCCACCAAAAACTTTCATGTCGGCGTGGTGGCGAAGAACGTGAACCATATCTCCTCCGCCAACATGAATGAAGGAGGAGACTGGGAATGGGGGTTGGTCCCTTACGACAGAGTCCATCCTCTCCCAATGGTGAGTATCCTCTCCGATCTTGTTTTTTCTTTGTCTTTTTGAAACTGTTGTTTCCTCTCTTGAGCCGGCTACACATTTTATTGTCGTAGCTGTTTGAGAACCTGCAAAGGCTCAACCCGCTGGCTCCCGACATAGAGACGTCAGACCCCTTGGAGATTGAAGACGAGGGTATGATCAAGTCGTGGGATGCCGTCTCGGAGGAGGCACTGGAGTCGGAGGGCTCCGAGCCGTTTGGTGAGCACCTGAGGCCTCCCCTTGTTGACTGGACGGACGATGATGAGACGCCGCCTTCTTCATATGATGCAGCCTTCGAGGAAGACACCGAGGAGGTGGAGGAAGTCACCATCCCTCCCCAGACACGAGGCCGCCGCCATGCTAGCGAGACGGTCGTGCCTGGCGAGGTGGCCAGGAGCAAGGGCAAGGGTGCCACAACCTTCAAGCCGGCCCCCAAGCGCGTTGCGCCAGGACCTCCAGCCGGAGGACGAGCAGGCGGCGCCAAGAAGCGTCGAGCCAGCGCCAGCAGGAAGCAGGTGCCTGTTGTGGCGGGGTAAGAGTCCTTCATTGTCTCTTCTTGTTTTGCCGTGCGAGGATAGGATCCTCAAATTGTGCCTGACAGGGAGGCAGAAGACGTGGGGGAAGAAACCGCCTCCGCCGCCGAGTGAGCCGGCTGGGCAGCGGCTGACGCTGCCCAGAAGGCTCTGGATGATGAATCGGCCCTTCGCTGGGAAGTGGCAGTGAAGAAGATGGTCGCAGGCCAATCTCAGCCAAGCCGGGCTGGAAGCCCAAGGAGAAGCGCACGAAGGCTAGACATGACCCCTCCAAGCGAACTCGTGTGGAGGAGCCAGCTAGCGAGGCGGCTCCGAGGTGCACCCAGGGAACCGAGGCGGCCAAGCCTCCCAAGCCGACCGTCTCCACACCTGCGGACCTCGAGGTGATCCAGACAAGCGGAGGCCGAAGTAGGCGATGCGTCGGAGCTGAACCTGGAGGCGCCAGAGGTGACCATGGATGCGCCGGAGGCGGCCGATCCACCCCCAACTGCAGAGATGGCGCTGACCGGAACGTCCACGGAGCCGGCCACCAACCAGCCACCTGGAGTTGGCGCCATCATCATGACTGATACGTCTCCAACGTATCTATAATTTTTGATGGTTTCATGCTATTATCTTGTCAAACTTTGGATGTTTTGTATGCCTTTTATATCTTTTTGGGGAATAACTTATTAACTCAGTGCCAAGTGCCAGTCCTATTTTTTCGTGTTTTTGACCCTTTTCAGAGGAGGATTTTAAACGGAGTCCAAACGGAACGAAACTTCAAAAATATTTTTTTCGAAACAGAAGACGTTCGAGGAACTTGAGAACCAAGGCAGGGGGGCACCAGGGACCCCACAAGCCCCCTAGCAGCGGCCAGGGGGGCCGCGCCTCCCAGGCTTGTGGGCTCCCTGAGCCTCCTCTGCCCTAGGTTTTTTCGCCTATATATTCACAAAAATTCCAGAAAAAATCAGGAGATCATCAAAAGTACTTTTCCGCCGCCGCAAGCTTCTGACTCCGCAAGATCCCATCTGGGGCACGTTCTGGTGCCCTGCCGGAGGGGGGATTCGAACACAGAGGGCTTCTTCATCAACACCATGACCTCTCCGATGATGCGTGAGTAGTTCACCATAGACCTATGGGTCCATAGCTAGTAGCTAGATGGCTTCTTCTCTCTCTTGGATCGTCAATACAAAGTTCTCCATGATCTTCATGGAGATCTATCCGATGTAATCTTCTTTTGCGGTGTGTTTGTCGAGATCCGATGAATTGTGGATTTATGATCAGATTATCTATGAATCTTATTTGAGTTTCTTCTGATCTCTTATATGCATGATTTCATATCCTTGTAATTCTCTTCGAGTTGTGGATTTTGTTTGGCCAACTTGATCTATGATTCTTGCAATGGGAGAAGTGCTTGGTTTTGGGTTCATACCGTGCGGTGACCTCACCCAGTGAAAGAAGGGGCAGCGAGGCACGCATCGTTTTGTTGCCATCAAGGGTAAAAAGATGGGCGTTTCATCATTGGTTTGAGTTTATCCCTCTACATCATGTCATCTTGCTTAAGGCGTTACTCTGTTCGTCATGAACTCAATACACTAGATGCATGCTGGATAGCGGTCAATGTGTGGAGTAATGGTAGTAGATGCAGAAAGTATCGGTCTACTTGTCTCGGACGTGATGCCTATATGTATGATCATTGCCTTAGATATCGTCATGACTTTGCGTGGTTCTATCAATTGCTCGACAGTAATTTGTTCACCCACCATAATATGTGCTATTTTGAGAGAAGCCTCTAGTGAACACTATGGCCCCTGGGTCTACTTCACACCATATTTTCAGCCTTACTCTTTTACTTCGTTACACTTTCCGCCTTCAGATCTCACTTTGCAATCAATCTTGAAGGGATTGACAACCCCTTTATAGCGTTGGGTGCAAGGTCTTTTGTGTTTGCGCAGGTACTCTGGATTTGATGAGATTCTCCTACTCGGTTGATACCTTGGTTCTCAAAGTGAGGGAAATACTTACTGCTCTTGTGCTGCATCACCCTTTCCTCTTCAAGGGAAAAACCAACGCAAGCAAGTCTCCGTCAACGTGTCAATTTCTGGTGCTGTTGTTTGAGAAGTAGCACAAGGATTTCTGGCGCCATTGCCGGGGAGGATCATGTCAAGGACTCATCCAAGTAAGTGTCGCAAACTCATCTCTTGCATTTACTTTATTGCCTCTCATTTTCCTCTCCCCCACTTCTGAAAAACAAAAATTACAAAAATATTTGCCTTTTTTGGTTGCCTTTCCTTTGCTTGTGTGCTATGTGCCTTCAATATGCTTGCATATTCGCTTTCTGAAAATCTATTGATATAGATCCTCATCCACTTGCTAATCTCTTTAAGAGATCCAATTATGTTGATCCAATTGCTAGTGAGTTGAGTGCACTCGACTTTCTCTATGGAGTTTTGCTTGAGATGCGTGAATCTGAAAATCGTGATGAAGAAATTCATGAAGTGATTCACGAGGGCTCCTTGAATGAAAAGCATGATTGCAATGATTTCCATATAAATTCTATTGATGACAATCATGCTAAAAATATGCAAAACCCTAAGCTTGGGGATGCTAGTTTTGCTATGTCCACTACTTTTTGCAATGATATTTGCAATAGTATTGAAAGTGGGTTTGGAGAAGTCATGACTTTAGTTGATGACAATCCCACTATTTTTGAAGAGCGTCAACTTTGCATGCATGTGGATCATGAAAAGAATATCCTTTGTGATAGCTATTCTGTTGAATTTGGTTATGATCCCACATGTAATTGCTATGAGAGAGGAAAATATTGTGGTAGAAACTTTCATGTTACCAAATTACCTCTCGTTATGTGGAGATTGCTATTGTCTCTTTCTTCTTCTTTGCATATGGCAACTATTGGTTGTCTTGACAATCTGTTTTCCTATAAAATGCCTATGCATAGGAAGTATGTTAGACTTAGATGTGATTTTCACATGCTTTATGATGCTCTCATTGTGCTTCAATTCTTGTCTTTTGTGTGAGCATCATTGATTTATCAATGCCTAGCTAAGGGCGTTAAACAATAGCGCTTGTTGGGAGGCAACCCAATGAATTTATCTTTTCTTTTTTGCTTTTTGTTTTGTTGCGTCCACACTATCATAATTCTGTTATGATTGTGTCTTTTTTGTTTCTTTTTGTGTTTGAGCCAAGCAAAACCTTTATGACTGGTCTTGGTGATGGTTATTTGATCCTGCTCGAAAAAGACAGAAACTTTTCGCTCACGATATTATTTTTCATTTTTATTCAGAAAAAGATTTTGAATTGATTCTTTTTACTTCTGGTTGATATGCCTTTTTCCCAGGCAGTAGTAATTTTTCAGAATTTTGGCGGTACAACAAGTATACGAAGTATACAGATTGCTACGGACTGGGCTGTTTTTGACGGATTCTGTTTTTGTTGACTTGGTTGCTTGTTTTGATGAAACTATGGATAGTATCGGGGGGTACTAGCCATGGAAATGTGAGAATACAGAATCTGACACCAATATAAATAGAAATCAAGATTGCTACACTACCTAAAGAGGTGGTAGTTTGTTTTCTTGTGCTAATGTTATCACGAGTTTCTGTTTAAGTCTTGTGTTGTGAAGTTTTCAAGTTTTGGGTGATGTTCTCATGGACAAAGAGATAAGGAGTGGAAAGAGCTCAAGCTTGGGGATACCCAAGGCATCCCAAGCCAAACTGAAGGACACCCAAAAAGCCTAAGCTTGGGGATGCCCCAGGAAGGCATCCCCTCTTTCGTCTTCAATCCATCGGTAACATTACTTGGAGCTATATTTTTATTCACCACATGATATGTGTTTTGCTTGGAGCGTCTTGTATAGTAGGATTCTTTTCTTTTTGTTGTGTCACAATCATCCTTTCTGCACACCTTTTGAGAGAGACATGCACTCATCGTGATTTTGCTAGAATGCGCATCGTGCTTCACTTATATCTTTTGAGCTAGATAATTTTGCTCTATGTGCTACACTTAGATCTTTTAGAGCACGGCAGTGCGTGACTTGGTAGTTGGCTTGTAATATGAAAGTAGTCCCAAAGGTGATAGGTACCCAAAGAGGATACAAAAACCTCCATCTTCATGTGCATTGAGTAGAACGAGAAGTTTTGATTCCTCTCAATTAGTTTTGAGACGTGGATTTGGTAATACTAAGAGTTATGTTAGTAGGGTGTTGTGAACCTAGAAATACTTGTGTTGACATTAGTGATTCCCGTAGCATGCACGTAGGGTGAACCGCTATGTTAGGAAGTTGGAGCATAATTGATCTATTGATTGTCATCCTTTGTGTTGAGGTCGGGATCGCGCGATGGTTAACACCTACCAACCCTTCCCCTAGGAGCATGCGTTTAGCACTTTGTTTCGATTACTAATAAAAACTTTCACAACAAGTATGTGAGTTCTTCATGACTAATGTGAGTCCATGGTATAGATGCACTTTCACCTTCCACCATTGCTAGCCTCTTGAGTACCGTGCAACTTTCGCCGGTACACAAACCCACCATATTCCTTCCTCAAAACAGCCACAATACCTACCTACTATGGCATTTTCATAGCCATTCCGAGATATATTGCCATGCAACTCCCACCGTTCCGTCTCATGACTTGTGTCATCACTCTCATATTGCCATTGCATGATCGTAAGATAGCTAGCGAGATGTTTCTACGTCATACGCCAAGCTAGATCGTTGCACATCCCGGTACACTGCCGGAGGCATTTCGTATAGAGTCATCATTGTTCTGAGCTTTGAGTTGTGAGCAAATAAATGTGTGATGATCATCATTATTAGAGCATTGTCCCATGATAGGAAATAAAAAAAATATCCCAAAGAGCCCAAATAAAAAAAAGAGAAAAAAGAGAGGCCCAAGATCCCAAATAAAAAAACAGAAAAAGAGAGAAGGGATAATGCTACTATCTTTTTCCACACTTGTGCTTCATAATAGCACCATGTTCTTCATGATTGAGAGCCTCTCGTTTCGTCACCACCATATGCTAGTGGGAATCTTTATTATATAACTTGGCTTGTATATTCCCATGATGGGCTTCCTCAAATTTCCCTAGGTCTTCGTGAGCAAGCAAGTTGGATGCACACCCACTAGTTCTCCTTTTGAGCTTTCACATACTTATAGATCTAGTGCATCCTTTGTATGGAAATCCCTACTCATTCACATTGATGTGTATTAATGGGCATCTCCATAGGCCTTTGATACGCTGAGTCAATGTGACCATCTCCTCCATTTTATCTCACAACCACCACCACACTCTATTCCACCTACAGTGCTATATCCATGGCTCACGCTCATGTATTGCGTGATATTTATAAAAAGTTTGAGAAAGAAAGAGTGCGAAAACAATTACTTGGCCAATACCGGGGTTGTACATAATTTAAATTAGTTGTGTGGGGGATGATGGAGCATAGCCAGACTATATGATTTTGTAGGGATAACTTTCCTTGGCCTTGTTATTTTGAAAGTTCATGATTACCTTGCTAGTTTCCTTGAAGTATTATTGTTTTCATGTAAATAGCAAACTATTGTTTTGAATCTTACGGATCTGAACATTCATGTCACATGAAAGAAGTTACAAAGGACAACTATGCTAGGTAGCATTCCACATCAAACATTCTGTCTTTATCACTTCCCTACTCAAGGACGAGCAGGAGTTAAGCTTGGAGATGCTTGATACTTCTCCAACATATCTATAATTTTTTATGGTTTCATGCTATTATATTGTCAAACTTCGTATGTTTGGTATGCCTTTTATATCTTTTTTGGGACTAACTTATTAACTCAGTGCCAAGTGTCAGTTCCTGTTTTTTCGTGTTTTTGACCCTTTTCACATGAGGATTTTAAACTGAGTCCAAAAGGAACGAAACTTCCGAAAAGTTTTTTCCGAAACAGAAGATGATCGGGGAACTTGAGAACCAAGGCAGGGGGCCACCAGGGACCCCACAAGCCCCCTAGCCGCGGCCAGGGGGCGCGCCTCCCAGGCTTGTGGGCTCCATGGGCCTCCTCTGCCCTAGGTCTTTCGCCTATATATTCCCAAAAATTCCAGAAAAAATTAGGAGATCATCGAAAGTACTTTTCCACCGCCGCAAGCTTCTGTCTCCGCAAGATCCCATCTAGGGCACGTTCTCGTGCCCTGTCGGAGGGGGGATTCGGATACGGAGGGCTTCTTCATCAATACCATGACCTCTCCGATGATGCGTGAGTAGTTCACCATAGACCTACGGGTCCATAGCTAGTAGCTAGATGGATTCTTCTCTCTCTTGGATCTTCAATACAAAGTTCTCCATGATCTTCATGGAGATCTATCCGATGTAATCTTCTTTTGCGGTGTGTTTGTCGAGATACGATGAATTGTGGATTTATGATCAGATTATCTATGAATCTTATTTGAGTTTCTTCTGATCTCTTATATGCATGATTTCATATCCTTGTAATTCTCTTCGGGTTATGGGTTTTGTTTGGCCAACTTGATCTATGATTCTTGCAATGGGACAAGTGCTTGGTTTTGGGTTCATACCGTGCGGTGACCTCACCCAGTGACAGAAGGGGTAGCAAGGCACGCATCATGTTATTGCCATCAAGGGTAAAAAGATGGGGTTTTCATCATTGGTTTGAGTTTATCCCTCTACATCATGTCATCTTGCTTAAGGCGTTACTATGTTCGTCATGAACTCAATACACTAGATGCATGCTAGATAGTGGTCGATGTCTGGAGTAATAGTAGTAGATGGAGAAAGTATTGGTCTACTTGTCTCGGACGTGATGCCTATATGTATGATCATTGCCTTAGATATCGTCATGACTTTGCGCGGTTCTATCAATTGCTCGACACTAATTTGTTCACCCACCGTAATATTTGCTATTTTGAGAGAAGCCTCTAGTGAACACTATGGCCCCCGGGTCTACTTCACACCATATTTTCAGCCTTACTCTTTTATTTCGTTGCACTTTCCTCCTTCAGATCTCACTTTGCAATCAATCTTGAAGGGATTGACAACCCCTTTTTAGTGTTGGGTGCAAGCTCTTTTGTGTTTGCGTAGGTACTCTGGACTTGACGAGATTCTCCTACTGGATTGATAGCTTGGTTCTCAAACTGAGGGAAATACGTACTGCTCCTGTGCTGCATCACCCTTTCCTCTTCAAGGGAAAAACCAACGCAAGCAAGTCTCCGTCAACGTGGAAATTTCTGGCGTTGTTGTTTGAGAAGTAGCAGTGACCAACCGCGGCCCCGCCGCTCCAGGAGCCGGCTCCAGCGCGGGGAGCCGGCTCATGAAGACTTGGCGCGTGTCCAACGCCGAGCGCCTAACGATGGCCCGAGGCGCCGCGCTCAGCGGTGTCCCGGAACTGGTGGCGATGTTTACCAGTAGCCAGGACAAGGTGAAGCAAGCGGCCAGGGTGGCCCACAGCAATCAGGAGCGCCTCGAGGAACGCGCCAGGGTGAGTCCTTCATCCTTTGCATCTTCATCGCCTTGGATTTGGTTTTTTCTGTTCTTGAATCAGTGGGGGCACGCCAGCGCACCCACTAGGTGTAGCCCCCGAGAATTGGGCCGGCCAAGCGTTGGCCGGGTCGAATCTCCTTGTGCTATACTTTGCCTTTACTTTTTTAGTGGGGCGCGCTAGTGCACCCACTGGGTGTAGCCCCCGAGAATTGGGCCAGATGTGAATTAGTCGGGCCGAATCTTACTTCTTGCTTCTTTTGCTTTGCTCGTAAGAGCTTCATGATGCCCAATTGCACGCGTACAACACGCTGCGGGCCCAGACCCAGGCGGCTGACGGCCAAGTTGCTGATCTTCAGGGCCAGCTGGGCGTGGCCGCCTTGGAGCGAGACGCCTTGCGCGAGGTGGGCCAGCGGTGATACGTCTCCAACGTATCTATATTTTTTGATGGTTTCATGCTATTATCTTGTCAAACTTTGGATGTTTTGTATGCCTTTTATATCTTTTTTGGGACTAACCTATTAACTCAGTGCCAAGGGCCAGTTCCTGTTTCCCGTGTTTTTGACCCTTTTCAGAGGAGGATTTTAAACAGAGTCCAAACGGAATAAAACTTCCGAAAAGATTTTTTCCGAAACAGAAGACGGTCGGGAGACTTGAGAACCAAGGCAGAGGGTCACCAGGGACCCCACAAGCCCTCATGGCGCAGCCAGGGGGGTCGCGCCTCCCAGGCTTGTGGGCTCCCTGGGCCTCCATTGCCCTAGGTCTTTCACCTATATATTTCCTAAAATCCTAGAAAAAATCAAGAGAGCCACGAAAATACTTTGCCGCCGCCGCAAGCTTCTGTCTCCGCAAGATCCCATCTGGGGCACGTTCTCGTGCCCTGTCGGAGGGGGATTCGGATATGGAGGGCTTCTTCATCAACACCATGACCTCTCCGATGATGCGTGAGTAGTTCACCATAGACGTACGGGTCCATAGCTAGTAGCTAGTGTTGGGGAACATCGCATGGGAAACAAAAAATTTCCTACGCGCACGAAGACCTATCATGGTGATGTCCATCTCAGAGAGGGGATTTCTGATCTACGTACCCTTGTAGATCGCACAGCAGAAGCGTTAAGAAACGTGGTTGATGTAGTGGAACATCCTCACGTCCCTTGATCCGCCCCGCGAACCGTCCCACGAACCGTCCCGCGATCCATCCCACGATCCGCTCTGATCTAGTGCCGAACGGACGGCACCTCCGCGTTCAGCACACGTACAGCTCGACAATGATCTCGGCCTTCTTGATCCAGCAAGAGAGACGGAGAGGTAGATGAGTTCTCCGGCAGCGTGACGGCGCTCCGGAGGTTGGTGGTGATCTAATCTCAGCAGGGCTCCGCCCGAGCTCCGCAGAAACGCGATCTAGAGGTAAAACTGTGGAGGTATGTGGTCGGGTTGCCGTGGCAAAAGTTGTCCCAAATAAGCCCTAATTGCTCCATATATATAGGAGGAGGGAGGGGAGGCTTGCCTTGAGGCTCAAGGAGCCCCAAGGTCTGCGCCACCAAGGGGAGGAGGAGTCCTCCTCCAATCCTAGTCCAACTAGGATTGGAAGGTGGAGTCCTTCTCTCTTTTCCCACCTTTCCTTTTTTTCCTTTCTCTTCCTTTGGTTTTTCTTTCTCTTGCGCAAGACAGCCTTGGGCTGACCCCACCTACTTGGTGTGCCACCCCCAAGGTCCTTGGGCCCTCCCGGGTGGGCGGTCCCCCTTCCCGGTGAAGATCCGGAACCCATTCGTCATTCCCGGTACATTACCGGTAATGCCCGAAAACCTTCCGGTAACCAAATGAAGTCATCCTGTATATCAATATTCGTTTCCGGACCATTCCGGAAACCCTCGTGACGTCTGTGATCTCATCCGGGACTCCGAACAACATTAGGTAACCAACCATATAACTCAAATACACATAAAACAACGTCGAACCTTAAGTGTGCACACCCTGCGGGTTCGAGAACTATGTAGACATGACCCGAGTGACTCCTCGGTCAATATCCAATAGCGGGACCTGGATGCCCATATTGGATCCTACATATTCTACGAAGATATTATCGTTTGAACCTCAGTGCCAAGGATTCATATAATCCCGTATGTCATTCCCTTTGTCCTTCGGTATGTTACTCGCCCGAGATTCGATCGTCAGTATCCGCATACCTATTTCAATCTCGTTTACCGGCAAGTCTCTTTACTCGTTCCTTAATACAAGATTCCGCAACTTACACTAAGTCACATTGCTTGCAAGGCTTGTGTGTGATGTTGTATTACCGAGTGGGCCCCGAGATACCTCTCCGTCACACGGAGTGACAAATCCCAGTCTCGATCCATACTAACTCAACGAACACCTTCGGAGATACCTGTAGAGCATCTTTATAGTCACCCAGTTACGTTGCGACGTTTGATACACACAAAGCATTCCTCCGGTGTCAGTGAGTTATATGATCTCATGGTCATAGGAACAAATACTTGACACGCAGAAAACAGTAGCAACAAAATGACACGATCAACATGCTACGTCTATTTGTTTGGGTCTAGTCCATCACATGATTCTCCTAATGATGTGATCCCGTTATCAAGTGACAACACTTGCCTATGGTCAGGAAACCTTGACCATCTTTGATCAACGAGCTAGTCAACTAGAGGCTTACTAGGGACAGTGTTTTGTCTATGTATCCACACATGCATTGTGTTTCCAATCAATACAATTATAGCATGGATAATAAACGATTATCATGAACAAAGAAATATAATAATAACTAATTTATTATTGCCTCTAGGGCATATTTCCAACAGCTAGATGGCTTCTTCTCTCTCTTGGATCTTCAATACAAAGTTCTCCATGATCTTCATGGAGATCTATCCGATGTAATCTTCTTTTACAATCTGTTTGTCGAGATCCGATGAATTGTGGATTTATGATCAGATTATCTATGAATATTATTTGATTTTCTTCTGATCTTTTATATGCATGATTTCATATCCTTGTAATTCTCTTCGAGTTGTGGGTTTTTTTTGGCCAACTTGATCTATGATTCTTGCAATGGGAGAAGTGCTTGGTTTTGGGTTCATACCGTGCGGTGACCTCACCCAGTGATAGAAGGGGTAGCGAGGCATGCATCATGTTGTTGCCATCAAGGGTAAAAATATGGGGTTTTCATCATTGGTTTGAGTTTATCCCTCTACATCATGTCATCTTGCTTAAGGCGTTACTCTGTTCGTCATGAACTCAATACACTAGATGCATGCTAGATAGCGGTCGATGTGTGGAGTAATAGTAGTAGATGCTGAAAGTATGAGTCTACTTTTTCGGACGTGATGCCTATATGTATGATCATTGCCTTAGATATCGTCATGACTTTGCGCGGTTCTATCATTTGCTCGATAGTAATTTGGTCACCCACCGTAATATTTGTTATTTGGAGAGAAGCCTCTAGTGAACACTACGGCCCCGGGTCTACTTCACATCATATTTTCAGCCTTACACTTTTACTTCGTTGCACTTTCCGCCTTCAGATCTCACTTTGCTATCAATCTTGAAGGGATTGACAACCCCTTTATAGCGTTGGGTGCAAGCTCTTTTGTGTTTGCGCAGGTACTCTGGACTTGACGCGATTCTCCTACTGGATTGATACCTTGGTTCTCAAACTGAGGGAAATACTTACTACTCATGTGTTGCATCACCCTTTCCTCTTCAAGGGAAAAACCAGCGCAAGGCAAGTCTCCGTCAACGTGCCAAATTCTGGCGCTATTGTCTATTGTCGTAGCAGAAGAATTTCTGGCACCGTTGCTGGGGAGGATCTAGTCAAGGAATCATCCAAGTAAGTGCCGCAAACTCATCTCTTGCATTTACCATTTTTGCCTCTCATTTTCCTCTCCCCCACTTCTGAAAAACAAAAATTTACAAAAATATTTGCCTTCTTCGTTTGCCTTTTTCGTTCGCCATTTTCTCTCGCTTGCTTTCTGTTCGCTTGTGTGCTTGTTTGCTTGCTGAAGTCACCATGACTGAAAACACCAAACTTTGTGACTTCTAGAATACTAATAATAATGATTTTATTAGTACTTCGATTGCTCCCGCCACTAGTGCGGAATCATATGAAATCAATGCTGCTTTGCTGAATCTTGTTATGAAAGAGCAATTCTCCGGCCTTCCTAGTGAAGATGTCGCATCCCATCTTAATACCTTCATTGAGCTTTGTGATATGCAAAATAAGAAAGATGTGGATAATGATGTGATTAAATTGAAGGTTTTTCCGTTCTCGTTGCGAGATCGAGCAAAAACTTGGTTTTCGTATTTTCCCAAAAATAGTATTGATTCTTGGAACAAGTGCAAAGATGCTTATCTATCCAAGTATTTTCCGCCGGCTAAGATTATCTCTCTCCGTAATGATATCATGAATTTTAAGCAACTTGATAATGAACATGTTGCACAATCTTGGGAGAGAATGAAATTGATGATTAGAAATTGTCCCGCTCATGGCTTGAGTGTTTGGATGATTATACAAATCTTTTACGATGGCTTGAATTTCGCTTCTAGAAATATCTTGGACTCCGCCTCAGGTGGAACGTTCATGGAAATCACGTTAGGAGAAGCTACAAAACTCCTAGACAGTATCATGACGAACTACTCTCAGTGGCACACTGAAAGGTCACCTACTAGTAAAAAGGTACACGCTATAGAAGAAATTAACTCGTTAAGTGCTAAGATGGATGAGTTAATGAATTTGGTTGCTAGTAGAAGTGCTCCTTTAGATCCTAATGATATGCCCTTGTCTTCCTTGATTGATAGTAGCAACGCTAGCTTGGACGTTAATTTTGTTGGTAGGAATAATTTTGGCAACAACAATGCTTTTAGAGGAAACTATGTTCCTAGGCCTTTTCCTAGTAACCCCTCTAATAACTTTGGCAACTCCTACAACAATACTCATGGAAATTACAATAGATTACCCTCTTATCTAGAGAGTAATATCAAAGAGTTTATTAACTCGCAAAAGATTTTCAATGCGTCCATAGAGGAAAAACTACTCAAATTGACGATTTGGCTAGGAGCGTTGATAGAATGTCTAGTGATGTTGATGCATCGAAAGTTAGTTGTGCTCCTCCCAAGATCAATATGGATGAAACTTTGAAAGTTATGCGTGTTTCCATGAGTGAGAGCAAACAAAGAACCGCCCAAATTCGTGCTAGACATGAATGGCTTAAAAAGGCGTGTTCTCGTGATAAGAATCACGGAGATCTTAAAGTGCTTGGTGTGACTCCCATTTAATCTTTGTTTTCTTGTGTCAAACCTAATGATGATGGGGCTGGATATGAATCCACTTTGGTTGAAAAACGCCCCAATGATTCGGAGTCCATCTATCTTGATGCTAAAAGCATTGAAAGTGGAGTGGAAGATATTAAAACCTTGAGTAGTAATGAAATTACTACTTTGGATTTCAAGGAATTCAATTATGATAGTTGCTCCTTGATTCAATGCATTTCCTTGATGCAATCCATGCTAAACTCTCCACACGCTTATAGCCAAAACAAGGCCTTTACCGATCATATCATCGAATCTATGATAAAATCTCTTGAAGAGAAACTTGAATTGGAAGTTTCTATCCCTAGAAAGCTTCATGATGAGTGGGAACCTACTATCAAAATCAAAATCAAAAACTATGAATGAATGCTTTGTGTGATTTGGGTGCTAGTGTTTCCGCGATTCCAAAGTCTTTATGTGATGTTCTGGGTTTTAATGAGATTGAGGAGTGCTCTCTTAATTTGCATCTTGCGGATTCTACTGTCAAGAAACCCATGGTAAGGATCAATGATGTTCTTATTATTGCAAATAGGAACTATGTACCCGTGGATTTCATTGTGCTTGACATTGATTGCAATCCTACATGCCCTATCATTCTTGGTAGACCTTTCCTAAGGACTATTGGTGCTATCATCGATATGAAGGAAGGTAATATTAGATTTCAATTTCCTTTAAAGAAGGGCATGGAGCACTTTCCTAGAAAGAAAATAAGATTGCCTTATGAATCCATGATGAGGGCTACTTATGGTTTGAGCACCAAAGACGACGATACGTGATTATGTCGCTTTATGCCTAGCTAAGGGCGTTAAACAATAGCGCTTGTTGGGAGGCAACCCAATGAATTTATCTTTTTCTTTCTGTTTTGTTGCATCCATACCATCATAATTCTGTTATGATTGTGTATTTTGTGTTTCTTTTTGTGTTTGAGCCAAGCAAAACCTTTATGACTAGTCTTGGTGATGGTTGTTTGATCCTGCTGTAAAAAGACAGAAACTTTTCGCACACGAGATTATTTTTCATTTTTATTAAGAAAGAGCTTTTGAGTTGATTATTTTTTCTTCTGGTTGATATGCCTTTTTCCCAGGCAATCGTAATGTTTTAGAATTTTTGAGGTACCAGAAGTATACGAAGTATACAAAGTGCTACAGACTGGTCTGTTTTTGACAGATTCTGTTTTTGTTGAGTTGGTTGCTTGTTTTGATGAAACTATGGATAGTATCGGGGGGGGGGGGGGGGGGTACTTGCCATGGAAAAGTGAGAATACAGTAATCTAACACCAATATAAATAGAAATCAAGATTTCTACAGTACCTAAAGAGGTGGTAGTTTGTTTTCTTGTGCTAATGATATCACGAGTTTCTGTTTAGGTTTTATGTTGTGAAGTTTTCAAGTTTTGGGTGATATTCTCATGGACAAAGGGATCAAGAGTGGAAAGAGATCAAGCTTGGGGATGCCCAAGGCATCCCAAGCCAAATTCAAGGACACCAAAAAGCCTAAGCTTGGGGATGCCCCGAGAAGGCATCCCCTCTTTCGTCTTCAATCCATCGGTAACATTACTTGGAGCTATATTTTTATTCACCACATGATATGTGTTTTGCTTGGAGCATCTTGTATCGTAGGAGTCTTTTCTTTTTGTTGTGTCACAATCATCCTTTCTGCACACCTTTTGAGAGAGACATGCACTCATCGTGATTTTGCTAGAATGCTCATCGTGCTTCACTTATATCTTTTGAGCTATATAATTTTGCTCTATGTGCTTCACTTAGATCTTTTAGAGCAGAGCGGTGCGTAACTTGGTAGTTGTCTTGTGCTATGAAAGTAGTCCCAAATGTGATAGGTACCCAAAGAGGATACAAAAACCTCCATCTTCATGTGCATTGAGTAGAAAGAGAAGTTTTGATTCCTCTCAATTAGTTTTGAGACGTGGATTTGGTCATATTAAGAGTTATGTTACTAGGGTGTTGTGAATCTAGAAATACTTGTGTTGAAGTTAGTGATTCCCGTAACATGCACGTATGGTGAACTGCTATGTTAGGAAGTCGGAGCATAATTGATCTATTGATTGTCATCCTTTGTGTTGAGGTCGGGATCGCGCGATGGTTAACACCTACCAACCCTTCCCCTAGGAGTATGCGTTTAGCACTTTGTTTCGATTACTAATAAAAACGTTCGCAACAAGTATGTGAGTTCTTCATGACTAATGTGAGTCCATGGTATATATGCACTTTCACCTTCCACCATTGCTAGCCTCTCTAGTACCGCGCAATGTTCGCCGGTGCACAAACCCACCATATGCCTTCCTCAAAACAGCCACCATACCTACCTACTATGGCATTTTCATAGCCATTCCGAGATATATTGCCATGCAACTCTCATCGTTCCGTCTCATGACTTGTATCGTCACTCTCATATTGCCATTGCGTGATCGTAAGATAGCTAGCGAGATGTTTCAACGTCATACGCCAAGCTAGATCGTTGCACATCCCGGTACACTGCCGAAGGGATTTCCTATAGAGTCATCATCGTTCTGAGCTTTGCGCTATGAGTAAATAAAAGTGTGATGATCATTATTATTAGAGCATTGTCCCATGTGAGGAAATAAAAATAAAAAAGAGGCCAAAGTTGCCCACATAAAAAAAAGAGGCCAAAGAGCCCAAATAAAAAAAAGAGAAAAAGAGAGAAGGGACAATGCTACTATCTTTTTCCACACTTGTGCTTCATAATAGCACCATGTTATTCATGATTGAGAGCCTCTCATTTTGTCACCACCATATGCTAGTGGGAATCTTTATTATATAACTTGGCTTGTATATTCCAATGATGGGCTTCCTCAAATTTCCCTAGGTCTTCGTGAGCAAGCAAGTTGGATGCACACCCACTAGTTCTCCTTTTGAGCTTTCACATACTTATAGCTCTAGTACATCCTTTGCATAGCAATCCCTACTCATTCACATTGATATCTATTAATGGGCATCTCTATAACCCTTTGATACGCCGAGTCAATGTGACCATCTCCTCCTTTTTTGTCTCACAACCACCACCACACTCTATTCCACCTATAGTGTTATATCCATGGCTCACGCTCATGTATTGCGTGATAGTTGTAAAAGGTTTGAGAAAGTAAGAGTGCGGAAACAATTACTTGGCCAATACCGGGGTTGTGCATGATTTAAATTAGTTGTCTGGGGATGATGGACCATAGCTAGACAATATGAATTTGTAGGGATAACTTTCTTTGGCCTTGTTATTTCGAAAGTTCATGATTACCTTGCTAGTTTGCTTGAAGTATTATTGTTTTCATGTCAATAGCAAACTATTGTTTTGAATCTTACGGATCTGAACATTCATGTCACATGAAAGAAGGTACAAAGGACAACTATGCTAGGTAGCATTCCACATCAAAAATTCAGTCTTTATCACTTCCCTACTCGAGGACAAGCAGGAGTTAAGCTTGGGGATGCTTGATACGTCTCCAACGTATATATAATTTTTGATGGTTTCATGCTATTATCTTGTCAAACTTTGGATGTTTTGTATGCCTTTTATATCTTTTTTGGAACTAACCTATTAACTCAGTGCCAAGTGCCAGTTCCTGTTTTTTTCCGTGTTTTTGACCCTTTTCATAGGAGGATTCTAAACGGAGTCCAAATGGAATAAAACTTCCGAAAAGATTTTTTCCGAAACAGAAGAAGATCGGGAGACTTGAGAACCAAGGCAGAGGGTCACCAGGGACCCCACAAGCCCTCATGGCGCGGCCAGGGGGCTCGAGCCTCCCAGGCTTGTGGGCTCCCTGGGCCTCCTCTGCCCTAGGTCTTTCGCCTATTTATTCCCTAAAATTCTAGAAAAAATCAAGAGAGCTACGAAAATACTTTTCCGCCGCCGCAAGCTTCTGTCTCCGCAAGATCCCATCTGGGGCACGTTCTGGTGCCCTGCCGGAGGGGGGATTCGTATATGGAGGGCTTCTTCATCGACACCATGACCTCTCGGACGTGATGCCTATATGTATGATCATTGCCTTAGATATCGTCATGACTTTGCGCGGTTCTATCAATTGCTCGACAGTAATTTGTTCACCAACCGTAATATTTGTTATTTTGAGAGAAGCCTCTAGTGAACACTATGGCCCTCGGGTCTACTGCACATCATATTTTCATCCTTACACTTTTACTTCATTGCACTTTCCGCCTTCAGATCTCACTTTGCAATCAATCTTGAAGGGATTGACAACCCCTTTATAGCGTTGGGTGCAAGCTCTTTTGTGTTTGCGCAGGTACTCTGGACTTGACGCGATTCTCCTACTGGATTGATACCTTGGTTCTCAAACTGAGGGAAATACTTACTGCTCCTGTGCTGCATCACCCTTTCCTCTTCAAGGGAAAAACCAGCGCAAGCCAAGTCTCCATGAACGTGCCAATTTCTGGCGATGTTGTCTATTGCCGTAGCAAGCGGCTCCAACAGCAGCTGAGTCTTCTCCAGATGGAGAAGAAGGATCGCGAGGCGGCCCTTTGGGCCAAGATGGGGCAGCTGCGCACCACCGTTGAGGAGAAGGACACCTCCTATGCTGCCGACACGGAGCGTCTCAGGACGGCTCATCTCGAGGAGATGAAGCTCAAAGACACCGCCCTGAAGGAGAAGGAGGAGGCCCTGATCCAGTAGCATGCGCAGCTGGCCAAGGCGATGGAGACGGTTGCGGCCCTCCAGGAAGAGCTCTCCCGCGCAGCACAAGTGAGCGCGGTGTGGGAGCACGAGGCCGTAGAGGAGGCCCGCGAGACCGATATCCATTTCAACCATAAGCCTTTCTTTTATTTTGTCTTGAACTTTTTCTTCTTTGTTGCTCTCCCCTCTTATTCTTCTTTGCACCCCTTCCCCTGCCCCCACGAATCTTCCCTGAGTCACGGGAAGCGGCTGAAACGGCTGTTAAGACCAGCCGCGAGGAGCGTCGCGCTGCTGGTGAGGGCGTGGTGCAGACGCCGGTTGGACTGTGGAGGAGATTGTCGTGGGGCATCACAGCCCGTGTGCTTATCCTGACCGAATCCATGGAACGGCTCCAGAGTGCCGGCGCGTCGATGATAAAGGCTCTGTGGCCCGAAGCCATGGAGTCGGCATCGGTGAGCCGGCTATCCCGCTGGCCTGCTGCTGGTGGCAATCGTCTTGACGCCTGGCGCGCCTCAGCCGCACGTGCCGGTGCCTACATGGTGCTGCGCTTGGCCAAGTCCTGGAATCGGAACCTGGACTTGGGCAAGCCCGTCGCACAGCGCGACGGCTCGGAGGGGGAGCTACAGGTCGTGGAGGACCAGCTGCGGATGAGGGCCAGCAACATCGCCTCATATGTCGCCTAGGACGAGCTCAACTTGGAGCGGGATGAAGACGACAACGTGGTCCCTGAGGACTTGTACCGTCTTCAGGCGTATGATGCCGATGGCAGCTCCGACGAGGCGGCCCTTGAGGAGGAAGACGCCGACTCCAGCAGCAAGGCTTATGCCGACTCTGCGAGGGACGAAGCCGAAAGCTCTCGTGGTGGAGACGGCGCCACCGCCCTGGGAGAAACCGGCGATGGTGAAGCCACCACTTCAGGAGCTGCAGCCGGGGCAACAGACGAGGTCGCCGCCCCTTAGCTGGTCCTGTTTTTGTTTTTGTTCTCTGCAATGTATCATCAGTCCAACAGTTCCACCCACTAGGGGGTGTTAATAAACTTCGGCCGTGGGCCAAATGCTTTTGAATGTATATATTCTGCATTAAATTCGTAACACCATGTTTGCTGCCTTGTATTTTCATCTTTTGATTCCTGCTTGACTTCTTTTTCTCCAACCCCTTTATTCCCTCTAGCATCCACCTCGCGAGCCCGACAGCCAGGGAGCCGGTCTGTGACTGGGTCGAGGTTTCTGCCTTTGAGAATATTGGACTTAGATTTTTTGAAGCCATCAAGACTTAAAGATTCAAACACAAGCCAGGAGAGGCCGGGTAGAATGATAAGATCGTAAAAGGATCAAACCAACCCGAGCCGACGACCCTTTTGTAGTTGAACTTTTCATGCAGCTAGCCTTACCTGGCGCCGCCTCGCTAGCCGGACAGCCGGGAGCCGGTCTGTAGCTGTTACGAGACGGCGAGGGTTCGACCCGGCATGCACTATATGCTCGTCTACAACTAAGGAAACCGTTCGGGCCGGCTAGCGAGCCCCCGAGCCCATGGAGCCGGACCAAGGGACTCACAAAACGAGTGAAAACTCTTGTTATGAATCCAAAAGAGCCGTGTCCCAAGCCTCGGCTTGAAACACCCATTGCATTCATTGGAAATCCCGAAGAGGGAGAAAGATACATATGTACATGCTCTTTCTATTTTTCTTACTTGCATTTAGCAATAGAACGGGCGAAGCAACACCACGTTCCATGTTAAGGTGGATCTTTTCTCATCCATGTTGCAAGGCGAGATGACATGCTTACATGTTGAGAGGATTAGGCTAGTGGAAGCTATCTATTTATTTAGATACAAAAGATCATGAATAATAAAGAGGCAAGTCACACCCTACAATTTGTATTGATTTCCTTGTGAATTTACACCCTGCAAAAGATCATGGTTGGATGGTAAGGTGGACAGTGTTATCACTAGCCCATCAGGGTTTAAATCCTAGTGCTCGCATTTACTTTCGAATTTATTTCAGGATTTCGGGTGATGTACATTCAATGAGAGAAGACGTTTCTGTCGACTATGAGGCGCCTATAATGACTTTGTAAAATTCCAAGATAATATGGCGGCTCAGTGTTTTACAGATGCTCATTGGGATAGGGTGTACACACAGGCGGAGCTCCCGATAGAGCAAGGTTGGGTGCTTGCCCTACCTTGATTTTTGATGAGTTTGTTAGACGTATACACGTGTTCGTTTAATAAAAGATTTTTAGAAAGAAAAATCACTACGATACGTTTTGGTTGGCCTGTGATTGAACATGCCACATATCAAGACACCGTATTGGGCTGTAGCCCATAGCAACTAGCAAGTCACGCCATCACGCAACAGGGGATCAGCCGGAAGACCCTATTCGCCACTCTGTGCGAAATCGAGTCGAGGCTTCGAACAGAGCAGGGAAGGAATCGCTTTCAAATAGGCTACCCATTAGTGAGGGTTGTACTGTCCGGTTTTGGGAACCTTGGTTTTTCTCGGTTTGGAAAACTTCTAGAAAGTTTCCTTCTTTAGTTTATTTATTCTTTTCTTTCTTGCTTCAGCTTCTAAAATATTTATGATTTTGAAATACGCTTTTTAATTTTGAAAAAATGTTCTTGATTTAAAAAAAAGTTTTGTAATTTTCAAAAATAGTTCCTGCTTTTAAAATTTGTTTTTTAAGATTCAATTTTTTTTCTCAATTTCAAAAATATTTCTTCAGATTCAAAAATTGTTCGTGCTTTAAAAAATTGGTTGCGCTTTTAAATTTGTTCAGGATTTTCTAAAATTGTTTTTGGTTTATAAATTTGTTCTCAAAATTCAAAAACTGTTCGTGCTTTCAAATTTGTTTGGCGTTTTTTAAATTTATTCTCAGTTTCAAAATTTGTTCTCAATATTCAAAAAATGTTCGTGCTTTAAAAAATTGTTCACGCTTTCAAAGTTGTTCAGTTTTTTTTAAATTGTTATTGAATTCAAAATTTGTTTTCAAAATTCAAAAAATATTAGTGCTTTAAAAAGTTGTTCGCGCTTTTGAATTTGTTTGGGGTTTTTCAAAATTGTTCTCCTTTTCTAAATTTTGTTCTCGAGATTCAAAAAATGGTCGTGCTTTAAAAAATTGTTCACACTTCCAAATTTGTTCACGTTTTTTAAAATTGTTCTCGGTTTCAAAATTTGTTCTCAAAATTCAAAAAATGTTCGTGCTTTCAAAGTTTGTTCGCGCTTGCATATTTGTTCGGGTTTTTTCAAAAATTGTTCTACTTTTCAAAATTTTGTTCTCAAGATTCAAAAAATGTTTGTGCTTTAGAAAATTGTTCGCGCTTCCAAATTTATTCACTTTTTTAAATTTGTTCTCGGTTTCAAAATTTGTTCTCAAAATTCAGAAAATGTCGTACTTTTTTTTCATGTTTGCAAATTTGTTCGGAATTTTTCAAAATTGTTCTCCTTTTCTAAATTTTGTTCTCGATATTCAAAAATGTTCATGCTTTAAAAATTATCCGTGCTTCCAAATTTGTTCGCGTTTTTTAAAATTGTTCTTGGTTTGAAAATTTCTTCTCAAATTTCAAAAAATGTTCCTCTTTAAAAATTTGTTCGCGCTTTCAAATTTGTTTGGGGTTTTTCAAAATTGTTCTTCTTTTCAAAAAAAATTTCTCAAGATTCAAAAAATAATTGTGTTTTAAAAATTGTCCGCACTTTCAAATTTGTTCACTTTTTTGTTTTAATTTTACTTCAAATTCGAAATTTTTTCTTCACATAAAAAAACCTGAAAAAAACTGTTCGTGTGCATTGTTAGTATGTATTATTATCTGTGTAGGTTTTGCATAAAAAACAGCAGTTAAGAGTTCGCTCCAGCTCAAAAAAGTTTCGCCCTCTGCCACTGGGTATACGTGTGTACGTTTATAGAAATGAGTGTATGCACGTATATATGAAGGATTGTGTGTGTACTATGTTAAAAGAATATGTTGATTTCGTGTATTCTTGCCGTACGTGTTTTATTAATTAAATATCTTAATGAGGACAACATGATTCTAGTCCGCGCATGTGTAAATCTTCCAAGTACGGCCAATGAAGCGAATCAATCTGAAGCGAACTAGGTGGTTGGAGAAACAATGATATCCTCGGTCTAATAGGGTTCAAATCCTTGTGTTTGTATTATTTTTGAATTTTATTTTAGGATTTCAGACGATGTGCATTCAGTAAAAAGAAATGTTTTCTTCGACGACGAGCCGTCTACGAAAATCTCAAGATGATATGCCGGCTTAATTTTTCAAAGATGCTTGTAGTCATAGGGATAGAATGTCGGTATATGCGTTTATAAATGTAAGTGCATGCACGTTTATACGAAAGTTTACGTCTGTGTATTGTGTTCAAGAAAAAATACGGCCAACGGATCAATCATAAGGAATTGATCCCGCATCGACCCGTCACGCATATACATCTCCTCGTGCTGGGAGGCATCGATGCCAATGTTCGCTCATGCTGAGTTGATATTATATCCACCGTGCATTGGCGTTTGCTCGTGCAGTATTTATACCCTTCGTGCTTGCAGTCTTGGTGCATATCCACACCAGGCGGTACCTGCAGTGCGGGCGATTGGAGTGAGTGAGCATGCTACGCTTTTGGAGGACGCGGAGGAGCGCTGCCTTGTCGAACGCCCTGTCTGTAAGTACAAAAACGGGTGCATGCATATCTTCATGGCATTGGTAATCTCATTCCAGTTTGATCGTTGTTTGCTCGCACTTGTAATGCAAGATCGTGGAGATGAATGTGCACATGGACTGCGAGGGCTGCGAGAAGAGGATAAGGAAGGCCATGTCCCGGCTCGAAGGCACGTAGTACTGTTATCCTCGATCATTCAACAGAACACACGGACATGCATGCGATCGATCAAGCCAGTGACTCTGCTGCAGTACGTGCAGGCGTGAGCACGGTGGAGATCGACATGGACGCGCAGAAGGTGACGGTGACGGGGTACGTTGACCGGCGGAGGGTGCTCCGGGCGGCGCGGCGCACGGGGAGGGCGGCCGAGTTCTGGCCGTGGCCGTATGACGCCGAGTACTACCCGTTCGCGATACGGTACCTGGAGGACGACACCTACCTGCCCACGCACAGGTACCACCTCCACGGCTACAACGATCCGGTGGTGGGCTACTACCCCGGCCACGCCTTCACGCACATCGTCGACGACCGCGCGCTCGCGCTCTTCAACGACGACAACGTGCACGCCTGCGCCGTCATGTGATCCTCCGAAAGAAATTTATAGACAACAACAAAAATATGCTGTTGATATAATGATATAGGACGAAGAACACACGTCAAGTGTTTCTAGCCAATCTTGGGCAAGGGGTATAGAGAACAAGGCTAGCATCACTGATTAATTCGCTGTCCTTTGAAATTGACCACCGGATAGGAACATATATAATCTAGCCGAGACGATGCTGTTTTACATTGCGGACAAAGAAAAGATGCTGCGAAAACATCGAATTATTCGATGCTAGTGGACGATCTCGCTAAGGTATCTTATGTAGTTTAATCTTGTCTGATTGAACAACACGCGGAGGGACTAGAAAAGGATGCTCTCTGTTCAGGTTGTAAAGGTATCATCAACGCAACCCGTAATTTTTTTCCGCATTCGTTCATGGACAGGGAATCAGTTTACGGACAGGGAATCAGTTCACGCACACAAATGGCGGAGAATGACATCCAACCTGTATAATTCAAATTCAAATATACTTCGATTCAATCCACCCAACGCATGCTATAATTTAAATTCAAATATACTTTGCTCCGATCCACACAACGCGTCGCGCGCCGGACCGCATGCGCAACAAAATGAGGTAAATATGCTTAACTATTTTTAAATGATAACGTCCACACGTATGTCATTTATCAACTTCGCCAAACGCAATCATCGTCATTTATTTTGATTTACGCGAATCTTGCTACAATTGTCATCTAGGTACGGAGCCACGTAAGCACTCAACATCGTGTGGATGAACCGCTTCTCGTTCACACAGACACCATCCAATTCATTAGGGCAAGGTTGCTCGCGTCGTCAGTTGGCCGCTCCTCGGCCACACGAACATCATTCAGTCCATTAGCGCACGACTGCTCGCGTCACCGTGTGGGTGAACTTCTTTTCGCTCACACGACGCTCGCAGCTGATAGATGGAAACTATGGTTGTTCATATATGACAACTAGTTAATGACACATGGTAAATATGATTGATCATACATGACAATTATGATTTAACCACACGTGACAACCAGTTAATTACACATGACAATTACGATTTGATCATACGTGACAACTAGTTAATCACACATGATAATTTATGGTTGACCATACATGACAACAATGATTTGATCACATATGAAAACTATAGTTAACCCAAATGATAAGTGCCAACATGTGACATGAAGTAACATTGTCCTCGGGTTTTTACAACTAAAATTGCCATCCGAAAAAAACAACGAAACTTGTAATCCAAAAATAGAGAAGTTGTCATGATTTACAACTAAAGTTGTCATCCCCGGGTAACTAAAGTTGTCATAAAAAATGTCGGAACGAATTGCTTCGTGCCACACGTGCACAAAAAAAATAAAATTTATCATCCAGAACATAGAAGTTGCCATGCTTTACAACTAAAGTTTCCCTCCCCGGATAACTAAACCTGTCATAAAAAATGCCAGGGCAGAATTGCTTCGTGCCACACGTGCATGATGGGGTGAGTAGTTGTTGTTGGTTCGCCGTGTGATACGAAGTAGCTGCGCCCACACGTATGAGCAGTTATAATATTCGCCCACACACGGGCGTGTGCACTGTCACCTGAATATGCCACACAGAGTCGTGTGGCCGAGTGTCCATTGTGCCACACCTATGGTGAATATCAGGATCCTAGTTCTTACATGCCCAAATAAAAACATTAGTCCGACAATCCGTGCATTTCTGCCCTTCCGGATCGACAATCCTAGCCAACTTCTCCCCGATCAAGGAAGTGTCGTCACGACCGGTTAGGCTGCTTCCTCGTCCGCCTCCGTCACGTCCTTATAGTCCGCCACCGCCGCCAACTCATCTTTCTGCCGATGACAATGCTGTTGTCAAGGGTTTCCTCCGGTACGTGACGAGGCGAGAGGAAGGGTAGCCCCCGACGCCCTCCAGGAGGGTCCGGTGGCACCCATAGACGCCACCGCGTCGGTGTTGGCCAGGCCGACATGGATTTACCCCGATCCCCACGTTCACCTCGGACTCTATGGAGCCTGCCACCAAACCGACCATAACCCTATGCCAACGCGGTCTTGAAGCCTCCACGTCGTCTCACCACGGCACCGCGAGGTGATGTCTGCACAGCGACAAAAAGAAGCTTGGACTAGAGATAGCGCATCGTCGACAAGCGGGAGGGCTCAACCTCCACTTTCGACGACGGTAGCTTACCAGACACAATAGCAGGAGCATACCAGGACCATGGGCCCAGAGGCCCGGCCAGGCCCTCAGATGCCCGTAAAGCTCCCGCCATCGCGTTGTAGCAGGCATGTCGTCGACGTCGCTGCCCCCCGTCCGAGCTGCTCCTCCTCCTCATCACAAAGAAGACCATGAAGCCACGCCGAGGGGGGGCGAGTCGCTAGGACCCAGATGGAGCCCGTAGGGCCTAGATCTGGGTCGGGGGCGTGCAGCCGGCCACCCCGCGCCACCAGGCTATCCCGCCGCCAAGGGGCCGCGCCACCACCTCGCGTGCCGCCGGCCACCACCGCTGGGCCAGCACCAAACCGAGAAGCATCGCTGCCGCCCCTGCCCCGAAAAGGAGAGATGCACACGCGGGGACAGAAGGTCCCGCCGCCACCGACCCCACCCGACCAAGGGCTAAGGGCGATCGCTGACGGCAGTGAGGGGAAGGGGGAAGGAGGGGTCGACGAGGGAAGGGGGAGCACACCGCCCCGGCCGCCTCCCGAGGAGGCGGCGCTAGGGTGGTACCAGGCGAAGGATGAGGGGGGGGGGGGGTCGACGGCGGGGAGATGGAGGAGCAACCACGAAGCTGGCGACGGCGGCGGGCGGCGGGGAACCCAAGAGGGGGGGGGGGGGTTCGGGGTCCATGCACTGCCATTTTTAAAGAGAAGAACAGTACAAAGAGAACCGAAGTTCGAATGATTCTGGTTCTCTCGTTACAAAGACCGGCCTGACTAGTCGAAAGTGGCTTTTGCATATGAAAGTAACATTTCCGTGGACTGGTCTTCTGTTTCTGGTTAACTGATCCTTGGTTTGGTCTGAATGTGTGCCGACGGTGACCCGGACCGGTGAGATGGTAACCTCTGGGCCGAACACTCCCTCTGGACTTTCAGCGCTCCTCTAAAATAATCCGAAACAAACAACTTGGCAACATGTAGCAGAACAATTCAGCAATTCACGAATCGCCTGACGACAAGGTCTCGTCTCCCATCGCACTGGCTGCTACGGAGTATATACCAACAACAACGCAAGTGCCGTAGAATATTGGCACGATGTTCATCAGGTTTGACCGGCGTTGCTAACACGCCGTAGAGAGTGAGGTTTGTGGTAGGTTATGAGGTTGGTGAGTTGCGCGCGTGCTACATGCGAACAAAATCAATCAATGCATTATGGATGGTAGGTAATCGCTAGTTACCCGCGAAAAAACAAAGTGCTAGTTCATAATTAAACGTTGTAAGCTACTTCCTCCGTTTCATGATATAATACGTTTTTTAACACTACATTAATGCAAAAAAAATCTTACATTATGGACAGAGGAAGTACCTTTTTTACGGGGTGGTGGAACGTTGTAAACTACTTACTCTTTAGGAGATCAAGAGTTAGTTCAAAACCGCTCTACGGCTCCTAGCACCGCCTCATTGCAACTTGGAACCGCCTTCCACCTTCATTTCAGCCTGGACGTTTCGATATTTTGGTTATTTCGATTTGGGTAGTTCGGGTTATGGGTAAGTCGGATGTTTAAAAATGAAAACCTTTTTTTTTCTGTAAAAAAAAAAATCAAAGCCAAATTATCCAAAATTTTAATTCGGCTAATTCAGGTACCAAAAAAACCAAAACAAAGCACATATCAACTTTTGATATGAATTATTCGGATAGTGTGGGTATTTTAAATAGTATGGATGTTTTAGTTAGTATGGATAACATGTAAGTGTAATAAAAGCATGAATAATTTGGCTACTATGAGTAACTTGGGTAGTATGAGTATTTCGGGTTTTCCTGACTAGAACCCGAATTGTCGTGGTTTTGTCACGACAGATGTCCTCGTGAAAGGACTTAGAGATGGAGCCATCGCGCCTTGGTGACGACTCGAAGGAGGTGAGCGAAAGCGAGACTCAGATTTACCCAGGTTCGGCCCCTCGTGAGGAGGTAAAAACCTACGTCCTGCTATGTATGGATTAATGGTGGTTTCGATTACAAGGAGGGCGTAACTCGCCTGACCTAGCTCTCGATTCTCTCTAACTCGCCTGACCTCTCCTTGGGACTCGTCTTTATATACAGGTCGAGGCCCTAGGGTTTACAAAGTCCTGACCTTCTATTCTTTGTGACTTTCCTTATTTTTAAGTCGTTTGTTCCCCACGACCAGGAGCTTTCTTGGTAATCCATCATCCGCACGACCTCTCGAACCGCCATCAGCATCTGGGCTACGGGACGCGCAGCTAATGGTGAGTCGCCCCTTTGGTGACCCGACCCACTAGGGACGGGTCACCCATAGGTAATATCCCCAACACGAACCCTAACCCGAAAACCGAATAGCCAGGAATTGAGAACCGAACCTTAACCCAAGACCCGTATTACCCGACAATTCGGATAATTCGGTTTGGTTCGGATTCGAATGGCGGGTTAGGGTACCCAAATGCCCAGGGTGACCTTCATTCATAGTTTTATATTACCAAAGAAAACTTTTGTCCCGCTTTATATATAAATCAAACCACACATTATAACAAGAAACAAAAAAATAAAAGAGAAAGGTATATTTTCCGTCCCTTAACTCTTGGTAGAGTCTGGATGGCAGTGTCGTCAGCCAGCCTAGAGCGTGGCCTCGGGGTCGGCGTGAATGTCGGAGCGGTGGCTCCGGATATGCTTGTTGGGTATTGGCTCTGGTTGCTTGGGTGACGAAGGTGGCGGCTTGCCTGGCGCGCGGCCTCGGGGTCGACATGGATGTCTCAGCGGTGGCTCCGATATGCTTGTTGGGTGTCGGCTCCGGTTGTTTGGGTGATGAAGTTGGCGGCTCACCTGGTGTGCGACTTCGGGGTCGGCGTGAACGTGTGAGCGGCGGCTCCCGATATGCTTGCTGGGTGTCGGCTCAGGTTGCTTGGGTGACGAAGCTGGCGGCTCGCCTGGTGCGCGGCCTCATGGTCGGCGTGGATGTCTGAGCGACGGCTCCCAGTATGCTTGTTGGGTGTCGGCTTCGGTTGCTTGGGTGACGAAGTTGGCGGCTCACCTGGTGCGCGGCCTCACCGGTAACGTACCGGGACCACCGCACGAGTACAACTCGGGAATGGTTTTCTCCATCCCTTGCATGTTGTAGTTAAGCACAAAGCCTTTGTAGCTTGGTGGGAGAGACTGGAGGATTCTGTCAATGATAGCATCATCCGGAAGTTCGACTCCAAGTGAAGTCAGACGACCGTGTAACCCAGACATTTTGAGTATGTGCTCACTGACAGAACTGTTCTCCTCCATCTTACAGCTGAAGAACTTGTCACAGACTTCATATCTCTCGACACGGGCATGAGCTTGAAATACTAGCTTCAGCTCTTGGAACATCTCATATGCCCCGTGTTGCTCAAAACGTCTTTGGAGCCCCGTTTCTAAACTGTATAACATGCCACACCTGACCAGAGAGTAGTCATCACTTCGCGCTTGCCAGACGTTTAGAACGTCCTGCGCTGCTGCGGGAGCGAGAGGGTCACCTAGCGGCGCATTAAGGACATAAGCCTTTTTAGTTGCTTCAAGGATGAGCTTCAGGTTGCGAACCCAGTCCGCATAGTTGCTACCATCATCTTTCAGCTTGTTTTTCTCTAGGAATGCGTTGAAGTTGAGGTTGACGTTGGACATCTACAATATTTATAAAGACAACTTTTAGACTAAGTTCATGACAATTAAGTTCATTTAATCAAATTAAGTATGAACTCCCACTTAAATCGACATCCTTCTAGTCATCTAAGTGATACATGATCCATGTTGACTAACCCATGTCCGATCATCACGTGAGACGGACTAGTCACCATGGTGAGCAACTTCATGCTGATCGTATTCAACCATACGACTCATGTTCGACCTTTCGGTCTCTTGTATTCGAGGTCATGTCTGTACATGCTAAGCTCGTCGAGTCAACCTAAGTGTTTTGCGTGTGTAAATCTGGCTTACACCCGTTGTATGCGAACGTTAGAATCTATCACACCCGATCATCACGTGGTGCTTCGAGACAACGAACCTTCGCAACGGTGCACACTTAGGGGAATACGTTCTCGAAATTTTAGGAGGGATCATCTTATTATGCTACCGTCGTTTTAAGCAATAAGATGTAAAGCATGATAAACATCACAATGCAATCATATAGTGACATGATATGGCCATTATCATCTTTGCTCATTCGATCTCCATCTTCAGGCATCGCATGATCATCATCGTCACCGGCGTGACACCATGATCTCCATCATCATGATCTCCATCATCGTGTCTTCGTGAAGTCGTCACGCCAACTACTACTATCACTACTACTATGGCTAACCGTTAGCAATGAAGTAAAAGTAGCAAGCACATGGCGTTGCATCTCATACAATAAATTAAGACAACTCCTATGGCTCCTGCCGGTTGTCATACTCATCGACATGCAAGTCGTGAAACCTATTACAATAACATGATCATCTCATACATCATACATGTAACATCACAACTTTGGCCATATCACATCACATGTCAAACCCTGCAAAAACAAGTTAGACGTCCTCTAATTGTTGTTGCAAGTTTTATGTGGCTGATTTGGGTTTCTAGCAAGAACGCCTTCTTACCAACGTGACAGCCACAACGATGATATGACAAAGCTATTTACCCTTCATAAGGACCCTTTTCATCAAATCCAATCCGACTAGAGTAGGAGAGACAGACACCCGCTAGCCACCTTTATGCACGATGTGCATGTCTGTCGGTGGAACCAGTCTCACGTAAGCGTACGTGTAAGGTCGGTCCGGGCCGCTTCATCCCACAATACCGCCGGAAAAGAATAAGACTAGTAACGGCAAGCAAATTGACAAACCATCGCCCACAACTTTTGTGTTCTACTCGTGCATAGAATCTACGCATAGAAAACCTGGCTCGGATGCCACTGTTGGGTAACGTAGCATAAATTCAAAAAAATTCCTACGCATGTTCAGATCTTCCTATGGAGAGACCAGCAACGAGAGAGGGGTAAGAGCATCTTCGTACCTTTGAATATCGCTAAGCGGAAGCGTTTGCTAGAACGCGGTTGATGGAGTCGTACTCGCGGCGATTCCAATCTAGTGCCGAACAACGGCACCTCCGCGTTCAACACACGTGCAGCCCGGTGACGTCTCCCGCACCTTGATCCAGCAAGGAGGAGGGAGAGGTTGGGGAAGAAGACCAGCAACACGACGGCGTGGTGTTGGTGGAGAGACGAGGTCTCCCGGCAAGGCTTCGCCAAGCACCGGCAGAGAGGAGGAGGGAGAGGGCAGGGCTGCGAGAGAGAGAGATTAAACCGTGTCTCAAACAGCCCCGGACCTCATCTATATATAGGGGGAGAGGGAGGGGTCGCAGCCCTTAGGGTTCCCACCCCTAAGGGGTGCGGCAGCCCTCAGATGGGGAAGGGGTGGCGGCCAGGGCAAGGGGGAGGGGTGGCGCACCCCTCTGGTGGGCCTAAGGCCCACCTAAGTTAGGGTTCCCCCCTCTTTTTCTTTCCCCTGCGCCATGGGCTGAGTGGGGAGGCATACCAGCCCAACTAGGGGCTGGTTTCCACCCCCACTTAGCCCATCTTACCTCTTGGGGTCGCAGCCCCCCTTCGGTGGTCCCGGTACGTTACCGGTGATGCCCGAAACACTTCCGGTGTCCGAAACCATCCGTCCTATATATCAATCTTTACCTCCGGACCATTCCGGAGCTCCTCGTGACGTCCGGGATCTCATCCGGGACTCCGAACAACTTTCGGTAATCTCGTATAACAATTCTCTATAACCCTAGCGTCACCGAACCTTAAGTGTGTAGACCCTACGGGTTCGGGAGACAGGCAGACATGACCGAGACACCTCTCTGGCCAATAACCATCAGCGGGGTCTGGATACCCATGGTGGCTCCCACTAGCTCCACGATGATCTCATCGGATGAACCACGATGTCAAGGATTCAATCAATCCCGTATACGATTCCCTTTGTCTGTCGGTATAGAACTTGCCCGAGATTCGATCGTCGGTATACCTATACCTTGTTCAATCTCGTTACCGGTAAGTCTCTTTACTCGTTCCGTAGCACGTCATCGTGTGACTAACTCCTTAGTCACATTGAGCTCATGATGATGTTCTACCGAGTGGGCCCAGAGATACCTCTCCGTCACACGGAGTGACAAATCCCGGTCTCGATTCGTGCCAACCCAACAGACACTTTCGGAGGTACCCGTAGTGCACCTTTATAGTCACCCAGTTACGTTGTGACGTTTGATACACCCAAAGCACTCCTACGGTATCCGGGAGTTGCACGATCTCACGGTCGAAGGAAAAGATACTTGACATTAGAAAAGCATTAGCATACGAACAATACGATCTAGTGCTAGGCTTAGGATTGGGTCTTGTCCACCACATCATTCTCCCAATGATGTGATCCCGTTATCAATGACATCCAATGTCCATGATCAGGAAACCATGATCATCTATTGACTAACGAGCTAGCTAACTAGAGGCTTGCTAGGGACACATTGTGATCTATTCATTCACACATGTATTAGTGTTTCCTGTTAATACAATTATAGCATGAACGATAGACGATTATCATGAACAAGGAAATATGATAATAACCATTTTATTATTGCCTCTAGGGCATATTTCCATAGCATCATCCATTTTATTATTCCCTTTGTCTGTTGGGAAACGTAGCATAAATTCAAAAAATTTCCTACGCATGTTCAGATCTTCCTATGGAGAGACCAGCAACGAGAGAGGGGTAAGAGCATCTTCGTACCTTTGAAGATCGCTAAGCGGAAGCCTTGCTAGAACGCGGTTGATGGAGTCGTACTCGCAGTGATTCCGACCTAGTGCCGAACAACGGCACCTCCGCGTTCAACACACGTGCAGCCCGGTGACGTCTCCCGCACCTTGATCCAGCAAGGAGGAGGGAGAGGTTGGGGAAGAAGACCAGCAACACGACGGCGTGGTGTTGGTGGATATACGAGGTCTCCCGGCAAGGCTTCGCCAAGCACCGGCACAAAGGAGGAGGGAGAGGGCAGGGCTGCGAGAGAGAGAGATTAAACCGTGTCTCAAACAGCCCCGGACCTCATCTATATATAGGGGGAGAGGGAGGGGGCGCAGCCCTTAGGGTTCCCACCCCTAAGGGGTGCGGCAACCCTCAGATGGGGAAGGGGTGGCGGCCAGGGCAAGGGGGAGGGGTGGCGCACCCCTCTGGTGGGCCTAAGGCCCACCTAAGTTAGGGTTCCCCCCTCTTTTTCTTTCCCCTGCGCCATGGGCTGAGTGGGGAGGCATACCAGCCCAACTAGGGGCTGGTTCCCACCCCCACTTAGCCCATCTTACCTCTTGGGGTCGCAGCCCCCCTTCGGTGGTCCCCCGGGACCACCTCCGGTGGTCCCGGTGGTCCCGGTACGTTACCGGTGATGCCCGAAACACTTCCGGTGTCCGAAACCATCCGTCCTATATATCAATCTTTACCTCCGGACCATTCCGGAGCTCCTCGTGACGTCCGGGATCTCATCCGGGACTCCGAACAACTTTCGGTAATCTCGTATAACAATTTCCTATAACCCTAGCGTCACCGAACCTTAAGTGTGTAGACCCTACGGGTTCGGGAGACAGGCAGACATGACCGAGACACCTCTCTGGCCAATAACCATCAGCGGGGTCTGGATACCCATGGTGGCTCCCACTAGCTCCACGATGATCTCATCGGATGAACCACGATGTCAAGGATTCAATCAATCCCGTATACGATTCCCTTTGTCTCTCGGTATAGAACTTGCCCGAGATTCGATCGTCGGTATACCTATACCTTGTTCAATCTCGTTACCGGTAAGTCTCTTTACTCGTTCCGTAGCACGTCATCGTGTGACTAACTCCTTAGTCACATTGAGCTCATGATGATGTTCTACCGAGTGGGCCCAGAGATACCTCTCCGTCACACGGAGTGACAAATCCCGATCTCGATTCGTGCCAACCCAACAGACACTTTCGGAGGTACCCGTAGTGCACCTTTATAGTCACCCAGTTACGTTGTGACGTTTGATACACCCAAAGCACTCCTACGGTATCCGGGAGTTGCACGATCTCACGGTCGAAGGAAAAGATACTTGACATTAGAAAAGCATTAGCATACGAACAATACGATCTAGTGCTAGGCTTAGGATTGGGTCTTGTCCACCACATCATTCTCCCAATGATGTGATCCCGTTATCAATGACATCCAATGTCCATGATCAGGAAACCATGATCATCTATTGACTAACGAGCTAGCTAACTAGAGGCTTGCTAGGGACACATTGTGATCTATTCATTCACACATGTATTAGTGTTTCCTGTTAATACAATTATAGCATGAACGATAGACGATTATCATGAACAAGGAAATATGATAATAACCATTTTATTATTGCCTCTAGGGCATATTTCCATAGCATCATCCATTTTATTATTCCCTTTGTCTGTTGGGAAACGTAGCATAAATTCAAAAAAATTCCTACGCATGTTCAGATCTTCCTATGGAGAGACCAGCAACGAGAGAGGGGTAAGAGCATCTTCGTACCTTTGAAGATCGCTAAGCGGAAGCGTTGCTAGAACGCGGTTGATGGAGTCGTACTCGCAGCGATTCCGACCTAGTGCCGAACAACGGCACCTCCGCGTTCAACACACGTGCAGCCCGGTGACGTCTCCCGCACCTTGATCCAGCAAGGAGGAGGGAGAGGTTGGGGAAGAAGACCAGCAACACGACGGCGTGGTGTTGGTGGAGAGACGAGGTCTCCCGGCAAGGCTTCGCCAAGCACCGGCAGAGAGGAGGAGGGAGAGGGCAGGGCTGCGAGAGAGAGAGATTAAACCGTGTCTCAAACAGCCCCGGACCTCATCTATATATAGGGGGAGAGGGAGGGGGCGCAGCCCTTAGGGTTCCCACCCCTAAGGGGTGCGGCAGCCCTCAGATGGGGAAGGGGTGGCGGCCAGGGCAAGGGGGAGGGGTGGCGCACCCCTCTGGTGGGCCTAAGGCCCACCTAAGTTAGGGTTCCCCCCTCTTTTTCTTTCCCCTGCGCCATGGGCTGAGTGGGGAGGCATACCAGCCCAACTAGGGGCTGGTTCCCACCCCCACTTAGCCCATCTTACCTCTTGGGGTCGCAGCCCCCCTTCGGTGGTCCCCCGGGACCACCTCCGGTGGTCCCGGTGGTCCCGGTACGTTACCGGTGATGCCCGAAACACTTCCGGTGTCCGAAACCATCCGTCCTATATATCAATCTTTACCTCCGGACCATTCCGGAGCTCCTCGTGACGTCCGGGATCTCATCCGGGACTCCGAACAACTTTTGGTAATCTCGTATAACAATTCCCTATAACCCTAGCGTCACCGAACCTTAAGTGTGTAGACCCTACGGGTTCGGGAGACAGGCAGACATGACCGAGACACCTCTCTGGCCAATAACCATCAGCGGGGTCTGGATACCCATGGTGGCTCCCACTAGCTCCACGATGATCTCATCGGATGAACCACGATGTCAAGGATTCAATCAATCCCGTATACGATTCCCTTTGTCTGTCGGTATAGAACTTGCCCGAGATTCGATCGTCGGTATACCTATACCTTGTTCAATCTCGTTACCGGTAAGTCTCTTTACTCGTTCCGTAGCACGTCATCGTGTGACTAACTCCTTAGTCACATTGAGCTCATGATGATGTTCTACCGAGTGGGCCCAGAGATACCTCTCCGTCACACGGAGTGACAAATCCCGATCTCGATTCGTGCCAACCCAACAGACACTTTCGGAGGTACCCGTAGTGCACCTTTATAGTCACCCAGTTACGTTGTGACGTCTGATACACCCAAAGCACTCCTACGGTATCCGGGAGTTGCACAATCTCACGGTCGAAGGAAAAAATACTTGACATTAGAAAAGCATTAGCATACGAACAATACGATCTAGTGCTAGGCTTAGGATTGGGTCTTGTCCACCACATCATTCTCCCAATGATGTGATCCCGTTATCAATGACATCCAATGTCCATGATCAGGAAACCATGATCATCTATTGACTAACGAGCTAGCTAACTAGAGGCTTGCTAGGGACACATTGTGATCTATTCATTCACACATGTATTAGTGTTTCCTGTTAATACAATTATAGCATGAACGATAGACGATTATCATGAACAAGGAAATATGATAATAACCATTTTATTATTGCCTCTAGGGCATATTTCCATAGCATCATCCATTTTATTATTCCCTTTGTCTGTTGGGAAACGTAGCATAAATTCAAAAAAATTCCTACGCATGTTCAGATCTTCCTATGGAGAGACCAGCAACGAGAGAGGGGTAAGAGCATCTTCGTACCTTTGAAGATCGCTAAGCGGAAGCGTTGCTAGAACGCGGTTGATGGAGTCGTACTCGCAGCGATTCCGACCTAGTGCCGAACAACGGCACCTCCGCGTTCAACACACGTGCAGCCCGGTGACGTCTCCCGCACCTTGATCCAGCAAGGAGGAGGGAGAGGTTGGGGAAGAAGACCAGCAACACGACGGCGTGGTGTTGGTGGAGAGACGAGGTCTCCCGGCAAGGCTTCGCCAAGCACCGGCAGAGAGGAGGAGGGAGAGGGCAGGGCTGCGAGAGAGAGAGATTAAACCGTGTCTCAAACAGCCCCGGACCTCATCTATATATAGGGGGAGAGGGAGGGGGCGCAGCCCTTAGGGTTCCCACCCCTAAGGGGTGCGGCAGCCCTCAGATGGGGAAGGGGTGGCGGCCAGGGCAAGGGGGAGGGGTGGCGCACCCCTCTGGTGGGCCTAAGGCCCACCTAAGTTAGGGTTCCCCCCTCTTTTTCTTTCCCCTGCGCCATGGGCTGAGTGGGGAGGCATACCAGCCCAACTAGGGGCTGGTTCCCACCCCCACTTAGCCCATCTTACCTCTTGGGGTCGCAGCCCCCCTTCGGTGGTCCCCCGGGACCACCTCCGGTGGTCCCGGTGGTCCCGGTACGTTACCGGTGATGCCCGAAACACTTCCGGTGTCCGAAACCATCCGTCCTATATATCAATCTTTACCTCCGGACCATTCCGGAGCTCCTCGTGACGTCCGGGATCTCATCCGGGACTCCGAACAACTTTCGGTAATCTCGTATAACAATTCCCTATAACCCTAGCGTCACCGAACCTTAAGTGTGTAGACCCTACGGGTTCGGGAGACAGGCAGACATGACCGAGACACCTCTCTGGCCAATAACCATCAGCGGGGTCTGGATACCCATGGTGGCTCCCACTAGCTCCACGATGATCTCATCGGATGAACCACGATGTCAAGGATTCAATCAATCCCGTATACGATTCCCTTTGTCTGTCGGTATAGAACTTGCCCGAGATTCGATCGTCGGTATACCTATACCTTGTTCAATCTCGTTACCGGTAAGTCTCTTTACTCGTTCCGTAGCACGTCATCGTGTGACTAACTCCTTAGTCACATTGAGCTCATGATGATGTTCTACCGAGTGGGCCCAGAGATACCTCTCCGTCACACGGAGTGACAAATCCCGATCTCGATTCGTGCCAACCCAACAGACACTTTCGGAGGTACCCGTAGTGCACCTTTATAGTCACCCAGTTACGTTGTGACGTGTGATACACCCAAAGCACTCCTACGGTATCCGGGAGTTGCACGATCTCACGGTCGAAGGAAAAGATACTTGACATTAGAAAAGCATTAGCATACGAACAATACGATCTAGTGCTAGGCTTAGGATTGGGTCTTGTCCACCACATCATTCTCCCAATGATGTGATTCCGTTATCAATGACATCCAATGTCCATGATCAGGAAACCATGATCATCTATTGACTAACGAGCTAGCTAACTAGAGGCTTGCTAGGGACACATTGTGATCTATTCATTCACACATGTATTAGTGTTTCCTGTTAATACAATTATAGCATGAACGATAGACGATTATCATGAACAAGGAAATATGATAATAACCATTTTATTATTGCCTCTAGGGCATATTTCCATAGCATCATCCATTTTATTATTCCCTTTGTCTGTTGGGAAACGTAGCATAAATTCAAAAAAATTCCTACGCATGTTCAGATCTTCCTATGGAGAGACCAGCAACGAGAGAGGGGTAAGAGCATCTTCGTACCTTTGAAGATCGCTAAGCGGAAGCGTTGCTAGAACGCGGTTGATGGAGTCGTACTCGCAGCGATTCCGACCTAGTGCCGAACAACGGCACCTCCGCGTTCAACACACGTGCAGCCCGGTGACGTCTCCCGCACCTTGATCCAGCAAGGAGGAGGGAGAGGTTGGGGAAGAAGACCAGCAACACGACGGCGTGGTGTTGGTGGAGAGACGAGGTCTCCCGGCAAGGCTTCGCCAAGCACCGGCAGAGAGGAGGAGGGAGAGGGCAGGGCTGCGAGAGAGAGAGATTAAACCGTGTCTCAAACAGCCCCGGACCTCATCTATATATAGGGGGAGAGGGAGGGGGCGCAGCCCTTAGGGTTCCCACCCCTAAGGGGTGCGGCAGCCCTCAGATGGGGAAGGGGTGGCGGCCAGGGCAAGGGGGAGGGGTGGCGCACCCCTCTGGTGGGCCTAAGGCCCACCTAAGTTAGGGTTCCCCCCTCTTTTTCTTTCCCCTGCGCCATGGGCTGAGTGGGGAGGCATACCAGCCCAACTAGGGGCTGGTTCCCACCCCCACTTAGCCCATCTTACCTCTTGGGGTCGCAGCCCCCCTTCGGTGGTCCCCCGGGACCACCTCCGGTGGTCCCGGTGGTCCCGTTACGTTACCGGTGATGCCCGAAACACTTCCGGTGTCCGAAACCATCCGTCCTATATATCAATCTTTACCTCCGGACCATTCCGGAGCTCCTCGTGACGTCCGGGATCTCATCCGGGACTCCGAACAACTTTCGGTAATCTCGTATAACAATTCCCTATAACCCTAGCGTCACCGAACCTTAAGTGTGTAGACCCTACGGGTTCGGGAGACAGGCAGACATGACCGAGACACCTCTCTGGCCAATAACCATCAGCGGGGTCTGGATACCCATGGTGGCTCCCACTAGCTCCACGATGATCTCATCGGATGAACCACGATGTCAAGGATTCAATCAATCCCGTATACGATTCCCTTTGTCTGTCGGTATAGAACTTGCCCGAGATTCGATCGTCGGTATACCTATACCTTGTTCAATCTCGTTACCGGTAAGTCTCTTTACTCGTTCCGTAGCACGTCATCGTGTGACTAACTCCTTAGTCACATTGAGCTCATGATGATGTTCTACCGAGTGGGCCCAGAGATACCTCTCCGTCACACGGAGTGACAAATCCCGATCTCGATTCGTGCCAACCCAACAGACACTTTCGGAGGTACCCGTAGTGCACCTTTATAGTCACCCAGTTACGTTGTGACGTCTGATACACCCAAAGCACTCCTACGGTATCCGGGAGTTGCACGATCTCACGGTCGAAGGAAAAGATACTTGACATTAGAAAAGCATTAGCATACGAACAATACGATCTAGTGCTAGGCTTAGGATTGGGTCTTGTCCACCACATCATTCTCCCAATGATGTGATCCCGTTATCAATGACATCCAATGTCCATGATCAGGAAACCATGATCATCTATTGACTAACGAGCTAGCTAACTAGAGGCTTGCTAGGGACACATTGTGATCTATTCATTCACACATGTATTAGTGTTTCCTGTTAATACAATTATAGCATGAACGATAGACGATTATCATGAACAAGGAAATATGATAATAACCATTTTATTATTGCCTCTAGGGCATATTTCCATAGCATCATCCATTTTATTATTCCCTTTGTCTGTTGGGAAACGTAGCATAAATTCAAAAAAATTCCTACGCATGTTCAGATCTTCCTATGGAGAGACCAGCAACGAGAGAGGGGTAAGAGCATCTTCGTACCTTTGAAGATCGCTAAGCGGAAGCGTTGCTAGAACGCGGTTGATGGAGTCGTACTCGCAGCGATTCCGACCTAGTGCCGAACAACGGCACCTCCGCGTTCAACACACGTGCAGCCCGGTGACGTCTCCCGCACCTTGATCCAGCAAGGAGGAGGGAGAGGTTGGGGAAGAAGACCAGCAACACGACAGCGTGGTGTTGGTGGAGAGACGAGGTCTCCCGGCAAGGCTTCGCCAAGCACCGGCAGAGAGGAGGAGGGAGAGGGCAGGGCTGCGAGAGAGAGAGATTAAACCGTGTCTCAAACAGCCCCGGACCTCATCTATATATAGGGGGAGAGGGAGGGGGCGCAGCCCTTAGGGTTCCCACCCCTAAGGGGTGCGGCAGCCCTCAGATGGGGAAGGGGTGGCGGCCAGGGCAAGGGGGAGGGGTGGCGCACCCCTCTGGTGGGCCTAAGGCCCACCTAAGTTAGGGTTCCCCCCTCTTTTTCTTTCCCCTGCGCCATGGGCTGAGTGGGGAGGCATACCAGCCCAACTAGGGGCTGGTTCCCACCCCCACTTAGCCCATCTTACCTCTTGGGGTCGCAGCCCCCCTTCGGTGGTCCCCCGGGACCACCTCCGGTGGTCCCGGTGGTCCCGGTACGTTACCGGTGATGCCCGAAACACTTCCGGTGTCCGAAACCATCCGTCCTATATATCAATCTTTACCTCCGGACCATTCCGGAGCTCCTCGTGACGTCCGGGATCTCATCCGGGACTCCGAACAACTTTCGGTAATCTCGTATAACAATTCCCTATAACCCTAGCGTCACCGAACCTTAAGTGTGTAGACCCTACGGGTTCGGGAGACAGGCAGACATGACCGAGACACCTCTCTGGCCAATAACCATCAGCGGGGTCTGGATACCCATGGTGGCTCCCACTAGCTCCACGATGATCTCATCGGATGAACCACGATGTCAAGGATTCAATCAATCCCGTATACGATTCCCTTTGTCTGTCGGTATAGAACTTGCCCGAGATTCGATCGTCGGTATACCTATACCTTGTTCAATCTCGTTACCGGTAAGTCTCTTTACTCGTTCCGTAGCACGTCATCGTGTGACTAACTCCTTAGTCACATTGAGCTCATGATGATGTTCTACCGAGTGGGCCCAGAGATACCTCTCCGTCACACGGAGTGACAAATCCCGATCTCGATTCGTGCCAACCCAACAGACACTTTCGGAGGTACCCGTAGTGCACCTTTATAGTCACCCAGTTACGTTGTGACGTCTGATACACCCAAAGCACTCCTACGGTATCCGGGAGTTGCACGATCTCACGGTCGAAGGAAAAGATACTTGACATTAGAAAAGCATTAGCATACGAACAATACGATCTAGTGCTAGGCTTAGGATTGGGTCTTGTCCACCACATCATTCTCCCAATGATGTGATCCCGTTATCAATGACATCCAATGTCCATGATCAGGAAACCATGATCATCTATTGACTAACGAGCTAGCTAACTAGAGGCTTGCTAGGGACACATTGTGATCTATTCATTCACACATGTATTAGTGTTTCCTGTTAATACAATTATAGCATGAACGATAGACGATTATCATGAACAAGGAAATATGATAATAACCATTTTATTATTGCCTCTAGGGCATATTTCCAACAGTCTCCCACTTGCACTAGAGTCAATAATCTAGTTACATTGTGATGTATCGAACACCCATAGCATTATGGTGCTGATCATGTTTTGCTCGTGGAAGAGGTTTAGTCAACGGGTCTGCAATATTCAGATCCGTGTGTACTTTACAAATATCTATCACTCCAGTTTGGACATGGTCCTGGATGGAGTTGTAGCGGCGCTTGATGTGCTTCGTCTTCCGGTGAAACCTGGGCTCTTTGGCTATGGCAATGGCTCCAGTGTTATCACAGAAGAGTGTCATAGGACCCGACGCGCTTGGAACCACTCCAAGGTCGGTGATGAGCTCCTTCATCCAAATTCCTTCATGAGCCGCTTCTGAAGCAGCTATGTACTCCGCTTCACATGTAGATGCTGCCACGACTTCTTGCTTGCTGCTGCACCAGCTCACTGCCCCACCATTCAACACATATACGTATCCGGTTTGTGACTTAGAGTCATCCGGATCTGTGTCGAAGCTAGCATCGACGTAACCCTTTACGACGAGCTCTTCGTCACCTCCATAAACGAGAAACATTTCCTTAGTCCTTTTCAGGTACTTAAGGATATTCTTGACCGCTGTCCAGTGTTCCGCACCGGGATTACTTTGGTACCTCCCTACCAAGCTTATCGCAAGGTTTATATCAGGTCTGGTACACAGCATGGCATACATTAGAGAGCCCACGGCTGAAGCGTAGGGGATAGAACTCATCTTCTCTCTATCTGCTGCCGTGGTCGGCGACTGAGTCTTACTCAATCTCATACCTTGCAAAACTGGCAAGAACCCTTTCTTTGAGTTTTCCATATTGAATTTCCTCAATATCTTGTCAAGGTATGTACTTTGCGAAAGACCTATGAGGCGTCTCGATCTATCTCTATAGATCTTGATGCCTAATATGTATGCAGCTTCTCCAAGGTCCTTCATTGAAAAAATCTTGTTCAAATAGGCCTTTATGCTCTCCAACATCTCTATATCATTCCCCATCAACAATATGTCATCCACATATAATACGAGGAAAGCTACAGAGCTCCCACTCACTTTCTTGTACAGACAGGCTTCTCCGTAAACCTGTATGAACCCAAACGCTTTAATCACCTCATTAAAGCGAATGTTCCAACTCCGAGATGCTTGCACCAGCCCATAGATGGAGCGCTGGAGCTTGCATACTTTGTTAGCACCTTTAGGATCGACAAAACCTTCTGGTTGCATCATATACAACTCTTCCTTAAGATTCCCGTTAAGGAACGCTGTTTTGACGTCCATTTGCCAAATTTCATAATCATAAAAGGCGGCAATTGCTAACATGATTCGGACTGATTTCAGCTTCGCTACGGGAGAGAAAGTCTCTTCGTAGTCAACTCCTTGAATTTGTCGAAAACCCTTTGCGACAAGTCGAGCTTTGTAAACGGTTACATTACCGTTTGCATCAGTCTTCTTCTTGAAGATCCATTTATTTTCTATGGCTCGCCGTTCATCGGGCAAGTCCACCAAAGTCCATACTTTGTTCTCATACATGGATCCTATCTCGGATTTCATGGCCTCAAGCCATTTGTTGGAATCCGGGCCCGCCATCGCTTCTTCATAGTTCGAAGGTTCACCGTTGTCTAACAACATGATTTCCATCACAGGGTTGCCGTACCATTCTGGTGCGGAGCGTACCCTTGTGGACCTTCGCGGTTCAGTAGTAACTTGATCCGAAGCTTCATGATCATCATCATTAACTTCCTCTTCAGTCGGTGTAGGCACCACAGGAACAACTTCTTGCGCTGCGCTACTTTCCTGTTCGAGAGGGGGTGTAATTACCTCATCAAGTTCTACCTTCCTCCCACTTACTTCTTTCGAGAGAAACTCTTTCTCTAGAAAGGATCCGTTCTTGGCAACAAAGGTTTTACCTTCGGATCTAAGATAGAAGGTATACCCAATAGTTTCCTTGGGGTATCCTATGAATACGCATTTCTTCGCTTTGGGTTCGAGCTTTTCTGGTTGAAGTTTCTTCACATAAGCATCGCAGCCCCAAACTTTAAGAAACGACAACTTAGGTTTCTTGCCAAACCATAGTTCATACGGTGTCGTCTCAACGGATTTAGACGGTGCCCTATTTAAAGTGAATGCTGCAGTTTCTATTGCGTATCCCCAAAATGATAGCGGTAAGTCGGTGAGAGACATCATAGATCGTACCATATCTAATAAAGTGCGATTACGACGTTCAGACACTCCATTGCGCTGCGGTGTGCCAGGCGGTGTTAGTTGTGAAACGATTCCATACTTCCTTAGGTGTGTGCCAAACTCGTGACTCAAATATTCTCCTCCACGATCAGATCGTAGACATTTTATTTTTCTGTCACGTTGATTCTCAACCTCACCCTGAAATTCCTTGAACTTTTCAAACGTCTCAGATTTGTGCTTCATCAAGTAGATATACCCATACCTACTCAAATCATCGGTGAGAGTGAGAACATAACGATAACCACCGCGAGCTTCGACGTTCATTGGACCACACACATCAGTATGTATTATTTCCAATAAGTCGGAGGCTCTCTCCATTAATCTTGAGAATGGAGTCTTAGTCATCTTGCCCATGAGGCACGGTTCGCATGTGTCAAATGATTCAAAGTCAAGAGACTCTAGCAGTCCATCAGTATGGAGCTTCTTCATGCGCTTAACGCCGATATGACCAAGGCGACAGTGCCACAAGTATGTGGGACTATCATTATCAACTTTGCATCTTTTGGTACTCACACTATGAATATGTGTAACATCACGATCGAGATTCATCAAGAATAAACCATTCACCAGCGGAGCATGACCATAAAACATATCACTCATATAAATAGAACAACCATTATTCTCTGACTTAAATGAGTAGCCGTCTCGCATTAAGCAAGACCCTGATACAATGTTCATGCTTAAAGCTGGTACTAAATAACAATTATTAAGGTTTAAAACTAATCCCGACGGTAGATGTAGAGGTAGCGTGCCGACGGCGATCACATCGACCTTTGAACCATTCCCGACGCGCATCGTCACCTCGTCCTTGGCCAGTCTCCGCTTATTCCGCAGTTCCTGCTTTGAGTTGCAAATGTGAGCAACAGCACCGGTATCAAATACCCAGGAGCTACTACGAGCGCTGGTAAGGTACACATCAATAACATGTATATCACATATACCTTTAACGTTGCCGGCCTTCTTGTCCGCTAAGTATTTGGGGCAGTTCCGCTTCCAGTGACCCTTTCCCTTGCAGTAGAAGCACTCAGTCTCAGGCTTGGGTCCGTTCTTTTTCTTCTTCCCGGCATCTGGCTTACCGGGCGTGGCAACAGCTTTGCCGTCTTTCTTGAAGTTCTTCTTACCCCTGCCTTTCTTGAAACTAGTGGTCTTGTTGACCATCAACACTTGATGCTCCTTCTTGATTTCTACTTCTGCCGACTTGAGCATCGAGTACAACTCGGGAATGGTTTTCTCCATCCCTTGCATGTTGTAGTTAAGCACAAAGCCTTTGTAGCTTGGTGGGAGAGACTGGAGGATTCTGTCAATGATAGCATCATCCGGAAGTTCGACTCCAAGTGAAGTCAGACGACCGTGTAACCCAGACATTTTGAGTATGTGCTCACTGACAGAACTGTTCTCCTCCATCTTACAGCTGAAGAACTTGTCACAGACTTCATATCTCTCGACACGGGCATGAGCTTGAAATACTAGCTTCAGCTCTTGGAACATCTCATATGCCCCGTGTTGCTCAAAACGTCTTTAGAGCCCCGTTTCTAAACTGTATAACATGCCACACCTGACCAGAGAGTAGTCATCACTTCGCGCTTGCCAGACGTTTAGAACGTCCTGCGCTGCTGCGGGAGCGAGAGGGTCACCTAGCGGCGCATTAAGGACATAAGCCTTTTTAGCTGCTTCAAGGATGAGCTTCAGGTTGCGAACCCAGTCCGCATAGTTGCTACCATCATCTTTCAGCTTGTTTTTCTCTAGGAATGCGTTGAAGTTGAGGTTGACGTTGGACATCTACAATATTTATAAAGACAACTTTTAGACTAAGTTCATGACAATTAAGTTCATTTAATCAAATTAAGTATGAACTCCCACTTAAATCGACATCCCTCTAGTCATCTAAGTGATACATGATCCATGTTGACTAACCCGTGTTCGATCATCACGTGAGACGGACTAGTCACCATGGTGAGCAACTTCATGCTGATCGTATTCAACCATACGACTCATGTTCGACCTTTCGGTCTCTTGTATTCGAGGTCATGTCTGTACATGCTAAGCTCGTCGAGTCAACCTAAGTGTTTTGCGTGTGTAAATCTGGCTTACACCCGTTGTATGCGAACGTTAGAATCTATCACACCCGATCATCACGTGGTGCTTCGAGACAACGAACCTTCGCAACGGTGCACACTTAGGGGAATACGTTCTCGAAATTTTAGGAGGGATCATCTTATTATGCTACCGTCATTTTAAGCAATAAGATGTAAAGCATGATAAACATCACAATGCAATCATATAGTGACATGATATGGCCATTATCATCTTTGCTCATTCGATCTCCATCTTCAGGCATCGCATGATCATCATCGTCACCGGCGTGACACCATGATCTCCATCATCGTGTCTTCGTGAAGTCGTCACGCCAACTACTACTATCACTACTACTATGGCTAACCGTTAGCAATGAAGTAAAAGTAGCAAGCACATGGCGTTGCATCTCATACAATAAATTAAGACAACTCCTATGGCTCCTGCCGGTTGTCATACTCATCGACATGCAAGTCGTGAAACCTATTACAATAACATGATCATCTCATACATCATACATGCAACATCACAACTTTGGCCATATCACATCACATGTCAAACCCTGCAAAAACAAGTTAGACGTCCTCTAATTGTTGTTGCAAGTTTTACGTGGCTGATTTGGGTTTCTAGCAAGAACGCCTTCTTACCTACGTGACAGCCACAACGATGATATGCCAAAGCTATTTACCCTTCATAAGGACCCTTTTCATCAAATCCAATCCGACTAGAGTAGGAGAGACAGACACCCGCTAGCCACCTTTATGCACGATGTGCATGTCTGTCGGTGGAACCAGTCTCACGTAAGCGTACGTGTAAGGTCGGTCCGGGCCGCTTCATCCCACAATACCGCCGGAAAAGAATAAGACTAGTAACGGCAAGCAAATTGACAAACCATCGCCCACAACTTTTGTGTTCTACTCGTGCATAGAATCTACGCATAGAAAACCTGGCTCGAATGCCACTGTTGGGTAACGTAGCATAAATTCAAAAATTTTCCTACGCATGTTCAGATCTTCCTATGGAGAGACCAGCAACGAGAGAGGGGTAAGAGAATCTTCGTACCTTTGAAGATCGCTAAGCGGAAGCGTTTGCTAGAACGCGGTTGATGGAGTCGTACTCGCGGCGATTCCGATCTAGTGCCGAACAACGGCACCTCCGCGTTCAACACACGTGCAGCCCGGTGACGTCTCCCGCACCTTGATCCAGCAAGGAGGAGGGAGAGGTTGGGGAAGAAGACCAGCAACACGACGGCGTGGTGTTGGTGGAGAGACGAGGTCTCCCGGCAAGGCTTCGCCAAGCACCGGCAGAGAGGAGGAGGGAGAGGGCAGGGCTGCGAGAGAGAGAGATTAAACCGTGTCTCAAACAGCCCCGGACCTCATCTATATATAGGGGGAGAGGGAGGGGGCGCAGCCCTTAGGGTTCCCACCCCTAAGGGGTGCGGCAGCCCTCAGATGGGGAAGGGGTGGCGGCCAGGGCAAGGGGGAGGGGTGGCGCACCCCTCTGGTGGGCCTAAGGCCCACCTAAGTTAGGGTTCCCCCCTCTTTTTCTTTCCCCTGCGCCATGGGCTGAGTGGGGAGGCATACCAGCCCAACTAGGGGCTGGTTCCCACCCCCACTTAGCCCATCTTACCTCTTGGGGTCGCAGCCCCCCTTCGGTGGTCCCCCGGGACCACCTCCGGTGGTCCCGGTACGTTACCCGTGGGAACCCTAAGGGTTGCGCCCCCTCCCTCTCCCCCTATATATAGATGAGGTCCGGGGCTGTTTGAGACACGGTTTAATCTCTCTCTCTCGCAGCCCTGCCCTCTCCCTCCTCCTCTCTGTCGGTGCTTGGCGAAGCCTTGCCAGGAGACCTCGTCTCTCCACCAACACCACGTCGTCGTGTTGCTGGTCTTCTTCCCCAACCTCTCCCTCCTCCTTGCTGGATCAAGGTGCGGGAGACGTCACCGGGCTGCACGTGTGTTGAACGCGGAGGTGCCGTTGTTCGGCACTAGATCGGAATCGCCGCGAGTACGACTCCATCAACCGCGTTCTAGCAAACGCTTCCGCTTAGCGATCTTCAAAGGTACGAAGATGCTCTTACCCCTCTCTCCTTGCTGGTCTCTCCATAGGAAGATCTGAACATGCGTAGGAAATTTTTTGAATTTATGCTACGTTACCCAACAGGCATGTGGGGATTTTGTATGTATGTCAGAGCGGCGACTCTGGTTGCTCGGGTGGCAGAGCAGGTGGCTCGTCTGGTACGCGGTCTCGGGGTCGGCGTGGATGCACATCACATGTGAAAGGACATGGATGTCGCCTAGAGGGGAGTGAATAGGTGTTTTAAAATAATTACGATTTAGGCTTGAACAAATGCGGGATAAAACTAACGTTTAATTAGTCAAGCACAAAACCTAAAACAACTAGGCTCACCTATGTGCACCAACAATTTATGCTAAGCAAGATAAACAACTAAGTGATAGCAAGATATATAACAAGAAACAATATGGCTATCACAAAGTAAAGTTCATAAGTAAAGGACTCGAGTAAGAGATAACTGAGGCACGCAGAGACAACGATGTATCCCGAAGTTCACACCCTTGCGGATGCTAATCCCCGTTTGGAGCAGTGTGGAGGCACAATGCTTCCCAAGAAGCCATTAGTGCCACCGTAATCTCCTCACACTCTCGCACAATGCAAGATGTTGTGATTTCACTAAGGGATCCTTGAGGATGGCCACCAAACTCGTAGAAACAAGGTTGGGCAATCTCCACAACTTAATTGGAGGTTCCCGACAACACCACGAAGCTTCACCATAATGGATTGTGGCTCCGAGATGACCTCAAATGTTCACGGAAATCTCCACAACCTAATTGGAGACCCCGGCGTTTGCCTTAAGCTTTACACCACAATGATTGAGCTCTGAGGTACCACCAAGCTTCTAGGACGCCAAAGCACCCAATAAGAACAAGCTCTAGGGTTTGGCCTCCCTTGCCTCCTTGTGCGCCTTGGGCCTTGGTGGGTGTCGCACCAGCCCATCTAGGGGCTGGTTCCCTTCCACTTTTGGCCCACGCAGCCCTTCGGGGCTGGTGTCCCTTCCCGGTGGACCCCCGGAACCCTTTCGGTGGTCCCGGTACAATATTGATGATTCCCGAAACATTTCCGGCGATCAAATCTCCACTTTCTATATATGAATCTTTACCTACGGACCATTCCCGAACTCCTCGTGACGACCGTGATCTCATCCGAGACTCCGAACAACCTTCGGTAACCACGTATATGATTCCCATAACAACTCTAGCGTCACCGAACCTTAAGTGTGTAGACCCTACGGGTTCGGGAAACATGCAGACATGACCGAGACACCTCTCCGGCCAATAACCAACAGCGGGGTATGGATATCCATGTTGTCTCCCACATGTTCCACGATGATCTCATCGAATGAACCATGATGTCGAGGATTCACTCAATCTCGTATGCAATTCCCGTTGTCTACCGATATGACACTTGCGCGAGATTCGATCGTCGGTATCCCTATACCTTGTTCAATCTCGTTACCGGCAAGTCTCTTTACTCGTTCCGTGACACATCATCACGTGCCTAACTTCTTAGTCACATTGAGCTCATTATGATGATGCATTACTGAGTGGGCCCAGAGATACGTCGCCGTCACACAGAGCAACAAATCCCAGTCTCGATTCGTACCAACCCAACAGACACTTTCGGAGATACCTTTAGTGCACCTTTATAATCATCTAGTTACGTTGTGACGTTTGATACACCCAAAGCACTCCTACGGTATCCGGGGGTTGCACAATCTCAGCAACCCACACTCATGGTCTAAGAAAGTGATACTTGACATTATAAAAGCTCTAGCAGACGAACTACACGATCTTGTGCTATGCTTAGGATTGGGTCTTGTCCATCACATCATTCTCCTAATGATGTGATCCCGTTATCAATGACATCCAATGTCCATGATCAGGAAACCATGACCATCTATTGATCAACGATCTAGTCAACTAGAGGCTCACTAGGAACATGTTGTGGTCTATTTATTCACACATGTATTACTGTTTTCGGTTAATACATTTATAGCATGAATAATAGACAATTATCATGAACAAGGAAATATAATAATAACCACTTTATTATTGCCTGTAGGGCATATTTTCAATAAAAGTATATGGATTTGAAAATAGTGCGGAATTCAAAAAGGTATGTGAATTTGAAATTTGTATGCGAACATGAAAAAGTAGACATATTTAAAAAATATACATGAATTTCAAAAGATCCATGAATTTGAAAAAGGTGGCCGACCGGAAAGTTGATCCTAGATGTGCATGAGTGAGTGTCCTTGGCTTGGAGTAGTTCAGGATTGGTGACCGACCGAGAAGTTGGTCCGGGATGCGCACAAGTAAAGACAAAGTGCCTAGAAAAGACTGGTATTGATCTATGGTGCGAGTCTAAATCACATTAGGAGTAACGATCAACGGTCGGTGTGTCGGGGGTGTTACATGTGTTTTCTTGGCCAACCAATACTTAGAGGGATTATGGTATCCCCAGCCCACTAGGTTCAAGCCCTCGTGCTTGCATTTATACTTGAATTTATTTCAAAATTTTCGGCAATGTGCATTCAGTGGAATAAGACGTTTTTGTTGACGGCGAAACGCCCACGGTGACTTCGTGTGTGTATACGTTTATAAGGATGAAAGTATGCGCATGTATATAAACGTTTGCGTCCGTACCGTGTTAAAAGAAACCAAAAATATCCAATTAAGTTAGGACCTGACCACGTTCGGTTATATTATATACTCTGAATAAGAAAAAACTAGTGTTCCATGATTCGGGCAGCTAACAAGTATTAAAATTTGCTCCCAAGAAAAACACAAGTATCCAAATGTTTATAAAAAAACTAACTTAGGCCTTCTTTGATTTGTAGGGAACTTGTAGGAATTTCATAGATAGGATTTTGAAAGGAAAAATTTATCTGGAGCCTTTTGGTTTGTAGAAATGAATTTCTATTTCTATGTAGGACAGAAATCAATCCTTCATTTCTTAAAGGAAAAAAACATTAATGTAGGTTCAATAAAAAATTCACATCCTACACATCAAATGGCATGTCTTTCGTTGTAAGAATTGAGATGCATGTCATCTCATTTCCTATTATTTTTCTATTCTTATGATATCTCTATTCTATGTACCAAGTAACGCCATATATTTTTAAGATTTTCCAGCAAACGCCTAGAATTCCAGTGCGAAAACAAATTAATTACCATGTTTTTGTAAGGGATTTGTCATGCTCTAAAACAAACATTGGTATATATTGGTACCACGCTGCACAGAGTAATTGCCATGCGTTTGAGAGGGTTTGACGGTCCTAACGACGTTCGCATGATTTGCTAACAAAACTCACGTTCGCTGGTTAGAGCATCTTCAACGGCCGCGCAAAAGTTTCACGCTTAATAAAAGTTTTAGCGTGCACTGTAACATTTTTATTATGCGAGGACCAACATTGCTTTAGCAGATGTCCAAAAACGCGTATCCAAAAAACACGCAGTGCAAATTGTGAAGCGCGCGCAAGAGACGCCTAAAATATAATGCGCGCGAAGCCTTTATTGAAACTGTCTAGTGTTTAAAAAACAAATAATTTAACAAGTGAAACACTTTTAGACGGCTGTTGGAGATGCTCTTAATGACATCCAATTTTCTTCATGGCAGAAAAAAAGAGAGCACAACTTCTAACCAAAAGCTGATGTTTGCCCCGGACTCGGATGGGTTCCTGGAGTCCCAATTCTAGCCAGGAACGCCGGCGCAGATATAAAAGCAGAGCGCGGCTGTACCCGCAGTACAAAATTACCAAACACGTCGGCTGCGATCCAACCCGTGTCCCCCGTCCCGTCCGAGCTACGAAGGGGACGCGAGCCGCCCCTGTAAATCCACGTTGCCGCCAGCGGCGCCACCAGATTCCCCGAGCCACCCAAACTTTTGATTCTACCCGGAGAGGAAGGCCTTCTGTCTGTCTGTCCGTCTCTCTCCCAGGTGATCTCCGTCCGGCGATGGCGGCGGCGGCACTGGCATCGGCTCCGGCGCCGGCGCCCTTGCCGGCGGCCTTCGCGGGGTGGTGGGAGCACGTGAACGGCTCGCCGGCGTGGCAGGACGGGACCTTCTGGGCCCTCGCCGCACTCTACGGCCTCATCGCCGCCTCCTCCTTCGTAAGCATCTAATCTGTCCTCGGAATAAACCTGTACCCCCTTCTACTACTAGGCTGGTGCCCTGGTGGCAGGGCAAGACAATATTTGGTGAATAAATTTGTGATATCGCAATTAGCGATTTCACTAGAGAATAAAGGCTGTTCTCATTTGCTTTGTGGCTTGAGCATAATACAAGTACTCGTGTTTTGTACCAAAGCCGATAATGCGAACGAATAACATCTTACAGAGCTTCAGATCAATCAAGGGGAAAGCCGTGATTCCGATTTCAGATAGGTGAACAAGGACCTGTGTTTGCTTTCATGCTCATCTCTCTAATCCATGAAAACCTTGGCGGATAAGATTGAGTTGATGGCATCCGAATTATGTGTATAGTTATATCAACTGTCAACTGTAAATACCTCTGCTCCTTGCAAATAAATTTAATAACTTATCTAGTAGTACGGTTTATACTTGTCACGTGCACATGCCGATGTTTACAGCTTGATGAATAAATTTACTCGAGGAAGAGAAGGCAATATTAACACTGAGCTATGTATGTGAATATGCAGATCCAAGTTGCCAGAATACAGCACAGAGTGCCTGAATATGGATGGACAACACAAAAGGTCTTCCAGTTCCTTAATTTCTTGGTTAATGGAGGTACATTGTTCAGTCTCAACTGGGTTTAAACTTGCATGCTCACTTATATCCTGTGTAATGCTAATTTTACCCCGTCGCTAATCTGCAGCAAGGTGTTCCATCTTTTCTTTCCGTCGCCAAGTTCAACTGGTGAACCCTCAGGTTTGGATACCTTCATTATTTTCTGTCACTCGAATGAAATATTCAATTTGATTGACCAGAGCTTTATCTCGTGTCTATTTTATTTCAGATTTTTCAGCATGTTATTCTTGATCTTCCGGGGCTTGCATTCTTCACTACCTATGCAATGTTGGCACTTTTCTGGGCTGAGATATCTTATCAAGCACGTGGTCTAGATACTGATGGCCTTAGATCAGGTTTCTATACTATTAACGGCGTCGTTTATGCAATGCAGGTACAATAGTCTTTTTAAATATAAATCTGCACTATTTGTGATTTTGCATGGTTATACGAGAACTGTCTGTGACCCTAAACCCTACACGTGTCAGGATGCTACATTTTCCCTTTTATTGGACTGGTGAATTCCAACAAAATTTGTACATGTGAAAATATAAATCTCCCACCATCCAAAAATGTGAGGTGCTCATGCATTTCAATGTTCAACTTTGACCATTGGTTAGACCAATAGTATATGGGTTATGTATCTCATCCATTTCGTGGTTTAACTTTGACGATCTATTGGACCGATAATATATATGGGTTATGTACTTATCTGCAATGGAAATTATACCATTGAGGCACATAAACTATATTGGTAGTCAAAGTCATGTGTGGATATCTGTAACAGCAAAACAGAAACAGTGCATAAAGGTAATAGGAAATAGTTTGCACTTAGTCATTTATTGTAGTCTTTCATGGTTGATGTTTTTTTTGGATCAAATACTGACTCCTCACGTGCCTGTTCTACATGAGTTCTCACTAAACTAACTGCTCTGTTCATCTCTGTTAATTATGTGTACTCCATCACCGTTAGAATGTCTTGGCTCAAAATACTCACATACATTTGCTTTCAGGTTTTGGTCTGGGTATTGTTGTGGTTGAATCCAAATCCATCTATGCTTGTGCTTTCAAAGTTGTTCATTGCGGGACTATCCTTTTCTGCTGCCCTGGGTTTTCTGCTGTACGGAGGGAGGTAAGAATACCTCTTTCATAAAGTTTGAACTATGATGCATTTAGATCATGTTTACATTCAAATTAAACAGTGAGGCCAGCCACAATCAGTAACGGTACTGTAGATTGGCACTGTAGACTATACCCATTTGTTCAGGGTTTGATCTGTTTAACTATACAATATATTTCCTCTGTACCACACTACTTGTAGCTAGGGAAACTTGTATTAGTTCTTCCTAACAACAAATATTTAGGTACAGAGGGCGTACAACTACAACATTACAGTACTAATTGTATTTGTGTGCTCCTGGTTTGTTTGGCAGGCTATTCCTCATGTTGAAACGTTTCCCTATCGAGTCTAAAGGGAGGCAACAAAAGCTGAGCGAGGTTGGCAGAGTGGCCGCTATATGTTCCTGTTGCTTCTTGGCAAGATGCGTGATGGTAAGGATGTCTATCCTCCAATCCTTGAACGAGGTTGCTAGTCATATGGTTCATTTCCCACTTTTGCTGATGCACTTTTGTTTTTCTGCAGATGTGTTTCGCTGCCTTCGATAAAGAAGCTGATCTGGATGTTCTTGACCATCCAATTCTGAATTTCATATATTACTTGGTATATATGACTTTTGCAGCCCATAGTCACCACCTCGTTTTTATTTTTGCCTAGTCAAATTTAAAACCATCATTGGCGGTTGGATAACTAGAAATTGATGTCTATTGCAACAGCTTTAACCTTGCTGCTCTACGGTTCTTAACCTCTTTTTTCTACAGCTTGTCGAAATCGTTCCTTCGGCTCTTGTCCTGTACATTCTGCGGAGGATCCCTTCGAAGCTAAAGCTCGCACATTATCATCCCCTCAGCAGCGGCTAGAGATAAAGGCGGTGTCCCTTTCTTAGCTGAAATATAGAGATGTTGCTGCAAACATAGCTGATTGCGATGGCTGGTCTATGTCTGATCGTTCAAAATGTGTACAGACAGGAATCTGAATCTACGCGTGAACTTACCTTGTGTAGCCGCTAACCTTGGTAGTTTAAGGGTGCTAATTTCATGTAATTAGTTACTGTTGGTGTGATTAGAAATCAAGCATCTTCACTTGTTGAGCGGGCAAAATTGCTCATGAAGTTATTTTTGTTTTGAAAAACACAAAGCTTTGTTCATTGAAAATAACAATTACATTGTTTTATTAGGAGGGTGGAGGGGTACAATTTTGCTCAAGGGCTTATCATCAAACCAATAAAAGATGAAGAAAATCTAGCCAATCTAGCAAGCTCTATAGAAACCTTATTAGCTTCCTTGTTACAATGTTAAAAACTGCTGAGAGAAAAATCACAAGCAACAAAATAACAACGTAAAAAACAGCCGCTGACGCACCAGTAAAATCCCCTCCATTTTTTATGGTATCAAAAGGGCCCGTGCGTTGCAACGGAAGAAACAATTATAATCTCCAATGGTGCTGGACATATTATGTCTTTAAATTTTAGCACATTTCTTGAAATGCATGAACATTTTTTGAATTAGCAAACATCTTTTTCAATTTCACTCAAAAAATTATACCTAATTTTTTTTTTCAAAATCATTGAATTTTATTATTTTCACCAACATTGTTCTCAAAATTATGAACATTTTTCTGAATATGCAAATATTTTTACAAAAATCCCGAGCATTTATTGAATTCACAAACATTTTATGTTTTCTTCAAACTTTTATTTCAAAATTATAAGTTCTATAAATTACATAAATTTTTCAAAGTTCTAAATTATTTAAATTAAAAATTGGAACACAAAAATGAAAATAAAAAACGAGACTAAAAACAGAGGCACGAACTGTTTTTAAGATTTTTACACGGACTTTTGTTTAAAATCATTGAATTTTTTATTTTATGGACATTTTCTTAAAATTTAAACATTTTTTGCATATGCAAACATTTTTCAAAACTCCTGAGTAGTTTTTGAATTCTCAAAACTATTATGTTTTTTTAAATATTTTATTTCGAAATTCTCAGTTTCTTAAAATTGAAAAAAGTTATTTGAAGTTTTAAATTATTTAAAGTAGAAAAACGAAATGAAATGGGAAAGAAAAATTAAAAACTAAACTAAAAAAAACAGACGCACACGCATGGGCCGGCCCAAACAGGTGTGCTGCATTTTTCCAATGCCCAGAGCATATATAGGAGACGCCTACATGGGCCGGTCCAGTCCGGTGATTTTTCTGTTTTAAACATTTTCTGTTACTTATATGTGGCATTGCTGGGTAATTTTAGCCAACTTTAGAGACAATTTGAATGACGTACGGCAGAAACAATATTTGTTTTATTAGTAGGTAAAGATCAATTACCTTGGAATTATTAGAGTTCATAACAAGGCGATTACAACCTTTCTTTTGTGCAAGGGATAGGCAGGATGTTGGCGCACCAATCAATTTTCCGACAACTCAAGAAAAAAAAGTATTAAGTGTATTTTTTATGAAGCCAGAATGTTAAATTATGTGCAAAAATAAGTTAAATAAGGACCCTAATAACTAGGGAACGATTCCCTTATGCCTTGTTTGGATGTAAGAAAAACTGCTTGAAATTGATTTGGATCGAGAATTCCAAATCCAAGATGGAAAGAAAATAGACTCCAATTCAGATTCTATTGTTTGGTTGTGCATGTAATTTACTACTAGCAAAAGGGCCCGTGCGTTGCAACGGAAGAAACAATTATAATCTCCAATGGTGCTGGACATATTATGTCTTTAAATTTTAGCACATTTCTTGAAATGCATGAACATTTTTTGAATTAGCAAACATCTTTTTCAATTTCACTCAAAAAATTATACCTAATTTTTTCTTCAAAATCATGGAATTTTATTATTTTCACCAACATTGTTCTCAAAATTATGAACATTTTTCTGAATATGCGAATATTTTTACAAAAATCCCGAGCATTTTTTGAATTCACAAACATTTTATGTTTTCTTCAAACTTTTATTTCAAAATTATAAGTTTTATAAATTACATAAATTTTTCAAAGTTCTAAATTATTTAAATTAAAAATTGGAACACAAAAATGAAAAGAAAAAACGAGACTAAAAACAGAGGCACGAACTGTTTTTAAGATTTTTACACGGACTTTTGTTTAAAATCATTGACCTTTTTATTTTATGGACATTTTCTCAAAATTTAAACATTTTTTGCATATGCAAACATTTTTCAAAACTCCTGAGTAGTTTTTGAATTCTCAAAACTATTATGTTTTTTTAAATATTTTATTTCGAAATTCTCAGTTTCTTAAAATTGAAAAAAGTTATTTGAAGTTTTAAATTATTTAAAGTAGAAAAACGAAATGAAATGGAAAAGAAAAATTAAAAACTAAACTAAAAAAAACAGATGCCCACGCATGGGCCGGCCCAAACAGGTGTGCTGCATTATTTCCAATGCCCAGAGCATAATATAGGAGATGCCTACATGGGCCGGCCCAGTCCGGTGATTTTTCTGTTTTAAACGTTTTCTGTTACTTATATGTGGCATTGGTGGGTAATTTTAGCCAACTTTAGGGACAATTTGAATGACGTACGGCAGAAACAATATTTGCTTTATTAGTAGGTAAAGATAAAGATTGGAATCATAGGGTAGCACCCAATTTCAATTGCTATTTGGATGAACAAACCATGAAATTGGATGTTTTCTCGAGACAATATAAACTTCTGTACATGTATGTGTATACTTGAATATTTATATATTATTTTGCACACATGATAACATAGAAATGTTCCAAATAAGGTCAAAACAATAACAACAGTACAAATAAATATGGAGTGAAAATATGAAACAAAATAGTTTTGAAGTGTCCAGAACACATCATGGATAATAATTTTGGTAGTTTCTGTCTATTACACATAGCACAAATGGATAGTTTATATCTCTTACACATAGCATAAATAGACATATCATGTCTCTTATACATAGAACAAATGGACAGTTGGCAAACAACAAAGTACATAGTAGTCGATACATCAACCAAACATGATAGCAACAATCAATCCAAGGTCAAGAGCCATGGCTTCCTTAATTCCGCGGGCAGCGTCATGAGTGCTTCAAACAAACACTCATTGACGATAAATTTTCCATAAACTCTCAACATATCATTATCATGCAAGTCTGGTACCTCCTTTAGTGCATCCCAGATTTCAGATGGAGGAGTCATCTTTGACATAGGAAGTGGCTCGGTTGTCCTTTTCTTTGCTTTTGTTTGAGACATGCTTCTACAATTAAAATAAATGGATGTGCACAAAAGTAAGAACAAAAGAGTAAGGAAAATATATACCGGCGCGACCATGTCGCTCAAGCTACGAGACCAACATAAGGATAGATACATCGACGATGAGAGAGAGAGAGAGAGCACCCCCCACACACAAAACAAGCGCAGCCTGCGTGTGCCCGCCCGCCCCTGCGTTGTTGCCTCCTCCTCTTTGTCCAGGGCCAGAAGCGTTGCGTCCAGCTCGAGCTTCGCCGCCATTCACACTACCGCCTAAGATATGTTGTCACGAGCAAATCGATGAAGAGTGTCATCATCACACCCCCTGCACACAAGCGCCGACGCAGACGCCTTGATGTCGTCGCCACATCCCACCTCGCCATCAAAATCACGACGGCCGCATTAACTCGCCGCTGCAAGCCACAACCCGCCTCTGCCGCTAGGCATGCCACCCTCCGCGCAACCCGCCACTGATAGGAGCGGGGCTGACCTCTCTCGCTCTCACTCTCTCTATCTCAACTCGTCATTGTCGTCTCATGAGAAAATAAAAATGAGGGGTGGGGAAGTGGGAGGGATAAGGCGAGCGACTTGTTATGATAGTGTATTCCTTGGTTCAGAACACGCTACGAACGAGAAGAGAAAGGTGATGTGGCTGCCTTTTATGCTTTAAGATGTGTGTTTCGGATCGAACCGATGCGCTTGCTGGGATCTCCCTCCCATCCAACGGTCACAAATAGGCTTATGCACATATTAGGTATTTTTAAAATTAATATACATGACAACTAATGCGTGCTACGGTAGAATAGTACTCCTTCAAAGTATTATTCTAGATTTGTTTATGGCAGCTGCTACAAATTAGTCGGTTCATTTGTTAAAAAGTAAGCCGCCTAGCTAGCCGTCCGATCCGACGGATGGCGGCCGTGCGATCAGCAAACAGAGTCATCATCTAACACTATTGCTATTCCATCCACCGAGTCATCCAACATCTGCACCCGTCGGGGACTTTCAGCACTGGTGCTGCCGTTGAGCGTTGCATCGCAGCATCCGGGAGCCATTCGGGTGCTTCTCAAATGGCAACGCCGAGGGCAACCCAAACAATTCAGCACAATAGCTTCCATGGCAGCATCGGCCACGTCCGACGACGCTCCATTGCAACCCCCGGCGAGCTTCAACGACCACACGACGCTTCATTGCAGCTCCGACGCGCTTCAATGCAGCTCCGACCTGCTTCATTACAGCTTCAGTGGGGCTTCATTGTAGCCCTGACAGAGTTTCAACACTCACACGACACTCCACTATGTCCTCCGGCAATGCCCCATTGCAACCCGACATACACATTGCAGCACCACGAGCGGAGCAGGTTGCGTCGAACGCCGGCAGCGCTACGAGCACATCGCGTCGGACGCCGCTTTGCAGCACCACGAGCATCGGTGCCCCCCGCTAGATCCACGACCAGCCAGTGCAACAAAGCCGGCTGCAAACCTGCCGGCTACAAGGGGTCACCCACCGGTGCGCCTAGGGAGGCGTCGAGCCCCATTGTCGCACTTCGGCCTATTGTTTGGGCAGCAGCCAAGCCCATCTCGCACGCCGATGCGCTGGTAGTGGTTGGGCAGCAGCTGGGAGCGATGACGACGCCTTGTCTTGCAGCATCAGCGACGGTTTGGACACGGATCTCAGCAACGTCCGGTTTCGGTCTCTCTCATGGTTCTCGTTGGTAAAGCTGGATACGAATGGGGAGAGGAAATCAAAGGAAGAAGACGACTTGATCGAGAGAGAAGGATAAGATAGATGAGGCAACGGGTGGGTCCCAGAAACATGTGGGTCACGCTAGGACGACGTGCTATTAGGGAGTTTACGGAAGCGCATGTGTGCGAGTGATGAGCGCCGCATCATCCAATGGATCGGGCGCTTTAGGACACGGTTGATTTCATAAAGAAATACTAAGTCGACGGATTTCAAATATTTCCTTTCTTTATAGATACATACTCCTACGTGACAAGACACATTTTAGTGTTAGGCTAGCCATAGTGGGAGTAACTTAGGTAGTATCATGTTTTTGGTACTAACAAACATGCTGATGTGGCAGACAATTGAAGAAGAGAGAAGATGTTAGAATAACATAGATAGATACCCTAACATGTTAAATGTTATGCTACTATGTGTCATGCATGTTAATAAATAAGGTCATCTATGATAGTACTCCATCCGGTCCTTTTTAGTCTGCATATTAGTTTTGTCTGAAGTCAAAGTATCTCTACTTTGATCAAATTTATAGAAACATGCATCAACATTCACAATATCAAATTAATATTGTTAGATTCATTACGAAAGGTAGTTTCATGATATGTATATTTGGTATTGTAGATGTTGATATTTTTTAGTATATATTTGGTCAGACTTTGTAAAGTTTGATTTGACCCAAATCAAATATGCGGAGTAAAAAGGACCGGAGGGGGTACTAGTTTATGATACTATGCACTATAAAGTTAGTATTATACAATAATATCATACTACTCCGAACAGAAACAACTAGTAAAAGGGCCCGTGCGTTGCAACGGAAGAAAAAATACCACACGCTTTTAATCTTTTATAATCATTGTGATTTATTAAAATAATAAGTTAACTAACTAATGTAGTCAATCCTATCCTATTTTGTTAAGAAATCAACCCATCCATTGTTAATTCCACCATGATGAAAAATTGAGCGGGACAAGCAAAGCAAAACAAAGAGGCTATGTGAATTGATCAATGGACTGTTATCTTATTTCACTCATGGGGTAGAGAATGTGGGATCAGATGACAAACTGAAGGTGGTGTTCCATTCTCTGTCTCTACAACAATGCAATCTTACATTCAATACATTCATTCATCAGCAAACAAATCCCCACAAAACAAAATTTCTTTCCGGTGCTTGGCACACGGTTGAAGGCATGGGGAGGGGATCTCACCAGATGACGAGTTCCTGCCGGAGGAGGGGATACGATGAGGGGAGCAAGGGTTAGGCGCCTTTATCTGGCCATAAGGAGTTGCCGTTGCCGCGCCATAACCTCGGAGTTCCCCGTGTGAGCCATGGAGGCCCGCCTTCACCTGCAAGTACTTCGCTCCGCCGCGCCGCCGCCGTTCTGCATCGAGCAGACGCACCATCCCCAGTCACTGTAGCTGTCGCGTTGATTTGATCCAGAAGCTGTGCTCGAGCGCCAAAACGGGGGCAGCAAGCGGGCAGAGGTACGGTCGCGGAGGCGGGTTGGTTGAGATCGACAATAATGGTGGTTGAGGTCGGCCGCGAAGACGAGTGGTGCGGCAGCGGCCTGGGCACACGCCAGGGTGGACTAGGGTCGACGCGATGCGCTCGAGTGCCGCAACGGGGGAAGTGAGCGGGGAGAGGTACGGCCGCGGAGGCGGGTGGGTTGAGATCGGCAGCGGTGGCGGTTGAGGTCGGCCGCGGCGGCGAGTGGTGTGGCAGTGGCCTGGGCACAGGCCAGGGTGGCCCAAGGTCGACGGGAGGAGGCGATTCGTACGGGTATAATTTTTGCAGCGAATCGTTTTTTTTCTTTTGCGTTGTAGATAAATGATGGAGCGTGGGTTTACACGACTTTTTTTTATAAAAATGCCGCGGTGGGTTTTCCGACGGAAGCAATAGCCTCTTTATTATTATAGCAAAAGTGCCCGGGTGTTGCAACGGGAGAAAAAAAATACCACACACTTTTAATCTTTTTATAATCATTTTGATTTATTAAAATAATAAGCTAACTAACTAATGTAGTCGGTCCTATCCTATTTTGTTGAGAAATCAACCCGTCCATTGTTAATTCCACCATGATGAGAAATTGAGCGGGACAAGCAAAACAAAACAAAGAGGCTACGTGAATTGATCAATGTATTTTTATCTTATTTCACTCATGGGGTAAATAATATGGGATCAGATGACAAACTGAAGATGGTGTTCCATTCTCTCTCTCTACAAAAATGCAATCTTACATTCAATACATTCATTCATCAGCAAACAAATTCCCACAAAACAAAATTTCTTGCCGGTGCTTGGCACACGGCTGGAGGCATGGGGAGGGGATCTCACCAGATGATGAGTCCCTGCCGAAGGAGGGGATACGATGAGGGGAGCAAGGGTTACGCGCCTCTATGTGGCCATAAGGAGTCGCCGTTGCCGCGCCATAACCTCGGAGTTCCCCGTGTGAGCCATGGAGGGCCGCCTCCACGTGCAAGTACTTCGCTCCGCCGCGCCTTATCCGCGCGCCGCCGCCGTTCTGCATCGAGTAGATGCATCATCCCAAGTCGTTGTAGCTGTCGCGTTGATTTGATCCAGAAGCTGTGGTCGAGCGCCGAAACGGGGGCAGCAAGCGGGCAGAGGTACGACCGCGGAGACGGGTGGGTTGAGATCGACAACTGTGGTGGTTGAGGTCGGCCGCGGCGGCGAGTGGTGTGGCAGTGGCCTGGGCACACGCCAGGGACCAGGGTCGACGCGATGCGCTCGAGCGCCGCAACGGGGAAGTGAGCGGGGAGAGGTACGGCCGCGGAGGCGGGTGGGTTGAGATCGGCAGCGGCGGCGGTTGAGGTCGGCCGCGGCGGCGAGTGGTGAGGCGGCGGCCTGGGCACATGCCAGGGTGGCCCAGGGTCGACGGGAGGAGGCGATGCGTACGAGTATAATTTTTGCAGCGAATCGTTTGTTCCTTTTGCGTTGCAGATAAATGATGGAGCGCGGGATGAATAACAAAAATTACAGGGGCTTTTTTATAAAAATGCCACGGTGGGTTTTCCGACGGAAGCAATAGCCTCTTTATTATTATTAGGTAGGTATAGGTATATAGATTAGGTATAGATTAATTTGAGACTGAGATCGTTTTTTTATTGAATCTGTACTATTAATAAAAGATCAAACAAAAACTTCTCTAAGTACACACAACTATTACCCCCACAAAAACAAACATCAATCACCATCACACAATTAGTCAGCAAATTACAATCTAACGGCCTTCCACCATCCATTCAGCCCGACGGTTTGCAGTTACCAAATTAACAAAGGCTGACCGTGCTCCATCTCCTCCTACAGCGAACAAGTGTTGCACCTCCCCGGAAAAAAAGAGCCAATCAACTACAGAAATTTAGGAAGAATTAACGGCAGCCAGACGCCCTGGCCTGAACCATCGCCGTCGCCTCCACCTCCGCCTCCCCCTCCCCGTCCGCCTCCGCGTCCAACTCCCCCTCCCTGTCCGCCTCCTCCCCTCCCCTCTCTGCACCCGCCTGCTCGCCCCGCCCGTTGCCTGCTCGCCCCGCCCGCCGCCTCTCCCCCGCTCAGCGTCGCCCTCCGCCTGCTCGCGCCCGCACGTCGCCTGTTCCGCCTCTCCCATGCTCAGCCCCGCCCTCCGCCTGCTCGCCCCGCCCGCCGCCTCTCCCCTGCTCGCCCCGCCCACTCGCCCCGCCCGCCGCCCTCCGCCTGCTCAGCCCCGCCCACCGCCTGCTCGCCCCACCCGCCGCCTCCCCCCCGCTCGGCCTCCCAATACTCGACGCCATGTTTTCCTCTCTTGCGCCAGAGCGAGCCCCGGCGGCTTCCAAGAACGTCGAGGACGAGAGGCTCCGCCACATGCACGCGGACGTGGCGGAGATGCCGCTCGCCAACACCACCCCACGCCGCCGGCGGGTGAGGAAGCCGCCTCCGACCGCGCCCGAGGAGGAGCTGCGCGGGCGCGCGCGCTACGGCTGCGCGTTCGAGGAGGAGGAGGGCTCCGGGTTCGCGCCGCCCCGGATGGTGTGGGCGAAGGTCAGGGGCTACCCGCGGTGGCCGGGGCAGGTGTTCGACCCGGCGGACGCGTTGGGGCTCGCGCTGCGCGAGCGGCGGGCGACCGGGGCCGCGACGGCTCCTTCGTGTGGGCCGGCGCGGCGAACCTCACCCCGCTCCGCGACGACTTCCCGCGCCTCGCCGGCGTCGGCCTAAGGAGCAACTGCAAGGTCGAGTTCGCCCTTGCCCTGGACGACGCGCTGGCCGAGGTCGCGCGCCGCGTCGACGTCGGCCTCTCATGCGGGTGCGGCAGCTCCGCTGCCAAGGGGCAGGTGTTCCAAAACTCCGGCCTTCGCAGAGGCGCGTCCGTCGCGGCCGTGGACGCCGGCTTCGCCCGGGACGCGCTCCGCGGCGAGGCGTTCCTCCGGTACGTTGGCGCGCTGGCAGTGGCGCCGGGGGACGGTGCCGACAGGCTTGACGATGCTGTTAGTATGAACAGGTGGGTCGAAAATAACTAGGACTGTGTATTTTTCTTTGAAGATTTTTTCGATAATGATACCTTTGTCCTGGGCATTCACACAGATTGGCAGCTACAACATATGATTCAGTATGGCAACCGCAGTTTACTGGCTTCCGATTCAAAGTTTGGAACAAACAAGTTAAAGGTCTGTCAATGTCATCTGGTTCATTTTTTGTTTTTTCATAGCTGTTTAGTTTGCTTGATTTCATAGTAGTATCGTTGTTTGCAATTTTGCAGTATCCTGTACATAGCATCCTTGTTTTCGACCAGCAGAAAAATGCAATTCCTGTTGCTTGGATCATAACTCCCAATTTTACACATGGTGAAATACATAGATGGATGGGTGCTCTATATGATCGAGTTTGTACAAAAGGCCCGACATGGCAGTTGGGTGGCTTCATTATTGATGATCCATTGACTGATGTGCGCACTATAAGGTAACTCATGCTTCTCTGCCAGTGTACTGCTTCCTGGGTTTGTGGTGCGTGAGTATGTTGCTTGCTGAACAGGGAAGTGTTTCTGTGCCCGGTGTTGATTTCCTTATGGCGTGTCCGTCACGCTTGGCATAAAAAATTGATGAACAAGTGTTCAGATTTTGAGAGGCGTTCAATGATGTCTAAACGACTTGGGGAGGCAATATCCAGCATCTGCAGAGGAAACAGTGATATAGAATTATTTCAGGCCTTCCTGGAAGATTTTATTGATTGCTCTGGCTTTGTAGACTACTTCAAAGCTCTATGGTTTCCAAGACTTGGTTGGTCCATATACCTTGCTTTTCTGGTCGTACCTGGATTTTACTTGTTACAAGTTATTTGATAAGTTCTCTTATCCAACTTTTTAATCTCAATATCTTCCAGGGGCAAGCGTCTTGAAGACCAACCCGTTGGCTACTGCTGAGGTAGCTTCAGCAATTGAGAGGTACCACCACCTGCTAAAACTTCGGCTGTTGAATGAGGCAGATGAAAGCATCTACCAACGTGCAGACTGGTTGGTTCACAAGTTGGGTACAAAGGTTCACTCTTACTATTGGTTGGATGAATTTTCTGGGAAGGACAGTTTCTCTCGCTACTGGAGGAGTGAGTGGAAAACCGGCCCAAACCCATGGCAGCAGGGATTGCAAATTCCAGATTCTGATATTGTAATTGAAGGCAATTGTGCTAGAGTGGTCTGCCAGAAACACAAGGAGAAGTCCCATGCCGTTCTGAACCCAAGCTCTGAGCTTGCATTGTGTGACTGTAGCTGGTTAAGGAAGGGAAACCTTTGCAAGCATGCAATGAAGTCGGCTAAGGTTTAATAAGTTATATAACAGAAATAGAATTTAATTTGTGTATGGTGTGGATTCCAAAACTAATCTGCTTCTAGTAGAACGCTCGCTTGTACTCCCTCCGTCCCAAAATAACTGTCTCAAGCTTAGTACTAGAATTTATTTTGAGATAGAGGGAGTACTAGAATTTTTCTAAAGCTAATGGAATCCCCTTGTACTCCATCTAAAGCTTTCATGATGACTACTTTTCCAAGATACATGTGACAAAGAGGAGGAGCTCAGGGAGCTGAATGTGAAAGGATAAAGTAGTCAGGAAGGAGAAATCATATGTTGGCTTAACTAATGCTTCCTAATCAGTATGCTTTTCATATTGCCGTTTATATTGAACTAGTTGATCGCCCGTGCGTTGCCACGGGACACCATACCCTACGAACAAGACAAACGCTCATGCGTAGGTGTGTGTTTCTCTTATATGGTATGTTAACGTTTACGATGACACGATATGTTACCGACTTAGCATTTACGTTGTGTCTCTTGCTTTTTGTACGGATTAATAACGTTCATGAATGGTGAGTTGTTTCCCTGAAAATTTATAATTTGTATTAACCAAACAATTCAAACCAATGCTTCATGTATTTTCCAAACCTGAATTTATTGTGATAACTCATCAAAGGGAGTAAGGAAAAAGAACACCCAGTTGGGAAGATGAAAAAAAGACCAAGCCATATCAAATTATGATAATGATATAAAAAATTGAACATAATTTGATCAATATATGCTTGCCCACTAAAAATAATTTGAACCGCAAAGAGATATGTTTAAAATAATCTAAGTACATATTGGTAGCTAGATTGTTTATATACAACACAGAGTGAAGTTTTTTGACCATGTATTGAAACCGGGAGGTCTTTAATTTCTTTACAGAGTCGTATGTCTTACTCCCACTGGAATCCCTATCAATCACCATGTCCATCTCTACAAACCTAGGTGCCACATGAAATAGAAGAAGATAAAGTATGATGATGATGTCTCTCATGCTTGGCCACTTCTCTCTCTGGTCCTCATCTATGGGCTCGTAATAGCTTCTTTAATTATTATGTGTGCATTTCTTCCGAATAGTTGCCGAGCTCTTGTTGTTTCCTACAACAAATAGTTACATGTGAAGGGCACACGTTAATCAAGGAAGACATGGGACGCACACAATCGGATTTGTTTCGGGCTTCACATCAACCAATGCCTCGGCAAGGGTGAAAGGACTGGGAAACGTTTAATGTAAACCAAACACAACTTAGAAAGAAAAAGCACAAATCATCCTATGAATCTGGCTTTGAATTTGCCTTATTAGCACTATTAATTTGTCATTTCTGTTTATGGATCTCAAAAAGTTTTAAGACCATGGATACTCCGCTCCATGGTAAGCTTATGAAGTCATCATCATGCTATATTACTGTTCCCTAAAAGTAAAAAAGGCTAAGCTTATGGTCAAAGTGCACCTAAATTCTGGTGAAAATGAATCATCATAAAAACACGTAGCTACTATAGTGAATTATCATGTTCTCAAAATTCTGAACTATTCATCGGCTCCAATTTGCCATGTTCTAACCTAAACAGTAACCAATTTGATGCTATTCTTATGAGAATAAATATGTGACTTTCCAAGAGGATAGCAACCAGAATTTGTTCTTACCAGAAAGGAAAAAAGAGACCCGACTACCAGAAAGGGCGGATTTTTTCTTCTTCTGCACAAGCTCTCACACCAGATTAGCATAAACCATCATCATTTATCCCAACCTAAAAAAACATATCATTTGTGGGTCTAAGTTTTTTTTCAAATCTTGGGCGCACATAGGTGCTCATTCACTGGTATCTTTGTGAAATTTTGACTAATCCCATAGCAACAGGAAACTCTTGAGTGTAGCTAAGCAAACAAAATGAGCAGAAGTAGCATGAGAATGTTCAACAAAGTTATAACCTTGTCTTGAGAAAACATATAAGGTTCATAATTTCTATTCAAGTAAAATATTCATAATTTATGGAGCACTATTCAGATTCAGTGATATGCCATCGACCACACAAAAGATCAACTTTTAGAATAATATATTTATGCATCCGTACTATTTGCTCTTACCTAAAATCTATATGGAACACTTACACATAGGGAAGTATAGGTGAAATTACTGTGGAAATCGGCAAAAGAAAAGGAATGGAGCCAACAGTATAAACATGTATATGACTTACGTAAGAAACATAAATACAGATATACCATCAAATAGTTGCGTGCTTGGGAAGTAATCTTCAGTAGGAATATGAAAATTAAAAAAAAAATCCAAATTAGACTGCAGCAAGTAACGCATCACTTTAAAGAAAACAGTGACGTCAGTACCCTTTCAGGAAAGAAGCAAGAGAATTTGTAATGTCCTATGTATATAACACGTTCTTTAACAAAAATAGATTTACATATATAGATAGGGTACTTACAGGTGGTTCTACTGGAGGGTGACTTCTTGAGTTCTTGTTAACTTAAGACATGGAACAATGAATATATGTAAATGAATAAACCCCCTTAGCGAGGCAACTCAGATCAGCCAAATTTGCTATAACATTTAGAACATCAAATAGGACGAACAGTACAGGGAAAGACCATTTGTATTTTCCAAAAAATTAAGAGTGGCATCATTGTCAGTAGTCATAATCTAGACTTGACGGTGGCAACGGCAACTCAAGTCCAAGGCAGCCAAGAAAATCCCTTGCCTAGCTGTATGCAATCAACGTGTGCAACCCTCCAGTGGCCTTGCCTCGTAGTCGTAGAGCATCCCGTGCATCAGTAATTCCCTGCAGCATAGATATTCTACTTGTTGAACTGTAGCTGGGCCTAGGTCGACCTAATATAAATAATTTCAGAACTGTAGTTGGGCTAGGTGGACCTAATAGAAATAATTTCAGAAGGTTTGTAGATGAGTTGAACCGACCCGTACAGAAATTAGAGCACTTGTTAAGTTGTCAATGGTATTGGCATTTGTTGCTTACCTGATTTGCAATAGCAAGGGCTTGAGGCACCATCCAAAGTGACCAGCAATGTGGAGATCTATATGGTACATACATAAGGGATGGATATGAAGCATCGTCATTTGAAGCTTCTGGAGTCTGGACCTACATGTGGGTAAGTTACCAACGGAAGCAATGAGGGGTAGTGCATTAAGAACTAATCAATCAATGGGATTGAAGAGAGAAGAGGGCAAATACTAATGGAATGGGGGAAGGCAAGGAGTCGAGGTGCGCAACAGTGGACAGACCGCCGCCGCCGTCGTCGTCGCCGCCGCCACAGGAAGGGATTTATCTTGGGAGCCACCGATGTTGGCTGTTGCCGGTGGATGCACCAGTGCGAGTTGAGGTGTGGTGACCAATGCTATTGGGAGATTATTGCCAAATGAATCAACATGGACACCAATCGCAGAGTCACTAAACGGAAATATGATGCCAAGCTCACCTGCTTTGTTGGGTAACGTAGCATAAATTCAAAAAATTTCCTACGCATGTTCAGATCTTCCTATGGAGAGACCAGCAACGAGAGAGGGGTAAGAGCATCTTCGTACCTTTGAAGATCGCTAAGCGGAAGCGTTGCTAGAACGCGGTTGATGGAGTCGTACTCGCAGCGATTCCGATCTAGTGCCGAACAACGGCACCTCCGCGTTCAACACACGTGCAGCCCGGTGACGTCTCCCGCACCTTGATCCAGCAAGGAGGAGGGAGAGGTTGGGGAAGAAGACCAGCAACACGACGGCGTGGTGTTGGTGGAGAGACGAGGTCTCCTGGCAGGGCTTCGCCAAGCACCGGCAGAGAGGAGGAGGAAGAAGTGCAGGGCTGCGCCGAGGGAGAGGGAAAACTGTGTCCTCCAAAGGCCAAAAGTGCCCACTATATATAGGGGAAGGGGAGAGGGGGTGCCACCCCTAGGGTTCCCACCCTAGGGGGTGCGGCAGCCCTCCCAGATGGGGTTTGTGGCGGCCAGATGGGGAGGAGGGGGTGGCGCACCCCTCTGGTGGGCCTAAGGCCCACCTAAGTTAGGGTTCCCCCCCTCTTTCTCTTTCCCCTGCGCCATGGGCTGAGTGGGGAGGCGCACCAGCCCAACTAGGGGCTGGTTCCCACCCCCACTTAGCCCATCTTACCTCTTGGGGTCGCAGCCCCCTTTCGGTGGTCCCCCGGGACCACCTCCGGTGGTCCCGGTGGTCCCGGTACGTTACCGGTGATGCCCGAAACACTTTCGGTGTCCGAAACCATCCGTCCTATATATCAATCTTTACCTCCGGACCGTTCCGGAGCTCCTCGTGACGTCCGGGATCTCATCCGGGACTCCGAACAACTTTCGGTAATCTCGTATAACAATTCCCTATAACCCTAGCGTCATCGAACCTTAAGTGTGTAGACCCTACGGGTTCGGGAGACAGGCAGACATGACCGAGACACCTCTCTGGCCAATAACCATCAGCGGGGTCTGGATACCCATGGTGGCTCCCACTAGCTCCACGATGATCTCATCGGATGAACCACGATGTCAAGGATTCAATCAATCCCGTATACGATTCCCTTTGTCTGTCGGTATAGAACTTGCCCGAGATTCGATCGTCGGTATACCTATACCTTGTTCAATCTCGTTACCGGTAAGTCTCTTTACTCGTTCCGTAGCACGTCATCGTGCGACTAACTCCTTAGTCACATTGAGCTCATGATGATGTTCTACCGAGTGGGCCCAGAGATACCTCTCCGTCACACGGAGTGACAAATCCCGATCTCGATTCGTGCCAACCCAACAGACACTTTCGGAGGTACCCGTAGTGCACCTTTATAGTCACCCAGTTACGTTGTGACGTTTGATACACCCAAAGCACTCCTACGGTATCCGGGAGTTGCACAATCTCACGGTCGAAGGAAAAGATACTTGACATTAGAAAAGCATTAGCATACGAACAATACGATCTAGTGCTAGGCTTAGGATTGGGTCTTGTCCACCACATCATTCTCCCAATGATGTGATCTCGTTATCAATGACATCCAATGTCCATGATCAGGAAACCATGATCATCTATTGACTAACGAGCTAGCTAACTAGAGGCTTGCTAGAGACACATTGTGATCTATTCATTCACACATGTATTACTGTTTCCTGTTAATACAATTATAGCATGAACGATAGACGATTATCATGAACAAGGAAATATGATAATAACCATTTTATTATTGCCTCTAGTGCATATTTCCAACAGTCTCCCACTTGCACTAGAGTCAATAATCTAGTTACATTGTGATGTATCGAACACCCATAGCATCATGGTGTTGATCATGTTTTGCTCGTGGAAGAGGTTTAGTCAACGGGTCTGCAATATTCAGATCCGTGTGTACTTTACAAATATCTATCAATCCAGTTTGGACATGGTCCTGGATGGAGTTGTAGCGGCGCTTGATGTGCTTCGTCTTCCGGTGAAACCTGGGCTCCTTGGCTATGGCAATGGCTCTAGTGTTGTCACAGAAGAGTGTCATAGGACCCGACGCGCTTGGAACCACTCCAAGGTCGGTGATGAGCTCCTTCATCCAAATTCCTTCATGAGCCGCTTCTGAAGCAGCTATGTACTCCGCTTCACATGTAGATGCTGCCACGACTTCTTGCTTGCTGCTGCACCAGCTCACTGCCCCACCATTCAACACATATACGTATCCGGTTTGTGACTTAGAGTCATCCGGATCTGTGTCGAAGCTAGCGTCGACGTAACCCTTTACGACGAGCTCTTCGTCACCTCCATAAACGAGAAACATTTCCTTAGTCCTTTTCAGGTACTTAAGGATATTCTTGACCGCTGTCCAGTGTTCCGCACCGGGATTACTTTGGTACCTCCCTACCAAGCTTATCGCAAGGTTTATATCAGGTCTGGTACACAGCATGGCATAAATTAGAGAGCCCACGGCTGAAGCGTAGGGGACAGAACTCATCTTCTCTCTATCTGCTGCCGTGGTCGGCGACTGAGTCTTACTCAATCTCATACCTTGCAAAACTGGCAAGAACCCTTTCTTTGAGTTTTCCATATTGAATTTCTTCAATATCTTGTCAAGGTATGTACTTTGCGAAAGACCTATGAGGCGTCTCGATCTATCTCTATAGATCTTGATGCCTAATATGTATGCAGCTTCTCCAAGGTCCTTCATTGAAAAACTCTTGTTCAAATAGGCCTTTATGCTCTCCAACATCTCTATATCATTCCCCATCAATAATATGTCATCCACATATAGTACGAGGAAAGCTACAGAGCTCCCACTCACTTTCTTGTACAGACAGGCTTCTCCGTAAACCTGTATGAACCCAAACGCTTTAATCACCTCATTAAAGCGAATGTTCCAACTCCGAGATGCTTGCACCAGCCCATAGATGGAGCGCTGGAGCTTGCACACTTTGTTAGCACCCTTAGGGTCGACAAAACCTTCTGGTTGCATCATATACAACTCTTCCTTAAGATTCCCGTTAAGGAACGCTGTTTTGACGTCCATTTGCCAAATCTCATAATCATAAAAGGCGGCAATTGCTAACATGATTCGGACTGATTTCAGCTTCGCTACGGGAGAGAAAGTCTCTTCGTAGTCAACTCCTTGAATTTGTCGAAAACCCTTTGCGACAAGTCGAGCTTTGTAAACGGTTACATTACCGTTTGCATCAGTCTTCTTCTTGAAGATCCATTTATTTTCTATGGCTCGCCGTTCATCGGGCAAGTCCACCAAAGTCCATACTTTGTTCTCATACATGGATCCTATCTCGGATTTCATGGCCTCAAGCCATTTGTTGGAATCCGGGCCCGCCATCGCTTCTTCATAGTTCGAAGGTTCACCGTTGTCTAACAACATGATTTCCATCACAGGGTTGCCATACCACTCTGGTGCGGAGCGTACCCTTGTGGACCTTCGCGGTTCAGTAGTAACTTGATCCGAAGCTTCATGATCATCATCATTAACTTCCTCTTCAGTTGGTGTAGGCACCACAGGAACAACTTCTTGCGTTGCGCTACTTTCCTGTTCGAGAGGGGGTGTAATTACCTCATCAAGTTCTACCTTCCTCCCACTTACTTCTTTCGAGAGAAACTCTTTCTCTAGAAAGGATCCGTTCTTGGCAATAAAGGTTTTACCCTCGGATCTAAGATAGAAGGTATACCCAATAGTTTCCTTAGGGTATCCTATGAATACGCATTTCTCCGCTTTGTGTTCGAGCTTTTCTGGTTGAAGTTTCTTCACATAAGCATCGCAGCCCCAAACTTTAAGAAACGACAACTTAGGTTTCTTGCCAAACCACAGTTCATACGGTGTCGTCTCAACGGATTTAGACGGTGCCCTATTTAAAGTGAATGCTGCAGTTTCTAATGCGTATCCCCAAAATGATAGCGGTAAGTCGGTGAGAGACATCATAGATCGTACCATATCTAATAAAGTGCGATTACGACGTTCAGACACTCCGTTGCGCTGCGGTGTGCCAGGCGGCGTCAGTTGTGAAACGATTCCACACTTCCTTAGGTGCGTGCCAAACTCGTGACTCAAATATTCTCCTCCACGATCAGATCGTAGACATTTTATTTTCCTGTCACGTTGATTCTCAACCTCACTCTGAAATTCCTTGAACTTTTCAAACGTCTCAGATTTGTGCTTCATCAAGTAGATATACCCATACCTACTCAAATCATCGGTGAGAGTGAGAACATAACGATAACCACCGCGAGCTTCAACGTTCATTGGACCACACACATCAGTATGTATTATTTCCAATAAGTCGGAGGCTCTCTCCATTATTCCTGAGAATGGAGTCTTAGTCATCTTGCCCATGAGGCACGGTTCGCATGTGTCAAATGATTCAAAGTCAAGAGACTCTAGCAGTCCATCAGTATGGAGCTTCTTCATGCGCTTAATGCCGATATGACCAAGGCGGCAGTGCCACAAGTATGTGGGACTATCATTATCAACTTTGCATCTTTTGGTACTCACACTATGAATATGTGTAACATCACGATCGAGATTCATTAAGAATAAACCATTCACCAGCGGAGCATGACCATAAAACATATCACTCATATAAATAGAACAACCATTATTCTCTGACTTAAATGAGTAGCCGTCTCGCATTAAGCAAGACCCTGATACAATGTTCATGCTTAAATCTGGTACTAAATAACAATTATTAAGGTTTAAAACTAATCCCGACGGTAGATGTAGAGGTAGCGTGCCGACGGCGATCACATCGACCTTTGAACCATTCCCGACGCGCATCGTCACCTCGTCCTTGGCCAGTCTCCGCTTATTCCGCAGTTCCTGCTTTGAGTTGCAAATGTGAGCAACAGCACCGGTATCAAATACCCAGGAGCTACTACGAGCGCTGGTAAGGTACACATCAATAACATGTATATCATATATACCTTTAACGTTGCCGGCCTTCTTGTCCGCTAAGTATTTGGGGCAGTTCCGCTTCCAGTGACCTTTTCCCTTGCAGTAGAAGCACTCAGTCTCTGGCTTGGGTCCGTTCTTTTTCTTCTTCCCGGCATCTGGCTTACCGGGCGCGGCAACAGCTTTGCCGTCTTTCTTGAAGTTCTTCTTACCCCTGCCTTTCTTGAAACTAGTGGTCTTGTTGACCATCAACACTTGATGCTCCTTCTTGATTTCTACTTCTGCAGACTTGAGCATCGAGTACAACTCGGGAATGGTTTTCTCCATCCCTTGCATGTTGTAGTTAAGCACAAAACCTTTGTAGCTTGGTGGGAGAGACTGGAGGATTCTGTCAATGATAGCATCATCCGGAAGTTCGACTCCAAGTGAAGTCAGACGACCGTGTAACCCAGACATTTTGAGTATGTGCTCACTGACAGAACTGTTCTCCTCCATCTTACAGCTGAAGAACTTGTCGGAGACTTCATATCTCTCGACACGGGCATGAGCTTGAAAAACTAGCTTCAGCTCTTGGAACATCTCATATGCCCCGTGTTGCTCAAAACGTCTTTGGAGCCCCGTTTCTAAACTGTATAACATGCCACACCTGACCAGAGAGTAGTCATCACTCAGCGCTTGCCAGACGTTTAGAACGTCCTGCGCTGCTGCGGGAGCGGGAGGGTCACCTAGCGGCGCATTAAGGACATAAGCCTTTTTACTTGCTTCAAGGATGAGCTTCAGGTTGCGAACCCAGTCCGCATAGTTGCTACCATCATCTTTCAGCTTGTTTTTCTCTAGGAATGCGTTGAAGTTGAGGTTGACGTTGGACATCTACAATATTTATAAAGACAACTTTTAGACTAAGTTCATGACAATTAAGTTCATTTAATCAAATTAAGTATGAACTCCCACTTAAATCGACATCCCTCTAGTCATCTAAGTGATACATGATCCATGTTGACTAACCCGTGTCTGATCATCACGTGAGACGGACTAGTCATCATGGTGAGCAACTTCATGCTGATCGTATTCAACCATACGACTCATGTTCGACCTTTCGGTCTCTTGTATTCGAGGTCATGTCTGTACATGCTAAGCTCGTCGAGTCAACCTAAGTGTTTCGCGTGTGTAAATCTGGCTTACACCCGTTGTATGCGAACGTTAGAATCTATCACACCCGATCATCACGTGGTGCTTCGAGACAACGAGCCTTCGCAACGGTGCACACTTAGGGGAATACGTTCTCGAAATTTTTTAGGAGGGATCATCTTATTATGCTACCGTCGTTCTAAGCAATAAGATGTAAAACATGATAAACATCACAATGCAATCATATAGTGACATGATATGGCCATTATCATCTTTGCTCATTCGATCTCCATCTTCAGGCATCGCATGATCATCATCGTCACCGGCGTGACACCATGATCTCCATCATCATGATCTCCATCATCGTGTCTCCGTGAAGTCGTCACGCCAACTACTACTATCACTACTACTATGGCTAACCGTTAGCAATGAAGTAAAAGTAGCAAGCACATGGCGTTGCATCTCATACAATGAATTAAGACAACTCCTATGGCTCCTGCCGGTTGTCATACTCATCGACATGCAAGTCGTGAAACCTATTACAATAACATGATCATCTCATACATCATACATGCAACATCACAACTTTGGCCATATCACATCACATGTCAAACCCTGCAAAAACAAGTTAGACGTCCTCTAATTGTTGTTGCAAGTTTTACGTGGCTGATTTGGGTTTCTAGCAAGAACGCCTTCTTACCTACGTGACAGCCACAACGATGATATGCCAAAGCTATTTACCCTTCATAAGGACCCTTTTCATCAAATCCAATCCGACTAGAGTAGGAGAGACAGACACCCGCTAGCCACCTTTATGCACGATGTGCATGTCTGTCGGTGGAACCAGTCTCACGTAAGCGTACGTGTAAGGTCGGTCCGGGCCGCTTCATCCCACAATACCGCCGGAAAAGAATAAGACTAGTAACGGCAAGCAAATTGACAAACCATCGCCCACAACTTTTGTGTTCTACTCGTGCATAGAATCTACGCATAGAAAACCTGGCTCTGATACCACTGTTGGGTAACGTAGCATCATTCAAAATTTTTCCTACGCATGTTCAGATCTTCCTATGGAGAGACCAGCAACGAGAGAGGGGTAAGAGCATCTTCGTACCTTTGAAGATCGCTAAGCGGAAGCGTTGCTAGAACGCGGTTGATGGAGTCGTACTCGCAGCGATTCCGATCTAGTGCCGAACAACGGCACCTCCGCGTTCAACACACGTGCAGCCCGGTGACGTCTCCCGCACCTTGATCCAGCAAGGAGGAGGGAGAGGTTGGGGAAGAAGACCAGCAACACGACGGCGTGGTGTTGGTGGAGAGACGAGGTCTCCTGGCAGGGCTTCGCCAAGCACCGGCAGAGAGGAGGAGGAAGAAGTGCAGGGCTGCACTGAGGGAGAGGGAAAACTGTGTCCTCCAAAGGCCAAAAGTGCCCACTATATATAGGGGAAGGGGAGAGGGGGTGCCACCCCTAGGGTTCCCACCCTAGGGGGTGCGGCAGCCCTCCCAGATGGGGTTTGTGGCGGCCAGATGGGGAGGAGGGGGTGCCGCACCCCTCTGGTGGGCCTAAGGCCCACCTAAGTTAGGGTTCCCCCCCTCTTTCTCTTTCCCCTGCGCCATGGGCTGAGTGGGGAGGCGCACCAGCCCAACTAGGGGCTGGTTCCCACCCCCACTTAGCCCATCTTACCTCTTGGGGTCGCAGCCCCCTTTCGGTGGTCCCCCGGGACCACCTCCGGTGGTCCCGGTGGTCCCGGTACGTTACCGGTGATGCCCGAAACACTTTCGGTGTCCGAAACCATCCGTCCTATATATCAATCTTTACCTCCGGACCGTTCCGGAGCTCCTCGTGACGTCCGGGATCTCATCCGGGACTCCGAACAACTTTCGGTAATCTCGTATAACAATTCCCTATAACCCTAGCGTCATCGAACCTTAAGTGTGTAGACCCTACGGGTTCGGGAGACAGGCAGACATGACCGAGACACCTCTCTGGCCAATAACCATCAGCGGGGTCTGGATACCCATGGTGGCTCCCACTAGCTCCACGATGATCTCATCGGATGAACCACGATGTCAAGGATTCAATCAATCCCGTATACGATTCCCTTTGTCTGTCGGTATAGAACTTGCCCGAGATTCGATCGTCGGTATACCTATACCTTGTTCAATCTCGTTACCGGTAAGTCTCTTTACTCGTTCCGTAGCACGTCATCGTGCGACTAACTCCTTAGTCACATTGAGCTCATGATGATGTTCTACCGAGTGGGCCCAGAGATACCTCTCCGTCACACGGAGTGACAAATCCCGATCTCGATTCGTGCCAACCCAACAGACACTTTCGGAGGTACCCGTAGTGCACCTTTATAGTCACCCAGTTACGTTGTGACGTTTGATACACCCAAAGCACTCCTACGGTATCCGGGAGTTGCACAATCTCACGGTCGAAGGAAAAGATACTTGACATTAGAAAAGCATTAGCATACGAACAATACGATCTAGTGCTAGGCTTAGGATTGGGTCTTGTCCACCACATCATTCTCCCAATGATGTGATCTCGTTATCAATGACATCCAATGTCCATGATCAGGAAACCATGATCATCTATTGACTAACGAGCTAGCTAACTAGAGGCTTGCTAGAGACACATTGTGATCTATTCATTCACACATGTATTACTGTTTCCTGTTAATACAATTATAGCATGAACGATAGACGATTATCATGAACAAGGAAATATGATAATAACCATTTTATTATTGCCTCTAGTGCATATTTCCAACAGTCTCCCACTTGCACTAGAGTCAATAATCTAGTTACATTGTGATGTATCGAACACCCATAGCATCATGGTGTTGATCATGTTTTGCTCGTGGAAGAGGTTTAGTCAACGGGTCTGCAATATTCAGATCCGTGTGTACTTTACAAATATCTATCAATCCAGTTTGGACATGGTCCTGGATGGAGTTGTAGCGGCGCTTGATGTGCTTCGTCTTCCGGTGAAACCTGGGCTCCTTGGCTATGGCAATGGCTCTAGTGTTGTCACAGAAGAGTGTCATAGGACCCGACGCGCTTGGAACCACTCCAAGGTCGGTGATGAGCTCCTTCATCCAAATTCCTTCATGAGCCGCTTCTGAAGCAGCTATGTACTCCGCTTCACATGTAGATGCTGCCACGACTTCTTGCTTGCTGCTGCACCAGCTCACTGCCCCACCATTCAACACATATACGTATCCGGTTTGTGACTTAGAGTCATCCGGATCTGTGTCGAAGCTAGCGTCGACGTAACCCTTTACGACGAGCTCTTCGTCACCTCCATAAACGAGAAACATTTCCTTAGTCCTTTTCAGGTACTTAAGGATATTCTTGACCGCTGTCCAGTGTTCCGCACCGGGATTACTTTGGTACCTCCCTACCAAGCTTATCGCAAGGTTTATATCAGGTCTGGTACACAGCATGGCATAAATTAGAGAGCCCACGGCTGAAGCGTAGGGGACAGAACTCATCTTCTCTCTATCTGCTGCCGTGGTCGGCGACTGAGTCTTACTCAATCTCATACCTTGCAAAACTGGCAAGAACCCTTTCTTTGAGTTTTCCATATTGAATTTCTTCAATATCTTGTCAAGGTATGTACTTTGCGAAAGACCTATGAGGCGTCTCGATCTATCTCTATAGATCTTGATGCCTAATATGTATGCAGCTTCTCCAAGGTCCTTCATTGAAAAACTCTTGTTCAAATAGGCCTTTATGCTCTCCAACATCTCTATATCATTCCCCATCAATAATATGTCATCCACATATAGTACGAGGAAAGCTACAGAGCTCCCACTCACTTTCTTGTACAGACAGGCTTCTCCGTAAACCTGTATGAACCCAAACGCTTTAATCACCTCATTAAAGCGAATGTTCCAACTCCGAGATGCTTGCACCAGCCCATAGATGGAGCGCTGGATGTAGATTCAAGCACCTCACTTTCTTGTACAGACAAGCAAGGAATAGGTTCAACAAATATCTATTAAGGCAGGATGTAGATTGGCACTGCAGAATAATGACAGGTATCCAAGTAATTCCAGGAGAATGGAAGCTAGCAGCCTAAATAGAACCGACAGTTATTTATTACTCATACTCTCCTAGTTTTGTAATGCCATCCTTTAAGAATTGTGCCATGCATCCTGTGGATAAGCAGCAAGTTCAAGTTGGATACTATATACTGTAATAAATAAGCAGTAATGGCATGGATTCCAAGGTAAGACCGAAAACATTTGTCGCAAGAAAACAGAAGTAAAGAGGATAAAATATTCAAAAGATGCTTAAGGGTCGACTCAGTGCTATGCTTTACTTATTGTTGTTTGTACCAGGAGCCACATAATACACACTCTGTTCTTAGCTCTGTTCTCAACCAAGAGTGGTAACCAGCAGGGCAATCTACTCGATCCTGACTGCACAACTAATGTCCAAAAGCAACTTAGGAACAACCAGACCGCGCGAATAGACATCAGAGAGGAGGGAGCATTGTTCAAGTACCTCATTAGGCTTGACAGTTATTATGTGAGGAGTAAATGATGTCCCAGCTGAACCTATAGTTCAACAAATGAAATATCATAGTCAGCACCAAAAAAAAGTTCACAGATAATATGTTATGTTATGCAACTAAAACCAAACCTGGTACATTGCGATTAATATTATATTTTATGCACAAGGAAAATTCCAATTAGCTTGCAAATTTCAGAAGTTAACACAGTTTGAGACATGATACAAAAATTAGCAAAATAAAAATAATAAGACATAGAAGAATATTCTTTAAAAAAAGGAACCAATAACTTTTCTAATATCAGGAGGGCGGAGACGCCCACCAGCTGCAGCAACAGATACATATCTGTGATGTAGACTGTCAGATAGAGTGACTCCGACATGAGATCAAATTTCTGGTGGACCTACAGGATCTAGTCCACCAGGATGCCCCCTCATCTTGGCATTGATCTCCACCTACAAGCCCCTGTAGTCTCCGGCTCGGCAGTCATTCTGTCAACAGAGCATGGATGGAAACAACACCGTCAGATTCAGAAGTTCTGTGGCAGAGCAGGGACATCCCACTACTTGCTATCAAGGGGGAGTCGATGGTCTTACCTCGGCAAACTTGTAGATATCTTCGATGTAATCAACGACGGCGAGCTGGCTTCCGCAGTCAAGCTTGTCGATGTCCTGGACTCCTGGATCTCTGGTTCAGTGGTTCTTCCGTGATTCCAGGTGCAAACTGGCATTGTAATGGTGGATCGGAATCAAATCAGACTCTTTGCACGCACATGTTTAGGAAGCTAGTGTTTGGCTGTCGACGGGTGACGCGCGCACCTTTGAGCGTACCGAGAGCACGTGCCTGAGGGTGGTGACCACCTTCTTCCTCAGTACTTGCGGACGGAGTTGACGCTGTCGGCCTCCGACTTGGTCACGTCGGTATCGGAGCTGATCTCGATCACGTGCTCTGGTGGAGGAGGGACGGGCTTGATATGAACCCTCTGCAGCGCAGGTCTCGCCGCCGGGTTCTTGGCCTTCTCCTGGGCGTTCTTGAGGAGTTGGGCGCCGAAGTTCCTCGTGACGGGGCGGTTCGCGGGCTCATGTAGCTGCGGCTTCCTGTTTCTAAGAAGGCAGCATTAGCGGAAGATCCATAGGAAGAAGAAGGGGGTCGTACTGGAATGGGTAGTGGGTTTCTCCTCCTTACCCTTCAGCCGCGAGGAGGTTGACGACGTTGGTGATGTCGCCCAGGGGGCGCGCTGGTTGTTGGCCTCAATGTTGCCGATGTCGCCTAGGGCATGGCGGGTGTTCTTGGGGTCGGGCTTGCCGGCCGTGGCCGCCTTGTGCTTGCCCATGGTGGGGACACCACCACCACCACCTAAGGTTGCACGGCAGAAACAATAAGAAATCAGATCCGTCGCTCGGAGGTGGATAAAATCAAACCACATCAAATCGTCATCACAGTCTAGCAGCAATCAAGGCAGACCAAAAACGAGGATTGGAAAGATGCACTTTACATAACTTTATACTCTCAAAAGACAGCAAAAAACTATGGTAACATCTCAATCGTAGCGAAATGCCAGTAGTGAAGTATCATATTAATATGCCTAGCGAGAACTAAATATACCTCCCGGATTACGTATAATGTTGTTTATTTTTGCGGAAGACGTATAATTTTTTGCATATGGTTGGTTAGATGGAGATGGTTATATAGTTGCGGATCTCATATTTAATTGCTTCAACTGTGGTAGGAGACAAGAAACTACATTAAAGTATAATGATTAGCAAGCGTTATAGACTAAACAGTATGACTATATTTCCCGGCCCCTATTATCTTTCAAATAGTTATTTAATAAATCAGCAATGGTTAAGATAGTACATAATTCTAATTACTGAATTTTTCTTGGCGCCTACACTGTGATAACAACCTACATTATTTATTTCTAATAAAGAATAAACTTATATCATTTGATAAATCACACAGTCAAGACAACATCCAGCAATGGTACCCACAAGGCCACAATGCAAAACTTGGAAATTGTACCTCTAATATACATCTGGAACTCAATAGTATGCGATTCATGATGTTGCTATTGTGGAAGGTGAAGGACATGTCCATGTTCCGCTCTGGCTTGGTGCAAACCATTCTGACGAACCCAACCTGCAGACCACCCAACCATCGTGTAAGAAGCCAATTTTATGGCCTTCCATTTTTTTCATCCGTTGAACTATATCTGCTGTTCAAACAAGCCTATTGGTAACTGTGACATTTTGCTTATTTTATCCAATTAATGATTAGTTAAGAACTTTCATATTTTCTATTACTGAGTTCTGCTTGTGCTTACTCTAGAAAGCCATAGATCGGATGCTTGAAGCGTAATTAATCTTAACAATAAATCGGTCGGCCATCCGCATCTGCTCATTCCAAATCAGAAAAATTAATAACGTGCCCGCATGCAGGTCGTGAGCAGAGGCGCATGGTGGCGGAATGAATTTAGGAAGGAAAGCAGAGCGAACAGGGGAGGCAGGGAGTGGCTCACCGTCTCGCTCATGAAGGCAGCGTCGGGGTCATCGACGATGGGGGACAGCGTGCCGTCGTAGTCGAGGAACATGACGATCTGCTTCCCTTTGGAGGCGGCCACGATCTCCTCGAACTTGGCCAGGGCGGAGGGGTGCCTGGCCATCCAGGCCGCGTGCTCGTCGTCGACGCCGGCAGCTCGGGCGGCAGCGGCCCTGGCGTGCGTGGGGGACGACGCCCGCATGGACTCGACCAGGCCACTGAGCATCCCCGCGCCAAGCTCCGCGTGCGCCGCCCGCAGGCACTTCCGGCTCACGGCCATCCCGGCACGCGGCGGCGGGTACGGGAACAACGACCCCGGGCAGGGGCACGCCATGGCCGTGGCCGCGGTCACCGTGATGCCCACCTCTGACACGACCGGCATGCTCGATGGCGGCCAGGGAGGTGTCTCCGGCCCGGATGCGGTGGAGGGAGAGGTCGTCGGCGGGCAGCGGGTGGCTGCGCTGGGGGACTCGCAGCAGCACGTCCTCCGACGGCGTCGGCGCGTCGGGGGTGGCCGGGGACCGGGGATCTCGACCGGCGACAGCGGCGTTGGCGATGAGGCTGCGCTGGGGGACTCGCAGCAGCACGTCCTCCGACGACGCCGGCGCGTCGGGGTGGCCGGGGACCGCGGGATCTCGACCGGCGGCAGCGGCGTTGGCGATGAGGAACGCTCGGCGTGGACAGGACGGATCTGGGGCGAGAGGTGGGAGAGACTGGGAGAGGGACGGGGTGGTTGCGAGAGGGGGTGGGGGAGAGAGATCTGGGGATGGAGACCGACGGGGAGAGGGGGTGGTTGCGAGGGAGGGGGTGGGGGAGAGAGATCTGGGGTTGCGAGGTTGTTTCGTTTTTTTTTTGTTCGGGGACGAGGTGGGATCGCTGGGAGGTCGAACCATCGGTAGGTTGAACCATCATGACGTTCGATCCTGCTTTAATAGTAGAGACTAGTATATATAGTTCGCTTTTGATTAAGGATCTTGACATGGCACCTAGCTGTTTTTGATTTCCTGTAGTTTTTGTTGATCTTCTCCTTCTTCGGATTAAATTGCTCATTGTTTTTCCTATTCTTTTGCAGGAACATGAACCTTATGATGACCCATAGTTGGATGTATGTGAGAGGTACAGGTGTTATCTTATAAGCATATCAAAATACAATCATGACATGTGTAATTATTCAGTTATACTTTTTGTTCATGGCTCAACAATCGACCAAATTAAATGACAGGATGAACATTCAGACATCCTTGATGACTGGGATTCTAGGAAGACGATCACATACTCGACCAGCCCACCTGTCACCGCGAGAATCATCCTGGTAACAATGTAGTTGATCTCGGGATTCATATTGTGTTCCTCCAGTTATTTTGCATCGTTTGATCTTTTGTGTCTATATACTCCCTCTGGTGCGTCATTTTCCTAATCACAAGCATTTATTTCCTTCCTTTTGTATCTTGCTTAGTTTTAAGAGAAACATACAGAGAGAAAACTACTTTCATGATGAATCTGCACTCTGCAATTTGTTTTGCATATAACATGGGACTGTTACTTTCAATACAGTTGATGTTAGGAGTATTAGATGCATATATGAAGGAGTATTAGATGTTGCATTAGAGTCAAAAATTTAGACTGATTTGCAATATGGAATATCAGAGAACATGTTTCAGACATTCAGTGACCACCCAAAGAGACTAATATGCCACATACCTGTATGTTTCCTTTTTCATCTTTGTACAAAACTAAATGTAGAGAAGTATTCATTTCTCACTCAAACTTATACTCCCTCCGTCCCAAAATAAGTGTCTCGAGCTTAGTATCACTTTGTACTAGAGCTAGTACAAAGTTAAGACACTTATTTTGGGACGGAGGGAGTATTTGTTTTCTATTTAAGAATGTTGATTCATAGAGCCCAAATACGCTCTTTCATTTCCTGGTGAGTTTACTTAGTATGGGTCAGTGTAAGGTAATAAAGATGATACTGTCGGTAGCTTCATCATCATTGATTAATTGTTACTCCTTATTTTAGAAAATCTACAACCAAGAACATTTGTTTGTGTCAGACATCTTTAATAACTAACGTGGAAGTATTGACAGTTCTCCACAAGCTAATTGTTTGATGTGATTATCTGGTGGTGCTTTTGCTCCAGCTTCAATTGCATTGCTTCTGTTGTATCGATGGACTCTTTTCCCTTCGGTCATTGATTGAACCGAGTTGATTCTGCATAGCCGCATAGGGATAGGTACTTTTGATAGTCTACTATACAAAAATATTTGGCCAGTTATTACCCTCCCTATGTATCTATTCTTTCTCAAGTTTGAATTGTTAATATATCCATTAGAGGATTAGTTATCCGTCTGCACAAGGACCAATACAGGTTAAGCACCCATTGTTTTAAAGTAGATTGTATCTATTCTCATGCACGTGGACTTTCGAGGTATGGATACAATGAAGTTCCACAATGATTCTCTTAATTTCTAGGTTTCAGTATCTTTTAGATTGGTGTTCAAATCATACAATTTTTGTGTCCACTTGGTTGGCTTGAATTTTGGTACATATGATTGTTAACATCTATATATGATCATGATAGCGGAAATATATGATCGCGATAGCACAAAGGGAAGGGACGGTTTGGGGTGAGGGGACGTTTTGTTAGCCTATTGGAAATGGATAGTGTGCAAAGATGTTACTTATTAGCGGGCAGGGACGTGAAGGAGTTGCCGCGGAATACCAACCTACCGCGGAATACCAAGCTAATCGTGGAGATCGGCCGCTCAGCCGTATAGTGTTAAGCAAATAGGCAATTTTCCGAATAGATGAATCCATGAAATAATTACTAACATGACATTGACTAGATTCATGACATACTGATCATGGAGTCTCCCTCCGTCCCAAAATAAATGTCTTAAGCTTAATACAAATTTATACTATAACTATTACAAAGTTGAGACAATTATTTTGGGACAAAGGGAGTACTACGCATATAGCAAAAACATCTACGCATATAGGCAGTACTACTAGAGAAAAAGAAAATAAAGAATAGTCGGAGGCGCCGACGCCACCTTCCACGCCTGCCAAACTTGCCTAAGAAAAATTAGCCCTACCAAACAGCGTACCAACCGAAATTTCAATTCTTTTCTCCAGCAAAACAAAACTCCGCCGTTGCTCTCTCCATCTCTGTTCCTGAATCCTGACTTGCAAACTCAAACCTTGGCAATCTCCGCGCCGCAAACCCTAGCCGCCGCCATGGCCTTCCTCGCCGGCGCATCCTCCATCCGCAGCGCCTTCTCCCTCGGCTCCTCCTCCCGGCGCCGGTATGATCTACCCACGGCTGTGAAAGCCACCACCAATTCGAGTTCGGTTCCCCCCAACCCCGTCATCTCCTCCCTCCGCCTCGCCGCCTCCGCCGCGGTCCTCCTCGCGGCTACCTCCCCGGCCATCGCGTGCACGCCGTCCCCGCCTCCGCCCCCCGCGCTCACCGTCACGGTCTCACCCGAGGACGCCATCCAGGACGACTCCCACCCCTTCGAGAAGCTCATCGTCGAGACCGCCGCCCTCTCCCGTTCCGGCGGCGCGGGGGCCGCGCGGGCCCGCCTCTCCGCCGCCGGAGGCAGCGATCAGTATGACCGGCTCCTCGCGGCGCAGACACTCTTCGTGGACGGCAAGGCAGACGAGGCGATCGCTGCCTTCGAGGAGCTCGCGCGGGAGGACCCCGGCGACTACCGCCCTCTGTTCTGCCAGTTCGTTCTGTACTCTGTTCTGGGCAGGGCGGCGGAGTCGGAATCGATGCTCGAGCGCTGCCAGGCGATCGCCGGCGACAAATTCAGCGCCGATTTGACAATGCCGGTCTCGGCGACCAAGGAGGTGGAGACAGGAGCAGAGGCAGTGGCAGAGTCCGTGACAGAGAAGACGGGAACAGAGGCAGAGGGGGAGAAACTGTGAGCGGAATGGATTCGGAATTACCAAATAAAGGTAGGCATTTGGTCCCTTCTGTTCAAGGAAAAATATAGGATGTCACCATGATGCTCTAATGGTACAGTAGAGTCATACAAACAGAGAGAAATTCGAGACGGTAATTCATGTTTTGCAGTTCTGATGTGTAGGCTAAGAATTATGCAATTTGCATGGTTTTAGAATAAGTTGAAGCGATCATGGCAAGCTGATCGATTTTCAGAGTGTTGATGAGTACAGTGTACCACTGATTTGTCGAATGGATACATTGCTTCATTTACTTTGTTATATGATAAAATTGCTGGAATATAATGTCTGGGAGTGACAAATCTATAGCAAATGGTCACCTAGGTCGTGGGCTTCTCGAGCAGTGCCGACAGGTACCACTCGTTCAACTTGATCCCTCGGTCCAGCTTCCGTCTCACATTCCACCGCACCTTGTTGAAACCGATTTGATTGACCATGGGCACATACGTCGTGTTCATTTGCGTGCCGAGGCAGAAGAAGTGGTCGAGCCAGAACAATCCTCCAGGCCTCAGCACTCTGTAGATGTCGAACAGCATGAACTCGAGCATCACATCAGGGATCCAGTGGCTGAGCACATGCATCGAGTGCACGATGTCGAGTGTGCCGTCAAAGAACGGTAGCCGGTGCGCGATGCTGAGGTGCATGGGGACGAGACCCCGGGAAGCTATGAAGCTATTGAAGGGGCCATCAAAGTTCATGGACGTGGTCACCACGGTCACCCCACGCTCCTGCATCCGTGCAGCGAACGTGCCTGACCCGCCACCAATGTCAAGCCCGATGCGCACTGTGCCGTTTGGGTTCGTCGCAAGCACGGCATCGATGGAGTACGAGAGTGCACCATCGTCGTGCATCCACCGGCCCTTTTCTCGGCCGTTGAGCAGGTCGAAGCAGTCTTTGCAGTCGTAGAATCCCTTGATCTTGCTGCGATTAGAAAGGCAGGAGTAGTTTTGTACGCGTCCCACATGATGCTGGTGTCTGGCGGCATGGACCACAGGCTTGCCGGCAGTGGTGTGGGCTCAGCGAACCCTGCCGGGCTGCGTGTCCGGCACCGCCGCCGTGGCAGTGGCTCGCAGCCCTTGAGCATGAGCCGCTGTTCGAACTGCTCGTCGGACGGACACTCGCCGCCAGGCTTGTAGTTCATATAGAGCTCCAGCTCGTGCGGGAAAAGGCGGCACGCTTGCCCACCGCCGGGAACAGCTGATCGGACCCCAGGTTCTTGGTGAAGCCTAACGGCAGTTTGTGGGGGCCGACGGCCAGTTGGAGCTCGCCGGTGAGCTCCGGCTGCCACAGTCCGTCGGCTCCCACATGCTTCTGCCCGTCCCTGGCGGCTGCCATGTTGCTGGAACTGTCGTTCATGCCCAGGAGGGTCACGACAAGGGAGCTTGCCGTGGCGAGGCGGTCGTGCAGGTGCAGGAGCTCGTCGCGGCTACCGTCCAGCGCATACTCCGTGATGTTGATGTCGTGGAGTGAGCTTAGTCGAGTTCCAGAAGGCGATGCACCGGTCGTGCTCGCTGGAGCGAATGCCGATTGCGGAGCTGGCGGAGAAGAGGAAGGTGGCTGTGTTCGTGGCGACGACGACAAGTAGAACCAGGGCACTGGACCTGCAGCGCTTGTGCTGCTGATCTCGAGGTTTCCTGAACATGTCGTAGTCCATGCTGCGCATAATCCAGCAGCTAAAGCAGCACAAACTGGGAACTCAAAATGGCTCTTGTGATTGTTTTTTTTTTTGGAATGTCGGCAATGGATTGCGGAATTAATTGATCAGGGGAGAAAGTAAGACATACAAAGCTATTCCAAAGGAAACAGCACGAAAAACCATGGTGCGCAAGCGACCACCCAAATTAAAAAAAGAAATAACAAGAAGAGAAGACTAGAAAAAGGTGTAGAAACATCTCCATCTCAACCCGGGTCAAAGGGGATTCCTGCGCCTGCCATATTCCAATGATGAATTTCATAAATTACCTTGTTTAGGAAAACATTAATCTGTCGAGAGTCGAGGCTAAACATACGACGGTTCCTCTCCCGTCATATTTTTCAAAGAACCAAATGCATCACTGTTAGAACTTTGTTCCTATTGTCTGCCTGAGCTAGCCTGAATCTCATATTCATCCAGGTTTTGAGGTCAGAGGAGTCATTCCATGTTGTCCATGTTGCCAATTCCAGAGAAGGCAATTTTGTCATTGTGGCAATGGCATCCCAAATAAATCTGGACCATGGGCAGTCCACAAGAAGGTGAAAAGTGGTTTCCAGATTCCTCATACACAATGGGCAAAAGTAATTATTCGACCATTCCCGCCGTAGCAAGACATCAGCAGTAAGTATTTTGCTCAAGATTGCAGTCCAGACGAAGAACCTACATTTAACAGTAGCCCACACGCCCCAGATCAGATGATGGCAATCAAACTTAATTGCCCCCTCAAATTGTAGTATGTATGCAGACTTGGCTGAGTAGGTTCCTTCCTGTGAGAAGCGCCATACAATGCTGTCTTGTTGGTCAGATTGCAGCTGTACATCATCCAACAGGGCAGCCAGCTTCGTGAGCTCGTCGGTCATTTGTTCTGTCAGTCCACTTTGAAGGTCCATAAGCCATGTGTCATGTGCTAGCGCCTCCTTCACCGATCGGTTCTTGCGCATTGATATGTTGTATAGAGCTGGCGCAGCGACCTTCGGGCATTGCCCCTGCAGCCAAGCATCATTCCAGAAATTGGCTTCAGCGCCATCGCCCAAGGTAATTCTATAGAACCTTCGGGCCTTCGGGCTCTTGCGATTGTAACGGGGATGTTGCTTCTATAGAACCTGCGCTATCCCACTACCTTTTTACCAGCATGCATGGTCTTTGCACAGAAGTTAGAACTGGAGAGTTGCTGACAGGTGAGCAAAGTGGATGGGCTCAAGTGGGAATCTTGTGATTCAACGGCTCAATGCTGGTGATTGCCTGATTGGACCAGACTTGGGACTTTTAGTATGAGCGTGCATCGTTCACTGAAACCCGGCGCTTAAGATGAGCCAGTGGGCTTTGATGCGACAGTTAGGATATTTGCGAGGATGCTCGGCATCCACCCTTGAAGACATATATCATACTTCCTCCATCACAAAATAAGTATCTTAAGCTTAATACTTACTATTACTAATAAAAATTGCTGCATTAAGAAGTGTAAATAGTTGACCAGGCAGCATGTTCTTGAAACAATCTTGAACACATCAGTACAAGACAATAGGGAAAGGTCGGTTACAGTCGTCGCTGCATCCAAGAGTTACTTCTACTGTCCTACAGAGCACATGGCTGGTAATACCTTCTACCACTTTGTCTTGGATTTCTGCAGAAAAAACAGTGTTTATTTAGAGTGTGAGATGAAATGCATGAAGTGTAAAACGCCGTCAGCTAGTAACTGGCGCTAGGATTTCTACACGGGGTTTGGTTGTTTCGTACCCCGGACCGTGACCCACAACCGATGCGGAGGTTACCCATCTCCGTGCTCAGCACACTCTCCGTTTCGTCAAGCTCGATGACGGCCTTGACGATGGCGCCCGAGAGGTCCTTGTCGTCGTTGGCGTTGAAGAAGCAGCCCCTCTCCTTGGCGTCCACCACTATCTTCTGCCACACCGTCTTGCTGGTCACCAATGTCGTCGCGTTCCCTACGATCCACAGACAGTGCCTGCAGGGCGCAAGCAGCCACAAGTCCACGACACAAAATCACATGCGACCCATGGCAGGAAATACTGGCATAAGCCAGCCGTGAATGGAAGGCCGACTCACTTGGCCCGTGTGAGCGGTGCGGTTGACGTTGTTGAGGAAGCCGACGGAGCCGGTGCTTGTTAGATAAAACGGGATCAACGAGACACGAGAGACACGGATTTTTACGTGGAAACCCTTGCGGGAGAAAACCACGGACGCACGAAGGCGCAATCACTATGAGGAGGAGTATTACAAGCACGAGACGACAGGCCGTCTTTAGGTGCGACTACATGGAGTATATATGAGGGGCAATACATAAGAGTCCTTGGAGGACAAGTAAACGAGTTGTACTCGTACGCGTCGGTACCAACGCAAAAGCCCACACCGTTTGTACTACGTCTAGTCCAATACGGTAGAATTTGGATCACAATTTAACAATCTCCACCTTGAGCCAAATTCCCTCCAGTAGTCGAAGAAAGTGAATAACTCCATCCAAATCAGCTTAAACACCTCATGCGTCAAAGTCCATAGGACTAGTGAGAAATACCAACTAAGCCTGAGCAAAGCTCAAACTTATTGGTAGGAACTGGCTTTGTCATCATATCAGCTGGATTATCATGAGTACTTATCTTGCATACCTTCAAATCACCTTTAGCAACAACATCTCGAACATAGTGAAATCTGACATCAATGTGTTTTGTTCTCTCGTGATACATTGGATTCTTTGTAAGATATATAGCACTTTGACTGTCAGAAAATATGGTAGGGCAAGATGAATCTCCACAAAGCTCAGTGTACAAACCTTTCAACCAGACAGCTTCTTTGCATGCCTCAGAAATAGCCATATACTCGGCATCAGTAGTGGAACAAGCCACAATAGACTGCAAAGTTGCTCTCCAACTCACAGCACAACCACCAATGGTGAAAACATAACCTGTGAGCGATCTTCTCTTATCCAAATCACCAGCAAAATCAGAATCAACAAAACCAACAAGTCCATCTCCAGTTTTCCCAAACTGTAAATAAGCATTAGAAGTACCTCGCAGGTATCTGAAAATCCACTGAACTGCATTCCAATGCTCTTTTCCAGGATTAGCCATGTATCTACTAACAACACTCAGTGCATAAGATAAATCCGGACGAGAACAAACCATGGCATACATAAGTGAACCAACTGCACTCGAATAGGGAACTCTAGACATGTACTCAATATCTGCATCTGACTCAGGACATAAGGCTGATGATAATTTAAAGTGTGCAGCTAACGGAGTACTTACTGGCTTGGCATTATGCATATTAAAACGACGAAGAACTCTATCAATATATCCCTTCTGACTGAGATATAATTTTCCAGACGGTCTATCTCTGGATATTTCCATGCCAAGTATTTTCTTTGCTGCACCCAAATCCTTCATCTCAAATTCATTACTCAATTGCTTCTTTAGTTCATCAATCTCTGACATGCTCTTTGCAGCAATTAACATATCATCAACATAAAGGAGCAAATAAATAGCTGAACCATTGACAGTTTTCAAGTAAACACAACTATCATAATTAGACCGTTTGAAACCTTGAGAGAGCATAAAGGTGTCAAATCTCTTGTACCACTGTCGAGGGGATTGCTTCAATCCATAAAGAGATTTCTTTAACTTACAGACAAGCTTTTCTTTTCCAGGAATAACAAAACCTTCAGGTTGTTCCATATAAATATCCTCTTCTAATTCTCCATGTAAGAATGCAGTTTTAACATCCAATTGTTCAAGCTCAAAATCATTCATGGCAACAATACTAAGTAAAGTGCGAATAGAGCTATGCTTCACAACAGGAGAAAAGACTTCGTTATAGTCAATACCTGGAATTTGGCTATAACCTTTAGCAACCAACCTTGCTTTATATCTTGCCTCATCATTAGGAGAAACACCTTCCTTTATTTTGAAAACCCACTTGCAACGAATAGGTTTCTTCTCTCTAGGTAATCTTATCAAATCCCAAGTGCCATTCTTTTCAAGTGATTCCATCTCATCATGCATAGCAGTCATCCACTTATTACTATCACCGGAAATAATAGCCTCGGAATATGAAGAAGGCTCAGCATTACCTTCAATTTCTTCTGCAACAGATAAAGCAAAAGAAACAATATTGCACTCCTCAATTAACCTCTCAGGTGCATTAATACCCCGCCTAACTCTGTCACGTGCGAGATTCCAACTAGGTGGAACAATAGGCTGATTTGGAGTGACATGTTCATCATCAAAGACGGGTTCATCATGTGCATCAACATTTTCCTTATCAGAAGTATCACCTGAATCAATAACATGCTCCACCTGAACAGTAGGCTGCTGAACAGTAGACTGCTGTTCACTCTCAATTGGAACATTAGTAGATGCAACATCATGTAACATAGCAGATTCATTAAAGATAACGCTCCTGCTAATAACAATCTTTTGTGTTTCAGGATTCCACAATTTAAAACCTTTAACACCAGATTTGTAACCAAGAAAGATGCACTTAATAGCCCTAGGCTCCAACTTCCCATTATCAACATGAGCATAAGCAGTGCAACCAAAAACTCTCAACTGTGAATAATCAGCAGGTGAACCAGACCATACCTCAATTGGAGTTTTCTTATTAAGAGGAATAGATGGTGAACGGTTGATGAGATAACAAGCAGTGGAAGCGGCCTCAGCCCAAAAACGCCTATGCAAACCTGCATTGGACAACATGCAACGGGCTCTGGAAATAATGGTCCTGTTCATACGCTCAGCAACACCGTTTTGTTGAGGAGTATAAGGAACGGTGTGGTGTCTGACAATGCCTTCAGACTTGCAATAATTCCCAAATTGCTTAGAACAGAATTCCATACCATTATCAGTGCGAAGTATTTTTACCTTCTTTTCAGTTTGTCTCTCAATCATAATCTTCCACTCCTTAAAAGCTGAGAAAGCTTGCCATTTATGCTTCAAGAAATAAGGCCAAACCTTTCTCGAATAATCATCAATAATAGTCAACATGTAACGAGCACCACCTAATGACCTTTTGCGAGATGGTCCCCATAAATCAGAATGCACATAATCAAGAATACCTTCAGTTGTATGAGTCGAAGTGTTGAACTTCACCCTCTTGTGCTTGCCGAAGATACAATGCTCACAAAATTTCAATTTACCAGTTTGGTATCCTTTAAGAAGACCTCTCTTATTTAACTCTGCCAAACCAAGTTCACTCATATGTCCAAGACGCATATGCCAAAGGTTAGAAGCATCACAACCAGAATTCTTTGAAACAGCTGGAGTAGCGTTACCTGAAACGGTAGAACCTCGAAGGTAATAAAGACCATTGGTCGAACTTAAGTCACCTTTCATCACAATGAGAGAACCTTTGGTGACCTTCAAAACGCTATCTCCACCTGAATACTTGTAGCCCTTTGCATCAAGGGCACTCACAGAGATAAGATTTCTCTTCATCTTCGGAATATACCGAACATCTGTCAAAGTTCTGATTGTGCCATCAAACATCTTGATACGAATGGAACCTATGCCTTCAATCTTGCATGGTGAATTATCAAAACCCAAAACGGAACCAGCGGCAGTAGTAGAATCAAAAGTAGTAAACCAATCTCTATGCGGGCACATATGAAAAGTACACGCAGTGTCAAGTACCCACTCATCATTGGTCTCAGCACATCCAGCAATAACAACAAGAGCATCATCTGAACTTTCATCACGAGCAACATTAGCAGAATTTTCACCTTGTTTGTTACCTTTCGGTTTATATGTACCATTCCTCTTTTCCTTGTTCTGCAACTTGAAACATTCTGAGATGTCATGCCCGTCTCTCTTGCAATACCTGCAAGACTGCTTCTTGTCTTTAGATTGCGACCGGCCCCTCTGGCCGTTCTTACTTTTGCCACGGTTTCCATTGTGTGAGTTCTTCTCCTTTGTCCTGCCACGAACAGATAATCCCTCGGCTTGGGATGAACTCGAACCATCATGAGGCACCATTAATTTCATCTTCTCCTTAGAGTTCAAAGCTTCATAAACTTCATTAAGCGTGAGAGTATCACGACTGTATAATATGGTGTCTCGAAAATTGGTATAAGAACTTGGCAGCGAACAAAGTAACATTAAAGCAGTATCTTCTTCATCATACGTAACCTCCATTGCAGCTAGATCGGATATGATCTCTTTAAATTCTGAAATATGATTCAAAACGTTACCTCCCTCGGGTAACCTGTGCATGAATAATTTTTGCTTCAGATGCATCTTGCTGGTGAGATCTTTAGTCATGCAAATCCCTTCCAGCTTTAACCATAGAGCGGCGGCAGTTTTCTCGCTCAAAACTTCCTGCAAAATATTATTATGCAAATGGAGTTGAATTTGTGACAAAGCCTTACGATCCCTTCTTTTCTCCTCAGCAGTCCAATCCTCAATTCTATTCTTCCCAAAACTATCCAGTGCATCATCGTAGTCGGCCTGCGCCAACAACGCCCGCATCTTGACTTGCCATAGGGTAAACCTTGTGTCACGGTCCAGCAGCGGAAGATCGTACTTCATGGATGCCATGAGTAGATAAATCTGTGTACACAAAGTAGTACAAGCCGGCAGAAAAATTCTTGATGAAATTAATATGCGGATGAAACGAAATAGAATAAATAGCACCTGGTAGCTCTTGGGTAGATGTAGCAAAAGATGGCAAAGTCCAAAAAAAAACTGAACTAGCACTCAGCCTGCTCCTCCACGTGAGTAGTACTTTGTACTAGCTGCAGCCTTGGCCCTGTAGCGCTTCGATCTTCACTGTGGGCAGCAGCAGCAACTTGCGTTAACAGCGGCACCAGCAGGACGTAAGCGGAAAAACTCAGTGGATTGGACAAGTCGACGCAGCGGGCCGAGCGCGGCAACAGGGGTGCGACTTGGAGACAGCAGCTGCAGCGGCTCGGCGCGATTTGTACGCGTGCGTGCGTACGAACAGAACTTCAGTCGGACTCGGTGTCTTGCTCGATCTGGCGTCGGATCGCCGGATCGCGTGTCGGCGGCAGTGCACGCGACGTACAACCGCTGTAGCAGAAATCGTGTCGAACTCGGCTCCTGTATTGATCCGGATCAGCGGATCGCCCGACGTGGCGGCGGCGAGGAAAACCCTAGCTCTCGTCTGAAATCTCGTATACGTAGAACCTCAGCTCTGTATACCACTTGTTAGATAAAACGGGATCAACGAGACACGAGAGACACGGATTTTTACGTGGAAACCCTTGCGGGAGAAAACCACGGACGCACGAAGGCGCAATCACTATGAGGAGGAGTATTACAAGCACGAGACGACAGGCCGTCTTTAGGTGCGACTACATGGAGTATATATGAGGGGCAATACATAAGAGTCCTTGGAGGACAAGTAAACGAGTTGTACTCGTACGCGTCGGTACCAACGCAAAAGCCCACACCGTTTGTACTACGTCTAGTCCAATACGGTAGAATTTGGATCACAATTTAACAGTGCTGTTGCTCCGCACGGTGGAGAAGATGATGATGTCCTCCTCGGCGCCCTGGAACCCGTCCACCGACCGGACCTTCACCGAGAACCCGCCGTGCGTCTCGTACGTCTTGCCCAGCTTCTCCTGGATGGCGCGGACCTGGCCCTTGTACGGCGACACCACGCCCACGCTCAGCTTCCTCCCCGTCTCCACCGACTCTACGCGCATGCAGAAATCATCATCCGTTCATGACTTAGATGGTGAAAGCAATATAATGGAGGAAGAAATCATCCATGGATTCAGAGCGAAGCTAGCTAGGTAGCTAGCGTGCGTTTGTACTACCTCTGAAGAGCCTCTGCACGATGCGGGTCACGGCGGCGACCTCGATGGTGTTGACGAGGCTCTTGTCATGCTTGCCGGAGCTCTCCTTTCCGCCTTCGATGTTGATGAAGGAGTAGGACCCGTACATCGGGCCGGTCAGATGCCTCCGCTCGTAGTCCCTGCGCAGGACGTTCTCGCCGTCGTCGATCTGGCCGCCGTAAAAGCTCGAGACCGGGAACCTGCTTATCCCCGGGTGCATCCTGTACTGCACATTAAGAAGGTGCTTGGGGTGCCCCAGCGAACTCAGCCTCTCGAACAGGCTCCTTCCGAAGTCGGCTTCATCACAGACCTGCACGCACCGCAAGAGTTAGCTATCGATCAACAGGACAAAACACCAAGGACGACGTCGGATCACCTGGCTCTTCACGAGTGCCGGCAGCTGGTACTCATCGCCGATGAGGACAGCGAGCCGGATCCCAGGGATCTGCAGGGGTATCATAGACTCACACTCCTTGAGCTGCGCCGCCTCATCGACGACGAGGATGTCAAACGGCTCGGCCTTCTGCAGGTAGTGCAGGCGAGCCGAGCTTGACGCGGTGCAGAGCACGCTCCTGCTGTTCTGCAGCAAGAACTCCTCGATCGACCGCTTGTCGAAAATATTGGGAAGGTCAAAGTTGTTAGACAGGTAGTTCAGCTTGTCGATGCACTGGGCTCTCGCCTGCCTAAGCTCTGAGCGCACGCTGTCTTGAGCGTATGACACCAGACTCTGAAACAGGCCGCTGTTCTTCCCGTCCGACGTGTCCCTGAACAGCGTCTGCAGCTGCTTCTCTGCTTCGGGGTGCACTTGCTTCCCAAACTCTGTAAGCAGGTGCAGAACCTCTGTCATGCACTGGAAATTCTCTCTAGGCGTGGCGGATCTTGGGAGATCGTCGCAGAAAGTCTCGATGCAGGTGCGCAGCTCTTTCTCAATACTTTTGTAGCTACTCATGAAGTATTCTTTGAACGACTGTATCTTTATGCTCTTCTTATTATCAGCTTCCTTCTTTGCAACGTCCTGCTTCATCTCCAAGTCTTTGTTCTTCGCCGCCTTCTTCCTCGCAAGTTCCTCTTTTTCCCTCTTGGCACGTTCCTCGATCAGCCGTTTAGTCTGCTCAACGTAGGAAGCATACTGAACCAAAGGTTCCTCAAGAATCCGTACCATGGAGCTCAGGCAGCTGGTCCACCCTGAACTTGGCATCAAGCACTTCTGGAGACGGCGAACACGCTTCTCCAGGAAGATCTTTGTGAGGTCCTGATCGACGGTCATTCGATCCTCGTTTCCAAACAGCACAACATCACTCAGAAAGCAGCCATTTCCACCGCCGGCAGAGGATTCCTCGATGAGTCCGAGGATCCGAGACGCGACCTCCACCACCGCAGTGTTGGTCGGAGCGCAGGTCAGAGTTCTATGGTTCTTGACCATCATGGACCACAAGAGCATGCTGATCGTCTTGGTCTTACCCGTGCCAGGAGGTCCCCATATCAGGCGCACAGGGTACGTACCTTGCTGCTCCATTGCTGAAACACAGTCAAGGACTGCCATCTTCTGCGACTTGTTTAGGCTAAAATTTTCAAGGCCAAGTGATCTGTCTGGCAAATGTAGAGGTAGTTCTGAACTGTCCTCCTGGCCAACCATCACAAAGAAAACACACATTAAATAGCTCAAAAGATGTACTAGTTCCTACAATACATAAAGCATGTCGAAGGTTTATTGGAGTACAAACCTTTGGAGCATAATGGACAATCTTCTCAATGATGCTGGTGTTCCTAAGGCCAGCAACATGCACGTCCAATGCATTCCATATACGATTGTACGTGGTCATGTTGATCAGGAACACCGCGACGAGGGGCGGCATGAGGTCTCGTTTCCCACCTGACAGCCTTACGATCGCGTTGCCATTGGCATCCTCTGCTTTCAGCACCGAGGCAATAACGTAGGGCACCTTGCTGCGACCCAAGTCAGAGATATGCCTCGGCTTCCGGTCCAAGAACACAAATATATCTGCATCCTTGAGGGTATAGACCTCCCCTGGGTTTGTATAGACCTCCCCTGGGTTTGTGTTCATAGGGTCTGCCTTCTTGACCGAGATGCTGAAGATGGACTGCTTTGAGCAAAGCTCGTCGACCCGTTTCACTTCGGTCGCTGGTGCATGCTTGATGCCCTCCAGTGCAGAGTAAAGATCGGCGCGAGTTTCTTCGATTAGTGGCATGGTAAATGATCCCATGTATTTCTCTAGTGAAGTGAAAGTTCTTGGTACCTTCTTAACCTGAAGTTCGGCGTCATTATTTGGTGTGTTTACATGTAACAGAATAAGACTAGAGCACAGAACACAGTGTATATTTTTTTCCATGAATGTGCATTTGAACTTTACAGTTTGATGAACACATACTATGCTCAGATTAATAGCTCTTTTATCAAACCCTATTAGTCAGATACATGCTTCCTTTCCGATGTATACTGCTCCTATCAGATACTATGCCGGGTTAAATATTTTGTAGGAGTAGTATGTTGGCACGACACATTTCAGATACTTATTTTCTAACAAAAACCAAAGCATCCAACAAGATCCTATAAAAAAGGTAGTGAATATTCATGACGCTATAATAAATTTGTCTGCACAAAAGATACATGCTTATTTTTTGACGATCGAACACGCGTTGATTATTCAGAAGTAGAAGAGGCATCTGCTAACGTGCACCTAGGCAATCACCTGGAAAACAAATGAAGATAAACAGATTGAACAAGCTAACCGAGAGGAATTACCTTTTTCTTGAGAAGGTTCCTGTTTCGCACGTCTTCAAATGACCACGAGAACATCTGCTTCTCCATCTCGGTCTGCGTCCACATACTGTACCTGCTATCATTTGCCGCCCTTGAATTCTTCTCGTTTCCATGCCGCACAAGCACGAGGTCGTCATCGTCGTCGTCGCTGTAGAAGCTCATCTTGCCCCTCCCGCGACGGGAGTTTTCGATCGGTGGCAGGCTTTGCAAATGCGTGGCTAGCTAGGTTTCAGGTTGCGGCAAGGTGTGTCGATGATGATGGATATAAAAGGGCACGCACGGGAGCTGGCCAGTGGGATTCCGTCTGCCTGCCAATTAATTTCTGAGTCGGGATGCGAAGAGCCAAGCGCTTAAGGTTGATTACGAGCTTGCACCTTTCAGCTTCCCAGCAGCTGCATCGAATAGGACGAGTACAGGCGGAGATTTTGAAATTTTACGAGGTATAAGATGGGAGGATCGAATCCTAACCGTCAACTGATTGAGGCAAGTTGGAAAGAACATATTTTTGAGAGATTTCATATTCACCCCCTGTCTTTATTTAGAGCATTTAACCAAAAACTATCATTTTACGATTTTATCCCGAAAACTATCATTTTTTTCCTACTCTGTAAGTTTTTAGTCACAGATTAGGAAAAAGTTGGTAGTTTTCGGGACAAAATCTTAAAGTGGTAGTTTGTAGGCATAGTTCCATGAATTGTGATAGTTTTTTATTAAATACTCTAACTCGGTGAAAAATTAATCGATGTATTGCCAACATGCTCGTATCGAGTCTGATACTTTGTACTGCTTCTCGATGATCTGGTTGTGTACATAGCTGCCATGTCGGTGCTTATATACACGTTTATACGAGACTTGGACTAGCAAACAGAATACTATTAGGACTGAGCCTAATTCCTAATTTAGGACAGTAAAACTGAGCCTAAAGGAAGCTCTCTCACGCCCCAACGTTTCTAGCCGTCGGATTTCGTGTTTGATTAGTTTCTGGCCGTTAGATCATCATCTAAGTGGGAGTTTACCGTGACCTGGGCTGGCTGTCCTAATAGGCAGCTATTCTGCAGACTTTTTCTAAGGCCCGTGGTTAATTGGGCTTCTACGGGTTGTTATGCAAGCCCATTTAGGTACACGCCGATCGCTGAAAACTGTTCGCTCCTGAGCCTAAAGGAAGCTCTCTCACGCCCCCAACGTTTCTAGCCGTCGGATTTCGTGTTTGATTAGTTTCTGGCCGTCAGATCATCATCTAAGTGGGAGTTTACCGTGACCTTGGCTGGCTGTCCTAATAGGCAGCTATTCTGCAGACTTTTTCTAAGGCCCGTGGTTAATTGGGCTTCTACGGGTTGTTATGCAAGCCCATTTAGGTACACGCCGATCGCTGGAAATTGTTCGCTCGATGGGATGTGCTCGATACAGAGGAGAAGAAAGTCGTCCCGTCTCCTTGACCTCTCATCTCTCTCCCACGATGTGTGCGATCAAGCGCCGCCACAGTTCCGCCACCTCCTGGTTCGTTGCTCCTCCCTCAGGTGACCTCCTCCCCGACCTATCGTTCTCTCTACTGATGGACGAACTGGTGGTGTACCGCGGCCGTCGCGGTGCTGAAGCCATCGAGATCCTGAATTTACTACAAGCGCCCCCGGCTGCCATCCCCATTGCGACCCAGAATCCCACCAGTACACCGGCCACCTCGAGGTATCGCACCCCCCCACACACACCACCTCGCACGGTTGGATCCCAGATCCCATCACCTCGACTCTGCCCCACCATAACATCATTGTTAAATTTTGGGCTGAAGTTCAGATTGGATCTATGGATTAGTTTGGAACCTCACGCTCAACAGCCACTACCTTGTGGGTGACCTGCAAATATTAGGAGAACCTAATAAGTAGCATGCATCAGCTCTACTTGTCGTTAACTTGAAAACTTCCGTGTAGTTTGTGATTTGATACTGAGCCTAAAGGAAGCTCTCTCACGCCCCCAACGTTTCTAGCCGTCGGATTTCGTGTTTGATTAGTTTCTGGCCGTTAGATCATCATCTAAGTGGGAGATTACCGTGACCTGGGCTGGCTGTCCTAATAGGCAGCTATTCTGCAGACTTTTTCTAAGGCCTGTGGTTAATTGGGCTTTTACGGGTTGTTATGCAAGCCCATTTAGGTACACGCCGATCGCTGAAAACTGTTCGCTCGACGGAATGTGCTCGATACAGAGGAGAAGAAAGCCGCCCCGTCTCCCTGACCTCTCATCTCTCTCCCACGATGTGTGCGATCAAGCGCCGCCACAGTTCCGCCACCTCCTAGTTCGTTGCTCCTCCCTCAGGTCACCTCCTCCCCGACCTATCGTTCTCTCTACGATGGACGAACTGGTGGTGTACCGCCGCTGTCGCGGTGCTGAAGCCAGCGAGATCCTGAATTTACTACAAGCGCCCCCGGCTGCCATCCCCATTGCGACCCAGAATCCCACCAGTACACAGGCCACCTCGAGGTATCGCACCCCCCCACGCACACCTCCTCGCATGGTTGGATCCCAGATCCCTGTTGAAAATATGCCCTAGAGGCAATAATAATTAGTTATTATTATATTTCTTTGTTCATGATAATCGTTTATTATCCATGCTATAATTGTATTGATTGGAAACACAATACTTGTGTGGATACATAGACAAAACACTGTCCCTAGTAAGCCTCTAGTTGACTAGCTCGTTGATCAAAGATGGTCAAAGTTTCCTGGTCATAGGCAAGTGTTGTTACTTGATAACGGGATCACATCATTAGGAGAATCATGTGATGGACTAGACCCAAACTAATAGACGTAGCATGTTGATCGTGTCATTTTGTTGCTACTGTTTTCTGCGTGTCAAGTATTTGTTCCTATGACCATGAGATCATATAACTCACTGACACCAGAGGAATGCTTTGTGTGTATCAAACGTCGCAACGTAACTGGGTGACTATAAAGATGCTCTACAGGTATCTCCGAAGGTGTCCGTTGAGTTAGTATGGATCAAGACTGGGATTTGTCACTCCGTATGACGGAGAGGTATCTCGAGGCCCACTCGGTAATACAACATCACACACAAGCCTTGCAAGCAATGTGACTTAGTGTAAGTTGCGGGATCTTGTATTACGGAACGAGTAAAGAGACTTGCCGGTAAACGAGATTGAAAATAGGTATGCGGATACTGACGATCGAATCTCGGGCAAGTAACATACCGAAGGACAAAGGGAATGACATACGGGATTATGTGAATCCTTGGCACTGAGGTTCAAAGGATAAGATATTCGTAGAATATGTAGGATCCAATATGGGCATCCAGGTCCCGCTATTGGATATTGACCGAGGAGTCTCTCGGGCCATGTCTACATAGTTCTCGAACCCGCAGGGTCTGCACACTTAAGGTTCAACGTTGTTTTATGCGTATTTGAGTTATATGGTTGGTTACCGAATGTTGTTCGGAGTCCCAGATGAGATCACGGACGTCACGAGGGTTTCTGGAATGGTCCGGAAACGAAGATTGATATATAGGATGATCTCATTTGGTTACCGGAAGGTTTTCGTGCATTACCGGAAAAGTTTCGGGCTCATCGCTAGTGTACTGGGAGTGCCGGGAGGGGTGCCGGGGACCATCAGGTGTCACGCCCCAAGGGGTCTCATGGGCTATGGGAAGAGATAAACTAGCCCCTAGTGGGCTGGAATAAGTTCCCACTAAGGCCCATAAGGTTTGAGAAGGAAAAAACACAAGGTGGAAAGAGTTTCCAAGTGGGAAGGTGGAATCCTACTCCTAGTAGGATTGGAGTAGGACTCCTCCACCTCCAATTTCGGCCAAACCTTTAGGTTTTGAGGCTGCCTCCTCCCCTCCCTCCCTCCTATATATAGTGGGGTTTTAGGGCTGATTTGAGACAACTTTTGCCACGGCAGCCCGACCACATACCTCCACGGTTTTACCTCTAGATCGCGTTTGTGCGGAGCTCCGGCGGAGCCCTGGTGAGATTAGATCACCACCAACCTCCGGAGCGCCGTCGCGCTGTCGGAGAACTCATCTACCTCTCCGTCTCCCTTGCTGGATCAAGAAGGCCGAGATTATCGTCGAGCTGTACGTGTGCTGAACGCGGAGGTGCCGTCCGTTCGACACTAGATCGGAGCGGATCGTGGGACGGATTGCGGGACGGTTCGTGGGACGGTTCGCGGGGCGGATCGAGGGACGTGAGGACGTTCCACTACATCAACCACGTTTTTTAACGCTTCTGCTGTGTGATCTACAAGGGTACGTAGATCAGAAATCCCCTATCGTAGATGGACATCACCATGATAGGTCTTCGTGCGCGTAGGAAAGTTTTTGTTTCCCATGCGATGTTCCCCAACAGTGGTATCAGATCTAGGTTCATGCGTAGATGTCTTCTCGAGTAGAACACAAAAGTTTTTGTGGGCGGTGATGTGCGTTTTGCTGCCCTCCTTAGTCTTTTCTTGATTCCGCGGTATTGTTGGATCGAAGCGGCTCGGTCCGACATTACTCATACGCTTACGAGAGACTGATTTCATCGCTACGAGTAACTCCGCTGCTCAAAGATGACCGGCGAGTGTCGGTTTCTACAACTTCAGTTGAATCGGATTTGACCGAGGAGGTCCTTGGATGAGGTTAAATAGCAATTCATATATCTCCGTTGTGGTGTTTCCGTAAGTAAGATGCGATCCTACTAGATACCCATGGTCACCACGTAAAACATGCAACAGCAATTAAAGGACGTCTAACTTGTTTTTGCAGGGTATGCTTGTGATGTGATATGGCCAACGATGTGATGTGATATATTGGATGTATGAGATGATCATGTTGTAATAGTTAATATCGACTTGCACGTCGATGGTACGGCAACCGGCAGGAGCCATAGGGTTGTCTTTAAACTAACGTTTGTGCTTGCAGATGCGTTTACTATATTGCTAGGACGTTGCTTTAGTAGTAATAGCATGAGTAGCACGACAACCCCGATGGCGACACGTTGATGGAGATCATGGTGTGACGCCGGTGACAAGAAGATCGTGCCGATGCTTTGGTGATGGAGATCAAGAAGCGCATGATGATGGCCATATCATGTCACTTATGAATTGCATGTGATGTTAATCCTTTATGCACCTTATCTTGCTTAGAACGACGGTAGCATTATGAGGTGATCTCTCACTAAAATTTCAAGACGAAATTGTGTTCTCCCCGACTGTGCACCGTTGCGACAGTTCTTCGTTTCGAGACACCACGTGATGAGCGGGTGTGATAGACTCAACGTTCACATACAACGGGTGCAAAACAGTTGCACACGCGGAACACTCGGGTTAAGCTTGACGAGCCTAGCATGTGCAGACATGGCCTCGGAACACATGAGACCGAAAGGTCGAGCATGAATCATATAGTTGATATGATTAGCATAGAGATGCTTACCACTGAAACTATTCTCGACTCACGTGATGATCGGACTTGAGATAGTGGATTTGGATCATGTACCACTCAAATGACTAGAGAGATGTACTTTTTGAGTGGGAGTTCTTAAGTAATATGATTAATTGAACTAATTGTCATGAACATAGTCTAATGGTCTTTGCGAATTACGATGTAGCTTGCGCTATAGCTCTACTGTTTTTATATGTTCCTAGAGAAATTTTAGTTGAAAGTTGATAGTAGCAAACTTTGCAGACTGAGTCTGTAAAACCGAGGATTGTCCTCGTTGCTGCACAGAAGGCTTATGTCCTTAATGCACCACTCGGTGTGCTGCACCTCGAGCGTCGTCTGTAGATGTTGTGAACATCCGACATACACGTTTCTGATGAATACACGATAGTTCAGTGCAAAATACTTAATGGCTTAGAAGCAAGGCGCCGAAGACGTTTTGAAACGTCACGGAACATAAGAGATGTTCTAAAGATATGAAATTGTGATTTCATGCTTGTGCCCTTGTTAAGAGGCATGAGACCTCCGACAAGATTCTTTGTCCACGAAGTAAAGGAGAAAATCTCAATCGTTGAGCGTGTGCTCAGATTATCTGAGTACGACAATCGCTTGAATCAAGTGGGAGTTGATCTTCCAGATAAGATAGTGATGGTTCTCCAAAGTCACTGCCACCAAGCTGTGCGAGCTTCGTGATGAACTATAACATATCAAGGATAGATACAATGATCCTTGAGCGATTCACGATTTTTGACACTGCGAAAGTAGAAATCAAGAAGGAGCATCAATAGTTGATGGTTAGTAAAACCACTAAGTTTCGATAAAGGCAAGGGCTAGAAGGGATACTTCGTGAAACGGCAAAACAGTTGTTGCACTAATGAAGAGACCCCAGATTAAACCCAAGCCCAGGACTAAGTGCTTCTGTTATGAGGGGAACGGTCATTGAGGCGGAGCAACTCTAGATACTTGGTAAGATAAGAAGGCTGGCAAAAGTCGAAAGAAGTATATTTGATATACATGATGTTGATGTGTACTTTACTAGTACTCCTAGTAGCACGAGGGTATTGGATACCGGTTCGGTTGCTAAGTGATTAGTACCACGGAATGAAAGCTACGGCATAAACGGAGACTAGCTAAAGGCGAGGTGACGATACGTGTTGGAAGTGTTTCCAAGGTTGATATGATCAAATGTCGCACACTCCCTCTACCATCGGGATTGGTCTTAAACCTAAATAATTGTTATTTGGTGCTTGTGTTAAGCATGAACATGATTGGATCGTGTTTATTGCAATACAATTATTCATTTAAAGAGAATAATGGTTACTCTATTTGCTTGAATAATCACCTTCAATGGTTTATTGAATCTCGATCGTAGTGTTACACATGTTCATGATATTGGTGCCAAAAGATACGAGGTAATGATGATAGTACCACTTACTTGTGGCACTGCCGCTTGAGTCATGTTGGTATAAATTGCATGAAGAGGCTCCATGCTGATGGATCTTTATACTCACTTGATTTTGAATCACTAGTGACATGCAAATCATACCACATGATCAAGGCCTTGTTTTCATTGAGATGAAACAAGATAGTAACTTGTTGGAAGTGATGCATTATGATGTATGCAGTCCAATGGGTGCTGAGGCACGCAGTGGATATCATTATGTTCTTACTTCAATGACGATTTGAGTAGATACAAGAGTATTTACTTAATGCATCACAAAGTCTGAAATATTGAAAAGTTCAATTCTGTTTCGGAGTGAAGTTCGTCGTAACAAGAGGATAAACTGTCTACGATATGATCATAGAAATGAATATCCGAGTTACGAGTTTTGGTACGCAGTTAAGACAATGTGGAAATTGTTTCGCAGTTCATGCCACCTCGAACATCATAGTGGTGTGATGATGTGTCTGAACGTCATAGCCACGCACTATTTGGTATGGTGCATGCTATGATGTCTCTTATCGAATTACCACTATCGTTAATGGGTTATGCATTAGAGACAATCGCATTCACTTTAAATAGGGCACAACGTATTTCCGTTGAGATGACACAGTATGGACTGAGGTTTAGAGAAATCTAAACTGTCGTTTCTTGAAAGTTTGGGGCTTCGACACTTATGTGAAAAAGTTTCAGTCTAATAAGCTCGAACCCAAAGCGGATAAATGCATCTTCATAGGATATCCAAAACAGTTGGGTACATCTCCTATCTCAGATTCGAAAGCAAAGTGTTTGTTTCTAGAAACGGATCCTTTCTCGAGGAAAGGTTTCTCTCAAAAGACTTTGGAAGAACTACTTGATGGTCATAGGACTATTGAGTAAAGATGGATCTTTAAAAGGAAGACAGACGATGATGGTGATAAGTCACTATTAAGAAAAGCTCGACTTGTCGCAAAGATGTTTCCGACAAGATCAAACAGTTGACTATGATGAGACTTTCTCACTCGTAGCGATGCTGAAAGTCAGTTAGAATTATGTTAGTAGTTGCTGCATTATTTATGAAATATTGCACATAGGATGTCAAAACATTGTTTCCTCGACGGTTTCCTTGAGCAAACATTGTATGTGATACAACCAGAAGGTTTTGTCGATCCTAAAGATACTAAAAAGTATGCAAGCTCCAGCGATCCTTCAATGGACTGGTGCAAGCATCTCGGAGTTGGAATATACACTTTGATGAGATGATCAAAGATTTTGGGTTTGTACAAGGTTTATGAGAAACTTGTATTTCCAAAGAAGTGAGTGGGAGCACTATAGAATTTCTGATAAGTATATGTGGTTGACATATTGTTGATCAGAAGTAATGTAGAATTTCTGCGAAGCATAAAAGGTTGTTTGAAAGGAGTTTTTCAAAGGAATACCTGGATTGAGCTACTTGAACGTTGAGGATCAAGATCTATGGAGACAGATCAAAACGCTTAATAGAAGTTTCAACAAGATGCATGCCTTGACAAGTTTTTGAAGGAATTCGAAATAGATCAGCAAAGAAGGAGTTCTTGACTGTGTTGTAAGGTGTGAATTTGAGTAAGACCCAAAACCCGACCACGGCAGAATAAAGAGAATAGACGAAGGTCGTCTTCTATGCCTTAGCCGTAGACTCTAAAGTATGCCATGCTGAGTACCGCACCTGATGTGTGCCTTGCAGCAAGTCTGTTAAGAGGTACACAGAGTGATCCAGGATTGAATCACTGATCAGCGGTCAAAGTTATCCTTAGTAACTAAATAGACTAAGGAATTTTTCTCGATTATGGAGGTGGTTAAAGAGTTCGTCGTAAAGGGTTGCGTCGATGCAAGCTTTGACACTAATCCGAATAACTATGAGTAGTGAAACGGATTCGTATAGTAGAGTAGATATTTGGAGCATTTCCGAATAGCACGTAGTAGCAGCATCTATAAGATGACATAAAGATTTGTAAAGAACGCACGGAACTGAAAGTTCCAGAACCATTGACTAAAACCTCTCTCACAAGCAAGACGTGATCAGACCCCAGAACTATATGGGTGTTGGATTCGTTGAAATCACATGGTGATGTGAACTAGATTATTGACTCTAGTGCAAGTGGTAGACTGTTGGAAATATGCCCTAGAGGCAATAATAATTAGTTATTATTATATTTCTTTGTTCATGATAATCGTTTATTATCCATGCTCTAATTGTATTGATTGGAAACACAATACTTGTGTGGATACATAGACAAAACACTGTCCCTAGTAAGCCTCTAGTTGACTAGCTCGTTGATCAAAGATGGTCAAAGTTTCCTGGCCATAGGCAAGTGTTGTTACTTGATAACGGGATCACATCATTAGGAGAATCATGTGATGGACTAGACCCAAACTAATAGACGTAGCATGTTGATCGTGTCATTTTGTTGCTACTGTTTTCTGCGTGTCAAGTATTTGTTCCTATGACCATGAGATCATATAACTCACTGACACCGGAGGAATGCTTTCTGTGTATCAAACGTCGCAACGTAACTGGGTGACTATAAAGATGCTCTACAGGTATCTCCGAAGGTGTTCATTGAGTTAGTATGGATCAAGACTCGGATTTGTCACTCCGTATGACGCACAGGTATCTCGGGGCCCACTCGGTAATACAACATCACACACAAGCCTTGCAAGCAATGTGACTTAGTGTAAGTTGCGGGATCTTGTATTACGGAACGAGTAAAGAGACTTGCCGGTAAACGAGATTGAAATAGGTATGCGGATACTGACGGTCGAATCTCGGGCAAGTAACATACCGAAGGACAAAGGGAATGACATACGGGATTATATGAATCCTTGGCACTGAGGTTCAAAGGATAAGATCTTCGTAGAATATGTAGGATCCAATATGGGCATCCAGGTCCCGCTATTGGATATTGACCGAGGAGTCTCTCGGGACATGTCTACATAGTTCTCGAACCCGCAGGGTCTGCACACTTAAGGTTCGACGTTGTTTTATGCGTATTTGAGTTATATGGTTGGTTACCGATTGTTGTTCGGAGTCCCGGATGAGATCATGGACGTCACTAGGGTTTCTGGAATGGTCCAGAAACGAAGATTGATATATAGGATGACCTCATTTGGTTACCGGAAGGTTTTCGTGCATTACCGGAAAAGTTTCGGGCTCATCGCTAGTGTACTGGGAGTGCCGGGAGGGGTGCCGGGGACCATCAGGAGGGGTGTCACGCCCCAAGGGGTCTCATGGGCTATGGGAAGAGATAAACCAGCCCCTAGTGGGCTGTAATAAGTTCCCACTAAGGCCCATAAGGTTTGAGAAGGAAAAAACACAAGGTGGAAAGAGTTTCCAAGTGGGAAGGTGGAATCCTACTCCAAGTAGGATTGGAGTAGGACTTCTCCACCTCCAATTTCGGCCAAACCTTTAGGTTTTGAGGCTGCCTCCTCCCCTCCCTCCCTCCTATATATAGTGGGGTTTTAGGGCTGATTTGAGACAACTTTTGCCACGGCAGCCCGACTACATACCTCCACGGTTTTACCTCTAGATCGCGTTTCTGCGGAGCTCGGGCGGAGCCCTGCTGAGATTAGATCACCACCAACCTCCGGAGCGCCGTCACGCTGTCGGAGAACTCATCTACCTCTCCGTCTCCCTTGCTGGATCAAGAAGGCCGAGATCATCGTCGAGCTGTACGTGTGCTGAACGCGGAGGTGCCGTCCGTTCGGCACTAGATCGGAGCGGATCGTGGGACGGATCGCGGGACGGTTCGTGGGACGGTTCGCGGGGCGGATCGAGGGATGTGAGGACGTTCCACTACATCAACCGCGTTTCTTAACGCTTCTGCTGTGCGATCTACAAGGGTACGTAGATCGGAAATCCCCTCTCGTAGATGGACATCACCATGATAGGTCTTCGTGCGCGTAGGAATTTTTTTGTTTCCCATGCGACGTTCCCCAACAATCCCATCACCTCGACTCTGCCCCACCATAACATCATTGTTAAATTTTAGGCTGAAGTTCAGATTGGATCTATGGATTAGTTTGGAACCTCACGCTCAACAACCACTACCTTGTGGGTGACCTGCAAATATTAGGAGAACCTAATAAGTGTACATGCATCAGCTCTACTTGTCGTTAACTTGAAAACTTCCGTGTAGTTTGTGATTTGATACTGAGCCTAAAGGAAGCTCTTTCACGCCCCAACGTTTCTAGCCGTCGGATTTCGTGTTTGATTAGTTTCTGGCCGTCAGATCATCATCTAAGTGGGTGTTTACCGTGACCTGGGCTGGCTGTCCTAATAGGCAGCTATTCTGCAGACTTTTTCTAAGGCCCGTGGTTAATTGGGCTTCTATGGGTTGTTATGCAAGCCCATTTAGGTACACGCCGATCGATGAAAACTGTTCGCTCGATGGGATGTGCTCGATACACAGGAGAAGAAAGCCTTCCCGTCTCCCCGACCTCTCATCTCTCTCCCACAATGTGTGCGATCAAGCGCCGCCACCTCCTAGTTCGTTGCTCCTCCCTCAGGTGACCTCCTCCCCGACCTATCGTTCTCTCTACTGATGGACAAACTGGTGGTGTACCGCCGCCGTCGCGGTGCTGAAGCCAGCGAGATCCTGAATTTACTACAAGCGCCCCCGACTGCAATCCCCATTGCGACCCAGAATCCCACCAGTACACCGGCCACCTCGAGGTATCGCACACCCCCCCACACACACCTCCTCGCACGGTTGGATCCCAGATCCCATCACCTCGACTCTGCCCCACCATAACTTCATTGTTATATTTTGGGCTGAAGTTCAGATTGGACCTATGGATTAGTTTGGAACCTCACGCTCAACAACCACTACCTTGTGGGTGACTGCAAATATTAGGAGAACCTAATAAGTATACATGCATCAACTCTACTTGTCGTTAACTTGAAAACTTTCGTGTAGTTTGTGATTTGATGTTACTGTTTAGATTTCCTCGTTGAGAAATATTTATCTTAATGAATCTCCTATTGTTCCTCAATCTTTGGAAAATACTGCGTTGAGTGAGGGCGCCTTATAGACAAATCTGCTTATAATCTCCTAAAGAATATCATTGCTGTGTGCTTTTGCAGGGGTGCCTCTGATTCCATTGACATATATCAGCCACCCAAGAAATCAACAATTTCAGAAAGTACAACTTCATAACTAGACAATGAGGGCCCATCACCTATTCCATACAATTGTTAATAGATAATGATCAAGAGATATCGTTGAGGTAATATAGCTATTCCGGATGGCATGACAAATCACGGAGTAGCATATACCTGTTTAGGGCAATTCGCATGGGATGGATTGCCATTAAAAGTCCGTGTTCCAGGAGATGGTGCTAACAACCACTCAACAATAAAACTGAGATGCACCAACCGCCGACAGCGACTGATGGAGGTACTTTACTGTTCTGCTGCATGTGCTGATAAAGATTGATTGTCTCCCTCCCGGTGAATCATTTCCTCCATAAATGTGTTGGTAAGTCCTCTTGTTGATCATTATCGATGTGTTAGTCATCCTCACATTGCTCCTATAATATGATGCACTGGATAAATTCCTTTCTCTATTCTGTCTTGGATTTCTAGCCATTGTTCAGACATTTTCTTTGCTTATATTTTCCACTTTTCCCACTATCTTTATGTGTTCTCACTCCCTCTAATGTCGTATACATGCTGCATATGTATCCAGCTGACTTCTTGTTGTTGTTACAGGTATTTCCGTGCTCATAGTGTGATGCGGTAACTACAACCCTGGCTGCTGAACAGGTCCGGTTGTTTACCAATACCTACATCCTATGATGTAGTAATTCTGTTCATTTTTGTTGTGTGCATGTTTCACTTTTATTTCATCCCAACACATCCACTTGTCCCCTCCCTATCGTCATCTTTTTTTCAAGTATTCTCCATGTCAATCTGTGGACAGTCAAAGGTTGACATATGGAACAGTAGTGAGTGAACCACACCACTGCAGGTATCTTATTGTTTGTTTACACAGTCTCGTCGCTACTTTTTTAAGTGCTCACTATGTTTGATGCATTTTAGAAAAATAGTAACTTCATTGATGATCTTCCGTTCACCTCTGTATAGACATTACTTAATCTGCACGACATGTCTTGCTTTTTGTTGTGCCATTTGAAATTATGTAGCTTCTATAGACCAACAATTATTACTTTGATCTATTTTAGTTACAAGAAAAAAGGCATGGTTGTTGATTTATGGGGACGATGCAAGAGATGGGCGAGGAGGTACTTTGGTTCAGCTGCAGAAGAATTACTGAATGGTCGATGGGAGCAATCCAGGAGGACATATATATCATCATGTTCTATCTTTGGCAATATGCGAGAGGTAATTGGATGTCATGTCATTCTATATAAGAGTTGGTAACCTTACTAATAAGTGTATGCCATCAACAATAAATGCAAGGTAATATTTACAGTACAACATTCTTAGTTATCAGAGTTTTGTGCCTATGAATTTATGATGCAAGACAACAAAGATTATGCGGTGAATACTGAGAAGTTTCTCAACCAGTAATAGCATCACATGTGGTCTTAGAAGTTCATCACTTCTAAAATCTTCGCATGGAAATAGAGAATATATTTGATCTTGCTTTTTTAGGTAAGTAGCATCTTGATTTGAACATTGAAGTGTCTACCATTTTTATTAGAAGAAAGCACCAAGATGGTGTGAATCATTATCTACCTTTATGCACACTATTGTCAACAAGCTCAGAAATGCTACAATGATTCATCACAACAAGTTGTGCAATTTTTAGACTATTAGAGTGTTGTCATGTACATACTTTGCATTCTGTTGGTTGTATAAATCCAAAAATTCTTCTCTTTTGCTATATTTTAGGTTTTGAGGCTTCATAAATAACAAGCAGAACCATTATCTACCTTTATGCACACTATTGTGAACAAGCTCAGAAATGCTACAATGATTCATCGCAAAAAGTTGTGCAATTTTTAGACTATTAGAGTGTTGTCATGTACATACTTTGCATTCTGTTGGTTGTATAAATCCAAAAATTCTTCTCTTTTGCTACTTTTTATGTTTTGATGCTTCATAAATAACAAGCAGAACCATTGTGCAATGAAAAAGCTGGCTTCTTATTTTGGAGGCAATGTTGAAGAGATCGAGTGTGCTACTCAATCAAGTCAAATAAATCACGTCGACCACGTGGTACTTTTCATTTCCTTATCTAATTAAAAGGACATTGGTTGCTAAACTATATTTGCAATGCCACACTGCCTACAATATTATTGGTGAACAACCGAGGCATCATAGGTTAAACAATGAATATTCCTCTTGTTTAAAATCCAATCTTTGGATTATGTAGTTGCTATTATGTAATCTTATGTGCTTTAATGGTAATCACACTCTTCTTGAAGGCTTCCACTATTTGGTCCCTTCGTTTTGATGAAACCGGATCATAAGGTTGATCCCAATTCTTGGCGCTTGTACTTCTCTTCATGCCCAAGCGTGTCTATGTAATAGACTTGGCTGTAATTCATTCAGATTGGAGATCTCCCCCACTGGTGATTCCTTAAACAAAACAAAAAAGATAATCCAATTGTCATCAAGATGCATTGTATTTTTTTTTCTCGAGCAACTATGATACATCTGCTCTAATTTCCAATCTCTTTGTTTTGTGCTTGTGTGCTCACTTGGATTTAAGTGAGTGGTAACTACATGTAATTCAACTTGCAATGAAACTACTAACATGTGTCATGCTGGTCATCAAGAAGGTTCTGGAAATTGATGATGGAAAGTCCTTTGAACTTAGTCTAAAACGATCGAAGAAGATGCAGAGAAACAATCAATTGAGTGGCTAAATAATATGCCATTCATTTACTGAAAAGGTTGTAAAGATCTATTATGTGATAGGCTGCATGTCTCATGAAATTTTCCTTGTTTCAGTAAGTACTAAAGATCCATCTCTTAGCAAACTTTATATCCTACCAACTAAGAGCCAAAATAGATGGGCGCAGTAACGCGCGCCACCAACAATCTAGTCCTATATATATAGGGGCAACGTGTTTAACTCTCACAATGCCGAGGTAACTTTTTGGGCTCGTCCATACCTTGAGTCAAGCTTAGCTCACAAGTTAAAAAATTCTCATGCAATAGTCTAAAATAGGCAATCCTGCAGGCTACAATCGAATGATATATACCCTGGTTGCGTGTGCATTGTTACGTTGTTGGCATTTAATTTGGGCATACATACATTATAATGAACGCAACACATAGTTAGAGCGGATATTGTTGCCGGTTTGAAGAAGATGACTCGTGTTGTATGCATCCACTCCATCATCATATTTCTTAAACAAATGTACGACCTATACTCTGGTTGAATGGAATATTTAACCAAAAATTATCACAATTCATGGAACCATGCCTACAAACTACCACTTTATGACTTTGTCTCGAAAACTATTATTTTTTCCTAATCTGTGACTAAAAACTAGCATTTTTCAGACTTGGTAGTTTTTAGTCATAGGTTAGGAAAAAAATGATAGTTTTCGGGACAAAATCATAAAATGATAGTTTGTAGGCATGGTTTCATAAATTATGGTAGTTTTTATTTAAATACTCCCTTATTTAGAGATTTCTGTACATTCTATGCATTGTCGTGTCATGCAAAGTATCCCCAGTACCGAAATATTTGTAGTTTTAGTAGACGAATTTAGTCTATGAAAAGTACAAATATTTCCGTAGAGAAGAAATAAAATGTATCATGCGTGAATCTATGCCCAGTTGTGCCGATCTTCATGAAAAATGATACGTCTCCAATGTATCTACTCCCTCCGTTCCTAAATATAAGTCTTCTTAAAGGTTTCATTAGAGGACTACATACAGATGTATATAGATATACTTTAGAGTATAGATTCACTCATTTTGCTCCGTATGTAGTCCCTTAGTGAAATCTCTTAAAAGACTTATATTTAGGAACAGAGGGAGTATAATTTGTGAAGTATTTATTAATGTTAATAATAATTTTATATGATTTTGGTGTACTTTTATATGGTTTTTATACGATTTTCATTGATTAATATATTGACCTAGTGTCCAGTGTCAGTTCCTGTTTTCTATATTTTTTTGTTTCACAGAAAATCATACCATACGTAGTACAAACATGATAAAATTTTACAGAGAATTATTTTGGTATATATGTGATTTTTAGAAAGAAGAATCAACGCAAGTTGATGCTTGAGGGACCCACAAGGTATCCCGGCACGACCACCCCCTCAGGCGCGCCGTGTTGCGTTGTGGACACCTCGTAAGGCGGTTGAAGCCCTTATTTCGCCGCTAGAAAGATATTTTCCAGAGAAAAATGTTCTCAAAATTTCAGTCCAGTCGGAGTTACGGATCTCCGAAAATATAAGAAATGGTGAAAGGCCAAAAAACAAACGCGAACCAGAGAAAAAAAACAGAGAAAGAGATCCATTCTCGGAGGGCCCCTCGCCCCTCTAGACTCCATGTAGGCCAAGGACCAAAGGGGAGAACCTTTCCCCATCTAGGGGGAGGCCATGGAGGAGGAAGTCTAAGGGGGAGACTCTCTCGGCGGGACCGGAGTGTCGGTCGGGAAACCATCGCCATTGTGATCGTCTTCATCAACATTACTGTCTTCATTACCTCCCTCATCTCTTTTTAGCGCTACACTCTCCCGCATCCCGTGTAATTTCCTACTTGAACATGGTGTTTTATGCCACATATTATTATCCAATAATGTGCTAACATTCTATGGTCTTTGAGTAAATTTCTTTTGTCCTTTGGGTTGATTGATGATCTTGATTGATTTGAGTTTTATGTTTTCTTTTGGTATTGTCATATGATGTCTTTCGTGCCACGCACACACGGGGATTCCCGTTGTAGGGTCTTGCAATACATTCATGATTCGTTTATACTGGGTGGCCAGAGTGACAGAAGTTTACACCCGAGTAAGGGGATTGTTGCGTATGAGAGTAAGGGGACTTTATATGAAATGCTATGGTTGGGTTTACCTTAATGATTTCTAGTAGTTGCAGATGCTTGCTAGAGGTCCAATTATAGGTTCATATGATCCAAATATGGAAAGTATGTTAGCTCATGTCTCTTCCTCATATAAAATTACAATAATGATTATCAATCTTGTTATCAATTGCCTAGGATAATTCCGCACACCATACCATCATTATTTCACACTAGCTATTTGTAATATATTCTAACTTTATTTAGGCAGCACCTATTATTATGTTTTAGTTCTCCGATATCTTGCAAAGCTATCCTCTCCGTACCCACAACCTAGTTTCATTTCTCGTTTCTAGATAAAAGCAAGCGCTCGGTATACGTAGAGTCGTATCAGTGACAGACTGGACTTGAGAGAATATTGATTATATCTTTAGCTCCTTGTGGGTTCGACACTTCATACTTACCACTTCCATCTTTGGAAAGTGCTATGATGATTCCTTGCACTTGGGGATTATGAGAAAGGAGGTGGATTTGTGATGGACTCACGAAGAGCATGATGAGCATGGGAGAAACCACAAGAGAGAAAACTAATCTATAATGTACAAATAGTTCATCCCCACTATACTATTTCTCTTGACATGCATATTATCCACAACATCATCACTCCCACATGAGCGTACTATGAAACAACCATGTTAGCTTCAGTTACTTCCTGTAGGACCGACGAGGGAGTTTGCTTATGCACCTCTCTTTTCGTCTGTGATGATTCATATGGTATCCTTCCCAAACCAAGTGCCTCACCACCCCACGGCAACAGATTCTTCTTCATCTTCATCTTATACAATGTCCATCAAATCCCATTATACAATTAATCTGTCGATTCACTTGCTCTTACAATCTGGTATTTCTCTCTCGACGGCTTGCGATTTGTCAAAGTAATAAGTGGCGAGGGCGTCCCATCTTGCAACGATTTCGCACGTGGTCGTCTGAGTCGTGCCTCCGCCTTCCCCGGCATAGGCCTGTGATACGTCTCCAATGCATCTATAATTTTTTATTGTTCCCCGCTATTATATTATCATTCTAGGATGCTTTTTAGGCATTTACTTGCTGTTTTATATTTTTCGTGTTCTAACCTATTAACCCAGTGCCAAGTGCGAGTTGTTGTTTTGTGTACGTTTTTAGCATTTCAGGAATACTGTACCAAACGAAGTCCAAATACCACAATTTTTTTGATGATTTTTCTGGACCAATTAAAGACCTGGAAGCTTCGGAGGAAGACCGGAGGGCATATGAGGCGCCCCAAGCCAATAGGGCGTGCCCAAGGGGGTGTCGCTGCCTTGATGGCTTCGGGCCACCTACCAGCTCTCCAACCCTACCCTCTCTAGCTTATAAATTCACATATATTCAAAAACCCTAGGGCGCCTCCCGAAACATTTATTCCGCCCCACAAGTGTCTATTATGTAGTGTGCCCATCTAGAGCCCCGTTTCAATGCCCTCACGAAGGGAGGATTGATCATGGAGGGCCTCTACATCAACCTTGCTGCTCTCATGGTGATGTGTGAGTAGTTCACCACAGACCTATGGGTCCGTAGTTAGTACCTAGATGGCGATCTCTCTCTCTATATTCTTCGTTGCCATGATCACCATGATTCTCGCGGTAATCTATCTTATGTAATCACTCTTGCATGGTGCATTTATTCGGATCCGATGAATTATGATTTTATGTTCAGATTATTCATGATAATACTTGAGTCTTCTCTGAATTATCATATGCATGATTGTGACAACATCATAATTCCCTCTGATCTATCGATGCGGTTTGGCCAACTAGATTGATTTATGTTCAGTGGGAGAGGTGCGTTGTAGTGGATTCAAATTTGCGGTGCTCAATCCCAGTGATAGAAAGGGACCTGCCACATATTGCATTGCTGCCACTAAGGGTAAAACGATGGGGTTGATACATATTAATTTGATTCACTTTGTCTACATCATGTCATTATCCTCCAATCATTACACTGTTTTTACTTAATACTCTAGATGCATTCTCGATAGTGGTCGATGGTCGGAGTAATAGTAATAGGTGCATGCAGGAGTCGGTCTACTTGCTTACTTACATGATGCCTATATGTGTGATCATTGCCAAGAATATTGCATAACCATGTGCTTTTCTATCAATTGCCCAACAATAATTTGTTTACCCATCGTATGCTTTATACGAGAGAGAGAAGCGTCTAGCGAAAACTATGGCCCCCGAATCTATTCATAAATATATTTACAAAAACTCTAAATACCTTGATGCATTTTATTGTTTGTATTTAATTTTTATATTCAATGTATTTAAACTATCTATCTATCACTACTTATCGCTTGCAAGTAATGAGTTCAAGGGGATTAACAACCCACTTGCCCGCGTTGGGTGCAAGCGTGTGCTCTTTTGTGTGTAGGCCTTGAAGATGGGAAGTTTCATGGTTTTCCTATTAGTTCGATAACATTGGTTCTCACTAAAGTAAATACTTACTTTTACTGTGTTGCATCATCCCCTCCTCTTTGAGGAAAAACCCAACGCAGATCAGAAGTATGTGGAAGGGTTTCCGGCGTCGTTGCCATGGAATATCATCTCCTATCAAGTATATTCTCACAAATTATCATTCACTTGTCCTACTTTTTATTTGATATTATATTTTTCTTGCTATAAAAAAACAAAAATATTTATTCTTGCTAGTTTACTTGCTTTGCTCGTTACCATGTCTGCACGATCCGTTAATGTTTCCCCTGATTTAGAAGTACTCTATTTTTTTAGAAAATAGGGTGAGAGTATGAAGGATGATTGGTATCGTATAATTGAGTCTCACTGCAATGCTACTATAAAAACTAATACGAAGATCCTTCTTCGTAACTTTTATATAGGACTATGAATGTCCAATAGACAAGTTCTTGACTTTATTGCAAAAGGAAATTTTACCGAATTAGATCATAATGTTGCATATGAAATAGTAGAAGGGATAGTGGGAACTCCTCCATTACCTCAGATATTTTATTTTACACATGAGTGAATCTAAATATAAGAAAAGTTGGGAGGTTTGCAGAAAAATATTAGTGAAATACAAAAGGTTGGTGAACCTATAAAAACTTTAGGCCCTAGCCTTCATCGTATGATTTCTTTTCCCACTACCTCCATTAAAAAAACCGAGTCGGTTGAGAAATTGGTGACTTCCCTTTCATAGCTTATGAATAAAGGAAGGAGCCCCCGGGATCCGATAAGGGTACCGCTAAAGTAGCTAAGGTAGATGATATCTATGCATTATACCTAGCTAGGGGCATAAAAAAATAACACTTGTTGGGAGGCAACCGAATAGTTATCTTATTTTTATTGTTCCACTCTCTATTTGTGTGAGTCAACATGATTATTGCTACTGTAATCATTGTGTTTTCATGTTTAAATTAGTGTTTGTGGCAAGTAAAACCTTTGGGGTGATTTGAATGATAAGTAGAATCGATATGGTGCAAAAACAAAAACTTTTACATCCAGTGTGGAATTTCTCTAATTATTGAAACATATTTTTGATGTGAATGATTTACATAGTATAGGTATACAAATTCCTCAAGTTATCCGAAATTTTCAAAATTTTCGGAGTAACAGAAGTATGGTGATTTTGCTGATCACTAAAGACTATTCTGTTTTAGACGCATTCTGTTTTTTCTTGCATAGTTTACTTGTTTTCATGATGACATTGATTATATAGGGGGTATAAGTCATGGAGAAGTTAGAATACAGTACCTTATGCAATAATAAAATATGAATCAATCTATAACAATACCTAAAGTTTATGGTTCGCCTATCGTACTAACGAATCTCACGAGTTTTCTGTTGAGTTTTGTGTGGTGAAGTTTTCAAGTTTTGGGTGCTATCACGATGGATGAAGGAATAAGGAGTGGAAAAGAGCCTAGGGATGCCCAAGGCACCACAAGTCAAATTCTAGGAAGATTCAAGCGTCTAATCTTGGGGATGATGATACGTCTCCAACGAATCTATAAGTTTTTATTGTTCCATGCTATAATATTATTATTCTAGGATACCTTTTGGGCATTTATTTGCTGATTCATATTATTTTTTAGCACTAACCTCCTAACCAAGCGCCTAGTGCCACCTGCTGTTTTCTCCTTGTTTTGGCTTTTCAGGTTTACGATACCAAATGAAGTCCAATTGCCATGAAACTTTTTGATGATTTTTTGTAGACCAAAAGAAGACCTGGAAGCTTCGGGAGGAGACCGAGGGCCGCACGAGGGAGGCAACACACATTAGGGTGTGCTCAGGTGGGGTGGTGCGCCCTGTTGTGTGCTGCCCCCCTAGCATCTCCCGATGCCCCTCTTTGGCCTATAAATTCCAATATATTCTAAAAACCCTACGGAGCAACCCAAACCACTTTTTCACCGCCGCAAGTCTCTGTTCGCCGTGTGCCCATCTGGAGCCCTGTTAAGATACCCTGTCGGAGAGGGATCAATCACGAAGGGCCTCTACATCAACCTTGCTATTCCCATGGTGATGTGTCAGTAGTTCACCTCAGACTTACAAGTTCGTAGTTAGTACCTAGATGGCTATCTCTCTCTCTCGATCTTTAATACAAAGTTCATCGCCTCTTCGCGGTGATCTATTCGATATAATAACTTTGTGCGGTGCATTTGTTGGGATCCGATGAATTGTGGGTTTATGTTCAGATTATTCATGATAAAATATTTGAGTCTTCTTTGAATTATATGATTCTTCTTTGCATGATTATTATAGATTCGGAAATCTCCCTGATCTATTGATGTAGTTTGGCAAACTGGATTAATCTATCTTCAATGAGAGGGGTGCGTTGTAGTGGGTTAAATATGGCGGTGCTCTTCATCCGAGTGACAAAAAGGAACAAGCCACATCTTTGCATTGTTGCCACTAAGGATAAAACAATGGGGTTAATTCATATTAATTGGATTGTCTTTGTCTACATCATATCATTGTGTGGGATCGATAGAAGGTGTGTCTAGAGGGGGGGGGGGTGAATAGACTACTTGACAAGATCAAAATCCTAGACTTTTCCCAATTTTATGGTTGGCAAGTCTGGCACACCCTACACATGCTAGTCAACATATATGGCAGTGGAAAAGTAAAGACTTTGCACATGTCATAAGGAGTAGAGTTTAGGAGATCAAACGCAAAGAGGTTGACACGACGATTTTTTGGCATGGTTCTGATAGGTGGCGCTATCATACGTCCATGTTAGTGGAGACTTCAAGCCACGGAGGGTAACAACTGCGAGAGTCCACAGAGGGCTCCACCTACAAGGGGCCCACTAAGAAGCGGCCTTGTCTATTCCACCATGGCTTCCGCCCACGAAGGACGAGCCTCACTCACGGTAGATCTTCACGAAGTAGGCGATCTCCTTGCCCTTACAAACATCTTGGTTCAACTCCACAAGAGGAAGTAGGAGGCTCCCAAGCGACACATAAGAAATCTAGGAGGCATCGCCCTCCAAAAGGTAATAAATGTGGTAGAACGATGAACTCCTTGCTCTTGTGCTTCTAAACATAGTCTCCTCAACACATAATCACTCTCTTACAGAATAGACATGGGCAGGAGATATTGATTTGGTGGAAAGCAGCTTGAGGAGGCTAGAGATCAATTTTCAAATGATTGGATCGGAATATCTTGGTCTCAACACATGAGTAGGTGGCTCTCTCTCAGAAAAATGGATCTCGCAATGAAGTGTGTGTTCTGAGTGCTTCTCTCTCGAATGAGAGATGGTGGAGGGGTATATATAGGCAGTCCCCAAAATCTAACTGTTACACTTAAAGTGGCCAACTCTGAGCACTTGAGCATCAAGTTCATTTTAATACCTCACCCCTTTTAATAGTATCGACTTTCATATGGACCGAAAAGTGCTTTCTCATAAATATTAAATGAAAAGTCTTCTAGTTTGAAGCTTGGGCCAATCTTATTCCTTTCTTGCATCAAGGGGCATCTCCACATAAGCCTTTAGCCAATGCTCTCTATGGACTAGTCCTAAAATATACTAGGTAAAAGTGTTAGTCCAATAGACAATGCATGTTGTCATGAATTATCAAAACCACCAAGGGAGCATATGTGCTTTCAATCTCCCCCTTTTTGGTAATTGATGACAACATACAATCAAAGCTTCAAATAAAGTTAGGCTTTAGAATATGACAATTTTGAAAGATACATGACTAGTACAAGCCCCCCCTAAGTGTGTGCAATCGCCTTTTAAAAGGATAGTTACTTGGGAATGCATGGGCACACACATGGTATAAAGGACAAGACAAGTCATGTACATCCAGGCTATATGCATCAAACATGTGAATGAAGAGCTTCCATGTTCAAGACTCCCTCTTGCAAACAATATGTGCAAGAAACAAGAGATCATCATGAACAAGGATATGATGCGTATACTTACCTTGAGGATCTTGAGCATCTTAGCAGTAGGAGTACACTTGAGAAAACATTTGTTAGATAACACAAGAGTATACTATTGTAAAGATGCAAAGAGCTTCAAGAATACCAAGATATGGAGAACATATGAGAAAATATGATTTGATAATAGATATGCATCCAAGAATATTTGGAACTTTCTCCCCTTAGGAAAGAATATATGATTTCTTCTCCCCCAAATTAGAGCACTTAAATATATTGGGAGTAGATAGGGTGAGACAAGTTCAATCCAGAAAATAACAATAGTAAGGCAATGATATCTGAAAGAATTTTATCTCTCTCCCCCTTAATGGTGTTGCTCCCCCTGAATATGTAAGGTTTGATATATCTCCCCTTCTCTTGTAAGCTTATTGGTGATATTTCTCCCCTTTATATAGGTTTAGTTGGAAGCTTTGATATTTCTTCCCCTTTGGCATTAATTTCCAAAAAGGTCAGAGGGAAGGGCACATTGAGAGTAAGGGATCCTGGATGCATCTCTTTCTTATAAGGGTTCCTTGAAATATTGCTCTCCCTTAGATATGGATATGATTTCATTGAGTCATCTTCCCCTTTAATGGATAAGAGTTCCTAGAAAGATTTCCCATGTTTGTTAGGGATCCTAGATGTTTCTCCCTCTTGTGAACTTTTTTCTTTTGAAAGATTTGGGGAACAAATTATATCCTCCTTTGAAAATGTGAAGAGTTCAATTAATTTTAGGAGGTTATAAACATGGGATCAGAGAAAATATTTCTCTCCCTTTGGCAAATATTCAGAAAATTTTCACGAAGAAAGATAGGCAGAGATAATTCTTGGAGTTACCGAGGCATTGTGATTCGGTAGAACCGAGTATGTGAAATAAGGCCTCTAGAAGAAGTCGGTGGGACCGATTGTTCCAATTCGGTGAAACCGAGTTGCATTGTAGATCAACTCCTTGAATAGATACCAATTGTGAAAATTCCAATTGATGGGTTACCAATTGTAATAGATTCCAATTGAGACAGATCAGGATGACACAGTAAGAATATTTTTTTTGAAAATTTTAAACATATATAGATGAATGTTGAATGGTTCCAAGAAATCGAACATTAAAATCATGAACCATACAAGAATATCCATCTAGATGTTGGGCGGTGACTAGGTCACCTATATTAGAGTATTTGATTTGAGGAGTCAAGAAAGAATGCTTGATCATAGGTCATAATTATCGTTAAGCGACCCATTTTTCGATTAAGCATTTCAATTTCTTCATATCACTTGAGTTGCTTTTCCTCATGAATTGGTGTAAAGCTTTATCAATGATACGAGTACATACCTTCGAATGATGTTCATGATGTGGCATGTAGGTGAACTTGTTGTGGATTCTCAAAGTTGATGAAGATCATCTTGAGTTAGGAGCAATCCTTATCGTTTTGGTTCACTTTTCACGTGCACTGGTTAGTCATGCAAGGAAGACCATAATATATCCAAATGAAAAGAGTGAATGAATGCAACAAATGATAGTCAATGATATGATTTTGGTTGTCTTTTTCCTCCATCTCCGAAGAAGGGATTGTTGATACTTGGCCATGTCAAGATTGCTTTTGAGGAGAGTTGATTGCAATCTTGTGGAATGCAGTTCTTCAAGGTACCTACAAAATATTAGATGCAATACAAGGGAGCATAGTTTTCCAAGATATGAGATAGTCAAATCAATAGCATCATGGAATAGGCTATCAAGCTAATGCCCTTGCATGCATCCGAGTGAGTCTAGCTCAAGTTTTAAGCATCAATGATGTTCAACTCACTCCTCCAATGACAAAACACTTTCTCATCAAGTGGGTCGGTAAAGATATCAGCCAATTATTTGTCAGTACGAACATGCTTGAGATCTATATCTCCTTTACCAACATGATCACGAATGAATTGATGACACACTTGGATATGTTTTGTTCGAGAATGTTGCACAGGATTATAGGCAATTTTAATTGCACTTTCACTATCACATAACAATGGAACTTTTGTAACATGAATGCCATAATCCTTAAGAGTTTGAGTCATCCATAGTAATTCCGCACAACATGATCCAACAACAATATATTTCACATGGCAGTAAATAAAGATACCGAGTTTTGTTTCTTGGATTACCAAGACACAAGAGATCTCCAAAGAAATTGACATGTACCCGAGGTGGATTTTCTATCAACCTTGTCTCCGACATAGTCCGAGTCGGAATACCAACAAGATTAAAAGATGATCCATTGGGATACCATATGCCAAAGTTTGGTGCATGTATGAGGTATCTCACTATTTTTTCACAGCCAATAGATGACACTCTTTAGGTGTCGCTTGATATCAGGCACACATGCAAACACTCAACATGATGTCAGGACGGGAGGCACATAAATATAGCAATGAACCAATAATTGATCGATATACCTTTTGATCAACTGGTTTGTCCTCCTTAGTGAGGTCAACATGTCCATTAGTAGGCATGGGGGTTCTCATACCTTTGCATTCTTGCATGTTGAACTTCTTGATTAAGTCCTTGGTGTACTTGGTGTCGTGGTTTTGTCACGACAGATGTCCTCATGAAAGGACTTAGTAGTGGAGCCATCGCAACTATGTGGCGACTAAAAGGGGTTGATCAGGAACGAGAGACGAGTTTACCCAGGTTCGGCCCCTCTGATGGAGGTAAAAGCCTACGTCCTGCTTTGCGTGTATTGATGATGAAATCAATTACAAGGGTGCAGATTCGCGTGACCTAGCTGTCGATCGATTGTCACTTAAGTCTACCAGCCCTAAAGACTCGCCTTTTATACATAGGTCGAGACCCTTAGGTTTACAAGAGTCCGGGTCACATTATGATCTATGACTTGTTATGTCTCTAACTCGCCTTGCTCCTTGAACAAGGAAACTCCTGGCGACCTTCTCACTTGTGGGCCATGACCCGCCATCTTCATGTCTTGGGATGCTGCCGGTTCCCGTTGGTAGACCGCCTTGCGCCTCCCGCTTTGTAGGTCAGGGCCCATATTGAGTAGGAACTTTGAGCCGTCACCATCTTGACCCGACCTATTAGGGCGGGTCATATGGCGGGATAGTATCCCCAACATTAGGCCCCGGATTGAGTTGAATTTATTCATGGCAATAAACTTTACTTTAATCTTGGCGACTCATGTACAACCCGGGTCTTACCTTCCTAGGCAAAAATGTGGGCTTCAAATGTCCACTGAAGCCCTTGCTCTGTTTTGTCAGCGATGTCACCCGCCCCAAAATTTTAGGGATCTTAATGATGTCATTCCAACGGATCTCTTGGCTTATCTACTTAGCCCGAAAATCAAGGCGCCATCAGTTTTGAAATTTATTGTGCCTCCTTGATTTCTGCGCCTACCGTTTTGACTTTAGCTCTCGCCTTTAAATACTCAGGAGGACATCTTTTAGTTTTACCTTGCTCCCATCTTCTTCCTCCTGCTCGATCCCATATCTTCACCACACCGCCGCTAGAGAACCCCGATCATTAGCCGATCTGGTCCAGGAGCTTTTCGCCGTGCGACTTCCCTTCGAGTTGAGGGTCTTCTCCGCCACCATCAGTGCTGTCAGTTAAGTTCTTTCTTTCCCCCAGATTCATCTATGAATCCACCATGGTTTAGTAGGGTTCGTTGGAGTTCATCTGTGTTCATCGCCATTACAGATTTGCTTAGTTCTTCGATGAAAACTTTCCCAATTGTATGTGTTGCACTAGATGTAGGGATCCATTTCCTGTAATTTGTTTGAAATGCCTTGCAGAATCTGGACTCAAATAATGAACTACTGTTGCTCCTTACTGTACTGTCATCCAAGCGCCACTGAATTTTCCCTTTTTATGGAATCATTGGTAGATCCATATTTTTGTGCCCTTCAATAGGAATCGGTTTGTCCCATGCTTAGAAGAAACTATAGTCATTATATTCCTTTAAGTCACCTTTATGTTCACACCACCTCCTTTGATATGATCGTAACCCGTCATCTAGGTAAACCGTCTTTATGTTAGGGCGACTTGAACATTGTAGGCTATTTTCTTTCCCGAGTCCCTTGCTTTTTCAAAACAAATCATGTCCATCCAGATAACCCGCCAACATATTTCTGCAACTCTTTTCCTTCCTGAACATGTCAATATGTCAAAGCCTTCAAAATGTGACTGAGTGCCGTCAGACATTTCTGACGTCTCCCTTCAGCAATGCGTAACTGTAGGAGTTTTGTCATGTAAGGAAGAAATCGGATGGCGAGCCGCCGCTGGAGAAGTACGTCCACGACCCGCCGAAGGAGAAGTTATGGTCTTCATCGATCACCTTGAATGAGGCTTTTCTCCCCGTGGGTCAAAATTCTTTCGAGACACCCTACACTTCTACAATCTTCACTTTGAAGACCTGGCCCCCAACTCAATCAACGATTTATGCCAATTTCAAGTTTTCTGCGAAGCATACTTGGAGATAGAGCCCACTGTTCCCTTGTTTAGGGAATTCTTCTAACTTGACCCGCCAGACGGAATGGGCCGATGGTCCTAGCTTAGAACTTGGCAGAGTCACAATCCAAAGGCGGCGAGAATGTGGTTTTCCTGTTGTTACCCTTCCCAGTCACCCCAAGGGCCGGGGAAAAACTTGGTTTTTATTGTAAGATTAATGCAACTGCCAACAAGAATCCCCTGCGAGGGTTTAGAGAGGAGAGCCTTCCGATGGACTTTAAACTTCCTGGCTCACTCACTACAAAAGAACATGCCACCCTTGCTTTTGTCTGGCCAAAACTTAGGGCCTTAAACGCCAATGGTTTAACCGAAATTGACTTGATCCGGTGTTGAGTGGAGTGGTGAATTATGCCCTTAAGCCACCGGGATGGATTGATGTGAAAATATGATGGCAACTTAAACAATACACAATGTTTCTCCAATGTTATGCTTCACTCTGATGAAGTCAATAGCATTGTGAAGAAGCTATGTGGCGAGCCTAAAGAAATCTGTTCCAACACTGGACCGAAGCCATTCTGTATCCAGAACCTGGCTCCTGAGGTAAATATCTTTAGCCATTACTCGCCTTGCGTATTCTTCCCTTTACACCTTTGAGAAATTACTTTCTTATCAATATTGTTGTAGCAAAACTCGCCCTTCTGGAAGCGGAAACTAGCGAAAACGACTGTCAAGAAGGTCAAAGCCGCCCCGAAGAAGAAAAGGAAAAACAAAGCAACTAGTGGCAAGTCATCTGTTATGGGCGAGTCACAGACCGTCGAAGACCAATATTAAGTAAATGTTTCATCTATCCCTTTATTTTGATGTGTGTTGTACTAAACATTTTGTTCAATCTCAGGAGGATGACACTGAGAGCGATGCTGAGGACGTCGAGGTAATTTCAATCTCTTTTGTCTCAAAATTTCCTTCACAAGGCCTCCAAGGCGGGTTTGTAGGAAAGTTCCAATGACTAATCTGGATGCTTATTTGGATCCTGACTTCCTTTTGAAGAAGGCTATTTATACTCAAAAGCGCCACACCCGTAGTTCCTCAGGCGATCTTATGGCGGGTTTGACCGAGAAAACAACTAGTCATAAAGCCTGAAATGAGGTGTTTCTCATCCTAGATCTTCCTTTCTTATCAATAAATTATATTTGTTGACTGCTCAAACTTTCTGAGTTTCAACTTAATAGGTATCACCGCCTTCATCGGGCGACTCAACATCTTCAAAATTTCCACCTCTTGTTCGTCTTCTAGGGTAATTCCTTATTTGTATATCCAGCACTTGCCTTAGTACTTATACTTCATTATGTATGTCTCAACCTTTTTCCTTTGGGGCTTAGGCCAAGAGAAGAAAAACTGACGGGTCACTGCACAATCGTGAAGCGCCTGGAGAGGAGGAAGTGGATGTTACTATCCTTGAAGCTTCGATTGAACTGACTGACACTCGTAGCGAGCTTCCTGACACTTATACAAATGTTATTGACGATCTTCCTGATGTCCAAGTTAATCCGGTAGAAGTTGACAATACGACCATGGAGTCGAGTCAGAAAAACGTTCTTAATCCGTCAAGTCCTCCAAAGACAACCAAAGATGATGTGTGTGATGAAGAAATTGTTGTCATTACTGGGACGGGCCACACCGCACCCGTCTTCACCGTGCTGGCTAAGCATACTTTAAAGGGTGCGACAACCGAAGTAGAGAAAGGGAAAGGTAAACTTGAGCATACCAATATTGAAAAACTTGACTTTGAAGAACTGCATGGTGGATATTTCAGCCGCCTCTCCATGTACCGGGATATGGAAGCCAGCCTGGTGAATATGATGAAGAAAAGATATGAGGTATGCTGTTCGGCAATAACTCATTCCCTATATCCTCGTATAGCCCCCAAGGGTCGGGTCATTGATGACGAGATGATGTATATACTTCTCGCTCCTCGTTGGTTACCCCAAGTGGAAGGTTGAGATATAGTCGGCAGGAAGTTTTCCCTCACATGGAGACTGTAAGGTTTATCGAACTAGGAGGACTCCTAGGATCAACAAGCAGGTGTACGCTGCCTCTGTCTAGCAGAAGAGGTGGACCTGCACACACAACAAATAACTTTGCTCCCAACAAGTACAGAGAGGTTGTCAATCTCTCCGGCCTTGTACTTTGCAAAGGATCAAAACACAAGCGGGAATAGTAATAGTGATTGCAACAGAAAAGTAAATGAAAACGGTAAATGGTGGAGGTGTAAACAATGATGGTGATATGGACCGGAGTCACATGATGTTCACTAGTGATGTCTCTCTCCCAAAAGACGATAAACAACTATGCTTGGTGATGACCCACAAGTACAAGGGATCAATCGTAGTCCTTTCGATAAGTAAGAGTGTCGAACCCAACGAGGAGCAGAAGGCTTTGATAAACGGATTTCAGCAAGGTAATAACTGCAAGCACTGAAAGTAGCGGTAACAAGTGATTGTGTAGCGAGGTGAAACGTAGCAAGCAAAAAGTAACAAGTAACAAGTAGTAGCAACGGTGAAGCAAGTGGCCCAATCCCTTTTGCAGCAAGGGACAAGCCTGAACAAAGTCTTATAGGAGCAAAAACGCTCCTGAGGACACACGGGAATTTCTGTCATGCTAGTTTCATCATGTTCATATGATTCGCGCTCGTTACTTTGATAGTTTGATATGTGGGTGGACCGGAGCTTGGATACTTCCCTTACTTGGACAAGCATCCCACTTATGATTAACCTCTCTCGCAAGCATCCGCAACTACAAAAGAAGAATTAAGAGAACGTCTAACCATAGCATTAAACTAGTGGATCCAAATAAGCCCCTTACGAAGCAACGCATAGACTCGGGTTTAAGCTTCTGTCACTCCAGCAACCCATCATCTACTTACTACTCCCCAATGCCTTCCTCTAGGCCCAAATATGGTGAAGTGTTATGTAGTCGACGTTCACATAACACCACTAGAGGAAAAGACAACATGCAACATATGAAAATACCGAACGAATATCAAATTCACATGACTATTATCAGCATGACTTATCCCATGTCCTCAGGAACAAAAGTAACTACTAACAAAGCATAATCATAATCACGATCAGAGGTGTAATGAATAGCATCAAGGATCTGAACATAAACTCTTCCACCAAGTAATCCAACTAGCATCAACTACAAAGAGTAATCAACACTACTAGCAACCTTACAAGTACCAATCGGAGTCGCGAGACAAAGATTGGTTACAAGAGATGAACTAGGGATTGGAGAGGAGATGGTGCTGATGAAGATGTTGATGAAGATGCCTCCCCTCCTACGAGAGGAGTTTTGGTGGTGACGATGGCGACGATTTTCCTCTCCGGGAGGGAAGTTTCCCCGCCAGGATCGTCCTGCCGGAGCTCTAGATTGGATCTGCTCAAGTTCCGCCTCATGGCGGCGGCAAAACCACGAAAAAGCTCCTGATTGATTTTTTCTGGAACGAAACCCTTCATATAGCAAAAGAGGGGGGCTAGTGGGCCGTCAGGGAGCCCACAAGCCCCCACTCCGCCACCAGGGGGGTGGCGGTGGCAGGGCTTGTGGAGCCCTGGTGTCCCCCCTCCGGTAGTTCTTTCGCCCAGTATTTTTTATATAATCCCAAAAAAATCCACGTAACTTTTCAGGGCATTTGGAGATGTGCAGAATAGTGGACTAAGATTTGCTCCTTTTCCAGTCCAGAATTTCAGCTGCCTGAATTCTCCCTCTTCAAATAAACCTTGCAAAATAAGAGAGAAAAGGCATAAATATGGTACCACAAGTAATATAACAGCCCATAAAGCAATAAATATCAACATGAAAGCATGATGCAAAATGGACGTATCAACTCCCCCAAGCTTAGACCTCGCTTGTCCTTAAGCGAAAACCAAGTTCCATAAACATGTCCACATGTTTAGGGACGAAGGTGTTGATAAAACATAATACGAACATGAGGGCATCATGATCACACATAGAACAACAATACATCATAAAGATTCTTATGGGAAAGTAAAAATTCCTTCACAAAGCAAAGCATGAAGCAAAAACCTTACCGAGAAGTAACCAACAATAATCCATAGTCATTGAAGCAATTGCAATTTATCACAACATCAGAAAGAGTCAAATAAGAGCTTGTAAGGCAAATCCACATACTCAATCATCTCTTTTGTTTTCCACAATTCTTACAACTCACGTGGTACTCATGGTGTCAAAGTTTCAGCTGGACACAGAGGAAGATAGGGGCTAATAGTTTTGCCTCCCAACGATTTATCTCAAGGGTAAAGTCAACAATAATAAAGCATAAGTACTCAACTCCAAGTTGATATATGAATATAGATCTTTCCCAAACATGTGACAGTAGCCAAGACAAAGGCAAAAATAGGGAATTGGTGAAGATCACCATGACTCTTACAAGGGTAAAAAGTAAAGGTACAAGATAGTCCCTTCGCAGAGGGAAGCAGAGGTTGTCATGCGCTTTTGAGGTTTGAATGCGTGTCCTCTTAGTGCGGAGGAACGTCACTTTATATTGCCTCTTGTGATAAAGAACTTTGTTATGCAGTCTGTCGCTTTTATGTCTTCCTCATCACAGGTTCGTACAAAGCTTATTTTCCACACACTAATAGATCATACATATTAGAGAGCAATTTTTATTGCTTGCACCGATGACAACTTACTTGAGGGATCTTATTAAATCCATAGGTTGGTATGGTGGACTCTCATGGCAAAACTGGGTTGGAGGTTTATGGATGCACAAGTAGTATCTCTACTTGGTGCGGGAGTTTTCGCTAATAGTGAGGTGGAAGAAATCGTCACATGCTAAGGGATCTCTAATCATATAACATTGTTTGGAACCAAGCAAACACAATTCATTATGTTGTCTTCCTTGTCCAACATCTACTCCTAAGCATGTAATAGTTTGGTGAGTGTTCACAATTGTAAAAAGTGTCTAAGATGATATATTTATATGTGAACCTCTCTTTCCTTATTACTTCTTATTAATTGCAACAATGACTGAGGTCTATGTTGATTTCTTCTCAACAAGTTTCAATCATCATACGTGTCATAAGTGAAGTCATCACTTTCCATAAGATCGTCTCATGATCTCTCATGCTATCGTTCTTTTCATACTATTGATCATGGCACAAAGCAAAGCCCTTGACTAAGATACTCTTTATTATATAGCTCGTAAGCTCGAATATACCGGGGGAGAGACAAAAGCAAAAGACTCAAACTAAACACTAAAGACTTATTCCTCTAAGAGAAGAAATAAAAACTGAAAAGGAAAGAACTAAAACAAAGGTAAAAGCAAAAGATATAAAGGTGATAAGATACCAGGGCAACTCCCCAAGCTTGGCAGAAGCCAAGGGGATTGCCCATACCAATGCGTAGTTGTATTCCTTTGGTGGTGATGGTGGTGGAGTTGTTGAAACAGTCTTGAGCTTGTCTAATTTCCACTTGAGCAAAAAGTTCTGCTCCCTTAAATCATCATTTTCCTCCTCAAGCTTCAACACTCTATGGCAAAGCTCCTGCTTACTCTCCTGCAAGAAACGAGAGGGGATAAATATGGTCTTAGGCTTCCTCCTGGAGTTGGGGAGGCTTGACTTCTTGAACTCCACATGGGTGTTTGCAGGTTGAGGTAGAGGAGCCTCCTCTTCATCGAAACTCGTTTGTTCCTTCCCCTTGGGCTCATAGTCCTCTTCCTCATCAGTGGTCCAGCCATATGATTCCAAGTCCCCATAGATCCTAGAGTTAGCACGATCATCGGCCACATAGATCTCTACTTCTGAATCTTGAGAAGACATCTTGACCTAAATCTACGGCAGAAACAGGCTCGAAACGAAAACAGAGAAAAACTGCGCGATACGGAGATCAAAACCTTCGAGGGAGTATATATTGATTTTTTTTCTGGACCAGAAGGAGTGCTCCGCAAGAAAACGGAGTCTCGGAGGCACACGAGGTGCCCACAAGCTTGCCCTCCGCCACCAGGGGGTAGGGGGCGGTGGCAGGGCTTGTGTCCGCCTCGTGCGCTCTCCGGACTGCTTTATATTTTTCTAATTTTCCAAAAAATTCAAAACGGAGGAAATTTCCTATTGGAAAAGCATCGGAGTCCAATTTCTTACCGAAATAGATACCTCTTCATATTCAGGGTCTGAAACAGGCTGATAAACATCCCTTATGTACTCCTCTGGAGTTATGACATTGATGATATTGGTCTCAACATTTCTGGGAGTACCAGAGATCTAATGCTTGATTCTTTGCCCATTTACCACTCTAGGAAAATTTCCTTCTGTGTTATTGATTTTGATGGCACCGGAACGATATACTTCCTCGATAACATAGGGACCTTCCCATTTAGAGAGAAGCTTGCATGCAAAGAATCTCAAACGAGAATTGTATAGCAGGACATAATCACCTACATTGAACTCTCGTTTCTGTATTCGTTTATCATGCCATCTCTTAACCTTTTCCTTGAACAACTTGGCATTCTCATATGCTTGGGCCCTCCATTCATCTAATGAGCTGATATCAAACAACCGCTTCTCACCGGAAAGTTTGAAATCGAAGTTGAGCTCTTTGATTGCCCAATAAGCTTTGTGTTCCAGCTCAAGAGGTAAATGACAGGCCTTACCGTAAACCATTTTATACGGTGACATGCCCATGGGATTCTTATAGGCAATCCTATAAGCCCATAGTGCATCATCAAGTTTGCTAGACCAATTCTTTCGAGATCTATTGACGGTCTTTTGTAGGATCAATTTGATCTCCCTATTACTCAACTCCAATTGACCACTAGACTGAGGATGATAAGGAGATGCAACTCTATGGTTGACATCATACTTAGCGAGCATCTTGCGGAAAACACCATGAATGAAGTGTGAACCGCCATTAGTCATCAGATATCTAGGGACTCCAAATCTTGGGAAAATGACTTCTTTAAGCATCTTAATAGAGGTGTGGTGATCAGCATTTTTAGTGGGGATAGCTTCTACCCACTTAGTGACTTAATCCACAACAACTAAGATGTGAGTGTACCCATTGGAACTCGGGAAGGGTCCCATATAATCAAAGCCCCAGACATCAAATGGTTCAATGACAAGTGAATAGTTCATAGGCATTTCACTGATATTCCCTATTCTTTGGCATTCGTCACAAGACAAGAAAACTTACGGGCATCCTTGAAGAGAGTGGGCCAATAGAAACCTGATTGCAATACCTTATGGGCAGTTCTATCTCCAGCGTGGTGTCCTCCGTAGGCTTCGGAATGACACTTCTGCAGGATCTGTCCCTGTTCATGTTCAGGTACACAACGTCTAATAACACCATCTACTCCCTCCTTATAAAGGTGAGGATCATCCCAAAAGTAGCGTGTCAAATCAAAGAAAAATTTCTTCTTTTGGTGATAGGTGAAACTGGGTGGTATGTATTTGGCTACAATATAGTTTGCATAATCGGCATACCAAGGCGCACTATGTGAAGTGCGGATGACATTTAGTTGTTCATCAGGAAAGCTGTCAACAATAGGTAGTGGGTCATCACGGACATTCTCTAGCCTAGACAAGTTATCTGCTATAGGGTTATCAGCACCCTTTCGGTCAACGACGTGCAAATCAAATTCCTGTAGCAGGAGAACCCATCTGATCAGCCTAGGCTTAGCGTCCTTCTTCTCCATAAGGTACTTAATAGCAGCATGATCAGAGTGAATAGTGACTTTGGAGTCAACTATGTAAGATCTGAACTTTTCACATACAAACACGACTGCTAAAAATTCCTTCTCCGTAGTGGCGTAGTTTCTTTGGGCACTGTCTAGAGTTTTACTAGCGTAGTGAATAACATTCAACTTCTTATCAACTCTTTGTCCTAGAACAACACCAACAACATAATCACTAGCATCACACATGATTTCAAAGGGCAAGTTCCAGTCAGGTGGTTGAACAATAGGTGAGGTTATCAAATCCTTCTTAAGTATTTCAAAGGCTTCCTCACAATCCTCATCAAAAACAAACGGAACATCCTTCTGCAAGAGGTTGGTAAGAGGCCTAGAAATCTTAGAGAAGTATTTAATGAACCTTCTATAGAAACCAACATGACCTAGGAAACTTCGTATACCTCTGATATCTGTGGGACAAGGCATTTTCTCAATTGCATCAACCTTAGCCTTATCAACTTCAATGCCTCTTTCAGAAATTTTGTGTCCTAAGACAATGCCTTCATTAACCATAAAGTGACACTTCTCCCAATTCAAGACGAGGTTGGTCTCTTCGCATCTCTGTAAGACTCGATCAAGGTTGCTGAGGCAATCATCAAAGGAAGACCCGTAAACGGAGAAGTCATCCATGAAAACCTTGACAATCTTTTCACAAAAGTCAGAGAATATAGCCATCATACATCTTTGGAAGGTGGCAGGTGCATTGCATAAGCCAAAAGGCATATGTCTATAAGCAAAGGTACCGAAGGGGCAGGTGAAAGTGGTTTTCTCCTGATCAGATTGTGCAACCGGTATTTGCGAGAAACCTGAATAACCGTCTAGAAAGCAGAAGTGTGTGTGTTTGGATAGCCTTTCTAGCATTTGGTCGATAAACAGCAAAGGATAATGATCTTTCCTGGTTGCCTTGTTCAGTTTCCGGAAGTCTATCACCATTCTATAGCTGGTAATAATCCTTTGTGGGATTAGTTCATCCTTATCATTAGGAACGACGGTGATACCTCCCTTCTTAGGTACACAATGTACTGGACTTACCCAATCACTATGAGAAACAGGATAAATGATTCCTGCTTCCAGAAGCTTTAATATTTCTTTTCTAACGACCTCTTTCATCTTAGGATTTAATCTCCTTTGATGATTAGCAACTGGTTTAAAGTTAGGATCGGTTTTAATCTTGTGCTGACATAGAGTAGGACTGATACCCTTAAGATCATCAAGAGTATATCCAATAGCAGCACGATGCTTCCTCAGAGTTCTTAGTAACTTCTTCTCTTCGTGCTCTGAGAGGAGAGCACTAATAATAATAGGATATATCTCCTTCTCATCAAGATAGGCATACTTAAGAGTATCAGGCAACTATTTAAACTCGAACATAGGATCACCCTTTGGTGGGGGAGGATCCCCAAGCAGTTCAACAGGCAGATTATTCTTGTGCATAGGATATTGTTCTAAGACAATTTTATCTATCTCATCTCTCTCCTCCATATGCATATCATTTTCATGCTCAAGCAGATATTGCTCTAAAGGATCCGTAGGAGGTACGACAATAGAGGCAAGAGCAATGATTTCATCCCTACCAGACGACTCTTTTTCATGGGGTTGTCTTCCAAACTTGGAGAAGTTAAATTCATGAGGCACACCCTCGAAACTAACTTTGACAGTCTGCTTAATGCAATCAATGTGAGCATTGACAATGTTGAGAAAGGGTCTACCAAATATGATGGGACAAAAGCTATCTTGTGCAGTACCAAGGACGAGGAAATCAGTAGGATACTTCTTCTTACCACACAGGACTTCTACGTCTCTCACAATTCCCAGAGGGCAGATAGTGTCTCTATTAGCTAGCGTAATAGTGACATCAACGGGTTCTAACTCAGCAGGTGCAATCTCATCTTTGATTTCATCATATAAAGAACGGGGTATTGCACTAACACTAGCTCCCATATCACATAAACCATGGTAACAGTGATCTCCTATCTTGACAGAAACAACGGACAGGCCAACTACAAGTCCGTATTTGTCTTTCGCATGAGGTTTAGCAATTCTAGCGGAGTCCTCATAGAATTCGATAACATGCCCATCTATGTCTTCGGCTAAGAGATCTTTGATAATAGCAACACTAGGTTCAACTCTAATATCCTCAGGGGGTGCAAGTGGTCTAATGTAACCCCTACGTATCACAGTTTGAGCTTTAGAATAATCCTTTGTCCTAGCAGGGTATGGTGGTTTCTTAGTGTAAGCACAAGGAACAACAGGATCACTAAAAGCAATGATTTTCTCCTCAACTAGATTGGTTTTGGCTATGTTGCTTTCTACAAGAGGATGATATTTAAACCACTTCTCTTTGGGAAGGTCAACATGAGCAGCAAAAGATTCACATAGAGAAGCTACTATCTCAGAGTCAAGTCCATACTTAGCGCTAAAATCTCTATAAGTGTTTGTCTCAACAAAAGATTTAACGCAATCAAATAGGAAATTCATACCTGACTCCTTACCTTCCTCCAGCTCCCAATCTTCAGAGTTGCGTTTGATTCTCTCCAATAAATTCCACTTGTGATCAATATCCTTCTTCATAAAAGAACCGGTACAAGAAGTGTCAAACATGGTACGATCTTCTTGAGAAAGCCGAGCATAAAAGTTTTGAGTGATGATTTCTCTCGAGAGCTCATGATTGGGGCATGAATATAGCATTGATCTAAGCCTCCCCCAAGCTTGAGCTATGCTTTCCCTGTCACGAGGCCAAAAGTTATAAATAAAGTTCCGATCACGATGTACTAAATGCATAGGATAGAACTTTTGATGACATTCCAATTTCAACCGATTGTAGCCCCATGATCCAGTATCATCACATAGCCTATACCATGTCAACGCCTTATCCTTCAAAGATAAAGGAAAGACTTTCTTCTTTATCTCATCCTCGGGCAAACCTGCAAGCTTAAATAAACCACAAACTTCATCTACATAGATCAGATGCAAGTCTAGATGTGAAGATCCATCTCCTGTGAAAGGATTAGCCAGCAGTTTCTCAAGCATACCCGAAGGAATTTCATAAAATATATTTTTCAGTAGGTACCTCAGGTTGAGGAACAAATCCTCTTGCTTCCGTTCGTGGTGAAGATACCCCGAACAAACCCCTCAAAGGAACAGTTTCCATAGTGACAAGTGACAATAAATTTCAGCACAATATATAAATGTTTCCTGACCAATTTCCACTTACCAAAGGCGCTTCACTCCCCGGCAACGGCGCCAGAAAAGAGTCTTGATGACCCACAAGTATAGGGGATCAATCGTAGTCCTTTCGATAAGTAAGAGTGTCGGACCCAACGAGGAGCAGAAAGCTCTGATAAACGGATTTCAGCAAGGTAATAACTGCAAGCACTGAAAGTAGCGGTAACAAGTGATTGTGTAGCGAGGTGAAACGTAGCAATCAAAAAGTAACAAGTAACAAGTAACAAGTAGTAGAAACGGTGCAGCAAGTGGCCCAATCCCTTTTGCAGTAAGGGACAAGCCTGAACAAAGTCTTATAGGAGGAAAAACGCTCCCGAGGACACACGGGAATTTCTGTCATGCTAGTTTCATCATGTTCATATGATTCGCGTTCGTTACTTTGAGAGTTTGATATGTGGGTGGACCGTCGCTTGGGTACTGCCCTTACTTGTACAAGCATCCCACTTATGATCAACCTCTCTCGCAAGCATCTGCAACTACAAAATAAGAATTAAGACAACGTCTAACCATAGCATTAAACTAGTGGATCCAAATCAGCCCCTTACGAAGCAACGCATAGACTAGGGTTTAAGCTTCTGTCACTCCAGCAACACATCATCTACTTACTACTCCCCAATGCCTTCCTCTAGGCCCAAATATGGTGAAGTGTTATGTAGTCGATGTTCACATAACATCACTAGAGGAAAAGACAACATACATCTTATCAAAATACCGAACGAATATCAAATTCACATGACTATTATCAGCATGACTTATCCCATGTCCCCAGGAACAAAAGTAACTACTCACAAAGCATAATCATAATCATGATCAGAGGTGTAATGAATAGCATCAAGGATCTGAACATAAACTCTTCCACCAAGTAATCCAACTAGCATCAACTACAAAGAGTAATCAACACTACTAGCAACCTTACAAGTACCAATCAGAGTCGGGAGACGAAGATTGGTTACAAGAGATGAACTAGGGGTTGGAGAGGAGATGGTGCTGATGAAGGTGTGTATGAAGATGCCTCCCCTTCGACGAGAGGAGTGTTGGTGATTACGATGGCGATGATTTCCCCCTCCAGGAGGGAAGTTTCCCCGGCAGGATCATCCTGCTGGAGCTCTAGATTGGATCTGCTCAAGTTCCGCCTCGTGGCGGCGGCAAAACCACGAAAAAGCTCCCTATTGATTTTTTACTGGAACAAAACCCTTCATATAGCAAAAGAGGGGGGCTAGTGGGCCGTCAGGGAGCCCACAAGCCCCCACTCCGCCACCAGGGGGGTGGCGGTGGCATGGCTTGTGGAGCCCTGGTGGCCCTCCTCCGGTAGTTCTTTCGCCCAGTATTTTTTATGTAATCCCAAAAAAATCCACGTAACTTTAGGGCATTTGGAGATGTGCAGAATAGTGGACTAAGATTTGCTCCTTTTCCAGTCCAGAATTCCAGCTGCCTGAATTCTCCCTCTTCAAATAAACCTTGCAAAATAAGAGAGAAAAGGCATAAATATGGTACCACAAGTAATATAACAGCCCATAAAGCAATAAATATCAACATCAAAGCATGATGCAAAATGGACGTATCACTTGGGTAAACAAATTACAGCTGGGCAATTGACAAAATTATGAATGCACCGCTGATGTCAGCTGTGCTTCCCTTGTAACGGCGCCAGGAATAGTCGTGTCAACGGCACCAGGAATCCTTCTACTACGGCTACGCCTTAAGGGACTTCCTAGGAAAATATGCAAAGGATTTCCCCCGTGACCTTGGAGCCTTGCGTTGGTGTTCCCTCGAAGCGGAAAGGGTGATGTAGCACAGCGGTGGTAAGTATTTTCCTCAGTTTGAGAACCAAGGTGTCAATCCAGTGGAGGAGTATCACAAGATCCTGCACAAACACAAAACCTTGCTCCCAACGCTATGAAGGGGTTGTCAATCCCTTATAGATTATTTGCCAAGTGAGAACTGAAAGCAACAAAGTAACAAAGCAAAGTAAAAGCAAAAGTGAAAACGATAGATGTGCATAGACCCGGGGGCCGTAGTGTTTACTAGTGGCTTCTCTCATGAAAGCAAGTAGACGGTGGGTGAACAAATTACTGTCGAGCAATTGATAGAACCGCGCAAAGTCGTGACGTCATCTATGGCAATGATTATATCTATAGGCATCACGTCCAAAACAAGTAGACCGATACTCTCTGCATCTACTACTATTACTCCACACGTCGACCGCTATCCAGCATGCATCTAGTGTATTAAGTCCAAAAGAACAGAGTAACGCCTTAAGCAAGATGACATGATGTAGATGGAGAATCTCATATCAACGACAGAGCCCATCTTGTTACCCTTGATGGCAACTACTTAATGTGTGCCTTGCTGCCCCTACTGTCACTGGGAAAGGTCACCACATGGTAAGAATCCAAAACCAAGCACTTCTCCCATTGTAAGAATCATAGATCTAGTTGGCCAAACAAAACCCAAGACTCGGATAGACTTACAAGGATATCAAATCATGCATATAAGAAATCAACAAAGACTCAAATATATATCATAGATAATCTGATCACAAATCCAAAATTCATCGGATCTCGACAAACACACCACCAAAGAAGATTACATCGGATAGATCTCCGTGAAGATCATGGAGAACTTTGTATTGAAGATCCAAGAGAGAGAAGAAGCCATCTAGCTACTAACTACGGACCCGTAGGTCTGAAGTGAACTACTCACGAGTCATTGGAGGGGCGATGATGCCGATGATGAAGCCCTCGAACTCCAAAGTCCCCTCCGGCAGGGCGCCGGGAAGGGTCTCCAGATGAGATCTCGCGGAAACAGAAGCTTGCGGCGGCGGAAAAGTATTTTCGAGGCTCCCCTGATTTTTTGCTGTATTTTAGGGAATATATAGGCTAAAGATCTAGGCCAGGGGGCGCCCAGGGAGGCCACAAGCCCTACCACTGCCGCCCTCTGGTGGCGGAGTGGGGGCTTGTGGGCTCCCTGGAGCCCTCCTGGCTTGGCCCACATGCCCCCTGATCTTCTTCCGTTCGGGAAAAAATCGATTTTATTCTGTTTGGACTCCGTTCCAAAATCAGATTTGAAAAGAGCCAAAAACACAGAAAAAACAGGAACTGACACTTGGCACTGAATTAATAAGTTAGTCCCAAAAAAAGATATAGAAGGTACATAAAACATCCAAAGATGACAAGATAACAACGTGAAACCATCAAAATCTATAGATACGTTTGAGACGTATCAAGCATCCCCAAGCTTAACTCCTGCTCGTCCTCGAGTAGGGAAGTAATAAAGAATGAATTTTTGATGCTTTCATGCTACCTAGCATAGATGTCCTTTGTAACTCCTCTTATGTGACGTGAATGTTCAGATCCATTAGATTCAAAACAATAGTTTGCTATTTACGTGGAAAAAAATAATAATTCAAGCAAACTAGCAAGGTAATCATGAACTTTCAAAATAACAAGGCCAAAAGAAAGTTATCCCTACAAAAGCATATAGTCTGGCTATGCTCTATCATCATTGCACAACGAATTTAAATCATGCACAACCCCGGTATTGGCCAAGTAGTTGTTTCACACCTTTACTTTCTCAAACCTTTTCAACTCTCATGCAATACATGAGCGTGAGCCATGGTTATAACACTATAGATGGCGTGGAGTGTGGTGGAGGTTGCAAGACAAAAAAGAGAAGATAGTCACATTAACCAGGCATATCAATGAGCTGTGGAGATGCTCATCAATAGATATCAATGTGAATGAGTAGGGATTGCCATACAAATGATGCACTAGAGCTAACAGTAAGTGAAAGCTCTTAAAGAAAACTAGTGGGTGTGCATCCAACTTGCTTGCTCACGAAGACCTAAGGCAATTTTGAGGAAGCCTATCATTGGAATATACAAGCCAAGTTATATAATGAAAAATTCCCACTAGCTATATGGTGGTGACAAAACGAGAGACTCTCAATCATGAAGATCATGGTGCTTAATATGGGCAAGTGTGGAAAAAGTGGTAGCATTGTCCCTTCCCTCTTTTTCTCTCATTTTTTGGTGGGCTCTTTGGCCTTTTTTTTGGTGGTCTTCTTTGGCCTCTTTTATTTCCTCACATGGGACAATGCTCCACTAATGATGATCATCACACTTTCAACTAAAAACTTAGAGCAACGATGACTCTATATGGAATGCCTTCGGTAGTGTACCGTGACAATGATCTAGCATGGCATAGACATTAATGTAAACATCATGCTAGCTATCTTACGATCATGCAATGGCAATGTAGACGTGGTGGCACATGTCATGGTGGTAGTTGCATGGCAATATATCTCGGAATGACTTTGAAAAAGCCATAGTAGGTAGGTATGGTGGCTGTTTTGAGGGAGGCTAATGGTGGGTTTTGTGCACCGGCGAAAGTTACACGGCACTAAGAAGATAATGATGGTGGAAGGTGAAAGTGCATCTAAACCATGGACTCAACATTAGTCATGAAGAACTCATATACTTGTTGCAAAAGTTTTATTAGTAATCGAAACAAAGCATTCAACGCATACTCCTAGGGGAAGGGTTGGTAGGTATAAACCATCGCGCGATCCCGACCGCACGCAAAGGATGACAATCAATAGACTAATCATGCTCAGATTTCATCTAATAGCGGTTCACCATACGTGCATGCTACGGGAATCACTAACTTCAACACAAGTATTTCTAGATCCACAACACCTTATTAGCATAACTTCAATATTACCATAACCACAACTCAAAACTTAATTGAGATGAATCAAACTTCTCTAACTATTCAATGCACATGAAGGTGGAAGTTTTCGTATCCCTTTGGATAACTACCCCTTTTGAGACTACTTTCAAAGCATAGATCAACTACCAAGCCACGCACCGCTGTGCTCTAAAAGGTATAAGTGAAGCACAAAGAGCAAAAGTATCTAGCTCAAAAGATATAAGTGAAGCACATGTGAGCTGAATTGTCTACTAAAAGATATAAGTGAAGCTCAACAAAATCACGGTGAGTGCATGTCTCTCTCTCTAGGTGTGCAGCAAGCATGATTGTGACACAAAAAAATAAAAGACTCCTACGATACAAGACGCTCCAAGCAAAAAACATAACATGTGGTGAATAAAAATATAGCACCAAGTAACGTTACCGATGGATTGAAGACAAGAGAGAGGGGATGCCTTCCCGGGGCATCCCCAAGCTTAGGCTTTTACGGCATTCTTGAATCTCTTGGGGTGCCTTGGGAATCCCCAAGCTTGAGCTCTTGCCACTCTTTATCTCTTTATCCATAAGAACTTCACCTAAAACTTGAAAACTTCACAACACGAAACTTAAACAGAAACTCATGATAACATTAGTATGAGAAAGCAAACCACCACTTCTTTAGGTACTATATAAAACTTAAATTCTACTTGTGCTGATGTTGGGTTACTGTATTCTCAATCTTCCATGGCTAACACCCCCGATACTATCCATAGTTTCATCAAAATAAGCAACCAACACAACAAAAACAGAATCTGTTAACAACACACCAGTCTGTAGCAATCTGTATATTTCGTATACTTATGGTACTTCACAAATTCTTACAAATTACGAAAGTATGAATAATTTTCGTAGAAATCAGCGGCAAAAGAATCAACTCAAAAGCTCTTACAGAAAAAATATGAAAATTCTTTTCGTGAGCAGAAAGTTTCTGTCTTTTCCAGCATGACCAAACGATCATCCCCAAGACTAATCATAACGGTTTTGCTTGGCAAAAACGCAAAAAGAAACTCAAAAAAGCACAATCATAACAAAATTATGAAAGTGTGGAAAACACAAAACAGAAAGAAAAAGGATAGATTCGTTGGGTTGCCTCCCAACAAACGCTTTTGTTTAACGCCCTTAGCTAGGCGAAAGGTGATGGAATCACGTATAGTCATCTTTGGTTCTCAAACCATAAGTAGCCCTCATCATAGATTCATAAGGCAATCTTTTTTTCTTTCTAGGAAAGTGCTCCATGCCCTTCTTTAAAGGAAATTGAAATCTAATATTCCCTTCCTTCATATCGATGATAGCACCGATAGTCCTTAGGAAAGGTCTACCAAGAATAATGGGACATGAAGGATTACAATCTATGTCAAGTACAATGAAATCCACGGGTACATAGTTCTTATTTGCAACAATAAGAACATCATCGATCCTTCCCATGGGTTTCTTGACAGTAGAATCCGCAAGATGCAAATTAAGAGAACACTCTTCAATCTCATGAAAACCAAGAATATCACATAAAGACTTTGGAATCACGGAAACACTAGCACCCAAATCACACAAAGCATTGCACTCATAGTTTTTGATTTTGATTTTGATAGTAGGTTCCCACTCATCATGAAGTTTTCTAGGTATAGGGACTTCTAGCTCGAGCTTCTCTTGAAGAGATTTCATCATAGCATCTACGATATCCGCGGTAAAGGCTTTGCTTTGGCTATAAGCATGTGGAGAGTTTGCAACGGATTGCATCAAAGAAATGCATTCAAACAAGGAGCTATTATCATAATTGAATTCCTTGAAATCCAAAGTGGGAGTTTCATTACTACCCAAAATTTTGATTTCTTCTACTCCACTCTCCACACCTTTATCATCAAGATAGGTGGAGTCCGAATCATTGGGGCGTTTTTCAACCAAAGTGGATTCATATCCAGCCACTCCATAAATAGGGTTGACACGTGAAAACGAAGATTCAAGAGGATACACCAAGCACTTTAAGATCCTCATGATTTGCATCACAAATTTCAGGTTTAGCTGCCATCTTATTGACTAAGGTAGCCTGCTTGTCAGAAATTTGGCCCACCAATTTTTCAAGGCGAGCAAGCTGAGAATTAAGTGCAAGGAAATCATTGGCCATATCATCAACCTCTTTATTCAAACAGACCAAAAAGGAATTTGCTCTTTTAATTCCCTACGGAAGTAACTATTTTGGTCAAACTGAGAAGACATGAAACCTTTGACATTAGTTTCAATCTCCTCCAATTTTCTGAAATAGTTTGGTTTGTCCATGAGGCAAGGTCTCTCACGAACAAACCTAAGAGCAGGCGGGCGAAAGGGAACGACAAAAAGGCAAAAAGCAAAAGAAAACGGTAAAGGAGAAAGGCAAATGAAACGACAAATGTGAAGTGGGGGAGAGGAAAACGAGAGGCAACTGGCAAAAAAAGTAAATGCAAGAGATGAGTTTGTGAGACCTACTTGGATAGATCTTGATCTCTCCTCCCCGGCAACGGCGCGAGAAATACTTCTAATGTTAGCTGTGCTTCCCTTGTAACGGCGCCAGGAATAGTCATGTCGACGGCACCATGAATCCTTCTGCTACGGCTACGCCTTAAGGGACTTCCTAGGCAAATATGCAAAGGATTTCCCCCGTGGCCTTGGAGCCTTGCGTTGGTGTTCCCTCGAAGCGGAAAGGGTGATGTAGCACAGCGGTGGTAAGTATTTCCCTCAGTTTAAGAACCAAGGTATCAATCCAGTGGAGGAGTATCACAAGATCCTGCACAAACACAAAAGCTTGCTCCCAACGCTATGAAGGGGTTGTCAATCCCTTATAGATTGTTTGCCAAGTGAGAACTGAAAGCAACAAAGTAACAAAGCAAAGTAAAAGCGAAAGTGGAAACGATAGATGTGAATAGACCCGGGGGCCGTAGTGTTTACTAGTGGCTTCTCTCATGAAAGCAAGTAGACGGTGGGTGAACAAATTACTGTCGAGCAATTGATAGAACCGCGCAAAGTCGTGACGTCATCTATGGCAATGATTATATCTATAGGCATCACGTCCAAAACAAGTAGACCGATACTGTCTGCATCTACTACTATTACTCCACACATCGACCGCTATCCAGCATGCATCTAGTGTATTAAGTCCAAAAGAACAGAGTAACGCCTTAAGCAAGATGACATGATGTAGATGGACAATATCATATCAACGACAGAGCCCATCTTGTTACCCTTGATGGCAACTACTTAATGTGTGCCTTGCTGCCCCTACTGTCACTGGGAAAGGTCACCACATGGTAAGAGCCCAAAACCAAGCACTTCTCCCATTGCAAGAATCATAGATCTAGTTGGCCAAACAAAACCCAAGACTCGGAGAGACTTACAAGGATATCAAATCATGCATATAAGAAATCATCAAAGACTCAAATATATATCATAGATAATCTGATCACAAATCCACAATTCATCGGATCTCGACAAACACACCGCCAAAGAAGATTACATCGGATAGATCTCCATGAAGATCATGGAGAACTTTGTATTGAAGATCCAAGAGAGAGAAGAAGCCATCTAGCTACTAACTACGGACCCGTAGGTCTGAAGTGAACTACTCACGAGTCATTGGAGGGGCGATGATGATGATGAAGAAGACCTCCAACTCCAAAGTCCCCTCCGGCAGGGCGCCGGGAAGGGTCTCCAGATGAGATCTCGCGGAAACGGAAGCTTGCAGGGGCGGAAAAGTATTTTCGAGGCTCCCTTGATTTTTTGCTGTATTTTAGGAAATATATAGGCCAAATATCTAGGTCAGGGGGCGCCCAGGGACGCCACAAGCCCTGCCACCGCTGCCCCCTGGTGGCGGAGTGGGGGCTTGTGGGCTCCCTGGATCCCTCCTGGCTTGGCCCACAGGCCCCCTGATCTTCTTCCGTTCGGGAAAAAATCATTTCGGGGATTTTATTCCATTTGGACCCCGTTCCAAAATCAGATCTGAAAAGAGCCAAAAACACAGAAAAAACAGGAACTGGCACTTGGCACTGAATTAATAAGTTAGTCCCAAAAAATATATAAAAGGTACATAAAACATCCAAAGATGACAAGATAACAGCATGAAACCATCAAAAATTATAGATACGTTTGAGACGTATCAACCGCGATGGTAATTATGCTACTTGAAAGTTAGAGGCTCAATAGTAATGGACAGTACGTCAAGACAAGTAGACCGTTTATTCATCAGCATCTACTTACTAATCATCCACCTTGAGATATCAATCCAGAACATCTCGCCGGTATTAAGTTGCGAGCCACACCCAAAGTGTAAACTCAAAGCAACGGACAATTGCATTAATGAACTATGCGAAGGTAAACAATCCTTGCAACCGTGGTCACAAGCACCGTTGTTTTATCCCTGGTGGCAACATCACATCCCCTAGACTCATGTTTCTATCTGTATATTAAGTATACAGATTGCTACAGACTGGTCTATTTTTGACAGATTCTGTTTTTGTTGAGTTGGTTGCTTGTTTTGATGAAACTATGGATAGTATCGGGGGGTACTAGCCATGGAAAAGTGAGAATACAGTAGCCCAACACCAATATAAATAGAAATCAAGATTGCTACAGTACCTAAAGTGGTGGTAGTTTGTTTTCTTGTGCTAATGTTATCACGAGTTTCTGTTTAAGTTTTGTGTTGTGAAGTTTTCAAGTTTTGGGTGACGTTCTCATGGACAAAGAGATAAGAAGTGGAAAGATCTCAAGCTTGGGGATCCCAAGGCATCCCAAGCCAAATTCAAGGTCACCAAAAAGCCTAAGCTTTGGGATGCCCCGGGAAGGCATCCGCTCTTTCATCTTCAATCCATCGGTAACGTTACTTGGAGCTATATTTTTATTCACCACATGATATGTGTTTTGCTTGGAGCGTCTTGTATCGTAGGAGTCTTTTCTTTTTGTTGTGTCACAATGATCCTTGCTGCACACCTTTAGAGAGAGACATGCACTCATCGTGATTTTGCTAGAATGCTCATAGTGCTTCACTTATATCTTTTGAGCTAGATAAGTTTGCTCTTTGTGCTTCACTTAGATCTTTTAGAGCACGGTGGTGCGTGACTTGGTATTTGTCTTATGCTATGAAAGTAGTCCCAAAGGTGATGGGAACCCAAGGAGGATAGAAAAACCTCCATCTTCATGTGCATTGAGTAGAAAGAGAAGTCTTGATTCCTCTCAATTAGTTTTGAGACGTGGATTTGGTAATATTAAGAGCTATGTTAGTAGGGTGTTGTGAATCTAGAATTACTTGTGTTGAAGTTAGTGATTCCCGTAGCATGCACGTATGGTGAACCGCTATGTTAGGAAGTTGGAGCATAACTAATCTATTTATTGTCATCCTTTGTGTTGAGGTCGGGATCGCGCGATGGTTAACACCTTTGTCGATTACTAATAAAAACTTTCCCCTAGGAGTATGCATTTAGCACTTTGTTTCGATTACTAATAAAAACTTTCGCAACAAGTATGTGAGTTCTTCATGACTAATGTGAGTCCATGGTATAGATGCACTTTCACCTTCAACCATTGCTAACCTCTCTAGTGCCGCGCAATTTTCGCCGGTACACAAACCCACCATATGCCTTCCTCAAAACAGCCACCATACCTACCTACTATGGCATTTTCATAGCCATTCCGAGATATATTGCCATGCAACTCCCACCATTCCGTCTCATGACCTGTGTCGTCACTCTCATATTGTCGTTGCATGATCGTAAGATAGCTAGCGAGATGTTTCAACGTCATACGCCAAGCTAGATCGTTGCACATCCCGGTACACTCCCGGAGGCATTTCCCATAGAGTCATCATCGTTCTAAGCTTTGAGTTGTGAGTAAATAAAAGTGTGATGATCATCATTATTAGAGCATTGTCCCGTGTGAGGAAATTAAAAAAAGAGGCCAAAGATCCCAAACAAAAAAGATATGGAAAGATGCCTAAGAGCCCAAATAAAAAATAATAATAAAAAAAGAGAGAAAAAGAGAGAAGGGACAATGCTACTATCTTTTTCCACACTTGTGCTTCATAATAGCACCATGTTCTTCATGATTGAGAGTCTCTCGTTTCGTCACTACCATATGCTAGTGGGAATCTTTATTATATAACTTGGCTTGTATATTCCAATGATGGGCTTCCTCAAAATTGCCCTAGGTCTTCGTGAGCAAGCAAGTTGGATGCACACCCACTAGTTCTCCTTTTGAGCTTTCACATACTTTTAGCTCTAGTGCATCCTTTGTATGGCAATCCCTACTCATTCACATTGATATCTATTAATGGGCATCTCCATAGCCCTTTGATACGCCGAGTCAATGTGACCATCTCCTCTTTTTTTTGTCTCACAACCACCACCACACTCTATTCCACCTATAGTGCTATATCCATGGCTCACGCTCATGTATTGCGTGATAGTTATAAAAAGACTGAGAAAGTAAGAGTGCGAAAAAATTACTTGGCCAATACCGGGGTTGTGCATGATTTACATTAGTTGTGTGAGGATGATGGAGCATAGCCAGACTATATGATTTTGTAGGGATAACTTTCCTTGGCTTGTTATTTTGAAAGTTCATGATTGCCTTGCTAGTTTGCTTGAACTATTATTGTTTTCATGTCAATAGCAAACTATTGTTTTGAATCTTACGAATCTGAAAATTCATGTCACACGAAAGAAGTTGCAAAGGACAACTATGCTAGGTAGCATTCCACATCAAAAATTCAGTCTTTATCACTTCCTACTCGAGGACGAGCATGAGTTAAGCTTGGGGATGCTTGATACGTCTCCAACGTATCTATAATTTTTGATGGTTTCATGCTATTATCTTGTCCAGATTTGGATGTTTTGTATGCCTTATATATATATTTTTGGACTAATTTATTAACTCAGTGCCAAGTGCCAGTTCCTGTTCTTCCATGTTTTTGACCCCTTTCAGAGGAGAATTTTAAACGGAGTCCAAACGGAACGAAACTGCCAAAAAGATTTTTCCGAAACAGAAAAAGATCGGGAAGCCTGAGAATCAGGGTAGGGGCCACCACGGACCCCACAAGCCCCCTAGCCGCGGCCACGGGGGCCGTGCCTCCCAGGCTTGTGGGCTCCCTCGGCCTCCTCTGCCCTAGGTCTTTCGCCTAGAAATTCCCTAACATCCCAGAAACAATCAGAAGATCATCGAAAGTACTTTTCCGCCGCCGCAAGCTTCTGTCTCCGCAAGATCCCATCTAGGGCACGTTCTGGTGCCCTGTCGAAGGGGGGATTCGGATACGGAGGGCTTCTTCATCAACACAATGACCTCTCCGATGATGCGTGAGTAGTTCACCATAGACCTACGTGTCCATAGCTAGTAGCTAGATGGCTTCTTCTCTCTCTTGGATCTTCAATAAAAATTTCTCCATGATCTTCATGGAGATCTATCCGATGTAATCTTATTTTGCGGTGTGTTTGTCGAGATCCGATGAATTGTGGATTTATGATAAGAGTATCTATGAATCTTATTTGAGTTTCTTCTGATCTCTCTTATGCATGATTTCATATCCTTGTAATTCTCTTCGAGTTGTGGGTTTTGATTGGCCAACTAGATCTATGATTCTTGCAATGGGAGAAGTGCTTGGTTTTGGGTTCATACCGTGCGGTGACCTTACCCAGTGACAGAAGGGGTAGCGAGGCACGCATTGTGTTGTTGCCATCAAGGGTAAAAAGATGGGGTTTTCATCATTGGTTTGAGATTATCCATCTACATCATGTCATCTTGCTTAAGGCGTTACTCTGTTCGTCATGAACCCAATACACTAGATGTATGCTGGATAGCGGTCGATGTGTGGAGTAATAGTAGTAGATGCAGAAAGTATCGGTCTACTTGTCTCGGACGTGATGCCTATATGTATGATCATTGCCTTAGATATCATCATGACTTTGCGCGGTTCTATCAATTGCTCGACAGTAATTTGTTCACCCACCATAATATTTGTTATTTTGAGAGAAGCCTCTAGTGAACACTATGGCCCCCGGGTCTACTCCACACCATATTTTCAGCCTTACCCTTTTTCTTCATTGCACTTTCTTCCTTCAGATCTCACTTTGCAATCAATCTTGAAGGGATTGACAACCCCTTTATAGTGTTGGGTGCAAGCTCTTTGTGTTTGTGCAGGTACTCTGGACTTGACGAGATTCTCCTACTGGATTGATTCCTTGGTTCTCAAACTAAGGGAAATACTTACTGCTCCTGTGCTGCATCACCCTTTCCTCTTCAAGGGAAAACCAACGCAAGCTCAAGAGACGACAAAAGGTTTCTGTCGACGTAGCAATACTCTACCCTCGAAAACTGTTGCGATCCCCTATACTTGTGGGTTATCAAGACCTTTTTATGGCGCCGTTGCCAGGGAAGCACAACTATATTCTCTGAGTAACTTGGGATTTACGTCTGCTGGTCACTATGAGGAATCAGAAATATCCAAGAACTAAAGTCTTGCCCTCAACTACGAGGACAGGTAAGGAACTGCCATCTAGCTCTGCACTTGATTAACCTTCAGTTATGAGTAAGTTTGCGACACCACCTCCTGCTAGAAATCTTGATATGTCGCCTGTGCTTGATGATGCTACTTCTTCTGCCCATGATGCTTATGATGATGCTATGCTTGATACTTCTTTGCCACTAGGTGCATTCCTTGATGCACAAATTGCTAGAGTTGCTGCTAGATATGATGATACTTCTGAAACTGCTGATACTATTGAAGTAGAACATGCTATTTTTCCTGCTAGAACTAGCTCTCCTAGATACGAATTGCCTGATATGCCTGAGTGTTATGTTATGGAGGGAGAGATAGTTGAGGAATTTCTTGCTTGTAAGGATAGCTATGATGTTGAGAAATTACTGCTCAAGTGGAAAGAAAAATCTCTGAACGCTAGGATGAAATATGACCCGAAGTTTGCTACTTCGCCTATCTTTGTGACCGATAAGGATTATGAATTCTCTATCGACCCTGAGTTAATCACTCTGGTCGAATCTGATCCTTTTCACGGTTATGAGTTTGAAACGGTTGTAGCCCATCTTACCAAACTGCACGATATAGCCACTCTATTCACTAGTGAGGAAAAGATCCACCACTACTATATCCTTAAGCTGTTTCCTTTCTCGCTAAAGGATGATGCTAAGACCTGGTTCACTTCTGTTGCTCCTGGTTGTGTGCGTAGCCCCCAGGATATGGTCTACTACTTCTCTGAAAAATATTTCCCTGCCCATAAGAAGCAAGCTGCCTTGCGGGAAATATACAACTTTACGCAAGTTGAAGAAGAGAGTCTCCCACAAGCTTGGGGGAGGCTCGTCCAACTACTAAATGCTTTGCGTGATCACCCTCTTGAGAAGAATGAAATACTTGATATCTTCTATAATGGACTTACCGATGCTTCTGGAGACCACCTAGATAGTTGTGTCGGTTGTGTTTTTAGGGAACGAACTGTAGAACAAGCTGAGATCCTATTGAATAACATCTTGTGCAATGAGAATGCTTGGACTATTCCCGAACCACCTCCTAAACCAACTCCGAAGAAAAGAGGTATTCTATTCCTCAGTCCTGAAGATATGCAAGAAGCTAAGAAATCTATGAGAGAGAAAGGCATTAAATCTGAAGATGTCAAAAATCTACCATCTATCGAAGAGATCCATGGTCTCGATAACCCGATATAGGTAGTAGAAGTAAATTCTCTGCGTAGGTTTGATGAGAGTGATATTCCTTTTGATAAACCTGCTAGCTTATGCCTGGATGAATTTGATAACTTTGTTGCCAAACAACAGAGTTTCAATGATTATGTTAGCAGACAATTGGAACAGAATGCTCGTATGCTTAGTCATTTAAGTGCTTGTGTGGACAGAAATGTCAATGATTTTAAGCTTCTCAGTAAGCATGCCTCTATGGTTACTACTCAGGTAGAACAAGTACTTAAGGCTCAAAATGACTTGCTCAATGAGTTGAATGATAATTCTGTTAGAGTCGTCACTAGAGGCGGTAGAATGACCCAGGAACCTTTGTATCCTGAGGGTCATCCTAAGAGAATTGAACAAGATTCTCAAGGAGTTAGCACTGATGCACCTAGTCATCCTAGAAAGAAGAAGAAAGATGATAGGAACCTGCACGCTAGCAACCCTGTTGCTGCTACACCTGAGAGTCCAAACGATGTCTCTGTCTCTCATGCTGAAACACAATCTGGTGATGAACATGAGCCTAATGATAATATCAATAGTGATGTTCATGAAGATTGTAAGTGCATCTAGTGCCCCTTAGTGATTCTGGTGGTTTGAAGACTTATAGGTTAAGTATCTAATGTGTTCTTGAGTGTACACATGATCTATAAGTCGTTGAGGAGTTTGAAATATTCGATGAATATCGACCCCTAAAAATGTATATCTTCGGTTGAAGAAATTGGTCTGAAGCTGAAGAATTGAATCGCGAAGAATTTGCGATGAAATTGATATTCCTCAAGAAGATATTGAAATTGAGGAATTCGGTGTGTCCTGAAGAAAATCAATCTGAAGACTTTGAAGCATGAAGATTTATCCTTTCTGTTTTATTTTCTTCACACTTGAGTAATAGGAACATCGTACTATTAAAGGGGGTCGAGGTAACACATTGGAATGAATTTCCTCATGATGCTCAACCCAAGCCCAATCCTACCAAAAGCCTCAAGTGAGGAATATGAGAGACATGAGGACTCTCACAGTTGAGGGTCCCGCCGTTATCGATAGCCACGCCACATCATTGGTCTTATCCACACCAACGGTCATATTATTTAAGGGCATTAATGTCAAATCATGTCGGGATGCTCCCAGGCTATAAATAGCTGCCCCCACAACCATTAGCTGGTTGGCTGCTCTGTTAGAAACTGACACTTGTCATAAGAGAAACCCAAATTCCTCAGAGTCTTCGAGAGTAATTCATCAGTGAGGAAATACCCCAAACACCAAACCACAAACCGAAAACCAAGTGATTGAGCATCACTGAAGAAGTTGTTCCTGTGTGGGACTGAAGCCTTTTACCTTTGAGGACTGTGCATCCTCCAGACGGCTAGGCGTCATGGTCTAGAGCAATCCAGCAGTCAATTGTGGATCGCCAGGTGACCAAGTTTGTGAGGGTTTGGAAGTCTGCCCTGAAGACTTGCCACGAGTGTTGGGCGAGGACTGTGTGTTGTTAGCCAAGGAGAATACGGTAGGGACTGTGTGTCCTTTGGTTTCAATACCAAGCCGCTCCAAACCAGATGTACAACTGTCACAACAGTTGGAACTGGGTAATCAACCACTATCTTCACTATGAAACGGGTTCTATTTCCTCAACTCTTTATATTCCTTAGATTGTGTGTTGATGATTTTCACTGTCACTGTTTGAAGAATTTGCTGAAGGCTTTCTCTGAAATTCCTCAACCCCAAATTCTTCACGCGAGTTAATCCTCATATGTTTTCTGCTTGCGTGCATACTGTGCAAACTGTTTTCATATTCTTCATCCTGAAAAACTGCTGTAGTGACACTTTGCACTCCTGATCATTTGTTGTTTCCGCTGTAAGTTAGTCATCAGTGATGAATTTCTAAAAATCTCCTATTCACCCCCCTCTAGTCGATATAACGCACTTTCAAAGATGCTCAACCTAGCAATGATAAGGACGTGGAGATTGAACCTGTTGATCTTGATAACCCACAACCTAAGACTAAGAGATACGATAAGAATGATTTCACTGCTAGGAAGCATGGTAAAGAAAGGGAACCATGGGTTCAGAAACCCATGCCCTTTCCTCCCAAACCATCCAAAAAAGGATGATGAGGATTTTAAGCACTTTGTTGAAATGATTAGACCTGTATTTCCGCAAATGCGTTTGACAGATATGCTCAAAATGTTTGTGTATGGTAAGTACATGAAAGATATTGTGACTAATAAGAGGAGGATACCCGAGGTTGAGATTTCCACCATGCTTGCCAACTGTACCTTCAAGGGTGGAACTCCTAAGAAACTAGGTGATCCCGGAGTGCCCACTATATCTTGCTCCGTTAAAGGCAACTACGTCAGAACTACTTTATGCGACCTTGGAGCCGGTGTTAGTGTTATTCCTCTCTCTCTCTTTATCGTAGACTTGAACTAGATAAGTTGACACACATTGAAATCTCTCTGCAAATGGCCGACAAATCAACTGCTTTCCCTATCGGCATTTGCGAGGATGTGCCTGTTGTGGTTGATAATGTCACTATCTTAACACACTTTGTTATTCTGGATATTCCCGAGGACGATGTCATGGCGGTCATCCTTGGAAGACCATTTTTAAACACTGTAGGGGCTGTTATAGATTGCAACAAAGGCAATGTCACTTTACATGTGAACAGTAATGAGCATACGGTGCACTTTCCAAAGAAACAATATCGAGTACATTGCATCAATGTTATCGAAAAAACTTCATCAATTCTTATTGGGAGCTTTGAATGCCCTATACCTCCTGTCAAGATGAAGTATGATTTGCTTGTTGGGGAGATACACATCCCCATTGAGGTAACCTAGTGACTATTCGAAAATTCTCCATCTTCTTTAGCGATTCGAAAAGGTTTGTCGAGGAGACTTGTCAACCTCATTGACGGATTTCTTTCGATGACCATGAGATGGATGAATTGAGGAGTCACAAACCTCTGTTCCAAGCTTTCACCTTAGGTTGCTTAGAAGAAAAATGATAGGTTTAGTTTAGTTTTCCCTGTTTTCTGTTTTAGCTTCCCATAGAAAAGTACCCCGAAAATAAAAGTTCTCCGAATGCTGTGAAAATCAAGTATGATTTTTTCTGGATTTTTTGAAAAAATATGAGACGGAGAGCTAGTCAGGGGGATGCACGAGTGGGCCACAAGCCCCGGAGGCGCGGGCACCCCCCTTGGCCGCACCTACCAGGCTTGTGGGACCCACGTGCACCCCCTCCACTCATTCTAGCTCCCATCTGATTCTCCTATCTCCAGAAAAAATCGTTTCGCGACTCAAACCCGTGTTCTTGCTCCTCTTGCTGGGATTTTCGATCTCCTTGTGCAAAGCACCATTTACCGAACTGCTTTGGGGAAATTACTCCTTGGTAAGTGACTCCTCCATTGGTCCTATTAGTTTTTTCTCTAGTGCCTTATACATCGCGTATTTTTGCTGCCTTGGTGACCATGTTCTTGAGATTTGCATGCTAATTTTAGCTGGTCCCAAGTAGTTTGGATGCGTAATATGGCCTCTAGGAACTTGTTGGAGTAGTTGCTACAAGTTTAGTTGAGCCTTGTTCACTTTTCCTTAGAGTCACTGAAAATTTCAGAAAAGGAAGATGTTCAGGAGAAACTATCATGGTGGTTCCTCAAGCAAGAGAGGTCCCCGTCTCGCAATTCGGAAGCCCGATCCTTACCAACCAAGGAACGCACAAGTGCAACCATGTGAATGGCCTTCTGATGAATTCATGATTGAGGTAGGTTTCAAAGACGAGTTTGATACACTTGTTCACAACGTCGGACTCGAAGAATTCATCTCTGATAAATGTGAACAGTATGTTGCTCTCACTGCCTCTTTTGTTCATAGATTCAAATTTTCAGTTGGCCGTGATACATCTGTACTGTTTGATCTCTATGACAAATCGTATACCATGGATTTAGAGGATTTCAATAGAATTTGCAAGATACCTATTTGGGGTAGTCTCAATGATCCTCCTAAATCTTCGGTTAGAGATTTTTTCTCTGGTATAGCTGTTGGAGAAACTAGAGATATTACACAAGCTACCATGGGAGCATTCATTTTCCTGCCTTGCATTACTTTCCCCTCTTCATAGGCAGATGCATTAACGGCAAGATTGAGCATTGTCACCTCTGCGCACTTGACCTTAGTATTCCTAAGAGCGCAGTAACTGGTGATAGAAGTTTCAACATGGGAGCTATAATAGCAAGGAGGCTGAATAATAATGCTAATGAAGGGGATTTCTTTGGTGGGATCTATGCCACTCGCATAGCAAATTTTCTTGGAGTACCCATCCCCGAAGGAGATCCCCCGCTCCATACAGCTTTCCTTGACCGTGTCGCTTTGACACACTACCAGTTCTTTGAGAGGGATGATGAATCCCTCCTATACCGTTTAATATTTAACCGGCATTGTGTTTTCCATATTACCCTTCCTGCTCCCGCCTTCTTTGACTTTCAGGTAAAACGGAGATATTACATAACCAGAGGAGAGGCAGAGGAGTATGAGAGGGAGGCAAAGGCTGCTCGTCTCCGCGAGGCAGCTATTCATGCAGTGGCTGCAGTGCTCCCGTATAACCCCCATATGATTTTGGGTATCGCCCGAACCATCCATGGGAGTAGACCAACTTAGGCCAAAAGCCTAAGCTTGGGGGAGTACGTGTTTCTCACCGACTTTATATTCTTGCTTATGCTTTCACTTTGTTAGTCGGTGTTCACACTTTGCCACTGTATCATCCATGCTAGTTTATTTCTTTTTCTCGTTTTGTTTTCGTGTGTCTGTCTAGTTTGAGAAAACCCAAAAATATTTTCTTGTTCTTCTTTTGTTTGTTGGGAGCTTTCCCGTGTAAATAGTTTTCTTTTTCTTTGGGTCAAGGTAGAAGACCATGGTTACAATGTTTAGTGGCTCTCGCATGCATATCTGTTTATCTGTTAAAGAGCCATATTACTTTGTCTTCTCCTTTGTGTTTGCATGCAGATTCCAGCGTAGTCCAATGCACGAGCACTCTTATTATTGTTCACAACGTTCGGTCGTGCAAGTGAAAGGCAATACTGACGATATATGATGAAGTGACTGAGCCTGGAAAAGCTGGTATGAACTCGATCTATTTTGTTTTTGTACATATGACTAGCTCATCGTTCCTGATTCATCTTTGTTGTGAGAGAAACATGTTTGCAATGACAACTTAGAGATCATAGTTTCTGATGCCATGCTTAATTAGCTAGGAGCTTATAATGGTTTATCTTGGATCCCCACATGAATTTTGAGATGACTATGATGTAGTATGATAGGATGGTATCCTCCTTTGAATGATTCAAGTGGCTTGACTTGGCACATGTTCACGCATGTAGTTGAAACAAAATCAACATAGCCTCTATGATATTCATGTTCATGGTGATTTATGTCCTACTCATGCTTGCACTCAATGTTAGTTAATCTCAATGCATTTTGATGACTGTTGTCGCTCTCTAGTTGGTCGCTTCCCAGTCTTTTGCTAGCCTTCACTTGTACTAAGCAGGAACACTGCTTGTGCATCCACTTCCATAAACCCAAAGTTGTTCCATATGAGTCCACCATACCTACATATTTGCGGTATCTACCTGCCGTTCCAAGTAAATTTGCTTGTGCCACTCTCTAAACCTTCAAGAAATAATCTGTTTTGCATGCCCGAACCGCTCATGTGGTGACAGGGGGCTATCAGTATCTTCCATGCTAGGCGTGTTATCCTCGATATGTGTTTATTCACTATCATTCACGAGAAAGGGGCTGTAATTGGAACGCCCAGTTCCATGCTCAAATCGAAAAGATAATTGCAAACAAAACTCCCCCTGTATTGATGTCGGTATGGGCGGCACCTGAGTATTCGGCTAGTCGTGGAGTGTGATTGATCGGTGGTGGGGGAGTCAAAACTTTACTTTTGTGTTTGGGAACCGCCTATAGCATGTGTAGCGTGGAAGATGGTGAGAACTCTTGGTCATTGCGTTGACAATCAAAGCATGCTGATACGTCCATTTTGCATCATGTTTTCATGTTGATATTTATCGCTTCTTTGGCTGTTATTTCACTTCACGGTACTATTCTTATGCCTTTTCTCTCTTATTTTGCAAGGTTTACATGAAGAGGGAGAATAGCGGCAACTGGAATTATGGACTGAAAGTGGAGCAAAGTTGAGATACCTATTCTGCGCAACTCCAAACGCCGTGAAAATCAATGGGGATTTTTTTCCCAATTTATCAAAAATACTGGGCCAAAGAAGTGCCAGAGGGGCACCAGGGGGTGCCCACAAGCCTGCACGGCGCGGCCACCCCCCGAGGCCACGCCATGGGGGCTTGTGGGCAGCTCACTGGCCCACTGGCCCCCCTCTTTTGCTATATGGAGGGTTTCATCCAGAAAAAAATCAGAAGGGAGCTTTTTCGTGGTTTCGCCACCGCAACGAGGCGGAACTTGAGCAGAACCAATCTAGAGCTCCGGTAGGACGATCCTGCAGGGTAAACTTCCCTCCCGGAGGGGAAATCGTCGCCATCGTCATCACCAACACTCCTCTCATCAGAGGGGACTCATCACCATCAACATCTTCATCAGCACCATCTCATCTCCAAACCCTATTTCATCACTTGTAACCAATCTCCGTCTCGCGACTCCGATTGGTACTTGTAAGGTTGCTAGTAGTGTTGATTACTCTTTGTAGTTGATGCTAGTTGGATTATTTGGTGGAAGAGTTTATGTTCAGATACTTTATGCTACTCATTACCTCTCTGATCATGATTATGATTATGCTTTGTGAGTAGTTACTTTTGTTCCTGAGGACATGGAATAAGTCATGCTAATAATAGTAATGTGAATTTGGTATTCGTTCGGTATTTTGATATGTTGTATGTTGTTTTTCCTCTAGTGGTTTTATGTGTACGTCGACTACATAACACTTCACCATTATTTGGGCCTAGAGGAAGGCATTGGGAAGTAGTAAGTAGATGATGGGTTACTAGAGTGACAGAAGCTTAAACCCTAGTTTATGCGTTACTTCGTAAGGGGCTGATTTGGATCCACTAGTTTAATGCTATGGTTAGACTTTGTCTTAATTCTTCTTTCGTAGTTGCGGATGCTTGCGAGAGGGGTTAATCATAAGTGGGATGCTTGTCCAAGTAAGGGCAGTACCCAAGCGCCTGTCCACCCACATATCAAACTATCAAAGTAACGAACGCAAATCATATGAACATGATGAAAACTAGCATGACAAAAATTCCCATGTGTCCTCGGGAGCGTTTTTCCTCCCATAAAACTTTGTCCAGGCTTGTCCCTTGCTACAAAAGGGATTGAGCCACTTTGCTGCACTGTTTCTACTTTTGTTACTTGTTGCTTGCTACGAATCATCTCACCACACAATCACTTGTTACCGCCAATTTCAGTGCCTGCACATACTTCCTTGCTGAAAACCACTTGTCAGATCCTTCTGCTCCTCGTTGGGTTCGACACTCTTACTTCGAAAGGACTATGATTGATCCCCTATTCTTTTGGGTCATCAAGACTCTTTTCTGGCGCCGTTGCCGGGGAGTGAAGCGCCTTTGGTAAGTGGAACTTGGTAAGGAAACATTCATTTAGTGTGCTGAAATTTATTGTCACTTGTCACTATGGATACTAATCCTTTGAGGGGCTTGTTCAGGGTATCTTCACCTCGAACTGTAGCACAAAGAGTTGCTCCTCAACCTGCTGCACCCACTGAAATTATTTGCTTTGAATTTCCTTCGGGTATGCTTGAGAAACTGCTGGCTAATCCTTTTACAGGAGATGGAACATCACATCCAGACTTGCATCTAATCTATGTAGATGAAGTTTGTGGTTTATTTAAACTTGCAGGTGTGCCCGAGGATGAGGTCAAGAAGAAGGTCTTTCCTTTATCTTTGAAGGATAAGGCGTTGACATGGTATAGGCTATGTGATGATACTGGATCATGGGACTACAATCGGTTGAAATTGGAATTTCATCAAAAGTTTTATCCTATGCATTTAGTACATCGTGATCGGAATTATATTTATAATTTTTGGCCTCGTGACACAGAAAGCATCGCTCAAGCTTGGGGAGGCTTAAATCAGTGCTATATTCATGCCCCAATCATGAGCTCTCGAGAGAAATTATCATTCAGAACTTCTATGCTCGGCTTTCACATGATGATCGCACCATGCTCGACACTTCTTGTACCGGTTCTTTTATGAAGAGAGATATTGACTTCAAATGGAATTTATTGGAGAGAATTAAACGCAACTCTGAAGATTGGGAGCTTGAAGAAGGTAAGGAGTCAGGTATGAATTTCACGTTTGATTGCGTTAAATCCTTTGTTGAGACAAATACTTTTTCTGACTTTAGTGCTAAGTATGGACTTGACTCTGAGATAGTAGCTTCATTGTGTGAATATTTTGCTGCTCATATTGATCTCCCCAAAGAAAAGTGGTTTAAATATCATCCTCCGTTAGAAGTCAATGTAGTTAAACCCACTCCAGTTGAAGAGAAAGTCATTGCCTATAATGATCATGTGGTACCCAATGCTTACATTGAGAAACCACCTTTTCCTGTTAGGATAAAGGATCATTCTAAAGCTTCAACCGTGATACGTAGAGGCTATCTTAGAACACCTACACCCCGGAGCAAATTAGAGTTGAGCCTAGCATTGCTATTATCAAAGATCTTCTATCTGAAGAAGTTGAGGGACATAATATTCACTTCTGTGAAGATGCTGCTGGAATTGCTAAACCTCACGGTAGAGACAAACATAGGCCTGTTGTTGGCATGCATGTTGTTTCTGTTAAGATAGGAGATCATTGTTATCATGGTTTATGTGTCGTGGGTGCTAGTGTTAGTGCAATACCTCAATCCTTATACGATGAAATAAAAGATGAGATTGCACCTGTTGAGATAGAACCTATTGATGTCACTATTCAGCTTGCCAATATTGATACTATCTGCCCTGTGGGAATTGTTAGAGATGTTGAAGTCTTGTGTGGTAAAACGAAGTATCCTGCTGATTTCCTCATCCTTGCTACCGCACAAGATAGCTTTTGTCCCATCATATTTGGTAGACCTTTTCTCAATACTGTCAATGCTCATATTGATTGTGAGAAGCAAACTGTCACTGTTGGCTTTGAAGGTGTGTCACATGAGTTCAGTTTCTCTAAGTTTGGTAGACAACCTCATGAAAAGGAGTTGCCTAGTAGGGATGAAACTATTGCCTTAGCTTCTATTGCCGTGCCTCCTACTGATCGCTTAGAGCAATACTTGCTTGAGCATGAAAATGATATGCATATGGATGAAAGGGATGAGATAGATAGAGTTGTCTTAGAACAATATCCTATCCTTAAGAATAACTTGCCTGTTGAACTACTTGGGGATCCACCTCCACCAAAGGGTGATCCTGTGTTCAAGCTTAAACAGTTGCCTGATACTCTTAAGTATGCCTATCTTGATGAAAAGGAGATATATCCTGTCATTATTAGTGCTAGCCTCTCGGAGCATGAAGAAAAGAAGTTGCTAAAAACTCCGAGGAAGCACCGTGCTGCTATTGGATATACTCTTGATGATCTTAAGGGCATTAGTCCCACTCTATGCCAGCACAAGATCAAAACTGATCCTGAATTCAAACCAGTTGTTGATCATCAAAGGAGATTGAATCCTAAGATGAAAGAAGTAGTAAGAAAAGAAATACTAAAGCTCCTGGAAGCGGGTATTATCTATCCTGTTGCTCATAGCGATTGGGTGAGTCTGGTGCATTGTGTTCCTAAGAAGGGAGGCATTACCGTTGTCCCTAATGATAAGGATGAATTGATCCCACAGAGGATTATTACTGGCTATAGGATGGTGATTGATTTTAGGAAGTTGAATAAAGCTACTAGGAAAGATCATTACCCTTTGCCTTTTATCGACCAAATGCTAGAAAGGTTGTCCAAGCACACACACTTCTGCTTTCTAGACGGTTATTCTGGTTCCTCCCAAATACCAGTTGCACAATCTGATTAGGAGAAAACCACTTTCACCTCCCTTTCGGTACCTTTGCTTATAGACGTATGCCTTTTGCCTTATGTAATGCACCTGCCACCTTTCAAAGATGTATGATGGCTATATTCTCTGACTTTTTTGAAAAGATTGTCGAGGTTTTCATGGATGACTTTTCTATTTATGGGTCTTCTTTTGATGATTGCCTCAACAACCTTGATCGAGTCTTACAGAGATGTAAAGACACCAATCTTGTCTTGAATTTGGAGAAGTGCCACTTTATGGTTAATGAAGGCATCGTCTTAGGACATAAAATTTCTGAAAGAGGTATTGAAGTCGATAAGGCTAAGGTTGATGCAATCGAGAAAATGCCATACCCCACTGATATCAATGGTATAAGAAGTTTCCTTGGTCATGCTGGTTTCTATAGAAGGTTTATTAAGGACTTCGCTAAGATTTCTAGGCCTCTTACCAATCTCTTGCAAGAGGATATTCCTTTTGTTTTTGACGATGATTGTGAGGAAGCCTTCGAAATACTTAAGAGGGCTTTGATAACTGCACCTATTGTTCAACCACATGATTGGAACCTACCTTTTGAGATCATGTGTGACACTAGTGATTATGCTGTTGGTGCTGTCTTAGGGCAAAGAGTTGATAAGAAGTTGAATGTCATTCACTACGCTAGTAAAAGTCTAGACAGTGCCCAGAGAAGCTATGCTACTACGGAGAAGGAGTTTTTAGCAGTCGTGTTTGCATGTGAAAAGTTCAGGTCTTACATAGTTGATTCTAAAGTCACTATTCACACTGTTCATGCTGCTATTAAGTACCTCATGGAGAAGAAGGACGCTAAACCTAGACTTATCAGATGGGTTCTCTTGCTACAAGAATTTGATTTGCCCGTTGTCGATACAAAGGGTGCTGATAACCCAGTAGCAGATAACTTGTCTAGGTTGGAGAACGTTCTTGATGACCCACAACCAATTTATGATAGCTTTCCCAATGAGCAATTGAATATCATCAATGCTTCACGTAGTGCACCGTGGTATGCTGATTATGCAAACTATATCGTTGCCAAATACATACCACCTAGTTTCACGTACCAGCAAAAGAAGAAATTCTTCTTTGACTTGAGACATTACTTTTGGGATGATCCTCACCTTTATAAGGAAGGAGTAGATGGTGTTATTAGAAGTTGTTTACCTGAACATGAACATGGACAGATCCTACAGAAGTGTCACTCCGAGGCCTACGGAGGACACCATGCGGGAGATAGAACTGCACACAAGGTATTGCAATCAGGTTTCTATTGGCCCACTCTCTTCAAGGATGCCCGTAAGTTTGTCTTGTCTTGTGACGAATGTCAAAGAATAGGTAATATTAGCAAACGTCAGGAAATGCCTATGAACTATTCACTTGTCATTGAACCATTTGATGTCTGGGGCTTTGATTATATGAGACCTTTTCCAAAATCCAATGGGTATACTCACATCTTAGTTGCTGTTGATTACGTCACTAAGTGGGTAGAAGCTATCCCCACTAGTAGTGTTGATCACAACACCTCTATCAAGATGCTGAAAGAAGTTATCTTCCCTAGATTTGGAGTCCCTAGATATCTAATGACCAACGGTGGTTCACACTTCATTCATGGTGCTTTTCACAAGACGCTTGCTAAGTACGATGTCAACCATAGAATTGCGTCTCCCTATCACCCTCAGTCCAGTGGTCAAGTAGAGCTAAGTAATAGAGAGATTAAATTGATTCTGCAAAAGACTGTCAAGAGGTCTAGAAAGAATTGGTCTAAGAAGCTCGATGATGCACTGTGGGCTTATAGAACTGCCTATAAGAATCCCATGGGCAAAGATGTCTACTACGCAACCTTCTCCTTGTAGAAGTTGTTGGGCCTCCAAGCGCAGAGGTTTGTAGGACAGTAGCAATTTTCCCTCAAGTGGGTGACCTAAGGTTTATCAATCCGCAGGAGGCGTAGGATGAAGATGGTCTCTCTCTAGCAACCCTGCAACCAAGTAACAAAGAGTCTCTTGTGTCCCCAACACACCCAATACAATGGTAAGTTGTATAGGTGCACTAGTTCGGCGAAGAGATGGTGATACAAGTGCAATAAGGATGGTAGATATAGGTTTTTGTAATCTGAAATTACAAAAACAGCAAGGTAACAAAAGGTAAAAGTGAGCACGAACGGTATTGCAATGCGTGGAAACAAGACCTAGGGTTCATACTTTCACTAGTGAAGTTCTCTCAACAATGATAACATAATTGGATCATATAACTAGCCCTCAACATGCAACAAAGAGTCACTCCAAAGTCACTAATAGCGGAGAACAAACAAAGAGATTATTGTCGAGTACGAAACCACCACAAACTTATTCTTTCTGATCGATCTATTCAAGAGTCTGTAGTAAAATAGCACGAAGCTATTCTTTCCGTTTAATCTTTCATAGAGTTTGTACTAGAATAACACCTTAAGATACTTATCAACGAAGACCCTAATGTCACCCAGATACTCCATTGTCACCTCAAGTATCTGTGGGTATGATTATACGATATGCATCACACAATCTCAGAATCATCTATTCAACCAACACATAGAACTTTAAAGAGTGCCCCAAAGTTTCTACCAGAGAGTCAAAACGTGTGCCAACCCCTGTGCATAGGTTCCCAATGTCACGAACCCGCAAGTTGATCACCAAAACATATATCAAGTACTCACATGAATCCACGTGTGCCAACCCATATGCATAGGTTCCCAATGTCACGAACCCGCAAGTTGATCACAACAGATAGACACGTGCAAGACATACATCAAGTGTTCTCTAAGACTCAATCCGAGAAGTTAACTCCAAAGGGGAAACTCAATTCATTACAAGAAGGGAGAGGGGGAAGAACATCATAAGATCCAACTATAGTAGCAAAGCCCGCGGTACATAGAGATCAAGACATCTCAAGAACACGAGAGAGAGATCAAACACATATCTACTGGTACATACCCTCAGCCCCGAGGGAGAACTACTCCCTCCTTGTCATGGAGATCGCCGGGTTGATGAAGATGGCCACCGGAGATGAATTCCCCCTCCGACAGGGTGCCAGAACAGGCTCCAGATTGGTTTTTGGTGGCTACAGAGGCTTGCGGCGGTGGAACTCCCGATCTAGGTTTCTTTCTGGAGGTTTCTGGATTTATAGGACTAGATGGCGGTGGAGTTGCATCAATTGGGCCCCTGAGGAGCCCACAAGCTTGGTAGGTGCGGCCTGGGGGGTGGCCGCACCTACAGGGCTTGTGGCTTCCTGGGGACCCCTCTCTGGTATCTTTTTCTTTCGGTATTTTTGATATTTTCCATAAAAAATCATCGCGAAAGAATTATTCCGTTTGGACTCCGCTTGAAAAAGGGTCAAAACACAAAAAGAACAGGAACTGGCACTTGGCACTGAATTAATAGGTTAGTCCCAAAAAAGATATAAAAGGCATATAAAACATCCAAAGTTTGACAAGATAACATCATGAAACCTTCCAAAATTATAGATACGTTGGAGACGTATCAGGCATGTCTCTGTACAAAATGGTGTACGGTAAAGCATGCAATTTACCTCTTGAGCTAGAGCATAAAGCTTATCGGGCAATCAAAGAGCTCAACTTTGATTTCAAACTTGCCGGTGACAAAAGGTTATTTGACATTCTCTCACTTGATGAATGGAGAACTCAGGCATATGAGAATGCCAAGTTGTTCAAAGAGAAGGTTAAGAGGTGGCATGATAAGAGGATACAAAAGCGTGAGTTCAATGTAGGTGATTATGTCTTGCTATATAACTCTCGTTTAAGATTCTTTGCAGGCAAGCTTCTCTCTAAATGGGAAGGTCCCTATGTTGTTGAGGAAGTACATCGTTCCGGTGCTATCAAGATCAACAACACGGAAGGTAATTGTCCGAGAGTTGTAAATGGGTAGAGAATCAAGCATTATATCTCAGGTACTCCCATAAATGTTGAAAGCAATATTATCAATACCATAACTCCGGAAGAATACCTAAGGGATATTTATCAGCCTGTTTCGGACTCCGAAAACAAAGAGGTATGTGATTCGGTAAGAAAACAGAGTCCAAAACTTTTCCAGTAGGAAATTTTCTCCGTTTTGGAATATTTGAAAAAAATACAAAATTTGGAAGTAGTCCGGAAAGTGCGCGAGGAGGCGACATGCCTGCACGGTGTGGGCCCACCCCCTGGCCGCGCCGTGAGGGCTTGTGGCCACCTCGTGCGCCTCCCGGACTCCGTTTTCGTGTGGAGTACTCCTTCTGGTGTGATAAACTCATTATATATACTCCCGTTTGGTCTGACCTCTGCATCACGCAGATTTCTCTGTTTTTTGTTTCAAGCATGTTTTCTGCCGAAGATCTAGGTCAAGATGTCTTCTCAGGATTCAGAGGGGGAGAGCTATGTGGCCGATTACCTTGCTAACCCCAAGGTCTATGGGGACTTTGATCCTTATGGATGGACCTCTGATGAGGAAAAAGATTATGATCTCAAGGGGAAGGAATAAACGAGTTCCGATGAAGAGGAGGCTCCTCTCCCTCAACCTGGACGCACGCATGTGGAGTTCAAGAAGTCGAGCCTCCCTGACTCAAGGAAGAAGCCTAAAACCTTGTTTATCCCTTCTCGTTTCTTGCAGGAGAGTAAGCAGGAATTATGCCAAAGGGTGTTGAAGCTTGAAGAGGAAAATGATGATCTGAGGGAGGAGAATTTTATGCTCAAGTGGAAATTAAACAAGCTCAAGATTTCTTCAACAACTCCACCATCACCGCCAAAGGAAGACAACTGAGCATTGGTATGGGCAATCCCCTTGGCTTTTGCCAAGCTTGGGGGAGTTGCCCCGGTATCGTATCACCATCACATCTTTTGCCTTTACCTTTGTTTTAGTTTTCCTTTTCACTTTTCTCTAGTAGTTTAAAAGTCTTAGTGTTTTAGTCTTGAGTTTTGCTTTGTGTCACCTCCGATGTATTCTTGCTCGTGAGCCATATAATAAAGAGTGTCTTAGTTGGAGGGCTTTGCCTCTTGCCATGATCAAAAGAGTGAGAATAGAACAAATGCATGAAAGATCATGTAATGATCTTATGGGAAGTGATGGCTTCACATATAAAAATAATGAGGATTGAAACTTGTTGAGGGTAGGCAAACGTAGACCTTGGTCATTGTTGCAATTAATAGGAAGTAATAAAGAAGGAGAGGTTCACATATAAATATATCATCTCTGACACCATCTATGATTGTGAACACTCACCAAACTATTGCATGCCTAGAAGTAGATGTTGGACAAGGAAGACAAAGTAATGAATTGTGTTTGCTTGGCTCCGAACAATGTTATATGATTAGAGATCCCTTAGCATGTGACGATTGCTTCCACCTCATATTAGCCAAAACTCCTGCACCAAGTAGAGATACTACTTGTGCATCCATAAACCTTCAAACCAGTTTTGCCTCAAGTAAGTTGTCATCGGTGCAAGCAGTAAAAATTGCTCTCTAATATGTATGACCTATTAGTGTGTGGAAAATAAGCTTTATACAAACCTGTGATGAGGAAGACATAAAAGCGACGGACTGCATAATAAAGTTCTTTATCACACGAGGCAATATAAAGTGACGTTCCTCCGCACTAAGAGGACACGCATTCAAACCTCAAAAGCGCATGACAACCTCTGCTGCCCTCTGCGAAGGGCTTATCTTGTACCTTTACTTTTTGTCCCTAAAAGAGTCATGGTGATCTTCACCAATTCCTTATTTTGCCTTTGTCTTGGCTACCATCATATTCTTGGGAAAGATCTATATTCATATGTCAACTTGGAGGTAAGTATTCATAAATTATTATTGTTGACATTACCCTTGAGGTAAGCAGTTGGGAGGCAAAACTATACGCCCCTATCTTTCTCTGTGTCTAGCTGAAACTTTGATCTCATGAGTACCACGTGAGTTGTAGCAATTGTAGAGAACGAAATAATGATTGAGTATGTGGATTTGCTTTACAAGCTCTTATTGACTCTTTCCGATGTTGTGATAAATTGCAATTGCTTCAATGACTAAAGGCTATCGGTTGTTACTTCTCGGTAAGGTTCTTGATCCATGCTTTACTTTGTGAAGGAATTATCACTTTAGCATGAGAGATTATATGTTGGTATTGCTGTTCTGATCATGAACATGATACATGCATGTTTGTATCTTGTTTTGTCGACACCTCTCTCCCTAAACATGTGGACATATTTATTGAGCTCGGCTTTCGCTTGAGGACAAGCGAGGTCTAAGCTTGGGGAAGTTGATACGTCCATTTTGCATCATGTTTTCATGTTGATATTTACCACTTCTTTGGCTGTTATTTCACTTCACGGTACTATTCTTATGCCTTTTCTCTCTTATTTTGCAAGGTTTACATGAAGAGGGAGAATACCGGCAACTGGAATTCTGGCCTGAAAGTGGAGCAAAGTTGAGATACCTATTCTGCGCAACTCCAAACACCGTGAAAATAAACGGGGATTTTTTTTCCCAATTTATCAAAAATACTGGGCCGAAGAAGTGCCAGAGGGGCACCAGGGGGTGCCCACAAGCCTGCACGGCGTGGCCACCACCCCAGGCCGCGCCATGGGGGCTTGTGGGTAGCCCACTGGCCCCCCTCTTTTGCTATATGGAGGGTTTCGTCCAGAAAAAAAACCAGAAGGGAGCTTTTTCGTGGTTTCGCCGCCGCCACGAGGCGGAACTTGAGCAGAACCAATCTAGAGCTCCGGCAGGACGATCCTGTCGGGGAAACTTCCCTCCCGGAGGGGGAAATCGTCGCCATCGTCATCACCAACACTCCTCTCATCGGATGGGACTCGTCACCATCAACATTTTCATCTGTACCATCTCATCTCCAAACCCTAGTTCAGCACTTGTAACCAATCTCCGTCTGCCGACTCCGATTGGTACTTGTAAGGTTGCTAGCAGTGTTGATTACTCTTTGTAGTCGATGCTAGTTTGATTATTTGGTGGAAGAGTTTATGTTCAGATCCTTGATGCTACTCATTACCTCTCTAATCATGATTATGATTATGCTTTGTGAGTAGTTACTTTTGTTCCTGAGGACATGAGATAAGTCATGCTACTAATAGTAATGTGAATTTGGTATTCGTTCGGTATTTTGATATGTTGTATGTTGTTTTTCCTCTAGTGGTGTTATGTGAACGTCGACTACATAACACTTCACCATTATTTGGGCCTAGAGGAAGGCATTGGGAAGTAGTAAGTATATGATGGGTTGCTAGAGTGACAGAAGGTTAAACCCTAGTTTATGCGTTACTTCGTAAGGGGCTGATTTGGATCCACTAGTTTAATGCTATGGTTAGACTTTGTCTTAATTCTTCTTTCGTAATTGCGGATGCTTGCGAGAGGGGTTAATCATAAGTGGGATGCTTGTCCAAGTAAGGGCAGTACCCAAGCGCCGGTCCACCCAGATATCAAACTATCAAATTAACGAACGCGAATCATATGAACATGATGAAAACTAGCATGACAGAAATTCCCGTGTCTCCTCGGGAGCGTTTTTCCTCCTATAAGACTTTGTCCAGGCTTGTCCCTTGCTACAAAAGGGATTGGGCCAGTTTGCTTCACCGTTGCTACTTTTGTTACTTGTTGCTTGCTAAGAATCATCTCACCACACAATCACTTGTTACCGACAATTTCAGTGGCTGCAGATACTTCCTTGCTGAAAGCCACTTGTCAGATCCTTCTGCTCCTCGTTGGGTTCGACACTCTTACTTATCGAAAGGACTACGATTGATCCCCTATAATTGTGGGTCATGACATGCCACCCAAAATTATTATCTCTGTTTTCAAAGCTTGAGCTCTGGCACGTCTGCAAATCAATGCTTCCCTCTGCGAAGGGCCTGTCTATTTATGTTCCTGTTGAGTCATACTCTTCTTATAAAAGCACCAATTACAGAGCACATCTATCGTTTTTATGCTTTGATTTTAACTGTGATTGAGTATGACTATGACTGGATCTTCTTTGCCATGAATTACAATGTTTAGTCAGCCCTTGGTCTTTGAAGGTGCTCTGCATTTATGTTTTGCCGTCTCAGAAAGAGCTAGCGAGATACCATATGTTCGTACTGCTTCATGTTGTTTTGATTGAAGTCTTGACGTTTGAGACTTATTATTATTTGCTCGCTAGTTGATTATGCCATTGATATGAGTTTAGCGTGAGACCTAGATGTCATTTGCTTATGTGGTTTGCTTGTGATCTTGCTGAAATTCTGGTTATGGGTTAGACATAGTTGCAACGAGAAGATCAAACAGAGTTCGTAAAAGTTTTTCTTTTCTCTCTTTCAGTTTGTCAACTGAATTGCTTGAGCACACGCAAGGCTTTAAGCTTGGGGGAGTTGATACGTCTCCGTCGTATCTACTTTTCCGAACTCTTTTGCCCTTGTTTTGGACTCTAATTTGCATGATTTGAATGGAACTAACCCGGACTAATGCTGTTTTCAGCACAATTGCCATGGTGTTGTTTTTGCGCAGAAATAAAAGTTCTCGGAATGACCTGAAAATTTACGGAGAATTTTTGTGGAATATAAAAAAAATACTGGCGCAAGAATCAGCGGAGGAAGTGGAGCGTGGAGCCCACAAGCCCACTAGGCGCGAGCCCCCTTGGTCGCGCCTAGCAGGCTTGTGGGGCCCACAGCGCTCCATCGCCTCCAAATCCAGCTCTATTTAGTCCGTTTCGTCCGGTAACAAATCAAGGAGAAGAGTTCATCGCGTTTGACGATACGGAGGCGCCGCCACCTCCTGTTCTTCATCTGGAGGGCAGATCTGGAGTCCGTTCTGGGCTCCGGAGAGGGGAGATCGTCGCCATCATCATCATCATCAACCTTCCTTCATCGCCAATTCCATGATGCTCTTCACCGTTCGTGAGTAATCTCATCGTAGGCTTGCTGGACGGTGATGGGTTGGATGAGATCTATCATGTAATCGAGTTAGTTTTGACGGGGATTGATCCCTAGTATCCACTATGTTCTGAGATTGATGTTGCTACTACTTTGCCATGCTTAATGCTTGTCACTAGGGCCCGAGTGCCATGATTTCAGATCTGAACCTATTATGTTGTCGCCAATATATGTGTGTTCTTGATCCTATCTTGAAAGTTGTAGTCACCTACTATGTGTTATGACCCGGCAACCCCGGAGTGAAAATAGCCGGGACCACTCCCAGAGATAACCATAGTATGAGGAGTTCATGTATTCACCAAGTATTAACGCGTTGGTCCGGTTCTTTATTAAAAGGAGAACATTAATATCCCGTAGTTTCCATTAGGACCCTGCTGCCACGGGAGGGATGGACAATACATGTCATGCAAGTTCTTTTCCCTAAGCACGTATGACTACATACTGAATACATGCCTACATTAGATTGACGAACTAGAGCTAGTTACATATCTCTCCGTGTTATAACTCTTACATGATGAATAGCATCTGGCATAATCATTCATCACCGATCCAATGCCTACGAGTTTTTCCTACTGGTCCTTTCTATGTTACTTTGCCGCTACTGCTGTCACTGCTGCTACTGTTACTCTGTTGCTACTGCTGTTACTTTGCTGCTACTGCTCTCACTTTGCTGCTACTGGTTACTGTTGCTACTGCTGCTATCATACTATCTTGCTACTGATACTTTGCTGCAGATACTAAATCTTTCAGGTGTGGTTGAATTGACAACTCAACTGCTAATACTTGAGAATATTCTTTGGATCCCTTGAGTCGAATCAATAAATTTGGGTTGAATACTCTACCTTCGAAAACTGTTGCGATCCCCTATACTTGTGGGTTATCACTCCTCGAGCAAATCGACGCCATCTTCTCTTGCCTCCTTCGCTTCTGTTTCTGTGTATAGGGTGACCCGAGGCGAATCAAACTCAACATCCGTAGGGATGATAGCCTCGGACACATATACCAGAAAGAATGGGGTGAAGCCGGTTGATCGGATGGGCATCGTGCGGAGGCTCCACAATACTGCCGGCAGCTCTTCGATACAACAGCCGGCTGACCTGACGAGTGGTGCCGCCAGTCTTGGCTTGATGCCGGCTAGGATTAGGCCGTTGGCCCTCTCCACCTGGCCGTTGGACTGGGGGTGTGCCACCGATGCCAAGTCGAGCCGGATGCCTACCTTGTAGCAGTAGAGCGCCAAAGCACCCTTGGCGAAGTTGGTGCCGTTGTCAGTGATGATGCTGTGGGGGATGCCGTATCGGACGGAGATGTCCGTGATGAACCTGACGGCCGTGGGACCGTCAAGCTTCTTGATGGGTCTAGCCTCGATCCACTTGGTAAATTTATCGATGGCTACCAAGAGATGAGTCATGCCGCCTCGAGCGGTCTTGAATGGCCCCGCCATGTCCAACACCTAGACGACGAAAGGCCATGACAAGGGGATGGTTTTGAGGGCCGAAGGCGGCATGTGGCTCTGCACGCCGAAGCATTGGCAGCCCACGCATTTGTTCACCATATCCACGACCTCCTCGAGGGCGTGGGCCAGTAGAATCCATGGCAGAACGCCTTGGCCACCACGGTTCTAGAGGAGGCATGATGCCTGCACTCCCCCTGGTGAATGTCTTCGAGGATCTCCTGTCCCTTTTCTGATTCGACGCAGCAAAACCTGGCAACGGTTATATAACTGAACTAAACCTAAACCATAACCAATTAATATGGAGTTTAAACCAGAACTAAACCACACTTCCAATGGTCGCACAGAACCAAAACCAAACCAAACCGTACATTTTATCCACCTCAACCCAGACCAAACCACTCTTCGATCTATGGGCTTAACCAGGTTCTTAGTTTTGGGTTGAAACCAAATCAATCTGCTGTATGTGCAAAGCTAACCGGCAAGCAAGCTACCTAGCAACGTAATTGATCTACAGTAGCAGCTCAATACATGTGTGCTCAACCGCGTAGCATATATACGTGTCTGTCCAGTTGACATGCGTCGCGTGCGTACGCCCAGTTCAATAACCGGTTCTGAACCACGATTCACAACTGTTAACGACCAAACCATTTAGGCCCACACCTGGCCATACCAAACTTGTTTTTGCGCAAACCCAAACCAAACTAAACTGATAGCAGTCTGGACCCATCACAACCCGAACCAATCAAGCCCAGGCAAAAACCAAACCGTTAGCCCCAGTTAATCAGAAACCATTCTCAGCTCTGGACGCAGCGCTGGAACACGCCAGTCACGCTACGCCGAACTAGCTCGCGATTAATGATGGCATAGGTTGTAGATCGGTGCTGGATCTGCCTTGCCTCCGCCTCCTCTTGAGGGAGCTCACCGCGAAAAAAGAAAGCTAGGATGGGTTGAGACCATGACGGAGCCGACACAAGGTTTGGCTCCGTCTCGACCTGAGTGTCAGGGGCTTCTGCAGCCCCCGCGCTTGACGAAGCAGTCGCACGCTCGAGACTATCAATCTCTTATGCCGTCATGGCAGTCGGCTCGCCGTCTACCTCAATGACATCCACCCACTGGGTGTCGAGACGACAGGATTCGAGGCTTGGCGGAGCCGGATTTGTTGTTGTAGCCGGTGCCGCAATTGTAGTCGGCAGAGCCAGTGTAGCCGACACGGGAGTTGTAGACGGCGCTTGCACCCAGGGTTCAGCCGGCACAAAAATTGATGCCCACTCTAGAGACGGCTTGATGGACGGCTTGTGCAGCTGTTCGAGGGAGACGCCGGCTGGAATTGCTTGTCTTGTAGAGCCAATCTTGGCCAATGTATCAGCCGCCTTGTTGTCCGCCCTAGGAACATCGTGAAACTCGCAACCCTCGAAAGGGTCGCTGAGCTGCTGGATGAGGAAGCGTTAGCTCGCCATGTTGGCGTCCCTGGCGTCCCATTTGCTAGAGACTTGTTGCACCATGAGGTCCGAGTCGCTAAAGCAAAGGAGCCGCCGGATGCCAATCTCGTTGGCAAGCCGGAGGCCGTGAGCGAGCGCTTCGTACTCGGCGACGTTGTTGGAGGCGGCGAAGTGAATCTGCAGAGCATACTTGAGCCGGTATCCTTTCGGAGACATCAAGACAATGCCGCGTCCCTGACCAGTTCACATTTTTGAGCCGTCGAAGTGCATCCGCCAATGAGTGGAATCTGGAGGTGGCGGCTCAAACTGGGTTTCAGCCCAGTCGACAAGTAAGTCGGCCACCACCTGAGACTTGATGGTGGTGCGAGGCTCGTAACGGATGTCGTGGTCAGCCATGGAGATGGACCACTTGGCGATCCGGCCAGTCGCGTCACGGTTGCCCATGATTTCTGAAAGCGGAGCAGTGCTCACCACAGTGATGGCATGCTCTTGGAAGTATTGCTTCAACTTCTTTGCGGCAAGGTAAACACCATAACACATTTTCTGGTAGTGGGGGTAGTTTTGCTTGGAGGCAGACAAGACCTCGCTGAGGTAGTAGATAGGGTGTTGCACTAACACTACCTTGCCCTCCTCCTTGCGCTCAACTACTAGCACTACACTAACCACGTGACTGGTCGCTGCAATGTATATGAGAATGGGTTCCCTTTCAGCCGGTGCTGCCAAGATTGGCAGGCTTGAGATGACCCGCTTGAAGTCACAGAAGGCTTCGTCCGCCCGGTCGTTCCACTCGAACTTGGTTGTCTTCTTCATGAGCTGATAGAGTGGAAGGACCTTCTCGCCGAGCCGGCTGACGAACCGGCTAAGGGACGCCAGGCGGCCGGTGAAATTCTGGATGTCTAGGATTAGAGCCGGCTTCACCATCCGCTCGATGGTGTCGATTTTCTCAAGGTTCACTTCGATGCCACGAGCGGGCACGAAGAACCCCAAGAGCTTGCCGCCTCGAACCCCAAAGACGCACTTCTCCGGGTTGAGCCGGATCTTGTATTCGCGCAGGTTGGCGAACGTCTCCCACAAGTCGTCCAGGAGGCTGAAGTGCTGCTTCGTCTTGACGACGATGTCATCCACATAGACGTGGATGTTTCTGCCAATCCGTGGCAGTAGGCACTGCTGCATGCGGCGCTGGAATGTTGCACCGGCGTTCTTCAGACCGAACGTCATGGTGGTGTAGCAGTAGGCCCCGAAGGGCGTGATGAAGGAGGTCTTCAGGCGATCAGCTGGACCCAGCTTGATTTGATGGTAGCTTGAATAAGCATCCAGAAACGACAACAGTTCGCAGCCGGTTGTGGAGTCGATCACTTGATCTATCCTGGGCAAAGCGAAAGCGTCTTTCGGGCATGCCTTATTCAGGCTCGTGTAGTCGATACACATTTGCCAGGTGTTGTTCTTCTTTCGCACCAGGACTGGATTGGCTAACTAGTCTGGGTGGAAAACCTCCATGATGATGCCGGTTGCAAGGAGCCAGGCAATCTCTTCTCCAATTGTGCGCCACTTCCCCTCGGCAAAGTGGCGCAAAGGTTTTTTCACCGACTTTGCATCCGGTCACACGTGAAGTTTGTGCTCGGCGTACTTCCTCGGAACACCCGACATGTCTTCGGGGGACCATGCAAGATGTCCCGATTATCACAGAGGAAGTCGACGAGCTCGCCTTCCTATTTTGGGCTGAGGCCAGCCCCGATGGTGACACACTGCATGGGGTTCGCAGGGTCGAGTGGCACCTGCTTGGTTTCTTCAGCCTGTTTGAAGGAGCCTTCGCCGGCCGACTGGGATGGAGGAGTAGGGATCGCCGGCTGCTCGGTAGCCTGAGCCACGAGCCGGTCAATCTGCCTTTTCTCCTCAGCAATCACCATGGCGTTGGCCAGGCGGCTGCTGTCCTGTGCACACTCGAGCGACTTCTTGTAGTCACCAGCAATAGTGATGATGCCCTTTGGACCCGGCATCTTCATCTTTAGGTAGGCGTAGTGGGAGATAGCCATGAATTTGGCCAGAGACGGTCTGCCCAGCAGCACGTGATACGGGCTGCTAAGATCCACCACCTCAAACCATATGGACTCACGGCGGAAGTGAGCCTTGTCACCGAAAAGGACGTCCAGCTGGATTTTGCCGATCGGCAAGCAGGACTGCCCGACACGATGCCGTGGAAGACAGTGCTGGTCGGCAAGACATCCTTCTCCTTGAGCCCGAGCTTGAGGAGGGTGTCGAGGTAGAGGATGTTGATACTATTGCCGTCGTCGACCAACACCCAGGAGAACCGGCAGGTGAGCCTCTAGGAGGCGAAAGTGGGGTCGAGGACGAGCCCGTATGAGCCAGGGTTTGGCATCACCGCAGGATGGTCAACCCGGCTCCATGTGATGGGCTTTTCAGACCAGTGCATGTATTGGGGAACCAGGGGGACCGTGGCATTCACCTCGCGCTAGCGTTGGCGCTGGTTGTGCTTGTCATCGCCTTCACTGGTGAAGACAACAAATGCTCCGTCTTGATGGGGGTAGTCATTGTGAGGCGGCGGTGGTGGAGCCGGAGCTGGACCGGGAGCCGGAGTATGAGGTGCTGCATGGGCACTTGGGGTAGCCGGCAGTCCCTCCCCTTGCGACAGTCCTCGTGCAAAGTTGCACTGTCGAAGGGTATGGGTAGAGGGCTTCGCCCCAGAATGCATCTTGCACGACGCGTCAAGAATCTGCTTGAAGGACTGCTTGGGTTGCCAGTCATTCTTGTTGGTCTGCCTCCGTTGGGAGCCGGCCTGAGTAGCCGACGCCTCTCCCTCCATGTTGGCTACCAGCTTGTTGTTGGAGCGCGGATCAAGTTGATCCGCCTTGCACTTGTTGTTGTCCTCGCCGCCTCGATTGTCGCCAGCCGGCTTGGGAGTAGTCAGCGTGGGGACAACCTTGTCCGAGGCGGTCACCTTGACCCGCATTGCAAAGTCGGTCGTGGCGTACTTGTCCGCCTTGGCCATGAGCACCGCTAGAGAGGTGGGCTCGGAGCACATGAGCTTGTGCTTGAGGAGAGTGTCGTCTCAACAGCCGTCGATGAAGTACTGGATGGCATGTACCTCATGCACTCCCTCACAGGAGTTGCGGAGCTCCGTCCAGCGCGTAATGTAGTCGCGGAGGGGTTCGTCGGGCCTCTGGACACACATGGCCAGCTCGCGAGGCCGGCCAGGGCGTTTGTAGGTGCCAGTGAAGTTGCGAATGAACGCCTCCTCGAAATCAACCCATGAGTTGACGCTGCCGGCTGGAAGGTTGTTAAGCCATGTCCGAGCCAAGCCGGCCAGCATGAGTGGCACGTAGCGGACAGCTACGCGCTTGTTGCCCTGGCAATGCCAACGGCGATGGTGTAGTCGATCAGCCAGTCCTCTGGCTTGGCGGTGCCGTTGTACTTAGGATTGTCCCGAGGCAGCGTGAAGCCTCGGGGAAACGGCTTCCCTCGGATCCGAGGGCCAAAGCAGGCCGGACCGATGGGACCGTCCTCCTCCAAAAGAGTTGACTGTGCCAGGGCGTCGTGGTCGCCCTGGGCGACGCGATCGCCGATCCGAGCCGCAATCGGAAGGGCACCTTGTGAGCCGGTAGCATGGGTCCTCCCCGGACGAGGAACCTCATATATCGAATCACTCTCATCATCCTCGCGACACCTTCTTGAAGTATGCTCGCTCCAGCGCTGAGAACGCCTGTCGTGGCTGCCCTCGCCCTTCCGGTCAGAAGTGCGATGCGAGGAAGATCCTACGGCTTGCTGATGACCACTGGGGTTACGGCGCGCTCTGGGATTGGGTCCCGGAGACTACGACTGAGCTTGACCGGGGTCAAGCCGGGTCTGTTGCTCGTTGGCGGTGTCAAGGAGATCCTTGACCCGCTTCTCCTGGAAGGCAGCTCCTCACCCTCCAAGCTTGGCATCTCTGCCATGCCCGCCTGGGCCGCCCGTAAGTTGGCAGCAGGAGTCTCGTAGATGGGCTGCTTGCCGCCTAGAATCTCGGCGATGACCCGGCCGTGGCCGCAGACCGAGCCAAGCCGGCTAGGGGCCTCGGAAACTGGAGTGAGGCCGTAGGCGGAGTTATACTCATGCTGTGTGGCCTCCATCCAGCGTTTAGCCACGGCGATGGCAATGCCCTCCTCCAAGATCTACCTGCAAGCCTCCTCCAACAAGGCCCGTGCGTCGGTGGGGTTTGTGAAGGCGGAGATGGGCGTCTTCAAGCCGGTAAGCGCGGCCTAAAGAGTATCAGCGATGAGAGAAGCAGGCTCACACTACACCACGACACTGCTTCCCCGACAGACAGTTTGGCTGGGAATACGAGTTTTTCCAACAAACAGTCGGACGGGAAAAACTATTGCCGACCGACAATGTTTGTTGGGGAAAGTCCAGACGGGAAAACCCTTTCCCGACTGACATAGATTTCCCGACCGACTGCTTGACGGCTATGGAGTATCTTTCCCGACCAACAGTCTGTTGGGCCTGTCATGGGCCTTTCCCGACCAACAATCTGTTAGGGAAACCATGTGCCTTTCCCGACCGACTATTGGACAGGGTATTCTTTCCCGACCAACATTATGTTGGGCCTGGTGTTAGCCTTTGCCAACCGACTATCAGACAAGGTTTGTTTTGCCGGCCAACAATTAGAAAGGGTTTTTCTTCGTCGACCAACAGTTCATAAACATTTTCTTCAGCCAACCACACCTTACATATGGTACTGATTGTCACATACATATAGTTCATGTGTTCTAAGTACAATCACCAAGACACCGATCAGGCTCACTTCAGGTCCACCAAACATTTTTTATTCCATTAACTATTTGTCACATACACACACTTAAGTCGGTTCTAAACATAACTACTCACATACCATACACCGTGTTCCCAAAAGGATAGGTAAAAGATGCATGTATGAGACATAAGTTGTACAAAATGAGCATACATCAGGTTCACAAAAGTACATCTAAAAGATGCATGCATGAGACATCAGCTATACAAAATAAAAAAATCAAACATCTAGTTGACGTAGATCATTGGCTTCATGGTTCCATGGGAGTGAAGTCCTTTTGTTTGCTTCCTACAAAATTTAAACAATTTTCAATTATAATACACTATTAGAAACTACACTACAAAATAAAAAATCAAACATAGAGGATCATCACATTCTCAAAAATATAAATAATAATAAATACAGAGAATTCAATAGCCATTTGTTAATACTAACGTTGATCCTCGATTTAGATCACCCCAGCCGACCCACCATCTCCATAAGGAGTTGATAGGTCAACAAAGGCATTTGTTTCTTCACATTAAAATAAGATAAATTAATCTATTGGCATAGGCAAGAAAAAACCTTGAGTGCGCATGATCTTGAGCTAGCCAGAAGGGTAAGCATTTATTTGTGTTTATACAATTATTAATTTTGTACTATATAAATCATTCATTCTTGTGCATTCGTAGTATTGTCAACATCTCATTGAGGTCATTTCACTTTTTGGCATCTAACAACTAATGAGCAATGCTTATCTAGCTATTTAATTTGATTTTCAAGGACTACACTTGTGCAAACTTATTATACAAATTTGTTGATCTTACTAAGACAACTTAAATAACATGTGTGGTAAGCATAAAGTTTTTTGTACTATTCTTCATGAAAGGAGGTTGATTAGTTGGTGAATACATCCCTTATTTTGACTTTAAATTTCACAAAATAAACAGGATGGATCAAGTAACCTTCACATGTTAGCTCAGGAAAGATGTTTTGTGTATAGCTATACTCTAGATAAACGCATTGAAAGGACGTGGATGTCACCTAGAGGGGGGGGTGAATAGGTGCTTTAAAATAATTACGGTTTAAGTTATTAGGAAGAGATGTATTGAAGTGAAGAGATTCCTTGTCCCATGTTTCATATGCACTATTGTTTTTAGAATATAATCCGAGAGCATTCTTAAATTTGTTTTTGCAACCGTTTTATTTTTTAGCATCTATTTATGCATATGTTTTATTAAGGTTCCCTCAGCAACGTGCGGGACATCATCTAGTTATATATAAAACACAATGTATACCTCCTTGTGCACCTAGCGAACGGAGCGCTACGGTAATCAATTCCCTAGGCAAATGGCCTATTGCGATTACAAGCTCCACTCCTCTCACTGTCGCTACTAGGTCCGAATAAAGTTGCCTGTCCACAACATGTTGCAAATATGATGGTCCCTGCAGTGGCATCAAGAGTTAACATTTGCACGCTACATTAAAAGTCAGGACAAAGGAAATTAACAGCCAAAAAATTGATTACGGGTAGATATATATGGTTGTTTGTGCATGCAGCACTGAATGAAATCTGTCACACACTAAGTGGTGCAAGGAGTTGTTTGAAAGTTGTTATGCAAATTCAACATAGGGAAGAAGAGACATAATTTATTCCAGATGATACGTATGAGTTGTAGTAGCTAGAAAATTGAAGCACGTAATCATGTAGTGTACTACCGGTCCCAGTGGTTGAAAACCTTGATCTGCAGGAACAACATCCATCTTCTGCCCGTCTTCATCCTGAATAGACTCAGGATTAGTGGCTGTGGGAGATGCGGGGACTTGTATTCCAATGCTTGTAGTAGAGGGACTGATGTCTGACATGAGATGGTTTAAAACATGGCCATTCTGCTCGCTGTTAATGCTCTCGCTCCGGCTTTTTCTTCTGTGGCATGTTTGACTTGTATTCCCTAACATTTTGTCTACTTCTCTCGTATCATCCTGCAACCCAAAGCACAAGTTAATCTAAGCTCGCGGAATTGACTGAAAGAAATCACAAATCAGGGAAATAACCAAGTCACCTGCAAAGCAGGCAGAATAACATCAGATGGTACCTGGGGACGGTATCTAGGCAAAAAAAACGGGCAAAGAAAATTCTTCAAGACGAGCTAAGATAAGGTCTTTGATGGAATCTTGAAATAGCCTGTCCAACAAATACCTACTCTCTGTCCCCATCTGATTTCTGCCAGCCAATCTTGTGTGTCTAAAAAAATGATGTTGACCAACTATGTGTTGAACTTCTTCATCCAATCAAACCTCCACAGTGCCTATTTAAACACGCAAGGGAACCATTAGTTTTTGTTCAAACATAAGTTCATCAGCTTCTCAAATTAAAGATGGATCCAAACAAGGAGCATGCAAGTCATAATTCCCCAAATAACCAACAAGAACATGAAATTCTGGAGTCTACTACTGAGAGGTTCTAGCCACACCAGCCTACCACAAATTCCCTCCAAATCGCATATAGCCAAGCCTTTCCACCACCTAATTTCTTCAATCCCGTTCCTCCTTCCAACGATTATCAACATGCTCCAACTCAAGAAAGTTTTCAAGGTCAACATCAACAAAATTTGTTGCACTCGCGCCAAGGAGTATTAGGACCTGCTGGGAGTCAACGATTAATGTTTCTTCCACCTGTTGATTTTTCCGATGGTCTGGGCAGCACATCCTCTCATGGAGTGAAATCAGCCACAAGAAGATCTAGGAGACAAGACAAGAAACCAGTTGTCCACCACCAACAATATGCGGGAGGAAGATCTGGTAGATAGGAGAGGAGGGATACCATATGCGGGAGGAAGATCTTACCCATGTCGTTGCCGCAATGTTCCTAGTTCCCCAGATACGGAGGGAGCAGAGGCCACACGCGTCGCTTCAGGCCACCGGGAGCGAAGGGCCCTTGCCCCCCCTCTTGAGATCTGCTGCCATGGAAAGGAGGGAAGAGGGAGCTGGGCATGGGTTGGGGCAGTGGCGCCATGGGAAGGAGCAGGTGAGGTGGCCTCAGTAGGCGACCGGTGGGAGGAGGGTCGCACGCTCGCGAGTCGGGTAGCTGGTGGTGGAAGGAGCGACGACTTTGGCTATGGATCAACGAGGAAGCAGGGACGGCTCCTACGATGGCCGTCGGCGGCAGCGGCGGCGGCATGAATCGGGACCCTAGCGACGCCGCACGAGAGAGAGAGATGGGGTATATCGAGATGAGGAGAAAGGGGATTGAGTGAGGCGCCCTTTGTAGTCTTAGATTCACAGACAAAAATTCACGGGCTGGGGCGCGCTAAAAGTTTTCGATTGCGTGCGCTAAAAGTTTTCGACCAAGCGCCCAGGCCCATTTACTATTCGCTGTTGGTCGGCAATATCTTCCGACCGATCGCTGGATGGGAATACGATCTTTCCCGACCAACCGTTTGATAGCAACGACTTATGTATTCCCGACCGACCATCTCTCTGCGTAGAAATGTTTTCCCAACCGACACTCGCTTAAAAGTTTTTCCAATGAACTGTCGATCGGCGAAAATGACATTTGCCAACAAACACCAGTAAGGAATAGAGTGTCATGGTGTAGTGTCACCAGCATCTGCTAACGCCTTGCCATGAGCCGTGCTGGTGCCAGCACCAATGACCATCACCTCCACGATGTTGGAGACGGTGGCAACGTGATACGGGGTAAAGAGCCCCATAGACGACGGAGGACCGTCAAAGACGAGTACATTGTTGGGGTACACGTCGAATGTAGGCGTCTCAGCGATAGAGAGCCTACTGAAGCTGGCGCATAATGCCTCGACATCGAAGTCCTCGCCAGGATAGCGAGGACCATGGCCGAGACGCGGATCGCTAAAGAGAACGCTGAGGTTCTCCATAGCAGCGACGAGGACGCTCGGGAGTGGCTTGTCGTCGGACTCCCCATCCGAATCCGCATGACGGTCTGGGACGTAGATCATCATCGGTGAAGCCTCATCGAAGGCAGGCTCCACGGGCATGCAGATCGGTCCGGACGCGATGCATTCGGCGGTGTAAGAGAAGAGCTCCGCCCAGCGCGTGAAGGCAGACGATGCCGCGGACGGCCCCTTGGTGGGCGCCAAATGTCGGTGTTTACTCACAACATAAGCCATGGGTAGGCTAAAGATGGTGGGAACCAAAGTGGCACCGGAGGACGCTGGGGACGAGGTTGGTACTAGCATGGAACGCACGATGTACCCAGGTTCAGGGCTCTCCATAGAGATAACACCCCTAATCCTGCCGGAGTGTATGATGTATGAATGGGACTACAATGTGCTCCTGGAGCTGTATTGCGGAGGAGGAAGAAGGAGCTGCCGGCTCGCGTCTGCCTCTCCTATGTGGTTGGTGTGTGTGCTGAGTTGACCGACCCTCTACATGGAGGGGGCGGGGGGTTTTATAGACGAACCCACCGACCAACAATATGGATAAAAGGGACAAGAGTGGGACCTGGCTGGCAGCCTCGCCGGCTGGCCAGGGGCCCACAAGGTCTTGTCTTGTCGCTAGAGGGGCCCGCGAGCTGCGAGGTCCCGTCTGGCCGTGAGACCCGCCGGCTAGCCAATAAGGCTCTTGTGTAAGGTTGACGCAAGACACGTGTGGTACGTCCAGCGTCGTCCAGCGAGGATCGTCATGGGCAGGCAGTACGGTCGTCTCCACTGTTCCCACGCCGAGTGCAGTAATGGAGTGGGAGTTTGACGGGCCAACACTGTGCAGGGTGATGGATCGAAGCCGAAGGAGGTCAGCGGCGTGGCGGCCGATGCTTGTACCTGCCATGCACCCCGATCCAGTACTTTTGCTGACGCGTAGCCACCTTTAACCGAAGGGTCTCGTCATGACCTACGATCTGCTGTGACTTGTGATCCCTGGCCGGCTAGCCTGCTTGACTAGCCATCCTAGGCACGACCGCCTCGCCCCTTGCCGGCTGGCTTGTCCTAGGCGGCTAGGGGGAGGTAGCCGTCTGGCCTCTAGCCGGCAGGTGCTTCCTGGCCGGCTAGAGAGTTGGCCGCCTCGCCCCTAGCCGGTAGGTGCTTCCTAGCCGGCCAGGGGGACTTGATCTTTATAGAATGGTCCTTGTTGTTCCTTCTTGGTCGAAGGCAAAGGAGTAGGCTCGATGAGCCTACCCCAGGGTTATCCCCCCGACACTCCGACACGGTGCCGGGAAGAGGTCTCCTGACGCTCTCGATCTCAGAAGCGCTGCGGCGGCGGAACGATGGAATTCGTGATTCTGGATGTGATGGAAGGGTTTCCTCGCGGAGGAGTAAATATAGGCCAAAGGAGGGCACCCGAGGAGATGGGGTCCACCCAGGAGGCCTGTGGGCGCGGCCAGGGGCCAGGCCGCGCAGGGAGTTCGCCTGGGCAGGCTCTATGCCTCTCTGGCCCATCTTTGGTGATGTGGAAACTTCTGTTACGCTCATTTTTTTATATATTCTTCTTGGGATTTTTCGGGCTTCGGAAAATTGGGTAAAAGCCCGTGCAAAATAGACATGAGCAAACAGAAGCTGTCACTAGGTGCACTGAGTTAGTAGGTTAGTCCAAATATGTGTAAAATGATATAAAAGTGTAGCAAAACATGTAACAATGTCACCCAAAAGATCATGGAACAAGCAGAAATTATAGATACGTTTGGGACGTATCAGTCATCTTCTTGAAGATGAGTCGGGTCTTATTAATATTTGTGTGGAACTTCAACCTGTAGCCCCCAAGGGTCGGGTCATCTTCTTGAAGATGAGCCGGGTCTAGTCAGTATTAACTTGAAACTTGAACCTGTAGCCCCCAAGGGTCGGGTCATCTTCTTGAAGATGAATCAGGTCTTGTCATTATTTAACTTGAAACTTCAACCTGTAGCCCCCAAGGGTCGGGTCATCTTCTTGAAGATGAGTCGGGTTTGTATAAATAATGTGAAAGAAAACTAACATGCATTAGCCCCCAAGTGTCAAGTATATTGCTTGCAATCTGCTTGAGACTTGATACCAATCTTCTATGCAAGCACAACAGTCTTTAATAGTCCATATTGGCGGCTCAGCTTTAAGCTAATTATCCATTTTGTTTTGATTGTATAGCAATTTGTAGGCCAAGCTGACTCATTCTTGAATAGTATGAAAAAATATGTCACATCAACAAAACGCGAGAGCTGAAGTTGAGGAAAAACTTCGGATTTCCTTGGCAGAAATTGAAAAGATCAGGACCGAGCAAACATTATATAAAGAGACGGCCGAAGCTGGCAAAGCCTCCTTGTTGAAACGTGTTGAAAACGTCGAGGGTCGGCTAAAACTGGCTACTGAAGAGTTAACTGGTCTAAAGCGACATATATCCACGATGACCAGTGTTGTGTTTGGTAAGCACATTGTTTATTGTCAATTGCAACCATTGTAAAGAACAAAACCGGCCAGGCGACTCACACTCCATAATTTTTTGTTGCAGGCCCTCGATCGGCCAATATTCAAGATGACTGTGTGCTGAAACTAAAAGCTTTATATACCTTGACAAGGCAGCTTTATGCTGGCGGCATATTCACTATCAAAGTTGCATGGGGTGATAAAGTACAGGTCAAGTTTATCAGTGACATGCTGAGGTGCCTCTCGACCATGCCTAAGCAGATCAAAGAATTGAAGAAATCAGATGTAGGGAAAAGGCTAATTACTGCTCTTAGCCGGTCTTTGGCTTTTGCACCGGAACTCAAGCCAGAGGAGATAGCAAGCGGGTTTCCTGAATATAAGGACGATGGCTCAAAATTCACTCAAGAGGACTATGCCCATTGCATGATGGCGGTTCGTCCACCGACGAGTCAGCTTGCTGAAGATCTTGATTTGACTAAGTATCAGGCGGTCTATGATGAAGCCACAAGCGTGTGCCTCCTCCCACATTTGCGCCAGTGGACCTTACTCCTCAGCGCTGTAAGCACCTTATTGCCCCTGATGATGATCGTCGACCATCTTGACAGAAGAAGTTGAATTCCATGCTTTCATCAATTGCAACTGGGATATGGGCAACTTCTGGATCCAAGACCCCGAAGGCTCGACACAAGGTAACCTAGAGGCAGCTTAACCAAGACGTCTCCCCAAGATTAACCCGGAGGATATTAACCCAAAGGAACTAGCCTCCGGGTTGATGTAGGAAAGAAAACTTTGGCCTTCTTGGGCCATGTAATATTTTTTTAGGTGTAAAAAACTGCTATGATTGCACAAAACCTTTATGGATGTTAAAGCTTTTGGCATTACCTTGTAATATAAGCCACCCTTCTGAGCTTTATTGCCTTGCAATTTTTATTCTCCCTTTATGAGAAAAAGGACTTCATAATCACCATGATTTGCATGAGACGGTAAGAATATTAAATCCTTGCCTGAAAAAGATAACACCATATAGGGTATTGAGTTGTTATAAATAGCTCGGCTCAGTGAGACACGGCGGGTAGACGGGCTTGCAAGGCTCTAGTCGTACCCTAAGAGGTTTTTGCAAAACCTTTATGAATTAGACTGCTGGATCAGGCTCAAGTCAGACTTCAATGAAGCGGGTTCTATGAACCCATGGTTTATCTATTCTCCATATGGCGGCTCTCACTGCACACCTCGATGTTTTAACATTGGAAAGTGAGGGTCCAAAATAGATTGACTCGCCAAGAGTATATGGGGACAATAGGGCGAGTCGCCAAGACATACAATCCAGTATAACCATTGTATAGCATTTATTTTTTGCAAGCCAAGAGGGTATTAAGGCTGAACTCAATGAGTTGGAATCCCCTCAAGTGACCTGTGTTCAGGGAAAAGCTGAGCATAGGATTGCAGAAGAAAATGCTATTACTGCTAAACAACCTGGGGACTAATAGCCCCCAAGTAAGTTGCCTTGATTCTTCAAGATCATAAATTGGCGCCTATGTTTGAACCGTGCATCATGGCAACTGGCCGTCTTTGGCTTATTAGTATCCATGTTTGAACTATCGCAACCTGGTGGCTCATCCTCTTTGATACCAATAGCACCCATGTTTGAATGACCTCCTTGGCGGCGGCTCATCCTCTTGGGCGGCTTCTAGAAACAATAAAGACTCATGCTCAAAATGTAGGACGAAACGACAGAGACCCCGAATTTTGTGGGCGCATGCTTTATTGTTTTGATAAAGATAGTACAAGATACTAAACTATGTACATGAGTAAGGAGCCAATGGCTCTAAGTGCGGTAAGGCCAAAGTGGGCGATGTTCCATGGGCGGGTCGTCTCCACCTCCGATGTTGGTTTGTCTGGACGAAGGTCGATCTGATAATAGGAGCCGTTATGAAGACTTTTGCTGATGACGAAAGGTCCTTCCCATGGAGGTGATAGCTTGTGCATGCCCGTGTGACCTTGAATCAATCGAAGCACCAAGTCACCTTCTTGAAAAAATCGGCTCTTAACCCGTCGACTATGATAGTGACGCATGTCTTGTTGATATATAGTTGACCGTGGTGCAACCAAATCACGTTCTTCCTCTAAAGCATCCAAAGAATCCTGACGCGCCTGCTCATTATTTGCTTCCACATAAGCGGCGAATCGGGGAGAATCATAACTTATATCGCTTGGAACAACCAGCTCGGCCCCATAGACGAGGAAAAAGGGGGTGTAACTGGTGGATCTGTTAGGCGTAGTCCTCGTGCTCCAAAGCATCGAGGGGAGCTGCCCAGCCCAACAATATGGAGTGCGATGCAAAGGAACCATAAGCCGATGCTTGATTCCATGTAACATCTCTTGATTATCTCACTCAGCTTGACCATTGGATTGTGGATGTGCTACCGCAAATACGTCAAGTCGGATGTGCTCCTGCTGGAAGAACTCCTTCATGGCGCCTTTGGATAGGTTGGTACCATTATCAGTGATGATACTGTGAGGGTAACCAAAACAAAAAATCAGCTTTTTGAGGATCTTGACTGCTGTCTCTGCCTCACAATTGTTGACCGGCTCCGCTTCAACCCACTTGGTAAACTTGTCAACCCCCACCAATAGATGAGTCTTTTTGTCAGAAGACATCTTGAACGGGTCGACCATATCGACCCCAGACCGCAAAAGGCCATGTGATTGGGATCATGCGCAATTCCTGAGTCGACACGTGTACTTGGCGGCCAAACTTATGACACCCATCACACTTGCGCACTAGATCCTCCGCGTGAGCATGAGCCATCAACCAATAGAACCCATGTCGAAAAGCTTTCGACACCAAGGATCGTGACCCGGCATGATGCGCACAATCGCCATCATGTATCTCATTGAGAATATCTCGTCCTTCCTTGGAGGAAACACATCGTTGAAAGACCCCGCTGGTGCTTCGTTTGTGTAACTCGCCCTTATGGATAACCATATACTTGCACTGCTGTATTATCTGTCGAGCGGAGATTTCATCAGTTGGCAACTCACCTCGAGCTAGATAAGCCATATAAGGAACTGTCTAGTCAAGAATCTCCCGGAGAGCTGCCACCCTTTATGATTCTGGGTCAGGAACTGCTATGACGTCTTCAGAAGGCAACTTCATAGAAGGATTATGCAAGACATCCAGGAACACATTGGGGGGGGACAGGCTTGCTTGAGATCCGAGTCGTGATAAAGCATTAGTCGTCTTGTTCTGCCGACGATCAATATGATCAACCTGGTAGCCGTTAAAATGACCCACCACCTCAGTTACTGCAGTAATATAAGCCCCCGACAACGGATCTTTGGAGTCCCAAGTTCTAGAGACTTCCTAAGCCACTAAATCTGAGTCGCCCAAACATCTGACCCGGCGAGGTTCATCTCCTTAGTTATTCTGAGCCCATGGAGCAGAGCCTCATACCCAGCCGCGTTGTTGGTGCAAGGAAACATGAGGCGTAAAACATAGCAAAACTTGTCACCTCGTGGGGAAGATAAAACTACACCAGCTCCCGGGCCTTCCAACTACCTAGAACCGTCAAAGTGGATAGTCCAGTATGTGTTATCAGGCCTCTCTTCTGGAATTTTCAACTCAGTCCAATCATTGATGAAATCCACCAAAGCCTGAGACTTAATGGTCGTGCGAGACATATACTTCACATGGTGGGGACCAAGCTCAATTGCCCACTTAGCAATCCACCAAGTGGATTCACGGTTCTGTATAATGTCCCCAATTGGCGCCGAACTGACCATAGTGATTGGGTGCTCCTGAAAGTAATGTTTCAGCTTGTGGCTTGCCATAAAAATCCCAAAGACCAGGTTTTGCCAATGCGGGCATCGTTGTTTAGACAAAGTCAACACCTCACTAACAAAATACATCGGCCGTTGAACCGGATATTCTTTACCTTCTTCCTTGGGATCAACAACCACCGCCACACTTACTGCTTTAGAATTAGCAGCAATATAAAGGAGCATAAGTTCATTATTAGTTGGGGCGGCTAACATGGGCGGCTCAGCAAGTTGTTTCTTGAGGGCTTCAAAAGCTTCGTTGGTTGCATTTGTCCAGACAAAATGATCCATTTTCTTAAGCAACTGGTAAAGAGGGATGGCCTTCTCACCGAGGCGACTTATGAAATGGCTTAACGCCGCAATACGACCTGCCATGCGCTGGACCTGGTTGATGTTGGCTGGCTTACCAAGCAAGGTTATCGCCTTGATTTTATCCGGGCTAGCTTCAATACCTCGCTCTGACACCAGGAAACCCAATAACTTGCGTGTAGGAAAACCAAAAACACACTTGGCCGGGTTAAGGTTCAACTGGTACACACAAAGGTTGTCAAATGTCTCCTTGAGATCATCTAAAAGTGTCTCCTTCTTCTGGGATTTCACCACGATATCATCAACGTAGGCATGAACATTGCACCCAATCTGACTATGCAAACAGTTCAGAATGCAGCGTTGATAAATCGCCCCCGTGCTCTTAAGACCAAAAGGCATAGATACAAAGCAGAAAGCGCTGAAGGGAGTTATGAAAGCCGTCTTCTCCTGATCCTCCTTGGCCATCTTGATCTAGTGGTAACTTGAGTACGCATCTAGAAAGCACAAACGCTCGCAACCCGCTGTAGAGTCAATGATTTGATCGATACGGGGGAGGGCAAAAGGATCCTCTGGGCAAGCTTTGTTGAGATCTATATAATCGATGCACATGCGAAAAGTGACATTCTTCTTGATAACTAAGACATGTTAGCCAACCACTCAGGATGAAAAACTTCGATGATGAACCCGACGGTCAACAGCCGGGCGACTTCTTCCTCAATTGTTTTACGTCTATCCTCGTTAAAACGACAGAGGTACTGTCGGACCGGCTTTATCTTGGGATACACATTAAGGTAATGCTCAACAAATTCTATCGGTACTCCTCGCATGTCAGAAGGCTTCCATGCGAAGATGTCCCGATTCCCACGGATGATTTTGATGAGCATGCTTTCCTATTTGGGATCCAGGCTTGTCCCAACAGTAAACTGCTTAGAACAGTCACCTGGGGTGAAATCAACTTGCTTGGTGTCATTTGCCGGCTTGAACTTGAGGGGCGGCTCAAAATCAACAGATGGTTTTTTGAGCAGACTCATGTCGGCTGGGTCCACATTGGCGTTGTGAAACTTCAACTCTTCAGTGGCGCATGCCGACTCAGCGTAAGCGGTGTCTCCTTCCTCGCATTCCCGTGCTATCTTTCGGTCCCCATTGACTGTGATGGTACCTTTGAGACCTGACATTTTAAGGTTGAGGTACACATAGCAGGGTCGGGCCATGAAACACGCGTAAGTCGACCGCCTGAACAGAGCGTGATAAGGGCTTTTGATGTTGACCACCTCAAACATGAGAGCCTCGCTCCTATAATTGGATTCATCGCCAAAATCCACATTTAACTTGATCCGCCCAACTGGATACGCCGACTTGCCGTGAAAGACTGTGGTCGAAGGCATCAAGTCGCTCTTAGAGAAGTTCATCCGTCGGAAGGTATCATAGGACATGATGTTGCTGCCTCCATCCATGAGGACTTTAGAGAGGGTGTATCCCCCAACCTGTGGTGCCACTACCAGTGCAAAATCGCCAGGATTATCAACCTGGGGTGGGTGATTAGCTCTACTCCAAGTGATGGGCTCTTCAGAGCAAATGAGATATCTAGGAATCGTCGGGTCAGCCATGTTGATCGCCCTCTGTTTGATTTTCTTGACCCTTTTACAGGTGTTAGTGGTGAAAACAAAGTACTGACCATCGTTCAGCTTCTTAGGGTTACTTTGAAAGCAGCCCTGGTTATTCAGCTGCTGAAAACCGCCTTGGTTGTTATAAGTGCATCTAGTGCCCCTTAGTGATTTTGGTGGTTTGAAGACTTATAGGTTAAGTATCTAATGTGTTCTTGAGTGTACACAGGATCTATAAGTTGTTGAGGAGTTTGAAATATTCGATGAATATCGGCCCCTAAAAATGTATATCTTCGGTTGAAGAAATTGGTCTGAATCTGAAGATTTGAATCGTGAAGAATTTGCAATGAAATTGATATTCCTCATGAAGATATTGATTGAGGAATTCGGTGTGTCCTGAAGAAAATCATTCTGAAGACTTTGAAGGATGAAGATTTATTCTTTCTGTTTTGTTTTCTTCACACTTGAGTAATAGGAACATCGTACTGTTAAAGGGGGTCGAGGTAACACATTGGAATGAAGATTCATATGCGTTCTACTTGAAACTTTGTTCATAATCCTCACTGCATCCTTGTCAGCTGATGATTTTGTAACAAAATACTCAAATCTTCAAAAATGCTTTTTTAATGTAGAGTAACTGAACCCCACTTTCCTTGTTCGGATAACCACGATCTCCACCGCTCACTCGTGAGCACACGTGTCCTCGGAAACGTAGAGACAGGGTCTATTTGGTCCGATTTCCTCGCGCCAACAGTTACCGCCTGGCTATAAATATGTCCCCATCTCCCTCGGTAAACTCTTATTCATTACATCGCCCTCCTGCTACAGCAAAGCTCCAAACCCTAGCGCCACTGCTAGAAGTCTCAACGCCGGCGAAGAAGAGCTTTACTGCCTTGACTTTTCCGTCGCCGAAACCACGCCGGAGTCGGACCATCATCGTCCGCCGCCGCCGTAGCCGTCCTTTGCTGCCGAGTTAGGGCGCATTCGACACACACCGAAAGAGCTTCTACTGCTACTCTTCTCTGTTCTTCGTGTGCGCCATCTAGGGTAAATAAAAACCCTATTTTTACAGCTAGTTTGATCTACTATTTTACCTCTGAGATGTGAAATCTGTTTTTCCTCGAGAATCCATCCGTATCTTATTCCTCAAACACTGCCTATCACCAAACTATTGATGAACTTCACTAAGCATCTAAGATTTTCACGAGATTCCTCAGTTGTGCTAATTTTCGGATCTGTACAACTCTGGAACCCAAGAACAGTATGCTTAGACAAATTCCTCAACCACTGGTCAAATTCCTCAACTATCAAAAAATTTCATTTCTTCAAATCTGAGAACGCATATGACCTCTCCAAATTCCTCGCAACTATACTCTGTTCACAGGTACACACATGTCAGCTGATGAATCTCTCGGTTCTCATCAAATTAACTCATTTGCAGCGTTTCTTGAAGAAAATCTTCAAGTCTCATCAGAATCCTCAAGAGTTCAATCTCATCAGCAAAATCCTCAGCTGAAGAAAATGGAGGATGAAAGGAAGCAAAAGGGAGGCAAGAAACTTGAGTAGAACACTACCGCAGATATCCGTGAGGATATATACCTGGATTACTGCACTCCTGGTGAAAATGAAACTATGCCCAAGAGAAAAATCAGGCTTCAGAAGATAGAACATCGATGGGCTAAGGAGTGGAAGGAGTACAGATTCGTCACTCCCAAATACGCGAAGAAATTCGCTCTGAAGCCTCCTAGCAAACGGGCTCCACTTGAGGATTATCAAGCAGCAGACTCCTCAAGCCTCAAAACAATTGATGAATATCCTGATGAAAAGGCAAAACACTTGTCAAAGCTCAAGAAGCAGGCAAAGGCTGTTGTGAGGAAGTTCAATGAAGAATTTGCTGCTGCCTCAACTGCCGCTACTTCCTCTGCTGCTGAGACTTCTGGTACGGCAATTCCTCAACTGAAGTTTGTGCCACCAAAACCAAAGGCTTCAAAGCCTCAAGACAAAACAGCTCCAGCATCAGCACCAAAACCCTCAGCACCAAAATCCTCAACACCACCACAGGCTTCAAATCCTGAACAGAAGACGGTAGTGAAGCCACTGCCCGCTGTCTCCAGCTCCTCAATCCCATCTGCTACAAGCTCGGAGACAAAGTCTTCACCAACTCCTCTGAAGACTAAGGTGACTGCTGGGAGAGGAACAAGACCAAGCCCAAGCAAAATCATCAAGGTCCCTTCTGCATCAGAAGATAGTGATGAATTTGATGATGACACTCTGCAAGCAATGATCAGAAACAAGCAAGAGAGGGTAGCTCAAGCTTCTGGCAGCTCCATTCCTCTGGCCATGGACCCAAAAGTCCTCCTCGACTACATCAACATCTGGTATGAGGACCCCAACACTCCACTTGATGATTTGAAACTTCCCCCAGGCATCATCCACATGGTGGCCACATTCATCAACGAGGCCAAGTGGAAGGAGCAGCAAGCCAAACAGGCCAAGGTTGCCAAGCTCAAAAAGGAGAAATTCCTCAGGCACAATCTCCTCAAATTGACGCCTCATGCCCTTGTGTCAACACAGGCTGAGTTGAAGACTTTGACAGATAAGTACTCCAAGCTTTCTGACCGTCAAAGTCTCAAAAGCAGTTTCATCAAACTTGCCACTGAAGCTGTTGACAACTACAACAAGAAGGCTGCCCCTCAAGTACCAACTCCTCAGCCTCTGATTGAAGAACCAGCTGATGAAACTGCTCATGTTGAGGAAATCCCTCAAGGAAGCCGTGTGGATGAACCGGCAATTGAGGAAATCACCATGGAAAATCCAGCCGATGACTTTGCCACAGCTGGTGAGACTGACTCTGCTCCAGCTGCTGCTTCAAAACCAGCTGATGACTCTGCTCCAGCTGCTACTTCAAAGCCAGCTGATGACTCTGCTCCAGCTGGTGCCTCAATGCCAGCTGATGAAAATGTCTCTGCTGAGAAAACACCTTCACCAAAAGCTTCAAAGGTGAAGAAAATGACTATGTCTGCATCACACGTGAAAAAGACAAGGGCTGCTGAAAAGGAAGCCAAGAAGAGAAAAGCTTCATCAGCAGAAGAACACACTGAGGCCAAGCGCCTCAAAGCACTTGACGAAAATGCTCCTCTGGATCCTGTGCCTCTTAACAGCGCTCCATCTTATGAGATGATTCCCTTCGCAAGAGAAGACCAGGAGCAAGGGACAGATGAGGAAATGAAGAATGCCGAAACTGAGGAACACAGTGATGAAGAAATTCGCATTGATGACAGTCCTCAGCCCTCCATTCCTCATGAAGAGACTGCACAAGGATCAGCTGGACCAACTGATGAATCTGGCTCCGTCACCAAGCAAGCTGAGGAAGAACAAAGTCAAAATCCTCAACCTGAGGATCAGGCTGACCCAACTCATCCTCCTCGTGAGCAAAATCCTCAAGCTGAGGCTCAGGATGAACCTATTCCTCCTCCAGAGCAAAACCCTCAACAGGATGCTCCGGTTGACGACATTCCTCAGCCTGAAGCTCAACCAGACCACATTCCTCAGCCTGCAGTGCAACCAGAGCATGTTCCTCAGCCTGAAGCTCAAGCTGATGAAATTCCTCACCCTGAGGACCATGCTGAGGAAAATGCACCAGACCAAGACAATGCCTTCATCGTCCTCAACCCAGAGTCTGCCATAGTTGTCCCCCCTCAGGTCCAACAGCAAAACCTTCAGCCAATGCAGCGTCAGCCGTTCTCCAAGCGGCCAAAGTTTCAAAAGGAGTCCTTCTTTGAAGAACGCATGTTCTTCATTGGAGAAAATCCCTATGACAAGCCTCGCATCAGGCATCTGAAGTTTTGGACAAGGACACAGCTCAATTACTATGCCTCTGTGCTGTGTGGAAGAAACAAGATTTTCCAGCACAGGCATATTCCTCATGTTGAGCTTGAAGAAATACCATGCCTTGCTCCAGTCCTCAACGTCCTTCATGAAGCTGGACTCCTCCCAATGTGCTCGGATATCTGTGATTGGAACAGTGAGCTTATTCTTCAATTTTATGCAACTCTTCACATATCAGGAGATCCAACAGACATCAACACATGGGTGTTTGACTGGATGATGCAAGCAACACACTACAAGGCTCCTGCCATTGAGCTCCTGCGTGAACTACCAGTGTCAATTCCCTCAGAGCAGGCCGTGAAGCTTTATGATGAACGTGAGCTGCCTAACAAGATGATGGAAGTCCTCATGAAGCCTTTGGCTAAGGGGTAACCACCAAGAACAACCTTCTTGATCCATGAGCTCAAATATGAACCCAGGACGGTTTACAAAATCCTCTGCAGCATTCTCGCGCCAATCAAGGGCCATGATGATGAAGAAGATGTCGTAGGCATCATGAAGAATATCCTCTTCAACATCATACATGGTATTCCAATCAACATCCATGACTTCTTCTTGAGGACTTTGGCCGACAATGCAATGTGTCCTTTTGACCACAAGATATATGCTCCATGGATTCATCAGAACAAGGTCAGGCATCAATTATCACGCTGATTTCAACAACCATGTTGGTTATATGCCTCCTATAAGGGTCAACAAGAAGACTTTCGAGCCTGTTGAAGGAAAAGGCAAGTCTGTCATTGATGAAGGCCGTAGGCCTCTTGATGGCCAGTTCAGAGATCCCGAAGCTTATTCTTCATGGGATGACACTGAGACTCACCCTCCAAGTCATGTTGCTCCTCGGGTGCTGAACACCAGCGAGCTTCTTCTCAGTATTCACCAGAAGGTGGATCAGAATCACAAGTGGGTCAAACACTAGTTCGGCGCCATTGTGAAAACCCTCAATGAAACGCAGAATGATGTGAAGCTTAACCACTATTATGTTCATGAGGTTTTTGATCGCACCTGGGCTACACTGGCTCATCTGAAGACTCCAGCAGAACTTGAAGAATTGGAGTTTGCATGAGACTTTGACTGGTTGTGGCCACCAAAGAAGAAATTCAGGCCAATTCCAGTTCCAGACCTTGAGGACAGTTCTTTCTCTTCATTCCGCACTGCTGAATCTGATGAAGAACAACAAGACACTGCCACCGGTCCAAGGAAGAAGACTGCTCCCAAGAATCCTCACGTGTCTTCATCAACTGCCAAGGAGTGAAAGTCTTCACGAGCGTTAGTCCTCAGTTTGTCCCTTTTTGTCACTTGATGACAAAGGGGGAGAAACTTGAGAGTTAGTCTTCATGCGGGATATTTTGGGGGCTTATAAACTATATTTAAGTTACAAACTCTTGGCTCTTTGGAAGTATTTTATGTAATGAGTTGTAACTTAAGCCTGATGGTACTCTCACACACTTTTGAACGTTTTTCTTCGCATGCTTATTCCTCCAAAATTTTATGCAAGCACGCTGGAATTCGTCAGATACCATTTGTCATCATGCATCCTAAATTTCTTCATACTATATGACATATGTATGCATGATTTACAAGACTCAGGGGGAGATCTCCATGATATAAATCATCAATGTGCATTTGCTGTGAAAAGCAAAATCCTCAAGATATGCACATCTTCAGGTGGAGTCTCTCTGAATCTTGATTTCAAATTCCTGAAATGAGTATTTACACTTCATATGTTTATTCCCGATGAAGCCTTAACCTAATTGTCATCAACCACCAAAAAGGGGGAGATTGTAAGTGCATCTAGTGCCCCTTAGTGATTTTGGTGGTTTGAAGACTTATAGGTTAAGTATCTAATGTGTTCTTGAGTGTCCACATGATCTATAAGTCGTTGAGGAGTTTGAAATATTCCATGAATATCGACCCCTAAAAATGTATATCTTCGGTTGAAGAAATTGGTCTGAAGCTGAAGATTTGAATCGCGAAGAATTTGCGATGAAATTGATATTCCTCATGAAGATATTGAAACTGAGGAATTCGGTGTGTCCTGAAGAAAATCATTCTGGAGACTTTGAAGCATGAAGATTTATTCTTTCTGTTTTGTTTTCTTCACACTTGAGTAATAGGAACACCGTACTGTTAAAGGGGGTCGAGGTAACACATTGGAAGGAATTTCCTCATGATGCTCAACCCAAGCATAATCCTACCAAAAGCCTCAAGTGAGGAATATGAGTGACATGAGGACTCTCACAGTTGAGGGTCCCGAACGTTTCGATAGCCACGCCACATCATTGGTCTTATCCACACGAACAGTCATATTATTTAACGGCATTAATGTCAAATCTTGTCGGGATGCTCCCAGGCTATAAATAGCCGTCCCCCACAATCATTAGCTGGTTGGCTGCTCCGTTAGAAACTGACACTTGTCATTAGAGCAACCCAAATTCCTGAGAGTCTTCGATAATAATTCATCAGTGAGGAAATACCCCAAACACCAAACCACAAACTGAGAACCAAGTGATTGAGCATCACTGAAGAAGTAGTTCCTGTGTGGGACTGAAGCCTTTTACCTTTGAGGACTGTGCATCCTCCAGACGGTTAGGCGTCGTGGTCTAGAGCAATCCAGCAGTCAATTGTGGATCGTCGGGTGACCAAGTTTGTGAGGGTTTGAAAGTCTGCCCTGAAGACTTACCACGAGTGTTGGGGGAGGACTATGTGTTCTCAGCCCAAGGAGAATACTCTAGGGACTGTGTGTCCCGGGACTGTGTGTCTTTTGGTTTCAATACCAAGCCGCTCCAAACTAGATGTACAACTGTCACAGCAGTTGGAACTGGGTCATCAACCACCGTCTTCGCTGTGAAACGGGTTCTATTTCCTCAACTCTTTATATTCCTCACATTATGTGTTGATGATTTCCACTGTCACTGTTTGAAGAATTTGCTGAAGACTTTCTCTGAAATTCCTCAACCCCAAATTCTTCATGCAAGTTAATCCTCATCTATTTTCTACGTGCGTGCATACTGTGCAAACTGTTTTCATATTCTTCATCCTGAAAAACTGCTGTAGTGAATCTTTGCACTCCTGATCCTTTACTGTTTCCGCTGTAAGTTAGTCATCAGTGAGGAATTTCCTCAAAAGGAATTTCCTCAGTGATGAAATTCTAAAAATCTCCTATTCACCCCCCTCTAGTCGATATAACGCACTTTCAGTTGTTCTGCTGCTGAAAGCCGCCCTGATTGTTATACTACTGGTTACCCTGGCCAGAATGCGGTCTGTCGCTATTATTGGAGCCGCCTTGCCCATGAGGGCCGAAACCAGGGAACCCGCCAAATGATCCTCCTTGTGATCCGCCAGGACCAAACTGACCCGAATGTCCATCACCGTCCCCCCTTGGTGTTCTCTGGACGCTTGTAGACAAATTCCTGCATAACAAAGCAGTTTTCCCAAGAGTAGTAGGACGGGGCATCCGGGGTACTGTGCTTAGGACAGGGTCCCTTGAGCATCTCCTCGTAATTATGTGCCTTTCTCCCACTAAATCCCGGATTTTGACCAGTATTCCAACGCTGGTTTCTTGGTCTGACACTGGTATTGGCAACAAAATCAGACACGCCATCTTGCTGCCTTCTCTTTCCTTGACATCCCTGGTTGCCATTACATCCCTGAGCTTGGAAACGACTCTTGGTCCCATCTCCTTTCTTGACTTCACTAGCTTTATCATCATCTGAGTTGGCATCCTTCGTGTCGTATGACTTGACATATCTAGTGAGGGTGTCCATCAACTCGCCCATATTCTGCACCTTCCGCTTAAGACGACCAAGCTTCAATACTAGAGGTTGAAAGTGACAGTTCTTCTCCAAGATCAGGATGGCTTGAGCCGTTGTGGTGCCATCCGATGAGTGGATAATGTCCACAACCTGCCGCGTCAAATGGTGCGCCGACTCATCCATCCGCTGAACACAATGTTGCAGATCCACGATCGTCATTGGGCGTTTGCAAGTTCCATGGAAGTTTTTAATGAATCGCTCCTTCAATTCTGCCAAAGTGTTGATGGAATTGGGCGGTAGATTTTTCAGCCACGTGCGAGTCGGTCCTTCAAACATCATCATAAAATATTTGGCGCATACTACATTGCTAGCATCGAGCATATCCATAGCAAGCTCGTAAGTCTCAATCCATGCACCTGGCTCAGGATCGAGTGTGTAATTGGGCACCTTGCGAGGGCCTTTAAAATCTTTGGGCATGCATTTGTTGCAAAGAGAAAACGACAAGCACGGGATGCCTATGTTCCTTCCTCCCGATTCACTGTACACAGGCACCGGATGGACGTACATCAGAAGCACCTGACCTGCCATCACCTCTGCCTCTGCTTGACGGGCGGCTCGGGCTGCATTCACAAGCGCGTGAGCGTTCAACATTGGCAGTCCGGGCGGGTTGGCTTGAGGCTGCTGTCGAGGATCCCTGCTGGAAACTGTCTGAGGATCGTCATGACGGCTCTTGGTATGACTAGTGTCGGGTGTGGAATGCAACCAATCACGACTGTAAGAAAATTGCGCCTATTGAACCACCGACGTCTTCAGCATCTCGATGGTGTTCCTTGCTTCCACCTCGATTAAGGTGTTTGCATGAATGGGGAGAGACTCCAAATTATGGGTTGCAGCCAACACGTTGTCCACGGGATTGCAGAAGTGACCCTGCGGTGTTTGAAAACACCGACCCGACGGCTGGTCCAGGGGAGGTTGGATCAGCTGATGAGTCTTCGGCGGCTGAGCCGGCTCCAGGAGTTGATAAGCATGTCAAGGCGGGTTATGATCCGCACTAGGCGTGTGTGGGCTATGAAATAAATGTGTGGGGTTAATATTGGCCGGGAAACGACTCTGATGCCTCCTATGATGCACCACATCGGAGGCGACTCGCCGACGCTCGAGCCGCCATGCCTCAGCCTTCAAATGTTCCACCTCTTTGTTAATTTGAACCTCCTGATTCGCCATCCGGGTGTTCTTAGCATCAATCTCACGCTGTATTTTAGCCATCTCTTCACGCAGTTTTGCCATCTCGGCATTGATCTCCTCCTGATTGTCAGCAGTAATGGTGACTGCCATGAGTTTTGACATCTCAACCATCAAATCCGCCATGGCCTGGGCCGGCATTTTTTCAAACCCGGTGGCTCCATTGGCGGCCGCCGCCTCTGGCTGATTCTGAGCCGGCGTTGCCCGAGCCATGTAGATGGCCACCTGGCGAGGTGGCTCTTGCGGACTTTCAAAGATCGCCGCCTCAGGAAAGCCCCCAAGCCTTTCCTCATAGAGAGGGCAGATCAAGTGTGTGTCCCCCATAGATGACTTGCCGTATGAATTGACAGGGGTTTCTCCATCAGTCGTCGGCTCATCCGCTAGGTTGACCCCCTACGTAAAGCCAACAAAGACGTGAAGCTGCCTGATCTCACACTCGACGGGTTGCGCGAACCGAGACGGCTCGATGATGTCGGTGTACATGTCCGTCTCGGGAACAGGCGCGCCGATCTTACCGATGAAGACGTGAATTTTTCCGTAGGGGACCTGATAACTAGATTCGATCGAGCCAACCTCGGGGCCCTAACTCGAATTGTTGACGTAGCACTTCCCACGGTGGCTCTTGGTCATGGGACCAGCCGTGTAGCTCCCGAACCCTGGAAGGGCTCCCTTTGAGAACTCAACTCCACCGTGCGCATGCCCCACAGTGGGCGCCAACTATCGTGGTTTTGTCACGACAGATGTCCTCGTGAAAGTACTTAGTAGTGGAGCCATCGCAACTATGTGGTGACTCAAAGGGGTTGATCGGGAATGAGAAACGAGTTTACCTAGGTTCGGCCCCTCCAATGGAGGTAAAATCCTACGTCCTGCTTCGTGTGTATTGATGAAGAAATTGATTACAAGGATGCGGATTCACCTGACCTAGCTCTCGATGGATTGTAACTTAAGTCTACCAGCCCTAAAGACTCGCCTTTATATACAGGTCGAGACCCTTAGGTTTACAAGAGTCCGGGTCACATTATGATCCGTGACCTGTTATGTGTCTAACTTGCCTTGCTCCTTGAGCAAGGAAACTCCTGGCGACCTTCTCCCTTGTGGGCCATGACCCGCCATCTTCGTGTCTTGGGCCGCTGCTGGCTCCCGTTGGTAGACCGCCTTGCGCCTCCCGCTTTGTAGGTCAAGGCCCATCTTGAGTAGGAACGTTGAGCCGTCACCGTCTTGATCCGGCCTCTTAGGCCGGGTCATATGGTGGGATAATATCCCCAACACTTGGTTTGAGAGATAAACATACCTTCTCTCGATTGGTTGATTTGCAATCCAAGGAAGAATTTTAGCTCACACATCATAGGCATATCATACTTATCTGACATAAACCTTCCAAACTTTTCACTAAAATGTGGGTTAGCAGAACCAAAGATAATATCATCCACATGTATTTGGCATACAAATAGTTCACCATTAACTCTTATAGTGAAGAAGGTTGCATCAGTTTTTCCAATCTCAAAACCCTTTTCAATGAGAAACTCCGTTGGGCATTTGTACCAAGCTCTAGGGGCTTGATTAAGACCAATGCCAAGTTTACTAGATCGACAAATGCCAATGTTTCCAATTTAACAAATGAAAATTTACCCAATACGATGGATGCAAATCTAAACTTATTGGATGTACTAAGCACACGGGTCATCATATATAACTGTTTGCGATGATGTAATGAAAAAAATCTTTCACACCAAAGTTTGGGTTGGCTTAGTAGCAAAGGAACCATTGTCCTCGGTCTGCATGTGCTACCTCCTAGCCAATATAGAGTGCGATGCATGGCACCACGTAAATGGTTGATAAAACGTTCATGATTTATAAATAATATGCATGTTTGTGATGGTAACGTGACAACTTTTTTTGTTCCAAAATGCCTTTGTTGGCTATTAATAATGTTTGTGCCTTATCTCAAAGTGAACACGAAAAATACCACAACATATTTGTGCTATATGAAGAGGACCTGCCCAACATAGACACAACATATTTGTGCTATCGGAACCACGTAGCTTATTCTGAGAAAAGCTCACGTTTGTAAGAGGCCTTTGCCAGAACATGTCTAGGTTTCTTTTTACGGTGACATAGGTGTGCCTTGTCAAGACACCAAGACAAGTTTCATGAATTTATGACGAGTTTTGTATTTACGAGAATTTAAAAAGCAAGTTTCTCGATGTTTAGGTCAATCCAAGATGCTCAGATGTTTGAAGTTCATTCCAATTTTTGCATCGGAACTAACACATGCATCGAGATACACAAATATTATTTTTGAACCGATTTTGGTGCACTGGACCTTCTGATTGAGATCAATTTTGAACTATGCACATTAAATGCACAAAAAACTGAATTAATGTATTAAAAAGTGAGATGATCCCTTAACTTACTCTTTTTTTTGCACTTTGCAACTATTTGTCTATATTGTTTCTACAAAAAATTGAGGAGAGCAGAGGCATCAGATGTTGTTTCACCCGCAAATGTGACATACATAATGTTCCCTATCGAAATCACAAAGCCTCTTCTCATAAGCTCTCGTTTGTAAGAGGCTTTGTGCAAGAACATGTTCAAGTTGGACAATTTTTTACCACGACATATGTATGCCCTTGTCATGAAACCATGCCAAGTTTCATGAATTTCTGACGAGTTTTGAATTTACATGAATTGGAAAACCAAATTTCTCAATGTTTGCGGTCGAGCCAAGTTACTCAGATATTCCAAATTCATCCCCATTTCTTGCATGGGACCTAAACATACATCCATAGACCCGTATATGATTTTTTAACCAATTTTCGTGCACTCGACCTTGTGATTATAGTCAAATTTGAATTATGCACATTAAATGGCTAGAAAACTCGGTTAATGTATTAAATAGGCCAAACAAACCCTGAAACATTTCATAGTTTAGCGCGAGACTCATGTTGGTCTATGGTGACTCTAGAAATAAATTTAAGGCGAGAAGACACACCAGATGGTGTTTCACACCTACAATATGAACGTTCCCTATCGGAACCACATGGATTTCTTGTGAGAATCTCTAGTTTGTAAGAGGCTTGTGCCAAAACCTGTCTAAAATTGGGCATTTTTTTAACACAACACACAAGAGGGCAAGGTCATGACACCATGCCCAAGTTTCATGAATTTCTGATGAGGTTTTGATTTGCATGAATTTATAAACCAAGTTTCCCAATGTTTGTGTCCGTTGCAAGATGCTGAGATGCTTGAACTTCAAACCCATTTCTTGCGTGGGACCTAAACATGCATCCAAGGAAACATATATGATTTTCAACCTATTTCATGTGCTGGACCTTGTAATTGTAGTTTAAATTTGAGTTATCCACATTAAATGTCTAGAAAACTCAATTAATGTATTAAAAAGGCCAAATGAACCCTAGAAAATTTCATAGTTTAGCACGACAGTCATGTTGCTCTATGGTGACTATAGAAATAAATTCAAGGCGAGAAGAGACAGTGGATGTTTTTTCGCACATAAAAGGTGAACATTCCCTATCGGAACCACATGGCTTGCTTGTGAGAATATCCGGTTTGTAATAGGCTTGTTCCAAAACTTGTTCAAATTTGGCAAATTTTTACCACCACACACAACAGGGCAAGGTCATGACACCATGCCCAAAATTCATGAATTTCCGACGAGGTTGGATTTGCATGAAATTGAAAACCAAGTTTCCCAATGTTTGCGACTCTTCTAAGACGCTGAGATGTTTGAAGTTCATTCCCATTTCTTGTGTGGGACCTAAACATGCATCCAAGGAAACATTTATGATTTATCAACCTATTTTCATGCCTTGGGCCTTGTGGCTGTAGTTTAAATTTGAATTACGCACATTAAATGCCTAGAAAATCCAATTAATTTATTAAAAAGGCCAAACGAAGAGTGGAAAATTTCATAGTTTAGCACAACACTCATGTTGCTCTAATGTGACTTTAGAAATAAATTCAAGGCAAGAAGAGACATCGGATGTAGTTTCGCACATAAAACGTGAACGTTCCCTATCGGAACCACATGGCTTTCTTGTGTGAGTCTCCGGTTTGTAAGAGGCTTATGCCAAAACTTGTCCAAAATTTGGCAAAAAAATTATTAGAACACAACAACATGGCAAGGTCATGTCACCATGCCAAAGTTTCATGAATTTTTTACGAGGTATGGATTTGCGCGAATTCAAAAACTAAATTTCCCAATGTTTGCAGTCGTTCCAAGATGCTCAGATGTTTGAAATTCATTCCCATTTCTTGAATGGGACCTAAACATGCATCCAAAGAAACATTTATGACTTTTCAACCTATTGTCATGCACTAGACCTTGTAATTGTAGTTTAAATTTGAATTATGCACATTAAATTCCTAGAAAATTTCAAGGCGAGAAGAGACACTGGATGGTGTTTCACACCTAAAAGGTGAACGTTCCCTATCGGAACCACATGGCTTTCTTGTGAGAATGTTCGGTCTGTAAGAGGCTTGTGCCAAAACTTGTCTAAAATTGTGCAATTTTCTTACCACAACACACAACAGGGCAAGGTCATGACACCATGCCCAAGTTTCATGAATTATTGATGAGGTTTTGATTTGCACAAATTTGGAAACCAACTTTCCCAATGTTTCCGTCTGTTCCAAGATGCTGAGATGTTTGAAATTCATTCCCATTTCTTGCCTGGGACCTAAACATGCATCCAAGGAAACATATATGATTTTCAACCTAGTTTCATACGCTGAACCTTGTCATTGTTGTTTAAATTTGAATTATCCACATTTAATGTCTAGAAAACTCAATTAATGTATTAAAAAGGCCAAATGAATCCTGGAAAATTTCATAGTTTAGCACGATAGTCATGTTGCTCTATGGTGACTCTAGAAAGAAATTCAAGGTGAGAAGAGACAATGGATGTTGTTTCATACATAAAAGGTGAATGTTCCCTATTGGAACCACATGGCTTCTTGTGAGAATCTTCAGTTTGTAAGAGGTTTGTGCCAAAACTTGTCCCAAATTGGGATTTGTTTTACCACAACACACATTAGCCATGACATGACACCATGCAAAGTTTAGTAAATTTCCGACGATATTTTGGATTTACTAGAATGTGAAACAAATTGATTCTCAATGTCTATAGTTGAGCCAAAATACCGATAGGTTTGAAATTCATGTACATCTCTTGCATGGGACCAAAACATGTATGTAGTGACACATATATGATTTTCAACCCATCCAGGTGCCTCTAGTTAGCATGTGCTTAACTATAATTCATATATGAACTATGCACATGAAATGTCTAAAAACTCTTTAAATGTTTAAAAAGCCTTAAACAACTCGAAATAATTCCATATTTAAAAGACACTCGTATAGTTGCACGTTCTTTACAGATAAATGTTAGGCCAATCCAAGCACCTTCAATTGCCTATGTAACCTCATTTTTTGTTTCAAAATAATATGAAAATAAAGTACATCACAAACAGTTCTTGATCATGAAACATGTGTGATGTGGCATAAAATATCTTGGGACAATACCCATATATATGGCTATTGCCGGAAGCTTCATTGGCTACTGTCCACCAACGGCACGTCAACCAGAGAGTCACACTTGCTCCCCAAGACCACTATATTGTTCAAGCGTCACACGTGATAGATGGGGACATGGATCCGCATCGTGAATGCAACTTCGGTGACCCATTCCGCCCCGAGCGCGACTGCATTGGCCATGAGCGCGCTCACAACATCCCTGGGCATGTCCGCAATCTCCGACATGGCGGTTGTAGCCGCCAAAAGGGTAACTGATGTAGCTGAGATGGCGGCAGCAACATCCGCGACCAAGATAGAAAATGGCGAGATCGGCACAACAACTGCCCGTTCATCAGCAGCCGTCATAGCCCTGATGGCGGCTGCCCACGCCTATGTCGAGGCCGCACACGCACAGCTTGTGTCGGTCACCGCACAAATAGCAGCAGCCTTCTCCAACACTGGTCGGCGACCTATGTCCAAAGAGTTGGCAATCGCCGAGAGCGCTTGGGCACCCGTCCATTCATCGACAGCCTCCCTACCCAAGATGGAGGCCGTTAACACCCATACCACGACCGCCCACACCTAGCTCGTGGCGGCCTTTTCCAAAGAGATGGCGGACTCGGAATGTGAGATGCTTACGGATATTGTGGCAATCGATGCCATGGAACCCCGTCCCCTGGAGGTCGTCGAGCGCGAGCTGGTCATGGAGGATGCGGCGGAGATCCACGAGCGTCGCGCACAAAATTAGTTTTTGTTTAGAGCAATGTTCTTTTGTTAGAGTAATGTTAAGTTCAACCAGCTCTGTTTAATTGCTCGATTAAGTAAGTGCGGGTTGTCATGTAGGCTCTTTTGTGTAGTACCCAAATAAGCAATTGATGTAAAATTATGAAACAACATGGATGACCATTGTAACCAAGGAAATTCGGACCAAAATTTGTTGCCATATGCCCACACAGTTCTGAATAATGGACTTTGTCCGATGATACTTTCCGCGCTAGTTTTTTGTTGCACCGAACAAAAAATTTGGGATACAGTGGAAATATCTGCCTCCCTCACCCCCGGTACCAATCAAAAAAATTCACGTTTGAGCTTATCACACACAGGGTATAGCGCACGATTCGTTTGTGATGTGTAGATATCGCAAACTATTTTGAACAATTTGCATCTTCAAGCTCGTCACACACGGGGGTACTGTGCACGCTTCATTTGTGATGTATACATGTCGCAAATTGTTCTGAAAATTTGCACGCTCAAGCTCATCACACACGGGGCTGAAACGAATGAAAATTTTGGGCTACCGTGGAAATATCTACCTACTTCACCCCCTGGTACCAATCAAAAGCCACATTTCCCCCCTTTTCCTCGTTGCTTTCATATAGTTCTAACCTTGACTTCTTGCTTGCAGCGTCGCCTCCTCGCCGGTGACGCTCCTTCCTACTCCTCGGCCTCCTCCATATAGTCATGTAATCCACACCTACCCAATACCCCCTCTCTCCCACCCCTCCCCCTTCATCCCACATGACCCAACCGCGTGCGTGAGACCTTTCACCCAAAATCACCGCCGAAAGCCATGGCGTACACAGTTTAGCTAATATCTCAGGGGAGCATTTGGCAGCGGATAAACAAATCATGGTTGCACACGCGGATGAAGTAGCGATGGATGCCATGCATGCCGACCCCCCAGATCTTGTTATACCACCTTGGTGTTGAGGCTACCATCGATGCCTCACGCACGGACGCTGATACGTCTCCAACGTATCTATAATTTTTGCCTATTCCATGTTGTTATATTATCATTCTTGGATGTTTTACAATCATTTTACTACAACTTTATATTATTTTTTGGTACTAACCTATGAATGGATGCTAAATTGCACAAGGTTTTTTTCACACTTTGATTTGTAGGAATTAATTAGAAATTGTCGAAAAAACGCAAAAGGAGCCTCGTTGGAGGACTCTAACTCTCGTGAAATGTGTCCACAAATAGTTCTTATAGATCGTAAGTTTTGCCCCCGTAGACGGTGTCAAATGGAAAAATCTCAAACCAGGAAAGTGTGGGGAATTTTATGGAAATGATTATGGACTACAAATTCGTCCAAACCGGAGTTCGTATGCAATCTGGAGACTCGTTTTACTGAAGGTAAACGTTTCTGGCCGGTGCGCCGGCCAAACCATTCGGCCGGCCGCACGCGACCCGCGCACGACCCGCTGATTTGGCATGCAACTTTTTTCGTCTAAATTTGTTGCAACCAGCGTTCATATTTGCTACAAGCGTTTTTTATTTGCTATTTTGTCGAGTAAAAAAGTTGCATATATGTTTGCTTGCAACTCCGGTTCGTCGGATTTTTCGTTACAATCGGTGTTTTTTTACTTCTGCTACAACCGTGTTAATTTTTGCTACAACCAGCATCATTTTTTGCTGCAACCGTTCAGTACAAATTTGCATCCACGTTCGTGAGAGTTGCAACCTGAGTTCACTGGGTTGCTTCGCTACAACCCTCCTTTTGTTTTGTTTCCATGCATCATCGGCATCGTTTTTTTTCTACGATCACGTTGATATTTTTCTGCTACAATCATATTTTTCTTGCAACAATATAAAAATTTGTAGCATCGTGGTCAAAATTTGCTGCATTGACGAATATTTGTTGCATGCATAGATCTAACGGTGCGGACGCGCGGCGGATGACGGATCGTGCGGCCCGCGCGCGGCCGGTCGAAAGATTCGACTGGCGCGCCGGCGCAGAGCACTGCCTTTTACTGAAAGAAAATATCTGATTACGGGATCACGAGAATTGTTGACGTGATTGAGTCCAACTCTTAACATATCTGATATATTCGGCCAAGCCACGACTTTGGAGACTCATTAGAGTTGTGGGGAGCCCCAAGGAAGGTTCTAGAGGTGTCTGAGAGCCATTGGATTAAGGGTCCATCCATCAAAGGGTCATAGAGCACCACAGAGGCACATATAAGGAGAGAAAAAACTTAATTTTGAGAGTTTCACCGCCGCAAGCCTCCAGAGCCACGAAAAACCAATTGGGAGCCCGTTCCTGCATCCTTTCAGAGGGGAAAACCATCACCAGAGGCCATCTTCATCATCCTGGCGGTCTCCATGACGAGGAGGGAGTAGTTCACCCTCGGGGTTGAGGGTATGTACGCGTAGCTATGTGTTTGATATCTCTCTCTCTCTCGTGTTCTTGAGATGACATGATCTTGATGTATCGCTAGTTTTATTAATATAGATAAATCATATGGAGTTTTTCCCTCTCTATCTTCTTGTGATGAACTGAGTTTTCCCTTTGAAGTTTTCTTACCGGATTGAGTTTTTAAGGATTTGAGAACACTTGATGTATGTCTTGCGATGGGATATCTATGGTGACAGATGTTCTATTGATCCATTTGATGTATGTTTTGGTGATCAACTTGTGGGTTCCATGACCTTGGGAATCTATGCATAGGGGTTGGCACATGTTTTCGTCTTGACTTTCCGGTAGAAACTTTGGGGCTCTCTTTGAAGTTCTTTGTGTTGGATTAAACATGATGAATCTGAAACTATGTGATGCATATCGTATAATCATGCCCATGGGTACTTGTGGTGACATTGGAGTATCTAGGTGACATTAGGGTTTTGGTTGATGTGTATCTTAAGGTGTTATTTTAGTATGAACTCTAGGGTTGTTCATGACACTTATAGGGATAGCTCATAAGATTGATTAGAAAAGATAACTTTGAGGTGGTTTCATACCCTACAATAATTTCTTCGTTTGTTCTCCTCTATTTGTGACTTTGGAGTGAACTCTTTGTCGCACGTGAGGGATTTATATATGATTCAACTATGTTAGTATTGTTAGGAGAACTTGCACTAGTGATAGTATTGTTGGGAGAACTTGCACTAGTGAAAGTATTGACCCTAGGCCTTGTTTCCAAGCATTTACACAACATTTTGCTCATTGTTTACTATTTGTTACCTTGCTGTTTTTATATTTTCATATGACAAAAACCTATATCTACCATCCATATTACCCTTGTATCACCATCTCTTCGCCGAACTAATGCACCTATACAATTTACCATTGTATTAGGTGTGTTGGGGACACAAGAGACTCTTTGTTATTTGATTGCAGGGTTGCTTGAGAGAGACCATCTTCATCCTAAGCCTCCCACGGATTGATAAACCTTAGGTCATCCACTTGAGGGAAACTTGCTATTGTCCTACAAAACTCTGTGCTTGATGGCCCAACACGAGTCTACAAGAAGAAGGTTGTGTAGTAGACATCAAGCTCTTTCCTAGCGCCATTGTCGGGAGGTTAGGTAAGCGGCACTCACATCCCGTCAACAAAGCTCTTTTCTGGCGTCGTTGTCGGGGAGGTGAGTCTTGAAGGTATATCTTTAGATCTTGCAATGAAATATTTTAGTTTCTTGTTTTTCACTAGTTTGGTTTTATAAAAGAAAACTACAAAAAAATGGAATTGAAGTTTCCTCATATGATTCATCTTTTCAATGTCTTTCCTGAAAATGATGGAAAGGAAAATTGTGCTCGAGTGTTAGAAGAAGAAGTTATTAAAATGTTTGGCACTAAATCTTTGTATGATGAGCATGATTGCAATGTTGATAGTATGAATTTCTTGAATATTCATGAAGCTAATGATATGCAAAGCCACAAGCTTGGGGATGCTATGTTTGATGAAGATGATATGTTTAGTCCCCCAAGTTTTGATGAGAAAATTTATTATTATGAAAGCATGCCTCCTATTTATGATGATTATTGTGATGACATGTATTCTATAAAGAATAATGATAACCATGAAACTTGTCATCATGATTTTTATTTTCAATTGGATTATGCTTCAAATGATAGTTATTTTGTTGTGTTTGCTCCCACTACTATTGAAGTGAATAAATTTTCTTATGTGATGAGTTGTAAAATTTCTATGCTTGTATATCATGAAAAGAATGATTTATGTGCTGGTTATATTGTGTAATTCCTTCATGATGCTACTGAAAATTATTATGAGGGGGGAACATATGCTTGTAGGAATTGCAATAATATCAAGTTTCCTCTCTATGTGTTCAAAGTTTCGAAGTTATGCTTGTTTTTCCTTCCTATGCTAGTTGATTCTTGATCTCATAAATTGTTTGTTCACAAAATCTGTTGGAGAACGTTGCATGGGAAACAAAAAAAATTCCTACGCACATGAAGACCTATCAACCGAGAACTATGTAGACATGCCCTGAGGCACTCCTCGGTCAATATCCAACAGCGGGACCTGGATGCCCATATTGGATACTACATATTCTACGAAGATATTATCGGTTAAAGCTTGGTGTCAAGGATTCATATAATCTCGTATGTCATTCCCTTTGTCCTTCGGTATATTACATGCCCGAGATTCGATCGTCGGTATCCGCATACCTATTTCAATCTCGTTACCCGCAAGTCTCTTTACTCGTTTCGTAATACAAGATCCCGTGACTTACACTTAGTCACATTTCTTGCAAGGCTTGTGTGTGATGTTGTATTACTGAGTGGGCCCCGAGATACCTCTCCATCACACGGAGTGACAAATCCCAGTCTTGATCCATACTAACTCAATGGACACCTTCGGAGATACCTATAGAGTACCTTTATAGTCACCCAGTTACGTTGTGACGTTTGATACACACAAGGTATTCCTCCGGCGCCAGTGAGTTATATGATCTCATGGTCATAGGAACAAATACTTGACACGCAGAAAACAATAGCAATAAAACGACACGATCAATATGCTACGTTCATAGTTTGGGTCTTGTCCATCACATGATTCTCCTAATGATGTGATCCCATTATCAAGTGACAACACTTGCCTATGGCCAGGAAACCTTGACCATCTTTGATCAACGAACTAGTCAACTAGACGCTCACTAGGGATAGTTTGTTGTCTACGTATCCACACATGTATTTGAGTTTCCAATCAATACAATTCTAGCATGGATAATAAACGATTATTATGAACAAGGAAATATAATAATAACTAATTTATTATTGCCTCTAGGGCATATTTCCAACAAAATCCCTATGCATAGGAAGTGGGTTAGACTTAGATGTGCTTGTCATGAGATTCATGATGCTCTTTTGCATGTTATAATTATTATTCCTATCTGAGCATCATTGAAATCATCATGCCTTTTGGGATAGTGTGGATGATAGTTGAGTTAATTCTGTGCAAAAACAGAAACTTTTGCTCTCAGTCCAGGAATTTTGTAAATTCACTAGAACGTGATTTTGATCTGAACTTTTTACACATAATTTATATACAAATTTCCAGGATTGTCCTAATTGTTCAGAACTTTTAGAGACAATAAGTATGGTTACACTACAGATCTTCATAGACTGTTCTGTTTTTGATAGATTCTGTTTTGCATGCATAGTTTGCTTGTTTTAGTGTTCACATAGCTTATATTCAGTTATATAAATTATGGGAATAGTAGAATACAGTAGGTATGATGTGGGAATAATTATGAATCTTGTCTTGAAAGTACCTAAGTGAATGATCATTATTTATTATACTAATCCATCTCACGAAGTTCCGTTAAGTTTTGTATGATTGAAGTTTTCAAGTTTTGGATGAGACACCAATATGAGGAGAATAAGGAGTGATAAGAACCTAATCTTGGGGATTACCAAGGCACCTCCAAGGTAATATCGAAGAATAATCAAGCGCCTAAGCTTGGGGATTCCCTGGAAGGCATCCCCTCTTTCGTCTTCAACATTATTGGTATATCTTACTTGGACCTATATTTTTATTCATCACATAATATGAGTTTTGCTTGGAACGTAATTATATTTTGTTGTTCTCTATTAGGTGTTATTTATAATCTTGTTTTTCAATAAAAAGTTCCAAGAATTGCATTAGGATGCTTGCATTGCATGCTTTGATTGGTGTTGTGTAAAAACAGAAACAGGTGTTGTAGTATTTGAATTTTCATATTTTACTAGAACATGGATAGTTTCTGAAATTTTTACATAGGGTTTTCATATAAATTTTATAGCATGTCTGTGATACGTCCCAAACGTATCTATAATTTTTGATGGTTTCATGCTACTTTTATGCTTTTGATAATTGTTTTTATATTAAGTTTATGATTTATTTTGACAAACCTATTAATAGTTGTAAAAGTGCACAATGTTATTTTTTTTACACTTTTATTTGTAGGAACTATCAAAAATAGAAGAGGAAACCTTGTTGGAATCAAATTGGGACTTTCCTGAAATCTGTTTGAGAACTCCTTTTAAAGATAGTGTGGGGAATTTTATGTTGATAATTCTAGACATACAATTCGGCCCATTTGGAGTTTGGAAGCTCCAGGAAAGCCCGTTTTACTAGAGGACAAATATCTGATTACGGGATTACGGGAATCGGCGACCTGATTGAGTCCAACTCTTACCATATTTGATAGATTCGGCCAAGCCACGACTTTGGGACCTCATTAGGGCTGAGAGCGTCCTAGGAAGGTTCTAGAGGTGCCCAAGAGCCCTTGGATCAAAGGGGCATTGATACGTCTCCAACGTATCTACTTTTCCAAACTCTTTTGCCCTTGTTTTGGACTATAATTTGCATGATTTGAATGGAACTAACCTGGACTGACGTTGTTTCCAGCAGAATTGCCTTGGTGTTATTTTTGTGCAGAAATCAAAGTTCTCCAAACGTCCTGAAAATTTACGGGAGCAGTTTTGGAAAATATCAAAAATATCTGCGCCAAGTTCCACCTCAGTGGGTGGGCCAGTGGGCCACAAGCCCCTGCTCCGCCACCACCCCCTGGTGGCGGTGGGCAGGCTTGTGGGGCCCACAGGCACCTTCCGCCCCGAACTCCAGCTCTATAAGTTGTCTTTCATCCTAGAAAAAATAAAAAGAGAAGTTTTCGTCGCATTTGCGATACGGAGGCGCCGCCACCACCTGTTCTTCATCTGGAGGGCACATCTGGAGTCCGTCTTGGGCTCCGGAGAGGGGAAATCGTTGCCATCGTCTTCATCAACCTTCTTCCCTCTCCAATTCCATGAAGCTCTTCGTTGTTCGTGAGTAATCTATTCGTAGGATCGCTTGGCAGTGATGAGTAGGATGAGATCTATCATGTAATCGAGTTAGTTTTGATGGGGATTGATCCCTAGTATCCACTATGTTCTGAGATTGATGTTGCTACTACTTTGCCATGCTTAATGCTTGTCACTAGGGCCCTAGTGCCATGATTTTAGATCTGAAATTATTATGTTGCCACCAATATATGCGTGCTTTAGATCTGATCTTGCAAGTTGTAGTTACCTACTATGTGTTATGATCCGGCAACCCCGGAGTGACAATAACCGGAACCACTCCCGGTGATGAACATAGTTTGAGGAGTTCATGTGTTCACCAAGTGCTAATGCGTTGGTCCGGTTCTTTATTAAAAGGAGAACCTTAATATCCCGTAGTTTCCTTTTGGACCTCGCTGCCACGGGAGGGATGGACAATAGATGTCATGCAAGTTCTTTTCCCTAAGCACGTATGACGACACACGGAATGTATGCCTACATCACATTGACGAACGGGAGCTAGCCACATATCTCTCCGTGTTATAGCTGTTGCATGATGAATATCATCCAAACAAATCACCGACCCATTGCCTATGAGTTTGTACTACTGTTGCTACTGATGTTACTTGTCTTGCTCTGCTGCTGCTACTACTGTTGCTACTGCTATTACTTGTCTTGCTCTGCTGCTACTGCTGCTACTACTGTCCCTTGCTAGTGTTGCTACATGCTACTGCTGTCACTACTGTTGTTCCTTGCCACTGCTATTGCTCGTTACACTGCCGTTACTCATTACTTTGCTGTTACTACTGTGCTTGCAAATACTAATCTTTTAGGTGTGGTTGAATCCGACAAATTCAGCTGGTAATACTTGAGAGTATACTCTCACCTCCTGACTGGCTAACCTACAAATTTGGGTCAAATACTCTACCCTCAAAAACTGCTGCGAACCCACGCGCTGGTGGGCCATCAACAACATTCTTCCAGTTTCATTGCCGGAGAGTGCTAGGAGCATTCTTCTGGTGTTGTTGTAGGAGAAGGTTCGTTGTCATAAGCATTCGTCTAGCTAACAATAGAGATTGCAGGATCAGCACTTTTCCGGCACTATTGTTGGGGAAGCATAGCTGACGTTAGCATTTTTCTGGCGCCGTTGCCGGGAAGGTATTGCTATATTCTCTGAGTCACTTGGGATTTATATCTACTGATCACTATGAAGAATCTGAAGGATCCGAAGACCAAAGTCTTGCCCCCAACTATGAGGGGAGGTAAGGAATTGCCATCTAACTCTGCACTTGATTCACCTTCAGTTATGAGTAAGTTTGCGACATCACCTCCTGCTAGAAATCTTGATATGTCACTTGTGCTTGATGCTTGTGATACTACTGCTAGAGATGCTATGCTTGATACTATGCCTGATGCTGCTTTGCCTGATACTTCTAGAGATGTTATGCTTGATACTATGCCTGATGATACTATGCTTGATACTATGCCTGATACTGCTAGAGAAGCTATGCTTGATACTGCTTTGCCTGATGATGCTAGAGATGCTATTTTGCCTGATAATGCTACGCTTGATACTGCTAGAGATACTCCTTTGCCTGATGTTCCACTAGGAGTGTTCCTTGATGCTCATATTGCTAGAGTTACTGCCAATGCTCGTGATGCTTCTGAAACTACCGATACTATTGAGATAGAACTTGCTTTTGCTCCTGCTAGATCTAGCTCTCCTAGATATGAATTGCCTGATATACCTGAGGGTTACGTTATGGAGGGAGAGATAGCTGAGGATTTTCTTGCGTGTAAGGATGCCTATGACGCTGAGAAATTAATTCTCAAGTGGAAGGAAAAATCTCGGGAAGTTAGGATGAAAAATGATCCGAAGTTTGCCACTTCGCCTATCTTTGTCACCGATAAGGATTATGAATTCTCTGTCGACCCTGAGATAATCTCTCTAGTCGAATATGATCCTTTTCACGGTTATGAGTCTGAGACGGTCATAGCCCATCTTGCCAAACTATCCGAGATAGCCCACCTTTTCACTAATGAGGAGAAGATCCGCCACTACTATATCCTTAAGTTGTTTCCTTTCTCTCTAAAGGATGATGCTAAAGTCTGGTTCACCTCTCTTGCTCCTCGATGTGTGCGTAGTCCCCAGGAGATGGTCTATTACTTCTGTGAGAAATATTTCCCTGCCCATAAGAAGCAAGCTGCCTTGCAGGAAATATACAACTTTGCTCAACTCCAAGAAGAGAGTCTTCCACAAGCTTGGGGGAGGCTCGTCCAGCTACAGAATGCTTTGCCTGATCACCCTCTTAAGAAGAACGAGATACTTGATATCCTCTATAACGGACTTACCGATGCCTCTAGAGAGCACCTAGATAGTTGTGCCGGTTGTGTTTTGAGGGAACGAACTGTAGAACAAGCTGAGACTCTACTGAATAACCTCTTTATCAACGATAATGCTTGGACTATTCCTGAAAGTGCGTTATATCGACTAGAGGGGGTGAATAGGAGATTTTTAGAATTTCATCACTGAGGAAATTCCTTTTGAGGAAATTCCTCACTGATGACTAACTTACAGCGGAAACAGTTAAGGATCAGTTGTGCAATCGTTCACAACAGCAGTATTACAGAGTGAAGATTATGAAAACAGATTGCACAGCAAGCAGGCACGCAGAATACAGATGTTGATTTACTCAAGTGAAGAATTTGGGGTTGAGGAAATTCAGAGAAATTCTTCAGCAAATTCTTCAAACAGTCATAGTGAAAGTCATCAACACATAATACAGAGAATGTAAAGAGTTGAGGAATTAGAACCCGATTCTTGGTGAAGACTGTTGTTGATGACCCAGTTCCAACTGCTGTGACAGTTGTACATCTGGTTTGGAGCGGCTTGGTATTTAAACCAAAGGACACCCAGTCCCGGGACACACAGTCCCTACCGTATTCTCCTTGAGCTAAGGACACACAGTCCTCGCCCAACACTCGTGGTAAGTCTTCAGGGCAAACTTCCAAACCCTCACAAACTCGGTCACCCGACGATCCACAATTGACTGCTGGATTGCTCTAGACCATGACGCCTAACCGTCTGGAGGATGCACAGTCCTCAAAGGTAAAAGGCTTCAGTCCCACACAGGAACAACTTCTTCAGTGATGCTCAATCACTAGGTTTGGTTTGTGGTTTCGGTGGGTGGTGTATTTCCTCACTGATGATTTACTCTCGACAACTCTGAGGAATTGGGTTGCTCTTATGACAAGTGTCACTTTCTAACGGAGCAGCCAACCAGCTAGTGGTTGTGGGGGGCGGCTATTTATAGCCTGGGAGCATCCCGACATGATTTGACATTAATGCCCTTAAATAATATGACCGTTGGAGTGGATAAGACCAGTGACTTGGCATGGCTATCGAAACGGTCGGGACTTTCAACTATGAGAGTCCTCATGTCACTCATATTCCTCACTTGAGGCTTTTGGTAGGATTTGGCTTGGGTTGAGCATCATGAGGAAATTCATTCCATAGCGTTACTTTGACCCCCTTTAACAGTACGTGTTCCTATTCATCAAAAGCGAAGAAAGTAAAACAGAAAGCGAAAATCTTCAAGCTTCAATTTCTTCAGAACGATTTTCTTCAGGAACCACCGATCTTCTCAATATCAATATCTTCATGAGGAATATCAATTTCATCGCAAATTCTTCGCGATTCATTTCTTCAGCTTCAGACCAATTTCTTCAACTGAAGACATATATTTTTAGGGGTCGATATTCTTCAAATATCTCAAACTCCTCAATGACTTATAGATCCTGCGTACACTTAAAAACACATTAGATACTTAACCTATAAGTCTTCAAAGCACCAAAATCACTAAGGGGCACTAGATGCACTTACAATTCCCGAACCACCTCCTAAGCCAACTCCTAAGAAAATAGGTATTCTATTCCTCAGTCCCGAAGATATGCAAGAAGCCAAGAAATCTATGCAAGAGAAAGGCATTAGATCTGAAGATGTCAAAAATCTACCACCTATCGAAGAGATCCACGGTCTCGATAACCGGATACAGGTAGTGGAAGTGAATTCTCTGCGTAGGTTTGATGAGAGTTATATTCCTTTTGATAAACCTGTAGCCTATGCTTTGAAGAATTTGACAACTTTGTTGCCAAACAACAGAGTTTCAATGATTATGTTAGCATACATTTGGAACAAAGTACTCGTATGCTTAGCCATCTAAGTGCTTGTGTAAACAGAAATGTCAATGCTCTGAAGCTTCTGAGTAAACATGCCTCTATGATTACTACTCAGGTAGAACAAGTACTTAAAGCTCAGAATGACTTGCTCAATGAATTAAATGACAACTCTGTCAGAGTCATTACTAGAGGAGGCAAAATGACTCAGGAACCTTTGTATCATGAAGGTCATCCTAAGAGAATTGATCAAGATTCTCAAGGAATCAATGCTGATACACCTAGTCATCTTAAGGAGAAGAAGAAGGGTGATAGAAACTTGCAAACTTGAAAAATTCACAACACGAAACTCAATAGAAAACTCATGAGATCCGTTAGTATAAGAAAAATAAATCACTACTTTAGGTACTGTTATGAACCCATTCTTTATTTATATTGATGTAATATTTACTGTATTACAAATTCTCCATGGTTCATACCCCCCGATACAACCCATAGATTTATCAAAATAAGCAAACAACACAAAGAAAACAGAATCTGTCAAAAACAAAATAGTCTATAGCAATCTATTTACTTCGAATACTTGTGTAACTTAAAAAAAAATCTAAAAAATAGCACAATCTAGGAAATTTGTAAATAAATCTTGTGTAAAACATTCAGATCAAAATCATGTTCGAGTGAATTTACAAAATTCCTGGACTGAGATTAAAAGTTTCTGTTTTTCAGCAAAATCAACTTGCAAACACCGTAGACCATCCCAAAGGTCTTACTTGGCTCAAACACTAACTAAAAGAACAAAACACAATTATTACAGAGGTAATAATGTGTGAAGCACTCAAAAATAGAAGCAAAAACAAAAACATAAAAAAAATTGGTTGCCTCCCAACAAGAGTTATTATTTAACGCCCCTAGCTAGGCATAATGTAATAGATCTAGGTATTGTCATCTTTGGTATGCAATCCATAAGTAGCTCTCATAATAGATTCATAAGGTAATCTTATTTTATTTCTAGGAAAGTGCTCCATGACTTTCCTCATTGGAAATTGGAATCTAATATTTCCTTCTTTCATATCAATAATTGCACCAATTTTTCTAAGGAAAGGTCTACCAAGAATAATAGGACATGTGACACCTATCGAGAACAATGAAATCTACGGGCACATAATTCCTTTTTTTAAAAGAAGAACATCATTAATACTTCCCGCAGGTTCCTTAATTTTATAATCCGCTAGATGCAAATTTAAAGATAAATCATCAAATTCACGGAATCCTAGCACATCACATAAAGTTTTTGGAATCGTGGAAATGCTAGTACCCAAATCACACAAAGCATGGCATTCATAATCTTTAATTTTAATATTAATAGTAGGTTCCCATTCATCATAAAGATTTCTAGGTATAGAAACTTCCAACTCAAGTTTTTCTTCAAAAGATTTCATCATAGCATCCACAATAAGTTTAGTAAAAGCTTTATTTTGATTATAAGCATGCGGAAAATTCAACATGGATTTCAACAAGGAAACACAATCAATCAAAGAGCAACTATCATAATTAAAGTCCTTGAAATCCAAAAGAGTGGGCTTATTTCTATTAAAAGTTTTAACCTCTTCCATCCCACTTTTATCAATCTTATCATTAAGATCTATAAACTCCAAATCATTGGGACGCCTTTTAACTAAAGTTGACTCATCTCGAGTCCCATCTTTTTCATGTTTTATACTAGAAAACAAAGATTCAATAGGTGTCACATCAATCACTTTAAGCTATTCATTATTACTTCAATATTCTGGTTTAGCGGCCATTTTATTAACTAAGGTGGCTTGTTTATCAGAAATTTCACCTACTAAATTTTCGAGGTGAGCAAACTGAGATTTCAAACCACAAAATTCCTTGGCCATATCATCAAGTTCTTTATGCATGTATTCAAGCATAAACCTTTGTTCTTTAAGCTCGCTCCTAAAGAAACTATTATGGCCAAATTGAAGCGACATGAACCCGCTAGCACTATTCTCAATATCTTCCAACTTCTTAAGATACAGATCAAAACTTTTGGGTTGATCCATGGAAAGGAACAAGAGAAAAAGACAAGCGAAAGAAGGGCGAATAAAAAGGGAAATATTTTTGGTATTTTTGGAAAATCGTTTTATAAGTGGGGAGAGGAAATCGAGAGGCAAATGGCAAAAAAGGTAAATGCAAGAGATGAGTTTGTGATGGGTACTTGGTAGGCTTTATCTTGCTATGTATCCTCCCCGGCAACGGCGCCAGAAATCCTTCTTGCTAGCACTTGAGCTTGCGTTGGTTTTCCCTTGAAGAGGAAAGGGTGATGCAGCGAAGTAGATAAGTATTTCCCTCAGTTTGTTGAGAACCAAGGTATCAATCCAGTACGAGGAACAAGCAAGGCCCCAATCGTAGTACCTACACAAAGAATCAAACTCTTGCACCCAATGCTAAAAAGGGGTTGTCAATCCCTTCGGAGTTATTTGCAAGGATGTGATATGATAGAGATAGATATAAAAGATTGCGGAAACAAAAGTAAATAAATTGAAGCAAGATATTTTGGTATTTTTGGTTTGTAGATATGAAAGTATAATATGCAAAATAGACCCAAGGGTCATAGGTTTCACTAGAGGCTTCTCTCATAAAGGAAAATAATACAGTGGGTGAAAAAATTACTGTCGAGCAATTGGTAGAAAAGCGAATAATTATGAAGATATCCAAGGCAATGATTATGCATACAGGCATCACGTCCATGTCAAGTAGACCGAAACGATTCTACATCTACTACTATTACTCCACACATCGACCCACTCCCACCTTATCTAGAGTATTAAGTTCATGAAGAACAGAGTAACGCATTAAGTAATATGACATGATGTAGAGGGATAAACTCAAGCAATATGATGAAAAACCCATCTTTTTATCCTCGATGGCAACAATACAATACGTGCCTCGCTACCCCTACTATGTCACTGGGTGAGGACACCACAAGATTGAACCCAAAACGAAGCACTTCTCCCATTGCAAGAATTACCAATCTAGTTGGCCAAACCAAACCAATAACTCGAAAAGACTTGCTAAGATATGACATCATGCATATAAGAATTCAGAAGAGACTCAAATAATATTCATAGATAATCTGAACATAAACTCACAATTCATCGGATCTCGACAAACACACTGCAAAAGAGTATTACATCGGATAGATCTCCATGAAGATCATGAAGAACATGGTATTGAAGATCAAAGAGAGAGAAGAAGGCATCTAGCTACTAGCTATGGACCCATAGGTCTGTGGTGAACTACTCACACATCATCGGAGGGGTAATGGAGTTGATCTAGATGCTCTCCATGATCAATTCCCTCTCTCGCAGATTACCGGAAAAAGGCACCCAGATTGGATCTCATGGGAACAGAGGCTCCCGGTGGCGGAAAAGTATTTTTGTGGCTCTTTTTAGCGATGGGGGAATATTTGGGAATTTATAGGACAAAGAATAGGGTTAGGAGACCTGCAGGGGACCCACAAGCCAGGGGCGCGACCACCCCCCTAGGGCGCGACCTACAGGCTTGTGGCCTCCCGGCAGGTGCCCTGCCCCTTACTCCAAGTCTTCTGGGTTTCTTCTCGTCCAAGAAAAATCATTCCGGAGATTTTATTCCGTTTGGACTCCGTTTAATATTCCTTGTCTGCAATACTGAAAAAACATGGAAAAACAAAAACTAGCACTAGGCTCTAGATTAATAGGTTAGTCCCAAAAATAATATAAAACAACATATTAATGCATATAAAACATCCAAAATAGATAATATAATAGCATGGAACAATCAAAAATTATAGATACGTTGGAGACGTATCACTAACCTATTAACCCACTGCCCAAGTGTGAGTTGTTGTTTTCTGCATTTTTTTGGCTTTTCACGAATACTGTACCAAACGAAGTCCAAATACCCTGAATTTTTATGACCATTTTTTCTAGATAAAATAAGGACCTGGAAGCTTAGGAAGGAGTGCGTGTTGGAAATATGCACTAGAGGCAATAATAAATTAGTTATTATCATATTTCCTTTTTCATGATAATCATTTATTATACATGTGTGGATACATAGACAACATCGTGTCCCTACTGAGCCTCTACTAGACTAGCTCGTTGATCAAAGATGGCTAAGGTTTCCTAGCCATACACATGAGTTGTCATTTTATTGATGTGATGGACAAGACCCAAACTATGAACATAGCATATGATCGTGTCAGTTTATTGCTACTATTTTCTGCATGCCAACTATCTGTTCGTATGACCATGAGATCATGCAACTCACTGACACCGAAGGAGTACCCTGTGTGTATCAAACGTAACAACGTAACTGGGTCACTATAAAGGTGCTCTACAGGTATTTCCGAGGGAGTTTGTTGGGTTGGTGTAAATCGTGACTGGGACTTGTCACTCCGTATGACGGAGAGGTATCTTTGGGCCCACTCAGCAATACAACATCACAAGAAGCTTGCAAGCAATGTGACTAAGGAGTTAGTCACGGGATCTTTTTTTACGTAACGAGTAAAGAAACTTGTCGGTAACGAGATTGAGTTAGGTATAGAGATAGCGACAAGCGAATCTCGGGCAAGTAACATACCGATGGACAAAGGGAACAGTATGCGAGATTGATTGAATCCTTGACATTATGGTTCAATCGATAAAGATCTTCGAAGAATATGTAGGAGCCAATATGGGCATCCAGGTCCCACTATTGGTTATTGACCAGAGAGTGTCTCGGTCATGTCTGCATAGTTCTTGAACCAGCACTGTGTGCACACTTAAGGTTCAATGACGATTGGGTATTAATGAGTTATGTGTGGTGGCAACCGTAAGTTGTTCGGAGTCCCAGATGAGATCCCGAACTTCACGAGGAGCTCCGGAATGGTCCGGAGGTAATGATTGATATATGGGAAGTTGGTATTCAAGTTCCGAAAAAGTTCCTCGACTTATCGGTTTTGTTACGGGGGTGCCAAAAGTGTTCTGGGGGTCCACCTGCCCCGGAGGGCCCCATGGGTTGTGAGAGGGGGCACACCAGCCCCTGGTGGACTGGCCACCCCTCCCACTTAAGGCCCATGCGGCTAGGGTAAGGGTTGGGCCAAGAGGGGAAGCGCCCCACTTGCCTTGGGGGCCAAGGCACCCCCCTTGGCCGCTGCCCCACCCCTAAGGGAAACCCTAGGTCGTCTCATTCCTCCTCTCCTCCTATATATATGTGAGGGGAGGGAGGGATGCAGCAACACAAGCCACGGCACAACCTCTCCCTCTCCCTCTAGATCGTCTCCTCCTCTAGATTTTCTAGTAGTGCTTGGTGAAGCCGTGCCGGGACAGCTACACCACCACCATCGTCACGTCGTCGCTCTCATGGGGAACTCATCTACCAATCTGTCCTCGCTTGATGGATCAAGGAGGCGGAGATGTCATCAAGTTGTACGTGTGCTGAACTCGGAGGTGTCGTCGGTTCGGCACTAGATCGGGATGGATCGTGATGGAATCATGGGACAGATCGTGATGTGATCGCGGGACGGATTGCAATTTGGATCGCGAAGACGTTCGTCTACATCAACCGCGTTATATACGCTTCCGCTTAGCGATCTACAAGGGTATGTAGATGCACTCCTCCTCTCATAGATGTTAGTCTCCATAGATTGATCTTGGTGAGCGTAGGAATTTTTTTGTTTCCCATGCGACGTTCTCCAACACTAGTATCAGAGCCACGTTTATGCGTAGATCACATCACGAGTAGAACACAAAGGAGTTTGTGGGCGTTGATATTCAGATTGCTTCCCTCCTTAGCCTTCTCTTGGTTCAGCGGTATTGTGGGATGAAGCGGCCCGGACAAACTTTACTCGTGCACGTACGAGAGACCCGTTCCATCGACTGACATGCAACTTGTTGCATAAAGATGGCTGGTGGGTGTCTATCTCTCCCACTTTAGTTGAATCATATTCGACAGAGGCGGTCCTTGTAGAAGGTTAAATAGCAACTTGCATATCACCGTTGTGGTTTTGCGTAGGTAAGAAGCGTTCTTGATAGATACCTATAGGAGCCACGTAAAACATGCACCAGCAAATTAGAGGACGTCTAACTTGTTTTTGCACGGTATGTTGTGATATGATATGGCCAAAGACATGATAATATATATTTGATATATGAGATGATCATGTTGTAATAGTTAATATTGACTTGCATGTCGATGCTACGGCAACCGGCAGGAGCCATAGGGTTGTCTTTAATTATTGTATGACCTATGTGTCAATTCTTAAGCACTATATAATGCTTTACTTTATCACTAAACGGTAGCAATAGTAGTACAATCATGGTTGGCGCGACAATCTTGATGGCAACACGATGATGGAGATCATGATAATGGAGATCATGGTGTTTTGCCGGTAATGATGGAGATCATGTCGGCGCTTTGGAGATGGAGATCAAAAGCACAAGATCATGGCCACATCATGTAACTTATGATTTGCATGTGATGTCAATCCTTTTTATGCACCTTGTTTTGCTTAGGACGACAGTAGTATTATAAGGTAATCCCTCACTAAAATTTCAAGATAAAATTGTGTTCTCCCCGAGTGTGCACTGTTGTGGAAGTTCGTCATTTTGACACACCACATGATGATCGGGTGTGATAGACTCTATGTTCACATAGAACGGGTGCAAGACACTTTTGCACATGCGGAAACACTCGGGTTAAACTTCGCGAGCCTAGCATGTACAGACATGGCCTCGAAACACAAGAGACCAAAAGGTCGAACATGAGTCATATAATATATATATGATCAACATGGAGATGTTCACCATTGAAACCACCCCATCTCACGTGATGATTAGACAAGGGTTGGAGGAATTGGATCATGTCACACTCGAACAACCTGAGGGATGTTGAGTTGAGTGGGAGTTCTTAAGTAATATGATTAATTGAACTCATTATCATGAACATACTCAAAATGTCTTTGCAAATTATGTTGTAGATCAATAGCTTGCGTTGTAGCTCCCCTATATTTTGATACATTCCTAGAGAAAACTAAGTTGAAAGATGATAGTAGCAATTATGCGGTCTGGGTCCGTAAACTGAGGATTGTCCTCATTGCTGCACAGAAGGCTTATGTCCTTAATGCACCGCTCGGTGTGCTACCCCCCAAGCGTCAGTTGTGAATGTTCCGAACATTTGACATACATGTTTTGATGACTACATGATAGTTCAGTGCGTCATGCTTTACGGCTTAGAATTGAGGTTCCAAAACATTTTGAATGACACGAAACATATGAGATATTCCAAGAGCTGAAATTAGGATTTCAGGCTCATGCCCGTGTTGAGATATATGAGACCTCCGACAAAATTATTTGCCTGCAAAATGAAGGAGAAAAGCTCAATCGGTGATCATGTACTCAGATTATCTGGGTGCTACAATCGCTTGAATCAAGTGGGAGTTGATCTTCGAGATGGGATAGTGATTGATGTAGTTCTCCAAAGTCAGTGCCACCAAGCTACCGAGATTCATGGTGCACTATAGCATACTAGGATGGAGAAGATGATCCCTGAGCTATTCGCGATGTTTGACACCGCGAAGGTAGAAATCAAGAAGGAGCATCAAGTGTTGATGGTTAGTAAAACCACTAGTTTCAAGAAGGGAAACTTCGAGAATGACAAGTCAGTTGTCGCTCCAATGAAGAAACTCAAGGTTGAACCCAAACCCGAGACTAAGTGCTTCTATTATGAGGGAATGGTCACTGAAGTGAGACTGCCCTAGATACTTGGTAGATAAGAAGGATGACAACGTCAATAGATGTATATTAGATCTTTGTGGTATTGATGTGTACATTACTAGTACTCCTAGTAGCATCTGGGTATTAGATACCGGTTAAGTTGCTCGATGTTGGTAACTCGAAATAAAACCTATGAAATAAATGGAGACTAGCTAAAGGCAAGGTGACGATGTGTGTTGGAAGTGTTTCCAAGGTTGATGTGATCACCATCGCACGCTCCCTCTACCTTCGGGATTAGTGTTGAACCTAAATGTTGTTTGGTGTTTGCGTTGAGCATGAACATGATTAGATTGTGTTTATTGCAATGCGGTTATTCATTTAAGTTAGGGAATAATGGTTATTCTGTTTACATGAATAAAATCTTCAACGGTCATGCATCCAATGCGAATGGTTTATTGAATCTCGATCGTAGTAATACACACGTTCATAGTATGTATGCCAAAAGATACAAAGTTAGTAATGATATTACCACTTACTTGTGGCACTACCACTTAGGTCATATTGGTATAAAATGCATGGAGAAATTCCATGCTAATGGATCTTTGGACTCACTCGGTTTTGAATAGTTTGAGACATGCGAACCATGCCTATTGGTGTAGAACGCATGAAGAAACTCCATGCTGATGGATCTTTTGGACTCACTTGATTTTGAATCGCTTGTAACATGCAAACCATGCCACATGGGCAAGAGAACTAAGGGCCTCGTTTTCCAATAAGATGGAACATGCAAGTGGCCTATTGGAAATAATACATTTTGATGTATGCAGTCCAATGAGTGTTGAAGCACGCCGTGGATATCGTTATGTTCTTACTTCATAGATGATTTGAGTAGATATGTGTATATTTACTTGATGAATCAGAAGTCTGAAATGTTGAAAATTTCAAGCAATTTCAGAGTGAAGTTGAAGATCGCCGTAACAAGAGGATGAAATGTCTACGATGTGATCGTAGAGGTGAATATCTGAGTTACGAGTTTGGTGTACATTTAAGACAATGTGGAAATTGTTTCACTACTCATGCCATCTGGAACACCATAGTATGATGGTGTGTCCGAACCTCGTAGATGCGCCCTATTAGATGTGGTGCATACTATAATGTCTCTTATCGAATTACCACTCTTGTTTTGGGGTTATGCCTTAGAGACAACCACCACTACTGGAAAACAGTAATTTGCCATCAGCCAGTTCTTTGCCGTCTGCTGGTTGATGGCAAAGACCCCCTTTGCCGTCAGCTGACCTAAAGCCGACGGTAAAGGGCTCATTGATGGTAAAAAGAATGTTTGCCATCGGCCAGGGCTTTGTCGTCTGCCTGCGGACGGCAAAGAGACCAAGGGCAGACGGCAAAGAGGGCAGATGGGTCCCACTAGACCTTGGGCCTGGCCAGGTCCAACGGACGGGCTCTTTGTCGTCCGCCTGGCCTTTGCCATCCGCCGTTGGGCCCTTTGCCGTCCGGGGGCAGACGGCAAAGCTGACGGCCGTTATCCCCTAGCCCCTCGCTCCACTACCCCACTCCCCACTCTATCTCTCTCTGAACCGTCATGCGCGCCTCCCTCCTGCACCACCGGCGGCCGGCCACCCCTGCGCCGCCCCCTACGCCGACCTCTGCGCCACCTCGCCGCCCTCGCCTTCCCCACCTCCGCCACCACCGCCCACCGCCGCCACCACGCCGCCGCTGCACAAGCACCCCACCGCGCCACCACTCGCTCGCGCCGATCGCCGGCGACGCTCCACGCCCTGCGCACCGTCCTCCTCACCGCCCGACGCCCAGCCGCCCCGGTGAGTCCCCCATTTTTTGTTTTCCTTATTTTTATTTATGTTAAATTATTTAGGTTAGTTAGGCTAGTTAGTTAGGTTGTTAAATTAGTTTAGTTTAGGTTCAGTTTTAGTTTAGGTTTAATTAGGTTAGTTTCCGTTTAGTAAAGGAGAAAAGAAGAAGAAGAAGAAGAAGAAGAAGAAGGAAGGGAAGGAAGAAAGAAGAAGAAGAAGAAGGAAAAGGAAGGGAAAGGAGAAGAAAAAGAAGAAGAAGAAGAAGGAAGGAGAAGAAGAAAAAAAATGAAAAGGAAGGGAAGGAGAAGAAAGAAGAAGAAGAAGAAGTAAAATAGGAGAGGAAGAGAAGAATAAGAGGAAAAAAGAAAATAATAATAATAATAATAATAATAATAAGAAGAAGAAGAAGAAGAAGAAGAAGAAGAAGAGAAGAAAACAAGAAGAAGGAGAAGAAGAATAAGAGGAAAAAATAAAAAATAAGAATAAGAATAAGAATGGTGGGCGCTTCTTTATTATTCATGTACATATTATTATTCATGTCAGTTATTCAATTTTTTTATGTTGTACTAATTTCTTTTAATCTTTATCATGGCAGGTCACCAGGTGTGGAAATATGGTGGGCGCTGGTCCAGATCGCTCGACGGGTTCTTCCCAGGCGCCCCGCACGAGGGGTGGTACTTCCCTTCCACCCCTATCTCTTTGTAGAGCCTTGGCAGACAGTCTGTCGACACCACCCGTGGGTTCTTCTTCGTCGGCGGAATTGCCCACTGGGAGAGGTGCTGGTCGGGTAGGGAAGAAGGGGAAGGGTACACGAAGAGGTGGTGGCCACGGAAGATCCAAGAGGACTGTTGAGCCGTCCTCGCCACCACCACCAGCTCATTCACCCGAGCATAGGACTAGTATGGTCGACCCGTTTGCGGAGGAGGCTACGGGGACTCCATTCCAGGAGCCTGTTGTTGACGGGCATTCGTCCCATGAGACTCCGGTCCAGGAGCAGCCTCGGGTCGAGGTGCATTCGGCCCAGGAGCAGCCAGAGGAGACTACGGTTTCGGAGGCTTCACCCGACGTGGAGAGGCCCGGATGGGAGACCTGGCCGGATCGTACCGAGTTGTCGGATTGGACCGCGGGTTCGGGTGGCTCAGGGGGTGGGGATGGCGGGGATGGCGGGGATGAGCTTACGGATAGTGAGGGCGATGTGCAGGTGGACGGGGCCACCGTGTACAAGCGTGGTAGTACACGTCTCCCGGTCGCCCCGGCTACCCGCGAGCAGAGGCCGGTGATTAAACATCAAGGAGATAGGTAAGTACATTTATCATTTTTTAGCTTTTGCCTTCAAGTTTGTTCAAATATCTAATGCGTTGACCTTATCATACTGCAGGGGATGGGTACACCCTCTTGGAGTCTGCAGGCCGAACTCCGTCCTTGGTGTGCTTTGCCGGACAAATTTCCCGGGGTTTGTCACGTTGCCTGGTGAGGGTCAGGTTCCTACACTAGGATTTACCTGGGAGCACTACCAGGCTGCGCAGGCCCCGCCGGAGGAGATTATAGATGGTGTCTTGTGCCACACGAGGGCCGAGATGGTGATCAAGAGCTTTTGGGTAAATTATCCTTTTACAGGGTCTAAAATTAACAATATAGCTAATTATTGTACTAATCGGTGTTTTCACGTTTGATTGCAGACCTTCTATAGGTGTGAGGATGGATATGAGGAGGAGGCGGCCAGAGTTCTCGAGGCCGAGTGTAGGCGGTTACTACAGAACTTGCGCCACGAGTCTCGGCCACAGGCTATTCGAGATTACTACGCCACGCGTGGTATTAAGAAGCAGAAGAAGGATTGCCGCGGAAAGTTTCTGAAGAAGGAGCAATACATGAAGGTAATTACCTATTCTTAAGTCCTTCTACGTAGTTTTCTTGATTTCATTCATAGGCGTAGCGCTGAAAATTCTTTCTAATAACTTACTGTTGGGGAACGTCGCATGGGAAACAAAAAATTTCCTACGCGCACGAAGACCTATCATGGTGATGTTCATCTACGAGAGGGGATTTCCGATCTATGTACCCTTGTAGATCGCACAGCATAAGCATTAGTGAACGCGGTTGATGTAGTGGAACGTCCTCACGTCCCTCGATCTGCCCCGCGAACCGTCCCACGAACCGTCCCGCGATCCGTCCCACGATCTAGTGCCGAACGGACGGCACCTTCGCGTTCAGCACACGTACAGCTCGACGATGATCTCGGCCTTCTTGATCCAGCAAGAGAGACGGAGAGGTAGATGAGTTCTCCGGCAGCGTGACGGCACTCCGGAGGTTGGTGGTGATCTGAAGGGCTCCGCCCGAGCTCCGCAAAAACGCGATCTAGAGGTAAAACCGTGGAGGTATGTGGCCGGGCTGCCTTTGAAAAGTTGTCCCAAATCAGCCCTAATTGCTCCATATATATAGGAGGAGGGAGGGGAGGCTTGCCTTGAGGCTCAAGAGAGCCCCAAGGGGTCGGCCGAAGCAAGGGGGAGAGTCCTCCCCTTCCAATCCTAGTCCAACTAGGATTGGAAGGTGGAGTCCTTCTCCACTTTCCCACTTCCCCTTTTTTCTCTTTGATTTCTTTATGTCCTGCGCAAGGGCCCTATTGGGCTTGCCCACCAGCCCACTAAGGGTTGGTATGCCCCCACAAAACCTTTGGGCACCAAGGGGACGAGGAGTCCTCCTCCAATCCTAGTCTAACTAGGATTGGAAAGTGGAGTCCTTCTCTCCTTTCCCACCTCCTTTTTTTTTCTTTCTCTTTGATTTTATATCCTTGGCGCATAGGGCCCTCTTGGGCTGTCCCACCAGCCCACCAAGGGCTGGTGCGCCACCCCAAGGCCTATGGGCTTCCGGGGGGGTTGCCCCACCCCCCGTGAACACCCGAACCCATTCGTCATTCCCGACATTCCCAGAACTCTCGAAAAACCCTTTCCGTAATCAAATGAGGTCATCCTATATATCAATCTTTGTTTCCGACCATTCCGAAACCCTCGCGACGTCCGTGATCTCATCCGGACTCAACAACATTCAGAACCAACCATATAACTCAAATACGCATAAAACAACGTCGAACCTTATGTGCAGACTTCTGCGGTTCGAGAACTATGTAGACATGACCTCGAGTGACTCCTCGGTCAATATCCAATAGGAGGACTCGGATGCCCATATTGGATCCACATATTGTACGAATGTCTTATCGCTTGAACCTCAGCAAAGGATTCGATAATCCCGTATGTCATTCCCTTTGTCCTTCTGATGTTACTTGCCCGAGATTCGATCGCGATCCGCATACCTATTTCAATCTCGCACTGCAAGTCTCTTTACTCGCTCCGTAATACAAGATCCCGCAACTTACACTAAGTCACATTGCTTGCAAGGCTTGTGTGTGATGTTGTATTACCGAGTGGGCCCCGAGATACCTCTCCGTCACACGGAGTGACAAATCCCAGTCTCGATCCATACTAACTCAACGAACACCTTCGGAGAAACCTGTAGAGCATCTTTATAGTCACCCAGTTACGTTGCGACGTTTGATACACACAAAGCTTTCCTCCGGTGTCAGTGAGTTATATGATCTCATGGTCATAGGAACAAATACTTGACACGCAGAAAACAGTAGCAACAAAATGACACGATCAACATGCTACGTCTATTAGTTTGGGTCTAGTCCATCACGTGATTCTTGTAATGACATGATCCAGTTATCAAGCAACAACACCTTGTATATAATCAGAAGACCCTGACTATCTTTGATAAACTGGCTAGCCAACTAGAGGCTTGCTAGGGACAGTGTTTTGTCTATGTATCCACACATGTATATAAGTCTTCATTCAATACAATTATAGCATGGATAATAAACGATTATCTTGATACAGGAATTATAATAATAACTATATTTATTATTGCCTCTAGGGCATAATTCCAACACTTACAGGTGCCCCCGAGATGGTGTGCGGATAAGATGGATTGTTGGGAGGCGTTGGTTGATGAGTGGTGCACAGGCAGCTCGCGAGCCGTCCACGAGAATGCGAAGGATCGGCGTAGCCAAATGGTTGGTGTGCCACACCATCAAGGCAGCGCCAACTTACTTCAGTTTGGACGAAACTGGGTATGTGATTTGCTTCATGATTCATGCAATTCATTCTTGATGCTAATATTTTGTTCCTCTCTTTTAGGCGCATCACAATAAGACTGAGATGCCACACTTGTACGACCTTTATGGCATGGCCCATACCGCCTCGTACAAGAAGGCAAAGGCATTCTCCGAGTCCGACCTGGATGATCCCAATAACTTCACCAACATATCATCCCACCAGTAAGCTCGTGGCATATAGGGACGCGGGAAGGCTACAAAAGGGGATGAATTTAACCCTAGCCAGAACCTTTGGATCCAGAGCTGGTGATGATATCTCGGTGGCGGAGGCCCCATGGCTCGATAGCCATTGGAGATGGGATAATACGTTGTCCACTCACTCTTCCGAGATCAAGGCGCGCCGCCAGAGCAGTGTCCCGAGATAACGCGTCGTCCACGGCCACGAACTTGCCATCGAGGTTAGTTGTACTGACTAAGAACACTTTCATCCATTTCATTATGTGTGTCACCATAGATCATTACTGTGGTAACGAGGAATGGTGTTTCAGTGCTGCTCTTCAGAAAGAGAGAGCGGAAACCAGGCTGCTCTTGAGAAAGAGAGATTGGCAAGCCAGGCTGCTCTTCAGTGATGCTCTTGATGAGAGGGACCAGACCACGACACGATTGATTGAGGAGGAGATGGCCCGAAATGAGGCGGGTCAACGGGCCCTGTACGAGATTTTTGTGGTATGTTTTTTTTCACATTAGCCAAATCATGTGTGTAATGTCTGTTTCATTACTAACTAATACGACCCACTCTTCAGGGTCTGTGCGAGAAGAGCGGTCAAGTCCCTCCGCCGATGCCCGTCTTCTCTTCGATTGGCACGGTGAGTTTCATTATAAACTAGTATTAATAATTGAGTGTCATCATGCTAACTCAGACATTGCAAAATATCTTTTCTACAGAATAACTCCCGAGCGGCATCGCACGACCCTTCTCCAAGGCAACCGTCTCCAAGCGAAGCCGCCGCGAGCAACCGTGGTGTTTCTCCTCCTTGATGACCACTACGGTAAGTTTCTCTTCTCCTCTTTCATATTATCCTTGATTTTATTTCCCCAAAAAGACATAATTAGCCCATTTAGCTCCAAAATGCCATAATAACCTCAAAATGGCATAAGAACCTTGGTTAGCTCATGAATATTATATACTAAGCTTGTTTTCCTCTAAAATGAGATAATTATTCCATTTAGCTCCAATAAGACATAATTAGGTAATTTAGCTCCAAGAAGAGGAGAAGAGGAGAAGAAATAGGAAAAATGAAAAGAAAGAAGAAGAAGAAGAAGAGAAGAAGGAGAAGGAGGAGGAGGAGGAGGAGGAGAAGAAGGACGAGAAGGCCAAGGACCTTCTAGTCCTTCTCCTCCTCCTCCTCCTTCTCCTCCTTCTCCTCCTTCTTCTTGATTTCTTCTTCTTCTCCTCCTCCTCCTCTTTCTTCTCCTCTTTCATATTATCCTTGATTTAATTTCCCCAAAAAGACATAATTAGCCCATTTAGCTCCAAAATGCCATAATAACCTCAAAACGGCATAAGAACCTTGGTTAGCTCATGAATATTATATACTTAGCTTGTTTTCCTCTAAAATGAGATAATTAGCCCATTTAGCTCCAAAAAGACATAATTAGGTAATTTAGCTCCAAGAAGAGGAGAAGAGGAGAAGAGGAGAAGAAATAGGAAAAATAAAAAGAAAGAAGAAGAAGAAGAAGAGAAGGAGAAGAAGGAGGAGGAGGAGGAGGAGGAGGAGAAGGCCAAGGACCTTCTAGTCCTTCTCCTCCTCCTCCTTCTCCTCCTTCTCCTCCTTCTTCTTGATTTCTTCTTCTTCTCCTCCTCCTCCTCTTTCTTCTCCTCTTTCATATTATCCTTACTTTAATTTCCCCAAAAAGACATAATTAGCCCATTTAGCTCCAAAATGCCATAATAACCTCAAAATGGCATAAGAACCTTGGTTAGCTCATGAATATTATATACTTAGCTTGCTTTCCTCTAAAATGAGATAATTAACCCATTTAGCTCCAAGAAGACATAATTAGGTAATTTAGCTCCAACAAGAGGAGAAGAAATAGGAAAAATGAAAAGAAAGAAGAAGAAGAAGAAGAAGAAGAAGAAGAAGAGAAGAAGGAGACGGAGGAGAAGGAGGAGGAGGAGGAGGAGGAGAAGGAGGAGAAGGCCAAGGACCTTCTAGTCCTTCTCCTCCTCCTTCTCATCCTTCTCCTCCTTCTTCTTGATTTCTTCTTCTCCTCCTCCTCCTCCTCTTTCTTCTCCTCTTTCATATTATCCTTGCTTTAATTTCCCCAACAATGACATAATTAGCCCATTTAGCTCCAAAATGCCATAATAAGATCAAAATGGCATAAGAACCTTGCTTAGCTCATGAATATTATATACTTAGCTTGTTTTCCTCTAAAATGGGATAATTGGCCCATTTAGCTCCAAAAAGACATATTTAGGTAATTTAGCTCCAACAAGAGGAGAAGAGGAGAAGAAATAGGCAAAATGAAAAGAAAGAAGAAGAAGAAGAAGAAGAAGAAGAGAAGAAGGAGAAGGAGGAGGAGGAGGAGAAGAAGGAGAAGGCCAAGGACCTTCTAGTCCTTCTCCTCCTCCTCCTTCTCCTCCTTCTCCTCCTTCTTCTTTATTTCTTCTTATTATCCTCCTCCTCCTCTTTCTTCTCCTCTTTCATATTATCCTTGCTTTAATTTCCCCAACAATGACATAATTAGCCCATTTAGCTCCAAAATGCCATAATAAGATCAAAATGGCATAAGAACCTTGCTTAGCTCATGAATATTATATACTTAGCTTGTTTTCCTCTAAAATGGGATAAATAGCTCATTTAGCTCCAAAAAGACATAATTAGGTAATTTAGCTCCAACAAGAGGAGAAGAGGAGAAGAAATAGGAAAAATAAAAAGAAAGAAGAAGAAGAAGAAGAAGAAGAAGAAGAAGAGAAGGAGGAGGAGGAGGAGGAGGAGGAGGAGGAGGAGGAGAAGGAGATGGCCAAGGACCTTCTAGTCCTTCTCCTCCTCCTTCTCCTCCTTCTCCTCCTTCTTCTTGATTTCTTCTTCTTCTCCTCCTCCTCCTCTTTCTTCTCCTCTTTCATATTATCCTTGCTTTAATTTCCCCAACAATGACATAATTAGCCCATTTAGCTCCAAAATACCATAATAAGCTCAAAATGGCATAAGAACCTTGGTTAGCTCATGAATATTACATACTTAGCTTGTTTTCCTCTAAAATGGGATAATTAACCCATTTAGCTCCAAAAAGACATAATTAGGTAATTTAGCTCCAACAAGAGGAGAATAGTAGAAGAAATAGGCAAAATGAAAAGAAAGAAGAAGAAGAAGAAGAAGAAAAGAAGGAGAAGGAGGAGGACGAGGAGGAGAAGGAGAGGCCAAGGACCTTCTAGTCCTTCTCCTCCTCCTCCTTCTCCTCCTTCTTCTTGATTTCTTCTTCTTCTCCTCCTCCTCCTCTTTCTTCTCCTCTTTCATATTATCCTTGCTTTAATTTCCCCAACAATGACATAATTAGCCCATTTAGCTCCAAAATACCATAATAAGCTCAAAATGGCATAAGAACCTTCGTTAGCTCATGAATATTATATACTTAGCTTTTTTTCCTCTAAAATGGGATAATTAACCCATTTAGCTCCAAAAAGACATAATTAGGTAATTTAGCTGCAACAAGAAGAGAAGAGGAGAAGGAATAGGCAAAATGAAAAGAATGAAGAAGAAGAAGAAGAAGAAGAGAAGAAGGAGCAGGAGGAGGAGGAGGAGGAGAAGGAGAAGGCCAAGGACCTTCTAGTCCTTCTCCTCCTTCTCCTCCTTCTTCTTGATTTCTTCCTCTTCTCCTCCTCCTCCTCTTTCTTCTCCGCTTTCATATTATCCTTGCTTTAATTTCCCCAACAACGACATAATTAGCCCATTTAGCTCCAAAATACCATAATAAGGTCAAAATGGCATAAGAATGGCAATCAGTGACTCCAGCCATATCACGGGCCGCCAGCACATGCGCTGCGCTATTACACATACGGGGAGAGTACATGATCTTCCACTTAATGAAGCCTAGCTACAACCGGAATTTGGCTTCACGGAATAGGATTCCCAGAGGTCCACGGTCTTGCGCATTGGATGTTATTGCATTTTGCAGGTTGGAACAGTCTGTTTCAAAGATAACACGACCCATCCCCTGATCTTCAGCAAAGTCGATAGCCTGCCGCAAAGACTCCGTTTCTGCATGTAGAGCATCATTCAGATGTGCAAGTTTACCTGAGGCCACCATGACCGTAGCTCCCTCATGATCACGAGCAATAGCCCCCAATCCCCGTCACCCGTTCTGGAGTTATAAGCAGCATCCAGGTTGATTTTTATAGTCTGCAGGTGGAGGCTTCCATCGCTCTGCATGTTTTGGCTCAGGCTCTTTCCTCCCCAAGAACTCCACCCATTCCATGGACGTGAAGTTGCCAGATGCCACGAGAGATTCAGCCGACATTCTCCTCTTCTTCTGATTCACTTTGTTCCTCTCCGACCACCAGCACCATAATAGACATAACACCCACAGTTTCTGTGGTTCCGGCATCTTGAAGATAGTGGCCAGCATGTCCTTTGGGGTTTGGCACAGCAGCAGCGCTTGGCGTGTTCGCTCAGACTCTCCGCCCTCCAAACTTGTTTAACCTGCTTGCATTTCAAGAACAGATGTGCCCCATCCTCAGGTAGTCGGCTGCACATAATGCACGTGTTGTCAAGCTCCACTCCGTGGTGCTCCACATTGCGGAGGAGCGGGTGGCTGTTATGTGCGAATCGCCACATGAAATGATGAACTCGAGCTGGACACCGGGTCTACCACAATTGCTTCCAGAATTTAGCATCCTGCCCGTGGTCCTGTGAGCTCTCACCAATCTGCCTCACTCTCGACTTCCGTTGGATTTCCACATGTACCATATATGCGAACAACACTGAAAACATTCCCTTGGGGCAGGGTGCCAGGCCACAAAATCATCGTAGTGTTCACATATAGGAATGCTTAGGATTGTACTAGCATCGCTAGGGCAAAAAGTCTGCCCAACCAACTGTTGATCCCAAGTATTTGTTGTCGGGTCTACGAGCTCGGATATCTTCGTCAGCAGATGTGATCCCTGTAATGTGCGTGGTTGTCGTGTGTCCCTGGAGGGTAGCCAGGGATCAGACCAGATGTTGATATTGTCTCCAGAGCCTACCCTCCAGATCATGCTGACTCTTACCACCTCCACCCCTTGCAACAGACTCCTCCACACATAGCTCATGCCAGGTTGGGTTGTAGCTTTCAGCACATCACCGTGGGGAAATAATTTGCTTGTAGGACACGGGCGCAAAGGGATTCAGGCACCTGGATGATACTCCAAATCTGGCGCGCCAACATGGCCATGTTAAAAGAATGCAGGTCTCGAAAGCCCAATCCACCCTGTTCCTTTGGTAGCATCATCTTTTCCCAGCTGACCCAATGGTGTCTATCCTCTTCATCCTGGTTTGCCCACCAAAACTGGCACACCATCTGACGGATACTATCACAGAGCGCTTTTGTGAGGTCAAAACATCCCATCACGTAAGTAGGCACCGCTTGGATCACCGCCTTAATAAGCACCTCCTTCCCCGCCTTGGACAAAAGTTTAATCTTCCAACCCTTTAGGATCTCCCAAATATGATCTCTTATGTATTCAAAGCACTGTCTCCGCGATTGCCCGACATATCTAGGTAGACCCACGTATTTCCCATGCTCCCCTTCAGAGTTTAGGCCGAGCAACGTTAGCAGATGATGTTTCCTCTCATTTGATGCATTCCGACTAAACAACACTGCATACTTGTCTCTGTTAATTATTTGTCCCGAGCCACACTCGTTGATACGTCTCCATCGTATCTATTTTTCCAAACTCTTTTGCCCTTGTTTTGGACTCTAATTTGCATGATTTGAATGGAACTAACCTGGACTGACGCTGTTTTCAGCAGAATTGCCTTGGTGTTATTTTTGTGCAGAAATCAAAGTTCTCCAAACGTCCTGAAAATCTACAGGGAGCAGTTCTGGAAAATATAAAAAATATCTGCGCCAAGTTCGACCTGAGGGGGTGGGCCACAAGCCCTGGCTTCGCCACCACCCCCTAGTGGCGGTGGGCAGGCTTGTGGGGCCCATACGGCTCTGCCGCCCCCAACCTCAGGTCTATAAGTCCCCTTTCGTCCCAGAAAAATAAAAAGAGAAGTTTTCGCCGCGTTTACGATACGGAGGCGCCGCCACCACCTGCTCTTCATCTGGAGGGCAGATCTAGAGTCCGTCTTGGGCTCCGGAGAGGGGAAATCGTCGCCATCGTCATCATCAACCTTCTTCCCTCTCCAATTCCATGAAGCTCTTCGTCGTTCGTGAGTAATCTATTCGTAGGCTCGCTGGGGGTGATGAGTAGGATGTGATCTATCATGTAATCGAGTTAGTTTTGATGGGGATTGATCCCTAGTATCCACTATGTTCTGAGATTGATGTTGCTACTACTTTGCCATGCTTAATGCTTGTCACTAGGGCCCGAGTGCCATGATTTCAGATCTGAAATTATTATGTTGTCACCAATATATGTGTGTTTTAGATCCGATCTTGCAAGTTGTAGTTACCTACTGTGTGTTATGATCCGACAACCCCAGAGTGACAATAACCGGAACCACTCCCGATGATGACCATAGTTTGAGGAGTTCATGTGTTCACCAAGTGCTAATGCGTTGGTCCGGTTCTTTATTAAAAGGAGAACCTTAATATCCCGTAGTTTCCTTTTGGACCCCGCTGCCACGGGATGGATAGACAATAGATGTCATGCAAGTTCTTTTCCCTAAGCACGTATGACGACACACGGAATGCATGCCTACATCACATTGACGAACGGGAGCTAGCCACATATCTCTCCATGTTATAACTGTTGCATGATGAATATCATCCAAACAAATCACCGACCCATTGCCTACGAGTTTGTCCTACTGCTGCTGCTACTATTGTTGCTACTGCTGTTACTTGTCTTGCTCTGCTGCTGCTGCTACTACTGTTGCTACTGCTGTTACTTGTGTTGCTCTGCTGCTGCTACTACTGTTGCTACTGCTGTTACTTGTCTTACTCTGATGTTACTGTTGCCACTACCGTCGATTGCTACTGTTGCTACTTGCTACTGCCGTCACTACCGCTGTTCCTTGCCACTGCCGTTACTCGCTACTTTGCCGTTACTACTTTGCTTGCAGATACTAATATTTCAGGTGTGGTTGAATCTGACATATTCAGTTGCTAATACTTGAGAGTATTCTCTCACCTCCCGTCGTGCGAACCAACAAATTTGGGTTGAATACTCTACCCTCGAAAACTGCTACGATCCCATGCGCTTGTGGGCCGTCAACAACATTCTTCTAGTTTAGATTGCCGGAGAGTGCTAGTAGCATTCTTCTGGTGCCGTTGCAAGGGGAAGAACAGTTGACATCAAGCATTTTTCTGGCGCCGTTGTCGTGGAGGTATTGCTATATTCTCTGAGTCACTTGGGATTTATATCTGCTGATCACTATTTAGAATCTGAAGGATCCGAAGACCAAAGTCTTGCGCTCAACTACGAGGGGAGGTAAGGAATTGCCATCTAGCTCTGCACTTGATTCACCTTCAGTTATGAGTAAGTTTGCGACATCACCTCGTGCTAGAAATCTTGATATGTCGCATGTGCTTGATGATTCTTGTGATACTACTGCTAGAGATGGTATGCTTGATACTATGCCTGATGATACTATGCTTGATAATATGCCTGATGCTATGCCTGATACTGCTAGAGATGCTATGCTTGATACTGCTTTGCCTGATGATGCTAGAGATGCTATTTTTCCTGATGATGCTATGCTTGATACTGCTAGAGATACTACTTTGCCTGATGTTCCACTAGGGGTATTCCTTGATGCTCATATTGCTAGAGTTACTGACAATGCTCGTGATGCTTCTGATACTGCCGATACTATTGAGATAGAACCTGCTTTTGCTCCTATTAGATCTAGCTCTCTTAGATATGAATTGCCTGATATTCCTGAGGGTTACGTTATGGAAGGAGAGATAGCTGAGGATTTTCTTGCGTGTAAGGATGCCTATGACGCTGAGAAATTACTTCTCAAGTGGAAGGAAAAATCTCGGGAAGCTAAGATGAAATACGACCCGAAGTTTGCCACTTCACCTATCTTTATCACCGATAATGATTATGAATTCTCTGTCGATCCTGAGATAATCTCTCTAGTCGGATCTGATACTTTTCATGGTTATGAGCCTGAGACGGTCGTAGCCCATCTTGCCAAACTACACGATATAGCCACCCTTTTCACTAATGAGGAAAAGATCCGCCACTACTATATCCTTAAGCTGTTTCCTTTCTCTCTAAAGGATGATGTTAAAGCCTGGTTTACCTCTCTTGCTCCTGGATGTGTGAGTAGTCCCCAGGAGATGGTCTATTACTTCTGTGAGAAATATTTCCTTACCCATAAGAAGCAAGCTGCCTTGCAGGAAATATACAACTTTGCTCAACTCCAAGAAGAGAGTCTTCCACAAGCTTGGGGGAGGCTCGTCCAGCTACATAATGCTTTGCCTGATCACCCTCTTAAGAAGAATGAGATACTTGATATCCTCTATAATGGACTTACCGATGCCTCTAGAGACCACCTAGATAGTTGTGCCGGTTGTGTTTTTAGGGAACGAACTATAGAACAAGCTGAGACTACTGAATAACATCTTGATCAATGATAATGCTTGGACTATTCCCGAACCACCTCCTAAGCCAACTCCGAAGAAAAGAGGTATTCTATTCCTTAGTCCCGAAGATATGCAAGAAGCCAAGAAATCTATGCAAGAGAAAGGCATTAGATCTGAAGATGTCAAAAATCTACCACCTATCGAAGAGATCCATGGTCTCGATAACCCGATACAGGTAGTAGAAGTGAATTCTCTGCGTAGGTTTGATGCGAGTGATATTCCTTTTGATAAACCTGCTAGCCTATGCTTTGATGAATCTGACAACTTTGTTGCCAAACAACAGAGTTTCAATGATTATGTTAGCAGACATTTGGAACAAAGTACTCGTATGCTTAGCCATTTAAGTGCTTGTGTAAACAGAAATGTCAATGATCTGAAGCTTCTGAGTAAACATGCCTCTATGATTACTACTCAGGTAGAACAAGTACTTAAAGCTCAGAATGACCTGCTTAATGAATTAAATGACAACTCTGTCAGAGTCATTACTAGAGGAGGCAAAATGACTCAGGAACCTTTGTATCCTGAAGGTCATCCTAAGAGAATTGATCAGGATTCTCAAGGAATCAATGCTGATACACCAAGTCATCCTAAGGAGAAGAAGAAGGATGATAGAAGCCTGCATGCCAGTTCACCGAATACTGTCACACCTGAAGAACCTAATGATATTTCTGCGTCTGATGCAGAAACACAATCTGGTGATGAACATGAACCTCGTGACAATATGGACAGTGATGTTCATAATAATGCTCAACCTAGCAATGATGAGGATGTGGAGATTGAACCTACGGTTAATCCTGATAACCCACAACCTAAGAAATACGACAAGAATGACTTCACTGCTAGGAAGCATGGTAAAGAAAGGGAGCCATGGGTTCAAAGACCTATGCCCTTTCCTCCTAAGCCATCCAAGAAAAAGGATAATGAGGATTTTGAGCGCTTCGTTGAGATGATAAGACCCATCTTTCTTCAGATGCGGTTAACTGATATGCTCAAGATGTCTCCGTATGCCAAGTATATGAAAGATATCATGACTAATAAACGGAAGATACCAGATGTTGAGATCTCCACCATGCTTTCCAACTACACTTTTAAAGGTGGAACTCCTAAGAAACTTGGTGATCCCGGAGTGCCCACTATACCTTGCTCTATTAAAGGGAACTACGTAAGAACTGCCTTACGTGACCTTGGAGCCGGTGTTAGTGTTATGCCGCTCTCTCTTTATCGTAGACTTGAATTGGATAAGTTGACACCCACTGAAATTTCTCTGCAAATGGCCGACAAATCAACTGCTTTCCCTATCGGCATTTGCGAGGATGTGCCTGTTGTGGTTGCTAACACCACTATCTTAACAGACTTTGTTATCTTGGATATTCATGAGGACGATGCCATGGCTGTCATCCTCGAAAGACCCTTTTTAAACACGGAAGGGGCTGTTATAGATTGCAACAAAGGCAATGTCACTTTCGACGTCAACGGTAATGAGCACACAGTGCACTTTCCAAAGAAACGATATCAAGTACATTGCATCAATGCTATCGAAAAGACTTCATCGATTCTTTTTGGGAGCTTTGAATGCCCTATTCCTCGTGTCAAGATGAAGTATGATTTGTTTGTCGGGGAGATACATATCCCCATTGAGGTGACTTAGTGATTATTCGAAAATTCTCCGTTCTCTCTTGCGATTCGAGAAGGTTTTTGTCATAAGGACTTGATCAACCCCATTGACGGATTTCTTTCGATGACCATGAAACGGATGAGTCAAAGCGTCACATACCTATGTTTTAAAGCTTTCATTTTCTTTTGCTTAGAAGAAAAATGATAGAATTAGTTTAGTTTTTCCTGTTTTCTGTTTTAGCGTCCCGGAGAAAAATACCTCGAAAATAAAAGTTCTCCGATGATCCTGAAAATTTAGTATGATTGTTTCTGGAATTTTTGAAAATTTCTGGGCCTGAGAGCTGGCCTGGGGCCCTGACCAGTGGGCCACAAGCCCTGCCACCGCCACCTACCCACCTGGTGGCGGGGTGCAAGCTTGTGGGGCCCACAGGCACCCCTCCACTCATTCCAGCTCTCAGCCTCTTCTTCCACCTCCAGAAAAAATTGTTTCGCATCTCAAACCCGTGTTCTTGCTCATTTGGCTGTGATTTTCGATCTCCTTGCTCAAAGCACCATTCTCCGAACCGTTTTGGGGAAATTACTCCTTGGTAAGTGACTCCTCCATTGGTCCAATTAGTTTTTGCTCTAGTGCTTTATCCTTCGCGCATTCTTGCTACCTTGGTGACCCTGTTCTTGAGCTAGAAATGTTGATTTTAGCTGGTCCCAAGTAGTTTTAGCGCTTGATACGGTCTCTAGGCACTATAAGGAGTAGTTGCTACAAGGTGTGGTGGGCCTTTATTCACTTTTCTCTTGAACTTCAAAAATTTCAGCAAAAGGAAATTATGTTCAGGAGGAAGTTTCATGGTGGTTCCTCAAGTAAGAAGGGTCCTCGTCTCTCTTTTCCGGAGCCCGAACCTTTTCAACTAAGGGACGCACCGGTACAACCATGTGAATGGCCTTCCGATGACTTCATGATCGAAGCAGGTTTCAAGGATGAGTTTGATGCATTTGTCCGCAATGCCGGGTTAGAAGAATTCCTCTCAGATAAATGTGAACAATATGCTATGCTCACTACCTCTTTCGTGCGTAGATTTAAATTTTCAGTTGGCCATGACTCATCCATACTGTTTGATCTATACGATAAATCCTATACCGTGGATCTGGAGGATTTTAATAGGATTTGCAAGATACCCGATGGGTGTAGTGTTAATGATCCTCCTAAGTCTTCAGTCAGAGACTTTATCTCGAGTATAACTGTTGGAGAAACCAGAGATATCAGGCAAGCCACCATAGGACGCATCCATTTCCCTGCCTTGCACTACCTTGCCCTCTTCATAGGTAGGTGCATTAACGGCAAGGGTGCACATTGTCACCTATGCGCTTCCGACCTTAGTATCCTTAAGAGCGCAGTAACAGGTGACATGAGCTTCAATATGGGAGCTATAATATCAAGGAGGCTGAATAAAAATGCCAGTGAGGGGAATTTCTTTGGAGGAGTTTATGCTACACGCTTAGCAAATTTTCTTGGAGTATCCATCCGTCGAGAGGACCCTCCTCTCTGTACATCCTACCTTGATCGTGTCGCTCTAACACGTTACCAGTTCCTTGAGAGAGATCATGGATCCCTCCTATACCGCTTGATATTTAACCGACAGCGTGTTTTCCATATTACCTTTCCTGCTCCTGCTTTCTTTGACTTTCAGGTAAAACGGAGATACTACATAACCATAGGGGAGGCAGAGGAGTATGAGAGGGAGGCGATGGCTGCTCGACTTCGTGAGGTAGCTATTCAGGCAGTGGCTGCAGCACTCCCGTATAACACCCATTATGACTTTGGGTTTCGTCAGGATCATCCATGGGAGTAGACCAAGCTAGGCCAAAAGCCTAAGCTTGGGGGAGTACGTGTTCTCACCGACTTTACATTTATGCTTATGCTTTCACTTTGTTAGCCGGTGTTTACACTTTGCCACTGTATTATCCATGCTAGTTTATTTTCGTTTTCTTGTTTTCTTGTTTTGTGTCCTTTTGAGAAAACCCAAAAAGATTTTTCTTTCTTCTTTTGCTTGTTGGGAGCTTTCCCGTGTAAATAGTTTTCTTTTTCTTTGTGTCAAGGTGGAATATATTGGTTACAATGCTTAGTGGTTCTTGCATGCTTACCTGTTTAGCTTTCAAAAGAGCCATATTACTTTGTCTTCTCCTTTGTGTTTGCCTGCAGACTCAGCTTAGTCCAATGCGCTTATTATTGTTCACATCGTTCGATCGTGCAAATGAAAGTCAACAAGGATGATATATGATGAAGTGACTGAGACTGAAAAGCTGGTATGAACTCTATCTATTTTGTTTCTATGAATATGACTAGCTTGTCGACCCAGATTTAGCTTTGTTGTGAGAGAACCATGTTTGCAATGACAAGTTAGAGATCATAGTTTCTGATGCCATGCTTATTTAGCTGAGAGCTTATAATGGTTTGTCTTGAATGCCAACACAGATTTTGAGATGACTATGATGTAGTATGATAGGATGGTATTCTCCTTTGAATGTTTCAAGTGGCTTGACTTGGCGCATGTTCATGCATGTAGTTGAAACAAAATCAACATAGCCTCTATGATGTTCGTGTTCATGGTGATTTATATTCTGTTCATGCTTGCATTTAATGTTAGTCAAACTCATTGCATCTTGATTTGACGCTCTCTAGTTGGTCGCTTCCCAATCTTTTGCTAGCCTTCACTTGTACTAAGCGGAATACTGCTTGTGCATCCACTTCCTTAAACACAAAAGTTTTTCCATGAGAGTCCACCATACCTACCTATTTGCGGTATCTACCTGCCGTTCCAAGTAAATTTGCATGTGCCATTCTCTAAACCTTCAAGAAATAATCTATTTTGCATGCCCGAACCGCTCATGTGGTGACATGGGGCTATTGATATCTTCCATGCTAGTAGTGTTATCCTCGACATGTGTTCATTCACATTCATTCACGAGAAAGGGGCTGGTAATTGGAATGCCCAGTTCCACGCTTAAATCGAAAACATAATTGTAAAACAAGACTCCCCCGGATTGATGTTAGTATGGACGGTACCCAAGGATTCGGCTAGCCGTGGAGTGTGATTGATTGGTGGTGGGGGAGTTAAAACTTTAATTTTCTGTTTAGGAACCGCCTATAGCATGAGTAGCATGGAAGATATTGAGAACTCTTGGTCATTGCGTTGACAATGAAAGCATGCCACCCAAAATTATTATATCTGTTTTCAAAGCTTGAGCTCTAGCACCTCTGCAAATCAATGCTTCCCTCTGCGAAGGGCCTGTCTATTTATTTTCCTGTTGAGTCATCCTCCTCTTATATAAGCACCAATTAGAGAGCACCTCTGTCATTTTTATGCTTTGCTTTTGATTGATACTGAGTATGACTATGACTGGATCTTCGTTGCTATGAATTACAATGTTTAGTCAGCCCTTGATCTTTGAAAGTGCTCTGCATTAATGTTTTGCAGTCTCAGAAAGAGCTAGCGAGATACCACATATTCATATTGCTTCATGCTTATTTTGATTGAAGTGTTGGTATTTGAAACTCATTATTATTTGCTCGTTAGCTGATTATGCCATTGATATTAGTTTACCGTGAGACCTTGGTGTCATTTGCTTATGTGGTTAACTTGTGATCTTGCTAAAATTCTGATTTTGAGTTAGACATAGTTGCAACAACAAGATCAAACAGAGTTTGTCAAAGTTTTTATTTCTCTCTCAGTTTGTCAACTGAGTTGCTTGAGGACAAGCAAGGTTTTAAGCTTGGGGGAGTTGATACGTCTCCATCGTATCTACTTTTCCAAACTCTTTTGCCCTTGTTTTGGACTCTAATTTGCATGATTTGAATGGAACTAACCTGGACTGACGCTGTTTTCAGCAGAATTGCCTTGGTGTTATTTTTGTGTAGAAACCAAAGTTCTCCAAACGTCCTGAAAATCTACGAGGAGCAGTTTTGGAAAATATAAAAAATATCTGTGCCAAGTTCCACCTGAGGGGGTGGGCCAGTGGGCCACAAGCCCTGGCTCCGCCACCACCCCCTGGTGGCGGTGGGCAGGCTTGTGGGGCCCACACGGCTCTGCCGCCCCCAACCTCAGGTCTATAAGTCCCCTTTCGTCCCAGAAAAATAAAAAAGAGAAGTTTTCGCCGCATTTACGATGCGGAGGCGCTGCCACCACCTGTTCTTCATCTGGAGGGCAGATCTGGAGTCCGTCTTGGGCTCCAGAGACGGGAAATAGTCGCCATCGTCATCATCAACCTTCTTCCCTCTCCAATTCCCTGAAACTCTTCGTCGTTCGTGAGTAATCTATTCGTAGGCTCGTTGGGCGGTGATGAGTAGGATGAGATCTATCATGTAATTGAGTTAGTTTTGATGGGGATTGATCCCTAGTATCCACTATGTTCTGAGGTTGATGTTGCTACTACTTTGCCATGCTTAATGCTTGTCACTAGGGCCTGAGTGCCATGATTTCAGATATGAAATTATTATGTTGTCACCAATATATGTGTGTTTTAGATCCGATCTTGCAAGTTGTAGTTACCTACTATGTGTTATGTTCCGGCAACCCCGGAGTGACAATAACTGGAACCACTCCCGGTGATGACCATAGTTTGAGGAGTTCATGTGTTCACCAAGTGCTAATGCGTTGGTCCGGTTCTTTATTAAAAGGAGAACCTTAATATCCTGTAGTTTCCTTTTGGACCCCGCTGCCATGGGAGGGATGGTCAATAGATGTCATGCAAGTTCTTTTCCCTAAGGACGTATGACAACACACGGAATGCATGCCTACATCACATTGAAGAACGGGAGCTAGCCACATATCTCTCCGTGTTATAACTGTTGCATGATGAATATCATCCAAACAAATCACCGACCCATTGCCTATGAGTTTGTCTTACTGCTGTTGCTACTACTGTTGCTACTGGTGTTACTTGTCTTGCTCTGCTGCTGCTGCTACTACTGTTGCTACTGTTGTTACTTGTCTTGCTCTGCTGCTGCTACTACTGTTGCTATTGCTGTTACTTGTCTTGCTCTGCTGCTACTGTTTCCACTACTGTCGCTTGCTACTATTGCTACTTGCTACTGCTGTCACTACCGCTGTTCCTTGCCACTGCCGTTACTCGCTACTTTGGCGTTACTACTTTGCTTGCAGATACTAATCTTTCAGGTGTGGTTGAATCTGACATATTCAGCTACTAATACTTGAGAGTATTATCTCACCTCCCGTCGTGCGAACCAGCAAATTTGGGTTGAATACTCTACCCTCGAAAACTGCTACGATCCCATGCGCTTGTGGGCCGTCAACAACATTCTTCTAGTTTCGATTGCCGGAGAGTGCTAGCAGCATTCTTCTGGTGCCGTTGCAAGGGGAAGAACAGTTGTCATCACTCGTACACCTGCAATATTTGATTAATGACCTTGATACTATCCGGGGTGGCCTCAAACAACAGCAGCGAGTCGTCCGCAAAAAGAAGGTGGGTGACAGTCGGCGCGGCCCGAGCCACTTGGATCCCACGAATCTGACATGTGTCCTCAGCATGTTGCAACGGTGCCGACAACCCCTCAGCACACAAGAGAAATAGGTATGGTGAGATCGGGTCTCCTTGGTGTAGATCTCTGCCCGGGATCACCCGCTCCGTATGATCTCCATTTACCTTAAACTGGAAGCGCATCATACGAATGCATTTGCTGATCAGCCCCAAAGCTCGGTGCAAAACCTAATCGTGTCATCTGTGTCTCCAGAAAATCCCACTCGACGCGGTCATAGGCTTTGCTCATGTCCACCTTGAGTGCAGCATAAATAATACTCCCCAACCTCTTCCTTTTTAGGAAATGTGTCATCTCATATGCTAAGATAGTATTATCCGAGATGAGCCTCCCCGGCACAAAAGCACTTTGGTTTGATGATATAACTTCCCCCAGGATGCACTTGAGTCTGTTGGCTAAAACCTTAGACAGAAGGTTGTAGACCACGTTGCAAAGGCTAATCGGGCGTAGATCCTTCATAGTTTCAGGGTTCTGAACCTTTGGGATTAGAACCACTGGGGTATCATTCCATCCCTCCGGTATACTGCCGCCTCACAACACGTATAGCACGCCCCGAACCACATCATCACCAATTAAGTGCTAGTAGTGTTTGTAGAAGATCGTCGGTAGACCATCCATACCAGGGACTTTAAGATCACCGATGCTATCCAACACCTCCTTAACGTCCTCCGCTGTGAACTGCGCAGATAGCACGTCATTCATTTGAGGCGTGACCTTGGGGGATATATGTTGGAGTATATTATTTGCGTCCACACCTACCATGGGGGTAAATAAGGAGGATAAATAATTAGTGATAAGACTTTTTATGCCCTCTTCATCCTCCACCACCACACCATCCTCCCTTCTGAGCCTTTTTATCGAGTTCTGCTTCTTCCTTTCTGATGCATAAGCTTGGAAGTATCGCGTATTCCGATCTCGATTGGTGAGCCAATTTGCATGTGCGTGCTGCCGCCAAACAAGATCCTCGTGTTCTTCAAGGCGCTCTAACTTGAAGTTTATTTTCTGCTCCTTCCTTACTTGGTGATTCGAGATCGGTTCTCTTCGTGTGGCCTCCAGTTCAGACTTCAGTTTTTTTATCCACTTCCTCAGGTCCCCCAGCACCTCCCGACTCCAAGTATTCAGGGCTCCAATCACCGCCGCTAATCTGTTCTTTATTGTTGGGTCGGCAACCCTCTCCCAAGCATTCTCCACAATGCCATCACAGTCATCTTCGAGCAGCCACCTCGCCTCAAAGCATGGTATTCGTGGAGCAGCAGCCATGCGTTGCACTTTTGGGCTCCCATCACGTGCTAGCAAAACCGGACGATGATCAGAGTGATATGGATCCCCATTGACAATTTTATACGCTGGAAAACGGGTACACCATTCCGGATTAGCAACAACATGGTCCAGACGCTCACGAATATAGCCATCAACTCGATAATTTTTATTCCTCCAAGTAAAAACATCACCCTCGAAACCAAGATCATGCAAGTTACAAAAGTCTAAAGCATCCGTAAAATTTTGCATAAGTCTATGAGCGCGCGGGGCACCCCCCTGCTTCTCATGATTAAATAAGATCTCATTGAAATCACCCAGGCAGACCCATGGCAGTGCCACTTGGTGATTAAGGGTACGCAACAGCCTTCATGTCTCCACTTTCTTCTCACTGTGTGATTCCCCATAGATCCCCGTGAGACGCCACTTGAAACCATCCTTTTCCTCAAGTACAACATCAATGTGCATTCTTCCTTTCCATCTGACTGTTATATTGATGCCTTTCCTCCAGAACAGTGCCAAACCTCCACTCTTACCGACATTATCCTGCACCTCCATATGATACAGGCCCAACTTATCTTTGAATTTACCCGTCCTCCCTCTGTCCAGCTTAGTTTCCGACAGAAAAAGAATGTCGGGGTCCTCCTCCTTCTGCAACTTCAGAAGGCTCTGAACTGTCGGGCCATTCCCCAAACCCGGGCAATTCCATGCACATATCTTCATTGGGACTCGCAGGGTTGTCCCGGCAACCCCGTGTTCTTTGGTGCATTCGTATCCAGGCTCAGCTCAACCCGGTTCTTCTTATGCTCCTCTGAATCATCCAGTTCCATTGTGTCACAACCTCGCTTCGTACCAGTGATGAACTCGTTATATCCGCCTGCTCACTCGACACTATTCTCCCCAACCTTCCGCCCGCCCTTGAGCCTTTTGAACGTACCCATTTTCTTCCCCTTCCCCTTATTCTCTAGGATTTTGTCTCTCGCAGTCACTTGCTCTGTGTGTTCTTTGGCCGTGTATGATTCGTCGGACCCTGAGTAGCCGAGCCTAACCCTCCCTTCAACACCATCGCCCAGCATACCACCCTGCTGCATGGCCTGAGTCTCCTCGTGTCACGCCCAAGATGCGACCCTATCCTCAATTTGGCACGAGGGCCTCGTCAGGGATAAAAGCGCATCTCGTCTGTCGCAAGAAGGGATATTGTTACAAGTACATGTACTGAAAAATAGAGATATATAATAGAATTGGCTTACACTCGCCACAAGCTACATCAAAGTCACATCAGTACATTACATAATCATCAAGAGTAAGAGCAGGGTCCGACTACGGACGAAAACAAACGAGAAAAGAAGAATGACGTACATCCTTACTATCCCAGGCTGCCGGCCTGGAACCCACCCTAGATCGGTGAAGAAGAAGAAGAAGCAACTCCAAATGAACAATCAACGCGCTCGCGTCGAGTAACCTTTACCTGTACCTGCAACTGGTGTTGTAGTAATCTGTGAGCCACAGGGGACTCAGCAATCTCATTTCCAAAGGTATCAAGACTAGCAAAGCTTATTAGGTGAGGCAAGGTTAAGTGGTGAGGTTGCAACATCGGCTAAGCATAAATATATGGTGGCTAACTTATGAGTACAAGAATAAAGAGGAGGAAGATCTACGCATAGAGGACGTGAACTACGGTTGATCCAATGAATGATCCTGAACACCTACCTACGTCAGACATAACCCCACCATGTCCTCGATCGGAGAAGGAACTCACGAAAGAGACAGTAACGGTTATGCACACAGTTGGCATATTTTAATTAAGTTAACTTCAAGTTATCTAGAACCAGTGTTAAACAAAGTTTCCACGTTGCCACATAACCGCGGGCACGGCTTTCCGAAAAGATTTAACCCTGCAGGGGTGCTTGCTACTGCGACAACAGACCTTCCCTGGTACGGCCCCAGGAATCCTGCTGCTATGGCTACGCCTTTAGGGACTTCCTTGGCAAATATGCAAAGAATTTCCCCGCGGCCTTGGAGCCTTGCGTTGGTGTTCCCTTGAAGAGGAAAGGGTGATGTAGCACAACGGCAGTAAGTATTTCCGTCAGTTTTGAGAACCAAGGTATCGAACCAGTGGAAGATCTCGTCAAGTCACAAGTACCTGCACAAACACAAAGAGCTTGCACCCAACACTATGAAGGGGTTGTCAATCCCTTATAGATATTTTGCAAAGTGAGAACTGAAAGCAAAAAAGTAAACAAAGCGAAGTAAAAGTGAAAGTGGAAACGATAGTTGCGAATAAACCCGGGGGTCGTAGTGTTCACTAGTGGCTTCTCTCATGAAAGCAAGTAGACGATGGGTGAACGAATTACTGTCGAGCAATTCATAGAACCGCACAAAGTCGTGACGTTATCTAAGGCAATGATTATATCTATAGGCATCACGTCCAAAACAAGTAGACCGATACTTTCTACATCTACTACTATTACTCCACACGTCGGTCGCTATCCAGCATGCATCTAGTGTATTAAGTCGAAAAGAACAGAGTAACGCCTTAAGCAAGATGACATGATCTAGATGGACAATCTCATATCTACGATAAAAGCCCATCTTGTTACCCTTGATGGCAACAACACGATGTGTGCCTTGCTGCCCCTTCTGTCACTGGGAAAGGTCTCCACACGGTATGAACCCAAAACCAAGCACTTCTCCCATTGCAAGAATCATAGATCTAGTTGGCCAAACAAAACCCAAGACTCGGAGAGACTTACAAGGATATCAAATCATGCATATAAGAAATCAGCAAATACTCAAATATAATTCATAAATAATCTGATCACAAATCCACAATTCATCGGATCTCGACAAACACACCGCCAAAGAGGATTACATCGGATAGATCTCCATGAAGATCATCAAGAACTTTGTATTGAAGATCCAAGAGAGAGAAGAAGCCATCTAGCTACTAACTACGGACCCGTAGGTCTGAAGTGGACTACTCACGAGTCATTGGAGAGGCGATGATGTTGATGTAGAAGCCCTCCAACTCCAAAGTCCCCTCCGGCAGGGCACCGGGAAAGGTCTCCAGATGAGATCTCTCGGAAATGGAAGCTTGTAGCGGTGGAAAAGTGTTTTCGTGGATGCCCTAATTTTTTCTGGATTTTTAGGGAATTTATAGGCCAAAGACCTAGGACAGGGGAGCGCCAGGGGGCCCACAAGCTTGGTTGTCGCGGCCTCCCCCTGGCCGCGGCAACAGGGCTTGTGGCCCCCTGTGGGCCCACTGCCTTGGCCCTCAAGCCTCTCGATCTTCTTCCGTTCTGGAAAAATTTATTTCGGGGATTTTATTCCATTTGGACTCCGTTCCAAAATTAGATCTGAAAAGAGTCAAAAACACAGAAAAAACAGGAACTGGCACTTGGCACTGGATTAAGAAGTTAGTCCCAAAAAGATATAAAAGTTAAACAAAACATCCAAAGTTGACAAGATAACAGCGTGAAGCCATAAAAAATTATAGATATGTTTGAGACGTATCAAGCATCCCCAAGCTTAACTCCTGCTCGTCCTCGAGTAGGGAAGTGATAGAGAATGAAATTTTGATGCTTTCATGCTGCCTAACATAGATGTCCTTTGTAACTCCTCTTATGTGACGTGAATGTTCAGATCCATTAGATTCAAAACAATAGTTTGCTATTGACGTGGAGACAATAATAGTTCAAGCAAACTAGCAAGGTAATCATGAACTTTCAAAATAACAAGGCCAAAAGAAAGTTATCCCTACAAAATCATATAGTCTGGCTATGCTCTATCATCATTGCACAACGAGTTTAAATCATGCACAACCCCGGTATTGGCTAAGTAATTGTTTTCACACCTTTACTTTCTCAAACTTTTTCAACTCTCCCGCAATACATGAGCGCGAGCCATGGTTTTAGCACTATAAGTGGTGTGGAGTGTGGTGGAGTTTGCAAGACAAACAAGGAGAAGATGGTCACATTGACTAGGCATATCAATGAGCTATGGAGATGCTCATCAATAGATATCAACGTGAATGAGTAGGGATTTCCATACAAATGGTGTACTAGAGCTAAGAGTAAGTGAAAGCTCTTAAAGAAAACTAGTGGATGTGCATCCAACTTGCTTGCTCACGAAGACCTAAGGCAAATTTGAGGAAGCCTATCATTGGAATATACAAGCCAAGTTATACAATGAAAATTTCCCACTAGCTATATGGTGGTGACAAAACGAGAGACTCTCAATCATGAAGATCATGGTGCTTAATATGCACAAGTGTGGAAAGGTGGTAGCATTGTCCCTTCTCTCTTTTTCTCTCATATATATATATATATATATATATATATATATATTTGTGGGCTCTTTGGCCTCTTTTTTTATTTATTTATTTTAGTGGGCATCTTTGGCCTCTTTTATTTCCTCACATGGGACAATGCTCCATCAATGATGATCATCACACTTACAACTCAAAACTTAGAGCAATGATGGCTCTATATGGAATGCCTTCGGTAGTGTACCGTGACAATGATCTAGCATGGCATAGACATCAATGGAAACATCATGCTAGCTATCTTACGATCATGCAATGGCAATGTAGAAGTGGTGGCACATGTCATGGTGGTAGTTGCATGGCAATATATCTCGGAATAACTTTGAAAAAGCCATAGTAGGTAGGTATGGTGGGTGTTTTGAGGGCGGCTAATGGTGGGTTTTGTGCACCGGCGAAAATTGCACGACACTAAAGAAGATAGTGATGGTGGAAGGTGAAAGTGCATCTAAACCATGGACTCAACATTAGTCATGAAGAACTCATATACTTGTTGCAAAAGTTTTAGTAGTAATTGAAACAAAGCATTCAACGCATACTCCTAGGGGAAGGGTTGGTAGGTATAAACCATCGCGCGATCCCGACGGCCACACAAAGGATGACAATCAAAAGAGTAATCATGCTCAGACTCCATCACATAGCGGTTCACCATACGTGCATGCTACAGGAATCACTAACTTCAACACAAGTATTTCTAGATCCACAACACCTTATTAATATAACTTCAATAATACCATAACCACAACTTAAAACTAATTGAGATGAATCAAACTTCTCTAACTATTCAATGCACATGAACGTGGAAGTTTTCATATCCCTTTGGATAACTACCCCTTTTGAGACTACTATTAAAGCATAGATCAACTACCAAGCCACGCACCGCCGTGCTCTAAAAGATATAAGTGAAGCACATAGAGCAAAAGCAACTAGCTCCAAAGATATAAGTGAAGCACATATGAGCTGAATTGTCTAACCAAAGGATATAAGTGAAGCTCGACAAAATCATGGTGAGTGCATGTCTCTCTCTCTAGGTGTGCAGCAAGGATGATTGTGACACAACAAAAATAAAAAACTCCTACGATACAAGACGCTCCAAGAAAAACACATAACATGTGGTGAATAAAAATATAGCCTCAAGTAACGTTACCGATGGATTGAAGATGAAAGAGGGGATGCCTTCCCGGGGCATCCCCAAGCTTAGGCTTTTACGACATCCTTGAATCAACTTGGGGTGCCTTGGGAATCATTGCCACTCTTTATCTTTTGTCCATAAGAACTTCACCCAAAACTTGAAAACTTCACAACACGAAACTTAAACAGAAACTCGTGATAACATTAGTATAAGAAAGCAAACCACCACTTCCTTAGGTATTGTAGCGAACTTAAATTCTACTTATGTTGATGTTGGGTTACTGTATTTTCAATCTTCCATCTCTAATACCCCCGATACTATCCATAGTTTCATCAAAATAAGCAACCAACTCAACAAAAAACAGAATCTGTTAACAGCAGACCAGTCTGTAGCAATCTGTATACTTCGTATACTTCTGGTACTTCAAAAATTCTGAAAAATTACGACAGTCTAAAGAATTTGGTAGAAATCAGCAGCAAAAAGAATCAACTAAAAATCTCTTATAGAAAAAAACGAAAATTCTTTTCGTGAGCAGAAAGTTTCTGTCTTTTCCAGCATGACCAAACGATCATCCCCAAGACTAATCATAACGGTTTTGCTTGGCACAAACGCAAAAAGAAACACAAAAAACACAACCATAACAGAATTATTAAAGTGTGGAAAACACAAAACAGAAAGAAAAAGGATAGATTCGTTGGGTTGCCTCCCAACAAGCGCTATTGTTTAACGCCCTTAGCTAGGCATAAGGTGATGGAATCATGTATAGTCATCCTTGGTGCTCAAACCATAAGTAGCCCTCATCATATATTCATAAGGCAATCTTATTTTCTTTCTAGGAAAATGCTCCATGCCCTTCTTTAGGGGAAATTGAAATCTAATATTCCCTTCCTTCATATCGATGATAGCACCAATAGTTCTTAGGAAAGGTCTACCAAGAATAATGGGGCATGAAGGATTGCAATCTATGTCAAGTACAATGAAATCCACGGGTACATAGTTCTTATTTGCAACAATAAGAACATCATCGATCCTTCCCATGGGTTTCTTGACAGTAGAATCCGCAAGATGCAAATTAAGAGAACACTCTTCAATCTCATGAAAACCAAGAATATCACATAAAGACTTTGGAATCACGGAAACACTAGCACCCAAATCACACAAAGCATTGCATTCATAGTTTTTGATCTTGGTTTTGATAGTAGGTTCCCACTCATCATGAAGTTTTCTAGGTATAGAGACTTCTAATTCGAGCTTCTCTTCAAGAGCTTTCATCATAGCATCTACGATATGTGCGGTAAAGGCTTTGCTTTGGTTATAAGCATGTGGAGAGTTTGCAATGGATTGTATCAAGGAAATGCATTCAAACAAGGAGCAACTATCATAATTGAATTCCTTGAAATCCAAAGTGGGAGTTTCATTACTACCCGAAATTTGGATTTCTTCTATTCCACTCTCCACACCTTTATCATCAAGATAGGTGGGCTCCGAATCATTGGGGCGTTTTTCAACCAAAGTGGATTCATATCCAGCCCCTTCATCGATAGGTTTGACACGCGAAAACAAAGATTCAAGAGGAGTCACACCAAGCACTTTAAGATCTTCGTGATTTGCATCACTAGAACGCACCCTTTTAAACCATTCATGTCTAGCGCGAATTTGGGCGGTTCTTTCTTTGCTTTCATTCATGGAGACACGCATAGCTTTTAAAGTTTCATCCAAGTTGACCTTGAGAGGAGCACATCTAACTTTCAAAGCATCAATATCACAAGACATCCTATCAACGCTCTTAGCCAAATCGTCTATTTTGAGTATTTTTTCCTCTATGGACGCATTGAAAATCTTTTGAGAGTTGATGAACTCTTTGATATTACTCTCTAAATCAGAGGGTAATTTGTTGTGATTTCCATAAGTGTTGTTGTAGGAATTGCCATAATTGTTAGAGGAGTTACTAGGAAAAGGCTTAGGAACATAGTTTCCTCTAAAAGCATTGTTGTTGCCAAAATTGTTCCTACCAACAAAATTAACGTCCAAACTAGCGTTGCTACTCTCAATTAAGGAAGATAGTGGCATGTCATTAGGATCTAAAGGAGCATTTCTACTACCAACCAAATTCATCAACTCGTCCATCTTAGCACTAAGCGAGTTAATTTCTTCTATAGCGTGTACCTTTTTGCTAGCAGGTGACCTTTCAGTGTGCCACTGAGAGTAGTTGGTCATGATATTGTCTAGAAGTTTTGTAGCGTCTCCTAACGTGATTTCCATGAACGTTCCACCTCAGGCGGAGTCCAAGATATTGCGAGAAGAAAAATTCAAACCAGCGTAAAAGATTTGTATAATCATCCACAAACTCAAGCCATGAGCAGGACAATTTCTAATCATTAACTTCATCCTCTCCCAAGATTGTGCAACGTGTTCATGATCAATTTGCTTGAAATTCATGATATCGTTACGTAGGGAGATAATCTTAGCCGGAGGAAAATACTTGGATATGTAAGCATCTTTGCACTTATCCCAAGAATCGATACTATTTTTAGGCAAAGAAGAAAACCAAGTTTTTGCGCGATCTCGCAACGAGAAAGGAAAAAGCTTCAACTTAATCACGTCATTATCCACATCTCTTTTCTTTTGCATATCGCAAAGCTCAATGATGGTATTGAGATGGGATGCGACATCTTCACTAGGAAGGCCAGAGAATTGCTCTTTCATAACAAGATTCAGCAAAGCTGCGTTGATTTCATATGATTCCGCACTAGTGGCGGGAGCAATCAGAGTACTAATTAAATCATTATTATTGGTACTCGAGAAGTCGCAAAGTTTGGTGTTTTCAGCCATGATGACTTCAACAAACAAACAAGCACACAAGCAAGCAAGAAAACCGGCAAAGGAAAACGGCAAAGGGCAAAATAAAGCGGCAAAGGAAAACGACAAAAAGGCAAATGAAAACGGCAAAGGAGAAAGGCAAACGAAAACGGCAAATGTGAAGTGGGGGAGAGGAAAACGAGAGGCAACTGGCAAAAAAGGTAAATGCAAGAGATGAGTTTGTGACACCTACTTGGATAGATCTCCTCCTTGCGCTAGAAATCAGCACGTTGAAGAGAGACTATTCTTGACTTGATCCTCCCCGACAACGGCGCCATAAATCGGCGTGTTGACGGGAGATTATTCTTGTCTTGATCTCCCTCACAACGGCGCCAGAAATCCTTCTGCTACTGTGACAACAGACCTTTCCTGGTACGGCGCCAAGAATCCTGCTGCTATGGCTACGCCTTTAGGGACTTCCTTGGTAAATATGCAAAGAATTTCCCCGCGGCCTTGGAGCCTTGCATTGGTGTTCCCTTGAAGAGGAAAGGGTGATGTAGCACAGTGGCGGTAAGTATTTCCCTCAGTTTTGAGAACCAAGGTATCGAACCAGTGGAAGATCTCGTCAAGTCACAAGTACCTGCACAAACACAAAGAGCTTGCACCCAATGCTATGAAGGGGTTGTCAATCCCTTATAGATTGTTTGCAAAGTGAGAACTGAAAGCAAAAAGTAAACAAAGCAAAGTAAAAGTGAAAGTGGAAACGATAGTTGAGAATAGACCCGGGGGCCGTAGTGTTCACTAGTGGCTTCTCTCATGAAAGCAAGTAGACGGTGGGTGAACGAATTACTGTCGAGCAACTGATAGAACCGCGCAAAGTCGTGACGTTATCTAAGGCAATGATTATATCTATAGGCATCATGTCCAAAACAAGTACACCGATACTTTCTGCATCTACTACTATTACTCCACACATTGACCGCTATCCAGCATGCATCTAGTGTATTAAGTCCAAAAGAACAGAGTAACGCCTTAAGCAAGATGACATGATGTAGATGGACAATCTCATATCTACGATAAAAGCCCATCTTGTTACCCTTGATGGCAACAACACGATGCGTCCCTTGCTGCCCCTTCTGTCACTGGGAAAGGTCACCACACGGTATGAACCCAAAACCAAGCACTTCTTCCATTGCAAGAATCATAGATCTAGTTGGCCAAACAAAACCCAAGACTCGGAGAGACTTACAAGGATATCAAATCATGCATATAAGAAATCAGCAAAGACTCAAATATAATTCATAGATAATCTGATCACAAATCCACAATTCATCGGATCTCGACAAACACACCACCAAATAGGATTCCATTGGATAGATCTCCATGAAGATCATGAAGAACTTTGTATTGAAGATCCAAGAGAGAGAAGAAGCCATCTAGCTACTAACTACGGACCCGTAGGTCTGAAGTGGTCTACTCACGAGTCATTGAAGAGGCAATGATGTTGATGTAGAAGCCCTCCAAATCCAAAGTCCCCTCCGGCAGGGCACCGGGAAGGGTCTCCAGATGAGATCTCGCGGAAACGGAAGCTTGCGCCGACGGAAAAGTGTTTTCGTGGATGCCCTGATTTTTTCTGGATTTTTAGGGAATTTATAGGCCAAAGTCCTAGGGAAGGGGAGCGCCAGGGGGGCCACAAGCTTGGTTGCCGCGGCCTCCCCCCTAGCCGCGGCAACAGGGCTTGTGGGCCCCCTGTGGGCCCACTGCCTTGGCCCTGAAGCCTCCCGATCTTCTTTCGTTCTGGAAAAATTTATTTTGGAGATTTTATTCCATTTGGACTCCGTTCCAAAATAAGATCTGAAAAGAGTCAAAAACAGAGAAAAAAAGGAACTGGCACTTGGCACTGGATTAAGAAGTTAGTCCCAAAAAAGATATAAAAGGTAAACAAAACATCCAAAGTTGACAAGATAACATCGTGAAACCATTAAAAATTATAGATACGTTTGAGACATATCAGTGCTCCAACTAGTCCATCACAAATTACCACAAGCCGCATAGAAATCCTCAATCACGAAGCTCGCGATCTCGTCGGATTCCCTAGTGGAAAACCTCAACTCTGAGATTACCCAAAGCATCACCGGAATCCCAATGCACAAGATATCTCGTCAAAGGTAAAACTAATCCAGCAAGGCCGCCCGACGTGTCGACGATCCCGATAGGAGCCGCGTATCTCATTCTCAGGACACGACAGATGAGCTAGAGGTCGGGATCGCTAAACCTCTGGGTGACCAGGGGGGCGCCGGACATCGCTCAGGTGGGACCAACACTCATGAGGAGCACTGGCCCCGGGGGTTGATTAAATTTCCTCGGGTTAATTACTCCCTATGCAGTTCATTAGTTGTTAGGAAAATGTAGTACCAAAGTTGGGCCTTGCCAGACCAGCTTTAATCTAAAACGAATTATCAAGGGGGTCCCCATAACAACCCCGATCGTGTTAGGAGCGCTCATTTATGGAACATAACACCGGTAGCCGAAACTAAGGGGGCAAAGGTGGAACAAAACACCAGGCTAGAAAGGTTGTGCCTTCCACCTTTTACCAAGTATATAGGTGCATTAATTTAAATATCATTAAATATGGTGATATGACAAAGAACCCATGTTATCACATGGAAGCAACTACACCTGCAACTTGCAACGCTAACAACATGGTTAAGCAAGCAGTAACATAGCCAATCAGTGGTTTGCTAGGTCGAACATGTTGAAGATTATCATGGCATTGTAGAGAGGCTGATATTTAACATGTGGTAGGCAACAAGACATAATCGATAGCATCGAAATAACTAGCATGTCAATGATAGTAATGGTATCTGGGGAGATGGTCATCTTGCCTGAGATCCCGCTTGGAAGAAGAACAACTCCATGGAGTCGGCGAACCAACGTACTCAAACGGGTCCTCACATTCCGACACGCTTGCGGAACTTTATCGAGACGGAGCAAACCGGAAACAAACATCTACACAAATATTCACCACACGATGCACAACATGATGCACAACCTACTATGATGCATGATCCGTTCAATGATGCATGGGATGGCATGGCAATTCACCTCAGACAAACACTACACATTAAGTGAAGCTCGATATGCAACGAGTTGCATATCGACGAAACTCCACGTTTAATTATTTAGTTCGCTCCCGGTTATTTACATGGTAATATTAAATTGTGGTTAACATGGCAAGGGGGTGAAGCGAGATGCTACATGTCATCCTAGTCACTTAACACACGGGACATAGAACGGAGCTACGACACAAGAGGCATGCAACACAAGATTATAAGCCATGTATGCGTCATGCATGCAAGTTTCAACAACACGGGCAAGAAGAGAAAGAAACATGTGTCACGACGGCGAGCGAAAGGGAACCATGGCGGCAAACGGAAACGAAGCCACGACATCGTTCCTATCTCGATACTCAACGAGATATCGTGCCAATGTAAGGAAGCGGGTCCGGGAACGCTAAATAAAGATGGGGTGATCCCGCTACCGGGTTCCCATGTGTCGAGGCAACACAAGAGGGACAACGTGCAACAGACAACATACGCGCAAACATACGGTTCATCTCATACAACATTTGCATTCGGTACATGACACGTCCCATCGGTATACCTTCGAAGCGTGCACATCGGAGCGGTTCGGTTCGGTGAAGGAGAACAAAGATCGTCGTGGTCGTCGTGGTAGAAGTTGTACACGGTCTCGTCGACGGTAGTTGTTCGCTCGGCGTTGGTACACGGTCTTCGGCGTCGGGAGTCGAACACGTTTCTGAAGAGGTCCGGGGTCATCGAGGACGTCGTGGACTCGGCGAACTTGGCGACGACCCATGGTGGCGGGGATGGTCCTCGCAAACTTCGGCTACGCAACCAGCGACATCAGCAACGCGACTACAGCAGCAAGCAACGGCGACACAACAACAACATGCCGCAATCTAACAACAACAACTAGCTTAGCAGCAAGGCATCGCTAGCATCTATCTAGCAGCAGCAAGCAACAACATAGCAAAGGCATCAAGCAGCAAAGCAGTCAAAAGAAAGAGCAGCAACAGCTACTACGCAACAACAACTAGCAAACGGATGCAGGCTTCCTAGCAGCAACGGCAATAGACAACGACAGGCAGCAAACAACAACATGCACAGGCAGTAGCAGCAATCGGGCAACCAACATCTGGTAGCCGCAGCAAGAGCATCTCCAAGCAGCAGCGGCTAACGACATCATGCGTCAACAACAAAACAGCATCGCGGCGACACAACATCACGCAGCAGCAGCAAATCGGGACAGCAACGGCAGCATGCACAACAAGCATTTACAGCAACAACAACCTGCAGCTATAGGGCCATCCGACGGCGGGGCGAGCACCGGCGGGGGAGGAGACGACAGCAGGGCGCGCGGGGAGGCGACCACGAGAGACATGCAAGCGGCGGCGCGGCCATGGCGAGGGCGACGAACGTGCGGCCAGGGGGACGCGCGGCTCCGCGCGGCGACCATGGCGACGCGGCGAGGTCCTCGGGATGGCCGGGAACGGCGGCAGGGGCTCGAGGCGAAGCGGCGCGCGGGCGACGGCGGGGCATGGGTGACGGGGAGAGGCCATGGCACGGCGACCATGGCGGCGAGGCCGAGGCGGTGCAGCGCGGCGAGGGGCAGAGCACGACGGCAGGTCGGCACGGGACGAGCACCGGCGGGGGAAGCCAGGGGCGACGCGACTGCTGTTGTCGGCGGGCATGGCGGCTAGGGGAGGCGAGCACGGGACAGAGGGAGGCACGAGAGGAGAGGGACGAGAGGAACAGGGCGACGACGCGGGGGGAGAGGACGAGGGACGAGGAGGGGATCGGGAGCTGCTCGCTAGGGTTGGAGGGGAGGCCTTGGGCCTTGGCCGGCTGGGCCTTGGGCCTCGGGTCTTCCTCTCTCCCTCTTTGGTTTTCTTTTTTTTCTTTTAAAACAGAAAACACACACACACAAAAAGGATTTAACAAAGAGAAAAAAAACTCTTTGCTCCTTTTAAAAACATACCCCAACTATAAGAATTAGTTTGGGATTTTTTTAAAGAAATAAAATGAAACCTGTTTTTTTAAAGAATAAAAATAAAACCCTTTTAGAAATAGAAAGAGACTCTAATTTTAAAATAAAACAACAGGAGAAAATAAAGAAAACCCAAGGGGTTGCCCCCACATTAAATAAAAGGATTTTAAAAGAAGACGAACTTATTTTGAAGGGGTTAAAACTGAAATCTTTTACGCAACCACAAAAATGAAATAAGAGGAGAGAAGGGTTTTAGGTCCACTGTGTAACAGGGTTTGAAGCGACTCTGATGCACTCATTCTCATCACGCCAACGAACAACGCCACACTCACAAAGCACTCACAAGCATTAACACCCAACAACATGGAGCAACAAGCAACACCGACAAAATAGAGTTGACATGATGCCATGCATGATGCGATGATGCAAACTAAATGATGATGCAACAAATAAAACTAATCACACGACGGAAACGGAAATAAAGGGGAATCTTCTGGAACGTCGGCATCGGGCTGTCGCAACTCTCCTACACTACAAGAGGATCTCGCCCCGAGATCCAAGAATGAAAGGGGGAGAGGATGAGAAAGCAATAGGTAAAAACTTAGTCGCTTCTTTGACAAACGAGTGACACCAACAATCCTTGAAAGTTGCAAAGAGATGAGGAATGATATGAGAAACAAGAAAGAATTCACGGAAAATTTCGGCAACACTTCGGTAGGAAAATGGGAGAAAACAAATTCGATAAGAAGAGAGAATTAGACAATATACATAACAAACAACTAAATAGAACAAGGGAACACCATGATCTTGATAGAACAACATAATAGACCAAAAAGAGCAACATCACAATGCCTTCGGAACAAGAGAATATGAACTAGATCAAGCGGAAGAAGAGAATGAAGAAAAGAATGACACCTATCATCACAATAGAATTGAAGAGCCTCCGGACAGAAGAATATACGGAGTAGTTGGAAAACCCACAACGAAGAACAATATTGTAGTGGGCTTATGAAGATCATCTCAACATTTATGAGGTGACAACCAACAACTAAAAGAAACAAGGATAGATTGGGAGCAACAAGATATCGAAACTTCTTACACCAAGAGGGTACATTGAGAACTGGGATTAATGACAAGCACCATGATAGCATAATCCATAGGAAAAGCTTTAGGTGTAATCCAAACCAAGATAGCTCAATGAAGAAATCATGGGTTTTCGGTCCACTGTGTAATAGGGTTTGAAGCAGCTTTGATGCACCCACTCTCATCACGCCAACGAACAACGCCACACTCACAAAGCACTCACAAGCATTAACACCCAACAACACGGAGCAACAAGCAACACCGACAAAACACAGTTGACATGATGCCATGCATGATGCGATGATGCAAACTAAATGATGATGCAACAAATAAAACTAATCACACGACGGAAAAGGAAATAAAGGGGAATCTTGTGGAACGTCGGCATCGGGCTGTCACACCTCGCCACAACCCTCCTTCCCATCATCCTTGGTTCCGCTACCCTCCACATCTACTCCCCCTTATCCTTTGTACCTTTCTCCTCCGTCGAGAAAGTCAGTTGCTTAACCACCGCCGCCTCTCTCTCCCGCGTTGTTTGCTTTAGCGGGCTTGTCACCTCCTATCCTTTGTCCTCGTCTTTAGTGTGGTCGGCCCCGCTAATCCTATTCTTGTGCCAAGACGGTGCATCACTCCCGGATAGGCTATGACGTCCCCATCCGCTCGTGTTTCTGCCGCCAAAACTGTGCCCCCAGCCCCCCATCTACTCTCCCTCTGCTCCTGTAATCCAAGCCACCCCGACGAGGGATAAAAGCTCTTAACCAGGGACCAAACAACGACTTCTCTCCTTTTTCAGTTTCACTCCACAAGCTTTATTAGTATGACCAATTATCCCACACACATAGCACAAATCAGGGAGGTGTTCATACTCAAAAGGGCACCGATTCTTCTCATCCAACTCTTCTCCTCCCCCTTGGGGTACCTTCTGTTTCTTCCTATTATTTTCCTCCTCCTCCTCTTCCAGGGTAAAACCCCTCATCAAAGGTGACTTGATGTTCATACGTATTTTCACCCTTAGGATCTTTCCCATAGCTTTTCCATCTGCTCTGGCTTCCACTTCCTGCACCTCCCCAATCAAAGAACCTATCGCCTCACCGGCCTCCTTACACATCATCCCAAGCGGTAAACGCATGATTCTCACCCATATAGGAATGTTGTCTAAACTATAGTCCTCCGGTCTCTTACTTGCGATGAAATCTACAAACACCAATAAATCATTCCCGAACTCCCACGGCCCCCCTTCTAGGGCCATCCGCTTCCCCGATTCCTGCCCAAACGTGAAGAGGAATATGTTTTCCCCAACTTCCTTACACTCCAGGCCCTTGATCGGGCACCAAATCCTGCCCAACATCTCCGCTATCGCCTCCATAAACACCGGTTTTCCCGAGAGGAGTTTTGCGAGTGCTTGTGGTTCCACCATCCCCACCTTCCCCGATCCATCCCATCCGATCTTGATCCCCTTCCTCTCCTTCTCCGACAGCTTCAAGTAGTGCAGGAGTCCTTCCACCTTCTCCATCGGTATTCAAACCGCACTTGCAGGAAGCGAACTAGGGTTTTTGATGTGGTGTACGATCACGGTCCCTGGACCCGCGAAAGGCTGTATGGTGGATGGGTTCGACGAGGGAGACGAGAGGGGACTCTGTGCTCAACCTAATCGGGGTCACAGCGAACCCTAGGCGGGCTGGAGATCATCGGCGAGATGGCAGCACTACGGCGGCCACGCGAACCCTAGATCGCCCCTGGACTCGCGAGACAAGAAACCAACCGTCACCCTAGGGACGGACTCCATATTTGCCGGTTGACGAATAAAAAGGGTTGGACCAAATAAAATTGTTGTCGGTTCATGTACATGCATTGTTGCGGAAATTACAGATTTGGTCGTCACAAATAAATGGAAAGAGTTGGGTATTAGTTCATGAGCAATTATGCATGAATGGAGGAAGGAAATAATGCAAAAAAAAATCTAGTGCACTCCATAGCTTTTTTACTATTCTTCTTTTCCCAAGGAGGGGGTATTTAAAAACAAAAAAATGGATAAAGGGTTAATTCATTCTTGATAGCCATTTCCTTAACAAGTGAATATGAACATACTCTGGATCGGAATCCGTAGAAAGTACTACTTGATAATTTCTACAAATTGTAAGTCCTTATTATGATTCTTTTTACGGGAAAAAAATCTCTAGTATTTTAGATTTTTCATTACTAATCCTTTATGTACTTTATTGTTCCTAACCCTTCACTAACTTTTGGTGGATTCTTCTATGAATTTTGAAGTTATAGTAATAACTAGGAGTATTCTAATAATGGAATTCCATATTGTGAATCCTTTATTCTTGCCCGAACATGGGCTTTGCTACATCTACAAAAGACTACATGATTGCGGACTTACGTAAAAGGATCTCGAGCAGATCCTGTATAATGCTAATCCATAAAATGCGTTTACAGTTTATGAAAAAATGAGTTTAACGTTTACAGTTTACATTTACATTTCTTTGCTTTTTTATTTTCTTCATGGTATTGGATACATAATAATTCATCAAATCTTTGTTAAAATAGCAAGACAGAAAAAAGAATTACAATTAAGCATTTTAGAAGATATCCAACTTGCATAACTGCTCCCACTAGTTGAACCAACATCTTCTTCATGCATTCATTGTTGATCTGGGTATTCTTGATCTTGCATTCTTCGTTCTTTGGCTTTGATTTTAAAGAACTAGACGTTGCTTGCCCTCTAGTTTCTTTTCTAATTGCATATGCGGCCGCATCATTTGCCTCAATTATAGTAATGAGTGCATGAACATCTAGACTTGATGTATTCTTTTTCCCAATACCAAAAAGAGCATCCACCTTCCTACACCCATGACCATCTCAATAAGGTACCGAAATTGAACCAAATAGGTAGACAAAGACCAACGAAAAAAAGAACATACGCCGTCGTTATTGCATTTGAAGAATACCCATCAGGGGTGTTGCGGCGTGCTAGATGTTAGCCGCATCACTGTCTGTGTGCAGTCGTCGCACGGTATGAGCGGCATCGGTGAGCCGCTGCGCGAGCGCCGAGCCCGGGCGACGGTCGGTCGAATCCTTACCAACAAACCGGTGATGACGGCTAGAGGACGAACCAATACTTGCATGCAACGCTAGGGCTTTCCCGGGGCTTTGCGGGGTGCTCCCTGACCAATCCATGGCTTGGCGCAGCCGTTGGTGGCCGGAAATGCCAAATCCGGCGACCGTGACAAACAGCCGCTGATCTGCAACTTTTTGGTCGGCTGAGGTAGCAGGAAGTGGTGGGGGGTCAATCTCAAGCGTGTGGCGGCCCGCCGGCCTGACCCCGTCGGTTGGTATGGCCGAATTATAGGCGGCGGCCCGACGATGGTGGGTGGGGGAAAAGCGCGGGCTGAAATCCCCCCGCGCGCGCAAACCGCTCCCGCTATATACATGGCACCGCTGGGGCGAGGGGGAGAGGAACCTGCCTTTTCACGGGTTGGATGGGAATTTTGCCGCGTTCCATAAAAATATTTACGAGTACAACGCGTTTGCGGGGTCTGATCGGATATTTTTTTACGCAAACTCATATTTTAACGGGTATTCTACGTGTGGAGGTATTATTTAGTAAGATGATAATTGTTAATTGGATGTTAGCAGGGGTGGCGGGGCCACCTTGAAATTCTGGCAGCATCTTCGGACTGCGATTACGGATTAACATATTGGATTCTCTAACTCTCATCTAAGTAAGGATTATATACCTCTCATCAAATATCTACAGCGTTTCATACAAAGCATCAAGATTTATTTGTTTTTACCGCAGGTTAGTGTGTCGTCCTGATATTTCGCACTGGTCGCTTTCTGTTTTTATGTTGGATCGTTTGAGCTTTCTTTGTTTTCATTCATTTCTAGGCAGCTGTTTCATTTGGGTTTCGTGTCTACTAGAAGGATTAAGCGCGCCGTTTCTGCGGCTATTGTGTTGTTGTATTTTTATAAAATAAATTAACCCATTTGTTTTTAAAATATAGGTGTATTAAATTTAAAAAAGTCAAAGCTCTTCAAGTTCAACCAAATTGTAGAGAACTATATTGATTTTTACAATATGAAGTTGCGATCATTAAATTCATTATGAAATAATTTTTCATATTTTATTTACTTCGTATTGTGGACGCTGATATGTTTCACTTCATACTTAGTCAAAGTTAAATAAATTTAACTTTTCGAGGAAAAAATACACCTTATATGTTGGAACCGAGGAAGAATTTGATTTGGCTAGTGTGAGAGGCCATGGCCTATGTTATTTTATTTTATTTATAATGCGGTGTTTTAATGGGTCTTTCGTTTGATTATGTGTTATGTACTAATCAACCGATATTTACGTCGAACTTTTTCCGCGTCAATGTCTACATGTACTATCTTGATGTTACAATAATATATTTCTAGGTGACTTGGGGTACACGAGATTGATGTATTATTATAAGTCGGTTGCTACCGATTAGTTTTAAAAATCGTTGACCAAGTTCAAATCATGAACCCAATCCCAAATTGAATACGTCAATCAATCAAAAAGCTTCAAAATTAAAAAACATAGTAAATTGAATAGAAAAGCTTGTTGAAAAATTGTTTACCCGATCAAAATTCATTCTAATTGAAGACCTCAATTGATTGTAAGACCTTCAATTCTAAAAAGAATAACGATGTAGTATATTAGCCTGAGGAGTTTTTTTAGTGACAGAGATAGTAGCTGTGAACATATTACCCACAAATATCAGAGGGGGGGGGGGGGGGGGGGGAGGGGGAAGGACAAGAGAGCGGTAACTTTCAGTAATGTGGGTTATATGGAGGAACAGAAATAATAAGTATACTCATTCCAACTAAAAAAGGTTTACTCATGAGGAGATATACAAGGTAAGCGAACGAGTTAGATAGATGTCCCGGCCCAATTAGGTGTAAGGAATCCGCCTTTAGGAACTTTCTAGGAGGTTCTGATTTGGTATTTTTTGTTATCTTTTCCTTTTTTTTACAGGTTTGTAACGGTTTTCCTTCGGCGCTTTCTTTGCCTTTCAATTTTTATTTTTCCTTTTATTTTTACATATGTTCAAAAAATAAAGAAAACATATTCATATTTTGTATATAATGTGATTTTTTTCGGAAAATTCAAATTTATAAAAATATGAAAAACGTGTCCACTAACTCAAAAAGTGATATAATTTTTCAAAAAATTTAGCAAACTTCCAGAAACATTCTAATTTTTGTTATGAAATATTGATTATTTTGTTTCAAAATTTCATAAAATGTCTGTATTTCCAAAATATGTTCTCAATTTTTTTAAATGTCACAATTATAAATCATGTACGAAATTTCTGAAATTGTTTAGGAATTCAAAAATATTTACATTTATACAAAATGTTCAAAAAAGCAGATTTATTTTTCACGTTTTCCTAAACTGATCTCAAATTTTTCAGAAAATGTCGACTTTACAAAAAAATGTTCATTTTTAAAATAATGTTTTCCCTTAACAAACAGAAAAAATGATGGAAAACATAAAACCCACTAGGCAAAAGTCGCTATGGTTTCCAAGCCACAACAATACCCAGCCTACCTTTAAAAAAAACAATACCCAGCCTACCTAATCGCTAGACTCGACCTTGTTGCTGCATCGGGAGCGCTAAATGGGTTGGCCTACTCGCTCGCTACCTATGGGTCAACTACTTTAGTATCAGTTGACAGTTGTAGGCGAGGGCACCCGGATGCTTGTTGTCAAGTATGAAAAAGTTCCTTTCTTCTGTAAGGTGTGTCTGGATGATAGCTCAGGGACGTGTGATGCAGTTTTCAGCAAACATACGGGTAGAGTCCCGTCCCGAGGTGGAAGGGGCAGAGGACACGGAGGCGATTCAGGACGCGGCTATGTACCAGCAAGAGGTCGAGGGCCTGCCAATGCGAACGGAGCATCAGAAGGGGCCGAAGACCATGTGGACATGAATCAGGGCTTGGGACCTCGCACCCGCGACGAGTTGGCAAGAGGCAAGGAAAGCGCAACGGAAGGTAGCGGGGCAAAATATGGGGGATACTACAGAACTTGGACGTGCTCATACTGGTGGAGTTACACAACATGGCCTTGCCCATGTGGCCGTTTCTCACTCAGAGGGTGCCAAGCATGAATTGGATGCCAAACACTCCAGCAAGAGGGGTTCGAAGGATAAGGATCAGCCTGTGTCCCCGAGTTCTGCTTCTACCGTGACAATGCCTAGCGGGGAGTTGGCTGTGGCAGAGAGGAACCCGGCGAGAATACCTCCACTCCCCCGGTCTACGTGTCACCTCGCAAGGACAGGAAGATGCCGAAGAAAGTTTTGAATGGAGATGACAACTTTGCTGGACAAAAAATTGCATTATCGGCGGGCTCCCGCGAGGAGCACCGCTAGGCACAATGAGTTACCTTTGCTGGAACTACCGAGGCGTTGGCAAGGCCTCGATAGTTCGTGAACTTCGCGATCTAGCGAAGAACTATGCCCCTGCTATTCTATGTATCTTAGAAACTCAGATTGACAAGACAAGAGTAGAGAGTTTAGCAGGTTCTATAGGTTCTGATAATGCTTTCGCTATTGATAGTGTTGGTAGGAGTGGAGGCATAGGCCTTTTTTGGAATAATTCAATAAAAATAGTAATTCTTGGTTACTCGGACTACCATGTGGATGTTGAGATTCAAGACCCTAGCTGGGATCCGTGGAGGATAGCAATAGTGTATGGAGAGGCTCAGACTCACTTACGTCACCGTACGTGGAATACTTTAGAAAACATAAGCTCCTTATAAGTATTCTTCCATGGCTCTGCATAGGCGATTTCAATGAAGTCCTCCATCCAGAACATGAAGGAGTGGGACAGCGAAGCAATGCCCACACTCAAGCTTTCAGAGACATGGTGGATGTGTGCATGCTGATGGACTGGGTTTTAAAGGCAGATTTCGGACTTTCGAAAAAGGTTACTGGTGGAATGTTTACTAGGGTAAGATTGGATCGAGCACTAGCTTCAGCGGAGTGGAGTTCTCTGTTCCCTAATGCTAGCTTGACACACCTTGAGGCTGCTACCTCAGATCACAACCCAATATATCTAGAACTCAACACTGTTCCTGTCGTGCCAAAAAGTAGCAGTAAAATTTTCAGGTATGAAGTAGCATGAGAATCTCATGATGGTTTGGGGAATGAAATCCAAGCTGCGTGGGCATTGGATAAACCTAGCTGTCGCATGGAGGATGTGAGGCACAAACTTATGCTGTTGGCACACAACTTGTCTATTTGGGACAAGAACAACTTTGGTTCTGTGCGAACTGAAATAAAAAGGTTGAAACATGACTTGGGGAAGTTAAGGGATGATCCCAGGCGCTTGAGTCCCACCCACGCTGAGCAAAAAATTCATGAACGACTGTTTGAGCTGTATGATAGGGAGGAAATGTTGTGGCGTCAAAGATCCAGAATTGAGTGGTTGGCAGCGGGCGACAAGAACACAAAGTTTTGCCACCTAAGGGCGAGCATGAGAAGGAAGAAGAACATGATCAAATCTCTGTCCAATGCATTGGGAATTACTATTGATGACCCGACCGAACTGAAGATCCTTGTCTCTAATTTCTATAAAGATCTTTATACCTCGGAGGGTGTATCAGGCATGGAGCAAGTTCTGGAACATGTACCGCGAAAAGTCACAGCTGATATGAATGGCATTCTATGTGCTCCATATACTAACGAAGAGGTGAAAGTGGCCCTGTTTCAAATGTTTCCTTTAAAGTCGCCATGGCCGGATGGCTTCCCCGCACACTTTTATCACAGTCATTGGGATGTGTGCGGGGAAGAAATATCTAAGGCGGTGTTAAGAATTGTCAAGGGGGAAGAAAGTGCGGAATGCATCAATGATACATTTTTGGTTTTAGTACCAAAGGTAATGAACCCAACCCTCCTTACACAATTCAAACCGATTAGTTTGTGCAATGTGCTATACAAAATTGCTTCCAAAATTGTGGCTAATAGACTAAAGTTGATCTTGCCCGACATCATTTCTGAGGAACAATCTGCTTTTGTGCCTCGAAGACTGATTACAGATAACATCATTTGTGCCTACGAGTGCCTCCATTTTATGAAGAGGAGCAAATCTAAATCCAACAGTCATTGTGCTTTGAAGTTGGACATGATGAAAGCTTATGACGGGTTAGAATGGGTGTATCTCGAGGCAATTATGATCAAACTTGGATTTTCAATATCCTGGGTTGACATAGTTATGGGCATGATCAAATCAGTTTCCTTTTCAGTGCTTTTTAATGGTGAAAAATTGGACCAGTTTAAACCTTCTAGGGGTATTCGGCAGGGAGACCCAATCTCTCATTATCTCTTTTTGATTGCGGCGGAGGGCCTTTCGTGCCTTTTGAAATCTGATTCTCAGTCATCACATTTTGTGGGAGTACAGGTAGCTCCGACAACTCCGGTTGTTAACCATCTTCTCTTTGCTGATGACAACCTGCTGCTTTTCAAAGCGAGTATTGAGGGGGCGACTGCAGTGTCTAACCTGTTGACTACCTATTGTAATGCTTGTGGCCAAAGAGTAAATAATGCCAAGTCCTCAATTTTCTTCATTAAAGGATGCCCACAAGCGGTTCGTGAGGGTATAAAAAATTCTCTTGATGTGCACAATGAACAGCTAAGTGAGAGGTATCCGGGTATGCCCGCTGATGTTGGTCACTCGAGGAATGGGACTTTTAAATACTTGAGGGATAGAATCTGGGAAAAGATAAAAGGTTGGATGAAGAAGCTATTATCTTATGCTGGAAATGACGTTTTGATAAAGGCGGTTGCCCAATCCATCCCGGTTTATTCCATGGCTTGTTTCCGGCTGCCTCGCGGTATTTGTGAAATGTGACTTCAATGATGTGACAATTCTGGTGGGGAAGCAAGAGAGGCAAGAGGAAGCCATGCTGGGTTTCTTGGGATGTTTGCACCACACCGAAATCCCTGGGTGGCCTAGGATTTTTAACCTTGCCCTTCTGGCGAGGCACGCATGGCGTTTGATAGAAGGGACTGAGACTTGAAGTGCAAGGATTCTCAAGGATGTTTATTACCCAACATGATCTTTCTTGAATTCTAAATTGGATAGCCGCCCATCACAAATATGGAGGTCCATCCTCGATGGCCGGGATGTTGTGGCACAAGGCATCATCAAGAGGATCGGTACTGGCGAAAATACAAACATATGGACTGAAAATTTGTTGCCTAGGTCGGGTATGTTGAGGCTGCTTTGCTCCCTTGTGATGAACCCCCCCTGTTTGTTTCAGAGCTTATTAGCGCATCTACATGTGAATGGAGAGGGGATGAGCTGGGACGGGTGTTCCTCCCAATTAATGTGCAAGTTATTCTATCCATCCCGCTATGCACAAAGAGAATTGATGATTTTTGGGCCTGGTCCGAGGACAACCGAGGAGTGTTCTCTATTAGCTCGGCATACAAAATGATCCATAAGATTAAAACTCAAAGGAAAACTAATTGGCGAGTAATGGGATCTCATCAGCGGCTCAAATCGAGAAAAAAAGCGTGGGTATCCCTGTGGAGTATCAATGTGCCATCGAAGCAGAATTTTTTTGACTCGAGGTTGTGCAAGGAGACGGCACCAACTTCAGATGTTTTACACCATCGTCATATGTCATCCACCCCGACTTGCCCTTTTTGTTGGGCGGAGGATAGCCGGATGTTGGAAATTTGCCCTAGAGGCAATAATAAATTGGTTATTATTATATTTCCTTGTTCATGATAATCGTTTATTATCCATGCTAAAACTGTATTGATTGGAAACTCAAATACATGTGTGAATACATAGACAACACACTGTCCCGAGTGAGCCTCTAGTTGACTAGCTCGTTGATCAAAGATGGTCAAGGTTTCCTGGCCATAGGAAAGTGTTGTCACTTGATAACGGGATCACATCATTAGGAGAATGATGTGATGGACAAGACCCAAACTATAAACGTAGCATATGATCGTGTGAGTTTATTTCTACTGTTTTTCTGCATGTCAATGTATCTGTTCCGATGACCATGAGATCATGCAACTCCCGGACACCGGAGGAATACCTTGTGTGTATCAAACGTCGCAACGTTACTGGGTGACTATAAAGGTGCTCTACAGGTATCTTCAAAGGTGTTTGTTGGGTTGGCATGGATCAAGACTGGGATTTGTCACTCCGTGTGACAGAGAGGTATCTCAGGGCCCACTCAGTAATACAACATCACAACAAGCCTTGCAAGCAATGTGAGTAAGGAGTTAGTTACGAGATCTTGTATTACAGAATGAGTGAAGAGACTTGCCGGTAACGAGATTGAACTAGGTATGGAGATACCGACGATCGAATCTCGGGCAAGTAACATACCGAAGGACAAAGGGAACACCATACGGGATTAACTGAATCCTTGACATAGAGGTTCAACTGATAGATATCTTCGTAGAATATGTAGGAGCCAATATGGACCTCCAGGTCCCGCTATTGGTTATTGACCGGAGAATGTCTCAGGTCATGTGTGCATAGTTCTCGAACCCTTAGGGTCTGCACACTTAAGGTTTGGTGACGTTTCGGTATAGTTGAGTTATAGGTGTTGGTAACCGAAAGTTGTTCGGAGTCTCGGATGAGGTCCCAAACGTCACGAGGAGCTCCGGAATGGTCCGGAGGTAAAGATTGATATATATATATATATATATATATATATATATATATATATATATATATATATATATGAAGTCCTGTTTTGGTGGCTCATCGGTAGGGTACCGGGGACCATCGGGAGGGGTGTCACGCCTCGAGGGGCCTTATGGGCTGTGGGAGGATACAAACCAGCCCCTAGTGGGCTGACATAAGCTCCCACTATGGCCCATGAGGTTTGAGAGGCAAAACCCCAAAGGTGGAAAGGGTTTCCGAGTGGAAAGGAGGAATCCTACTCCTCGTAGGATTGGAGTAGGACTCCTCCACCTCCAATTTCGGCCAAACCTTGAGGGTTTGAGGCTGCCTCCTCCCCTCCCCCCTCCTGTATATACTATAGGTATTGAGGGTTTTTGAGACACACAATTTCAGCCACGTGCTACCCTCTCCTCTAGTTTGTAGTTCTTCCTCTAGATCGGATTTCTACGGTGCTTAGGCGAAGCCCTGTGGGAATAGATCACCACCATCACTGGCGCACCGTCACGCTGCCAGAGAACTCATCTACTTCCCCATCTCTCTTTCTAGATCGAGAAGGCTGGGGTCGTCGTCGAGCTGTATGTGTGCTGAACGCGGAGGTGCCGTCCGTTCGGCACTAGATCGGGATGGATCATGATGGGATCGCGGGACGGATCGTGATGAGATCGCGGGACGGGCTGCGATTTGAATCGCAAGACGTTCCACTACATCAACCGCGTTATATACGCTTCCGCTTAGCGATCTACAAGGGTATTTAGATTCACTCTCCCCTCTCGTAGATGATCATCACCATGGATAGGTATTGCGTGTGCGTAGGATTTTTTTGTTTCGCATGCTACGTTCCCCAACAGTGGCATCATGAGCTAGGTTCATGCGTAGATGATATCTCGAGTAGAACACAAAAGAGTTTGTGGGAGTTGATGTTTGATTTGCTGCCTCCTTAGTCTTTTCTCGATTCAGCGGTATTGTTGGATTAAAGCGGCCGGACCAACCTTACTCGTACGCTTACGAGAGACCTGTTTGATCGACTAACATCCAACTTGTTGCATAAAGATGACTGGCGGCTGTTTGTTTCTTCAACTTTAGTTGAATCGGATTTGACCGAGGCGGTCCTTGGAGAAGGTTAAATAGCAAATTGCATAGCACCATTGTGGCTTTGCGTAAGTAAGATGCGATCATATTAGATACCCATAGCAGCCACGTAAAACATGCAACAACAAATTAGAGGACGTCTAACTTGTTTTTGCAGGGTATGCATGTGATGTGATATGGCCAAAGACACGATATGTTATATTGGATGTATGAGATGATCATGTTGTAATAGTTAAATATCGACTTGCACATCGATGCTACGGCAACCGGCAGGAGCCATAGGGTTGTATTTAAACTAACGTTTGTGCTTGCAGATGCGTTTACTATATTGCTAGGTAGTAGCTTTAGTAGTAATAGCATAGATAGCACGACAACCTCGATAGCGGCACAATGATGGAGATCATGATGATGGAGATCATGGTGTGGCGCTGGTGACGATGAAGATCATGCCGGTGCTTTGGTGATGGAGATCAACAAGCACAAGATCATGGCCATATCATGTCACTTATGATTTGCATGTGATGTTAATCCTTTTATGCACCTTATTTTGCTTAGAACGACGGTAGCATTATAAGGTGATCCCTCACTAAAGTTTCAAGATAAAATTGTGTTCTCCCCGAATGTGCACTATTGCGACAGTTCGTCGTTTCGAGACACCATGTGATGATCGGGTGCGATAGACTCAACGTTCACATACAACGAGTGCAAAACAATTGCACACGCGGAACACTCGGGTTAAACTTGACGAGCCTAGCGTGTACAGACATGGCCTCCAAACACAAGAGACCAAAAGGTCGAGCATGAATCATATAGTTGATATGATCAACATGGAGATGAGCACCACTGAAACTATACTCAACTCACGTGATTATCGGACTTGAGTTAGTGGATTTGGATCATGCGGCACTCGAATGACTAGAGGGATGTCTATTTTGAGTGGGAGTTATTAGTAATATGATTAGCTAAACTCAATTATCATGAACATAGTCAAAAGGTCTTTGCAAATTATGTTGTAGCTTGTGTTGTAGCTCTACTGTTTTTGATATGTTCCTAGAGAAAATTTAGTTGAAAGATGATAGTAGCAATTATGCGGACTCGGTCCGTAAACTGAGGATTGTCCTCATTGTTGCGCAAAAGGATTATGTCCTTAATGCACCGCTTGGTGTGTTGAACCTCGAGCGTCGCGAACATCTGACATACACGTTTTTGATGATTACATGATAGTTCAGTGCGTAATGCTTAAACGGCTTAGAATTGGGGCACCAAAGTCGTTTTGAACGACATGGAACATGCGAGATGTTCCAAGAGATGAAATTGGGATTTTATGCTTGTGCCCTTGTTGAGAGGTATGAGACCTCCGACAAGATTCTTTGTCTACAAAGTAAGGGAGAAAAGCTCAATCGTTGAGCATGTGCTAAAATTGTCTGAGTGCTACAATCGCTTGAATCAAGTGGGAGTTAATCTTCCAGATGAGATAGTGATGGTTCTCCAAAGTCACTGCCACCAAGCTACTAGAGCTTCGTGATGAACTATAACATATCAAGGATAGATATGATGATCCTTAAGCTATTCACGATGTTTGACATCGCGAAAGTAGAAATCAAATAGAGCATCAAATGTTGATGGTTAGTAACACCACTAGTTTCAAGAAGGGCAAGGGAAGGAAGGGATACCTCATGAAACGACAAACCAGTTTTTGATCTAGTGAAGAAACCCAAGGTTAAACCCAAACCCGAGACTAAGTGCTTCTGTTATGAGGGGAACGGTCACTAAGGCGGAACTAGCCCTAGTTCCTTGGTAGATGACAAGGCTGGTGATACATCGCCATCGTATCTACTTTTCCAAACTCTTTTGCCCTTGTTTTGGACTCTAATTTGCATGATTTGAATGGAACTAACCCGGAGTAACGCTGTTTTCAGCAGAATTGCCGTGGTGTTGTTTTTGCGCAGAAATAAAAGTTCTCGAAATGACCTGGAAATTTACGAGGATTTTTTGTGGAATATATAAAAAATACTGGCACAAGAATCAACCGGAGGAGTGGAGCGAGGAGCCCACAAGCCCACCAGGCACGCCCCCTGGCCGCGCCTAGCAAGCTTGTGGGGCCCTCAGAGCTCCACCGCCTCCAACTCCAGCTCTATTTAGTCCCTTTCATCTAGAAAAAAATCAAAGAGGAGAGTTCATCGCGTTTTACGATACGGAGGCGCCGCCACCACCTGTTCTTCCTCTGGAGGGCAGATCTGGAGTCCGTTCCGGGCTACGGAGAGGGGAGATCGTCGCCATCGTCATCACCAACCTTCCTTCATCGCCAATTCCATGATGCTCTTCATCGTTCATGAGTAATCTCATTGTAGGCTTGCTGGACGGTGATGGGTTGGATGAGATCTATCATGTAATCGACTTAGTTTTGACGTGGATTGATCCATAGTATCCACTATGTTCTGAGATTGATGTTGCTACTACTTTGCCATGCTTAATGCTTGTCACTAGGGCCCGAGTGCCATTATTTCAGATCTGAACCTATTATGTTCTCGTCAATATATGTGTGTTCTTGATCCTATCTTGCAAGTTGTAGTCACCTACTATGTGTTATGACCCGACAACCCCAGAGTGACAATAGCCGGAACCACTCCCGGAGATGACCATAGTATGAGGAGTTCATGTATTCACTGAGTGCTAATGCTTTGTTCCGGTTCTCTATTAAAAGGAGAACCTTAATATCCCGTAGTTTCCATTAGGACCCCGCTGCCACGGGAGGGATGGACAATAGATGTCATGCAAGTTCTTTTCCCTAAGCACGTATGACTACATACGGAATATATGCCTACATTACATTGACGAACTGGAGCTAGTTACATATCTCTCCGTGTTATAACTGTTGCATGATGAATGTCATCCGACATAATTATCCATCACCGATCCAATGCCTACGAGTTTTTCTTACTCGTCTTTGTATGTTACTTTGCCGCTATTGCTGTCGCTGCTGCTACTGTTACTCTGTCACTACTGCTGTCAGTGCTGCTACTGTTACTCTGTCGCTACTGCTGTCACTGCTGCTACTGTTACTGTTGCTACTGTTGCTATCACACCACTTTGCTACTGATACTTTGCTGCAGATACTAGGTCTTTCAGGTGTGGTTGAATTGACAACTCAACTGCTAATACTCGAGAATATTTTTTGGCTCCCCCTTGTGTCGAATCAACAAATTTGGGTTGAATACTCTACCCTCGAAAACTGTTGCGATCCCCTATACTTGTGGGTTATCAAGACTATTTTCTGGCGCCGTTGCCGGGGAGGCATAACTCTATTCTCTGAGTCACTTGGGATTTACGTCTGCTGATCACTATGAGGAATCCGAGAGATCCAAAAACTAAAGTCTTGCCCTCAACTACGAGGACAGGTAAGGAACTGCCATCTAGCTCTGCACTTGATTCACCTTCAGTTATGAGTAAGTTTGCGACACCACCTCCTGCTAGAAATTTTGATATGTCGCATGTGCTTGATGATGCTACTTGTGCTGTCCATGATGCTTGTGATGATGCTTTGCTTGATATCGCTTTGCCACTAGGTGCATTCCTTGATGCACAAATTGCTAGAGTTGCTGCTAGATGTGATGATACTTCTGAAACTGCTGAGATTATTGAAGTAGAACCTGCTATTTCGCCTGTTAGAACTAGCTCTCCTAGATATGAATTGCCTGATATGCCTGAGGGTTATGTTATGGAGGGAGAGATAGCTGAGGACTTTCTTGCTTGTAAGGATAGCTATGATCTTGAGAACTTACTCCGCAAGTGGAAAGAAAAATCTTTGAACGCTAGGATGAAATATGACCCGAAGTTTGCTCCTTCGCCTATCTATGTGACCGATAAGGATTATGAATTCTATGTCGACCCCGAGTTAATCACTCTGGTCGAATCTGATCCTTTTCACGGTTATGAGTCTGAAACGGTTGTAGCACATCTTACCAAACTGCACGATATAGCCACCCTATTCACGAGTGAGGAAAAGATCGGCCACTACTATATCCTTAAGTTGTTTCCTTTCTCGCTAAAGGATGATGCTAAGACCTGGTTCACTTCTCTTGCTCCTCGTTGTGTGCGTAGCCCCCAGGATATGATCTACTCCTTCTCTGAAAAATATTTCCCTGCCCATAAGAAGCAAGCTGCCTTGCAGGAAATATACAACTTTGCGCAAGTTGAAGAAGAGAGTCTCCCACAAGCTTGGGGGAGGCTTGTCCAGCTACTGAATGCTTTGCCTGATCACCCTCTTGAGAAGAATGGAATACTTGATATCTTCTATAATGGAATAACCGATGCTTGTAAGAACCAACTAGATAGTTGTGTCGGTTGTGTTTTTAGGGAACGAACTGTGGAACAAGCTGAGATCCTATTGAATAATATCTTGTGCAATGAGAATGCTTGGAATATTCCCGAACCACCTCCGAAGCCAACTCCGAAGAAAAGAGGTATTCTATTCCTCAGTCCTGAAGATATGCAAGAAGCTAAGAAATCTATGAAAGAGAAAGGCATTAAATCTGGAGATGTCAAAAATCTACCACCTATCGAAGAGATCCATGGTCTTGATAACCCGACACAGGTAGTAGAGGTAAATTCTCTTCATAGATTCAATGAGAGTGATATTCCTTTTGATAAACCCGCTAGCTTATGCGTGGATGAATTTGATAACTTTGTTGCCAAACAACAAAGTTTCAATGATTATGTTAGCACACAATTGGAACAGAATGCTCGTATGCTTAGTCATTTAAGTGCTTGTGTGGATAGAAATGTCAATGATCTTAAGCTTTTGAGTAAACATGCCTCTATGGTCACTACTCAGGTAGAACAAGTACTTAAGGCTCAAAATGACTTGCTCAATGAGTTGAATGACAATTCTTCCAGAGTCGTCAGTAGAGGCGGTAGAATGACCCAGGAACCTTTCTATCCCGAGGGTCATCCCAAGAGAATATCATGGCGTTAGCACTGATGCACCTAGTCATCCCAGGAAGAAGAAGAAAGATGATAGGAACCTGCATGCTAGCAACCCTGTTGCTGTTACACTCGAGAATCCAAACGATGTCTCTGTTTCTGATGCCGAAACAGAATCTGGTGATGAACATGAGCCTAATGATAATATCGATAGTGATGTTCATGATGATGCTCAATCTAGCAATGATAAGGATGTGGAGATTGAACTAGTTGATCTTGATAACCCACAACCTAAGAATAGGAGGTACGATAAGAACGTCTTCACTGCTAGGAAGCATGGTAAAGAAAGGGAACCATGGGTTCAGAAACCCATGCCCTTTCCTCCCAAACCATCCAAGAAAAAGGATGATGAGGATTTTGAGCGCTTTGTAGAAATGATTAGACCTGTCTTTCTGCAAATGCGTCTGACAGATATGCTCAAAATGTCTCCGTATGCTAAGTACATGAAGGATATTGTTACTAATAAGAGGAGGATACCTGAGGTTGAGATTTCCAAAATGCTCGCTAATTACACCTTCAAGGGTGGAACTCCTAAGAAACTAGGCGATCCCAGAGTGCCCACTATACGTTGCTCTATTAAAGGAAACTACGTTAGAACTGCTTTATGCGACCTTGGAGCCGGTGTTAGTGTTATGCCTCTCTCTCTTTATTGTAGACTTGAACTGGATAAGTTGACACCCACTAAAATCTCCTTGCAATGGCTCACAAATCAACCGCTTTCCCTATCCGCATTTGCGAGGATGTGCCTGTTGTGGTTGCTAACGTTACTATCTTAACGGACTTTGTTATCCTGGATATTCCCGAGGATGATGCCATGGCAGTCATCCTTGGAAGACCCTTTTTAAACACTGCAGGGGCTGTTATTGATTGCAAAAAAGGCAATGTCACTTTCCATGTCAATGGTAATGAGCACACGGTGCACTTTCCAAAGAAACAATATCGAGTACATTGCATCAATGCTATTGAAAAAACTTCATCGATTCTTATTGGGAGCTTTGAATGCCCTATACCTACTGTTAAGATGAAGTATGATTTGCTTGTTGGGGATATACACATCCCCATTGAGGTAACCTAGTGACTATTCGAAAATTCTCCATTTTTTTACGCGATTCGAAAAACGTTTGTCAAGGAGACTTGATCAACCTCATTGACGGATTTCTTTTGATCAACATGAGATGGATGAATCTGAAGTCACAATCCTCTGTTCCAAACCTTTACCTTTGGTAGCTTAGAAGAAAAATGATAGATTTAGCTTTAGTGTTTCCTGTTTTATGCTTTTTGCGTCCCGTAGAAAAGTGTCCCGAAAATAAAAGTTCTCCGAATACCGTGAAAATCAAGTATGTTTTTTTCTAGAATTTTTGAAAAATTCTGAGATGGAGAGCTAGTCAGGGGATGCACCAGTGGGCCACAAGCCCTCGAGGCACGGGCACCCCCCTGGTCGCGCCTACGAGGCTTGTGGGGGCCATGTGTCCCCCCCCACTTATTCCAGCTCCCATCTCCTTCTCCTACCTCCAGAAAAAATCATCCCGCAGCTCAAACCCGTGTTCTTGCTCTTCTTGCTGTGATTTTCGATCTCCTTGTGCAAAGCCCCATTCACCAAACTATTTTGGGGAAATTGCTCCTTGGTATGTGACTCCTCCATTGGTCCAATTAGTTTTTGCTCTAATGCCTTATTCGTTGCGTATTTTTGCTGCCTTGGTGACCCTGTTCTTGAGCTTTGCATGCTAATTTTAGCTGGTCCCAAGTAGTTTTGATGCGTGATATGGCCTCTAGGCACTTGTAGGAGTAGTTGCTATGAGTTTAGTTGAGCCTTGTTCACTTTTCCTTTGAGTCACTGAAAATTTCAGAAAAGGAAGATGTTCAGGAGAAACTATCATGGTGGTTCCTCAAGCAAGAGGGGTCCCCGTCTCGCGATTCGGGAACCCGATCCTTACCAACCGAGAAACACACACGTACAACCATGTGAATGGCCTTCTGATGAATTCATGATTGATGCAGGTTTCAAAGACGAGTTTGATATATTTGTTCACAACACCGGGCTCGAAGAATTCATCTCCGATAAATGTGAACAGTATACTACTCTCACTGCCTCTTTTGTTCGTAGATTCAAATTTTCAGCTGGTCGTGACAGATCCATACTGTTTGATCTCTATGACAAATCGTATACCATGGATTTAGAGGATTTCAATAGAATTTGGAAAATACCTGTTTGGGGTAGTCTCAATGATCCTCCTAAATCTTCGGTTAGGGATTTTTTCTCTAGTATAACTGTTGGAGAAACTAGAGATATTACGCAGGCTACCATGGGGAGCATTCATTTTCCTGCCTTGCATTACTTTGCCCTCTTCATAGGTAGATGCATTAACGGCAAGATCGAGCATTGTCACCTCTGCGCACCTGACCTTAATATTATTAAGAGCGCAGTAACATGTGATAGAAGTTTCAACATGGGAGCTATAATAGAAAGGAGGCTGAATAATAATGCTAATGAAGGGGATTTCTTTGGTGGGATCTATGCCACTCGCATAGCAAATTTTCTTGGAGTACCCATCCGCGAAGGAGATCCCCCGCTCCGTACAACTTTCCTTGATCGCGCCGCTATGACACGCTATCAGTTCCTTGAGAGGGATAATGAATCCCTCCTATACCGGTTAATATTTAACCGACAGGGTGGTTTCCATATTACCCTTCCTGCTCCCGCCTTCTTTGAATTTTAGGTAAAACGGAGATATTACATGACCAGAGGAGAGGCAGAGGAGTATGAGAGGGAGGCAAAGGCAGCTCGCCTCCGTGAGGCAGCTATTCAGTCGATAGCTCCAGCGCTCCCGTACAACACCCACTATGATTTTGGGTATCGCCCGGACCATCCTTGGGAGTAGACCAACTTAGGCCAAAAGCCTTGGGAGAGTACGTGTTTCTCACCGATATTATATTCATGCTTACGCTTTCACTTTGTTAGTCGGTGTTCACACTTTGCGACTGTATCATCCATGCTAGTTTATTTCTTTTTCTTGCTTTCTTCTCGTGTGTTTGTCTAGTTTGAGAAAACCCAAAAAGATTTCTCATTCTTCTTTTGCTTGTTGGGAGATTTGTCGTGTAAATAGTTTTATTTTTCTTTGAGTCAAGGTAGAAGACCATGATTACAATGTTTAGTGGCTCTCGCATGCATATATGTTTATCTGTCAAAGAGCCATATTACTTTGTATTCTCCTTTGCGTTTGCTTGCAGATTCCAGCTTATTCCAATGCACGAGCACTCTTATTATTGTTCACATCGTCCGGTCATGCAAGTGAAAGGCAATAATGACGATATATGATGAAGTGACTGAGCCTGGAAAAGCTGGTATGAACTCGATCTATTTTGTTTTTGTAAATGTAACTAGCTCATCGTTCCTGATTCAGCTTTGTTGTGAGAGAAACATGTTTGCAATGACAACTTAGAGATCATAGTTTCTGATGCCATGCTTAATTAGCTAGGAGCTTATAATGGTTTGTCTTGGATGCCAACATGAATTTCGAGATGATTATGATGTAGTATGATAGGATGGTATCCTCCTTTGAATGATTCAAGTGGCTTGACTTGGTACAAGTTCACCCATGTAGTTGAAACAAAATCAACATAGCCTCTATGATATTCATGTTTATGGTGATTTATGTCCTACTCATGCTTGCACTCAATGTTGGTTAATCTCAATGCATATTGATAACTGTTGTCGCTGTCTAGTTGGTCGCTTCCCAGTCTTTTGCTAGCCTTCACTTGTACTAAGTATAAGTGCATCTAGTGCCCCTTAGAGATTTTGGTGGTTTGAAGACTTATAGGTTAAGTATCTAATGTGTTCTTGAGTGTACACAGGATCTATAAGTCGCTGAGGAGTTTGAAATATTTGATGAATATCGACCCCTAAAAATGTTTATCTTCGACTAAAGAAATTGGTATGAAGCTGAAGAATTGAATCGCGAAGAATTTGCGATGAAATTGATATTCCTCATGAAGATATTGAAATTGAGGAATTCGGTGTGTCCTCAAGAAAATCCATCTGAAGACTTTGAAGCATGAAGATTTATCCTTTCTGTTTTATTTTCTTCACACTTGAGTAATAGGAACACTGTACTGTTAAAGGGGGTCGAGGTAACACATTGGAATGAATTTCCTCATGATGCTCAACCCAAGCCTAATCCTACCAAATGTTGGAATTATGCCCTAGAGGCAATGATAAATAAGTTATTATTATAATTCCTGTATCAAGATAATCGTTTATTATCCATGCTATAATTGTATTGAATGAAGACTTAGATGCATGTGTGGATACATAGACAAAACACTGTCCCTAGCAAGCCTCTAGTTGGCTAGCCAGTTTATCAAGGATAGTCACGGTCTTGTGACTATGTGCAAGGTGTTATTGCTTGATAACTGGATCACATCATTGGGTGAATCATGTGATGGACTAGACCCAAGCTAATAGATGTAGCATGTTGATCGTGTCATTTTGTTGCTACTGTTTTCTGTGTGTCAAGTATTTATTCCTATAACCATGAGATCATATAACTCACTGACACCGGAGGAATGCTTTGTGTGTATCAAACGTCACCACGTAACTGGGTGACTATAAAGATGCTCTACAGGTATCTCCGAAGGTGTCCGTTGAGTTAGTATGGATCAAGACATGGATTTGTCACTCCGTGTGACGGAGAGGTATCTCGGGGCCCACTCGGTAATACAACATCACAAACAAGCCTTGCAAGCAATGTGACTTAGTGTAAGTCACGTGATCTTGTATTACGGAACGAGTAAAGAGACTTAACGGTAAACGAAATTGAAATAGGTATGCGGATATTGACGATCGAATCTCGGGCAAGTAACATACCGAAGGACAAAGGGAATGACATACGGGATTATATGAATCCTTGGCACTGAAGTTCAAACGATAAGATCTTCGTAGAATATGTAGGATCCAATATGGGCATCCAGGTCCCGCTATTGGATATTGACCGAGGAGTCCCTCGGGTCATGTCTACATAGTTCTCGAACCCGAAGGGTCTGCACACGTAAGGTTCGGCGTTGTTTTATGCGTATTTGAGTTATATGGTTGGTTACCGAATGTTGTTCAGAGTCCCAGATGAGATCACGGATGTCACGAGGGTTTCCAAAATGGTCCGGAGGCGAAGATTTATATATAGGATGACCTCATTTGATTACCGGAAAGTTTTTGGCATTACCGGGAAAGTACCGGGAGTGACGAATGGGTTCCGGATATACACGGGGGGGGGGGGGGGGCAGAACACCCAGGGGAAGCCCATAGGCTTAGGGGTGCCGCACCAGCGCTTAGTGGGCTGGTGGGCAAGCCCAAGAAGGCCCCTGCGCAGGATAAAAGAAAATCAAAGAGAAAAAAGGGGAAGTGGGAAGGAAGGGAAGGACTCCACCTTCCAATCCTAGTTGGAAAAGGATTGGAGGAGGATTCCTCCTCCCCCCCTTCGGCCGACCCCCTTGGGGCTCCTTGAGCCTCAAGGCAAGGCCCCTCCCTCCCTCCTATATATACTGAGGTATTAGGGCTGATTTGAGACAACTTTGCCACGGCAGCCCGACCACATACCTCCATGGTTTTTCCTCTAGATCGCATTTCTGCGCAGCTCGGGCGGAGCCCTGCTGAGATTAGATCACCACCAATCTCCGGAGCACCGTAACGCTGCCGGAGAACCTCACTACCTCTCCGTATCTCTTGCTGGATCAAGAAGGCCGAGATCATCGTCGAGTTGTACGTGTGCTGAACGCGGAGGTGCCGTCCGTTCAGCACTAGAACGGAGCGGATTATGGGACGGATCGCGGACGGTTCGTGGGGCGGATCGAGGGACGTGAGGACATTCCACTACATCAACCGCGTTTATTAACACTTCCTGCTGTGCGATCTAGAAGGGTACGTAGATATGAAATCCCCCTCGTAGATGGACATCACCGTGATAGGTCTTCGTGCGCGTAGGAATTTTTTTTGTTTCCCATGCGATGTTCCCCAACAGTGGCATTATGAGCTAGGTTCATGGATAGATGTCATCTCGAGTAGAACACAAAAGTTTTTGTCGGTGCTGATGTGCGATTTGCTGCCCTCATTAGTCTTTTCTTGATTCCGCAGTATTGTTGGATCGAAGCGGCTCAGACTGACATTACTCGTACGCTTAGGACAGACTGGTTTCATCGCGACGAGCAACCCCGTTGCTCAAAGATGACTGGCGATTGTTGGTTTCTCCAACTTTAGTTGAATCGGATTTGACCGAGGAGGTCCTTGGATGAGGTTAAATAACAATTCATACATCTCCGTTGTGGTGTTTGCGTAAGTAAGATGTGATCCTACTAGATACCCATGGTCACCACGTAAAACATGCAACAACAAATTAGAGGACGTCTAACTTGTTTTTGCAGGGTATGCTTGTGATGTGATATGGCCGACGATATGATGTGATATACTGGATGTATGAGATGATCATGTTGTAATAGTTAATATCAACTTGCACGTCGATGGTACGACAACCGGCAGGAGCCATAGGGTTGTCTTTAAACTAATGTTTGTGCTTGCAGATGCGTTTACTATATTGCTAGGATGTAGCTTTAGTAGTAATAGCATGAGTAGCATGACAACCCCGATGGCGACACGTTGATGGAGATCATGGTGTGGCGCCGGTGACAAGAAGATCGTGCCGGTGCTTTGGTGATGGAGATCAAGAAGCATGTGATGATGGCCATATCATGTCACTTATGAATTGCATGTGATGTTAATCCTTTTTTGCACCTTATTTTGCTTAGAACGATGGTAGCATTATGAGGTGATCTCTCACTAAAATTTCAAGGCGAAATTGTGTTCTCCCCGACTGTGCACCATTGCTACAGTTCGTCGTTTCGAGACACCACATGATGATCGGGTGTGATAGACTCAACGTTCACATACAACGGGTGCAAAACAGTTGCACACGCGGAACACTCGGGTTAAGTTTGACGAGCCTAGCATGTGCAGACATGGCCTCGGAACACATGAGACCGAAAGGTCGATCATAAATCATATAGTTGATATGATTAGCATAGGGATGCTTACCACTGAAACTATCCTCAACTCACGTGATGATCGGACTTGAGCTAGTGGAATTGGATCATGAACCACTCAAATGACTAGAGAGATGTACTTTTTGAGTGGGAGTTTAGCAAGTAATTTGATTAAGTTAGACTCTAATTATCTTGAACATAGTCTAAGTCCACTTTGAATATATTTGTGTTGTAGATCAATGGCTCACGCGACAGTCACCCTGAATTTTAATACGTTCCTAGAGAAAGCTAAGTTGAAAGATGATGGAAGCAACTTTGTAGACTGGGCTCGTAATCTTAAGTTGCTCCTGCAAGCTGGGAAGAAGGATTATGTCCTTAATGCTGCGCTAGGAGATGAACCACCCGCTACGCCTGACAAAGATGTTAAGAACGCTTGGTTAACACGTAAGGAGGACTACTCAGTAGTTCAATGTGCAGTCTTGTATGGCTTAGAGCCGGGACTTCAACGTCGCTTTGAGCATCATGGAGCATATGAGATGTTCCAAGAGTTGAAGTTTATCTTTCAGAAGAACGCCCGGATCGAGAGGTATGAGACCTCCGATAAATTCTATGATTGCAAGATGGAGGAGAATTCGTCTGTCAGTGAACATGTGCTCAAAATGTCTGGGTACTCAAACCGTCTAGCTGAGCTGGGGATTGAACTCCCGCAAGCGGCTATCACTGACAAATTTCTTTAATCACTGCCGCCAAGCTATAAGGTCTTTGTGTTGAACTATAACATGCAAGGGATGAACAAGTCACCCGGCGAGTTATTCACGATGCTGAAAGTCGCAGAGTCAGAACTCCGTAAAGAGCATCAAGTGTTGATAGTGAATAAGACCACTAGTTTCAAGAGAAACGGCAAAGGAAAGAAGGGTAATTCGAAGAAGAGTGGCAAGCCTGTTGCCAATCCGACAAAGAAACCCAAAGCTGGACCTAAGCCTGAAACATAGTGCTATTATTGCAAGGGTATGGGTCACTAGAAGCGCAACTGCCCCAAGTATCTAGCTGATAAGAAGGCGGCCAAAGGAAAATCAGGTATATTTGATATACTTGTTATTGATGTGTACTTAACCAGCTCTCGTAGTAGTGCCTCGGTATTCGATACCGGTTCTGTTGCTCCTATTTGCAACTCAAAACAGGAACTACGGAATAAGCGAAGGCTGGCGAAGGATGAAGTGACGATGCGCGTAGGAAATGGTTCCAAGGTTGATGCAATCGACGTCGGCACAGTTTCACTTCAGTTACCATCAGGATTAGTTATGAACTTAAATAATTGTTATTTAGTGCCTCTGTTAAGCATAAACATTATATCTGGATCTTCTTTATTGCGAGACGGTTACTCGTTTAAGTTTGAGAATAATGGTTGTTCTATTTCCATGAGTAATATCTTTTATGGTCATGCACCCAATGTGAGAGGATTGTTCATATTGAATCTTGATAGTAATAATACACATATACTTAACATTGAGACAAAAAGAGTTAGAGTTAACAATGATAGCACCATGTTTTTATGGCACTGCCGCTTAGGTCATATTGGTGTAAAGCGCATGAAGAAACTCCATACCGATGGACTTTTGCAGTCACTTGACTTTGATTCACTTGACACGTGCGAACCATGCCTCATGGGCAAGATGACTAAAACTCCGTTCTCTGGAACAATGGAGCGTGCAAGTGACTGATGTGTGTGGTCCGATGAGTGTGGAGGCACGCGGCGGATATCGTTATTTTCTCATCTTCACTGACGATTTGAGTAGATATGGTTATGTCTACTTGATGAAACACAAGTCTGAAACATTTGAAAAGTTCAAGCAATTTCAGAGTGAAGTTGAAAATCATCGTAACAAGAAGATCAAGTTCCTACGGTCTGATCATGGGGGTGAATATCTGAGTTTCGAGTTTGGTGCTCACTTAAGACAATGTGGAATTGTTTCACAGTTGACACCGCCAGGAACACCACAGCGTAATGGTGTGTCCGAATGCTGTAATCATACTTTATTAGAGTTGGTGCGATCTATGATGTCTCTTACCGATTTGCCGTTATCTTTTTGGGGTTATGCATTAGAAATAGACACATTCACTTTAAATAGGGCACCATCAAAATCCGTTGAGACGACACCATACGAACTTTGGTATGCCAAAAGACCAAAGTTGTCGTTTCTTAAAGTTTGGGGATGTGATGCTTATGTCAAAAAGCTTCAGCCTGGAAAGCTGGAACCCAAAGCGGAAAGGTGCGTCTTCATAGGTTACCCGAAAGAGACAGTTGGGTATACCTTCTATCTCAAATCCGAGGGCAAAGTGTTTGTTGCTAAGAACGGAGCTTTTCTCGAGAAGGAGTTTCTCTTGAGAGAATTGAGTGGGAGGAAGATAGAACTTGATGAGTGGGAGGAAGATAGGACTTTCACAAAGCACATACCTTGATAAAGGTTTGAAGAGGTTCAAAATGGAACAGTCCAAGAAGGGGTTCTTGCCAGTTTTACAAGGTACGAGATTGAGTAAGACTCAGTGCCCAGCAACTGATAAAGATAGAGAGCATATGAGCACCGTCCCCTATGCTTCAGCCATAGGATCTATCATGTATGCACTAGACCGGATGTTAGCCTGGCCATAAGTATGGCAGGAAGGTTCCAGAGTAATCCAGGAGTGGATCACTGGACGGCGGTCAAGAATATCCTGAAGTACCTGAAAAGGACTAAGGAGATGTTTCTCGTGTATGGAGGTGACGAAGAGCTCGTCGTAAAAGGTTACGTCGATGCAAGCTTTGACACAGATCCTGACGACTCTAAGTCGCAGACCGGATATGTATTTATTCTTAATGGGGGCGCGGTAAGATGGTGCAGTTCCAAGAAAAGCGTCGTAGCTGATTCTACATGTGAAGCAGAGTACATTGCTGCCTCGAAGGCAGCTAAGGAAGGTGTTTGGATGAAGCAGTTCATGACGGATCTTGGAGTGGTGCCGAGCGCACTGAATCCAATAACCCTGTTTTGTGACAACACGGGTGCCATTGCCTTAGCAAAGGAACCACAGTTTCACAAGAAGACCAGACACATCAAACGACGCTTCAACCTCATCCGCGAATACGTCGAAGGGGAGGACGTGAATATATGCAAAGTGCACACGGATCTGAATGTGGCAGACCCGCTGACTAAACCTCTTCCACGGGCAAAGCATGATCAACACCAGAACTATATGGGTGTTAGATTTATTACAATGTAATTCGCATGGCGATGTGAGGACTGGATTATTGACTCTAGTGCAGGTGGGAGACTGTTGGAATTATGCCCTAGAGGCAATGATAAATAAGTTATTATTATCATTCCTGTATCAAGATAATCGTTTATTATCCATGCTATAATTGTATTGAATGAAGACTTAGATGCATGTGTGGATACATAGACAAAACAATGTCCCTAGCAAGCCTCTAGTTCGCTAGCCACTTGATCAAGGATAGTCAGGATCTTCTGACTATGTACAAGGTGTTGTTGCTTGATAACTGGATCACATCATTGGGTGAATCATGTGATGGACTAGACCCAAACTATTAGACATAGCATGTTGATCGTGTCATTTTGTTGCTACTGTTTTCTGCGTGTCAAGTATTTATTCCTATAACCATGAGATCATATAACTCACTGACACCGGAGGAATGTTTTGTGTGTATCAAACGTCACAACGTAACTGGGTGACTATTAAGATGCTCTACAGGTATCTACGAAGGTGTCCATTGAGTTAGTATGGATCAAGACTGGGATTTGTCACTCTGAGTGACAGAGAGGTATCTCGGGGCCCACTCGGTAATACAACATCACACACAAGCCTTGCAAGCGATGTGACTTAGTGTAAGTCACAGGATCTTGTATTACGGAACGAGTAAAGAGACTTGCCGGTAAACGATATTGAAATAGGTATGCGGATACTGACGATCGAATCTCGGGAAAGTAACATACCGAAGGACAAAGGGAATGACATATGGGATTATATGAATCCTTGGCACTAAGGTTCAAACGATAAGATCTTCGTAGAATATGTAGGATCCAATATGGGCATCCAGGTCCCGCTATTGGATATTGACCGAGGAGTCCCTCGGGTCATGTCTACATAGTTCTCGAACCCGCATGGTCTGCACACTTAAGGTTCGGCATTGTTTTATGCGTATTTGAGTTATATGGTTGGTTACCTAATGTTGTTCGGAGTCCCGTATGAGATCACGTACATCATGAGGGTTTCCGGAATGGTCCGGAGACGAAGATTGATATATATGATGACTTCATTTGATTACCAGAAAGTTTTCGGCATTACCGGGAATGTACCGGGAGTGACACTGGGTTCCGGGTGTTCACCGGGGGGCAGCCCACCCCGGGGAAGCCCATAGGCTTGGAGGTGCCGCACCAGCCCTTAGTGGTCTGGTGGGAAAGCCCAAGAAGGCCCCTGCGCAGGATAAAAGAAAATCAAAGAGAAAAAAGGGGAAGTGGGAAGGAAGGGAAGGACTCCACCTTCCAATCCTAGTTGGACTAGGATTGGAGGAGGATTCCTCCTCCCCCCCTTCGGCCAACCCCCTTGGGGCTCCTTGAGCCTCAAGGCAAGGCCCCTCCCCTCCCTCCTATATATACTGAGGTATTAGGGCTGATTTGAGACAATTTTGCCACGGCAGCCCGACCACATACCTCCATGGTTTTTCCTCTAGATCGCGTTTCTGCGGAGCTCGGGCGGAGCCCTGCTGAGATTAGATCACCACCAACCTCCGGAGCGCCGTCACGCTGCCGGAGAACTCATCTACCTCTCCGTCTCTCTTGATGGATCAAGAAGGCCGAGATCATCGTCGAGCTATACGTGTGCTGAACGCGGAGGTGCCGTCTGTTCGGCACTAGATCGGAGCGGATCATGGGACGGATCGCGGGACGGTTCGTGGGACGGTTCGCGGGGCAGATCGAGGGACGTAAGGACGTTCCACTACATCAACCGCGTTTATTAACGCTTCCTGCTGTGCGATCTTCAACGGTACGTAGATCTGAAATCCCCCTCGTAGATGGACATCACCATGATAGGTCTTCGTGCGGGTAGGAAAATTTGTGTTTCCCATGCGACGTTCCCCAACACCAAAAGCCTCATGTGAGGAATATGAGAGACATGAGGACTCTCACAGTTGAGGGTCCCGACCATTATCGATAGCCACGCCACATCATTAGTCTTATCCACACCAACGGTCATATTATTTAAGGGCATTAATGTCAAATCCTATCGGGATGCTCCCAGGCTATAAATAGCCGCCCCCCACAACCATTAGCTGGTTGTCTGCTCCGTTAGAAACTGACACTTGTCATAAGAGCAACCCAAATTCCTCACAGTCTTCGACAGTAATTCATCAGTGAGGAAATACCCCAAACACCAAACCACAAACCGTAAACCAAGTGATTGAGCATCACTGAAGAAGTTGTTCCTGTGTGGGACTGAAGCCTTTTACCTTTGAGGACTGTGCATCCTCTAGACGGTTAGGCGTCATGGTCTAGAGCAAACCAGCAGTCAATTGTGGATCGCCAGGTGGCCAAGTTTGTGAGGGTTTGGAAGTCTACCCTGAAGACTTACCACGAGTGTTGGGCGAGGACTGTGTGTTCTTAGCCCAAGGAGAATACGGTAGGGACTGTGTGTCCCAGGACTATGTGTCCTTTGGTTTCAATACCAAGCCGCTCCAAACCAGATGTACAACTGTCACAATAGTTGGAACTGGGTCATCAACCACTGTCTTCATTGTGAAACGGGTTCTATTTCCTCAACTCTTTATATTCCTCAGATTGTATGTTGATGATTTTCACTGTCACTGTTTGAAGAATTTGCTGAAGACTTTCTCTAAAATTCCTCAACCCCAAATTCTTCACGCAAGTTAATCCTCATCTGTTTTCTGCGTTCCTGCATACTGTGCAAACTGTTTTCATATTCTTCATTCTGAAAAACTACTGAAGTGAAGCTTTGCACTCCTGATCCTTTATTGTTTACGCTGTAAGTTAGTCATCAGTGAGGAATTTACTCAAAAGGAATTTCCTCAGTGATAAAATTCTAAAAATCTCCTATTCACCCCCCTCTAGTCGATATAACACACTTTCAATTGGTATCAGAGCAAGGTACTCCCTTGTTCTGTGTGATTTTGGTTTAACCACCTGGAGTTTTAGTTATGTCAACTACATGCATGATTAAGGTTACTGCAACATGTCCTATTTTCGAAGGAAAGGACTTTCCCTTCTGGAAGACCAAGATGCAGATGCATCTACAAGCTATTGACAATGATCTCTCGTATATTGTGGAACATGGTGTCCCTATCATCTCTGCTACTATCTCTGCTGCTGATGTGAAGAAATTCAAGCAACTTGATTATCAAGCGAAGAATATCATCTGTGGCCATGTGAGCAAGGGCCAGTATGGCGGAGTGAGTGCTTTGGGCTTAGCGAAACTTATCTCGCAAAGGCTGTCCAAAGTTAATGAAGGAGTATCAACCCAGCGTGATTCTCGTGTTGATGTTCTTCGCAATCTCTTCAATCGCTTCAAGAGGTTTGACAATGAAAGCTGCCAAGATACCTTTGATCGCCTCACTGACATATCAAATGAACTGCAAGCACTGGGAGCTCGAGACATTACTGATCACGAAGTTGTGAAGAAACTACTAAGATCTTTGGATTCTTCATTTGATACTTTAGTTCTGATGATTCAAGAAAGACCAGAGTACAAGATGCTTGATCCAGCTGATATACTCGAAAGACTCAATACTCATGAATTCCAACAAGAAGAAAAGAGAGATCTATATGGACCAAGCTATTCTAGACCACGTGCACTGAAGGCCAAAGCAATTTCCTTATCTGAAGAAGAAGACTAGGATGGTAGCATTGGTGATCCTGAAGAATTTGGACAGGAGCTTGCAATGCTCGTGAGGAAATTTCAAAGGTTTACATGACGTGGCCAGTTCCGTAAATCTTCAAGAAGAGATATGAGGAAATCAGAATCTTCATCCGAGGACTACAAGAAAAGAACCTGCCACAAATGCAAGAAATCAGGTCACTATATTGCTGATTGTCCTAGTTGGGGAAAGGAATCAAAGAAGAAGAAATACAAGGATGAAAGTTCTGATGACTCGAAGAAAAAGAAGAAACCTTGAAAATCCTCATCTTCAAAGTCCTCATCGCACAAGAAGACTAGTTTCAGAAAGGCTCGGGCACTTATTGGCAAGGAAATGGATTCCGAGGCAGAATCAGAGGAATGTGATGAAGAGGAGGGTTCTGATGAAGACTCAGAATCCGGACAGGCTAGTCTTGCACTTGCAACCACATTCGTCAGCAAGTCAATCTTCAACATTGAAGAAAAATGATAACACCATCCACACTGATGACTATGCTGATGACTTCCCTCCACACTATTGCTTCATGGCAAAAGGTTCAAAGGTACCGAATGATGCTTCCTCCTCTGATTCAAGTTACCGTGAACCTAATGATTACAAAAAACCCAGTTACAGTAAACTTGCTATCATTGCCACTAAACAACAAACTGCCCTGGAAAAGCTTCAGAAACTGCTAGATAGAAGCGATGATCTGTTGAATGATGAAATGAATCTTACCCAAATCCTCACTAAAGATATTAAAAGTCTCCAGTCTAGATTTGATAATATTTAAGATCTTCATGTTACTCTCCTCGCTGATCATGAGAAACTTTCCTATGAATTTCTTCAAAGGAAGCTTGATCTATAGAAGTTGAGGATTTCTCATGATGATCTTCGTATGGAAAATGATTCATTACTAGCTGAACAGATCAGTGCTGCTCAAGCTGAATTCATTCCTCCATGTCTTAAATGCATTGAACGTGAAACTGCTAATTCTTCACCAGAATCATCAAATGCTTCAATTGCTACAAATTCTTCAACTGCTCCTGTAGTGTCAAATTCCTCACTTGAGGAAAACACAAATGTCACTGATGAAAATGCAAGGCTGAAGGAATTGTATGTGACATGCATATACAAAAGTCTCAAAGGACATCAAACCCTTTGTGATGTGCTCAAAAAGCAGATCTTGAACAGGAACCCGAGGAAAGAAGGAATTGCCTTTGAGAGGAAATTGAATGCTGATGGATCTTATTGGAAACCTGAGCAGTATCCCAAAACCTCATGGGTTGCTGCTACTGGGCCTCCTTTTGATCCATCCAATCTAACAGGATTTTCATGTGAATTATCCTATTCCTCAGATGAGTCATTTGACTCTAAATATAAATTGTTCAAAAATCAATCTGGTGAAGTATTTGCTCGATATGTTGGAACTAACTGCAGGAATGGGCCTCCCCTGAGGAAAATTTGGGTTCCCAAAAGTTGCCTTGAAAATCCTCAGGTGAATGTCCTCATGACACCACCGATGAAGAATTTGAACCCCAGGTCAAATTCCTCAGGAGGACCAAAGTCTTCAAGAGGATCAAAATCCTCAACTGGTCAAAACTATGCTCGTACCCGTGCTAATGCTTCAAACATGCAGGGAAATTACAAGGAATATGAATATGAGTGTTATTCTTCAAATCATTATGTTCATAAATCCTCAAACAAGTTCTCTGCATATTCATATGAGTACTTTAACCCTCTACTGTTAAGAGAAGTGCATTACCTTCAATGCCCCCTTTCTCATATGGTGCTCGCGGGATGATGAATGCTTTACCACCCCTTCAGATGTGGGTGGTGAAGAAATTGAACTAATCACTTATGCAGGTCAGGTCTCCAGATGAAAATCATAAACTGAAGAATTTGCTGGAGACCTGAGGAAATTGCTTGATAGGACGCAAGCTAATATTGATGAAATAGAAATATTTCACACGTCCTTATAATTCTGTTATGATGAAATTCCTATCTGATGAAATTGATATCATATTCTTCAAGTCTGAAGCACATGAGATGGTAAGATGTACTAATTCATCTGCAGGATGACAAACCCAAGAGTACTGAGTGAGTTCTTGATAGTGGTTGCACACACCACATGACTGGTGACAAAAGCTTGCTGATGAATATGCCACTAACTCCATCACCCCTGAAGCAAATCACATATGCTGACAAAGGTAAAAGCAAGGTATTGGGACTTCGCAAAGTGGCTATTTCCAAGGATAGGCACATGGACAAACTGATGCTTGTTGAATCCCTTGGATTTAACCTCATGTCAGTCTCGATGCTTTGTGATCTTGATATGATTGTTATCTTTGGTAGATATAGATGTGTTGTGATCATGGAATCTGACAGATCCAAAGTTTTCGAAGGTGTTAGAAGAGGGGATTTGTACATTGTTGATTTCTCTACAGGTCCTCAACCAGCCACTTGCCTACTAGCAAAAACCACAGAAGGATGGATGTGGCATCGAAGACTCGGTCATGCAGGCATGAGGAATTTGCACACGCTTGCGAAGAAGAAGCATGTCATCGACATCGAATCAGTCAAATTCCTCAAGGACCACCTCTGCGGTGCTTGTGAGTCTGGGAAAATGACCAGATCCAAGCACCCCTCGAAGACTAGCATGACTACTACATGTCCACTTGAATTGCTTCACATGGATCTTTTTGGACCTACTCATTATGCCACACTAACAAATGCAGCATCTCTATATGGCTTCGTCATAGTTGATGATTATTCCAGATATACATGGGTGCATATCATCTTATATAAAACTGAAGTGCAGGAAGTCTTCAAACGATTTTCCTCAAGGGCCTCGACGAACTTCGGTGTCAAGATCAAACACATCAGGAGTGATAATGGAACAGAGTTCCAAAACACTAGTCTTGATAATTATCTTGATGAACTTGGTATTACTCACGAATTGTATGCTCCTTATACTCCTCAACAGAATGGTGTCGTCGAAAGGAAGAACAGGACTCTGGTTGAGATGGCAAGAACCATGCTTGAAGAATATCAGACTCCTCGTCGCTTTTGGCCTGAAGCAATCAACACTGCATGCCATATCATCAACAGGATATATCTTCACAAATTCCTCAAGAAAACCTCATATGAACTCCTCACTGAGAAGAAACCCAATGTAAGTTATTTCAAAGTCTTCGGTGCAAAATGTTGGATTAGAGATCCTCACCATAGCTCAAAATTTGCACCTAAGGCATATGAGGGTTTTATGCTCGGTTATGGAAAGGACTCGCACACCTACAGAGTCTTCAACAACTATCACAACAAGGTTGTTGAGACTGTAGATGTGCGGTTCGATGAAACTAGTGGCTCGCAAAGAGAGCAATTGCCTCCTGATCCAGATAAGCTATCTCCTGAGGAAGCAATAAAGCTCAAAGCTACTGAAGACATTGTTCCCACTGAGGAAATTGATGAAGAAATCATTCCCATCACTGATGAAAATCAAGAAGATGCTCCTGAGGAAATTGCTCCAGAACCAATTCCTCAGCCCAGACGAAATCCTCAACCAGCTCATCTGAGGATTGCAAGTGAAGTGGAACTTGACAAAATCCTCAATGACATCAACGCGCCAGGTCCTCTCACTAGCTCAAAAGCTTCACACTTAGTTAACTTTTGTGGGCATTTCTCCTTTGCGTCTATCACAGAACCTTCAAAAGTTGCTGAGGCTTTCCTGGAACCGAAGTGGATCCAAGCTATGCAAGACGAACTTCTTCAATTCAAGTTGAATGATGTATGGGAGCTCGTCAAACGACCAGATCCTCACAAGCACAATATCATCAGAACCAAGTGGATTTTCCGAAACAAGCAAGATGAGGATGGTCAAGTGGTGAGGAATAAGGCACGACTTGTAGCCCAAGGCTACACATAGGTTGAAGGAATAGATTTCGATGAAACTTTTGGACCTGTTGCTAGACTTGAAGCTATTCGAATACTACTTGCTTATGCTAATCATCATAACATCATCTTATATCAAATGGATGTGAAAAGTGCATTCCTCAATGGTAAGCTTGAGAAAGAAGTATATGTTGCTCAGCCCCCAGGTTTTGAGGATCCAAAGAATCCAGCCAAAGTCTTCAGACTAAAAAGGTGCTCTATGGTCTCAAGCAAGCCCCTCGGGCATGGTATGATACATTGAAGGAATTCCTCATGAAGAAAGGCTTCAAACCTGGTTCACTCAATCCAACTCTTTTCACTAAATCCTATGATAATGAGCTATTTGTATGCCAGATATATGTCGATGACATCATATTTGGTTGTACTGACAAAAGTTACAGTGATGAATATCCTTACATGATGAGTGAAGAATATCATATGTCTATGATGGGGGGCTGAAATTCTTCTTAGGTCTTCTAATTCGTCAACAACGCAATGGAATCTTCATATCACAGGAGAAATACCTCAAGGATGTTCTGACGAAATTCGACATGCATGAATGCAAAGGTGCCAAGACTCCAATGCCTACCAACGGCCACCTCTGCACTAATGAAAATGGTAGAGAATTCGATCAGCAGGTATATCGCTCTATGATTGGCTCTTTACTGTATTTATGTGCATCTAGGCCAGATATAATTCTTAGGGTTTGCATGTGTGCACGTTTTCAAGAAAAACCGAAGGAATCACACCATAAGTCTGTGAATCATATTCTTCGATACTTAGTTCACACACCAAAACTAGGATTACGGTACTGAAAGTGCGTTATATCGACTAGAGGGGGGTGAATAGGAGATTTTTAGAATTTCATCACTGAGGAAATTCCTTTTGAGGAAATTCCTCACTGATGACTAACTTACAGCGGAAACAGTTATGGATCAGTTGTGCAATTGTTCACAGCAGCAGTATTACAGAGTGAAGATTATGAAAACAGATTACACAGCAAGCAGGCATGCAGAATACAGATGATGATTTACTCAAGTGAAGAATTTGGGGTTGAGTAAATTCAGAGAAAGTCTTCAGCAAATTCTTCAAACAGTCACAGTGAAAGTCATCAACACATAATACAGATAAAGTAAAGAGTTGAGGAATTAGAACCCGATTCTTGGTGAAGACTGTTGTTGATGACCCAGTTCCAACTGCTGTGACAGTTGTACATCTGGTTTGGAGCGGCTTGGTATTGAAACCAAAGGACACCCAGTCCCGGGACACACAGTCCCTACCGTATTCTCCTTGAGCTAAGGACACACAGTCCTCGCCCAACACTCGTGGTAAGTCTTCAGGGCAGACTTCTAAACCCTCACAAACTCGGTCACCCGGCGATCCACAATTGACTGCTGGATTGCTCTAGACCATGACGCCTAACCGTCTGGAGGATGCACAGTCCTCGAAGGTAAAAGGCTTCAGTCCCACACAGGAACAACTTCTTCAGTGATGCTCAATCACTAGATTTGGTTTGTGGTTTCGGTGGGTGGTGTATTTCCTCACTGATGATTTACTCTCGAAAGCTCTGAGGAATTGGGTTGCTCTTATGACAAGTGGCAGTTTCTAGCGGAGCAGCCAACCAGCTAGTGGTTGTGGGGGGCGGCTATTTATAGCCTGGGAGCATCCCGACATGATTTGACATTAATGCCCTTAAATAATATGACCGTTGGAGTGGATAAGATCAGTGACTTGGCGTGGCTTATCGAAACGGTTGGGACTCTCAACTGTGAGAGTCCTCATGTCACTCATATTCCTCACTTGAGGCTTTTGGTAGGATTTGGCTTGGGTTGAGCATCATGAGGAAATCCATTCCATAGTGTTACTTTGACCCCCTTTAACAGTACGGTGTTCCTATTCATCAAATGCGAAGAAAGTAAAACAGAAAGCATAAATTATCACGCTGATTTCAACAACCATATCGGTTATATGCCTCCTCTAAGGGTCAACAAGAAGACTTTCGAGCCTGTTGAAGGAAAAGGCAAGTATGTCATTGATGAAGGCAGTCGGCCCCTTGATGGCCAGTTCAGAGAGCCTGAAGCTTATTCTTCATGGGATGACACTCAGACCCATCCTCCAAGTCCTGTTGCTCCTAGGGTGCTGAATACCAGAGAGCTTCTTCCAGAAGGTGGATCAGAATCACAAGTGGGTCAAACGCCAGTTCGGCGCCATTGTGAAAACCCTCAATGAAACGCAGAATGTTGTGAAGCTTAACCATCATTATGTTCATGAGGTTTTTGATCACACCTGGGCTACACTAGCTCATTTGAAGACTCCAGCAGAACTTCAAGAATTGGAGTTTGTGTGGGACTTTAACTGGTCATGGCCACCAAAGAAGAAATTCAGGCCAATCCCAGTCCTAGACCTTGAGGACAGTTCGTTTTCTTCATTTCGCACTGCTGAATCAGATGAAGAACAACAAGACACTGCCACCGGTCCAAGGAGGAAGTCTGCTCCCAAGAATCCTCACGCATCTTCCTCAACCGCCAAGAAGTGAAAGTCTTCATGGACGTTAGTCCTCAGTTTGTCCCTTTTTGTCACTTGAGGACAAAGGGGGAGAAACTTGAGAGTTAGTCTTCACGCGGGATATTTTGGGGGCTTATAAACTTTATTTAAGTTACAAACTCATGGCTCTTGTGAAGTGTTTTATGTAATGAGTTGTAACTTAAGCCCGGTGGTACTCTAACGCTTTTGAACGTTTTTCTTCGCATGCTTATTCCTCAAAAAATTGAATGCACGCATGCTAGAATTCGTCAGATACCATTTGTCATCATGCATCCTCAATTTCTTCATACTATATGTCATATGTATGCATGATTTACAAGACTCAGGGGGAGAACTCCATGATATAAATCATCAATGTGCATTTGCTGTGAAAAGCAAAATCCTCAAGATATGCACATCTTGAGGGGGAGTCTCTCTGAATCTTGATTTCAAATTCATCAGATGAGTATTTACACTTCATATTTTTATCCCTGTTGAAGACTTAACCTAATTGTTATCAACCACCAAAAAGGGGGAGATTGTAAGTGCATCTAGTGCCCCTTAGTTATTTTGGTGGTTTGAAGACTTATAGGTTAAGTATCTAATGTGTTCTTGAGTGTACACAAGATCTATAAGTCGCTGAGGAGTTTGAAATATTTGATGAATATCGACCCCTAAAAATGTATATCTTCGGCTGAAGAAATTGGTCTGAAGCTGAAGAATTGAATAGCGGAGAATTTGCGATGAAATTGATATTCCGCATGAAGATATTGAAATTGAGGAATTCGGTGTGTCCTGAAGAAAATCCATCTGATGACTTTGAAGCATGAAGATTTATCCTTTCTGTTTTATTTTCTTCACACTTGAGTAATAGGAACACCGTACTATTAAAGGGGGTCGAGGTAACACATTGGAATGAATTTCCTCATGATGCTCAACCCAAGCCCAATCCTACCAAAAGCCTCATGTGAGGAATATGAGAGACATGAGGACTCTCACAGTTGAGGGTCTCGACCGTTATCGATAGCCACGCCACATCATTAGTCTTATCCACACCAACGGTCATATTATTTAAGGGCATTAATGTCAAATCCAGTCGGGATGCTCCCAGGCTATAAATAGCTGCCCCCCACAACCATTACATGTTTGGCTGCTCCGTTAGAAACTGACACTTGTCATAAGAGCATCCCAAATTCCTCAGAGTCTTCGAGAGTAATTCATCGGTGAGGAAATACCCCAAACACCAAACCACAAACCGAAAACCAAGTGATTGAGCATCACTGAAGAAGTTGTTCCTGTGTGGGACTGAAGCCTTTTACCTTTGAGGACTGTGCATCCTCCAGACGGTTAGGCGTCATGGTCTAGAGCAATCCAACAGTCAATTGTGGATCGCCAGCTGACCAAGTTTGTGAGGATTTGGAAGTCTGCCCTGAAGACTTACCACGAGTGTTGGGCGAGGATTGTGTGTTCTTAGCCCAAGGAGAATACGGTAGGGACTGTGTGTCCTTTGGTTTCAACACCAAGCCGCTCCAAACCAGATGTACAACTGTCACAACAGTTGGAACTGGGTCATCAACCACTGTCTTCACTGTGAAACAAGTTCCATTTCCTCAACTCTTTATATTCCTCAGATTGTGTGTTGATGATTTTCACTGTCACTGTTTGAAGAATTTGCCGAAGACTTTCTCTGAAATTTCTCAACCCCAAATTCTTCACGCAAGTTAATCCTTATCTGTTTTCTGCGTGCCTGCATACTGTGCAAACTATTTTCATATTGTTCATCCGGAAAAACTACTGAAGTGAAGCTTTGCACTCGTGATCCTTTACTATTTCCGCTGTAAGTTAGTCATTAGTGAGGAATTTCCTCAAAAGGAATTTCCTTGTGATGAAATTCTAAAAATCTCCTATTCACCCCCCCTCTAGTCGATATAACGCACTTTCACTAAGCGGGAATACTGCTTGTGCATCCACTTCCATAAACCCAAAGTTATTCCATATGAGTCCACCATACCTACCTATATGGGGTATCTACCCATCGTTCCAAGTAAATTTGCATGTGGCACTCTCTAAACCTTCAAGTAATAATCTGTTTTGCATGCCCGAACCGCTCATGTGGTGACAAGGGGCGATCAGTATCTTCCATGCTAGGCGTCTTATTCTCGATATGTGTTTATTCACTATCACTCACGAGAAAGGGGCCGATAATTGGAATGTCTAGTTCCATGCTTAAATCAAAAACATAATTGCAAACAAAACTAATTGCAAACAAAACTCCCCCTGGATTGTGGTTGGTATGGACGGCACCCGAGTATTCGGCTAGTCGTGGAGTGTGATTGATCGGTGGTGGGGGAGTCAAAACTTTACTTTTCTGTTTGGGAAACCGCCTATAGTATGTGTAGCATGGAAGATCGTGAAAACTCTTGGTCATTGCGTTGACAATGAAAGCATGCCACCCAAAATTATTTATCTCTGTCTTCAAAGCTTGAGCTCGAGCACCTGTGCAAATCAATGCTTCCCTCTGCGAAGGGCCTATCTATTTATATTTCTGTTGAGTCAACCTCTTCTTATAAAAGCACCAATTAGAGAGAACCTCTGTCATTTCTATGATTTGGTTTTAATTGATATTGAGTATGACTGTGATTGGATCTTCTTTGCCATGAATTACAATGTTCAGTCAGCCCTTGGTCTTTGAAGGTGCTCTGCATTTATGTTTTGCGGTCTCAAAAAGAGCTAGCGAGATACCATCTGTTCATATTGCTTCATGATTGTTTCGATTGAAGTGTTGACGTTTGAAACTTATTATTATTGCTCGCTAGTTGATTATGCCATTGATATGAGTTCCTCTTGAGACCTAAATGTCATTGCTTATGTGGTTAGCTTGTGATCTTGCTGAAAATCTGAATATAAGTTAGACATAATTACAGCAACAAGATCAAACAGAGTTCGCAAAAGTTTTTCTTTTGTCTCTTTCAGTTTGTCAACTGAATTGCTTGAGGACAAGCAAGGCTTTAAGCTTTAGGGAGTTGATACGTCTCCATCATATCTACTTTTCCAAACTCTTTTGCCCTTGTTTTGGACTCTAATTTGCATGATTTGAATGGAACTAACCCGGACTAACGCTGTTTTTAGCAGAATTGCCATGGTGTTGTTTTTGCGGAGAAATAAAAGTTCTCGGAATGACCTGGAAATTTATGAGGATTTTTTGTGGAATATATAAAAAATACTGGCGCAAGAATCAACCGGAGGAGTGGAGCGAGGAGCCCACAAGCCCACCAGGCGCGAGGCCCCCCTGGTTGCGCCTAGCAGGCTTGTGGGGCCCTCAGCTCCACCGCCTCCAACTCCAGCTCTATTTAGCCCCTTTCGTCCGGAAAAAAATCAAGCAGGAGAGTTCATCATGTTTTAAGATACGGAGGCGCCGCCACCACCTGTTCTTCCTCTCGAGGGCAGATCTGGAGTCCGTTTCGGGCTCCGGAGAGGGGAGATCGTCGCCATCGTCATCACCAACCTTCCTTCATCGCCAATTCCATGATGCTCTTCATCTTTCGTGAGTAATATCATCGTAGGCTTGCTGGACGGTGATGGGTTGGATGAGATCTATCATGTAATCGAGTTAGCTTTGACGGGGATTGATCCCTAGTATGCACTATGTTCTGAGATTGATGTTGCTACTACTTTGCCATGCTTAATGCTTGTCACTAGGGCCCGAGTGCCATGATTTCAGATCTGAACCTACTATGTTCTTGTCAATATATGTGTGTTCTTGATCCTATCTTGCAAGTTGTAGTCACCTACTATGTGTTATGACCCGGCAACCCCGGAGTGACAATAGCCGGAACCACTCCCGGAGATGACCGTAGTATGAGGAGTTCATGTATTCACTGAGTGCTAATGCTTTGTTCTGGTTCTCTATTAAAAGGAGAACCTTAATATCCCGTAGTTTCCATTAGGACCCTGCTGCCACGGGAGGGATGGGCAATAGATGTCATGCAAATTATTTTCCCTAAGCATGTATGATAGATACGGAATACATGCCTACATTACATTGACGAACTGGAGCTAGTTACATATCTCTCCGTGTTATAACTGTTGCATGATGAATGTCATCCGGCATAATTATCCATCACCGATCCAATGGCTACGAGTTTTTCCTACTGGTCCTTGCTACATTACTTTGCCGCTATTGCTGTCGCTATTGCTACTGTTACTCTGTCTCTACTGTTGTCACTACTGCTACTGTTACTCTGTCGCTACTGATGTCATTGCTGCTACTGTTAGTGTTGCTACAGTTGCTACCACACCACTTTGCTACTGATACTTTGCTGTAGATACTAAGTCTTTCAGGTGTGGTTGAATTGACAACTCAACTGCTAATACTCGAGAATATTCTTTGGCTTCCCCTTGTGTAGAATCAACAAATTTGGGTTGAATACTCTATCCTCGAAAACTGTTGCGATCCCCTATACTTGTGGGTTATCAGCTGGCAAAGTCGAAAAAAGTATATTCGATATACTTGATATTGATGTGTACCTTACTAGTACTCCCAGTAGCACCAGGGTATTAGATACCGGTTCATTTGCTAAGTGTTAGTAACTCGAAAGTATAGCTACGGATTAAATGGATACTTGCAAGGGTGAGGTGACGATGTGTGTTGGAAGTAATTCTAAGGTTGATGTGATGAAACATCGCACACTCCCTCTACCATCGGGATTAGTGTTCAACCTAAATAATTGTTATTTGGTGTTTGCATTGAGCATTAACATGATTAGATCGTGTTTATTGCAATACGATTATTCATTTAAAGAGAATAATGGTTATTCTATTTGCTTGAATACATACCTTCAATGGTTTATTGAATCTCGATCGTAGTGCTACACATGTTCATAATATTGATGCCAAAAGATACAAAGTAGTAATGATAGTACCACTTACTTGTGGCACTGCCGCTTGAGTCATGTTGGTATAAAATGCATGAAGAAGCTCCATGCTGATGGATCTTTGTACTCACTCTTTTATGAAACGTTTGAGACATGCAAACCATACATATTGGTATAAACGCATGAAGAAACTCCATGCAGATGGATCGTTTGGACTCACTTGATTTTGAATCACTTGAGACATGCAAATCATACCACATGGGCAAGATGGCTGAAGGCCTCATTTTCGAGTGAGATGGAACTAGAAAGTAACTTATTGGAAGTAATATATTTGGATGTATGCAGTCCAATGACTGCTAAGGCACGCAGTGGATATTGTTATGTTCTTACTTCATAGATGATTTGAGTAGATACTAGTGTATTTGCTTGATGAAACACACGTCTGAATTATTGAAAGGTTCAAGTAGTTTCAGAGTGAAGTTCAAGATCGTCGTGACAAGAGGGTAACATGTCTACGATATGATCATAGAGATGAATATCTGAGTTGCGAGTTTGGTACACAATTAAGACAAATGCGAAAATTGTTTCACATCTCATGCCACCTAGAACACCATAGTGTGATGGTGTGTCCGAACGTCATAGCCACGCCCTATTTGATATGGTGCATACTATGATGTCTCTTATCGAATTACCACTATTGTGTTTCTGGATTATACATTAGAGACAACCGCATTCACTTTAAATAGGGCACCATGTATTTCTGTTGAGATGACAACGTATGAACTATGGTTTGGAGAAACCTAAGCTGTCGTTTCTTAAAAGTTTGGGGTTGTGATGCTTATGTAGAAAAAATTCAGCATGATAAGCTCGAACCCAAAGCGAATAAATGTATCTTCATAGGACACCCAAAACAGTTGGGTATACCTCCTATCTCAGATCCGGAAGCAAAGTGTTTGTTTCTAGAAACGGGTCCTTTCTCGAGGAAAAGTTTCTCTCGAAAGAATTGAGTGGGAGGGTGGTGGAACTTGATGAGGTTATTGAACCGTCACTTCAACCAGTGTGTAGCAGGGCACATGAAGTTGTTCCTGTGGCACCTACGCCTATTGAAGTGGAAACTGATGATATTGATCATTAAGCTTCAGATCAAGTTACTACAAACCTCGTAGGTCGACAATGCCGCGTACTGCTAGAGAGTGGTACGGTAAACCGGTCTTGTCATGTTGTTGAACAACAATGAACCTACAAGCTATGGAGAAGCGATGGTGGGCCCGGATTTCGGCAAATGGCTGGAGGCCATGAAATCCGAGAGAGGATTCATGTATAAAAACAAAGTGTAGACTTTGGATGAACTACTTGATGGTTTTAAGACTATTAAGTACATATGGATCTTTAAAAGGAAGACATACGATGATGGTGAAAAGTCACCATTAAGAAAAGCTCGACTTGTCGCAAAGATGTTTCCGACAATTTCAAAGAGTTGACTATGATGAGACTTTCTTACTCGTAGCGATGCTAAAAGTCTGTTGGAATTATGTTAGAAGTTTTTGCATTATTTATGAAATATTGCACATATGATGTCAAAACATTGTTTCCTCGATGATTTCCTTGAGGAAAGGTTATATGTGATACAATCAGAAGGTTTTATCGATCCTAAGGATGCTAACATGTATGCAAGCTCCAGCGATCCTTCTATGGACTGGTGCAAGCATTTTGGAGTTGGAATATACGCTTTGATGAGATGATCAAAGGTTTTGGGTTCATACAAGGTTTATGAGAAACTTGTATTTCCAAAGAAGTGAGTGGGAGCACTATAGAATTTCTGATAAGTATATGTGGTTGACATATTGTTGATTGGAAGTAATATAGAATTTCTGGAAAGCATAAAGGGTTGTTTGAAAGGAGTTTTTCAAAGGAAAACCTGGATAGAGCTACTTGAACATTGAGCATCAAGATCTATAGAGATAGATCAAAACGCTAAATAGAACTTTCAATGAAATGAATGCCTTGACAAGTTTTTGAAGGAGTTCAAAATAGATCAGCAAAGGAGCTCTTGGATGTGTTGTAAGGTGTGAATTTGAGTAAGACTCAAAGCCCGACCATGGTAGAAGAAAGAGAAAGGACGAAGGTCGTCCCCTATGCCTTAGACGTAGGCTCTAAAGTATGCCATGCTGTGTACCGCCCCTGATGTGTGCCTTGCCAGGAGTCTGTCAAGGGGTACAAAGAGTGGTCGAGGATTGAATCACTGAACAGCGGTCAAAGTTATCCTTAGTAACTAGTGGACTAAGGAATATTTCTTGCTTACAGAGGTGATTAAAGAGTTCATCATAAAGGGTTACATCGACGCAAGCTTTGACACTAATCCGAATAACTCTGAGTAGTAAACCGGATTCGTATAGTGGAGCAATCATTTGGAATAGTTCCAGATGGCACGTAGTAGCAACATCTATAGGATGACATAGATATTTCTAAAGCACACACAGATCTGAAAGGTTCAGATCCCTTGACTAAAAACCTCTCTCACAAGCAAGACATGATCGAACCGCAGAACTGTATGGGTGGTAGATTCATTACAATCACACGGTGAGGTTAACTAGATTACTGAATCTAGTGCAAGTGGGAGATTGTTGGAAATATGCCATAGAGGCAATAATAAATTGGTTATTATTATATTTCCTTGTTCATGATAATCGTTTATTATCCATGCTAGAATTCTATTGATTGGAAACTGAAATACATGTGTGGATACATAGACAACACACTGTCCCTAGTGAGCCTCTACTTGACTAGCTCGTTGATCGAAGATGGTCAAGGTTTCCTGGCCATAGGCAAGTGTTGTCACTTGATAATGGGATCACATCATTAGGAGAATGATGTGATGGACAAGACCCAAACTATAAACGTAGCATATGATCGTGTCAGTTTATTGCTACTATTTTTCTGCATGTCAATGTATTTCTTCCTATGAATATGAGATCATGCAAATCCCGGACACCGGAGGAATACCTTGTGTGTATCAAACGTCGCAATGCTACTGGGTGATTATAAAGGTAATCTACAGGTATCTCCAAAGGTGTCTGTCGGGTTGGCATGGATCAAGACTTGGATTTGTCACTCCATGTGACGGAGAGGTATCTCGGGGCCCACTCGGTAATACAACACCACAACAAGCCTTGGAAGCAATGTGACGGGATCTTGTATTACGGAACGAGTAAAGACACTTGCCGGTAACGATATTGAACTAGGTATGGAGATACCGGCGATCGAATCTCGGGCAAGTAACATACCGAAGGCAAAGGGAACAACATACATGATTAACTGAATCCTTGACATAGAGGTTCAACCGATAGAGATCCTTGTAGAATATGTAGGAGCCAATATGGACATCTAGGTCCCGCTATTGGTTATCGGCCGGAGAATGTCTCAGGTCATGTGTGCATAGTTCTCGAACCCGCAGGGTCTGCACACTTAAGGTTGGGTGACGTTTCAGTATAGTTCAGTTGTAGGTGTTGGTAACCGAAAGTTGTTCGGACTCCCAAATGAGACCCCGGACATCACAGGAGCTCCGAAATGGTCCGTAGGTAAAGATTGATATATAAGAAGTCCTGTTTTGGTCACCGGAAAAGTTTTGGGCTCATCGGTAATGTACCGGGAGTGCCGGGAGGGTGCCAGGGACCATCGGGAGGGGTGTCACGCCCCGAGGGGGCTTATGGGCTGTGGGAGGATACAAACCAGACCCTAGTGGGCTGACATAAGCTCCCACTAAGGCCCATGAGGTTTGAGAGGCAAAAACCCAAAGGTGGAAAAGGTGGAAAGGGTTTCCAAGTGGAAAGGAGGAATCCTACTCCTAGTAGGATTGGAGTAGGACTCCTCCACCTCCAATTTCGGCCAAACCTCGAGGGTTTGAGGCTGCCTCCTCCCCTCCCTCCCTCCTATATATACTAGAGGTATTGAGGGTTTTTGAGACACACAATTTCAGCCACGTGCTGCCCTCTCCTCTAGTTTGTAGTTCTTCCTCTAGATCGGATTTCTGCGGTGCTTAGGCGAAGCCGTGCAGGAAGATATCACCACCATCACCGGTGCACCGTCACGCTGCCGGAGAACTCATCTACTTCTCCGTCTCTCTCGATGGATCGAGAAGGCGGGGGTCGTCATCGAGTTGTACGTGTGCTGAACGCGGAGGTGTCGTCCGTTCGGCACTAGATCGGGATGGATCGTGATGGGATCGTGGGACGGGTCGTGATGAGATCGCGGGACGGGTTGCAATTTGAATCACGAAGATGTTCCACTACATCAACCGCGTTATATACGCTTCCGCTTAATGATCTACAAGGGTATGTAGATTCACTCTCTCTTCTCGTAGATGATCATCACCATGGATAGGTATTGCGTGTTGATACGTCCATTTTGCATCATGCTTTCATGTTGATATTTATTGCTTTTTGGGCTGTTATATTACTTGTGGTACCATATTTATGCCTTTTCTCTCTTATTTTGCAAGGATTATTTGAAGAGGGAGAATTCAGGCAGCTGGAATTCTGGACTGGAAAAGGAGCAAATCCTAGTCCACTATTATGCACATCTCCAAATGCCCTGAAAATTTACGTGGATTTTTTCAGGAATATATTAAAAATACTGGGCGAAATAACTACCGGAGGGGGCCCACCAGGGCCCCACAAGCCCCCACTCCGCCACCACCCCCCTGGTGGCGGTGGGCAAGCTTGTGGGCTGCCTGAAGGCCCACTAGCCCCACTCTTTTGCTATATGAAGCGTCCTGGTCTGGAAAAAATCAAGAGGGAGCTTTTTCTTGGTTTTGCCGCCTCCACGAGGCGGAACTTGAGCAGATCCAATCTAGAGCTCCGGCAGGACGATCCTGCCGGGGAAACTTCCCTCCTGAAGGGGGAAATCATCGCCATCGTCATCATCAACACTCCTCTCGTCGGAGGGGAGGCATCTTCATCAACACCATCTCCTCTCCAATCCCTAGTTCATCTCTTGTAACCAATCTTCGTCTCGCAACTCCGATTGCTACTTGTAAGGTTGCTAGTAGTGTTGATTACTCTTTGTAGTTGATGCTAGTTGGATTACTTGGTGGAAGAGTTTATGTTCAGATCCTTGATGCTATTCATTACACCTCTGGTCATGATTATGATTATGTCTTGTGAGTAGTTACTTTTGTTCCTGAGGACATGGGATAAGTCATGTTAATAATAGTCATGTGAATTTGATATTCGTTCGGTATTTTGATATGTTGTATGTTGTTTTTCCTCTAGTGGTGTTATGTGAACGTCGACTACATAACACTTCACCATATTTGGGCCTAGAGGAAGGCATTGGGAATTAGTAAGTAGATGATGGGTTGCTGGAGTCACAGAAGCTTAAACCCCAGTCTATGCGTTGCTTCGTGAGGGGCTGATTTGGATCCACTAGTTTAATGCTATGGTTAGACTTTGTCTTAATTCTTCTTTTGTAGTTGCGGATGCTTGCGAGAGAGGTTAATCATAAGTGGGATGCTTGTCCAAGTAAGGGTAGTACCCAAGCGCCAGTCCACCCACATATCAAACTATCAAAGTAACGAACGCGAATCGTATGAACATGATGAAACTAGCATGACAGAAATGCCCGTGTGTCCTCGGGACCGTTTTTCCTCCTATAAGACATTGTGCAGGCTTGTCCCTTGTTACAAAAGGGATTGGGCCACTTGCTGCACCAGTGCTACTACTTGTAACTTGTTACTTTTTGCTCTCTACGTTTCACCTCTCTACACAATCACCTGTTACCGCTACTTTCAGTGCTTGCAGTTATTACCTTGCTGAAATCCGTTTATCAGAGCCTTCTGCTCCTCGTTGGGTTCGACACTCTTACTTATCGAAAGGACTACGATTGATCCGCTATACTTGTGGTTCATCAAGACTCTTTTCTGACGCCGTTGCCGGGGAGTGAAGCGCCTTTGGTAAGTGGAAATTGGTAAGGAAACATTTATATACTGTGCTGAAATTTATTGTCACTTGTCACTATGGAAACTCTTCCTTTGAGGAGTCTGTTCGGGGTATCTTCACCTAGAACAGAAGCACGTGGAGTTTCTCCTCAACCTGAGGTACCTACTGAAAATATCTTTTATGAAATTCCTTTGGGTATGCTTGAGAAACTGCTGGCTAATCCATTTATAGGAGATGGATCTTCACATCCATACTTTCATCTAATCTATGTAGATGAAGTTTGTGGTTTATTTAAGCTTGCAGGTTTGCCCGACGATGAGGTAAAGAAGAAAGTCTTTCCTTTATCTTTGAAGGATAAGGCGTTGACATGGTATAGGCTATGTGATGATGCTGGATCATGGGGCTACAATCGGTTGAAATTGGAATTTCATCAAAAGTTCTATCCTATGCATTTAGTACATCGTGATCGGAACTTTATTTATAAGCTTTGGCCTCATGATAGGGAAAGCATAGCTCAAGCTTGGGGGAGGCTTAAATCAATGCTATATTCATGCCCCAATCATGAGCTCTCGAGAGAAATCATCACTCAAAACTTTTATGCTCGGCTTTCTCATGAAGATCGTACCATGCTTGACACTTCTTGTGCCGGTTCTTTTATGAAGAAGGATATTGATCACAAGTGGAATTTATTGGAGAGAATCAAACGCAACTCTGAAGATTGGGAGCTGGAGGAAGGTAAGGAGCCAGGTATGAATTTCCAGTTTGATTGCGTTAAATCTTTTGTTGAGACAAACACTTCTAGAGATTTTAGCGCTAAGTATGGACTTGACTATGAGATAGTAGCTTCTCTATGTGAATCTTTTGCTGCTCATGTTGATCTTCCCAAAGAGAAGTGGTTTAAATATCATCCTCCTATAGAAACCAACATAGCCAAAACCAATCTAGTTGAGGAGAAAATCATAGCTTTTAGTGATCCTGTTGTTCCTTGTGCTTACACTGAGAAACCACCATACCCTGCTAGGATAAAGGATTATTCTAAAGCTCCAACTGTGATACGTAGGGGTTACATTAGACCACTTGCACCCCCTGAGGAGATTAGAGTTGAATCTAGTGTTGCTATTATCAAAGATCTCTTAGCCTAAGACATAGGCGGGCATGTTATCAAATTCTATGAGGACTCCACTAGAATTGCTAAACCTCACGTGAAAGACAAGCACGGACCTGTAGTTGGCCTGCCCGTTGTTTCTGTTAAGATAGGAGATCAGTGTTACCATGGTTTATGTGATATGGGAGCTAGTGTTAGTGCAATACCCCGTTCTCTCTATGATGAAATCAAAGATGAGATTGCACCTGCTGAGTTAGAACCCATTGATGTCACTATTACGCTAGCTAATAGAGACACTATCTGCCCTCTGGGAATTGTGAGAGACGTAGAAGTCATGTGTGGTAAGACGAAGTATCCTACTGATTTGCTCGTCCTTGGTACTGCACAAGATAGCTTTTGTCCCATCATATTTGGTAGACCCTTTCTCAACACTGTCAATGCTCACATTGATTGCATTAAGCAGACTGTCACAATAATTTTCGAGGGTGTGTCTCATGAATTTAACTTCTCCAAGTTTGGAAGACAAACCATGAAAGAGAGTCGTCTGGTAGAGATGAAATCATTGCTCTTGCCTCTATTGCCGTACCTCCTACGGATCCTTTAGAGCAATATCTGCTTGAGCATGAAAATGATATGCATATGGAGGAGAGAGATGAGATAGATAAAATTGTCTTAGAACAATATCCTATTCTCAAGAATAATCTGCCTGTTGAACTGCTTGGGGATCCTCCCCCACCAAAGGGTGATCCTGTGTTCGAGCTTAAACAGTTGCCCGATACTCTCAAGTATGCCTATCTTGATGAGAAGGAGATATATCCTGTCATTATTAGTGGTCTCCTCTCAGAGCGCGAAGAGAAGAAGTTACTATAAACTCCGAGGAAGCACCGCGCTGCTATTGAATATACTCTTGATGATCTTAAGGGTATTAGTCCTACTCTATGTCAGCACAAGATTAAAACCGATCCTGACTTTAAACCAGTTGTTGATCATCAAAGGAGATTAAATCCTAAGATGAAAGAGGTCGTTAGAGAAGAAATATTAAAGCTTCTGGAAGCAGGAATCATTTATCCTGTTGCTCATAGTGATTGGGTAAGTCCAGTACATTGCGTACCTAAGAAGAGAGGTATCACTGTCGTTCCTAGTGATAAGGATGAACTAATCCCACAAAGGATTATTACCGGCTATAGAATGGTGATAGACTTCCAGAAACTAAACAAGGAAACCAGGAAAGATCATTATCCTTTGTTGTTCATCGACCAAATGCTAGAAAGGCTATCAAAACACACACACTTCTGCTTTCTAGACGGTTATTCAGGTTTATCGCAGATACCTGTTGCACAATCTGACCAAGAGAAAACCACTTTCACCTGCCCTTTCGGTACCTTTGCCTATAGACGTATGCTTTTGGCTTATGTAATGCACCTGCCACCTTCCAAATATGTATGATGGGTATATTATCCGAGTTTTGTGAAAAGATTGTCGAGGTTTTCATGGATGACTTCTCCGTTTACGGGTCTTCCTTTGACGATTGCCTCAGCAACCTTGATCGAGTCTTACAGAGATGCGAAGAAACCAGCCTCGTCTTGAATTGGGAGAAGTGCCACTTTATGGTTAATGAAGGTATCGTCTTAGGACACAAAATTTCTGAGAGAGGCATTGAAGTTGATAAGGCTAAGGTTGATGCAATTGAGAAAATGCCTTGCCCCACAGATATCAGAGGTATACGAAGTTTCTTAGGTCATGCTAGTTTATATAGTAGGTTCATTAAAGACTTCTCTAAGATTTCTAGGCCTCTTACCAACCTCTTGCAGAAGGATGTTCCTTTTGTTTTTGATGAGGATTGTGAGGAAGCCTTCGAAATACTTAAGAAGGCTTTGATAACCGCACCTATTGTTCAACCACCTGACTGGAACTTGCCCTTTGAAATCATGTGTGACGCTAGTGATTATGTTGTTGGTGTTGTTCTAGGACAAAGAGTTGACAAGAAGTTGAATGTCATTCACTACGCTAGTAAAACTCTAGACACTGCCCAAAGAAACTATGCCAATACGGAGAAGGAATTTTTAGCAGTCGTGTTTGCATGTGAAAAGTTCAGATCTTACATAGTTGACTCCAAAGTCACTATTCACTCTGATCATGCTGCTATTAAGTACCTCATGGAGAAGAAGGACGCTAAGCCTAGGCTGATCAGAAGGGTTCTCCTGCTACAGGAATTTGATTTGCACGTCGTTGACCGAAAGGGTGCTGATAACCCTGTAGCAGATAACTTGTCTAGGCTAGAGAATGTCCTTGATGACCCACTACCTATTGATGACAGCTTTCCTGATGAGCAATTAAATGTCATCCGCACTTCACTTAGTGCACCGTGGTATGCCGATTATGCAAACTATATCGTAGCCAAATACATACCACCCAGTTTCACCTATCAGCAAAAGAAGAAATTCTTCTTTGATTTGAGACACTACTTTTGGGATGATCCTCACCTTTATAAGCAAGGAGTAGATGGTGTTATTAGACGTTGTGTGCCTGAACATGAACAGGGACAGATCCTGCAAAAGTGTCATTCCGAAGCCTACGGAGGACACCATGCTCGAGATAGAACTGCCCATAAGGTATTCCAATCAGGTGTCTATTGGCCCACTCTCTTCAAGGATGCCCGTAAGCGTGTCTTGTCTTGTGACGAATGCCAAAGGATAGGGAACATCAGTAAGCGTGAAGAAATGCCTATGAACTATTCACTTGTCATTGAACCATTTGATGTCTGGGGCTTTGATTATATAGGACCCTTCCCGAGTTCCAATGGGTACACTCACATCTTAGTTGCTGTAGATTACGTTACTAAGTGGGTAGAAGCTATCCCCACTAAAACTGTTGATCACGACACCTCTATTAAGATGCTTAAAGAAGTCATATTCCCAAGATTTGGAGTCCCTAGATACTTGATGAATGATGGCGGTTCACACTTCATTCATGGTGTTTTCCGCAAGATGCTAGCTAAGTATGATGTCAACCATGGAGTTGCATCTCCTTATCACCCTCAGTCTAGTGGTCAAGTTGAGTTGAGTAATAGGGAGATCAAGTTGATCCTACAAAAGACCGTTAATAGATCTCGAAAGAACTGGTCTAGCTAACTTGACGATGCATTATTGGCTTATAGGACTGCTTATAAGAATCCCATGGGCATGTCACCGTATAAAATGGTTTACGGTAAGGCCTGTCATTTACCTCTTGAGCTGGAACACAAAGCTTATTGGGCAATCAAAGAGCTCAACTTTGATTTCAAACTTGCCGGTGAGAAGTGGTTGTTTGATATCAGCTCGTTAGATGAATGGAGAGCCCAAGCATATGAGAATGCCAGGTTGTTCAAGGAAAAGATTAAGAGATGGCACGACAAACGGATACATATGCGAGAGTTCAATGTAGGTGATTATGTCTTGCTATACAATTCTCGTTTGAGATTCTTTGCAGGCGAGCTTCTCTCTAAATGGGAAGGTCCCTATGTTGTCGAGGAAGTATATCATTCCGGTGCCATCAAAATCAATAACACGGAATGAAATTTTCCTAGAGTGGTAAATGGGCAAAGAATCAAGCATTACATCTCTCGTACTCCCATAAATGTTGAGACCAATATCATCAATGCCATAACTCCTGAGGAGTACATAAGGGATGTTTATCAGCCTGTTTGAGACCTTGAAAACGAAGATGTATCTGTTTCGGCAAGAAATTGGACTCCGATACTTTTCCAATAGGAAATTTTCTCAATTTTGGAATTTTTGGAAAATTAGAAAAATAAAAAGCAGTCCGGAGAGCGAACGAGGCAGCCACAAGGGCCCACTCCGCCACCACCCCCGTGGTGGCGGTGGGCAAGCTTGTGGACACCTTATGTGCCTCCCGGACTCCGTTTTCTTGCAGAGCACTCCTTCTGGCCCAGAAAAAATCAATATATACTCGCCCGAAGGTTTTGATCTCCGTATCGCGCAGTTTTCCTTTGTTTTTGTTTCGAGCCTGTTGTCTGCCGTAGATTTAGAGCAAAGATGTCTCAGGAATCTGTTGGGGAGAATGATCTTCACCAAGTTCATGATGAAGTAGATGCTGATCTTAAAAGAGTAGAAGTCACGGAAGCCAGGGAACAAGCTAAGGAGAAAAACCAAGCTAAGGAGGAAGTTCAACCTACGTTCAATATTGAAGACGTTGAAGGAGTAGATTTTTTCCAACCCTTCCTCCACGTGCTGTCTCCATCCTTGATTGAACTCTTGAGGTTTTGCGAAACAACTCGTGCTCGCAATATTTCTCTTTCTCGTGAAGTTGTTTTGCTGGAAAACCATGTCACAGATATCAAAGGTATAAATCAAAGATTGATAGCTCTCTTGGAATCGAAGGCGACAACACCACCACCATCACCATCGAAGGAAGGCAACTAAGCATTGGTATGTGCAATCCCCTTGGCTTCTGCCAAGCTTGGGGGAGTTGCCCTGGTATCGTATCACCTTTATATCTTTCGCTTTTACCTTTGTTTTAGTTCTTTCCTTTTCAGTTTTTATTTCTTCTTTTAGAGGAATAAGTCTTTAGTTTTTAGTTTGAATCTTTTGCTTTTGTATCTCCCCCGATGTATTCGAGATTACGAGCTATATAATAAAGAGTGTCTTAGTCAAGGGCTTTGCTTTGTGCCATGATCAAAAGTATGAAAAGAACGATAGCATGAAAGATCATGAGACGATCTTATGGAAAGTGATAAATTCACTTATGACACGTATGATGATTGAAACTTGTTGAGAATGAATCAACATAGACCTCAGTCATTGTTGCAATTAATAAGAAGTAATAAGGAAAGAGAGGTTCACATATAAATATATCATCTTAGACACTTTTTACAATTGTGAGCACTCACCAAAATATTACATGCTTAGGAGTAGATGTTGGACAAGGAAGACAACATAATGAATTGTGTTTGCTTGGTTCCAAACAATGTTATATGATTAGAGATCCCTTAGCATGTGACGATTGCTTCCACCTCATATTATCCAAAACTCCCGCACCAAGTAGAGATACTACTTGTGCATCCATAAACCTCCAACCCAGTTTTGCCATGAGAGTCCACCATACCTACCTATGGATTGAATAAGATCCTTCAAGTAAGTTGTCATCAGTGCAAGCAATAAAAAATGCTCTCTAATATGTATGATCTATTAGTGTGTGGAAAATAAGCTTTGTATGAACCTCTGATGAGGAAGACATAAAAGCGACAGACTGCATAATAAAGTTCTTTATCAGAGGAGGCAATATAAAGTGGCATTCCTCCCCACTAAGAGGACACGCATTCAAACCTCAAAAGTGCATGACAACCTCTGCTTCCCTCTGTGAAGGGCCCTTCTTGTACCTTTACTTTTTACCCTTGTAAGAGTCATGGTGATCTTCACCAAGTCCCTTTTTGCCTTTGTCTTGGCTACCGTCACATGTTTGGGAAAGATCTATATTCATATATCAACTTGGAGTTGAGTACTTATGCTTTATTTTTGTTGACTTTACCCTTGAGGTAAATGGTTGGGAGGCAAAACTATAAGCCCCTATCTTCCTCTATGTCCAGCTGAAACTTTGACACCATGAGTATCACGTGAGTTGTAACAATCGTGGAAAACAAAAGAGATGATTGAGTATGTGGGTTTGCCTTACAAGCTCTTATTTGACTCTTTCTGATGTTGTGATAAATTGCAATTGCTTCAATGACTATGGACTATTGTTGGTTACTTCTCGGTAAGGTTTTTGCTTCATGCTTTGCTTTGTGAAGGAATTGTTACTTTCCCATAAGAATCTTTATGATGTATTGCTGTTCTATGTGTGATCATGATGTCCTCATGTCCGTATTATGTTTTATCGACACCTTCGTCCCTCAACATGTGGACATGTTTATGGAACTTGGTTTTCGCTTGAGGACAAGCGAGGTCTAAGCTTGGGGGAGTTGATACGTCCGTTTTGCATCATGCTTTCCTCTTGATATTTATTCCTTTTTGGGCTGTTATATTACTTGTGGTACCATATTTATGCCTTTTCTCTCTTATTTTGCAAGGATTATTTGAAGAGGGAGAATTCAGGCAGCTGGAATTCTGGACTGGAAAAGGAGCAAATCCTAGTCCACTATTCTGCACATATCCAAATGCCTTGAAAATTTACGTGGATTTTTTCTGGAATATATTAAAAATACTGGGCGAAAGAACTACCGGAGGGGGCCACCAGGGCCCCACAAGCCCCCACTCCGCCACCACCCCCTGGTGGCGGTGGGCAAGCTTGTGGGCTGCCTGAAGGCCCACTAGCCCCCCTCTTTTGCTATCTGAAGCGTCCTGGTCTGGAAAAAATCAAGAGGGAGCTTTTTCGTGGTTTCGCCGCCGCCATGAGGCGGAACTTGAGCACATCCCATCTAGAGCTCCGGCAGGACGATCCTGCCGGGGAAACTTCCCTCCTGAAGGGGGAAATCGTCGCCATCGTCATCACCAACACTCCTCTCGTCGAAGGGGAGGCATCTTCATCAACATCTTCATCAGCACCATCTGCTCTCCAATCCCTAGTTCATCTCTTGTAACCAATCTTCGTCTCGTAACTCCGATTGGTACTTGTAAGGTTGCTAGTAGTGTTGATTACTCTTTGTAGTTGATTCTAGTTGGATTACTTGGTGGAAGAGTTTATGTTCAGATCCTTGATGCTATTCATTACACCTCTGATCATGATTATGATTATGCTTTGTGAGTAGTTACTTTTGTTCCTGGGGACATGGGATAAGTCATGCTGATAATATATTCATGTGAATTTTATATTCGTTCGGTATTTTGATATGATGTATGTTGTCTTTTCCTCTAGTGATGTTATGTGAACATCGACTACATAACACTTCACCATATTTGGGCCACTTGCTACATAACACTAGTGTTTTTCCTCCTATAAGACTTTTTTCAGGCTTGTCCCTTGCTACAAAAAGGATTGGGCCACTTGCTGCACCATTGCTACTACTTGTTACTTGTTACTTTTTGCTCGCTACGTTTCACCTCGCTACACAATCACTTGTTACCGCTACTTTCAGTGCTTGCAGTTATTACCTTGATGAAATCCGTTTATAAGAGCCTTCTGCTCCTCGTTGGGTTCGACACTCTTACTTATCGAAAGGACTACGATTGATCCCCTATAGTTGTGGGTCATCACGTGTGCGTAGGAAATTTTTTGTTTCCCATGCTACGTTCCCCAACACTAGAAATATGATTTAATCAATTGCACTACATCCACGTGCGATTGGTCTTTGTCGTCTAAGGACACAGTGGAGCTAATGTGTGAAAAATCTGAATTTCGATGCTAAAGTTTGGGTCTTTACAATGCACGAGAAGCTGACGCAAGAGGAGTTTGTGCGCATGATAGTAACTCTTTGAGCGATCTAGAAATCAAGGCATAAAGCAATCCATGAAGGTATATATGAGAGCCCCATTCAGACTCAAAATTTTATCAATTCATTCCTAAGGGATTTACAACTACTATCGTCGCCAAGGCACGAGATGACTGTTATCCGCATGGCCACACCATACTTCTGGCACCCCCCCGAGTGGATACGTGAAGATCAATGTTGATGTTGCAGTCTCCAACGACAATTGTGCTTTGGTTGGAGTAATTTGCAGGAGTATGGATGGCACGTTTGTGGGTGCCTATTCTCTTACCTTCGAGCACATTTGTGATCCACGGCTTTTGGAAGCTCTAGCAATACGAGAGGCTTTGGCGCTTGCGGAGGATTTGTATGTTCATAATATTCATGTGGCGTCTCATTGCAAGACTGTGGTGGATGAGATTAAGCAGGGTACAACTGCAAAACATGCTATAGTAGTTCATGAGATAATAATGAGAGCTAGTTTTTTTTACTTCTTGTATTTTCATCCATGAGTTTAGGAGCTCGAATTTCGAGGCTCACAATCTCGCTAAGCATACACTTTTACTCGGGGTTGGCCGCCGTGTTTGGTTAGGTCTTCCTGGAGATTTGAATTTTATACTTGTAAACGTTATGATGGGTTAATTAAAGCTTGGTGGGATTGTCTCAAAAAACTACTTTAGCGTCAAATAGGACCTCCTAAGATGCAATTCCATTTGAAAAATTTGATGGAAGTTTTCTTTTTTCCTTGGGGGGTGTGGACATACTCCATTTTATTAATCAGTAATGAATCTTTTAGGGATAAAGAGATAACATGCGGGTTTATTAACCATACATGGCACCCATTTACTAAATGCAGATGATGTTTTGCTAAATGTTATGCCTTCGTATTGGAGAGATGACCCTCATGAATGAAATAGAAAGATTCAAAATCCTTTCACGTTTCATTATCTCTTTGACCATTGTACTAATTAATTAATCCATTGGTACCTTTGTTGATATTAGAGGCTACCATTTTGCAATATGACGCAACCTTCAAGCATTGAACGAGTAGATCATTAGCAAGGGAAAGAGCTTTGCGGCACACAAGCACTTGAGTGTTTCAGGTTTTATCACATCATGGAAAATAAGTACCAAGGAGGCATCATCACGACAAACCGTACTAACGATACCTCTTTGATCATCCCTGCTCATAGCTCCATCAAAATCCACCTTTATAAGTCCTTGAGGAGATTCAAGACCTTGGACAATCAAGATGATGTCTCTCTGCTTGCGTCTACTTTTTTCGGTTGTGACACATCAAGTGTCGACAACAATATGGATATAAAAGATGAATGGTCGGAGGAATCTGGTGTTCTCCTTCATGTAGCAGTTTATGACATGAAGACCCTATCACGCCGAGAGTGCAATGGGGCTAGCTTGGTAAACTCCACATGTAATAAAGAATCAATCATGAAGAAGATCCAACTTCTCGCATGAGGCTTTCTCATTGCAAGAATATGCTCCATAAATTTCTGAATTGGATAACGCCCATACACATCAAGCCATGGTACATAGAATTACAGAATCCATACACGAGTCTTGTACACGAGAGGATGCCATATTCATTATATCGATCGTGGGTAGTGGACATTGGGAAAGCCTCCACACGAAGACCTTCAATTTACAGGGGACTGATACGTCTCCGTCGTATATACTTTTCCGAACTCTTTTGCCCTTGTTTTGGACTCTAATTTGCATGATTTGAATGGAACTAACCCGGACTGACGCTGTTTTCAGCAGAATTGCCATGGTGTTGTTTTTGTGCAGAATTAAAGGTTCTCGGAACGTCCTGAAAATTTACAAAGATTTTTTCTGGAATAAAAGAAAAATACATGCGCAAAGATCTACCGGAGGGGGCGTGCCAGTGGGCCACAAGCCCACACGCCGCAACCACCCCCCTGGGTCGCGCTGTGCAGGCTTGTGGGGCCCACGTGGCACCACCGCCCCCAATCTCAGCTCTATATCTTCCGTTTCGCCTGGAAAAAATCTGAGGGGGGGTTTCATCGCGTTTTGCGATACGGAGGCGCCGCCACATCCTATTCTTCATCTGGAGGGCAGATGTGGAGTCCGTTTCGGGCTCCGGAGAGGGAAAATCGTCAACAGCGTCATCATCAACCTTTCTCCATCGACAATCCATGATGCTCTTCATCGTTCGTGAGTAATCTCATCGTAGGCTTGTTGGACGGTGATGAGTTGGATGAGATCTATCATGTAATCGAGTTAGTTCTTGACGGGGATTGATCCCTAGTATCCACTATGTTCTAGATTGATGTTGCTACTACTTGGCTATGCTTAATGCTTGTTACTAGGGCCCGAGTGCCATGATTTCAGATCTGAACATATTCTGTTGTCGCCAATATATGTGTGTTTTAGATCCTATCTTGCAAGTTATAGTCACCTACTATGTGTTATGACCCGGCAACCCCGGAGTGACAATAGCCGGAACCACTCCCCGAGATGATCATAGTATGAGGAGTTCATGTATTCACCGCGTGTTAATGCGTTGGTCCGGTTCTTTATTAAAAGGAGAACCTTAATATCCCGTAGTTTCCATTAGGACCCCGCTGCCACGAGAGGGATGGACAATAGCACGTATGACTACATACAAAATACATGCCTACATTAGATTGATGAATGGGAGCTAGTCACATATCTCTCCGTGTTATAGGTATTACATGATGAATCACGTCCGTCATACTCATCCATCACCGATCCACTACCTACGAGTCTTTTACTACGGGTTCTCGCTATGTTACTTTGCCTAGGCTTGTCCCTTGCTACCAAAGGGATTGGGCCACTTTGCTGCTGCTGTCACTACTGTTGTTACTTGTTACTTTGCTGCTGCTGTCACTACTGCTGTTACTTGTTACTCCGTTGTTACTTGTTGCAAGACTTTGTTGGCGCTAACATCCTGTCAACCAGGCTTTTTCTGGCACCATTGCCGGGGATTGCCAAAGCTTTTTCTGGCACCGTTGCTATCCTACTACCTTGCTACTGATACTTTGCTTGCAGACACTAATCTTTCAGGTGTGGTTGAATTGACAACTCAGCTGCTAATACTTGAGAATATTCTTTAGCTTCCCCTTGTAAGCGAATCAATAAATTTGGGTTGAATACTCTACCCTCGAAAACTGATACGATCACATACGCTTGTGAGACATCAAGACTTTTTCTGGCGCCGTTGCCGGGGAGGCACAGCTATATTCTCTGAGTCACTTGGGATTGACGTCTGCTGATCACTATGAGGAATCCGAAAGATCCAAGAACTAAAATCCTCCCTTCCACTACGAGGAGAGGTAAGGAACTGCCATCTAGCTCTGCACTTGATTCACCTTCAGTTTTGAGTAAGTTTAGGACATCGCCTCCTGCTAGAAATCTTGATATGTCACATGTGCTTGATGATGCCACTTCTGTTGTCCATGATGCTTATGATGCTGCTATGCTTGATACTATGCGTGATGATGCTATGCTAGATACTATGCCTGATGATGCTATGCTAGATAATATGCGTCATGATGCTATGCCTCATACTGCTTTACCACTAGGTGCAGTCCTTGATGCATGATACGTCTAAAACATAACTATAATTTTTGATGGTTTAACGCTGTTATCTTGCCTTCTTTGTATATTTTATGTACCTTTATATATCTTTTTTGGGACTAACTTATTGATTCAGTGCCAAGTGCCAGTTCCTGTTTTTTCCGTGTTTTTTGACTCTTTTCAGATCTGATTTTGGAAGGGAGTCCAAACGGAATAAAAACCCCGAAATGATTTTTTCCCGAACGAAAGAAGACCAGGGAGCCTTTGGGCCAAGCCAGGTGGGCCACAGGGAGCCCATAAGCTCCCACCACGCCACCAGGGGGAGGCGGCGGTGGGCAAGCTTGTGGCCACCCTGGCCGCCCACTGACCTAGATCTTGCGCCTATATATTCCCAAATATTCCGCAAAATATCAAGGGAGCCTCGAAAATACTTTTCCGCCGCCTCAAGCTTCCGTTTCCGCAAGATCTCATCTCGAAAACCTTCCCGGCACCCTGCCAGAGGGGACTTTGGAGGTGGAGGGCTTCTTCATCATCATCATCGCCCCTCCAATGATTCGTGAGTAGTTCACTTCAGACCTACGGGTCCGTAGTTAGTAGCTAGATGGCTTCTTCTCTCTCTTGGATCTTCAATACAAAGTTCTCCATGATCTTCATGGACATCTATCCGATGTAATCTTCTTTGGCGGTGTGTTTGTCGAGATCCGATGAATTGTGGACTTGTGATCAGATTATATATGATATATATTTGAGTCTTTGCTGATTTCTTATATGCATGATTTGATATCCTTGTAAGTCTCTCCGACTCTTGGGTTTTGTTTGGCCAACTAGATCTATAATTCTTGCAATGGGAGAAGTGCTTGGTTTTGGGTTGTGCCATGTGGTGACCTTTCCGAGTGACAGTAGGGGCAGCAAGGCACACATCAAGCAGTTGCCATCAAGGGTAAAAAGATGGGGTTTTTATCATTGGTTTGAGATTATCCCTCTACATCATGTCATCTTTCTTAAGGCGTTACGCTGTTCTTATGGAATTAATACACTAGATGCATGTTGGATAGCGGTCGACGTGTGGAGTAATAGTAGTTGATGCAGAAAGTATCGGTCTACTTGTTTCGGACGTGATGCCTATAGAAATAATAATTGCATAGATATCGTCACGACTCTGCACAGTTCTATCAATTGCTCGACAGTAATTTGTTCACCCACCGTCTATTTGCTTTCATGAGAGAAGCCACTAGTAAACACTACGGCCCCCGGGTCTATTCACATCCATCATTTACAACTCCGCTTTTACTTTGCTTTGTTACTTTGTTGCTTTCAGTTCTCACTTGGCAAACAATCTATAAGGAATTGACAACCCCTTCATAGCGTTGGGTGCAAGCTTTTGTGTTTGTGCAGGATCATGAGATACTCTTCCCCCGGATTGATACCTTGGTTCTCAAACTAAGGTAAATACTTACCGTCGTTGTGCTACATCACCCTTTCCGCTTTGAGGGAACACCAACGCAAGGCTCCAAGGCCACGGGGGAAATCCTTTGCATACTTGCCTAGGAAGTCCCTTAAGGCGTAGCCGTAGCTGAAGGATTCCTGGTGCCATCGACACAACTACTTCCTGGCGCCAATGCCGGGGATCTTTGTGAGGTAGCAGAAGTATTTCTGGCGCCGTTGCAAGGGATACACAGCAGAACAATCAATACACAAATTGCTAGAGTTGCTGCTAGATGTGATGATACTTCTGAAACTGCTGATACTATTGAAGTAGAACCTACTACTATGCCTGTATTGCCTGATATGCGCTATGTTATGGAGGGAGAGATAGCTGAGGATTTTCTTGCGTGTAAGGATAGCTATGATGTTGAGAAACTTCTGCGCAAGTGGAAAGAAAAATCTCTGGACGCTAGGATGAAATACGACCCGAAGTTTGCTACTTCGCCTATCTTTGTGACCGATAAGGATTATGAATTCTCTGTCGACCCTGAGTTAATCACTCTGGTCGAATTTGATCCTTTTCACGGTTATGAGTTCGAAACGGTTGTAGCCCAACTTACCAAACTGCAAGATATAGCCACGCTATTCACTGGTGAGGAAAAGATCCGCCACTACTATATGCTCAAGCTGTTTCCTTTCTCGCTAAAGGTTGATGCTAAGACTTGGTTCACTTCTCTTGCTCCTGGTTGTGTGCGTAGCCCCCAGGATATGGTCTACTACTTCTCTGAAAAATATTTCCCTGCCCATAAGAAGCAAACTGCCTTGCAGGAAATATACAACTTTGCTCAAGCTAAAGAAAAGAGTCTCCCACAAGCTTGGGGGAGGCTTATCCAGCTACTGAATGCTTTGCCTGATCACCCTCTTGAGAAGAATGAAATACTTGATATCTTCTATAATGGACTTACCGATGCTTCAAAAGACCACCTAGATAGTTGTGTCGGTAGTGATTTTAGGGAACGAACCAAAGAACAAGCTGAGATTCTGTTGAATTACATCTTGTGCAATGATAATGCTTGGACTATTCCCGAATCACCTCCTAAGCCAACTCCGAAGAAAAGAGGTATTCTATTCCTCAGCCCTGAAGATATGCAAGAATCCAAGAAATCTATGCGAGAGAAAGGCATCAAATCTGAAGATGTCAAAAATCTACCACCTATCGAAGAGATCCATGATCTCAATAACCCGATACAGGTAGTAGAAGTAAACTCTCTGCGTAGGTTTGATGAGAGTGATATTCCTTTAGATAAACCTGCTAGCTTATGCATGGATGAATTTGATAACTTCGTTGCCAAACAACAAAGTTTCAATGATTATGTTAGCAGACAATTGGAAAAGAATGCTCGTATGCTTGGTCATTTAAGTGCTTGTGTGGACAGAAATGTCAATGATCTTAAACTTCTGAGTAAACATGCTTCTATGGTTACTACTCAGGTAGAACAAGTACTTAAAGCTCAAAATGACTTGCTCAATGAGTTGAATGACAATTCTGTCAGAGTCGTTACTAGAGGCGGTAGAATGACCCAGGAACCTCTATATCCTGAGGGTCATCCGAAGAGGATTGAACAAGATTCTCAAGGAGTTAGCACTGATGCACCTAGTCATCCTAGAAAGAAGAAGAAAGATGATAGGAACCTGCATGCTAGCAACCCTGTTGCTGCTACACCTGAGAGTCCAAACGATGCCTCTGTCTCTGATGCTGAAAAACAATCTAGTGATGAACATGAGCCTAATGATAATATCAATAGTGATGTTCATGAAGATGAGCAGCCTAGCAATGAAAAGGATGTGGAGATTGAACCTAGTGTTGATCTTGATAACCCACAACCTAAGAATAGAAGATACGATAAGAATGACTTCGCTGCTAGGAAGCATGGTAAAGAAAGGGAACCGTGGGTTCAGAAACCTATGCCCTTTCCTCCCAAACCATCCAAGAAAAAGGATGATGAGGATTTTGAGCGCTTCGTTGAGATGATCAGACTTGTCTTTCTGCAGATGCGTTTGACGGATATGCTCAGGATGTCTCCGTATGCTAAGTACATGAAAGATATTGTGACTAATAAGAGGAGGATACCTGATCTTGAGATCTCCTCCATGCTTGCCAATTACACTTTCAAGGGTGGAACTCCTAAGAAACTAGGTGATCCCGGTGTGCCCACTATACCTTGCTCCATTAAAGGCAACTACGTTAGAACTGCCTTATGCGACCTTGGAGCCGGTGTTAGTGTTATGCCTCTCTCTCTTTATCGTAGACTTGAACTGGATAAGTTGACACCCACTGAAATATCTCTGCATATGGCCGACAAATCAACTGCTTTCCCTATCGGCAGTTGCGAGGATGTGCCACTATCTTAACAAACTTTGTTATCTTGGATATTCCCGAGGACGATGCCATGGCTGTCATCCTCGGAAGACCCTTTTTATACACTGCAGGGGCTGTTATAGATTGCAACAAAGGCAATGTCACTTTCCGTGTCAACGTTAATGAGCATACGGTGCACTTTCCGAAGAAACAATATCGAGTACATTGCATCAATGCTATCGAAAAGACTTCATCGATTCTTATTGGGAGCTTTGAATGCCCTATTCCTCGTGTCAAGATGAAGTATGACTTGCTTGTTGGGGAGATACACATCCCCATTGAGGTGACTTCATGACTATTCGAAAATTCTCCGTCTCTTTTGCGATTCGAAAAGGTTTGTCAAATAGGCTTGATCAAAATCACTGACGGATTTCTTTCGATGACCATGAGATGGATGAATCGCGGAGTCACAGACCTCTGTTTCAAGTTTTCACCTTCGGTTGCTTAGAAGAAAAATGATAGATTTAGTTTAGTTTTCGCTGTTTTCTGTTTTAGCGTCCGGTGGAAAAGTACCCCGAAAATCAAAGTTCTCCGAACGCTGTGATTATCAAGTATGATTTTTTCTGAATTTTTTGAAAAATACTGGGACAAAGAGTCTGTCCGGGGGCCACAACAGTGGGCCACAAGCCCTAGGGGCGCGGGCACCCCCATGGTCGCGCGACCCAGGCTTGTGGGGCCCACAGGCACCCCCTGCACTCATTCTTGCTCTCATCCGCTTCACCTACCTCCAGAAAAAATCGTTTCGCAGCACAAACTCGTGTTCTTGCTCCTCTTGCTGGGATTTTCGATCTCTTTGCTCAAATCACCGTTCTCCGAACTGTTTTGGGGGAAATTACTCCTTGGTAAGTGACTCCTCCATTGGTCCAATTAGTTTTTGCTCTAGTGCCTTATACTCCGCGTATTTTTGTTGCCTTGGTGACCATGTTCTTGAGCTTTGCATGCTGATTTTAGCTGGTCCCAAGTAGTTTTGATGCGTAATATGGCCTCTAGGCACTTGTGGGAGTAGTTGCTACAAGTTTAGTTGAACCTTGTTCACCTTTCCTTTGGGTCACTGAAAATTTCAAAAAAGGAAGATGTTCTGGAGAAACTTTCCTGGTGGTTCCTCAAGCAAGAGAGGTCCCTGTCTTGCGATTCGGGAGCCTGATCATTACCAACCTAGGGACGCGCGGGCACAACCATGTGAATGGCCTTCTGATGAATTTAAGATTGAGGCAGGTTTCAAAGATGAGTTTGATACACTTGTTTGCAACGTCGGACTCGAAGAATTCATCTCCGATAAATGTGAACAGTATGTTGCTCTCACTGCCTCTTTTGTTCGTAGATTCAAATTCTTAGCTGGCCGTGAGCCATCGGTACTGTTTGATCTCTATGATAAATCGTATACCATGTATTTAGAGGATTTCAGTAGAATTTGCAAAATACCTATTTGGGGTAACCTCAATGATCCTCCTAAATCTTCGGTTAGAGATTTTTGCGCTGGTATTACGGTTGGAGAAACTAGAGACATGACGCAAGCTACCATGGGGAGTATTCATTTTCCTGCCTTGCATTACTTTGCCCTCTTCATAGGCAGATGCATTAATGGCAAGATTGAGCATTGTCACCTCTATGCACCCGATCTTAGTATCCTTAAGAGCGCAGTGACGGGTGAAAAAAGCTTCAACATGGGAGCTATTATAGCAAGGAGGCTGAATAAGAATGCTATTGAAGGGGATTTCTTTGGTGGGATCTATGCCACTCGCATAGCAAATTTTCTTGGAGTACCCATCCGCGAAGGAGATCCCCCGCTCCATACAGCTTTCCTTGACCGCGTCGCTTTGACACGCTACCAGTTCCTTGAGAGGGATGATGAATCCCTCCTATACCGATTGATATTTAACGGGCATTGTGTTTTCCATATTACCCTTACTGCTCCTGCTTTCTTTGACTTTCAGGTAAAACAAAGATATTACATAACCAGAGGAGAGGCAGAGGAGTATGAGAGGGAGGCAAAGGCTGCTCGTCTCCGTGAGGCAGCTATTCAGGCAGTGGCTGCAGCGCTCCCGTATAACCCCCATTATGATTTTGGGTTTCGCTAGGACCATCCTTGGGAGATGACCAAGTTAGGCCAAAAGCCTAAGCTTGGGGGAGTATGTGTTCTCACCGACTTTACATTCTTGCTTATGCTTTCACTTTGTTAGCCGGTGTTCACACTTTGCCACTGTATCATCCATGCTAGTTTATTTTCTTTTTCTCGTTTTCTTTTCATGTGTCCGTCTAGTTTGAAAAAAAAATCTTTTTCTTCTTTTGCTTGTTGGGAGCTTTCCCGTGTAGATAGTTTTCTTTTTCTTTGGGTCAAGGTAGATGATATTGGTTACAATATTTAGTGGCTCTTGCATGCATACCTGTTTAGCTTTCAAAGAGCCATATTACTTTGTCTTCTCCTTTGTGTTTGTCTGCAGATTCCAGCTTTAGTCCAATGGATGAGCACGCTTATTATTGTTCACATGATTCGGTCGTCCAAGTGAAAGCCAATAATGACGATACATGATGAAGAGACTGAGCCTGGAAAAGCTGGTATGAACTCGATCTATTTTGTTTTTGTAAATATGACTAGCTCATCATGCCTGATTCAGCTTTGTTGTGAGAGAAACATGTTTGCAATGACAACTTAGAGATCATAGTTGCTTATGCCATGCTTACTTAGCTAGGAGCTTATAATGGTTTGTCTTGGATGCCCACATGAATGTTGACATGACTATGATGTAGTATGATAGGATGGTATCCTCCTTTGAGTGTTCCAAGTGGCTTGACTTGGCGCATGTTCACGCATGTAGTTGAAACAAAATCAACATAGCCTCTATGATGTTCATGTTCATGGTGATTTATGTCCTACTCATGCTTGCACTCAATGTTAGTTAATCTCAATGCATTTTGATGACTGTTGTCACTCTCTAGTTGGTCGCGTCCCAGTCTTTTGCTAGCCTTCACTTGTACTAAGAAGGAATACTGCTTGTGCATCCACCTCCATAAACCCAAAGGTGTGCCATATGAGTCCACCATACCTACCTATGTGCGGTATCTACCTACCGTTCCAAGTAAATTTGCATGTGCCACTCTCTAAATCTTCAAGAAATAATCTGTTTTGCATGCCCAAACCGCTCATGTGGTGACAGGGGGCTATTGGTATCTTCCATGCTAGGCGTGTTATCCTCGATATGTGTTTATTCACTATCATTCACGAGAAAGGGGCCGGTAATTGGAATTCCCAGTTCCATGCTCAAATCGAAATGATAATTGCAAACAAAACTCCCCTGGATTGATGTTGGTATGGACGGTACCCGAGGATTCGGCTAGCCGTGGAGTGCGATTGATTGGTGGTGGGGGAGTCAAAACCTTACTTTTCTATTTGGGAACCGCCTATAGGATGTGTAGCATGGAAGGTGTTGAGAACTCTTGGTCATTGCGTTGACAAAGAAAGCATGCCACCCAAAATTATTATCTCTGTTTTAAAAGCTTGATCTCTGGCACCTCTGCAAATCAATGCTTCCCTCTGCGAAGGGCCTGTCTATTTATGTTCCTCTTGAGTCATCCTCCTCTTACAAAAGCACCAATTAGACAGCACCTGTGTAATTTTTATGCTTTGCTTTTAACTGTGTTGAGTATGACTATGACTAGATCTTCATTGCCTTGAATTACAATGTTTAGTCAGCCCTTGGTCTTTTAAGGTGCTCTACATTTATGTTTTGCGGTCTCAGAAAGAGCTAGCGAGACACCATCTATTTGTACTGCTTCATGTTGTTTTGATTGAAGTGTTGACACTTGAGGCTTATTATTATTTGCTCGCTAGTTGATTATGCCATTGATATGAGTTTACTGTGAGACCTAGATGTCATTTGCTTATGTGGTTTTCTTGTGATGTTGCTGAAATTCTCGTTTTGAGTTAGACATAGTTGCAACAACAAGATCAAACAGAGTTCGTTAAAGTTTTTCTTTTGTCTCTCTCAGTTTGTCAACTGAGTTGCTTGAGGACAAGCAAGGCTTTAAGCTTGGGGGAGTTGATACGTCTCCGTCGTATCTACTTTTCCAAACTCTTTTGCCCTTGTTTTGGAATCTAATTTGCATAATTTGAATGGAACTAACCCGGACTGACGCTGTTTTCAGCAGAATTGCCATGGTGTTGTTTTTGTGCAGAAATAAAAGTTCTCGGAACGTCCTGAAAATTTGCGGAGATTTTTTCTGAAATAAAAGAAAAATACATGCGCAAAGATCCACTCGAGGGGGCGTTCCAATTGGCCACAAGCCCACAGGCCGCGGCCACCCCCCCTAGGTCGCGCCGTGCAGGCTTGTTGGGCCCACGTGGCACCACCGCCCCCAATCTCAGCTCTATATCTTCTGTTTCGCCTGGAAAAAAATCAGAGGGGGGTTTCATCGCGTTTTGCGATACGGAGGCGCCGCCACATCCTGTTCTTCATCTGGAGGGCAGATCTGGAGACTGTTTCGGGCTCCGGAGAGGGGAAATCATCGACATCGTCATCATCAACCTTTCTCCATCGACAATTCCATGATGCTCTTCATCGTTCGTGAGTAATCTCATCGTAGGCTTGCTGGACGGTGATGAGTTGGATGAGATCTATCATGTAATCGAGTTAGTTCTTGACGGGGATTGATCCCTAGTATCCACTATGTTCTAGATTGATGTTGCTACTACTTGGCTATGCTTAATGCTTGTCACTAGGGCCCGAGTGCCATGATTTCAGATCTGAACCTATTATGTTGTCGCCAATATATGTGTGTTTTAGATCCTATCTTTTAAGTTGTAGTCACCTATTATGTGTTATGACCCGGCAACCCTGGAGTGACAATAGCCAGAACCACTCCCGGAGATGACCATAGTATGAGGAGTTCAGGTATTCACCGCGTTTTAATACGTTGGTCCGGTTCTATATTAAAAGGAGAACCTTAATATCCCGTAGTTTCCATTAGGACCCCGCTGCCACGGGAGGGATTGACAATAGATGTCATGCAAGTTCTTTGCCCTAAGCACGTATGACTACATACGGAATACATGCCTACATTAGATTGATGAGCGGGAGCTAGTCACATATCTCTCCGTGTTATAGCTGTTACATGATGAATCACATCCGTCATACTCATCCATCACCGATCCACTGCCTACGAGTCTTTTACTACTGGTTCTCGCTACGTTACTTTGCCTAGGCTTGTCCCTTGCTACCAAAGGGATTAGGCCACTTTGGTGCTGCTGTCACTACTGTTGTTACATGTTACTTTGCTGCTGCTGTCACTACTGTTGTTACTTGTTACTCCGTTGTTACTTGTTGCAAGACTTTGTTGGCGCTAACATCCCGTCAACAAGGCTTTTTCTGGCGCCGTTGCCGGGGATTGTCAAAGCTTTTTCTGGCACCGTTGCTATCGTACTACCTTGCCACTGATACTTTGCTTGCAGACACTAATCTTTTAGGTGTGGTTGAATTGACAACTCAGCTGCTAATACTTGAGAATATTCTTTAGCTTCCCCTTGTGAGAGAATCAATAAATTTGGGTTGAATACTCTACCCTCGAAAACTGCTGCGATCCCATACGCTTGTGGGACATCAGGGAGATCAACCCCCACAACTGTATCCATGTATTTTGTTCTCTACCATTATCTAATGCACCGGAATGACCATCAAGTCATGCTTCCCGTTTCATATTGGAAGTGATCAACATCCTATAGGCTAACCAGACTATGAATTCCCCATTGTTCTCATGGCCCCATGCCCAAAAATGTGAAATGTTTCTAGTACTTAGTGAAATGTTTAAAATCAGATAGTCATCAATCGACAAGAGAATAGCTCGTACTACCTCATGATTCAATCTAGGGGAGCTTTCATCAATTAACTTGCGAACAAGTTGATGCTGATTGGGCCACAAGAAAACTATAGGGTACATAGCATAGTAGCACGAGATAAAGTCAGTATGCCATATTTTCGTTGTTTTCCCATCCCCTATGCATCTCATCGAACCATGAATAAGTACCTCCTTCCCTTCTATAGTGGCTCTTGATATTTGAGAGGGTTGACTACCAAGTTCAACATCAAGAAAATGTGATGTGGGAAAATACCTATCTTTCATATATTTTGCACTCAGGGTTTTATGTTCTTGCGAAAAGTGTCTAGCATGTATTTTCACCAATGCCAGATTAAACAACTAAATATTCGTGAAACTAGCCCCCTTGATATTTTCGGCCTTGTCATTACTTTCCAAGACAAGCAACACATATTATTTTCTCCATCCTTAATACTCCGATTAGATTTTTGGATTAATATGGTGAGAAAGCCCTCCGATTAGATTTAATCAATACATGGAGAATACGGGAACAACTTGAGCAAGGGACATAATAAACACCTATTTCTATTTCTTTAAGATACTAGAAAGCTTGTTGCTCCCCACATCACTTGGCATACCCCGAATAATTAACTAATCAAGTCACTCGATATGCCTTTGATTGTAGAGTGACGACATAGATCGAAACAAAGTGATTTCCACCGGAGGGTGGGTCATACTAAATACCAATGGTCTCAGCTCGTTGTCGACCTATGCTAGTGTCGGGATCAGAGACTCGCGCATGTAATTTTCTGCATGCAAGATGTTTGAAGTGCATGGCCATTGATGACCCTTTTACCATAGAACTTCTGGCATGTCGTGATGCCATGCTCCAGCGGCTTCAAAAATTTAATCGCGTGTGGTGATCTAGACTGATTGTTGGGTATTGAATTCCTTGTTGCAACAAAAGGAAGATCAGTCGGCTGGAGGTCATATCCTTAGAGATATACATGCTTATCTCTCAAGCTTCCAGGGTTCAAATTAGTATCTGTGTGCATGGATGCCAATGTATTGACTCACTGCCACTCCCGCAGGAGTTGTTGGATTTCCTCGAAGAGAAATGGTGATGTAGCATAGCTGCAGAAAGTATTGCCCTCATTAAATAATCAAGGTTTAATCGAACCAGTATGAGGAACCATACTAACAACATTAGCAACACGTGCACACAACTACAAAAGATGCTTGCAGCAAAAAAAGGCAAGCAGGTTGTCAATCCCCTTGTTTCCCGCTAGTTGCAAGATTAAAACTAATAGTGATAGAATAATAGTTTGCCAGATAATAAATAACATAATAAAATAAACAGTAAATACGATAACAATTGTAACAAGTTTGTTTTAATGAGAATATAGACCCGGAGGCTATAGGTTCACTAGTGGTATGTCTCTCGAAAGCATAGAAACGGTGGGCACACAAATTACTATTGGCAATTGTGCATACTAAGCACGTGTGAATTTTTTCAAAATTTCCCAATTTCGGTAGATATTTTCCTGAAATATATAAACAACAAAAAACAAGAAGTAGCACTATACATTTAATTAATACATCAGATTTAAATAAACTTCAAAAACATTTCAAAAATGATGGATACCATGCATGAAACATACAAAAATTATAGATATGTTGCAGGCATATCAACAAACCTGTTGTGCCATAAATCAACTCAAGTGTCTTCTCACCAATGTTCGAGACTTCATCACATAACTTGGTTTTAGTCATATAGAGAAAGACTTGTTTACATCCTCGAGGCACAATCAAAATCCTTTGGTGATATTCTATTTCTAACCACCAAAATAAATAGGATGATTAATATCATCTTGATCACTGGCAACACATTCACCTTTATGTTGGAAACACGCCTCACATCATAGAGCACTAACCTCGAACATGTGTTTCCTTCAATGCATATATAACCATTAGCAACAATTGTTCGCGAACAATTGTTTCAAATCCTCACTCGACTAGTAATGCCACTAGTGTAATATGAGAAGTACTCTTTGTGTGATGTGTTGTGGAAGGGCGCACCTAACACCACAACACAACTCATGGCATCATCATGGAAATTACTATAATAATTTTCATCTTAAATCACTAAGTAGTCGTCATATGTTGTAGTTATGGATGGACCGTTGAAAGGATAGATATGGTTGACTAGAGGGGTGAATAGGCAACGACCCCTTTTTAGTTAATCTTAACAAATTAGGGTTAGCAACATAAAGGTTCTCTAAAATGACAACTAGGTGAAGAGCCTATATGATGCTACCAACTATAATCACTAAGGCAAGTAAGAGATAGCCTACAACAAGAACATACACATTGTAAAGATTAGAGATAACCGGAGAGGAACCAATGAAGACGAGGATGTGTTACCGAAGTTCCTTCCCTTTGACAGGAAGTACATCTCCGTTGGAGCGGTGTGGAGGCACAATGCTCCCCAATAATCCACTAGGGACATCGTATTCTCCTCACGCCCTCACACAATGCAAGGTGTCGTGATTCCACTATAGGTGCTCTTGAAGGCGGCGACCGAACCTTTACAAACAAGGTTGGGGCAACTCCACACAAAGCTTGGAGGCTCCCAACAAGACCACGGAGCTTCACCACAATGGAATGTGGCTCCGAGGTGACCTCAACCGTCTAGGGTGCTCAAACACCCAAGAGTAACAAGGTCCGCAAGGGATTAGTGGGGGATCAATTTTCTATTGGTGGAAGTGTAGATCTAGGCCTTCTCAACCAATCCCTAGGAAATCAACAAGTTTGATTGGCTAGGGAGAGAGATCGGGCACTTTTGAGCTTAGGGAGCAACAATGGAGCTTGGGAGGGTCAAAAGGTAGGGTTCTTGAGCAAGAAGAACCCTGTATATAGCGGGGGGAATCCAACCGTTTTCCCACTCACAGCCCGAGCCCAGTGGTACTACCGCTGGCTGCAGCGGTACTACCGCTGAGCCCATGGTAGCGCAAAGATACTACCGGGCCAACCACCGCCAAGAAAGTCTTCGCAAAAAGTCCGACGAAGTACAGCCGCAAAGAAGGCGGTACTAAAGTCCTGGAGCGGTACTACCGCTGACCAAGGGCGATACTACCACTGGGCCAGCGGTACAACCGCCAGCTCTAGCGGTACTACTGCTAGGCCCAGTGGTACTACCGCTAGGGCCAGCGGTACTACCGCTAGAAGACCTTTTTGCAAGAGAAGAAAAACCAGAGATGGGAAAAGCTCCAAAGTGGCAGGGAAAGGGGATGGAGATAAAGTGTGTGCGTGCAAGATTGATTCCACCCAATCCTTTCCAATACAGATCCCCTCTTAATAGTACGGTGTTCCTACGACTCAAAAACCACCAAAGAGAATCGTAGAGGACACCGTGCTTCTGTTCCACGGAGGGTGCCGAATCGTCTTGTGCCTTTGTCATGTATTATCAGAAAGCTCAATGCACACGATTAGTCCATTAAGGTACTGTCATCAATTACCAAAATTACTTAGGCATAAATATGCTCTAACAACCGTTCTCCGTCTTTTTCTTAGCTTACTTTGCAAGTTTCCTCTGCACAAGCTCTCTTTTGTATTTACTCAATTCACTCTTATCGTGTGCCAGATTTCCACAGCGAAAGCAAGTAAATTATTTTCTTCATTTTGACTTTGATAACCCCTCCTTGATTTACATATACCGTCCCGAAATATTATGTGACTGCATCATAAGAATAGGAACCACTCTCACTCATTTTCTTCTTTCGATTTTCATCATTTAATATTTTGTACTTCACAATCTCCATAGGCAACTTACTATCTCGAGCTGAATTGCTAAATGACACAAAAAGTGTGTTCCAACTATTAGGCTATGAACCCAACAACAACAATGTTTGCACCTCATACTTAAAGTTGATCTTCATGTATCAGAGTTGATTTATATGGTATTGAAATACATTCAAGTGATCAATCACACTACTTCCATCTTGGTACTCAAGCTTTGCAAGTCTTTTGATTACCGGGGCGTTGTTCATGGATGTCTTCCTCTCATGCATAAACGTCAACTTATGCCACATCTTATATGCATTTTATTTATTTGCAGCATGGTAGAATATATTGTGGTCGATGTAAAGACGGATCATACTAGTTGCCTTTCTACGCAGCACTCTCCATTCTTCTCCCATGTCCTATGGTTATATTATCTTTCACAATTGACTCATAGAAATCATTGTAATAAAGGATGTATTCCATAATAAATAATTGGGAGGATCAAATTTTATCATGCGACTTATCATAACACTTTCTTCTATAGCCATTTTGAGCAACACTTTCAGCAACAATCAACAAACCAGTATTAACAAACCTTTGGAGCAACGAAAGCTCTACACGCGCTTGATGGTGATCTTATAAACTGCATGAAAAATAAGTAACTGTAGCACCACTTCTATGCACTAATTCAAGAATCGTTTCTCACACGTGGAAGGAAACATACACAACAACATATATTGAGTAAGTTTAGTCACCTAAAACTTAGGACGAAACTTAATACTTCTTCTCAACTTCTCTAGCCTAATGATGCACATCAGACATTCATACTCATATGTGTTTAGTGCTAGGTGAACCACATAGAACAACAATAGAAATCAACAGACCGATTTAATGTAGAAAACTCCTGAATTGGGGTAAAAACTATGTGTTGAAGCCAACTCAACAAGCTCTTTTCTATATAGCATCGCAGGCTCTCATACATCACGATTTCAGTATCTTGGATGATAATAGAAAGATTGTGGCTCAGAATCTAGGGTTGAAACAGTGTCACTAAAGATGATAGCATAACACCTTGAAGGAGACACGACAGTGTATCTGAGCTTCACAACCTTGGAAACGAGATCCCATTGCTTGGTGTCAAGCTTCTACTTCAATCTCCCTCTCTTTCCCTTTCTTTGTTGGTTTTCTCTTTTTCTCCAATGGAGATTATCCCGATTTTTGTCACAATTGGTGGTGGAGGCTTAAAATCTCCCTTTTCCCTTGTGAAAAAACCAAAATGACCCTATGCCACAACCCTAATGTGTATTGAGTTTTGACATGGCCTTTGGGCCACCTAAAGGCTTCAATTGAGCATTTCCTCACATCCCACACTAAGAGGTATCACAACAGACTAGATAATGCAAAATGGGACCGATGGCATATGATACTCAATCGAAATACAATTTGTATGCGTCACTAGCATGTGGAGCGAGGAGAGTGGTAGGTGCATAACATTGTTGGGGAACGTCGCATGGGAAACAAAAAAAATCCTACGCGCGTACAATATCTATCCATGGTGACGACCATCTACGAGAGGAGAGAGTATATCTACATACCCTTGTAGATCTCTAAGTAGAAGCGTATATAATGCGGTTGATGTAGCGGAACATCTTCACGATCCAAATTGCACCCTGTCCCACGATCTCATCATGATCCGTCCCGCGATCCATCCCTATCCAGTGCCGAACGGACGACACCTCCGCGTTCAACACACGTGCAGCTCGATGAAAATCACCGCCTTCTTGATCGAGCAAGAGGGGAGGAGAGGTAGATGAGTTCTCCAGCACGACGACGTGGTGGTGGACAATCCAGCAAGGCTTCACCAAACGTTGCGGAACTAATCTAGAGGAGAAAACGATCTAGAGAGAAAGAGGGCAGCATGTGGCTTATTAGGGTTAGATATGCCCTCAAAATCCTCTAGTATATATAGGAGGGAGGGAAGGGAGGAGGCATCCAAAAGGCTCCTTTGATTTGGCTGAGGTGGAGAGGAGGTGGAGGAGTCCACCTCCAATCCTACTCCTAGCAGGACTCCACCTTGTCTCCTCCTTCCCTTTTTCCCTTTTCCCCCTTTTTTGCTCCTTGGCCAAAATAGGCCCTTTTGGGCTGGCCGCACCAGCCCACTAAGGGTTGGTGCACCACCTTTAGGCCTATTAGGTTCTCTCCCGGGTGTGTGGCTCCTCCCGGTAAAACCTCCGAACACATTCGTCACTCCCGGTACTTTACCGGTAATGCCCGAAAACTTTCTCGAAGCCAAATGCAACTTTATTTTATATCAATCTTTACCTCCGAACCATTCTGGAGCTCCTCGTGACGTCCGAGATCTCATATGAGACTCCGAAAATCCTTTTGTCACCAAAATACACTACTCAACTATACAGAAACATCACCTAACCTTAAGTGTGCAGACCCTGTGAGTTCGAGAACTATGTAGACATGACCTGAGACACTCTCCGGTCAATAACCAATAGTGGTACCTAGATGCCCATATTGGCTCCTAAATATTCTACGAATATATTTATCGGTTGAACCTCTATGTCAAGGATTTAGTTAATCCCATATATTGTTCCCTTTGTCCTTCGTATGTTACTTGCCCCCGATTCGATCATCGGTATCTCTATACCTAGTTCCATCTCATTACCGGCAAGTCTCTTTACTTGTTCTGTAATACAAGATCACGTGACTACCTACTTAGTCACATTGCTTGCAAGGCTTGTTGGGATGTTGTATTACCATGTGGGCCCTGAGACACCTCTACGTCACACGGAGTGACAAATCCCAGTCTTGATTCACGCCAACCCAACAGACACCTTCGAAGATACCTGTAGAGCACCTTTATAGTCACCCACTTACGTTGTGACGTTTGATACAAACAAGGTATTCCTCGGTGTCCGGGAGTTGCATGATCTCATGGTCCTAGGAACAGATACATTGACATGCAAAAAATAGTAGCAATAAACTGACATGATCATATGCTACGTTCATAGTTTGGGTCTTGTCCACCACATCATTCTCCTAATGATGTGATCCCGTTATCAAATGACATCTCATGTCTATGCCGAGGAAACCTTAACCATCTGTGATCAATGACCTAGTCCTTCAGAGGCTCACTAGGGACAGTGTTTTGTCTATCTGTCCACACATGTATTTGATTTTCCAACCAATGCAATTCTAGCATGGATAATGAACGATTATCATGAACAAGGAAACATAATAATAACCAATTTATTATAGCCTCTAGGGCATATTTCTAACAGTCTCCCACCTGCACTAGAGTTAATATTGTAGTTCACATCACTATGTGATTGTAATGAATCTGACACCCATACAGTTCTGGGGTTGGATCATGTCTTGCTTGTGAGAAAGGTTTTTAGTCCAGGGGTATGAAACATTCAGATCCGTGTGTTCTTTTACAAATCTCTATGTCATATTGTAGATGTTTCTACCATGCTTCACTTGGAACAATTCGGAATGACTGCTCCACTATACGAATCTGGTTTACTACTCAGAGTCATTTGGATTAGTGTCAAAGCTTGCATCAACGTAACCCTTTACAACAAACTCTTTTATCACCTCCATAATCGAGAAAATTTCCTTAGTGCACTAGTTACTAACGATAACGTTTGACTGTTGTCTAGTAATCCATTCCTGGATCACTTTTGTACCCCTTGACAGATTCATGGCAAGGCACACATGAGGTGCGGTACACAGCATAGAATAATATAGAGCTTGCGGTTAATGCATAGGGGATGACCTTTGAGTCTTTCTTCTATCGTGGTCGAGCTTTGAGTCTTAGTCAATATTCACACCTTACAACACATCCAAGAACTCCTTCTTTGACTGATCTATTTTGAACTCCTTCAAAATCTTGTCACAGTATGTATTCATTTGGAAGTTTTATCAAGCGTCTTGATCTATCTCCCTAGATCTTGATGCTCAATGTTCAAGTAGGCTTAATTCAAATTTTCCTTTGAAAAACTCCTTTCAAACAACACTTTATGCTTTCCAGAAATCCTACATTATTTTCGATCAACAATATGTCAACCACATATACTCATCAGAAATTCTATAGTGCTCCCACTCACTTTCTTGGAAATACAAGTTTCTCATAAACTTTGTATAAACCCAAAAGCTTTGATCAAATCATTAAAGCGCATATTCCAACTCCGAGATGCTTTCTCTAGTCCATAGAAGGATTACTACAGCTTGCATACTTGTCAGCATCCTTAGGATCGACAAAACCTTCTAGTTGTATCAAATACAACCTTTCCTCAAGGAAACCGTCGAGGAAACAATGTTTTGACATCCATCTGCAAGATTCCATAATTGAATGTATGCAGCAACTGCTAACATAATTCCAACAGAATTGTTAGCATCGCTACGAGTGAGAAAGTCTCATCATAGTCAACTCTTTGAACTTGTTGGAAAGATCTTTGCGACAAGTTGAGCTTTCTTAATGGTGACATTTACCATCATCGTCTGTCTTCCTTTTAAATATCCACTTCTACTTAATAGACTTACGACCATCAAGTAGTTCTTCCAAAGTCTACACTTAGTTTTCATACATGGATCCTATCTTGGATTTCATGGCCTTCAGCCATTCGTCAGAATCCAGGCCCACCATCGCTTCTCCATAGCTCGTAGGTTCATTGTTGACTAGCAACATGACCTCCAAGACTGGATTACCATAGTACGCTGGAGCAGTACATTTACTTGTCGACCTACGAGGTTTGGTAGTAACTTGATCCGAAGCTTCATGATCACCATCATCAGCTTTCCACTTCAACTAGTGTAGGCGCCACATGAACCTCTTCCTGCGTCCTGCTACTCATTGGTTGAAGTGACTGTTAAATAACCTCATCAAGTTTCCACCATCCTCCCACTCAATTCTTTCGAGAGAAATTTTCTCGAGAAAGGACCGTTTCTAGAAACAAATACTTTGCTTCCGGATCTGAGATAGGAGGTATACCCAACTGTTATGGGTGTCCTATGAAGATGCATTTATCCACTTTGGGTTCGAGCTTATCAGGCTGAAACTTTTTCACGTAAGTGTCGCAGCCCCAAACTTCTAAGAAACGGCAACTTAGGTTTCTCCAAACCATAGTTCATACGGTGTCATCTCAACGAAATTGTGTAGTGTCCCATTTAAAGTGGATGTGGTTGTTTGTAATGCCTAACCCAAAAACGATAGTGGTAATTCGATAAGAGACATCATAGTATGCACCATATCATATAGGGTGCGGCTATGATGTATGTACACACCATCACACTATAGTGTTCCAGGTGGCATGAGTTGTGAAAGAATTTTCATATTGTCTTAGATGTTTACCAAACTCGCAAGTCAGATATATATTTATCTCCACGATCACATCATAGACATATTATCCTCTTGTCACGATGATCTTCAACTTCACTCTGCAATTGCTTGAACTTTTCAATATTTCGGACTTGTGATCCATCAAGAAAATACCCATGTATCTACTCAAATCATTTGTGAAGTAAGAACATGACGATATCCACTGCGTGCCTTAGCACTCATTGGACTGCATACATCAAAATAAGTTACTTGCTCATTCCATCACAGGAAGGGGAGGTCTTTAGTCATCTTGCCCATGTGGCATGATTTGCATGTCTCAACTGATTCAAATCAAATTAATCCAAATGATCCATCTGCATGGAGTTTCTTCATGCGTTTACACCAATAGGCATGGTTCACCTGTCTCAAACGAAAAAACGAGTGAGTCCAAAGATCCATCAGCATGGAGCTTCTTCATACGTTTTATACCAATATGACTTAAGCGGCAGTGCCACAAATAAGTGGTACTATCATTACTACTTCTTAACTTTTGACATCAATATTATGAACATGTGTATCACTACGATCAAGATTCAATAAACCATTCATATTAGGTGCATGACCATTGAAGGTACTATTCAAGTAAACAGAGTGACCATTATTCTATTTAAATGAATAATACTATTGCAATAAACATGATCCAATGATGTTCACACTCGGCTCAAACACAAATCAATATTTAGGTTTAACACTAATCCCGAAGGTAGAGGGAGCATGTGATATTGATCACATCAACCTTGGAATTACTTCCGACACACGTCGTCACCTCACCCTTGCTAGTATCCATTTATTCTGTAGCTATAATTTCGAGTTACTAACACTTAACAGCTGAACCGATATCTAAAATCCTGGTGCTACAAGGAGTACGAGTAAGGTACTGCTATCCCACACACAACAGCGCCAGAAGTTGACACGTTGGCAGAGACTGGGCTTGCGTTAGTTCTTCCCTTGAAGAGGAAAAGGTGATGCAGCACAGGAGCAGTAAGTATTTCCCTCAGTTTGAGAACCAAGGTATCGATCCAGAAGGAGGGTCTCGTCAAGTCCAGAGGACCTGCGCAAACACAAAAAAGCTTGCACCCAACGCTTCAAAGGGGTTGTCAATCCCTTCAAGATTGTTTGCAAACTAAGATATGAAGGCGGAAAGTGCAACGAAGTAAAAAGTGCAAGGCTGAAAATATGGTCTGGAGTAGACCCTGGGAGCCATAGTGTTCACTAGAGGCTTCTCTCAAAATAGCAAGTATTACGGTGGGTGAACAAATTACTGTCGAGCAATTGATAGAACCGCGCAAAGTCATGACGATATCTAAGGCAATGATCATGCATATATGCATCACGTCCGAGATAAGTAGACCGATACTTTCTGCATCTACTACTATTACTCCACACATCGACCGCTATCGAGCATGCATCTAGTGTATTGAGTTCATAAAGAACAGAGTAACGCTTTAAGCAAGATGACATGATGTAGAGGGATAATCTCGAACCAATGATGAAAACCCCATCTTTTTACCCTTGATGGCAACAACACGATGCGTGCCTCGCTACCCCTTCTGTCACTGGGTGAGGTCACCGCACGGTATGAACCCAAAACCAAGCACTTCTCCCATTGCAAGAATCATAGATCTAGTTGGCCAGACAAAACCCACAACTCGAAGAGAATTACAAGGATATGAAATCATGCATAAGAGAGATCAGAAGAAACTCAAATAATATTCACAGATAATTTGATCATAAATCCACAATTCATCAGATCTCGGCAAACACACCGCAAAAGAAGATTACATCGGGTGGATCTCCATGAAGATCATGGAGAACTTTGTATTGAAGATCCAAGAGAGAGAAGAAGCCATCTAACGACTAGCTATGGCCCCGTAGGTATATGGTGAACTACTCACGCATCATCGGAGAGGTCATGGTGTTGATGAAGAAGCCCTCCGTGTCCGAATCCCCCCTCCAGCAGGGCACCGGGACGTGCCCCAGATGGGATCTTGCGGAGGCAGAAGCTTGCGGCGGCGGAAAAGCGATTGCGATGATCTCTTGATTTTTTCTGGAATTTATGGGATTATATAGGCGAAAGACCTAGGTCAGGGGACCTCCAGGGGGGCCACAAGCCTGGATGGCGCGGCCCCCTGGCCGCGGGGTGGGGGTTTGTGGGGCCCCTGGGGCTCCCCTGCCTTGGCTCCCAAGTTCTCCGATCTTCTTCCATTCCAAAAAAAATCTTTTCGGGGATTTTCTTCCGTTTGGACTCCGTTTCAAAATCTCCTCTCAAAGGGGTCAAAAACATGGAAAAAACAGGAACTAGCACTTGGCACCGAGTTAATAAGTTAGTCCCAAAATATATAAAACGCATACAAAACATCCAAAGTTTGGTAAGATAATAGCATGAAAACATCAAAAATTATAGATACGTTGGACACGTATCAAGGATCCCCAAGCTTAACTCCTGCTCGTCCTCAAGTAGGGAAGTGATAAAGAATGAATTTTTGATGTGGAATGCTACCTAGCATAGTTGTCTTTTGCAACTTCTTTCACGTGACATGAATGTTCAGATCCGTATGATTCAAAACAATAGTTTCCTATTGACATGAAACCAGTAATACTTCAAGCAAACTAGCAAGGTAATCATGAACTTTCAAAATAAAAAGGCCAAAGAAAGTTATCCCTACAAAATCATATAGTCTGGCTATGCTCCATCATCCTCACACAACTAATGTAAATCATGCACAACCCCGGAATTGGCCAAGTAATTGTTTTCGCACTCTTACTTTCACAAACCTTTTATAACTATCACGCAATACATGAGCGCGAGCCATGGATATAGCATTATAGGTGGAATAGAGTGTGGTGGTGGTTGTGAGACAAAAAGGAGGAGATGGTCACATTGACTCGGCGTATCAATAAGCTATGGAGATGCCCATTAATAGATATCAATGTGAATGAGTAGGGATTTCCATACAAGAGATGCACTAGAGCTATAAGTATGTGAAAGCTCAAGAGGAGAACTAGTGGGTGTGCATCCAACTTGCTTGCTCACAAAGATATAGGGCAATTTTGAGGAAGCCCGTCATTGGAATATACAAGCCAAGTTGTATAATGAAGATTCCCACTAGGATATGGTAGTGACAAAGCAAGAAGCTCTCAATCATGAAGAACATGGTGCTAATATGAAGCACAAGTGTGGAAAAATATAGTAGCATTGTCCCTTCTCTCTTTTTCTCTCTTTTTTTCATTTGGGCTCTTAGGCCTCTTTTTTTCTTTTATTTTCTGTTATTTTTTTTGTTTTGGGGCTCTTTGGCCTCTTTTTTTTATTTCCTAACATGGGACAATGCTCTAACAATGATGATGACTCCATAGGAAATGCCTCCGGCAGTGTACCGGGATGTGCAACGATCTAGCATGGCGTATGACGTTGAAACATCTAGCTAGCTATCTTACAATCATGCAATGGCAATATGAGAGTGACGGCACAAGTCCGGTGGGAGTTGCATGGCAATATATCTTGGAATGGCTATGAAAATACCATAGTAGGTAGGTATGGTGGCTGTTTTGAGGAAGGAATTTGGTGGGTTTGTGCACCGGCGAGAATTGCACGGCACTAGAGAGGCTAGCAATGGTGGAAGGTGAAAGTGCATCTATACCATGGACTCACATTAGTCATGAAGAACTCACATACTTATTGCGAAAGTTTTTATTAGTAATCAAAACAAAGTGCTAAACGCATACTCTGAGGGGAATGGTTGGTAGGTGTAAACCATCGTGCGATCCCGACCTCAACACAAAGGATGACAATCAATAGATCAATTATGCTCCTACTTCCTAACATAGCGGTTCACCATACGTGCATGCTACGGGAATCACTAACTTCAACACAAGTATTTCTAGATTCACAACACCCTACTAACATAACTCTCAATATTATCGAATCCATGTCTTAAAACTAATTGAGAGGAATCGAAACTTCTCTTACTACTCAATGCACATGAAGATGGAGGTTTTTGCATCCTCTTTGGGTACCTAGCACATTTGGGACTACTTTCATAGCATAAGCCAACTACCAAATCACGCACCGCCATGCTCTAAAGATATAAGTGAAGCACAAGAGCAAAAGTATCTAGCTCAAAAGATATAAGTGAAGCACTAGAGCAAAAGTATCTAGCTCAAAAGATATAAGTGAAGCACTATGAGCATTCTAGCAAAAATCACGATGAGTGCATGCCTCTCTCTCTCAAAAAGGTGTGCAGCAAGGATGATTTTGACACAACAAAAAGAAAAGACTCCTACGATACAAGACGCTCCAAGCAAAACACATATCATGTGGTGAATAAAAATATAGCTCCAAGTAATGTTACCGATGGATTGACGACGAAAGAGGGGATGCCTTCCTGGGGCATCCCCAAGCTTAGGCTTTTTGGTGTCCTTGAATTTTTCTTGGGATGCCTTGGGCATCCCCAAGCTTGAGCTCTTTCCACTCCTTATCTCTTTGTCCATGAGAACATCACCCAAAACTTGAAAACTTCACAACACAAAACTTAAACAGAAACTTGTGATAACATTAGTACAAGAAAACAAAGTACCGCTTCTTTTGGTTCTGGAGCAAACTTGAAATATATCTATATTGATGATGGGCTACGGTATTCTCACTTTTCCATGGCTAGTACCCCCCGATACTAACCATAGTTTCATCAAAACAAGCAACCAACTCAACAAAAAACAGAATCTGTCAAAAACAGACCAGTCTGTAGCAATCTGTATACTTCGTATACTTATGGTACCTAAAAAATCTGAAAAATTACGAAGGCCTAGGAAAACATCATATCAATCAGCAGAAAAAAGAATCAACTCAAAATATCTTTCTGAATAAAAATGAAAAATCATCTCGTGAGCGAAAAGTTTCTGTCTTTTTCCAGCAAGATCAAACAACCATTACCAAGACTAGTCATAAAGGCTTTGCTTGGCTCAAACACAAAAAGAAACACAAAAAACACAATCACAACAGAATTATGAAAGTTTGGACGCAACAAAACAGAAAGAAAAAGATAAATTCATTGGGTTGCCTCCCAACAAGCGCTATTGTTTAACGCCCTTAGCTAGGCAAAGAAGCGATAGAATCACGTATCGTCGTCTTTGGTGCTCAAACCATAAGTGGCCCTCATCATGGATTCATAAGGCAATCTTATTTTCTTTCTAGGAAAGTGTTTCATGCCCTTCCTTAAAGTAAATTGAAATCCAATATTCCCTTCCTTCATATCAATGATAGCACCGATAGTCCTTAGGAAAGGTCTACCAAGAATAATAGGGCATGTAGGATTGCAATCAATGTCAAGCACAATAAAATCCACGGGTACATAGTTCCTATTTGCAACAATAAGAACATCATTGATCTTTCCCGTGGGTTTCTTGACAGTAGAATCAGCAAGATGCAAATTAAGAGAACACTCTTCAATCTCATTAAAACCTAGAACATCACATAAAGAGTTTGGAATCGCAGAAACACTAGCACCCAAATCACACAAAGCATTGCACACATAGTTTTTTATTTTGATCTTGATGGTAGGTTCCCACTCATCATGAAGCTTTCTAGGGATAGAGATTTCCAATTCAAGTTTCTCTTCAAGAGCTATTATCATAGCTTCGATGATATGATCGGTAAAGGCTTTGTTTTGGCTATAAGCGTGTGGAGAGTTTAACATGGATTGCATCAAAGAAATGCATTCAATCAAGGAGCAACTATCATAATTGAATTCCTTGAAATCCATGGTAGTAATTTCATTACTACTTAAAGTTTTAACGTCTTCTACTCCACTTTTAATGCTTTTAGCATCAAGATAGATGGACTCCGAATCATTGGGGCACTTTTCAACCAAAGTGGATTCATATCCAGCCCCATAATCATTTGGTTTGACACAAGAAAACAAAGATTAAATGGAAGTCACACCAAGAACTTTAAGATCTTCGTGATTCTCATCACGAGAACACGCCTTTTTAAGCCATTCATGTCTAGCACGAATTTGGGCGGTTCTTTCTTGGCTCTCAATCATGGAAACACGCATAGATTTCAAAGTTTCATCCATGTTGATTTTGGAGCACATCTAACTTTCAAACTATCAACATCACAAGAAATCCTATCCACGCTCTTAGCCAAATCGTCAATTTTGAGTAGTTTTTCCTCTATGGACGCATTGAAAATCTTTTGAGAGTTGATGAACTCTTTGATATTACTCTCTAGATAAAAGGGTAATCTATTATAATTTCCAAGAGTATTTTTGTAGGAGTTGCCAAAGTTATTAGAGGAGTTACTAGGAGAAGGCCTAGGAACATAGTTTCCTCTAAAGGCATTGTTGTTGCCAAAGTTATTCCTACCAACAAAATTAACGTCCAAGCTAGCGTTGCTACTCTCAATCAAAGAAGACAAAGGCATATCATTAGGATACAAAGGAGCACTTCTACTAGCAACCAAATTCATTAACTCATCCATCTTAGCACTCAACGAGTTAATTTCTTCTATAGCGTGTACCTTGTTACTAGTAGGTGACCTTTCAGTGTGCCACTGAGAGTAGTTTGTCATGATGTTGTCTAAGAGCTTTGTGGCTTCTCATAACGTGATTTCCATGAATGTTCCACCTGAGGCGGAGTCCAAGATATTTCTAGAAGCGAAATTCAAGCCAGCGTAAAAGATTTGGATAATCATCCAAAGACTCAAGCCATGAGCGGGACAATTTCTAATCATTAATTTCATTCTCTCCCAAGCTTGTGCAACATGTTCATGATCAAGTTGCTTGAAATTCATGATATCATTACGGACAGAGATGATCTTAGCCGGCGGAAAATACTTGGATATATAAGCATCTTTACACTTAACCCAAGAATCGATATTATTTTGGGGCAAAGAAGAAAACCAAGTTTTTGAGCGATCTCGCAACGAGAAAGGAAAAAAGCTTCACGTCATTATCCACATCTTTTTTCTTTTGCATATCGCAAAGCTCAATGACGGTATTGAGATGGGATGCGGCATCTTCACTAGGAAGGCCACAGAATTGCTCTTTCATAACAAGATTCGGCAAAGCGGCATTGATTTCGTATGACTCCGCACTAGTGGCGGGAGCAATCGGAGTACTAATAAAATCATTATTATTAGTATTCGAGAAGTCACAAAGTTTGGTGTTTTCGTTCATGGTGACTTCAGCAAGCAAGCAAGCACACAAGCAAACAAAGAGCACGCGAGAAAAAGGGCGAATGAAAAGGGCGAACGAAAAGGCAAACAAAAAAGGCAAATTGGTGAAGTGGGGGAGAGCAAAACGAGAGGCAACTGGCGAACAAAGTAAATGCAAGAGATGAGTTTGCGACACCTACTTGGATGAGTTCTTGACTTGATCTTCCTCCCCGGCAACGGCGCCAGAAATTCTTCTGCTATCCCACAGACAACAGCGCCAGAAGTTGACACGTTGACAGAGGCTGGGCTTGCGTTGGTTCTTCCCTTGAAGAGGAAAGGGTGATGCAGCACAGAGGCAGTAAGTATTTCCCTCAGTTTGAGAACCAAGGTATCGATCCAGAAGGAGGGTCTCGTCAAGTCCAGACTACCTGCGCAAACACAAACAAGCTTGCACCCAACGCTTCAAAGGGGTTGTCAATCCCTTCAAGATTGTTTGCAAAGTGAGATCTGAAGGCGGAAAGTGCAATGAAGTAAAAAGTGTAAGGCTGAAAATATGGTGTGGAGTAGACCCTGGGGGCCATAGTGTTCACTAGAGGCTTCTCTCAAAATAGCAAGTATTACGGTGGGTGAACAAATTACTGTCGAGCAATTGATAGAACCGCGCAAAGTCATGACGATATCTAAGTCAATGATCATGCATATAGGCATCACGTCCGAGACAAGTAGACCGATATTTCTGCATCTACTACTATTACTCCACACATCGACCGCTATCCAGCATGCATCTAGTGTACTGAGTTCATGAAGAACAGAGTAACGCTTTAAGCAAGATGACATGATGTAGAGGGATAATCTCAAACCAATGATGAAAACCCCATCTTTTTACCCTTGATGGCAACAACACGATGCGTGCCTCGCTACCCCTTCTGTCACTGGGTTAGGTCACCGCACGGTATGAACCCAAAACCAAGCACTTCTCCCATTGCAAGAATCATAGATCTAGTTGGCCAGACAAAACCCACAACTCGAAGAGAATTACAAGGATATGAAATCATGCATAAGAGAGATCAGAAGAAACTCAAATAAGATTCATAGATAATCTGATCATAAATCCACAACTCATTGGATCTCGACAAACACACCGCAAAAGAAGATTACATCGGATAGATCTCCATGAAGATCATGGAGAACTTTGTATTGAAGATCCAGGAGAGAGAAGAAGCCATCTAGCTACTAGCTATGGACCCGTAGGTCTATGGTGAACTACTCACACTTCATTGGAGAGGTCATGGTGTTGATGAAGAAGCCCTCCGTGTTCGAATCCCCCTCCGGCAGGGAACCAGGACGTGCCCCAGATGGGATCTTGCGGAGACAGAAGCTTGCGGTGGCGGAAAAGCGATTGCGATGATCTCTTGATTTTGTATGGAATTTATGGGATTATATAGGCGAAAGACCTAGGTCAGGGGACCTCCAGGGGGACCACAAGACTGGATGGTGCCCCCCCCCCCCCGCCGTGGGGTGGGGGCTTGTGGGGCCCCTGGGGCTCCCCTGCCTTGGCTCCCAAGTTCTCCGATCTTCTTCCGTTCCAAAAAAAATCTTTTCGGGGATTTTCTTGCGTTTCGACTCCGTTTCAAAATATCCTCTGAAAGGGGTCAAAAACATGGAAAAAAACAGGAACTGCCACTGGGCACTGAGTTAATAAGTTAGTCCCAAACATATATAAAAGGCATACAAAACATCCAAAGTTTGACAAGATGATAGCATGAAACCATCAAAAATTATAGATACGTTGGAGACGTATCAGGTACACATCAATATCATGTATATCCAATATACTTTCGTCGACTTTGCGAGCCTTCTCATGTACCAAGTATCAAGGGTAGTGCTGCTTCACTGACCGTTCCCCTCATATTAGAAGCACTTAGTCTCGGGTTTGGGTTCAACCTTGGGTTTCTTCACTAGAGCGGCAACTTGTTTGCCATTCGTGAAGTATACCTTCTTTCCCTTGCCCTTCTCGAAAGTAGTGGTTTCACTAACCATCAACAATTGATGCTCCTACTTGATTTCTACTGTCACGGTGTCAAACATCACGAACAACTCAGGGATCATCATCTCTATCCTTGACATGATATAGTTCATCACGAAGCTTAGTAGCTTGGTGGCAGTGACTTTGGAGAACTACATCAATCACTATCTTATCTGGAAGATTAACTCCCACTTGATTCAAGCGATTGAAGTACTCACACAATCTGAGCACATGCTAAAGGATTGAGCTTTTCTCCCTTACTTCGTAGGCCAAGAATCTTGTCGGAGGTCTCATACCTCTCAACGCGGGCATGAGCCTGAAATCCCAATTTCAGCTCTTGGAACATCTCAAATGTTCCGTGATGTTCAAAATGTCTTCGGCGCCTCAATTCTAAGCCGTTAAGCATTACACATTGAACTATCGCGTAGTCATCAAAAACATGTATGTCATATGTTCTCAACATCCCGAGACGCTCGGGGTTCAGCACACCGAGCGGTGCATTAAGGACATAAGCCTTCTGCGTAGCAATGAGGACAATCCTCAGTTTACGGACCCAGTCCATATAATTGCTACTATCATCTTTCAACTAAGTTTTCTCTTGGAACATATTAAAAATAGTAGAGCTACATCGCAAGCTACAACATAATTTGCAAAGACATTTTTGACTATGTTCATATTCATAAGTTCAATTAATCATTTTACTTAAGAACTCCCACTCAAATTGACATCCCTCTACTCATTCGAGTGACACATGATCCAGTTTCACCAACTCAAGTCCGATCATCACGTGAGTTAAGTTGGCTTCAATGGTGAACATCTCTATGTTGATAATATCTACTATATGACTCATGTTTGACCTTTCGGTCTCTTGAGTTCCGATGCCATGTCTGTACATGCTAGGCTTTCAAATTTAACCCGAGTGTTCCACGTGTGCAACTGTTTTACACCAGTTGTATGTGAACGTAGAGTCTATCACACCCGATCATCACATGGTGTCTCGAAACGGCAAACTGTCGCAATGGTTCACACTCGTGGAGAACACAATTTGATCTTGAAATGCTAGTGAGGGATCACCTTATAATGCTACCGTCGTCCTAAGCAAAATAAGGTGCATAAAAGGATTGACATCACATGCAAATCATAACTAACATGATATGGCCATGACCTTGTGCTTCTTGATCTCCATCACCAAAGCACCAGCATGATCTTCATCGTCACCGGAGCCACACCATGATCTCCATCATCATGATATCCATCATCGTGCCGCCATCGAGGTTGTCGTGCTATCTATGCTATTACTACTAAAGCTACAACCTAGCAATATAGTAAACGCATCTGCAAGCACAAACGTTAGTTTAAAGACAACCCTATGGCTCCTGCCGGTTGCCGTAGCATCGACGTGCAAGTCGATATTTAACTATTATAACATGATCATCTCATAAATCAAATATATCACATGATGTCTTTGGCCATATCACATCACATTCATACCATGCAAAAACAAGTTAGACGTCCTCTAATTTGTTGTTGCATGTTTTACGTGGCTGCTATGGGTATCTAGTATGATCGCATCTTACTTACGCAAAGCTACAACAGTGATATGCAAATTTCTATTTAACCTTTCTCCAAGGACCGCCTCGGTCAAATCCGATTCAACTAAAGTTGAAGAAACAGACACCCGCCAGTCATCTTTATGCAACAAGTTGCATGTTAGTCGATGAAACCGGTCTCTCATAAGCGTACGAGTAAGAATGGTCCGGGCCGCTTCAATCCAACAATATCGCCGAGTCGAGAAAAGACTAAGGAGGGCAGCAAATAGAACATCAACACCCACAAAAACTTTTGTGTTCTACTCCAGATTACATCTACGCATGAACCTAGCTCAAGATGCCACTGTTGGGGAACGTTGCAGGCGAAACAAAAAAATTCCTACGCACACGAAGACCTATCATGGTGATGTTCATCTACGAGAGGGAGATCGGATCCACATACCCTTTTTGATCGCTAAGCAGGAAGCGTTAAGAAACGCGGTTGATGTAGCGGAACTGCTTCGTGATTCAAATCACCGTCGTCCCACGATCCGTCCCGATCTAGCACCAAACGGACGGCACCTCCGCGTTTAGCACACGTAGAGCTCGATGACGATCTCCGCCTTCTTGATCCATCAAGAGAGATGGGGAAGTAGATGAGTTCTCCAGCAGCGTGACGGCGCACTGGTGATGGTGATGATCTTATCCATGCAGGGCTCCGCCCGAGCTCCGCGGAAATCTGATCTAGAGGAAGAACTACAAAGTAGAGGTTTAGGGTTGCACGTGGCAAAGTTGTGTCTCAAAAACCCAAAAACCTCTAGTATATATAGGAGGAGGGCAGGATCTAGCCTTGGGGCTCAAGAGATCCCCTAGGGCATCGGTTGAGTGGAGGAGGAGGGACTCCAACTCCAATTCCGTTTGGGAAGGAGGAGTCCCTGCCTTCCTTCCCACCTCCCTCTTTTTTTCTCCTTTGATTTTTCCCTTAGCCAAAATAGCCCTATTGGGATGGCCTCACAAGCCCACCAAGGGCTAGTGCGCCACCCATCGGCTATTAGGTTCTCTCCCGGGTGGGTGGCCCCCTCCCAGTAAAAACCCGGAACCTATTCGACACTCCCGGTACTCTGCCAGCAATGCCCGAAATCTTTCCGGAGGCCAATTGAAACAATCCTATATATCAATCTTCATTTTCGGACCATTCCGGAAACCCTCGTTTTCGTCCGTGATCTCATCTGAGACTCTGAACAAACCTTCGGTCACCAACACCTATAACTAAATTATACCAAAACGTCACCGAACCTTAAGTGTGCAGACCCTGCGGGTTCGAGAACTATGCAGGCATGACCTGACACACTCCTCGGTCAATTTCCAATAGCGGGACCTGGATGTCCATATTGGATCCTACATATTCTACGAAGATCTTACCGGTTGAACCTCTCTGCCAAGGATTCATATAATCCCGTATACCATTCCCTTTGTCCTTCGGTATGTTACTTGCCCGAGATTTGATCGTCGGTATCTCTATACATATTTCAATCTCGTTACCGGCAAGTCTCTCTACTCGTTCTGATCTTTTTGTAGATGCCACTGTTGGGGATCGTCGGTATCCCTATACCTGTTTCAATCTTGTTACAGGGGTATGTAGATATAGTCTCTCCTCTCGTAGATCGCTAAGTGGAAGCGTATATAACGCGGTTGATGTAGTGGAATATCTTCGCGATCTGAATCGCAGCTCGTCCCGCGATCTCATCATGATCCGTCCCATGATCCCATCACGATCCATCCAGATCCAGTGCCGAATGGACGACACCTCCACGTTCAGCACACGTGCAGCTCGATGACGAACACCGCCTTCTTGATCCAGCAAGAGGGGCCTCGAGGTAGATGAGTTCTCCAACACAAGCGCATGGTGGTGGTGGTGGTGGTGGTGGACAATCCAGCAGGGCTTGGCCAAGCGCTACGGAATTAATCTAGAGGAGAAAACGGTCTAGAGAGAAAGAGAGCAACATGTGGCTTATTAGGTCTAGGGTTGCCCTCAAAATTCTCTAATATATATAGGAGGGAGGGAGGGGAGGAGACATCTGATGACCCACAAGTATAGGGGATCTATCGTAGTCCTTTCGATAAGTAAGAGTGTCGAACCCAATGAGGAGCAGAAGGATCTGACAAGTGGTTTTCAGCAAGGTAATCTCTGCAAGCACTGAAATTATCCGTAACAAGTAGTTGTGTACAAGATGATTCGCAGCAAGTAGCAAGTAACAATAGTAACACAGGTGTAGCAAAGTGGCCCAATCCCTTTTGTAGCAAGGGACAAGCCTGGACAAACTCTTATAGGAGGTAAAGAGCTCCCGAGGACACATGGGAATTTCTGTCAAGCTAGTTTTCATCATGTTCATATGATTCGCATTCGCTACTTTGATAGTTTGATATGTGGGTGGACCAGCGCTTGGGTACTGCCCTTACTTGGACAAGCATCTCACTTAGGATTAACCCCTCTCGCAAGCATCCGCAACTACGAAAGAAGAATTAAGACAAAGTCTAACCATAGCATTAAACTAATGGATCCAAATAAGCCCCTTACTAAGCAACGCATAAACTAGGGTTTAAGCTTCTGTCACTCTAGCAACCCATCATCTACTTACTACTTCCCAATGCCTTCCTCTAGGCCCAAATAATGGTGAAGTGTTATGTAGTCGACGTTCACATAACACCACTAGAGGAGAGACAACATACAACACATCAAAATATCGAATGAATACTAAATTCACATGACTACTTATAGCCTGACTTATCCCATGTCCTCCGGAACAAAAGTAACTACTCACAAAGCATAATCATATTCAAGACCAGAGAGGTAATGAGTAGCATCAAGGATCTGAAAATGTAATCTTCCACCAAGTAATCCAACTAGCATCAACTACAAAGAGTAATTAACACTACTAACAACCTTACAAGTACCAATCGGAGTCGCGAGACGGAGATTGGTTACAAGAGATGAACTACGGTTTGGAGATGAGATGGTGCTGATGAAGATGTTGATGGTGATGAGTCCCCTCCGATGAGAGGAGTGTTGGTGATGACGATGGCGACGATTTCCCCCTCCGGGAGGGAAGTTTCCCCGGCAGGACGATCCTGCCGGAGCTCTAGATTGGTTCTGCTCAAGTTCCGCCTCAAGGCAGCGGCGATTCCTCCTAAAAGCCTCCTCCTGATTTTTTCTGGAACGAAACCCTTCTTGTAGCAAAAGAGGGGGGCCAGAGGGCCAGCTGGGAGCCCACAAGCCCCCTAGGCCCGGCCAGGGGGTAGGCCGCGCCTAGCAGGCTTGTGGCCTCCTGCTGGCGCCCCTCTGGCACTTCTTTGGCCCAGTATTTTTTATAAATTCCAAAATAAATCCTCGTTGAGTTTCACGGCTTTTGGACTAGCGCATAATAGGTATCTCAAACTTGCTCCCTTTTTAGGCCAGAATTCCAGCTGCCGGCATTCTCCCTCTTCATGTAAACCTTGCAAAATAAGAGAGAAAAGGCATAAGTATTATAACGTGAAGTGTAATAACAGCCCAAAAAGCGATAAATATCAACATGAAAGCCTGATGAAAAATGGACGTATCAACTCCCCCAAGCTTAGACCTCGCTTGTCCTCAAGCGAAAGCCGAGATCAATAAATATGCCCACATGTTTAGAGAGAGAGGTGTCGACAAAACAAGATACGAACATGTAGGCATCATGATCAAAGTCAGAACAGCAATACCATCATATGAACTCTTATGCTAAAGTGACAATTCCTTCACAAGGTAAAGAATGGGTCAAGAGCCTTACCGAGAAATAACAACCGATAGCCTTTAGTCACTGAAGCAATTGCAATTTATCATAACATCAGAAAGAGTCAAATAAGAGCTTGTAAAGAAAATCCACATACTCAATCATCTTTTTGTCTTCTACAATTGCTACAACTCACATGGTACTCATGAGATCAAAGTTTCAGTTGGACATAAAGAAAGACAGGGGCTTATAGTTTTGCCTCCCAACTACTTACCTCAAGGGTAATGTCAACAATAATAATTCATGAATACTTACTTCTAAGTTGACATATGAATATAGATCTTTCCCTAGCATATGATGTTAGCCAAGAAAAAGGCGAAATAAGGAATTTGTGTAGATCACCATGACTCTTTCAAGGGCAAAAAGTAAAGGTACAAGATAGGCCCTTCGCAGAGGGAAGCAGAGGTTGTCATGCGCTTTTGAGGTTTGGATGTGCGACCTCTTAGTGTGAAGGAGCGTCACTTTATATTGCCTCCTGTGATAAAGAACTTTATTATGCAGTTTGTCGCTTTTATGTCTTCCTCATCACAGCTTCGTAGAAAGCTTATTTTCCACATACTAATAGATCATACATATTAGGGAGCAATTTTTATTGCATGCACCGATGACAACTTACTTGAGGGATCTTATTCAATCCATAGGTAGGTATGGTGGACTCTCATGGAAAAACTGGGGTTGAAGGTTTATGGATGCACAAGTAGTATCTCTACTTAGTGCGGAAGTTTTGTCTAATATGAGGTGGAAGCAATCGTCACATGCTAAGGGATCTCTAGTCATATAACATTGTTCGGAACAAAGCAAACACAATTCATTATGTTGTCTTCCTTGTCCAACATCTACTTCTAAGCATGTAATAGTTTAGTGAGTGTTCACAATCATAGATGGTGTCAAAGATGATATATTTATATGTGAACCTCTCCTTCTCTATCACTTCCTATTAATTGCAACAATGACCAAGGTCTACGTTTGTCAACCCTCAACAACTTTCAATCAACATTATTTTATATGTGAAGCCATCACTTCCCATAAGATCATTACATGATCTTTCATGCTTTCGTTCTATTGTCATTCTTTTGATCATGGCATGAGGCAAGGCCCTTAACTAAAACTCTCTTTATTATATGGCTCACGAGCTCGAATACATCGGGGGTGACACAAAGCAAAACTCAAGCCTAAAACACTAAGAACTTTATTCTACTAGAGAAAGATAAATCCGAAAAGGACTGAACTAAGAAAAGGTAAAGGCAAAAGATGTGATGGTGATACGATACCGGGGCAACTCCCCCAAGCTTGGCACAAGCCAAGCGGATTGCCCATACCCATGCTTAGTTGCCTTCTTTTGGAGGTGATGGTGGTGGAGTTGTTGCAACATGGGTTTGATCCTCCGTCTTCCAAGGCATAGGTGCTCCATCATGGAAGGATGACCGAGTCTCCGGAATCCTCAAATCTGCAGCCAACCGTATTGATTTAAATCTATACTCATACTCACAGTTTTGGTTCTGCAGGTCATAGATCTGGGCTTGGAGATGATCAATTATGTCATAGATCCTGGAGAGGTGCTTCCCAATGTCATTGGCATCGATCTTGTGCTTGTTGGTGAACTCCGTGATCATCATGTGGTTGGCCTTGAGTCCACGCTCCACCATCCCTTGGCACTTGAAGACTTGTTAATCCATTGCTTCGAGCCTCGCCTCCACGCTTCTGGTCTTCTTGGGCCCCTCAACATCACGAATGTGCAACATCCCCTCACGCATCTCGATAGATTGAGGGTGTTGCAACACTCCCGCGAGGTAGGGATTGATGACCTTCTCAAACATCTTGTCCTTCGGAGCTTTTGGGGATGTCATAGCGATCTAGATCTGCAACAGAAACAAGCTCGAAACAAAAACACAGAAAAATTGCGTGATACGAGGGTTAGACCTTTCGAGAGAATATATAATGATTTTTTTCCGACCAGAAAGAGTACTCCGCAAGAAAACGGAGTCCGGGAGGCACACGAGGTGGTCATAAGCCCCCGAGGCGCGGCCAGGGGGGTGGCCCGCGCGTGGCAGGCTTATCGCCTCCCCGTGCGCTTTCCGGACTGCTTTAAAATTTTCTAAATTTCTAAAAATTCCAAAACGGAGAAAATTTCCTACTGGAAAAGTTTTGGAGTTTGTTTAGTTACCGAATCACATACCTCTTCGTTTTCGGAGTCTAAAACAGGCTGATAAATATCCCTTATGTACTCCTTCGGAGTTATGGTATTGATAATATTGCTTTCAACATTTATGGGAGTACTGAGATATAATGCTTGATTCTTTGCCCATTTACCACTCTCGGAAAATTATCTTCCGTGTCGTTGATCTTGATGGCACCGGAACGATATACTTCCTCAATAATGTAAGGAACTTCCCACATGGAGAGAAGCTTGCCTGCAAAAAATCTTAAACAAGAATTATATAGCAAGACATAATCACCTACATTGAACTCACGTTTATGTATCCTTTTATCATGCCACCTCTTAACCTTTTCTTTGAACAACTTGGCATTCTCATATGCCTGAGTTCTCCATTCATCAAGTGAGCTAATATCAAATAACCTCTTCTCACCAGCAAGTTTGAAATCAAAGTTGAGCTCTTTGATTTCCCAATAAGCCTTATGCTCTAGCTCAAGAGGTAAATGACATGCTTTGTCGTAAACTATTTTGTACGGAGACATGCCCATGGGATTCTTATAGGCAGTTCTATAAGCCCACAGTGCATCATCGAGCTTCTTAGACCAATTCTTTCTAGACCTATTGACAGTCTTTTGCAGAATTAGTTTAATCTCTCTATTGCTTAGCTCTACTTGACCACTGGACTGAGGATGATAGGGAGATGCAATTCTATGATTGACATCGTACTTAGCAAGCGTTTTACGGAAAGCACCATGAATGAAATGTGAACCACCGTCGGCCATTAGATATCTAGGGACTCCAAATCTAGGGAAAAAAACTTCTTTAAGCATCCTGGTAGAAGTGTTGTGATCGGCACTACTACTTGGGATAGCTTCTACCCACTTAGTAATGTAATCAACGGCAACTAGGATATGAGTATACCCGTTGGATTTTGGAAAAGGTCCCATAAAATCAAAGCCCCAAACATCAAATGGTTCAATGACTAGTGAATAGTTCATAGGCATTTCCTGACGTTTACTGATATTACCTATTCTTTGACGTTCATCGCAAGACAAGACAAACTTACGGGCATCCTTGAAGAGAGTGGGCCAATAGAAACCTGATTGCAATACCTTGTGTGCAGTTCTATCTCCCGCATGGTGTCCTCCGTAGGCCTCGGAGTGACACTTGTGTAGGATCTGTCCCTGTTCATGTTCAGGTACACAACGTCTAATAACACCATCTACTCCTTCCTTATAAAGGTGATGATCATCCCAGAAGTAATGTCTCAAATCAAAGAAGAATTTCTTCTTTTGCTGATATGTGAAACTAGGTGGTATATATTTGGCAACGATATAATTTGCATAATCATCATACCATGGCGCACTACATGAAGTATTGATGACATTCAATTGCTCATCAGGAAAGCTATCATCAATAGGTTGTGGGTCATCAAGAACATTCTCTAACCTAGACAAGTTATCTGCTACGGGGTTCTCAGCACCCTTCCTATCGACAACATGCAAATCAAATTCTTGTAGCAAGAGAACCCATCTGATAAGTCTAGGTTTAGCGTCTTTCTTTTCCATGAGGTACTTAATAGCAGCATGATCACTGTGAATAGTGACTTTGGAATCAACTATGTAAGATCTGAACTTTTCCGTAGTAGCATAGTTTCTTTGGGCACTGTCTAGAGTTTTACTGGCATAGTGAATAACATTCAACTTCTTATCTACTCTTTGTCCTAGAACAGCGCCAACAGCATAATCACTAGCATCACACATGATTTCAAAAGGTAAGTTCCAATCGGGTGGTTGAACAATAGGCGTTGTTATCAAGGCCTTCTTAAGTATTTCGAAGGCTTCCTCACAATCATCGTCAAAAACAAAAGGAATATCCTTTTGCAACAGATTGGTAAGAGGCCTAGAAATCTTAGAGAAGTCTTTAATGAACCTTCTATAGAAACCAGCATGACCAAGGAAACTTCTTATAGCTTTGATATCTGTGGGGCATGGCATTTTCTTGATCGCATCAACCTTAGCCTTATCGACTTCAATACCTCTTTCAGAAATTTTATGTCCTAAGACGATGTCTTCATTAACCATAAAGTGGCACTTCTCCCAATTCAAGACAAGGTTGGTATCTTTACATCTCTGCAAGACTCGATCAAGGTTGCGGAGGCAATCATCAAAAGAAGACCCGTAAATGGAGAAGTCATCCATGAAAACCTCACCAATCTTTTCACAAAAGTTAGAGAATATAGCCATCATACATCTTTGAAAGGTGGCAGGTGCATTACATAAGCCAAAAGGCATACGTCTGTAAGCAAAGGTACCGAAAGGGCAGGTGAAAGTGGTTTTCTCCTGATCAGATTATGCAACTGGTATTTGGGAGAAACTAGAATAACCATCTAGAAAGCAGAAGTGTGTGTGTTTAGACAGTCTTTCTAGCATTTGGTCGATAAAAGGCAAAGGGTAATGATCTTTCATAGTGGCTTTATTCAATTTCCTAAAATCGATCACCATCCTATAGCCAGTAATAATCCTCTATGGGATCAATTCATCCTTATCATTAGGGACAACGGTAATACCTCCCTTCTTAGGGACGCAATGCACCGGACTCACCCAATCACTATGAGCAACAGGATAGATAATACCTGCTTCCAGGAGCTTTAGTATTTCTTTTCTTACTACCTCTTCCATCTTAGGGTTTAATCTCCTTTGATGATCAGCAACTGGTTTGGAATCAGGATCGGTTTTAATCTTGTGCTGGCATAGAGTGGGACTAATGCCCTTAAGATCATCAAGAGTATATCCAATAGCAGCACGGTGCTTACACAGAGTTTTTAGTAACTTCTTCTCTTCATGCTCTGAGAGACTAGCACTATATATAATAGGATATATCTCTTTTTCATCGAGATAAGCATACTTAAGAGTATCAGGCAACTGTTTAAGCTCGAACACAGGATCACCCTTTGGTGGGGGTGGATCTCCAAGCAGTTCAACAGGAAAGTTATTCTTAAGGATAGGATATTGTTATAAGGCAACTCTATCTATCTCATGCCTTTCATCCATATGCATATCATTTTTATGCTCAAGCAAGTATTGCTCTAAGGGATCAGTAGGAGGTACGGCAATAGAAGATAGGGCAATAATTTCATCCTTACTAGGCAACTCTTTTTCATGAGGTTGTCTACCAAACTTGGAGAAATTGAACTCATGTGACACACCTTCAAAGCCAACAGTGACAGTTTGCTTCTCACAGTCAATATGAGCATTGACGGTATTGAGGAAGGGTCTGCCAAATATGATGGGACAAAAGCTATCTTGTGTGCTAGCAAGAACGAGGAAATCAGCAGGTAACTTCGTTTTACCACACAAGACTTCAACATCCCTAACAATTCCCACAGGGCAGATAGTATCTCTATTGGCAAGCTGAATAGTGACATCAATAGGTTCTATCTTAGCAGGTGCAATCTCGTCTTTAATTTCATCATATAAGGATTGAGGTATTGCACTAACACTAGCACCCACGTCACATAAAGCATGATAACAATGATCTCCTGTCTTAACAGAAACAACAGGCGTGCCAACAACAGGCCTATGTTTGTCTCTAGCATGAGGTTTAGCAATTCTAGCAGCATCTTCACAGAAGTGAATATCATGTCCATCAACATCGTCAGACAGGAGATCTTTGATAATAGCAATGCTAGGTTCAACTCTAATTTTCTCAGGGGGTGTAGGTGTTCTAATGTGGCCCCTACATATCACAGTTGAAGCTTTAGATTGATCCTTTATCCTAACAGGGAAAGGTGGTTTCTCAGTGTAAGCACTGGGAACAACAGGATCATTATAGGCAATGATTTTCTCTTCAACAGGATTGGGTTTAACTACATTGACTTCTAAGGGAGGATGATATTTAAACCACTTCTCTTTAGGGAGATCAATATGAGCAGCAAAAGACTCACACAATGAAGCTACTATCTCGTAGTCAAGTCCAAATTTAGCGCTAAAATCATAAAAATATTTGTTTTGACAAAGGATTTAACGCAATCAAACTTGAAATTCATACCTGACTCCTTACCTTCATCAAGTTCCCAATCTCCAGAGTTGCGTTTAATTCTTTCCAATAAATTCCATTTGAAGTCAATATCTCTCTTCATAAAAGAACCGGTACAAGAAATGTCGAGCATGGTGCGATCATCATGATAAAGCCGAGCATAGAAGTTTTGAATGATAATTTCTCTCGATAGCTCATGGTTGGGGAATGAATATAACATTCATATAAGTCTCCCCCAAGCTTGAGCGATGCTTTCTCTGTCACGAGGCCAAAAATTATAAATATAATTTCGATCACGATGTCCTAGATGCATAGGATAAAACTTTTGATGAAATTCCAATTTCAACCGATTGTAGTTCCATGATCGAGTATCATCACATAGCCTATACCATGTCAATGCTTTATCCCTCCAAGATAAGGGAAAGACCTTCTTCTTGACCTCATCCTCGGGCAAACCTGCAAGCTTAAATAAACCACAAACTTCATCTACATTGATTACATGCAAGTCGGGATGTGATGTTCCATCTCCTGTAAAAGGATTAGCCAGCAGTTTCTCAAGCATACCCGAAGGAAATTCATAGCAAATATTTTCAGTAGGTGCATCAGGTTGAGGAGACACTCTTTGTGCTTCCGTTCGAGGTGACGATACCCCGAACAAGCTCCTCAAAGGATTAGTTTCCGTAGTGACAAGTGACAATAAATTTCAGCACACTATATAAATGTTTCCTTACCAAATTCCACTTACCAAAGGCGCTTCACTCCCAGGCAACGGGCCAAAAAAGATTCTTGATGACCCACAAGTATAGGGGATCTATCATAGTCCTTTGGATAAGTAAGAGTGTCGAACCCAACGAGGAGCAGAAGGATCTGACAAGTGGTTTTCAGCAAGGTAATCTCTGCAAGCAATGAAATTATCGGTAACAAGTAGTTGTGTGACAAGATGACTCGCCGCAAGTAGCAAGTAACAATAGTAACAAAGGTGCAGCAAAGTGGACCAATCCCTTTTGTAGCAAGGGACAAGCCTGGACAAACTCTTATAGGAGGTAAAGAGCTCCCGAGGACACATGGGAATTCCTGTCAAGCTAGTTTTCATCATGTTCATATGATTCGCGTTCGCTACTTTGATAGTTTGATATGTGGGTGGACCGGCGCTTGGGTATTGCCCTTACTTGGACAAGCATCCCACTTATGATTAACCCCTCTCGCAAGCATCCGCAACTACGAAAGAAGAATTAAGACAAAGTCTAACCATAGCATTAAACTAGTGGATCCAAATCAGCCCCTTACGAAGCAACGCATAAACTAGGGTTTAAGTTTCTGTCACTCTAGCAACCCATCATCTACTTACTACTTCCCAATGCCTTCCTCTAGGCCCAAATAATGGTGAAGTGTTATGTAGTCGACGTTCACATAACACCACTAGAGGAGAGACAACATACAACACATCAAAATATCGAACGAATACCAAATTCAAATGACTACTTATAGCATGAATTATCCCATGTCCTCCAGAACAAAAGTAACTACTCACAAAGCATAATCATATTCAAGACCAGAGAGGTAATGAGTAGCATCAAGGGTCTGAACATATAATCTTCCACCAAGTAATCGAACTAGCATCAACTATAAAGAGTAATTAACACTACTAGCAACCTTACAAGTACCAATCGGATTCGCGAGACGGGGATTGTTACAATAGATGAACTAGGGTTTGGAGATGAGATGGTGCTGATGAGGATGTTGACGGTGATGAGTCCCCTCCGATGAGAGGAGTGTTGGTGATGACGATGATGATGATTTCCCCTCCGGGAGGGAAGTTTCCCCGGTAGGACGATCTTGCCGGAGCTCTAGATTGGTTCTGCTCAAGTTCCGCCTCGTGGCGGCGGCGATTCCTCCCGAAAGCCTTCTCCTGATTTTTTCTGGAACGAAACCATTCTTGTAGCAAAAGAGGGGGCAGAGGGCCAGCTGGGAGCCCACAAGCCCCCTAGGTGCGGCGAGGGGGGTAGGCCGCGCCTAGCAGGCTTGTGGCCTCCTGCTGGCGCCCCTGTGGCACTTCTTCGGCCCAGTATTTTTTATAAATTCCAAAATAAATCCTTCTTGATTTTTACGGCTTTTGGAGTTGCGCAGAATTCCAGCTGCCGGCATTCTCCCTCTTCATGTAAACCTTGCAAAATAAGAGAGAAGTGTAATCACAACCCAAAACGCGATAAATACCAACATGAAAGCATGATGCAAAATGGATGTATCAGCATCCAAAAGGCTCCTTTGATTTGGCTGAAGTGGAGAGGAGGTGGAGGAGTCCACCTCCAATCCTACTCCTAGTAGGATTCCACCTTGTCTCCTCCTTCCCTTTTTCCCTTTTCCTCTTTTTTGCTCCATGGCCGAAATAGGCCCTCTTGGGCTGGCCGCACCAGCCCACTAAGGGCTGGTGCACCACCTTTAGGCCTATTAGGTTCTCTCTCGGGTTTGTGGCCCCTCCCGGTAAAACCTCGGAACCCATTCGTCACTCCCGGTACTTTACCGGCAATGCCCGAAAACTTTTCGGAAGCCAAATGAAACTTTCCTATATATCAATATTTACCTCCGGACCATTCCAGAGCTCCTCGTGACGTCCAAGATCTCATTCGAGACTCTGAACAACCTTCGTCCACCAACATACATAAATCAACTATACCGAAATGTCACCGAACCTTAAGTGTGTAGACCGGGTGGGTTCGAGAACTATGTAGACATGACGTGAGACACTCTCCGATCAATAACCAATATCGGGACCTGGATGGCCATATTGGCTCCTACATATTCTACGAAGATCTTTATCGGTTGAAGCTCTATGTCAAGGATTCAGTTAATCACGTATATTGTTCCCTTTGTCCTTCGGTATGTTACTTGCCGCGATTCGATCGTCGGTATCTCTATACCAAGTTCAATCACATTACCGGAAAGTCTCTTTACTCGTTCAATAATACAAGATCCCATGACTAACTCCTTAGTCACATTGGTTGCAAGGCTTGTTGTGATGTTGTATTATCGAGTGGACCCTGAGATACCTCTCCGTCACACGAAGTGACAAATCCGAGTCTTGATTCACACCAACCCAATAGACACCTTCAGATATACCTGTAGAGCACCTTTATAATCACCCAGTTATGTTGTGACATTTGATACACACAAGGTATTCCTCCGGTGTCCGAGAGTTGCATGATCTCATGGTCATAGGAACAGATATATTGACATGCGGAAAACAGTAGGAATAAACTCACACAATCATATGCTACGTTCATAGTTTGGGTCTTGTCCACCACATCATTCTCCTAATGATGTGATCCCGTTATCAAACGACATCTCATGTCTATGCCGGGAAACCTTAACCATCTTTGATCAACGAGCTAGTCCTTTAGAGGCTCACTTGGTACAGTATGTTGTCTATGTATCCACACATGTATTTGTGTTTCTGATCTCTACTATGCAACCTTCTCCTTGTAGACGTTGTTGGGCCTCCAAGTGTAGAGGTTTGTAGGACAGTAGCAATTTTCCCTCAAGTGGGTGACCTAAGGTTTATCAATCCGCAGGAGGCGTAGGATGAAGATGGTCTCTCTCAAGCAACACTGCAACCAAATAACAAAGAGTCTCTTGTGTCCCCAACACACCCAATACAATGGTAAATTGTATAGGTGCACTAGTTCGGCGAAGAGATGGTGATACAAGTGCAATAGGGATGGTAGATATAGGTTTTTGTCATCTAAAACTACAAAAACAGCAAGGTAACTAATAGTAAAAGCGAGCACGAACGATATTGCAATGCGTGGAAACAAGGCCTAGGGTTCATACTATCACTAGTGAAGTTCTCTCAACAATGATAACATAATTGGATCATATAACTAGCCCTCAACATGCAACAAAGAGTTACTCCAAAGTCAGTAATAGCGGAGAACAAACGAATAGATTATTGTCGGGTACGAAACCACCACAAAGTTATTCTTTCTGATCGATCTATTCAAGAGTCCGTAGTAAAATAACACGAAGCTATTATTTCCGTTCGATCCATCATAGAGTTCGTACTAGAATAACACCTTAAGACACATATCAACCAAGACCCTAATGTCACCTAGATACTCCATTGTCACCTCAAGTATCTATGGGCATGATTATACGATATGCATCACACAATCTCAGAATCATCTATTCAACCAACACATAGAACTTCAAAGAGTGCCCCGAAGTTTCTACCGGAGAGTCAAAATGTGTGCCAACCAATATGCATAGGTTCCCGATGTCACGAAACCCGCAAGTTGATCACCAAAACATACATCAAGTACTCACATGAATATCCCATTGTCACCACAGATAGACACATGCAAGACATACATCAAGTGTTCTTAAAGACTCAATCCGATAAGATAACTCCAAAGGGAAAACTCGATTCATTACAAGAAGGGAGAGGGGGAAGAACATCATAACATCCAACTATAGTAGAAAAGCCCGCGGTACATCGAGATCAAGACATCTCAAGAACACGAGAGAGAGAGAGATCAAACACATAGCTACTGGTACATACCCTCAGCCCCGAGGGAGAACTACTCCCTCCTCGTCCTGGAGATCGACGGGATGATGAAGATGGCCACCGAAGATGGATTCAGCCTCCGGCAGGGTGCCGGAACGGGCTCCAGATTGGTTTTTGGTGGCTGCAGAGGCTTGCAGCGGCAGAACTCCCGATCTTGGTTTCTTTTGGGGGGTTTCTATATTTATAGGAATTTATGGCGGTGGAATTACGTCAGTTGGGCCCACGAGGAGATCACAAGCCTGCTAGGTGCGGCCTAGGGGGTGGGGGCGCCTCCTGGGCTTGTGACTCCCTCGTGGCTCTTCTAGCCTTCTTCCAAAGCTTCGGGGGTCTCTTTTGGTCCAAAAAATATCATCGCGAAAGTTTTATTCCATTTGGACTCCGTCTGAAAAAGGGTCAAAAACACGGAAAAAACAGAAACTGGCACTAGGCACTGAATTAATAGGTTAGTCCCAAAAAATATATAAAATAGCATATTCATGCATATAAAACATCCAAAGTTTACAAGATAATAGCATGGAACCATCAAAAATTATAGATACGTTGGAGACGTATCAGTTTCCAACCAATACAATTCTAGCATGGATAATAAACGATTATCATGAACAAGGAAACATAATAATAACCAATTTATTATTGCCTCTAGGGCATATTTCCAACAGTCTCTCGCTTGCACTAGAGTCAGTATTCTAGTTCACATCACTATGTGATTGTAAGGAATCTAACACCCATACAGTTCTGGGGTTTGATCATGTCTTGCTTGTGAGAGAGGTTTTTAGTCAATGGGTCTGAAACATTCAAATCTGTGTGTTCTTTTACAAATCTCTATGTCATACTGTAGATGCTTCTACCACGCTTCACTTGGGACAATTCCAAACGACCGCTCCACTATATAAATCCGGTTTACTACTCAGAGTCATTTGGATTTGTGTCAAAGCTTGCATCAACGTATCCCCTTATGACGAACTCTTTTATCACCTCCATAATCGAGAAAAATTCCTTAGTACAGTAGTTACGAATGATAACTTTTGATCAATGTCCAGTAATCCATTCCTGGATCACTTTTGTACCCCTTGACAGATTCATGGCAAGGCACACATCAGGTGCGGTAAAGAGCATAGCATATTATAGAGCCTACGGCTAATGCATAGGGGACGATCTTCGTCCTTTATCTTTCTTTTATCGTAGTCGGGCTTTGACTCTTAGTCAATATTCACACCTTACAACACATCCAAGAACTCCTTCTTTGACTGTTCTATTTTGAAATCCTTCAAAATCTTGTCACGGTATTAATTCATTTGAAAGTTTTATCAAGCGTCTTGATCTATCTCCCTAGATCTTGATGCTCAATGTTCAACTTGGCTTAATTCAAATTTTCCTTTGAAAAAATCCTTTCAAACAACCCTTTATGCTTTCCAGAAATCCTACATTATTTCCGATCAACAATAGGTCAACCACATATACTCATCAGAAATTCTATAGTGCTCCCACTCACTTTCTTGGAAATACAAGTTTCTCATAAACTTTGTATAAACCAAAAAGCTTTGATCATCTCTTCGAAGCGTATATTCCAACTCTGAGATGCTTGCTCTAGTCCATAGAAGGATCACTGGAGCTTGCATACTTGTCAGCATCCTTAGGGTCGACAAAACCTTTTGGTTGTATCAGATACAACCTTTCCTCAAGGAAACCGTCAAGGAAACAATGTTTTGACATCCATATGCAAGATTTCATAATTGAAAAATGCAACAACTGCTAGCATAATTCCAACAGACTTTTTAGCATCGCTACGAGTGAGAAAGTCTCATCATAGTCAACTCTTTGAACTTGTCGAAAACATCTTTGCGACAAGTCAAGATTTCTTAATGGTGACATTTACCATCATCGTATGTCTTCCTTTTAAGGATCCACTTCTACTTAATAGACTTACGACCGTCAAGTAGTTCTTCCAAAGTCTACACTTTGTTTTCATACATGGATCCTCTCTTGGATTTCATGGCCTTCAACCATTCGTCGGAATCCAGGCCCACCATCGCTTCTCCATAGCTCGTAGGTTCACTGTTGACTAGCAACATGACCACCAAGACATGATTACTGTACTACTCTAGAGCAGTACGTTTCCTTGTTGACCTACGAGGTTTGGTAGTAACTTGATCCGAAGCTTCATGATCACCATCATCAGCTTTCCACTTCAATTAGTGTAGGCGCCACATGAACATCTTCCTCGCCCTGCTACTCATTGGTTGAAGTGACGGTTCAATAACCTCATCGGATTCCACCATCCTCCCACTCAATTCTTTTGAGAGAAACTTTTCTCGAGAAAGGACCCGTTTCTAGAAACAAATATTTTTCTTCCGGATCTGAGATAGGAGGTATACCCAACTGTTTTGGGTGTCCTATGAAGATGCATTTATCTGCTTTGGGTTCAAGCTTATCACGCTGAAACTTTTTCACATAAGTATCGCAGCCCCAAACTTTTGAGAAACGATAGCTTAGGTTTCTCCAAACCATAGTTCATATGGTGTCATCTCAACGGAATTACATGGTTCCCTATTTAAAGTGAATGTGGTTGTCTCTAATGCCTAACTCAAAAACGATAGTGGTAGTTCGATAAGAGACATCATAGTATGCACCATATCCAATAGGACGCGGCTATGACATTCGGACACACCATCACACTATGGTGTTCCAGGTGGCATGAGTTGTGAAATAATTTTCATATTGTCTTAGATGTTTACCAAACTCGCAACTCAGATATATATACATCGTAGACATATTATCCTCTTGTCACGATGATCTTCAACTTCACTCTGAAATTGCTAGAACTTTTCAATATTTCAGACTTGTGATTCATCAAGCAAATACTCCTGTATCTACTCAAATCATCAGTGAAGTAAGAACATAACGATATCCACACCGTGCCTCAGCACTCATTGGACTGCATACATTGGAATGTATCATTTCCAATAAGTTACTTGCTCATTCCATCACAAGAAGACGAGGTATTTAGTCATCTTTCCCATGTGGCATGATTTGCATGTCTCAAGTGATCTCATCACGATCAGTCCCGCGATCCCATCACGATCCATCCAAATCCAGTGCCGACTGGACGACACCTCCGCGTTCACCACGCGTGCAGCTAGGTGATGATCATCGCCTTCTTTATCCAGCAAGAGGGGCCGAGAGGTAGATTAGTTCTCCAGCACAAGGTCGTGGTGGTGGTGGTGGTGGACAATCCAGCAGGGCTTCGCCAAGCGTTGCGTAACTAATCTAGCGGAGAAAACGATTTAGAGAGAAAGAGGGCAGCACGTTGCATATTAGGGTTAGGGCTGCCCTCAAAATCCTCTAGTATATATAGGAGGGAGGTATGGGAGGAGGCAGCCAAAAGGCTCCTTTGATTCGGCCGTAGTGGAGAGGAGGTGGAGGAGTCCACCTCCAATCCTACTCCTAGTAGGATTCCAGCTTGTCTCCTCCTTCCCTTTTCCCCCTTTTCCCTTTTTCCCTTTTTGCTCCTTGGCCGAAATAGGCCCTCTTGGGCTTGCCGCACCAGCCTACTAAGGGCTGGTGCAAAACCTTTAGGCCTACTAGGTTCTCTCCCGGGTGGGTGGCCCCTCCCGGTAAAACCTCGGAACCCATTCGTCACTCCACGTACTTTACGGGTAATGCCCGAAAACTTTTCGGAAGCCAAATGCAACTTTCCTATATATCAATCTTTACCTTCGGACCATTTCGGAGCTCCTCGTGATGTCCGGGATCTCTTTTGGGACTCTGAAAAACCTTCGGTCACCAACATACATAACTCAACTATACCGAAACGTCACCGAACCTTAAGTGTGCAGACCCTACGGATTCGAGAACTATGTAGACATGACCTGACACACTCTCCGATCAATAACCAATAGTAGGACCAGGATGCCCATATTGGCTCCTACATATTCTACGAAGAACTTTATCGGTTGAACCTCTATGTCAAGGATTCAGTTAATCCCGTATACTGCTCCCTTTGTCCTTCGGTATTTTACTTGCCCGCGATTCGATTGTCGATATCTCTATACTTAGTTCAATCTCGTTACCGGCAAGTCTCTTTACTCGTTGTGTAATACAAGATATCATGGCTAACTCCTTAGTCACATTGGTTGCAAGGCTTGTTGTGATGTTGTATTACCGAGTGGACCCTGAGATACCTCTTTGTCAAATGGAGTGACAAATCCCAGTCTTGATTCACGCCAACCGAACACACACCTTTGGAGATACCTGTAGATCACCTTTATAGTCACCTAGTTACGTTGTGACGTTTGATACACACAAGGTATTTCTCTGGTGTCCGGGAGTTGCATGATCTCATGGTCATAGGAACAGAGACATTGACATGCAGAAAACATTAGCAATAAACTAACACGACCATATGATGCGTTCATAGTTTGTGTCTTATCCATCATATCGTTCTCCTAATGATGTGATCCCATTATCAAACGACTTCTCAAGTCTATGGCCAGGAAACCTTAACCATCTTTGATCAATGAGCTAGTCCTTCAGAGGCTCGACAGGGATAGTGTGTTGTCTATGTATCCACACATGTATTTGAGTTCCAATCAATACAATTTTAGCGTGGATAATAAACGATTATCATGAACAAGGAAACATAATAATAATCAATTTATTATTGCCTCTAGGCATATTTCCAACAAACATACCCTGGTTACTGAAAGTACCTACAACTTTTTTGCTCCACGTCAATCACGCATTATAGATACTTACTAGCAAAAGGGCCCGTGCGTTTTGATGGGAGAAAAGAATACCACACACTCTTAATTTTTCAAATAAAAAGTTTATAATCTCATTATGTTTAGCTACGACCCAAACAAAGATGATGTTAGCCTATAAAAACACAGTTCAAGATTCCACGGGTTTTTTACACACAGCTTACATGTAGATTTAATACGTACAAAGAAACGGGTAAGTGATCCTCAATTTCAACTTGAATCCAGATTTTACTCAGATGTTCATCCACAATCCGGATGAGTACCGGTATGAAAGAAAGATGTATATTGCAATACTGATTATGATTTCACCCTAGATAGTATTTTTAAATGGTTAACGGGTAAAATAGCAACATATTCATATTCTACATAGTTTTCTAATCAAATTCCATATATAAAATGTTAAATTTGGAGTTATAATTTAGAAGATATGAGTATTTTTCAAAACATTTGACATGTAATGCGGATTTAATGTTAAAAACATGAGGGGTTTTTGTTTAAAATAGCATGACGGACTAAAAATACTTATTTTCTTTATTAATAGGTATAGATAAGCTTTCTTTACCCTACTATGAAGCGTTCTCTTTGGTAGGATCTTTTTCGGAAATATCTTAAACTTAGTTGCCTCACAAAAATAGCAATATGGGTGGAAAACAAACCATTGAAAAATTACAGTCATGTTCTTATCGGCTTATTCCCCTAGCTTTTTCCGTGTTTTTGATGAAATATTTATAATGCTCCTGGATTGTAACTGTGTGATGTTTAACTTATACATGTGATTGGTGTGGGAAGTAGGCACCTTAGAAATGACGGCCGATAGATTGATCAGTGACATGCGGTTCAATTCAAGTATATGGATCCTTTTGATAAAATAAAAATGGAAAAACCTAATCTGTAGCGTGCCCGGCGTTCATATGCCGCGGATCTCCATCTACATCTGATTTGTTTTTTCTTTTATTTTTTGAAGCCTCGCGTGATTTCTTGACGCGTGATTAGGTGGTGTATTTTTTCAGTCTCGCGAGACAACATAGTTCTACAGTGCGGACCAACCCTTTTCTCTTCGCCATGCATGCATGCAATGATGCCATGAGGTTCGCTTTAAATGACCAAAATTCAAAAACTTTTATCTTTTAAACCATTAATTCGATCGATGATCTGCTCTCGCAGTTGATTTTATTTCTACAAAATCTTCAAAACTAGATCTAATGTCAACATGTTTCGATAACTTTTTTTACTCGTATTTACCATATTTGTTGAACTTACTTGTCATATTAGTAAGTACTTATTTGGTTGATAAAAAATAACTTAATCGGCATATTTTTGAAAACTGCGTATAAAAACGACATCTCCACGTAATCAAACTGGCAAGCACAAATAACTTTTTTTAGGCGATTACGCGTAAAAATATGACAACTCAACATATTTAAAACCAAATTATTATTTGAGAGTAGTTGCCATGCAGCGTGTAATGTGGGCTGTAATCTGTCAAACTCTATTCCCCTCTTAATCAATTGATGAGGCAAATTTTTGTCTCCATTTCTAAAAAACATATTTAAAATCGATGACCACAAGATGTTTTTGGTCATGGTTTGTAAATATGAAAACTCGACATAGTTAAACTAACAAAAACAAAAGATAGTTTTCCGACAAAGTTGTACGTAAATATGACAAGTTGGCGTATTTAAATTGACAAACACAATCTGTGACATGTTTTTATATCATGTATGATAAAAACTGCTACAAAGGCTTTGTACGAAATAACATTAAAAAATGTCAATTAAGTTTTGTTTTGGCAAGTAAGGATTAGTAATATGGCAAGTGGGTCAAAACAAGTGGTAAATATGAACGGAAAAGAATAGTTGACGAAACATGTCGACATGTGATCTAGTTTTGAAAAACTCATCGCGAGAAAGTCAATGATGAAAACGGATCATCGATTGAATTAATGATTTTGTAGATAAAACTTTTTAAATTTCAAACATCAAACGGAATCTTGATGACATCATTGCATGATGCATGCATGATGAAGAAAAGAGGGATTTGGCCGCACCACAATATTTTTTTGAAGTAACCTCGTTAATAGAGCAATGCTATTTTTTCATTAGGATGGTGATTAGCTGACCGCCGCAGGACAAAATCATTGTTCTGACCCATGATCTGTAAAGAATTCACAAAACGAACTCGCCCTGAAAAGAATTCACGTTTTGACCCTTTTTAAAAACGCCATAAAGAGTGGCGTTGCAGGTCACTTATGAGACGCCAGATTAGTGTGGCATTGCATATCACTTATCAAAAGTGTGACTAATGTGCGTTTCAAGCCTTCAGTGCAACGTCAGACACCCTAGTGTTTCTTAAGGACAGAACCTCCCAGCTTTCGAGCCATGGAGCGTTGCTGCCTCCATCGCAGACGCCAACATGGCTGGCGTTTCAACATGCAGTCAAAACGCCAAAGGGGCTGGCGTTTCTTAAGGACAGAACCTCATAATTCATACTTCAACAACATAATTCACTTCATAATTCATACTTCAACAACATAATTCACACTTCAACAACATAATTCACTTCATAATTCATACTTCAACAGCATAATTCACTTCATAATTCATACTTCAACAGCATAATTCATACTTCAACAGCATAATTCACTTAATAATTCATACTTCAACAGATAAATACTTCATAGTTCCTAACACTTCAGAAGATAAATACTTCATAGTTCATAGTTCATACTTCATAATTCATACTTAAGAAGATAAAGACTTCATAGTTTACTAGCACAACACTCAGAATAAATAGGTCATAACACTTCACTTCCCCCCTCTCTTCGCAGCCATCTTGCCCTTAGTAACGTAGCCCTCCGGAGTGTTCTGCCAGCCAGGACGTCTGATGTTCCTTGAGCTAGCTCGGCGTGTTTCCTCTGTTGGCCGAGTGGGTTGACTTGGCTACGGATCATCTTCCGTCTGCGAAGCCCCAAACTCAATGAAGTCCGGATCCGCGGCCTAGTTGTCTGACTCCTCTTCTTCTTCAAACTCCTCAACATGTGCTCGGCTAGAAGAAGCACGTGGTCGGCTCGAAGACGGACGAGCGGAAGAAGCCCGTGGACGGCTGGAAGACGGACGAGCGGAAGACTGCACATCCATTCTGTACTTCGCACGTGCCCTCACATCGGTGGACGAAACACCATGGCAAAAAAGTAAAGCGACTAGTGTGCGGCACCGATTGACGACCTTTTGCGCAAGGAAAATATAATGACATGTTAATATGCTAACAAAGCTATCAAGACTAAAACAACGGTTAACAAGACATCTAACCTGCGGAGTACTTCTAACAAGCCCGTCCGTTTGTGGACATGAGGCACGGTCAAGGACCACGTTACTATCATTGATACATCTCCATAGCTCCGTGCCCTGAATAAAACATATGTGACATCCCACCCATGAATAAATGACACTTGCTCATATTTTAAAGGAGGGATGTACCACTCGGTCATGGAGAGGGCCATAGTCAAGATGTGCTCCAACTGTCTCCCTTTCCACTAGCACCACACGATGCTTCTACTCGTGGAACTCATCAAGGCCCGAAGATTTATCCGGCTGAAACATCCTAGATAATATGAACAAAATTCTTTTAGGCATTAACCTAGTGTCAAAAATAATCACACTACACCTAGTGCCAAAAACCTAGGCAGTCACCTAGTGTAAATAATATGTACAAAACCTAGGCATTCACTAACGCCAATAATATGAACTAAACCTAGGCATTCACCTAGTGTAAATAATTTGAACTAAACCTAGGCATTTACCTAGTGCAAATAATATGAACTAAACCTAGGCATAAACCTAGTGCAAATAATATGAACAAAACCTAGGTTATACCTAGAGCCACCAAAAACTACACCTATTGCCAAAAACCTATGCATTAACCATCACAAAATAGATTTTACTTCAAAACATATGTTACACCTAGTGCAAAAAAAGCTACACAAACATAAAGTTATTGCAAAAACTAATTGGAGGTATTGGAGGAGCTTACCGGCCTCCTCGATTTGCCTAAGAAAAACACAAAACGGTTGAGGAAGGAGGAAGAACTTTTTCGCCCAAGCTCGAAGGAAGAGGAGGAAGAATAGGTGGTTGGTGGGCGACGAGGCGATATGGCCCCTAGAAACGTCAGGGTGTCTGGCGTTGCACTAAAGGCTTGAAACGCCACATTAGTCTGGCGTTTGATAAGTATCCTGCAACGCCATACTCGTCTGGCGTTTGATAAGTGACCTGCAACGCCATGGTTTATGACGTTTCTAAAAAGGGTCAAAACGTAAAATCTTTTTTTGGACGAGTTCGTTCTGTGAATTCTTTATAGATCATGGGTGAGAAGAGTGATTTTGTCCACCGCCGCACGACAAGGCATGTGTGGCGCCGCTGCGTAGTGTTGTTCAAGAAATTTTTTATTACTTGATATGAATGTCTGTTATAAATTACCAGGCAGGCATAACCCGAGAAGAAATCCAAGTCGTCAACATGTACGTAACAGAGACCCTTTTTTGATTGCATACCGGTTCAGTTTTTCACACACAAATTAAGAGATACCAACACACACGCACTCACGCGCACGCATGCTCCATGCTTGCACTCATCAACCACTCTCGGTCCATGTACACAATAATGATGCCCTGCAGCATAGGGGGGCCATCATCTCTCTCGCTATCTCTGTCTTTCGTTTGTGAATTTAGCTCTCAAGGAGCAAGAAAGGCACGGCGAAGAAGAGGAGCGCCGCTGCGCGTGCGGCCACACCGACTCCGCCCACTCCCAACCACCTCATCCCCGTCGCCGCGCTCTTCTGTGCGCCCGTGCTCGGCGCACTAGGCGCCCCACCTGGAGATCACATCGCATCAACCAAGTTATTTAGCTCCAAATTCAATGGCAATCAATCATCACTACTATTACACTTGTAGTAGTTGTGTAGTGATAGTACGTCTTCCATTTTTTGTAGGCATGCTAGATTGCTACTGATAACTATACTCGGCATATGCCCCTGCTTGAGCAATGTTGGGCTGGTTCTAGTAGCACATAACGCCGAGCGGCACTGCCGTCCAGTAGCGGTCAAACAGTTCCTTCTGGTTCTAGTAGCACATAACTAGATTGTTTGCGATGTTAATCTGCATCAATCACTTCACAATTATTGAGTCTCAGCTGATCGACTCGACTGGACGGGCGCATGCACATCGTCATTATGCGTCCGCACTATACAACTCCCTTCTTCAGCGGGAACACTTGGCCGTCTCTTCTAGACAATTTTATTATTGTTACTAATGAACCACTAAATCCTTGTAATAATAAAACAATTAGCAGGAGGAGAATAACTCACTTGGGCTGCTCTGGGCCGCCTGCTGCTTGGCAAACTGCTCGAAGACCTGTGCGTCCTTGGAATTGGGCGGCAGGTGCAGTAGCCCTGTAAAACGTTGAATCCACAACAGGAGCGCACTTCGTTAGTTACCAGCAAACAAAATGAGATCAAGTCTTTCCCACAGCGCCATAAATAATAATACCATTCGTTAGTGAGGGGTGTGGCAACATCATTCACGGACCGCACAGGGAAATGCTGACAGGCCGCTAATTTGGACGCTCCCGGTGGGCGAGATATTTCCCTCCTCATGTTCTGACACGTTGCTACCAGCATGTCGCGATCGAGCACGTACCAGAAATTACGGGCCTAGAAAGCGGTGTTTCTACAAGCATTTCTTAATGTGGGTGCTGCTTTAAGTGGTGGTGGTAACGTTTGAAACTGAAGAATCGTCAACATGATCCCACTAACATCAACCAGATGCATCATATGAACATGAACGCAGCTGTTACTTCTCTTGCCATACATATCGTTCCAGATTCTTTCATACATAGTGGACTTCTGGCATCTGAGTTGCACATATAATTATTCCAAGTGCGTGGAAGCCAGAACCTACAGGTCGATACGAAACTCCATCGACCAGACTGGGTAGTAGTGTGTGGTACTAGTGCATAAGCTTTAGGGATGGAGGACGTACTTGGGCAGTCGGAGATGTTTGCCGGGGCGCTGCAGGCGGCGGGGAGGCCGAGCGCCCTGGTGACGTTGAGCTTCAAGTCGAGACCGGGATCGTCGCGGTCCTTGACGAGCACGCACAGGCACTTGGGGCTGGTCTGCAGCACCGTCTTCAGGCCCCCGCAGCAGTCCGGCGTCGGCGCCTGCCCCTGCCCCTGCACGAATGTCAGGCACGTCGCCAGCGCCACCAGCTTGTCCGAGCATTCCGCCCGGTCCGCCGCGACGTCCGCCCCCGCCGCCGCCACGGCCGCGGCCACCATAGCCGTGACAAGAAGAACTCTCGGACCCATATGGAAGCTTGCCTACGAGGTACTAGAGAGTAGAGAGCAGGGTTTACGGTGCTCGCTGTCGTAGGGCTTGGAGGAGGAGACGGTGGTTAAATAGGGGCGCCGGGCGCGTACGAACGAGCGAGTGCGCTTTGGTGCGTTGCGGCTGTGGCGTGGTTTGGCCGGGTCGGCAAGCGTGCGGGACGGGACAGCAGGTGTTGGCCTGGGGCTACCGCTTAAATGGTTAATCTCCGGCCTAATCCTCCACGAATCTTCCTCAGAGTTTCACGGGGATGGTGTGCACAGGTGGGGACGGTGCACACAGCTCCAAACTGTTGAGATCGAAAGGGAACAAATGATCCAACTCCCTTATTCCATTGACGATCATAATCTCGAGTTGATAACTTTTTTCCATGGTTTTTTCGTTTTACCTTCCACTTTCGTATGATATTTTTTTCGTCTCTCCTTCCATCATATTATATTTACTAATGTATTAAAAAAATCAATTAAGATTATTTTTTAATGAGTCTTTTAAGACCAAATCTGAATTTCTTCGCAAAAAAAAACAAATCTGAATTAATTAATCTTTTCATAAATTGCTCAATCACATTTTGCTCCTAAAGGGGGCTTGATACCTTCTTTTTCAAGGTTTTTCCGTCTTCCCTCCCACCTTTGTCCGGTTTTTCCGTCTTCCCTCCCATCATCTTATATTTATAATGTATTTATGTCAAATAATCAATCAAGATTATTTTTTAATGAATCTTTAAAGATCAAATTTGAATTAATCAACCTTGTCATAAATCATCAATCACATTAATTATTATTTTCATATTACATCACCAAATTACATTAATTAACATTCTGTTCCATATTTTTTCTCTCTTTCTCCTCCCACCTTCCTCTGGTTTCATCTGGTCTTTTTTGTCCCTCCTCCCATCTCTATTAGCTAAATATTCGTGTATTGCTACGGGATAAAATAATATTTAAAGAGCAATGACGCCTGGCCGATTGTCCTCAGTCATCATCATCATCCTTGAACACATGGTCGAAGCCCTCGACCGTCAGAGTTTGATCATCGCGGCCGTCAACCTCATCCTAAGAGGTATGTTGGCATTGCCTTAAACATTTTGGGAACCATCATCTTGTAGACCTATCGCAAAGCACAGTCGGAACCATCTTGACGGTTTGGTCGTCCATGTCGTTAGCATGTGATGGTCGTTGTCATGTTGGCAAGCGTTGGTCGACCATGTCACCAAGAGCATGCTTGCAGTCGCTAACGTCAATGATAGCCTATTGGTCATCTTCACCGTGAACGCTTTCAAATTGATTTGGCATGATTAGCTGCCTACCCAATTAGTTATTTGTAGGGCTAATTAACTCTCTTCCTAGTTATTTAATGTTTGTCTAATTGTAAAACTCCTTACTTTTAATTATTTGCAATCTAATTAACGCTTTGTCTAATTAATTAATTATATTATTGACTTAGTTTCCTAACTGATAGCAAAAGGTCCATGCATTGTCATAGGAGTATATATATTTAGTGGCTCAACACAATCATGTATGCATATATATTTAGGACCGTGTGTGAATATATGTGTAATTTTTAAATGGTTCAACACCGATTGTCAAATCTTTTAGGTGGAAGAGATTTTTTAAATACACATTTAGAATTTTTGTTGGTAAAATATTTATCATAAGCTTTCCAGAATAAATCCATATCTTTGTTATAATGATGGATCATACAAAAAGATGGAAGTACCTCATCTGAACTGTTGATATTCTTCTGGCCTAAAGCTATTGCTTTTAAGAATTAAATCCATATCTGAACTATTGATATTCTTACCATTATCATACCATTAATGTCATGTCAACAACCCCCTAAACAAATTCTCTTGAGATTTAGGAGGGGATGTAACATTTGGTAAAAAAAAATACGTGCGCACCAGCAAGTAAGAACATTGGCCAAATAATAATTTAGGTGAATAGGAGTCAAGTATAAATATCTCTTAGCAAAATTAATAGGACCAAACAGAGTTACAGTTGTTTTTTAAGAAAATCATTCCAGTTTATTACGCAAGGCTCAAGAGATAATTAAATATTTCTTACTGTAGAATAAAATGTAACATTGTAATATACCCGTGTCAAGCCAGGATGAAGTGCAAGTTGTATCATCGAACGTCCAACATCGTTTCAATTAGTTAACCTCCAACTGATTTCACTAAATGGAATAGAACACCTCAATGAAGGTAAAATCATCCTTCACGGTAGTGACCTCCACCAAATAGTAAGATGTCTTCGTCATCCAGCAGCCCTACAATAAGACCACGACACAAGCTTCTCTTAAGAAAAAAATAAAATTTTGCATAACAAAGGAAGATGATTGTCTCAAAAGCAATAAGTGATCCATCAATTCTGGTATTATAATCACACCATGTAGAACTTAGCAAAAGGGTGCCCCTGGACGTTCAGGTGTTGCGTTGTCATGGTGTGGAGGGTAGGGGCAACGTCGTGTGCATCAGAGTTATCGACAGGCAGCACGATGCAGCACTGCGGTGAAACTACTTGTGGATGATGAGGTTGTGACACCCTCGATTTGATCATACGCTAATTATACACGCAAATGCGTACGACCAAGCTCAAGGACTCACGGGAAGATATCACAACACAACTCTAGACACAAATAAAAACATACAAGCTTCATATTACAAGCCAGGGGCCTCGAGGGCTAGAATACACAAGCTCGATAAACACACGAGTGGAAGCAACAAATATCTGAGTATAGACATGAAACATGACAATGCCTTAGAGAAGGCTAGCACAAAGGATACACCGATCGAACAAGGCGAGGCCTCCTGCATGGGAACCTCCTAAACTACTCCTGGTCTTCAGCGGCCTCCACGTAGTAGTAGGCACCGTAGGGGTAGCAGTCGTCATCGGTGGGATACGCCATCTCCTGGGCTCCATCATCTCGTCGTAGCAACGAATCAAGGGGAAAAGGGGGAGCAAAGCAACGGTGAGTACTCATCCAAAGTACTCGCAAGCAAGACTCACATCAGAACTATGCTAAGTATGCCTCAGTATCAAAGAAAGGGGTTATATGTGGACAGCCTGCAGCAATACGAGAATACAGTGAGGGGATAGTCCTATCGAAGACTAGCATACAATCGATACTACCAAGCCTACCCGGAAAGCCCCTCTCGGCATCGATCTCCAACAACCTCTGTGTATCAGCCGCATTTGGCTCTCTTAGGTACTCAGTGTTGGAAATATGCCCTAGAGGCAATAATAAAATGGTTATTATCATATTTCCTTGTTCATGATAATCGTCTATTGTTCATGCTATAATTGTAGTAACAGGAAACAGTAATACATGTGTGAATAAATATATCACAATCTATCCCTAGCAAGCCTCTAGTTGGCTAGCTCGTTAGTCAATAGATGATCATGGTCTCCTGGTCATGGGCATTTGATGTCATTGATAACGGGATCACATCATTGGGAGAATGATGTGATGGACAAGACCCAATCCTAAGCATAGCACTAGATTGTATTGTTCGTATGCTAAAGCTTTTCTAATGTCAAGTATCTTTTCCTTCGACCGTGAGATTGTGCAACTACCGGATACCGTAGGAGTGCTTTGGATGTATCAAACGTCACAACGTAACTGGGTGACTATAAAGGTACACTACGGGTATCTCTGAAAGTGTCTGTTGGGTTGGTACGAATCGAGATCGGGATTTGCCACTTCGTGTGACGGAGAGGTATCTCTGGGCCCACTCGGTAGAACATCATCATGAGCTCAATGTTACTAAGGAGTTAGTCACACGATTACGTGCTACGAAACGAGTAAAGAGACTTACCGGTAATGAGATGGAACAAGGTATAGGTATACCGACAATCGAATCTCGGGCAAGTTCTATACCGACAGACAAAGGGAATTGTATACGGGATTGATTGAATCCTTGACATCGTGGTTCATTCGATGAGATCATCGTGGAGCTAGTGGGATCCACCATGGGTATCCAGACCCCGCTGATGGTTATTGGCCGGAGAGGTGTCTCGGTCATGTTTGCCTGTGTCTCCCGAACCCATAGGGTCTACACACTTAAGGTTCGATGACACTAGGGTTATAGGGAATTGTTATACGAGGTTATCAAAAGTTGTTCGGAGTCCCGGATGAGATCTCGGACGTCACGAGGAGCTCTGGAATGGTCCGGAGGTAAAGATTGATACATAGGACGGATGGTTTCGAACACCAGAAGTGTTTCGGGCGTCACCGGTAACGTACCGGGACCACCGGAGGTGGCCCCGGGGGTCCACCGAAAGGGGGCAACGACCCTGGGAGGCTAGATGGGCCAAGTGGGGAAGGGAACCAGCCCCTAGGTGGGCTGGTGCACCCCCCACCCAGCCCATGCGCACCAGAGAGGGAGGGAGGGGGAACCCTAGGCGCAGGGGAGGCCCAAGGCCCACCTAAGGCGCCCCCCCCCCCTTTCCCTGCCGTGGCCGCCGCCCCCTCTCCCATCTGGTGGCTGCCGCACCACCTAGGGGGGAACCCTAGGGGTGGCGCACCCCCCTCCCCTACTCCTATAAATAGTGGGGTTTTGGGGCTGTTGGAGACAGACTTTTGCCTCTCCCTCGGTGCAGCCCTGCCCTTCTTTCTCCTCCTCTCCGTCGGTGCTTGGCGAAGCCGTGCCGGGAGACCTCGTCTCTCCATCGACACCACGCCGTCGTGCTGCTGGAGTTCGTCCCCAACCTCTCCCTCCTCCTTGCTGGATCAAGGTGCGGGAGACGTCACCGGGCTGCACGTGTGTTGAACGCGGAGGTGTCGTAGTTCGGCACTAGATCGGAATCACACCGCGATCTGAATCGCCGCGAGTACGACTCCATCAACCGTGTTCTAGTAACGCTTCCGCTTAGCGATCTTCAAAGGTATGAAGATGCACTCACCCCTCTCTTGTTGCTGGTCTCTCCATAGGAAGATCTGAATATGCGTAGGAAAAAATTTGAATTTATGCTACGTTACCCAACAGTGGCATCCGAGCCAGGTTTTCTATGCGTAGATTCTATGCACGAGTAGAACATAAAAGGTTGTGGGCGATGATTTGTCAATTGCTTGCCGCTACTAGTCTTATTCTTTTCCGGCGGTATTGTCGGATGAAGCGGCTCGAACCGACTTTACACGTACGTTTACGTGAGACTGGTTCCACCGACAGACATGCACACCGTGCATAAAGGTGGCTAGCGGGTGTCTATCTCTCCTACTCTAGTCGGATTGGATTTGATGAAAAGGGTCCTTATGAAGGGTAAGTAGCTTTGGCATATCATCGTTGTGGCTGTCACGTAGATAAGAAAGCGTTCTTGCTAGAAACCCAAATCAGCCACGTAAAACTTGCAACAACAATTAGAGGACGTCTAACTTGTTTTTGCAGGGTTTGACATGTGATGTGATATGGCCAAAGTTTTGATGTTGCATGTATGATGTATGAGATGATCATGTTATTGTAATAGGTTTCACGACTTGCATGTCAATGAGTATGACAACCGGCAGGAGCCATAGGAGTTGTCTTAATTTATTGTATGAGATGCAACACCATGTGCTTACTACTTTTACTTCATTGCTAACGGTTAGCTACAGTAGTAGTGATAGTAGTAGTTGGCGTGACGACTTCACGGAGACACGATGATGGAGGTCATGATGATGGAGATCATGGTGTCACGCCAGTGACGATGATGATCATGCGATGCCTGAAGATGGAGATCGAAAGAGCAAAGATGATAATGGCCATATCATGTCACTATATGATTGCATTGTGATGTTTATCATGTTTTTCATCTTATTGCTTAGAACGACGGTAGCATAATAAGATGATCCCTCTTAAAATTTCAAGAACGTATTCCCCTAAGTGTGCACCGTTGCGAAGGATCGTTGTCTCGAAGCACCACGTGATGATCGGGTGTGATAGATTCTAACGTTCGCATAGAACGGGTGTAAGCCAGATTTACACACGCGAAACACCTAGGTTGACTCGACGAGCTTAGCATGTACAGACATGACCTCGAATACAAGAGACCGAAAGGTCGAACATGAGTCGTATGGTTGAATACGATCAGCATGAAGTTGCTCACCATGGTGACTAGTCCGTCTCACGTGACGATCGGACACGGGTTAGTCAACATGGATCATGTATCACTTAGATGACTAGAGGGATGTCGATTTAAGTGGGAGTTCGTACTTAATTTGATTAAATGAACTTAATTGTCATGAACTTAGTCTAAAAGTTGTCTTTATAAATATTGTAGATGGCCAACGTCAACCTCAATTTCAATGCATTCCTAGAGAAAAACAAGCTGAAAGATGATGGTAGCAACTATGTGGACTGGGTTCGTAGCTTGAAGCTCATCCTTGAAGCAGCTAAAAGGGCTTATGTCCTTGATGCGCCGCTCGGTGACCCTCCCGCTCCCGCAGCAGCCCAGGACATTCTGAACGTCTGGCAAACGCGGAGTGATGACTACTCTCTGGTTAGGTGTGGCATGTTATACAGTTTAGAAACGGGGCTCCAAACGCATTTTGAGCAACACGGTGCACATGAGATGTTCCAAGAGCTGAAGCTAGTTTTTCAAGCTCATGCCCGTGTCGAGAGATATGAAGTCTCCGACAAGTTCTTTAGCTGTAAGATGGAGGAGAACAGTTCTGTCAGTGAGCACATACTCAAAATGTCTGGGTTATACGGTCGTCTGACCTCACTTGGAGTCGAACTTCCGGATGATGCTATAATTGACAGAATCCTCCAGTGTCTCCCACCAAGCTACAAAGGCTTTGTGCCTAACTACAACATGCAAGGGATGGAGAAGACCATTCCCGAGTTGTACTCGATGCTCAAGTCTGCACAAGTAGAAATCAAGAAAGAGCATCAAGTGTTTATGGCCAACAAGACCACTAGTTTCAAGAAGGACAAGGGTAAGAAGAACTTCTAGAAAGACGGCAAAGCCGTTGCCGCACCCGGTAAGCCAGATACCGGGAGGAAGAAAAATAATGGACACAAGCCTGAGACTGAGTGCTTCTATTGCAAGGGAAAGGGTCACTGGAAGCGGAACTGCCCCAAATACTTAGCGGACAAGAAGGCCGGCAACGTTAAAGGTATATGTGATATACATGTTATTGATGTGTACCTTACCAGCGCTCGTAGTAGCTCCTGGGTATTTGATACCGGTGCTGTTGCTCACATTTGCAACTCAAAGCAGGAACTGCGGAATAAGCGGAGACTGGCCAAGGACGAGGTGACGATGCGCGTCGGGAATGGTTCAAAGGTCGATGTGATCGCCGTCGGCACGTTACCTCTACATCTACCGTCGGGATTAGTTTTAAACCTTAATAATTGTTATTTAGTACCAGCTTTAAGCATGAACATTGTATCAGGATCTTTCTTAATGCGAGACGGCTACTCATTTAAGTCAGAGAATAATGGTTGTTCTATTTATATGAGTGATATGTTTTATGGTCATGCTCCGCTGGTGAATGGTTTATTCTTGATGAATCTCGATCGTGATGTTACGCATATTCATAGTGTGAGTACCAAAATATGTAAAGTTGATAATGATAGTCCCACATACTTGTGGCACTGCCGCCTTGGTCATATCGGCGTTAAACGCATGAAGAAGCTCCATACTGATGGACTATTAGAGTCTCTTGACTTTGAATCATTTGACACATGCGAACCGTGCCTCATGGGCAAGATGACTAAGACTCCATTCTCAGGGATAATGGAGAGAGCAACCGACTTATTGGAAATAATACATATTGATGTGTGTGGTCCAATGAACGTTGAAGTTCGTGGTGGCTATCGTTATGTTCTCACTCTCACCGATGATTTGAGTAGGTATGGGTATATCTACTTGATGAAGCACAAATCTGAGACATTTGAAAAGTTCAAGGAATTTAAGAGTGAGGTCGAGAATCAACGTGACAGAAAAATTAAGTGTCTACGATCTGATCGTGGAGGAGAATATTTGAGTCACGAGTTTCGCACACACCTAAGGAAGTGTGGAATTGTTTCACAACTGACGCCGCCTGGCACACCGCAACGCAACGGAGTGTCTGAACGTCGTAATCGCACTATATTAGATATGGTACGATCTATGATGTCTCTTACCGACTTACCGCTATCATTTTGGGGATACGCATTAGAAACTGCAGCATTCACTTTAAATAGGGCACCGTCTTAATCCGTTGAGACGACACCGTATGAACTATGGTTTGGCAAGAAACCTAAGTTGTCGTTTATTAAAGTTTGGGGTTGCGATGCTTATGTGAAGAAACTTCAACAAGAAAAGCTCGAACCCAAAGCAGAGAAATGCGTATTCATAGGATACCCTAAGGAAACTATTGGGTATACCTTCTATCTTAGATCCGAAAGTAAAACCTTTGTTGCCAAGAATGGATCCTTTCTAGAGAAAGAGTTTCTCTCGAAAGAAGTAAGTGGGAGGAAGGTAGAATTGATGAGGTAATTACACCCCCTCTCGGACAGGATAGTAGCGCAGCGCGGGAAGTTGTTCCTGTGGCGCATGCACCAACTGAAGAGGAAGTTAATGATAATGATCATGAAGCTTCGGATCAAGTTACTACTGAACCGCGAAGGTCCACGAGGGCACGCTCCGCACCAGAGTGGTACGACAACCCTGTGATGGAAATCATGTTGTTAGACAACGGTGAACCTTCGAACTATGAAGAAGCGATGGCAGGCCCGGATTCCAACAAATGGCTTGAAGCTATGAAATCTGAGATAGGATCCATGTATGAGAACAAAGTATGGACTTTGGTGGACTTGCCCGATGACCGGCGAGCCATAGAAAATAAATGGATCTTCAAGAACAAGACTGATGCAGACGGTAATGTAACCGTTTATAAAGCTCGACTTGTCGCAAAGGGTTTTCGAAAAATTCAAGGAGTTGACTACGAAGAGACTTTCTCTCCCGTAGCGAAGCTGAAATCAGTTCGAATCATGTTAGCGATTGCCTCCTTTTATGATTATGAAATTTGGCAAATGGACGTCAAAACAGCGTTCCTTAATGGGAACCTTAAGGAAGAGTTGTATATGATGCAACCAGAAGGTTTTGTCGACCCTAAGGGTGCTAACAAAGTGTGCAAGATCCAGCGCTCCATCTATGGGCTGGTGCAAGCATCTCGGAGTTGGAACATTCGCTTTAATGAGGTGATTAAAGCGTTTGGGTTCATACAGGTTTACGGAGAAGCCTGTCTGTACAAGAAAGTGAGTGGGAGCTCTGTAACTTTCCTCATACTGTATGTGGATGACATATTATTGATGGGGAACAATACAGAAATGTTGGAGAGCATAAAGGCCTATTTGAACAAGAGTTTTTCAATGAAGGACCTTGGAGAAGCTGCATACATATTAGGCATCAAGATCTATAGAGATAGATCGAGACGCCTCATAGGTCTTTCGCAAAGTACATACCTTGACAAGATATTGAAGAAGTTCAATATGGAAAACTCAAAGAAAGGGTTCTTGCCAGATATGCAAGGTATGAGAGTGAGTAAGACTCAGTCGCCGACCACGGCAGCAGATAGAGAGAAGATGAGTTCTGTCCCCTACGCTTCAGCCGTAGGCTCTTTAATGTATGCCATGTTGTGTACCAGACCTGATATAAACCTTGCCATAAGTTTGGTAGGGAGGTACCAAAGTGATCCCGATATGGAACACTGGACAGCAGTCAAGAATATCCTTAAGTACCTGAAAAGGACTAAGGAAATGTTTCTCGATTATGGAGGTAACGAAGAGCTCGTCGTAAAGGGTTACGCCAACGCCAGCTTCGACACAGATCCGGATGACTCTAAGTAACAGACCGGATACGTATATGTTTTGAATGGTGGGGCAATGAGATGGTGCAGCAGCAAGCAAGAAGTCGTGGCAGCATCTACATGTGAAGCGGAGTACATAGCTGCTTCAGAAGCGGCTCATGAAGGAATTTGGATTAAGGAGCTCATCACCGACTTTGGAGTGGTTCCAAGCGCGTCGGGTCCAATGACACTCTTCTGTGATAACACTCGGGCCATTGCCATAGCCAAGGAGCCCAGGTTTCACCGAAAGACGAAGCACATCAAACGCCGCTACAACTCCATCCAGGACCATGTCCAGAGTGGAGTAATAGATATTTGTAAAGTACACACGGATCTAAATATTGCAGACCTGTTGACTAAACCTCTTCCACGAGCAAAACATGATCAACACCATAATGCTATGGGTGTTCGATCCATCACAATGTAACTAAATTATTGACTCTAGTGCAAGTCGGAGACTGTTGGAAATATGCCCTAGAGGCAATAATAAAATGGTTATTATCATATTTCCTTGTTCATGATAATCGTCTATTGTTCATGCTATAATTGTATTAACAGGAAACAGTAATACATGTGTGAATAAATAGATCACAATGTGTCCCTAGCAAGCCTCTAGTTGGCTAGCTCGTTAGTCAATAGATGATCATGGTTTCCTGGTCATGGGCATTAGATGTCATTGATAACGGGATCACATCATTGGGAGAATGATGTGATGGAAAAGACCCAATCCTAAGCATAGCACTAGATCGTATTGTTCGTATGCTAAAGCTTTTCTAATGTCAAGTATCTTTTCCTTCGACCGTGAAATTGTGCAACTCCCGGATACTGTAGGAGTGCTTTGGGTGTATCAAACATCACAACGTAACTGGGTGATTATAAAGGTACACTACGGGTATCTCTGAAAGTGTCTGTTGGGTTGGTATGAATCGACATCGGGATTTGTCACTCCGTGTGACGGAGAGGTATCTCTGGGCCCACTTAGTAGAACATCATCATGAGCTCAATGTGACTAAGGAGTTAGTCACACGATGACGTGCTACGGAACGAGTAAAGAGACTTACTGGTAACGAGATGGAACAAGGTATAGGTATACCGACGATCGAATCTCGGGCAAGTTCTATACCGACGGACAAAGGAAATTGTATACGGGATTGATTGAATCCTTGACATCGTGGTTCATTCGATGAGATCATCGTGGAGCTAGTAAGAGCCACCATGGGTATCCAGACCCCGCTGATGGTTATTGGCCGGAGAGGTGTCTCGGTCATGTATGCGTGTCTCCCGAACCCGTAGGGTCTACACACTTAAGGTTCGATGACGCTAGGGTTATAGGAAATTATTATACGAGGTTATTAAAAGTTTTTCGGAGTCCCGGATGAGATCCTGGACATCACGAGGAGCTTCGGAATGGTCCGGAGGTAAAGATTGATATATAGGACGGATGGTTTCGGACACCGGAAGTGTTTCGGGCGTCACCGGTAACGTACCGGGACCACCGGGACCACCGGAGGTGGCCCCGGGGGTCCACCGAAAGGGGGCAACGACCCCGGGAGGCTAGATGGGCCAAGTGGGGAAGGTAACCAGCCCCTAGGTGGGCTGGTGCGCCCCCACCCAGCCCATGTGCACCAGAGAGGGAGGGAGGGGGAACCCTAGGCGCAGGGGAGGCCCAAGGCCCACCTAGGGCGCGCCCCCCCCCCCCTTTCCCTGCCCTGGCCGCCGCCCCTCTCCCATCTGGTGGTTGCCACACCACCTAGGGGGAACCCTAGGGTTAGCGCACCCCCCTCCCCTCCTCCTATAAATAGTGGGGTTTTGGGGCTGTTGGAGACAAACTTTTGCCTCTCCCTCGGCGCAGCCCTGCCGTTCTTTCTCCTCCTCTCTGTCGGTGCTTGGCGAAGCCCTGCCGGGAGACCTCGTCTCTCCATCGACACCACGCCGCCGTGCTGCTGGAGTTCTTCCCCAACCTCTCCCTCCTCCTTGTTGGATCAAGGTGCGGGAGACGTCACCGGGCTGCACGTGTGTTGAACGCGGAGGTGCCGTAGTTCGGCACTAGATCGGAATCACACCGCGATCTGAATCGCCGCGCGTACGACTCCATCAACCGCGTTCTAGTAACGCTTCCGCTTAGCGATCTTCAAAGGTATGAAGATGCACTCACCCCTCTCTCGTTGCTGGTCTCTCCATAGGAAGATCTGAATATGCGTAGGAAAAATTTTGAATTTATGCTACGTTACCCAACACTCAGAGCCGAACACTGCCACCACGGCCTTGTAGAAACTATCATTGAGAGGATACATGTGGACTCACTCATACGCGCATACTCATTCACAAGATCACCAGGAATTCCATACGCAAGCAAGTGAATAGATGCAGTGTTGGAAATATGCCCTGGAGGTAATAATAAATTAGTTATTATTATATGTCTTTGTCCGTGATAATCATTTATTATCCATGCTATAATTGTATTGATTGGAAACATAGATACATGTGTGGATACATAGACAAAACACTGTCCCTAGTAAGCTTCTAGTTGACTAGCTCGTTAACTAAAGATGGTCAAGGTTTCCTGACCATAGATAAGTGTTGTCGCTTGATAACGGGATCACATCATTAGGAGAATCATGTGATGGACTAGACCCAAACTATGTACGTAGCATATTGATCGTGTCATTTTATTGCTATTGTTTTCTACGTGTCAAGTATTTATTCCTATGACCATGAGATCATATAACTCACTCGCACCGGAGGAATACCTTGAGTGTATCAAACGTCACAACCTAACTGAGTGACTATAAAGGTACTCTACATGTATCTCCGAAGGTGTCCGTTGAGTTACTATGGATCAAGACTGGGATTTGTCACTCCGTGTGACGGAGAGATATCTCGGAGCCCACTCGGTAATACAACATCACACACAAGCCTTGCAAGCAATGTGACTAAGTGTAAGTCACGGGATCTTGTATTATAGAACGAGTAAATAGACTTGCCGGTAACGATATTGAAATAGGTATGCGGATGCCAACGATCGAATCTCGGGCAAGTAACATGTCGAAGGACAAAGGGAATGACATACGGGATTATATGAATCCTTGGCACTGAGGTTCAACCGATAAGATCTTAGGAGAATGTGTAGGATCCAATATGGGCATCCAGGTCCCGCTATTGGATATTGACCGAGGAGTTCCTCGGGTCATGTCTACATAGTTCTCAAACCCGGAGGGTCTGCACACTTAAGGTTCGATGATGTTTTAGTATAGTTGAGTTATATGTGTAGTTACCGAATGTTGTTCAAAGTCCCGTATGAGATCACAGACGTCACGAGGGTTTCCGGAATGGTCCAGAAACGAAGATTGATATATAGGATGGTTTCATTTGGTCACCGAAAAGTTTCGGGCAATTCCAGCAGTGTACCGGGAGTGACGAATGGGTTCCGGGTGTTTACCGGGAGGGGGCCCACCCACTCAGGAGTGAGACCAAGGCCCTAGGGTGGCTCACGAAGTCCTTAGTGGGCTGGTGGAGTCAGCCCAAGAAGGCTATGGCGCCACAAGCAAAAATACCAACGGAAAGGAAAAAAAGAGAGGGAGGTGGGAAGGAAGGAGTGGACTCCTTCCCCATCAAACCGAATTGGGGTTGGAGTCCAACTCCTCCCCCTTGGCCGGCGCACCCTTGAGGGCCTTGAGCCCCAAGGCTAGCCCCTTCCCTTCTCCTATAAATATTGGTGGTTTAGGGCTTTTTTGAGACACAACTTTGTCACGTGCAACTCTAGCCTATTCCACATAGTTTTACCTATAGATCGGATTTCTGCGGAGCTCGGGCAGAGCCCTGCAGGAGTAGATCGTCACCACCACCAGAGCACCGTCACGCTACCGGAGAACTCATCTACTTCTCCGTCTTGCTTGCTGGATCAAGAAGGCCGGGATCATCATCGAGTTGTACGTGTGCTAAAGGCGGAGGTGTCGTAAGTTCGGCGCTAGCTCGTGGGACGGATCGCGAGACCGTTCGTGGGACGGATCATGGGACGGTTTGAGGGATGGATCGTGAAGACGTTCCACTACATCAACCGCGTTTCTTAGCGCTTCCCGTTGAGCGATCTACAATGGTACGTAGATATAATATCCTCTCGTAGATGGACATCACCATGATAGGTCTTCGCATGCGTAGGAAAATTTTTGTTTCCCATGCAATGTTCCCCAACACGCAGTGCATTTCTCGTAAGAAGAGAAACCAAGCTTGCCAAGGGCATCCTCCTTGCACTCAAAGTATGGTTCATATGCTACCACTCCCTCCCGAATACGACTGAACACATGTCTTGACATACGAAAGCGGCAACGAAGTTTGTGTGCTTTGAAGAGTGCGCTATTCTCAAAGTAATCGGCGTAGAGAAGGGTGTGGCCTTTCTCCCTATTGTGGTTCAAGTCCGGAACATGACCGGGGATTGATCCCCTGAACCAAGGTCGCATCCTACCAATGTGGTTGTGGACGGCCAATGCATTCGCCACAAGATCTGCATCATCCGAGGATGAATCATCCAATGAACAAATGAAGTTGTGAAAGAAAAACTCATCACCGCTATCAATGATACCTTGTGAGCACATTCTCAAACATCATGCGGTCGTGCTGGAGACGCGGACGGAAAGAGCAAGTCCAGTATGCGAAGCAAGGTTCGTGTTGGTGGGTGTGCACCCTGCAGCACTGCATCGGCTGCAGGAAGGTGTTAGGGCCGATGGTCGGCACCGACGGTCGTAGCTTCTATCCCACTAGCAGCAAAGAAGCACGAACGCCAGCAAAAGGTTCTACTGAAACCCGGGCGTGGCCCATGCATGACACGGCATGGTTGTGGGGTGGATGGCCTCGATGGAAGGTGATGCGACTGGGAAGGTGGATGTGGCGACGAGGCTTGGGCGATGAACGAACGGGAAGAGCAGAGTTAGAGGAAAATGGTTGTGTCCCCGACGGGCGGGCCTTGGGAAAGACAAGGGAACGCGTCCCGCCCGTCCGCGCGTGTCCGTTCGGACGCAAACGAGGCCCAAAGTTAGGCACAGAATCGGTCAAAAGTGAACCAAAAATGTACATTGGTCTGTTTTCTCCCGCGCGTAGGGCGGCATGTTCTATTCTTTTACCCCCAAACGGACGTGGGCGGACCAGTGGCCTAAGGCCAACTCCGACGAACGACCCCTAACGGATGTCTGTTCATCCGTTTTTCATCCGTTTGGGGTGGCAATGGGGTCGCGTCTGCCTGGATTTCTGAATGGGTCGGTCGTGTGCCAAACGCATGGCCGCATTTCGGCCGCACCTCGTCCGTTCGAGATCAACAAGCATATAAACATTTGAAAGCAAACATAGCAAATAGTTTCACATCCAAAAAAGTCTTACATCCCAATCAAAGTAAACACGATACCGAATAGTCTTACAACTCAATCAAAATGTGTTTGCATGAAAATAATTAACTCGATAGATCTATTGGTTGCCAATATGAATCCACATGTGCTCAACCAAGTCATCTTGGAGCTGGATATGAGTATGCCAACCACGCAGTTCACGATGAAAATGGACAAATTGTTCGAAGGTTGCAAGGGGTGGGTGCTGATGCTCAACATTTTGACCGTGGAAACCAAACCCTTGGTCGTAGATGTTGTCATCACACTCGTCCTCCACGATCATATTATGCATGATCACACAAGCACTCATCATATCCCAAAGCTTCTGAGTGATCCATGTCAATGCAGAAAACATGCCCCATCGAGACTGAAGCACACCGAAAGCTCGCTCCACATCCTTCTTAGCACTCTCGTGTATTTGGGCAAACCTTTGTCTCTTCTCTCCTTGCGGCTCGGGTATGGTCCTCTCAAGAGTGGACTACTGAGGATAGATAACATCAACTACGTAATATGCCTTGTTGTATTGGTGGTCATTGACTTCAAAATTGACCTTCTGCACGTCTTGCAAACACTAGCGAACGCTGAAGAACACTGATATCATTGTGAGAACCAACAATGCCAAAGAAAAAATGACATTCCACGGATCTTGAGAAGCCACCGCTTCAAGTATGACAGTGCCACCTTTCACATGCCCCTTGTACTACCCCTGCCGAGCAAATGTACAGTTCTTCCACTTCCAGTGCATACAATCTATACTGCCATGCATGCCTCGGAAGCCCGTCTTGACATTGATTGTCAACAACTTCTCTGTATCAACCGCATTTGGCTCTCTCAGGTATTCAGGGCCAAACACTACCACCATGGCCTTACAGAAACTATACATCGAGAGGAGACATGTGGACTCACTCATATCCACATACTCATCCACAAGATCACCGAAAATTTCATATGCAAGCATGCAAATAGTCGTAGTGCATTGCTCGTAAGAAGAGAAGCCACGGTTCCCAAGGCATCCTCCTTGCACTCAAAGTATGGGTCATATGCTACCACTCCTTCCCGAATACGATTGAACACATGTCTCGACATACGGAAGCGGTGACGAAATTTGTGTGCTTTCAAGAGTGCGGTAATCTCAAAGTAATCGACATAGAGAAGGGTGTGGCCTCTCTCCCTATTGGTGTTCAAGGTCGGAGCATGGACGGGGATTGATCCCCTCAACCGAGGCCCTTCCTACTAATGTGACCGTGCACGACCAATGCAGCCGCCACAAGCTCTTCATCATCTCAGGACGAATCATCCAATGAACAAATGAAGTTGTGGAAAAAAAACTCATCGCCGCTATCCATGATACCTTGTGAGAAAATTGTCGAACGCCTTGTGGTCATCGTGGAGAGGCGGGCGGAAAGAGCGAGTCCAATACGCGAAGCAAGGTTGGTGTTGGTGGGTGTGCACCTTACAGAATTGCAATGGTTGGGTGGAGTTGTTGGTGTCGACGGTCTGCACCGACGGTCGTGGCTCATCTCCCACTGCAGCAAGGAACCACGAACATCGATAAAAGGATCTGCCGAAACGCGAGCATGGGCCGTGTACGACACGGCGTGGTTGTGGGGTTGGTGGCCTCGATGGAAGGCAACCCGGTCGGGAAGGACGGGAAAGAGGGAAAATGGTTGTGTCCTGATGGACGTGCCAAGGAAAACAAGGACGTGTGTCATGTCCGTGCGTTCGTTCGGCCGCAAACGAGGCTCAAAGTTGGACCAGGATTGGGTTCAAAACAGACCAAAAACCGACATTGATCCATTTGCTCCTGTGCGTTGGACGACCTGTTTTGTCTATTTATCCCCAAACGGATACACGGACCGATCATTTGAGGTTGCACGTTAGAGTAGGCCTAATCAGGGGCAGAGACAGGGGGGCGAGCAGGGGCCTGGCCCCCTCTAATGATGGATAAAACCTGAAGCATTTACTATATATTTGACCGATATAAGCAAGTATATATGTATTTGCCCCTTCCCCCAGTGGCCATATCCAAATCCTGGCTCCGCCAATGGGCCTAATAGAAACGACCATACCATATCGACTACCATGAAGGAAAGGAATGCATCTTCTCTGCTCCGCCACGCTTGCGCCTCACTCAGGCCCCTACCCGGTGACGAACAAGCAGGTGTCGTCCTTCCTCGGCCCCACCGAGGTCGTCCCTGTTCTGGTCCTGTGGTGTACAGCGTGTTGCGACGGACACGAAGGCCGCTGGAAGTCCAAGGCGATGGCGCTGTTGAAGCTGCTCAAAACCACATGAGTTGGAGTTGAGGTACTCATCATAAGAGTAAAAATCATACTTATGTGACCGGGTAGGGGCCTGATTCAGGCCAATGTTGCAGTTAAGGACTTGGATGTTCTTATACATTCTGCACCAAGAATCTGTGTAAATGTCCGGGCGACCGAGACGCATCGGGTGCCGTCGTGGGCATCATCGGAGATGGGGATCCCCGGCACTCTTCTTCCGATCAAGGGACCCAGGCGCGTCAGTACCGGCGTCAGATCTCGCCGGAGGAGGAGTCCAACGACCGATTTAGATGGAGGGTTTCATTCTCAAAGGCTGGTTCTTCATATCTAAATGATGGGTAGATAGTTTTCTACCCGGCATCTCGATGGATGACGCTCAGGGACGATGAGGATGACATCCTCGCCAGCTGTCATCTCCAAGAGGGAGATCTCATCTGTGAAGGTGCGCATTTCTTGGTAGATATTTTTTCTGTCACTTGTGTTTCTCCTATCTTGCAGGGGACTACGCATGGAGAAAAGATGCAGCATCTAGTGGTGTTATCTGACGGGGACGACAGGATTCCGTCGACACTTGATCCTGCTCATGTTGGGGGGAGGTTTTGGGTCCTGGCTGACGTGGAAGATGACGAGGACCACGATATTGATGCAGCTCATGAGGTATCTACTCCATTCAACGAGCAGGTACAAAGTCTACCTTATGAGAGTGATAATATTTCGGTAATTCCTCCTACGAAGATTGTTAAGGAAGTTCATCGCAAGCAGAGAACGGTGATTAAACCTTGGAGAGGTCCTTTGCCCAAGGTACATCTCGAACCATCGCGGGTTTCAGATTTTATCCCTTCAGAGGTTTGGACTACCGTTCTGCCTAAGAGGAAGAAGAAGGGTAGACCCGGTAAAGTGCAGCCACCGGTCGCTGGCGAGGCACTGTCAATCCGTGATTTTCGTAACTTGCGTTTGAACGAGCTAATCACTATTGCAAAGCCGATTGGATCAATGCATGACGTGGGCTTGAAAGAAACTGGGTATATGGCCCAGGAAGAGTCCCATCAAGCAAAGACTGCATATCCATCTCCTAGGGATTTTCAGCATGGGCTTAACGTGACTCAACAGGAGTTGAGCTCTACATATATTTCCCCAGGATCGGCTAAGCCTAGGGTTACACGACGGCAGACACCTGGTTTCCCATCGTTGGGACCTGGACGTGCGGTGCATACTCCTTCGCTACGGCAATCCATGACTGGGTGGGGCGCCAAGCAGTCCGTGCTGCCTCCTTCTCGCCCTCCTACTGCCGCCCAGGTTGCGGCTCGTCCTAAGCAGCAGCCCGTGGTGCTGTCTGGGCGCCCGCCGGGCTAGGCTACGCCTGCAGCCGCCCCTGTTTTTGGTCAGGTCTCGACCAATGCTGCGCATGTGGTGGATGCAAATAGGTTGCAACCGAGAGGGCGGTGGGGGATGATGGAGTCAATGCGTACGGAGATGGACAACACCGTGGGTCCTCGTCGATTGGAGGAGGACGCGGATACGCCTGGCAGGGCAATGGTGGCTCTGTTAATGGGTTTGTTGGTCCTCCTGGTCAGTTTGTGCCCGGGGTTTCGGATCCTCCGCATCCGAGGCGCGACGGCTACAAGCAGCATTGGGGAGGGAGAGGCGGAGGTAGGAGACCGAAGCCGCCTCTCCCACGAGTGGAGATTGATGCTGACAGGTCCACGTCGGGAGTGCCTTCTGAAACTCCCAAGGGAAATCTTGTGTTGCAGCCTTCTTGTGAAGTGGATCCTTCCTTAGCTGACAAAGGAGGTTCGCTTCGGGAAACGGAGGGGTGATAGGCCGTCCAAGTGGGCGTGCAAGAAGGAAAAGATGACATGCTATCGTTGAAGTGAGACGGGTCATTTTGTTTCTGAATGCAGCGCGGATCTCTGTGAGTTTTCCTTGAAGCCTAAGCATGGCTCAGCTAAGTGTCCCCTTACGGTTCGTCCTCTGCCTCTGGTGACTATATACGGGGTTTGTTGCCAAGATTTGATGTTCTTCGAGTCTCCTTCTGCATCAACGTTGCTGCATGCGCCTGACGCGGCCTTTACGGGGACAGTTACGGTGGCTCGTGGTACTATGACGGTTGAGCAGGTGGTGCAACAGCTGCGGGAGCTAGTTTCCTCGACGTACCGGTGGGAGCCGGTCCTGATAGCAAATAATGTGTTCAAGGTTGTGTTTCCTACCAAGGAGGACTTAGCTAGAATGCTCAAGTTTGGTATGTGTCGTGTTCCTAGTACTAGCTGTGTGCTAGAGTTTGATGCTTGGAAGAATGAGGAGCCACAAGGAGTGCCTCTTCCTCAGATTTGGGTACGTTTTTCAGGGGCTCCGTCAAAGGCTCTAAATGACTTTCTGGTTACTTGGAGTTTGGGATCTTTGATAGGAAAGACTGAGAAGGTGGATATGCAATATACTCGGGCTAAAGGTGTTGTGAGGATGAGGGTTAGTGTCATTGATATTGCGCTTGTGCCGGATGAAGTTATATGGACTTATGTCGGATTGCGTTACACCTTGCAGCTTGAGATTGAGAGTTCGCATATGTTCGATGAGGAGGGGATGGACAAGGATACTGATATGGCTGATGGAGATGATGCTTCGGGTTCTAGGGAGTCCGATAAAAAGGAACACCAGCCTGAGATAACGAAGAAAGTGGATCAACCGGCCTCTGGTTCTGATTGAGGGGTTGCTCACTCGGTTACTCTTCCTTCGGCACAGCTTAGGTTCGGTTCCTTTGAACCAGCCTCAGCGCCGGAGTTTATTGGAGGGGTGGCTACAGGACTGCACGAGAGGGTTTTGGTCCAACATAAGATGCAGGGGAAGCAAGCAAAGACGGGTTTGATCCGTTTTAATCAGCCTAGGGAAGCTTTGATCGCGGTTTCCCTTGGGGAGTATCTTGCAGGCGCAAGGAGTGCTGACCCGGGCCTGTCTCGGCATTGTGATGCAGTTCAGCTTACCCGGGGCATCTCACACTGTCGCCCAGGTCGGTCAAGGAGCCTAGAGTTGCGTCTCCTATGCCGCCCAGGTCGGCTTCGCCGGTACAGCCGAGTTCGGCGCCAGGGGCCGCTGCTTCCTTACTGCCGCCGGCTACCATGACTCCTCCTGCATGCTTGTTTCCAAGGGAGGCTGCAACCGAGACATCACCTATTGGGGTGCCAGTTTTGGAGGGTGCTGGTCAGGGGCACAACGGTGAGGTCTTTGCACCGCCTTCTGTTGAGCAGGTCATAGCATACGGAGGTATTCAAAGTCCGCTGACATCGTATAGGAGATCTAGTCAGCGAATTCAGAATCAACCTGATGCGGATGATTTACAGATGGGTCGTGCTATGCGTGCGGCAAAAATGAGAGATGTCGAAACTGAGACAGGTGTGTCTTTCAGCATGAATAATTCTATTCTTCATTTCTCTCCCCATGATATTGTAGATAAGGCAGCTTCCATTGGGGTTACTTTGGGGAGCACTGGCCGAGAAATTTCGAAACTTAGTCCGAAATTTAGTGGCAGTTAAACCAATGCAAGAGTCTGAAGTTAATAATCTAGGGGGAGTAAACTCTCTTTGTGATAGTCTGGCCCCTATAGTGGATCTAGAGGTTGGTGCGGATGAGGTTTTAGATGGCTAAGAAGTGGGCGACCATTCTCCTCAGGCAAATCCTCAAATTTCTGGTTATATGGACCAAGAGTTGCTCGAAAAGCCAAAACGTCCATGGAGACGGAAAGTATATCCGGTCTCTTCGGTGCGTAGAAGTGCTAGATTTAAGATTGCCAAAAAAAATTATGATGAATAATGAGAGGTATTTTTTGGAATAGCAGAGGTCTTAGAGACTTGGCTAAAAGAAGATTTCTAGCAGAGGCTACATTAGAACATCACCTCGATTTTATCGCACTGATGGAGACAGGGCGGGATAACTTTACTTCACAATTTTTAAGTTCTTTATCGGATGGGGTGGATTTTGACTGGCACTGTCTCCCTCCAAGAGGAAGGTCTGGTGGGATCTTACTTGGAGTCCGTTGTGACACTGTTCAAGTGCGGGAGGTGGTGTTTGGGGAGTTTGCAGTCAAATTCAGGATTAGATCTAAGGGAGACGGGTTTCAATGAGCTCTTGTTGTCGTCTATGGAGCAGCACAGCCAGAACTAAAGCCTGATTTCCTAGCGGATCTGGTCAGGATTTGTGATGATAAACTACAACTCTGCTGGCGGTGATTTTAATATTATTAGGCGGGCTGATGAAAAAAGTAGTGTTAATTTTGATGGCAGATGGCCTTTCATGTTTAACACGATAATTGAGAGCTTAGATCTAAGGGAGATTGCTCTATGAGGTAGGAAATATACCTGGGCGAATGCTCTACAAAACCAGACATATGAGAAGTTGGATCGTGTCCTTACTAGTATTGAATGAGAACAGAAGTTCTCGCTAGTAACTGTTAGAGCACTTCAACGAGCAATCTCAGACCATACTCCTCTTTTGCTGGATTCCGGTGAGGCAAGCCATATGGGAAACAAACATGGATTCTCTTTTGAATCAAGTTGGTTCACAAGGGAGGGGTTCATGGATATGGTAGCGAGGGAATGGAATAGGGAGTTGAGGGGTGAAACCTCTGTAGAAAGATGGCAGTACAAGATTAGACATCTTAGACAGTATTTAAGGGGTTGGTCTAAGAATGTATCTGGAATTTATAAGGATGAGCAAGATAAGCTCCTCAAACTTATAGACAATCTAGATCAGAAGGCTGAGATTTGTCTTTTGGATGCAAATGAAAGGTCTCTGAAATTCGAGGCTGAACAGCGATTGCGTGTTCTCGTGAGAGAGGAGGAAATGAAATGGGCGCTTAGAGACAAAGTGAGGGCCATAGTTCTTGGGGACAATAACACTAAGTTTTTCCACTTGATTGCAAATGGCAAACATAGGAAAAAGAAAATAGTGCAGCTTGAGCAAGATGAGGGTACAATAGTAGGTCATGAGAATCTAAAATTGTACATCTCTAACTACTATAAACATTTATTTGGTGCTCCTGATCATAGATCTGTGTCTATGGATGAGCACCAAGTGGCGGATATTCCTCAAGTTGGAGAGGCTGACAATGAGATTTTATCCGCTCCTTTCTCAGAGAAAGAGGTGTTTGAGGCGATTGGGAATATGAAGAATGGAAAAGCTCCCGGTCCAGATGGGTTCCCGGCAGAGTTTTACAAGAAGTGTTGGCATATTATTAAGACTGATCATATGTCAATGTTTCATGATCTTTTTTGTGGTCACCTTCAACTTCTCCATTTGAATTTTGGTACTATAACGCTCTTACCAAAGAAGGAAGGGGCCACGCGGATTGAACAGTTCCGTCCTGTCTGTTTGTTAAATGTTAGCTTCAAGATTTTCACAAAGGTGGGAACGGATAGGTTGACTAAGATGGCCCATTCAGTGGTACAATCTACGCAAACAGCTTTTATGCCAGGACATAATATCCTTGAAGGAGTCGTTGTCTTGCATGAAACTCTTCATGAAATTCACTCGAAGAAACTTGATGGGGTTATCTTCAAAGTGGATTTTGAAAAAGCTTACGATAAAGTCAAATGGTCATTTCTCCAGCAAACCCTACGTATGAAGGGTTTCGATGAGCTGTGGCGTAGGCACATCGATTGTTTTATAAAAAAGGGAAGTGTTGGTGTCAAAGTGAATGATGATGTGGGTCATTTTTTCCAGACACTGAAGGGTCTCCGGCAAGGGGATCCAATGTCTCCCATTTTATTTAACATTGTCGCTGATATGTTGGCACTGCTGATTAAGCGGGCTAATGAGAAGGACCTTGTAGGGGGCTTGATCCCGCATCTTGTTGATGGGAGTGTCTCCATTTTACAGTATGCGGACGACACGATTCTTTTTTTGGAGCATGATCTTAGTAAAGCCAGAAACCTCAAACTTATCCTATGCTTATTTGAACAGCTATCGGGGCTAAAGATTAATTTTCATAAAAGTGAATTGTTTTGCTTTGGAAAGGCCAAGGATGAGCAACTCACGTATAATCAATTGTTCGGTTGTGCTAGTGGGATTTTACCTTTTACGTATTTAGGGATCCCAATTCATCACAGAAAAGTATCAAATAAGGATTGGAAATGTATCGAGGACTGGTTCAAGAAAAAGTTGAGCTGTTGGAAGGGCAAGCTCTTATCGTATGGAGGAAGGTTGGTACTTGTTAATTCAGTATTAACAAGTATGCCTATGTTTCTCCTATCCTTCTTTGAAGTACCTGTTGGGGTGCGGAAAAGGTTGGATCTCTATCGGTCACGCTTTTCTGGCAGAGTGATGAGATCAAGACTAAATACAGGCTCTCGAGATGGGACATCATTTGTAGACCTAAGGATCAAGGGGGTTTAGGGATTGAAAATTTAGAGATTAAAAATAAATGTCTACTCAGCAAATGGTTATTTAGATTATCTATGGAGGCAGTAGGGTTCTGGGTACAGATTCTGACGAATAAATACCTAAACAACAAGACTTTGGCGTAGGTTACAGTGAGACCAACTGATTCCCCTTTCTGGAAGGGGTTGATGCGGTCAAAGAATGCATTTTTCCTCAGGACAAAGTTTGTTATTGGCAATGGCCAATCTACGAGATTCTCGGAGGATATTTGGATGGGGGAGACGCCTTTAGCCATTCAGTATCCGCAACTGTACCATATTACACAACGGCGACAGTCGACCGTTGCGTCAATATTGCGCAAGGTTCCTCTTAATATTCAGTTCCGTAGAGCCTTACTTGGTAACACATGGTCTAGCTGGCTGCATCTAGTTAGAAGGTTGATGGTTATTAACCTTACTGAGAACCCCGATAGTGTTCGTTGGAAGTTGACCACTAACGGAGTATTCTCAGTAAAATTTATGTATTTAGATCTCATAGATTCAGTACCTATTATGAAGTCCATACATATTTGGAAGGTCAAAGTTCCACTTAGAATTAAGATCTTCATGTGGTTTGTTCACAAGAGGGTTATTTTAACAAAGGATAATTTGGCAAAACGTAACTGGAAAGGTAATACTAGATGCAGCTTCTGTCAGAACAATGAAACGATTAAGCACCTCTTTCTGGATTGTCCTCTAGCTAAACTTCTATGGCGAATGCTTCTTATTACTTTCATCATTAAGCCACCCAACAGTTTAAACACGTTATTTGGGACGTGGTTAAAGGAGGTTGATGTTAAAACTGCTAGCCTTATCCGAGTAGGAACATGTGCACTTTTGTGGGCTACATGGAACTGTAGAAATGACTTGGTATTTAACAAACATCAACATATTCACTTTTTGCAGGTCATATTCAGGGCTACTGCCTTGATCCGCACATGGTCATCACTCACTCCTGTGGAAGCCAGGGAGCCTTTGGTTACTGGGTGTGTCCAATGAGAGATGGTAGCTCGGGTTATCTTCAACCGGTTTGGATGGCGTCATATTAATAGGATAGGTGGTTAGTCACCTAGGCTTATTTTTATGCACACCGGTTGTGGCGAGTTGGACGCCGTGTATCTTTCTCTATTTTTCTTTTATTTTGTTGGAGACTATTTGTACTGTTCGATGACTTGGGATCGTTTTTAATATATGGCCGCATGCATCCCTCGATGCAGAGGCCGGGGCTTCGCCTCCTTTTCTAAAAAAAATGTCATACTTATGTGACTCTGTGAGACTGATATTCACTAAACATTACTCAAATTTGTTTCTAACAAAAAAATCTACTGTATCAAATAAGCAACTGTACTTACTAACGTTTGTTTCTGTCAAATAACCATCTGTTCTTGCACGAGCTTTACTATCTCTTCTATAGTTCTAGTGGCTGCTCATCTGCTTAAGGGGGCAAACTGCGTAGTACTCCCTCTGTAAACTAATATAAAAGCATTTAGATTGCTTTTATATTAATTTACGGAGGAAGTACATATGTAAGTTGTGGAATATTCATAACCGATTGCTGGAGACAGGCTTCATCGGTGCGGCTAAATGGCTACTAACCGATTACTATTATCCACACGAACCAGTCACACATATGTAATCTTCTTCTTATGGTTCATATTATCCTAGTCACGTATCAAACTGTAGAAGGAAAGCAAGCTTTGTTTATGTTAGAAATTAATTAGTACATTAATCCAAGGGATGTGTCCAACCCCGAAGAGTCGTGTCTTCTCTCTCTCTCTCTATTGTCAACAGGCACCTGTTCTAGAGGGATGCCTCCGAACAGACACTTCTTCTTCGCACCTCTTCCAGATGTATATATACTTGAGAATCAATAGAAACAGGACTAATCGTCCATTCACTTTCATTCAATCTTGTTTTCGTTTAACACGTTATCAGCACGCTCTACCGGAAGAGACTTGGACGCACACGCGGCGAGGACACGGCCGCCCATGGCCCCGACGTTGCTCTGAAATCAACAGATTTTTTATTCCTTTTGGCCTTTTTGTGATCCATTGATGATGAAGCAATACAGATGGAGTCGCAGCAACAGCCAGGAGATCTGGACATGGTCCGCAACAGCGGAGAGATCTCCTATATCGCATTTGAAGGCGCAGTAGGTGTCTTGCACGTAGCGCCCGTCCGACGATAGAGTCCTCCGGCGCCGTGACCACAAAGCACCTGGCTGTCGCTGCCCCGGGTGAGGCAAGAACATGAGAAAAAGGATGCATGTCATCAGGCCTCAAGCACGAAGGATGGCTTCAGAAATCCCAAAGCGACCGTCAAATCTTGATATAATTGCTACGATAGTCATCACTGCTAGTACTAATTATCTATGGTACTTGTTTTGTTCTTCATTGGCATAGTAGGAATCGTTGCCCATGGAAGAAGTCCACGGCGGCATACAAGAACATGGATCCATGCTCTCTAGTCTTGTGGCACAGCGCCCTCATGCACACAAGCCGTGGCTAGCCTCACCCGCGCCGCCGTGCCAAGCGCCTCCATCACACTGGTGGCCGTGCCCCGCGCGGTACCGCGTGGCCCCGCTCCGCTCGGACGTTGATACGTCTCAAACGTATCTATAATTTTTGATGATTTCACGCTGTTATCTTGCCTTCTTTTTATGTTTTATGTACCTTTTTATATCTTTTTGGGACTAACTTATTAATTCGGTGCCAAGTGTCAGTTCCTGTTTTTTCCGTGTTTTTTACTCTTTTCAGATCTAATTTTGGAACGGAGTCCAAACGGAAGAAAAACCCCGAAATGATTTTTTCCCGAACGGAAGAAGTCCAGGGGGCTTTTGGGCCAAGCCAGGTGGGCTCCAGGAGCCCACAAGCCCCCACTCCGCCACCAGGGGGGAGACGGCGGTGGGCAGGCTTGTGGCCTCCCTGGCCGCCCCCTGACCTAGGTCTTTGGCCTATAAATTCCCAAATATTCCGCAAAAAATCAGGGGAGCCTCGAAAATACTTTTCCGCCGCTGCAAGCTTCCGTTTCCATGAGATCTCATCTGGAGACCCTTCCTGGCGCCCTGCCGGAGGGGACTTTGGAGTTGGAGGGCTTCTTCATCATCATCATCGCCCCTCCAATGACTCGTGAGTAGTTCACTTCAGACCTACGGGTCCGTACTTAGTAGCTAGATGGCTTCTTCTCTCTCTTGGATCTTCAATACAAAGTTCTCCATGATCTTCATGGAGATCTATCCGATGTAATCTTCTTTGGCGGTGTGTTTGTCGAGATCCGATGAATTGTGGACTTGTGATCAGATTATCTATGATATATATTTGAGTGTTTGCTGATTTCTTATATGCATGATTTTATATCCTTGTAAGTCTCTCTAAGTCTTGGGTTTTGTTTGGCCAACTAGATCTATGACTCTTGCAATGGGAGAAGTGCTTGGTTTTGGGTTCTGCCATGTGGTGACCTTTCCCAGTGACAGTAGGGGCAGCAAGGCACACATCAAGCAGTTGCCATCAAGGGTAAAAAGATGGGGGTTTTATACAAGAAAAATCAGGTATATTTGATATACATGTTATTGATGTGTACTTAACCGGCTCTCGTAGTAGTGCCTGGGTATTCGATACCGGTTCTGTTGCTCACATTTGCAACTCGAAACAGGAACTGCGGAATAGACGAAGGCTGGCGAAAGACGAAGTGATGATGCGTGTAGGAAATGGTTCCAAGGTTGATGCAATCGCCGTCGGCACAGTGTCACTTCAGCTACCATCGGGATTAGTGATGAACTTAAATCATTGTTATTTAGTGCCTGCGTTGAGCATGAACATTATATCTGGATCTTGTTTATTGCGAGACGGTTACTCTTTTAAAGTCTGGGAATAATGGTTGTTCTATTTCTATGAGTAACATCTTTTATGGTCATGCACCGAATGTGAGAGGATTGTTCATATTGAATCTTGATAGCGATACGCATATACATAACATTGAGACCAAAAGAGTTAGAGTAAACAATGATAGCGCCATATTTTTGTGGCACTGCCGTTTAGGTCATATTGGTGTAAAGCGCATGAAGAAACTCCATGCTGATGGACTTTTGGAGTCACTTGACTTTGATTCACTTGACACGTGCGAACCATGCCTCATGGGCAAGATGACTAAGACTCCGTTCTCCGGAACAATGGAGCGTGCAAGTGACTTGTTGGAAATCATACATACCGATGTGTGTGGTCCAATGAGCGTAGAGGCACGCGGCGGATATCGTTATTTTCTCACCTTCACTGACGATTTAAGTAGATATGGTTATGTCTACTTGATGAAGCACAAGTCTGAAACATTTGAAAAGTTCAAGCAATTTCAGAGTGAAGTGGAAAATCATCGTAACAAGAAGATCAAGTTCCTACGGTCTGATCGTGGGGGTGAATATCTGAGTTTCGAGTTTGGTGCTCACTTAAGACAATGTGGAATTGTTTCGCAGTTAACACCGCCTGGAACACCACAGCGTAATGGTGTGTCCGAACGTCGTAATCGTACTTTGTTAGAGATGGTGCGATCTATGATGTCTCTTACTGATTTGTCGTTATCATTTTGGGGTTATGCATTAGAAACAGCTGCATTCACTTTAAATAGGGCACCATCAAAATCCGTTGAGACGACACCATACGAACTGTGGTATGGCAAAAGGCCAAATTTGTCGTTTCTTAAAGTTTGGGGATGTGATGCTTATGTCAAAAAGCTTCAGCCTGAAAAGCTGGAACCCAAAGCGGAAAGGTGCGTCTTCATAGGTTACCCAAAAGAGACAGTTGGGTACACCTTCTATCTCAAATCCGAGGGCAAAGTGTTTGTTGCTAAAAACGGAGCTTTTCTCGAGAAGGAGTTTCTCTCGAGAGAATTGAGTGGGAGGAAGATAGAACTTGACGAGGTTGTCGAACCTCTCATCCCTCTGGATGGTGGCGCAGGGCAAGGGGAAACCTCTGTCGTTGCGACGCCGGTTGAGGAGGAAGTTAATGATGATGATCATGAAACTCCAGTTCAAGTTTCTGTTGAACCACGCAGGTCGACGAGATCACGCGCTGCTCCAGAGTGGTACGGTAATCCCGTCTTATCAATCATGTTGTTAGACAACAATGAACCTGCAAATTATGAAGAAGCAATGGTGGGCCCAGATTCCAACAAATGGCTAGAAGCCATGAAATCCGAGATAGGATCCATGTATGAGAACAAAGTGTGGACTTTGGAGATACTACCTGAGGGCCGCAAGGCTATTCAGAACAAATGGATCTTTAAGAAGAAGACGGACGCTGACGGTAATGTGACCGTTTATAAAGCACGACTTGTGGCAAAGGGTTTTTCACAAGTTCCAGGAGTTGACTACGATGAGACTTTCTCACCCGTAGCGATGCTTAAGTCCGTCAGAATCATGTTAGCAATAGCTGCATTTTTCGATTATGAAATCTGGCAGATGGATGTCAAAACGGCGTTCCTTAACGGTTTCCTTAAGGAAGAGTTGTATATGATGAAACCCGAAGGTTTTGTCGATCCTAAAAATGCTGACAAGGTGTGCAAGCTCCAGCGATCCATTTATGGACTGGTGCAAGCATCTCGGAGTTGGAACAAACGCTTTGATGAGGTGATCAAAGCATTTGGGTTTATACAAGTGGTTGGAGAATCTTGTATTTACAAGAAAGTGAGTGGGAGCTCTGTGGCGTTTCTAATATTATATGTGGATGACATATTACTGATTGGAAACAACGTAGAGCTTTTGGAGAGCATAAAAGGTTACTTGAATAAAAGTTTCTCTATGAAGGACCTAGGAGAAGCTGCTTACATTCTAGGCATTAAGATCTATAGGGATAGATCAAAACGCCTGATAGGACTTTCACAAAGCACATACCTTGATAAAGTTTTGAAGAGGTTCAAAATGGAACAGTCGAAGAAAGGGTTCTTGCCAGTTTTACAAGGTACGAGATTGAGTAAGACTCAGTGCCCAGCAACTGATGAAGATAGAGAGCATATGCGCTCCGTCCCCTATGCTTCAGCCATAGGTTCTATCATGTATGCGATGCTGTGCACTAGACCGGATGTTAGCCTGGCCATAAGTATGGCAGGTAGGTTCCAGAGTAATCCAGGAGTGGATCACTGGACAGCGGTCAAGAATATCCTGAAGTACCTGAAAAGGACTAAGGAGATGTTTCTCGTGTATGGAGGTGACGAAGAGCTCGCCGTAAAAGGTTACGTCGATGCAAGCTTTGACACAGATCCGGACGACTCTAAGTCGCAAACCAGATACGTATTTATTCTTAATGGGGGTGCAGTAAGCTGGTGCAGTTCCAAGCAAAGCGTCGTAGCAGATTCTACATGTGAAGCGGAGTACATGGCTGCCTCGGAGGCGGCTAAGGAGGGTGTCTGGATGAAGCAGTTCATGACGGATCTTGGAGTGGTGCCAAGTGCACTGGATCCAATAACCTTGTTCTGTGACAACACTGGTGCCATTGCCTTAGCAAAGGAACCACGGTTTCACAAGAAGACCAGACACATCAAACGACGCTTCAACCTCATCCGCGACTACGTCGAGGAAGAGGACGTAAATATATGCAAAGTGCACACGGATCTGAATGTAGCAGACCCGCTGACTAAACCTCTTCCACGGCCAAAACATGATCGACACCAGAACTGTATGGGTGTTAGATTTATTACAATGTAATTCACATGGTGATGTGAGGGATAGATTATTGACTCTAGTGCAAGTGGGAGACTGTTGGAATTATGCCCTAGAGGCAATAATAAATATAGTTATTATTATAACTCCTGTATCAAGATAATAGTTTATTATCCATGCTATAATTGTATTGAATGAAGACTCATTTACATGTGTGGATACATAGACAAAACACCGTCCCTAGCATGCCTCTAGTTGGCTAGCCAATTGATCAATGATAGTCAGTGTCTTCTGATTATGAACAAGGTGTTGTTGCTTGATAACTGGATCACGTCATTGGGAGAATCACGTGATGGACTAGACCCAAACTAATAGACGTAGCATGTTGATCGTGTCATTTTGTTGCTACTGTTTTCTGCGTGTCAAGTATTTATTCCTATGACCATCAGATCATATAACTCACTGACACCGGAGGAATGCTTTGTGTGTATCAAACGTCGCAACGTAACTGGGTGACTATAAAGATGCTCTACAGGTATCTCCGAAGGTGTTAGTTGAGTTAGTATGGATCAAGACTGGGATTTGTCACTCCGTGTGACCGAGAGGTATCTCGGGGCCCACTCGGTAATATAACATCACACACAAGCCTTGCAAGCAATGTAACTTAGTGTAAGTTGCGGGATCTTGTATTACGGAACGAGTAAAGAGACTTGCCGGTAAACGAGATTGAAATAGGTATGCGGATACTAACGATCGAATCTCGAGCAAGTAACATACCGAAGGACAAAGGGAATGACATACGGGATTATACGAATCCTTGGCACTGAGGTTCAAACGATAAGATCTTCGTAGAATATGTAGGATCCAATATGGGCATCCAGGTCCCGCTATTGGATATTGACCGAGGAGTCTCTCGGGTCATGTCTACATAGTTCTCGAACCCGCAGGGTCTGCACACTTAAGGTTCAACGTTGTTTTATGCGTATTTGAGTTATATGGTTGGTTACCGAATGTTGTTCGGAGTCCCGGATGAGATCACGGACGTCACGAGGGTTTCCGGAATGGTCCGGAAACGAAGATTGATATATAGGATGACCTCATTTGATTACCGGAAGGTTTTCGGAGTTACCGGGAATGTACCGGGAATGACGAATGGGTTCCGGGAGTTCACCGGGGGGGCAACCCACCCCGGGGAAGCCCATAGGCCATAAGGGTGGCGCACCAGCCCTTGGTGGGCTGGTGGGACAGCCCAAAAGGGCCCTATGCACCAAGGATAAGAAATCAAAGGAAAAAAGGAAAAAAAAAGGAGGAGGTGGGAAGGGAGGGGGACTCCCTCCCACCAAACCTAGTCCAACTCGGTTTGGGGGGGAGAGTCCTCCCCCTTGGCTCGGTCGACCCCCTTGAGGGTCCTTGGACCCCAAGGCAAGGCCCCCTCCCTCCCACCTATGTATACGGAGGTTTTAGGGCTGATTTGAGACGACTTTTCCACGGCAGCCCGACCACATACCTCCACGGTTTTTCCTCTAGATCGCGTTTCTGCGGAGCTCGGGCGGAGCCCTGCTGAGACAAGGTCATCACCAACCTCTGGAGCGCCGTCACGCTGCCGGAGAACTCTTCTACCTATCCGTATCTCTTGCTGGATCAAGAAGGCCGAGATCATCGTCGAGCTGTACGTGTGCTGAACGCGGAGGTGCCGTCCGTTCGGTGCTAGATCGTGGGACTGATCGCGGGATTGTTCGCGGGGCGGATCGAGGGACGTGAGGATGTTCCACTACATCAACCGCGTTCTCTAACGCTTCTGCTGTACGGTCTACAAGGGTACGTAGATCACTGATCCCCTCTCGTAGATGGACATCACCATGATAGGTCTTCGTGCGCGTAGGAAAATTTTTGTTTCCCATGCGACGTTCCCCAACATTTACAACTCCGCTTTTACTTTGCTTTGTTACTTTGTTGCTCTCAGTTCTCACTTGGCAAACAATCTGTAAGGGATTGACAACCCCTTCATAGCGTTGTGTGCAAGTTTTTGTGTTTGTGCAGGATCTTGAGATACTCCTCCGCCGGATTGATACCTTGGTTCTCAAACTGAGGGAAATACTTACCGTCGCTGTGCTACATCACCCTTTCCGCTTAGAGGGAACACCAATGCAAGGCTCCAAGGCCACGGGGGAAATCCTTTGCATACTTGCCTAGAAAGTCCCTTAAGGTGTAGCCGTAGCTGAAGGATTCCTGGTGTCGTCGACACAACTATTTCTGGCGTCGTTGCAATGGATACACAGCAAACATCAGAAGTATTTCTGGCGCCGTTGCCGGGGAGGAGAAGTCAAGATCTATCCAAGTAGGTCTCACAAACTCTTCTCTTGCATTTCCTTTTGTTGCTAGTTGCCTCTCGTTTTCCTCTCCCCCACTTCACATTTGCCGTTTTCATTTGCCTTTCTCCTTTGCCTTTTTCGTTCGCCTTTTTTTCTCGCTTGCTTTCTGTTCGCTTGTGTGCCATGTGCCCTCAATATGCTTGCATCTTCGCTTGCTGAAAATCTAGTGATATGGATCCTCATCCACTTGCTAGTCTCTTTCACAGACCCACTCGTGTGGAACAAATTGCTAGTGAGTTGAGGGCAATTGACTATTTCTTTGGAGTTTTGCGTAAGATGCGTGAATCTGAAAATTGTGAGAAAGAAAGTCATGAAGTGATTCACGAGAGCTCCTTGGATGAAAAGCATGATTGCAATGATTTCACTATAAATCCTATTAGTGACAATCATGCTAAAAATATGCAAAACCCTAAGCTTTGGGATGCTAGTTTTGCTATGACCACTACTTATTGCAATAATCATGATTGGGGTGATGATCTTTCTTATGATCTTGAAAATTTGTTCAAACCTCATGATGAATATGATATGTGCAACAATACTGAAAGTGGCATTGGAGAAGTCATGACTTTATTTGATGATAACCTCACTATTTTTGAAGAACGTCAACTTTGCATGCATGTGGATCATGAAAAGAATATCCTATGGGATAGCAATATTGTTGAATTTGAATATGATCCCACATGTAATTGCTATGAGAGAGGAAAATATTGTGGTAGAAACTTTCATGTTACCAATTTACCTCTCATTATGTTGAGATTGCTATTGTCTCTTTCTTCTTCCTTGCATATGGCAACTATTGGTTGTATTGACAATATGTTTTCCTATAAAATGCCTATGCATAGGAAGTATGTTAGACTTAGATGTGATTTTCACATGCTTTATGATGCTCTCGTTGTGCTTCAACTCTTGTCTTTTCTGTGAGCATCATTGAATGCCTAGCTAAGGGCGTTAAACAAAAGCGCTTGTTGGGAGGCAACCCAACGAATCTATCATTTTTCTTTCTGTTTTGTGTTTTCCACACTTTCATAATTATGTTATGATTGTGTTTTTTGTGTTTCTTTTTGCATTTCAGCCAAGCAAAACCGTTATTATTAGTCTTGGGGATGATCGTTTGGTCATGCTGGAAAAAGACAGAAACTTTATGCTCACGAAAAGAATTTCCGTTTTTTTTTGTAAAAGCTTTTGAGTTGATTCTTTTTGCTGCTGATTGCTACGCAAATTCTTCAGACTGTCGTAATTTTTCAGAATCTTTTAAGTACCAGAGGTATACGAAATATACAGATTGCTACAGACTGGTCTGCTGTTAACAGATTCTGTTTTTGTTGTGTTGGTTGCTTATTTTGATGAAACTATGGATAGTATCGGGGGTATTAGCCATGGAAGATTGAAAGTACAGTAACCCAACATCAGCACAAGTAGAATTTAAGTTTTCTACAGTACCTAAGGAAGTGGTGGTTTGCTTTCTTGTACTAATGTTATCACGAGTTTCTGTTTAAGTTTCATGTTGTGAAGTTTTCAAGTTTTGGGTGAAGTTCTTATGGACAAAGAGATAAAGAGTGGCAAGAGCTCAAGCATGGGTATGCCCAAGGCACCCCAAGAGATTCAAGGATGCCGTAAAAGCCTAAGCTTGGGGATGCCCCGGGAAGGCATCCCCTCTCTCGTCTTCAATCCATCGGTAACGTTACTTGGGCCTATATTTTTATTCACCACATGTTATGTGTTTTTGCTTGGAGCGTATTGTATCGTAGGAGTCTTTTATTTTTGTTGTGTCACAATCATCCTTGCTGCACACCTAGAGAGGGAGACATGCACACACCATGATTTTGCCGAGCTTCACTTATATCTTTTGGTAGACAATTCAGCTCACATGTGCTTCACTTATATCTTTTGAGCTAGATACTTTTGCTCTATGTGCTTCACTTATATCTTTTAGAGATCAGCGGTGCGTGGCTTGGTAGTTGATCTATGCTTTGAAAGTAGTCTCAAAAGGGGTAGTTATCCAAAGGGATACGAAAACTTCCACCTTCATGTGCATTGAATAGTTAGAGAAGTTTGATTCATCTTAATTAGTTTTGAGTTGTGGTTATGGTAATATTGAAGTCATGCTAGTAAGGTGTTGTGGATCTAGAAATACTTGTGTTGAAATTAGTGATTCCCATAGCATGCACGTATGGTGAACCTCTATGTGATGAAATCTGAGCATGATTAGTATATTGATTGTCATCCTTTGTGTGGCGGTCGGGATCACGCGATGGTTTATACCTACCAACCCTTCCCCTAGGAGTATGCGTTGAATGCTTTGTTTCGATTACTAATAAAACTTTCGCAACAAGTATATGAGTTCTTCATGACTAATGTTGGGACCATGGTTTAGATGCACTTTCACCTTCTACCATCACTATCTTCTTAGTGTCGTGCAACTTTCGCCGGTACATAAAACCCACCATTAGCCTCCCTCAAAACAGTCACCATACCTACCTACTATGGCTTTTTCAAAGTCATTCCGAAATATATTGCCATGCAACTACCACCATGACATGTGCCACCACGTCCACATTGCCTTTGCACGATCGTAAGATAGCTAGCATGATGTTTCCATTGATGTCTATGCCATGCTAGATCATTTCCACGGTACACTACCGAAGGCATTCCATATAGAGTCATAATTGCTCTAAGTTTTGAGTTGAAAGTGTGATGATCATCATTATTGGAGCATTGTCCCATGTGAGGAAATAAAAGAGGCCAAAGAGCCCACCAAAATAAAAAAAATGAGAGAAAAAGAGAGAAGGGACAATGCTACCACTTTTTCCACACTTGTGCATATTGAGCACCATGATCTTCATGATTGAGAGTCTCTCGTTTTGTCACCACCATATAGCTAGTGAGAAATTTTCATTATATAACTTGGCTTGTATATTCCAATGATAGGCTTCCTCAAATTTGCCTTAGGTCTTCGTGAGCAAGCAAGTTGGATGCACACCCACTAGTTTTCTTTAAGAGCTTTCACATACTTGTAGCTCTAGTGCATCATTTGTATGGCAATCCCTACTCATTCACATTGATATCTATTGATGAGCATCTCCACAGCTCATTGATATGCCTAGTTAATGTGACTATCTTCTCCTTTTTTGTCTTGCAAACTCCACCACATTCCACACCATCTATAGTGCTATAACCATGGCTCACGCTCATGTATTGCGTGAGAGTTGAAAATGTTTGAGAAAGTAAAGGTGTGAAACAATTACTTGGCCAATACTGGGGTTGTGCATGATTTAAATTCGTTGTGCAATGATGATTGAGCATAGCCAGACTATATGCTTTTGTAGGGATAACTTTCTTTTGGCCTTGTTATTTTAAAAGTTCATGATTACTTTGCTAGTTTGCTTGAATTATTATCGTTTCCACGTCAATAGCAAACTATTGTTTTGAATCTAATGGATTTGAACATTCACGTCACATAAGAGGAATTACAAAGGACACCTATGCTAGGTAGCATGAAAGCATCAAAAATTCATTCTTATCACTTCCCTACTCGAGGACAAGCAGGAGTTAAGCTTGGGGATGCTTGATACGTCTCAAACGTATCTGTATTTTTGATAATTTCACGCTGTTATCTTGCCTTCTTTGTATGTTTTATGTACCTTTTTATATCTTTTTGGGACTAACTTATTAATTCAGTGCCAAGTGCCAGTTCCTGTTTTTTCCGTGTTTTTGACTCTTTTCAGATCTCATTTTGAAACAGAGTCCAAACGGAAGAAAAACCCCGAAATGATTTTTTCCCGAACGGAAGAAGTCCAGGGGGCTTTTGGGCCAAGCCAGGTGGGCTCCAGGGAGCCCACAAGCCCCCACTCCGCCACCAGGGGAGGCGGCGGTGGGCACGCTTGTGGCCTCCCAGGCCGCCCCTTGACCTAGGTATTTGGCCTATAAATTCCCAAATATTCCGCAAAAAATCAGGGGAGCCTCGAAAATACTTTTCCGCCGCCGCAAGCTTCCGTTTTCGCGAGATCTCATCTAGAGACCCTTCCCGGTGCCCTGCCGGAGGGGACTTTGGAGTTGGAGGGCTTCTTCATCATCATCATCGTCCCTCCAATGACTCGTGAGTAGTTCACTTCAGACCTACGGGTCCGTACTTAGTAGCTAGATGGCTTCTTCTCTCTCTTGGATCTTTAATACAAAGTTCTCCATGATCTTCATGGAGATCTATTCGATGTAATCTTCTTTGGCGGTGTGTTTGTCGAGATTCGATGAATTGTGGACTTGTGATCAGATTATCTATGATATATATTTGAGTCTTTGCTGATTTCTTATATGCATGATTTGATATCCTTGTAAGTCTCTCCGAGTCTTGGGTTTTGTTTGGCCAACTAGATCTATGATTCTTGCAATGGGAGAAGTGCTTGGTTTTGGGTTCTGCCATGTGGTGACCTTTCCCAGTGACATCAGGGGCAGCAAGGCACACATCAAGCAATTGCCATCAAGGGTAAAAAGATGGGGGTTTTATAATTGGTTTGAGATTATCCCTCTACATCATGTCATCTTGCTTAAGGTGTTACTCTGTTCTTATGGACTTAATACACTAGATGCATGCTGGATAGCGGTAGACGTGTGCAGTAATAGTAGTAGATGCAGAAAGTATCGGTCTACTTGTTTCGGACGTGATGCCTATAGAAATAATCATTGCATAGATATCGTCACGACTCTGCACAGTTCTATCAATTGCTCGACAGTAATTTGTTCAACCACCGTCTACTTTCTTTCATGAGAGAAGCCACTAGTAAACACTACGGCCCCGGGGTCTATTCACATCCATCGTTTACAAATCCGCTTTTACTTTGCTTTGTTACTTTGTTGCTTTCAGTTCTCACTTGGCAAACAATCTATAAGGGATTGACAACCCCTTCATAGCGTTGGGTGCAAATTTTTACTTTGCCTAGGAAGTCCCTTAAGGCGTAGCCGTAGCTGAAGGATTCCTGGTGCCGTCGACACAACTATTTCTGGCGCCGTTGCAAGGGATACACAGCAAACATCAGACGTCGAGCCGTGGTCGCGCTCGCTCGTGCCATGGCCAGCAGGGCCATGCCGTGGCCACCCTCGCACGCGACCGCTCTGCGCCAGGCCGCTGCGTGGCCGTGGTGGCGCTCACAATCTCTGTGCCATGCCGTCGACGGGTCGTGGCTGCGCTCGCCCGCGCTAAGCTGTGGCCGAGACCGCCTGCACCACCAGCACGCAGCCGCAAAGGCCCTCGAGGTCCGGCACATCGTCGTCATCTCTAAGCGGCGTCCATTGACGAACCACACCGGAGTTCCCAACCACCAAGGAAGACAGCGACTAGAAAAATTCCCCACAGGGAATCCTAACTTGGCGAGCGGCAGTGTTTTCCATGGACCGAGTCACAACCACGAGATAAGGATCGGGGAATTCTTATCCATATGTCATTTTTTAATTTGGTCCATCAAGTTTGTGTTAATAACGGAAACTATCTATATTTTTCTTTGAACCCTTGGCTTGTTCTAATATACAGGATATATCTCAAACTATATGGCAATTATGTGTATGTCCGTACAAATTTATGTTCAACACACGGATTAATAGATCTTTAGGGTTAAGCTCTCTCGTTTAATATTTTATGAACCAACCATTTGATTCTTTGGACTGCATAGCCTAGCCCTCAGGCTAATTGTTTGTAGCACTTTGACCTTTCGGTTGCTATCATAAACTGCATTTGAAGCACATGGCTTTAGAACAAATGTATTCCTAAATTGCATAAAATATAATTATGCATCATTTTACAACAAGTAAAATTGCTATTTGAAGCCCTCAGATCTTCATATATTGCATGTATTTTCGTAGAAAATTGTTGTGAAATGAATATTTTGCTTCATTTCACACACGCCTTTGAAATTTATGGCATTTCCAAATACTAGCCTCAACATTTTTCTATGATATGTCATTTTAATACAATAACTATATATTCGTAATTGGAATTAAATTTCCCTGCAAATATTGACGAAATCAAAAATAATGATTATGAAGTGTCATACTCAATATGACTACATACATTTAATTGTGAATCACAAGGCATCAATGGTATCTACTGCTTAATTTGCAGATTATCCCATCACTATTGCAAGGTCTACACCATGTCATTCTCACAGATGATTACCTTTAAATTTATTTTTTAAAATATAGCATAACATAAGGTAATAGAATTATGAACATGTACTGACAAAAGTTAGACTATGTTCTCTATTACTGCAAGATCTACGCCATATTGGTGATTATCTTTAAACTGTTATCGTATATAAATTGAGGTCTACACATATTGCTATATGGCATCAGCCGTACTAAAATTTTCTCCTCTGAAGCAATTGTTGTTGTTCACTAAATGATTTACTATCATAGTAAATTCATGCATGATTATTTCATATTGAATGGTATTATCTACCAATATCAATTATTCAAGCCTCATTTTGTTTGAGTACGTCATAGTGAATTATACAAATATTTGCATACTCCAATGATTACCTTTTATTACATTGGTAAAATACATGGCAATGGAGCCTACGTCACTATTTCTAATTAAAAGTGCCGTCCATCCATCAAGATGGATGCCATAATTTATAGCGAGTGTCTCAAACACTATTGCAAGATCCACATCACATTGTGGTTGTTATTTTCATAGTGACAAAGCAATGTTAAAATTGCAAAGTCTATGTTTTTGGCCGTGACTCTAAAGTCACACACTTCCTCGAGAATGAAGTCCAAAACATTAGCAATAATGTCATCACATGTGTTGAACTCAAGCATACACCCAGGTTCACCAAGGATCACCTTGGCCATGATTGTTCTCAAACAAATCATTTATTCATAGATGCCACTTACTCCTAGAAGTAAATTAAATAAATGCATTAGCATCCTCAAGTAAGCATGGTTGACATTTCCAAATACATTAAGTACATGTTAGGTGATATTATTTATTGTATAATGATTTACGACATCAGTCGTTGTATCCACCCGTGGTATTATTGCCACTATAACTCCACCTTCAGGAAAATATTTTATGGCTATTCTCTTAATAGCAATGTATGTACATATTGCATTTTATATGTAACCAACTTCACTTGATTCTCAAGCTAAGTACATAAATGTATGAATATTTATTCACCTTGAATATTTCCCTTAAGAGAAACATGTTGCCATGAGCACATTTGGAATGGTCACAAATAGAACCATGTGGAATTCAAAGTAAAGTGGAGGCTAAAGACAACCAATGACAGAATTGTCTTTTAATTGGGAAGTGATCATTTCCAAATGATCACAAAGACAACTCTTAAGTTTGTCAAATGTGTGGTTACATAAATATCGTACATATGATTACCAAACCCTCAAACATATGGTCAAACCACACCATGCGTTTATTAAAAGGCAAATAAGTTCATTGGGGTATTTGAAAATTTGCAAACATACGACCAAAAACTATTCTGGTAAATGATGTTCTCGAATCTTCATCAGAAGGAGAACCAAAAATATAGTGCAATAAAAGAATGATCAATTCGTTTGCGCCTATGATATGTTTGCATAATTCTTTTTTCAGTAATATGGGAGACCTCATGTAATATCTCGATTATTCTAAAAATATTGTTTGCCTATAGTTGTACTACTACATGTAGTATAAATGTCCAATATCCTATTTCTTGGACATTATATTTGATAAATTTTGAATGTATGAATCGATTCATACTCAGTTTTGTTGCGTGAAAAATAATTTTCTAAATCTTACAAAATATTTGGCTTTAAGCCTTACAATCCTGGTTTGGGGTTGATTAGAAAATTATTGACAATTCTATTGGTCACAACTTAACAAGTTGCAAAATTTCCCAAATCATCAGATTTTATGTGCACCACATGTGCCATAGGGGAAATTAATTTAAGGAACTCTCACCTTACAATTCTAAATGAGTCAACTCATTCTTCCTTGAACACATTCAGAAGATGTGTGGATTACTCAACCATTATGTGGTATTATATAAATACTTCATGGTACTCAGGGAAACATTTATAAAATGATTTCAAGTGTGTCTCTTCTCACACAAAACCATGAATGATATAACTAAATTAATTGCTCAAATTCGCAAAGTAAGAGCAAGTTATCCTAAACAAGGGATAAATCCATTCGAATGGACAACTTCGTTGAACTCATTCCACAAGCAATGTCTGATTATACATAATACTTTATGTACATACCCAGAATGGTTTAGTTAAATATCTTATCAAAGATAGTGAAATTAATAATATGACCAAACTTATAGAATTGTAATTTACAAGCCTCATGCTAGACAAATACGACATTACACACCGTAAGTATGATATAAATCATACCAACTACATAGCATACTATTTTCCCTTGTAGTAATTACGTGGAAATCAACAAAATATTTCCTATCTGCGATAATTTGGTTACATACCGATATCACCACTCCAGCATACATCAATGGGCTCTCACAAAAAAAATAGGGATCTATGTGAGGAATAAAAATTTATTCGTCCATCAAAATTATTCATAGCCCGTATGCTGATTGCATCAGCAATAAGGACATTTCTCACATTAGGGGGAGATAAGTACCACAAAGAATGCCAAGAAATAAATTAGAAATAGTATTCACATTCAGTCCTTATATCCGCGTACTCAAAGAATCTGAACAAGAAGTTTAGAATCACATATTTGCAACACATTGCAAATCTGCCACATACATTTACTGATGACAAAGGTGTTACTCAATTATATTCCTGTAGTAAAGTGTTAGAAAGCGTGGAAATAGATGATAAACCACTCTTCTCCCAAAATGAGAGCAAGAGGGGGAGAAATCTGACCACACGAGATATAATCTCGCATATGCTTCCGCGGAAATAGAGGAAATCAAATCCTCAACCAGTAAATGTAATTCAACATCAAGTTGAAAGAACACCTCACTGGATGCTCATCATCCAAAGCCCGACATAAATGTGCACAAATTTTTTCGTGTCGGGACATCGAAACACCTTGACTCCATTGTTGTAGGAAATCACAAGGAGTTAAAAGGAATAAATACATTTCCACAAATTTCATTGATTCCTCCAGAATCATATAACATAAGTCTACATTTGTCGACATATATTTCTTCTGAAAATTGCTAAAACCTTTTGGGCCCTGAACCAAAATCCATGGTAGAGTGCCTCTTGTACTCATATTGGTTCACATAAAAGGAAGCAAGTAATGAAGAATAACATTCGCTCATCAAAGAGTGGTATTTACCATACTAATACATACTCTTCATAAGTATCTTCCATATGGAATACTAAAAACTTCTCATTCATAGACAAAGTCAATGAGGTGGTGAAAAAGTGAGGCTTGTAGCAAAAGGGTTCACGCAGAGACCCGACATCAAATTATGATGTTACATACACTCCTGGTATGAGTGGAATTAAGTTTTGATAATAAATATCATTGGCAGTACAAATAATATTATCCATGCAGTTAATGGATGCAGTAACTACATACTCATATGAGTTACTCGTTTTGGAAATTTATAACGAAGTCCCTGATGGGCTTACAATTCCAATTCCAAAATAAATCGCAACATATTTGTGTAAAATTTCAGAAGTCACTCTATGGCTCAAAAATGTCGAAAATCATATGGTACTACCGACTAAATGATTTTCTTCTTCCGAAGGATTAATCAATGATGATTGTTTATGTGTTAACAAAGGAATACCAAATTTGAATTCCTTATATCACCTCAGTGTATATTGATGATTTCATCATCAATATCTGTACAAGACCTAAACATACATAAAATCATCTCAAGACGAAAAATTTGGATTCAACCAAATTTGGCTTAAGTTTACAACTTGAGCATTCTATCAAGAATGCGTATCAGTCTACATATATCCAAAACATATACGAGAAGTTCAATGTGGATATATCACAACAAAAAAAGACATGTATGGTCATACTACCTTTGACAAGGTACAAATCCATTCATACCTAGGGGTGATAATGAAGTGATACTAGGACCTGAAGTTCTATATTTCATTAATGTCAAAGCACTCGTATACTTGCAAACTACGTCAGGCCTGACACTATATTTGCTATCTTTATTCGGACTGCAACTCCCAACAAAAGGTATATGGTTGATATAAGTATTGTCATCTTATATCTAAAGATTACAGTAAATCTTGGATATTTTCATCAGGAAATAGAAGATATGACCATGATATTGGCTTTTTATTTGATCCCAATGACGCCATATCAATGACTGAATTTGCTGGAATAGCCTTCACATGGAAGTCATATAAATGGATTTTAATGGTTATTTCCACTTATCATTCTGACATAATTGCTTTATCCTAAAGCATTGCAAAAATATGTATGGCTTGGCAGAATGATTAACCACACTCAAAATCGTGTGGTTGAGATTCATCAGAATCACATAACTTGATTTATCAAGATATTTCCACTTGTGTTACTCAATACCTACAGGTTATATGAAGAGCAATGTCATAAATCACATTGCTCAGAAATTACTTATCCTCATGGATTATAGAAAGTTGAGCAAAATAATTTGCAAACAAAATATTGTGATAATCCAACAGATTATACACAATCTCATGTTCATGTCAATGGCATTGGTATGTGACATCCTCCATATCTGCAAAGTTCAGGGGGAGTAATCTCCCAGACTATAACCTATTAACAATCATCAGATTGCACATATTGTACTCTTTTTCTCTTGATGAGTTTTTCCATAATGGTTTCTCATAAAGGTTTTTAACGAGATAATATAAACACAAGTGTCTTTATATGCCATATCATTTTCTCCTTGTATTTTTCTCACTGGGTTTCAAAGGAGTTTTCAATGGCATGTACGATTGTACTATTTTCCCTTATGAGTTTTCTCTCAAGTTTCTCATAATGGTTTTTAGTGAGGTAATATATTCTCAAAGATCATATGTCATACTTTCTATTTTCCCTACCGGGGTTTTTAAAGGAAGTACTCAAGACATATTAATTGTTCTCTAAACTTATCAATGAGTTTTCTCCTTGTTCAAAGGTTTTCTCATATGAGTTATCAAGAAACAATGATCATCATATGTTGCATCATTTTCTCCTTATTTTTCCCATTGGGTTTGAAGGAGTTTTAGCAACATATCTACTCTATTCTCATATTTTTCCCACAGGATTTTTGGGCGAGACTCTCAAGATTATCTGGAAGATTTCTCAAGATGGAAGACCTATATGTAAGAAGTTTTCAATAATAAAACATTTAAGGAGCGGTGTTGTACACGGGGGAGTGTTAGAAATTAATTAGTACATTAATTCAGGGGATGTGTCCAACCCCGAACAGTCGTGTCTCCTCTCTCTCTATTGCCACCAGGCACCTATTCTGAAGGGATGCCTCCAAACAAACACCTCTTTTTCGCACCTCTTCCAAATATATATATACTTAAGAATCAATAGAAACATGACTAATCGTCCATTCACTTTCATTCAATCTCGTTTTCGTTTAACAGTTTAGCAACAGATTTGTAAGCTTGTGACTTAAGCAAACTAAAACAGTAGTGGAATATTCATACATGCACAAACAAGATTTCTTTGGTAAACAGGGATTCAGCGACGATAAATAAACAAATTTAAAAAACAAGAGGAACGAACCATCGTGCAAAAATGAGGAACTGGAGCGATTCTTTGTGGGTTGCACCAGATGTCGGTTGCAGTAGGATGAGAATGTATGATTTGCACAAATAAATAAATTGGGCCAAGCTTTCTCTTTACTAGGGATCAGAGAAGAGTCACACGATGAGAATTGTCACAATGTCAAGATCAGGAATTCCTACAGAAGTCGATGCTGTTCAAGTTGCATATTTTCTTGTATGAAACAAGGTTTCAGAAAAATGCAGTTTACTGGCCAACTGCCGACAGTGCGAATCGGAGTAAAAAACAGAACAGGGACAAACACATCAAGCGCCTAGAGGCTGGATTTCGCTACTCTGGGGAACAAACCAGCAGTGTTCTTCCAGTTCTATACACCATAAGAATTAACTTCAGCTGTCACTCAATTTCTCTTCCTTCTAGAATCAGACATGGTGGTTTTACTGAGATTGGAATTAACTTGCCATTGCAGCTAAACGAAACGATAGGAGTTACAACTAGAAGTTGGATCTCACTAGACAAACTAGAAGTTGGAAGCACGACTACAGAGAAAAGCAGGAAGCAGCAGAGTCAGGTGAGCCGGCGCGCCGATGGCGCTCAGCCGCCGAAGCCGTAGAGGGTGCGGCCCTGGCGCTTGAGGGCGTAGACGACGTCCATGGCGGTGACGGTCTTGCGGCGGGCGTGCTCGGTGTAGGTGACGGCGTCGCGGATGACGTTCTCGAGGAAGATCTTGAGCACACCGCGGGTCTCCTCGTAGATGAGCCCGGAGATACGCTTCACGCCGCCCCTCCTCGCGAGCCTCCGGATCGCCGGCTTGGTGATGCCCTGGATGTTGTCGCGGAGCACCTTCCGGTGGCGCTTGGCGCCGCCCTTGCCGAGCCCCTTGCCGCCCTTGCCACGCCCAGACATCGTCGGAGAGGAGGTGGAAGCTGCCTAGCAGGAGAGATTTGGAGCCGCTGTGGAGTTTGGTGAGGAGGCGATGAGGATTTCGGGCGAGATTTATAGGCGAGCGTGGGATTCGGGAGGCGGGGGGGCGGGATGCTGGTTTGGGGCTTGAGCGGGAGGATTTCGATTTTCACGGGCTGGGTTTCGTTGGAAGGGTTCGTTTCAGACGTCGGATTGGGGATCGCCGAGCTGGAGGGGGTAGGGATCCGTGGGAGGGGGCTTGGTTGACGTCGGATGCGAGATGGATGGCCCTGGATTCGGAACTGGGTTCGGCGCGGATCGGTGACGTGCCTACAGTCTGTTGTGTTAGCTAAACGTGGCTACAGTGGTGGAGACTGGGCAACACCGTTCGTGTTGGGGCTGCTTCGACGGGCCTCATGGCCCGATACAATATTTTTCTCTCTTCCAATCCAAATTCCTTTTGCGGTGGAAACTCGTTTTCCTTGATCTTTTCATTTAGTCGGGAATTAAAATATTTTATATGGGTTTTGAAACATAGTTGTCGGAGTTAAATTCGGTAGATTCCTTGGTATGGTATTGAGTTAGACGATTTGACGCGATGTTAAGTGGACCAAGGTTTCCATTCAGGTTAGGACTCTTGTGAAGAAGATAATACACTATTCTTTGTTATTTATTTATTGCGTTGAACATGTATAAAATACCGAGGATTCTGAACTTTTTAATGTTGGCCTTTGACTTATACTCCCTCTGTACCTAAATAATTGTAGTTGGGCAGAACTAGTCTAGTTCTGCCCAACTACAATTATTTAGGTACAGAGGGAGTACAAGAGACCTAAGATTACAAAAGTTTTTGTCTGCTATGTCCGTGGAGGGATACAAAGTTTTCATTAACGTCAAGGCTTCTTGAATCTTCTTCATAGAGCGCCATAGGTTGTTTAAGATGGTACATGTCGTGGATGTTTGAGAAGAAAACAATGAATGATCGTTTTTATCGTACTCGACTTGACCGTGTGTTAGTGAGCTCACACTGGATCCTACTCTCTCGGATAGCAACAGTTTTCCACGAGACATGTATCGCAGACAATTGTCCCATCCATATGCGCTGGAAACTTTTGACGTAACTGGCTGAGTTCAAAAGTTGTTTAGATACAAGATGTTCTCGGAGTGGCATGACGAGTTTTAAGGATCTCTAAAGCACCAATGGCTCAATCTCAATTAGGTTGGTCACAAAGGAAAATATTATATGTTAGTATCATATATATGGCTCAATCCACATGCGCATGAGTGAGTCCACATGTCTACTGTCAATGTACAACTTGTGCAAGGCCATGGTGGCAGTGTTTGGCCCTTAGTACTTGATGCAGCCAAATGTCGCTAATACAGAAAGGCTATTGGCGATCAACGTCGATAGAGGCTTTCGAGGCATGCTTGGCAGCATAGATTGTATGCACTCGAAATGGAAGAACTATCCATTTGTTGGCACGGCTAGTACAAGAGGCAGTTGAGAGCGTGCACTCGCATATTAGAAGAGGTGGCTTCGCAAGATCTTTGGATGTGGCATTCTTTCTTCGGCATGGCAGGTTCTCACAATGATATTAACGTGTTGCAGCATTCTCCAGTCTTCGCAAGGCTTGCAGAAGGCCACTCCCCACCCATCAACTTTGAGGTCAAAGGGCACCAGTACAACAAGGGATACTACCTAGCTCATGGTATATATCCATAGTGGTCAACTTTTGTGAAGACAAATCTCGAAACTCGAAGGTGAGAAGAGACAAAGATTTTCCCAAATGCAAGAGAGTGCTAGAAAGGATGTGGAGTGTGCTTTTCGTGTGCTTTGATCCCAACGGGGTATCATTCGAAACCCTGCACTAACATGGGATGAAGGTAAGCTTTGGGAGGTGATGACTACTTGTGTGATCATGCACAACATGATCGTCGAGGACGAGCGTGATAACAACATCTTCGACCAAGGATTTGATTTTCAAGGTGAAAATGTTGAGGCGCTACACCAAGAACCGACCACGTTTGAACAATTTACCAATTCCATCGTGAAATGCATGATTGGCACACTCATTTCGAGTTTCAAAATGACTTGGTTGAGCACATGTGGAATCACATTGGCAACCAATACATGTATTGGTTCATTATGTTTATTCAAGACAATTTTGATTTGGTTGTAAGACTATTTTATTTGAGACAATTTCAATTGGGTTGTAAAACTATTTTTATTTGAGACAATTTGGATGTGCAAACATTGATGAATATGAATATATGGGAATATTGGTCGTGATGGACAGGATGCGGCCAAAGGATGCGGCCGCGCGTTGGGAGCATGGCCACCACATCTCAGTAAAGGCCCGGACATGACACCATTGCCCTACCCAAACGGAAAAAATCCGGGCAAAACGGACAAAATCTAGAAAAATCACGTCATCCCCATCTTTCTTAGTTTCCCCCTTCATTCTCTCATCCAGAGGTGGACACTAGTAGAAAACACGGCTTTCGTCCTAGCGGGACCGGAGCAATAGTCCCAGTCGCATTACGAACCGGGACTAATGTGAGCATTAGTCACGGTTCGAATGGCTAGGATGCCGGACGGAGCTCGGTAGGCATTAGTCCCAGTTCGAATGAGACCTTTGGTCCCGGTTGGAAACACCAACCGGGATAAAGGGGTTTACCACCTTTAGTCCCTCTTGGTGTCTCCAACCGGGACTAAAGATCCTCCCTTTAGTCCGGTTGGAGCCACCAACCGGGACTAAAGGTCTCCTTTTTTGCGGCCCAAATTCCGTGCGGGAAGGGACCTTTAGTCTGTGTTGGTGGCTCCAACCGGGACTAAAGGTCTATTTTCTCTTTTCTGGCTTGTTTTGTTTTTCTAAACACGACAAATTATGTTTTTAGATTTGGAATCACTGTTAGAATATTTGTAGTTTTTGAATGAATCTTTTTCCTTTAAGTCACAAAAAATATATAATTTCTGTTTGTGCTAGTAGTTTTCAAATTTAAATAGTTTAAATTTGAATTCTTTGAAATTTGTGTGAATCACTACTTTGTGAATAACTTTACTTTTAAAATAGATTTTTGAGTGATTCCTTTTCCCGCTGTTTAATGTTAGTGCATTTTATCATTATATTAAATTTGGTAATTGTTAGGTTATTTTAAATGGGTGTTTTAATCAAAGATATATTTTGTTTAACTCTTTTAGTTTTATAACTCATAAAATCATTAAATGCATGAAAATAGCAAATGAAGTGAGAAAATGTTGAAAATAGATGTCATGTCTTTGAATGGTGCATATTGAACGTACAAAACTTCTAGAGTTAAATAAAGTTTTTAAAAAGAAATGTCTTTGTAACACATGAGTTTTCGTTTGAAACCCTCATATTTCGAAAAAGATTGTCGAGTTTGTACATGAAGTGCATCTAGTTTTTGCCCTTACCTTTTCAACTTTTTAGCACATGCTATGTGGGTGAAATGATGGTAACATGCCAAATTTCAGCCTTTTCAGAGCTCATTTGTAGTGATTTTCAATTTCACGGTCATTTAGCTTAAAAAATCATTAAATGCATGAAACATTGCAAATGAAGTGAGAAAGGTTTAAAAAATAATGACGTGGCTTTGAATAGTGAATATTGAAAAACCAAAAAGTGTGGAGTTAAAATAAGTTTGTAAAAAATGAAATATCTTTGTAAAACCTAAGTTTTCGTCCTAAATCTTAATACTTCGAAAGAGATTGTCGAGTTTGTACACAAAGTGCATCTAATTTTTGTCGCAACCTTGTCAACTTTTAAGCACACGCTATGTGGATGAAATGATGATATCATGCCAAGTTTCACCTTTTTTAGAGTTCATTTGTATTGTTTTTCAATTTCACGGTCATTTAGTTCAAAAAAGATTAATATATCAAAATGTTGAGCAGGAGAAACCAGTTCCTATGTGATACGTCTCCGTCGTATCTACTTTTCCAAACTCTTTTGCCCTAGTTTTGGACTCTAATTTGCATGATTTGAATGGAACTAACCCGGACTAACGTTGTTTTCAGCAGAATTGCCATGGTGTTGTTTTTGCAAAGAAATAAAATTTCTCGGAATGACCTGGAAATTTACAAGGATTTTTTATGGAATATATAAAAAATACTAGCGCAAAAACCAAACGGAGGAGTGGAGCGAGGAGCCCACAAGCCCACCACGCGCAGGCCCCCCTCGCGCACCTAGCAAGCTTGTGGGGCCCTCAGAGCTCCACGCCTCCAACTTTAGCTCTATTTAGCCCTTTCGTGCGGAAAAAAAATCGAGGAGAAGAGTTCATCGCGTTTTACGACACGGAGGCGCCACCACCACCTGTTCTTCCTCTAGAGGGCAGATCTGGAATTCGTTCTGGGCTCCGGAGAGGGGAGATCGTTGCCATCGTCATCACCAACCTTCCTACATCACCAATTCCATGATGTTCTTCATCGTTCGTGAGTAATCTCATCGTAGGCTTGCTCGACGATGATGGATAGGATGAGATCTATCATGTAATCGAGTTAGTTTTGATGGGGATTGATACCTAGTATCCACTATGTTCTGAGATTGATGTTGCTACTACTTGCCATGCTCAATGCTTGTCACTAGGGCCCGAGTGCCATGGTTTCAGATCTGAACCTATTATGTTCTCGTCAATATATGTGTGTTCTCGATCCTATCTTGGAAGTTGTAGTCACCTACTATGTGTTATGACCCGACAACCCGAAGTGACAATAGCCGGAACCACTCCCGGAGATGACCATAGTATGAGGAGTTCATGTATTCACTAAGTGCTAATGCTTTGTTCCAGTTCTCTATTAAAAGGAGAACCTTAATATCTCGTAGTTTCCATTAGAACCCCGCTGCCACGGGAGGGATGGACAATAGATGTCATGCAAGTTCTTTTCCCTAAGCACGTATGACTACATACGGAATACATGCCTACATTACATTGACGAACTGGAGCTAGTTACATATCTCTCTGTGTTATAACTGTTGCATGATGAATATCATCTGGCATAATTATCCATCACCGATCCAATGCCTACGAGTTTTTCCTACTGGTCCTTGATTCGTTACTTTGTCGTTGTTGCTGTCGCTGCTGCTACTGTTACTTTGCCGCTACTGCTGTCACTGCTGCTACTGTTACCGCTATTGTTGTCACTCCTGCTACTATTACCGTTGCTACTGTTGTTATCACTACTTTGCTACCGATACTTTGCTGCAGATACTAAGTCTTTCAGGTGTGGTTGAATTGACAACTCAACTGCTAATACTCGAGAATATTCTTTGGCTTCCCCTTGTGTCGAATCAACAAATTTGGGTTGAATACTCTACCCTCAAAAACGGTTGCGATCCCCTATACTTGTGGGTTATCAAGACTATTTTCTGACGTCGTTGCCGGGGAAGCATAGCTCTATTCTCGGAGTCACTTGGGATTTATGTGTGCTGATCACTATGAGGAATCCGAGAGATCCAAAAACTAAAGTCTTGCCCTCAACTACGAGGACAGGTAAGGAACTGCCATCTAGCTCTGCACTTGATTCACCTTCAGTTATGAGTAAGTTTGCGACACCACCTCCTGCTAGAAATTTTGATGTGTCGCATGTGTGACATCCCCGGATTAGGCTATAGTAATCCCGGTAATTGAACTACAGTACAACTATGCAAAGTATGCCACGTCACCGTGTTTCCTATCATTGATCTCGCGATTGTTTGAGGCAGTTCGAATTTAAGACCTAAGTTGAAAATGAAATGAGAAAAGTTATAGGGTTGAAATAAAAATGTCGGGGGAGTTATATAAAAATTTCCCTAATGAATTATATAACTGAACCGGGCTTCTTAAGACTTATTTCAATAACCATATAATTAAAACAGAAAGCTATATATATTTATATATAAAAAATAGAATAGAATAAAATATTAAATAAATATAATAAATGGTAAGAGCATAATAATAATAATAATAATAAAGATAAAAAAATGAAAGAAACAACAACAACAGAAAGGGACCACCCCCCCCGGGCCAGCTGGGCGTGGTGGCCCAGCTAGCCACCACCCACCAGCCCAACAGGGGGGCCGAACCCTAGCGAGCGACCCCCTGATCCCTCCCCTCGCCCCCCTGGGCGCGGCCGCCAGTTTCCCCCCGCTCCCCCTGGTCTCCCGAGACCCCCACCACCCAGGCCCCCCGCACAGGTCCCCCACCCCCACCGACACCTCTCTCTCTCTCTCTCGTCACCCCCCACGACACCCCACGAGCTCCCAGCCCCTGCGCACTCCCTCCCAGATCGCCCCACAAGCCCCAACCCCTCGTTCCCCATCCACCTCGCCCCTCCCCTGCTACTCCTCCCACCGGCGACCGAGCCGAGCGCCGGCTCGCCCCCCACCTATCCCACGAGCCCCCTTCCCTCTCATCCCGTCGCCCCTCCATCCCCCATCGAGAGCCCCCTCGCGAGCACTACCCCCCATCTCGCCGACGACCTCCCCATCCCCGTGAGCCCCATCTCCGGCGGACCTAACCTCCCCGGTGGCCGCCCCTCCCCACCGGTGCCTCGGTTGGGCCCCCCATCGGCCACGGTGGCCCCGTCACCGGGCCCCTCCCCGCCGGTCCTCCTTCGGTCCACCGCGACCCCCGCGCCACCGACGGTAACCGCCACCTCGGGCTCCTCCTCGCCGGCACGCACCATCGGCCCCCTCGTCATCCTCCACAATGGACGACCCCGAGCCTCGACGCCCCGTTCCCCAGCAACGTCGGTGAGCCCTTTTACGGGCTCCTCCCACCCTCTCCTTCCGTTTTCCGCCCCGGTTCCATTCCGGAAGTTAGTTTCTCTTTCCGACGTCGTTGAGGTCTCGTAGGTGTAGTGGAGATTTGCCCCCTTCCTCTCTGTTGAGAGATGAAGTTGAGAGATGAACAGAGAGATGCCAGAGATGAGAGTTAGAAAGAAATAAAAACAAGTGATGTATTCCGTATGTATGTATGTATGTATTTGATGCCCGTATTTATGTATGTATTTGCGTATATAGGTATGTGGAGGAATACGATACTTGTATGGTTATGTATCTGTGAATAAAAATATGTTTTTGGCCTAAAGCCACTTACCGGTGGGGCCAACGCACCCCGCTGTCTATGACAGGGGGGCCCCACAACCTCTTTTAAAGAAAAGTGAAAATTAAAATATAAAAATAAAAATAATGTTTTTATTAAATAAATAAATAGATATATTAGTTAATTAATTAATTAGAATATGACACGTGGGTCCCCCACTAAATTAATCTAATTAATTAATATTTAATCTTAATTAAAACTTGTGCCCATGACGTTCGGGACCCGCTGGTTAGTTGACCAATCAACTGTGATGTCAACACTAACATCATGCTGATGTCATAATAGCTTTTTATTAAATTATTTAAATCTGTTTTTAATTCCTAATTGTTGAATAAAACTTTAAAAATTAATATTAAATAATCCGTAAGTCAGATCAAAATATTTTCAACATGAAAGTTGATCAAGAGAACGAGACAAACCCGGATACACGGTCCATTTGTGTGTCACGCGTTCCTAGCATAGCAAACATGGAACATTTCCATCGTTTCCAGTATGACCGGTAGTAGCCCGAGACCCGGAAAATATCGTCAGATATTCTTCCGACCAATCTATGACGGATGTTGCTGCGTTAGCTCATGTCTAGCCTGCATCTTGCCATGTCATGCTTTGTGTTGCACCGTTGCTATTATTTATTGTTTCTTCCCCCTCTTCTTACCGGTAGACCCCGAGACTGACGCTGCTGCCGGGTACATCTACAACCCTGCCGATCAGTCCTTTGTCGCAGAGCAGCAAGGCAAGCAAACCCCCCCTTGATCATTTCTATATCGCCTATGTCTTTCTTCCTACTGCTTGCATTAGTATTTTGCTACTGTTGTAGTTAGCTCCTCTATCTGATGCATAGCCTATTTTTGATGAACTGCTACTTTCAGTCCTGTACTTTAAATCTGCTTAGTATAGGTGGAGCAGTCATCCCCTCTGACCCCGTAGTTCAGTTGCCCCGCTTGTTTTCATATCTCGATCTCTGATCGACGAGCCAGACCCGACACAGTACATACACCCCCTTCGTTGTACGAGGCTACAGAGATACTATCGGGTACCGAGGGTGACACCTCGCTAAGTACTCCTGATGATATCTCTGTAGTATAGCTAGTCGGTCGTGGTTATCGAGGGTGATTCCTCTTTCACCATTCCCGACGATGCCCCTGTCGTGCAACCCCTCAAGTGTGGGACCCCCGAGGGTGATTCCTCTAAGCCCACCTTGACGGGTACATCGTTCGGAATCCAACGAGGGTGATACCTCGGATTCCCCCCGATGTTACAACCACTCAGTTACTCGACCATGTTACTGGGATCCTTGGTGATTAGTTGTAAGACGGATGGATTCCCGTTAGACTGTGTTGATGGCCTAATTAAAATGTTAATGGATTTGGGTATTTGATCTGGGTTGGTCGGAGACCTTTTCGCACTAACCGGCTACGCGGGAAGAATTATGGGTACTCGGCGTTGCGGTATCAGCCAAAGCTTTTCAGATGTCAGCAATCATAGTGGCGCGCGCCCGAGTGGTCCTGAGATGCATTGCGCTTGTGATTAAGGGATGCTAGGACCGACGTCGGCCGCCCTCGCATCGTGCAGGAGCGCGGAGGGGAACTGGGCCCATGAACCCTTTGCGCTTAGGATTTAGAGAGGCGACTGACCTCTCTGATTAGTCTTAGGTGGGGCTGCGACGTGTCGATATTCCGAGGCCGGGCAGGACCCAGAAAAGTATGTCCGGCCAGAGTGTTATCGAGCGTGACGGGACATGTGGTGCACCCCTGCAGGGATGAAAATTAACTATTTGGATAGCCGTGTCCACGGTTACAGGACGACTTGGAGTTGTGCCCCGATCTTATACAACTACAATTGTTACTTAACTGGAATTAGTTTGCCTCGGGATTGCTTCCTCGCAGGGAGTCGAGGGAGGATCTTTAGGCGTGACCTCACTTTATTATTGTTGTAACAATATGACTATTATTGTTTTACCCCTGTTCTACTCTCGTCTATTGCTGCAAGACCCTGAAGATGCTAGTCTTCGATAGGACTAGGCCTTCTCTCTCTATTCTCGCATTGCTGCAGTCAGTCCACATATAACACCCCCCTTCTTTGATGCTGATGCATATTTAGAATAGTTCTGATGTAAGACTTACGAGTACTTTGGATGAGTACTCACCGCTGCTTTGCTCCCCCCCTTGTCCCCTTGATCCGTTTGCTGCGACCAGATGACGGAGCCCAGGAGTGGAGTTTCCTGCCGATGTCTGCCATCCCGATGGTGTCTTCTTCGTGGAGGCCGTTGATGATCAGGAGTAGTTAGGAGGTTCCTAGGCAAGAGGCCTCGCCTCGTTCGATCGATGTATCTTTTGTGCTAGCCTTCTCTAAGGCACCCCATGTTTTATGTCTGTACCCAAATATTTGTTGCTTTCGCTGACTCGTGTGTTTATCGAGCTTCCGTATTCTAGCCCTCGAGGCCCCTGACTTGTAATATGAAGCTGATGTTATTTTATTTGTGTCTAGAGTTGTGTTGTGATATCTTCCCGTGAGTCCTTGGGTTTGATCGTACGCATTTGCGTGTATGATTGGCGTACGATTGAACCGAGGGCGTCACAAGTTGGTATCAGAGTCGAATGCCTGTAGGTAGCCCCCTTTCCAACTCCTTGGCCGAAGTTGAGTTTAGTGTTTGAAGAACTTTACTAACACTCATGTTGTGGCTTACGGGCCCACATCTCAATTGGGTGGTATTAGTATCTTTTACTCCTTTCCTATACTCTGGGCTCTACTCTCTCTTCTCTTTTGGGTTAAAGCTTTTGCTAACTCTAACTCTAGGTTCTCGTAACTAATTCCTCTGGAGAGCCCGTCAGTCCAGTCGATGGCTTGATTTCTTAGAAGACTCTGAAGTTACTCTCCGATGTTCTCTCGAGAGCTGATGCTCATCGCTTGTGCGGTTTCCCTTCCTCCGTCAACCCCTATGGATGGCGACATACATATGTCGTCTAAACTTTATTTTCCAATTGCTCTTGTTTTTACGAGATGCAACGAATTATGTTATCAGGGAGTCGTCCGTCATTAGTTGTCATGGGTTTTGAAAGTTCTTCGAATTACTATTCGATCTTTCGGAATCTGCAGTAGCCTATTGTTTTTGACCTTTCTCACCTGCTTGTCTTATGGTTAAATCCATATGTCTAGCAGCATTCATTAAAATCCTTTGTGATTTTCCTGTGATCTTATTGATTCTACCTTTGTGTGAATGCACACAATCATCTGTTGTGACTCATAAATTATCTGCCGGCTCAGACGTCCTTCCAGACCGAGCTGGTTCTCGACAAATCAATTTTTGGTTGGTTGTCCATCTAAGTCCATTCAACCTACTTGTATTTGATCGGAGCGTTTGATTATGATACTCCAACCTGGAAATCATAATTCCTTTGGTGATTAAGTATCGATATTTTTCAGATGTTCTATAACCCGATGCATCGTGTCCTATCTCCCTCTGACTGAGTACCGATACTCACATCAGATCATTTGTGGATTGCCAGACTCATTCTGAGTTATTATCCGACGGCATCCTTTGCCTTAGAAAATTCTTGTGATTGCTTCCCCTGACACATGATGCCATTGGTAAGTTTTGTCTTCTCCCTTTGATAAGTTGTACCATACGATTTGTCAGCCATGCCCTTCAAGCATGTGTTAATTACTCTTGAAGTTTGTGGTATATGTTCCTAAGATGCCCCGATGGGTTGAACCTATGCCTTCCTAAATCAATATGACCCGAAGAGTTTTCTCGAGTCTTACTCTTCTGGTGTTATGCCGGTTATTGTTTCAAAGCTACAACCGATCAAAAGCGAGGAATACATGGCAGGTGATGCATTGATGAAGTGGGAGTCGACCTTGAACTCTGTGTTCATGCCCATGGAAACTACGTTGATCCTACCGTAGGAACTTCTCGTATCAATAATCATTCATTCTGTGGTTTGAATCTGGTATCGGTGATCTTGTCCTTTGCAATCATGGTTCCGACCATGTTGTCCTACCTTGATTTCGTTCTCGGACGAGTTAAAGTACTTGTCTTCTTCAGATCAACACGCCGGTCCAAACCTTAAAGTTGATCTACCTCCGAGTATTATTCCTTGTAGCTCGAGGATATCGCGGAGCTATGGAACTTCTTGTGAGCTCCTCATCAACTATGATATTTTGCTTAATTCTAGTTGCCTCGTGTTTTAGTTGTTGGACATGCGAGTACATCGATAACTGAATCGAGTACGCATTGCGATTCTACATTTTTTAGTAATATTCCTTGTTTACAAGTTTGTACTGGATCTTGTCATTCCAAGCTGTTAAGCTACATCATCACCGTCATGTTTGAGCTCGACCATGCTATCTATACCCTTCATCCCTGAAACACAATTCCAACTGTGCGTTAAGCTTGCATCGAGCTTTCCACATCATATTGGTTGTCTTGAAAGGCAATCTCAATTCTAAGCTAGCAGTCTTATTTGTGTTTCCGACAACCTCTTGCTTCATCATTCTCTTGCTTGATGTCGTTGCTGAATGATTACATCTTCATGAAGCTTCTCGACAAATGTGTCGTGATCATCATCAGCATTCTGAGCTCTTGTAGGGTATCAATCGAATGCATGTTGAGAAATACCATCCCTTCCCCTCAATGAATTGTATTATCATCGACATCCTTGTTGCCTTCCCTCCAACACAAACGTGTTCATGTTTTGTGTTGTCCTTTAAAGTTCCTTGCTATTTAGCTTATGTTATCTTCTACCTTGGAGTATTACGATCTTTTATGTCAAGGATGTCGTGAAACTTGCACACGTCTTAAGAATTCTTGATATAGTAATACTTCTCGCCATCACCATTCAATTCTTGGTCCCGTGTTGTTTCTAACCGGTATACCGACAAGTGAACTCTGATGTGTGATTCCAATACTTCTGGCAACCCTATTGCCTTGAGGTTAACAACTGATTGTCTCAATTTTAGTGTGTTGGGTGATGACTCATCATTTTTTACATTGGTTGTACTACTCCGTCCGTATTCCCGGGTGCACCCTTTGACCAATGTTTGATTGATGTTGATCCATCGAACATGCGACATTATATCATTTGACTTGACAAATGCTATCTCCTTGATATTATAAATTTTGAAAATTCGTCTCTGTCAAAATCTTGAGGGATTGTTGTTGAGCCCATCGGCCGCACCCTCAAATTCTCCAAGGTTCGTGATGAAGCTCTTGAAAACATTATCCTTATGCCTAGCTCATGAAGGATATGTTTGATAGAAGAAGTGTTTATCCCAAAGTTCACGTGCACTCTTTCCACCGTGAATATGTGTTTATCGAGCTTCCGTATTCTAGCCCTCGAGGCCCCTGGCTTGTAATATGAAGCTGATGTTATTTTATTTGTGTCTAGAGTTGTGTTGTGATATCTTCCCGTGAGTCCTTGGGTTTGATCGTACACATTTGCGTGTATGATTAGCGTACGATTAAACTGAGGGCGTCACATCATGTGCTTGATGGTGCTACTTCTGCTGTCCATGATGCTTGTGATGATGCTTTGCTTGATACTGCTTTGCCACTAGGTGCATTCCTTGATGCATAAATTGCTAGAGTTGCTGCTGAATGTGATGATACTTTTGAAACTGCTGAGATTATTGAAGTAGCACCTCTATTTCACCTGTTAGAACTAGCTCTCCTAGATATGAATTGCCTGATATACCTGAGGGTTATGTTATGGAGGGGGAGACAGCTGAGGACTTTCTTGAGTGTAAGGATAGCTATGATCTTGAGAAATTTATGCGCAAGTGGAAAGAAAAATCTTTGAACGCTAGGATGAAATACGACCCGAAGTTTGCTACTTCGCCTATCTTTGTGACCGATAAGGATTATGAATTCTCTGTCGACCCTGAGTTAATCACTTCGATAGAATCTGATCCTTTTCATGGTTATGAGTCTGAAACGGTTGTAGCACATCTTACTAAGTTGCACGATATAGCCACCCTATTCACGAGTGAGGAAAAGATCCGCCACTACTATATCCTTAAGCTGTTTCCTTTCTCGCTAAAGGATGATGCTAAGACTTGGTTCACTTCTCTTGCTCCTCGTTGTGTGCGTAGTCCCGAGGATATGATCTATTACTTCTCTGGGAAATATTCTCCTGCCCATAAGAAGCAAGCTGCCTTGCAGGAAATATACAACTTTGCGCAAGTTGAAGAAGAGAGTCTCCCACAAGCTTGGGGGAGGCTTGTCCAGCTACTGAATGCTTTGCCCGATCACCCTCTTGAGAAGAATGAAATACTTGATATCTTCTATAATGGACTAACCGATGCTTCTAAGGACCACCTAGATAGTTGTGTTGGTTGTGTTTTCAGGGAACGAACCGTAGAACAAGCTGAGATCCTATTGAATAATATCTTGTGCAATGAGAATGCTTGGACTATTCCCGAACCACCTCCGAAGCTAACTCCGAAGAAAATAGGTATTCTATTCCTCAGTCCTGAAGATATGCAAGAAGCTAAGAAATCTATGAAAGAGAAAGACATTAAATCTGAAGATGTCAAAAATCTACCACCTATCGAAGAGATCCATGGTCTTGATAACCCGACACAGGTAGTAGAGGTAAATTCTCCTCGTAGATTCAATGAGAGTGATATTCCTTTTGATAAACCTGCTAGCTTATGCTTACATGAATTTGATAACTTTGTTGCCAAACAACAAAGTTTCAATAATTATGTTAGCAGACAACTGGAATAGAATGCTCGTATGCTTAGTCATTTAAGTGCTTGTGTGGACAGAAACGTCAATGATCTTAAGTTGTTGAGTAAACATGCCTCTATGGTTACTACTCAAGTAGAACAAGCACTTAAGGCTCAAAATGACTTGCTCAATGAGTTGAATGACAATTCTGTCAGAGTTATCACTAGAGGCGGTAGAATGACCAAGGAACCTTTGTATCCTGAGGGTCATCCTAAGAGAATTGAACAAGATTCTCAAGGTGTTAGCACCGAGGCACCTAGTCTTCCTAGAAAGAAAAAGAGAGATGATAGGAACTTGCAGGCTAGCAACCCCGTTGCTGTTACACCCGAGAGTCCAAAAGATGTCTCTGTTTCTGATGCTGAAATGCAATCTGGTGATGAACATGAGCCTAATGATAATATCGAAAGTGGTGCTCATGAAGATGCTCAATCTAGCAACGATAAGGATGTGGAGATTGAACTCGTTGGTCTTGAAAACCCACAGCCTAAGAATAGGAGATACGATAAGAACGACTTCATTGCTAGGAAGCATGGTAAAGAAAGGGAACCATGGGTTCAGAAACCCATGCCCTTTCCCCCCAAACCATCCAAGAAAAAGGATGATGAGGATTTTGAGCGCTTTGTTGAAATGATTAGACATGTCTTTCTGCAAATGCGTTTGATAGATATGCTCAAAATGTCTCCTTATGCTAAGTACATGAAGGATATTGTTACTAATAAGAGGAGGATACATGAGGTTGATATTTCCACCATGCTCGCTAATTATACCTTCAAGGGTGGAACTCCTAAGAAACTAGATGAACCCGGAGTGCCCACTATACCTTGCTCCATTAAAGGAAACTATGTTAGAACTGCTTTATGCGACCTTGGAGCCGGTGTTAGTGTTATGCCTCTCTCTCTTTATCATAGACTTGAACTGGTTAAGTTGACACCCATTGAAATCTCTCTGCAAATGGCCGACAAATCAACTGTTTTCCCTATCAACATTTGCGAGGATGTGTCTGTTGTGGTTGCTAATGTCACTATCTTAACAGACTTTGTTATTCTGGATATTCCCGAGGATGATGCCATGGCGGTCATCCTTGGAAGACCCTTTTTAAACACTGCAGGGGCTATTATTGATTGTAACAAAGGCAATGTCACTTTTCATGTCAATGGAAATGTGCATAGGGTGCACTTTTCGAAGAAACAATATCGAGTACATTGCATCAATGCTATTGAAAAAACTTCATTGATTCTTATTGGGAGCTTTGAATGCCCTATACCTACTGTTAAGATGAAGTATGATTTGCTTGTTGGGGATATGCGCATCCCCATTGAGATAACCTAGTGACTATTCGAAAATTCTCCATTCTTACGCGATTCAAAAAAAGTTTGTCAAGGAGACTTGATCAACCTCATTGACGGATTTCTTTTGATGACCATGATGGATGAATCTGAGAGTCACACCCCTCTGTTCCAAACCTTTACCTTCGTTTTCTTAGAAGAAAAACGATAGATTTAGCTTTAGTTTTCCCTTTTTTCTGCTTCTTGCGTCCCGCAGAAAAGTGTCCCGAAAATAAAAGTTCTCCGAATGCCCTGAAAATCAAATATGATTTTTTCTGGAATTTTTGAAAAAATATGAGACGGAGAGCTAGTCAGGGGGATGCACCAGTGGGCCACAAGCCCTGGAGGCGCGGGCACCCCCTGGCCACGCCTACCAGGCTTGTGGGGCCCACGTGTCTCCCCTCCACTAATTCCAGCCCCATCTCCTTCTCCTACCTCCAGAAAAAATCATTCTACAGCTCAAATCCGTGTTCTTGCTCTTCTTGCTGCGATTTTTGATCTCCTTGTGCAAAGCCCCATTCACCAAACTGTTTTGGGGAAATTGTTCCTTGGTATGTGACTTCTCCATTGGTCCAATTAGTTTTTGCTCTAGTGCCTTATTTATTGCGTATTTTTGCTGCCTTGGTGACCCTGTTCTTGAGCTTTGCATGCTAATTTTAGCTGGTCCCAAGTAGTGTTGATGCGTGATATGGCCTCTAGGCACTTGCCAGAGTAGTTGCTATGAGTTTCGTTGAGCCTTGTTCACTTTTCCTTAGAGTCACTAAAAATTTCAGAAATTTTCACAGAAAGAAAAAGGAAAAGATGAGGAGGTTCTTAAGAGGCTATTCAAGCCGTGACCCCAAGGATGATGAAAATGAGAAGAAGAAACCCAAGTATCCGGTCCCCCGAGTTGCAGAAGTCCGAGCATGCGAGTGGCCAAGCGATGTGTTCTTACACGCCGCCGGACTTTATGAGGACTTTTACTACTTGGTGGAGAACGCATGCCTTACCACCTTCTTGAAGATAAGTGTCCGCAATACCTCCTCCTCACTAATATTTTCGTGCAAAGCTTTAACTTCTATCCAAGGAATATTCCTTCTATGGTTGAGTTCAAGTTATATGATATCCCCCAGCGCATGTCACTTCAGGATTTTTGCAATGTTTGCAAATTACCTTATGTTGGGGATATTTATGAACATCGTCCACGGGGCTTGGAGGCTTTCATAGATACTATTGCTGTAGGAGAGGAGAGAGGAGTGTCTTGCGCTAGAGCTGCTAGCATACATTTTCCCGTGCTTCGGTACTTCTCATTATTCGTGGGTAAATGTTTGATTGGCCGTGGGAAAGCTGGGGCCCTTAGCTCCCCAGATCTTGCGGTTTTGCGCGAAGCCCTTTATAATGATAAAACTTATAGCTTGGGCGCTATAGTAGCTCAACGGTAGAACACGAACCATTCTAAAGGCGTTGTTTATGGAGGTATCTATGCTACCCGTCTTGCTAGACATTTTCACATACCTATTAGACTGCACGAGGAAGAAGAGATTCTTATTCCTGAGGGATATCTAGATTATGATAGCATGGTTCGCCATGACTTTCTTGATAAAGATATAAATAAGAGGATGATTTATAACTTGGTATTTAGTCAGGGTACTCGTGAGACTATTACCTTGCCTGCTCCTTTTTTTCAATCTTCATCTAGGCAGGTACATTATTATGCCCTCGGACATCTACGCATATTGGGGCATAGCACCACCACACGCGCCCATGCCCGAGCTACCAGTCGAGTACCAGATGTCGGTTTATCAGTGGGAGCCAGAGGAGCTCACACAACAGTGGCATCCTCAGTACACTCCGGAGTACCCCGGAGATGGTTACTTCCAGCCATGGGAGTAGACCAACTTAGGCCAAAAGCCTAAGCTTGGGGAGTACGTGTTTCTCACCGACTTTATATTCATGCTCACACTTTCACTCTGATAGTCGGTGTTCACACTTTGCCACTGTATCATCCATGCTAGTTTATTTCTTTTTCTCGTTCTCTTCTCGTGTGTTTGTCTAGTTTGAGAAAACCCAAAAAGATTTCTCGTTCTCTTCTCGTGTGTTTGTCTAGTTTGAGAAAACCCAAAAAGATTTCTCGTTCTTCTTTTGCTTGTTGGGAGCTTTCCCGTGTAAATAGTTTTATTTTTCTTTGGGTCAAGGTAGAAGACTATGGTTACAATGTTTAGTGGCTCTCGCATGCATATCTGTTTATCTGTCAAAGAGCCATATTACTTTGTCTTCTCCTTTGTGTTTGCTTGCAGATTCCAGCTTAGTCCAATGCACGAGCACTCTTATTATTGTTCACATCATTCTGCCGTGCAAGTGAAAGGCAATAATGGCGATATTTGATGAAGTGACTGATCCTGGAAAAGCTGGTATGAACTCGATCTATTTTATTTTTGTAAATATGACTAGCGCATCGTTCCTAATTGAGCTTTGTTGTGAGAGAATCATGTTTGCAATGACAACTTAGAGATCATAGTTTCTGATGCCATGCTTAATTTGCTAGGAGCTTATAATGGTTTGTCTTGGATGCCAACATGAATTTTGAGATGATTATGATGTAGTATGATAGGATGGTATCCTCCTTTGAATGATTCAAGTGGCTTGACTTGGCGCATGTTTATGCATGTAGTTGAAACAAAATCAACATAGCCTCTATGATATTCATGTTCATGGTGATTTATGTCCTACTCATGCTTGCACTCAATGTTGGTTAATTTCTATGCATATTGATGACTTTTGTCGCTCTCTAGTTGTTCGCTTCCCAGTCTTTTGCTAGCCTTCACTTGTACTAAGCGGGAATACTGCTAGTGCATCCACTTCCATAAACCCAAAGTTGTTCTATATGAGTCCATCATACCTACCTATATGCGGTATCTACCTGCCGTTCCAAGAAAATTTGCACGTGCCACTCTCTAAACCTTCAAGAAATAATCTGTTTTGCATGCCCGAACCGCTCATGTGGTGACAAGGGGCGATCAGTATCTTCCATGCTAGGCGTGTTATCCTCAATATGTGTTTATTCACTATCATTCACGAGAAAGGGGTCGGTAATTGGAATGCCAAGTTCCATGCTCAAATCGAAAAGATAATTACAAACAAAACTCTCCCTGGATTGTTGTTGGTATGGACGGCACCCAAGTATTCGGCTAGTCGTGGAGTGTGATTGATCGGTGGTGGGGGAGTCAAAACTTTACTTTTCTATTTGGGAATCGCCTATAGTATGTGTAGCATGGAAGATGGTAAAACTCTTGGTCATTGCGTTGACAATGTAAGCATGCCACCCAAAATTATTTGTCTCTGTTTTAAAAGCTTGAGCTCTGGCACCTGTGCAAATCAATGATTCCCTCCGCTAAGGGCCTGTCTATTTATGTTTCTGTTGAGTCATCCTCTTCTTATAAAAGCACCAATTAGAGAGCACCTCTGTCATTTCTATGCTTTGCTTTTAATTGTTATTGAGTATGACTGTGACTGGATCTTCTTTGCCATGAATTACAATGTTCAGTCAGCCCTTGGTCTTTGAAGGTGCTCTGCATTTATGTTTTGCTGTCTCAGAAAGAGCTAGTGAGATACCATCTATTCATATTGCTTCATGATTGTCTTCATTGAAGTGTTGACGTTTGAAACTTATTATTATTGCTCGCTAGTTGATTATGCCATTGATATGATTTCCTCTTGAGACCTAAACGTCATTGCTTATGTGGTTAGCTTATGATCTTGCTGAAAATCAGAATATGAGTTCAAATAATTCGTCAACTCGATCTGAAAATCTGAGAATCTAAAAATCGTTAGTTATACATAATTGCAACAACAAGATAGAATAGAGTTCATAAAAGTTTTTCTTTTGTCTCTTTCAGTTTGTCAACTGAATTGCTTGAAGACAAGCAAGGCTTTAAGCTTGGGGGAGTTGATACGTCCCCGTCGTATCTACTTTTTCAAACTCTTTTGCCCTTGTTTCGGACTCTAATTTGCATGATTTGAATGGAACTAACCCGGACTAACGTTGTTTTCAGCAGAATTGCCATGGTGTTGTTTTTGCATAGAAATAAAAGTTCTCGGAATGAGCTGAAAATTTACGAGGAATTTTTGTGGAATATATAAAAAATACTGGCGCAAGAATCAACTGGAGGAGTGGAGCGAGGAGCCCACAAGCCCACCAGGCGCGACCCCCGTGGACGCGCCTAGCACGCTTGTGGGCCCCTCAGAGCTCCACCGCCTCCAACTCCAGCTCTATTTAGTCCCTTTCATCCGGAAAAAATCGAGGAGAAGAGTTCATCGCGTTTTACGATACGGAGGCGCTGCCACCACCTGTTCTTCCTCTGGAGGGCAGATCTGAAGTCCGTTTTGGGCTCTGGAGAGGGGAAATCGTCGCCATCGTCATCACCAACCTTACTTCATCGCCAATTCCATGATGCTCTTCATCGTTCGTGAGTAATCTCATCGTAGGCTTGCTGGACGGTGATGGGTTGGATGATATCTATCATGTAATCGAGTTAGTTTTGATGGGGATTGATCCCTAGTATCCACTATGTTCTGAGATTGATGTTGCTACTACTTTGCCATGCTTAATGCTTGTCATTAGGGCTCGAGTGCCATGATTTCAGATCTGAACCTATTATGTTCTTGTCAATATATGTGTGTTCTCAATCCTATCTTGCAAGTTGTAGTCACCTACTATGTATTACGACCCGGCAACCCCGAAGTGACAATAGCCGAAACCACTCCCGGAGATGACCATAGTATGAGGAGTTAATGTATTCACTAAGTGCTAATGCTTTGTTCCGGTTCTCTATTAAAAGGAGAACCTTAATATCCCGTAGTTTCCATTAGGACCCCGCTGCCACGGGAGGGATGGACAATAGATGTCATGCAAGTTCTTTTCTCTAAGCACGTATGACTACATACGGAATACATGCCTACATTACATTGATGAACTGGAGCTAGTTACATATCTCTCTGTGTTATAACTGTTGCATGATGAATATCATCCGGTATAATTATCCATCACCGATCCAATGCCTACGAGTTTTTCTGACTCGTCCTTGCTTCGTTACTTTGTCGCTATTGCTGTCGCTGCTCCTACTGTTAGTTTGCCGCAACTGCTATCACTGTTGCTACTATTACCGCTACTGCTGTCACTGCTGCTACTATTACCGTTGCTACTGTTGCTATCACAACTTTGCTACTGATACTTTGCTACAGATACTAAGTCTTTCAGGTGTGGTTGAGTTGACAACTCAAGTGCTAATACTCGAGAATATTCTTTGGCTTCCCCTTGTGTCGAATCAACAAATTTGGGTTGAATACTCTACCCTCGAAAATTGTTGCGATCCCCTATACTTGTGGGTTATCACTATGGCAACCATTGTAGGTTGTTTTGTAAATATTTAGAATCATCAATTTATGAAAGGAAAAAATGTTATCCTCAAATTTAAGTTTTTTTTTAAAATTTTTCTCAAACTACTTATTCAATATATATTAGTGTTACTAAATAATAATGATTTTTAGAATAATAGTTTCAAACTCAAATGGTGAAACGTGTGACATCATGCTCAAGGCTTAATATGATTTATTTGATACATATAACATAAATTAATTGAATAATTAGTTTATTTTCTAAACGTTTTTAATTCTTTTAGTTTTTTGAATTTCATAAAGAATAAATTTTCAGATTTTTAAAGGTATTATTATTTAAATAAATGATGTCATATTTGTATTCCTCACATTTTTGTGATAATAATGGATATATTATTTGGTGAATTTTAATTTATAGATTTGAAGATATTAATTATGTTGTATTAAATGAATAAATAGCAAACAACGAATAAAATAATATTATTACCTAAATTATTTACACTAAAATTAAATATTATTATTTACTTATTTTATTTTGAAGTTTTATTTATTTTGGATTTTTCGTTTTTATGCTTTTTGAGAATTATTTGAGTTTTTTTGAATTTTCTGCCTTCCTCGAAGTTTTTTGAGTTCTTAAATTAATTATTGTTATTTCTCCAAGTCGAATCTTTGCTTAAGTATGGTCAGATCTCAACGGATAGTACATGCAAGCTCTATATGGATCCGGATGAGACATTGATGCATCCGCTTTTGCGTTGCTTGCTACCTCTTGAGCTTGCGTTGGTTTCCCTTGAAGAGGAAAGGGTGACACAACAAAATAGATAAATATTTCCCTCAGTTTGTTGAGAACCAATGTATCAATTCAGTAGGAGGAATAAGCAAGGCTTCAATAGTAGTACCTACGCAAATAATCAAACACTTGCACCCAATGCTATAAAGGGGTTGTCAATCCCTTCACAGTTATTTGCAAGGATGAGATGTGATAGAGATAGATATAAAATATTGCGGAAACAAAAGTAAATAACTGTAGCAAAGTATTTTTGGTTTTTTTGGTTTATAGATCTGAAAATATAATATGGAAAATAGATCCGGGGGCCATAGATTTTACTAGAGGCTTCTCTCATAAAGGAAAATAATACAGCGGGTGAACAAATTACTGTCGAGCAATTGATAGAAAAGCGAATAATTATGAAGATATATAAGGCAATCATTATGCATATAGGCATCACATCCGTATCAAGTAGACCGAAACGATTCTGCATCTACTATTATTACTCCACACATCGACCGACTCCTGCCTACATCTAGAGTATTAAGTTCATGAAGAATAGAGTAACGCATTAAGTAAGATGACATGATGTAGAGGGATAAACTCAACAATATGAGGAAAACCCCATCTTTTTATCCTTGATGGTAACAATACAACACGTTGACTGAACCCAAAAACTAAGCACTTCTCCCATTGCAATAATTACCAATCTAGTTGGCCAAACCAAACCAATAACTCGAAGAGACTGAGACTCAAATAGTATTCATATATAATCTGAACATAAACTCACAATTCATGGATCTCGACAAACACACCGCAAAAGAGTATTACATCGGATAGATCTCCATGAAGATCATAAAGAACATGGTGTTGAAGATCAAAGAGAGAGAAGAAACCATCTAACTACTAGCTATGGACCCATAGGTGTGTGGTGCAGTACTCACGCTTCATCGGAGGGGCAATGGAGTTGATGTAGATGCCCTCCGTGATCAATTCCCTCTCCGGCTGGTTACCAGAAAAGGCTCCCAGATTGGATCTCTTGGAAACAGAGGCTCCCGGCGACGGAAACGTATCTGTATGGCTCTTTTTGGCGATATGGGAATATTTGGGAATTTATAGGCCAAAGAATAGGGTTAGGAGGCCTGCAAGGGACCCACAAGCTAGGGGGCGCGCCGTGCAGGCTTGTGTCCTCCCGGTAGGTGCCCTGCCCCCTGCTCCAAGTCTCCTAGGTGTCTTCTGGTCCAAGAAAAATATTTCCGGAGATTTTGTTCCGTTTAGACTCCATTTAATATTCCTTATCTGCAATACTCAAAAATGTGGAAAACACAGAAGCTGGCAGTAGGCTCTAGATTAATAGGTTAGTTCCAAAATTAAAATAAAAAACATATTAATGCATATAAAACATCCAAAACAGATAATATAATAGCATGGAACAATCAAAAATTATAGATACGTTGGAGACGTATCAGCATCCCCAAGCTTAATTCATGCTCGTCCTCAAGTAGGCAAGTGATAAAAACAGATTTTTTGATGTGGAATGCTACCTAACATATTTATCCATGTAATATTCTCTATTGTGGCATGAATATTCAGATCCATAAGACTCAAAACAAAAGTCTAATATTGACATAAAAACAATAATATTTCAAGCATACTAATAAGGCAATTGCTTCCTTTCAAAATAACATGGTCTTAGAATGTTATCCCAACAAAATCATTTGCTCTGGCTATGCTCCATCTTCACCACACAACGTATCTAAATCATGCACAACCGTGATGAAAATCAAGCAATTGTTTCACACTTATTATGTTCTCAAACCTTTTCAACTCTCACGCAATACATGAGCGTGAGCCATGGATACAACACTATAGGTGGAATAGAGTGTGGTGGAGGTTGCAAAAATAAAGGAAGAAGATAGTCTCACATTAACTAGGCTTATCAATGGGCTATGGAGATGCCCATCAATAAATATCAATGTGAGTGAGTAGGGATTGCCATGCAACAAATGCACTAGAGCTATAAGTGTATGAAAGCTCAAAAAAGAAAACTAAGTAGTTGTGCAAAAGATGTAATTCCACTAGTTATATGAAAGTGACAAAATAGGAGACTCTCTATGAAGAACATGGTGCTATTTTGAAGCACAAGCGTGGAAAAAGATAGTAATATTGTCCCTTCTCTCTTTCTCTCATATTTTTTTATTCTTTTTTTTGGATGGACTTCTTGGGCTCTTTTATTTTTTATGGGCTTCGCTGGCCTCTTTTATTTTTTGTAAAGTCCGGAGACTCATCCCAACTTGTGAGGGAATCATAGCTTCCATCATCCTTTTCTTGCACGAGACAATGCTCTAATAATGCAAATCCTCACACTTTTATTTACTTACAACTCGAAGATTACGACTCAATATCTAGAACAAAGTATGACTCTATAAGCAATATGGAAGTGATGGTCTGTGTCATAAAAACTATACGGTGGTGTTGCATGGAAATATATCTCGGAATGGCTATGAAAATGCCATAATATGTAGATATGGTGTCTGTTTTGAGGAAAATATATGATGGCTGTTTTGAGGAAGGTGGGTTTAATGTACCGACGAGAGTTAAGCGATACTAAAGAGGCTAGCAAAGGTGGAAGGGTGAGAGTGCATATAATACATGAACTCAACATTAGTCATAAGGAATTCACATACTTATTGCAAAAGTCTATTAGTTACCGAAGCAAAGCATTATATGCACGCTCCTAGGGGAAGGGTTGCTAGGAGTTAACCATCACGCAATCCCAACCTCCACACAAAGGTGCAATCATTAAACAAATCATGCTCCGACTTCATCACATAACAGTGTTGGGGAACGTAGTAATAATTCAAAAAAATCGCGTGTCACCAAGATAAATCTAGGAGATGCTAGCAACGAGAGAGAGGGAGTGCATTGCTACGGCAACAAAAGACCTTCCCTGGCAACGGCACCAGGAATCCTTCTGCTACGGGCTACACCTATAGGGACTTCCTTGGAAAATATGCAAAGGATTCCCCGGCGGCCTTGGAGCCTTGCGTTGGTGTTCCCTTGAAGCGGAAAGGGTGATGTAGCACAACGGCGGTAAGTATTTCCCTCAGTTTGAGAACCAAGGTATCAATCCAGTAGGAGGATCGCGTCAAGTCACAAGTAGCTGCACAAACACAAAGAGCTTGCACCCAACGCTATGAAGGGGTTGTCAATCCCTTATAGATTGTTTGCAAAGTGAGAACTGAAAGCAAAAAGTAAACAAAGCAAAGTAAAAGTAAAAGTAAAATTGGAGACGATAGTTGTGAATAAATCCGGGGGCTGTAGTGTTCACTAGTGGGTTCTCTCATGAAAGCAAGTAGACGGTGGGTGAACGAATTACTGTCGAGCAATTGATAGAACCGCGCAAAGTCATGACATTATCTATGGCAATGATCATATCTATAGGCATCACGTCCAAAACAAGTAGACCGATACTTTCTGCATCTACTACTATTACTCCACACGTTGACCTCTATCCAGCATGCATCTAGTGTATTGAGTTCATAAAAACAGAGTAACGCCTTAAGCAAGATGACATGATGTAGATGGACAATCTCAAATCTAAGATGAAAGCCCATCTTGTTACCCTTGATGGCAACAACACGATGCGTGCCTTGCTGCCCCTTCTGTCACTGGGAAAGGTCACCGCACGGTATGAACCCAAAACCAAGCACTTCTCCCATTGCAAGAATCATAGATCTAGTTGGCCAAACAAAACCCAAGACTCGGAGAGACTTACAAGGATATCAACTCATGCATATAAGAAATCAACAAAGACTCTAATATAAATCATAGATAATCTGATCACAAATCCACAATTCATCGGATCTCGACAAACACACCGCCAAAGAGGATTACATCGGATAGATCTCCATGGAGATCATGGAGAACTTTGTATTGAAGATCCAAGAGAGAGAAGAAGCCATCTAGCTACTAACTACGGACCTGTAGGTCTAAAGTGGACTACTCACGAGTCATTGGAGAGGCGATGATGTTGATGTAGAAGCCCTCCAACTCCAAAGCCCCCTCCGGCAGGGCAGCGGGAAGGGTCTCTAGATGAGATCTCGCTGAAATGGAAGCTTGCGGCGGCGGAAAAGTGGTTTCGTGGACGCCCTAATTTTTTCTGGGATTGTTTATTCCATTTGGACTCCGTTCCAAAATCAGATCTGAAAAGAGTCAAAAACAAAGAAGAAACAGGAACTGGCACTTGGCACTGAATTAATAAGTTAGTCCCAAAAAAGATATAAAAAGTATATAAAACATTCAAAGTTGACAAGATAACATCATGAAACCATCAAAAATTATAGATACGTTTGAGACGTATGAAGCATCCCCAAACTTAACTCCCGCTCGTCCTCGAGTAGGGAAGTGATAAAGAATGAATATTTGATGCTTTCATGCTACCTAGCATAAATGTCCTTTGTAACTCCTCTTATGTGACGTGAATGTTCAGATCCATTAGATTCAAAACAATAGTTTGCTATTGACGTGGAGACAATAATACTTCAAGCAAACTAGCAAGGTAATCATGAACTTTCAAAATAACAAGGCCAAAAGAAAGTTATCCCTAAAAAATCATATAGTTTGGCTATGCTCTATCATCCTTGCACAACGAATTTAAATCATGCACAACCTCGGTATTGGCAAAGTAATTGTTTGCACACCTTTACTTTCTCAAAGTTTTTCAACTCTCACGCAATACATGAGCGCGAGCCATGGTTTTAGCACTATAAGTGGAATGGAGTGTGGTGGAGGTTGCAAGGCAAACAAGGAGAAGATGGTCACATTGACTAGGCATATCAATGAGCTGTGGAGATGCTCATCAATAAATATCAACGTGAATGAGTAGGGGTTGCCATAGAAATGATGCACTAGAGCTAAGAGTATGTGAAAGCTCTTAAAGAAAACTAGTGGGTGTGCATCCAACTTGCTTGCTCACGAAGACCTAAGGCAATTTTGAGGAAGCCCATCATTGGAATATACAAGCCAAGTTATATAATGAAAATTTCCCACTAGCTATATGGTGGTGACGAAACGAGAGACTCTCAATCATGAAGATCATGGTGCTGAATAAGCACAAGTGTGGAAAGATAGTGGCATTGTCCCTTCTCTCTTTATTTCTCATTTTTTTGGTGGGCTCTTTGGCCTCTTTTTTTTTGGTTGGCATCTTTGGCCTCTTTTTGTAAATGGGCTTCGCTGGCCTCTTTTATTTCCTCACACGGGACAATGCTCCATCAAAGATGATCATCACACTTACAACTCAAAACTTAGAGCAATGATGACTCTATAAGGAATGCCTTCGGTAGTGTACCGTGACAATGATCTAGCATGGCATAGAAATCAATGGAAACATCATGCTAGCTATCTTACGATCATGCAATGGCAATGTAGAAGTGGTGGCACATGTCATGGTGGTAGTTGCATGGCAATATATCTCGGAATGGCTTTGAAGAAGCCATAGTAGGTAGATATGGTGACTGTTTAGAGGGAGGCTAATGGTGGGTTTTATGCACCGGCGAAAGTTGCACGGCACTAAAGAAGATAGTGATGGTGGAAGGTGAAAGTGCATCTAAACCATGGACTCAACATTAGTCATGAAGAACTCATATACTTGTTGCAAAAGTTTTAGTAGTAATCGAAACAAAGCATTCAACGCATACTCCTAGGGGAAGGGTTGGTAGGTATAAACCATCGCGCGATCCCGACCGCCACACAAAGGATGACAATCAATAGATTAATCATGCTGAGACTTCATCACATAGCGGTTCACCATACGTGCATGCTACGGGAATCACTAACTTGAACACAAGTATTTCTAGATCCACAACACCTTACTAGTATAACTTCAATATTACATAACCACAACTCAAAACTAATTGAGATGAATCAAACTTCTCTAACTATTCAATGCACATGAAGGTGGAAGTTTTCATATCCCTTTTGATAACTACCCCTTTTGAGACTACTTTCATAGCATAAGCCAACTACCAAGCCACACGCTTCCATGCTCTAAAAGATATAAGTGAAGCACATAGAGCAAAATCAACTAGCTCTAAAGATATAAGTGAAGCACATGTGAGCTGAATTGTCTAACCAAAGGATATAAGTGAAGCTTGACAAAATCACAGTGAGTGCATGTATCTCTCTCTAGGTGTGCAGCAAGGAAGATTGTGACACAACAAAAATAAAAGACTCCTACGATACAAGACGCTCCAAGCAAAACACATAACATGTGGTGAATAAAAATATAGCCCCAAGTAACGTTACCGATGGATTGAAGACGAAAGAGGGGATGCCTTCCCGGGGCATCCCCATGCTTAGGATTTTTTGGCATCCTTGAATCAACTTGGGGTTCCTTGGGCATCTGTGATAGCCCGATGCCGACGTTCCAGAAGATTCCCCTTCTATTCCGTTTTCGTCGTGTGATTTATTTTATTTGTCGCATCATCATCGCATCATGCGCATCATCTGCATTGCATCGGCATCTTCGTTGCCGCTAGTTTTCAAAACTTGCATTCGTTAGTAGTTGCCGGTTCTCGTCGTTGTTCATTCCGAGCCCGACCACATACGCACGCGCCCGCGGCACCGTCGAAACCCTGTTTTTAAAGTGTGTGTAAAACTTTCTCTGATCGAGGTGAAACTTGGCATGCGGTCGTAATTAGTTATAGCCAGGCCGCCTGTCGAATTTCGTCGCGATCGGAGACCGTCTGGTACCCGAACGGTCGACCGGAGCGGCACCATATTCGGTCTACCGTCGGACGTTTGTCGGTGTTTTAAAAATCGTTGCCGCACCGCCCGTTCTCCCTCTCGTCTCCGGATATCCACTCTACACGGCCTCGTAACCGTTCCCGCGTTCGGAATCGTCCGAATCCGACCGCATGGTTGGATCCGGAACGAAATTCCGGTTAACCTAGCCCCCCATTTGTCTATAAATAGATCCCTCCTATTATTTTGGACAACAACCCTAGCCTTGCCTCGATTTCCGCGCCCCACCTACCCCAGCAGCCTCTCTCTCTCCCCTGTCTCCCACCTCCAGCCGCCGGGCCTGCCCGAGCCCGGGCCAGGCCCGCCGAAGCCCATCTGGGCCCGTGGCTAACCCTAGCCGAGCTCCTCTCCAGCCCCGTCGCCTGCAGGTCACCGCCGCGTGCTCCTCTCGCCGCCACCTCCCTCCGACCGCCGCCGGCGAGCCGCCGGAGCACCGCCCTTGCAGGGTCGACCAGGAGCCGCCCGAGCTCCATGGCGAGCTCCTCGATCGAGCAGCCAGGGGGCTTGCCGCAGACCTAGCCCGCCGGATCCGCCGGACTTGAGCCCCGCCGTGGCGCTCGCGCCTCCGCGCAGGTCGGCGCCACCATGCCCTCGTGCGGCTCGACCAGAGGAGGACGACAAGGCCGTGCGCCTTGCCCTCCCGTAGCCACGTGGGCCGGCCTCCCACGTGCCTCGCGAGGCCCACCTCGGCCGTTGCCGAGTTCCGCCTCCTTCGGCCCAGTCCCAAACCTCCAACCGGCCCAGTGGCCTCCCCCAAGGTGAGCTGCCCATATCTTGCCATGAGCGTCGTATAGTATCTTGTGCTGCTGTCTGTTTCAGCCCATTCCAGATCTGGCCTGGTAGATTATTCTCTTTAGGAATTGTTTTGGAATTATTTAAATTCCAAATTATAGACGTATAGTAATGTGCCCGTAACTTTTATTCCGTAAGTCGGATCGCGAAGATTGAGATATGTATCTTGTGTATTTTTCTGCGTAGATTCCGAATTTCTAACTTGCATAATTATTTGACGTAGTTTTACGTGCCAAACGCCTAGTTTAGCATGCTGTCCCAATAGGGGAACGTCCCATATTTATTATACTTGCGGTCCGGATTGCTCGAGTGCCTTTGGTAAAATGCCTATGTTTCAGGGACCATTATTCCATGTATTTTACAGCGGTCATAGGTATTTTTTGCATGTATGGATTGCCGCTAATTTATTTTCCCGCGTATAGGTTATTTTCTCGCATTTATGTGTGGCATTATTTTTGTGTTGCAACCCCACATATCTTATATGTTCTCGGGGTAGAAAAATCCATGGGATTTTAGGGTTTAGGGTTTAGGGTTTAGGGGTTTTTCTGTGCAATTAGTTTTAGCTTTTGAGTAAGTTAGTTCGCGCGATATTTTGCCGTGATGTCCTCTTGTTTAATTCGTAGGATTTATTCCGTACTTCGTTTGACGGAGTTGTCAACTAGGGAGTTGTTCTTGGTTTAGACTAGCCCCTAGTATTTTTGGTTGCAATGGGAATGCATGTTTAGGTGTGGTTTGATTGCCCTCAAGTTGCTAGAAAATGTGCTGATTTGGAGGAGCTTAAATATTTCTAAGTCTGGAATCTGTTATATTTTGTTGCTGTCTAGTCTTGCTTGCATCTTGTGATCTATAGCTCTTTTCAGGTTGGTCCAATGGAGTTAGTTGTACCCCTTGTGTTTCTCTAGCATGCTGTAAATGTTCATGCCATTTGGAGCCCTGTAGCTATAGGTTTTGCTGCTGTCAATATTGCTTTAGATCGAAAACGGCACTTTCATGAGGTGTATTTTTCACTAAGTCTGAAATAGTGAGTGGGATGCCTTTTTGTGACTTCTTTCCCTAGTGATCCATGATGGTATGCTAGTTGTTGTTAGTTGTTTGTAGTAGTTCTTCTTGCCCTCTTCCGTGCCATGCCTTGCTTGAGCATATCGGAGTTGTGTAGCCGTAGTTGTGGGGCGTAGAAAATGCTATGTGGCTGTTTTTGGCAGTTTGTAGTGATTTCTCGTTTTGCTCGTAGATGTGGATCCGTAGCTCCGTTGTGATCGTGTCCTACATGAAACTTGCTTAGAATCTCGTGTAGTTTCATTTTCTCTTGCTGTTTGTATGTTTAGAAGTGCTCGTGACTGTCATTGCACACATATTGCATTCATGCCATCATATCTTGCGGTGTCCGTATCTTTTGATCCGTAGCTCCGTTGGAGAAGTTCTCTATGTGTAAATTGCTTGAAATGACGCGTAGCATCACGTGAACCTATTTGTTTTGCTGTTTAACAACTAATTAAATGTGTTAATTCAGATCTGGACAGAATTGTAAATTGACATGTGAGGTCGTCTCGGAGATGCTATATGTCATTTCCGACCTCATTTAAAATGCCTAGATAGGTAGTTTAATTTCCACTTCACCTCTTGCATGTTTGACAACATTAATATTGTCGTGTAAATAACCGGGAGTGAACTAAATAATTCATATGTGGAGTTTCGTCAATATGCAACTCGTTGCATATTGAACTTCACTTGATGTGTAGTGTTTGATTGTGTGAATTGTCATGCCGTGACTTGCATGTATTCAACTGCTCATGCATCATATGTGTTGTGCATCGTGTGGTGAATTCTGTGTGTTGATTTGTGTTTCCGGTTTGCTTCGTCTCGATATAGTTCCGCAGCGTGCCGGATTGTGAGGACCCGTTCGACTACGTCGGTTTGTCTCCTTCACGGAGGCATTCTTCTTCCAAGAGGGATCTCAGACAAGATGATCATTTCCCCAGATACCATTATTATCATTGCCATGCTAGTTTTACCGCTTCTATCGATTATGTCTCGTTGCCTACCACATGTTAAATATCATCCTCTCATCAATGCCATCAATACCTTCAACCTGTTTGACCTACCAAACCACTGATTGGCTATGTTACCGCTTGCTTAACCCTGTTGATAGCGTTGCTAGTTGCAGGTGCAGATGCTTCCATGTGAAAACATGGGTTCCTTGTTATATCACCCTATTAATGCTGTTTAATTTAATGCACCTATATACTTGGTAAAAGGTGGAAGGCTCGACCTTTCTAGCCTGGTGTTTTGTTCCACCTTTGCCCCCTTAGTTTCGGCTACCGGTGTTATGTTCCATAATCGAGCGCTCCTAAAACGATCGGGGTTGTTATGGGGACCCCCTTGATAATTCGTTTTAGATTAAAGCTGGTCTGGCAAGTCCCAACTTTGGTTCTACATTTGCCCAACATAATAATTTTGATAAATTGAAATGCATAGGGAGTTAGCGCTACCCGAGGAGTAATTTTACATAAACAGGGGGGCAGTGCTGATGGTGTTGGTCCCAAAAGGATAGACTGCGGGGCCACCACGGGGCAACTCGAGGTTTGGTACCTGTAGGCTTTTCCATCCGTCGTGTCGTGAGAACGAGATACGCGGCTCCTATCGGGTTCGCCGACACGTCGGGCGGCCTTGCTGGATTAGTTTTACCTTTGACGAGATATCTTGTGCATCGGGATTCCGGGGATGCTTTGGGTAATCTCAGAGTTGAGGTTTTCCACTAGGGAATCCGAAGAGTGTTGGAAATATGCCCTAGAGGCAATAATAAGTTAGTTATTATTATATTTCTTTGTTCATGATAATCATTTATTATCCATGCTATAATTGTATTGATTGGAAACACAGTGCATGTGTGGATACATAGACAAAGCACTGTCCCTAGTAAGCCTCTAGTTGACTAGCTCGTTGATCAAAGATGGTCAAGGTTTCCTCACCAAAGGCAAGTGTTGTCACTTGATAACGGGATCACATCATTAGGAGAATCATGTGATGGACTAGACCCAAACTAATAGACGTAGCATGTTGATCGTGTCATTTTGTTGCAACTGTTTTCTGCGTGTCAAGTATTTGTTCCTATGACCATGAGATCATATAACTCACTGACACCGGAGGAATGCTTTGTGTGTATCAAACGTCGCAACGTAACTGGATGACTATAAAGATGCTCTACAGGTATCTCTGAAGGTGTTCATTGAGTTAGTATGGATCGAGACTGGGATTTGTCACTCCGTGTGACGGAGAGGTATCTCGGGGCCCACTCGGTAATACAACATCACACACAAGACTTGCTAGCAATATGACTTAGTGTAAGTTGCGGGATCTTGTATGACGGAACGAGTAAAGAGACTTGCCGGTAAACGAGATTGAAATAGGTATGCGGATACTGACGATCGAATCTCGGGCAAGTAACATACCGAAGGACAAAGGGAATGACATACGGGATTATATGAATCCTTGGCACTGAGGTTCAAACGATAAGATCTTCGTAGAATATGTAGGATCCAATATGGGCATCCAGGTCCCGCTATTGGATATTGACCGAGGAGTCTCTTGGGTCATGTCTACATAGTTCTCGAACCCGCAGGGTCTGCACACTTAAGGTTCGACGTTGTTTTATGCGTATTGAGTTATATGGTTGGTTACCGAATGTTTTTTGGAGTCCTGGATGAGACCACGGACGTCACGAGGGTTTCTGGAATGGTCCGGAAACGAAGATTGATATATAGGATGACCTCATTTGGTTACCGGAAGGTTTTCGTGCATTACCGGAAAGGTTTCGGGCTCATCGGTAGTGTACTAGGAGTGCCGGGAGGGGTGCCGGGGACCATAAGGAGGGGTGTCACGCCCCAAGGGGTCTCATGGGCTATGGGAAGAGATAAACCAGCCCCTAGTAGGCTGGAATAAGTTCCCACTAAAGCCCATAAGGTTTGAGAAGGAAAAAACACAAGGTGGAAAGAGTTTCCAAGTGGGAAGGTGGAATCCTACTCCAAGTAGGATTGGAGTAGGACTCCTCCACCTCCAATTTCGGCCAAACCTTTAGGTTTTGAGGCTGCCTCCTCCCCTCCCTCCCTCCTATATATAGTGGGATTTTAGGGCTGATTTGAGACAACTTTTGCCACGGCAGCCCGACCACATACCTCCACGGTTTTTCCTCTAGATCGCGTTTCTGCGGAGCTCGGGCGGAGCCCTGCTGAGATTAGATCACCACCAACCTCTGGACCGCCGTCACGCTGCCATAGAACTCATCTACCTCTCCGTCTCTCTTGCTGGATCAAGAAGGCCGAGATCATCGTCGAGCTGTACGTGTGCTGAACGCGGAGGTGCCGTCCGTTCGGCACTAGATCGGAGCGGATCGTGGGACGGATCGCGGGACGGTTCGTGGGATGGTTCGCGGGGCGGATCGAGGGACGTGAGGACATTCCACTACATCAACCGCATTTCTTAATGCTTCTACTGTGCGATCTACAAGGGTACGTAGATCGTAAATCCCCTCTCGTAGATGGACATCACCATGATAGGTCTTCGTGCGCGTAGGAAATTTTTTGTTTCCCATGCGATGTTCCCCAACAGTGGCATCATGAGCTAGGTTCATGCGTAGATGTCTTCTCGAGTAGAACACAAAAGTTCTTGTGGGCGGTGATGTGCGTTTTGCTATCCTCCTTAGTATTTTCTTGATTCCGCGGTATTGTTGGATCAAAGCGGCTCGGGCCGACATTACTCGTACGCTTACGAGAGACTGGTTTCATCGCTACGAGTAACTCTGTTGCTCAAAGATGACCGGCGAGTGTCGGTTTCTCCAACTTTAGTTGAATCGGATTTGACCGAGGAGGTCCTTGGATGAGGTTAAATAGCAATTCATATATCTCCGTTGTGGTGTTTGCGTAAGTAAGATGCGATCCTACTAGATACCCATGGTCACCACGTAAAACATGCAACAACAATTAGAGGACGTCTAACTTGTTTTTGCAGGGTATGCTTGTGATGTGATATGGCCGACGATGTGATGTGATATATTGGATGTATGAGATGATCATGTTGTAATAGTTAATATCGACTTGCACGTCGATGGTACGGCAACCGGCAGGAGCCATAGGGTTGTCTTTAAACTAACGTTTGTGCTTGCAGATGCGTTTACTATATTGCTAGGAAGTAGCTTTAGTAGTAATAGCGTGAGTAGCACGACAACCCTGATGGCGACACGTTGATGGAGATCATGGTGTGACGTCGGTGACAAGAAGATCGTGCCGGTGCTTTGGTGATGGAGATCAAGAAGCACATGATGATGGCCATATCATGTCACTTATGAATTGCATGTGATGTTAATCCTTTATGCACATTATCTTGCTTAGAACGATGGTAGAATTATGAGGTGATCTCTCACTAAAATTTCAAGACGAAATTGTGTTCTCCCCGACTGTGCACCGTTGCGATAGTTCTTCGTTTCGAGACACCACGTGATGATCGGGTGTGATAGACTCAACGTTCACATACAACGGGTGCAAAACAGTTGCACACGCGGAACACTCGGGTAATGCTTGACGAGCCTAGCATGTGCAGACGTGGCCTCGGAACACATGAGACCGAAAGGTCGAGCATGAATCGTATAGTTGATATGATTAGCATAGAGATGCTTACCACTGAAACTATTCTCGACTCACGTGATGATCGGACTTGAGATAGTGGATTTGGATCATGTACCACTCAAATGACTAGAGAGATGTACTTTTTGAGTGGGAGTTCTTAAGTAATATGATTAATTGAACTAATTGTCATGAACATAGTCTAATGGTCTTTGCGAATTACGATGTAGCTTGCGCTATAGCTCTACTGTTTTTATATGTTCCTAGAGAAAATTTAGTTGAAAGTTGATGGTAGCAAACTTTGCAGACCGAGTCTGTAAAACCGAGGATTGTCCTCGTTGCTGTGCAGAAGGCTTATGTCCTTAATGCACCACTCGGTGTGCTGCACCTCGAGCGTCGTCTGTAGATGTTGTGAACATCCGACATACAAGTTTCTGATGACTACACGATAGTTCAGTACAAAATACTTAAATGGCTTAGAAGCAAGGCGCCGAAGATGTTTTGAAACGTCACGGAACATAAGAGATGTTCTAAAGAGATGAAATTGTGATTTCATGCTTGTGCCCTTGTTAAGAGGTATGAGACCTCCGACAAGATTCTTTGTCCACGAAGTAAAGGAGAAAATCTCAATCGTTGAGCGTGTGCTCACATTATCTGAGTACGACAATCGCTTGAATCAAGTGGGAGTTGATCTTCCAGATAAGATAGTGATGGTTCTCCAAAGTCACTGCCACCAAGCTGTGAGAGCTTCGTGATGAACTATAACGTATCAAGGATAGATACAATGATCCTTGAGCGATTCGCGATGTTTGACACTGCGAAAGTAGAAATCAAGAAGGAGCATCAATAGTTGATGGTTAGTAAAACCACTAAGTTTCGATAAAGGCAAGGGCTAGAAGGGATACTTCGTGAAACGGCAAAGCAGTTGCTGCACTAATGAAGAGACCCCAGATTAAACCCAAGCCCGGGACTAAGTGCTTCTGTTATGAGGGGAACGGTCACTAAGGCGGAGCAACTCTAGATACTTGGTAGATAAGAAGGCTGGCAAAAGTCGAAAGAAGTATATTTGATGTACATGATGTTGACATGTACTTTACTAGTACTACTAGTAGCACGAGGGTATTGGATACCGGTTCAGTTGCTAAGTGATTAGTAACACGAAATGAAAGCTACAGCATAAACGGAGACTAGCTAAAGGCGAGGTGACGATACGTGTTGGAAGTGTTTCCAAGGTTGATATGATCAAACGTCGCACACTCGCTCTACCATCGGGATTGGTGTTAAACCTAAATAATTGTTATTTGGTGCTTGCGTTAAGCATGAACATGATTGGATCGTGTTTATTGCAATACGATTATTCATTTAAAGAGAATAATGGTTACTCTATTTGCTTGAATAATCACCTTCAATGGTTTATTGAATCTCGATCGTAGTGTTACACATGTTCATGATATTGGTGCCAAAAGATACGAGGTAATGATGATAGTACCACTTACTTGTGGCACTGCCGCTTGAGTCATGTTGGTATAAATTGCATGAAGAGGCTCCATGCTGATGGATCTTTATACTCACTTGATTTTGAATCACTAGTGACATGCAAATCATACCACATGAGAAAGGCCTTGTTTTCATTGAGATGAAACAAGATAGTAACTTGTTGGAAGTGATACATTTTGATGTATGCAGTCCAATGGGTGCCGAGGCACGCAGTGGATATCGTTATGTTCTTACTTCAATAACGATTTGAGTAGATACAAGAGTATTTACTTAACGAATCACAAGTCTGAAATATTGAAAAGTTCAATTCTGTTTCAGGAGTGAAGTTCATCGTAACAAGAGGATAAACTGTCTACGATATGATCATAGAAATGAATATCTGAGTTACGAGTTTTGGTACGCAGTTAAGACAATGTGGAAATTGTTTCGCAGTTCATGCCACCTGGAACATCATAGTGTGATGATGTGTTTGAACGTCATAGCCACACACTATTTGGTATGGTACATGCTATGATGTCTCTTATCGAATTACCACTATCATTTATGGGTTATGCATTAGAGACAACCGCATTCACTTTAAATAGGGCACCGCGTATTTCTGTTGAGATGACACAGTATAGACTGAGGTTTAGAGAAATCTAAACTGTCGTTTCTTGAAAGTTTGGGGCTTCGACACTTATGTGAAAAAGTTTCAGTCTGATAAGCTCAAACCCAAAGCGGATAAATGCATCTTCATAGGATATCCAAAACAGTTGGGTACATCTCCTATCTCAGATTCGAAAGCAAAGTGTTTGTTTCTAGAAACGGATCCTTTCTCGAGGAAAGGTTTCTCTCGAAAGAATTGAGTGGGAGGGTGGTAGAACTTGATGAGGTTATTGAACCATCACTTCAACAAGTGTGTAGCAGGGCGCAGGAAGTTGTTCCTGTGGCGCCTACGCCAACTGAAGTGAAAGCTGATGATGGTGATCATCGAGCATCGGATCAAGTTACTACAAACCTAGTAGGTTGACAAGGTCGCGTACTACTGCAGAGTGGTATAGTAACCCTGTCTTGGAGGTCATGTTGTTGAGCAACAATGAACCTACGAGTTATGGAGAAAGCAATGGTGGGCCCGGATTCTGACAAATGGCTGGAGGCCATGAAATCCGAGAGAGGATCCATGAATGAAAACAAAGTGTAGACTTTGGAAGAACTACTTGATGGTCATAGGACTATTGAGTAAAGATGGATCTTTAAAAGGAAGACAGACAATGATGGTGATAAGTCACTATTAAGAAAAGCTCGACTTGTCGCAAAGATGTTTCCGACAAGATCAAACAGTTGACTATGATGAGACTTTCTCACTCGTAGCGATGCTAAAAGTTTGTTAGAATTATGTTAGTATTTGCTGCATTATTTATGAAATATTGCACATAGGATGTCAAAACATTGTTTCCTCGACGGTTTCCTTGAGCAAACATTGTATGTGATACAACCAGGAGGTTTTGTCGATCCTAAAGATACTAGCAAGAATGCAAGCTCCAGCGATCCTTCAATGGACTGGTGCAAGCATCTCGGAGTTGGAATATACACTTTGATGAGATGATCCAAGATTTTGGGTTTGTACAAGGTTTATGAGAAACTTGTATTTCCAAAGAAGTGAGTGGGAGCACTATAGAATTTCTCATAAGAATATGTGGTTGACATATTGTGGATCAGAACTAATGTAGAATTTCTGTAAACCATACAAGGTTGTTTGAAAGGAGTTTTTCAAAGGAATACTTGGATTGCGCTACTTGAACGTTGAGCATCAAATATCTATGGAAATAGATCGAAAGCGCTTAATAGAAGTTTCAACAAGATGCATGCCTTGACAAGTTTTTGAAGGAGTTCAAAATAGATCAGCAAAGAAGGAGTTCTTGGTTGCGTTGTAAGGTGTGAATTTGAGTAAGACTCAAAACCCGACCCCGGCAGAATAAAGAGAATAGACGAAGGTCGTATTCTATGCCATGGCCGTAGAATCTGAAGTATGCCATGCTGGGTACCGCACCTGATGTGTGCCTTGACTCAAAGTCTGTTGAGAGGTACAGAGAGTGATCCATGATTGAATCACTAGCAGCGGTCAAAATTTATCCTTAGTAACTGATGTACTAAGGAATTTTTCTCGATTATGGAGGTGGTTAAAGAGTTCGTCGTAAAGGGTTACGTCGATGCAAGCTTTAACACTAATCTGAATAACTATGAGTAGTGAAACGGATTCGTATGGTAGAGTAGATATTTTGAGTATTGCCGAATAGCACATAGTAGCAGCATCTATAAGATGACATAAAGATTTGTAAACAACACACGGATCTGAAAGTTTCAGAACCGTTGACTAAAACCTCTCTCACAAGCAAGACGTGATCAGACCCCATAACTATATGGGTGTTGGATTCGTTGGAATCACATGGTGATGTGAACTAGATTATTGGCTCTAGTGCAAGTGGGAGACTGTTGGAAATATGCCCTAGAGGCAATAATAAGTTAGTTATTATTATATTTCTTTGTTCATGATAATCATTTATTATCCATGCTATAATTGTATTGATTGGAAACACAGTGCATGTGTGGATACATAGACAAAACACTGTCCCTAGTAAGCCTCTAGTTGACTAGCTCGTTGATCAAAGATGGTCAAGGTTTCGTCACCATAGGAAGTGTTGTCACTTGATAACGGGATCACATCATTAGGAGAATCATGTGATGGACTAGACCCAAACTAATAGACGTAGCATGTTGATCGTGTCATTTTGTTGCTACTGTTTTCTGCGTGTCAAGTATTTATTCCTATGACCATGAGATCATATAACTCACTGAGACCGGAGGAATGCTTTGTGTGTATCAAACGTCGCAACGTAACTGGGTGACTATAAAGATGCTCTACAGGTATCTCCGAAGGTGTTAGTTGAGTTAGTATGGATCAAGACTGGGATTTGTCACTCCGTGTGACGGAGAGGTATCTCGGGGCCCACTCGGTAATACAACATCACACACAAGCCTTGCAAGCAATGTAACTTAGTGTAAGTTGCGGGATCTTGTATTACGGAACGAGTAAAGAGACTTGCCGGTAAACGAGATTGAAATAGGTATGCGGATACTGACGATCGAATCTCGGGCAAGTAACATACCGAAGGACAAAGGGAATGACATACGGGATTATACGAATCCTTGGCACTGAGGTTCAAACGATAAGATCTTCGTAGAATATGTAGGATCCAATATGGGCATCCAGGTCCCGCTATTGGATATTGACCGAGGAGTCTCTCAGGTCATGTCTACATAGTTCTCGAACCCGCAGGGTCTGCACACTTAAGGTTCGACGTTGTTTTATGCGTATTGAGTTATATGGTTGGTTACCGAATGTTTTTAGGAGTCCCGGATGAGATCACAGACGTCACGAGGGTTTCTGGAATGGTACAGAAACGAAGATTTATATATAGGATGACCTCATTTGGTTACCGGAAGGTTTTCGTGCATTACCGGAAAGGTTTCGGGCTCATCGGTAGTGTACTGGGAGTGCCGGGAGGGGTGCCGGGGACCATCAGGAGGGGTGTCACGCCCCAAGGGGTCTCATGGGCTACGGGAAGAGATACACCAGCCCCTAGTGGGCTGGAATAAGTTCCCACTAAGGCCCATAAGGTTTGAGAAGGAAAAAACACAAGGTGGAAAGAGTTTCCAAGTGGGAAGGTGGAATCCTACTCCAAGTAGGATTGGAGTAGGACTCCTCCACCTCCAATTTCGGCCAAACCTTTAGGTTTTGAGGCTGCCTCCTCCCCTCCCTCCCTCCTATATATAGTGGGCTTTTAGGGCTGATTTGAGACAACTTTTGCCACGGCAGCCCGACCACATACCTCCATGGTTTTTCCTCTAGATCGCGTTTCTGCGGAGCTCGGGCGGAACCCTGCTGAGATTAGATCACCACCAACCTCTGGAGCGCCGTCACGCTGCCGGAGAACTCATCTACCTCTCTGTCTCTCTTGCTGGATAAAGAAGGCCGAGATCATCGTTGAGCTATACATGTGCTGAACGCGGAGGTGCCGTCCGTTCGGCACTAGATCGGAGCGGATCGTGGGACGGATCGCGGGACGGTTCGCGGGGCGGATCGAGGGACGTGAGGACGTTCCACTACATCAACCGCGTTTCTTAATGCTTCTACTGTGCGATCTACAAGGGTACGTAGATCGTAAATCCCCTCTCGTAGATGGACATCACCATGATAGGTCTTCGTGCACGTAGGAAATTTTTTGTTTCCCATGCGACGTTCCCCAACAACGAGATCGCGAGCTTCGTGATTGAGGATTTCTATGCGGCTTGTGGTAATTTGTGAAGGACTAGTTGGAGCACCCCTGCAGGGTTAAATCTTTCGGAAAGCCGTGCCCGCGGTTATGTGGCAACGTGGAAACTTTGTTTAACACTGGTTCTAGATAACTTGAAGTTAACTTAATTAAAATATGCCAACTGTGTGCGTAACCGTGACTGTCTCTTTCGCGAGTTCTTTCTCCGATCGAGGACACGGTGGGGTTATGTCTGATGTAGGTAGGTGTTCAGGATCATTCATTTAATCATCAGTAGTTCACGTCCGTTATGCGTAGATCTTCCCCCTCTTATTTCTTGTACTCGTAAGTTTAGCCACCAAATATATGCTTAGCCGCTGCTGCAACCTCACCACCTAACCATGCCTCACCCATTAAGCTCTGCTAGTCTTGATACCTTTGGAAATGAGATTGCTGAGTCCCCCTGTGGCTCACAGATTACTACAACACCAGTTGTAGGTTGAGGTAAACGTTACTTGACGCGAGCGCGTTGATTGTTCATTTGGAGTTGCTTCTTCTTCTTCATCGATCTAGGATGGGTTCCAGGCCGGCAGCCTGGGATAGCAAGGATGGACGTCGTTCTTATATTTCTTGTTTGTTTTCGTCCCTAGTCGGACCCTGCTCTTACTCTTGATGATTATGTAATGTACTGAAGTGACTCTGATGTAGCTTGTGGCGAGTGTAAGCCAATTCTTTATATCTCTTCTTTTCAGTACATGTACTTATAACGATATCCATTCTTGCGACACGACGAGATGCGCTTCTATCCCTGACGAGGCCCTCGTGCCAAATTGAGGATAGGGTCGCATCTTGGGCGTGACAGCATCCCCAAGCTTGAGCTCTTGCCACTATTTATCTCTTTGTCCATAAGAACTTCACCCAAAACTTGAAAACTTCACAACACGAAACTTAAACAGAAACTCGTGATAACATTAGTATAAGAAAGCAAACCACCACTTCCCTAGGTACTGTAGCAAACTTAAATTCTACTTATGTTGATGTTGGGTTACTGTATTTTCAATCTTCCATGGCTAATACCCCCGATACTATCCATAGTTTCATCAAAATAAGCAACCAACTCAACAAAAACAGAATCTGTTAACAGCAGACCAGTCTGTAGCAATCTGTATACTTCGTATACTTCTGTTACTTCAAAAATTCTGAAAAATTACGACAGTCTGAAGAATTTATGTAGCAATCAGGAGCAAAAAGAATCAACTCAAAATATCTTACAGAAAAAAATGAAAATTCTTTTCATGAGCAGAAAGTTTCTGTCTTTTCCAACATGACCAAACGATCATCCCCAAGACTAATCATAATTGTTTTACTTGGCACAAACACAAAAGAAACACAAAAAACACAATCATAACAGAATTATGAAAGTGTGGAAAACACAGTACAGAAAAAAAGGATAGATTCGTTGGGTTGCCTCCCAACAAGCGCTATTGTTTAACGCCCTTAGCTAGGCATAAGGTGATGGAATCACGTATTGTCATCTTTGGTGCTCAAACCATAAGTAGCCCTCATCATAGATTCATAAGGCAATCTTATTTTCTTTCTAGGAAAATGCTCCATGCCCTTCTTTAGAGGGAATTGAAATCTAATATTCCCTTCCTTCATATCTATGATAGCACCAATAGTCCTTAGGAAAGGTCTACCAAGAATAATGGGACATGAAGGATTGCAATCTATGTCAAGTACAATGAAATCCACGGGTACATAGTTCTTATTTGCAACAATGAGAACATCATTGATCCTTCCCATGGGTTTCTTGACAGTAGAATCCGCAAGATGCGAATTAAGAGAACACTCTTCAATCTCATGAAAACCAAGAATATCACATAAAGACTTTGGAATCGCGGAAACACTAGCACCCAAATCACACAAAACATTGCATTCATAGTTTTTGATTTTGATTTTGACAGTAGGTTCCCACTCATCATGAAGTTTTCTAGGTATAGAGACTTCTAATTCGAGTTTCTGTTCAAGAGATTTCATCATACCATCTATGATATGTGCGGTAAGGCTTTGCTTTGGCTATAAGCATGTGGAGAGTTTGCAATGGATTGCATCAAGGAAATGCATTCAAACAAGGAGCAACTATCATAATTGAATTCCTTGAAATCCAAAGTGGGAGTTTCATTACTACCCAATATTTTGATTTCTTCTACTCCACTCTCCACACCTTTATCATCAAGATAGGTGGACTCCGAATCGTTGGGGCATTTTTCAACCAAAGTGGATACATATCAAGCCCCTTCATCAATAGGTTTGACACCGAAAACAAAGATTCAAGAGGAGTCACACCAAGCACTTTAAGATCTTCGTGATGTGCATCACTAGAACGCACCCTTTTAAACCATTCATGCCTAGCGTGAATTTGGGCGGTTCTTTCTTTGCTCTCATTCATGGAGACACGCATAGCTTTTAAAGTTTCATCCAAGTTAACCTTGGGAGGAGCACATCTAACTTTCAAAGCATCAATATCACAAGACATCCTATCAACGCTATTAGCCAAATCGTCTATTTTGAGTAGTTTTTCCTCTATGACGCATTGAAAATCTTTTGAGAGTTGATGAACTCTTTGATATTACTCTCTAAATCAGAGGGTAATTTGTTGTGATTTCCATAAGTGTTGTTGTAGGAATTTCCATAATTGTTAGAGGAGTTACTAGGAAAATGCCTAGGAACATAGTTTCCTCTAAAAGCATTGTTGTTGCCAAAATTGTTCCTACCAACAAAGTTAACGTCCAAACTAGCGTTGCTACTCTCAATCAAGGAAGATAGTGGCATGTCACTAGGATCTAAAGGAGCACTTCTACTAGCAACCAAATTCATCAACTAGTCCATCTTAGCACTAAGCGAGTTAATTTCTTCTATAGCGTGTACCTTTTTGCTAGCACATGACCTTTCAGTGTGCCACTGAGAGTAGTTGGTCATGATATTGTCTAGGAGTTTTGTAGCTTCTCCTAACGTGATTTCCATGAACGTTCCACCTGAGGTGGAGTCCAAGATATTGCGAGAAGCAAAATTCAAACCAGCATAAAAGATTTGTATAATCGTCCACAAACTCAAGCCATGAGCGGGACAATTTCTAATCATTAACTTCATCCTCTCCCAAGATTGTGCGACGTGTTCATGATCAAGTTGCTTGAAATTCATGATATCGTTACGAAGAGAGATAATCTTAGCCGGCAGAAAATACTTGGATATGTAAGCATCTTTGCACTTATTCCAAGAATCGATACTATTTTTAGGCAAAGAAGAAAACCAAGTTTTCGCACGATCTCGCAAAGAGAACGGAAAAAAGCTTCAACTTAACAACATCATTATCCACATCTTTTTTATTTTGCATATCGCAAAGCTCAATGAAGGTATTGAGTGGGATGCGACATCTTCACTATGAAGGCCAGAAAATTGCTCTTTCGTAACAAGATTCAGCAAGGCAACATTGATTTCATATGATTCCGCACTATGGCGGGAGCAATCGGAGTACTAATAAAATCATTATTATTAGTATTCGAGAAGTCGCAAAGTTTGGTGTTTTTAGCCATGATGACTTCAACAAACCAACAAGAACACAAGCAAGCAAGAAAACTGGCAAAGGAAAACGGCAAATGAAAACGGCAAATGAGAAGGGGGGGGAGAGGAAAACGAGAGGCAACTGGTAAAAAAGGTAAATGCAAGAGATGAGTTTGTGACACTTACTTGGATATATCTTGAGTTGATCTCTCCTCCCTGGCAACGGCGCCAGAAATAGGCGTGTTGACGGGAGATTATTCTTGTCTTGATACTCCTCGGCAAGCGATCCTCCCCGACAACGGTGCCAGAAATACTTCTGCTACGGCAACAAAAGACCTTCCGTGGCAACGGCGCCAGGAATCCTTCTGCTACGGGCTACGCCTATAGGGACTTCCTTGGCAAATATGCAAAGGATTCCCCCGCGGCCTTAGAGCCTTGCATTGGTGTTACCTTGAAGCGGAAAGGGTGATGTAGCACAGCGGCGGTAAGTATTTCCCTCAGTTTGAGAACCAAGGTATCAATCCAGTAGGAGGATCGCGTCAAGTCACAAGTACCTACACAAACACAAAGAGCTTGCACCCAACGCTATGAAGGGGTTGTCAATCCCTTATAGATTGTTTGCAAAGTGAGAACTGAAAGCAAAAAGTAAACAAAGCAAAGTAAAAGTAAAAGTGGAGATGATAGTGGTAAATAGACCTGGGGGCCGTAGTGTTCACTAGTGGCTTCTTGTTGGGGAACGTCGCATGGGAAACAAAAATTTTCCTACGCGCACGAAGACCTATCATGGTGATGTCCATCTACGAGAGGGGATGAGTGATCCACGTACCCTTGTAGATCATACAGCAGAAGCGATTAGAGATCGCGGTTGATGTAGTGGAACGTCCTCACGTCCCTCGATCCGCCCCGCGAACAATCCCGCGATCAATCCCACGATCTAGTACCGAACGGACGGCACCTCCGCGTTCAGCACACGTACAGCTCGACGATGATCTCGGCCTTCTTGATCCAGCAAGAGAGACGGAGAGGTAGAAGAGTTCTCCGGCAGCGTGACGGCGCTCCGGAGGTTGGTGATGATCTTGTCTCAGCAGGGCTCCGCCCGAGCTCCGCAGAAACACGATCTAGAGGAAAAACTATGGAGGTATGTGGTCGGGCAGCCGTGAGAAAGTCGTCTCAAATCTGCCCTAAAAGCCCCATATATATAGGAGGAGGGAGGGGGACCTTGCCTTGGGGTCCAAGGGAACCCCAAGGGGTCGGCCGAGCCAGGGGGAAGGACTCTCCCCCCCCAAACCGAGTCCTACTTGGTTTGGTGGGAGGGAGTCCTTCCCCCTTCCCACTTCTTCCTCTTTTTTTTTCTCTTCCTTTGATTTTTCTTCTTTGGCGCATAGGATTTGGTGGGCTGTCCCACCAGCCCACTAAGGGCTGGTGTGACCCCCACAAATACCTATGGGCTTCTCCGGAGTGGGTTGCCCCCCTCCGGTGAACTCCCGGAACCCATTCGTCATTCCCGGTAACTCCGAAAACCTTCCGGTAATCAAATGAGGTCATCCTATATATCAATCTTCGTTTCCGGACCATTCCGGAAACCCTCGTGACGTCCGTGATCTCATCCGGGACTCCGAACAACATTCGGTAACCAACCATGTAACTCAAATACGCATAAAACAACGTCGAACCTTAAGTGTGCAGACCCTGCGGGTTCGAGAACTATGTAGACATGACCCGAGAGACTCCTCGGTCAATATCCAATAGCGGGACCTGGATGCCCATATTGGATCCTACATATTCTACGAAGGTCTTATCGTTTGAACCTCAGTGCCAAGGATTCGTATAATCCCGTATGTCATTCCCTTTGTCCTTCGGTATGTTACTTGCCCGAGATTCGATCGTCAGTATCCGCATACCTATTTCAATCTCGTTTACCGGCAAGTCTCTTTACTCGTTCCGTAATACAAGATCCCGCAACTTACACTAAGTTACATTGCTTGCAAGGCTTGTGTGTGATGTTGTATTACCGAGTGGGCCCCGAGATACCTCTCCGTCACACGGAGTGACAAATCCCAGTCTTGATCCATACTAACTCAACTAACACCTTCGGAGATACCTGTAGAGCATCTTTATAGTCACCCAGTTACGTTGCGACGTTTGATACACACAAAGCATTCCTCCGGTGTCAGTGAGTTATATGAGCTCATGGTCATAGGAATAAATACTTGACACGCAGAAAACAGTAGCAACAAAATGACACGATCAACATGCTACGTCTATTAGTTTGGGTCTAGTCCATCACCCTCCTTCATCCAGACACCCTCCTTAGCCGCCTCCGAGGCAGCCATGTACTCCGCTTCACATGTAGAATCTGCTACGACGCTTTGCTTGGAACTGCACCAGCTTACTGCACCCCCATTAAGAATAAATACGTATCCGGTTTGCGACTTAGAGTCGTCCGGATCTGTGTCAAAGCTTGCATCGACGTAACCTTTTACGGCGAGCTCTTCGTCACCTCCATATATGAGAAACATCTCCTTAGTCCTTTTCAGGTACTTCAGGATATTCTTGACCGCTGTCCAGTGATCCACTCCTGGATTACTCTGGAACCTACCTGCCATACTTATGGCCAGGCTAACATCCGGTCTAGTGCACAGCATCGCATACATGATAGAACCTATGGTTGAAGCATAGGGGACGGAGCGCATATGCTCTCTATCTTCATCAGTTGCTGGGCACTGAGTCTTACTCAATCTCGTACCTTGTAAAACTGGCAAGAACCCTTTCTTGGATTGTTCCATTTTGAACCTCTTCAAAACTTTATCAAGGTATGTGCTTTGTGAAAGTCCTATCAGGCGTTTTGATCTATCCCTATAGATCTTAATGCCTAGAATGTAAGCAGCTTCTCCTAGGTCCTTCATAGAGAAACTTTTATTCAAGTAACCTTTTATGCTCTCCAAAAGCTCTACGTTGTTTCCAATCAGTAATATGTCATCCACATATAATATTAGAAACGCCACAGAGCTCCCACTCACTTTCTTGTAAATACAAGATTCTCCAACCACTTGTATAAACCCAAATGCTTTGATCACCTCATCAAAGCGTTTGTTCCAACTCCGAGATGCTTGCACCAGTCCATAAATGGATCGCTGGAGCTTGCACACCTTGTCAACATTTTTAGGATCGACAAAACCTTCGGGTTGCATCATATACAACTCTTCCTTAAGGAAACCGTTAAGGAACGCCGTTTTGACATCCATCTGCCAGATTTCATAATCGAAAAATGCAGCTATTGCTAACATGATTCTGACGGACTTAAGCATCGCTACGGGAGAGAAAGTCTCATCGTAGTCAATTCCTCGAACTTGTGAAAAACCCTTTGCCACAAGTCGAGCTTTATAAACGGTCACATTACCGTCAGCGTCCGTCTTCTTCTTAAAGATCCATTTGTTCTGAATAGCCTTGCGGCCCTCAGGCAGTATCTCCAAAGTCCACACTTTGTTCTCATACATGGATCCTATCTCGGATTTCATGGCTTCTAACCATTTGTTGGAATCTGGGCCCACCATTGCTTCTTCATAATTTGCAGGTTCATTGTTGTCTAACAACATGATTGATAAGACGGGATTACCGTACCACTCTGGAGCAGCGCGTGATCTCGTCGACCTGCGTGGTTCAACAGAAACTTGAACTGGAGTTTCATGATCATCATCATTAACTTCCTCCTCAACCGGCGTCGCAATGACAGAGGTTTCCCCTTGCCCTGCGCCACCATCCAGAGGGATGAGAGGTTCGACAACCTCGTCAAGTTCTATCTTCCTCCCACTCAATTCTCTCGAGAGAAACTCCTTCTCGAGAAAAGTTCCGTTCTTAGCAACAAACACTTTGCCCTCGGATTTGAGATAGAAGGTGTACCCAACTGTCTCTTTTGGGTAACCTATGAAGACGCATTTTTCCGCTTTGGGTTCCAGCTTTTCAGGCTGAAGCTTTTTGACATAAGCATCACATCCCCAAACTTTAAGAAACGACAACTTTGGCCTTTTGCCATACCACAGTTCGTATGGTGTCGTCTCAACGGATTTCGATGGTGCCCTATTTAAAGTGAATGCAGCTGTTTCTAATGCATAACCCCAAAACGATAACGGCAAATCAGTAAGAGACATCATAGATCGCACCATTTCTAACAAAGTACGATTACGACGTTCGGACACACCATTACGCTGTGGTGTTCCAGGCGGTGTTAACTGCGAAACAATTCCACATTGTCTTAAGTGAGTACCAAACTCGAAACTCAGATATTCACCCCCACGATCAGACCGTAGGAACTTGATCTTCTTGTTATGATGATTTTCCACTTCACTCTGAAATTGCTTGAACTTTTCAAATGTTTCAGACTTGTGCTTCATCAAGTAGACATAACCATATCTACTTAAATCGTCAGTGAAGGTGAGAAAATAACGATATCCGCCGCGTGCCTCCACGCTCATTGGACCACACACATCGGTATGTATGATTTCCAACAAGTCACTTGCACGCTCCATTGTTCCGGAGAACGGAGTCTTAGTCATCTTGCCCATGAGGCATGGTTCGCACGTGTCAAGTGAATCAAAGTCAAGTGACTCCAAAAGTCCATCAGCATGGAGTTTCTTCATGCGCTTTACACCAATATGACCCAAGCGGTAGTGCCACAAAAATATGGCGCTATCATTGTTTACTCTAACTCTTTTGGTCTCAATGTTATGTATATGCGTATCTCTATCAAGATTCAATATGAACAATCCTCTCACATTCGGTGCATGACCATAAAAGATGTTACTCATAGAAATAGAACAACCATTATTCTCAGACTTAAAAGAGTAACCGTCTCGCAATAAACAAGATCCAGATATAATGTTCATGCTCAACGCAGGCACTAAATAACAATGATTTAAGTTCATCACTAATCCCGATGGTAGTTGAAGTGACACTGTGCCGACGGCAATTGCATCAACCTTGGAACCATTTCCTACGCGCATCATCACTTCGTCTTTCGCCAGCCTTCGTCTATTCCGCAGTTCCTGCTTCGAGTTGCAAATGTGAGCAACAGAACCGGTATCGAATACCCAGGCACTACTACGAGAGCCAGTTAAGTACACATCAATAACATGTATATCAAATATACCTGATTTTTCTTTGCCCGCCTTCTTATCTGCCAGATACTTGGGGCAATTGCGCTTCGAGTGACCCATACCCTTGCAATAGAAGCACTCTGTTTCAGGCTTAGGTCCAGCCTTGGGTTTCTTCGGCGGATTGGCAACAGGCTTGCCGCTCTTCTTCGAATTGCCCTTCTTGCCTTTGCCGTTTCTCTTGAAACTAGTGGTCTTGCTCACCATCAACACTTGATGCTCTTTACGGAGTTCAGACTCTGCGACTTTCAACATCGCAAACAACTCGCCGGGAGACTTGTTCATCCCTTGCATGTTGTAGTTCAACACAAAGCCTTTATAGCTTGGCGGCAGTGATTGAAGGATTCTGTCAGTGATAGCTTCTTGCGGGAGTTCAATCCCCAGTTCAGCTAGACGGTTTGAGTACCCAGACATTTTGAGCACATGTTCACTGACAGACGAGTTTTCCTCCATCTTGCAAGCATAGAATTTATCGGAGGTCTCATACCTCTCGATCCGGGCGTTCTTCTGAAAGATAAACTTCAACTCCTGGAACATCTCAAATGCTCCATGACGCTCAAAGTGACGTTGAAGTCCCGGTTCTAAGCCATACAAGACTGCACATTGAACTATTGAGTAGTCCTCCTTACGTGCTAACCAAGCGTTCTTAACATCCTGATCAGCCGTAGCGGGTGGTTCATCTCCTAGCGCAGCATTAAGGACATAATCCTTCTTTCCAGCTTGTAAGATTAGCTTAAGATTACGAGCCCAGTCTACAAAGTTGCTTCCATCATCTTTCAACTTAGCTTTCTCTAGGAACGTATTAAAATTCAGGATGACACTTGCGTGAGCCATGATCTACAACACAAATATATTCAAAGTGGACTTAGACTATGTTCAAGATAATTAGAGTTCAACTTAATCAAATTATATGCTAAACTCCCACTCAAAAAGTACATCTCTCTAGTCATTTGAGTGGTTCATGATCCACTTACACTATCCCAAGTCCGATCATCACGTGAGTCGAGAGTAGTTTCAGTGGTAAGCATCCCTATGCTAATCATATCAACTATATGATTCATGATCGACCTTTCGGTCTCATGTGTTCCGAGGCCATGTCTGCACATGCTAGGCTCGTCAAGCTTAACCCGAGTGTTCCGCGTGCGCAACTGTTTTGCACCCGTTGTATGTGAACGTTGAGTCTATCACACCCGATCATCACGTGGTGTCTCGAAACGACGAACTGTAGCAATGGTGCACAGTCGGGGAGAACACAATTTCATCTTGAAATTTTAGTGAGAGATCACCTCATAATGCTACCGTCGTTCTAAGCAAAATAAGGTGCATAAAAGGATTAACATCACATGCAATTCATAAGTGACATGATATGGCCATCATCACGTGCTTCTTGATCTCCATCACCAAAGCACCGGCACGATCTTCTTGTCACCGGCGCCACACCATGATCATCCATCAACGTGTTGCCATCGGGGTTGTCGTGCTACTTATGCTATTACTACTAAAGCTACATCCTAGCAAAATAGTAAACGCATCTGCAAGCACAAAACGTTAGTATAAAGACAACCCTATGGCTCCTGCCGGTTGTCGTACCATCGACATGCAAGTCGATATTTCTATTACAACATGATCATCTCATACATCCAGTATATCACATCACATTGTTGGCCATATCACATCACAATCATACCCTGCAAAAACAAGTTAGACGTCCTCTAATTTTGTTGTTGCAAGTTTTACGTGGTGACCAAGGGTATCTAGTAGGATCGCATCTTACTTACGCAAACACCACAACGGAGATATATGAGTTGCTATTTAACCTCATCCAAGGACCTCCTCGGTCAAATCCGATTCAACTAAAGTTGGAGAAACCGTCACTTGCCAGTCATCTTTGAGCAAAGGGGGTTACTCGTAACGATGAAACCAGTCTCTCGTAAGCGTACGAGTAATGTCGGTCCAAGCCGCTTCAATCCAACAATACCGCGGAATCAAGAAAAGACTAAGGAGGGCAGCAAAACGCACATCACCGCCCACAAAACCTTTTGTGTTCTACTCGAGAAGACATCTACGCATGAACCTAGCTCATGATGCCACTGTTGGGGAACGTCGCATGGGAAACAAAAATTTTCCTACGCGCACGAAGACCTATCATGGTGATGTCCATCTACGAGAGGGGATGAGTGATCCACGTACCCTTGTAGATCGTACAGCAGAAGCGATTAGAGATCGCGGTTGATGTAGTGGAACGTCCTCACGTCCCTCGATCCGCCCCGCGAACAATCCCGCGATCAATCCCACGATCTAGTACCGAACGGACGGCACCTCCGCGTTCAGCACACGTACAGCTCGACGATGATCTCGGCCTTCTTGATCCAGCAAGAGAGACGGAGAGGTAGAAGAGTTCTCCGGCAGCGTGACGGCGCTCTGGAGGTTGGTGATGATCTTGTCTCAGCAGGGCTCCGCCCGAGCTCCGCAGAAACACGATCTAGAGGAAAAACTATGGAGGTATGTGGTCGGGCAGCCGTGAGAAAGTCGTCTCAAATCTGCCCTAAAAGCCCCATATATATAGGAGGAGGGAGGGGGACCTTGCCTTGGGGTCCAAGGGAACCCCAAGGGGTCGGCCGAGCCAGGGGGGAGGACTCTCCCCCCCAAACCGAGTCCTACTTGGTTTGGTGGGAGGGAGTCCTTCCCCCTTCCCACTTCTTCCTCTTTTTTTTTTTCTCTTCCTTTGATTTTTCTTCTTTGGCGCATAGGATTTGGTGGGCTGTCCCACCAGCCCACTAAGGTCTGGTGTGACCCCCACAAATACCTATGGGCTTCTCCGGAGTGGGTTGCCCCCCTCCGGTGAACTCCCGGAACCCATTCGTCATTCCCGGTACATTCCCGGTAACTCCGAAAACCTTCCGGTAATCAAATGAGGTCATCCTATATATCAATCTTCGTTTCCGGACCATTCCGGAAACCCTCGTGACGTCCGTGATCTCATCCGGGACTCCGAACAACATTCGGTAACCAACCATGTAACTCAAATACGCATAAAACAACGTCGAACCTTAAGTGTGCAGACCCTGCGGGTTCGAGAACTATGTAGACATGACCCGAGAGACTCCTCGGTCAATATCCAATAGCGGGACCTGGATGCCCATATTGGATCCTACATATTCTACGAAGATCTTATCGTTTGAACCTCAGTGCCAAGGATTCGTATAATCCCGTATGTCATTCCCTTTGTCCTTCGGTATGTTACTTGCCCGAGATTCGATCGTCAGTATCCGCATACCTATTTCAATCTCGTTTACCGGCAAGTCTCTTTACTCGTTCCGTAATACAAGATCCCGCAACTTACACTAAGTTACATTGCTTGCAAGGCTTGTGTGTGATGTTGTATTACCGAGTGGGCCCCGAGATACCTCTCCGTCACACGGAGTGACAAATCCCAGTCTTGATCCATACTAACTCAACTAACACCTTCGGAGATACCTGTAGAGCATCTTTATAGTCACCCAGTTACGTTGCGACGTTTGACACACACAAAGCATTCCTCCGGTGTCAGTGAGTTATATGAGCTCATGGTCATAGGAATAAATACTTGACACGCAGAAAACAGTAGCAACAAAATGACACGATCAACATGCTACGTCTATTAGTTTGGGTCTAGTCCATCACGTGATTCTCCCAATGACGTGATCCAGTTATCAAGCAACAACACCTTGTTCATAATCAGAAGACACTGACTATCATTGATCAACTGGCTAGCCAACTAGAGGCATGCTAGGGACGGTGTTTTGTCTATGTATCCACACATGTAAATGAGTCTTCATTCAATACAGTTATAGCATGGATAATAAACTATTATCTTGATACAGGAATTATAATAATAATTATACATTTATTATTGCCTCTAGGGCATAATTCCAACACTTCTCTCATGAAAGCAAGTAGACGGTGGGTGAACGAATTACTGTCGAGCAATTGATAGAACCGCGCAAAGTCATGACGTTATCTATGGCAATGATCATATCTATAGGCAACACGTCCAAAACAAGTAGACTGATACTTTCTGCATCTACTACTATTACTCCACACGTCGACCGCTATCCAACATGCATCTAGTGTATTGAGTTCATAAGAACAGAGTAACGCCTTAAGAAAGATGACATGATGTAGATGGACAATCTCAAATATATGATGAAAGCCCATCTTGTTACCCTTCATGGCAACAGCACGATGCGTGCCTTGCTGCCCCTTCTGTCACTCGGAAAGGTCATCGCACGGTATGAACCCAAAACCAACCACTTCTCCCATTGCAAGAATCATAGATCTAGTTGGCCAAACAAAACCCAAGACTCGGAGAGACTTACAAGGATATCAAATCATGCATATAAGAAATCAGCAAAGACTCAAATATAAATCATAGATAATCTGATCACAAATCCACAATTCATCGGATCTCGACAAACACACCGCCAAAGAGGATTACATCGGATAGATCTCCATGAAGATCATGGAGAACTTTGTATTGAAGATCCAAGAGAGAGAAGAAGCCATCTAGCTACTAACTACGGATCCGTAGGTCTGAAGTGGACTACTCACGAGTCATTGGAGAGGCGATGATGTTGATGTAGAAGCCCTCCAACTCCAAAGTCCCCTCCGGCAGGGCACCGGGAAGGGTCTCCAGATGAGATCTCACGGAAACGGAAGCTTGCGGCTGCGGAAAAGTGGTTTCGTGGACGCCCTAATTTTTTCTGGGATTTTTTATTCCGTTTGGACTCCGTTCCAAAATCAGATCGGAAAAGAGTCAAAAACAGAGAAAAAATAGGAACTGGCACTTGGCACTGAATTAATAAGTTAGTCCCAAAAAAGATATAAAAGGTATATAAAACATCCAAAGTTGACAAGATAACAGCATGAAACCATCAAAAATTATAGATACATTTGAGACGTATCATGCATCCTCATACCGTTGAAGATTGCTTAGCGGAAGCGTTGCAAAGAACGCGGTTGATGGAGTCGTACTCGTGGCGATTCAAATCGTGGAAGATCCGATCCAAGCGCTGTACGGACAGCGCCTCCGCGTTCAACACACGTACATCCCGGGGACATGTCCTCCTTCTTGATCCAGCAAGGGGGAGAAGTTGAGGGAGAGCTCCGGTAGCACGACGACGTGGTGGCGGTGGAGCTTGTGGTTATCGAGCAAGGCTTCGCCAAGCGCTGCGGAGGAGGAGATGTAGGAGGGGTAGGGCTGCGCCAGGTGGAGAGGATTCAGGTGTCTCGCAGCCCTCTCACCCCTCCTCTATTTATAGGGGGGAGGGGAGAGAGGGCCGGCCACCCTATATGGTTTAGGAGGGGCGGCGGCGGCCAAGGGGGTGGCTTGCCTCCCAAGTTGGTGGGAGGCAGCCCCCACGCCCTAGGTTTCCCAACCCTAGGCGCCTTGGGTGGTGCGCACTAGCCCACCAGAGCTGGTTCCCTCCCTTTTTCATCCCATGTGTCCCTCCGGGAGAGGTGGCCCCTCCCGGTGGACCCTTGGAACCCTTTGGGTAGTCCCGGTAGAATATCGATAAAACCCGAAACCTTTTTGATGACCGAAACTGGACTTTCCATATATAAATCTTCACCTCCGGACTATTCCGGAACTCCTTGTGATGTCCAGAATCTCATCCGAGACTCCGAACAACTTTCGGTAACCACATACAATTTCCCAATACAACTCTAGCGTCACCAAACCTTAAGTGTGTAGACCCTACGGGTTCGGGAACCATGTAGACATGACCGAGACACCTTTCCAAGCAATAACCAATAGTGGGATCTGGATACCCATATTGGCTCCCACATGTTCCACAATGATCTCATCGTATGAACCATGATGTCAGGGATTCACTTAATCCCGTATACAATTCCCTTTGTCCATCGGTATATTACTTGCCCGAGATTCGATCATCGGTATCCTATACCTTGTTTAATCTCGTTACTGGCAAGTCTCTTTACTCGTTCCGTAACACATGATCCCGTGACTAACTCCTTAGTCACATTGATCTCATTATGATGATGTATTACCGAGTGGGTCCAAAGATACCTCTCCGTCACACCAGTCTCAATTTGTACCAACCCAACAGACACTTTCGGAGATACATGTAGTGCACCTTTATAGTCACCCAGCTACGTTGTGGCGTTTTATACCCCAAAGCATTCCTACGGTATTCGGGAGTTGCACAATCTCATGGTCTATGGAAATGATACTTGACATTAGAAAAGCTCTAGCAAACAAACTACATGGTCTTGTGCTATGCTTAGGATTGGGTCTTGTCCATCACATCATTCTCCTAATTATGTGATCTTGTTATCAACGCCATCCAATGTCCATGGTAAGCACCAATGACCATCTATTGATCAACGAGCTAGTCAACTAGAGGCTCACTAGGGACATGGCGTGGTCTATGTATTCACACATGTATTAAGGTTTCCGGTTAATACAATTATAGCATGAACAATAGACAATTATCATGAACAAGGAAATATAGTAATAACCAATTTATTATTGCCTCTATGGTATATTTCCAACAGTCTCCCACTTGCACTAGAGTCAATAATCTAGTTCACATCACTATGTGATTGTAATAAATCTAGCACCCGTGGGGTTTGATCATATCTTGCTGGCGAGAGAGGTTTTTAGTCAACGGGTATGAACCTTTCAGATACGTGTGTGCTTTACAAATCTCTATTTCATCTTGTAGATGCTGCTACCACGCGCCATTTGGAACCATTCCAAACGACTGCTCCACTATACGAATCTGGTTTACTACTCAGAGTCATCTGGATTAGTGACAAAGCTCGCATCGTTGTAACCCTTTACGACGAACTCTTTTTACCAGTTCCATAATCCAGAAAATTTCCTTAGTCCACTAGTTACTAAGGATAATGTTGACCGTTGTCTAGTGATCCATTATTGGATCACTCTTGTACCCCTTGACTAACTCATGGCAAGGCACACTTCAGGTGTGGTACACAACATAGCATACTATAGAGCCTAACGGCTAATGCATAGGGGATGACCTTCGACCTTTCTCTCTCTTCCGTCGTGGTCAGGTTTTTAGTCTTACTCAATATTCACACCTTATAACACAACCAATGACTCTTTCCTTGTCGATCTATTTTGAACTCCTTCAAAATCTTGTCACGATATGTATTCATTGAAAGTACTATTAAGTGTTTTGATCTATCTTTATAGATCTTGATGCTCGATGTTCATGTAGCTCAATCCATGTTTTCCTTTGAAAAAACACTTTTCAAACAACCCTATATGCTTTTCAGAAATTCTACATCATTTCCGATCAACTCATCAGAAATTCCATAGTCCTCCCACTCAATTCTTTGGAAATACAAGTTTCTCACAAACTTTGTATAAAACCAAAATCTTTTATCACATCATCAAAGTTTATATTCTAGCTCCGAGATGCTTGCTCCAGTCCTTAGAAGGATCGTTGGAGCTTTGCATACTTGTTAGCATCCTTTAGGATCGACAAAACCTTCTGGTTGTATCAGATAAAACCTTTCCTCAAGGAAACCGTCGAGGAAACAATATTTTGATATCTTATCTGCAAGATTTCATAAATGATGCAGCAACTGCTAACATAATTCCAACAGACTTTCAGCATCGCTACGAGTGAGAAAGTCGCATCGTAGTCAACTCTTTGAACTTGTCGGAAACATCTTTGCGACAAGTCGAGCTTTCTTAATGGTGACTTTTCACCATCATCGTCTGTCTTCCTTTTAAAGGTCCATCTGTAGTTAACATTCTTACGACCATCAAGTAGTTCTTCCAAAGTCTACACTTTGTTTTCATACATGGATCCTCTCTCGGATTTCATGGCCTCTAACCATTTGTCGAAATCCGGGCCCACCGTCGCTTCTCCATAGCTCGTAGGTTCTTTGTTGTCTAGCAACATGACCTCCAAGATAGGATTATCGTACCACTCTGGAGTAGTACGCGTCCTTGTTTACCTACGAGGTTTGGTAGTGACTTGATCCGAAGCTTCATGATCACTATCATCAGCTTCCACTTCAGTTGGTGTAGGTGCCACAGGAACAACTTCCTGCGCCCTGCTACACACTGGTTGAAGTGATGGTTCAATAACCTCATCAAGTTTCCACCATCCTCCCACTCAATTCTTTCAAGAGAAACTTTTCCTCAAGAAAGGACCCGTTTATAGAAACAAACACTTTGCTTCCGGATCTTAGATAGGAGGTATACCCAACTGTTTTGGTTGTCCTATGAAGATGCATTTATCCGCTTTGGGTTCGAGCTTGTTAGGCTGAAACTCTTTCACATAAGCATCACAACCCCAAACTTTTAAGAAACAATAGCTTAGGTTTCTCCAAACCATAGTTCATACAGTGTCATCTCAACGGAATTACGTGGTACCCTAATTAGAGTGAATGTGGTTGTGTCTAATGCCTAACCCAAAAACGTTAGTGCTAATTTGATAAGAGACATCATAGTATGCACCACATCTAATAGGGGGCGGCTATGACATTCTGATACACCATCACACTATGGTGTTCCGGGTGGTATTAGTTGTGAAACAATTTCCACAACGTCTTAATTGTGTACCAAACTCGCAACTCGGATATTCATCTCTATGGTCATATCGTAGACATTTTATCCTCTTGTCACGACGATCTTCAACTTCATTATGAAATTACTTGAACCTTACAATAATTCAGACTTGTGTTTCATCAAGTAAATATACTAGTATCTACTCAAATCATCTGTGAAGTAAGAACATAACGATATCCACTGCGTGCCTCAACACTCATTGGATTGCACACATCAAAATGTATTACTTCCAACAAGTTACTTTCTTATTCCATCTCACTGGAAAACGAGGCCTTCAATCATCTTGCCCATGTGGTATGATTTGCATGTCTCAAGTGATTCAAAATCAAGTGAGTCCAAACGGTCCATCCGCATGGAGTTTCTTCATGCATTTATACCAATAGGCATGGTTCGCATGTCTCAAACTTTTCCAAAACGAGTGAGTCCAAAGATTCACGAGCATGGAGCTTCTTCATGCGTTTTATACCAATATGACTCAAGTGGCAGTGCCACACGTAAGTGGTACTATCATTACTACTTTACATCTTTTGGCATCAATATTATGAACATGTGTATCACTACGATCAAGATTCAATAAACCATTCATTTTAGGTGCAAGACCATTGAAGGTATTATTCAAATGAACAAAGTAACCATTATTCTCTTTAAATGAACAACCGTATTGCGATAAACACAACCTAATCATGTCTATGCTCAACGCAAACACCAAATAACAATTATATAGGTTTAACACTAATATCGATGGTAGAGGGAGTGTGCGATGTTTGATCACATCAACCTTGGAAACACTTCCAACACATATCGTCACCACACCTTTAGCTAGTCTTTGTTTATTCCGTAGCTTTTATTTTGAGTTACTAACTATTAGAGCATATATCTCCATATGTGGTTTTGGTAATTGACGACAACTCCTATGGACTAATGGTTGCTTTAAGTTATATTTATAGGATTTGTCCATAGGCACTTCTTAAAGTCCATCTGTTGGGTTCAAGGAGTTTATATGATGACCAAGATGTTATTCAAAGTATTATCCAAAGAATGGTCATAGAAACACTAGGTTGATCAAGATCTCAGACAAAGAGTAAATCAAGATGATCAACACACAAAGCGTACAAGATGTACCGAGAGGGATCAAGTGATCCCATGGTATGGTAAGCATTGTCCATTACGTGTTTGTGTACTAACCCATGGTCTTTGTGAGACTCCTATGTGGGGGTTAGGTGTGCTTCCATTGGGCTTGCGTCAAAAGGAAGATCTCATACAACCCAATAAGGATGACGTCAAGTGGTGATCGTCATCAAGATTGTGGTGTGCAAGTTCAAGCGGATCAGCACGAATATATCATTGAAACTATTTTCAATGATCATGTGCTGACAAGGACAACCTCATGTGCTAACAAGGACAAGATCAAGATAAGCATTCCTGAGCACTACATGCTTGATTCTTGTGGATGTTCACATGGTGGACAGGACAAGATCAAGATAAGCATTCTTGAGAACTTCATGCTTGATTCTTGTGGATGTTCACATGGTGGACAAATGAAGATGAATACATAAGCTAGGCTTTCCGCATTGTGTATGGGAAAGCTACTTGAGGACTTCATCATGTCTTGCTTTCAACTTGAGCCAAGAAGGAACAACAACATCAAGCTCAGGTGAAAGGGCTAACTCAAAGGTATCAGTTCCTTTGACGTTAGTGGTGCGGAGTAATGATCAGCGAATAAAAGTATACACTCAAGTATGGCTCATCAGTACTCTTTTATGATTCTTGAGTCCATAGGGATCCCGCACTATTAAGAGGGGATCACATGTTTTGCGATGAACTTGCTCAAACTACATCTTCTCTGTCTGTTCAGACCACATCTCCACTGCTCTGCTGTTATCTGAAAACAGAACCAGTGCCTCGGACATCCGGCCTCCTCCGGACGTCCGAGGGCCGGACGGCCGACAGCTTCACAAATCCGGAATCCTATACCAGAGAAATCAGAGCCATATAACTCGGACTTCCGGCTCTCTCCGGACGTCCGAGGCCCGGATTGCCGACCAACTTCGGAATTCCGGAACTATGCACGAGAGAAACTTGAGCCATATAACTCGGACTTCCGGCTCCCTCCGGACGTCCGAGGGACGGTCAAGGCTCGGACGACCGACAGGCTTCGGAAATCCGGAGCCCTGCACCAAAAGAACATGAGCTCTATAACTCGGATTTCCGGCTCCCTCCGGACGTCCGACCCTCGTCGGAAATCCGGAACCTACCACCAGTAGAAGTTGAGTTGTATAACTCGGATTTCCGGTCCTCTCCGGACGTCCGGTCGCTGTGTAATTCAAAATAGTTTCAGTCGTATCTACAGGCCTCGGACGACCGACCCCTGTCGGACGTCCGACCCCTCGCGGACGCCCGACTTCCGACAACTGTCGGACGTCCGGACCCTGTGTGACTTAAAGTATCCCCAACGGCTGTATTTCTCTCCCCACTATAAATACCCCCCCCTCCCACTTCGTGAGAGGGTTGCCCAACACAGCCTTATCCTCATAAGAACACATTTCCACCTCACACACATTTGCTCACTCCAAATCTTAGATCCCAAGAGCATTTGTGAGCCCCTTTGAGAGTTGTTCCAATCAAAAGATAGATCGTCTCCCTCTCCTTCTCTCGACCCAAGCTATTTGTGATTTGAGCAAGTTTTGAGCATTCCCCGTGATCTTGTTACTCTTGGAGGTTGGAGACTCCTATGCGGTAGGAGTTCTTCGGAGAGGCATCAATTCGTGTGATTCCCCCGGAAAAGTTTGTGAGGGTTTGGAAGCCACCTCAAAGGCTTACCACTAGTGGTTGAGAAACGACTTCGTGGTGTTATCTCAAAGGGAGAATAGGGTGAGCCTTCGTGGCGTTGGTGTGCCTTCGTGGTAACATCCACCTCTCTAACGGTGACTAGCTTCCCTCCAAGGAAGTGAACATCGGGATACATCTTCGTCTCAGTGACCTTGGTTATCCTTAACCCTAACTCCTCACTTGTGGTTTACTTGTGTTATTTGAGCATACATACATTGCATATTGGTTGTGCTCATTATATTGTGTTGGCTATTTCTTGTACAAGATTAATCATTCAAGCATACCCTCTATATCCACACGTTCATACTTGCAACCCTTGATATTTTGTGTTGATATAGTGTGATCTAGTATCTTGCGTTGTTCACCTACTTGTCGAGTGATATAGCTCAAGTAAGTTTGTGTAACTTACCTGTGCTTGTTAGTAACTGTATTGTGTCCATCTTGGTAGATCGTGTTGTTGATACACGTTGCAGTGCCTAGTGCATTTAGGATTTGTGCTTGACAAGTACCCTCTTAGTTTATTTCCGCATTAGGTTCAAGCCAAATCCGAAGAAGTTTTTAAATAGACTATTCACCCCCCCCTCTAGGCGTCATCGAGGTCTTTTCAATTGGTATCAGAGCTAGGTCTCTCTTTAATTAGGTTTCACGACCTAGAGAGTATCGATGTCGACTATTGGATTAGTGCACAATTGCATCTTTGACTTTGATGGCACAAATTATACCCTATGGAGAATTCGTATGCTTCATCACTTTCGGGCCATGGGCCCAAATACTTTACGAATTGTTCTTGTAGGGATTGCCGACAAAAAGGATGATGCATCTTCATCTACTAATGAAATGTATCTTGATTGTGAGGCCTTTCTTGCCATTCATCGAACCATAAGTCCTGAAGTGTTTAAGTCTATCTCGACTTGCAAGTCAGCTCATGAAGTTTGGACTAAACTTGAAGATATATACGGTGGGTCCAATCTTGATGAAGACGGTATTATGATGAAGGAGTTGGTGCATGAACTCTTCACTCTTTTCGATTTTAAAGAGTCCACCACTACTTCCATATCCGATTGCTTGCACACCTCAGCATCTTCAATCTCACAAGGTAATGACATGGTGAGTGAAGAAATATATGTTGATGAAAATGTCATAGCCTCTATGGACACGAGCATATCTAGCACCACACATAGTGTAAATTATTGTGCTGATAGGTCATGCATTTCACCTAAAGATTCCTTGACAAATGTCTGTGGTGATACGCCTGCTTCCTCGTGTCCTCTTGATCAAAATATCTTGTTTCTCCCTAGTTGCTCTATGACTAATCATTTAGGGGATATCAAGAAATATGAAGTACTTTTGACTAATGAAGAATCTGATTCACCAAAAGAATCATCATCAACTCCTCCAGTTCACATGTGCCTCATGGCAAGAGGTAATAATGAGGTATCATCTTCCCTGTGCAATAACGATGATATTTGCGATGAGGATGATGATGATGACTTGACTAAAAATATCTATGTGATCAGTAAAATTCTTCATAAAGCTAAAAATAACGCTCTTCAAAGATTCCAAGATGTTCTTGCTTACTTTGAAAATTGTAATGATTCACTTAATCATGAACAAGCTAAAAGTGAACAACTTGAACATGAACTTGAGAAGAGTCATCAAGCATGTAGAGACTTAAGATCTTCAAAAGGAGAGATTGAAGTTGCTCATGATAAACTTAAAAAGGATTTTGAGGTCCTTCTCCTTGAATGCAATAATGTCAAGGGAGAGCTCATCAAAACCTCTAAGATCTATGAGGAGCTTCAATCTACTCATGAGAAGTCTCTATTTGCTACTTAGTCCTCTCATATTGTTGATGATACTTGTACATCTAACCCCATCTCTTTTGAAGTATCAACATTGAAGGAGAATGTTGAGCTACGTGCTCAACTTGACTTACTAACTAGCAATTATGGGAAGTTGGAAGAAAACCATGTAATGCTCACAAGCTCTCATGCCGATCTTCTAACATCCCATAATGTGCAAAAGTTAGCTCATGAGGCTATCATCACCAAGGTAACATCAAGTGAGCCTCACGTGGACAATGGCACTACTTCTAGTCAAAGTACTATATTTCCATGTGCTAGTCCTCGTAATTCGTCTACTCACAATGTTGCTACCTCGTGTGATGAATTACTTTCCTTGCCTTGTTGCTCTAACATTGAAGCTTACACTTCCTCTAGTACTTGCATTGATACTAACCGTGCAGAGGAAATCGAAGAGCTCAAGGCCCAAGTCACTTCTTTGAAGAAAGACTTGGAACAGTGTCATGAAGGGATGTCCACACTCAACAACGTCCTGTGTGAGAAAACATCTCCGAATGACAAAAATGATGTTGGAGTAAACTCAAACAAGAACAAGAGGGGCCTAGAACAAGTCAAGAATTCGGCCAAAATCATTTGCTTCAAGTGGAAAGTTAAAGGGCACCATGTTAGATCTTGCCCTCTGAAGACGAAGTCTCAAAGTCACAAGCAACAAGGGAAGCGTCCACAAACTCAATCACATATTCAACTACAAGTTGAAGGAAGGCCTCTTCCAAATAAGACCCAAACCAACACTCCCCAAGGTGAGAAATCAACTGGGAAGAAAACAGAGGGTAGATGTTGCTACTTATGTCGTCAGAAGGGTCACGTCGCTTCGTCTTGCACGAGAGGTATCTTATCCAACCCAATCACTATTGATGATACCTATTCCCTTGGGAAGGATAAGGTTGGCAATGTGTTTGCCAAGTTTGTTGGTACTCAAAATGGTGTCAGGAAAAGAACCATTTGGGTTGCCAAGCCTGTTGTGATTAACCTCTTAGGACCCAACGTAGTTGGGGACCAACAAGCTCAAACTTGATCAATAGGTGACTATGGAGGACATTAGAGACTTGGATACATAATGAAGAATTAAGGGGTCTTCATCATTCATATTATCTCAAGCCAAGTCATTTGGATTATCGAGTTTCTATCTTATATCCAATGTGCCTCCTTACGGTAACTTATACTTAAACTGTTTACATTGTTAGGTGCTTGTCCCTCTGCATGTTGTGGTTTTGTACCTTGCATGCGTTTGTATATGTTGTGCTTCCAACTTGCTTATCTTGAGTAATTGAGTATGGGTATGTTGGTTTGCATATCATGTACATGTGAGTCCTGTATTGAGCCTTTTGTGTCTTGATTGTATTTTTGTTGGCTCTTGTGAGAGATTAATGGATTATCTCATTGTGGGGGAGTGATGTGCTTTGCACACCTCTCAATCCTATAAATATGTATACATGGGGAATACCACTTAGTTTTGATATTTCAAGATTATCTAGTTTCTATGTGGTATGTCTTACTCATGAGAAATTCAAATTCTATATGGTCCATTAATTATCTCTTGTTGGTTTCAATTTGCCACTTGTTAATATTGTTGGTTTATCACATTATGGGGGAGTAATATGCTATCTGCATATTACAACCCTAGAAAATGTGTACATTTGAGGTGTTGCCACTTAGTGTTGATATTGTAAATTATCCTGTTCCTAGGTGGCATGTTATCTCTACAAGTGTCATTTTCTTGCGTTTTATGGGTAAAGATGATCTTGGATATATTTGTGATCTACAAATGAGTATCATTTCGAAAATACTTCTTGTCCTTGACAATTGGTATTCCCATCATGTGTTTGGAATTGCTAATCATCTTTACATTGGATTTTGTGTTTCTTTGTCTTCCTTGCCTCTTATGAATCTATTTTTAACATGTCTAGTGTTTTTATAGATATAGAGAAAGTGACGATCCCATCGCGTCCGTTTTGTATTCAAATGCAAGTTTTATATAATGCACGTCCCTTGGGGGAGCTATCCTATCCTCTTTAAAACACTCTCTTTATTCACCCATCATAAAATCATTTGATCCCCATCAAGTGTGTGTTGATGGGAGGCAAGTCTTGCTCCTTATGATGCTTTGTGCCATCATGAAAATTTGTAGAGGGATTTGTTTGTTGGAACCTAGCTCTCTCTTGGAAACTAGATACTTCGTGTTTGTTTTCCTTCAATTGGTTTCTTGTTGCCTTCTATTTGGCATGTGTCAATGGATATATCATTCCTTGAGGTGTCTTTTAATTGATATCCTTCAAGTGATAGTTCTTTTGTTTTAGGATCTTATTATCACTTGATACCTTGTCTTTTGGTGACTTATCAACTTTGTGTTGAGTTGATTCTTGAGAGTCTTGAGCATGCGTATCTAGCTACTATATACAACTTCTTTTGCTTGCTTTCCTTCTTTGACCCAATATATAGGGGAAACTCCACCTTGTCATAAATCGGCTAAAGTGTGCATGAAATTCAAATACATATCTATATGCACATATGTATGTGGAGTTTGTCCTATGTATTGCTGGTTTTCTAACTCTTTGGTCCCAATGAGTTTGGGTACCGTTTTGTTTGTTTTGTTGTTCCAGGAACAACTGGAGATGCATTGGATGCTCGGCTCCCCTATAAGGAAGATGTTGAGACCATGTGATTATTGGAGCCAAGTTAGGATGATCAAAGAACAACTATCTACTACATCAATCCAATGTTGTCTCGGTAACAAGTATCCACTTCATGCATTCTTTTCTTGCAAAGGACCCAACCTGTCTTTTCTTTTCCAGGTTGCATCATGGCATGAATCTCTTGATTTGTTCTTGTAGTACTTGTTTGCTTTCTAAAGCATCCGAACGATGATGTCTTACTACTAGTTGGGATGTCTTTGATGTTCGTATGTTGGAAGTTCATATTGTACAATAAGAAAATATTAGGCCATGTGCTATGCTTCCAAGCAAAAGATCACATTGATATATATTTATGACTTCCTTTTGGATATCTAGTTTGTTCCTTCTTGTAACCATTTCGTGTGTACATCCTTCTTTGTGGATATATATCATCATGATTGTCTTCTACTTAGAATCTTTTACACATGAGAGAAGTTACATCTCTAATTGATATCCTCTTTTCTTTCACGTCCATCGTTGAACTTCCTCTTTCAAGTTTTTTTGATGGCTTCGTGAAAGGATTCGTTTTGAGTGCGCATCTTATTTCTACATCTTGATGCACTCTTTGGCCGTGAAGATTATTTTTCCTCATGCTTGTCTTGATGAGGGTTTTGCCATTTTCAATTAGTATCCCTCCTCTTGACAAGGTTCTTACTTCCTATCTTCACAATGGGTTGTCACAAGCGTTGGTTCTTATTTTGTTTATTAGTAAGCTTGTGAACCCATTTTCTAGTATGTGTGTGTGGGAATGATATGTCTTGCACTTTGTATCTCATTTCATCAAGACTATGTTGATGAGTAATGCTCATCCTTATCTTAGTCTTCTCAAGTGCTTTGCCATGACTCATACACATTACTTTGTTTGAGCCTATTCTTAAGTTGCTTCTATTACATGTTGCTCAACCATTTGTTTTGTGCAATTGATATGCCTATTGTCTCATCTATTCTCTTGCACTCGTTGTGTGTTTTATAAATTCTGGGGGAGCAACGATCCTATTTTGTGCACCTGTGTCAAATACAAAATCTTATATTAGTGCACAAATCATGGGGAGCTTCTCTAGTTTTTGATAAAGCACCATGTTACCTTTATCATAATATCTTTTATTCATGTGTTTCGAAGGACCATATGATTGTTTGTTCCATCTGGAATCTTTTGATTGCTTGCCTCTATCTCTGTATGTCTTTGTGGCATACGATCCTTTTATTTGCAATCTTTGGGTCCTCAATATAGTTTGTTTTCCTCCAACTACTTATCATTGTATTTGTGTATTTTTCTGCACACTCATTTGCTGAGAAGTACACACTTTTTGGAGGACCACCTACTATATTGGCTTTCTAAACTTTTCGTCCATTTTGGCAATCGATGCCAATGGGGGAGAAGTTTAGAGAGTTTACTTTGGATATGTTTAGAGGGCTTTGCTTTTATTGCGTAAGCATTTACATCTTGCACACATGCATTATTACCTTGTATGTGTGCGCTTGGTTATGCTTATCTCCTTATATAAACTCTCTTGAAGTGGTTGTCTTCAATTACCAAAATGGTGGAGATTGTTAGAGCATATATCTCCATATGTGGTTTTGGTAATTGATGAAAACTCCTATGGACTAATGGTTGCTTTAAGTTATATTTATAGGATTTGTCCGTAGGCACTTCTTGAAGTCCATCTGTTGGGTTCAAGGAGTTTATATGATGACCAAGATGTTATTCAAAGTATTATCCAAAGAATGGTCATAGAAACACTAGGTTGATCAAGATCTCACACAAAGAGTAAATCAAGATGATCAACACACAAAGCGTACAAGATGTGCCGAGAGGGATCAAGTGATCCCATGGTATGGTAAGCATTGTCCATTACGTGTTTGTGTACTAACCCATGGTCTTTGTGAGACTCCTATGTCGGGGTTAGGTGTGCTTCCATTGGGCTTGCATCAAAAGGAAGATCTCATACAACCCATGAAGGATGACGTCAAGTGGTGATCGTCATCAATATTGTGGTGTGCAAGTTCAAGCGGATCAGCACGAATATATCATTGAAACTATTGTCAATGATCATGTGCTGACAAGGACAGCCTCATGTGCTAACAAGGACAAGATCAAGATAAGCATTCCTGAGCACTACATGCTTGATTCTTGTGGATGTTCACATGGTGGACATGACAAGATCAAGATAAGCATTCTTGAGAACTTCATGCTTGATTCTTGTGGATGTTCACATGGTGGACAAATGAAGATGAATACATAAGCTAGGCTTTCCGCATTGTGTATGGGAAAGCTACTTGAAGACTTCATCATGTCTTGCTTTCAACTTGAGCCAAGAAGGAACAACAACATCAAGCTCAGGTGAAAGGGCTAACTCAAAGGTATCAGTTCCTTTGACGTTAGTGGTGCGGAGTAATGATCAGCGAATAAAAGTATACACTCAAGTATGGATCATCAGTACTCTTTTATGATTCTTGAGTCCTTAGGGATCCCGCACTATTAAGAGGGGATCACAGATTTTGCGATGAACTTGCTCAAACTACATCTTCTCTTTCTGTTCAGACCACATCTCCACTGCTCTGCTGTTATCTGAAAACAGAACCAGTGCCTCGGACATCCGGCCTCCTCCGGACGTCCGAGGGCCGGACGGCCGACAGCTTCGGAAATCCGGAATCCTATACCAGAGAAATCAGAGCCATATAACTCGGACTTCCGGCTCTCTCCGGACGTCCGAGGCCCGGATAGCCGACCAGCTTCAGAATTCCGGAACTATGCACCAGAGAAACTTGAGCCATATAACTCGGACTTCCGGCTCCCTCCGGACGTCCGAGGGACGGTCAAGGATCGGACGACCGACAGGCTTTGGAAATCCGGAGCCCTGCACCAGAAGAACATGAGCTCTATAACTCGGATTTCCGGCTCCCTCCGGACGTCCGAGGGCCGGACGTCCGACCCTCGTCGGAAATCCGGAACCTACCACCAGTAGAAGTTGAGTTGTATAACTCGGATTTCCGGTCCTCTCCGGACGTCCGGTCGCTGTGTAATTCAAAATAGTTTCAGTCGTATCTACAGGCCTCGGACGACCGACCCCTGTCGGACGTCCGACCCCTCGCGGACGCTCGGACTTCCGACAACTGTGGGACGTCCGGACCCTGTGTGACTTAAAGTATCCCCAACGGCTGTATTTCTCTCCCCACTATAAATACCCCCCTCCCACTTCATGAGAGGGTTTCCCAACACAGCCTTATCCTCATAAGAACACATTTCCACCTCACACACATTTGCTCACTCCAAATCTTAGATCCCAAGAGCATTTGTGAGCCCCTTTGAGAGTTGTTCCAATCAAAAGATAGATCGTCTCCCTCTCCTTCTCTCGACCCAAGCTATTTGTGATTTGAGCAAGTTTGGAGCATTCCCCGTGATCTTGTTACTCTTGGAGGTTGGAGACTCCTAGGCGGTAGGAGTTCTTCGGAGAGGAATCAATTCGTGTGATTTCCCCCGGAAAAGTTTGTGAGGGTTTGGAAGCCACCTCAAAGGCTTACCACTAGTGGTTGAGAAACGCCTTCGTGGTGTTATCTCAAAGGGAGAATAGGGTGAGCCTTCGTGGCGTTGGTGTGCCTTCGTGGTAACATCCACCTCTCTAACAGTGACTAGCTTCCCTCCAAGGAAGTGAACATCGGGATACATCTTCGTCTCAGTGACCTTGGTTATCCTTAACCCTAACTCCTCACTTGTGGTTTACTTGTGTTATTTGATCATTCATACATTGCATATTGGTTGTGCTCATTATATTGTGTTGGCTATTTCTTGTACAAGATTAATCATTCAAGCATACCCTCTATATCCACACGTTCATACTTGCAGCCCTTGATATTTTGTGTTGATATAGTGTGATCTAGTATCTTGCGTTGTTCACCTACTTGTCGAGTGATATAGCTCAAGTAAGTTTGTGTAACTTACCTGTGCTTGTTAGTAACTGTATTGTGTCCATCTTGGTAGATCGTGTTGTTGATACACGTTGCAGTGCCTAGTGCATTTAGGATTTGTGCTTGACAAGTACCCTCTTAGTTTATTTCCGTATTAGGTTCAAGCCAAATCCGAAGAAGTTTTTAAATAGCCTATTCACCCCCCTCTAGGCGTCATCGAGGTCTTTTCACTAACACTTAGCAACCGAACCGGTATCTAATACCCTGGTGCTACTAGGAGTACTAGTAAAGTACACATCAATATCATGTATATCCAATACACCTTTGTTGACTTTGTGAGCCTTCTCATCTACCAAGCATCTAGGGTAGTTCCTATTCAGTGTCTGTTCCCCTCATTACAGAAGCACTTAGTCTTGGGTCTGGGTTCAACCTTGGGTCTCTTCACTAGAGCGACAACTGGTTTGCCGTTTCATGAAGTATCCCTTCTTGTCCTTGCCCTTCTTGAAACTAGTGGTTTTACTAACCATCAACAGTTGATGCTCCTTTTTTATGTCTACTTTCGCGGTGTCAAACTTCACGAATAGCTCAAGGATCATCATATCTATCGCTGATATGTTATAATTCAGCACGAAGCTCTAGTAGCTTGGTGGCGGTGACTTTGGAGACCCATCACTATCTCATATGGAAGATCAACTCCCACCCAATTCAAGCGATTGTAGCACTCAGACAATTTGAGCACATGCTAAACGATTGAGATTTTCGCCCTTACTTTCTAGGCAAAGTGTTGGGGAACGTCGCACGGGAAACAAAAATTTTCCCACGCGCACGAAGACCTGTCATGGTGATGTCCATCTACGAGAGGGGATGAGTGATCTACGTACCCTTGTAGACCGTACAGCAAAAGCGTTAGAGAACGCGGTTGATGTAGTGGAACGTCCTCACGTCCCTCGATCCGCCCCGCGAACAATCCCGCGATCAGTCCCACGATCTAGTACCGAACGGACGGCACCTCCGCGTTCAGCACACGTACAGCTCGACGATGATCTCGGCCTTCTTGATCCAGCAAGAGAGACGGATAGGTAGAAGAGTTCTCCGGCAGCGTGACGGCGCTCCGGAGGTTGGTGATGACCTTGTCTCAGCAGGGCTCCGCCCGAGCTCCGCAGAAACGCGATCTAGAGGAAAAACCGTGGAGGTATGTGGTCGGGCTGCCGTGGAAAAGTCGTCTCAAATCAGCCCTAAAACCTTCGTATATATAGGTGGGAGGGAGGGGGCCTTGCCTTGGGGTCCAAGGACCCTCAAGGGGGTCGGCCGAGCCAAGGGGGAGGACTCTCCCCCCCCCCAAACCGAGTTGGACTAGGTTTGGTGGGAGGGAGTCCCCCTCCCTTCCCACCTCCTCCTTTTTTTTCTTTTTCCTTTGATTTCTTATCCTTGGCGCATAGGGACCTTTTGGTCTGTCCCACCAGCCCACTAAGGGCTGGTGCGCCACCCTTATGGCCTATGGGCTTCCCCGGGGTGGGTTGCCCCCCCGGTGAACTCCCGGAACCCATTCGTCATTCCCGGTACATTCCCGGTAACTCCGAAAACCTTCCGATAATCAAATGAGGTCATCCTATATATCAATCTTCGTTTCCGGACCATTCCGGAAACCCTCATGACGTCCGTGATCTCATCCGGGACTCCGAACAACATTCGGTAACCAACCATATAAGTCAAATACGCATAAAGCAACGTCGAACCTTAAGTGTGCAGACCCTGCGGGTTCGAGAACTATGTAGACATGACCCGAGAGACTCCTCGGTCAATATCCAATAGCGGGACCTGGATGCCCATATTGGATCCTACATATTCTACGAAGATCTTATCGTTTGAACCTCAGTGCCAAGGATTCGTATAATCCCGTATGTCATTCCCTTTGTCCTTCGGTATGTTACTTGCCCGAGATTCGATCGTCAGTATCCGCATACCTATTTCAATCTCGTTTACCGGCAAGTCTCTTTACTCGTTCCGTAATACAAGATCCCGCAACTTACACTAAGTTACATTGCTTGCAAGGCTTGTGTGTGATGTTGTATTACCGAGTGGGCCCCGAGATACCTCTCCGTCACACGGAGTGACAAATCCCAGTCTTGATCCATACTAACTCAACTAACACCTTCGGAGATACCTGTAGAGCATCTTTATAGTCACCCAGTTACGTTGCGACGTTTGATACACACAAAGCATTCCTCCGGTGTCAGTGAGTTATATGATCTCATGGTCATAGGAATAAATACTTGACACACAGAAAACAGTAGCAACAAAATGACACGATCAACATGCTACGTCTATTAGTTTGGGTCTAGTCCATCACGTGATTCTCCCAATGACGTGATCCAGTTATCAAGCAACAACACCTTGTTCATAATCAGAAGACACTGACTATCATTGATCAACTGGCTAGCCAACTAGAGGCATGCTAGGGACGGTGTTTTGTCTATGTATCCACACATGTAAATGAGTCTTCATTCAATACAATTATAGCATGGATAATAAACTATTATCTTGATACAAGAATTATAATAATAACCATATTTATTATTGCCTCTAGGGCATAATTCCAACACAAAGAATCTTGTCGGAGGTCTCATACCTCTCAACAAGGGCACGAGCCTGAAATCCCAATTTCATCCCTTGGAACATCTCGTATGCCCCGCGACGTTCGAAACGTCTTTAGTGCCTCAATTCTAAGCCGTTTAAGCATTATGCACTGAACTATCATGTAGTCATAAAAAACGTGTATGTCAGATGTTTGCAACATCTACAGCTGACGCTCGGGGTTTAGCACACCGAGCGGTGCATTAAGGACATAAGCCTTCTATGCAGCAATGAGGACAATCCTCAGTTTACGAACCTAGTCCACATAATTGCTACTATCATCTTTCAACTAAATTTTCTCTAGGATCATATTAAAGACAGTAGAGCTACAACACAAGCTACAACATAATTTGCAAATACCTTTTGACCATGTTCATGATAATGAGTTCAATTAATCATATTACTTAAGAACTCCCACTCAAAATGACATCCCTCTAGTCATTCGAGCGTCGCATGATCCAAATCCACTAACTCAAGTCCAATCATCACGTGAGTTGAGTCTAGCTTCAATGGTGAACATCTCCATATTAATCATATCAACTATATGATTCATGCTCGGCCTTTCAGTCTCTTTTGTTCCGAGGCTATGTTTGTACATGCTAGGCTCGTCAAGTCAACCTAAGTGTTTTGCGTGTGTAAATCTGGCTTACACCCGTTGTATGCGAACGTTAGAATCTATCACATCCAATCATCACGTGGTGCTTCGAAACAACGATCCTTCGCAACGGTGCACACTTAGGGGGAACACGATTCTTGAAATTTTAGTCAGGGATCATCTTATTTACTACCGTCGTTCTAAGCAAATAAGATGTAAAAACATGATAAACATCACATGAAAATCATAAATGACATGATATGGCCAATATCATCTTGCGCCTTTGATGTCCATCTTCGGGACGCGGCATGATCACCATCGTCACCGGCACGACACCATGGTATCCATCATCGTGTCTTCATGAAGTTGTCTCGCCATCTATTACTTCTACTACCATGGCAAATGGTTAGCAATAAAGTAAAGTAATTATATGGCGTTTTTGATTGACACACATGTCATACAAATAATTAAGACAACTCTTATGGCTCCTGCCGGTTCTCATACCCATCGACATGCAAGTCTTGATTCCTATTACAAGAACATGATCAATCTCACACATCACATATATTTAATCACATCCTTTTGGCCATATCACATCACATAGCATATGCTACTGCGACAACAGACCTTCCCTTGCAACGGCGCCAGGAATCCTTCTGTCACGGGCTACGCCTATAGGGACTTCCTTGGCAAATATGCAAAGGATTTTCCCGCGGCCTTGGAGCCTTGCATTGGTGTTACCTTGAAGAGGAAAGGGTGATGTAGTACAGCGGCGGTAAGTATTTCCCTCGGTTTGAGAACCAAGATATCAATCCAGTAGGAGGAGCGTTCAAGTCACAAGAACCTGCACAAACACAAAGAGCTTGCACCCAAAGCTATGAAGGGGTTGTCAATCCCTTATAGATTGTTTGCAAAGTGAGAACTGAAAGCAACAAAGTAAACAAAGCAAAGTAAAAGTGAAAGTGGAGACGATAGTTGTGAATAGACCCGGGGGCCGTAGTGTTCACTAGTGGCTTCTCTCATGAAAGCAAGTAGACGGTGGGTGAACGAATTACTGTCGAGCAATTTATAGAACCACGCAAAGTCGTGACGTTATCTTAGGCAATGATTATATCTATAGGCATCACGTCCAAAACAAGTAGACCGATACTTTCTGCATCTACTACTATTACTCCACACGTCGACCGCTATCCAGCATGCATCTAGTGTATTAAGTCCAAAAGAACAGAGTAACGCCTTAAGCAAGATGACATGATGTAGATGGACAATCTCAAATCTACGATAAAAGCCCATCTTGTTACCCTTGATGGCAACAACACGATGCGTGCCTTGCTGCCCCTTCTGTCACTGGGAAAGGTCATCACACGCCATGAACCCAAAACCAAGCACTTCTCCCATTGCAAAAATCATAGATCTAGTCGGCCAAACAAAACCCAAGACTCGGAGAGACTTACAAGGATATCAAATCATGCATATAAGAAATCAACAAAGACTCAAATATAATTCATAGATAATCTGATCACAAATCCACAATTTATCGGATCTCGACAAACACACCGCCAAAGAGGTTTACATCAAATAGATCTCTAGGAAGATCATGGAGAACTTTTTATTGAAGATCCAAGAGACAGAAGAAGCCATTTAGCTACTAACTACGGACTCGTAGGTCTGAAGTGGACTACTCACGAGTCATTGGAGAGGCGATGATGTTGATGTAGAAGCCCTCCAACTCCAAAGTCCCCTTCGGTAGGGCACCGAGAAGGGTCTCCAGATGAGATCTCGCGGAAACGGAAGCATGCGGCGGCGGAAAAGTGTTTTCGTGGATGCCCTGATTTTTCCAGCGATTTTAGGGAATTTATAGGCCAAAGAGCTAGGGCAGGGGAGCGCCAGGGAGGCCACAAGCCTGGTTGCCACGGGCCCCCTGGCCGCGGCAACAAGGCTTGTGGGCTCCCTGTGGGCCCCCTGCCTTGGCCCTCAAGCCTCCCGATCTTCTTCTGTTCTGGAAAAATTTATTTCGGGGATTTTATTCCGTTTGGACTCCGTTCCAAAATCAGATCTGAAAAGAGGCAAAAACACAGAAAAAATAGGAACTCGCACTTGGCACTTAATTAATAAGTTAGTCCCAAAAAAGATATAAAAGGTATATAAAACATCCAAAGTTGACAAGATAATAGCGTGAAACCATCAAAAATTATAGATACGTTTGAGACGTATCAAGCATCCCCAAGCTTAACTCCTGCTCGTCCTCGAGTAGGGAAGTGATAAAGAATGAATTTTTGATGCTTTCATGCTACGTAGCATAGATGTCCTTTGTAACTCCTCTTATGTGACGTGAATGTTCAGATCCATTAGATTCAAAACAATAGTTTGCTATTGACGTGGAGACAATAATAATTCAAGCAAACAAGCAAGGTAATCATGAACTTTCAAAATAACAAGGCCAAAAGAAAGTTATCCCTACAAAATCATATAGTGTGGCTATGCTCTATCATCCTTGCACAACGAATTTAAATCATGCACAACCTCGGTATTGGCCAAGTAATTGTTTTCACACCTTTACTTTCTCAAACTTTTCCAACTCTCACGCAATACACGAGCGTAAGCCATGGTTTTAGCACTATAAGTGGTGTGGAGTGTGGTGGAGGTTGCAAGGCAAACAAGGAGAAGATGGTCACATTGACTAGGCATATCAATGAGCTATGGAGATGCTCATCAATAGATATCAACATGAATTAGTAGGGATTGCCATACAATTGATGCACTAGAGCTAAGAGTAAGTGAAAGCTCTTAAAGAAAACTAGTGGGTGTGCATCCAACTTGCTTGCTCACGAAGACCTAAGGCAATTTTGAGGAAGCCTGTCATTGGAATATACAAGCCAAGTTATATAATGAAAATTTCCCACTAGCTATATGGTGGTGACAAAACGAGAGACTCTCAATCATGAAGATCATGGTGCTTAATATGCACAAGTGTGGAAAGATAGTAGCATTGTCCTTTCTCTCTTTTTCTCTCATTTGTTTTGTGGGCTCTTTTGGCCTCTCTTTTTTTTGGTGGGCATCTTTGGCCTCTTCTATTTCCTCACATGGTACAATGCTCCATCAATGATGATCATCACACTTACAACTCAAAACTTAGAGCAATGATGACTCTATATGGAATGCCTTCGGTAGTGTACCGTGATAATGATCTAGCATGGCATAGACATCAATGGAAACATCATGCTAGCTATCTTATGATCATGCAATGGCAATGTAGAAGTGGTGGCACATGTCATGGTGGTAGTCATATGGCAATATATCTCGGAATAGCTTTGAAAAAGCCATTGTAGGTAGGTATGGTGGCTGTTTTGAGGGAGGCTATAAGGGTGGTTTTGTGCACCGGCGAAAATTGCACGGCACTAAAGAAGATAGTGATGGTGGAAGGTGAAAGTGCATCTAAACCATGGACTCAACATTAGTCATGAAGAACTCATATACTTGTTGCAAAAGTTTTAGTAGTAATCGAAACAAAGCATTCAACGCATACTCCTAGGGGAAGGGTTGGTAGGTATAAACCATCGGGCGATCCCGACCGCCACACAAAGGATGACAATCAATAGACTAATCATGCTCAGACTTCATCACATAGCGGTTCACCATACGTGCATGCTACGGGAATCACTAACTTAAACACAAGTATTTCTAGATCCACAACACCTTACTAATATAACTTCAATATTACCACTACCACAACTAAAAACTAATTGAGATGAATCAAACTTCTCCAACTACTCAATGCACACGAAGGTGGATATCCCTTTGGATAACTACCCTTTTTGAGACTACTATCAAAGCATAGATCAACTACCAAGCCACGCACCGTTGTGCTCTAAAAGATATAAGTTAAGCACATAGAGCAAAATCAACTAGCTCAAAAGATATAAGTGAAACACATGTGAGCTGAATTGTCTAACCAAAGGATATAAGTGAAGCTCGTCAAAATCACGGTGAGTGCATGTCTCTCTCTCTAGGTGTGCAGCAAGGATGATTGTGACACAACAAAAATAAAAGACTCCTACGATACAAGACGCTCCAAGCAAAACACATAACATGTGGTGAATAAAAATATAGCCCCAAGTAACGTTACCGATGGATTGAAGACGAAAGAGGGGATGCCTTCCCGGGCATCCCCAAGCTTAGGCTTTTACGGCATCCTTGAATCAACTTGGGGTGCCTTGGGCATCCCCAACCTTGAGATCTTGCCACTTTTTATCTTTTTGTCCATAAGAACTTCACCCAAAACTTGAAAACTTCACAACACGAAACTTAAACAAAAACTCATGATAACATTAGTATAAGAAAGCAAACCACCACGTCCTTAGGTACTGTAGCAAACTTAAATGCTACTCATGTTGATGTTGGGTTACTGTATTTCCAATCTTCCATGGCTAATACCCCCTGATACTATCTATAGTTTCATCAAAATAAGCAACCAACTCAACAAAAACAGAATCTGTTAACAGCAGACCAGTCTGTAGCAATCTGTATACTTCGTATACTTCTGGTACTTCGAAAATTCTGAAAAATTACGACAATCTAAAGAATTTTCGTAGAAATCAGCAGCAAAAAGAATCAACTCAAAAGCTCTTACAGAAAAAATTGAAAATTATTTTCATTAGTAGAAAGTTTCTGTCTTTTCCAGCATGATCAAACGATCATCCCCAAGACTAATCGTAACGGTTTTGCTTGGCACAAACGCAAAAATAAACACAAAAACACAATCATAAAGAATTATGAAAGTGTGGAAAACACAAAACAGAAAGAAAAAGGATAGATTCGTTGGGTTGCCTCCCAACAAGCGCTATTGTTTAACGCCCTTAGCTGGGCAAAGGGTGATGGAATCACGTATAGTCATCTTTGGTGCTCAAACCATAAGTAGCCCTCATCATAGATTCATAAGGAAATCTTATTTTCTTTCTAGGAAAATGCTCCATGCCTTTCTTTAGGGGAAATTGATCTAATATTCCCTTCCTTCATATCGATGATAGCACCAATAGTCCTTAGGAAAGGTCTACCAAGAATAATGGGACATGAAGGATTGCAATCTATGTCAAGTACAATGAAATCCACGGGTACATAGTTCTTATTTGCAACAATAAGAACATCACCGATCCTTCCCATGGGTTTCTTGACAGTAGAATCCGCAAGATGCAAATTAAGATAACACTCTTCAATCTCATGAAAACCAAGAAAATCACATAAAGATTTTAGAATCGCGAAAACACTAGCACCCAAATCACACAATGCATTGCATTCATAGTTTTTGATCTTGATTTTGATAGTAGGTTCCCACTCATCATGAAGTTTTCTAGGTATATAGACTTTTAATTCGAGCTTCTCTTCAAGAGATTTCATCATAGCATCTACGATATTGTCACGCCCAAGATGCAACCCTATCCTCAATTTGGCACGAAGGCCTCGTCAGGGATAGAAGTGCATCTCGTCGTGTTAGGAGCGCTCAATTATGGAACATAACACCGGTAGCCGAAACTAAGGGGGGCAAAGGTGGAACAAAACACCAGGCTAGAAAGGCCGAGCCTTCCACCTTTTACCAAGTATATAGGTGCATTAAATTAAATAGCATTTAAATAGGGTGATATAACAAGGAACCCATGTTGTCACATGGAAGCAACTGCACCTGCAACTAGCAACGCTAACACAGGATTAAGCAAGCGGTAACATAGCCAATGAGTGGTTCGCTAGGTTGAACAGGTTGAAGGTTATCATGGCATGGTTGAGAGGCTGATATTTAGCATGTGGTAGGCAACGAGACATAAACGATAGAAGCGGTAAAACTAGCATGGCAATGATAGTAATGATATCTAGGGAAATGGTCATCTTGCCTGAGATCCCGCTTGGAAGAAGAACATCTCCGTGAAGCAGGCGAACCAACGTAGTAGAACAGGTCCTCACATTCCGACACGCTTGCGGAACTCTATCGAGGCGGAGCAAACCGGAAACAAACATCAACACAAATATTCACCACAGCAAAAGCAAGACATGATGCATACCCTAATATGATGCATGATCAGTTCAATGATGCAGGCATGGCATGGCAATTCACCTCACGCAAACACTACACATTAAGTGAAGCTCGATATGCAACGGGTTGCATATCGACGAAACTCACTCCCGATTATTTACACGGAAATATTTAATTGTTGTTAACATGGCAAGGGGTGAAGCGACGGTTCTAGTGGCATCCTAGTCGGGTAACACGCGAGACATAGAACGAAGCTATAGCACGAGAGACATGCAACACAAGATCATATGCCATGAATGCGTCATGCATGCGAGTTCAAACATCACGGGCAAGAAGAGAAAGAAACAGGTGTCGCCATGGCGAGCGAGAGGGAACCATGGCGGCAAGACGGAAACGATGCCACGACAACGTTCCTATCCCGATAACTCGTCGAGATATCGTGCCAACGTACTGGGAACGCGTGCGAGAACGGTAAATAAGATGGGGTGATCCCGGTTACCGGGTTCCCATGTGTCGGGGCACAACATAAGAGGGACAACGTGCAACGGGCAACATACGGTGCAACACACGATACAACTCATACATCACATTCGTTCGTTACATGACACGTCTCATCGGTATACCTTCGACGCGTGCGAATCGGAGCGGTTCGGTCGAAGCGGACGTCGTGGAGGTCATGGTCGTCGTGGAAGTCGAGGTACTCGGTCTCGTCGACGGTAGTCGTTCGCACGGCGTCATGGTTCACGGTCTTCGGCGTCGGTAGTCGATCACGTTCCCGGGGTCGTCGAGGACGACGTGTGCTCGGCGAACTTGTCAACGGGCCACGGTGGCGGGGATGGTGCACAGGTCTTCGGCGACGTTCCAATAGGCAACCGGGCAAGGCAACAGCAAGCGGCGACGGCAAGCGGCAGTACAAGCAATACCTAGCACCTAAGCAACTAACAACAGCGGCTAGCAACCTACAGCAAGAGAAAACGCAGCAGTGGCAGCGAGCAACTAGCAGCAGCTACAGCTCTCTCCAACAGCAGGCCAAACGCAGCAAGCAACAACCGACTAAGCAACTAGCCTAGCAGCACCAAGCAGCAGCAACACAGGCAGGCGAGCATCAGCAGCGAGACAACAACAACAAGCTAGCATGGCACAGCGGCAAGCAACTAGCAGGCCACGCAAGCAGCATGCACCTGCGGCATGGCAACAACAGCAACTAACGGCATGGACGCAACAGACAACAGCAACACACAGCAACAACAACATGCAACCGGCATGCATCAGCAGCCATAACAGTAGCAACAAAAACGCAGGCAGCAGCAGCTAGCATCGCTCGAGCAGTAGGGCAAACCGACGCGGGGCAGGCAAGCCGGCGGCACACGGCGCCGGCGCGGACGGCACGCAGAGGGCCTCGATGCTGGTAGGGGAGGAGCACGGCGGGCTGCAGGGGAGGCCGTCGGGGAGGCGTGGGGCACCGGGCAGGCGCGGGCGAGGGCGGCGCGCGGGAGCTGTCGGCGGGCGGCGAGCGACCACGCGGGCACTAGGAAGAGGAGGCGAGGTCTGGAGGGGGTTGCGCGCGGAGGCGGCGAGGCGGCGGCGCCCAAGAGGAGCGAGGCGGCCGGCGGCTGGGAGCACGAGGGGGAGATGGGGATCGAGGAGGCGCAGGGGGAGGACGGCGCGAGGGGTAGATGGGAGCTGCGGGCTGGCTCGATAGGTCACGGAGGGGGCTGGCTGGGCCTTGGCCTGGGAAGGCCGAGGGGGGCACTTGGGCCAAGTGGCCTTCCTCTCTCTCTTTATGTTTTTTTTAAACTTTTAAAACATAAATTTTTAACTAAAGAAAGGCTTTTAACAAATAAAAGGAAAAAAATAAAAATAATAAAGAGAATGCCTTTGCTCCTTTAAAAATAAACCCAAACTCCAAAAATAGACTGGGCTTTCTTTTTTTAAAACGAATAAAAGAACCTTTTGAAGAATTAAAATAAACCCTTTTACGAAAGAATAATATAAAACCCCTTTTTTTTAAAGAATAAAATAAAGGCTCTATAAAGGAGAAAAGAAAATGAGACTGTTTTTAAAATAAAACAAGAGGAGAAATAAAAGAAAACCTAAGGGGTGGCCCCCACATTTAATAAAATGACTTTTATTAAAAGAAGACACACCCTTTTTAATTAGGGGTTTAAACGAAGACTTTAGGAAAACCACAAAAACGGAATAAGAGGGGAGAGAAGGTTTTAGGTCCACGGTGCAACAGGGCTTTGAGGTGGCTCTCACGCACCCACTCTCATCACTCCAAAACAACGCCACTCACAAAGCACTAACACCCAACAACACGGCAACAAGCAACACCGACAAAACACAGTTGACATAATGCCATGCATGATGCGACGATGCAAACTAAATGACGATGCAATGAACGAAATAAAATAACCACACGACGGAAACGGAAATAAAGGGGAATCTTCTGGAACGTCAGCATCGGGCTGTCACAACTCTCCTACACTACAAGAGGATCTCGCCCCGAGATCCAAGAATGAAAGGGGGAGAGGGTGAGAAGGAACAAGAGGTAAAACTAGTCGCTTCTTTGACAAACGAGTGACACCAACAATCCTTGAAGGTTGGAAAGAGATGAAGACTGACATGAGAAAGAAGCAAGAATTCACAGAAAATTTCGGCAGCACTTTGGTAGGAAAATGGGACAAAAAATTCGATAAGAAGAGAGAATTACACAACATTCATAACAAACAACTAAATAGAGCAAGGGAACACCATGAACTTGATAGAACAACATAATAGACCCAAAAGAGCAACATCACAATGCCTCCGGAACAAGAGAATATGAACTAGCTCAAGCAGAAGAAGAGAATGAAGAAAAGAATGACAACTATCATCACAATAGGATTGAAGAGCCTCCGGACAGAGAATTGACGTAGTGGTTGGAAAACCAACAATGAAAAGAACAAGATAGTAGTGGGCTTATGAGAATCATCTCAACAAATATGAGGTGACAAACTACCACTAAAAGAAACAAGGATAGATTGGGAGAAACAATATATGAACAATCTTACACCAAGAGGATGCATTGAAAACTTAGATTAAGACAAGCACCATGATAGCACAACCCATAGGAAAAGCTTTAGGTGAAATCCAAACCAAGATAGCTCAATGAAGAAACCATGAGTTAAGAATAATCTCATGATCAAAGGATTGGTGGGTTTAATTATCTCATTCTTGAAAGGATATCTCTTCGAGGCTCCTACACTAACAAGAATGCTATAATACCACCTCAAAGAATGAAGGAAGAACAAATGCACTGGAGAAATGCAAGAGAAAGGATACTTGAGGTTCTCCAATAAGAATCTTGAAGAACACTTGAGAATGGATTGAAACCTTGATGAACCACCATGAAGGACCTCCATATACAAATGAATGATGCAAAGATAACAAGGTAGAAAAGAATAAGATTATGACCTTACCAAGATTTAGATGAAGCTTCACAAAGAGATACTTGAGAAAACTTGGAACTCCGTAAAAGAAAAGATAAGAACACTTTGAGAAAAAGGAATTGATATCATGAGCCACTCCGGAAGAAGAATTGAAATCATAATTAAATAGAAATAAGAATTATGTCGTGCTTATCCTTCATCAAATTAAATTGATGACAAGCAACGGATCTAGCATACAACTTATTCCTCTTGAAAGAATCTTGAAGGGACAGAGAGAAGAGCACCATTTGAAGCATAATTGAAGGAAGCACCGGTAAGAATTCACAATTGAATGGGAAAACCAAGAATTAATGGTGATACATGAGAATGATGAGATCATAAGCCACCTGAGAGAAAACTTGAACAAGGCACTGGATAAACGAGAGACGAACGAAGAGGCAACAATGGAGAAGAATTGAGGATGAAAGCTGAAAGCTGAGAACGAAGAATCTTCTAAAATGATGGCCTTCAGAGGAACGAGAAATAAAAACAACTCAGAGAAGCACCAGATAGCACGAAAGGGATTACTCATGATTGACAACAAATAAGATAATGCCACAAAGCTGAAATGATGAATCTGCAAGAGAATGAAGTAAGATTCGAGAGAAGCACCCCTTCGAATTGCAAGCTGAGAATGAAGACGAGAACAACACCAAGAATAACTAAGACACTCCGGAATAATGAAGAATGAAAGGTTGAGCCAAATATGAGAATTAATTCAAATTGATCTTGAAGAAGGGATATGACTCATGAAATTCATACTTACATCATAGCTAAAAAGAATTAGAGGTCTCCGGGAAAAGATTGAAATAGCCAGGAGAGATCCTGGGAAAGAACCTGTGGGTTATGGGCCCACTCAAAGCAACCACCGTTAGCAAAGATTGCTTAGAAGAGAGATATTGCATCGGTACAAATGAAAACTAGATGAGGTTGAAAACCTCAAAATAATTGAAAAGACTGGAAAGAAGGACTAGAGAGATAACTTCAACGCTCCGGATCGAAAAGAGAGAAATAAATACCAAGATAGGCTCATAAAAATTTCCGACATAGGAAAGAATTACAAGGAAGAATGGATAAGATGACACAGACAACTAAATTGAATTCACCGGAAAAATAACAAGACTGAATAAGGATGAACATGAAGCTCCTGAGAATCTTCACAATGAATCACCGGGTAAGAGAGAAAAGAACAGACAACGGAAGCACCATGAAAAGAAAACTCTTGGATGAAAATCCAATAACTGAAGAAAAGGGTGGGAGGGCGGGGAAAAAACAAAGACGACTTGGAACAGATGAGATGAACTCCGACATAAAAGAGAGAATGATCTTGCAAAATTAGATAAGATTGAATTCAGTTGAAGAGAAGCACACCGGTTGAATGGAATAGATACGATGACTCCGGTTGAAAGGAATTGATAAAACAATTGATAGAGCAAAAGAACTAATACTCTCATAAAAATATGAGAACACCTCTTAGAAAAGATCTGAAATCACCACTTGACATCGAAGCAACACAAATTTGTTGGAATATTGTCCTATAAGTAACTACTTGAATTCCCACCTATGAATTCTCGAAATATCTCGTCATGCAATCTGGTACACGGATACAAGGAGTAATATCACACAACTCCTATACTAACCCGTCACTTGTATCACATCCGTCAACACACAACCAGAATCTCGGACCTTCATCTACTACAGACCCTCGTGATCACAACGATACAAAGTATGGCAGTACCCCCGAACAATCTGCACCAGTACTGGGGACATCGGGGTTATCTCGCCACTACTAGTATTGAAGCAATTACGAACATCCTTCGTTCTGAGACACTAAGAAATCTGAATGATAACGATGTGCTCGAGAATCCCCTGGAGCTCAACTCCCCTGAAACTCAAAGCAGATAGGAGGCACCAAGACAGAACTCCGTCACATCGGCATCATATAGATTCCAAAAATATTCGCGTGATCCTAAAAAAATTTTGAGTGAGAAGAGGAGTAGAATAAATTATCACATCAAGATTCCTCACCAGAGCATAGAAGAGGAGAAAAAAGAATCCTACTCTCCGATATATAACTAGACTCAAAGCAGTTTTTCACTAGACTCGACTCGGCCAAGTTCGATCAATCAAGGGGGCTCCTAGGTCGGCACTGCTCTGGTACCAACTTGTCACGCCCAAGATGCGACCCTATCCTCAATTTGGCACGAAGGCCTCGTCGGGGATAGAAGCGCATCTCGTCGTGTTGCAAGAATGGATATCGTTACAAGTACATGTACTGAAAAGAAGAGATATATATAGAGAGAGAATTGGCTTACACTCGCCACAAGCTACATCAGAGTCACAACAGTACAATACATAACCATCATGAAGAAGAGCAGGGTCCGACTACGGACGAAAACAAACGAGAAAAGAAGAACGACGTCCATCCTTGCTATCACAGGCTGTCGGCCTGGAACCCATCCTAGATCGATGAAGAAGAAGAAGAAGAAGAAGAAGCAACTCCAAATGAACAATCAACGCGCTCACGTCGAGTAACCTTTACCTGTACCTGTAACTGCTGTTGTAGTAATCTGTGAGCCACAGGGGACTCAGCAATCTCGTTTCCAAAGGTATCAAGACTAGCAAAGCTTAATGGGTGAGGCAAGGTTAAGTGGTGAGGTTGCAGCAGCGGCTAAGCATATATTTGGTGGCTAAACTTACGAGTACAAGAAATAAGAGGGGGAAGATCTATGCATAGCGGACGTGAACTACGGTTGATCAAATGAATGATCCTGAACACCTACCTACGTCAGACATAACCCCACCGTGTCCTCGATCGGAGAAAGAACTCACGAAAGAGACAGTCACGGTTATGCACATAGTTGGCATATTTTTATTAAGTTAACTTCAAGTTATCTAGAACCAGTGTTAAACAAAGTTTCCACATTGCCACATAACTGCGGGCACGGCTTTCCGAAAAGATTTAACCCTGCAGGGGTGCTCCAACTAGTCCATCAGAAATTACCACAAGCCGCATAGAAATCCTCAATCACGACACTCGCGATCTCGTCGGATTCCTTAGTGGAAAACCTCAACTCTGAGATTACCCAAAGCATCACCGGAATCCCGATGCACAAGATATCTCGTCAAAGGTAAAACTAATCCAGCAAGGCCACCCGGCGTGTCGACGTACCCGATAGGAGCCGCGTATCTCGTTTTCAGGACACGACGGATGGAACTAGCTACGAGTGCCAAACCTCGAGTTTCCCTATGGTGGCCCCGCAGGCACACCGTTTGGGACCAACACCATCAGCACTGGCCCCCCGTGTTTATGTAAAATTACTCCTCGGGTTCATGACGCCCTATGCATTTCAGTGTTAACAGAATTATTATGTTGGGAAAATGTAGAACCAATCTTGGGCCTTGCCAGACCAACTTTAATCTAAAACGAATTATCAAGGGGGTCCCCATAACAACCCCGATCGTGTTAGGAGCGCTCAATTATGGAACATAACACCGGTAGCCGAAACTAAGGGGGCAAAGGTGGAACAAAACACCAGGCTAGAAAGGCCGAGCCTTCCACCTTTTACCAAGTATATAGGTGCATTAAATTAAATAGCATTTAAATTGGGTGATATAACAAGGAACCCATGTTGTCACATGGAAACAACTGCACCTCCAACTAGCAACGCTAACACAGGGTTAAGCAAGCGGTAACATAGCCAATGAGTGGTTTGCTAGGTCGAACAAGTTGAAGGTTATCATGGCATGGTTGAGAGGCTGATATTTAACATGTGGTAGGCAACAAGACATAAACGATAGAAGCGGTAAAACTAGCATGGCAATGATAGTAATGATATCTAGGGAAATGGTCATCTTGCCTGAGATCCCGCTTGGAAGAAGAACATCTCCGTGAAGCAGGCGAACCAACGTAGTCGAACGGGTCCTCACATTCCAACACGCTTGAGGAACTCTATCGAGACGGAGCAAACCGGAAACAAACATCAACACAAATATTCACCACAGCAAAAGAAAGACATGATGCATACCCTAATATGATGCATGATCAGTTCAATGATGCAGGCATGGCATGGCAATTCACCTCACGCAAACACTACACATTAAGTGAAGCTCGATATGCAACGGGTTGCATATCGACGAAAGTCCACGTTTAATTATTTAATTCACTCCCGATTATTTACACGGCAATATTTAATTGTTGTTAACATGGCAAGGGGTGAAGCGACGGTTCTACGTGGCATGCTAGCCGGGTAACACGTGAGACATAGAACGGAGCTACAACACGAGAGACATGCAACACAAGATCATATGCCATGAATGCGTCATGCATGCGAGTTCAAACATCACGGGCAAGAAGAGAAAGAAACAGGTGTCGCCATGGCGAGCGAGAGGGAACCATGGCGGCAAGACGGAAATGATGCCACGGCAACGTTCCTATCCCGATAGCTCGTCGAGATATCGTGCCAACGTACTGGGAACGCGTGCAAGAACGGTAAATAAGATGGGGTGATCCCGGTTACCAGGTTCCCATGTGTCGGGGCACAACATAAGAGGGACAACGTGCAACGGGCAACATACGGTGCAACACACGATACAACTCATACATCACATTCGTTCATTACATGACACGTCTCATCGGTATACCTTCGACGCGTGCGAGTCGGAGGGGTTCGGTCGAAGCGGACGTCGTGGAGGTCGTGGTCGTCGTGGAAGTCGAGGTACTCGGTCTCGTCGGCGGTACTCGATCGCACGGCGTCGTGGTTCACGTTCCGGGGGTCGTCGAGGACGACGTGTGCTCGGCGAACTTGTCGACGGGCCACGGTGGCGGGGATGGTGCACCGGTCTTCGGCGACGTTCCAACAGGCAACCGGGCAAGGCAACAACAAGCGGCGACGGCAAGCGGCAGTACAAGCAATAGCTAGCACCTAAGCAACTAACAACAGCGGCTAGCAACCTACAGCAACAGCAAACGCAGCAGTGGCAGCGAGCAACTAGCAGCAACTACAGCTCTCTGCAACAGCAGGCCAAACGCAGCAAGCAGCAACCGACTAAGCAACTAGCCTAGCAGAAGCAACACATGCAGGCGAGCATCAGCAGCGAGACAACAACAGCAAGCTAGCATGGCACAACGGCAAGCAACTAGCAGGCCACGCAAGCAGCATGCACCTGCGGCATGGCAACAACAGCAACTAACGGCATGGCCGCAACAGACAGCAGCAACACATAGCAATAGCAACATGCAATCGGCATGCATCAGCAACCATAACAGCAACAACAAAAATGCAGGCAGCAGCAGCTAGCATCGCTCGGGCAGTAGGGCAAACCGACGCGGGGCAGGCAAGCCGGCGGCACACGGCGCCAGCGCGGACGGCACACAGAGGGCCTCGGTGCTGGCAGGGGAGGAGCACGGCGGGCTGCAGGGGAGGCCGTCGGGGAGGCGCGGGGCACCGGGCAGGCGCGGGCGAGGGCGGCGCGCGGGGGCTGCGGGCGGGCGGCGCGCGACCACGCGGGCACTGGGAAGAGGAGGCGAGGCCTGGAGGGGGTTGCGCGTGGAGGCGGCGATGCGGCGACGTCCAAGAGGAGCGAGGCGGCCGGCGGCTGGGAGCACGAGGGGGAGATGGGGATCGAGGAGGCGCAGGGGGAGGACGTCGCGAGGGGGAGATGGGAGGTGCGGGCTGGGTTGATAGGTCAGGGAGGGGGCTGGCTGGGCCTTGGCCTGGGAAGGCCGAGGGGGGCACTTGGGACAATTGGCCTTCCTCTCTCTCTTTATGTTTTTTTTAACTTTTAAAACAGAAATTTTTAACTAAATAAAGGCTTTTAACAAAGAAAAGGAAAATAAATAAATAATAAAATAAAGAGAATGCCTTTGCAACTTTAAAAATAAACCCCAACTCTAAAAATAGATTGGGCTTTCTTTTTTTAAAAACGAATAAAATAACCTTTTGAAGAATTAAAATAAACCCTTTTACGAAAGAATAATATAAAACCCCTTTTTATTTAAAGAATAAAATAAAGGCTCTATAAAGAAGAAAAGAAAATGAGACTGTTTTTAAAATAAAACAAGAGGAGAAATAAAAGAAAACCCAAGGGGTGGCCCCCACATTTAATAGAAGGACTTTTATTAAAAGAAGACGAACCCTTTTTAATTAGGGGTTTAAACGAAGACTTTAGGAAAACCAAAAAAACGGAATAAGAGGGGAGAGAAGGTTTTAGGTCCGCGGTGCAATAGGGCTTTGAAGTGGCTCTCACGCACCCACTCTCATCACTCCAAAACAACGCCACTCACAAAGCACTAACACCCAACAACACGGCAACAAGCAACACCGACAAAACACAGTTGACATGATGCCATGCATGATGCGATGATGCAAACTAAATGACGATGCAACGAACGAAATAAAGTAAACACACGACGGAAACGGAAATAAAGGGGAATTTTCTGGAACATCGGCATCGGGCTGTCACAGATATGTGCGGTAAAGGCTTTGCTTTGGCTATAAGCATGTGGAGAGTTTGCAATGGACTGCATCAAGGAAATGCATTCAAACAAGGAGCAACTATCATAATTGAATTCCTTGAAATCCAAAGTGGGAGTTTCATTACTACCCAAAATTTTGATTTCTTCTACTTCACTCTCCACACCTTTATCATCAAGATAGGTGGGCTCCGAATCATTGGGGCGTTTTTCAACCGAAGTGGATTCATATCCAGCCCCTTCATTAATAGGTTTGAAACGCGAAAACAAATATTCAAGAGGAGTCACACCAAGCACTTTAAGATCTTCGTGATTTGCATCACTAGAACGCACCCTTTTAAACCATTCATGCCTAGCGCGAATTTGGGCGGTTCTTTCTTTAGTCTCATTCATGGAGACACACATAGCTTTTAAAGTTTCATCCAAGTTGACCTTGGGAGGAGCACATCTAACTTTCAAAGCATCAATATCACAATACATCCTATCAACGCTCTTAGCCAAATCGTCTATTTTGAGTAGTTTTTCCTCTATGGACGCATTGAAAATCTTTTGAGAGTTGATGAACTCTTTGATATTACTCTCTAAATCAGAGGGTAAATTGTTGTGATTTCCATAAGTGTTGTTGTAGGAATTGCCATAATTGTTAGAGGAGTTACTAGGAAAAGGCCTAGGAACATAGTTTCCTCTAAAAGCATTGTTGTTGCCAAAATTGTTCCTACCAACAAAATTAACGTCCAAACTAGCGTTGCTACTCTCAATCAAGGAAGATAGTGGCATGTCATTAGGATCTAAAGGAGCATTTCTACTAGCAACCAAATTCATCAACTCGTCCATCTTAGCACTAAGCGAGTTAATTTCTTCTATAGCGTGTACCTTTTTGCTAGCAGGTGACCTTTCAGTGTGACACCAAGAGTAGTTGGTCATGATATTGTCTAGGAGTTTTATAGCGTCTCCTAACGTGATTTACATGAACGTTCCACCTGAGGCGGAGTCCAAGATATTGCAAGAAGCAAAATTCAAACCAGCGTAAAAGATTTGTATAATCATCCACAAACTCAAGCCATGAGCGGGACAATTTCTAATCATTAACTTCATCCTCTCCCAAGATTGTGCAACGTGTTCATGATCAAGTTGCTTGAAATTCATGATGTCGTTACGTAGAGAGGTAATCTTAGCCGGCGGAAAATACTTGGATATGTAAGCATCTTTGCACGTATCCCAAGAATTGGTACTATTTTTAGGCAAAGAAGAAAACCAAGTTTTTGCGCGATCTCGCAACGAGAAAGGAAAAAGCTTCAACTTAATCACGTCATTATCCACATCACTTTTCTTTTGCATATCGCAAAGCTCAGTGAAGGTATTGAGATGGGATGCGACATCTTCACTAGGAAGGCTAGAGAATTGCTCTTTCATAACAAGATTCAGCAAGGCTGCGTTGATTTCATACGATTCCGCACTAGTGGCGGGAGCAATCGGAGTACTAATAAAATCATTATTATTGGTACTCGAGAAGTCGCAAAGTTTGGTGTTTTCAGCCATGATGACTTCAACAAACCAACAAGAACACAAGCAAGCAAGAAAACCGGCAAAGGAAAATGGCAAAGGGCAAAAGAAAACGGCAAAAAGGCAAAAGGAAATGGCAAGGGAGAAAGGCAAATGAAAACGGCAAATGTGAAGTGAGGGAGAGGAAAACGAGAGGCAACTGGCAAAAAAGGTAAATGCAAGAGATTAGTTTGTGACACCTACTTGGATAGATCTTGACTTGATCTGTCCTCCCTGGCAACGGCGCCAGAAATCCTTCTGCTACTGCGACAACAGACCTTCCCTGGCAACGGCGCCAGGAATCCTTCTGTCACAGGCTATGCCTATAGGGACTTCCTTGGCAAATATGCAAAGGATTTCCCCGCGGCCTTGGAGCCTTGCGTTGGTGTTCCCTTGAAGAGGAAAGGGTGATGTAGCACAGCGGCGGTAAGTATTTCCCTCAGTTTGAGAACCAAGGTATCAATCCAGTAGGAGGAGCGTTCAAGTCACAAGTACCTGCACAAACACAAAGAGCTTGCACCCAACGCTATGAAGGGGTTGTCAATCCCTTATAGATTGTTTGCAAAGTGAGAATTGAAAGCAACAAAGTAAACAAAGCAAAGTAAAAGTGAAAGTGGAGACGATAGTTGTGAATAGACCCGGGGGGCGTAGTGTTCACTAGTGGCTTCTCTCATGAAAGCAAGTAGACGGTGGGTGAACGAATTACTGTCGAGCAATTGATAGAACCGCGCAAAGTCGTGACGTTATCTAAGGCAATGATTATATCTATAGGCATCACGTCCAAAACAAGTAGACCGATACTTTCTGCATCTACTACTATTACTCCACACGTCGACCGCTATCCAACATGCATCTAGTGTATGAAGTCCAAAAGAACAGAGTAACGCCTTAAGCAAGATGACATGATGTAGATGGACAATCTCATATCTACGATAAAAGCCCATCTTGTTACCCTTGATGGCAAAAACACGATGCGTGCCTTGCTGCCCCTTCTGTCACTAGGAAAGGTCACCACACGGTATGAACCCAAAACCAAGCACTTCTCCCATTGCAAGAATCATAGATCTAGTTGGCCAAACAAAACCCAAGACTCGGAGAGACTTACAAGGATATCAAATCATGCATATAAGAAATCAGCAAAGACTCAAATATAATTCATAGATAATCTGATCACAAATCCACAATTCATCGGATCTCGACAAACACACCGCCAAAGAGGATTACATCGGATAGATCTCCATGAAGATCATGGAGAACTTTGTATTGAAGATCCAAGAGAGAGAAGAAGCCATCTAGCTACTAACTACGGACCCCAACTCCAAAGTCCCCTCCGGTAGGGCACCGGGAAGGGTCTCCAGATGAGATCTCGCGGAAACAAAAGCTTGCGGCGGTGGAAAAGTGTTTTCGTGGATACCTTGATTTTTTCTGCGATTTTAGGGAATTTATTGGCCAAAGAGCTAGGGCATGGGAGCGCCAGGGAGGCCACAAGCCTGGTTGCCGCGGGCCCCTGGCCACGGCAACAGGGCTTGTGGGCTCCCTGTGGGCCCCCTGCCTTGGCCCTCAAGCCTCCCGATCTTCTTTTGTTCAGGAAAAATTTATTTCGGGGATTTTATTCCGTTTGGACTCCGCTCCAAAATCAGATCTAAAAAGAGTCAAAAACACAGAGAAACAGGAACTGGCACTTGGCACTGAATTAATAAGTTAGTCCCAAAAAAGATATAAAAGGTATATAAAACATCCAAAGTTGACAAGATAACAACGTGAAACCATAAAAAATTATAGATACGTTTGAGACGTATCAGCATACCCTGCAAAAACAAGTTATACGTCCTCTAATTGTTGTTGCAAGTTTTACGTGGCTGCTATGGTTTTCTAGTAAGAACGTTTCTCACCTACGTTACAGCCACAACGTTGATCTGCCAATTTCTATTTACCCTTCATAAGGACCCTCTTCATCGAATCCGATCCGACTAAAGTGGAGAGACAGACACACGCTAGCCACCTTATGCAACAAGTGCATGTCAGGCGATGGAACCAGTCTCACGTAAGCGTACGTGTAAATTTGGTCCAGGCCGCTTCATCCCACAATGCCGCCGAATCAAGATAGGACTAGTAACAGTAAGCAACTTGACCAAATCATCGCACACAACTTACTTATGTTCTACTTGTGCATAGAGTCTACGCATAGACCTAGCTCTGATACCACTATTGGGGAACGTAGTAATAATTCAAAAATATTCCTACGTGTCACCGAGATTAATCTAGGAGATGCTAGCAACGAGAGAGAGGGAGTGCATCTTCATACCGTTGAAGTTTGCTAAGCGGAAGCGTTGCAAAGAACGCGGTTGATGGAGTCGTACCCGCGGAGATTCAAATCATGGAAGATCTGATCCAAGCGCCGAACGGACGGCGCCTCCGCGTTCAACACACGTACAGCCCGGGACATGTCCTCCTCATTGATCCAGCAAGGGGGAGAAGTTGAGGGAGAGCTCCGGTAGCACGACGGCGTGGTGGCGGCGGAGCTTGTGGTTCTCCAGCAAGGCTTCGCCAAGCGCTGCAGAGGAGGAGATGTAGGAGGGGTAGGGCTGCACCAGGTGGAGAGGATTCGGGTGTCTCGCAGCCCTCTCACCCCTCCTCTATTTATAGGGGGGAGGGGAGAGGGGGCCGACCACCCTAGATGGTTTAGGAGGGGCGGCGGCCCCCACGCCCTAGGGTTCCCAACCCTAGGCGCCTTGGGTGGTGCGCACCAGCCCACCAGAGCTGGTTCCCTCCCTATTTCAGCCCATGTGGCCCCCCGGGAGAGGTGGCCCCTCCCGGTGGACCCTTGGAACCCTTTCGGTAGTCCCCGTACAATACCGATAAAACCCGAAACCTTTCCGATGACCAAAACTGGACTTCCCATATATAAATCTTCACCTCCGGACTATTCTGGAACTCCTCCTGATGTCCGAGATCTCATCCGGGACTCCAAACAACTTTCGGTAACCACATACAATTTCCCAATACAACTCTAGCGTCACCGAAGCTTAAGTGTGTAGACCCTACGGGTTGGGGAACCATGCAGACATGACCGAGACACCTTTCCGGGCAATAACCAATAGCGGGATCTAGATACCCATATTGGCTCCCACATGTTCCACGATGATCTCATCGGATGAACCGTGATATCAGGGATCCACCTAATCCCTTATACAATTCCCTTTATCCATCGGTATATTACTTGCCCAAGATTCGATCGTCGGTATCCCTATACCTTGTTCAATCTAGTTACCGGCAAGTCTCTTTACTCGTTCCGTAACACATGATCCTGTGACTAACTCCTTAGTCACATTGAGCTCATTATGATGATGTATTACTGAGTGGGCCTAGAGATACCTCTTCGTTACACGGAGTGACAAATCCCAGTCTCAATTTGTACCAACCCAACAGACACTTTCGGAGATACATGTAGTGCACCTTTATAGTCACCCAATTACGTTGTGATGTTTGATACATCCAAAGCATTCCTACGGTATATGGGAGTTGCACAATCTCATGATCTAAGGAAATGATACTTGACATTAGAAAAGCTCTAGCAAACGAACTACACGATCTTGTGCTATGCTTAGGATTGGGTCTTGTCCATCACATCATTCTACTAATGATGTGATTCCATTATCAACGACATCCAATGTCCATGGTCAGGAAACCATGACCATCTATTGATCAACGAGCTAGTCAACTAGAGGCTCACTAGGGACATGGTGTGGTCTATGTATTCACACATGTATTGCGGTTTTCGGTAAATACAATTAAACAATGAACAATATACAATTATCATGAACAAGGAAATATAATAACAACCAATTTATTATTGCCTCGAGGGCATATTTCCAACAAACGGTTCACCATACGTGCATTCTACGGGAATCGCAAGCTTTAACACAAGCATTTCTCCTTATTCACAATTACTTACTAGCATGACTCTTATATTACCATCTTCACATCTCAAAACTATATGCAAGGAATCAAACTTCTCATCATATTTAATGCACTTAATATGAAAGTTTTTATTGCATCCCTCTTGGATGCCTATTATATTAAGACTAAATTCGTAACCTAAAACAATTACCATGATGTTTAAATAACTCTCAAAATAATATAAGTGAGGTACGAGATTTTAATAATTTCTATAAAACACAACACCGCTGTCCTCTAAAAGATATGTGTGAAGTACTAGAGCAACATTGCCTAGCTCAAAAGATATAAGTGAAGCACAAAGAGTATTCTAATAAATTCATGATTCAGCCTGTCTCTCTCTAAAAATATGTGTGCATCAAGGATGATTGTGGCAAACTAAATAGTAAAGACTCATATCATACATATACTTCAAGCAAAACCCATATCATGTGGTGAATAAAAATATAGCCTCAAGTAAATTTTCTGATGGATTGAAGACGAAAGAGGGGATGTCTTCTGGGGCATCCCCAAGATTATGTTCTTTGGTATCCTTGAATATGGCTTGGGGTGCCTTGGGCATCCCCAATCTTAGGATCTTGCCACTCCTTATTCCATAGTCCATCAAATCTTTACCCAGAACTTGAAAACTTCACAACACAAAACTCAACAGAAAACTCACGAGATCCGTTAGTATAAGAAAAGTAAATCACCACTTTAGGTACTGTTGTGAACTCGTTATTTATTTATATTGATGTAATATTTACTTTATTCCAACTTCTCCATGGTTCATACCCCCCGATGCAACCCATAGATTCATCAAAATAAGCAAACAACACAAAGAAAACAGAATCTGTCAAAAACAAAACAATTTGTAGCAATCTGTTTACTTAGAATACTTATGTAACTCTGAAAATTCTCAAAAATTAGGAAGATCTGGGAAATTTGTAAACCAATCTTGTGTAAAAAATTAAGATCAAAAGCACGTTCTAGTGAATTTAAAAAATTCCTGGGCTGAGAGCGAAAGTTTTTGTTTTTCAAAAGAATCAACTTGCAAACACCGTAGACCATCCCAAAGGTTTTACTTGGCTCAAACGCTAACTAAAACAAGAATACACAATTATTACAGAAATAATAATATGTGCAGAACACAAAAACAGAAGCAAAAACAAAAGCAAAACAAATAAAATTAGGTTGCCTCCCAACAAGCGATGTTGTTTAATGCTCCTAGCTAGGCATAATGCAATAGATATAGGTATTCTCATCTTTGGTGTGCAATCCATAGGTAGCTCTCATAATAGATTCATAAGGTAATCTTATTTTCTTTCTAGGAAAGTGCTCCATGCCTCTCCTTAATGGAAATTGGAATCTAATATTACCTTCTTTCATACCAATAATTGCACCAATCGTTCTAAGGAAAGGTCTACCAAGAATAATAGGACATGTAGGATTGCAATCTATATATCAAGAACAACGGAATCTACGGGCACATAATTCCTATTTGCAACAATAAGAACATCATTAATCCTTCCCGCATGTTTCTTAATTGTAGAGTCCGCTAGATGCAAATTTAAGGAGTAATCATCAAATTCACGGAATCCTAGCATGTCACATAATGTTTTTGGAATCGTGGAAATTCTAGCACCCAAATCACACAAAGCATGACACTCATAATATTTAATTTTAATTTTAGTAGTAGGCTCCCACTCATTATAAAGCTTTCTAGGTATAGAAACTTCCAACTCAAGTTTTTCTTCAAAAGATTTCGTCATGGCATCCACAATATGTTTAGTAAAAGCTTAATTTTGACTATAAGCATGCGGAGAATTCAACATGGATTGCAACAAGAAAACATGATCAATCAAAGAGCAACTATCATAATTAAAATCCTTGAAATCCAAAAGAGTGGGCTCATTGCTATTTAAAGTTTTGACCTCTTCCATCCCACTTTTATCAATCTTATCTTTAAAATCTAAAAACTCCGAATCATTGGGACGCCTTTTAACTAAAGTTGGCTCATCTCCAGTCCCTTCCTTTTCAAGATTTATGCTAGAAAACAAAGATTCAACAGGTGTCTCACCAACCACTTTAAGATCTTCATCAATATTATCACGAGAAAACACCTTTTCAAGCCATTCACGCTTAACACATATTATAGCGTTTCCTTACACTCATCAATAGAAATTCTCATAGCTTTTAAAGATTCATTAATATCATGCTTGGGTGGAATAGATCTAATTTTCAAAGAATCAATCTCAAGAGAAATTATATCAACGTTCCTAGCCAAATCATCAATCTTGAGCAATTTTTCTTCAATCATAGCATTTAAACCTTTTTGAGAGCTAATGAATTCTTTGATATTATTCTCTAGATCAGAGGGCATCTTATTATAATTTCCATAAGATTTTTTGTAGGAATTACCATAATTATTAGAGGAATTACTAGGAAACGACCTAGGATTGAAATTACCTCTATACGCGTTATTGCCAAAATTGTTCCTACCAACAAAATTCACATCCATAGACTCATTATTATTTACAATGAAAGAAGACAAATGCATATCATTGGGTTTATTTCTTCAATGGCATGCACTTTTTTACTAGTAGGAGATCTTTCGGTATGCCACTGAGAGTAATTTGCCATAATATTATCTAGGAGTTTAGTAGCTTCTCCTAATGTGATTTCCATAAAAGTACCACCCGTGTCGGAATCTAAAATATTTATAGAAGGAAAATTCAATCCCGCATATTTTTTTTGTATAATCATCCATAAACTCAAGCCATGTGTAGGGCAATTTCTAATCATTGGTTTCATCCTCTCCCAAGATTGTGCAACATGCTCATGATCAAGTTGCTTAAAATTCATTATGTCATTCCTAAGGGAGATAATCTTAGCAGGCGGAAAGTACTTGGCAATAAAAGCATCTTTACACTTATTCCATGAATCAATACTATTTTTAGGTATAGATGAAAACCAAGTTTTGGCAAGATCTCATAGTGAGAAAGGAAATATCTTTAATTTAACAATTTCATTATCCACATCTTTCTTCTTTTGCATATCACACAACTCAATGAAAGTATTTAGATGGGATGCGACATCTTCACTAGGAAAGCCAGATAATTGTTCTTTCAGAACAAGATTGAGCAAAGCGACGTTAATTTCGCAAGATTCCGCACTAGTGGCATGAGCAATCAGAGTACTAATAAAATCATTATTATTAGTAGTGGAAAAGTCACATAACTTGGTATTCCCTTGAGCCATCGTGACAAAGCATTCAATCTAGCACACAAGCAAGCAAACAAAAAGACAAACGGAAAAAGGGCGAATAAAAAGGCAAATCTTTTTGGTATTTTATATGAAAATTGTTTTAGAAGTGGGGGAGAGGAAAACAAGAGGCAAATGACAAATAAAGTAAATGCAAGAGATGAGTTTGTGATGGGTACTTGGTAAGCGTGATCTTGCTATGTATCCTCCCCGACAACGGCACCAGAAATCCTTCTTGCTACCTCTTGAGCTTGCGTTGTTTTCCCTTGAAGAGGAAAGGGCGATGCAGCGAAGTAGATAAATATTTCCCTCAGTTTGTTGAGAACCAAGGTGTTAATTCAATAGGAGTAACAAGCATGGATCCAATAGCAGTACCTACACAAATAATCAAACACTTGCACCCAACGCTATAAATGGGTTGTCAATCCCTTCAGAGTTATTTGCAAAGATGAGATCTGATAGAGATAGATAAAAAAGATTGCAGCAAAGTAAATAAATTGCAGCAAAGTACTTTTGTTTTATAGATCTGAAAATATAATATGAAAAATAGACCCGGGGGTCATAGATTTCACTAGAGGCTACCAGATTGGATCTCTCGGAAACAGAGGCTCCCGACGGCGGAATAGTATCTGCATGGCTCTTTTTGGCGATACGGGGATATTTGGGAATTTATAGGCTAAAGAATAGGGTTAGGAGCGTGTAGTGGACCCACAAGCCAGGGGGCGCGACCACCCCCTAGGGCGCGCCCTACAGGCTTGTGGCCTCCCGGCAGGTGCCCTGCCCCCTACTAAAAGTCTCTTAGGTGTCTTTTGGTCCAAGAAAAATCTTTTCGGAGATTTTGTTCCGTTTGGACTCCGTTTAATATTCCTTATGTGCAATATTCAAAAACATGGAAAAAAACAGAAACTGGCACTAGGCTCTAGATTAATAGGTTAGTCCCCCAAATAATATAAAATAGCATATTAATGCATATAAAACATCCAAAACAGATAATATAATAGCATGGAACAATAAAAAAATATAGATACGTTGGAGACGTATCATTGCTCCCATGCGATGAAGTTTTGGAACGCAACGGCAGAATGATTGGATATCAAGCGGCCATACTTACATCCTCTGACTTGGAAGAAGGACATTCTATGTGATCCTCAATTCACTTGGGCTTGATAGGGCAAATTTGGTCTCCCTTATATGGGCTATTTGGACTTTCCACAACAACCTCGCACATGATAAAGGAGCAACAAACCCATTTCAGTCTTTGATCATGACGCGACATGCACTAGCTTTCCTCGATATTCCTCGCAAGCATGCTCGAGTTCTTCGTGGGCATGGTTGGCGCCCATCAGAAAATGATGAAGTAAAGATCAACACCGACGACAACATAGCTATGTAGGCTGAACGGGACGGTGGAGGAGAAGTTGCCAGAACTCACCAATGGTTTGTGGCTCCTTGGTGCAAGCCTTACAGCAGGGTCACAGACCCACTTACAGCGGAAACACTTGCGCTACGAGACGAGGCCTTCTTTGCGAGGTTGAGAGGCCATTCCAAGGTTGTCATGAAAACAAATTGTCTGGAGTTGGTCCACCTCTGGAATTTGCGTAGTTTTTTTTTACATCTTTTGTTATTCAACAGTGTAATAGATCAATAAACACCTCTGTCCATCTTTGTGCAAAGCAAGCAAGCATTTTAGATTTGACGGACTGCTGGTTTGATTTGAAGCCTAGTTTTCTTGTAACCAGCCTGATGACAGATTTTGTCGATGCATCTATTAAATAAAACTCTCCATATTTCCGATAAAAAAACCATGCTAGATTGAAAATGTTATGAAACACACCATGAGAATGTTACCAAACACACTTACACGGGCACCTGAGCCGAGGTGCCGAACCCATCTACAGCTCCCAAAACCGCAAAACCAGGAAACCCACGCACCCGTCCGCCGCCCCAGCCGCGCCGCTTCCTCTCGCCATCCCCCCTCGGCGCCGCAAGCCCGTAACACATATGGCGGGCACCGCGAGGAAGGCATCGGCCGTGCTGTACCACTACCCGTGCCCGGACGGCGCATTCGCCGCGCTCGCCGCTCACCTCTACTTCTCCGCCGCGGCCCTCCCCGTCCGATTCTTCCCCAACACCGTCTACGACCCCATCAGGTAGTCTCTCCGAACTTCAGACCTGACCCACCATAAGATCAATGCACGATACCAAATCTGTGCGAATCACGCGCTTTTCAGGTGCTCACTTTGACAGTTTTAGTAGTAAGTTTTTACAGGGCGTTGCCTTTGCAGTGTTCAGGTGTAGTTTCAGTTTGACAAATCCTGGCGTCGTTATTTCGTTCATTTAAGCTAAATGCATGCCAATTTTTTGTGCAATCTGTATTCCGTCCAAAATAATCATCTCAAGTTAGAAACTTTATTTCACATAATAATGACCCATGCTCTGGAGGCCTGGAGTCATAAAATCTTCTTCTCGAGACAAAGTTGAGCATGGTCTGAACTGGACGGAGTATCTTCCTTTGGATTTCAATACATCATTAGTCGTGGCTGATTGGAATGGGTCGGAAATATCACCCAGAACTCATTCGCGCTTTTATTGTCATGCTATACAAGCCTTGGCAGACTAGATCCAAAACGACGATCTTGTACCTAAGAAAAACGACGATCTTGTGTTTCTCCTGTTATAACCTTGATCTTATAGTTATGGGTTTCTTCTTGCAGGAGCGATGGTCTTCCGTTTGATGAAATCGAAGATGTTTACCTTCTTGACTTCGTAGGGCCTCCTGGTTTTGTTGCTGATATAGCCCCGAAGGTTCAGAGGTCTGTAAACATTCATCTCTGACCGTTTCTCTTTATGTTGCATCATTTACATTCTTGTTTGATGTGAACCATGTGGTTAATCTTAGATTCATTCGGATGTGATTTTTCCTAATTTTATGCGCAGTAGTAGGGCATTCTCAATGTTTGTAACTCTGTGGCCTTCAATCATTTGAATATCGTGGAACTGGGAAGCTCTGCACTAGAATATTTTCTTGGCAATACTAGGATACTTATAGTTGTTTATCTTTTCCACTGTAACAATCTTGGACCAAGGCTGCTTCCGAAAGTTGTGTGAGAATGGCACTTTTTTCTTTTCAAAAAGGAGGCATGCGCTCGACATGTTCATCGGTTGATGCACACAATGACACAACCTTGATTTATTACCATGTTTTCCAGTTGGTGAGAATGGCACTTGGGGGCACTTACACTGTTTTACCTATTTCAGTGTTACAATCTTAGACCATCATAAGACTGCCATGGAAAGTCTGTGTGGGAGTGCCACACTTGGAGAAAACGTGAATAAGGTGATTGACATGCAACGCAGTGGAGCAACAATTGCATTCGACTACTTTAGGAACAAGTTATCGACTGAAGCTAGTACTTCACGGAATCATGGAAGTGGTAGTTCTGCAACTGAAGTGAAATATCTACCTGAGAACAAGCTTGAAATGGTACATAAGCTTTTCAAGTTTATTGAGGATGGAGATCTATGGAGATGGACTATTCCGAACAGCAAGGCCTTTAGCAGTGGTCTCAAAGATCTGGATATTGAATTTAATGTCAATGCAAATGGGAAGTTGTTTGATCAGGTGACAATTTACTTGTTACTAATACTATGGTTTTCTGCAGTAGCGCTCCCTCCTTTCACTTGAACATGCATGTTCACCACCTTTTTTCACTTTATATTGCATTAGGTATTGGTCTTTGTTGTTTTAGTTATGTAATAACCGCTTAAGGTGTTGTTTAGTGAAATAATTGCTTGAACACTCATCCACAACTTAGCATCATACTGTGATCAAACTTGGAAATGCTGTTGTTCACTGATAATTTAACTTTTAGTGCTTGAGGATTGTTGGATGAATATACACGGTGCAATCAAACTATTCGAACCGGGCCACACGATGTTGAACCGTTGTTGTATATCTGCATGTAATACTTATCTCTTCGTCACTTGTAACAACCTGTACCTAGTCTTCAGCCTGTACCTAGTCTCTCGGCTGATACTGGTAGATCTCACGGGACGTGCCCTGCATGTAGGTGCCGTCCTCCATATATATGTAACTGAGAGGCTGTAACATAGCTCAAGGCAATACACATCCTTCAGTTTGGTAATCAGAGCCGGTTCTGCTGCTAACCGCGATGACTACGCCTCCTCCTTCCCCTACAGCCGATGCCAACTCCGCCGCCGCCGCCGCCGCGGAGCTTCCTGCCGGCTCCATCGTTGAGACGCGTCCTCGCGCTCCGGCCTCCGACGAACCCACCACCCTGCCTCTTGCTGCCATCCCATCCAACCCCACTCTCCCCGCTTCCTCCTCCAACTCGCCTGCTTACACTCCTCTCACCGACGGCTGACACCTGCTTCCTTTTGTTGAAATCCTCCCGTTAGATACTCATGTATAATGCCTTGTTAGTGATGAATAGATGTACACCGTGATTACACTTCTTGGTATCAGAGTTTACAACCTCTTTCACTCTTTCGCCATGTCCAGTGATGATGCGCTACAACCTCTATACTAAGGCCACAACTGTAGAAGATTCTCCTGCCACTGCTTCCCATGCTGCTCCCATGGTGAACCTGCAGACATCTCTCGATGACGCCTTCATATCAGGCATGACTACGTCCCTTCCTCTTGCCAAGACCATCACCAACAACGACCTATGCGTCGGCCCTAGCACACCTCCACCGTCCATGCACCAGATCAACATCACCTACTACATTAACTTGAAGCTCAATCTGGCGGTGAACAACCACTCCCAAGTGATGTCAAATCATGTACTCCGCCCTCTCCAAATACGATGGACAGGGATGGAGAGCGCTGAGTGGCACCATGATGACATCACCAATGTCCTCTGGTTCTACGCCACCATCTCCAATGACCTCTTCGATGTCGTCATGTCCGCGCAACACGACGTTCCACATGTGGAATCAACTTCACACATTCTTCCGCGACAACCAACCAGATCCATCTCACACGGAGTTCTGCGCCACCGTCCAAGGTGACCTCTACATCGCCGCCTACTGTTGGCAGTTGAGGTCCCATGCTGACGCCGACCAACCTGTGTCGGACAAAACTCTCACGCTGCAATGATTCAAGTACTCAACCAAAGTTTCCCGGTGATGGCCATAGTGCTCCCTATGTAGATCCCTTTCCCGACCTTTGTGTGTTTGACACACCATCTTCTGCTTGAAGAGATTGAGACCGCGCTCATTGAGCGTGAACTCGTGATGCACCATCTTCTGTTGGAAAGGGATCTGCATAGGGAGCAGGGAGCACCGTGGCCATAACCTAGAAGCGTTTGTTGAGTCCTTGAATCATCTGCAGCGTGAGGGTTTTGTCTGACATGGGTTCCTTGACATAGGCAAGTCACTTCAGCCGGCGGTAGCAGCCTTGGATGGTGGTGCAAAACTCTGTGCTGAGATGGATGGCAGTAGCACGCCCGGGTTGGTTGTCGTGGAAGAATGTGTGAAGTTGATTCCACATGTGGAACGTTGTGTTGTGCGGAGACATGTCGACATCAAAGAGCTCATTGGAGATGGTGGCGTAGAACCAGAGGATATTGATGATGTCATCAAGGCGCCACTCGATGCTCTCGTACTGTTGATCTGTCTCCACATGGACATGGTTCTACAGATTGTATTTGGAGAGGACGATGTAGATGAGTTGACTCCACTTGGAGTAGTTGTTTGCCGCCAGATCAAGCTGTAAGTTGATGTAGTAGGTGACATGATGCGGTGCATGCAGAGTGCAGACATGCGAGGGCTGACGTGCGGGTCATGCTGGTGACAGCTGTGGTGAGAGGAAGGGACACCGTCATGCTCGATGTGAAGGCATCACCAGGAGAGGTGGCAGATTCAGTACGGGAGCAGCAGGTGAAGCTGTGACTGAAGGGACTTCGGCAGCTGTCACTAACGCTCGTTGGACATGGCGGAAGAGGTTGTAGGCTGTGATAGCAAGATTAGTAGTGTAAATCATCGTGTATTTATATTCATCATTGATAAGGTATTTATACATGAGTATACAACGGGGGGATTACAACAGAAGGAAGTAGGCATGTGTGCTACTTGTGCGGTGTGAGTGTGTTGGCCATGGGCGAGCGACACTCTCCATCTCTGTGACCTGGTTCAGGTAGACGGGCATTGGCTGCACTGTATCGATCCAACGTAGTGTGATCAAACTTAAGAGATGGCGTTGTTTGCTGATAATGTAACTTCTAGTGCTTGAGGATTACATGCTGTATTGCAGTTGTCGGAAAACAGTGGCATCCGCTAACATACCTATATTCCTTTTGCACTTCTAAAGATCATTACCAATTTACCATTACTTTTCTGTAAAAATGTGCTGGTCTTATTGCAGTTGCTGGAGTTGGATCCTGAGCAAGTCATTTCACGGGGACAAGTAACATTATCGAAGAAGCAAACATTAATTGATGATTGTTTGGAGAAGTCCTTTGAAATTGCACTAGGATGTGGCCAGTTTGGGAATTGTCTGGTAAATAAATATCGCAACCCTCTGTTTGTTTCTTGATTATTCTCTGTGAACTTTTGTTCTATGTGCGACAAGTTTCCTCCATGTTATGTCAACATTCCATAGTGATGGATATGAAAGACTGAATGTACGGCACGTTTGAATTATTGTTGCGTAATCACAACTGTCATACCATGAACTTCCACTCTCTGTTAGTAAGTATTTATCCTGAGTAAAATCTATTTTTCTACTTGACTCATGTGGTCAGTTTGATTCTTAATAGAATATCAACATTCTCCTTTATGATGGGTAGTGTGTTTTGTCCAAATGATATGTTTCCTGTATTAGTAGAGATGTCAGTTTGGCTTAGGGTTGTACTCCCTCCATTCACAAATGTAAGATGTTCTAACTTTTTTCTGAATCAGATGTTTATAGACACGCTCTAGTGTGTTTGTTCACTCATTTCAGTCCGTATGCAGTCCATATTGAAATAGCCAGAACACCTTATATTTGTGAACGGAGGGAGTAGATATTAACTACTCAGCACATCTTACCCTTGTGTTGAAGATAAATGAGGGTAAACAATCTGCCAAAGCTTTGGGATGTAAAAGTGCATTTGATAGGGAGGGTTCTGCAGATAACCCCTTCAGGTTCTGGCCCTTTTGGGAGACAGGGACTTTACATGTGCACCTCAAATCCTCAATAGTCTTACATGTTCAAGTTTTTTTTTTTTTTGATCAAGCCATGAATTTAAGCTGGAATCCTTCAATGGCCATTTTACTTATCCACACACTTTCTAATATCTGGTCCTCTAACTTATGATAAGCTTTTTATTGTCTTTTGTTTTTTCATTATCATCAACAATACTGGTTCTGTTCTCCCTTAGGCTGTCAACGCTGATGCTATTTCAATGCTGAGAAGTGAACTCGGAAATCAGCTTGCTAACAAGAGTCGGAATTCGAATCTGAGGCAAGTTTTACATTCCCCAATTTGTCTATTGGACCCATAGTCTCTCTTTCTTGTGCATTATTTCTTACTCCCTCTGTCCCATAATGTGAGACTTTTTTTGACACTACACTAGTGTCAAAAAACGTCCTACATTATGGGACGGAAGGAGTATTCATTATCTAAGCTATAATTTCGACTTCACTGCACCATGTTGTCTCAGTTTATAACGACAGTTGGGCTCTGTTTTTCTCAGAGCTATTGGCGCTGTAGTATATAAAGTCCCTGAGTTGAACAATGACGAGATGCTAAAGATTAGTTTGAGAAGTTTGGAACAAGAAGACACGACTTCTATCTCTCAGGTACCTTTTCCGCTTATCGATCTCCAGGGTTGAACTACCTTAGCTTGTGAATGGGTCTACGTCAAGACTGCTGTATCTTATAGAAGGGTTGTGTTTGATTCTGTTTCCAGGAATATGGGGGCGGTGGGCACCGAAACGCAAGCTCATTTCTGTTGAGTGTTGCGGAATTTGAGAGGTGGAAGGTTGGAGCTGAACCTTCGACTGCCTAGCCGGCCCGGCTTTCTCTATTACTCCCATCAAAGAAGGAAGTGCTAAGGTTCAGAAGGAAGAAGACACAGAAAGATGCAAAAGGATGTGAGCGAGTTGATTTTTAGGTTCTGGGGCGCAGCCCATCATCACGCGGAGGAGCACATCGCAGATATGTGCACAGACTTGTTCGGCGTTGTGCTATCACGCCAGCCGTATTGTTTGACGCTCGTGAATGTGTTGTGGAGCAAAGGGTTTGCTTTACCAAGTTTGCTGAAACTGTTGGCTTCAGTGTCTAGTAGTACAGTACATTGTATGTGTACTTTTTCTGTAGGCTAATCCCCTAAAATGGTGCTGTGAAGTTTCTGTCTTATGGGGCCCCGCTTGTAATGCCCTATTCCTCTTGTTCACGTCAGGAATTCAGCGTAATGCATAGTCTCTACAGATTTTTCTGCACCCTGCAAGGCCAAGGAGTCGAAGCGAGTTGGCGCGATGACAAAGCCGCAAAGCAATGGATGGCATGTCTACGCTGCTTGCGGTGTCTTATCAAAAGCGTCTTGGACATGCATATGCAGCATGCCCCTTCTCCTTTCGCACTCTCTTTACCCTTCTTCCCTAACCTGTCCGGGCATGGGCCACGCAGGCTACTGTTCTTTCTCGGCAAGCCATGCCTGGCTGTTCTTCTATTTGAGCCTTTAGGGGACAGCTGCAATCATGCGTGTCTCTCTTCTCGCCGTAATCTAGCCCCCACTTTCCAAGATGACCAACATGGTAAGAGCATCTACAGCGAGCGTCTTGGCCCAACTCCAACACACCACCCCAAACAAACGTTTGTTTTAGGGGATGCCGCAACTGGTGACTCCACCACCATCTAAGAAGAAGGCTAAATTAAATATTTCTTGCGTCCTCGTAGAAAGGAGTCTCTCTCCCCTGGCGGCGACGTCTAGGGTTCTCTTTCCCCTGACGGCGACGTCTAGGGTCCGACAGGAATCCTTACTGCTTGGGAGTATCTGTGTGCAACTCCATCTCGGACGAGTGATCACGAGTCCTCATATACAGTGTGGGGAGAGGTTTACCCTTGTGCTAGGGTTGGAAGTCGGCGGCTCATGGAGACATCAGGATCCAAATCTTCAGCGAATAGCACGACGAAGGCTGGAAATTTGGCGGGGGTGGATGATCTGATTGGTAAACTGAATCTGCATGAGAGAGAGGAAGATGATCTCAATTTTGATGAAGAATTCCCAGACGAGGTTGATGCGGCGGAATTCATGGCGATCGCTAGGGTTCATGCCGATAAACCTTTCTCAAGGGGAGCTTTCTATGAGAACATGCGTATGGCTTGGAGTGAGCTGGGTGAGTACCTCTTCGCGATCACGGTGAATTGTCTCGGCGACTGGAAGCGAGTCACAGAAGAAGGGCCATGGCTCTTTCGAGATCACGGCGTCCTGATTGAGAGCTATGATGGTTTCACTAAGTTTGATGATGTTGTCCTTGATAGTGGATTCAGGTGGTGGATCTTCCTCCAATGTATAGGAAGGATCCGATTATTAGATCCCTGACCCAAAAAGTGGGCAGTTGTGAATGTCATGTTAAACCCTAGATGGGGGAACGGTAGAATTGTGAGGGTCCGTGTTAAGCTTGATGTGAACGAACCCCTGATGAGATTTGTGTCCATTACCAAGAACCAGAAAAAAGTGTACTACTCAATTCTCTACGAGAAGATGCCGGTGTTCTGCTATGTTTGTGGATACATGGGTCATAAGAACTTGGAACATGGTAATGGGAAGCATGACAAGGCCTCCATGGCATGGAGGGACTGGATTTTAGCGCCAAGGCCGGGGTCCGAGTCACAAATCCCAAGACATAATTTTCCTGTGGTGCAGAAACCTAATCCCCAGGGTAGAGCAGAGGGTGACAATGCATCGACGGCTGATCTTAAGGATGATGCCAGCAGCCCTCTCAAAACTAGTGGTGGGAATACGACTGATGGTGATAAAACCCGTAAGAGACTGACATATGATGATCCAGCTACGAATCCAAGTAGGGAGAGGTTGCCCTTGTTAATGGGAACAACGGCTAATGGAATTGCACCAATGGAGCTCCATGACCCGAGCCGAACTGGTGAAGAAGGGGATGAAGATGATGCTTCGTCACAAGATTCAAAGAGGTCAAAAACGGGTAGTAAAACTGCCATGGATGCGAGTCATCAGATATCGGCGAGCTCTGAGAAAGATCTCAACCGGATGCAATGAAAATCATATGTTGGAACTGCCGTGGGTTGTGGAAGCCTGCGGCAGTTCGTGCGCTCTTGGGGCTCCAAGGGCGAGTAAGACCAGATGTGCTTTTCCTGTCTGAAGCTCATATGAACAAAGCTAAGACAAAAAAAATTGATGAGAAGGCTAGGCTTTGATCAAATGGCTGTTTCTAAAAGTGATGGTCGGAGTGGAGGACTAGTGATGTTGTGGTACAACAATTTGGGTGTAACGTCTACGGAGGTGCACACAAACTTCATCGACATCTGGGTTAATGAACATAATCCGACTGGCTGGCGGTTTACGGGGCTGTACGGTGAGCCTAGTGGGGAGAGGAAGCATCTCACTTGGGATTACATGCGGCAACTACACTCGATGATAGACCTGCCTTGGCTGTTGGCAGGTGACTTTAACGAAATTCTGCATAGCAATGAGAAGGAAGGTGGTGCTCCAAGACCTCTCCGTTGCCTGCGCGGTTTTAGTGATGTACTTACCGATTGTGGACTTGATGACTTGGGGTTTTCGGGTGATAGATTCACCTGGCGAAGAGGAAATATTCGAGAGCGTCTGGAGCGGGCATTAGGCAATGAGCAATGGGCTGATTTGTTTCCTGAGTTTGGGGTGTCCAACGAGGACTATGATAAATCCGATCACTGTCCTATCCTCGTTGACACGGAATACACTTCGAGTTTGAAACAAAGGAGGACGTCTGGCCCCCGTAAATTTGAAGCAAGATGGCTTGTGGAGGAAGATATTGAAACCCTAGTTCAAACTGCTTGGGAAAAGAGGAAGGAGGAAGGACTTGCCCCTTTGGCCGATGTTGTTGCTGAGGTACATGCCGATCTGCACAAAATGGGATAAGGAAACTTTGAAGGGACCTAGAGTAAGGCTTTGGAAGCTGCAAGCTGAGCTGAACGCCGTGCTCTTGGGGCCTCTATCCAATGAGGCTGCGGTCAAACAAAAAGAATTACATTTGGAGATTGAAAAAATTCTGGAGCAGGAAGAGTTGTATTGGTTGCAACGTGGGAGAGCCGATTGGTTGGCTAAAGGGGACCAAAATACTGATTTTTTCCATCGAGCAGCTAATGGCAGAAAGCGGCGAAATCTAATCAAGAAGGTTCGGGGCCCTAATGGTGACTGGTTGGAGGACCTTGATGACATCCACCAACACGTCTCGAACTATTTCTCCTCTCTCTTTACTTCGGAGGTGCATGAGATTGATGACGACTTGATTCAGAAAGTGGTGCCCCGTGAAACGGCTGAGATGAATGCAGACCTGAACAAGCCTTATACCAGGGAGAAGATGAAGAAGGCGCTATACAATATTGGAGACCTTAAGGCTCCTAGTCCTCATGGTCTCCATGCAATTTTCTATAAAAGGTTTTGGCATATCATTGGCGAGGATCTGGTGGATGAGGTCTTAGGAGCTATTCAAAACAAGAAAATCCCTGTTGGCTAGAACAATACTACAATTATTCTTATCCCTAAGGTTGAAAACCCAGAGAGTATAACACAATTTAGGCCAATTAGCCTTTGCAATGTCCTTTATAAAGTCATTTCAAAGGTCCTGGCCGGGAGACTGAAATATGTGCTGTCAGACATCATTTCCCCAAACCAGAGTGCCTTTGTTCCGGGAAGGTTAATTACAGACAAATTTTTAGTGGCTTTTGAATCATATCATGCTATCAAGAGGAAAATCACTGGGTATGGGACGTGTGCAGTAAAGTTGGATATGCACAAGGCTTACGATCGTGTCAAATGGAAATTTTTGGAAATGACGATGATCAGGCTTGGCTTTTCAGAGGAGTGGGTAGCTCTTATTCTGGAGTGTGTTTCTTCTGTGCAATACCAAGTTTGCATCAATAACGAGCTGTCCGACTACTTTACTCCTACTCGGGGCCTCCGCCAAGGGACCCCTATCCCCTTACCTGTTTTTACTTTGTGCAAAAGGTCTATCAAGTTTACTATCATATGAGGAGAATGCGGGGAATATATCTGGGATCAAGGTCTGTCCAGATGACCCTTCCGTATCACGCCTCCTCTTCACCGATGACTCTCTTATCTTGATGAGAGCGGACCAGATGAATGCGACGAGCCTCCGCCGAGCGCTTCATGATTACTGCATGGCTTCGGGCCAGCTTGTAAGCGAGGCCAAATCAGCTATCTTCTTCAGCCTGTGTACCGCTGTTCAGGTGCGAGTGGAGGTCTGCACCACATTGAACATTATGGCTGAAGCAGTATCATAGAAATACTTAGGACTCCCACCGATTGTGGGTGTGGACAGATCCGATTGTTTCCAACATCTTGTAGAACGAGTGCTGAGTAGAATCAGAGGTTGGAAAGAAAAGTTTTTGTCTGTGGGCGGAAGAGATATACTCCTTAAAGCAGTGATCCAAGCAATTCCATCTTATGCAATGTCGGTATTCAAACTGCCAAAGGAAACTTGTAATAGTATCACTTCTGCAATGTCCAAGTACTGGTGGGGTGATGATGATCACAAGAAACACATGCATTGGTTTGCATGGTGGAAAATGTGTGTGCCCAAGGAGAAGGGAGGTATGGGATTTCGGGATATCCAATGTTTCAACCTAGCCCTCCTAGCTAAACAATCCTGGAGACTTCTTAGTGATCCAGAATCGTTATGTGCTAGAGTGTTTTGAGCCAAATACTTCCCTGACGGTGAACTCTTGAATTCCTCTTTGAAGAAAGGGAGTACATATACATGGCAGAGTTTATGGAGTGGGCTTCAAACCTTCAAGAAAGGAGTTATTTGGAGAGTGTGCGATGGCTCCTCTATTAATATCTGGGAGGATCCATGGATACCTAGTAGCCCGAGCAAGAAGGTACTGCCGCCAAGGAACAATATTGTTATCACAAAGGTCTCAGAAATCATTGATGAGGAGAGCGGAACTTGGGACGAGGAGCTAATTAGAGACTTATTCTGGCCAATTGATGCTCAAAGCATCCTGAATATCCCCCTGACACCGGGGATGATGACGGATTTTGTCTCATGGCATCCACACAAGCACGGAATCTTTACAGTGCAACCGGCTTATCATGAAGAATGGGAGTTCCAACATGGACGAAAGTTGAGGAGGACAAACACTAACCAAAGCTCAGGTACTAGTCCAATTTGGAAAACCATTTGGAAATTACGTGTTCGACCTAAGATAAAGATACACCTCTGGAAGTCACTGCTGGGAGCCATACCTTGTTATGGCGTTCTAGCAAACAAGCATATGATGTCAAGTTCACAATGCCCATTGTGTACAACTGATTGTGAGAGCATTAAACATGTAATGTTCCAATGTCTGAGAGTGCAAGAGATCTGGAGAATTCTGGGGATGACGAATCTTGTGCAAGAAATATGCACAATGGAGCATGACGGAAGCGCAGTCCTCTTGGATCTTCTCCTATCTAAGAGCAGCTTACAGCCACATATTGTTGATGTCGGCCATAGTAAGCTGATTGCGACCAGCGTATGGTACGTATGGTGGGAGAGAAGATGATTCACACATGGATAAAACATCTTCGAGCCTCCAAAGATCTGCATATGCGATATCAGCCCTGGCAAACAACTTCTTTAGGGCCAGGGGAAAGAAGAAGGGAGTTATTCGCCATGGATGGAAGTTACCAACCGAGGGACTCTACAATCTCAACGTGGACGCCAGTTTCAGCAACGATTCAGGAGCTGGAAGCTTGGGGGCGGGTTTACATGATGATAGAGGTACTTTCCTGGCAGCTTCTTGTAGCGAACATCCCGTTTGTCGAGGATGTGAGCTCGGCTGAAGCTAGAGGGCTGAGAGATGCTCTCATCCTGGCAAACGAGATGGGTCTGGAGAAGATTGTGGTCGAGTCGGATTGTATGGACGTGGTGGACATCATGCTGAATGGTGGTAATTCTCTTGGGCCTGCCGCTGCAATCATGAAGAATGTTCTTTTCTTGCTAAGAATTTTAGTTATATTCAATTTCAATTCTGTCCTAGGGAGGCCAACAAGGTAGGAGATCTTCTAGCTAGTAATGCTGAGTCCACTAGAACTATAAAGTGGCCGGAGGAACCACCTGGGTTCCTCATCGATGTATTAGCAAATGATGTAACTTTGTTATCACATGAAATATAAGGGCCTCGTTGCCCCCCACCTCAAAAAAGAAAACGTTTGTTTTAACTGGTTTTCTTCCGTTTAGGGGGTGCAAACGGGTCTGTGTCCATCAGGATTTGAGTTCACATCGACCGGACGCCCAACGCGCGGCCACATCTTGTCTTCGTGCATGCAAACGTGAGAACCAAGGATGTTGGTTGCGGCCACGGTTCACACTAGTTCACGCTGGTCGACAACACGACCGGCGGCTCATGCCGATAACACAACTAGCGGTCGGCACATGAGCGAGCCCTCAAAATGAACAAATTTTTGACGCCGGCAACAAAACCAATGGTCCGCACAGGAGCCAGCTCTCAAAATAGACAAGTTTTTGACGCTGGCAACAAAGCCAGCGACCGGCCCACCAGCTAGCCCTCAAAATGAACGAATGTCGGACACGTCCTGAGGCCTCACCTAGTTCAGGTCGTCGTGGGCGAACATCTTCTTCTGTCGATTCGCGAACCAAGCCTTCCTCTCCGACGACATGTTGGTCTTGTCCACGCTGATGAACGCGAGTGCCACCTCTCTAGCTTTGGTGTCCGTCATGGTAGCCTCGATCTCGAGCTTCTTGAGTTGAGCGGCCTCCTCGATGTCAAGCTTCCTCCTCTTCATGGCCTCCTTCATGTGAAGTTTCCTCCTCTCAGCGGCCTCCTCCATGGCAAGCTTCTTAGTTTGGAGCTCTAGATATATCTTTATTTGCTCCTCCTTTCGTTTGCCCCTCCTCTTGTTCCTCGCTTCCTTTTGGCTCATCATGTTCTTCAAAGTGCCTTGCAAGGCAATGGAAGGCACACCACGCCTCTCATCGGCTTTCGATCTTGTCTTGCCCCTCGACCTATTGAGCAAGTCTTCCTCATCAGCCACGACCTTCTTCCCTCCTTTTTTCCTACAGTGGCATATTGGTCTTTGAACTTGGCACAATCTTTGATGAGCACCCAACGATGCGTGAGAGTGACGACTTGTTCTTGTGTCGGGCCTTGAATGCTTCCAAAGATTGAAGTGCCTACACAATCATTGATGATGATGCTAATGTAATAGCGAAGGACACAACATGTATGAAAATAAAAAGTATGCCAACATGAATGGACACAAAATGAAAAGGCAAGAGGTTCATACCAAGTCACCAATGCCAAGGCCACTCATGGGATGGGCTTGGACGCTCTCAAGTGCGGCACAATACTTATTGCACTCTTGTTGAATGAACCCCCATCTCTTTTGGATTGAATTGATGTTGTGTGTGCTCTCCAATTGATAGGGGGCAAACTTCCTTCGCTCATGGATGGTTTTGTGAATCCTTCCCCAAAAGATGGCATTTTTTTGCTCGACACGTCTTATCGGATCTTCCCCTATCTCAATCCAAATCTCGCAAATCAATTTGTCATATTTTTGGGTATATGACCCCGTGTGATTACTTTGGTTCTTCTTTTGTGCCTCGGCCCTTTGGGTGAGCTCATCGATAAACACCAACGGCTCTTGCGAAATGTCGAGCTCTTCCTCCTCATCTTCACAATACAAGTCATCATCTTCATGTCATGAGTTGCCATGGTCGTTTCCCTCTTCATCATGGCCGGCAAAATCAGTGTCCTCATAGTGGCCACGGCTGTCCTAGCTCCGTGTCTCATTGGGACCGAAAGTCTGGTCTTGGCGAAGGTGCTGGAAGGCCTCGCCATGAACCTCAAAGATGATGCTCTCCATGAATGCCGAGCAATCAGGGTCTTCGGCTATGCCATTCCATTGAACAGCTTGCGGGTACCGGCGAAGCTTGCCGTCGGAAATGATCGGGGCTGCTTCCTTTGTGTCCCGTGGGACGTGTGGCCAGTGCCACCATACCCCGATGTCACATTGAGGTCGATAACACCCATGGTCATGGCTGAAGCGACCATGCTGCCCTTCGGCAAGATGAAGAACAATGTCTGCCCATGGTCGTAAGGGGGCGGACCGGGTGTGGTGGACGGGTCCGGCGGCCTGAACTGAGGAGGACGATCGACCACCAATCCCGTGCTCACCACGACCATGACAGCGTCCAAGAGGATGGTTAGTGCTGGTCATGCCAACCCAAACATTAGAAGGGCATGTGCCTTGGCTACGATGGATTCCTTCTCGTCGACGTTGGCAAGATGCTGCGCTTGACGCCGGGCGTCGGCCTCGAAGGCGTGGCCGCAACCTCGTTCAACTCCTTCGCCTTTGCCCTTTGGCCCCTTCTCTTCGCCGAGTCGGCGTCGAGTTTCGGAATCTCGTCCGACATGCAGTCGGATCGAGGCTTCCTAGGACCATTGGGACCCTTCTTGGCTGCAGGGCATGCGTTCGCAGATGCATCATGGGGGTTCATCGGGTCGCCATCCATGAAGGAGGAAGAGGAGGGGTGCGCGGGAAGGTTCGGACGAAATGGAGGGAAAGTGGGACGGGTGTGTCCCCGACTGGTGGGCCAGAGGAGGACAAGGGCGCGCGTCCCGCCTATCCAGCACTGTCGGTTTGGCCGCAAACGCGGCCCAAACTTGGGACGGTAATGGGTCAAAGCGAACCGAAGACAAACATTTGTCCGTTCGCTCCCACGAGTTGGGTCGCGGTTTGTGTTTGTTTACCCCCAAGCGGAAGCAGGCGGACGATTTTGGGGTCATGCGTTGGAGTTGCCCTTAGAGCAACTCTAACCGGACGATCCAAGTAGATGCACGGTTTGCCCGTGTGTTGTCCATTTGGGTCGGCATATCCACCCCGTTTTCCATTTGGGTCGGGCGTGCGCCCAACGCGACGACACATTTTTAGTCCGCGCGACACGCTTGCAGCCATTTTTTAATTGTTTTTCGCCAAGCATCCACAAGAACCCCGTGCTAGCATTCATCAACACCAACCATGCTGTATCAGCAACATATGACTCTCTCAAGTACTCCAGCCCAAACACATATATGACAACCTTACAAAACCTATACATGGGCTCAAGGCATGTGGAATAAATCATCCGAACATACTCGTCAATGAGATCAGTGGAAACTCCGTATGCAAGCATCCAAATGGCAGCAATGCATTTCTGATAAGAGGAGAAGCCAATCTTTTCAAACACTACAAGAAATATGTCAACTAACGACCTTCAATATTGGTCATTGAATGGTCATTGATTTCCATTTGTGACCTTTTTATGACCAAAAACAGAAGGTCTAAAGCTGAGGGTCTTTAATGAACTATAACGACCTTTTTTCTGGATTGGTCGTAGGATTTTATGACTAAACAGAAGGTCGTAGGTTTAACGACCAAATGATTTGGTCACTGGAAATCTGCCCGCACCATGTCAGATCCACCGTGGCAGGCTGAAGTGGTAGAATTATGACCAAATGAAAAGGTCGTAAATAAGATTCAACCAGGTCCATTCCGGTCGTCTACATGGGCCGGGCCCAATAATTTGGCTATTTATTTTCTGGGATAGAATCTTTTACCGAGCATGTTTTTTATTAGTCCACTTTTCTTTTGGGCCTTGGCCTACTGTTTTTAGTCCAGTTCTTGTTTGGGCCTTGGCCTACTCTTTTTTAGGCCGAAGCCCTTTTAGACAAATTCTAATTTGGGCCTTGGCCTACTCTTTTTTTAGGCCCAAGCCTTCTTAGTTTATTTCTTGTTTGGGCCTCGGCCTTTTTGCTGTCCAAACTAACTTTAGTGCCCAAACAAAATGGTCCAAACAAAACTTAAATAATTGACACCTTCACAGGTGCACAGCTTCACAAAATACTTCATCAGGTTCACAGGTTCAAATAGAGCAAGACATTGTTTCATCACCAGAATGACCAATCACTTAAATAATTGACAACTTCACAGGTGCACAGCTTCACATAAACTCATCACGCATTTCCACTGAGCTCTCAAAGTCCATGCCCAGCGGACTTTCCTGATGGTCCGTCGCAGCCGCCATAGTTGCTTTCTGCCTTGTGACTCTATCAGGTTCATCAGGTTCTAGGATCCTCTTTGTTTGTCATGGAGGTGGGGCCATCACCCTTCCTGGAGGCATTGCATCAGATGCTTCTGAGCTCTTCCTCTTCTTGCTGACTGTCTTCTTAACACCAGGCCTCTTCGTTCTAGATTCCTTCAGTGCCTTGTATAAATAGCACAGAAAAAAAATTAGATCACAAGATAAATATGTGAGCACAAGGAAACACAGTGCATACAAGAACCCGAACCCTCCAAGCAAGACAGAGTTTGCACCTTAACAATCTTGTGCACTACAACTTCATCCTCCTTAGGATTGTACTCTGGGTCATCACTGATAACTCCACTACCTTCTTGAACCCCATTAGTTGTACCTTCTTGTACATCATTTGTTTTCCTAATCATTGACGCTATTGCATCAATGCCAAGAGATTGGAATATCCGATTGTTCCTCATCATATTTCTATCCCTAACCTTCTCGTACTCGGTGAGAGGATGCTCATCTTTGCAAGGCAAAGTAAACACAATTATTATGTTAATTGTTGGAATGCATGGACAGACATCCAAACATATCTTATGATATTTTATTATCATTTAATCCTACTTATTCAGCTAAGGAAGAGTAACAACACACAGGCACAACTAAGCCAGCTAATTCAAATTACAACAATACATTTGCATAATAAAATCTGACAGTATTTTACATCACGAGCCTCCAAGATATTTTACTTAGCATATTACATTTCACTTAGCATATTAAGACACATTTTATAAATCTGATAGTATAACCACAAGGAGCAACTTGCATACCACTCGTTGGCCTCGGGTTTGACCTTGTCATCCTTGACATGGATGATCTTGAGGTGGTGCTTGCAAAATAGAATAAACAACAATCAGATACAACAGGGATAAAGTAAAATGATGCACTTATATCAATAAAGGAAAGCATTTAGACGAGCATGCACATACATGTAATACATGTGAAGCAAACTTGTTGGATCAACAATATAGTGATGTAGTTAATGCATCAGTATTAATACATGTAAAACACTTGGACAAACATGCACATACACGTGTAGCAATGCACATACAGTTAATGCATCAGTACTAAACTAACAGTTGAAGCAAGCAACTAAATTGAAGCACTTGTACTAGCATGCACATACAAGTGTAGCAATGCATCAGTATTAAAACATGTGAAACAGGAGGTAGTAATGTACTAAACTGATAGTTGAAGAAAACTATATATGTGAAGCAATGCATTAACTATTTACAACAATTACTTTTATGTTTTAACTTGCAATTTTATCCATGTACCTGCAATCATCTATAAGCAAAGTAATTACTCAACTGTATCCCTAATGGAGGCAAACATATGCATTCGTAGCAAATGGTTGCCCAACATTTGGTGAATAAAGAAGCAAGCAGTGTGCAAGCAAGCAAGCAAAGTGCATAAGTGCTACTAATACAAGCAAGCAAGCAAGCAAAGTGCATAAGTGCTACTAATACAAGCAAGCAAGCAAAAGAAGTGCTACTGATAGAAACAAGCATAGTGCTACTGATAGAAACAAGCAAGCAAGGAAGAAAATTGAAGAGGAGCAAGCAAGCAAGTACTGTTGATACCAACCCTAGTAGATGCTTCTCCAAGTGCTACTGATACAAGCAAGTATTGCTGATGGAAACTCTAATTAACCATGTATGCTAGCAAGCAAGCAAGCCATAGTAGTCAAACAACATGAACATGAACCCTAACCCCATGAAGCAGACTACCAGAGGGGGATAGAACGAACCACTAGGAATAAATCCCATGAACATGAACAAGAACCTCCAGGAGCTCCTAGATTGACTAAATCCTAACCCTAGATCGACCAGGTGGGGGATGTACCCCCATTTGTTACCCATCACAAATGCAGGACCCCATCATCCAGCCCCATTGATCCAGCCCCATCACAACTACAACCCTAACCCCATGAATCTACAGAACCATGTCAGCAGACATATTTACCCAATGAACCCTAACCCTAACCCCATGAATGTATCGAACCATCCCCATTGATCTAGCCCCATGAACCCTAGAACAACACATGAGGGGGGTCTATCAAACCCTAGAAGATCTACTAGAAGAACACATGAGGGGATCTATCAACGGGAGATGAGTCGAGGGGAGAGGTACCTATCGTCGTCGACTGTTGATTATGTAGATGTACCCGCTGCCGTCGTCGATGTAGTCGTAGCCGTTGACATCGATGCAGATGTAGTCGTCGTCGTCGATGTAGATGTAGTTGTCGACATCGTCGATGTAGATGTAGCCGTCAACGTCGTCGATGTAGTCGTAGTCGGGGAGAGGGGAGAGGGGCGGAGGGGCGGCGCAGAGCACGGGAGGGGCGGCGGGGCGGCGCGGAGCAGGGGAGGGGCGGCGGAGTGGGGAGTGGAATGGATCCCGCGTGGGTAGTGGGGAGTGGAATGGAGAGGGGAGTGGGAGAGGGAGTAGTGGGTCCCGCGTGGTAGTGGGAGAGGGAGTGGAGGGAAATTTTGGTGGGGTGAGAGGGAAAATTTGGTGGGGTGGGACGGAAAATTTTCACTAGTTTTTTGGGGTTTGGGGGCAGAATTTTTCTTTTTCTTTTTTATAAACATTGTAGAAATAATGGTTAAAATCATACCGAATAGTTCAAGAAGACATCGGTACTAAAATTTATATATGTTTTCTAGTTGGCACGTCACATGTGATGATGCGACACGAAGGTTTCCCATTTTTTTGATTTTTTTGAATTTTTCATGGCCATTTCAAAATGCGCTCGAAACGGCGGGCATGATCGTTCCTACCTAGTGGTTGAATCTTGGAAACCTTTTGGAGTTTCTATAATTAAATAGATACTTGTGTACCTAGAAATGATTTTTGGAAAAATAAAGAGCAAACTATAAGGCAGCCGCAGTTCAAATTTAACCCACTTCCAGCTGATTCGACATAGATTTGTGTTTTTCACGAGACATGGATAAAAGCTTTTGACACCCAACCATTTTGTCAATTGTACATTAAATATGGACTAGTATGTTAGAAAAATGATTTGGACCAATTTTGAAACAAATATATGGTAGGTCCTTCACAAAAAAACTCATTTCAGGCACTTGAAAAATGAAAAATGAATTTTTCATACAAGGAAGATGAAAACTTCCTTAATCAACATTGTTTTTCATTCCAACATGCACCATTATGCAAAATATGAGACCATTTCAACAAACTATGCCATGAATATGGCCATGAGATTGATCATGTGGCTTGAAAGCCATGAATCTTCACACATGATAGCTCATTTGTGTGAACACTATTTAAAAATAATTGTCGTATTACAAGTTTATTATTTTACATGATAACTTTATCACATATGATGACATAATGCAAAAGTTTCCCATTTTTTTGATTTTTTTTGAATTTTTCATGCCCGTTTCAAAATGCGGTCGAAACGGCACGCATGACCGTTCCTACCTAGTGGTTGAATCTTGGAAACCTTTTGGTGTTTTTATGATTAAATAGATACTTGTGTACCTAGAAATGATTTTTGGAAAAATAAAGAGCAAACTATAAGGCAACCGCAGTTCAAATTTGACCTGCTTCCACCTAATTCGACATAGATTTGTCTTTTTCACGAGAGATGGATAAAAGATTTTGACACCCAACCATTTTGTCAATTGTACATTAAATATGTCCTAGTATGTTAGAAAAATGATTTGGACCAATTTTGAAACAAATATATGGTAGGTACTTCAATAAAAAACTCATTTCGGGCATTTGAAAAATGAAAAATGAATTTTTCATACAAGGAAGATGAAAACTTCCTTAATCAACATTGTTTGTCATTCCAACATGCACCATTATGCAAAATATGAGACCATTTCAACAAACTATGCCATGAATATGGCCATGAGATTGATCATGTGGCTTGAAAGCCATGAATCTTCACACATGATAGCTCATTTGTGTGAACACTTTTTAAAAATAATTGTCGTATTACAAGTTTATTATTTTACATGGTAACTTTATCACATATGATGACATAATGCAAATGTTTCCCATTTTTTGATTTTTTTTGAATTTTTCATGCCCGTTTCAAAATGCGGTCGAAACGGCACGCATGACCGTTCCTACCTAGTGGTTGAATCTTGGAAACCTTTTGGTGTTTTCATGATTAAATAGATACTTGTGTACCTAGAAATGACTTTTGGAAAAATAAAGAGCAAACTATAAGGCACCCGCAGTTCAAATTTGACCCGCTTCCACCTGATTCGACATAGATTTGTCTTTTTCACGAGAGATGGATAAAAGATTTTGACACCCAACCATTTTGTCAATTGTACATTAAAAATGGCTTAGTATGTTAGAAAAATGATTTGGACCAATTTTGAAACAAATATATGGCAGGTCCTTCACAAAAAAACTCATTTCGGGCACTTGAAAAATGAAAAATGAATTTTTCATACAAGGAAGATGAAAACTTCCTTAATCAACATTTTTTGTCATTCCAACATGCACCATTATGCAAAATATGAGACCATTTCAACAAACTATGCCATGAATATGGCCATGAGATTGATCATGTGGCTTGAAAGCCATAAATCTTCACACATGATAGCTCATTTGTGTGAACACTTTTTAAAAATAATTGTGGTATTACAAGTTTATTGTTTTACATGGTAACTTTATCACATATGATGACATAATGCAAAGGTTTCCCATTTTTTTGATTTTTTTTGAATTTTCATGCCCGTTTCAAAATGCGGTCGAAACGGCAGGCATGACCGTTCCTACCTAGTGGTTGAATCTTGGAAACCTTTTGGTGTTTCTATGATTAAATAGATACTTGTTTACCTATAAATGATTTTTGGAAAAAATAAACAGCAAACTATAAGGCAGCCGCAGTTCAAATTTGACCCGTTTCGAGCTGATTCGACATAGATTTGTCTTTTTCACGAGAGATGTATAAAAGCTTTTGACACCCAAAATATTTGTCAAATGTACATTAAATATGGCCTAGTATGTTAGAAAAATGATTTGTGCCAATTTTGAAACAAATATACGGCAGGTCCTTCACAAAAAACTCATTTCGGGCACTTGAAAAATGAAAAATGAATTTTTCATACAAGGAAGATGAAAACTTCCTTAATCAACATTGTTTGTCATTCCAATATGCACCATTATGCAAAATATGAGACCATTTCAACAAACTATGCCATGAATATGGCCATGAGATTGATCATGTGGCTTGAAAGCCATGAATCTTCACACATGATAGCTCATTTGTGTGAACACTTTTTAAAAATAATTGTGGTATTACAAGTTTATTGTTTTACATGGTAACTTTATCACATATGATGACATAATGCAAAGGTTTCCCATTTTTTTGATTAGTTTTGAATTTTTCATGCCCGTTTCAAAATGCGGTCGAAACGGCAGGCATGACCGTTCCTACCTAGTGGTTGAATCTTGGAAACCTTTTGGTGTTTCTATGATTAAATAGATACTTGTGTACCTATAAATGATTTTTGGAAAAAATAAAGAGCAAACTATAAGGCAGCCGCAGTTCAAATTTGACCCGCTTCCACCTGATTCGACATAGATTTGTCTTTTACGAGAGATGGATAAAAGCTTTTGACACCCAACCATTTTGTCAACTGTACATTAAATATGTCCTAGTATGTTAGAAAAATGTTTTGGACCAATTTTGAAACAAATATATGGTAGGTCCTTCACAAAAAAACTCATTTCGGGCACTTGAAAAATGAATTTTTCATACAAGGAAGATGAAAACTTCCTTAATCAACATTGTTTGACATTCCAACATGCACCCTTCTGCAAAATATGAGACAATTTCAACAAACTGCGCGAGGAGATCAACAACAAGTGGCAGTGTTAATAGGCCTTTCACTACCCCAAGATTTGCTGCTAGAGGTTCATCATCATCTGCTCCTGCCACAAGATTTGCTCTGTAGCGACCCGACTCAAGACGAGTTAAGCCTCTGTGTTTCTGTGCCATCCCTGGATCAGTATGCTGGCACAAACAGTACATCAATGTATATATCAAAGTGCAATCACATGTAAATAGCGTAAAACTGATATATACCTTAAATATTTCAGCGGAAGCAGTCAAGGGAGTGGAGTCCCAATAAACACCAACGGCAAGTTGAGTGTAGACCGTAATCCTGAATCGTACTCTTACTCGTGGAAGAAAAATATCTGGAACATAAGACGTTGCAGCAGTGTAGGTCAGCATATTGAATATGCCGCAAGTCATCAAAGAGATGGGTAAAAATAATAATCAACTATCTCTACATGCATATTTGGCAGGTGGGGCTATAAGTTTTGCATAAAGCCAATATTCTCCTATAACAAGAGGGCTGGAAGCAAAATATTACTACATTGTTTGTTGTTAACGAGATGGTTCCGCCAACCAATCCTCGTACCCGAGTTGTCAATAATTACCCTCATCAAATATATTTAATGGTGTTGAGAAATCTAGATAACTTCAGTTCCTTTGGCTCAAGTTGTCCATGACCGTGGACACGACTAATCGATTAGGTTTGAGTACTCTGCAGAGTTTTGCACACGTTCCCCACAAGATTTGATCGCCTCCGTGTATGTCCTCGCACTTCAGGGTGTTTGAAGACCGGATGATCAAAACATGGTCTTTCAACGGGTCCCTCTGAATCCCTGTCGGTGCCCATCCAATCCTACCGTTCTTCTACATCTGCTAGCACCGCCAGTCCAGAGTCGCCGCGTTGTCCAACCAAGCCAGAGCCCATAATGACTTGTGGCTGTGCAGGTAAGCCTTGGGTCTTGAAAATATCCGTCCGTCTCTTTGAGCCTGGGTGAAGCTTTCCGCAGGATGTCATGGCCTCTCCAGCATCCCGGGTCATCCACTGGGTTCTCCAGGGAGCCGATCAACCGTCCTTCACCCAAAGTTGCATTGCGTCCGAGGTCTTGAAAATCTTGTCTTAACCGGTCTTTATTATTTAATCAACCTTGCATCACTCGTGTATGCACTCAACCGAAATCCCGTCTACTCAAGCATAGCAATATGAAATTTGTCATCCCGGGGCCAAGTATCGGGGTTGTTGTGTGCCTACCACATGATACTACAATCTATACTAAAATTACCAAGTACCTAAGCAGCATGCAATTGGGCATAGGATGGTAGAACTACGATGCATAAAACATAGGTGATACATGATCAAATGACTTGCCTGGTGATGTTTACGAAGAAGAATTTTCGTTCTTGGGAAATACGTGATAGAACTATTCGTCACTCTCCGATGAAATCTATATAATCAAAAATAGTATTCACATAAGCACTCACACTAGCAATCATTCTAGCAATCAATTAACAAACAACAATAAAATTTGATGCAATTAAAAATCAATAAGAGAGAGCGGATAAAAATCCAAAGGAAACTTCAAAGAAGCTAGGAAGCCTTCTACTACATCAAACACTATATAGTTTTTGTTCTAACTGAAAATAAAACAATAAAATAGAAAAAATAACAGAAAATAAAATATAAAATAACTAAGATAACAGAAGTAAAATTTACAAAACAATATTTTTTATAAGTATTTTCAAAATAGGAAATCAAACTAGCAATGCAATCAATTCGCAAGTTAGTATAGAACTAGAATTGATTCCATGCAAACAAATAAAATAAAAATAAAAACTTGTTGAGAACCTACTGTTTAACTAACAGAAACTAAACATAAACTTTCTGAAATATAAAATAAATTAATTTAAAAACAATTATAGAAAAAGAAATAGCCATAATCCTAAAAGAACTAAAACATAATCTGTTTTGGTAAAAACCCCAAGTAAATATACTTTAAAAAAACTGAAACTGAAACTACTAAAAGATATGATCAACACGAAGCAGCAGCAAAAATAATCAAATTAAACGCTATTTTTAAACTCCCGGAATAAGCAAAACAAGCTTTAATTCAAATCTGATCTAACTCAATTTTTATAAATCCAAACATAGACAAATTATATATCTGCAGAAACTGCATAAATTTTTTGATCCAACGCAAAAATAATTACCTAATTCGGAGTTATAGACTAATATATATGATTTTTCTAAGATTGCAATTTTCTGAAAAAACTGCAATACGGGATTTCGTGAATCTCACCATGGGTGACAGAGAGGAAGAACTCCGGCGAGGTAGCTGCTCCGGCGAGGTGGGGAGGTCGCCGACGGGGAGGGGGAACGGCGAAGGGGGCCCCGGAGGCGAGGAAGGGGGCGTCACGGGCTCCTGGGCGTTCTTCTGTTCGGCTCCTTGTAGGAACAACAATGGTGGGGGCGTCGTGGCTACGGGCAGGGAGAGGGCGAGCTGATGGGGAAAATGGAACGAGGAGAGGAGGGGCGTTCTTATAGGGATGGTGGGAGGCTAAGGAAGGAAGTGTAGCCCGCGAATCGGGGGAGGGAAACTTCCTGGGAAGCTTCTGCCATGGCCACACAAGGAAGCTCGTGAGGAGGAAGAAGAAGGTGGGATTGGGCCAGATTGGTTTCCTAACGTGGCCCAAGTACATTCCTAAAATAAGAGATCTCTTTCCCTTTTTATTAAAACAGGAATTAATACGATTAAAAGGAAATAGAATATCCTCGAAATATAGGGGTATACTATATTAAAATTTTCAGAAAAATGAATCCAAAAAATGGGCATTTTTCCACTACCAAAATAAATACTTGAAAAAAAATGTTTTTTAGGAAATCCCTAAATGCTTTATTTCTTTTTGCAAATATTTTCTCAAATAAATCTTGGGTTTCATAGCTCAAATATTTCAAAGAATATCCCCGGGTTTTGGAGGGTCATGTTTCTCCTCTCTTTTTCTTGCTTGACAAGATATGGTTCCGGCATTCCGTGAGTGTGGAAGAAACAAAATGCAAAGCAAAATTGAAAGGAATTCCAATGCCACCTTGATTCAAATTCTTTATAGTTGAAGAAGTCATGCTATCTCCTCTCGCTGATTTAAAAAAAAAGATGAATTTGAATTCACAGGAAAAAGGGGAAAGTCATTTTATTCCCTCTCATTCAAAAGTTTTGAAAAGTTTCGAATTTCACTCAAGTTTCAATCACTCAAGCAAACAAACAAACAATCTTATAATTTTATTAACATTCCAAAATTTGGGATGTTACAAACCTACCACACTTAAAATGAATCTCGTCCTCGAGATTCTAAGAGGCTAGAAAGAAAGGTTAGGGTTTGGTGGTCTTCTAACAAATCCAACCTCCGGCAAAGTGGGATGCTACCACATTTCAAAATAAGGATTACTGGTCCCTCAAAATGTTTTAACGATCCTCTGGGGTTTTGGCAACTGACTTCTCACAGTCTTCATACTAAATCCTTTGGTGATGCTCTCCCGTTATATTCATAACGTTTCCATCAAAATCGAGGGTTCCTCTGTTGATATAAGCTTCTTCCGTTACTGGGTCTTCTTAACTGATAGTCTCGTGGTCAATTCTAAATAACCTATCGACGATTCTCATGGTGGTCTACCATTTGTGGTTATCCTACAGAGAGAGGGGTCTTGGTTTCATTCTCACCGTAAAATTTCCTACGCGTGACAACAAATGCCATGTACTTGGGGCTTTCCTTGTACCATTCTAAGGCTTAAACAAAAGCTTCAAAGAATGTCGTCTCTCTATATGGGTAAGTCTCTCAGATTTACCATTCCGAATAGCAAGATAAATGATAAGAGTAAGTCGTCATGGTGATCAATCCATTCCGCACCCAAATGATTTCTCTGTATAAGGTTTAGCGAATCTCGCATTCTAACACTTGGGCATCCTCACAAGCGTTGCAGAATTTCTCTTGTCCACGAACAAAGTTCGGATAATCCATTGGTTCTGCAAGCTGAACGAAACATCTATCGTATCTTCACAACTCTCAGGTTTTTCGTATGCTCCTAAGAAAACGTTTGCTGATCCATCATAGCTTCTTCCATAAATCATTTTCATTTCATAATCAATCCTTTATTAAATCCTTGCTTTCTTCAAAATTCTAACTCAATAGTAATTTATTACAAATGCTGCCATCCACATTGTTCGGTATGGTCAAGCATTTCTGCCAACTTTATTCATCTGTCTCTCTTGGAGGTACTTTAGTTCCACTCGAACTTTCCGAGGTGCTCCTTGAAATCATCCATCTTTCGCTTCATCATGGTGGTCATTAGCTTCATCTCCATCATCTCCGCATGCACTTCACTCAGGTATTCCTGGGTATGACGGAGTCTTGCTTCAAGTATTTATCCAATCTGACGTATGGCTTGCATGGCAGCTTCACGAATAGCATCAAAGAAGGTTGCTCGTGGTACACGTGAAATGAAAAAGTATTGTCCCATAGTCTTTGGACAAACTCCTTTCACATGGTGGAGGTGTACTTCCACGTACCAAAGTTCCACTCCATTCTCCATGAATGGGTAGCCTTTGTAGACTGCATCTCCTTCAACATGAATGTGCTTCATCATGTCCTTCAGGATTTTCGGGTAATCATGATAACTGGTCAGGGTCATGATCGTTTCTGGGCCCTTGAGGAATGACTCGTAGAGAGTTGTCATGTGCAGGTGTCAGTGAATAGGTACTCAGAGGAATGTATATGTCTCCTTGGTAGTTATGGCACATTCCTACTCAGTGGATCCTGTGGGTGTACCGATTACTACCACACTTAAAATGAATTATACTCATGCCTGCATAGACCATATTTTCTCATATCTTCATAATTGTTCAGAGATCTTTGTTCAAAGAGAAACAACGCATACAGTTTCAACATAGGCAATCATGAGACAATAAATTCCATTTATTCATGATGTTATTAAAATCCCAGGGACTTCTGTTACAAAAATTTCACTCCATGATCTCATGAAAACCAAGAGTCCTTCAGATTACACTAATTGCTGCGGTCAAAACTTAACTACTCCTTCTTAGCTTTCTTCCTTTGTGGGCAATCGCTAGCAAAATGTCCTGCTTCCTTGGAACGAAAGCAAATGAGTTCTGACAAGTCTCGAGGCGTCTTAGTGTTTGCTTTTTCTCCTTGGATTTCCGGCTTCCTTCCTGAGCACATATATTTGTGGTGGCCAAATTCTATACACTTGTAACATCTGACATGACTCAGGTCTATGTCTGCAGAGATTCGGCTCTTCCGAGGGTTCTTTTTCTTCTTTCCGGACTCCTTTATTTTGGCCAGTTCTTCTATTTCAAATGGATCAAACTCCACTTCTTCCATCGGGAAGTTTCCCGGATACTCTTGGCTTCTCTTCGTGCAATCCTGTGAATAATGTCCTTCTTCTCCACATGAGTAACATGCATTGGAGAAAAATCTGGTCAGACCTTGTCCATCAGGGTCTTCAATATTTTCGTTCATCACCGGTTCTTCTAGAATCTTCTTGAGGATTTCCTTCACTGCATCTTTCTGCTGCTTGACAACTTGTTGCACCTTGGGGTAAATGTGACACTGAGCTGGGTAGTGGGTGGTTCCTTCACAAAGGAAACAAGTCACCTGACTACTTGGGCACTCCTCAGCTGGGTGATTTTCTTCACAATGAGTGCATCCATCCTTGTGTTCTTCCTGGGTCTGTCCTATTTCTCCATAGATCTTGCATGCACAAGTCTTCTCCTTCGGATTATCATAGCACTTTTGAATAAGACGGGATCTTAACAAAGTCTTCTTGAATTCGTCCTAGGTTTCTGCTCCACTAAATCCTTGTATGGCATGATGCATTTTCCACCAGATTGCAGCACTTTGTGAAAAGTACTGAAGAGCGTGTTCCACTTCATACTTCCTTGAGATCAAGTTGCTCCTGAAGTGGTTCTCCATGTTTTGAATCCATATATCAGCCTCTAGCTGGGTCATTGGTCCAGAGACTACAAGTCCAGCTTCATACTCCATCTGGTAGGGTTGAGGTTTTGGGGATGAGACGGGTAAGAGAGGGAGGGAGATACACACAATACAAACAATATTTTTGAGAATAGGTTTTATTTGTGGCCGTCGGAAAACACACACCAATGACGGCTCACAAATCATCGTAACTAACGTGGGTATATAACAGGGGTTTGGACTTCTAATGGTCATATAAATATTCGAACACTTCAGGGTCTTCGAGTTCTTCGGGTCTTGAGATTCTACTGTTGGTGTAGCTTCAATTCTTCAAACGCGTGGTGAAATCCTCTTTACTTTGAAGTGGGAGTCGGTTGATCCTTCACGTAGTCAAAGGGGAAAGGGCATTGTCTAACTATTGGAGGTGAGAGAGAACGTTTGATTAAATCAGAAGGGATGAGAAGTAAAGGATGTTCTTGAATTTTTTTTGAGAGATTCTTCCCTAAGGGATTTCCAGTTTCTAGAGTCACGTCCTACAGTCAACATGTGCTCTGATACCATTTCTGTAGCGACCCGACTCAAGACGAGTCAAGCCTCTGTGTTTCTGTGCCATCCCTGGATCAGTATGCTGGCACACACAATACATCAATGTATATATCAAAGTGCAATCACATGTAAATAGCGTAAAACTGATATATACCTTAAATATTTCAGCGGAAGCAGTCAAGGGAGTGGAGTCCCAATAAACACCAACGACAAGTTGAGTGTAGACCGTAACCCTGAATCGTACTCTTACTCGTCGAAGAAAAATATCTGCAACATAAGACGTTGCAGCCGTGTAGGTCAGCATATTGAATATGCCGGCAAGTCATCAAAGAGAGGGGTAAAAATAGTAATCAACTATCTCTACATGCATATTTGGCAGGTGGGGCTATAAGTTTTGCATAAAGCCAATATTCTCCTATAACAAGAGGGCTGGAAGCAAAATATTACTACATTGTTTGTTGTTAACGAGATGGTTCCGCCAACCAATCCTCGTACCCGAGTTGTCAATAATTACCCTCATCAAATATATTTAATGGTGTTGAGAAATCCAGATAACTTCAGTTCCTTTGGCTCAAGTTGTCCATGACCGTGGACACGGCTAATCGATTAGGTTTGAGTACTCTGCAGAGTTTTGCACATGTTCCCCACAAGATTTGATCGCCTCCGTGTATGTCCTCGCACTTCAGGGTGTTTGAATACCGGATGATCAAAACATGGTCTTTCAACGGGTCCCTCTGAATCCCTGTCGGTGCCCATCCAATCCTACCGTTCTTCTACATCTGCTAGCACCGCGTGTCCAGAGTCGCCGCGTTGTCCAACCAAGCCAGAGCCCATAATGACTTGTGGCTGTGCAGGTAAGCCTTGGGTCTTGAAAATATCCGCCCGTCTCGTTGAGCCTGGGTGAAGCTTTCCGCAGGATGTCATGGCCTTTCCAGCATCCCGGGTCATCCACTGGGTTCTCCAGGGAGCCGATCAACCGTCCTTCACCCAGAGTTGCATTACGTCCGAGGTCTTGAAAATCTTGTCTTAACCGGTCTTGATTATTTAATCAACCTTGCATCACTCGTGTTATGCACTCAACCGAAATCCCGTCTACTCAAGCATAGCAATATGAAATTTGTCGTCCCGGGGCCAAGTATCGGGGTTGTTGTGTGCCTACCACATGATACTACAATCTATACTAAAATTTCCAAGTACCTAAGCAGCATGCAATTGGGCATAGGATGGTAGAACTACGATGCATAAAACATAGGTGATACATGATCAAATGACTTGCCTGGTGATGTTGACGAAGAAGAATTTTCGTTCTTGGGAAATACGTGATAGAACTATTCGTCACTCTCCGATGAAATCTATATAATCAAAAATAGTATTCACATAAGCACTCACACTAGCAATCATTCTAGCAATCAATTAACAAACAGCAATAAAAGTTGATGCAATCAAAAATCAATAAGAGAGAGCGGATAAAAATCCAAAGGAAACTTCAAAGAAGCTAGGAAGCCTTCTACTACATCAAACACTATATAGTTTTTGTTCTAATTGAAAATAAAACACTAAAATAGAAAAAATAACAGAAAACAAAATATAAAATAACTAAGATAACAGAAGTAAAATTTACAAATTTTTTATAAGTATTTTCAAAATAGGAAATCAAACTAGCAATGCAATCAATTCGCAAGTTAGTATAGAACTAGAATTGATTCCATGCAAACAAATAAAATAAAAATAAAAACTTGTTGAGAACCTACTGTTTAACTAACAGAAACTAAACATAAACTTTTTGAAATATAAAAGAAATTAATTTAAAAACAATTATGGAAAAAGAAATAGCCATAATCCTAAAAGAACTAAAACAGAATCTGTTTTGGTAAAAACCCCAAGTAAAAATATTAAAAAAAACTGAAACTGAAACTACTAAAAGATATGATCAACAGGAAGCAGCAGCAAAAAGAATCAAATTAAACGCTATTTTTAAACTCCCGGAATAAGCAAAACAAGCTTTAATTCAAATCTGATCTAACTCAATTTTTATAAATCCAAACATAGACAAATTATATATCTGCAGAAACTGCATAAAATTTTTGATCGAACGCAAAAAGAATCACCTAATTCGGAGTTATAGACTAATATATATGATTTTTCTAAGATTGCAATTTTCTGAAAAAACTGCAATACGGGATTTCGTGAATCTCACCATGGGTGACAGAGAGGAAGAACTCCGGCGAGGTAGCTGCTCCGGCGAGGTGGGGAGGTCGCCAACGGGGAGGGGGAACGGCGAAGGGGGCCCCGGAGGCGAGGAAGGGGGCGTCACGGGCTCCTGGGCGTTCTTCTGTTCGGCTCCTTGTAGGAACAACAATGGTGGGGGCGTCGTGGCTACGGGCAGGGAGAGGGCGAGCTGATGGGGAAAATGGAATGAGGAGAGGAGGGGCGTTCTTATAGGGATGGTGGGAGGCTAAGGAAGGAAGTGTAGCCCGCGAATCGGGGGAGGGAAACTTCCTGGGAAGCTTCTGCCATGGCCACACAAGGAAGCTCGTGAGGAGGAAGAAGAAGGTGGGATTGGGCCAGATTGGTTTCCTAACGTGGCCCAAGTACATTCCTAAAATAAGAGATCTCTTTCCCTTTTTATTAAAACAGGAATTAATATGATTAAAAGGAAATAGAATATCCTCGGAATATAGGGGTATAATATATTAAAATTTTCAGAAAAATAAATCCAAAAAAATGGGCATTTTTCCACTACCAAAATAAATACTTGAAAAAAATGTTTTTTAGGAAATCCCTAAATGCTTTATTTCTTTTTGCAAATATTTTTTCAAATAAATCTTGGGTTTCATAGCTCAAATATTTCAAAGAATATCCCCGGGTTTTGGAGGGTCATGTTTCTCCTCTCTTTTTCTTGCTTGACAAGATATGGTTCCGGCATTCCGTGAGTGTGGAAGAAACAAAATGCAAATCATAATCGAAAGGAATTCCAATGCCACCTTGATTCAAATTCTTTATAGTTGAAGAAGTCATGCTATCTCCTCTCGCTGATTTTAAAAAAAAGATGAATTTGAATTCACAGGAAAAAGGGGAAAGTCATTTTATTCCCTCTCATTCAAAAGTTTTGAAAAGTTTCAAATTTCACTCAAGTTTCAATCACTCAAGCAAACAAACAAACAATCTTATAATTTTATTAACATTCCCAAATTTGGGATGTTACATGCTGCTAGAGCTTCACCATCATATCCTGGAGGTTCATCAGCTGCTCCTACACCAAGAAACCATTCTGGCTGGATCGCATTTTTTACTGCCAGTGGAAACCATGAATAATGATGTGTATTCAGAGTATCTTTTGGTTGTATGATCAGTACTAAGTGATGTGTGATAACTGATGAGTACTAAGTTCTATGATGTGTATTTGCTGGTAGTAACTGATGTGTGATAAGTATTAAGTGAATTTGCTGGTTGCTGGTTCTATGATGTCTTTTTATGTGTGATTGATGGCCATGATCTGTTTATAGCAACAGGTTAGGACACTTCATTGTCATGGACACTTAAACACATAATACAACAAATTAAGAGCTCTCTTTAGCTAGCGGATTTCACATAATACAACAAATAACATATACCAGTCTAGTTCTCTTTAGCTAGCAGATTTCACATAATTTTCATGAGCACTTAAAGACATTTGCAACAAATAAGAAGTCACTTAAACCAATCTATGAACAAATAAGATACAACAAGTAAGATCAACCAATCTATCAACATACTTGGGTTGAACAAAGATAAAGTCACTTAATCATACATAATTAAGAGATTCTTCTCATCTTGCATTACAACATTGCTACAAAAGAGCAACACACCAACAATAGCATAGTACAGTTACAAACATATCATTGTGGAGTCACTTAATCATACATAATATAGAAATTCTGATCATCTTGCATTACAACATTGGTACAAAAGAGCAACACAGCAACACAACAACACATCAACCATAGCATAGTGGACTTCATCTTCATCTGATCAGCTCATCCATCCAAAATGTCCCTGATCATCTTCAACTTCTCTTGGTTCTTCTCCAACGCCTTCAACTCATCAGCAATCTGGATCTTCAGCTCATCCCATGCGTTTAATCAGATTCTCAATTCCTTTCTTCAGACCATCAATGTGAAGGTTGAGCACCACAATTTCATCATTAAGTTTGTCCTCATATTTTGACAGTTTATCAACCTGAAGCTTTAAATTGTAGTTCTCTTCAGTAAGCTTTTCCTTCTCCTTCAAATGATTTGCCTTCTGGGTCCTAATGACCCTTCCTTGAGCTTCTGCAAGGTTCATAAGCACTGAATACTTCCCTTTAACTTCCATTATCTCTGCCTCTTTCTTCTCGATCTCAGACTTCATGACAGACACGACAAAACTAGAGCTCTCTGCACCATGGCCATCACCTTCATGTAGCTCAAATCCAAGACCCTCTCCTCTTGGGCATTGAGCAGTTGATTCACATCTTCTACTAGTTTGTCATAGTTTGCATCAAGATTTCTTTTCTCCTCTATGAGGTGGTGAATTTTCAGTGAATTCTCCAAATTATCATCCCTCCTAGCACTCTTGTTGTCTTCCAACATTTCCCACAGTTTTAACAATCACTACAAGAAATAAGGTCAATTATGACTACCTATGTTGGTCATTGATTCGTCATTGTTGACGTTTATTGACCAAATTTACAAGGTCAACAGTTGGCCGTCAAAAATGAACAAACATGACCTTTCTAAAAATTTGGTCATAGATCTCTATTGACCAAAATTTTGGTTTGGTCACTACCCATTTGTGTGAGCCACGTGGGATCTGACGTGGCCAAGCTGATGTGGCATTGCTAGTGACCAAATGGAATCATCATAAATTTCAAAGCCCAATCCACCAATTTAGCCTACATGGGCCTGGCCCAATACCTATTTTACTATTGAAAATGTCTGATTTGTTTGGGTTGATGTATTATTTAGCCTGAAGCACACATATCTCAGGATAGGCCCATTAAAAACAAGTACAATAGAATAAAAGATTACAAATAAACTGCATATTTTGTTTCAGTAGCACATCACATGACATACAATACATTATCCACAACTCCTCTACAGATCAAGGTTCAAGGCCTAACAAGTGCACATCAAAATAATTTTACAAGTGCACAAAAGAATACTTCTGCAAGTGCAAGTGCACAGAAAGAAGACCCAACAACTACACAATCGCGCATCAAGAGAGTTCTACAAAGATTGGTTGAGAAGCACGAGTTTATTCTCATCCTCTTCCTCTGCACAATATGCCACTCCCACCATTGCCGCCTGCAAGAAGAAAATGATGGCAAGGCTCAGAAAGCAGACCAAAGAAACTAACATGATAAATCATCAAATACTAATGCATAGATAAGCCTGTAGACAACGAGCCACATATAATAATAAAAAGGACAACAGATAATTATTGCAAATCTAGGTATTCTGTTATAATTATTTTATCTCTAAGTTTGGACAGAAATTTTGTTCTTTTAGTATAACTATATTTTAATACCTACTAACTAACAAATGTTCGCTACAGTCTACATATGATCAAATCTTTTAGCTTTGATCCTGACTACCATCTGTGATTCTTCTTTATGTGCTGGTGGCGGTCCAATTGAGGATGTTTCTACCAACTCTGTTGCTGCTTGCAATCGCTAAACATGAATTAATGGACCTCTTTGATCAATCTGGCAGTGATTTGTTTTTTTTATCCCAATCACTTTGTTGGTACTATAGGCATTCATTACTCACTGAACTTGAATTAAGAAAATCTCTTAATTAATCACGGTACTTGGATGTCACTCTGTTTATAACGTACATATTTGAATGACATGGGCACTGATCGAATATGTGGCCATGGGTTTCAGGGTCAACCGGTCAAGGATGGCAGACATAATATACATGTTTGGAACATGACAGGCTACTGATATACAGCTTCAGTTCTGAACTTCTGATGATGCAAGTTTGTTTCAAGCAATTCAGTTAACTCAGGTTTGGAACATGATAAAATAGGGAGCCACATTGCCTATCTTACAAGCATGGTTGTGTGATTTAATGACAACCAAGTACGTATATAACTGTACATGATTACTACTTCGGCTCTGCTCCATTATGACCTAGTTGATTAGAATGACTAAACCCCCAAGAGTAAATGAGATAGGCATGGCTGTAGGAAATGTATAGATAAGCTATACCCTGCTCCTAGAGTTGTACGCATTCGGTTTAGAAGAAACAATTTGCACCTTCTCATGGCTGTAGGAAATTTAGAAGAAACAATAAGCTATACCATGGCTGTAGGAAATTTATAGATGGTTGTAGGAAATTTTATAGATGGCTGCAGAAACAATAAGCTATACCATCTTCTCATGGCTGTAGGAAATTTAGAAGAAACAATAAGCTATACCATGGTTGTAGGAAATTTATAGACGGCTGTAGGAAATTTTCTAGCTGAGAATCAATCAGTATTGGCATCTACTTTAGGAGTACAATTTGCAGTTCTATGTATAATTTGGATATACCATTTACGGTGGTGCTGAAGCTTTCCTGGCAGATTCCACAGTTCGCCTCACCAATCAGATTCTTCATATCTCTGAAAAAAGGGGGAAACCCCAGTCACAATGTTGAAAGAATAGCCATCCAACATCAAACAATTAGCAGGAGAACATGTGAAGACAGTACTAACATTCGGCATTCAACGCTGCTCCCATGGTTGCAGAACGGGCAGGAGAAGGCCTTGTCGAGCTTGTCCATCCGCTTCTTAGGGGGTGGCTTAACAGCTCACTTTCTCTTCCCCATGGTTCAACTTATTTTTCTTCCTTCAAAATCTACCAAGTGCAGCAGTTATAATATATCAAAAGATGACAAGGCATATAAGACATAAATGGAGTTGCTAGTCGCGAAGAGCATGTGACAAGAAAGCATTAGTACACGAGGAAATCAATGTGATCTGCGTACTGCAGAAATGTAGAGTACTAACTAGAATAAAAACACTGAAGGGATTTTAGCCAATACCAAGCTATTTGGCACAACATTTCTTCTAAAAGCAACCAAAACTCGTAACCACACACACACGCAAGAAAAAGATCAAGAAACTGAAATATCAAATACATTGCACACTTAAGTTTCAGTTAGATAATACTAGTTGTTTTAGGAATTATATGGACATTCTCTAAATTTAGAAAAAGCATAGACCATTAACATCAAATATGTAACAAATTATGTATACGTACATTATCACATCCCTATTACCAATTCCTAAGCAGAAAATGTGGAACTTAACAGGTCCAAGATGTGTACAACATCTCCAAGCATACACCAAGAGATGCACATTAACAACTCAAATGGGCAGTGGTATAAGAAAAAAAGTAAGATGGTGGGGAGACGGCCTCACCTTTCTCCTGGAAGGGAGGGGGACGGTGCTGCAGCGTGTACCCAGGGCCGGTCCTGCGGTTTCGGGGGCCCAGGGTGAAACTAAAACCCGAGGACCTTCACCATATAAACATCAAAATAATTGGACTATAAGAAAAGGAAACAACGATGGGTGATGCGAAGTCTTGTTTAATGTCATGATTGAATTAAACTTTTAGGAGTATATTATTATATGTTTCAAAAGGGATAGAAAACTCCAGAAATAGTCCTAACAAAGTTTGCATTCAAAATGCATGGTTGGATTCACATTTTGAGTTATTTTAATGACTATGGTAAGTCTGTTACTACAAATAATGGTATATGAGAAATTAGATAGATGAGCAAATGAAGTGATGTGCAAAATATGTCTTCATTATTTCAATATACTTTTAAAAACTATATCTACGGTGCCGTCATAGTGCATGTGCAAATGATTAAATTAAGAGTTGATTACCCAGTTGTGCATTCATTGCTCAGTTCTTAAGTAACCACAAATGAGCGGCATCCAGAATCTTGTTCTTCGCTTAAGATCTGCTGCAACACATGAACATCAGTATTAAACCACATAATTAGAACGATTAATAGTTGTACAAATACTGGAAGATTCTGATCGGCCGGCAACCTTCACCTGACGACATAGAACAGAACCGACCCGCCGTTGATTTCCGGCGTGCATAGCGTCACATGACATCCGGACCTCCTCCTTGTGAAATCTCTTCCGGTTCATCTGCCACATGTCTGGTAATCAGACGAGAAGGCGGCGCCTGCTGCGTGCGTGATGGCGAATTGGGATGCATGCGTTTGTTTCTGAATCCCGCGAGTCAATGCATGAGTTACGGACTTACAACGATGGAAACTAGGATAACTGCTACTACTACGGCAATGTATCATACGTTCAATCTACTCCTACCATATCTGCTACTACTTAAGCGATGGACCAGTACTGTAGCCGTAAATCATAGGCCTAATACTCCGATCAAAGGAGGGAGCCGGCGGATGCGTAGATGCAGCAGAGGTCAACCACTAGAAGGGGAGGTCGCGCGTACCACGACAGCTGCTGCACGGATGACGAAGGCCGCGACAGTAGCACGTTGCGCGCCAAGATCGTACCCGCGGAGGTGGAGAGGAGGGGGCAAGCAACGCATCCCCTAGTCCTGCTGCGGGCAGGGACGATGCGTCGGCGCGACATGGCGCCGGTGTGAGTGCGGGGAGTTGGACACGGACGCCCCACCGTGTCGACAGCCAGGCCCAACAACGCCGTCACAAGCGCAGCGCTCGGCGCCTTGCCAGCGCGGGTGGTTTTCTCCGACCACATGCCCAACGCGGTCGCGGACCTGGGCAACAAGGTGAAGGACATGTAGGCAACGCTTCCTAGAGGTGGACACGGATCTAGCAGGGAGCAGCGCTGTGGTAGGTGGTGAAGGGAGGTGAGGGCGACGATCTGGAGGGGGAGGAGACGACGAGTGGCTGGGTAGGGTTAGCGCTGCTAGTTTTCTTTTCTCCTTTTCTTTAGATGGATGAATGGATGGATGGACGTGGGATTGCTAGCAATGGACGATAGGATTTATGCCATGTCGTCGATCTGTGGCATAAAGGATTCCACCAATCAGAATCGAGCTTACGTAATTGTGTTTTTTTGTTTCTTTTATATTTTTTATCCTCTTATTTCGGGTAAACACTCAACATATTAGCCTCATGTGGTATGTTTAAATGACCCAATATTTATGGACCCATATTGGATTTAGATATTAGTCTGTGATATTAGTCTGTATAGATATTGGATTTAGGAAATATGGATCCATATTGTTGTCTCTAGTTGTATTTTTTGATTGCCTAAAAACAATTGTACAATAATATTATTTCCCTCAAAAGAAAGTTATATTTTTTGGTTGAGTGTTGTGAGTGGAAACACTTTTCATTTAATCAATAGTATTTGGCATTACTAAAAAATTCACCCATATTTTTTGTTGTCATGTTTAAGTTTTTACTGTCTGAAACACCAAGTTAAGGTACCCTATACCATCTTTGAAAATATTTATCTAAATAGGGTCTACACATTATGAGATTAGCATGGGCTCATATATTTCATTTTGGTAATTATAATGTATTTTCTAAAATATTTAGGATATTAAAATGAATAATTATAATTTATTGGTATTTATATTATATAATTTACTTCATCCATATACGTATAAAACAAAATTTTGCTCTCAATACATGACACATAGGTAAAATTGATGAGGTGTCGTCCAGTCACCTCCAAACATATGTTTATGGTCTTATATTTGGTCATGGTAGCATTGAAATATGATTATAAATAATTTTACACATCTTAATGACCATTTTGTGCAATAGGATCATGACCTAATGGACGCAAAAGGTCATAACGTTATGGGCTTTGGACTCTCTTAGACTTGTCATGACTAATTTCAGAATTTTGGTCATGGATCAATGACCAATTAAACCGCCGTCATTTTTGGGGTCATAATTGAGCGTTTTTCTTGTAGTGAATGCATTTTGCATTGTGGGAGGCCACTCTTGGTCTACCCAACCAACAAAACCACAGTTTTGAGGTGGCTGCAATACAAAATAACCAGTACTTCAACAATACAAAATAACCAGAAAATAACAAGCCAGAATTCTGTAATAAACATGCAATGACAGTGCTGTAATAAACAAGCAATGACAGTGGTGTAACAAGCCAGAATCTTTTAGCTAAACTAGCAATAACAGTGCTGTAATAAACAATGACAATATGAATATTTGAGCTAAACAAACAATGACAGTGATGTAGTAAACACTGACAGTCTGAATCTTTTGAGCTAAACAAACAATGGCAGTCTGAATATTTTAGCTAAACAAACAATGACAGTGATGTAGTAAACATTGACAGTCTGAATCTTTTCAACTAAACAAACAATGACAGTCTGAATCTTTTGAGCTAAACAAACAATGACAGTCGTAATATTTTGAGCTAAACAAACAAAATTGCAGGGAACAACCAGATAGAAAAAACAGAAGCAACTTCATGCATGTCTAACACTAAAGAAGATAGAACTAACTGGCTGAGCACACACTAAAAATCTTCTCCCTGTCTCAAATCCTTCGGATGCTACGCGACGCTCAGGCGGCAACCCATGCTCCAAGCAAACATCCAGGGCAGAATTCTCGATGCCATGTAGTATTCATCGTCGATGCTAGCAAGGATCTAAAGAAGAACCAAGAAACAGAGATAAATCCCCAATGTGAAGAAACCGAAACCCTAAACCTAACCCTAGCTCTACAAATTTACCGGTACATCATGCCGTCCGAGGAAGAGCTGATGTACAGGCTCGATAGGTCGTTGCTACTCTCATCCTCGTAAACCATGGCGCGACAGAGGTGGTGGCGGCCGATGAGCTTCGGCGACGAGGGGGGCAGAGCGCGAGTAGAGAAGAAGAGCTGATGCGGGAAGGAGTAGACTGGCTCGGTCGACCAGGTTCGAGCGAGACACAAAGACCGACCGAACCGGTTCGTGCCGACACTTACATGCGGGCCATTTGTTTTTTTTGAAGGTGTCTATGCCATTTGTTTTTTTGTAAGATGTCCCGGACGACACGTGGCGGACGGGACGTCACATGAACTGTCACATCGTATAAAGAGGGAACTGCCTTCGGGCGCATCGTCTCCCTCGTCGCCTCGTCTCCCACTCCTCCCACTTCATCTTCTCGCTCTCTCCCGTCGCACCATCTCCCCGTTGCTCTCGTCTCCCACACCCAATGGAGGGCGCTCGTCGCGCCGTCGCTGTTGCGGATCTTGAAAAGGAGGTGCCGAAGCAGGAGGACACGACCGCAACCGCTGTCGCCGCTGTAGATCTTGAGAAGGAGGTGCCAAAGCAGGAGGACACGACCGCAACCGTTGTCGCCGCTGCGGATCTTGAGAAGGAGGTGCCGAAGCAGGAGGACACGACCTCGAGCGGTGCTGCGCAGGCTCACGATGATGAGGTGGGTTTTTTAGATGAGGTTTTTTGGTTTTTTATAGTTGATTCGTGCTTGAATGCTACATAGATTTATTGAGACTTGGATTTTTTGAATTTCAATCTTGATTTGTGCATGTGGATGTGGTAATGCTTCCCGTTCCCCTGCTTCCATAGTTATCGTTGATAAGCAGGAGATTTAGCATATATTCAGAGAGCAGAACACACTCTGCTTTTGCATGTGTTGGCGAACTTTTGCATTTTGTTGGCTTGAATCAACGGAATCTTTCTCTTATTAGTAAAGATTTCACCTAGGTCATGTGCTTGATATGTACGAACACCCATTCCTAAATTTCTCCTAGGTCTGCCCCCTCTCTTGCATTTTATTGGGATTATTAGTAAGGATTTAATAAGAGTTGTGTTTTGAATTGGGATCTTGATTGCTGCATGTTCTTAGATTTTATTACGTGCCAGATATGTTGATAGATTTGTTGTGGTTATCCCCTCACCGGGGTACGGCAGGGGCTGAGCAGCCCAATTGTGCAATATTTAAATTTTATTTTGTATAAATCAGGCTATGTATGTTCCTGAATAGGGTGGCTGATGCAGCAGCACTATGAATGTAATTAGAAGCACATTGTTGAATGCTTGACCTTTTGAATACTGTGTTACATAGTTTGTACTAATCGAATTACTTATATTGTAGGAAAAGGAAGCTGCAGGCATGAAGAGGAAGCTCGCCAAGACTGGGTTCAAGAGCCCGTATGACTCTGACTACGACGACGACGATGACCCATATGAGGTAATCCCAACTATTTTAGTTCAGCGTAAGCACTATATGAATGCATGTTGGTGGGCTTTTTAATGAAATTGATGTAGAGAGTGTTTTAATGTTGTTTGTTTAATTAGATTACTGTACATGACTTTTTTCTTTGTTTGTTCATTAAAATTTGGTAAATGGGAGTTATCTGATGTTTGTTCATTGCATCATTCTGAATCAGAAGTGTGTGTTCTGGCTCCATAATGCCTATATGAATGCATAATGTGTTCCTGCAATTAATTTGTGTGTGCAGTATAACTCTGGAGATGACATGGAGGACGACAACAAAGAGTCCTTCATTGAGAAGGAAGCCCAGAAGATCAGGGAGAAGGGGAAGGCGGCGTACTTCAAGAGGGGAATGTTCAGATGCCCATAGTGCACCACAAAGCCAAAGCCCAAGGATGGGATTTATGAACACCTTATGTCGCATGCACGCGGTTTGTCGACGAGTGCTGTAGACATCAAGACCAGGGCAGAGCATGCAACCCTCCTGAAGGCTCTAGGTCCCATTTAGTCACCCTCCATGATCTAGATGTCGTTATGAACTGTTTTACTTTTGCGCAAATGGCAGGTTGTTGTGAACTATTGGAATGTTATGGCAGGTTGTTGTGAACTGTTGGAATGTTCTACTTTTGATGTTGGAATGTATTATGGGTTTATGTGCTACAACGATCACGGTAGCTACTTCTATTTTGCTTCACTGATCATAAAGAGTGGGTCGACTGGTTTGATGTATTGAAAAGAGTGGGCATAGAGTAGAAAACCAACAACCTGTTCCTAGCCGAGTGGTAGATACCCAGTGAAATGAGCGCCAGGTCGTGGGTTCGAGCCCCCGCTCGCGCATTATTTTTTGTCAGAAAACAACAGCTATCTGAAAACTTCAGGAAACAACAGTTCTGAAAACAACAACAACACGCAACATCTCAATTCAACTCTCTGATGTAGATAGCAACAGCAATAGCTCTCTGATGTAGTTACCAACAGCAACAGCAACATCAACAATTGCCGATGGGTGAGGTGGCCGTGGCGTCAGCACCACCACCGCTGGTCACCGCCCCCCGTCGGTCGCCGCCGCCCCCATCCCCATCGATCCCGCCGCCCCGTCCCGGTCGGTCGCCGCCGCCCCCGAGATCTAGATTTGCTAAGTGTTGGCCCATGTCGGAAATTGGCTAAGTGTTGGCCGTCCTCGTCGGTCCCACTTGTCAATGATAGGAGAAACCCACGATTGAATATAATATACACCCGAATACCGATACCTGAGCAACAGTCCCTCTCTAGCCCAGCGGTAGCACACACTTAGAGTCCCCGCTCGGTCGTGGCCGTGGGTTCGAGTCCCCGCTCGCGCAGCTTTTTTCGGGAATTAAGCGCTCGGCCCCTCGTGTCATTGTGTGCTCACCTGCGTGTCAAATGGGTCCTACCTCAGTGACACGTAGGCGAGGCTGTTGAGGTGGCTGCGTAACCAGCCTAGTGCATTCGAACTATTTAGTAACGACCATTCATATTGGTCATTATCACCTAGAAATAAGGTAGTGCCAAGTGCTGTCCACTTTATGACCTTTCCAGTAAGCAAGTTATGACCTTTCTAATGAAAAAGGTCATTAGTTTTTATGGTTAGGAACCCTCCGGACAGCTTACGACCAACTGGTTTCAAAACCATTCCTTCCAGCGTCATTGACAAAAGGTCGTTAGTTGACATATTTCTTGTAGTGAAAGGCATCCGTCTTGCACTTAAAATAGTTATCGTACCCCACCACCCCTCCCGAATATGGTTGAACAAATTCCTAGCCGTATGAAAACGACGCTGTAACATGTGATGTTTGAAGAGCGGGATGGGGGTCTTGAAGTAGTCGTTCCAAAGTAGGAAATGGTCACTCTTTCGGTTGCGATTCAACGCTAGCGTGTGCCCTGGTATCAAGCCCCTAAGCAACGGTCGCTCCATACTTAGGCGATCATGGAAGAAGCCGACCAACGCAGCTACCATGATCTCCTTCTCATCGAATGAATAATCATTCGAATTGCAAAGAACGTCGTAGAAAAAAAACTCGTCGTCGGAGTCCATTTGTACATTACACGCAAACCGTCGAACAACTTGCGGGCGTCATGGAAGAAGACGGCCGATGAAGAGCCTTGCGCCCCTATCGAGACAAGGTAGCAGATCTGGGTGGCGGCATCGGGAGATAAGGCGGCCGAGAGGGTGATCTATCTATGGATGGATGGCTGGCGGCGTCGGCGAAAGTGGACGGTGTCAGTGGGAGGCGGAACGGACGGGTGAGTCGGGGTGAAGGGAGGAAGAGGATACTGGCCTGCATGCCATCGGCTGGAGGACCAGGGGGAAGAGAAGGGCGACCGTCAGTTCCGTGTCCGCGTCGACGCAAAAGCGGTCCAGATTTGGGCCTAAAATATGTCGCCGACAGACGAAATACGGACATGCGTTCGTTTAGGTCGCCGCGTTGGGCCGAGTTTTGTGTCCGCGATGACTAAAACGGACACGCGCCGACGAAATGGATTGCCCGATTGGAGTTGCTCTTAAATCAGACACAACAAACTAAGTCGGTCTCAACAAACATTCAGACCCACTTGGGCACCTCAAACACTCGGGCTAACCGACACCCATCATATTTCACGAAAATTCGGGGCGACCTTGGTGCGTGAGCCACATCTGGTTGACAATTGGATCCCACACAAAATCGCCCAAAAATTCAACGGTCCGACGAGCGTCTCCTCCACCGGGGATGGTGTGTGTGTGTGTGTGGGTGTGTGTGTGGGGGGGGGGGATCCTTGTGACGCCTCTCTAGCTCGCCTCCCGAGGGCCAAAGTTCGACTATTTAAGCTGGATGACAACACCCAGCCCTAGCCACATCCGCTTCCATCCTCTTCACACCGCTAGTCCGAGAACATTGACTTCTCTCCCTTCACGCCTCCCTCTCTGCTCGTCGTCCACAACATACATGACCCAACAGAGGGTGACTACGCGCGCTATGCCGACGCTAGAGCGGCACCTTCAGCTGATCGAGAAGACCAGGGCTAGGCGCCGCCCCGATCGCAGCGATCTTTCCCCAAACTCGCTGGAGTCGAATTAGGAGGAGGTGGAAGAGGAGGGGGAGCAGCATCCGAAGGCGGAGCTGCAGCCGGAGCCCATGGAGTTGGCAAATCGGGAGAAGGAGTCGGAGCCGGTTGCAGGCTTCGCCATGGAGGATGTCATGGCGGAGTCCGAGGTCACCCAAGCGACGGAGATGGCAGAGGAGACCATCATCCTGGAGTCCATCCAAGATGAGGAATATGTGGACGCCAACTGACGCTTCATCCGGTAGCAACGAGCGAAGATCGACGAGCTTTTCACCGATCTGGAGGCAGAGGCGGAGAAGGAGCCGGAGCCGCTACCGCCCATATACCCGGAGCCCGAAATGGAGTTCGTGGACATCGCTAACGACAACTAGTGTAGGCTATGTTTTAGTTAATCTACGTAGCAAGTAGGTTTTCCTTTTGCATGCTTTGTACAATTTAAGCTTTAAAATATGAGGTATTCAGACGCAGAGAATAAAATTTTAGAGTTGCCCGCTCATTGTGTGTGGACGCCTTTGAGCATATCTCCACGTGTGTGAGGGGCCAGATTTGATGTCTACGGTTGTAAATCTTCTAAGCTACTAGTATTTTCTGTCTGATCCATATTTCCATGACATTGATACATAGTAGTATTTCCTTTATTTCTTTTTATTCGGCATATAAGATTTGTTTAAGGTCAAACTACGTAAAGTTTGCTCAAAACTATATTAAAAGATATTAACACATACAATACTAGAGTTGTATAGTATGAAAACTTAATTTCATGATCAATCTGATATATTGATTTCGTATCATGAATATTTATATATTTTTAATAAAGTTGATCAAACTTTACATAGTTTGATTTCACAAAAAATTATATGCAAACTGGAAAGAAACAGAGTGAATAGTAGCGTATGACAGCTAAGAGTGAGTACATGACTATGAAATACAGACATACTACTAGCCTTCTATATATGTACAGATGCGGAAGGAAATTTATGAGTCGCCGCTGAAAATGTTCTTACCACCAACAATGTGTTCAATAGTTTCTGGGAGGCGTTGCGTGACTTGCTCACCTCAAGTGAACACGTGCGGTTATCAGGCGGCGCTCTGACCGACAGTTAACCACACGCAACCGGCCAGCCTCAGTTGCATCTTGATCAATTTCAAGTTGGGTCGTTTGTGGACTAACTTGATAAAACTTGCTATTAAATTTGGATTTCTGATATTTATTCATCCATTTGCACCACCCCTTCTCCTATATATATACCTATGGGTATCAGGGTACGATATAAACACGTACATTTCAAGTTAAACTCCATGGCGAAGGCTGTGCTCCTCCTCTCCCTCTCCCTGTTGCTGCTGCCCTTTGCCTGTCCAGCCCAGCTGGCCAAGGAGTTCTGCGTGGCCGACCTGGCCAGCAGCGACACGCCGGCCGGCTACCCGTGCAAGCCGCAGGCCGCCGTCACCGCCGATGACTTCTACTACCGCGGGTTGGGCACCACAGGCCCGGCCATTAACCCGTTCAAGATCAGCTTGTCCTCGGCCTTCGTCACCAACTTCCCCGGCGTGAACGGGCTCGGCATCTCCGCCGCGCGCGTCGATTTCGCCGTAGGAGGCGTGGTGCCGCTGCACTGGCACCCGGCCGCCACAGAGCTCATCTTCGTCCTGGAGGGCACCCTGTCCTGCGGCTTCATCAGCGCCACGTCCAACAGGGTCTACACCAAGACCTTGTACAAGGGCGACCTCATGGTGCTCCCGCAGGGCCAGCAGCACTTCCAGTACAACCTCGGCAACACCACGGCGGCGGCGCTCTCGACCTACAGCAGCCACAACCCCGTCGTGCAGACCCTCGACTTTGCGCTCTTCGCCAACAACCTTCCGTCGGAGGTGGTGAACAAGGTCACCCTCCTCGACGAGTTGGAGGTCAGGAAGCTCAAGGCGCTCTTCGGCGGGACCGGATGAGCCTGCATCGCTCCCTGGCCCCACCTGGGGTTGAATTGAACTTGAATTGGTCGTGCTTGTTGTTCTCCCGCTTGATTTACTTTATTCGTTCACCTTTAAAATATACTGTATTATTTATTTACATGCATGTATGGGGGTCAAATTTTCAAATAAATTTTCGGAAATTTTGTGCTCCTCGGACATTGAAGAGATTTAATATAGAGGCAGTAGCTGTCACGAAGTAACTTACCAGATAGGTAGCCATTGCTATTGCCATTGCCATTGCCATTGCAAGAAACTGATCAAGACATCACCTCGGACACGTCATGAAAACCCGGATCTAGTATCTTAATTAACCAAGACGTCGGAGGACAAAATCATATTTGATATCCACCAACCGCAAATGTAGCACATGATTCACCGTCATTCAGATGCCGCTGACGAAGAGAACTATGAGCATCCACTCCTAGACTACCTCCTATGCCCCACACCGACGTTGGAGCAAATATCATTATAACGACGGAGCCCGAGGACACACATCTACCACATGGATGTCGTCGCAGCCATGCCATCTCCGCTTGAAGACCTCATTTTTATTGACCTGATCAAAATCACATGACCCAATATTAATTTGAAGACCCAATTAGTTGTGAGGCCATAAAATTAGAAAGTGTATTGCATAGTATGAAATAATTGAATGAGTGAATTTTGAGTCTGGTCAAAACCGGATGATCCAATTCCAATTGAAGGCCTTAATTGAATATGAGCTCTTTAAAACTAGGGATCTTAGTGTGACCCGGTCAAAATTCGGATGATCAAATTCCAATTGAAGATCTTAATTAAATGTGAGCTCTTTAAAACTAGGAAGCTTAGTGTTATAGGAGAACTAATATCATAAAAGTCTAAACTATTGGCGAGTAGTATAGGAGTACTAATAAAATCATTACTATTAGTATTTGAGAAATCACATATTTTAGTATTTTCTTCAAACATAGTGACAAAGCAAGCAAACTAATAAGTGAAACAAGTAAACTAGTAAAGATAAATATTTTTGTGTTTTTAATATTTTTAAGCAAGCAAATAAAAATTAGAACAAGCGAATTTTAGGCCTATTAGTTTGAGCCATTGTGCAATGATATTTTTTCGAAAGCTATGACTATTGCGTTTCTCCCTTGTGTGACAGACTTATTTCTTCCAATTAGATTGCCTTTATTAAAGGAAGATTTATACTATAAAGTATGGTGATGGCCCATGAGGTTCGCGGGTTTGGATCCAATGGTTTAATTTTGATACTTGATTATGAGAAAGCATATGATTGAGTAAGTTGGGATTTCCTAAAAGAAATGCTCCTTTGTAGGGGCTTTGGTGAGAAACGGATTGGTTGGATTTGCAACACTTCATACCAAGGGACCTTTCAGGTTAGAATTAATGACACTAGTGGCCCCTACTTTGTTGGGGGGAAGGGATTGAAACAAGGTGACCCTCACCCACTTCTGCTGTTCAATCTGGTTGCAGATTTTTTCGAAAATGCTCGCTAAAGTTCTTAATTAATGTTTGATTGTTGGTTTTTTGCCTGAGTCTATTCTTGGAGGAGTGGTTAGCCTACGATATGCTGATGATACTGTTCTTTTTCTTAAAGATTCCTTGGATTATGCTAGAAATTTGAAGTGGATCTTAACTTGCTTCGTGAAACTTTCTAGTTTTTTTACAAAGGTGACATGCACACTATCCATGTTTCTGAAGAGATGTCTAAGAAATTTACCTATATTTTATGTTGTCAACTTGGGGAATTACCATTTAAATATCTTGGGGCTCCCCTTCATTATAAAAATATGAGGAGGGAAGATCACCAATCTATCATTGATAGGATCATTAGGAACATTGTTGGTTGGTTAGGTAAGAATATCTCTTACAAGGGCAAGCTAATTCTTTTGACTACTTGTATTGCAAGTATCCCTACTTATTCATGTCCAACATGAAATTCCCTAAGTGGGCCATTGAGGCTATTACTTCCCAAATGTCCCATTTCTTTTGGGGAACATGCGGGAGATTCATCAGTACCATTTGTCTAATTGGGGTTTAATTTCCAGGAAGAAAGAATATGAAGGTATGGGGGTTCCCAATCTTAGATAGTTTAATATTGCTTTACTTGCTTCTTGGGGAAAGGTATTTTACGATAAGCTGGACAAATCGGAAGAAAATCCTTTGCTATAAATATTCCACTAAAAAACCAAATATTCTTTGGGCCAAGCCTATGCTGGGCTCTCCTTTTTGGAAGAGTGTTGCTTGAGCTTTTGCTGCTGCCAAAACTTTATTCAGATGGATCCCTAAGGATCGTAAAAGTATTGCCTTATATCTGGCATTTATATTGCGGACTCCTCACTAAAAGCTATGTATTGGGACTTGTTTCATATCTCAACCAGTGGTTGGGGCGCACCCTGCTGCGCCTCCTGAGCAGAAGCTCTGCGGTGCCAAGTAGGTGGCGTCCCTTCCACTTTCTTGTCTATACTACATGATGTATTCCTTCAGACTCAAAGTATAGTGATATGAAGTACGGATACATGCAAGTTCACAACTGAAAAAATAAGAGAGAGTTGTGCAAAGGCAATAGTCAATGTATGGATTCTCATAGGTTACATATACGGTGATATAGATGATAGTGGTTCAAAAGCAACGGATGACAATGTCAAAATACAGAGATTCAGTAGCCATTAGTGGAAAATCACTGCTTGGGTCAGGAGCGAGTAAGACACGCTGGTGTCATTCCACTTGGCCACCAGGATGCCCACGCCCTGGCCTAGCTTCCATGGCACATTGAAGGCGTTATAATTGGTGCAGGCATCCCTAATGTACACCGTCGGGACGTCGCTTCAGTAGCCATCAATTGTCACCACATGCTTTTTCAGCTGCAAAACAAATAGACAAATTGCATGAATACGAAAGATCATGTGCCTAGACATGCTCAAGCTAGATTTTGTTTTTGTTCTACATGACTACACCTCCATCTTACTTTGTTTTTGTTGCATGTTCCATCTGATTCACAAAACTGGTAGTCATCCTTTGTGTTAATCCCACCATTTTTAATCACAAACTTATATTTGTAGTTCATGAGCCTACCCGCCACAACGAGCATTGTAGGATCTGTCACAATCAATTAGTTCCTGTTCAGAAAGGCTGAGAAGAGAGCCTGTCGTGATCTTGTTTATTCCTTCCATGACACCTATAGCTAAGAAGCTCCAACAAACACCCGAACGACAATCCAGACAGCATTAACCCAAAGTACTATTGTGTTTTAGTAATAAGGAATGAGGTAAAACCAAAAAATACTAACTATCTTGTATCAAGGCACTTGAGCAAAAAGAAGCAAAACAAGTACAAAGGAGTGACTTCACGGAAACAGAGACTTGAATCTTCACTTCTTCCGTGTCACTCTTGTGATCCTAGTTTATAAAACATAAGTGTTGATACAGTTCTTATGTAGCATCTCTAACTGGACATTTCCAATTTAGCTATCGGCAACCTAAGATAATCCCAAACCTAGAATTCTAAATTTTTGCGCGCAGAACAATTTTCTCTAAGATTCTTATTTAAGGCGTAATGCATAACTGGTCAACATAATAGAGCAACACATGTCTATTTCCATGGCCAAACCGCAAAAGCTTACAAAATGATTAGAAGAATTCTCTTGTGTGGGGCGCCTTAAAAAGCAATATCACCTATGAATCACATAAGGAATTAGAGCATAACTCTCGAGCCCTAATTTATCTATCTATTTTTCTAATTAGTTAGTATTGGAGTAGTCACTTCCTTGATATATTTCACATTTTTAAGGATGACAAAGTTAGTGGATCTACAATTGGAAGATCTGAAGGACTAAAGACCAGCATAGCTTGAAGGAATGTAGAAAGTAAAACTACAAACTCGGCCCACAAAAAACTAAAGAGGGACCTTTTTTCAACATATTCTCTAGATGGGCTTGATTTGAAGTACTGCAGACAAACATGTTGCTAAATGCCTCTAATTCCTGACGAGTTGTGTAAGGAGGAGGTTAGCTTGTATGTGTCAGTTTGTGCTTCCTTGCATGGATTCTACTTCTTGGAATTATTTGTGGTAGAAATTGCCTTGGTCATACATATCTAAGTACGAATATGCTTTTATGTAGTTGTGTGATAACATCTCAATACCAAAGTTTTAGCATTAAGAATAAAAAAACTCTGTGGTTGTACAGTTAGGAAGAGAAGTTATTACAACCAGTATAGTTTGGACAAATGTAGTCAGTAAAAATGAAAATTGGTCCTGAAAAAACTAAATAGAGGCATTTTTCAACCACTTCTCTAAGTGGGCATGATGATTTTTGCAATATACGACAAGAAAAAAAATTGCTATTTGCCAAGTGCTAACCAGTTTATCTACCAACATTGTTACCTAACATGGATTGTAGTTACTGGAATCATTTGTGGCAATAATGGCTTGGTCATACAGATCTTTAGTATCACTATGATTTTGAAGTTCTTATGCACCACATCTCAATATCTAAGCTTTAGCAATAAAATCAAATAACTACACAAACAACAAAATTCTAACAAGGGAAAAAGATGAGCGCTGCAATGTCAAGTGTAGAACAACAGATTTAGAAGTATGGCACTCACCACATTTGCCCTGGTGCTTGACCATGGTGACAACACCACTCTGCATCCAGTCCAACGCGTCAGGCATGGCGTCAGGCATATGAATGCACTTACCGCGGATGATGTACTCTGAAGGCTCATCTTCATTGTGAAGTGCATTTGAGAAAACACATATATTAATTGGTAAGAAGCAATTGTTGTGACGATTGATCGAAAGTGAAGTAAGATGGAAAAGTAGAGAGCAGAGTAAAAGGGAAATAATAAGACAACATAATTGAAAGTGTCATGTGCGTATGTAGGCAGATCGTGTCACGAACGAAGAATGAGTAAAAACGTGTCATGTGCGTATGTTGTTTCCACATGCAAATAAAATAAAAGAAGCTGAAGGATTTATTGAACAACCTATGTAATTTGCAAATGGAAAGTAAAAAAAAAGAGAAGTGAATGTTTAGCATATGGTAATTAGTTGGAAGTCTCTGAACAATAAAATGATCTATGATTAGTTGTACAACCTAATAGAATACACAAGAAGTCATAAGAAATGAGCTCTGAATGTAAATAATCAGCATTACAAGTGAAAGCAAGATAGTTACTCTGACACTTGGGTAGAATCATATTTTTTTGGTGAGTTACAGTTTAATCTTAGAGCGCTTCATTGAATGACTGGGTGCAGATATTATTTGTGTGCATCTTACTATTAGTGATGGAGTGAAATATCTGATCACTGGCTGCTTAATAGATGGCTAAACCCTAAACACTAAACCCTAAAAACAAACACCTTATGAGCGTCAATGAACTAAGAAAACAGTAATCGAAAATCAACACACAAACATCCATGAGCAAGCATGAGCAGAGAGAGCCAACATGTAGAGAGAGATAGATAGATAGATAGATAGATAGATAGATAGATAGAGATAGATAGATAGAGAGAGAGAGAGAGAGAGAGAGAGGAGAGCCTGGATTGGATCAAGCACTCACCGATGATGACGCCGGTTCGGTGGACCAGCGCTGCGGCTTGAGCTCTTCCCGGGGTTGCCGCTGCACCTGTGGAAATGCACCACTCCCTTTGATGGCAGGGCTCAGTGGTGGCAGCTAGCACCGCATCGGCCGAGACAACGACGTGTGGAGTGAGGCAGAAGGAGGAGCAGAGGATGAGAGCGACAGACGTATATAAGAAGAAGGAGATCGCATGCAATACAATAGCTTCTATGTGAGCTGCGTCCACCACACCGCAAGGACGAGTCAAGTGCTGCCGCACTTGCTCAAGTGTGGGATGGAGAATGCCTGTCTCTTTTTTAGGAGGTGTGTATATGATCTTACTAGGTGGTCTAATTTGGTAGATCTGGTTAAACAATATGGTCCTCCTACTAGTGCAGATACTCCTTTTTGGATGCTTGAGCCTTCTCGCAAATATTTAGTTAAATCTTTTATAGATGATTAATTTTAGTGGGATTACTTCTGAAATCAAAGATTATATATGGAAAATTAAAGTCCCCCCAACATTCATGTCTTCTTGTGGCTGATCTTTTACAACAAAAGCCCGACCAGGTATAACTTGGCCAAGAGAAGACATGTGTCCCGCAAAAAAAAAGAGAAGACACGTGGAAGATTTATCATATGTTTTTTGCAGTGAACCCGAATCTATCCAACATCTATTTTTTTGATTGCATAGTTGCTAAAAAGACTTTGTCTATCATTGCTGAGATCTTTGGTATTTCTATACCTGATTCTTTTGTCTCTTTATTGTCTTTCTGAAAACAAAAAGAAGTGGGAGACTGTTAACACTGCTACATCTGCTACCTTGTGAAGCTTATGGCTTTTACGCAATGACTTTGTTTTTCAGGGAAGAAAATGGTGAAGCATACGTTGTGTCCTAGATCTGGTGGGTGCAATGATCACGCAATGGAAAATACTTTGTACACAACTCAGGGTGCTCTTCTTCTACGGTACTTAAGGTTGTTAAATTATTGATGATGAGAGTTGCTTAGGATAGCTTGAGGGCTTGTCATGCGCTTCTGTGTTCTTCAATTACCTATCCTTTTTGTTGAAGGATCTTCCTGTCTGAGTTTGTAATAAGGGCCACGTTATGTTAAACCTTTTCTCGGTATGTGGCAGTTATTTTTTGTTTGTCAGGGAAATCTATTAAACTATCTTGATTGGGTTTGCTCTGCCTTGGCTTAATAAAGTTGGAGCTCTGCTTCAGTGCCCCCCCTAAGCCTAATTTCCGCTCCTAACCTAATTTCCTGCTCCGGGGGAAACCCTAGGATCTGGTTTTCCAGATCGGACGATGGCGGCATTGCGGTGTCATTTCTCTCTAGGGAGCATCGTTTGTGGAGCAGCGCTGGAAGACGGAGGCAGAAGGTGGAGCGTCTTCGTCCTGCACGAAGCTTCGGTGGTGATGTCAGGTCATGCCTGGCCGACAGGTGCTACGCTTTGTCATACCTGGTCGGCAGGTGCTACGCACGACAGATCTTACTGAGTCTTCGCGTTTGGATGGACGAGCGCAGGGAGGGGGTGCCGTTGGGCGCCGTGGTGGCGTCGACGGATGGCTGGACTGACAAGGATTATGCGGATCTCTATCCTGAAGATGGTTCAACGGTTCGATGATGATGGCGGCTTCTAAAATGTGTGCATGTGGTGTACGCTTTAGGTCTGCTGCACCGGCTGTGAGTTCCGATACGTCATGTGGATGGATCGGAGACGACACCGGATTTAGATATGGTGAGTGAGTGCACTCCACATTATCACGGTTTGTAGGTGTGAGAGGGGGCTTCGGGTGGTTTGATGTATGTTCTTATCAGACCTTTGTTGAATAAGTAATAAAGATGACTGCATGCATCACTCGATGCAGAGACCGGGGCTCAGCCTCCTTTTCTAAAAAAAAATTCTTGTTCATCGCGAGTTTCTTTTATTCCCGGCCCGCCGTAGCCCAGATCCAAGCCCTGTCTAACCGTGTATAACCCATACCGTATACGTACAATATCCTCCTCTGAAAAAACATCACAAGACCCCACGACCACGTAAGACCCACCGAATTCAATCATTCATGCAGCTACATCATTCACGCGAGCAGCTCCATCATCCACACAGCTCCATAATTCACGCAGTAGATCTCCAGCCGCGGCGTTCTCGTCGCCGGCGATCTCGTCGGACAGCGGGCGTTGCACCATCATGAACCTGTAGCACTCGCAGGTACCGCATCCCACGTCCCCCATTAGTCTTGGTCTCGGCAACATCGAATGAACTGCCGCCATTTTCGTGGTAGTGGTTAACCTAGCGGGGCGGGTAACCTAGCTACCCGGCAGCGCATGCGATCGTGGATGTTGTTTCGGTAGTGGTGCTCCTCGTGATGTGGGTTCTTTGTCTACGGTTAACATCAATCACGCAGTTCTATCATTCACACGTTACCTAGTTGAGGTCCTTTGAAAATCGGCGGAGCCGATCTCGTTGGCAGCGATCTCGGCCGACAGCGTGCATCACCGTCGTCAACCTCCAGTGCTCCCAGCTCCCTCAATCACGCAACTCCATCATTCACGCGTTACCCTAGTTGATGTTCTTTGAATCTCTGTAGAGCTGCTCGTCATCTTACAAAGTGATCACACCGACTAAAGTGGGTTCCTTGTGTTAGGGTTAACGTAGCGTCGGTTGCCATCTGCTGTGTGCACGACGACTATTGTTATTTGTTGCGGCGGCCAACCTAGGTATACGGCGGCGCAAGCTATCACTTATCTACTTTCGGTAGTGCTCCTCCTCGTGATCCAAAGTGATCAGGACGGGTCCCGTGGGCATCTTCCTAACTAGGGTTCACGTACCTTATGATGATACTTATTATTTGTTGTAGGAAAAATGGCGGACAATGAGTTAAATGATATCATGGTAGATATGGAGTTTGGAGAAATGCTGGAAGACTAGATACATGATTGGTCAGATGATGAAAATTCAGATCATGGAGATTGGGCAGAGAATGGGAACATAGGGGATGATGATATTGAGGAAAACAACTCCAAGGTCTCGAATGAAGATTACATTAGTCAGGTGGGGAAGTGGAATTTTTTGTTGGAGCATGCAAATCGAATATTTTGCGGAATATTATATGATAATTAATTATGTATTTCTGTTCATTATTTCAGCTAATTTCAGGATCTCATAACGCGTACGACTATTATGGTGAATCCGACACGGAGACACACCTTGAAGACGAATCAGTAGATGCACCTGATTCTGGAGAGTCGCAGTCGTCAGTCAACATGAGTGAGGTATGCATGAGCTGAATGTTGTATGGAAGTAATGTTAAACCATGTAAAAAATCATGGCTATGTTTTGATTCTTTAGGTGACAGAAGATGAGCGGAAAGAGAATGTCCAAGATAGTACGCATGGTGATGATTAGAGGGATATGTTCATGAAGATAAGAGAAATGACTTTTGTGTCTGCAGAAGTTGCGTTCGTCTTCTACAACAGCTATGCTGAAGATAATGGTTTCAGCATTAGAAAGGACAAGGTCAGGTATAGCAAAAAAGAGTCATATAATATGCGTTTGCCGCGGTATGTTTGTTCCAGAGAAGGGAAACGTGACAGCAGATTGCTAATCGAGGAAGGATGCAACCGTAGGCTCAGACACGAGTCACGCTGCAACTGCGAAGCACAGCTGACCGTGAAGCTTGACGAAAAGTGTGGAGTTTGGTATGTTGGAAGTTTCGAGGAAAAGCATAGCCATATGTTAGCAAGACCGGACGAAGTACCTTTTTTTTGGTCCCAAAGAAAAAAAATTCAAAGAGTACCAGAAGTTTCAGATAATGTCTATGGGTGCCGCAGGGATAAGAATTCACACTATTATGGATTCCTTAGTAAGGTGACTAGTAGTTCCCGAAGGTCTAGTACCGCGGGTGGAACGCCTGCTTGGCTTATCAAGTGCATATGGGGATTCAAATTTCTTGGGAACTGTCTGCTTCTTCTTTCCCCACAAAACTTCGTCATCATTTTTGAATGTCGGCAACTTTTTCCCCTTAGAATTAGCCATGTACTTGGTAACATAAGATGGCACAATGTCTATGTCCGAAGAACTAGAACGAGGAAAATTACTAACAATCCAAGGGTTTTCCGGTGTTGCACCATAGTCATCATTAGCCTACTTTGGTGAACCACCATTCTGGACATTGATCTTAGATGGTGTTTTGTGGTTGGCAAAAAAATATATCATGAAGATTCATTTTTCCAACTAAAAATATTAAACGAGAAAATTAAAGACAAACACACATACTTCCTCAGCTTCGTTTTTCTCCTTGGGATCTGCCTCCCGAATCTGCGTGAAATCAATGATCGGTTCCAGACTATCTTCAGAGTGATTGTATTCCTTGTACATGAATTCCTTTTTTTTCACATGCACCATTCTCAAACGAATCCACTTCATCATCACCATCTTTCTTACAGGATGGCACGACAGCTGCTGGCTTGTACATGACACCTTCTTTGTTTAGCTTCTCCAACAGTTTCTGCAACACAAATATAAATGCGTTAATGCTTGCATCATTTTGAAACTTTGTTATCTGCTTATTCTCAAAAAGTACGGGTGTGTCACCTCAGCAACTTGATCAGGTATTTTCCTCCTGTGCCTGTTCATGTAATTAATACACCCGTTCATGAAAACATCCATCATCTCGTCCGGGTTAAAAGCTGGCTTCGACTTCCTTGCGGTGGCACTTGTGGGCTTGGGTTTTGGCTTCTGTATAGTCCCATGATCTAGGACTTTGGGCTCCTGCGCCCTATATTCTTGGGTTATATTATCTTCGATCTGCATGCGATATACAACAAAATGTGATCATTAAAAATTAAGTGAACTAGGATTAGCTACATGCGATATACAAGTACAAGTGATATACACCTACACGTGATTAACTAAATGAAATACCTCAGCTACATGTGATATAAAACTACATGTGATCAACTAACATGATTACCTTGACGTTGCCACGCCCACGGCCATTGTCATAGTCAAACCAATCTCTCCTAGTGTCTGCAGCTGCGGTCCAATTCCTCATCAAAGGTTGTAGGGACAAGTTAGGATTGAAAGCGCAATCACCTTACAGAGGTCGCACCTTCTCCTAGTACAAGTACTGCAGGAAAAGCAAGATGTGCACTTAGTACTACTAACCACATAAAATTGAAGTGATAAACTATTTTACATTGATATATGTCTCATAGTTGTACCTACAACAGAGCTAAATTGCCTTTCGGCCATTGTCGGAGGTGTTTGCCTTTCTTCACAACGCGAACGGAGTCTAAGAGAACACGAAGGGTGAAAGCATTCCAATTGATCTTGGAAATACGTTTGACATCATCTACCAAGGAATAATACTGTTTTGGTACAAGCTTGCTCGACATGGGAGCAATAACTATTCCTAGTAGGACAATGACTACTTTCCGAAGGAAGTCGTCATCGACGGATTTATTTTTTATGATGTCCGCAATGACATCATCAATCACTATATGTTGGGGAACGTTGCATGGGAAACAAAAATTTTCCTACGCACACGCAATACCTATCCATGGTGATGATCATCTACGAGAGGGGAGAGTGAATCCATATACCCTTGTAGATCGCTAAGCAGAAGCGTTAAGTAACGCGGTTGATGTAGTGGAACGTTTCCGCGATACAAATCGCCGCCGTCCCACGATCCGTCCCGATCTAGCACCGAACGGACGGCACCTCCGCGTTCAGCACAGTACGGCTCGATGAAGTCCTCGCCTTCTGATCCAGCAAGAGTGGCGAAGTAGTAGATGAGTTTCGGCAGCACGACGACATAGTGTCGGTGGTGATGAAAGTATTTCCGCAGGGCTTCGGCAAGCACAACAGAAACTATGACGGTGGATGAACTAGAGGGACGGGGTTGCCGGCACACGGCTTGGGGCAATCTAGATGTGTTCTAGGTGCTAGACCTGCCCCTCTATTTATATGCTGAGCCCTGGGGTCGTTTCTTGGAGAAAAACCTCCTCAAAGTCGGTTTGGCACGAAAGGCAAGAGTCCTCCTCGGACTCCAGGACCAAACGCAGGGTCCTCGGCGTCTGGCCCCAAATGCCAGGGTCCGCGACGTCTGGCCTGTGGCCTTCGCAAAACTCCTTTTGCACCTTCCTAAAGCCTCCTGGGCTTTACCCCGTGGCCCAAATAAAGGTGTTCTCGTACCCGAACATTTCGGGAAACATCCAAAACCCCTTTCGGTGAATTCCTGAACCATTCCGGAGAACAAACACTATTATCCCATATATCAATCTTTACCTCTGGACTATTCCAGAGTACCTCGTCATGTCCGTGATCTCATTCCGAACTCCGAACAACCTTCGATCACCAACATAACAACTCAACTATATTTATATCGTCACCGAACCGTAAGTGTGCAGACCCTGCGGGTTCGAGAACTATGCAGACATGACCGAGACATTCTCTGGCCAATATCCAATAGCGGGACCTGGACGTCCATATTGGATCCTACATATTCTATGAAGATTTTATTGGTTGAACCTCTATGTCAAGGATTCACACAATCCCATATATGTTACTTTCTGATGTTTGATACACACAAGGCATTCCTCTAGTGTCAGTGAGTTACATGATCTCATGGTCATATGAATGTATACTTGACATGCATAAAACAATAGCAAATTCTCCTAATGATGTGATCCCGTCATCAAGTGACAACACTTGTCTATGGCTAGGAAACCTTAACCATCCTTGACCAACAGACCAGTCAACTAGAGGCTCACTAGGGACATTGTTTTGTCTATATATCCACACATGTATTTATGTTCCCATTCAATACAATTATAGCATGGATAATAAATGATTATCATGAACAAGGAAATATAATAATAACCAATTTATTATTGCCTCTAGGGCATATTTCCAACAGTCTCCCACTTGCACTAGAGTCAATAATCTAGTTCACATCACTATGTGATTGCAATGAATCTAACACCCATACAGTTCTGGGGTTCGATCATGTCTTGCTTGTAGGAGAGGTTTTTTTAGTCAACGAGTCTGAACGTTTCTGATCTTAGTGTGCTTTACAAATCTCTATGTCATCTTGCAGGTGCTGCTACCAACGTGCCATTTTGGAACTATTCCAAATGACTGCTCCACTATACAAATTTTGTTTACTACTCAGAGTTTTCCGGATTAGTGTCAAAGCTTGCATCGACGTAACCCTTTAGGACGAACTCTTTTAACTCCTCCATAATCAAGAAAAAATTCCTTAGTCCACTAGTTACTAAGGATAACTTTTGACCGCTGTCCAGTAATCCATTCGTGGATCACTTTCGTACCCCTTGACAAATTCATGGCAAGGCACCCATCAGGTGCGGTACACATCATAGCATACTATAGAGCCTATGGCTAATGCATAGGGGACGACCTTCGTCCTTTCTCTTTCTTCTTCCATGGTCGGGCTTTGAGCCTTACTCAAATTCACACCTTACAAACAGCCAAGAACTCCTTCTTTGCCGATCTATTTTGAACTCCTTCAAAAACATGTCAAGGCATGCATTTCATTGAAAGTTTTATCAAGCGTCTTGATCTATTTCTATAGATCTTGATGCTCGATGTTCATGTAGCTCAATCCATGTTTTCCTCTGAAAACACCTTTTCAAACAACCCTATATGCTTTCCAGAAATTCTACATTATTTCAGATCAACAATATGTCAACAACATATACTCAACAGAAATTCTATAGTGCTCCCACTCACTTCCTTGGAAATACAAGTTTCTCACAAACTTTGTATAAACCCAAAAGCTTTGATCATCACATCAAAGCGCGTATCCAACTCCGAGATGCTTACTCCAGTCCTTAGAAGGATCGCTAGAGATCACATACTTGTTAGCATCCTTAGGATCGACAAAACCTTCTCGTTGTATCACATACAACCTTTCCTCAAGGAAACTGTTGAGGAAACAATGTTTTGACATCCATCCGCAAGAAACACCAACTGCTAACATAATTCCAATAGACTTTTAGCATCGCTACGAGTGAGAAAGTATCATCGCAGTCAACTCCTTGATCTTGTCGGAAACCTCTTTGCAACAAGTCGAGCTTTCTTAAATGGTGACTCTCACCATCATTGTCTGTCTTCTTTTAAAGATCCATCTATACTTAATAGCCTTACGACCTTTAAGTAGTTCTTTGAAAGTCCACACTTTGTTTTCATACATGGATTCTCTCTCGGATATCATGCCTCCAGCCATTTGTTGGAATCCAGGCCCACCATCGCTTCTCCATAGCTCATAGGTTCATTGTTGTCCAGCAACATGACCTCCAAGACAGGATTACCGCACCATTAGGTAGTAGCGCGTATCGTTGTCGGTAGTAACTTGATCCGAAGCTTCATGATCACCATCATTGGCTTCAACTTCAACTTGTGTAGGCACCACAGGAACAACTTCCTGCGTCCTTCTACTCTCTGGTTGAAGTGTTGGTCCAATAACCTCACCAAGTTCCTCCATTCCCCACTCAATTCTTTCGAGAGAAACTCTTTCTTCAGAAAGGACCCGTTTTCTGAAACAAACACTTTGCTTCTGGATCCGAGATAGGAGGTATACCCAACTATTTTGGGTATCTTATGAAGATGCATTTATCCGCTTTGGTTTCGATCTTATCAGGCCGAATCCTTTGGACGTAAGCATCGTAGCCTCAAACTTTTAAGAAACGACAGCTTAGGTTTCTCCAAACCATAGTTCATACGGTGTCATCTCAACGGAATTATGTGGTGCCCTATTAAAGTGAATGTTGTTGTCTCCAATGCATAACCCCAAAACGATAGTGGTAATTCGATAAGAGACACCATAATATGCACCATATCTAATAAGGTGCGGCTACGACGTTCGGACACACCATCACACTATGGTGTTCCAGGTGGCATTAGGTGTGAAACAATTTTCACATTGTCTTAAATGTATACCAAACTCACAACTCAGATATTTACCTCCACGATCACATCGTAGACATATTATCCTCTTGTCACGACGATCTTCAACTTCACTCTGAAATTGCTTGAACCTTTCAATAATTCAGACTTGTGTTTCATCAAGTAAATATACCAGTATCTACTCAAATCATCTATGAAGTAAGAACATAATGATATCGACTGCGTGCCTCAACACTCATTGGACTGCATACATCAAAATGCATTACTTCCAAAAAGTTACTTTCTTGTTCCATCTCAATGGAAAACGACACCTTCAGTCATCTTGCCCATGTGGCATGATTTGCATGTCTCAAGTGACTCAAAATCAAGTGAGTCCAAACGATCCATCTGCATTGAGTTTCTTCATGCGTTTACACCAATAGGCATGGTTTGCATGTCTCAAACGATTCAAAAACGAGTGAGTCCAAAGATCCGTCAGTATGGAGCTTCGTCATGCGTTTTACACCAATATGACTCAAGTATCAGTGCCACAAGTAAGTGGTACTATCATTACTACTTTGCATCTTTAGGCATCAATATTATGAACATGTGTATCACTATGATCAATATTCAATAAACCATTGAAGGTATTTATTCAAGCGAATAGAATAACCATTATTCTCTTTAAATGAATAATCATATTGCAATAAACATAATCTAATCATGTCTATGCTCAACGCAAACACCAAATAAAAATTATTTAGGTTTAACACTAATCCCGATGGTAGAGGGAGTGTGCGATGTCGATGACATCAACCTTGGAATTACTTCCAACACACATCGTCACCTCACCTTTGCTAGTATCCATTTAATCTGTAGCTATAATTTCGAGTTACTAACACTTAGCAACTGAACCGGTATCTAATACCCTGGTGCTACTAGGAGTACTAGTAAGGTACACATCAATATCATGTATATCAAATATACTTTTGTCGACTTTGCTAGACTTCTCATCTACCAAGTATCTAGGGTAGTTCCGTTTCAGTGACCGTTCCCCTTATAACAAAAGCACTTAGTCTCGGGTTTGGGTTCAACCTTGGGTCTCTTCACTAGAGCAGCAACTGGTTTTCCGTTTCATGAAGTATCCCTTCTTGCCCTTGCCCTTCTTGAAACTAGTGGTTTTACTAACCATCAACAATTGATGCTCCCTCTTGATTTCTACTTTCGTGGTGTCAAACATCATCAATAGCTCAAGGATCATCATATTTATCCCTGATATGTTATAGTTCATCACGAAGCTCTAGTAGCTTGGTGGCAGTGACTTCGGAGAACCATCACTATCTCATCTGGAAGATTAACTCCCACTCGATTCAAGTGATTGTAGCAGCAGACAATCTGAGCACATTCTCAATGATTGAGCTTTTCTCCCTTACTTTGTAGACAAAGAATCTTGTCGGAGGTCTCATACCTCTCAACAAGGGCATGAGTATGAAATCCCAATTTCATCTCTTGGAACATCTCATATGTTCCGTGACGTTCAAAACATTTTTGGCGCCTCAATTCTAAGCCGTTAAGCATTACGCACTGAACTATCACGTAGTCATCAAAAAAACATGTATGTCAGATGTTCGCAACATCTACAGACGACGCTTAGGGCGTAGCACACTGGGTGGTGCATTAAGGGCATAAGCCTTCTGTGCAACAATGAGGACAATCCTCAGTTTACGAACCTAGTCCGCATAATTGCTACTATTATCTTTCAACTAAATTTTCTCTAGGAACATATCAAAACACTAGAGCTACAACGCAAGCTACAACATAATTTGCAAATTAATTTTGACTATGTTCATGATAATTAGTTCAATTAATCATATTACTTAAGAACTCCCACTCAAATAGACATCCCTCTAATCATTCGAGTGACACATGATCCAAATCCACTAACTCAAGTCCGATCATCACGTGAGTTGAGTATAGTTTCAGTGGTGAACAACTCCATGTTGATCATATCAACTATATGATTCATGCTCGACCTTTCCTCCTCTTGTGTTCCGAGGCCATGTCTGTACATGCTAGGCTCGTCAAGTTTAACCTGAGTGTTTTGCGTGTGCAACTGTTTTGCACCCGTTGTATGTGAATATTGAGTCTATCACACCCGATGATCACGTGGTGTCTCGAAATGAAGAACTGTTGCAATAGTGCACAGTTGGGGAGAACACAATTTGATCTTGAAATTTTAGTGAGGGATCACCTTATAATTCTACCGTCGTGCTAAGCAAAATAAGGTGCATAAAAGGAGTAACATCACATGCAAATCATAAGTGACATGATATGGCCATGAACTTCTGTTTCTTGATCTCCATCACCAAAGCACCGGCATGATCTCCATCATCACCGGCGTTGCACCATGATCTCTAGCATTGTGCCGCCATTGAGGTCGTAGTGCTATCTATGCTATTACTACTAAATCTACTAGCTAGCAATATAGTAAACACATGTGCAAGCACAAACGTTAGTTTAAAGACAACCCTATGGCTCCTGCCGGTTGCCGTAGCATCGACATGCAAGTCGATATTTAACTATTACAACATGATCATCTCATACATCCAATATATCATATCATGTCTTTGGCCATATCACATCACATGCATACCGTGCAAAAACAAGTTAGACGTCCTCTAATTTGTTGTTGCATGTTTTACGTGGCTGCTATGGGTATCTAGTATGATCGCATCTTACTTACGCAAAGCCACAACGATAATATGCAATTTGCTATTTAACCTTCTCCAAGGACCGCCTCGGTCAAATCCGATTCAAATAAAGTTGAAGAAATAGACACCCGCGAGTCATCTTTATGCAAGAAGTTGCATGTGAGTCGATGAAACTAGTCTCTCGTAAGCGTACGAGTAAAGTTGGTCCGGGCCGCTTCAATCCAACAATACCGCCGAATCAAGAAAAGACTAATGAGGCCAGAAAATTGAACATCAACGCCCACAAACTATTTTGTGTTCTACTCGAGATATCATCTACGCATGAACCAACTCATGATGTAGTTGTTGGGGAACGTTGCATGGGAAACAAAAATTTTCCTACGCACACGCAATACCTATTCATGGTGATGATCATCTACGAGAGGGGAGAGTGGATCCATATACCTTTGTAGATCGCTACGCGGAACCGTTAAGTAATGCGGTTGATGTAGTGGAACGTTTCCGCGATTCAAATCGCCGCCGTCCCACACGTACGGCTCGATGACGTCCTCCGCGTTCAGCACACGTACGGCTCGATGACGTCCTCGCCTTCTTGATCCAGCAAGAGGGGAGAAGTAGTAGATGCGTTCCGGCAGCACGACAGCGTGGTGTCGGTGGTGGTGAGACTATTTCCGTAGGGCTTCGCCAAGCACAACGGAAACTATAAAGGAGGATGAACTAGAGGGGCGGGGTTGCCGGCACACAACTTTGGGTAATCTAGAAGTTTTCTATGTGCTAGCCCTGCCCCTCTATTTATTTGTTGAGCTCTGGGGTCGTTTCTTGGAGAAAAAACCTCCTCAAATTCGGTTCGGCACGAAAGGCAAGAGTCCTCCTCGGACTCCAGGACCAAACACCAGGGTCCTCAGCGTTTTGCCCCCAAACGCCAGGTCCTTGGCGTCTGGCCTGTGGCCTTTGCAAAACTCCTTTTGGACCTTCCTAAAGCCTCGTGGGCTTTACCCCTTGGCCCAAATAAAGGTGTTCTCGTACCCGAACATTTCGAGAAACATCCGAAACCCCTTTCGGTGAATTCCGGAACCACTTCGGAGACCAAACAGTATTATCCCATATATTAATCTTTACCTCTGGACTATTCCGGAGTACCTCGTCATGTCCGTGATCTCATCCCAAACTCCGAACAACCTTTGATCACCAATATAACAACTCAACTATACTTATATCGTCACCAAACCTTAACTGTGCAGATCCTGCGGGTTCGAGAACTACACAGACATGACCGAGACACTCTCTGGCCAATATCCAATAGCGGGATCTGGACGTCCATATTGGTTCCTACATATTCTACGAAGATTTTGTCGGTGGAACCTCTATGTCAAGGATTCACACAATCCCGTATATCATTCCCTTTGTCCTTCGGTATGTTACTTGCCCGAGATCCGATCGTCGGTATCTCCATACCTATTTCAATCTCGTTACCGACAAGTCTTTTTACTTGTTCCGTAATACAAGATCCAGTGGCTAACTCTTTAGTCACATTGTTTGCAAGGCTTGTTTGTGATGTTGTATTGCCGAGTCGGACCCGAGATATCTCTCCGTCACACGGAGTGACAATTCCCAGTCTTGATCAATGCTAACTCAACGGACACCTTTTGAGATACCTGTAGAGCACCTTTATAGTCACCCAGTTACGTTGTGACATTTGGTACACACAATGCATTCCTCCAGTGTCAGTGAGTTACATGATCTCATGGTCATAGGAATGTATACTTGACATGCAGAAAACAATAGCAACAAAATGACACGATCATATTCTATGTTTATAGTTTGGGTCTTGTCCATCACACCATTCTCCTATTGGTTTTATCCCGTCATCAAGTGACAACACTTGTCTATGGCTAGGAAACCTTAACCATCCGTGACCAACATGCTAGTCAATTAGAGGCTCACTAGGGACATTATTTTGTCTATATATCCACACATGTATTTGTGTTTCCATTCAATACAATTATAGCATGGATAATAAACGATTATCATGAACAAGTAAATATAATAATAACCAATTTATTATCGCCTCTAGGGCATATTTCCAACAATATTGCGTGTAGATTTACATAGAAATTGAGGTGGCGCCCTATCTTTTATATCCTCACCTTCTTCGATGAGAATATTTGAACCCGGCAGTCCTTCATTGTCCAAGTTCAAGATGCACTCTACATCCACATCACGGAGAGACACCTCCGCAACCAGGTATTGTACCTTGAATCTTGCCATGCTTGGGTCGAAAATCTCGACCATGTACCTTATCAGGGCGTACACATCTTCACTAAGGGTATCTTGAGCATGCTACGCAAATTAGTTTCGTCAAGTCCAGCTCTTTGAGCGACAGATAGAGCACCAACCAGCTTGCACCATTTTTCAGTGGCGCACACAATTTTTCCATCGAGTTCGTCCATCCTGTTGACAAAATACAACATTTGCTCACACACTAGCTAACAGTAAAGCAAAAACAAAACACTAGCTAGAAAAATCTACCAAAGTGGTACATGCTGCAAAGTGGGTTGATATAAACCTAAGAAATGATAACTAGAAGTGATCAATTAATTTACAACCATGTGATCGATTACTTTCAGAATCAAAAGTAACATAAGTTATATAATGAATTTGAGTTTCAAGAACAACTAATGTACAAATTACTAATGTTGTATTTGCACCTAAAAATACCTACCATCGGGTGAAACATAAAAATAACCAATCTATAATAACACCGATTTACATATCTTGTTGATTTAGCCGTATGCCAACTAGTTTGTTTACCATTGTATGAGAGAACAAAAGATCTATTTCATCTATGCCATATGGTTAGAACACATCTTATCAAACAAACCTAATTTGAAAATATGTGCTCATCCTAGGTGAATCCTAGCGGGTGAATCGAAGCTAATACACGAACAATTTAGTTTCGCATGGAAGCGGTATGGCGGGCATCATATTTGAATGCTCGATGAAGATGAAAGTAGTGGGCGATATGGTCTCGATGTGCTCCGTCGAGGGTGTGTCGAGGGCGTCCTCCACGTGCAGACGGATTTTCTCCAGGTTCTCGATGGGTTTCAGTTTATGCGGCGGAGGGATCTGTCGTCGACGCAGCGGAGGGAGCTGTCATTGACTCGGCAGTAGGCATTCTTGATGTCATGTACGACGGAGGGAGTTGTTATATAGGAGGACGATATCCTAGGTCATCGTAACTTCCCGGGAGCATATCTCCTAAATAACTATTTTCCATTCAGTTGACGTGAGGCAGTACTTGCTCCTCAATTCTAGGGATTAGGACGTACGGGATTGCCACGATCCGGGATTTGTGTAACAGAATGACAACTCCTCCCGTGATCGACGTGGGGTCCAACTAGGATTTCCGGTATGGGCCAGCCCACGAACATACATTTGAACTCATAAAATTTTGTTTAAAGAATATTTATTTCAAATTTTGTTTTATGTTTTTTTATTTTTTAATAAGTATACACTGTATCCCAAGTTTTATAATTCTTTTGTTCACATCATACACTATATCATACCATGTATTAAGGACAAATATACATTGTATCATACCATGTATTAGGTAGAAATACCATGTACTAGATTAAATTTCTGAAGAGACCTTTGAATTATTTACTATATTATACATGTTTCACAATTTCCATGGGTTCTAGGTGTCAAACAATGGATGTGTACCATGTTCTACATTTTTTTTTGAAATTACAGTGCCTTGGTCAAACTTTGGTCAACCAGATGTGTGCCTAACAAGTGTGCTAGGTACAAAGCTTTTTCACTCAGGCAACAACTTATTTCAAATTCACATGTGCTGAACTTTGTCACCACAAATGCTTGTACAACAATGGTAGTGTATTGTTGGTACGTCATTTGCAAAAAGGCACTATATTGAGGAGAAATAATAAAAATCAACAAGTTTTCCCCAATATCTATAGGTAGGACCAATGAGAAGATTCACTGGCACGCAATGAATCAACCATGTACCAAATTTGAGGCCATTTGAGTGATGTATGCCATGGATATGGTCATGAGCCACTTTATTTGCCTATGAAAACCATGAACCTTCCACCTACTAGATTAAATTTGTGAAGAGGCATTTGAATTATTTACTGTATTATACATGTTTCACAATTTTCATGGGTTCTAGGTGTCAAACAATGGAGGTGTGCCATATTCTACATTTGTTTTTTTCGAAATTATAGTGCCTTGATCAAACTTTGGTCAACACAGATTTCTGCCTAACAAGTGTGCTAGGTACAAAGATTTTTCACTGAGGCAACAACTTATTTCAAATTCACATGTGCTGAACTTTGTCACCACAAATGCTTGTACAACAATGGTAGTGTATTGCTGGTACATCATTTGCAAAAAAGCACTGTATTGAGGAGAAATAATAAAAATCACCAAGTTTTCCCCCACATCTATAGGTAGGACCAATGAGAAGATTTATTGGCATGGAATGAATCAACCATGTGCCAAATGTAAGGCCATTTGAGCAATGTACGCCATCGATATGGTCATGAGCCACTTCATTTGCCTATCAAAACCATGAACCTTCCACCTACTAGATTAAATTTGTGAAGAGACATTGGAATTATTTACTGTATTATACATCTTTCACAATTTTCATGGGTTCTAGGTGTAAAACAATGGAAGTGTGCCATGTTCAACATTTGTTTCTTTTTTTTTTGAAATTACAGTGCCTTGGTCAAACTTTGGTCAATACAAATATCTACCTAACAAGTGTGCTAGGTACAAAGCTTTTTCACTCAGGCAACAACTTATTTCAAATTCACATGTGTTGAACTTTGTCACCACAAATGCTTGTACAACAATTGTAGTGTATTGTTGGTACATCATTTGCAAAAAGGCAATATATTGAGGTGAAATAATAAAAATCACCAAGTTTTCCCCACATCTATAGGTAGGATCAATGAGAAGATTCATTGGCATGCAATGAATCAACCATGTGCCAAATCTGAGGCCATTTGAGCAATGTATGCCATGGATAGGGTCATGAGCCACTTCATTTGCCTATGTAAACCATGAACCTTCCACCTACTAGATTAAATTTGTGAAGAGACATTTGAACTATTTAATGTATTATACATGTTTCACAATTTTCATGGGTTCTAGTTGTCAAAGAATGGAAGTGTGCCATGTTCTACATTTGTTTTTTTTGAAATTACAGTGCCTTAGTCAAACTTTGGTCAACACACATGTGTGCCTAAAAAGTGTGCTAGGTACAAAGCTTTTTCACTCAGGCAACAACTTATTTCAAATTCACATGTGCTTAACTTTGTCACCACAAAGGCTTGTACAAGAATGGTAGTGTATTTTTGGTACATCATTTGCATAAAAGGCACTATATTGAGGAGAAATAATAAAAAATCACCAAGTTTCCCCCCACATCTATAGGTAGGACCAATGAGAAGATTCATTGGCATGCAATGAATCAACCATGTGCCAAATCTGAGGCCATTTGAGTAATGTATGCCATGGATATGGTCATGAGCCACTTCATTTTCCTATGAAAACCATGAACGTTCCACCTACTTGCTTAAATTTGTGAAGAGACATTTGAATTATTTACTGTATTATACATGTTTCACAATTTTCATGGGTTCTAGGTGTCAAACAATGGAAGTGTGCCATGTTCTACATTTGTTTCTTTTTTTTTGAAATTACAGTGCCTTGGTCAAACTTTGGTGAGCACAGATGTCTGCCTAACAAGTGTGCTAGGTACAAAGCCTTTTCATTGAGGCAACAACTTATTTCAAATTCGATGTGCTGAACTTTATCACCACAAATGCTTGTACAACAATGATAGTGTATTGTTGGTACGTCATTTGCACAAAAGGCAATGTATTGAGGAGAAATAATAAAAATCACCAACTTTACCCCAAATATATAGGTAGGACCAATGAGAAGATTCATTGGCATGCAATGAATCAACCATGTGCCAAATCTGAGGCCATTTGAGCAATGTATGCCATGGATATGATCATGAGCCACTTCATTTGCCTATGAAAACCATGAACCTTCCACCTACTTGCTTAAATTTGTGAAGAGACATTTGAATTATTTACTATATTATACATGTTTCACAATTTTCATGGGTTCTAGGTGTCAAACAATGGAAGTGTGCCATGTTCTACATTTGTTTTTTTTTTTTTGAAATTACAGTGCCTTGGTCAAACTTTGGTCAACATAGATGTCTGCCTAACAAGTGTGCTAGGTAGAAAGCTTTTTCGCTGAGGCAACAACTTATTTCAAATTCATATGTGCTGAACTTTGTCACCACAAAGGCTTGTACAACAATGGTAGTGTATTTTTGGTACATCATTTGCAAAAAGGCACTGTATTGAGGAGAAATAATAAAAATCACCAAGTTGTCCCCCACATCTATAGGTAGGACCAATGAGAAGATTCATTGGCATGCAATGAATCAACCATGTGCCAAATCTAAGGCCATTTGAGCAATGTATGCCATGGATATGGTCATGATCCACTTCATTTGCCTATGAAAACCATGAACCTTCCTCCTACTTGCTTAAATTTTAAATTTTTCATGGGTTTTAGGTGTCAAACAATGGAAGTGTTCCATGTTCTATTTAAATTATTTAGTCTATTCCAAGTTTAATTTTTTTCATGGGTACTATGTGTGAAACAAATGAAGTGTGCCAAGTTTTTACATTTATTTTGAATTTTCAGTGCTTTTATCTCTCTTTCGGTTCAGAAAAAAATTCCATATAATCCATTCACGTACAACATGTAGTTCATTGCCACAATTGTAGTTATTATTAGTCAAAAAGAAAATATGAACAAAAGAAAGAAAACATAAATGGCATTGATGGTCATAGCCGGTTTGGCGGTCCAATCATAAAGCACCGCCGCCTCGTCCATTGCTAAACCTTCGCCCCATGTTCCTCTCTCAGTTTCCTATTAGAAAACCACCCCTCCTCTCCTTCTTCTCCATTCGAGAAAACCCTCGCTCCTTCCTCTTCTCGGTTCCAGAAAACCCTTGCTCCTTCCTGTCCTCCGTTCCAGAAAACCCATGCTCCTTCCTCTTCTCCATTGCAGATCCACCGTCTCTCATCCCCTCGTCCAAAGCCACCACCTCTCCTCTCCTGACCCCCCGCTATAAGCATATCCATGGCGGTGCTGCGTGACAAAATCACGACCATCACCGGCGGTGACCAGGCGAAGATAGCCAGGTTGAGAGAGATCCTTTCCTAGTTTGACAACGACTAGGAGGTGTCGGCGTCGGTGAAGGAAATGGCCAAGTATCTCAGAGATAGCGAGAGGGATGAGATCTATTCCCGAGATATGAAGTCCGGTGGGAGTTCGTCGAGTCCATCGAGTATCTCCTCTAGGCGATGGAGCAGACCGACTCGGAGGAGAGGATAGTCAGGCGCAGGTGGTGGGCGTACAGATCTAGGATCGAGCATCCAAAGGATGACCCCACGATCAGATACGTGGTGCCATTCATGAGGGTGCTGTTCTAGATGGTGCCACCGGAGTGGACACACGTCATACGCAACAGGAGGCCGTTGCTGCGCGCGACGTCGCTTCCCCACCATTCTCCACGGTTCCCTCGACGATCTCCTCGTCTCAACAGCGGCAATGGCGTTTAGGGTAAGCTTTGAATTCAGGTTCCAGTGCAGTTTAACCTTTTATTTTGGTGCAGTTTAGCCTTTTTAGTACTAGTAATTTATCCATGGAACACATCATTTAACATGTACATTAAATCATAACGTGAATTAAATGAAGTTTGATCAATTTTCTGTGGGCTAGCTCCATGATGTTTGAAACATAGAAATGGAGTGATGTTTTATAAGTCCAGGGTGGTGATCGCTGTGTTCCATTTTCTCAATTGAGCATTATAATTGTACTGGTCATATGAACCCCTGTTTTCAATTACTTCCTAAATTGTAGCAGTAATTTTGCATGCTGCCAAATTCATACTAATTCAACATTTAGTTTTCTCAACTTGGTATTCAAATTGGAATGTGTGTGTGCTTGTGATAGATTACCATACTGTGAGATTTCAAACACACTCATATGCACACTATCAAATGAACACATCATTTAACCTGTACATTATATCAGTAGGAGCATTATATGAAGTTTGATTAGTTTTCTGTGGGTTAGATGATGCTTGCATTCATCATATTTTATGAAATTGTGCATCCAAATCCATTCTCCTTTTTATGAGAGTAGTTTTTCTACAGCCAGCTCAATGCACCCAGGGTGGTTTGCACCCACCTTCCGTGCACCCACCCAATAAAACATTTCAAAACATTCTCCTTTATATGTATTTGTGAAACTATCTATGCAAATGTCATTCTTTATATGTACTTCCACTTGCTGCTATTTAAGATTCGGGCCTAAACAATTCCATTTCGCGGCACGAGACTGATGTCTAAATCTCGGGATGGCTGAGGACTTGGCTGCTGATCTGTCGGAGTTTATTGCTTGGCCGGCCTGCATGCTGTGGGTAAGGCCAGCGTGCCATGTATCTCACTATTTGCTTCTCGTTTGGCCTTGGGTTGCTGTTGAAACTCATGGTTTTATGACTTATTCACTATGTGACGATATTAAGTTATGTATTTGATGATCAGAACTTGTTATGTCTGTAAATTATGTATTTCATGAAAATCACTTTTATGTATTTGATGATGGGCCACATTAAGATACCAGATAGATGAATTGAATGAAAAAAATACACAAGAATGATGCAGGGTGCAATCGAAATAGTCTAGTTACAAAGTGGTGATAGATGCAACATGATCCATGCTTTTAGGTCTTCACCCTCCTCAATATGTTAGCCAACTTAGCAGGTTTTGCCTTAAGATGCCACCTCTTTCTGTAAGCTGCAATTGCTTGGGTTTTTGATTGCCCGTCCCCTTTCCTGCAGAACGGGCATTTATAGCGCCCGTTACACGAGTACACAATCTTTGCAACCATGAGCCACTTGTACATTTTCTTTAAAAAAGTTTCCCTCAGGTGTAGGTAGCGCTTCCATTGTTCCGAATATGCAATGAGCTATTAGAAGAACAAAAAATCTCCTGTCAACGAATTCAACATATATCAAAGCCAGCCATAAAATGGGTTTTTTTTCTTTGCATTGGTTCCATGAAACTTTGGTTATACTAAAGACAGACATAATATACAAGAATACAAATGATCTATTCATCTCATTTTGCAAACCCTAGTACTGATAAGCGCACGATATGAATTTGGTAGCATGCAAAATTATGATGAATAACAAGAGTTTACATACATAACAAGTTCTTTTTGCAAACCCTAGTACTCATAAGTGGTAGGATAGATTTTGCGAACAACGAGGAATAACAAGAGAGCAATTTATAGGGTTAACCACGATATGACAAATTCTAGGATTAATCTCTGATGACACTAACCGATTCACCATCGTTGTGATGTCCCGGACCAGTTCCAGCTGCAAATCGGCGGCGACCAAGTCCTTGTCGACCAGTTCGTGCATGGCGTCCACATCCGCTGAACGGAGCGCACAACCCATGCCCCCTCCCTCGGCAGGTTGGATCATCCTTGCCGACAAGAGTGTAGGCGTTGGGCCGGCTGCGAGATCTACGTGCGACGGCAGCAACGTGGGTGAATATATAGGCACATGCGCTCTAACGCTGTAGGCGGGAGCGATATTTGGGGGGTGAAAATTCAAGTTTTTCAGGAGAGAGAGGTGAAGACAGCGCACACTTCACACTCTAAAAAAACCCCGCCTTCATCCCAATTTTAGGTGGCAATTTTTCTAATATGCAGGAGAATTGGCAAATTATTTTTTAATTTGCAGGTGGATTTAATTATTATTTTTACACGCATCCATTTTAGTCCAGAGAAAACAAGAACCACAAGAAGACGGATATGGAAGTTTCTGACCATCTCCAAATCACATATAACTTTTCTTTACACGCACCCGTCGTTAGGCAAGAGAAAATATTTTTTCTAACAAGGTGATTTAATTGACCAACTCCAAATCACATAAAATTTTGCACACCCCTTCTCTTCGAGAAGCATATATAGAATATGGAAGTTTTTCATTTTTTATATATAATTTATAGTGGCTCGGTGAAACAAAGGGACATACGTCATACGTTACCATATGGGGACAATGTACACTTCATTATTGTTGAAATTTCTTTGATAGTCTTGTTTACTACATGCATGCCGCCATGTACAACAAATTTGGGGTGATTTGGAGATGGTAAAAAAATCAAATCATTACGGACGAGGCCGTTTGGTCTCACTTAAGCCAGTTTTTCTATCAAGGTGATTTTTTCGACCAACTCCAAATCATATAAAATTTTGCATACGCCTTATCTTCCATAAGAATATATAGAATATGGAAGTTTTCCATTTTTTTATTTTTTACAATTTATAATGGTTCGGTGAAACAAAGGGACATACGACATACATTATCATAGGGGGACAATGTACACTTCATTATTGTTGAAATTTCTTTGATAATCTTGTTTACTACATGCATGCCACCATGTACAACAAATTTGGGGTGACTTGGAGATGGTAAAAAAAGAAAGTGACATCTGCAAAAAAAGTATAACAAAGATATTAAAAAATTGCCCAACCTACAGCAACCGCTGGACCTGTAGTAGGCATATTTTTCTGAAGAAATCAGTCAAATAGGCCCTATAGACCCATCAACAAGATCCAACGGGGCTTGTAGGTTGTGTGATAGAGGAGTTCAACTCTACTACTATGCTAGGCTATTTAAACAGGTCTCGGTTGCCCTCAGCTTCCGAGGTGGGACTAAACAATCAGCTGCGCCGCGCACCGGCAACCTCGTGGGTGGGAAATGGACCGGTCTAGTTGGCGGGGGAGAGGTCGCGCGCGGGGGAAGGGCGCCGACCGCAGTGGGCTAACATTGTTGGCCGGACCACGAATGTGGCAATGCCCGTATGCACGACGCGGCGACCGTACAGGGGGTTAATTAGTCCCACCTCGGAAGCGGAGGGGCGCCCGGACCAGCTTAGGTACCACGCCGTGGTAGAGGTGTCGAACTCCTCTCTCATCAGAATTAGCCCTGAGCCCCGTTTGTGGGCAACTGTTGTCGCGTGTCTGTTATCTTGCAATTAGCGACAACTGATGTCGCTTGTGTGTTATCTTGCAATTAGCACCGTTGGACCCTAGGGTTGGGCATTTTTTTTCAAAGTTAAGTTAGACACCGAAGCTGAAATGTGTCAGGATGAACAATTATCACTAACTTTACTAAATCCAATTAACTTAAGTTAATGGGCATTTTTTTCAAAGTTAAGTGAGACACCGAAGCTGGAATGTGTCAAGATGAATAATATCACTAACTTTACTAAACCCCATTAATTTAACCCCATGCAGCATGTCTGATCAGTGAAGCAACATTGAAGCAGCTACAATAATCATTGCACCACCTAAACTGAACTCCATGCAGCATGTCTGACCAGTGAAGCAACATTGAAGCAGCTACCGTGATCATTGCAGCACCTAAACTCAACCCCATTAACTTAACCCCATGATCATTGCAACACCTAAACTCAACCCCATTAACTTAACCCCATGATCATTGCAACACCTAAAATCAGAATATATACACTGAAACAAAAGTAAACAGTTCACAACCTTCCAATAGTTCACAACCACATGCACTTGCGCAAACGTAAAACATCATCAAACATACTGATGATGAGTACCACATCCAGCTTCAGAACATCTAGATCATGGAGGGTGACTAAATGGGACCCAGAGCCTTCAGGAGGGCTGCATGCTCTGCCCCGATCTTGATGTCGTCCGCACTCGTCGATAAACCGCGTGCATGCGACATAATGTGCTCATAAAGACCATACTTGGGCTTTGACTTTGTGGTGCAGTATGGGCACGTGAACTTGCCCCGCTTGAAGTACACCGCCTTCCCCTTCTCCCTGATCTTCTGGGGTTCCGTCTCAATGAAGGACTCTTTGTTGTCGTCCTCCACATCATCTCCAGAGTTATACTGCACACACAAATGAATAGCATAAATATATTATGCATTCATATAGGCCTTATGGAACAAACATCACATACTTCCCATTTAGAAGAATGCAATGAACAAACATCAAATAATTGCTGTTTACAGGAATTTAATGAACAAACAAAGAAAATAGCCATCTACAGTAATTTAATTAAACAAACAACAATAAATTACCATTTACATCAATTTCATTAAAAATCCCATGTACATGCATTCATATAGTGCTTATACTGAACTTAAAAACAGAAAATTCCAATTTAGAGGAATAAAATGAACATATATGAAAATTTTCAATTTTAGAAGAATTTAATGGACAAACAACACAATATTTCCATTTATATGCATTCATATATGGTTTCATGAAGAAAGACCACAAATATCCCATTTAGAGATGATTAATAAACAATCACCACAACTTTATGATATTAATGAATAGAACAACAAAAAAATCCAATTTGAAGGCATTCAGATAGTGCTTTATCAACAAACAAGTGATCTCGTACAAATTAATGAAGAGACAAAGAATCTAGTTGGGGTTACCTCATACACGTCGTCGTCGTCGTAGTCATAGTCATACGGGCTCTTGAACCTAGTCTTGGCGAGCTTCCTCTTCATGCCAGCAGCTTCATCTTCCTGCAATATAAGTAATTTAATTACTACCAACTACATAACACAATATGCAAAAGGTCAAACATTCAACAGTGTGCTTCTAATTACATACATAGTGCTGCATGAGCTGCCCTATTCTCTCAGCCTTTTATTGGATGGTATATTGTAACGCCATAAGCTTCAAGAAAGGAAAGCTTTTGTGCACTTTTTGATGCTAGGTGCGAAACTAATTCATATGACATTCATGGATGAAATTATGCAACAACAGTTTAATATGAGTTGCCCATGTGGCGTAGTTGCATGTCTAGCAAACCTACTTATGGTTAACTTTATAAGTAGAGGAAATCTATGGATAAAAAAAATAAAGCTACCTACATATTTATTTTATGGATAATGAAGGGAGGTTCCAAACTATTTTGAAATTGTGCACTAGTTAGACGTAATGTGTTCATTTCAACAACTGATTGATAGACTTTAAATAAAAGGAAGTAACTTTCTAACCTGATTTGTACAAAATCAACTTTAAATAGATTGACTGGAGGGCTGCTCAGCCCCTCCATGCCCCGGTGAGGGGTAATCCACAACAAATTTAACAACATATCCAATAGAGAATAAAATCTAAGCACCTGCAGCAAATAAGATTCTAATTAAAAAACCAAACTCTCATTAAATCTCCGTAGCATTCAAACACGAATCAACTAAAAAAACTCTAACTATCATTAAGATTTACCAAGAAAGCAAAAGGGGGTGCAACATTCAATCAGAAATCTACTAAAAATACCCATCTACTAAATCTCCTGCTTAGGGGAACGAGAAGCATTACCACATCAACCACCTGCTTGTCGCCGGCCTCCGGTGCGTCGCGAGACGCCGTCACCACTAGGTCCGACACGGCGGAGTCGGATCCCGCCACCCCCTTCTCCTCCAGATCCGTGCCATAGCGACCGATCCAGCGACAGCGCGTGCAGCATCTCCCGCACCGCCGACGGCAGCCACTTCTTGGACGACATCTGCCGCGGTCTCCGCGCCCTCGACCACATCTCCGTGTGCAGCGGCGGCAGCGCCACGCCCTTGCTCCATCAAAGCCTGAGAGAACCGGCCGGAGAGAGGGAGGCAGTGGGGCTCGTGCTGTGGCGGGGCGAGGGAGACGAGGGGGAGATGAGGAGCAATGGGAGCGAGACGAGGCGATTTGGGGGGAAATGGTGGGGGTGATGCGCCCGGAGACGGTTCCCCTCCTCTTATACGATGGGGCAGTTCTGGCAACTTCGGCCGCCACGTGCTATCCCACGGCCACCGTATTGCATATATGAATACGAATATATTGTCACCATACGAATCGACCGGGCCGCACGGGCTCGTACAGGGCTCGCCGAGGGCTATACACACGCGATGAAAAGACGATCGTGCCCCTCAATCCAAAAGGGTAAAGGGTATTGGAAGATCTGAGCCGTCCTTGTATTGTTCCCTCCACGTTCAGTCCAAAGGGGAGCACCGGAGCAAAATGATAAAATTGGGGCTGCCGAAACCCCTTTTATTTAAAAATAAAAGAATATATGATCACAACCTAGCATGTACTATGCTGGTTTGAACTTGGCATACGGCAAGCGCTCGTTCGAACTTCTTGAGAGTCGCCGCCTCCAAGGAGATTAGTACACGCGCGCTGCCATCGCCGCAGCCAGCCATCACGTACACCCAGCCGCCTCGCACAGTCTCTGCCCGCGTCATCACCCGTGGCTTCCCCCACCCGAAGTTGGCGTCATATATGGGCAGATGAAACCAACTGTTCATCCGCAGTTCCGTCTCCGGTAGGTTTCCCCTGTTCTCTGGCCGCCCGCCCTTGGCCGCCTCCATCTCGAAGTAGTCTATAGCCGACCTCAGCAGCTCGTCGTCGAGCTGCTCCGTCGTGGCCTTCACCCTGCTCGCGACGGAGGCCAGCGTCCCCGACACGACGTCCTTCACCGCGGCGCTGGCGAACACGTTCACGACCCCGTTGCCGAAGTAGCGGCCCGGGAGCCGCGGCTCAAGGCGACGCCTGATGTCCACCGGGAAGTTCATGCGCGTGGTGGCATCCGGGTCCAGCTGGCGGGCGATGCATAGGCACTGCCATACGAGGGCGCTCACGGCGCAGAATGTGCTAGCGCCGCCGCAGTGGCGCTTGAGGGCGTATAGCTGGTCACCGGAGATGGTGAAGACCTTGGTCGCGAGGACGGACGAGTCTTGCTCGTGCATGGTTAGCTTGCTGCAGAACATGGAGACGGTTTCGGGGTGGATGGCGGGCGGGGAGCGCGGGCGGAGGAGGGCGCGGTCGTGGCACGGGAGCTCTATCACGGCGCTCTCGCCGTCCCTGCAGTACCTTGCCCACGCCCCGATAAAATGGAACGCGCTGGCGCCGTCCACCGCGGCGTGGTGCACAGCCGTCACTAAGACCACACCGCCGCACTTCAAGAAGGTGACCTGTGCGGCCAACATGATGGACGACGGCTGAACGCAGGGACAGAACAGCTTCGTCAACTCCGACGACGGCGTGGGGCCGCTGAAGTCCTCGACGGTGCGATCCGAGCGGGCTACCACGAAGAGCGCGCCCTCCCCGTTGCAGTCGATCTCGTTGCGGCCGTCACGATCCGCACCGAGGCGGCCGGCGAGCGGGTAGAAGGGCACCAGCGCCTTCGCCATGGACTTCTTGAGCTTGGCCACGTTGAAGAAGCCGTTGGCGGCGGCGACGTCGCTGGCGCTGTAGACATGGACGAGAGGGGTGTGGCCTCTGTTGGCCAGCACCAGGTCCAGCGCCGAGAGCCAGAGCCCTTCCCGCGGCGTCTCATTGCTCGGCGTTACGAGGCAAGACTCTACCACCTGTAGCGCTGACACCGACCCCGAGTACATTGTTTCGCTCTGTGCGGGTGGTGCTACGTGGTGACTTGATCCGTCAAAAGCATATCTCTAGATAAATACTACTGCTCCACTACTCCGTAGAAGAGAAGGCGAAGGTGCATGCAGCCCGCCACGGCCGCCAGTTTGACATTGTCATATCTCTGATGGCGGGATCGAGAGGCACAAACGAATTTCGTAACTTCTCAAGGTTCAGTTTCTAGAATGGATGTTACCCGGTCATGTGCGGATGCGATGCTCTTAGACCGAACGGGCTGTCGGGAGTACATTGTAGAGAAGCATGTGAAAGACGTTGATGTCGTTGATGCACATGTGTCTACCTACCAGGCTACCATATCTGCCAAACATGAAGAGAGATATGTTCCCTAAGTGTTTGTCTTTGAATTTGACACTGTTTTTTTGGTTCACAGAGATGGAGTGGATAACGTCACGCCTGACGCCGCCCCCCGGGCACACACTTTGGTCATCATGCGAGGGAGCTTGCAAGAGTTCTGGATGTAAGTATGTGAAGAAAGATTATTTATGAAGAAACACCTGGGTCACTTTGATTCACAAGATTGTAAAAAATACTCTCTTTGTCCAAAATTACTTATCGCATAAATGTATAAAAATGAATGTATTTAAAATTAAAATACATGTTAATACATCCATTTCTATGGTAAGCATTTTCGGACGAAGGTAAGAATAGGAAAATCACAAGATTACCTCATTATAAAAAAGGAAATAAAACAAGATTGAAATATCATGCTCTTTTGAATCCTACATTATTTAAGTCTGTTGATTGTATCAAAACACACACGTTGTCTTATGATCACCTTCAGAAGGCTGAGCCTCAGATCATGAGATTGAAGAAGTCGTCATAATCGATGTACTTGGTTGATGCCAAGTCTAGGATATGAACCCGGTTGTATTGGTTCCATCATAAGGAACCTAATTAGCGACCTAAGCTAAGCTTAGTTTGCATTTTCTATGAAATATAGTACAACTATTTCCTTCAAAAAATTCCATAGGTTTTAATCCTATGAACCAAATGGTGAATGGAGTTTTTTTAAGAACTATAATTTTCAAATAATCATGAAAAGTCCTTTGACCAAAGAGGGTCATTAGAAACTAAGTTGGTCCCTTTTTTATCAAGAAGAAAATTTGGTACAGAGGGAGATGGACAAAAAAGCTTGCTCCACCACAAACATGTGTTGGCTATGATATGCAAACTCACCCGTTGACCTTGACAGTACCAATAATACTCCCACTCGGCCACTCCCCTTTATAAAGGGGAAGATCCAACTCCCCCAATAATTCTCAAATTTATGGCGAGAGGCAACTAGTGGAAATTTCAAGTCTCTTCCCATGCTCTCCTCGGCCGCCTGCTACGGACATCACACCGACATGCCTTCGGGGACACGCCGCCATCACCGAACAACATTGGCTTGTCCCTTCCACCATCGTGCGCCATCGTCGCCATCCCTGACCCTCCCGTTCATTGTGCCCAACCGCCATCCCTGCCACCCCTTCGCAACCATCCCCTCCCTTGCCCCGCCTATCCCCGCCCGACCACACCTTCCCGTACACACTCAATCGGCGTTGAACTCATGCTCCACCTTGGAACGCCTACATGCTGATGTCGGTTGCGTCAGCGCCAAATTGTCATCGCTCCTGCTCCACCTAGCCGCTGCCCATGAAGCTCGACACAACCACCCTGCCACAAAGAAATTGGGAAGAAGAGAGAGAGAGAGAGAAATATATGAAGGAAAAGAAATAAAAAGATTACCAATGACATGTCAGATACACATGTCTAATGCATATTAGAGGTAGTTTTATTGGGGAGATGCAAAAGCAACACACATGAAAACCCTAATAAATTTATCGGGAGAGTCTGAGTAACCACTTATAGGCAGAGTTTTTTCTATGATCTATTGGAGATGCTCTAAGATCAATAGAAAAGGAACGATATCCTTGCTCCAATATTGAAAAGATCGTGGGTCCACTTTGTCAGCGTGCATTTTAAGTTTCTGTAACGACTAAGATGCGACCCTTTCCTTATTTGGGGGCGAGGCCTCAAAAGGGAAAGAGGCGCATCTGCGCGTTTCGCAAGCGAGATAATCATAACAATACAATAACTGAAAGAGTGACAAGTAGGGCATACACTTGCCATCTGATAAGAACATAGTCATACAGTCATACAACAACACATTATTACGAACATGGAAAGGTCCAGCTATGGACAAGTTAAACAGGAAAAGCTATGATATCCCGCATGCTGGCCCCACGATCACGACCACGTTCTCTAGTCCTCCGGATAAGTCACGTACAGCCTGCCACTGTCCTTATCAAACTCCCACTTCAGCTGGCTGTCATCCAGAACTCCTGCATCAGGGGTACCTGTACCTGGGGTGTTTGTAGTAAACTGTGAGCCACGAGGACTCATCAGTCCTATGACCTTGGTATCGAATCTAACTGAGTTAATGGGTGAGGAAGGTTAAGTGTATGGGTTTGCAGCAACCTAAGCTTATATGGTGGCTATCTTACGATGAACAAAGTTAACATATGGTGGCCTACGCAAGAAGGTCGAAGTCTAGGTTGATCACTAAGTGATCCTGAACACCTACTTACGTCAATCATAACCCCACCATGTTCTCGGTCAGAAAAGAAGCTCTGAAGGAGACAGTCATGGTTACGCACTCAGTTGGCAGTTTTTTTATTAGAATTACTTTAAGTTGTCTAGAACCAGATGTTAACCAAATATCCATGTTTGCCAGATAACTGCGGGCACGACTTTCCGAAAGATTAAACCCTGCAGGGGTGCTCCAACTAGTCCATCACAAATTACCACATGCCGCATAGTAATCCTCTACCAAGAAACTCGTTATCTGGCCGGATTCCTTAGAGGAAAACCTTAACTCTCAGAAGGCCCGAAGTCTCACCGGAATCCCAATGCGCAAGATATATCGCTAAGGTAAGACAAATCTGGCAAGACCTCCTGATACGTCTCCATCGTATCTACTTTTCCAAACTCTTTTGTCCTTGTTTTGGACTCTAATTTGCATAATTTGAATGGAACTAACCTGGACTAACGTTGTTTTCAGCAGAATTGCCATGGTGTTGTTTTTATGCACAAATGAAATTTCTCGGAATGTCTTGAAAATTTCTCGGAAGATCCACCGGAGGGGATGGGCCAATTGGCCACAAGCCCTGTTGACGCGCCCCCTAGCCGTGGCAACCAAGCTTGTGGGGACCACGTGGGTCTGCCGCCCCCAACTCCAGCTCTATAAATTCACTTCCGTCCAGAAAAAATCAAGAGAGAAGATTTCATCGCGTTTGCGATACGGAGGCGCCGCCACATCCTGTTCTTCATCTGGAGGACAGATCTGGAGTCTGTTTTTGGCTCCGGAGAGGGGAAATCATCGCCATCGTCATCATCAACCTTCTTCCCTCTCCAATTCCATGAAGCTCTTCATCGTTCGTGAGTAATCTATTCGTAGGCTCGCTGGGCGGTGATGAGTAGGATGAGATCTATCATGTATTCGAGTTAGTTTTGACGGGGATTGATCCCTAGTATCCACTATGTTCTGAGATTGATGTTGCTACTACTTTGCCATGCTTAATGCTTGTCACTAGGGCCCGAGTGCCATGATTTCAGATCTGAAATTATTATGTTGTCACCAATATATGTGTGTTTTAGATCCGATCTTGCAAGTTGTAGTTACCTACTATGTGTTATGACCCGGCAACCCCAGAGTGACAATAACCGGAACCACTCCCGGTGATGACCATAGTTTGAGGAGTTCATGTGTTCACCAAGTGCTAATGCGTTGTTCCGGTTCTTTATTTAAAGGAGAACCTTAATATCCCGTAGTATCCTCTTGGACCCCGCTGCCACGGGAGGGATGGACAATAGATGTCATGCAAGTTCTTTTCCCTAAGCACGTATGACTACACACGGAATGCATGCCTACATCACATTGACGAACGGGAGCTAGCCACATATCTCTCCGTGTTATAACTGTTGCATGATGAATGTCATCGAAACGAATCACCGACCCATTGCCTACGAGTTTGTCCCACTGCAGCTGTTACTTGTTTTGCTTTGCTGTTGTTACTTGTTTCGCTCTGCTGCTGTTACTTGCTTTGCTTTGCTGTTGTTGCTTGCTAATGTTGCTACTTGCTACTGCTGTTCCTTGCCCCTGCTGTTACTCGTTACACTGCTGCTACCTGCTACAATACTTTTTCGCTCGCCGTTGCCGGGAAAAGACTATTTCCCGTCCACGGGCAACTTCTGGCGCCATTGATACAACCGTTAGGAATAGTCTGTCGTCAACAGATCGTTTCTGGCACCGTTGCTATCATACTACTTTGCTACTGATACTTTGCTTGCAGATACTAATCTTTCAGGTGTGGTTGAATCTGACACATTCAGCTGTTAATACTTGAGAGTATCCTTTCACTTCCTGACGGGCGAATCAACAAATTGGGTTGAATACTCTACCCGCGAAAACTACCGCGATCCCACACGCTGGTGGGCCATTGCAAGACAATTGCTAGCTGTTGAGCAACTGGGAGCAGTTCTGGCTCTGTTGCCGCGGAGGCATCAAGTCACGAACACGTCAACAACATTCTTCTAGTGTCGTTGCCGGGGACTGCTAGGAGCAGCTTTTTCTGGTGCCGTTGCTGGGGAAGGATTGCTATATTCTCTGAGTCACTTGGGATTTATATCTGCTGATCACTATGAAGAATCTGAAAGATCCAAAAACCAAAGTCTTGCCCTCAACTATGAGGGGAGGTAAGGAACTGCCATCTAACTCTACACTTGATTCACCTTCAGTTATGAGTAAGTTTGCGACATCACCTCCTACTAGAAATCTTGATATGTCGCCTGTGCTTGATGATGCCTATGATGCTATGCTTGATACTGCTAGAGATACTACTTTGCCTGATGTGCCACTAGGGGTATTCCTTGATGCTCATATTGCTAGAGTTTCTGCCAATGCTCGTGATGCTTCTGAAACTGCCAATGCTATTGAGATAGAACCTGCTTTTGCTCCTACTAGATCTAGCTCTCCTAGATATGAATTGCCTAATATACCTGAGGGTTACGTTATGGAGGGAGAGATAGCTGAGGATTTTCTTGCGTGTAAGGATGCCTATGACGCTGAGAAATTACTTCTCAAGTGGAAGGAAAAATCTCTGAAAGCTAGGATGAAATACGACCCGAAGTTTGCCACTTCACCTATCTTTATCACCGATAAGGATTATGAATTCTCTGTCGATCCTGAGATAATCTCTCCAGTCGTATCTGATCCTTTCCACGGTTATGAGTATGAGACGGTCGTAGCCCATCTTACCAAACTACACGATATAGCCACCCTTTTCACTAGTGAGGAGAAGATCCGCTACTACTATATCCTTAAGCTGTTTCCTTTCTCTCTAAAGGATGACGCTAAAGCCTGGTTCACTTCTCTTGATCCTGGATGTGTGAGTAGTCCCCAGGATATGATCTATTACTTCTGTGAGAAATATTTCCATGCCCATAAGAAGCAAGCTGCCTTGCAGGAAATATATAACTTTGCTCAACTCAAAGAAGAGAGTCTCCCACAAGCTTGGGGGAGGCTGATCCAGCTACAAAATGCTTTGCCTGATCACCCTCTTAAGAAGAATGGGATACTTCATATCTTCTATAATGGACTTACCGATGCTTCTAGAGACCACCTAGATAGTTGTGTCGGTTGTGTTTTTAGGGAACGAACTGTAGAACAAGCTGAGACTCTACTGAATAACATCTTGATCAACGATAATGCTTGGACTATTCCCGAACCACCTCCTAAGCCAACTCCGAAGAAAAGAGGTATTCTATTCCTCAGTCCCGAAGATATGCAAGAAGCAAAGAAATCTATGCAAGAGAAAGGCATTAGATCTGAAGATGTCAAAAATCTACCACCTATCGAAGAGATCCATGGTCTCGATAACCCGATATAGGTAGTGGAAGTAAATTCTCTGCGTAGGTTTGATGAGAGTGATATTCCTTTTGATAAACCTGCTAGCCTATGCTTTGATGAATTCGACAACTTTGTTGCCAAACAACAGAGTTTCAATGATTATGTTAGCAGACATTTGGAACAAAGTACTCATATGCTTAGTCATTTAAGTAGGCAGAAATGTCAATGATCTGAAGCTTCTGAGAAAACATGCCTCTATGATTACTACTCAGGTAGAACAAGTAGTTAAAGCTCAGAATGACCTGCTCAATGAATTAAATGACAACTCTGTGAGAGTCATTACTAGAGGAGGCAAAATGACACAGGAACCTTTGTATCCTGAGGGTCATCCTAAGAGAATTGATCAAGATTCTCAAGGAATTAATGCTGATACACCCAGTCATCCTAAGGAGAAGAAGAAGGATGATAGAAACCTGTATGTTAGTCCACCAAATACTATCACACCTGAAGAACCAAATGATATTTCCGCGTCTGATGCTGAAACACAATCTGGTGATGAACATGAACCTGGTGACAATATGGACAGCGATGTTCATAATGATGCTCAACCTGGCAATGATAAGGATGTGGAGATTGAACCTACGGTTAATCCTGATAACCCACAACCTAAGAGATACGATAAGAATGACTTCACTGCTAGGAAGCATGGTAAAGAAAGGGAGCCATGGGTTCACAGACCTATGCCCTTTCCTCCTAAGCCATCCAAGAAAAAGGATGAGGATTGTGAGCACTTTATTGAAATGATAAGACCCGTCTTTCTGCAGATGCGGTTAGTTGATATGCTCAAAATGTATCCATATGCCAAGTACATGAAAGATACCGTGACTAATAAACGGAAGATACCAGATCTTGAGATCTCCACCATGCTTGCCAATTACACTTTCAAAGGTGGAACTCCTAAGAAACTTGGTGATCCCGGAGTGCCCACTATACCTTGGTCCATTAAAGGAAACAACGTAAGAACTGCCTTATGTGACCTTGGAGCCGGTGTTAGTGTTATGTCGCTCTCTCTTTATCATAGACTTGAGATGGATAAGTTGACACCCACTGAAATTTCTCTGCAAATGGCCGACAAATCAACTGCTTTCCCTGTCGGCATTTGCGAGGATGTGCCTGTTGTGGTTGCTAATACCACTATCTTAACAGACTTTGTTATCTTGGATATTCATGAGGACGATGCCATGGGTGTCATCCTCGGAAGACCCTTTTTAAACACTGCAGGGGCTGTTATAGATTGCAACAAAGGCAATGTCACTTTCCATGTCAACGGTAATGAGCATACCGTGCAGTTTCCAAAGAAACATATCAAGTACATTGCATCAATGCTATCGAAAAAACTTCATCGATTCTTATTGGGAGCTTTGAATGCCCTATTCCTCGTGTCAAGATGAAGTATGATTTTCTTGTTGGGGAGATTCACATCCCCATTGAGGTGACTTAGTGGCTATTCAAAAATTCTCCGTTCTCTTTTGCGATTCGAGAAAGTTTTGTCATGAGGATTTGATCAACCCCATTGACGGATTTCTTTCGATGACCATGAGATGGATGAATCGAAGAGTCACATACCTCTGTTTAAGCTTCCACTTTCTTTTGCTTAGAAGAAAAATGTTAGATTTAGTTTAGTTTTTCATGTTTTCTGTTTTAGCGTCCCGGAGAAAAGTACCCCAAAAATAGAAGTTCTCCGATGGTCCTGAAAATCTAGTATGATCTTTTATGGAATATTTGGAAAATACTGGGACTGAGAGCTGTCCTGGGGGCCACACCAGTGGGCCACAAGCCCTGTCACCGCGGCCACCCCCTGGCTGTGGAAAGCAAGCTTGTGGGGCCCAGAGGGGCCCCCTCCACTCATTCCAGCTCCTATCCTCTTCCTCTACCTTCAGAAAAAATCGTTTCGCAGCTCAAACCCGTGTTCTTGCTCATTTGGCTGTGATTTTCGATCTCCTTGCTCAAAGCATCATTCTCCGAACCGTTTTGGGGAAATTACTCCTTGGTAAGTGACTCCTCCATTGGTCCAATTAGTTTTTTCTCTAGTGCTTTATCCTTCGCGTATTCTTACTACCTTGGTGACCCTGTTCTTGAGCTTGAAATGTTGATTTTAGCTGGTCCCAAGTAGTTTTAGCGCGTGATACGTTCTCTAGGCACTAGTAGGAGTAGTTGCTACAAGGTGTGGTTGGTCTTTATTCACTTTTCTCTTGAACTTCAAAATTTCAGGAAAAAGAAATTATGTTCAGGAGGAAGTTTCATGGTGGTTCCTCAAGTAAGAAGGGTCCCCGTCATTCTATTCGGGAGCCCGATCCTTATCAACTAAGGGACGCACCGGTACAACCATGTGAATGGCCTTCCGATGAGTTCATGATCGAAGCAAGCTTCAAGGATGAGTTTGATACACTTGTCCGCAATGCCGGGTTAGAAGAATTCCTCTCAGATAAATGTGAAAAATATGCTATGCTCACTGCCTCTTTCATGCGTAGATTTAAATTTTCAGTTGGCCGTGACTCATCCATACTGTTTGATCTGTATGATAAATCCTACGCCATGGATTTGGAGGATTTTAACAGAATTTGCAAAATACCCGATGGGGGTAATCTTAAAGATCCTGCTAAATCTTCGGTTAGAGATTTTTTTCTCTAGTATATCTGTTGGAGAAACTAGAGACATCACGCAAGCTACCATAGGAAGCATTCATTTCCCTGCCTTGCACTACTTTGCCCTCTTCATAGGTAGATGCATTAACGGTAAGGTTGAACAATGTCACCTATGCGCATCTGACCTTAGTATCCTTAAGAGCACAGTTACGGGTGACAAAAGCTTCAACATGGGAGCTATTATAGCAAGGAGGCTGAATAAGAATGCTATTAATGGGGATTTCTTTGGCGGCATCTATGCCACTCGCATGGCAAAAAAAATTTGGAGTACACATCCGCGCAGGAGATCCCCCGCTCCATACAGCTTTCCTTGACCGCGTCGCTATGACGCGCTACCAGTTCCTTGAGAGGGATGATGAATCCCTCCTATACCGATTGATATTTAACCGACAACGTGTCTTCCATATTACCCTTCCTGCTCCTGCTTTCTTTGATTTTCAGGTAAAACGGAGATACTACATAACCATAGGAGAGGCAGAGGAGAATGAGAGGGAGGCGACGGCTGCTCATCTTCGTGAGGCAGCTATTCAGGCAGTGGCTGCAGCGCTCCCGTATAACCCCGATTATGATTTTGGATTTCGCCAGGACCGTCCTTGGGAGTAGACCAAGCTAGGCCAAAAGCCTAAGCTTGGGGGAGTACGTGTTCTCACCGACCTTACATTCATGCTTATGCTTTCACTTTGTTCGTCGGTGTTCACACTTTTGCCACTGTATTATCCATGCTAGTTTATTTTCGTTTTCTTGTTTTCTTGTTTTTTGTGCTTTTGAGAAAACCCAAAAAGATTTTCCTTTCTTCTTTTTTGCTTGTTGGGAGCTTTCCCATGTAAATAGTTTTCTTTTTCTTTGGGTCAAGGTAATTGATATTGGTTACAATGTTTAATGGCTCTTGCATGCATAGCTGTTTAGCTTTCAAAGAGCCATATTACTTTGTCTTCTCCTTTGTGTTTGCTTTCAGATTCAGCTTAGTCCAATGCATGATCACTCTTATTATTGTTCACATCGTTCGATCGTGCAAGTGAAAGGCAATAATGATGATATATGATGAAGTGACTGAGACTGGAAAAGCTGGTATGAACTCTATCTATTTTGTTTTTGTAAATATGACTAGCTTGTCGCCCCAGATTCAGCTTTGTTGTGAGAGAACCATGTTTGCAATGACAACTTAGAGATCATAGTTTCTGATGCCATGCTTATTTAGCTAGGAGCTTATAATGGTTTGTCTTGAATGCCAACATAGATTTTGAGATGACTATGATGTAGTATGATAGGATGATATTCTCCTTTGAATGATTCAAGTGGCTTGACTCGGCGCATGTTCATGCATGTAGTTGAAATAAAATCAACATAGCCTCTATGATGTTCTCGTTCATGGTGATTTATATCCTATTCATGCTTGCACTCCATGTTAGTCAAACTCATTGCATCTTGATGACTGTTGTCGCTCTCTAGTTGGTCGCTTCCCAGTCTTTTGCTAGCCTTCACTTGTACTAAGCGGAATATTGCTTGTGCATCCACTTCCATAAACCCAAAGTTGTTCCATATGAGTCCACCATACCTACCTATTTGCGGTATTTACCTGCCGTTCCAAGTAAATTTGCATGTGCCATTCTCTAAACCTTCAAGAAATAATCTGTTTTGCATGCCCGGACCGCTCATGTGGTGACATGGGGCTATTGGTATCTTCCATGTTAGGCGTTTTATCCTCGACATGTGTTTATTCAGTGTCATTCACGAGAAAGGGGCCGGTAATTGGAATGCCCAGTTCCACGCTTAAATCGAAAACATAACTGTAAAACAAGACTACCCCCGGATTGATGTTAGTATGGACGGTACCCGAGGATTCGGCTAGACGTGGAGTGTGATTGATTGGTGGTGGGGGAGTTAAAACTTTACTTTTCTGTTAGGGAACCGCCTATAGCATGAGTAGCGTGGAAGATATTGAGAACTCCTGGTCATTGCGTTGACAATGAAAGCATGCCACCCAAAATTATTATCTCTGTTTTCAAAACTATAGCTCTGGCACCTCTGCAAATCAATGCTTCCCTATGCGAAGGGCCTGTCTATTTATTTTCCTGTTGAGTCATCCTCCTCTTGTATAAGCACCAATTAGAGAGCACCTCTGTCATTTTTATGCTTTGCTTTTGATTGATATTGAGTATGACTATGACTGGATCTTCGTTGCTATGAATTACAATGTTTAGTCAGCCCTTGATCTTTGGAAGTGCTCTGCATTTATGTTTTGCGGTCATAGAAAGAGCTAGTGAGATACCACCTATTCATATTGCTTCATGCTTGTTTTGATTGAATTGTTGGTATATGAAACTCATTCTTATTTGCTTGTTAGCTGATTATGCCATTGATATTAGTTTACCGTGAGACCTTTGTGTCACTTGATTATGTGGTTAAATTGTGATCTTGCTGAAATTCTGGTTATGAGTTAGACCTAGTTGCAACAACAAGATCAAACAGAGTTTGTCAAAGTTTTTCTTTCTCTTTCAGTTTGTCAATTGACTCGCTTGAGGACAAGCAAGGTTTTAAGATTGGGGGAGTTGATACGTCTCCATCGTATCTACTTTTCCAAACTCTTTTGCCCTTGTTTTGGACTCTAGTTTGCATGATTTGAATGGAACTAACCCGGATTAACGCTGTTTTCAGCAGAATTGCCATGGTGTTGTTTTTGGGCAGAAATGAAAGTTCTCGGAACTTCCTGAAAATTTACGGAGAATATTTTTGGAAAATATGAAAAATACTTACGCAAAGATCCACCGGAGGGGATGGGCCAGTTGGCCACAAGCCCTGTTGACGCCCCCCTGGCCGTGGCAACCAAGCTTGTGGGGCCCACGTGGGTCTGCCGCCCCCAACTCCAGCTCTATAAATTCACTTTCGTCCAGAAAAAAATCAAGAGAGAAGATTTCATCGCGTTTGCGATACGGAGGCACCGCCACATCCTGTTCTTCATCTAGAGGACAGATCTGGAGTCTGTTTTGGGCTCCGGAGAGGGGAAATCGTCGCCATCGTCATCATCAACCTTCTTCCCTCTCCAATTCCATGAAGCTCTTCATCGTTCGTGAGTAATCTATTCGTAGGCTCGTTGGGCGGTGATGAGTAGGATGAGATCTATCATGTAATCGAGTTAGTTTTGAAGGGATTGATCCCTAGTATCCACTATGTTCTGAGATTGATGTTGCTACTACTTTGCCATGCTTAATGCTTGTCACTAGGGCCCGAGTGCCATGATTTCTGCTCTGAAATTTGTATGTTGTCACCAATATATGTGTGTTTTAGATCCGATCTTGCAAGTTGTAGTTACCTACTATGTGTTATGACCCGACAACCCCGGAGTGACAATAACCGGAACCACTCCCGGTGATGACCATAGTTTGAGGAGTTCATGTGTTCACCAAGTGCTAATGCGTTGTTCCGGTTCTTTATTTAAAGGAGAACCTTAATATCCCGTAGTATCCTCTTGGACCCCGCTGCCACGGGAGGGATGGACAATAGATGTCATGCAAGTTCTTTTCCCTAAGCACGTATGACTACACACGGAATGCATGCCTACATCACATTGACGAACGGGAGCTAGCCACATATCTCTCCGTGTTATAACTGTTGCATGATGAATGTCATCGAAACGAATCACCGACCCATTGCCTACGAGTTTGTCCCACTGCAGCTGTTACTTGTTTTGCTTTGCTGCTGTTACTTGTTTCGCTCTGCTGCTGTTACTTGCTACTGTTGCTACTTGCTACTGCTGTCACTACTGCTATTCCTTGCCACTGATGTTACTCGTTACACTGCTGCTACCTGCTACAATACTTTTTCGCTCGCCCTTGCCGGGAAAAGACTATTTCCCGTCCACGGGCAACTTCTGGCGCCATTGATACAACCGTTAGGAATAGTGTGCCATCAACAGATACTACTTTGCTACTAATACTTTGCTATCATACTACTTTGGTACTCATACTTTGCTTGCAGATACTAATCTTTCAGGTGCGGTTGAATCTGACACATTCAGCTGCTAATACTTGAGAGTATCCTTTCACTTCGTGACGGGCGAATCAACAAATTGGGTTGAATACTCTACCCTCAAAAATTGCTGCGGTCCCACACGTTGGTGGGCCATTGCAAGACAATTGCTAATTGTTGAGCAACTAGGAGCAGTTCTGGCTCTGTTGCCGCGGAGGCATCAAGTCAGGAACACGTCAACAACATTCTTCTAGTGCCGTTGCCGGGGACTGCTAGCACCTCCCGACGTGTCGACGATCCCGATATGAGTCGCGTATCTCGTTCTCAGGACACGACGAATTGTCCATACTTCCGGTAGGCCAATCGCAGAGTTGCCCCTGGTAGCCACCGGTGGTTGACAGTTTTGGACCAACACTCATGAGGAGCACTGACCCGGGTTGTTGATTAAATCCTGGGGGTAGCTATTCCCTATGCCTTTTATTATTAAGTTATTACCAAATTAACACCAAAGTTGGGTCGTGCTAGACAAGTCTTAACACTATACGATTTATCGAGGAGGTCCCCATAACAATCCCGAATGTCTTAGGAGCGCTCAGTTATGGAATAAAACACCGGTAGCCGATACTAAGGTGGCAACAACGGAACAAATCACCCGGCAAAAGGCTAGGCCTTCCGTTATTTACCAAGTATATAGGTGCATTAATTAAATAACAGATAATATGATGATATCAAATTGCCCATGTTATCACATGGACTAGCTCGCACCTGCAACTAGCAACGCTATCATTTAGTGGTTGAGCAAGCCTACTTAGCCAAACAATATTTGCTGGGAGGGGAGGTGTTTGAGGTTTCATGGCAAAGATTGATGTCCTATCTATCATGTTGTAGGCAACACACATGTAACAAAGGAAACGTAACTCTATGCATAACAAAGCTAGAAACAGTGTCAAGGTCATGGTCGTATTGCGTCTGATTTCTTCAGACTGGAACTGCTCTTGTTCTACCTGCGCGAACTCTACGGAATCCACGTACTCGCTTTCCGTTCCCGATGCTACCCAAAGAGAAGATAACATCAAATAAACACTATGCCTTTTATTATTAAGTTATTTCCAGATTAACACCAAAGTTGGGTCCTGCCAGACAAGTCTTAACACTTTACGATTTATCGATGGGGTCCCCATAACAACCCCGAACGTGTTAGGAGCGCTCAGTTATGGAATAAAACACCGGTAGCCGAAACTAAGGAGGCAACAACGGAACAAATCACCCGGAAAAAGGCTAGGCCTTCCGTTATTTACCAAGTATATAGGTGCATTAATTAAATAGCAGATAATATGATGATATCAAATTGCCCATGTTATCACATGGACCAGCTGGCACGTGCAACTAGCAACGCTATCAATTAGTGGTTGAGCAAGCCTAATTAGCCAAACAATATTTGCCGGGAGGGGAGGTGTTTGGGGTTTGATGGAAAAGATTGATGGCCTATGTATCATGTGGTAGGCAGCGGACATGTAACGAAGGAAACGTAACTCTAAGCATAACAAAGCTAGAAATGGTGTCAAGATCCTGGTCATCTTGCCTGTGATTTCTTCAGACTGGAACTACTCTTGTTCTTCCTGCACGAACTCTCCGGAATCCACGTACTCGCTCTCCATTCCAGATGCTACCCAAAGAGAAGATAACAGCAAATAAACACCAGAAAGACATAATGCAACAACCAATATGATGCATGTGTAAAGAAGAGGGCATGCATCACTATTCTAGTCACTTTCATATGCATTAGTTGAGTTGTTTATATTCTGGACAGAACCTCATGTTAATCTATCTTGACATGCATGAATATGGCAGAATCATATGCATCACGAGAAAACGAAGCAAAAACCTATAAATAACATCGTGAACGGAGTTTCGGTTCAACCGGAAACTATAAAGCAAGTTACGAAGGTCTACTGATACAAAACAGCCACAAACACAATTATACGGGCACTCACTGGTGAAACCAGGTTGCCATATGAGCAAGCACCAAAATCCAAGTGGGATGGTGTTTGAGAACACACAACACCATCAACCATAGCTCACACAAGCTCAAAACCAGTTTGACACACAATCTGTTTTGAACAACACCTTATCACTTTGACCACAAGATCTATAGTGGCTGCATCCCTCTAATTAATTTAAACAAGACATGCAACTAAAGCCAACCAACTGCATTACAACCTCTAACAAGTAGCTAAGGCAAAGGGATCACACATCAACAGATATTCAACCCCAAACTTGGACAAAACATCACAGATTGGGGCTTAGTGAAAATTACAGATTTTCACCAGCTGCTTATGCTCTGAAGCATTTTGGCAGCCTCCAAAAGGATATCTACAGGACGTATGTGAGCATGAAATTTGACAGAGCGGTATACAAACACACCAGAAAACAAACATTAGTGTGTTGCTTGGGCTAATTACCAACAAGAAAGCAAATACATTCATGACAACAGTGCAAGAAAATAACTTCAGATCACCAAACTCAGTGAAATTTACAGCTTTTCACAATCTGTCATTTCCAACCAACTGTCACTTTGACAAGGTGTAAATCTAACATGCCAAAATCCTATGAACAAAATACTTGTCCCAAGTTGTACAGGGGTTCACCCACTACCATTTCTACCATTGTTGCAACATCAAAAGAACAACACCCTACTTATTACAGGGCTCTAAACAGGGCAAGTAATCTAAGTTACAACACTTTAGGGAAAAAAATACTAAGGCAGGGAAAAACAACTGGCCTAAAAAAAATAAGGTGCGACAGGGGGGGGGGGGTCGAACCCACGCCCGCCTGCAACTTATGTGCGCACGCTATCGCTAGGCTATGCATTCGACTGTCAACACACGAGGGGGTGTTGCCCTTTTGGATAGAACCCCAAGCTTCTGCAGCTACCACGGCGACCAGAACAGGGGAGGCACACCGGCTTGCACTCTGATTACAATCCGGCAAGGCAAACTGCGGCGAGGGATGCGGGGCTCCTGGGGGTTCCATTTCCGGGGATAAATCGCTGGGAGGGGGCCCACAACGACGGCGCGGCCGGGCTGCTGCATCGGCCAAGCAGAGCTCGACGCTGAAGACTACCACGCGCTAAATAGGATCCTAAGCGTGGAGGAAAGGAAGAGGAGGAGGAGGAGGAGGTGCTCACCCTGGAGGTCTCGGAGACGAGATCGATGCCGAGAAGAGGAAGAAGAGACGGGGCGGCCTGCGACGCACTTCTGCTCTGCTCCATTCTCTGACGAGGTCGACGTGGAGGGGACGACAAAGAAGGGGAACCGGCTCCCTAGCGACGGGAACGGATCGAGGGAGGATCCAGCATCCTCCCTACCACCTTGGCCTCCACGGGGGTTGCTACCAGAGACGAGGAAACGGCGGCGATCGCCGGCCTGAACCTCTGAACCTGAATCTGTGAACCTACCTTGCAGAGGGGAAACAAGGGAGGGAGATGAGGCTGGCGGCGCGACGGGGAAGGAAGAGGGAAACCCTACATGGGGCACGCACGTCGAGGCTCTAAATAGGGGCCGAGGGGACGACGCCTCGACGTCCGTGAGCCACGGCGACACGTTCTCTCTCACGCCCACTGACGGAAAGCAGACAGGGGGAGAATAGTGTTAGGGAGAAGAAGGAGAGGGAGATGGGCCGCGCTGGAGGGAAAGGAGGATGAGCCTAACAGAAACTGGGCCTACTCTCTCTTTGCTGCTAAAGGAAAAACAACAACACAACCTATCCTATTCAAAACCAACCTGTTTGAAAAGGATTCAAACCAGGATAGGAAAAGGGGGGGGGGTTTATGAGAAGGAAAAAATATACTTTGGAAAAAAGGCAATGAGCTCCCTATTTATAAAAATAGATGTGGTATTTTGAGCAAAGCAAAATACATTGGTTTTAATAGATATTGGCCCTGTTTTAAATATAAAAACAAAGGAAGAATAATTCAAATAGGTGAGTGTTGTCAACCACAAATATTTAAATATTTTTCCAAAGATGTTGAACATTTTTAATGGGCCAAACAGAAACTTAAAATCTGCCTCAAGTTGAAAAGGAGAGGGGGGTTTATTTGGACCTTAGTGCAACTAAGATTTTGAAGGTTCCTTGTTGCACCCACACCACACTCCATAATAACATCCAAGACACATACAACCACATCACCAAGGTGGCACAACACCAAGAACAAGACTAAGCACAAGGGAACAAGCAAGATATGCATGATGCATGAGATGCACATGAAATGATAACCACATCACCACCTCCATAACATAGCCTCAACATGGTTGCCACATATGGAAAAGCTTACAAAAGGGGAAAGAAATCATCTGGGCTGTTACAACTCTCCCACACTACAAGAGGATCTCGACACAAGATCTAGGATTGGAAGAACTCTGGAAATTACGAACGGAGGTGATCCTCGTGCTCCCAAGTGGCCACTTTGTCGGAATGATGTGATCACTGCACTTTGAGAAACTTGATTGACTTGTTGCGGGAATTGAGCTCAGTCACTTCAAGAACTGCAACTGGATGCTCATGGTAGGATAGGTTGGGCTGGAGGTCGATATCCTGGAGATCAACTGTGCGCTCGGGAGTCTTGAAGCATCTCCGGAGCTGAGAGACATGAAACACGTCATGCATATTTGAGAAGTTGGAAGGAAGCTCTAAGTGATATGCAAGATCACCTCTCTTGCCAACAATTCTAAAAGGACCAACGAAACGAGGAGCAAGCTTCCCTCTGAGTTCCCTTCATGGTAGACACTTTGAGATACACGGAATCATCGAGCTGAAAAGTCATGTCACGATGCTTGCTATCATAGTAGCTCTTCTGACGGGACTGCACTGCTTTGAGATTATCCCGAATGACACGACACATTTCTTCTGCTTCAGCAATCATGTCATTCCCAAGAATCTGACGCTCACCAGTCTCTGACTAATTGAGCGGGGTACGACACTTCCTGCCATAAATAATCTCGAATGGAGCCTTGCCTATGCTTACCCGATAGCTGTTGTTGTCTGAGAACTCGGCAAATGGTAGGCAGTCTTCCCACTTCATGCCAAACGAAATCACACGGGCTCTTAGGATATCCTCGAGGACCTGATTGACTCTCTCAACTTGCCCACTTGTCTGAGGATGGAAAGTTGTACTGAATCGAATCTTAGTACCCATCGCAGACTGAAATGAATCCTAGAACTTGGAAGTAAAGATGCTTCCGCCGTCCGAAGATATCAGCATTGGAACACCATGCAATGAGACTATCCTTGACGTATACAACTCTGCGAGCTGAGCTGCCGAGATAGACTCCTTGACTGGAAGGAAATGAGCGACTTTGCTAAACTTGTCGATGACGACGAAGATGGCATCGTTGACTTTCTTGGACTTTGAAAACTCGGTGACGAAATCCATCTCAACATGATCGAATTTCCACTCGGGTATGCGCAAGGGATGCAAAAGACCTGCTGGACATTGATGCTATGCTTTTACTCTGCGACAAACATCACACTCGTTCACGAATTGAGCAATTTCATGCTTCATGCGAGTCCACCAGAAGGTCTGCTTCAGATCCTGATACATTTTGGAACTTCCTGGATGTATCGAGAGAAGGGAATTATGGTCTTCTTCCATGATAACCTTCCTGAGCTCCCCTTTCGGAACGACAAGGCGATCCACGAAGAACAAGGTATCTCTGTCATCAACATGGAAGCACTTATATTTGGGAATGCTCTTTGCCAAGCCAATCTTAACTTTCTTCACCATCACGTCAAGAAGTTGAGCTTGCCGGACTTGGTCTTCCAAGGTAGGAGAAATCTGGAGATTAGCAAGAAATCCCTAAGGTACTAACTAAAGGTTGAGCTTCCTGAAAGATTCACAAAGATCAAGCTGGAGAGGCTTCAGAATGAGACTGTTGCAGTAAGCTTTTCTACTCAAAGCGTTTGCAATGACATTAGCTTTGTCTGGAGTGTAGTCAATGCTCGGATTTTAATCTTGGATCATTTCCACCCAACGAGTTTGCCGAAGATTGAGACTAGGCTGGGTGAAGATGTATTTGAGACTCTTGTGATCGGTGTAGACCTAAACCTGTTTGCCCAACAAGAGATGTCTCCAAGTCATTAGAGCCTGTACCACTGCCGCCAACTCAATATCATGAATGGGGTAATTCTTCTCACTTGGCTTCAACTGCCTCGAGGTATAAGCTACCACTTTCTTCTCTTGCATCAGAACTGCACCAAGACCTTGAAGAGAGGCATCACAGATCACTTGATAAGACATGGAATCATCAGAAGGAGTCAAGACTGGAGTAGAATTGAGCTTCTCTTTGAGTGTGTCGAAGGCCAACTGACACTCTGGAGACCAGACAAACTTCACACTCTTCTGAAGAAGGCTAGAGAGAGGCTTAGCAATCTTGGAGAAATTCTCAACGAATCTTCTGCAATAGCTTGCAAGCCCGAGAAAGCTTCGAAGCTCATTCACAGTTTGAGGAGGTTCCCACTCAACAATGGCCTGCACCTTTGATGGATCAACTTTGATGCCCTCGGCAGAGATGATGTGCCCAAGGTACACAACTTCCTTCAACCAGAACTCACATTTGGAGAACTTAGCATAGAACTTATGCTCTCTTAGCTTATCAAGCACAAGCTGGAGATGTTCTTCATGCTCTTCCTCAGTTTCAGAAAAGATCAGAATGTCATCAAGATACAACAAGACAGATTCATTCTTGAATGGGGAGAAGATATAATTCATCATCCGACAGAAGGTCGGTGGAGCATTGGCGAGACTGAAAGACATCACTGTGTACTCATACGAGCCAAAGCTTGTCCTGAAGGCGGTCTTGGGAATGTCCTCTTCACGAATGCGAATCTGATGATAGCCCATCCTGAAATCAAGCTTAGAGAAGATCTTAGCCCCTTTCAATTGCTCGAACAACTCACTGATGTTGGGAAGTGGATACTTGTTTTTGATCGTCTTCTTATTCAATGGACGGTAATCGACACAGTGTCGGTCCGTCCCATCCTTCTTCTTGACAAAAAGAACTCCACAACCCCAAGGAGATGAGCTTGGTCTGATCAGACCCATACGCTCTTGCTCATCAAGCTGCTTCTTTAGCTCTTTCAGCTCTTTTGGACCCATTTTATACGGCCGCTTGCATACTGGTTCAATACCCGGTTCAAGCTCAATTATGAACTCAACTTCTCGGTGCGGAGGCATTCCTGATAGTTCTTCCGGAAAGACATCCTCATACTCACAGACCACCGGGACTTGGGAAATTAGAGAGATCTCACCCTTCTCATTCAAGGAAAACTGACGGATCGTGTCGTCATGCGCCGCGAAGATAACCACGTCCTCCGAAGGATGAGTTGGCTTGACTTCTTTAGCTTGAAAATCAAGAAATGCCTTGTTCATAGCCAACCAATCCATCCCAAGGATCAGGTCAATATCAGACTTGCCAAGGACAATTGGAGAGGCCGAAAAAGAATAGTCACCCATCTTGATAGCGACATCCCGAACTATGAAACGAGAATTCATTTGCAAACCCGGTGAAACCACCGTTAAAGAGCTAGGCAACTCTTCACAACACAGCTCATGCTTTGAAACGAAAGGCATTGAGATGAAAGAATGCGATGCATCAGAATCAAATGAAACCTTTGCAGGAATATCATTAACTGAGAGATTACCCTTATCACGTCTGAGGAATTTTCTACCTCTGCTGCATTCACCATATTGACCCTTGCATACTTAGGATTGAACTTCACCATTGCCTTGCCTGGAGGCTTCACTGGAGGAGGGGGCGGGAGACGCTGATGAGTGGTGCACTTGTTGGAGTAGTGACCCTTCTGCCCACACTAGTGACAAGTCACATCTGACAGCGGACGAAATTGCACTTGAGGATTCCCTTGCTTGTGCTGCTGAAACCTCAACTGGAAAGTTGGGTTGGGTGGGTGGGAAGAACCACGACCACCTAACTGCTTGAACTGCTGAATCTGCCGAGGAGGAGGAGACACCCAATATTTCTGCTGTTTCTAGACCACCTGAGTTGAGGGTGAGGAACTGGAATCTCTGAAACGCTTCCTCGAATTCTCCACTTTGAGCAAAGTTGCTTCAGCCCTGAGAGCCAAGTTATAGAACTTATCGAACTCATCGGGATCGGGCAAGGCAAGGGCCAACTGCAAGTCTTCTTTCAAACCACCTCTGAACTGATAAATCTTGCTATTTTGATCTGGGATGTCCTGTTTAGCATACCGAGCCAGCTCTTGGAACTCGACATTGTACTTGTACACAGAAGATCCTCCTTGCTTCAAGCGTCTGAACTTCTCACGCAAATCTTCCACAAAGCTATACAGAATATAGTGAGACTTGAAATCTCTGCAGAAATCGTCCCAGCTGATCATCTTGCCGCCCCTGGAGTCCCTCAACTGTTGCCACCATTCTGCCGCCTGTCCCTTGAGCTGAAAAGTTGCAAACTTGACGAAGTCCTCTAGTCGGACATTACTGCACTCAAAGTGTTTGTTCATATCACGAATCCAGTCCTCAGTGTCGAATGGCTGGTCACAAGACGTGAAGGACTTCGGCTGGTTCGCCAGGAAATGATTCAGAGATGCAAATTGATGACCACCATGATTGAAATTGCCCTGCTTCTGATTGTTCTTCTCTTGCAACAGCTGAAGTAACATCTGGGTGTTAGCATTTGTTGCAGCGATCACCGCTTGCCATGCCTCTGGAGGAGGAGGCGGCGGCGGTGGAGGAGGCGGTGGCGGAGGATCAACACCCTCACGACCCGGATTTTGGCGAGTTGGTGGATCCATCCTGAAGACGGACAACATGTTAGACCAGAGATTAACATTCAAGGTAAAGCTGAATCAATAGACAGAAATATCTGAATAAGAATACTTAGCAATTGCACTTGAACAATAATTAGTAAGAATGCTTCCTCAAAGTAACTGCCGACAACATCTGATTAAAGGCCACTCGCAAACCAAGTATGAGATAGGATTGCTCGGAACAAACGTATGACAGAGATTCCATCTGATATCTTCGTGGACATGATCGCACGGGCTCGAGCTTATAGTAGACATCATGTACAAGGCAGTGCACATGACATACGAAGCGTCCCGAGTCGTAGCAAGCTACAAGGACTCGTAAGACACAACGAGAACCGCTGTAAGATGACCGTGAACAAACCGACACACTGAATGTCGAATCCTAACCTCAAATCATGCATCTGTAGGAAGATTGTCCTATAAGTCACTACCTCATATCCCACCTACGAACTCCCGAAATTTCTGGTCATGCAATCTGGTCCACGGATACAAGGAGTAATATATCACTCAACTCCTATACTAACCCGTCCAGTGTATCACATCCGTCAACACATAACCAGAATCTCGGAACTTTATCTATCATAGACCCTCGTAATCACAACGATAATAAGTCTGGCGATACATCCAGAACTATCTGCACCAGTACTGGGTAAGCCGGACTCCTCTCATCACTACTAGTATTGAAGCAATTTTGAACATCCTCCGTACTGAGATACTAAGAAATCTGAATGATAGCGATGTGCTCAAGAATCCCCTGGAGCTCAACTCCCCGGAAGAAATCAAGTCAGACAGGAGGCACCAAGACAGAACTCCGTCACATCGACATCATATAGATTCCAATAATATCCGCGTGATCCTAAAACATTTTTTTGAGCGAGAAGAGGGGTAGAATTAAAATTTCCTAAGTCGTGAACCTCACCAGAGCATAGAAGAGGAGAAAAAGAGACCTACTCTCTGATATAACTAAGACTCAAAATAGTTTTTGCTAGACTCGACTCGGCCAAGTTCGATCACACAAAGGATCCTATGGTCGTAAGGCTCTGATTACCAAGTTGTAACGACTAAGATACGACCCTTTGCTTATTTGGGGGCAAGGCCTCAAAAGGGAAAGAGGCACATCTACACATTTATCAAGTGATATAATCATAACAATACAATAACTGAAAGAGTGACAAGTAGGGCATACATTTGCCATCTGATAAGAACATAGTCATACAGTCATACAACCACACATTATTACGAACATGGAAAGGTCCAGCTACAGACAAGATAAAGAGGAAAAGCTATGATATCCCGCATGTTGGCCCCACGATCACGACCACAACCTCTAGTCCTCCGGATAAGTCACGTACAACCTGTCGCTATCCCCATCGAACTCCCACTTCAGCTGGCTGTCATCGAGAACTCCTGCATCAGGGATACCTGTACCTGGGGTGTTTGTAGTAAATTGTGAGCCACGAGGAATCAGCAATCCTATGACCTAGGTATCGAATCTAACTGAGTTAATGGATGAGGAAGGTTAAGTGTATGGGTTTGCAGCAACCTAAACTTATATGGTGGCTATCTTACAATGGACATAGTTAACATATGGTGGGCTACGCAAGAAGGTCGAAGTCTAGGTTGATCACTAAGAGATCCTGAACACCTACTTACGTCAATCATAACCCCAACGTGTTCTCGGTCAGAGAAGGAGCTCTGAAGGAGGCAGTCACGGTTACACACTCAGTTGGCAGGTTTTTTTATTAGAATTACTTTAAGTTGTCTAGAACCGGATGTTAACAAAATATCCATGTTTGCCACATAACCGCGAGCACGGCTTTCTGAAAGATTAAACCCTGCACGGGTGCTCCAACTAGTCCATCACAAATTACCACAAGCCGCATAGTAATCATCTACCACGAAACTCGTGATCTCGTCGGATTCCTTAGAGGAAAACCTCAACTCTTAGAAGGCCCAAAGTCTGACCGGAATCCCAATGCGCAAGATATATCGCCAAGTTAAGACAAATCTGGCAAGACCTCCCGACGTGTCGACGATCCCGATATGAGCCGTGTATCTCGTTCTCAGGACACGACGAATTGTCCAAACTTCTGGTAGGCCAATCGCAGAGTTGCCCCTGGTAGCCACCGGCAGTTGACAGTTTTGGACCAAAAGGCACGAGGAGCACTGGCCCGGGTTGTTGATTAAATTCTCGGGGTAGCTATTCACTATGCCTTTTATTATTAAGTTATTTCCAGATTAACACCAAAGTTGGGTCCTGCCAGACAAGTCTTAACACTTTACGATTTATCGATGGGGTCCCCATAACAACCCCGAACGTGTTAGGAGCGCTCAGTTATGGAATAAAACACCGGTAGCCGAAACTAAGGAGGCAACAACGGAACAAATCACCCGGAAAAAGGCTAGGCCTTCCGTTATTTACCAAGTATATAGGTGCATTAATTAAATAGCAGATAATATGATGATATCAAATTGCCCATGTTATCACATGGACCAGCTGGCACGTGCAACTAGCAACGCTATCAATTAGTGGTTGAGCAAGCCTAATTAGCCAAACAATATTTGCCGGGAGGGGAGGTGTTTGGGGTTTGATGGAAAAGATTGATGGCCTATGTATCATGTGGTAGGCAGCGGACATGTAACGAAGGAAACGTAACTCTAAGCATAACAAAGCTAGAAATGGTGTCAAGATCCTGGTCATCTTGCCTGTGATTTCTTCAGACTGGAACTACTCTTGTTCTTCCTGCACGAACTCTCCGGAATCCACGTACTCGCTCTCCATTCCAGATGCTACCCAAAGAGAAGATAACAGCAAATAAACACCAGAAAGACATAATGCAACAACCAATATGATGCATGTGTGAAGAAGAGGGCATGCATCACTATTCTAGTCACTTTCATATGTTTTAGTTGAGTTGTTTATATTCTGGACAAAACCTCATGTTAAGTTATCTTGACATTCATGAACATGGCAGAATCATATGCATCACGAGAAAACGAAGCAAAAACCTATAAAGAACATCGTGAACGGAGTTTCGGTTCAACCGGAAACTACAAAACAGGTTACGAAGGTCTACGGATACAAAACAGCCACAAACACAATTATATGGGCACTCACTGGTGAAACCAGGTTGCCGTACGAGCAAGCACCAAAATCCAAGTGGGATGGTGTTTGAGAACGCACAAAACCATCAACCATAGGTCACAGAAGCTCAAAACCAGTTTGACACACAATCTGTTTTAAACAACACCTTATCACTTTGACCACAAGATCTATAGCAGCTGCAACCCTCTAATTAATTTAAACAAGACATGCAACTGAACTAAACCAACTGCATTACAACCTCTGGCAAGTAGCTAAGGCAAATGGATCACACATCAACAGATATTCAGCCCCAAACTTGGACAAAACATCACACATTGGGACTTAGTGAAAATTACAGATTTTCACCACCTGCTTATGCTCGGAAGCATTTTGGCAGCCTCCTAAAGGATATCTACAAGACATATCTGGGCATGAAATTTGACAGAGAGGTATGCAAACACACCAGCAAACAAACATTAGTTTGTTGCTCGGGCTAATTCCCAACAAGAAAGCAAATACATTCATGACAACAATGCAAGAAAATAACTTCAGATCACCAGACTTAGGGAAATTTACAGCTTTTCACTATGTGTCATTTCCAACCAAGTGCTCACTTTGACAAGGTGTAAATCTAATATGCAAAAATCCTATGGACAAAATACTTGCCCCAAGTTTTAGAGGGGTTCAACCACTACCATTTCTACCATTGTTGCAGCATCAAAATAACAACTCCCTACTTATTACAAGGCTCTAAAGAGGGCAAGAAATCGAAGTTACAACACTTTAGGGAAAAAATACTAAGGCAGGGAAAAACAACTGGCCTAAAAAATAAGGTGCGGCAGGGGGGATCGAACCGACGCCCACCTGCAACTCATGCGCGCACGCTACCACTAGGCTATGCATTTGACTCTCAACAGAGGAGGGGGCGTTGCCCTTTTGGACAGAACCCTGATGTCAGCTGTGCTTCCCCGGCAATCCCCTTTCAGATGACATGAATAGTCTTGTCGACGACACCAGGAATCCTTCTGCTGCGGCTACGCCTTAAGGGACTTCCTAGGCAAATATGCAAAGGATTTCCCCCGTGGCCTTGGAGCCTTGCGTTGGTGTTCCCTCAAAGCGGAAAGGGTGATGTAGCACAGCGGTGGTAAGTATTTCCGTTAGTTTGAGAACCAAGGTATCAATCCAGTGGAGGAGTATCACAAGATCCTGCACAAACACAAAAGCTTGCTCCCAACCCTATGAAGGGGTTGTCAATCCCTTATATATTGTTCACCAAGTGAGAACTGAAAGCAACAAAGTAACAAAGAAAAGTAAAAGAGGAGGTGTAAACGATGGATGTGAATAGACCCGGGGGCCGTAGTGTTTACTATTGGCTTCTCTCACGAAAACAAGTAGACGATGGGTGAACAAATTACTGTCGAGCATTTGATAGAACCGCGCAAAGTCGTGACGATATCTATGGCAATGATTATTTCTATAGGCATCACGTCCAAAACAAGTAGACCGATACTTTCTGCATCTACTACTATTACTCCAAACGTCGACCGCCATCCAGCATGCATCTAGTGTATTAAGTCCAAAAGAACAGAGTAACGCCTTAAGCAAGATGACATGATGTGTGCCTTGTTACCCTTGATGGCAACTACTTAATGTGTGCCTTGCTGCCCCTACTGTCACTGGGAAAGGTCACCACATGGTAGAACCCAAAACCAAGCACTTCTCCCATTGCAAGAATCATAGATCTAGTTGGCCAAACAAAACCCAAGACTCGGAGAGACTTTCAAGGATATCAAATCATGCATATAAGAAATCAGCAAAGACTCAAATATATATCATAGATAGTCTGATCACAAATCCACAATTCATCGGATCTCGACAAACACACCGCCAAAGAAGATTACATCGGATAGATCTCCATGAAGATCATGGAGAACTTTGTATTGAAGATCCAAGAGAGAGAAGAAGTCATCTAGCTACTAACTACGGACCCGTAGGTCTGAAGTGAACTACTCACGAGTCATTGGAGGGGCGATGATGATGAAGAAGAAGCCCTCCAACTCCAAAGTCCCCTCCGGCAGGGCGTCGGGAAGGGTCTCCAGATGAGATCTCGCGGAAACGGAACCTTGCAGCGGCGGAAAAGTACTTTCGAGGGTCCCCTAATTTTTTGCTGTATTTTAGGGAATATATAGGCCACAGATCTAGGTCAGGGGGCGCCCAGGGAGGCCACAAGCCCTGCCACCGCCGCCTCCCCTGGTGGCGGAGTGGGGGCTTGTGGGCTCCCAGGAACCCTCCTGGCTTGGCCCACAGGCCCCCTAATCTTCTTCCATTAGGGAAAAATCATTTCGGGGATTTTATTCCGTTTGGACTCTGTTCCAAAATCAGATGTGAAAAGAGCCAAAAACACAGAAAAAACAGGAACTAACACTTGGCACTGAATTAGTAAGTTAGTCCCAAAAAAGATATAAAAGATACATAAAACATCCAAAGATGACAAGATAACAGCATGAAACCATTAAATATTATAGATACGTTTGAGACGTATCAAGCATCCCCAAGCTTAACTCCTGCTCGTCCTCGAGTTGGGAAGTGATAAAGAATGAATTTTTGATGCTTTCATGCTACCTAGCATAGATGTCCATTGTAACTCCTCTTATGTGACGTGAATGTTCAGATCCAATAGATTCAAAACAATAGTTTGCTATTGACGTGGAAACAATAATCATTCAAGCAAACTAGCAAGGTAATCATGAACTTTTAAAATAACAAGGCCAAAAGAAAGTTATCCCTACAAAAGCATATAGTCTGGCTATGCTCTATCATCATTGCACAACGAATTTAAATCATGCACAACCCCGGTATTGGCCAAGTAATTGTTTCACACCTTTTACTTTCTCAAACCTTTTCAACTCTCACGCAATACATGAGCGTGAGCCATGGTTATAGCACTATAGATGGTGTGGAATGTGGTGGATGTTGCAAGACAAAAAGGAGAAGATAGTCACATTAACTAGGCATATCAATGAGCTGTGGAGATGCTCATCAATAGATATCAATGTGAATGAGTAGGGATTGCCATACAAATGATGTACTAGAGCTAAGAGTATGTGGAAGCTCTTAAAGAAAACTAGTGGGTGTGCATCCAACTTGCTTGCTCACGAAGACCTAAGGCAATTTTGAGGAAGCCTATCATTGGAATATACAAGCCAAGTTATATAATAAAATTTTCCCACTAGCTACATGGTGGTGACAAAACGAGAGACTCTCAATCATCAAGATCATGGTGCTTAATATGCACAAGTGTGGAAAAAGTGGTAGCATTGTCCCTTCTCTCTTTTTCTCTCATTTTTTGTGGGCTCTTTGGCCTATTTTTGTTGGTGGGCTTCTTTGTCCTCTTTTATGTCCTCACATGGGACAATGCTCCATTAATGATTATCATCAAACTTTCAACTCAAAACTTAGAGCAACTATGACTCTATCTGGAATGCCTTCGGTAGTGTACCGTGGCAATGATCTAGCATGGCATAGACATTAATGGAAACATCATGCTAGCTATCTTACGATCATACAATGGAAATGTAGACCTGGTGGAACATGTCATGGTGGTAGTTGCATGGCAACATATCCCGGAATGACTTTGAAAAAGCCATAGTAGGTAGGTATGGTGTACTACTGGAATTCACAAATTTGTCGTGTGCCTTTCCTTTGCCATCTGCTAACACATGGCAAAGAGCTTCTTTGCCATCAGCTGGCGCAAAGGAGACGGCAAAGAAAACACCTAAGGCAAAAAAATTCTTTGCCGTCGGCCTTCCCTATGCCGTCGGCAAGCGGATGGCAAAGGAACCATAGGTGGACGACAAAGGGGTGGCAGACGGCAAAGTGGTGCCACCGTACACCCCCTCCCACCCCATAAAGGGCGCTCCCTTTGCCGTCTGCCCTCCTTCTCTTTGCCGTCGGTGGGCGGACGGCAAAGCGAGCCCCCCTAATGGTCGTCTCCCTCTCCCTCTCACTCGCATCCGCTCCGACAGTCTCCTCCGCTCCGACAGTTACTCTCAGCCGCTCGTCCCCCGCCCGCCGGCCGCCTCCCCTCCCGCCGGCCACCTCCTCTCCCGCCCCCTCCTCCCCTCCCGCGGCAGCCCTCCTCCCCGCCAGCCGGCCGCCCCTCCTCCCCGCGGCCTCCCCCCCACGCCCTCCTCCCCGCCGACCACCTCCCCTCCCGCCCGCCGGCCGCCTCTGCTCCCGCCTGCCGGCCGCCGCTCCCACCTCCCCGCGCCCTCCTCCCCTCGCCCTCCTCCCCGCGCCCTCCTCCCCGCGCCCGCCCACGGCACCCCTCCTCCCCGCCCGCAAGCCGCCTCTGCTCCCGCCTGCCGGCCGCCTCTGCTCCCGCTTGCCGACCGCCTCCCCTCCCCCCGTCGGCCACCTCCCCTCCGCCCGCCGGCCGACTGCCGCGCGCCCCCTGCCCCCCCTGCCGTCGTCCACCGCCGCCGCCGCCGCCCCCTGCCGTCGTCCACCGCGGTGAGTTGCAGTTCTTCTTCTTTTTCTTTTTAAAAAAGTTAATTACTTTAGTTAGTTTATTAGGTTAGTTTTTTTATTATATATAGGGTAATTTAGTTAGTTTATTTGGTTAGATTATTAGGCTAATTAGGTTAGTTAGTTAGGTTAGAAGAAAAAAAGAGGAAAAGCAGAAGGAAAAAAATGAAAAAGAAAAAAGAAAAGAAGAAAATAATTAGAAGAAGAACGAAAAGAAGAAGGAGAAGAAGAAGAAGAAGAAGAAGAAGAAGAAGAAGAGGAGGAGGAGGAGGAGGAGGAGAAAAAAGAAGAAGAAGAAGAAGAAGAAGAAGAAGAAGAAGAAGAAGAAGAAGAAGAAGAAGAAGAGGAGGAGGAGGAGGAGGAGGAGGAAGAGGAGGAGAAAGAAGAAGAAGAAGAAGAAGAAGAAGAAGAAGAAGAAGAAGAAGAAGAAAAAGAATAGGAGGAGAAAAAGAGGAGGGGGAGTAGGAGGAGAAAGAAGAAGAAGAAGAAGAAGAAGAAAATAAGAAGACGAAGAAAAAGAGGAGAGAGGAGAAGAAGAAAGAAGAGGAAAAGGGAACCCCGACACCCCGAAACCGACCCTCGACCCCCGACCCGTGACGCCCGACGCCACTGACCCCCGACCCCCGACGCCACTGACCCCTGACGCCACTAACCCTCGACCCCCGACGCCACTGACCCCCGACCCAGACCCTTGGCCCACGACTCCCGACCCCCGACGCTCGACGCCACCAACCCCCGACACCCGAGGCCACTAACACCCGACGTCACTGACCCTGGACCCCCGACGCCACTGACCCCGCACAAGCGACGCCACTAACCCCCCGACCCCCGATGCCACCAACACCCGACACCACCGACCCTCGACGACACTGACTCCAGACGCCACTAAGCCCCGACCCCCGACACCTCTTCTTCCTTCTTTTGAACGAGAAGGTGCTTTTCGGCCTTCCAGAGGCCCACGAGGTCATAGTTTTGTAAATTATGAGTTAGGTCACATATTTCCCGATTATGTTAATTATAAAAACATCGTATTTGTGTTGATCGTGTGAATTTCAATGTGAAGTTGTTCGACGACCTCCACGTGCGTTGGACAAGCTCCGCCCTTGCGTTTGTTGGTGAGCACAAATGACTTCTCCTCCTACCCCCTTAATTTGCTCTATCCCGGTCTTCGTGTCGATGAAACTTGCTAGCTATAGGTTTCTTCAATCATGAGTATGCGTGACCAGTATGCGTCTCCCGTTCGAAAGGGCGACATATATAAATATGCATTTCTTTGCATATTTATAACCGCCATCCTTTCGAATTGTCCAACATTATCCATGGACAACCCGAGTATGTGTAGATTGGGTTTGTTTTCCCGTATGCTGTGCTCCGGATCCGATGCGGAATTTTGTCAGTGCCTCCCCTGTTGTTCTCCGGGTACACATCCTCTCTGCTTATTGCCGAGACGTGTATCAGGAGAACATCGGGGAGGTGCTGCCGAAATTCCGCGTCGCATCTGGAGCAGAGCATGGGAAAACGAACCCAGTCTACACATACTCGGGTGGGATTAGGACCTATCTTTACCTATTAGCGTGTAGGTTGCATGGACGTAATAAAACTGACAAACTTGATTAGCGTATGAATATAGATGATGAATTATATATTTATTTCTTGTGCCCCCATAGGTAGCTAGGCAACATGAGTGATGCTTGGATGTACATTGGTCACCCTAGTCAGAAAGACATGACCCATGAATGGTAACAAAAACCAGGGGGTTTGTGAGAGCCGCATTTGCAAATGGCCAGCAAAAAACATGGTGCCCCTGTCCCAACTGCGACAACTGGAAAAAGCAGACAGAGTTTGAAATGGGTAAACACCTGCAGAAGTGGGGTTTTACGCCTAATTATACGGTGTGGACTTTTCATGGTGAGTCTGATCAACGTGCCAGAGCTGAGGTGATTCGTCGTTGCACCAACGAGCATGGTATCGGGATTGAAGACATGGTGCAAGACTTTGATGATGCTCGGGATTCGGACGATGAGATGGAGGAATCTGCAAAGGCCTTCTATGAAATGTTGGAGTCTTCAAAATGTCCTCTCCATGAGCAGACTGAGCTTTGTCAGCTGGATGCCATCGCGCAAGTAATGGCTCTGAAGGCTCAATTCAACCTAGGCAGAGAATGCTACGACGCGATGATGACGATATTTGGACGCTTTCTACCCAAAGGCCATGTACTGCCTGCAAACCTGTACCAGTCAGAGGAAATCCTCCGTGTACTTAAGATGCCCTATGAGAAGATACATGCCTGTGAGAATGGATGTGCCTTATTTAGGCTTGAGTATGCGGCCTTGAACTATTGCCCCATTTGCAATTCTTCCAGGTATATTGTGGTAGACAACGGCATGGGTGAGAAGAATCAGACCAAAATCCCCATTAGTGTTCTTCGGTATCTGCCAATCGTACCAAGACTTCAACGTATTTTCATGGTCGAAGAGACGGCCAGACAGATGACATGGCACAAATTGGGCAAAAGAACCGAACTAGATGCGGATGGGAACAAGATGCTGGTACACACTTCAGATGGTTTTGCGTGGAGGCACTTCGATGCATTACATAAGGATAAATCAGAAGATCCAAGGCAACCTAGAGTTGCCATCAGCACGGATGGGTTCAATGTGTATGGTATGACGGCAGCACAATACAATTGTTGGCATGTATTTGTCATTCCACTAAATTTGCCACCCGGAGAGATTATGAAAAGAAAGAACATTTTCCCGACGTTGATAATTCCAGGGCCCAACTATCCGGGGAAGAATATGAATGTGTACATGCAGCCTCTTAAGGATGAGTTGCAAGAAGCCTGGGATAATGGGATCAAGACCTACGACGCGGCTACCAAAACAAATTTCAAAATGCATGTGTGGTACATGTACTCGACGCATGACTATCCGGCGTTTGCGCTATTCGCTGGCTGGTGTGTGCATGGAAGGTTCCCGTGCACCACATGCAAGGCATCTCTTCAGTTCCGTTGGCTGCAGGCTGGTCGCAAGTATTCTTGCTTCGACATGCATAGACAATTCCTGGATCCTGACCATAAGTTCAGAAAAGACAAGAAGAATTTCATCAAAGGTAGAGTTGTCAAAAACACTGCACCAGCTGCGTTAACAGGCCAACAGACCCTTGATCAGTTAAACGCTCTCGAGCCTGATCCTTTGCGTCCAGGATACTTCAAAGGGTATAATACGAAACACGCCTGGACTCACAAGTCATGCTTATGGGATCTGCCTTACTTCAAAGACCTCCTTTGCCCACACAACATGGATGTGATGCACACTGAAAAGAATATTGCGGAGGCCATTTTTGGTACATTGTTCGGCATAGAGGGGAAGTCAAAAGATAATCCTAAGGCTAGAATCGACCTGGAGGCTCTATGTGATAGACCGTTGCAAAACTTGCGACAACAGAAAGGAAAGCAAAGCATAGCGAAGCCAAAGGCATGGTTCAATCTTGAAAGTCCAGTTATGAGGGAAATGCTGTTGTGGGTGAAAATGCGGTTGATGTTCCCCGATGGGTATGCTGCGAATCTAAAGAGGGGAGCGAGTCTTGATAAATTGAAAATATTTGGGCCCAAGACTCATGATTGGCACATATGGATTGAGCGGGTAATGCCGGTGATGTTGCGTGGCTTTATCCCTGAGGATGAATGGCTAGTACTGGCAGAGCTGAGCTATTTCTTCCATTTTCTTTGTGCGAAAGAACTATCGCCTGGCGTGCTAGATGAAATGGAAGAGTTGGCGCCGGAGTTGATCTGGAAATTAGAAAAGATTTTTCCACCGGGCTTCTTTAATCCAATGCAACATTTGATTTTGCATCTCCCGAGCGAGGCAAGAATGGGGGGCCCGTTCAAAATCGATGGTGCTACTCAACTGAGAGGATGCAGAAGACGCTTCGAGCTAAGTGTAAAAATAAACGTAGAATTGAAGCATCGATGGCCGAGGCATTCATTACTGAGGAGGCGGCAAACTTCGTGACAACACACTACGAAGCCAAAAATCATCATTTCCATAACCCGAAGCCTCGGTACAATGATGGCGATCGAAAAAAAGTTCGGTCCAACCTCAGCCTATTCAAAGGTAAGCTCGCACCATCCGGTGCTTCGAAAGGGAAATCGTTGGATGTTGAAGAAAGGTGGACCATTTCATTGTATATCTTCACCAACCTAACAGAAGTGCGGCCGTACATCGAGTCAGTTCTCGGTAATTTATTGTTCCGCAACTTCTAATTGCTTTGAACTACTCTTATTCCCGGATATTTGATATAGTCGATACGTCGCCGAATTCTCGGATGGAGCGGTCATCGAAAAGGATTCCGTCGAAGAGTATGAGCTTCTCGCAAAGCATGGAGGCGACTATCCCGGTTTGATCTCTTGGTTCAAACAAAGGGTAATTAATTACCATTAAGGGCCCATTTGATTTCTTGGTCTAATTTGCGGCTAATGCACCCATTCTTTCGTATTAAACTTGTAGGCTGATGCAGAGTCTATGTACGCCGAGTTGAGACAAGTCGCTAATGGTTTTGACTATAAGGTCCGTTCATTTGACAAATACAACATCAACGGGTATCACTTTCGTACCTTTGGCAAAGAGCTATATATGCTCGACCTAAAGTCTACAAATTGTTCTGTCTCTGCTATCGGCGAAGGAGACACCGAGTATTATGGAAGAGTTGAAGCAATTTATGAACTTCTATTCTATGGTGAAAACCCACCGACCGTCGTAGTCTTCAAATGTTATTGGTTTGAGCCGAGGGAGACTAGAAGGACTCATGAACATATAGGACTAGTTGAAATCAACCAAAACACCCACTTAGATGTTCCCGATGTCTATATTACGGCTCAACAGGCGACACAAGTTTTTTATCTGCCGTGGGCCTGCCAAACTGATCCAAATCTCAAAGGTTGGGATGTCGTTTATGAAGTGCCACCACATTTTAGACCACCTACCCTCAATGAAGAGGATTACGAACCTCACATTAACCCATACACATATGAAGGAGAATTCTTCCAAGAAACACGTATGTCCAAGAAACGTTTCAAGAACCGCTCTACTTCACCCCAGAACATTGAAGTAGACAGCGACAGTGAATCCGTCTTAACCCGTGAGCCCGAACAGGAAGAGCTGGAAGAAGAAGCAGTTACTGCTGCGGATGACCTTTCACTTCTTGACCGATTACATAATGGTGGCCTTCCACATGTTCTTCGTGATAGTGATGATGATGATGCATTTAGTGATGATAGTGATGATCATGATGCATTTATTGACCCCGAAGCATATATAGATGAGCACGATTGTTATTAGTTCATGTCAGGTATTCAACTACTATACTATATATAAATTTTGAGTTCATGTTAGGTATTAAATTTTTATTAGTCATGTTGGTATTTATGACGATGATACACTTAAATTATATACATTTTATTACTCCTGTTGGTATTTATGTTGTACTAATTTCATTTACTCTTTGTCATGACACGTGTTGAAAGATGGTGGGAAAGGGTCGAAAGCACTCCGCGGCTCCTTCTTCGTCGGCGGGTGATGGGATGGGTACTTCATTCCTACCTCGCCTCGAGTGTTGCTCTCTACTATGCAAGGAGCGCCCCTCGCGAGAGGAGGTCGACCACCCGCGAAGCCGAGAGGCACTAAAGGTACACGTTATATTCATGTTGGTATTTATGTTGTACTCATGTTGTATGCATATTGGTATTTATATACATTTTATTACTCATGTTGGTATTTATGTTGTACTAAAGGTACACGTGGCTGCGGGAGAGGTAGGGCGGTGGCTGCCACGCCTTCTGAGGTGGCGGCTACACGGTCTCCGCCACCACCCCAAGCTGATTCACTTGAGCACAGGACTTCTAGGGTGGATTCGTCTGAGGTGGAGGCTACACGGTCTTCGGTTCACGAGCCTCGGGTCGACGAGCCTCACGTCTTCTTCTCTTTCTCTTCTTCTACGTAGCTTAGACTCATCCAAGAAAGGCTAAATTGGCTAATTATCCTACGAAATGACATAATTAGCTTAGTTAGCTTCAAAATGACCTACAATTAGCTAAGTTCTCTCCTAAATGACATAATAAGGCTTACGTAGCTGCAAGATGACCTATTCCCCCTAAGTTAGGTATTAAATGGCCTATAATTATCCTAGCTAGATCAAAAATGGCTTAATAAGCATAGTTTGCTCCGGAATGACCTATTTTACCCAAGTTAGCTCCGAAACGACCTATAGTTAGCTAGGGTTCCACCTAAATGACATAATTAACTTAGTTAGCTCCTAAATGGTCTATACTTAGCTAATTTCTCTTTGAAATAACCTATATATACACTTCTTCATCTAGTAATATTCTTCTAACTTTCTTATTTGTCATTTTGCAGATTACCTTCACTTCACGGGAAGCTTGGATTATATTGATGGAATGCTTGAAGATAATTTCTTGTACCATGGCTTGTATTGAAACTATTGTAGTATATGGATATATATGAAACTTTGTATGCGTGTGGATGAAACTCGTGTAATATACGGTTTGGTACGGATGCAACTTGCATAATATGTATGCACTATGGATGAGAGTTATTTTTAATATGATTATGAGTACGGAAAGAAATTTATTTATGTCAAATTTATATATATATATATATATATATATATATATATATCCTGATTATTGTTAAAAATGCTGGATATAATAAAAAATAAATTAAAAGGGGCAGGTTCCCCCCTTTGCCGTCTGCCCCCACATGGCAAAGAGGGGAAGGCAAACGGCAAAGGGGGGAATCTGCCCCCTCTCTCTCCCCTCTTTGCCGTCTGCCCCCACATGGCAAAGGGGGCAAAGGGGGGAATCTTGCCCCTCTCTCTCCCCTCTTTGTCGTCTGCCCCCACATGGCAAAGGGGTGTAGGTAGACGGCAAAGGGGGGAATCTGCCCCCCCTCTCTCCCCTCTTTGCCGTCTGCCCCCACATGGCAAAGGGGGGTGGGCAGACGGCAAAGGGGTGAATCAGCCCACTCTCTCTCCCCTCTTTTCCGTCTGCCCCCACATGGCAAAGGGTGGGATGGCAGACGACAAAGAGAGGAGGCCTGCCGTTAACACTTAACGGGGCCGTTGCAGTATATGTCGTCCCAGTTAATTTGCTGTCTAACCCCTCATGGCAAAGATTCTTTGCCGTCCGCTTTACAAAAGCAGACGGCAAAGAACCTCTTCACCGGATTTTTTTTACCGTCTAGTTTGCCGTCTGCTGACCAACGGCAAAGCCTTTGCCGTCCGTGGTTCCCCCCTTTGCCGTCCGCCATGGCAGACGGCAAATTTCTGAATTTCAGTAGTGGTGACTGTTTTGAGGGAGGCTAATGGTGGGTTTTGTGCACCGGCGAAAGTTGCACGGCACTAAGAAGATAGTGATGGTGGAAGGTGAAAGTGCATCTAAACCATGGACACAACATTAGTCATGAAGAACTCATATACTTGTTGCAAAAGTTTTATTAGTAATCGAAACAAAGCATTCAACGCATACTCCTAGGGGAAGGGTTGGTAGGTATAAACCATCGTGCGATCCCGTCCGCCACGCAAAGGATGACAATCAATATACTAATCATGCTCAGATTTCATCACATAGCGGTTCACCATACGTGCATGCTACGGGAATCACTAACTTCAACACCAGTATTTCTAGATCCACAACACCTTACTAGCATGACTTCAATATTACCATAACCACAACTCAAAACTAATTGAGATGAATCAAACTTCTCTAACTATTCAATGCACATGAAGGTGGAAGTTTTCGTATCCCTTTGGATAACTACCCCTTTTGAGACTACTTTCAAAGCATAGATCAACTACCAAGCTACGCACCACTGTGCTCTAAAAGATATAAGTGAAGCACACAGAGCAAAAGTATTTAGCTCAAAAGATACAAGTGAAGCACATGTGAGCTGAATTGTCTACCAAAAGATATAAGTGAAGTTCGACAAAATCACGGTGAGTGCATGTCTCTATCTGTAGGTGTGCAGAAAGGATGATTGTGACACAACAAAAATAAAAGACTCCTACGATACAAGATGCTCCAAGCAAAAACACATAACATGTGGTGAATAAAAATATAGCCCCAAGTAACGTTATCGATGGATTGAAGACGAGAGAGTGGATGCCTTCCCGGGACATCCCCAAGCTTAGGCTTTTACGGCATCCTTGAATATCTTGGGGTGCCTTGGGCATCCCCAAGCTTTAGATCTTTCCACTCTTTATCTTTTTGTCTATAAGAACTTCACCTAAAACTTGAAAACTTCACAACACGAAACTTAAACAGAAACTCGTGATAACATTAGTATGAGAAAGCAAACCACCACTTCCTTAGGTACTGTAGCAAACTTAAATTCTACTTGTGCTGATGTTGGGTTACTGTATTTTCAATCTTCCATGGGTAATACCCCCCGATACTATCCATAGTTTCATCAAAATAAGCAACCAACACAACAAAAACAGAATCTGTTAACAGCAGACCAGTCTGTAGCAATCTGTATATTTCGTATACTTCTGGTAATTCAAAAATTCTGAAAAATTACGACAGTCTGAAGAATTTGTGTAGCAATTAGAATAAAAAAGAATCAACTCAAAAGCTCTTACGGAAACAAAATGAAAATTCCTTTTGTGAGAAGTTTTTTGTCTTTTCCAGCATGCCCAAACAATCATCCCCAAGACTAATCATAACGGTTTTACTGGGCACAAACGCAAAAAGAAACACAAAAAAAACACAATCATAACAGAATTATGAAAGTGTGGAAAACACAAAACAGAAAGAAAAAGGATAGATTCGTTGGGTTGCCTCCCAACAAGCGCTTTTGTTTAACGCCCTTAGCTAGGCATTCAATGATGCTCTCACAAAAGACAAGAATTGAAGCAAACGAGAGCATCATAAAGCATGTGAAAATCACATCTAAGTCTAACATACTTCCTATGCATAGGCATTTTATAGGAAAACAGATTGTCAAGACAACCAATAGTTGCCATATGGAAGGAAGAAGAAAGAGACAATAGCAATCTCAACATAACGAGAGGTAATTTGGTAACATGAAAGTTTCTACCATAATATTTTCCTCTCTCAAAGCAATTACATGTGGGATCATATTCAAATTCAACAATATAACTATCCCAAAGGATATTCTTTTCATGATCCACATGCATGCAAAGTTTACGCTATTAAAAAATAGTGGGATTATCATCAACTAAAGTCATGACTTCTCCAATCCCACTTTCAATATTATTGCAAATATCGTAATCATCATGAGGCTTGAACAAATTTTCAAGATCATAGGAAAGATCATCGCCCCAATCAAGATTATTGCAACAAGTAGGGGACATAGCAAAACTAGCATCCCCAAGCTTAGGTTTTGCATATTTTTAGCATGATTGTCACTAATAGGATTTATAGTGAAACCATTGCAATCAGGCTTTTCATTCAAGGAGCCCTCGTGAATCCCTTCATAAATTTCTTCCTCACAATTTTCAGATTCACGCAACTCAAGCAAAACTCCATAAAGATAGTCAAGTGCACTCAACTCACTAGCAATTCGTTCCACATAAGTGGGTCTCTTAAAGAGATTAGCTAGTGGATGAGGATCCATATCAATAGATTTTCAGCAAGCAGAGATGCAAGCATATTGAAGGCACATGGCACACAAGCGAACAGAAAGCAAGTGAGAGAAAAGGGCGAATGAAAAAGGCAAACGAAAAAAGGCAAAAGGCAAAGGAGAAAGGCAAATGAAAACGGCAAATGTGAAGTGGGGGAGAGGAAACCGACAGGCAACTGGCAAAAAACTAAATGTAGGAGATGAGGTTGTGAGACCTACTTGGATAGATCTCTCCTGCCCGGCAACGACGCCAGAAATAGGCACGTTGTCGGTAAATTATCTTGACGTGCTCCTCCCCTGCAACGGCGCCAGAAATACTTCTGATGTCAGCTGTGCTTCCCCGGCAATGGCGACAGGAATAGTCTTGTCGACGGCACGAGGAATCCTTCTGCTGCGGCTACGCCTTGAGGGACTTCCTAGGCAAATATGCAAAGGATTTCCCCCGTGGCCTTGGAGCCTTGCTTTGGTGTTCCCTCGAAGCGGAAAGGGTGATGTAGCACAGCGGTGGTAAGTATTTCCCTCAGTTTGAGAACCAAGGTATCAATCCAGTGGAGGAGTATCACAAGATCCTGCACAAACACAAAAGCTTGCTCCCAACGCTATGAAGGGGTTGTCAATACCTTATAGATTGTTCGCCAAGTGAGAACTAAAAGCAACAAAGTAACAAAGAAAAGTAAAAGCGGAGGTGTAAACGATGGATGTGAATAGACCCGGGGGCCGTAGTGTTTACTAGTGGCTTCTCTCATGAAAACAAGTAGACGGTGGGTGAAAAAATTATTGTCGAGCAATTGATAGAACCGCACAAAGTCGTGACGATATCTATGGCAATGATTATATCTATAGGCATCACATCCAAAACAAGTAGACCGATACTTTCTGCATCTACTACTATTACTCCACACGTCGACCGCTATCCAGCATGCATCTAGTGTATCAAGTCCAAAAGAACAGAGTAACGCCTTAAGCAAGATGACATGATGTAGATGGACAATCTCATATCAACGACAGAGCCCATCTTGTTACCCTTGATGGCAACTACTTAATGTGTGCCTTGCTGCCCCTAGTGTCACTGGGAAAGGTCACCACATGGTAGAACCCAAAACCAAGCACTTCTCCCATTGCAAGAATCATAGATCTAGTTGGCCAAACAAAACCCAAGACTTGGAGAGGCTTACAAGGATATCAAATCATGCATATAAGAAATCAGCAAAGACTCAAATATATATCATAGATAATCTGATCACAAATCCACAATTCATCGGACCTCGACAAACACACCGCCAAAGAAGATTACATCGGATAGATCTCCATGAAGATCATGGAGAACTTTGTATTGAAGATCCAAGAGAGAGAAGAAGCCATCTAGCTACTAACTATGGACCCGTAGGTCTGAAGTGAACTACTCACGAGTCATTGGAGGGGCGATGATGATGATGAAGAAGCCCTCCAACTCCAAAGTCCCCTCCGGCAGGGCGCCGGGAAGGATCTCTAGATGAGATCTCGCGGAAACGGAAGCTTGCGGCGGCGGAAAAGTATTTTCGAGGCTCCCCTGATTTTTTGTTGTATTTTAGGGAATATATAGGCCAAAGATCTAGGCCAGGGGGCGGCCAGGGAGGCCACAAGCCCTACCACCGCCGCCTCCCCCCTGGTGGCGGAGTGGGGGCTTGTGGGCTCCCAGGAGCCCTCCTGGCTTGGCCCACAGGCCCCCTGATCTTCTTCCGTTCGGGAAAAAAACCATTTCGGGGATTTTATTCCGTTTGGACTCCGTGCCAAAATATGATCTGAAAAGAGCCAAAAACATAGAAAAAACAGGAACTGGCACTTGGCACTGAATTAATAAGTTAGTCCCAAAAAAGATATAAAAGATACATAAAACATCCAAAGATGACAAGATAACAGCATGAAACCATCAAAAATTATAGATACGTTTGAGACGTATCAAACCCCAAGCTTCTGTAGCTACCGCGGCGACCGGAACAGGGGAGGCACACCGACGTGCACTCCAGCGACAATCCGACAAGGCAAACTACGCTGAGGGGTGCGGGTCTCCTAGGGGTTCCATTCCTAGGGATAAATCGCTAGGAGGGGCCCCACAACGGCGGCGCGACAGAGCTGCTGCTGCCCCACAACGGAAAGGAAGAGGAGGAGGAGGCGCTCACCCTGGGGGTCTCGGAAACGAGCTCGATGCCGAGAAGAGGAAGAAGAGGCGGGGCGACCTGCGATGCACTTCTTCTCTGCTCCGTTCTCCGATGAGGTCGACGTGGAGGGGACGGCAGAGGAGGGGACCTGACTCGCTAGCAGCGGGAACGGATCGATGGAGGATTTAGCATCCTCCCTACCACCTTGGCCTCCTTGGGGGTTGCTACCGGCGACGAGTAAACGGCGGGGATCGCCGGCCTGAACTTCTGAACCTACCTTGTAGAGGGGAAACGTGGGAGGGAGATGAGGCTGGCGGCGCGACGGGGAAGGAAGAGGGAAACCCTACATGGGGCACGCACGTCGAGGCTCTAAAAAGGGGCCGAGGGGACGGCGCCTCGACGTCCGTGAGCCACGGCGACGCGTTCTTTCTTACGCCCACTGAAGGAAAGCAAACAGGGGAAGAACGGCATCAGGGAGAAGAAGGAGGATTTTTTCACGATTTTGACCACTTGAATGAAAGTATTTCACGGAATGAACTCTGATTGAAACTATTTCCCGATCTGACCTTTTTTGAAACGTCAGAGCCCGTGGCGTTGCAGACGCACGTAGAAACGCCAGTCCAATGTGGCGTTGCAGACGCGCATAGCAACGCCAGTCTAATGTGGCGTTGCAGGCCACGAGTGAAACACCATGGTCCATGGCGTTTCAGCAGTACACATGTTGCTGGAAGCATGCCGTGGGCTGGCTGGATGTCGTCACTGCGTTCCATAGTGGGTCTGCAACGCCAGCACTGTTGGCGTTTCACAATCGGCCTGCAACGCCACATGAGACTGGTGTTGCAAGAAAGAAAAAATGCCACGGTGGACAGGCGTGTCACTGTAGAGCAGCAACGCCAGCACTGTTGGCGTTTCATAGTGGGTCTACAACGCCACTGTAGACTGGCGTTGCAGAAAAGAAAAAACGCCACGGTAGACAGGCGTATCACTGTAGGGCAGCAACGCCACGGTAGACAGGCGTTGCATAGTGGGGCAGCAACGCCACGGCTTGTGGCGTTTCTAAAAGGGTCAGATCATGAAATGGTTTCAAATCTCGTTCATTTTGTGCTTATGTTTAGAAAAAAAGGTTAAAACAGTGAAAAAATCCGAAGAAGGAGAGGGAGATGGGCCATGCTGGAGGGAAAGGAGGATGAGCCTAACAGAAACTGAGCCTACTCTCTCTTTGCTGCTAAAGAAAAAAACAACAGAACCTATCCTATTTAAAACCAACCTGTTTGAAAAGGATTCAAACGAGGACAGGAAAGGGGGGGTTATGAGAAGGAAAAAATATACTTTGGAATAAAGGCAATGAGCCCCCTATTTATAAAAATAGGTGGGGTATTTTGAGAAAAGCAAAATACATCGGTTTGAATAGATATTGGCCCTGTTTTAAATATAAAAACAAAGGAATAATAATTCAAATAGGTGAGTGTTGTCACCCACAAATATTTAAATAATTTTCCAAAGATGTTGAACATTTTTAATGGGCCAAACAGAAACTTAAAATCTGCCTTAAGTTGGAAAGGAGAGGGGGGTTTATTTGGACTTTGGTGCAACTAAGATTTTGAAGGTTCCTTGTTGCACCCACACCACACTCCATAATAACATCCAAGACACATACAACCACATCACCAAGGTGGCACAACACCAAGAACAAGACTAAGCACAAGGGATCAAGCAAGATATGCATGATGCATGAGATGCACATGAAATGATAACCACCTCACCACCTCCATAACATAGCCTCAACATGGTTGCCACATATTGAAAAGCTAAAGGGGAAAGAAAGCATTTGGGCTGTTACAGTTTCCTTCTCTTCCTAAGCCCATCTAACATTTTCGTGTGCCGTTAATTTCACCCAACTTTGGATACGTGGCTTCATTCATGCGATGTGCTTTGTACATCCACAACCCCAATGTTGTTCCCCTCTCTTCAACATTTTTATTCAAAGATAGCAAGACAAAAGGGTGTTCCTGTCCCAACAAGAGTAGGGAAAACATGTTAAACAAATGTCAATTGTCAATCAACAATACTCAATGGAGTGCTCCCGGAGGTTGTGAGTAGGAAATCTTCGGGAGCTCCGACTGAATAGGTTTTGTTACGACCGTCACTAGAAGTGCTTCGGAGAATCCGAAGGGAAAATGTTCTGAAGCTAGGGGTTAGGGTGCACTTCCACCCTTTGTCCCTTCTTCCTTTAGGTATGATGACCAGAGCGACGAAATGAACAAGACATCATTGCCCCATGGTGATGACAGAGGGGGAGCAATATTGACTTTGCTGCCACCATCTGCTGCTCATTCTCGTTCGGCATAGTTGGCGTCTTCTTTGAACCCAGGGTGCATCTTTCTCACGAAACCACACATGTATCCACCCTCTACATGTGATCTAGATGTGGATAAGTCAAGCGTATTTTCTACTAAACTAGATGACCCGTTGCGCCGTTGGCGCAAAAACCAAATGCAAGCAAAAAAAGTGCGGCTACTACGTGAAGGAATTTTTTCCCGCGTAATTTGGAAAATATGGTGCCAATGAGTGTGTTCACATTGTGTTAATATACACCAATCATTTCTCGGCATAGTCTGGTAGGTAGCACGACATGACCACATGCTATAGGATCGAACGTGTGCGTAGAGCGAGCATGATTAAACTACTTGACAAGATAATGTTTTTGCCTTTTCCCAATTTTACTTGAGAGACACCTACGATAGTTATAACAAGTCAAGTACACCCTACACATGCAATTCTAACAGTATGGCAACGGAAAGTAAAACATGGAAGTGTAAAGTAGAGGAGTAACGTAGGGAGATCAAATGCAAGAGGTTGACATCACAATTTTTGGCATGGTTCTGATAGGTGACGCTATCGTACGTCCATGTTAGTGCAGACTTCAACCACGGAGGGTAACGGCTACGAGAGTCCACGGAGGGCTCCACCCACGAAGGGTCCACAAAGAAGCGGCCTTGTCTATTCCACCATGGCTTCCGTCCACAGAGGACTAGCCTTACTCATGGTAGATCTTCACGAAGTAGGTGATCTCCTTGCCCTTACAAACATCTTGGTTCAACTCCACAACACGAAGTAGGAGGCTCCCAAGCGACACCTAACCAATCTAGGAGGCACCACCCTCCAAAAGGTAATATATGTGGTAGATCAATGAACTCCTTGCTGTTGTGCTTCTAAAGATAGTCTCCTCAACACAAATCACTCTCTCACACAATATGCATGGGTAGGAGAGGTTGATTTGGTGGAAAGTAGTTTGGGGAGGCTAGAGATGAAGTTTCAAATGGTAGGATTGGAATATCCTGGTCTGAACACATGAGTAGGTGGTTCTCTCTCAGAAAATGGATCTGGCAGTGAAGTGTGTGTTTTGAGTGCTTCTCCCATGAATGAGAGGTGGGTAAAGGGGTATATATAGGCAGCAGCCAAAATCCAACCGTTACAAACAAAAGGGCAAACTCAGTGACACCGAAGTTGAAAACTCGGTTGTACCGATTAGCACAAAGGTGTGAAGTTTTGAATCTCGATGAGAACGATATATGAAACTCGGTGACACCGAAAAGGTGACTAACCTTAGATGGCCCAACTCGGTGGCACCGATACTCAAACTCGGAAATTCGGATTTTGTGTATCTTGGCAATAGAATGCTGGTCACACTAAACTCGGTAGCACCGACTTGGTTTCGGTTGCACCAATTTGGTGGGAATGGCTAGGGTTTTTGTCTAAGGTCAAACTCGGTGGCTCCGATATGGAGATGTTGGTGACACCGAATTTGTGAATGTGGATCTTGACAGAGTGGATATGTGGGAAAAATGACTCAGTGTTTTGGTGGCTAACTTTGAGCATTTGAGCAATCAGTTCATTTTACTACCTCATCCCCTTTTAATAGTATTGGCTTTCCTATGGACTCAAAAGTGATTTCTCACAAATATAATATGAAGTGTCTTCTAGCTTGAAGCTTGAGCCAACATTGTTCCTTTCTTGCATCCAGGGGAATCTCCACATCAACCTTAAGCCATAGCATCTTTTGAACTTTTTCTGAAATATACTTGGAAAACATATTAGTCCAATGATGCATATGTTGTGATCAATTATCAAAAGCACCCTAGGGAGTAATTGTGCTTTCAATCTCCCCCTTTTTGGTAATTGATGACAACGTATAGATCAAAGCTTCGACAACAGATATAATCAATCACAAGCATCGACGCTTTGAGAAGTATGTGAAAAGCAAAAGCTCCCCCTAAATTTGTGCATTATTTAAAGTTTGTGTTTGAGTGCAAATGCATAATCTATTAGGATCATGGGTCACTCTTCCATGTCACATACATCTTGGTGGTGCGTAAACAAAATAGGAATGGATAGCAATGCACATGGCACCAATAAGATAAGTGAATGATCATCACAAAGATAGCTAGGAGATAATAGTGTAGCATCAAACAAGATAAATCGTATGATCAATCACACAGATAGGATAAAGTCATCCAAAGCACCAAAGTTTTTTTAAACCAAATGAGATTAAATAAGGTCAAAAGCTCTCTCTCTCTCTCTCTATTGAAGTCTATGATCTATACATTTTTCCCCTTTGGCAATAAGTTACCAAAAAGTTCAAACGTATAGAACTACTCGTCTCTCTGGGCAGTTGATGACGGAGTCGACAGAAGAGCGTCTGCGAAGGCTTCTGCTGAATGTCCTAGAGCTGGAGGAGTTGATACTGAAGGTGCTTGAGCTGGAGATGGTGTTGAAGCTGTTGAAGCTTGTGCTTAATATGTTTGTCTTGTCTCCTGAGAAGGTACAACAGCTGACCTAGGCCTGGTGCTGAACGGAGTAGTAGTGGGAGGAGGAGACTCTTCCTCCTCCTCATCATCATCTTCATCTTCCTCATCTGAGTGTGGGAAGTCCACCGAGTCAACTTCATGTTGATGCTATTTAACTATAGTTGTCAACTCAGAAACCTTCACATCCATGTCATGAAACTTGGTTTCCACAACTCTCTCAAGGCTTTTCTGACTTTGTAATATCTCCTGGATGTTCTTCTCCATGTCTTGGACAGAGCTTACTAGAAATGCCATTTTCTCAACTTGAGTTATTAGCCATGGAACTAGTGGTGGCCTATTTTTAGTAGCCTAAGCTTCTGCTACCTCTACTGCCATTCTTGCTGCAGCTAAGTTGGGATCATTGTCATCCATTACTACTTCATTGTCTTCAAACTCTGGCTGAAGAGGTAGATGGGGAAGACCAAGTAGATATGCATGCTTGCCTAGCTTGGCATTGATAAGCATTTCAATGTAAGGAGCATATCCACATGATCTCTTTTGATCCGCATCAGTCCTCTGGATAGTCTCTACTATCAAATCCATCACTCTAAATCTGGTATGAGTGTATAGCAGGTGCAACAGGTTGATGGCATGTCCTCTAATCATCTTTTCATCTCCCGATTTAGGCATCAGGGTGTATCTCAGAATAGTGTTTGTAGTAGGAATGTCCGCTTGCAGAAAGTACACGGAACCCATCTTGTGAATAGCCAAGTACTTGTGTGGAATTATCTTGTACATATTGTCCATTGAGTTGTGAATCTGCTTCGCTTCTGCATACACATCTACATCTCGATCTTCCTGCTTGGCAGAACCAATTATAGCAACCCATTCATCAATTGTGGCTTCATACTTGTGACCACCAGTCATCCAGACTAAAGAATCATCATAGAAATGAACAATTGCATAGAATTGCATGATCATCTCATCATTCCATGGGGTCATCTCTTTGCCAACGAACTTTTCAATGTCAACTAGCGTGAAGTTCTCTTGGACATGGGGAAAGAAATATTCATTTTCCTTGATATATGTCACGTTGACATACCTCATATCATTGACAGCAGGACTCTTGTCAAACAAGACAGTCTCATAAGAATCTTGTTGTTCCTTGGTGTGAAACCTTGGATCAACATCAGTTCTTCTTCTGATAGCATATGGATCATTAGCTCTCCATTTTGTTAGTCTGACATCCTTCCTCTTCTTCATATCTTCTACTATTAGATGAGCAACATTGTGAATAGGCAGGGTTGGTCTGAGCTTCGTGAGGTTTGGTACATTCTCATTTTCTTCCTCCTTTGTAGCATGGGCACTGGATGCAGGGCCTTTGCTCTTGGCAGCTGCACGTGTGTCGTTGGTAGTCCTTCTAGGAGCTACAACCTTCTTTGCTTTGGCAAGAGGCTTAGGAGCATATTTCATAGCATTAGCTATCAACTTCTTCTTCTTGGGAGGAACTGGGATCTCCTCAGGAGCTTCTTCCTCAGCATCTTCTGGGTCTTCATACATTGAAGTCTTTCTCCCAATAAGATGAACAGTTTTCTTCCTGGGCCTCTTAACACCAGCCTTCTTGGCAGGTACATCCCTGGAAAGTGTTGTGCTCTTCCTGGCATATTCACTTGCTCCCAAATCAGCAGGGTTAGCAGTTACTTTCCTGACAGTCTTTCTTGGAGCCTTCGAAGGAGGTGAAGTTTCCTATGGCATAAAGTCGGAATCCTCTTCATCAGAAACGAAGTTCGTCCTTTGCCTGGTGCCTGCCTTGGGCAAACCATGAGAGCTAAGAGAACTTGGGTCAGAGGCAGAGTTCTCTCGACTAGTTCCTGAGTCCATCTCTACACTCTGCTCTTTGAAGTCATTTTGACTATCTTTTGAACTAGACATATCTGACAGGCAAGTACAAACTCAGCAGCAAACAACAAAACCTGTGAAGTGCATATAGGAAATACAAAAAGGATGAGCATCACAAAATTCAGATGTTTTTGAAAGTTTGAACGGAGAAATCCTTAGTTTTACCTTTCTGCAGAACATATATCGGTGGAACTGAGTTTGAACTTTCGGAGTCACCGAGACACATGAACTCCTTAACAGAAACTTGGTCATCATTTCGGTGGAACCGAAAATGACAACTCGGTCTCATCGAGTTCATTCTTAGGAACCCTAGGTCCAAAACCGGTAGCACCGAGTTTTGCAACTTGGAGGCACCGAGATGGGGTCTGCGGATAGTTAACTCTAAAAATTTCCTGGTTCTCTAATCTACAGATTCATTTAGCGGATAGAGAGGATGCACACGTTGGCTTGTGGATAAATCTTCCCATTGCGTAAGAATTGGATGGAGGAACGCACAGGGGATTGATACGTCTCCGTCGTATCTACTTTTCCAAACTCTTTTGCCCTTGTTTTGGACTCTAATTTGCATGATTTGAATGGAACTAACGAGGACTAACGCTGTTTTCAGCAGAATTGCCATGGTATTGTTTTTGCGCAGAAATAAAAGTTCTCAGAATGGCCTAGAAATTTACGAGGATTTTTTGTGGAATATATAAAAAATACTGGCGCAAGAATCAACCGGAGGAGTGGAGCGAGGAGCCCACAAGCCCACCAGGCGCGGGCCCCCCGTGGCCGCGCCTAGCAGGCTTGTGGGGGCGCTCAGAGCTCCGCTGCCTCCAACTCCAGCTCTATTGAGTCCCTTTCATTCGGAAAAAAATCAAGGAGAAGAGTTTATCGTGTTTTACGATACGGAGGCTCCGCCACCACTTGTTCTTCCTCTAGAGGGCAGATCTGGAGTCCGTTCTGGGCTCCGGAGTGGGGAGATCGTCGCCATCGTCATCACCAGCCTTCCTTCAGCGCCAATTCCATGATGCTCTTCACCGTTCGTGAGTAATCTCATCGTAGGCTTGCTGGACGGTGATGGGTTGGATGAGATCTATCATGTAGAGTTAGTTTTGATGGGGATTGATCCCTAGTATCCACTATGTTCTGAGATTGATGTTGCTACTACTTTGCCATGCTTAATGCTTGTCACTAGGGCCCGAGTGCCATGATTTCAGATCTGGACCTATTATGTTCTCGCCAATATATGTGTGTTCTTGATCCTATCTTGCAAGTTGTAGTCACCTACTATGTGTTATGACCCGACAACCCCGGAGTGACAATAGCCGGAACCACTCCCGGAGATGACCATAGTATGAGGAGTTCATGTATTCACTAAGTGCTAACGCTTTGTTCCGGTTCTCTATTAAAAGGATAACCTTAATATTCCATAGTTTCCACTAGGACCCCGCTGCCACAGGAGGGATGGACAATAGATGTCATGCAAGTTCTTTTCCCTAAGCACGTATGACTACATACGGAATACATGCCTACATTACATTAACGAACTGGAGCTACTTACTTATCTCCCCATGTGATATTTGTTACATGATGAATGTCATCCGGCATAATTATCCATCACCGATCCGATGCCTACGAGTTTTTCCTACTGGTCCTTGCGACGTTACTTTGCCGCTACTGCTGTCACTACTGCTGTCACTCCTGCTACTGTTACCGTTGCTACTGTTACTATCACTACTTTGCTACTGATACTTTGCTGCAGATACTAAGTCTTTCAGGTGTGGTTGAATTAAAAACTCAACTGCTAATACTCGAGAATATTCTTTGGCTTCCCCTTGTGTCGAATCAACAAATTTGGGATGAATACTCTACCCTCGAAAACTGTTGCGATCCCCTATACTTGTGGGTTATCACGGATCCGAACCATACCCTAACTTGGCGGTGGTCCGGCTACGCGGCGAGGAATCTGTCCGCGACGGCGTTTCCCAGCGGCGGAGACTCAAGGGCGACGACCAGGGGTCCAGAGGGAGCGTAGGGTATTGGGACAAAACTGCTTTGACGAAGTGAAATCAAAGATTCGGTCCGCTAGAATATATAACCATTCGCTATCAGTGTCACTGAGATTACGAAATCGGTGTCACCAAGTTCCTTTACTGTCAGCTGACAGGGAAACTCGGTGGAACGGAGTTTGTGATTCTCGTGGTACCAATATGGAAAACCTAGATCAACTATGGAATTCGGTGGAACCGAGTTTGTGAAGTTGGTTTTACCATGTTCATTCACAGAGAGGTCGAGGTCATCCATTGACGATACGGAACTCCGAGTGGACCTTCACACAGAGGGATCGACAAGTGCTTGTTCAAGTTTTGTGATGAAGTATGAATAGAACTTGATATGAGATAGCATAGATAGCTAGAGAAGGGTCCTAGGCATTCTTGTCCATCCAATTGGCAAAAGATAAACCAAGAACGAAATAACAACAATTGGAAGTCCTCGAATGATCAAACACACGCAGACCAACATGCTCACACAATAAGGATGATATAGAAAAACATGGTCCTTGCTACGAGTTTTTCCTACTGGTCCTTGCTATGTTACTTTGCCGCTACTACTGTCACTACTGCTACTGTTACTCTGTCGCTACTGCTGTCACGACTGCTACTGTTACTGTTGCTATCACTACTTTGCTACTGATACTTTGCTGCAGATACTAATTAAGTCTTTCAGGTGTGGTTGAATTGACAACTCAACTGCTAATACTCGAGAATATTCTTTGGCTTCCCGCTGTGTCGAATCAACAAATTTGGGTTGAATACTCTACCCTCAAAAACTGTTGCGATCCCCTATACTTGTGGGTTATCAAGACTATTTTCTGGCGCCGTTGTCGGGGAGCCATAGCTCTATTCTGTGAGTCACTTGGGATTTACGTCTGCTGATCACTATGAGGAATCCGAGAGATCCAAAAACTAAAGTCTTGCCCTCAACTACCAGGACAGGTAAGGAACTGCCATCTAGCTCTGCACTTGATTTACCTTCAGTTATGAGTAAGTTTGCGACACCACCTCCTGCTAGAAATTTTGATATGTCGCCTGTGCTTGATGATGCTACTTCTGCTATCCATGATGCTTGTGATGATGCTTTCCTTGATACTGCTTTTCCACTAGGTGCATTCCTTGATGCACAAATTGCTAGAGTTGCTGCTAGATGTGATGATACTTTTGAAACTGCCAAGACTATTGAAGTAGAACCTGCTATATCACCTGTTAGAACTAGCTCTCCTAGATATGAATTGCCTGATATGCCTGAGGGTTATGTTATGGAGGGAGAGATAGCTGAGGACTTTCTTGCTTGTAAGGATAGCTATGACCTTGAGAAATTACTGCGCAAGTGGAAATAAAAATCTTTGAACGTTAGGATGAAATACGACCCGAAGTTTGCTACTTTGCCTATCTTTGTGACCGATAAGGATTATGAATTCTCTGTCGACCCTGAATTAATCACTCTGGTCACATCTGATCATTTTCACGGTTATGAGTCTGAAACGGTTGTAGCACATCTTACCGAACTGGCGATATAGCCACCCTATTCACGAGTGAGGAAAAGATCCGCCACTACTATATCCTTAAGTTGTTTCCTTTCTCGCTAAAGGATGATGCTAAGACTTGGTTCACTTCTCTTGCCCCTGGTTGTGTGCGTAGTCCCCAGGATATGATCTACTACTTCTTTGAGAAATATTTTCCTGCCCATAAGAAGCAAGCTGCCTTGCAGGAAATATACAACTTTGCGCAAGTTGAAGAAGAGAGTCTCCCACAAGCTTGGGCGAGGCTTGTCCAGCTGCTGAATGCTTTGCCTGATCACCCTCTCGAGAAGAATGAAATACTTGATATCTTCTATAATGGACTAACCGATGCTTCTAAGGACCACCTAGATAGTTGTGCTGGTTGTGTATTCAGGGAACGAACCGTAGAACAAGTTGAGATCCTATTGAATAATGTCTTGTGCAATGAGAATGCTTAGACTATTCCCGAACCACCTCCGAAGCCAACTCCTAAGAAAAGATGTACCCTATTCCTTAGTCCTGAAGATATGCAAGAAGCTAAGAAATCTATGAAAGAGAAAGGCATTAAATCTGAAGATGTCAAAAATCTACCACCTATCGAAGAGATCCATGGTCTTGATAACCCGATACAGGTAGTAGAGGTAAATTCTCTTCGTAGATTCAATGAGAGTGATATTCCTTTTGATAAACCTGCTAGCTTATGCCTGGATGAATTTGATAACTTTGTTGCCAAACAACAATGTTTCAATGATTATGTTAGCAGAACATTGGAACAGAATGCTCGAATGCTTAGTCATTTAAGTGCTTGTGTGGAAAGAAACGGCAATGATCTTAAGCTCTTGAGTAAACATGCCTCTATGGTTACTACTCAAGTAGAACAACGACTTAAGGCTCAAAATGACTTACTCAATGAGTTGAATGAAAATTCTGTTAGAGTCATCACTAGAGGCGGTAGAATGACCCAGGAACCTTTGTATCCTTAGGGTCATCCTAAGAGAATTGAACAAGATTCTCAAGGAGTTAGCACTGATGCACCTAGTCATCCTAGAAAGAAAAAGAAAGATGACGGAACTTGCATGCTAGCAACCCTGATGCTGTTACACCCGTGAGTCCAAACGATGTGTCTGTTTCTGATGCCGAAACACAATCTGGTGATGAACATGAGCCTAATGATAATATCGATAGTGGTGTTCATGATGATGCTCAACCTAGCAATGATAAGGATGTGGAGATCGAACCTGTTGATCTTGATAACCCACAACCTAAGACTAGCAGATATGATAAGAATGACTTCATTGCTAGGAAGCATGGTAAAGAAAGGGAACCATGGGTTCAGAAACCCATGCCCTTGCCTACCAAACCATTCAAGAAAAAGGACGATGAGGATTTTAGGCGCTTTGTTGAAATGATTAGACCTGTCTTTCTGCAAATGCATTTGACAAATATGCTCAAAATGTCTCCGTATGCTAAGTACATGAAGGATATTGTTACTAATATGAGGAGGATGCCTGAGGTTGAGATTTCCATCATGCTCGCTAATTACACCTTAAAGGGTGGAACTCCTAAGAAACTAGGTGATCCCGGAGTGCCCACTATACCTTGCTCCATTAAAGGCAATTATGTTAGAACCGCTTTATGCGATCTTGGAGCTGGTGTTAGTGTCATGCCTCTTTCTCTTTATCGTAGACTTGAACTTGATAAGATGACACCCACTAAAATCTCTCTGCAAATGGCCGACAAATTAACAGTTTTCCCTATCAGCATTTGCGAGGATGTGCCTGTTGTGGTTGCGAACGTTACTATCTTAACATACTTTGTTATTCTGGATATTCCCGAGCATGATATCATGGCGGTCATCCTTGGAAGACCCTTTCTAAACACTGTAGGGGCTGTTATTGATTGCAACAAAGGCAATGTCACTTCCCATGTCAATGGTAATGAGCATACGGTGCACTTTCAGAAGAAACAACATCGGGTACATTGCATCAATGCTATTGAAAAAATTTAATCGATTCTTATTGTGAGCTTTGAATGCCCTATACCTACTGTTAAGATGAAGTATGATTTTCTTGTTGCGGATATGCACATCCCCATTGAGGTAACCTAGTGACTATTCGAAAATTCTTTGTTCTTTTATATGCGATTCGAATTTTTTTTGTCAAGGAGACTTGATCAACCTCATTGACGGATTTCTTTCGATGACCATGGGATGGATGAATCGAGGAGTCACAACCCTCTGTTCCAAGCTTTCACCTTCGGTTGCTTAAAAGAAAAATGATAGATTTAGTTTTAGTTTTTCCTGTTTTCTGCTTTTTGTGTCCCGTAGAAAAGTTTCCCGAAAACAAAAGTTCTCTGAATGCCGTGAAAATCAAGTATGATTTTTTCTGGAATTTTTGAAAAATTCTGAGATGGAGAGCTAGTCAGGGGGATGCACGAGTGGGCCACAAGCCCTGGAGGCCGCGGGCACCCCCCTGGCCGCGATTACCAGGCTTGTTGGGCCCACGTGTCCCCCCTCCACTTATTGCAGCTCCCATCTCCTTCTCCTACCTCCAGAAAAATTCATTCTATAGCTCAAACCCGTGTTCTTGATCTTCTTGCTGCGATTTTCGATCTCCTTGTGCAAAGCCCCATTAACCAAACTGTTTTGGGGAAATTGATCCTTGGTATGGGACTCCTCCATTGGTCCAATTAGTTTTTGCTCTAGTGCCTTATACGTCACGTATTTTTGCTGCCTTGGTGACCCTGTTCTTGAGCTTTGCATGCTAATTTTAGCTGGTCCCAAGTAGTTCTGATGCGTGATACGGTCACTAGGCACTTGTCGGAGTAGTTGCTATGAGTTTTGTTGAGCCTTGTTCACTTTTCCTTAGAGTCACTAAAAATTTCAGAAATTTTCAGAGATAGAAAAAGGAAAAGATGAGAAGGTTCTTAAGAGGTTGTTCAACCCGTAACCCCAAGGATGATGAAAATGAGAATAAGAAACCCAAGTACCCGGTCCCCCGAGTTGCAGAAGTTCGAGCGTGCGAGTGGCCAAGCGATGTGATCCTACGCGCCGCCGGACTTTATGAGGACTTTTACTACTTGGTGGAGAACACATGCCTTACCTCCTTCGTTGAAGATAAGTGTCCACAATACCTCCTCCTCACTAATATTTTCGTGCAAAGCTTTAATTTCTATCCAAGGAAGAGTCCTCCTATGGTTGACTCAAGTTATATGATATCCCCCAGCGCATGCCACTTCAGGATTTTTGCAATGTTTGCAAATGACCTTATGTTGGGGATATTCATGAACCTCATCCACGGGACTTAGAGGCATTCATAGATACTATTGCTGTAGGAGAGGAGAGAGGAGTATCTTGCGCTAGAGCTGCTAGCATACATTTTCCCGTGCTTCGATACTTCTCATTATTCGTGGGAAAATGTTTGATTGGCCGTGGGAAAGCTGGGGCCCTTAGCTCCCCAGATCTTGCGGTTTTGCACGAAGCCCTTTATAATGATAAAACTTATAGCTTGGGCGCTATAGTAGCTCAACGGTTGAACACGAACCGTTCTAAAGGCGTTGTTTATGGATGTATCTATGCTACTCGTCTTGCTAGACATTTTGAGATACCTATTAGACTGCACGAGGAAAAAGAGATTCTTCTTCCTGAGAGATATCTAGATTATGATAGCAGGGTTCGCCATGACTTTCTTGATAAAGATATAAATAAGAGGATGATTTATAACCTGATATTTAGTCAGGGTACTCGTGAGACTATTACTTTGCCGGCTCCTTCTTTGTTCAATCTTCATCTAGGGAGGTACATTATTATGCCCTCGGACATCTACGCATATTGGGGCATAGCACCACCACAGGCGCCCGTGCTCGAGCTACCAGTCGAGTACCAGACACCAGTTTATTAGTGGGAGCCAGAGGAGCTTACCCAGCAGTGGCACCCTCAGTCCACTCCGGAGTACCCCGGAGACGGTTATTCCCCTCATAGGGAGTAGACCAACTTAGGCCAAAAGCCTAAGCTTGGGGGAGTACGTGTTTCTCACCGACTTTATATTCATGCTCACACTTTCGCTTTGATAGTCAGTGTTCACACTTTGCCACTGTATCATCCATGCTAGTTTATTTCTTTTTCTCGCTTTCTTCTCGTGTGTTTGTCTAGTTTGAGAAACCCCAAAAAGATTTCCCGTTCTTCTTTTGCTTGTTGGGAGCTTTCCCGTGTAAATAGTTTTCTTTTTCTTTGGGTCAAGGTAGAAGACCATGGTTACAATGTTTAGTGGCTCTCGCATGCATATCTGTTTATCTTTCAAAGAGCCATATTACTTTGTGTTATCCTTTGTGTTTGCTTGCAGATTCCAGCTTAGTCCAGTGCACGAGCACTCTTATTACTGTTCACATCATTCGGTCGTACAAGTGAAAGGCAATAATGACGATGTATGATGAAGTGACTGAGCCTAGAAAAGATGGTATGAACTCAATCTATTTTGTTTTTGTAAATATGACTAGCTCATCATTCCTGATTAAGCTTTGTTGTGAGAGAAACATGTTTGCAATGACAACTGAGAGATCATAGTTTCTGATGCCATGCTTAATTAGCTCGGAGCTTATAATGGTTTGTCTTGGATGCCAACATGAATTTCATGATGATTATGATGTAGGATGATAGGATGGTATCCTCCTTTGAATGATTCAAGTGGCTTGACTTGGCACATGTTCATGCATGTAGTTGAAACAAAATCAACATAGCCTCTATGATATTCATGTTCATGGTGATTTATCTCCTACTCATGCTTGCACTCACTGTTGGTTAATCTCAATGCATATTGATAACTGTTGTCACTCCCTAGTTCGTCGCTTCCCAGTCTTTTGCTAGCCTTCACTTGTACTAAGCGGGAATAATGCTTGTGCATCCACTTCCATAAAACCTGTTCCATATGAGTCCACCATACCTACCTATATGCGGTATCTACCTGCCGTTCCAAGTAAATTTGCATGTGCCACTCTCTAAACCTTCAAGAAATAATCTGTTTTGCATGCCCGAACCGCTCATGTGGTGACAAGGGGCGATCACTATCTTCCATGCTAGGCGTGTTATCCTCGATACGTGTTTATTCATTATCATTCACGAGAAAGGGGCCGGTAATTGGAATGCCCAGTTCCATGCTCATATCAAAAAGATAATTGCAAAAAAACTCCCCCTTGATTGTTGTTGGTAAGGACGGCACCCGAGTATTCGGCTAGTCATGGAGTGTGATTGATCGGTGGTGGGGGAGTCAAAAATTTACTTTTCTATTTGGGAACCGCCTATAGTATGTGTAGCATGGAAGATGGTGAAAACTCTTGGTCATCGCGTTGACAATGAAAGCATGCCACCCAAAATTATTTATCTCTGTTTTAAAACCTTGAGCTCTGGCACCTTTGCAAATTAATGCTTCCCTCTGCGAAGGGCCTATCTATTTATGTTTCTGTTGAGTCATCCTCTTCTTATAAAAGCACCAATTAGAGAGCACCTCTGTCATTTCTATGCTTTGCTTTTAATTGATATTGAGTATGACTGTGACTGGATCTTCTTTGCCATGAATTACAATGTTCAGTCATCCCTTGGTGTTTGAAGGTGCTCTGCATTTAAGTTTTGCGGTCTCAGAAAGAGCTAGCGAGATACCATCTGTTCATACTGCTTCATGATTGTTTTGATTGAAGTGTTGACGTTTGAAACTTATTATTATTGCTCGCTAGTTGTTTATGCCATTGATATGAGTTCCTATTGAGACCTAGATGTAATTGCTTATGTGGTTTGCTTATGATCTTGCTGAAATTATGGATATGAGTTAGACATAATTGCAACAACAAGATCAAACAGAGTTCGTAAAAGTTTTTCTTTTGTCTCTTTCAGTTTGTCAACTGAATTGCTTGAGGACAAGCAAGGCTTTAAGCTTGAGGGAGTTGATACGTCTCCGTCGTATCTACTTTTCCAAACTCTTTTGCCCTTGTTTTCGACTCTAATTTGCATGATTTGAATGGAACTAACCAGGACTAACGATGTTTTTAGCAGAATTGCCATGGTGTTGTTTTTGCACAGAAATAAAAGTTCTCGGAATGACCTTGAAATTTACGAGGACTTTTTGTGGAATATATAAAAAATACTGGCGCAAGAATCAACCGGAGGAGTGGAGCGAGGAGCCCACAAGCCCACCAGGCATGACCCCCCTGGCCATGCCTAGCAGGCTTGTGGGGCCCTCGGAGCTCCGCCGCCTCCAACTCCATCTCTATGTAGTCCCTTTCGTCTGGAAAAAAAATCAAGGAGAAGAGTTTATCGTGTTTTACGATACGGAGGCGCCGCCACTGATGACCCACAAGTATAGGGGATCAATCATAGTCCTTTCGATAAGTAAGAGTGTCGAACCCAATGAGGAGCAGAAGGATCTCACAAGTGGTTTTCAGCATGGAAATATCTGCAAGCATTGAAATTATCGGTAACAAGTGATTGTGTGGTGAGATGATTCGTAGCAAGCAACGAGTAACAAAAGTAGCAACGGTGCAGCAAGGTGTCCCAATCCCTTTTGTAGCAAGGGACAAGCCTAGACAAAGTCTTATAGGAGAAAAAACGCTCCCGAGGACACACGGGAATTTCTGTCATGCTAGTTTTCATCATGTTCATATGATTCACGTTCGTTACTTTGATAGTTTGATATGTGGGTGGACCGGCGCTTGGGTGCTGCCCTTACTTGGACAAGCATCCCACTTATGATTAACCCCTCTCGCAAGCATCCGCAACTACGAAAGAAGAATTAAGACAAAGTCTAGCCAAAATCAGCCCCTTACGAAGCAACACATAAACTAGGGTTTAAGTTTCTGTCACTCTAGCAACCCATCATCTACTTACTACTTCCCAATGCCTTCCTCTAGGCCACATAACACCACTAGAGGAAAAATAACATACAACACATCAAAATATCGAACGAATACGAAATTCACATGACTACTATTAGCATGACTTATCCCATGTCCTCGGGAACAAAAGTAACTACTCACAAAGCATAATCATATTAATGATGAGAGAGGTAAGGAGTAGCATCAAGGATCTGAACATAAAGTCTTCCACCAAATAATCCAACTAGCATCAACTACAAAGAGTAATCAACACTACTAGCAACCTTACAAGTACCAATCGGAGTCGCGAGACAGTGATTGGTTACAAGTGATGAACTATGGTTTAGAGATGAGATGGTGCTGATGTTTCTCCAACAACTTCACGAGTGAGATTAGTATTGCGAGCACGAGTTGTTTCACAAAAGCTCAAGAGTTCAATCAAGGATGGAGACAGTAGGTGGAGGTAGGGTTGGAGGAAATCCACTTCTTAACCTTCTTCCTTGTTGAGCATAGATTGCACTTCATCCCACGCCTGATTCTTCTCCTTAGTCTTGCGCTTGGTTTCTTAAGGTAACCTTTCCTTAGCCTCCATGACCTCCATCCTTTTTAGATCAGCACTCACTTCTCCATAGACTTGAGGGAGATTGTTCTCCCCCACAGATTCCTCAGACGACATCTTGCTCTAAATCTGCGACAGAAAACAGGCTCGAAACAAAAAACACAAGAAATCTGCGTGATACAGGGGTCAGACCTCACGGGAGAATATATAATGATTTTTTTCCAGACGAGAAGGAGTACTCCGCAGGAAAACAGAGTCCGGGAGGCGCACGAGGTGTCCACAAGTCCCCCAGGCGTGGCTAGGGGGTGGGCCCGCGCCGGGCAGGCTTGTCGCCTCCTGGCGCACTTTCCGGACTACTTACAATTTTTGTATTTTTTCAAATATTCCAAAACGGAGAAAATTTCCTACTGAAAAAGTTTTGGACATTGTTTTCTTACTGAATCACATACCTCTTCGTTTTCGGAGTCTGAAACAGGCTGATAAATGTCCCTTAGGTATTCTTTCGGAGTTATGGTATTGGTGATATTGCTTTCAACATTTATGGGAGTACCTGAGATATAATGCTTGATTCTCTGCCCATTTACAACTCTCGGACAATTACCTTCCGAGTTGTTGATCTTGATAGCACCGGAACGATATACTTCCTCAACAACATAGGGACCTTCCCATTTAGAGAGAAGCTTGCATGCAAAGAATCTTAAACGAGAGTTATATAGCAAGACATAATAACCTACATTGAACTCACAGTTTTGTATCCTCTTATCGTGCCACCTCTTAAGCTTCTCTTTGAACAACTTGGCATTCTCATATGCCCGAGTTCTCCATTCATCAAGCGAGCTAATGTCAAATAACCTCTTCTCACCGGCAAGTTTGAAATCAAAGTTGAGCTCTTTGATTGCCCAATAAGCTTTATGCTCTAGCTCAAGAGGTAAATGACATGCTTTACCGTACACCATTTTGTACGGAGACATGCCCATGGGATTCTTATAGGCAGTCTTATAAGCCCACAGTGCACCATCGAGCTTCTTAGACCAATTCTTTCTAGACCTGTTGACAGTCTTTTGCAGAATTAGTTTAATCTCTCTATTTCTTAGCTCTACATGACCACTCGACTGAGGGTGATAGGGAGAAGCAATTCTATGGTTGACATCGTACTTAGCAAGCGTTTTACGGAAAGCACCATGAATGAAGTGTGAACCACCGTCGGTCATTAGATATCTAGGGACTCCAAATCTAGGGAAAATAACTTCTTTAAGCATCCTGATAGAAGTGTTGTGATCAACACTACTAGTGGGGATAGCTTCTACCCACTTAGTGACGTAATCAACAACAACAAAGATATGAGTATACCCATCGGATTTTGGAAAAGGTCCCATATAATCAAAGCCCCAAACATCAAATGGTTCAATGACAAGTGAATAGTTCATAGGCATTTCCTGGCGTTTGCTAATATTGCCTATTCTTTGACATTCGTCACAAGACAAGACAAACTTACAGGCATCCTTGAAGAGAGTGGGCCAATAGAAACCTGATTGCAATACCTTATGTGCAGTTCTATCTCCCGCATGGTGTCTGATGACCCACAAGTATAGGGGATCAATCGTAGTCCTTTCGATAAGTAAGAGTGTCGAACACAACGAGGAGCAGAAGGCTGTGATAAACGGATTTCAGCAAGGTAATAACTGCAAGCACTGAAAGTAGCGGTAACAAGTGATTGTGTAGTGAGGTGAAACGCAGCAAGCAAAGAGTAACAAGTAACAAGTAGTAGCAACGGTGCAGAAAGTGGCCCAATCCCTTTTGTAGCAAGGGACAAGCCTGAACAAAGTTTTATAGGAGGAAAAACGCTCCCGAGGACACACGGGAATTTCTGTCATGCTAGTTTCATCATGTTCATATGATCCGCGTTCGTTACTTTGATAGTTTGATATGTGGGTGGACCGGCGCTTGGGTACTGTCCTTACTTGGACAAGCATCCCACTTATTATTAACCTCTCTCGCAAGCATCCGCAACTACAAAAGAAGAATTAAGACAAAGTGTAACCATAGCATTAAACTAGTGGATCCAAATCAGCCCCTCACGAAGCAACGCATAGACTGGGGTTTAAGCTTCTGTCACTCCAGCAACCCATCATCTACTTACTACTTCTCAGTGCCTTCCTCTAGGCCCAAATATGGTGAAGTGTTATGTAGTCGACGTTCACATAACACCACTAGAGGAAAAACAACATACAACAAATCAAAATACCGAACGAATATCAAATTCACATGACTATTATTAACATGACTTATCCCATGTCCTCAGGAACAAAAGTAACTACTCACAAGACATAATCATAATCATGACCAGAGGTGTAATGAATAGCATCAAGGATCTGAACATAAACTCTTCCACCAAGTAATCCAACTAGCATCAACTACAAAGAGTAATCGACATTATGAACAACCTTACAAGTACCAATCGGAGTTGCGAGACGATGATTGGTTACAAGAGATGAACTAGGGATTGGCGAGGAGATGGTGCTGATGAAGATGTTGATGAAGATGCCTCCCCTCCGACGAGATGAGTGTGGTTGATGACGATGGCGACGATTTCCCCCTCCGGGAGGGAAGTTACCTCGGCAGGATCGTCCTGCCGGAGCTCTAGATTGGATCTGCTCAAGTTCCGCCTCGTGGCGGCGGTGAAACCACGAAAAAGCTCCCGATTGATTTTTTTTCCAGACCAGGACGCTTCATATAGCCAAAGAGGGGGGCTAGTGGGCCTTCAGGCAGCCCACAAGCCTACCCTGCGCCACCAGGGGGGTTGTGGCGGTGGGCAAGCTTGTGGAGCCCTGGTGGCCCCCCTCCGGTAGTTCTTTCGCCTAGTATTTTTAACATATTCCAGAAAAAATTCACTCAAATTTTCAGGGCATTTGGAGATGTGCAGAATAGTGGACTAGGATTTGCTCCTTTTCCAGTCCAGAATTCCACCTGCCTGAATTCTCCCTCTTCAAATAATCCTTGCAAAATAAGAGAGAAAAGGCATAAGTATGGTACCACAAGTAATATAACAGCCCAAAAAGCAATAAATATCAACATGAAAGCATGATGCAAAATGGACGTATCAACTCCCCCAAGCTTAGACCTCGCTTGTCCTCAAACGAAAACCAAGTCCCATAAACATGTCCACATGTTTGGGGGCGAAGGTGTCAATAAAACATAATACGGACATGAGGGCATCATGATCATACATAGAACAGCAATACATCGTAAAGATTCTTATGGGAAAGTAACAATTCCTTCACAAAGCAAAGCATGAAGCAAAAAACCTTACCGAGAAGTAACCAACAATAGTCCATAGTCATTGAAGCAATTGCAATTTATCACAACATCAGAAAGAGTCAAATAAGAGCTTGTAAGGAAAACCCACATACTCAATCATCTCTTTTGTTTTCCACAATTGTTACAACTCACGTGGTACTCATGGTGTCAAAGTTTCAGCTGGACACAGAGAAAGATAGGGGCTTATAGTTTTGCCTCCCAACGGTTTACCTCAAGGGTAAAGTCAACAACAATAAAGCATAAGTACTCAACTCCAAGTTGATATATGAATATAGATCTTTCCCAAACATGTGACGGTAGCCAAGACAAAGGCAAAAAGGGAATTGGTGAAGATCACCATGACTCTTACAAGGGTAAAAAGTAAAGGTGCAAGATAGGCCCTTCGCAGAGGGAAGCAGAGGTTGTCATGCGCTTTTGAGGTTTGAATGCGTGTCCTCTTAGTGCGGAGGAACGTCACTTTATATTGCCTCCCGTGACAAAGAACTTTATTATGCAGTCTGTCACTTTTATGTCTTCCTCATCACAGGTTCATACAAAGCTTATTTTCCACACACTAATAGATCATACATATTAGAGAGCAATTTTTATTGCTTGCACCGATGACAACTTACTTGAAGGATCTTATTCAATCCATAGGTAGGTATGGTGGACTCTCATGGCAAAAGTGGTTGGAGGTTTATGGATGCACAAGTAGTATCTCTACTTGGTGCGGGAGTTTTGGCTAATATGAGGTGGAAGCAATTGTCACATGCTAAGGGATCTCTAATCATATAACATTGTTTGGAACCAAGAAAACACAATTCATTATGTTGTCTTCCTTGTCCAACATCTACTCCTAGGCATGTAATAGTTTGGTGAGTGCTCACAATTGTAAAAAGTGTCTAAGATGATATATTTATGTGTGAACCTCTCTTTCCTTATTACTTCTTATTAATTGCAACAATGACTGAGGTCTATGTAGATCTATTCTCAACAAGTTTCAATCATCATACGTGTCCTAAGTGAAGATATCACTTTCCATAAGATCATCTCATGATCTTTCATGCTATCGTTCTTTTCATACTTTTGATCATGGCACAAAGCAAAGCCCTTGACTAAGAAACTATTTATTATATAGCTCGTAAGCTCGAATACATCGGGGGAGAAACAAAAGCAAAAGACTCAAACTAAAAACTAAAGACTTATTCCTCTAAAAGAAAAAATAAAAATTGAAAAGGAAAGAATTAAAACAAAGGTAAAAGCAAAAGATATAAAGGTGATATGATACCAGGGCAACTCCCCCAAGCTTGACAGAAGCCAAGGAGATTGCCCATACCAATGCTTAGTTGTCTTCCTTTGGTGGTGATGGTGGTGTTGTTGGAGTAGTCTGATCCTCCGTCTTCCAAGGCATAGGTGCTCCATCATGGCAGGATGAACGAGTCATCGGAATCCTCAAATCTGCAGCCAACCTTATTGATTTAAATATGTACTCATACTCAGAGTTTTGATTGTGCAGGTCATAGATCTGGCCCTGAAGTTGGTCAACCCTATCGTAGAGCCTGGAGAGGTGTTTCCCAATATCAATGGCATCCATCTTGTGATTGCTAGTGAACTCCGTGATTATCGTGTCGTTGGCGTTGAGTCCACGCTCCACCATCCCTTGGCACTTAAAGACTTGTTGCTCCATTTCTTCGAGCCTCGTCTCCATGCTTCCGGTGTTCTTAGGCCCCTCAACATCACGGATGTGCAACATCCCCTCGCTCATCTTGATAGATTGAGGGTGTTTCAGCACATCTGTGAGGTAGGGATTGATCACCTTCTCGAAGATCTTGTCCTTAGGAGTGTTTGGGGAAGTCATGATGACCTAGATCTGTCACAGAAATAGGCTCGAAACGAAAACAGAGGAAAACTACGCGATACGGAGATCAAAACCTTCGGGCGACTATATATTGATTTTTTCTCGGCCAGAAGGAGTCATCCGCAAGAAAACGGAGTCCGGGAGGCACACAAGGTGCCCACAAGCTTGCCCACCGCCACCAGGGGGGTGGTGGCGGAGTGGGGCCTTGTGGCTGCCTCGTTCGCTCTCCGGACTGCTTTTTATTTTTCTACTTTTCCAAAAATTCCAAAACGGAAGAAATTTCCTATTGGAAATGTATCGAAGTCCAATTTCTTGCCGAAACAGATACATCTTCGTTTTCAAGGTCTGAAACAGGCTGATAAACATCCCTTATGTACTCCTCTGGAGTTATGAAATTGATGATATTGGTCTCAACATTTATGGGAGTAACAGAGATGTAATGCTTGATTCTTTGCCCATTTACCACTCTAGGAAAATTTCCTTCCGTGTTATTGATTTTGATGGCATCAGAATGATATACTTCCTTGACAACATAGGGACCTTCCATTTAGAGAGAAGCTTGCCTGCAAATAATCTCAATCGAGAATTGTATAGCAAGACATAACCACCTACGTTGAACTCTCGTTTTTGTATTCGTTTGTCGTGCCATATCTTAACCTTTTCCTTGAACAACCTGGCATTCTCGTATGCCTGGGCTCTCCATTCATCTAACGAGCTGATATCAAACAACCGCTTCTCACCAGCACGTTTGAAATCAAAGTTGAGCTCTTTGATTGCCCAATAAGCTTTGTGTTCCAGCTCAAGAGGTAAATGACAGGCCTTACAGTAAACCATTTTATACGGTGACATGCCCATGGGATTCTTATAAGCAGTCCTATAAGCCCATAGTGCATCGTCAAGTTTGCTAGACTAGTTCTTTCGAGATCTATTGACGGTCTTTTGTAGGATCAACTTGATCTCCCTATTACTCAACTCCACTTGACCGCTAGACAGAGGATGATAAGGAGATGCAACTCTATGGTTGACATCATACTTAGCTAGCATCTTGCGGAAAACACCATGAATGAAGTGTGAACCGCCATCAGTCATCAAGTATCTAGGGACTCCAAATCTTGGGAATATGACTTCTTTAAGCATCTTAATAGAGGTGTGGTGATCACCATTTTTAGTGGGGATAGATTCTACCAACTTAGTAATGTAATCCACAGCAACTAAGATGTGAGTGTACCCATTGGAACTCGGGAAGGGTCCCATATAATCAAAGCCCCATACATCAAATGGTTCAATGACAAGTGAATAGTTCATAGGCATCTCTTGACGCTTACCGATGTTCCCTATCCTTTGGCATTCGTCACAAGACAAGACAAACTTACGAGCATCCTTGAAGAGAGTGGGCCAATAGAAACCTGATTGCAATACCTTATGGGCAGTTCTATCTCCAGCATGGTGTCCTCCGTAGGCTTCAGAATGACACTTTTGCAGGATATGTCCCTGTTCATGTTCAGGCACACAACGTCTAATAACACCATCTACTCCTTCCTTATAAAGGTGAGGATCATCCCAAAAGTAGTGTCTCAAATCAGAGAAGCATTTCTTCTTTTGTTGATAGGTGAAACTGGGTGGTATGTATTTGGCTACGACATAGTTTGCATAATCGGCATACCACGGTGCACTATGTGAAGTGCGGATGACATTTAATTGCTCATCAGGAAAGCTGTCATCAATTGGTAGTGGGTCATCAAGGACATTCTCTAACCTAGACAAGTTATCTGCTACAAGGTTATCAGCACCCTTTCGGTCAACGACGTGCAAATCAAATTCCTATAGCAGGAGAACCCATCTGATCAGCCTAAGCTTAGCATCCTTCTTCTCCATGAGGTACTTAATAGCAGCATGATCAGAGTGAATAGTGACTTTGGAGTCAACTATGTAATATATGAACTTTTCACATGCAAACACGACTGCTAAAAACTCCTTCTCCATAGTGGCTTAGTTTCTTTGGGCACTGTCTAGAGTTTTACTAGCGTGGTGAATAACATTCAACTTCTTGTCAACTCTTTGTCCTAGAACAACACCAGCAGCATAATCACTAGCGTCACACATGATTTCAAAGGGCAAGTTCCAGTCAGGTGGTTGAACAATAGGTGTGGTTATCAAAGCCTTCTTAAGTATTTCGAAGGCTTCCTCACAATCCTCATCAAAAACAAAAGGAACATCCTTCTGCAAGAGGTTGGTAAGAGGCATAGAAATCTTAGAGAAGTCTTTAATGAACCTTCTATAGAAACCAACATGACCTAGGAAACTTCGTATACCTCTGATATCTGTGGGGCAAGGCATTTTCTCAATTGCATCAACCTTAGCCTTATCAACTTCAATGCCTCTCTCAGAAATTTTGTGTCCTAAGACGATAACTTCATTAACCATAAAGTGGCACTTCTCCCAATTCAAGACGAGGTTGGTTTCGTCGCATCTCTGTAAGACTCGATCAAGGTTGCTGAGGCAATCATCAAAGGAAGACCCGTAAACGGAGAAGTCATCCATGAAAACCTCGACAATCTTTTCACAAAAGTCAAAGAATATAGCCATCATACATCTTTGGAAGGTGGCAGGTGCATTACATAAGACAAAAGGCATACGTCTATAGGCAAAGGTACCGAAAGGGCAGGTGAAAGTGGTTTTCTCTTGATCAGATTGTGCAACAGGTATCTGCGAGAAACCTGAATGACCGTCTAGAAAGAAGAAGTGTGTGTGCTTTGATAGCCTTTTTAGCATTTGGTCGATAAACGGCAAAGGATGATGATCTTTCCTGGTTGCCTTGTTTAGTTTCCGGAAGTCTATCACCATTCTATAGTCGGTAATAATCCTTTGTGGGACTAGTTCATCCTTATCATTAGGAACGACGGTGATACCTCCCTTCTTAGGTAAGCAATGCACTGGACTTACCCAATCACTATGAGCAACAGGATAAATGATTCCTGCTTCCTGAAGCTTTAATATTTATTTTCTAATGACCTCTTTCATCTTAGGATTTAATCTCCTTTGATGATCAGCAACTGGTTTAAAGGCAGGATCGGTTTTAATCTTGTGCTCACATAGAGTAGGACTAATACCCTTAAGATCATCAAGAGTATATCCAATAGCAGCGCGGTGCTTCCTCGGAGTTTTAAGTAACTTCTTCTCTTCGCGCTCTGAGAGGAGAGCACTAATAATGACAGGATATATCTCCTTCTCATCAAGATAGGCATACTTAAGAGTATCAGGCAATTGTTTAAGCTCGAACACAGGATCACCCTTTGGTGGGGGAGGATCCCCAAGCAGTTCAACAGGCAGATTATTCTTGAGAATAGGATATCCCAAGACAATTTTATATATCTCATCTCTCTCCTCCATATGCATATCATTTTCATGCTCAAGCAGATATTGCTCTAAAGGATCCGTAGGAGGTACGGTAATAGAGGCAAGAGCAATGATTTCATCTCTACCAGACGACTCTCTTTAATGGGGTTGTCTTCCAAACTTGAAGAAGTTAAATTCATGAGACACACCCTCGAAACTTACTGTGACAGTCTGCTTCATGCAATCAATGTGAGCATTGACAGTGTTGAGAAAGGGTGTACCGAATATGATGGGACAAAAGATATCTTGTGCAGTACCAAGGACGAGGAAATCAGTAGGATACTTCGTCTTACCACACAGGACTTCTACGTCTCTCACAATTCCCAGAGGGCAGATAGTGTCTCTATTAGCTAGCGTAATAGTGACATCAATGGGTTCTAACTCAGCAGGTGCAATCTCATCTTTGATTTCATCATATAGAGAACGGGGTATTGCACTAACACTAGCTCCCATATCACATAAACCATGGTAACAGTGATCTCCTATCTTAACATAAACAACGGGCAGGCCAACTACAGGTCCGTGTTTGTCTTTCGCATGAGGTTTAGCAATTCTAGCGGAGTCCTCACATAATTTGATAACATGCACGTCTATGTCTTCGGCTAAGAGATCTTTGATAATAGCAACACTAGGTTCAACTCTAATCTCCTCAGGGGGTGCAAGTGGTCTAATGTAACCCCTACGTATCACACTTGGAGCTTTAGAATAATCCTTTATCCTAGCAGGGTATGGTGGTTTATCAGTGTAAGCACAAGGAAGAACAGGATCACTAAAAGCTATGATTTTCTCCTCAACTAGATTGGTTTTGGCTATGTTGCTTTCTACAGGAGGATGATATTTAAACCACTTCTCTTTGGGAAGATCAACATGAGAAGCAAAAGATTCACATAGAGAAGCTACTATCTCAGAGTCAAGTCCATACTTAGCGCTAAAATCTCTAGAAGTGTTTGTCTCAACAAAAGATTTAACGCAATCAAACTGGAAATTCATACCTGACTCCTTACCTTCCTCCAGCTCCCAATCTTCATAGTTGCGTTTGATTCTCTCCAATAAATTCCACTTGTGATCAATATCCTTCTTCATAAAAGAACCAACACAAGAAGTGTCAAGCATGGTACGATCTTCATGAGAAAGCCGAGCATAAAAGTTTTGAGTGATGATTTCTCTCGAGAGCTCATGATTGGGGCGTGAATATAGCATTGATTTAAGCCTCACCAAGCTTGAGCTATGCTTTCCCTGTCACGAGGCCAAAAGTTATAAATAAAGTTCCGATCACAATGTACTAAATCCATAGGATAGAACTTTTGATGAAATTCCAATTTCAACCGATTGTAGTCCCATGATCCAGTATCATCACATGGCCTATACCATGTCAACGCCTTATCCTTCAAAGATAAAGGAAAGACTTTCTTCTTTACCTCATCCTCGGGCAAACCTGCAAGCTTAAATAAACCACAAGATTCATCTACATAGATTAGATGAAAGTCTGGATGTGAAGATCCATCTCCTGTAAAAGGATTAGCCAACAGTTTCTCAAGCATACCCGAAGGAATTTCATAAAAGATATTTTCAGTAGGTACCTCAGGTTGAGGAGCAACTCCTCGTGCTTCCGTTCGTGGTGAAGATACCCCGAAGAAACTCCTCAAAAGAAGAGTTTCCATAGTGACAAGTGACAATAAATTTCAGCAAAGTATATAAATGTTTCCTTACCAATTTCCACTTACCAAAGGCGCTTCACTCCCCGACAACGGCGCCAGAAAAGAGTCTTGATGACCCACAAGTATAGGGGATCAATCGTAGTCCTTTCGATAAGTAAGAGTGTCGAACCCAACGAGGAGCAGAAGGTTGTGATAAACGGATTTCAGCAAGGTAATAACTGCAAGCACTGAAAGTAGCGGTAACAAGTGATTGTGTAGCGAGGTGAAACGCAGCAAGCAAAGCGTAACAAGTAATAAGTAGTAGCAACGGTGCAGAAAGTGGCCCAATCCCGTTTGTAGCAAGGGACAAGCCTGAACAAAGTTTTATAGGAGGAAAAACGCTCCCGAGGACACACGGGAATTTCTGTCATGCTAGTTTCATCATGTTCATATGATTCGCGTTCGTTACATTGATAGTTTGATATGTGGGTGGACCGGCGCTTGGGTACTGTCCTTACTTGGACAAGCATCCCACTTATTATTAACCTCTCTCGCAAGCATCAACAACTACAAAAGAAGAATTAAGCCAAAGTGTAACCATAGCATTAAACTAGTGGATCCAAATCAGCCCCTCACGAAGCAACGCATAGACTGCGGTTTAAGCTTCTGTCACTCCAGCAACCCATCATCTACTTACTACTTCCCAATGCCTTCCTCTAGGCCCAAATATGGTCAAGTGTTATGTAGTCGACGTTCACATAACACCACTAGAGGAAAAACAACATACATCAAATCAAAATACCGAACGAATATCAAATTCACGTGACTATTATTAACATGACTTATCCCATGTCCTCAGGAACAAAAGTAACTACTCACAAGACATAATCATAATCATGACCAGTGGTGTAATGAATAGCATCAAGGATCTGAACATAAACTCTTCCACCAAGTAATCCAACTAGCATCAACTACAAAGAGTAAGCAACACTACTAGCAACCTTACAAGTACCAATCGGAATTGCGAGACGAAGATTGGTTAGAAGAGATGAACTAGGGATTGGAGAGGAGGTGGTGCTGATGAAGATGTTGATGAAGATGCCTCCCCTCCAACGAGAGGAGTGTTGGTGATGACGATGGCGACGATTTCCCCTTCCGGGAGGGAAGTTACCCCGGCAGGATCGTCCTGCCGGAGCTCTAGATTGGATCTGCTCAAGTTCTGCCTCGTGGCGGCGGTGAAACCACGAAAAAGCTGCCGATTGATTTTTTTTCCAAACCAGGACGCTTCATATAGAAAAAGAGGGGGGCTAGTGGGCCTTCAGGCAGCCCACAAGCCTACCATGCGCCACCAGGGGGGTGGTGGCGGTGGGCAAGCTTGTGGAGCCCTGGTGGCCCCCCTCCGGTAGTTCTTTCGCCCAGTATTTTTAATATATTCCAGAAAAAATTCACTCAAATTTTCAGGGCATTTGGAGATGTGCAGAATAGTGGACTAGGATTTGCTCCTTTCCAGTCCAGAATTCCAGCTGCCTGAATTCTCCCTCTTCAAATAATCCTTGCAAAATAAGAGAGAAAAGGCATAAATATGGTACCACAAGTAATATATAAGCCCAAAAATAAATAAATATCAACATGAAAGCATGATGCAAAATGGACGTATCAATGTCCTCCATAGGCATCCGAGTGACACTTCTGTAGGATCTGTCCCTGTTCATGCTCAGGTACACAATGTCTAATAACACCATCTACTCCTTCCTTATAAAGGTGAGGATCATCCCAAAAGTAGTGTCTTAAGTCAAAGAAGAATTTCTTCTTTTGCTGGTATGTGAAACTAGGTGGTATATATATGGTAACGATATAGTTTACATAATCAGCATACCACGGTGCACTACGTGAAGCATTGATGACATTCACTTGCTCATTGGGAAAGCTATCATCAATAGGTTGTGGGTCATCAAGAACATTCTCCAACCTGGACAAGTTATCTGCTACGGGGTTATCAGCACCCTTTCTGTCGACAATGTGCAAATCAAATTCTTGTAGCAAGAGAACCCATCTGATAAGTCTAGGTTTAGCGTCTTTTTCTCCATAAGGTACTTAATAGCAGCATGATCAGTGTGAATAGTGACTTTGGAGTCAACTATGTAAGACCTGAACTTTTCATATGCAAACACGACTGCTAAGAATTTCTTTTCATATGTAGCCCAGATGTTTCTAGTTCTATATAGGAGTGTTTTTCCCATGTTGTTTGATCCAATGTTCTCTTTCTTTCTTTTTGCGAGGGTGATCGAATGTTCTCTGTTAGTACATGACAGTGATATATTTTCTCAGTTCATATTTTGCCACGATGAAAGTTCAGGGCTTTTTACGTAAGGACCAAATTATACATTTGTTACACATTTAATTATATTATTTATGGTTTCCCATTCGGTACTACATATAATCTTTGTTTGCCAACTTAAATAAAGGATTACTAAAGATATATGTTAAATGTTCATTCATAGTTCTGTTTTATTTTCCATCGATGTTCATGTCATGTTGTACTTCTATCTAAGGTACCCTTATCTTACTAAGGAAAATTCATAATTAAACATCTCACCCTTTCAAATAAAGGAGGAGAAGTCTATCGAAGAGAAGAGTCGCAGTTACCATCGTGATGTGGTCTATTTTTGCATATATATGAACATACAAACATGCATATTCAACAATAATATCACCAAAAAATGAAAAAAAATAAAAACAATAAAAAAAGCAGAGCCGTGGCGGCGGCGGCTCACATCGGGGGCGGCCGGGGCGACGGCGTGGGCGGCGAGAGCGACGGCGACCGCGGCGGGGGCGGAGGGAGAGGGTGACGGCGACTGGCGATGGCTCGGGGGCGGTGAAGGGCGGCAGCGACGGCGGCGAGGGCGGAGGGCGACGGCGACGGGCGACGGCTTGGTCTTGGGGGGCGGAGGGCGATGGGCGACGGTGACGGGGCATCGTGGCGGCGCCGTGGATGGGCTTGCGGCGTCGTAGGGCGTGGACGAGCTCGCGGTGCCGTCAAATCTTAAAATTTCCAGAGTGTTGGCTTATATAGCAGAAGCTTTGGTCCCGGTTCGTAGCACCAACCGGGACTGAAGGGTTCCATTGGTCCCGGTTGGTGGCACCAACCGGTACCAAAGGCCTCTTTTCGGCAGCCCAAAGGGCGGGAAGCAGAGGCGTTTGGTCCCGGTTGGTGCCACCAACCGGGACTAAAGAGGGGCATTAGTATCGGTTGGAGCCACCAACCGGGACTAAAGGCATGTGCCTGCGACAGCCACGGTGCGGTTGGATGTTTAGTCCCTCCTCGCCAAGCTAAGGGCTGCCGAGCCTGTTTATAAGCTCCGCCGCGGGTGCAATGTCGAGCGGTACGAATTTAGAGACAAAATTCAACCTAAATTCAAACAGCTAGTTAGGCTAACTAGCACTTTGAATTTAGGTTGAATTTCTCTCTAAATTCGAATCTATTTTAAAACAAAATTCCATTATTTTTGTTTTGTTTTTTGTTTTGTTTCTACTTAAATTCAAAGTGCTAGTTAGTTTATTTTGTTTTGTTTCTACTTACAACAAAATACTTATTTTTTTATTTTATATTGTTTCTAATTACTTATTTATTTTCTTTTATGATAATTTTTTTTGCTATTAAAGTTTGTAAGAAAATTCTATATAATTTTAGTTTCAATAATACTAGAGGTTTATAAAAGCTTTTTAGTTGATTCCTTTGTTTTAATTTTTTCCGAGTTTTTTTTTGCTTTCTTTTTTGTTTCTAATTACTTATTTATTTTATTTTACGATAATTGTTTTTGCTATTAAAGTTTGTAACAAAATTCTAATTACTTATTTATTTTCTTCTATGATAATTCTTTTTGCTTTTAATGTTTTGAACAAAATTCTGTATAATTTTAGTACAAAGGCATTTTATTTGGTACAGATTTTAAGGCTGGGCCCCACGAGCACCTTTTACTATAGGTTCGTGGCATGAACCGGTAAAAGAGTTTTTTAGTTGATTATTTCTGCAGCTGTTTTTTAGTCCCACCTTGCCAAGCGAGAGGCACTCGCAGCGGTTTATAAGCCGTGAGTGTAGAGACGATGAAGGGAGAAGCATAGTGCTCACGTGTGTGTTAAGACATGAATTTCAAATGAACTACAAAAAGGTTGAAAGTTGGCATGGTATCATCATAATAGTTGTGGAGAAAGTCTTCACTTTTTCTTCGCTTGTGTCCTTTCCTTATTGCGCCATAACCATGGATAATCTTCATCATTTATCAGGATGCTTGGGTCAGCCTTGACTTTGAAGCGAGGAATTTCATGAAAATTTTCATAATCTTCGGACATGTCTGTCTTGCCCTCCACTCCCACGATGTCCCTTTTTCCTGAAAGAACTATGTGGCGCTTTGGCTCATCGTATGATGTATTCGCTTCCTTATTTTTTCTTTTTCTCGGTTTGGTAGACATGTCCTTCACATAGATAACCTGTGCCACATCATTGGCTAGGACGCACGGTTCGTCAGTGTACCCAAGATTGTTCAGATCCATTGTTGTCATTCTGTACTGTGGGTCTACCTGTACCCCGCCTCCTGACAGATTGACCCATTTGCACTTAAACAAAGGGACCTTAAAATCTACTCCGTAGTCAAGTTCCCATATGTCCACTATGTAACCATAATATGTGTCCTTTCCCCTCTCGGTGGCTGCATCAAAGCGGACACCGTTGTTTTGGTTGGTTCTCTTTTGATCTTGGGCGATCGTGTAAAATATATTCCCATTTATCTCGTATCCTTTCCAAATCGTAACAGTCGAAGATGGTCCCCTGGACAATGAGTACAACTCATCACAAACAGTGTTTTCATCTCTGAGACGTGTTTCCAACCAACTGCTGAAAGTCCTGATGTGTTCACATGTAATCCAGTCGTCGCACTGCTCCGGGTGTTTGGAGCGCAGACTGTTCTTGTGTTCATCGACATAAGGGGTCACCAAGGTAGAGTTCCGTAGAACTGTGTAGTGTGCTTGAGACCAAGAATATCCGTCCCTGCATATTATTGTCTCCCCTCCAAGCGTGCCTTTTCCAGTCAGTCTCCCCTCATACCGCGATTTAGGGAGACCTATCTTCTTAAGGTCAGGAATGAAGTCAATACAAAACCCAATGACATCCTCTGTTTGATGGCCCATGGAGATGCTTCCTTCTGGCCTAGCGCGGTTACGGACATATTTCTTTAGGACTCCCATGAACCTCTCAAAGGGGTACATATTGTGTAGAAATATGGGGACCAGAATGACAATCTCGTCAACTAGATGAACTAGGACGTGCGTCATGATATTGAAGAAGGATGGTGGGAACACCAGCTCGAAACTGACAAGACATTGCACCACATCACTCCTTAGCCTTGGTATGATTTCTGGATCGATCACCTTCTGAGAGATTGCATTGAGGAATGCACATAGCTTCACAATGGCTAATCGGACGTTTTCCGGTAGAAGCCCCCTCAATGCAACCGGAAGCAGTTGCGTCATAATCACGTGGCAGTCATGAGACTTTAGGTTCTGAAAGTTTTTCTCTGCCATATTTATTATTCCCTTTATATTCGACGAGAAGCCAGTCGGGACCTTCATACTAAGCAGGCATTCAAAGAATATTGCCTTCTCTTCTTTGGTAAGAGCGTAGCTGGTAGGACCTTCATACTGCTTTGGAGGCATGCCGTCTTTTTCGTGCAAACGTTGCAGGTCCTCCCGTACCTGAGCTGTATCTTTTGTCTTCCCATACACGCCCAAGAAGCCTAGCAGGTTGACGCAAAGGTTTTTCGTCACGTGCATCACGTCTATCGAAGAGCGGACCTCTAGGTCTTTCCAGTAGGGTAGGTCCCAAAATATAGATTTCTTCTTCCACATGGGTGCGTGTCCCCCAGCGTCACTCGGAACAGCTAGTCCGCCGGGACCCTTTCCAAAGATTACGTGTAAATCATTGACCATAGCAAGTACGTGATCACCGTTACGCATGGAGAGCTTCTTCCGGTGATCTGCCTCGCCTTTGAAATGCTTGGCTTTCTTTCGAAATTGATGGTTGGTCGGAAGAAATCGACGATGGCCCAGGTACACATTCTTCCTGCAGCTTCCCAGGTATATAATTTCGGTGTCAGCTAAATAGTGCGTGCATGCGTGGTATCCCTTGTTTGTCTGTCCTGAAAGGTTACTGAGAGCGGGCCAATCGTTGATGGTTACAAACAGCAACGTTTGCAGGTTAAATTCCTCCTGTTTATGCTCATCCCACGCACGTACACCGTTTCCATTCCACAGTTCTAAAAGTTCTTCAACTAATGGCCTGAGGTACACATCAATGTCGTTGCCAGGTTGCTTAGGGCCTTGGATGAGAACTGGCATCATAATGAACTTCCGCTTCATGCACATCCAAGGAGGAAGGTTATACATACATAGAGTCACGGGCCATGTGATGTGATTCCTGCTCTGCTCCCCGAAAGGATTAATGCCATCCGCGCTTAAACCAAACCATACGTTCCTTGGGTCACGTGCAAACTCAGCCCAGTACTCTCTCTCGATTTTTCTCCACTGTGACCCGTCAGCGGGTGCTCTCAACTTCCCGTCTTTCTTACGGTCCTCACTGTGCCATCGCATCAACTTGGCATGCTCTTTGTTTCTGAACAGTCGTTTCAACCGTGGTATTATAGGAGCATACCACATCACCTTCGCAAGAACTCTCTTCCTGCGGGGCTCGCCGTCAACATCACGAGGGTCATCTCGTCTGATCTTATACCGCAATGCACCGCATACCAGGCATGCGTTCAAATCCTCGTACGCACTGCGGTAGAGGATGCAGTCATTAGGGCATGCATGTATCTTCTGCACCTCCAATCCTAGAGGGCATACGACCTTCTTTGTTGCGTACGTACTGTCGGGCAATTCATTATCCTTTGGAAGCTTCTTCTTCAATATTTTCAGTAGCTTCTCAAATCCTTTGTCAGGCACAACATTCTCAGCCTTCCACTGCAGCAATTCCAATACGGTACCCAGCTTCGTGTTGCCATCTTCACAATTGGGGTAAAACTTTTTTTTGTGATCCTCTAACATGCGATCGAACTTCAGCTTCTCCTTTTGACTTTTGCATTGCGTCCTTGCATCGACAATGACCCGGCGAAGATCATCATCGGGCACATCGTCTGGTTTCTCTTGATCTTCAGCAGCTTCCCCCATTGCAGCATCATCGGGCACATCGTCTCGTTCCTCTTGATCTTCAGCAGCTCCCCCCATTGCAGCATCACCGTATTCAGGGGGCACATAGTTGTCATCGTCCTCTTCTTCTTCACCGTCTTCAATCATAACACCTATTTCCCCGTGCCTCGTCCAAACATTATAGTGTGGCATGAAACCCTTCTAAAGCAGGTGGGTGTGAAGGATTTTCCGGTCAGAGTAAGACTTCGTATTCCCACATTTACTGCATGGACAACACATAAAACCATTATGCTTGTTTGCCTCAGCCACTTGGAGAAAAATATGCACGCCCTTAATGTACTCGGAGGTGTGTCTGTCACCATACATCCATTGTCGGTTCATCTGCGTGCATTACATATAATTATGTGTGTCAAAATTAAGAAAATCAGACAAATATCTATCTAAAGTAAGAAAATCAGACAAGTATCATAAAGAAGATAAGAACAAGAGGCTCACCACGGTGGTGCCGGCGACGAGATCGGCGCGGGCGATCAACGGCGGTGAAAACGGGGACGGGGCGTGACGGACCCCTAAATCTAGACAAATCTCGGGAAAAATGAAGCTCCTAGGTCGAGCTTCGAGAGGAGAAAGCTTAACTAGTGTGGCTCGGGTATTTCATCAAACACCTCATGTGCATAGGAGGTGAGCTAGAGCACCAAAATGCCCTCCCCTCGCCGGCCAAAAAAAATAGAGTGCTCTGCCGCGGCGATGGGTATATATAGGCAACTTATTTGTACCGGTTCATGGCATGAACCGGGACTAAAGTCACCCCTTCTGTCCCGGTTCATGCCACGAACCGGGACCAATAGTTGTGGGCTAGCAGCGAGGACCATTGGTCCCGGTTCGTGGCTCGAACCGGGACAAATGGTTCTACACGAACCGAGACCAATGCCCACGAGGCCCCGGCCGGCCCCCTGGGCTCACGAACCGGGTCTAATACCCCCCCCCCCATTGGTCCCGGTTCTTGAAGAACCGGGACTAATGGGCTGGCCTGGGCCGAACGATAGCCCTGTCTTCTACTAGTGCAAGGAACAACACCTTGTACATGTCAGAAGACCCAGACTATCCTTGATCAACTGGCTAGCCAACTAGAGGCTTGCTAGGGACAGTGTTTTGTCTATGTATCCACACATGTATCTAAGTCTTCATTCAATACATTTATAACATGGATAATAAACGATTATCTTGATACAGGAATTATAATAACAACTTATTTATCATTGCCTCTAGGGCATAATTCCAACAGTCTCCCACTTGCACTAGAGTCAATAATCTAGTCCTCACATCGCCATGCGAATTACATTGTAATAAATCTAACGCCCATACAGTTCTGGAGTTGATCATGCTTTGCCCGCGGAAGAGGTTTAGTCAGCAGGTCTGCCACATTCAGATACGTGTGCACTTTGCATATATTCACGTCCTCTTCCTCGATGTAGTCGTGGATGAGGTTGAAGCGTCGTTTGATGTGTCTGGTCTTCTTGTGAAACCGTGGTTCCTTTGCTAGGGCAATGGCACCCGTGTTGTCACAAAACAGGGTTATTGGATTCAATGCGCTCGGCACCACTCCAAGATCCGTCATGAACTGCTTCATCCAGACACCCTTCTTAGTTGCCTCCGAGGCAGCCATGTACTCCGCTTCACATGTAGAATCAGCTACGACGCTTTGCTTGGAATTGCACCAGCTTATCGCACCCCCGTTAAGAATAAATATGTATCCGGTCTGCGACTTAGAGTCGTCCGGATCTGTGTCAAAGCTTGCATCGACGTAACCTTTTACGGCGAGCTCTTTGTCACCTCCATATATGAGAAACATCTCCTTAGTCCTTTTCAGGTACTTCAGGATATTCTTGACCGCCGTCCAGTGATCCACTCCTGGATTACTCTGGAACCTTCCTGCCATACTTATGGCCAGGCTAACATCCGGTCTAGTGCACAACATTGCATACATGATAGAACCTATGGCTGAAGCATAGGGGGCGAAACTCATTGTCTTTCTATCTTCCTCGGTTGTTGGGTAGTGAGTGTTACTCAATTTTATACCTTGTAATACTGGCAAGAACCCTTTCTTGGACTGGTCCATTTTGAACTTCTTCAAAACTTTATCATGGTATGTGCTTTGTGAAAGTCCTATCAGGCGTTTCGATCTATCCCTATAGATCTTAACGCCTAGAATGTAAGCAGCTTCTCTTAGGTCCTTCATAGAGAAACTTTTATTCAAGTAACCTTTTATGCTCTCCAAAAGCTCCACGTTGTTTCCAATCAGAAATATTTCATCCACATATAATATTAGAAACGCCACAGAGCTCCCACTCACTTTCTTGTGAATACAAGATTCTCCAACCACTTGTATAAACCCAAATGCTTTGATCACCTCATCAAAGCGTTTATTCCAATTCCGAGATGCTTGCACCAGTCCATAAATGGATCGCTGGAGCTTGCACACTTTGTTAGCATTTTTAGGATCGACAAAACCTTCGGGTTGCATCATATACAACTCTTCCTTAAGGAAACCGTTAAGGAACGCCGTTTTGACGTCCATCTGCCAAATTTCATAATCGAAAAATGCACCTATTGCTAACATGACTCGGACGGACTTAAGCATCGCTACGGGTGAGAATGTCTCATCATAGTCAATTCCTTGAACTTCTGAAAAACCCTTTGCCACAAGTCGAGCTTTATAAACGGTCACATTACCGTCAGCGTACGTCTTCTTCTTAAAGATCCATTTGTTCTAAATAGCCTTGCGGCCTTCAGGTAGTACTTCCAAAGTTCACACTTTGTTTTCATACATAGATCCTATCTCGGACTTCATGGCCTCCAGCCATTTGTTGGAATCTGGGCCCACCATTGCTTCTTCATAATTCGCAGGCTCATTCTTGTCTAACAACATAATTGATAAGACGGGATTACCGTACCACTCTGGAGCAGTACGTGGTTTCGTCGACCTGCGAGGTCTGACAGAAACTTGATCCGGAGTTTCATGATAATCATCATTAACTTCCTCCTCAACCGGCGTCGCAAGGACAGGGGTTTCCCCTTGCCCTGCGCCACCATCCACACGGATGAGAGGTTCGACAACCTCATCAAGTTCTATCTTCCTCCCACTCAATTCTCTCGAGAGAAACTCCTTCTCGAGAAAAGCTCCATTCTTAGCAACAAACACTTTGCCCTCGGATTTCAGATAGAAGGTATAACCAACTGTCTCCTTTGGGTAACCTATGAAGACGCACTTTTCCGCTTTGGGTTCCAGCTTTTCAGGCTGAAGCTTTTTGACATAAGCATCACATCCGCAAAATTTAAGAAACGACAACTTTGGTCTTTTGCCATACCACAGTTCGTATGATGTCGTCTCAACGGATTTTGATGGTGCCCTATTTAAAGTGAATGCTGTTAATTCTAATGCATAACCCCAAAACGATAAAGCCAAATCGGTAAGAGACATCATAGATCGCACCATCTCTAATAAAGTACAATTACGACGTTCGGACACACCATTACGCTGTGGTGTTCCACGCGGTGTCAACTGTGAAACAATTCCACATTGTCTTAAGTGAGCACCAAACTCGAAACTTAGATATTCACTCCCACGATCAGACCTAGGAACTTGATCTTCTTGTTATGATGATTTTCAACTTCACTCTGAAATTGCTTGAACTTTTCAAATGTTTCAGACTTGTGCTTCATCAAGTAGACATAACCATATCTACTCAAATCGTTAGTGAAGGTGAGAAAATAACGATATCCGCCACGTGCCTCCACACTCATCGGAGCACACACATCGGTATGTATGATTTCCAACAAGTCACTTGCACGCTCCCTTGTTCCGGAGAACGGAGTTTTAGTCATCTTGCCCATGAGGCATGGTTCGCACGTGTCAAGTGAATCAAAGTAAAGTGACTCCAAAAGTCCATCGGTATGGAGTTTCTTCATGCGCTTTACACCAATATGACCTAAGCGGCAGTGCCATAAAAACATGGCGCTATCATTGTTAATTCTAACTCTTTTGGTCTCAATGTTATGTATATGTGTATTATCACCATCAAGATTCAATATGAACAATCCTCTCACATTGGGTGCATGACCATAAAAGATATTACTCATAGAAATAGAACAATCATTATTCTCTGACTTAAACGTGTAACCGTCTCGCTATAAACAAGATCCAAATATAATGTTGATGCTTAACGCACGCACTAAATAACATTTATTTAAGTTCATAACTAATCCTGATGGTAACTAAAGTGAAACTGTGCGGACGGCGATTGCATCAACCTTGGAACCATTTCCCACGCGCATCTTCACTTCATCCTTCGCTAGCCTTCGCTTATTCCACAGTTCATGTTTCGAGTTGCAAATATGAGCAATAGAACCGGTATCGAATACCCAGGCACTACTACGAGAGTTGGTTAAGTACACATCAATAACATGTATATCAAATAATCCTGATTTTTCTTTGGCCGCTTTCTTATCAGCTAGATACTTGGGGTAGTTGCGCTTCCAGTGACCCATACCCTTGCAATAATAGCACTCCGTTTCAGGCTTAGGTCCAGCTTTGGGTTTCTTCATCGAATTGGCAACAGGCTTGCCACTCTTCTTCGAATTACCCTTCTTTCCTTTGCCGTTTCTCTTGAAACTAGTGGTCTTATTCACCATCAACACTTGATGCTCTTTACAGAGTTCTGACTCTGCGAATTTCAGCATCACGAATAACTCGCCTGGTGACTTGTTCATCCCTTGCATGTTATAGTTCAACACAAAGCCCTTATAGCTTGGCGGCAGTAATTGAAGAATTCTGTCAGTGATAGCCTATTGCGGGAATTCAATCCCCAGCTCAACTAGATGGTTTGAGTACCTAGACATTTTGAGCACATGTTCGCTGACAGACGAATTCTCCTCCATCTTGCAAGCATATAATTTATCGGAGGTCTCATACCTCTCGATCCAGGCGTTCTTCTGAAAGAAAAACTTCAACTCCTGGAACATCTCATATGCTCCATGATGCTCAAAGAGACGTTGAAGTCCCGGCTCCAAGCCATACAAGACTGCACATTGAACTAGTGAGTAGTCCTCCTTACGTGTTAACCAAGCGTTCTTAACATCTTGGTCAGCCGTGGCAGGTGTTCATCTCCTAGCGCAGTATTAAGGACATAATCCTTCTTCCCAGCTTGCAGGAGCAACTTAAGATTACGAGCCCAGTCTACAAAGTTGCTTCCATCATCTTTCAACTTAGCTTTCTCTAGGAACGTATTAAAATTCAGGGTGACTGCCGCGTGAGCCATTGATCTACAACACAAGTATATTCAAAGTGGACTTAGACTATCTTCAAGATAATTAGAGTTTAACTAATCAAATTACTTGCTAAACTCCCACTCAAAAAGTACATCTCTCTAGTCATTTGAGTGGTTCATGATCCAGTTCCACTAGCTCAAGTCCGATCATCACGTGAGTTGAGGATAGTTTCAGTGGTAAGCATCCCTATGCTAGTCATATAAACTATATGATTCATGATCGACCTTTCGGTCTCATGTGTTCCGAGGCCATGTCTGCACATGCTAGGCTCGTCAAGCTTAACCCGAGTGTTCCGCGTGTGCAACTGTTTTGCACCCGTTGTATGTGAACATTGAGTCTATCACACCCGATCATCACGTGGTGTCTCGAAACGACGAACTGTAGCAACGGTGCACAGTCGGGGAGAACACAATTTCGTCTTTAAACTTTAGTGAGAGATCACCTCATAATTCTACCGTCGTTCTAAGAAAAATAAGGTGCACAAAAGGATTAACATCACATGCAATTCATAAGTGCCATGATATGGCCATCATCACGTGCTTCTTGATCTCCATCACCAAAGCACCGGCACGATCTTCTTGTCACCGGCGCCACACCATGATCTCCATCAACGTGTCGCCATCGGGGTTGTCGTGTTACTCATGCTATTACTACTAAAGCTACATCCTAGCAATATAGTAAATGCATCTGCAAGCACAAACATTAGTTTAAAGACAACCCTATGGCTCCTGCCGGTTGCCGTACCATCGAAGTACAAGTCGATATTAACTATTACAACCTGATCATCTCATACATCCAATATATCACATCACATCGTCGGCCATATCACATCACAAGCATACCCTGCAAAAACAAGTTAGACGTCCTCTAATTGTTGTTGCATGTTTTACGTGGTGACCATGGGTATCTAGTAGGATTGCATCTTACTTACGCAAACACCACAACGGAGATGTATGAATTGCTATTTAACCTCATCCAAGGACCTCCTCAGTCAAATCCAATTCAACTAAAGTAGGAGAAACCGACACTCTCCAGTCATCTTTGAGCAACGGGGTTGCTCGTAGCGATGAAACCAATCTCTCGTAAGCGTACGAGTAATGTCGGTCCGAGCCGCTTCGATCCAACAATACCGCGGAATCAAGAAAAGACTAAGGAGGGCAGCAAATCGCATAGCACCGCCCACAAAAACTTTTGTGTTCTACTCGAGATGACATCTACACATGAACCTAGCTCATGATGCCACTGTTGGTGAACGTCGCATGTGAAACAAAAAATTTCCTGCGCGCACGAAGACCTATCATGGTGATGTCCATCTATGAGAGGGGATTTGGATCTACGTACCCTTGTAGATCGCACAGCAGGAAGCGTTAAGAAACGTGGTTGATGTAGTGGAACGTCCTCACGTCCCTTGATCCACCCCGCGAACCGTCCCACGATCCGTCCCACGATCCGCTCCGATCTAGTGCCGAACGGACGGCACCTCCGCGTTCAGCACACGTATAGCTCGACGATGATCTCGGCCTTCTTGATCCAGCAAGATAGACGGAGAGGTAGATGAGTTCTCCGGCAACGTGACGGCGCTCCGGAGGTTGCTGGTGATATTATTCCAGCAGGGCTCCGCCCGAGCTCCGCAGAAACGCGATCTAGAGGAAAAACCGTGGAGGTATGTGGACGGGTTGTCGTGGCAAAGTTGTCTCAAATCAGCCCTAATACCTCAGTATATATAGGAGGGAGGGGAGGGACCTTGCCTTGAGGCCCAAGGGAGCCCCAAGGGGTCGGCCGAAGGGGGGAGGAGTAATCCTCCTCCAATCCTAGTCCAATTAGGATTGGAAGTTGGAGTCCTTCTCTACTTTCCCTCTTCCCCTTTTTTTCTCTTTGATTTTTCTTCTCTCCTGCGCAAGGCCCCTCTTGGGCTTGCCCACCAGCCCACTAAGGGCTGGTGCGGCACCCCTAAGGTATATGGGCTTCTCCCCCCCCCCCACCCCCGGTGAACATCTGGAACCCATTCGTCACTCCCGATACATTCCCGGTAATGCCAAAAACTTTCCGGTAATCAAATGAGGTCATCCTATATATCACTCTTCGTCTCTGGACCATTCCGGAAACCCTCGTGACGTCCATGATCTCATCTGAGACTCCGAACAACATTCGATAACCAACCATATAACTCAAATACGCATAAAACAACGCCGAACCTTAAGTGTGCAGACCCTGCGGGTTCGAGAACTATGTAGACATGACCCGAGAGGCTCCTCAGTCAATATCCAATTGCGGGACCTTGATGCCCATATTGGATCCTACATATTCTCCGAAGATCTTATCGATTGAACCTCAGTGCCAAGGATTCATATAATCACGTATGTCATTCCCTTTGTCCTTCGGTATGTTACTTGCCCGAGATTCGATCGTCAGTATCCACATACCTATTTCAATCTCGTTTACGGGCAAGTCTCTTCACTCATTCCGTAATACAAGATCCCGTGACTTACACTAACTCACATTGCTTGGAAGGCTTGTGTGTGATGTTGTATTACCGAGTGGGCCCCGAGATACCTCTCCGTCACACGGAGTGACAAATCCCAGTCTTGATCCATACTAACTCAACGGACACCTTCGGAGATACCTGTAGAGCATCTTTATAGTCACCCAGTTACGTTGTGACGTTTGATACACATAAAGCATTCCTCCGGTGCCAGTGAGATCTCATGGTCATAAGAATAAATACTTGACACGCAGAAAACAGTAGCAACAAAATGACACGATCAACATGCTACGTCTATTAGTTTGGGTCTAGTCCATGACATGATTCACCCAATGATGTGATCCAGTTATCAAGCAACAACACCTTGTACATAGTCAGAAGACCCAGACTATCCTTGATCAACTAGCTAGCCAACTAGAGGCTTGATAGGGACAGTATTTTGTCTATGTATCCACACATGTATCTAAGTCTTCATTCAATACAATTATGGCATGGATAATAAACGATTATCTTGATACAGGAATTATAATAACAACTTATTTATCATTGGCTCTAGGGCATAATTCCAACACCTTCTATAGAAACTAGCATGACCAAGGAAACTTCTTATACCTTTGATATCTGTGGGGTATGGCATTTTCTCGATTGCATCAACCTTAGCCTTATCGACTTCAATACCTCTTTCAGAAATTTTATGTCCTAAGACGATGCCTTCATTAACCATAAAGTGGCACTTCTCCCAATTCAAGACAAGATTGGTGTCTTTACATCTCTGCAAGACTCGATCAAGGTTGCTGAGGAAATCATCAAAGGAAGACCCGTAAACGGAGAAGTCATCCATGAAAACCTCAACAATCTTTTCACAATAGTCAGAGAATATAGCCATCATACATCTTTGAAAGGTGGCAGGTGCATTACATAAGCCAAAAGGCATGCGTCTATAAGCAAAGGTACCGAAAGGGAAGGTGAAAGTGGTTTTCTCCTGATCAGATTGTGCAACTGGTATTTGGAAGAAACCAGAATAACCGTCTAGAAAGCAGAAGTGTGTGTGTTTAGACAGTCTTTCTAGCATTTGGTCGATAAAAGGCAAAGGGTAATGATCTTTGCTAGTGGCCTTATTCAATTTCCTAAAATCGATCACCACCCTATAGCCAGTAATAATCCTCTGCGGCATCAATTCATCCTTATCATTAGGGACAACGGTAATACCTCCCTTCTTAGGGACACAATGCACTGGACTCACCCAATCACTATGAGTAATAGGATAGATAATACCCGCTTCTAGGAGCTTTAATATTTCTTTTCTCACTACTTCTTTCATATTAGGATTTAATCTCCTTTGATGATCAGCAACTGCTTTGAAGTCAGGATCAGTTTTAATCTTGTGCTGGCATAGAGTGGGATTAATGCCCTTTAGATCATCAAGAGTATATCCAATAGCAGCATGGTGGATTCTCAGAGTTTTTAGTAACTTCTTTTCTTCATGCTCTGAGAGGCTAGCACTAATTATGACAGGATATATCTCCTTTTCATCAAGATAATCATACTTAAGAGTATCAGGAAACTGTTTAAGCTCGAACACAGGATCACCCTTTGGTGAGGGTGGATCCCCAAGAAGCTCAACAGGCAGATTATTCTTAAGGATAGGATATTGTTCTAAGACAACTATATCTATCTCATCCCTTTCATCCATATGCATATCATTTTCATGCTCAAGCAAGTATTGCTCTAAGGGATCAGTAGGAGGCACGACAATAGAAGCTAAGGCAATAGTTTCATCCTTATTAAGCAACTCTTTTTCATGAGGTTGTCTACCGAACTTCGAGAAATTGAACTCATGTGACACACCTGCAACGCCAACAATGATAGTTTGCTTCTCACAATCAATATGAGCATTGACGGTATTGAGAAAAGGTCTACCAAATATGATGGGACAAAAGCTATCCTGTGCGGTAGCAAGAACGAGGAAATTAGCAGGATATTTCATTTTACCACACAAGACTTCAACATCCCTAACAATTCCCACAGGGCAGATAGTATCTATATTGGCAAGCTGAATAGTGACATCAATAGGCTCTATCTCAACAAGTGCAATCTCGTCTTTAATTTCATCGTATAAGGATTGAGGTATTGCACTAACACTAGCACCCACGTCACATAAACCATGATAGCAATGATCTCCTATCTTAACAGAAACAACAGACGTGCCAACAACAGGTCTATGTTTGTCTCTAGCATGAGGTTTAGCAATTCTAGCAGCATCTTCACAGAAGTAAATATTATGTCCCTCAACATCGTTGGACAGAAGATCTTTGATAATAGCAATGCTAGGTTCAACTCTAATTTGCTCAGGGGGTGTAGGTGTTCTAGTGTATCCTCTACGTATCAAAGTTGAAGCTTTAGAATGATCCTTTATCCTAACAGGGAAAGGTGGTTTCTCAATGTAAGCACTGGGAACAAGAGGATCATTATAGGCAATGACTCTCTCTCTTCAACTGGATTGGATTTAACTACATTGACTTCTAAAGGAGGATGATATTTAAACCACTTCTCTTTGGGGAGATCAATATGAGCAGCAAATGATTCACACAATGAAGCTACTATCTCAGAGTCAAGTCCATACTTAGCACTAAAGTCACAAAAAAGTATTTGTCTCAACAAAGGATTTAACGCAATCAAACTGGAAATTCATACCTGACTCCTTACCTTCTTCAAGCTCCCAATCTTCAGAGTTGCGTTTAATTCTCTCCAATAAATTCCATTTGAAGTCAATATCTCTCTTCATAAAAGAACCGGTACAAGAAGTATCAAGCATGGTGCGATCATCATGAGAAAGCGGAGCATAGAAGTTCCGAATGATAATTTCTCTCGAGAGCTCATGATTGGGGCATGAATATAACATTGATTTAAGCCTCCCCCAAGCTTGAGCGATGCTTTCTCTGTCACGAGGCCAAAAATTATAAATATAATTCCGATCACGATGTACTAAATGCATAGGATAAAACTTTTGATGAAATTCCAATTTCTATCGATTGTAGTCCCATGGTCCAGTATCATCACATAGCCTATACCGTGTCAACGCCTTATCCTTCAAAGATAAAGGAAAGACCTTCTTCTTGACCTCATCCTCGGGCAAACCTGCAAGCTTAAATAAACCACAAACTTTATCTACATATATTAGATGCATGTCTGGATGTGATGTTCCATCTCCTGTAAAAGGATTAGCCAGCAGTTTCTCAAGCATACCCGAAGGAAATTCAAAGAAAATATTTTCAGTACGTGCAGCAGGTTGAGGAGCAACTATTTGTGCTTCCATTCGAGGTGAAGATACCCCGAACAAACGCCTGAAAGGATTAGTATCCATAGTGACAGGTGACAAATTTTAGCACACTATATGAATGTTTCCTTACCAAGTTCCACTTACCAAAGGCTCTTCACTCCCCAGAAACGGTGCCAGAAAAGAGTCTTGATGACCCACAAGTATAGGGGATCAATCATAGTCCTTTCGATAAGTAAGAGTGTCGAACCCAACGAGGAGAAGAAGGATCTGACATGTGGTTTTCAGGAAGGAAATATCTGCAAGCACTCAAATTATCGGTAACAAGTGATTGTGTGGTGAGATAATTTGTAGCAAGCAACAAGTAACAAAAGTAGCAACAGTGCAGCAAGGTGGCCCAATCCCTTTTGTAGATAGGGACAAGCCTGAACAAAGTCTTATAGGAGGAAAAATGCTCCCGGGGACACACGGGAATTTCTGTCATGCTAGTTTTCATCATGTTCATATGATTCGCGTTCGTTACTTTGATAGTTTGATATGTGGGTGGACCGGCGCTTGGGTGCTGCCCTTAATTGGACAAGCATCCCACTTATGATTAACCCCTCTCGCAAGCATCCGTAACTATGAAAGAAGAATTACGACAAAGTCTAACCATAGCATTAAACTAGTGGATCCAAATCAGCCCCTTACGAAGCAACACATAAACTAGGATTTAAGCTTCTGTCACTCTAGCAACCCATCATCTACTTACTACTTCCCAATGCCTTCCTCTAGGCCCAAATAATGGTGAAGTGTTATGTAGTCGACGTTCACATAACACCACTAGAGGAAAAACAACATACAACACATCAAAATATCGAACGAATACCAAATTCACATGACTACTATTAGCATGACTTATCCCATGTCCTCAGGAACAAAAGTAACTACTCACAAAGCATAATCATATTCATGACCAGAGAAGTAATGAGTAGCATCAAGGATCTGAACATAAACTCTTCCACCAAATAATCCAACTAGCATCAACTACAAAGAGTAATCAACACTACTAGCAACCTTACAAGTACCAATCGGAGTCGCGAGACGGAGATTGGTTACAAGTGATGAACTAGGGTTTGGAGATGAGATGGTGCTGATGAAGATGTTGATGGTGACGAGTCCCCTCCGATGAGAGGAGTGTTGGTGATGACGATGGCGACGATTTCCCCCTCCGGGAGGGAAGTTTCCCCAGCAGGATCGTCCTACATGAGCTCTAGGTTGGTTCTGCTCAAGTTCCGCCTCGTGGCGGCGACAAATCCACGAAAAAGCTCCTCCTCGATTTTTTTTCCGGATGAAACCCTTCGTATAGCAGAAGAGGGGGGCTAGTGGGCCAGCAGGCTGCCCACAAGCTCCCTAGGCGCGGCCAGGGGGGTGGCCGCGCCTAGCAGGCTTGTGGCCACCTGCTCGCGCCCCTCTGGCGCTTATTCAGCCTAGTATTTTTTATCAATCTGGAAAAAATCCTCGTTGATTTTTACGGCGTTTGGAGTTGCGCAGAATAGGTATCTCAAACTTGCTCCACTTTCAGGCCAGAATTCCATCTGCCGGGATTCTCCATCTTCATGTAAACCTATCAAAATAAGAGAGAAAAGGCATAAGTATTGTACTGCGAAGTGAAATAATAGCCCAAAAAGCAATAAATATCAACATGAAAATATGATGCAAAATGGACGTATCAGCCACCACCTGTTCTTCCTCTGGAGGACAGATCTGGAGTCCGTTCAGGGCTCCGGAGAGGGGAGATCGTCGCCATCGTCATCACCAACCTTCCTTCATCGCCAATTCCATGATGCTCTTCACCGTTCCTAAGTAATATTATCATAGGCTTGCTGGACGGTGATGGGTTGGATGAGATCTATCATGTAATCGAGTTAGTTTTGATGGGGATTGATCCCTAGTATCCACTATGTTCTGAGATTGATGTTGCTACTACTTTTCCATGCTTAATGCTTGTCACTAGGGCCCAAGTGCCATGATTTAAGATCTGAACCTATTATGTTCTCGCCAATATATGTGTGTTCTTGATCCTATCTTGCAAGTTGCAGTCACCTACTATGTGTTATGACCTGGCAACCCCAGGGTGACAATAGACGGAACCACTCCCGGAGATGACCATAGTATGAGGAGTTCATGTATTCACTAAGTGCTAATGCTTCGTTCAGGTTCTCCATTAAAAGGAGAACCTTAATATCCCGTAGTTTCCATTAGGACCCCGCTGCCACGGGAGGGATGGACAATAGATGTCATGCAAGTTATTTTCCCTAAGCATGTATGACTACATACGGAATACATGCCTACATTACATTGATGAACTGGAGCTAGTTACTTATCTCCCCATGTGAGAACTGTTGCATGATGAATGTCATCCGGCATAATTATCCATCACCGATCCAATGCCTACGAGTTTTTCCTACTGGTCCTTGCTATGTTACTTTGCCGCTACTGCTGTCACTGCTACTACTGTTACTCTATCGCTACTGCTTCACTTCTACTATTACCGTTGCTACTGTTGCTATCACTACTTCGCTACTGATACTTTGCTGCAGATACTAAGTCTTTCAGGTGTGGTTGAATTGACAACTCAACTGCTAATACTCGAGAATATTCTTTGGCTTCCCCTTGTGTCGAATCAACAAATTTGGGTTGAATACTCTACCCTCGAAAACTGTTGCGATCCCCTATACTTGTGGGTTATCAGGGATTCGAACCATACCCTAACTTGGCAGTGGTCCGGCTACGCGGTGGGGAATCCGTCCGCGGAGGCGTTTCCCAGCGGCGGAGACGCACGGGGACTCAAGGGCGACGACCAGGGGTCCAGAGGGAGCGTAGGGTATTGGGACAAAACTGCTTTGACGAAGTGAAATCAAAGATTCGGTCCGCTAGAATATATAGCCATTCGCTATCGGTGTCACCGAGTTCCTTTACTGTCAGCTGACAGGGAAACTCCGTGGAACGGAGTTTGTGATTCCGGTGGTACCGAGATTGAAAACCTAGATCAACTCTCGAATTCGGTGGAACTGAGTTTGTGAAGTTGGTTTCACCGTGTTCATTCACAGAGGGGTTGAGGTCATCCATTGACGATACGGAACTCCGAGTGCACCTTCACACAGAGGGATCGACAAGTGCTTGTTCAAGTTTTGTGATGAAGTATGAATAGAACTTGATATGAGATAGCATAGATAGCTAGAGAAGGGTCCTAGGCATTCTTGTCCATCCAATTGGCAAAAGATAAATCAAGAACGAAATAACAACAATTGGAAGTCCTCAAATGATCAAACACATGCAGACCAACATGCTCACACAATAAGGATGATATAGAAAAACATGGTGAACATGCACAAACATCCTAGCAGCTATCAAGCACTTGGGTGATGACAAAGTCATCTATATATGAGTATATTGACATAGGAGCCAAGTAAGGTTACTTGATCATAGGTCATACTCATCCTTAAGCACAAGTGGGGTTACCACTTTTACATAAGCATTAATGTGTTCATATACTTAGGAGATGCTTTTACTCAAGTCTTAGAGTAAAGCTCCCCCTTGATATGACATCCCCACTGCTACCTCTTGAGCTTGTGTTGGTTTTTCCCTTGAAGAGGAAAGGGTGATGCAACACAGGAGCTGTAAGTATTTCCCTCAGTTTGAGAACCAAGGTATCAATCTAGTAGGAGTATCAAGATGAGGCACCAATGTACCTGCGCAAAAACAAACAAACTTGCAGCCAACGCTATAAAGGGGTTGTCAATCCCTTCACGATTATTTGCAAGGTGAGATCTGAAGGTGAAAAGTGCAACAAAGTTATTGTGTAGATCTGAAAATATGATGTGAAGTAGACCCGGGGGCCATATTGTTCACAAGAGGATTCTCTCATGATAGCCAGTATTACGGTGGGTGAACGAATTGTTGGGGAACGTCGCATGGGAAACAAAAAATTTCCTACGCGCACGAAGACCTATCATGGTGATGTCCATCTACGAGAGGGGATGAGTGATCTACGTACCCTTGTAGACCGTACAACAGAAGCGTTAGTGAACGCGGTTGATGTAGTGGAACGTCCTCACGTCCCTCGACCCGCCCCGCGAACTATCCCGCGATCAATCCCACGATCTAGTGCCGAACGGACGGCACCTCCGCGTTCAGCACACGTACAGCTCGACGATGATCTCGGCCTTCTTGATCCAGCAAGAGAGACGGAGAGGTAGAAGAGTTCTCCGGCAGCGTGACGGCGCTCCGGAGGTTGGTGATGATCTCGTCTCAGCAGGGCTCCGCCCGAGCTCCGCAAAAACGCGATCTAGAGGAAAAACCGTGGAGGTATGTGGTCGGGCTGCCGTGGAAAAGTCGTCTCAAATCAGCCCTAAAACCTCCGTATATATAGGTGGGAGAGGGGGGACCTTGCCTTGGAGCTCAAGGAACCCCAAGGGGGTCGGCCGAGCCAAAGGGGGGAAGGACTCCCCCCCAAACCGAGTCCTACTTGGTTTGGTGGGTGGAGTCCTTCTTTCCTTTCCCACCTCCTCCTTTTTTTTCTTTTCTCTTTGATTTTTCTTCCAATGCGCATAGGGCCCTTTTGGGCTGTCCCACCAGCCCACTAAGGGCTGGTGCGCCACCCTCAAGGCCTATGGGCTTCCCCGGGGTGGGTTCCCCCCCCCCCCCCCCCCCGGTGAACTCCCGGAACCCATTCGTCATTCCCGGTACATTCCCAGTAACTCCGCAAACCTTCCGGTAATCAAATGAGGTCATCCTATATATCAAACTTCATTTCCGGACCATTCCGGAAACCCTCGTGACGTCCGTGATCTCATCCGGGACTCCGAACAACATTCGGTAACCAACCATATAACTCAAATACGCATAAAACAACGTCGAACCTTAAGTGTGCAGACCCTGCGGGTTCGAGAACTATGTAGACATGACCCGAGAGACTCCTCGGTCAATATCCAATAGCGGGACCTGGATGCCCATATTGGATCCTACATATTCTACGAAGATCTTATCGTTTGAACCTCAGTGCCAAGGATTCATATAATCTCGTATGTCATTCCCTTTGTCCTTCGGTATGTTACTTGCCCGAGATTCGATCGTCAGTATCCGCATACCTATTTCAATCTCGTTTACCGGCAAGTCTCGTTACTCGTTCCGTAATACAAGATCCCGCAACTTACACTAAGTTACATTGCTTGCAAGGCTTGTGTGTGATGTTGTATTACCGAGTGGGCCCCGAGATACCTCTCCGTCACACGGAGTGACAAATCCCAGTCTTGATCCATACTAACTCAACGAACACCTTCGGAGATACTTGTAGAGCATCTTTATAGTCACCCAGTTACGTTGCGATGTTTGATACACACAAAGTATTCCTCCGGTGTTAGTGAGTTATATGATCTCATGGTCATAGGAACAAATACTTGACACGCAGAAAACAGTAGCAACAAAATGACACGATCAACATGCTACGTCTATTAGTTTGGGTCTAGTCCATCACGTGATTCTCCTAATGTCGTGATCCAGTTATCAAGCAACAACACCTTGTTCATAATCAGAAGACACTGACTATCTTTGATGAACTGGCTAGCCAACTAGAGGCTTGCTAGGGACAGTGTTTTGTCTATGTATCTCCACATGTAAATCAGTCTTCATTCAATACAATTATAGCATGGATAATAAACGATTATCTTGATACAGAATTATAATAATAACTATATTTATTATTGCCTCTAGGGAATAATTCCAACAGTCTCCCACTTGCACTAGAGTCAATAATCTAGCCCTCACATCATCATGTGAATTACATTGTAATAAATCTAACACCCATACAGTTCTGGTGTTGATCATGCTTTGGCCGTGGAAGAGGTTTAGTCAGCGGGTCTGCTACATTCAGATCCGTGTGCACTTTGCATATATTTACGTCCTCTCCTTCGACGTAGTCGCGGATGAGGTTGAAGCGTCGTTTGATGTGTCTGGACTTCTTGTGAAACCGTGGTTCCTTTGCTAAGGCAATGGCACCCGTGTTATCAGAGAACAAGGTTATTGGATTCAGTGCGCTTGGCACCACTCCAAGATCCGTCATGAACTGCTTCATCCAGACACCCTCCTTAGCCGCCTCCGAGGCAGCCATGTACTCCGCTTCACATGTAGAATCTGCTATGACGCTTTGCTTGGAACTGCACCAGCTTACCGCACCCCCATTAAGAATAAATACGTATCCGGTTTGCGACTTAGAGTCGTCCGGATCTGTGTGAAAGCTTGCATCGACGTAACCTTTTACGGCGAGCTCTTCGTCACCTCCATACACGAGAAACATCTCCTTAGTCCTTTTCAGGTACTTCAGGATATTCTTGACCGCTGTCCAGTGATCCACTCCTGGATTACTCTGGAACCTACCTGCCATACTTATGGCCAGGTGTCACATCCCTAAACCTTAAGCTAGATAGCATTGTGCTCATGTCTTCTTTGCATTTGCATCCAAGAAGTTCCAACAAAAACAACAAAGTGGCAAAGGAAAAACTCTAAACCCTAGCCACCATCTCAATTAAAGGAAAATTCAACTAGTTCAAAATCAATCAACTAATCCAAGGTGTTCTTCCAGAATCGTTTAGTGGTTCCTAAGAACCCACATCTAAGGCAGTTAATCCTTGAAGAGGCTCATGATTCCCCTCTCACCATTCATCCCGGTAGTACTAAGATGTATCAGGACCTACGCCAGAGGTTCTGGTGGACTAGGATGAAGAGAAAAATTGCTGAGTTCGTTGCTAACTGTGACATTTGTCGTCGAGTTAAGGCAGAACATCAAAGGCCTGCTCGCACCCTTCAACCTTTAGCTATTCCTGAATGGAAATGGGATAAAGTTAGCATGGATTTCATTACCGGATTTCCCAAGACCAAGAAAGGAAATAATGCTATCTTTGTGGTCATTGACCGTCTTTCCAAAGTGGCTCATTTTCTTCCTGTTCGCGAGAGTATAACAGCTAGCCAGCTAGCAGAGTTATATATCTCTCGAATAGTGTCTCTTCATGGTGTTCCCCTGGAGATTAACTTGGACCGTGGAAGTATCTTTACTTCTCGCTTCTGGGAAAGTTTTCAGAATGCCATGGGGACTCACTTATCTTTTAGCACTGCTTTCCATCCCCAATCAAGTGGTCAAGTAGAAAGAGTGAATCAAATTCTAGAAGATATGCTCCGAGCTTGTGTTATATCGTTCGGTATGAATTGGGAGAAGTGTCTTCCATTCGTCGAATTCGCTTATAACAATAGTTATCAATCAAGCTTGGGCAAAGCCCCTTTTGAAGTTCTCTATGGACGAAGATGTCGAACACCTCTTAATTGGTCAGAAACCGGAGAGAGGCAACTCTTTGGTCCGGACATGATCCAGGATGCAGAAGAGCAGGTTCGCATTATTCGTGAAAAGTTGAAAACAGCCCAGTCTCGTCAAAAGAGCCAATATGATCGTCATCATAAGGCTGCGACCTTTGAAGTTGACGAGAAGGCTTACCTTCGGGTTACACCTTTGAGGGGTACCCATCGATTCGGTATCAAGGGCAAATTGGCTCCTCGTTACATTGGACCTTTTCGCATTCTTGCCAAACGAGGAGAAGTTGCCTACCAGTTGGAACTTCCTCCGCATCTTTCCAAAGTTCATGATGTTTTCCACGTCTCGCAACTCAGGCGTTGCTTTTCGAACCCTATCCGTGAAGTGGACCACGAAACGCTTGATCTCCAAGATAACCTTTCTTACCGAGAATACCCCGTGCGTATTCTTGATCAAGCTGAGCGTACCACTCGACGTCGAAATCTCAAGTTTCTTAAAGTTCAATGGTCAAATCATTCTGAAAAGGAGGCAACTTGGGAAAGAGAGGATCGTCTCCGACTTGAATATCCTGCATTATTCCCGACGACTTCTAAATCTCGGGACGAGATTCTTTTGAGTGGGGGTGAGTTGTCACATCCCTAAACCTTAAGCTAGATAGCATTGTGCTCATGTCTTCTTTGCATTTGCATCCAAGAAGTTCCAACAAAAACAACAAAGTGGCAAAGGAAAAACTCTAAACCCTAGCCACCATCTCAATTAAAGGAAAATTCAACTAGTTCAAAATCAATGAACCCAAAATGGCCTCAAGAAATGTTCAAACTTTCTGATAAATCATGAAAGTAAATGAGCATTAGAGAAAACTATTTTCTTGACACTTTAAGCATTTTTAATAAATGCAAAAGCCACTGGTTTCAAATTTAAAATTTTGAAATCAGAAACTATAATTTTCCAAAAATGTTGAAAGTCTTGGAAATGAGTGGGGTTATTATAACAAATATTTCAGGAGGTCTAAAATAGTTTCCACTTTTTGTTTTGGAGCTGAAATAAATAGCAAAGCAATAAATAGCAAAACAGAAAAACAGAAAAGGAGAAAATAGAGAAAATCTTACCTCACGCCCAAGCCAGGCCCAGCCCATCTCGCCGCTCGTCCCCTTCCCCGCGCCAGTAGGCAGCAGGAGGTGGCCGCCGCCTCCTCCGGCGCGGCCACGCACCTGCGTGCCTACCTGGCCGCCGGTTCGCGCTGGCGACGACGGGGATAAGCTCCCCAGAGCCTCCCCTATCCATTCCCCGCCTCGGTTCTTCCCCTCCGCCCGGATCCCCTCCTTCTCCCTGTTGCCGCCATTAGAGCCGAGCTCAAGCTCGAGCTGGCCGTGCCCCTGGCCATAGGATCTCCTCCGCGAGCACGCCATTAGCTCCGCCTCGTCGCCCTGGTCGTCTCTGCAGAAGCCGAAGTCCCCTCGAGCCCTGCAACGCCCGCAACGCCGTCGTCTTCTTCCTCCGGCCGTCGGACATCTCCCGTCGATTCGTACCCCAGGCCTTCCCCGAGCCGTCTGAGCTCTTCTCTGCACTCCCTGTGAGCATGTGGTGGTTTCCCCTAAGCTTTCCCCATCGATCCCCTCCTCTAGCCTTAGTTTCACCGGAGCCCAACGAGCACCGCCGCTGCCGCTCGTCGCCGGTAGCCCTCCGATGTCCAGCTCGTCCTCCCGTGAGCACCAGAAGCTCCAGGACGACGCGTAGATGCCGTAGCAGCTAAGAACTAAGCGCGGATCCCTCTGATTCAAAGCCCCCGACGACGCCCGAGCTTCGGCCGCCGCTCCGGCTCGTCGCCGACGCCTCTTCCGGCGACCCTAGCCTCCCCAGTTAGTCCTGCCAGATCGGCCACTTCGCGAGCTTGCTTTAGCTGCCAACCGCGTGCGTTTTCGTGCGGAGCAGCGCTGTCTAGGTCGCCTCCGGCGAGCCCTCCGCCGCGGGTTTGGTCGCCGGCGACCACCCTCCGGTGGCCGTCAACGTGGCCGGCCATTAGGGCCTAATCGCCCTCCTCTGAGTCGCTGACAGAGGGCCCCACGCCTGGTCAAACCCCAATTAGGGGCTGGTCAGCGCGGGATTAGTCCCAGAGAGGCTGACCAGTGGGGCCCCCGTGTCAGGTTTGACCTGCACAGGTCGGCTGACCTGCTGACGTCAGCCTGATGCAATAAATGGAATTTCCAGTATAAAAATAATTCAGGAAATTGCTAAAAACTGCAAAAATCATAGAAATTAATCTGTAACTCCAGTGATAATAATTTATATATGAAAAAGTATCAGAAAAATTCAAGGATTCTGATTATGCTATTTTCAGCTATGTTTGAAAAAGTTACAGAACCCTAAATTGTGAAATAAGGAATAATTCAATTCTTTAATCACTTTATAAATGGAATTTGCAAAGATATCCAAATTTCATTATAAATGCAATGATCACACACTGCCCTAGATATAAACCAGTACCATAACATGACATTTCATGCATGTTAACATTAGGTTGATCTGATCATCAGGTCGAATCAATTAAACCGGTATCCGAAAATACCCGTTTGAATTGCTATTCGAATGTGATTCAAATCAACTCTAAACCTAAAACATCTTGATTATAATAACTTATCACTTTGCATTCTCATGCCATGCTCATGCATCATTTTGATTGCATATGATTGTTATTGAATGTTGCCGTTCATTTCGGTAGGCTCCGCACCCCCGGATTCCACCGAATATCCGTCCGACGGATATCGTTCCTCCTCTGAGCAACAAGGCAAGCACCCCTTTTGATCATCCCGATAACACCTATGTTCTTGCTCCTGCACCTATTTAATGCATTAGGATCAAATGCTTCAACTGCTTTTGCCACGATAGTTGGACCCACTTCCTTTGCATGACTTAACCTTGTCACAGTAAATAGCCGAACCTTGCAACCTAGCATACCTGGTAGTTGCTTGAGCTATGATGTGCCTTATCCTGCTATGCATGCTATGCTTAGAGTTGTGTATGGTCTGTCATCTGGGAGATGAACAGAAATGTGGAATGTGCTCGGTAAGCAAAGGTCGTGTGTTAAACTTGATTTGGTAAAGGTACCGGTGAAAGGCTGTGTAGGAGTACATGGCGGGTTGTTTCATTGGAACCGTCCTTAGGAACTGAGTTCCGTGTATGTAATCCAAGACTAGATACTACCACATGCTGGGCCCTGAAATATGACCCCGCTCGGCCTATTAATCGCGTAGTACTCGGTCCAGGAGTTGCAAGTAGTTTCTGGTGTTTATAGTGATGCTGGAGGCCGTGCATGGTGCTGACCTGAGAGGTGGACCGTGATGCGGTAGGCAGTGGCACGGTGTACCAAGTGGCACCCGGATGGTGGGCTTGGGAACCCTGCGCACATCGTTTGAGGCCGTGGCGGAAACCTCGGCCGGACATCCGTACGGGTTACTCTCAGATAGGCGATAAACCTGGACTAGGTACTAGTGTGGTTAACGGTCGTGGCCGACTCCCTCGCTGGGCTTCCGCTTGAAGGTTGCCGAGGTGCATGACGTGCACATCGCGATAAGTGGCGGGAGCGTGTGTGATGAAGTACACCCCTGCAGGATTATGATCTATTCAAATAGCCGTGTCCGCGGATATGGACTACTTGGAGACATATGTTGTTCATAGATAACTTCAATGGCTACTCCTAAAATTGTCAAGATAAGCGTGAGTGTCGTGGACGGCATTTCCGTATGGATATGGAATGATTCCACGATGGTGTATTGTTGTGGTGTTAGTGGACTCGTGTGCGAGAAATCAAGTTGTCAAAACTAATTTCAAAAGCAAGTTGTCTAGCCACGAGTCAAATGCTGGCTTTCCGCTTGAAACCCCACAATACCTTCTTGATACCTTACATGAGTAGTTAGCCATCCTAAAGTCTTGCTGAGTACCTTCGTACTCATGTTTGCTTAATAATGTTGCAGAGGTTGCTAATGACCCTAATGGAGGGTTCTTCGTAGACATCAACGACGACGAGTAGCTGGTGTCCCAGCTACGATCTGGCCCTACGTCGGCTCTGTAGTATAGTCAGGCCATGTGCCTTCTAGTTGCTCTGTCTGTACCCAGACAGTTTATAACTCTTCCGCTGGCTTGTATTGTGTGACTGATATTATGGGTCGTGAGACCCTTAATGTGTAATAATATGTGTGTGGCTCTTCCGAGCCTCTTAAATAAAGCTTGTATGTTTATGGTTACGTTGTGATGCCATCGATGTATCTATACATATCAGTATGCCATGCGTACGTGTGTCTTACTTGATATGTATGGGGTTCGAATACCTAGTCGTGAACTTTAGTAGCACTCCTTACAAGGAAATGCCCCTTTGTGATCCAACGAGCCTTGGTAGTTCGCTACTGCTCCGGACGCATTGGTTGACCGGCATGTGTCCTTCTTGGCTGTTATGTCTGTCCCCTTTGGGGAAATGTCACGCGACGTAATGGAGTCCTTGTAGCTTGCTACGACTCGTCTACGTTCGTTGATGACCGACACCTGCTTTGTTGGGTCATGTATGCCTGTCCTTGTGCGGAACTGCCACTTTGGTTTATGACTAGACATGTCGATCCGGGTTCTTTGACATTGGAATGCTAGCGACACTATCGCATACGTGAGTCAAAAGACGCAAACGGTCCCGGCTAAGGTAAGGCTGCAGCCGTGGAGTTAACCGTGCGTGAGACCACAAAGAGATGCGATGTGTTACAGGCTGGATTCCTATGGCTTAGGATCGGGGTCCCGACAGCGTTGGTATCAGAGCCTGACTGACTGTAGGATTACTAAGCCAAACTGGTCGAAGTTGAGTCTAGAATTGCTTTAGTTATATATAAGGGAATTGTTTGTGGAAGGGAACGTAACACTCTTGTTCTCTTCTCAAGGTATTCTATTCTGGTCATCCTCGTCTTTTCTGCGGGAATTAAGGACTAGGTTACTCATCTTCTCCTAGGCTCGGATTTTGATCGGTAGATTATAGGACTAAGGGTCGAGATATATTGGGTTTCTTTTATTCCTAGGAGTTAGGAAGTAAGTTTGATGATCAGAGAGTTGAACTTGATAGTTGAGTGGTGACGCTATTTCATTTTGGGTTGTCTCAGAATTTGCTTTTGAGCATTTACAGCCGTTATGCTGCCCAAATTTGCATTCAGAGCTCTAATGCTTTTTGCATTACTCTCTATTTACAGATGCCTGGCCGTCCTTCTCGTCAGGTGGTACGTCTGACCAGGTGCATTGATGTACCGGGTCATACGGCCATGCTGGTCAGGATGATGTCGGTATGCGGTTACCGCTGGTACCCCGAGTACACAGTGGAGGAACAGTACCAAGACTTCAACCAGAGCCAGTACATCTGCACTGTTAGGGTATTTCCAGACTACCCTGGAGCGGAGAAGCCAATCCATTGGTCCTATGGGTTGGGAGTCACTGTTGACATGGCAGTACAAGATGCTGCCTATTCAATGCTGACTATTATGAGAGCGAGACATGCACTGCTGCAGAATTCAGAGTTCTGCTATGTTCCGGCCTCTCAGCCTGGTGAAGAGGGATACCTCAGTGGAGTCTATTTTGATTCTTCTATGGAGGATCCACTTCTGCAGTCCACTGTTGAGATGCTAGAGAACAGAGATAGGGATGCTCGTGCTCTCCGCATGGAGCTTTACGCTACCCGTGCCCGCCTGTGGACAGCTTTGACGCAGCTGGCACCGGTAGTCCAGACAGGGTATGGAGAGATGGAGATGCTGAACCCTGTTAGGACCCATCTTCCGGCCCACGTTGACTGGCCAGCTATAGGAGGAGTCACACCTCTTCGGGGACCCCTCTTACCACCAGTCAGGGGACCAAGGCCACATCCGTGTCCTTATGGATCCCAGGAATCTCAGGCTAGAGTGTTTCCTGATCCGCAGGTTGAGCTTCCAGGTCATGGAGGTAATCTCTATGAGATGTTCTATGCGGATGCCTGAGCTGTGAGCGGAAGGATAGTATGGTAGTAGCCGTACGTTCACAGTCCTGTGTGACTTGTGGAGTATGGTAGTAATGTGAAACGAATTCCGGACGCCTAGATAAATAATGAATAGGAAGCTTGTAAGCCTCTGATGAGTAGTTCCACCATTTCAGTAGTTTGCTCTTCGAGTAAGTTTGTACTGAACTATGTAAGGGTGTGTATGAACCATGGTGTATATATAGCAGTTGCTTCTTACCATGTTGTTCGGATATTCATTTCCGCATTCCGTGTGTTCAGTACATTCTTAATCCATAGTTAGTATTGATATGATATTGGTCTAAGCTATGAGTTGTTTGTCGGGATGGTGTTCACCAGGTTGAACCGTGCCCCTGCTCATGAGCAAGGTGAGGGTAGTCAAGCGTCGCAGGAAGACCTGCCTCACCCACCTTCTCTGGTAGAAGTGATGCTTGAGGCAGAAAGAAACAAAAGGGAGACCAACCGACTGCTAGAGCGTATTCAGCAGAATACGGCTCGACAGCCTAGGAATGCTGCAGTGTCCCTTAATGATTTTGTGAAGCTGAATCCTCCAAAGTTTCATCATTCCGTCGATCCCCTCGACGCTGATGACTGGTTGTGCAGCATTTCACGCAAGATTCGCTCTGCGAATGTGTCTGAGGCTGACAAGGTGACCTTTGCGACGTATTTCCTGGAGGGACCCGCAAATCTGTGGTGGGAGAATTTTGAAGCTATGCGTCCCGCTGAACCAGTGGCCACATGGGCAGACTTCAGTGCAGCTTTTCGTCTGCACCACATCCCAGAGGGTCTGATGGACAGAAAGAGAGAGGAGTTCTGTGCCTTCACTCAGGGCAAGTTGTCTGTGGATGCCTATAGCCGCGAGTTCGGTAACCTCGCCCGCTATGCAACAGAGGAGGTGTCTACTGACGCCAAGAAGCAAGCAAGATTTCGTAAGGGTCTGAGCCCTGAGCTCCGTCGAGATCTGCACCTCCATGAGTGTGCAAGCTTTCAAGCCCTGGTCAACAAAGCAATCAGTGCGGAGACTGGTCATACTGACTTCGAAGCCACAAGGAAGCACTCCCGTGACTTTGGCTCGTCTTCTGGTTCCGCGTTTCCAAAACGCAGGCTGTGGGTTCCAAACAGTTCTCTGCCGCCAAGATACACTCCGAGGCCATCCTATGTGGTGCCTCAGACGAATCAGGCCAACCCTCGAGCAAAAGCTTATGGTGGTCCAGCTGGTAATGCTGCACCACGTGCCAACCAGGTGATATGCTACAAGTGTGGAGAACCAGGGCATTATTCCCGTGAGTGTCCTCAGAATGTGGGTGCCAAGCAACCCGGAAAGTCTGTCGGGCTGGCCAAGTCGGGCAAGGCGATTTATGTGAAGCCAACTCCTGCACGTGGCCGTGTGAACTATGTGTCAGCAGAAGAAGCTGCAGAGGATCCCGACGTCATGCTGGGTACGCTTCCTGTTAATCATCACCCAGCGTCCATTCTCTTTGACACTGGGTCTTCTCATTCCTTCATTTCAGAAAGTTATGCACAGTTGCATAACATGTCATTTTGTGATATGCCAATCCCATTGGTTGTCCAAACCCCTGGTAGTAAATGGCAAACCTCTAGGATAACCTATGACAATGAAATTCTAGTAGACAGGCTAGTTTTTCTAGCCTCATTGATAGCGTTGAAATCTTCGGATATTAATATCATCTTCGGCATGGACTGGATGTCAGCTCACTATGCCAAGATTGATACTCGCTCTAGAAATGTCCAGCTTACCCCTCCCTCGGGTGAGATAGTAAATGTCTCTACTCGAGTTGTCAAATGCCAGCTCTATTCCCTAAATGCCAACCCTCTTCCGGAACTTGAAGACATTACGGTAGTCCGTGACTTCCCGGATGTTTTTCCAGAGGAACTGCCAGGAATTCCACCTGACAGAGATGTAGAGTTTGTGATAGATCTTGTTCCGGGAACTGTCCCAATAGCCAGAAGACCTTATAAGATGGCACCCCTGGAGCTAGCCGAACTTAAAAAGCAATTGGATGAGGCCTTGAACAAGGGTTTCATTCGTCCTAGCTCTTCTCCTTGGGCTTGTCCCGTCCTCTTCGTCAAGAAGAAAGACGGAACGGATCGGATGGTTGTAGATTACCGACCAATTAACCTGGTCACCATAAAGAACAAGTATCCGCTCCCCAGGATCAATGACCTGTACGATCAGCTCGCTGGATCCTCAGTCTTCTCCAAAATGGATTTGAGGTTGGGATACCATCAAATCAAGATTAAGAACGGGGACATTCCAAAAACGGCCTTTGTTACTCGTTATGGCCAATATGAGTACACCGTTATGTCCTTCGGTTTAACCAATGCCCCAGCCACCTTCTCTCGGCTGATGAATTCAATCTTTATGGAGTATTTGGATAAATTCGTCGTAGTATACCTCGATGATATTCTCATCTACTCCAAGAATGAACAAGAACATGCCGAGCATCTAAGGCTGGTATTGATGAAACTTCGAGAGCATCGCCTTTATGCCAAATTTTCAAAATGTGAATTCTGGTTACCAGAAGTGACCTATCTAGGCCACGTAATCTCTGGTAAGGGTATTGCTGTCAATCCCGAGAGAGTTCAAGCTGTCCTTGATTGGACTCAACCTGAATCGGTTAAGCAAGTTAGGAGTTTTCTTGGTCTAGCGAGCTATTGTCGCCGCTTCGTCGAGAATTTCTCCAAGGTTGCAAAGCCTCTGACTGAACTCCTCAAGAAGGATAAAAAGTTCGAGTGGACACCACAGTGTGAGCATAGTTTTCAGGAACTAAAAAGACGCCTGACCTCCGCACCTGTGTTGCTACCACCAGATTTTTCTAAGGACTTTGTTATCTATTGCGACGCCTCGCGACAAGGATTAGGTTGCATTCTCATGCAAGATCGTCATGTGATCGCATACGCATCTCGACAGTTGCGTCCACATGAGGATAATTATCCCACACATGACCTTGATCTTGCAGCTGTGGTCCATGCACTAAAAACCTGGCGACATTACCTTCTGGGTAATCGTTGCGAAATATTCACTGATCACCAAAGTTTGAAATATATCTTCACCCAGCCGGATTTGAATCTCAGGCAAAGACGGTGGGTTGAGTTGATCTCGGATTACGACTTAGGGATAACTTACACCCCGGGGAAGGCCAATGTTATGGCCGATGCGCTAAGTCGTAAATCTTATTGTAACAATTTGATGCTACAACAAGGTCAACCACTTCTCCATGAGGACTTTCGGAAGTTGAATCTTCATATCGTTCCTCAAGGATTCCTTTCTACCCTGGTGGCGAAGCCTACTCTTAAGGATCAAATTATAGCTGGCCAAAAGCGTGACAAGGGTATATCACGGATCAAGGAGAATATTTTTAGCGGAAACGCTAAAGAATTTTCCGTGAATGATCAAGGTGAGGTGTTCTTCCAGAATCGTTTAATGGTTCCTAAGAACCCACATCTAAGGCAGTTAATCCTTAAAGAGGCTCATGATTCCCCTCTCACCATTCATCCCGGTAGTACTAAGATGTATCAGGACCTACGCCAGAGGTTCTGGTAGACTAGGATGAAGAGAAAAATTGCTGAGTTCGTTGCTAACTGTGACGTTTGTCGTCGAGTTAAGGCAGAACATCAAAGGCCTGCTGGCACCCTTCAACCTTTAGCTATTCCTGAATGGAAATGGGATAAAGTTAGCATGGATTTCATTACCGGATTTCCCAAGACCAAGAAAGGAAATAATGCTATCTTTGTGGTCATTGACCGTCTTTCCAAAGTGGCTCATTTTCTTCCTGTTCGCGAGAGTATAACAGCTAGCCAGCTAGCAGAGTTATATATCTCTCGAATAGTGTCTCTTCATGGTGTTCCCCTGGAGATTAACTCGGACCATGGAAGTATCTTTACTTCTCGCTTCTGGGAAAGTTTTCAGAATGCCATGGGGACTCACTTATCTTTTAGCACTGCTTTCCATCCCCAATCAAGTGGTCAAGCAGAAAGAGTGAATCAAATTCTAGAAGATATGCTCCGAGCTTGTGTTATATCGTTCGGTATGAATTGGGAGAAGTGTCTTCCATTCGCCGAATTCGCTTATAACAATAGTTATCAATCAAGCTTGGGCAAAGCCCCTTTTGAAGTTCTCTATGGACGAAGATGTCGAACACCTCTTAATTGGTCAGAAACCGGAGAGAGGCAACTCTTTGGTCCGGACATGATCCAGGATGCAGAAGAGCAGGTTCGCATTATTCGTGAAAAGTTGAAAACAGCCCAGTCTCGTCAAAAGAGCCAATATGATCGTCATCATAAGGTTGTGACCTTTGAAGTTGACGAGAAGGCTTACCTTCGGGTTACACCTTTGAGGGGTACCCATCGATTCGGTATCAAGGGCAAATTGGCTCCTCGTTACATTGGACCTTTTCGCATTCTTGCCAAACGAGGAGAAGTTGCCTACCAGTTGGAACTTCCTCCGCATCTTTCCAAAGTTCATGATGTTTTCCACGTCTCGCAACTCAGGCGTTGCTTTTCGGACCCTATCCGTGAAGTGGACCACGAAACGCTTGATCTCCAAGATAACCTTTCTTACCGAGAATACCCCGTGCGTATTCTTGATCATGCTGAGCGTACCACTCGACGTCGAAATCTCAAGTTTCTTATAGTTCAATGGTCAAATCATTCTGAAAAGGAGGCAACTTGGGAAAGAGAGGATCGTCTCCGACTTGAATATCCTGCGTTATTCCCGACGACTTCTAAATCTCGGGACGAGATTCTTTTGAGTGGGGGTGAGTTGTCACATCCCTAAACCTTAAGCTAGATAGCATTGTGCTCATGTATTCTTTGCATTTGCATCCAAGAAGTTCCAACAAAAACAACAAAGTGGCAAAGGAAAAACTCTAAACCCTAGCCACCATCTCAATTAAAGGAAAATTCAACTAGTTCAAAATCAATGAACCCAAAATGGCCTCAAGAAATGTTCAAACTTTCTGATAAATCATGAAAGTAAATGAGCATTAGAGAAAACTATTTTCTTGACACTTTAAGCATTTTTAATAAATGCAAAAGCCACTGGTTTCAAATTTAAAAATTTGAAATCAGAAACTATAATTTTCCAAAAATGTTGAAAGTCTTGGAAATGAGTGGGGTTATTATAACAAATATTTCAGGAGGTCTAAAATAGTTTCTACTTTTTGTTTTGGAGCTGAAATAAATAGCAAAGCAATAAATAGCAAAACAGAAAAACAGAAAAGGAGAAAATAGAGAAAATCTTACCTGACGCCCAAGCCAGGCCCAGCCCATCTCGCCGCTCGTCCCCTTCCCCGCGCCAGTAGGCAGCAGGAGGTGGCCGCCGCCTCCTCCGGCGCGGCCACGCACCTGCGTGCCTACCTGGCCGCCGGTTCGCGCTGGCGACGACGGGAATAAGCTCCCCAGAGCCTCCCCTATCCATTCCCCGCCTCGGTTCTTCCCCTCCGCCCGGATCCCCTCCTTCTCCCTGCTGCCGCCATTAGAGCCGAGCTCGAGCTCGAGCTGGCCGTGCCCCTGGCCATAGGATCTCCTCCGCGAGCACGCCATTAGCTCCGCCTCGTCGCCCTGGTCGTCTCTGCAGAAGCCGAAGTCCCCTCGAGCCCTGCAACGCCCGCAACGCCGTCGTCTTCTTCCTCCGGCCGCCGGACATCTCCCGTCGATTCGTCGCCCCCAGGCCTTCCCCGAGCCGTCTGAGCTCTTCTCTGCACTCCCTGTGAGCATGCGGTGGTTTCCCCTAAGCTTTCCCCATCGATCCCCTCCTCTAGCCTTAGTTTCACCGGAGCCCGACGAGCACCGCCGCTGCCGCTCGTCGCCGGTAGCCCTCCGATGTCCAGCTCGTCCTCCCGTGAGCACCAGAAGCTCCAGGACGACGCGTAGATGCCGTAGCAGCTAAGAACTAAGCGCGGATCCCTCTGATTCAAAGCCCCCGACGACGCCCGAGCTTCGGCCGCTGCTCCGGCTCGTCGCCGACGCCTCTTCCGGCGACCCTAGCCTCCCCAGTTAGTCCTGCCAGATCGGCCACTTCGCGAGCTTGCTTTAGCTGCCAACCGCGTGCGTTTTCGTGCGGAGCAGCGCCGTCTAGGTCGCCTCCGGCGAGCCCTCCGCCGCGGGTTTGGTCGCCGGCGACCACCCTCCGGTGGCCGTCGACGTGGCCGGCCATTAGGGCCTAATCACCCTCCTTTGAGTCGCTGACAAAGGGCCCCACGCCTGGTCAAACCCCAATTAGGGGCTGGTCAGCGCGGGATTAGTCCCAGAGAGGCTGACCAGTGGGGCCCCCGTGTCAGGTTTGACCTGCACAGGTCGGCTGACCTGCTGACGTCAGCCTGATGCAATAAATGGAATTTCCAGTATAAAAATAATTCAGGAAATTGCTAAAAATTGCAAAAATCATAGAAATTAATCTGTAACTCCAATAAAAATAATTTATATATGAAAAAGTATCAGAAAAATTCAAGGATTCTGATTACGCTATTTTCAGCTATGTTTGAAAAAGTTACAGAACCCTAAATTGTGAAATAAGGAATAATTCAATTCTTTAATCACTTTATAAATGGAATTTGCAAAGATATCCAAATTTCATTATAAATGCAATGATCACACACTGCCCTAGATATAAACCAGTACCATAACATGAAATTTCATGCATGTTAACATTAGGTTGATCTGAGCATCAGGTCGAATCAATTAAACCGGTATCCGAAAATACCCGTTTGAATTGCTATTCGAATGTGATTCAAATCAACTCTAAACCTAAAACATCTTGATTATAATAACTTATCACTTTGCATTCTCATGCCATGCTCATGCATCATTTTGATTGCATATGATTGTTATTGAATGTTGCCGTTCATTTCGGTAGGCTCCGCACCCCCGGATTCCACCGAATATTCGTCCGACGGATATCGTTCCTCCTCTGAGCAACAAGGCAAGCACCCCTTTTGATCATCCCGATAACACCTATGTTCTTGCTCCTGCACCTATTTAATGCATTAGGATCAAATGCTTCAACTGCTTTTGCCACGATAGTTGGACCCACTTCCTTTGCATGACTTAACCTTGTCACAGTAAATAGCCGAACCTTGCAACCTAGCATACCTGGTAGTTGCTTGAGCTATGATGTGCCTTATCCTGCTATGCATGCTATGCTTAGAGTTGTGTATGGTCTGTCATCTGGGAAATGAACAGAAATGTGGAATGTGTTCGGTAACCAAAGGTCGTGTGTTAAACTTGATTTGGTAAAGGTACCGGTGAAAGGCTGTGTAGGAGTACATGGCGGGTTGTTTCATTGGAACCGTCCTTAGGAACTGAGTTCCGTGTATGTAATCCAAGACTAGATACTACCACATGCTGGGCCCTGAAATATGACCCCGCTCGGCCTATTAATCGCGTAGTACTCGGTCCAGGAGTTGCAAGTAGTTTCTGGTGTTTATAGTGATGCTGGAGGCCGTGCATGGTGCTGACCTGAGAGGTGGACCGTGATGCGGTAGGCAGTGGCACGGTGTACCAAGTGGCACCCGGATGGTGGGCTTGGGAACCCTGCGCACATCGTTTGAGGCCGTGGCGGAAACCTCGGCCGGACTTCCATACGGGTTACTCTCAGATAGGCGATAAACCTGGACTAGGTACTAGTGTGGTTAACGGTCGTGGCCGACTCCCTCGCTGGGCTTCCGCTTGAAGGTTTCCGAGGTGCATGACGTGCACATGGCGATAAGTGGCGGGAGCGTGTGTGACGAAGTACACCCCTGCAGGGTTATGATCTATTCGAATAGCCGTGTCCGCGGATATGGACTACTTGGAGACATATGTTGTTCATAGATAACTTCAATGGCTACTCCTAAAATTGTCAAGATAAGCGTGAGTGTCGTGGACGGCATTTCCGTATGGAGACGGAATGATTCCACGATGGTGTATTGTTGTGGTGTTAGTGGACTCGTGTGCGAGAAATCAAGTTGTCAAAACTAATTTCAAAAGCAAGTTGTCTAGCCACGAGTCAAATGCTGGCTTTCCGCTTGAAACCCCACAATACCTTCTTGATACCTTACATGAGTAGTTAGCCATCCTAAAGTCTTGCTGAGTACCTTCGTACTCATGTTTGCTTAATAATGTTGCAGAGGTTGCTAATGACCCTAATGGAGGGTTCTTCGTAGACATCGACGACGACGAGTAGCTGGTGTCCCAGCTACGATCTGGCCCTACGTCGGCTCTGTAGTATAGTCAGGCCATGTGCCTTCTAGTTGCTCTATCTGTACCCAGACAGTTTATAACTCTTCCGCTGGCTTGTATTGTGTGACTGATATTATGGGTCGTGAGACCCTTAATGTGTAATAATATGTGTGTGGCTCTTCCGAGCCTCTTAAATAAAGCTTGTATTTTTATGGTTACGTTGTGATGCCATCGATGTATCTATACATATCGGTATGCCATGCGTACGTGTGTCTTACTTGATATGTATGGGGTTCGAATACCTAGTCGTGAACTTTAGTAGCACTCCTTACAAGGAAATGCCCCTTTGTGATCCAACGAGCCTTGGTAGTTCGCTACTGCTCCGGACGCATTGGTTGACCGGCATGTGTCCTTCTTGGCTGCTGTGTCTGTCCCCTTTGGGGAAATGTCACGCGACGTAATGGAGTCCTTGTAGCTTGCTACGACTCGTCTACGTTCGTTGATGACCGACACCTGCTTTGTTGGGTCATGTATGCCTGTCCTTGTGCGGAACTGCCACTTTGGTTTATGACTAGACATGTCGATCCGGGTTCTTTGACATTGGAATGCTAGTGACACTATCGCATACGTGAGTCAAAAGACGCAAACGGTCCCGGCTAAGGTAAGGCTGCAGCCGTGGAGTTAACCGTGCGTGAGACCACAAAGAGATGCGATGTGTTACAGGCTGGATTCCTATGGCTTAGGATCGGGGTCCCGACACCAGGCTAACGTCCGGTCTAGTGCACAGCATTGCATACATGATAGAACCTATGGCTGAAGCATAGGGGACGGAACGCATATGCTCTCTATCTTCATCAGCGCTGGGCACTGAGTCTTACTCAATCTCGTACCTTGTAAAACTGGCAAGAACCCCTTCTTGGACTGTTCCATTTTGAACCTCTTCAAAACTTTATCAAGGTATGTGCTTTGTGAAAGTCCTATTAGGCGTTTTGATCTATCCCTATAGATCTTAATGCCTGGAATGTAAGCAGCTTCTCCTAGGTCCTTCATAGAGAAACTTTTATTCAAGTAATCCTTTATGCTCTCCAAAAACTCTACGTTGTTTCTAATCAACAATATGTCATCCACATATAATATTAGAAACGCCACAGAGCTCCCACTCACTTTCTTGTAAATACAAGATTCTCCAACCACTTGTATAAACCCAAATGCTTTGATCACCTCATCAAAGCGTTTGTTCCAACTCTGAGATGCTTGCACCAGTCCATAAATGGATCGCTGGAGCTTGCACACCTTGTCAGCATTCTTAGGATCGACAAAACCTTCGGGTTGCATCATATACAATTCTTCCTTAAGGAAACCATTAAGGAACGCCGTTTTGACATCCATCTGCCAGATTTCATAATCGAAAAACGCAGCTATTGCCAACATGATTCTGACGGACTTAAGCATCGCTACGGGTGAGAATGTCCCATCGTAGTCAACTCCTTGAACTTGTGAAAAACCCTTTGCCACAAGTCGAGCTTTATAAACGGTCACATTGCCGTCAGCGTCCGTCTTCCTCTTAAAGATTCATTTGTTCTGCATAGCCTTGCGGCCCTCAGGCAGTACCTCCAAAGTCCACACTTTGTTCTCATACATGGATCCTATCTCGGACTTCATGGCTTCTAGCCATTTGTTGGAATCTGGGCCCACCATTGCTTCTTCATAATTTGCAGGTTCATTGTTGTCCAACAACATGATTGATAAGACGGGATTACCGTACCACTCTGGAGCAGCACGTGGTCTCGTCGACCTGCGTGGTTCGACAGAAACTTGAACCAGAGTTTCATGATCATCATCATTAACTTCCTCCTCAACCGGCGTCGCAACGACAGAGGTTTCCCCTTGCCCTGCGCCACCATCCAGAGGGATGAGAGGTTCGACAACCTCGTCAAGTTCTATCTTCCTCCCACTCAATTCTCTCGAGAGAAACTCCTTCTCGAGAAAAGCTCTGTTTTTAGCAACAAACACTTTGCCCTCGGATTTGAGATAGAAGGTGTACCCAACTGTCACTTTTGGGTAACCTATGAAGATGCACTTTTCCGCTTTGGGTTCCAGCTTTTCAGGCTGAAGCCTTTTGACATAAGCATCACATCCCCAAACTTTAAGAAACGACAACTTTGGCCTTTTGCCATACCACAGTTCGTATGGTGTCGTCTCAACGGATTTTGATGGTGCCCTATTTAAAGTGAATGCAGTTGTTTCTAATGCATAACCCCAAAACGATAACGGCAAATCGGTAAGAGACATCATAGATCGCACCATCTCTAATAAAGTACGATTACGACGTTCGGACACACCATTACGCTGTGGTGTTCCAGGCGGTGTCAACTGTGAAACAATTCCACATTGTCTTAGGTGAGCACCAAACTCGAAACTCAGATATTCACCCCCACGATCAGACCGTAGGAACTTGATCTTCTTGTTACGATGATTTTCAACTTCACTCTGAAATTGCTTGAACTTTTCAAATGTTTCAGACTTGTGCTTCATTAAGTAGACATAACCATAAATACTCAAATCGTCAGTGAAGGTGAGAAAATAACGATATCCGTCGCGTGCCTCTACGCTCATCGGACCACACACATCGGTATGTATGATTTCCAACAAGTCACTTGCACGCTCCATTGTTCCGGAGAACGGAGTTTTAGTCATCTTGCCCATGAGGCATGGTTCGCACGTGTCAAGTGAATCAAAGTCAAGTGACTCCAAAAGTCCATCGGCATGGAGTTTCTTCATGCGCTTTACACCAATATGACCTAAGCAGCAGTGCCACAAAAATATGGCGCTATCATTGTTAACTCTAACTCTTTTGGTCTCAATGTTATGTATGTGTGTATCGCTATCAAGATTCAATATGAACAATCCTCTCACATTGGGTGCATGACCATAAAAGATGTTACTCATAGAAATATAACAACCATTATTCTCTGACTTAAAAGAGTAACCGTCTCGCAATAAACAAGATCCAGATATAATGTTCATGCTCAACGGAGGCACTAAATAACAATGATTCAACTTCATAACTAATCCTGATGGTAACTGAAGTGAAACTGTGCCGACGGCGATTGCATCAACCTTGGAACCATTTCCTACGCGCATCGTCACTTCATCTTTCGCCAGCCTTCGTCTATTCCGCAGTTCCTATTTCGAGTTGCAAATATGAGCAACAGAACCGGTATCGAATACCCAGGCACTACTACGAGAGCCGGTTAAGTGCACATCAATAACATGTATATCAAATATACCTGATTTTTCTTTGGCCGCCTTCTTATCTGCCAGATACTTGGGGCAATTGCGCTTCCACTGACCCATACCCTTGCAATAGTAACACTCTATTTCAGGCTTAGGTCCAGCTTTGGGTTTCTTCGTCGGATTGGCAACAGGCTTGCCGCTCTTCTTTGAATTACCCTTCTTGCCTTTGTCGTTTCTCTTAAAACTAGTGGTCTTATTCACCATCAACACTTGATGCTCTTTACGGAGTTCAGACTCTGCGACTTTCAGCATCGCAAACAACTCGCCGGGTGACTTGTTCATCCCTTGCATGTTGTAGTTCAACACAAAGCCTTTATAGCTTGGCGGCAGTGATTGAAGGATTCTGTCAGTGATAGCCTCTTGCGGGAGTTCAATCCCCAGCTCAGCTAGACGGTTTGAGTACCCAGACATTTTGAGCACATGTTCACTGACAGACGAGTTCTGCTCCATCTTGCAAGCATAGAATTTATCGGAGGTCTCATACCTCTCGATCCGGGCGTTCTTCTGAAAGATAAACTTCAACTCCTGGAACATCTCAAATGCTCCATGACGCTCAAAGCAACGTTGAAGTCCCGGTTCTAAGCCATACAAGACTGCACATTGAACTACTGAGTAGTCCTCCTTACATGCTAACCAAGCGTTCTTAACATCCTGATCAGCCGTAGCGGGTGGTTCATCTCCTAGTGCAGCATTAAGGACATAATCCTTCTTCCCAGCTTGTAAGATTAGCTTAAGATTACGAGCCCAGTCTACAAAGTTGCTTCCATCATCTTTCAACTTAGCTTTCTCTAGGAACGTATTAAAATTCAGGGTGACTATCGCGTGAGACAAGATCTACAACACAAATATATTCAAAGTGGACTTAGACTATGTTCAAGATAATTAGAGTTTAACTTAATCAAATTATTCGCTAAACTCCCACTCAAAAAGTACATCTCTCTAGTCATTTGAGTGGTTCATGATCCACTTACACTAGCTCAAGTCTGATCATCACGTGAGTTGAGTATAGTTTCAGTGGTAAGCATCCCTATGCTAATCATATCATCTATATGATTCATGATCGACCTTTCGGTCTCATGTGTTCCGAGGCCATGTCTGCACATGCTAGGCTCGTCAAGCTTAACCCGAGTGTTCCGCGTGCGCAAATGTTTTGCACCCGTTGTATGTGAACGTTGAGTCTATCACACCCGATCATCACGTGGTGTCTCGAAACGACGAACTGTAGCAACGGTGCACAGTCGGGGAGAACACAATTTCGTCTTGAAATTTTAGTGAGAGATCACCTCATAATGCTACCGTCGTTCTAAGCAAAATAAGGTGCATAAAAGGATTAACATCACATGCAATTCATAAGTGACATGATATGGCCATCATCACGTGCTTCTTGATCTCCATCACCAAAGCACCGGCACGACCTTCTTGTCACCGGCGCCACACCATGATCTCCATCAATGTGTCGCCATCGGGGTTGTCGTGCTACTCATGCTATTACTACTAAAGCTACATCCTAGCAAAATAGTAAACGCATCTGCAAGCACAAACATTAGTATAAAGACAACCCTATGGCTCCTGCCGGTTGCGTACCATCGACGTGCAAGTCAATATTATCTATTACAACATGATCATCTCATACATCCAATATATCAGATCACATCGTTGTCCATATCAAATCACAAGCATACCCTGCAAAAACAAGTTAGACGTCCTCTAATTTTGTTGTTGCATGTTTTAGGTGGTGACCATGGGTATCTAGTAGGATCGCATCTTACTTACGCAAACACCACAACGAAGATATATCAGTTGCTATTTAACCTCATCCAAGGACCTCCTCGGTCAAATCCGATTCAACTAAAGTTGGAGAAACCGACACTTGCCAGTCATCTTTGAGCAACGGGGTTACTCGTAGCGATGAAACCAGTCTCTCGTAAGCGTACGAGTAATGTCGGTCCAAGCCGCTTCAATCCAACAATACCGAGGAATCAAGAAAAGACTAAGGAGGGCAGCAAAACGCACATCACCGCGCACAAAAACATTTGTGTTCTACTCGAGAAGACATCTACGCATGAACCTAGCTCATGATGCAACTATTGGGGAACATCGCATGGGAAACAAAAAAATTCCTACGCGCACGAAGACCTATCATGGTGCTGTCCATCTACGAGAGGGGATGAGTGATCTACGTACCCTTGTAGACCGTACAGCAGAAGCGTTAGTGAACGCGGTTGATGTAGTGGAACGTCCTCACGTCCCTCGATCCGCCCTGCGAACTATCCCGCGATCAGTCCCACGATCTAGTGTTGAACGGACGGCACCTCCGCGTTCAGCACACGCACAGCTCGACGATGATCTCGGCCTTCTTGATACAGCAAGAGAGACGGAGAGGTAGAATAGTTCTCCGGCAGCGTGACGGCGCTCCGGAGGTTGGTGATGATCTCGTCTCAGCAAGGCTCCGCCCGAGCTCCGCAGAAACGCGATCTAGAGGAAAAACCGTGGAGGTATGTGCTCGGGCTGCCGTGGAAAAGTCGTCTCAAATCAGCCCTAAAACCTCTGTATATATAGGTGGGAGAGGGGGGACCTTGCCTTGGGGCTCAAGGAGACCCAAGGGGGACAGCCGAGCCAAAGGGGGGAAGGACTCCCGCCCAAATCGAGTCCTACTTGGTTTGGTGGGTGGAGTCCTTCTTTCCTTTCCCACCTCCTCCTTTTTTTTCTTTTCTCTTTGATTTTTCTTCCAGTGCGCATAGGGCCCTTTTGGGCTGTCCCACAAGACCACTAAGGGCTGGTGCGCCACCCTCAAGGCCTATGGGCTTCCCCGGGGTGGGTTGCCCCCCCCCCCCCCCGGTGAACTCCCAGAACCCATTCGTCATTCCCGGTAACTCCGAAAACCTTCCGGTAATCAAATGAGGTCATCATATATATCAATCTTCATTTCCGGACCATTCCGGAAACCCTCGTGATGTCCGTGATCTCATCCGGGACTCCGAACAACATTCGGTAACCAACCATATAACTCAAATACGCATAAAACAACGTCAAACCTTAAGTGTGCAGACCCTGTGGGTTCGAGAACTATGTAGACATGACCCGAGAGACTCCTCGGTCAATATCCAGTAGCGGGACCTGGATGCCCATATTGGATCCTACATATTCTACGAAGATCTTATCGTTTGAACCTCAGTGCCAAGGATTCATATAATCCCGTATGTCATTCCCTTTGTCCTTCGGTATGTTACTTGCCCGAGATTCGAACGTCAGTATCCGCAAACCTATTTCAATCTCGTTTACCGGCAAGTCTCTTTACTCGTTCCGTAATACAAGATCCCGCAACTTACACTAAGTTACATTGCTTGCAAGGCTTGTGTGTGATGTTGTATTACCGAGTGGGCCCCGAGATACCTCTCCATCACATGGAGTGACAAATCCCAGTCTTGATCCATACTAACTCAACGAACACCTTCGGAGATACGTGTAGAGCATCTTTATAGTCACCCAGTTACGTTGCGACATTTGATACACACAAAGTATTCCTCCGGTGTTAGTGAGTTATATGATCTCATGGTCATAGGAACAAATACTTGACACGCAGAAAACAGTAGCAACAAAATGACACGATCAACATGCTACGTCTATTAGTTTGGGTCTAGTCCATCACGTGATTCTCCTAATGACGTGATCCAGTTATCAAGCAACAACACCTTGTTCATAATCAGAAGACACTGACTATCTTTGATCAACTGGCTAGCCAACTAGAGGCTTGCTAGGGACAGTGTTTTGTCTATGTATCCACACATGTAAATGAGTCTTCATTCAATACAATTATAGCATGGATAATAAACGATTATCTTGATACAGGAATTATAATAATAACTATATTTATTATTGCATCTAGGGCATAATTCCAACACGAATTACTCTCGAGCAATTGATAGAATCGCGCAAAGTCATGACGATATATAAGGCAATGACCATACATATAGGCATCACGTCCGAGACAAATAGACCGATACTTTCTGCATCTACTACTATTACTTCACACATCGACCGTTGTCCAGCATGCATCTAGTGTATTGAGTTCATAACAAACAGAGTAACGCCTTAAGCAAGATGACATGATGTAGAGGGATAAATTCATGCAATATGATATAAAGCCCATCTTTTTACCCTTGATGGCAACAACACGATGCGTGCCTCGCTACCCCTTCTGTCACTAGGTGAGGACACCGCACGGTATGAACCCAAAACCAAGCACTTCTCCCATTGCAAGAATTATAGATCAAGTTGGCCAAACGAAACCCATAACTCAAAGAGAATTACAAGGATACGAAATCATGCATATAAGAGATCACAGGAGACTCAAATAATATTCATAGATAATCTAATCATAAATCCACAATTCATCGAATCTCGACAAACACACCGCAAAAGAAGGTTACATCGGATAGATCTCCATGAAGATCATGGAGAACTTTGTATTGAAGATCCAAGAGAGAGAAGAAGCCATCTAGCTACTAGCTATGAACCCGAAGGTCTGTGGTGAACTACTCACGCATCATCAGAGAGGCAATGGTGTTGATGAAGAAGCCCTCCATGTCCGAATCCCCCTCCGACAGGGCACCAAAATGGTCCCCATATGGGATCTTGAGGAGACAGAAGGTTGCGGCGGCGGAAAAGTATTTTCGTGGCTCTCTGTGGTGGTTTTGGATTTTTAGAGAATTTATAGGCCGAAGAGGTAGGGCAAAGAGCCACGGAGGGCCCACGAGCCTGCTAGGCGCGCCCCCAGGCTGCGGCTAGGGGGCTTGTGACCTCCCCCCAAGGTCCTTTGCCTTGGTTCTCAAGTGCCCTGCGTATCTTGTGTTATGGAAAAAATCATCCCGCAGGTTTTATTCCGTTTGGACTCCGTTTAATATTCTTCTCTGAAAAAGGTCAAAAACACGAAAAAAAAACAGAAACTGGCACTTGACACTGAGTTAATAGGTTAGTCCCAAAAAGATATAAAATAGCATATTCATGCATACAAAACATCCAAAGTTGACAAGATAATAGCATGGAACCATTAAAAATTATAGATACGTTGGAGACGTATCACCCACTAAGAGGGATCAAGTAACCTTGGGTTTTGTCATAGAAGACTTCAAGTACGTGAAGTAGTGGTGAATGCTCAATGTTGATGAAGATCATCTTGAGTTGGGAGCAATCCTTGTTGTTTCATACTCTTCTCACCTACATGGGTTAGTCCCAAAGCATGAGGAACATATGAAAGAATATCTATGGGCATGGAGTGAAACACAAATGGGATGATGTCCAAAGATGCATTACTTACCTTGTTCCTTGCTTACCTTTCAAATAATGTGTGACTCCTTGAACTAATGCATATGGTTGAGGTTGATTGCAAATACTTCTATCCAAAATGAATAAGAGTGAAATTCATTGGCGGAGTCATCCCTCAAGAACTTCCCTAGTTCTTCCTCTTGGGCATCCACATCAAATTGATGGGAATCCTTGGAGTCGTGGTACCACTTGTTGAGGTAGAGCTAGTAGTGTCCTTGTTAAGCCACTTGATCTTGGCTTGGGGTTTTTCTTCAAATAGGTCAATGTCATCTTGAAGCTTTCCCTTGCCTTTGTGGTTTTATGGTAGGAGGCCATATTGTGAGCTTGTTCCTTTGGGAGGAGTGGGATCACACTTCTCCTCTTGCGGAACAAACTTAGGAGTGGGATATGGACCTTCTTCCCAAACATCTCCGTTGACGTTGAAGTATCCAACACCTTGTTTCTTCCGATGTCCCCCTTGCTTGCGCACAATTTCCTTGAATTGTTTACTTCCGACAAGGCTCTTGAAGATAGTTTCCCTACAATCCCTTTCAATAGATCATGTTCTTTCTCAAGTATAACTTGGCTAAGAGAATCGTTAGTGGAATCAATAGAGCTACTAGCAACAACATTATTGGTTTTAGCCTTAGCATGGTTGTTACTAGATGAAGAAACCTTCTTGCCTTTGTTACTAGTGTTCCTATGTTTAACTTGTGGAACAAAGTTGGACAAGAGTAATCATTTGGCTAGATAAGAACAACTCTTCTATCGAAGATCATCATTGATATCTTTTAAGAACTCATGCTCTTGCTCCAAGTTCAGCTTCTCAAAGCGTAGCTTCTCATGGGTTCTTGCAAGCTCTCTATGATATTCTAGAGTAGTCTCATGAGTTAACTTAAGAGTTTTTAATTCTTGAGTTAGTCATTCAATTTCTTTCTTATCATCATTCTATTTCTCTTGACTAGCATGATAATTAGCAAGTTCATTTTCAGTGCATTCACTATATTTATCAAGAAGCAAGTCATCTTCTCCTAACAAGTCATCCTCATCACTATTAAAATCAAGATACTCGGGATGTGATACCTTGGGGAGTTTAGCCATGAAGCAGTTCCAACTCCCTCATTTTTTGAATCAAATAAGTCGTAGGATTAGGTGGAAACAAGTGCAATCCCGGCAACACCTTCGTGTTGACTATAGTCGAAGTGGGAGTGATAGCTTCTCTCGGAGTGGTGATCAGACTCGGAGCAAGACACCCATTCACCAACATGAGCTTGATGTCTTCTTTTTGAACTCCTCTTGGTGTACTTGTCCTTCTTCTCTGACTCCTTGCCTCTCTGTGAGTGTCTTCATTCATAGTGATCTTCTCCACTCCTTATCTCTCTACGAGGTGACTCATCTCTTGAGCTTCGTCTTCGAGGTGACTCTTCCCTTCTTTTGTAGGGAGCTGAGCACTCATTTGAGTAGTGTCCGGGCTTCCCACAATTGTAGTAGTTTCGGTCACTACTGGACGGACGCTTCTCTTCATGTATCGAGCTTGAGCTTCTCTCTTTGCCTCTACTCTTACAGAACCTGTTGAATTTTCTGACCATGAGGCTTATCTCTTCACCAGTGACAAGATTGTCCTTTGAAGTAGCTGGAGCATCACATGAAGATTTATAAGCACTGCTTGACTTGTTGTGAAGCTCATCTTTGTCCTTGGGTGACATCTCATGAGCAACAATCCTACCAATGACATCAGTTGGCTTGAGATCTTTGTAATTTGGCATCATTTGGATCAATGTGGACACTCTGTCATACTTGCCATCAAGAGCTCTAAGTATCTTCTTGATGATGAATTTTTCGGTCATCTCTTCGCTTCCTAAGCCAGGAATCTCATTGGTGATGAGAGCTAGCCTAGAGTACATTTCAGCGTCACCTTCACCATCCTTCATCTTGAACATGTCAAGCTGACTTTGAAGCACATCGAAATTAGATTCTATGGCAGAATCAGTACCTTCGTGCATATCAACCAAAGTATCCCAAATTCCTTTTGCATTCTCAAGACGACTGATTTTGTTAAATTCTTCGGGGCATGGGAAGTTGAAGATGATATCGCAGGCTTGAGCATTAAGTTGCAACATCTTCAGTTCATCAACTATCCCATCACGATATGGCTCATGCCCTTCTCCAAAGAAGTTACCTTGCACACCAACTCGAATAACAACCCAAACATGAGGATTAAAGCCAAGAATATGCATTTTAATTTTATGCTTCGAAATATGGATGTCTAGGATGACAATTTCCCTCACTAGATGCCATACTCATCATTTGGAGGGAAGATCTGGAGTCCGTTCTGGGCTCCGGAGAGAGGAAATTGTCACCATCGTCAACATCAACCTTCGTTCATCGCCAATTCCTTGATGCTCTTCACCGTTCGTGAGTAATCTCATCGTAGGCTTGCTGGACGGTGATGGGTTGGATGAGATCTATCATGTAATCGAGTTAGTTTTGACGGGGATTGATCCCTAGTATCCACTATCTTCTGAGATTGATGTTGCTACTACTTTGCCATGCTTAATGCTTGTCACTAGGGCCCGAGTGCCATGATTTCAGATCTGAACCTATTATGTTGTCGCCAATACATGTGTGTTTTAGATCCTATTGATACGTCTCTAACGTATCTATAATTTTTGATGGTTTCATGCTATTATCTTGTCAAACTTTGGATGTTTTGCATGCCTTTTATTTATTTTCTGGGACTAACTTATTAACTCAATGCCAAGTGCCAGTTCTTGTTTTTTCCATGTTTTTGACCCCTTTGAGAGGAGATTTTGAAACGGAGTCCAAACGGAAGAAAATCCCCGAAAAGATTTTTTTCTGGAACGGAAGAAGATCGGAGAGCTTGGGGGCCAAGCCAGAAGAGCCCCACAAGCCCCCGCGGCCAGGGGTCGCGCCATGCATGCTTGTGGGCCCCCTGGAAGTCCCCTGACCTAGATCTTGCGCCTATAAATTCCCAAATATTCCCAAAAAAATCAGGGGAGCATCGTAATCACTTTTCCGCCGCCACAAGCTTCTGTCTCTGCAAGATCCCATATGGGGCACGTCCTGGTGCCCTGCTGGAGGGGGGATTCAGACATGGAAGGCTTCTCCATCAACACCATGACCTCTTCGATGATGCGTGAGTAGTTCACCATAGACCTACGGGTCCATAGCTAGTAACTAGATGGCTTCTTCTCTCTCTTGGATCTTCAATACAAAGTTCTCCATGATCTTCATGGAGATCTATCCGATGTAATCTTCTTTTGCGGTGTGTTTGTCGAGATCCGATGAATTGTGGATTTATGATCATATTATCTATGAATCTTATTTGAGTTTCTTCTGATCTCTTTATGCGTGATTTTATATCCTTGTAATTCTTTTCGAGTTGTGGGTTTTGTCTGGACAACTAGATCTATGATTCTTGCAATGGGAGAAGTGCTTGGTTTTGGGTTCATACCATGCGGTGACCTCACCCAGTGACAGAAGGGGTAGCGAGGCACGTATCGTGTTGTTGCCATCAAGGGTAAAAATATGGGGTTTTCATCATTGGTTTGTGATTATCCCTCTACATCATGTCATCTTGCTTAAAGCGTTACTCTGTTCGTCATGAACTCAATACACTAGATGCATGCTGGATAGCGGTCGATGTGTGGAGTAATAGTAGTAGATGCAGAAAGTATCGGTCTACTTGTCTCGGACGTGATGCCTATACGCTAGATCATTGCCTTAGATATCGTCATGACTTTGTGCGGTTCTATCAATTGCTCGACAGTAATTTGTTCACCCACCGTAATACTTGCTATTTTGAGAGAAGCCTCTAGTGAACACTATGGCCCCGGGGGTCTACTCCACACCATATTTTCAGCCTTACACTTTTTACTTCGTTTCACTTTCCGCCTTCAGATCTAACTTTGCGAACAATCTTGAAGGAATTGACAACCCATTTGAAGCGTTGGGTGAAAGCTTGTTTGTGTTTGCGCAGGTACTCTGGACTTGACGAGACCCTCCTTCTGGATCGATACCTTGGTTCTCAAACTAAGGGAAATACTTACTCCTACTGTGCTGCATCACCCTTTCCTCTTCAAGGGAAAAACCAACGCAAGCCCAATCTCCGTCAACGTGTCAATTTCTGGCGCTGTTGTTTGAGAAGTAGCAGAAGGATTTCTGGCGCTGTTGCCGGGGAGGAAGATCAAGTCAAGAACTCATCCAAGTAGGTGTCGCAAACTCATCTCTTGCATTTACTTTGTTTGCGAGTTGCCTCTCGTTTTCCTCTCCCCCACTTCACCCATTTGCCTTTTTCGCTTGCCTTTTTCATTCACCTTTTCGTTCGCCCTTTTCTCTCGCTTGTTTTCTGTTCGCTTGTGTTGCCATGTGCCTTCAATATGCTTGCATCTTCGCTTGCTGAAAATCTAGTGATATGGATCCTCATCCACTTGCTAATCTCTTTAAGAGATCCAATTATGTCGATCCAATTGCTAGTCAGTTGAGTGCACTTGACTATCATTATGGAGTTTTGCTTGAGATGCGTGAATCTGAAAATCGTGATGAACAAATTTCTGAAGTGATTCATGAGGGCTCCTTGAATGAAAAGAATGATTGCAATGGTTTCACTATAAATTCTATTAGTGACAATCATGATAAAATATGCAAAACCCTAAGCTTGGGGATGCTAGTCTCGCTATGTCCACTACTTGTTGCAAAGATCATGATTGGGGTGATGATTTTTCTTTTGATCTTGAAAATTTGTTTAAGCCTCATGATGAATATGATGTTTGCAATAAGATTGAAATTGGATTTGGAGAAGTCATGACTTTCGTTGATGATAATCCCACTATTTTTGAAGAGCGTCAACTTTGCATGCATGTGGATCATCAAAAGAATATCCTTTGTGATAGCTATATTGTTGAATTTGATTATGATCCCACATGTAATTTCTAAGAGAGAGGAAAATATTTTGGTAGAAACTTTCATGTTCCAAATTACCTCTCGTTATGTTGAGATTGCTATTGTCTCTTTCTTCTTCCTTGCATTTGGCAAGTATTGGTTGTCTTGACAATCTGTTTTCCTATAAAATGCCTATGCATAGGAAATATGTTAGACTTAGATGTGATTTTCACATGCTTCATGATGCTCTCGTTGTGCTTCAATTCTTGTCTTTTGTGAGAGCATCATTGAATTATCAATGCCTAGTTAAGGGCGCTAAACAATAGCGCTTGTTGGCAGGCAACCCAATGAATTTATCTTTTTCTTTCTGTTTTGTTGCGTCCACACTTTAATAATTCTGTTGTGATTGTGTTATTTTTGTTTCTTTTTGTGTTTGAGCCAAGCAAAACCTTTATGATTAGTCTTGGTAATGGTTGTTTGATCCTGCTGGAAAAAGACAGAAACTTTTCGCTCACGAGATGATTTTTCATTTTTATTCAGAAAGAGATTTTGAGTTGATTCTTTTTGCTGCTGATGGATATGCTTTTTCCCTAGACCGTCGTAATTTTTTAGAGTTTTTGAGGTACCAGAAGTATACAGATTGCTACAGACTGGTCTGTTTTTGACAGATTCTGTTTTTGTTGAGTTGGTTGCTTGTTTTGATGAAACTATGGTTAGTATCGGGGGGTACTAGCCATGGAAAAGTGAGAATACAGTAGCACATCATCAATATAGATGGAATTCAAGTTTGCTACAGTACCAAAAGAAGTGGTAGTTTGTCTTCTTGCACTAATGTTATCACAAGTTTCTGTTTAAGTTTTGTGTTGTGAAGTTTTCAAGTTTTGGGTGACATTCTCATGGACAAAGAGATAAGGAGTGGAAAGAGATCAAGCTTGGGGATGCCCAAGGCAGCCCAAGCCAAATTCAAGGACACCAAAAAAGCCTAAGCTTGGGGATGCCCCGGGAAGGCATCCCCTCTTTCGTCTTCAATCCATCGGTAACATTACTTGGAGCTATATTTTTATTCACCACATGATATGTGTTTTGCTTGGAGCGTCTTGTATCATAGGAGTCTTTTCTTTTTGTTGTGTCACAATCATCCTTGCTGCACACCTTTTTGACAGAGAGAGAGACATGCACTCATCGTGATTTTGCTAGAATGCTCATAATGCTTGCTACTGCAACAAAAGACCTTCCAACGGCGCCAGAAATAGGAGTGTTGCTTGATACTCCTCAGCAACGGCACCAGGAATCTTTCAGCTGCGGCTACGCCTTAAGGGACTTCCTAGGCAAGTATGCAAAGGATTTCCCTCGTGGCCTTGGAGCCTTGCGTTGGTGTTCCCTCGAAACGGAAAGGGTGATGTAGCGTAGCGGTGGTAAGTACTTCCCTCAGTTTGAGAACCAAGGTATCAATCCAGTGGAGGAGTATCTCAAGATCCTGCACAAACACAAAAACTTGCTCCCAACGCTATGAAGGGGTTGTCAATCCCTTATAGATTGTTTGCCAAGTGAGAACTGAAAGCAACAAAGTAACAAAGAAAAGTAAAAGCGGAGGTGTAAACGATGGATGTGAATAGGCCCGGGGGCCGTAGTGTTTACTAGTGGCTTCTCTCATGAAAGCAAGTAGACGGTGGGTGAACAAATCACTGTCGAGCAATTGATAGAACCGCGCAAAGTCGTGACGATATCTATGCAATGATTGTTTCTATAGGCATCACGTCCGAAACAAGTAGACAGATACTTTCTGCATCTACTACTATTACTCCACACGTCGACCGCTATCCAGCATGCATCTAGTGCATTAAGTCCATAAGAACAGAGTAACGCCTTAAGCAAGATGACATGATGTAGAGGGATAATCTCAAACCAATGATATAAACCCCATCTTTTTACCCTTGATGGCAACTACTTGATGTGTGCCTTGCTGCCCCTACTGTCACTAGGAAAGGTCACCACATGGTAGAACCCAAAACCAAGCACTTCGCCCATTGCAAGAATCATAGATCTAGTTGGCCAAACAAAACCCAAGACTCGGAGAGACTTACAAGGATATCAAATCATTCATATAAGAAATCAGCAAAGACTCAAATATATATCATAGATAATATGATCACAAATCCACAATTCATCGGATCTCGACGAACACACCGCCAAAGAAGATTATATCGGATAGATCTCCATGAAGACCATGGAGAACTTTGTATTGAAGATCCAAGAGAGAGAAGAAGCCATCTAGCTACTAACTACGGACCCGTAGGTCTGAAGTGAACTAATCACGAGTCATTGGAGGGGCGATGATGATGATGAAGAAGCCCTCCAACTCCAAAGTCCCCACCGGCAGGGTGCCGGGAAGGGTCTCCAGATGAGATCTCGCGGAAACGGAAGCTTGCGGCGGTGGAAAAGTATTCTCGAGGCTCCCCTGATTTTTTGCGGAATATTTGGGAATTTATAGGCCAAAGACCTAGGTCAGGGGGCGGCCAGGGAGGCCACAAGCCTGCCCACAGCCGCCTCCCCCCTGGTGGCGGAGTGGGGGCTTGTGGGCTCCCTCGAGCCCACCTGGCTTGGCCCAAAATCCCCTGGTCTTCTTCCGTTAGGGAAAAAATCATTTCGGAGTTTTTATTCCGTTTGGACTTCGTTCCAAAATCAGATCTGAAAAGAGTCAAAAACACGGAAAAAACAGGAACTGGCACTTGGCACTGAATCAATAAGTTAGTCCAAAAAAGATATAAAAGGTACATAAATAATGAAAGAAGACAAGATAACAGCGTGAAACCATCAAAAATTATAGATACGTTTGAGACGTATCAAGCATCCCCAAGCTTAACTCCTGCTCGTCCTCGAGTAGGGAAGTGATAAGAATGAATTTTTGATGCTTTCATGCTACCTAGCATAGGTATCCTTTGTAATTACTCTTATGTGACGTGAATGTTCAGATCCATTAGATTCAAAACAATAGTTTGCTATTGACGTGGAAACAATAATAATTCAAGCAAACTAGCAAAGTAATCATGAACTTTCAAAATAACAAGGCCAAAAGAAAGTTATCCCTACAAAAGCATATAGTCTGGCTATGCTCTATCATCATTGCACAACGAATTTAAATCATGCACAACCCCGGTATTGGCCAAGTAATTGTTTCACACCTTTACTTTCTCAAACATTTTCAATTCTCACGCAATACATGAGCGTGAGCCATGGTTATAGCACTATAGATGGTGTGGAATGTAGTGGAGGTTGCAAGACAAAAAAGGAGAAGATAGTCACATTAACTAGGCATATCAATGAGCTCTGGAGATGCTCATCAATAGATATCAATGTGAATGAGTAGGGATTTTCATACAAAAGATGCACTAGAGCTACGAGTATGTGAAAGCTCTTAAAGAAAACTAGTGGGTGTGCATCCAACTTGCTTGCTCACGAAGACCTAAGGCAATTTTGAGGAAGCCTATCATTGGAATATACAAGCCAAGTTATATAATGAAAATGTCCCCCTAGCTATATGGTGGTGACCAAACTAGAGACTCATAATCATGAAGATCATGGTGCTTTAATATGCACAAGTGTGGAAAAAGTGGTAGCATTGTCCCTTCTCTCTTTTTCTCTCTCTTTTTTGGTGGGCTCTTTGGCCTCTTTTTTATGGGATTCTTTGGCCTCTTTTATTTCCTCACATGGGACAATGCTCCATTAATGATGATCATCACACTTTCAACTCAAAACTTAGAGTAACGATGACTCTATATGGAATGCCTTCGGTAGTGTACCGTGGCAATATCTAGCATGGCATAGACATCAACGGAAACATCATGCTATCTATCTTACGATCGTGCAAAGGCAAAGTAGACGTGGTGGCACATGTCATGGTGGTAGTTGCATGGCAATATATCTTGGAATGACTTTGAAAAGCCATAATAGGTAGGTATGGTGGCTGTTTTGAGGGAGGCTAATGGTGGGTTTTGTGCACCGATGAAAGTTGCACGACACTAAGAAGGTAGTGATGGTGGAAGGTGAAAGTGCATCTAAACCATGGACTCAACATTAGTCATGAAGAACTCATATACTTGTTGCAAAAGTTCTATTAGTAATCGAAACAAAGCATTCAACGCATACTCCTAGGGGAAGGGTTGGTAGGTATAAACCATCGCGCGATCCCGACCGCCACGCAAAGGATGACAATCAATATACTAATCATGCTCAGATTTCATCACATAGCGGTTCACCATACATGTATGCTACGGGAATCACTAACTTCAACACAAGTATTTCTAGTTTCACAACACATTACTAGCATGACTTCAATATTACCATAACCACAACTCAAAACTAATTGAGAGGAATCAAACTTCTCTAACTATTCAATGCACATGAAGGTGGAAGTTTTCGTATCCCTTTGGATAACTACCCCTTTTTAGACTACTTTCAAAGCATAGATCAAATACCAAGCCAAACACCGTTGTGCTCTAAAAGATATAAGTGAAGCACATAGAGAAAAAGTATCTAGCTCAAAAGATATAAGTGAAGCACATGTGAGCTGAATTGTCTACCAAAAGATATAAGTGAAGCTCGACAAAATCACGGTGTGTGCATGTCTCTCTCTCTCTAGGTGTGCAGAAAGGAAGATTGCGACACAACAAAAATAAAAGACTCCTATGATACAAGATGCTCCAAGCAAAAACACATAACATGTGGTGAATAAAAATATAGCCCCAAGTAACGTTACCGATGGATTGAAGACGAGAGAGGGGATGCCTTCCCGGGGCATCCCCAAGCTTAGGCTTTTTTGGTGTCCTTGAATTTGGCTTGGGCTGCCTTGGCCATCCCCAAGCTTGATATCTTTCCACTCCTTATCTCTTTGTCCATGAGAATGTCACCCAAAACTTGAAAACTTCACAACACAAAACTTAAACAGAAACTTGTGATAACATTAGTGCAAGAAGACAAACTACCACTTCTTTTGGTACTGTAGCAAACTTGAATTCCATCTATATTGATGATGTGCTACTGTATTCTCACTTTTCCATGGCTAGTACCCCCCGATACTAACCATAGTTTCATCAAAACAAGCAACCAACTCAACAAAAACAGAATCTGTCAAAAACAGACCAGTCTGTAGCAATTTATAGGCCAAAGACCTAGGTCAGGGGGCGGCCAGGGAGGCCACAAGCCTGCCCACAGCCGCCTCCCCCCTGGTGGCGGAGTGGGGGCTTGTGGGCTCCCTCGAGCCCACCTGGCTTGGCCCAAAATCCCCTGGTCTTCTTCCATTGGGGAAAAATCATTTCGGGGTTTTTATTCCGTTTGGACTCCGTTCCCAAATCAGATCTGAAAAGAGTCAAAAACACGAAAAAAACAGGAACTGGCACTTGGCACTGAATCAATAAGTTAGTCCCAAAAAAGATATAAAAGGTACAGAAAACAACCAAAGAAGACAAGATAACAGCGGGAAACCATCAAAAATTATAGATACGTTTGAGACGTATCAGTGCTTCACTTATATCTTTTGAGCTACATACTTTTGCTCTAGTGCTTCACTTATATCTTTTGAGCTGGATACTTTTGCTCTAGTGCTTCACTTATATCTTTTGAGCTAGATACTTTTGCTCTTGTGCTTCACTTATATCTTTAGAGAACGACGGTGCGTGATTTGGTAGTTGGCTTATGCTATGAAAGTAGTCCCATGTGCTAGGTACCCAAAGAGGATGCAAAAAACCTCCATCTTCATGTGCATTGAGTAGAAAGAGAAGTTTCGATTCCTCTCTATTAGTTTTGAGACATGGATTCGGTAATATTAAAAGCTATGTTAGTAGGGTGTTGTGAATCTAGAAATACTTGTGTTGAAGTTAGTGATTCCCGTAGCATGCACGTATGGTGAACCGCTATGTTAGGAAGTCGGAGCATAATTGATCTATTGATTGTCATCCTTTGTGTCGAGGTCAGGATCGCGCGATGGTTTACACCTACCAACCCTTCCCCTCGGAGTATGTGTTTAACACTTTGATTCGATTACTAATAAAAACTTTTGCAACAAGTATGTGAGTTCTTTATGACTAATATTGAGTCCATGGTATAGATGCACTTTCACCTTCCACCATTGCTAGCCTCTCTAGTGCCGCACAATTCTTGCCGATGCACAAACCCACCAAATTCCTTCCTCAAAACAGCCACCATACCTACCTACTATGGCATTTTCATAGCCATTTCGAGATATACTGCCATGCAACTACCGACGTTCCGTCTCATGACTTGTGCCGTCACTCTCATATTGCCATTGCATGATTATACTAGATCGTTGCACATCCCGGTACACTGCCGGAGGCATTTCCTACGGAGTCATCATCATTGTGATCTTCGAGCTGTGAGTAAATAAAAGTGTGATGATCATCATTATTAGAACATTGTCCCATGTGAGGAAATAAAAAAAAATAAAAAAAAGAGGCCAAAGAGCCCAAAAACAAAAAAAAAGAGAAAAGAAAAGAGGCCTAAGACCCCAAATAAAAAAATGAGAGAAAAAGAGAGAAGGGACAATGCTACTATCTTTTTCCACACTTGTGCTTCATAATAGCACCATGTTCTTCATGATTGAGAGCTTCTTGCTTTGTCACTACCATATGCTAGTGGGAATCTTCGTTTTATAACTTGGCTTGTATATTCCAATGATGGGCTTCCTCAAAATTGCCCTAGGTCTTCGTGAACAAGCAAGTTGGATGCACACCCACTAGTTTTCCTTGTGAGCTTTCACATACTTATAGCTCTAGTGCATCTCTTGTATGGCAATCCCTACTCATTCACATTGATATCTATTAATGGGCATCTCCATAGCCTATTGATACGCCAAGTCAATGTGACCTTCTCCTCCTTTTTGTCTCACAACCACCACCACACTCCATTCCACCTATAGTGCTATATCCATGGCCCGCGCTCATGTATTTCCTGATAGTTATAAAAAGTTTGAGAAAGTAAGAGTGCGAAAACAATTACTTGGCCAATTCCGGGGTTGTGCATGATTTATATTAGTTGTGTGAGGATGATGGAGCATAGCCAGACTATATGATTTTGTAGGGATGACTTTCTTTGGCCTTGTTATTTTGAAAGTTCATGATTACTTTGCTAGTTTGCTTGAAGAAATGTTGTTTTCATGTCAATAGCAAACTATTGTTTTGAATCGTACGGATCTGAAGATTCATGCCACGTGAAAGAAGTTGCAAAGGACAACTATGCTAGGTAGCATTCCACATCAAAAATTCATTCTTTATCACTTCCCTACTCGAGGACGAGCAGGAGTTAAGCTTGGGGATGCTTGATACGTATCCAACGTATCTATAATTTTTTATGGTTTCATGCTATTATCTTGTCAAACTTTGGATGTTTTGCATGCCTTTTATATATTTTCTCGGACTAACTTATTAACTCAGTGCCAAGTGCCAGTTCCTGTTTTTCCATGTTTTTTGACCCCTTTCAGAGGAGATTTTGAAACGCGGTCCAAACGGAAGAAAATCCCCCAAAAGATTTTTTCTGGAACGGAAGAAGATCGGAGAGCTTGGGGGCCAAGCCAGAAGAGCCCTAGGGGCCCCACAAGCCCCCACCCCGCGGCCACGGGGGTCGCGCCATGCAGGCTTGTGGGCCCCCTGGAGGTCCCCTGACCTAGATCTTGCGCCTATAAATTCCCAAATATTCCCAAAAAAATCAGGGGAGCATCATAATCACTTTTTCGCCGCCGCAAGCTTCTGTCTCCGCAAGATCCCATCTAGGTCACGTCCTGGTGCCCTGCCGGAGGGGGCATTCGGACACGGAAGGCTTCTCCATCAACACCATGACCTCTCCGATGATGCGTGAGTAGTTCACCATAGACCTACGGGTCCATAGCTAGTAACTAGATGGCTTCTTCTCTCTCTTGGATCTTCAATACAAAGTTCTCCATGACCTTCATGGAGATCTATCCGATGTAATCTTATTTTGCGGTGTGTTTGTCGAGATCCGATGAATTGTGGATTTATGATCAGATTATATATGAATCTTATTTGAGTTTCTTTTGATCTCTCTTATGCATGATTTCATATCCTTGTAATTCTCTTCGAGTTGTGGGTTTTGTCTGGCCAACTAGATCTATGATTCTTGCAATGGGAGAAGTGCTTAGTTTTGGGTTCATACCGTGCGGTGACCTCACCCAGTGACAGAAGGGGTAGCGAGGCACGTATCATGTTGTTGCCATCAAGGGTAAAAAGATGAGGTTTTCATCATTGGTTTGAGATTATCCCTATACATCATGTCATCTTGCTTAAAGCGTTACTCTGTTCGTCATGAACTCAATACACTAGATGCATGCTGGATAACAGTCGATGTGTGGAGTAATAGTAGTAGATGCAGAAAGTATCGGTCTACTTGCCTCGGACGTGATGCCTATATGCTAGATCATTGCCTTAGATATCGTCATGACTTTGCGCGGTTCTATCAATTGCTGGACAATAATTTGTTCACCCACCGTAATACTTGCTATTTTGAGAGAAGCCTCTAGCGAACACTATGGCCCCGAGGGTCTACTCCACACCATATTTTCAGCCTTACACTTTTTACTTCGTTGCACTTTCTGCCTTCAGATCTCACTTTGCAAACAATCTTGAAGGGATTGACAACCCCTTTGAAGCGTTGGGTGCAAGCTTGTTTGTGTTTGCGCAGGTACTCTGGACTTGACGAGACCCTCCTTCTGGATCGATACCTTGGTTCTCAAACTGAGGGAAATACTTACTGCTCATGTGCTGCATCACCCTTTCCTCTTCAAGGGAAAAAACAACGCAAGCCCAATCTCCGTCGACGTGTCAATTTCTGGCGCTGTTGTTTGAGAAGTAGCACCTATCTTGCTAGTTGTAGTCACATACTATGTATTATGACCCGGCAACCCCGGAGTGACAATAGCCGGAACCACTCCCGGAGATGACCATAGTATGAGGAGTTCATGTATTCACCAAGTGTTAATGCGTTGGTCCGGTTCTTTATTAAAAGGAGAACCTTAATATCCTATAGTTTCCATTAGGACCCCGCTGCCACGGGAGGGATGGACAATAGATGCCATGCAGGTTCTTTTCCCTAAGCACGTATGACTACATACAGAATACATGCCTACATTAGATCGACGAATGGGAGCTAGTTACTTAACTCTCCGTGTTATAACTGTTACATGATGAATAACATCCGGCATAATCATCCATCACCGATCCAATGCCTACGAGTTTTTCCTACTGGTCCTTGCTACGTTACTTTGGCGCTACTGTTGTCACTGCTGCTACTGCTGTCACTTTGCTGCTACTGGTTACTATTGCTACTGCTGCTATCATACTACCTTGCTACTGATACTTTGCTGCAGATACTAAATCTTTCAGGTGTGGTTGAATTGAAAACTCAACTGCTAATACTTGAGAATATTCTTTCGCTTCCCCTTGAGTCGAATCAATAAGTTTGGGTTGATTACTCTACCCTCGAAAACTGTTGCGATCCCCTATACTTGTGATTTATCAAGACTATTTTCTGGCGCCGTTGCCGGGGAAGCACAGCTATATTCTCTGAGTCACTTGGGATTTACGTCTGCTGGTCACTATGAGGAATCCGATAGATCCAAGAACTAAAGTCTTGCCCTCAACTACAAGGACGGGTAAGGAACTGCCATCTAGCTCTGCACTTGATTCACCTTCAGTTATGAGTAAGTTTGCGACACCACCTCCTGCTAGAAATCTTGATATGTTGCCTGTGCTTGATGATGCTATTTCTGATGCCCATGATGCTTATGATGATGCTATGCTTGATACTGCTTTGCCTGATGATGCTATGCTTGATACCGCTTTGCCACTAGGTGCTCTTGATGCACAAATTGCTAGAGTTGCTGCTAGATCTGATGATACTTCTGAAATTGCTGATACTATTGAAGTAGAACCTGCTATATTGCCTGATATGCCTGAGCCTTATGTTATAGAAGGAGAGATAGCTGAGGATTTTCTTGCATGTAAGGATAGCTATGATGTTGAGAAATTACTGCGCAAGTGGAAAGAAAAATCTTTGCACGCTAGGATGAAATATGACCCGAAGTTTGCTACTTCGCCCATGTTTGTGACCGATAAGGATTATGAATTCTCTGTCGACCCTGAGTTAATCACTCTGGTCGAATCTGATCCTTTTCACGGTTATGAGTCTGAAACGGTTGTAGCCCATCTTACCAAACTGCACGATATAGCCACACTATTCACTAGTGAGGAAAAGATCCGCCACTACTATATCCTCAAGCTGTTTCCTTTCTCGCTAAAGGATGAAGTTAAGACCTGGTTCACTTCTCTTGCTCCTGGTTGTGTGCGTAGCCCCCAGGATATGGTCTACTACTTCTCTGAAAAATATTTCCCTGCCCATAAGAAGCAAGCTGCCTTGCAGGAAATATACAACTTTGCACAAGCTGAGGAAGAGAGTCTCCCACAAGCTTGGGGAAGGCTCGACCAGCTACTGAACTCTTTGCCAGATCACCCTCTTGAGAAGAATGAAATACTTGATATCTTCGATACTGGACTTACCGATGCTTCCAAAGACCACCTAGATAGTTGTGCTGGTTGTGTTTTTAGGGAACGAACTGTAGAACAAGCTGAGATTCTACTGAATAACATCTTGTGCAATGAGAATGCTTGGACTATTCCCGAACCACCTCCTAAGCCAACTCCGAAGAAAAGAGGTATTCTATTCCTCAGTCCTGAAGATATGCAAGAAGCTAAGAAATCTATGCGAGAGAAAGGCATTAAATGTGAAGGTGTCAAAAATCTAGCACCTATCGAAGAGATCCATGGTCTGGATAACCCGATACAGGTAGTAGAAGTAAATTTTCTGCGTAGGTTTGATGAGAGTGATATTCCTTTTGATAAACCTGCTAGCTTATGCCTGGATGAATTTAATAAATTTGTTGCCAAACAACAGAGTTTCAATGATTATGTTAGCAGACAATTGGAATAGAATGCTCGTATGCTTAGTCATTTAAGTGCTTGTGTGGATAGAAATGTCAATGATCTTAAGCTTCTGAGTAAACAGGCCTCTATGGTTACTACTCAGGTAGAACAAGTACTTAAAGCTCAGAATGACTTGCTCAATGAGTTGAATGACAATTCCGTTAGAGTCGTTACTAGAGGCGGTAGAATGACCGAGGAACCTTTGTATCCTGAGGGTCATCCGAAGAGAATTGAACAAGATTCTCAAGGAGTTAGCACTGATGCACCTAGTCATCCTAGAAAGAAGAAGAAAGATGATAGGAACCTGCACGCTAGCAACCCAGATGTTGATACACCTGAGAGTCCAAACAATGCATCTATCTCTAATGCTGAAACGCACTCTGGTAATGAACATGAGCCTAATGATAATATCAACAGTGATGTTCATGTTGATGCTCAACCTAGCAATGATAAGGATGTGGAGATTGAACCTGTTGATCTTGATAACCCATAGCCTAAGAATAGAAGATATGATAAGAATGACTTCACTGCTAGGAAGCATGGTAAAGAAAGGGAACCATGGTTTCATAAACCCATGCCCTTTCCTCCCAAACCATCCAAGAAAAAGGATGATGATGATTTTGAGCAATTTGTTGAAATGATTAGACCTGTCTTTCTGCAAATGCGTTTGACAGATATGCTCAAAATGTCCCCGTATGCTAAGTACATGAAAGATATTGTGACTAATAAGAGGAGGATACCTGAGGTTGAGATTTCCACCATGCTTGCTAATTATACCTTCAAGGGTGGAACTCCCAAGAAGCTAGGTGATCCCGGTGTGCCCACTATACCTTGCTCCATTAAGGGTAACTACGTTAGAACTGCTTTATGCGACCTTGGAGCCGGTGTTAGTGTTATGCCTCTCTCTCTCTTTATCGTAGACTTGAACTTGATAAGTTGACACCCACTGAAATCTCTCTGCAAATGGCCAACAAATCAACTGCTTTCCCTATCGGCATTTGCGAGGATGTGCCTGTTGTGGTTGCTAATGTCACTATCTTAACAGACATTGTTATCTTGGATATTCCCGAGGACGATGTCATGGCGGTCATCCTCGGAAGAACCTTTTTAGACACTGCAGGGGCTGTTATAGATTGCAACAAAGGCAATGTCACTTTCCATGTCAACGGTAATGAGCATACGATGCACTTTCCGAAGAAACAATATCGAGTACATTGCATCAATGCTATCAAAAAAACTTCATCGATTCTTATTGGGAGCTTTGAATGCCCTATTCTTCCTGTTAAGATGAAGTATGATTTTCTTGTTGGGGAGATACACATCCCCATTGAGGTAACCTAGTGACTATTCAAAAATTCTCCGTTCTCTTTTGCGATTCAAAAAGGTTTGTCGAGGAGACTTGATCAACCTCATTGACTGAATTTCTTTCGATGACCATGAGATGGATGAATCGAGGAGTCACAAACCTCTGTTCCAAGCTTTCACCATCGGTTGCTTAGAAGAAAAATGATAGATTTAGTTTAGTTTTCCCTGTTTTCTATTTTAGCGTCCGGTAGAAATGCACCCCGAAAATAAAAGTTCTCCGAACGCCGTGAAAATCAAGTATGATTTTTCCTGGAATTTTTGAAAAATACTGAGACGAAGAGCTAGTCTGGGGGCTGCACCAGTGGGCCACAATCCCTGGAGGCGCGGGCACCCCCCTCGCCGCGCCTACCTGGCTTGTGGGTCCCACGTGCACCCCCTCCACTCATTCTAGCTCTCATCTGCTTCTCCTACCTCCAGAAAAAATCGTTTCGCAGCTCAAACCCGTGTTCTTGCTCCTCTTGCTGGGATTTTCGATCTCTTTGCTCAAAGCGCCATTCTCCGAACTGTTTTGGGGAAATTACTCCTTGGTAAGTGACTCCTCCATTGGTCCAATTAGTTTTTGCTCTAGTGCCTTATACTTCGTGTATTTTTGCTGCCTTGGTGACCATGTTCTTGAGCTTTGCATGCTAATTTTAGCTGGTCCCAAGTAGTTTTGATGCGTAATATGGCCTCTAGACACTTGTGGGAGTAGTTGCTACGAGTTTAGTTGAGCCTTGTTCACTTTTCCTTTGGGTCACTGAAATTTCAGAAAAGGAAGATGTTCAGGAGAAACTATCATGGTGGTTCCTCAAGCAAGAGAGGTCCCCGTCTTGCGATTCGGGAGCCCGGTCCTTACCAACCAAGGGATGCGCAGGTACAACCATGTGAATGGCCTTCTGATGAATTTATGATTGAGGCATGTTTCAAAGATGACTTTGATGCACTTGTTCACAACGTCGGACTCAAAGAATTCATCTATGATAAATGTGAACAGTATGTTGCTCTCACTGCCTCTTTTGTTCGTAGATTCAAATTTTCAGTTGGTCGTGATACATCTGTACTGTTTGATCTCTATGACAAATCGGATACCATGGATTTAGAGGATTTCAATAGAATTTACAAGATACCTATTTGGGGTAGTCTCAATGATCCTCCTAAATCCTCGGTTAGAGATTTTTTCTCTGGTATAACTGTTGGAGAAACTAGAGATATTACGCAGGCTACCATGGGGAGCATTCATTTTCCTGCCTTGCATTCCTTTTCCCTCTTCATAGGCAGATGCATTAATGGCAAGATTGAGCATTGTCACTTCTGCGCACCCGACCTTAGCATCCTTAAGAGCGTAGTTACGGGTGATAGAAGTTTCAACATGGGAGCTATAATAGCAAGGAGGCTGAATAATAATGCTAATGAAGGGGATTTCTTTGGTGGGATCTATGCCACTCGCATAGCAAATTTTCTTGGAGTACCCATCCGCGAAGGAGATCCCCCGCTCCATACAGCTTTCCTTGACCGCGTCGCTTTGACACGCTACCAGTTCCTTGAGAGGGATGATGAATCCCTCCTATACCGTTTGGTATTTAACCGGCAGCGTGTTTTTCATGTTACCCTTCCTGCTCCTGTCTTCTTTGACTTTCATGTAAAACGGAGATATTACATAACAAGAGGAGAGGCACAGGAGTATGAGAGGGAAGCAAAGACTGCTCGTCTCCGAGAGGCAGCTATTCAGGCAGTGGCTGCAGCAGTCCCGTATAACCCCCATTAAGATTTTGGGTTTCGCCAGCACCATCCTTGGGAGTAGACCAACTTAGGCCAAAAGCCTAAGCTTGGGGGAGTACGTGTTTCTCACCGACTTTACATTCTTGCTTATGCTTTCACTTTGTTCGTCGGTGTTCACACTTTGCCACTGTATCATCCATGCTAGTTTATTTCTTGTTCTCGTTTTCTTTTCGTGTCTCTGTCTAGTTTGAGAAAACCCAAAAATATTTTATTTTTCTTATTTTGCTTGTTGGGAGCTTTCCCGTGTAAATATTTTTCTTTTTCTTTGGGTCAAGGTAGAAGATCATGGTTACAATGTTTAGTGGCTCTCGCATGCGTATCTATTTATCTGTTAAAGAGCCATATTACTTTGTCTTCTCCTTTGTGTTTGTGTGCAGATTCCAGCTTAGTCCAATGCACGAGCACGCTTATTATTGTTCACATCGTTCGGTCGTGCAAGTGAAAGGCAATAATGACGATATATGATGAAGTGACTGAGCCTGGAAAAGCAGGTATGAACTCGATCTATTTTGTTTTTGTAAATATGACTAGGTCATCGTGCCTGATTGAGCTTTGTTGTGAGAGACACATGTTTGCAATGACAACTTAGAGATCATAGTTGTTGATGCCATGCTTAATTAGCTAGGAGCCTATAATGGTTTGTCTTGGTAGCCAACATGAATTTTGAGATAACTGTGATGTAGCATGATAGGATGGTATCCTCCTTTGAATGATTCAAGTGGCTTCACTTGGTGCATGTTTACGCATGTAGTTGAAACAAAATCAACATAGCCTCTACGATATTCATGTTCATGGTGATTTATGTCCTACTCATGCCTGCACTCAATGTTAGTTATTCTCAATGCATTTTGATGACTGTTGTCGCTCTCTAGTTGGTCGCTTCCCAGTCCTTTGCTAGCCTTTACTTGTACTAAGAGGGAATACTGCTTGTGGATCCACTTCCATAAACCCAAAGTTTTTCCATATGAGTCCACCATACCTACCTATATGCGGTATCTACCTGCCGTTCCAAGTAAATTTGCATGTGCCACTCTCTAAATCTTCAAGAAATAATCTGTTTTGCATGCCCAAACCGCTCATATGGTGACAGGGGGCTATCAGTATCTTCCATGTTACGCGTGTTATCCTCGATATGTGTTTATTCACTATCATTCACGAGAAAGGGATCGGTCATTGGAATTCCCAGTTCCATGCTCAAATCGAAAAGATAATTACAAACAACACTCCCCCTGGATTGATGTTGGTATGGACGGCACCCGAGGATTCGGCTAGTCGTGGAGTGTGATTGATCGGTGGTGGGGGGTCAAAACTTTACTTTTCTGTTTGGGAACCGCCTATAACATGTGTAGCGTGCAAGATGGTGAGAACTCTTAGTCATTGCGTTGACAATGAAAGCATGCCACCCAAAATTATTATCTCTGTTTTCAAAGCTTGAGCTCTGGCACCTCTGCAAATCAATGCTTCCCTCTGCGAAGGGCCTGCCTATTTATGTTCCTATTGAGTCATTCTCCTCTTATAAAAGCACCAATTAGAGAGCACCTCTGTCATTTTTATGCTTTTCTTTTAACTGTGTTGAGTATGACTGTGACTAGATCTTCTTTGCCATGAATTACAATGTTTAGTCAGCCCTTGGTCTTCGAAGGTGCTCTGCATTTATCTTTTGCGGTCTTAGAAAGAGCTAGCAAGATACCATCTGTTCGTACTGCTTCATGATTGTTTTGATTGAAGTGTTGACGTTTGAGACTTATTATTATTTGCTCGCTAGTTGATTATGGCATTGATATGAGTTTACCGTGAGACCTAGATGTCAGTTGCTTATGTGGTTTGCTTGTGATCTTGCTGAAATTCTGGTTATGAGTTAGACATAGTTGCAACAACAAGATCAAACAGAGTTCGTCAAAGTTTTTCTTTTGTCTCTTTCAGTTTGTCAACTGAATTGCTCTTTCAGTTTGTCAACTGAATTGCTTGAGGACAAGCAAGGCTTTAAGCTTGGGGGAGGTTATACGTCTCCGTCGTATCTACTTTTCCGAACTCTTTTTCCCTTGTTTTGGACTCTAATTTGCATGATTTGAATGGAACTAACCCAGACTAATGCTGTTTTCAACAGAATTGCCATGGTGTTGTTTTGGCGCAGAAATAAAAGTTCTCGGAATGACCTGAAAATTTATGGAGAATTTTTCTGGAATTTATGAAAAATACCGGCGCAAGAATCGGTGGAGGGAGTGGGGTCGTGAGCCCACAAGCCCACTAGGCGCGGGCCCCCTGGCCGCGCCTGGCAGGCTTGTGGAGCCCACAAAGCTCCACCGCCTCTCAATACAACTCTATATAGTCCGTTTCGTCCGGAAAAAAATCAAGGAGAAGAGTTCATCGCATTTTACGATATGGATTCGCCGTCACCTCCTGTTCTTCATCTGGAGGGAAGATCTGGAGTCCGTTCTGGGCTCCGGAGAGGGGAAATCGTCGCCATCGTCATCATCAACCTTCCTTCATCGCCAATTCCATGATGCTCTTCACCGTTCGTGAGTAATCTCATCGTAGGCTTGTTGGACGGTGATGGGTTGGATGAGATCTATCATGTAATCGAGTTAGTTTTGACGGGGATTGATCCCTAGTATCCACTATGTTCTGAGATTGATGTTACTACTACTTTGCCATGCTTAATGCTTGTCACTAGGGCCCGAGTGCCATGATTTCAGATCTGAACCTATTATGTTGTCGCTAATACATGTATGTTTTAGATCCTATCTTGCAAGTTGTAGTCACCTACTATGTGTTATGACCCGGCAACCCCGGAGTGACAATAGCCGGAACCACTCCCGGAGATGACCATAGTATGAGGAGTTCATGTATTCACCAAGTGTTAATGCGTTGGTCCGGTTCTTTATTAAAAGGAGAACCTTAATATCCCGTAGTTTCCATTAGGACCCCGCTGCCACGGGAGGGATGGACAATAGATGTCATGCAAGTTCTTTTCCCTAAGCACGTATGACTACATACGGAATACATGCCTACATTAGATCGACGAACGGGAGCTAGCTACTTATCTCTCCATGTTATAACTGTTACATGATGAATCACATCCGACATAATCATCCATCACTGATCCAATGCCTACGAGTTTTTCCTACTGGTCCTTGCTACGTTACTTTGCCGCTACTGCTGTGACTGCTGCTACTGTTACTTTGCTGCTACTGCTGTCACTTTGCTGCTACTGCTGTCACTTTGCTGCTACTGGTTACTGTTGCTACTACTCCTATCATACTACCTTGCTACTGATACTTTGCTGCAGATACTAAATCTTTCAGGTGTGGTTGAATTGACAACTCAACTGCTAATACTTGAGAATATTCTTTCGCTTCCCCTTGAGTCGAATCAATAAATTTGGGTTGAATACTCTACCCTCGAAAACTGTTGCGATCCCCTATACTTGTGGGTTATCAATGCCCATATTGGCTCCTACATATTCTACGAAGATCTTTATCGGTTGAACCTCTATGTCAAGGATGCAGTTAATCCCATATGATATTTACTTTGTCCATTAGTATGTTACTTGCCCGAGATTTGATCGTCGGTATCTCCATACCTAGTTCAATCTCGTTACCGGCAAGTCTCTTAACTCGTTCCATAATACAAAATCCCATGACTAACTACTTAGTCACATTACTTGCAAGGCTTGTTGTGATGTTATATTACCGAGTGAGCCCTGAGATACCTCTCCGTCACACGGAGTGACAAATCCCATTCTTGATTCATGCCAACTCAACATACACCCTCGAAGATACCTGTAGAGCACCTTTATAGTCACCCAGTTACGTTACGACGTTTGATACACACAAGGTATTCCTCCGGTGTCAGCGAGTTACATGATCTCATGGTCATAGGAACATATACTTGACATGCAGAAAACAATAGCAATAAAATGACACGATCACATCCTACGTTCATAGTTTGTGTCTTCTCCATCACATCATTCTCCTAATGACGTGATCCCGTTATCAAGCGAAAACTCTTGTCTATAGTCAGGAAACCTTGACCATCTTTGATCAACGAGCTAGTCCATTAGAGGCTTACTAGGGACAGCGTATTGTCTATGTATCCATACATGCATTTAAGTTTCCAATCAATACAATTCTAGCACGGATAATAAATGATTATCTTGAACAAGGAAATATAATAATAACTATTTTATCATTGCCTCTAGGTCATATTTCCAACAGTCTCCCACTTGCACTAGAGTCAATAATCTAGCCCTCATCACTATGTGATTTACATTATAATGAATCTAACACCCATAGAGTTCTGGTATTGATCATGTTTCGCTCGTGGAAGAGGTTTAGTCAACGGGTCTGCATGATGGGGAACGTTGCATGGGAAACAAAAAATTTCCTACGCACACGCAATACCTATCCATGGTGATGATCATCTACGTGAGGGGAGAGTGAATCTAAATACCATTGTAGATTGCTAAGCGGAAGCGTATATAATGCGGTTGTTGTAGTGGAATATCTTTGCGATGCAAATCGCAACCTGTCTTGCGATCTCATCACGATATGTCCCGCGATCCCATCACGATCCATCCCGATCTAGTGCCAAATGGACGGCACCTCCGCATTCAACACACGTACAGCTCGATGACGATCCCCGCCTTCTTGATCTAGAAAGAGGGGAGGAGAGGTAGATGAGTTCTCCACCACGGCGGCGTGGTGGTGGTGATGGTGAACTAATCCAGCAGGGCTTCGCCTAAGCACTGTCGAACTAGACTAGAGTGAAACCGATCTAGAGAGAAGTAGAGGGAATACGTGGCTGGTTTGTATGTCTCCAAAAACCCTCAATACCTCTAGTATATATAGGAAGAGAGGAGGGAGGCCGGCGCCCTAGGGTTTTCCCCTTTGGGTCGGCCGAAGTGGAGAGGAGAGGAGTCCTCCTCCTCCAATCATAGTAGCTTTAGGACTCCTTCCTTCCCACTTGGAAACTCTTTCCACCTTTGGCTTTTTGCCTTATTCCTCCACTCCAGACGCATGGGCCTTTAGGGAAGGCTTCAGCTAGCCCACCAGGGGATGGTCTACCTCCTCACACTGCCCATGAAGCATTCGAGTCGTCACACCCCTCCCGGTGGTCCCCCGATACCTCCCAGCACTCCCGGTACACTACCGATGAGCCCGAAACTTTTCCAGTGACCAAAATAGGACTTCATATATATCATTCATTACCTCCGGACCATTCAGGAGCTCCTCGTGATGTTCAGGATTTCATCCTAGACTCCGAACAAACTTCGGTCACCAAAACCTATAACTCAACTATACCGAAACGTCACCGAACCTTAAGTGTGCAGACCTTGCGGGTTCGAGAACTATGTAGACATGACCTGAGACATTCTCCGGTCAATAACCAATAGCGGGACCTGGATGCCCATATCGTCTCCTGCATATTCTACGAAGATCTTTATCGGTTGAACCTCTATGTCAAGGATTCAGTTAATCCCGTACGATGTTCCCTTTGTCCTTCGTATGTTACTTGCCCTAGATTCGATCGTCTGTATCTCTATACCTAGTTCAACATCGTTACCGACAAGTCTCTTTACTCGTTCCGTAATACAAGATCCCGTAACTAACTCCTTAGTCACATTTCTTGCAAGGCTTGTTGTGATATTGTATTACCGAGTGGGCCCCGAGATACCTCTCCGTCACACGGAGTGACAAATCCCAGTCTTGAGCCATGCCAACACAACAGACACCTTCGGATATACCTGTAGAGCACCTTTATAGTCACACAAGGTATTCCTTCGGTGTCCGAGAGTTGCATGATCTCATGGTCACAGGAACAGATATATTGGCATGCAGAAAACAGTAGCAATAAACGGACACGATCATATGCTACGTTTATAGTTCAGGTCTTCTCCATCACATCATTCTCCTAATGATGAGATCCCGTTTTGACGTTTATAGTTCAGGTCTTCTCCATCACATCATTCTCCTAATGATGAGATCCCGTTTTCAAGTGACAACACTTGTCTATGGCGAGGAAACCTTGACCATCTTTGATCAACGAGCTAGTCAACTAGAGGCTCACTAGGGACAATGTGTTGTCTATGTATCCACACATGTATTTGAGTTTCCAATCAATACAATTCTAGCATGGATAATAAACGATTATCATGAACAAGAAAATATAATAATAACCGTTTTATTATTGCCTCTAGGGCATATTTCCAACACTGCAACATTCAGTTTCGTGTGTACTTTGCAAATACTTGTGCCCTCCTCTTTGATGTAATCGCGGATGGAATTGAAGCGTCGCTTTATGTGTCTGGTCCTCTTGTGAAACCTTGGTTCCTTGGCTAGAGCAATGGCACGAGTGTTGTCACAAAACAAAGTCATTGGATTTAGTGCACTAGGCACAACTCCAACATCTGTCATGAACTCCTTCATCCGGACACCCTCTTTGGACGCCTCCGAGGCAGCTTTGTACTCAGCTTCGCATGTAGACTCGGCTACCACACTCTGCTTGGAACTGCACCAGCTTACCGCACCACCATTGGGAATAAATACATATACGGTTTGAGACTTAGAGTCATCCAGATCAGTGTCAAAGCTTGCATTGACGTAACCCTTTATGATGAGCTATTTATCACCACCATATAGGAGAAATATTTCCTTAGTCCTTTTCAGGTACTTCAGAATATTCTTGATTGGTGTCCAATGTTTCATTCCTGGATCACTTTCAAACCCTCCGGCCATACTTATGGCAAGACCAACATCAGGTCTTATGCACATCATTGCATACATGTTAGAGCCTATGGTTGAAGCATAGGGGACGACACTTATCTTTTCTCTATCTTCTGCAGTTACTCGCATTGAGTCTTACTCAACTTCACACCTTGGAACACAGGCAATAACCCTTTCTTGGAGTGTTCCATTTTGAACTTCTTCAAAACTTTGTCAAGGTATGTGCTATGTGAAAGTCCTATTATGCGTCTTGATCTATCTCTATAGATCTTGATGCCTAATATGTAAGCAATTTCTCCTAGGTCCTTCATTGAAAAACTCCTATTCAAATAATTCTTTACACATCCCAAAAGTTCTATATTGTTTCCAATCAGGAATATGTCATCAACATATAATATTAGAAACACTATAGAGCTCCCACTCACTTTCTTGTAAATACAAGCTTTTCTGTAAACTTGTATGAACCCAAATGCCACTAAAAGAAATAAGGTCAATTATGACTCACTATATTGGTCATTGATTCGTCATTGTTGTTGTTTATTGACCTTTTTTTGACCAAATTTACAAGGTCAACAGTTGGCCGTCAAGAATGAACAAACTTGACCTTTCTAAAATTTTGGTCATATAGCTCTATTGACCAATATTTTGGTTTGGTCATTACCCATTTGTGTGAGCCACGTAGGATCTGACGTGGCTGTGCTGACATGGCATTGCTAGTGACCAAATGAAATCTATCATAAATTTCACAGCCCAATTCAATAATCTTGTCTACATGGTCCTCCACCAATACTATTTTATGATTAAAAATGTCTAAATTGTTTAGGCTGATGCATTATTTTGCCAAAAGCATGTATATCTCAGGATAGGCCCATTAAAAAACAAGTAAAAAAATAAAAGATTGCAAATTAGTTGTACATATTTCATTTCAGTAGCACATCACATGAATTACAATACATCATCCGTCGATTCCTCTACACATAAAGATTTCAGGCCCAACAAGTGCACAACAAAATAGTTCTACAAGTGTAGGTGCACAGCAAAAGGGACCAACAAGTGCATAATCACACATCAACATAGTTCGACAAATATTGGATGAGAAGCACAAGTTTTTATTAATCACACATAACATCAATGACAAACGAAGCTTCTTGTCCCCTCCTCCTGACCTGTCCTCTACTTCTTCTCGGTGCTTCAGATCATCCTGGTAATTCAAATAATCAAACATAAAAAAGCATACAAAATAATCAAATATTATAATGTACAAATAATAAATAAATTAGAACTATTTCATCCTCTAACAATGGTAGTTTATTAAGCTCTGACTCAGCCTATGTTTGCATGTACTAGAGGCTGGGGCGCCACGTGGTGGCGCCAACTAGGTGGGATTGTGCGCGTTTATCTTATTTTCGCATATTCAGCTGTTACATCTAATAGCACCAATAACACATGATTGATCTAGTATTTTTGCTCCTATCAGTTCTACTTTTGAAGACACATACACATATACATAGATCTCATTTTTTGATTCTGGTTGTATGCATAACATTTATGTTTAACTTAGCACTAAATTGTACTGATGTATCCATTTGTCACGATGCATGGCAGTATTAGCAGAGAATATATGCCCGAGTGACCAAAGTTCACCACTTTGCGCACACGCAGCTACTGCCATCCATCCACACATATTTTCTCCTTCGAAAATTAGTAGCAAGTCTAGTAAGCCAGGGCTAGGGTTTTTTTTGTCTTAATGTGGCAGGCGAGGCTGTACTGACGCATTGATTTTCTTGGCAAAGGCAGAGAGAAAGATGAGGTGAGAATCCAGCAGCACCCAACCACGAGAGCTTTCTCCGTGGGCGTTGCAGGTCGATCCGGTACCTTGGTGTACTGCACTGAACTCATCTGCATTCTCCTTTCTACTGAACTCATTTTTGCAGAGATACATAGTATATGATTAATTGGAAAGGAGAGAAAGAAAAATTGTACTCCCTCCATTTCATAATATGGTGTGTCTAGGTTTTCCGAGATTTGATTTTAGTGTGGCAGGAGCAAAAAAACATACAATTAAAAACTTCTTTCGATATACGAATTCTTTACTCCCATCGCAGTCGTTCAGGTTGGTTGAATTTATGATCAAACTTAAATGGGAGAAAGGCACTAGTGGTAGAAAAGTTAGCAATTTTTACCTTAATACAGCAAGTGATAAAGCTTAGAAACAGTCACAGGAAATCAAATAGAATACCAGTTAACACATGCCCACAAAAATTTAGCTTAGATGTTATCAGTTCAGTCTTTCCGGAACCAGGGTTAATTATTCATCTGGACAATAAAGGATTAGTATAGGCCTATAAAATGGCTATTAAATCAAGGATCGAGACAAAAAACCAGGTTCATAAGTGTATTCTCTTACCTCCTCGTCTGAAAGATACATCAGTAGCCAGATTGAAAATACGAGATCCATCGAGTTGTCCTCAATCACCAGGTCTGGACATATAACATCAGCACACATGAAGGATGCATTTTCGTAATGGCCATTTATGCTTTCATTCTACAATGAAAATATATTGAAAAGAGCTGAGTGAACCAGTCATTTCATGCATGTGGCGATTAAAAGAATGTCATCGCATTTCAGGCACCCAATATGTTTTCTTAAATCAGGAGTAATTAAATGCTGATACCTTTTTAATCACACTTTCAATGAAATCCATTGCAAGAACATGCCCAGCTGTCTTAGCTAGTTCTCGAGTAAAGTGACCTATAAACATTGTTCATGACAGCATTGGTGGTTTTGATAGAACATATCCTCTTGCTCTCCTCTTTCCATTCCTGCGCACTGCTCTCCACATTGAAGTTGAGATATACTCCAGGCTGAGGGCGTTATTGTCATTGATTCCAAGGCCTGGACTATGAGAGTACCCCTGCCTACCAGTCCTAAGCATTTCTGAAGTTAGGGACATAACTTCTCCACATTGAAGTTGACATATACTCCAGGTCTGAGGGCGTTATTGTCATTGATTCCAAGGCCTGGACTATGAGAGTACCCCTGCCTACCAGTCATAAGCATTTCTGAAGTTAGGGACAGAACTACCAAGGCAATGCATCAAACTTAATAGCTCTAATGTCAGCCTAGAGGGTAAGATGCAACAGCTCAAACGTCGCCACAGGGGCACATATGCAATGCAATAGTTCAATTGAAACCCATACAGGCTACAAAAATATGTACTACAAGGAGTATCAAAATGGTAGCTCACTCTCTCCGTGTTGCTTGGTAAAAAGCAAGGGCGTTAGCTCAGAAAGTGACACGGTAACACACTAGTACCCTTGCAGCAGAAACACCACACAGCCAGCAATCATGGCCGGTGCATCGCCGTCAACACCAGCATCGGCCTAACCTAAATCAACACCCAATCCAATTATCCTAAGCATCGCGTACTACCCAACAATAAATTATAAATGTATGATTGCCACCCACCACCACAGCACCATCGCACAAGCAAACGACCAATAAGCGCGAGACAATGACATGCGAAAACAATGACATGGAAGTAGTGCGTATAACAATTGTGGGGTAAGGGATCAGAGAGCTTAAGCGCTGCAAGGTTGGTGTTGGCCCAACTTTACACTCTGTCTGTCAGCTCCAGAACTGGTGAAGATGATCCCTGGTGCTCAGGTAGATGAAGCAGCTATTGAATCGGCGAACGCAGCTCGTCGATACAAAAATCGTTCGCCAGCATCCAGCAATTCGATGCGCGCGCCGCAAATCCGTGCGCTCGTGGAAGAATAATAAGCGCCGCAGATTCCGACGACCGCACACACCGAGCCCGCGTCTGAGGCAGCAGCGACGCAGAGAAGGCGGCACATGGCGGTGCCTCTAGAGCTGGCCGGAGCGAGGGCGGCGGCGCGGGGTAGGCGAGGAGGGAGCGACGGGGATCGAGTTTCGAATCAGGCACGGAGAGAGAGAGAGGGAGGAGGAGGAGGGAGAGGGCGAAGGAGGGGGACGGACGCGGACCTTGTCGAGCGCGGCGGGGTCGAGGGGTGCGACGGAGCCCTGGAGGCGACGAACGTCGGCGTCCAGCGCGACGGCGCGGCGCCGCAGCGCATCCTCGTCGGTGGTGCGGCAGGCAGCGAGGGCCGCCACGACGTCCCGTAGCCCCCGTGCCGCCTCGGCCGCCGCCGCCGCCTGCTCCTCCAGGCCCTGGGCCCGTCGCCCTCGCCGTCCATTCCGCTTGGCCTGTGGGGGCATGGGGGCTGTGCTAGGGTCTCCGGGGGTGCGGCGGAGAGGCGGGGGTCGCCGGGGCGTGGGATGTCGGGGGGCGAGGCCAGGGCGCGGGGGCACGGAGCCGGGGTAACCGGGGCTTTGGTCGGGGGCGCCGACGGCGGGGATTAAGCAGGAAGAGGCAGGGGCGGGGTGCTCTGGATCTGGTGCGTGTGTGAGAGAGAGACCTACATCTTGATCTGAATAACGATTCAGCCTATCACATGTGAGGCACGGATACCTCCCCAGAAACAGATCATGGCCGTCCACTCCTCCTACATCCAACGCTCCAAAATCCTCCCCTCATACAACACACCTCTATCAATTTTTCTCTACTTCTTTTTTCAATCAGTAGCACTTAATGACCAATTTCTACAGTATTATCATGACCTAATGGACGCAAAAGGTCATAATGTTATGGGCTTTGGACCCTCTTAGACTTGTCATGACTAATTTCAAAATGGTGGTCATGGATCAATGACCAATTAAACCACCGTCATTTTTTGGGATCATAATTGAGCATTTTTCTTGTAGTGTGCCTTGATCACCTCATCAAAGCGTCGATTCCAAATCCGAGATGCTTGCATCAGTCCATAAATACATCGTAGGAGTTTGCATACTTTGTCAGCATTCTTTGGATCGAAAAAACCTTTCGGTTGGATCATATATAACTCTTCCTTAAGGAAACCGTTAAGGAACGCTGTTTTGACATCCATGTGCCAAATTTCATAATCGAAAAATGCAGTTATTGCTAACATGATTCTGACAGACTTAACCATCGCTACGGGTGAGAAAGTCTCATCGTAGTCAACTCCTTGAACTTGTGAAAACCCCTTTGCCACAAGTAGAGCTTTATAGATGGTGATATTACCGTTCACGTTTGTCTTCTTCTTAAAGATCCATTTATTCTGAATGGCCTTTCGCCCTTCAGGTAATACTTCCAAAGTCCATACTTTGTTTTCATACATGGATCATATCTCGGATTTCATGGCCTCTAACCATTTGTTGGTATCCGGGCCCACCATCGCTTCTCCAAAGTTCATAGGTTCATCGTTGTCTAACAGCATGACTCATAAGACTGGGTTACCGTACCAATCAGGAGCAGTACTTGCCCTTGTCTACCTATGAGGTTCGATAGCAACTTTATCTGAAGCTACATGATCATCATCATCAGCTTCCTCTTAAACTACTATAGGCTCCACAGAAACATCTTTCTGCGCCGCGCTACTCTCGGGTTGAAGTAAAGGTTCCATAACCTCATCAATTTCTATCTTCCTCTCACTCAATTCTTTCGAGAGAAACTCTTCTCAAGAAAACTTCCTTTTTTAGTGAAAAACACTTTGCCTTTGGATCTGAGATAGAAGGTATACCCAACTGTCTCTTTTGGGTATCCTATGAAGACGCATTTCTTCGCTTTGGCTTCCAGCTTTTCAGGCTGAAGCTTTTTGACATAAGCATCGCATCCCCAAACTTTAGGAAACGACAACTTTAGTTTCTTGCCAAACCACAGTTCATATGGCGTCGTCTGAACGGACTTTTATGGTGCCCTATTTAAAGTGAATGCAGCTGTCTCTAATGCATAACCCCAAAATGATAATGAAAAATCGGCAAGAGACATCATATAATGCACCATATCCAATAAAGTACAATTACGATGTTCGGACACACCATTACATTGTGGTGTTCTAGACAGTGTCAACTGTGAAATAATTCCACATTGTCTTAAGTGAGTGCCAAAACCATAACTCGAATATTCTCCTCCTCGATCAGATCATAGGAATTTAATCTTCTTGTTATGATGATTCTGAACTTCACTCTGAAATTGCTTGAACTTGTGTTACATTAAGTAAATATACCCGTATGTACTTAAGTCATCCGTGAAGGTGAGAAAATAACGATATCCACCGCGCGCCTCAATGCTCATTGGTCCGCACACATCAGTATGTATGATTTCCAATAAGTCACTTGCGCGCTCCGTTGTGAGAACGGAGTCTTAGTCATCTTGCCCATTAGGCATGGTTCACATGTGTCAAGTGATTCAAAATAAAGTGACTCCAAAAGTCAATCAACATGGAGTTTCTTCATGCATTTTACACCAATATGACCTAAGCGGCAGTGCCACAAGAAAGTGTTACTATCATTATCAACTCTACATCTTTTGGCATCAATGTTATGAACATGTGTGTCATCACTATCGAGATTCAATAAGAATAAACCCCTCACATTGGGTGCATGACCATAAAAGATATTACTCATATAAATAGAACAACAATTATTCTCTGATTTAAATGAGTAGCCGTCTCGCAATAAACAAGATCCAGATATATTGTTCATGCTTAACGCATGCACTAAATAACAATTATTCAGGTTCATCACTAATCCCGATGGTAAATGAAGTGGGAATGTGCCGACGGACATCACATCAACCTTGGAACCATTCCCCACACAAATCATCACTTCGTCCTTCGCCAACCACCACCTATTCCGTAGTTCTTGCTTTGAGTTGAAAATATAAGCAACCGAACCAGTATTAAATACACACGCACTACAACGAGAGTTGGTGAGGTACACATCAATAACATGTATATCAAATATACCTTGTTTGGTGTTGGACGCCTTCTTGTCGAACAGATACTTGGGACAGTTCCACTTCCAGTGACGAGTCCCCTTGCAATGAAAGCACTCAGTTTCTGGCTTGGGTCCAGCCTTGGGTTTCTTCATGGGAGGGGCAACTGATTTTCCATTCTTCTTGGAGTTACCCTTCTTGCCCTTTCCATTGTTTTTGAAACTAGTGGTTTTATTGACCATCAGGACTTGATGTTCTTTCTAAATTTCTGACTCAGCGAGTTTCAGCATCGCAAACAGCTCGGCGAATGATTTTTTCATCCCTTGCATGTTGTAGTTCAACGCAAAGCCTTTATAGCTAGGTGGTAGTGATTGAAGAACTCTGTTAGTGATTGCCTCTGGTGGGTGAACAATTCCCAATTCTGCCACACGGTTAGAATACCCAGACATTCTGAGTATGTGTTCATTGACATACCTGTTCTCCTCCATTTTGCAAGCATAGAACTTATCGGAGGTATCATACCTCTCAATCCGGGCATTCTTTTTCAAAAATGAACATCTCATATGCTCCTTGACGTTCAAAACCTCTTTGAAGTACCAGTTCTAAGCCATACAAAATAGCACATTGAACTACCGAGTAGTCATCCAGCCGCGATTGCGAGATGTTCGCAACACCTTGAGTCGCGAGTTGGGGGCATCACCAAGCGGTGCATCAAGGACATAAGCCTTTTGGGAAACCATGAGGATAACCCTCATATTTCGGGCCCAGTCTACAAAGTTACTTCCATCATATTTCAACTTGGCTTTCTCTAGGAACGCATTAAAATTCAAGGGTGCTACTGCGCGAGCCATTGATCTACAACATAAATTTGCAAAGATTACATAGCCTATTGTTCAAGATAATGGGTTTAGTTAATCATATTACTAAAAACTCCCACTCAAATTGACATCCCTCTAGTCATTCGAGTGACACATGATCCAAATTCACCAACCCAAGTCCGATCATCACGTGAGATGAGTTGGCTTCAATTGTGAACATCTCCATGTTGATCATATCTACTATATGACTCATGTTCGACCTTTCAGTCTCTTATGTTCCAAGGCCATGTCTGTACATACTTGGCTCGTCAAGTTTAACCCAAGTGTTCCGTGTGCGCAAATTTGTCTTGCACCCTTGTATGTGAACGTAGAGTCTATCACACCCAATCATCACGTGGTGTCTCGGAACGACGAACTTTCACAACGGTGCACGCTCGGGGAGAACACAATTTTGTCCTAAAATTTTAGTGAAGGATCGCCTTATAATGCTAATGTCGTCCTAAGCAAATAAGGCCCATAAAAGGATTAACATCACATGCAAATCATAAGTGACATGATATGGCCATGATCTTGTGCTTTTGATCTCCATCTCCAAAGCACCGGGATGATCTCCATCTTCACTGGCAGAACACCATGATCTCCATCATCGCGCCAACTATGCTTGTACTACTAAAGCTACTGATTTAGCAATAAACTAAAGCATCACCAAGCAAAAAAAAAATTAAAGACAACCCTATGGTTCCTGTCGGTTGCCGTAGCATCGACATGCAAGTCGATAGTTAACTATTACAACATGATCATCTCATACATCAAATATATAACATCATGTTCTTGGTCATATGATATCACAACATACCCTGCAAAAACAAGTTAGACGTCCTCTAATTTGTTGTTGCATGTTTTACGTGGCTGTTGTGGGTATCTAGAAAGAACGATTCTTACCTACGCAAAGCCACAATGGTGATATACAAGTTGCTATTTAACCATCTCCAAGGACCGCCTTTGTGGAATTCGATTCAACTAAAGTAGGAGAGTTAGACACCTGCCAGCCATCTTTATGCAATAAGTTGCATGTGACTCGGTGGAACCGGTCTCTCGTACGTGGATGAGTAAGGTTGGGCTGTGCCGTTTTATCCCACTATACCACGGAATCAAGAAAAGACTAAGGAGGGAAGCAATCTGAATATCAATGCCCATAAACTCCTTTGTGTTCTACTCGAGATGTCATCTACGCATAGACCTAGCTCCGATACCATTATTGGGGAACGTTGCTGTAACATTCCAAAATTTATATTTTGGAATATTAATTAATTAAATAGGCTTAATTAAAACTTGCTTGTATTGCTTGTCGTTAGCTAGTCTTGACCAGGATTTGAAACTTTTGGAATTTGAATGATTTTTTTTCGAGAGGGAATAAAATGACTTTCCCAATCATTCATTTGGATGTTATTTTGGTTTTGAGAATATTGGGAATATTTCCAATTCAAATATGAGAGAGGATTACATGACATCCTCAATAATTAAATTGGAAAGTAATAAAGTATTCTCCTCTTAGATTTTCAAATTTAGAACAAATCCAACAAGAAAACAAATGAAAAGAGAGAAGGTAACATGACTCCTTCTATATAAAGAGTTGGAAATTGTTTTACATAAAATTTTGGAATACTGGTTTGCGATTGAAAAATATTTAGGGCACATCTATGTAGCCCAATTTTTTTTATAAAGAGTATTATAGGTATTTTCTATAAAAGTCCCCATGTAAAAATGTTCACTATTTTATCAAGTAGTTATAATATTTTTTTCAATGTTTTTTTTGGAGAGTTTAGGAATGTATATGATATAGTTTTATCAAAAACCAAATACTGTAGTATTGGAAAAAAAAAAGTAAAAACCCAGGCCCACTGTGCGCCGGTGCACAGTGGCCCAGCAGCCAGGGGCCACGCATCGAGCAGCCTAGCGCAATCAGCGCTCCAGGACCGGAGCCCATCGCTAGCAACACACCGAGCAAGCCCTCCATTTTTTTCCTTTCTCTCTCTCTACCCACTGACGCATGGGGCCCAACCGTCATCTCCTAGCTCCGGCCAGAATCCTCCTCACGCACGAGACCTCCTGTGTCCCTGATCCAAATTCAATTGATTTGATCGATCTACTTCTCCTAGACCACAATACGCAGCATATATTTATTCACCTCCCTCCTCTCGTCCGATTTTCGCAAGAATCACCAAATCCTCTGCCCTATCTCTCTGTCTACCTCAGTTTCGGATCTCGTCGGAGTCCACCTGAGCAGAAGCTCCGCCACTGTCGAATTCGTCACCACTAAGGGTTCCCCGCCTCTTTGATCCCCTCAGTGCGAATTTCCTTGGTCTTCTCTCTTTCCCTCACCATCGCACGCAGGGGAGCACCAAATCGACTGCATCAAGGGTGACCGAAGGCAAACATGCCTCTGACGAACTCCAGACGCACGTTGCCGCTGCTCAGGGACGAATTTGTCGCGGGAAAAGGATCCCCGTGGTCCTCCACATCCTGAAGTTAAGGCCTTGTGTTTTTTTTATATACTTATGTATTCGAACCGGTATACGCTAAGGCTCGGCTGTCCATTGTTTAGCCAAAGAAGCAAACACCCTCTAGCCAGCAGCATCTCGCCACGTGGCAACTCCATAGTGACAGCAGCAACAACTCGTTATTTTGACAGATTTTAGTGCAGTTTTCGTTTAGTCATATCTCTCGATCCACACACCCAAATTCATTGATTATTTTTCCTACATACTCGTATTGACCAATAGAATCCAGTATAACCAAAATTTCACTCTTTTGAACTGTTTAAATTTGAATTCATTCAAATTTGAAATCAACCATCCGGAGGCCATATCTTTCAAACCGTTGATCCGATTTAGTTGATTCGTTTTGCATTGTGATCCTATTGGGTTGCATACAATAAATACATAATGATGTGCTACTATTGTTTGGATTATAAATTGGTTTCTTGCTATTTGTTGTTATTGAGTGATTGCCTATTTATCGGTACTTTGTTTGAATCGTGTAGATTGTCCGGAGAGCGAATATTCGCTTTGCGAGGATTGTGAGTGCGTCTGACTACAACAACAATGTATAAGGCAAGTTACATGTTGATCATCCTTTACCTATTATTTTTCTATGCATATAGTATTATATCACCCTATGAAATTTATGCATGTATAGGAATATTATTATTATGCTATGCTATTGAGCTATATCCCCTCGTCATTCAAGATCATGTTAGATATATTTTGCTATGCTATGTAGACGGGGATTAGTTTCTGTATTCATTGAGTTTATGTGAGGATTACTACAAAATAAATTGAGTAGTAATTCAGGATATAATACACCTCTGGGCGGATATGGTATTGCTGGGTGGTTTCAAGAACATCATGGTATAAACCCTCTGAATGTAAGTGGAATGCCGCCCAGGTTCAAAAAGATCAAACAGACTTAGTGACTAGTAGCTTCCTTGTGCGACCACTGGCTATTATGGGCTCTGGCTTAGTTGATCAGTCGTGGAAACCTTACCCGGATGTGCCAGCTGATGTAGCTATGATAGGTGGGATGGGCCTCCTGTGGGACTAGGTGACTGCTTCTGAAAGACTTCGTCTCAATCTTCGGGTTGGGTCCAGTGGGTACAGCGTACTAACCTCTGCAGAGTGTATAAACTAATCATGATTAGCCGTGTCCCCGGTTATGGACAATTTTGAGCAGCTAGGCCATTACAGTTGTTGGATGATCTTGACAGATGATACACCTTAATAAAATTGAGTGGGGAACTTAATAATGGTAATAGGTTGGAGTTGGAGATGCCAATTCAACCATATGTGAGTTATTGTAGCAAACAAACTAAAACTTGACTGTTAGGTAGTTGTGAGGATAAAATCAGCTTTCTGCAAAATAACCATCAACCTTTCTTTTGCCTATGCATATACATGTAGGTCTGTTATATAATTCCTTGTGTGACTTGCCAGTACATTCAACGTACTGACCCTTGTGGCTGTAACTTATCATGTTGCAGATTTTATGCGACAAGTGAGTGATACGATGTAGGGTTACGATGTCTATACTCAACATTTGCCTGTGGTGTTGATGGATTCATGAAGATTTTATTTGCTTTTCCGCTGTATTTTGTGTGTATGGTAGCCATGAGCTACGAGTTATGTACTATATTAAATTATGGATCTACGATGTAATATTATGACATGTGGTTTATTCTTGATATTGCATCTTGTACTGTGTGTGCTAGATGTCGATCCAGGGACTAGCACAGTAAGCACAGAGACATCGAATCTTATCAGGTTCGGATCGTTACAGATGGTATCAGAGCCCATGTTGACTGTAGGTCGTAACCCTTAGAATGGACTAGGAAAAGCCATAGGAATAAACTTAGTTTTATCATTTTCTTGACTAGTTACTATTTCTACTCATCTTTCTCGTCTACTGTTCATATTCTAAAGCTTCTTTTGTGGTTTTCTAGTAAATGGACACCCTATAGTAACCCCGTCCACTTATGACCACTGAAGACATCACATACTGGAAGCACCTCATCATCGCCTGAAGTTACTACTAATAGAATTTGAAGGAGTGTCTTGTGTTGATCGGGAAGGACTAACCTTTAGACTACTAGATGATCTTTGATATTAGTCTTGATAAGAAGGACGAAGCTTAGACTCAGACCACCACTACTAAGTTGATTTCTATAGACGATTTGCGGTAGTATGATGAGATCATATCTCTTGTGGTTATGACCTTACCTATAGGTTTTTCTTGTGTGGCGTGACTTTTGTGATTTTTATTGATTGATGTTGTGTGATGTGTTTTGCAAAATATTTTGTGAGTAGAATAAGTTGCGTTCTCTTAGACCCCTATCCATTTAGTACGCTTCAATATTCAAGAAGATTAAGCTACAAGATTACTTGTCCCTATGAAGAATTTGTTGTTGATGCAAGGCCGAAGCTACAAATACTGAAGACTTTGAAGATTGAAGACCTCTATATATCGTTAGATGCGTTTGTGAGCTGTCATTGTGGTTGGTTTTTATTGACCGCTCCACATCAAAATTATTTTCAAAACTATTGTGTGATGCTTGTTTGGGTATATATCTTCCTGTGTCATCTATTCTCTCCTTAAACCTAAGACCTACATTGACGGAGTTACTACAATGGTTGCAAAACTTGAGGTTCGAGTAAAAGATGGACGCAACCCCAACGATGAGTTCAGGTCAACCTCAAGCACCACGATCCACCAAGGAGCAAGCACAATCTTGAGGAAGGATGAACCCTGGAGGAAGCCACGATGATTTATAGTAGTTGACATAAACCCGAGAGTTCAAAGGAACGATAGATTATTTTGTTTGCATGCAAAACATATGGATTTATCCGAACTTAGTTCGTGAACAAAAGAATTTTTATTTTATTTTATTTTTTGCAATGCTTGAGAGGATGCCCGAGTGTTAGAATGCGAGATTTACTAAACCATATACAGAGTAATGATTTGGGTGCGGAATGGATTGATCACCATGCCGACTTACCCTTATCATTTGCTCTTGTCATGTGGGATGGTCGATCTTGAGTGACTTACCTATAGTATAGACGATGATGTTAAGCCAAAACCATAGACCGGTAGGACGTATGACCCTTGTAGAAGGTAGTCGTTGCCAATAGTAGATTGTACGGTGAAGATAGGCCATGACTGTTTTTGCAGGATCCCCTTTTTGATGACCATCATGAGAGGAGCGATATCTATTTAGTACTGGCGCAAGACCTATCAACTATTGAGGTTCAGTATTTGTAAGACCGCTCTTTTTATAAAGGATTGAAGGTCTCAAAGTAGTGCATATAGATGAAGGTTGTCATTGAAGGAGCAACATTTTTGAAGACCCCGTGATATTGATTCTAAGGGTGGTAGTACCACATGCTATTTGATGGTCAATTGGATATTCAAAGAGAATCCCAAACCTAACCCTTCTCTTTCTAGCCTTTTCGAATCTCGGGGACGAGATTCATTTTAAGGGTGGTAGATTTGTAACATTCCAAAATTTATATTTTGGAATGTTAATTAATTAAATAGGCTTAATTAAAACTTGCTTGTATTGCTTGTCGTTAGCTAGTCTTGACAAGGATTTGAAACTTTTGGAATTTGAATGATTTTTTTTCGAGAGGGAATAAAATGACTTTCCCAATCATTCATTTGGATGTTATTTTGGTTTTGAGAATATTGGGAATATTTCCAATTCAAATATGAGAGAGGATTACATGACATCCTCAATAATTAAATTGGAAAGTAATAAAGTATTCTCCTCTTAGATTTTCAAATTTAGAACAAATCCAACAAGAAAACAAATGAAAAGAGAGAAGGTAACATGACTCCTTCGATATAAAGAGTTGGAAATTGTTTTACATAAAATTTTGGAATACTGGTTTGCGATTGAAAAATATTTAGGGCACATCTATGTAGCCCAATTTTTTTTTATAAAGAGTATTATAGGTATTTTCTATAAATGTCCCCATGTAAAAATGTTCACTATTTTATCAAGTAGTTATAATATTTTTTTCAGTGTTTTTTTTGGAGAGTTTAGGAATGTATATGATATAGTTTTATCAAAAACCAAATACTGTAGTATTGAAAAAAAAGTAAAAACCCAGGCTCACTGTGCGCCGGTGCACAGTGGCCCAGCAGCCAGGGGCCACGCATCGAGCAGCCTAGCACAATCAGCGCTCCAGGACCGGAGCCCATCGCTAGCAACACACCGAGCAAGCCCTCCATTTTTTTCCTTTCTCTCTCTCTACCCACTGACGCATGGGGCCCAACCGTCATCTCCTAGCTCCGGCCAGAATCCTCCTCACGCACGAGACCTCCTGTGTCCCTGATCCAAATTCAATTGATTTGATCGATCTACTTCTCCTAGACCACAATACGCAGCATATATTTATTCACCTCCCTCCTCTCGTCCGATTTTCGCAAGAATCACCAAATCCCCTGCCCTATCTCTCTGTCTACCTCAGTTTCGGATCTCGCCGGAGTCCACCTGAGCAGAAGCTCCGCCACTGTCGAATTCGTCACCACTAAGGGTTCCCCGCCTCTTTGATCCCCTCAGTACGAATTTCCTTGGTCTTCTCTCTTTCCCTCACCATCTATCGCACGCAGGGGAGCACCAAATGGACTGCATCAAGGGTGACCGAAGGCAAACATGCCTCTGACGAACTCCAGACGCACGTTGCCGCTGCTCGGGGACGAATTTGTCGCGGGAAAAGGATCCCCGTGGTCCTCCACATCCTGAAGTTACATCCCAGACCCCCAAGGGCCTCCCCTCTGACCCCATGCTCCAAGACCCGAGCCTCTCGTGCGTTTCTTCTCCAACTCCGGCAGCCCCTTCTCTGTTTCGTCTCCGGTGAGTCACCCAGCCCCGTCCGATCCCCTTTCCACGGCTGAGATTAGATCGGCCTTGTGTTTTTTTATATACTTATGTATTCGAACCGGTATGCGCTAAGGCTCGGCTGTCCATTGTTTAGCCAAAGCAGCAAACACCCTCTAGCCAGCAGCATCTCGCCACGTGGCAACTCCATAGTGACAGCAGCAACAACTCGTTATTTTGACAGATTTTAGTGCAGTTTTCGTTTAGTCATATCTCTCGATCCACACACCCAAATTCATTGATTATTTTTCCTACATACTCGTATTGACCAATAGAATCCAGTATAACCAAAATTTCACTCTTTTGAACTGTTTAAATTTGAATTCATTCAAATTTGAAATCAACCATCCGGAGGCCATATCTTTCAAACCGTTGATCCGATTTAGTTGATTCGTTTTGCATTGTGATCCTATTGGGTTGCATACAATAAATACATAATGATGTGCTACTATTGTTTGGATTATAAATTGGTTTCTTGCTATTTGTTGTTATTGAGTGATTGCCTATTTATCGGTACTTTGTTTGAATCGTGTAGATTGTCCGGAGAGCGAATATTCGCTTTGCGAGGATTGTGAGTGCGTCTGACTACAACAACAATGTATAAGGCAAGTTACATGTTGATCATCCTTTACCTATTATTTTTCTATGCATATAGTATTATATCACCCTATGAAATTTATGCATGTATAGGAATATTATTATTATGCTATGCTATTGAGCTATATCCCCTCGTCATTCAAGATCATGTTAGATATATTTTGCTATGCTATGTAGACGGGGATTAGTTTCTGTATTCATTGAGTTTATGTGAGGATTACTACAAAATAAATTGAGTAGTAATTCAGGATATAATACACCTCTGGGCGGATATGGTATTGCTGGGTGGTTTCAAGAACATCATGGTATAAACCCTCTGAATGTAAGTGGAATGCCGCCCAGGTTCAAAAAGATCAAACAGACTTAGTGACTAGTAGCTTCCTTGTGCGACCACTGGCTATTATGGGCTCTGGCTTAGTTGATCAGTCGTGGAAACCTTACCCGGATGTGCCAGCTGATGTAGCTATGATAGGTGGGATGGGCCTCCTGTGGGACTAGGTGACTGCTTCTGAAAGACTTCGTCTCAATCTTCGGGTTGGGTCCAGTGGGTACAGCGTACTAACCTCTGCAGAGTGTATAAACTAATCATGATTAGCCGTGTCCCCGGTTATGGACAATTTTGAGCAGCTAGGCCATTACAGTTGTTGGATGATCTTGACAGATGATACACCTTAATAAAATTGAGTGGGGAACTTAATAATGGTAATAGGTTGGAGTTGGAGATGCCAATTCAACCATATGTGAGTTATTGTAGCAAACAAACTAAAACTTGACTGTTAGGTAGTTGTGAGGATAAAATCAGCTTTCTGCAAAATAACCATCAACCTTTCTTTTGCCTATGCATATACATGTAGGTCTGTTATATAATTCCTTGTGTGACTTGCCAGTACATTCAACGTACTGACCCTTGTGGCTGTAACTTATCATGTTGCAGATTTTATGCGACAAGTGAGTGATACGATGTAGGGTTACGATGTCTATACTCAACATTTGCCTGTGGTGTTGATGGATTCATGAAGATTTTATTTGCTTTTCCGCTGTATTTTGTGTGTATGGTAGCCATGAGCTACGAGTTATGTACTATATTAAATTATGGATCTACGATGTAATATTATGACATGTGGTTTATTCTTGATATTGCATCTTGTACTGTGTGTGCTAGATGTCGATCCAGGGACTAGCACAGTAAGCACAGAGACATCGAATCTTATCAGGTTCGGATCGTTACAGATGGTATCAGAGCCCATGTTGACTGTAGGTCGTAACCCTTAGAATGGACTAGGAAAAGCCATAGGAATAAACTTAGTTTTATCATTTTCTTGACTAGTTACTATTTCTACTCATCTTTCTCGTCTACTGTTCATATTCTAAAGCTTCTTTTGTGGTTTTCTAGTAAATGGACACCCTATAGTAACCCCGTCCACTTATGACCACTGAAGACATCACATACTGGAAGCACCTCATCATCGCCTGAAGTTACTACTAATAGAATTTGAAGGAGTGTCTTGTGTTGATCGGGAAGGACTAACCTTTAGACTACTAGATGATCTTTGATATTAGTCTTGATAAGAAGGACGAAGCTTAGACTCAGACCACCACTACTAAGTTGATTTCTATAGACGATTTGCGGTAGTATGATGAGATCATATCTCTTGTGGTTATGACCTTACCTATAGGTTTTTCTTGTGTGGCGTGACTTTTGTGATTTTTATTGATTGATGTTGTGTGATGTGTTTTGCAAAATATTTTGTGAGTAGAATAAGTTGCGTTCTCTTAGACCCCTATCCATTTAGTACGCTTCAATATTCAAGAAGATTAAGCTACAAGATTACTTGTCCCTATGAAGAATTTGTTGTTGATGCAAGGCCGAAGCTACAAATACTGAAGACTTTGAAGATTGAAGACCTCTATATATCGTTAGATGCGTTTGTGAGCTGTCATTGTGGTTGGTTTTTATTGACCGCTCCACATCAAAATTATTTTCAAAACTATTGTGTGATGCTTGTTTGGGTATATATCTTCCTGTGTCATCTATTCTCTCCTTAAACCTAAGACCTACATTGACGGAGTTACTACAATGGTTGCAAAACTTGAGGTTCGAGTAAAAGATGGACGCAACCCCAACGATGAGTTCAGGTCAACCTCAAGCACCACGATCCACCAAGGAGCAAGCACAATCTTGAGGAAGGATGAACCCTGGAGGAAGCCACGATGATTTATAGTAGTTGACATAAACCCGAGAGTTCAAAGGAACGATAGATTATTTTGTTTGCATGCAAAACATATGGATTTATCCGAACTTAGTTCGTGAACAAAAGAATTTTTATTTTATTTTATTTTTTGCAATGCTTGAGAGGATGCCCGAGTGTTAGAATGCGAGATTTACTAAACCATATACAGAGTAATGATTTGGGTGCGGAATGGATTGATCACCATGCCGACTTACCCTTATCATTTGCTCTTGTCATGTGGGATGGTCGATCTTGAGTGACTTACCTATAGTATAGACGATGATGTTAAGCCAAAACCATAGACCGGTAGGACGTATGACCCTTGTAGAAGGTAGTCGTTGCCAATAGTAGATTGTACGGTGAAGATAGGCCATGACTGTTTTTGCAGGATCCCCTTTTTGATGACCATCATGAGAGGAGCGATATCTATTTAGTACTGGCGCAAGACCTATCAACTATTGAGGTTCAGTATTTGTAAGACCGCTCTTTTTATAAAGGATTGAAGGTCTCAAAGTAGTGCATATAGATGAAGGTTGTCATTGAAGGAGCAACATTTTTGAAGACCCCGTGATATTGATTCTAAGGGTGGTAGTACCACATGCTATTTGATGGTCAATTGGATATTCAAAGAGAATCCCAAACCTAACCCTTCTCTTTCTAGCCTTTTCGAATCTCGGGGACGAGATTCATTTTAAGGGTGGTAGATTTGTAACATTCCAAAATTTATATTTTGGAATGTTAATTAATTAAATAGGCTTAATTAAAACTTGCTTGTATTGCTTGTCGTTAGCTAGTCTTGACAAGGATTTGAAACTTTTGGAATTTGAATGATTTTTTTTCGAGAGGGAATAAAATGACTTTCCCAATCATTCATTTGGATGTTATTTTGGTTTTGAGAATATTGGGAATATTTCCAATTCAAATATGAGAGAGGATTACATGACATCCTCAATAATTAAATTGGAAAGTAATAAAGTATTCTCCTCTTAGATTTTCAAATTTAGAACAAATCCAACAAGAAAACAAATGAAAAGAGAGAAGGTAACATGACTCCTTCGATATAAAGAGTTGGAAATTGTTTTACATAAAATTTTGGAATACTGGTTTGCGATTGAAAAATATTTAGGGCACATCTATGTAGCCCAATTTTTTTTTATAAAGAGTATTATAGGTATTTTCTATAAATGTCCCCATGTAAAAATGTTCACTATTTTATCAAGTAGTTATAATATTTTTTTCAGTGTTTTTTTTGGAGAGTTTAGGAATGTATATGATATAGTTTTATCAAAAACCAAATACTGTAGTATTGAAAAAAAAGTAAAAACCCAGGCTCACTGTGCGCCGGTGCACAGTGGCCCAGCAGCCAGGGGCCACGCATCGAGCAGCCTAGCACAATCAGCGCTCCAGGACCGGAGCCCATCGCTAGCAACACACCGAGCAAGCCCTCCATTTTTTTCCTTTCTCTCTCTCTACCCACTGACGCATGGGGCCCAACCGTCATCTCCTAGCTCCGGCCAGAATCCTCCTCACGCACGAGACCTCCTGTGTCCCTGATCCAAATTCAATTGATTTGATCGATCTACTTCTCCTAGACCACAATACGCAGCATATATTTATTCACCTCCCTCCTCTCGTCCGATTTTCGCAAGAATCACCAAATCCCCTGCCCTATCTCTCTGTCTACCTCAGTTTCGGATCTCGCCGGAGTCCACCTGAGCAGAAGCTCCGCCACTGTCGAATTCGTCACCACTAAGGGTTCCCCGCCTCTTTGATCCCCTCAGTACGAATTTCCTTGGTCTTCTCTCTTTCCCTCACCATCTATCGCACGCAGGGGAGCACCAAATGGACTGCATCAAGGGTGACCGAAGGCAAACATGCCTCTGACGAACTCCAGACGCACGTTGCCGCTGCTCGGGGACGAATTTGTCGCGGGAAAAGGATCCCCGTGGTCCTCCACATCCTGAAGTTACATCCCAGACCCCCAAGGGCCTCCCCTCTGACCCCATGCTCCAAGACCCGAGCCTCTCGTGCGTTTCTTCTCCAACTCCGGCAGCCCCTTCTCTGTTTCGTCTCCGGTGAGTCACCCAGCCCCGTCCGATCCCCTTTCCACGGCTGAGATTAGATCGGCCTTGTGTTTTTTTATATACTTATGTATTCGAACCGGTATGCGCTAAGGCTCGGCTGTCCATTGTTTAGCCAAAGCAGCAAACACCCTCTAGCCAGCAGCATCTCGCCACGTGGCAACTCCATAGTGACAGCAGCAACAACTCGTTATTTTGACAGATTTTAGTGCAGTTTTCGTTTAGTCATATCTCTCGATCCACACACCCAAATTCATTGATTATTTTTCCTACATACTCGTATTGACCAATAGAATCCAGTATAACCAAAATTTCACTCTTTTGAACTGTTTAAATTTGAATTCATTCAAATTTGAAATCAACCATCCGGAGGCCATATCTTTCAAACCGTTGATCCGATTTAGTTGATTCGTTTTGCATTGTGATCCTATTGGGTTGCATACAATAAATACATAATGATGTGCTACTATTGTTTGGATTATAAATTGGTTTCTTGCTATTTGTTGTTATTGAGTGATTGCCTATTTATCGGTACTTTGTTTGAATCGTGTAGATTGTCCGGAGAGCGAATATTCGCTTTGCGAGGATTGTGAGTGCGTCTGACTACAACAACAATGTATAAGGCAAGTTACATGTTGATCATCCTTTACCTATTATTTTTCTATGCATATAGTATTATATCACCCTATGAAATTTATGCATGTATAGGAATATTATTATTATGCTATGCTATTGAGCTATATCCCCTCGTCATTCAAGATCATGTTAGATATATTTTGCTATGCTATGTAGACGGGGATTAGTTTCTGTATTCATTGAGTTTATGTGAGGATTACTACAAAATAAATTGAGTAGTAATTCAGGATATAATACACCTCTGGGCGGATATGGTATTGCTGGGTGGTTTCAAGAACATCATGGTATAAACCCTCTGAATGTAAGTGGAATGCCGCCCAGGTTCAAAAAGATCAAACAGACTTAGTGACTAGTAGCTTCCTTGTGCGACCACTGGCTATTATGGGCTCTGGCTTAGTTGATCAGTCGTGGAAACCTTACCCGGATGTGCCAGCTGATGTAGCTATGATAGGTGGGATGGGCCTCCTGTGGGACTAGGTGACTGCTTCTGAAAGACTTCGTCTCAATCTTCGGGTTGGGTCCAGTGGGTACAGCGTACTAACCTCTGCAGAGTGTATAAACTAATCATGATTAGCCGTGTCCCCGGTTATGGACAATTTTGAGCAGCTAGGCCATTACAGTTGTTGGATGATCTTGACAGATGATACACCTTAATAAAATTGAGTGGGGAACTTAATAATGGTAATAGGTTGGAGTTGGAGATGCCAATTCAACCATATGTGAGTTATTGTAGCAAACAAACTAAAACTTGACTGTTAGGTAGTTGTGAGGATAAAATCAGCTTTCTGCAAAATAACCATCAACCTTTCTTTTGCCTATGCATATACATGTAGGTCTGTTATATAATTCCTTGTGTGACTTGCCAGTACATTCAACGTACTGACCCTTGTGGCTGTAACTTATCATGTTGCAGATTTTATGCGACAAGTGAGTGATACGATGTAGGGTTACGATGTCTATACTCAACATTTGCCTGTGGTGTTGATGGATTCATGAAGATTTTATTTGCTTTTCCGCTGTATTTTGTGTGTATGGTAGCCATGAGCTACGAGTTATGTACTATATTAAATTATGGATCTACGATGTAATATTATGACATGTGGTTTATTCTTGATATTGCATCTTGTACTGTGTGTGCTAGATGTCGATCCAGGGACTAGCACAGTAAGCACAGAGACATCGAATCTTATCAGGTTCGGATCGTTACAGATGGTATCAGAGCCCATGTTGACTGTAGGTCGTAACCCTTAGAATGGACTAGGAAAAGCCATAGGAATAAACTTAGTTTTATCATTTTCTTGACTAGTTACTATTTCTACTCATCTTTCTCGTCTACTGTTCATATTCTAAAGCTTCTTTTGTGGTTTTCTAGTAAATGGACACCCTATAGTAACCCCGTCCACTTATGACCACTGAAGACATCACATACTGGAAGCACCTCATCATCGCCTGAAGTTACTACTAATAGAATTTGAAGGAGTGTCTTGTGTTGATCGGGAAGGACTAACCTTTAGACTACTAGATGATCTTTGATATTAGTCTTGATAAGAAGGACGAAGCTTAGACTCAGACCACCACTACTAAGTTGATTTCTATAGACGATTTGCGGTAGTATGATGAGATCATATCTCTTGTGGTTATGACCTTACCTATAGGTTTTTCTTGTGTGGCGTGACTTTTGTGATTTTTATTGATTGATGTTGTGTGATGTGTTTTGCAAAATATTTTGTGAGTAGAATAAGTTGCGTTCTCTTAGACCCCTATCCATTTAGTACGCTTCAATATTCAAGAAGATTAAGCTACAAGATTACTTGTCCCTATGAAGAATTTGTTGTTGATGCAAGGCCGAAGCTACAAATACTGAAGACTTTGAAGATTGAAGACCTCTATATATCGTTAGATGCGTTTGTGAGCTGTCATTGTGGTTGGTTTTTATTGACCGCTCCACATCAAAATTATTTTCAAAACTATTGTGTGATGCTTGTTTGGGTATATATCTTCCTGTGTCATCTATTCTCTCCTTAAACCTAAGACCTACATTGACGGAGTTACTACAATGGTTGCAAAACTTGAGGTTCGAGTAAAAGATGGACGCAACCCCAACGATGAGTTCAGGTCAACCTCAAGCACCACGATCCACCAAGGAGCAAGCACAATCTTGAGGAAGGATGAACCCTGGAGGAAGCCACGATGATTTATAGTAGTTGACATAAACCCGAGAGTTCAAAGGAACGATAGATTATTTTGTTTGCATGCAAAACATATGGATTTATCCGAACTTAGTTCGTGAACAAAAGAATTTTTATTTTATTTTATTTTTTGCAATGCTTGAGAGGATGCCCGAGTGTTAGAATGCGAGATTTACTAAACCATATACAGAGTAATGATTTGGGTGCGGAATGGATTGATCACCATGCCGACTTACCCTTATCATTTGCTCTTGTCATGTGGGATGGTCGATCTTGAGTGACTTACCTATAGTATAGACGATGATGTTAAGCCAAAACCATAGACCGGTAGGACGTATGACCCTTGTAGAAGGTAGTCGTTGCCAATAGTAGATTGTACGGTGAAGATAGGCCATGACTGTTTTTGCAGGATCCCCTTTTTGATGACCATCATGAGAGGAGCGATATCTATTTAGTACTGGCGCAAGACCTATCAACTATTGAGGTTCAGTATTTGTAAGACCGCTCTTTTTATAAAGGATTGAAGGTCTCAAAGTAGTGCATATAGATGAAGGTTGTCATTGAAGGAGCAACATTTTTGAAGACCCCGTGATATTGATTCTAAGGGTGGTAGTACCACATGCTATTTGATGGTCAATTGGATATTCAAAGAGAATCCCAAACCTAACCCTTCTCTTTCTAGCCTTTTCGAATCTCGGGGACGAGATTCATTTTAAGGGTGGTAGATTTGTAACATTCCAAAATTTATATTTTGGAATGTTAATTAATTAAATAGGCTTAATTAAAACTTGCTTGTATTGCTTGTCGTTAGCTAGTCTTGACAAGGATTTGAAACTTTTGGAATTTGAATGATTTTTTTTCGAGAGGGAATAAAATGACTTTCCCAATCATTCATTTGGATGTTATTTTGGTTTTGAGAATATTGGGAATATTTCCAATTCAAATATGAGAGAGGATTACATGACATCCTCAATAATTAAATTGGAAAGTAATAAAGTATTCTCCTCTTAGATTTTCAAATTTAGAACAAATCCAACAAGAAAACAAATGAAAAGAGAGAAGGTAACATGACTCCTTCGATATAAAGAGTTGGAAATTGTTTTACATAAAATTTTGGAATACTGGTTTGCGATTGAAAAATATTTAGGGCACATCTATGTAGCCCAATTTTTTTTTATAAAGAGTATTATAGGTATTTTCTATAAATGTCCCCATGTAAAAATGTTCACTATTTTATCAAGTAGTTATAATATTTTTTTCAGTGTTTTTTTTGGAGAGTTTAGGAATGTATATGATATAGTTTTATCAAAAACCAAATACTGTAGTATTGAAAAAAAAGTAAAAACCCAGGCTCACTGTGCGCCGGTGCACAGTGGCCCAGCAGCCAGGGGCCACGCATCGAGCAGCCTAGCACAATCAGCGCTCCAGGACCGGAGCCCATCGCTAGCAACACACCGAGCAAGCCCTCCATTTTTTTCCTTTCTCTCTCTCTACCCACTGACGCATGGGGCCCAACCGTCATCTCCTAGCTCCGGCCAGAATCCTCCTCACGCACGAGACCTCCTGTGTCCCTGATCCAAATTCAATTGATTTGATCGATCTACTTCTCCTAGACCACAATACGCAGCATATATTTATTCACCTCCCTCCTCTCGTCCGATTTTCGCAAGAATCACCAAATCCCCTGCCCTATCTCTCTGTCTACCTCAGTTTCGGATCTCGCCGGAGTCCACCTGAGCAGAAGCTCCGCCACTGTCGAATTCGTCACCACTAAGGGTTCCCCGCCTCTTTGATCCCCTCAGTACGAATTTCCTTGGTCTTCTCTCTTTCCCTCACCATCTATCGCACGCAGGGGAGCACCAAATGGACTGCATCAAGGGTGACCGAAGGCAAACATGCCTCTGACGAACTCCAGACGCACGTTGCCGCTGCTCGGGGACGAATTTGTCGCGGGAAAAGGATCCCCGTGGTCCTCCACATCCTGAAGTTACATCCCAGACCCCCAAGGGCCTCCCCTCTGACCCCATGCTCCAAGACCCGAGCCTCTCGTGCGTTTCTTCTCCAACTCCGGCAGCCCCTTCTCTGTTTCGTCTCCGGTGAGTCACCCAGCCCCGTCCGATCCCCTTTCCACGGCTGAGATTAGATCGGCCTTGTGTTTTTTTATATACTTATGTATTCGAACCGGTATGCGCTAAGGCTCGGCTGTCCATTGTTTAGCCAAAGCAGCAAACACCCTCTAGCCAGCAGCATCTCGCCACGTGGCAACTCCATAGTGACAGCAGCAACAACTCGTTATTTTGACAGATTTTAGTGCAGTTTTCGTTTAGTCATATCTCTCGATCCACACACCCAAATTCATTGATTATTTTTCCTACATACTCGTATTGACCAATAGAATCCAGTATAACCAAAATTTCACTCTTTTGAACTGTTTAAATTTGAATTCATTCAAATTTGAAATCAACCATCCGGAGGCCATATCTTTCAAACCGTTGATCCGATTTAGTTGATTCGTTTTGCATTGTGATCCTATTGGGTTGCATACAATAAATACATAATGATGTGCTACTATTGTTTGGATTATAAATTGGTTTCTTGCTATTTGTTGTTATTGAGTGATTGCCTATTTATCGGTACTTTGTTTGAATCGTGTAGATTGTCCGGAGAGCGAATATTCGCTTTGCGAGGATTGTGAGTGCGTCTGACTACAACAACAATGTATAAGGCAAGTTACATGTTGATCATCCTTTACCTATTATTTTTCTATGCATATAGTATTATATCACCCTATGAAATTTATGCATGTATAGGAATATTATTATTATGCTATGCTATTGAGCTATATCCCCTCGTCATTCAAGATCATGTTAGATATATTTTGCTATGCTATGTAGACGGGGATTAGTTTCTGTATTCATTGAGTTTATGTGAGGATTACTACAAAATAAATTGAGTAGTAATTCAGGATATAATACACCTCTGGGCGGATATGGTATTGCTGGGTGGTTTCAAGAACATCATGGTATAAACCCTCTGAATGTAAGTGGAATGCCGCCCAGGTTCAAAAAGATCAAACAGACTTAGTGACTAGTAGCTTCCTTGTGCGACCACTGGCTATTATGGGCTCTGGCTTAGTTGATCAGTCGTGGAAACCTTACCCGGATGTGCCAGCTGATGTAGCTATGATAGGTGGGATGGGCCTCCTGTGGGACTAGGTGACTGCTTCTGAAAGACTTCGTCTCAATCTTCGGGTTGGGTCCAGTGGGTACAGCGTACTAACCTCTGCAGAGTGTATAAACTAATCATGATTAGCCGTGTCCCCGGTTATGGACAATTTTGAGCAGCTAGGCCATTACAGTTGTTGGATGATCTTGACAGATGATACACCTTAATAAAATTGAGTGGGGAACTTAATAATGGTAATAGGTTGGAGTTGGAGATGCCAATTCAACCATATGTGAGTTATTGTAGCAAACAAACTAAAACTTGACTGTTAGGTAGTTGTGAGGATAAAATCAGCTTTCTGCAAAATAACCATCAACCTTTCTTTTGCCTATGCATATACATGTAGGTCTGTTATATAATTCCTTGTGTGACTTGCCAGTACATTCAACGTACTGACCCTTGTGGCTGTAACTTATCATGTTGCAGATTTTATGCGACAAGTGAGTGATACGATGTAGGGTTACGATGTCTATACTCAACATTTGCCTGTGGTGTTGATGGATTCATGAAGATTTTATTTGCTTTTCCGCTGTATTTTGTGTGTATGGTAGCCATGAGCTACGAGTTATGTACTATATTAAATTATGGATCTACGATGTAATATTATGACATGTGGTTTATTCTTGATATTGCATCTTGTACTGTGTGTGCTAGATGTCGATCCAGGGACTAGCACAGTAAGCACAGAGACATCGAATCTTATCAGGTTCGGATCGTTACAGATGGTATCAGAGCCCATGTTGACTGTAGGTCGTAACCCTTAGAATGGACTAGGAAAAGCCATAGGAATAAACTTAGTTTTATCATTTTCTTGACTAGTTACTATTTCTACTCATCTTTCTCGTCTACTGTTCATATTCTAAAGCTTCTTTTGTGGTTTTCTAGTAAATGGACACCCTATAGTAACCCCGTCCACTTATGACCACTGAAGACATCACATACTGGAAGCACCTCATCATCGCCTGAAGTTACTACTAATAGAATTTGAAGGAGTGTCTTGTGTTGATCGGGAAGGACTAACCTTTAGACTACTAGATGATCTTTGATATTAGTCTTGATAAGAAGGACGAAGCTTAGACTCAGACCACCACTACTAAGTTGATTTCTATAGACGATTTGCGGTAGTATGATGAGATCATATCTCTTGTGGTTATGACCTTACCTATAGGTTTTTCTTGTGTGGCGTGACTTTTGTGATTTTTATTGATTGATGTTGTGTGATGTGTTTTGCAAAATATTTTGTGAGTAGAATAAGTTGCGTTCTCTTAGACCCCTATCCATTTAGTACGCTTCAATATTCAAGAAGATTAAGCTACAAGATTACTTGTCCCTATGAAGAATTTGTTGTTGATGCAAGGCCGAAGCTACAAATACTGAAGACTTTGAAGATTGAAGACCTCTATATATCGTTAGATGCGTTTGTGAGCTGTCATTGTGGTTGGTTTTTATTGACCGCTCCACATCAAAATTATTTTCAAAACTATTGTGTGATGCTTGTTTGGGTATATATCTTCCTGTGTCATCTATTCTCTCCTTAAACCTAAGACCTACATTGACGGAGTTACTACAATGGTTGCAAAACTTGAGGTTCGAGTAAAAGATGGACGCAACCCCAACGATGAGTTCAGGTCAACCTCAAGCACCACGATCCACCAAGGAGCAAGCACAATCTTGAGGAAGGATGAACCCTGGAGGAAGCCACGATGATTTATAGTAGTTGACATAAACCCGAGAGTTCAAAGGAACGATAGATTATTTTGTTTGCATGCAAAACATATGGATTTATCCGAACTTAGTTCGTGAACAAAAGAATTTTTATTTTATTTTATTTTTTGCAATGCTTGAGAGGATGCCCGAGTGTTAGAATGCGAGATTTACTAAACCATATACAGAGTAATGATTTGGGTGCGGAATGGATTGATCACCATGCCGACTTACCCTTATCATTTGCTCTTGTCATGTGGGATGGTCGATCTTGAGTGACTTACCTATAGTATAGACGATGATGTTAAGCCAAAACCATAGACCGGTAGGACGTATGACCCTTGTAGAAGGTAGTCGTTGCCAATAGTAGATTGTACGGTGAAGATAGGCCATGACTGTTTTTGCAGGATCCCCTTTTTGATGACCATCATGAGAGGAGCGATATCTATTTAGTACTGGCGCAAGACCTATCAACTATTGAGGTTCAGTATTTGTAAGACCGCTCTTTTTATAAAGGATTGAAGGTCTCAAAGTAGTGCATATAGATGAAGGTTGTCATTGAAGGAGCAACATTTTTGAAGACCCCGTGATATTGATTCTAAGGGTGGTAGTACCACATGCTATTTGATGGTCAATTGGATATTCAAAGAGAATCCCAAACCTAACCCTTCTCTTTCTAGCCTTTTCGAATCTCGGGGACGAGATTCATTTTAAGGGTGGTAGATTTGTAACATTCCAAAATTTATATTTTGGAATGTTAATTAATTAAATAGGCTTAATTAAAACTTGCTTGTATTGCTTGTCGTTAGCTAGTCTTGACAAGGATTTGAAACTTTTGGAATTTGAATGATTTTTTTTCGAGAGGGAATAAAATGACTTTCCCAATCATTCATTTGGATGTTATTTTGGTTTTGAGAATATTGGGAATATTTCCAATTCAAATATGAGAGAGGATTACATGACATCCTCAATAATTAAATTGGAAAGTAATAAAGTATTCTCCTCTTAGATTTTCAAATTTAGAACAAATCCAACAAGAAAACAAATGAAAAGAGAGAAGGTAACATGACTCCTTCGATATAAAGAGTTGGAAATTGTTTTACATAAAATTTTGGAATACTGGTTTGCGATTGAAAAATATTTAGGGCACATCTATGTAGCCCAATTTTTTTTTATAAAGAGTATTATAGGTATTTTCTATAAATGTCCCCATGTAAAAATGTTCACTATTTTATCAAGTAGTTATAATATTTTTTTCAGTGTTTTTTTTGGAGAGTTTAGGAATGTATATGATATAGTTTTATCAAAAACCAAATACTGTAGTATTGAAAAAAAAGTAAAAACCCAGGCTCACTGTGCGCCGGTGCACAGTGGCCCAGCAGCCAGGGGCCACGCATCGAGCAGCCTAGCACAATCAGCGCTCCAGGACCGGAGCCCATCGCTAGCAACACACCGAGCAAGCCCTCCATTTTTTTCCTTTCTCTCTCTCTACCCACTGACGCATGGGGCCCAACCGTCATCTCCTAGCTCCGGCCAGAATCCTCCTCACGCACGAGACCTCCTGTGTCCCTGATCCAAATTCAATTGATTTGATCGATCTACTTCTCCTAGACCACAATACGCAGCATATATTTATTCACCTCCCTCCTCTCGTCCGATTTTCGCAAGAATCACCAAATCCCCTGCCCTATCTCTCTGTCTACCTCAGTTTCGGATCTCGCCGGAGTCCACCTGAGCAGAAGCTCCGCCACTGTCGAATTCGTCACCACTAAGGGTTCCCCGCCTCTTTGATCCCCTCAGTACGAATTTCCTTGGTCTTCTCTCTTTCCCTCACCATCTATCGCACGCAGGGGAGCACCAAATGGACTGCATCAAGGGTGACCGAAGGCAAACATGCCTCTGACGAACTCCAGACGCACGTTGCCGCTGCTCGGGGACGAATTTGTCGCGGGAAAAGGATCCCCGTGGTCCTCCACATCCTGAAGTTACATCCCAGACCCCCAAGGGCCTCCCCTCTGACCCCATGCTCCAAGACCCGAGCCTCTCGTGCGTTTCTTCTCCAACTCCGGCAGCCCCTTCTCTGTTTCGTCTCCGGTGAGTCACCCAGCCCCGTCCGATCCCCTTTCCACGGCTGAGATTAGATCGGCCTTGTGTTTTTTTATATACTTATGTATTCGAACCGGTATGCGCTAAGGCTCGGCTGTCCATTGTTTAGCCAAAGCAGCAAACACCCTCTAGCCAGCAGCATCTCGCCACGTGGCAACTCCATAGTGACAGCAGCAACAACTCGTTATTTTGACAGATTTTAGTGCAGTTTTCGTTTAGTCATATCTCTCGATCCACACACCCAAATTCATTGATTATTTTTCCTACATACTCGTATTGACCAATAGAATCCAGTATAACCAAAATTTCACTCTTTTGAACTGTTTAAATTTGAATTCATTCAAATTTGAAATCAACCATCCGGAGGCCATATCTTTCAAACCGTTGATCCGATTTAGTTGATTCGTTTTGCATTGTGATCCTATTGGGTTGCATACAATAAATACATAATGATGTGCTACTATTGTTTGGATTATAAATTGGTTTCTTGCTATTTGTTGTTATTGAGTGATTGCCTATTTATCGGTACTTTGTTTGAATCGTGTAGATTGTCCGGAGAGCGAATATTCGCTTTGCGAGGATTGTGAGTGCGTCTGACTACAACAACAATGTATAAGGCAAGTTACATGTTGATCATCCTTTACCTATTATTTTTCTATGCATATAGTATTATATCACCCTATGAAATTTATGCATGTATAGGAATATTATTATTATGCTATGCTATTGAGCTATATCCCCTCGTCATTCAAGATCATGTTAGATATATTTTGCTATGCTATGTAGACGGGGATTAGTTTCTGTATTCATTGAGTTTATGTGAGGATTACTACAAAATAAATTGAGTAGTAATTCAGGATATAATACACCTCTGGGCGGATATGGTATTGCTGGGTGGTTTCAAGAACATCATGGTATAAACCCTCTGAATGTAAGTGGAATGCCGCCCAGGTTCAAAAAGATCAAACAGACTTAGTGACTAGTAGCTTCCTTGTGCGACCACTGGCTATTATGGGCTCTGGCTTAGTTGATCAGTCGTGGAAACCTTACCCGGATGTGCCAGCTGATGTAGCTATGATAGGTGGGATGGGCCTCCTGTGGGACTAGGTGACTGCTTCTGAAAGACTTCGTCTCAATCTTCGGGTTGGGTCCAGTGGGTACAGCGTACTAACCTCTGCAGAGTGTATAAACTAATCATGATTAGCCGTGTCCCCGGTTATGGACAATTTTGAGCAGCTAGGCCATTACAGTTGTTGGATGATCTTGACAGATGATACACCTTAATAAAATTGAGTGGGGAACTTAATAATGGTAATAGGTTGGAGTTGGAGATGCCAATTCAACCATATGTGAGTTATTGTAGCAAACAAACTAAAACTTGACTGTTAGGTAGTTGTGAGGATAAAATCAGCTTTCTGCAAAATAACCATCAACCTTTCTTTTGCCTATGCATATACATGTAGGTCTGTTATATAATTCCTTGTGTGACTTGCCAGTACATTCAACGTACTGACCCTTGTGGCTGTAACTTATCATGTTGCAGATTTTATGCGACAAGTGAGTGATACGATGTAGGGTTACGATGTCTATACTCAACATTTGCCTGTGGTGTTGATGGATTCATGAAGATTTTATTTGCTTTTCCGCTGTATTTTGTGTGTATGGTAGCCATGAGCTACGAGTTATGTACTATATTAAATTATGGATCTACGATGTAATATTATGACATGTGGTTTATTCTTGATATTGCATCTTGTACTGTGTGTGCTAGATGTCGATCCAGGGACTAGCACAGTAAGCACAGAGACATCGAACCTTATCAGGTTCGGGTCGTTATAGTTGCATGGAAAACAAAAAAAAAATCCTATGCACACACAATATCTATGCATGGTGATGAGCATCTACGAGAGGAGAGATCAGATCCACATACCCTTGTAGATCGCTAAGCGATAAGCATTAAGAAACACGATTGATGTAGCTGAACGTCTTCGCGATCCAAATCGCAAGCCGTCCCGTGATCAAATCACAATCTAGTGTCGAAGAGCCCGATGACCATCTCCGCCTTCTTGATCCAGGAAGAAGTGCGAAGAGGTAGATGAGTTCTCTGACAAAACGAGGCATAGCGACGATGTTGGAGGAGCTGATCTGGCAGGGCTATGTCGTGCGTTGCAGAATTAGCCTACAAGGTGTCATGAACTAGTGGAGGGAGAGGGGTTGCGTTGTGGCTTGTGGTGCGGATAGCCTCTCTCCTCTCCACTATATATAGGAGGGAGGGAGGGGTGGCACCCTAGGGGGAAAATCCTAGGGTTTGGCCGGCGGCGCCAAAAGGGGAGGAGTGTAGGATCGATAGAAGGTGTGCCTAGAGGGGGTGACTAGACTACTTGTCAAGATTAAAATATTAGCCTTTTCCCAAATTATTGGTTGGCAGATTTTAGTGATTCTATCAAGTCGAGTACATCCTACACATGCTAGTCAACATATATGGCAGCAGAAAAGTAAAGACTTTGCACATGTAGTAAGGAGTAGAGTTTAAGAGATCAAACACAAAGAGGTTGACACGACGATTTTTGGCATGGTTCCAATAGGTGGCGCTATTGTACGTCCATGTTAGTGGAGACTTTAACCCACAGAGGGTAACGGCTACGAGGATCCATGGAGGGATCCACCCACACGGGTCCACAAAGAAGTGACCTTGTCTATTCCACCACGACTTCCGGCCACGAAGGGCTAGCCTCACTCACGGTAGATCTTCACGAAGTAAGCGATCTCCTTGCCCTTACTAACATCTTGGTTCAACTCCACAACACGAAGTAGGATGCTCTCAAGCGACACCTAACCAATCTAGGAGGCACCACCCTCTAAAAGTAATAAATGTGGTAGAACGATGAACACCTTGCTCTTGTGCTTCTAAAGATAGGCTCCTCAACACACAATCACTCTCTCACAGAATAGGCATGGGTAGGAGAGGTTGATTTGGTGGAAAGTAACTTGGAGAGGCTAGAGATCAAGTTTCAAATGATTGGATTGAAATATCTTGATCTCAACACATGAGTAGGTGGCTCTCTCTTAGGAAAATGGATCTGGTAATAAAGTGTGTCTTCTGAGTTCTTCTCCCACGAATGATTACAACATACAATCAAAACTCCAAATAAAGATAAACATTAGAATATGACAGCTTTGAAAGATACATGACTAGTACAAGCTCTCCCTAAATGTGTGCAGTCCCTTTTTAAAGGATAATTGCTTTGGAATGCATGGGCACACACATGGTAGAAAGGACAAGACAAGTCATGTAAATCCTGGCTATATGCATCAAACATATGTGAATGAAGAGCTTCCATGCTTAAGGCTCCCTCTTGCAAACAATATGTGCAAGAGACAAGACATCATCATGAACAAGGATATGATGCATATACATACCTTGGGGATCTTGAGCATCTTAGCAATAGGAGTACACTTCAGAAAACATCTATCTATTATATTATTATTAAAACAATAGAAAACGTATGACTTAGATTTACCAGTAAAAATATATTTAAAAAGAACGGATTTGATCTATAGGAAAGAAGAACGTATATGCATGTCTCCTTATCTTTACCTAATAATAAAGAGGTTATCGCTTCTGTCGGAAAACCCACCGCGGCCATTTTGTAAAAACAACCTCCTATTTTGTGGTAATCAACCCGCACTCTTGTTTTATTTGAGATAACGTTTCGTGCGCCTCGTAATCAACAGCGACGACGGGCCCGGTCGGATCCGGGAGGATCTGAATCGTGCGCCGCGGCGGCGGCCATGGGGGCGAGTACGTCTTCGAGGATGAGGAGGAGGAGGACTGGCGCGAGGACGCGCCGCTCGTGGAGCAGAAGGAGGGGTGCGGTCGAGGACTAGGGGATCGAGATGGAGAGGAGGGGGTCTAGGAGATCGAGATGGAGAGGAGGGGGTCTAGGAGATCGAGATGGAGAGGAGGGGTGCGGTCTGCGCCTCGCCAGGATTGTCCGATGCGGGGTCCCCATCGTGGGGGATGCGGTCAACGGGGGCGACTGATTGGGGGGGAGGAGGAGCGGGTACGGACCGAGCAGGTCGTTGCCGCCGAGGTGGTAGCGGCGGATGAGCCAGTGGACGCCGTCGAGCTGGTGCGACTTGAGGTCGGCAGTGACCCCGAGGTCGGCGGAGGAGAGGCGGGGGAGCTGGGACTTCCCGTCGACGGAGAGGACGAGGTCGTCAGTGGCGAGCAGGCGGCGCTCGTAGGCGGTGGCCGCCATGGGGAGGAGCGGTGGGGACTCGTGAAAAAAAGAGGGAAATGGATGTGGGGAATAGTCGGAGTGACGTGGAAGAGAAGAGACGAGAAGGCTGGCAACGAGAGTCAGCGTGTTGGACACGGCCCGGCCTCGGCCCGTTTCTCGCTAAAAAGAAGTCAAAAGGGCGCGCATTATTATTATATACACACATTTCCCCTAATCCTTCTCTAATCTCTCCCTAATCTCTCCCTAATAATAAAGCAAATAGGGTTTCTGGTCGTCCGTCATGACATTTTTAGAAAAAGGTCCCTCCGTTTTCGAGGAATCAACCCACAGTCCCTGATTAAGTGGAATAAAAACGTTTTGTTTTTTCAAAAAAAACCCTGTCCTCCAACGGTCTAGGGATGGGGGTGGATCGGGATGGCCCGGTCCCGATCTGGCTGAGGAGGAGGTCGGTCCGTCGATGGCGGCTCCAGCGCCGGCGAGCGTCACGGCGGTGGTCAGAGGTGGAGGCGAGGCCGAGGGGCGCGTGGGGCGGCTGGATCTGGCGACGGGCGCAGCGCACCATGCGGCGGGGCGGCGAGGCTGGAGGCGGCGGCGCGCGGCAGCGCAGGCAATGACAACGGCAACGGCGCGGCCACCGGCGTGGCGCGGGCGTCGAGGAAGAGCAAGCCCAAGAAGATCCCGCATCGCAGCCTCGGCGTGGCGCAGCTCGAGAAGCTCCGCATCGAGGAGCAAAAGAAGATGGGGGGGAGGGCCGTCCGCGGCCACGCCGTCGTCGCACGCGCTCAATGGCAGGGCCCTCTGCCACCTCCCCGCCGCAGCCCCCGCTGAGCGCCCTGTCAAGGCCGGCCGTCGCGGACCACTACGGCTTCAAGCCGGCGCTCTGGAACCCGGCGGATCCAGCCAAGCACTCGTACAAGAGAAGCCTGTGCCCGCAACCTCCACTCCCAAATCCAATGGTACGTGCCTGCCCTCTCCACGTCACGGCACGGCGTTGGTATGCATGTGTACACACGAACGAGGCCTCAAACTTACGCAAATCTTACGCCGACCAGGTGAGCACGGGCCTGTCCCTTACGGCACCGTCGAGCCACCCAATGGAGCCCCCTTCAAACCAAATGTACAGCAGCGGCAGCAGGAGGAGCAGCGCGGCGGCGCCGGCGCCGACATCGACACCGACGGAGGATGAGAGGGTACGTATTATATATGTCTCACGCCGCTCCCATGATGAACTTCAACTTGTTTGTGATGGATAGTCGCTGAATGTGGATTTGGGTAGAGTATAGGAAACGACAGGCGTGGATAGGTCCTGGCCCTTCATGTTCGAGGAGATTAGTTCATGATGAGGGGAACATCAAGCTTTATTGATCACTCTGAATGTCTTCAGACATACATTTCAAACACAGGGAATTTAGGACCACCACACAGGATGTTTATAGTTGAGGTTAAATTCTGCGCAATTTTACATAATGGACAGTCACACAAATTGTTGATGGTCATCAAAGGCACTATCTTAGAAGGGGAACAACACCATGCTGTTGAAAATTCCGGCCAGTTCGAATACACCTTCGAATACACCGCAGGTAAGTATGCACTAAATGGACTTAGTGGCGGTTGGCTTTGAGGAGGGAGGCGACGAGGAGCGGGGAGCTCGGGCGGACGTGCTGAGGGGATGACCCTCCCTCGAGGCCGGCCCACGCCCCGGCGCGGAGCGGGGAGCTGCTGCCCAAGGGCAGCGGCCCCTACGCGGCGGCTGCGGCGGTGCGGCACGAGGGGTGGATGGTGCGGTACGGGCGATGGAAGATCGGGAGGTCCTTCTTCCACACCCGCTACTTCGTGCTCGACAACAAGCTCCTCGCATACTACAAGAAGCAGCCCAAGGACAACAACATGGTAGGTGCTCCAGACCTTCAGAGCTCCGTACCAGAGTTTCTGGTCAGAGTCAGATCGTTTGAGCTGTTAGGGCCGCAGTCCACCTTCCGGAGTGACCTCCCGTTGCTTCCCGGCGAGTTTTCAGCGGGATTTTTCCTCGCTCGCGGCGCGCTCTGGCCAATTTTGGCGGAGCGGGGCAGGGCGATCGGAGGATCCTGCATCGGTCGCAGTTCTACTACTTGCGGTAAATAATTTGGGGGGAGAGCAGTTCGGTTCCACAGCTAGGCCGGGATCTGCTCGGTTGAACTGAATGTTTCTTCGTGCAGTGAGAATCACATGAGCTGGTGTCAATCGATTGTAAAATCTGAAGCTGAACAAATCTGTTCATTATAATTTGCAAGTGCTCTGTTGAGCTGGGGCTGTTGAACAAGAGCGGATGCTTTTAGTTGAGTCTCGGAACTGCTAACGAATGTGCCTCGCGAATTAGTGGTGTTTTCCTTTTTCAACGCACCCATTTTTGAATTTATAGCTGCAATTAAATAGTTTCTTCGGACATACAACAATGCTTCATTTTTATTTTATAAGAGAAATAACAAAACCTCTATCATATAGCTTCATTTTAAACAGAAAATAATGCTTGAATTAATCCATTGAAACCGAATGAAAATTAAGCAACAACTACTTACTATTGAATCAAGAAACAAGATCAATTAGGTAGATTTAGATAGCTAGGTTCAGAGATTGAATCAATCACTATTGTGTAGTACAAGGGTGTAAAGTATTCTTTTAGTAGGAAAGCCTTGAGATATTTTTTACCCGGTGCAACGCACGGGCATTTGTACTAGTCCCATATAAGTTTACAACTAGCCTAAAAGTTTGGGACCCAATGCCTTTCCTTATCTCATAATAACTGCCTTTTTGTACGTGGAGTCAAAAAAAAAAAAAGATATGAGCAGCCAATGCCTTTCCTTATCTCATAGTAACTGCCTTTTTGTACGTGGATTCATCATTAAATGCTAATTAAAAGTATGGCCACCAGCCGGATTTTATATTTGTGTATTGGACACGCACAATAAAAAACAAGATATGAGAAGTGGCGAAGTCTGACTTCACGTATAAGAAAAGAAGTCCAATGACATTACGAGGATAGACATCATCTCTACTATTAAAAGCACGAGAGGACAGATTTAAATTACAATCTTAACCGTCTAATTACTTAATCAAGGGTCTAAAAACGTCATTAATGAAACTAGACAGTTTTCGTTAGCGCTAATTGCCCACCCCCACGTCTCGCGGTCAATCCCTCGCTCGCATGCTCGCCGCGCCTCCTCCCCCCGGTCGCTGCGCCGCTGGCCTGCTCGCCGCGCCTCCCCCCCCCGCTCGCCGCGCCTCCTCACCCGCTCGCCGCGCCGCGCCTCCTCCCGCCGCTCGCCGAACCTACTGATCCACGCGTGACCATCATGCCGCACCACACCACAAAGGAGGGGACAGCGGCGAGGACGGTTCCACACCGGTCGGCGGCGCGGTGAAGTATGTCCTGCTCCCTCTGCCATATCCCTTTCTCTTTCCCTCCCTTCATTTCTCTTCTTCTCTCGGCCGACGGGTTAATGGTGAGTGACGGAGGTTCACCCCCCTCTCCTTGGGACGACAGCGGCGGCGGGCAGCAAGTGGCTGGCTACAACTCGCTTTTCTCTCCGATCCGTTCTCTCTCACCGGATGTCTCTGTAAACTGAATCTTATTTCTCTGAATTTTGGCTGAACTGCAGCACGAAGGAGGCAACCAGGACACCGACGCCAAGCCGGCGACCAGGGCGGACACCATCTCAATCTCCGGTCATTTCTTCCTCTGGTATGACCGCACGATCTCCACCTATACAAAATTAGTTAGCCTTGAGAGAAAGAATTCAACAATTTATTGATCACTTTAATCGTTATAAAGAGTGTGGCTGGTGCACCCGGGGGGCGAGGACAATCAGGGTTGATGATCCCCATCTGTATTACAATTAGAAAGGCCACCGGCATTATTGCTCAAGCTTAAATTAATAGACAGAGTGCATCACTCTCTTTTGAAAATTCCGAGCATACCATTGATGACTTTTATTGATTAGGGGATTTATTGCAGCAAGAACGCGTTAATCTTGGCTATCAACAGAGAATGTGATGAGATGGCATTGGTTGCAGATGAAATGAAAAAATATTTATAGGTCGGATTGGCTTATGCATAGGTGTATTGATTGGAATTATCCACTTTACTGTGTTCTATGTTTTTCATTTCCTTTTGTTGATGAAGATTGATTTTTTCAGTGCAGATCTAGATTGTAGAATTCCATGCTTGAGTTAGGGCTTGTGATTGGCCTTTGTGATGCGCACGTAGATTCTAGGATGTACTTGATTGATCTATGAGATGTGTGACTTGGTGGTGAAGGTTTCTCACATCTGCTTGGTTGACTATGGAGAAATGAGCATGTTCACCGTGCGGATTGTTCATATATTCTTTGGCTGTGTCAGTGCTGATCTCAGTTACTTGATTTTCTATCAATTGCTCTTGCCAGTGGAGGGATAGTAGCAGATTTAATGGTCGTATTTTGTTAATTTTAATAGCAATCCTTTTATTCTCAGATCCATGTCGTTTATGCACTGCCACATTGGTTCATCTTTATTTCCTAGAGTATCCTGACAGGTTTCTGTAGGATAAACATTTCTATCATGCTAAGCATTTTTTTAAGTATCGCAAGCTGTAAGTTTGGGAAATTTATACTTGTTCATTGTAGCTTTACTATTCCTGTAAGCTTACACCTCATATCTCCATCTTATAATTGCAGGTGTATTCACCTCATCACACCATTAGTTCTGATCAAGGTACCCATCATTTCCTACATTGCAGATGTAAAGCCATTTTTTCTGGGGATTGCTGATATTAAGTCTGTCATTCGGCAAAATATTTCTGATCCTAATAAATAATCAGATTATTGTGCTCATAGTTTTTCTTCTCTTAACTAGGATCTGGATGTGGTGCAAGCTACAAACACTACCCGGAAGGAGGCATCGGGATTGTTATTGACTCGGAGGAGCAGGAGGCACCCGGAGAGGGAGTAAGCACCTTGACAATGACAGCCATGACCCGGCTTATTTGGTTATCCTTCATATGTCACCTAGGTTGGTTTGTGGGAATTGACATGCATTGTTGTTCCATTTAACTGATTTATTTGATAAATATATGACCATATGAGTAACCTATTGTTTGTTTTAGTACCATTTTACTTATCTATTTGATAAACATGTGACCATATGAGTAACATATTGTTTGTTTTAGTACTACCAGACACCGCATTCCTATTTAATAGGGAATTTATTATCTATCATTCAGGCTATAATAATTGTTTTTTACTAGCGATTGAAGCTTTATTGTATGCTTTAGATTTATCTATTACTATTAAACAATCAAACATATTCATCTCTAAATGCATCCAACCTAATCTACGTGTAACATCCCAAACTAATTATAGCCTCATGATCCGAATCACTTGATTTTATCTAACAATTTAGATTACTCTATCTGTCACACATGAGTGCGTTTAGCAATATTAGAGTGCATACGAAAACTCTTCCGTCCCATTATGACTCGCGGTGGCGACCCCATCAATCACGCCCAAAAAAAAGAATCAGATCCCAATCAGATCCCCTCACCCTCAACCGGGCGATGCACCACCGGCTTGCCATCACAAGACTTCCCAGTTGGCGTGATCCTCCTCCCCCTTCTCACTAGATTTCATCTTCGCCAATGAGAGGTGCTCTAGGGGGGCTCCGGCGACGGTGGTGGGGAGCAGCGACGCATTGGCGGGCAGCAGTGCTTATGCAGCACATAGCGGCAGCGCTGTAGGGCGGGAAAATGGAGGCCTGATGGCGCTGAAGGCGGATCTCGGCCGCGGATCTTGGCCGTGAGAGTGACACGCAGAGGCTGTTGGCAGCCGCATCACCAAGCGGCAACCCCGCCGCCACACCCCCACACAAGCGCAGCGCCCCCAGATCGCTGAGCCACAACCCCGCCGTTCCCTGCCAAAGGTCGCCGACGCCTTCCCCAACTTTTGGGTCGGCACCCAGATTGTAGGCCTCCCTTTTAGCACCTTTTAGTGTTTGGTTAACACGTTTCTATGAAATTGAAGGTATCAGTAAGGTTATGTTGTGTGTTCACATTAATTTAGAAATTGTATGTATAAATTGAGTGCATCCGATGTTGTGCTTCTCATGTTCCCTTGAATGGATGGATGGAAAGATGTTTTATCTTTCAGGATTTCTGGTGTGCGTACGATCCTCTAAATAACTTTTTTTCATCTCATGCAGCAACAGAGGTTTAGTGTAAGGCGTTGCAGCATGGATGCACATGGGATGCTGCACGTTAAAGTCCTTTACTTTGTTGATAATTTCTGTGATGTAGATTATAAGTTATATAACAGAAATAGAATTTAATTTGTGTATGGTGTGGATTCCAAAACTAATCTGCTTCTATTGAAACGCTCGCTTGTACTAGAATTTTTCTAAAGCTAATGGAATCCCCTTGTACTCCGTCTAAAGCTTTCACGATGACTACTTTTCCAAGATACATGTGACAGAGAGTAGGAGCTCAGGGAGCTGAATGTGAAAGGATAAAGTAGTCGGGAAGGAGAAATCATATGTTGGATTAACTAATGCTTCCTAATCAGTATGCTTTTCATATTGTCGTTTATATTGAACTAATATAGTTTGCTTTTGATTAAGGATCTTGACATGGCACCTAGCTGTTTTTGATTTCCTGTAGTTTTTGTTGATCTTCTCCTTCTTCGGATTAAATTGCTCATTGCTTTTCCTATTCTTTTGCAGGAACATGAACCTTATGATGACCCATAGTTGGATGTATGTGAGAGGTACAGGTGTTATCTCATAAGCATATCAAAATACAATCATGACGTGTATAATTATTCAGTTATACTTTTTGTTCATGGCTCAGCAATCGACCAAATTAAATGACAAGATAAACATTCAGACATCCTTGATGACTGGGATTCTAGGAAGACGATCACATACTCGACCAGGCCACCTGTCACCGCGAGACAAGCTAAAAGTGAAGCAACTACAGGTTTGCATCGAATGTTTTTACTATTGGTTTCTTCAAGGGTAGAAACTTATACCCAACATATGTCATTTTTAGGTCAATTGACTAGCCCCTCTTTTTATAATTGTGCAGTCAATTTAGAGAAAGGGGAAAAGAAAATGTATGACACAAGGACCCTAAACCCTAAACATTTGCATTCCTGATCCTATTTATGATCCTACAAGGGCTATCTCTATGAGCTGAACAATTATAGCAGATGACACAATCAAATTCAGAGGTTAGAGCGTGACGAGCAATGTTATGAGAGCTTGTCGTTGATCTGCCTATTTTCCGCAAAATTGGGACATGATGGATGGTCCTTGTGAGGTTCTCCAAGAATTTTATTCCTCATTTTTCTGTTCTGGTAGTATGATGGATTTTGATTAGTTGAGAACCTGCAGTTTCTTTGGTAAGTTGGGATTAAGAGTTCCTGATAGGAATAGGATCCCTACCAGGACGAGGTCTCAGGTTATATGGTTGGAAGAGAGGTTGGCGGGGTGAGGTGCGCGGCCGGCGGCGGCGGGGGGGGGGGGGGGCACAGTGATCACGCACGCGCACAAAAGAGAGAGAGAGAGAGAATCGAGGCGGCTAGGGTTAGGGTGCCGGCTCCTATGGGAGCCGAGCAAATATGATTGCTTCTGCTTAACCAAAACGGAGTCCTTACATGAGTATATATAATCTCCCTAGCCTAACAAATACGATAAACTAGGCTAAGCCCCTAATAACGATAAGATAAGTTGGGCCAGGCCTTTATGTGGTTGCGCCCTTGGGCCCTCTCCGGTTATAATGAATAAGGGTCATAACAGTTCCATATATATTTCTGCATTGGTAGTATGATGGCATTTTTTTGCAGTGTCTGATTTATTCACTGTGTTATTACTTAGACCAAGCTTCTACCTTACTTGAGTTAGTATTTTTTATGTATTCCAATAGCTGTTATTAATTATATTTTTTTACTTCCACGGGATCAACAAATTGTCAAGCGCACATGCTACAACCATCAATTTCTGTGATATTAACCATCTAACTCTACAATGTTCACACACTGGTTTCCGTCATCTATACGATTATGTTTCCATTACAGTTGTTTGTTTCTCCAATGACTATGTATACTCTTACGCACAATAAGAAATATATTCACGCTATGCTAGTGCATCCAAAAGAGTTGGTACCCAGGAGTTTGTTTTCCTATTATGTGCATTGCTGGGAGCCTGGAACCTTAAAAAAATTATATTACATACGAAATCATCTCCATCAGCGCCTGCCTACAACATAAAAATTGTTATCCTTCCCAAAGACGAATTTCTGAACATTCTAGGAATTCACGTATTTGTGTCCGTACATTTTTCACCTTTACTATAAGTGGAATGGTTTGTTATTTATTTAACTGCAATTCAAAACATTTAAGTACCGCACTATATGTTAATGCTACTCAAACTCCATTATTTATAATAAAAATATGTTTAGGGCTACTTTGTTGTATGAGTGATGGCCTTTTTCTATGAATTTCGTACGCCAACTGTTGATACAAGGTATTTATAGGAAAAAACAAAGGCAAATGCCCTTTTGAAAAACCAACAAAGGATTCCTCGGTGAACCCTCACTTTTAATGCAAGTTCACTGGACGACTACCATATCTTTATGTAGCATTGGAATGCTTGGATGGGAGATCTCCATTCAGCTTTTAGAAGCCGTGATTTTATTTGGTTGGTTTGGTGGACAATATAGGTCTATATCCACTAATGGTAGTTATTTTTTATTTGAACTAGCAGTTGTAACAAACATTATATACCTTCGTATGCAATTTTTGGTGTTGAGATTTTGCTTTAGAATATTGGCTCACTGCCATTAATACTTTTATGTGAGGCTGTTTTTCAATCATGAAAAAGTTATCTTATTTATTAACAACCAATGAGAACACCTAATGGATGGAATAAGATATATTGTGGTCTGTATGCAACAACATGGTCATAATTGTGTTTCACCTTTGAAACTGCAACTTGAGCGACATCATAGAATTGTGTTTCCATTTAAGATTTTTTTGAAACATTTTTTTTGTATTTGTATGAATTTCATTTGCTCAAGTATGAGACGTGCATTGCACGTGCAAGCTTACTAGTTACCTGAAAGTTGATGCAGCATGCTCACGCAAAGAAATTTCGTCAGGCTCTGTGCAAAAATATTTGTGCTTGGATCTTCTGATGATGCCCACGGAGCCGCTGCAGTAATCTCCTCGGCAGTCGGCACTTCCCTTCTTCGCCTTCTTTGATCGAGAGCACGACGGTTTCTCTCCATGTCCCCGTCGGCATATCAACGGTGGCATATCCGACTATGAGGATCACCAGTGAGGCTCCCGTCATCAACTATCTTTCTTTGGTTTCTCCCGAGGGACATGTTACCGTCTATTCGCACGCCTCCTTCCATCCATGTCCCCTATGCATCCTGATTGGTTTGAGATGATTCCATTGACATTCGCTAGCATCGTTGTTGATGAAACATTTGTTATATCATGTTTGCAGCTTCTGTTCGTGACTTTGCAATCAATATTTGTAGATACAGTTCATGGATCACGAAATCTGCACAATCTCCATCTTCATCCAGTGATTATACTGTATTGATTGGTTGTGTCAGGGTTATTTTATCAACCACTAGGTTGCCGATCTATAATACAGTTTTATTCTTACACAAGTTAATATGGACTTGATTCCTTTTAGCTAGGTTCCCTATAATAGCTTGAGAGGTTTCTCATATGATGATTTACTATGTTTAGTTTGCTTCGTTTCATGCTCCTCATGGTTTCTTTGAATTCTTCTCAAGGTTCTCGATGAAAAATCTCACATTAGCAAATATGTTGTTCTTTTGTACCAGGGTTGCATGTGGTATTGACGGTAAATTTGAGAAGCAGCATCAAACTCCTCGATGTTGCTCTTATCATATGGTGTAAATAGATTTCGAATAAAGCAATCGCTATGAGAATTTTTTTGAGGGAGAGGATGTTGACAGTGTATAGTTAGATGTAAGAAGATATAATCATGAAGTGTGAGAGATGGCAACAGTATGGCAACATGGTGGAATGTACTGTTGTGCTCACCAATGAAGGTTAGTCTTTCTTTCTGCTGCAGCCAGTCGATTATGCAAAAACTATACCTAATATCTATGTAGGTACGCCCAAATATATATAAGTGGGTGTTGTTAACACTGAGTTTGTATTTATTAATGGGCATACATGTTTAATTTCCTTTTTCTTTTATTTTTGATCTGATCAGGACTTGAGATCTGGAAAGGATCACAACAAGGATATAAATTTACGCATAGCACAACTATGGTTACTTTTTTACTAATAATTTTATAGATATCTACATACTAATAGTGGTCGTCTTTTCATTCGTGAGAAAACATATGCAATGTTCCATCCTGTCTTATGTGAAACTTTTATCCACAACTGATTGAACTAAAATGTCATGAAACATCTATACTAATTTGTTTTCTTAAATTCTTTAGTTAGAATCCATCTCTTCTATGTGAATAGAGACGAACCACGATTATTCTAGCAAACTATGGCCTCGACAGACACTCACTATCATTTCTACGTTTAATTAGAGTGACCGAGGCAATTAGAATGAAATGATCATGCATTCTATCTTCAATATGACAAATGACAATTCAAGTGGAGAAAGAGTCATTAAGTATAGGAGCCATTAGTGTACATATTTGATTTTACCAAGAAACCCAATGATTAGATATGCAAAAGATGATGCTATGAGGAAATAAACATGCAAAATTTAGTGAAAAAGTATATTGTTGTACATGAGGCCACTCATTTCATGCAATTGTCCACTCATTGTCACTTACCATTGGTTTTACTAACAATATACAGATTGCAAAACAATTTCTATAAAATAAGACCATCTTTCTAAATCTCACCTCATCTCAATCAATCAATCATCAATCATCAAACTATCAAGCCAAGACTAATAAAGCAAGGTGTGTTTCTCTGACTTTTTTTTATCCATTCACATGCGTCTCCTATACTCAAAATAAAAGAGGCGATACTAATTCTTATTCTCATGTCAAAGTTTTGTTTGGCGAGCCACGATAACAAAATAGCCCAGCTATCCTGTTCGAGGATCATTTTCTAATGCATAATAACCCATTGAGCCCTTGAATATTTAAACTGTTGTCATATATACTAAATGATTAGAATATCCTTGACATGTGATAAAACATGTTTCAATATATTTACTGCAACAAAATATAATGTAATATTTAAAAAGAAAAAATAATATAATCTAGCCGCGCAAATGTGCGGGTGGACCAGCTAGTTTATTAGATAACACAAGAGTATACTATTGTAAAGATGCAAAGAGCCTCAAAAGCACCAAGATATGTAGAACATATGAGAAAATATGATTTGATAATAGTTATGTCTCCAAGAATATTTAGAACGTTCTCCCTTTGGAATGAATATATAATTACCTCTCCCCCGAATCAGAGCATTTAAATATATTGGGAGTAGATAGGGTGAGACAAGTTCAATCCAGAATATATTAATAGTAAGTAGCAATACCAATTGTATCAATTGTAACTCTCTCTCCTCCTTAATGGTGTTGCTCCTCTTGAGTATGTAGGGTTTGATATTTCTCCTCCTTTGAAAAGTATGGGAAAAATACGATATCCTCCTTCAAAAAGTGGCAGGTTCAATAAAACTCTTGAGGTTATAAACTTGGGGTCACAGAAAATATTTATCTCCCTTTGGCAAATATTCAGAAAATTTCTAGAAAGAATGATATGCAGAGATAATTTTGGGAATCACCAAGGTATTATGATTTGGTAGAACTGAGTATGTTAAATAAGCTTGTGGAAGAAATCGGTGGGACCGATTTTTTCAATTCGATGAAACCGAGTTGGAATGAAAATCAACTCCTTAACTGAAAATAGGCAGAAAATTTCCAAAAACTTTGAAAAAAGAAAATATCTAAAGATTGAAAAACATAAGAGAAAACATTTTTTTTTGATTTTATGAAAATATACATACATATATATGAGAATTGAATGGTTCCAAGAATGTATGAAATAACAAATGTGAACCATCCAAGAATATCCATCTAGATGTGGGGTGTTGACTAGGTCACCTATATTAGAGTATTTGACTTGAGGAGTCAAGCAAGAATGCTTGATCCTAGGTCATACTCATCGTTAAGCGCAAAAATGGGGTTACCATTTTTCGATTAAGAATTTCAATGTCTTCATATCACTTGAGTTGCTTTACCTCATGAATTGGTGTAAAGCTTTATCTAGGATATGAGTACATACCTTCAAATGATGTTGATGATGTGGCATGTAGGTGAACTTGTTGTGGATGATTAATGTTAATGAAGATCATTTTGAGTTGGGAGCAATCCTTGTCGTTTTGGTTCACTTTTCACATACATTGATTAGTCATGCAAGGAAGATCATAATATATCCAAGTGACAAGAATGAATGAATTCATCAAATGATAGTCAAGGATATGATTTTGTTGTCTTCTTCCTTCATCTTCGAAGAAGGGGTTGTTGGTACTTGGCCATGTCAAGATTGCTTTTTGATGAGAGTTGATTGCAATCTTGTGGAGTGTAGTTCTTCACAGTACCTACAAAAGATTAGAGGCAATACAAGGGAGCATAGTTTTCCAAGATATAAGATAGTGTTGAATCAATAGCATCACGGAATAGGCAATCAAGCTCATGCCCTTGCATGCATCCGAGTAAGTCTAGCTCAAGTTTGAAGCATCGATGATGTTCAACTCACTCCTCAAATGACAAAATACTTTCTCATCAAGTGGTTTGGTAAAGACATCAGCTAATTGTTTGTTAGTACGAACATGCTTGAAATCTATATCTTCTTTACCAACATGATCACGAATGAAATGATGCCGCACTTGAATATGTTTTATCCGAGAATTTTGCACATGATTATAGGCAATTTTAATATCACTTTCATTGTCACATAACAATGGAACTTTTCTAACATGAATGCCATAATCCTTAAGAGTTTGAGTCATCCTAAGTAATCGCGCACAACATGATCTGGCGGTAATGTATTCCGCTTCGGCAGTAGATAAAGATACCGAGTTTTGTTTCTTGGATGACCAAGACACAAGAGTTCTGCCAATAAATTGACATGTACCCGAGGTGGATTTTCTATCAACCTTGTCTTCGGCATAGTCCGAGTCGGAATAGCCAACAAGATTAAAACAAGATCCCTTGGGATACCATATGCGAAAGTTTGGTGTATGTATGATGTATCTCACTATTCTTTTCACAGCCAATAGATGACATTATTTAGGTGTCGCTTGATATCGAGCACAGATGCAAACACTCAACATGATGTGAGGACGGGAGGCACATAAATATAGCAATGAACCAATCATTGATTGATAAACCTTTTGAGCAATTAGTTTGTCCTCCTTAGTGAGGTCAACATGTCCACCGGTAGGCATGGGGGTTCTCATACCTTTGCATTCTTGCATGTTGAACTTCTTGATTAAGTCCTTAGTGTACTTGGTTTGAGAGATGAATGTACCTTCTCTCAATTGTTTGATTTGCAATCCAAGGAAGAATTTCAGCTCACACATCATAAACATCTCATACTTTTCTGACATCAACCTTCCAAATTTCTCACTAGATTATGGGTTAGTAGAACCAAAAATAATATCATCCACATAAATTTGGCACACAAATAGTTCTCCATTAAATGTTTTAGTGAATAAGGTTGCGTCAATTTTAGCAAATTCAAAACCTTTTCAATGAGAAACTTCGTTAGGCATTTGTACCAAACACTAGGGGCTTGTTTAAGACCATATAAAGTTTTACAAAGTTTGTAAACATGATTAGGTTTCTTAGGGTTCACAAAGCCAGAAGGTTGTTTAACATAAACTTCCTCCTCAATTTCACCATCTAGAAAAGCACTTTTGATATCCATTTGGTAAAGAGTAATATCATGGTGATTGGCATAAGCGAGAAAAATGTGAATGGCGTAAAGTCTAGCAACGGGTAAGTCTCACCATAGTCCATACCTTAGACTTGCGTGTATCCTTGAGCTACGAGATGCGCCTTGTTGCATACGACTTGTCCATCTTCACCTTGGTTGTTTCGAAACACCCATCTTGTACCGATAATTTTGTGCTCTTCGTTGGGCTTCTAAACAAGTGTCCACACTTTGTTCCTCTCGAAGTTGTGTAGCTCATCGTGCATGGCATTCACCAAATCTGGGTCTTGATGGGATTCTTAAACCTTCAAAGGCTCAATGCTAGAGATGAAAGATTAATGCTCACAAAAGTTAGCTAAACAATATTTAGAGTGAGTGATTCTCTCGGTTTTTATGTCACTTTAGATTTGATTCATTGAATGATATTTGTCCACTCTTGCTCGAACTCGTGATAGCTTATTCTTGTTGGATGGTGGAGCTTCTTATTCATCATCATCTTGCACATTGTCATTGACGATGTCATCTCCTTGAGGTGGTGCTGAGGAAGGTTGCGGTGGATCATCACGATGTACTTCTTCCTCTTCTTCATCATGCCGTGTACCGCTTGTGAATGCCTCCATGTCGTTTTGTGGTACGCCTTGACGCGGAGTAGGAGCTTCCACTTGAATTGATGAAGTACTTTCCTTCACCTCCATGGGACGAATCTTGCCAATGGATAAATCTTGGATGGCTTCCGAAGGTTCCTTATCTCCTACATCATTTGGCAATTGTTTGACTTGCGAACCATTAGTCTCATCGAACTTCACATCTACCGTCTCTTCAACTTTTTGAGTGAAGTCGTAGTAGACACGGTAAGTGTGAGAGTTCGATCCCTAACCAAGTAGGAAACCTTCATAAGATATAGTAGAAAATTTAGAGCGACGATGCTTATTAAGAATGTAGCACTTAGAGCCGAATACTTGAAAGTATCCAACTTGGGGTTTGTTACTGGTGAGTAGCTCGTATGTCGTTTTAGCAAGAAGCTTGTGTAGGTAGAGTCGGTTTATGACATGGCAAGCTATTTCCACGGCTTCTGCCCAGAAGTGTCTTGGAGTCTTACATTCGTCAAGCATCGTTCCGGCCATCTCTATGAGAGTCCGGTTCTTCCTCTCAAGAACTTCATTTTGTTGAGGTGCGTATGTCGCCGAGAACTCATGTGAGATACCCTCTTCGTCAAGAAAGGTATCCACATTCGTGTTCTTGGACTCCATTCTGTTGTCGCTCCGAACCTTTTTGATCTTCACTTCAACTGATTTTGGGATTTCCGAGCGAAGTTCTTGAAGATCTTTTGTACCTGCGACTTATCATCAAGAAAGAATACCCACGTAAATATGGAAAAAATCATCAACAATGACTAAACCATAAGAATTTCCACTAAGACTCTTGTAAGCATTGGGACCAAAAAAGATCCATTTGGAGTAGCTCAAGTGGTCTTCTTGTAGTCATGATGTTCTTCACGGGATGACTTCCACCGACTTGCTTTCCTGCTTGACAAGCACTACCAAGTCTATCTTTGTCAAAGATAACATCTTTAGCACCAAGAATATGATCACCTTTGATAAGTTTGTCAAGATTACAAATACCAAAATGTCCTAACCTTCTATGCCACAACCAACCTTTAGAAGATTTTGCAATAAGACATGTACGAGGTTTGGATTTTTTGTGAAATCAACAATGTATTGATCACCTCTACGGAAACTAGTAGAGACAATGTTATGGTTGTCGCTACCAAACACTCGGCAGTCAACTTTCGTAAATAGCACATCGAAACCAAATTATGATAGTCTATATATGGAAAGAATATTGTAGCCAAGAGATTCAACAAGCATGCCATTTTGAATAGAGCTATCATGAGATACAACCACCTTACCAAGACCAAGTACCTTACCCTTGGAGTTATCTCCAAAGGTAACATACCTTCGAGGTCCACGGTTTGGTGTGAGCTCATGAAACATGTCTTTATCTCCGGTCATGTGATCGGTGCATTCACTATCAAGTATACACTCCTTTCCTCCAGCCATGTAGTCTCTAAGGTTTGCCATAAGACTAAGGTTCATCATGTTCTTCTCATACTCAATGTCAAACTCCTCATCTTCATCGTAGTATCCATGCTCCACATAGTCATCATCGGATGAAGTTCCCTCATCATAAGAAACAAGAGTTTCATGAGAAATTTGACTATCACAATATTCATATTTATGCATGCAAATGGCTTCAACAATTATATTGGTAATGGTAATGACATCTCATTTAGCACGCATGAGGTCACAAAGCTCAAATAGACATTTATCGAAATTAGGATCGTTTTGCTTCATTTTGTGAAAGGCAATGCATTTATGGATAATAATATCAAGATTTTTCAATGAATAATTTGGATATCTTTCCTCTAAGTCTTTCCACAAAGTGTAAGCACACTCAAAGTTTTGCATTTTATTAAGCACATTTCTTGGTAGTCTCTAATGATTAGATTAAGAGTGTTAAGATTACCAAGCATATCAATTTCATCATCATGAGAAGGATGTATGGGATCAATGGGAGGCTCATAGGGATATTCAACATACTGGCGCAAATGTAATTCATCAAATATATCAAGCATTTAATCTTTCCATTGTCTATAATACTCACCACTGAGAATGGGCCCTCTACAAATAAAAATCCCCGAACTAGTCACATTCATCTTCCTCCAGCGGTGATTAAACCAAGGTTTTGGAGACCTTGCTCTGATACCAGTTGTAGGATGGATAAAAGGTGTGTCTAGAGGGGGGGGTGAATAGACTACTTGTCAAGATTAAAATCCTAGCCATTTCCCAAATTAATTGTTGGCACATTTTAGCGATTCTAACAAGTCTAGTACACCCTACACATGCTAGTCAACATATATGGCAGCAGAAAAGTAAAGACTTTGCACATGTAGGAAGGAGTAGAGTTTAGGAGATCAAACACAAATAGGTTGACACGGCGATTTTTGGCATGGTTCCAGTTGGTGGCGCTATCGTACGTCCACGTTAGTGGAGACTTCAACACACGGGGGGTAACGGTTGCGAGAGTCCACGGAGGGCTCCAACCATAAGGGTTCCATTAAGAAGCTGCCTTGTCTATTCCACCATGGATTCTGTCCACGAAGGACTAGCCTCACTCATGGTAGATCTTCATGAAGTAGGCGATCTCCTTGCCCTTATAAACATCTTGGTTCAACTCCATAACACGAAGTAGGAGGCTCCCAAGCGACACCTAACCAATCTAGGAGGCACCACCCTCTCAAAGGTAATAGATGTGGTAGAACGATGAACTTCTTGCTCTTGTGCTTCTAAAGATAGTCTGCTTAACACACAATCACTCTCTCACAGAATAGGCATGGGTAGGAGAGATTGATTTGGTGGAAAGAAACTCGGGGAGGCTAGAAATCAAGTTTCAAATGACTGGATTGGAATATCTCAACAGATGAGTAGGTGGCTCTCTCTCAAAAAACGGCTCTGGCAATGAAGTGTGTGTTCTAAGTGCTTCTCCCACAAATGAGAGATGGGTGAAGGGGTATATATAGGCACTCCCCAAAACCAAACCATTACACCTAAAGTGACCAACTCGGTAACACCGAAGTCATGAACTCGGTAGTACCGACTTGCACTAAAGGGAGCAACTTTTGAATCTCGGTGGAACCGATATACACAACTTGGTGACACCGAAAAGGTGGCTAACCGTCAGATTGACACAACTCGGTGACACCGACACAGTTTCAGTTGCACCGATTTGGTGGATTTGGCTAGGGTTCTTTCTGGGATGAAAATTGCTAGGGCCGAATTGAGAAAGTTGGTGGCACCGATTTTGTGTATGTGGCTTTGGACAGAATGGTTATGTGCGAAAATGACTGAGTATTTTTGGTCGCTATCTCTAGGCACTTGAGCAACCAGTTCATTTTAATACCTCACCCCCTTTTAATAGTATTGGCTTTCCTATGGACTCAAAAGTGATTTCTTACAAATATAAAATGAAGATTCTTCTAGCTCGAAGCTTGGCCAACCTTATTCCTTTCTTGCATCAAGGGGCATCTACAAAATCCTTTAGCCAATTCTCTCTATGGACTATTCCTAGAATATACTAGGTAAAAGTGTTAGTCCAAGAGACAATGTATGTTGTCATGAATTATCAAAACCACCAAGGGAGCATATGTGCTTTCAAGGATTCCTCCTCCAATTCGGTTTTTTGGAGGAGGATTCCTCCTCCTGGTGGGTTTCCTCCCCACCTCTCCTATTCGACCGAATAGGACCATGAGGCTGGTCACCGATCCCACCAGGGGCTGGTGCACCATCTCTAGGTCTATGCGGTTCCCTTCTCGGTGGGTGCGCCCCGGTGAACCGCAAGAACCCATTCATCACTCCCGGTACTTTACCGGTAATGCCCAAATTTCTGGAACCTGAATACATCTTTCCTATATGTCAATATTCGTCTCTGGACCATTCCATAACTCCTCGTTACATCCGAGATCTCATCTGGCACTCCGAACAAAATTCGGTCACCAACATACATAACTCAACTATACCGAAATGTCACTGAACCTTAAGTGTGCACACCGTGCGGGTTCGAGAACTATGTAGGCATGACCGAGACACTCTCCGGTCAATAACCAATAGTAGGACCTCGATTCCCATATTGGCTCCCACATATTATAATAAGATCTTTATCGGTTGAACCTCTATGTCAAAGATTCAGTTAATCCCGTATGATATTCCCTTTGTCCATCGGTATGTTATTTGCCCAAGATTTAAACATCGGTATCTCCATACCTAGTTCAATCTCGTTACTGGCAAGTCTCTTTACTCGTTCCGTAATACAAAATCACGTGACTAACTCCTTAGTAACATTGCTTGCAAGGCGTGTTGTGATCTTGTATTACCGAGTGGGCCCCGAGATACCTCTCTGTCACATGGAGTGACAAATCCCATTCTTGATTCATGCCAACTCAACATACATCCTCGAAGATACCTGTAGAAGACCTTTATAGTCACCCAGTTGCATTGCAAAGTTTGAGACACACAAGGTATTCTTCCGGTGTCAGTGAGTTACATGATCTCATGGTCATAGGAACATATACTTGACATGCTAAAAACTATAGCAATAAATTGACACAATCACATGCTACATTCATAGTTTCGGACTTGTCCATCACATCATTCTCCTAATGATGTCATCCCGTTATCAAGTGACAACTCTTGTCTATGGTTAGGAAACCTTGACCATCTTTCATCAATGAGCGAGTCCATTAGAGGCTTACTAGAGACAATTGTTGTCTATGTACCCACACATGTATTTGAGTTTCCAATCAATACAATTCTAGCATGGATAATAAATAATTATCTTGAACAAGGAAATATAATAATAACTATTTTATCATTGCCTCTAGGGCATATTTTCAATAGATACATAAGCCATTCGCTTGAGTAGATGAATGAACTCTAAAATTTCTTTACATACTCCGTCCTTTCTTCATTTCAGAATTGTGAAAATGACCGTGACTTTTAGTGTGTTTGATACCACATACTACACTCTTAACGCAAAAAAACAAAGGATATATTGCTACAATTCGGGTGTGTTTTTCATGGGTGGTGTGTAGGCCACTCAACGGGGCATTGTCGAGCAAACATATAGTTGCAAAGACAACCCGACAAGGAAGCCAAACTGCGAGGTTGATAGAAACATCGATCACACACACCACGACAAATGACTTGAACCATCAGAAGTGGACACTCCCACCTAGAACCTCACGAGCGGTAGAAACCAAGGGAACTAACTATAGGATTAACGTCGAGTTCTTTTCAACAAATTCTAGAAAATCTTGGTCTCGAAAATCTTGAGCGGAAAGAACTCGATTTGTCTTCCAAAATCTAGAGAGGATTCTCTAGAATCCTAGTGCAATCCAAAAGCTCCAATAAACCTATTTTTCCCTGAATCTGAAGATTATGAAGAGTCACACAAAAGAAAATGTTTCAAAATAGAGATATACCCCTATCCTATCAGCTAATTACAGTGAGACTGTCATTGAGGGCTCTAGCACTGGACCCAGGAAAACGACCGAGCTCTCGCTCTCGCTCGCTTGTGTTGTTCCCGCATCGGGGGATAGAGAGATCGTGCAACGGCTAGGGTTGCCGCACCACCGACGCCCCCACCTCGCCGGCTAGTCCCCGTCGCCAGCAAGTCCCTTTATGTGTAGCCGACCAGGTTCCTCCCACCGTCATCCCTTGCTCCCGTCCGTCCCCATCGGCCATGTCTCCAACTGAGCGACGTCTAGGGTTCCCGCGTCGGCGTCGGACACACCTAGCCGGCCAGGCTGTCAGCGCCGCCGGCAAAGCCCTTGACGTCGTCATCGTGTCCATTGCTCCCTTCGCAACTCTGGCCCTGTCTCCTCCCACATCACACGACTTCAGTAACCAGTGGTGTTGTAGCTACACAGTCATCGACGATGTTCCGGCGCTGCACCTCTGGTGCTGCACCTCGACGGTCACGGTGAGCCATCCCTTTCGAATCTCTCCATTCTTCATTTTTTTAGATGGATACATGCAAAATAGGTAAATGCCGACGTGATAATGAGATGGATTGATGCTTGTTGATCCTGGTAGATGCAAAATATGTAGATGGGTTGATACTTGAATTTGTTAGATGGATAGATTGGTTGCTAATGTTAGTAGATGGATGGATGTTTCTATTTTCTTTGTGTGCTATTGTGACAATGCTAATGTGATAATGTTGAGTGAAAATGTTAGATGGAGAAAGTCAAATAACCCAAAGCAAGTTGGGATACTGATGCTCATACAGTTTTGATGAATGCATGCATAGAGGAGGTTCGACCAAATAATCGCAACGACTGCTTTTTGTCGGACATAGGACAAGCTAAGTTGCATAAAAATTTCTATGAACGCTCTGGAAGAAACTATTCAACCCAAAAAATCAAAAATAGGTGGAGTGTGTGTATAAGCGAGTACGACACATGGAAAACATTGATCCAGCAAGCATCTGGCCTAGGAAGAGATGAGCATACGAAGACTATTGGTGCTACACATGAGTGGTGGGCATTGAAGATAAAGGTATTGTTGTTGTCATGTCATTTCTTAAATAATGAGTCATGTTGCTTCAGTTTGATATTAACATGTGATGCCTTATGATTACAGGCACATCCAGAAGCTGCCAAGTTCCGGTATGTTCCACTAGGAGAGGAGGAAAAAAAGCGAGAGGTTTTTGATAATTGTTGTGTCACAAATGAGCATGTGAGGGTGCCAACACCCTCGTATGAAGGTGATCCCTCCCGAATCATTTTGGAGCATATCATAGGGTGTGAAAGTCAAGAATGTCAAGTTACCCCTATTCAAAATCGAGGAAAGAGTGGGAAGAACAGGGTACCCTTATTGTCCAAGTCCAAAGAGGAATGATAGGTGGGCATGTGAGAACGCTAAAAATGAGGCTTTTGTATGCATGGTGGACATCTTTGCACATAATCGTTTTGTCATTAAAAAATGTGATTACCTAGCAGCATACAAAGGGCAACGATACCATGTAGCAGGTTTCCAACAACACCCACTAGTTGGGAGATATCAGATATTCAGCCATCGGCATACTTATTTGCGAAATGTCATCGAAAGAACATTTGGTGTTCTCAAGATGAAATGGTGAATTATCGGAGGTATACCTCGGTACAAGCCAGAGACCCAAAAGATGATTGTCACTGCATGCATGTGTCTTCACAATTGGATCCGTGAGAGCAAGTTACGTGATGAGCATTTTGACAAGTTTGACAATGATGCATATGTGCAACCTTCATTGCCGTTTACAAATGCCAACACTCTACCACCAGAAGATGATGTTATCATGAACGCAATATGTCAGACGATTGTTGCTAGTTTCATGCCTTGTGGTTATTCATTTCTTAAGTTTATTGACCTTTTTAATGAATGAAACGTTAGATCCATTTCAAATGTAATATTTAGCACTTTTTATGACATTCGTAAATCACTTTCGTACACATAATCGACTAACATATTGTTATAAACAATAAAGTGTTTACATTTTCTCGAACAATTTCTGTCTAAGCATAGTACATACATTTCAACTTACAACATTTTCCAGAATCTCAAACTACAATATTGAAAAAATCAGATTCTAAGATAATTTTCTAGAATCTTAATTCTATAGAATCCTGCGTGAAAAAATTGCCCGTTGAAAAGAGTGTGCACTTTCAACCATTCACCATGGTTGGATGCGGAAGTTCTTTGTGTACCTACTTTCTCGTCATCATGGGGCCTGGCTTACTGTTGTGTTTTGAATGCTTGCCCCGACTTTTGGGCTTCCGGTGGGTGGAAGATCATTTCTTTTTTAGTCCAGCTTGCCGGCTACGCTTCCTGTGTTGGCAGTAATGGTTTATTCAGTCGGTGGCGCTCTCACCATATGTGAAAGGGGACGCGATGGTAGGAGGTCGTAGGCAAAATCGACAAATTTGACCCTAGGATGCAAAAATTTCACAAACTAGACCGCATTTGATAACAATTCGCTCAGCTCACCCTTTAGTGTGGCGACCGATAGTAAGGCGCCACACTACACTGTGTGACGCCTTAGCCGAAGGCGCCACATCCCCGGCCACGCTGGCGTCCGACCCCACCCCCACTAGTGTGGCGCCTTAACCGTAGGCGTTGCACATGTGTGGCGCCGAGCGCTTAGGCACCACACGACCACTTATCCAACCGCGGGCCGACCCTCCCCCACCCCACCCACTTGTTTTCTTCTCCCGGAGGCCGACGGCGGCTGCCGCATCTCCTCCTCGCAATCCTCTCTTCAAAATCCGCTAGATCTGTGGATTTCTTCCGTGTATTTATACCCCAAATCGGTCTAGAAGGTAATCTCCTCCGTTTCCCATCTTTCCATACGAAACATATTCCACATTTTTCAGATTTGTATAAGTTAGGATGAGAGCCATGTTTTGCTTGGATTCGAAATTCATATGAGAAGTTAGATGTGATTTATGATTCCTAGATGAGTAGATGAGTATTTAGGATTCCTAGATGAGTAGATGATTATTTAGGATCCGTAGATGAGTATTTTGGATTCATAGTTTATAATATTCATCGATTTTATATTTGCTAGATGAGTATTTAAATTGTTAGATGAGTATTCCTGTATGAGTAGATGATTATTCAAATGAGTATTCTTGTATGATTGTTTAGATGAATATATATTAGATGATTATATTTTTGTAATATGTAGGATGGTGTGGCTTTTGAATGATGCCTATGACGTTGAATATCGAGCCTACTTGAGGTCGGAGAAGGCGATGGTAACTACAACAAACTATTATCTATAGATATATTGTATTTGTTTAAAAATATCAATCCGTAATCATATCACTTCTATGTGTGCAGAAGCTTATGCCCTTGAAGATTCGGGCTCACGGGGCATCGACTGTCATGTCGTACAATGAGCGGTACATGCTATACATCGAGATGACATAACTCCTTCTATTCATTCAACTTGTGAGTCGGTCAACGCCCAACCTAAATGTTGCGGCAATCACTAGACTTACTCATCGGTGGAGGCCGGAGACCCATAGTTTCACCTCCGGGCCGGAGAGATGGCCGTGACTATTCATGATGTTTCCATGATCACCGCACTTCCAATCGAGGGGAAGCCTCTTTGTATGAGCACTGATTCTAAGGGATAGAGGCAACAAATGGAGGCTCTTATTGGTATGTCACCTCCAGAGCCGAAGGCAGAAGATGGAGGGAAGAAAGATAGAGTCCCCGATGACGCTCCTTTCACTTAGATTGCAACCAACTTTGCTAATTATCTTGAGGACGCCCATGATAGTGTGATCCAGACTTATGCTCGCGTGTACATGTGGTATGTTATCTCTAGGACTATCTTCGCTGACGGCAGAGGCAAGAATGCTCAACGGATGTGGCTGAAGGCGTTAACAGTTTTCGACCACAAGTTCAGCTCAGGGTCGGGCGCATTGGCCTACTTGTACCAGCAGGTAATAAATTGTTCATAGTAAGTTTTTTTTGGCTTATGCTTTTGCCCTTAACTGATCCATGTTTGGCTTTAAGTGTAGTTGGACGAAGCTTGTCGTAGGCCTAGAAGAGACAACGGAATTGGTGGTTGTATGCTCCTACTTTCGGTATGGAGCTGGGAACGCCTTCCTGTTGGACGCCCTAGAGAACTAATGTTCAAGGACTGGGATAACCACGACAACCATGTACGGCTTCCCACCTGGGCTTACAAGTGGGACATGGTATATCGGAGGTGACGAGCGATGTGAATATCTTGTACAAGCAATACACCAACGAGATGGATTCTCTTACCGCCGAGCAGGTAAACATCACTGATCTGACATCCTAAATGAAAGGAAAAAAATGAATGGTGCCTTTTTGTGTTGTGTTGTAGGTGGAATGGCAGCCATATGGTGTCGGGGCAAGCTTTGGTGATGCACACACGTTCCAGCTCAATCCAATATGCCTGCAGGAAAAACATCTTTGGCTAATGCGATGCCCACAGATATGCCATTGGGAGGTGAGTTTCATCTCCTGCACCGTGTGTTCCATCAATTTGGGTTATTTTAGGGTCACCCGCCAGATTGGGTGGACACAGACGCACAACTTCATAGGTAACATAGCATGCACAATAAAGAACTTTGTTTTAGCTAAGTGTGGAGCGATCTAATAATGAGGTATGTAAAAAAAGCGGTTTGGATAGGACAAGGCAGCGAAAGATCAAGGATTGGGATATGCATCATAAGAAGTATGTCACCATGTTCGAGCAAAGTGTGGAGGAAGCTCGGAGTACGCCAGGAACCCAGCTCCTTGAGCATTGTCCACTTGCGTTCAACAACTACGTCAAATGGTTTCAGGAGAATACTCGAGCGGAGGTTTCTCCGTCGGCTTTTCACGAGGACACATTGGAAGATCCCACTTCATTCGATGAACTTGCCCATGGCTAATACAACAAGCTAATTCGTGAAGGGTACCAACCGCCTTTTGCTCCAGCGCTCAACTTTGTGGTAGGTGTGCTCCCCTATGTTATCTATGAATATTACTACACATGTTTGCTTGCCTTAGATGTCATTTTTGTGTAATCATAGCGCAAAGAGATCAAGAAACAAGCTGATGAAACCGAGGCTATTCTAGACACAACACATAGAGGAAAAAAGGGAAAATCTGCACTTTGACTTTTCATCAAGGTGTTGTGTCATATTTCACAATTTCCGATGAGTGCAACATTTGGTACATTCTATATCTCATTCAGGTTTCAATCTTACAGAAACAGGGCCGGAAGTTGCGTCGCTTATCAAACATTTTAGGTTGCCACGACTCCGAATATTCAGAACAGTCGAGATCCGGTTCATCCCATATGAATACTCTAGACGATTCAAATACATCGGGAGCTCGTATGGACGATGGTGACATTACCTCAATAGGTTATTTAGAGAATGATGTGTTCTCTCTAGAGGTACATCATACCCATCAAAGAATCTGCACTTTCAACTCTTCATACCACGCTAAATGATGATGATACCATTTTTATATTGAAGGTTTAAGACGACATGATGTTGGAGGATTTCCAAAACTCCGCTTACATGTTGAAGCCTAGGAGCGAATTTAAGTGGAACACACCGGAGAACTATGCGAACAAAGGAAAGAAGCCGGTCTCCGAGGGCTCGTGTATGACAGAAGATGTGACAAGGATGAGAGGTATGGATGATGACGATGACGATGAGTTGGAGGAACCATAGCCGGTTGTGAGAACGAAACAACCTTCTAATAGGGGACGAGGCCACAAGACGCGATGAACGGAGTAGTAGTGTTGTCGGTGTTTTAAGTTGTTGAATAAGTAGCAATGTTTGTCTTTGGTTTAACTCGTTGATGAATTCGTAGTACAATGAAATTAAGCTTTTCGTTCCAATGGAAATTATATTAAGCTTATTATTTGTTCTCACTCTCTTGTTTTGGTTCAAATGGATTTTTTTGTCAAAATGCTATATGTTAATCTCTGAATTTTTTGTCCAGGTTGTGTGACACCTAAGGGAAGGGTGCCACACCATTAGGAATGTGCGACGCCTAAGGGTAAGGCGCCACACAATGTGCCTACTCTCAGTTGCTGCAGTATTTGGCCCGTGTGACGCCTAAGGGAAGGGTGCCACAAGACTTGGACTGTGCGACACCTAATGGTAAGGGGCCACACAATGCGCCTACTCTCTGTCGCTGCAATATTTGGCCTGTGTGATGCTTAAGGGAAGGGTACCACACCACTTGTACTGTGCAACACCTAAGGTAAGGCGCCACACAATGTGCCTACTCTCTGTCGCTGCAATATTTTGCCTATGTGACGCTGAAGGGAAGGGCGCCACACAATTTAGACTGTGCGACGCCTAAGTGTAAGGCGCCACACACTCAAATCTGCAGGGAAGTTATGTTTCAGGAGTTTATCACAACCACATCAGAATTTATCATAGCATATGACATCATACAAAATCATAATTTATCCCAGCAACACATAGAGGAGTTTCATAATAGACAAGTTCCAAAAAGAGAACTTTCATAGTAGACAAGTTCCAAATAACAAAGCGTGCAAGTCGACAAGGTTCAACAACACAATAGGTTCAAAGATGAAAGCGCGCATGACGAAAAGAAGTAGCAAGCTCTATTGTGTCGAGCAAGGACCCTTTCCCTTATTATCCTTCCTCTCTTCTTCCTGTTCTTCTTCACTTTTGCGCATTTGTGAAGCTTGTTTCATCACCCTCTCCATGAAGTGTTGATGCTCCCGCTCTCTCCTTGCTGCATTCTCTGAGGAAAGCTTCTTAAAGTTTGCTACAAAATCCCTTTGACGTTTCTCCATCATCTTCTTGTGCGCATCCTGTATCCGCCTGAGCTACTTGCTATGCTGATTTTCCATTTCCATATCTTCCTTCCACTTTGCTTCCCTCGCCTCTTCCTTCTTCCTCTCCGCTTGGCTGCATCCTCCTCTCTCAACTTCTTTGCAGCCCTCTCCCATAACCCCTGCTCCTCACCGACTGCATCCTTGTCCTCCAACCACTCCGTTGTTGCCTTGTTGGGTTGAGACGCCGCCATACCTATGAAAAAATAACAACATAATAGTTAGTAAAGCAATGATAGTACATGGTTAACATAGAAGGGAGCATCAGAAACGACATGAAAAAGATAAGTCAATGGTGTGACATACGGAAATGGTCCACGTAGGTATCCATGCATACCAATCCTAGTAAGTCCACGAGCTGTCCCACCCCTACCTCTAGCACCACTACGCACTATCCCATGAGCATGTCCTCTAGTAAGTCCAAGTCGGCTAGGAACATGTTGGCTAGGAACTTGTTGTCTAGGAACACGTTGGCTACTATTTGCTTGGCTAGTACCTTGTTGACTACTACTTGGTTAGCTTGACCTTGAATCATTTTTTGGGACTTCTTATTAGGGTTGGTACACCTTCTTGTGTTGTGCCCTCTTTCACCACACTCTCCACAACGTGATCTCTCACTAGGCTCTTGGAATTGGTTGTTCCCCATTTCTCGGCCACCACCATGGCCCCATCCATCCATGTCTCCTCTAAAACGCGTTTTATTTTGTCTTCCCCATTTTACCACCTTCCATTCTGGGTCGGGACATAGTTGAAGCCCATGATACTCCGGTCATTGTGATCGGTCAAAGTATGGTTCAAATTTAGGAGCCCATGTATGCTTCATGGTCACGATAGAGAACTCGGACTCCCTCACTGTAAGCGGATGGTTGACGTCCACATTCCTAGTGTGAACTACCATGTACAAGTGCGAGCATGCGAGATGAATCAACCTTGGCCTCCTGCAAGAACAATCACACAACGATAAAGATACCTTGAACGCCCTGTTTCCATGTTGCTGGTCACCGTTTGTTTTTCCTCCGGGCTCACTGACTTGGTACGTCCAATCCTCGTTATTGTGCAACGTAGTTGTTTGGGAGTCAGCCTTTCGTGACTGAAATTCCATCCATTTGTCAACCTTTGGTGGGAACTTGTACTTGTACTTTTCTTGTTCTCTCAACTTGTCAAATGTGTATTGAACTATTGCCGTCACTGGGAAAGCACGAATACCCTTGAGCACCCGGTTGAAGCATTCTGCCATGTTTCTTGTCATTTGACCGTATCTTTGGCCATCTTCATCATAAGCTCATGCCCACTTTGGCCTAAGTTGAATGTGCCTGTTCCCAAACTCAACACCCTGTGCGTCAAGTTTTTTGTTAGAAACCAAAGCATTGTACAATCTTGCAAATCATTTGTCAGAAAAATCTTGACAACAATCTTGAAGATCATCCGTCAACTCATTGCTACCAAATGCCCGGTAGAAGTTTGAACACAAATGCATCATGCACCATCGATGGTGCAAAGGAGCATGCCCGGTAATGACAATGTCAACCGTGTTAAGTATTCCTGGATGGCGATCTGATATGACACAAATTTCCCTTTCAGACGGTAATACCTTGGTTCTAAAAAGAAGCAAGAATCATTCCTAGTTAACATTGTTCTCTGCCTCAACCAAAGTAAAAGCCAAAGGCAACACCTAGTTATTGGCATCAATTCCTATTGCAACCAACAGAGTGCCCTTGAATTTTCGGGACAAGAATGTGCCATCGATGGAGATGACCGGCCGACATTGCTGAAAAGCCCTCACACATTGCTCAAATGCCCAAAATGCAGGGCCAAAGATGCAGATCATCTTACCATTGTGAATCCTTGTTTTCTCCCTGTACAGCTCGACCACATGAACCATGCCCTGGGTAGTAGCGGCAATAGCTCCTAACAACCTAGGTAGTCAGTTGTATGCTTGCTCCCAATCACCATACAACATCTTGAATGCGGATTGCTTCGCTTTCCGTGCCTTCTCGTATTTGACCTGGTAGTGAAAGAGGGCTTTCACAAGGTCTTGTACGCTTTTTATGCTCAGTGTAGGAAGAGAGGAGATGGAGTTGGAAAGCCTATAAGCGTTGAACTCGGAGGTGAGTTGTCTATGGTTTTGGGACAAAAGCTCGCCATCAACCCTCTTGCCTCGGCACAAGTGAGGCATACAACTCACAATGTTCCATCCGGGCCCTCCTTTCCATGGTCTTGCACGGACAATACACGGACATCCTAAATCCTTACATGAAACCGTGTAACGCACCTTCATGTTCGAATGAACAAATTTGTTTGGATGATAATGCGTAACCGAATAGTCATCCAGCGACATCTTCAGTTCCAGGAATGCTTCAAACTTTGACCCGGGTAAAATAATATTCTTCCCATGTTTGTCCCGGTGAGAAGTTGGCCTAACTCCAAACAATATGCCTTCGCCTTCTTCAAACATTGCTTAATCCACAAGACTAAGATCCTCGAACAATGGTGTCCGGTGATCCCGCCATAATACCTTCGCGAAAGCTTCAACCTTCTTTGCCATGAACCCTTCCCCATCAACTTCTTCATCGGGACCGTCATCATCCAATTCTGATTCATAGCCACGTGAGTACGAAATGGAATTGTCAATTGTCTCTTGCAAATAATATTTGTCCAAATCACCAAGAATGTTGTCATCGAGAACAAGATCATCATTCTCATCATCATGGTCATTATTCTCCTATAGCAATGGTTCATGTTGGATCTTCGAATTTTGGGTCAATGTTGTCCTCGATTGTTGGGTCAAAAGAGGTTTAATGTTGGCCTATTCGTTCATCCGTGGAGGACTAGCATCAACAATCGGAAAGGCGACCCAGTTCAAATCTAAGTGCAAGTTAGGATCAACTTTTCTATGGCAAATAACTCTAGAGCCTTGTCTATTGATTCGGCCACTGAATCCCTGTATGCAAGCCAACATTGCTTGAAGTTGACAAGCATGGTCTTCCAATGAATGTGCATTCCAAATCCCACATTATGCCTACCATCAAACTCAACAACATCACTTGGGTCCATCCAATTCAAATCCTTTCGGACTTGTTCCAACAACTCGACATAGCTAGGACAACAATCAAACACCATGTCAAGCTCATCCGGGTCTGGATCAATATTTCCTTTTAAGAAGGCATCCTTGTCCAGGTGATGAACATAAAACACATGTTCTTCCCATCCCTAAACAACACAATATACAACATTTTGTATAAACAATCATCCAAATACTACAAAATCTGCATAATCAAAAGAAACCTAATCCTAAAATCCAAACAACCCTAATCCTAACCCCATCATAACCCTAACCCCAACACAACCCTAGTACTAACCACATCATACCCCTTATCCTAACATACAAACAAGTGCAACAAAATCATACATATCCCAAATTTCATGAAGAACTAGGGTTTGCTTGCATTTGAAAAAAAGTGAGCAAATGAGATATTTTTGGATGAGAGGGAGGCGATCGGGGGAGATTACTTAAGGGACGGATTGGGGTTGAAATTCTCGGACAAACCTTCAGATATGCTTGATTTGGAGAGGGATTTGAGGAAGGGGGAGAGGGGAACTTGAGGTAGACCTCTCACTATTTTGGCGGATGGAGATGAATGAGGAGGGGTGGGAGAGGGTCGGCCCGCGGGTGGATAAGTGGTCGTATGGCGCCTAAGCGCTCGGTGCCACACATCAGAAGTGCAACGCCTACGGCTAAGGCGCCACACCGCTGGGGGGTGGGGTTGGATGCCAGCGTGGCCGGGGGTGTGGCGCCTTCGGCTAAGGCGTCACACATTGTAGTGTGGCGCCTTACTATCGGGCGCCACACAAAAGTGTGAGTTGAGCGAAAAAATTCAAATGTTGTCGAGTTTGTGAAATTTTTGTGTTGTGGGTCAAATTTGTCAATTTTGCCGAGGTCGTACCACACCCCGTTACACACCTAATAGAACACAAGCAAAAGGACCCTAAAAACACAAGCAAAATGAAGCCGAGTGAAAGGATCAATCGAACCAGGGGAAGATCACAATCAGAGGCAACGTGCAGCACACACGCATCCCAAAAACGACAACCGGTCAGACCAGAGTGTTTCAAAGTATGTCAAGCATTACAAAATATGACAACTCTGTATTATTTTTTACTAAATGGTCCAATCGCGCACTGACCCCAAAAACTTATTTTGTCCTCTCACCCTATCATGCCTCACAGTCCGGTGTGTAAAGTACACGTATGCACGTCTTTAGTCTTAGAGTCTTTGACCCTCAATGATGACCGACAGTCAGCATGGCAAACAACAAACACGTTAGTCTGGTCGGAGTTGGGAAACTAACACGCCATATTGTTTAGATTTCTCAGGTGTTTAGTTGTAACGCCGTTTACCTAAGCTCTTGCCGCGCGTACTCGTTTGGTGTATGCACAGCGGAGCTGAAGACGCCAGATTAGAAGGCGTACCATATGGATGTGTCGTCTTGTTGTTTGTCGATATGGACGACTTAATTTGCCTTCAACCAAAGGAACTTGAAGGCGGGTATTAAGTTGCCGTGACTGGCGCAACAAATGAATCTTTGACTGCACGGCCCGCACCAAGGATCGTATGATGATTCCGCCATTAAAACCAGCTCTCCCCCACTCCCCTCCCCACTACGCTAGACGAAGAAGCGGTTAGTCATTAGGCATTGATAAAGTCAGGGGAGACGCGCGTAGTTCTTTGTTGCTACAGCTGCACGAAAGAGAAAAAGAACACTCGCCACTCTTCGCCACACCCACACCACCCACCCCGCATTTGTCCGCACCCATCCAGTATCCCACGTCGCCCCCACCCCCAACCCCCAGATTGCTTGCTTGGTTTCTTGTTTCCATGGACGAGCACCTAGTGAAGGATGCAGAGCTCCTAGCGAAGGATGTCCAACGTCTCATAGAGGATCTCCTCATGGCGAAGGATGCAGAGCTCTTGGCAAAGGATGGGGAGCTCCTTGTGAAGGATGTAGAGCTCCGTGCCAAAGACGACAAGGTCCTCCGTTAGCAGAGAGAGTTGGCGGTGCTTCGGAAGCTCCTTGAGCCGAATAACAATTCCCTTGAGGCCGCAAAGTCGTTTATTGATAAGGCAGCGAATGCACTAGGCAACCAGATGTCCCCGCTGCTTAGCTAGGTAGAGAGCAAGCGGTCCGAGAAGGAGGAGGCCCAGCATTGCTTGAATCACTTGTTGCACGAAGTTGCCTCGCAAGTGTTGAGGATGCACGATGTGTACTGTCGAGTTGGCGCCACCTTGCCAGCCTGGGGCTAACAACTTACAACCACCTCGTTGACTTCAACGAGCCGCTGCTTCCAAACCTGATCTCTTTTTCCACCTACATGGTTGACCAACTGAATCATCTCGGCTTGAAAGTTCGTGTATTGATGCACATGGAGGGGATGCGCGCTGCCGTCGTCGTTGTGGGGCGAATCCTCTCCGGGCTGCGTCACCGTAATCCACTTCTGCCATTGGAACCGTCTTCGACGAGAGTGACAAAATTACAAAACGTTTCTTGGCAGCTAAAGATAGGCAACATGTTCAAAATGCCACAGGCGGCAACTTCAGAAAGACACACACTCAAAAGAAGGAGGAGGATGCAAACCCACTCCAGGCTCATAATTCCTTGACGCGGAGTTCCTCTATCTCTTTCTTCATCGCCTCCATGACCTTTGTCTCCACTTGCCTCTCTTCTACCAATTGTGTTATTGCTCCAATGGCCTTGTCTTTCTCGAGGTTAGCGATGATGAGTTATTACACGTACTCACGCCGTTGCTTCAAAAGAGCGACATATTCCTCCATCAGCTCATCACGCTCGATTGTGAGCTTAGCCCTGTTATCCAAAAGTTCCTCGATGATGGCGGTCAACTTCTCCACCGACTCATTGGTATTCTTGTACACCTCCATCCAACACGCTATCTGATGCTACAAATCTACGAGGTTCGTGCACAGCTGCTCCGTGTTGTCCATAACAATTTCATGTAGAGCGGTCACCTTCCCCTTCTTCTTTTGTTCACCCTTGCGATCATCACCATGATCACCGCTGACGTACCGATCGAAAGCGTAATATGGGTCCACCTGTATCTAGTCAGTACCACAGTTGTAATCTGCATCCTCCCAATCCTCCTCTACGTGCGGGGGGAATCCCGCCAGCTGATGCACTGCTCACCTTTGCTCCCTTCCGACTTTAATTGTCAATCTCACTTGCTGCTTCACTAAAATGCGCGCATGTAGCACATGCCCATTATTATCCCCCAGGACATTGACGACAACAGCTACACATATTCGCCATACTAGGGCTCTCATTTGCTGAATAACCAATCTAAGGACGAATGAACTAGATTCAGTTCACAACTGCATGTGCCATAGAATTGCTGAATGACAAATCTAAATACAGAGGGATAAATATAGGAGTGTGGATAAGCAATCTATGCATTCAAAAAAATCAAATAAGACCTCACTAAATGTTTAAAAAATGGATAGTAATGATTTGAAATCTTAATGCCAGATTCAAATATATTCCGGATCAGAACAAACATGACAGGATTGGTACATATTTATCGAACCCCACCAAGACTCCAGTTCCTCCCCAAACCTATGATTTAAACCGTGTTTCTACGTGCAACATAAAAAATAGTAACCACCAAAAGTACATAGATCCTACAGATTTGCAACCACCAAAAGTAGATAGATCCTATGGTGTGTCCGGATTACTTACATGAGCACAAGGATTGCTGGTTCCTCCCTCCATGGGGGTGGCACCAACAACCTTCTTTCCATCCAGCTTAGCCCGAACTCGGTGATCCATTTCTTAGAAGTACTCATGAGTCAACTCGTTCCTTGTCTTTGTGGGAGGATTCGGGTTCTCGGTCGTCGATATCAATTGCTGCACGAAGGAGGCGCGTGCAGGAGGCTGCACCGACGGCGGCGAAGAGGAGGACGCATGGCTGCAGGGAAGAGGATAACGACGGGTGATGGGCGGGGGCGATGGTTAATGCCAAATGGTCTGAGAAAAAAAGGGTTTCAAAAGATAAATAGGATGAACCGAGTGGCATCGGGGACCCACACAATAGTTAGAGAGTAATGGAGAGCCACAATGTGTGAAACTTTAGGTCAATTTTCCTTTAGCAGTTAAGCGCCTAGTGTGCAGGCGCGATAACATGCGGCGTGGCCCCACAAAGATGTATTACACATAATGGATATGTGGGTCCTTGGAGCACACCAGAATATCCAATATGTTCGTATCATGCATCTACGAGAGCAACTAGTAGTTTGATATATCATACGGTCTGAACGAGTCTAGTCTTACAAACGTAGATCATCTGACTATATCACACCTACATGGTTGGAGTGTTGAAAGTTTGCCATGCTAGAGGTCGGTCATCGTTGACAGTCAAATGCGCTAAGGTGGAAGGCGTGCGTACGTGCAAGTAAAACGCCAAGCGCTAAAGTGCGATAAGCAGGGGTCACACGACGAAATAAGATTTTTGGGGGGGTCAGTGAGTGACATAAGATCATCCAGGGACTATTTAGTAAAAATAATACCACATCTCGTGATGGCTGTGATGCCAACATGATGGGTAGGCAAGGCACGGATAGACGTACATCACACACTAGTTCGCACAGTTTGTAGCGAGATGTTGCGTCGATTAGAATGCGATGCTGATACGTCTCCAACGTATCTATAATATTTTATTGTTCCATGCTATTATATTATCCTTCTAAGATACTTTTTGGGTGTTTATTTACTAGTTAATATTATTTTTAAGCACTAACCTATTAACCCATTGCCCAATGCCAGTTGCTCTTTTCTGCATGTTTTTGCTTTTTAGGTTTACAGTACCAAACCAAGTCCAATTGCCACGAAACTTTAATATGATTTTTTCTACCTAGAAGATTTGGGAGGAGACCAGAGGCCTCACAAGGGAGGTATGAGCCAATAGGGCACACCAAGAAAGGTAGATCGCGCCATGTTGCCTCTTGCTCCCCTCGGTTGCCTCTCGATGCCCCTATTTGGCCTATAAATCCACATGTATTTCAAAAACCCTCGAGAGACACACGAAACACTTGTTCCGCCACCGCAAGCTTCTGTTACACCATGTTGGAAATATGCGCTAGAGGCAATAATAAAAATTTTATTATTATATTTCCAGTTCAAGATAATTGTCTATTATTAATGCTATAATTGTATTAACCAGAAACCGTAATACATGTGTGAATATATAGATCACAATGTGTCCCTAGTGAGCCTCTAGTTGGCTAGCTCGTTGATCAATAGATGGTCACGGTTTCTTGATCATGTACATTGGATGTCATTGATAACGGGATCACATTATTGGTGAATGATGTGATCGACAAGACCCAATCCTAAGCATAGCACTAGATCGTGTTGTTCGTCTGCTAAAGCTTTTCTAATGTCAAGTATCATTTCCTTAGACCGTGAGATTGTGCAACTCCCGGATACCGTAGGAGTGCTTTGGGTGTACCAAACGTCACAACATAATTGGGTGATTATAAAGGTGCACTACGGGTATCTTCGAAAGTGTCTGTTGAGTTGTACGAATCAAGACCGGGATTTGTCACTCTGTGTGACGGGAAGGTATCTCTGGGCCCACTCGGTAATCCATCATCATATTGAGCTTAGTGTGACTAAGGGGTTAGCCAAGGGATGATGTGTTATGGAACGAGTAAAGAGACTTCTCGGGTAACGAGATTGAACAAGGTATAGGGATACCGACGATCGAATCTCGGGCAAGTATCATACCGATAGACAAAGGGAATTGCATACGAGAGTGGTTGAATCCTTGACATAGTGGTTCATCCGATGAGATCATCGTGGAGCGTGTGGGAACCAACATGGATATCCAGACCCCGCTATTGGTTATTGGCCGAGAGATGTGTCGGTCATGTCTGCATGTCTCCCGAACCCGTAGGGTCTACACACTTAAGGTTCGGTGACGCCAGGGTTATAGGGAAATAGTGTACGTGGTTACCTAAGGTAGTTAGAAGTCCCGGATGATATCCCGAACACAACAAGGAGCTCCGGAATGGTCCGGAGGTAAATATTGATATATAGGATGTGAGGTTTCGGACACCGGAAGTGTTTCGGGCGTCACCGGTAACGTACCGGGACCTCCGGAAGGGTTCCGGGGGTCCACCGGGAGGAGCCACCAGCCCCAAGAGGCTTCATGGGACAAAAGATGGAAGGAGACCAGCCCAAAGTGGGTTGGTGCACTCTCCCCTCTCAGCCCAAGGCGCAATTAGAGGTGGAGGGGGGCAAACCCTAGGCGCAGAGGGGGCCCAAGGCCCACCTGGGGCGCCGCCCTCCTCTCCACCTTGGCCGCCGGCCCTCCCTGGCCATCTAGGGCCGATGCCACCCCTAGGGAGGGAACCCTAGGGGTGCGCATCCTCTCTCCCTCCCTCTTATATATACCCAATGTATTGGGGCTGATTTGAGACACAAAAACTCTGTCTCTCGGCGCAGCCCTTCCTCTCTCTTTCCTCGTCCTCCGCATAGCTTAGCGAAGCTCTGCCGGAGAACCACGTAACTCCATCGCCACCATGTCATCGTGCTGCCGGAGCTCTCTCCCTCAACCTCTCCTTCCTCCTTGCTGGTTCAAGGTGTTGGAGATGTCACCGGGCTGCACGTGTGTTGAACGCGGAGGTGCCGTAGTTCGACACATAAATCGAAATCCACCGTGATCTGAATCACTGCGAGCACGACTCCGTCAACCGCGTTCATAGTAACGCTTCCGCTTAGCAATCTTCAAAGGTATGAAGATGCTCTACAACATCTCTCATTTCTGGTTTCTCCATAGATAGATCCTTGTATGGTGTAGGAAATTTTGAAATTACTATGATCCCCAACACATCATGTTCCCCTCTGCCCTCTGGAGCCCTGTTCCGACGCCCTCACGGAGGGAGGGGGTTGATCATGGAGGGCATGTACATCATCCTTGCTGCTCCCATGTTGATGTGTGACTAGCTCACCACATATCTACATGTCCGTAGTTAGTACCTAGATGGCTATCTTTCTCTCTCTTGATCTTCAATACAATGATCATCGCATCTTCGCTTTGATCTATCTAATGTAATTCTTTTGTGAGGTGCATTACTGGGATCCAATGAATTGTGGGTTTATGTTCAAATTATTCATGAAAAATATATGAGTTTTCCCAGAATTCTATTTTGATTATTATGTGCATGATCATCATAGCTTTGTATATCTTCGATCTATTGATTTGCTTTGGCCAAAAAGATAGATATTTCTTTAGTGAGAGGGATGCGTTGTAGTGGGTACAATCTGAAGGGTTTCTATATCCCAGTGACAGAAGGGGACAAGATACGTCTTTGTATTGTTGCCACTAAGGATAAAACGATGGGATTAATTCATATTAATTGAATTTTCTTTGTCAACATCACGTCATTGTTCTCCAAGCATTACTCTATTTTACTTAATACTCTAGATGCATGCTGGATAGCGGTCGATGGGTAGCGTAATAGTAATAGGTGCACGCAGGAGTCGGCCTATTTGCTTATGGAAGTGACGCCTATATACACATGATCATTGCCGTGAATATCACATAACTATGCACTTTTTTGTCAATTGCCCAATAGTAATTTGTTTAGTCACAGTATGCTTACTTTCATGAGAAATGCCACTAGGGAAAACTATGGCCTTCGAGTCTATTCACTTACAAGTTTAGAAATGCTACAATACCTTGTTGTTCTTATTTACTTTTTGTTTTATTTTGAAATTTACAATTATCTACTACCAATGACACTACTTACAAGCTTGCAAATAATGAGTCCAAGGGGATTAACAACCCTCTTGCCCGCATTGGGTGCAAGTGTTTGCTCTTTTGTGTGTAGTCATAAAGACGGGGGTCGGTTGTTACTCCTATCGGTTTGATAAACCTTGGTTCCCTACAAATGGAAATACTTACCTGCATTATGGTGCATCAGACATTCCTCTTCGTGGAAAACCCAATGCAGATCACAAGTATCAGGAAGAATGTTTGGCGCCGTTGCCGGGGAGTATCACCAGCCTACTATCAAGTAACTTCACAAAAATTATCATTCACTTGTTCTTCTTTTTATTTGTTGTTATATTTTCCTTGCTTCATAAAAATCAAAAATATAAAGACATTTCTATCTTTTTACTTGACTAGTTATGTTATCTTTATCTTTGTCACACCAAAACAGAAAGTAAATGGAAAAAATAAGATAAATGGTTCCTCATCCATTTGCTAATATTTTCAAAAGACCCGATTATATTGAAACAATTGCTAGTGATAGTTCAAAAGATTATCTTTATGAGGTCTTGCTTGGAAAACACGAATCTAAAAATTGTTATGAAGTGTTAAAAGAAATTTATGAAGAGATTCATGATAGTTCCTTGAATGAAAAGCATGATTGCAATTATTTTAGTATAAACTCTATGAATGCCAATTGTGCTAATGACCATGATTAGGGTGATAATCATAATATTTCTTATGGTATTGATAATTTTTAGATTCATGGTGAATCTATTATTGATAATGATATTTGCAATGCTACTAAAACTGGGTTTGGAGAGGTCGTCACTTTAGTTGATGTTAATCCCACTATCTTGGAAGATTATAAAACTTTTATGCATGTGGATCATGAAGATTGTATTTTATACGATAGATATATTGTTCAATTTGATTATGATCCTATATGTGATTGTTATGAGAGTGGCAAATATGGTTATAGGAATTTGCATGTTACTCAATTACCTCCCTTTGTGTGGAAATTATTAATGCTTCATACTTCCTATTTGCACATGCTAGATTTCACTTGTCTTGACATTTTTTCCTATAAAATGCCTATGCATAGGAATTATGTTAGACTTAGATGTGTTTTTCACATGCTTTATGATGCTCTCTTTGTGTTTAATTCTTGTCTATTATGAAATCTCGAGCCTATATTGATGGCTATAAAAGAAAGAGCTAGTTGGGAGACAACACAGTAGTTATCTTTTTCTTTTTGTGTGTCATAAAATGATTATTGATACTTTAATGATTGTGTTTTGTGTTTAAATTAGTGCTTGTGCCAAGTAAAACCTTTGGGATGACTTGCATGATGAGTAGAATTGATACTGTGCAAAAAACAAAAAAAGCATCCACTGCAGAATTTCTGTGATTTTACTGGAACGTCTTTCTGATCTGAAATTTTACACAGTATTGATATACGAATACCCTAGGGCGTCCTAATTTTTAAGAATCTGTGGAGTCACAAAACTATTGTACTTAACTATATCTTTGCATACCGTTCTGTTTTAGGCAACTTGTGTTTTTGCTTGCATAGTTTGCTTGTTTTGATGATGCCATGGATTATATTGGGGGTATAAGTCATGGAGAATTTAGAATATAGTATCTTATGCAATAATAAAATATGAATCAATTTATAATAGTGCCTAAAGTATTTGATATGTATGTTATACTAACGGATCTCACGAAGCTTCTGTTGAGTTTTGTATGCCTGAGTTTTCAAGTTTTGGGTGTTATCGCGATGGAAGAAGGAATAAGGAGCGGCAAGAGCCTAAGAATGCGGATGAACAAGGCACCCCAAGGTAATATTCTGGAAAGAATCAAGCGCCTGAGTTTGGGGATGCCCGGAAAGGCATCCCCTTTTTCATCTCAATCCATCAGTATGTCACTTGGAGCTATATTTCTATTTATCACATGATATGAGTTTTGCCTGGAGCGTTGTTTGCTTTAGTCTACCTTTTGTTTTTAGTATCCGACAATCATTGTTTACTGGACACACCTATTTGAGATACACACACTATGACTATGATTTATTATAATACTCTTTGTGCTTCACTTATATCTTTTGAGCTTAGCAGTTGCTCTAGTACTTGACTTATATCTTTTAGAGCACGTTGGCGTATAGATTTTATAGAAATAATTGCACTCTCTTTCTTCACTTCTATTAGTTTGAGAGTTAATAAATAGCTATTAGAATTTGCATGGGTTATAAGACTAGTTCAAAAATAATAAGTATTCAATGAGTGCATAATCAAAACCGCATGTAGCATATAAGAGAGAAATCATGGTTAATGATATTAATGTGGTAATGTGAAAGAGCATGAGTGCATGATCATGGGTTAATCAGAGTATCGTGAATTGGAGGTTGTTGACTTGCTGTTCATCAAAATATATTTATGGTATGGTGATCATGTGTGAGCATACTTATTCCTCGTTGAAATCATAGTGTTGTTTAAGCCGGGGGCATGCGGTGGTTAACTCCTACCAACCTCCTCCCTAGGGGCATGCGAGTAGTGCTTTGCTTCGAGAGAGCTAACAAAATATTGCAATATGTATGCGAGTTCTTTATTACTAATGTGAATCCATGGATATACGCACTCTCACCTCCACATATTTGCTAGCCTCTTTGGTACCATTCATTGCCCATCTTACCTCGAGGATCGGTGCAACTTTTGCCGGTGCATCCGAACTCCGTGACATGATATGCTCTGTTGCACATAAACCTCATTATATCTTCCTCAAAACGTCCACCATACCTACCTATCATGGCATTTCTGTAACCATTCCGAGATATATTTTCATGCAACTTCCACCGTCACATCATATGGCTTAACATTAACATATTGCTTTCCATGATCATAGGACACCTAGCATGATATTTACACGACTTGTTTGTTTTTTAAAATATTTTGCTATGCTAGACCATTGCACATCCTCGTACACTGCTAGAGTCATTCATATAGAGTCATATCATCCTATCATTTTTATATTGAGTTGTAAGTAAATAAAATTGTGATGATCAACATTATTTAGGGCATTGTCTCATGAGGAAATGATGGTGGAGACTATGATTCCCCCACAAGTCAGCAAGAGACTCTGGACGAAAAAATAGAAGTAAAATGAATAAAAACAACAAATAAATAAAATAGGGAAAAGATAGAAGGGAAGTGCTACTACCTCTTATTCCACACTTGTGCCTCAAAGTGGTACCATGTTCTTCATATAGAGATTCTCTTGTTTTGTCACTTCCATATGCTAGTGGGAATTTTTCATTATACAACTTGGCTTATATATTCGTTTGATGGGTTCCACAAATGCCCGAGGTCTTCATGAGAAAGCAAATTAGATGCACACCCACTTAGCTTTAGTTGAGCTTTCATACACTTATAGCTCTAGTGCATCCTTTGCATGGCAATCCCTACTCCTCACATTGGTATCTATTGATGGGCATCTCCATATCCCATTGATATGCCTAGTTGATGCAATACTTTCTTCTCCACTTTCACCCCTTTCAAACCTACCACCTTATTCCATTCCACCTTTATACTATATCCATGGTTCAAGCTCATATATTGGGCAAGTAATAAAAAGTTGAAGCGCGTTGAAAAGTATGATGTGATTGCTTGACTTGACACCATGGTGCTTAGAAATTGTATTTATGTGGCGAGGATAGAGCCATGCTATATATATAATAAAATTAATAGGGGTGAACATTCTTTAGGATCGTATGCTTTGAAACTTGATGATTATGTTACTTATATTCATAAGCATTACTCTGTTGATGTTTATTAATTCATCATTTCTCAATGATCAAACCTCATATAGATTACATGTTGGGTAGAATGTCACATCAAAGATTCTGTTTTTATCATTTACCAACTTGAGGACAAGCAGTAATTAAGCTTGGGGATGCTCATACGTCTCCAACGTATCTATAATTTTTTATTGTTCCATGCTATTATATTATCATTCTAGCATACTTTTTGGGTGTTTATTTACCAATTAATATTATTTTAAGAACTAATCTATTAACCAAGTGCCCACTGCGAGTTGCTGTTTTCTGTATGTTTTTGGCTTTTCACGTTCATAGTACTAAACGAAGTCCAAATACCAAAAAACTTTAATATGATTTTTTCTAGACCAAAAGAAGACCTGGAAGCTTCAGGAGGAGACCAGAGGCCTCATGAGGGAGGCACAAGCCAACAGGACGCCGAGGGGGGTAGGTTGTGCCCTGTTTCCTCATGCTCCCTTCAGTTGCCTCCGGGTGCAACTCTCTGGTCTATAAATTAACATATATTCCAAAAACCCTAGAGAGCCAACAGAATTGTGGGTCTATGTTCGAATTATTCATGAAAAATATTAAGTCTGCTTTGAATTCTGTTGTGATTCTTATGTGTGTGTCACACCCTGTTTTCACTTCCATCTCTCTGTGTAATGCAAAAATCTGAGCTTATTAAAACTTTTTCAAAACTAATGTTGTGAGTGCCATGATTGTCATTGTATGCTTGTGTGCTTGATCATGTGATGATAAAAACCACATTTCACAAGATTGAATTGTTTCCAAAACCTTTTCTGATTTCTGATCAAGGTGAAACCCTACTTTGAGTTGCACTACATGCCCTTGATGGCAAGGAGTGTTCCTACACAAAGTTGGTGATTTGATTCTAGTATTATTTTGGTACTCCAAAACCACAAAATAATTATTTTGTGAATTATTTTTCTAATTTAATTGCATGTCCATTTCTCAGGCCAGAAATGGTATTCCCATATGGAAAAATACTTTTCTCCCTTAGAAAAATCTGATTAAATTTGGAGATGATCAGAAGGATATATATTTTCCATACATAAGATTTTTAACCCCTATTTACATTATTAATATTTGAGTAAAACCTTGAAAACCATTCGTGTCTCTTTTGACCTTTTGAAATATTTCCAAAGGAAATATTCTCAATAAATTCCCAGAAAATTCCAGTGGTATTCCCAAGCCATATTTGGTGTCCAGATAAAGTTTCACCTTGATCCAAGGTGATTAAGGACACCAAATAACTGCAAAACCCCTTCTGTACAAACAGAAGTTAGAGCAACTCTACATAGCAAAGTTTGTCCAATGATGTTGAAACTTTGCAGGAGTGCCTAATACCTCAAATGAGGGTTCCACACCAAAAATGGGATTTGTGGGACTTAGTTTGCACACACTCTCTTTGGAAGGAACAGATCTGGTCAAATGGTGAAGTTTTCAAGTTTACAAAGCTAAACTTGTCCAATGGAGCTCAAACTTGGTGAAACCCCATGTTTTAGTACCAAACCCAATCCTGTTAAGTTGCAGAACCAGTGGTGGGGTGCAATCACCCCAAACCACAGTCGAGCACCTTCTAACAGATGGGTAAAAGCCCCTCTAACCATAGCTAAACCCAACCCCTTTGCCCCAAACTCTCCGATTAGGTGGCCAGTATCAATGCCCATCCCCAGTCAACTGGCCCCTCTCTGGTTCAAAGTAGAAATGCCAAAATCTCCATTCTAAGCTTCAGCTCAAAGCTGACAGCACATGTTTCTCTTGTCTCCCATGACCAGCCGAAGCTCCCACGGGACCTCAACGGCTAGCCTCATCCCAGCCAGTGCCCAGGACATGCTAGACACGTCCAAAGCACCTCAGAGGGCGCCAGCATGCCGTGGCATGCCAAAACTGCGCTCTGGGCACGCTACAGAGAACTCCAAGGTGGGGGCGATGCCCTCGGCCAGTTCCAGCCCCCCACGAGGTGTCCATCTTCTTCCCCGACAACTCCGCTGCATCAGGCGACCATCAGGGCCCCTCCTCTCTCACGCTAGAGCTTGTGCGACGCATACCCGCGGGCACCAGTACCGGCCAGAGTTGCGTGGCCACTGATGCTCGACTCCCCTCTCTCTCCCTTCCTCGTAGTAGGTTCTGGCTATCCAAAACCACGTCCTGAGACCGTGGTTTTGACCCTAGCTCCTCTCTGCACCCCCATGCGCGCCACGGTGAGTCACCGACGCTCTCGAGTTGGCTCACCGTCGCGGGCCAATAAATAGCCCCCCCTCGCTCCAGCAGCCCTTAGATAACATCGCAGCAACCTCTAGCATCTCCCTAGCCACCTCAGCAAGCCAGCAGAGCCCCGATGCTTGAGATCGACCGAGGCCCCTCCGCCTCGGAGCTCTGGTCGATCTCCGGCTACACGACGGCTCCTGCGTCCCTCTGCCCCCCCAAACCACTCCCCTTGACCTCAGGGAGCTTTCCCCCAACTTTCCCAAGCTAATCCGTGCCCCTAGCTACTCCCTCGATCTTCACCCGAAACTCCTCCGCCGCGGCCTCCTCGTCGCCGGTGAACCTGAGCCTCTCCGTCGTTGCTCCGCCCACCAACAGGTAGGCGACAACGATCCGGACCCATTTCCGTCTTCGTTGGGGCCCGAGGACGCCGGTAGCCACACCGGTGTGCTCCTCCTCCTCTCTGTCCAGAGGTAGGAGACGACCCCGACATGTGTGCCCCACCTGTCGGTGGCCCAACTCTCTCTCCCTCGCTGCCCGCAGCCGCTAACTGCAGGGGCCCGCATGTCAGGTTCAAACCTAACAGCGCGCGCGCCTGGGCAGGCTAGCTGGCTGGCCTTTGGGCCGGCCCAGTTCCAGGCCAAGCCAGGCCAGGGGTTGTAGCCCTTTTTCTTTATTTTAAAAACTGTATTTTCAAACATTTTTATAAAAATATTTAGCCATCGTAAAAATATAATTTTTCCACTGTTATTCTTCTAAAAATATGTAGTATTTAATAGAACCATTGGTTGAATTTTTGCAGCAACTATTCTGTTTTATAATAATAAAAAGGATTAAATTGGAATAGTTTTGCTTCTGTTTGGTTGATTTTAAAAATATTCCTTCATTGGAATTAGAGGCAAATATTTTTAAAATAAAAACATAGATTTATCAGAAATAACCAACATTTTAAGTGAGCTATTTCTTATTTTATCTTTTGACGACGATAGAAAATCCGTGTCACGAGGGAATCGGAGCGGAAGACCTCGAAGACCCCGGATACCTAGCTGACCAAGGCAAGCAGCCCTTTGACCATGACTGAGCATATGTTATACTGCATGTTAGTGTAGCAAATAATTCTGTTGCATATGATCATAAGTGTCGGTAAATCATTGATGTGATGTTACCGATGGCTCCTCCGGAGCACATGCATTGAGCTTGATCCTACCACCTATGAGGGTCATGCTAATATCATGTTGACAAGTAAAGGTAGAATAATATTAGCATGAGTATGTTGTTGGTATAAATCAAAGATTATGAAAACCCCGTCGGGTGCCACTAATGCCCGAGGGTGATGATGAGTTAGGTGGCCACTTTTGGTGAAGTGGTGCACCGGGTATTTGTGTGAGTATGGTTTCGAAATAGGATTAGATTTATGATGTGTCGACCGTCCCAACCTTACATGTACGACCACATTACCCCTTATGGGACGGGGTTGTGTTGATTACTCTTGTCGGTGCTAGCAAAGAGCCACATTACTAGTGGCGGGAGTGATGTGTGGTCACTCTCGTGATGGGGTCGTGCCAGGTAGGGCGACCATGCTGTTTTTACATGTTCCAGGCACACCGTTGGAGACGCCCCTGCGAACTAGGACGCTTCCCAATCAGAATGCATGTTGGTGTAGGCTGATGGCACGGGCACCCGCATAGCCCTATGATTTCCGCTACTATTTGTATCAGTACGATTTGGCCTTATAAGCTCTACCTTGTGAACTTGACCCTTCGGTCACGTGATGTAATAATTTGGTACTTGGATGTAAGACTCTTATTATTGAGTATTTGTGTGTTCGATGAGCATTGATCTCTGGGATCACTAAGCACGTACATTCGGCGATCTCGACCCGTAAGTCGGGGTCCCCACGGTGTGTGATCATCATAGCTTCGTAAATGTCTGATCTATTGATTTGCTTTGACCAAGTAGATTGATATTTCTTCTGTGATAGGGGTGCGTTGTAGTGGGTTCAGTGTGGCGGGTTTCTATATCCTAGTGACACAAGGGGACAATATACTTGTTTGGATTATTGCCACTAAGGATAAAACAATGGGGCTAGTTCATATTAATTGAACTCTTTATCTATATCTTGTCAATGTTCTCCAAGCATTACTCTATTTTACTTAATACTCTAGGTGCATGTTGGATAGCAGTCTATGGGTGGAGTAATAGTAATAGGTGGAGGCATGAGTCGGCCAATTTTCTTATGGACGTGATGTCTATATACACATGATCATTATCGTGAATATCACATAACTATGCACTTTTGTATCAATTGCCTAACAATAATTTGTTTACCCACCATTTGCTTACTTTCATGAGAGATGCAACTAGGGACAACTATGGCATGTGGGTCTATTCACTTATAAGTTTACAAGCGCTACAGTACCTTGTTGTTCTTAATTATTTTTTACTTTATTTCGCAATTTACAATTATCTACCACCAACCACACTACTTACAAGCTTGCAAATCATGAGTCCAAGGGGATTGACAACCCTCTTGCCTGCGTTGGGGGCAAGTGTTTGCTCTTTTGTGTGTAGCCACTCAAGATTGGGGTTGGTTATTACTCCTATTGGTTCGATAAACCTTGGTTCTCTAGTGAGGGATATACTTACCTATATTGTGCTGCAACACCAGTTCCTCTTCAAGAAAAACCCAACACAGGTTACAAGTATTAGATGTGCATACCAAGCATGCGATCATTATTAGAGTCAGTGAAATATTTTTTGGTGGAACAACCATGTGCCAGCTTGGCAACATAAAGGTTAAAGGCCAGTGAATAGATGCATTTATCCGTGCACCGTCACGCTAGTGTCCCTCGGACGGGCACCATGATGTGTGGGATGAAGAAAATCCCCCGGGACCTCCTTTTGTACCGCCCTTTGCGACCCTATGTGTGCTAACCCGTGCGCTCGTAGTAGGGTTGGTGTTTGTCCCACAAGATAGGCATGGCAACAGTACATTGCCATTGACCATTGGCCAGAACTAAACTCAAATTAGATGGCGATAATAAAATAGTTGAGATGCAGATACTCCATGTTTCTTATGGATTTTACACATTTCTACAATTCGATCAACAACATCTGTCCAAAGATTGCCTAATAATATGTAGCAATGCTTACTCATTCGAGAAAACTCATATCGCTAGAAATGATAGTGGAGTATGTCGGGGGACAAAAGGGAAGTGGAGAACATTATCCTCCCGGTCACAATGTGAGTGGCGCGACACACCTACTTGACACGTATCTCACAACCGCGCCATTCATGTTCGTCGTGCATCTCAGTGGCGATCTCTTCTTGGCGCTCATGTGTGAGCATCTTATTCTTTGCGAAACATGCCGATGGTAAGGTTGAAAAGCTAAGGAGGAAAATGGGAAGTGGCGCCGGCACAAAAGTAAGGAGAAGAGGAAGATGGGGGCGCCTAGTTTTGTCTCAATAGTCGTTTTATACGGTCATGTTTGGTGGATATATTATGGATACTACTCCACAAGATTAAGGATAGTAATCCACTTTAGCCGCAATTTATTTTAGCACTTCCGAGGGCAATTTAATGAGAAGTATGATATGGTAAGAGCTGATGAGGATAAATAAAAACAAGAAGTCGACAAGATTATGGATACTAGTCCACCTGTAGATCCCCGCATTAACATATTCTATGAAATATTTTAACGGAAGTGATATGAAGAACTTTCAGCTCTCAACCTCAAGCCATTGCTCGAGGGCCTAAGGTATGAATTTATTTATTATGCCGAAATATTGCACGTTATTATAAATACAAACTTCCAAGGAAACAAGATAAACTCATCACTATATTAACAGGACACTGTCAACCTTTGGGATACTCATTTAAGAAAATAAAGGTATAAGATTACCTATATATACACATATGATACCACTAGAAGAGAGTGTGAAACCAAACATTGAAACTCAACGAATTCGTATACAAAAGATGTTGTAAGTGACGAGTGATATTTTACACTCATCTAACTTGTGTTTACACCGAGATATTCACTTCAAAATTGCTACTAATAACTAATGAATGCAAATGATTCCAAATTTCTTTTTTTTGCTTCCACGGGAAATGGGCTATTTATGGACAAAATCAAGCCAATACATGGTAAGGAGTAAACTGGAGATACATGAGATAAAGTAGGAGGTGCAACATAGGAACCAGTAGCTAAGAAAATATTCCATACGACCATCCCCACTCATATCAATGATTGTATGGTGTGCCAACTGAGTTGTTTGATCCACATGAACAATCGTTATAAAAGGCTCGATGCCAATTGAGCAACAAAACAAGTCAGCAAATCATCATCTTTGAAGCATCCATTTCCATCAACCCTAGCCGCCGCCATTGCCCATCTCCATCTCCATAGCCACCACTTTCATCACCACCATAGTTCTAAGCCATCTAACCACACTTGTAATCATGTGTCACATGTGACATTTATTGTAAGACAAATTATCAATCAATCCTCATGATGTGTTTTTCAATGAGTTCTTCCTGTGATTCGATCTTCAGGTGTGAGTAGCTTGGTAAGGTCATAGGTTGAGGCTAGGCCTTGCAACATGATGTATTTGTTGGAGGGATCAATGGAAGTACTTTGAATTAGCATCTTGTATGTGTAGCATAAAATTGCTTCATACTTGTATCTTTTCTGGTTCGCGTACTTCATCCCTGAATGTACCCAGGATCATGAAGCGCGAGTCACATAGAGGCTAAGGGCAGGGAGATCGTGATGTGTTATTCTTAACACCAGTGATATAAAATTTTAGTACATTAACAGGAATCCTATCTCTGGTGACTCAAGAGGTGGATTCATTAAACGTCCATGCTTTTGTCTAATTATTGCTATCTTAATAACCAAGCCAACCCCACGTGACAGATATTTTCTTCGAATGGAAAATTGACTATTGATGCAAGGCCCATGTCCATGAAGACGTAATCTGGACAATCCCCACTTTGATATATAGCAAGCACCATTTGATGGATGATTTCGAGGGCACAAATTAAGATCATGCTGATTTCGACACAAATATACGGTTGTAAGGATAAGTCATAATACCCTTGCCTATTTTTACATAGGTGTTTCTAATGCCAACTTGATTTTGATCCGGTCAAAAGCTGAAATTTAAGTCTCCTGCAAAAGCTTCTTACAAACCCTTGACTTAAAGGGTGTCATCCTGACGTGGGTACGATAACTCAGGTTCACCCTTGTGGAAAAGGCAAGCATCCTTTCTACTCCTTTACCGGATCACCGAAGGGACTAATCAAACCTTATTCTGGAGCTGTTCCGTGGAGGATTTGTGTTCTTAATCTTTGTGTTAGAGTTTTTATTTCATTTTTTTGTTGAGTATTTAGTTTACTGTTTGTTGCAAGAGTCTTCACTAGAAAACCCAAAATATTATGAGTACTCGTAATATTAGAAGCTTTGCTACTCCTAGTTATACTAGGAGCGGAAGTACCGCTTAAGCGGTACTACTAGGCTACTACCGTCCTAGTGCCTCTAAACAAAAAAGACAATTGAATGTTACACAGAAGGGGATTCCAAGCGGTACATGCTGCAGTAGTCCACAGTGTAAGTACCGCCTAAGTGGTACTAACGTGGTGTCGAGCGGTACTAACGCTTATGTGGTAAAAACTTGTCCAAACAAAATAGCTGGATCATCCATGACTAAAACTACCATAACTGCTGCAAATGAACCCTAATTTTGACGATCTTCAACTTGATAGAAAGCTAACAACAAGAGATGTCAAATCATGATTGGAAAATATTTAGAATTGGAAAGAGAGACATGTCAAAGATATAGAAGCAAAAAACCTTCACCAGAGAAGAACCGACAAAAATTCCAATATCGAGAACTCAATAGATGATGCATATGAAATATGTTTTTGATGAACTCGAGCTTGTGATGGAGATAACCATAAGCTCTGCGAACTCACATGGACAAAATCCAAACAAGAACCAAGAAATATGATGCCAATGATGCAATGGTTTGAGCTCTCTACGAACGATACTATCAAGCTACTCACTCGAGAGCCCCTTGATATTACGGCAAACAAACGTATAACCCGGTATCCTAATTAACACCATGAGATGGGTGAAACATAAAACCTATCAAGGTTAAATTTTTGCCTTGCATATATTTCACTTGAGCTAGATGATGACGATCTTGACCACCTCAAGTTGGACCACATTTCTTAATTGTGATGGCTTGATGAAGACTACTGAATTTCTTCCCCATACTCCACTATGGGTGAGAATCTTTTAGGCACATCTTCATATGTCCATTATTATGAGAATGGAGGGAAAACTTCATGCATGATCTATTCGTGTTTCTCCCCTTGAAGTTGCACAACGCAACCTTGATGACGATCACCACTTGATGTCATCCTCCATATGTTGTATGAGATATTTATTTCGATGCAAGCCCATGTAAAGGTACCTAACCCCATATAGAAACCTCACATAGATCATAGGTTAGTGCACAAAGCGTAATAGACAATACTTACCATACCGGATCACTTGATCCCACTTGGTACATCTTCTATGCTTTGTGTGTTGATGAACTTGAATCACTCTTTGACTTAGTCTTGATCAACCTTGTATCTTATATTTTCTATTTATAAAGGTCATATCTTGAAGATAAACATGAATGTTCACATAATCTTCTTCTTCAAGACATGCTTGCAATAGGATCAATTCTTACATGACCAATCTTTGGATAATTCCTTGAATAACACATTGGTCATACATAATCTCCATATTCATAACCTTCAAACCGACTTATGGTCTTCAAGCCTATGGACAAACCTTAAAGTATAACTCAAAGCAACCATTACTCCATAGGGATTGTCATCAGTTACCAAAACCAAACATGGGGGCACCAATGCTCTTCCATCGACAACTACAAACAATAAGATTAACCTATCGCCTTTGGAGCATAATTTTGCATGCCAACCCGAGAGAAAATTTTGACATGTTTTTAGGATGGGGGAACACTTTGCATGGAGCCTTGGGGGGGGGGCAAACGAGTGACCAAGCCAATGAGAAAAGGGGGTGGAGCAACTAGGAATACATGTGATATAGTTTGCTAGATATGGGGCAGCATGCATTGGCCAAATGTTGTTTTTTCAAAACTCATGATTGGAGCTATGTTAGTGGCGAGATCGAGGTTGGACTTAAGTGTATAAACATCATTAGTTGAAGTGTTTGCGATGATGAGAGTACGTTGGTGTATTGTAGGGTTGTTGTTGGTAGGTTCGTGAAGAACTCGAGATGGGGTGGTGCGGATTTAGGGTGTCTTATTTTTGATAGTTGATTTGCTATAGTAAGTCTACGACAATGATGAGTGACTCATGAGTTGCTGAAGTAAGTCTATGACAATGATGAAAAGATAGGGAGCACTAATCGGGGCTAATCAATTGGGACTAATGCTAGTCCCGGTTCTCCCCAGAACCGGGGCTAATGACCATCCACATGGCGGGGCTGGGAGCGAGGGGGAGGGGTATTAGCCCCGGTTCGTATTACGAACCGGGGCTATACTGGCGGGGCATTAGTCCCGGTTCGTATTACAAACCGGGGCTATATTTCGCTGTTTTTTTTTGTGTGCAATTTTTTAGGGTTTAGGGTTTTACACTAAATTGGATGGGGCTATTTTTCTACCCCTATTTTCCCATTTATTTGTTTTGGGCACTTTTTAATGCTTGTTTTGCACTAAATTAGATGGTACATACACAACAATAAAGGAAACAACTATATTGCACATCATCGTCACAAATATATTACACCATCTCATCCGTCGTGCTTTGTCGAATATATTACAAAATGTACACAGGAGTTACACATGCACATATGCATCTATTTTACACTTTAACATTTCATCTAATTTGCGCCGACGGGCAATAGTATTCTCCATTCACATTTAGGACCTGTGCATCAAAGAATCTGACAATTTCCTCTTGAATTGCCCGGACACGTTCCTGTGGTAGAAGACCGTCCCGCAGCCGTTCGATCTAATTTAAAGAAAGGGTCAATATATATGATCAATGAAACTGAAAAAAATTCACGGTAATAAAATAAAGTTGTGAGTATTGTTTATCGTACTTCTATTTTTTTGATGTCCCGATTTTTGCCCTTCTCCTTGGTCGTTTGGTGAATGAACTCGCAAACATAGTATCCACATAAATTGTTCCCCTTTGCCTGCCTCAAGCACTTTACGAGAACAGAGTTCAATCAAAAACATAATCAAGAATTATAATGGTATTGAAACTAGAATAAAGAGATGCGCGGATCTAGCTAGTAGTTACTTACATTTATTTGATTAAATGCAAGCTCCGGTTTCCAAACACCCCGAGCCTTGGCGATGAACCGTTTCCAAGCCCTCGCAAGAAAAGGAAATGAATAAAAGATCTATATTAATTCCTTGCTGTTAGGAAATGAACGAGAAGTTGCCGATATAGTGCCATAATGATTGAAATTACCTCTGGAGGCAATCCTGCATGTTCGTCCATTCAGCGAGGGGTGTGCGTTTCGGGTCCATGACTATTACTTCTCCCTTGTTAGGTACAATGATTAACAAAATAAAGTGGAACCTGTGCACGCATAACGAGTCAATTATACACTTATAACAACATCGTGTAAGCGAAAATAAAATGAGTGTAGTAACACTCACTTGAAGTTGTAAGTAAATAGTATTTCCCTTTTGGTACCGGAAAACCTTAACCCTTGTAACAAGTTATTCTCTGTCTCGCGGGGATTTATTGTGAGACTTCGGTGATGAATGAAATATTGGTCAATGAACCCAATGTCATAGATTTGCCCTCTTTTGCATTCGAGAATCTTCATTCTGCAAAAATAAATATAGTGATGAGTAAGATTATACATGCAAGAACGAGCTGAGTAAGACTTAATGACATAAATTAATAATACTTACAAACAATAGGCACTGATGATAGATTTGTCGAGGGCGTCTTGTTGGTATAACTGAAATAATTCATCGAATTCAATCATTACCACGTCATCTCCATGCCCAAAATGCTCGTTTTTATGTGCAATGTAGATCCAGTTGAGCTATCGAGCACATGCTTGCATGTACCAGTCATGCAATCTTCACATTTTTGTTGGTAGCGCATTGACTAACTCAGGTTCGACGAGAGGAGCCCCGTACCGGTACCTATATGCATATGCTATGTCGTCATCGAATTCTTGTATACGGTTTAAGTACTCATCAATAGACATGCCATGAGCCTTGGACGCTTCTCCGTACAAGGCAAAAAACTCCGGATCGACATCAGCTGTTTCCTCATTCCTCTCGTCGACCGCAGATCTGCTCGACCACACCTTTGTATCAGAATAAACTTTGAGCGGGGGGCACGATTCTTTTTTCTGTTGTCCAAGCTGGGGAACTGATTTCCCGCTGGATGTACTACTCTTCAACCGCTGCTTTTTTGCCTCAACCGACTTGAGAATAGAGCGTTTATAGTCTGCTGGAAACGGTGGCGGGGGATCTGCAAGGTTTTTCAGCATTTTCACGGTTCTGGCGTGTTCTTCTGGGGTGGACGGGAACTCTGGCTCTTTCGGCTTCTTCTTGTTAGCCATGTCTATCTTCCACTATTCATATTGGGCGTCTGCCCTCTTAATATTGTCCTCTCCAGTATAGTCCCAAGGTCTCTTCTGCATATTCTGATGAGGTACTTTTGGGAGGGGCGACAACTTACATTTTGGTGATCGGAATCCCTTGCTGCCGCTACTATTAGCGGGGGTACGTTTGCGATTTTTTCTCTGATCCTCAGTGGACGGAGACGGCTGACGGGGCGGTGGAGATGGCTGATGCGGCGGTGGAGACGGCTGATGCGGCGGTGGAGACGGCTGATGCGGTGGTGGAGACGGCTGACGAGGCGGTGGAGATGGCTGATGCAGCAATGGAGACGTCCGCGCTTGAGACTGGTGAGGCGCCGAAGACGACGGTTGCGCTGGAGGCTGGTGAGGTGGAGGCGAAGAAGGATTGCTGCTCTGAGGAGTCGGTGGCCTTGGCGTCCAATTTGGAAGCAAGATGTCCTCCTTTGGCCATACAACGGTTTGGTATTTGACTTCTCCAAGTTGAGTCAAATCCCTATCTTCACCTGCAGGATGGTCGAGCTTCGACTCCTCATAATCTTTCATCACTTCATCCACCGCGACGATAGCGTACTCTTGTGGAACCGGAGAGCAATGCCAAGTTGGATGTGGTCCAATTGGTAAGGCCATGCCGACCGCCACCGTCAACCTTAAGTTAGCAACTTTCACCTTTAGCTCACAATGTGTGCTCTCAGTGATATCATCCACTGGGTAGTGACGAGGAGGACTTGTCGTCGGTGCATCATCACCATCATCCTGGAGCTGCGTGGAAGCAACACTGCTTTTACGATTCGATGCAGCTTCTATCATGAGCCGCTAAGATTGGTGGCTACCTTGCTGTCTCTCGATTTGATTCTGTTGCAGCCGCTTTACTGCTTCTTCTACATTACGCAGCCGGTCTGCAGCAGCCGCTTTCTCAGCTGCCTCATTTACCTTTCTCCTCTGATGGCTTCTATCGGGAAATCTCTTCCTTTCCTCGGGAAACGCAACCATCCACGGCGGGGAGCCTGGTAAGCCTCGTGCTCGCCCTTTGTGTTCCTTATTCCCAAGGACGCGTGTGATCTCGTCGTTCTCTCTATCGGGAACGAACGCTCCCTCTTCAACTTCCTGTACTGCACGTCTAATCTGCTCGATGGGTAGGGGATTATCTTTGTGTCTTTGGTTATATATTGCCTTTCCTTCTTCGTCCAACAAGCCCCCATGCCCGTAAAACCAGTTTCTTCCTCGTTTGAGCCATCTTAAGGGATCTGGAGTGATATTTTTGGCCAGAAATGATGCCTCAAGTGCTTCCTACTTAGCCATGTTAGCGCCGTATCCACCAGGCCCGATAATATGGTGGTACTTCTTCTTACTTGCATTCGCCTTATATTTTACAGACTTTCTCAAGGCGTCCTCAGATTTCTTGTACGTCACAAATTCAGCCCAGTAGTCTTTTATCTTCTCATAGCCGTGATTGAAATATGGAGTCTTCTCTTTCAAGATAAATTCGTGGTGCGATCTTTTTTTCTAGCCCCTGAATAGATCGGCCATCTTCTTAAGAGCACACTCCTTGAATTTTTTTCTCTAGGGCCTCTTTTCGCCTATTCATTTCCTCCTCATTTGGCTCCTCCTCATCTAGATCCACCTCTAGCGCCGGCAGGGTGAAATTAACCATGAGCTTTCTCCAAAGGTTTTCTTTGGCTGTTGTGCCGACATATGAGACTCCTTCCTGATCCCTTGGCTTAATCCATTCTCGAGTGGTGATAGGGTTGTGGTCCCTAACAACAACTCCGCATGCCTTCACAAACTTCTGCTTTATATTTGCGGGAGCAATTGGTTACCTGACATGTGAGATTTTTTCGATCCTGAACCTCTCATCGACATCCAGCTTCTTGGTTGGGCCTCGTTTCGTACGTACTGAAGTTTTGCTCGATCCGGAGGGCTAAAAGAAAGAGCGTTAATATATGTATACATATAGCAGAGGATTAATTTATTAATATATATGCACCTCGACGGAGCGGTCGGCTTCTCCCTTGTCGGCTTCTTCCTCATTGGAGCCGCTGATTCCTCCCTCGCCCGAGTTATGGGCGTCTACCATACCGGAGTTTCTACCTTGTGTGTTGATAGACTCATCTCCCTCGCCGGACTCGTTCAAAAACTGATTGGTGACATCGACATCGCCAACTAACACATCATCCCCGCGAATGACACCATGCATGACGTCTTCCTGATATTCGTCTCTACCGTGTGGATCCATAGTATCTACAAATTAATTAAACATAAAAACTAAATTAACTAACAACTGAAACTATATACATCGAATAATCCACTTAATTAATGCATCATCGAATAATCCACTTCATATTATCGAATATATAATATGGAATACATAAATAATACATCTTTCGAATATAGTAATACATCGAATAATTAATATATAACAACTGATTAGTCAACAAAGAGCCATCATACAACTCAGACGCGGGCGGTGGACACCCAAAGAGCAGGGACCATCACCCGATCATAGCTCGGGTGAGATCCCTGAAGAACCTGCCAGGTCCTGTCGAACCTAGCATCCAATGCCCCCATGTAGCGATGGACGTGCTCGTCCTCCTCCCTCACACGACGACGTACCTCCTCCTCGGGGCCCGGCACCCTCTGCACCCTCAGTGGCCGCCGCGACCGCCACCAAAGAAGCTCCGGGTCGACGATGGGAGCCTGGTTCCTCACCAAGCTGCGTGCCCCGGAAGTTAAATCCTCCCAGTGCCAGCCCGGCGGAGCCCAGTCCCGCACACGCTGACGCATATCAAGCAGGTGGCCTCCACCGAGTCGACGACGAGGATGCTGGTCGGGCATCGTATGTCCTACTATTTAAATTCCTACTGTTGAATAAAATTTTCTAAACTTGTACTCTCCTTCCATTCCAAAATATAATACCTTTTAAAGATTTTATCAGAAAACTACATACGGAGCAAAATGAGTGAACCTATATACTCTAAATATAAGTGTTTTAAGAGATTTCACTAGGGTCTACATATAGAGTAAAATGAGTGAATCCATACTCTAAAGTATGTCTATATATATACATCCGTACGTAGTCCACTAATGGAACCTCTAAAAAGACTTATATTTAGGAACGGAGGGAGTAATTAATTGCAAATACATAACAAACTTTTGCAAATGTCAAAATTCATCAAAAATTTGCAAAAAAACTAAACAACTAAATTAACTAAAAAAATATGAACACTTAATTACCTAAAACAATATGGATTTTTTTGTTAACTATCTAATTTCAGAAACTATTTCTAATACCTAATTAACTATCAAATTAACTGAACTTTTCATCCCTACAATAATCCTAATTTTTTGTTTTACTATCTAATTAACTAATTTTATTTCTTAACCCTAATTTTATTTCTTAATCCTAATTTCTTAACCCTAATTTTCTTATCCCTACTATCTAATTAACTAATTTTCTATTTTACAATAATCATCCGCATAACAATTTTAAAGTGTGAGTGCATGTTTTCACAGTGTGTGTGTGTGTACATGTATGTACATGTGTGTGTGTTTGCGGCACCGGCCGACAGCTCCAACGTCGGAGATGGACGGGGCGCGGCGGGGCTCGCCGGAGATGGATCGGGCATCTCCTATGGTGGCTAGGTGGGCGATGGGCTCGGCGAGGGGCGGCCATGGCGGCAACGGCCGACGGGCACGTGAGGAGAGAGGGAGGAGAGGGTACGTGGCTCACCTCGAGGGAGAAGAGGTCCGCGTGGAGATCCGATGCCGGCGAGGAGGACGCCCGGCGTCGGCGATGGCGAGAGCGAGGCGGATGTCGGGCAGCCTGGCAGCGTCGAGCTCGTCGTCGTCGTGCACGCAGGTGAGAGCGAGAGGAGGAAGAAAACGGAACTGGCGAAGGTGGAACTGGAAAAATTGAAGTCCCGCTTATATAGGAACTACCTTTAGCCCCGGGTCGAGTTCAGAACCGGGACTAAAGGGGGGTCTTTAGTCCCGGTTCTAGGGACGACTCGGGGCTAAAGGTGGGTTTCGGCAGGCGAGAAGGCGGGAAACAAGGGGCTTTAGCCCCGGGTCGAGGATAGACCCGGGACTAAAGGGTGCCTTTAGTCCCGGGTCTATCCTCGACCCGGGGCTAAAGACCTCGGCTGGGTGTGCGCTATGTTTAGTCCCACCTCGCCTAACGAGGGACACTTCCACTTATTTATAAGCCCCGCCGCAGCAGCTCCTTCGAGCTTCTCTCTAATGCACGCCTATGGGCCTAACTGTCCTCTCTTGCCTGATGGGCCTATTGGACCCGCAGGCCTGCATCCTGGCCCACCTTCCCGGTAGGGTTTCTAGTCGTATGCACGCCGTGATGGCCCAATAGGCGGCATTTTTTATTTTAATAATCTTTCTCATTTATCTTTGTTTTCTATTTTTGAACTTATTTGAACTCCATATTTTTTTGTGTGTTCAAAATGCACCATTCAAAGGCACATCACAAATTTTCAACAATTTCTGACTTCATTTGATATTTTTCGTGCATTTTTTTTGAGCTAGTTGATCCTGAAATTGAAAAACACTACAAATGAACTCTGAAAATGTTGAAAGTTGGCATGGTATCATCATTTCACCCACATAGCATGTGCTAAAAAGTTGAGCGGGTTACGACAAAAACTGGATGCACTTCGTGTACAAAACGGACAATCTCTCTCGAAGTATGAAGGTTTCGAACGAGAACTCATCTGTTACAAAGAGATTTCATTTTTGTGAAATTATTTGAACTCCATACTTTCTGTGTGTTCAAAATGCACCATTCAAAGGCACATCGCAAATTTTCAACAATTTCTGACTTCATTTGGTATTTTTCGTGCATTTTCCTTCTTTTTTTGAGCTAGTTGACCCAGAAATTGAAGAACACTACAAATGAATTCTAAAAGTGTTGAAAGTTGGCATGTATCATCATTTCACCCACATAGCATGTGCTAAAAAGTTGAGAGGGTTACGACAAGAACTGGATACACTTCGCGTACAAAGCGGACAATCTCTCTCGGAGTATAAGGGTTTCGAACGAGAACTCATCTGTTACAAAGGGATTTCATTTTTTTGAACTTATTTGAACTCCATACTTTTTGTGTGTTCAAAATGCACTATTCAAAGGCACATCATAAATTTTCAACAATTTATGACTTCATTTAGAATTTTTTGTGCATTTACTTATTTTTTTGAGATAGTTGACCTTGAAATTGAAAAGAACTACAAATGAACTCTGAAAATGTTGAAAGTTGGCATGGTATCATCATTTCACCCACATATCATGTGCTAAACAGTTGAGAGGGTTACGACAAAAACTGGATGCACGTCGTGTACAAAACGGACAATCTCTCTCGAAGTATGAGGGTTTCGAACGAGAACTCATCTGTTACAAAAGGGATTTCATTTTTTTGAACTTATTTGAACTCCATAATTTTTGTGTGTTCAAAATGCACCATTCAAAGGCACATCACAAATTTTCAACAATTTCTAACTTAATTTGGTATTTTTCGTGCATTTTCTTATTTTTTGAGCTAGTTGATCCTGAAATTGAAAAGCACTACAAATTAACTCTGAAAATGTTGAAAGTTGGCATGGTATAATAATTTCACACACATAGCATGTGCTAAACAGTTGAGAGGGTTACGACAAAAACTGGATGCACGTCGTGTACAAAACGGACAATCTCTCTCGAAGTATGAGGGTTTCGAACGAGAACTCATCTGTTAGAAAAGGGATTTCATTTTTCTGAACTTATTTGAACTCCATAATTTTTGTGTGTTCAAAATGCACCATTCAAAGGCACATCACAAATTTTCAACAATTTCTAACTTAATTTGGTATTTTTCGTGCATTTTCTTATTTTTTGAGCTAGTTGATCCTGAAATTGAAAAGCACTACAAAATAACTCTGAAAATGTTGAAAGTTGGCATGATATCATCATTTCACCCACATATCATGTGCTAAACAGTTGAGAGGGTTACGACAAAAACTGGATGCACGTCGTGTACAAAACGGACAATCTCTCTCGAAGTATGAGGGTTTCGAACGAGAACTCATCTGTTACAAAAGGGATTTATTTTTTGAACTTATTTGAACTCCATAATTTTTGTGTGTTCAAAATGCACCATTCAAAGGCACATCACAAATTTTCAACAATTTCTAACTTAATTTGGTATTTTTCGTGCATTTTCTTATTTTTTGAGCTAGTTGATCCTGAAATTGAAAAGCACTACAAATTAACTCTGAAAATGTTGAAAGTTGGCATGGTATAATAATTTCACCCACATAGCATGTGCTGAAAAGTGGAGAAGGTTATGAATAAAACTGGATGCACTTCGTGTACAAAACGGACAATCTCTCTCGAAGTATGAGGGTTTCGAACGAGAACTCATGTGTTACAAAGGGATTTCATTTTTTTGAACTTATATGAACTCCATAATTTTTGTGTGTTCAAAATCCACCATTCAAAGGCACATCACAAATTTTCAACAATTTCTGACTTCAATTGTTATTTTTCGTGCATTTACTTTTTTTTGAGCTAGTTGACCCTGAAATTGAAAAGCACTACAAATGAACTCTGAAAATGTTAAAAGTTGGCATGGTATCATCATTTCACCCACACAACATGTGCTAAAAAGTTGAGAGGGTTACGACAAAAATTGGATGCACTTCGTGTTCAAAACGGACAATCTCTCTCGAAGTATGAGGGTTTCGAACGAGAACTCATGTGTTACAAAGGGATTTCATTTTTTTTGAACTTATTTGAACTCCATAATTTTTGTGTGTTCAAAATTCACCATTCAAAGGCACATCACAAATTTTCAACAATTTCTGAGTTAATTTGGTATTTTTCGTCCATTTTCTTAATTTTTTGAGCTAGTTGATCCTGAAATTGAAAAGCACTAGAAATGAACTCCGAAAATGTTAAAAGTTGGCATGGTATCATCATTTCACCGACATAGCATGTGCTAAAAATTTGAGAGGGTTACGACAAAAACTGGATGCACTTCGTGTACAAAACGGACAATCTCTCTCGAAGTGTGAGGGTTTCAAACGAGAACTCATCTGTTACAAAGGGATTTCATTTTTTTAACTTATTTGAACTCCATACTTTTTGTGTGTTCAAAATGCACCATTCAAAGGGACATCACAAATTTTCAACAATTTCTAACTTAATTTGGTATTTTTCGTGCATTTACTTTTTTTTTGAGCTAGTTGACCCTGAAATTGAAAAGCACTACAAATTAACTCTGAAAATGTTGAAAGTTGGCATGGTATAATAATTTCACCCATATAGCATGTGCTAAAAAGTTGAGAGGGTTACGACAAAAACTGGATGCACTTCGTGTACAAAACGGACAATCTCTCTCGAAGTATGAGGGTTTCGAACGAGAACTCATCTGTTACAAAGGGATTTCATTTTTTTGAACTTATTTGAACTCCATACTTTTTGTGTGTTCAAAATGCACCATTCAAAGGCACATCACAAATTTTCATCAATTTCTGACTTCATTTGGTATTTTTCGTGCATTTACTTTTTTTTGAGGTAGTTGACCCTGAAATTGAAAAGCACTACAAATGAACTCTGAAAATGTTGAAAGTTGGCATGGTATCATCATTTCACCCACACAGCATGTGTTAAAAAGTTGAGAGGGTTACGAAAAAAATTGGATGCACTTCGTGTACAAAACAGACAATCTCTCTCGAAGTATGAGGGTTTCGAACGAGAACTCATCTCTTACAAAGGGATTTCATTTTTTTGAACTTATTTGAAGTCCATAATTTATGTGTGTTCAAAATGCACCATTCAAAGGCACATCACAAATTTTCAACAATTTCTGACTTAATTTGGTATTTTTCATGCATTTTCTTAATTTTTTGAGCTAGTTGATTCTGAAATTGAAAAGCAGTACAAATGAACTCCGAAAATGTTAAAAGTTGGCATGGTATAATAATTTCACCCACATAGCATGTGCTAAAAAGTTGAGAGGGTTACGACAAAAACTGGATGCACTTCGTGTACAAAACGGACAATCTCTCTCGAAGTATGAAGGTTTCGAACGAGAACTCATCTGTTACAAAGAGATTTGATTTGTTTGAAGTTCATACTTTTTGTGTGTTCAAAATGCACCGTTCAAAGGCACATCACAAATTTTCAACAATTTCCGACTTCATTTGGTATTTTTCGTGCATTTACTTTTTTTTGAGCTAGTTGCCCTCAAATTGAAAAGCACTACAAATGAACTGTGAAATGTTGAAAGTTGGCATGGTATCATCATTTCACCCACATAGCATGTGCTAAAAAGTTGAGAGGGTTACGACAAAAACTGGATGCACTTCGTGTACAAAACGGACAATCTCTCTCGAGGTATGAGGGTTTCGAACGAGAACTCATCTGTTACAAAGGGATTTCATTTTTTTGAAATTATTTGAACTCCATACTCTTTTTGTGTTAAAAATGCACCATTCAAAGGCACATCACAAATTTTCAACAATTTCTGACTTCATTTGGTATCTTTCGTGCATTTCTTATTTTTTTGAGCTGGTTGACCCTGAAATTGAAAAGCACTACAAATGAACTCTGAAAATGTTGAAAGTTGGCATGGTATCATCATTTCACCCACATAGCATGTGCTAAAAAGTTGAGAGGGTTAAGACAAAAACTGGATGCACTTCGCAATACATATCACATAAAGTTTAATACATCAGAGAGTTTAATACATTAGTACAGATCACATAAAGTTTAATACATTACATAGATTTATATTTCGATCCCTTGCCTATGATCGCTTTGGCCGTGACCATGGAGCATCTGCATTATTTAACGGGATGCTTGGGTCAATTCTCACTATGAAGGGCGGAATTTCATCAAACTTATTATAATCCGCTGACATGTCTGTCTTTTCCTCGATCCCCACGATGTTTCTTTTCCCTGAAAGAACTATGTGACTCTTTGGCTCATCGTCCAATGTATTCATTTGCTTATTTTTTCTTTTTTTTGGTTTCGAGGACATGTCTTTCACGTAGAAAACCTGAGCCACATCATTGGCTAGGACGAATGGCTCGTCTTTGTAACCAAGATTCTTGAGATCAATTGTTGTCATTCCGTACAACTAGTCTACCTTTACCCCTTCTCCATTCATGTTCGCCCAACTACACCAAAACAAAGGGACCTTCAAAGTAGGTCCGTAGTCAAGTTCCCATATCTCCTCTATGTAACCATAGTATGTGTCCTTTTTCCCATTCTCGTCTGTCACATCGTAGCGGACACCACTGTTTTGGTTGGTGATCTTTTTATCTTAGGCGGTCTTGTAAAATGTATTCCCGTTTATCTCGTACCCTTGGAAAGTAATACAGTCGAAGAAGGTGATGCAGCCAACAAGTAGAGTTGATCTCCAACAATGTTGTCATTCATGAGACGTGCTCGCAACCAACTGCCGAAAGTATCCATGTGTTTTTCTTCAATCCAGGAGATAGCCTTCCCCGGGAACTCGGAGCGTACAAAATTCTTGTCTCCTTGATACGTCTCCGTCGTATCTACTTTTCCGAACTCTTTTGTCCTTGTTTTGGACTCTAATTTGCATGAATTGAATGGAACTAACCCGGACTAACGCTGTTTTCAGCAGAATTGCCATGGTGTTATTTTTGCACAGAAATAAAAGTTCTCGGAATGACCTGAAAATTTACGGAGAATTTTTCTGGAATTTATGAAAAATACTGGCGCAAGAATCAGCGGAGGGAGTGGAGCCGTGAGCCCACAAGCCCACCAGGCGCGGGCCCCCTAGCCACGCCTGGCAGGCTTGTGGGGCCCACAAAGCTCCACCACCTCCAATCTCAGCTCTATTTAGTCCGTCTCGCCCGGAAAAAAATCAGGGAGAAGAGTTCATCGCATTTTACGATACGGAGGAGCCACCACCTCCTGTTCTTCATCTGGAGGGCAGATCTGGAGTCCGTTCTAGGCTCCGGATTGGGGAAATCGTCGCCATCGTCATCATCAACCTTCCTTCATTGCCAATTCCATGATTGTCTTCACCGTTCGTGAGTAATCTCATCGTAGGCTTGCTGGACGGTGATGGGTTGGATGAGATCTATCATGTAATCGAGTTAGTTTTGACGGGGATTGATCCCTAGTATCCACTATGTTCCGAATTGATGTTGCTACTACTTTTCCATGCTTAATGCTTGTCACTTGGGCCCGAGTGCCACGATTTCATATCTTAACCTATTATGTTGTCGCCAATATATGTGTGTTCTTGATCCTATCTTGCATGTTGTAGTCACCTACTATGTGTTATGACCCGGCAACCCCGGAGTGACAATAGCCGGAACCACTCCCGGAGATGACCATAGTATGAGGAGTTCATGTATTCACCAAGTGTTAATGTGTTGGTCTTGTTCTTTATTAAAAGGAGAACCTTAATATCACGTAGTTTCCATTAGGACCCCGCTGCCATGGGAGGGATGGACAATAGATGTCATGCATGTTCTTTTCCCTAAGCACGTATGACTACATACAGAATACATGCCTACATTAGATCGACGAACGGGAGCTAGTTACTTATCTCTCCGTGTTATAACTGTTACATGATGAATCACATCCGGCATAATCATCCATCACCGATCCAATGCCTACGTGCTTTTTACTGCTGGTCCTTGCTACGTTACTTTGCCGCTACTACTACTGCTGCTGCTACTGTTACTCTATTCCTATTGTTGTTACTTTGCTGCTACTGGTTACTGTTGCTACTGCTGCTATCACCCCACTTTGCTACTAATACTTTGCTGCAGATACTAAATCTTTCAGGTGTGGTTGAATTGACAACTCAACTGCTAATACTTGAGAATATTCTTTCGCTTCCCCTTGAGTCGAATCAATAAATTTGGGTTGAATACTCTACCCTCGAAAACTGTTGTGATCCCCTATACTTGTGGGTTATCAAGACTATTTTCTAGCGCCGTTGCCGTGGAGGGATGCACAATAGATGTCATGCAAGTTCTTTTCCCTAAGCACGTATGACTACATACGAAATACATGCCTACATTAGATTGACGAACTGGAGCTAGTTACTTATCTCTTTGTGTTATAACTGTTACATGATGAATAACATCCGGCATAATCATCCATCACCGATCCAATGCCTACGAGTCTTTTCCTACTTGTCCTTGCTACGCTACTGTTGCTGCTGCTACTGTTACTCTGTTGCTACTCCTGTACTTTGCTGCTACTGCTGTGACTTTGCTGCTACTGGTTACTGTTGCTACTGCTGCTATCATATTACCTTGCTACTGATACTTTGCTGCAGATACTAAATCTTTCAGGTGTGGTTGAATTGACAACTCAACTGCTAATACTTGAGAATATTCTTTCGCTTCCCCTTGTGTTGAATCAATAAATTTGGGTGGAATACTCTACCCTCGAAAACTGTTGTGATCCCCTATACTTGTGGGTTATCAAGACTATTTTCTGGTGCCATTGTCGGGGAAGCACAACTATATTCTGTGAGTCACTTGGGATTTACGTCTGTTGGTCACTATGAGGAATCCGATAGATCCAAAAACTAAAGTCTTGCCCTCCACTACGAGGACACGTAAGGAACTGGTATATAGCTCTGCACTTGATTCAACTTCAGTTATGAGTAAGTTTGCGACACCACCTCCTGCTAGAAATCTTGATATGTCGCCTGTGCTTGATGATGCTACTTCTGTTGCCCAAGATGCTTATGATGATGCTATGCTTGATACTCCTTTGCCTGATGATGCTATGCTTGATACTGCTTTGCCACTAGGTGCATTCCTTGATGCACAAATTGCTAGAGTTGCTGCTAGATGTGATGATACTTCTGAAACTGCTGATACTATTGAAGTAGAACCTACTATTTTGCCTGCTAGAACTAGCTCCTAGATGTGAATTGCCTGATATGCCTAAGCGTTATGTTATGGAGGGAGAGATAGATGAGGATATTCTTGCATGTAAGGATAGCTATGATGTTGAGAAACTACTACTCAAGTGGAAAGAAAAATCTCTGAACGCTAGGATGAAATACGACCCGAAGTTTGATACTTCGCCTATCTTTGTGACCGATAAGGATTATGAATTCTCTGTCGACCCTGAGTTAATCACTCTGGTCGAATCGGATCCTTTTCACAGTTATGAGTCTGAAACGGTTGTAGCCCATCTTACCAAACTGCACGATATAGCCACCCTATTCACGAGTGAGGAAAAGATCCACCACTACTATATCCTCAAGTTGTTTCCTTTCTCGCTAAAGGATGATGCTAAGACTTGGTTCACTTCTCTTGCTCCTAGTTGTGTGCGTAGCCCCCAGGATATGGTCTACTACTTCTCTGAAAAATATTTCCCTGCCCATAAGAAGCAAGCTGCCTTGCAGGAAATATACAACTTTGCTCAAGCTGAAGAAGAGAGTCTCCCACAAGCTTGGGGGAGGCTCATCCAGCTACTGAATGCTTTGCCTGATCACCCTCTTGAGAAGAATGAAATACTTGATATCTTCTATAATGGACTTACCGATGCTTCCAAAGACCACCTAGATAGTTGTGTCGGTTGTGTTTTTAGGGAACGAACTGTAGAACAAGCTGAGATCCTATTGAATAACATCTTGTGCAATGAGAATGCTTGGACTATTCCTGAACCACCTCCTAAGCCAACTCCGAAGAAAAGAGGTATTCTATTCCTCAGTCCTGAATATATGCAAGAAGCTAAGAAATCTATGCGAGAGAAAGTAATTAAATCTGAAGATGTCAAAAATCAACCACCTATCGAAGAGATCCATGGTCTTGATAACCCGATACAGGTAGTAGAAGTAAATTCTCTTCGTAGGTTTGATGAGAGTGATATTCCTTTTGATAAACCTGCTAGCCTATGCCTCGACGAATTTGATAACTTTGTTGCCAAACAACAGAGTTTCAATGATTATGCTAGCAGACAATTGGAACAGAATGCTCGTATGCTTAGTCATTTAAGTGCTTGTGTGGACAAAAATGTCAATGATCTTAAGCTCCTGACTAAACATGCCTCTATGGTTACTACTCAGGTAGAACAAGTACTTAAGGCTCAGAATGACTTGCTCAATGAGTTGAATGACAATTCTCTCAGGGTCGTCACTAGAGGCGGTAGAATGACCCAGGAACCTATGTATCCTGAAGGTCATCCAAAGAGAATTGAACAAGATTCTCAAGGCGTTAGCACTGATGCATCTAGTCATCCTAGAAAGAAGAAGAAAGATGATAGGAACTTGCACGCTAGCAACCCCGTTGCTGCTACACCTAAGAGTCCAAATGATGCCTCTGTTTCTGATGCTAAAACACAATCTGGTGATGAACATGAGCCTAATGATAATATCAATAGTGATGTTCATGATGATGCTCAACGTAGCAATGATAAGGATGTGGAGATTGAACCTGTTGATCTTGATAACCCACAGCCTAAGAATAAGAGATACGATAAGAATGACTTCACTGCTAGAAAGCATGGTAAAGAAAGGGAACCATGGGTTCAGAAACCCATGCCCGTTCCTCCCAAACCATCCAAGAAAAAGGATGATGAGGATTTTGAGCGATTTGTTGAAATGATTAGACATGTCTTTCTGCAAATGCATTTGACAGATATCCTCAAAATGTCTCCATATGCTAAGTACATGAAGGATATTATGACTAATAAGAGGAGGATACCTGAGGTTGAGATTTCCACCATGCTTGTTAATTATACCTTCAAGGGTGGAACTCCTAAGAAACTGGGTGATCCTGGTGTGCCCACTATACCTTGCTCCATTAAAGGTAACTACGTTAGAACTGCTTTATGCGACCTTGGAGCCTGTGTTAGTGTTATGCCTCTCTCTCTTTATCGTACACTTGAACTTGATAAGTTGACACCCATTGAAATCTCTTCGCAAATGGCTGACAAATCAACTGGTTTCCCTATCGGCATTTGCGAGGATGTGCCTGTTGTGGTTGCTAATGTCACTATCTTAATAGACTTTGTTATCTTGGATATTCCCGAGGATGATGCCATGGCGGTCATCCTCGGAATACCCTTTTTAAACACAGCAGGGTCTGTTATAGATTGCAACAAAGGCAATGTCAATGGTAATGAGCATACGGTGCACTTTCCGAAGAAACAATATCGAGTACATTGCATCAATGCTATCGAAAAAACTTCATTGATTCTTATTGGGAGATTTGAATGCCCTATTCCTCCTGTTAAGATGAAGTATGATTTGCTTATTGGGGAGGTACATATCCCCATTGAGGTAACCTAGTGACTATTCGAAAATTCTCCATTCTCTTTTGCGATTCAAAAAGGTTTGTCAGGGAGACTTGATCAACCTCATCGACGGATTTCTTTCGATGACCATGAGATGGATGAACCTAGGAGTCACAAACCTGTGTTCCAAGCTTTCACCTTCGGTTGCCTACAAGAAAAATGATAGATTTAGTTCAGTTTTCCCTGTTTTCTATTTTAGCGCCCCGTAGAAAAGTACCCCGAAAATAAAAGTTCTCCGAACGCCGTGAAAATCAAGTATGATTTTTCCTGGAATTTTTGAAAAATACTGAGACGAAGAGCTAGACTGGGGGCTGCACTAGTGGGCCACAAGCCCTGGAGGCGCGGGCACCCCCTGGCCGCGCCTACCAGGCTTGTGGGGCCAACGTGCACCCCCTCCACTCATTCTTTCTCTCATTTGCTTCTCCTACCTCCAGAAAAAATCGTTTCGCAGCTCAAACCCGTGTTCTTGCTCTTCTTGCTGGGATTTTCGATCTCCTTCCTCAAAGCACCATTCTCCGAACTGTTTTGGGGAAATTACTCCTTGGTAAGTGACTCCTCCATTGGTCCAATTAGTTTTTGCTCTAGTGCCTTATACTTCGTGTATTTTTGCTGCCTTGGTGACCATGTTCTTGAGCTTTGCATGCTAATTTTAGCTGGTCCCAAGTAGTTTTGATGCGTAATATGGCCTCTAGGCACTTGTGGGAGTAGTTGCTACGAGTTTCGTTGAGCCTTATTCACTTTTCCTTAGAATCACTAAAAAATTCAGAAATTTTCAGAGATAGAAAAGGGAAAAGATGAGGAGGTTCTTAAGAGGCTCTTCGAGCCGTGACCCCAAGGATGATGGAAGTGAGAAGAAGCCCAAGTATCCGGTCCCTCGAGTCGTAGAAGTTCGAGCGTGCGAGTGGCCAAGCGATGTGTTCTTACGCGCCACCGGACTTTATGAGGACTTTTACTACTTGGTGGAGAACGCATGCCTTACCGCCTTCGTTGAAGATAAGTGTCCGCAATACCTCCTCCTCACTAATATCTTCGTACAAAGCTTTAACTTCTATCCAAGGAAGAATCCTCCTATGGTTGAGTTCAAACTTTATGATACCCCCAGCGCATGTCACTCCAGGATTTTTGCAATGCTTGCAAATAAACTTACATTGGGGATATTCATGAACCTCGTCCATGTGACTTGGAAGCTTTCATCGATACTATTGTTGTAGGAGAGGAGAGAGGAGTGTCTTGCGCTAGAGCTGCTAGCATTCATTTTCCCGTGCTTCGGTACTTCTCATTATTTGGGGGAAAATGTTTGATCAGCCGTGGGAAGGCTGGGTCACTTAGTTCCCCAGATCTTGCGGTCTTGCACGAAGCCCTTTATAATGATAAAACTTATAGCTTGGGCGCCATAGTAGCTCAACGGTTGAACACGAACCGTTCTAAAGGCATTGTCTATGGAGGTATCTATGCTACTCGTCTTGCTAGACACTTTGAGATACCTATTAGACTGGACGAGGAAGAAGAGATTCTTCTTCCCAAGAGATATCTAGATTACAATAGCATGGTTCGCCATGACTTTCTTGATAGAGATATAAATAGAAGGATGATTTATAACCTGGTATTTAGTGAGGGTACTCGTGAGACTATTACTTTTCCTGCTCCTTCTTTGTTCAACCTTCATGCAGGCAGGTACATTATTATGCCCTCGGACATCTACGCATATTGGGGCTTAGCCCAACCACAGGTGCCCGTGCCCGAGCCACCAGTCGAGTACCAGACGCCAGTTTATCAATGGGAGCCAGAGGAGCTCACACAGCAGTGGCATCCTCAGTCCACTCCGGAGTACCCCGGAGCTGGTTATTTCCCTCCTTTGGAGTAGACCAACTTAGGCCAAAAGCCTAAGCTTGGGGGAGTACGTGTTTCTCACCGACTTTATATTCATGCTCACACTTTCGCTTTGATAGTCAGTGTTCACACTTTGCCACTGTATCATCCATGCTAGTTTATTTCTTTTTCTCGCTTTCTTCTCGTGTGTTTGTCTAGTTTGAGAAACCCCAAAAAGATTTCCCGTTCTTCTTTTGCTTGTTGGGAGCTTTCCCGTGTAAATAGTTTTCTTTTTCTTTGGGTCAAGGTAGAAGACCATGGTTACAATGTTTAGTGGCTCTCGCATGCATATGTGTTTATCTTTCAAAGAGCCATATTACTTTGTGTTATCCTTTGTGTTTGCTTGCAGATTCCAGCTTAGTCCAGTGCACGAGCACTCTTATTACTGTTCACATCATTCGGTCGTACAAGTGAAAGGCAATAATGACGATGTATGATGAAGTGACTGAGCCTAGAAAAGATGGTATGAACTCAATCTATTTTGTTTTTGTAAATATGACTAGCTCATCATTCCTGATTAAGCTTTGTTGTGACAGAAACATGTTTGCAATGGCAACTTAGAGATCATAGTTGCTGATGCCATGCTTAATTAGCTAGGAGCTTATAATGGTTTGTCTTGGTTGCCAACATGAATGTTGAGATGACTATGATGTAGTGTGATAGGATGGTATCCTCCTTTGAATGATTCAAGTGGCTTGACTTGGCGCATGTTCACGCATGTAGTTGAAACAAAATCAACATAGCCTCTATGATATTAATGTTCATGGTGATTTATGTCCTACTCATGCTTGCACTCAATGTTAGTTAATCTCAATGCATTTTGATGACTGTTGTCGCTCTCTAGTTGGTCGCTTCCCAGTCTTTTGCTAGCCTTCACTTGTACTAAGCGAGAATACTGCTTGTGCATCCACTTCCATAAACCCAAAGTTGTTCCATATGAGTCCACCATACCTACCTATATGCGGTATCTACCTGCCGTTCCAAGTAAATTTGCATGTGCCACTCTCTAAACCTTGAAGAAATAATCTGTTTTGCATGCTTGAACCGCTCATGTGGTGACAGGGGGCTATCAGTATCTTCCATGCTAGGCGTGTTATCCTCGATATGTGTTTATTCACTATCATTCACGAGAAAGGGGCCGGTAATTGGAATTCCCAGTTCCATGCTCAAATCAAAAAGATAATTGCAAACAAAACTCCCCCTGGATTGATGTTGGTATGGACGGCACCCGAGTATTCGGCTAGTCGTGGAGTGTGATTGATTGGTGGTGGGGGAGTCAAAACTTTACTTTTCTGTTTGGGAACCGCCTATAGCATGTGTAGCATGGAAGATGGTGAGACCTCTTAGTCATTGCGTTGACAATGAAAGCATGCCACCCAAAATTATTATCTCTGTTTTAAAATCTTGAGCTCTGGCACCTCTGCAAATCAATGCTTCCCTCTGCGAAGGGCCTGTCTATTTATGTTCCTCCTGAGTCATCCTCCTCTTATAAAAGCACCAATTAGAGAGCACCTCTGTCATTTTTATGCTTTGCTTTTAACTGTGTTGAGTATGACTGTGATTGGATCTTCTTTGCCATGAATTACAATGTTTAGTCAGCCCTTGGTCTTTGAAGGTGCTCTGCATTTATGTTTTGCGGTCTCAAAAAGAGCTAGCGAGATACCATCTGTTCGTACTGCTTCATGATTGTTTTGATTGAAGTGTTGACGTTTGAGACTTATTATTATTTGCTCGCTAGTTGATTATGCCATTGATATGAGTTTACCGTGAGACCTAGATGTCATTTGCTTATGTGGTTTGCTTGTGATCTTGCTGAAATTCTGGTTATGAGTTAGACATAGTTGCAACAACAAGATCAAACAGAGTTTGTCAAAGTTTTTGTTTTGTCTCTTTCAGTTTGTCAACTGAATTGCTTGAGGACAAGCAAGGCTTTAAGTTTGGAGGAGTTGATACATCTCCGTCGTATCTACTTTTCCGAACTCTTTTGTCCTTGTTTTGAACTCTAATTTGCATGATTTGAATGGAACTAACCCGGACTAACGCTGTTTTAATAAGAATTGCCATGGTGTTGTTTTTGCGCAGAAATAAAAGTTCTCGGAATGACATGAAAATTTACGGAGAATTTTTCTGGAATTTATGAAAAATACTGGCGCAAGAATCAGCGGAGGGAGTGGAGCCCTGAGCCCACAAGCCCACCAGGCGCGGCCCCCCTGGCCGCGCCTGACGGGCTTGTGGGGCCCACAAAGCTCCACCGCCTCCAATCTCAGCTCTATTTAGTCCGTCTCGCCCGGAAAAAAATGAGGGAGAAGAGTTCATCGCGTTTTACGATACGGAGGCGCCGCCACCTCCTGTTCTTCATCTCGAGGGCAGATCTAGAGTCCGTTGTGGGCTCCGGAGAGGGGAAATCGTCGCCATCGTCATCATCAACCTTCCTTCATTGCCAATTCCATGATGCTCTTCACCGTTCGTGAGTAATCTCATCGTAGGCTTGCTGGACGGTGATGGGTTGGATGAGATCTATCATGTAATTGAGTTAGTTTTGACGGGGATTGATCCCTAGTACCCACTATGTTCTGAGATTGATGTTGCTACTACTTTGCCATGCTTAATGCTTGTCACTAGGGCCCGAGTGCCATGATTTCAGATCTGAACCTATTATGTTGTCGCCAATATATGTGTGTTCTTGATCCTATCTTGCAAGTTGTAGTCACCTACTATGTGTTATGACCCGGCAACCCCGGAGTGACAATAGCCGGAACCACTCCCGGAGATGACCATAGTATGAGGAGTTCATGTATTCACCAAGTGTTAATGAGTTGGTCCGGTTCTTTATTAAAAGGAGAACCTTAATATCCCGTAGTTTCCATTAGGACCCCGCTGCCACGGGAGGGATGGACAATAGATGTCATGCAAGTTCTTTTCCCTAAGCACGTATGCCTATATACGGAATACATGCCTACATTAACGGGAGCTAGTTACTTATCTCTCCGTGTTATAACTGTTACATGATGAATCACATCCGGCATAATCATCCATCACCGATCCAATGCCTACGAGCTTTTTCCTACTGGTCTTTGCTACGTTACTTTGCCGCTACTAGTGTTGCTGCTGCTACTGTTACTCTGTTGCTACTGCTGTTACTTCGCTGCTCCTTGTTACTGTTGCTACTGCTGCTATCACGCCACTTTGCTACTAATACTTTGCTGCAGATACTAAATCTTTTAGGTGTGGTTGAACTGACAACTCAACTTCTAATACTTGAGAATATTCTTTCGCTTCCCCTTGAGTCGAATCAATAAATTTGGGTTGAATACTCTACCCTCGAAAACTGTTGCGATCCCCTATACTTGTGGGTTATCACTCCTCGATATACGAAGCCACGAAGGTGAAACTTTTTAGAACTGTGTAGTGTGCTTGAGTGAAAGAATGCCCGTCTCTACATACCACTGCTTTCTTTCCTAGTGTGCCTTTTCCACTCAGTCTCCCCTCATGACGCGATTCAGGAACACCAATCGGTTTAAGGTTAGGAAGAAAGTCTACACAGAACCCAATGACCTCCTCTGTTCCATAGCCCTTGGAGATGCTTCCTTCTGGCCTAGCACGGTTATGAACATATTTATTTAAGACTCCCATGAACCTCTCGAAGGGGAACATATTGTGTAGAAATACATGACCAAGAATGGAAATCTTGTCGACTAGGTGAACTAGGAGATGCGTCATAATATTGAAGAAGGACGGGGGGAACACCAACTCAAAACGGACAAGACATTGGACCACATCCTTGTGTAGCCTTTCCAGACGTTTTCGATCGATTACCTTCTGAGATATTGCATTGAGGAATGCTCATAGCTTCACAATGGGTAATCGAACATTTTCCAGTAGAAGCCCCCTCAATGCAACCGGAAGCAACTGCGTCATAATCACGTGGCAATCATGAGACTTCAGGTTCCGAATTTTTTTCTCTGCCATATTTATTATTCCCTTTATATTAGACGAGAAGCCAGCGGGGACCTTCATTCTGCTCAGACATTCAAAAAAGATGTCCTTCTCTGCTTTGGTAAGAGCGTAGCTGCTTAAGTATTGACACCCTTTATCAGTCTTCTTGTCGTATGGGTCTTTCGTACGTTGCTGCTCCTCCCGTGATTCTACTGTACCTTTTGTCTTCCCATACACGCCTAGGAAGCCTAGCAGGTTCATGCAAAGATTCTTCGTCACGTGCATCACGTCGATTGAAGACCGGACCTCTAGGTGTTTCAATAGGGTAGCTCCCAAAATATAGATTTATTTTTCCACATGGGCACGTGTCTGGTAACATCGTCTTTCGAAATAGATTGACCGCCAGGACCCTTTCCAAAGATTACTATTTGATCTAAATCCTTGACCATAGCCAATAACTCATCACCAGTAGGGAGGTTGGGCTTCTTCCGGTGATCTTCCTCACCGTTGAAATGTTTTCCTTTCTTTCTTACGGGATGATTGGTCAGAAGAAATTGACGACACCCCAGGTAGACAACCTTCTTAGATTTTTCCAAATATGTACCTTTAGTCTTATCTAAACAATGTGTGCATGCATTGTATCCCTTGTTTGACTATCTTGAAATGTTACTAAGAGCAGGCCAATCATTGATGGTTACGAACAACAATGCTCGAAGGTCAAATTCCTGCTGTATGTGCTCATCCCACACACGTACACCTGGATTGTCCCACAACTGCAAAAGTTCATCAACTAATGGTCTTAGGTACACATCAATGTCATTGCCGGGTTGCTTCGGTCCTTGGATGAGCACTGGCATCATAATGAACTTCCGCTTCATGCACAACCAAGGAGGAAGGTTGTAGATACATAGAGTCACGGGCCAGGTGCTGTGACTGCAGCTCTGCTCCCCAAAAGGATTAGTGTCGTCTATACTTAGACCAAGCCATAAGTTCCTTGGGTCATCTGCAAAGTCCGGCCACTCCCTCTCGATATTCCTCCACTGCGACCCATCTGCGAGGCATCTCAACTTTTTCCCATCTTTCTTAAGCTCGTCTTTGTGCCATCGCATCAACTTGGCATGCTCATTGTTTCTGAACAGACGTTTCAACCCTGGTATTATAGGAGCATACCACATAACCTTAGCAGGAACCTTCTTCCTGGGGGCTCATCATCGCCCTCAACATCACCAGGGCATCCTGTCTGATCTTGTACCGACTTGCGGTGCATACCCGGAATTTATCCATATTCTCGTACTTCTCATCGCGGTACAGGATGCAGTCATTAATGCATGCATGTATCTTCTACACATCTAATCCAAGAGGGCATATAGCCTTCTTTGCTTCGTACTTAGTCTCGGGCAATTCGTTATCCTTTGGAAGCTTCGGCTTCAATATTTTCAGTAACTTCTCAAATCCCTTGTCAGATAAACCAGTTTCTGCCTTCCATTTCAACAGTTCCAGTGTGGTACCGAGCTTTGTGCTGCCATCTTCGCAATTTGGGTATAACAACTTTTTATGATCCTTTAGCATGGCCTCCAACTTCAGCTTCTCCTTTTCTGTATCACATTCTCTCTTTGCATTAAAAATGACCCGACCAAGACCATCAGCGGGCTCATCTGATGCCGGTTGTTCTTCACCTCCTTCCTCTTCATTGTCTTCCATTGTAGTATCACTGCGTTCTTCAGTGAACATAGGATAGTTGTCATCATCATCTTCTTCTTCATTGTCTTCCATCGTAACCCCTCTTTCTCCGTGCATGGTCCAACAATAATATTTGGGCATGAAACCTCTCTGAAGCAAGTGGAGATGAATGACTTTCGATCTAGAGTACTCCTTCACGTTTTTACAACCAACACATGGACAAGGCATAAAATCATCCACTTTGTTTGTCTGATCCACATCGACAAATTTATGCAGGCCTGCAATAAATCCGGAACCGCGTCGTTCGCCGTACATCCATCGCTTTCGTGCATCGATCTGGCATCATACATGAATAGTGAAATGAACACCGTACATTGACACATGCAATATTTTTCTATCAGTTACAAATGAAGAAGGTTGCTAACCTCGGTCGAGGATACCATTTTGTGTGAACTTTAGTGTGACTCGGGCATTAGTCCCGGTTCGTAATGTACTACGAAGTGCGTCGGTCACCGTACATCCATTGGCGGTTCATCTCTATTGTGAAATTAAGTATATCAAAAAACCATTGCAGAACAAAATGAATAGAGAAATGACCAAATTAATACAAGTTCATCATCACATTAAAACCAAAGCACAATAGTGATCAAATGTTATTATTGCAAAAATAAATACATAAAGTTCTCTCATAAAACAACATACAACTATGTTAAACATTTAAATGCAACAACAAATGCGATCAAAATCGCAACTAAGGTAACAATTGACCCAACAGCATAATGATACCAAGCATATTTTCTAATATTCCTAATTTTCAAGCGCATTTCATCCATCTTCAAGCGCATTGCGTCCATCTTCAACCGCATCGCATTGATCTTCATCTTGCGATCGTCGATGACCACAGCAACATGCAACTCCATTTCCATATTGTTCTCCTCAGTTATTTTCAATTTTTCCTTCAAGTATTTGTTTTCTTTTTCAACCAAATATAACTTCTCGAGAAGCATTTCTATGTGGGTTGGAATTTCCGGTTCACATACCTCCTAGATTAAAAATATATGTCACGTTGATTGTCATAATTGTCATAAACACTAAATAAGACAAATAGTTATAAAAGATAAGATATACCACATCCGAGTCATATACAGGACGAGGGCCGACGGAGGCGGATACCAAAACCATCGCACTATATAATAACAAAAAATAATGAAAGTAAGTAATTTATACAAATATGTATCTAAATCATAGAAGTAAGAATTTTTTTATCTTTTAAAAAGAAGATAAGAACAAGAGGCTCACCACGGTGGTGCTCGCGACGAGATCGGCGCGGGCGATCGACAATGGTGAGGACGGGTACGGGACGACACCCTATATGTGCAGACTCTAAGAAGTTAATTTGAGCATTTGAAATGAACTAAACAAGCAGTGGCAGATGAAGTAGTTAACCTTTTAAAACACTTGTGGAGTTGGTGCACGGCCAAACGTAGACAAGTATTGAGGAAAATGGAGTTTGAAGGTCGAACTTGGAGAGGAGAAAGCTTAAGTAGTGTGGCTCGGGCATTTTATCGAACACGTCATGTGCATGAACTAGAGCATGACAAGAGCATGGCATGGACACACCTCAACAGCCAAAAACAGAGGAGAGGGTGGGCAGGAGCGAGGGCTTATATAGGCAACACATTAGTCCCGGTTCGGGGATAAAACCGGAACTAATAGTCTACCCATTAGTCCCGGTTCGCGACGAAAACCGGGACTAATACTCCGCGGCACGCCACGTGGCAGTCACTGGATCTTTAGTCCCGGTTTTTACCCCGAACCGGGACTATTGAGGTGAAACGAACCGGGACCAAGGCCTGGCATTTGTCCCGGGTTTTGTTTAAACTGGGGCTAATGTGGTTTTCGGCTTCGGCCGAAAGACCTATTTTCTACTAGTGGAGGTATAGGACCCCTTGCATGAGGCTCTTCTTGCGAGTAATCCAGTTTTCGTGATGTCCTTCAATACGATTACAGTTTTGCCGGATTCTAGTGTGTATTTAAGAGGAGAACTGTGTGAATCCCTTTGAGGCCTCCTTTGATTATTAGATAGGAATATTATAGGAAATAAGAGGAAATGATGTGACATGTATCACGGTTCCTATAAAAAAATGCCATTTGGTGCGTAGTATAAGAATTTTTTCATTGGGTTTTGGCTATTTTATTCTTTCAGTTTGGAATATAAAGGATAGAAGATTAGACCAGTGGGGGAGGTGCCCCGCGTCATTATAATTAAGAAAAAAGGATGTGAGACACGATTCAAGCTTGATTTTATCAAGACACACAGTCATGCTCTTGCCACTGGGTTAGCTGCCTATCCACAATATGAAGAATAGGAATCAATTTTGTTTATGAGTAGAAATTCATTCATACAAACTAAATCATTAAAAAAATCTATACAGTAGAATTCTTAAAAATTGTTGGAAACTAAAGGAGACCTTAGAGCAACTTCAACGGGAGGACTCATTTCGTCTGTCCATTTTCATTTGAATCCGCACGGATAAAAATGATAACCCAACGCATAGACCATTTTCATTTTGCGTCCGTTTTGCGTCTACGCGAATCCATTTCTGGTGTAAATGTGTGTCACATTTGGTCTTAGACGGACATAAAATGGACGTTTTTTTTGTCTGTGTCGTCCGTTTGTGTCAGGCCTGAGCCACTTATCACACACTCACTCACTCACCTCTTCCTACTTATTTAGCTCGCTGACCCACCCGAGATCTACCCCTCTCTATTATTCTACTATCACAGTGCTGCCGTCCACTTGCTGCATGTTGAATGCATCAGCTGATCCATTTAAAAAATGGACAAGAACAGATGGACGAGCTGTCCAAACCGATAGAAAACGATCCAAAGCTGAATTGGCGCGTTGGAGCTGCTCTTATAACTTTGGTATTTCCAACTCAATTTCTTTTGTGGATTTTTTTGGTGTTTTCGTGTTAGAAGTCCAACCATAGAAAATCTTGGGATGCACACGGGCAAGAAGCGCCAGAGCATCTCTGCACAGTGACGCAGTACGCACTGCAAAATCATAAATGGTAAATACAGGAATGTCGTGCGTAAAGGCACCACCACTCCATTATTAGTAGTACATGCACAGTAACAACGTACACTATCCTGTCATACATACGTACACAGTTATTAGGGATGCACGGAGGCACGTCGCCAGGGCCGAGAGATAAGAGAGCTCCAAAGGTAAACAAGGTAAGAGTAACTTCAACGGAAGACTCATATGTTATCTGTCATCGTCAGTTTGGAGTCGCCGCGGACAAACACATATCACCCATTTTCAAAAAGCGCATCCTTTCCGTACACGTAGATCCATTTTAGACCTAAATTTAAAGCTAAAATACATCGGCCTGAAAACGACATGCGCCCTCTTAGTGTTTGCCCTGTCCACACATGACGCACGGTCAACTATCACGAACGTCTTTATTAACGACGACCGCTCATTGCGGGACCACGCACCAGCGACCGGGACCGTCCTTTTTAATCCGAACATGCGCGTGAGGGGGAGGGGGAGGGCTCATCCTCTTCAAGAAGTCGTCCCCGTCTAGCCATCCCTTTGCTTCCCCATCGGCGACAAATCCGAGCCATCACCATGGGCTTCTTCTCGGACGCAGGTTCGAGCCCTCGCAAGGACAAGGGCAAGGCCCCCGCCGTCCCAGTGCGCTCGCTACCCTCGCTGGCGCCTTCCCGCCCACCTCAGGAGTGGATCAGCATACCAGTACTCCAGGTGCGGTGACACTAGGAGCACCGCATCCCCCTCATCTATCCTGACGTCGCTGCCACATGACCAACACTTGAATCCGGAGAGGATCCTAGTGTCGCGGTAGGCGCGGGCACATACAAAGGAGGTGATGCGTCGGCGGCAGCGGCTGACGTCGGAGCAGTGACGTAACCCCGTGTACGTTGGAGACTCTCCCGATTGGCAGGTCTCGTTTGTGTGGGAGCACGAGGAGCAGCATCGGTGTCACGTCCGCGACGTGGTGGCTTCCGCCCCACCGCCCCTCGTCGTGCGTGACGAGGACCAGGAGACGAAGGCCGCGTACCAGAAGACGCTGGCACCCGTCCTCCGTGCAAGTGATGAGGAAGAGCGTCTCAAGGAGGAGGAGGAGGAGGCGGCTTACCAGGCACAGATGGCGGAGGCCCTAGCGCTCTTCACTACCGGCGACTACATCATGCCGCCCATGGCCCCGCCGTCCCCCGTCAAGGCCGGGACAGGGACGCTAGCCCTCCAGCCCGAGCAGTACGTTTGGAACGGGATGGTGCGCGAGTGGGTCGGCGCCACCCGTGTGGTTGGGTGCAACGTCGAAGCACAAGGCGACCTACTGAAGCACTAGCGTCAATGACGGCTGGCGGAGGAGCGCCTCGAGGCCCACCGGCTCATGCAGCTAGAGCGTGACGCCGAAGTTGAGGAGGAGGAGTGCCGTGTCGTAACCCAGCCACCATCGGTGTAGTCACCGGCGAACGACGTCCCGTGGCAGAGGCAAAGGGTGGCCAGGGTGGGCCACGACCCACCCTAAGTTTTGAAATCGCTTTTATACCACATAAGAAAAATGTTAAAAAATAATAATATAATATAATACATGTGTATAGCACTGCTGGTCCATCCTGACCCGGTGAGCTAGGTCCACCATTGCCACTGTCGCCTGGAGGACAGCCTTCTCTTGGGCTGGCCCGGCGTCGACGCGTGTTCACCTCACCAATCCTGAGGACGATGACGACGACATCTAGGATAGCGTGCCTCCTTATTTTTACCTTAATTAATTTTTTTATTTAATACAATGTGGTCATGTGGACATGTGGTACCGTCGCCGGTCTTTGAGGCCGTCATTAATGTTTAATTAACTTTTTATATTTTTAAAGTACTTACTATATTTTTTTACATCATCTACAAATGGGTCATGTCAACATTAGGAACAAACGTCAATCCAATTTAAAAACGAACATGAATGACTGTCGGGCAGATCCAAACGCTAAGAATGGAGCAGCCAATCCATGATGTAGATAGAGTGGGCAGTACTCGACGCTACTGTTCGCTCGTTGCAGCAACGCCGTTCCCATGCAGCAACGCGTTCAAGGCCAGCATACTGCGTTACCTCTCCACATGTGCAGGGACACGCAAAATCATCCCACACAAGTCTCGTGGCATCCTTCTTCTTCTTCTCCAGCCAACGGCTCTCACTCTCTCTCGCTCCTGCACCGCTCGGAGTGCGGCTAGGCACTGCGCACGCCTAGCTCCTAGGGCGTAAAGCACCCTACGATGGTAGTGCGCATCGTGCACGAGGCCGACGCAGAGAGCACTCCCATCACGGGCCAACGCCGGTCGGCACTGCTCTCGGATTCCCTCCTGGATTCCGGTGATCGAGCAGAGCGTGGCCTCCTGGACCTCACTCACAGTACGCCGGACCGGGGCTATAAAAGCGACCTCGGTTCCTCTCTCTTCTACCTCGCATCTGGCTCACTCCTTCCTCCTCTTCCCTTCTCTTCCTGATTGCAGGAGCACGAGGCAAGGCGCTAATGGCGGGCGTGGGGTCGGAGCTGCTCACAATCCTCCTGACTGGTCTACTGGCGGCGTTGGTCGGCGGCTCGGTGCTACTGTGCGCGATGATCCTCGATGATCGTCGCGATGTCGCAGCTAAAGAGATAGCTGAGGTTCAACTATGCCGTCTCAAGTTGGCGAAATAAGCGCTGGCGGGGGCAGCAGAGGCTTTCTATCAAACATCACACCAGAAAGTGACAGAGGCGCTGCTGGGTCTGGGTTTAGTGTGGTGCAGTCAGCGGTGTTCTAGCAGTGTGGAGACCACGCGGCTGGTAGCTCCTGGCAGAACCACATCCACAACTAGTGTGTACTAGGGTAACATCTAGGTTTTAGGTCTTGGTCTGGAAGGGTTGTAACGGTCTATGCTACAATAAAATCTCTCAGAATCTCTCCGAGATTGCAATCAGTATGAACACACTGCTCACACGATACACAGATAATCTACTCAAACTAACATGCAAGCAGATGCAGAATACTCACGGTGGCAAAATGCACGCAAAGACAGAATCATAACAAGCCGATTACACTAAGGTGTTTTAATGCTAGTGGGTGTATGTACTCCTGGCATACATACACCTACACCGGCTCACTTTTTATTAGGGATTCTAGGCGAGTCCGGTGTTTTTAGGTGTAAGTGCTCTACCGATCAAAATCTTGTTAAGAAATCCAAAGCGAGCTCTGTTAAACATTTCTGCTTAACAGGGTGACAAATGATTCCAAACACACAGAGCAAACAAGCATACACATCATTACAATAGCACACACGTACAAGCAATGCAAGCAGTACAACAACATGCAACCCTACTAGGCGCTAACAACTCACTCCAACTACAGCGTCCTACTTCTAGACGCGGGCGAGAAAACAGTCTTCGCAGCACACCTCCTGGCAGCATCTCCTGGCTTCGCTCACTTTCGAAGCCACAAATGGGATTACTCCTACTGGGGCACTCCTGAGGGACTAAGGCTGAGCCAACTCTTGTCTTGGTCTTCGGGCACCTCTATGGGTTGGGACTCAACTGCTGGAGCTGCAAAGGGGGCTTGACGAAACACATCCTAACGACGAAGTCGCCTGATCGCTCCCAGAATGGAGTTACGGTGGATGTCTGCGGGCTGATATGGGTCCACGGGCTGCGAGGGCAGTACCAGCTGCGAAGGTGGCACTGAGCTTGGCATCAGGGATTGGGTTGACTGGGGCTCAACTTGACGGGCCTCACGGTATGCTTCCGTAAGAACCCGCGTGGTGTCATGATCCACGGCCTTGAGCTCTTTAAGAATGCCGAAGAGTAATAATCCCTGGGCAACATCAAACTGGATCAGCCAAGCTATTGCTGGGTCTGCATTTTTGACTGAACCAGAGGAATTGCAGCTTGTGTCCGATGCATGGGGACAATAGCAAAGTTCCTGCATCTCCGCCACTTGCGGAAACTGAAGTCGAAGACGGGTGATAGCTTCCGCAGCGGCTATCTGGACAGCCAACTCAAGAGTGGGCATGGGATGGCCACGAATATTCGTGGGTTTCCCATCCACCGCTGGCCCTGGGTTGATATGCACCTTTGCATAGAACCGGTAAAGATGGGGAACCGGTTCCGACTGGAACACCAAATACATTGGGAGCTTACTAAGGCTAAAGACTCGGGAGAGCATACTAGAAAGGATAGGCGGGAAGCCAGCATAACCTTTGGCTAGGGTTCGGCTGTGGAAAGTGGGTGTCTTGGAGGAACTGGCCATGGCTGCTGGTTTGGGGATACTGGTCTGGGTTCTCTTGCAAGGCTCTAACTTACTGGGTGAGGAGAGCTACGGCTCAAAAGTGGGGAGGGTTTAAATAGGCACTCGGGCTAGAACACACCAAGATGGCGTAGATCCTTCTCGTGGCGGGTAGAAGATAGACTGGCACGGCCGACAACTGGGTAGGATCACGGTCTAATCTAGAGTGCTTGGGTACGTGGACAACTGGGTAGGGATATGTCCATTCCGACTGCGCCATTTATTTGTCAATAGTGGCTATGTCGGATGCCAGAGATGGGTCAAATCTATCGGGCTCACTACTGGTGCTAGGGTAACCTATAGCCAGCCTAGATCTGATACCACGTCTTGTGGCACCCCGAAAGAGGGCCGACACACGTCCGTCCCCAGGTTAAGGCCGGATGCACGTCAAGAGCATGATACATAAATTCCAGGCAAAATGGCTTTATTAATATAAGGGAGTATTACAATACTGATGCTTACATCAGCCTTACACAACTCCAAGACTAACTATCTGGTAGCAGAGATCTTGATCTAGCAGCGACGACGTCCCTGGCTGGGCTCCATAACTCGCAGGACTGGCTTGGTTATGATCTAGCACGACGTGTCTTCTCGTGCAACTGGCCACGTGCAAGGCCAGGTGAGTACTTTGAATGTACTCGCAAGACAACCAAATACATGGCATCCAAACAAGCAGATAACAAAGCATGCATAATGATTATATAATAGCTATTCTAAGCATGGCATGGAATTAACAGGAAAAATATAAATCAAGCATAGCATGACATGGACTAAACATGTAATCTACCTCACTAGCATGGCAAAGATCACAACAAGTGCTTAACCACCTTACTGTCACCGAATATCAACTTACTCTCTTCTGGGTTGTCCACAACCCTGGACATACTCGTAATCCAGTTTGAACGGATTTAAATCACATCGCACGGTCATGTGACCATTCATCATATAGCCTTCTCTTGGCCAACACATCATGTTATCAACATCCTTTGATGTTCACACGAGACGAGTTCTTCCATCATTACTAACACTGATATGGTTGACCGTTTACTCAGGTCTGGTCGGGCTGTCCATTATTGTGGAGTCAGCTATTCGAATAAGTTTGACACTCTGCAGAGTTTGCACACTTTACCCACACTATGGAGCACTGACCTCGTGATCCCATTCGGGTGGAACACCATTGCTCCGACGAAAGTTGCATGACCAGTGACCCTTTCATCGTACCACCGGCATTCATCCTTCCTCGGAGTCCTGCCTTGGGTGGCCCTGTGTCCTCATGACACCTTCCTCCGTCGTGGCCAAACTAAATTGTCCCATCTGGGGACGCCGACACAAACATCTCAACTGGCTCACAGGGTTATCACCGCCTACCTGATCGGGGTAGCACGCGTGCATAACCCTCCCTCTTTGGAGGTACCGGTGATAGGTCACGCGATCAGCCCAAGTCACGGCCGTTCCACAATGGCAAATGTGGTTGCACTGATGGGCCCGGACAGGTGACTCTGATCAACCAACTAGGTATCTGATCCCAAATATTATTTGTCATAGCTGACACTACGATGTCAAAGAATACCGATAATTAATAAGCTCAAACCACTACTGTTAATCTATATTCATAAACTGTCGGATGAAACACAAAGTAATCATAGACAGTAATCCCAACAGTATAGTGTAAATCGCAAACTAATACTTTTATAGAATCTAGTTATACGGTAGACCTTCGGAACCCTTGCATAAAACTAGAAAATAAATCGGTAGCTACCAGAATGGTCTTTACAACACAGATCTGGGACATTACGGAATAACTCAACCCCGACTCAAGACGGCTGGAAAGCAGATCAGAGCATGAGACGGTGTTGATAAAAAGAATGTAGCAGTTCCCTAAGACGGCCGAAGAATGTAGCAGAGGAGGCCTAGGGAGGGTGCGAGGGCTTGGGGAGGGGCGAGGGGCTTGCTGCTCGACAGTAGGGGCTCGACAGGAGGGGCTCGGGAACACCACGTGGCCATGGCCTTGCCATGTCTCTCAAGCTGTCAAATTATGTCTATGGTGTTCTCCAAGCTATACTGAGCTGCACTATGCATCTGGATAACAATGGGGGGGGGGCAATGAGGTGACCAAACCAAAGTCAAACAGTTTCCAACAGCAAGGTGTTTGTGTTGTGTTGTGTCCACCACAGTGCACCTCTTTGTCATGACGTTAGGCTGAGGTTGACCACTCACAAAGGTCACTATGCTGGCCAAAATTCAGCACCATCCAATAAGTCTATGGGGTACTTCCTTTGTAACTTGGCATACTGACCAGAAATGAAGAAGATGATGCTGGGGTCAAATGGCTAAATGGAAATGGCTGAAATTTGGAGGAGACACATGATTTAGGCATATGAAGGTACTGGCAAAGTTTCATATCATTTGCACAAATATAAATGGTACTTCCTTCACAATGCTCCAACCCGGACAGAATCTTAAATAATTTGCTGGGGGAGAATGGGGTGATGAAATGGGCTAAATTTTGGTGGACAAAGATGATTTAACATAAAGAACCACTGCAAATATTCAGCTCAAGTGAGACAAGGAATCAGGCACTTCCTTTGCAAACAGAAAATCTGGACAAAATATGCAAAGGGATATTGTGCTCAATTTTTGAACTGGGGAACTTGATCTATGAGTGGAAATGATGAATATATGAGGATGAGAAGCACCACAAATTATTTGGGATTTTTCCTAGCTACTAAAATGGTAGTTCCTTTGGAAAGGCCCCAAATGGGAATATTGGCTTAAAATAGGAAAATGCAATTTTTCTTTATTCTATGATGGCCAATATTTTATGAGAGCTTCATCGGATCTCAAAGAACATTTCTACAAGTTTTCATGAGCATTAGAGATGGATAGATATTTTCTTGGATTTAATTCCTGAGAAAGGCAGAAACAGGAATTAATTCTAGGGGAGAAATATTGCATATGACTTGGCAATATTTTTGCACATCTGGGCTTCATGAGAAATAAATGATCTCTAGGAATATTTGGAGGATCAATAGAGGAAGGGAAATGCTAGCTCCTTTGTAAACACAAATGCAGGATTCCGAGTTCCAATACTTCGGAGCTAGGGTTCCAAAAGGGGGTTCGGGGTTTACTCAGCAAGGACAAGAGGGCACAAGGATATGGGAAAAGCATTGAGAGGTTGAGGATAGACTGGATTCACCTGGTCATTTGCCAAATTCCATAGGAAAAATCCGAGAGAGAAAAGCTAGGAAGGAATAACAGCACAAAAATCGATAACCCGATTTTTGGGGTGTTACAGCGTCCCATGTAGGCTTGCGTGCTACTGTGAAGCTCAAAGAGCCATCTTAGAAGCAGGAGCTACCGGATGTTGATCCATAGCAACATGCGAGCACTGCAAAAAAGCTTTAAACATGTCACATACGACGCCTTCCACGGCTTTGGTGCAGCTTTGACGATGCTTCATTGCAATTCCGTCGGCGGTGAGTGGCGCTTGAGTGCAGCTCCATGTGCGGCACAACATAACCGGCGATGAGTAGTGCACCATTGCAACTCCGTCAGCGGCGAGCGGCCCTTTAGTGCAGCTCCGGGTGTTGCACTGCATCAACGGCGGCGAGTGGCGCTCGATTACAACTCCGTCATAGGCGAATGGCGCTTTAGTTTAGCTCTGTGTGCCGCACTGCATCACTGGTGACAAGCGCCGCACAACTGCACTCCTGACCTCCATGCTGCCTTGCAACACCGGTGGCGAGCAACGCAACCTCTCGTACATGCTGCCTTGCAGAACCGGCGAGCATCAGCCGGCGTCGCGTTGCAATGCTGGCCGCATTGTCGAGTCGTCAGGTCGGAGCACCGGCAAGCGCCGGCTCACAACACCAGCACCGTCGAGCGTCGCGTTGCAACGTTGGCCACCCCATCCAGTCGTCGGGTCGTAGCACTGGTAGCATCCGATTGCAACCCTGGCCGTCGTCAACAAAAAACAATGTGTCATGGCACTAGCGTGTGGATCTTGAGCAACAACAACACGTGGAGCTTGGGAAGCACGCAATGGCGGACTGGAGGAGGCCATAGCAAAGGCGATCGAGTTCATTGGTTTTGACTAGTTCTCGCTCCAACTGAGAAGATAAGGCCGCGCTGGTCGTGGGCGGGCCCTTACGAGGGCGCGGGGCATTCATAGCACACCGCTTAAAGGAGAGAAAGATCATCCGGTCGAAAATAAGCATTCTGCCTTGCAAAAGGAGAAAACAACAATTGGTCCAGTTGCGATAAAATGTTGATTGGAAAATGATTTTTATTACAGATAACTTGGTAAAAGCGTAGTTGAAATGATAGTAAATGGTGTTGTTTTTATGATCAAAATGCATCGATCCAACATTTTTTTCTCAAATGCCCACTAGCCAAAGGCCAACTCCAACGGACAACCGCAAATAGACGTTCGTTCTATTCGGATTTCGTTCTTGTGGATAGGACAATTGGGCGGTGTCTGGTCTTTTTTTGATACGCTAGCCGTGCGCCCAACGTGCGGATGCATATCAGCCGCATCTTGTCTAGGCTATATGAGAAAATCGCAAATTTAAAACACGGATGTAGATCCATGTGAGCGGTGATACGTCTCCATCGTATCTATTTTTCCAAACGCTTTTGCTCTTGTTTTGGACTCTAATTTGCATGATTTGAATGAAACTAACCCGGACTAACGCTGTTTTCAGCACAACTACCATGGTGTTGTTTTTGTGCACAAATAAAAGTTTTCGGAATGGAACAAAACTTGTTGGATATTTTTTATGGAATAAATAAAAAATAGTGGAACCAAGACCTACCGCAGGGGAGGCCCCAGGCGTCCACTAGGCACCAAGGCGCGCCAGCCCCCCTAGCACGGCCTTCTATCAAGTGGGGCCCACGTGGCTCCGCTGACCCTAAGTCTAACGCAATAAAATCCTATTTTCAGAGAGAAAACTCAAGGAGGAAGTTTCATCCCGTTTCACGATATAGAGCGGCCGCCACCTCCTGTTCTTTAAAGGGATGCATAGTCTGGAGTCCGTTGGGGCTCCAGAGAGGGGAATCTTCGGTCTTTGTCATCACCAACCCTCCTTCATCGCCATTTTCATGATGCTCTCCATCGGGAGCGAGTAATCCCTTCGTAGGCTTGATGGTCGGTGAAGAGTTGGATGTGATTCATCATGTAATCGAGTTAGTTTTGTTAGAGCTTGATCCCTAGTATCCACTATGTTTGGACATTGATGTTGCTATGACTTTGTTATGCTTAATGCTTGTTACTAGGGCCCGAGTGCCATGATTTCAGATCTGAACCGTTTATGTTTTCACCATTATATCTATGTTCTTGATCCCATCTAGCAACTTATATGCACCTACTACGTGTTAGGCTCCGCATACCCCAAAGTGACAATAATTGGGATTCTTTCCGGTGATTATCGTAGTATGAGGAGTTCAGGTATTCACTATGTGTTAATGCTTTGTTCCGTTCTCTATTAAAAAGGAGGCCTTAACATCCCTTAGTTTCCTTATGGACCCCACTGCCACTCGAGGTTAGGACAAAAGATGACATGCAAGTTCTTTTCCATAAGCATGTATGACTATTTACGGAATACATGCCTACATTATATTGATGAACGGGAGCTAGTTCTGTGTCTCCCTATGTTATGATTGATATATGATGAATATTGTTATGCAATATCACCGATCCAGTGCCTATGAGTTTTTCACATATTGTGCTTGCTAAGTTACTACTTTTGCTACTCCTGTTACAACTGCTACAAAACTGTTATCACTATTACCATTACTGCTGCTAGTGTTACTGTTGCTGCTGCAACTGTTACCACTGCTATCACAACTATCATATTACTGTGCTATTCATCACTGTGCTGCAGATACTAAATCTCCAAGTATGGTTCAATTGACAACTTAGCTGCTAATATATGCAAATATTCTTTGGCTCCCCTTGTTGTGTTGAATCTATAAATTTGGGTTGAATACTCTACCCTTGAAAACTATTGCGATCCCTTGTTGCCATGAAGCATAGCTATATTTGTTGAGCCACTTGGGATATCTATTTTTTTATAACTATGAAGAATGTGAGAGATCCAAGAACCAAGATTGTTCCCTCTAAGACGAGGGGAGGTGCGGAACTGCCATCTAGCTCTACACTTGATTTACTCTCTGTTTTGAATAGACTTGCAACACCACCACCACATGCTATTAATCCTGATATGTCGCAAGTTATTGATGATGCTACCTCTACTATGAATGATGCTTATGATGATGCTAGTACCTTGCTTGATGATACTGTGCCACTAGGTGAATTTCTTGATGAACAACTTGCTAGAGCTAAAGAAATTGAGCATGCTGAAACTGATGATACTGTTGAAATATTTGAAACTGAAAACATTGAGATACCTTTTAGACATGACTATCCTAGAATTGAAATTCCTGAAATACCTGAAGGTTATATTATGGATGAAGAAATAGCCAGAGACTTATTTCTTGTGAGGATAGAGATGATTATAAGAAACAACTATGCAAGTTGAAAGAAAAATCCTTGAATGCTAGAATGAAATATGATCCTACGTTTGCTACTTCACCTATTTTTGTTATCGATAAGGATTATGAATTCTTTGTCAACCCAGAGATAATTACTTTGGTTGAATTTCATCCTTTTCATGGCAATGAAAATGAAATTGTTGTGGCACATCTCACTAAGCTAAATGATATAGCCACCCTATTTACTCATGATGAGAAAATTCGCTACTACTATATTCTAAAATTATTTCCATTCTCATTAAAGGGTGATGCTAAGATTTCGTACAATAGTCTTGCTCATGGTTGTGTGCGTAGTCCCCAGGATATGATTTATTACTTCTGTGAAAAATATTTTCCTTCTCATAAGAAAAAAGTTGCCTTAGAGGAAATATTTAACTTTGTGCAAATTGAAGAAGAGAGTCTCCCATAAGCTTGGGGACGCTTCTCCAATTACTTAATGGTTTTCCTCATCATCCTGTTAAGAAAAATGAAAACTTGATATATTTTATGATGGACTAACCGATGCTTCTAGGGACCACCTAGATAGTTGTGCTGATTGTGTTTTCAGGGTACGAACTGTCAAACAAGCTGAGGAGTTATTGACTAATATATTGAAGAATCATGAGGAATGGACGCTTGTTGAACCATTATCTAAACCCACTCCAAAGAAGAGGGGTATCTTATTCCTTATTCCTGAAACTATGCAAGAGGCAAAGAAATGTATGAAGTAAAAAAGGCATTAAAGTTGAAGATGTTAAGAATTTACCACCCATCCAAAAAAATACATGGTCTCAAAACAATAACACCACAGGTGGTGGAGGTAAATTCTCTTTTAAAGTTTGATGAAGGTCACATCCCTTACAGTAAACATCCTAGTCAATACTTATATGAGTTTGATAATTATATTAGAAAGCAAGACTATTTCAACTCCTATGTCAGGAAATGATTGAAGCAAAACTCTAATATGATTGCTCGCTTAAGTGACTTGTTATTTAGAATCACCAATGATATAAGAGGTGTAGGTAAATATGCTTTTACGGTTCAAACTCAACTAGAACAAGTTGCTAAATCCCAAAGTGAGCTACTTCATAAAATGACTAATGATATTAATGATCATGTTGTTAGAGTAATGACTAGAGGCGAAACAATGACTCAAGATCCACTATATCCACAAGGTCATCCTAAAAGAACTGAACAATATTAACAAAGAATTAATATTGATGCGCCTAGCCCTTCTAGGAAGAAAAAAAAAGAAAAATGATAGGACGTTGCATACTTCTAGTGAACCTGAAGTAGAAAAACCTTCTAATGATGTTAATGATATTTCTATCTGTGACGCTGAAACTCAATCTAGTAGTGAGCATTCACCTAGTGATAATGAAAATGATAATGATGATTCTCATGTAGATGCTCAACCTGACAATCATAAAGAACGAGATAATGATGTAGAGGTAGAACGTGTTGTCGATCTTGATAACCCACAACCTAAGAATAAACGTTATGATAAAAGAGATTTTGTTGCTAGAAAGCATGTCAAAGAAAGATAGACATTGGTTCAAAAACCCATGCCTTATCCACCTAAACCAACTAAGAAAAAAGATGATGAAGAATTTGAACGCTTTGCTTAAATGCTTATGCCAGCTTTTTTGCGTACCCATCTAACTGATTTTAAAGATGACCCCTTATGCAAAGTACATGAAAGACATTGTCACTAATAAAATAAAAATACCTGAAGCTGAAATCTCTACCATGATTGCTAATTATTATTTTAAGGATGGAGTACCTAAAAACTAGGAGATCCACGAATACCAACTATACCATGTTCCATCAAAAGTAACTATGTGAGAACTGCTTTATGTGATCTAGGAGCTAGTGTTAGTGTTATGCCTTTCTCCTTATACAAAAGACTTGACTTGAATAAACTCAAACCTACTGAAATTTCATTACAAATGGCTGAAAAATCAACTGCCATACCTACTGGTATTTGTGAGGATGTACCCGTTGTTGTTGCAAATGTTACTATCTTGACAGACTTTGCTATACTTGATATGCCTGAGAACGACAACATGTCGATTATTCTTGGTAGACCTTTCTTAAATACTATAGGGGCTGTTATTGATTGCAACGAAATCAAGGTCACTTTTCATGTCAATGGTAAAGAACATGTTGGGGAACGTTGCATGGGAACCAAAAATTTCCTACGCACACGCAATACCTATCCATGGTGATGATCATCTACGAGAGGGGAGAGTGAATCTACATACCGTTGTAGATCGCTAAGCGGAAGCATATATAATGCGGTTGATGTAGTGGAACATCTTTGCGATTGAAATCGCAGCCCGTCCCGTGATCTCATCACAATCCGTCCCACGATCCCATCACGATCCATCCCGATCTAATGCCGAATGGACGGCACCTCCGCGTTCAGTACACGTACAACTCGATGACGACCCCCGCCTTCTCGATTCAGCAAGAGAGATAGGGAAGTAGATGAGTTCTCCAGCAGCGCGATGGCGCACCGGTGATGGTGGTGATCTATTCCTGCAGGGCTTCGCCTAAGCACCGCAGAGATCCAATCTAGAGGAAGAACTACAAACTAGAGGAGAGGGTAGCACGTGGCTGAAATTGTGTGTCTCAAAATCCAGCAATACCTCTAGTATATATAGGAGGGAGGGAGGGGAGGAGGCAGCCTCAAACCCTCAAGGTTTGGCCTAAATTGGAGGTGGAGGAGTCCTACACCAATCCTACTAGGAGTAGGATTCCTCCTTTCCACTTGGAAACCCTTTCCACCTTTTCCACCTTTGGGTTTTTGCCTCTCAAACCTCATGGGCCTTAGTGGGAGATTATGTCAGCCCACTAGGGGCTGGTTTGTATCCTCCCACAGGATATAAGGCCCCTCGGGGCGTGACACCCCTCCCGATGGTCCCCGGTACCCTCCTGGCACTCTTGGTACACTACCGATGAGCCCGAAACTTTTCCGGTGACCAAAACAAGACTTCCTATATATCAATCTTTACCTCTAGACCATTCCGGAGCTCCTCGTGACATCCAGAATCTCATCCAGGACTCCGAACAACTTTAGGTTACCAACACCTATAACTCAACTATGCCGAAATGTCACCGAACCTTAAGTGTGCAGACCCTGCGGGTTCGAGAACTATGCACACATGACATGAAACATTCTCCGGTCAGTAACCAATAGCGGGACCTGGATGTCCATAGTGGATTCTACATATTCTACGAAGATCACTATCGGTTGAACCTCTGTGTCAAGGACTCAGTTAATCATTATGTTGTTCCCTTTGTCTTTTGGTATGTTACTTGCCCGATATTCGATGAAGGGTATCTCCATACCCAGTTCAATCTCGTTACTGACAAGTCTCTTTACTCGTTCTATAATACAAGATGTCGTAACTAACTCCTTAGTTACATTGCTTGCAAGGCTTGTTGTGATGTTATATTACCGAGTGGTCCCCGAGTTACCTTTCTGTCACATGGAGTGACAAATCCCACTCTTGATCCATGCCAAACCAACAGACACCTTTGGAGATACCTGTAGAGCACATTTATAGTCACCCAGTAACGTTGCGACGTTTGATACACACAAGGTATTCCTCCAGTGTCCGGGAGTTGCATGATCTCATGGTCATAGGAATAGATATATTGACATGCATAAAAACAGTAGCAATAAACTGACACAATCATATGCTACATTTATATTTTGGGTCTTGTCCATCACATCATTCTCCTAATGATGTGATCCCGTTATCAAGTGACAACACTTGCCTATGGCCAGGAAACCTTGACCATCTTTGATCAACGAGCTAGTCAACTAGAGGCTCACTTGGGACAGTGTGTTGTCTATGTATCCACACATGTATTTGAGTTTCCAATAAATACAATTCTAGCATGGATAATAAACGATTATCATGAACAAGGAAATATAATAATAACCAATTTATTATTGCCTCTAGGGCATATTTCCAACAGTCTCCCACTTGCACTAGAGTAAATAATGTAGTTCACATCACTGTGTGATTGTAATGAATCTAACACCCATATAGTTCTGGGGTTCGATCATGTCTTGCTTGTGAGAGAGGTTTTTAGTCAACGGATGTTCAGATCCGTGTGTGCTTTACAAATCCCTATGTCATCCTATAGATGCTGCTACTACGTGCCATTTGGAACTATTCCAAATGACTGCTCCACTATACGAATCCGGTTTACTACTCAGAGTTATTCGGATTAGTGTCGAAGCTTGCATCGACGTAACCCATTACAATGATCTCTTTAATCACCTCCATAATTACTGAGGATAATTTTGACTGCTGTTCAGTGATTCAATCTTGGATCACTCTTTGTACCCCTTGACAGACTCATGGCAAGGCACACATCAGGCGCGGTACACAACATGGCATACTTTAGAGCCTATGGCTAAGGCATAGGGGACGACCTTCGTCCATTCTCTTTCTTCTGCCATGGTCGGGCTTTGAGTCTTACTCAAATTCACACCTTACAACACAACCAAGAACTCCTTCTATGCTGATCTATTCTGAAATCCTTTAAAACCTTGTCAAGGCATGCATTTCATTGAAAGTTCTATTTAGCGTTTTGATCTATCTCTATAGATCTTGATGCTCAATGTTCAAGTAGCTCTATCCAGGTTTTCCTTTGAAAACTCCTTTCAAACAACTCTTTATGCTTTTTAGAAATTCTACATTACTTCCGATCAACAATATGTCAACCACATATACTTACCAGAAATTCTGTAGTGCTCCCACTCACTTCTTTGGAAAACAAGTTTCTCATAAAGCTTGTATAAACCCAAAAGCTTTGATCATCTCATCAAAGCGTATATTCCAACTCCAAGATGCTTGCACCAGTCCATAGAAGGATCGCTGGAGCTTGCATACTTGTTAGAATCCTTAGGATCGACAAAACCTTATGGTTGTATCACATACAACCTTTCCTCAAGGAAACCGTCGAGGAAACAATGTTGTGATATCCTATGTGCAATATTTCATAAATAATGCAGCAACTGCTAACATAATTCCAACAGACTTTTAGCATCACTACGAGTGAGAAAGTCTCATCATAGTCAACTCTTTGAACTTGTCGACAACATCTTTGCAACAAGTCGAGCTGTTCTTAATAGTGACTTTTCACCATCATTGTCTGTCTTCCTTTTAAAGATCCATCTGTACTTAATAGTCTTACGACCATCAAGTAGTTCTTCCAAAGTCTACACTTTGTTCTTATACACGGATCCTCTCTCGGATTTCATGGCCTCCGGCCATTTGCCGGAATCCGGGCCCACCATCGCTTCTCCATAGCTCGTAGGTTCATTGTTGTTCAACAACATGACCTCCAAGACATGGTTACCGTACCACTGTGTAGCAGTACGCGACTGATAGCCCACAAGTGTAGGTGATCGCAACAGTTTTCGAGGGTAGAGTATTCAAACCAAATTTATTGATTCGACTCAAGGGGAAGCGAAAGAATATTCTCAAGTATTAGCAGCTGAGTTGTCAATTCAACCACACCTAAAAGATTAGTGTCTGCAAGCAAAGTATCGGTAGCAAAGTGGTATGATAGCAACAGTGCCAGAAAACGGTCTGTTCACGGCAGACTATTCCTAACTTGTTGTATCAATGGCGCCAGAAAAAGATCTTGACCAGGTATCAGCAAAGTAGCAAGTAACAACAGTAGTGATTGGAGTAGCAACTAACAGCAGTAGCGACAACAGTAGCAAGTAACAGCAGTCGTGACAACAGTAGCAGCAAAGTAACGTAGCAAGGACCAGTAGTAGAAGACTCGTAGGCATTGGATCGGTGATGGATGATTATGCCGGATGTGATTCATCATGTAACAGCTATAACACGGAGAGATAAGTAACTAGCTTCCGTTCGTCAATCTAATGTAGGCATGTATTCCGTATGTAGTCATACGTGCTTAGGGAAAAGAACTTGCATGGCATCTATTGTTCATCCCTTCCGTGGCAGCGGGGTCCTAATGGAAACTACGGGATATTAAGGTTCTCCTTTTAATAAAGAATCGGACCAACGCATTAACACTTGGTGAATACATGAACTCCTCATACTATGGTCATCTCCGGGAGTGATTCCGGCTATTGTCACTCCAGGGTTGCCGGGTCATAACACATAGTAGGTGACTGCAACTTGCAAGATAGGATCTAAAACACACATATATTGGCGACAACATAATAGGTTCAGATCTGAAATCATGGCACTCGGGCCCTAGTGACAAGCATTAAGCATGGCAAAGTAGTAGCAACATCAATCTGAGAACATAGTGGATACTAGGGATCAATCCCCATCAAAACTAACTCGATTACGTGATAGATCTCATCCAACTCATCACCGTCCAGCAAGCCTACGATGAGATTACTCACAAACGGTGAAAAGCATCATGGAATTGGCGATGGAGGAAGGTTGATGATGACGATGGCGGCGATTTCCCCTCTCCGGAGCCCAGAACGGACTCCAGATCTGCCCTCCAGACGAAGAACAGGAGGTGGCGGCGCCTCCGTATCGTAAAATGCGATGAATCCTTCTCTCTAATTTTTTTCCAGGCGGAACAAAATATATAGAGCTGAGTTTGGAGGCGGTGGAGCCTCATGGGCCCCATAAGCCTGGTTGGTGCGGCCTGGGGGGTAGTCGCGCCGTTTGGGCTTGTGGCCCACTGGCTCACCCCCTCCGGTGGATCTTTGCGTAGGTATTTTTCATTGATTCCTGAAAAATTCTCCGTAAATTTTCAGGTCATTCCGAGAACTTTTATTTCCGCACAAAAACAACACCATGGCAATTATGCTGAAAACAGCGTTAGTCTGGGTTAGTTCCAGTCAAATAATGCAAATTAGAGTCCAAAACAAGGGTAAAAGAGTTCGGAAAAGTAGATACGACGGAGATGTCTCAACTCCCCCAAGCTTAAAGCCTTGCTTGTCCTCAAGCAATTCAATTGACAAACTTAAAGAGACAAAATAAAAAACTTTGACAAACTCTGTTTGATCTTGTTGTTGCAACTATGTCTAACTCATAACCAGAATTTCAGCAAGATCACAAGCAAACCACATAAGCAAATGACATCTAGGTCTGACGGTAAACTCATATCAATGGCATAATCAACTAGCGAGCAAATAATAATAAGTCTCAAACGTCAACACTTCAATCAAAACAATCATGAAGCAGTACGAACATATGGTATCTCGCTAGCTCTTTCTGAGACCGCAAAATATAAATGCAGAGCACCTTCAAAGACCAAGGGCCGACTAAACATTGTAATTCATGGCAAAGAAGATCCAGGCACAGTCATACTCAACACAGTTAAAAGCAAAGCATAAAAATGACAGAGGTGCTCTCCAATTGGTGCTTTCTAAAAGAGGAGGATGACTCCACAGGAACATAAATAGACAGGCCCTTCGCAGAGGGAAGCATTGATTTGTAGAGGTGCCAGAGCTCAAGCTTTTAAAATAGAGATAATAATTTTGGGTGGCATGCTCTCATTGTCAACGCAATGACTAAGAGTTCTCAACATCTTCCACGCTACACATGCTATAGGCGGTTCCCAAACAGAAAAGTAAAGTTTTGACTCCCCCACCACCAATCAATCACACTCCACAGCTAGCCGAATCCTCGGGTACCGTTCATACCAACATCAATCCTGGGGGAGTTTTGTTTGCATTTATCTTTTCGATTTGAGCATGGAACTGGGAATTCCAATTACCGGCCCCTTTCTCGTGAATGACAGTGAATAAACACATATCGAGGATAATACGCCTAGCATGGAAGATACTGATAGCCCACTGTCACCACATGTTGGGTAACGTAGCATAAATTCAAAATTTTCGTACGCATATTCAGATCTTCCTATGGAGAGACCAGTAACGAGAGAGGGGTAAGAGCATCTTCATACCTTTGAAGATCGCTAAGCGGAAGCGTTGCTAGAACACGGTTGATGGAGTCGTACTCGCAGCGATTCCGATCTAGTGCCGAACTACGGCACCTCCGCGTTCAACACACGTGCAGCCCGGTGATGTCTCCCGCACCTTGATCCAGCAAGGAGGAGGGAGAGGTTGGGGAAGAACTCCAGCAGCACGACGGCGTGGTGTCGATGGAGAGACGAGGTCTCCCGGCAGGGCTTAGCCAAGCACCGACAGAGAGGAGGAGGAAGAAGGGCAAGGCTGCGCCGAGAGAGAGGCAAAAGTCTGATTTCCAATGGCCAAAAGTGCCCACTATATATAGGGGGAGGGAGGGGCTACGCCCCCTTGAGGGTTTCCCTCTCCTGGGGGGGGGGGGGGCAGCCCTAGATGGGGGCTGGTGCGGCGGCCAAGGGGGGGAGGAGGGGTGTGGCGCACCCATGGTGGGCCTTAGGCTCACCTAGCTTAGGGTTTGCCCCCCTTTTCTCTATCCCACGCATTGGGCTGAGTGGGGAGGCACACCATCCCACCGAGGGGCTGGTTCCCTTCCCCACTTGGCCCATCTTACCTCCCGGGGTCGTTGCCCCCTTCGGTGGACCCCCGGGGCCACCTCCGGTGGTCCCCGTGGTCCCGGTACGTTACCGGTGATGCCCGAAACACTTCCGGTGTCCGAAACCATCCGTCCTATATATCAATCTTTACCTCCAGACCATTTTGGAGCTCCTCGTGACGTCCGGGATCTCATCCGGGACTCCGAACAACTTTCGGTAACCTCGTATAACAATTCCCTATAACCCTAGCTTCACCGAACCTAAAGTGTGTAGACCCTACGGGTTCGGGAGACAGGCAGACATGACCGAGACACCTCTCCGGCCAATAACCATCAGCGGGGTCTGGATACCCATGGTGGCTCCCACTTGCTCCACGATGATCTCATCGGATGAACCACGATGTCAAGGATTCAGTTAATCCCGTATACGATTCCCTTTGTCTGTCGGTATAGAACTTGCCCGAGATTCGATCGTGGGTATACCTATACCTTGTTCAATCTCATTACCGGTAAGTCTCTTTACTCGTTGCGTAGCACGTCATCATGTGACTAAATCCTTAGTCACACTGAGCTCATGATGATGTTCTACCGAGTGGGCCCAGAGATACCTCTCCGTCACACGGAGTGACAAATCCCGATCTCGACTCGTACCAACCCAACAGACACTTTCGGAGGTACCCGTAGTGCACCTTTATAGTCACCCAGTTACGTTGTGACGTTTGATACACCCAAAGCACTCCTACGGTATCCGGAAGTTGCACAATCTCACGGTCGAAGGAAAAGATACTTGACATTAGAAAAGCTTTAGCATACGAACACTATGATCTAGTGCTATGCTTAGGATTGGGTCTTGTCCATCACATCATTCTCCTAATGATGTGATCCCATTATCAATGACATCTAATGCCCATGATCTGGAAACCATGATCATCTATTGACTAACGAGCTAGCCAACTAGAGGCTTGCTAGGGACACTTTGTGATCTATTTATTCACACATGTATTACTGTTTCCTGTTAATACAATTATAGCATGAACAGTAGACGATTATCATGAACAAGAAAATATGATAATAACCATTTTATTATTGCCTCTAGGGCATATTTCCAACACCACATGAGCGGTTCGGGCATGCAAAACAGATTATTTCTTGAAGGTTTAGAGAGTGGCACATGCAAATTTACTTGGAACGGCAGGTAGATACCGCACATAGGTAGGTATGGTGGACTCATAGGGCACAACTTTGGGTTTATGGGAGTGGATGCACAAGCAGTATTCCCGCTTAGTACAAGTGAAGGCTAGCAAAATACTGGGAAGCGACCAACTAGAGAGCGACAAGAGTCATCAAAATGCATTGAGATTAACTAACATTGAGTGCAAGCATGAGTAGGACATAAATCACCGTGAACATGAACATCGTAGAGGCTATGTTGATTTTGTTTCAACTACATGTGTGAACATGCGCTAAGTCAAGCCACTTGAATCATTCAAAGGAGGATACCATCCTATCATACTACATCATAGTCATCTTAAAATTCATGTGGGCATCCAAGACAAACCATTATAAGCTCCTAGTTAAGCAAGCATGGCATAAGAAACTATGACCTCCAAATTGTCATTGCAAACATGTTTCCCTCACAACAAAGCTGAATCAGGCATGATGAGCTAGTCATATTTACAAAAACAAAATAGATCGAGTTCATACCAGCTTTTCCAGGCTCAGTCACTTCATAATATACCGTCATTATTGCCTTTCACTTGCACAACTGAACGATGTGAACAATAATAAGCGTGCTCGTGCATTGGACTAAAGCTGGAATCTGCAGGCAAACACAAAGGAGAACACAAAGTAATATGGCTCTATGACAGCTAAACAGGTATGCATGCAAGAGCCACTAAACATTGTAACCATGGTCTTCTACCTTGACCCAAAGAAAAAGAAAACTATTTACACGGGAAAGCTCCCAACAAGCAAAAGAAGAAAAATAAAATCTTTTGGGTTTTTCTCAAACTAGACAAACACACGAAAAGAAAACGAGAAAAAGAAAATAAACTAGCATGGATGATACAGTGGCAAAGTGTGAACACCGATGAACAACGTGAAAGCATAAGCAAGAATGTAAAGTCGGTGAGAAACACGTACTCTCCCAAGCTTAGGCTTTTGGCCTAGGTTGGTCTACTCCCAAGGAGGGAAATAAAAAGCTCCGGGGTATTCCGGAGTGGACTGAGGATGCCACTGCTGTGTGAGATCCTCTAGCTCCCACTGATAAACCGGCGTCTGGTACTCGACTAGTGGCTCAGGCACGGGCACCTGTAGTTGGGCTAAGCCCCAATATGCATAGATGTCCGAGTGCATAATAATGTACCTGCCTGCATGAAGATTGAACAAAGAAGGAGTAGGCAAAGTAATTGTCTCACGAGTACCCTAAATAAATACCAGGTTATAAATCATCCTCTATTTATATCTCTATCAAGAAAGTCATGGCGAACTATCTATCGTAATCTAGATATCTCTCGGGAAGAAGAACCTCTTCTTCCTCCTCCAGTCTAATGGGTATATCAAAGTGTCTCGCAAGACGGGTAGCATAGATACCTCCATAGACAACACCTTTAGAATGGTTCATGTTCAACCGTTGAGCTACTATGGCGCCCAAGCTATAAGTTTTATCATTATAAAGGGCTTCGCGCAAGACCGCAAGATCTGGGGAACTAAGTGACCCAGCTTTCCCACGGCCAATCAAACATTTTCCCACAAATAGTGAGAAGTACCGAAGCACGGGAAAATGAATGCTAGCACCTCTAGCGCAAGACACTCCTCTCCTACATCAATTGTATTGATGAAAGCTTCCAAGCCCCGTAGACGAGGTTCATGAATATCCCCAACGTAAGGTAATTTGCAAACATTGCAAAAATCCTGGAGTGACATGCGCTGGGGGATATCATAAAGTTTAAACTCAATTGTAGGAGGATTCTTCCTGGATAGAAGTTAAAGCTTTGTACGAAGATATTAGTGAGGAGGAGGTATTGCGGACACTTATCTTCAACGAAGGCGGTAAGGCCTGCGTTTTACACCAAGTGATAAAAGTCCTCATAAATTCCAGTGGTGCGTAGGAACACGTCGCTTGGCCACTCGCACGCTCGAACTTCTACGACTCGAGGGACCAGATACTTGGGCTTCTTCTCACTCCCATCATCCTTGGGGTCACGGCTTGACGAGCCTCTTAAGAACCTCCTCATCTTTCCTTTCCCTATCTCTGAAAATTTCTGAAATTTTTAGTGATTCTAAGGAAAAGTGAATAAGTCCCAACTAAACTCATAGCAACTACTTCCACAAGTGCCTAGAGGCCATATTACATATCTAAACTACTTGGGACCAGCTAAAATTAGCATGCAAAGCTCAAGAACATGGTCACCAAGGCAGCAAAAATACGCGGAGTATAAGGCACTAGAGCAAAAACTAATTGGACCAATGGAGGAGTCACTTACCAAGGAGCAATTTCCCCAAAACAGTTCGGAGAATGATGCTTTGAGCAAAGAGATCGAAAATCCCAGCAAGAGGACCAAGAACACGGGTTTGAGCTGCGAAACGATTTTTTCTGGAGGTAGGAGAACCAGATGAGAGTAAGAATGAGTGGAGGGGGTTCCTGTGAGCCCCACAAGCCTGGGTGGCGTGGCCAAGGGGGTGCCCGCGCCATTAGGGCTTGTGGCCCACTGGTGCAGCCCCCCAGACAAGCTCTTTGTCTCAGAATTTTTCAAAAAATCCAAAAGAATCATACTTGATTTTCAGGACATTCAGAGAACTTTTATTTTCGTGGTACTTTTCTACCGGACACTAAAACAGAAAACAGGGAAAACTAAACTAAATCTATCATTTTTCTTCTAAGCAACCGAAGGTGAAAGCTTGGAGCAAAGGTTTGTGACTCCTCGATTCATTCATCTCATGGTCATCGAAAGAAATCCGTCAATTAGGTTGATCAAGTCTCCTCGACAAACTTTCTCGAATCGCAAAAGAGAACCGAGAATTTTCGAATAGTCACTAGGTCACCTCAATGGGGATGTGTATCTCCCCAACAAGGAAATCATACTTCATCTTAACAGGAGGAATAGGGCATTCAAAGCTCCCAATAAGAATCATTGAAGTTTTTTTGATAGCATTGATGCAATGTACTCGATATTGTTTCTTCGTAAAGTGCACCGCATGCTCATTACCGTTGACATGGAAAGTGACATTGCCTTTGTTGCAATCTATAACAGCCCCTGCAGTGTTTAAAAAGGGTCTTCTGAGGATGACCGCCATGGCATCATCCTCAGGAATATCCAAGATAACAAAGTCTGTTAAGATAGTAACATTGGCAACCACAACAGGCACATCCTCGCAAATGCCGAAAAGGAAAGCAGTTGATTTGTCGGCCATTTGCAGAGAGATTTTAGTGGGTGTCAACTTATCTAGTTTAAGTCTACGATAAAGAGAGAGAGGCATAACACTAACACCGGCTCCAATATCGCATAAAGCAGTTCTAACGTAGTTGCCTTTAATGGAGCAAGGTATAGTGGGCACACCGTGATCACCTAGTTTCTTGGGAGTTCCACCCTTGAAGGTATAATTAGCAAGCATGGTGAAAATCTCAACCGCAGGTATCCTCCTCTTATTAGTCACAATATCCTTCATGTACTTAGCATACGGAGACATCTTGAGCATATCCGTCAAACGGATTTGCAGAAAGACAGGTCTGATCATTTCAACGAATCGCTCAAAATCCTCATCATCCTTTTTCTTCGATGGTTTGGGAGGAAAGGGCATAGGTTTCTGAACCCATGGCTCCCTTTCTTTACCATGCTTCCTAACAGCGAAGTCATTCTTATCATATCTCTTAGTCTTAGGCTATGTGTTATCAAGATCAACAGGTTCAATCTCCACATCCTTATCATTGCTAGGTTGAGCATCATCATGAACATCCCTATTGATATTATCATTAGGCTCATGTTCATCACCATATTGTGTTTCAACATCAGAGACAGAGACATCGTTTGGACTCTCAGGTGTAGCAGCAACAGGGTTGCTAGCGTGCAAGTTCCTATCATATTTCTTCTTCTTTCTAGGATGACTAGGTGCATCAGTGCTAACTCCTTGAGAATGTTGTTCAATTCTCTTTGGATGACCCTCAGGATACAAAGGTTCCTGGGTCATTCTACCGCCTCTAGTAACGACTCTGACAGAATTGTCATTCAACTCATTGAGCAACTCATTTTGAGCTTAAGTACTTGTTCTACCTGAGTGGTAACCATAGAGGCATGTTTACTCAGAAGCTTAAGATCATTGACATTTCTGTCCATACAAGCACTTAAATGACTAAGCATATGAGCGTTCTGTTCCAATTGTCTGCTAACATAATCATTGAAAATTTGTTGTTTGGCAACGAAGTTATCAAATTCATCCATGCATAAGCTAGCAGGTTTATCAAAAGGAATATCACTCTCATCAAACCTACGCAGAGAATTTACTTCTACTACCTGTATCGGGTTATCAAGACCATGGATCTCTTTGATAGGTGGTAGATTTTTGACATCTTCAAATTTAATGCCTTTCTCTCGCATAGATTTCTTGGCTTCTTGCATATCTTCAGGACTGAGGAATATAATACCTCTTTTCTTCGGAGTTGGCTTAGGAGGTGGTTCGGGAATAGTCCAAGCATTCTCATTGCACAAGATGTTATTTAGTAGAATCTCAGCTTGTTCTATGGTTCGTTCCCTAAAAACACAACCGGCACAACTATCTAAGTGGTCTTTGGAAGCATCGGTAAGTCCATTATATAAGATATCAAGTATTTCATTCTTCTCAAGAGGGTGATCAGGCAAAGCATTCAGTAGCTGGATGAGCCTCCCCCAAGCTTGTGGGAGACTCTCTTCTTCAGCTTGAGCAAAGTTGTATATTTCCTGCAAGGCAGCTTGCTTCTTATGGGCAGGTAAATATTTTTCAAACAAGTACTAGACCATATCCCGGGGGCTATGCACACAACCAGGAGCAAGAGAAGTGAACCAAGTCTTAGCATCATCCTTTAGCGAGAAAGGAAACAACTTGAGGATATAGTAGTGGCGGATCTTTTCCTCGCTAGTGAATAGGGTGTCTATATCATGCAGTTTGGTAAGATGGGCTACAACTGTTTCAGACTCATAACCGTGAAAAGGATCAGATTTGACAAGAGTGATTAACTCAGGGTCGACACAGAATTCATAGTCCTTATCGGTCACAAAGATAGGCAAAGTAGCAGACTTCGGGTCGTATTTCATCCTAGCGTTCAGAGATTTTTGTTTCCACTTGAGCAGTAGTTTCTCAACATCATAGCTATCCTTACACGCAAGAAAGTCCTCAGCTATCTCTCCATCCATAACATAACGTTCAGGCATAACAGGCAATTCATGCAAAGTAGCAGGTTCTACTTCAATAGTATCAACAGTTTCAGAAGTACAATCACATCTAGCAGCAACTCTAGCAATTTTTGCATCAAGGAATGCACCTAGTGGCAAAGCAGTATCAGGCATAGCATCATCAGGCAAAGCAGTATCAAGCATAGCATCATCAAGCAAAATAGTATCAAGCATAGCATCATCAGGCAAAGTAGTATCAAGCATAGCATCATCAGGCAAATCAGTATCAAGCATAGCATCATCATAAGCATCATGGGCAGCAGAAGTAGCATCATCAAGCACAGGCGACATATCAAGATTTCAAGCAGGAGGCGATGTCGCAAACTTACTCATAACTGAAGGTGAATCAAGTGTAGATCTAGATGGCAGTTCCTTACCCGTCCTCGTAGTGGAAGGCAAGATTTCAGTTCTTGGATCTTTCGGATTCCTCATAGTGACCAGCAGACGTCAATCCCAAGTGACTCAGAGAATATAGCTGTGCTTCCCCGGCAACGGCGCGAGAAAATAGTCTTGATAACCCACAAGTGTAGGGGATCGCAACAATTTTCGAGGGTAGAGTATTCAACCTAAATTATTGATTCGACTCAAGGGGAAGCGTAAGAATATTCTCAAGCATTAGCAGCTGAGTTGTCAATTCAACCACACCTGAAAGATTATTGTCTGCAAGCAAAGTATCAGTAGCAAAGTGGTATGATAGCAACGGTGCCAGAAAAAGGTCTGTTGACGGCAGACTATTCCTGACTTTTTGAATCAATTGCGCCAGAAAAAGGTCTTGAGCAGGTAACAGAAAAGTAGCAAGTAACAGCAGTTGTGAAAGCAGTACGAAGTAAGAGCAGTAGCGACAGTAGTAGCAAGTAACACGAGTAGTGACATCAGTAGCAGCAATGTAACGTAGCAAGGACCAGTAGTAAAAGACTCGTAGGCATTGGATCGGTGATGGATGATTATGCCAGATGTGATTCATCATGTAACAACTATAACACGGAGAGATAAGTAACTAGCTCTAGTTCATCAATCTAACGTAGGCATGTATTCCGTATGTAGTCATACGTGCTTAGGGAAAAGAACTTGCATGACATCTATTGTCCATCCCTCCCGTGGCAGCGGGGTCCTAATGGAAACTACGGGATATTAAGGTTCTCCTTTTAATAAAGAACCGGACCAACGCATTAACACTTGGTGAATACATGAACTCCTCATACTATGGTCATCTCCGAGAGTGGTTCCGGCTATTGTCACTCTAGGGTTGCCGGGTCATAACGCATAGTAGGTGACTACAACTTGCAAGATAGGATCTAAAACACACATATATTGGCGACAACATAATAGGTTCAGATCTGAAATCATGGCACTCGGGCCCTAGTGACAAGCATTAAGCATGGCAAAGTAGTAGCAACATCAATCTCAGAACATAGTGGATACTAGGAATCAATCCCCGTCAAAACTAACTCGATTACATGATAGATCTCATCCAACTCATGACCGTCCAGCAAGCCTACGATGAGATTACTCACGAACGGTGAAGATCATCATGGAATTGGCGATGGAGGAAGGTTGATGATGACGATGGCGACGATTTCCCCTCACCGGAGCCCAGAACGGACTCCAGATCTGCCCTCCAGATGAAGAACAGGAGGTGGCGGTGCCGCCGTATCGTAAAACGCGATGAATCCTTCTCTCTGATTTTTTTTCCGGGCGAAACAGAATATATAGAGTTGAGTTTGGAGGCGGTGGATCCTGGGGGCCCCACAAGCCTGGTTGGTGCGGCCTGGGGGGTGGCCGCGTCGTCTGGGCTTGTGGCCCACTGGCTCAACCCTTCTGGTGGATCTTTGCGCAAGTATTTTTCATTAATTCGAGAAAAATTCTCCGTAAATTTTCAGGTCATTCCGAGAACTTTTATTTCTGCACAAAAACAACACCATGGCAGTTCTGCTGAAAACAACGTTAGCCCGGGTTAGTTCCAGTCAAATCATGCAAATTAGAGTCCAAAACAAGGGCAAAAGAGTTCGGAAAAGTAGATACGACAGAGACGTATCAGCGACCTTGAAGACCTACGAGGTATGTAATAACTTGATCCGAAGCTAAATGATCACTATCATCAGTTTCCACTTCAATTGGCATAGGCGCCACAGGAACAACTTCCTGCGCCCTGCTACACACTGGTTGAAGTGACGGTTCAATAACCTCATCAAGTTCCAGCACCCTCCGAATCAATTCTTTTGAGAGAAACTTTTCCTAGAGAAAGGACCTGTTTCTAGAAACAAACACTTTGCTTCCGGATCTGAGATAGGAGGTATACCCAACTGCTTTGGGTGTCCTATGAATATGCATTTATCCGCTTTTGGTTCGAGCTTATCATGCTGAAACTTTTCCACATAAGCATCGCAGCCCCAAACTTTTAAGAAACGACAACTTAGGTTTCTTGAAACCATAGTTCATATGGTATCATCTCAACGGAAATATGTGGTGCCCTATTTAAAGTGAATGCGGTTGTCTCTAATGCATAACCCATAAACGATAGTGGTAATTCGATAAGAGACATCATAGTATGCACCATATCAAATAGGGTGCGGCTATGACGTTCGGACACACCATCACACTATGGTGTTCTAGGTGGCATGAGATGTGAAACAACTTTCACATTTGTCTTAATTGTGTACCAAACTCGCAACTCAGGTATTCATCTCTATGATCATATCGTAGACATGTTACCCTCTTGTCACGACGATCTTCAACTACTCTGAAACTACTTGAACCTTTCAATAATTCAGACGTGTGTTTAATCAAGCAAATACACTAGTATCTACTCAAATCATCTGTGAAGTAAGAACATAACGATATCCACTGCGTGCCTCAACACACATTGGACTGCATACATCCAAATGTATTACTTCCAATAAGTTACTTTCTAGTTCCATTTCACTGGAAAACGAAGCCTTTAGTCATCTTGCTCATGTGGTATGATTTGCATGTCTCAAGTGATTCAAAATCAAGTGAGTCCAAACGATCCATGTGCATGGAGTTTCTTCATGCGTTTATACCAATAGGTATGGTTTGCATGTCTCAAACGTTTCAAAAATGAGTGAGTACAAAGATCCATCAGCATGGAGCTTCTTCATGCATTTTATACCAACATGACTCAAGAGGCAGTGCCACAAGTAAGTGGTACTATCATTACTACTTTGTATCTTTTGGCATCAATATTATGAACATGTGTAGCACTACGATCGAGATTCAATAATCCATTGAAGGTATTTATTCAAGCTAAAAGAATAACCATTATTCTCTTTAAATGAATAATCGTATTGCAATAAACACAATCTAATCATGTTCATGCTCAACGCAAACACCAAATAACAATTATTTAGGTTTAATACTAATCCCGATGGTAGAGGGAGTGTCCGATGTTTGATCACATCAACCTTAGAACTACTTCCAACACACATCGTCACCTCACCCTTGCTAGTATCCATTTAATCCATAGCTATAATTTCGAGTTACTAACACTTAGCAACTAAACCGTTATCTAATACCCTCGTGCTACTAGGAGCACTAGTAAGGTACACATCAATATCAGGTATATTCAATATACTTTTGTCGACTTTGCCAACCTTCTCATCTACCAAGTATCTAGGGTAGTTCCGCCTCAGTGTACGTTCCCCTCATAACAGAAGCACTTAGTATCGGGTTTGGGTTCAACCTTGGGTTTCTTCCCTAGAGCAGCAACTGGTTTGTCGTTTCATGAAGTATCCCTTCTTGCCCTTACCCTTCTTGAAACTACTGGTTTTACTAACCATCAACAATTGATGCTCCTATTTGATTTCTACTTTCGTGATGTCAAACATTGTGAATAGCTTAAGGATCATCATATCTATCCTTGATATGTTATACTTCATCACGAAGCTCTAGTAGCTTGGTGGCAGTGACTTTGGAGAACCATCACTATCTCACCTGGAAGATTAACTCCCAGTCGATTCAAGCGATTGTAGCACTCAGACAATCTGAGCACATGCTCAACGATTTAGCTTTTCTCCCTTACTTTGTAGACAAAGAATCTTGTCGGAGGTCTCATACCTCTCAACAAGGGCACGAGTATGAAATCCCAATTTCATCTCTTGGAACATCTCGCATGTTTCGTGACGTTCAAAACGTCTTCGGTGCCTCAATTCTAAGCCGTTTAAGCATTACACACTGAACTATCATGTAGTCATCAAAAAACATGCATGTCAGATGTTCGCAACATCCACAGACGGCGCTCGAGGTTCAGCACACCGAGCGGTGCATTAAGGACATAAGCCTTCTGCGCAGCAATGAGGACAATCCTCAGTTTACGGACCTAGTCCGCATAATTGCTACTATCATCTTTCAACTAAATTTTCTCTAGGAACATATCAAAAACAGTAGAGCTACAACGCAAGCTACAACATAAATTGCAAAGACCTTTTCACTATGTTCATGATAATTGAGTTTAGCTAATCATATTACTAATAACTCCCACTCAAAAGAGACATACCTCAAGTCATTCGAGTGGCGCATGATCCAAATCCACTAACTCAAGTCCGATCATCACGTGAGTTGAGTATAGATTCAGTGGTGTACATCTCCATGTTGATCATATCAACTATATGATTCATGCTCGACCTTTCGGTCTGTTGTGTTCTGAGGCCATGTCTGTACATGCTAGGCTCGTCAAGTTTAACCCGAGTGTTCCGCGTGTGCAACTTTTTTGCACCCGTTGTATGTGAATGTTGAGTCTATCACACCCGATCATCACATGGTGTCTCGAAACGACGAACTGTCGCAATGGTGCACAGTCGGAGAGAACACAATTTTATCTTGAAATTTTAGTGAGGGATCACCTTATAATGATATCGCCATTCTAAGCAAAATAAGGTGCATAAAAGGATTAACATCACATGCAAATAGTAAGTGACATGATATGGTCATGATCTTATGCTTCTTAACCTCCATCACCAAAGCACCAGCATGATCTTCATCGTCAACGGCGCCACACCATGATCTCCATCATTGTGCCACCATCGAGGTTGTCGTGCTATCTATGCTATTACTACTAAAGCTACTACCTAGCAATATAGTAAATGCATCTGCAAGCACAAACGTTAGTTTAAGGACAACCTATGGCTCATGCCGGTTGTCGTAGCATCGATGTGCAAGTCGATATTTCACTATTACAACATGATCATCTCATACATCCAATATATCATATCATGTCTTTAGCCATATCACATCACATGCATACCCTGCAAAAACAAGTTAGACGTCCTCTAATTTGTTGTTGCATGTTTTACGTGGCTGCTATGGGTATCTAGTATGACCGCATCTTACTTACGCAAAGCCACAACGGTGACATGCAATTTGATATTTAACCTTCTCCAAGGACCGCCTCGGTCAAATCCAATTCAACTAAAGTTGAAGAAACAGACACCCGCCAGTCTTCTTTATGCAAGAAGTTGCATGTTAGTCGATGAAACCGGTCTCTCGTAAGCCTACGAGAAAGTTTGATCCGGGCCACTTCAATCCAACAATACCGCCGAATCGAGAAAAGAATAAGGAGGGCAGCAAATCGAACATCAACGCCCACAAACTCTTTTGTGTTCTACTCGAGATATCTTCTACGCATGAACCTAGCTCATGATGCCACTGTTGGGGAACGTTGCATGGGAAACAAAAAATTTCCTACACACATGCAATACCTATACATGGTGATGATCATCTACTAGAGGGGAGAGTGAATCTACATACCCTTGTAGATTGCTAAGCTGAAGCGTATATAACGCGGTTGATGTAGTGGAACATCTTCACGATTCAAATCGCAGCCCGTCCCACGATCTCATCTCGATCTGTCCCGCTATCCCATCACAATCTATCCCGATCTAGTGCCGAACGGACGGCACCTCCGCGTTCAGCACACGTACAACTCAATGACGACCCCCGCCTTCTCGATTCAGCATGCGAGATGGTGAAGTAGATGAGTTCTCCGGCAGCATGACGGCGCGCCGGTGATGGTGGTGATCTATTCCTACAGGGCTTCGCCTAAGCACCGCAGAAATCCGATCTAGAGGAAGAACTACAAACTAGAGTAGAGGGTAGCACGTGGCTGAAATTGTGTGTCTCAAAAAACCTCAATACCTCTAGTGTATATAGGAGGGAGGGAGGGGAGGATGCAACCTCAAACCCTCAAGGTTTGGCCGAAATTGGAGGTGGAGGAGTCCTACTCCAATCCTACTAGGAGTAGGATTCCTCCTTTCCAGTTGGAAACCCTTTCCACCTTTTCCACCTTTTGGGTTTTTGCCTCTCAAACCTCATGGGCCTTAGTGGGAGCTTATGTCAGCCCACTAGGGGCTGGTTTGTATCCTCCCACAGCCCATAAGGCCCCTCAAGGCGTGACACGCCTCCTGATGGTCCCCGGTATCCTCCCGGCACTACTAGTACACTACTAATGAGTCCAAAACTTTTCCGGTGACCAAAGCAGGACTTCATATATATCAATATTTACCTCCAGACCATTCCGGAGCTCCTCGTGATGTCCAGGATCTCATCTGGGACTCCGAACATATTTCGGTTACCAACACCTATAACTCAACTATACCGAAACGTCACCGAACCTTAAGTGTGCAGACCATGTGGGTTCAAGAACTATGCAGACATGACCTGAGACATTCTCCGGTCAATTACCAATAGCGGGACATAGATGTCCATATTGGCTTGTGCATATTCTACGAAGATCTCTATTGGTTGGACCTCTATGTCAAGTGTTCAGTTAATCCCGTATGTTGTTCCCTTTGTCCTTCGGTATGTTACTTCCCAAGATTCGATCATCGGTATCTCCATACCTAGTTCAATCTCGTTACCGGCAAGTCTCTTTACTCGTTCTGTAGTACAAGATCCCGTAACTAATTCCTTAGTTACATTGCTTGCAAGGCTTGTTGTGATGTTGTATTACCGAGTGGGCCCCGAGATACCTCTCCGTCACACGGAGTGACAAATCCCAGTCTTGATCCATGCCAACCCAACAGACACCTTTGGAGATACCTGTAGAGCACCTTTATAGTCACCCAATAACGTTGCGACGTTTCATACACACAAGGTATTCCTCCGGTGTCCGGGAGTTGCATGATCTCATAGTAATACGAACATATATATTGACATGCAGAAAAACAGTAGCAATAAACTGACACAATCATATGCTACGTTTATAGTTTGGGTCTTGTCCATCACATCATTCTCCTAATGATGTGATCCCGTTATCAAGTGACAACACTTGCCTATGGACAGGAAACCTTGACCATCTTTGATCAACGAGCCAGTCAACTAGAGGCTCACTAGGGACAGTGTGTTATCTATGTATCCACACATGTATTTGATTTTCCAATCAATACAATTCTAGCATGGATAATAAACGATTATCATGAACAAGGAAATATAATAATAACCAATTTATTATTGCCTCTAGGGCATATTTCCAACAGAACATACGGTGCCATTTCCAAGGAAACAATTTCAAGTGAATGGTGTTAATGTTATTGAAAAATCTCCGACTACCACCAATGGAAGTTTTCAACTACCTCTACCTACTGCCAAAAATACATATGAGATGCTTATTGTTGGGGATATGCACATCCCCATTTAGGTAGCTTAGTGTTTTACGAAAATTCTTCGGATTCATGCTAACAGGAAGTGGTTGTTAATAAGACTTGATCAACCGTATTAATAAATCATTTTCAAGAGGCATGAGGTCGATGAATTTAGTAAGCACAACTCTCTATACCCATTTTCTTTTATTGTTATTTTTATTTTAATGCAATAAATGTCATGATTATTGTGTTTTCTGATTTTTTTCATGCAATAAAAAATGCCCAAAAATAAAAGTTCTCCAAATGACCTTAAATTTTCACACGATATTTTTTATGAATATTTGAGAATATCTGGCACTGAAAGGATCACACGGGGGGTGTCCGAGGTGCCCACTAGGCACCAGGGCGCGCCAACCTCACCAGGTGCGGCCACGTCTCTAGTGGGCCCCTCGAGGGCTCCCTCACTTATTCATTCACTTCACTTCCTTGCTTACCTCGAGAAAAAAACTATGTAGCTCTCTCTCTCTCTCTCTGTCGTGTTCTTCCCCTCAAACCTACGGATTTCGATCTGTTTGCTCGAAACTCCGTTTCTAAAACTGTTTAGGGGGATTTCTCCTTGGTATGTAACTCCCCCACTCCTCCAATTAGTTTTTGCTTTAGTGGTTTATCTTAGAAGTAATTAGCTACTCTAGGTGCTGCTGTAGATGAGCTTGCATGTTGAATTATTGAATTTCCAAGGAGTTTGAATGCTTGTTTTAGGCTCTAGGCATCCCTATGAGGAGTTGCTATCATTCTTGTGAAGTTTTGTTAACTTTATTTTGTGACCCAAATTTTTTCATAAATTTGTTCTTGGAAAAATGAACCTCTTCAGGAGGAGATCATACAAGAAGAATGCCAATGGGGTTGTTGGTGAATCATCTGCTGCTGGACTCACCACCTTGCGCTTGACGGAGGTCCGGTCGTGCAAATGGGCATACACTTCCTTCATGGAACAAGCCGGATTCCACCACGAGTTTGTGCAGTTCGTGCCAAATGTGGGGTTGACCAACTTCATCTTGCGGATGCATCTCAGCCGCATCTTGTCTGGGCTAGATGATAAAATCGCAAATTTAAAATGCGGATGTAGATCCATGTGAGCAGTGATACGTCTCCATCGTATCTACTTTTCCTAATGCTTTTGCTCGTGTTTTGGACTCTCATTTGCATGATTCGAATGAAACTAACCCGGATTGACGCGGTTTTCAGCAGAACTACCATGGTGTTGTTTTTGTGCACAAATAAAAGTCCTCTGGATGGAATGAAACTCTTTGGAGATTTATATGGAATAAATTAAAAATACTTGAACCAAGACCCACCAGAGGGGAGGCCCCATACGCCCACTAGGCACCAGGGCACGCCAGACCCCTCGCGCGGCCTAGTGTCTAGTGGGTCCCACAGGGCTGCGCTGGCCCTAATTCCAGCGCTATAAAATCTGATTTTCAGAGAAAAAAATCAAGGAGGAACTTTCATCACGTTTCATGATGCCGACGCCACCTCCTATTCTTCATTGGGAGGCCTAATCTGGAGTCCGTTTGGGGCTCCGAAGAGGGGAATCTTTGGCATTCGTGATCACCAACCCTCCTTCATTGCCAATTCCATGATGCTCTCCACCATGAGTGAGTAATCCCTTCATAGGCTTGCAGGTCGATGAAGAGCTGGAGGTGATTCATCATGTAATCGAGTTAGTTTTGTTAGGGCTTGATCCCTAGTATCCACTATATTCGGAGAATGATGTTGCTATGACTTTTCTATACTTAATGCCTGTCACTAGGGCCCGAGTTCCATGATTTCAGATCTGAACCGTTTATGTTTTCACCATTATATATATATGTTCTTGATCCAATCTTGCAAGTTATATGCACCTACTACGTGTTAGGGTCCGCATACCCCAAAGTCACAATAATTGAGATTATTTCCGGTGATTACCGTAGTATGAGGAGTTCATGTATTCACTATGTGTTAATGCTTTGTTTCGGTCCTCTATTAAAAGTAGGCCTTAATATCCCTTAGTTTCCTTATGAACCCCACTGCCATGGGAGGTTAGGACAAAAGATGGCATGCAAGTTCTTTTCCATAAGCATGTGATACGTCTCTATTGTACCTACTTTTCCAAACTCTTTTGCCCATGGAACTAACCTAGACTGACGTTGTTTTCAGCAGAATTGCCTTGGTGTTATTTTTGTGTAGAAATCAAAGTTCTCCAAACGTCCTGAAAATTTACGGGGACCAGTTTTGGAAAATATGAAAAATATCTACGCCAAGTTCCATCTAAGGGGGTGGGGCAGTGGGCCACAAGCCCTGGCTTCGGCACCACCCCCCTGGTGGCGGTGGGCAGGCTTGTGGGGCCCACACGGCTCTGCCACCCCCAACCTCAGGTCTATAAGTTCACTTTCGTCCCAGAAAAATAAAAAAGAGAAGTTTTCGTCGCATTTGCGATACAGAGCCGCCGCCACCACCTGTTCTTCATTTGGAGGGCAGATCGGGAATCCGTCTTAGGCTCCGGAGAGGGGAAATCGTCGCCATCGTCATCGTCAACCTTCTTCCCTCTCCAGCGTTGGTCCGGTTCTTTATTAAAAGGAGAACCTTAATATCCTGTAGTTTCCTTTTGGACCCCGCTGCCACGGGAGGGATGGACAATAGATGTTATGCAAGTTCTTTTCCCTAAGCACGTATGACGACACACGGAATGCATGCCTACATCACATTGACAAACGGGAGTTAGCCACATATCTCTCCGTGTTATAACTGTTGCATGATGAATACCATCCAAACAAATCACCGACCCATTGCCTTCGAGTTTGTCCTACTTCTGTTGTTACTTGTTTTTGCTCTGCTATTGTTACTACTGTTGCTGCTGCTGTTACTTGTCTTGCTCTGCTGCTATTACTACTGTTGCTACTGCTGTTACTTTTCTTGCTGTGCTGCTGCTACTATTGTTGCTACTGTTGTTACTTGTCTTGCTCTGCTGCTACTGTTGCTACTATTTTCGCTTGCTACTGTTCCTACTTGCTACTGCTGTCACTACTGATGTTCCTTGCCACTGCCGTTACTTGCTACTTTGCTGTTACTACTTTTCTTGCAGATACTAATCTTTCAGGTGTGGTTGAATCTGATAAATTCAGCTGCTAATTCTCGGCAGTATTCTCTCACCTCCTATCTGGCGAATCAACAAATTTGGGTCGAATACTCTACCCTGGAAAACTGCTACTATCCCACGCGCTGGTGGGCCGTCAACAACATTCTTCTAGTTTCGATTGCCGGAGAGTGCTAGCAGCATTCTTCTAGTGCCGTTGCAAGGGGAAGAACAGTTGACATCATCACGTATGACTATTTACGAAATACATGCCTACATTATATCGATGAGCGGGAGCTAGTTCTGTGTCGTCCTATGTTATGCCTCATATATGATGAATATCATGCAGCAATATCACCGATCCAGTGCCTGCAAGTTTTCCACATATTGTACTAGCTAAGTTACTACTCTTGCTACTTCAGCTACAACTGCTACAAAACTGCTATCACTGTTACCATTACTGCTACTATTCTTGCCGTTGCTGCTGCTACTATTACCACTCCTATCAAAACTATCATATTACCGTGCCAATGAGCATTGTGCCAGAGATACTAAATCTCCAAGTGTGGTTGAATTGACAATTCAGCTACTAATACCTGCAAATACCAACAAAGCTAACGGCTGGCACACTAGCCAACCTTAAAAAATAATTGCCATAGTTCACAGTTGCACGGCCGAGCCCTCCCTACTCCAGTCTGTCTTGGTCGAACATCTCCTTTTGGCAATTCGTGAACCAACTCTTTCTTTTCGGGGACATGTTTATCAAGTCCACACTCATGATCGCAAGATCCATCTCTTTTGCTTTGGTGTCGGCAATGGTGGCCTTGATTGCGAGCTTCTTTGCTTGGCCGGCCTCCTATGGCTGTAGGAATATACCGAGCCTACTTCTGGGGCATCCCATCCGACGACTGCCCAACCACAGGCGTGACGTTGAGGTCGATGATGGGCGGTATGAAGGGGGTGGTCGACACGATCTCATTGTCGTCCGGTGCCGTCGAGAATCTAGTCTGGCCGTGCAGCTGCAATGTGGAGAACCCAAGAGTCTCTGGGGTTACGGGGCAGGAGGAGGACTGGCAATGCAAAGGCCAAATGACCGACAAGCATGTGCTCGCCTTGGCCATTGTGGCAGCGGAGAGAATGGCCGATGGCGGTCGGTAGTACCCAACCATCATGAGGGTGTTCATCGTAGTTGCTTGCGTGGCCTTGGCGACGGGCTCCTCATTCTTATCGACGTCGGCCTTTTACTGAACGACTTTCTTCTTGGTCGCGTCCTAGTGACGTACTCGGACTCGACCTTCTTATCCTTTGTGGCATCCCACCGTCCCCTCCGTTTGTCCAATTCGTGGTCCAGGTGCACCAGCTTCTCCGACATGAGCTTCGACCGCAGCTTCTTCATGCCCTTCTTCGTGGCGGCAGCGGCCAGGTCGTCGAGCTTCTTCAAGGGCATGGTGAAGGAATGGGAGGGGGCATGGGAGAGTTTTGGGGGAGGAGGGAAAATGGGGGCGCCTGTGTCCCAGACGGGCGAGCCAGTGGAGGACAAGGGCGCGTGTCTCACCCATTCGCGTGTTGTCTATTTCAACGCATATTAAGCCCGAATTTGGGCCAGGAATGGTACGAAAGCGGACAAAAAATATACAAATGTCCGTTTTCTCCCATGCGTTGGGTTGGGTTTTCTGTCCGTTTACTCAAACACACGTGATATGATCATTTGGGTCATGCGTTGGAATTGTCCTTAGTGTGGCGCACGGTGTTATGTGACATTTAATGTGAGTCCTCCTATCACCATAGCCACTTTATATGGGACCTGGTTAAACAAGATAGAGCCTAAATTAGCAACGTATATTCCAGTTGGAGTGTGTGCATTACTTTGTCCATATGAAACTATCGAAATGACGTGATTTTTAATAGACAAAACATCATAAATTTTTTGCAGGTCAGGGCAACTGGTTGGATCTGTACGTGGTCGTTACTCAGTTGTACGAAACCCACGAGCATATGAATTATGGGTGCAACCGCTGTATAAGATGGTAGGATGAGGTACCTATAACCGGTTTGAATGACGTTCCAACAATAGAATGGGTGTATAGTCCTCTAGTCTGATTTTTGTCAGGCGTGGTTTTCTTTATCTTTTTCAACTCATTTGAGTTTTTTTCCGCAATACATACCTGCTGGATACTTTTATTAATAGTATGACACCATGCATCATTGTGATGTAGAGGTCGGGGGTAATCCTCCTTTTCAGGAAAAAAACAGGTGTACTACATCAACAAACAACCACTTCCTCTCATAGTCTCTCTTTCCTCGCACGCCAAGGGCGTGCTTGATTGCTCGTGTTGCGCCAAACCAAGCACTCACAATAAATAAATTGGACTACTTGTTTAACCGGGTTAATTGTTTGACATGCATCACACGAAATTTAAAGCACCTCACAACTAGGCATGCTAGGACCGCCGAATCTGGTATTTCTAGCGACCCGGGCTCTGGCAAAGTAGCGAAGGGGAACACGACATGGATCTCATGCGACTATGGATATGGTGCGAGCTCGCACACATCTCCAAAATATCAACAGGAGGATTTCAGGTTACCTACCACCAATTCAGCCGCCCTATATAGTTGGATCCACATCGCGGGTCAAACTTCCGCCACCACCACCATCCCCCCTTTCGAGATTTCCCTCCAATGTGGATCGACACCTACGGGTAGGTAAGTGACGCTTCTTCTCCGGCCAGCAGTCCATCATGCCGTCGACTTGTGTCCCCCTCTCCTTTCACTTGTTCCATGTCTCCCTCGAGCCTTAGCGGTGGCCTCTATGCATTCAATCGCCCCTTCTATGTAGTTGTTCTAACTAGATCTCGGAGCATGTGGTAGGGTTTGATATGTGACCATCTTGTAGCATATGTACACTATCTATATGTGAGAATGTGATATTGTGGTAGCCATTGTGATGGATTTATAGCATGCTAGAGTTTTATCATAATGTTGGACACAATGGATTGGTATCTAGTTGTGTTGTATTGGTAGCATCTTTGTTTGTGTGTGGTCATTTGTTGAACTCCATAGATTGGTAGGATGATAGTTGTTGATGTATGATGCTCATATCATGATGTGTTGAACTAAATAGCTTGGTAGTGTGTGATATGCTTAATGTCCATGTGTGTGCTACGATTGTAGGACATGACCATGCAAACGCAAGAACATAGTCAGGCCATTTTCCTATCCAAGAACCAGTTCCAGTCGTCCTATGTCAAGTACACCCAACCTCCCATCGAGGACCACATGCCTCCTGATTCAGATGTGTTCCACGGTTCACACATAGGTCCTCCTTTTGTGCCTACAACATTTGTGCTCGTTGTGCCAAATTTTGTTGTTGTCTTTGCTACACAAAAGATGTTAGCAAATGTAATGAAGGATGGTGGGGGAACACCATGAAGTGACATCCGTTCTTGTCCATGTTCATGCTTAACAAGATGTGTGAGCTCATAGCCAGTGGGCTTACGGCTAACAAAGTCTTCAATGAGGTGCACTTGAGCACCGTTGCGAAGCAGGTGTTCGAGTTCTATGCCCAGCAGGTGACCGCCATCCAGGTTTATAACCATGTGACGAAGTGAAGAGCTATATGGATCCAAGTGTACAATCTTAGACACCATAGTGGCTCCTCGTGGATCATACCACTTGCTTGATCATAATGGAGGCAGAACACTAACAAGGCCACATCGCGGTTAGCTCACATCCCCCTTGTTTAAGCATGTCAACCATTGTCTTGTCACAACTAATCATAATGTGTTTCTTTGTTAGGACCATCCCAAGGACACATACTTCCTCAACACACCCATTCAGAACTACAACCTGATGCAGCGCATGTTCTCCTTTGGGCTGGCTACCAGCAAGCATGCCATGGGCTCCGATGAGGCGCCCGGTTCACCCCATGCCTGATTGTCTATACAACCAAGAGTAAGAGACCATTGTCCTTGATGGTACTTGATACGTCTCAAACATATTTATATTTTTTATTGTTAAATGCTATTATGTTATCATGTTTGTGTTCTTTATATGTCATTTTATATCATTTTCCTCGACTAACCTATTAATTTAATGTCTAGTGCCAGTTCTTGTTTTTTGCATGTTTTTGGTTTTTGAGAAAATCGATAACTACACAAGTCCAAACCCGATGAAACTTTTGGACAATTTTTTCCGGAACATAAGAGACCCTAGAAGCTTCGGGAGGAGGCAAGAAGACCCACATGGGGATCACAAGCCAATTTGGTGTGCCGTAGGGGGTTGGATGCGATGGGGTGGCTTGTGGGTCGGTTATTCTTCTATTTGCCCTAATTCTTGGCCTATAAATTCCCACATATTTAGAAACCCTCAAAGCAAGACTCAAAATAACAATCATCGCTGCAATCCGACAATCCCTATGGGATTAGCAGTCCTAATAAGGGTTGTGAGCAAGTACCTATGGTTGATAAGAATATGAAGAGGTGTGGCTTGATGGAGGACAAGATCAGTGTCTTCAGCAACATTGCTGAGTCCGTCAAGGAGGTAGTGCCATAAGGGGGGCAAGTCGATCGATGTCCATCCTGACCTCTACACCACCGGCATGGACTGACACGTCTCCAACGTATCTATAATTTTTGTTGTTCCATGCTATAGTATTATCATTCTAGGACACTTTTGGGGCATTTATTTGTTGATTCATATTATTTTTTAGCACTAACCTATTAACCCAGTGCCAAGTGTCAGTTGTTGTTTTCTGCATGTTTTGGCTTTTCAGGGTTACAGTACCAAACCGAGTCCAAATACCGCGAAACGTTTTGATGATTTTTTCTTGATAAAAAGAATACCTGGAAGCTTAGAGAGAAGATCGGAGGCCGTGTAAGGGCCCCACAAACCAAGAGGGCATGCCAAGGGGGTGTTCGTGTGCTGTTAGCTTGTGGGTCCCCTCGGCTCTCCTCACCTCGTTCTATGGCTTATAAATTATCATTTATTCCAAAAACCCAAGGGGATCCCTATTCGGTGTCGTGCCGGAGGGGGATCGATCACACAAGGCTTCTACATCAACCTTGTTTCTCCCATGGAGATGTGTGAGTAGTCTACCACAAACCTACGGGGCCATAGTTAGTATTTTGATCCCTTTCTCTTTATATATATATATCATTATGTTCTTCAATACAAAGTTCATCACATCTTCGCGATGATCTATTCGATGTAATCATTTTGTGCGGTGCGTTTGTTGGGATCTCATGAATTGTGGGTTTATGTTCAGATCATTCATGATAAAGATTTGAGTCTTCTTTGTATTATTATTTGATTCTTATTTGCATGGTTACTATAGCTTCGTAAATCTCTTCGATCTATTGATTTGATTTGGCCAACTAGATTGATCTATCTTCAGTGAGAGGGGTTTGTTGTAGTGGGTTCAATCTTGTGGTGCTCAATTCCAGTGACAGAAAGGGACATGACACGTATTTGTATTGCTTCCACTAAGGATAAAACGATAGGGTTGATTCATATTAATTGGATTTGCTTTGTCTACATCATGTCATTGTTCTCCGAGCATTACTCTATTTTACTTAATACTCTAGATGCATGCCGGATAGCGGTCAATGGGTGGAGTAATAGTAGTAGATGCAAGCAAGAGTCAGTCTACTTGATTATGGATGTGATGCCTATTTACACATAATCATTGTCGTGAATAAATATTGAATAACTATGCACTTTTCTATCAGTTCCCAACAGTAATTTGTGTACCCACCGTATGACATCTTTGAGAAAGATGCCACTAGAGAACACAATGGCCCCCAGGTCTATTCACATATAATTTTTCAAAAACTAATATTTACTTGCTACATTTAGTTAATTTTTATTTATTTTTCAATTTATATTTATCAAACTAACGTCTACACTACTTATTTGCTTGCAAGTAACCAGCTCAAGGGGGTTGATAACCCTCTTGCCCGTGTTGGGTGCAAGTGTTTGCTCTTTTGTGTGTAGGCGTTGGAGATGGGAGTTATGTGGTCCTCCTATTGTTTGATAACCTTGGTTCTCACTGAGGGGAATATGTATCTATATTGTGTTGCATGATCACCTCCTCTTCGAGGAAAACCCCAAAGCAGATCCCAAGTATCATGGACCAAGGTGGCTTCAGCCCACAGGCCTTGATGGTTGCTTTGAGCCACCTGGTGGACAAAAGGCCCAGGGTGTTAGGTTTGTTTCCATGGAAAACGCCCATAGGTTGCTCTCGCTGAGGACCTAACTGGGCAAGCACTACTACTAGTGTTGTTTCTAGTGGTGGTGACCGCGTGCATGATCCTCTATGGTGATGGCGATGACGATGATAAAGACATATTTTGTGTAGCTAGGGCTTGAAAACTATTGTTGATTTGTATATTTTGGTGAAGTGGTATATACTTATGGTGGTAGGATTACACCCTATTTTAGATGTGGTGGTAGGATGACACCATAGTAGTGGTAGGATGAACTTGCTATGTCATATGATCATGCATGCTTACCTATGTTTCATGTCTAGTGTGCGTCATTCCTTACTTCTTAAACTGTTGCAGTTCTTCCATGCTAGGACAAGTGGTATGTGGTATTCAGAGGGAGGGTTTCAGGGGTTTATAGTTCAGAGGAAGCATGCAATGAGAAAGTGTCAGGTTAAAGAACATCTTCCACAAAGGGTTTAAGTCTAAGCATGGCCATGATCATGCTCAAGGTGGCATGCAATGTTGAAATTGGTGAGGCGGATCAACAGTTTGGGCTGAAGAACTCCATCATCATGCCCAATCCATTGTGATTGCAGTGTTTTTTTGTTTGTGTCATCGGCATGATCATGTGTAATGTGTAACGAATAAACTCATCATGTAGGGTACAAGGTAACCATGCCCCATTGCTTGTATGCAACAAGACACTATGTATTTGCATCTGCCAATGCACAACACAAAAATTCATGTCTGTTAGAAGGGATAGAGAGGGATTGGTGGAATTGGTCTTTATTGCTTGAGTATTGTGGGCTTATATATAGGAGTACATGATCTTCTTGGAGTACAAGACAAGCCAAAACACTTCCTAGATTATCCTATGTTTCCAATCTAATCATGATACTCAACATCACTTTGTAGTCACTATGGTAGCGACGCAGGCGATGAGACTAGAGAAGAATCCGAAGGTAAGACGACGGTGTCGGCGTTCTGGGAATGGGGGTACCCAGACCTGCTTGCTTGTAGCCCAGGGCTGGCCCACTTCATGAAACAAGCACAATCGGGCAAGACACCACTCAAGGCAAGGTCCTCGCGAGGGGCCAAGCCTCGCGAGGAGGAGGAGCATCAAGACCCGTAGGGGCCTCATCAGGACCCCTCTGGAGCGGGGGATATTCTGAGGCGAGACCCCTCCTCACGAGTCAAGGATGACGCGAAGCAAGGACAGGCAAGCAACAGACAGCAGGACGAAGCAGTTTCCCCTTTAGTGCAAAGGGGGGCAACGACGAACCGGGGTTCCCAAGGCATCTTCCAAAGGTTTCCTTTCTCATGCAACAAGGCCATCGCTGCCCTCCAGCAAGACAGACGTCATCCCTAGACCTGTCCCTGCAGCACTGGCAGCCACTTTTGCAAGCGGAGACTACATTTCGGCAGGGGAGCATGTTTCCATGTTCCCCTTCAAAATTGGTCATTGTGGGATCCCTTCCCACCAAAACGATAAGGGAAGAGGACCGGGGTCGCCACTATATATAGAGAGAGTTGGTTACTTCATAGGGGGGTGATTCATTCATTCACCCACAGGCACCACACAAAGGCCACCCAGCCTCCGGAGGCCCTCGAACATTGTACTAGTTCATCTACCAACCTCCACGAGAGGTAATCCACCAAAGCAGGAGTAGGGTATTACGCTTCTCAGTGGCCCAAACCTGGGTAAACTGTCGTGTTATGTGTCTTCGTCACCATCGAGTGAGTTATGTACCATCCGCAGCGAGTAGCAAGTTAGGTGAGGCAAGCCCGTGAGAGATCTTCATACACGCCCCTGATTTCAATTCTTTAGGGTTTTGCGGAGCCCGAAATCCGACATTTGGCGCGCGAGGTACAGGGTGTGACAAGGTTTCCTCCAAGCTCCGCCTTCACCAAGCTTCGCCGCTCCGACGGCTGATGCTCGCCGGGCTCGCGCCGAGCGTCGTGCCACCGGTGTTGCTCACACGGCGCCCATGGGCCGCGCCGGCGTGCGCCGGTCACCATCGCCATGGTGAACGCCCCCACGGGCCCCGACACTAAAGAACAGCAAGGTTCCTCCCAGCTGGCTACCGAGTAGCCCCATGGCTGCATCGCCACTCCGTCACTCGTCCGGGCTTCCGGGTCGGCCTCGCGCGCCCGACTGGAGATGTCGCATGGCCGGCACGCGCTTGCCATGGCCGCTGAGCTGCTTCGCTACCGGCCCGCCCCTGACCTCTACAACGACTGGCTCCAGCGCATCGAGGAGCTCGCCGCTGCTGCCGGTGATCCCGCGGTGCTCTCCTGCTCGTTTTGACCCCAACCTTCCCTGGCAAACGACAAGGAGCAAGACACGCCAGCCCCACCTCCGAGGCGTGGCGCATGCCCCGAGCCCACGCAGGAAGCACGTCCCCGCGACCGGCCTCGCGAACCCAGGGCGGGGCCAGGAGATGAAGCAAGATGTCAGGTGGTTCCTCGGCAACGCACCGACGCACGCGCGTTCCTGGTGTTGCAAATCCCGCGCCACAAGCCTGCCCCGCTCGAAGCAGACCCATTGGAGCAACAAGACCAGGTCGCCCTCGCGCGCGCTGCACTTGTCAGGCCGGTGGGGTGCCTCGTCATCGCCCCTGAGCTGTACCGAACTATGTGGCCCTACAAGTTCAAGCCCGACCTATCCCCCGCGCTACAACGGCACCCTGGACCCGGCCGAGTTCCTACAACTCTACACGATGAGTATCAGGACGGCATGAGGGGGCGACAAGGTCATGGCGTGTTGGTTCCCCATGGCGCTCAAGAGGGGCGCGCTCTCTTGGTTCCTCAACCTCCCAAGGGAGTCCATCACCTCCAGGGATGATCTTCGCAAATGCTTCATCGCCAACTTCCAGGGCACCCGAGACCACGCTCCCACCGTGAACTACCTGCAGCGCATCAAGCAGCAGGAGGGGGAGACCCTGCACAAGTTCATATGATGTGTCACGGCCATGCGCCTCAAGATCCCCAAGGCGTCGGACGAGGCCGTCATCTCGGCCTTCTCCGACGGAGTCACCGACCACAAGATGAAGGAGGAGCTCACCATGAGTGATGAAGTGAGCACTTCACTAGAGATGTTCAACCTGGAAAACAAGTGCGCCACGGCTGAAGAAGGTCGCTTGTCGCTCCTCGGGCCTCAGGCAGCAGCACCAGAAGAGAAGAAGACCAAGGCCAAGGAGACGAAGCGCAAGGCTCCGGCGGTGCTCGCTGCCGAGCCTGAGGTGAAGCAGGACCGAGGGGGAGAGTGTCTGTCAGGAGGGGTGCAACGTGTATCTTCCACGGCACCAGCGGCCACGATACCTCCGAGTGCCACGAGCTCCAACTAGTGTGTGCCGAGCACTTCAGCAGGCGCCTCTGACAGGGTGACAAAGGCCCCGCGCGCGGTGGCTCTCGCAGTGGAGGCCGTTGGGATGACCGGGAGCCGCGTCAGGGGTGGCATGAACAGCCTCATGAAGACCGTCGGCCCGGCCAGCCTCAGGAGGACCGCTGGCGTGACCAGGCTCGGGACGACCGCTGGCGCGACAACCTTCAGGAGGGGAAACGACGCGGTCAGCCTCGTGCAGGTCACCCTCGTGAGGCTGGGATGGCTCCGCCACCCAGAAGGAGGGATGAATACAGGCATAATGATGGGGCTGGGGGCTTCCAGGAGTTCAGGGCGGTGGCCTCCATCCTTGGCGGCGCCCACACCCCGGCCTCGAACCACGCCTTCAAGCAATTCGCCCGGGAGGTGAATGCCGCTGTCCCTAAGCCTAAAGCGATGTGCCCCCTCAACTAGTCCCAGACCGCCATCACCTTCGACCCAAGTGATCACGTGAGGTGCTCGTTCATGGCCGGCAAGCTCCCCATGATGTGCACCCCGACCATCAGCAACGTCCTCGTCACCAAGACCATTATCGACAGTGAAGCGGGGCTCAACGTCCTCTTGGTAGAGACCATCGAGACACTCCAGCTGCCGTACGAACAGCTCATGCCGACCAAGCCTTTCTCAGAAGTCATGGGAGGGTCCACCGTGCCCATCGGGCAGGTGCGTCTTCCAGTCACCTTCCGCAAGCGCAAGAACTACCACACTGAGATCATCGTCTTTGATGTCGCGCACATCCACCTACCGTACAACGCGATCCTTGGGTACCCGGCTCTCGCCAAGTTCATGGTCGTGATCCACCATGGCTACAACGTCGTCAAGATGCGAGGGAGCGGTGGCATCATCACCATCGCCTGCGACGAGAAGGATGCGTATGTACACTCGAGCGTGCCAACCGCGCCGCGGCGGCAGAATGCTCGGACGATGGAGAAGACCAGCCACCTCGCGAGGAACCCCGCAAGAAGAAGAAGCAACTCCTCCCCACGGAGCGCCCTGGGAGTTCAGGCTCCCTGCCTAGGGACGGGTCACGCCTTCCATTGCATTGGAAGGCGCGTTCGGCGCCACCCTTGGGTCTGGCCTGGGGGCTCCCATCGGGGAGGTTTCCGGCCTGACCAGTGAGGTGAGGGTGGCGCTCGAGCACAACCCAATGGCGCACTTCGGCGCACGTCTGCCCAGCTCCCGTGAGTCCGTCATTAGAGCAATCCAAGAACTGCGAGAGGCACAGGTCGTGTGAGGCGGGCACTGCCCTGCATCACCAATCGCAGTTGCTGTCATCGGCACGGTCGATCGGCCCCGCATCTGCATCAATGCGCTCGCAATCGACAGAGCCGCGGCTCAAGGCCACTTCTGGCCCGCGTGAACTGACCATTGGTGGGTGTGCCCGGGCGCCGGCACCCTCATGCCCTTCGGGCTGGGGAACGCGGTTGCTACCTACCGACGGCTCCAGCGGGCCATGCTCATGCCTTGCCCACTGGGGCGTGGTGAGAAAGAGGAGGATATGCTCGGTCCAAGTGAAGGTCCCGAGCCTTGGGAGACGGTGGACCCGTGAGGGTCGCGACCGTGGAAGCAAGAGATCGGGCGACGACGGCGCCCTCGGCCCTTCAATGGCATGGCTGCCAGGCGACTTTTTGTTGGTTGCTGTCAGGTAACCTTTGGGCGACCGGCCCCCCGCTTGGGGGATCTGACCGAAGCTTGTCCTTGCAGGCCTCCTGAGGCAGCAGACACCCAGCCTCACTCCCGAAGAAGAAGAAGTCAACAAGGTTTACCAATGACCCAAGGAATCAGGCTCCTATGCCTTGGGGGTAGGGACACTCATGAGGCCAAAGCATCCTCGTGACCTCCCAGATACACCCCCCATGACACTCTCACGTAATAATGAGCTATGGTTGTATACGCCCGGGGCCCCTGAGGACGCAGAGGGGTCCCTCGCACGCCTAGTAGCATCCCTATGATCCGCGTTGGGGAGAAGACCGTGACACTCACACGTAATAACGAGCTGCGACTGTATACGCCCGGGGGCCCCCGAGGACGCGGAGGGGTCCCTCCCATGCCTAGTGGAAGCCCTACACTCCACGCTGGGGAGAAGATGGAGGCAATCAACTCAGTCCGCCAATGACTATGCCCGCAGCTCGCAAGGAAATCAACACAGTCCGCCAATGACTATGCCCGCAACTGGCAAGGAAATCTACATAGTACACCAATGACTCTGTCCACAGCTGGCTGCTACTTCTCAAACAACAGCGCCAGAAATTGACACGTCAACGAAGATTGGGCTTGCGCTGGTTTTTCCCTTGAAGAGGATAGGGTGATGCAGCACAGGAGCAGTAAGTATTTCCCTCAGTTTGAGAACCAAGGTATCGATGCAGAAGGAGGGTCTCGTCAAGTCTAGAGTACCTGCGCAAACACAAACAAACTTGCACCCAACGCTTCAAAGGGGTTGTCAATCCCTTCAAGATTGTTTGCAAAAGTGAGATCTGAAGGCGGAAAGTGCAACAAAGTAAAAAGGTGTAAGGCTGAAAATATGGTGTGGAGTAGACCCTGGGGGCCATAGTGTTCACTAGAGGCTTCTCTCAAAATAGCAAGTATTACGGTGGGTGAACAAATTACTGTCGAGCAATTGATAGAACCGCGCAAAGTCCTGACGATATCTAAGGCAATGATCTAGCATATAGGCATCACGTCCGAGACAAGTAGACCGATACTTTCTGCATCTACTACTATTACTCCACACATCGACCGCTATCCAGCATACATCTAGTGTATTGAGTTCATGACGAACAGAGTAACGGTTTAAGCAAGATGACATGATGCAGAGGGATAATCTCAAACCAATGATGAAAACCCCATCTTTTTACCCTTGATGGCAACAACACGATACATGCCTCGCTACCCCTTCTGTCACTGGGTGAGGTCACCGCACGGTATGAACCCAAAACCAAGCACTTCTCCCATTGCAAGAATCATAGATCCAGTTGGCCAGACAAAACCCACAACTCGAAGAGAATTACAAGGATATGAAATCATGCATAAGATAGATCAGAAGAAACTCAAATAATATTCATAGATAATCTGATCATAATTCCACAATTCATCGGATCTCGACAAACACACCGCAAAAGAAGATTACATCGGATAGATCTCCATGAAGATCATGGAGAACTTTGTATTCAAGATCCAAGAGAGAGAAGAAGCCATCTACTTACTAGGTATGGACCGGTAGGTCTATGGTGAACTACTCACGCATCATCGAAAGGTAATGGTGTTGATGGAGAAGCCTTCTATGTCCGAATCCCCCCTCCCGCAGGGCACCAGGACGTGCCCCAGATGGGATCTTGCGGAGACAGAAGCTTGCGGCGGCGGAAAAGTGATTACGATGCTCCCCTGATTTTTTGGGAATATTTGGGAATTTATAGGCGCAAGATCTAGGTCAGGGGACCTCCAGGGGGCCCACAAGCCTGCTTGGCATGCCCCCTGGCCGCGGGGTCGGGGCTTGTGGGGCCCCTGGGGCTCTTCTGGCTTGGTCCCCAAGCTCTCCGATCTTCTTCCGTTCGAGAAAAAATCTTTTTGGGGATTTTCTTCCGTTTGGACTCCGTTTCAAAATCTCCTCCGAAAGGGGTCAAAAACATGGAAAAAACAGGGACTCGCACTTGGCATTGAGTTAATAAGTTAGTCCCAGAAAATAAATAAAAGGCATGCAAAACATCCAAAGTTTGACAAGATAATAGCATGAAACCATAAAAAATTATAGATACGTTGGAGACGTATCACTGGCCAGGAAGTAAACCCAGTCCACCTACGACTACGCCCATGCCTAGTGTGGGGGACACACAAGTGGAGGTACGGCGCCGCTAGTATGTCAAGGGGGACCCCTGTGCATCATGACTCAGAGGCCTAACTGCGCCCGTAGCCCCTTCCCTCTTGGACCATCCTGGAATCCGGTCGGTTCAATGACGGTGGAGGTACACGCGGGGCGGGCGCTGCCGACGCAGAGCCTAGTGCGCTCAACAAGCCGCTTAAAATCTCTTAGGGAGAATGTTGGAGTCACTCGTACGTCAAGGGGGGCTCCTGAGCATCGCGACTCCGAAGCCTGAACTACGCCCGCAACCCATTCCATCTTCGGCCGCCCAGGTGGTCCAACGGCAGCGGAGGTACGCCTGGGGCGGGCCGTGCCGACGCAGAGTGCCGAAGGAGTTCGGGAGTCTCAAATTGTTAGTTTCTTAGGAGAGACATTGGAGTCACTCGTACGTCAAGGGGGACTCCTGAGCATCGCGACTCAGGGGCCTAATTGTGCTTGCAACCCCTTCCCCCTTGGGCCATCCTGGTATCCGGTCGGTCCAATGGCGGTGGAGGTACGCGCAGGGCGGGCCCTGCCGATGCAGAGTGCTGAAGGTGTTCTGAAGTTTGAAAATCCTCAACGCGTTCCCCTCATGAGGGTTGCTCACACGTTGATGACGAGATGATGTATACACTTCTCGCACCTTGTTGGTTACCACAACTGGAAGGTTGAGATGCAGTCACCAGCAAGTTTTCCCTCACACGGGAACTGTAAGGTTTATCGAACCACGAGGACTCCTAGGATCAACAACTAGGTGTCTTCCACCCTGGCGCTAGGAGAAGACGTGGACCTGCACACACAACAAATAACTTTGCTCCCAACGAGTACAGAGAGGTTGTCAATCTCTCCGACCTTGTAGTTTGCAAAGGATCAAAACACAAGCGGGAAGGTAATAGTGATTGCAACGGAAAAGTAAATGAAAGCGGTAAATGGTGGAGGTGTAAACAATGATGGTGATATGGACAGGAGTCACATGATGTTCACTAGTGATGTCTCTCTCCCAAAATACGATAAACAACTATGCTTGGGTAAACAAATCACAGTTGGGCAATTGACAAAATTATGAACGCACCGCAATGCTAATTATGCTACTTGATAGTTAGAGGTTCAATAGTAATGGGCACTACGCCAAGACAAGTAGACCGTTTATTCATCAGCATCTACTTACTAATCATCCACCTTGAGATATCTATCCAGAACATCTCTCCGATATTAAGTTGCGAGCCCCACCCAAAGTGTAAACTCAAAGCAACGGACAATTGCATTAACGAACTATGCGTAAGGTAAACAATCCTTGCAACCGTGGTCACAAGCACCGTTGTTTTCTCCCTTGTGGCAACAACACATCCCCTAGTCTCATGTTTCTGTCACTCAAGCTAGACATCGAGGGCCATGAACCCGCAATCATGCATAACGCTCCCTCTTGGAGTTGCAATCTACTACTCGGCCAAAGAAATAAATAGAAATGGAGAACATGCATGAATCACTAAGGAACATAATATAAAAGGATAATCAAATATATAACTCATAACAATCTGAACATAATCTCATAATCCATCAGATCCCAATAAATCGAGCATAGCAATAGCAAGAGAATTACATAGATGCATTCATCATGTAGGGCAGCTCACAAGGACTAACCAGTGAAGCACGAGATTGGAGAGAAGACATCACATAGCTACTGGTCATGGACCCATGGTCTAAGGAGGACTACTCACGACACGTCCGGGAAGCGTCCATGGCGGTGGAGAAGCTCCCGGAGGTCAATCCTCCCTCCGGCAGGGTGTCGGGAAGAGGTCTCCTGATGCTCCCGTTCTTGGAAGCGCTGCAGCGGCGGAACGAGGGAGAAATTCGCAATTCTAGAAATTGTGGAAGGGTTTCCTCTCGGGACTCTAAATATAGGCCAAAGGAGGGCACCGGAGGAGGTGGGGCCCACCCAGGCGGCCTCCTGGCGCGGCCTAGGGCCTGGCTGTGCCACCAGGTCGCCTGGGCAGCCCCTAGCCCCCCTTTGGCCCATCTCCGGTGATCCAGAAGCTTCTGTTTTGCTAATTTTTTATATATTTTTCCTGGAATTTTTCGGGCTTCGAAAAGTTGGGTAAAAGCCCCTGCAAAATAGACATCAGCAGACAGAAATTGGCACTGTGTGCACTGAGTTAGTAGGTTAGTCCAAATATGTGTAAAATGGTATAAAAGTGTAGCAAAACATATAACAATGTCACCGAAATGATCATGGAACAAGCAGAAATTATAGATACGTTTGGGATGTATCAACATCCCCAAGTTTAATTTGTGCTCGTCCTCGACTAGATAAATGATAGCACAATAATTTCTGTGGTGACATGCTAACACACATATAAGAATTTCAAAGTAAAGCAAGTGAGATATGCAATTCAAGTCAAGACAATAACAAGCAAGAGTCTATATCTAGTATCGAATTTAGCAAAGTAAGAACATAAAGGTGGAAGAGCTCTCGTTGTCCGTGACTCGAATGTCTCCAAAGGGTTTTGCGTGCAAGAAGTGGGAGATGGGTTGAAATCTTAAAATATATTTTTAATTGAGAACTCAATGTACTAAAATTTCACAATTAGCCTCCTTCGGAATCTTATTTTGACTCATCCCCAGACCACTAGTCAGGCACAAGTCAAAGTGATCATCTCCCTTTCAACTTTGAGTACTCATGCAATGGATGAGCGTAAGCAAGATATGCTGGCACTTAGGATGGCAAATAAAATAATAATGGGGAAGGAAGACAGAAATGTGTGAAAGGCTCACATCAATGAGGACAACCATAGGCGAGAGAAAGCTAAATGATAGATATGATGTGAGGAGTAGGGATTGCAATGTAACGGATGCACATATGAGCTAAGGTAAGCTCTCCAATGGAACTAGTGGGGGTGCATCCAACTTGTTTGCTCATGAAGACCTAGATCTCATTTGAGGAGGCTCATCATTGGAATATGCAAACCAAGTTCTAAAGTGTAAGGGTCCCCACATAGTTATGCATGAATGATAATCTCTATGTAGTAGCAATATAGCAATGGAGTACGAGTGTGGATCTTCAAAAGGAATAGTATGGTTGCCCCCTTCTCTCTTTTTATTTATTTATTTTTTTTCTCTTTTTTAGTGGCCTCTTTGGAACTTTCTTTTTATCTCTCATTTGTCGTCTTTGGGGTCTTTTGTTTGTCCTATTTGGGATCTTTTCCTCACTTAAGGGCAACACTCTATGTTTTACATGAATAAAAATAAGATCATCACACTTTATAAGATGTACTCAACATAAAGACAAGTGAAAACTATCATGATGTATGCAAATGTATGCCTCTGCGAGTGTAGCAGGATACGCAATGATACTAGTGCGTCATATAGCAATAATTGGGGTAAGGCCCAACTATTATGCGGCTCTAGGATCAAGCAAAAGCATGTATGACATGAAGATCAAGTCATGAGATGGTGGATGTTGCATGGCAATGTATCTCAGAAAGGCTATGGAAATGTCGTAATCGGTAGGTATGGTGGCTGTTTTGAGGAAAGATATAATGAGGCTTATGTATGCCAGAGCATATCATGTCATGAATTTGGATGCACCGACGGAGTTTGCACCAACTCTCAATGTGAGAAAGGGCAATGCACGGTACCGAAGAGGCTAGCAAAATATGGATGGTGGAAGTGCCAATAATCGAATACTCACATTAGTCCAAAGAACTCATACATTTATTATCTGTAACTCTCTATATAGTTAGGAAATTCACTAAGAGACAAGTACCCCGAGGAGGAGTGTTTGGGGGTTTGGTTATCCTTGTGCATCCTCGACTCATGGTAACGTCAGGGTACTCTATATATTCCAACCCCTCGAGAGGTTAGCGATCAATTTAGTAGCTAGAGTTCTCAACTAATTTTTAATTTTTGAAAAACACATGGATTTCCCAAAATATGACACCTATCACTAATAGGCTCAAGCTCTTGGCACCAATAGCCCAAACATTACCCAAATCAATACCTCAAAACTATTGCAAGTTATTACTATACTTAAATAGCAATCTCAATTAGCTACTCATGCAAGACACACCACTCAGTGCAACGAGCCAATTCTCTAGACAAGATAAGCATGATAACTCAAGAGAGTTCCAAAAGCAACCTAAATAAAAGCTCTTAAAAATATAAGCATGAAAACTAAGAGCTAAACATGACAGTAGCTACAAAAGATAAAGAACACACAAAAAGGATAAGCATGAAAACCTATGTTGTGTTCTAGAGTGGAATGGAGTGTGTTTCTCACCCAAACAAGGTAGGCTAGGTTCCGACTTGTTATGAACAGCAAGCAAAACTTAAACAAACTAAAAACAAATAGCGGGACGCTCCAAGCATAGCACATAACATATGAAGTGATAAAAATATAGCATGTAGATGGACGAACTAATGATTGTTGATAGAGAAGGGGATGCACGGGGGCATCCCCAAGCTTAGACGCTTGAGTCTCCTTGAATATTTCTTGGGGTGAATGGGGGAATCCCCAAGCTAGAGCGCTTGACACTCCTGTATCTTCTTTCATCATCTCCCATCGCATACTTGAAAACTCCCTTCATACGAAACTCATCCTAAGCTGATTAGAGTGGTTAGTACCCTTAATAAAATAATTCATTACCTGCTGGAAATAAATATTTTCATGAAAAGCTACTACTTCTCATGATTGCCAAAAGTTTTTTGCAAATATAAAGCAATCTTAGGATTTGCAAAACAATGGAAACGCAAAACATCGCAGAATCTATGAAAAATAGAATCGCAGGTAGTAAATAATTTATTTGGGGCACTTCTGCAACTCAAATCAAAAAAGTGAGAACAGCTGACAGAACCGAAATTATATAGGGCATGCTTTCAAAAAAATTCAGATCAAAAAGATGATCTGGTGATTTTTGGCGAATTTTTCCTCAGGCAGACAGAATCTGTTTCTGGACAACATGTCACAATTTATGAACTTTCTTGCAATCGGAGGCTATAACTTGGCACAAAGCTTAAAAATAAAGATACAATGATGTTGCTACAATAGTAACAAGCATAAATACCACTAAAACAGAAAGTAAAAACAAATTGGTTTGCTTCCCAACAAGCGCTTCCTTTTATGCCTTTGAGCTAGGCATAATGCAAGAAGATTAAGTGTTATCAACTCCAAAAGAATAACTTGCGTGAGTAATGGACTCGTAAGGTAACTTAATCTTCTTTCTAGGGAAGTGTTCCATTCCCTTTTAAGAGGAAATTTGAATTTAATAATTCCCGCTTTCATGTCAATGATAGCACCAACAGTGCGGAGAAAAGGACGACCCAAAATAATTGGACATGAAGGATCACATTCAGCCTCCATAATACGAAAATCAACGAGCACATAATTATCATTGACAATAATAAGCACATCATGAATTCTCCCTAAAGGTTTCTTTATGGAAGAATCAACAAGACGAACACCAAAAGAACATGGATCATAAGGTTTCAAATCAAGCATATCATATACATTCTTTTGGGCATAACGGAGGCACTAGCTCCAACATCACACAAAGCAAAGCAAGCGATATTATTCGATTTGATATTGACCATAGGATCCCAACCATCTTCTAGTTTTCTAGGAATAGAAGTTTCTAGCTTGAGCTTCTCCTCGCTAGCTTTGATAAGAGCATTTGTAATATGCTTGCTGAAGGCAATATTGAGTGTACTAGTGTGGGGGTCTTTAGCCATTCTTTGCAAAAAGGTGATGACTTCGAAAAGACTAAAATTGTCAAAATCAAGATTACTATTATTAATGGAAGTGGTAGTAATGTCATTTAAGCTCATTCTTTTGGTAGTCTATAAATTCAAAGGACTTTCTTGTCCTATAATTTAGGTATTAGCATCACCATTAATAGGTCCATTGGGACTAGGAGTGCGATGGGTGCTAAAAGTTTTCAGATCCTCAACAACTTGTATAGTGGCAATGGTAGTGTGTGTAGGAAGCATCTTAATTCTCCCTTCCTCTTCCTTTTCTCTAGCCCATCTATCCTTAAGTTTGGCTAGCATTCTTATGTTCTCATTAATTTGGACTTGGATAACATTCATGGGTGTGGTGTTCCTTTCCTCAAGTGGGGAAGTTCTAATTTTAAGCATCTCTACATCATGAGCTATGTTGTCCACCTTCAAAGAGAGACTATCTATTTTTTCTAGTTTCTCTTCTACACTCTTGTTGAAGGATTTTTGAGAAGTGATGAAATCTTTAAGCATGCTCTCTAATTCAGACGTGGAGTTTTTGGTGCTAGGATAATTGTTGTTGTTCCCATAGTTGTTGGATGGAAATGGTCTAGGATTGCTACCAAAATTACTCCTATAGGTATTATTACTGAAGATGTTCCTAGAGATAAAATTAACATCCACTTGCTCTCTTCTTGAGCAACCAAAGAATTTAAAGGAACATCGTGAGGATCAATAGGAGCTTGCTTAGTAAGTAGAGTCATGATCATATCAACCTTATCATTGAGGGAGGAGATCTCCTCAATAGAGTTTACCTTCCTACCTGTTGGAGCTCTCTCGGTGTGCCATTGAGAATAATTTGTCATCATCTCATCCAATAGCTTTGTGGCAGCACCAATTGTAGTTCACATAAAGGTTCCTCCCGCAGCCGAGTCTAATAGATTCCGCAAGGTAAAGTTCAATCCTGCATAGAAAGTTTGGATAACCATCCAAGTAGTCAAACCATGTGTAGGTCCCAAGCATGAGCAACATGTTCATTATCCAATTGTCTAAAATTCATAATGTTACTCCTCAACTAGATAATCTTAGCAGGCGGGTAATACTTCCCAATAAAAGCATCTTTGCACCTATCCCAAGAATCTATGTTATTCCTAGGCAAAGATTGAAGCCACACTTTAGCTCCTCCTCTCAAGGAGAAAGGAAAAAAGCTTAAGTTTAACAATATCACCATCTACTTCTTTATATTTTTGCATATCATAGAGCTCAACAAAATTGTTCAAGTGCAAGGCAGCATCATCTCCAGCACCGGAGAATTGATCTTTCATAACTAGGTTCAGTAAAGCAGGTTTAATCTCATAGCACGTGGCTCTAGTGGCAGGAGTAGCAATAGGAGTGCAGATAAAGTCATTGTTGTTGTTTTCAGTGGAACCCATAGCAGCGGCAACAAGCAAGAACAAAGCAACTAATTTTCTGGGGTTTTTGGTACAGGACTCTAAAGCAAAAACTAAAAAGCAAACTAACAAGACTAAAAAGCAAAGGTAAAGGATATTGTGCAACTCCCCTATCTTGAAGACTGGAGTCCCCGGCAACGGCGCCAGAAAACTTTGCTTGATGACTAGATGATGTATATACTTCTCGCACCTCGTTGGTTACCCCAAGTGGAAGGTTGATATGTAGTCAGCAACAAGTTTTCCCTCACATGGGAATTGTAAGGTTTATCGAACCAGGAGGACTCCTAGGATTAACAAGTAGGTGTATTCCACCCTGTTGCTAGCAGAAGACGTGGACCTTCACACACAACAAATAACTTTTCTCCCAACAAGTATAGAGAGGTTGTCAATTTCTCCGGCCTTGTAGTTTGCAAAGGATCAAAACACAAGCAGGAAGGTAATAGTGATTGCAACGGAAAAGTAAATGAAAGCGGTAAATGGTGGAGGTGTAAACAATGATGGTGATATGGACCGGAGTCACGTGATGTTCACTAGTGATGTCTCTCCCAAAAGACGATAAACAACTAGCTTGGGTAAAACAATCACAGTTGGGCAATTGACATAATTATGAACGCACTGCAATGCTAATTATGCTACTTGATAGTTAGAGGTTCAATAGTAATGGGCAGTACACCAAGACAAGTAGACTGTTTATTCATCAGCATCTACCTACTAATCATCCACCTTGAGATATCTATCCTGAGCATCTCTGTGGTATTAAGTTGCGAGCCCCACCCAAAGTGTAAACTCAAAGCAACGGACAACTGCATTAATGAACTATGCGTAAGGTAAACAATCCTTGCAACCGTGGTCACAAGCACCGTTGTTTTCTCCCTGGTGCCAACAGCACATCCCCTAGTCTCATTATTCTGTCACTCAAGCTAGACATCGAGGGGCATGAACCCACAATCATGCATAACGCTCCCTCTTGGAATTATAATCTACTACTCGGCCAAAGCAATAAATATCAACGGAGAACACGCATGAATCACTAAGTAACATAATATAAAAGGATAATCAAATATATAACTCATAACAATCTGAACATAATCTCATAATCCATCAGATCCCAACAAACCGAGCATAGCAATAGCAAGAGAATTACATAGATGCCTTGATCATGTAGGGCAGCTCACAAGGACTAACCATTGAAGCACAAGATTGGAGAGAAGACATCACATAGAGAATGGTCATGGACCCATGGTCCAAGGAGGACTACTCACGGCACGTACGGAAGTGTCCACGGCGGTGGAGAAGCTCCCAGAGGTCAATCCTCCCTCCGGCAGGGTGCCGAGAAGAGGTCTCTTGATGCTCCCGATCTCGGAAGCGTTGCGGTGCGGAACGATGGACAAATTCGCGATTTTGGAAGTTGTGGAAGGGTTTCCTCTTGGCACTCTAAATATAGGCTAAAGGAGGGCACCGGAGGAGGTGGGACCCACCCAGGCGGCCTCCTGGCACGGGCTAGGGCCTGGCCGCGCCAGCAGGTCGCCTGGGCAGCCCCTGGCCCCCCTCTGGACCATCTTCGGTGATCCGAAAGCTTCTGTTTCGCTGATTTTTATATATTTTTCGTGGAATTTTTCGGGATTCGAAAAATTGGGTAAAAGCCCGTGCAAAATAGACATCAGCAGAAAGAAATTGGCACTAGGTGCACTGAGTTAGTAGGTTAGTCCAAATATCTGTAAAATGATATAAAAGTTTAGCAAAACATATAACAATGTCACCCAAAAGATCATGGAAAAAACATAAATTATAGATACGTTTGTGACATATCACACATCAAGGGGGACTCCTGACCATCGCGACCCAGGAGCCTAATTGGACCTGTAGCCCCTCACCTCCTGGGTTGTCCTGGAATCCTGTCGGTTTAATGGCAGCTGAGGTATGCGCGGGTCGGGCCCTGCCGACGCAGAGTATCACAGCAAACATGAAATAAACGAGGCAAAGAAAACATTCAAGCAGTCAGTCAGTTATTACAATCCTTAACAAGTTCTTGAAAATGCTAATGAGTTTGACACCTCCACGAGGCACGATGTGCATTGCAGGGAAAAAACAGGGGACCCGACATCAGCCGCGTGACGTGCACTGGCCAAGCCTACACGCATTTAGGGCCCGCGACGCCTAAGGCCGCCCCCAAGTATTCGCCCAGAAGCCAACCCGAGCGCGTCGTGGGCTCGGGCGCTACTGTCGGTGTTTTGGGAAAACGGGGGTGCCTAGACCTGCCTGCTTGTGGCCCAGGGCTGGCCCACTTCACCAAGCAAGCACAATCGGGCACGTCGCCACTCAAGGCAAGGTCCTCGCGAGGGGCCAAGCCTCGCGAGGAGGAGCAGCATAAAGACTCACAGGGGGCCTCATCAGGACCCCTCCGGAGCGGCGGATATTCTGAGGCGAGACCCGGCCTGAGGAGTCAAGGATGACACGGAGGAAGGACTGGCGAGCAGCACACAGCAGGACGGAGCAGTTTCCCATTTAATGCAAAGGGGGCAAGGACGAACCGGGGTTCCAAAGGTATCTTCCAAAGGTTTCCTTTCTGGTGCAACAAGGCCATCGCTACCCGCTAGCAGGACAGACGTCATCCCTGGACCCGTCCCTGCAGTGCTGGGAGCCACTTTTGCAGGCGAAGACTACCTTTGGGCAGGGGAGCATGTTACCTTGTTCTCCTTCAAAATTGGCCATTGTGGGATCCCTTCCCGCCAAAAAGATAAGGGAAGAGGACCGAGGCAACCACTATATATATGGAGAGAGTAGGTTACTTCATAGGGGGCCGATTCATTCATTCACCCATGGGCACCACACAAAGGCCGCCCAGCCTTCGGAGGCCCTCGAACACTGTACTAGTTCATCTACAACCTCCACAAGAGGCAATCCACCAAAGCAGGAGTAGGGTATTACGCTTCTCAGCGGCCCAAACCTGGGTAAACTACCGTGTTCTATGTCTTCCTCACCATCGAGTGAGTTCTTTGCCATCTCCAGCGAGTAGCGAGTTAGGTGAGCAGCTATTCAGGCGGTAGCTGTCGCGTTCCCGTACAACCCCCATTATGATTTTGGATATCGCCCGGACCAGCCGTGGGAGTAGATCAACTTAGGCCAAAAGCCTAAGCTTGGGGGAGTACGTATTTCTCACCGACTTTATATTCATGCTCACGCTTTCACTTTGATAGTCGGTGTTCACACTTTGCCACTGTATCATCCATGCTAGTTTATTTCTTTTTCTCGCTTTCTTCTCGTGTGTTTCTCTAGTTTGAGAAAAACAAAAAAAATTAGTTGTAAGTTTGCTTTCCAGCTTGCTTAGTGGTGTTTAAATAAACAAAAAATATTTCCCGTTCTTCTTTTGCTTGTTGGGAGCTTTCCCGTGTAAATAGTTTTCTTTTTCTTTGGGTCAAGGTAGAAGACCATGATTAAAATGTTTAGTGGCTCTTACATGCATATCTGTTTATCCGTCAAAGAGCCATATTACTTTGTCTTCTCCTTTGTGTTTGCTTGCATATTCCAGCTTAGTCCAATGCACGAGCACTCTCATTATTATTCACATCATTCGGTCGTGCAAGTGAAAGGCAATAATGACGATATATGATGAAGTGACTCAGCCTGGAAAAGCTGGTATGAACTCGATCTATTTTCTTTTTGTAAATATGACTAGCTCATCGTTCCTAATTCAGCTTTGTTATGAGAGACACATGTTTGCAATGACAACTTAGAGATCATAGTTTCTGATGCCATGCTTAATTAGCTAGGGGCTTATAATGGTTTGTCTTGGATGCCAACATGAATTTCAAGATGATTATGATGTACTATGATAGGATGGTATCCTCATTTGAATGATTCAAGTGGCTTGACTTGGCGCATGTTTATGCATTTAGTTGAAACAAAATCAACATAGCCTCTATGATATTCATGTTTATGGTGATTTATGTCCTACTCATGCTTGCACTCAATGTTGGTTAATTTCAATGCGTATTGATGACTGTTGTCGCTCTCTAGTTGATCGCTTCCCAGTCTTTTGCTAGCCTTGACTTTTACTGAGCGGGAATACTGCTTGTGCATCCACTTCCATAAACCCAAAGTTGTTCCATATGAGTCCACCATACCTACCTATATGCGGTATCTACCTGCCGTTCCAAGTAAATTTGCATGTGCCACTCTCTAAACCTTCAAGTAATAATCTATTTTGCATGCCCGAACCGCTCATGTGGTGACAAGGGGCGATCAGTATCTTCCATGCTAGGCGTGTTATCCTCGATATGTGTTTATTCACTATCATTCACGAGAAAGGGGCCGGTAATTGGAATGCCCAGTTCCATGCTCAAATCGAAAAGATAATTGCAAACAGAACTCCCCCTGGATTGTTGTTGGTATGGACGGCACCCGAGGATTCGGCTAGTTGTGGAGTGTGATTGATCGGTGGTGGGGGAGTCAAAACTTTACTTTTCTATTTGGGAACCGCCTATAGTATGTGTAGCATGGAAGATGGTGAAAACTCTTGGTCATCACGTTGACAATGAAAGCATGCCACCCAAAATTATTTATCTCTGTCTTCAAAGCTTGAGCTCTGGCACCTCTGCAAATCAATGCTTCCCTCTGCGAAGGGCCTATCTATTTACATTTCTTTTGAGTCATCCTCTCCTTATACAAGAACCAATTAGAGAGCACCTCCGTGATTTTTATGCTTTGCTATTAATTGATATTTAGTATGACTATGACTGGATCTTCTTTGCCATGAATTACAATGTTCAGTCACCCCTTGGTCTTTGAAGGTGCTCTACATTTATGTTTTGCGGTCTCAGAAAGAGCTAGCGAGATACCATCTGTTCATATTGCTTCATGATTGTTCTGATTGAAATGTTAATGTTTGAAACTTATTATTATTGCTCGCTAGTTGATTATGCCATTGATATGAGTACATCTTGAGACCTAAATTTCATTGCTTATGTGGTTAGCTTATGATCTTGCTGAAAATCTGAATATGAGTTAGACATAATTACAACAACAAGATCAAACAGAATTCGTAAAAGTTTTTCTTTTGTCTCTTTGAGTTTGTCAACTGAATTGCTTGAGGACAAGCAAGGCTTTGAGCTTGGGGGAGTTGATACGTCTCCATCGCATCTACTTTTCCAAACTCTTTTGCCCTTGTTTTGAACTCTAATTTGCATGATTTGAATGGAACTAACCTGGACTGACGCAGTTTTCAGCAGAATTGCCATGGTGTTGTTTTTGCGCAGAAATAAAAGTTCTCGGAATGACCGGGAAATTTACGAGGATTTTTTGTGTAATATATAAAAGATATTAGCGCAAGAATCACCTGGAGACGTGGAGCGAGGAGCCCACAAGCCCAAGAGGCGCGACCCCCTGGCCCCGCCTGGTAGGCTTGTGAGCCCCTCGTGGCTCCGCCGCCTCCAATTCCAGATTGATATATTCTCTCTCGCCCGGAAAAAAATCAGAGAGAAGAGTTTATCACGTTTTACGATACGGAGCCACCGCCACCACCTGTTCTTCCTCTGGACGGCAGATCTGGAGTCCGTTCTGGGCTCCGGAGAGGGGAGATCGTTGCCTTCGTCATCACCAACCATCCTTCATCGCCAATTCCATGATGCTCTTCATCGTTCGTGAGTAATCTCATCGTAGGCTTGCTGGACGGTGATGGGTTGGATGAGATCTATCATGTAATCGAGTTAGTTTTGATGGGGATTGATCCCTAGTATCCACTATGTTCTGAGATTGATGTTGCTACTACTTTGCTATGCTTAATGCTTGTCACTAGGGCGCGAGTTCCATGATTTCAGATCTGAACCTATTATGTTTTCATCAATATATGTGTGTTCTTGATCCTATCTTGCAAGTTGTAGTCACCTACTATGTGTTATGACCCGGCAACCCCGGAGTGACAATAGACGGTACCACTCCCGGAGATGACCATAATATGAGGAGTTCATGTATTCACTATGTGTTAATGCTTTGTTCCGGTTCTCTATTAAAAGGAGAACCTTAATATCCCTTAGTTTCCATTAGGACCCCGCTGCCACGGGAGGGATGGACAATAGATGTCATGCAAGTTCTTTTCCATAAGCACGTATGACTATATACGGAATGCATGCCTACATTACATTGACGAACTGGAGCTAGTTACATATCTGCCCATGTTATAACTGTTACATGATGAATGTCATCCGGCATAATTATCCATCATCGATCCAATGCCTATGAGTCTTTTCCTACTCGTCGTTGCTACGTTACTTTGCCGCAACTGCTGTCACTGCTGCTACTGTTCTCGCTACTGTTGTCACTGATGTTACTGTTACCGTTGCTACCGTTGCTATCACACTACTTTGCTACTGAAACTTTGTTGCAGATACCAAGTCTTTCAGGTGTGGTTGAATTGACAACTCAACTGCTAATACTCGAGAATATTCTTTTGCTTCACCTTGTGTCGAATCAACAAATTTGGCTTGAATACTCTACCCTCGAAAACTGTTGCGATCCCCTATACTTGTGGGTTATCACCCCTGAGTTCGAATCTTTAGGGTTTTGCGGAGCCCAAAATCCAACAGACGGAAAACCCCTAACAGCCATAATAGTCGACGAATCGCAGAAGTTGTGGATGGACTGGAAACTGACGTGGTTTCTCAAGAAAGGCGGTAGCACTTGGTCAATATAGAGGTGGCCAAGAGTGTATGGTAGTGTAGCCGTTGTCGAGGTAGCCATGCGAAGGACGCCATGGTCGATGTCAAGTCAAGGTGGCCTGTGTCGAGGAAGTCACCATGAAGCCGTGGGTGCAAGGAGGCGCCAAGTTAGTTAGGGTCACAATGGTGTCGAGGTAGTGGTGTGCAGGGAAGAAGATGGTGTTGGCGAAGCATCACGTCGGGTTTGCCAAGACCGGGGATACATCTTGGACGAAGGCATGCGTCAATGCTGCCAGCATGAGGCACGCATAGACGGACGAAATTGATGTTGATGATGTGTCGCTCCAGGATTGCCACGTGTAAGGGCATTCTCTTACCTTAAGTGTTTTGGTTATGATGAAACCTCACTATGTTATCTAACCGGATGTCAACTTGTTCACGTATCATGTGTGAGACACAAGACGGTTAGGTATTCTCTCCAAACGGAAAAGATCAAAGACGGTGTTCTTTACGTGTTTATTCTCTTTGGTCGTAGGGATCTCGTACCATTAAGAGAAAAACCACATTGGAAGTTCTTGGGTGAATCAATTCTCTCTCACATTCTTATGCACCCAACTCGTTCCATCGCATCAAAGAGAGAGAGGTCCCTCTTTCATTCAATGCTTGCCGGTTGTATCGCTGCCCCGGGCGGTTGTACCGCCCACACTTGGGTGACCCAGGGTGGCAACCTTGGACGGTTGAACTGGCCTGGCATCGGGCTTCAAACGGACAAGGTCCTGTTGAGCTTCGGTTGTTGGGTGGTGGTGGCCTCGTTGTACTGTTATATTCTATAGCTCGGTTTACCGGTGTTCTAGGAGGTTATACTGCTTAGGACTTTGTCGTGTCCAGCGCTCGAGGTGGGTGGAACCGCCGTCCAAGTTTCTGTTGTGGTCCGGTGGTTGGGCGGTGGTTGGGAGGTTGTACCGCTATATTATGTAGCCTGATTGTACCGCCCGCACCACCGGTTGTATCGCTGTCATGTAAAAATAGATGTAAAGGTTGGAAAGTGGGGGGGTATATATAGTGGTGGTTCTTCCACCTCTATATTATCTCTTACCTCTCTTTCTCTCCACCATTGATGCACTCCAAGCTTTCTTTCCCAATCTCTCTCTAGCCACCCAAACTTATTGTCTTGCTAGGGATTCAAGGAGGAGATCTAGATCTACACTTCCACCAAAGGAAAATTAATTCTCCCATAGTTTATTGTGTGGATTTTGTTACTCTTGGGTATTTGAGCACCCTAGATGGAAGAGGTCACCTCCAAGCCATATTCCATTGTGGTAAAGCTTCGTGGTTTAGTTGGGAGCCTCCAATTGAGTTGTGGAGAGATCCCCAATCTTGTTTGTAAAGGTCCGGTCGCCACCTTCAAGGGCACCACTTAGTGGAATCACGGCACCTCGCATCGTGTGAGGGCGTGAGGAGAATACGGTGGCCTTAGTGGCATCTTGGGGAGCATTGTGCCTCCACACCCCTCCAACAAAGACGTACTTCCCCTCAAAGGGAAAGAACTTGAGAAACACATCCTCGTCTTCATCGGTTCCACTTGTGGTTATTTATTACATGTACTTGTATTTACTTCTTGCTTACTATTATTGTTGTTACCATGATATAGGTTGCTCACTTAGTTTCATATCAAGACAACCTATTTGTTGCTAAACTTAATTTGTTAAAAGAAAATATTAAAATTTGATAGTTGCCTATTAACCCCCCTCTAGTCAACCATATCGATCCTTTCAATTGGTATGAGGGCCTCGTCTCTTTATTAAGGGTTTCACCACCCAAAGAGTATGGTTGATGGTGAGGTTAGTACGGTGGAGTTGCCTAAGGAAGTTGTTGCAAACTTGTTCTCCCGAGAGGACCTAAATGAGTCCATGTACACATTTAGATCCTCGGTGGCTATCGAGGTCAAGAACACGCTTAAAGATTTCCTTGATATTTTCAAATCGTCTGCCGACCCGTTGCATGTGGTTAACCCCACACCTTCGGATACGGGGACCAATTCTGAAAAGGAAAATGCAAGTAGTGAAAGAGATAATTTCCTCAAGGAACGAGTGCGGCAAATACCTTTTCGTCGGGGCCTCCTCCCATGATCTATGGAGGACCGCTTCAACCACCGCATATTATTAACCTTGGTCCTCCACCTAAGCTTGTTAAGAATGATTTTGCTAACTGGGCTTTTTGTATAAAGGCTCATTTGAATCAAAGGTCAACACAACTTTGGAGAGCAAGGCTACTACCCTCATGATCCAAGAAACCTCACTCCAAGAGAAGTGGTTGACAATCAGCTCAACCATTCAGCCATGTTCATCCTTCAAGCGTATGTTCCTATTGAAGATCTTTATCACTTGCGGCCCTTCACTCGTGCCAAAGATTTCTGGGAGCACAACATTTCCATGTACAAGGGGAGTTCTACTATTTAACGGTCGAACTATGAAGTGATACTTGATGAGGTCGATGAACTTTTTATGATTGAGGATGAAGATCCTCGTGAGCTATACCGAAGGGTGACGACTCTTGATGTCGCTCTTCAAGATCATGTAAGCAAGGATGTGGATGGCAACTGGATCAAGCATAAATTTCTCAAGGCTATTATGCCCTTCAACAAATCCATATCCTCTGTCACCGGTCAGAGGCCAAACTTTCACTCCATGTTCTCAAGTGATGTGTTTGATGAGTTTATTGCCAAGAACATATTGAACAAGACCGCTGACAATGCTCTAGCTCGTGTTCAACGGTCAATAAAAGGCTCTCCCAACCTTACTTTGAAGACCAAGGCTGTATTGGAGGAAGATGAGGAAGAATAAGAGGAATTGTGACCCAAAGACACCAAGTATGCTTATCACGAGCGTATGTCTCTTGCATCAAGTCAGTTTTGGGGAAACAAGAGAAACTCAAAGCCAAATTTTTCCAAGAACAAATCAAGTGGGTCCTAGGGAAAGCAACGTGTGAGGACTTGCTATAACTGTGGCAATATGAGTCACTTTGTGGTGGATTGTCCATATGAGAAGAGGGAAGACAATGGTTGCAAGCTCATCCATAAGAACAAAGCCAAGTCGTACCCCAACAAGAACAACTTCCCCAATAAAGTGCTTCAAAAGGTGTTGGTGGCTCAGGAAGAGTACCTCTCCTATGAGGATGAGGATGATGAAGTGATGGGGATGGCCACCGTGGCCATTCCATCCTCTTCTCCAAGCAAGGTGTCCCTCTTCGATGCCCCCAACGAGAACCGCATTACCATGTGCCATATGGCAAAGGCATCCAACAAGGTAACATCCAACATTAAAACTTCCAACCTCAATGCTACCATTTCCACTACCTCTATTAGTGGTGATGAAAAGGAAGAGGTAGAGGATGAGGAAAACTCCTTTGATAAACTCATGAGAAAAATCAAGGGTGAATCCAAGAAGCATTTGGTTTCTCTCTTGGAACAACTAGGAGAGGCTAATGACCTCATTGAATCTCATGAAGAAACTATCTCTATGTTACAAGGACATAGTCGTGACTATGTCGATGAGATTGCGGATCTTTCTATTGGTCTTGAAGAAGAGCAAGGACTTCGTTTGACTCTTGAGGAGTCACACAATGATGACCTTGCTAAATAAAAAAAGATCTTGGTCATGCTCTTGTTCTTACTCGTATGCTCCAATCCGAAAAGGTTGCACTTGGGCTTGACCATGTTAGACTCAAGGAAGAGCTTGCAACACTTGACAAGGCTCACAAGGCCTTGAAGAGTGTTCATGCCTCTTTGAAAGAGTCTCATGCTCAACACAGCTGGTGACGCCAAGAAGGGCAAAACCCCACTTCTTAACACAGCTGGTGACTTTAACCCCTCTTACGTTTTATGTCGTGCCAGTGATGGGAATGTTTTTGCTGAGTTTGTTGGTTCTCGTGATGAGTACATTGAATGGTCTATTTGGGTTCCTAATACCCTTGTTACTAACCTGAAAGTACCCATTAAAGAATGGTTACCTAAGCCCAAGCATTGATCTTATGCAGGAGTTTGCTTCCAGTGGGGTGTCATGGTTGCTTGATAGTGGAGAAACAAATCAAATGACCGGAAGCAAGGACTTGGTGGTGGACAATCATCCCATAAGTTGCCACCCAAGTCTCCTTTGGTGATGATGCTATTTAAAAGGTATTGGATCTCGGCAAGGTGATAATTTCTTCGGAACTTACCGTTGCAAAGGTTATGCTTGTTCAGACCCTCACATACAATTTACTTTCCATTCATCAACTTGCACTTATGGGCTTTAGTACCTTCTTTGGCATTGACTCTGTGGCCCTTTTGTGGAACAAGACTCTTAAAGTAGATTTTTTGGGAATGTCGAGAATGGTCTCTATGTCGAGAATTTTTCGGAGCGACCCACTAAGACCTCGACTTGCCTAATGGCTAAATTTGATTTGGGATGGCTTTGGCATCGCCGTCTAGCCCATGTAAATATGAGATCTTTGCAAAGTATCCTCAATGGGGATCACGTTCTTAGACTAATAAATGTGAGTTTTGACAGAGATCGTGCCTCAAGTGCATGTGATGAAGGAAAGATTCATGAGACAGCTCACCGCCCCACGACTGCCATCTACTCAAAAAGGACCTTGGAGCTCCTCCACATGAATCTCTTTGATTATCCATCTTATGATAGCCTTGGGGGAGAAAGTATTGCTTGGTGATTGTGGATGATTACTCAAGATATACTTGGGTGTACTTTCTCAAGAGAAAGAGTGAGACTCAACAAACCGTCATCGACTTTGCTAATGAAGCTCAACGACAACATGATGCAAATATATTGATGATTAGAAGTGACAATGGCACCGAGTTCAAGAATTACAACGTAAATGAATTTCTGAGTGATGAAGGAATCAAGCATCAATACTCTGCACCTTATACTCCTCAACAAAATGGTGTGGCGAAAGAAAGAACCAGACGTTGATGGACGCGGCAAGAACCATGATGGCGGAGTTTAAGTCTATGTATAACTTTTGGGCCGAAGCGATCAACACCGCATGTCATGCATGCAATCGGGTCTGCCTTCGCAAAGGCTTGAACAAGACTCCATATGAAATTCTTACTGGTAACAAGCCCAACCTCAAGTACTTTCGTGTGTTTGGTTGTAAGTGTTTCATTCTTAAGAAAGGTGCTCACTTGTATAAATTTAAACCTAGAGCTCAAGGGGCATATTTGTTGGTTATGCTACAAACTCTTGCGCTTACCGTGTCCTCAACAAGTCTTCATGACTCATTGAGGAGACGTCTAACGTAGAGTTTGATGAAAATAATGGCTCCCAAGTAGAGAAAAGTGGTCTTTATGATGTAGGTGGTGGAATTTCTACCCAATCCATAAGAAGAATGGGTGTGGGACACTTCTTGTGTGTTGAGGAACCCCTTGTGGCTGAAGGAGAAGGACAATGTTCCACTCATTTGGAACCATCACCGACGCAAGACCCGCACGCTTCCGAAGAACAAATCGAAGGCCCTCAACCTTGTGATCAAGATCAAGGAAAAGATCCAATACATGATGGTGGTTCCCCAAGTGATGTCCTTGATCAAGCTCACTCCTCCAAGCAAGATCAAGATCAATAGCAGGCTCAAGCTCCATAGCAAGCTCAAGATCAAGATCAAACTCAAGATCAAGAGCAAGATCCCAAAGGCGGTAAAGTTCACAAAAATGATCCTCCTCAACTCACTCTGAAGGAGATTCGAGAAAGACGTGTCACCAAGAATGTTTCCAAGATCATCAAGTATTCACATATTTTAGAGAATGTCTACGGCAACGTGAAACAAGGGGTAACCACTCACAGACAATTATCAAACTTTTGTACACATCATGCGTTTGTTTCTTGCACTGAACCCCTTAATGTACAATATGCACTTGAAGACATGGACTGGGTTGAAGCCATGCATGACAAACTCAATAACTTTGAAAGAAACAAAGTGTGGTGATTGGTTCCAAGACCAAAGGAGAACCACAATGTCATTGGAACCAAGTAAATCTTTAAGAACAAGCAAGATGCAAACGACGCCATCATTCGTAATAAGGCAACATTGGTAGAACAAGGCTACTCCCAAGTCGAGGGCATCGACTACAGTGAAACCATCGCTCATGTTGCTCGCCTTGAATCTATCCGCATGTTGCTTGCATTTGCTCATCATAACATCAAATTATACCAAATGGATGTAAAGAGTGCATTTCTTAATGGTCCCTTAAGGAATTGGTATATGTAAAGTAACCCCCGAGGTTCCAGGATCCCAAGTTCCCCAATCATGTTTACGTTCTTGATAAGGCACTCTATGGCCTTAAACAAGCCCCACGTGCGCGCTATGAGCACCTTACCAAGATGTTACATGATCGTGGCTTTGAAGTTGGGAAAATTCACCCCACTCTTTTTCCCGAAAAGGTCAAAGGGTTTTTGTTCATATGCCAACTATATGTTGATGATATTATCTTTAGTTCTCCTAACAAAGATTTTAATGAAGAATTTGCCGCACTAATGACTAAAGAGTTTGAGATGTCTATGGTGGGAGAGTTGAAGTTTTTCCTTGGTATAGAAGTCAAGTAACGAACTCAAGGAACCTTCATCAATCAAGCAAGATATACTCAGGACATGCTCAAAAGGTTCAAGATGGATGATCACAAACCGGCCAAGTCCAACACTCCCATGCCTCTCAACTTCCATCTTGACCTTGATCCGAATGGTAAAGCTGTGGATCAAAAGGTATATTGCTCTATGATTGGCTCTCTGCTTTGCCTTTGTGCATCTAGACCAGATATTATGTTGAGTGTGGTAATTTGTGCATGATTTAAAGCCGCACCTAAGGAAAGCCACTATGTGGCGGTCAAACGAATATTTTGATATTTGGCTCATACCCCAAACTTTGGCTGATGGTATCCCAAAGGTGCTTCATTTGATCACATACTATATTTGGACTCGGATTGTGTGGGAGAACATGTGGAGAGGAAGTCAACTTCCGGAGGTTGCCAATTCCTTGGTCGCTCTCTCGTAAGTTGGTCTTCCAAGAAACAAAATTATGTTTCTCTCTCGTCCATCGAGGCTGAATATGTAGCTGATGCAAGTTGTTGTGCTCAGTTGCTTTGGATGAGGCAAACTTTAAAGGATTACGGTGTCACATGTGATAAAGTGCCTCTTCATTGTGATAATATAAGTGCTATCTCAATCTCCAATAACTCGGTTCAACATTGCAAGATGAAGCACATCAGTATTCGTCGCCACTTCATCCGGGATCATATCAAGCGTGGGGAGATAGATCTCATTTTCCTCAATACTAGTGATTAACTTGCAGATATTTTCACGAAGCCTTTGAACGGAGCTAGATTTCGCGAGTTAAGGCATGAGCTAAATATCATTGATTTGAGCAATGTGAATTGAAATTAGGCACATCGCACCACTCTCATCGTTCTATTCTATTTAGATGTAGGCATGGATTTAGGGGGAGTGTAGCTCTCTCAATGAACTATCCCTCCTTCTATTATGCATAAACGATCAAATCTTTCACATTCGCCATTTTTTATGGTAATTGTGCCTCAAAGACGAGTTTTGGTTATGGACCCAAGGTTAAAATCTTCGTGGTGCCATAGCAATCGACTCAAACATAGGTGGCCTCAACCACCGCACCCTCCTAGTGAGGTATTTGTCTTTGGTGTTTCTCAGAAATGTGTCTTTTGGTCCTTATTTGATCTTCTTGTTTACTTAAGACCTAGGTGCGGGTATCATTCACGATGTGTCTTTTTCCATTTCTTCTTGTTCACCTTGGAGCTTACCCAACCATACTCGTGTGCCTTGTATCTATCCCAAGCTCTACTCATCTCGAAACCCCTCTCATCCAATTGTACGCTTTGAAATCTTGGTGGTGGTGGTTGTGGCCGGGTGGTACAATCGGTGGTCCATGCGATATAACCGCTAATCACCATGATGTCCTTCCCAAGCGGTACAACTGGGTTGTTCCGAGGTTCAACCGCTAATTCCCCTATCCTGTTCCAGGACCGGTACAATCGCTCAGTGGAGCAGTACAGTCAGTCGTGTCAACCAATACCTAACGGGAGGGACGGGCCAAAGAGGTACTCGTTTTCCCATTTCTTGCCTGAGTCCCCCCTTGCTGCCCTAGCCACCGACCTCCGTCACCACCGCACCGGAGTGCCTCTGGCGCCCGGGATATGCGGTATCCTCTCGGATTTGCTCCGTGGATGCCCATTTCTCCCCTGATCTACTCCCATGGATGCCAGTAATGCCCTATTTTCTCTTATTCTTGGATTCTTTCCTTCGAATCCTCCTTTGTTAGGGCATTGCTCGGTTTCCGCATTTTCTAGTCAAAACTATTGGAGGGATGAGATCCTATATGCACTTCCAATTAGTTGTGATGAGTATAAACTACAATTACTCGTGTATTTCTCAAATCCGGATGCACCGGTCCCCCAGCAGCAGTACAACCGCTTGAACCTATGGTACAACCGCTGGGGTGATCGGTTCAACCGGACTTTCTGATTCCTACCCCACTGATTCTTGTTTCTCCTCTTCACACCTAATTTATTCCTACTTTTGCATAAAATCCTCTCATATTTTCTAGGTTTTTTCTGTGAGCTCCTCTTGTGTGTGTCTGCAGGTGGATCTTGATCTTGTTTTGCTCCTTGGAAGAAGTCCAAGAAATGAGATCAAAGGTGTAGGCTCGTTGATGACCCTCAACAAGAGGAAGTTGTGATTCCTACCAAGCCAACTCGCCCTGAGAAGTCCTTGGCCGCCAAGCAAAAAACTGCCACGCCAGTGCACTCCTGGAACCAAGTTGAGTAGGAGCGGGTTCGTTTTTAAAATCCTTATGTGGTCCCTATTGCTCCCAGGTGGACCACCCCTCAGTTCCGGAGTGAGTTACAAATGCGGATTGTGCATGAGCTCTATGACCATCACAAGAACAAGTTTTTCAAGAAATGGACAATTGACATTGGGCAATGGAAGAACAACATGGATTACTTTGGAGAGGCGTTAGCACTATGTGAAGAATTTGACTTGATCAAGCTCATGACTATCAACTATCCATTTGATGTGTAGCTCATTCACCAGTTCTATGCCATGGTTCGCTTTGTCACTAATGAACCCCGTACCCTTTCCTTCATGTGTTGAGATGATCTTTTCCAGGTCCCGTGGCGTGCCCTTTGCAATGCACTTGGTTATGATCATATTTTCCTCACTTGGAATGGAGGCATCCGTCCTCATGATCGGGCTACTTCTATGGATAAGGTGAAGTTAGCCCCCTTGTACATTCCCGGGCGTGGGACTCCTGAACCTCTAAGGACCTGCAGTAGGTCTATGATATTTTTCACAGTGTTTATAGAAATGTTCTTTTGCCCAAGGTTGGAAATCAAGATGACATTCATGGATACTTTGTTGATCTTCTTGTTTCCATGCGTACTGAAGCTGACTCTGGGGCTAAGTTTGATTCTTCACACTGGTTGTCGGAGGAGGTGTACTCCACGGTCTTCTTCAGAAAGGTCCCCACCTAGGCTCCTTTCATCGTGTGTTTCCTTAACTCTGTGTGCACAGTTCATAGGCCTAGTGAGCCTCTCACTTCTCCAGACAACCTCATTGAGCATGAGGTCAATCAACTCCGAAAGAAGAACCATCTTGCACCTCGCTTCCTTGCTGCCGACCCCGAGGATGTCTTTGCTACTTTGAGTGACAGTGATTTTGAGCTTCCTGCAAGAGCCAAACCATCTTGGGTCTCCAAGCTCTTCGACAAATTAAAGAAGACCTTCTGCCTCTAGACTCATGTTCATAAGAAGCTCTACGAAGCCCATGTCAACGAGAAACTTGCGAGACATAGACAGATTCATATTATGGGGGCTCTCGAGCTTGAGGCTGCTAGTAGTTCTGAGAAGACCATCACTCCTGAGGATCAGTGTATCTATGCGCATAGGACTTGGACTAATGATGAGATCTCGGGTCAGCCTGCTACCTCCTCTGCTACTGATGATGATGCGGATGATGATGGTGATGATGATGGGTCTCCTAGTGGTGATTCTGAGGAGACTCACGGATCTTACGAGCTCTACTCAACACCGGGGCGTTAGCATCACTCTTTTCCTTTTTGGTGTCCTGATGCCGAAGGGGGAGAGAGCTATATTATGGCGTGTTTGCATGGGGTCTTTGGTTGTCTTCGTGTCTTTCGTTTTGCTTCCCATTTTAACTCTTATTTGATTTTGAGTCGGTCATGAACCTATCTTGTGTGAAGACTATTTGAGTTTCAGTAGAGACTGAGTTTATTCGTACCCTTGTCGTTAAGCTCTACTTATTATCTCGTACAACCACTCCTTAATGTTACTCCCTCTGTGTACCCATTGGTTGGTCTCTAATATCAACGGGGAGCTCCAATTCCTGTACTTGTCTCATCTCGGGTACATAGTGAGGGGGAGCTCCGCCTTTTATTTTAGAGACCATCAATGCAAATCATGTTGTTGTCATCATCCACCAAAAAGTGGGAGATTGTAAGTCCATTATCTTACCTTAAGTGTTTTGGTGATGATGACACCTCACTATGTTATCTAACCGGGTGTCAAGTTGTTCAGGTATCATGTGTGAGACACAAGACGGTTAGGTATTCCCTCCAAATGGAAAAGATCGAAGAAGGTGTTCTCTACATGTTTATTTTCTTTGGTCGTAGGCATCCCGTACTATTAAGAGGGAATCCACATTGGAAGTTCTTGGGAGAATCAATTCTCTCTCACATTCTTATGCACCCAACTCATTCCATCGCATCAAAGAGAAATATGCCCCTCTTTCCTTCCATTCTTTTCGGTTGTACCGCTGCCCCGGGCGGTTGTACCGCCCACAGCTGGGTGATCCAAGGTGGTAGCCCTGGACGGTTGGACCGGCGCAGCACCGGGCTTCAACTGAAGAAGGTTCTGTCGAGCTTCGTTTGTTGGGCGATGGTGGCCCGGTTGTACGCTATATTATATAGCCTCGTACTACCGGTGTTCCACGCGGTTATACCGCTTAGGACTTTGTCGTGTCCAGCGCTCGAGGTGGGTGGAACCGCCGGCCAAGTTTCAATTGTGGTCCGGTGGTTGGGCGGTTTTACCGCTATATTATGTAGCACGGTTGTACCTCCCACACCACCGGTTGTACCGCTGCCATGTAAAAAAAGATGTAACGGTTGGAAAGTGTGGGGCCTATATAAAGGGGTGGTTCTACCACCTCTATCTTATCACTTACCTCTCTCTCTCTCTCTCCACCATTGATGCATTCCAAGCTTTCTTGCCTAATCTCTCTCTCTCTCTCTCTAGCCACCCGAACTTGTTGTCTTGCTAGGGATTGAAGGAGGAGATCTAGATCTACACTTCCACCAAAGGAATATTGATTCCCCCATAGTTTCTTCTGTGGATTTTGTTACTCTTGGGTGTTTGAGCACCCTAGACAAAAGAGGTCACCTCGAAGCCATATTCCATTCTGGTGAAGCTTTGTGTTTTCATTGGGAGCCTATAATTGAGTTGTGGAGAGGGGCCCCAACTTGTTTGTAAAGGTCCGGTCGCTACCTTCAAGGGCACCACTTAGTGGAATCACAACACCTCGCATCGTGTGAGGGCATGCGGAGAATACAGTGGCCTTAGTGGCATATTGGGGAGCATTGTGCCCCCACACCGCTCCAACAGAGACGTACTTCCCCTCAAAGGGAATGCACTTCAGAAACACATCCTCGTATTCATCGGTTCCACTTGTGGTTATTTCTTACCTATACTCGTATTTACTTCTTGCTTATTATTGTTGTCGTTAGCATCATATAGGTTCTCACTTAGTCGCATATCTAGACAACCTATTTGTTGCTAAACTTAATTTGTTAAAAGAAAAGATTAAAATTTGATAGTTTCCTATTCACCCCCCCCCTCTAGTCAACCATATTGATCCTTTCACCAGGTCTGGGAACACATTGGGGACGAAGGCATGCGTGAGTGTTTCCACCACTGAGCATGCATAGACGAGGACCTACACAACTTGTATGCCATGTCGAGGGTAGCATAGAAGAACTCAACGACGGCTATGGGGGAGGGACGATGTCACCTGATGACCCAAAAATATAGGGGATATATCATAATCCTTTCGATAAGTAAGAGTATCAAACCCAACGAGGAGCACAAGGAAATCGTAAGCGGTTTTCAACAAGGTATTCTCTTCAAGTGTTGTGAGTAACAGTGATTGATAGTTTTGTAACAAGATAATTTCTAATAAGTAACAAGTAACAATAGTTGCAAGTGTCCAACATGGTGGCCTCATTCTTTTTATAGCAAAGGACAAGCCTGAAAGTTCTCTTATATAAAGGAAATCGCTCTCAAGGAGAAATGGGAATTGTCGTCTAGTCATGTTCATGATGTTGAGTTGATTCACGTTTGTGACTTTGATAATTTAGTATGTGGGTGGAGCAGTGCTTAGGTGTTGTTCTTACTTGAATAAGTAACCTACTTATGATTATCCTCTTTTGCAAGCATCCTCAACTACGAAATAAGAATTAAGATAAATCTAACCATAGCATGAAACATGTGGATCCAAATCAGCCCCTTACGTAATAATGCATAGATTAGGGTTTAAGCTTATGTCACTCTAGCAACCCATCATCTACTTATTACTCCACAATGCCTTCCCTTAGGCCCAAAGACAGTGAAGTGTCATGTAGTCAATGTTCACATGACACCACTGAAGGAAGCAACAACATACATATCATCAAAATATTGAACGAATACCAACTTCACATGATTACTTATAACAAAACTTCTCCCATGTCCTCGAGAAAAAAAGCAACTACTCAAAAAATCATCACCATGTTCAAGATCAGAGGTATAATAAATATGATAAAGGATCTGAACATATTATCTTCCACCAAGTAAACCAACGAGCATCAACTACAAGATGTAATCAACACTACTAATAGACCACAAGTACGCATATGAGATTTTGAGACAAAGATTGCATACAGGAGATGAATCAGGTTTTGAGATGAGATGGTGTTGATGAAGATGTTGAGGAAGATTGGCCTTCCCACAAAGGACAAAGCATTGGTGATGATGATAGATTTTATTTCCCCATCCTGGAGGGAAATTTCCCTAGCAGAATCACTTTGTCGGAGAGCAAAAAGGCCTCTGCCCAGGTTTCCACCCCAAGACGGCAGAGCTTCATACCGAAAGTATCTTCTTAACTTTTCTATGTCAAAACCCATCATATAGCAAAACACGGGGGTTGAAGGCTGCTTGTGGGCCTGTCAATCCATGAGGGCGTGACCATCAATAGGTGGACCCCCTCTGGTACTTCTTCGCTCCAAAAATTCTTATATATTCTATAAAAAATCCTTGTGAACTTTTAGGTCATTTGGATTCGAGAAAATTTCCAACTTTTTCCATGGCTTTTAGGTCCAAAATTCTAGTTTTCGGCAATTTCCTTGTTTGTGTAGATATTGCAAATTAAGATAGAAAAGGCATTAAAATGTATCATAAATTGGCATAATGATCAAGTACAATATAAATATCAATAAGAAATCATGATACAAAATGGACGTACCAACCCTCCAGGCATAGACCTCGCTTATGCTCAAGCAAAAGCTGAAGTCGATAATAATGACCACATAATTAGAGAGAGAGTTGTAGATAAAACCAAATGCGGACATGAGAGCGTGATGAATATTGACATAGCAGCAAGTTTTCATCATATAACTTCTCATGAACAAGTAACAATCTATCCATAAATATTAAGTATGGAGCGTAAATTTTATTGACAGCCAACAAACTATGTTTTTAGTTATTGAGATAATTACAATTCATCATATTTCAGATAAGGGTCCATGTAAGAGCTTTCAATTTAGCAAGTTCACATACTCAACCATCATTTAGTCTTCTATGATTGCTGCCACTCAGTGCATATTTTTGGAGCAAACGTTTCTGCCAAACACTTAGGAATATAGGGGCTTTATTGTTTTCTCCTCCCAACTTATTTACCTCAAGGATAATGTCAACAATAATGAATCATGATCACCTAAATCCAAGTGTATATATACAGGGTGGGTATATTCTAACATCACCCCTTAAGACCTTATTCTGACACTATCCCCCTTATTCTAACATCACTTCAGCATTGCTAATATACACAATAAAACTGCAGATAAAACGAAAACTGGAATGTCCGCACCCTCTCACACCTTCTTCTCTCCTCCCCCCACGCCCCAACTGCCCACATCCTCCATCCTCATCCCCGATCGGGATGCAACCGGCGACCCACCTGACCCACCACTGACCCGGAGCTCCTCTGTCACATCCCTGGATCCCTAACTAGGTTTCAGCATTGTGCTCATGTTTACATTCTTTGCATTCAAGAACTTGAAACAAATTCAAAGCAAGTGGTGAAACAAAACCCCAAAAACCCTAGCCACTTCTAATTCAAGGAAATTCAAAACTTGTTAAAATCAATGAACCCAAAATGGCCTCAAGAAAAGTTCAACTTTTCTGATAATTGTTGAAAACAAGATATTATAAGTGAAACATATTTTCAAAATGATTTTGGCATTTTAAATTAGGTTAAAAGCTACTCAAATCAATTATATATTTGATTTCAAATATTTCAAAATTTCCAAAAATGTTGAAAACTTTATATGTGGTTGGAAATATTCCAACTAACACTCCAGTATTATTCAAACTATTTTAGGAATAGTTTGGAGCCAAAAATAAATAAAAACAAATGTCAGAAAGTATAAACAGAAACTGAAGAAAGAAAAAAAATGCAAAAACTCTATCTAGCGCTTACCTGGCCCAGGCCCATCTCTCCCGTGTCGTCTTCCTCCTCGCCAGTGGGCAGCAGGAGGTGGTCGCCGCGTACTCCGGCGCGGCCACGCACCTGTGCGCCTGCCTGGCCGCCGCTTCACGCTGGCACGCGAAGGGATAACCTCCCCGCAGCCTCTCCACGCTCGTCCCTATCCTCATTCGCCCCCCTCTGCCTCGTCTTTCTCTGCCGCCATTAGAGCCGAACCCGAGCTCGAGCTCGCCGTCGTTCTAGCGCACCCCTCGTCCTTCTGAGCCGTGCATCAGATCCGCCGCAGCTCCCTGAAGCTCCCAGGCTACGAGCCCGACGCCAGGATGCAGTGAATCGACGAGACGAGGTCGTCTTCTTCCTCGGGTCACCGAAGTTCGCCGCCGGCGTTCTCTCTCTCCAGGCCGTCCCCGAGCAAGCTAGCGCTAATACTGCACTCCCCGTGAGCCTAGCATGATTTCCCCCAAGTTTCCCCCTTCGATCTCTTCCTCTAGCCCTGTTTTCACCGGAGCCCGACGAGATCCGCCGCGGGAGCTCGTCGCCGGTAGACCTCTGGTGAACGGCTCGTCGATCTGAGGCCACCAGTGGCTTCAGGGCGTCGTGTAGTTGTCGTAGGAGCCTAGCACCGCGCGTGAAGTCCCCTGTTTCGATGACCCCGATGACGCCCGAGCTTCGGCCGCTGCCAAGCTCGTCGCCGGCGTCATCTCCGGCCAGATCAGCCCCGGTCCTATGCAAAAATGGACCTGCGGGAAACATGTCATTCTTCTGGTGCACTCGGCGCAGAGTTTGGCCGCGCGTGCCGCGTATCCGAGCCCCTCCGCCGTTCTGGTGGTCGCCGGAGGCTCACCGCCGGCGAGGACGACCTCGCCGCCGGTGGATCTGACCCCCCTGAGTCTATGACAGGTGGGGCTAGCCTTTAGTTAATTAGTAATAATAAAAATAAAATAAACTTAATTAAATTAACTTAACCAGTCACTAACATGTGGGTCCAGCTCTGTTAATTAGCTAATTAAGTTTAAACTTAATCTAAAACTGACCAGATTCACTGACCAGTGGGTCCCACTGGTCAGGTTTGACTTTCAACGGCCAGTTGGACCTGCTAATGCAGTAAAGAGTTTTCTGATTTAAAAGAATTCCAAAAAATTCCCAAAACTTCTAAAAATCATAGAAAATAATCTGTAACTCCAATGAAAATAATTTATATATTAAAAAGTATCAGAAAAATCCAAGGAATCTGATTTTGATATTTTAAAATATGTTTGAAAATGTTAACATCACCAAACAGATTAAATAATGATTAGGATAACCATATTAAGTAATATAGATTTGGAATTTGAAATCCATTTGAATTCCATTTCAAATTCTATAACCAAACAATGATCAAGAACAATCAGCACCTCAAAATACCATCATCATGCAAGCTAATACAAGATTACCTGAGCATCAGGCCAGATCAATTAAAGGGTATTTAAAAATACCTTGTTTGAAGTGATATTTGAATCTTGATTCAAATCAACTTCAAACTTAATAAATGGTAGCTACATTAGCCTACCACCTTTCATCTTCATGCCATGCTCATGCATCATCTTGTTGCATATGATTGATATTGATTGATGTCATTTCTATCGGTAGGCTCCGGTCCTCCGGATTCCACCGAATATCCGACTGACGGATATTGTCCCTCTGCTGAGCAACAAGGCAAGCAACCACTTTGATCATCCCGATAAATCCCATGTTCTCACTCCTGCACTTACTTATTGCATTAGGATCTAATACTTCAAATGCGTTTGCCACGTTAGTTGAACCCACTTCCTTTGCATGACTTGTCTTTGTCACAGTAAATAGCTGAACCTTGCAACCTATCATACCTGGTAGATGCTTGAGCCATGATGTGTCTTATACGTCTATGCATGCTATGCTTAGAGTTTTGTATGGTCTGTCATCTGGGTGATGAACAGAATTGTGAGAATGTGTTCAGTAAGTAAAGGTTGTGTGTTGAACCTGATTTGGTAAAGGTACCGGTGAAAGGCTATGTAGGAGTACATGGCGGGTTGTTTCATTGGAACCGTCCTTAGGAACTGAGTTCCGTGTATGTAATCCAAGACTAGATACTACCACACGTTGGGATACTTAATTGGCCCTCTCGACTTATTAATCGCTTAGTACTCGGTCTAGGAGTTGCAAGTAGTTTCTAGTGTTTATAGTCATGATGGAGGCCGTGCGTAGCGCTGACCTTAGAGGTGGGCTATGATGCGGTAGGCAGTGGCACGGTGTACCAAGTGGCACCCGGATGGTGTGCTTGGGAACCCTGCGCACATCGTTTGGGGCTGTGGCGGAAACCTCGACCGGACTGCCGTGCGGGTTACCCTCAGAGAGGCGATAGACCTGGACTAAGTATTAGCATGGTTAACGGTAGTGGACGACTCCCTCGCTGGGCTTCCTCTTGAAGGTTGCCGAGGTGCATGACGTGCACATGGCGATAAGTGGCGAGAGCGTGTGTGAAGAAGTACACCCCTTCAGGGTTATGATCTATTCGAATAGCCGCGTCCGCGGATATGGACTACTTGGAACCATATGTTGTTCATAGATAACTTTAATGGCTACTCATTAAATTGTCAAGATAAGCGTGAGTGTCGTGGATGGCATTTTCGTATGGAGACGGAATGATTCCACGATGGAGTATTGTTGTGGTGTTAGTGGACTTGTGTGCGAGAAATCAAGTTGTCAAAATTATTTAAAAATGCAAGTTGTCTAGCCACGAGTCAAATGCTCGTTTTCCGCATGAAACCCCACAATTCCTTATTGATACAGTGCATGAGTAGATAGCTTATCCTAAAGTCTTGCTGAGTACTTTTGTACTCATGTTTGCTTAATAATTGTTGCAGAGGTTGTTAATGACCCTAATGGAGGGTTCTACCTAGACATCGACGACGAGGAGTAGATGGTATCCCAGCTATGATCTGGCCCTAGGGTGGGTCTGTAGATAGTCAGGCCATGTGCCTTTATCCTTCCATCTGTCTGTACTCAGACAGCTTTACTCTTCCGCTGGCTTGTAAGAATTGTGTGTATGACTTGTGATGATGGGTCGTGAGACCCCTACCTTGTAATATTATGTGTGTGGCTCTTCCGAGCCTTCTAAATAAAGATTGTATGTTTATGGTTATGTTGTGATGCCATCGATGTATCTATACATATCAGTATGCCATGCGTACGTGTGTTGTACTTGATATGTATGTGGTTCGATTACCTAGCCGTAGGCTTTAGTAGTATTCCTTACAGGGAAATGCCCCTTTGTGATCCAACGAGCCATGGTAGTTCGCTACTGCTCCGGACACATTGGTTGACCTGCATGTGTCCTTCTTAGCTGCTGTGTCTGTCCCCATTGGGGAAATGTCACGCGATGTAATGGAGTCCTTGTAGCTTGCTACGACTCGTCTACATTCGATGGTGACCGACACCTGCTTTGCTGGGCCATGTATGCATGTCCCTGTGCGGAACTGCCACTTTGGTTTATAACTAGACATGTCGATCCGGGTTCTTTGTCATTGGATTGCTAGCGACACAATTGCATACGCGAGTCAAAAGGCGCAAACGGTCCCGGCTAAGGTAAGGCTGCAGCCGTGGGGAAAACCGTGCGTGAGACCGCAAAGAGATGCGATGTGTTTCAGGCTGGATTCCTATGGCTTAGGATCGGGGTCCCGACAGTGTTGGTATCAAAGCCTGACTGACTGTAGGATTACTAAGCCAAACTGGTCGAAGTTGAGTCTAGAATTGCTTTAGTTATATATAAGGGAATTGTTTGTGGAAGGGAACGTAAGACTCTTGTTCTCTTCTCAAGTTATTCTATTCTGGCCATCCTCGTCTTTTCTGCGGGGATAAGGACTAGGTTACTCATCTTCTTTTAGGCTCGTGTTTCTGATCGGTAGATTATAGGACAACGGGTCGAGAGTTATTTTGGGTTTCTTTTATCCCTAGGAAAAGGAAGTAAGTTTGATGATCAGAGAATTGAACTTGATAGTTGAGTGGTTATGCTATTCTATTTTATGGGTTGTCTCAAAATTGTTTTTGAGCATCTACAGTCATTATGCTGCCCAATTTTGTATTCAGAGCTCTAATGCTTTTGCATTACTCTCTATTTTCATAGGCCTGGTCGTCCTTCTCGTCAGGTGGTTCGTCTGACTAGGTGCATTGATGTGCCGGGTCATACGGCCATGCTAGTCAGGATGATGTCGGTGTCCGGTTACCGCTGGTACCCAGAGTACACAATGGAGGAGCAGTACCGGGATTTTAATCAGAGCCAGTACCTCTGCACTGTTAGGGTATTCCCAGATTACCGTGGAGCTGAGGAGCCAATCCATTGGTCTTATGGATTGGGGGTCACTGTTGACATGGCAGTACAAGATGCTGCCTATTCAACACTGACCATCATGAGGGCTAGACATGCACTGCTGCAGAATTCAGAGTTCTGCTATGTTCCTGCCTCTCAGCCAGGTGAAGAAGGATACCTGAGTGGAGTCTACTTTGATTCCTCTATGGAGGATCCGCTGCTGCAGTCCACTGCTGAGATGCTAGAGAATAGAGACAGGGATGCTCGTGCCCTCTGTATGGAGCTTTATGCTACACGTGCCCATCTGTGGACGGCTTTGACGCAGCTGGCACCGGTAGTCCAGACAGGGTATGGAGATATGGAGATGCTGAACCCTGTTAGGACCCATCTTCCGGCTCATGTTGGCTGGCTTGCTATAGGAGGAGTCACCCCTCTACGGGGACCTCTACTACCACCAGCCAGGGGTCCAAGGCCACATCCGTGTCCTTACGGATCCCAGGGATCTCAGGCTGGAGTATTTCCTGATCCGTAGGTTGAGCTTCCAGGCCATCGAGGCAATCTTTATGAGATGTTCTATGCGGATGCCTGAACCGTGAGTGGAAGGATAGTATGGTAGTAGTTGTACTTTCACAGTCCTGTGTGACTTGTGAAGTATGCTTGTGTCGTGAAATGAATTCCGGAGGCATAGATAAATAATGTGTAGGAAACTTGGAAGCCTCTGATGAGTAGTTTCATATTTTCAGTAGTTTGTTCTTCGGTTAAGGTTGTACTGAACTATGTAATGGTGTGTATGAACCATGGTGTATATATAGCAGTTGCTTGTTACCATGTTGTTCGGATATTCATTTCTGCATTCCATGTGTTCAGTGCATTCTTAATCCATAGCTAGTATTGATGATGATATTGGTCTAAGCTGTGAGTTTGTTTGTCAGGATGGTGTTCACCAGGTTGAACCGTGCCCTTGCTCATGAGCAAGGCGAGGGTAGTCAAACGTCGCAGGAAGAACTGCCTCACCCGCCCTCTCTGGCGGAAGTTATGCTTGAGGCAGAGAGAAACAAAAGAGAGACCAACCGACTGTTAGAGCGTATTGAGCAAAATACGGCTTGTCAGCCTCGGAATGCTGCAGTGTCCCTCAATGACTTTGTGAAGTTGAATCCTCCAAAGTTCCATCACTCAGTCGATCCCCTCGACGATGATGGCTGGTTGTGCAGTATATCACGCAAGATTCGCTCTGCGAATGTTTCGGAGGCCGACAAGGTGACCTTTGCGGCGTATTTTCTGGAAGGACCCGCCAATCTATGGTGGGAGAACTTTGAAGCTATGCGTCCTGCTGAACCAGCAGCCACAAGGGCAGACTTTAGTGCAGCTTTCCATCTGCACCATATTCTAGAGGGCCTGATGGACAGAAAGAGAGAGGAGTTATGTGCATTCACCCAGGGAAAGTTGACCGTGGATGCCTATAGCCGCGAGTTCGGTAACCTCGCCCGCTATGCAACAGAGGAGGTGTCTACTGATGCCAAGAAGCAAGCAAGATTCCGTAAGGGTCTGAGCCCTGAGCTTCGTCGTGACTTGCGCCTCCACGAATGTACAAGCTTCCAAGCCCTGGTCAACAAGGCGATCAGTGCCGAGACTGGTCATGCCGACTAAGAAGCCACAAAGAAGCACTCCCGTGACTTTGGCTCGTCATCTGGTTCCGCGTTTCCAAAACGCGGGCTGTGGGTTCCAAATAGTTCTCTGCCGCCAAGATACACTCCAAGGCCATCTTATGTGGCGCCTCAGACGAATCAGTCCAACCCTCCAGTAAAAACCTATGGTGGTCCAGCTAGCAATGTTGCACCACGTGCCAATCAAGTGATCTGTTACAAGTGTGGAGAACCAGGACACTATTCCCGTGAGTGTCCTCAGAATGTGGGTGCCAAGCCACCCAGAAAGTCCGTTGGGCAAGGCAAGTCGGGCAAAGCTTACTATGTGAAGCCAACTCCTGCACGTGGTCGTGTGAACTATGTTTCAGCAGAAGAAGCTGTAGAGGATCCCGACGTCATTCTGGGTACGCTCCTTGTTAATCATCACCCAGCGTCTGTTCTTTTTGACATTGGGTCTTCTCATTCCTTCATTTCAGAAAGTTATGCACAGTTGCATAACATGTCTTTCTGTGATATGCCAATCCCATTGGTTGTCCAAACCCCTGGTAGTAAGTGGCAAACCTCCAGGATAACCTATGACAATGAAATTCTAGTAGACAGGCTAGTTTTTCTAGCATCATTGATAGCCCTGAAATCTTCAGATATCAATATCATCTTGGGTTTGGACTGGATGTCAGCTCATTATGCCAAGATTGATACTCATTCTAGAAATGTTCAGCTTACCCATTCCTCGGGTGAGATAGTCAATGTCTCTACTCGAGTTGCCAAATGCCAACTCTATTCCCTCAATGCCAACCCTCTTCCGGAACTTGAAGACATTCCGGTAGTCCGTGACTTCCCGGATGTTTTTCCAGAGGAACTGCCAGGAATTCCACCTGACAGAGATGTAGAGTTTGTGATAGATCTTGTTCCGGAAACTGTTCGAATAGCCAGAAGACCATATAAGATGGCACCCCTGGAGCTAGCCGAACTTAAGAAGCAACTATATGAGGCCTTGAATAAAGGTTTCATTCGTTCTAGCTCTTCTCCTTGGGCTTGTCCCGTCCTCTTCGTCAAGAAGAAGGACGTAACGGATCGGATGGTTGTAGATTACCGACCAGTTAATCTGGTAACCATAAAGAACAAGTATCCGCTCCCCAGGATCAACGACCTGTATGATCAGCTCGTTGGATCCTCAATCTTCTCAAAAAGGATTTGAGGTTGGGATACCATCAAATCAAGATCAAGAACGGGGACATTCCAAAAACGGCTTTTGTTACTCGTTGTGGCCAATACGAGTACACTGTCATGTCCTTCGGTTTAACCAATGCCCCAGCCACCTTCTCTCGCTTGATGAATTCAATCTTCATGGAGTATTTGGATAAATTCGTCGTAGTATACCTCGATGATATTCTCATCTACTCGAAGAACGAACAAGAACATGCCGATCATCTAAGGCTCGTATTGATGAAACTTCAAGAGCATCGCCTTTATGCCATGTTTTCAAAATATGAATTTTGGTTACCAGAAGTGACCTATCTAGGTCACGTAATCTCTGGTAAGGGTATTGCTGTCAATCCCGAGAGAGTTCAAGCTGTCCTTGATTGGACTCAACCTGAATCGGTTAAGCAAGTTAGGAGTTTTCTTGGTCTAGCGAGCTATTGTCGCCGCTTTGTCGAGAATTTCTCCAAGGTTGCAAAGCCTCTAACTGAACAACTCAAGAAAGATAAAAAGTTCAAGTGGACACCACAGTGTGAGCATAGTTTTCAGGAACTGAAAAGACGCCTGACTTCCGCACCTGTGTTGCTACCACCAGATTTTTTCTAAGGACTTTGTTATCTATTGCGACGCCTCGCGACAAGGATTAGGTTGCATTCTCGTGCAAGATCGTCATGTGATTGCATACGCATCTCGACAGTTGCGTCCACATGAGGATAATTATCCCACACATGATCTCGAGCTTGCAGTTGTAGTCCATGCACTTAAAACCTGGCGACATTACCTTCTTGGTAATCGTTGTGAAATATTCACTGATCACCAAAGTCTAAAATATATCTTCACCCAGCCGGATTTGAATCTCAGGCAAAGACGGTGGGTTGAGTTGATCACGGATTATGACTTAGGGATAACTTACACCCCGGGGAAGGCCAATGTTATGGCTGATGCACTAAGTCGTAAGTCTTATTGTAACAATTTGATGCTACAACGAGGTCAACCACATCTCTATGAGGAATTTCGGAAGTTAAATCTTCATATTGTTCCTCAAGGATTCCTTTCTACCCTGGTGGCGAAGCCTACTCTTAGGGATCAAATCATAGCCGTGCAGGCTTATGATAGGGGTATATCCCGGATCAAGGAGAATATTGCTAGCGGAAACGCTAGGGATTTCTCCATCAATGAGAAAGGTGTTGTGTTCTTTCAGAACCGTTTAGTGGTTCCTAAGAGCAAACGTCTGCGGCAATTGATCCTTAAGGAGGCTCATGATTCTCCTCTCACCATTCATCCTGGTAGTACTAAGATGTATCAGGACCTACGCCACAGGTTTTGGTGGACTAGGATGAAGAGAGAAATTGCTGAGTTCGTTGCTAACTGCGATGTTTATCGTCGAGTTAAGGCGGAACATCAAAGGCCTGCTGGCCCCTCAACCTTTAGCTATTCCTGAATGGAAATGGGATAAAGTCAGTATGGATTTCATTACCGGATTTCCCAAGACAAAGAAAGGAAATAATGCTATATTTGTGGTCATTGACCATCTTTCCAAAGTAGCTCATTTTCTTCGAGTTCGAGAGAGTATAACAGCTAGCCAGCTAGCAGAGTTATATATCTCTCGAATAGTGTCTCTTCATGGTGTTCCTCTGGAGATTAACTCAGACCGTGGAAGTATTTTTACTTCTTGCTTCTGGGAAAGTTTTCAGAATGCTATGGGGACTCACTTATCTTTTAGCACTGCTTTCCATCCTCAATCAAGTGGTCAAGTAGAAAGAGTGAATCAAGTCCTAGAAGATATGCTCCGACCTTGTGTTATATCGTTCGGTATGAATTGGGAGAAGTGCCTTCCATTCGCTAAATTTTCTTATAACAATAGTTATCAATCAAGCTTGGGGAAAGCTCCTTTTGAAGTTCTCTATGGACGAAGATGTCGAACACCTCTTAATTGGTCAGAAACCGGAGAGAGGCAACTCTTTGGCCCGGATATGATCCAGGATGCAGAAGAGCAAGTTCGCATTATTCGTGAAAAGTTGAAAACAGCCCAGTCTCGTCAAAAGAGCCAATATGATCGTCATCATAAGGTTGTGACCTTTGAAGTTGACGAGAAGGCTTATCTCCGGGTTACACCTTTGAAGGGTACCCATCGATTCGGTATCAGGGGCAAGTTGGCTCCTCGTTACATTGGTTCTTTTCGCATTCTTGCCAAACGAGGAGAAGTTGCCTACCAATTGGAACTTCCTCCGCAGCTTTCCAAGGTTCATGATGTCTTCCACGTCTCGCAACTGAGGCGTTGCTTTTCGGATCCTATCCATGAAGTGGACCACGAAACGCTTGATCTCAAAGATAACCTTTCATACCGAGAATACCCTGTGCGTATTCTTGATCAAGCTGAGCGTACCACTCAACGTCGAAACCTCAAGTTTCTTAAAGTTCAATGGTCAAATCATTCTGAAAAGGAGCCAACATGGGAAAGAGAGGATCGTCTCCGACTTGAGTTCCCGCGTTATTCCCGACGACTTCTAAATCTCAGGACGAGATTTTTTTGAGTGGGGGTGAGTTGTCACATCCCTGGATCCCTAACTAGGTTTTAGCGTTGTGCTCATGTTTACATTCTTTGCATTCAAGAACTTGAAACAAATTCAAAGCAAGTGGTGAAACAAAACCCCAAAAACCCTAGCCACTTCTAATTCAAGGAAATTCAAAACTTGTTAAAATCAATGAACCCAAAATGGCCTCAAGAAAAGTTCAACTTTTCTGATAATTGTTGAAAACAAGATATTAGAAGTGAAACATATTTTCAAAATGCTTTTGGCATTTTAAATTAGGTTAAAAGCTACTGAAATCAGTTATATATTTGATTTCAAATATTTCAAAGTTTCCAAAAATGTTGAAAACTGTATATGTGGTTGGAAATATTCCAACTAACACTGCATTATTATTCAAACTATTTTAGGAATACTTTGGAGCCAAAAATAAATAAAAACAAATGTTAGAAAGTATAAACAGAAACTGAAGAAAGAAAAAAAATGCAAAAACTCTATCTAGCGCTTACCTGGCCCAGGCCCAGCTCTCCCGTGTCATCTTCCTCCTCGCCAGTGAGCAGCAGGAGGTGGCCGCCGCGTACTCCGACGCGGCCACGCACCTGTGCGCCTGCCTGGCCGCCGCTTCATGCTGGCACGCGAAGGGATAACCTCCCCGCAGCCTCTCCATGCCCATCCCTATCCTCATTCGCACCCTCTGCCTCGTCTTTCTCGAGCTCGCCGTCGTTCTAGCGCACCCCTCCTCCTTCTGAGCCGTGCATCAGATCCGCCGCAGCTCCCTGAAGCTCCCACGCTACGAGCCCGACGCCAGGATGCAGTGAATCGACGGGACGCGGTCGTCTTCTTCCTCGGGTCACCGAAGTTCGCCGTCGGCGTTCTCTCTCTCCAGGTCATCCCCAAGAAAGCTAGCGCTACCACTGCACTCCCCGTGAGCCTAGCAAGATTTCCCCCAAGTTTCCCCCTTCGATCTCTTCCTCTTGCCCTGTTTTCACCGGAGCCCGATGAGATCCGCCGCAGGAGCTCGTCGCCGGTAGCCCTCCGGTGAACGGCTCGTCCATCTGAGGCCACCAGTGGCTTCAGGGCGTCGTGTAGATGTCGTAGGAGCCTAGCCCCGCGCGTGAAGCCCCTGTTTCGATGACCCCGATGACGCCCGAGCTTCGGCCGCCACCAAGCTCGTCGTCGACGTCATCTCCAGCCAGATCAGCCCCGGTTCTATGCAAAAATGGACCTGTGGGAGACGTGTCATTCTTCTGGTGCACCCCGCGCAGAGTTTGGCCGCCTGTGCCGCGTTTCCGAGCCCCTCCGCCGTTTTAGTGGTCGCCGGAGGCTCACCGCCGGCGACGAAGACCTCGCCGCCGGTGGATCTGACCCCCTCTGTGTCTATGACAGATGGCGCTAGCCTGTGGTTAATTAGTAATAATAAAAATAAAATAAACTTAATTAAATTAACTTAACCAGTCACTTACATGTGGGTCCAGCTCTGTTAATTAGCTAATTAAGTTTAAACTTAATCTAAAACTGGCAAGAGTCACTTACCAGTGGGTCCCACTGGTCAGGTTTGACTTTCAACGGCCAGTTGGACCTGTTGATGTCATGCTGATGCAGTAAAGAGTTTTCTGATTTAAAAGAATTTCAGAAAATGCCCAAAACTTCTAAAAACCATAAAAAATAATTTGTAACTCCAATGAAAATAATTTATACATGAAAAAGTATCAGAAAAATCCAAGGAATCTGATTTTTATATTTTCAAACATGTTTGAAAATGTTAACATCACCAAACAGATTAAATAATGATTAGGATAACCATATTAAGTAATATAGATTTGGAATTTGAAATCCATTTGAATTCCATTTCAAATTCTATAACCAAACAATGATCAAGAACAATCAGCACCTCAAAATACCATCATCATGCATGCTAATACAAGATTACCTGAGCATCAGGTCGAATCAATTAAAGCGTATTTAAAAATACCTAATTTCAAGTGATATTTGAATCTTGATTCAAATCAACTTCAAACTTAATAAATGATAGATACATTAGCCTACCACCTTTCATCTTCATGCCATGCTCATGCATCATCTTGTTACATATGATTGATATTGATTGATGTCATTTCTATCGGTAGGCTCCGCTCCTCCGGATTCCACCGAATATCCGACTGACGGATATTGTCCCTCTGCTGAGCAACAAGGCAAGCAACCACTTTGATCATCCCGATAAATCCCATGTTCTCGCTCCTACACTTACTTATTGTATTAGGATCTAATGCTTCAAATGCTTTTGACACGTTAGTTGAACCCACTTCCTTTGCATGACCTGTCTTTGTCACAGTAAATAACTGAACCTTGCAACCTAGCATACCTGGTAGATGCTTGAGCCATGATGTGCCTTATCCTGCTATGCATGCTATGCTTAGAGTTGTGTATGGTCTGTCATCTGGGTGATGAACAGAATTGTGAGAATGTGTTCAGTAAGTAAAGGTTGTGTGTTGAATCTGATTTGGTAAAGGTACCGGTGAAAGGCTATGTAGGAGTACATGGCGGGTTGTTTCATTGGAACCGTCCTTAGGAACTGAGTTCCGTGTATGTAATCCAAGACTAGATACTACCACACGTTGGGATACTTAATTGACCCTCTCGACTTATTAATCGCTTAGTACTCGGTCCTTGATTTGCAAGTAGTTTCTGGTGTTTATAGTCATGCTGGAGGCCGTGCGTAGCGCTGACCTTAGAGGTGGGCTATGATGCGGTAGGCAGTGGCACGGTGTACCAAGTGGCACCCGGATGGTGGGCTTGGGAACCCTGCGTACATCGTTTGGGGCCGTGGCGGAAACCTCGGCCGGACTTCCGTGCGGGTTACCCTCAGATAGGCGATAGACCTGGACTAAGTATTAGCATGGTTAACGGTCGTGGCCGACTCGCTCGCTGGGCGTCCGCTTGAAGGTTGCTGAGGTGCCTGACGTGCACATGGCAATAAGTGGCGAGAGCGTGTGTGAAGAAGTACACCCCTGCAGGGTTATGATCTATTCGAATAGCCGCGTCCGCGGATATTGACTACTTCGAAGCATATGTTGTTCATAGATAACTTTAATGTCTACTCATAAAATTGTCAAGATAAGCATGAGTGTCGTGGACGGCATTTCTGTATGGAGACGGAATGATTCCACGATGGAGTATTGTTGTGGTGTTAGTGGACTCGTGTGCGAGAAATCAAGTTGTCAAAATTATTTAAAAATGCAAGTTGTCTAGCCACGAGTCAAATGCTGGCTTTCCGCATGAAACCCCGCAATTCCTTATTGATACATTTTATGAGTAGATAGCTTATCCTAAAGTCTTGCTGAGTACTTATGTACTCATGTTTGCTTAATAATTGTTGCAGAGGTTGTTAATGACCCTAATGGAGGGTTCTACCTAGACATCGACGACGACGAGTAGCTGGTATCCCAGCTACGATCTGGCCCTAGGGTGGGTCTGTAGATAGTCAGGCCGTGTGCCTTTATCCTTCCATCTGTCTGTACTCAGACAGCTTTACTCTTCCGCTGGCTTGTAAGAATTGTGTGTATGACTTGTGATGATGGGTCGTGAGACCCCTACCTTGTAATATTATGTGTGTGGCTCTTCCGAGCCTTCTAAATAAAGATTTTATGTTTATGGTTATGTTGTGATGCCATCGATGTATCTATACATATCAGTATGCCATGCGTACATGTGTTGTACTTGATATGTATGGGGTTCGATTACCTAGCCGTAGGCTTTAGTAGCATTCCTTACAGGGAAATGCCCCTTTGTGATCCAACGAGACATGGTAGTTCGCTACTGCTCCGGACACATTGGTTGACCGTCATGTGTCCTTCTTAGCTGCTGTGTCTGTCCCCGTTGGGGAAATCTCACGCGATGTAATGGAGTCCTTGTAGCTTGCTACAACTCGTCTACATTCGCTGGTGACCGACACCTGCTTTGCTGGGTCATGTATGCATGTCCCTGTGCGGAACTGCCACTTTGGTTTATGACTAGACATGTCGATCCGGGTTCTTTGTCATTAGATTGCTAGCGACACAATTGCATACGCGAGTCAAAAGGCGCAAACGGTCCCGGCTAAGGTAAGGTTGCAGTCGTGGGGATAACCGTGCGTGAGACCGCAAAGAGATGCGATGTGTTACAGGCTGGATTCCTATGGCTTAGCATCGGGGTCCCGACATCCTCCCACCCCACCCACCCTCCCTCCTACCACCTTCCTCCACACGTCGGAGCTCCGTTGGAGGCATGTCGTCGTCGGCCATCGCGCATGAGCCCGCGGCACAGCATCCCCACCCCTCACCACTCTCCCCTACGAAAGTTACAAGGTGCCACGACCCCTCCTGCCCGCACCACCCTCTCATGGAGTTTATGCGGGCACGACCGCCAGGCCTCCCCTGAACGGCGACGAATCAGGTGTCCACCTGCACCCGCGAATGGTCGGCGACGGATCTGGGTGCCACCTTCAACCATTGAGTCGCCCCTCGCCCCTTGCCCCGGAGCAGCCCTGGATACACTCGCCCCAGAGCGGCCATGGATCCCTTCGCCGTCCTCCTGCTCGCCAGCACATCAAGTGGCTAACAGGGGTGATGTTAGTCGGCACAGCCCCACCTCCTCCAATCATCAGCGCACCGCGCGTCCATGGCGGGATCTGGCCGTTGTCGGTCCCCGGCGAAGTCTCCATTACTGGATCTAACCGCCATGACCATGGTTGGGCCATAAAACTATGGATTCGTCAGTCACGCCTTGCCTTCTTCTGCTGCAATTTTTTTTTGGCTACACTGGCTGATCCGATGACCTCTTGCTGGTCATGGAAGCCAGATCCACCCCTCCCATGACCGGATCAGCCGCGGGCCTGCCTTGCCTCGCCACCTTGCGGTAGTCCTATGGCGGATCTCTCCAATCCCGACTGTCCTGCTTCCCTCCTTGCATCGTCTGCTTGAGCCATCATGTATGTGGTTGTTATTCTAGTGCAGTTCACCGGCGGCGCACGGTGAAGTACACATCGTCGTCTGGTGCGGTTCACCGTAGTTTTTTTTCTTCTGGATTTTGGATGCGCGGTGCACCCGGATCCCATGAGCAGTGTGTAATGCGCCCCGATGTGGTTCATCCAAGGCCACAGCCGATGAAAATGTAGATTTTGTTGTTTGGCACCCTGTATTTACGCCTCAATTTGTTATGTTTTGTAGTTTATTTGTTATATATATTGCAATGTGTGCTTGTGCACTGCATGTGTGCGTATCAGCAGAAAAAAAGTGAAAGCTTTAACGAATATGGTCCATTTGTGTGAGTGTTTCTGTGTAAATGGATTTGTATGTTTTGAAGCTTGCTTTGTTCTGTGTTGTAGTTTGCTATAAACTTCTATGTGATTCACTTGGTACACGAGAAAAAGAAATCCCAATGAAGTCTATTTCTTATTATATGAAGTTCATGGTTTAATTGTGGAAGTTTGATTAAGGAGATTATTTGACACAAAATTAATGTGGTTCACTTGCCCTTGTCTTTATGGTTCACTCTCGTTCATAAGAATTGTTTGGACAAGGATCAACGAAAACTCATGCGCTTAATTTTTGGGTAATCTCGCGGTTCACTTCCTTCGAACATGAAGTGCAAAACAATTGTTGTCGTTGCTGTGGAAACAACAAAAAACATACTCTCATTCACTTCTCTATAGCGCATTAGTTCACTTATGACCGATGTGAAGTGCACTTCACTTCCTCCTTTTGAAAAATTCACGCCTGACAAAAGAAAATCATGCAGTGCACTTGTCCGTTGGATGTAGTGTGGTTTTCCGTCGGAAGCAGTGCGTTCTTCTGTCTCATGTGGTTCACGCGTCGATTCGGGTGTCACAAAAAATAAAGTGTGCGTGTTTTGGTAAATTCAAAAATGCTCTAAAACCGTAATGAATTAGGGAGGGTGTTCTACATGATAAATTTGCACCTCGTGAATACCTTTCGAACGCCTTATCATTTGCATCATTTCGACAAGCTATTTTTGAAAAAATTACGAAAATACGCTCGCCGACACTTGTAGGCAGTCGCATCGTTTTCAAAATTCGTTTAAACCCATGAGGAATCTCAACAAATAACCAACATATGAAAGTTGTTACTATTCCACAGCTTTTCAACGCCATATCACACTCCTTATTCCGATGAACGGTTAAAAACTATATCAAAATCGTACGGAAAAAATAAAAAAATTGAAAACGGGATTCCACGTTTTGGTAAATTTGGAACTGCTCTTAAACCGTAAGGAATTGGAGAGTGCAATCTACGTGAAAAAGTTGCGCTTGGATGATATCTTTCCAACTCTGTATCATTTGCTACATTCCGACGCGTGGTTTAGAAAATTTGCAAAAATACGCTCACTGCCACCCTACAGGGGCTTACCGTTTTCGAAACTGCTGTTAAATTGCGAGGAATCTCGAAAAATGTTCAAGACGAAGAAGTTGTGCATTTTCTGTAGCTATCCAACGGTATATGATATCCCTCGTTCTGACAAACGGTCTAGAAACTGGAGTGAAAACAGTACAGAAAAAACGCATACAGTTTTTTCTGCTCACATTGGAGTGTTCGTTCGATAGAAATGAAGTGCACTCGCGTTATCCATGCAGCTCAGAATTGATGTCAGAATAGTTATTTTGCACCCACTGTTATATATATATATATATATTTTTTTTTTGGTAAGTGTGTGTGTGGGACAAATTTTATCTACCACCGGTGTTAGTTACAACCACTTGCGTTTTCTATGTTGTATGTAGTATCTATCAAATTAAATAGTATGTATGAGTACTATGTAGTATATAATAATGTTTAGGCACTATATATATTATTTTTTTGGTAATATATATCATATTTTATGTATGTTGTTTAACGTATAAATATATATGTATTTCACAAATATAATAAAAATTATGGGTCAATTTGTAATTTTTTCATGTAACTCACTTTCCAAAATCTCATATATGATATATGAACATAATTAAAATGATAAATTAATATATATATTCTCACATGATAGTATATGGAACATGTGGGTAACTATTCCTAGATGGTAGAATGTATTATATATATATATATATATATGTGTGTATATATATATATGTATATATATATATATATAGGGATTGACTATCCGTCATCCTGAATGAAGAATACTTATTCTTCACCCCCCCCTCTATTTTCATATGAATGCACCATAATTTTACGTTCCACAAATTTTTTTCTTATTTCATACATAAAAAGAGACCATAAGAAAATATATAGTCACCATAAAAAATATTTTAAGTCATGTAAAAATATAAAAACAAAAATATATTATAAATTATATATAAAATGCGATTTTTCTGGTCTTATAACCTATATTTTGGTTTCTTATGTCAAACTTTACGTAGTGAGTCGTTATAAATGTAACTATTTGTATTTCAAATGTAATTTATTTATGAAACGATTGTAAGATTACCTCGGATGAAGAATAACTTATTCTGCATCTTGATTGATGAATAGACTTTATATATATATATATATATATATATATATATAGTGTGTGTGTGTGGGAGGGGGGTGTAAAATGTGTGGGGAACCTAGGTGCCCGGGCACCTTGATTTTTTTAGGTATGTATCGCTGCACAATGAATGTTTGATTTGGTTCCTAACTATTCTTCATGCAAGACTTTCCATGCTTATATTTTGTTTCTATTTTTAGCGATTAGGCATGCAAGACTTGCCATACAGTAAATTGTATTAATGTTTGATTTTATTTTCTAAACTATTTCGGGTATCTCATACGTGTATTTTTGTTTCCTAACTATATAATACGGGTATCTAGTATTTGCTCATTAAATTACGTATATATGCATGATTTTTTCCTATATATATATGCCCATGCATTTTTTGTACGTACATATATCCACCCATGATTCTTTTTAGTTTTATTACGAATGCACATTGCATGCCAATAACCACACACGATTCTTTTCATACATATAAGGACCTAAGATAGCATGTCCGCATACAATTTTTAATGCATGCATGCTTTGGAAATCTATACAAAACTAATATACTTTGGATGATTCATACCTAAAAATTGATACACTCTTTTTAATGCACGTATATTTTTTTGAGACATACCCATAAATTATACTAAAGATTTATCTAGAAATACATGTATACACACAATATTATGTATTTATTGTCTTCTGGTATATACTCCTAAATTTTATGCCGATGTATGTATATACGATGAGTATGCACATACAAAAAGAATATTGTTTACTCTAGGTATATATAGATACAAAAAACAAATGTATACATACTAAATAAGTGAATCCATACATACACCATCTAATGGGCATGTACTAAACATTCTGGGTATATAGATACATGGTTTTTCCCTTGAAGAGGAAAGGGTGATGAGTATTTCCCTCAGTTTGAGAACCAAGGTATCAATCTAGTAGGAGTATCAAGGCAAGTCTCCAAAGTACCTGCGCAAAAACAAACAAACTTGCACCCAACGCTATAAAGGGTTGTCAATCCCTTCACGATTGATTGCAATGTGAGATCTGAAGGCGGAAAGTGCAACAAAGTAAAAGTGTAGAGCTGAAAATATGATGTGAAGTAGACCCGGGGGCCATAGTGTTCACTAGAGGCTTCTCTCATGATAGCAAATATTACGGTGGGTGAACGAATTACTGTCAAGCAATTGATAGAACCGCGCAAAGTCATGATGATATCTAAGGCAATGATCATACATATAGGCATCACGTCTCAGACAAGTAGACCGATACTTTCTGCATCTACTACTATTACTCCACACATCGACCGCTATCCAGCATGTATCTAGTGTATTGAGTTCATAACAAACAGAGTAACGCCTTAAGCAAGATGACATAATGTAGAGGGATAAATTGATGCAATAGATATAAACCCCATCTTTTTACCCTTGATGGCAACAACTCGATGCGTGCCTCAGTACCCCTTCTGTCACTGGGTGAGGACACCGCACGGTATGAACCCAAAACCAAGCACTTTTCCATTGCAAGAATTATAGATCAAGTTGGCCAAACGAAACCCACAACTCGAAGAGAATTATAAGGATACGAAATCATGCATATAAGAGATTAGAGGAAACTCAAATAATAATCATAGATAATCTCATCATAAATCCACAATTCATCGGATCTCGACAAACACACCGCAAAAGAAGATTACATTGGATAGATCTCCATGAAGATCATGGAGAACTTTATATTGAAGATCCAAGAGAGAGAAGAAGCAATCTAGCTACTAGCTATGGACCCGAAGGTCTGTGGTGAACTACTCACGCATCATTGGAGAGGCAATGGTGTTGATGATGAAGCCCTCCGTGTCCGAATCCCCCCTCCGGCAGGGCACCAGAACGTGCCCCAGATGGGATCTTGCGGAGACAGAAGCTTGCGGCGGCGGAAAAGTATTTTCGTGGCTCTCTCCCGTGGTTTCAGATTTTTATGGAATTTATAGGCGGAAGAAGTAGGGAAAAGGAGCCTCGGGGGGCCCACAAGCCTGCTATCCCCCCCCCCCCTGTTGGGGAACGTCGCATGGGAAACAAAAAAATTCCTACGCGCACGAAGACCTATCATGGTGATGTCCATCTACGAGAGGGGATATTCGATCTACGTACCCTTGTAGACCGCACAACAGAAGCGTTAAGAAACGCGGTTGATGTAGTGGAACGTCCTCACGTCCCTCGATCCGCCCCGCGAACCGTCCCACGATCAGTCCCACGATCTAGTGCCGAACGGACGACACCTCCGCGTTCAGCACACGTACAGCTCGACGATGATCTCGGCCTTCTTGATCCAGCAAGAGAGACGGAGAGGTAGATGAGTTCTCCGGCAGCGTGACGGCGCTCCGGAGGTTGGTGATGATATTATCTCAGCAGGGCTCCGCCCGAGCTCCGCAGAAACGCGATCTAGAGGTAAAACCGTGGAGATATGTGGTCGGGCTGCCGTGGCAAAGTTGTGTCAAATCAGCCCTAAAACCTCCGTATATATAGGGGGAAGAGGGGGAGCCTTGCCTTGGGGTCCAAGGACCCCCAAGGGGTTCGGCCGAGCCAAGGGGGGCAACCCTCCCCTTCCAAACCGAGTCCAACTAGGTTTGGAAGGAGGAGTCCTTCCCCCTTTTCCCACCTCCTCTTTTTTTTCTCTTTGATTTTCTTCCTATGGCGCATAGGACCTTCTTGGGCTGTCCCACCAGCCCACTAAGGGCTGGTGCGCCACCCCCAAGGCCTATGGGCTTCCCCGGGGTGGGTTGCCCCCCCCCCCCCGGTGAACACCCGGAACCCATTCGTCATTCCCCGTACATTCTCGGTAACTCCGAAAACCTTATGGTAATCAAATGAGGTCATCCTATATATCAATCTTCGTTTCCGGACCATTCTGGAAACCCTCGTGACGTCCGTGATCTCATCCGGGACTCCGAACAACATTCGGTAACCAACCATATAACTCAAATACGCATAAAACAAAGTCGAAACTTAAGTGTGCAGACCCTGCGGGTTCGAGAACTATGTAGACATGACCCGAGAGACTCCTCGGTCAATATCCAATAGCGGGACCTGGATGCCCATATTGGATCCTACATATTCTACGAAGATCTTATCGTTTGAACCTTACTGCCAAGGATTCATATAATCCCGTATGTCATTCCCTTTGTCCTTCGGTATGTTACTTGCCCGAGATTCGATCGTCAGTATCCGCATACCTATTTCAATCTCGTTTACCGACAAGTCTCTTTACTCGTTCCGTAATACAAGATCCCGCAACTTACACTAAGTCACATTGCTTGCAAGGCTTGTGTGTGATGTTGTATTACCAAGTGGGCCCCGAGATACCTCTCCGTCACACGGAGTGACAAATCCCAGTCTCGATCCATACTAAATCAACGAACACCTTCGGAGATACCTGTAGAGCATCTTTATAGTCACCCAGTTACGTTGCGATGTTTGATACACATAAAGCATTCCTCTGGTGTCAGTGAGTTATATGATCTCATGGTCATAGGAACAAATACTTGACACGCAGAAAACAGTAGCAAAAAAATGACACGATCAACATGCTACGTCTATTAGTTTGGGTCTAGTCCATCACGTGATTCTCCTAATGACGTGATCCAGTTATCAAGCAACAACACCTTGTTCATAATCAGAAGACCCTGACTATCTTTGATCAACTGGCTAGCCAACTAGAGGCTTGCTAGGGACAGTGTTTTGTCTATGTATCCACACATGTATATAAGTCTTCATTCAATACAATTATAGCATGGATAATAAACGATTATCTTGCTACAAGAATTATAATAATAACTGTATTTATTATTGCCTCTAGGGCATAATTCCAACACCCCCTAGGTCGCGCCTAGGGGGCTTGTGACCTCCCCCGGGGTCTTTTTCCTTGGCTCTCAAGTTCCCCGCGTATCTTCTGTTACGGAAAAAATCATTCCGAAGATTTTATTCCGTTTGGACTCCGTTTAATATTCTTCTCTGAAAAGGGTCAAAACACGGAAAAAAACAGCAACTGCCACTTGGCAATGAGTTAATAGGTTAGTCCCAAAAAAGATATAAAATGCATACAAAACATCTAAAGTTGACAAGATAATAGCATGGAACCATCAAAAATTATAGATATGTTGGAGACGTATCAAGCATCCCCAAGCTTAAGTCCTGCTCGTCCTCGAGTAGGGAGGTGATAAAGACTGAATTTTTGATGTGGAATGCTACCTAACATATTTGTCCTTTGCAACTTCTTTCACGTGACATGAATGTTCAGATCCATAAGATTCAAAACAATAGTTTGCTATTGACATGAAAACAATAATACTTCAAGCAAACTAGCATGGTAATCATGAGCTTTCGAAATAACAAGGCCAAAGAAAGTTATCCCTACAAAATCATATAGTTTGGCTATGCTCCATCATCCCCACACAATGAATTTAAATCATGCACAACCCCGGTATTGGCCAAGTAATTGTTTTCACACTCTTACTTTCTCAAACCTTTTTCAATCTCACACAATATATGAGCGTGAGCCATGGATATAGCACTATAGGTGAAATAGAGTGTGGTGGAGGTTGTGAGGCGAAAAGGAGGAGATGGTCACATCGACTCGGCGTATCAAAGGGCTATGGAGATGCCCATCAATAGATATCAATGTGAATGAGTAGGGATTACCATGCAACGGATGCACTTAGAGCTATAAGTGTGTGAAAGCTCAAAAGGAAAACTAGTGGGTGTGCACCCAACTTGCTTGATCACGAAGACCTAGGGCAATTTTGAGGAAGCCCATCATTGGAATATACAAGCCAAGTTATATAATGAAGATTCCCACTAGTATATGGAAGTGTCAAAACGAGAGACTCTCTATCATGAATAACATTGTGCTATTCTGAAGCACAAGTGTGGAAAAAGATAGTAGCATTGTCCCTTCTCTCTTTTTCTCTCTTTTTTTGGATGGGCTCTTTGGCCTCTTTTCATTATTACTTTTGGTGGGCATCTTTGGCCTCTCTTTTTTATTTCCTCACATGGGACAATGCTCTAATGATGATGATCATCACACTTTTATTTACTCACAGCTCAATGCTTAGAGCAATGATGATTCTATAGGAAATGCCTCGGCAGTGTACCAGGATGTGCAACGATCTAGCTTGGCGTGTGACATTGAAACATCTCGCTAGCTATCTTACGATCATGCAATGGCAATATGTAAGTGACGGCACAAGTCATGAGACGGAATGGTGGGAATTGCATGGCAATATATCTCGGAATTGCTATGAAAATGCCATAATAGGTAGGTATGCTGGCTGTTTTGAGGAAGGTATATGGTTGGTTTGAGCACCGGCGAAAGTTGTGCGGCACTAGATAGGCTAGCAACGATGGAAGGTGAAATTGCATCTATACCATGGACTCACATTAGTCATGAACAACTCATATACTTATTGCGAAAGTTTTTATTAGTAATCGAACCAAAGTGCTAAACGCGTACTCCTAGGGGAAGGGTTGGTAGGTGTTAACCATCACGCGATCCCGATCGCCACACAAAGGATGACAATCAATAAATCAATTATGCTCCAACTTCCTAAGATAGCGGTTCACCAGACGTGCATGCTACGGGAATCACCAACTTCAACACAAGTATTTCTAGATTCACAACACCCTACTAACATAACTCTAATATCACCAAATCCATGTCTCAAAACTAATTGAGAGGAATCAAACTTCTCTTTACTAATCTATGCACATGAATATGGAAGTTTTTATTATATCCTGTTTGGATGCCTATCATCTTTAGGACTACTTTCAAAGCACAAGCCAACTACCAAGTTACTCAGGGAGAGCACTTCAAAAAGATATAAGTGAAGATCGAGAGTTCTTATTTCTAGAAAATATGACACCTCCGTGCTCTAAAAAGATCTAAGTGAAGCACTAGAGCAAAGTTATCTAGCTCAAAAGATATAAGTGAAGCACAATGAGCTAAATTGCCTAACTCAAAAGATATAAGCGAAGCTCAAAGAGTATTCTAGAAAATTCACGATGAGTGCATGTCTCTCTCAAAAAGGTGTGCAGCAAGGATGATTGTGACACAACAAAATGAAAAGACTCCTATAATACACGACTCTACAAGCAAAACACAAATCATGTGGTGAATAAAAATATAGCTCCAAGTAAGGTTACCGATGGATTGAAGACGAAAGAGGGATGCCTTCCCGGGGCATCCCCAAGCTTAGGATTTTTGGTGTCCTTGAATTTGGCTTGGGATGACTTGGTCATCCCCAAGCTTGAGCTCTTTCCACTCTTTATCCCATTGTCCATGAGAACATCACCCAAAACTTGAAAACTTCACAACACAAAACTTAAACAGAAACTCGTGATACCGTTAGCACAAGAAAACAAACCACCACCTCTTTAGATACTGTAGCAAACTTGATTTATAATTATATTGGTGTTATATTACTGTATTCTCACTTTTCCATGGCTAGTACCCCCGATACTATCCATAGTTTCATCAAAATAAGCAATCAACACAACAAAAACAGAATCTGTCAAAAACAGACTAGTCTGTAGGAATCTGTATACTTCGTATACTTATGATATCTCAAAAATTCTGAAACATTATGACAATTTAGGCAATTGTCATATCAACCAGCAGCAAAATGAATCAACTCAAAAGCTATTTTTGGATAGGAATTAAAAATAATTTCGTGAGCGCAAAGTTTCTGTCTTTTTCAGCAAGATCAAACAACCATCACCAGAACTAGTCATAAAGGTTTTACTTGGCACAAACACAAAAAGAAACACAAAGAACACAATCATAACAGAATTATGATGGTGTGGACACAACAAAACAGAAAGCAAAAAAGCAAAGATAAATTCATTGGGTTGCCTCCCAACAAGCGCTATTGTTTAACGCCCTTAGCTAGGCATAAGGCGATAGAATCACGTATCGTCGTCTTTGGTGCTCAAACCATAAGTAGCCCTCATCATGGATTCACAAAGCAATATTATTTTCTTTCTAGGAAAGAGTTCCATGCCCTTCTTTAATGGAAATTGAAATCTAATATTCCCTTCCTTCATATCGATGACAACACCAATAGTCCTTAGGAAAGGTCTACCAAGAATGATAGGACATGTCGGATTGCAATCAATATCAAGCACAATGAAATCTATGGGTACATAGTTCCTATTTGAAATAATAAGAACATCATTGATCCTTCCCATAGGTTTCTTAACAGTAGAATCCGCAAGATGCAAATTAAGACAGCACTCATCAATCTCATTGAAGCCTAGAACATCACATAAAGACTTTGGAATAGCGGAAACACTAGCACCGAAATCACACAAAGCATTGCATTCATAGTTTTTAATCTTGATTTTGATAGTAGATTCCCACTCATCATGAAGTTTTCTAGGAATAGAAACTTCCAACTCAAGTTTCTCTTCAAGAGTTTTCATCATAGCATCATCGATATGATCGGTAAAGGCCTTGTTTTGGCTATAAGCGTGTGGAGAGTTTAGCATGGATTGCATCAAAGAAATACATTCAATCAAAGAGCAACTATCATAATTGAATTCCTTGAAATCCAAACTAGTAATTTCATTACTACTCAAAGTTTTGATATCCTCTACTCCACTTTCAATGCTTTTAGCATCAAGATAGATAGACTCCGAATCATTGGGGTGTTTCTCAACCAAAGTGGATTCATATCCAGCCCCATCATCATTAGGTTTGACATTAGAAAACAATGATTCAATGGGAGTCACACCAAGCACTTTAAGATCTTCGTGATTCTCATCACGAGAACACGCCTTTTTAAGCCATTCATGTCTAGCACGAATTTGGGCGGTTCTTTCTTTACTCTCATTCATGGAAACACGCATAGCTTTTAGACTTTCATCCATATTGATCTTGGGAGGAGCACATCTCAATTTTAAAGCATCAATATCAAGAGACATTCTATCAACGGTCCTAGCCAAGTCATCAATTTTGAGCAGTTTTTCTTCTATGGACGCATTGAAAATCTTTTGCGAGTTGATAAACTCTTTAATATTACTCTCTAGATCAGAGGGTAATTTATTTTAATTTCCATGAGAATTGTTGTAGGAATGGCCAAAGTTATTAGATGGATTACTAGGAAAAGGCCTAGGAATAAAGTTTCCTCTATAAGCATTGTTTTTGCCAAAATTATTCCTACCAACAAAATTAACATCCAAGCTCTCATTGCTAGTCTCAATCAAGGAAGACAAGGGCATATAATTTGGATCTAAAGGAGCACCTTTACTAGCAAACAATTTCATTAACTCATCCATCTTAGCACTCAAAGAGTTAATTTCTTCTATAGCATGCACTTTTTTACTAGTAGGTGACCTTTCAGTGTGCCATTGAGAATAGTTTGTCATGATATTATCTAGGAGTTTTGTGGCTTCTACTAATGTGATTTCCATGAAAGTTCCACCGGAGGAGGAATCCAAGATATTTCTCGAAGCAAAATTCAAACCAGCATAGAAGATTTGTATAATCATCCAAAGACTCAAGCCATGAGCGGGACAATTTCTAATCATCAATTTCATTCTCTCCCAAGATTGTGCCATATGTTCATGATCTAGTTGCTTAAAATTCATGATATCATTACGGAGAGAGAAAATCTTAGCCGGTGGAAAATACTTGGATATATAACCATCAATACACTTGTTCCAAGAATCAATGCTATTTTTGGGTAAAAATGAAAACCAAGTTTTTGCTCGATCTCGCAATGAGAACGGATAGCTTCAAATTAATCACATCATTACCCACATCTTTCTTCTTTTGCATATCGCATAACTCAATGAAGGTATTAAGATCGGATGCGGCATCTTCACTAGGAAGGCCGGAAAATTGCTCTTTCATGACAAGATTCAGCAAAGCAGCATTGATTTCATATGATTCCGCACTGGTGGCGGGAGCAATCGGAGTACTAATAAAATCATTATTATTAGTATTCGAGAAGTCACAAAGTTTGGTGTTTTCAGTCATGGTGACTTCAGCAAGCAGACAAGCACACAAGCGAACTGAAAGCAAGCGAAAGAAAAGGGCGAACGAAAAAGGCAAATATTTTTGTAATTTTTTGTTTTTCAGAAGTGGGGGAGAGGAAAACGAGAGGCAAAAAAGTAAATGCAAGAGATGAGTTTGCGACGGTTACTTGGATAAGATTCACTTAGAATAATCCCCGGTGCTAGAAATCAAAACGTTGAAGGAAGACTATTCTTGACATGATACTCCCCGGCAACGGCGCCAGAAATTCTTCTTGCTACCTCTTGAGCTTGCGTTGGTTTTTCCCTTGAAGAGGAAAGGGTGATGCAGCACAGTAGCAGCAAGTATTTCCCACAGTTTGAGAACCAATGTATCAATCCAGTAGGAGTATCAAGGCAAGTCTCGAAAGTACCTGCGCAAAAACAAACAACTTGCACACAACGATATAAAGGGGTTGTCAATCCCTTCACGATTGATTGCAAGGTGAGATCCGAAGGCGGAAAGTGCAACAAAGTAAAAGTGTAGATCTGAAAATATGATGTGAAGTAGACCCGGGGGCCATAGTGTTTACTAGAGGCTTCTCTCATGATAGCACTGTCGAGCAATTGATAGAACCGCGCAAAGTCATGATGATATCTAAGGCAATGATCATACATATAGGCATCATGTCCGAGACAAGTAGACCGATACTTCCTACATCTACTACTATTACTCCACACATCGACCGCTATCCAGCATGCATCTAGTGTATTGAGTTTATAACAAACAGAGTAACGCCTTAAGCAAGATGACATGATATAGAGGGATAAATTCATGCAATAGATATAAACCCCTTCTTTTTACCCTTGATGGCAACAAAACAATGCGTGCCTCGCTACCCCTTCTGTCACTGGGTGAGGACACCGCACGGTATGAACCCAAAACCAAGCACTTCTGTCATTGCAAGAATTATAGATCAAGTTGGCCAAACGAAACCCACAACTCAAAGAGAATTACAAGGATACGAAATCATGCATATAAGAGATTAGAGGAAACTCAAATAATAATCATAGATAATCTGATCATAAATCCACAATTCATCGGATCTCGACAAACACACCGCAAAAGAAGATTACATCGGATAGATCTCCATGAAGATCATGGAGAACTTTGTATTGAAGATCCAAGAGTGAGAAGAAGCCATCTAGCTACTAGCTACGGACCCGAAGGTCTGTGGTGAACTACTCACGCATCACTGGAGAGGCAATGATGTTGATGAAGAAGCCCTCCGTGTCCGAATCCCCCCTCCAGCAGGGCACCAGAACGTGCCCCAGATGGGATCTTGCAGAGATAGAAGCTTGCGGCGGCGGAAAAGTATTTTCGTGGCTCTCTCCCGTGGTTTCAGATTTTTAGGGAATTTATAGGCGGAAGAAGTAGGGCAAAGGAGTCTCGGGGGGCCCACAAGCCTGCTAGGCGCCCCCCCCCCAGGTCGCGCCTAGGGGGCTTGTGACCTCCCCCGGGGTCCTTTGCGTTGCTTCTCAAGTTCCGCGCGTATCTTCTGTTACGGAAAAAATCATTCCGAAGAGTATTTTTGTGGCTCTCTCCCGTGGTTTTAGATTTTTAGGGAATTTATAGGCGGAAGAAGTAGGGCAAAGGAGTCTCGGGGGGCCCACAAGCCTGCTAGGCGCCCCCCCCCCAGGCCGCGCCTAGGGGGCTTGTGACCTCCCGTGAGGTCCTTTGCCTTGGTTCTCAAGTTCCCCGCGTATCTTTTGTTACGGAAAAAATTATTCCGAAGATTATATTCCGTTTGGACTCCGTTTAATATTCTTCTGTGAAAAAATGGTCAAAAACACGGAAAAAACAGGAACTGGCACTTGGCACTGAGTTAATAGGTTAGCCCCAAAAAAGATATAAAATGCATACAAAACATCCAAAGTCGACAAGATAATAGCATGGAACCATCAAAAATTATAGATACGTTGGAGACTTATCAATACACAAAAAATGTAATGCATACATACTAAATACTTTGGGTATATACGTAGTCAAATTTATAATGAGTGTGTATTAGATAAATGAATCTATACATATGTAATTTAATCGGTACATTCTTAATATTTTGGGTATATACGTTGACAAAAATCAAGTGCGTACATAGTAAATATTGTAGGTATATACATATAAAACTTTAACGGTACATAATCAAAAAATGAATTGATACGTACCTAATTTGTACATGTATCAAATAAATGTCCATATACATAATGTGTAGTAGTTTTCCCTTCTAAAATATGTTTCCATGCATGACGTGATAGACCATGCTTAATAACATCCATTTATGATATGTCTCATAATTGTTTTCAAATTTAATCGTTTCAGAATTGGCAATTAGTGATGAATTGTTCCATTACCTTTTATAGCTATCACAATAACACACATCTAAATTCAGTCGAATGGTGGAAAGGCAAGGAGCATGGGCACCTAGGTGCCCCAAACGGTCGTCCTATATATATTGAGTTGTGTATGTTGTATGTGGTATCTATTAAATTAGAGAGTATATACACATAATATGTATTATATAAAAATGTTTATTAATATATATACTACTTTTTTATAGCATGTCTTGTATTTTTAGCATGATTTTACTTACGTATAAATATATACGTATTTTACAAATATAATAAAAATCGTGGGTCAACTTGCAAATTTTTCATGAAACTCACTTTAAATTATCTTATATATAGCATATAAACATACTTAAAATAATAAACTAGTATATAGTACCACATGATAGTATATGACACATGCGGGGTAACTACCCCTACGTGGTATTATGTATTTTTTTCCAACACATGATGCTTGCCACTGAAGAATTAATAGATTGGTATAGGGATAAACATTATTGACTCTTGCAAAAAATTAAAACACGAAAGTAAAAAATAAGCCCTTCTTAGATTGAAGTAGAGGTTGTCATGCGCTTTTTAAATTTTGGATGTACAAACTCTTAATGTAAAGGAACATCACTTTATATTGCCCCTTATGATAGCAACCTTTATTATGCAGTCTCTCGTTTTTATTTCTTTGTCATCATAAGATCGTACAAAGCTTATTTTTCTTACAATAAAAGATCATATATGTTTAGGAGAAATTTTCATTGCTTTATGCACGGATGACAACTTACCCGAAGGATTTTATTCCATCCATAGGTAGGTATGATGGACTCTCGTGGCAAGAAACTGGGTTTATGGGTTATGGATGCATAAGTAGTACCTCTACTTAGTGCAAATTTTTGGGCTAGCATGTTAGAGGATCCATATCAATATAACTTCTATGTGACTATAAACACACATAACTCATTACGCTGTCATCCTTATCCAACATCAACTATTCGATCATATAGAAAATATTTGATGGGGCTCACAACCATAAAATATGTCCAAGATAGTGTATTTGTAAGTGAACCTGCTCTCCTCCTTAACAATTTTGCATGAATTATATCAATGACTAACATTATGTTTGTTAACTTCCAACAACTTTTATTAAACATGCTTATTTATATGTGGTCATTACTCCCTATGGGATTAGCATATGATTTCTCTATTCCTTTTTATTTCATTGCAATGATAGATGCATGAGAGTAAACAAAGTGAATTCCAACCAATCTTTATTATATAACTCTCACACTCGGTTACAAAGATAAAAGATCACAAAGCAAACACTCTAAGCAAAACGATACTAAACATATATTCTTCTAGATCACGGAATAATTAAGGATCGAACTAAGATAGATGATGATGTAAAAAGTGATGCTGATACGATACTCGGGCACCTCCCCCAAGCTTAGGATGCCTGAGGGAGTCCGGGACTAAGGGGTCCTCGGGCCGCCAACCTATCTCTACGGGTCAGACTCGTGGGCCACTTCGGACAACCGAGGACATGTATGAGGAATATTTCACAAGACTTGGTGATCAAGACAAGGACTCCTCTACACTCACGTAGCCGACTAGGACTCTTGTTATCTTAGGCCTACGGTGCATTATATAAACCAAGCCCAACCTAGTCGATAGACAATCTCATATTGAGATATATTTTACAATTAGAGTTTACACCACAACATCCAATCTTGAGATAGATCAATTTGGTTTTGTGTATTACTTCGTCAATACAACAAGAGCAGGATATAGGGTATTACCTCTATCAAGAGGGCCCAAATCTGGATAAACATCGTCTCCTTCGTCCCTTGTTATCCATCGGTCCAAAGATCCACTGTTCGGACCCCTACTCAAGATTAGCCGGTTTTGACAATGACGTTGTTGCTTTCATTGAGAGTTCCGCTGCGTGATCGACGAAGGATTGATGGCTCGTGTGCATATTGCATTTTTTTACAACGAATTTGTGTTGGTCGTCCCTGTTTCCTTGAGTGCCGCTTTGACGATTGCTTCAGTGGCATCGTGAGGAATTGTATCTACAACAACTCTGCAAAATTTCGTCACGTTGTGATAGAGGAATCTTTGGCAATCTCCGGTATACGTGAGCCATATCAAATCTGGACGTGAATCCGGAGGAGTTTACGGTGAGGAGTCATGCGTCCATCCTGGACATAGTTTGAAAGATCCCATCGTTCATTGGGTGTGGAACTCCTATATCAATCATCGTTCCATTTTTCATTTTGATTCGACCGTGTGAACTCCGGGAAATGAGTGATGAGTACAAGTTTGGATCTACTTTCTATGCGAAAACGAATCCAACCAGAATTTATCTTTTTCATTAATGGGTTGTCACACGTCCTTTTCGGAGGAAATTTCCTCATCATCTCGGTCATCCAATCAAGATGTCAGCATCGCGAGGGACGAATAATCATTAAGAGAGCCTCATCCTCCACGTATTGTATGGGTGTCGGTGTCAAAACCGGCAAATCTCGGATAGGGGGTCCCGAACTATGGAGCTTAGATCGATGGGTTGCAGGAGAGAGGGGGAGACGATGTTTACCCCAGGTTCGGGCCCTCTTGAGGAGGTAAAACCCTACGTCCTGCTTTATTATATTGATGGGGAACGATGATTACAGAGTTGATCTACCTCGATATCGTATGAGCTAACCCTAGATGAGATCATCCCCCTCTATGTATAAGGGCCTATGGTTTATATAGACACCAGGACCCCTAAGGTTACATGTTACCGACAAAGATCAGTAGTGGACAGGCTGAAAAGGTCACTTTTCCTTGGAGTGCACATCTGTCTTTGGAGCTTTCCATCTTAAAAATGTAGTCGTCAGATAATCCGTTTCTTCGATAACGCGGCCCATATGATCGGCCCATCAGGGACAACCCGACTCCCCATGGACCCCTTAACCCGGAACATCCTCAATAGCCCCCGAACTAGTCTTCAACACCGATGTGTGTGGTCTTCGGCAGCTGGGCACGTAAACAAATAGGCTTGCACGGAGAGTTCCCTTTATATTCGGCTAACATCGGCTTAGTCACTTCACGGACCTAGTGTTTATCGAAAACAGGCATCATTAAATCGTGATGCTATTAAAAGCCCGAAGGTGAACAATAACTCATCTCACAACTCTTCTAACAAGAAGTCACAATAACAAATAATGAGTAAAACTCGAGTCGAGGCTCAAGGCCACTTTCCCCGGGGAACTTGCCATCATCAACAGAGATCGTGTCCCGTATTTAAGGGGATTTCAATTTAAATGACCCGAGCCAATCTACGCACGCCCCAACGGTGCGGTTGTTTCAAGAATTGGAGGAGTTCGTGGCTTAGTAAGCGGAAACCCTTGGTTTCGCGACCTACCTTTTTAAAAGGGGAAAAAGATCTAAAGCCCACGAGAGGCATTCCAAACCCTCGGTCCTTCTTCCTCCTCGCTCGAGTGCCCATATATACTCCGCCTCCATCTTCAGTCACCCTCCATCCCAAGCTCCACAATGGCTAGCTCGGGCGCTCAATGCAAATAGGAGGTCTCCAACGTCTCCGAAGGAGACATCCAGGAGCTGAAGCGTTGCGGCTACATCGCCCACCGAGCACCAGAAAAGGGACATGTTGTTCCTATTCCAAGGCCCGGGGAGCGGGTGGTATCCACCCTCACTTCCTCCGAGGACTGGGCTTCCGCTTCACCCCTTCGTCGCGGGTGATGTTTTACTATGGGGTGGATTTTCATGATCTCCCCGCCCCCAAACTCCATCATGCACATATTGGTCTTCATCATAGTCTGTGAAGATTTTCTGCTGGTTCATCCGCATTTCGGTCTATGGCTCAAGGACTTTGGTGTTAAGCCGAAGTCGGTCAGTAGACAGCATGCCGACTGCGGCGGGGCTGTGATAAGCAAGAACTAGAGAAGGAGTGGTTCTATATCACAAAACCACGAGAAGAAAACTCGGCAGCGACCATCGAGTTCAGGTGTGCCGCCCCCCCCCCCCCCGGTTGTGAGGCTAACCTCATGGGTCAGGAAAGGCCTGTACCGGAGCTCGTCTTCAGACATGCAGCAGCTGCAAAACCGCATCAGGCAAATGATGGAGTACAATGTCTTGCTGGTCGATGTGGTTCAGGTCGCGCTCCATCGCCATATCCTTCCCTGCCAACATCGGGACAACCCGATGTGGTCTAACAAGGCTAACGAGCCTTGTAGGATGCTCGATTTCTACCACAGCTCCCATGAAGACCTGTGGCGGCTGCTGCTTAAACCGCAACAGGAGTTGTCGGCCGAGGATGAAGATACCGACCTAGACGACAATACTCCCCCAGTGGAGTACGTCCGAGCACTTTTACCCACTCGGAACTTTGTTTTTGTTAAAGATCTTATTTTCCTTGTTCTTTTGTAGGAGTGGCTGGAAGTGGACAAGCACATAGAAGGCCCAATTCCCCTTCCCAAGGAACACCGAACTCCTGTGCTCGAGCAGATGCTACTAGAGTCGCCGTATGTGGCGCCGAACAACAAGAAGAACGAGACCCATGGGGGTCTCTGTTCAAGGGGTCCTCCGGATACAAAATCCGAGGACACCCATGCCTCCTCTACCCACGATGGGGAGGAAGCAAACGAGGAAGAAAAGAAAGACTCTGTTCAAGAGGGTGGCACCAGAGGGGGCCGAGGAGGGGCTACCTCCCTAGGCTCCAAAGAAACCCTACAAGTGCAAGGTTGTCCGTCTTGGTGCGTGCTCGAACTCCGATGAAGAGGTCGGTGCAGCCACCCGCCGAACACTTGGGGTCAAGCCCCGGTCCAAAGGTACATAGTCTACTTGTTAGTTTTAATAGAGTCGTTCCAATATTTATTAGTAATGAGGACCGCGCTTTCATCCATCACAACCCGTTTTGTGATCTTCCCACAGATCAGGTGTCGGAGGGGTACTCTCTGCCCGCCGAACTGGCCAAGAGTGGGACGCTTCCCACAAGACCCCTCCACGGACCTCGGATGAGCTGGCCGAGGTGACGTCTCATCAAGCCCCGCCGACCACTATCGAGGAGGTGATGGTCGACGCGGATACGTCCGGCACCAAGGGTCAGGAGATCTTGGCCAAAGAAGAGGCACCAGCCTCCGATGACCAAAAGATTCTGGCTGGTGTTAATACACCGGTTGTCGAGGACGAGGAGATTTTGACCGAGGTACATACCTCGTCCATTGAAACTCTAGGGGCAGGTTCCTTCTCCGTAGGCAGAGGAAATAACTCTATCCCCTCCGAGCATTGCCCGGAGACAACCTCCAGAGGACCTGTTGCTCCGACATCTTCTATGTTGCCCCAAGCGGTGCCCACAATAGAATAAGCCATGGCTGGGGGGCCGACCATACTAGAGGACGCCTTGATTAGCCCCTCTATAGCCGAAGAGCATCGCACCCTTATGGGTGTGGTTTTAAAAAGTATTCGGTGAAACCTTCAATGGCTTGCTGACGGGCTTTAAGGTAAGCCGTGCAACATTGTAGGTTTTATTTTGCAAAATGATATATATACTTTTATGGGTATAACAGCCCCTGGGCCATGGGTGAGTTGGAAAGGAGAACTCACTCGTGGATCAAAAATTCGTGGGAAAAACGAAGAATAGCCAAAAGACTTGTTTAAATTGTTTTGTTTGAGAATTTGGACTAAGCAATGTTTGTCCTGATAATTTGGTATCGGACTAACATGTTGTTTTTACCTTGCAGACCTCGTCCTTGGCTGCCAACGCCAATGCGTTGGAAATAGCCGTGCTTAACTGGAAACTCAAAGTTTCCGATGAAGAGCTTGACCGCACAAATGGTCGGCTTAACGAGAAGCAAGGTAAGTTCGGTCAAAAGAACTTGATACCATCCTTTAAATTTTTTTAGAGATAAATACACACACGGTCACTTAAATTGTCACGAAAGCATGATATGGTCACTCAACTTTGAAATACGCTCGTTACGGTCACTGAAGACGATTTGACGTGAAAATACGGTCATTGTAGCACGTATGTGATTGTTAGACCTCTAGTTTGACCAAATGTTGACCGCCACATTGTGCTCTCTGATTTGGCCAATTTTGCATGGAGGTTTTTTCTGTAAAAAAGTCAAAAACCCCAATTCCCTCAAATCCCTAACCCTCACCGCACCGCTCTGTTCGATCCCCTCCCTCGCCTCGCTCTGCTTCCCCACACCTCACTCTGCTCCCTCACCACCGTCGCCGCCATCGAATCCGCTGGAGATCCATCGTCGCCGGCAATTCCTTCCCCTCTGGTGGTCATGTCTGCGGCAAGCTCCTCCTCCTCTGATGTCCGCCGCCGGGCACTGGCGCTTCCTCTGGTCCACTGCCCTTATTGCAAGGAGAAGGTGCGCATGTACATATCCACCACTGAGAAGCACGACGGGTGGGTCTTTTACAAATGCTAGAAGAATGGGGTTAGTGGTTCTCTTCGATATATTTCCTTTTCATGGTTGGTTCTTGTGTTTTGGATATAAAGATTGGAGTTTTTCGACCTTGGCATCTGCACTAGTTTTGTTTGGCTAGGTGAATTGCGATTTCTGGCACTCGGAATTGGAGTATATCCAGTACCTCATTGACAAGCACTATCTCGTCGGCGATGCTGTTGTGGATGCTATTGGAGCGGCGGAGGAACGAAGGGAGGGACTGCTCAAAGCATAAGAGCTTACCTGCATGAATGGCTCAACCAGCTGGAGGAAGACTCTGAAAAATGAGAGTGCAAATGGGCTGACAAGGGAGCAAGCTGCTGCACTCATGACCCTTGGGAGAGAGCTGGTGACCCTCATGAAGATGCTTGTTGGTGTTGTGGTCCTGCTAGGTTGTGTTGCATTGGTGTTGATCATGTTCAAGATGTGCAGTTGTTGTTGATGGTGAAGAACTGCGGTTGTTGATGCTGAAAGGGTGAAGATGATGAAGTATATCTTTTGGGAAATGTCAGTCAGTCCTTGTGGTGTTAGTAGTACTTGTAGTGAGTTTGGTTAAATGTGGTGTTAGTAGCACTTGTAATGTTTTCAATGATGTAATGGCAATGCTATGTTGAACCTTGGAAGCTATGGTTTATCAATGAGACTCTTTATCAATCTGCATTTCTTATATTTACTTTGGCATGCTAGTACTGACTAAAATTAAACATTGCATCATAAGAAGAATCCAACACATGATCTTCCAAGTACATGGCCACTATATTTGAAACCATCCACCAACAGAGTTTTTAGCAAAAAGAGTAACATGGTACCATACATGATCATTGCAACACAACAAATAACATGATCATGGAAACTACTTGAAGATATCAAACATTGATGTTTTTGCAGACTTTTTTGGATAATCTCCTTGATTCTCAAATCAACTTGATTTCCGTTTTACTCCTTGATTCTCCCTGTTTTTTGCAGCTCTTTTCATCTTCTATTTTTGCAGCACTAATTCTCTTCTCTTCCTCCTTCTTCTGAGCAGGTGCTTCCCTTTGAGATCTCTTTTCTTCCTCCTTCTTAGGAGCAGCTGTCCTGTTTGCTTCTTGCTTTGCCTTGTTCTCTGCAGCTATTGTTTTCATTGTTTATTGAATGGTCTGTTTGGTCTTATCTTGAGCTCTCATGTTTACTTCTGCTTCTCCTTTCCTTTTGGCGGCTCTCTCCAATGCAGCCAATCTTCTTCTCTCTGATAGTTCTGCTTTCTTCTGTACTACCTCATGTCTCTTCCTTGCTATGTCTTCAACTTTCTTCAATTCCTATTCTCTTCTAGATGCAAGGATTGCCTACTTCCTCTGCTCTAGTTCCACAACTTTCTGGTTCTTCATTGCCTTCAGCTTTTGTGCTAACTCACCTGGCCTGATGGTGCTTGAGCTTGTCTGGCTTCCTTGGCTAGTATAAGCCTGGTTGAGCATCTCTTGGGAAGCAGTAAGAAAACCTGAAGATGGTAATGGCCTTTGTTCAACAACCCTTGGTATTGGCATCTGCAAAAGTTTCAAACATGCACTAAATATGTCAAACATGGACTACACATGGACTAACTAAGCAGTAGTAATGCACTAACTTATACCTGGGCAATCAAGTTGTCCACCAGTAGATCTTCAACCACTGTAGAAGATTCTTGCTATGTTAGGACTGGATCATCTTCAATTGATGGAGTTGTGGGTGACACATTGGAAGCATTGCCTTCATCTGTGGAAGCAGCATTTCCTACATCTGGAGCTGGCACATTGGAAGCAGCATTACCTACATCTGGAGCTGGCACATTAGAAGCAGCATTGCCTACATCTGGAGTTGGCACATTGGAAGCAACATTTGCACTTGGTGGTAGAAGTCCAGCCTTCAAGTACTTACAACCCTTCTTGTTGTGATATGCCTCACCATAGTAAGAACAGTGCATAATAACACCATGCCTTGTGATTTTCTTCCCTCCTCTTCTATGGTCAACCTCTCCAGGTGCTTGCCTCCTTCTAGTGGAAGGCCTTCCAACATGCTTCCGGTACAAAGGTGGCAAGATTGGGGGGCCACAAATGTTCTCCCACTCTCTCTTATCTTTGCAAGGATATATTATGTTTTCATATGCCTTCTTGAACATTTGCTTTGAGTAGCAAGGATCTACCAGTTCTAGAGGATCGATTCTTTCATTCCTACAACAGGCTACAACATGAGAGCATGGTACCCCGGATTTCTGAATTCTTCTGCATGTGCATGTTTTTTATGCATGTCAACTATGTAATCTACCCCTCCGTCACCTACTACGAATAGGCCATCACCTGATCCCTCCACATAGCATGTGTTTGCCAACTCAGTTGCCTTCTCAACTTGCTTCCTAATCTTTGGGCATACATTGACTGGCCACTTATCTGACTCAATCTGCTTGGTGTAATGTCTTGTCATAAGCTCCCCTCTGTCTCAACATTGCAAGGCTTCCGACGGGCGACGAACACGCGGGGCGGCGGCGCCTCGCCTACCACGGTCGAAACCAGTGAATCAACTCCCCTGTGTCACCGATAATCGCCGGGGCGGCGTCGCCTATGCAGCCGCTCCCTCGAAGACAAAGAGGCAACGTGAATGGAGGAGGGGCGAATGGGAGAAATTGGAGACGACAGGGTGTTTTACACAAATATCGACATGTGGCGCCCTCGACTCAAAATCTAGCGCGACAAGCGGTCAACAGGTGGTCTACCGACCGCATACGTGCTACAATGACCGTATTTTCACGTCAAATCATCTTCATTGACCGTAACGAGCGTATTTCAAAGTTAAGTGACTGTATCATTTTCGTGACAACTTAAGTGACCGTGGGTGTATTTATCTCTTTCTTAAAGAAGCGTCCTCGCTGCACCAGCTCACTCTTTTTATTATAATCTTGTTAGCAACCCAATACCAAGAGCTTGAAGAGCTCAGGTCCAAGGTGGAAAAAGCCAACCGAGAGGCCGCTGCTAGCAAGGTGGTGGCCGAACAAGCGGCTGCCGAGCTGGACGCCCTTAAGGTCGTCAGCAGCAAACATGAGGCCAGGGTCATGGAGATCCAGCACGAGCTGGAAGAGACATGCTCGAAGTGTGAGGCCTTGGAGCAGAAGGCTAAAGAGCATGTGGCCGATCACACCAAACTATCCGCCGAGCTTCAGTGAGAGCGGGCGGAACAGAGGTTCTATGAAAAAGAAGTGCACCAAGCCAAGCTTATGGCAACAGGTAAGCAATACTTACTGCAATGTGCCTTTGGTGGAAACAGGTATGCCTTTCTTACGTGGATATGGCGTTCCGCGGGCGCCTTCATGGACCTCCCGAAGTGTTCGGCGGATGCGGCCAAGCATTTTGTGACCCATGGCGGGGATGTCGAGCAACGACTATTTTGGGCCAAAGTTTGAAATCACCGATCTCAACCCAAGTCTGAGCTACTAGATGAAGCAGCTGATGCAACTGAATAGGATGGCGGAGCCGTCCATGAAGGACCTCTGTGTTAGCCATGGCCTGTCGAACCCTTGCCGAGCAGTTACTTCACATTAGTGCAAAAGCTGGTCGATGCCGCGCCCCGGATTGAAGTCCTGAAGTGGTCCACTTGCATGGAAGGAGCTCGGATGGCCTTTGCTCGGACGATGGTGCATTTCTCGGTGCTAAATCCCCTTAAGATGACCACTAACCCACCGCCTACCGGAAAGGAGCATAGGCGCCCCGTGCTGTATTTCTGTGCCGCTATGGAAGGTGCTCGGGTGATCGAGTCCCAATGCTCAAAAGATGTAATGTTAGAATAAATATTTGTTAAAGTATATTAGAACAATTTATCTGTTAAATTGTATGCCCGAGATGGGGTACATTTTGTGTTATTTTGATTCCTATGTTGGTTTTTTTAATCGGAAAGTTCCCGGTCGTCGGCTTCAGCCCCCATGTAGACACTACTTGGGGTGTTTCATCGTCTGCACTGTTACTCTTAGCCGATGTATCGGTGCCCGAGGGCGGTAGTGCATGTGGGAAACAAGGCAATCGGACTATGTGGTTTTATCGCTTTCGCCTAGCCTTAGGAATTTTGTATGCGGGGGCTAGTGACAAGCCCCCGACCTTTTGCGGTAATCGGGGAAAACCAAAAATACAAATAATTACCGCGAGGTTTTGAAAAAGGACGAACCCATCCACGTAACGCAGAGTAGCCTCTATCGGCTTTGTAAGTGAGCTCGAATTGCAGACCAGCTCTCCCTTATTATGATGGTCAGTTTCGGCTTTCTCCACTTAGGTATTTCAAACCAGGCCAACAGGGAATACAATCGCAGTGGTTCTCCCTTTACCCCTTTAGCCGAACTAGCAGAACGTAAGGGGGTAAGCACAGGAGCCGGGCAATCCAACTGTAGATCCAAGACAAAATTCAGAACCGATGCATATAAAGCAAAATCCTGAGAAACTGAACACTAAAGATAAGAAATAGTGATGGTATGGTGACCGGGGAGGTGTTACCATCCAAGCCCCCGGTTAGTGATCGATAGCACTTTTAGCGTGTACCATGGCGATAGTAACTCATCGACAGAATTATCCACCTGTACAAATAAAAATGTTGACTTGACAGTGCCGATAAGCATAAAGTGTATGTATACGAAGGTACTTGTCATGATGTGTGCGGTGTATTTTTATAACTCATAGCACAAACGCAGCTGTTACACGTAACTATCGATACAAGTATGTTGAAACAACTTTGCAAGCGACCTTGTATGGGCGACTTGACGTCCGCCCTGTGTTCGGTCGCACTATATATGTCGCCCTGCTAGGGGTGGGGGTACGATCCTTTGCAGGAAGTTGCGATCAACTAGTGGACCTGGAGTGAAGGGTCTTGTGAAGCTGTTCATGATGCGGAGAAGCTTGATGCTTGGGCTCTTCATGATTCCCTATCTTTGATTCGTTGGACCATAGCTCGGTTGACCCGCCCCCATGATCCCTGGTGGGTCGCTCACACAGGTGCCCATGTAATTTTAAGGATGAAATTGTGTTGTCGAAGGACATACCTTGGTGGTGTTCAGGCCATGCCATGGGAGTTGTATCCCTATGTGCTCTCAGCCAAAGAACTATCTCGCTGGTCTATTTGAGCTCGGCCCCATTTGCCTCCCTTTCGTGCCTTTGCTGTCGTCTAGTGTCTTGAAGTGTCGGTGTTGTGTTGACATTCGGCTGCTAGCGCGGCTGTCTGCTCCTCAGTCCGAAGGGAACGCTATGTGTTGCCATTGACCATGATAACTCCCTTGGGCCCGTGCATTTTGAGTATCATGTAGGCGTAGTGGGGTACGACATTAAAGCAAGCGAAGATTGTGCGTGCGAGCAGTGCGTGGTATCCACTACGACATGGGACAATGTTGAAGATCAAGTCCTTGCTATGGAATTTGTCGGGACATCCGAACACAACTTCCAGTGTTATCGTGCCCGAGCAGCGGGCTTCCGCGCCTAGTATCACTCCCTTAAAGGTAGTGCAACTCGGTTTGATGCGTGATGGGCCTATTCCCATCTTTTTCATCGTATCCAATTAGATCAGACTGAGCCTACTTCCTTCGTCCATGAGGACTTGAGTGAGATGGAAGCCATCGATGATAGGTTCAGAGACTAGGGCGGCCGAACCTGAATGACGGATGCTGGTCGGATGATCCCTGTGGTCGAAAGTGATCGAGCAATCCGTCCATGGGTTGTATTTGGGTGCTACGGGCTCTATGGCGTATACCTCCCGCAGTGCCTATTTCCTCTCCTTCTTGGGTATATGGGTGACATAAATCATGTTCACAGTCTTGACCTCGGTAGGGAACTGCTTTTGGACTCCATTATTTGGGTCGTGCGGCTCCTCGTCGTCTTCACTTCGTGCGCCCCTGTTTTGGTCATCGGTGGCCAGCTTGCCTGCCTATTTGAACACCCAACAATTACGATTGGTGTGAATGGCGGGCTTATCCTCGGTGCCATGAATCTGGCAGGGCCGCTCCATGATTTCTTCCCATTTGGTTGGTCCATCCATGTTCCCTTTAAAGGGTTTCTTCTGCTGTCCAGGTTTGGTACTGCAAAATCCAGCATTGACTGCAGCATCGTCGGCGTTACCATTACGGTGGCGGCATTTGTTTTTGTTTTTTCCTTGGCTTGTGGTTTCCGTCCTGAACCTCACATGTTCCGGGGTTATCTGCATTGGGGATGCGCCGAGCAAGCCAATTATCCTCACCCGCGCCAGAGCGGTTCATGAGTGAGGTAAGGGCGGACATTGTTCCCGGCCTGTCCTGGCTGAGTTGTGTGGCGATCCATTCGTCTCGGATGTTGTGCCGAAAAGAGGCTATTGCTTCGGCGTCCGGACAGTCTAAGATTTGGTTCTTCTTGGTGAGGAACCTGTTCCAGAATTCTCTAGCTGATTCCCTTGTGTTGTGGACGACGTTGCTCGGATCGGATTAATCCGGTGGCCGAACATATGTTCCTTGAAAGTTGGATAGGAAACCCTCTGCAAGGTCTTCCGAGCATCCAATGGAGTCTTCCGATAGGATGTTTAGCCAATGTCGTGTAAGTCCTTTGAGTTTTAATGGTAAATATTTTATGGCGTGGAGATCATGTCCTCTGGCCATATGAATGTGGAGAAGGAAATCCTCTATCCACAATGTGGGGTCTATTGTCCCATCGTACTGTTCAATGTTACGGGTATAAACCCTTCCGGGAACTGGTGTTGCATGACCTCATGCGTGAAACATAGTGGGTGAGTAGCGCCTCAGATCCGGGCTATGTTGTGCCATAGATCAGCTCCGAGTTGAGCCCGGGCTTCCCGGCCTCTGCTCTTGTAAGCGACCCAAGGTGGTTTGTCATCCCATCGAGTGGGAGAGTACCTCCTTGATCCTTAGATGGACCTGCTACGACACGATTTATCAAATCGTGGGTCGGGTCTGTTCCCATGGAGCATATGCTCTTTACCTTTTTGGCATGGAGGTTCGGGTTTATACCTGTTCTCTCCGCTTGTTATGTCACGCCCTCTAGGTGGGCGATCAGGATGGTCGTAGCCAGTGCGCCTCAGGGACACATGTTATGGGGCCTCGTCATCGAACTATGGGAGCAGTCAGCGGTGCTGGTATTTTTTCTTCTACTTCGGCCATTCTATGTCATATCCTTCTTCGGACGCTAGGATTTTGGTCCACCTGTTATTGATGGTATCATGTTCGTCATGGAGCTGTTGTTGCTTTGCTTTTAAGCTTTGGGTTGTGGCTATAAGTTGCCGCCGAAGTTGTTCGTGGCCTTCGGGATCTTTGGGAATTACGAACTCTTCGGCTTCAAGGCCATTGAGATCATCGACGGGAGGGAGGTAATCGTCGTTGTCGTCCGAATTGTTGCGGCCATCGGGATCGTCATTTGTCGGTTCCTCTCGTTCGTGTTCGGGAGCTTCGGGGTTGCCGTGTCCCTCAAGGGTCACGTTTTCCCCTGTGCCTTGAGTGGATCCCCTTCCCTTGTTTTCCTTCGAGAGCTTACGCGACTTTTGGTGTTTTGAGGGATCTTCTGTGGGCTTATTGCCATTCTGCTTGGGTGTCTCATTATCTGGATCGCGAGGCGTCTCTACTGATACGTCTCCATCGTATCTATAATTTTTTATGGTTCCATGCTATTATCTTGTCAAACTTTGGATGTTTTGTATGCCTTTTATATCTTTTTTGGTACTAACTTATTAACTCAGTGCCAAGTGTCAGTTCCTATTTTTCCGTGTTTTTGACCCTTTTCACAGGAGAATATTAAACGGAGTCCAAACGAAATAAAACTTCCGAAAAGATTTTTTCCGGAACAGAAGATACACAGGGGGTGTGAGAACCAAGGCAGAGGCCACTAGGGTAGACCACAAGCCCCCTAGGCGCGGCGAGGGGGGCCGCGCCTAGCAGGCTTGTGGCCCCCCTGTGGCTTGTCTACCCTACTTCTTCCACCTATAAATCCTCAAAAAATCCAAAACCACGAGAGAGATCCACGAAAATACTTTTCCGCCGCCGCAAGCTTCTGTCTCTGCAAATTCCCATATGGGGCACGTCCTGGTGCCCTGCCGAAGGGGGGATTCGTATACGGAGGGCTTGTCCATCAACACCATTGCCTCTTCGATGATGCGTGAGTAGTGGACCATAGACCTTCGGGTCCATATCTAGTAGCTAGATGGTTTCTTCTCTCTCTTGGATCTTCAATACAAAGTTCTCCATGATCTTCATGGAGATCTATCTGCTGAAAAAAAAATTGCGGTGTGTTTGTCGGACGTGATACCTATATGTATGATCATTGCCTTAGATATCGCCATGAATTTGCGCGGTTCTATCAATTGCTCGACAGTAATTCGTTCACCCATCGTAATATTTGCTATTTTGAGAGAAGCCTCTAGTGAACACTATGGCCCCCGGGTCTATTTCACATCATATTTTCAGCCTTACACTTTTACTTTGTTGCACTTTCCACCTTCAGATCTCACATTGCAATCAATCTTGAAGGGATTGACAACCCCTTTATAGCGTTGGGTGCAAGCTCGTTTGTGTTTGCACAGGTACTCTGGACACTTGGCTTGATTCTCCTACTGGATTGATACCTTGGTTCTCAAAACTGAGGGAAATACTTACTGCTATGCTACTGTGCTGCATCACCCTTTCCTCTTCATGGGAAAAACCAACGCAAGCTCAAGAGGTAGCAAGAAGAATTTCTGGCGCCGTTGTCGGGGAGGATCAAGTCAAGAATAGTCTCCTGTCAACGTGTCAATTTCTGGTGTCGGGGATTATTCTAAGTGAATCTTATCCAATTAAGTGTCGCAAACTCATCTCTTGCATTTACTTTGTTGCTTCTCATTTTCCTCTCCCCCACTTCTGAAAAACAAAAAATTACAAAAATATTTGCCTTTTTCGTTCGCCCTTTTCTTTCGCTTGCTTTGTGTTCGCTTGTGTGCTTGTCTGCTTGCTGAAGTCACCATGACTGAAAACACCAAACTTTGTGACTTCTCGAATACTAATAATAATGATTTTATTAGTACTCCGATTGCTCCCGCCACTAGTGCGGAATCATACGAAATCAATGATGCTTTGCTGAATCTTGTTATGAAAGAGCAATTCTCCGGCCTTCCTAGTGAAGATGTCGCATCCCATCTTAATACCTTCAATGAGCTTTGCGATATGCAAAAGAAGAAAGATGTGGATAATGATGTGATTAAATTGAAGCTATTTCCGTTCTCGTTGCGAGATCGAGCAAAAACTTGGTTTTCATCTTTGCCCAAAAACAGTATTGGTTCTTGGAACAAGTGCAAAGATGTTTATATATCCAAGTATTTTCCGCCGGCTAAGATTATCTCTCTCCGTAATGATATCATGAATTTTAAGCAACTTGATCATGAACATGTTGCACAATCTTGGGAGAGAATGAAATTGATGATTAGAAATTGTCCCACTCATGGCTTGAGTCTTTGGATGATTATACAAATCTTCTACGATGGTTTGAATTTCGCTTCTAGAAATATCTTGGACTCCGCCTCCGGTGGAACGTTCATGGAAATCACATTCGAAGAAGCCACAAAACTCCTAGACAATATCATGACAAACTATTCTCAGTGGCACACTCAAAGGTCACCTACTAGTAAGAAGGTACACGCTATAGAAGAAATTAACTCATTGAGTGCTAAGATGGATGAGTTAATGAAATTGTTTGCTAGTAAAGGTGCTCCTTTAGATCCAAATGATATGCCCTTGTATTCCTTGATTGAGAGTAGCAATGAAAGCTTGGACGTTAATTTTGTTGGTAGGAATAATTTTGGCAACAATAATGCTTTTACAGGAAACTATATTCCTAGGCCTTTTCCTAGTAATCCCTCTAATAACTTTGGCAACTCCTACAACAATACTCATGGAAATTACAATAAACTACCCTGTGATCTAGAGAGTAATATCAAATAGTTTATCAACTCGCAAAAGATTTTCAATGCGTCCATAGAAGAAAAACTACTCAAAATTGATAATTTGGCTAGGAGCGTTGATAGAATGTCTCTTGATATTGATGCTTTAAAAGCTAGATGTGCTCCTCCCAAAATCAATATGGATGAAACTTTGAAAGCTATGTGTGTTTCCATGAATAAGAGTAAAGAAAGAACCACCCAAATTCATGCTAGACATGAATGGCTAAAAAAGGCGTGTTCTTGTGATGAGAATCACGAAGATCTTAAAGTGCTTGGTGTGACTCCAATTGAATCCTTGTTTTCTAGTGTCAAACCTAATGATGATGGGGCTGGATATGAATCCACCTTGGTTGAAAAACGCCCCAATGATTCGGAGTCTATCTATCTTGATGCTAAAAGCATTGAAAATGTAGTGGCGGATATCAAAACTTTGAGTAGTAATGAAACTACTACTTTGGATTTCAAGTAATTCAATTATGATAGTTGCTCTTTGATTGAATGTATTTCCTTGATGCAATCCATGCTAAACTCTCCACACGCTTATAGCCAAAACAAGGCCTTTACCGATCATATCGTCGATGCTATGATAAAATCTCTTGAAGAGAAACTTGAGTTGGAAGTTTCTATTCCTAGAAAGCTTCATGATGAGTGGGAACCTACTATCAAAATCAAGATCAAAAACTATGGTTGCAATGCTTTGTGTGATTTGGGTGCTAGTGTTTACCTGATTCCAAAGTCTTTATGTGATGTTCTAGGCTTTAATGACATTGAGGAGTGCTCTCTTAATTTGCATCTTGCGGATTCTACTGTTAAGAAACCCATGGGAAGGATCAACGATGTTCTTATTATTGCAAATAGGAACTATGTACCCGTTGATTTCATTGTGCTTGATATTGATTGCAATCCTACATGCCCTATCATTCTTGGTAGACCTTTCCTAAGGACTATTAGTGTTATCATCGATATGAAGGAAGGGAATATTAGATTTCAATTTCCTTTAAAGAAGGGCATGGAGCATTTTCCTAGAAAGAAAATAAGATTGCCTTATGAGTCCATGATGAGGGCTACTTATGGTTTGAGCACCAAAGACGACGATACGTGATTCTATCACCTTATGCCTAGCTAAGGGCGTTAAACAATAGCGCTTGTTGGGAGGCAACCCAATGAATTTATCTTTGATTTTTGCTTTCTGTTTTGTTGCGTCCACACCATCATAATTCTGTTATGATTGTGTCTTTTGTGTTTCTTTTTGTGTTTGAGCCAAGTAAAACCTTTATGACTAGTTTGGTGATGGTTGTTTGATCCTGCTGGAAAAAGACAGAAACCTTTCGCTCACGAAATTATTTTTCATTTTTATACAGAAAGAGCTTTTGAGTTGATTCTTTTTGCTGCCGGTTGATATGTCATTTTCCCAAACTTTTGTAATGTTTCAGAATTTTTGAGATACCAGAAGTATATGAAGTATACATATTGCTACAGACTGGTCTGTTTTTGACAGATTCTGTTTTTGTTGTGTTCATTGCTTGTTTTGATGAAACTATGGATAGTATCGGGGGGTACTAGCCATGGAAAAGTGAGAATACAGTAATTTAACACCAATATAAATTTAAATCAAGTTTGCTACCGTACCTCAAGAGGTGGTAGTTTGTTTGCTTGTGCTAATGATATCACGAGTTTCTGTTTAAGTTTTGTGTTGTGAAGTTTTCAAGTTTTGGGTGATGTTCTCATGGACGGTGAGATAAAGAGTGGAAAGAGCTCAAGCTTGGGGATGCCCAAGGCATCCCAAGCCAAATTCAAGGACTCTAAAAAGCCTAAGCTAGGGGATGCCCCGGGAAGGCATCCCCTCTTTTGTCTTCAATCCATCGGTAACATTACTTGGAGCTATATTTTTATTCACCACATGATATGTGTTTTGCTTGGAGCGTCTTGTATCGTAGGAGTATTTTCTTTTTTTTTGTGTCACAATCATCCTTTATGCACACCTTTCGAGAGATACATGCACTCATCGTGATTTTTCTAGAATACTCTTTGAGCTTCGCTTATATCTTTTGAGTTAGGCAATTTAGCTCTATGTGCTTCACTTAGATCTTTTAGAGCACGACGGTGTCATATTTTGGAGAAATAAGAACTCTCGATCTTCACTTATATCTTTTTTGAGAGTGATCTCTCTGAGTAACTTGGTAGTTGGCTTGTGCTATGAAAGTAGTCCCAAAGGTTATAGGCACCCAAAGAGGATACAATGAAACTTCCATCTTCTTGTGCATTGATTAGAAAGAGAAGTTTGATTCCTCTCAATTAGTTTTGAGACATGGATTTGGTAATATTAAGAGTTATGTTAGTAGGGTGTTGTGAATCTAGAAATACTTGTGTTGAAGTTAGTGATTCATGTAACATGCACGTATGGTGAACCGCTATGTTAGGAAGTCGGAGCATAATTGATCTATTGATTGTCATCCTTTGTGTTGCGGTCGGGATCGCGCGATGGTTAACACCTACCAACCCTTCCCCTAGGAGTATGCGTTTAGCACTTTGTTTTGATTACTAATAAAAACTTTCGCAATAAGTATGTGAGTTCTTCATGACTAATGTGAGTCCAGGGTATAGATGCACTTTCACCTTCCACCATTGCTAGCCTCTCTAGTGTCACGCAACTTTCGCCGATGCACAAACCCACCATATGCCTTCCTCAAAACAGCCACCATACCTACCTACTATGGCATTTTCATAGCCATTCCGAGATATATTGCCATGCAACTCCCACCGTTCCGTCTCATGACTTGTGTCGTCACTCTCATATTGCCATTGCATGATCGTAATATAGCTAGCGAGTCATACGCCAAGCTAGATCATTGCACATCCCGGTACACTACCGGAGGCATTTCCTATAGAGTCATCATTGTTCTAAGCTTTGAGTTGTGAGTAAATAAAAGTGTGATGATCATCATTATTAGAGCATTGTCCCATGTGAGTAAATAAATAAAAAAGAGGCCAAAGTTGCCCACAAAAAAAATATGGAAAGAGGCCAAAGAGCCCAAACAAAAAAAGAGAGAAAAAGAGAGAAGGGACAATGCTACTATCTTTTCCACACTTGTGCTTCATAATAGCACCATGTTCTTCATGATAGAGAGCCTTTTGTTTTGTCACCACCATATGCTAGTGGGAATCTTCATTATATAACTTGGCTTGTATATTCCAATGATGGGCTTCCTCAAAAGTGCCCTAGGTCTTCGTGAGCAAGCAAGTTGGATGCACACCCACTAGTTCTCCTTTTGAGCTTTCACATACTTATAGCTCTAAGTGCATCCGTTGTATGGCAATCCCTACTCTTTCACATTGATATCTATTGATGGGCATCTACATAGCCCTTTGATACACCGAGTCGATGTGACCATCTCCTCCTTTTTGTCTCACAACCTCCACCACACTCTATTCCACCTATAGTGTTATATCCATGGCTCATGCTCATGTATTGTGTGAGAGTTGAAAAAGGTTTGAGAAAGTAAGAGTGCGAAAACAATTACTTGGCCAATACCGGGGTTGTGCATGATTTAAATTAGTTATGTGGGGATGATGGAGCATAGCCAGACTATATGATTTTGTAGGGATAACTTTCTTTGGCCTTGTTATTTCGAAAGTTCATGATTACCTTGCTAGTTTGCTTGAAGTATTATTGTTTCCATGTCAATAGCAAACTATTGTTTTGAATCTTACGGATCTGAACATTCATGTCACATGAAAGAAGTTACAAAGGACAAATATGCTAGGTAGCATTCCATATCAAAAATTCAGTCTTTATCACTTCCCTACTCGAGGACGAGCAGGAGTTAAGCTTGGGGATGCTTGATACGTCTCCAACATATCTATAATTTTTTATGGTTCCATGCTATTATCTTGTCAAACTTTGGATGTTTTGTATGCCTTTTATATCTTTTTTGGGACTAACTTATTAACTCAGTGCCAAGTGCCAGTTCCTGTTTTTTCGTGTTTTTACCCTTTTCAGAGGAGAATATTAAATGGAGTCCAAACGGAATAAAACTTACAAAAAGAATTTTTTTCCGGAAAAGAAGATACGCACGGGGCGTGAGAACCAAGGCAGAGGCCACCAGGGGAGGCCACAAGCCCCTAGGCGCGACCAGGGGGCCACGCCTAGTAGGCTTGTGGGCCCCCTGTGGCTTGTCTGCCCTACTTCTTCCGCCTATAAATCCTCGAAAAATCCAAAACCACGAGAGAGATCCACGAAAATACTTTTCCGCCGCCGCAAGCTTCTGTCTCCGCAAGATCCCATCTGGGGCACGTTCTAGTGCCCTGTCGAAGGGAGATTCGAATACGGAGGGCTTCTTCATCAACACCATTGCCTCTCTGATGATGCGTGAGTAGTTCACCATAGACCTTCGGGTCCATAGCTAGTAGCTAGATGGCTTCTTCTCTCTCTTGGATCTTCAATACAAAGTTCTCCATGATCTTCATGGAGATCTATCCGATGTAATCTTCTTTTGCGGTGTGTTTGTAGAGATCCGATGAATTGTGGATTTATGATCAGATTATCTATGAATCTTATTTGAGTTTCTTCTGATCTCTTATATGCATGATTTCATATCCTTGTAATTCTCTTCGAGTTGTGGGTTTTGTTTGGCCAACTTGATCTATGATTCTTGCAATGCGAGAAGTGATTGGTTTTGGGTTCATACCGTGCGGTGACCTCACCCAGTGACAGAAGGGGTAGCGAGGCACGCATCGTGTTGTTGCCATCAAGGGTAAAAAGATGGGTTTTATATCTATTGCATGAATTTATCCCTCTACATCATGTCATCTTGCTTAAGGCGTTACTCTGTTCGTCATGAACTCAATACACTAGATGCATGCTGGATAGCGGTCGATGTGTGGAGTAATAGTAGTAGATGTAGATAGTATCGGTCTACTTGTCTCGGACGTGATGCCTATATGTATGATCATTGCCTTAGATATCGGCATGACTTTGCACGGTTCTATAAATTGCTCGACAGTAATTAGTTCACCCACCGTAATATTTGCTATTTTGAGAGAAGCCTCTAGTGAACACTATGGCCCCCGGGTCTACTTCACATCATATTTTCAGCCTTACACTTTTACTTTGTTGCACTTTCCACCTTCAGATCTCACTTTGCAATCAATCTTGAAGGGATTGGCAACCCCTTTATAGCGTTGGGTGCAAGCTTGTTTGTGTTTGCGCAGGTACTCTGGACACTTGGCTTGATTTTCCTACTGGATTGATACCTTGGTTCTCAAAACAGAGTGAAATACTTACTGCTACTGTGCTGCATCACCCTTTCCTCTTCAAGGGAAATACCAACACAAGCTCAAGAGGTAGCATCTACCATGTAGACGTCGTAAGTAGAAGTTGATGTCCACTTCCCTGTGTTTATGAGGGGTGGGGTAGTAGGCCTCTTCGTCCATATCCTCAAACTCTTTGGAAGTGTAGTCCAGTGTGTCGGTTAGATCTTCGATGGTGGCGATCAAGTGGGTGGTGGGTGGGTTGTAAAAGTCCCCATCGACCACCTCGGAGCCGATCTTTGAACAAGTCAAACTTCGGGTAAGCGAGATTTGAAGCGACTGGATTTGGTCGAGCGTCTCATTTAACATCGAGAGTTTGACCTGACCAATCTTCTGTATGTTTTTGAAGTTAATCTCCTTGACTTTCGGGAAGGAAACCAATTCAGCAATAGCCATTTCCATCTGTCCAGACAGAGTGGTCGATTCCAAGCTAGAAGCCTTCTCTCTGAGGAGGAGGGGACCAAGACCTTGGTCAGACAGGGGACCTGGAGACAAGGCTTCACGGTTTTGTACCTCATCGACCGAGGTCGTGAGGTTAGCGGGGAACAGATTGCCCCGCGAATCGGTGGAGACTTCAAACTCTCCGAACCTTATCCAGTGACTCGGGACAAAACCACCGATCAGGCCAGGATGGCCGGTTAGGTCCATACTCGGCATGAAGCGGCCGAGCACAGAGACGTGTTCGGGGGCAAAGATGTCCTCGTCTAGGACTCGATCGTTGATGATCAAGCGAGCCTAGATCTTTGCGGCGATCCAACGGCGGAACCCTCAATGAAAGCACCAATGTCAGCGTCAAAACCGGCAGATCTCGGGTAGGGGGTCCCGAACTGTAGAGCTTAGATCGATGGGTTGCACGAGAGAGGGAGAGACGATGTTTACCAAGGTTCGGGCCCTCTTAAGGAGGTAAATCCCTACGTCCCGCTTGATAATATTGATGGGGAATGATGATTAAAGAGTTGATCTACCTCGAGATCATATGAGCTAACCCTAGATGAAATAACCCCCCTCTACGTATGAGGGTCCATGGTTTATATAGACAATAGGACCCCTAGGGTTACATGTTACCGACATAGATCGGTATTGGACGGGCTGAACAGGTCACTTTGCCTTGGAGTGCACGCCTGCCTTCAGAGCTTTCCATCTTAATCATGTAATCGTGAGATAATCCGATTCTTCAATATCGCAGCCCATATGATCGGCCCATGAGGGACAACCCGACTTCCCGAGGACCCCTTAATCCGGAACTCCCTCAATGGGCGTGCGCGCCATTGCTTCATCAAGCCAGCATTCATGTCACAAATTTTGACCTGCGTCGGCACTGCCGCACTGTCCCTTTTTCAAGCCGACATCCACCACGCCGACCTACTCCATCACCTCGGCTAGACCGTGGACTTCGCCATCTCTCCATCAACCTACTCCGAGGACTTCGGCGTCACGACCCGACCAACTTCGTCATCTTAGCTAGATCGGGGGCTTTGCCTCGCCACCTCGACCATGATGCGTCGCCACTTCATCAAGCCGAGCTCTTCGCTCGGGAACCTCAAAACCGGCTTCGGGGCTGGGACCTTGACCCACTACAAACTCGGCCCACGTCACACCGACCACATTAACCAGCTAAGTCGCTTTCATGCACAATCTTTTTTTCAATTTTCAATTTTTGTGCGGTTCAACCAAGCATTATATTTGTGTTACACAAAAAAGTTTTTTTTTAAAACCTAGCTTGTTAAAAGCGTTGTTTGTTAAAAACATTTCTTTTACCGATGTTACTTGGGGCTCTTAAAATTTTATATGAGTTGTTTTATAATAAATGCTTTCTTCTTGGTTGTTGCAAAGTCTTTTTCTACCGCTCCTTTCTCGACTCGAGTGTGTGGCCGATAGCCGGATTGCCTGGTTTCTTTATAAATCCGGTCGAGTTTAGTTCGCTTAACTCGCCTCGAAGAAACACTTCGCCTTCCGGATGTGGAGGTTGAAGCCGAAGGCTCACCCGCTTGAAATCTTGAGATCAGATGTGTCATGATAAAGCATGATGGAAGCACACAAAAATTAAGACCAATTTTTGGATTGGCACCAAGAAACTTGATTCAGTTCAGACGTAAATTTTGTGCTAAATCTTTCTGGTTTTCCGAGCTTATGGCACCTTTAACCTATTTTTATGTTCTTTTTAGGAGGCAGGACACCGTCTTGTTTGAGGTGTTCGATGTGGTAGTTTTGCTCGAGAATTATTTTCCGACCCACCTTTCAGAATATTTCCTGCCGATCTGTACTTCGCGTTGTCAAAACATACACAACAAGTGATGAATAGTTTCCGAGGTGATTACAATCATCAGGTTGGTCGGACGCACCCAACTTGAGTCTCGAGGACTATGCGTATTGTGTTTCCGTTCCTAAGTATGTTGTCGAGCTAGGAGTTGATCCCCAGGCCGAGTTTGCGAATCAACCGGGGTCTCAGAGGCTACTCGGATCAGAGGTTATCCTTCAGGTGCATTCCAAGTTTTAGACCGACACGCACCTTGACGGATACTGGCTATACATCTCAAAACAGAAAAATTGCACCAATCAAAAATATCCACAAAAATTAACCCACTGCTGAAGTGGTGCACCACCTCAGAAGCAGTCCTGCATACAGCTCGGGCGCAAGTGGTTCGCTTCATAGAAAGCATTTCCGGCATTAAGCTCGACTGAATTACTTATACTCTTTTAAAGACCGAGGTAATCTATGACACCTCGCACGCCGACCATCATCGGATCTTGGCTGAACAAAAAGACATCTGGGATGTAGTTCGGCAATGGAGCTCGGACGCACGAGGACACCGCCACACAGGAAACATTTCAAACCGGAGGTGTGGCGTGAAAAAATACAAGGCATTAATAAAGGCCGATAACTTAAAGGGGCTCATCGGATGCTCGATGTGTGAACTCTTCGGATTCACCCCCACGATCCTCAAGATCAATGATGGGAAGATTTGTTGAACCAGTTTTCAAGATCGATGACCAAAGATGAAGAACAATTCAAAAGGACCAAGGAGCGTTCCCAAATCAAAGACCTATGCTCGGAAGTCGGGAAGTCATCGGTGGCCGAACTGGTGTTGGCCAAACATAAATGGGGAGAAGAACTCGCCCCACAAACCGAAGACTTTGTACGCATGAAGATCTTGAGGATCAAGACTACGACATTGCTGGCCAGTTCAGGGGATACCGAGGGAGTCCGAGACTAAGGTGTCCTCAGGCCACCAGCCTATCTCTATGGGACAGACTCGTGGGCCACTTTAGACAGCCGATGACATATACGAGGAAGATTCCACAAGACTTGGTGATCAAGACAAGTACTCCTCTACACCGACATAGTCGACTAGAACTCTTGTTATCCTAGGCCTATGTTGCATTATATAAGCCGATCCGAAGCTAGTCGATAGACAATCTCATATTGAGACAGATTAAGCTCATTACAATTAGGGTTTAGACCACAATATCCGATCTTGAGATAGATCAATTATGTATTCTGTATTACTTCATCAATACAACAACAGCAAGACGTAGGGTTTTACCTCTATCAAGAGGGACCAAACCTGGTTAAACATCATCTCCTTCCTCCCTTGTTATCCATCAATCCAAAGATCCACAGTTCAGACACCCTACTCAAGATCAGCCGGTTTTGACACCGACAGTGCCCATACCCATGTACTCAAGTGTCCTTCTTGGGTGATGGTGGTGATGAAGTGATCTTCTTAGTGATGATGTTCTTTAGGATACGCATCTCCTCCTTAAGTTTATCCACCTCTCTCTTAAGGTCCAAGTTCTCCTTGTGAATTTTGTTGGTGACGATCATTGCTCCTTCCATCAAAGGATGGGTTTTAATAGTGGAGGCAGCATTGGTAAATCGAGTATTGGAAGGTGTAGCCTTGTTTGGTTAGCTCGACTTTCTGAACTCCACATGCATATCCCCTGGTTGAGGTAGAGGTAATTCCTCATATTATTCATCAATTGAACGTTCAATCCTTTTTAGGTCGGCCTCAACCTCTTCCTCTGTTGACAACCCATAAGGATCAATATTGTCACGCCCAAGATGCGACCCTATCCTCAATTTGGCATGAAGGCCTCGTCAGGGATAGAAGCGCATCTCGTTGTGTCGCAAGAATGGATATCGTTACAAGTACATGTACTAAAAAGAAGAGAGATATATATATATAGAACTGGCTTACACTCGCCACAAGCTACATCAGAGTCACAGCAGTACAAAACATTAACATCATGAAGAAGAGCAGGATCCGACTACGGACGAAATCAAATGAGAAAAGAAGAACGACGTCCATCCTTGCTATCCCAGGCTGTCGGCCTGGAACCCATCCTAGATCGATGAAGAAGAAGAAGAAGAAGAAGAAGAAGCAACTCCAAATGAACAATCAACGCGCTCGCGTCAAATAACCTTTACATGTACCTGCAACTGGTGTTGTAGTAATCTATGAGCCACGGGGGACTCAGCAATCTCATTTCCAAAGGTATCAAGACTAGCAAAGCTTATTAGGTGAGGTATGGTTAAGTGGTGAGGTTGCAGCAGCGGCTAAGCATGTATTTGGTGGCTACACTTACGAGTACAAGAAATAAGAGGGGAAAGATCTACGCATAATGGACGTGAGCTACAGTTGATCAAAAGAATGATCCTGAACACCTACCTACGCCAGACATAACCCCACCGTGTCCTCGATCGGAGAAGGAACTCACGAAAGAGACAGTCATAGTTACGCACACAGTTCGCAAGTTTTAATTAAGTTAACTTCAAGTTGTCTAGAATCAGTGTTAAACAAAGTTTCCACGTTGCCACATAACCGCGGGCATGGCTTTCCGAAAAGATTTAACCCTACAGGGGTGCTCCAACTAGTCCATCAAAAATTACCACAAGCCGCATAGAAATCCTCAATCACGAAGATCGCAATCTCGTCGGATTCCCTAGTGGAAAACCTCAACTCTGAGATTACCCAAAGCATCATCGGAATCCCGATGCACAAGATATTTCGTCAAAGGTAAAACTAATCCAGCAAGGCCGCCCGACGTGTCGACGATCCCGATAGGAGCCGCGTATCTTGTTCTCAGGACACGACAGATGAGCTAGACGTCGGGATCGCTAAACCTCTAGGTGACCAGAGGGGCACCGGAAATCGCTCAGGTGGGACCAACACTCATGAGGAGCACTGGCCCGGGGGTTGATTAAATTATCCTCGGGGTCCGGAAAGTCCCTATGCAATTTTATTAGGTGTTTAGGCAAATGTAGTACCAATGTTGGGCGTTGCCAGACCAGCTTTAATCTAAAACAAATTATCAAGGGGGTCCCCATAACAACCCCGATCGTGTTAGGAGCGCTCAATTATGGAACATAACACCGGTAGCCAAAACTAAGAGGGCAAAGGTGGAACAAAACACCAGGCTAGAAAGGCCGAGCCTTCCACCTTTTACCAAGTATATAGGTGCATTAAATTAAATAGCATTTAATATGATGATATAACAAGGAACCCATGTTAACAAATGGAAGCAACTGCACCTGCAACTAGCAACGCTACACACGGTTAAGCAAGCGGTAACATAGCCGATCAGTGGTTTTCTAGGTTGAACAGGTTGAAGGTTTTCATGGCATTGTTGAGAGGCTGATATTTAACACGTGGTAGGCAACGAGACATAATCGATAGCATCGAAATAACTAGCATGGCAATGATAGTAATGGTATCTGGGGAAATGGTCATCTTGCCTAAGATCCCGCTTGGAAGAAGAATGTCTCCGTGAAGCAGACGAATCGACGTAGTTGAACGGGTCCTCACAATCCGGCACGCTGCGGAACTCTATCGAGACGAAGCAAACCGGAAACACAAATCAACACACGATATTCACCACACGACGCACAACACATATGATGCATGAACAGCTGAATGCAAGCAAGTCACGGCATGACAATCCACGACAAACAAACACTACACATTAAGTGAAGTTCAATATGCAACGAGTTGCATATTGATGAAACTCCAAGCTTAATTATTTAGTTCTATCTCGATTAGTTACACGGCAGTATTAAATGTGGTTAAACATGGCAAGAGGTGAAGCGTAATTAATCTACCTATCTAGGCATTTTAAATGAGGTCGGAAATGACATATAGCACCTCCGAAACGACCTCACATGTTAATTTACAATTCTGTCCAGATCTGAACTAACACATTTATTTAGTTGTAAAACAGCAAAATAAATAGGTTTACAAGCAATTTACACATAGAGAACATCTCCAACGGAGCTACAGTTCAAAAGATGCAAGCACCGCAAGATATGATGGCATGAATGCAATATGTGTGCAACGACGGTCACGAGTACTTCAAAACATACAACCAGCAAGAGAAAATGAAACTACACGAGATTCTAGGCAAGTTTCATATAGGACACGATCAAATTAGAGCTACGGTTCAACAACTACGAGCAAAACAAGAAATCACTACAATCTGCCAAAATCAGCCACATAGCATTTTCTACGCCCCACAACTACGAGCTACAAAATCCCAACATGCTCAACCAAGGCATGAGGCGATAGAGGACAAGAAGCACTACAACAAACAAATAACAACAACTAGCATGGCATCATGGATCACTAGAAAAAGAAGTCACAAAATGGCTTCTCACACACAGTTTCAGACTTCGTGAAAATAACACTTCATGAAAGTGCAGTTTTGATTTGAAGGCATATTGACAGCAGCAAAACCATAAGCTACAGGACTCCAAATGGCATGAAAATTCACATCATGCTAGAGAATCACAAGGTCTACAACTAACTCCATTGCACCAACCTCAAAAGAGCTGCAGATCAAAAGATAGAAGCAAGACAAGACAGCAACAAAATATAACAGATCTCAGACTTAGAAATATTTCAGCATCCCTAAAACATCACTATTTCGAGCAACTTGAGAGCAAGCAAACCACACCTAAACATGCATTTCTAATGCAACCAAAATTACCACGGGCTAGGCCAAACATCCAAGATCAACTCTCTAGTTGACAACTCTTTCAAACGAAGCACGGAATAAATCCTACGAAAATGACAAGAGGGCAACATAGCAAAATATCGCACGAACTAACTTGCTCAAAAGCTAAAACTATTGCACAGAAAAATCCATAGGATTTTTCTACCCCGAAAACATATAAAACATGTGGGGTTGCACAACAATAATTTCACCACACGTATATGCGAGATAATGTCCTAAGCATGGAAAATAAACTAGTGGCAAATCCCTACGCACAAAAATACCAATGACGACTCTAAAATACATGGCAAAGGGGTTCCTAAAACATGGACAATTCTACTACGGCATTCGAGCAACCCGGACACGTGCGAAAAACAACTACGGAACGAATCCTATTCGAACAACACGTAAATATATGCATATGGCGTCTCAAACTACGTCAAACAAATATGCAAGTTGCAAAAACGGATTCTACGCGAAATTCTACACCAAAACCATATCTAATTCATCGCGATCCGAACTACGGTTATAAAGTTACGGGCAAATATGATATTCGTCTATTTCTGGAATTTTAAATAAATTCTAAAATATCCCTAAACGTAAAAAAATAGCTACCGGGCCAGATCTAACTACTAATGGGCTACAGGGGGTGGCGCAGGTTAACTAAATTGCAACGGGGCGAAGGGAAAAAAAGGTCTCACCCTAGGCCTTGGCCCGGCTCGTGGAGGAGGCTATCGGCCTAGCCGAAACTAGGCCTAGGGCGCAGTGGCCAGCTGGGCCGAGGGAGGCTCGGCGGAGTGGGCTGGCTGCGCTGGTCACCTGGGCCGGGGAGGAGGCCCACGCGGCCAGGCGAGGCAGCCGGTCAACGCGGGCGAAGCATGCTGGCCTCGACCCCCTGTCGCGACCATGGCGGTGCAGCGCTGCGCAGAGAGCCGGCGAGGCTCGACCTGGACGCGAGGGAGCCGAGGGGTGGCGGGATCCGACGGGATCCGACCCGTGGAGGCGGCAGGAGGGAGATCCGGCGGCGGAGAGCTCGAGGTCGGGATCGCGAACTCCGGTGGCGCTGAGGTGGGATCCGGCCGGGATCCGACGAGGAGAAGCTGGGGGCGCGGCATCCGGGCAGGCTCCGGCCCGAGGCGAGCAGCGGCAGCCGTGTCGGGGCTTGGGCGCATGTGGGAGGGGCTAGGGCGCGCGGATCAATGGGGCAGCCATGGGAGGCTCGGGCTGCACGGGGAGGGCTCGGGAGAAGCTGTGGTCGCCTGGACATGTCCGATTTGACCACGGACATGTCCGATAGGTGGGGTTTCGGGCGAATCTGAGCCATTAGATGTGAATCCAATGGCCAGATTTGTCCAGAGGGTTTGAGCTGCGGGATTTAGAAGGGTGAGGGCTAGCAGGTGGAGGTTTTGATGGGGGTGGCTGCAAAAATGACTAGGGGAAACCCTAGTGAAGTGAGAGGGCTCTCTCTAGGGGGTGTTACTTATATAGGGTTGGTCTCTGGTGGGGTGGACCTCGTCCGTCCGATCGCGATCCGATGACCACGAACGGAGGAAGTGGCTAGGTGGAACTAGTGGGATGTGTAGAGTGGTTATCCGGAGACGAGAGGGAAAATGAGCGGCGCGGCAACTCGATTTAAAACATCGGGACACGTCCGACGATAGACCGAATACGGTGCCGCTACGGACGACCGTTCTGGTACCAGACGGACTCCGATCGCGACGAAACTTGACAGGCGGCCTACCTATATTAAAATAATACCGCACGTCAAATCTCAACCCAATCAGAGAAAGTTTTACACACACTTTTTAAAACAAGAACTAAACGATGCCGCAGACGCGTGCGAGTGTGGTCGGGCTCAGAACGGACAACGACGAGAACCGGCAACTAACAACGGATGCATGTTTTGAAAATTGGCGGCAACGGAGATACCGCTACAATGCAGATGATGCACATGATGTGATGAAGATGAGACAAAAGAACATAGACACACGACGAAAACGGAAAGAGAGGGGAATCCTGTGGAATGTCGGCATCGGGCTGTCACAACTCTCCTACACTACAAGAGGATCTCGCCCCGAGATCCAAGAATGAAAGGGGGAGAGGATGAGAAAGCAAGAGGTAAAACTTAATCGCTTTTTTGACAAACGAGTGAAACCAACGACCCTTGAAGGTTGCAAAGAGATGAGGAATTATAAGAGAAACAAGCAAGAATTCACGGAAAATTTCGGCAGCACTTCGGTAGGAAAAGGGGACAAAAAAATCGATAAGAAGAGAGAATTAGACAATATTCATAACAAACAACTAAATAGAGCAAGGGAACACCATGATCTTGATGGAACAACAAGATTGACCCAAAAGAGCAACATCACAATGCCTCCGGAACAATAGAATAGGAACTAGCTCATACGGAAGAAGAGAATGAAGAAAAGAATGACAACTATTATCTCAAATGAACTTGGCAAGCATCCTTGCAAGAAGAATTGAATGGAGTTTTTGGAAAAAAACAACGAAAAGAACAAGATAGTAGTGGGCTTATGGAAACCTTTCAAACTAATGAAGTGACAACCAGCCACTAACAGAAACAAGGGTTGATTGGGAGAAACAATATATGAACTATTTCTTACACCAAGAGGATACATTGAGAACTTGGATTAATGACAAGCACCATGATAGCAACAATCCATAGGAAAGGCTTTAGGTGAAAACTAAGCCAAGATAGCTCAATGAAGAAATGATGGGTTGCAAATATCTCATGATCATAGAATTGGTGATTTTAATTATCTCATACTTGAAAGGAAGTCTCTTCGATGCTCCTACACTAACAAGAATGCTATAATACCACCTCAAAGGATAAAGAAAGAACAAATGCACTAGAAATGCGAGTGAAAGAATACTAGAGGTATTCCAACAGGAATCTTGAAGAACACTTGAGAATGAATTGATATCATGAGCCGCTCCGGAAGAAGAATTGAAAGCTCTTGGAAGAAGGAAGAACAAGAATAAGAATTATGTTATGCTCATCCTTCATCAAATTAAATTGATGACAAGCAACGGATTTAGCATACAACTTATTCTTCTTGAAAGAAACTTGAAAAGAGAGATAGGTAAGCACCACTTGAAGCATAATTGAATGAAGCACCGGCAAGAATTCACAATAGAATGGGAATACCAAGAATTAATGGAGATGCATGAGAATGATGAGATCATAGGCCACCTGAGAGAAAACTTGAACAAGGCGCCGGAATAACCAAGAGACGAACGAAGAGACAACAATTGAGAAGAATTGAGGATGAAAGCTGAAAGCTGAGAACGAAGAATCTTCTAAAATGATGGCCTTCGGAGGAACGAGAAATAAAAACAACTCAGAACTGCACCGGATAGCAAGAAAGGGATACTCATGATTGACAAAAATTAAGATGATGGCACAAAGCTGAAATAACGAATCTCCAAGAGAATGGACCCAGATTTGAGAGAAACACTCCTTTGAATTTGCAAGCTGAGAATGATGACGAGGAATAACGCCAAGAATAGGTGAGACACTCCGGAATAAGAACAAGGAAAATTTTAGCCAATGACGACAATAAATTTGAAGCGATCTTGAAGAAGGAATATGACTCATGAAATTCATACTTACGTCATAGTTGAAAAGAATTAATGATCTCCGGGAAAAGATTAAAAGAGCCAGGAAAGATCTTGGGAAAGAACCTGTGGGTTATGGGCCCACTCAAAGAAACCACCGTTAGAAAAGATTGCTTAGAAGAGAGATATTGCACCGGTATGAAGAGAACTAGATGAGGTTAGCACCTCGATATAATTAAAGAATTGAAAACAAGAAAGTCTGAGATATCTTCAACACACCGGATAGAAAGAGAAGAATGAATAACAAGATAGGCTGAAAAGAATTTCCAACATGGGAAAGAATTAACAAGGATGAAAAGGATATGATGAACACGGACAATTGAATTAAATTCACTAGTAAGGATGACAATGAACAAATATGACACGAATCTCCTGAGAATCTTCACAATGAATCACCGGGTAAGAGAGAAAAGAACAGACAGCGGAAGCTATAAAGAAATGAAATGCACTTGGATGAAATCCAATCACTGAAGAAAAGGGAGGGAGGGCGGGGGGAAACAAAGACAACTGGGACACATGAGATGAACTCCGGACAAAACGAGAGAATGATCTTGCAACAATTGGAGAGGATTGAATCCACTTGGAGAGAAACACACCAGTTGGAAAAGAATTAACATGACGACTCCGGTTGTCAAGAATTGATAAGACAACCTGATTGAACAAAAGAATTTGCATTCACATAAAAATTATGAGAACACCACTTAGGAAAGATCTGAATCACCACTTGACATCGAAGAAACTTGAATTACCATATTCCAACAAAACAAAAGGTGTGGCTTATGAAACAAGCCAGAACAAACTCATGAGAAAGATTTCCGTTCGATATTTTCGTGGACGGGATCGCACGGGCTCGATCCTTACAGTAGCCATCAAGTGCAAGGCAGTGCACCCGACATACGAAGCGTCCCCGAGTCATAGCAAGCTACAAGGACTCTTTAAGACACAACGAGAACCGCTGTAAGTCGACCGTCAACAAACGAATCCACTAGATGTCGAACCCCAACCTAACATCATGCATTTGTTGCAAGATTGACCTATAAGTAACTACTTGAATTCCCACCTAAGAATTCTCGAAATATTTGGTCATGCAATCTGGTACACGGATACAAGGAGTAATATCACACAACTCCTATACCCCGTCACCTGTATCACATCCATCGACACACAACCAGAATCTCGGACCTTCGTCTACTACAGACCCTCGTGATCACAATGATACAAAGTATGGCAGTACTCCCGAACAATCTGCACAGTACTGGGGACATCGGGGTTATCTCACCACTACTAGTATTGAAGCAATTATGAACATCCTTCGTTCTGAGATACTAAGAAATCTGAATGATAACGATGTGCTCGAGAATCCCCTGGAGCTCAACTCCCCAGAAGAAAATCAAGTCAGACAGGAGGCACCAAGACAGAACTCCGTCACATCGGCATCATATAGATTCCAAAAATATCCGCGTGATCCTAAAAAAAATTCAGTGAGAAGAGGAGTAGAGTAAATTATTACGTCAAGATTCCTCACCAGAGCATAGAAGAGGAGAAAAAAGAATCCTACTCTCCGATATATAACTAGACTCAAAGTAGTTTTTCACTAGACTCGACTCGGCCAAGTTCGATCAATCAAGGGGGCTCCTAGGTCGGTACTGCTCTCATACCAACTTGTCACGCCCAAGATGCGACCCTATCCTCAATTTGGCACGAAGGCCTCATCAGGGATAGAAGCGCATCTCGTCGTGTCGCAAGAATGAATATCGTTACAAGTACATGTACTGAAAAGAAGAGAGAGATATATAGAACTGGCTTACACTCGCCACAAGCTACATCAGAGTCACAACAGTACAATACATTAACATCATGAAGAAGAGCAGGGTCTGACTACGGACGAAATCAAACGAGAAAAGAAGAACGACGTCCATCCTTGCTATCCCAGGTTGCCGGCCTGGAACCCATCCTAGATCGATGAAGAAGAAGAAGAAGCAACTCCAAATGAACAATCAATGCGCTCGCGTCAAGTAACCTTTACCTGTACCTGCAACTGGTGTTGTAGTAATCTATGAGCCACGGGGGACTCAGCAATCTCATTTCCAAAGGTATCAACACTAGCAAAGCTTATTAGGTGAGGTATGGTTAACTGGTGAGGTTGCAGCAACGGCTAAGCACGTATTTGGTGGCTACACTTACGAGTACAAGAAATAAGAGGGGGAAGATCTACGCATAAGGGACGTGAGCTACGATTGATCAAAAGAATGATCCTAAACACCTACCTACGTCAGACATAACCCCACCGTGTCCTCGATCGGAAAAGGAACTCAAGAAAGAGACAGTCACGGTTACGCACACAGTTGGCAAGTTTTAATTAAGTTAACTTCAAGTTGTCTAGAACCAATGTTAAACAAAGTTTCCATGTTGCCACATAACCGCGGGCACGGCTTTCCGGAAAGATTTAACCCTGCAGGGGTGCTCGAACTAGTCCATCATAAATTACCACAAGCCGCATAGAAATCCTCAATCAGGAAGCTCGCGATCTCGTCGGATTCCCTAGTGGAAAACCTCAACTCTGAGATTACCCAAAGCATCACCGGAATCCCGATGCACAAGATATTTCGTCAAAGGTAAAACTAATCCAGCAAGGCCGCCCGACGTGTCGACGATCCCGATAGGAGCCGCGTGTCTCGTTCTCAGGACACGACGGATAAGCTAGACGTCGGGATCGCTAAACCTCTGGGTGACCAGAGGAGCGCCGGACATCGCTCAGGTGGGACCAACACTCATGAGGAGCACTGGCCCGGGGGTTGATTAAATTATCCTCGGGGTCCGGAAAGTCCCTATGCAATTTTATTAGGTGCTTAGGAAAATGTAGTACCAATGTTGGGCCTTGCCAGACCAGCTTTAATCTAAAACCAATTATCAAGGGGGTCCCCATAACAACCCCGGTCGTGTTAGGAGCGCTCAATTATGGAACATAACACCGGTAGCCGAAACTAAGTGGGCAAAGGTGGAACAAAACACCAGGCTAGAAAGGTCGAGCCTTCCACCTTTTACCAAGTATATAGGTGCATTAAATTAAATAGCATTTAATATGGTGATATAACAAGGAACCCATGTTAACACATGGAAGCAACTGCACCTGCAACTAGCAACGCTACACAGGGTTAAGCAAGCGGTAACATAGCCAATCAGTGGTTTGCTAGGTTGAACAGGTTGAAAGTTTTCATGGCATTGTTGAGAGGCTGATATTTAACATGTGGTAGGCAACGAGACATAATCGATAGCATCAAAATAACTAGCATGGCAATGATAGTAATGGTATCTGGGGAAATGGTCATCTTGCCTGAGCTCCCGCTTGGAAGAAGAATGCCTCCGTGAAGCAGACGAACCGACGTAGTCGAACGGGTCCTCACAATCTGGCACGCTGTAGAACTCTATCGAGACGAAGCAAACCGGAAACACAAATCAACACACGATATTCACCACACGATGCACAACACATATGATGCATGAACAGCTGAATGCAAGCAAGTCACGGCATGACAATCCACGACAAACAAACACTACACATAAAGTGAAGTTCAATATGCAACGAGTTGCATATTGACGAAACTCCACGCTTAATTATTTAGTTCTATCCCGATTAGTTACACGGCAGTATTAAATGTGGTTAAACATGGCAAGAGGTGAAGCGTAATTAACCTACATATCTAGGCATTTTAAATGAGGTTGGAAATGACATATAGCACCTCCAGAACGACCTCAGATGTTAATTTACAATTCTGTCCAGATCTGAACTAACACATTTAATTAGTTGTAAAACAGCAAAACAAATAGGTTCACGTGATTCTACGCGTCATTACAAGCAATTTACACATAGAGAACATCTCCAACGGAGGTACGGTTCAAAAGATACAAGCACCGCAAGATATGATGGCATGAATGCAATATGTGTGCAACGATGGTCACGAGCACTTCAAAACATACAACCAGCAAGAGAAAATGAAACTACACGAGATTCTAAGCAAGTTTCATATAGGACACGATCAAATCAGAGCTACGGTTCAACAACTACGAGCAAAACAAGAAATCACTACAATCTGCCAAAATCAGCCACATAGCATTTTCTACGCCCCACAACTACGAGCTACAAAATCACAACATGCTTAACCAAGGCATGATGCGATAGAGGACAAGAAGCACTACAACAAACAACTAGCAACAACTAGCATGGCATCATGGATCACTAGGAAAAGAAGTCACAAAATGGCTTCTCACACATAGTTTCACACTTCGTGACAATAACACTTCATGAAAGTGTTGTTTTCGATCTGAAGGCATATTGACAGCAGCAAAACCATAAGCTACAGGACTCCAAATGGCATAAAAATTCACAGCATGCTAGAGAATCACAAGGTCTACAACTAACTCCATTGCATCAACCTCAAAAGAGCTACAGATCAAAAGATAGAAGGAAGACAAGACAACAACAAAATATAACAAATCACAGACTTAGAAATATTTCAGCATCCCTAAAACATCACTATTTCTAGCAACTTGAGAGCAAGCAAACCACACCTAAACATGCATTTCTAATGCAACCAAAATTACCAGGGGCTAGGCCAAACATCCAAGATCAACTCTCTAGTTGACAACTCCTTCAAACAAAGCACGGAATAAATCCTACGAAAATGACAAGAGGGCAACATAGCAAAATATTGCGCGAACTAACTTCCTCAAAAGCTAAAACTAATTGCACAACATATAAAACATGTGGGGTTGCACAACAATAATTTCACCAAACGTATATGCGAGATAATGTCCTAAGCATGGAAAATAAACTAGCGGCAAATCCCTACGTGCAAAAATACCAATGACCACTCTAAAATACATGGCAAAGGGGTTCCTAAAACATGGACAATTCTACTACGGCATTCGAGCAACCCGGACACGCGCGAAAAACAACTACAGAACGAATCCTATACGAACAACATGTAAATCTATGCATATGGCGTCTCAAACTACGTCAAACTAATATGCAAGTTGCAAAAACGGATTCTACGCGAAATTCTACACCAAAACCATATCTAATTCATCGCGATCCAAACTCCGGTTATAAAGTTACGGGCGAAAATGATATTCGTCTATTTCTGGAATTTTAAATAAATTCGGAAATATCCCTAAACGTAAAAAAATAGCTACCGGGCCAGATCTAACTACTAATGGGCTACAGGGGGTGGCGCAGGTTAACTAAATTGCAATGGGGGGAAGGAAAAAAAGGTCTCACCTTGGGCCTTGGCCCGGCTCGTGGAGGAGGGTGTCGGCCTGGCCGAAACTAGGCCTAGGGCGCACTGGCCAGCTGGGCCGAGGGAGGCTCAGCGGAGTGGGCTGGCTGGCTGAATAATCTGAACATAAACCCACAATTCATCGGGTCCCAACAAACGCATCGCACAAAAGAATTACATCAGATACATCAAATCAAAGATGCAATGATCATTGTATTGAAGATCAAGAGAGAGAGGGACATCTAGGTATTAACTAGGGACCCGTAGGTCTGTGGTGAACTACTCACACATCACCATGGGAGCAGCAAGGATGATATAGAGGCCCTCCGTGATTGACCCCCTCCCCCTCCGACAAGGCACCAAAACAGGGCTCGAGATGAGCACACGGCAGAACAGAGACTTACGGCAGTGGAAAAAGTGTTTTAGGAGGATCTCTAGGGTTTTTAGAATATATGTGAATTTATAGGCCAGAGAGGGGCACCAGGAGGCAGCCAAGGGGAGCACGAGGCAACCAGGCACGCTCTACCCCCCTAGTCGCGCCTGGTTGGCTCGTGCCTCCCTCATGAGGCCTATAGAGTCCTCCTAAAGACTCCACGTCTTCTTTTGGTCTAGAAAAAATCATCAAAAAAATTCGTGGCAATGGAACTTCGTTTGGTACTGTAAACCTGAAAAGCCAAAAGCATGCAGAAAACAACAACTGGCACTGGTCATTGGGTTAATAGGTTAATGCTAAAAAATAATATTAATTGGAAAATAAACTCCCAAAAAGTATCCTAGAATGATAATATAATAGCATGGAACAATCAAAAATTATAGATACGTTGGAGACGTATCAATTACATAAACCAAAAGGCATACATCTATAAGCATGAGTTCCAAATGGACAAGTAAAAGTAGTTTTCTCTTGGTCTTCTTTTCACACATGTATTTGAGAGAATCCAGAGTATCCATCAAGAAAGCAAAAGTGTGTATGCTTAGATAGTCTTTCTAACATTTGATCAATAAAAGGTAAGGGGTAATAATCTTTTCTAGTAGCTTTGTTTAATTTTCTAAGATCAATTACCATTTTATAGCGAGTTGCAATTCTCTGTGGGATAAGTTCAATTTTATCATTGGGAACAACGGTTATACCTCCTTTCTTAGAAACACAATGAACGATACTTACTCATCTACTACCAGTGATAGGATAAATTATACCTACCTCCACAAGCTTTAGTATTTTTGTTCTTACCACTTCTTTCATTTTAGGATTCAAGCGGCATTGATGATCAACAACAGGTTTAGCATCTGGTTCCATATTAATCTTGTGCTGACAGCCTGACATAGAGTAAGACTCGTGCTCTTAATATCATCAAGAGTATATCCAACATCACTTGAGTGCTTCTTCGGAGTTTTAAGTAATCTCTTTTCTTCATGCTCTGAAAGGTTAGCACTAATAATAACAGGATATATCTTCTTTTCATCAAGATAAGCATATTTCAAAGTATCAGGTAATTTCTTTAATTCAAACACCGGATCTCCCTTAAGTGGGGGAGGATCTCCTAGAATGTCAATAGGCAAGTTGTGTTTAAGAATAGGTGTTTGTCTAAAAAATACTTCATGTATTTCATTCCTTTCATTCATATGCATATCAATCTCATGGTCTAGCAAATATTGTTCTAACAGATCGGTAGGAGGTACGTCAATAGAAGCAAGACCAATTATTTCATCCTTACTAGATAATTCTTTCTCGAGTTGTCTACCAAACTTACATAACTTAAATTCTTGAGACTCATCACCAAAGCTTACTTTAACCTTCCTGGTAACATAATTTCAGCATTAATGGTATTCAAGAAATGTCTACCAAATATAATGGGACAAAAATTATATTGTAGTGCACCAAGTACTAAGAAATCATTGGGGTACTTAATTTTTCCACACAAGACTTATACATCTCTTACAATCCCAAGTGGTGAAATGGTATCTCTATTTGCAAGTGTAATAGTGACACCAATGTCTTCCATCTCACAGGGTGCTATGCCATTCATAATTTCTTGATATAAAGTAAAAGGTATAGCACTAACACTAGCACCCATATCACACAAACCATGGTAGCAATAATCTCCAATCTTAACAGAAACAACATGCATGCCAATAACTGGTTTATTTTTAACTAATTCATCCTGATTGTTTCTAGTAGGTTTTGCAATTCTAGCAGCTTGATCACAGAAGTAAATAACCTGCCCATCAATGTTATCAACCAAGAGATCTTTAACCATAGCAATATTAGGTTGTCCTGGTATTGCTTTTATTAACCATAGTTGAAGCTTTAGCATGTTCCTTAATCCTAACAACAAAAGGTGGTTTCTCAATGTAAGCAGTAGGCACATCTCGATCAACATGGTAAACTATTATTTCATCTTTAACTTTAACAAGTTCCTCTAATAATTCTTCAACAGGTGGATGAAATTTAAACCACTTCTCCTTAGGGAGATCAACATGATTCTTAAATGATTCAGATAAAGAAGCTACTATCTCAAAGTCAAGCCCATATTTATTGCTAAACTTATGAACAATATGCCTTTTCATAAAATATTTAACGAATCAAACTCAAGCTTTATACCTGACTATTTACCTTTGTCAAGTTTCCAATCTTCAGAGTTACGTTTTATTCTTTCCATAAGATCCCATTTCAATTCATGAAGGAACCAGTAGAACAAGAATCAAGCCTCGATTGATCATCATAAGAAAGCCGAGCATAAAAGTTTTGAAGTATTTTTTTTCTTGAGAGCTCATGATTGGGGCATGTGTACATCATAGACTTAAGCCTCTCCCAAGCTTGAGCGATACTTTATCCTTCAAGAGGCCAAAAATTATATATATAATTCTGATCACGATGAACTAGATGCATAGGATAAGACTTCTAATGAAATTCCAGCTTCAGACGATTCCAGTCCCATGTTCCAGTATCATCCAATAGCCTATATCAAATCTATGCTTTTCCCTGCAAAGATAAAGGGGATACCTTCTTCATAAATTTGTCCTCGGATAAACTTGCAAGCTTAAATAATCCACAAATCTCATCTATATATATCAACTGCAAATCAGGATGAGATCTTCCATCTCCTGCATAAGGATTAGCTAGCAGTTTCTCAACATACCTGAACGAATTTCATAGTAAATATTTTTAGTAGGTTCAGTAGATTGAGGAGCAACTTTTTCCACTTATGGTTAGGGTGAAGATACCCCAAAGAGGCCCCTCAAATGATTATCTTCCATAGTAACAAGCAACAGTAAATTTCAGCATGTATCAAAAATGTTTCCTTGCCATTTTCCACTTACTAAAGGCGCTTCACTCCCCGTCAACAGCACCAGAAAAGAGTCTTGATGACCCACAAGTATAGGGGATCAATCGTAGTCCTTTCGGTAATTCAGAGTGTCGAACCCAACAAGGAGTAGAAGGAAATGACAAGCGGTTTTCAGCAAGGTATTCTATGCAACTGTTGTGAGTAACATTGATAGATAGTTTCATAACAAGATAATTTGTAACAAGTAACAAGTAACAACAGTAGCAAGTGTGTATCACGGTGGCCCAATCCTTTTTATAGAAAGGGACAAGCCTCAATATTCTCCTATATAAAGGAACGTTCTCTCAAGGACCAGTGGTGTCGTGGTTTTGTCAGAGTAAGATGTCCTTGAAAGAGAACTAAGTTGTGAGGCCATTGCAACTAGGTGGCGGCTTGAACGGGGTTGGTCGGAATTGAGAGAAGCGAGTTTACCGAGGTTCGTCCCCTTCAATGGAGGTAAAAGCTCACGTCCTACTTGATTTTTATTTATGATGATGATGATCTCGATTACAAGGGTGCTATTTCGCTACCTCTAGTCTCGAGAGCTTCTAGTTTGATCTTGTCTAAGACTTGTTTGTCTGTCCTGACATAACTTTTCCTCTTGGGTGCCTTGTCTCTCCTTATATAAGTTGAAGGGATATGCTTACATGTAGAGTCCTAGTAGGACTACAACTAGTTTCTTTTATATTACAAGACGAATACTAGTCCAGATCTTGCTTCACTTAATTGGATTCCTACTCTAAATCTTGTAGGTCTTCTTTGTTTTCCAAGTTAGGATCCCTCTCGACTATTCTCCATGAGTCGGCCATTCGGGGTCCCTCCATGAGCCGGCCTTCGTCCAGGTCTCATTCTGGGCCTTTGGGCCCTTCTATACGAGCCAACATATTGGGCTCGTGTCAAGCCGGCCTCCTACCGGATCTCGTCATTGAGCCCTGGATTCCTCCTTGTAATCTTATCTTAACTCGAAAAATGGGGCGAACCATAGAGATTTCAAGCTCTAGGCCGGGTCAAACCTTTAGTCGGGTTATAACCGTGGGGAATATCCCCAACACATGGAAATTGTCGTCTAGTCATGTTCATCATGTTGAGTTGATTCGCGTTCGTTACTTTGATAACTTGAAATATGGATGGACTCATGCTTAGGTGGTGTGCTTACTTTAACAAGCTACCTACTTATGATTAGCCCCTCTCGCAAGGATCCGCAACTACGAAACAAGAATCAAGATAAATCTAACCATAGCATGAAACATGTGGATCCAAATCAACCTCTTACGGAATAACGCATAAACTAGGGTTTAAGCTTCTGTCACTCAAGCAACTCATCATCTACTTATTACTCCAAAATGCCTTCCCTTAGGCCCAAAGATGGTGAAGTGTCATGTAGTCGACGTTCACATGACACCACTAAAGGAAGCAACAATATATATATATCATCAAAATATCAAACGAATACCAATTTGACATGATTACTTATATCAAGACTTCTCCCATGTCCTCGAGAACAAAAGAAACTGCTCACAAATCATCACCATGTTCAAGATCAGAAGTATCATGAATATGATAAAGTATCTGAACATATTATCTTCCACGAAGTAAACCAACAAGTATCAACTACAAGATGTAATCAACGCTACTAGTAGACCCCAAGTACCAATTTGAGATTCTAAGACAAAGATTGCATACAAGAGATGAACTAGGGTTTGAGATGAATGGCTATGATGATGATATTGATGAAGATTGTCCCTCCCATGATGGAGGAAGTGTTGGTGATGACGAGGGCTTCGATTTCCCCCTCTCGAAGGGAAGTTTCCCTGGTAGAATCACTCTGCCGAAGAGCAAAAGGGCCTCTGCCCAGATTTTCTCCTCGAGACGGTGGCGCCTCTCCCAAAAGTATCTTCTTAATTTTTTTCTAGGTCAGAACCAATCATATAGCAGAAGAGGAGGGTCGGAGGCCGCATGTGTGCCTGCCAAGCCAGCAGGATGCGCCCTGGGGGGTGGGTGCACCATGTTGGCTTGGCACCAACAGGTGCCCCCTCTGGTACTCTTCTTCGCTCCAAAAATTCGTAAGTATTCCATAAAAAATCCTCGTGAAGTTTCAGGACATTTGGAGTCCAGAAAATTTCCAACTTTTTCCATGGCTTTTGGGTCTAGAATTCCAGTTTCCGACAATTTCACTATTTGTGTAGATCTTGCAAATTAATAAAAAAGGCATTAGAATTGTATCATAAAGTGACATAGTGACCAAGAACAATATAAATATCAATACGAAATCATGATGCAAAATGGATGCATCATTGCCCGCGGTGGCCGGAGTAGATGAAGTGGTCCGGGAAGATGATGGCGGCGCTGACGATGAGTTGGTGCCAGACAAAGATGAAGAGGCTTGGACGGGCAGATTGACTCGGGTGAGTGAGCGGCGGCAGCGTCGAAGAAGAGCGGCGACAACGGCTAGATTAGGAGCATGGCGACGATGCTCGAAGTAAGCAAGGAATCCGACAACATGACGACTACCAACGCGGACGGTGTCGTTCCGGCGCGTAGAGAGGTAGGGTGGCATATACCACACGGAAGTCAAACCGTGAAGATGACGGAGTGGATCGCGCGTTGTGATGATATCGCCCAAAAGGGCGACGCAACGACGGCGTGAGGGTGAGTGCAACCGCGGGGACGGCCTCGGGGCGGCGGCGTGGACCGCCTGTCGCGACACTATGGCCCGAAGGGGCGACGCACTGGCAATGCGAGATTCAGCGCAATCGCGGGGAGAACTACGGGGCGGCGGCGTTGCGGCCCGACGGGGTGACGCAGCGACAACCATTGCTTGATCGATGGAGGGGCGCGTTGTACTCGAGGACAACCTTCACGGGACCTGCGGAGGCGCGTGCAACCGAGTGATCAGGTCAGTCGCGCGGATGGAGCAGATCATGGCGGGCGGGTGATCAATCCGATCGCACACGAGGGTGGTAGCACAGCTCGATGATGATGACAACATCATGGACGGTGAAGCGGGATGGTCGAGCAGACCAAGGCGACGACGGTCGGCGAGGAACGGCGTGTGGACGAGCCGACAAGTCCACCCGAGCCGGCAAGGACCGTGCTGGGAAAACCACCAGAGCTGGCAAGGCCCGTGCCAGGAAGGCCGCCCGAGCTGGCAACCGGCAGACCCGACGCAACCGGCGATCCTCACGCAGTCCGCGAGCCCCACATAGCCGACGATCCCGAGGTAGCCGGCGAGCGACGACGAAGATAGTAGGGGATGCAGGAGTCTTGTTCGGGGCAGGGTGGCGACGGGCGGGCGGACGCGCGAACGACGGTCGTGATGGGACGTCGTGTCACACGAGGCTGCGGGTAGGAGTAGAGGTCGGGTGTTCGCGTCGGTGTCAGAGTAGAGGCACGGGTCAACGGCGACGGCGTGCGACGCAAACCGATCTTAGATTAGAAAACCAAAAAGAAAAAATGCCGATCAAGATGACCTGCGGGAGAGAATAAAATCCGGATCAAAAGATCGGAAAAAAAACTCTCTAGGGCAGCCGATCAATACGGAAGTGGACCAACCCTAGGTAGGGCGACACGGGCACTGGTGGCGGCGATGGAGATCGACCACATCAGGGCGATGCGGAGTGGAAGCGACGGCGACGACTAGGGTTTGATTGATACCATGTTTAAACGGATAGAGAAGGATTGATGGAATCTATACCTAATAATAAAGCAGCTATTGCTTCCGTCGGAAAACCCACTGTGACATTTTTATAAATAAAAACCTGTAATTTTTGTTATTCAACCCGCGCTCCATCATTTATCTGCAACGCAAAAGGAAAAAATGATTCGCTGCAAAAATTATACCCGTACGCATCGTCTCCTCCGGTCGACCGTGGACCACCCTGGCCTGTGCTCAGGCCGCCGCCACACCACTCGCCGCCGCGGCCGACCTCAATCACCACCGCTGCCGATCTCAACCCACCCGCCTCTGCGGCCATACCTCTCCCCGCTCACTGCCCCCGTTGTGGCGCTCGAGCGCATCGCGTCGATCCTGGTCCACCCTGGCCTGTGCCCAGGCCGCTGCCACACCACTCGCCGCCGCGGCCGACCTCAACCACCACTGTTGTCGATCTCAACCCACCCGCCTCCGCGGCCGTACCTCTGCCCTCTTGATGCCCCGTTTCGGCGCTCGAGCGCAGCTTCTGGACCAAATCAACGTGACAGCTACAATGACTGGGGATGATGCGTCTGCTCGATGGAGAACCACAAGGTGCGGCGGAGCGAAGTACTTGCAGGTGGAAGCGGGCCTCCATGGCTCACACGGGGAACTCCGAGGTTATGACGCGGCAACGACGACTCTTTATGGCCAGATGGAGGCGCCTAACCCTTGCTCCCCTCATCGTATCCCCTCCTCCGGCATGAACTCATCATCTGGTGAGATCCCCTCCCCATGCCTCCAACCGTGTGCCAAGCACCGGCAAGAAATTTTGTTTTGTGGGAATTTGTTTGCTGATAAATGAATGTATTGAATGTAAGACTGTATTGTTGTAGAGACACAGAATGGAACACCACCTTCAGTTTGTCATCTGATCCCACATTCTCTACCCCATGAGTGAAATAAGATAACAGTCCATTGATCAATTCACGTAGCCTCTTTGTTTTGCTTTGCTTGTCCCGCTCAATTTTCTCATCATGGTGGAATTAGCAACGGACGGGTTGATTTCTCAACAAAATAGGATAGGACTGACAACATTAGTTACTTAGCTTATTATTTTAATAAATCAAAATGATTATAAAAAGATTAAAAGCGTGTGGTATTTTTTTCTTCCGTTGCAATGCACGGGCCCTTTTGCTAGTTGATATTTATTGCTTGAGCCTCGTGAACATATCCAGCAATGTCGATTTGAACAATCAAAGGAGATGGAGATGTTGATTTTTCCATGTTTCTTCTCAACCAGAGTTAAGTGAGCCACAAGCAAGTTCAGTGCGGGCAATCAAACACGCACAGACAGACCCATATGGCCGCATGGTAAATGTAATAAACTGGAGTACATCCAAACAGATTCGACATGCAATAAGTAGGCAGCATGGCGTGCCGGAATCAAAAGAGAGGAATGAATGAATACAGTAAGATTTACCTCTGCAACTGAGCTGCTGCCGGCGCGGCAGAAGAGCACACGCACCAGGAAAAGCCTTTTCCTTTGTTCCTCAGTGCCCGTGCCTGTGTCTGCGTGTGTTGAGCAAAGCACATCGCCGGCAGGCAGGCTCGGGTCTCTTCCCCGTCATCTTTAAACACACGCGGTAACAGTCGCCACTGTTTTCCTCCCTTTTTCCGGGTCCCGGAGCTGCCTCTGCCCAGCTAGCCTTCTTCCTTCCTTCGCTCCCTCCCTCCTCAACCTCTGTTCCCTCTTCTTTCCTGCTTGCTTTCTGTCGCTCCACCGCCATCTTTCGCTTTCTCCCGCTGTTGACCAAAGGAGGCTCGAGTCTAGCCCCAGGGTGTCCGCCGAGGTTTTCTTTTGCTTGCGGCAATGGCGGGGGGGCTCGAGGGGAGGAGCTCTGGAACCAAAGGGGCCGAGCAGGTACGCTGCAGCAAGCAACAAGTGTTCTCATCTTGCATCCTCTTCTGAAGCAACAAGCGTTCTCTTGAGATTCCCACACGCTCCCGAGCGATTCTTCTTTGGCCACTCGTACTTCGCCGCATCCTTCTCAGCATAGACGGATCTGTTCTTCCTGGCTGTTTTCAGCGAGCCAGTAGGCACTCTGCATTTTCAGTCTCGTGGTATTTTGAAGCTTGAAACAACTTGGATTGTTCATTTCACAGTTTTCTTGTCTGGATCTTTTTGTGTTCACTTATAAGTACAATAAGTAGCAGCAATGCCGCAGAAGACACATGCCATGAGTTTCCTGTTACATGGTTTAATTGCTCAAGTTATTTTCTTCAGGCCATTGCTGCTCTCAAGAAAGGTGCCCATCTACTCAAGTGCGGGAAGAGGGGGAAGCCCAGGTTCTGCCCTTTCAGGCTATCATATGTGAGTAGGCTCTTTGGCACTACAGAATACTACCGGTACAAGAATTTATACGTTCTTTCACTACCCTCATACACTCACAACTAGGAACCTGTATGATTCTCTCAAAATAAAAATAACATAGATTTGTAGTGGGTACTAGTAAGACTGAGGTGCAGTGCTAAAGATTTCTGATGGCTAGACGTATGGGAAATTTGGTCAATCATGTTGAATTCCACGGTGCAAAACATTTTCACGCAAAGCACTAGCGAACAAGATAATTTACTTTTGAACTTTCTCTACAACCAGAAAATTCTCGCAATATTTATAAATAATTTAAACACTGAAATTAAAATAGCAAACGGATGCAGAAACTAGTCCACGTGAAACTCATATACCAAGGTAAGTTACCGACAGTCAAGATGTTGCTTTCGACTTCATGTTCTTCACCATATCATCCTACCACAGCAATGATCAACACCATTTAGTAACTTCTTCTGATTTATCCACCTGTCTACATCAGTCCATATGGTCCCCGTCTTCTTATCATGCTCCTTCAAGCCTTGTTACTGCTGACAAACAAACCATATCTAAATACCTTACACAATATGTTTTGAACCATGCCATGTTAATAGATAACTCCAAATCTAGCTTTCAGGATTGGTCATGCATTCTCTATTTTCATACCAAGAATGCATTTTATAATTGTACTGAAACTTGTAACCGTAAAAAAGTTCAGGTATAGAAAAAATAAAAGGCATTTCACACTAGCCCAACATAACTTCTCTTTCCTGTTTGCAGGATGAAAACCTGCTAATATGGTACTCTAAAGAGAGGGAAAAAAGTCTGAGCTTGAGTTCGGTGTCGAGTGTGGTTCTCGGACAGAAAACGGTATGCGGTTTTTTCCGCCAAACACTTATTATACTTTTAAGTACACAAAGACATACATATTCTGAGAATGTATGTATTTGCAGACAAACCTTTTGCGTTTGCATTGGCCAGAAAAGGAACCTCACTCCTTGTCAGTCATATACAAGAATGGTGAATGCTCACTAGACTTGGTATTTTCCTTACTAGGCCTGGAGTTCTTGAGTTTAGAATCTCTTTGTTCCTCGTATCACTACCTTTTTCTCACATCTATTTACGATCATGTCTTCCCAGATCTGCAAAGACAAGGACCAAGCTGACTGCTGGTATCTAGGCCTAACAGCCTTGGTATCTGCTCTATATAGTCCTCTTCTTTTGGTTGATTCAACAAGCAGCCGTCGGATAAACAGTTGCACAAATAGCCCTCCTAGCTATATTCAGCAAAGGAGTAGGTTATTTTCAGTACATGACACAAGAAAGTTCACCCAGGTTAGATTTGGAACCCATGCATGTCGTGATTTCTATGTGAGAACATGATTACTTTGTTCAAGTATGACTTTAACATGGCTTGTGACCTTTGAAGGGTTACACTAGTGATCTGTTAATCAGCGGCCACCCACTTTTAAGCCCAGAAAATTCCGGAATTAATAACCTACATGTTAAGCAGTGTTACTATTCTGGCCATTTTGATAAATTATCCTTTTATAAATATAAAAGTAATAATACGATCATTAGGTAACACCCAAACTAATGTAACGTCAAATGGATAATGATACTCTTTGTGTAGTTACATATATTTTCAATAACTATTAAATAAGGCGATGCATCTGGTAACTTATGTAAGACTGTAAATGGCCATGTCTTAGTCACTAGTATTTTAAATTGTTAAATTCAACTGATAACTTATGGAAGTACTCGGTATCTAAATAAATTTTTTATGAAGGTACACTCACAGTATGGCAGTCCTAGGTTGATACAGAACAAAGTATCGAAGAGCAGTCTGGATTGCTCAGAAGCATTCGCCTCTCCAAGGCAGAGAACATGGTCAGGCCTAGATTTCTACTTGGAAAGGATTACTCCTGAAATGGTAAACAGAGTTAAAAACAGTTTCATGGATATACCAGTGGCTGAAAAAAATCAGGAGGGAATTACCCAAATGCCTAAACTGAAACCTTCTGAAGGATCACACGTGGCATGTGGAACAGATTTGCTGAAGGACATCTTTGTCTGGGGAGAAGTTCCTGGCAGTGTGTTAGAGAATGGAGATGCACCAAAAGATAATGTTTCACTTCCAAGGTTATTGAAGCCAACCCAGATTCTTGACGTGCAGAACGTCGCCTGTGGAGAGAATCATGCAGCAATAGTTACTAAGCAAGGGGAGGTCTTCTCCTGGGGAAAGGAGAGTGGTGGGATATTGGGACACAAAGTGGGTGCCAGTGTCTCCCAACCTAAGATTATTGAGTCTCTTGCCTCTACCCCTATGAAGGCTATTGCATTTGGGGCAAAGCACACCTGTGCACTTGCAATTTCAGGAGAAATTTATGAGTGGGGTGAAGGGATTCACAGCTTGGGTCGGTGGGATGATCATCAGTGTCAAAGGAGCCAATGGTTCCCACACAAACTGTTTGATCCAGTGGACGGCGTATCTGTTCTGAAGATCGCATGTGGTCAATGGCACACGGCTATCATATCCTCCTCTGGTCAACTGTTCACATATGGCGATGGAACATTTGGTGTTCTTGGACATGGCGACACGTTGAGTGTGGCTCGGCCCAAAGAAGTAGAGTCTCTCAAAGGGTTAAGAGCCAAGGCTGTCGCATGTGGGCCATGGCACACAGCTGCCATTGTGGAAATATTAGGCACTGTCAAGAGCAATGCTCCCAGTGGGAAGCTGTTCACTTGGGGTGATGCAGATAGAGGAAAGCTGGGTCATGCTGACAAAAAATCCAAGCTTGTACCGACCTGTGTCAAGCCACTCACTGAGTCTGATTTTGCTCAGGTATCCTGTGCTAAGGCACTGACAGTTGCGCTTACAATAACAGGTGTTGTTTTCACCATTGGAAGCACGGAACGCGGACAATTAGGCAACCGCCGATTGAGTGACACATCTATTTGTTCAGTTGAAGGGCCTCTTAAGACTGAGTTTGTCAGAGATATATCGTCAGGCTCTTCCCATGTCGCAGTTTTGACAATGAATGGAAAGGTATATACCTGGGGCAAAGGCACAGAAGGTCAACTTGGTTTAGGTGACTATACTGACAGGAGCTCCCCAACTCTAGTGGAGTCCTTGGAAGATAAGCAAGTGGACAACATAGCTTGCGGTTCCAATTTCACTGTTGCCGTTTGTTTACACAGGTCTGTCTCAGGCAAGGATCAATCTGTATGCAGCAGTTGCCAATTGTCTTTTACCTTTACAAGGAAGAAGCACAACTGCTACAACTGTGGTTCCATGTTCTGCAATTCCTGCAGCAGCAACAAGGTTTCAAGGGCAGCTCTTGGGCCAGATAGGAGCAAAAGGTACCGTGTTTGCGATGTGTGTTTCACTCAACTGCAGAAGATTGAAGGACATGGCACACTAAGTTCACGATTGGCGATCCAAAAGGACGAGGCATTTCCAACAGAAATAAGAGCATATACACCAAAGTTGTCACGCATATTCAAGGAAGCAAATTCTATCATGGAAAAAATGACAACGGCACAGGGTTCCAATCAAAGAAATCAGGACCTGACTGCAACGGTTCAACTGAAAACGCAGAGATGGGGGCAAGTAGAGTGCCCCAGTCAATTTAAATGTGCACGAAACAACATTCCATTCTGTTCCATATCAAATAAACAGACAGCCGGCGCTTCTCTTACACAGAGAATGCCTGGACCAGTGGCCCCAAAAGGTACCAGCTCTATGCCAGAAGCAGCTACTAATTTGAAAGCAGAATTAGATTCGACGGAGAATATATTACTAGGAGAAGTAAAACACCTTCAAGCACAGGTAATTCATATTACATTGTTTGCAGTGTCAGATTGTTGTTGTCCTCCTACATTATATTTTCACTAACTATTACTCCCTCTGTCCCAAGATAAGTGTCCTTGATCTAGTACAAAATTTATACTAACTTAGTACTAAATCTGCGACACTTATTTTGGGACAGAGGGAGTACATCTTAATTTTATTTTAAGATGGCGAGCATTGATCTTAATAATTATGTTGTTCTCATGTAAGCAGGTGACCACCCTAGCAGAACAATGCCGGCACAGAAGCCTGAAGATTCAGTTGTACAAACGAAAAGTCGAGGAAACCTGGCTGATTATCATGACTGAAGCAGCAAAGTGCAAAGCTGCAAAAGAAATTATAAAGGTTTTAACCAATCAGGTATAACTTTGGCCTATGTCAATTTCCAACTTATTCAGAAATTGCGTGACTGCTTATGTAAAATAAGGTGTATGGGGCAAACTGTGCAGAGGAACACTTTATCAAAGAAGATCTTAGCTGGTGAGCAACCATACAACTCCACAAGAACACCAAGCTGCACCACCGACGGGCAACCTGTTAAAGCAGAACTATCAGACCCACCAGACAAAAACCCGGTCACCGGCAAATTTCAACAGCTGAGAAGCATCAAGGATCACCATCAGCAGCAAGTGGAGAGGGAACGTATACAGTCTTCAAGCGCAGCTATGGCGAGTGGCTCGATCGCGCACCGAGATGGCAGAAGAGCACCCAGTAACAGCAATATCTATGCCGGGGAAACCGATGCCACCGTTCCTCCTACTGACCCCAACGGCGCGATCGAGCAAATCGAGCGTGGGGTGTATGTGACTGTCGTCACATCCCCTGGTGGAAACAAAGGCGTCAAGCGCATCCGGTTCAGGTAACTCCCGAAAAGCCTTTGATGCACACACACATTCCCCAGATAGTTTACTTGTGTGATAATACGCTCTTTCGAACAATCCTACAGTCGGAAGCACTTTGGCGAGAAGGAGGCGCAAAAATGGTGGGAAGCGAACGAGAGCAAGGTGTTTGCAAAGTACAGCAGCACGGAGCAGGCGTGATAGTAACCAGCTGTGACAGCCGACTCACACTGTAAATAGTAATGGGTTCCAAATAGTTAAACACCTAAAAGATGGTAATGTTTAGTTTAGTAATGACAATAGTACAATAGATGGTGTGATGGAAGCAAAGGAATCGGAGACACCATAATTTGCTCCCTGAGAAGCAGTTTGCAGAACCAAATTGCAAACATTAACACTTGCTCTGTAGTAAGTAGGGGGGTGTCCCCTTGGTTTGAGCTGGGTTGGATTAGAGTTATGCGTGATCCAATCATTCATCAAAACTCGAATGTAAGTTTTGTAGTGTGGATTCATTGCGTTGCTTTCCTGATCTGACTCAAATAGTGCTAGAGCAAAGACATACCGGGACGGCTGGTTTTGGAGCCCCCCGTGTGTGTTAGGGCAGGAATAATGGCGATTTCGAGTGGCAAGGGTTAAGCTGCCGGGCTCTCCCCCTTGACCTCCCTCGGTTGTCTTCCTCCCTGCTTGGGCAAACGCGTCGTGACGACGCCTCTCCCCGCCCTCCTCGCCGCCGCCCTAGCCCCGTCGGTGCCGCCGCGACAGCATTCTGAATAGACAGCACAATTCCCAGGCAAGTCTTTGTTCTGCAAGACGAAAGCAGGCAGGCCGTCATAACTGGCAAGCTGATTGCTGAACATACACCCTGCAATTTATTTACATCCTTATGCGTTTCCTGAATCCTGAATAATAACCCCTGGAAAGAAGATGAAGGCGCAGCAGAGACAATCCCAGATTGTATATTACGTTGTACTTTAGATATACAGAGCATTCGACGATTTTGTTCGTCTTCTGCCCATCATATGTTTTACAGAATGCAGACTACAGAGTCATTCAAGCCCGCCTAGCTTAATTACATGCAGTTAGACTACGAGTCTACGACAACCCTCTTTCAGGCCCAGGTTGATACAGGCAACAACACTGGACTCTGAACCTCCCGATTTGGGGGAAAACTGCAGGCACTCTGTAGAGGACAAAAACATGGATACTACTTACGGATTCCGACTATATATTCACGAGCAAGAACCAGAATTGCTCAATCTAATGCGGCTTGAAGCTGCTTCAGAGAAGTGCGACGTACCGACAGGCAAAACCCAGCAGGATGGGTGGTCGCTTCCTCCCACTGCAGATCAGCTCTCCTCACCAGAGTCATACGCCACCAGCTCAAGAGTCTAGAGCAAAACTACAAACATCTTCTAAACTGTGAAGAGCGCGTGTCCACGCTTCGGCTGTCACAAGCACAGCCTCGTCAACTCACCGTCGGTCTCCTCTCTGGGCGCCTCCGACCGCAGCGATTCGCTCTCGGCCGAGCATCTCTTGTAGGGCATGAAACCTCTTTGCAGGCTGACCGAAACAGAGCTCTCGCACTTTGTTAACCGTGGCAGAGGTGTTTTGTCGCTCTCGCTGCTATTTCCTCTCCCTCGGGAGTCGGCAGCATCTGAATTATGTACAGCTGATCCAGGACCGGTGTTTGATCCTGTCCAGGATCCTTCCCTCTGCATGAATTTGTTATCTGCAGTCTCTGAACGATGGCGCTGGTGCTGATTTGGAGCCACGGCTTGCTGGTAGAACATTGCACCAGGCAGGGTGCCGAACCATGGCACCATCGCAGATTGTGTGGTGAAACCATCCGGTTGAGGAACAAAATACACAAACTGCTGCATGCTGCTCGGCCATGGAGTCCATGAGCTTCCTTCTGTGGCACCGCCAGAAGGTAGGTTTCTGCTTCCTTGTGTGGTTGTGTCATCTGAAGCTTCAGTTCCGACATCTCCGCCATTCTGCAGGTTGCCGGTGCTGGTGTTCGGCTTCTGGTATGTATCATTCACCACGACTTTCTTGCCAAATAGCTTGAGGACTGATGTCTCTGATCCTGTACATGACCCCTCTTTGGCATCACCATTTGCAGTGAACTCTGAAGCCTGAAACTGGCATTTCAGAAATGCGTTAGAATTGAAAGGTACCAGAGGTGTTAAAGCAGATCATATAGCTGCAGAAAACAGAAGGTGAACAGATCATGTTAGTCAAATCTTCACAGGGAGGATATCTGGAGTTTGTTTTCTTCTTGAAGGGATGCTGGTATTACTTGTTTATGTTTAATGTAGCCTTTATTCTCTTATTAAGCCACTCAGCCTTGTATTGCTACATGAGGAGCTGAGTGAAGCCAGACTCAGCTCGAATTTGGGATCCTTCTTCATAATTAATCTGATACATAGTCTCTTAGCCATGTTTTTATAAAGAGAGCATCCATGCAACTGGATTTTTCTTATATACTGTACCAGTTAATTTCCACCACATCTAGATCTGCGCATAAGTAATTATCTTTTTATATTGCTATTGGATATTGGATTTGGATGGCTCAACTTTTTTTGCCATATAAAACGCCTTAGAAAATAATACGGTGCCTTGGTATTTTATTTTATTTTTGCGAAATCAGTGCCTTAGTATTTTTCTTCTTTTGCAGTTAATTTCCACCACCTTTAGATCTATAGAGTATGGCCAATCATTTTAATCTCAAGGCAAACTAAAGTCTAAGATGATTGACTAAAACTAAAGGAATTTCAAGCAAAACCGCATTAGTAATTATCGTTTTTATATTGCTATATTGGATATTGGATGGCTTATGTTTTTTGCCATAAAAAATGCCTTGGAAAAGAATACGGTACCTTAGTATTTGGCGAGAGGCAGCCGTCCCCTCTGTCCACCGACGAGCCGTAGAGGGAACCGGCGGCCGACGGAGCCGGCGACCTGCTGCTGCTCGAGTTATTAGAGAACCCACCACCGGAGGCCTCGACCCGCGACGCGGTCAGCACCGACGTCGGCGACCCTTCCTCCTGCTCGCACATCCGCACGGGAGGCCTCTCCAGGCGCGTGAGCCCCTGGACGTGCTTGCCGTCGTCCGCTTTGCGCGGGTACGGGTGCGCCGGTTTCCTCTTCGGCCGCGGCGGGGGGATCTGGATCGCCGCCGTCGGCGTCGCGGCCGCGGCGCCCGAGCCGCTGCTGCTCCCGGACGACTCTCTGGTGACCTGCAGAGCGCGAGGCGAATCCGGCGTCAGGGAAAACCCGCGACTGACAAAACCGACGTCGTCTGCTCTCGGCCCTCCCATGGACGGGACGACCCGTGACTTACTTTGGCAGCGCGTTCACGAATAAAAAGAAAAAAATCAAGGCCGAGAGATGAGAGAGTTGGTTAGATGGTGAGGGAAGGCGGCCCGACCTTAGAGAAGAACTTCTGCGCGTGGCTCCGGATCTGCACCGCCGTCTTGGTGCCTATGTGCTCTGCGCGCACGGAGAAAAGGTTCTTCTTTTAGCTCGGGCGAACCGAACGGACGTGGACGGACGGTCACGGGAGCGAGCAAACTAAATTCAAATTGGTCGCCTTACCTTGTATGCGGCGCCATGCGCGGCCGTGGAGCTGCAGGGCCTCGAGGAAGCGCTTGTGCTCCTCCTCCGTCCACTTCTCCCGCTGCTTGGTGATGGTGTAGGGCTTGCGTGCCTGGTCGGGCGACGGATTCAATTTAGGGCCGGGGACGGTTGCAAACAAGCAGCGCGCGGGTTTTTGCGCAGGAAACTGTACTGGTACCTTTGGCACGTGGTCATCCCCTGATAAATCCATGTCGTGGGAACTCGGACGATTCCTGCGATGGTCCGCGGTGCTTTCGTCGGTCGCCATGGCGGCCTTCTCCTGCAACTGCAAGCACGGGCCACGGAGAAGAAGAAGCATGAGCACCCATGCTATATTTCCTGGACAGCACCGTTTTACTTTTAGCCCCGATCGTCCCCGGAACAATCTGACCAGGGATGAATTACTACCTGCGTACAGGCCATCTCCAGCCAGCGAGAGCAAACTAGTAACCACGGAACTGAATCGCACTGCCCGACGTCGCAGGATCAAGACCGACGACGGAGGCGGAGAAGGGGGAGAGAGGGGAGGGAGGAGGAGCGAAGAGGCGAGAGACAAGCGGAGAGGAGTCAGGAGAGGAGTCAGGAGAGGCGTCGCATAAAAGAGAGAGAAGGGGGTACGTACGTAGGGCCCAGCGCGCTGGCGAGTGAGGGGACGGGAGAAAAAGAGCATGGAGGGGCGCGCCACGTCGGACGGGATTTTTTTTCCATTTTCCCGGCGGCCTCCCGGAGAAAAATAAAATAAAAATGTAAACCCTGCCGTTGGAGCCGCTCGTTCTTGTGGCTGTGGCTGCTCCCCCCGCTTCGGTCGCTGTCATGTGCTCCGTTTGCTACGGCGGCACCGCAGCAGCGCCACCGTAAATCACTTGGCGGTCGCACGCGCGCGCGCGCCTAAAAACACTCGTGCTCCTCTGCACTGCATACTCTGCATGCATGCATGCATGCATGCATGCGTGCAACGTGCGGTGCTCGTATGCAATGCACCCCGGAGAAAATCACAGGGCCGCCTTAACCATAGGGCTGCTCAGCTCAATTCCCTCCTATCATTCGCCACATGCTGAGGCAGGCAGGCCCTAGACGCACGCTGACTTCTTTCCTATCGCTAGCACCTAACAGAGGAAAAAAAGGATTTTACTACTACTACGAGTACCGTTTTTAGAACACCGACGGCCTCGCTGTGCTTCCAAGGAAAATCCTGGTGGGAAGAAAAAAAAAACGCGAAAATATCCCAGCCACGAGATTTGTAGGGGGGCGCCACAGGCACATGCGCCCGTGACTGTGCGGGTGGATAGAAAAATCGCGAGAGGATAACGAAAAGGGTGGGTCGGGTGATCTTTCCATGCGCTTTATGACACGTCAGGCGGGACCCGGGCGGACACGCGGCGTGGCGCTAGAAGCGGCAAGTAGATAGACGTGCCTTTCGCAAATGGGCGGCTCCTGGCCACAAGCTCGGGTTGGCGCTACAAAAAAATCGCCCGAAACGTCCTGGCCATGTGTTCCTGGCGAGCCCTCCCTGTTCCTGTTGTAGCGTGAGAGGCCGTGAATCGTGATCCATCCACACACGCACGCACGGGGACAGGGAGTATGCGGGACCCGGCTCGAGGGGAGCAGAGGAAAATGCGTCGTGGGTGGATTGGTTAAAGAAACGCGTCGTGCCGCGCGTCGATGCGGACCTGGTTCGGTCCATGTCATCAGATTGTTCTTGGGTGCGCTGCAGTCTAGTGCTTGAAGAGAGTAGAGAGGAATGAAATGAATGAGTTATTGTATTGATTTGATGCTTGGGCTTTTATATTGGCTGAACAGGGGCTTACAACGTTGGTTACAATGATATCATGACTCTTCTAAGTGTCTCTTGGATGGACACAGCGTTTGGACAACGCCAGATCTAATAACTGCCTAGTTAGCATACGTCTAACACTACATGCTAACTGTTGTTAACTGCTACTAACTGTTAATTGGTTTCTAACACTTTTCTTGGACAACGGTGTGTTTCAAGATTGGTTTTTCAACTTCATATATCCTTGAGTTATGGAAAGTCTTTAGTTTTGTTGATCCTTGAGCTTACAACTTTAAGAATCTTCGATATTGTACTATTTATATCCTTGTAAGAAAATATAAGAAAATCTATAGAAAATCGTATATCGTTGGTATATTTAATCACTTATTCAAAACTACATGAGAAATCCGTTGGAAAACTCAAAAGTCATTCTAGGAAATTTCTCCTCCTGAATTTTGCGAATTTCGTAGTCGTCTCATACCAATGCCATGAATGCATTTTTGAAATGCTGCTGCTCGCAAAGACTTAGTGAACAAATCTGCAAGATTGTCACAAGATTTTATTTGCAAAATATTAATTTTTCCATCTTTCTGTAACTGGTGAGGGGAAAATAGTTTTGGGGAGATGTGTTTTGTGATATTGCTTTTAATATATCCCATATGCATTTGGGCAACACATGCAGCATTATCTTCATAGATAATAGCAGGTGATTCTAATGAACCGATACCACATGATGTCTGAATATGATTTATCATTCTGCGGAGCCATACATATTCTCGTGAAGCTTCAAATAATGCAATTATTTCAGAATGATTAGTGGAAGTTGCTACCAATGTCTGTTTTGTTGACTTCCATGAAATAGCAGTTCCACCATATAAAAATACAAACCCTGTTTGTGACCTGGCATTATGGGGGCCGGAAAGATATCCAGCGTCAGTATAACCAATCAGGGTCATGTCTTGATTTTTCCGATAGAATAAACCAAGATCTTTAGTACCTTGTAAATATCTGAAGATATTCTTTACTCCCGTCCAATGACGTTTTGTTGGAGTTTCACTATGTCGAGCCAGTAAATTTACTACAAAGGCAATGTCTGGTCTAGTACAATTTGCAAGGTACATTAGTGCCCCTATGACACTGAGGTATGGAAACTCAGGTCCCAATACCTCCTCGTTATCATCCCTAGGTCTAAAAGGATCCTTATTCATATCAAGTGACCGGACGACCATAGGTGTTTTAGACGGATATGATTTATCCATGTTGAATTTTTTCAAAATTTTCTGAATATAGGCGGGTTGATAAACGAGTGTTCCTGAGGGAAAATGCTCAAGTTGTAAACCTAAGCAGAATTTGGTTTTCCCCAAATCTTTCATCTCAAACTCCGTCATTAAATGATTGCGTGCTACAGATATATCTGTTGCGTTGCCAATGATGTTGAGATCATCAACATATACTGAGATGATGCAAAATCCATTTCAGGATTTCTTTACAAATACGCATGGGCAATCATTGTTATTCGAGTATCCTTTACTGAGAAGGAACTCACTAAGTCGGTTATACCACATTTTTCCCGACTGCTTCAAGTCATAGAGTGACTTTTATAGTTTTACACAATACATGTTGCGATTTATATTAGGATTCGGAATTTTAAGTCCATCAGGGACTTTCATATAAATTTCTCCATCAAGTGACCCATATAGATAAGCGGTCACTACATCCATTAACTGCATTGAGAGATTCATTTGTACTGTCAAAGATATTAAGTATCGAAATGTAATTCCACTCATTACATGAGAGTATGTATCGTCGTAGTCGATACCGGGTCTCTCCGTAAACCCTTGAGCAACTAGTCTCGCTTTATATCTCACCACCTCATTGTTTTTGTTCCTTTTTCGAACAAAAACCCATTTAGCTCCCACGGGGAAGACTTTATGAGGAGTAGGCATTATTTTAGAAAATACCTCTCTTTTGTTAGGCGAGTGTAATTCTGCCTCAATTGCTTCCTTCCATTTAGGCCAATCCGAGCGCTTGAGGCACTCTTTCATAGATTTTGGCTCTCGATCCAGTTGAAGGGTTTCACCAATTTGTGAGGAGAAATCTGTGTCGACAACTGTAGTGCTTCTACTGTATGTTTCTCCTGAATCAATATAATTTATGGATATTTCATTAATTTCTTCAGGCACTGTGTGATTTCCCATAACAACGGAGTCTGGTTGTTTCGATATACCAACATTATAATTTGTGTGCACATTTATGTTGGATTCTAGATGTTGAACATCTATTTGGTGTCCATCAACTTGAAGTTGATTTGCATTTACTGTCATAGATTTTGATTTTCTATGTTTCCGCGGAGGCTTTAGAGAAGCCTTTTCCCCTGTGACCAGATTTCTCCCCCTTTTATTTGTAATTGGGAGTTGAGTAGTTTTATTTGGTACCTCTACTCGTTCTGGTGCATTAACTACGGGGATATAAGATTTAGTGACACCTTTGTGATCAGTAAATGCGTCTGGCGGGTTATTTGCAAAGTGTTGCAAATCTATAATTTTCTGACTTCAGATTCAGATTCTTTTGTACGTGGATCTAAGGATTGAATGTCTGTAACATTCCAATCTATTTCCTGGCATTCTTTGTGGTTTGTTTCTCCCCCTAATGCCGGGAAATGGTCCTCATCAAAGATTGAGTCAGCGTACCTAGCTATGAACAGGTCCCCTGTTAGGGGTTCTAAATATTTTATAATTGACGAAGAATTATACCCCACATAGATTCCTAGTTTTCTACGGGGGCCCATAGATGTACGCTACGGTGGTGATATCGGTACGTGTACAGCGCAACCGAATTTTCGTAGATGGGAAATACTTGGCTGATTGCCACGTACTATTTGAAACGGGGAAGTTTCATGATATGCAATTGGTCTGACTTGCATCAGATCTGCGGCGTGTAAAACCGCATGTCCCCAACAAGAGGTTGGTAAATTGCAATTTTGTAATAGTGGTCTAGCAATTAATTTTACTCTTTTGATTAAAGATTCAACCATTCCATTTTGAGTATGAACATAGGGTACTAAATGTTCTAGATGGATTCCTAAAGCCATACAATAATCATTAAATATGTGTGAACTAAATTCAGCAGCATTATCCATTCTTATTGTTTTTATCCCGTGTTCAGGATGATTCGCTCTCAGTTTGATAATTTGAGAAATTAATTTGGCAAAGGCATGGTTACGTGTGGATAATAGACACACATGTGACCATCTAGTAGATGCATCGAGTAGCACCATGAAGTACCTAAATGGTCCGGATAGAGGTTGTATTGGACCACATATATCTCCATGAATTCTTTCAAGAAAATTAAGTGACTCATTTTTAACTTTAAGATAAGATGGCTTAATAATTAATTTCACGGTAGCATAGCATACAAAATCTGATGATTTGGGTAATCTTTTAATTGGTAAATTATGACCAACAGAATTACTTATAATTTTTCTCATCATACCTATTCCAGGATGACCAAGGCGATCATGCCAAGTCTTGAATTTATCAAGATTTTGAAAAATTATTTTGTATGCAACATAATGTACAGGTTTTATGTATGTAAAGTATAATCCGGATAAAAATGAAGGGAATTTTTCAAGAGTTTGTTCCGCATATCCGTTGCTTTTTGTTAAAAGCAAAAATTCTTTGTTATCCACCTCTATTGTTTTTAGATGGAAATAGTTAGATCGGATATCTTTGAAACTTATAAGGGTACGTGTAGATTCAGGATACAAGAGTGCATTTTGAATTATGATGATAGTACCCATAGGGAGTGTGAATGTGGCTCTTCCTGAACCAATAATTGCTTTGTTACTTCCTGTTATGGTCATAACATTTTCCTTTCTCTTAGTAAGAGTTTGGAAATATTTTGCTTCCCTTAGAATCGTGTTAGTGGTAGCACTATCCACTAAACATAACTCTTCTTCCATCGCATTGTTCCCGTTAAAATTCTATAGATTGAAAGAGAATATTTTAGAATAAATTTACTTCTTATTCATATATTCATCAAATTACATACATAATATATATATTACAATCTTAAATTTATTACAACATTATGTTTGATTCACATAATATAATATACATGGTCCCAAAGACTTTATTCTACTTATTGTTATACAATATATAACATCTTGTAGTATTAAATAGCTAAGTGACATCAACTTGTTTATGGAGATTAACTAAGGTCTCCAAAAACATCTCGGGTGTAATCCACAAGCATGTCTTCATCGAGGATGATATCGTCCTTTGGCTTGTATACTTGAATAGCGCTTTGAGAAGGACCAGCTTGAGGGTTATCTTGAATAGCGTTGAAGTGAGCTTCAGCTTTATTTCCTTGAACTTGTTTGCCTTTTCCGCCATACTTCATGTATAGATCCACAAGATGCTTGGGAATTCGACATTGATTAGTATGATGATTCATGCATCCACACCTTTGACAAGTTTGAGAGTTGTCATTTTGATCATTTTTCTTGAAATGACCTTTCCCCTTAGTTTGACCATTGGTCTTGTGACCATTGTTCTTTTTCCATTTTCCCTTGAATTTCTGGAAGTTCCTTTTACGATTTCCAAATTTACTAGTAAAATGAGCATTAGCATGTGCTTCAGGGATAGGCATGGTACCCGTTGGGCGAGCATTGTGATTCTTCATGAGAAGTTCATCATGCTTCTCGGCCTGAAGTAATGTGTACATGAGCTCGAAATACTTTGTGTATTTCTGTTGACGATACTGCTGTTGCAATATCCTCATCGAGGGATGGAAAGTGCATAAGGTTTTCTCTATTAAGTCTGCATCTGAAACTTGTTGATTACAAAATCTCAGTTTGGAGTTAATTTTATGCACAGCAGAATTATATGTCGCAACAGACTTAAAGTCCTGAAACCTTATAAGAGACCATTCTCTTTGGGCTTTTGGCAACATTACTGCTCTTTTTTGGTCATATATCTCCTTGAGGGAGTCCCATAAAGCTAATGGGTCCTCCTCCATCAAATATTCAGTTTTTAAATCAGGATCGAGGTGGTGCCTTATGTAGTGCAATGCTGCATACATTGCCATTTGAGGTATTTCTGGAGCATCTTCGGGGGGTGCGGCAATGCAAGGACCAAGGCTACGTCCACTTAAGAATATTTTCATATCCATGGCCCATGATAGATAGTTACTTCCATCTATTTGTAGTTCTTGGAATTCTTTCTTATTTATGTCAGCCATATTTTCTGCATGTATGAGCATGCATTTGACTAATTTTACTTGATAGTAAACTTTATTTTGGTAAACAACAAATATGTTCTAGAGGAACACTTATAATTTGTAAGCCATATATGAGAGAATCATCGAATTTTGATATATTTGGAAGAACACTAATGGAGGCATAAGGAAAATACCTCTGAGTAATAGGCAAACTGTAATATACAGTAGAGATGCCATTAGTGTGTGATTGCATAAATATAATTCAAAATAATCTCATATTTTATTTGACCTTTATCTTATATTAAAAAGAGAATTTTGCAAGAAAAATATATATTTCAAATGCAAAAATAAAATTGTTGTACCGAATAACATGTTATAATATATTAAAACAAATATTAATAAACATGTCATATTACATATATTAATAGATATAAGGGCTACGAAATAGATTTACAAATTATACATGGTTAAAGGACAAAGTGAGGGTCATAAGCATAGGTTTATAGCACACTTAATATTGCTAAAGGAGTAGATCTCTAGCTAGGGAATACAAACTAGGAGTACGTTTAATTAGTACGTCTAATACAAACTGAACTATATTAGTACTACACATCACGATTGATAGGAGACGTGGCCTGTTTTGGTCTGTGTGTGGCCCATGTGTCGGCACCGCTGTAGAGTTGGACCAGCTGGTCAAAAGGGATCGTGAAGTGGATGGATGGGTGCGGATCCAAATCCAACACCTTGTCTCCCTAAACACCAGCGCCACTGGCCCTGCTTCACGCCGGCGCCCATAGCCGGCTTCTTGAGCGGCGGAGCGACCCCTCCGCAAAGGAGGAGGGAAGGGCGGCCTCGTGGAGGCTGAGATCGGCGACCTGGCCAGTGAGGCCGAGTGCCTCGGGCGACCAGGTGCCAACGCGGACTCCAGCGGAGCGAGCAGCCATGGCGGATGCAAGGCGGCAGAGTAGCACACGGGCTTCCGGCGAGGGCGTCGGGAGTTCGGATGGTGGCACTACTTCCAGATGCTCCTTCTCCTCCACATCTGATGCTAGGTGGTTGAGATCGGGGAGCATCGGGATAGCAACCGTTGGTACAGCGGCCTCGATCTCCTCTGTCTTCACCTGCGGCAGGAGGTTGATGACGAGCCGGTGCTTGGGTGTGTCCAAAGGGACTGCAGCCGGCAGCGAGGAGAAATCCGGCAGTGCATCATAGCCCGGCGGATTGAAGTGCTCCGGATCTTCGTCGATGGCGTTGGGGACGGGAGTCTCGACCCGTACCCGTAGGCTGGGCAAGAATACATCAGCGGAGGCGGTGCCGCGAGTTCCTCGTCGGTGAAGGAGCGATCTGGGTCATCAACGAGCCATCCGGCGCTTGGTACGGCAAGCATCCATTCCATAGGTGCATACGCCGGCGGAGGAGGCGGCAGTTGAGTCGTGATGTTGGAGGGAGAGGCATCATCGATGGCCCTGTTTGGATCCTAGGGTTAGAGTTAGATTGGGTTAGAGTTGAGCTATCTAACCCTCAAAAATCCAAACACGTAGGGTTAGATTGGGTTAGATGCATCTAAGCCACCCAAAAACTCTAACCCTCCCAAGAGGTGCTTTTTTGGGTTAGAGTTAGGTGAGGACAAAAAAAAGAAAAAAAATCACTTCTACTGCATCCAGCCCGCACCAGATCCCACCAACCCCCCGTCCCTCCCGTCGCCCTCCCTCCCGCAGCCCCAGCCGTCGGCCGTTGCGCCCTGCCGCGGCCAGCCCCGCTCTGCCGCGGCCAGCCCCGCCCCGCCGCCGGGCCGCCCCGCCCCGCCCCGCCGCGCACCGCCGCCGGGCCGCCCCGCCCCGCCGCGCCCTGCCGCCGGGCCGCCCTGCCGCCGGGCCGCCCCGCAGCGCCCCGCCGCGCACCGCCGCCGCCGGCCACACAACGATCGGCCACACCAAATCCGGCAGTGAATATGGACAAAAGTTACCAAATGATTGAGAAAGGCCAATCTAACCCTCTCATCCAAACACCTCTTGGGTTAGAGTTAGTTTAGGGTTAGTTGAGGGTTAGAATCTAACTCTAACCTCTAACCCAGTTAGAGTATCCAAACAGGGCCGATGCCAACATGTGCAGCAACTTCCGGCACGGCAGCAACCACCATTGGAGCAGCAACAACTTCCTGGGTTATGACCGGGGCCTCTTCCCTTGGCTCGACTACCACTCGGCGATGCACATGGTGGAAGTGATGGCGATGGGTATGGCGGCGGTGGAGGCCACCACCCTGTCCATATCGACGGCGAGGAACACGGTATGGTGCCCCACGGTGACAAAGGTCACCATTCCTATTCGGGCGACGCTGATAGCGGCGGCCAGACCGAAGGTCCAACGAGGAAAGCGGAAACCACGGTGCTCCCTGGCCACGAACCTGGCAAAAGCAAAAGCAAGGTCCGACAGAGAATCCATCTCTTCTCACCTCTCTTCTCTTCTGTAGCCTACTCTGCTTTAGGGTGATGCATGCATGATAACGTGAAGAGAGTAGAGAGGAATGAAGTGAATGAGTTATTGTATCAATTTGACTGCTACTAACTGCTAATTGGTTTCTAACAGTGCTGACCCTTTTTTTCTTGGATGCGTGGGGACTGGCTACGTGGCAGGTGATTTCTATACACAAACCTAACACAAGTATTTTGAGACTTAACTTTATATTAAATTAGTACAAAGTTGAATTACTTAATTTGAGACAAATGGAGTATACTATTATTAGCGTCGTCCAATAAAGCACGACCCACGCTGCGTCCGTGAAAATGTCGTTTAAATTTTTGGTGTTGATTTTGATAGGCACTAAATGAAGAGTGAAACCAGAAGTTTAGTTGGGTAAGCACAAATCTTTCTTAATATACCTAGGATGGCAGAACCATTTAACATCATTTAACATGTAAGAGGAGATTGTTGCTTATTAACAAAGCATGCCATATGATTGGACAAATTTCAGTTTAACACACATCTTCACCCTTTATTTAGGTGATGCACGTAACCAAAAGGTATGCATATACCTAGAAAAAACACATGGTAGTACAACGGAAAATATTATGATTCCACGAGAGGTGCTCGCATATGTCATCTCATGGTAGAGAGTATCAAGTTTCTTTATGCTTGCTTCATGAACTTCGGGGTTTGTTAAATGTCATCCGTAAAAGGGCGGCTATTACTGCGGCTTACAGGTTCATGGAAAAGTACGACAAGGAACTTGATAGCTCAAGATTGGAATTTGCTCCTTCGACGGTGGAGAGATATTCTTTGGGCCCTCTCAATGTTACGACATCCATCATCGCTTAGCGAGACCCATTGTGATTTGATCACAAGTATGCCAGAACGCGGAAACGAGAAAAGAGAACAAAACTGGTAACGAGGAAACTAGCATAGTGGACAAGTGGTTGATCCACGGGGATGCCAATAAATCTCACCTCGGGTGTTTGTAATATATTGCGATGCAACAAGAATAGCATACAACAACTGCAGGTTCACTCGAATATTTATTCGTATCGGTATAGGGGTCAATATGAATGCCATGCTTTCGCTATTGATCATTGATTCGAAAGTGTTCTCATCATGCCTATACTTCACCGAACCTACACGGTCACACACTTAAGGGTCATCTATCTATTGAATACTAGACAGGAATTTGAGAGGAATAAACTGGAATAGTTTCATAGACAACGAAAAGTTGTCATAAATAGTGCATGATGTCATGATGATGTCACATGTACCTTAAAGTAGTGGATGATGTCATGGTGATCACACATGTACCTTAAAGAAGTGAGTGATGCCATGATGATGACACATGTACCTTAAAGTAATGGGTGATGTCATAATGATGGCATCCATACCTTAGAGTAGTTGATGATTGCTACTGCAACAAAAGACCTTCCAACGGCGCCAGAAATACTTCTGACGTTTGTTGGGTATCCCTGGCAATGGCGCGAGAAATAGGCACGTCGACGGGAGAATACTTGGCTTGATCTTTCTGCTGCGGCTACGCCTTAAGGGACTTCCTAGGCAAGTATGCAAAGGATTTCCCCCGTGGCCTTGGAGCCTTGAGTTGGTGTTCCCTCGAAGCGGAAAGGGTGATGTAGCGTAGCGGTGGTAAGTATTTCCCTCAGTTTGAGAACCAAGGTATCAATCCGGCGGAAGAGTATCTCAAGATCCTGCACAAACACAAAAGCTTGCACCCAACGCTATGAAGGGGTTGTCAATCCCTTATAGATTGTTTGCCAAGTGAGAACTGAAAGCAAAAAAGTAACAAAGCAAAGTAAAAGTGGAGTTGTAAACGATGGATGTGAATAGACCCGGGGGGCGTAGTGTTTACTAGTGGCTTCTCTCATGAAAGCAAGTAGATGGTGGGTGAACAAATTACTGTCGAGCAATTGATAGAACTGTGCAGAGTCATGACGATATCTATGCAATGATTATTTCTATAGGCATCACGTCCGAAACAAGTAGACCGATATTGTCTGCATCTACTACTATTACTCCACACGTCGACCGCTATCCAACATGCATCTAGTGTATTAAGTCCATAAGAACAGAGTAACGCCTTAAGCAAGATGACATGATGTAGAGGGATAATCTCAAACCAATGATAAAAACCCCATCTTTTTACCCTTGATGGCAACTGCTTGATGTCTGCCTTGCTGCCCCTACTGTCACTGGGAAAGGTCACCACATGGCAGAACCCAAAACCAAGCACTTCTCTCATTGCAAGAATCATAGATCTAGTTGGCCAAACAAAACCCAAGACTCGGAGAGACTTACAAGGATATCAAATCATGCATATAAGAAATCAGCAAAGACTCAAATATATATCATAGGTAATCTGATCACGAGTCCACAATTCATCAGATCTCGACAAACACACCGCCAAAGAAGATTACATCGGATAGATCTCCATGAAGATCATGGAGAACTTTGTATTTAAGATCCAAGAGAGAGAAGAAGCCATCTAGCTACTAACTACAGACCTGTAGGTCTGAAGTGAACTACTCACGAGTCATTGGAGGGGCGATGATGATGATGAAGAAGCCCTCCACCTCCAAAGTCCCCTCCGGCAGGACGCCGGGAATGGTCTCCAGATGAGATCTCGCGGAAACGGAAGCTTGCAGCGGCGGAAAAGTATTTTCAAGGCTCCCCTGATTTTTTGCGGAATATTTGGGAATATATAGGTGCAAGACCTAGGTCAGGAGGCGGCCAGGGAAGCCACAAGCTTGCCCACCGCCGCCTCCCCCGTGGTGGCAGGGTGGGAGCTTGTGGGCTCCCTGGGACCCACCTGGCCTGGCCCAAAGGCTCCCTGGACTTCTTCCGTTCGGGAAAAAATCATTTCGGGGTTTTTCTTCCGTTTGGACTCCGTTCCAAAATCAGATCTGAAAAGAGTCAAAAGCACAGAAAAACAGGAACTGGCACTTGGCACTGAATCAATAAGTTAGTCCCAAAAAAGATATAAAAAGGTACATAAAACATACAAAGAAGACAAGATAACAGTGTGAAACCATCAAAAATTATAGATACGTTTGAGACGTATCAAGCATCCCCAAGCTTAACTCCTGCTCGTCCTCGAGTAGGGAAGTGATAAGAATGAATTTTTCATGCTTTCTTGCTACCTAGCATAGGTGTCCTTTGTAATTCCTCTTATGTGACGTGAATGTTCAGATCCATTAGATTCAAAACAATAGTTTGCTATTGACGTGGAAACAATAATAATTCAAGCAAACTAGCAAAGTAATCATGAACTTTCAAAATAACAAGGCTAAAAGAAAGTAATCCCTACAAAAGCATATAGTCTGGCTATGCTCTATCATCATTGCACAACAAATTTAAATCATGCACAACCCCGGTATTGGCCAAGTAATTGTTTCACACCTTTACTTTCTCAAACATTTTCAACTCTCACGCAATACATGAGCGTGAGCCATGGTTATAGCACTATAGATGGTGTGGAATGTGGTGGAGTTTGCAAGACAAAAAAGGAGAAGAAAGTCACATTAACTAGGCATATTAATGAGTTGTGGAGATGCTCATCAATAGATATCAATGTGAATGAGTAGGGATTGCCATACAAATGATGCACTAGAGCTACAAGTATGTGAAAGCTCTTAAAGAAAACTAGTGGGCGTGCATCCAACTTGCTTGCTCACGAAGACCTAAGGCAATTTTGAGGAAGCCTATCATTGGAATATACAAGCCAAGTTATATAATGAGAATTTCCCACTAGCTATATGGTGGTGACAAAATGAGAGACTCTCAATCATGAAGATCATGGTGCTCAAAATGCACAAGTGTGGAAAAAGTGGTAGCATTGTCCTTTCTCTCTTTTTCTCTCATTTTTTTGGTGGGCTCTTTGGCCTCTTTTTTTTATGGGCTTCTTTGGCCTCTTTTATTTCCTCACATGGGACAATGCTCTAATAATTATGATCATCACACTTTCAACTCAAAACTTAGAGCAATTATGACTCTATATGGAATGCCTTCGGTAGTGTACCGTGGCAATGATCTAGCATGGCATAGACATCAATGGAAACATCATGCTAGCTATCTTACGATCGTGCAAAGGTAGTGTAGACGTGGTGGCACATATCATGCTGGTAGCTGCATGGCAATATATCTCAGAATGACTTTGAAAAAGCCATAGTAGGTAGGTATGGTGGCTGTTTTGACGGAGGCTAATGGTGGGCTTTGTGCACCGGCGAAAGTTGCACGACACTAAGAATATAGTGATGGTGGAAGGTGAAAGTGCATCTAAACCATGGACTCAACATTAGTCATGAAGAACTCATATACTTGTTGCAAAAGTTTTATTAGTAATCGAAACAAAGCATTCAATGCATACTCCTAGGGGAAGGGTTGGTAGGTATAAACCATCACGCGATCCCGACCGCCACGCATCACATAGCGGTTCACCATACGTGCATGCTACAGGAATCACTAACTTCAACACAAGTATTTCTAGATCCACAACACCTTACTAGCATGATTTCAATATTACCATGACCACAACTCAAAACTAATTGAGATGAATCAAACTTCTCTAACTATTCAATGCACATGAAGGAGGAAGTTTTCGTATCCCTTTGGATAACTACCCCTTTTGAGACTACTTTTAAAAGCATAGATCAACTACCAAGCCACGCACCGCTGCACTCTAAAAGATATAATTGAAGCACACAGAGCAAAAGTATCTAGCTCAAAAGATATAAGTGAAGCACATGCGAGCTGAATTGTCTACCCAAAGATATAAGTGAAGCTCAACAAAATCACGGTGTGTGCATGCCTCTCTCTCTATCTAGGTGTGCAGCAAGGATGATTGTGACACAACAAAAATAAAAGACTCCTACGATACAAGACGCTCCAAGCAAAAACACATAACATGTGGTGAATAAAAATATAGCCCCAAGTAACGTTACCGATGGATTGAAGACGAGAGAGGGGATGCCTTCCCGGGGCATCCCCAAGCTTAGGCTTTTACGGCATCCTTGAATCTCTTGGGGTGCCTTGGGCATCCCCAAGCTTGAGATCTTGCCACTCTTTATCTTTTTGTCCATAAGAACTTCACCCAAAACTTGAAAACTTCACAACACGAAACTTAAACAGAAACTCGTGATAACATTAGTACAAGAAAGCAAACCACCACTTCCTTAGTTACTATAGCAAACTTAAATTCTACTTGTGCTGATGTTGGGTTACTGTACTTTCAATCTTCCATGGCTAATACCCCCCGATACTATCCATAGTTTCATCAAAATAAGCAACCAACACAGCGAAAACAAAATCTGTTAGCAGCAGACCAGTGTGTAGAAATCTGTATGTTTCGTATACCTCTGGTACTTCAAAAATTCTGAAAAATTACGAAAGTCTGAAGAATTTGTGTAGCAATCAGCAGCAAAAAGAATCAACTCAAAAGCTCTTACTAAGAAAATGAACATTCTTTTCGTGAGCAGAAAGTTTTTGTCTTTTCCAGCATGACCATACGATCATGCTCAAGACTAATCATAACGATTTTGCTTGGCACAAACGCAAAAAGAAACACAAAAAACACAATCATAACAGAATTATGAAAGAGTGAAAAACACAAAACAGAAAGAAAAAGGATAAATTCGTTGGTTGCCTCCCAACAAGCGCTTTTGTTTAACGCCCTTAGCTAGGCATTCAATGATGCTCACATAAAAGGTAAGAATTGAAGCACAATGAGAGCATCCTAAAGCATGTGAAAATCACATCTAAGTCTAACATACTTCCTACGCATAGGCATTTTGTAGGAAAACAAATTGTCAAGACAACTAATAGTTGCCATATGCAAGGAAGAAGAAAGAGACAATAGCAATCTCAACATAACGAGAGGTAATTTGGTGACATGAAAGTTTCTACCAAAATATTTTCCTCTCCCATAGTAATTACATGTGGGATCATATTCAAATTCAACAATATAGCTATCCCATATGATATTCTTTTCATGATCCACATGCATGCAAAGTTGACGCTCTTCAAAAATAGTGGGATTATCATCAACTAAAGTCATGACGTCTCCAAACCCACTTTCAGTAATATTGCAAATATCATTTTCATCTTGAGGCTTGAACAAATTTTCAAGATCAAAAGAAAGATCATCACCCCAATCATGATTATTGCAACAAGTAGAGGACAAAGCAAAACTAGCATCCCCAAGCTTAGGGTTTTGCATATTTTTAGCATGATTGTCACTAATAGGATTTATAGTGAAATCATTGCAATCATGCTTTTCATCCAAGGAGCCCTCGTGAATCACTTCATGAATTTCTTCCTCACAATTTTCAGATTCACGCATCTTACGCAAAACTCCAAAGAAATAGTCAATTGCCCTCAACTCACTAGCAATTTGTTCCACACGAGTGGGTCTCTTAAAGAGATTAGCTAGTGGATGATGATCCACATAAATGTTTTAGCAAGAAAAGATGCAAGCTAAAAGAAGGCACATGGTAACACAAGCAAACAGAAAGCAAGCGGAAGAAGGGCGAACAGAAAAAGGCAAATGAAAACGGCAAATGTGAAGTGGGGGAGAGGAAAACGAGAGGCGACTGGCAACAAAAGTAAATGCAAGAGAAGAGTTTGTGAGACCTACTTGGATAGATCTTGATTTCTCCTCCCCGGCAACGGTGCCAGAAATGCTTCTGCTACTGCAACAAAAGACCTTCCAACGGTGCCAGAAATACTTCTGACGTTTGTTGGGTATCCCTGGCAATGGCGCCAGAAATAGGCACATCGACGGGAGAAATACTTGGCTTGATCTTTGTGCTGTGGCTACGCCTTAAGGGACTTCCTAGGCAAGTATGCAAAGGATTTCCCCTGTGGCCTTGGAGCCTTGCGTTGGTGTTCCCTCGAAGCGGAAAGGGTGATGTAGCGTAGCGGTGGTAAGTATTTCCCTCAGTTTGAGAACCAAGGTATCAATCCGGCGGAAGAGTATCTCAAGATCCTGCACAAACACAAAAGCTTGCACCCAACGCTATGAAGGGGTTGTCAATCCCTTATAGGGTGTTTGCCAAGTGAGAACTGAAAGCAACAGAGTAACAAAGCAAAGTAAAAGCGGAGTTGTAAACGTTGGATGTGAATAGACCCGGGGGTCGTAGTGTTTACTAGTGGCTTCTCTCATGAAAGCAAGTAGACGGTGGGTGAACAAATTACTCTCGAGCAATTGATAGAACTGTGCAGAGTCGTGACTATATCTATGCAATGATTATTCCTATAGGCATCACGTCCGAAACAAGTAAACCGATACTGTCTGCATCTACTACTATTACTCCACACGTCGACCGCTATCCAGCATGCATCTAGTGTATTAAGTCCATAAGAACAGAGTAACGCCTTAAGCAAGATGACATGATGTAGAGGGATAATCTCAAACCAATGATAAAACCCCCATCTTTTTACCCTTGATGACAACTGCTTGATGTGTGCCTTGCTGCCCCTACTGTCACTGGGAAAGGTCACCACATGGGAGAATCCAAAACCAAGCACTTCTCCCATTGCAAGAATCATAGATCTAGTTGGCCAAACAAAACCCAAGACTCGGAGATACTTACAAGGATATCAAATCATGCATATAAGAAATCAGCAAAGACTCAAATATATATCATAGATAATATGATCACAAGTCCACAATTCATCGGATCTCGACAAACACACCGCCAAAGAAGATTACATCGGATAGATCTCCATGAAAATCATGGAGAACTTTGTATTGAAGATCCAAGCGAGAGAAGAAGGCATCTAGCTACTAACTACGGACCCGTAGGTCTGATGTGAACTACTCATGAGTCATTGGAGGGGCGATGATGATGATGAAGAAGCCCTCCACCTCCAAAGTCCCCTCCGGCAGGGCGCCGGGAAGGGTCTCGAGATGACATCTCGCGGAAATGGAAGCTTGCGGCGGAGCAAAAGTATTTTCGAGGCTCCCCTGATTTTTTGTGGAATATTTGGGAATATATGGGCGCAAGACCTAGGTCAGGAGGCGGCCAGGGAAGCCACAAGCTTGCCCACCGCCGCCTCCCCCTTGGTGGCGGGGTGGGATCTTGTGGGCTCCCTGGGGCCCACCTGGCCTGGCCCAAAGGCTCCCTGGACTTCTTCCGTTCGGGAAAAAATCATTTCGGGGTTTTTCTTCCGTTTGGACTCCGTTCCAAAATCAGATTTGAAAAGAGTCAAAAACACGGAAAAACAGGAACTCGCACTTGGCACTAAATCAATAAGTTAGTCCCAAAAAAGATATAAAAAGGTACATAAAACATACAAAGAAGACAACATAACAGCGTGAAACCATCAAAAATTATAGATACGTTTGAGACGTATCAATGATGTCATGATGATGGAACATGCTCCTTAAAGTAATGGGTGATGTCATAATGATGTCATCCGTGCCTTATAGTAGTTGATGATGTCATGGTGATGACACATGTATCTTAAAGTAATATGTGATGTCATAATTATGTCACTCGTACCTTAAATTAGTGGGTGATGTCATAACTAGCGCCGAAAAAGCGCGGCGCACACCGCGCCCGTGGAAATACCGTCTAAACTTTTGGTGTTGATTTTGATAGGTATTAAACAAACAATGAAACCAGAAGTTTAGTTGAGTAAACACAAATCTTTTTGAATAATAGAACTCCACTACACTAATCATCACACAACTATTCTTGCTTCAGTTTTCATTTTGCTGGGTGGGGATAATGGCACATTTTAATTCCATTTTATATGTGAATACACTTATCTTTTAATCATAAAAGCATAGGATAGCAGAACCATTTAACATGTAAGAGGAGATTGTTGCTTATTAACAAAACATGCCATATGATTGGACAAATTTCAGTTTAACACTCATCTTCACCCTTTATTTAGGTGATGCACGTAACCAAAAAGTATTCATATACTTAGCAAAAACACATGGTAGTACAACGGAACTAATTATGATTCCACGAGAGGTGCTCGCATATGTCATCTCATAGTAGAGAGTATCGAGTTTCTTCATGCTTGCTTCATGAACTTTGGGGTTTGGTAAACGTCATCCGTAAAAGGGCGGCTATTACGGCGGCTTATAGGTTCATGGAAAAGTATGACAAGGAACTTGATAGCTCAAGATTGGGATTTGCTCCTCCGACGGTGGAGGGATATTCTTTGGACCCTCTTGGTGTTACGTATCCATCATCGTCTCGCCACACACAATGTGATTTGATCAGAGGGATGCCGGATCGTAGAAACGAAAAAAGAGAACAAGACCGGTAATGAGGAAACTAGCATAGTGATCCATGGGGATGCCGATAAATCTCACCTCGGGTGTTTGTACTATATCGTGAAGCGACATGAATAGCATATAACAACTACAGGTTCACTCGTATATTTATTCATGTGGTATGGGGGTCAATATGGATGTCCATGCTTTTGATATTGATCATTGATGTGAAAGCGTTCTGATCATGCCTATACTCCACCGAACCTACACGGTCACATGCTTAAGGGTCATCTATCTGCTCAATACTAGACAGGGAATCTGAGAGGAAGAAACGGGAATAGTTTCGGAGACAATGAAAAGTTATCATAAATAGTGCATGATGTCATGATGATGTCACCTTTACCTTAAAGTAGTCGTCGATGACATGGTGATGACACATGTACCTTAAAGAAGTGAGCTATGTCATGGTGATGATACATGTACCTTAAAGTAATGGGTGATGTCATAATGATGTCATCCGTACCTTGGAGTAGTTGGTGATGTCATAATGATGACACATGTATCTTAAATTAATGGGTGATGTCATAATGATGTCACTCGTACATTAAATTAGTGGGTGATTTCATGGTGATGACAGATGTACCTTAAAATAATGGGTGATGTCATCCATACCTTAAAGTAGTGGGTGATGTCATGGTGATGATACATGCACCTTAAAGTAATGGGTGATGTCATAATGATGTCATGCGTACCTTAAAGTAGTGGGTGATGTCATGGTGATGACACCCGTACCCTAAAGTAGTGGGTGATGTCATCGTGATGTCATGGGGTGGCTATTTTGGTGTTTTCCCTAGCCTCTACCCCTTGCCGCTCACTATAAATAGAGGTGGAGAGGACTCTCCACACTCACTCCAACTCTCACACAAATGCCATGCATGATCTGGCTTTCTTCTCTCCCTCACACAAAATAGTTTTGTAGAGCCAAAAGGTTGTTTGGGTTCCGACAGGAACTAGTTGTGGAGGGCGGAGCCCTGCCACGTATGTGTACAACCCTGTAGAGAGGTTGTAGGTTCGATCTTCTGCCCGTGGGCTATTCGGGGGTCCTCCCGAAGGGTTGTGAGTGACACCGTCCGAGGGACTATCTGACCGCCTCCCGAAGGGCTGACCAAGCGACTGTCCGAGGAGCAGACAAGGGAGAACATCCTCACGATCGGGAGCTTGTAAATCCTAACTACGGGGATCAGCATCGACGATCTTCATCGACTCTACTTCTCCTATGCTAAGAGTCGGTAACGATCAGATTAAAACCTTGGATGCATCATCATAGTGGTCCTGTGTTGGTGTGTACGACGGATTTTTGTTTTCTTTTGTGTTACGTTCCCCAACAGTCCACGCGGCACAAAGTGAGGGAGGATCCGGACTGGATCGGATACCCGATCGGGTACTGATTTGGTGTCAGCACGGGCGTTGGGCCTCCCTGACTAGCTGGGTTGGCTCGCTTTCGTGAGTCGCGATAAGGGCGTCGGCCTTTTCTAATATTAAAAGGGATTTTTTTCCTTCTTAAAAACAAGAGAGAAGAAAAGACTAAAAAAATATAGGCATACAAAATGACCACAAAAATAAATCCTACAACTTGAACATATTTTGAGAGACATTTGAAATACTTTTCAAACAAGTATTTTCCAAAATTCAAAAATGACTTTGATCCAAATATCAAATATTTTTCAAATGTTTTTATGAGTTTATAAATTCAAATGAAATTCAAGTTTGCCCGTGGTTTGGAGTGTCATGTTTCTCCTCTCTTTATTTTGAATATGGTCATGGGCATTTGAATTTATTCAAATTCAAAAATAAAAATGATTCAAATGGAATTCAAAATAGTTATCTTTAACTACCCACTCTCTTTCATTCATTTCATTTTCTCTCATGAAGGTCCTTGAGTGGCATGAAGTTTGAAACACTCTCGGAATGAAATTTCAAATCATTTCCAAAAAAAATACTTTTGGGAAAGTCCTTTTATTCCCTCTATTTTCATCTTCAAAAGTTTTCAATTCCACTCATTTTCAATCAATGATTCACTCACTCAATCAATATAGTTAATTTAGTATAACATTCGAAAACTTAGAGTTTTGGGATGTTAGGGGGACTATGGATGAATAAATAAAGGAAATAAAAAGGAATAAAAAAATAGAAGGAACAAAAAAAAGAAAAAAGAAAGAAAAAAGAGACAAAAGAGAGAAGGGATAGTGCTACTGCCTCTTTTTCGATGCTTGTGCTTCAAAGTAGCACCATGTTTTTCATATAGAGAGTCTCATGTTTTGTCATTTTAATAAACTAGTGGGAATTTTTCATTATAGAACTTGTCTTCTATATTCCGATGATGGGCTTCCACAAATGTCCAATGTCTTCATGAGCAAGCAAGTTGGATGCACACCCAGTTAGCTTCTGTTCAACTTTCATATCCTTATAGGTCTAGTGCATCTATTGTTGGGGAATGTTGCATGGGAAACAAAAAAATTCCTACGCACACGAAGACCTATCATGGTGATGTTCATCTACGAGAGGAGATTAGATCTACGTACCCTTGTAGATTGCTAAGCGGGAAGCGTTAAGAAACGCGGTTGATGTAGTGGTACAACTTCATGATTCAAATCACCGTCGTCCCACGATCCATTCTGATCTAGTGTCGAACGGACGGCACCTCCGCGTTCAGCACACGTACAGCTCGATGACGATCTCTGCCTTCCTGATCCAGCAAGAGAGACGGAGAAGTAGATGAGTTCTCCGGCAGCGTGATGGCGCGCCGGTGTTGGTGATGATATATTCCTGCAGGGCTCCGCCCGAGCTCCGCAAAAATCTAATCTAGAGGAAGAACTACGTGGCAAAGTTGTGTCTTAAAAAGCCCTAAACCTCTAGTATATATAGGAGGAGCCAAGGGGTGGGGCAAAGCCCTAGGGCGCCGGCCAAAGGTGGCCCTCCTTGGGTCGGCCGAAGTGGGAGGGAGGAGTCTTTCTCCAATCCCACTTGGATTAGGACTCCTTCCTTATTTTCCCACCTTTTTTGGATTTTCCACTTTTTCCTCATGGGCTTTCCTTGGATGACTTTGTCAGCCCATTATACCTTATTGTGCATCCAATAAACCCATGTGGACCCCTTGGGGCGTGGTGGGCCCACCCAGTGGGCCCCCGAAACCCTTCGTCACTCCCGGTACACTGCGGGTAATGCCCGAAAACCTTCCGGAATCCAAACACCAACTTCCTATATATCAATCTCCGTTTCCGGACCATTCCGGAAACCCTCGTGACGTCTGTGATCTCATATGGGACTCCGAACAACATTCTCTAACCAACACATATAACTCAACTATACTAAAACATCATCGAACCTTAAGTGTGCAGACCCTGCGGGTTCGAGAACTATGTAGACATGACCCGAGACACTCCTCGGTCAATATCCAATAGCGGGACCTGAATGCCCATATTGGATCCTACATATTCTACGAAGATCTTATCGGTTGAACCTCTGTGCCAATGATTCATATAATCCCGTATATCATTCCCTTTGTCCTTCGGTATGTTACTTGCCCGAGATTTGATCGTCGATATCTGTATACGTATTTCAACCTCGTTACCGGCAAGTCTCTTTACTCGTTCCGTAATACAAGATCCCGTGACTTACACTTGAGTCACATTGCTTGCAAGGCTTGTGTGTGATGTTGTATTACCGAGTGGGCCCCGAGATACCTCTCCGTCACACGGAGTGACAAATCCCAGTCTTGATCCATGATAACTTAATGGACACCTTCGGAGATACCTGTAGAGCACCTTTATAGTCACCCAGTAACATTGTGACGTTTGATACACACAAGGTATTCCTCCGGTGTCAGTGAGTTACATGATCTCATGGTCATAGGAATGAATACTTGACACGCAGAAAACAATAGCAACAAAATGACACGATCACATGTTACGTTTATAATTTGGGTCTTGTCCATCACATGATTCTCCTAATGATGTGATCCCGTTATCAAGTGACAACACTTGTCTATGGTCAGGAAACCTTGACCATCTTTGATCAGCGAGCTAGTCAACTAAAGGCCTACTAGGGACAGTGTTTTGTCTATGTATCCACACATGTATTTGAGTTTCCAATCAATACAATTATAGCATGGATAATAAGCGATTATCACGAACAAATAAATATAATAATAACTAATTTATTATTGCCTCTAGGGCATATTTCCAACAGTCTCCCACTTGCACTAGAGTCAATAATCTAGTTCACATCACTATGTGACTTTAACGAATCCAACACACATATAGTTCTGGGCTTGATCACGTCTTGCTTGTGAGAGAGGTTTTAGTCAACGGGTCTGAACCTTTCAGATCCGTGTGAGCTTTACAAATCTTTATGTCATCTTATAAATACTACTACTACGTGCTATTCGGAAATATTCCAAATATCTACTCTACTATACGAATCTGTTTTACTACTTAGAGTTATTCGGATCAGTGTCAAAGCTTGCATCGATGTAACCCTTTACGACAAACTATTTCACCACCTCCATAATCGAGAAAAATTCCTTAGTCCATCAGTTACTAAGGATAACTTTGACCGTTGTTCAGTGATTCAATCCTGGATCACTCTCTGTACCTCTTAACAGACTTGTGGCAAGGCACACCTCAGGTGCGGTACACAACATGGCATACTTTAGAGTCTATGGCTAAGGCATAGGGGACGACCTTCGTCCTTTCTCTTTCTTGTGCCGTGGTCGGGTTTTTGAGTCTTACTGAAATTCACACCTTACAACACAACCAAGAACTCCTTCTTTGCTGATCTATTTTGAACTCTTTCAAAAACTTGTCAAGGCATGCATTTCATTGAAAGTTCTATTAAGCATTTTGATCTATCTCTATAGATTTTGACGCTTAATGTTCAAGTAGCTCTATCTAGGTTTTTCCTTTGAAAAACTCCTTTCAAACAACCCTTTATGCTTTACAGAAATTCTACATTACTTCCGATCAAGAACATGTCAACCACATATACTTATCAGAAATTCTATAGTGCTCCCACTCACTTGTTTGGAAATACAAGTTTCTCATAAACCTTGTTTAAACCCAAAAGCTTTGATCATCAAAGCGTATATTCCAACTCCGAGATGCTTGCACCAGTCCATAGAAGGATTGCTGGAGCTTGCATACTTGTTAGCATCCTTGGGATCGACAAAACCTTCTAGTTTGTATCACATACAATCTTTCCTCAAGGAAAACATCGAGGAAACAATGTTTTGACATCCTATGTGCAATATTTAATAAACAATGCAACAACTGTTAGACTTTCAGCATCGCTACGAGTGAGAAAATCTCATCATAGTCAACTTCTTGAACTTGTCGAAACATCTTTGCGACAAGTCGAGCTTTTCTTAATGGTGACTTTTCACCATCATCGTCTCTCTTCCTTTTAAAGATCCATCTTTACTTAATAGTCTTACGACCATCAAGTAGTTCTTCCAAAGTCTATACTTTGTTTTCATACATGGATCCTGTCTCGGATTTCATGGTCTCGAGCCATTTGCCGGAATCCGGGCCCACCATCGCTTCTCCATAGCTCGTAGGTTCATTGTTGTTCAACAACTTGACCTCCAAGACACGGTTACCGTACCACTCTGTTAGTAGTACGCAACCTTGTCGACCTACGAGGTTTGTAGTAACTTGATCAGATGCTTAATGATCACCATCATCAGTTTCCACTTCAATTGGTGTAGGCGCCACAAGAACAACTTCCTGCGCCCTGCTACACACTCGTTGAAGTGACGGTTCAATAACCTCATCAAGTTCTACCACTCTACCACTCAATTATTTCGAGAGAAACTTTTCCTCGAGAAAGGACCCATTTCTAGAAACAAACGCTTTGCTTCCGGATCTGAGATAGGAGATGTACCCAACTATTTTGGATATGCTATGAAGATGCATTTATCCGCTTTGGGTTCGAGCTTATGAGACTGAAACTTTTTTTCACATAAGCGTCATAGCCCCAAAGTTTCAAGAAACGACAGATCATGTTTCTCCAAACCATAATTCATACTGTGTCATTTCAACGGAAATACGCAGTGCCCTATTTAAAGTGAAAGCGGTCATCTCTAATGCATAACCCATAAACGATAGTGGTAATTCGATAAGAGACATCATAGTATGCACCATATCAAATAGGACGCGGCCATGACGTTCGGACACACCATCACACTATGGTGTTCCAGGTGGCATGAACTACGAAACAATTCCCACATTGTCTTAACTGTGTACCAAAACTCGCAACTCAGATATTCATCTCTATGATCATATCGTAGACAGTTTATCCTCTTGTCACGACGATCTTCACTCTGAAATAGCTTTGAACTTTTCAACATTTCACACTTGTGATTCATCAAGTAAATACTCCTGTATCTACTCAAGTCATGAGTGAAGTAAGAATATAATGATATCCACTGCGTGCCTCGGTACTCATTGGACTACACACATCAAAAATGTATTACTTCCAACAAGTTACTCTCTTGCTCCATGTGGTATGTTTTGCATGTCTCAAGTGAGTCAAAATCAAATGAGCCCAAACGATCCATCTGCATGGAGGTTCTTCATGTGTTTATACCAATAGGTATGGTTTGCATGTCTCAAATGTTTCAAAAATGAGTGAGTACAAAGATCCATCATCATGGAGCTTCATCATGCATTTTATACCGTCATGACTCAAGTGGCATTGCCACAAGTAAGTGGTACTATCATTACTATTTTGTATCTTTTGGCATCAATATTATGAACATGTGTAACACTACGATCGAGATTCAATAAACCATTGAAGGTAATTATTCAAGCAAATAGAATAACCATTATTCTATTTAAATGAATAATCGTGTTGCAATAAACACGATCCAATCATGTTCATGCTCAACGCAAACACCAAATAACAATTATTTAGGTTTAACACCAATCCCGATGGTAGAGGGAGCGTGCAATGTTTGATCACATCAACCTTGGAAACACTTCCAACACTTATCGTCACCTCGCCTTTAGCTAGTGTCCGTTTATTCCGTAGCTTTTATTTCGAGTTACTAATCACTTAGCAACCGAACCGGTATCTAATACCCTCGTGCCACTAGGAGTACTAGTAAAGTACACATCAATATCATGTATATCAAATATACTTCTGTTGACTTCGCCACCCTTCTCATTTACAAAGTATCTAGGGTAGCTCTGCCTCAGTGACCGTTCCCCTCATAACAAAAGCACTTAGTCTCGGGTTTGGGTTCAATCTTGGGTTTCTTCATTAGAGCAGCAAGTGGTTTGCCGTTTCATGAAGTATCCCTTCTAACCCTTGCCCTTCTTGAAACTAGTAGTTTTACTAACCATCAACAATTAATGCTCCTTCTTGATTTCTACTTTCGCAGTGTCAAACATTGCGAATCGCTCAAGGATCATCATATTTATCCTTGATATGTTATAATTCATCACGAAGCTCTGGCATCTTGGTGGCAGTGAATTTGGAGAACCATCACTATCTTATCTAGAAGATTAACTCCCACTTGATTCAAGCGATTGTTGTACTCAGACAATCTGAGCACATGCTCAACGATTGAGCTTTTCCCTTTAACTTTGTATACAAAGAATCTTGTCGGAGGTCTCATACCTCTCAACAAGGGCACGAGCATGAAGTCTCAATTTCATCTCTTAGAACATCTCTTATGTTCCGTGACGTTTCAAAACGTCTTCGGCGCCTTGCTTCTAAGTCATTAAGTATTACACACTGAACTATCACGTAGTCATAAAAAACGTGTATGTCAGATGTTCGCAACATCCACAAACGATGCTTGAGGTGCAGCACACCGAGTGGTGCATTAAGGACATAAGCCTTCTACGCAACAATGAGGACAATCCTCAGTTTATGGATTCAGTCCGCAAAGTTTGCTACTATCATCTTACAACTAAATTTTATCTAGGAACATATAAAAAACAGTACAGTTATAGTGCAAGCTACATCATAATTCGCAAAGACCTTTAAACTATGTTCATGATAATTAGTTCAATTAATCATATTACTTAAGAACTCCCACTCAAAAAGTACATCCCTCTAGTCATTTGAGTGGTGCATGATCCAAATCCACTAACTCAAGTCCGATCATCATGTGAGTTGAGCATAGTTTCAGTGCTAAACATCTCTGTGCTAATCACATCAATTATACGATTCATGCTCGAACTTTCGGTCTCTTGTGTTCCGAGGTCATGTCTGCACATGCTAGGCTCGTCAATTTTAACCCGAGTGTTCCACGTGTGCAACTGTTTTGCACTCGTTGTATGTGAACGTTGAGTCCATCACACCCGATCATCACGTGATGTCTCGAAACAACGAACTGTCGCAACGGTGCACAGTTGGGGAGAACACAATTTCATCTTGAAATTTCAGTGAGGGATCACCTTATAATGCTACCGTTGTTCTAAGCAAGATAAGGTGCATAAAAGGATTAACATCACATGCACTTCATAAGTGACATGATATGGCCATGATCTTGTGCTTCTTGATCTCCATCACCAAAGCACCGGCATGATCTTCATCGTCACCGGCGCCACACCATGATCTCCATCATCGTGCTGCCATCGAGGTTGTCATGCTATCTATGCTATTACTACTAAAGCTACAACCTAGCAATATAGTAAACGCATCTCCAAACACAAACGTTAGTTTAAAGACAACCCTATGGCTCCTGCCGGTTGCCGTAGCATCGACGTGAAAGTCGATATTAACTATTAAAACATGATCATCTCATACATCCAATATATCACATCATGTCTTTGGCCATATCACATCATAAGCATACCCTCCAAAACAAGTTAGACGTCCTCTAATTTGTTGTTGCATGTTTTAGTGGCTGCTATGGGTATCTAGTATGATCGCATCTTACTTACGCAAACACCATAACGGTGATGTGCAAATTGCTATTTAACCTCTCTCCAAGGACCGCCTCGGTCAAATCCAATTCAACTAAAGTTGAAGAAACAAGCACCCGCCAGTCATCTTTATGCAACGAGTTGCATGTTAGTCGATGAAACCAGTCTCTCATAAGCGTACGAGTAATGTCGGTCCGGGGCGCTTTAATCCAACAATACCGATGAATCGAGAAAAGACTAAGGAGGGCCGCAAATCGAACATCAACGCCCACAAAAACTTTTGTGTTTTACTCGAGATAACATCTACGCATGAACCTAGCTCATGATGCCACTGTTGGGGAACGTTGCATGGGAAACAAAAAAAATTCCTACGCACACGAAGACCTATCATGGTGATGTTCATCTACGAGAGGATATTAGATCTACGTACCCTTGTAGATCTCTAAGCGGGAAGCGTTAAGAAATGCGGTTAATGCAGTGGTACAGCTTCGTGATTCAAATCACATTCGTCCCATGATCCCTCCCACGATCCGTTCCAATCTAGTGCCGAACGGACGACACCTCCGCGTTCAGCACACGTACAACTCGATGACGATCTTGGCCTTCTTGATCCAGCAAGAGAGATGGAGAATTATATGAGTTATCCGGCAGCTTGACGGCGCGCCGGTGTTGGTGATGATCTATTCCTGCAAGGCTCCGCCCGAGCTCCGCAGAAATCTAATCTAGAGGAAGAACTACGAGGTGTAGGTTTGAGTTGCATGTGGCAAAGTTGTGTGTCAAAAGGCCCTGAACCTCTAATATACATAGCAGGAGCCAAGGGGTGGGGCAAAGACCTAGGGCGCTGGCCAAAGGTGGCCATCCTTGGGTCGGCCGAAGTGGGAGGGAGGAGTCTTTCTCCAATACCACTTGGATTAGGACTCCTTCCTTATTTTCCCAACTCTTTTGGATTTTCCACTTTTTCCCCATGAGCTTTCCTTGGATGACTTTGTCAGCCTATTATACCTTATTGTGCATCCAAGAAACCCATGTGGACCCCTTGGGGCGTGGTGGGCCCATCCAGTGGGCCCTCGAAACCCATTCGTCACTCCCGGTACATTGCCGACAATGCCCGAAAACCTTCCAGAATCCAAACACCAACTTCCTATATATCAATCTTCGTTTCCAGACCATTCCGGAAACCCTCGTGGCGTCCTTGATCTCATCCAGGACTCCCAACAACATTCGGTCACCAACACATATAACTCAACTATACTAAACATCATCGAACCTTAAGTGTGGAGACCCTGCGGGTTCGAGAACTATGTAGACATGACCCGAGACACTCCTCGGTCAATATCCAATAGCGGGACCTCGACGACCATATTGGATCCTACATATTCTACGAAGATCTTATCAGTTGAACCTCTGTGCCAAGGATTCATATAATCCCGTATATCATTCCCTTTGTCCTTCGGTATGTTACTTGCCCGAGATTTGATCGTCAGTATCCATATACCTATTTCAACCTCGTTACTGGCAAGTCTGTTTACTCGTTCCGTAATACAAGATCCCGTGACTTACACTTGAGTCACATTGCTTGCAAGGCTTGTGCGTGATGTTGTATTACCGAGTGGGCCCCGAGATACCTCTCCGTCACACGGAGTGACAAATCCCAGTCTTGATCCATGCTAACTTAACGGACACCTTCGGAGATACCTGTAGAGCACCTTTATAGTCACCCAGTAACGTTGTGACGTTTGATACACACAAGGTATTCCTCCGGTGTCAGTGAGTTACATGATCTCATGGTCACAGGAATGAATACTTGACACGCAGAAAATAATAGCAACAAAATGACACGATCACATGCTACGTTTATAATTTGGGTCTTGTCCATCACATGATTCTCCTAATGATGTGATCCCGTTATGAAGTGACAACACTTGTCTATGGTCACGAAACCTTGACCATCGTTGATCAACGAGCTAGTCAACTAGAGGCTTACTAGGGAGAGTGTTTTGTCTATGTATCCACACATATATTTGAGTTTCCAATCAATACAATTATAGCATGGATAATAAACGATTATCATGAACAAAGAAATATAATAATAACTAATTTATTATTGCCTCCAAGGCATATTTCCAACACTATTGCATGGCAATCCCTACTCCTCGCATTGATATCTATTGATGGGCATCTCCATAGCCCGTTGTTACACCTAGTTGATGCGAGATTTTCTTCTCCACTTTTAACCCTTTGAAACCTACCACCATATTCTATTCCACCTATATGCTATGTCCACGGTTCACACTCATGTATTGAGTGAGGTATAAAATGTTGGAAATATGCCCTAGAGGCAATAATAATTTGAGTAAGACTCAAAACCCGACCCCGGCAGAATAAAGAGAATAGACGAAGGTTGTCTTCTATGCCTTGGCCGTAGAATATGAAGTATGCCATGCTGGGTACCGCACCTGATGTGTGCCTTGACTCAAAGTCTGTTGAGAGGTACAGAGAGTGATCCATGGTTGAATCACTAGAAGCGGTCAAAATTTATCCTTAGTAACTGATGGACTAAGGATTTTTTTCTCGATTATGGAGGTGGTTAAAGAGTTCGTCGTAAAGGGTTACGTCGATGCAAGCTTTGACACTAATCCGAATAACTATGAGTAGTGAAACAGATTCGTACAGTAGAGTAGATATTTGGAGCATTTCCGAATAGCACGTAGTAGCAGCATCTATAAGATGACATAAAGATTTGTAAAGAACGCACGGATCTGAAAGTTTCAGAACCGTTGAATAAAACCTCTCTCACGAGCAAGACGTGATCAAACCCCAGAAATATATGGGTGTTGGATTCGTTGAAATCACATGGTGATGTGAACTAGATTATTGACTCTAGTGCAAGTGGGAGACTGTTGGAAATATGCCCTAGAGGCAATAATAATTAGTTATTATTATATTTCTTTTTTCATGATAATCGTTTATTATCCATGCTATAATTGTATTGATTGGAAACACAATACTTGTGTGGATACATAGACAAAACACTGTCCCTAGTAAGCCTCTAGTTGACTAGCTCGTTGATGAAAGATGGTCAAGGTTTCCTAGCCATAGGCAAGTGTTGTTACTTGATAACGGGATCACATCATTAGGAGAATCATGTGATGGACTAGACCCAAACTAATAGACGTAGCATGTTGATCGTGTCATTTTGTTGCTACTGTTTTCTGCGTGTCAAGTATTTGTTCCTATGACCATGAGACCATATAACTCACTGACACCGGAGGAATGCTTTGTGTGTATCAAACGTCGCAACGTAACTGGGTGACTATAAAGATGCTCTACAGGTATCTCCGAAGGTGTTCGTTGAGTTAGTATGGATCAAGACTGGGATTTGTCACTCCATATGACGGAGAGGTATCTCGGGGCCCACTCGGTAATACAACATCACACACAAGCCTTGCAAGCAATGTGACTTAGTGTAAGTTGCGGGATCTTGTATTACGGAACGAGTAAAGAGAATTGCCGGTAAACGAGATTGAAATAGGTATGCGGATACCGACGATCGAATCTCACGCAAGTAACATACCGAAGGACAAAGGGAATGACATACGGGATTATATGAATCCTTGGCACTGAGGTTCAAATGATAAGATCTTCGTAGAATATGTAGGATCCAATATGGGCATCCAGGTCCCGCTATTGGATATTGACCGAGGAGTCTCCCGGGTCATGTCTACATAGTTGTCGAACCCGCAGGGTCTGCACAATTAAGGTTCGACATTGTTTTATGCGTATTTGACTTATATGGTTGGTTACCGAATGTTGTTCGGAGTCCCGGATGAGATCACGGACGTCACGAGGGTTTCCGAAATGGTCCGGAAACGAAGATTGATATATAGGATGACCTCATTTGGTTACCGGAAGGTTTTCATGCATTACGGGAAAAGTTTCGGGCTCATCGGTAGTGTACTGGGAGTGCCGGGAGGGGTGCTGGGGACCATCAGGAGGGGTGTCACGCCCCAAGGGGTCTCATGGGCTATGGGAAGAGATAAACCAGCCCCTAGTGGGCTGGAATAAGTTCCCACTAAGGCCCATAAGGTTTGAGAAGGAAAAAACACAAGGTGGAAAGAGTTTCCAAGTGGGAAGGTGGAATCCTACTCCAAGTAGGATTGGAGTAGGACACCTCCACCTCCAATTTCGCCCAAACCTTTAGGTTTTGAGGCGGCCTCCTCCCCTCCCTCCCTCCCTCCTATATATAGTGGGGTTTTAGGGCTGATTTGAGGCAACTTTTGCCACGGCAGCCCGACCACATACCTCCACGGTTTTACCTCTAGATCGCGTTTCTGCGGAGCTCGGGCGGAGCCCTGCTGAGATTAGATCACCACCAACCTCCGGAGCGCCGTCACGCTGCCGGAGAACTCATCTACCTCTCTGTCTCTCTTGCTGGATCAAGAAGGCCGAGATCATCGTCGATTTGTATGTGTGCTGAACGCGGAGGTGCCGTCCGTTCGGCACTAGATCGGAGCGGATCGTGGGACGGATCGCGGGACGGTTCGTGGGGCGGTTTGCAGGGCGGATCGAGGGACGTGAGGATGTTCCACTACATCAACCGCGTTTCTTAACGCTTCTGCTGTGCGATCAACAAGGGTACGTAGATCGGAAATCCCTTCTCGTAGATGGACATCACCATGATAGGTCTTCGTGCGCGTAGGAAAATTTTTGTTTCCCATGCGACGTTCCCCAACATAAAATGCTGAAGCACGTAAAAAAGGACGATCCAATTGCTTGGCTTAACACCGTTGTGCTTGAAATTTGCATTTATGTGGTGAAGACGAAGCCATGCCATTGTAATATGATAAAATGAATGGGGATAGGGGTAAACATTCTTTAAGGATCGTATATTTTAAAAGTTGATGATTGTGTTACTTATGTTTATGTATATTACAATGCTGATGTTTATCGTTTCATCGTTTCTTAGTGATCATACTTCAAAAACAATGCACGTTGTGTAGCATGTCACATCAAAAATATTGTTTTTATCATTTACCTACTCGAGGACGAGCAGGAATTAAGCTTGGGGATGCAATATTTATAATTTTTTATTGCTCCATGCTATTATATTATTATTCTTGGATACTTTTTAAGCATTTACTTGTTGTTTTATATTATTTTTTGGCACTAACCTATTAACACAGTGCCGAGTGCTAGTTGTTATTTTTGCATATTTTTGGCCTTTCGGGGATACTTTACCAAAAGAACTCTAAATACCCTGAAACTTTTGATGTTTTTTATAAACAAAAACAAGACCTTGAAGCTTTGTAGGAAGACCGGAGGGCATATGAGGTGCCCCCAAGCCAACAGGGCGCGCCCTGTGGTGGTCGTGTCGTGATGGCTTGGGGCCACCTCCCAGCTCCTCTAGCCGTGATCTATTTTTTTATGAATTTACATATTTGGGGAAAACCCTAGAGATCCACCCGAAACACTTTTTCAACTGTCACAAGTCTCTCTTCCATCGTGTGCCCATCTGGAGCCCTGTTTCGGTGCCTTGCCGGAGGGGGGGTCGATCACGGAGGGCCTCTATATCAACCTTGTTTCTCCCATTGTGATGTGCGAGTAGTTCACCATAGACCTACGTTTCCGTAGTTAGTACCTAGATGGCTAGATCTCTCTCTATGTTCTTCATTGCCAAGATCAGCATGATTCCCGCGGTGATCTATCTTATGTAATCATTCTTTGCGGTGTTTTTGTTGGGATCCGATGAATTGTGGGTTTATGTTTATATTATTCCTAAGTAATATTTGAGTATTCTTTGAATTCTTATATGCATGATTTTTATAGCTTCATAATTCTCTCCAATCTATCGATTTGGTTTGACCAACTAGATTGATTTATCTTCAATGGGAGAGGTGCCTTGTAGTGGGTTCAATCTTGTGGTGCTCAATCCCAGTGACAGAAATGGACATGTCACGTATTTTATTGTTGCCATTAATATTAAAATGATGGGGTTTCATATTAATTGGATTTACTTTGTCTACATCATGTCATCATCCACCAAGCATTACTCTGCTTTTAATTAATACTCTAGATGCATGCTCGATAGCGGACGATGGGTGGAGTAATAGTAGTAGATGCACGCAGGAGTCGGTCTACTTGCTTATGGATGTGATGCCTATATACATGATCATTACCGTGAATAAATATTGCATAACTATGCGTTTTTTATCAATTACCGAACAATAATTTGTGTACCCACCATATGCTTTCTCCGAGAGAGAAGCCTTCGGGGAAACTATGGCCCCGAGGTCTCTTAACAAATATATTACTAAAATACAAAAATACCTTGTTGTCTATTATTATTTCCATTTAATTTTTATATTTAATATATTTTTATTATCTATCTAACACTACTTATTGCTTGCAAGTAACAAGTTCAAGGGGATTGACAACCATCTTACCTGCGTTGGGTGCAAGTGTGTGCTCTTTTGTGTATACGCATGGAAGACGGTAAATCGCATGGTCCTCCTATTGGTTTGATAAACTTGGTGCTGATTGAGGGAAATAATTATATCTACTGTGCTGCATCATCCACTCCTCTTCGGGGAAAATCACAATGCAGTCCACAAGTATTAATAAGCCAGAGGGTTTAGTCCATAGAACACAGATTCATGCATTGCCATCTGGTTTAGACCAGAACTTATGATATCAAGGTAGATTGACTATGTTCTTTGATTCACCCACAATATAAACAAGAGCAGGACGCAGGGTCTTACCTCCTTCAAGAGGGCCCAAACCTGGGTAAAAACACTATGTCTCTTGTCTCATGTTACCCACCAATCTGATCTAGCAGATCGACCCCCCCTACTTTAGGTCTGCCGGTTTTGACAATGACAATGGGCTTGGGCTACGAGCCGGTCTAATCACTAGTGATTGAGTCCCATAACTACTCATGCAACCGGGAGAGCACATGAGGAGCCATCGAACATATTGAAACATCTCCAGCTTCTCATCTTCCTCATCTCGTCCTCACCACTTCTCCTTCTTGTGTGTCACCTCCCCTTATTGTTGATTCTCACCTCAAATCCTTTATATCTCCAATTTGTATCCATGTATTGGTATTGATCTGGTTGTTCCATGTATGGGTCACGATAGAAGGACGTATTGGTTCGCATGGTGGACAATGTGCATACACAACAAGTTGGGTGGAATGGTTTCCGGGATCTTTACCTTTTGAACATTGCCATGCTTGGAAAACAATCAGAGAATCCCGAATAACCCAAACTCCCTTTGTACACAATTGTTGAAGGACAAATATTTTTCCTACCCATTTTTTTAATGCGGGGCCGAAGAGAGAATCATCTTATCATTAGCAAAGTATATTGACAGGTATACACTCGTTTCGGCATAGACGTGTCTGGAGGTAGGCTCAGGAACTCACACTAATATATGGGAGGATCATTGGTTACCAAGTTTTCACAACAGAAAAATTGAGACCCGGAGAGCAAATATAATTCTTCAATGACAAACAATAGATGAGGAAAAATAAAAAGAAAATCACATGTGAGATCTGTTTGGCTACTTCTAGATACTTCCACTCTAGTGTAGTATTTCTTATTCTTTTTTTACCCTACCAAATGGTTCTAGAGTTCTCTTGTTATAAGTATGTGTGTTTAGGGTGGTAAATCCTAAATAATGTTTTCTAGAGTGTTCCAACTAAAGGTAGAATAATGTGAAGGCTTCCCAACGCCCTATAAATAGAGGTCTTCACCTCATGTTTGTAACCACACTATGTACCCACTACCTATAATAGAACTTGTTGTTCTTATCTAAAATCTTGGACTACATCTTGTGCTCTAAGAGTTTTTGATTGAACTCTTGGTGCCATATCAGCCCTATCTCCGCCTCTAGAGTGATATCTAGCACAACACATTGAGGTTGTTCTTTCAACATTTGTGATGCACACATTGTAGCAACAAGGTGAATTTGCTCCTCCACAACCTTGTGCCCCTTCATTCTTTGAATAGTGGATGAACTGATCAACCAGAACACTAGAGCCTGAAATGAGGAATTGATAAGAGATGTGTTTTTGTCGATGGACGTTGAAAGTATTCTGAAGATACCTTTGAGCGAGTATTTAATAGAAGACTTAGTAGCTTGGAACAAAATGAAGACATTCTTGTTTTCAGTATGATTTGCATATTACACAGAGTGGGAGCACCAATTTGAAGCATGCATTAGAAGAGAGGATGGGGATGGATCATCCACGGTGAACCCAATATGGGAGATTGTTTGAAAACTAAAAGTCCCAAGTAAAATAAAGATATTTGTTTGGAAATCTTTGCATGGTACTATTTCTTTTTATGGGGTACTTTCCTTGAGGCATATACTAATTTAGGATAAGTGTTCGGTTTGTTTCTCACGATTGAAAGACACATGCCACCTACTCTTCACATGCAGCCGGTCTCATCACGTATGGCAGGCAGTAATGCTCGACAAGATTATCAAGGAGGCAACACCCTTTGATATCTCGTGATCCGTGATTCTAGAAGGCTTGTTATGTAGTAAAATGAAGAATTCGTCGGTTCTTAGTGACCTTGGACTCCAAGAATCAATTGTAGTGGCTTGTTGGTACAATTTTGTACCAACATAGGGAGTTACTGAAAGACGAGCAAGTGGTTGCCCCCACTCATGCTGCTGTCACAATCCACGTTGATACTTCTCCAACATATCTATAATTTTTTATTGTTCCATGTTATTATATTATCATTATATGATACTTTTTGAGTAATAATTTACCAATTTACATTGTTTTTTAGCACTAACCTGTTGACCCAGTGCCCAATGCTAGTTGCTCTTTTCTGCATGTATTTTACTTTTCAGGTTTACATTACCAAACGAAGTCCAAGTGCCCCGAAACATTTTTATGATATTTCTTGGACCAAAAGAGAACCTAGAAGCCTCGAGAGAAGATCGGAGTCCACACGAGGGGGGCACAAGCCAACAGGGTGCGACCAAGAGGGTCGGCACGCCCTGATGTCTTGTCCCTCCGTGGTGGCCCTCCTACCTCTGTTCTGTGGCCTTTAAATTTGCATATATTCCAAAAAACCTAATGGGCATCACAAAACACTTTTTCCTCTACTGCAAGTATCTGTTGCATGGAGATCCCATCTGGAGCTCCGTTCCGGCACCCTGCCGGACGGAGGATCGATCACGGAGGGCCTCTTCATCAACCTTGTTGCCCTCGTGATGATGTGTGAGTAGTTCACCACAGACTTACGGGTCCGTAGTTAGTACCTAGATGGCTATCTCTCTCTCTTGATCTTCAATACAATGATCATCGCATCTTTGCTTTGATCCATCCGATGTAATACTTTTGTATGGTGCGTTTGTTGGGATCCAATGAATTGTGGGTTTATGTTTAGATTATTCATGAAAAGTATTTGAGTCACCTCTGATTATTATGACTCTTATTTGCATGTTCATCATAGGTTCATAAATCTCTCTCATCCATTGAATTGCTTTGGCCAAGTAGATTGATAGTTCTTCAGTTAGAGGGGTGCGTTGTTTTGTGGGTTCAACCTCACGGGTTTCTATATCCCACTGACAGAAGGGGACAAGATACGTCCTTGTGTTGTTCCTACTAAGGATAAAGCGATGGGGTTTATTTATATTGATTGAGTTTACTTTGTCTACATCATATCATCATTATCCAAGCATTACTCTGTTTGTTATGAACTTAATACATAAAGAGGCAAGCATAGAAGCGCTCTTGAAGTGGACTAATAGTAATAGGTGCAGACAGGAGTCGGCCTATTTGAATATGGACGTGATGCCTATATAAACATGATAATTTCCGTGAATATCGCATAACTATCTCATTTTCTGTCGATTGCCCAATAGTAACTTATTTACCCACCGTATGCTATTTTTCATTAGAGTTGCTGATACATCACCAACATATCTATAATTTTTTATTGTTCCATGCTGTTATATTACCATTCTTGGATGTTTTACAATCATTTTATAACAACTTTATATCATTTTTGGGACTAACCTATTGACATAGTGCCCAGTGCCAGTTGCTGTTTTTTGCTTGTTTCTTACTTTGCAAAAAATCAATATCAAACGGAGTCCAAATGTCACGAAACTTTTTGGAGATTTTTTTCTGCCAAGAAGACATTGAGAGAGTCAATGAAGCACACGAGGGGAGGCCCATGGGGCCCACTAGGCACCAGGGCACGCCTATCCCTTTGGCGTGCCCTGGTGGGTAGTGGGTACCTCGTGGCCCGTCTGGACATGAGACCATCGTCAAAAAATCTTATAAATATAGAAACCCCAAGAAATAACCCTAGATTAGAAGTTCCGCCGCCACAAGCGTGGCTAGCCACGAAAAACCAATCAGGAGCCCGTTCCGGCACACTGCTCGAGGGGGAAATCATCACCGGAGGCCATCTTCATCATCCCTATGGCCACCATGATGAGGTGGGAGTAGTCCACCCTCGGGGATGAGGGTTTGTACTAGTAGCTATGTGTTTAGTCTCTCTCTCTCTCTCTCGTGTTCTTGAGATGACATGATCTTGATGTATCACAGGCTTTGTTAATATAGTTGGATCATATGAAGTTTCTGTAACAACACAAGTGCATCCCCTTGCCTTATTTGTAATGTATTCCATGTTGGAACCATTCAAGCTTGCCCCATGTGTTGGGTTTAATAAATATTTTGCTTCATGTCATTTTGCATCATGGCATCATATCATCATTCCATAAGTTGCATCATGCTTGGTTTGAAGTGATGTTGAGTGTGAGTGTGTGTGGTCTTGGTGTGTTGTGCATTGTGGGGTGAAAGCCCTCTTCATTTTTTTTCTGAAAACCTATGCCATCTCCCTTATTTCAAAAATGCAAAGTGGTGATTTTTACTTGCCCTATTCCATCTATTAAAAATTTAGCTCTACCTCTAATTAGTCTCATAAAATTTGTTGAGTAACTCTCAAACATGTTTGAAGCTGTTGACTTTTGAATCTTTGCAAAAATAGATTGTTATAATTAATATATGTGTTTTATTTTGTTTGCTCTAAAAATGCCAAAGTCATTTTGATCAAACAGGGCTTATTTTTGTGAGTATGAGTCTTTTTTCCCCTCAAAATCTCTTCCCAATCTGCCTGGCTTTTTTAATTGTTTTGCTGTTCTTTCAAAAGAGAAAAATCCTATGTCTCAGCAGAGAAAGAGAAAAATCTTCTATGCCGCCCGCATCCCTAGGCTTCACCATCTTCCCCTCGCGCCGCTGCCACTCCTCCCTTCATCCTTCACCTCCTCCTGTGGCGTTTCAGAAAAGAAGCAAAGGCGCGCCGGCCGTCTCCGTCGCGGCCGATCGCCTCCGGTGACTCCCCCTTCGCTGTCCGCCATGTCATGCAGCATGCCGGCGTCTTCCTCGACCTGTTGCCGGAGCTAGCACGAGCGCATCGTCTCCGCAGCGTCGGCTTCCTCTTCGACTTCTTCGCGGACCCGATGCTCCGTCCGCGACCTCTTCTCCGGCAACCAACGCCTCTTCCTCGCCTTCGTCGCTGCCCTCGTCGGCTGCCAGCCCCGTGGTGAGCATCCGGTCATCCCAGCGTTGCCTCCTGCTCGAATCCGTCGCTGTAGCCGTCGCGTGCGAAATCGGTCCACCATGGGAGCCGTGGCAAGGTGCTCAAGCCCTCGCCTTGACCCCCCTAGTCGCCTCGCCCTGCATCGTCTCTGCGTAGCACACACCCAACACCCACTTGCCTCGCCTATCCGTGCACCAGACCTGCAACCATGCGCTGACGTGCCGCCCCCAGCCACGAGCATAGCCGTGCAACTCCCTATGTGTCTTCAGTTTCGTCAGGCAACCAGCCCCGTGGTCTCGGTCAATAGGGACCGAGCCCTACTTTAGTCAGAAACCTGGCCGGAACCTAATGGTCATCGAGCCCAAGCTTGAGTAATAGATCGGGGATTCGGATCCCCCCGAACCATTTTAGTTTTCCTTGTGATATATTTGATGCGTGTATGACAGTGGGTCTACGGGCCACATATCACCCCCTAGGTCCCTTGGTTCCTATGCCAGGTGGGCCTAGCATTTTTTTTATTTTGTTGTGATGTTTATTTTGTGATTTATTTTCTTTAGATTCTTTGTTAGACAAAGAATAAGTCCATATATGGACATGGCCAGATTTGGCAGTTGCCAAAGTTGGCAGTCTTTAACTTATAAGTCCTATGTGAAATTTTGTGGTCTGTGGTGTGTGAGTTTTTCCTATAGAAACATAGTAGTGTGACATATGAAATTGGGGTACAAAATTCCAATGAATCCATTGATGGCGTTGTTTATGTCATTTGAGCAACTTTGCAAAAATGTTGTTTTGTGCTTAGGTATCACTTTGTCTTTTTCACATGAATTAATCCTTGTACTATTTGGTGATCTTGTCAACATGAATGTGGTAGTGTTTCGAGGGTACTAGGCCCTGGTATATTTTTCTTAGCCATGTTAAGCTTGTAGTTTAGTGGGTTTCTTGCTGCTAAGTTGCTAAGAAAATATTACTGTTTCACATGCTCAAATATTTCTAAGTGTTGGAATGTGTTATTTTGTTTCATGTTGTGTTGAAGATTCCGATGAATGTATTGTTCCTTTGTGGTTTGTCCAATACCATGAATTGGCATGCTTGTTAACCTCTATCAATTGGTGCCTTCACCTTGCCAAATAAGTTTTGCATATTAGAGATATGTCTTGTCAAAGTTGCTATGATGTTATAAACTGCTGGAAATTTTCTTAGTGAAATTTGACCAAGTCTGGGAATCTGTAGTTATTTTCATGCCATGTTTAGGGGATGCTACCATAAATTATGGGATATTTCAGCTTATGTTTAGTGCTAGTGATTTGTAGTAGATGTTGCCCTCTACCACCGTGTAAAATTTCATGCCATGAAACTTTGTGTAGAATAGTGTTTATTTGCTGTTAACATGTCACCAGATTAAAACTACAAGTGCAAACTGAGAGCTTGATTGCCATTGTTTCATGAACCTATAAATGTTGCTGTTAGTTAGAGATTGATGTGCTCCTTGATAGCTTCATATTCAAGTCTTGGTTGGACCCATTGATTGGCTCTAGCTGCTAGTTTTCTCTTGCTGTTAGTGGACAGACTGGGTGTTGTTTTGTTTTGTGCTTTGAGTGAGTTGTGCTTTCTTTATTTGCATGTATTTTAGATCTATTGCACCTAGAATTTGGTGCCCTGTCCACTTGCATACTTGGAAAGCCAAGAAAATGCCCGTAGCTCCCTCTCAAATGTTGTTTAGTCATTCTGGCCTTCCGCACCTTGGTTTGTGATTTCTGAAAGATCCGTAGCTCGGTTTGCGGTGTTCTTCATATGTTTTTGCACCGTTTTCTCATGATGCATCCATTTCTTACATGCTCATGCATTTTCACATTAATAAACTTGAGGTTCTATCCAAAATGCTAACAACTTAATAAATGCATGAGAAACTTGACAAGTTAGCATTGCCATGCTCATTTCATACCCACACTCATGCACCATGTTGTTTGAAGCATTGCACCCTGATGTGTGTTCGTTGGATGTGTATTTTTTCTTTGGGTAGCATCGGGAGCTGAGAATGAGTGCGAGGATCATGTTGAGTACGTTCCCGAATACCAAGAGTTGTACCCGTCAGAAGAACCAACACGCAAGATCATTGTGACCTTGATATCGTTACTAATTTCGTTGTGCTTAGTGACTCGTATCCTTTGCTATTTATCGCTTCCTACCACCTGAATATATAGCCTCCAAATATTGCCATGAAAGCCTCTAACCCCTCGACAACCTAGCAAATATTGTTTGGCTAAGATAGCGCTTGCTCAACCCTCTTATAGCATTGCTAGTTACAGGTGTAGGCTGATCCATGTGTTTACATGGGCTTTTGAGTATCATCTTATTACTGCTATTTAATTTAATGCACATATATACTTGGTAAAGGCGGAAGGCTTGGCCTTTTGCTGGGTGTTTTGTTCCGCTTTTGCTGCCTTAGTTTCAGCTACCGGTGTTAATTGCCATATCGAGCGATCCTTACATCCTTTGGGTTGTTATGGGGACCCCCTTGATAACTCATTCTGGTTAAGACTTGTCCCGCAAGACCCAAGTTTGGTACTCATTTTGCTAAACAACTTAATAATAAAGCATAGGGAATATCTACCCCGTAGATAATTAGTCAACCCCCCCCCCCCCCCCGAGGCCAGTGCTCTGGTGGCCGCGAGGGGAACTCTGCGATTGTCCTACCGGAAGTTTGGACAATCCGGTCGTGTCATGAGAATGAGATACACGGCTACTATCGGGTTCGTCGACACATCGGGCGGTCTTGCTGGATTTGTCTTCACCTCCTCGAGGTGTCTTGTGCATCGGGATTCCGAGGATATTTTTGGCTATCTCAAGGTTGAGGTTTTCCAGTAAGGAATCCGAGGAGATCACGGGTTTTATATGACCAAGGCTTCCTATGTAGCTTGTGGTAATTTGTGATGGATTAGTTGGAGCACTCCCTGCTCGGTTAAGATCTTTCAAAAAGTCGTGCCAGCAGTTATGTGGCAACATGGAAACTTTGTTTAACATCCGGTTCTAGATAGCTTGAAGTAAACTTAATTAAAATGTGCCAATGGTGTGCGTAACTGTGATTGTCTCTTTTGTGAGTTCCTTATCCGACTTAGGACATGATGGGGTTACGACTGACGTAAGTAGGTATTCAGGATCACTTAGTGATCATTATGTAGTTCCGACCATCATGCATAGAGCACTCACCTTACTTCATGTTCTCATAAGTTAGCCACCATAGTGTGATCATTTCTATTCCCCGTTAAAATCCTACTGTTGTTTTGGGTCGGAGGCGCGAGATGGTTAACTCCTCCCAACCCCCTCCCTCAGGACACGCGAGTTATGCTTTGATTTGCGATAAAACTAATAAAAGTTTGCAATAAGTATATGAGTTATTCATGACTAATGCGAAACCATGGACATGTGCAATCTCACCTCCTCATATTTTGCTAGCCCTCTTCGGTATCGTGCATTGCCCATTCTCACCTCGAGGATCGGTGCAAACTTCGCTGGTGCATTCAAACCCTATGACATGATACGCTCTGTCACACATAAGCCTTCCTATATCTTCCTCAAAACAGTCATCATACTTACCTATTATGGCATTTCCATAGCCATTCTGAGATATATTGCCACGCAAATTCTATCGTTCATTATCATATTGGTTTGCATGATCATATAGAGCTGACATAGCATTTGTGGCAAAGCCACAATTCATTGTATTGGTGATACATGTCACACTGGATCATTTCACATCGTGGTACAATGCGAGAGGCATTCATATTGAGTTATATTGCTTCATAGTTCTTCATATCGAGTTCTTATTGAGTTGTAAGTAAATAAAAGTGTGATGGTCGTCATTATTAGAACATTGTCCCAGTGAGGAAATAAAAACGGGGGAGGCCAAATGATCCCACCATAATAAAAAAATGAAAATGAAAAATGAAATGGGAGAAAAGGAGAGAAGTGACTTTGCTACTATCCTTTACCACACGTGTGCCTCAAAGTGGCACCTTGTATATCATTTTCATATGCTAGTGGTAATCACTTTTTCATTATTATAAACTTGGCTTGTATATTCCGGTAACGAGCTTCCTCAAATGCCCGAGGTCTTCATGAGCAAGCAAGTTGTATGCCCACCCCACTTATCTTCAGTGGAGCTTTCATACACTTATAGCTCTAGTGCATCATTTGCATGGCAATCCCTACTCCTTGAATTGACATCTACCGATTTGCATCTCCATAGCACGTTTGTACGCCTAGTTGATGTGAGACTATCTTCTCCACTTTTTACCCTTTTGACATCTACCACCATATTCTATTCCACTATTATGCTATGTCCATGGTTCGCGCTCATGTATTGCGTCAAGAATAAAAAGTTAATACACATTAAAAAGTACAATCCAATTACGTGACTTGGACACCATGGTGCTTGACATTTGTATTAATGTGGTGAAGACGAAGCCATGCCTTGCTAATAGATGAATATGGGTAAACATTCTTGTAGGATCGTATACTTTGAAAGATTGATGATTTTGTTGCTTGTGCTTATAAATATTACTATGTTGAGGTTTGTTAATTCATCGCTTCTCAATGAGCATACATGCAAAAGATTACATATTGGGTAGCATGTCACATCAAAAATTCTATTTTTATCATTTACCTACCCGAGGACGAGCAAGAATAAAGCTTGGGGATGCTTGATACGTCTCCAACGTATCTATAATTTTTTATTGTTCCATGCTAAGATATTATCATTCTACGATACTTTTTGAGTAATAATTTACCAATTTATATTATTTTTTAGCACTAACATATGGTCCTAGTGTCCACTCCCAGTTGTTGTTTCTTGCGAGTTTTTTTAATTTTCAGGTTTACAGTACCAAACGAGGTCCAATTGCCCCAAAACTTTTAGATGATTTTGGACCAAAAGAAAACCTGGAAGACTCGAGAGAAGAACGAAGGCCACTCGAGGGAGGCACAAGGCAACAGGGCGCAACAAGGGGGTCGACGCGTCCGGATGGCTTGTCCCTCACTCGTGGCCGTCCTACCTTCATTCTCTGGCTTATAAATTCACATATATTCCAAAAACCCTAAAGGGCATCACAAAACACTTTTTCCGCCGCCCCAAGTCTGTGTTCCGCGGCGATCCCATATGGAGGTCTGTTCCGACACCTTGTCGGAGGGGGGTCGATCACGGAGGGCCTCTTCATCAACCTTGGTGCCCTCGTGATGATGCGTGAGTAGTTCAGCATAGACCTACGGGGCCGTATTAGTACCTAGATGGCCATCTCTTTCTTTCTCTCTCTCTCTCTATATATATACACTTGTCGGTATTCTGGTTAGAAACAACACGGGGACCAAGAATGAGCGGTGATGGCGAGAAGCATCACCATATCAAGAATTCTTAAGATGTGCAATGATGCTCACAACATTCTTGATATAAAGATGGTAATACTCCAAGGTAGAAGATAACATAAGCTAGATAGCAAGGAACACAAGGGACAATACAAAACATGAACAAGTTTGTGTTTGGAGGGGAAGGCAAAAATGTTGCCGATGAAAACACAAATCATCGAGGGGCAAGGATGGTATTTCTCATCATGCATTCGATCGATACCCTGGAAGAGCTCAGAATGCTGATGATGATCATGGCACATTTGTCGAGAAGTTTGATGAAGATGTAATCGTTCAACGACGACATCAAGCAAAGGAATGGTGAAGCTAAAGGTTGTCGGAAACACAGTTAAGACTGCTAGCTCAAAATCAAAATTGCCTTTCAAAACAACCAATATGATGTGGAAAGCTCGGTGTGAGTTTAACGCACAGTTGGAAATGTGCTCCAGGGATGGAGGACATAGATAGCATGGTCAAGCATTAGCATGACGATGATGATGTACCCTAATATCTTGGAAAGACATGAGTGAGTACCAGCCCATAAGCAAAGGAGATTACTAAGAGTTGCGGAATCGCAAAACGTACGTGATTCAGTCATCGGTGTCCTTGAGTGTTCAACAACTCAAAACACGAGGAAACTGGAATCAACGAGATGTCATGGTTGATGAGGAGCTCATAAGGAGTTATGAGGCTCCGCGATATTCTCGGGATACGAGGGGTAATACTCGGAGGTAGATCAACATTTAAGCTTGGGCCGATGTATTGATCTGAAGAAGACAAGTGTTTTAACTTGCCTGAGAATGAAATCAAGGTAGGACAACATGGTCGGAACCACGATTGCAAAGTACCAAATCACGGATACAAGATCAAATCATACAACAAATGATTATTGATGCGAGAAGTTTCTCTGATAGGATCAACTTCGTTTCGATGGGCATGAACACACAGTTCAAGGTCGACTCCCACTTCATCAATGCATCACCTTCCATTTATTCCTCACCTTTGATGAGGTTGTAGCTTGGAAAGTTTATCTGGCAAAACACCAGAAGAGCAAGACTCGTGAAAACTCTTCGGGGCATATTGATTTAGGAAGGCATAGGTTCAACCCGTCGGGGCATCTTAGGAACATATACCATAAACTTCAAGAGTAATTAACACATGCTTGAATAGCATGGCTCACAAGGGCATAGGATACAACTCATCAGAAGGAGAAGACACAATTTACCAATGGCATTATGTATCAGGGGAACAATATCACGAGAATTTTTGAATATAAAGGATGTCGTCGGATAATAAGCCGGCAATGGGTTTGGTAGTCCACAAAGGACCTGATGTGAGTATCGGTACTCAATCAGAGGGAGATAAGATGCGATGCCTCGGGTTATAGAACATCTGAAAAATATCGATACTTAATTACCAAAGGAATTAGGATTTCTAGTTTGGTGTATCAGTTTCATATGCTCCGATCAAATACAAGTAAGCTGAATTGACTTAGTTGGACAATCAATATATGTTGATTTGTCGAGAACCAGCTCATGTTCGGAAAGTCGTTTGAGCTAAAAAGATAATTTTATGAGAACCAACTGAAGATTGTGTGTATCCACACAAAGGTTGAATCAATAAGCTCACAGGAAAATCACAAAGGATTTTAATGAATGCGGCTAGACATATGGACTTAACCATAATGCAAGCATGTGAGAAAAGTCAAGAGCAATAGGCTACTGGAGATTCCGAAAGATCGAATAGCAATTCCAAGAACTTTCAAAACCCATGACATTTGATGATGGATTAATCCCCGTTAAGATAATTTCTTGCATCTTATAAAACAAGAGCAATTGGAAAAGAAAGTATGAACGACATCTGTATACAGTCATTGATACGTCTTCAACGTATCTATAATTTTTGATGGTTTCATGCTATTATCTTGTCGAACTTTGGATGTTTTGCATGCCTTTTATTTATTTTCTGTGACTAACTTATTAACTCAGTGCCAAGTGTCAGTTCCTATTTTTTCCATGTTTTTGACCCCTTTCACATGAGATTTTGAAACGGAGTCCAAATGGAAGAAAATCCCCGAAAATATTTTTTCTGGAACGGAAGAAGATCGGAGAGCTTGGGGGCCAAGCCAGAAGAACCCCAGGGGCCCCACAAGCCCCCACCCCGCAACCAGGGGGGTCACGCCATCCAGGCTTGTGGGCCCCCTGGAGGTCCCCTGACCTAGATCTTGCGCCTATAAATTCCCAAATATTCCCAAAAAAATCAAGAGACGGCCGCAATTACTTTTCCGCCGCCGCAAGCTTCTGTCTCCGTAAGATCCCATCTGGGGCACGTCCTGGTGCCCTGCCGGAGGGGAGATTCGAACACGGAGGGCTTCTTCATCAACACCATGACCTCTCCGATGATGCGTGAGTAGTTCACCATAGACCTACGGGTCCATAGCTAGTAACTAGATGGCTTCTTCTCTCTCTTGGATCTTCAATACAAAGTTCTCCATGATCTTCATGGAGATCTATCCGATGTAATCTTCTTTTACGGTGTGTTTGTCGAGATCTGATGAATTGTGGATTTATGATCAGATTATCTATGAATCTTATTTGAGTTTCTTCTGATCTCTCTTATGCATGATTTCATATCCTTGTAATTCTCTTCGAGTTGTGGGTTTTGTTTGGCCAACTAGATCTATGATTCTTGCAATGGGAGAAGTGCTTGGTTTTGGGTTCATACCATGCAGTGACCTCACCCAGTAACAGAAGGGGTAGTGAGGCACGTATAGTGTTGTTGCCATCAAGGGTAAAAACATGGGGTTTTCATCATTGGTTTGAGATTATCCCTCTACATCATGTCATCTTGCTTAAAGCATTACTCCGTTCTTCATGGACTCAACACACTAGATGCATGCTGGATAGCGGTCGATGTGTGGAGTAATAGTAGTAGATGCAGAAAGTATCGGTGTACTTGTCTCGGACCTGATGCCTATATGCTAGATCATTGCCTTAGATATCATCATGACGCGGTTCTATCAATTGCTCGACAGTAATTTGTTCACCCACGTGATATTTTCTATTATGAGAGAAGCCTCTAGTGAACACTATGGCCCCCAGGGTCTACTCCACACCATATTTTCAGCCTTACACTTTTTACTTTGTTGCACTTTCCGCCTTCAGATCTCACTTTGCAAACAATCTTGAAGGGATTGAAAACCCCTTTGAAGCGTTTGGTGCAAGCTTGTTTGTGTTTGCGCAGGTACTTTGGACTTGACGAGGCCCTCCTTCTGGATCGATACCTTGGTTCTCAAACTGAGGGAAATACTTACTCTCCTGTGCTGCATCACCCTTTCCTCTTCAAGGGAAAAACCGACGCAAACCAGAGAAGTAACAAGAAGAATTCCTACGCGACAGGGAAGGACTTTTGTTGCCGCAGCAGAAGAATTTCTGGCGCCGTTGTCGGGGAGGAATATCAAGTCAAGAACTCATCCAAGCAGGTGTCGCAAACTCATCTCTTGCATTTACTTTGTTTGCCAGTTGCCTCTCGTTTTCCTCTCCCCCACTTCACCAATTTGCCTTTTTCGTTCGCCTTTTCGTTCGCCCTTTTTCTCGCCCGCTTTTTGTTTGCTCGTGTGCTTGCTTACTTGCTGAAGTCACCATGAACGAAAACACCAAGCTTTGTGACTTCTCGAATACTAATAATAATGATTTTATTAGTACTCCGATTGCTCCCACCACTAGTGCGGAGTCATACGAAATCAATGCCGCTTTGCTCAATCTTGTTATGAAAGAGCAATTCTCTGGCCTTCCTAGTGAAGATGCCGCATCCCATCTCAATACCTTCATTGAGCTTTGCGATATGCAAAAGAAAAGAGATGTGGATAATGATGTGATTAAATTGAAGCTTTTTCCTTTCTCGTTGCGAGATCACGCAAAAACTTGGTTTTCTTCTTTGCCCAAAAATAGTATCGATTCTTGGGATAAGTGCAAAGATGCTTATATATCCAAGTATTTTCCGCCGGCTAAGATCATCTCTCTCCATAATGATATCATGAATTTCAAGCAACTTGATCATGAACATGTTGCACAAGCTTGGGAGAGAATGAAATTAATGATTAGAAATTGTCCCGCTCATGGCTTGAGCCTTTGGATGATTATTCAAATCTTTTACGCTGGCTTGAATTTCGCTTCTAGAAATATCTTGGACTCCGCCTCAGGTGGAACGTTCATGGAAATCACGTTAGGATAAGCCACAAAGCTCTTAGACAACATCATGACGAACTACTCTCGGTGGCACACTGAAAGGTCACCTACTAGTAAGAAGGTACACGCTATAGAGGAAATTAACTCGTTGAGTGCTAAGATGGATGAGTTAATGAATTTGGTTGCTATTAGAAGTGCTCCTTTGGATCCTAATGATTTGCCTTTGTCTTCTTTGATTGAGAGTAGCAACGCTAGCTTGGACGTTAATTTTTTTGGTAGTAATAACTTTGGCAACAACAACGCTTTTAGAGGAAACTATGTTCCTAGGCCTTTTTGTTGGGTGACGTAGCATAAATTCAAAAAAATCCTACGCTTATTCAGATCTTCCTATGGAGAGACCAGCAACGAGAGAGGGGTGAGTGCATCTTCATACCTTTGAAGATCGCTAAGCGGAAGCGTTACTAGAACGCGGTTGATGGAGTCGTACTCGCGGCGATTCAGATCGCGGTGTGATTCCGATCTAGTGCCGAACTACCGCACCTCCGCGTTCAACACATGTGCAGCCCGGTGACGTCTCCCGCACCTTGCTCCAGCAAGGACGAGGGAGAGGTTGGGGAAGAACTCCAGCAGCACGACGGCGTGGTGTCGATGGAGAGACGAGGTCTCCCGGCAGGGCTTCGCCAAGCACCGGCAAAGAGGAGGAGGAAGAAGGGCAGGGCTGCGCCGAGAGAGAGAAAACCGTGTGCAAAAACAGCCCCGAAACCTCAACTATATATAGGGGGAGAGGGAGGGGCGCAACCCCTAGGGTTCCCACCCCCAAGGGCTGCGGCAGCCCCAGATGGGAGAGGGGTGGTGGCCAGGGCAGGGAGGAGGGGTGGCGCACCCCTCTGGTGGGCCTTAGGCCCATCTGCGCTAGGGTTCCCCCCCCCCCTCCCCCCTCTTCCTGCGCCATGGGCTGAGTGGGGGCGCACCAGCCCACCTAGGGGCTGGTTCCCTTCCCCACTTGGCCCATCTAGCCTCCCGGGGTCGTTGCCCCCCTTCGGTGGACCCCCAGGGCCACCTCCGGTGGTCTCGGTACGTTACAGGTGATGCCCGAAACACTTCCGGTGTCCGAAGCCATCCGTCCTATATATCAATCTTTACCTCCGGACCATTCCGGAGCTCCTCGTGACGTCCGGGTTCTCATCCGGGACTCCGAACAACTTTCGATAACCTCGTATAACAATTCCCTATAACCCTAGCGTCATCGAACCTTAAGTGTGTAGACCCTACGGGTTCGGGAGACATGCAGACATGACCGAGACACCTCTCCGGCCAATAACCATCAGCGGGGTCTGGATACCCATGGTGGCTCCCACTTGCTCCACGATGATCTCATCGGATGAACCACGATGTCAAGGATTCAATCAATCCCGTATACAATTCCCTTTGTCTGTCGGTATAGAACTTGCCCGAGATTCGATCATCGGTATACCTATACCTTGTTCAATCTCGTTACCGGTAAGTCTCTTTACTCGTTCCGTAGCACATCATCGTGTGACTAACTCCTTAGTCACATTGAGCTCATGATGATGTTCTACCGAGTGGGCCGAGAGATACCTCTCCGTCACACGGAGTGACAAATCCCGATCTCGATTCGTACCAACCCAACAGACACTTTCAGAGGTACCCGTAGTGCACCATAATAGTCACCCAGTTACGTTGTGACGTTTGATACACCCAATGCACTCCTACGGTATCCGGGAGTTGCACAATCTCACGGTCGAAGGAAAATACACTTGACATTAGAAAAGCTTTAGCATACGAACAATACGATCTAGTGCTATGCTTAGGATTGGGTCTTGTCCATCACATCATTCTCCCAATGATGTGATCCCGTTATTAATGACATCTAATGCCCATGACCAGGAAACCATGATCATCTATTGACTAACGAGCTAGCCAACTAGAGGCTTGCTAGGGACACATTGTGATCTATTTATTCACACATGTATTACTGTTTCCTGTTAATACAATTATAGCATGAACAATAGACGATTATCATGAACAAGGAAATATGATAATAACCATTTTATTATTGCCTCTAGGGCATATTTCCAACACTTTTCCTAATAACTCCTCTAATAACTTTGGCAACTCCTACAACAATACCCATGGAAATTATAATAGATTACCCTCTGATCTAGAGAGTAATATCAAAGAATTCATCAACTCTCAAAATATTTTCAATGCGTCCATAGAGGAAAAACTACTCAAAATTGACGATTTGGCTAAGAGCGTTGATAGGATTTCTTGTGATGTTGATGCTTTGAAAGTTAGATGTGCTCCTCCCAAAATCAACATGGATGAAACTTTGAAAGCTATGCGTGTTTCCATGATTGAGAGCCAAGAAAGAACCGCCCAAATTCGTGCTAGACATGAATGGCTTAAAAAGGTGTGTTCTCGTGATGAGAATCACGAAGATCTTAAAGTGCTTGGTGTGACTCCCATTGAATATTTGTTTTCTTGTGTCAAACCTAATTATTATGGGGCTGGATATGAATCCACTTTGGTTGAAAATTGCCCCAATGATTCAGAGTCCATCTAGCTTGATGCTAAAGGCATTAAAAGTGGAGTAGAAGACGTTAAAACTTTGAGTAGTAATGAAATTACTACCGTGGATTTCAAGGAATTCAATTATGATAGTTGCTCCTTGATTGAATGCATTTCTTTGATGCAATCCATGTTGAACTCTCCACACGTTTATAGCCAAAACAAAGCCTTTAGCGATCATATCGTCGAAGCTATGATAAAAGCTCTTGAAGAGAAACTTGAATTGGAAGTCTCTATCCCTAGAAATCTTCATGATGAGTGGGAACCTACCATCAAAATCAAAATCAAAAACTATGACTGCAATGCTTTGTGTGATTTGGGTGCTAGTGTTTCTACGATTCCATAGTCTTTATGTGATATTATGGGTTTTAATGAGATTGAAGAGTGTTCTCTTAATTTGCATCTTGCTGATTATACTATCAAGAAACCCATGGGAAGGATCAATGATGTTATTATTATTACAAATAGGAACTATGTACCCGTGGATTTCATTGTGCTTGAGATTGATTGCAATCCTACATGCCCTATTATTCTTGGTAGACCTTTCCTAAGGACTATCGGTGCTATCATCGATATGAAGGAACGGAATATTAGATTTCAGTTTCCTTTAAGGAAGGGCATGGAACACTTTCCTAGAAAGAAAATAAGATTGCCTTATGAATCCATGATGAGGGATACTTATGGTTTGAGCACCAAAGACGACGATACGTGATTCTATCGCTACTATGCCTAGCTAAGGGCGTTCAACAATAGCGCTTGTTGGGAGGCAACCCAATGAATTTATCTTTTTATTTCTGTTTTTTTGCGTCAACACTTTCATAATTCTGTTTTGATTGTGTTTTTGTGTTTCTTTTTGTGTTTGAGCCAAGCAAAACCTTTATGACTAGTCTTGGTAATGGTTGTTTGATCCTGCTAGAAAAAGACAGAAACTTTTCGCGCACGAGATGATTTTTCATTTATATTACGAAAGAGATTTTGAGTTGATTATTTTTGCTGCTGATTTATATGCCTTTTCCCCAGACCATCGTAATTTTTCAGAATTTTTAAGGTACCACAAGTATACGAAGTATACAGATTGCTACAGACTGGTCTGTTTTTGACAGATTCTGTTTTTTTAGTTGGTTGCTTGTTTTGATGAAACTATGGTTAGTATCGGGGGTTACTAGCCATGGAAAAGTGAGAATACAGTAGGCCATCATCAATATAGATGGAATTCAAGTTTGCTACAGTACCAAAAGAAGTGGTAGTATGTTTTCTTGTACTAATGTTATCACAAGTTTCTGTTTAAGTTCTGTGTTGTGAAGTTTTCAAGTTTTGGGTGATGTTCTCATGGACAAAGAGATAAAGAGTGGAAAGAGCTCAAGCTTGGGGATGCCCAAGGCACCCCAAGCCAAATTAAAGGACACCAAAAAAGCCTAAGCTTGGGGATGCCCCGGGAAGGCATCCCCTCTTTCGTCTTCAATGCATCGGTAACATTACTTGGAGCTATATTTTTATTCACCACATGATATGTGTTTTGCTTGGAGCGTCTTGTATCTTAGGAGTTTTTTTTGTGTCACGATCATCCTTGCTGCACACCTTTTTGAGAGAGAGAGACATGCACTCATCGTGATTTTGCTAGAATGCTCATAGTGCTTCACTTATATCTTTTGAGCTAGATACTTTTGCTCATAGTGGTTCACTTATATCTTTTGAACTAGATACTTTTGCTCATAGTGCTTCACTTATATCTTTTGAGCTAGATACTTTTGCTCTAGTGCTTCACTTATATCTTTTGAGCTAGATACTTTTGCTCTTGTGCTTCACTTATATCTTTAAAGCAGGGCGGTGCGTGATTTGGTAGTTGGCTTATGCTATGAAAGTAGTCCCAAATGTGCTAGGTACCCAAAGAGGATGCAAATACCTCCATCTTCATGTGCATTGAGTAGAAAGAAAAGTTTCAATTCCTCTCAATTAGTTTTGAGACGTGGATTCGGTAATATTGAGAGTTATGTTAGTAGGATGTTGTGAATCTAGAAATACTTGTGTTGAAGTTAGTGATTCCCGTAGCATGCACGTATGGTGAACCGCTATGTTAGGAAGTCGGAGCATAATTTATCTATTGATTGTCATCCTTTGTGTTGAGGTAGGGATCGCGCGATGGTTTACACCTACCAACCCTTTCCCTCGGAGTATGTGTTTAGCACTTTGTTTCGATTACTAATAAAAACTTCTGCAATAAGTATATGAGTTCTTCATGACTAATGTGAGCCCAAGGTATAGATGCACTTTCACCTTCCACCATTGCTAGCCTCTCTAGCGCCGCGCAATTCTCGCCGGTGCACAAACCCACCAAATTTCTTCCTCAAAACAGCCACCATACCTACCTACTATGGCATTTTCATAGCCATTCCGAGATATATTGCCATGCAACTCCCACCGTTCCGTCTCATGACTTGTGCCGTCACTCTCATATTGCAATTGCATGATCATACTAGATCGTTGCACATCCCGGTACACTGTCGGAGGCATTTCCTATGGAGTCATCATCATTATGATCTTTGAGCTTTGAGTAACTAAAAAGTGTGATGATCATCATTATTAGAGCATTGTCCCATGTGAGGAAATAAAAAAAAGAGGCCAAAGAGCCCAAAAACAAAACAAAAATAAAAAATAAAAAAAGAGGCCTAAGAGCCCAAATAAAAAAAATGAGAGAAAAAGAGAGAAGGGACAATGCTACTATCTTTTTCCACACTTGTGCTTCATGTTAGCACCATGTTCTTCATGATTGAGAGCTTCTTGCTTTGTCACTACCATATGCTAGTGGGAATCTTTATTATATAACTTGGCTTGTATATTCCAATGATGGGCTTCCTCAAAAATTGCCCTAGGTCTTCGTGAGCAAGCAAGTTGGATGCACACCCACTAGTTTTCCTCTTGAGCTTTCACATACTTATAGCTCTAGTGCATCTCTTGTATGGCAATCCCTACTCATTCACATTGATATCTATTAATGGGCATCTCCATAGCCTATTGATACGCCGAGTCTATGTGACCATCTCCTCCTTTTTTGTCTCACAACCACCACCACACTCTATTCCACCTATAGTGCTATATCCATGGCTCGCGCTCATGTATTGTGTGATTGTTATAAAAAAGTTGGAGAAAGTAAGAGTGCGAAAACAATTACTTGGCCAATTCCGGGGTTGTGCATGATTTACATTAGTTGTGTGAGGATGATGGAGCATAGCCAGACTATATGATTTTGTAGGGATAACTTTCTTTGGCCTTGTTATTTTGAAAGTTCATGATTACCTTGCTAGTTTGCTTGAAGTATTATTGTTTTCATGTCAATAGCAAACTATTGTTTTGAATCTTACGGATCTGAACATTCATGCCACGTGAAAGAAGTTGCAAAGGACAACTATGCTAGGTAGCAGCCCACATCAAAAATTCATTCTTTATCACTTCCTTACTCAAGGACGAGCAGGAGTTAAGCTTGGGGATGCTTGATAGGTCTCCAAGGCATCTATAATTTTTTACGGTTTCATGCTATTATCTTGTCAAACTTTGGATGTTTTGCATGCCTTTTATTTATTTTCTGGGACTAACTTATTAACTCAGTGCCAAGTGCCAGTTCCTGTTTTTTCCATGTTTTTGACCCCTTTGAGAGGAGATTTTGAAACGGAGTCCAAACGGAAGAAAATCCCCGAAAAGATTTTTTTCTAGAACAGAAGAAGATCGGAGAGCTTGCGGGACAAGCCAGAAGAGCCCCAGGGGCCCCACAAGCCCCCACCCCGCGGCTAGGGGGCGCGCCATCCAGGCTTGTGGGCCACCTGGAGGTCCCCTGACCTAGATCTTGCGCCTATAAATTCCCAAATATTCCCAAAAAAATCAAGAGACGATCGCAATTACTTTTCCGCCGCCGCAAGCTTCTGTCACCGCAAGATTCCATCTGGGGCACGTCCTGGTGCCCTGCCGGAGGGGAGATTCGGACACGGAGGGCTTCTTCATCAACACCATGACCTCTCCGATGATGCGTGAGTAGTTCACCATAGACCTACGGGTCCATAGCTAGTAACTAGATGGCTTCTTCTCTCTCTTGGATCTTCAATACAAAGTTCTCCATGATCTTCATGGAGATCTATCCGATGTAATCTTCTTTTGCGGTGTGTTTGTCGAGATCCGATGAATTTTGGATATATGACCAAATTATCTATGAATCTTATTTGAGTTTCTTCTGATATCTCGTATGCATGATTTCATATCCTTGTAATTCTCTTCGAGTTGTGGGTTTTGTTTGGCCAACTAGATCTATGATTCTTGCAATGGGAGAAGTGCTTGGTTTTGGGTTCATACCGTGCGGTGACCTCACCCAGTGACAGAAGGGATAGAGAGGCACGTATCGTGTTGTTGCCATCAAGGGTAAAAAGATGGGGTTTTCATCATTGGTTTGAGATTATCCCTCTATATCATGTCATCTTGCTTAAAGCGTTAGTCTGTTCTTCATGGACTCAATACACTAGATGCATGCTGGATAGCGGTCGATGTGTGGAGTAATAGTAGTAGATGTAGAAAGTATCGGTCTACTTGTCTCGGACGTGATGCCTTTACGCTAGATCATTGCCTTAGATATCATCATGACTTTGCGCGGTTCTATCAATTGCTCGACAGTAATTTGTTCACCCACCGTGATATCTGCTATTATGAGAGAAGCCTCTAGTGAACACTATGGCCCCCAGGGTCTACTCCGCACCATATTTTCAGCCTTACACTTTTTTACTTTGTTGCACTTTCTGCCTTCAGATCTCACTTTGCAAACAATCTTGAAGGGATTGACAACCCCTTTGAAGCGTTGGGTGCACGCTTGTTTGTGTTTGCGCAGGTACTTTGGACTTGACGAGGCCCTCCTTGTGGATCGATACCTTGGTTCTCAAACTGAGGGAAATACTTACTGCTCCTGTGCTACATCACCCTTTCCTCTTCAAGGGAAAAACCGACACAAACCAGAGAAGTAACAAGAAGAATTCCTATGCGCCAGGGAAGGACTTTTGTTGCCGCAGCAGTCATCCATAAGGGTTGACGGAGGAAGGGGAATCGTAGAAGCAATGAGCACCAGCTTCCGAGAGAACATCGGAGAGTATCTTCGGAGTCTTCTCAGGAATCAAGCCATTGTTTGGAATTGCGGAGCTCTCCAGGAGGAAGTATTTACGAGAACCTAGAGTTAGAGTTAGCAAAATCTTTAACCCGAAAGAGAAGAGAGATCAGAGCCTAGAGTATAGGAAAGGAGTAAAAGATACTAATACCTCCCGATTGAGATGATGGCCCGTAAGCCACACAACAATGTTAGTAAAAATATCAAGTACTAAACTCAACTTTGGTCAAGGAGTTGGAAAGCGGGCTACCTACAGGCAGTCGGATCTGATACCAACTTGTGACGCCCTCGATTTAATCGTACGCTAATCATACACTCAAATGCGTACGATCAAACTCAAGGACTCATGGAAAGATATCACAACACAACTCTAGACACAAATAAAACAATACAAGCTTCATATTAGAAGCCACGGGACTCGAGGGCTAGAATACAAAAGCTCGATAAACACATGAGTCGGCGGAAGCAACAAGTATCTGAGTACAAACATTAAACATGAGGTGCCTTAGAGAAGGCTAGCATAAAAAATACAATGATCGAACGAGGCGAGGCCTCCTGTCGGTGAATACTCACAACATATGCCATAGGTAGGCTAAAGTCGGTGAGAACCGAAGGGACAAAGGTGGGCGCTGGGAACGAGGTTGGTACACGCATGGGACGCACGATGTACCCAGGTTCAGGGCTCTCCGTAGAGATAATACCCCTAATCCTGCCGGAGTGTTTGATGTATAGGAACAGAGTACAATGTCGCTCCTAGAGCTGTGTTGGGAGGAGGAAGAGGGGAGCAGCCGGCTCGTCTCTACCTCTCTCTTTGTGGTTGGTGAATGTGTTGCGTTGAGTGACTGGTGAAAGATCGCCCCCCTTACACGGAGGGCGACCGGGGGGTTTTATAGACGAACCCGTCGGCCTACAATATGGATAAAGGGTACAAGTCTGGGACCCGGTTGGCAGCTTCGTCGGCTGGCCAGGGGCCCACAAAGGTCTTGTCTTGTCGATGGGGGGCCCGCCGGCTGCATGGTCTCGATTGCCTATGGGACCCGTCGGATGGCCAATGAGGCTCTCACGTAAGGTTGACGCTGAGCACGCGAGCGTCGCCCCGCGAGATTCTTCATGGGCAGGTAGTACGACTGCCTCCACTGTTCCCCACGCCGAGTGCAGTAATGGAGTGGGAGTGTGACGGTCCGACACTATGCTAGGTGATGGATCAGAGCCGAGGTAGGTCAGCGGCGTGGCCGCCGACGCTCGTACCTGCCGGGCGCCCTGATCCAGTACCTTTGCTGACGCGTAGCTACCTTTAATCGTGAGGTCTCTTACTGACCTACGATCTGATGTGACTTGTGATCCTCGGCCGGCTAGCCTGCTTGGCGAGTCGGCTTAAGTGTGGCCGCCTCCTCCCCAGTCTGGCTGGCGGGATCAGGCCGGCTCCGAAGAGGAGGCCGCCTGAATTCTAGCCGGTAGGGGTTGCCTCGCCGGCCAGAAAGGTGGCCGCCTCGTCCTCTAGCCGGCAGGTGATGCCTAGCCGTCCAGAAGACTTGGGCCTTGGGAATCTTCATACGTCCATGTCCATTGGGCCGGAAATGAAGGAATATGCTTGATGAGCCTACCCCAGGGTTATCCCCCCGATAGTAGTCCCCGAAGCTGGCGAGGTCTACCGCCTGCGGGCAGGCGGCCTCACCGGCTTGTTGATTTGTCTTGATATTTTGACCGCTATTCGCGGGAAGGACGCCGGCTTCGAAACCGGGTGGCTTCGAAGCGACGCCTCGGTCTAGTCGTAACTTGTTCGGAGAACGCCACGTGCCGGGCCCCGCCTGGCGTAATGATGGCGATTACTGCTGACGGGACCGGACCAGGGCCGTGGGTCCCGCCACGACGCCCCCTCGGCCTCCGCGCGGGAGATCCTGTGCGGATTTACTCCGCGGCGGTTGGGCTTAGGGAAGCGTTACCGCCCGTAATACACGGGATTATTAGGGCCCGGTGCGCACCGGATCCCCTCCCCACGATGCTTCATGGGGGTTTAAATGGGACGCGAAGGTTCGGAGGAAGCCATTCGCCCCCTCTTCTCGCCCTGCATCCGCGCTCTCTTCCTCCTTGTGTCCTGAGAAGAAGAGATCGCACCCTTCATCTTCTTTATCTTCGCCGTCGCGACATCGCCGACTACTTCGAGCTCTCGCCACCCGCATCCATGGTCGGCGGTTCTTCCTCGAAGAAGTCGTCGGCGCAGAAGGCATCCTTGCAGGGATCCTGGTTGGGCAGTGACATCGACGAGGGGCACATCGAGGTGCTTCGTCACCATCGACTGTTGCCCCCGGCCTCCCAAGTGTTGGTGCGCCTCCCCAGCTCCGAGACTGCTCCCGCACCCGCCACGGGAGAGGTCGTGGTCTTCGTCGAGCACTTCTACCGGGGCTTCGGGCTCCCGGCTAGCTCCTTCTTCGCCGAATGGCTCCATTTCTTTGACCTGCAGCCGCATCATCTGGTGCCGAACGCCATACTGCAGCTGGCCGCCTTCGTGGTCCTGTGCGAGGGCTTCGTGGGGATCGAGCCTCGCGTCGATCTGTGGCGCAACCTATTCTTCTTCAAGCAGCAATCCATCGCCATGGAGAAATCCGAGGTGGATAAGCTCAAGGGGCCGCGCCCCATGACGCCGTGCGGGGCCGCGTTGGTGCATCATTGCGTGAAGTCTGGCTTCCCCCAGATGCCTCTGCAAGAATCCATCAAGCATTGGCAGAAGGATTTCTTCTACGTGAAGAGCGCCGACCCGGCCTAGGACGCCCTCAACATGCCCCCGTTCGCCATCGCTCCCCCGACACAACGAAACTGGGATGCGAAGACTCCCAGGCCGCATCCTGAGGTGGTGCTTATCTGTGCCCACCTCGACATCTTCGAGAAGAGCGGCCTCCTCGACCGCGACCTTCTCGCCACCATGGTGGTCCGCCGGATTCTGCCTCTGCAGAGGCGGCCGCATCTGGTCTGCCAGATGAGCGGCCGGCTTGATCCATGCCGGCTATCCACCAAGAGGTTCACCCCAGATGTGGAGGTGTCCGACACCTCCGAGATTGAGGACGAGGGCGCGATGGAACCCCGCTCAGACGCCTCCGCCGGCTCGAAGGATCCCCTGGAGTCGGAAGGGACCGAGCCGTCTGGTGAGTATACGCGGCCCACCGTAGCAGACTGTACGGACGACGACGAGGTAGCCTCATTCCGTTCTGGTGCAGCCTTCGAGGAAGACTCTGATAAGGTGGAGGAGGTCACCAGCCCACCACTGACGCGTGGCCGGCGTCAAGGTGGCGGAGCGACCGCTGCTGATGAGGCAGCCGGGAAGAAGGGCAAGGGTGCCACAGCTTCCCGGCCGGCCTCTAAGCGGTCAGTGCCAGGTCCTCCAGTCGGGCAGCAAGCAGGCGGCGCCAAGAGGCGCCATGGTGGTGGCCGGAGGCAGGTCCCCGTAGTAGCGGGGTACGGTTTCCTCCTCGTTTCCTTTGTCCATCTTGGGATGAGCTTTGTTCCTTAGTAGCTTTGCTTGATAGGGAGGCGGAGGATGCGGATGAAGACACCGCCTCCGCAGCCGAGCGGGCTGGCTGGGCAGCAGCTGATGCTGCCCAGAGGGAGCTTGAGATAGACTCCAAGCGCTGGTGGGACACGGCTGCGGGGAAGGCCGCCGTGGGTCAGCCTCGCCCCAGCCGGGTCGAGAGGCCGGTGGAGAAGTGTGCGAAGGCTAGACATGACCCCCTCCGCACATTCCCGTGCGGAGGAGCCAGCTAGCGAGGCCGCCTCCAGGCCGGCCCCAAGGACCGAGGGGGCCCAGCCATCTGAACCGGCAGCCTCGGCGCAGGTGGACCTGGAGACGATCCCTGACTCTCCCAGGGCCAAGGCGACCCCCGACGCGCCGGAGCTGGACTTGGCAGCGCCGGACACGGCCCCTGACGCCCCAGGGGCGACCATGGATGCACCGGACGCGGCCCATCCGCCTCCTGTGGAGGAGGTAGAGCCGGTCGGGACGGCGCCCGAGCCGGCTGTCGAGCCGGCACCCGGAGCCGGTGCCATCGTCGTTCCTCAGCACGACCCTGTTGTGCCAGGAGCCGAGGGCCGGGCTGGGAGCCGGCCTATGAGGACATGGCGGGCGGCGAACTTGGCCCGCCTGCGACTGCCTGTTGGCACCGTTCTTTCCGGCGTACCGGAGCTGGTGACGATGTTTTCCAGCAGCCGGTTGAAGGTGGAGCAGTTGGCCCGCGTGGTATGCAGCGACATGGAGCGCCTGGAAGCCTGCACCCAGGTAGGCATTGCCTTCTTTGGTTTTTTGTACTTTTTTCTCTTCTCTTGGCGTTAGTGGGGGCGCGACAGCGCACCCACTGGGTTTAGCCCCCGAGAATCGGGCGGGTTGATTGCCGACCGGTCCGAATCTCTTGGAGTCCTTTTTCCCTGCATAGTTTTCTTCAGTGGGGGCACGCTAGCGCACCCACTTGGTGTAGCCCCCGAGAATCGGGCTGATTAGGTTTTTAACCAGGTCGAATCTTAATCATGTTCCCTTTTTCTCTCTTTTGGCACGCACTTTATGATGCTCAGGTACAGGCATACAACGAGCTACGGACCCAGCACCTGGGGGCCGATAGCCGGATTGCCGAGCTTGAAGCCTGGCTAGGCGAGGTCGCCGCGGAGCGTGACGCCCTGCGCAACGCCGGCGGCCGGCTCCAAGAGCGGCTGGACCTTCTTCAGGCGGAGAAGAAGGAGCTCGAGGCGGTCGGCCGGGTCGAGTTGGAGCGGCTGCAGGCCACGCTGCAGGAGAAGGAGGCCTCCTACTCTGCCGACGTGGACCGCCTCGCGTCGCTTCACCTCAAGGAGGTGGACCTCAAGGACGGCACCTTGAGGGAGAAGGATGAGGCCCTTGTCCGGAAGAAGACGCAGCTGGCCAAGGCTCTGGAGTCTGCGGCAACCCTCCAGGAGGAAGTTGCCCGCCTTACTCATGCGAGTAAGGTGCGGGAGCGCGAGGTCCTCGAGGTCTCTCATGAGACCGACGGCGCCTTCCATCGTGGGTCTCTCTTCCTTGTCTTATGTTTGGTCTTTTTGTCGTCTCCTCCTTTTGTTGTGCTCTTACGTCCTGGTTGTCGTCACTCCAGGTCTCTTCCCCGAGACCCAGATCGCGGCCAACACCGCCGTCGAGGTGTGCCGTGAGGAGCGCCGTGCGGCCAGGCAGGTGGTAGATACTACCTCCGGCTGGAGCGTGGAGGAGATCGGGGTGGGCCTTCGGGCCCGCCTGCGCGCCCTGGGCGAGTCTGTGGCTCAACTTCAGGTCGCAGGCTTGTCGATGGTGGCGGCCTTGTGGCCGGAAGGCGTGGAGCCGGCTTCCATGAGTCGGCTCGCCCGATGGCTTGTAGTGGGTGGAGAGCGCCTGGATACCTGGCGTCCTCTGTCGTGCGGTCTGGGGCTTATATGGCCCTACACTTGGCCAAGTCATGGTATCGGAACCTGAACTTGGGCAAGTTGGCTGCCCAGCGCGATGGCTCAGAGGCGGAGCTGCAAGGCATGAAGGAGGAGCTCCGTGTGAGAGCCAGCGTCGTCGCCGAGTACGTAGCCTGGGACGACTTTGTTTTGGAGCGGGGTGAAGATGGCGGTGTGATCGCTGAAGATCTGCATCGCCTTCAGCTCTATGACGCCGACGGCAGCTCCGACGAAGCGGTCCGGGCTACGGAATCTGCTGCCGCCTCCAGCGGTGCGGCGTACGCCGACTCTGGTGTTGACAGAGCCGGCGGCCTCGGCGAGGGAGACGGCACAACCACCTCGGGAGCAGCCGGAGGCGGTGATGCTACCACATCAGGAGCAGCGGCCGACACGACCAATGAGGCCGCAGTCCCATAACCGGTGTCCTTTTGTGTTTTGTTCTACCCCCGGAGGGATGTAATGAACGTGGGCCATTGGCCAATGCTTTTGTGAATGTATATATTCAGCATTATATTCGTATGCCAAGCGTGTTGGAACACGCCGGTCGTGCTGCATCGCACCAGTTCGCGATTGATGATGGCATAGGCGGAGGACCTGCGCTGGATCTGTCTCGCCTCTGCCTCGTTCTAAGGAAGTTCGCCGCGAAGAAGGAAGGCCAGAATGGCTTGAGCCCATGATGGAGCCGATACAGGGGTCGCCTCTGCTTCATCTTGACTGTTGGAGGCTTCTGCAGCCCCCGAACTTGCTGGTGTCTCTGGTGCTATTACTGCAGCCGGCTCACCGCCTACCTCCATGACGTCCACCCACTGGGAGGATTCGAGCCCGGACAGAGCCGGGGTTGTTGTTGTAGCTGGTGCCGCCATTGGAGTCGGTTGGACTAATGGAGCCGGTATAGGATCCGCAGCCGGCGTAGTTGGTGGAGCCGACGACGCTTGCACCGTGGATTCAGTCGGTGCCGTATTTGGAGCCGGTGCCGCCAGCGCAGCCGGCGTGGGGTCCACAGCCGGCGTAACTGGCGGAGCCGACGGCGCTTGTATCGTAGAGTCGGCCGGTACAAAGACTGATGCCGACTCGGGAGATGGCTTGATAGACGGCTTATGGAGTTGCTCGAGGGAGACGCCGACTAGAATGGCCTGTGTCGTGGAGCCGATCTTCGCCAGTGTATCGGCCGCCTCATTTTCCGCCCTCGGAATGTGGTGGAACTCACAACCCTCGAAAGGGCCGCTGAGCTGCTGGATGAGGAAGCGGTAGCTCGCCATGTTGGCGTCCCTGGCGTCCCATTCGCCAGAGACCTGCTGCACCACCAAGTCTGAATCGCCGAAGCATATGAGCCGCCAGATGCCGATCTCCTTGGCAAGCCGGAGGCCATGAGCCAGTGCTTCGTACTCGGCGACGTTGTTGGAGGCGGCGAAATGGATATGGAGAGCGTACTTGAGTTGGTCCCCTTTTGGAGACGTCAAGATGATGCCGGCTCCCAGCCCTGTCCGCATCTTCGAGCCGTCGAAGTGCATCCGCCAATGCGTGGAGTCTGGAGGCGGTGGCTCGAACTGGGTCTCGGCCCAATCGACTAAGAAGTCAGCCACCACCTGTGATTTGATGGCGGTGCGAGGCTCGTACCGAATATCATGGTCCGCCATGGCGATGGACCATTTGACAATTCTGCCCGTGGCATCACGGTTACCCATGATCTCTGAAAGCGGAGCAGTGCTCACCACAGTGATGGCATGCTCTTGGAAGTATTGCTTCAATTTCTTTGCAGCAAGGTAAACACCATAACACATTTTCTGATAATGAGGGTAGTTCTGCTTAGAGGCGGACAAGACCTCGCTAAGGTAGTAGACAGGGTGTTGCACTGGCAGGGCCTTGCCTTCCTCTTTATGCTGAACTACCAATACTATGCTGACCACGCGAGTGGTCGCCGCGATGCATATGAGTATGGGTTCCCTTTCAGACGGGGCTGCCAAGATTGGCAGGCTCGAGATTACCCGCTTGAGGTCGTGGAAGGCTTCGCCCGCCTGGTTGTTCCACTCGAACTTTGTCGTCTTCTTCATGAGCTGGTAGAGTAGAAGGGCCTTCTCGCCAAGCCGGCTGACGAACCGGCTGAGGGATGCCAAGCAGCCGGCGACCTTTTGGACGTCAAGGATTCGAGCCTGCCGCACCATGCGCTCGCTGGTGCTGATCTTCTCAGGGTTCGCTTCGATGCCGCACGCGGATATGAAGAACCCCAAGAATTTGCCGCCTGGGACCCCGAAGATGCACTTCTCAGGGTTGAGTCGGATCTTGTATTCGTGCAGATTAGCGAACGTCTCCCGTAGGTCGTCGAGGAGGCTGAAGTGCTGCTTCGTCTTGACGACGATGTCATCCACATAGACGTGGATGTTTCTGCCAATCTATGGCAGTAGGCACTGCTGCATGCAGTGTTGCAATGTCGCACCTGCGTTCTTCAGACCGAACGTCATGGTGGTGTAGCAGTAGGCCCCGAAGGGCGTGATGAAGGAGGTCTTCGGGCGATCAGCTGGATCCAGCTTGATTTGATGGTAGCCTGAATAAGCATCCAGAAATGACAGCAGTTCGCAACCTGCAGTGGAGTCGATCACTTGATCTATCCTAGGCAACACGAAAGGGTCTTTCGGACAGGCCTTATTCAGGCTAGTGTAGTCGATACACATTCGCCATGTGTTGTTCTTCTTCAGCACCAGGACTGGGTTAGCCAGCCAGTCCGGGTGGAAAACCTCCATGATGAAGCCAGCTGCGAGGAGCCGGGTGATTTCTTCTCCGATCGTGCGCCGCTTCCCCTCGGCGAAGCAGCATAGGGGTTGTTTTACCGGCTTCGCATCTGGTCGTACGTGAAGTTTGTGCTCGGCGTACTTCCTCGGAACACCCGGCATGTCCTTGGGGGACCATGCAAAGATGTCCCGATTCTCACGGAGGAAGTCGACGAGCTCGCCTTCCTATTTGGGGTTGAGGCCAGCCCCGACGGTGACGCACTGCTTCGGGTTGGCAGGGTCGAGTGGGACCTGCTCGGTCTCTTTAGCCGGCTTGACAGAGCCCTCGCCGGCCGATTGGGACGGAGGAGAAGGAATCGCCGGTTGGTCGGTAGCCTAGGCCACGAGACGGTCGATCTGCCGCTTCTCCTTAGCAATCACCGAGGCGTCAGCGAGCCAGCTGCTATCTTGGGCACACTCAAGCGACTTCTTGTAGTCGCCAACAACAGTGATAATGCCCTTGGGACCCGGCATCTTCATCTTTAGGTAGTCGTAATGCGGAATAGCCATGAACTTGGCCAGAGCCGGTCTTCCCAGCAGCGCGTGATACGGGCTACTGAGGTCCACTACCTCGAACCATATGGACTCTCGGCGGAAGTGGGCTTTGTTGCCGAAGAGGACGTCCAGCTGGATCTTGCCGATGGGCGAGCAGGACTGCCCATGCACGATGCCATGGAAGACAGTGCTGGTTGGCAGGACGTCCGTCTCCTTGAGCCCGAGCTTGAGGAGAGTGTCGAGGTAGAGGATGTTGATGCTGCTGCCGCCATCGACTAGCACCCGGGAGAATCGGTAGGTGAGCCTTTTGGAAGCGAAGGTGGGGTCGAGGACGAGTGCGTATGATCTCGGGTTGGGCATCACCGCAGGATGGTCCACCCGGCTCCATGTGATTTGTTTGTCAGACCAATGCATGTACTGGGGAACCGGGGGGACAGTGGCGTTTACCTCGCGTTGCCTCTGGCGCAGGCTGTCCTTGTCGTCGCCTTCGCTGGTGAAGATGACGAACGCTCCGTATTGATGAGGATAGTCGTCTGGGTGATGACCGTCATCGCGAGGCGTCGGTGGCAGAGGCGGAGCGTGGTTGGGAGCCGGTGCACGAGGTGCCACCTGTGCACCCGAAAGAGCCGGCAGGCCATCCCCTTGCGACAGCCGGCGCGCAAAGCTGCACTGTCGAAGGGTATGGGAAGACGGCTGCGCCCCAGAATGTATCTTGCAGGGGGCGTCGAGCAGCTGCTCGAAGGACTGCTTGGGAAGCCAGTTGGGTTGCTCCGGTTGAGACGCTTTCGTGGAGGGCCGGCTTGAGGAGCCGACGCCTCGCCCTCCACATTGGCCACCAACTTGTTGTTGGAGCGGGGATCCATCTGATCCGCCTTGCGCTTGTAGTTGTTCTCGCCGCCTCGGTTGTCCCCAGCCGGCTTGGGAGTAGCCGGCTTAGGCACAACCTTGTCGGAGGCGATCACCTTGATGCGCATTGCGGAGTCGGCCGTGGCGTACTTGTCCGCCTTGGCCATGAGCGCCGCCAAAGAGGTGGGCTCGGTGCACATGAGCTTGTGCTTGAGGAGGGTGCCGTCTCGGCAACCGTCAATGAAGTACTGGATGGCTTGTACCTCATGCACCCCCTCGCAGGAGTTGTAGAGCTCAGTCCATCGGGTGACGTAGTCGCGAAGGGGTTCGTCGGTCTTCTGGACGCACATAGCCAGCTCGCGGGGCTGACCAGGGCGCTTGTAGGTGCCGGTGAAGTTGCGGAAGAATGCCTCCTCGAAGTCCACCCAGGAGTTGACACTGCCGGCCGGGAGGCTGTTAAGCCAAGTCCGGGCCGAGCCGGCCAACATGAGTGGCACGTAGCGAACTGCTACGCGCTTGTTGCCCCTGGCGATGCCTACGGCCGTGGTGTAATCAATCAGCCAGTCTTCTGGCTTGGCCGTGCCATTGTATTTCGGCGTATCCCGAGGTAGGGTGAAGCCTCGGGGGAACGGCTCCCCTATGATCCGGGGGCCGAAGCATGCCGGACCGACGGGTCCGTCTTCCTCTAGGAGGGCTGACTGGGCCAGGACGATGAGACGCCGGCGAGCGTCTCGCTCATCCTGGGTGGCGTGGGCGCCAGCCCCGGTGGCGAGAGGGGAGGCGCCTCGTGAGCGAGAGACGTGAGTTCTTCGCGGGGGAAGAACCTCACACTCCGAATCGCGGTCATCGCCTCCGTGACGCAAGCCCGAAGTGTGCTTGCTCTGGCGCTGAGAGCGTCGGTCTTGGCTTCCCTCGCCCCTCTGGCCGGAAGGGCGATGCGAGGAAGATCCTTCTGCATGGTGCTGGCCACTAGGGTTGCGGTGTGCCCCCGAGTTTGGTCCCGGGGACTCCGATTGAGCCTGACCGGGGTCAAGCCGAACGTGTTGCTGGTTGGCGGCGTCAAGGAGATCCTTGACACGCTTCTCCTGGAAGGCGCGCTCCTCGCCTTCCAGGCTTGCCATCTCCTCCATGGCTGCCTGCGCCGCTCGCATGTTGGCCGCAGGAGTCTCGTAGGTGGGCAGATCACCGCCTAGAACCTCGACGATGAACCGGCCGCGGTTGCGGACCGATCCAAGCCAGCTAGGGGCCTCGAAAATCGTAGTGAGACCGTATGCGGAGTTATACTCGCGTTGCGTAGCCTCCAACCAACGTTTCTCCGAAGCTACGGCGATGCCCTCCTCCAAGATACGCTTGTGAGCCTCCTCCAGCGAGGCCCGAGCGTCAGCAGGGTCAGCGGAAGTGGTGAAAGGTGTCTTCAGGCCGGTGATGGCATCCCGAAGAGTATCAGCGGTGGCCGCAGCGGGCTCGCCAGCGCCTACGGAGGCCTTGCCGGGAGCCGTGCTGGTGCCCGCGCCGATAACCATCACCTCCACGGTGTTGGAGACGGCATCAATGTGGTATGGGGTGAAGAACCCCACCGACGGCAGAGGGCCGTCGAAGATGAGGACGTTGCTGGGATAAACGTCGTGGGCAGGCATCTCAGTGATAGAGAGCGTGCTGAAGCTGGCGCAGAGCGCCTCAACGTCGAACTCCTCGCAGAAGTAGCGCGGGCCGTCGTTGAGACGAAGGTCGCTGAAGAGAACGTTGAGGTTCTCCATAGTAGCGACGACGATGCTAGGGAGCGCCTCATCATCAGAATCTTCGTCCGAATCCGCATGGCGGACGGGGACGTCGATCATCATGGGTGTCGCCTCGTCGAAAGCGGACTCCACAGGCATGCAAACTGATCCGGACGCGATGCATCCGGTGGTGTAGGTGTGGGCCCCCGCCCAGCGCGTAAAGCTAGCCGACGCCGCGATCGGCCCCATGGTGGGCGCCAAATGTCGGTGAATACTCACAACATATGCCATAGGTAGGATAAAGTCGGTGAGAACCGAAGGGACAAAGGTGGGCGCTGGGAGCAAGGTTGGTACACGCATGGGACACACGATGTACCCAGGTTCAGGGCTCTCCATAGAGATAATACCCCTAATCTTGCCGGAGTGTTTGATGTATAGGAACAGAGTACAATGTCGCTCCTGGAGCTGTGTTGGGAGGAGGAAGAGGGGAGCAGCCGGCTCATCTCTACCTCTCTCTCTGTGGTTGGTGAATGTGTTGCGTTGAGTGACTGGTGAAAGATCGGCCCCCTTGCACGGAGGGCGATCGGGGGGTTTTATAGACGAACCCGCCGGCCTACAATATGGATAAAGGGTACAAGTGTCGGACCCGGCTGGCAGCTTCGCTAGCTGGCCAGGGGGCCACAAAGGTCTTGTCTTATCGATGGGGGGCCCGCCGGCTCCATGGTCTTGATTGCCTATGGGACCCGCCGGCTGGCCAATGAGGCTCTTGCGTAAGGTTGACGCTGAGCACGTGAGCCTCGCCCCGCGAGATTCTTCATGGGCAGGTAGTACGACCGCCTTCACTGTTCCCCACGCCGAGTGCAGTAATGGAGTGGGAGTGTGACGGTCCGACACTATGCTAGGTGGTGGATCAGAGCCGGGGTAGGTCAGCGGCGTGGCTGCCGACGCTCGTACCTGCCGGGCGTCCTGATCCAGTACCTTTGCTGACGCATAGCTACCTTTAATCATGAGGTCTCTTCCTGACCTACGATCTGATGTGACTTGTGATCCTCGGTCGGCTAGCCTACTTGGCCAGCCGGCTTAAGTGTGGTCGCCTCCTCCCTAGTCCGTCTGGCGGGATCAGGCCGGCTTTGAAGAGGTGGTCGCCTGAATTCTAGCCGGCAGGGGTTGCCTGGCCGGCCAGAAAGGTGGCCGCCTCATCCTCTAGCCGGCAGGTGATGCCTAGCCGGCCAGAAGACTTGGGCCTTGGGAATCTTCATACGTCCATGTCCATTGGGCCGGAAATGAAGGAATAGGCTTGATGAGCCTACCCCGGGGTTATCCCCCCGATACCTCCTGCCTGGGAACCTCCTAAACTACTCCTGGTCTTCAGTGGCCTCCACGTAGTAGTAGGCACCGTCGGGGTAGCAGTCGTCGTCGGCAGAAAACTCCATCTCCTGGGTTGCAGCATCTGGTTGCATCAACTGATCAAGGGGACAAAGGGGGAGCAAAGCAACGGTGAGTACTCATCCAAAGTACTCGCAAGACTGACATGAGAAATATGCTAAGTATGCATCAGTTTCAAAGGAAGGGGGTTTATATGAGGACTGACTGCAGCAATGCGGGAAAGAGAGGAAAAGCCTAGTCTTATTGAAGACTAGCATCTTCACGGGTCTTGCAGCAATAGACGAGAGTAGAACAGGTAGCACGACTCCGAGTACCCATAACTTCTCCCGCGTAGCCGGTTAGTGTGAAAAGGTCTCCGACCAACCCAGATCAAATACCCAAATACATTAACATTTTAATTAACTCATCGACACATCCACGCGGGAATCCACCCGCCTAACATTTATTCATCAATGTTCCCAGTAACATGGTCAAGTAACTGTCCGGTTGTAACATCAAGGGGATCCAAGGTATCACCCTCGTTGGATCCCAAATGATGTAACCGTCAAGGTGGACTTAGAGGAATCACCCTCGAGGGTCTCACACTTGAGGGGTTGCACGACAGAGTCATCGTCGGGAGTGGTGAAGGAGGAATCACCCTCGATAACCATGGCCGACTAGTTGCAGTACAAATATATCATTATGAGTACTTTGTGAGGTGTCACCCTTGGTACCCGATAGTAGCTCTGCAGCGCCGTACAACTAAGGGGGTGTAAGTGCTGTGTCGGGTCTTGCCTCGTCGATCAGGGATCGAGACTCGATAATAAAGCGGGCAACTGGACTAAGGGGTCAGAGGGGAAGACTGCTCCACCTATACTAAGCGGTTTAAAGGTGTGATACTGAAAGTAGCAGTTCATCAGAAATAGGCTATGCATCCGATATAGGAACTAACTAAAAAAGTAGCAAAATTCTAATGCAAGCATGAGGGAGAAAGAAATGGGCGATATATGAATGATCAAGGGGGGTTTGCTTGACTTGTTGCTCTGCGGCAAAGGGTTGGTCGTCGGGAGGGTAGATGTACCCGACAGCAACGTCACTCTCGAGGTCTACCGATAAGAAGAGTGGGGAGAAACAATAAATAACAACAATAGGTGTAACACTAAGCATGACATGGAAATATGCACGTCTAGGCATGAGCTAACGCAGAAACATCCGTCATAGACAAGTCGGGAAAATATCGGATGATAATTCCCGGGTGTGTGGCTACTAGAGGTCATATAAAAACGATGAAAAAGTTCCACGTTTGCTATGCTAGAGACGCGTGACAGACGAATGGACCGCGCATCCGGGTTCGTTTCGTTCTACTTATCAACTTTCATGTTTAAAATATTTTCATCTGAGCTATGGATTATTTTATATTAATTTTTAAAGTTTTATTAATATTTAGGTATTAACGTATTTAATTATATTAGATAATTAAATATGACAACGGTGGTGATGTCAGCATGACATCATCAGTCAACAGGGGTTGACTGGTCAATATGACGAGTGCGTCCCATGTGTCATAGGCACAATTATTATTAGGATTAAATAATTATTTAATCAAACTAATTAGTGGGGTGGGACCCAGGTGTCATACACTCCTTAGGATATTTCATTTATCTTAGTTAACACACTTAGCTAACAGTTTTAATTAATTAACTTACCTAATCTTTAAACATTTCAATTAACTAAATACTTATTTATCTATATTATTATCATTATTAAATCCTAATTATTCCAAAAAGTTACTGCTTAACTAAATAATTAATCCAATTAAATAATTTATTAATATTAAATATTTATAAAATTATTTTTATTTTTATTTATGTATGCTTTTATGAAGGGCCCGTCTGTCATTTGGTAGGAGTTGTAGGGCCCATACGTCATTGGAACAACGAGACCTACATACTCTATGCTACACGTACACACACAATTTTTCTCATACACACTTTTTTTACATACATGTATATATACATTTATACATTATATACATCTACCCAACATACTCATATACACATATTCACATGCATTTACACATACATATATATCCATACGTGCATGTGAACAATCATGGGTATTCCCTTAGCACGCAGGGGGATACAAATGCAACCGGAGGGGCGAGGAAGGAAGGGGGGCCTCACCCTTTGTGTAGAGGAGGCAGCGGGCGCGGGGAGGCCCCGTGAGGCCGGTGTTGGTGTGGGGAAGCTCCGGTGGGGAGGGACGGTGGGGAGGCGGCGGATCCGGTGCAGGCCGGCGCGGGGCGGCTTGGGGCAGGGCGGTGCGGCGTCGGGGAGGCGCCTGCGACAGTGAGGAGCTCCGGCATGGCTCCGGTTTGGAGAGGGGGCGAGGAGGCCCGTGGGAGGCGGAGGCGAGGTGGTGCGAACGGTGGTGTGTTTCTGGCGCGGGGCCGGAGGAGGAGGGGCCGCCGGAGGTCGGGCCAGAGCGTGGCGCCCGTCGATGGGGTAAAGGGCTCGGCCAGAGGTTGGGTTCTGTGAGGGCTTCGGTCGGCTCGTGGAGGGCGACCGGGGTGGGGAGAGGTGGTGGCCGGCCGGGTTGGTGGAGAGGCCGGTCGGTGGTGGATCCGGTGGTGGAGAGGGAACCGACGAGCGAGAGGGTGCCGAAGACGAGGAAGCCGGCGGAGGCTGGCTCGAGCGAGAGAGCCTGCGATGTGGCGAGGCCTCGGTGGGAGTGGGCGATGGGGAGGGAGGCGAGCGTTCGTGGGGGAAGAGAGCGACGGCCTAGCGAGGGGAGGGACGCTAGCAGTGAGCCCCTCGTGGCTGGGAGGCTTTCTGGCAGCGGGTTTAGGGAGTGGGGTGTTGGGCTAGGGTTCGTGGGGTTAAATACCCCACGGAGTAGTTGGGCCGGCTGGGTGGCTCTATGTGGGCCGGTTGGGGCCGACCCAATGAGGTGGGAGGGTTTTTTTGTTTTTTCTTTTCTTTATATTTTTTGTATTTTTTATATATAATTTATTTTATTTTTTATAGATTTTGTTTTATTTATTTAGAGGCTCTAAAGTTCTTTCAAAAATGTCCGCTTCAACTTTTTAAAATCTTAGAGAATATTTACAACCCATCCAACATTTTTATTTTCAGTTTCGCAAAACTTTTGAAATCCACTTTTCAAACGAATTAAATTTGTAATGAAAATGAATGGGGTTTGAACCAACGCCGGTTTAACAACAGTAATCATGATGACATGTCAACATTAGTGTGGGATTATTATAGTTTAATTACATGTATTACTGTAGCAAAAGTTGAGGATGTCACAACAGGGACCTCACGTGTATATATATATATATATATATATATATATATATATATATATATATATATATATATATATATATATGCGTGTCAGGGTGAAGAGACGTGGATTGGACCCACATCCAAGTCGGTTACAGTCCACGATTCAACGTCTCAGATCGTGGCGTGTCTGTTAGCGGCGCGACGAGGCGTGGGGAGGCGAGCGAGAAGGAGGAGTGAACGTGTAGGTCTCCTCTTTTCATGCTCGTACAAGTGCTAGAAGAACTCACCTTATAAGGAGGTGTAGTTTTCTCACAACTAGGGGTATGAGGTTAAAATTTAATTCCACTCACACCACACACATCAAGAAAATGGGCCAAGTAAATTTTATATTTTACTTGGGCTTTGGGCCATAGGCCTACTAGCAAAAATCCAACACATTAACCCTAGGAGCACCTTTGAGGGACTGGAACGGCATATCATTTTGAACTGACGAAGTCATTACACGCACCTCCTAGTCGACAGGAATATCATTCTCCCACTAAATGAACATCGTCGGAAAATCTAAAATGAATCCAGCAAAATGTGAACATCAACATGTCTAAGACTTGAACCATGATGTTCCGGTTTCATCATAAGAAACCTAACTACGTGATGTGAGCTAGTTCAGTTCACTAATTCCTATCTAGGCGGCTACGCAATTAAAGTGCAGCAATTCTTTCGCTGGTACTCCCTCCTATCCTTTTTACTCCGCATATTAGATTTTGGTCAAGTCAAATTTTATAAAATTTGATTAAATTTATATTAAAAAGTACTAATATCTACAATATCAAATATATACAATATGAAACTACATTTCGTAAAGAATTCAACAGTATTGATTTGCCATGATGAATGTTGATAAATGTTTTTATAAGTTTGGTCAAAGTAGAGATACTTTAACTTCACACAAACTTATATGCAGACTAAAAAGGACGGGAGGGAGTACCTAAAAAAAATCTTTCTTATTGGAATGGTCCCCTGGATGGTCTAGGTGCAAAATACAGGAAGTTCATGATTAAGCAAAACGAACAACCTCATTTTGTTTGTCGGGGAAATATTATGAAAACAACATTCGATGAAAACCGATGGAAACCACGCGAAAATAATGTTTTGAAGTTTGGAAAAAAAAATCTCAACAAAATACGGGATATAAAGAGAGTGATGTTTTATTGCCTTGCAAAATAAGTTCAGACACATTAAGAGATATGAGCTATAAAAAGGAAAATCGGCATTGAATAGTGTCAAAGAGTAACTTCACTAATCATGGTTGATTTTTTTTTCATCTCACATCCCTTAATGTGTTTAAACTTAAAATTTTAACAATGGAACATCGTCATCTTAACGTCCATGTTTCTTTCAGAATTTTTTAAAACTTTCAAATATAGTTTTCATATGATATTCTTTCTTGATTGATGTAGTATAAGTTTCATTCCTTTTTTTTTTTTGCATGGTCCCTCTGTGTTTTTGGACCGTTGAAAAAGCAAAGCTTGCATGGCAAGCTACTACATTGGTATCAAAATATCATATGTTTTTAGGCTAATATACTATTCCCTGCGTAAAGAAATATAAACGCATTAGATAACTACTTTATTGATTTAGACGTTTTTATATTTGTTTTTTTCAGAAAGAATGCGTTTTTAGGCTAAAGTAGCCTACATATACATTTTATAGATCAAAACAAGACAAGGGAAACCATAACGCTGTGCGGAAACTCAATTTCTCGGTGTCCGTGAATATCTAGCACGTCGGCCTGACCTGCTACTGTAAACAAGAAAGCAGAGAGAAACCTGAAATGCGACCACAAGTACGAGATATCTTTTCGGAATATCTGGTGATGTCGCTTGCATGTTTCAGTCTTCTACTAGCATGCATAGGAAAGGCCGGACGCAAGGACGTACTACTACTAGTCTCGTACTGCGCAGACTTCCCCAAAAGGAACAGATGCAAAGGCTGAAGAAAGGGAAACTGCCACCGTGGTGTTTTCTCTGGATTTTTCGTGATTTTTTAAGCTCTGTGTTATTTTTAAGTTTAAAAATAGGCGGCTGCTATAAATCATGAATGATTTTCTTAAAAAATAATCTGTCCGTTCAACTGTTGGGATTGTTGGATCAAAACAGCTAGCAGCAAGAGAAACAACTTCAAGCAGCGTCGTTGCAGCCCCGCACGAAGCTTCACTGCAGCACTGACGGAGACCGGTGAGCACCATTGCAACCCGACGGAGCTCCAACGCAATACCGATGCTCCGGCGTAGCTCCATTGCAACTTCGTCCGAGCTGCATTGCAGCCCTGGCGGAGCTTCAACGCAACAACGACGCTCCGGCGAAGCTCCATTGCAACTCTGGACGAGCTCCATTGCAGACCCGACAAAGCTCTAACAGTTCCGGCGAAGTTCCGTTGGGACTCCGACAACGCTTCATTGCAGCCCTGATGAAGCTTCAACAACTCGCGCAGCGCTCCATTGCACCCCCCTCCCCGCGACATCGCTTCATTGCAATGAATGTGCACTTCACTCCAACGTCACACGTAGGCAGTGCCACGAGCGCGTCACGCCGGTGTCGCTTTGCAGCACCATGAGTGTTGCCACTCCGGCGAGGTTCATAATCGGTCGGCCCCCGCAACCTGCCTGCACGACGAGGTCGACCGCAACCTACCTGCTGCAAGGGTTCATCTCACCATTGCAGCGCAGAGGCGCCCACTCGCGGTAGCAATAGCTCTGTCGACCGGAGTCGAAGAAGAAGGCATGGGGTGGTCGCCGTCTATCGACGGGCTCGCATCAGTGGCATCCATGGATGTACTGGATTTGGGGAAGAAAGAATGAGCGGTGTCCGGTGGGGGAAGCAAAACGCTAGAAGATAAGACCAGGCTGGGTCACGTGGAAGGCTGGGTCAGCAGGATGCGTGGTTGGCCAGAGAGGCGACTGATTTTTCCGAAAAAGCATTCGGTTAAATTTAAATGATTTTCTTAAAAATATGCAGAAAACAATACATGCCAATAGTCACTGCGTTAATATGTTAATACAAAAAATAATAAAAATAGTGTCAAAACTGTGTCAAAATGATATAAACATACGATATTTGTGAACAGAACCGAACAATTGGGCTGTCATTTGATCGGGATTCTTCGGGTGCGCGGTAATTTTTCGCTCGATCCGGATTTCACACGTCCAGCCAAGGGATCTTTTCCTTATTTATCTCATTTCGTTCGTTCAAAAATAATACATGACACAAAATTCGATCCCAGGACCAACATTGTGGGGTGCACTGTCTAAAGTCTCAACCACTTGAGCTAGCTTAATTTTACATCTGAATAAGGCTTAGTTTTTTTTTCTACTTTACTACATGTGAGTAAAACAAAGGAAGTGCTAGAAAGATCAGCCGGGTCACAAGCCGTTAGATTTACATCATCGAACGGTCGGACACGCCTCCATTATTGTAACATAGACTTTGTTGCAAAATCATTTCTACAACACACGTCTTGTTACGGAATTATTACTGGAACATAAATCTTGTTGTCGAAATTTTTGCAACAGATGTTTTGTAGCAAAAAAATGCAACTGAGATTTCGTTGCATTTTTTTCCAATTCAGATCTTGTTGCATAAATAATCTGCAAGAGATGTTTTGTTAAAAAATATAAATATGTCGTGGACCATCGCAACATCGCATATGTTTTAGAAATATAGTCTCTGTTTCATAAACATGTTCGACAAAGCATGATGTGTGTGACCTTATTTTGACGCATGTCACATAAAAAAGGTGAAGGACGCATCCGCTAAGATCCGCTGGAGGATGGTAAGCATTTTCCGTAAAATAAACAACAACAATCAGGATCACTGCATTGAAGTTGCGGCGTTACTCTCGCCTTATTTACTGTTCAACATGTCTAAATAAAATATATATATGTACCTTTTTAACTACTTTAGTTTTTGTAAACAGTAAACATTTCATAACTATTTTTTTATTCCCATGAACTTTTGCACCAGGAAAGATCTTATCAATCGATGACTTATGTGTAAATAGTACGGTAATATATGCATCAGAATCTGACACGTATGTACAAATACCACGGTAACTTTAATTCAAAGAAAAAGAAATATGTTGAAAATATACCCGATAACCAATAACTACTATGTAACTCACATGGTATTTTACACACGGTACCATGATAACTTACATACAAGCATCATGGTAACCCTAAACCGATGAATTTTCTTAGGCACATACCATTGACACTTTTTTGTCTAAGTAATTTGATAACATATGCACAAATATCTTCGTAGCTTTGGTCCAAAGGAAAAAATACTTTAAAAACATACCTGATAACTTTTACGTAAATAGCATGTTAATTTACGTACTGCAACAATGATAGCTACATACAAACATTGTGGTAACCTTCGCTCATTGAAAAAAGTTTTAGGAAACATACTACAGATAATTTTTGTTTAACATACAAACATCGTGGTAAACTCCGCTCCACTGAAAAAAGTTGTAAATACAATGATAACATCGTACTACACACATGATAACTTTCGTACAAATACCAATGTAACTTCGACTGTGTGGAGGGGGAGGGTATTGAAAACATCACTCTCGTAACTTGTATGCATGTAGCATGATATTTTACACACCGCAGAGCTGATAATTTAGGTGCAAACATTGTGATAACCTCCACCCGAGGGAAAAAGTTTTATAAGCATAGACCGGGTAGTAAATAACATAGCATCACGTGTCGATCCACATGCGTCACCTCGACGGATGAGCATGACACATGGTAACTTTCAACCTTGGGGTTTAAAAAGTTTTTCATATATCCCCTTAAGCTTATATATAAATTGAATGGTAATTTATGCATCGTGGGCATGATAACTTACGGCCAAACAACATGGTAATTTTTTTTGAACGAGTAGAGAGGGGGTCATTTTTTTGTTGAAAACATACCCCGAAAACTTTTGTGTAAGCAACACGATAATCTATGCACCATAAATTTGATAACTTATGTACAAAAACTTCATAGCTTTGACGGCGGGAGAGGGTGAATTGTTCAAATACACATCGATAACTTTTTATGTGAATACCATTGTAATATGATCTGATAAGTTACATTCAACAATGTGGTAACTCAAATTCTAGTGGAGGTGTTTTTTATTCTCAATGAAAATCATTTGACGTTTAGTATGATAGTGAAATAAGCAACATTGCTATGGGTTGTCAAAACATAAGCTTAGCCTAGTGGTTATACGACGCGGGATTGAAGCTTGAGGTCTATCATCCCGCACTCCTCAAACCCAACATATATCTTGGGCGTATATGGTACGTTGGGACGCTCTCGGAAGCATCCGTTGTCATGTCACACCGGCTCACCCTGACCCTAAAATTCTGTCCTATCCATACCCTAGACCAAACTCTAGCCATTTGTCATTGCACTGCTTTTTCAGATCACGTCGTTCAACTTCTCTCTCACGATATCCCATCATTTCTAACATGGTGAGCAACAGCTTTAAGTTTGAAAACTACAAATCTGTTGACTCGAACCTCGTCCCTTGCTTTGATGAGGAGGAGATATGCGTTTGTCTCGCTCTCTTTTGGTTCCGCGTGGATACCAAGCTTCGTCACCAGAGCCGCTCCGACATGATGTCGAAAGGTCAGGTCGAATGGAGCAGCAGTGTGACAGCCCGAGACCGACGCTCCAGAAGATTCCCCTTTTATTCCCTTGTCATCATGTGTTTTATTTTGTTTGTTGCATTCATCATGTCATCATGCCATCACTTCGTTTGTTTTTGCAACCCAGATGCATAAATGGTACGGATCCTTGGTCCATTTAAATCAAGGGAATTCAGATGGTGATTTCTCTATATAACATATCCTCCCAATATCATTAGGGGGCTATAATGAAATATTATAATCATAACACACTTGCAATTTAACTCCATTCTTTTCTATCTTAATTCTTGCCTTCAACTTTGCCCAAAATTCTTTTGCTTAAGGTCCAGCCACCCTCTTAAATTCCCCCATCCTTAGTTCATTTAAAAGGGAGTTTGAATTCAAGCATAACGAATTTAATTCATTATGTTTGGTATTTTTTATTTACTTCCTTCAGAAATGTTCATCTTGTTCCCATAAATCATATTTATTATGTAGGGTGACCCTCCAAAATTTCATCCCTTTTGACATTGGTTTGGTTAGGTTTTAAATTCAGGCAAGCATGAATTTAAATCAAACTTGTTTAAATTTGTTTCCTGTAAAAAATCTCCAAACCGATTTTATAAAATAGAGTATATTTTTATGGGTCCTCAAAAATATTACTCCAACTCTATTTCTCTCTCTACCTCTCATTTTCTTTTTCTCCAAATCTGTTCATTGAATAAATGGCTAGGAAGATATAAACAGAGCAGGCCCAACTCTTACCTTGTTGATCTCAGCCCATTAAGCCCACCACCCCTTCTTCTTCCTACGTCACCTCCTGTACGAACTAGGGGATCACCATTGATCTCCTGGAGCTCGATCAGACGGCCATCCCTTCTTCCTCTCGTCACATTAAGAGCACCCGATGGGCCTAGGGTTCCCTCCTCCTTCCATTTTCCCCCTCTCTTCCTCCTGCCGCCGCCAAGAGAGGCCTCCTCCACGCCTCACCATGGTTTTGATCCAACTTGGAGCTCGCGCTCGGTTTGAACCAAGCAACTGTCTCTTTCCTCGGGGGCGTCAAGATCGTCGCCGTCGTCTTCCTCACCCCCGCTTCGGACCACAGGACTCCGAAGGCTTCTCCCTCGACGTCCACTTCTCTACGTCCCCTACTTCGTTTTCGTCACGCTCTCGAACCCCTCCTCCTCGTCCCTGACCGCGAGCTCCGCGAGAGCCTCAGCCTCCGCGAGGGCCATGAGCCATTGGAGCAGCCCGAGGACCCGTGAACCAGCGCCAGAGCCTCCCCTCTGGAGAGCCCGTCGCCTCCAGTCGGTGCTCACCGGAGCATCCCCGCCTCCCGCCTTTGGTGTAGCTCAGGCAACCGCCGGACCTCCTCCTCGTCGCCCCTAGCTCTCTCTCTCTGGTCCAGTCTTTTTCCTCTCCTCAAGATCTCTTTCTCTTTCTCTGTTTAGCGCAGCAGTAGGAGAGAGCCATGGCGCTTGCTGAGCTCCGCTTTGCCGCTGCCCTGGTCAACCTCGACGGGCCCCGCCGTCGCTAGAAATGGATGCCCCTCCGCTGGATCCGAAGCCCAGAGCGGGACTGCCCGTCCCCGTCGCACACGCCGACACCCAGTCGCGTCGCCGCACCTGCGACTGCATCCCCAGCCAAAGGAGACAGCAGCAAGTCTCTATTTCATGTTTAGTTTCGTCAGGTAAGCATCACGGTCTGTTTCACCTGCACCGAATCCAGTTTTGTATCACTTCCCGCTTGTAGCGCACTGGTCAGCGTGATGCGTTGCAACTCGGGAGACCTGAGATCAAATCACAGCGCGCCCACCATTTTCATTTCATTTTCTGTTGCATTTTATTCGTTCAGTTCAGCGCTAGCTTATGTTTCATTTGGAGTAACTCCCAACAAGCATCATAATCCATACCGTAGTGGTTAGCAAAGCTAGTATTAGCTGTGAAAGGATCGATATGGTTGGCTAGAGGGGGGGTGAATAGACAATGACCACTTTTTAATTAATCTTAACAAGTTAAGGTAAACACTATGCGGGTTCACAAATAATATGACAAAGAGGTGAACCCTATAGAAGCTAACAACAAGATCTATTAAGACAAGTAAGATATAGTCACAAGCATAAGCAAATACAAAGTAAAGGTTAGAGATAACCACAAGTGGAACCGATGGAGACGAAGATGTGTTACCGAAGTTCCTTCCCTTTGACAGGAAGTACTTCTCCGTTGGAGCGGTGTGGAGGCACAATGCTCCCCAAAAAGCCACTAAGGCCACCGTATTCTCCTCACGCCCTCGCACGATGCAAGGTACCGTGATTCCACTATAGGTGCCCTTGAAGGCGGCGACCGAACCTTTACAAACAAGGTTGGGGCAACTCCACACAAAGCTTGGAGGCTCCCAACTAAACCACGAAGCTTCACCACAATGGAATATGGCTTCAAGGTGACCTCAACCGTCTAGGATGCTCAAACACCCAAGAGTAACAAGATCCGCAAGGGATTAGTGGGGGAATCAACTTTTCTCTTGGTGGAAGTGTGGATCTAGGCCTTCTCAACAAATCCCTAAAGAATCAACAAGTTTGATTGGCTAGGGAGAGAGATCGGGCACTTTAGAGCTTGTGGAGCAACAATGGAGCTTAGAGAGGTAAGAGATAGGGTTCCTCAGCTAGAAGAACCCTTTATATAGTGAGGGGAAAAATCAGACCGTTTTCCCACTCTCTGCCCGAGTACCAGCGGTACTACCGCTGTGCCGGAGCGGTACTACCGCTGGCTGCAGCGGTACTACCGCTGGGCCTCCAGCGGTACTACCGCTGACACCAGCCGTACTACCGCCGGCCCCTTGGTAGTGCACAAGCACTACTACCGCCGGGAAAGTCTTCGCAAAAGGGTCCGTCCACAAACTACCGCTAGGTAGGTGGAACAAAACACCTGGAGCGGTACTACCGCTGACCAGGGGCGGTACTACCGCTGGGGACCATTTTGCAGAGAAAAACGAGACGAATAGGCGAGGGCCGCTCCAAAAGATAAGGGAAGGGAGAATGTGAAGTGTGCGTGTGTAAAGATAGATTCCACCCAAACCTTTCCACTACGGATCCCCTCTTAATAGTACGGCTTTCCTATGACTCAAATAAAGAGAATCGTAGAGAGCGTCGTGCTTCCGTTCCAGAAGAGAGGAGACGTGTCGTCTTGTGCCGTTGACGAGTGTTACCTGAAACTTTGACACACACGGTTAGTCCTATACGGTACTGTCATCAATCACCAAAATTACTTAGGCATAAACTATGCCCCAACAATCTCCCCCTTTTTGGTGGATTGATGACAATACCGGATTTGCACAGAGAATAATATGAGAACAAAAAGATAGAGATATATGACAATACGGGACATATGACTCACAGCATATGATGGAAATAAATCTCACATAAGATCATGTCTCACAAAAGATAGCAAACGAGAATCAAACCAAGTTCGAAGCAAATCATACGAGATAAAGCAAAGCAATGCAAAGTTCGAAAAATGAAAGCAAATCCTAGACTCTCTCCCCCTTTGGCACAAGACACCAAAAAGGGGGCACACCTAATGCCACAGGTAACTACTCCTCGTCTTCAGGATCACCAGACTCGTCTGTCCCCTCCTGGTCGGTCTGCTCCTCCTCTTCTGCCTCATCGCCAGACCACTGGTACCCCTGAGCCTGCATCCAAGTGGCCTCAGGAGTGATGTCGTCCTCTGAGCCACTGGAGATGTCCACATCCAAGGTCCTGAGAACACGCTTATGCCTCTGGCGGCTCTGCTTCTGAGCCACATGTGTCTGGTACTGACCCTTGGCCTGCATACAGAAAAGTGTCTTCATCTTGTCCTGAAGTTTGATCGCCCAAGATGGCATGGCAGACGAGCGGGACTGAGAGGTAGTTCCTCTGTCAGCAGCGGTCTTTGTAACTGTATCCATGTGCTGAGAGGATGTAGATGGGTTGGCCCACTTGTCCTTGACGCGAAGCCTGATCGGGTCATGCATAATATAATCTGACTGTGCGTAGAGCACCTCATCCGGAAAATCCTGCTCCCACTTATGGCAAATGTATGCGAACAGGTAAGGCCCGTAGATAGGAACCTTACGATTGATGATGCAGTTCCAGAGCTCTGTGAACATCACATCTGCAATATCCAGCTGAGCAGACTCCTGAGACATAGCCTCCTCACACAGTAACAGCATCTCAGCCAAGAAGCCATGGACCTCATCGAAGTTACCAATCCGAGGGAAAAGGGTGTTGCGAAAGATCCGATGCATGATGTCCAGGTGCTTGAGAAGCACCCCCTTCCTCAGATACAGTGACTGCAGTCTGTCCTTTGCGGAGGCCCTATCGGTGGGGGCTGCAGCATGAGGACGCATCCCAAGAGGAGTGTCAGCACCCTGAAAGTCAATATGAAGGAACTGCATGAACTCAGTCCAGGAACCGGTCATCTTTTTTGACTCAGTCATCCAGATCATGGAACGCTGATCATCAGGTGAGAAATGGACTGTGACATAAAACTGAGCCACTGCAGTGGGATCAAAGTCCGTCTTGAAGGTGATGATGTCTTTGATGCCCAGTTCGTCAACCAGAGAGAGGGCATCACCAAGTAGTCCATGTTCCGCTGAAGATGTGCCAGATCAATCCACTGAACAGAGACATGGTTCTTCTTGAAGGGAGCAATAACATCCCGATAGATTCTGCACTGGTCCCTTGCCCAGACATTTTCAACACCATCGATCACTTCTCTTTCCTTGAGATATGGGTTCTTGGTGCGAAATTGCAGAAAGTCCTTGGGGGACATTGTACGGATATTGACCTTCTTTTCCTTGTGAGCGACCTTCTTGAAGGACTTCTTCTTGGGAGGCAGACCAGACATGGCAGACCCCTCGGGCGCCTCTGTGTTGCGAAACTGTTTGGACGCCGTGTCCCGTGGGGGGTTCGAACGGCGAGCAAAGCCACGTGTGACACAGACCACAAAGCGAAAAAGAGGCGACAAGAAAAGTCAAGGCAATGAAACTTGAAAACGCAGAAAAAGTAAACATGCATTGCGAAGCACAAAACAAAGAATACACCGTGAATGCTCCTGGCGGTAGTACCGCCACCCCTGGCGGTAGTACCGCCACCCCTGGCGGTAGTACCGCTAGGGGTCATAGCAGTAGTACCGCCACCCCTGGCGGTAGTACCGCTGGGGGTCATAGCAGTAGTACCGCCACCCCTGGCGGTAGTACCGCTGGGGTCCTAGCGGTAGTACCGCTACCCCTAGCGGTAGTACCGCTGGGGTCCTAGCGGTAGTACCGCTACCCCCTGGCGGTAGTACCGCTGGGGGGTTTGACTTTCAGATCTGACATATAAAACTCGTTTTCGAGGGCATGGACTGAATATGAACACTAAGACGCACACCCCAGCCCTACTGTCATGAGGAACACATAGTAACAAGAGGTACAAACATGCCTAGGCAAGAGAGAGCACGTTTTAGATCTAATCCAATAGTTCAAGCAATCGATATAAGACGATGAAATCCTAAAGCATGGCAGCAATCATAACAACAAACCATCGGACCTATACTCCCCTCAAATATTTCCTTCATGCCATCCAATAACTAGCCATAGGATCAACAAGATGAATCCAATCCCCAATGCTCCTAACCCTAGAACACAAAGAACAACCAAATAGAAGAAGGGATGAGATTTACCGGGATTCATGGCTCTTGGAAGGGAAGAAGAAATGAAGCAACCCTTCCACACCAACGGGGAGAAGGAGCTCCACGAAGTGAGATCCAAACAGGGGATTTTCGAGCTAGGGGAGGGAGGAGCCGCGAGGAAGAAGAAACAGATGCAAAAATCGGGCTCCCCCTCCCTTTATATAGCCAAGGGGTACGGGCCAGCGGTAGTACCGCTGTGGCCCTTAGCGGTAGTACCGCTGTCTGGCGGTAGTACCGCCAGATGCAGCGGTAGTACCGCTGGGGTCCTGGCGGTAGTACCGCTCCCCCTTGAAACCCTAGAAATTTTCTAGCCGGTCGTGTTAGATTTTGAATCCTGGCGGTAGTACCGCCATACCTGGCGGTAGTACCGCTGGGGTCCTGGCGGTAGTACCGCTACCCCTGGAGGTAGTACCGCTGGGGTCCTGGCGGTAGTACCGCTACCCTGGCGGTAGTACCGCTGTACATGTATCAACACGGCTAAGGGAAAAAAGGGAAACTTGGGCACATGACAAGTGAGTAAAAAAGGATGACATCCAAGAAAATGTACTGACTTGTCATTGTATATCCTCTCCTTTATACGCAAGAGAGGATGGAGGGGCGGTGGCCGAGGCCACCTATGTTTGAGACAATGGTATGACACCGCTAAGAATTATCCTTGGGTTCATGACCAATGCTCGTCTTTGAAGCACAAGTGCCATTTGTCAATGGCTAAAGTGAAAGACTAGATTGATTTACGCATAATGGGGGGAGGGAGAGTTCATTGAGAGAACAACACTCCCCCTATGTCCATGCCTACATCTAGACCAAGATGAAATGTAAAGTGAGGTGCAACATGCCTAGTTTCAATCCACATTACTTGAATCAATGATATTTAGCTCATGCCTTAACTCCCGGAACCTTGCTTCATCTAGTGGCTTGGTGAAAATATCTGCAAGTTGCTCTTCAGTGTGGATGAAGTGAACCTCAATATCACCTAGCTTGATATGTTCACGGATGAAGTGATGACGAATATCAATATGTTTGGTTTTGCTATGTTGCACTGGGTTGAGGGAAATCTTGATGGCGCTTTGATTGTCACATAAAAGAGGCACTTTGTCACAAGTGACACCATAATCCTTTAAAGTTTGCCTCATCCATAGCAATTGTGCACAACAACTTGCAGCTGCCACATACTCAGCTTCGGTGGATGATAAGGAGACACAGTTCTGCTTCTTTGCAGACCAACTTACCAAAGAGCGACCAAGGAATTGGCACCCTCCAGATGTTGACTTCCTCTCCACACAATCTCCAGCCCAATCTGAGTCAGAATAGCCAACTAGATTGAAGTTTGCTCCTTTGGGATACCAGAGGCCAAAGTTTGGGGTATGAGCCAAATATCGAAAGATTCGTTTGACAGCCATGTAATGACTTTCTTTTGGTGCGGATTGAAACCGTGCACATATCCCTACACTCAACATAATATCCGGTCTAGATGCACAGAGGTAAAGGACGGATCCAATCATGGAGCGGTATACCTTTTGATCCACTGCTTTACCATTGGGATCACTGTCAAGCTTGCATCTGGTTGGCATGGGGAACTTGACCGGTATGACATCTTCGAGCTCGAACCGTTTGAGCATGTCTTGAGTGTACTTGGCTTGTTTGATGAATGTCCCTTCTAGACCTTGTTTAATCTCGAATTCGAGGAAAAACTTCAACTCTCCCATCATGGACATCTCAAACTTCTCAGTCATTGGCACAACAAATTCTTCATTGAATGAAATGTTAGGAGAGCCAAAGATAATATCATCAACATATAGTTGGCATATGAACAAATCCCATTTAACCCTCTTAGTAAAAAGAGTGGGATCAATCTTCCCAATTTCAAACCCACGATCTTGTAACAACTCAGTAAGGTACTCATACCACGCGCGTGGGGCTTGTTTAAGGCCATAGAGTGCCTTATTGAGTTTGTACACATGATTGGGGAGCTTGGGATGTTCGAATCCCGGGGGTTGTTTGACATATACCAACTCATATAAAGGACCATTAAGAAATGCACTTTTCACATCCATTTGCTGTAATTTGAAGTTATGATGAGAAGCAAAAGCAAGTAACATGCGAATAGATTCTAGACGAGCAACAGGGGCAAAGGTTTCACCGTAGTCGATACCCTCGACCTGGGAGTAGCCTTGAGCCACCAATCTTGCCTTGTTTCGAATCACAATTCCATTTGCATCTTGCTTGTTCTTAAATATCCATTTGGTCCCAATGACATTATGTTCCTTCGTTGGTCGAGGCACTAAATCCCAGACTTGGTTGCGCTCGAAGTTGTTAAGTTCTTCGTGCATGGCCATAAGCCAATCCTCATCATCGAGCGCTTCCTGTACCTGTTGAGGTTCACAATACGAGACAAACGCGTGATGCTCACAATAATTCCAAAGCTATTGACGGGTAGATACTCTCCTTTTTAAACTACCAAGAACATTCTTCATAAGATGTGACTTGGCTTTCAGCTTGTTCGCACTCTTGGCTGCTCGACGCTCGAAGAGTTCTTCATTAGATAACGGGGGAGCATCGACTTGTATCTTTTGTTTGCCCTTGCGTCTTGAGCCGGTTGTTGGAGCTCCAGACGGGAATTGTGAGACAGTCTCCTGATCATTTTGTCCTTCGACTTGAGCAGGTTCACTAGTTTGATCTTGTATTAGTGGTTGCTCTTGATCTTGATCTTGTGTTGGTTCAGGGTCTGGTAGTAGTGCTTGAATATCATGGGGCATATCACCATCGTTAGGAAATTGATCTTGACCGTGAGCTTGATCAACTTGTTGAGAGTCTTCTCTTTGTTCATCTGAAGCGTGTGGGGCTTGTGGGGTGATGGCTCTACTTGGGTAGAGCATTGTCCTTCTCCTTCGGCCACAAGGGGTTCCTCAATGGGGAGTATTTGACCAATCCCCATTCTTCTTATGGCTCCGGGAGGAATTTCATCACCTATATCACAAAGACCACTTTGCTCCTCTTGGGAGCCATTATTTTCGTCAAACTCTACGTTACATGTTTCCTCAATGAGTCCGGTGGACTTGTTGAGGACACGGTAAGCATGAGAGTTTGTAGCATAACCAACAAAGATACCCTCATGTGCTCTAGAATCAAATTTAGCTAACCGAGCTCCCTTTTTAAGAATGAAACACTTACAACCGAATACCCGGAAGTACTTGAGATTGGGCTTGTTTCTAGTTAGAATCTCATACGGAGTCTTGTTCAAGCCTTTACGGATGTAGAGCCGATTGGACGCATGACATGCTGTGTTGATGGCCTCTGCCCAGAAGTTGTATGGAGATTTGAATTCTGCCATCATTGTTCTTGCAGCGTCTATCAAGGTCCGGTTCTTCCTTTATGCCACGCCGTTTTGCTGAGGGGTATATGGTGCAGAATATTGGTGCTTTATTCCCTCATCACCTAGAAACTCATCTAGGGTGTAGTTCTTGAACTCGGTGTCGTTGTCACTCCTAATCATCAAGATCTTTGCTTCATGTTGACGTTGCGCTTCATTAGCAAAGTTGATGACTGTTTGTTGAGTTTCACTCTTCCTTTTGAAGAAATATACCCAGGTATATCTTGAGTAGTCGTCAACAATCACTAAGCAATATTTTCTGCCTCCAAGACTATCAAATGTTGGAGGACCAAACAGATCCATATGGAGGAGTTCCAATGGCCTCTTAGTGTAGATAAGAGTCGATGGACGATGAGCAGTTTCATGAATCTTTCCTTCAATGCAAGCACTGCAAACACGATCTTTAGCAAAGCTCACATTTGTTAGTCCACGAACATGGTCCCCTGTCAGGAGACTTTGCAAAGATCTCATATTGACATGAGCTAAACGGCGATGCCAAAGCCAGCCCACGTCAACTTTAGCCATTAAACATGTCGCAGTCTTAGTGGGTCGCCTTGAGAAGTTCACCACATAGAGACCATTTTCGACATGTCCAACATAGGCTACTTTAAGAGTCTTGCTCCTTAGGAGGACCACAGTGTCAATATTAAAGAAAGTGGAAAAACCCATGATTGCAAGTTGACGAACTGAAAGTAAATTGTAGGCAAGTGACTCAACAAGCATGACCTTCTCAATAGATAAATCTTGAGAGACGACCACCTTACCAAATCCCAATACCTTTGACGAGGATGCATCGGTGAATTGGACATGGGTGGGCATAGATGGAGAAGGATGCACATCCATCACTAAGTCCTTGCTTCCGGTCATATGATTTGTTGCTCCACTATCGAGCAACCATGACACCCCACCGGAAGCAAACTCCTGCAAAAGATCAAGGCTTGGTTTTAGGTACCCATTTTTTAATGGGTCCTTTCATGTTAGAGACAAGGGTCTTAGGAACCCAGATAGACCATTCAATATCTTCATCGTAGGAACCAACAAATCTGGCATAAACATGCCCATAACTAGCACAACATAAAACATAAGAAGAATTGAGTTTGCCGGCTGTGTTAGTAGGAGCATTTTTGCCCTTCTTGGGGTTCCCATAGTCCACCTTGTTCCTGTTCACCTTCTGAGTCCCCTCACCCTCTTTGACAAAGATGTCCATGAGGGTGAGAGATCGTTTGTTCTTGTTCTTACTTTTACCTTTTGACTTGGAGGTAAGTCCAAGTCCTTCCTTTCCTACAACACCCTTTTGAGTGCTCAAGAGATCGTTCAGACTCTTCTCACCTTGTCTGCATGCCACAAGGCCCTTCTCAAGTTTCTCTTTTAACTTTGCATTTTCCTCCATAAGATGAACATGCTCACAACAAGGGTTAGTTGCACAAGTATTATCAATTAACACAAAGGGAGGACAAGTAGAGATCTCCTTGGTAAGCTTTGCTTGGAGTTGATCATGAGACTCTTTCAGAGAGAAATGAACACCTTTCAAGGCTTTGTGGGCCTTGTCAAGTATGTCAAACTCTTCTTTGAGTCTGTCACGGCCAACTTCAAGAGCATACTTTTCAGATTTAAGCATGCGAGTAAGAACAACATCATGATCGAGTTTCTTTTGCATTTTAGCGCAGTCATCGTTATATGACTCCTCAAGAGCCAAACGAAGAGTGCGCTCTTCTTCTAGAGCACTAGATAATTCGGCAATTTCATCGGCATAGTCACGGCTATGTCCCTGTAGCTCGGAGATAGTCTCCTCATGAGACTCAATGAGGTCAGTGGCCTCACCCAGTTGTTCCAAGAGAGCAACAAAGTGCTTCTTGGGTTCTCCCTTAATAGTGCATAGAAACTTATCAAGATCATGCTCATTAAGCTCTCCAACATCACTACCTTCTACACAATTTAACAATGAAGGAGCAGAAGCAATGTTGGTCTTAATGATGGGAGTTACCTGATTGGTACCTTTTGCCATGAGGCACTTGGTGATGTGGTTCTCGTTGCGGGCGTTGAAGAGAGACACCTTCTGGGAAGAGGTAGTGGCGATAGCAACAGTTGTCGTTGCCACTGTATCATCATCATCGCCATCATCATCAGAAGGATACTCCTCCAGGGCCACCATCCCTTTTGGGTGAGGTTTCTTCACAAAGTTGTTCTTGATTGAAAATGATTTGGTTTTGTCTTTGCGAATTAGCTTGCCTCCGTTGTCTTCCCTCTTCTCGTAGGGACATTTTGCCACGAAGTGACTCACGTTGCCACAGTTATAACATGTCCTCACTTGTTGTTTGGGTTTGAATCCACTCGAGTTGTTCTTGTTGAAGGTGGGTCTTGAGTTCCTTTTATTTCCCCAGAATTGCCTTGATGCAAGAGCCATGTGCTCATGATAAGCATACCTTGTGTCTTCAGGGCAGCTCTCCTCTTCCTCCTCTTCTTCTTCTTCTTCAAGCATTGCTCTTGCTTTCAACGCAAGGTTGGGTGAAGTGGTTTTTGATCGGACACGAGCAAGTGCATTGTCGGCTGTTTCGTTCATGATTGACATTGCAATGAACTCATCCAACACTTCACTGGAAGACAAGGAGTGGAAGTCTGGCCGCTGACGAATGACAGATGACATTGCTTTATTGAAAGGCATGATGACTTTGAGAAACTTGCGCTTGACCCATGTATCATCCACATCCTTACTCCCATGATATTTTAGTGCCACGGCTATAGCAGTCACCCTCCGATAGAGATCACGAGGGTCCTTGTCTTCCTTCATCACAAACTCATCGGCCTTATCAAGTATCACTTCATAGTTGGATCGTTGAATACTTGAGCTTCCCTTGTACAGTACCATAATATGCTCCCAACAATCCTTGGCCAATGTGAAGGGACGCAAGTGGGGAAGATCTTCAGGTGGTACAGCAGACTGGAGAATAAACAACGCAGAGTGATTATATTGATTGTCTGCATCTTCTCTTGGAGTGAGGTTGCTTGGGTCATGGGGATAATATCCTTGCTCGATAATTCTCCACAAGTTTGTTGAGCTGTGATTTAAATGAGACTTAATAGAAAATACCCAGTTAGCAAAGTCACCTTTCACAAGTTTAGGAGGAGGACCAACAGGATTAAGACGAGGTGCGAGAACAGGTCCTCCATATGTCATGGGAGGTGGAACCGAAGCATATGTTCCAGTCCCATCCTTTTCGTGAGGTGAGCTGGTTGCATACCTTTAGCCGCTTCCTTAGAGGAGTTGGCCTCCGAATCGGAAATGGTGGGTTTAACCACTAAAGCCGGTTCGGGTGAGCTTTTAAGACCATCAATTAATTCTTTAAGCATGGTTTTGACTTCGCTTGTCAAGGACGTCTTGAGGGCGGCCATAGCCGTATTCAAGTCGTCCCTTGTGACCGAAGTCAAGTCCATGTCCTCGGGTTCCCCACGGTTAACTTCCTCTCCACCTTCCATACTCTTCGGGTGGTTAAACCCCTAATAAAGAGACGTGGCTCTGATACCAATTGAAAGGATCGATATGGTTGGCTAGAGGGGGGGGGTGAATAGACAACGACCACTTTTTAATTAATCTTAACAAGTTAAGGTAAACACTATGCGGGTTCACAAATAATATGACAAAGAGGTGAACCCTATAGAAGCTAACAACAAGATCTATTAAGACAAGTAAGATATAGTCACAAGCATAAGCAAATACAAAGTAAAGGTTAGAGATAACCACAAGTGGAACCGATGGAGACGAAGATGTGTTACCGAAGTTCCTTCCCTTTGACAGGAAGTACGTCTCCGTTGGAGCGGTGTGGAGGCACAATGCTCCCCAAAAAGCCACTAAGGCCACCGTATTCTCCTCACGCCCTCGCACGATGCAAGGTACCGTGATTCCACTATAGGTGCCCTTGAAGGCGGCGACCGAACCTTTACAAACAAGGTTGGGGCAACTCCACACAAAGCTTGGAGGCTCCCAACTAAACCACGAAGCTTCACCACAATGGAATATGGCTTCGAGGTGACCTCAACCGTCTAGGATGCTCAAACACCCAAGAGTAACAAGATCCGCAAGGGATTAGTGGGGGAATCAACTTTTCTCTTGGTGGAAGTGTGGATCTAGGCCTTCTCAACAAATCCCTAAAGAATCAACAAGTTTGATTGGCTAGGGAGAGAGATCGGGCACTTTAGAGCTTGTGGAGCAACACTGGAGCTTAGAGAGGTAAGAGATAGGGTTCCTCAGCTAGAAGAACCCTTTATATAGTGGGGGGGAAAATCAGACCGTTTTCCCACTCTCTGCCCGAGTACCAGCGGTACTACCGCTGTGCCGGAGCGGTACTACCGCTGCCTAGCGGTACTACCGCTGGGCCTCCAGCGGTACTACCGCTGACACCAGCGGTACTACCGCCGGCCCCTTGGTAGTGCACAAGCACTACTACCGCCGGGAAAGTCTTCGCAAAAGGGTCCGTCCACAAACTACCGCTAGGTAGGTGGAACAAAACACCTGGAGTGGTACTACCGCTGACCAGGGGCGGTACTACCGCTGGCAGTCCAGCGGTACTACCGCTGGGGACCATTTTGCAGAGATAAACGAGACGAATAGGCGAGGGCCGCTCCAAAAGACAAGGGAAGGGAGAATGTGAAGTGTGCGTGTGTAAAGATAGATTCCACCCAAACCTTTCCACTACGGATCCCCTCTTAATAGTACGGCTTTCCTATGACTCAAATAAAGAGAATCGTAGAGAGCGTCGTGCTTCCGTTCCAGAAGAGAGGAGACGTGTCGTCTTGTGCCGTTGACGAGTGTTACCTGAAACTTTGACACACACGGTTAGTCCTGTACGGTACTGTCATCAATCACCAAAATTACTTAGGCATAAACTATGCCCCAACAAGCTGCACCTGACTTTTGCATTTTGTTTTTCTTCTTCTTTGCTATGCATTTGGTCACTTGTCCAATGCACTGCCTATTTACAAAATGTCATCTTTTAGGCGGCTATTAAGTGTTTAACCATGCATCGCATGCTAAAATCATAGTTTATAGAATGTGTAGAATTTTTGTGTAGTTTTGCAAAAGCCACTTCCATGCATGATAAAAGTAATAAAATGCGTTGTTTGCATTGATTTGTGTGTTACTGTGTTAAAATGTTTTAATTCGTAGCTAGTTAACCGTAGCTCCGTTGGAGATGTGCCATATATGTAAATGGACTAGAACGACGTGCAGTTTCACGTGAACCACTTTGTTTTGCCGTTTAACAAACATAAAATATGGTTGGGATAAATCTGGATGGATTTAGAATGCGTGGGGTCATTTCGGAGATGCTATATGACGTTTCCGGCCTCATTTAAAAAGCCTAGCTAGGTAGATTAATTTGTGCTTCACCCTCTTGCCATGTTTGACAAAATTTAAAATTGTCGTGTATCTAATTGGGATAGAACTAAATAATTAAACGTGGAGTTTCGTCATATCGAGCTTCACTTAATGTGTAGTGTTTGATTGTTGTGATTGTCATGCCTTGCATTAGACCGTTCATGCATCATATGTGTCTTGCATCTTGTGGTGAATATATGTGTTGATGTTTGTTTCCGGTTTGCTCCGTCTCGATAGAGTTCCGCAAGCGTGTCAGAATGTGAGGAACCGTTCGACTACGTTAGTTCGCCGACTTCACGAAGTCATTCTTCTTCCAAGCGGGATCTCAGGAAAGATGACCATTTCCCCAAATACCATTACTATCATTGCCATGCTAGTTTTACCGTTTCTACCGTTTATGTCTCGTTACCTACCACTTGAGATACACGAGCCTCTCAACAATGCCATGATAACCTTCAACTGTTCAACCTAGCAAACCACTGATTGGCTATGTTACCGCTTGCTTAACCCTGTGTTAGCGTTGCTAGTTGCAGGTGCAGATGCTTCCATGTGATAACATGGGTTCTTTATATATCACCATATTAAATGCTATTTAATTTAATGCACCTATATACTTGGTGGTAAAAGGTGGAAGGCTCGGCCTTTCTAGCCTGGTGTTGTGTTCCACCTTTGCCCCCTTAGTTTCGGCTACCGGTGTTATGTTCCATAAATGAGCGCTCCTAACATGATCGGGGTTGTTATGGGGACCCCCTTGATAATTCGTTTTAGTTTAAAGCTGGTCTGGCAGGGCCCAACTTTGGTACTACATTTGCCTAATAACTAATGAATTGCATAGGGAGTAATTAACCCGAGGATAATTTAATCAACCCCCGGGCCAGTGCTCCTCATGAGTGTTGGCCCCACCTGAGCGATGTCCGGCGCCCCTCTGGCCACCCGGAGGTTTAGCGATCCCGACGTCTAGCTCATCCGCCGTGTCCTGAGAACGAGGTACGCGACTCCTATCGGGATCGTCGACACGTCGGGCGGCCTTGCTGGATTAGTTTTACCTTTTACGAAATATCTTGTGCATCGGGATTCCGGTGATGCTTTGGGTAATCCCATAGTTGAGGTTTTCCACTAGGGAATCCGACGAGATCGCGAGCTTCGTGATTGAGGATTTCTATGCGGCTTGTGGTAATTTGTGATGGACTAATTGGAGCACCCCTGCAGGGTTAAATCTTTTCGGAAAGCCGTGCCCGGGGTTATGTGGCAACGTGGAAACTTTGTTTAACACTGGTTCTAGGTAACTTGAAGTTAACTTAATTAAAATATGCCAACTGTGTGCGTAACCGTGACTGTCTCTTTCGTGAGTTCCTTCTCCGATCGAGGACACGGTGGGGTTATGTCTGACGTAGGTAGGTGTTCAGGATCATTCATTTGATCATCAGTAGTTCACGTCTGTTATGCGTAGATCTTCCCCCTCTCATTCTTATACTCGTAAGTTAGCCACCAAATATGTGCTTAGCCGCTGCTGCAACCTCATCACTTAACCATATCTCACCCATTAAGCTTTGCTAGTCTTGATACCTTTGGAAATGAGATTGCTGAGTCCCCTGTGGCTCACAGATTACTACAACACCAGTTGCAGGTACAGGTAAAGGTTACTTGAAGCGAGCGCGTTGATTGTTCATTTGGAGTTGCATCTTCTTCTTCTTCATCGATCTAGGATGGGTTCCAGGCCGGCAGCCTGGGATAGCAAGGATGGACGTCGTTCTTCTTTTCTCGTTTGTTTTCGTCCGTAGTCGGACCCTGCCCTTACTCTTGATGACTATGTAATGTACTGATGTGACTCTGATGTAGCTTGTGGCGAGTGTAAGCCAATTCTTTATACATATCTCTTCTTTTCAGTACATGTACTTGTAACGATATCCATTCTTGCGACACGACGAGATGCGCTTCTATCCCTAACGAGGCCTTCGTGCCAAATTGAGGATAGGGTCGCATCTTGGGCGTGACAAGCAGGTGCACTCCGATTGGAGGGCTAGGCGCATCAGCGCCTCCACGACATACGAGCTAGTGGGCCTTGGATCCAGTGGTTCCAATGCGTCTGCCAGAGGCTCGGTGATCGTTCTGAATCCGGAGCTGGCGAGCGGCAGGTGGAGGTACATGCACACCCCTGAGGACGGCCCCGCGGTGTCCGATCACCTAGTTGTTGTGTCCTTGTCCCCGCGACATCGGGTTTCGAGTCCAATGTCGCCACTGCCAATGAGCACAACCACAGATGCTCGTGATACTCTAGCTATGGCGGTAAAGCCGAGACGTGCCCCGACGTGTCCATCCTGAAAGAGGGGAGGCACAATGCACAGGAGGGGGAGGGTGTGAAGGGGGCGAGTTAGTCGCACTATGCCGCATCATGCAAGGCTGCGGATGACACTGGTGTCCGGACCCTGGCAAAGCGACAAGCCTATGCAGCACCATCCCTCGCAGTGGAGCAAACCTGTGACATTCGTGCCATCGATGACCCTTCCCTCTAATGAGGAGGGGGAAAAGGAGATCGGTGCCACATTCGATGCCTGCAGCTCCGACGTTGAGTAGATGAGCTCGACCGCTCTATCGTCTCCAAGCTTTACTTTCGCGACCATGAGGCAAGGGCATGTGCAAGGTCAAGGGGCAAGGGCATGGCCAAGGTCAAGGGGCAACGTCAACGACGCCCATGTGTGGTCGCCCTTTATAACTTGCCAATGGGGCAATGGCAATCAGACCCCCCTATGTTATGTCCCAGTTTGGTATGTCTTGTATGAACCATGTGTCATGTTCTAGATTATATGGACTTAGATTTTCATATAAGGAGGAAGGATATGGATGCAAACATTTATGGGGAGGGTGGGCATATTCAAGAAGCACATTCGACGAAGTCCACCGACATATAGGGGCTCATATTAGGCGTGTCCAATTGTAGATGGTCTAACTCACTGACAAAAATGCCACATGTGCTATATAACTTAGTGACTTGACCTGTGCTAACGCACAACCAGCGCCATTGGGAGAACCTTTTGGTCCAGTCCAAACCAGCCATCGATGGCTCTCCAAGGACCACTGGCTCACGACCCAAACAATACTCCTTTATGCACCACAACACCAGTTAGCCTGTCTATCCTATAGTTTCTCTTTTTTCCCAACAATGCAAGTCGGGGGCTCATATTGGACGCCTTCGGTACCAATAAAAGAACCAATGCCCACGCGCATCCCTTAGTGGGCCGGCCCAAGCAAGACGAGTCGCTCGCTTGCGTGGAGTCTTTCCCGCTCCGCTAGTCGCAATTGACCGTTAACTTTCTGATGAACAAATATTTTTTTGATTTTTTTTCTAGTTCATTAATTTTGGGAAAAGTTACTAATTTTTAAAATTCACAAATTGGGAAAAAATCATTGGTTTTGAAAAAATTCATCAATTTTGAAAACAATTGTCAATTTTTTTAAAAAAAACATAAAATTGGAAAAATTTATAGCTTCTTCGAAAAACAGGAAAATAATTAAATAAAAAAACAACTAACAGAACTCGCCCAGAAAAATAACAAGGGAAAAAAGAGACAGTTAAGAACCTTCCCAAAACAGAGAAGGGGAGATTCCTGTGGTGCATTTGGGAAAGCCCATTTAGATCGAGGAAACACACGGGGAGGTGCGCTGCGTGTCGAAACTGACATAAGGCGCCGAATAGAAAATGCTACGAAAAGTCTATACTCTATATCTATTCTATACCTTTTTTTAATAATAAAGCGGCTATTGCTTCCATCGGAAAACCCACCACGACATTTTTATAAAAAAGCCCAGATTCCTGTGGTGCATTTGGGAAAGCCCATTTAGATCGAGGAAACACAGGGGGAGGTGCGCTGCGTATCGAAACTGACATAAGGCGCCGAATAGAAAATGCTACCAAAAGTCTATACTCTATATCTATTCTATACCTTTTTTTAATAATAAAGCGGCTATTGCTTCCGTCGGAAAACCCACCACGACATTTTTATAAAAAAGCCCCTGTAATTTTTGTTATTCAACCCGCGCTCCATCATTTATCTGCAACGCAAAAGAAAAAAATGATCCGCTGTAAAAATTATACCCGTACGCATCGCCTCCTCCCGTTGACCCTGGGCCACCCTGGCCTGTGCCCAGGCCGCCGCCAGACCACTCGCCGCCGCGGCCGACCTCAACCGCCACCGCTACCGATCTCAATCCACCCGCCTCCGCGGCCGTACCTCTCCCCGCTCACTGCCCCCGTTGCGGCGCTCGAGCGCATCGCGTCGACCCTGGTCCACCCTGGCCTGTGCCCAGGCCGCTGCCACACCACTCACCGTCGCAGCCGACCTCAACCACCACTGCTGTCGATCTCAACCCATCCGCCTCCGCGGCCATACCTCTGCCCGCTTGCTGCCCCCGTTTCGGCGCTCGAGCACAGCTTTTGGATCAAATCAACGCGACAGCTACAGTGACTGGGGATGATGTGTCTGCTCGATGCAGAACGGCGGCGGCGCGCGGATAAGGCGCGGTGGAGCGAAGTACTTGCAGGTGGAGGTGGGCCTCCATGGCTCACACGGGGAACTCCGAGGTTATGGCGCGGCAACGTCGATTCCTTATGGCCAGATAGAGGCGTCTAACCCTTGCTCCCCTCATCGTATCCCCTCCTCCGGCAGGAACTCATCATATGGTGAGATCCCCTTCCCATGCATCCAACCGTGTGCGAAGCACCGGCAAATTTTTTTTTTTGTGGAGATTTGTTTGCTGATGAATGAATGTATTAAATGTAAGATTGCATTGTTGTAGAGACAGAGAATGGAACACCCCATTCAGTTTGTCATCTGATCCCACATTCTTTATCCCATGAATGAAATAAAATAACAATCCATTGATTAATTCACGTAGCCTCTTTGTTTTGCTTTACTTGTTCCGCTCAATTTTTCATCATGGTGGAATTAACAATGGACGGGTTGATTTCTTAACAAAATAGGATAGGACTGACTACATTAGTTAGTTAGCTTATTATTTTAATAAATCAAAATTATTATTAAAAGATTAAAAACGTGTGGTATTTTTTACTCCCGTTGCAACACACGGGCCCTTTTGCTAGTATAACATACACAAAGCAAGGAGACCTTTGCTTTTCAAAAACAAGAAAGAAAAAATAAACCTAGGAGACCTCCTATACCGTGTGGGAGCTCATATTGGATGCTTTGTGCATCAAAAATACCGCCGACCCGCGTATTAACCCTATAGCTGGACACCCAGGTCATTCCAACTGGACACTATAGCTACTAACATTGTATCAACTGTATATTAGTTTTTTCTTCAAAATATGAGTTTTTAAGCAAACTTTTTTGAAAACGCGAACAATTTTGAAGATTTGAACATTTTTCTGAAATTGGGGTCGTTCTTTTGAAATTCTTCATTTTCTAAAATTGGTAATATTTTTGAAAAAGCGATTATACTTTCAAAATTCTGAACATATTTTATTTTTTAAAAATATTTTTAGAACACAAAGTATTTTCAAAAGTTTACACATTAAAAAAATGAATATATTTTTCATTATTCTGAACAATCCGGACCAGAGCCCTGGTTTGTTCAAATTTTTTTGAAATGTGTCCGGACGTCTGATGTCTAGAGTTGTATCGATGGCTTTTATGTCACTGTCCATGGACGCGTCCATAAACGGATTATGTGTCCGTATCAGGGTCCATGTTGGAGATATCGCATCTAAATGCAACTCCAAAATGGCTTTGGAGGCCATCTCTTTAACCATGGGGAAGCCCCTCTCCGACTACATTGTCTTGGTTGCTACTAGTAGTGAATAAAGTTTAGCCCTCTCCGAATGAAAATCCTACTTGACGTGCGTTAAATAGTCGGCCGATCGCCCATGGGGGCGATCAACTGCGCCGGCCCATCTCCCTCTGCATGCTTATTTAAAAATCAAATATGATCAACTCGGAAGATGATCTTCTACACCCGAGCTCAAATGAGCACGGATGAACAGTAAATTCAAAAAAATATTCTAAAAAAATTTAAAAAAATCTGATTTTTTACAACAAACTTCTGACAAAATTAGTGCTCCAAAATGCTTTTGAAAGTAGCATTTTCATAGTATTGATTTTGTTTTTTTTGCTACGACTTCAACAAATGTTATTTCATTATTAAATTTTACGAGCACTTAGAACATTTGTCAACGCCTGCCCAAAAAATTTCCGATTTTTTGAACATTTTTAAATTATTTTTATGAAATTACTGTTCACCCAAGCTCATTTGAGCTTCTGTGCAAAGACATCACGTCCTGGTCAATTAGGTTCTCTTCTGTTCTTTTTTTCTTTTATTTTTTATGTTTTCTTTCTTTCTTTTCTATTCCTTTTCTTTTCAAGCTTAGTAAAAAGTTCAAATAATGTTCTGTTTCTTCTGTATTCTTTTTTCCCTTTTTCATTCATTTTTTGTTTTAAATTTTCATTTTCTATTTTTCATTTGTTTTCAAAAAAATGTTTGTGTAATTTAAAAATGCTCACGATTTAATAAAAATACACATATATTAAAGTTTATGCATGAGTTGAAATAAATATTCGTATTTCAAAAAATTATTAAGGTTCAAATTTGTACAAGAGTTTCCAAGAATGTTCAAATTTTCAAAAAATGTTCACGTTCCCGAAAATTAGTCTCATTCTTTTTTTTATGTTTCAGTCTCTTTTTGATCTTCTTCTTTCCGTATTTTATTTTCTTATCTCTCTTCTTCCCATTTTTTTTCTTTTTTCATTTTATTTTTTTCCTTTTCCTATTGTTCATTTAAAAAAAATATTCGCAAATGTTTAAAAAGTCTCATGCTACAAAAAATCATTCATGTTTTCTAATTTATTCGGCAGTTCCAAAAAATGTTTACGTTTGCAAAATGTGTTCATTTTGTAAAAAATTGTTCGTAATTTCCAACAAATATTCGCATTTTTTTAAAAATGATGGTGTTTCTTTAAAACGATCAATAATTTAAAAAAGATCAAATTTTCAAATATTGTTCTTAAATACAGAAAATGTTCAGGTTAAAAAAAATGTTCTTGGTTTTCGTAATTGTTTGAAATTGTTTTGTTCTTAATTTCACAATTGTTCAAAAAATATTTGGAATTAAAAAAATATGTTCCCGTTTATAATACCGTTCACAAAATTATGAAAAGATCGTGTTTATTATTTTTCTGGAGTTTCAAAAAATGTACTAAAATAAAAATTGTTTACAAAATTAAAAAGATGCCCAAAAAATTTCCGCTCAAAATTGTCACAACTTTTCAAAAAACAAATCATGTTTTAAAAAGTGTTCATAATATTTTGAAATGTTTAATTTTTCATTTTTTTCATGATTTTCAAATAATTTTCATGTTTGAGAAAAAATAGTTAACAGTATTCAAAAGTAATTGCGTTTCCCAAAACTTTCAGGTTGAGGGAGTTTAAATAAATGTTTAAGTTTTGTTTGGAATTCCACAACATTAGTTGAATTTTCGACAAATGTTCATGCTTCTTTGTGCAGCAAATTTGAAAGTGAGAACACTTTTGAAAATGATTCGGGAACGTGATTTTTCTTGATTTTTTAAACATTTTTAGACATTATTAAAGTGGAAATATTTTTTCAAACTGTCAAACATTTTCAAATCTTGAACATTCCTAGAAGTGGTGAACAAAATTTGAACAAGTTTTAGAATTTATGAACTACTTTTCAATTTGTGAACAAATTTTAAAAAACAGAAATATTTTCGTAAAACAGGAACATTTTTTGCAAATAAATACCATTTTGTTGGAAATGGGAACATTTTTTGAAATTCCGGAATAAAAGTTGGAAACGCGGACATATTTTGGAACCTCCAATCAAAATTGAAAAACAGGATTTTTTTGGAACAAGTGTACTTTAGGAATGAATATTTTTTTTAAATGTGGATATTTTTCAAAAACAAATTTGTGAGTTTTTTGAATTATCAAACATTTTCTGAAATGAAGTGAACCAATTTTGAAATTCTGTTTTTGTGGAATTGCTGAACAAAATTTTAAAAATGCTGTAATTTCTTTAGAAATTAACAAACTTTTTGAAATGCGAACATTTTTTAAAGGAAAATAAACTTGAGAAAGAAAAATTAAAACGAAAACAAAAGAAAAATAGAAATTATAGATTTGTTTTTGAAAAAAAAAGATGGGTCGGTCCTGTCGGGCGCCCCCCCCCCTTTGCGGTGTGCGCTTGTTGGACGCGGTGCGCGTCACATAGGAGGTCCCCTCCTTGAAGGCGTTTGTTTGCTAAAAAAAGGATAATGTTCTGATTCATCCGGTTGATTTCTCCCTTTCGTAAACCGCCTTCTCTTTGTGCCACGTGTCCCAATAACAGTAAGGCCTACGCACCGCACCCTTTCGTGCCTTATCTCCTAGGCAATCTCCCTTCTTCACCCGTTTCTCCTTTTTTTCCCCTTCTTCCCCGTTCTTCACGTCTAGAGGGAGAGAGTCGCTGCTCCCATGGCGAGCGCACCACCACGATTTGCTAGGAGCTGTGAGGGACTGGTGCCGATGGTCGCATGATGCCCACCCTGCCCAGTTGCTCTTGGGCCTGCTTCTTCTCTTTTCTTCTAGAAGCAAGCACAACAGCGCTGCGATCCAGGATCTCGCCGCCGACCAGGGAAAGTGCAACGTGAGTCTCTCATGGCGGCGGATCTGCAATGTAGCAAGCTGCACGCGATCCATGGAGTCGGAGCCCATCAGTGCTGTGTTGGAGCTCCCTGGGGCTGCAAATGGAGCTCGGCCGGAGTTGCCATGGAGCTCCGTCGGAGCCGTCGACGTTGTGTTGGAGCTCCTCCGGATTCAATGAAACTCGGTCGGAGTTGCGATGGAGCTTCATCGGACCTGTCGGCGTTGGATTGGAGCTTCGCCGGGACTGCAATGGAGGTTGGCTGGAGCATCGGTGTTGCGTTGGAGCTCCACCGAAGCTGCAATGGAGCTTCCCGGACGCCCTCGATGCTCCATTGGAACTCCGCCCAGGCTTCAATGAAGCTATGTTGGAGTTGGCGTGCTCGCTACTGTCGTGGAGCTGATGTGATCTAACGGCTACCAACACGTTGATTCAAAGGCTGAATAGACGGATGATTTCTTAAAAAAAATCATCCCGAGCCAAAAAAAGACGAAAATTACTGTATTATTCCAAAAAAGACGGAAATTACTGTATTATTTTTGTGGGAGAAAACTAGCCAACATTTCCTGCACGACTGGCTCTTTGCATCCGTGGGCGGTAGCGGGCACCCGGAGCAAGGCCAAATTGTATATCCAGTCCGTGCGACCTTTCCGCCCGGATTCAACGGAAACGCAGCGCAGGCGCAGCACAGCCAGGGAAGGCCGCCGCAACCTTCGCTTCGCTTTCCGCAAACTTGACCGCGAAGCCGCCGTGAAGTCGCCGCCGCCTCCTCCTCCAGCCCACTCTCGAGTCCAGAGGCCGCAACAACTCTCAGCCTCGCGGCCTCCGCCCATTTCGGCTCCATCGGCCGCGCCGCGACGCCTCCGCCACTGCGTAGCCAGCCTAGACCTCATCCTAGGCCTCATCGGAGCTTCAGGTAGATGCGAGAGAGATCGCCTCCCGCGGCCGTGTGATGGGCAACACGTGCGGCGTCACCTTTAGATCCAAGTACTTCTCCAGCTTCCGCGGCGCGTCGCAGCGCCACGACTCGGGCTACGCGCCCGTCGCCGCCGATGCCGACGCCGATTCCCAGCCAGGCAAGCGGCCCTCGCGCCCGGCGGCCGTGGCCGACGCGGCCGCCCCGCCCCCCGCCGCCGGCATGCGCCGGGGCTCGCTCGCGCCAGCGGAGCTGACGGCCAACGTGCTCGGCCACCCCACCCCGAGCCTCCACGACCACTACCTGCTCGGCCGCAAGCTCGGGCAGGGGCAGTTCGGCACCACCTACCTCTGCACCGACCGAGCCACGGGGGCGGACTACGCCTGCAAGTCCATCGGCAAGCGCAAGCTCATCACCAAGGAGGACGTCGAGGATGTGCGCCGCGAGATCCAGATCATGCACCACCTCGCCGGACACCGGAACGTCGTCGCCATCAAGGGCGCCTACGAGGACCCGGTCTACGTCCACATCGTCATGGAGCTCTGTGGCGGCGGCGAGCTCTTCGACCGCATCATACAGCGGGGGCATTACAGCGAGCGCAAGGCGGCCGAGCTCACGCGCATCGTCGTAGGAGTTGTCGAGGCGTGCCACTCGCTCGGGGTCATCCACAGGGATCTCAAACCTGAAAACTTCTTGCTGGCCAACAAGGATGACGACATGTCGCTTAAGGCCATCGATTTCGGCCTATCCGTGTTTTTTAAGCCTGGTGAGTAACTTCAGGCAACGGAACTTATCTTTCCTTCCGCTGCCGTGGAATCTAAATGTTTCTTTGGTGGAATTGAGATCACAGCCACCCACAAGATATACTACTATGGAGGCAAAAATTAGAATTCAGTGTTACTTTGTTAAAAAATCAGGGTTATCTTTTAACCTCATCGTTAACAGCTTCTAAAGTGGTTTTCAGATGCAACAAATAGGAGCTGCTTTAAACTCCCCTTGTTCCTAGTTCCTACCCTACTCTCTCTTGTCCTATATGTTCACTTTGTTAGGAGTAATGTGTATCTTATGGACCACTTATTATATTCATTTTATTCAGAATTATCTTATGAACAATTCCTTTTGCTGTTTTTTTTCAGGTCAAGTTTTCACTGATGTTGTCGGAAGCCCTTACTATGTAGCTCCAGAAGTGTTGCGCAAACGTTATGGACCAGAAGCTGATGTATGGACAGCTGGTGTAATTCTTTACATACTACTAAGCGGCGTTCCACCATTTTGGGCAGGTAGAGCATTATGTTTTATTGTTAACTTTGATTAATTCTTGAAATCCTCACTAACTTTTTACTGCTGTTCTAGGCTGATTTTCTGAACCTACTTATTGCAGAGACTCAGCAAGGAATATTTGATGCAGTACTGAAAGGCGTAATTGATTTTGATAGTGATCCCTGGCCTGTGATTTCTGATAGTGCAAAAGATCTCATAATGAGAATGTTGAATCCTCGCCCCGCAGAGCGTCTAACAGCGCATCAAGTTCTATGTTAGTTACTTTCACCAGAACTCCAGATCTTGTTTCTTAATTCAGGTCCCTGGTTGAATATGTTCTGATACCTGTCCTGAGCGGTGTGCCCATCTCGTAATGCCTCAAGCCATATATCTGCACAAGCACAACATTGTTATGGTTGATAAGAAATAAGATTATTTCAGAGGATCCATTTCTCTCTCTCTGACTCATGGAAACCTCAATTTATAAATTCGTGCAGTTGGGAATTTCTAACTTTAATCTGTATGGGATTGTTCTCAGATATGCACCTATTATTATCTATTAGTTCACATCATGCTTGTTTAAAAGGGAAAAACAAACCATCCTGTATGTACACAACAATGTAAGATATATCTACAATACGTGTACAATTGGGTAATAAATATATAAAATAATATTTTTCTTACTTTTTAGGTCACCCTTGGATTTCTGATCATGGAGTTGCTCCTGATCGGCCACTTGATCCAGCTGTCCTTTCTCGCATCAAGCAGTTCTCAGCAATGAATAAGTTAAAGAAGATGGCTTTGCGAGTGAGTACCTTTAGCTGATCCTATAGTAATTAACCATATGCAGCAGTGAAGTTATGTCCATTTGCTTTATAGTCGTTATAATGTTCATTGTTTTTCTTGTTTTGTGTTAACTTTATCATCACAAATATTCTTTGTTAGTGTTTTTACTGAATTATGTGGCAAAAACTTCTTATTACTCGTATTGACATGATGTATGTTTTAAAGAAATCAATTGGATTCTCTTGTCACAACTAATGTACTGCCGTTACCCCCGAATTGCCAGTCTGCTATTTACTCAAGATAACTACTTCGTCTAGTATACAATTAGTAATCTGGTCGTGCGACTCTTTTTTGCATTCCATTTTGTTTTGTCTTATGTGGCACAATTGCTTGGTTTTATATTAACAAAGGATTTCCATTTATTCAACCAGGTAATTGCTGAGAGCCTTTCAGAGGAGGAGATTGCAGGATTAAAAGAAATGTTTGAGGCAATGGACACAGACAATAGTGGTGCAATTACATATGATGAGCTGAAAGAAGGCATGCGAAAGTATGGTTCAACACTAAAAGATACTGAGATTCGTGATCTTATGGAAGCCGTAAGTTGGCTGAACATCAGTTACAGTGCTCGTTTGGACTTGCTAGCTTAAGTTCTTCTATGAGGCATCTTATAACTTCTCAATATGAAAGCGCCTTAAGCTTTGGACAGCTGAGTAGGAAACAGGCAATGCCATTAATATTATTCTACTAACCTAGTTTTATAATGGTTTGCAGCTTCTGTGAGACTGTTCTCAGCTTAATGAATTTGATATAAATATCTTTATTGAAACTAGTTTGTTTAACTGGTCTATTCCAGGATTTCAAAATTTAACACACTTTTCTTACTTTACTAATGCGTAAAATCTTACACTTATTTAGTTAGAAAAATCAATCATTTTATTTCCATGGAAGATGTGCTGATGTGTCTATGGTGCGACTTCAGTTCGTTTTTGTCTTAGTCGTAGCTCGACTCCAAAGCTTTTAAAAAAACTCGTTTAGCTCTTCAGATTTTACGTATTAGTCCCTAGAAATTTAAGGTACTGAAACCACAGGTCCTAGCTCCTGGCACCACAAGTTTCTTGCCTGCTCCATATATCAAGTTACTGGTCCTCTTTCATACTGACTATATGTTTTATAATGTAGGATTTTAGAATCACTCCTAAAAGGGGTAACTTATGGCCTTACATGTTATTTTGGTTTCATTTGAATAACTTCAGGCGGATGTGGACAACAGTGGAACCATTGATTATATAGAATTCATTGCTGCTACATTGCATCTCAATAAACTAGAGCGAGAGGAACATCTTGTGGCAGCCTTTTCTTATTTTGACAAGGATGGTAGTGGTTACATTACAGTGGATGAGCTCCAGCAAGCTTGCAAAGAGCATAATATGCCAGATGCTTTTCTTGATGACGTCATAATTGAAGCTGACCAGGATAATGTAAGTTAAATGAAGCTTATAGTGCCGTACACATATACTCCCTCTGTCCCAAAATAAGTGTCTCAAGCTTAGTACAACTTTGTACTAGAGCTAGTATAAAGTCGAGACACTTATTTTGGGACGGAGGGAGTAATACCGTTAATGTTAAAATTAGCCTGCATATGTTCCTATTAGTTTGTTATAACCCACACATGTAGGGTAGTTATATACTACTAGATTATAACCAGAGGGACTATCTATGACCTTTAAATTATGCCACATGCTATAGCTGTTGTAGTTCCTAAAACCAGACTGTAATGCCTGGGTGCATAAACCATCATAAGCTCTCTATTGAAGATTTCTAGAGATGCATCTTGGGGACATAGATGCTCACCAAATGATAAATACTCCCTCTGTCAACTATTATAAGAGCGTTTAGATCACCAGTGATCTAAACGCTCTTATAATAGTTGACAGAGGGAGCACATGTTTTTGTCATGCAATGATAGACAAGTATATCTGATTAATTTGTCACTGCAGAACCTTTGAACTTCGAAGCACATATATATTTTGCCTTGCTGCTTGTTTGCGACAATGCTTTGATTTAATTGCCCTTGTCTCTCTCTTGTTCACTAGGATGGTCGCATTGATTATGGAGAGTTTGTTGCGATGATGACAAAGGGCAATATGGGGGTTGGGAGGAGAACAATGAGGAACAGCCTGAATATAAGCATGACTGAATGAGATGCTGCTAACGGGACACTGCCTGCAAATTTTTGTACGCTGTCAGTTGTACGTGTGGGCATTCTAATTGGTGGTCCTATAAATCTAACTGGTGCTATTTCGTCCATGAAATGTAGGGGGAAATCTCCCATGTCTTGCGTGAGCTGGTCATGAAAATGTTCATACAAGCCGTTGTGTTTGGATTGATTTCTGCAATGCTTCGCTCAGAGCTTTGTTTGGTTCACCATGTTCAGGTATCTAACTGTTGATATTTGAAACTCCGAACCCAAGCCCTGATATAGTTTAGCCACGCGTAAACGTGATCTGCAATGCCTGCATGCTTTCTGAGACGGATTATCATTTCTGTAATGCTATGATCCTGTGATCAGGTTGCTCAATGGATGGGACTGAGTACGCGCGCAAGAGGTTGCACCTGGACCATGGACAGTTGTAGGAGGGCGGCCGGCCATGGAGTGCTCCTATTTTGCTCTCCACGTACTGAATAGCTTGAAAACGCGCACCCCTTGCAGTTCTTGGGCCGGCACAGGAGACAAAGTAGTCGCTACTTTCTTTTAACTTTTTATTATTATTACGTTCTAAAAAAAGTGCCTACATTTTTATTGCAAGAGAGTTGCTACTATTCGCTTCCCAAGAAACCCATTCCCATTTTGGTGTAAAAAAATACTAGTGTTGCTATCCGCCTCAGAAAAAATATTTTTTGACAGATTTAGAATATTAGTGTACAAGAAAAAAGTTATGTCATTTTTTATAAATTTTCGTGAATATAAAAAAATGTCCATGGATTTTTGAAAAAAATACAATTAAAAAAAATCCCGAATTTTGAAAAAAGATCTTCTCCCATCTAATACATGACTCTTTGATTTTTTTTTGAAGTTAACGATTTTTACAAAATTATGTTAATGACTTTTGTAATGTTTAGACAGAAGTGTCCTAGATTTAAAGAAACACTAATTTAGAAAATGTTCATCAATGACAAGCTAAGTCGGTATATGGAGAGCCATGGGTTGAGAGATGATATCTTATGTGGGAGGGCCTTTGTCGATTGCGAGCTGCAAATGATATCCCATGGTTGGTGGAAGGGGGCTTCAACTGGTAGTGTTAGGATTTAATTAATTATGTTAATTAAAAGGATAATCCTCCTTCTGTAATATCTCGTGCGATTGCTTCGGCAACGGTCACGATGCTCCCTCGCATCCCTACGAACGGACGCACCATTTCATTCGCGTTCGTTGCCTTGTATATATATACTGTGATCTTGAATGGAACAAACAACTGATTCAACCATTTTGCTCCCGCTTGCTCTCTCGTTCGATCTTACTCCCTCCGTTCCTAAATATAAGACCTTTTAGAGATTGCACTATAAACTACATACAGATGTACATAGACATATTCTAGAGTGTAGATGCACTCATTTTGCTCCGTATGTAGCCTTCTAATGAAATCTCTAAAATGTCTTATATTTTGAAAAGAAGGGAGTACATTCTAACACCTTATCAACACGCTCCCTTCCGAGCGATTTCGAGGATAAGAAGAAGCGAAGAACATGAAAAGCAGGAGACTCCATGGTGGACGGTTGACACTGTCGTTTTGTTGCTCGTCACTGTAGCGACGCAGGGGTCTTCGTCGCTACAGCAACCATGTCGCTGGAAGAGGCGCGCATGGCAACCCCCACGGATATGGAAAACACATTTTCTATGTATTATCTCGATTGTACTACACGTACTACAAACTCGTAGCGCATGTTGCACCCAAGCTAGTTTTCCAAAATGTCTTGTGCATGACAAACTTGGCATACTTGCCTTGATCATCGAGACATTGTGTTCAAACGAGAACTACCGGCAATTCTAATAGTTTATGATTATTATGATGCTAAATTCTAACAACTTTTGGATTTTGTATGCACTACATGTGGCACAGGGAAGCTAATTTTAAGGCCCGCGCACCTTGAAGTCTACGCTGAACCACTCAGACTCCTTGAAAGCATCAAGTTGAGGTAAGTGGCTCTTTCCATCCACTGACTATACTATTCAGGTATTCCATGATTCTAAAAGACATATCTACATGATGGTCTTGAGTGTATGATTTATTCACACCAAAACCATTGACTCATTATACTGACATCGATTTCAAGCAAATCGAATGGATAACATTGCAGAATTCTCCTTGAGTGCCTTCTCTATGGTCCTTGGATTGAAGCTTAGCAATTTGTCCTAATGTCTAGACTCAAAATGGTTTGGTAGAATCCTTTATCCAAAGAATTAAGCTCATTGCATTGTCTTTACTTTGAAGTTGCAACTTACCAACTTTATGTTGGAGTCATGCAATTTGACACGCTCATGACAGAACTGCATAATATTATTCCCCTCTATCTTTGATACATGGAAATCTATCAGGTATTTCCCATTTTCCGGTAATTTGGTTGCATATCGATATCACTACTCGGCATACAACATTGCCCCCTCAACATATAGTTGGGATCTATGTGAGGAATAACCGTATTTCCGTCAATACCTCGAGCCCCTCGCATCGGGAGTTATTCAAATCCATATGCTGATTCATGATGAATAGTTCTAGGCATTAGGGGGAGATTTCAAGTACCGTAAAGAATGCCAGGAAATTAGTGGAATGATCAACACATTTCTGTCTCAAATCCATGTACTCAAAGATCTGAACCATGCGTTCAGAAGATTTGCAGCACATTGCAAATAACCTGCCAGATTCATTTACTAACTATAAAGGTGTCACCCAATCCTACAATCCTGCAAAAGTACGCCTGAAAGAGCGGAGGTACCAACGAAAACCACTCCACTTCCCGTTCGATGCAATAGGAGGAGATGCATGGCAAAAGTACATGAGGATTCAATTTCTCGCAAGCAAGGAAATCAACGCCTATGAATCAGTAAATGCAAGTCAACTTCACGTTGATAGACACCCAATGGGTAGCATACCTAGTGGATGGGAAACCTCCACAAACCCAGGTCATAGTGCACACAATGATCGAGAAATCGGAATACCCGACTTAATCGCATTGGGAAATCGCGAGTAGTCACCATGGGTAACGTATTTCCATCAACTAATATTGATATATAGATTCTGGAGAAACATATAACCAAAAGTCTACAATTGTCAACATACATTTCTCAACTAGATTACAAAAACCTTTCAAATGATTCAGATCCAAAGACCATGTCCATGGCAAAGTGTGAACAACACTCGGACTAAACTCAAGCAAAGGGTATAATCTAGGTAGAAATGATCTTGCTCAATAATGGGAAGGTATTCATAAGCAATACTTACACCAGTTTTCTTCTAGAAAACAGAATTGAGAACAACGAGGTGGTGAAACAAAGAGCAAGTATTGTAGCACAAGGGTTCACGCAGATACTCAACTATTCTCGAGAGGTGGAATCTCTTTTCGATAACTTATATCATTGGCACTTCAAAATCATCTACCCCTGCAGTTGATAGATGTAGTGATTACATATCCATGTAGATCACTAGATTCTGATATAGATGGTTCCCCGTGGAATCTCAATTCTGAATCGAAGTACAAAATACAACATACATTGTGTAAAAATCAATAAGTCACCATACGACTTATTGTTGTCGGTACATATGGTACAACCGATGTAGTGAGTTCCTTATACACAAGGATTACTCCTACGATGATGATTATCCATGATCGTGTGTTTGCAATGACGATACATGTAATCATCTAAATGACGGAGTTTAAAGTGAAGAATTTGGATAAACCAAAATACCGCTCGTTACTACAACTTGAGCACCTTCATTCATACATTATGGTATAATATGCTGTCTATATCCAAAATATATTGGAGAAATTCATTGTGGACAAATCTTATCCATTCGTAACTCTCATGGTAGTTCATTCTCTAGACGTAGAGAAAGATCTATTTAGACCAAGAGATGATGGAAATGATATTGGGACTCAACGTTCCATAATGCCATTGGATCCACCAAGCAAAATTGGTTAGGACTCAGCAATATCTATCTATATCTCCAAAGGCATCAAACATCTTGTCCTGGTTTTTTAAGTTTGAGAGAATTCTGAACAACAATACCATTGGATACATTGATCAGATCCCCGCTATGTCAGATCATAGACAATCTTAGTGTTCCTACTAGATGTGGTAGCCATCTCATGAGAGTCTTTGAAACACACCTCATGGCTACATCCACCACCCATTATTCAAAGATAATGTTGCTTGTGTTTTTTGGATGCAAACATGTTACGTAATAAGTAATATCGCTATATTGCATTTCTTACAAATCAAATCATGCGACTGATTTGCTCATAAAGTCTCTACCAACTTTTACATTCCAGAAATATGTTCACGGAATTGGTATGTGACGACTTCGTAATTGATACGTATCCATCGTATCTACTTTTCCAAACTCTTTTGCCCTTGTTTTGGACTCTAATTTGCATGATTTGAATGGAACTAACACGGACTGACGCTGTTTTCAGCAGAATTGCCATGGTGTTTTTTTGTGCAGAAATAGAAGTTCTCGGAATGACCTGGAAACTTATGAGGATTTTTTGTGGAATATAAAAAAAATACTGGCACAAGAATTACCCAAAGACACGGAGCCATGGGCCCACGAGCCGAGGAGGAGCGCCCCCGAGGCCGCGCCTGGCAGGCTCGTGGGGCCCACGTGGCTCCGCAGTCTCCAACTCCAACTCTATATAGTCTCTTTCGTCCTAGAAAAAATCAGGAGGGAGAGCTTTCGGGAAGAGACGTCGCCGCCATGAGGCGGAACTTGAGCAAAACCAATCTAGAGCTCCGGCAGGGCCGTCCTGCTGGGGAAACTTCCCTCCCGGAGGGGGAAATCGCCGCCAGTGTCATCACCAACACTCCTCTCATCGGAGGGGACTCATCTCCATCAACATCTTCATCGGCACCATATCATTTCCAAACTCTAGTTCATCTCTTGTACCCAATCTCCGTCTCGCGACTCCGATTGGTACTTGTAAGGTTGCTAGTAGTGTTAATTACTCCTTGTAGTTGATGCCAGTTGGATTACTCGGTGGAAGATCATATGTTCAGATCCTTAATGCTATTCAATACATCTCTGATCATGAACATAATTATGCTTTGTGAGTAGTTACGTTTGTTCCTGAGGACATGGGATAAGTCTTGCTATAAGTAGTCATGTGAATTTGGTATTCGTTCGACATTCTGATGCATTGTATGCTGTTTTTCCTCTAGTGGTGTTATGTGAACGTCGACTACATAACACTTCACCATTATTTGGGCCTAGAGGAAGGCATTGGGAAGTAATAAGTAGATGATGGGTTGCTAGAGTGACAAAAGCTTAAACCCTAGTTTATGCGTTCCTTCACAAGGGGCTCATTGGGATCCATTAGTTTAATGGTATGGTTAGACTTAGTCTTAATTCTTCTTTCGTAGTTGCGTCTGCTTGCGAGAGGGGTTAATCATAAGTGGGACGTTTGTCCAAGTAAGGACATCACCCAAGCACCGGTCCACCCACATATCAAACTATCAAAGTAGCAAACGTGAATCATATGAACATGATGAAAACTAGCTTGACAGAAATTCCCATGTGTCCTCAAGAGCGCTTTACCTTATATAAGAGTTCCTCCAGGCTTGTCCCTTTCTACAAAAGGGATTGGGACATCTTGATCCACCTTTGTTACTATTTTTACTTGCTACCCGTTACGAATTATCTTATCACACAACTATGTGTTACCGATAATTTCAGTGCTTGTAGAGAATACCTTGCTGAAAACCACTTGTCATTTCCTTCTGCTCCTCGCTGGGTTCGACACTCTTACTTATCTAAAGGACTACGGTAGATCCCCTACACTTGTGGGTCATCAAGACTCTTTTCTGGTGCCGTTGCCGGGGAGTGAAGCGCCTTTGGTAAGTGGAATTTGGTAAGGAAACATTTATATAGTGTGCTGAAATTTATTGTCACTGGTCACTATGGAAACTAATCCTTTGAGGAGCTTGTTCGTGGTATCTTCACCTCGACCGGAAGCACAAGGAGTTTCTCCTCAACCTACTACACCTACTGAAAATATTTATTATGAAATTCCTTCGGGTATGCTAGAAAAACTGTTGGCTAATTCTTTTACAGGAGATGGAACATCACATCCCGACTTGCATCTAATCTATGTAGATGAAGTTTGTGGTTTATTTAAGCTTGCAGGTTTGCCCGAGGATGAGGTCAAGAAGAAGTTCTTTCCCTTATCTTTGAGGGATAAAGCATTGACATGGTATAGGCTATGTGATGATACTGGATCATGGAACTACAACCGACTGAAATTGTAATTTCATCAAAAGTTTTATCCTATGCATTTGGTACATCATGATCGGAATTATATCTATAATTTTTGGCCTCGTGATAGAGAAAGTATCGCTCAAGCTTGGGGGAGGCTTAAGTCAATGTTATATTCATGCCCCAACCATGAGCTCTCGAGAGAAATTATTATTCAGAACTTTTATGCTCGGCTTTCTCATGATAATCGCACCATGCTTGACACTTCCTGTACCGGTTCTTTTATGAAGAGAGATATTGACTTCAAATGGAATTTATTGGAAAGAATTAAACGCAACTCTGAAGATTGGGAGTTTGATGAAGGTAAGGAGTCAGGTATGAATCTTAAGTTTGATTGCGTTAAATCCTTCGTTGAAACAAATACTTTTTTTGATTTTAGCGCTAAACATGGACTTGACTCTAAGATAGTAGCTTCATTATGTGAATCATTTGCTGCTCATATTAATCTCCCTAAAGAGAAGTGGTTTAAATATCATCCTCCCATAGAAGTCAATGTAGTAAAACCCAATCCAGTTGAAGAGAAAATTATTGCTTATAATGATCCTATTGTTCCTAGTGCTTACATTGAGAAACCACCTTCCCTCTTAGAATAAAGGATCATGCTAAAGCTTCAACTGTGATACGTAAGGGCTACATTAGAACACCTACACCCCCTGATCAAACTAAAGTTGAACCTAGCATTGCTATTATTAAAGATCTCTTGACCGATAATGTTGATGGGCATGTTATTCACTTATGTGAAGATGCTGCTAGAATTGCTAAACCTCATGCTAGAGACAAACATAAGCCTGTTGTTGGCATGCCTGTTGTTTCTGTTAAGATAGGAGATAATTGTTATCATGGTTTATGTGACATGGGTGCTAGTGTTAGTGCAATACCTCGATCTTTATATGATGAAATTAAAGATGAGATTGCACCTGTCGAGATGGAATTCATTGATGTTACTATTCAACTTGCTAAGAGAGATACTATCTGCCCCGTGGGAATTGTTAGAGATGTTGAAGTCTTGTGTGGTAAAACTAAGTATCCTACTGATTTTCTCGTTCTTGCTACCACACAAGATAGCTTTTGTCCCATCATTTTTGGTAGACCTTTCCTCAATACTGTTAATGCTCAGATTGATTGTGAGAAACAAACGGTTACTGTTGGCTTTGAAGGTGTGTCACATGAATATAATTTTTCCAAGTTTGGTAGACAACCTCATGAAAAAGAATTGTCTAGTAAGGATGAAATTATTGCTCTAGCTTCTATTGATGTGCCTCCTACTGATCCTTTAGAGCAATACTTGCTTGAACGTGAAAAATGATATGCATATGGATGAAAGGAATGAGATAGATAGAGTTATCTTTGAACAACATCCCATCCTTAAGAATAATTTGCCTGTTGAATTACTTGGAGATCCACCTCCACCAAAGGGTGATCATGTGTTTGAGCTTAAAAAGTTACCTCATACTCTTAAGTATGCCTATCTCGATGAAAAAGAGATATATCCTGTTATTATTAGTGCTAACCTTTCAGAGCATGAAGAAAAGAAATTATTGAAAACTCTGAGGAAGCACCGTGCCGCTATTGGATATACTCTTGATGATCTTAAGGGCATTAGTCCCACTCTATGCCAGCATAAAATTAAAACTGATCCTGATTCCAAACCAGTTGCCGATCATCAACGAAGATTAAATCCTAAGATGAAAGAGGTGGCAAGAAAAGAAATACTAAAGCTCCTGGAAGCAGGTATTATCTATCATGTTGCTCATAGTGATTGGGTAAGTCCGGTGCATTGCGTCCCTAAGAAGGGAGGTATTACCGTTGTCCCTAATGATAAAGATGAATTGATCCCACAGAGAATTGTTACTGGCTATAGGATGGTAATTGATTTTAGGAAATTGAATAAAGCCACTAGGAAAGATCATTACCCTTTGCCTTTTATTGACCAAATGCTAGAAAGATTGTCTAAACACACACACTTTTGCTTTCTAGATGGTTATTCTGGTTTCTCCCAAATACCTGTTGCACAGTCTGATCAGGAGAAAACCACTTTTACCTGCCCTTTCGGTACCTTTGCTTATAGACGTATGCCTTTTGGCTTATGTAATGCACCTGCTACCTTTCAAAGATGTATGATGGCTATATTCTGTGACTTTTGTGAAAAGATTGTTGAGGTTTTCATGGATGATTTGTCCGTTTACGGGTCTTCTTTTGATGATTGCTTGCGCAACCTTGATCGAGTTTTGCACAGATGTAAAGATACTAACCTTGTCTTGAATTGGGAGAAGTGGCACTTTATGGTTAATGAAGGCATCGTCTTAGGACATAAAATTTCTGAAAGAGGTATTGAAGTCGACAAGGCTAAAGTTGATGCGATCGACAAAATGCCATGCCCTACAGACATTAAAGGTATAAGAAGTTTCCTTGGTCATGTTGGTTTCTATGGAAGGTTCATTAAAGACTTCTCTAAGATTTCTAGGCCTCTCACCAATCTCTTGCAAAAAGATATTACATTTGTTTTTGATGATGATTGTGAAGAAGCATTTTAAATACTTAAGAAGGCCTTGATAACTGCACCTATTGTTCAACCACCTGGTTGGAACTTACCTTTTGAAATTATGTGTGATGCTAGTTATTATGCTGTTGGTGTTGTTCTAGGACAAAGAGTTGATAAGAAATTAAATTTTATTCATTATGCTAGTAAAACTCTAGAAAGTGCCCAAAGAAACTATGCTACTACTGAAAAAGAATTTTTAGCAGTCCTGTTTGCATGTGATAAGTTCAGATCTTATATTGTTGATTCCAAAGTTACTATTCACACTGATCATGCTGCTATAAAATATCTCATGGAAAATAAAGATGCTAAACCTAGACTTATTAGATGGGTTCTCTTGCTACAAGAATTTGATTTGCATGTTGTTGATAGGAAGGGTGCTGAGAACCCCATAGCAGATAACTTGTCTAGGTTGGAGAATGTTCTTGATGACCCACAACCTATTGATGATAGCTTTCCTGATGAACAATGGAATGTCATCAATGCTTCACGTAGTACACCTTGGTATGCTGATTATGCTAATTATATTGTTGCTAAATATATACCGCCTAGTTTCACATACCAACAAAAGAAGAAATTCTTCTTTGATTTGAGATATTACTTTTGGGATGATCCTCACCTTTATAAAGAAGGAGTAGATGGTGTTATTAGACGTTGTGTACCTGAGCATGAACAGGGACATATCCTATAGAAGTGTCACTCCGAGGCTTACGGAGGACACCATGCGGGAGATAGAACTGACACAAGGTATCGCAATCCGGTTTTTATTGGTCTACTCTCTTCAAGGATGCTCGTAAGTTTGTCTTGTCTTGTGATGAATGTCAAAGAATAGGTAATATCAGTAAACGTCAGGAAATGCCTATGAATTATTCACTTGTTATTGAACCATTTGATGTTTGGGGTTTTGATTATATGGGACCTTTTCCAAAGTCTAACGGGTATACTCATATTCTAGTTGTTGTTGATTATGTTACTAAGTGGTAGAAGCTATCCCAAATAGTAGTGCCGATCATAACACCTCTATTAAGATGCTTAAAGAAGTTATTTTCCCTAGATTTGGAGTCCCTAGATATTTAATGTCTGATGGTGGTTCACATTTTATTCATGGTGCTTTCCGTAAAATGCTTGCTAAGTATGATGTCAACCATAGAATTGCATCTCCTTCTCATCCTCAGTCTAGTGGTCAAGTAGAGTTAAGTAATAGAGAAATTAAACTAATTCTGCAAAAGACTGTTAATAGGTCTAGAAAGAATTGGTCTAAGAAACTTTATGATGCACTGTGGGCTTATAGAACTGTTGGGGAACGTCGCATGGCAAACAAAATTTTCCTACGCGCACGAAGACCTATCATGGTGATGTCCATCTATGAGAGGAGATTTGGATCTAGTACCCTTGTAGATCGCACAGCAGGAAGCGTTAAGAAACGCGGTTGATGTAGTGGAACGTCTTCACGTCCCTCGAACCACCCCACTAACCGTCCCACAAACCGTCCCGAGATCCGTCCCACGATCCGTCCCGCGATTCGTCCCATGAACCGTCTCGCGTTCCGTTGCACGAACTCTCTTGCGGTCCGTCTCATGATCCGTTCCGATCTAGTGCCGAACGGACGGCACCTCCGCGTTCAGCACACGTACAGCTCGATGACGATCTCCACCTTCTTGATATAGCAAGAGGGGGCAGAGAGGTAGAAGATTTCTCCGGCAGGTGGTGATGATCTACTCCGGCAGGGCTTCGCCTAAGCTCCGCGGACATACGATCTAGAGGAAAAACTGCCTGGTATAGGGTCGAGCAGCACGTGGCAAAGTTGTGTCTCAAAAACCCTCAATACCTCTAGTATATATAGGAGGGAGGGAGGGGAGGAGGCAGCCTCAAACCCTCAAGGTTTGGCCGAAATTGGAGGTGGAGGAGTCCTACTCCAATCCTACTTGGAGTAGGATTCCACCTTCCTACTTGGAAACTCTTTCCACCTTGTGTTTTTTCCTTCTCAAACCTTATGGGCCTTAGTGGGAACTTATTACAGCCCACTAGGGGCTGGTTTATCTCTTCCCATAGCCCATGAGACCCCTTGGGGCGTGACATCCCTCCCGATGGTCCCCGACACCTCTCCCGGCACTCCCGGTACACTACCGATGAGCCCGAAACTTTTCCGGTGACCAAAACAAGACTTCCTATATATCAATCTTTACCTCCAGACCATTCCGAAGATCCTCGTGATGTCCTGGATCTCATATGGGACTCCGAACAACTTTCGGTTACCAACACCTATAACACAACTATACCGAAATGTCACCAAACCTTAAGTGTGCAGACCCCGCGGGTTCGAGAACTATGTAGACATGACCCGAGACACTCCTCGGTCAATATCCAGTAACAGGACCTGGATGCCCATATTGGATCCTACATATTCTCCGAAGATCTTATCGGTTGAACCTCGGTGTCAAGGATTCATATAATCCCGTATGTCATTCCCTTTGTCCTTCGGTATGTTACTTGCCCGAGATTTGATCGTCGGTATCCGCATACCTATTTCAATCTCGTTACCGGCAAGTCTCTTTACTTGTTCCGTAATACAAGATCATGTGACTTACACTTAGTCACATTGCTTGCAAGGCTTGTGTGTGATGTTGTATTACCGAGTGGGCCCCGAGATACCTCTCCATCACACGGAGTGACAAATCCCAGTCTTGATCCATACTGACTCAACGGACACCTTCGGAGATACCTGTAGAGCACCTTTATAGTCACCCAGTTACGTTGCGACGTTTGATGCACACAAGGTATTCCTTCGGTGCCAGTGATTTATATGATCTCATGGTCATAGGAACAAATACTTGACACGCAGAAAACAATAGCAATAAAACGACACGATCAATATGCTACGTTCATAGTTTGGGTCTTGACCATCACATGATTCTCCTAATGATGTGATCCCGTTATCAAGTGACAACACTTGCCTATGGCCAGGAAATCTTGAGCATCTTTGATCAACAAACTAGTCAACTAGAGGCTCACTAGGGACAGTGTGTTGTCTATGTATCCACACATGTATTTGAGTTTCCAATCAATACAATTCTAGCATGGATAATAAACGATTATTATGAACAAGGAAATATAATAATAACTTATTTATTATTTCCTCTAGGGCATATTTCCAACAAGAACTGCTTATAAGAATCCCATGGGCATGTCTCCGTACGAAATGGTTTACGGTAAAGCATGCCATTTACCTCTTGAGCTAGAGCATAAGGTTTATTGGGCAATCAAAGAGCTCAACTTTGATTTCAAACTTGCTGGTGAGAAGAGGTTATTTGATATTATCTCACTTGATGAATGGAGAACTCAGGCATATGAAAATGCCAAGTTGTTTAAAGAAAAAGTTAAGAGGTGGCATGATAAAAGGATACAAAAACGTGAGTTCAATGTTGGTGACTATGTCTTGCTATACAATTCTCGTTTAAGATTTTTTGCAGGCAAGCTTCTCTCTAAATGGGAAGGTCCTTACATTGTTGAGGAAGTATATCGTTCCGGTGCCATAAAGATCAACAATGCGGAAGGTAATTTTCCGAGAGTTGTAAATGGGCAAAGAATCAAGCATTATATCTCAGGTACTCCCATAAATGTTGAAAGCAATATTATTAATACCATAACTCCGGAGTAGTACATAAGGGATATTTACCAACTTGTTTCAGACTCCAAGAACGAAGAGGTATGTGATACGGTAAGTAAACCGACTCCAAAACTTTCCAGCATGCTTAGTGGTAATTAAAAAGAAAACCCAAAAAGATTTCCCGTTCTTCTTTTGCTTGTTGGGAGCTTTCCCGTGTAAATAGTTTTCTTTTTTCTTTGGGTCAAGGTAGAAGAGCATGATTAAAATGATTAGTGACTCTCATATGCATTATTGTTTATCTATCAGAGAGCCCGTATTACTTTGTATTCTCCTCTGAGTTTGCTTGCAGATTTTAGCTTAGTCCAATGCACAAACACTCTTATTATTATTCACATCATTCGGTCGTGCAAGTGAAAGGCAATAATGACGATATATGATGAAGTGACTGAGCCTGGAAAAGCTGGTATGAACTCGACCTATTTTGTTTTTGCAAATATGACTAGCTCATCATTCCTAATTCAGCATTGCTATGAGAGAAACATGTTTGCAGTGACAACTTAGAGATCATAGTTTCTGATGCCATGCTTAATTAGCTAGGAGCTTATAATGGTTTGTCTTGGATGCCAACATGAATTTCAAAATGATTATGATGTAGTATGATAGGATGGTATCCTCCTTTGAATGATTCAAGTGGCTTGACTTGGCACATGTTCACGCATGTAGTTGAAACAAAATCAACTTAGCCTCTACGATATTCATGTTTATGGTGATTTATATCCTACTCATGCTTGCACTCAACATTGGTTAATTTCAATGCATATTGATGACTGTTGTCGCTCTCTAGTTGGTCGCTTCCCAGTCTTTTGCTAGCCTTCACTTGTACTAAGTGGGAATATTGCTTGTGCATCCACTTCCATAAACCCAAAGTTGTTCCATATGAGTCCACCACACCTACCTATATGCGGTATCTGCCAGCCGTTCCAAGTAAATTTGCATGTGCCACTCTCTAAATCTTCAAATAATAATATGTTTTGTATGCCCGAACCGCTCATGTGGTGACAAGGGGCGGTCAGTATCTTCCATGCCAGGCGTGTTATCCTTGATACGTGTTTATTCACTATCACTCACGAGAAAGGGCCCGATAATCGAAACGCCCAGTTCCATGCTCAAATCAAATCAAAAAATATAATTGCAAACAAAACTCCTCCTGGATTGTTGTTGGTATGGATGACACCCGAGGATTCGACTAGTCGTGGAGTGTGATTGATTGGTGGTGGGGGAGTCAAAACTTTACTATTCTGTTTGGGAACCGCCTATAATATGTGTAGCATGGAAGATGGTGAAAACTCTTGGTCATCGCGTTGACAATGAAAGCATGCCACCCAAAATTATTTATCTCTATTTTAAAAGCTTGAGCTCTGGCACCTCTGCAAATCAATGCTTCCCTCTGCCAAGGGCCTATCTATTTACATTACTGTTGGGTCATCCTCTTCTTATAAAAGGCACCAATTAGAGAGCACCTCCGTCATTTTTATGCTTTGCTATTAATTGATATTGAGTGTGACTGTGACTGGATCTTCTTTGCCATGAATTACAATGTTCAGTCAGCCCTTGGTCTTTGAAGGTGCTCTGCATTTATGTTTTGCGGTCTCAAAAAGGGCTAGCGAGATACCATCTGTTCATATTGTATCATGATTGTTTTGATTGAAGTGTTGACGTTTGAAACTTATTATTTTTGCTTGCTAGTTGATTATGCCATTGATATGAGTACACCATGAGACCTAAATGTTATTGCTTACGTGGTTAGCTTATGATCTTGCTGAAAGTCCGAATATGAGTTAGACATAATTACAACAACAAGATCAAACAGAGTTCGTAAAAGTTTTTCTTTTGTCTCTTTCAGTTTGTCAACTGAATTGCTTGAGGACAAGCAAGGCTTTAAGCTTGGGGGAGTTGATACGTCTCCATCACATCTAATTTTCCAAACTCTTTTGCCCTTGTTTTGGACTCTAATTTGCATGATTTGAATGGAACTAACCCGGACTGACGTTGTTTTCAGCAGAATTGCCATGGTGTCGTTTTTATGCAGAAATAAAAGTTCTCTGAATGACCTGGAAACTTACGAGGATTTTTTGTGGAATATATAAAAAATACTGGCGCAAGAATTACCCAAAGACACGGAGCCATGGGCCCATGAGCCCAGGAGGAGCGCCCCCCTAGGTCGCGCCTGGCAGGCTCGCGGGGCCCACGTGGCTCCGCAGCCTCCAACTCCAACTCTATATAGTCTCTTTCGTCCGAGAAAAAATCAGGAGGGAGAGCTTTCGGGAAAAGACGCCGCCGCCACGAGGCGGAACTTGAGCAAAACCAATCTAGAGCTCCGACAGGGCCGTCCTGCCGGGGAAACTTCCCTCCCGGAGGGGGAAATCGTCGCCATCGTCATCACCAACACTCCTCTCATCGGAGGGGGCTCATCTGCATCAACATCTTCATCAGCACCATCTCATCTCCAAACCCTAGTTGATATCTTGTACCCAATCTCCGTCTCGCGACTCCGATTGGTACTTGTAAGGTTGCTAGTAGTGTTAATTACTTCTTGTAGTTGATGCTAGTTGGATTACTCGGTGGAAGATCATATGTTCAGATCCTTAATGCTATTCAATACCTCTCTGATAATGAACATAATTATGCTTTGTGAGTAGTTACGTTTGTTCCTGAGGACATGGGATAAGTCTTGCTATAAGTAGTCATGTGAATTTGGTATTCGTTCGATATTTTGATGTGTTGTATGTTGTTTTTCCTCTAGTGGTGTTATGTGAACGTCGACTACATAACACTTTACCATTATTTGGGCCTAGAGGAAGGCATTGGGAAGTAATAAGTAGATGATGGGTTGCTAGAGTGACAAAAGCTTAAACCCTAGTTTATGTGTTCCTTCGCAAGGGGCTGATTTGGATCCATTAGTTTAATGCTATGGTTAGACTTAGTATTAATTCTTCTTTTGTAGTTGCGGATGCTTGCGAGAGGGGTTAATCATAAGTGGGATGTTTGTCCAAGTAAGGACAACACCCAAGCACCGGTCCACCCACATATCAAACTATCAAAGTAGCGAACGCGAATCATATGAACATGATGAAAACTAGCTTGACAGAAATTCCCATGTGTCCTCGGGAGCGCTTTACCTTATATAAGAGTTCGTCCAGGCTTGTACCTTGCTACAAAAGGGTTTGGGACATCTTGCTGCACCTTTGTTACTATTGTTACTTGCTACCCGTTACGTATTATCTTATCACACAACTATCTGTTACCGATAATTTCAGTGCTTGCAGAGAATACCTTGCTGAAAACCACTTGTCATTTCCTTCTGCTCCTCGTTGGGTTTGACACTCTTACTTATCGAAAGGACTAAGATAGATCCCCTACACTTGTGGGTCATCAACACTCTTTTCTGGCGCCGTTGCCGGGGAGTGAAGTGCCTTTGGTAAGTGCAATTTGGTAAGGAAACATTTATATAGTGTGCTGAAATTTATTGTGACTGGTCATTATGGAAACTAATCCTTTGAGGAGCTTGTTCGGGGTATCTTCACCTCGACCGGAAGCACAAGGAGTTGCTCCTCAACCTACTTCACCTACTGAAAATATTTATTACGAAATTCCTTCGGGTATGCTAGAGAAACTGTTGGCTAATCCTTTTACAGGAGATGAAACATCACATCCCGACTTGCATCTAATCTATGTAGATGAAGTTTGTGGTTTATTTAAGCTTGCAGGTTTGCCCAAGGATGAGGTCAAGAAGAAGTTCTTTCCCCTATCTTTGAGGGATAAAGCATTGACATGGTATAGGCTATGTGATGATACTCGATCATGGAACTACAACCGATTGAAATTGGAATTTCATCAAAAGTTTTATCCTATGCATTTGGTACATCGTGATCGGAATTATATCTATAATTTTTGGCCTCGTGATAGAGAAAGTATCGCTCAAGCTTGGGGGAGGCTTAAGTAAATGTTATATTCATGCCCCAACCATGGGCTCTCGAGAGAAATTATTATTCAGAACTTTTATGCTCGACTTTCTCATGATAATCGCACCATATGTCATATTTTATGTTTTCCCTAGTGGGGTTTTTAAGAAAGTATATACGACATATTTATTGTCCTCTTAATTCTATGGGTTTTTCATATTGAGTTGGAAGAGACAATAACCATTATATGTTGCAACATTTTCTCCTTATTTTTCCCACTGGGTTTGAAGGAGTTATAACAACATATCATACACTACTCTATTCTCCTCATATTTTTCCCACATGTTTATTGGGGGAGACGGTTCCAAAGATGATTCCAAAGATGGCCGATCGCAAAGAACAAGGAAGGATTAGGGGGAGTGTTAGGATTTAATTAGTTATGTTAATTAAAGGGTAATTATCCCTGTGTAATATCTCGTGCGTCTGCTTCCGCAACTGTCACGACGCTCCCTCGCACCCCTACGAATGGACGCACCTTTCCATTCGCGTTCGTTGCCTTGTATATATACTTTGATATTCAATTGAATAAACAACCGATTCAACCATTTTGGTCTCGCTTGCTCTCTCGTTCGATCTTACATTCTAATAGTTAGGATTAATTAATTATGTTAATCCCAGTTTTCTTAATTGCCAAGGCAGTTACATTTGGCATGTCGGTTTCTCATGCCCTTTTGTACAGACATCCCTTGGAGGCACAATTTGTAATTCTATATAAGACGCCATCATCACTAAAGATCATACCATTTTCACTACTTCTGTCATTTTACCCCTGATACGTCTCCATCGTATCTACTTTTCCTAACGCTTTTGCTCTTGTTTTGGACTCTAATTTGCATGATTTGAATGAAACTAACCCGGTCTGACGATGTTTTTAATAGAACTACCATGGTGTTGTTTTTGTGCAGAAATAAAAGTTCTCGAAATAGAATGAAACTTTGTGGAGATTTTTTCTGGAATAAATATAAAATACTGGAACCAAGACCCACCAGATGGGAGGCCACAGGTGCCTACTAGACATCAGGGCGCGCCAGACCCCCCTCGCGCGGTTTGGTGTCTAGTGGGGACCATGGGGCTCTGCTGGCCCTAATTCTAGCGCTATAAAATCGTATTCTCGGAGAAAAAAAATCAGGGAGGATGTCTCATCGCGTTTCACGATACTTAGCCGCCATCACCTCCTGTTCTTCATTGGTAGGCCTAATCCGGAGTCCGTTTGGGGTTTCGGAGAGGTGAATCTTTGGTTTTCGTCATCACCAACCCTCCTACACTGCGAATTCCATGATGCTCTCCACCGGGAGTGCGTAATTCCCTCGTAGGCTTGCTGGTCAGTGAAGAGGTAGATGAGATTCATCATGTAATCAAGTTAGTTTTGTTAGGGCTTGATCCCTAGTATCCACCATATTCGGAGATTGATGTTGCTATGACTTTGCTATTCTTAATGCTTGTCATTAGGGACCGAGTGCCATGATTTCAGACCTGAACCGTTTATGTTTTCACCATTATATCTATGTTTTCGGATCCGATCTTGCAAGTTATATGAACCTACTACATGTTAGTATCTGCTACTTATCAAACATCATCGCCAGAAATTGACACGTTGACGGAGACTTGCTTGCATTGGTTTTTTCCTTGAAGAGGAAAGGGTGATGCAGCACAGGAGCAGTAAGTATTTCCCTCAGTTTGAGAACCAGGGTATCAATCCAGTAGGAGAATCTCGTCAAGTCCAGAGTACCCGCGCAAACACAAAAGATCTTGCAACCAACGCTATAAAGGGGTTGTCAATCCCTTCAAGATTGATTGCAAAGTGAGATATGAAGGAGGAAAGTGCAACGAAGTAAAACTGTAAGACTGAAAATATGATGTGAAGTAGACCCGGGGGCCATAGTGTTCACTAGAGGCTTCTCTCAAAATAGCAAATATCACGGTGGGTGAACAAATTACTGTCGAGCAATTGATAGAACCGCGCAAAGTCATGACGATATCTAAGGCAATGATCATACATATACGCATCACGTCCGAGACAAGTAGACCGATACTTTCTGCATCTACTACTATTACTCCACACATCGACCGCTATCCAGCATGCATCTAGTGTATTGAGTTCATGATGAACAGAGTAACGCCTTAAGCAAAATGACATGATGTAGAGGGATAAACTCAAACCAATGATGAAAACCCCATCTTTTTACCCTTGATGGCAACAACACGATGCGTGCCTCGCTACCCCCTCTGTCACTGGATGAGGTCACCGCACGGTATGAACCCAAAACCAAGTACTTCTCCTATTGCAAGAATCATAGATCAAGCTGGCCAAACAAAACCCACAACTCGAAGAGAATTACAAGGATATGAAATCATGCATATATGAGATCAGAAGAAACTCAAATAAGATTGATAGATAATCTGATCATAAATTCACAATTCATCGGATCTCGACAAACACACCACAAAGAAGATTACATCTGATAGATATCCATGAAGATCATGGAGAACTTTGTATTGAAGATCCAAGAGAGAGAAGAAGCAATCTAGCTACTAGCTATGGACCCGTAGGTCTATGGTGAACTACTCACGCATCATCGGAGAGGTCATGGTGTTGATGAAGAAGCCCTCCGTATGCAAATCCCCCCTCCGGCAGGGCACCAGAACGTGCCCCAGATGGGATCTTGCGGAGACAGAAGCCTGCGGCGGCGGAAAAGTATTTTCGTGGCTCTCCTGATTTTTTCTGGGATTTTAGGGAATATATAGGCGAAACACCTAGGGCAGAGGAGGCCGAGGGAGCCCACAAGCCTGGGAGGCGCGGCCCCCCTGGCCGCAGCTAGGGGGCTTGTGGGGTCCCTGGTGACCCCCTGCCTTGGTTCTCAAGTCTCCCGATCGTCTTCTATTTCAGAAAAAATCTTTTTGGAAGTTCATTTTTTTGGACTCCGTTTAAAATCCTCCTCTGAAAAGGGTCAAAAACACGGTAAAAACAGGAACTGGCACTTGGCATTGAGTTAATAAGTTAGTCCCAAAAAAGATATAAAAGGCATACAAAACATCCAAAGTTTGACAAGATAATAACATGAAACCATCAAAAATTATAGATACGTTGGAGACGTATCAAGCATCCCCAAGCTTAACTCCTCTCGTGCTCGAGTAGGGAAGTGATAAAAACTAAATTTTTGATGTGGAATGCTACTTAGCATAGTTGTCCTTTGTAACTTCTTTCATGTGACATCAATGTTCAGATCCGTAAAATTCAAAACAATAGTTTGCTATTGACATGAAAACAATAATACTTCAAGCAAACTAGCAAGGTAATCATGAACTTTCGAAATAACAAGGCCAAAGAAAGTTAGCCCTACAAAATCATATAGTCTGGCTATGCTCCATCATCCCCACACAACTAATGTAAATCATGCACAACCCCGGTATTGGACAAGTAATTGTTTTTGCACTCTTACTTTCTCAAACCTTTTTTCAACTATCACGCAATACATGAGCGTGAGCCATGGATATAGCACTATAGGTGGAACAGAGTGTGGTGGTGGTTGTGAGACAAAAAGGAGGAGATGGTCACATTAACTCGGCATATCAAAGTTATGGAGATGCCCATTAATAGATATCAATGTGAATGAGTAGGGATTGCCATACAAAGGATGCACGAGAGCTATAAGTATGTGAAAGCTCAAACGAAGAACTAGTGGGTGTGCATCCAACTTGCTTGCTCACGAAGACCTAGGGTAATTTTGAGGAAGCCCATCATTGGAATATACAAGCCAAGTCATATAATAAAGATTCCCACTAGCATATGGTGGTGACGAAACGAGAGGCTCTCAATCATGAAGAACATGGTGCTATTATGAAGCACAAGTGTGGAAAAAGATAGTAGCATTGTCCCTTCTCTCTTTTTCTCTCTTTTTTTATTTGGGCTCTTTGGCCTTTTTTATTTGGGGTCTTTGGCCTCTTTTTTTTTATTTCCTCACATGGGACAATGCTCTAATAATGATGATCATCACACTTTTATTTACTCACAACTCGATACTTAGAGCAATGATGACTCTATAGGACATGCCTCCGGCAGTGTACTGGGATGTGCAACGATCTAGCTTGGCGTATGACGTTGAAACATCTCGCTAGCTATCTTATGATCATGCAATGGCAATATGAGAGTGATGACACAAGTCATGAGACGGAACGGTGGGAGTTGCATGGCAATATATCTCGGAATGGCTATGAAAATGCCATAATAGGTAGGTATGGTGGCTGTTTTGCGGAAGGCATATGGTGGGTTTGTGCACCGGCGAAAGTTGCGCGGCGTTAGAGAGGCTAGCAATGGTGGAGGGTGAAAGTGCATCTATACCATGGACTCGCATACTTGTTGCAAAAGTTTTTATTAGTAATCGAAACAAAGTGCTAAATGCATACTCCTAGGGGAAGGGTTGGTAGGTGTTAACCATCGCGCGATCCCGAGCGCAACACAAAGGATGACAATCAATAGATCAATTATGCTCCGACTTCCTAACATAGCGGTTCATCATACATGCATGTTACGGGAATCACTAACTTCAACCCAAGTATTTCTAGATTCACAACACCCTACTAACATAACACTTAATATTACCAAATCCACGTCTCAAAACTAATTGAGAGGAATCAAAACTTCTCTTTCTACTCAATGCACATGAAGATGGAGGTTTTTGTATCCTCTTTGGGTACCTATCACCTTTGGGACTACTTTCATAGAACAAGCCAACTACCAAGTCACGCACCGCCGTGCTCTAAAAGATCTAAGTGAAGCACACGGAGCAAAATTATCTAGCTCAAAAGGTATAAGTGAAGCACGATGAGCATTCTAGCAAAATCACGATGAGTGCATGTCTCTCTCAAAAGGTGTGAAGCAAGGATGATTGTGACACAACAAAAAGAAAAGACTCCTACGATACAAGTGTTGGAAATATGCCCTAGAGGCAATAATAAATTAGTTATTATTATATTTCTTAGTTCATGATAATCGTTTATTATCCATGCTATAATTGTATTGATTGGAAACACAATACTTGTGTGGATACATAGACAAAACACTGTCCCTAGTAAGCCTCTAGTTGACTAGCTCGTTGATCAAAGATGGTCAAGGTTTCCTGGCCATAGGCAAGTGTTGTCACTTGATAACGGGATCACATCATTAGGAGAATCATGTGATGGACTAGACCCAAACTAATAGACGTAGCATGTTGATCGTGTCATTTTGTTGCTACTGTTTTCTGCGTGTCAAGTATTTGTTCCTATGACCATGAGATCATATAACTCACGGACACCGGAGGAATGCTTTGTGTGTATCAAACGTCGCAACGTAACTGGGTGACTATAAAGATGCTCTACAGGTATCTCCGAAGGTGTTCGTTGAGTTAGTATGGATCAAGACTGGGATTTGTCACTCCGTATGACGGGGAGGTATCTCGGGGCCCACTCGGTAATACAACATCACACACAAGCCTTGCAAGCAATGTAACTTAGTGTAAGTTGCGGGATCTTGTATTACGAAACGAGTAAAGAGACTTGCCGGTGAACGAGATTGAAATAGGTATGCGGATACTGACGATCGAATCTCGGGCAAGTAACATACCGAAGGACAAAGGGAATGACATACGGGATTACACGAATCCTTGACACTGAGGTTCAAACGATAAGATCTTCGTAGAATATGTAGGATCCAATATGGGCATCCAGGTCCCGCTATTGGATATTGACCGAGGAGTCTCTCGGGTCATGTCTACATAGTTCTCGAACCCGCAGGGTCTGCACACTTAAGGTTCGACGTTGTTTTATGCGTATTTGAGTTATATGGTTGGTTACCGAATGTTGTTCGGAGTCCCGGATGAGATCACGGACGTCACGAGGGTTTCCGGAATGGTCCGGAAACGAAGATTGATATATAGGATGACCTCATTTGGTTACCGGAAGGTTTTCGTGCATTACCGGAAAAGTTTCGGGCTCATCGGTAGTGTACCGGGAGTGCCGGGAAGGGTGCCGGGGACCATCGGGAGGGGTGTCACGCCCCAAGGGGTCTCATGGGCTATGGGAAGAGATAAACCAGCCCCTAGTGGGCTGGAATAAGTTCCCACTAAGGCCCATAAGGTTTGAGAAGGAAAAAACACAAGGTGGAAAGAGTTTCCAAGTGGGAAGGTGGAATCCTACTCCAAGTAGGATTGGAGTAGGACTCCTCCACCTCCAATTTCGGCCAAACCTTTAGGTTTTGAGGCTGCCTCCTCCCCTCCCTCCCACCTATATATACGGAGGTTTTAGGGCTGATTTGAGACGATTTTTCTCACGGCTGCCCGACCACATACCTCCATAGTTTTTCCTCTAGATCGCGTTTCTGCGGAGCTCGGGCGGAGCCCTGCTGAGACAAGATCATCACCAACCTCCGGAGCGCCGTCACGCTGCCGGAGAACTCTTCTACCTCTCCGTCTCTCTTGCTGGATCAAGAAGGCCGAGATCATCGTCGAGCTGTACGTGTGCTGAACGCGGAGGTGCCGTCCGTTCGGTACTAGATCGTGGGACTGATCGCGGGATTGTTCGCGGGGCGGATCGAGGGACGTGAGGACGTTCCACTACATCAACCGCGTTCTCTAAACGCTTCTGCTGTACGATCTACAAGGGTACGTAGATCACTCATCCCCTCTCGTAGATGGACATCACCATGATAGGTCTTCGTGCGCGTAGGAAATTTTTTGTTTCCCATGCGACGTTCCCCAACAGTGGTATCAGAGCTAGGTTCATGCGTAGATGTCTTCTCGAGTAGAACACAAAAGGTTTTGTGGGCGGTGATGTGTGTTTTGCTGCCCTCCTTAGTCTTTTCTTGATTCCGCGGTATTGTTGGATTGAAGCGGCTTGGACCGACATTACTCGTACGCTTACGAGAGACTGGTTTCATCGTTACGAGTAACCCCCTTTGCTCAAAGATGACTGGCAAGTGTCGGTTTCTCCAACTTTAGTTGAATCGGATTTGACCGAGGAGGTCCTTGGATGAGGTTAAATAGCAACTCATATATCTCCGTTGTGGTGTTTGCGTAAGTAATATGCGATCCTACTAGATACCCTTGGTCACCACGTAAAACATGCAACAACAAAATTAGAGGACGTCTAACTTGTTTTTGCAGGGTATGATTGTGATATGATGTGGCCAACGATGTGATGTGATATATTGGATGTATGAGATGATCATGTTGTAATAGAAATATCGACTTGCACGTCGATGGTACGGCAACCGGCAGGAGCCATAGGGTTGTCTTTATACTAACATATGTGCTTGCAGATGCGTTTACTATTTTGCTAGGCTGTAGCTTTAGTAGTGATAGCATAAGTAGCACGACAACCACGATGGCAACACGTTGATGGATGATCATGGTGTGGCGCCGGTGACAAGAAGATCGTGCCGGTGCTTTGGTGATGGAGATCAAGAAGCACGTGATGATGGCCATATCATGTCACTTATGAATTGCATGTGATGTTAATCCTTTTATGCACCTTATTTTGCTTAGAACGACGGTAGCATTATGAGGTGATCTCTCACTAAAATTTCAAGACGAAATTGTGTTCTCCCCGACTGTGCACCGTTGCGACAGTTCTTCGTTTCGAGACACCACGTGATGATCGGGTGTGATAGACTCAACGTTCACATACAACGGGTGCAAAACAGTTGCACACGTGGAACACTCGGGTTAAGCTTGACGAGCCTAGCATGTGCAGACATGGCCTCGGAACACATGAGACCAAAAGGTCGAGCATGAATCGTATAGTTGATATGATTAGCATAGGGATGCTTACCACTGAAACTATTCTCGACTCACGTGATGATCGGACTTGAGATAGCGGATTTGGATCATGTACCACTCAAATGACTAGAGAGATGTACTTTTTGAGTGGGAGTTCTTAAGTAATATGATTAATTGAACTAATTGTCATGAACATAGTCTAATGGTCTTTGCGAATTACGATGTAGCTTGCGCTATAGCTCTACTGTTTTTATATGTTCCTAGAGAAAATTTAGTTGAAAATTGATAGTAGCAACCTTTGCAGACTGAGTCTGTAAAACCGAGGATTGTCCTCATTGCTACGCAGAAGGCTTATGTCCTTAATGCACCACTCGGTGTGCTGCACCTCGAGCGTCGTCTGTGGATGCTATGAACATACGACATACACGTTACTGATGACTACACGATAGTTCAGTGCAAGATACTTGATGGCTTAGAAGCAAGGCGCCGAAAACGTTGTAAAAACGTCACGGAACATAAGTGATGTTCCGAAGAGATGAAATTGTGATTTCATGCTTGTGCCCTTGTTAAGAGGTACGAGACCTCCAAACAAGATTCTTTGTCCACAAAGTAAAGGAGAAAAACTCAATCGTTGAGCGTGTGCTCGGATTGTCTGAGTACGACAATCACTTGAATCAGGTGGGAGTTAATCTTCCAGATGAGATAGTGATGGTTCTCCAAAGTCACTGCCACCAAGCTATGAGAGCTTCGTGATGAACTATAACATATCAAGGATAGATACAATGATCCTTGAGCGATTCGCGACGTTTGACACTGCGAAAGTAGAAATCAAGAAGGAGCATCAATAGTTGATGGTTTGGAAAACCACTAAGTTTCAAGAAAGGCGAGGGCTAGAAGGGATACTTCGTGAAACGGCAAAACAGTTGCTGCGCTAATGAAGAGACCCAAGATTAAACCCAAACCCGAGACTAAGTGCTTCTGTAATAAGGGGAACAGTCACTGAGGCGGAGCAACTCTAGATACTTGGTAGATAAGAAGGCTGGCAAAAGTCGAAAGAAGTATATTTGATATACATAATGTTGATGTGTACTTTACTAGTACTCCTAGTAGCATGAGGGTATTGGATACCGGTTCGGTTGCTAAGTGATTAGTAACGCGAAATGAAAGCTACGACATAAACGGAGACTAGCTAAAGGCAAGGTGACGATACGTGTTGGAAGTGTTTCCAAGGTTGATATGATCAAACGTCGCACGCTCCCTCTACCATCGGGATTGGTGTTGAACCTAAATAATTGTTATTTGGTGCTTGCGTTAGGCATGAACATGATTGGATCGTGTTTATTGCAATACGATTATTCATTCAAAGAGAATAATGGTTACTCTATTTGCTTGAATAATCACCTTCAATGGTTTATTGAAACTCGATTGTAGTGTTACACATTGGTGCCAAAAGATACGAGTTAAATGATGATAGTACCACTTACTTGTGGCACTGCCGCTTGAGTCATGTTAGTATGAATTGCATGAAGAGGCTCCATGCTGATGGATCTTTACTCACCTGATTTCGAATCACTAGTGACATGCAAATCATACCACATGAGCAAGGCCTTGTTTTCATTGAGATGAAACAAGATAGTAACTTGTTGGAAGTGATACATTTTGATGTATGCAGTCCAGTGAGTGCTGAGGCACGCAGTGGATATCATTATGTTCTTACTTCACTGACGACTTGAGTAGATACAGGAGTATTTACTTAATGAATCACAAGTCTGAAATATTGAAAAGTTCAATTATGTTTCAGAGTGAAGTTCGTCGTAACAAGAGGATGAACTGTCTACGATATGATCATAGAAATGAATATCTGAGTTACGAGTTTTTGGTACACAGTTAAGACAATGTGGAAATTGTTTCACAGTTCATGCCACCTGGAACATCATGGTGTGATGATGTGTCTGAATGTCATACCATGCACTATTTAGTATGGTGCATGATGTGATGTATCTTATCGAATTACCACTATCGTTTATGGGTTATGCATTAGAGACAACCACATTCACTTTAAATAGGGCACCGCGTATTTCCGTTGAGATGACACAGTATAGACTGAGGTTTAGAGAAATCTAAACTGTCGTTTCTTGAAAGTTTGGGGCTTCGACACTTATGTGAAAAAGTTTCAGTCTGATAAGCTCGAACCCAAAGCGGATAAATGCATCTTCATAGGATATCCAAAACAGTTGGGTACATCTCCTATCTCAGATCCGAAAGCAAAGTGTTTGTTTCTAGAAACGGATCCTTTCTCGAGGAAAGGTCTCTCTCGAAAGAATTGAGTGGGAGGGTAGTAGAACTTGATGAGGTTATTGAACCATCACTTCAACCAGTGTGTAGCAGGGCGCAGGAAGTTGTTCATGTGGCGCCTACACCAATTGAAGTGGAAGCTGATGATGATGATCATTGAGCTTCGAATCAAGTTACTACAAACCTCGTAGGTCGACAAGGTCGCGTACTGCTGCAGAGTAGTACGGTAACCCTGTCTTGGAGGTCATGTTGTTGAGCAACTGTGAACCTGCGAGTTATGGAGAAAGCAACGGTGGGCCCGGATTCCGACAAATGGCTATGAAATCCGAGAGAGGATCCATGTATGAAACCAAAGTGTAGACTTTGGTAGAACTACTTGATGGTCATAGGACTATTGAGTAAAAATGGATCTTTAAAAGAAGACAGACGATGATGGTGATAAGTCACTATTAAGAAAAGCTCGACTTGTCGCAAAGATGTTTTCGATAAGATCAAACAGTTGACTATGATGAGACTTTCTCACTCGTAGCGATGCTAAAGGTCTGTTAGAATTATGTTAGTTGTTGATGCATTATTTATGAAATATTGCACGTAGGATGTCAACACATTGTTTTCTCGACGGTTTCCTTGAGCAAACATTGTATGTGATACAACGAGAAGGTTTTGTCGATCCTAAAGATACTAGCAAGTATGCAAGCTCCAGTGATCCTTCAATGGACTGGTGCAAGCATCTCGGAGTTGGAATATACACTTTGATGAGATTATCAAAGATTTTGGGTGTGTACAAGGTTTATGAGAAACTTGTATTTCCAAAGAAGTGAGTAGGAGCACTATAGAATTTCTGATAGGTATATGTGGTTGACATATTGTGGATCAGAAGTAACGTAGAATTTCTGTAAAGCATACAAGATTGTTTGAAAGAAGTTTTCAAAGGAGTACCTGGATTACGCTACTTGAACATTGAGCATCAAAGATCTATGGAGATAGATCGAAAACGCTTAATAGAAGTTTCAACAAGATGCATGCCTTGACAAGTTTTTGAAAGAGTTCAAAATAGATCAGCAAAGAAGGAGTTCTTGGTTGCGTTGTGAGGTGTGAATCTGAGTAAGACTCAAAACCCGACCACGGCAGAATAAAGAGAATAGACGAAGGTCGTCTTCTATGCCTTAGCCGTAGAATCTAAAGTATGCCATGCTGTGTACCGCACCTAATGTGTGCCTTGACTCAAACTCTGTTGAGGGTACAGAGAGTGATCCATGATTGAATCACTAGCAGCGGTCAAAATTTATCCTTAGTAACTAATGGACTAAGGAATTTTTCTTGATTATGGAGGTGGTTGAAGAGTTCGTCGTAAAGGGTTACGTCGATGCAAGCTTTGACACTAATCCGAATAACTATGAGTAGTGAAACGGATTCGTATAGTAGAGTAGATATTTGGAGCATTTCCGAATAGCATGTAGTAGCAACATCTATAAGATGACATAAAGATTTGTAAAGAACGCACGGATCTGAAAGTTTCAGAACCGTTGACTAAAACCTCTCTCACGAGCAAGACGTGATCAGACCCCATAACTATATGGGTGTTGGATTCGTTGGAATCACATGGTGATGTGAACTAGATTATTGACTCTAGTGCAAGTGGGAGACTGTTGGAAATATGCCCTAGAGGCAATAATAAATTAGTTATTATTATATTTCTTAGTTCATGATAATCGTTTATTATCCATGCTATAATTGTATTGATTGGAAACACAATACTTGTGTGGATACATAGACAAAACACTGTCCCTAGTAAGCCTCTAGTTGACTAGCTCGTTGATCAAAGATGGTCAAGGTTTCCTGGCCATAGGCAAGTGTTGTCACTTGATAACGGGATCACATCATTAGGAGAATCATGTGATGGACTAGACCCAAACTAATAGACGTAGCATGTTGATCGTGTCATTTTGTTGCTACTGTTTTCTGCGTGTCAAGTATTTGTTCCTATGACCATGAGATCATATAACTCACGGACACCGGAGGAATGCTTTGTGTGTATCAAACGTCGCAACGTAACTGGGTGACTATAAAGATGCTCTACAGGTATCTCCGAAGGTGTTCGTTGAGTTAGTATGGATCAAGACTGGGATTTGTCACTCCGTATGACGGGGAGGTATCTCGGGGCCCACTCGGTAATACAACATCACACACAAGCCTTGCAAGCAATGTAACTTAGTGTAAGTTGCGGGATCTTGTATTACGGAACGAGTAAAGAGACTTGCCGGTGAACGAGATTGAAATAGGTATGCGGATACTGACGATCGAATCTCGGGCAAGTAACATACCGAAGGACAAAGGGAATGACATACGGGATTACACGAATCCTTGACACTGAGGTTCAAACGATAAGATCTTCGTAGAATATGTAGGATCCAATATGGGCATCCAGGTCCCGCTATTGGATATTGACCGAGGAGTCTCTCGGGTCATGTCTACATAGTTCTCGAACCCGCAGGGTCTGCACACTTAAGGTTCGACGTTGTTTTATGCGTATTTGAGTTATATGGTTGGTTACCGAATGTTGTTCGGAGTCCCGGATGAGATCACGGACGTCACGAGGGTTTCCGGAATGGTCCGGAAACGAAGATTGATATATAGGATGACCTCATTTGGTTACCGGAAGGTTTTCGTGCATTACCGGAAAAGTTTCGGGCTCATCGGTAGTGTACCGGGAGTGCCGGGAAGGGTGCCGGGGACCATCGGGAGGGGTGTCACGCCCCAAGGGGTCTCATGGGCTATGGGAAGAGATAAACCAGCCCCTAGTGGGCTGGAATAAGTTCCCACTAAGGCCCATAAGGTTTGAGAAGGAAAAAACACAAGGTGGAAAGAGTTTCCAAGTGGGAAGGTGGAATCCTACTCCAAGTAGGATTGGAGTAGGACTCCTCCACCTCCAATTTCGGCCAAACCTTTAGGTTTTGAGGCTGCCTCCTCCCCTCCCTCCCACCTATATATACGGAGGTTTTAGGGCTGATTTGAGACGATTTTTCTCACGGCTGCCCGACCACATACCTCCATAGTTTTTCCTCTAGATCGCGTTTCTGCGGAGCTCGGGCGGAGCCCTGCTGAGACAAGATCATCACCAACCTCCGGAGCGCCGTCACGCTGCCGGAGAACTCTTCTACCTCTCCGTCTCTCTTGCTGGATCAAGAAGGCCGAGATCATCGTCGAGCTGTACGTGTGCTGAACGCGGAGGTGCCGTCCGTTCGGTACTAGATCGTGGGACTGATCGCGGGATTGTTCGCGGGGCGGATCGAGGGACGTGAGGACGTTCCACTACATCAACCGCGTTCTCTAAACGCTTCTGCTGTACGATCTACAAGGGTACGTAGATCACTCATCCCCTCTCGTAGATGGACATCACCATGATAGGTCTTCGTGCGCGTAGGAAATTTTTTGTTTCCCATGCGACGTTCCCCAACAACAAGACGCTCCAAGCAAAGCACATATCATGTGGTGAATAAAAATATAGCTCCAAGTAATGTTACCGATGGATTGAAGACGAAAGAGGGGACGCTTTCCCGGGGCATCCTCAAGCTTAGGGTTTTTGGTGTCCTTGAATTTGGCTTGGGGTGCCTTGGGCATCCCCAAGCTTGAGCTATTTCCACTCTTTATCCCTTTGTCCATGAGAACATCACCCAAAACTTCAGAACTTCACAACACAAAACTTAAACAGAAACTCGTGATATCATTAGCACAAGAAAACAAACTACCACTTCTTTAGGTACTGTAGCAATCTTGATTTCTATTTATATTGGTGTTAGATTACTGTATTCTCACTTTTCCATGGCTAGTAACCCCCGATACTATCCATAGTTTCATCAAAACAAGCAACCAACTCAACAAAAAACAGAATCTGTCAAAAACAGACCAGTCTGTAGCAATCTGTATACTTCGTATACTTCTGGTACCTCAAAAATTCTGAAAACTAACGACTGCCTGGGAAAAAGGCATATCAACCATCAGAAAAAAGAATCAACTCAAAACCTCTTTCTGAATAAAAATTAAAAATAATCTCGTGAGCGAAAAGTTTCTGCCTTTTCGAGCAGGATCAAACAACCATCATCAAGACTAGTCATAAAGGTTTTTGCTTGGCTCAAACACAAAAAAACACAAAAAACACAATCATAACAGAATTATGATAGCGTGGACGAAACAAAACAAAAATAAAAAGATAATTCATTGGGTTGCCTCCCAACAAGCGCTATTGTTTAACGCCCTTAGCTAGGCATAAAGCGATAGAATCACATATCGTCGTCTTTGGTACTCAAACCATAAGTAGCCCTCATCATGGATTCATAAGGCAATCTTATTTTCTTTCTAGGAAAGTGTTCCATGCCCTTCTTTAAAGGAAATTGAAATCTAATATTCCCTTCCTTCATATCGATGATAGCACCGATAGTCCTTAGGAAAGGTCTACCAAGAATGATAGGGCATGTAGGATTGCAGTCAATGTCAAGCACAATGAAATCCACGGGTACATAGTTCCTATTTGCAATAATAAAACATCATTGATCCTTCCCATGGGTTTCTTCACAGTAGAATCCGCAATATGCAAATTAAGAGAACACTCGTCAATCTCATTAAAACCCAGAACGTCACATAAAGACTTTGGAATCGCGGAAACACTAGCACCCAAATCACACAAAGCATTGCATTCATAGTTTTTGATTTTGATTTTGATAGTAGGTTCCCACTCATCATGAAGCTTTCTGGGGATAGAAACTTCCAATTCAAGTTTCTCTTCAAGAGATTTTATCATAGCTTCGACGATATAATCAGTAAAGGCCTTGTTTTGGCTAAAAGCATGTGGAAAGTTTAGCATGGATTGCATCAAGGAAATGCATTCAATCAAGGAGCAACTATCATAATTGAATTCCTTGAAATCCAAAGTAGTAATTTCATTACTACTCAAGGTTTTAATATCTTCTACTCCACTTTCAATGCTTTTAGCATCAAGATAGATGGACTCCGAATCATTGGGGCTTTTTTCAACCAAAGTGGATTCATATCCAGCCCCATCATCATTAGGTTTGACACAAGAAAACAAAGATTCAACGGGAGTCACACCAAGCACTTTAAGATCTTCGTGATTCTTATCACGAGAACACGCCTTTTTAAGCCATTCATGTCTAGCACGAATTTGGGCGGTTCTTTCTTTGCTCTCACTCATGGAAACACGCATAGCTTTCAAAGTTTCATCCATATTGATCTTGGGAGGAGCACATCTAACTTTAAAAGCATCAATATCACTAGACATTCTATCAACGCTCCTAGCCAAATCGTCATTTTTGAGTAGTTTTTCCTCTATGGACGCATTGAAAATCTTTTGCGAGTTGATAAACTCTTTGATATTACTCTCTAGATTAGAGGGTAATATATTGTAATTTCCATGAGTATTGTTGTAGGATTTTCCAAAGTTATTAGAGGAGTTACTAGGAAAAGGCCTAGGAACATAGTTTCCTCTAAAAGCATTGTTGTTGCCAAAATTATTCCTACCAACAAAATTAACGTCCAAGCTAGCGTTGCTACTCTCAATCAAGGAAGACAAGGGAATATCATTAGGATCTAAAGGAGCACTATTACTAGCAACCAAATTCATTAACTCATCCATCTTAGCACTCAACGAGTTAATTTCTTCTATAGCGTGTACCTTTTTACTAGTAGGTGACCTTTCACTGTGCCACTGAGAGTAGTTCGTCATGATATTGTCTAGGAGTTTTCTAGTTTCTCCTAACGTGATTTCCATGAACGTTCCACCTGAGGCGGAGTCCAAGATATTTCTAGAAGCGAAATTCAAGCTAGCGTAAAAGATTTGTATAATCATCCAAAGACTCAAGCCATGAGCGGGACAATTTCTAATCATCAATTTCATCCTCTCCCAAGATTGTGCAACATGTTCATGATCAAGTTGCTTAAAATTCATGATATCATTACGGAGAGAGATAATCTTAGCCGGCGGAAAATACTTGGATATATAAGCATATTTGCACTTGTTCCAAGAATCAATATATTTTTGGGCAAAGACGAAAACCAAGTTTTTGCTCGATCTCGCAACGAGAAAGGAAAAAGCTTAAATTTAATCACATCATTATCCACATCTTTCTTCTTTTGCATATCGCAAAGCTCAATGAAGGTATTAAGATGGGATGCGGCATCTTCATTAGGAAGGCCGGAGAATTGCTCTTTCATAACAAGACTCAACAAAGCAGCGTTGATTTCGTACGATTCCGCACTAGTGGCAGGAGCAATCGGAGTACTAATAAAATCATTATTATTAGTATTCGAGAAGTAACAAAGTTTGGTGTTTTCTGTCATGGTGACTTCAGCAAGCAAGCAAGCACACAAGCGAAGAGAGAGCAAGCAAGAGAAGAGGGCGAGCGGAAAAGGCAAACGAAGAAAAGGGCAAATATTTTTGTAAATTTTTGTTTTTCAGAAGTGGGGGAGAGGAAAACGAGAGGCAAAAAAGTAAATGCAAGAGATGAGTTTGCGACACTTACTTGGATGAGTTCTTGACTTGATCCTCCTCGACAACGGCGCCAGAAATCCTGCTGCTACTTCTCAAACAACAACGCCATAAATTAACACATTGACGGAGACTTGCTTGCGTTGGTTTTTCCCTTGAAGAGGAAAGGGTGATGCATCACAAGAGCAGTAAGTATTTCCCTCAGTTTGAGAACCAAGGTATCAATCCAGTAGGAGAATCTCGTCAAGTCTAGAGTAGCCGCGCAAACACAAAAGAGCTTGCACCCAACGCTATAAAGGGGTTGTCAATCCCTTCAAGATTGATTGCAAAGTGAGATCTGAAGGCGAAAAGTGCAACGAAGTAAAAGTGTAAGGCTGAAAATACGACGTGAAGTAGACCCGGGGGCCATAGTGTTCACTAGAGGCTTCTCTCAAAATAGCAAATATCACGGTGGGTGAACAAATTACTGTCGAGCAATTGATAGAACCGCGGAAAGTCATGACGATATCTAAGGCAATGATCATACATATAGGCATCACGTCCGAGACAAGTAGACCGATACTTTCTGCATCTACTACTATTACTCCACACATCAACCGCTATCCAGCATGCATCTAGTGTATTGAGTTCATGACAAACAGAGTAACGCCTTAAGCAAGATGACATGATGTAGAGGGATAAACTCAAACCAATGATGAAAACGCCATCTTTTTACCCTTGATGGCAACAACACGATGCGTGCCTCGCTACCCCTTCTGTCGCTGGGTGAGGTCATCGCACGGTATGAACCCAATACCAAGCACTTCTCCCATTGCAAGAATCATAGATCAAGCTGGCCAAACAAAACCCACAACTCGAAGAGAATTACAAGGATATGAAATCATGCATACAAGAGATCAGAAGAAACTCAAATAAGATTCATAGATAATCTGATCATAAATCCACAATTCATCGGATCTCGACAAACACATCGCAAAAAAGATTACATCTGATAGATCTCCATCAAGATCATGGAGAACTTTGTATTGAAGATCCAAGAGAGAGAATAAGAAATCTAGCTACTAGCTATGGACCCGTAGGTCTATGGTGAACTACTCACGCATCATCGGAAAGGTCATGGTGTTGATGAACAAGCCCTCCGTATCCGAATCCCCCCTCCGGCCGGGCACCAGAACGTGCCTGAGATGGGATCTTGCGGAGACAGAAGCTTGCGGTGGCGGAAAAGTATTTTCGTGGCTCTCCTGATTTTTTCTTGGATTTTAGGGAATATATAGGCGAAAGACCTAGGACAGAGCAGGCCCAGGGAGCCCACAAGCCTGGGAGGCGCGGCCCCCCTGGCCGCGGCTAGGTGGCTTGTGGGGTCCCTGGTGACCCCGTGCCTTGGTTCTCAAGTCTCCCGATCGTCTTTTGTTTCGGAAAAAAATCTTTTTGGAAGTTTCTTTCCGTTTGGTCTCCGTTTAAAATCCTCCTCTGAAAAGGGTAAAAAACACGGGAAAAACAGGAACTGGCACTTGGCACTGAGTTAACAAGTTTGTCCCAAAAAATATATAAAAGGCATACAAAACATCCAAAGTTTGACAAGATAATAGCATGAAACCATAAAAAATTATAGATACGTTGGAGACGTACCAATATGCGTAAACCCCAAAGTGACAATAATTGGGATTCTTTCCGGTGATTACCATAGTATGAGGAGTTCATGTATTCACCGTGTGTTAATGCTTTGTTCCGCTTCTCTATTAAAAGGAGGCCTTAATATCCCTTAGTTTCCTTATGGTCCCCGATGCCACGGGAGGGTAGGACAAAAGATGTCATACAAGTTCTTTTCCATAAGCACGTATGACTATTTACGGAATACATGCCTACATTATATTATCCAGTTCATGAACGGGAGCTAGTTCTGTGTCGCCCTATGTTGTGACTGTTATATGATGAATATTATCCAGCAAAATCACCAATCCAGTGCCTATGAATTTTCCACATATTGTGCTTGCAAGTTACTACTATAGCTACTCGTGTTACAATTGCTACTATTACCGTTACTGCTGCTACTGCTACCACTACTAACAAAACTATCATATTACCGTGCTACTGATCACTGTGCTGCTGATACTAAATCTCCAAGTGTGGTTGAATTGAAAACTCAGTTGCTAATACCTGCAAATATTATTTGGCTCCAATTGTGCTGAATCTAGAAATTTGGATTGAATACTCTACCCTTGAGAACCATCGCGGTCCCATATACTTGTGGGTTATCAAAAACGTTTCCGGGCGCCATTGCTGGGGACCATAGTATATTTGCTGAGTCACTTGGGATATCTATTTATTGATCACTATGAACAATTTGAAAGATACAAGAACCAAGATCGTTCCCTCTAAGACGAGGGGAGGTAAGAAACTGCCATCTAGCTCTGCACTTGATTCACATTCTGTTTTAAATAGACTTGCAACACTACCACCACATGCTATTAATCCCGATATGTCGCAAGTCATTGATGATGCTACCTATGCTATGAATGATGCTTATGATGATGCTAGTACCTTTCTTGATGATACTGTGGCACTAGGTGAATTTCTTGATGAACAACTTGCTAGAGCTAAGGAAATTGAGCATGCTGAAACTGATGATACTATTGAAACTGATGAAGTCTTTGCAACTGAAAATATTGAAATACCTTTTAGACATGAGTGTTTCCTAGAACTGGAATGCGTGAAATACCTGGAGCTTATGTTATGGATGAAGAAATAGCTAGCGACTTTCTTGCTTGTGAGGATAGAGAAGATATTAAGAAACTACTATGCAAGTTGAAAGAAAAATCCTTGAACAGAATGAAATATGACCCTAAGTTTGCTACTTCACCCATCTTTGTTACCAACAAGGATTATGAATTCTTTGTCGACCCAAAGATAATTACTTTGGTTGAATCTGATCCTTTCCATGGCTATGAAAATGAAACTGTTGTGGCACATCTCACTAAGCTAAATGATATAGCCACCCTATTTACCCACGATGACAAAATTCGCTACTACTATATTCTCATATTATTTCCGTGCTCATTAAAAGGTGATGCTAGGATTTGGTACAATACTCTTGCTCCTGGTTGTGTGTGTAATCCCCAGGATATGATTTAGTACTTCTATGAAAAATGTTTTCCTGCTCATAAGAAACAAGTTGTCTTACAAAAAATATTTAACTTTGTGCAAATTCAAGAAGGGAGTCCCCCACAAGCTTGGGGGAGGATTCTTGAATTACTTAATGCTTTGCCTGATCATCCTCTTAAGAAAAATGAAATACTTGATATATTCTATAATGGACTGACCGATGCTTCTTGGGACCACCTAGATAGTTGTGTTGGTTGTGTTTTCACGGAATGAACTGTCGAACAAGGTGAGGAATTATTGACTAATATGTTGAATAATTATGATGAATGGACGCTTCCTGAACCACCGCCTAAACCCACTCCCAAGAAGAGGGGTATCTTATTCCTTAGTCCTGAAAGTATGCAAGAGGCAAAGAAATGTATGAAGGAAAAAGGCATTAAAGCTGAAGATGTTAAGAATTTACCACCCATCAAAGAGATCCATGGTCTCAAAACACCGCCACAGGTGGTGGAGGTAAATTCTCTTCTAAATTTTGATGAAGGTGACACCCCTTACAATAAACATCCTAGTCTTTTTTTACGGATAACCTAGTCAATGCTTATATGAGTTTGATAATTATATTAGAAAGCAAGATCATTTCAACTACTATGTTATGAAACAATTGAAACAAAACTCTGATATGATTGTTAGCTTGAGTGACTTGTTATTTAGAATCACCAATGATGTAAGAGGTGTAGTAAAACATGCTTCTATGGTTCAAACCCAACTAGAACAAGTTGCTAAATATCAAAGTGACTTACTTCATGAAATGCCTAATAATATGAAGCATCGTGTTGTTAGAGTAATGACTAGAGGAGGAACAATGACTCAAGATCCACTATATCCAGAAGGTCATCCTAAAAGAAGTGATAAGATTCACAAAGAATTAATATTGATGCACCTAGTCCTTCTAGGAAGAAAAAGAAAAAGAAAAATGATAGGACCTTGCATACTTCTAGTGAACCTGAAGTAGAAAAACCTTCTGCTAATGCTAATGATATCTCTATCTCTGACGTTGAAACTCAAACTGGTAGTGAGCATTCACCAAGTGATAATGAAAATGATAATGATGATGCTCATGTAGATTCTCAACCTGATAATGATAAAGAACCATATAATGATGTTGAGATAGAACCTGCCGTTGATCTTGATAAACCACAACCTAAAAATAAACATTATGATAAAAGAGATTTTGTTGCTAGAAAGCATGGCAAAGAAAGAGAGCCATGGGTTCTAAAACCCATGCCTTATCCATCTAAACCAACTAAGGAAAAAGATGATGAAGAATTTGTAAGCTTTGTTGAAATGCTTAGGCCAGTCCTTTCGCGTACTCGTTTAACTGGTCTTTTAAAGATGGCTCCTTATGCTAAGTACATGAAAGACGTCGTCACTAATTAAAGAAAAAGATCTGAAGCTAAAATCTCTACCATGGTTGCTAATTATACTTGTAAGGATGGAGTACCTAAAAAACTAGGAGATCCAGGAATACCAACTATACCATGTTCCATAAAAAATAACTATGTAAAAACTTCTTTATGTGATATAGGAGATGGTATTAGTGTTATGCCTTTCTCTTTATACAAAAGACTTGACTTGAAAAAACTCGCACCTACTGAAATTTCATTGCAAATGGATGACAAATCAACCGTCATACCTATCGGTATTTTTGAGGATGTACCCGTTGTTGTTGCACATGTTACTATCTTGACAGACTTTGTTATACTTGATATGCCCGAGGATGACAACATGTAAATTATCCTTGGTAGACCTTTCTTGAATACTGTAGGGGCTGTTATTTATTGCAACAAAAGCAAAGTCACTTTTCATGTCAATGGTAAAGAACATACGATGCATTTTCCGAGGAAACAATTTCAAGTGAATGGTCTTAATGTTATTGAAAAATCTCCGACTACCACCAATGGAAGTTTTCAACTACCTCTACCTACTGCCAAAAATAAATATGAGATACTTATTGTTGCGTATATGCACATCCCCATTGAGGTAACTTAGTGTTTTACAAAAATTCTTCAGGATCATGCTAATTGGAAGTGGTTGTTAATAAGACTTGATCAACCTTGTTAACGAATCATTTTCAAGAGGCATGAAGTCGATGAATTCAGTAGGCACAACTCTATGTACCCACTTTATTTTTCCTATTATTTTTTATTTAAATACAATAAATGTCATGTTTATCCAGTTTTCTGTTTTTTCGAACAATAAAAAAAGTGTCAAAAAATAAAATTTCTCCAAATGACCTGAAATTTTCACACAATTTTTTTTTCTAAATATTTGAGAATATGTGGCACTGAAAACATCGCAGGGGGGTCCCAGGTGCCCACTAGGCACCAGGGCGAGCCACCCCCACCATGCGCGCCTTGGTGGTTAGTGGGCCCCTCAAGGGTCCCCTCACTTATTCCTTCAGCTCACTGCCTCTCTTACCTCGAGAAAAAAACTCTTTGTAGCTCTCTCTATCTTGTGTTCTTGCTCTCAAACCAACGGATTTTGATCTGTTTGCTCAAAACTCCAGTTTTGAAACTGTTTTGGGGGATTGCTCCTTGGTATGTAACTCCCTCACTCCTCCAATTAGTTTTTGCTTTAGTGGTTTATCTCATAAGTAATTAGCTACTCTAGGTGCTGTTGTAGACGAGCTTGCATGTTGAATTCTTGAATTTCCAAGTAGTTTGAATGCTTGTTTTAGGATCTAGGCATCCTTATGAGTAGTTGCTATCATTCTTGTGAAGTTTTGTTAACTTTATTTGTTGACCCAATTTTTTTTCAGAAATTTGTACGTATGAATAATGAGATGGTTCAAGAGGAGTTCTTCGAGGAGGAAGTCCTCAGAGGCATCATCAACTGAGACTCCGATACGACGGTCTGATGCTGAGCCAAGTGAAAGCTCGATGCAAGAAGCCCACACCAAATCGTGCCTTTGGCCAAGTGATGACTTCATGTTGGGTGCAGACATTAAGGAAGAGTTTGAGCAATACATTCATAATATTGAGCTTGCACCCTTCATCGCAGATAAGTGCACAAAACATTATCATCTTACCGAAACTTTCACTAAGGGGTATAAATTTTATCTTCGAGAATTTAGAGTTTCCTTTAACCTCTATGAAAATGCCTTCACCATGTCTCTAGATGATTTCTCTGATGCATGTAAAATTCTACGTTGGGGTTCGCTAGACGAACCACCAAAATCTGAATGTGAGGCATTTTTAACTAGTCTTTGCTTTGGTGAAGATAGGGGAGTAACTCAAGGTAGAATAAATACCATACACTTTCCTTCAATACGTTACCTAGCACTATTTAAAGGAAAATGCATAGTGGGCAAGCAATATTGTAGTACCTTATGTGCCCCAGACTTAAGTCTCCTGCATACTGCGTTAACTGGAATTAAACGCATAGTGGGCAAGCAAGATTGTAGTACCTTATGTGCCCCAGACTTAAGTCTCGTGTATACTGCGTTAACTGGAATTAAATGCTATAATACTGGAGCAATCGTAGCACGCAGATTGCAACGCAATTCTGATAGTGGCCATTTTTATGGCGGGATTTATGCTTCCCGTTTAGCTAAGAAGTGTGGCGTGTCACCGCGGTCTAGTGGTCCTATTCTTCCTACTCAGTATTTAGATTTTGAGGCCATGAAGTGCCACAAGTTCATAAAGGACACCGCTACTGATTATAACTACAAAGTAATGTTTGAGAAGAAATCTATTTTGCCTGCACCTTCCCTATTTGATTATCACGGAAAAGGAAGATACTATGTCTATGATAGGTAGTCGCATGAGTACAATGCGGTAGTGGAGGTTGCCCGTGAGGCCGCGGAGGCTGCACCAAGGGCTTCCATACGTTTTTTTGAAGGGAAGGGCTTCCGTGATTTACCATACCGACTATTACCCAGGCCACTATGGGTGGTGATTACCAAGCTATTCCAAAAGCCTAAGTTTGGGGGAGTACGTGTTTCCACCGACTTCACATTCATGCTTACATACTCTAGTTGTCGGTGTTCACACTCTTGCACCGTATTATCCATGTTAGATTTATTTTCTTGCCTTCTTCTTGTGCATTTGAAAAAGTTGCCGAAAATCCAAAAATATTTCCGACTTATTTTGGTTTTTCTTTCTATAATAATTTAGTTGTAGTATTAAAAGAAAACCCAAATATATTTCTCTTTTCTTCTTTTACTTGTTGGGAGCTTTCCCGTGTAAATAGTTTTTCTCATTTTAGTTTTCCCTTCTTTAATTTTGATTTCTTCTTGAAAAACTAAAAACTCCAAAAATATTTTAGTGTGTTTCTCTGGATTTCTTTTCCCTTCTTTGAGTTACACCCAAGGGGAAGATGACGATGAAAATATTGAGTGGCTCTCATATGCATTTCTATTGATCTAATAAAGAGTCCATATTACTTTGTCTTCTCCTTTTGAATGAAATGTTGTAGATTCCATCTTAGTCCATGGCACACTTGCACTATTATTATTTTCATATTGTTCGGTCATGCAAGTGAAAGGCAATAATGACGATATTTGATGAAGTGACTGTGGCAGAGAAAAGCGGGTATGAACTCAACTTATTTTTGTTTTGGTAAATATGTTTAGACCAGTATCCATGATTCAACGTATTATAACCAAACATGTTTGCAGTGACAATTAGAGATTATACTTGTTCATGCCGTTCTTAAGTAGCTAGGAGTGGATAATGACTTATCTTGGATGTCAATATGCATTAAAATGGTTGTGATGTAGTATGATGATATTGGTATCCTCCTATGAATGTTCGAGTGGCTTGACTTGGCACATGTTCACGCATGTAGCTAAATCAAAACCAACATAGCCTCCATGATATTTATGTTCATGGTGTTTATATCCTACTCATGCTAGTATGCAATGATGATTATTCGTAAAGCATGTTCAGGACCGTATTCGCTCTCTTGTTGGTTGCTTCCCAACCTATTTGCTAGCCTTCGCCTGTATTAACCAGGAATACTTCTTGTACATAAAAAATCCTTGAAACAAAGTTATTCTAGATGAGTCCACTATACCTACCTATATGTAGTATTACCTCGCCGTTTCAAGTAAATTTGCAGGTGCCACCTCTAATATTTCAAATGAACTTATGTTTTGTGTGCATGGACCGCTCATGGAGCGACGGGGGGCGGTCGGTATCTTCCATGCTAAGCGGGTTATTCTCATGATGAGTGTTTATCCACTCGTCCTTGCACGAGACGGGCTGGTAAAAAGGGACTCCGAATCCCAAAATCATAAATCGCAAATAATTAAACAAAACCCCCTGGATTTTTGTTTGTATGGACAACACTCGTGGATTCGACTAGCCGTGGAGTGTGTTTGTTGGTGGAGGGGGAGTAAGACTTTACTTTTACCGCTTGAACCGCCGCTAATTTGTTTAGCATGGAAGATGCCGATAACTCTTGGTCGTAACATTGACAAGAAGGGTGTACCTCCTAAAATAATTTATCTCTATTTTTCTCTATGAAATCTGTCACAACTACAAATCCCCACTTCCCTCTGCAAAGGGACTTTCTATTTACTTTCATGTTATTTTTACTATGAGTCATCACCTTTTCAAATAAGCACCAGACCTGAGAGCACTGTTGTCATCCTCATCCTTTGTGTCTAGTTAGTCATTGTTTGCAGCATGAGTAGATCTCTTTTACCATGAATTACAATGTCTAGTCACTGCTTGAACTTTGGAGGTGCTCTGCATTTATGTTTTGCGGTCTCAGAAAGGGCTAGCAAGATACCATTAATTTCATATTATATCATGATTGTTTTGACCAAGTGTTGTCTTTTGAGTTATCTTATTATTGTCACTAGTTGATTATGCCATTGATATGAGCTAATATAGTTTCTAAGGGTTATTGTTAATATGATTAGTCATGATTTATGCTGAAAATCTGGGTGCCCTCTAAGCATATATATGTAAACAAGAACCAAATAGTTCGTATTTTTATTTATTTATCGCTTTCAGTTTGTCAATTGAATTGCTTGAGGACAAGTAATGGGTTATGCTTGGGGGACTTGATACGTCTCCATCGTATCTACTTTTCCTAATGCATTTGCTCTTGTTTTGGACTCTAATTTGCATGATTTGAATGAAACTAACCCGGACTGACACTGTTTTCAGCAGAACTACCATAGTGTTGTTTTTGTGGAGAAATAAAAGTTCTCGGAATGGAACGAAACCTTTTGGAGATTTTTCTAGAATAAATGAAAAATACTGGAACCAAGACCCAGCAAAGGGGAGGCCCCAAGTGCCCACTAGACAACAGGGCGTGCCAGACCCCCCTAGCGTGGTCTGGTGTCTAGTGGGGCCCACGGGGCTCTCCTAGCCCTAATTCAAGTGCTATAAAATCCTATTTTCGGGGAAAAAATCAGGGAGGAAGTTTCATCGCGTTTCACAATATGGAGCTGCCGCCACCTCCTGTTCTTCATCGAGAGGCCTAATCTGGAGTCCGTTTGGGGCTCCGGAGAGGTGAATCTTCGGTCTTCGTCATCACCAACCCTCCTCCATTGTCAATTTCATGATGCTCTCCACCGGGAGTGAGTAAACCCTTCTCTATTAAAAGGAGGCCTTAATATCCCTTAGTTTCCTTATGGACTCCGCTGCCACGGGAGGGTAGGACAAACGATGTCATGCAAGTTCTTTTCCATAAGCATGTATGACTATTTACGGAATACAACGCCTTCATGTGTGTTCTGTGTCAAATCCCTATACGGTAGACTAACTCACGATGCGGGGCTCTACGTGGCGCATGCCCTGTGGAAGGCGCGAATTCCCCTGAAAGTGAAAATATTTTCATAACAGATGTTCCAAAAATGTTTGCCTATGTCGAAAAACGTGGCCAATCGCAATGGGCCGTTAGGCACGAAGTGCCCGGTGTGAGGACTCCGAGAAGATGTCAATCACGTACTCTTTAGATGCCACCTTCCGTAATTTGCATGGAGTGTAGTGAGAGCCGCAGCGGGTGTTGATTGAAACCCGTCTTATGGGCTGAGATTCTCTCGAGTTTGGGTACTTACAAATGACAGGCTAGCCGTGTCTCGTGGATGTGCGTAGGGGCGCTTATTTTGTCTATGTGGCACATTCATAACAAATTAGCGATTGAGGGTATATTCCCTTCCCACCCGGCTGTCATTATTTTTAATTGCTCAATCTTCCTGCACGAGTGGAGTTCAGTGGGAAGGCGTGAGGACTCTGAGGGACTCGAGATGGCGATCCAGAAACTCCACAACATCAATCGCATCGCTAGAGCTTCTGGGACGCCTGCCTAGAGGGGGCGATTTCCCATTTTGGTGATCTCATTCGAGCTTGGGTGCTCATTGATGGATTTGATGTAATAGTCTAGATGTTTAAGACCCTTTATTTTGTGCGGGATGACCGGTTTGTGCCTAGACCTCTCTTTTGTACTCTATCTATCATGGCTTTATTAATTTAAAGCTGGATGCATCTAGCATCTTCGTTCTAAAAAGTTATCATCCTAGTTGGTGGCGACATGATCCGAGGTAGCACTAATGCTTAAATGCCCCCCTTAATATACATTGTGGACATTAGACACCTTTCGCAAAGGTCACTTCTTTTCGTAGAGGTTGAGTCCTCCTCGTTAGCGCCTTGTGCTCACTTGCTTGTTTTTTCGACATACTTCGTTTTTTTGCACTCGCCTTCTACTCATAATCTTAGAAAAACGAGCATTTGTTTTTCTAAATATTAAAGACCTGCTTAAAAAAGTTTGTAAGAGTTAAAAGATGCAAATTAAAAAAATCATGAATTTGAAAAACATTCATGATTTAAAAAAAAAGTTATTTAAAAAAAAGTCATGGAATTTGAATGAGTTCATAACATTTGAGGAAATTACATGAATTTGAAAAAGTTCACAAATTCAAAAAAAATCATGAATTTAAAAATTCATAAATGTGAAAAATATTTGTAAATTTGAAAATAATACGTGGATATAAAAACTGTGCAAGAATTTGAAAATAGAAAAAAAGAAAGGCTTTAATAAAATAAAATGAAAAAACCCAAAAAAACCAGTCCACAAAACACCAAAATGGAAAATAAGAAAAACAACCGACAAAACCGAACTATAAAGCTTCTAGAAGCTTCCCAAAACCGGAACAAGCTTCCGCCAAAACATGCCTTAGACGGGCCGGCCCATTATGAGGAAGATGTGTGCTGCCTAGAAATTACGCACTATTTGGTGCATGAAGCAGTAAATAGGATAGAATTTGGGGGGAGAGGTTTTAGCGGAGCATGACATAAAAACATGTAGAGACTAGTTCAGCCTAGAGTTGGCCATAACTTGAAAATTTGCTGCCACTGGGCGCAATTAATAGCAAATCATTTGAGAAAGCCAGGAGAAATGGATGGGCTATGGCTGAGTATGGCCAACCTTTTCTTTTCTCTGCAAGTAACAACCTGAAATTCCATCTCTATGTACATGAAAGGCAATCCCGATGCATTCCACTCACATGCCTTGATGAGACGAGATGTTATCTTCAACTTAGAAAACATAAAGCAACATCGTGGCTGCATGCTTCTATACACACCTTATGAAGCATCTCGAAGAAGCGAAATCTTCGCACAGTGAATAAAATAGGGGGCTATAGCACAATAGCTCACTTTAAAAATCACTATCAGCAAGCTAATCATGCAATTAACCAGACGTTATAGACTGATTTATTCAGCGAGCCATTATATTTTTTCGAGTGATTTTAAACTTTGCTCGGACGGCTCACTTTTGAGGACATCGAGCAACAAGGAAATGTCGTTTGTGGCGGATAACTGACTAACTGAGTATCGTTATTTGCTACGTACAGTATATTTTTCATATATATGTATAAGTGATTTCGGACGGTGTTTTACAAAACCTTGCTTTTTCTCTTGGAGCCAGCCAAGGCAGTGACCCAACTGTTCTTCCACAGTCGCCGCCACTGTGCTGTCGCTGTACCCCCAGCCCTTCCCCCACCCCACTCCCGGGGCGCTCAAGCTCACACGCCACACACACACACACGATCACGCGAATTTCGCCGCGCGTTGACCTAGGCAGGCAAGCCGCAGGCGCAACGCGTTGGGAGCCTCGATTTGACTCGGAACCCCGATCGGCCAGGACCAGGCGCACCACCTGCTGTCCCTCCCCCTTCATCACTCAATAATGCATTAATGCACGAGCTCGCTCGCTCCATTTCCGGCCGTCCAGTCCCTCCCGGGCGGGTGACATGAAATATGATTAACAAACCTCAGTGCGCGGGTCAAGATCGATCCAACCATCGAGTGGCTCAGGGCTCGACGACCGACCTGGCTATAATGCGGCAACACCGACGAGCAAACCACACGCACCGCACGCATGTCATGCGCCGGCCCTCCCCAGGCGAAGCTTCCGCCCCGATATCTTCCGGCGCCTTTCCCCGCCGTCGGCGGCGTGCGGTATCAACAGGTCACTGTCCGCGAGGAAGCATCGCGTGATATCGGCAACGTACCGGAAGCTTCAAGAAGGCCGCCTGATACTGACACGACGTATTCCATGATTTTTCTCAACGTATCAAGGCGGTTTGGCAATGCCAGGTGCATGCAGTGTGCGAAAGGTGACGAGTGAGTAGTAAGAGTATTATTGGCACAAATAAAGGAAGCGGGAGCTCGAGTGCTTGACTTCCCTGAGATTGGGATTGGGCTCCAGCCGGCCCACCTCACCGCCTACCCAAACCCACTAGCAAGCACGTCGTCCACTGCGATTTATGGGTAGAAAAGCGCTATGGAGGAACACACACTCGTGGATGGGTATTATGCTAGTATTATCTCTTGCGCCAGGCTAGATTGCTGATTTGACCAAGTGGCGCAGAGTGGCGCTACCATACTGGTTGACCCGAATAACAATCGTATCCAGTGTTCATGTGGCCGGCCCTTTTTTGCTCACCCGCTGGACGAGCTGCGCTCTTTCTGCTTTGCCACGAAACTGCTGGAGCATGCATGTGCGCATTTGATTTGATGACATCGAGGAGCTGCACTACTAGGTTTCATAGTGCATTTGTTCCGGTCATCGGCCCGTTTCAACCAGTCAGGGAGAGGCTCACGTTCCTTTGCAGGGGAGAGGCAAGAGCCGGGTGTATATTTTGGTCAGGAGTCGCATTCTTTGAATGACTTTCTTTACTTGCAAGGGGCCTCTTTAGGCAAGGAGTGTGTTTGCCATTTCAAATGGAAAAAATGGAGCGTGTTTGCCCAGGTACCTTTGCTTTTCTGTTGTGTATCTTTTGGCTTTAGCTGTTATAAGAGAGCGGCCTTGATTGAGGGAATGGAAAGTATGATATTAGGATATGTTTACAACAGAAGGACACAATACAATTTCTATGATCTTGTTTTTCAGTGACCTCCATTCTGATCAGTTGTAAGCATATTCGTGTTCTCACAAAAGAAAGGTATATTCCAGAAGACTCATAGGAGATAGCTTATTATTATTATTATTATTATTATTATTATTATTATTATTATTATTATTATTATTATTATTATTATTATTATTATTATTATTATTATTATTATTATTATTATTATTATTATTACTAGCAAAAGAGCCCGTGCGTTGCAACGGGAGCAAACCATACAACACGTCTTAACCTAATAATCATGACTTGAGACCTTTATTTAAATTTACTGCATAAATAGAATTTAAAAATTGTTAAATAAGTAAAATAACATCATATTTAGATTGTACGCATAAGTATAGATTCAAATTACATCATAAATAGAAATTTAAAAAATTAAATAGATGAGATACATTATATTTTGATTCAACATATTTTTTGAATGAAAGTTCATATGTAATAATTTAAAATTAAAGTTACAGTTTAAAAGATATACTTTTTTTAAGTATTTGTTAATTATAATTGGACCGTGGATTAATTAACAACATGGATCGGCCTCGTTATGAAAAAATGGATTGTACGCTATTGATTAAAATTACAGCATAAATATAATTTTAAAGTTGTGAAATAGATAAAATAACATTATATTTAGATTGTGCGCATCACTATTGATTAAAATTACATTATAAATAAAATTTTAACAAACTAAATAGATAAACTAACATTATATTCAGATTCTACATATTTTTCTAATAAAATTTCATATATAATAATGTAAAATTGGAGTTACCGTTTAAAAGATATGATTTTTTAAAGTATTTTGCACTTATAATTGTACTACGGATTAATTAATTAATTAAAAACTGTAGGGGTGTTTTCGAAAACGTACGGAAAACCATTGGTTTTTTTACTCAAGTATGTACTCCGGGTTTATTTTATAAAAACTAAAGGAGGTTTCTACAAAAATTCCAAAAAACGATTCGTTCTTTCACTTAATTATGTACTACGGGTTGATTTCGAGAAGTCACACGGGTTTCTTGTAAAAATACAAAAAACCGATTCGTTTCTCACTTATATCCGAACTGTGGGTTGATTTCGGAAAACTCTATGGGGTTTCTGTAAAACGACCACGGAAGCACTGCGTGCTTTATTATTAGGAAGAGATTATTATTATTATTATTATTATTATTATTATTATTATTATTATTATTGTGTTTGTTGTTGTTGTTGTTGTTGTTGTTGTTGTTGTCATCATCGTCATCATCATCAGCATTATTATTATTATTATTATTATCTTGAGTTATTTCTGAAGACTCATAGGTGCACCTTCTATCTAGGCCATCCTGTTTTGCAAGTGATGTGTACTCTCACACTGTAGAAAAAATTATTTTCTCAATTAGACATTTTGCTGATTGCACCATACTTTGGAGCATTTTTCTTATCCTACATTACTTGGAGGTGATTTCGACCTTGTTAGGAAGGAAAGGAGCAAAAGTAATGGTAATGTTAATTCCCATTATGCCTTTTCTTTTTAATGATTGGGTCAACATGTGGGGTCTCCTTGAGATTTCTATCTCTAATAGGAGTTTCACTTGGTGCAGTAACCAAAATAATCACATTTTTTTGTTATTACTAGAGTGTTCACTTATGTGGACAAGGATGTCCATTTTCACCATTCTTCGCTTACTGCATTATCTAGGGTTGGCAGGGATCACACTCCTCTTGTGTTAGATAATGGAGCCAAGAGGGTTACTCCTCCCAAGTTATTTAGATTTAAGAAATGGTGGCTTTCCCATCCTGATTTTGCTCGCATTGTTGTGGATGTGTGGAATACACGTGCTCATGGTTCCGCTCCCATTCATAATTGGCAATTTAAAACTAGGTTACTTAGAAATATGGTTTGCTTCCAAAGCTACAAATATGTGCTTAGACCTACATTGCCTCCAAAAGCAAACAAAAATTGATATCAATAAACATTATTCATTGTTGGCATCTAACAAAAATATTGTTTACTTCCTTTGATATTAGAATTTGCTTCTCTATAGTGTAAGAATAGTTCTTGGGATTACATTGTCTCCGTAGATACCATTGTGGACCACCTCGATGGCTAGGGAAAATGTGTAAGGGACACGCTAGGCAGATCATGAAAGCACCCACCGTCATGATCGACCCATGCTTAAACATAAGGGTCATCTCGTAGGTTGCGTGAGGGTGGGAATGACAACCATGATAAGCGAAGATGATGTCAAGGAGGACCACTGGGGACTCATTAGCGACCTGCAATAGCAGTACCCTCATGGAGTGCTCATCACCACTGGTGAAGGATACTATTGATGGTCGTCGGCGGGGCAACATGCCTAGGAACATGGAGTATTGTGCTGGAGCAAGGCCGTGGAGACTTTGCACGCCTGATGTCCTCCGGTGTGGGCTTCGCTGCTCCGACTGCTAGCTCACGCAGAGTGTCTCCTTCATGTCGCCACATGATGAGGGTACAAGATGATCTTGTCGTCGTGGTGGCGTTTGGCAGCACTAGATCAGATCAGCTTGTTGGGAGTCACATGCGCTCACCATATGGAGAGACCAACGCCGCCAAGGAAATCAGGATAGGAGCGTCAATTACAAGTTAGGGTTGGTAATCCTACATTGTGGAGATGTGACTAGATTTTTTTGTAGAGAGATGCTATTGGTGGCTGTCAGTGCACTCAAGTTTGGGCCTTTAGTACCCCTTACTTGTGCATGGGTAGTTGTAGCCACACCCGCGGCAAGGCCTGCCAGGGGACAGCGGAGGACAAGCACGAAGACGCTCAAGTCAACAATCGTAAGATTGATGACTGAAGGTTGCGACCCCGACAAGGTCCTTGCTGGGGGAGCTAACGAAGCCCCGACAAGACGCGCTCCCGTCAAGACCCTGCCAACCTCTCCAGCGCAGCGACCAGCTGTCCTTCTTCCTTGATACGTGTCGATCCTCCAGGATACATGTCGAGCAAGGACAAGGGCTGAGTAGTGGCGATGGGACGAATCCATGTCCCGTGTCGCAGAAGGTGTCGGAGCCTGATAGGCATTTAATGTGTGTGTCTTAAGACGTCGGTTAACACAGTAATCATTGTACGCCCCGTGTGCACTGTACGACTATGCACCTTATGGGCGCCCTGTTCACCACTGTTGGTGACCCCTTTGGCATATAAAAGGAGGCCCAAGGCGTAGCGTAGAGGGACAGAGACTACCAGACTCTCAGATCTTAGACTCCCAAGGGTTTTAAGCTCAGTACGTAGCTGTTGTGCATGACATAGCGCTCATGTATCTAGAACCCTAAAACAGTCAATACACAAAAAGCAGGATTAGGGTTTTATGCTTCTCAGCGCCCCGAACTGGGTAAAAACTCCCTCGCGTTTATCGTTAGCTCTGCTCTTGGTGTAATCCTCTCCCCCAAGCGAACCGTAAAGGGATCCACGCGATCCCAAAGGTGTCGTGCTTCGTTGCCCCGACATCTTTGGCACGCCAGGTAGGGGGCAGAGGTTGCGCTAACCTGACCTAGCAATCAGCGCGTCAGTTCCTTCATCATCTTCATCGCCATGGATCCCAAGAGGAGGGGTGCAACGGCGGCTGATCCACCCGCGTCCGACATGCCTGCGACTACCCAGGCAGGCGACGGTGCGAGCGCGGGCGAATGAAGCGGAGGTCTTGAGCCTCCACGACATGCTGAGAATCAAATCCATGCAAGCGGTGTCGTTCGCATCCACAACCACGACCCGCGCTCCGGTGGGTCTAAGGACAGAGCTGCGCAACCCACGGGCGGCACGGCGAACTCCAAAGATGGAAGGGCGCATTCTAAGGTGCCCACGGCCTTCCCAGGCCGCACACGACGAGCGACGCCACGACATCGGTTGCTCCAAGCATCCCCGAGGGAAGACCCCTTGGCATCACTCTCAGGATGCGCAGGGCCAGCATGCACGTCACGAAGCCCGTGGAAGCGGTGTGCGATCGCGGGACCATGACGGTGCTCCTTCTAACACGATTAGGAGTAACTCCACCTCATGTTCCTCGCATCTCTCGCCGCCGCCTACACCAGCCGAAGCATTGGCGCGAGCACAGATGCTCCTCGACTTCCCTCCCATGGCGGAGAAGCAAGAAGAATGGAGGGCTACCATCAAGAGCCTCATCGGCCTCGCCAACGGAGATGGGCCGCAGCAGGCGGGGACTTCAAAGTGGTCATCCGCTGGGCCGGCACGCACCCATGGCGAGAAGGCTGGAGGCGGTACAACCACAATACACTCTCCTCCACGGCGGCGGCAGCGGCCGCCGCCTCGACGGATCAACGTCTCTGATGATTCGACGACATCGTCTGACCCAAGGACCCGCCGCAATCAACGTCAAGTTCTTAAGGAACGATGCAAAGAAGACGCCCTGACCGGAATTGAACGGCGACGGGAAGCGCGCCATCAATCCGATAAGCGCGTAGGGCACACTATCGACGGGCCCGCGCCATGGTATCCTGGCGACCTGCCTTATGAGGTGGGTTTTCCAGCGTTTACTCGTGAGCTGCGGCGAGTCCAGTGGCCCAGTTCCCGCACATTCAAGCCAGAGATTCCGGAGAAATACGATGGAAAGACTCGCCCGTTGGAGTTCCTGAGCATCTACACCATTGCGGTGCAGGCTGCCGGGCCTCGCGACGACAAGATACTCGCCAACTACTTCCCGTTGGTGCTTAAGCCCAACGTCAGATCGTGGTTGATGCACCTGCCCAAAAACTCTATTTCTTCTTGGGCAGATATAGGCATAATTTTGTTGGCGCCTTTACCGGCGGCCACCGAGCTCCTGGCTAGGAAAGTGACTTGCACCTCATCCCCCAGAAATAGAGCGAGACCTTGCGCAAGTACATCCATAGGTTTAGCCGCATACAACACAACATCCCAGATGTTCATCGTGTCGTTGTTATCACCGTGTTCCACCAGAACGTGCGTAACCACAAGATATGTGAAGAGCTGGCAATGAACAAGATCAGGGATGTCGCCGAGCTTTATGCTCTGGCCGACAAATGTGCTAGGACTGAAGAAGGGTGAAGGCTTCCCGGCAAAGGTGCTGGCGCAGAAGTTGGTTCTGAAGACGAAGGCGCCGCCTCCTCGGCAAAGAAAAACTGACGCAGGAAGCGCAAGGGCAAGGTCGTGTTTGCTGTCGAGGGGTCCCACAACATCGACACCGCCAAGAAAGCCAAGGTTGACACCCCCGGCAAGGACGTTGCCGCGTGCGCCCCCTGTCAGGCCTTGGCGGCTGCCAACAAGCCGGAGGGCTCCGGCAAGCAGTACTCTAAGATCCACCGCACCAAGGGCCACGATCTCCAAAACTGCCGACAAGTTGAGCAGCTTGCCGAGAAGCAGAAGGCTGAGTACGAAAGGCGGGATAAGGAGAAGGCCCAGTATGGTGCGGAAGGGTCCGAAAATAAACGCGGTGGTCGCCGCGGCAAGGCCAAGCAGCAGAAGGAGATGCCCGCCCGAGGCTGCGACAAGGCAGAAGGGGATGAGGACGCTCGCAGCTAGGAAGATGACGACTCCAGTGATCATGAGTTCCAGAAGGCTACAGAGGTCATGTTGTGTGTCGACGGGGGAGCCTCATTGCATTCTTCCCACCGCCGGCTTAAACAGTGGGCGCGTGAAGTGAATGCGGCAGTGCCATCTGTCGGTGTCGGGAAACCATTTAAATGGTCCCACACGCCTATCATTTTTGACATTGAGGATCACCATGTTCGCACAACTGCAGTCGGGTATTTTCCATCATTGGTTTCACCAACAATCCGCAACCTCAAGGTGACAAAACTATTAGTTGATGGTGGGGCCAGCATGAACTTGATATCGCCTGATGTGATCAAGAGGCTGCAAACTCCTGATGATAACCTCAAAGAAACGGGCACGTTTCAGGGGATCGGTCCACGGAGGATCCAGCCCAAGGGGAAGATCACGCTACGAGTAACATTAGGTAGCGACCTGAACTACAGGATAAAGAAGGTTGTCTTCAATGTCGCCGAGATTCCATTGGGGTATAATGGGATCCTTGGCCGCCCAGCGCTGGCCAAGTTCATGCCGGCATCGCACTACGCGTACAATACGTTGAAGATGCCCGGGCCAATGAGCGTCATCACCATCAATTCTGACAAGAAAGACGCGCTCATTTGCACCAACCAGCTCTACTGGGAGGCAGTTGTGATACGTCTCCAACGTATCTATAATTTTTCATTGTGTCATGCTATTATATTATCTGTTTTCGATGTTTTATATGTTGTTTTATATTATTTTTGGGACTAACCTATTAATCTAGAGCCTAGTGCCAATTTCTGGTTTTTTCCACGTTTTTGAGTATTGCAGATAAGGAATATTAAATGGAGTCCAAACGGAATAAAATTTCCACAAAGATTTTTCTTGGACTAGAAGCCACACAACAAACTTGGAGTAGGGGGCAAGGCAAGTGCTAGGAGGCCACAAGCCTGCAGGGCGCGCCCTGGGGGGGTGGTCGCGCCCCCTGCCTTATAGGCCCCCTGCAAGTCTCCTAACCCTAATTCTTGGCCTATAAATTCCCTAATATTCCCGTATCGCCAAAAAGAGCAACGAGAATACTTTTACGCCGCTGGGAGCCTCTATTCCCGAGAGATCCAATCTGGGAGCCTTTTCACATAATGTGCTGGAGAGGGAATTGATCACGGAGGGCATGTAGATCAACTCCATTGCCCCTCCGATGATGTGTGAGTAGTTTACCGCAGACCTATGGGTCCATAGCTAGTAGCTAGATGGCTTCTTCTCTCTCTTTGATCTTCAATACCATGTTCTTCATGATCTTCATGGAGATCTATCTGATGTAATACTCTTTTGCGGTGTGTTTGTCGAGATCCGATGAATTGTGAGTTTATGTTCAGATTATCCATGAATATTATTTGAGTCTCTTCTGAATTCTTATATGCATAATTTCATATATTTGCAAGTCTCTTCGAATAATTTAATTGGTTTGGCCAACTAGATTGGTAATTCTTATAATTGGAGAAGTGCTTAGTTTTGGGTTCAATCTTGCGGTGTCCTCACCCAATGACATAGTAGGGGTAGCGAGGCACGTATTGTATTGTTGCCATCGAGGATAAAAAGATGGGGTTTTCATCATATTGCTTGAGTTTATCCCTCTACACCATGTCTTCTTAATTAATGCGTTACTCTCTTCTTCATGAACTTAATACTCTAAATGCACGTAGGAGTCGGTCGATGTGTAAAGTAATAGCAGTAGATGCAGAATCGTTTCGGTCTACTTGGCACGGACGTGATGCCTATATGCATAATCATTACCTTGGATATCTTCATAATTATTCGCTTTTCTATCAATTGCTCGACAGTAATTTGTTCATCCACCGTATTATTTTCCTTTATGAGAAAGCCTCTAGTGAAACCTATGGCCCCGGGGTCTATTTTCCATATTATATTTTTAGATATATAAACCAAAAATACCAAAAATACTTTGCTGCAATTTATTTACTTTTGTTTTATTTTTAGATTTATCAATATTTTTTACCTATCTCTATCATATCTCATCCTTGCAAATAACTCTGAAGGGATTGACAAACCCCTTTATAGCGTTGGGTGCAAGTGTTTGATTATTTGTGCAGGTACTACTATTGGAGCCTTGCTTATTCCTCCTACTGGATTGATACCTTGGTTCTCAATAAACTGAGGAAAATACTTATCTACTTTGCTGCATCACCCTTTCCTCTTCAAGGGAAAACCAACGCAAGCTCAATAGGTAGCAAGAAGGATTTTTGGCGCCGTTGCCAGGGAGGATACATAGCAAGATCACGCTTACCAAGTATCCATCACAAACTCATCTCTTGCATTTACTTTATTTTCCAGTTGCCTCTCGTTTTCCTCTCCCCCACTTCTAAAACGATTTTCGGAAAATACCAAAAATATTTGCCTTTTTATTCGCCCTTTTTTGTCCGTCTTTTCGTTTGCTTCTATTTTACTTAGGTGTTAGATCGCTTAAACTCATGGCCTGCCTTGCTACTATCGCTAGTATTCATGAGAATGAAGTTCTTAATTTTAAGCAAAGGGGGATAAAACTTAAAGGATGCTTGGTATAGAATTTGCAATGCTCAAAATAGATCTATTCGTAGGCAATCTACTACCGTTCTCCTTCGCAATTTTTATGTGGATGTTTCTCTTTGGAATAAACACATTTTGGATACCATCATGGGAGGAAACTTCTTGGGTAGCCATGCCTTTGATTCTTATAATGCTATGACAAATCTGGTAGGTTCACCCCCACTCATGGTTAATGAAACAATCTTAAGTTTGGAACATGTGATGCGAAGGCTTGATGCTATTGAAAATAAACTTGATACGTTGAGCTCATTGAAAATTTGGACAAAAATATCCATAATCATATTACCAAATATGGATCTAAGGTAGGATTGACTTTAAAAAACCTAAGGGAAAAGGAACCCATAGTTAACGAAAAATTGGATCAAGATTCTTCTAGAATTGGAAAGCTTGAGGACATTATTACCAACTTGGGTTCCGCCTTTGCCTCTATTCAAATCACTCCTCCTCCTAAGATTTCCAAGTTTATTTATGTTCCTAAAAATAAGGGTGAATCCTCTAAAAAAGATGATGAAGATCTTAAGATGATAAGCGTTCACCCTAGCTCTATTAGGGAACTTATTACTACTAATGAAATTCTGGATTTCTCACCTAGGAGTATGATTATTGACAAAACTAAAGGATGTCCTAGGGTTCACAAGTGTGTAATTGAGTAGTTGCATACCAAAGATGATAATACCTAGATCTATTGCATTATGCCCAGCTAGGGGCGTTAAACAATAGCGCTTGTTGGGAGGCAGCCCAATTTTATTTGTTTTGCTTTTGTTTTTGTTTCTGTTTTTCTGAACATATTATTACCTCTGTAATAATTTTGTTTTCTCATTTTAGTTATTGTTTGAGCCAAGTAAGACCTTTGGGATAGTCTATGGTGTTTGCAAGTTGATTTTGCTGAAAAACAGAAACTGTCGCTCTCAATCCAGGAATTTTATAAATTCACTGGAACGTGATTTTGATCTAAATTTTTTGCACAAGATTCTTTTACAAATTTCCCAGATTTACTAATTTTTCAGAATATTTGAAGTTATATAAGTATTCGAAGTAAATAGATTTCTATAGATTGTTCTGTTTTTGACAGATTCTGTTTTCTTTGTGTTGTTTGCTTATTTTGATGAATCTATGGGTTGTATCGGAGGGTATGAACCGTGGAGAAGTTGAAATACAGGAAATATTACATCAATATAAATAAATAATGAGTTCACAACAGTACCTAAAGTGGTGATTTATTTTTCTTATACTAACGGATCTCGTGAGTTTTCTGTTAAGTTTTGTGTTGTGAAGTTTTCAAGTTTTGGGTAAAGATTTGATGGACTATGGAATAAGGAGTGGCAAGAGCCTAAGATTGGGGATGTCCAAGGCAGCCCAAGTCATATTCAAGGATATCAAAGAGCCTAAGCTTGGGGTGCCCCAGAAAGCATCCCCTCTTTCCTCTCCAATCTATCGGTAAATTTACTTGAGGCTATATTTTTATTCACCGCATGATATGTGTTTTGCTTGGAGCGTCTTGTATGATATGAGTATTTACTTTTTAGTTTTCCATAGTCATCCTTGCTTCACACATATTTTGAGAGAGAGAGAGACTGAATCGTGAATTTATTAGAATACTCTTTATGCTTCACTTATATCTTTTGAGCTAGGCAATGTTGCTCTAGTACTTCACTTATATCTTTTAGAGCACGGCGGTGTTGTGGAATTATTGAACTCTTGTACCTCACTTATATTATTTTGAGAGTTCTTTAAACAGCATGGTAATTGGTTTAGGTTATGAATTTAGTCCTAATATAATAGGCATCCAAGAGGGATATAATAAAAACTTTCATATTAAGTGCATTGAATATGATGAGAAGTTTGATTCCTTGCATATGGTTTTGAGATGTGAAGATGGTAATATGAGAGTCATGCTAGTAAGTAATTGTGAATTAGAAAAAATACTTGTGTTGAACCTTTTGATTCCCTAGCATGCGCGTATGGTGAATCGTTATGTGATGAATTCAGAGCATGACTTGTTTAATGATTGTCAACCTTTGTGTGGAGGTCGAGATCGCGTGACGGTTAACTCTTACCAAGCCTTCCCCTAGGAGCATGGGTCAAATACTTTGCTTTGATTACCAATAGGCTTTTGCAATAAGTATGTGAGTTCTTTATGACTAATGTTGAGTTCATGGATTATACGCACTCTCACCCTTCCACCTTTTCTAGCCTCTCTAGTACCGCGCAACTTTCATCGGTACATTAAACCCACCTTCCTCAAAACAGGCACCATATATTTTCCTCAAAACAGCCACCATACCTACCTATTATGCCATTTTCATAGCCATTCCGAGATATATTGCCATGAAACACCACCGTCCCGTTTTTATAACACGCACCATCACTTCCATATCGCTTATAGAGTCATACTTTGTTCTAGCTATCGAGTTGTAATCTTTGAGTTGTAAGTAAATAAAAGTGTGATGATTTGCATTATTAGAGCATTCTCCCGTGTGAGAAAAGGAAGATGGAAGCTATGATTCTCTCACAAGTTGGGATGAGTATCTGGACTTTAAAAAAATAAAAGAGGCCAACGAAGCCACACAAAAATTAAAAGAGGCCAAAGAAGCCCACAAAAAAATGAGAAAAAGAGAGAAGGGACAATGCTACTATCTTTTTTCACACTTGTGCTTCAGAGTAGCACCATGTTCTTCATAGAGAGTCTCCTATTTTGTCACTTTCATATAACTAGTGAAGTTACATCTTTTGCACCACCACTTAGTTTTCTTTTTTGAGCTTTCTTACACTTATATCTCTAGTGCATTTGTTGCATGGCACTCCCTACTCACTCACATTAATATCTATTGATGAGCATCTCCATAGCCTGTTGATATGCCTAGTTGATGTGAGATTATCTTCTCCTCTTTATTTTGCAACCTCCACCACATTCTATTTCACCTATAGTGCTATGTCCATGGCTCGCGCTCATATATTGCGTGAGAGTTGAAAAGGTTTGAGAACATAAAAAGTGTGAAACAATTGCTTGATTTTCATCGGGCTTGTGCATGATTTAGATACTTTGTGTGGTGAAGATGGAGCATAGCTACACCATATGATTTTGTAGGGCTAACTTTCTAAGACCATGCTATTTTGAAAGGAATCAATTACCTTATTAGTATGCTTGAAGCATTATTGTTTTTATGTCAATATAGACTTTTATTTTGAGTCTTATGGATCTGAAAATTCATGCCACAATAGAGAATATTACATGGATAAATATGTTAGGTAGCATTCCACATCAAAAATTCTGTTTTTACCATTTACATACTCGAGGACGAGCAGGAATTAAGCTTGGGGATGCTTGATATGTCTCCAATGTATCTATAATTTTTTATTGTTCCATGCTATTATATTATCTATTTTGGATGTTTTATATGCATTAGTATGATGTTCTATATTATTTTTGGGACTAACCAATTAATCTAGATCCTAGTGCCAGTTTCTATTTTTCCACGTTTTTTACTATTGCAGATACAAAATATTAAACAGATTCCAAACGGAATAAAATCTCCGAAATGTTTTTCTTGGACTAGAAGACAAGCAACAGACTTGGAGTAGGGGCAAGGCAATTGCCGGGAGGCCACAAGCCTGCAGGGTGCGCCCTGGGGGTCGTCGCGCCCCTGGCTTCTGGGCCCCCTCGAGGTCTCCTAACCCTAATTCATGGCCTATAAATTCCCAAATATTCTCGTATCGCCAAAAAGAGCAACGAAAATACTTTTACGCCGCCGGGAGCCTCTGTTCCCGAGAGATCCAATCTGGGAGCCTTTTCCGGTAATCTGCTGGAGAGGGAGTTGATCACGGAGGGCATCTACATCAACTCCATTGCCCCTCCGATGATGCGTGAGTAGTTCACCACACACCTACGGGTCCATAGCTAGTAGCTAGATGGCTTCTTCGCTCTCTTTGATCTTCAATACCATGCTCTTCATGATTTTCGTGGAGATCTATCCGATGTAATACTCTTTTGCGGTGTATTTGTCGAGATCCGATGAATTGTGAGTTTATGTTCAGATTATCTATGAATATTATTTGAGTCTCTTCTGAATTCTTATATGCATGATTTCATATCTTAGCAAGTCTCTTTGAGTTATTGGTTTGGTTTGGACAACTGGATTGGTAATTCTTGCAATGGGAGAAGTTCTTAGTTTTGGGTTCAATCTTGCGGTGTCCTCACCCAGTGACATAGTAGGGATAGCGAGGCATGTATTGTATTGTTTCCATGGAGGATAAAAATATTGGGTTTTCATCATATTGCTTGAGTTTATCCCCCTACATCATGCCATCTTACTTAATGTGTTACTCTGTTCTTCATGAACTTAATACTCTACATGTAGGCAGGAGTCGGTCGATGTGTGGAGTAAAAGTAGTAGATGCAGAATCGTTTCGGTCTACTTGACACGGACGTGATGCCTATATGCATAATCATTGCCTTGGATATCTTCATAAGCATTCACTTTCCTATCAATTGTTCGACAGTAATTTGTTCACCCACCGTATTATTTTCCTTTATAAGAGAAGCCTCTAGTGAAACCTGTGGCCCCCAGGTCTATTTTCCATACTATACTTTGAGATCTATAAACCAAAAATACCAAAAATATCTTGTTGCAATTTATTTACTTTTGTTCTGCAATCTTTTATATCTATCTCTATCAAATCGCACCCTTGCAAATAACTCTGAAGGGATTGACAACCCCTTTTTAGCGTTGGATGCAAGTGTTTGATTGTTTGTATAGGTACTACGCTTGGTGCCTTGGTTGTTTCTCCTACTCGATTGATACCTTGGTTCTTAAAAAACCAAGGGAAATACTTATCTACTTCACTGCATCACCCTTTCATCTTCAAGGGAAAACCAACGCAAGCTCAAGAGGTAGCATAGGCCGCTGGACTGGGGCAACGGAGGTGGCTTTCTGAAGAACACGCTTCTTCCTGGGAGGCGGGGGATCCTCGAGCGGGTGCTCTTCGGCTGTATCCTCGGCAAAAGGGCCCCCGACAGCTACGCCACTATGCTTCCCGGGATCCTCCTCCTTCCTAGTAGGTTTTCCCTCCGGCACCACTTCATCTTCGCTAGATTCCCCTCGCACGAAGCCAACACTGCCGGCCTCCGCGGCAAGTCTCTCATCCTGGACCCTGCTAGCGATGTACGCCACTTCTACGTTAGTGGTGGGATGGATGAGGTTCGTCTCTTCCCGGATGGCCCCCTCCGACAAGTTGTCGAAGAACGCTTGTGCCTGCTCTGCGGTTGACTCGACCCAAGTCTTGTCAAGTCCATGGGCATTGCACACCGGCATCATGGCGATGATTGAGCTCACGGCAGAATTGTTGCACACATGAACTATGCTTGGCGACAGCTTGAACTTCCCGTCAGTCCTAAACAGCTTATGGCACAGGGATGTGTGCTACATGACCATCAGGTTGCTGTTCAGCCCAGGGCGCAGCCTCATGATATCTTCCGCGTTCTTGAATTCCCTAGCTGGCCTCCCTTTGTTCTACAGAGGAGCGATGCGCCGGCGAAGGAAATGGGCGCCTACCATCTCTATGGTGAGCCCAGCAGCCTTGAGGTGCATGATTCTGGTGACGGCGACTGAGAACTTCTCGTCTTGAGGGTCGAGATTGCTCCAGTCGTCGCGACGCGTCATCTTGGTTGTCCAGGGCAAGCAGAAAGGCTGGGGCTCCTCCTCCTGAATCCAGCACCACTTTCCCCGCCATTCTTCCCACTTCTCACGGAAGACCCCATTTGGGTATACATCCTTGCTCCCTGTCATTGGGATCCAGGTGATGGAACCAAAAGGGGCATCTCCCTTCTAAATGCGGGGGATGAAATAGTGGTGAAAGAGGGTTGTGTTGGGGTGACTCCGGCAAAGTTTTCGCAGAGGTGAGTGAAGACAGACATGCACGCCATGGCATTCGGCGTAAAATCCAGGAGCCGGCAGCCGTACGTGTACATGATGTCGACGAAGAAGTCGGAAAAAGGAGGGCAGAGCCTGCAGTAAAAATAATCGGCGAAAAAAGGGAATTTATCCGCGCCATCGCCAGAAGAACCTAGATTCACGCGGGTAGTAGGGTGCGCCTTTGTCCCCCTCGCCCACATGAACAGGCAGCGATCCCTCAGAGTTGCTGCATCAAGCCCTCGGGGGAAGACAGCAAGCTTCTTCCGCATCTTTGCCGGCTCGTTCTTCAAGACAATGCCCTTCCCCTTGCTTGGCTTCCGCGCCATGGCGACGATGGGGGCGGAGACCGAAGATGGTGGGGTTTGGAGGCGGCGAAAGGATGGGGAAGCTCTGTGTCGCAAGGAAGAAGACGACGGCGGTTCCAAGATTGGAAAGGACGGGAGGTAATGAGCAAGTGCCTACGTGGTTTCCCCTTTATGTGGAGGATGCGGGGCCGCCTCTTGGCTCGCCTGAAAACGTTCCAGCATGCACGCGGCCATTTCGGCTGCTCCGCCCACGTCTCCCACGACCTGCAATGAACGTGCGACGTGGGGGGCGCAGTAACGGTAAAGATTATAGCCGCAGATCCCGGCCGCGCGTGCCCGTGCACTATTTGGGTCTAGCCCAACAACGCCTCGCACCCGTGTAAGGCCTAGGCTCGGGGGCTCCTCTGAGTGCACTAAAGTTTGGGCCTTTAGTGCCCCTTACTTGTGCACGGGCAGTTGTAGCCACACCCGTGGCAAGGCCTGCCACGGGACAACGGAGGACAAGCACGAAGACACTCAAGTCTACAACCGTAAGACTGAAGACCGAAGGCTGCAACCCCGTCAAGGTCCTTGCCGGGGGAGCTAACGAAGCCCCGGCAAGACCCCGCCAACCTCTCCAGCGCAGCGACCAGCTGTCCTTCTTCCATGATATGTGTCGATCCTCTAGCATACGTGTCGAGCGAGGGAAGGGGCTGAGCAGTGGCGATGAGACGGATCCCTATCCCGTGTATAGAAGGTGTCAGAGCCTGACATGCATTTAATGCGTCTGTCTTAAGATGTCAGTTAACGCAGTAATCACTGTACGCCCCGTGTGTGCATTGTACGACTGTGCACCTCGTGGGCGCCCTGTTCGCCACTATTGATGACCCCTTTGGCATATAAAAGGAGGCCCAAGGCATAGCGTAGAGGGACAGATACTACTAGACTCTCAGATCTTAGACTCCCAAGGGTTTTAAGCTCAGTACATAGTTGTTGTGCATGACATAGCACTCCTGTAGCCAGAACCCTAAAATACTCAATACACACAAAGCAAGAGTAGGGTTTTACGCTTCTCAGCGGCCCGAACCTGGATAAAAACTCCCTTGCGTTGATCCTAGCTCTGCTCTTGGTGCAATCCTCTCCCCCAGCCGAACCGTAAAGGGATCCACACGATCCCATAGGTGTGTCGTGCTTCGTTGCCCCAACAGTGGCCGTGTGGGAAGGGGATATATAGGGCAAACACCTGACGTTAGATCGGATGCTCGCATCAACTATGCAGCAAGCGTATGATGATATCCTCCTATCAGTATACCAATGGAAAGTGTTTCCCTTTATTTTATCATTGGATATATAAGGAATTGGCGACTGTGATTAATAATGTTATTGTTGTTACCTTGTGGAGCTGATGGAATGTATGAAATGAGTTTGCCTTTCAATCTCGTGTCTGACGGGATCCAAACTGCATTCTGGACAAGATGAGTGCATATCTTCATCAATTAAAATTCTATGTGATGGTGCTCAGTCTTCCCTTCTCATGCGATGTCTTCTGCTTCTCGATCATCACGAGGTGGAGTCACTAAGGATTGCTTGGACCTAACCCTGTCATTGGATATCACGAATGATCAACAAAAGGAGATTGTTTGCCTCAGCAGCGACTAGTGCGCATAAATTCTTGCATAGTGTGATAGTACTAATCCTTTTGTTTCCTATCTAGGTTCCATTCATAGGTCAAGAATGATGTGTTATGTGCAATTCTTGCTATATTGACGCTTTTGCGTTTGTAAATTGTACATTGTGGTACCGTGGTTGTTGTAGAGCGTTGTGAAACGGTTTGAATGTTTGCTGCCAAGCCTTTTAATAAAAGTTAGGGCTGACGGAAATCCCTTTTAAAAAAGAAAAGTCTACTTTATTTTCTTTCAAAACAAAATTACATTTAAACTTGAAATTTTACATGACAATAACACACGAGTACTATATTATTCCTAAATTGTTTTATACTTCCTCTGTTCTAAATAAATGGCTCAACTTTATACTAACTTAAATGAATAGATAAGATGAGAAAATAGAAACTTATACGCGCAAATTTGGACACTCCACGATAAGAAAGGGGTGCATGTCAATTCCCCGGAAATTGCACTAAAACTCGAAATCCTTTTGGATCAATCAAACTGTTAAGTATTGGAAACAAGCTATAGCGTGGAGTGAAGTGCAACCGCCGCAAGTGTAAATGACTTATATTCGCGGGCCGTATAGATGTCTTTAGCAAAGTCTTATGTCATTTTCGAGTTCCAATCGTGAGACACAAACAGAAAGTACCGCTAAATTCACATTCCCAATTTAAAGCTAGGTGCATGTTTTTATAAGAACATTTCACATATGTACAAATAGGTTACAGTCACAAATCCCCCCATCAAATATGTATGTACACATGCCTTGATGCTCAATGGTTCACATTTCCAGAGTAGCCACACCTAAAAAAATTAACACCCCAAACCAAGAGAAAGGTAAATAAGAAATTAACCAATGAGCCTTATGCACCGGCTAATTTTCCTGAGCACGATTTCCCTTTCACAAACCCATGGACTCACCCTTATGGCCTCCGCCTCCACAGATCTTGTCGCATACTCGGATGCGAACTAGGTTGGTTGCCCTGACACACGGCGTTCCACGTCTGGTTACTGTGTATATCTCGGGCCTTCGCTGATCTCTTAGTCTTCTAAGTGACAGCCCATGGTCTCCCGCTCGAGCACCGAGGATGAGTATCGGGCAGTGGCTAATCACGTTGCTGAGTGCTCGTGGCTTCGACGGCTTCTTCACGAGCTTCTTTGTGATGTTCACAAGGCCACGCTTGTCTTCTGCGACAACATCAGCGTTGTCTACCTCTCCGCCAACCCGGTCCATCATCGGCATACGAAGCATACTGAGCTCGACATCCACTTTGTTCGCGAACATGTGGCTCTTGGACGCATTCGAGTTCTCCATGTTCCCACGTCACGGTAGTTTGCGGATGTGATGACCAAGGGATTACCTTCTTCCGTCTTTGAGGAGTTCAGGTCCAGTCTCTATGTCTTCGACAACGCTTCGACTGCGGGGAGGGGGGCTTAATATGTATTTTGCATATGTATATCTGTATAGGCCGGCCCACCTCCTAACCTTGTATAGTTGAGGTTGAGGACCACATTATACTCTATATATATGTGCCATTGCACCCAATCAATGATATTGAGAGTTGCATTGCCAAAACCCTTTTCTACAGTATGAAATGAGTTTGCCTTTCAAGGCCGTGTCTCACGGGATCCAAACTGCATTCTGGACAAGATGAGCGCATATATTCATCAATGAAAATTCTATGTGATGGTGTTCAGTCTTCCCTTCTCATGTGATGTCTTCTGCTTCTCGATCATCACCAGTTGGATTCGTTAAGGATCGCTTGGACCTAACCCTGTCATTGGATGTCACGGATGATCAACAAAACGAGATTGTTTGCCTCATCACCGACTGGTGCGCGTAAATTCTGGCAGAGTGTTATAGCGCTCATCCTTTTGTTTCCTATCTAGGTTCCATTCATAGGTCATGGATGATGTGGTATGTGTAGTTGTTGCTATGTTGGCGCTTTGCATTTGTAAATTGTATGTTGCGGTACCGTACCGTTGTTGTTGCCGAGCGTTGTGAAACAATTTGAATGTTTGTTGCCACACCTTTTACTAAAAGTAAGGGCTGACGAAAATCCCTTTTAGAAAATAAAAATCTACTTTATTTTCTTCCAAAACGAAATTACATTCAAACTTGAAACTTTACAGGTCCATAACACACGAGTACTATGCTATTTCTAAATTGTTTTATACTCTCTTCATTCTATTTAAATGGCTCAACTTTATACTAACTAAAATGAATAGATAAGATGAGAAAAGAGAAACTTATATGCGTAAATTTGGACACTCCAGGATAAGGGAGGGGTGCATGTCAATTCCTCGGCAATTGCGCTAAAAACTCGAAATCCTTTTGGTTCGATCAGACTGCTAAATATTGAAAGCAAGCTATAGCGTCGAGTGAAGTGCAACCGCCGCAAGTGTAAATGCGCGCGTGTCAAAGTTATATTCGCGGGCCATTTCAGTATATATGCCTTTAGAAAATTCTTATGTCATTTTCGAGTTCCAACTGAGACACAAACAGAAAGTACCACGAAACTCACATTCTCAATTTAAAGCTAAGTGCATGTTTATATAAGAACATTTCACATATGTACAAATAGGTTACAATTAAAAATCCCCCCATCAAATACGTATGTACACACGCCTTGTGTTGGAAATATGCCCTAGAGGCAATAATAATTAGTTACTATTATATTTCTTTGTTCATGATAATCGTTTATTATCCATGCTATAATTTTATTGATTGGAAACACAATACTTGTGTGGATACGTAGACAAAACACTGTCCCTAGTAAGCCTCTAGTTGACTAGCTCGTTGATCAAAGATGGTCAAGGTTTCTTGGCCATAGGCAAGTGTTGTTACTTGATAACGGGATCACATCATTAGGAGAATCATGTGATGGACTAGACCCAAACTAATAGACGTAGCATGTTGATCGTGTCATTTTGTTGCTACTGTTTTCTGCGTGTCAAGTATCTGTTCCTATGACCATGAGATCATATAACTCACTGACACCGGAGGAATGCTTTGTGTGTATCAAACGTCGCAACGTAACTGGGTGACTATAAAGATGCTCTACAGGTATCTCCGAAGGTGTTCGTTGAGTTAGTATGGATCAAGACTGGGATTTGTTACTCCGTATGACGGAGAAGTATCTCGGGGCCCACTCGGTAGTACAACATCACACACAAGCCTTGCTAGCAAAGTGACTTAGTGTAAGTTGCGGGATCTTGTATTACGGAACGAGTAAATAGACTTGCCCGTAAACGAGATTGAAATAGGTATGCGGATACTGACGATCGAATCTCGGGCAAGTAACATACCGAAGGACAAAAGGGAATGACATACGGGATTATATGAATCCTTGGCACTGAGGTTCAAACGATAAGATCTTCGTAGAATATGTGGGATCCAATATGGGCATCCAGGTCCCGCTATTGGATATTGACCGAGGAGTCACTCGGGTCATGTCTACATAGTTCTCGAACCCGCAGGGTCTGCACACTTATGGTTCGACGTTGTTTTATGCGTATTTGAGTTATATGGTTGGTTACCGAATGTTGTTTGGAGTCCCGGATGAGATCACGGACGTCACGAGGGTTTACGGAATGGTCCGGAAACGAAGATTGATATATAGGATGACCTCATTTGATTACCGGAAGGTTTTCGGAGTTACCGGGAATGTACCGGGAATGACGAATGGGTTCTAGGTGTTCACCGGGGGGGCAACCCACCCCGGGGAAGCCCATAGGCCTTGGGGGTGGCGCACCAGCCCTTAGTGGTCTGGTGGGACAGCCCAAGAAGGCCCTATGCGCCATAGGAAGAAAATCAAAGAGGAAAAGGAAAAAAAAGGAGGAGGTGGGAAAAAGGGGAAGGACTCCACCTTCCAAACCTAGTTGGATTCGGTTTGGAAGGGGAGGACTCCCCCCCTTGGCTCGGCCGACCCCCTTGGGGCTCCTTGATCCCCAAGGCAAGGCCCCCCCCTCTCCCACCTATATATACGGAGGTTTTAGGGCTGATTGGAGACAACTTTGCCACGGCAGCCCGACCACATACCTCCACGGTTTTACCTCTAGATCGCGTTTCTACGGAGCTTGGGCGGAGCCCTGCTGAGATTAGATCACCACCAACCTCCGGAGCGTCATCACGCTGCCGGAGAACTCATCTACCTCTCCGTCTCTCTTGCTGGATCAAGAAGGCTGAGATCATCGTCGAGCTGTATGTGTGCTGAACGCGGAGGTGCCGTCCGTTCGGCACTAGATCGTGGGACAAATCGCGGGACGGTTCGCGGGGCGGATCGAGGGACGTGAGGACGTTCCACTACATCAACCACGTTTCTTAACACTTCTGTTGTGCGATCTACAAGGGTATGTAGATCGGAAATCCCCTCTCGTAGATGGACATCACCATGATAGGTCTTCGTGCGCGTAGGAAATTTTTTTGTTTCCCATGCGACATTCCCCAACAGTAGCATCATGAGCTAGGTTCATGCATAGATGTCTTCTCGAGTAGAACACAAAAGTTTTTGTGGGCGGTGATGTGCGTTTTGCTGCCCTCCTTAGTCTTTTCTTGATTCCGCGGTATTGTTGGATTGAAGCGGCTTGGACCAACATTACTCGTACGCTTACGAGAGACCGGTTTCATCGCTACGAGTAACCCCCTTGCTCAAAGATGACTGGCAAGTGTCGGTTTATCCAACTTTAGTTGAATCAGATTTGACCGAGGAGGTCCTTGTATAAGGTTAAATAGCAATTCATATATCTCCGTTGTGGTGTTTGCGTAAGTAAGATGCGATCCTACTAGATACCCATGGTCACCACGTAAAAGATGCAACAACAAAATTAGAGGACGTCTAACTTGTTTTTGTAGGGTATGCTTGTGATGTGATATGGCCAATGATGTGATGTGATATATTGGATGTATGAGATGATCATGCTGTAATAGATAATATCGACTTGCGCGTCGATGGTACGGCAACCGGCAAGAGCCATAGGGTTGTCTTTAAACTAACATTTGTGCTTGCAGATGCGTTTACTATATTGCTAGGACGTAGCTTAAGTAGTAATGGCATGAGTAGCACGACAACCCCAATGGCGACACATTGATGGAGATCATGGTGTGACGCCGGTGACAAGAAGATCGTGTCGGTGCTTTGGTGATGGAAATCAAGAAGCACATGATGATGGCCATATCATGTCACTTATGAATTGCATGTGATGTTAATCCTTTATGCACCTTATCTTGCTTAGAACGACGGTAGCATTATGAGGTGATCTCTCACTAAAATTTCAAGTCGAAATTGTGTTCTCCCCGACTGTGCACCGTTGCGACAGTTCTTCGTTTCGAGACACCACGTGATGATCAGGTGTGATAGACTCAACGTTCAAATACAACGGGTGCAAAACAGTTGCACACGCGGAACACTCGGGTTAAGCTTGACGAGCCTAGCATGTGCAGACATGGCCTCGGAACACATGAGACCGAAAGGTCGAGCATGAATCGTATAGTAGATATGATTAGCATAGAGATGCTTACCACTGAAACTATTCTCGACTCACGTGATGATCGGACTTGAGATAGTGGATTTGGATCATGTACCAGTCAAATGACTAGAGAGATGTACTTTTTGAGTGGGAGTTCTTAAGTAATATGATTAATGGAACTAATTGTCATGAACATAGTCTAATGGTCTTTGCGAATTACGATGTAGCTTGCGCTATAGCTCTACTGTTTTATATGTTCCTAGAGAAAATTTAGTTGAAAGTTGATAGTAGCAAACTTTGCATAGGATTGTCCTCGTTGCTGCGCAGAAGGCTTATGTCCTTAATGCACCACTCGGTGTGCTGCACCTCGAGCGTCGTCTGTGGATGCTGTGAACATCCGACATACACGTTTCTGATGACTACACGATAGTTCAGTGCAAAATACTTAATGGCTTAGAAGCAAGGCGCCGAAGACGTTTTGAAACGTCACGGAACATAAGTGATGTTCTAAAGAGATGAAATTGTGATTTCATGCTTGTGCCCTTGTTAAGAGGTACGAGACCTCCGACAAGATTCTTTGTCCACAAAGTAAAGGAGAAAAGCTCAATCGTTGAGCATGTGCTCAGATTGTCTGAATACGACAATCGCTTGAATCAAGTGGGAGTTAATCTTCCAGATGAGATAGTGATGGCTCTCCAAAGTCACTGCCACCAAGCTGTGAGAGCTTCGTGATGAACTATAACATATCAAGGATAGATACAATGATCCTTGAGCAATTCGCGATGTTTGACACTGCGAAAGTAGAAATCAAGAAGGAGCATCAATAGTTGATGGTTAGTAAAACCACTAAGTTTCAAGAAAGGCAAGGGCTAGAAGGGATACTTCGTGAAACGGCAAAACAATTGTTGCACTAATGAAGAGACCCAAGATTAAACCCAAACCCGAGACTAAGTGCTTCTGAAATGAGGGGAACAGTCACTGAGGCGGAGCAACTCTGGATACTTGGTAGATAAGAAGGCTGGCAAAAGTCGAAAGAAGTATATTTGATATACATGATGTTGATGTGTACTTTACTAGTACTCCTAGTAGCACGAGGGTATTGGATACCGGTTCGGTTGCTAAGTGATTAGTAACACGAAATGAAAGCTACGGCATAAACGGAGACTAGCTAAAGGCGAGGTGACGATACGTGTTGGAAGTGTTTCCAAGGTTGATATGATCAAACGTCGCACGCTCCCTCTACCATCGGGATTGGTGTTAAACCTAAATAATTGTTATTTGGTGCTTGCGTTAAGCATGAACATGATTGGATCGTGTTTATTGCAATACGATTATTCATTTAAAGAGAATAATGGTTACTCTATTTGCTTGAATAATCACCTTCAATGGTTTATTGAATCTCGATTGTAGTGTTACACATGTTCATGATATTGGTGCCAAAAGATACGAGGTAATGATGATAGTACCACTTACTTGTCGCACTGTCGCTTGAGTCATGTTGGTATAAATTGCATGAAGAGGCTCCATGCTGATGGATCTTTATACTTACTTGATTTTGAATCACTAGTGACATGCAAATCACACCACATGAGCAAGGCCTTGTTTTCATTAAGATGAAACAAGATAGTAACTTGTTGGAAGTGATACATTTTGATGTATGTAGTCCAATGGGTGCTGAGGCACGCAGTGGATGTCATTATGTTCTTACTTCAATGACGATTTGAGTAGATACAAGAGTATTTACTTAATGAATCACAAGTCTGAAATATTGAAAAGTTCAATTCTGTTTCGGAGTGAAGTTCGTCGTAACAAGAGGATAAACTATCTACGATATGATCATAGAAATGAATATCTGAGTTACGAGTTTTGGTACGCAGTTAAGACAATGTGGAAATTGTTTCGCAGTTCATGCCACCTGGAACATCATAGTGTGATGATGTGTCTGAACGTCATAGCCACGCACTATTTGGTATGGTACATGCTATGATGTCTCTTATCGAATTACCACTATCGTTTATGGGTTATGCATTAGAGACAACCGCATTCACTTTAAATAGGGCACCGCGTATTTCCGTTGAGACGACACAGTATAGACGGAGGTTTAGAGAAATCTAAATTGTCGTTTCTTGAAAGTTTGGGGCTTCGACACTTATGTGAAAAAGTTTCAGTCTGATAAGCTCGAACCCAAAGCGGATAAATGCATCTACATAGGATATCTAAAATAGTTGGGTACATCTCCTATCTCAGATCCGAAAGCAAAGTGTTTGTTTCTAGAAACGGATCCTTTCTCGAGGAAAGGTTTCTCTCGAAAGAATTGAGTGGGAGGGTGGTAGAACTTAATGAGGTTATTGAACCATCACTTCAACCAGTGTGTAGCAGGGCGCAGGAAGTTATTCCTATGGCGCCTACACCAATTGAAGTGAAAGCTGATGATGGTGATCATCGAGCATCAGATCAAGTTACTACAAACCTCGTAGGTTGACAAGGTCGCGTACTACTGCAGAGTGGTACGGTAACCCTGTCTTGGAGGTCATGTTGTTGAGCAACAGTGAACCTACGAGTTATGGAGAAAGCAATGGTGGGCCCGGATTCCGACAAATGGCTGGAAGCCATGAAATCCGAGAGAGGATCCATGTATGAAAAACAAAGTGTAGACTTTGGAAGAACTACTTGATGGTCATAGGACTGTTGAGTAAAGATGGATCTTTAAAAGGAAGACAAACGATGATGGTGATAAGTCACTATTAAGAAAAGCTCGACTTGTCGCAAAGATGTTTCCGACAAGATCAAACAGTTGACTATGATGAGACTTTCTCACTCGTAGCGATGTTAAAAGTCTGTTAGAATTATGTTAGTAGTTGTTGCATTATTTATGAAATATTGCACATAGGATCTCAAAACATTGTTTCCTCGACGGTTTCCTTGAGCAAACATTGTATGTGATACAACCAGGAGGTTTTGTCGATCCTAAAGATACTAGCAAGTATGCAAGCTCCAGCGATCCTTCAATGGACTGGTGCAAGCATCTCGGAGTTGGAATATACACTTTGATGAGATGATCAAAGATTTTCGGTTTGTACAAGGTTTATGAGAAACTTGTATTTCCAAAGAAGTGAGTGGGAGCACTATAGAATTTCTGATAAGTATATGTGGTTGACATATTGTTGATCAGAAGTAATGTAGAATTTATGTGAAGCATAAAAGGTTCCTTGAAAGGAGTTTTTCAAACGAATACCTGGATTGAGCTACTTGAACGTTGAGCATCAAGATCTATGGAGATAGATCAAAACGCTTAATAGAAGTTTCAACAAGATGCATGCCTTGACAAGTTTTTGAAGGAATTCGAAATAGATCAGCAAAGAAGGAGTTCTTGACTATGTTGTAAGGTGTGAATTTGAGTAAGACTCAAAACCCGACCACGGCGGAATAATGAGAATAGACGAAGGTCGTCTTCTATGCCTTAGCCGTAGACTCTAAAGTATGCCATGCTGAGTACCGCACCTGATGTGTGCCTTGCAGCAAGTCTGTTAAGAGGTACACAGAGTGATGCAGGATTGAATCACTGATCAGCGGTCAAAGTTATCCTTAGTAACTAAATAGACTAAGGAATTTTTCTCGATTATGGCGGTGGTTAAAGAGTTCATCATAAAGGGTTACGTCGATGCAAGCTTTGACACTAATCCGAATAACAATGAGTAGTGAAACGGATTCGTATAGTAGAGTAGATATTTGGAGCATTTCCGAATAGCACGTAGTAGCAGCATCTATAAGATGACATAAAGATTTGTAAAGAACGCACGGATCTGAAAGTTTCAGAACCGTTGACTAAAACCTCTCTCACGAGCAACACGTGATCAGACCCCAGAACTATATGGGTGTTGGATTCGTTGAAATCACATGGTGATGTGAACTAGATTATTGACTCTAGTGCAAGTGGGAGACTCTTGGAAATATGCCCTAGAGGCAATAATAATTAGTTATTATTATATTTTTTTTGTTCATGATAATCGTTTATTATACATGCTATAATTGTATTGGTTGGAAACACAATACTTGTGTGGATACATAGACAAAACACCGTCCCTAGTAAGCCTCTAGTTGACTAGCTCGTTGATCAAATATGGTCAAGGTTTCCTGGCCATAGGCAAGTGTTGTTACTTGATAACGGGATCACATCATTAGGAGAATCATGTGATGGACTAGACCCAAACTAATAGACGTAGCATGTTGATCGTGTCATTCTGTTGCTACTGTTTTCTGCGTGTCAAGTATTTGTTCCTATGACCATGAGATCATATAACTCACTGACACAGGAGGAATGCTTTGTGTGTATCAAACGTCGCAACGTAACTGGGTGACTATAAAGATGCTCTACACGTATCTCCGAAGGTGTTCGTTGAGTTAGTATGGATCAAGACTGGGATTTGTCACTCCGTATAACGGAGAGGTATCTCGGGGACCACTCGGTAATACAACATCACACACAAGCCTTGCAAGCAATGTGACTTAGTGTAAGTTGCGGGACCTTGTAGGGTCTGCACACTTAAGGTTCGACGTTGTTTTATGCGTATTTGAGTTATATGGTTGGTTAACGAATGTTGTTTGGAGTCCCGGATGTGATCACGGACGTCACGAGGGTTTCCGGAATGGTCTGGAAACAAAGATTGATATATAGGATGACCTCATTTGATTACCGGAAGGTTTTCGGAGTTACCGGAAATGACGAATGGGTTCCGGGTGTTCACCGGAGGGGCAACCCACCCCGGGGAAGCCCATAGGCCTTGGGGGTGGCGCACCAGCCCTTAGTGGGCTGGTGGGACAGCCCAAGAAGGCCCTATGCGCCATAGGAAGAAAATCAAAGATGAAAAGGAAAAAAAAGGAGGAGGTGGGAAAAAGGGGAAGGACTCCACCTTCCAAACCTAGTTGGATTCGGTTTGGAAGGGGAGGACTCCCCCCTTGGCTCGGCCGACCCCCTTGGGGCTCCTTGAGCCCCAAGGCAAGGCCCCCCCTCTCCCACCTATATATACGGAGGTTTTAGGGCTGATTTGAGACAACTTTGCCACGGCAGCCCGACCACATACCTCCACGGTTTTACCTCTAGATCGCGTTTCTGCGGAGCTCGGGCGGAGCCCTGCTGAGATTAGATCACCACCAACCTCCGGAGCGCCGTCACGCTGTCGGAGAACTCATCTACCTCTCCGTCTCTCTTGCTGGATCAAGAAGGCCGAGATCATCGTCGAGTTGTACGTGTGCTGAACGCGGAGGTGCCGTCCGTTCGGCACTAGATCGTGGGACAGATCGCGGGACGGTTCGCGGGGCGGATCGAGGGACGTGAGGATGTTCCACTACATCAACCGCGTTTCTTAACGCTTCTGCTGTGCGATCTACAAGGGTACGTAGATCGGAAATCCCCTCTCGTAGATGGACATCACCATGATAGGTCTTCGTGCGCGTAAGAAAATTTTTGTTTCCCATGCGACGTTCCCCAACACCTTGATGCTCAATGGTTCACATTTCGAGAGTAGCCACACCTAAAATGTATTAACACCCCAAACCAAGAGAAAGATAAATAAGAAGATAACCAATGAGCCTTATGCACTAGCTAATTTTCCTGAGCACACTTTCCCTTTCACAAACCCATGGACTCACCCTTATGGCCTCCGCCTCCACAGATCTTGTCGCGTACTCGGATGCAGACTAGGCTGGTTGCCCTGACACACGATGTTCCACGTCTGGTTACTGTGTATATCTCGGGACTTCGCTGATCTCTTGGTCTTCCAAGCAACAGCCCATGGTCTCCCGCTCGAGCACCGAGGATGAGTATCGGGCAGTGGCTAATCACGTTGCTGAATGCTCGTGGCTTCGACGGCTTCTTCAGAGCTGTTGGGTAACGTAGCATAAATTCAAAATTTTCCTACGCCATATTCAGATCTTCCTATGGAGAGACCAGCAACGAGAGAGGGGTAAGAGCATCTTCATACCTTTGAAGATCGCTAAGCGAAAGCGTTGCTAGAACGCGGTTGATGGAGTCGTACTCGCAGCGATTCCGATCTAGTGCCGAACTACGGCACCTCCGCGTTCAACACACGTGCAGCCCGGTGAAGTCTCCCGCACCTTGATCCAGCAAGGAGGAGGGAGAGGTTGGGGAAGAACTCCAGCAGCACGACAGCGTGGTGTCGATGGAGAGACGAGGTCCCCGGCACGGCTTCGCCAAGCACCGGCAGAGAGGAGGAGAAAAAAGGGCAGGGCTGCGCCGAGAGGAGAAGTCTTCTCCCAAGGGCCAAAACCCCTCTCTATTTATAGGAGGAGGGGGAGGGGGTGCGCCACCCCTAGGGTTCCCCCCTCTGTGGTGCGGCAGCCACCAGATGGGAAAGGGGCGGCGGCTAGGGTGGGAGGGGTTGGCGCACCACGTGGTGGGCCTAAGGCCCACCTGTGCCTAGGGTTGCCCCCTCTCCCCACCACTTGCGCATTGGGTTGGGTGTGGGAGGCGCACCAGCCCACATAGGGGCCGGTTCCCTCCCGCACTAGGCCCATCTAGCCTTTTGGGGTCGTTGCCCCCCCCCCTTCGGTGGACCCCCGGGGCCACCTCCGGTGGTCCCGGTACGTTACCGGTGACGCCCGAAACACTTCCGGTGTCCAAAACCATCCGTCCTATATATCAATCTTTACCTCCGGACCATTCCGGAGCTCCTCGTGATGTCCGGGATCTCATCCGGGACTGTGAACAACTTTCGGTAACCTCGTATAACAATTCCCTATAACCCTAGCGTCATCGAACCTTAAGTGTGTAGACCCTACGGGTTCGGGAGACAGGCAGACATGACCGAGACACCTCTCCGGCCAATAACCATCAGCGGGGTCTGGATACCCATGGTGGCTCCCACTTGCTCCACGATGATCTCATTGGATGAACCACGATGACAAGGATTCAATCAATCCCGTATACGATTCCCTTTGTCTGTCGGTATATAACTTGCCCGAGATTCGATCGTCGGTATACCTATACCTTGTTCAATCTCGTTACCGGTAAGTCTCTTTACTCGTTCCGTAGCACGTCATCGTGTGACTAACTCCTTAGTCACATTGAGCTCATGATGATGTTCTACCGAGTGGGCCCAGAGATACCTCTCCGTCACACGGAGTGACAAATCCCGATCTCGATTCGTACCAACCCAACAGACACATTCAGAGATACCCGTAGTGCACCTTTATAGTCACCCAGTCACGTTGTGACGTTTGATACACCCAAAGCACTCCAACGGTATCCGGGAGTTGCACAATCTCACGGTCGAAGGAAAAGACACTTGACATTAGAAAAGCTTTAGCATACGAACAATACGATCTAGTGCTATGCTTAGGATTGGGTCTTGTCCATCACATCATTCTCCAATGATGTGATCCCGTCATCAATGACATCTAATGCCCATGATCAGGAAACCATGATCATCTATTGACTAACGAGCTAGCTAACGAGAGGCTTGCTAGGGAATATTTATTCACACATGTATTACTGTTTCCTGTTAATACAATTATAGCATGAACAATAGACGATTATCATGAACAAGAAATATGATAATAACCATTTTATTATTGCCTCTAGGGCATATTTCCAACAGTCTCCCACTTGCACTAGAGTCAATAATCTAGTTACATTGTGATGTATCGAACACCCATAGCAGTATGGTGTTGATCATGTTTTGCTCGTGGAAGAGGTTTAGTCAATGGGTCTGCAATATTCAGATCCGTGTGTACTTTACAAATATCTTTTACTCCACTCTGGACATGGTCCTGGATGGAGTTGTAGCGGCGTTTGATGTGCTTCGTCTTCCGGTGAAACCTGGGCTCCTTGGCTATGGCAATGGCCCTAGTGTTATCACAGAAGAGTGTCATTGGACCCGATGCGCTTGGAACCACTCCAAGGTCGGTGATGAGCTCCTTCATCCAAATTCCTTCATGAGCCGCTTCTTAAGCAGCTATGTAGTCCGCTTCACATGTAGATGCTGCCACGACTTCTTGCTTGCTGCTGCACCAGCTCACTGCCCCACCATTCAAAACGTATACATATCCGGTATGTGACTTAGAGTCATCCGGATCTGTGTCGAAGCTAGCGTCGACGTAACCCTTTACGAAGAGCTCTTCGTCACCTCCATAAACGAGAAACACTTCCTTAGTCCTTTTCAGGTACTTAAGGATATTCTTGACCACTGGCCAGTGTTCCATACCGGGATCACTTTGGTACCTCCCTACCAAACTTATGGCAAGGTCTATATCAGGTCTGGTACACAGCATGGCATACATTAGAGAGCCCACGGCTGAAGCGTAGGGGACAGAACTCATCTTCTCTCTATTTGCTGCTGTGGTCGGCGACTGAGTCTTACTCAATCTCATACCTTGCAAAACTGGCAAGAACCTTTTCTTTGAGTTTTCCATATTGAACTTCTTCAATATCTTGTCAAGGTATGTACTTTTCGAAAGACCTATGAGGCGTCTCGATCTATCTCTATAGATCTTGATGACTAATATGTATGCAGCTTCTCCAAGGTCCTTCATTGAAAAACTCTTGTTCAAATAGGCCTTTATGCTCTCCAACATTTCTATATTGTTCCCCATCAATAATATGTCATCCACATACAGTATGAGGAAAGCTACAGAGCTCCCACTCACTTTCTTGTACAGACAGGCTTCTCCGTAAACCTGTATGAACCCAAACGCTTTAATCACCTCATTAAAGCGAATGTTCCAACTCCGAGATGCTTGCACCAGCACATAGATGGAGCGCTGGAGCTTGCACACTTTGTTAGCACCCTCAGGGTCGACAAAACCTTCTGGTTGCATCATATACAACTCTTCCTTAAGGTTCCCGTTAAGGAACGATGTTTTGACATCCATTTGCCAAATTTCATAATTATAAAAGGCGGCAATTGCTAACATGATTCGGACTGATTTCAGCTTCGCTACGGGAGAGAAAGTCTCTTCGTAGTCAACTCCTTGAATTTGTCGAAAACCCTTTGTGACAAGTCGAGCTTTGTAAACGGTTACATTACCGTTTGCATCAGTCTTCTTCTTGAAGATCCATTTATTTTCTATGGCTCGCCGGTCATCGGGCAAGTCCACCAAAGTCCACACTTTGTTCTCATACATGGATCCTATCTCGGATTTCATAGCTTCAAGCCATTTGTTGGAATCCGGGCCCGCCATCGCTTCTTCATAGTTCGAAGGTTCACCGTTGTCTAACAACATGATTTCCATCACAGGGTTGTCGTACCACTCTGGTGCGGAGCATGCCCTCGTGGACCTTCGCGGTTCAGTAGTAACTTGATCCGAAGCTTCATGATCATCATCATTAACTTCCTCTTCAGTTGGTGTAGGCGCCACAGGAACAACTTCCCGCGCTGCGCTACTATCCTGTTCGAGAAGGGGTGTAATTACCTCATCAAGTTCTACCTTCCTCCCACTTACTTCTTTTGAGAGAAACTCTTTCTCTAGAAAGGATCCGTTCTTGGCAACAAAGGTTTTACCTTCGGATCTAAGATAGAAGGTATACCCAATAGTTTCCTTAGGGTATCCTATGAATACGCATTTCTCCGCTTTGGGTTCGAGCTTTTCTGGTTGAAGTTTCTTCACATAAGCATCGCAGCCCCAAACTTTAAGAAACGACAACTTAGGTTTCTTGCCAAACCATAGTTCATACGGTGTCGTCTCAACGGATTTAGACGGTGCCCTATTTAAAGTGAATGCTGCAGTTTCTAATGCGTATCCCCGAAATGATAGCGGTAAGTCGGTCAGAGACATCATAGATCGTACCATATCTAATAAAGTGCGATTAAGACGTTCAGACACTCCGTTGCGTTGCGGTGTGCCAGGCGGCGTCAGTTGTGAAACGATTCCACACTTCCTTAGGTGTGTGCCAAACTCATGACTCAAATATTCTCCTCCACGATCAGATCGTAGACATTTATTTTTTCTGTCACGTTGATTCTCAACCTCACTCTGAAATTCCTTGAACTTTTTCAAACGTCTCAGGTTTGTGCTTCATCAAGTAGATATACCCATACCTACTCAAATCATCGGTGAGAGTGAGAACATAACGATAGCCACCGCGAGCTTCAACGTTCATCGGACCACACACATCAGTATGTATTATTTCCAATAAGTCGGTTGCTCTCTCCATTAGTCCTGAGAATGGAGTCTTAGTCATCTTGCCCATGAGGCACGGTTCACATGTGTCAAATGATTCAAAATCAAGAGACTCTAATAGTCCATCAGTATGGAGCTTCTTCATGCGCCTAACGCCGATATGACCAAGGCGGCAGTGCCACAAGTATGTGGGACTATCATTATCAACTTTACATATTTTGGTACTCACACTATGAATATGCGTAACATCATGATCGAGATTCATCAAGAATAAACCATTCACCAGCGGAGCATGACCATAAAACATATCACTCATATAAATAGAACAACCATTATTCTCTGACTTAAATGAGTAGTCATCTCGCATTAAGCAAGACCCTGATACAATGTTCATGCTTAAAGCTGGTACTAAATAACAATTATTAAGGTTTAAAACTAATCCCGGCGGTAGATGTAGAGGTACCGTGTCGACGGTGATTACATCGACCTTGGAACCAGTCCCGACGCGCATCGTCACCTCGTCCTTGGCCAGTCTCCGCCTATTCCGCAGTTCCTGCTTTGAGTTGCAAATGTGAGCAACAACACCGGTATCAAATACCCAGGAGCTACTACGAGCGCTGGTAAGGTACACATAAATAACATGTATATCACATATACCTTTAACGTTGCCGGCCTTCTTGCCCGCTAAGTATTTGGGGCAGTTCTGCTTCCAGTGACCTTTTCCCTTGCAATAGAAGCACTCAGTCTCAGGCTTGGGTCCATTCTTTTTCTTCTTCCCGGCATCTGGCTTACGAGGCGCGGCAACAACTTTGCCGTCTTTCTTGAAGTTCTTCTTACCCTTGCCTTTCTTGAAACTAGTGGTCTTGTTGACCATCAACACTTGATGCTCTTTCTTGATTTCTACTTTTGCGGACTTGAGCATCGAGTACAACTCGGGAATGGTCTTCTCCATCCCTTGCATGTTGTAGTTAAACACAAAGCCTTTGTAGCTTGGTGGGAGAGACTGGAGGATTCTGTCAATTATAGCATCATCCGGAAGTTCGACTCCAAGTGAAGTCAGACGACCGTGTAACCCAGACATTTTGAGTATGTGCTCACTGACAGAACTGTTCTCCTCCATCTTACAGCTAAAGAACTTGTCGGAGACTTCATATCTCTCGACACGGGCATGAGCTTGAAAAACTAGCTTCAGCTCTTGGAACATCTCATATGCTCCGTGTTGCTCAAAACGCCTTTGGAGCCCCGTTTCTAAACTGTATAACATGCCACACCTAACCAGAGAGTAGTCATCACTCCGCGTTTGCCAGATGTTCAGAATGTCCTCGGCTGTCGCGGGAGCGGGAGGGTCACCTAGCGGAGCATCAAGGACATAAGCCTTTTTAGCTGCTTCAAGGATGAGCTTCAAGTTGCGAACCCAATCCGCATAGTTCCTACCATCATCTTTCAGCTTGTTTTTCTCTAGGAATGCGTTGAAATTGAGGTTGACGTTGGCCATCTACAATATTTATAAAGACAACTTTTAGACTAAGTTCATGACAATTAAGTTCATTTAATCAAATTAAGTATGAACTCCCACTTAAATCGACATCCCTCTAGTCATCTAAGTGATACATGATCCATGTTAACTAACCCGTGTCCGATCATCACGTGAGACGGACTAGTCACCATGGTGAGCAACTTCATGCTGATCGTATTCAACCATACGACTCATGTTCGACCTTTCGGTCTCTTGTATTCGAGGTCATGTTTGTACATGCTAAGCTCGTCGAGTCAACCTAGGTGTTTCGCGTGTGTAAATCTGGCTTACACCCGTTGTATGCGAACGTTTGAATCTATCACACTCGATCATCACGTGGTGCTTCGAGACAACGATCCTTCGCAACGGTGCACACTTAGGGGAATACGTTCTCAAAATTTTAAGAGGGATCATCTTATTATGCTACCGTCGTTCTAAGCAATAAGATGAAAAACATGATAAACATCACAATGCAATCATATAGTGACATGATATGGCCATTATCATCTTTGCCCTTTGGATCTCCATCTTCAGGCATCGCATGATCATCATCGTCACCAGCGTGACACCATGATCTCCATCATCATGATCTACATCACCGTGTCTCCGTGAAGTCGTCACGCCAACTACTACTATCACTACTAAATAGCTAACCGTTAGCAATGAAGTAAAAGTAGTAAGCACATGGCGTTGCATCTCATACAATAAATTAAGACAACTCCTATGGCTCATGCCGGTTGTCATACTCATCGACATGCAAGTCGTGAAACCTATTACAATAACATGATCATCTCATACATCATACATGCAACATCACAACTTTGGCCATATCACATCACATGTCAAACCCTGCAAAAACAAGTTAAACGTCCTCTAATTGTTGTTGCAAGTTTTACGTGGCTGATTTGGGTTTCTAGCAAGAACGCCTTCTTACCTACGTGACAGCCACAACGATGATATGCCAAAGCTATTTACCCTTCATAAGGACCCTTTTCATTAAATCCAATCCGACTAGAGTAGGAGAGACAGACACCCGCTAGCCACCTTTATCCACGGTGTGCATGTCTATCGGTGGAACCGGTCTCACGTAAGCGTACGTGTAAAGTCGGTCCGGGTGGCTTCATCCCACAATACTGCCGGAAAAGAATAAGACTAGTAGCGGCAAGCAAATTGACAAATCATCGCCCACAACTTTTGTGTTCTACTCGTGCATAGAATCTACGCATAGAAAACCTGGCTCGGATGCCACTGTTGGGTAACGTAGCATAAATTCAAGATTTTCCTACGCCATATTCAGATCTTCCTATGGAGAGACCAGCAACGAGAGAGGGGTAAGAGCATCTTCATACCTTTGAAGATCGCTAAGCGGAAGCGTTGCTAGAACGCGGTTGATGGAGTCGTACTCGCAGCGATTCCGATCTAGTGCCGAACTACGGCACCTCCGCGTTCAACACACGTGCAGCCCGGTGACGTCTCCCGCACCTTGATCCAGCAAGGAGGAGGGAGAGGTTGGGGAAGAACTCCAGCAGCACGACGGCGTGGTGTCGATGGAGAGACGAGGTCTCCCGGCAGGGCTTCGCCAAGCACCGGCAGAGAGGAGGAGAAAGAAGGGCAAGGCTGCGCCGAGGGAGAGGGAGAAGTATGTCTCCCAAGGGCCAAAACCCCTCTCTATTTATAGGAGGAGGGGGAGGGGGTGCGCCACCCCTAGGGTTCCCCCCTAGGTGGTGCGGCAGCCACCAGATGGGAAAGGGAGCGGCGGCTAGGGTGGGAGGGGGTGGCGCACCACCTGGTGGGCCTAAGGCCCACCTGTGCCTAGGGTTCCCCCCTCTCCCCACCACTTGCGCATTGGACTGGGTGTGGGAGGCGCACCAGCCCACCTAGGGGCTGGTTCCCTCCTGCCCTAGGCCCATCTAGCCTTTTGGTGTCGTTGCCCCCCTTCGGTGGACCCCCGGGGCCACCTCCGGTGGTCCCGGTACGTTACCGGTGACGCCCGAAACACTTCCAGTGTCCAAAATCATCCGTCCTATATATCAATCTTTACCTCCGGACCATTCCGGAGCTCCTCGTGACGTCCGGGATCTCATCAGGGACTCCGAACAACTTTCGGTAACCTCGTATAACAATTCCCTATAACCCTAGCGTCATCGAACCTTAAGTGTGTAGACCCTACGGGTTCGGGAGACAAGCAGCATGACCGAGACACCTCTCCGGCCAATAACCATCAGCGGGGTCTGGATACCCATGGTGGCTCCCACTTGCTCCACGATGATCTCATCGGATGAACCACGATGTCAAGGATTCAATCAATCCCGTATACGATTCCCTTTGTCTGTCGGTATAGAACTTGCCCGAGATTCGATCGTCGGTATACCTATACCTTGTTTAATCTCGTTACCGGTAAGTCTCTTTACTCGTTCCGTAGCACGTCATCGTGTGACTAACTCCTTAGTCACATTGAGCTCATGATGATGTTCTACCGAGTGGGCCCAGAGATACCTCTCCGTCACACGGAGTGACAAATCCCGATCTCGATTCGTACCAACCCAACAGACACATTCAGAGATACCCGTAGTGCACCTTTATAGTCACCGAGTTACGTTGTGACGTGTGATACACCCAAAGCACTCCTACGGTATCCGGGAGTTGCACAATCTCACGGTCGAAGGAAAATACACTTGACATTAGAAAAACTTTAGCATACGAACAATACGATCTAGTGCTATGCTTAGGATTGGGTCTTGTCCATCACATCATTCTCCAACGATATGATCTCGTCATCAATGACATCTAATGCCCATAATCAGGAAACCATGATCATCTATTGACTAACGAGCTAGCTAACTAGAGGCTTGCTAGGGACACATTGTGATCTATTTATTCACACATGTATTACTGTTTCCTGTTAATACAATTATAGCATGAACAATAAACGATTATCATGAACAAGGAAATATGACCATTTTATTATTGCCTCTAGGGCATATTTCCAACAGGAGCTTCTTTGTGATGTTCACAAGGCCACGCTTGTCTTCTGCGACAACATCAGCGTTGTCTACCTCTCCGCCAACCCGGTCCATCATCGGCATACGAAGCATATTGAGCTCGACATCCACTTTGTTCGCGAACATGTGGCTCTTGGACGCATTCGAGTTCTCCATGTTCCCACGTCACGGTAGTTTGCGGATGTGATGACCAAGGGATTACCTTCTTCCGTCTTTGAGGAGTTCAGGTCCAGTCTCTATGTCTTCGACGACGCTTCGACTGCGGGGAGGGGGGCTTAATATGTATTTTGCATATGTATATCTGTATAGGCCGGCCCACCTCCTAACCTTGTATAATTGAGGTTGAGGACCACATTATACTCTATATATATGTGCCATTGCACCCAATCAATGATATTGAGAGTTGCATTGCCAAAACCCTTTTCTACAGTATGAAATGAGTTTGCCTTTCAAGGCCGTGTCTCACGGGATCCAAACTGCATTCTGGACAAGATGAGCGCATATATTCATCAATGAAAATTCTATGTGATGGTGCTCAGTCTTCCCTTCTCATGCGATGTCTTCTGCTTCTCGATCATCACCAGTTAGATGCGTTAAGGATCGCTTGGACCTAACCCTGTCATTGGATGTCACGGATGATCAACAAAAGGAGATTGTTTGCCTCATCACCGACTGGTGCGCGTAAATTCTGGCCGAGTGTTATAGCGCTCATCCTTTTGTTTCCTATCTAGGTTCCATTCATAGGTCATGGATGATGTGGTATGTGTAGTTGTTGCTATGTTGGCGCTTTGCAGTTGTAAATTGTATGTTGCGGTACCGTACCGTTGTTGTTGCCGAGGGTTGTGAAACAATTTGAATGTTTGCTGCCATGCCTTTTAATAAAAATTAGGGCTGACGAAAATCCCTTTTAGAAAAGAAAAATCTACTTTATTTTCTTCCAAAATGAAATTACATTTAAACTTGAAACTTTACAGGTCCATAACACACGAGTACTATGCTATTTCTAAATTGTTTTATACTCTCTTCATTCTATTTAAATGGCTCAACTTTATACTAACTAAAATGAATAGTTAAGATGAGAAAAGAGAAACTTATACGCGTAAATTTGGACACTCCAGGATAAGGGAGGGGTGCATGTCAATTCCTCGGCAATTGCGCTAAAAACTCGAAATCCTTTTAGATCAATCAAACTGCTAAGTATTGGAAACAAGCTATAGCGTCGAATGAAGTGCAACCGTCGCAAGTGTAAATGCGCGCGCGTCAAAGATATATTCACGGGTCGTTTCAGTATAGATGTCTTTAGCAAATTCTTATGCCATTTCCGAGTTCCAACCGTGAGACACAAACAGAAAGTACCACCAAACTCACATTCCCAATTTAAAGCTAAGTGCATGTTTATATAAGAACATTTCACATATGTACAAATAGGTTACAATCACAAATCCCCCCATCAAATATGTATGTACACACGCCTTGATGATCAATGGTTCACATTGCAGAGTAGCCACACCTAAAAAGAATTAACACCCCAAACCAAGAGAAAGGTAAATAAGAAGTTAGCCAACGAGCCTTATGCACCGGCTAATTTCCCTGAGCACACTTTTCCCTTGGCCTTTCCGTCCCTTCCCGAGTGCGCGCGCCACTAATTCCAGGCTACAGCGACGTCAGCGGCAGAGCGGCACCGCCTTGAGGAGCGCGTGGATGCCGCCGGGCCGCGCGCCGCAGCGGCCGCTCCGCTCGCCGCGGGGCAGCTCGGCGACGAGCACCCGCCGGCACGACGGGCACGAGGAGTGGGAGCGCAGCCAGGCGTCGACGCAGGCGGCGTGGAACGCGTGGCTGCACTGCGGCAGCACCCGCATGGCCTGGCCGTCCTCGAACTCGGCGAGGCAGATGGCGCACTCGTCCGCCTCCGGCGCCTCGCCGCCGCCGTCGGCGACGTACCTGACGGTGGGCAGGGCGCGCAGCACCTCCTTCTTGACGCCCCTGTTGGCGCCGGGCGACGGCGCGTCCGCGGCGCGTGCCCAGCGGCGCGCGCACGCGCACCGCGCCACGAGGCCGAGGCCGAGGACGCAGACCAGCGCGCATAGCAGGCCGGCGAGGATGAGGACCAGGTCCGAGTTGAGCGAGTCCTGCGGCACGCCGCCGGCCGCCGCCTCCTCAAGAAGCCTTCTCGCCGCCATGTTCGCGCACCGGGGGCAGGTGACTGAGTTCAGTTCACGAGCTTCGCCGCTGGCTCGTCGTAGGTCGGGGGGGGGGGGGGGGGGGGGGGGGGAGGAGAGCGTGGAAGAAGTGTGGGATGGGAGGGGCTGGCTCGCGCGCTTATATAGAGACGATGGTCGGCTTTTGGGTCTCGAGGAAAATGCGAAGAACGAGCACGGGGCGAGTGGAGTCAGTTCGTTTGGAAGTTGGAACTTGAAAGTTGGATCCTCATTTGCCCTTTGGGGTTCCAATGGTTAGTCACTCACTGCAGCGCACGGCTTAATGTGGCCGCAGTAGTGCTCTCTTTTAGCACATGTCTTAGCAGGAGTCCTGCACTCACTCATCTAAGCGTGACTTCTTTTTCTAATCTTTCGACTGGGTGGGTCAACATGAGCAAGACCGCCAGGAAACTAGGATGTCAGGGTCTCGTAGAGAAACAAGGCGTATATGTGAAAGTATGTTTGGCTTTCGCCAAGGGTTGCCAACTTGTCATGGCGAAAAGTTTGGTTAGCCAACAAAAAAAGTAATTGGTTTGAGGTTTTGTCTGCCAATGGATTGGCCAAGATTCGTTAGAGAAACGAAGTAGAATTGATAGTGGAGCATTGGCATGCCAAGAAGTTGGCCATGTTCCAAACAGAAGCCCAATGTTTTGGCCATGGTAAGAAGAAAATTGATAGGATCACCTTGGCTACAATCCAAACACACCATATATACACAATCCATTCACCATTATGCCAATTTAATCGCTAGAATTTATTATCATGCGTTGGAAGAAATTGTAAAATGAAATTAGTTGAACCCATGGAGTGATGTAGAGGAAATTAGGCATATGCCACTATATAAAAACTCATCTAAAGACCTATACTTTTTCGAAAATAAGGCTGAAACCCTCGACCATTGCATCATAATGATTGACATAGCCATTCTTATTAATTACTCCCTCCGTCCCAAAATAACTGTCTCAAGCTTAGTACAAATTTATACTACAGCTAGTATAAAGTTGAGGCACTTATTTTGAGACGGAGGAAGTATTAGCCAGAATACAAAACAAATACAACCACGGTCAAATCATTACAAAGATATAAAAAAGATTACCTACAACTAATTCAATTTCTGCCGCAACAATGCATTCAAGAAGGTATGAAGGTCCTTACACCATCGTTGCCACATCATCTTTTCATCATGGATATCGAGACCGTCCAATAAAAATCAACACAACAACAAGTAAACAACACCTTCAATAGCACGACTTCCGTCAATTGGTTACAGAAGCCCGACGAACAATGTCACTCGAAATTCCAAGTTTCAAACATGCCATCAAAAAAGTCTGAATTAGCGCATCAAATACAAATTCCACACTAATGTAACCAAGTGACGGGGAAGCCGTGTAACTTTTAATCCGGTGTATGATTTCATATCCGAACCTTGATTATTATTATTTTTAGAGTGATAGATGTTGGTATCCGAGACAAATAGTCAAAACCTTGACTTATTATCCGAGCAAACCATGCTCCATCAGCCGCACTCCTATAGGAGTATTATTATAAGAGAAAACAATGTAAAAAAACCTTGACTTATCCGAGCAACCAAACCCCATGCCCATCCCATAGCAACGGGGGTTAGGGAGGGGACAGGTGGCCCGGTTTGGAGCCGCACGAGCAGCACTCCGGTGCGGTGCACAGACTTTCGGTTGCCGTTTGCTACCTGTCACTCAGCTACTGCCTGCCCCCCTGCGTACTATTTGACTTTTTGCGTTAGGTCGCTGGGTGGTCACGTTTCTAGCACACACACACACACACACCTTCACCTCCGTTCTTTTCACGCCCCTCCTTCGTATCCACTACAGTACGAGTACGTGCGCGCGCCCTCGGCGCAATGCCGGAAGAAGCAAGCGCGGGCGCGCGGTAACAAGTGTCAGCTTCTCGTAGGGGCGATGGCAACGAAGCACGGAACGCACCCCCGTCTCGGCTGCTGGCCGTAGTGGTGAACGGGCCGGCGCACCCACTTGGGCGCGGCACATGGCCGCGGTGCCTTTCTTTCCGGCGGCACTCATCACATGGTCGGGCGTAAAACCGACGGACCGTATGACATGCACCGATGCCGCGACGTGTAGGGCCGGCGGGCTGGACACGACGGCGAAAGCGATGCGCTTTGGGGTGTGGTGTGGAGACGGTACGCTTTGGGCGACGGATGTTTGGCTTTCGAGTTCTTGTGGCTTTTGTTTTGTGTCCGCACCGCACCGTGCCTCTGTTTCTGTTGCTTGTATGCTTTCCAAAGAGTAGTATATGCATTTTCACAAGATGTGTCGTCGTACATACATGCATGCATGCATACATGATTCACCTGCAAGAAAAGGGAGAAGAAGGGTTTTACCTGCGCCGTAAACACAAGGATGCTGAATTGGCCTCAGAGGAGCTGGGTGTCATTCCATGCCACATGGAAAACCGTTATCAACAACCGCTCAAGCCTTTAACAAAGGGATGTATGAGCACCTACCGTGCCGCGAGCAGTGTCACATTCAGTACCCAAGGGACCGCCTCCAAAAGAAAATTAGAGAATGACTAAAGGCCTTGACCTGCCATCCGATTATCCATCCGAGTGCGTGCATCGCTACTGCTTTTCCTTCCTGGATAATTGGATCATGATTCCTGTGATTGATTAAAGCCACATGTGCACACGGGTAGCCCCCTGCTGGTTTTCAGTAAAGTCGATCGGGCTGAAAAGAAGAAAACATATGATGCTGGCATGCTGCATTGCATTGCATTGCATGAATGCTAGTATCAGATCCACCGAGATTTATTCCAAGGGACCGATCGTCCTGAACTTTTCATCCTGCGCTGGCTTCGCCCATGATAGGCACACCCAGCAGCAGGATCTCTTCCAGCAGACGTGGTTTCTCTTCAAACACAAACAATATAATGCCGGCCGGATCACCACGCGGCCTGCAGTTTGGCTCGCCGTGTTCTCTCGCCGTCGCTCAAAGTATCATGCTGCTCAAGACCTGAGGCGGCCACTGCAGGCTGCAGCGACGGTCTTTTACCACCCAACCAAGGATGATCAAGTTAAGTGGCATTCAACAGTCTTCAGGTAGGTATACGGTTTCGCCGTCCTTGGGCCACGGATATGTAGAATCAAAACATGTGCAAAAGCAACCGCCAGAAAGAAAGTGGTCATGAGTGCAACTTTGGACAGAAGGCGTGATTTCGACTGAAAGAAAGCTCGACTCGCGCCAGCTTCTCGAGACCGTAGCCTTTCACGAACCGGACTTAGACCAGCGTGCCGATCGCATCTCGTGGCACCTAGAACCTTCGGGCATGTTCTCCATGAAGTCCCTCTATCGGGCCATAGCTGCTACGTCTGCTTCAGAGCCCCTTGAGTTGATAGGGTCGATCAGGCTTTCGTTGAAGATCGGGATCGATTCGCAGGCTTTCGTTGAAGATCGGGATGGATTCGCAGGCTTTCGTTGAAGATCGGGATGGATTCGTGACCGTGTTTCGTCCGGCGTTGAGGTGCTTAAGCGAAACGGCCCGGGCGATGCGGGACAACCGAGGACTCCAACAACATCTTTTTCTCGTGCGTGTCCGCCCAGTTCCTCTAGAGCTGCCTCCGTGAAGCCATTGATTGGCGTTGGTGTAACACCAACTTCCAGGCATTTTTCGCCGAGGTCCAGGCCGCCTCATCCCCCCCCCCTCCCCCTCTAGACGTCACATTAGGTGGGTGGTCATTGTGGTTCTTGCTTGGACGTTTTGGACGGTTCGAAATAAGCTTGTGATCCAACGTGCGACTGACGCGATGTTTAAAATATGTGGTTACTTACAGCTCTGGCGACTGTTTAGCCGTCATCAGGACCAGGACGCCATCAAGGCCACTACTACTGATCTGAGGACGATGGCCATGGCCCTCTGCTTGACGCCGCCGCTCCCTCCGCCACCACCTGAGCCGGATTAGGCGCTTTCCTTCATGTGCGTGTGCGGGTCTCCCGCTTGCCTTTTCTTTTTTCAAGGCTTGTTAAGAGCAAAACCCTTTTATACTTTTTGTTGTGTTATTTTGTGTGTGTGTTGGAGTGCGGACTTATGTTGTATCTTATTGCTGTGGTGGTCTGTTTTATCTATAAAACGAGACGAAAAACTTTTTCAATAAAGAAAACTCGAGCTCAGAGCATGTCAAAAGCAGAGCATCGCCGATAAGGCCCCGGTTTCGTGATAAGATAAGATCTGTCTAGCTGAAATGATGTGGTGTGGTGATTTCGCTCGCTGTTTTCGAAGTGGACACCATCATCGGATCAAGCGACAGGAAGATGTGTGCGCCTGATGAGTAGTACCCCAGGTTGCATCCATCAACAAACAATGCGCTCTAGAAGATTCATCGGGGCAGGGGACTGACTGTCCTTGTTGTAGAAAAAGATCAGAATAGGGTCTTGACCGTTAGGCCTCAGTCATATAGTCATAGCAATAACCAGATCCATTAGTCTACAGAGACAAGATTTGATATGAACATGGACCATATCCATTAGTCTATAGCGACAAGACTGTACCTGGTTGATAAAACAACAAAATCATGATTGTGGCTAAGCGCACTTCACTTCAGATGATTTTAGTAAATTATATAGAGCTTATACAAATTACTTAACTATATATAAAAATACAGAAAATTTCCGCAGTAAACTTAATATTATTATTAGAACACATAAACTTTCATAAAAATAGAACGATTAACATGTGGGAAAAAATGGGCAAAAATAATTAAAACACGGGATATTCAGATTTTTTTAAGTTTACCCCTATCTATTCAGGAAATCCTGAATTATTCCGACTTTTCAAACATAAATCTGATTCAGCTTGACCTATAATTTTGTAAAATTATGAGATTTATTGATCTTAGTTCTAAATCTAAGTTGATCCACAATTAACTTTTACTCCCTCTGTCCCAAAATAACTGTCTCAACTTTGTACTAGCCCTAGTACAAAATTGTACTAATCTTAAAGACACTTATTTTTAGATGAATGGAGTAATATTTTTAGTCATGGAATATTTTGCACTTTAGATGAACTTATAGGCTCAAATCAAACGTGAAAGCATATTTTAAAAAGAATAGAATGATGTGATTTGGAACGGTGCAAATTTACCTTCCGAGGACACATAATTTATTGTTCTGATACTTTTGGTAGACCTGATTTTGCTTGCCTAAATGAAATCAAAGTTTACCAATAAGGAAAAGACACTAAAGTTCCTCCCTAACTATTTCGATTTTCTAGTTGATAGCAACTGAAGTTCCTTCCTAGGTATTGACCATCTTGATTCGCAGGATTTTGGTATATTAATAATAACATAAGAATATGATAGGAATACATGTATAAAACAGAGGCTAGGAAAACATAAGTTTTGTACACGATTCACAGAAAAAACAAGTCTCTAATAAGCAGTGAAATGGAAATCATAGCATTGAAAAGGGAAAACATAATGTCAATACGTCATTTAAGAGCCTCTCCAACCATCGTCCCCATTTATCTGGGTAGACCGCCCGCGCCCGGACAGAAAGTCGCCACCCAACATGACCCACTATTTCTCGCCCATATGTCCGAGCTGTTCGGCACCCCCATTTCCTACTCAAATGTGAGGCGGATTTGGCCTGGCAGGCCATGTCGAGGAATTTGGCCCCTCATTTGTCCACGGATGTATCTGACCTGTCCATTCCGAACCCTCATGTGTTCATGCACGCAGACATATCCCTCAAATTATCTAGATGCATACATATGATTGATGGGAATGAAGAGAGAAAAGAAAGAAAAAATAAAAGGATAAAGTGGTCCAAAGTGGGCCGTGTCGGAGTGCCTGAACACTCTCATTTCCTCCTCACATCTGGGCTGAGTTTGAGGATTTGTGGACAGGTCAGACATTGGGACGATTTGGCCCCTCATTTGGTTGGATAGGCCTTTTCTTTTTCTCTCTTGTCGGTGCACTATCCGGACAAATGAGGACAAAGTGAGGTCCGGTTGGATATGCTGTAAGTCCATCATCCATTGTGCATATAAGAATACAACAATGAGATATTTCTGGAAACCCAAAGATCAGACGATAGTTGTAGTTTCCTTTATAATTCTTTGCTCCATTCCTTTGAATCAATCAAATGAGAGAATAGCGCCATCAAAGGGAAATTTATATTCTCATGTTTTTCCTTCACTTTACCAAATGAATCAAGTGAGCCCTCAATGCAGTAGAAGCAACAGGAATCCTATAAACACTGAATATACCATTCCACCCCTCATTCAGTCATTCTGTTTTAAGATATGTATTCCTTGGCACTTTGGTTTCTGCGGTGATAACCAGCTCATCTTTTGCACTGGGAAGTCATAACCAGCTCATCTTTTGCTGTGCGGATGCCTTCAACATTAAAACTTGAAATGATCCCGATTGATACTGTCACAAGTCACGAATTAAGATTCACCGTCACGTTCTAAATAAAGTCCATTCTTGGACACTGAGACGATTATAAAGTTGCATCATGCTGGTTTTTAGACTATGAATAAGAGGAGAAAAAGGGCCTCCACTGAAAGGCCAGAAAACTATGCATCAGGCTTCTGGAAATCATCAGTAAAGATGATTTTAGTAAAGTGACTTATCTACCAATCCTGTGTCCAGATCACTTCTATTAGTGTCTCTCTTGCGGTGCTTATCAGACAGAGGAAACGTATACATAACTGATGCAAATGGAAATTTTGCACATAAGGCTGCAGCTCCACTGTCAAATGGAAAAGGGAGAATAGAAACAGCTTGCACCTTCATGTTGGTTATTTTTCCAAAGTAGAGATGCATAGCACTGACGAAGGCATCAATTGGCAGAGTCCTTAAGATATTATAATCTGGCTAAGCCGGGTCTTTCTCAAACAAAAGGTGGAGTTCCTCATGCACTGGTTTTTCCTGAAAGACAGTAAAACTGGAATCTGAGAATCTTATTCGGTACTCCACTGGACAGTGTCTAATCAGTAATTTAAACCAGTTATTTTGTTAAACCATCCAAATTTGAGCCATTAGTCATACGTCAAACTTAAACTAGAGTTGGTGTCTTTCTCTTCTTTTTTAGAAACCACATTAGCAATTGTTGACCACCAAAGTCTACAGTCAACTAGGGTAGCGTCAACTCATAAGTAAATGCACGATCATAATCTGGTCTTGAACCAAACAGAGGGTATAATGATGTAAACAAACCTTTCAAGTACATTTTTCTTTCCAGTTGCCAACAAAAAATCTCAGAAGTTGACATGTTTGTTTGACTATACCACACCCATTTGCATCCGAAAAGGCAAAAACATGCCTCACTGGTTTAACAATGAAAGACTGCATAAAGGAACCAACATTGTTAGACATGTCAACAGTATGTAATTGATCACATAATATAGTTTTATGTACAACAGTACAAGAACCTCTAACTTAATTCCAAGGTAGATTTACACCTGCAATTCTGCGGTACCCTCCATGAAAATGCCCCAAATGTTTTTAAGCTTAATGGCATAGACATGTAATCCCTCCAGTCTTCCATGATGATTCTTAAATCATGAAGTTTGCTTTGCAATCCAATGCAACAGTTAGCATGCATTGTGCAGACCTCATTTAAATCTTTGCTTGGCTCACAAATACCACCAAAGTATGTAGTACTTAAAAATTTAATGGTTAATCCAATATCCATAATGTAAGGATCATGCTTTATAAAATTAAGTACATCCTGGTCATGATAACCAGGGTATCTCAGTCGTGAAGAATACCAATACTTGTAAAACTCTATGCTTTGATTGTTCGACTTCACATAGTTGAATCCCCCATTAGCTATGTTTCTCAAGTCAGTTGAATTGCCTACATAGTGATCACATGCAACTTGAAAATCTCCATCGGGATAAAAATATGGAAATGGATTGCGAAACCACATGATATCTGCATCCTGAAATGCATATAAAGAAGTAAATCAGTTTATGCTTATCAATTTGACTTTTTCAAGTTCGCTATTTTTAGGAAAAGGGTACATCTTACTGTGCTGGTATCAAAGTAGAATATATATTAATGCAATAGAGCAGGAAGTAAAGTATAGATGAAAATTTACCGAGAAAATGAAGCTGTAACCTTTTTCAAGAACTAGGCGCAAGAAATCCAGTCTTTTCCACATCATCTCCAGATACCCAGCAGTCAGAAACCTCTTCTCTTGAGAGAAATCCACATTATCAGTTACAAGAGCATAACAGTAGGTATGGACCTCAGTACATCGTTTATATGCTTTCCAGTCGAAGGCTATTATCACAAGGTGTTTCAGTAGTGAACTAGTTCTAACACCATGACGGAAGCTATCAATGAAAAGATCTATAACTGAGCCTGGAGAAGACCATGCAGCATTAAGTGTCGTCAATATAATGGTCTTATTGTCCATAGAAGCCTCTTGTAGAACTTGCTCAAGTTTGAGATATTCACTGTCCTACAAGGATGATTATATTAATTGTCACACAAAGTAATACTAACTTATAAGTTCTGCCTCGGCAAGCAGTTCAATTTGGTAGCATATCAGCCGCGACCCGCGAGCGAAACTGAAACTTATTTCATCCCATGAGCGTAGTGCTAAAAAAGAAAAGCATCAGGCTAATCACTGACATAACCCAAAGAATAAAATATTTCAATAAACAAGACAGGAAATACTAAAATAAGGAGGAAGGTTGACATTTCACCAGGGACATTTCACCAGGAAATGTACAATCATTTGAATACGACTATAAAGCGCAAGGCTAATCATTTGACATGTTAGTTATTTCTCTCAGTGGAACGGATCCGACTCATAAATAAGATTAGAATATTCAAGATGCCATACAAATCAGCAGCTATAAGTGTATTCGTTCACTCCTTAAGGTTTGCAGATTTTAACATCCAAATTCATGTTCATGCCCACCAAATCAAATTTGTTGTTCCCAAAGATAAAGCTCCATCGTGACAATCTATCCATATATAGGACAGAGCAGTTGGGTGAACAGTTGATTCTGAAGGCCAAACGCTAAAATTAGGGATATTGGCGAAATAAATGAGGCCTGGATAACAGTGTGCTAGCGACCTAAGATATGTAATTTCCTATTCAATTTCCATAACTGAAAAGTAAGGCAGACGAGAGATTGACAGGATCAAAGAGGTGGGGAAGGAGGAGGGGAGAGAGAGAGAGAGAAGCACACCAGATCGTCGGCGGAAATGGGGTCGCGGTGGCTGCCCTCCTCAGCCTCGGGGACCATAACCGGAGCGAGAGGAGGGTCCCACTGCTGGCGATCCGAGGCGACCTGCACCGGTGGAGGCGTGTTCGACACGACGGCCCGGTACAGCACGGCGCAGGGCAGCGCCACGGCCGCGGCGAGAAGAAGCACCGCTGCGGCCTTCCTAAACGCCGAGGCCGCCGGAGGAGGCGGCTTGGAGTGGCCGTACAGTCGGCGGAGGGAGGTCGCGGACGGCGGGGCCAGGGTTTGGCGTGAGGTCCGCGCCATTGCGATTTTGCGAGAGGAGAGGGGGCGTCGGCGGCGGTGTGCGCTGACCGCTGAGTCGGTCGCGCAGTGTGGAAGTGTCCTTCACAACACGCCGCACTGTCAGGTTGGGCCATTTCCAGCTTAAATTTAGATAGGATTTATGCGATCACGAAAATAAAGTTGACATCTACTCCCTTCATTTCTTAAATATAAATCTTTTTAGATATTTTACTAAGGAATTACGGAATACATACGAAATAAAATGAATCAATCTACATTTTAAAATACGTCTACATACGGATCGTATGTAGTCTTTTAATAAAACCTCTAAAAAGACTTATATTTAAAAACGGAGGGAGTAGGTTATTATTATTCTTCCTTATCAACAACATGGTCTCTTCGTCTTCGTCGCCGTCATCCAACTTCAGGCCTCTTCGCCGCCGCCACAACCCCTCCGTCGTTGCATCTATCGATGGCTCCACTCCAGTGCATTCATCGATGCTCACTCTGTCGATGTTTGTGATCGCTTTTTGCCATAGTACGAGTAGTAAAAGTTCCGCTTAGCCAGGGTCACTGGTAGCCCTCGGCATACCACCGCTACCTTCATGGCCATCGTCGAAGGACGAGGGGTTCAACAGCCTGCTGTCTGGACGGGCCGAGGACGAGACCATTGATCGACTGCGACTTGTGCACACCCACCTCCTTCGCCCACGAGGTGTTTGGCTGTTTGCCAGACCTGGTCGAGGCTCGTCCACGCCCTTCATTGTCTGGTGAGATACAGATTCGTCGCTCTGAAGGATCGTGGCAGATAACTCGGATGAGTTATTTTACAATAACATCGTATGTTTACCACCGTCCGACAATGATAATATTATGGTTGCTACTTTCATCTTCAATGACCACATTTTTGAGGCATCAACTATTGTTTAGGGGGTCGATCCCAGGTCATGCTCATGGGTTGAATCGTAACAAAGAAAATGGTCATGTCCCACTCTACAACGATTATTTTGATCTCACAAAATCACTATTCTTTGTCAAGCTTTTTCGATGACGTCTCTGAATGATAGGACTATTGTTCAATCGTATTTGAGATTGTAGTGATGGGGTATGATGATTACTTCTAATGCAAGTATGATGTACTTGGAAAGATCGACTTCTCCTCTTATAGAAAAAATGTGTTGCAACTGTTCGGATGCTTGCAAGCGGAATTTCCGATGACCTTGTCAATAAGTATGTACGCATTAGTGAGTCCACATGCCTTGGCATTGTGTAGATTCTGCAAAGATGTGGTTATCATGTTTGGTCCATAGTACTTGAGAGAACGAAATGATGCAGATACAGACCCGATTGTTAGCGATCAATGAATCGAGATGCTTTCCCGAAATGCTTGAAAGCATTGATTGTATGCACTTCAAGTGAAAGAACTGCACAATTGCCTGGCAGGGTACAATAATAAACATGTCAAAGCTTGCATAGTCATACTTAAAGTCACTCCATCACAAGATATATGAATTTCACACTCTTTTTGGCATGGCTGGTTCTCACAATGATACAACGTGTTTCAACGCTCTTCGATGTTATCGGGGCTTTCGGAAGGCAATTTTCCAGAGGTCAAATTTAGGATCAAAGGCGACAAGTTGATGGTATCTATTCTCAGTGGTCTATAACTGTGAAGACAATCTTCGAGCCCATACGAAAGAAGAGGGCTAGGTTTATCAAATAATAAGAGGGTGATATGTAAGATGTGGAGTGTGCTTTTGATGTGCTTCAATCTTGATAGGCTATTGTTCCACATCAACTGCTAGAACATGAACCACTGAGACTACGTTGGAGTTGATAACTGTTAGGATAATCATACACAACATGATCATAAAGAATGAGCGTAATGACAACATATATGACTAAGGATGCAATTTTCAGGGTGAAAACGTTGAGCTTGAGACTGGAGCAACAACGTATGCATTAATTCACAAGTTGGTGGTATCTATTCTCAATGGTCTATACCTGAGAAGACAATCTTCGAGCCCCTATGAAAAAAAGAGGGCTAGGTTTGTGAAATAATAAGAGGGTACTAGGTAGGATGTGGAATTTGCTCCAATCTCGACATGCTACTGTTCGACACCATATGCTAGAACATGGAGCACTCAGACTACGCTGGAGTTGATAACTGTTAGGGTGATCATACGCAACATGATCATAAAAATGAGCATGATCACAACATATATAACTAAGAATGCAATTTTGAGAGTGAAAACGTTGAGCTCGAGACTAGAGCAGCAATGTATGCATCAATTTATCCAATTTCATCATAAAAAAATATGTGATTGGACAACTCAAACTGGACTTCAAAATAATTTGGTTGACATATATGAACTCACACGGAAAACCAATTATTGTATCCACCTTTTCTCTTTCAATGTAGTTGCTACAATTTTAAATTCAATTGGTTTTAAAATATGTGATTTTTAGTTATTTGGTCATAAACTATGTTGCATTTGTTTAATAATCTATGAAGTTTCATTCAGTTGTTATATTTGGTTGTGAATGTTAAAATAAGAATGAGGGTGCGCTGCTCAGGAAAGAATTGGCAAGAAGAGGACCCGTGCTTCTCCCCACTTAATCTATACTACTATTAAACAATCAAACAAGAATTACACTATAGACACCCCATCAAACGCCCCACACACAAAAAACCAATCAGCACCCCACGATTAATCCCACAAATCTTAATCTAACAGCCCTCATTAATCCACCGTCTGCTGGGTGTACTTAGCAATTACAATTGGCTGAACATACTCCACCAACGAAACTTCCAATCATGCAAGAAAAAAAAGAGGAGAAAATGCCCAGCAACGTCCCCTGTAATCACGGGACCATGCAGCCACCAGCATCACGGGATTCTCATCAGGACCATCTGCCCAGTCGTACGTCCCCTGCAAGCATCACGGGATTCTCATCAGGACCGTCGCGCCGTCGCCGTCGCCACCACCCGCCCGCAGCTAATCCCATCGCCGCCGAGGTCACCTGCGACGACACCTCCCGCTGCTCCGGCGTTGCTCTGCCCAGGACTCTCCCCCGCCGGCCAAAAAGGTCAGCAGCTCAGATCCCCTCCACTCCCCCCATCGCGATTTGCTTCAATCACGAGCCCCTTACACCATAATGGAAAGAATATGGTAAGTTTATTCCTGTTGTAGAGGAGCTCAACATAATGGAAAGGATAATTCATAGCAAAAAGCATTCTCAGCTACACCATTCTTGTTGGCCACTTAAATTTTACAGTAACATCAAATGCCAAGTTACAGAAAATGGTTCACATTGCAGACTTTTTTATTTTCACAACAGTGGTCCCTCCTAAATAACTGGACCTCAGGAAACATTAGAACATGACACACATGCTGCCGAACTGGAGATGCATAAGATAAATTAGTGTAATGGCCATGACCACCTATCAATGTTCAGCGGGCACATGAAAATATTTATAAACGTGTCTTCAGTACCTTTTTTCACATTGCAGAATTTTTTATTTTCACAAGAGCGGTCCCTCCTAAATAACTTCCATCAAACACTAGCCTTTTACTGGACCTTAGGAAACATTATAAGATGACACACATGCTGCCGAACTGGAGATGCATAAGATAAATTAGTGAAATGGCCATGACCACCTATCAATGTTCAGCGGGCACATGAAAATAATTATAAACGTGTGTTCAGTACCTTTTTCACAAGGAAAAACATAGTCCCCTTTTAAGAATGTACTACCTTCCAGATTTAGGCGCACTATCCCCCAATTTCCGCTTTATTCCTGAATAAGGTATATGCCATGGAATCACTCTTATTCCTGAATAAGCTATATTTTTTTTGTTGCTTTGCAGCAATACTGGTGATATACTTACAGGTATTCATTTTGGTTGGGCTCATGTTTTGGTCTGGGGTCCTTGAGATGAAGATGTTATTCCTGTTGTAGAGGAGCTCCGCAGATGACTACCACCTTAAATTGCTGCTCAGCATAATGGAAAGCATAATTTGAGTGGCCAGCGGGATGTGCAAGCTGCCAAAGAAGATGGTAAGTTTATTCCTGTTGTAGAGGAGCTCAACATAATGGAAAGGATAATTCATAGCAAAAAGCATTCTCAGCTACAACATTCTTGTTGGCCACTTAAATTTTACAATAACATCAAATGCCAAGTTACAGAAAATGGTTCACATTGCAGACTTTTTTTATTTTCACAACAGTGGTCCCTCCTAAATAACTGGACCTCAGGAAACATTAGAACATGACACACATGCTGCCGAACTGGAGATGCATAAGATAAATTAGTGTAATGGCCATGACCACCTATCAATGTTCAGCGGGCACATGAAAATATTTATAAACGTGTCTTCAGTACCTTTTTTCAACTTTGTAAATCAACTTTGTAAGGCTCATGCTATTGTCAGGATAATGGAAAGGATAATTCATAGCAAAAAGCATGCTCTTTGCTTTGTCAGGTTGCTATATCTCTATTTTTTTCCTTTTTAGTGTACGTCCATGTCAGTTCGACATTCTTTTGGCTAATGTATGGCACTCTACACCATGCAAAAAAATCACACGTAATCTGATGAGAGAAATTTGAGATACTACAATACTGGTCCAGAATTACTGTTATGTGCTTCTCCAGAATTAATGCAATAATAGAGACATCAAGGCGAAGGTATGTCATTTCCCAATAACACCGGGCCACGCACCCCATTTCAGGATATAAGTAACAACCAATTATTGGGTAACTATCATCAAGCTCTTCTGAATTCGGTTACTTTGTTGCTGATGATTATGTCCTAACTTGCTGAATTTACTTATACAGACCCTAAGGAATTAAAGAGGCAAAGGAACAGAGAGTATTATGCATGCAATAAAGAGGAAATTCTTAAAAGACGTCGCGAGGCCCGTGAGAAAAAACAGGCTTCAACAACAGTTGTTAATGACAAGGAAAATGTAGCACATACACCCCTGGCCATGACGCTAGGTAAAATTGCCCTTATACTGCATGTTTGTTCGTAACTGATGAGATGCCATGCTCCAAACTAATGACAAACTGCCATAGATGTGGATCCTAATGAATTGCAGATGCAAATGGTTGGGGAACATTATTCACAAAACATGGATGTTGTATTGAATAGACAACATGAAGCCTATGGTGATAGAAGATTGTCCATGGTGATTGTTGGGGAACGTCGCATGGGAAACAAAAAATTTCCTACGTGCACGAAGACCTATCATGGTGATGTCCATCTACGAGAGGGGATGAGTGATCTACGTACCCTTGTAGATTGTACAGCAGAAGCGTTAGAGAACGCGGTTGATGTAGTGGAACGTCCTCACGTCCCTCGATCCGCCCCGCGAACAATCCCGCGATCAGTCCCACGATCTAGTACCGAACGGACGGCACCTCCGCGTTCAGCACACGTACAGCTCGACGATGATCTCGGCCTTCTTGATCCAGCAAGAGAGACGGAGAGGTAGAAGAGTTCTTCGGCAGCGTGACGACGCTCCGGAGGTTGGTGATGATCTTGTCTCAGCAGGGCTCCGCCCGAGCTCCGCAGAAACGCGATCTAGAGGAAAAACTATGGAGCTATGTGGTCGGGCAGCCGTGAGAAAGTCGTCTCAAAGCAGCCCTAATTGCTCCATATATATAGGAGGAGGGAGGGGGACCTTGCCTTGGGGTCCAAGGGACCCTCAAGGGGTCGGCCGAGCCAAGGGGGGGAGGACTCCCCCCCCCCCCAAACCGAGTTGGACTTGGTTTGGTGGGAGGAGTCCCCCTCCCTTCCCACTTCCTCCCTCTTTTTTTTTCTTTTCCTTTGATTTCCTTTTCTTGGCGCATAGGCCCCCTTGGGGCTGTCCCACCAGCCCACTAAGGGCTGGTGTGTCTCCCCAAAGCCTATGGGCTTCCCCGGGGTGGGTTGCCCCCCCCCGGTAAACTCCCGGAACCCATTCGTCATTCCCGGTACATTCCCGGTAACTCCGAAAACCTTCTGGTAATCAAATGAGGTCATCCTATATATCAATCTTCGTTTCCGGACCATTCCGGAAACCCTCGTGACGTCCGTGATCTCATCCGGGACTCCGAACAACATTCGATAACCAACCATATAACTCAAATACGCATAAAACAACGTCGAACCTTAAGTGTGCAGACCCTGCGGGTTCGAGAACTATGTAGACATGACCCGAGAGACTCCTCGGTCAATATCCAATAGCGGGACCTGGATGCCCATATTGGATCCTACATATTCTACGAAGATCTTATCGTTTGAACCTCAGTGCCAAGGATTCGTATAATCCTGTATGTCATTCCCTTTGTCCTTCGGTATGTTACTTGCCCGAGATTCGATCGTCAGTATCCGCATACCTATTTCAATCTCGTTTACCGGCAAGTCTCTTTACTCGTTCCATAATACAAGATCCCGCAACTTACACTAAGTTACATTGCTTGCAAGGCTTGTGTGTGATGTTGTGTTACTGAGCGGGCCCCGAGATACCTCTCCGTCACACGGAGTGACAAATCCCAGTCTTGATCCATACTAACTCAACTAACACCTTCGGAGATACCTGTAGAGCATCTTTATAGTCACCCAGTTACGTTGCGACGTTTGATACACACAAAGCATTCCTCCGGTGTCAGTGAGTTATATGATCTCATGGTCATAGGAATAAATACTTGACAGGCAGAAAACAGTAGCAACAAAATGACACGATCAACATGCTACGTCTATTAGTTTGGGTCTAGTCCATCACATGATTCTCCTAATGATGTGATCCCGTTATCAAGTGACAACACTTGCCTATGGCCAGGAAACCTTGACCATCTTTGATCAATGAGCTAGTCAACTAGAGGCTTACTGGGGACAGTGTTTTGTCTATGTATCCACACAAGTATTGTGTTTCCAATCAATACAATTATAGCATGGATAATAAACGATTATCTTGAACTAAGAAATATAATAATAACTAATTTATTATTGCCTCTAGGGCATATTTCCAACAGTCTCCCACTTGCACTAGAGTCAATAATCTAGTTCACATCACCATGTGATTTCAACGAATCCAACACCCATATAGTTATGGGGTCTGATCACGTCTTGCTCGTGAGAGAGGTTTTAGTCAACGGTTCTGAAACTTTCAGATCCGTGCGTTCTTTACAAATCTTTATGTCATCTCATAGATTCTGCTACTACGTGCTATTCGGAAATGCTCCAAATATCTACTCTACTATACGAATCCGTTTCACTACTCATAGTTATTCGGATTAGTGTCAAAGCTTGCATCGACGTAACCCTTTACGACAAACTCTTTAACCACCTCCATAATCGAGAAAAATTCCTTAGTCCATTAGTTACTAAGGATAAATTTTGACCGCTGCTAGTGATTCAATCATGGATCACTCTCTGTACCTCTCAACATACTTTGAGTCAAGGCACACATCAGGTGCGGTACACAGCATGGCATACTTTAGATTCTACGGCTAAGGCATAGAAGACGACCTTCGTCTATTCTCTTTATTCTGCCGGGGTCGGGTTTTGAGTCTTACTCAAATTCACACCTCACAACGCAACCAAGAACTCCTTCTTTGCTGATCTATTTTGAACTCCTTCAAAAACTTGTCAAGGCATGCATCTTGTTGAAACTTCCATTAAGCGCTTTCGATCTATCTCCATAGATCTTTGATGCTCAACGTTCAAGTAGCTCAATCCAGGTATTCCTTTGAAAACTCCTTTCAAACAACCTTGTATGCTTTACAGAAATTCTACATTACTTCTGATCCACAATATGTCAATCACATATACTTATCAGAAATTCTATAGTGCTCCCACTCACTTCTTTGGAAATACAAGTTTCTCATAAACCTTGTACAAACCCAAAATATTTGATCATCTCATCAAAGTGTATATTCCAACTCCGAGATGCTTGCACCAGTCCATTGAAGGATCACTGGAGCTTGCATACTTGCTAGTATCTTTAGGATTGACAAAACCTTCTGGTTGTATCACATACAATGTTTGCTCAAGGAAACCGTCGAGAAAACAATGTTTTGACATCCTACGTGCAATATTTCATAAATAATGCATCAACAACTAACATAATTCTAACAGACCTTTAGCATCGCTATGAGTGAGAAAGTCTCATCATAGTCAACTGTTTGATCTTGTCGAAAACATCTTTGCGACAAGTCGAGCTTTTCTTAATAGTGACTTATCACCATCATCGTCTGTCTTCCTTTAAAGATCCATTTTACTCAATAGCCCTATGACCATCAAGTAGTTCTACCAAAGTCTACACTTTGTTTTCACACATGGATCCTCTCTCGGATTTCATGGCTTCCAGTCATTTGTCGGAATCTGGGCCCACCATCGCTTTCTCCATAACTCGTAGGTTCACTGTTGCTCAACAACATGACCTCCAAGACAGGGTTACCGTACTACTATGCAGCAGTACGTGACCTTGTCGACCTACGAGGTTTGTAGTAACTTGATTTCAAGCTTAATGATCATCATCATCAACTTCCACTTCAATTTGGTGTAGGCGCCACATGAACAACTTACTGCGCCCTGCTACACACTGGTTGAAGTGATGGTTCAATAACCTCATCAAGTTCTACTACCCTCCCACTCAATTCTTTCGAGAGAAACCTTTCCTCGAGAAAGGATCCGTTTCTAGAAACAAACACTTTGCTTTCGGATCTGAGATAGGAGATGTACCCAACTGTTTTGGATATCCTATGAAGATGCATTTATCCGCTTTGGGTTCGAGCTTATCAGACTGAAACTTTTTCACATAAGTGTCGAAACCCCAAACTTTCAAGAAACGACAGTTTAGATTTCTCTAAACCTCAGTCTATACTGTGTCATCTCAACGGAAATACGCGGTGCCCTATTTAAAGTGAGTGCGGTTGTCTCTAATGCATAACCCATAAACGATAGTGGTAATTCGATAAGAGACATCATAGTATGCACCATACCAAATAGTGCGTGGCTATGACGTTCAGACACATCATCACACTATGATGTTCCAGGTGGCATGAACTGCGAAACAATTTCCACATTGTCTTAACTGTGTACCAAAACTCGTAACTCAGATATTCATTTCCATGATCATATCGTAGACAGTTTATCCTCTTGTTACGACGAACTTCACTCTGAAACGGAATTGAACTTTTCAACATTTCAGACTTGTGATTCATTAAGTAAATACTCTTGTATCTACTCAAATCGTCAGTGAAGTAAGAACATAATGATATCCACTGCGTGCCTCAGCACCCATTGGACTGCATACATCAAAATGTATCACTTCCAACAAGTTACTATCTTATTTCATCTCAATGAAAACAAGGCCTTGCTCATGTGGTATGATTTGCATGTCACTAGTGATTCGAAATCAGGTGAGTACAAAGATCCATCAGCATGGAGTCTCTTCATGCAATTTATACTAACATGACTCAAGCGGCAGTGCCACAAGTAAGTGGTACTATCATCATCAACTCGTATCTTTTGGCTCCAATATCATGAACATGTGTAACACTACGATCGAGATTCAATAAACCATTGAAGGTGATTATTCAAGAAAATAGAGTAACCATTATTCTCTTTAAATGAATAATCGTATTGCAATAAACACGATCCAATCATGTTCATGCTTAACGCAAGCACCAAATAACAATTATTTAGGTTTAACACCAATCCCGATGGTAGAGGGAGTGTGCGACGTTTGATCATATCAACCTTGGAAACACTTCCAACACGTATCGTCACCTCGCCTTTAGCTAGTCTCCGTTTATGTCGTAGCTTTTCATTTTGTGTTACTAATCACTTTAGCAACCGAACCGGTATCCAATACCCTCATGCTACTAGGAGTACTAGTAAAGTACACATCAACATCATGTATATCAAATACACTTCTTTCGACTTTCGCCAGCCTTCTTATCTACCAAGTATCTAGAGTTGCTCTGCCTCAGTGACTGTTCCCCTCATTACAGAAGCACTTAGTCCCGGGCTTGGGTTTAATCTGGGGTCTCTTCATTAATGCAGCAACTGCTTTGCCGTTTCACGAAGTATCCCTTCTAGCCCTTGCCTTTCTCAAAACTTAGTGGTTTTACAAACCATCAACTATTGATGCTCCTTCTTGATTTCTACTTTCGCAGTGTCAAACATCGCGAATTGCTCAAGGATCATTGTATGTATCCTTGTTATAGTTCATCACGAAGCTCTCACAGCTTGGTGGCAGTGACTTTGGAGAACTATCACTATCTCATCTGGAAGATTAACTCCCGCTTGATTCAAGCGATTGTCGTACTCAGACAATCTGAGCACATGCTCAACGATTGAGCCTTTCTCCTTTACTTTGTGGACAAAGAATCTTGTCGGAGGTCTCGTACCTCTTAACAAGGGCACAAGCATGAAATCACAATTTCATCTCTTTAGAACATCACTTATGTTCCGTGACGTTTTACAACGTTTTCGGCGCCTTGCTTCTAAGCCATTAAGTATTTTTGTACTGAACTATCGTGTAGTCATCAGAAACGTGTATGTCGGATGTTCACAGCATCCACAGACGATGCTCGAGGTGCAGCACACTGAGTGGTGCATTAAGGACATAAGCCTTCTGTGCAGCAACGAGGACAATCCTCGGTTTTACAGACTCAGTCTGCAAAGTTTGCTACTATCAACTTTCAACTAAATTTTCTCTAGGAACATATAAAAAACAGTAGAGCTATAGCGCAAGCTACATCATAATTCGCAAAGACCATTAGACTATGTTCATGACAATTAGTTCAATTAATCATATTACTTAAGAACTCCCACTCAAAAAGTACATCTCTCTAGTCATTTGAGTGGTACATGATCCAAATCCACTATCTCAAGTCCGATCATCACGTGAGTTGAGTATAGTTTTAATGGTAAGCATCCCTATGCTAATCATATCAACTGTATGATTCATGATCGACCTTTCGGTCTCATGTGTTCCGAGGCCATGTCTGCACATGCTAGGCTCGTCAAGCTTAACCCGAGTGTTCCGCGTGCGCAACTGTTTTGCACCCGTTGTATGTGAACGTTGAGTCTATCACACCCGATCATCATGTGGTGTCTCGAAACGACGAACTGTAGCAACGGTGCACAGTCGGGGAGAACACAATTTCGTCTTGAAATTTTAGTGAGAGATCACCTCATAATGCTACCGTCGTTCTAAGCAAAATAAGGTGCATAAAAGGATTAACATCACATGCAATTCATAAGTGACATGATATGGCCATCATCACGTGCTTCTTGATCTCCATCACCAAAGCACCGGCACGATCTTCTTGTCACCGGCGCCACACCATGATCATCCATCAACGTGTTGCCATCGGGGTTGTCGAGCTACTCATGCTATTACTACTAAGCTACATCCTAGCAAAATAGTAGACGCATCTGCAAGCACAAACGTTAGTATAAAGACAACCCTATGGCTCCTGCCGGTTGCCGTACCATCGACGTGCAAGTTGATATTTCTATTACAACATGATCATCTCATACATCCAATATATCACATCACATCGTTCGCCATATCACATCACAAGCATACCCTGCAAAAACAAGTTAGACGTCCTCTAATTTTGTTGTTGCATGTTTTAGGTGGTGACCAAGGGTATCTAGTAGGATCGCATCTTACTTACGCAAACACCACAACGGAGATATATGAGTTGCTATTTAACCTCATCCAAGGACCTCCTCGGTCAAATCCGATTCAACTAAAGTTGGAGAAACCGAAACTTGCCAGTCATCTTTGAGCAAAGGGGGTTACTCGTAACGATGAAACCAGTCTCTCGTAAGCGTACGAGTAATGTCGGTCCAAGCCGCTTCAATCCAACAATACCGCGGAATCAAGAAAAGACTAAGGAGGGCAGCAAAACGCACATCACCGCCCACAAAAACTTTTGTGTTCTACTCGAGAAGACATCTACGCATGAACCTAGCTCATGATGCCACTGTTGTGGAACGTCGCATGGGAAACAAAAAATTTCCTACGCGCACGAAGACCTATCATGGTGATGTCCATCTACGAGAGGGGATGAGTGATCTACGTACCCTTGTAGATTGTACAGCAGAAGCGTTAGAGAACGCGGTTGATGTAGTGGAACGTCCTCACGTCCCTCGATCCGCCCCGCGAACAATCCCGCGATCAGTCCCACGATCTAGTACCGAACGGACGACACCTCCGCGTTCAGCACACGTACAGCTCGACGATGATCTCGGCCTTCTTGATCTAGCAAGAGATACGGAGAGGTAGAAGAGTTCTTCGGCAGCGTGACGGCGCTCTGGAGGTTGGTGATGATCTTGTCTCAGCAGGGCTCCGCCCGAGCTCCGCAGAAACGCGATCTAGAGGAAAAACTATGGAGGTATGTGGTCGGGCAGCCGTGAGAAAGTCGTCTCAAATCAGCCCTAATTGCTCCATATATATAGGAGGAGGGAGGGGGACCTTGCCTTGGGGTCCAAGGGACCCTCAAGGGGTCGGCCGAGCCAAGGGGGGGAGGACTCCCCCCCCCCCCAAACCGAGTTGGACTTGGTTTGGTGGGAGGAGTCCCCCTCCCTTCCCACTTCCTCCCTCTTTTTTTTCTTTTCCTTTGATTTCCTTTTCTTGGCGCATAGGCACCCTTGGGGCTGTCCCACCAGCCCACTAAGGGCTGGTGTGTCTCCCCAAAGCCTATGGGCTTCCCCGGGGTGGGTTGCCCCCCCGGTGAACTCCCGGAACCCATTCGTCATTCCCGGTACATTCCCGGTAACTCCGAAAACCTTCCGGTAATCAAATGAGGTCATCCTATATATCAATCTTGGTTTCCGGACCATTCCGGAAACCCTCGTGACGTCCGTGATCTCATCCGGGACTCCGAACAACATTCGGTAACCAACCATATAACTCAAATACGCATAAAACAACGTCGAACCTTAAGTGTGCAGACCCTGCGGGTTCGAGAACTATGTAGACATGACCCGAGAGACTCCTCGGTCAATATCCAATAGCGGGACCTGGATGCCCATATTGGATCCTACATATTCTACGAAGATCTTATCGTTTGAACCTCAGTGCCAAGGATTCGTATAATCCTGTATGTCATTCCCTTTGTCCTTCGGTATGTTACTTGCCCGAGATTCGATCGTCAGTATCCGCATACCTATTTCAATCTCGTTTACCGGCAAGTCTCTTTACTCGTTCCATAATACAAGATCCCGCAACTTACACTAAGTTACATTGCTTGCAAGGCTTGTGTGTGATGTTGTATTACCGAGTGGGCCCCGAGATACCTCTCCGTCACACGGAGTGACAAATCCCAGTCTTGATCCATACTAACTCAACTAACACCTTCGGAGATACCTGTAGAGCATCTTTATAGTCACCCAGTTACGTTCCGACGTTTGATACACACAAAGCATTCCTCCGGTGTCAGTGAGTTATATGATCTCATGGTCATAGGAATAAATACTTGACACGCAGAAAACAGTAGCAACAAAATGACACGATCAACATGCTACGTCTATTAGTTTGGGTCTAGTCCATCACATGATTTTCCTAATGATGTGATCCCGTTATCAAGTGACAACACTTGCCTATGGCCAGGAAACCTTGACCATCTTTGATCAACGAGCTAGTCAACTAGAGGCTTACTAGGGACAGTGTTTTGTCTATGTATCCACACAAGTATTGTGTTTCCAATCAATACAATTATAGCATGGATAATAAACGATTATCTTGAACTAAGAAATATAATAATAACTAATTTATTATTGCATCTAGGGCATATTTCCAACAGTGATTACCAATCTCAATGACCAAGAAAATGGAACAGACACAACGGTGCCCACATCCAATGGTAATGATGATCAACAAATTAGCTACAGCTACAGCACTATGTATTCATGGTTATTATGTTTCTGACACATATATGCAGACCCTAAGGAGCTAAGGAGGCAAAGGGACAGGGAGCGATATGCTCAAAACAGGGATGAGATATTAAAACGACAACGCCTACCCCGTGAAAAGAGGAAGACTGCAAGTCGACTCCTGAACGATGATACCACTGTCTCACACACTCCAGCTACAGGTCAAACTGGTGTCACCCAACTACAAAGGCTGACATTTACTGATACAGGTTGTGGGTTACCATGTAATATGAATCTGTGTTCTTAGCTCATCCAACATGTCCAAACCAATGTTTACTGATGTGGTGCTGAAAATTTGTCGCAGGCTTATCAAGTATGCAAAATTCTGCTGATGAACGCGTCACTCATAACCAAGACATTAATTTAACAAACGAGGAAGATTCCAATTGGTTGCGCAGGAATGATGCGTATCAGAGGCAGCAACGACATGGTAAAGATTCCACAATCGAAGATGCAGGTTAGTTCAGAGATATAATCCTTTTGCATGTGGGCCAGCATGATTTATTTTGTCGTAAATCTGGGTTCTCTATCTTATGTTCAGGTATACAACCTTCACACGGATCCAATCAACCTTTACCTAGGCCGGCTAATAATACGAGAAGAGCTGCTGAACCGGCTACGCATGGTACTCAAAACACTAATAACTTGTAATTGGATTTGCGACATTCTTATCCTCTATTGATCTTGTGATTTGCCACCAGGCGAGGACCGGAATGATGATCCATATGGAATTTTTGAGCCCGTTGTTGAACATACCAGTTTAGAAGGTAAAACACATACTTTCGTTCACATATAAACGTCGTACATGCTTGTTTGCTGACCAATATATTCCCTACTAGACTGCTTGGATCCATTGCATAGTGGAGAACGTGCATACCATGAGCCTGATGAAGAAGCTAGAATTTATATGGATCAGGGTGTGTCCATTGTGTATTTCCTAATTTAGCATCCTCAAGTGCAAATTTTATAAGTGTTTACTGATGATGTGATACTTGTATCTTCTGTTCTAGATGTTGCTTTTAAATCGTTCCAAGATGGACGTCATACTACACGAGCAGCACCCGTAGCAAGTACAGATGAATTCATATACCGAAACCTACCTACAAAGCATCATGTCCTAAGAAAGGTTGCGGACTGTCGCCACTGTGGGGCATTGCGGTTTCCATTCGAGGGCCCAACATTTTGTTGCAAAAAAGGAAAAGTCGGATTATTTACTCCAGATGTTCCAGAAGAATTGAGACGGTTGTTCACAAGTCAAGATGATGAGGACGCTAAATATTTCAGAGAGCATATATGGTATTTCAAGTCGCACTTCTCATTCACAAGTCTAGCAGTCACCCTTGATCGTCGAGTAAGCACTGCGGCAGGAACTGGCGTATATACATTCCGTGCGTGTGGTGGGTTGTACCACGCTCTTGACGATCTGGTGCCGGGTGATAATGGACCTCGGCATTTGCAGCTCTATATTTATGGTACAGATCAAAACTTGGTTCACAAGGCTAATAGGTCTCCAGATCTTAATATAGACCTCATACGAAAGATTTTGAGAATACTAGAGCGTAACCCGTATGCACAAACTTTCAGAAGGCTTGGGTCGGTTCCAAATCTAGATGAGTACAAAATCTCACTAAACACGGATATCAAGTTGGATCAGCAAAGGTACAATGCCCCAACGACCTCCCAAGTGGCAGCCATATGGTTTGAAGGCATTGACCCACAAAATTGCTTCGACGGGAGTTTTGTCGTCCATGCGAAAAAACGAAACCGGCCACTATATATTAGAGCATACTATGGGTGCTACGACCCATTGTCATATCCACTATTCTTCCCACGTGGAGAGACTGGTTGGAATCGTTGCATTCCATATATTCCGCAACAGGATGACGCGACCCATGAGGCCATGACCCATGATTTACCTTCAGGTATCATTCATCATTGCTAAATATACAATTTGTATGTTGTCGACCATTATAGGTAAACCACCATACTGATATTTATGTTCGGTATCTTAAGATGACAATGAGGATAACCCAGATGAGGATTTTGCTCACAATGAAGGAGATGTAACACAATCCAGGAAATTTGTAACTGCAACAGAATAATATTGCTTCAAGCTACAAGTCAGGAGGAAGCTTTTTAACATAGTCTTCTTCGGGGGGGCGCCTTTTCCAACAATGGGCTGTTGACATGTATATTAAGATCGAGACTATGCGGCTTAACTGGTACTCAAAGCCGGAAAATCGGAAGGTCGTCCGCGCTGACATGTACCAGGTAATGTGCTTGTGTTTATTGTAATACATCATAATATAACTATGTGGTGGATGTTCCTGTTGGAATTATGCCCTAGAGGCAATAATAAATATAGTTATTATTATAATTCCTGTATCAAGATAATCGTTTATTATCCATGCTATAATTGTATTGAACGAAGACTTATATACATGTGTGGATACATAGACAAAACATTGTCCCTAGAAAGCCTCTAGTTGGCTAGCCAGTTGATCAAAGATAGTCAGTGTCTTCTGATTATGAACAAGGTGTTGTTGCTTGATAACTGGATCACGTCATCAGAAGAATCGCGTGATGGACTAGACCCAAACTAATAGACGTAGCATGTTGATCGTGTCATTTTATTGCTACTGTTTTCTCTGTGTCAAGTATTTGTTCCTATGACCATGAGATCATATAACTCACTAACACCGGAGGAATACTTTGTGTGTATCAAACGTCACAACGTAACTGGGTGACTATAAAGATGCTCTACAGGTATCTCCGAAGATGTTCGTTGAGTTAGTATGGATCGAGACTGGGATTTGTCACTCCGTGTGACGGAGAGGTATCTCGGGGCCCACTCGGTAATACAACATCACACACAAGCCTTGCAAGCAATGTGACTTAGTGTAAGTTGCGGGATCTTGTATTACGGAACGAGTAAAGAGACTTACCGGTAAACGAGATTGAAATAGGTATACGGATACTGACGATCGAATCTCGGGCAAGTAACATACCGAAGGACAAAGGGAATGACCTACGGGATTATATGAATCCTTGGCACTGAGGTTCAAACGATAAGATCTTCGTAGAATATGTAGGATACAATATGGGCATCCAGGTCCCGCTATTGGATATTGACCGAGGAGTCTCTCGGGTCATGTCTACATAGTTCTCGAACCCGCAGGGTCTGCACACTTAAGGTTCGACGTTGTTTTATGCGTATTTGAGTTATATGGTTGGTTACCGAATGTTGTTCGGAGTCCCGGATGAGATCACAGACGTCAAGAGGGTTTCCGGAATAGTCCGGAAACGAAGATTGATATATAGGATGACCTCATTTGATTACCGGAAGGTTTTCGGAGTTACCGGGAATGTACCGGGAATGACGAATGGGTTCCGGGAGTTCACCGGGGGGGCAACCCACCCCGGGGAAGCCCATAGGCATTGGGGGTGGCGCACCAGCCCTTAGTGGGCTGGTGGGACAGCCCAAAAGAACCCTATGCGCTATAGGAAGAAAAATCAAAGAGAAAAAAAAGAGGAGGTGGGAAAAGGGGGAAGGACTCCTCCTTCCAAACCTAGTTGGACTCGGTTTGGAAGGGGAGAACTCGCCCCCTTGGCTCGGCCGAAGCCCTTAGGGGTCCTTGGATCCCAAGGCAAGGCTCCCCCTCTTCCCCCTATATATACGGAGGTTTTAGGGCTGATTTGACACAACTTTGCCACGGCAGCCCGACCACATATCTCCACGGTTTTACCTCTAGATCGCGTTTCTACGGAGCTCGGGCGGAGCCCTGCTGAGACGAGATCATCACCAACCTCCGGAGCGCCGTCACACTGCCGGAGAACTCTTCTACCTCTCCATCTCTCTTGCTGGATCAAGAAGGCCGAGATCATCGTCGAGCTGTACGTGTGCTGAACGCGGAGGTGGGGTCCGTTCGGCACTAGATCGTGGAACTGATCGCGGGGTGGATCCAGGGACGTGAGGACGTTCCACTACATCAACCACGTTCACTAACGCTTCTGCTGTACAGTCTACAAGGGTACGTAGATCACACATCCCCTCTCGTAGATGGACATCACCATGATAGGTCTTCGTGCGCGTAGGAAATTTTTTGTTTCCCATGCGACGTTCCCCAACAGTGGCATCATGAGCTAGGTTCATGCGTAGATGTCTTCTCGAGTAGAACACAAAAGTTTTTGTGAGCGGTGATGTGCGTTTTGCTGCCCTCCTTAGTCTTTTCTTGATTCCGCGGTATTGTTGGATCGAAGCGGCTTGGACCGACATTACTCGTACGCTTACGAGAGACTGGTTTCATCGCTACAAGTAACTCTGTTGCTCAAAGATGACTGGCGGGTGTCAGTTTCTCCAACTTTAGTTGAATCGGATTTGACCGAGGAGGTCCTTGGATGAGGTTAAATAGCAACTCATATATCTCCGTTGTGGTGTTTGCGTAAGTAAGATGCGATCCTACTAGATACCCATGGTCACCACGTAAAACATGCAACAACAAAATTAGAGGACGTCTAACTTGTTTTTGCAGGGTATGCTTCTGATGTGATATGGCCAACGATGTGATGTGATATATTGGATGTATGAGATGATCATGTTGTAATAGATAATATCGACTTGCACGTCGATGGTACGGCAACCGGCATGAGCCATAGGGTTGTCTTTATAACTAACGTTTGTGCTTGCAGATGCGTTTACTATTTTGCTCGAATGTAGCTTTAGTAGTAATAGCATGAGTAGCACGACAACCCCGATGGCGACACGTTGATGGAGATCATGGTGTGGCGCCGGTGACAAGAAGATCGTGCCGGTGCTTTGGTGATGGAGATCAAGGAGCGCATGATGATGGCCATATCATGTCACTTATGAATTGCATGTGATGTTAATCCTTTATGCACCTTATGTTGCTTAGAACGACGGTAGCATTATGAGGTGATCTCTCACTAAAATTTCAAGACGAAATTGTGTTCTCCCCGACTGTGCACCATTGCTACAGTTCGTCGTTTCGAGACACCACGTGATGATCGGGTGTGATAGACTCAACGTTCACATACAACGGGTGCAAAACAGTTGCGCAAGCGGAACACTCGGGTTAAGCTTGACGAGCCTAGCATGTGCAGACATGGCCTCGGAACACATGAGACCGAAAGGTCGATCATGAATCATATAGATGATATGATTAGCATGGGGATGCTTACCACTGAAACTATGCTCAACTCACGTGATGATCGTACTTGAGCTAGTGTAAGTGGATCATGAACCACTCAAATGACTAGAGAGATGTACTTTTTGAGTGGGAGTTTAGCGAGTAATTTGATTAAGTTAAACTCTAATTATCTTGAACATAGTCTAAGTCCACTTTGAATATATTTGTGTTGTAGATCATGGCTCACGCGACAGTCACCCTGAATTTTAATACGTTCCTAGAGAAAGCTAAGTTGAAAGATGATGGAAGCAACTTTGTAGACTGGGCTCGTAATCTTAAGCTAATCTTACAAGCTGGGAAGAAGGATTATGTCCTTAATGCTGCGCTAGGAGATGAACCACCCGCTACGGCTGATCAGGATGTTAAGAACGCTTGGTTAGCACGTAAGGAGGACTACTCGGTAGTTCAATGTGCAGTCTTGTATGGCTTAGAACCGGGACTTCAACGTCGCTTTGAGCGTCATGGAGCATTTGAGATGTTCCAGGAGTTGAAGTTTATCTTTCAGAAGAACGCTCGGATCGATAGGTATGAGACCTCCGATAAATTCTATGCTTGCAAGATGGAGGAGAACTCGTCTGTCAGTGAACATGTGCTCAAAATGTCTGGGTACTCAAACCGTCTAGCTGAGCTAGGGATTGAACTCCCGCAAGAAGCTATCACTGACAGAATCCTTCAATCACTGCCGCCAAGCTATAAAGGCTTTGTGTTGAACTACAACATGCAAGGGATGAACAAGTCTCCCGGCGAGTTGTTTGCGATGCTAAAAGTCGCAGAGTCTGAACTCCGTAAAGAGCATCAAGTGTTGATGGTGAATAAGACCACTAGTTTCAAGAGAAACGGCAAAGGCAAGAAGGGTAATTCAAAGAAGAGCGGCAAGCCTGTTGCCATTCCGACAAAGAAACCCAAAGCTGGACCTAAGCCTGAAACAGAGTGTTACTATTGCAAGGGTATGGGTCACTGGAAGCGCAATTGCCCCAAGTATCTAGCTGATAAGAAGGCGGCCAAAGAAAAATCAGGTATATTTGATATACATGTTATTGATGTGTACTTAACCGGCTCTCGTAGTAGTGCGTGGGTATTCGATACCGGTTCTGTTGCTCATATTTGCAACTCGAAATAGGAACTGCGGAATAGGCGAAGGCCGGCGAAAGATGAAGTGACGATGCGCGTAGGAAATGGTTCCAAGGTTGATGCAATCGCCGTCGGCACAGTTTCACTTCAGTTACCATCAGGATTAGTTATGAACCTGAATCATTGTTATTTAGTGCCTGCGTTGAGCATGAACATTATATCTGGATCTTGTTTATTGCGAGACGGTTACTCTTTTAAGTCAGAGAATAATGGTTGTTCTATTTCTATGAGTAACATCTTTTATGGTCATACACCCAATGTGAGAGGATTGTTCATATTGAATCTTGATAGTGATACACACATACATAACACTGAGACCAAAAGAGTTAGAGTTAACAATGATAGCGCCATATTTTTGTGGCACTGCCGCTTAGGTCATATTGGTGTAAAGCGCATGAAGAAACTCCATGCCGATGGAATTTTGGAGTCACTTGACTTTGATTCACTTGACACGTGCGAACCATGCCTCATGGGCAAGATGACTAAATCTCCGTTCTCCGGAACAATGGAGCGTGCAAGAGGCACGCGGCAGATATCGTTATTTTCTCACCTTCACTGACGATTTGAGTAGATATGGTTATGTCTACTTAATGAAGCATAAGTCTGAAACTTTTGAAAAGTTCAAGCAATTTCAGAGTGAAGTTGAAAATCATCGCAACAAGAAGATCAAGTTCCTACGGTCTGATCGTGGGGGTGAATATCTGAGTTTCGAGTTTGGTGCTCACTTAAGACAATGTGGAATTGTTTCACAGTTGACACCGCCTGGAACACCACAGCGTAATGGTGTCCGAACGTCGTAATCGTACTTTATTAGAGATGGTGCGATCTATGATGTCTCTTCCTGATTTTCCATTATCATTTTGGGGTTCTGCATTAGAAACAGCTGCATTCACTTTAAATAGGGCACCATCAAAATCCGTTGAGACGACACCATACGAACTGTGGTATGGCAAAAGGCCAAAGTTGTCGTTTCTTAAAGTTTGGGGATGTGATGCTTATGTCAAAAAGCTTCAGCCTGAAAAGCTGGAACCCAAAGCGGAAAAGTGCATCTTCATAGGTTACCCAAAAGAGACAGTTGGGTACACCTTCTATCTCAAATCCGAGGGCAAAGTGTTTGTTGCTAAAAACAGAGCTTTTCTCGAGAAGGAGTTTCTCTCGAGAGAATTGAGTGGGAGGAAGATAGAACTTGACGAGGTTGTCGAACCTCTCATCCCTCTGGATGGTGGCGCAGGGCAAGGGGAAACCTCTGTCGTTGCGACGCCGGTTGAGGAGGAAGTTAATGATGATGATCATGAAACTCTGGTTCAAATTTCTGTCGAACCACGCAGGTCAACGAGACCACGTGCTGCTCCAGAGTGGTACGGTAATCCCGTCTTATCAATCATGTTGTTGGACAACAATGAACCTGCAAATTATGAAGAAGCAATGGTGGGCGCAGATTCCAACAAATGTCTAGAAGCCATGAAGTCCGAGATAGGATCCATGTATGAGAACGAAGTGTGGACTTTGGAAGTACTGCCTGAGGGCCGCAAGGCTATTGAGAACAAATGGATCTTTAAGAGGAAGACGGACACTGACGGCAATGTGACCGTTTATAAAGCTCGACTTGTGGCAAAGGGTTTTTCACAAGTTCAAGGAGTTGACTACGATGAGACATTCTCACCCGTAGCGATGCTTAAGTCCGTCAGAATCATGTTAGCAATAGCTGCATTTTTCGATTATGAAATCTGGCAGATGGATGTCAAAACGGCGTTCCTTAACGGTTTCCTTCAGGAAGAGTTGTATATGACGCAACCCGAAGGTTTTGTCGATCCTAAGAATGCTAACAAGGTGTGCAAGCTCCAGCGATCCATTTATGGACTGGTGCAAGCATCTCGGAGTTGGAACAAACGCTTTGATGAGGTGATCAAAGCATTTGGGTTTATACAAGTGGTTGGAGAATCTTGTATTTACAAAAAAGTGAGTGGGAGCTCTGTGGCGTTTCTAATATTATATGTGGATGACATATTGCTGATTGGAAACAACGTAGAGTTTTTGGAGAGCATAAAGGATTACTTGAATAAAAGTTTCTCTATGAAGGACCTAGGAGAAGCTGCTTACATTCTAGGCATTAAGATCTACAGGGATAGATCAAAACGCCTGATAGGACTTTCACAAAGCACATACCTTGATAAAGTTTTGAAGAGGTTCAAAATGGAACAGTCCAAGAAAGGGTTCTTGCCAGTTTTACAAGGTACGAGATTGAGTAAGACTCAGTGCCCAGCAACTGATGAGGATAGAGAGCATATGCGCACCGTCCCCTATGCTTCAGCCATAGGTTCTATCATGTATGCAATGTTGTGCACTAGACCGGACGTTAGCCTGGCCATAAGTATGGCAGGTAGGTTCCAGAGTAATCCAGGAGTGGATCACTGGACGGCGGTCAAGAATATCCTGAAGTACCTGAAAAGGACTAAGGAGATGTTTCTCGTGTATGGAGGTGACGAAGAGCTCACCGTAAAAGGTTACGTCGATGCAACCTTTGACACAGATCCGGACGACTCTAAGTCGCAAACCGGATACGTATTTATTATTAATGGGGGTGCGGTAAGCTGGTGCAGTTCCAAGCAAAGCGTCGTAGCAGATTCTACATGTGAAGCGGAGTACATGGCTGCCTCGGAGGCGGCTAAGGAGGGTGTCTGGATGAAGCAGTTCATGACGGATCTTGGAGTGGTGCCAAGCGCACTGAATCCAATAACCTTGTTCTGTGAGAACACGGGTGCCATTGCCCTAGCAAAGGAACCACGGTTTCACAAGAAGTCCAGACACATCAAACGACGCTTCAACCTCATCCGCGACTACGTCGAAGGGGAGGACGTAAATATATGCAAAGTGCACACGGATCTGAATGTAGCAGACACGCTGACTAAACCTCTTCCACGGGCAAAGCATGATCAACACCAGAACTGTATGGGTGTTAGATTTATTACAATGTAATTCGCATGACGATGTGAGGGCTAGATTATTGACTCTAGTGCAAGTGGGAGACTGTTGGAATTATGCCCTAGAGGCAATAATAAATATAGTTATTATTATAATTCATGTATCAATATAATCGTTTATTATCCATGCTATAATTGTATTGAATGAAGACTTATATACATGTGTGGATACATAGACAAAACACTGTCCCTAGCAAGCCTCTAGTTGGCTAGCCAGTTGATCAAAGATAGTCAGTGTCTTCTGATTATGAACAAGGTGTTTTAGCTTGATAACTGGATCACGTCATTAGGAGAATCACGTGATGGACTAGACCCAAACTAATAGACGTAGCATGTTGATCGTGTCATTTTATTGCTACTGTTTTCTGCATGTCAAGTATTTGTTCCTATGACCATGAGATCATATAACTCACTAACACCGGAGGAATACTTTGTGTGTATCAAACGTCGCAACGTAACTGGGTGACTATAAAGATGCTCTACAGGTATCTCCGAAGGTGTTCGTTGAGTTAGTATGGATCGAGACTGGGATTTGTCACTCCGTGTGACGGAGAGGTACCTCGGGGCCCACTCGGTAATACAAGATCACACACAAGCCTTGCAAGCAATGTGACTTAGTGTAAGTTGCGGGATCTTGTATTACAGAACGAGTAAAGAGACTTACCGGTAAACGAGATTGAAATAGGTATACGGATACTGACGATCGAATCTCGGGCAAGTAACATACCGAAGGACAAAGGGAATGACATACGGGATTATATGAATCCTTGGCACTGAGGTTCAAACGATAAGATCTTCGTAGAATATGTAGGATACAATATGGGCATCCAGGTCCCGCTATTGGATATTGACCGAGGAGTCTCTCGGGTCATGTCTACATAGTTCTCGAACCCGCAGGGTCTGCACACTTAAGGTTCGACGTTGTTTTATGCGTATTTGAGTTATATGGTTGGTTACCGAATGTTGTTCGGAGTCCCGGATGAGATCACGGACGCCAAGAGGGTTTCCGGAATAGTCCAAAAACGAAGATTGATATATAGGATGACCTCATTTGATTACCGGAAGGTTTTCGGAGTTACCGGGAATGTACCGGGAATGACGAATGGGTTCCGGGAGTTCACCGGGGGGGCAACCCACCCTGGGGAAGCCCATTGGCATTGGGGGTGGCGCACCGGCCCTTAGTGGGCTGGTGGGACAGCCCAAAAGAACCCTATGCGCCATAGGAAGAAAAATCAAAGAGAAAAAAAAGAGGAGGTGGGAAAAGGGGGAAGGACTCCTCCTTCCAAACCTAGTTGGACTCGGTTTGGAAGGGGAGAACTCCCCCCCTTGGCTCGGCCGAAGCCCTTAGGGGTCCTTGGACCCCAAGGCAAGGCTCCCCCTCTTCCCCCTATATATACGGAGGTTTTAGGGCTGATTTGACACAACTTTGCCACGGCAGCCCGACCACATATCTCCACGGTTTTACCTCTAGATCGCGTTTCTACGGAGCTCGGGCGGAGCCCTGCTGAGACGAGATCATCACCAACCTCCGGAGCGCCGTCACACTGCCGGAGAACTCTTCTACCTCTCCGTCTCTCTTGCTGGATCAAGAAGGCCGAGATCATCGTCGAGCTGTACGTGTGTTGAACGCGGAGGTGCCGTCCGTTCGGCACTAGATCGTGGGACTGATCGCGGGACGGTTCGCGGGCCGGATCGAGGGACGTGAGGACGTTCCACTACATCAACCGCGTTCACCAACGCTTCTGCTGTATGGTCTACAAGGGTACGTAGATCACACATCCCCTCTCGTAGATGGACATCACCATGATCGGTCTTCGTGCGCGTAGGAAATTTGTTGTTTCCCATGCGACGTTCCCCAACAGTTCCATGCTTTGAGTATAACCTGGTATGCTATTACAGGGTCTTGTTGACACCGTCATTGCCGGTGAGTCAGGCGGTGATCGAATTGGCAAAAGAATCGTGCTTCCACGGACATTTCCTGGTGGTGATCGTGACATGCAGGGGAGGTTCTTGGATGCTATGGCAATAGTGCAGCGGTCGGGTAAACCCGATTATTTTATCACGATGACTTGCAGTCCATATTGGGAGGAGATAACCGAGGAACTGTTGCCTGGACAAATGTCGCAGGACCGCCCAGACCTGGTTGCAAGAGTATACAATGCTAAACAGCGAGATATGATGCACTTACTAACTAAGGGGAAGCATTTCGAAGAAGTCGCAGCCTATGTACATGTCACCGAGTTTCAAAAGCGAGGTATCCCGCATGACCATGTACTTCTAATCATGAAAGCAAAAAAGCAAGTTAGCGACTCCAGATGACTATGATCGGGTGATATGTGCAGAGATACCTGACAAACATAAACACCCCATTCTACATGATCTAGTCGTCAAACACATGTTGCACGGACCATGTGGTGAGTTGAAAAAAAGTTGCCTATGCATGATTGATGGACAATGTCGGTTCCATTACCCTCGAGATTTTTGCGATGCCACACAACAAGGGAAAGACTCATATCCCATCTACAGGAGGAGGGACGATGGGCAGCGAATTAGGATCCGAGGAGCAGATTTGGACAATAGGTGGGTGGTCCCTTACAACCCTTCTCTGCTTATGCGATACAACTGCCACATTACTTTAGAAGCATGCTCCAGCATCAAGGCAGTCAAGTACTTGTTCAAGTACATCTGTAAAGGGTATGATCGTACATCCTTTGCATGCGAGCAAGATATCATCAATGATGGTGGAATCATCAATGAAATCCGGCAATATAGGGATGCACGCTATGTATCTCCTCCAGAGGCTATATACAGGATTTTTCGTTTTAAACTGTTTGGTGTCAGTCCGTCTGTGCTACAACTCTAGCTTCATTTGCCAAATATGCATACAGTTGCATTTAAAGCTTGTGAAAATCTGGAAGATGTTGTAGCACGACCGTCTTCTTCCAAGTCCATGCTTACAGAATACTTGGAGATGAACCGGAAGTTTCCAGTAGCACGAAACTTATTGTACAGAGAGTTTCCAGAACATTACAGATGGATACCTGGAAAAAAAAAGTGGCAGAATAGAAAAACTAAGAGATTACAGATTGGAAGACTTGTGTATGCACACCCTGCTGAAGGAGAAAGATACTACTTGCGTGTGCTCCTAAGTCATGTCCGAGGTGCCACTTCATTCGATGCTATAAAAACTGTAAATGGCAATCCATTCAGTTCCTTCAGGGAGGCATGTGAGCACTTAGGCCTGATTGAGCACGATAGAACTCTCGATGATTGCATGACGGAGGCAGCCACATTTCAGATGCCTTCTGCACTGAGATGGTTATTTGCGACTATACTGGTGTTTTGTGAGGTAACAGAAATCCGACAACTATGGGACAAACATCTAGCATCGATGTCTGAGGATTACCGTCGTAATCAATCCAATGATGCAGCAATTGAGAAGATGGTCCTCAGAGATATTAGGGAAATGTTGCAATCAATGGGGAAGGTATTGCAGGCTATGGACTTCCGGATTTGCTTGACACTGATGGTTCTGATGACGGTGAGTACAAAGAGGTAACAGAGGAGAGGGAAATCAGCGTGGACAAAGAACACCTAGATTTATTTAGCAGTTTGAACAATGAGCAACTTGCTGGTTACAATGACATAATGGATCATGTGATGAAACAAAAAAGGCAGATATTCTTTGTTGACGGTCCAGGAGGCACTGGCAAGATATACTTATACAAGGCATTGCTTGCGAAGGTGCGTTCAATGGGCCAGATAGCGATCGCAACTGCTACATCAGGGATAGCGGCGTCAATAATGCCCGGAGGACGGACTGCGCACTCCAGGTTCAAAATTCCAATCAAGCTCACTGACAACAGCATGTGTAGTTTCACTAAGCAGAGTGGTACAGCGGAGTTGCTTAAACAGGCGTCATTGATTATTTGGGACGAGGTTGCTATGACAAAACGTCAAGCAGTTGAGACGCTTGATAGATCGCTTCAGGATATAATGGGATGTCCTTTGCCATTTGGGGGATAGGTTGTAGTCTTTGGTGGGGATTTCAGGCAGGTCCTTCCTGTTGTGACACGTGGGACAAGAGCACAAATCACAGATGCTACACTTCTAAGATCCTACCTGTGGGACAAGATCCGCAAGATACGCCTCACGCGCAATATGCGGGCACAGGCTGATCCTTGGTTCTCCGAATACCTCCTGAGGATCGGCAATGGTACAGAAGAGACAATTGGTGACGACTATGTGCGTCTCCCTAACGATATTGTGATTGCCTATACCGAGGATGAGAAAGCTATGAACAAGCTCATCGAAGATGTCTTCCCATCGTTGCATGCCAATGCTAAATCGAGAGAGTACATGAGCACATGTGCTATTCTTTCGACCAAGAACGATCATGTCGATGACCTAAATGACAAGATGATCTCAAGGTTTCCAGGCGAAGAAAATCTATGCCATAGTTTCGACTCAATCGAGGATGACATGCAGAATAATTACACGGTTGATTTTCTAAACTCGATCACACCAAATGGCTTGCCCCCGCATGTATTGAGATTAAAGGTCAATTGTCTGGTCATTCTGCTACGGAACCTCGACCCATATAATGGCCTATGCAATGGAACACGGCTTATGATTAAAGCCTTCCAGGATAATGCAATCGACGCAGAGATTGTTGGTGGTCAGCATGCTGGAAAGAGGGTGTTCATACCTAGGATCCCTATGTCGCCCTTGGAGGACATCTCACTTCCTTTCAAACTAAAAAGAAAACAGTTCCCCATCCGCCTGAGTTTTGCAATGACAATTAACAAGGCGCGGGGTCAAACGATCCCGAACGTCGGTATTTACCTTCCCGAGCCAGTATTCGCACATGGTCAGCTATATGTTGCATTGTCAAGGGGGGTGTCGAGGGAGACGACACAGATTTTGGCCAAGCCAAACAAGGAGGTCGATAAATATGGGAAAAGCACCAAGAACATTGTCTATAGAGATGTTTTGAGAGATGAGGGAGGTGCGTTATTCCATTATTTATTTGCACACGTGAATATGTTAATTTATCTGAAACTACTCCTGCATTTAACGTTAATTGTTTTTCATTTACGGGCTTAACTAATGAGAAGAAGTAGCGGATGAGGGGGTAACACAGGAGTATCTTCTTCCATCCAGCAAAAGGTAAGAGCCTTTCTCTGCTTCTGCATGTGATCACCCTTTGATATAAATGTATGCTACTGTGTTCTTGTGCTACTGTTTTGAACTCTTGTGCAACTTTTTGTGCTAAATGAGCTAAGGGTATGCTAATATGTTCTCCTGCTAATGTGGTTTTTTCATGGACGGACATGTGTTTAAAAACCTTGCTGAAAACTTTAAACTTTTGACCAGTGAATTTGATTTTAGCAGTATGCTCTGAAAACTTTAAAAAAACCTTGCTGCCAAACAGATTGGTTCAACGAGTATATTATGATCCTAAATGTTAAAAAAAACTGCTGCCAAATATTTTGGTTCAACAAGTATATTATGAGCCTAAATATTTAAAAATAACGCAGTACGCTCTGAAAACTTAAAAAGAACTTGCTGGCAAATGTATGGTTAATGTTTTTTAGATAATATGAGCTAAATGCTAAATGTTAAAAAAAAATCTGATGCCAAACATATAATACAATTTGTTTCTCATTTGATTGGCAAGTAACTGGATGTTTGAATGGAAAAACTGGAATGAGTTGTTCATGGGAAGCATATGTGCTACACGTAGGTTGAGTAGTTGACAGAGATGCATTCTGTATTCTTTTTAGTGCATACACTTCCGTCTTTTAGACTTGTACCTAACTAACAAGAAAGATAAACATAGCCGTAGCAACGACTGGGTTGATCTTTGTCTTGGCCTGTTAACGGTGTAGTGGCAGCTAAATAATGGTGCCTACCTTTTTGAAAGTGTAGTGGGTTTACCTCTTTCTCTTCTTTTACAACATCTTTGAAATAAATGAAATGTTTAGTTTGCCTAGAATCTGTTTAATTTCTGTCGTGCAGGCTGATGTGTTACTTTCATGATATTTCCTGTCTTTTGATCATGAAATTATGCAATAAATGAATCAAGGCAGAATGATTAGTTCGAGATGCTAAACAAGAGCAAAATAGTTACTTATCACCAACATTTGTGACATTAGCTAATGCTATGAATCTCACTGCTATTGTCGGGGTTCTAATATTTTTCTGTAATGATGTCCAGTCTTGCAAATATCAGATTAATGTTGAATTTGAAAATGTCAGATATTTTTAATGCAAGGAGTACTGGATATAGATTCGGGAACGTTATCCAATCATCTCATGTGCTTGCATTTATATTTTGCAAAGGTGCTCCCTCCGTCCCAAAATACTGGAAGAGGCACACGACACATTGAGTGTCGAGGTGCATATTAAGCGAGAAAGAGGAGAAAGAAACAACACATCACATGAAGACGGGGCACACAAAGTTAATATGTTGTGGTCTTAATAAGATGATGTATCTATCATAATTATTGTCTTTTGCTATTTACTCGCTCATTATCTATATTTGGGCCATCACATTTTCCTGCTGTGATGATCAAGCGATTGCGCTCGTTTTACTGTAATGATTTCGGCTTCAATTTTGGGCCATCATATTTTCCTGTTATGATGATCAGGCTCCAATTTGGGTATGATGTATCTATCATAGTTAGTGGCTTTTGCTATTTTCGTGTAGTGTATTGTTTCAGGACCTACTTGTGGTAGTACTACCATTAGTTGATGTGAAATACTCCAATCTTGTTACCTACTTGTGGTAGTACTACCATTAGTTGATGTGAAATACTCCAATCTTGTTATCTACAGTGGCAAGAATTTTGGGTACTAACATTAATTTTCCTCTAAAAAGAACCACTTATGGAGCGATGGCTACACTGGGATTTCTACAGTGGCAAGAAGTTTAGTTTCATTTCTTTCCATTAAATAACTATTAAAGATACACCAGTTCACAAGTTCTTTCTTTTCTTTCACCTCAAAATCTTTGTTGCATTATCCACACAAGGGGCATCTCTCAAGCATAGCTTACGAAGTACATTTAATCTGCATACAACAGTGTCCTAAAAGGTACTCCTAAAGCTACACGCCACCTTTTAAAATGGATATAATAAGAGCATCCTCTCCAGTTCTCACTCCTTTGGCATCCACGCGTGCACGAAGCAAAGATGCCACAACAAACTTGAAGAGTGAATAGGAATCCTTTTCCAGTTTACCTGACAAATTCATTCTTGTGCTGAAGTGTACTGAGTTCAACTCATAAGAAGAAACATAAATGAATTGCCGCAGTTGCGAGAAAACTTGGCTATCATTCCTATCTACTCTTCGATGCAAATCTTGTAGGATTGAAGCGTGAGAAAATCTCTCTTCAAGCCTGCAAGGCTCTGAACTGCCAGGTACATTTGAGAAATCTACAGAAAATGCAGTACAAAATGACAAAAGTGAGCACATGAAAGCAAGCCTGGCTATAGTAGTAAAGCTTTCATGAACCATGTCCCCATGGGATGCAGCAAGCAGATCATAACTCTTGCCTAGGTCAATCAGTCTTAAAGAACAATTAGTCAAAGCTACAAGGACTTGGTTGTTCTCTATGGCTACACTTGAAGATTCATGATGGGGTATGTCTTTGGGAGGAGAAGAATGTGCATTAAGGATGCCAAGAACATCAGTTAAGATCTTAAGAAAAGACGCTCTAAGACTAATGAACCACCTCTGGAAGAAGAATTCGCGGTCTGAGGAGGCATTAGATGAGAGGACATCATTTGGTAATGTGTGCTGACCTGTACCAGGTAATGTGCTTTGATAAGAGCGAAGATCAGCCCTTAGTTCTTGAGCTCCCCTCAAATCTATTACTGCCAGATCTGGTCGATTCAATGAAAGATGGAGATTGCCCTTAAAGAACATAAGCAAACAGTAAGCCTACTGCCTGGATAACAAAGAATGAAAAATAGAATCCAACCAAATACGAATTTTGAAGTAACTAAGCCAACAACCGCAACAGGCTTGTTGTAAACCCACCAACCATGCTTGTATACTTCATTGCAATACATTTCCATAATATGACAATGCAAGTAGACACTGGTACAAAAAAACAATTATGTTGTATGGCCAATAACATTTTGTGGTATTACCTTCATAATATAGCCGGTTATATGCATATCATCAACTCGGAGGCTCTGCAAAATGTAAAGCAATGCAAGGAACATTACATGGATGATCCGCTTCCAAAAAGCATATCTATAAAAGGTACAGATTTCTTTGATCCCAAATTTGCTTAAGTATAAGGGGACCTGGAGGGAGTTGACGGCGCCGAGGTGCGGGGTGGCGATCTCCTTGCGGTTGGAGAGCGCGAGCGAGGCGGCACGACCGGGCGAGGGCTTGGAAGCGCCGCGCGGGCAGCTCCCCGCGTTCCCTTCTCCTCACCTTCTCCCACCAGATCCACTCGGGGCGCACCGCGGTGTATGCACTCTGCCGCCTCTCCCTCCGCGGCCTGTGGGCGGCGCGAGCCCCAGGGGCCGCCGGAGAAGCGCGCCCGCGGCCCTCTGCGCCATGAGCTTCGGTGGCCTCGAGAGAGGAGCGCGTACGGTAGGGGAGCGGCGGCGACGAACAGGAAGGAGTTGCCGGGCCGACTGGGCCGAGAGGTCAACCACCACGAGCTCGCGGCGGCCGTTGGCGGCGAACAGGAAGGAGCTACCGGAGGCACCGAGGAAGTAGAGGACCTCTCCCGGGGGCACGGCGGGGGAGATGATGTCCGAGACGGCGATGCAGAACCAGCGGGCCCGTGGAAGCCCCGTAGCGCAGCGCCGCGGGGCGGGAGCTTCTTGAACACAAGGAGCCACGCGGCGGCCGGGACGGGGCCGGACGAGACGGAGGACAGGTGGTAGAAGCGGCGGAAGTCTGGGGAGGAGATGAGGTGGGACAGGGGATGGGCAACGGAGCGGACGCGGAGCAGCTCCGGGAGCGCGAGGCGGATGAGGATCTCTGATGGGAGGAGCAGCAGGGTTTCGCGCGGAGCACACCGGAGTCGCCGCAGTGCAGAGGAGAGGATAAGGTTCGGGTGGGAAGAGGGCCGTGGTCGCAGTGCACTCAGAGGAAAGGATAGGATCGGGTGGGGAGAGGGGGAGTGGGTGAGATTGTGTTTTTTTTATATAACGAGGTGGGTGAGATTGTGAGTTTTTTTTAGAGAATTGTGAGGTTATTTTTTATAACGAGAGTGGGTGGGGTCTTTTTTTTTATAACAGGAGTATGTTCTTATTTTTCTTTTTTACCTTTTCTGTGTCTACCATGTTTATTTGTACATTATGGAATATTTGATTCTATTTTGACTACTTCCTCCATTCCTAATTATAAATCTTTTTAAATTTTCGAATATAAATCACATATGGATCAAAATGTCTATATGCATCTGTATGTACTGCATAAAAGATATATGTTTAGGCACGGAGGGAGTATACAGACAATAAGTATCCCATATGTTCTTTACGGAGAAATTCACCACGTTGATTGCCTTGGATGTGTGATTTTTGCTAATTATGAGCAGGGAATTTTCGATGTACGGTTATTCGTGCGTTGCACATGCATGCTTACTAGTAAATGAAAAAAACAAACAAAATCTACATCCATTTAGGATGAAGCGTTGGAGTTGGCCGTGGTTGTGTCCATAAGAGCATCATACCGTCCATAAGAGCATCATACCCAGTAAAAATTGATCCTTCAAAAAATATAAGAGACACCGTAAGTCGCTTTTACAGTCCGAATTGTCTCACTGATCTCGTAAATTAAATTGTATTCGGCTATAGCCTATTTTTTCCCCTTTCTCCTCCCGTTTCGACGAGTCCGTCTCCGGCCACAACATGCCTCGACCTGGTGCCCCGGCGTCGCCCACCTCGTCCCCGCCTCGTCCTGGCGCCATCCGTTTCGACCATGCATGCAGTGAAGGAGTCCCGCGTTGCCGTCCTCGATTGAGCCCGGCACTGCTCGTTCCCGATTGAGTCCGACACTGCCTACAGTCGCACGCACGTTCCCCGTCGTGGTCCCGCGAGCTTCCCCACACATGCCCAACTCTTCTCTGGTGCCGCTTCGTCCTGATTCAGGCCGTCGATGGCCTGCTTCATCCTGCCCGTGGACGGCCTCGCCTCGACAGTGAAGGTCGAGTTGGCCGCAGTTCTTCGTGCGGCGACTTCTTCCAACATGCGATGACGTATTCCGATGAGTTGCAGGTAGATATCGGTCAGTTCCGCGGCGGAGCGTTTGCTCCGACGAGGTTTAATCAGTTTACGGATTGAACTGTATACTGCCTCCAAAACTTTACCGTGTCCTTTATTAAAAAAATTAAGGATCAAGGCGTATTTTTTCATCGAAACTGTAAACGGCGTCGTTTTTTCTTATGGATTTGACACTATACGGGTATGCTAGATGCTCTAATCGAAGCCCGTATGCGTAATCTGTAACGAGAAGGCGCCTACGAGCGGCATGGAGCGCATGTGCATGTGTCGAACGGACATGGAGCAAGAGCAGGCGAGCAACGCCAGCGGCACACGTGACGCGATCCGCGCCCGGGCGCTGGGATCTGCCAGATGCGCGCGCGCCACCGCATGCGAGGTGTCATCATGTCGCCGCTCCGCTCTATCCACCACCACCTCGACCGCACGCCGAGACAGACAAGGCGGGTATACGCCGCCCCCCTATCTATGACCGCCAGGCCAGGGACACCCACCCCCGCACCGCCGGCCTCCGCTCCGCGGGACCCGCGCGTCAGCCGCGAGAAGCCCCGCCCGTCTCTGCTCCACGGGGACCGCAGCGCAGGCCGTTGGTTGCATCTATCTAACCACCGTGGGCGGGGGCGGGGGCGGGGGCCAACGACCTTTGCTTCCCCTCGCCGCATGTTCCCCCCTCACGTCATCGCCCTCGACCGCGCGTCGCCATCGTCGTCCCTCTACCTCGAGCTCTCGGCGACTCCTCGGAGCCGATGAGAGGCGCCGGGATCGCGGCGGGCCGTGACGATTCCGGTGCTGGAGCAAGAATTCGCGGGGAGAACTCCGGCCCCGGGGGCTGCTCTCACATGGACGGGCTGCCCGGGGAGCTCTGCTTCAAGATCTTCCACCTCCTCGATCACCAGGCCCTCGCCGCCGCTCCCCAAGGTTCGCTCGCTCGCTCGCTCGCCGCCTTCGATCAAAAACTCCACGGTTACTTCTGATGTCGGCATCCTATTATCAGCTACTCTACTTCTTATGTCGACGACATGCTATCATCAGCTGCTCTACCCAGGGCCAGGGGCATTTCCTCTTCTTCTGTACAAGCATAATTCACAACTTGTGGCGGCCTGAACTGAATTGTTAGTGAAATGCATAGTCTGCAGGAAGTGGAGCGCGTTGTCCTGCGACGACGAGCTGTGGCGCAAGCTGTTCGAGGACAGGTGGGGAGCCGACGCCACGGCCTTCTACGCGCCGGAGCCGGAGGGCTCCAAGCCCTGGAAGGACGTCTTCGTCGTGCAGGACCGATGCGACCGATACGGCCTGTAAGTCCCTTGTTAACACGGACTTCAGAGTTCAGCATATCATACGTGAGTGAGTTTCACAGGCAGTTGTGTTCGTCTTCCAGGGGCGTCAGGATCATCAGGGAAGGAAACGACTACTACCTCATCTACCAAGGCGAGATCCAGAGCTACCTGGGCACCAGCTGCGACGCCAAGGACGCGCAGCCGCAGGGCGCTCAAGCCGACAAGAGGCAGATATCTGACCGGATCCTCTTCTTCCTGGGAGACCTGGAGACTGCTTATGCGGACGCCAAGCGTGTCGAGGCGTGACCTCGTCCTTCAGAACCAAAGCTGTTGGAAAATGTCTGTAAAATCCTTGTCCCTGTTTTGCATAGCTCGTGCATAAGGTCGTATCTAGTCTACGTACAGACAAGCCATAGTGTTTCACCGTCGTATTCTTCGTCTGGACGTTACACTTCAGATGTTCACCTTTTACTAATCTTCTTGCAGTTCCCAAACTGCAGATAATGGACGATACGAGTTATTCAGTCACTTATGCTTGTAATAGCAGTAATGAAAACAATGGCGAAGGGCAACAAACTAATGAGTTTCATCGTCTTTTCTTTAATCAAAAGATATAACTCTACTTGTTCGTTCAGCCGTCTTCTCTTTAATCAAAAGATATAACTCTACTTGTTCGTTCAGCCTCGTACGGATAAGATAACCAATCTCTGCTATCAGGTGGATGTTTTACGCCAAGGAGCATACATAGTCAAATGCCGACATGTCAATGGTAAATTCGCTGCACTGAAACTCAATCATAACACGGTGAGACTGTTTTACTGCTTGTTGCTTCGGTTGAATTAGCATTTGAGGGCAGCTCTGGCCATTTCCAAGGCTCCCTCGTAGGTCTTGTTCCCACCAATGAATCCACTCATATGGATGAACACACAGCCAGGGATGCCGGTTTCCTTGGACAGTTCATCATCTCTCATGCCCCTCCACTTCTCTGGGAGAGCCTTTCGGCTCTCGAATCTGTCGGGTGCAACAGAGACGGCTTGCACTCGCCAGCCTTTGCTCCTCTCATCCTGCAGTTATGCGGACCAAGTCAAACATATGTATGAAAATCTGGTGAAACAAGAAGCATGCTAGGAAGAAACAGGTTGCAACAACAAAAATGCTAGGAAGAAACAAGTTGCAGCAACAAAAACAAAAAAACAGGCGAAGAAAGTTGATCGCACTGCTGGCTGCAAAACTGCCAGCATTACTATTACTTTAAAGCATTACACCACTTCTTCCCAAGATTAGCATTTTGGTGGTTACTATGCACAAGTGTATGCACACTATCCAAAGAGAACTAGAAGTAGTCAATGAAATTCATATTGGATGACCTGGAAGGGGCCACATTTCTTACCTCATACAGCACATACTTGGTCAGGGGATCAGTCTTCAGCTCCTGCTCTAGCTCAAATAGATGAAGTTTCCACTGCCATAATGGACAAGCGTTGAGGTTACATGCGCTGGTGATTTTAGTATTATCACACTTCAATATGTCAGGCAGTTAATAATTAAACAAAGCACTTGCTGAAAAAGGTTCAAAGAAGAAGAAACATAAAACTAGTAATGCAACCGGCAAGAAAGCAGCAAACATCCAGGGCCGGTACTAAGAAGCATAGGCTAAAGTTCTTATTGCCTAACAATTTTCAAAACTTCTACAGGACGTTAAAAACATGGTTTCAGATGGAAAACGCAAAAATATTGAGCACACTAAAGACTGACATAACCAGAATAGGTACAACATTCAATCATTTATGGCTTCCATGTGCAACAAAGAGCAACAGAACAAAAACACAGTTGTGCATAGGACAAATGTGTACACGGTTCCAAAACTACCAAGATCTTACCGGGCAGAATCTATCTAAAACCATGATTTCTCCACTTGGATCAACATTTCCTCTTGACAGCAAACACTCCATGACAATAGATCTTGCAGGTAGCCACGACTTAACATGAAAGCGGACACTCTGGCAATGAAAGCGGAAATATAGTCATACAAACAGGAGATGTTCTGCTTAGGGACTAATGGAATTTGGGACTGCCCCATTTGTTAAAAAAGCAAAAGATATAACAAACATAATTTAGTAAGTCCTTAAGCAGTGCATGAACAAAACACATCAACTGACTAAACAGGCATAAGTTATACCTCCATAAACTCACTTCCGGCAAGAGCCATTGCCTGTTGAAACGCGGCATTTTCCTTCTCAGGTGATTGATCTGGATCAGTCCAATCTGGATTAAGGCGCCCAACACGTGAAGACAAGTGTGTATTGTTCACATACTTGGGGGTTTGCTCCGTGTCATATTGATTGATTCCATTATCGATTGCATCAAGTGCCTGTTACATAAAAGATATTGCTTCTTTGGCAGATCATATTGTATTGGGTAATTAAGACAAACATTAGACAAACAAACACACGAATAAAATAAGGAAGGACAATGGGATGTGTCTCAGAAAATTGATGTCCATTTATGTACTGAGGTTCTCTACACTTTATTAACTTGCAAACCTTTGAGCGCAAGTATAGAACTTGCCAACTGATTGATGATGTAGGCTTATATTACCTCTTTTCTGCCTAGAAGAAACGCCTCTGAACCACACAGCCTGGCTACAAGCAGCCGTCTGCGACCGTGTTTAGCCAACATACAGTGCATCTTTCCAACTAACCCCGATAAAGCCAAATCACATCTATATGTTAAAGCTAACTACAGACCCTTAACACAGGAAACAGTTCAGGAAAAGGTGTAGATTCTGGAACTCCCTCCCTCAGTACCCCTATGTTTACGCAGCCTTAAGCTCATAAATTACTTTAAAAAAAACTAATCTAATGAATTTCACAGCTGGTACTGCCGATTCCTAGTCAACAGTCATGCTCCTATCCTTAAATCAAAGTTTCCATATTAAAAAGTACACATATAAATTTCACAGATGATTATGAGTTTAAATTCACACCTCAACAAAGCTTTTGTATATGGCAAGATACACGCGGTGAACATCTTCATGGTCCTCATTAAGCTGAAGCTCCTTCGCAATTATCTCCTTACCAAAATGCTGCAGTACAAAAAAAAATGATAAGCAAACCATCATTTTAACATTTGGGAGACAAAGTAGCAGTTACAGTCGATAATTTGCAGCTTATAAGCTTCGATGGACTAGCAAATTGTGAAAAGGCTGTGCGTGCATATAAGACAGGTGCGCTATGAAATTCACAACATCCAGTAACAAATCCCCCAATGAATCCACCTAGTTATGTAGTACGATTGGGACCCATTTGAGCAGATGTTGCCAATTTTATAACATAGCTTCTAATGGAAAAGAATTATTGTTTCAACACCTTCAGCGTCTATGGAAAGTACCTTGTAAACAAGCCCAGCACTGCTAAGTTTCGTGTTAAAGCCATATCCAAAGACCTCGTTGAAGCCCTTCTGGTGATGATCATAGCGATGACGGCTGGGATCATAGACACCACCAACGTCAAGCACGGCCTCCAGCGAATCAAGGATCTAGAGTTAAGTTCCAAATAAAAAGTTAACATACAAATAAGCGCATAACGGAATACAAAAAATGATAATGCATATTTTTAATATTTTTGCTGTATCATATACACGTGGGATTTTGTAAGCAAATCATCCAACCGGATGAAGTACAGCTGCCCACAGTAAGACAACTTCATAGTCTCAGCCAACAATAATTGTAGAACTGACATGAACTGCAAACTAAAAAGGGTCATGAGATGTGAAATCATGCTATTATAGACACAAGAAAACATCTTAACTACATGGCATACTAAGCATGGTATGTTGACAGGATGGAGTTCATGACTTCCTGTACTACTCCCTCCGTTTTCTAATTATAAGCCTTTTTAGAGATTCTAATATGGACTACATACGGAGCAAAATGAGTGACACTACACTCTAAAATACGTTTATATACATTTGTATGTAGTCCGTAGTGAAATCTCTAAAAAGTCTTATATTTAGAAATGGAGGAAGTAGATGATACTAGGAGGCCGGAGCACGCACAAAAAAGAGGCGTTCATATACAAGTGTGATTTCATAAGCAAATCATCCAACCAGATGAAGTGCGGGCACACACATTAAGACAACTTCATAGTCTCACCCAATAATAATTGTGGCACTGACACGAATTTACAAACTAAAAAGACACAGTACTCCCTCCGTTTCATAATATAAGTCTTTTTAGAGATTCCACTAGACGACTACATACGGATGTATATAGACATACTTTAGAGTGTAGATTCACTCATTTTGCGCTGTATGTAGTTCTTTAGTGAAATCGCTTAAAAGACTTATATTTAGGAACGGAGGGAGTATAAGACCTTTTAGAGATTGCACAATGAACTACATATGGATGTACATAGACATATTTTAGAATATAGATTCACTCATTTTGTCTCGTATGTAGTCTTCTAGTAAAATCTCTAAAATGTCTTATATTTTGGAACGGAGGGAGTACATCCTAAATTTTACGAATCCTAGCAAGGTACGCCTCGGCGAAACAACCACCGAAACATTTCTTGCAGGAAATGGCAGGCCAATCGAGCCAGCGACGAGGCGACAGACCTGGGAGTCGCGGGTGCGGACGACGTCGGCGCCCGCGAACTGGGAGGTGAGGCGGATGAGGAAGCAGCCGAGCGCCTCGTCGCAGTGGAAGCTGCCGTTGTGGGTCCCCACGCGCCTGCCGTTCCCCGCGCCGTTGGAGGGGTCGGCGTCGCCGGCGGCGGACGAGTATACCCTCAGGCGCTTGGGCGAGGCGGCGCCGGCGGCGGCGGCCATGGGGAAAGGGTTTAGGATTTGGGGTCGCACGCGGGGAAGGAACGTGACGGCTCGCTGGGACAGCCTCCAGGCGCAGGCGGCGAGCATTATAGGTCGTGCCGACGGTTGGGCTGCGGTGGTTTCGGGGTTGTGTGGAGATGTAGGGTTTTCAGGAGGGGGGTTTGGGCTTTTGGCAAGTCGGCCAGACGCATTTCCCAACCCTTCTTTTATTTCCGAAGGTGCTAGATATTTTATGTTTGCAGATTTTTGTGTTGCCAAACTAATTCTAACTATATTTGAACAACTTTTTCTTTTCGGGTAAATATTTGAACAACATTGTTACGGTGTTATATTCATAATTAATTTCATCCACCTTTTACACTCACCATTATAAGACTGGCAAGTGCTAAATTTGTTTTCTTTCATATAACGAAAATATGCATCACTCTTTTTCACTAGATAATTTTCCATATGGATGCGTAAATAGTCTAGTAGGTTACTTCATGATTTTACGCGCCTATATTAATTTGATTGTGTAAAAAAAGGTACTAGTATGACTTTACTCTATTCGCTCCTAAATATAAGGTGTATTAGTTTTTTTTAAAGTTAAATCTTGTCTATGTTTGACCAACGGTATGGAAAAATATATAATGATTTACAATACTAAATATGTAAAATCTAAAAATGTATTTCATAATGAATCTAGTGATTATGATTTGGTATTCTAGACCTTGGTATTTTTGTCTACAAACTTGGTTAAGTTTGATTTTTTGAAAAAATAATACACCTTATATTTAGGAACAGAGGGAGTATTTCATAAGCACCTAAAGCATTTATTATACTATTACAAAATAAAACGGTTCATTTGGTACTCCCTCCATCCATATATATAGGGCCTAATAAGTTATTTAAGATTCCCTTTGATGATGAGTTAGAGAAGTGATATATGGCATGTGTGTCACACAAAACATACCGTAAGATTCGTATGTGAAAGGAGTTTGTAATGATATGATTTTTATATCGTACATATCATGTATTCTTAATCTTGTTAATGGTTAAATGCAATCTTGAAATTCGTATTAGGCCCTATATATATGGATGGAGGGAGTAAGTAGAATAAAAGGCACGACAGTTGAGGTGATTTTTAGAAGAAAAAAAAGGGTGTAAAAATCAAATGTGGGATGGAAAAATTAAAAAGGGGGAAATGGGGGGCAGGTTGGAGGAAGGATGAGTGGGTGACAAAACCCAATGGGATTTTAAGTAAGAGAGATACAATGACAATAAGAACGAGATTCTTAATGTTCTTCATTGTTGCAGTGGAAAAAATATCACAACAGTATTATTTGCCTTGGCACTGCATTTTAGTGTCTATAAATTGGTAGAGTGACATTGATCAATTGAGACATATATTATGCACAATGAGAAAAATATCACACGACGAGAGGGAAAAAACCCTAAAACATGTATGCCCAAGAGGAAGAAATAATGGATCAAACTGGAGTCGCTACTTTCATTTACTTATCAAGTCATTAGTCAACATCAAGGGCCCCGAAAGACCTATTATTGCATTTAACATAAAGCGATGGAGCAATTCATTTTACACCATGAATAAAAAAATAAAAAGTATATAAACAAGTCCCTACATTTTACAAGGAGGACCTGAGCTAAGATATAAAAACATAATAGGGTCCCTAAGCTCCTTCAATATGTATTCAATCTCGCCATCGCCGGGACAAACCACTTTGGGGTGACATGACCACCATACCAACATCACCTACACGCCACAACCTCCGAGCTGAAGTTAAAACTGCCTCATGTCGTGATATTTTTCACAAAGTGCATGACAAAAGTGCAAGAACTATGGTGTATTTGTATTTGCATGATATTGAGATGTAACTTCAGGTTACTAGATGAACACCAGACACATATTTTACCCTGGGTTGGGCCCCCGCATGGTGAGTAAAAACCATAATCATACTTGTCTAGAATTAGATCACCAAGTGATTATAAGGATCAAGTACACAGTGTGTTTGTCGGGTTCAAGTGAACTTGACGAGTTGGGGGTGCAATATCTAGACAAGATGTCTCAGTCGGATTTATCTTGCTCGGATAATTCAACAAATCTTGGGCTTTTGGTGATCTTGGCGTCAACCGAAGATGTCCCTGTTATAGTAGGGTGGCCACATATTTATTGGGGCCTTGGTTAGTTGTATCTCCCATCACCGCCTTGTTCTCCTAGTTTGTCTCGTCTTCTGAGTCATTATCACCTTGGTCTCCACAGGTAAGGAAAATGTAGATGGCATGTTTATAGAAGTAGATTCCTAGGGTGGGGTCCTCTTCTTATGCCTTTCTGGGCTTTTATGGCTCAAACATGGGAGGTGTGATTTGATGAAGTGTGGAAATATTTTTCTCCCGTCAAGCCCCCATCATCACTTGTGATGAAGAGTCGCAATGATATTTCAGGATCGTGTGAACTTTCGATGAAGTTGCTCAGGTGCCTTGTACCACGTTGTGCTATATTCATATAGGCCATCATCGTTGTGTCAATTTTTTTCCTTGCTCTTGTATTTGACATGTGCGGTGCGGGATGTTGACGTAAATCACAAATTTTGATGCAACATCTCATAAGTGGCGTGTGCTTCCGGGTTTGGGCCGCTCAGGTTGGAAACATGCCCTAGAGCCAATAATAAAGTTATTATTATTCTATTTTTCATGTTCATGGTTAAGTTTATATTTCTATGATGGAATTGCATTGATTATGTGAGATTAGGAGGAAAACCTAAGTGCATGTGTAAAATAATAAACACCAATCAGATCCCTAGTCAGACCTCTAGGCTTGCTCATGTATTGTTGATGATCTCGTTTTCCTAACCATGGGCATACTTAATGCAACAAGGATGCCAACAATAGTGAGAGCACATTGTTAGGGTAACATTGATTTTTGGTAGACCCAACTTATGAAATATTGCGAGATCACTTGTAAATATGTTGTCGGTTCTTTCACATAATGTATTAACGTCTACTTATGTCCTTAGACCATGAGAATACTGTTGATACGAACATCATATAGATTCTTTGGGGTTGCCAAACGTTACTACATAATTAGATAATTATAAAGGTAATGGAGAGACACACTAGGGGCCCACTCAATATTATGGTGTCGAGCATCGCCTAGCTAGGTATTGTGACTAATGAGTTAGTCACGGGGATACCAGAATAAGAAAGAGAGAAAATAGTATAAACCAGTAACAAGGATGACTATGTATAGCGATCAAGGTGTTGATCATGAGGATGCCGTTAATGTCATGCCTCGGCTTGTGTAACGTATCATAAGGTGATATGAATTTTATGTGGACATGCAAGATTCACTCAATAAAGATCTTCGTTGATATGTGAGAATTATTACGGGTGTCCAGATCTTGTTAATAATTATTGACCGGAAGGTTTTTCGGACATATACACATATGCTCGGACCTACATGGTCACACACTTAACAAAAAGAAACATGTTGGAATGCTATGATTTTACGTATAATGAGAGAAAGGGCTCCTAGAGTATTTCACATGATCTCAAAAGTATTTTGGATATCTCAGAGTGTTCGGTGATGTCCGACAATGTTCTCGAAGGACGAGAAGATTCTAGAATGTGGCGGAAGCTTTCAAAATGTTCCTGGACTTTTTTGGAAGGTTCCCACTGATGCCCCCACCTGTTGGAAATATGCCCTATAGGCAATAATAAATTGGTTATTATTATATTTCCTTGTTCATGATAATTGTCTATTATTCATGCTATAATTGTATTAACCGGAAACCATAATACATGTGTGAATATATAGATCACAATGTGTCCCTAGTGAGTGTAAGTGCATCTAGTGCCCCTTAGTGATTTTGGTTGTTTGAAGACTTATAGGTTAAGTATCTAATGTGTTTATGAGTGTACACAGGATCTATAAGTCATTGAGGAGTTTGAGATATTTGAAGAATATCGACCCCTAAAAATATATATCTTCGGTTGAAGAAATTGGTCTGAAGCTGAAGAAATGAATCGCGAGGAATCTGCGATGAAATTGATATTCCTCATGAAGATACTGAAATTGAGGAATTCGATGTGTCCTGAAGAAAATCATTTTGAAGACTTTGAAGCATGAAGATTTACTCTTTATGTTTTATTTTCTTCGCATTTGAGTAATAGGAACACCGTACTGTTAAAGTGGGTCGAAGTTACACTTTGGAATGAATTTCCTCATGATGCTCAACCCAAGCCTAAATCTACCAAAAGCCTCAAGTGAGGAATACGAGTGACATGAGGACTCTCACAGTTGAGGGTTCCGACCGTCTCGATAGCCACGCCATGTCATTGGTCTTATCCACACCAACGGTCATATTATTTAAGGGCATTAGTGTCAAATCATGTCGGGATGCTCCCAGGCTATAAATAGCCACCCCCACAACCATTAGCTGGTTGGCTGCTCCGTTAGAAACTGACACTTGTCATAAGAGCAACCCAATTCCTTAGAGTCTTCGAGAGTAATTCATCAGTGAGGAAATACCCCATACACCGAAACCACAAACCAAACCTAGTGATTGAGCATCACTGAAGAAGTTGTTCCTGTGTGGGACTGAAGCCTTTTACCTTTGAGGACTGTGCATCCTCCAGACGGTTAGGCGTCATGGTCTACAACTTTCTAGCAGTCAATTGTGGATCGCCGGGTGACCAAGTTTGTGAGGGTTTGGAAGTCTTCCCTGAAGACTTACCACGAGTGTTGGGCGAGGACTGTGTGTTCTTAGCCCAAGGAGAACACGGTAGGGACTGTGTCCCGGGACTGTGTGTCCTTTGGTTTCAATAACAAGCCGCTCCAAACCAGATGTACGACTGCCACAGCAGTTGGAACTGGGTCATCAACTACTGTCTTCATTGAGAAATGGTGCAATCTGTTTTCACATTCCTCACTCTGAAAATCTGCTGTTGTGAAACTTTGCACTTCTGACCCTTTACTGTTTCCGCTGTAAGTTAGTCATGAGTGAGGAATTTCTCAAAAGGAATTTCCTGAGTGATGAAATTCTAAAAATCTCCTATTCACCCCCCTCTAGTCGATATAACGCACTTTCAGTGAGCCTCTAGTTGGCTAGCTCGTTGATCAATAGATGATCATGGTTTCCTGATCATGGACATTATATATCATTGATAACGGGATCACATCATTGGGGAATGATGTGATGGACAAGACCCAATCCTAAGCATAGCACTAGATCGTATTGTTCGTGTGCTAAAGCTTTTCTAATGTCAAGTTTCATTTCCTTAGACCATGAGATTGTGCAACTTCTGGATACCGTAGGAGTGCTTTGGGTGTATGAAACGTCACAACATAACTGGGTGATTATAAAGGTGCACTACAAGTATCTCCGAAAGTATTTGTTGGGTTGTACGAATCGAGACTGGGATTTGTCACTCCGTGTGACGGAGAGGTATCTCTGGGCCCACTCGGTAATCCATCATCATACTGAGCTCAGTGTGACTAAGGAGTTAGTCACGGGATGATGTGTTACGAAACGAGTAAAGAGATTTGCCGGTAACAAGATTGAACAAGGTATACCGACGATCGAATCTCGGGACGAAGGGAATTGCATACGAGATTGATTGAATACCCAACATCGTGGTTCATCCGATGAGATCATCGTGTAACATGTGGGAGCCAACATGGATATCGAGACCCCGCTATTGGTTATTGTCCGGATAGGTGTCTCGGTCATGTCTGCATGATTCCCGAACCCGTAGGGTCTACACACTTAAGGTTCGACGACGTAGGGTTATATGGGAATAGTGTACGTGGTTACCGAAGGTTGTTCGGAGTCCCGGATGATATCCCGGACGTCACGAGGAGTTTCGGAATGGTCCGGAGGGAAATATTCATATATAGGAAGTGAGGATTTGATCGCCGAAGTGTTTTCGGGCGACACCGGTAATGTACCGGGACCACCGGAAGGGTTCCGGGGGTCCAACGGAAGGGTTTTCGGGGGTCCACCGGGAAGGGCCACCAGCCCCAAAGTGCTACATGGGCCAAAAGTGGATGGGAATCAGCCCCTAGGTGGGCTGGTGCGCCACCACTAAGGGCCCAAGGCGCACAAGGGGTGGAGAGGGGCAAAACCCTAGGCATGGAGGGGCACCTTTGGGACCAAGGCCCACCCTAGGGTGTCTCCTCCACCCTTGGCCGCCGCCTCTTGCCCTAGATGGGCTGCCGCACCCCTTAGGGTGGGAAACCCTAAGGGTGGGCACCCTCCTCCCTCTCCTCCTATATACAGTGGAGGGTTTGTGGCTGTTTTGAGAGACAATCTCTCTCTCTCTCGGCGCATCCCTACTCCTCTCCTCCTCGTCCTCCGTAGTGCTTGGTGAAGCCCTGCCGGAGTGCCGCGTAGCTCCAGTGTCACCAAGCCGTCGTGCCGCCGGAGCCCTCCCTCAACCTCTCCTCTCTCCTTGCTGGATCAAGGCGTTGGAGACGTCACTGGGCTGCATGAGTGTTGAACGCGGAGGCACTGTTGTTCAACGCATAGATCGGAATCCACCGTGATCTGAATCGCTGCGAGTACGACTCCATCAACCGCATTCTAGTAACGCTTCCTCTTAGAGATCTTCAAAGGTATGAAGATGCTCTACCCCTTTGCTCGTTGTTGGTTTCTCTATAGATAGATCCTTGTGAAGCGTAGGATTTTTTTTTTGAAATTACTACGTTCCCCAATAGTGGTATCAGAGCCAGGTCCTATGCGTAGATTCTAGGCACGAGTAGAACACAAAAGTTGTGGGCGCTGATTTGTCAATTGCTTTCCGTTACTAGTCTTATCTTAATTCGGCGACATCGTGGGATGAAGCGGCCCGAACCAACTTTACACGTACTCTTATGTGAGACTGGTTCCACCGACTGACATGCACTTGTTGCATAAGGTGGGTAGCGGGTTTCTGTCTCTCCCACTTTAGTCGGATCGGATTCGATGAAGAGAGTCGTTATGAAGGGTAAATAGCATTGGCATATCAACGTTGTGGCTGTCATGTAGGTAAGAAACGTTCTTGCTAGAAACCCTAATCCACCACGTAAAACTTGCAACAACAATTAGAGGACGTCTAACTTGTTTTTGCAGGGTATGCTATGTGATGAGATATGGCCAAAAGGATGTGATGTTACATATGTGATGTATGAAATTGATCATGTTCTTTAATAGGATTCACGAATTGCATGTCGATGAGTATGACAACCGATAGGAGCCATAGGAGTTGTCTTAATTTATTGTATGAGATGCAATGCCATGTGATTACTTTACTTTATTGCTAACCGTTAGCCATAGTAATAGAAGTAATAGTTGGCGAGACGACTTCGCAAAGACACAATGATGGAGATCATGATGATGGAGATCATGGTGTCATGCCGGTGACAATGATGATCATGGTGTCCCATAGAAGGATATCAAATGAGCAAGATGATATTGGCCATATCATGTCACTATATGATTGCATGTGATGTTTATCATGTTTCTATATCTTATTTGCTTAGAACGACGGTAGTAAATAAGATGATCCCTCACAAAAAATTCAAGAAAAGGTGTTCCCCCTAAGTGTGCACCGTTGCGAAGGATCGTTGTTTTGAAGCACCACGTGATGATCAGGTGTGATAGATTCTAGCGTTCGCATATAACGGGTGTAAGCCAGATTTACACACGTGAAACACTTAGGTTGACTTGACGAGCCCAACATGTACAGACATGGCCTCGGAACACGGGAGACCGAATGGTCGAACATGAGTCATATGGTGGATACGATCAACATGGAGATGTTCACCATTGATGACTAGTTCGTCTCACGTGATGATCGGGCACGGGCTAGTCGACATGGATCATGTATCACTTGGATGACGAGAGGGATTTCTATCTAAGTGGGAGTTCATTGGATGAACTTAATTATCATGAACGTAGTCGAATAGGTCTTTGCAAATCATGTTGTAACTTGCGCTATAGCTCTACGGTTTTTGATATGTTCCTAGAGAAAACTTAGTTGAAAGGTGATAGTAGCAATTATGTGGACTGGGTCCGTTAACTGAGGTTTGTCCTCATTGCTGCAGAGAAGGCTTATGTCTTTAATGCATCACTCGGTGTGCTAAACCCCGAACATCGTCTGTAGATGTTGCGAACATCTGACATACACGATTTTGATAACTACATGATAGTTCAGTGAATAATGCTTAAACGACTTAGAATTGAGGCGTTAAAGACGTTTCGAACGTCGCGGGACATACGAGATGTTCCAAGAGATGAAATTTGGATTTCATGCTCGTACCCTTGTTGAGAGGTATGAGACCTCCGACAAGATTCTTTGTCTACAAAAGTAAATCTCAATCTTGAGCATGCACTCAGATTGTCTAAGTGCTACAATCGCCTGAATCGAGTGGGAGTTAATCTTCTAGATGAGATAGTGATAATTCTCCAGAGTCACTGCCACCAAGCTACTAGAGCTTCGTGATGAACTATAACATATCAAGGATAGATATGATGATCCTTGAGCAATTCGCGATGTTTGACACCGCGAAAGTAGAAATCAAAAAGGAGGACCAATTGTTGATGGTTAGTAAAACCACTAGTTTCAAGAAGGGCAAGCGCAAGAAGAGATACTTCATGAAATGGCAAACCAGTTGAACAAAATGCAAATGCATCTACAAGCTATTGATAATGATCTCTGGTATATTGTGGAACATGGCGTCCCCATCATCTCTGCTAGTGTCTCTGCTGCTGATGTGAAGAAATTCAAGCAACTCGATTCTCAAGCGAAGAATATCATCTGTGGCCATCTGAGCCCAGGCCAGTTTGGAAGAGTAAGTGCTTTGGGCTCTGCAACACTGATCTGGGAGAGACTGTGCAAAGTAAATGAAGGTGTATCAACCCAGCGTGACTCTCGTGTTGATATTCTTCGCAATCTCTTCAATCGCTTCAAGAGACACGACAATGAAAGCTACCAAGACACTTTTGATCACCTCACTGACATATCAAATGAACTGCAAGCACTGGGAGCTCGAGACATTACTGATCACGAAGTTGTGAAGAAGCTGCTGAGATCTTTGGATTCCTCATTTGATACTTTAGTTCTGATGATTCAGGAAAGACCAGACTACAAGATGATTGATCCAGCTGATATACTCGAAAGGTTAAATACTCATGAATTCCAGCTAGAAGAAAAGAAAGACCTATATGGACCAAGCTATTCCAGACCACGTGCATTGAAGGCTAGAGCAATCTCCTCATCTGAAGAAGAAGACTCAGATGACAACATTGGTGACCCTGAAGAATTTGGACAGGAGCTTGCAATGCTCGTGAGGAAATTCCAGAGGTTTACACGACATGGCCAGTTCGGTAAATCTTCAAGAAGAGACATGAGGAAATCATAATCTTCATCTGAGGACTACAAGAAACAAACCTGCCACAAGTGCAAGAAATCATGTCATTACATTGTTGATTGTCCCCGTTGGGGAAAGGAATCAAAGAAGAAGAAATACAAGGATGACAGTTCTGATGACTCGAAGAAGAAGAAGAAATCTTCAAAATCCTCATCTTCAAAGCCCTCATCGCACAAGAAGACTAGTTTCAGAAAGGCTCGGGCACTTATTGGCAAGGAAATGGACTCCGAGGCAGAATCAGAGGAATGTGATGAAGAAGAGGGTTCTGATGAAGACTCAGAATCCGGACAGCTAGTCTTGCACTGGCAACCACTTTCGTCAGCAAGTCAATCTTCAATCTTGAAGAAAATGATTACACCATCCACACTGATGACTATGCTAATGACTTCGCTCCAACCTATTGCTTCATGGCAAAAGGTTCAAAGGTACCAAATAATGCCTCCTCCTCTGATTCAAGTGACTGTGGACCTGATGATTACAAAAAACCCAGTTATAGTAAACTTGCTATCATTGCCACTAAACAACAAACTACCCTAGAAAAGCTTCAGAAACTGCTAGATAAAAGTGATGATCTGTTGAATGATGAAATGAACCTTACTCAAATCCTCACTGAAGATGTGAAAAGTCTTCAGTCTAGATTTGATAATCTTCAGGATCGTTATGATACACTCCTCGTTGATCATGAGAAGCTTTCCTATGAATTTCTTCAAATGAAGCTTGATCTTGAGAAGCTGAGGATGTCTCATGATGATCTTCGTGTGGAAAATGATTCATTACTAGCTCAACAGATCAGCGCTGGTCAAGTTGAATTCATTCCTCCATGTCTTAAATGCATTGAACGCGAAACTGCTAATTCCTCACCAGAATCATCAAATGCTACTATTGCTACAAATTCTTCAACTGCACCTGTTGTGTCTATTTCCTCACTTGAGGAAAACACAAATGTTACTGATGGAAATGCAAGGTTGAAGGAATTGTATGTGACACGCATATACAAAAGCCTCAAAGGACATCAAACCCTTTGTGATGTGCTCAAAAAGCAGATCTTAAACAGGAACCCAAGGAAAGAAGGAATTGCCTTTGAGAGGAAATTAAATGCTGATGGATCTTATTGGAAACCTGAGCAGTATCCCAAAACCTCATGGGTTGCTGCTACTGGGCCTCCTTTTGATCCGTCTAATCTAACTGGCTTTTCATGTGAATTATCCTATTCCTCAGATGAGTCATTTGACTCCAACTATAAACTGTTCAAAAATCAATCTGGTGAAGTATTTGCTCGATATGTTGGAACTAACTGCAGGAATGGCCCTCCCTTGAGGAAAATCTGGGTTCCCAAAAGTTGTCTTGAAAATCTTCAGGTGAATGTCCTCATGACACCACCACTGAAGAATCTGAACCCCAGATCAAATTCCTCAGGAGGACCAAAGTCTTCAAGAGGATTAAAATCCTCAACTGGTCAAAATTATGCTCGTACCCGTGCTAATGCATCTAACATGTAGGGAAACTACAAGGAATATGAGTATGAGCGTTACTCTTCAAATCACTATGTTCATAAATCCTCACATCAGTTTTCTGCATATTCATATGAGTACTTTAACCCCCCTACTGTTAAGAGAAGTGCATTAGCTTCAATGCCACCTTTCTCATATGGTGCTCGCAGGATGATGAATTCTTTGCCACCCCTTCAGATGTGGGTGGTGAAGAAATCAAACTAATCACTTCTGCAGGTCAGGTCTCCAGATGAAAATCATCATCTGAAGAATTTGCTGGAGACCTGAGGAATTGCTTGATAGGACGCAAGCTAATGTTGATGAAATAGAAATATTTCACACGTCCTTATAATTCTGTTGTGATGAAATTCTTATCTGATGAAATTGATATCATATTCTTCAAACCTGAAGCATATGAGATGGTAAGCTGTACTAATTCATCTGCAGGATGACAAACCCAAGAATACTGAGTGGGTTCTTGATAGTGGCTGCACACATCACATGACTGGTGATAAAAGCTTGCTGATGAATATGCCACTAACTCCATCACCTCTGGAGCAAATCACATATGCTGACAAAGGTAAAAGCAAGGTATTGGGACTTGGCAAAGTGGCTATTTCCAAGGATAGGCATATGGAGAAAGTGATGCTTGTTGAATCCCTTGGTTTTAACCTCATGTCAGTCTCGATGCTTTGTGATCTTGATATGATTGTTATCTTTGGTAGATATAGATGTGTAGTCATCATGGAATATGACAGATCCAAAGTCTTCGAAGGTGTAAGAAGAGGGGATTTGTACATTGTTGATTTCTCTACAAGTCCTCTACCAGCCACTTGCTTACCAGCAAAAACCTCAAAAGGATGGTTGTGGCACCGAAGACTAGGTCATGCAGGAATGAGGAATTTGCACACGCTCGCGAAGAAGAAGCATGTCATCGGCATCGAATCAGTCAAATTCCTCAAGGATCATCTTTGCGGTGCTTGTGAATCTGGGAAAATGACCAGATCCAAGCATCCCTCGAAGACTATCATGACCACTACACGTCCATTCGAATTGCTTCATATGGATCTATTTGGACCTACTCACTATGCCACACTAACCAATGCAGCATCTTTATATGACTTCGTCATAGTTGATGATTATTCCAGATATACATGGGTGCATATCATATTGTATAAAACTGAAGTGCAGGAAATCTTCAAACGATTTTCTTCAAGGGCCTCGACGAATTTTGGCATCAAGATCAAACACATCAGGAGTGATAATGGAACCGAGTTCAAAAACACTGGTCTTGATGATTATCTTGATGAACTTGGTATTACTCACGAATTATCTGCTCCTTATACTACTCAGCAGAATGGTGTCGTCGAAAGGAAGAACATGACTCTGGTTGAAATGGCAAGAATTATGCTTGAAGAATATCAGACTCCTCGTCGCTTTTGGCCTGAAGCAATCAACACTGCATGCCATATCATCAACAAGGTATATCTTCACAAATTCCTCAAGAAAACCTCATATGAACTCCTCACTGATAAGAAACCCAATGTAAGTTATTTCAAAGTCTTCGGTGCAAAATGTTGGATTAGAGATCCTCACCATAGCTCAAAATTTGCACCTAAGGCACATGAAGGTTTTATGCTCGGTTATGGAAAGGACTCGCTCACCTACAGTGTCTTCAACAACTATCACAACAAAGTTGTTGAGACTGTAGATGTGCGGTTCGATGAAACTAATGGCTCGCAAAGAGAGCAATTGCCTTCTGATCCAGATAAGCTGTCTCCTGAGGAAGCAATAAAGCTCAAACCTACTGAAGACATTGTCCCCACTGAGGAAATTGGTGAAGAAACGATCCCCATCACTGATGAAAATCAAGAAGATGCTCCTGAGGAAATTGCACCTGAACCACTTCCTCAGCCCAGACGAAATCCTCAACCAGCTCATCCGAGGATTGCAAATGAACTAGAACTTGACAAAATCCTCAACGACATCAACGCGCCAGGTCCTCTCACTCGCTCAAAAGCTTCACACTTAGTTAACTTTTGTGGGCATTTTTCCTTTGTATCCATCACAGAACCCTCAAAAGTTGCTAAGGCTTTTCTGGAACCGGAGTGGATCCAAGCTATGCAAGACGAACTTCTTCAATTCAAGCTGAATGATGTATGGGAGCTCGTCAAACGACTAGATCCTCGCAAGCACAACATCATCGGCACCAAGTGGATTTTCCGAAACAAGCAAGATGAGGACGGTCAAGTGGTGGGGAACAAGGCATGACTTGTAGCCCAAGGCTACACCCAGGTTGAAGGAATAGATTTCGATGAAACTTTTGCACCTGTTGCTAGACTTAAAGCTATTCGAATACTACTTGCTTATGCTAATCATCATAACATCATCTTATATCAAATGGATGTGAAAAGTGCATTCCTCAATGGTAAGCTTGAGGAAGAAGTATATGTTGCTCAGCCCCCAGGTTTTGAGGATCCAAAGAATCCAGACAAAGTCTTCAGACTCAAAAAGGCTCTTTATGGTCTCAAGCAAGCCCCTCGGGCATGGTATGATACATTGAAGGAATTCCTCATCAACAAAGGCTTCGAACCTGGTTCACTCGATCCAGCTCTTTTCACTAAATCCTATGATAATGAGCTATTTGTGTGTCAAATATATGTCGATGATATCATATTTGGCTGTACTGACAAACGATACAGTGATGAATTTGCTTACATGATGAGTGAAGAATATCAGATGTCTATGATGGGGGAGCTGAAATTCTTCTTAGGTCTTCAAATTCGTCAACAACGCAATGGAATCTTCATATCACAGGAGAAATACCTCAAGGATGTTCTGAGGAAATTCGACATGCATGAATGCAAGGGTGCCAAGACTCCAATGCTTACCAACGGCCACCTCGGCACTGATGAAAATGGTAAAGATTTCGATCAGCAGGTATATCGCTCTATGATTGGCTCTTTATTGTATCTATGTGCATCTAGGCCAGATATAATGCTTAGTGTTTGCATGTGTGCACGTTTTCAAGCAAAACCGAAGGAATCACACCATAAGGCTTTGAAACATATTCTTCGATACTTAGCTCACACACCAACACTAGGATTATGGTATCCCAAGGGCTCAAATCTTCATGTGGTAGGGTATTCTGATTCTGACTATGTTGGTGACCGTGTGGATCGCAAGTCAACTTCTGGCACATGCCATTTCCTCGGAAGATCACTAGTTTGCTGGTCCTCAAAGAAGCAGAACTGCATATCACTCTCCACTGCCGAAGCTGAGTACATTGCTGCTGGTTCATGCTGTGCTCAATTACTATGGATGAAGAAAACCCTCAAGGACTACGGCATCAACATGAAGAATGTGCCTCTCTACTGCGACAATGAGAGTGCAATCAAGATTGCATACAACCCATTACATCACTCGAAGACCAAGCACATCCAGATTCGTCATCATTTTCTTCGGGACCAGGTCCTCAAGGGCAATATCCTCATCGACCATGTGAAGACTGATGATCAACTGGCAGATATCTTCACTAAGCCCTTGGATGAGAAAAGGTTTTTCAAGTTGCGGTGTGAGCTAAATATCTTAGAATCTTCAAATGTTTTGTAAAAATATGCACACATCCTAACACTTATGCAAAATTGATGACTTAGATGTGCAACACATGATGAATCGATTTTCTTCAACTGATGAAGAATATCACTCTGAATGTGAAGAAATCAACGAAGAAATTGATTCTCAGGGCCCTACGACAATTGTACGTGGCGTGTGTAATCAACATTCTTATATGGTGGGTCACGCCACCGCCCAATGTGAAATTCCTCAAGTTGATTTTCTTCAAATGTTCCATTTCCTCAAAATGTGTTTTTTCTTCAAAACAGTGTTCTTCATTGTGACGATTTATCACAAAATCTTCAAAAACACTTGATGATTTTCATTTGACTAGATAGAATGTGATTTCAAGTCCTCAACAACATTCACTTATAGCTATTTCTTCAAGTTGATATTTCTTCTAAGTGAATGTGATCGGACCCTACTTCCCTCTATGCTATACTCATCAGTCTATTCAATTCTTCATATGCGTCCTACTTGAAACTTTGTTCAAAATCCTCACTGCGCCCTTGTCAGCTGATGATTTTGTAACGAAAATCCTCAAATCTTCAAAAATTGTTTCTTTAATGCACAAGTAACTGAACCCCACTTCCCACGTTCGGATAACCACGATCTCCACTATCTCCACCGCCTTGTTCGGGAACTACACGTGTCCTGCGGAGATGTAGAGGCAGGGGCTGTTTGGTCCGAAATCTTCGCGCCAACAGTAACTGTCTGGCTATAAATATGTCCCTATCCCCCTCGGCAAACTCTTCTTCGCCCCATCGTTTTCCTGCTACAGCAAACAACACCCAACCCTAGCGCCATCGCTGGAAGTCTCGTCGCAGGTGAGGAAGAGCTTCAGTGCCTCGACTTCTCCGTCACCGGAACCACGCCGGAGTCGGACCATCTTCGTCCGCCACCGCCGTAGACGTCCTCTGTCGTCGGGTTAGGGCGCATTGGACACACGACCGAAGAGCCTCTCTACACAACTTCTCTGTGTTCTTCGTGTGCTCCTTCAAGGGTAAATAAAATCCCATTTTTACCGCAAGTTAGATCTACTATTTTACATCTTCTATGGGAAATATGTTTTTCCTCAAGAATCGATATGCACTTGATTCCTCAAACACTGCCTATCACCACATCATTGATGAACTATACTAAGCATCTAAGATTTTCACGAGATTCCTCAATTGTGCGAATTTTCGGATCTGTACAACTCTGGAACCCAAGAACAGTATGCTTAGGCAAATTCCTCAACCACTGGTTAAATTCCTCAACTGTCAAACTTTTTCATTTTCTTCAAATCTGAGAACGCATATGACCTCTCCAAATTCCTCGCAACTATACTCTGTTCACTGGTACACACATGTCAGCTGATGAATCTCTCGGTTCTCATCACATTAACTCATTTGCAGCGTTTCTTGAAGAAAATCTTCAAGTCTCATCAGAATCCTCAAGAGTTCAATCTCATCAGCTAAATCCTCAGCTGAACAAAATGGAGGATGACAGAAAACAGAAGGGAGGAAAGAAACTTGAGCAAAACACAGCTGCGGATATCCCTGAGGATATTTACTTGGACTATTGCACACCTGATGAAAATGAGACAATGGCCAAGAGAAAGATCCGGCTGCAGAAGATAGAACGCCGATGGGCGAAGGAATGGAAGGAATACAGGTTTGTAACTGCCAAGTATGCAAAGAAATTTGCTCTGAAGCCCCCTGGCAAACGGGCCCCACTTGAGGCTCATCAAGTAGCGCATCCCTCAAGCCTCAAGACCCTTGATGACTATCCAGATGAGAAGGAAAAGCATCTGGCTAAGCTCAAGAAGCAAGCAGAGGATGCAGTGAGGAAATTCAATGAATCCTCAGCTGCTGCCTCAGTCGCAGCTACTTCCTCTGCCGCTGAGACCTCTGGTTCAGCAATTCCTCAACCACAGTCTGTGTCGTCAAAGCCAAGGGCTCCAAAGCCTCAAGAGAAGTCTGCTCAGGCATCAGTTACAAAACCCTCAACGCCAAAACCCTGAGCGCCAAAACCATCAGCGCCAAAACCCTCAGCGCCAATCTCCTCAGCTCCAATATCCTCAGCACCACCACCAAAGCCTCAAGAGACACCAGTACAGAAGCAAGTCATGAAGCCTATGACCGCCAGCTCCAGCTCCTCACTCCCGGCTGCAACCAGCTCGGAGACAAAGTCTTCACCACCTCCTGTGAAGACTTAGGTGTTTGCTGAAAGAGCAACTCTGCCAAGCCCCAGCAAAATCATCACCGTCCCATATGCATCAGAGGGCAGTGATGAATATGATGATCAAACCCTGCAAGCCATCATCAGAAACAAGCAGGAAAGAGTAGCTCAAGCATCAGGCAGCGCCATTCCTCTGGCCATGGAGCCCAAGGTCCTCCTTGACTACATCAACATCTGGTATGAGGACCCAAACACTCCGCTTGATGATTTGAAACTTCCCCCTGGCATCAGCCACATGGTGGACACTTTCATCAATGAAGCCAAGTGGAAAGAACAGCAGGCCAAGGTTGCAAAGCTTAAAAAGGAAAAATTCCTCAAGTAGAATCTCCTCAGCTTGACACCTGATGCACTGGTGTCAACACAGGCTGTGCTGAAGAATTTGACTAACAAGTACTCCAAGCTGTCAGATCGTAAGAGTCTCAAGAGCAATTTCATCAAGCTGGCCACTAAAGCTATTGATGACTACAACAAGAAGGTTGCACCTCCAGCACCAACTTCCCAGTCCTTGATCGAGGAGCCAGCAGATGAATCTCCTCAAGCTGAGGAAATACACCAAGAAAGCCATGTAGATGTACCGGCTATTGAAGAAATCATCTTGGAAGCTCTAGCTGATGAATCTGCTGCAGTTGAAGAGACTGCCCCTGACCCAGCTGCTTCATCAAAGCAAGCTGATGACTCTGCTTCAGCTGGTTCCTCAAAGCCAGCTGAAGAATCTGTCGAGAGAACGCCTTCACCAAAAGCTTCAAAGGTGAAGAAGATGACTCCGTCTGCATCAGACGTGAAGAAAACCAGGGCTGCTGAGAAGGAAGCCAAAAAGAGAAAGGCCTCCTCCGTAGAAGAAGAAACAGGGGCCAAGCGCCTCAAAGCGCTTGAAGAGACTGCTCCTTTGGACCCTGTGCCCCTAAATGTCGCTCCTTCTTCTGAAATGGTCATTCTTGATGATCAAGCAAAAAGGGCAGATGAGGAAATGAAGGATGCCGCCTCTGAGGAACACACTGACGAAGAAATTCGTATTGACGACAGTCCTCAGCCCTTCATTCCTCAGAAAGACACTGCTCAAGGATCAGCTGCACCAGCTGATGAAACTGCCTTTGCCACCAAGCCAGCTGAGGAAGAACAAACTGAAAATCCTCAAGCTGATGAAATTCAAAGCTCTGAGAAAAATCCTCAAGATGAGGAACAGGCTGACCCAACTCCTCCACCTGAGCAAGATGAAACTATTCCTCAGCCTGATGCACAGCCAGAGCAAGCCCCTCAGCCTGACGCCCAGCCAGGGCCATCTCCTCAGCCTGAAGGCCCAGCTGCTGAAATTCCTCACCCTGAGGAAAATGCTGAGGAAAATGCACCTGACCAAGACAATGCATTCGTCGTGCTCAACCCCAAGACTGCAATTGTTGTCTCCCCTCCTATTCCTCGGCAAAATCTTCAGCCAGTTCAGCGTCAGCCATTCTCCAAGCGACCAAAGTTTCAAAAGGAGAATTTCTTTGAAGAACGCATGTACTTCATTGGAGAGAACCCCTATGACAAGCCTCAAATGAGGCATCTGAAGTTTTGTACTAGGACACAGATGAATTACTATGCCTCTGTGCTGTGAGGAAGAAACAAGATATTCCAGCAGAGGTCTGTCTACAGTGTGCTCGCACCGATCAAAGGCCATGATGATGAAGAAGATGTCGTAGGCCTCATGAAGAATATCCTCTTCAACATCATTCATGGTATTCCTATCAACATTCATGATTTCTTCTTGAGGACTTTGGCCGACAATGCTATGTGTCCTTTTGATCACAAGATATATGCCCCATGGATCATGAGATTCATCAGGACAAGGACAGACATCAACTTTCACGCTGAGTGCCAAAACCATGTTGGTTATGTGCCTCCTATCCGGGTCAACAAGAAGACTTTCGAGCCCATTGAAGGAAAAGGTAAATCAGTGATTGAAGAAGGCAGTAGGCCCCTTGATGGCCAGTTCAGAGAGCCAGAAGCTTATTCTTCATGGGATGATACTGAGACTCGTCCGGCAAGCCCCGTTCCTCCTCGCGTGATGAATACAAGAGAGCTCCTCCTCAGTCTTCACCAGAAGGTGGATCGGAATCACAAGTGGGTCAAACGCCAGTTTGGCGCCATTGTGAAAATCCTCACTGAAACACAGAACTCTGTGAAGCTCAACCATCACTATCTGCATGAGGTTTTTGATCGCACCTAGGCTACACTTGCACATCTGAAGACTCAGACTGAGCTTGAAGAAATGGACTTTGAGCGAGACTTTGACTGGTCGTGGCCTCCCAAGAAGAAGTTCAGGCCCATTCCAGTTCCAGATCTTGAAGACAGCTCCTTTTCTTTATTTCGCACTGCTGAAACTGATGAAGAACAACTCGACACTGCTACTGGTCCAAGGAAGAAGACTACTCCCAAGAAGCATCATGGCTCTTCCTCAACCGCCAAGAAGTGAAGTCTTCACGGGCGTTAGTCCTCAGTTTGTCCCTTTTTGTCACTTGATGACAAAGGGGGAGAAACTTGAGAGTTAGTCTTCAAGCGGGATATTTTTGGGGCTTATGAACTATATTTAAGTTACAAACTCTTGGCTCTTCTGAAGTTTTTATGTAATGAGTTGTAACTTAAGCCCGATGGTACTCTGACGCTTTTGAATGTTTTTCTTCGCATGCTTATTCCTCAAGTTTTAATGCACGCATGCTGGAATTCGTCACATACCATTTGTCATCATGCATATTCATTTTCTTCATACGATATATTACATGTATGCATTATTTACAAGACTCAGGGGGAGATCTCCATGATATAAATCACCAATGTGCATTTGCTGTGAAAAGCAAAATCCTCAAGATATGCACATCTTCAGGGGGAGTCTCTCTGAATCTTGATTTCAAATTCCTCAAATGAGTATTTACACTTCATATTTTTGATCCCTGTTGAAGACTTAACCTAATTGTCATCAACCACCAAAAAGAGGGAGATTGTAAGTGCATCTAGTGCCTCTTAGTGATTTTGGTGGTTTGAAGACTTATAGGTTAAGTATCTAATGTGTTTATGAGTGTACACAAGGTCTATAAGTCATTGAGGAGTTTGAGATATTTGAAGAATATCGACCCCTAAAAATATATATCTTCGGTTGAAGAAATTGGTCTGAAGCTGAAGAAATGAATCGCGAGGAATCTGCGATGAAATTGATATTCCTCATGAAGATACTGAAATTGAGGAATTCGATGTGTCCTGAAGAAAATCATTTTGAAGACTTTGAAGCATGAAGATTTACTCTTTCTGTTTTATTTTCTTCGCATTTGAGTAATAGGAACACCGTACTGTTAAAGGGGGTCGAAGTTACACTTTGGAATGAATTCCTCATGATGCTCAATCCGAGCTTAAATCTACCAAAAGCCTCAAGTGAGGAATACGAGTGACATGAGGACTCTCACAGTTGAGGGTTCCGACCGTCTCGATAGCCACGCCATGTCATTGGTCTTATCCACACCAACGGTCATATTATTTAAGGGCATTAGTGTCAAATCATGTCGGGATGCTCCCAGGCTATAAATAGCCACCCCCACAACCATTAGCTGGTTGGCTGCTCCATTAGAAACTAACACTTGTCATAAGAGCAACCCAATTCCTCAGAGTCTTCGAGAGTAATTCATCAGTGAGGAAATACCCCATACACCGAAACCACAAACCAAACCTAGTGATTGAGCATCACTGAAGAAGTTGTTCCTGTGTGGGACTGAAGCCTTTTACCTTTGAGGACTGTGCATCCTCCAGACGGTTAGGCGTCATGGTCTAGAGCTTTCTAGCAGTCAATTGTGGATCGCCGGGTGACCAAGTTTGTGAGGGTTTGGAAATCTGCCCTGAAGACTTACCACGAGTGTTGGGCGAGGACTGTGTGTTCTTAGCACAAGGAGAACACGGTAGGGACTGTGTGTCTCGGTACTGTGTGTCCTTTGGTTTCAATAACAAGCCGCTCCAAACCAGATGTACGACTGTCACAACAGTTGGAATTGGGTCATCAACTAGTGTCTTCTCTGAGAAACGGTGCAATCTGTTTTCACATTCCTCACTCTGAAAATCTGCTGTTGTGAAACTTTGCACTTCTGATCCTTTACTGTTTCCGCTATAAGTTAGTCATCAGTGAGGAACTTCCTCAAAAGGAATTTCCTCAGTGATGAAATTCTAAAAATCTCCTATTCGCCCCCTCTAGTCGATATAACGCACTTTCAGTGAGCCTCTAGTTGGCTAGCTCGTTGATTAATAGATGATCCTGGTTTCCTGATCATGGACATTATATATCATTGATAACGGGATCACATCATTGGGGAATGATGTGATGGACAAGACCCAATCCTAAGCATAGCACTAGATCGTATTGTTCGTGTGCTAAAGCTTTTCTAATGTCAAGTTTCATTTCCTTAGACCATGAGATTGTGCAACTTCTGGATACCATAGGAGTGCTTTGGGTGTATCAAACGTCACAACATAACTGGGTGATTATAAAGGTGCACTTGTTGGGGAACATCTGATCTCGGCAGGGCTCCGCCCGAGCTCCAAAGAAACGCGATCTAGAGGTAAAATCGTGGAGGTATGTGGTCGGGCTGCCTTTGAAAAGTTATCTCAAATCAGCCCTAATTGCTCCATATATATAGGAGGAGGGAGGGGAGGCTTGCCTTGAGGCTCAAGGAGCCCCAAGGGCTGCGCCACCAAGGGGAGGAGGGCCAATCCTAGTCCAACTAGGATTGGAAGGTGGAGTCCTTCTCTCTTTTCCCACCTTTCCTTTTTTTTTTCTTTCTATTCTTTTGATTTTTCTTTCTCTTGCGCAAGACAGCCTTGGGCTGACCCCACCTACTTGGTGCGCCACCCCCAAGGTCCTTGGGCCCTCCCAGGTGGGTGGTCCCCCCTCCCGGTGAAGATCCAGAACCCATTCGTCATTCCCGGTACGTTACCGGTAATGCCTGAAAACCTTCCGGTAACCAAATGAAGTCATCCTATATATCAATCTTTGTTTCCGGACCACTCCGGAAACCCTCGTGACGTCCGTGACCTCATCCGGGACTCCGAACAACATTCGGTAACCAACCATATAACTCAAATACGCATAAAACAACGTCGAACCTTAAGTGTGCAGACCCTGCGGGTTCGAGAACTATGTAGACATGACCCGAGTGACTCCTCGGTCAATATCCAATAGCGGGACCTGGATGCCCATATTGGATCCTACATATTCTACGAAGATCTTATCGTTTGAACCTCAGTGCCAAGGATTCATATAATCCCGTATGTTATTCCCCTTGTCCTTCGGTATGTTACTTGCCCGAGATTCGATCGTCAGTATCCGCATACCTATTTCAATCTCGTTTACCGGCAAGTCTCTTTACTCGTTCCGTAATACAAGATCCCGTAACTTACACTAAGTCACATTGCTTGCAAGGCTTGTGTGTGATGTTGTATTACCGAGTGGGCCCCGAGATACCTCTCCGTCACATGGAGTGACAAATCCCAGTCTCGATCCATACTAACTCAACGAACACCTTCGGAGATACCTGTAGAGCATCTTTATAGTCACCCAGTTACGTTGCGACGTTTGATACACACAAAGCATTCCTCCGGTGTCAGCAAGTTATATGATCTCATGGTCATAGGAACAAATACTTGACACGCAGAAAACAGTAGCAACAAAATGACACGATCAACATGCTACGTCTATTAGTTTGGGTCTAGTCCATCACGTGATTCTTCTAATGACGTGATCCAGTTATCAAGCAACAACACCATGTATATAATCAGAAGACCCTGACTATCTTTGATCAACTGGCTAGCCAACTAGAGGCTTGCTAGGGACAGTGTTTTGTCTATGTATCCACACATGTATATAAGTCTTCATTCAATACAATTATAGCATGGATAATAAATGATTATCTTGATACAGGAATTATAATAATAACTATATTTATTATTGCCTCTAGGGCATAATTCCAACAGTCTCCCACTTGCACTAGAGTCAATAATCTAGCCCTCACATTATCATGCGAATTACATTGTAATAAATCTAACACCCATACAGTTCTGGTGTTGATCATGCTTTGCCCGTGGAAGAGGTTTAGTCAGCGGGTCTGCTACATTCAGATCCGTGTGCACTTTGCATATATTTACGTCCTCCCCTTCGACATAGTCGCGGATGAGGTTGAAGCATCGTTTGATGTGTCTGGTCTTCTTGTGAAACCGTGGTTCCTTTGCTAAGGCAATGGCACCCGTGTTGTCACAGAACAAGGTTATTGGATTCAGTGCGCTTGGCACCACTCCAAGATCCCTCATGAACTGCTTCATCCAGACACCCTCCTTAGCCGCCTCCGAGGCAGCCATGTACTCCGCTTCACATGTAGAATCAGCTACGACATTTTGCTTGGAACTGCACCAGCTTACTGCACCCCCATTAAGAATAAATACGTATCCGGTCTGCGACTTAGAGTCGTCCGGATCTGTGTCAAAGCTTGCATCGACGTAACCCTTTATGGCGAGCTCTTCGTCACCTCCATACACGAGAAACATCTCCTTAGTCCTTTTCAGGTACTTCAGGATATTCTTGACCACCGTCGAGTGATCCACTCCTAGATTACTCTGGAACCTGCCTGCCATACTTATGGCCAGGCTAACGTCCGGTCTAGTGCACAGCATTGCATACATGATAGATCCTATGGCTGAAGCATAGGGGACGGTGCTCATATGCTCTCTATCTTTATCAGTTGCTGGGCACTGAGTCTTACTCAATCTCGTACCTTGTAAAACTGGCAAGAACCCTTTCTTGGACTGTTTCATTTGAACCTTTTCAAAACTTTATCAAGGTATGTGCTTTGTGAAAGTCCTATCAGGCGTTTCGATCTATCCCTGTAGATCTTAATGCCTAGAATGTAAGCAGCTTCTCCTAGGTCCTTCATAGAGAAACTTTTATTCAAGTAATCCTTTATGCTCTCCAAAAACTCCACATTGTTTCCAATCAGCAATATGTCATCTACATATAATATTAGAAACGCCACAGAGCTCCCACTCACTTTCTTGTAAATACAAGATTCTCCAACCACTTGTATAAACCCAAATGCTTTGATCACCTCATCAAAGCGTTTGTTCCAACTTCGAGATGCTTGCACCAGTCCATAAATGGATCACCAGAGCTTGCACACCTTGTTAGCATTCTTAGGATCGACAAAACCTTCGGGTTGCATCATATACAACTCTTCCTTAAGGAAACCGTTAAGGAACGCCGTTTTGACATCCATCTGCCAGATTTCATAATCAAAAAATGCAGCTATTGCTAACATGATTCTAACGGACTTAAGCATCGCTACGGGTGAGAATGTCTCATCGTAGTCAACTCCTTGAACTTGTGAAAAACCTTTTGCCACAAGTCGAGCTTTATAAACGGTCACATTGTCGCCAGCGTCCGTCTTCCTCTTAAAGATCCACTTGTTCTGAATAGCCTTGCGACCTTCAGGTAGTACTTCCAAAGTCCACACTTTGTTTTCATACATGGATCCTATCTCGGACTTCAAGGCCTCCAGCCATTTGTTGGAATCTGGGCACACCATTGCTTCTTCATAATTTGCAGGTTCATTGTTGTCTAACAACATGATTGACAAAACGGGATTACCGTACCACTCTGGAGCAGCACGTGGTCTCGTCGACCTACGTGGTTCGATAGGAACTTGAACCGGAGTTTCATGATCATCATCATTAACTTCCTCCTCAACCGGCGTCGCAACGACAGGGGTTTCCCCTTGCCCTGCGCCACCATCCAGAGGGATGAGAGGTTCGACAACCTCATCAAGTTCTATCTTCCTCCCACTCAATTCTCTCGAGAGAAACTCCTTCTCGAGAAAAGCTCCGTTTTTAGCAACAAACACTTTGCCCTCGGATTTGAGATAGAAGGTGTACCCAACTGTCTCTTTTGGGTAACCTATGAAGATGCACTTTTCCGCTTTGGGTTCCAACTTTTCAGGCTGAAGCTTTTTGACATAAGCATCACATCCCCAAACTTTAAGAAACGACAACTTTGGCCTTTTGCCATACCACAGTTCGTATGGTGTCGTCTCAACGGATTTTGATGGTGCCCTATTTAAAGTGAATGCAGCTGTGTCTAATGCATAACCCCAAAACGATAACGGCAAATCGGTAAGAGACATCATAGATCGCACCATCTCTATTAAAGTATGATTACGACGTTCGGACACACCATTACGCTGTGGTGTTTGAGGCGGTGTCAACTGTGAAACAATTCCACATTGTCTTAAGTGAGCACCAAACTCGAAACTCAGATATTCACCCCCACGATCAGACCGTAGGAACTTGATCTTCTTGTTACGATGATTTTCAACATCACTCTGAAATTGCTTGACTTTTCAAATGTTTCAGACTTGTGCTTCATTAAGTAGACATAACCATATCTACTCAAATCGTTAGTGAAGGTGAGAAAATAACGATATCCGCCGCATGCCTCCACGCTCATCGGACCGCACACATCGGTATGTATGATTTCCAATAAGTCACTGGCACGCTCCATTGTTCCGGAGAACGGAGTTTTAGTCATCTTGCCCATGAGGCATGGTTCGCACGTGTCAAGTGAATCAAAGTCAAGTGACTCCAAAAGTCCATCGGTATGGAGTTTCTTCATGTGCTTTAGACCAATATGACCTAAGCGGCAGTGCCACAAAAACATGGCGCTATCATTGTTAACTCTAACTCTTTTGGTCTCAATGTTATGTATATGTGTATCACTATCAAGATTCTATATGAACAATCCTCTCACATTGGGTGCATGACCATAAAAGATGTTACTCATAGAAATAGAACAACCATTATTCTTTGACTTAAAAGAGTAACCATCTCGCAATAAACAAGATCCAGATATAATGTTCATGCTCAACGCAGGCACTAAATAACAATTATTCAAGTTCATAACTAATCCCGATGGTAACTGAAGTGAAACTGTGCCGACGGCGATTGCATCAACCTTGGAACCATTTCCTACGCGCATCGTCACTTCATCTTTCGCCAGCCTTCGCTTATTCCGCAGTTCCTGTTTCGAGTTGCAAATATGAGCAACAGAACTGGTATCGAATACCCATGCATTACTAGGAGAGCCGGTTAAGTACACATCAATAACATGTATATCAAATATACATGATTTTTCTTTGGCCGCCTTCTTATCAGCTAGATACTTGGGGCAGTTGCGCTTCCAGTGACCCATACCCTTGCAATAGTAGCACTCTATTTCAGGCTTAGGTCCAGCTTTGGGTTTCTTCGTCGGATTGGCAACAGGCTTGCCGCTCTTCTTTGAATTGCCCTTCTTGCCTTTGCCGTTTCTCTTGAAACTAGTGGTCTTATTCACCATCAACACTTGATGCTCTTTACGGAGTTCAGACTCTGTGACTTTCAGCATCGCAAACAACTCGCCGGGTGACTTGTTCATCCCTTGCATGTTGTAGTTCAACACAAAGCCCTTATAGCTTGGCGGCAGTGATTGAAGAAGTCTGTCAGTGATAGCCTCTTGCGGGAGTTCAATCCCCAGCCAGCTAGACGGTTTGAGTACCCAGACATTTTGAGCACATGTTCACTGACAGACGAATTCTCCTCCATCTTGCAAGTATAGAATTTATCGGAGGTCTCATACCTCTCGATCCGGGCGTTCTTCTGAAAGATAAACTTCAACTCCTGGAACATCTCATATGCTCCATGACGCTCAAAGCGACGTTGAAGTCCCGGTTCTAAGCCATACAAGACTGCACATTGAACTACTGAGTAGTCCTCCTTACGTGTTAACCAAGCGTTCTTAGCATCCTGGTCAGCCGTAGCGGGTGGTTCATCTCCTAGCGCAGCATTAAGGACATAATCCTTCTTCCCAGCTTGTAGGATCAACTTAAGATTACGAGCCCAGTCTACAAAGTTGCTTCCATCATCTTTCAACTTAGCTTTCTCTAGGAACGTATTAAAATTCAGGGTGACTGTCGCGTGAGCCATGATCTACAACACAAATATATTCAAAGTGGACTTAGACTATGTTCAAGATAATTAGAGTTTAACTAAATCAAATTACTTGCTAAACTCCCACTCAAAAAGTACATCTCTCTAGTCATTTGAGTGGTTCATGACCCACTTACACTAGCTCAAGTCCGATCATCACGTGAGTTGAGTATAGTTTCAGTGGTAAGCATCCCTATGCTAATCATATCAACTATATGATTCATGATCGACCTTTCGGTCTCATGTGTTCCGAGGCCATGTCTGCACATGCTAGGCTCGTCCAGCTTAACCCGAGTGTTCCGCGTGTGCAACTGTTTTGCACCCGTTGTATGTGAACATTGAGTCTATCACACCCGATCATCACGTGGTGTCTCGAAATGAAGAACTGTAGCAACGGTGCACAGTTGGGGAGAACACAATTTCGTCTTGAAATTTTAGTGAGAGATCACCTCATAATTCTACCGTCGTTCTAAGCAAAAAAAGGTGCATAAAAGGATTAACATCACATGCAATTCATAAGTGACATGATATGGCCATCATCACGTGCTCCCTGATCTCCATCACCAAAGCACCGGTACGATCTTCTTGTCACCGACGCCACACCATGATCTCCATCAACGTGTAGCCATCGGGGTTGTCGTGCTACTCATGCTATTACTACTAAAGCTACATCCTAGCAAAATAGTAAACGCATCTGCAAGCACAAACGTTAGTTTAAAGACAACCCTATGGCTCCTGCCGGTTGCCGTACCATCGACGTGCAAGTCGATATTATCTATTACAACATGATCATATCATACATACAATATATCACATCACATCGTTGGCCATATCACATCACAAGCATACCCTGCAAAAACAAGTTAGACGTCCTCTAATTTTGTTGTTGCATGTTTTACGTGGTGACCATGGGTATCTAGTAGGATCGCATCTTACTTACGCAAACACCACAATGGAGATATATGAATTGCTATTTAACCTTATACAAGGACCTCCTCGGTCAAATCCGATTCAACTAAAGTTGGAGAAATCGACACTTGCCAGTCATCTTTGAGCAAGGGGGTTACTCGTAGAGATGAAACCAGTCTCTCGTAAGCGTACGAGTAATGTCGGTCCAAGCCGCTTCAATCCAACAATACCGCGGAATCAAGAAAAGACTAAGGAGGGCAGCAAAACGCACATCACCGCCCACAAAAACTTTTGTGTTCTACTCGAGAAGACATCTACGCATGAACCTAGCTCATGATGCCACTGTTGGGGAACGTCGCATGGGAAACAAAAAAAAATCCTACGCGCACGAAGACCTATCATGGTGATGTCCATCTACGAGAGGGGTTTTTCGATCTACGTACTCTTGTAGATCGCACAGCAGAAGCGTTAGTGAACGCGGTTGATGTAGTGGAACGTCCTCACGTCCCTCGATCCGCCCCGCGAACCGTCCCACGAACCGTCCCGCGATCCGTCCCACGATCTAGTGCCGAACGGACGGCACCTCCGCGTTCAGCACACGTACAGCTCGACGATGATCTCGGCCTTCTTGATCCAGCAAGAGATACAGAGAGGTAGATGAGTTCTCCGGCAGTGTGACGGCGCTTCGGAGGTTGGTGATGATCTGATCTCGGCACGGCTCCGCCCGAGCTCCGGAGAAACGCGATCTAGAGGTAAAACCGTGGAGGTATGTGGTCGGGCTGCCTTTGAAAAGTTATCTGAAATCAGCCCTAATTGCTCCATATATATAGGAGGAGGGAGGGGAGGCTTGCCTTGAGGCTCAAGGAGCCCCAAGGGCTGCGCCACCAAGGGGAGGAGGAGTCCTCCTCCAATCCTAGTCCAACTAGGATTGGAAGGTGGAGTCCTTCTCTCTTTTCTCACCTTTCCTTTTTTTTTTCTTTCTCTTCTTTTGGTTTTTATTTCTCTTGCGCAAGACAGCCTTGGGATGACCCCACCTACTTGGTGCACCACCCCCAAGGTCCTTGGGCCCTCCCGGGTGGGTGGTCCCCCCTCCCGGTGAAGATCCGAAACCCATTCGTCATTCCTGGTACATTACCGATAATGCCCGAAAACCTTCCGGTAACCAAAGGAAGTCATCCTATATATCAATCTTCATTTCTGGACCATTCCGGAAACCCTCGTGACGTCCGTGATCTCATCCGGGACTCCGTACAACATTCGGTAACCAACCATATAACTCAAATACGCATAAAACAACGTCGAACCTTAAGTGTGCAGACCCTGCGGGTTCGAGAACTATGTAGACATGACCCGAGTGACTCCTCGGTCAATATCCAATAGCGGGACCTGGATGCCCATATTGGATCCTACATATTCTACGAAGATCTTATCGTTTGAACCTCAGTGCCAAGGATTCATATAATCCTGTATGTCATTCCCTTTGTCCTTCGGTATGTTACTTGCCCGAGATTCGATCGTTAGTATCCGCATACCTATTTCAATCTCGTTTACCGGCAAGTCTCTTTACTCGTTCCGTAATACAAGATCCCGCAACTTACGCTAAGTCACATTGCTTGCAAGGCTTGTGTGTGATGTTGTATTACCGAGTGGGCCCCGAGATACCTCTCGGTCACATGGAGTGACAAATCCCAGTCTCGATGCATACTAACTCAACGAACACCTTCGGAGATACCTGTAGAGCATCTTTATAGTCACCCAGTTACGTTGCGACGTTTGATACACACAAAGCATTCCTCCGGTGTCAGTGAGTTATATGATCTCATGGTTATAGGAACAAATACTTGACACGCAGAAAACAGTAGCAACAAAATGACACGATCAACATGCTACGTCTATTAGTTTGGGTCTAGTCCATCACGTGATTCTTCTAATGACGTGATCCAGTTATCAAGCAACAACACCTTGTATATAATCAGAAGACCCTGACTATCTTTGATCAACTGGCTAGCCAACTAGAGGCTTGCTAGGGACAGTGTTTTGTCTATGTATCCACACATGTATATAAGTCTTCATTCAATACAATTATAGCATGGATAATAAACGATTATCTTGATACAGGAATTATAATAATAACTATATTTATTATTGCCTCTAGGGCATAATTCCAACAGCACTACAGGTATCTCCGAAAGTATTTGTTGGGTTGTACGAATCGAGACTGGGATTTGTCACTCCGTGTGACGGAGAGGTATCTGTGGGCCAACTCGGTAATCCATCATCATACTTAGCTAAGTGTGACTAAGGACTCACGGGATGATGTGTTACGAAACGAGTAAAGAGATTTGCCGGTAACAAGATTGAACAAGGTATACCGACGATCGAATCTCGGGACGAAGGGAATTGCATACGAGATTGATTGAATACCCAACATCGTGGTTCATCCGATGAGATCATCGTGTAACATGTGGGAGCCAACATGGATATCGAGACCCCGCTATTGGTTATTGTCCGGATAGGTGTCTCAGTCATGTATGCATGGTTCCCGAACCCGTAGGGTCTAAGGTTCGATGACGCTAGGGTTATATGGGAATAGTGTACGTGGTTACCGAAGGTTGTTCGGAGTCCCGGATGATATCCCGGACGTCACGAGGAGTTTCAGAATGGTCCGGAGAGAAATATTCATATATAGGAAGTGAGGATTTGATCGCCGAAGTGTTTTCGGGCGACACCGGTAATGTACCGGGACCACCGGAAGGGTTCAGGGAGTCCAACGGAAGGGTTTTCGGGGGTCCACCGGGAAGGGCCACCAGCCCCAAAGTGCTACATGGGCCAAAAGTCGATGGGAACCAGCCCCTAGGTGGGCTGGTGCGCCACCACTAAGGGCCCAAGGCGCATAAGGGGTGGAGAGGGGCAAAACCCTAGGCGTGGAGGGGCACCTTTGGGACCAAGGCCCACCCTAGGGTGCCTCCTCCACCCTTGGTCGCCGCCTCTTGCCCTAGATGGGCTGCCGCACCCCTTAGGGTGGGAAACCCTAAGGGTGGGCACCCTCCTCCCTCTCCTCCTATATATAGTGGAGGGTTTGTGGCTGTTTTGAGAGACAATCTCTCTCTCTCTCTCGGCGCAGCCCTACTCTTCCTCCTCCTCGTCCTCCGTAGTGCTTGGTGAAGCACTGTCGGAGTGCCGCGTAGCTCCACTGTCACCACGCCGTCGTGCTGCCGGAGCTCTCCCTCAACCTCTCCTCTCTCCTTGCTGGATCAAGGCGTTGGAGACATCACCGGGCTGCACGAGTGTTGAACACGGAGGCACTGTTGTTCGGCGCATAGATCAGAATCCACTGTGATCTGAATCGCTGCGAGTACGACTCCATCAACCACATTCTAGTAACGCTTCCGCTTAGAGATCTTCAAAGGTATGAAGATGCTCTACCCCTTTGCTTGTTGTTGGTTTCTCTATAGATAGATCCTTGTGAAGCGTAGGATTTTTTTTGAAATTACTACGTTCCCCAATAGCGGTATCAGAGCCAGGTTCTATGCATAGATTCTAGGCACGAGTAGAACACAAAAGTTGTGGGCGCTGATTTGTCAATTGCTTTCCATTACTAGTCTTATCTTAATTCAGCGACATCGTGGGATGAAGAGGCCCGAACCGACTTTACACGTACTCTTATGTGAGACTGGTTCCACCGACTGACATGCACTTGTTGCATAAGATGGGTAGCGGGTTTCTGTCTCTCCCACTTTAGTCGGATCAGATTCGATGAAGAGGGTCCTTATGAAGGGTAAATAGCACTGGCATATCAACGTTGTGGCTGTCACGTAGGTAAGAAACGTTCTTGCTAGAAACCCTAATCCGCCACGTAAAACTTGCAACAACATTTAGAGGACGTCTAACTTGTTTTTGCAGGGTATGCTATGTGATGAGATATGGCCAAAAAGATGTGATGTTACATATGTGATGTATGAAATTGATCATTTTCTTGTAATAGGATTCACGACTTGCATGTCGATGAGTATGACAACCGACATGAGCCATAGGAGTTGTCTTAATTTATTGTATGAGATTGTTGGGGCATAGTTTATGCCTAAGTAATTTTCTTGATTGATGACAGTACCGTAAAGGACTAGCCGTGTGTGTTAAGGTTTCAGATAACACACGTCAACGGCACAAGACGACTCGCCTCCTCATTCATGGAACGGAAGCACGACGCTCTCTACGATTCTCTTCATTTGAGTCATAGGAAAGCCGTACTATTAAGAGGGGAACCGTAGTGGAAAGGTTTGGGTGGAATCTATCTTTGCACGCGCACACTTCACATATTTTCCCTTACCTTCATCTTTGGTGCGGCCCCACCACTGTGTTTCTTTCCTCCTTGCAAAATGGTCCCCAGCGGTAGTACCGCTGGAATGCTGGCGGTAGTACCGTTGCAGCCAACGGTAGTACCACTGGCTGGCGGTAGTACCGCCCCTGGTCAGCGGTAGTACTGCTCCAGGAGCTTAGTACCGCCTGCCTAGCGGTTGTTCGTGGACGGACCTTTTTGCGAAGACTTTCTTGGCGGTGGTAGTGATTTTGCACTACCCCGGGCCCAGCGGTAGTACCGCTGGAATGCGAGCGGTAGTACCGCTGCAACCAGCGGTAGTACCGCCCCTGGTCAGCGGTAGTACCGCTGGAGCTCGGGCAGAGAGTGGGAAAACGGTTGGATTCCCCCCACTATATAAAGGGTTCTTCTAGCTGTGGAACCTCATCTCTCACCTCCCCAAGCTCCATTGTTGCTCCCTAAGCTCAAAAGTGCCCGATCTCTCTCCCTAGCCAATCAAACTTGTTGATTCTTTGGGGATTGGTTGAGAAGGCCTAGATTCACACTTCCACCAAGAGAAAAGTTGATTCCCCCACCAATCCCTTGCGGATCTTGTTACTCTTGGGTGTTTGAGCATCCTAGACGGTTGAGGTCGCCTAGAAGCCATATTCCATTGTGGTGAAGCTTCGTGGTCTAGTTGGGAGCCTCCAAGCTTTGTGTGGAGTTTGCCCCAACCTTGTTTGTAAAGGTTCAGTCGCTGCCTTCAAGGGCACCTATAGTGGAATCACGGTACCTTGCATCGTGCGAGGGCGTGAGGAGAATACGGTGGCCTTAGTGGCTTATTGGGGAGCATTGTGCCTCCACACCGCTCCAACGGAGACGTACTTCCTGTCAAAGGGAAGGAACTTCGGTAACACATCCTCGTCTCCATCGGTTCCACTTGTGGTTATCTCTAACCTTTACTTTGTGTATGCTTATATTGTTGACTATATCTTACTTGTCTTAATAGCTCTCGTTGTTAGCTCCATTAGGGTTCACCTCATTGTCGTAATATTTGTGAACCTATATGGTGTTTACCTTAACTTGCTAAGATTAATTAAAAAGTGGTCGTTGTCTATTCACCCCCCCTCTAGTCAACCATATCGATCCTTTCAATTGGTATCAGAGCCACGTCTCTTTATTAAGGGTTTAACCACCCAAAGAGTATGGAAGGAGAAGAGGGAATTAACCATGGGCAACCCGAGGCCATGGACTTGACTTCGGTCACAAGGGATGACTTGAATACGGCTATGGCCGCTCTCAAGACGTCCTTGACGAACGAGGTCAAGACCATGCTTAAAGAGTTAATTGAGGGATTTAAAAGTTCACCTGAACCGGCTATAGTGGTTAAACCCACCGTTTCCGATTCGGAGGCCAACTCCTCTAAGGAAGAGGCTAAAGGTATGCAACCTCCCTCATCTCACGAAAAGGATGGGACTGGAACATATGCCTTAGTTCCACCCCCCATGGTCTATGGAGGATCCGTTCCCGCACCACGTCTTAATCCTGTTGGTCCTCCTCCTAAGCTTGTGAAAGGTGACTTTGCTAACTGGGTATTTTCTATTAAGTCTCATTTGAATCACAGCCCAACAAACTTGTGGAGAATGATCGAGCAAGGATATTATCCCCATGATCCAAGCAACCTCACTCCAAGAGAAGATGCAGACAATCAATACAATCACTCTGCTTTGTTTATTCTCCAGTCTGCCGTGCCACCTGAAGATCTTCCTCACTTGCGTCCCTTCACTTTGGCCAAGGATTGTTGGGAGCATATTATGGTATTGTACAAGGGAAGCTCAAGCATTCAACGATCCAACTATGAAGTGATACTTGATAAGGCCGATGAGTTTGTGATGAAGGAAGACGAGGACCCTCGTGATCTCTATCGGAGGGTGACTGCTATTGCTGTGGCACTCAAGGATCATGGGAGCAAGGATGTGGATGATACATGGGTCAAGCGCAAGTTCCTTAAATCCATCATGCCTTTCAACAAAGCCATGTCATCTGTCATTCGTCAGCGGCCAGACTTCCACTCCTTGTCTTCCAGTGAGGTGTTGGATGAATTCATTGCAATGTCAATCATGAACGAAACAGCCGACAATGCACTTGCTCGTGTTCGATCAAAGACAACTTCACCCAACCTTGCGTTGAAAGCAAAAGCAATGCTTGAAGAAGAAGAAGAAGAAGAATATGAGGAAGAGGAGGGCTGCCCTGAAGAAACAAAGTATGCTTATCATGAGCACATGGCTCTTGCATCAAGGCAATTTTGGGGCAACAAGAGGAACTCAAGACCGTCCTTCACCAAGAACAACTCGAGTGGATTCAAACCCAAGCAACGAGTAAGGACATGTTATAACTGTGGTAACATGAGTCACTTCGTGGCCGAATGTCCCTATGAGAAAAGGGAAGACAACGGAGGCAAGCTCATTCGCAAAGACAAAACCAAATCATTTCCAATCAAGAACAACTTTGTGAAGAAACCTCACCCAAAAGGGATGGTGGCCCTTGAAGAGTACCCTTCCGATGATGATGATGATGATGATACAGTGGCAACGGCAACTGTTGCTATTGCCACTACACCTCCCCAGAAGGTGTCTCTCTTCAACGCCCCCAACGAGAACCACATCACCAAGTGCCTCATGGCAAAAGGTATCAATCAGGTAACTCCCATCATTAAGACCAACATTACTTCCGCCCCTTCATTGTTAAATTGTGTTGAAGATAGTGATGTTGGGGAACTTAATGAGCATGATCTTGACAAGTTTCTGTGCACTATTAAGGGAGAACCCAAGAATCACTTTGTTGCTCTCTTGGAACAACTGGGTGAGGCCACTGACCTCATTGAGTCTCATGAGGAGACCATCTCCGAGCTTCAGGGACACAGTCGTGACTATGCCGATGAAATTGCCGAATTATCTAATGCTCTAGAAAAGGAGCGCACTCTTCGTTTGGCTCTTGAGGAGTCATATAATGATGACTGCGCTAAAATCCAAAAGAAACTAGATCATGATGTTGGTCTTACTCGTATGCTTAAGTCTGAAAAGTATGCTCTTGAGGTTGGCCATGACAGACTCAAAGAGGAGTTTGACACACTTTACAAGGCCCACAAGGTCTTGAAAGGTGTTCATTTCTCTCTAAAAGAGTCTCATGATCAACTCCAAGCAAAGCTTACCAAGGAGATCTCTACTTGCCCTCCCTTTGTGTTAATTGATAATGCTTGTGCAACTAACCCCTGTTGTGAGCATGTACATCTTGTGGAGGAAAATGCCAAGTTAAAGGAGAAACTTGAGAAGGGCCTTGTGGCATGCATACAAGGCGAGAAGAGTGTGAACGACCTCTTGAGCACTCAAAAGGGTGTTGTAGGAAAGGAGAGACTTGGACTTACCTCCAAGACAAAAGGTAAAAGGAGGAACAGGAACAAACGATCTCCCACCCTCATGGACATCTTTGTCAAAGAGGGTGAGGGGACTCGGAAGGTGAAAAGGAACAAGGTGGACTATGGAAACCTCAAGAAGGGCAAAACCATCCCTACTAACACAGCCGGCAAATTCAATTCTTCTTATGTATTATGTTGTGCTAGTGATGGGCATGTTTATGCCAGATTTGTTGGTTCCTACGATGAGGATATTGAATGGGCTATCTGGGTTCCTAAGACCCTTGTCTCTAACATGAAAGGACCCATTAAAAAATGGGTACCTAAAACCAAGCCTTGATCTATTGCAGGAGTTTGCTTCCGGTGGGGTGTCATGGTCGCTCGATAATGGAGCAACAAATCATATGACCGGAAGCAAGGACTTAGTGGTGGATGTGCATCCTTCTCCATATATGCCCACCCATGTCCAATTCGCCGATGCATCTTCTTCAAAGGTATTGGGATTTGGTAAGGTGGTCGTCTCTCAAGATTTATCTATTGAGAAGGTCATGCTTGTTGAGTCACTTGCCTACAATTTACTCTCAGTTCGTCAACTCGCAATTATGGGTTTTTCGACATTCTTTAATCTTGATACTATGGTCCTCCTAAGGAGCAAGACTCTTAAAGTAGCCTATGTTGGATATGTTGAAAATGGTCTTTATGTGGTGAACTTCTCAAAGCGACCCACTAAGATTGCGACATGTTTAATGGCTAAAGTTGACGTGGGCTGGCTTTGGCATCGCCGTTTAGCTCATGTCAATATGAGATCTTTGCAAAGTCTTCTGACAGGGGACCATATTCGTGGACTAACAAATGTGAGTTTTGCTAAAGATCGTGTTTGCAGTGCCTGCATTGAAGGAAAGATTCATGAAACTGCTCATCGTCCAACGACTCTTATCTACACTAAGAGGCCATTGGAACTTCTCCATATGGATCTGTTTGGTCCTCCATCATTTGATAGTCTTGGAGGCAGAAAGTATTGCTTAGTGATTGTTGACGACTACTCAAGATATACCTGGGTATATTTCTTCAAAAAGAAGAGTGAAACTCAACAAACGGTCATCAACTTTGCTAATGAAGTGCAACGTCAACATGAAGCAAAGATCTTGATGATTAGAAGTGACAACGGCACCGAGTTCAAGAACTACACCTTAGATGAGTTTCTAGGTGATGAGGGAATAAAACACCAATATTCTGCACCATATACCCCTCAACAAAACGGCATGGCAGAAAGGAAGAACCGGACCTTGATAGACGCTGCAAGGACAATGATGACAGAATTCAAATCTCCATATAACTTCTGGGCAGAGGCCATCAACACAGCATGTCATGCATCCAATCGGCTCTACATCCGCAAAGGCTTGAACAAGACTCCGTATGAGATTCTAACTGGAAACAAACCCAATCTCAAGTACTTCCGGGTATTCGGTTGTAAGTGTTTCATTCTCAAGAAAGGTGCACAGTTAGCTAAATTTGATTCTAGAGCACATGAGGGTATCTTTGTTGGTTATGCTACAAACTCTCATGCTTACCGTGTCCTCAACAAGTCCACCGGACTAATTGAGGAGACGTGTAACGTAGAGTTTGATGAAAATAATGGCTCCCAAGTGGAGCAAATTGGTCTTTGTGATGTAGGTGATGAAATTCCTCCCCAAGCCATAAGAAGAATGGGGATTGGTCAAATACTCCCCATTGAGGAACCCCTTGTGGCCGAAGGAGAAGGACAATGCTCTACTCAAGTGGAGCCATCACCTCCACAAGCCCCACACGCTTTCGATGAACAAAGAGAAGACTCTCAACAAAATAAACAAGCTCAAGGTCAAGATAAATTGACCAACAATGATGATGTGTCTCAGGATATTCAAGCACTACCCCAAGACTCCGAACCGGCTCATGATCAAGATCAAGTGCAACCCCGAGATCCAGACCAAGTAGAAGCACAAGATCAAGATCAAGAGCAACCACAAATACAAGAACAAACTAGTGAACCTGCTCAAGTCGAAGGACGAGATGATCAGGAGACTGTCTCACAATTCCCTTCTGGAGCACCAACAGCCGGCTCAAGACGCAAGGGCAAGCAAAGGAAACAAGTCGATGCTCCCCCGTTATCTAATGAAGAACTCTTGGAGCGTCGAGCAGCCAAGATTGCAAACAAGATGAGAGTCAAGTCACATCTTATGAAGAATGTACTTGGCAGTTTAAAAAGGGTAGTATCCACCCGTCAACAGATTTGGAATTATTGTGAGCATCACGTGTTTGTTTCGTATTGTGAACCTCAACAGGTACAGGAAGCGCTCGATGATGAGGATTGGCTTATGGCCATGCACGAAGAACTTAACAACTTTGAGCGCAACCAAGTCTGGGATTTAGTGCCTAGGCCAACGGAGGAACATAATGTCATCGGGACCAAATGGATATTCAAGAACAAGCAAGATGCCAATGGGATTGTGATTCGAAACAAGGCAAGATTGGTAGCTCAAGGCTACTCCCAAGTCGAGGGTATCGACTACGGTGAAACCTTTGCCCCTGTTGCTCGTCTAGAATCTATTCGCATGATGCTTGCATTTGCTTCTCATCATAACTTCAAATTACAACAAATGGATGTGAAAAGTGCCTTTCTTAATGGTCCTTTAAATGAGTTGGTCTATGTCAAACAACCCTCGGGATTCGAACATCCCAAGCTCCCCAATCATGTGTACAAACTTAATAAGGCACTCTATGGCCATAAACAATTCCCACGCACGTGGTATGAGTATCTTACTGAGTTGTTACAAGATCGTGGGTTTGAAATTGGGAAGATAGATCCCACTCTTTTTACTAAGAGGGTTAAAGGGGATTTGTTCATATGCCAACTATATGTTGATGATATTATCTTTGGCTCTCCTAACATTTCCTTCAATGAAGAATTTGCTGCACTAATGACTGAGAAGTTTGAGATGTCCATGATGGGAGAGTTGAAGTTCTTCCTCGGGTTCGAGATTAAACAAGGTCTAGAAGGGACATTCATCAAACAAGCCAAGTACACTCAAGACATGGTCAAATGGTTCGAGCTCGAAGATGTCAAACCGGTCAAGTTCCCCATGCCAACAAGATGCAAGCTTGACAGTGATCCCAATGGTAAGCAGTGGATCAAAAGGTATATCGCTCCATGATTGGATCCCTCCTTTACCTTTGTGCATCCAAACCGGATATTATGTTGAGTGTAGGGATATGTGCACGGTTTCAATCCGCACCAAAAGAAAGTCATTACATGGCTGTTAAGCGAATCTTTCGATATTTGGCTCATACCCCAAACTTTGGCCTTTGGTATCCCAAAGGAGCAAACTTCAATCTAGTTGGCTATTCTGACTCAGATTGGGCAGGAGATTGTGTGGAGAGGAAGTCAACGTCTGGAGGATGCCAATTCCTTGGTCGCTCATTGGTAAGTTGGTCGTCAAAGAAGCAGAATTGCGTCTCCTTATCATCCACCGAAGCTGAGTATGTGGCAGCTGCAAGTTGTTGTGCACAATTGCTATGGATGAGGCAAACTTTAAAGGATTATGGTGTCACTTGTGACAAAGTGCCTCTTCTATGTGACAATCAAAGTGCTATCAAGATTTCCCTCAACCCAGTGCAACATAGCAAAACCAAACATATTGATATTCGCCATCATTTCATTCGTGAACATATCAAGCTAGGTGATATTGAGGTTCACTTCATCCACACTGAAGAGCAACTTGCAGATATTTTTACTAAGCCTCTAGATGAAGCAAGGTTCCGGGAGTTAAGGCATGAGCTAAATATCATTGATTCAAGTAATGTGGATTGAAACTAGGCATGTTGCACCTCACTCTGCATTCCATCTTGGTCTAGATGTAGGCATGGACATAGGGGGAGTGTTGTTCTCTCAATGAACTCTCCCTCCCCCCATTATGCATAAATCAATCTAGTCTTTCACTTTAGCCATTGTCAAATGACACTTGTGCTTCAAAGACGAGCATTGGTCATGAACCCAAGGATAATTCTTCGCGGTGTCATACCATTGTCTCAAACATAGGTGGCCTCGGCCACCGCCCCTCCCCACCTTTCCTTCGTATAGAAGAAAAGGATATACAATGACAAGTCAGTACATATTTTTTGGTGCTATTTCTTTTACTTACTTGTCATTTGTCCAAGTTCTTCTCTTATCCTAAGCCGCGTTGTGTCATTTGCAGCGGTACTACCGCCAGGGGTAGCGGTACTACCGCCAGGACCCCAGCGGTACTACCGCCAGGGGTAGCGGTACTACCGCCAGGACTCCCATCTAACACGACCTGCTAGGAAATTTTTAGGGATGTCTCAAGGGGTAGCGGTACTACCGCCAGGACCCCAGTGGTACTACCGCTAGGTAGCGGTACTACCGCCAGGTCCACAGCGGTACTACCGCTGGCCCGTACCCCTTGGGCTATATAAAGGAGGGGGAGCCCGTTTTTCTCAGGCTCTTTCTTCTTCCTCGCGGCTCCTCCCTCCCCTAGCCCGAAATCCCCCTGTTTTGATCTCTATTCGTGGAGCTCCTTCTCTCCATTGGATTGGAAGAGTTGCTCCACGTCTCCTTCCTCCTCCAAGGGCCATGAATCCCGGTAACGCTCCTCCCCTTCTTCTATTGGTTGATGTTCTTGTTCTAGGGTTAGGAGCATTGGTGGTTTGGATTCATGTCTTTGATCTTGTGTCCTGTTCTTGGATGGCATGAAGGAGATATTTGAGGGGAGTATAGGTCCTATGAATCTTTGCGGTTTATTTTTGCCATGCCCTAGGATTTACATGTTTTAGATCAAGTACTTGAACTATTTGGATTAGATCTAAAACTTGCTCTCACTTGCCTAGGAATGCACTTATTTCGGTGGTACTTGTGAGTCTCATGTGTGTAGGGTTGTGGTGGAATTCTTAGTGTTCATATACAGCCCATGCCCCTCGTCAAAATCGTGTAGCCCTATCTATGATGTCTATTTTATCTGTCAGATCTGAAAGTCAAACCCCAGTGGTACTACCGCCAGGGGTAGCGGTACTACCGCTAGGACCTCGGCGGTACTACCGCCAGGGGTAGCGGTACTACCGCCAGGAGGATTCACTGTGCATTCTTTTCACCTGCTTGGCAATGAGTGTTTTTTTGCCTTTTCTAGTTCATTGCCTTGACTCTTTTTGTCGCTTCTTTTTGCTGTGTGTTGTGTCACAGGTAGTTCTCGCCGTTCGAACCCCCCACGGGACACGCAGTCAAAACAATATCGCAACCCAGAGGCTCCAGAGGGTTCTGCCACTTCAGGTCTACAACCCAAAAAGCAGTCCTTCAAGAAGACCGCGACCAAGGACAAGGGGATCAATGTACGCACAATGCCCCCCAAGGACTTTCTGCGGTTCCGCACTCAGAACCATTATCTCAACGAGAGGGATGTGATCAAGAATGTTGACCATGTTTGGGCAAAGGATCACTACAGGATCTACCGTGATATTGTCATGCATTTCAAGAAGAACTATGTCCCCATTCAGTGGATTGACCTTGCTCATCTTCAGCGGAACCTGGACTATTTTGGTGATGACCTCTCTTTGATTGACAAACTGGGCATCAAGGACATCATCACTTTCAAAATAGATTTTGACCCCACTGTTGTTGCCCACTTCTATGTCACGGTCCACTTCTCTCCTGATGAAGAGCGCTCTATGGTATGGATGACTGGGACTCAGAAGATGACAGGTACCTGGCGTGAATTCATGGCATTCCTCAAGGTTGAGTGTCAGGGAGCTGACACTCCACTTGGGTCGCGTCCTCATGCTGCAGCCCCCACTGATAGGCCCCCAACCAAGGACAGACTGCATCAACTCTATGTGAGGAAGGGTGTGCTTCCCAAGCATTTGGACATCATGCATCGGATCTTCCGCAACACCCTCTTCCCTTGCATTGGTAACTTCGACGAGGTTCATGGCTCTTTGGCTGAGATGCTGCTACTCTGTGAGGAGGCTATGACTAAGGAGTCTGCCCCTCTTGATATTTCTGATGTGATGTTCACGGAGCTTTGGAACTGCATCATAATGCGTAAGGTTCCCATCTATGGGCCCTATCTGTTCGCTTATATTCGTCAGAAGTGGCAAGATACTTATCCGCAGGAGGAGCTCTACATTCAGTCTGACTACATTGTGCACGACCCTGTCAAGCTTCGCGTCAAGGATAAATGGGCCAACCCATCAACTTCCTCTTAGCACATGGATACTGACACAGAGAATGCTGCTGACAGAGGAACCGCCTCTCAGTCCCGCTCTTCTGCCATGCCATCTTGGGCCATCAAACTGCAAGATAAGATGAAGACCCTATTCTGTATGCAGGCCAAGGGCCAGTACCAGGCGCACGTGGCTCAGAAGGAGAACTGCCAGAGGCACAAGCGTGTCCTAAGGAATCTTGATGTTGACATCTCCAGCGGATCAGAGGACGATATCACTCCAGAGGCTACTTGGATGCAGGCTCAAGGTTACCAGTGGTTTGGCGCTGAGGAGGAAGAGGAGGAGTAGGACGATCAGGAGGGTACCGACGAGTCTGGCGATGCTGAGGATGAGGAGTAACTACCTGTGGCGTTAGGTGTGCCCCTTTTTGGTGTCTTGTGCCAAAGGGGGAGAGAGTCTAGGAGCTGGATTTACTTGTTTTTAGAGTTGAACTTTGCTTTGCTTTGCTTTCTTTCGTGGTTTGCTTCTAGTTTGCTGTCGTTGGTGAGACATGAACTTATGTGAGATTTATTTCCATCATATGCTGTGAGTCATATGCCCCGTATTGTCATATATCTCTATCTTTTTGTTCTCATATTATTCTCTGTGCAAATCCGGTATTGTCATCAATCCACCAAAAAGGGGGAGATTGTTGGGGCATAGTTTATGCCTAAGTAATTTTGGTGATTGATGACAGTACCGTAAAGGACTAACCGTGTATGTTAAGGTTTCACATAACACACGTCAACGGCACAAGACGACTCGCCTCCTCATTCATGGAACGGAAGCACGACGCTCTCTACGATTCTCTTTATTTGAGTCATAGGAAAGCCGTACTATTAAGAGGGGAACCGTACTGGAAAGGTTTGGGTGGAATCTATCTTTGCACGCGCACACTTCACATATTTTCCCATACCTTCATCTTTGGAGCGGCCCCCGCCACTGTGTTCCTTTCCTCCTTGCAAAATGGTCCCCAGCGGTAGTACCGCTGGCCCCAGCGGTAGTACCGCTGGAATGCTGGCGGTAGTACCGCTGGCTGGCGGTAGTACTGCCCCTGGTCAGCGGTAGTACCGCTCCAGGAGCTTAGTACCGCCTGCCTAGCGGTTGTTGGTGGACGGACCTTTTTGCGAAGACTTTCTTGGCGGTGGTAATGCTTTTGCACTACCCGGGGCCCAGCGGTAGTACCGCTGGGGCCAGCGGTAGTACCGCTGGAATGCCAGCGGTAGTACCACTGCAACCAGCGGTAGTAGTCAGCGGTAGTACCGCCCCTGGTCAGCGGTAGTACCGCTGGAGTGCCAGCGGTAGTACCGCTGCAGGCAGCGGTAGTACCGCTGGAGCTCGGGCAGAGAGTGGGAAAACGGTTGGATTTTCCCCCCCACTATATAGAGGGTTCTTCTAGCTGTGGAACCTCATCTCTCACCTCCCCAAGCTCCATTGTTGCTCCCTAAGCTCAAAAATGCCCGATCTCTCTCCCTAGATTCACACTTCCACCAAGAGAAAAGTTGATTCCCCCACCAATCCCTTGCAGATCTTGTTACTCTTGGGTGTTTGAGCATCCTAGACGGTTGAGGTCACCTAGAAGCCATATTCCATTGTGGTGAAGCTTCGTGGTCTAGTTGGGAGCCTCCAAGCTTTGTGTGGAGTTTGCCCCAACCTTGTTTGTAAAGGTTCGGTCGCCGCCGTCAAGGGCACCTATAGTGGAATCACGGTACCTTGCATCGTGGAAGGGCGTGAGGAGAATACGATGGCCTTAGTGGCTTATTGGGGAGCATTGTGCCTCCACACCGCTCCAACGGAGACGTACTTCCTGTCAAAGGGAAGGAACTTCGGTAACACATCCTCGTCTCCATCGGTTCCACTTGTGGTTATCTCTAACCTTTACTTTGTGTATGCTTATATTGTTGACTATATCTTACTTGTCTTAATAGCTCTCGTTGTTAGCTCCATTAGGGTTCGCCTCATTGTCGTAATATTTGTGAACCTATATGGTGTTTACCTTAACTTGCTAAGATTAATTAAAAAGTGGTCGTTGTCTATTCACCCCCCCTCTAGTCAACCGTATCGATCCTTTCAGAGATGCAATGCCATGTGATTACTTTACTTTATTGCTAACCGTTAGCCATAGTAGTAGAAGTAATAGTTGGCGAGACGACTTCGCAAAGACACAATGATGGAGATCATGATGATGGAGATCATGGTGTCATGCCGGTGACAATGATGATCATGGTGTCCCGTAGATGGAGATCAAATGAGCAAGATGATATTGGCCATATCATGCCACTATATGATTGCATGTGATGTTTATCATGTTTCTATATCTTATTTTATTAGAACGACGGTAGTAAATAAGATGATCCCTCACAAAAAATTCAAGAAAAGGTGTTCCCCCTAAGTGTGCACCGTTGCGAAGGATCGTTGTTTTGAAGCACCACGTGATGATCAGGTGTCATAGATTCTAACGTTCGCATATAACGGGTGTAAGCCAGATTTACACACGTGAAACACTTAGGTTGACTTGACGAGCCCAACATGTACAGACATGGCCTCAGAACACGGGAGACCGAATGGTCGAACATGAGTCGTATGGTGGATACGATCAACATGGAGATGTTCACCATTGATGACTAGTTCGTCTCACGTGATGATCGGGCACGGGCTAGTCGACGTGGATCATGTATCACTTGGATGACGAGAGGGATTTCTATCTAAGTGGGAGTTCATTGGATGAACTTAATTATCATGAACGTAGTCGAATAGGTCTTTGCAAATCATGTTGTAACTTGCGCTATAGCTCTACGGTTTTTGATATGTTCCTAGAGAAAACTTAGTTGAAAGGTGATAGTAGCAATTATGCGGACTGGGTCCGTTAACTGAGGATTGTCCTCATTGCTGCACATAAGGCTTATGTCTTTAATGCATCACTCGGTGTGCTAAACCCCGAACATCTCTGTAGATGTTGCGAACATCTGACATACACGATTTTGATAACTACATGATAGTTCAGTGAATAATGCTTAAACGACTTAGAATTGAGGCGTTAAAGACGTTTCGAACGTCGCGGGACATACAAGATGTTCCAAGAGATGAAATTGGGATTTCATGCTCGTACCCTTGTTGAGAGGTATGAGACCTCCGACAAGATTCTTTGTCTACAAAAGTAAATCTCAATCTTGAGCATGCACTCAGATTGTCTAAGTGCTACAATCGCTTGAATCGAGTGGGAGTTAATCTTCTAGATGAGATAGTATTAATTCTCCAGAGTCACTGCCACCAAGCTACTAGAGCTTCGTGATGAACTATAACATATCGAGGATAGATATGATGATCCTTGAGCAATTCGCGATGTTTGACACCGCGAAAGTAGAAATCAAAAAGGAGGACCAATTGTTGATGGTTAGTAAAACCAGTAGTTTCAAGAAGGGCAAGCGCAAGAAGGGATACTTCAAGCAACGGCAAAACAGTTGCTGCTCTAGTGAAGAGACCCAAGGTTGAACCCAAACCCGAAACTAAGTGTTTCTGTAATGAGGGGAACAGTCACTGAAGAGGAACTACCCTAGATACTTGGTAGATGAGAAGGTTGGCAACGCCGACAAAAGTATATTGGATATACATGATATTGATATGTACTTTACTAGTACTCCTAGTAGCACCAGGATATTAGATACCAGTTCAGTTGCTAAGTGTTAGTAACTCAAAATAAAACCTACGGAATAAACGGAGACTAGCTAAAGGCAAGGTGACAATGTGTGTTGGAAGTGTTTCCAAGATTGATATGATCAAACATCGCACGCTCCTTCTACCATCGAGATTAGTGTTAAACCTAAATAATTGTTATTTGGTGTTTGCGTTGAGCATGAACGTAACTGGCTTATGTTTATTGCAATACAATTATTCATTTAAGGAGAATAATGGTTAGTCTGGTGACTTGAATAATACCTTCAATGGTCCTGCACCTAAAATGAATGGTTTAATGAATCTCGATCGTAGTGATACACATGTTCATAATATTGATGCGAGAAAGATATAAAGTAGTAATGATAGTACCACTTACCTGTGGCACTGCCGCTTGAGTCATATTGGTGTAAAATGCATGAAGAAGCTCCATACTCATGGATCTTTGGACTCACTCCTTTTGGAAACATTTGAGGCATGCGAACCATGTTTATTGGTATAAATGCATGAAGAAACCCCATACAGATGGATCGTTTTGGACTCACTTGATTTTGAATCGCTTGAGACATGCAAATCATACCACATGGAGAAGATGACTGAAGACCTCGTTTTTTCCAGTGAGATGGAACAAGAAAGTGACTTGTTGGAAGTAATACATTTTGATGTGTACAGTCCAATGAGTACTCAGGCACGCAGTGGATACCATTATGTTCTTACTTCACAAATGATTTGAGTAGATACTAGTATATTTACTTGATGAAACACAAGTCTGAATTATTGAAAGGTTCAAGTAATTTTAGAGTGAAGTTGAAGATCATCGTGACAAGAGGATAATATGTCTACGATGTGATTGTGGAGGTAAAAATATATATCCGAGTTGTGAGTTTTGTAAACATTTAAGACAAGGTGAAAATTGTTTCACGTGAAAATTGTTTCACAACTCATGCCACCTGGAACACCATAGTCTAATGGTGTGTTCGTATGTCATAGTCATGCCCTATTAGATATGGTGCATACTATGATATCTCTTATCAAATTACCACTTTCGTTTATGGGTTAGGCATTAGAGACAACCACATTCACTTTAAATAGGGCACCACGTAATTCCTTTGAGATGACACCGTATGAATTATGGTTTAGAGAAACCTAAGCTGTCGTTTCTTAAAAGTTTGGGGCTGCGATGCTTATGTGAAAGAGTTTCAGTCGGATAAGCTCGAACCCAAAGCGGATAAATGCATCTTCATAGAACACTCAAAATAGTTGGGTATACCTCCTATCTTAGATCCGGAAGCAAAGTGTCTGTTTCTAGAAACGGGTCCTTTCTTGAGAAAAAGTTTCGCTCGAAAGAATTGAGTGGGAGGATGGTGGAAACTTGATGAGGTTGTTGAACCATCACTTCAAACAGTGTGTGTAGCAGGGTGCAAGAAGTTGTTCCTATGGTGCCTACACCAATTGAAGTGGAAGCGGATGATAGTGATCATGAAGCTTCGGATCAAGTCACTACCAAAACTCATAGATTGACAAGGACGCGTACTACTCCAGAGTGGTACGATAATACTGTCTTGAAGGTCATGTTGTTGGACAAAAATGAACCTACAAGCTATGGAGAAGCGATGGTGGGCCCGGATTTTGACAAATGGCTGAAGGTCGTGAAATCCGAGGGAGGATCCATGTATGAAAACAAAGTATAGACTTTGGAAGAGCTACCTGGTGGTCATAAGACTATTGACTACAGATGGATCTTTAAAAGGAAGACAGACGATGATGGTGAAAAGTCACCATTAAGAAAGCTCGACTTGTGACAAAGATGTTTCCGACAAATTAAAGAGTTGACTACGATGAGATTTTCTAGCTCGTAGCGATGTTGAAAGTCTGTTGGAATTATGTTAGCAGTTGCTGCATCATTTATGAAATCTTGCAGATAGGATGTGAAATATTGTTTCCTCAACGGTTTCCATGAGGAAAGGTTGTATCTGATACAACCAGAAGGTTTTGACGACCCTAAAGGATGCTAACAAGTATGTAAAGCTCCATGATCCTTCTATGGACTAGAGCAAGTATCTCGGAGTTGGAATATACGCTTTGATGAGGTGATCAAAGATTTTGGTATTATACAAAGTTTATGAGAAACTTGTATTTCCAAATAAGTGAATGGGAGCACTATAGAATTTCTGATAAGTATATGTGGTTGACATATTGTTGATCGAAAATGATGTAGAATTTCTGGAAAGCATATAGGGTTGTTTGAAAAGTGATTTTCAAAGGAAAACCTGGATTAAGCTACTTGAACATTGAGCATCAAGATCTATGGAGATAGATCAAAGTACTTAATAGAACTTTCAACGAAATGCATGCCTTAACAAGTTTTTGAAGGAGTTCAAAATAAGATTGGAAAAGAATGGGTTCTTGGCTATGTTGTAAGGTGTGAATATTGAGTAGGACTCAATACCCGACCACGGCAGAAGAAAGATAAAGGACGAAGGTCATCCCCTATGCTTTAGCCATAGGCTCTATAGTATGCTATGTTGTGTACCGCACCCGAAGCTTGCCTTGCCATGAGTCAGTCAAGGGGTACAAGAGTGATCCAGGAATGGATCACTGGACAACGGTCAAAGTTATTCTTAGTAACTAGTGGACTAAGGAATTTTTTTCGATTATGGAGATGGTAAAAGGAGTTCGTCGTAAAGGATTACGACGATGCAAGCTTTGTCACTAATCCGAATGACTCTAAGTAGTAAACGAGATTCATATAGTGGAGCAGTCATTTGGAATGGTTCCAAATGGTTCGTACTAGAAGCATCTATTGGATGATGTAGTGATTTGTAAAGCACACACGGATCTGAAAGGTTCAGACCCGTTGACTATAAACCTCTCTCACAAGCAAGACATGATCGAACCTCAGAACTGTATGAGTGTTAGAGTCATTGCAGTCACATAGTGATGTAAACTAGATTATTGACTCTAGTGCAAGTGGGAGACTGTTGGAAATATGCCCAAGAGGCAATAATAAATTGGTTATTATTATATTTCCTTGTTCATGATAATTGTCTATTATTCATGCTATAATTGTATTAACTGAAAACCATAATACATGTGTGAATATATAGATCACAATGTGTCCCTAGTGAGCCTCTAGTTGGCTAGCTTGTTGATCAATAGATGATCATGGTTTCCTGATCATGGACATTGGATGTCATTAATAACGGGGTCACATCATTGGGGAATGATGTGATGGAGAAGACCCGATCCTAAGCATAGCACTAGATCATATTGTTCGTCTGCTAAAGCTTTTATAATGTCAAGTATCATTTCCTTAGACCATGAGATTGTGCAACTCTCGGATACCGTAGGAGTGCTTTGGGTGTATCACCACGCCGTCGTGCTGCCGGAGCTCTCCCTCAACCTCTCCTCTCTCCTTGCTGGATCAAGGCATTGGAGACGTCACCGGGCTGTATGTGTGTTGAACGCGGAGGCGCCGTTGTTCGGCGCATAGATCGGAATCCACCGCGATCTGAATCGCTGCGAATATGACTCCATCAACCGCGTTCTAGTAACGCTTCCGCTTAGCAATCTTCAAAGGTATGAAGATGCTCTATCCCTTTGCTCGTTGATGGTTTCTCCATAGATAGATCCTTGTGAAGTGTAGGATTTTTTTTGAAATTACTACGTTCCCCAACACCACCTTGCTTTGGGGAAAGGCAACCTAGTGGGTCCAAGTCAACCAATGCCTCCTACCCTTTGCCTGGGGCAACGAAATGTCCTAGTAGGACTCATCCAACACAAGGGAGATGGACTCCTTCCTTGCTTTGTGGACCCAAACCCCTTGGCTGCGTATATAGAGAGGGGTAGGAGCAACCTAGCAAACACACAAAAGGTCTTGACCAACCCGCCTCCTGGCAGAGCCTTGCTCCCGTTTCTATGTGACATCTCTCCCTCTCTAGATTAGATCTAGTTTTTTGTTGTTCTTCGTGTTGGGCATGAAGCACTGCAGTGCTTCTACCTCAGTACATGTGGATACCTTGGAGGCGATGTCTACTTTAATGCTACATCAGACGAATCTTCTCAAAGGATAAACTCTCATGTTGGGATGTATAACCTAGCAGCAGGAGTGGGAGGATGAAAGCACAATTGCTCCCTAGGGTGGTTTTGATAATTTATCACAACATATGCATCATTGGACTAATATGTTTTCCAAGTATATTTCAGAAGAAGTTCAAAAGATGCTATGGCTTAAGGTTTATGTGAAGATGCCCCTGGATGCAAGAAAGGAACAATGTTGGCTCAAGCTTCAAGCTAGAAGACACTTCATTTTAAATTTTGAGAAATCACTTCTGAGTCCATAGGAAAGCCAATACTATTAAAAGGGGGTGAGGTAGTAAAATGAACTGATTGCTCAAATGCTCAAAGTTAGCCACCAAAACACTCAGTCATTTTTCCACATATCCACTCTGTGATGATCCACATACACAAATACGGTGTCGCCAACTTTTCATATCGGACCCACCGAGTTTGACCTTAGACAGAAACCGTAGCCATTCCCACCAAACCGGTGCAACTGAAACCAAGTTGGTGCTACCGAGTGGAGTGTGACCAACATTATGTTGCCAAGATACACAAAATCGGAATTTCCGAGTTTGAGTATCGGTGCCACCGAGTTTGGCCATCTGAACGTTAGTCAACTTTTCCATGCCACCGAGTTTCTATATCGGTCTCACCGAGATTCAAAAGTTCACACCTTTGTGCTTGTCGGTACCACCGAGTTTTCAACTTCGGTGTCATCGAGTTTGCCCTGTTGCGTGTAACGGTTGGATTTTGGCTATCGCCTATACATACCCCTTCACACACCTCTCATTCATGGGAGAAGCACTCAGAATACACACTTCATTGCCAGATCCATTTTTTGAGAGAGAGACACCTACTCATGTGTTGAGACCAAGATATTCCAATCCTATCATTTGAAACTTGATCTCTAGCCTCCCCAAACTTTTTCCACCAAATCAACCTCTCCTACCCATGCATATTCTGTGAGAAAGTGATTTGTGTTGAGGAGACTATCTTTAGAAGCACAAGATCAAGGAGTTCATTGATCTACCACATCCATTACCTGTTGGAGGGTGGTGCCTCCTAGATTGGTTAGGTGTCGTTTGGGAGCCTCCTACTTCGTGTTGTGGAGTTGAACTGTTTGTAAGGGCAAGGATATCGCCTACTTTGTGAAGATCTACCGTGATTAAGGCTAGTCCTCCGTGGACGGAAGCCGTGGTGGAATAGACAAGGCCGCTTCTTTGTGGACCCTCTGTGGACTCTCGTAGTCGTTACCCTCCATGGGTTGAAGTCTCCACTAACATGGACGTACAATAGCGCCACCTATCGGAACCATGCCAAAAATCGCCGTGTCAACCTCATGCGTTTGATGTCCCTACCTTACTCCTCTACTTTACACTTGCATGTTTTACTTTCCGCTCCTATACTATTAGAATTGCATGTGTAGGGTGAACTTGACTTGTTATAACTGTGTAGCTACCTCTCAAGTAAAATTTGGAAAATGCAAAAAAATTATCTTGTCAAGTAGTCTAATCACCCCCATCTAGACATACTTTCGATCCTACAAGTGGTATCAGAGCTTTGGTCTCCATTTCATTGGTTTAACAACCTAGGAGAGTATGGCATCTTGTGAGGGAAATTATCATCGTAGAGGTCCATATTAAGATGGCACTAATTTTGCTAGTTGGAAGCATACAATGAAAATGCATATTCTTGGCTTTAATACTCATGTTTGGGTTGTTACCTGTGTTGGTGTGCAATGTAACCTCTTTGGGAAGGGCATGAGCCAGGTCGTGATGCAATAGCTGATGAACTGAAAATGTTGCAACTTAATGCTCAAGCCCATGACATCATCTTCAACTGCCTATGCCCCGAAGAATTCAACAAAATCAGTCGTCTTGAGAATGCAAAAGAAATTTGGGATACTTTGGTTGATATGCACGAAGGTACTGATTCTGTCAGAGAATCTAAATTGGATGTGCTGATACGTCCCAAACGTATCTATAATTTCTGCTTGTTCCATGATCTGTTGGGTGACATTGTTATATGTTTTGCTACACTTTTATATATTTTTACACATATTTGGACAAACCTACTAAGTCAGTGCACCAAGTGCCAGCTTCTGTGTGCTGATGTCTCTTTTGCAGGGGCTTTTACCCAATTTTCCGGAGCCCCAAAAATCCTGAGAAATATATATAAAAATCAGCACACCAGAAGCTTCACGAAGCACGAAAGGGGGCCAGGGGCCGCCCAGGCGACCTGTGGGCACGGCCCACCCCTAGGCCGCACCAAGAGGCCGCCTGGGTGGGGACCACGCCCTCTGGTGCCCTCCTTTCGCCTATATTTACCTCTTGACGAGGAAAACCCTATATGGGATCCAGAATCGCGAATTTCTCCATCTCTCCGCCGCCGCAGCGCTTCCGAGATCGGGAGCGTGAGGAGACCTCTTCCCGGCACCCTGCCGGAGGGAGGATTGACCTCCGGGAGCTTCTCCACTGCTATGGACGCTTCCCGGACATGCCATGGGTAGTTCTCCTTGGACCATGAGTCCATGACCAGTAGCGATGTGATATCTTCTCTCCAATCTTGTGCTTCAATGGTTAGTCCTTGTGAGCTGCCCTACATGATCAAGGCATCTATGTAATTCTCTTGCTATTGCTATGCTCGGTTTGTTGGGATCCAATGGATTATGAGATTATGTTCAGATTGTTATGAGTTATATATTTGATTATCCTTTTATATTATGTTCCTTAGTGATTCATGCATGTTCTCCGTTGCTATTTATTGCTTTGGCTGAGTAGTAGATTGCAACTCCAAGAGGGAGCGTTATGCATGATTATGGGTTCATGCCCCTCGATGTCTAGCTTGAGTGACAAAAACATGAGACTAGGGGATGTGTTGTTGCCACCAGTGAGAAAACAATGGTGTTTGTGACCATGGTTGCAAGGATTGTTTACCTTACGCATAGTTCGTTAATGCAGTTGTCCGTTGCTTGGAGTTTACACTTCGGGTGGGGCTCGCAACTTAATACCGGCGAGATGTTTTGGATAGATATCTCAAGGTAGATGATTAGTAAGTAGATGCTGATGAATAAATGGTCTACTTGTCTTGGCGTACTGCCCATTACTATTGAGCCTCTAACTATCAAGTAGCAAAATTAGCATTGCGGTGCATTCATAATTCTGTCAATTGCCTAAGTGTAATTTGTTTACCCAAGCATAGTTTTTTATCATCTTTTGGGAGAGAGACATCACTAGTGAACATCATGTGACTCTGGTCCATATCACCATCATTGTTTACACCTCCACCATTTACTGTTTTCATTTACTTTACCGTTGCAATCACTATTACTATTCCAGCTTGTGTTTTGATCCTTTGCAAACTACAAGGCCGGAGAGATCGACAACCTCTCTGTAATTGTTGGGAGCAAAGTTATTTGTTGTGTGTGCAAGTCCACGTCTTCTGCTAGCGCCAGGATGGGAGACACCTACTTGTTGAGCCTACGAGTCCTCGTGGTTTGATAAACCTTACAGTCTCCGTGTAAGGGAAAACTTGCCGCTGACTACATCTCTACCTTCCACTTGGGGTAACCAACGAGGAGCGAGAAGTATATACATCATCTTGTCATCAAGCAAAGTTTTCTGGCGCCGTTGCCGCAGACTCCAGTATTCAAGATAGGGGAGTTGCACGCTATCTTTTACCTTTGTTTTTTAGTCTTGTTAGTTTTTTTCTAGTTTTTGCTTTAGAGTCTTATACCAAAAACCACAAAAAATTAGTTGCTTTGTTCTTGCCTGTTGTCGCTGCTATGTGTTCCACTGAGAACACCAAGTTGTGTGACTTCACTAGTTACTAGTCACAACAACAATGATTATACCTTCTCTTCTATTGCTCTAGTTACCACTAAGGGTCTTTATAAAAATAAACCTTGTGACTATAGTAGTCATTATGGAGAATTATGCCCTTGGAATGGTTGCCCCGGGAAGCCACATGATCTTTGGTTTGAAGTTGCTCCTAAATGTCCCCAAACTTGGGAAGACATCCAAACTCTTATAATAGAGAGCAAATCAAACATAGATGATGACACTACAATTCTACTTAATAGCAATGATATTGATTTTCACAATTGTAGTCTTTCCGAAGTAATCACCTTTTTGCAAAGAATGGCTAAAGACCCCCACACTAGTACACTTAATATTGCCTTCACGGAGCATATTACCAATGCTCTTATCAAAGCTAGGGAGGAGAAGCTCAAGCTAAAGACTTCTATTCCTAGAAAACTAGAAGATGGTTGGGATCCTATGGTCAAAATTAAATTGAGTAATATCTCTTGCTTTGCTTTATGTGATATTGGAGCTAGTGCTTCTGTTATGCCCAAAAGAATGTATGTGTGACAACCCGATGCCGATGTTCCAGAAGATGTTGGGTAACGTAGCATAAATTCAAAAAAAATTCCTACGCATATTCAGATCTTCCTATGGAGAGACCAGAAACGAGAGAGGGGTGAGTGCATCTTCATACCTTTGAAGATCGCTAAGCGGAAGCGTTGCTAGAACGCGGTTGATGGAGTCGTACTCGCGGCGATTCAGATCGCGGTGTGATTCCGATCTAGTGCCGAACCACGACACCTCCGCGTTCAACACACGTGCAGCCCGGTGACGTCTCCCGCACCTTGATCCAACAAGGAGGAGGGAGAGGTTGGGGAAGATCTTCGGCAACACGACAACGTGGTGTCGATGGAGAGACGAGGTCTCCCAGCAGGGCTTCGCCAAGCACCGACACAGAGGAGGAAAAAGAAGAGCAGGGCTGCGCCGAGGGAGAGGGAAAACCGTGTCTCCAAAAGCCCAAAAGTGCCCACTATATATAGGAGGAGGGGAGGGGGGTTGCCAACCCTAGGAATCCCACCCTAGGTGGTGCGGCAGCCCCCCCCCAGATGGGAGGTGCGGCGGCCAGGGCAGGGGGGAGAGGTGGCGCACCCCTAGGTGGGCCTTAGGCCCACCAGTGCCTAGGGTTTCCCCCTTTCTCCACCTCCTGCGCCTTGGGCTGAGTGTGGGGGGCACACCAGCCCACCTAGGGGATGGTTCCCTCCCGCACTTGGCCCATCTAGCCTCCCGGGGTCGTTTCCCCCTTCCGGTTGACCCCTGGGGCCACCTCCGGTGGTCCCGGTACGTTACCGGTGACGCCCGAAACACTTCCGGTGTCCGAAACCATCCGTCCTATATATCAATCTTTACCTCTGGACCATTCCGGAGCTCCTCGTGACGTCCGGGATCTTATCCGGGACTCCGAACAACTTTCTATAACCTCGTATAACAATTCCCTATAACCCTAGCGTCATCGAACCTTAAGTGTGTAGACCCTACGGGTTCGGGAGACAGGCAGACATGACCGAGACACCTCTCCGGCCAATAACCATCAGCGGGGTCTGGATACCCATGGTGGCTCCCACTTGCTCTATAATGATTTCATCGAATGAACCACGATGTCAAGGATTCAATCAATCCCGTATACAATTCCCTTTGTCTGTCGGTATAGAACTTGCCCGAGATTCGATCGTCGATATACCTATACCTTGTTCAATCCCGTTACCGGTAAGTCTCTTTACTCGTTCTGTAGCACGTCATCGTGTGACTAACTCCTTAGTCACATTGAGCTCATGATGATTTTCTACCGAGTGGGCCCAGAGATACCTCTCCTTCACACGGAGTGACAAATCCCGATCTCGATTTGTACCAACCCAACAGACACTTTCGGAGGTACCCGTAGTGCACCTTTATAGTCACCCAGTTACGTTGTGACGTTCGATACACCCAAAGCACTCCTACGGTATCCGGGAGTTGCACAATCTCACGGTCGAAGGAAAAGACACTTGACATTAGAAAAGCTTTAGCATACGGACAATACGATCTAGTGCTACGCTTAGGATTGGGTCTTGTCCATCACATCATTCTCCCAATGATGTGATCCCGTTATCAATGACATCTAATGCCCATGACCAGGAAACCATGATCATCTATTGACTAACGAGCTAGCCAACTAGAGGCTTGCTAGGGACACATTGTGATCTATTTATTCACACATGTATTACTGTTTCCTGTTAATACAATTATAGCATGAACAATAGACGATTATCATGAACAAGGAAATATGATAATAACCATTTTATTATTGCCTCGAGGGCATATTTCCAACAGTATCCCACTTGCACTAGAGTCAATAATCTAGTTACATTGTGATGTATCGAACACCCATAGCATTATGGTGTTGATCATGTTTTGCTCGTGGAAGAGGTTTAGTCAACGGGTCTGCGACATTCAGATCCGTGTGTACTTTACAAATCTCTATTACTCCACTCTGGACATGGTCCTGGATGGAGTTGTAGCAGCGTTTGATGTGCTTCGTCTTCCGGTGAAACCTGGGCTCCTTGGCTATGGCAATGGCCCAGTGTTATCACAGAAGAGTGTCATTGGACCCGACGCGCTTAGAACCACTCCAAGGTCGGTGATGAACTCCTTCATCCAAATTCCTAAATGAGCCGCTTCAGAAGCAGCTATGTACTCCGCTTCACATGTAGATGCTACCACGACTTCTTGCTTGCTGCTGCACCAGCTTACTGCCCCAGGATTCAAAACATATACGTATCCGGTCTGTGACTTAGAGTCATCCGGATCTGTGTCGAAGGTAGCGTTGACGTAACCATTTACGACGAGCTCTTCGTCACCTCCATAAACGAGAAACATTTCCTTAGTCCTTTTCAGGTACTTAAGGATATTGTTGACCGCTATCCAGTGTTCCATACCGGGATCACTTTGGTACCTCCCTACCAAACTTATGGCAAGGTTTATATCAGGTCTGGTACGAAGCATGGCATACATAAGAGAGCCTACGGCTGAAGCGTAGGGGACATAACTCATCTTCTCTCTATTTGCTGCCATAGTCGGCGACTGAGTCTTAGTCAATCTCATACCTTGCAAAACTGGCAAGAACCCTTTCTTTGAGTTTTCCATATTGAACTTCTTCAATATCTTGTCAAGGTATGTACTTTGCGAAAGACCTATGAGGCGTCTCGATCTATCTCTATAGATCTTGATGCCTAATATGTATGCAGCTTCTCCAAGGTCCTTCATCGAAAAACTCTTGTTCAAATAAGCCTTTATGCTCTCCAACATCTCTATATTATTCCCCATCAATAATATGTCATCCACATACAGCATGAGGAAAGCTACAGAGGTCCCACTCACTTTCTTGTACAGACAGGCTTCTCCGTGAACCTGTATGAACCCAAACGCTTTAATCACCTCATTAAAGCGAATGTTCCAACTCCGAGATGCTTGCACCAGCCCATAGATGGAGCGCTGGAGCTTGCACACTTTGTTAGCACCCTTAGGGTCGACAAAACCTTCTGGTTGCATCATATACAACTCTTCCTTAAGGTTCCCGTTAAGGAACGCTGTTTTGACGTCCATTTGCCAAATTTCATAATCATAAAAGGCGGCAATTGCTAACATGATTCAGACTGATTTCAGCTTCGCTACGGGAGAGAAAGTATCTTCGTAGTCAATTCCTTGAATTTGTCGAAAACCCTTTGCGACAAGTCGAGCTTTATAAACGGTTACATTACCGTTTGCATCAGTCTTGTTCTTGAAGATCCATTTATTTTCTATGGCTCGCCGGTCATCGGGCAAGTCCACCAAAGTCCATACTTTATTCTCATACATGGATCCTATCTCGGATTTCATAGCTTCAAGCCATTTGTTGGAATCCGGGCCCGCCATCGCTTCTTCATACTTCGAAGGTTCACCGTTATCTAACAACATGACTTCCATTACAGGGTTGCCGTACCACTCTGGTGCGGAGCGTACCCTTGTGGACCTTCGCGGCTCAGTAGTAACTTGATCCGAAGCTTCATGATCATTATCATTAACTTCCTCTTCAGTTGGTGTAGGCGCCACAGGAATAACTTCCCGCGCTGCGCTACTATCCTGTTCGAGAGGGGGTGTAATTACCTCATCAAGTTCTACCTTCCTCCCACTTACTTCTTTCGAGAGAAACTCTTTCTCTAGAAAGGATCCGTTCTTGGCAACAAAGGTTTTACCTTCGGATCTAAGATAGAAGGTATACCCAATAGTTTCCTTAGGGTATCCTATGAATACGCATTTATCCGCTTTGGGTTCGAGCTTTTCTGGTTGAAGTTTCTTCACATAAGCATAGCAACCCCAAACTTTAAGAAACAACAACTTAGGTTTCTTGCCAAACCATAGTTCATACGGTGTCGTCTCAACGGATTTAGACGGTGCCCTATTTAAAGTGAATGTTGCAGTTTCTAATGCGTATCCCCAAAATGATAGCGGTAAGTCGGTAAGAAACACCATAGATCGTACCTTATCTAATAAAGTGCGATTACGACGTTCAGACACTCCTTTGCGTTGCGGTGTGCCAGGCGACGTCAGTTGTGAAACGATTCCACACTTCCTTAGGTGTGTGCCAAAATCGTGACTCAAATATTCTCCTCCATGATCAGATCGTAGACACTTAATTTTTCTATCACGTTGATTCTCGACCTCACTCTGAAATTCCTTGAACTTTTCAAATGTCTCAGATTTGTGCTTGATCAAGTAGATATACCCATACCTACTCAAATCATTGGTGAGAGTGAGAACATAACGATAGCCACCGCGAGCTTCAACGTTCATTGGACCACACACATCAGTATGTACTATTTCCAATAAGTCGGTTGCTCTCTCCATTATTCCTGAGAATGGAGTCTTAGTCATCTTGCCCATGAGGCACGGTTCGCATGTGTGAAATGATTCAAAGTCAAGAGACTCTAATAGTCCATCATTATAGAGCTTCTTCATGCGCTTAACGCCGATATGACCAAGGCGGCAGTGCCACAAGTATGTGGGACTATCATTGTCAACTTTACATCTTTTGGTAGTCACACTATGAATATGCGTAACATCACGATCGAGATTCATCAAGAATAAACCATTCACCAGCGGAGCATGACCATAAAACATATCACTCATATAAATAGAACAACCATTATTCTCTGACTTAAATGAGTAATCGTCTCGCATTAAGCAAGACCCTGATACAATATTCATGCTCAAAGCTGGTACTAAATATCAATTATTAAGGTTTAAAACTAATCTCGATGGTAGATGTAGAGGTAGCGTGCCGACGGCGATCACATCGACCTTGGAGCCATTCCCGATGCGCATCATCACCTCGTCCTTGGCCAGTCTCCGCTTATTCCGCAGGTCCTGCTTTGAGTTGCAAATGTGAGCAACAACACCGGTATCAAATACCCAGGGGCTACTACGAGCACTGGTAATGTACACATCAATAACATGTATTACCTTTAACGTTGTCGGCCTTCTTGTCCGCTAAGTATTTGGGGCAGTTCCGCTTCCAGTGACCCTTTCCCTTGCAATAGAAGCACTCAGTCTTAGGCTTGGGTCCATTCTTTTTCTTCTTCCCGGCATCTGGCTTACCGGGCGCGGCAACGGCTTTGCCGTCTTTCTTGAAGTTCTTCTTACCCTTGCCCTTCTTGAAACTAGTGGTCTTGTTGACCATCAACACTTGATGCTCTTTCTTGATTTCTACTTCTGTAGACTTGAGCATCGAGTAAAACTCGGGAATGGTCTTCTCCATCCCTTGCATGTTGTAGTTCAGCACAAAACCTTTGTAGCTTGGTGGGAGAAATTGGAGGATTCTGTCAATTATAGCATCATCCGAAAGTTCGACTCCAAGTGAAGTCAGACGACCGTGTAACCCAGACATTTTGAGTATGTGCTCACTGACAGAACTGTTCTCCTCCATCTTAAAGCTAAAGAACTTGTCGGAGACTTCATATCTCTCGACACGGGCATGAGCTTGAAAAACAAGCTTCAGCTCTTGGAACATCTCATATGCACCGTGTTGCTCAAAACGCCTTTGGAGCCCCGTTTCTAAACTGTATAACATGCCACACCTAACCAGAGAGTAGTCATCACTACGCGTTTGCCAGACGTTCAGAATGTCCTGGGCTGCTGCGGGAGCAGGAGGGTCACCTAGTGGCGCATCAAGGGCATAAGCCTTTTTAGCTGCTTCAAGGATGAGCTTCAAGTTGCGAACCCAGTCCGCATAGTTGCTACCATCATCTTTCAGCTTGTTTTTCTCTAGGAATGCGTTGAAATTGAGGTTGACGTTGGCCATCTACGATATTTATAAAGACAACTTTTAGACTAAGTTCATGACAATTAAGTTCATTTAATCAAATTAAGTATGAACTCCCACTTAAATCGACATCCCTCTAGTCATCTAAGTGATACATGATCCATGTTGACTAACCCATGTTCGATCATCATGTGAGACGGACTAGTCATCATGGTGAGCAACTTCATGTTGATCGTATTCAACCATACGACTCATGTTTGACCTTTTGGTCTCTTGTATTCGAGGTCATGTCTGTACATGCTAAGCTCGTCGGTCAACCTAGGTGTTTCACGTGTGTAAATCTGGCTTACACCCGTTGTATGCGAACGTTAGAATCTATCACACCCGATCATCACGTGGTGCTTCGAGACAACGATCCTTCGCAACGGTGCACACTTAGGGGAATACGTTCTCAAAATTTTAAGAGGGATCATCTTATTATGCTACCGTCGTTCTAAGCAATAAGATGAAAAACATGATAAACATCACAATGCAATCATATAGTGACATGATATGGCCATTATCATCTTTGCTCTTTTGATCTCCATCTTCAGGAATCGCATGATCATCATTGTCACCGGCGTGACACCATGATCTCCATCGAGATGATCTCCATCATCGTGTCTCCGTGAAGTCGTCACTCCAACTACCACTATCACTACTACTATAGCTAACCGTTAGCAATGAAGTAAAAGTAGTAAGCACATGGCGTTGCATCTCATACAATAAATTAAGACAACTCCTATGGCTCCTGCCGGTTGTCATACTCATCGACATGCAAGTCGTGAAACCTATTACAATAACATGATCATCTCATACATCATACATGCAACATCACAACTTTGGCCATATCACATCACATGTCAAACCCTGCAAAAACAAGTTAGACGTCCTCTAATTGTTGTTGCAAGTTTTACGTGGCTGATTTGGGTTTCTAGCAAGAACGCTTTCTTACCTACGTGACAGCCACAATGATGATATGCCAAAGCTATTTACCCTTCATAAGGACCCTTTTCATCAAATCCAATCCGACTAGAGTAGGAGAGACAGACACCCGCTAGCCACCTTTATGCACGGTGTGCATGTCTGTCGGTGGAACCAGTCTCACGTAAGCGTACATGTAATGTCGGTCCGGGCCGCTTCATCCCCCAATACCGTCGGAAAAGAATAGGACTAGTAGCGGCAAACAATTGAGAAATCATCGCCCACAACCTTTTGTGTTCTACTCGTGCATAGAATCAACGCATAGAAAACCTGGCTCGGATGCCACTGTTGGGTAACGTAGCATAAATTCAAAAAATTTCCTACGCATATTCAGATCTTCCTATGGAGAGACCAGCAACGATAGAGGGGTGAGTGCATCTTCATACCTTTGAAGATCGCTAAGCGGAAGCGTTGCTAGAACGCGGTTGATGGAGTCGTACTCGCGGCGATTCAGATCGCGGTGTGATTCAGATCTAGTGCCGAACCACGACACCTCCGCGTTCAACACACGTGCAGCCCGGTGACATCTCCCGCACCTTGATCCAGCAAGGAGGAGGGAGAGGTTGGGGAAGATCTCCGGCAGCACGACGGCGTGGTGTTGATGGAGCGACGAGGTCTCCCGACAAGGTTTCGCCAAGCACCGGCACGGAGGAGGAGAAAGAAGAGGAGGGCTGCGCCGAGGGAGAGGGAAAACTGTGTCTCCAAAAGCCCAAAAGTGCCCACTATATATAGGAGGAGGGGAGGGGGGTTGCCACCCCTAGGGTTCGCACCCTAGGTGGTGCGGCATCCCCCCCATATGGGAGGTGCGGCGGCCAGCGCAGGGGGGAGGGGTGGCGCACCCCTAGGTGGGCCTTAGGCCCACCAGCGCCTAGGGTTTCCCCCTTTCTCCACCTCCTGCACCTTGGGCTGAGTGTGAGGGGCGCACCAGCCCACCTAGGGGATGGTTCCCTCCCGCACTTGGCCCATCTAGCCTCCCGGGGTCGTTGCCCCCTTCCGGTGGACCCCCGGGGCCACCTTCGGTGGTCCCGGTGGTCCCGGTACGTTACCGGTGACGCCTGAAACACTTCCGGTGTCCGAAACCATCCGTCCTATATATCAATCTTTACCTCCGGACCATTCCGGAGCTCCTCGTGACGTTTGGGATCTCATCTGGGACTCCGAACTACTTTCGATAACCTTGTATAACAATTCCCTATAGCCCTAACGTCATCGAAGCTTAAATGTGTAGACTCTACGGGTTTAGGAGACATGCAGACATGACCGAGACTCCTCTCCGGCCAATAACCATCAGCGGGGTCTGGATACCCATGCTGGCTCCCACTTGCTCCACGAAGATCTCATCGGATGAACCATGATGTCAAGGATTCAATCAATCCCGTATACAATTCCCTTTGTCTGTCGGTATAGAACTTGCCCGAGATTGGATCGTCGGTATACCTATACCTTGTTCAATCTCGTTACCGGTAAGTCTCTTTACTCGTTCCGTAGCACGTCATCGTTTGACTAACTCCTTAGTCACATTGAGCTCATGATGATGTTCTACTGAGTGGGCCCAGAGATACCTCTCTGTCACACGGAGTGACAAATCCTGATCTCGATTCGTACCAACCCAACAGACACTTTCGGAGGTACCCGTAGTGCACCTTTATAGTCACCCAGTTACGTTGTGACGTTTGATACACCCAAAGCACTCCTACGGTATCCGGAAGTTGCACAATCTCACGGTCGAAGGAAAAGACACTTGGCATTAGAAAAGCTTTAGCATACGAACAATATGATCTAGTGCTACGCTTAGGATTGGGTCTTGTCCATCACATCATTCTCCCAATGATGTGATCCCGTTATCAATGACATCTAATGCCCATGACCAGGAAACCATGATCATCTATTGACTAACGAGCTAGCCAACTAGAGGCTTGCTAGGGACACATTGTGATCTATTTATTCACACATGTATTACTGTTTCCTGTTAATACAATTATAGCATGAACAATAGACGATTATCATGAACAAGGAAATATGATAATAACTATTTTATTATTGCCTCTAGGGCATATTTCCAACAAAAGATTCCCCCTTTATTCCTTTTTCGTTGTGTGCCTATTTTTTACTTGTCGCATCATCATCGCATCATGCGCATCATCCGCATTGCATCGACATTCCGTTGTCGCCAGTTTTCAAAACTTGCATCCGTTGTTAGTTGCCGGTTCTCTCCGTGTTTGTCGTTGTCCGTTCTGAGCCCGACCACACACGCACGCGCTCGCGGCATCGTTTAAATCTTGTTTTTAAAAGTGTATGTAAAACTTTCTCCGATTGGGTTGGAATTTCACGTGCGGTCTTATTTAGATATAGGTAGGCCACCTGTCAAATTTCGTCGCGATCGGAGTCTGTCTGGTACCCGAACGATCGACCGTAGCGGCACCGTATTCGGTCTATTATCAGACGTGATTCGGTATTTTAAAACGCGTTTCACGGGCGCACCCCTTCCCTCTCACCTTAGCCTACCCACTCCACACGGCCACTTAACCGTCGCCGCGTTCGAGATTGTACGATTCCGACCGCGCGGTTGGATCCGGGACGAAATTCCGCTAAACCTAGCCCCCCTTTGTCCATAAATAGACCTCCCCACACATTTTAGATAGCAAACCCTAGTCCACCTTGGGATCAGCGCCACCTACCCCTCCCTCCTCTCTCTTCCACCTCCAGCCGCCGGGCCCGCCCGAGCCCGCGCGCGGCCCGCCCTGAGCCCATCTGGGCACGAGGCTACCGTGCCCGCAGCTCTCTGCCCGTGCTCCCGCGCCCTGGTGCCGCGACCGGCGCCTCCCGTCGTCGGACCCGCTGTCCTCCCGCGGCTCGCCGTTGCCACCGCCTCGCCGAAGTGGCCGAAACTTCCCCCTCCGCCGGATCCCTCCTTCCCTGCTCGTTCTTCCTTCCCTCTCATCTCTCTCACTTCTTCTCGCTGTCTCTCTGTCCCGCAGGATCTCGACCGGCCATGCCCGCCGGCGCTCGCCTCCTCCACCGCTGGGAACGGGTCCCCGAGGTCGAATCCGCCCCCGGACTACCGGATCTGCCTCCCCTCCGTGGCCCTGCGCCGCACGCCCGCTGACAGTCGGTGCGCCGCCGCCATGACTGTGCCCTCGTGCTCGTGGGGAGCACGGGAGGAGATGAGCAGCAGCGCATCGCTCCGTCCTGGGCCTCCCCCGCACAGCGGCCCAGCACCAGCGCCCGATGCCTCCCTCCCTCGGCCCCGTTGACCTGCACCAACCGCCGGCCCAACACCTCCTTCACCGCCCCGAGGCCCATTCCCCTCCCCAAACCTTGGCCTCCTCCCCCGCGACATGGGCCACGCCCACCAAGGTGACCAACCCCCCAACCTCTCTATTTTATGGCTAGGAGCGTTGCTAGTTATTTTACGCCCACAGATAGGCCTGCTAACTTATTCTTTTTAGGGATTTTTGGAACTAATTAATTCCAGAAAAGTGACGTATATTAAATGCCCGTAGTTTCTAAACCGTATGTCGGATCGAGGTGATCTATATATGGATCTTTTGTATATTTTCACGTAGATTATGATTTTGCAACTTGCATAAATGTTTGAAGTCGTTTGAACCGCCAAATTCCTAGTTTCGCGTGCTGTCCCAATAGGGAATTGCCCCGTATCTATTTTTCGTGCGTGTCCGGATTCCCGTAGATAAAATGCTCATGTTTTAGGAACCCTTTTGCCATGTATTTTAGAGTAGTCGTTGGTATTTTTGCATGTAGGGGTTAGTCGCTTGTTTATTATTTCGTGTTTAGGACTTATTCCCGCATATATGTGTGGCGTTGTTTATATGTTGCAACCCCTCATGTTATATAGGTTTTCGGGGTAGAAAAATCCATAGGATTTAACTGTGCATTTAGTTTTAGCTTTTGAGCAAGTTAGTTCGTGTGATATTTTGCCATGATGCCCTTTTGTTTATTTTGTGGGGTTTAATCTGTGCTTCATTTGAAGGATTTGTGAACTAGAGATATGCCCTTGGATGTTTAGTCTAGCCCCTGATAATTTTGGTTGCAATATAAATCCATGTTTAGGTGTGGTTTGCTTGATCTCAACTTGCTAGGAAATAGTGCTGATTTGGAGATGCTGAAATATTTCTAAGTCTGAGATCTGTTATATTTTGTTGCTATCTTTGCATGAGTTTATCTGGTGATCTATAGCTATTTTGAGGTTGGTGCAATGGAGTTAGTTCTAGACTTTAGGATTCTCTAGCATGCTGTGAATTTTCATGCCATTTGGAGTCCAGTAACTTATAGTTTTGCTGCTGTCAATATGCCTTCAGATCAAAAACTGCAGTTTCATAAACTGTGTTTTTCACTAAGTTTGAAATTGTGTGTGAGATGCCTTTTTGTGACTTCTTTTCCTAGTGATCCATGCTTCCATGCTAGATGTTATTAGTTGTATGTTGTAGTGATTCTTGCACTCTACTGCCTCATGCCTTGGTTGAGCATATTGGATTTGTGTAGTTCGTAGTTGTGGGGTGTAGAAAATGCTATGTGGCTGATATTGGCAGATTGTAGTGATTTCTTGTTTAGCTGTAGTTATTGAACCGTTGCTCCGTTTTGTTCGTGTCCTATATGGAACTTGCTCAGCATCCCGTGTAGTTTCATATTATCTTGCTGGTTGTATGTTTTGAAGTGCTCGTGACTGTCGTTGCACACATATTGCATTCATGCCATCATATCTTGTGGTGTCTGTATCTTTTGATCCGTAGCTCCGTTGGATATGTTCTCTATGTGTAAATTGCTTGTAACAACACGTAGAATCACGTGAACCTATTTGTTTTATTGCCTAACAAACATTTAAACATGTTAGTTCAGATCTGGACAAAATTGTAATTTAACATGTGAGGTCATCCCGGAGATGCTATATGTCATTTCCGACCTCATTTAAAATGCCTAGATAGGTAGATTAATTGCGGTTCACCTCTTGCCATGTTTAATAACATTTAATATTGCCGTGTACCTAATCGGGATAGAACTAAATAATTCGTATGTGGAGTTTCGTCAATATGCAACTCGTTGCATATTGAACTTCACTTAATGTGTAGTGTTTGATTGTTGTGAATTGACATGCCGTGTCTTGCATATATTCTTTTGTTCATGCATCATATGTGATGTGCATCGTGTGGTGAATATCGTGTGTTGATTCTTGTTTCCGGTTTCCTTCGTCTCGATAGAGTTCCACAAGCGTGTCGGAAAGTGAGGACCCGTTCGACTATGTCGGTTCGTCTGCTTCTCGGAGTCATTCTTCTTCTCAGCGGGATCTCAGGCAAGATGACCATTTCCCTAGATACCATTACTATCATTACCATGCTAGTTTTACCGTTTCTATCGTTATGTCTCGTTGCCTACCACCTGTTAAATATCAACCTCCCAACATTGCCATGAAAACCTTCAACCTGTTCACAACCTAGCAAACCTCTGATTGGCTATGTTACCGCTTGCTTAACCATGTGTTAGCGTTGCTAGTTGCAGGTGCAGTCGCTTCCATGTGATAACATGGGTTCCTTGTTATATCACCCTGTTAATTTCTATTTAATTTAATGCACCTATATACTTGGTAAAAGGTGGAAGGCTCGACCTTTCTAGCCTGGTGTTTTGTTCCACCTTTGCCCCCTTTGTTTCGGCTACCGGTGTTATGTTCTATAATTGAGCGCTCCTAACACGATCGGGGTTGTTATGGGGACCCCCTTGATAATTTGTTTTCGATTAAAGCTGGTCTGGCAAGGCCCAACATTGGTACTACATTTGCCCAACATAATAATTCTGTTAATACTGAAATGCATAGGGAGTTAGCGCTACCCGAGGAGTAATTCAACATAATAAAGGGAGGGCCAGTGCTGATGGTGCTGGTCCAAAACAGAGCACCGTGCGGGGCCAACCCGGGGCAACTCGGGTGATGTCTATCAGGCCATCGTACGCTTCGCTTATCCGTCGTGTCCTGAGAACGAGATACGCAGCTCCTACCGGGATCGTCGACACGTCGAGTGGCCTTGCTGGATTAGTTCTACCTTTGACGAGATATCTTGTGCATCGGGATTCCGGTGATATGTTGGGTAATCTCAGAGTTGAGGTTTTCCACTAAGGAGTCCGACGAGATCGCGAGTTTCGTGATCGAGGATTTCGATGCGGCTTGTGGTAATTTGTGATGGATTAGTTGGAGCACCCCTGCAGGGTTAAATCTTTTGGAAAGCCGTGCCTGCGGTTATGTGGCAACGTGGAAACTTTGTTTAACACTGGTTCTAGATAACTTGAGGTTAACGTAATTAAAATATGCCAACTGAGTGCGTAACTGTGACTGTCTCCTTCGTGAGTTCCTTCTCCGATCGAGGACACGGTGGGGTTATGTTTGACGTAAGTAGGTGTTTGGGATCATTCATTTGATCATCAGTAGTTCACATCCTTATGCGTAGATCATCCCCCTCTTTATTCTTGTACTCGTAAGTTAGCCACCTCATATTATGCTTAGTCGCTTGCTGCAGCCTCACCACTTAACCATATCTCATCCATTAAGCTTTGCTAGTCTTGATACCTTTGGAAATGAGATTGCTGAGTCCCCTATGGCTCGCAGATTACTACAACACCAGTTGCAGGTAGAGGTAAAGGTTACTTGACGCGAGCGCGTTGATTGTTCATTTGGAGTTGCTTCTTCTTCTTCTTCTTCTTCGTCGATCTAGGATGGGTTCCAGGCCGGCAGCCTGGAATAGCAAGGATGGACGTCGTTCTTCTTTTCTCGTTTGTTTTCGTCCGTAGTCGGACCCTGCTCTTCTTCATGATGTTTTTGTATTGTACTAATGTGACTCTGATATAGCTTGTAGCGAGTGTAAGCCAATTCCATATATCTCATCTTTTCAGTACATGTACTTGTAACGATATCCATTCTTGCGAAACGACGAGATGCGCTTCTATCCCTGATGAGGCCCTCATGCCAAATTGAGGATAGGATCGCATCTTGGGCGTTACAAGTTGGTATCAGAGCAGTACCGACCTAGGAGCCCCCTTGATTGATCGAACTTGGCCGAGTCGAGTCTAGTAAAAAATTGCTTTGAGTCTAGTTATATAGCGGAGAGTAGGATTCTTTTTTTCTCATCTTCTACGCTCTGGTGAGGAATTTCGACTTAGGAATTTTAATTCTACTTCTCTTCTCACTCAATTTTTTTAGGATCACGCGGATATTCTTGGAATCTATATGATGTCGATTGGAGGGAGTTCTGTCTTGGTGCCTCCTGTCTGACTTGATTTCTTCTGGGGAGTTGAGCTCCAGGGGATTCTCGAGCACATCGTTATCATTCAGATTTCTTAGTATCTCACGACGAAGGATGTTCGTAATTGCTTCAATACTAGTAGTGGCAAGATAACCCCGATGTCCCCAGTACTGGTGCAGATTGTTCGGGAGTACTGCCATACTTTGTATCGTTGTGACCACGAGGGTGTGTAGTAGATGAAGGTCCGAGATTCTGGTTGTGTGTTGACGGATGTGATACATTGGACGGGTTAGTATAGGAGTTGTGTGACATATTACTCCTTGTCTCCGTGTACGAGATTGCATGACCAGAAATTTCGGGAATTCTTATGTGGGAATTCAAGTAGTTACTTATAGGACAATCTTCCAAGAAATGCATGATGTTAGGTTGGGGTTCGACATCTAGTGGATTCGTTTGTTCACGCTCGACTTACAGTGGTTCTCGTTGTGTCTTAAAGAGTCCTTGTAGCTTGCTACGACTCAGGGACGCTTCGTTTTTCGTGTGCACTGCCTTGCCTTGATGGCTACTGTAAGGATCGAGCCCGTGCGATCCTGTCCACGAAAATATCGGAGGAAATCTCTCTCATGAGTTTGTTCTGGCTTGTTTCATAAGCCTCATCTTTTGTTTTGTTGGAGATGGTAATTCGAGTTGCTTCAATGTCAAGTGGTGAATTCATATCTTTTCCAAGAAGTGTTCTCATATTTTTATGTGAACGCATATTCTTTTGCTCAATCAATTGTCATATCAATTCCTTTTCAACTGGAGCCGTCATGTTAATTCTTTTCAACGATGTGCTTCTCTTCAAGTGAATTCAATCCTCTACAATTTTGCAAGATCAATCTCTCTTTTCTTTCTGGAGTTGTCTCATCTTTCCCAAGTTGTCTTTGTTTTCCCGCCCTCCCACCCTTTTTCTGAGTGATTCAATTTTCATCCAAGAGTTCTCTTTTCATTGTGCTTCCGCTATCTTTTCTTCCATGTCCTATCCGGTGATTCTTTCTGAAGATTCTCAGGAGCTTCATGTTCATCTTTATTCAATCTTGTTATCTTTACCGGTGAATTCTATTCAGTTATTCGTGTTCATCAAATCCTATTCATCCTTGTAATTCTTTCCCATGTTGAAAATTCTTATCAGCCTATCTTGTTATCCATTCATCTCTTTCTATCCGGTGTCTTGAAGATATCTCAGAATTTCTTGTTTTCAATCCTTTCAATTATTTCGAGGTGCTCAACCTCATCAAGTTTTCTTTATACCGGTGCAATATCTCTCTTCCAAGCAATCTTCTCAAAGGTGGTTTCTTTTCTGTGGGCCCATAACGCACAGATTCTTTCCCAGGATCTTTCCTGGCTTTTTTAATCTTTTCCCGAAGATCTCTAATTATTTCAACTATGACGTAAGTATGAATTTCGTTAGTCATATCCCTTCTCCAAGACCTATTAGATTTAATTCTCAATTGTTGTCTCTTCGTTCGTCTCTCAATTATTCCGTTGCTTTGTTCATGTTTTTTCTCTCAGGTGGCTCATGATCTCCTCATTGTCATGTGTCTCCATGCATTCTTGGTGTCCATTTCGCTTGCATTCTTACCGGTGCTTCGTTGAAGATTTCTTCAGTTTGTGCTCTATCTTTATCTCTTCAACCTTTTCAAGAAGAATAAGTGGTATGTTAATCCGTTGCTTGTCATCAATTAAACTTGATGAAGGATAAGCATAACATAATTCTCATTCTTGTTCATAGTAATCTGAATTCTTCTTCCGGAGTGGCTCATGGCATAAATTCTTTGTCTGAAGTGTTCTTCAAGAATCTTGTGATAGTAGTTCTCATTTTCTTCTTCGTTCCCTCGTTCCAAGATCTAGTTTATATTCTCTTGTTCCAGAGTTGTGGTCATGCTGTTCTTTTGGGTCAATCATGTTGTTCTATCAAGATCATGGTGTTCCCTTGTTCTATTTAGTTGTTTGTTATGAATCTTGTCTAATTAATCCCATCTTATCGAATTTTTCGTCCCTTTTTCCTACCGAAGTGCTCCCGAAATTTTCCGTGAATTCTTGCTTGTTTCTCATGTCATTCCTCATCTCTTTGCAACCTTCAAGGATCGTTGGTTTCACTCGTTTGTCAAAGAAGTGATTAAGTTTTAACTATTGCTTTCTCATCCTCTTCCCCGTTCATTCTTGGATCTCGGGTCAAGATCCTCTTGTAGTGTAGGAGAGTTGTGACAACCCGATGCCGACGTTCCAGAAGATTCCCCCCTTTATTCCGTTTTCGTCGTGTGTCTATTTTTATTTGTTGCATCATCATCGCATCATGCGCATCATCCGCATTGCATCGGCATTCCGTTGTCACCAGTTTTCAAAACTTGCATCCGTTGTTAGTTGCCGGTTCTCTCCGTGTTCGTCGTTGTCCGTTCTGAGCCCGACCACACACGCACGCACCCGCGGCATCGTTTAAATCTTGTTTTTAAAAGTGCATGTAAAACTATCTCTGATTGGGTTGGAATTTGATGTGCGATCTTATTTAGATATAGGTAGGCCGCCTGTCAAATTTTGTCGCGATCGGAGTCCGTTTGGTACCCGAACGGTCGACCGTAGACGCACCGTATTCGGTCTATCGTTAGACGTGATTCGGTGTTTGAAAACACGTGTCACGGGCGCACCCCTTCCCTCTCAACTTAGCCTAGCCACTCCACACGGTCACTTAACCATCCCCGCGTTCGAGATTGTCCGATTCCGACCGCGCGGTTGGATCCGGGACGAAATTCCGCTAAACCTAGCCCCCCTTTGTCTATAAATAGACCTCCCCAGGCATTTTACACAGCAAACTCTAGTCCACCTCGGGATTTGCGCCACCTACCCCTCCCTCCTCTCTCTGCCACCTCCAGCCGCCGGGCCCGCCCGAGCCTGCGCGCGGCCCGCCCCGAGCCCATCTGGGCCCGAGGCTACTGTGCTCGCAGCTCTCTGCGTGTGCTCCCGCGCCCTGGTGCCGTGGCCGGCGCCTCCCGTCGTCGGACCCGCCGCCCTCCCGCGGCTCGCCATTGCCATCGCGTCGCCGGACCTCGTCGGAGTGGCCGGAACTTCCCCGTCCGCCGGATCCCTCCTTCCCTACTCCTTCTTCATTCCCTCTCCTCTCTCTCACTTCTTCTCCCTCTCTCTGTGTCCCGCAGGATCTCGACCAGCCATGCCCACCGGCGCTCACCTCCTCCGTCGCTGGGAACGGATCCCTGAGGTCGGATCCGCCCCCGGACTACCGGATCTGCCTCCCCTCCGTGGCCCTGTGCCGCACGCCCGCCGGCAGTGGGTGCGTCGCCGCCATGACCGTGCCCTCGTGCTCATGGGGAGCACGGGAGGAGACGAGTAGCAGCGCATCGCCCCGTCCTGGGCCTCCCCAGCACAACGGCCCAGCACCAGCGCCCCAGGCCTCCCTCCCTCGGCCCCGTTGACTTGCACCAACCGCCGGCCCAGCGCCTCCTTCACCGCCCCGAGGCCCATTCCCCTCTCCAGACCTCGGCCTCCTCCCCCTCGACATGGGCCAGTCCCGCCAAGGTGACCAGCCCCCACAGCCTCTCTATTGTATGCCTAGGAGCGTTGCTAGTTATTTTACGCCCGCAGTTGGGCCCGGTAATTTATTTATTTTTTAGGGATTTTCGGAACTAATTAATTCCAGAAAACTGACGTATATTAAATGCCCGTAGTTTCTAAACCGTATGTCGGATCGAGGTGATCTATATATGGATCTTGTGTAGATTTTCACGTAGATTACAATTTTGCAACTTGCATAAATGTTTGAAGTCGTTTGAACCGCCAAATGCCTAGTTTTGCATGTTGTACCAATAGGGAATTGCCCCGTATCTATTTTTCGTGCGTGTCCGGATTGCTTGATTCCCGTAGATAAAATGCTCATGTTTTAGGAACCCTTTTGCCATGTATTTTAGAGTAGTCGTTGGTATCTTTGCATGTAGGGGTTAGTCGCTAGTTTATTATTTCACGTTTAGGACTTATTCCCGCATATATGTGTGGCGTTGTTTATATGTTGCAACCCCTCATGTTATATACATTTTCGGGGTAGAAAAATCCATATGATTTAACTGTGCATTTAGTTTTAGCTTTTGAGCAAGTTAGTTCGTGTGATATTTTGCCATGATGCCCTTTTGTTTATTTTGTGGGATTTAATCTGTGCTTCATTTCAAGGAGTTGTGAACTAGAGATATGCCCTTGGATGTTTAGTCTAGCCCCTGGTAATTTTGGTTGCAATAGAAATCCATGTTTTGGTGTTCTTTGCTTGATCTCAACTTTCTAGGAAATAGTGCTGATTTGGAGATGCTGAAATATTTCTAAGTCTGAGATCTGTTATATTTTGTTGCTGTCTTTGCATGAGTTTATCTGGTGATCTATAGCTCTTTTGAGGTTGGTGCAATGGAGTTAGTTGTAGACTTTAGGATTCTCTAACATGTTGCGAATTTTCATGCCATTTGGAGTCCTGTACCTTATGGTTTTGCTGCTGTCAATATGACTTCAGATCGAAAAGTGCAGTTTCATAAACTGTGTTTTTTAATAAGTCTGAAATTGTGTCTGAGATGCCTTTTTGTGACTTCTTGTCCTAGTGATCCATGCTTCCATGCTAGATGTTATTAGTTGTATGTTGTCGTGCTTCTTTACCTCTACCGCCTCATGCCTTGGTTGAACATATTGGATTTGTGTAGCTCGTAGTTGTGGGGTGTAGAAAATGCTATGTGGGTGATATTTGCAGATTGTAGTGATTTCTTTTTTAGCTCGTAGTTGTTGAACCGTTGCTCCGTTTTGTTCGTGTCCTATATGGAACTTGCTTAGAATCTCGTGTAGTTTCATATTACCTTGATGGTTGTATGTTTTGAAGTGCTCGTGACTGTCATTGCACACATATTGCATTCATGCCATCATATCTTGCGGTGTCCGTATCTTTTGATCCGTAGCTCCGTTGGAGATGTTCTCTATGTGTAAATTGCTTGTAACGACGCGTAGAATCACGTGAACCTATTTGTTTTGCTGTTTAACAACCATTTAAACGTGTTAGTTCAGATCTGGACAGAATTGTAATTTAACATGTGAGGTCATCCCGTAGATGCTATATGTCATTTCCGACCTCATTTAAAATGCCTAGATAGGTAGATTAATTGTGATTCAACTCTTGCCATGTTTAATAACATTTAATATTGTTGTGTACCTAATCGGGATAGAACTAAATAATTCGTATGTAGAGTTCGTCAATATGCAACTCGTTGCATATTGAACTTCACTTAATGTGTAGTGTTTGATTGTTGCGAATTGACATGCCGTGTCTTGCATATATTCTTTTGTTCATGAATCATATGTGATGTGCATCATGTGGTGAATATCGTGTGTTGATTCTTGTTTCCTATTTCCTTCGTCTCGATAGAGTTCCGCAAGCGTGTTGAAAAGTGAGGACCCGTTCGGCTACGTCAGTTCATCTGCTTCTCGGAGTCATTCTTCTTCTCAGCGGGATCTTAGGCAAGATGACCATTTCCCGAGATACCATTACTATCATTGCCAAGCTAGTTTTTCCGTTTCTATCGTTATGTCTCGTTGCCTACCACCTATTAAATATCAGCCTCCCAACATTGCCATGAAAACCTTCAACCTGTTCACAACCTAGCAAACCTCTGATTGGCTATGTTGACGCTTGCTTAACCATGTGTTAGTGTTGCTAGTTGCAGGTGCAGTTGCTTCCATGTGATAACATGGGTTCCTTGTTATATCACCCTATTAATTGCTATTTAATTTAATGCACCTATATACTTGGTAAAAGGTGGAAGGCTCGGCCTTTCTAGCCTGGTGTCTTGTTGCACCTTTGCCCCCTTAGTTTCGGCTACTGGTGTTATGTTCCATAATTAAGCGCTCCTAACACGATCGGGGTTGTTATGGGGACCCCCTTGATAATTCGTTTTAGATTAAAGCTGGTCTGGCAAGGCCCAACATTGGTACTACATTTCCCCAACATAATAATTCTGTTAATACTGAAATGCATAGGGAGTTAGCGCTACCCGATGAGTAATTCAACATAATACAAGGGGGGCCAATGCTGATGGCGCTGGTCGAAAACAGAGCATTGTGTCTGTTAAACCCGGGGCAGCTCGGGTGATGTCTATCAGGCCACCGTACGCTTCGCTTATCCATTGTGTCCTGAGAACGAGATACGCGGCTCCTATCGGGATCGTCAACACGTCGGGTGGCCTTGTTGGATTAGTTTTACCTTTGACAAGATATCTTGTGCATTGGGATTCCGGTGATGCTTTGGGTAATCTCAGAGTCGAGGTTTTCCACTAAGGAGTCTGACGAGATCGCGAGTTTCGTGATCGAGGATTTCTATGCGGCTTGTGGTAATTTGTGATGGATTAGTTGGAGCACCTGTGCAGGGTTAAATCTTTCGGAAAGCCGTGCCTGCAGTTATGTGGCAACGTGGAAACTTTGTTTAACACTGGTTCTAGATAACTTGAAGTTAACGTAATTAAAATATGCCAACTGAGTGCGTAACCGTGATTATCTCCTTCGTGAGTTCCTTCTCCGATCGAGGACACGGTGGGGTTATGTTTGACGTAAGTATGTTTTTGGGATCATTCATTTGATCATCAGTAGTTCACATCCGTTATGCGTAGATCATCCCCCTCTTTATTCTTGTACTCGTAAGTTAGCCACCTCATATTATGCATAGTCGCTTGCTGCAGCCTCACCACTTAACCATATCTCACCCATTAAGCTTTGCTAGTCTTGATACCTTTGGAAATGAGATTGCTGAGTCCCATGTGGCTCACAGATTACTACAACACCAGTTGCAGGTATAGGTAAAGGTTACTTGACGCGAGCGCGTTGATTGTTCATTTTGAGTTGCTTCTTCTTCTTCTTCTTCTTCGTCGATCTAGGATGGGTTCGAGGCCGGCAGCCTGGGATAGCAAGGATGGACGTCGTTCTTCTTTTCTCGTTTGTTTTCGTCCGTAGTCGGACCCTACTCTTCTTCATGATGTTTATGTATTGTACTGATGTGACTCTGATGTAGCTTGTAGCGAGTGTAAGCCAATTCCATATATCTCATCTTTTCAGTACATGTACTTGTAACGATATCCATTCTTGTGAAACGATGAGATGCGCTTCTATCCTTGACGAGGCCCTCGTGCCAAATTAACGATAGGATCCTATCTTGGGCGTTACAATATGATATGCTTGATTTGAAATCTTATGATCCATGTTATTTTGGTGTTCGTCTTGTGGATTCTTCCATAAAGAAACCTTTAGGGAGAATTGATGATGTTCTTATTATTGTCAATGATAATTATGTGCCCGTTGATTCTCTTATTATGAACCTTGAGTGTGATCCTTCATGTCCAATTATTTTGGGACATCCTTTTCTCCGCACCGTTGGTGCTATCATTGACATGAAAGAAGGGACCATTAGATTCTAATTTCTCCTTAAAAAGGGAATGGAACACTTCCCTAGAAAGAAGATTAAGTTACCTTACAAGTCCGTTAGTCGGGCAAGCTATTCTTATGGAGTTGATAACACTTAATCTTTTTGCATTATGCCTAGCTCAAAGGCATAAAAGAAAGAGCTTGTTGGGAGGCAACACAATTTGTTTTTACTTTCAGTTTTAGTGGTCTTGATGCTTGTTAATACTGTAGCAACATCATTGTATCTTTATTTTCAAGCTTTGTCCCAAGTTTTAGCCTCTGATTGCAAGAAAGTTCAAAAGTTGTGACATGCTGTCCAGAAACAGATTATGTCTGCTTGACTGAAAAATTCGCCAAATATCACCAGATCAGCGTTTTGATCTGAATTGTTTTGACAGCGTGCTCTATATAATTATCTTTATGGCATCTGTTCTAATTTTTTTGATTTGAGTTGCAGAAGTGCCCTGAATAAACTATTTACTACATGCTGTTTTGTTTTTCGCAGATTCTGCCATGTTTTGCGTTTTCATCATTTTGCAAATCTTAAGCTTGCTTTTCCTTTGCAAAAACCTTTTGGTAATCATGATAAACAGTAGCTTTTCATGAAAATCATTATTTCCAATAGGTAATGAATTATTTTATCATGGGCACTAATCACTCTAATCAGCTTATGATGAGTTTCGTATGAAGGGAGTTTTCAAGTATGTGATGGAAGAAGATGAAAGAAGATACAGGAGTGTCAAGCGCTCAAGCTTGGGGATGCCCCAATGCACCCCAAGAAATATTCAAGGAGACTCAAGCGTCTAAGCTTGGGGATGCCCCGTGCATCCCCTTCTCTATCAACAATCATCAGTTCGTCCATCTCCATGCTATATTTTTATCACTTCATATGTTATGTGCTATTGCTTGGAGCTTCCCGCTCTTTACTTTTAAGTTTGTTTTAGTTTTGCTTGCTGTTCATAACAAGTTGGAACCCAAATTACCTTGTTTGGGAGAGAAACACGCTCCATTCCACTCTAGAACACAACATAGGTTTTCATGCTTATCTTTTATGTGTGTTCTCTATCTTTACTTAGCTACTGTCATGCTTAGCTCTTAGTTTTCATGCTATATCTTTTTAAGAGCTATTATTTAGGTTGCTTTTGGAACTCTCTTGAGTTATCATGCTTATCTTGTTTAGGTAGTTGGCTTGTTGCACTGAGTTGTGTGTCTTGCATGAGTAGGTAATTAAGATTGCTATTTAAGTATAGTAGTAACTTGCAATAGTTTTTAGGTATTGATTTGAGTAATGTTTCGACTAATGGTGCCAAGAGCTTGAGCCTATTAGTGATAGGTGTCGTATTTTAGGAAATCCGTGTGTTTTTCAAAAACTAAAAATTAGTTGAGAACTCTAGCTACTAAATTGATCACTAACCTCTGGAGGGGTTGAAATATATAGAGTACCCTCACGTTACCATGGGTCGAGGATGCGCAAGGATAACCAAACCCCCAAACAATCCTCCTCGGGGTACTTGTCTTTTTGTGAATTTCTTATCTAGATAGAGTTACCGATAATAAGTGTATGAGTTCTTCGGACTATTGTGAGTATTCGATGGTTGGCACTTCCGCCATCTATATTTTGCTAGCCTCTTCGGTACCATGCATTGCCCTTTCTCACATTGAGAGTTTGTGCAAACATCGCCGGTGCATCCAAACCCATGACATGATACACTCTGTCATACATAAGCCTAATTATATATTTCCTCAAAACAGCCACCATACGAACCTATTAAGGCATTTCCATAGCCTTTCCGAGATACATTGCCATGCAACATCCACCATCTCATGACTTGATCTTCATGTCATACATGTTTTTGCTTGATCGTAGAGCCGCATGATAGTTGGGCCTTGCCCTTATTACTACTACATGATGCGCTAGTATCATTGCATATCAACACTCGCAGAGGCATACATTTGCATACATCATGATAATTTTCACTTGTCTTTATGTTGAGTACTTCTTATAAAGTGTGATGATTTTCTTTTTATTCTTGTAAAACATAGAGTGTTGCCCTTAAGTGAGGGAAAGATCCCAAAGAGTACAAAACAAAAGATCCCAAAGAGGACAAATGAGAGATAAATAGAAAGAGCCAAAGAGGCCACAAACAAATAAAAAAAATAAAAAAGGGAGAGAAGCGGGCAACAGTACTATTCCTCTCCGTAAGATCCACACTCGTACTCCTTTGCTATATTGGTACTACATAGAGATTATCATTCATGCATAACTATGTGGGGACCCTTACACTATAAAACTTGGTTTGCATATTCCAATGATAAGCCTCCTCAAATGAGCTCTAGGTCTTCATGAGCAAACAAGTTGGATGCACCCCCACTAGTTCCATTGGAGAGCTTACCTTAGCTCATATGTGCATCCGTTACATGGCAATCCCTACTCCTCACATCATATCTATCATTTGGCTTTCTCTCGCCTATGGTTGTCCACATTAACGTGAGCCTTTCACACCTTTTTGTCTTCCTTCTCCATCATTATTCTATTTTCCATCCTAAGTGCCAACATATGTTGCTTACACTCATCCATTGCATGAGTGCTCAAAGTCGAAAGGGAGATGATCATTTTGACTTGTGCCTCACTAGTGGTCTGGGGATCAGTCAAAATAAGATTCCGAAGGAGACCAAGTGTGAGGTTTAGTAGATTTAGTTCTCAATTAAAAATATTTTATGCTCTAAACCCATCTCCAAGTTCTTGCACGCAAACACCATCTCAAGGCATTCGAGTCACGGACAGCGAGAGCTCTTGCACCATTATGTTCTCACTTTGCTAAACTCAATACTAGATATAGACTCTTGCTTGTTATTGTCTTGACTTGAATTGCATATCTTACTTGCTTTACTTTGAAGTTCTTATATGTGTGTTAGCATGTCACCACATAAATTATTTGTGTTATCATTCACGTACTCGAGGACGAGCAGGAATTAAGCTTGGGGATGTTGATACATCCCAAACGTATCTACAATTTCTGCTTGTTCCGTGATCTTTTGGGTGACATTGTTATATGTTTTGCTATACTTTTATATATTTTTACACATATTTGGACTAACCTACTAACTCAGTGCACCCAGTCCCAGTTTCTGTCTGCTGATGTATTTTTTGCCGGGGCTTTTACCCAATTTACCGGAGCCCCAAAAATCCCGAGAAAAATATATAAAAATAAGCGCACCACAAGCTTCACGAAGCACGAAAGGGGGCCAGGGGCCACCCATGCGACCTGTGGACGTGACCCACCCCTAGGCCGTGCCAAGAGGCTGCCTGGGTGGGGCCCACACCCTTTGGTGCCCTCCTTTCACCTATATTTACCCTTGATGAGGAAAACCCTATACGGTATCCAGAATCACGAATTTCTCCATCGTTCTGCTACCGTAGCGCTTCCGAGATCGGGAGCGTTAGGAGACCTCTTTCTGGCACCCTGCCGGAGGGAGGATTGACCTCCGGGAGCTTCTCCACCGCCATGGACGCTTCCCGAACGTGTCGTAAGTAGTCCTCCTTGGACCATGAGTCCATGACTAGTAGCTATGTGATGTCTTCTCTCCAATCTTGTGCTTCAATGGTTAGTCCTTGTGAGCTGCCCTACATGATCAAGGCATCTATGTAATTCTCTTGCTATTGCTATGCTCGGTTTGTTGGGATCTGATGGATTATGAGATTATGTTCAGATTGTTATGAGTTATATATTTGATTATCCTTTTATATTATGTTCCTTAGTGATTCATGCATGTTCTCCATTGCTCTTTATTGCTTTGGCCGAGTAGTAGATTGCAACTCTAAGAGGAAGCGTTATGCATGATTGTGGGTTCATGCCCCTCGATGTCTAGCTTGAGTGACAGAAACATGAGACTAGGGGATGTGCTGTTGCCACCAGGGAGAAAATAACGATGCTTGTCACCACGGTTGCAAGGATTGTTTACCTTACGCATAGTTCGTTAATACAGTTGTCCGTTGCTTTGAGTTTACACTTTGGGTGGGGCTCGCAACTTAATACCGGTGAGATGTTGTGGATAGATATCTCAAGGTGGATGAATAGTAAGTAGATGCTGATGAATAAACTGTCTACTTGTCTTGGCGTACTGCCCATTACTATTGAGCCTCTAACTATAAAGTAGCATAATTAGCATTGTGGTGCGTTCATAATTCTGTCAATTGCCCAACTGTAATTTGTTTACCCAAGCATAGTTGTTTATCGTCTTTTGGGAGAGACATCAGTAGTGAACATCATGTGACTCCGATCCATATCACCATCATTGTTTACACCTCCACCATTTACCGTTGCAATCACTATTAGTATTCCCGCTTGTGTTTTGATCCTTTGCAAACTACAAGGCCGGAGAGATTGACAACCTCTGTGTAATCGTTGGGAGCAAAGTTATTTGTTGTGTGTGCAAGTCCACGTCTTCTACTTGCGCCAGGGTGGGAGACACCTACTTGTGGAGCCTAGGAGTCCTCCTGGTTCGATAAACCTTACAGTCTCCGTGTAAGGGAAAACTTGCTGCTGACTACATCTCAACCTTCCACTTGGGGTAACCAACGAGGAGCGAGAAGTATATACATCATCTCGTCATCATGTGCTTCAAAGTCAGCTTGACAAGTTCAAGATGAGGGATGGTGAAGGTTTCGCTGGAATGTACTCTAGGCTAGCTATCATCACCAATGAGATTGCCGGCTTAGGAAGCGAAGAGATGACCGACAAATTCATCATCAAGAAGATACTTGAGCTCTTGATGGAAAGGATGGCACAGTGTGCACATTGATCCAAATGATGCCAAATTACAAAGATCTCAAGCCAACTGAAGTCAATGGTAGGATTGTTGCTCATGAGATGTCACTCAAGGACAAAGATGAGATGCACAACAAGTCAAGCGGTGCTTATAAAGCTTCATGTGATGCTCCCGCTACTTCAAAGGACAATATTGTCATTGGTGAAGAGATAAGCCTCATGGTCAGAAAATTCAACAAGTTCTATAAGAATAGAGGCAAAGAGAGAATCTCAAGCTCGAGACATGAAGAGAAGCGTTCGGCCAGTCGTGACTGAACTTGCTACAATTGTGGGAAGCCCTGATACGTCTCCAACATATCTATAATTTTTGATGGTTCCATGATAGTATCTTGTCAACTTTGGATGTTTTATATGCATGAATATGCCATTTTATATATTTTTTGGGGCTAACCTATTAACTTAGTGCCTAGTGCCAGTTTCTATTTTTTTTCGAGTTTTTGACCTTTTTCAGAAAACAATATCAAACGGAGTCCAAATGGAATAAAACTTTCGCGATGATTTTTTGGGACCAAAAGAGACCCACGAAGCTTTGGAAGAAGGCCAGAAGAGCCACGAGGGAGTCACAAGCCCAGGAGGCGCGCACCCTAGGCCGCGCCTAGCATGCTTGTGACCTCCTCGTGGGCTCAACCGACGTAATTCCACCGCCATAAATTCCTATAAATACAGAAACCCCCAAAAAGAAACCTAGATTGAGAGTTCCGTTGACGCAAGCCCCTGTAGGCACCAAAAACTAATCTGGAGCCTGTTCCGGCACCCTCCCGGAGGGGGAATCCATCTCCGGTGGCCATCTTCATCACCCCGACAATCTCCATGACGAGGAGGGAGTAGTCCACCCTCGGGGCTGAGGGTATGTACCAGTAGCTATGTGTTTGATCTCTCTCTCTCTCTCGTGTTCTTGAGATGTCTTGATCTCGATGTACCGCGGGCTTTGCTACTATAGTTGGATCTTATGATGTTCTTCCCCCTCTCCCTTCTTGTAATGAATTGAGTTTTCCCTTTGGAGTTATCTTATCGGATTGAGTCTTTAAGAACACTTGATGTATGTCTTGCACATGTCTATCTTTGGTGACAATGGGATATTCATGTGAGTACTTGATGTATGTTTTGGTGACCAAATTGCGGGTTTCGTGAGATCGCGAACCTCTGCATATGGGTTGGCACACGTTTTGACTCTCCGGTAGAAACTTTGGGGCACTCTTTGAAGTTCTATGTGTTGGTTGAATAGATGATTCTGAGATTGTGTGATGCACATCGTATAATCATGCCCACGGATACTTGAGGTGACAATGGAGTATCTAGGTGACATGAGGGTCTTGGTTGATTTGTGTATTAAGGTGTTATTCTAGTATGAACTCTAGGATAGATTGAACGGAAAGAATAGCTTCGTGTTATTTTACTACGGACTCTTGAATAGATCGATCGAGTAGAATAACTTTGTGGTGGTTTCATACCCGAGAATAATCTCTTCGTTTATTCTCCGCTATTGGTGACTTTGGAGTGACTCTTTGTTGCATGTTGAGGGCTAGTTATATGATCCAATTATGTTATCATTGTTGAGAGAACTTCACTAGTGAAAGTATGAACCGTAGGCCTTGTTTCGATGCATTGCAATACCGTTCGTGCTCACTTTTATTATTAGTTACCTTGCTGTTTTTGTAATTTCAGATTAGAAAAACCTATATCTACCATCCATATTGCACTTGTATCACCATCTCTTCGCCGAACTAGTGCACCCATACAATTTACCATTGTATTGGGTGTGTTGGGGACACAAGAGACACTTTGTTATTTGGTTGCAGAGTTGCTTGAGAGATACCATCTTCATCCTACGCCTCCCACGGATTGATAAACCTTAGGTCACCCACTTGAGGGAAAATTGCTACTGTCCTACAAACCTGTGCACTTGGAGGCCCAACAACGTCTACAAGGAGAATGTTGCGTAGTAGACATCAAGCTCTTTTCTGGCGCCATTGCCGGGGAGGTTAGCACTTGAAGGTATATCTTTAGATCTTGCAATCGAATCTTTTAGTTTCTTGTTTTATCACTAGTTTAGTCTATAAAAGGAAACTACAAAAAAATGGAATTGAGGTTGCCTCATATGCTTCATCTTTTTAATGTCTTTCGTGAAAATGATGGGAAGGAAAATTGTGCTCAAGTGCTAGAAGAAGAATTACATAGAATGCTTGGCATAAAATATGTGAATGATGAGCATGATTGCAATGTTGTTAGTATGAATTCTTTGAATACCCATGATGCTAAAGATATGCAAAGCCACAAGCTTGGGGATGTTATGTTTGATGAAGATGATCTTTTTAGTTCCCCCACTTTGAATGATCAAAATTATTATGATGAAAGCATGCCCCCTATCTATGATGATTATTGTGATGATAGTTATGCTATAAAGAAGAATGATAATAAAACTTGTCACAATTATGAGTACCCTCTTACTGAACATTACTCTTCTAATGTGGGAACAATTCGTAGTGTTCAAGTCTTTTACGATACTCCCACTACTATTGATGAGAATAAATTTCCTTATGTGGAGAGTAGTAAAATTTCTATGCTTTTAGATCATGAAAAGAATGCTTTAGGTGCTGGTTATATTGTTGAATTCATTCATGATGCTACTGAAAATTATTATGAGAGAGGATCATATGCTTCTACATATTGTAATAATATCAAGTTTCCCCTCTATGTGTTGAAATTTTTGAAGCTATGCTTGTTTTGCCTTCCTATGCTAGATGATTCTTGCTCCAATAAGTTGTTTGTTCACAAAATCCCTATGCATAGGAAGTGGATTATACTTAAATGTGTTAGTCATATGCTTCATGATGCTCCCGTTATGTTTCAATTCTTATCTTCTATGTGAGCATCATTGAAATCATCATTCCTAGCTTGAAAGGCATTAAAGAAAAGTGCTTGTTGGGAGACAACCCAATATGTATCCTTACTGTTTTTGTGTGTTCACATAATTAAGCTACTGTATTAATCATGTTTTATTGCCTTAGTTTCAATAAAGTGCCAAGTAAAGCCTTTGTGATTAGTTTGGGTGATAGTTGTTTGATCATGCTGAAAAAGACAGAAACTTTGCACTCACGAAATTATTTTTCATTCCTATCCAGAGAGAGATGTTGAGCTGATTCTTTTTGCTGCTGATTTATATGCAAATTGCCCTAATTTTCATAAATTTTCAGAATTTTTGGGATAATAGAGGTATACAAAATATACAGATTGCTACAGACTATTCTGTTTTTGTTGTGTTGATTGCTTATTTTGATGAAACTATGGTTAGTATCGGGGGGTACTAGCCATGGAAAAGTGAGAATACAGTAATACAACATCAATCTAAATGAAAATCAATTTTACTACAGTACCTAAAGAGTTGGTGGTTTGTTTTCTTTTGCTAATGATATCACGAGTTTCTGTTTAAGTTTTGTGTTGTGAAGTTTTCAAGTTTTGGGTGATGTTCTCATGGACAATGGAATAAAGAGTGGAAAAGAGCTTAAGCTTGGGGATGCCCATGTCATCCCAATACAAATTAAAGGACACCAAAAAGCCTAAGCTTGGGTATGCCCCGGGAAGGCATCCCCTCTTTCGTCTTCAATCCATCGGTAACGTTACTTGGAGCTATATATTTATTTACCACATGATATGTGTTTTGCTTGGAGCGTCGTGTATTATAGGAGTCTTTGCTTTTTGTTTTGTCAAAATCATCCTTGCTGCACACCTTTTTGAGAGGGACATGCACTCATCGTGAATTTGCTAGAATACTCAATGAGCTTCACTTATATCTTTTGAGCTAGATAATTTTGCTCTAGTGCTTCACTTAAATCTTTTTAGAGCACGGCGGTGTCATATTTTGTAGAAATAAAAACTCTCGATCTTCACTTATATGTTTTTGAGAGTGCTCTCTCTATGTAACTTGGTAATTGACGTGTGCTATGAAATTAGTCCTAAATATGATAGGCATCCGAAGAGGATATAATAAAAACTTCCATATTCAAGTGCATTGATTAGTAAGATAAGTTTGATTCCTCACAATTAGTTTTGAGATATGGATATGGTAATATTAGAGTCATCTTAGTAGGGTGTTGTGAATCTAGAAATACTTGTGTTGAGGTTAGTTATTCTCGTAGCATGCACGCATGGTGAACCGCTATGTTAGGAAGTCGGAGCATAATTGATTTATTGATTGTCATCCTTTGTGTGGCGGTCGGGATCGCGCGATGGTTAACATCTACCAACCCTTCCCCTAGGAGTATGCGTTTAGCACTTTGTTTCGATTACTAATAAAAACTTTCGCAATAAGTATATGAGTTCTTCATGACTAATGTGAGTCCATGGTATATTTGCACTTTTACCTTCCACCATTGCTAGCCTCTCTAGTACCACGCAACTTTCGCCGGTGCACAAACCCACTATATACCTTCCTCAAAACAGCCACCATACCTACATATTATGGCATTTTCATAGCCATTCCGAGATATATTGCCATGCAACTCCCACCGTTCTGTCTCATGACATGTGCCATCACTTTCATATTGCCATTGCATGATCGTAAGATAGCTAGCGAGATGTTTCAACGTCATACGCTAAGCTAGATCGTTGCACATCCCGGTACACTGCCGGAGGCATTTCATATAGAGTCATCATTGTTCTAAGTATTGAGTTGTAAGTAAATAAAAGTGTGATGGTCATCATTATTAGAGCATTGTCCCATGTGAGGAAATAAAAAAATGAAAAAAAGAGGCCAAAGAGCCCAAACAAAAAAAAAGAGAGAAAATGAGAGAAGGAACAATGCTACTATCTTTTTCCACACTTGTCCTTCAAAATAGCACCATGTTATTCATGATAGAGAGTCTCTTGTTTTGTCACTTCCATATACTAGTGGGAATTTTCATTTTATAACTTGGCTTGTATATTCCAATGATGGACTTCCTCAAAATTGCCCTAGGTCTTCGTGAGCAAGCAAGTTGGGTGCACCCACTAGTTTTCTTTTTGAGCTTCCATACACTTATAGCTCTAGTGCATCCGTTGCATGGCAATCCCTACTCATTCACATTGATATCTATTGATGGGCATCTCCATAGCCCATTGATACGCCGAGTCAATGTGACCATCTCCTTCTTTTTGCCTCACAACCTCCACCACACTCTATTCCACCTATAGTGCTATATCCATGGCTCACGCTCATGTATTGCGTGAGATTTGAAAAAGTTTGAGAAAGTAAGAGTGCAAAAACAATTACTTGGCCAATACCGGGGTTGTGCATGATTTAAATTCGTTGTGTGGGGATGATGGAGCATAGCCAGACTATATGATTTTGTAGGGATAACTTTATTTGGCCTTGTTATTTCAAAACTTCATCATTACTTTGCTAGTATGCTTGAAGTATTATTGTTTTCATGTCAATAGTAAACTATTGTTTTGAATCTTACGAATCTGAACATTCATGCCATAAGAAAGAAGTTACAAAGGACAAATATGTTAGGTAGCATTCCACAACAAAAATTCCGTCTTTATCACTTCCCTACTCGAGGACGAGCACTAGTTAAGCTTGGGCATGCTTGATACGTCTCCAACATATCTATAATTTTTGATGGTTCCATGCTATTATCTTGTCAACTTTAGATGTTTTATATGCATGAATATGCCATTTTATATGTTTTTTGGGACTAACCTATTAACTCAGTGCCTAGTGCCAATTGCTGTTTTTTTCGAGTTTTTGACCTTTTTCAGAAAAGAATATCAAACGGAGTCCAAATGGAATAAAACTTTTGCGATGATTTTTTTTGGACCAAAAGAGACCCCCGAAGCTTTGGAAGAAGGCCAGAAGAGCAACGAGGGAGTCACAAGCCCAGGAGGCGCGCCCCCTAGGCCGCGCCTAGCAGGCTTGTGACCTCCTCGTGGGCCCAACCGACGTAATTCCACCGCCATAAATTCCTATAAATACAGAAACCCCCCAAAAGAAACCTAGGTCGGGAGTTCCGCCGCTGCAAGCCTCTGTAGCCACTAAAAACCAATCTGGAGCCTGTTCCGGCACCCTGCTGGAGGGGGAATCCATTTCCGATGGCCATCTTCATAATCCCAGCGATCTCCATGATGAGGAGGGAGTAGTCCACCCTTGGGGCTGAGGGTATGTACCAGTAGCTATGTGTTTGATCTCTCTCTCGTGTTCTTGAGATGTTTGATCTCGATGTACCACGGGCTTTGCTACTATAGTTGGATCTTATGATGTTCTTCCCCCTCTCCCTTCTTGTAATGAATTGAGTTTTCCCTTTGGAGTTATCTTATCGGATTGAGTCTTTAAGAACACTTGATGTATGTCTTGCACATGTCTATCTTTGGTGACAATGGGATATTCATGTGAGTACTTGATGTATGTTTTGGTGATCAACTTGCGGGTTTCGTGACATCGGGAACCTATGCATATGGGTTGGCACACGTTTTGATTCTCTGGTAGAAACTTTGGGGCACTCTTTGAAGTTCTATGTGTTGGTTGAATAGATGATTCTGAGATTGTGTGATGCATATCGTATAATCATGCCCACGGATAGTTGAGGTGATAATGGAGTATCTAGGTGACATTAGGGTCTTGGTTGATGTGTGTCTTAAGGTGTTATTCTAGTACGTACTCTAGGATAGATTGAACGGAAAGAATAGCTTTGTGTTATTTTACTACGGACTCTTGAATAGATCGATCAGAAAGAATAACTTTGTGGTGGTTTCGTACCCAACAATAATCTCTTCGTTTGTTCTCCTCTATTAGTGACTTTGGAGTGACTCTTTGTTGCATGTTGAGGGCTAGTTATATGATCCAATTATGTTATCATTGTTGAGAGAACTTCACTAGTGAAAGTATGAACCCTAGGCCTTGTTTCCATGCATTGCAATACCGTTCGTGCTCACTCTTATTATTAGTTACCTTGCTGTTTTTGTAATTTCAGATTAGAAAAACCTATATCTACCATCCATATTGCACTTGTATCACCATCTCTTCGCCGAACTAGTGCACCCATACAATTTACCATTGTATTGGGTGTGTTGGGGACACAAGAGACTCTTTGTTATTTGGTTGCAGGGTTGCTTGAGAGAGACCATCTTCATCCTACGCCTCCCACGGATTGATAAACCTTAGGTCACCCACTTGAGGGAAAATTGCTACTGTCCTACAAACCTCTGCACTTGGAGGCCCAACAACGTCTACAAGGATAAGGTTGCGTAGTAGACATCATGCCCGAACACTACTCAAATGAGTGCTCGGCTCCCTACAAAAGAAGGGAAGAGTCACCTCAAAGACGAAGCTCAAGAGACGAGTCACCTCGCAGAGAGAGAATGAGTAGAGAAGATCACTATGAATGAAGACACTCACAGAGAGGCAAAGAATTGGAGAAGAAGGACAAATACACCAAGAGTAGTTCAACAAGAAGACATAAAGCTCATGTTGGTGAATGGGTGTCTCACTCCGAGTCCGATCACCACTCCGAGAGAAGCTATCACTCCAACTCCGACTATAGTCAAGATGAAGGTGTTGCCGGGATTGCACTTGTTTCCACCAACTCCTACGATTTATTTGATTCACAAAATGAGGGAGTCAGAAACTGCTTCATGGCTAGCCCCAAGGTATCACATCCCGAGTATCTTGATTTTAATAGTGACGAGGATGACTTTTTAGGAGAAGATTACTTGCTTCTTGATAAAACTAGTGATTGCACTTAAAATGAACTTGCTAATTATCATGCTACTCAAGAGAAATCGAATGATGATGATAATAAAGAAATTGAACAAGTAAATCAAGAATTAAAAACTCATAAGTTATCCCATGAGACTACTCTAGAAGATCATAGAGAGCTTGCAAGAACCCATGAGAAGCTACTCTTCGAGAAGCTCAACTTGGAGCAAGAGCATGAGTTCTTAAGAGCAATCAATGATGATCTTCGAAAGAAGAGTTCTTCTTATCTAGCCAAACGGTTACTCTTCTCCAACTTTGTTCCATAAGTTAAACCTAGGAACACTAGTCACAAAGGCAAGAAGGTTACTTCATCTAGTAACAACTATGCTAAAGCTAAAACCAATAAAGTTGTTGCTAGTAGCTCTATTGATTCCACCAACGATTCTCTTAGCCAAGTTACACTTGAGAAAGAAAATGATCTATTGAAAGGGATTATAGAGAAAGGTGTCTTCAAGAGCCTTGCCGGAAGTAAAAAATTCAAGGAAATTATGCGCAAGCAAGGAGGACATCGGAAGAAACAAGATGTTGACTACTTGAACGTCAACGGAGATGATTGGGAAGAAGGTCCATATCCCACTCCTAAGTTTGTTCCCCAAGAGGAGAAGTGTGATCCAACTCCTCCCAAAGAAACAAGCTCACAAGATGGCCTTCTACCACAAGACCACAAAGGCAAGGAAAAGCTTCAAGATAACATTGACCTATTTGAAGAAGAACCCCAAGCCAAGGTCAAGTAGGTTCCAAAGAACACTACTAGATCTACCTCAAAAAGTGCTACCAAAACTCCAAGGATTCCCAACAATTTGATGTGGATACCCAAGAGGAGGAACTAGGGAAGTTCTTGAGGGATGACTCCGCCATTGAAATTCACTCTTATTCATTTTGCAAGAACTATTTGCAATCAACCACAACCATATGCATTAGTTCAAGGAGTCACACATTCCCTCAAAGGTAAGCAAGGAACAAGGTAATTAATGCATCTTTGGGCATTATCCCATTTGTGTTTCACTCCATGTCCATAGATATTCTTGCATATGTTCCTCGTGCTTTGGGACTAACCCATGTAGGGGAGAAGAGTATGAAAACAACAAGGATTGCTCCCAACTCAAGATGATCTTAATCAACTTTGAGCATCCACCACTACTTCACCTACTTGAAGTCTTCTACGACAAAACCCATGGTTAGTTGACCCCTCTTAGCGGGGATGTCATATCAAGGGGGAGTTTTACCCTAAGACTTGAGTATAAGAATATCCTAAGGATATGGGACACATTAATGCTTATGTAAAAGTGGTAACCTCACTTGTGCTTAACGATGAGTATGACCTATGATCAAGTATTCTTACTTGGCACCTATATCAATATACTCATATATAGATGACTTTGTCATTGCCCAAGTGCTTGATAGCTGCTAGGATGTTTGTGCATCTTCACCATGTTTTTCTCTATCATTCTTATTGTGTGAGCATGTTGGTCTGCATGTGTTTGATCATTCGAGGACATCCAATTGTTGTTATTTGGCTCTTGATTTATCTTTTGTCAATTTGATGGACAAGAATGCTAGGACCCTTCTCTAGCTATCTATGCTATCTCATCTCAAGTTCTATTCATGCTTCATCACAAAACTTGAACAAGCACTTGTCGATCCCTCTGTGTGAAGGTGCACTCGGAGTTTCGTATCGTCAATGGCTGACCTCCAAAACTTGTTTGTGAATGGACTCGGTGAAACCAACTTCACAAACTCGGTTCCACCGACTTCCAGAGATGATCAAGGTTTTCCATCTCGGTACCACCGGAATCACAAACTCGGTTCCACCGAGTTTCCCTATCAACTGACAGTAGAGGAACTCGGTGAAACCGATTTCATAATCTCGGTGACACCGACAGCGAATGGGTATATATTCCAGCGGACCTAATCTTTGATTTCACTTCGTTAAAGCCGTTTCATCCCAAAACCCTACGCTACCTCTAGACCCCTGGTCGTCGCCCTTGAATCCCCGTGCATTTCCGCCACCGGGAATCGATGCCGTTGACGGATTCCTTGCTGCCGTCGCCTCTGTAGTTGGACCACCGCTGAGTTAGGGTATGGTTCGGATCCCCTATGCGTTCCTCCATCTAATTCTTACGCAATGGGAAGATTTATCCACAAGCCACTGTGTGCATCCTCTCCATCCACCAGATGAATCCATAGATTAGGGAACTAGGAAGTTTTTAGGGTTAACCGTCCGCACACCCCATCTCAGTGCGTCCAATTGCAAAACTCGGTGCTACCAATTTTGGACCTAGGGTTACTGAGAATGAACTCGGTGAGACCAAGTTGTCGTTTTCGGTTCCACCGAAATGATGACCAAGTTTCTCTTAAGGAGTTCATGTGTCTCGGTGACTCCAAAAGTTCAAACTCATTTCCACCGATACGTGTTCTGCAAAAAGTTAAAACTAAGGATTTCTCTGTTCAAATTTTCAAAAACATTTGAATTTTGTGATGCTCATCCTTTCTGTCTTTCCTATATCCACTTCACAAGTTTTGCTATTTGCTGCTGAGTTTTTGCTTGCCTGTCAGATATGTGTGGTTGAGAAGATATTCAAAATGACTTCAGAGAGCAGAGCGTAGAGATGTACTCAGGCACTAGTCCACAAAAGTCTACCTCTGACCCAAGTTGTCCCAGCTCCCATGGTTTGTGCAAGGCAGTCACTAGGCAAAGGAAGAAGTTGAATTATGATGAAGACGACTCAGACTTTCTGCCACACAAAACTTCAGCTCCTCCAAGGAAGGCTGTTAGGAAGGTAACTGCTACCCCTGCTGATATGAGAGCACCTGAATATGCCAAGAAGAGCAAAGCACTTACGAGTGATGTACCTGCCAAGAAGGCTGGAGTGAAGAGGCCCATGAAGAGAACTGTTCATCTTGTTGGAAGGAAGACTTCAATGTATGAAGACCCAGAAGCTGCCGAGGAAGAAGCTCCTGAGGAGATCCCAGTTCCTCCCAAGAAGAAGAAGTTGATGGATGATGCTATGAAATCTGCTCCTAAGCCTCCTGCCAAGGCAAAGAATGCTATAGCTTCCAGAAGGACTACCAAGGACATAGCTGCAGCTGCCAAGAGCAAAGGCCATGCAACCAGAGCCCATGCCGCAGAGGAGGTAGAAGATGAGAATGTGCCAATTCTCAGAAGCTCAGACCAACCCTGCCTATTCACAATGCTGCTCATCCAATAGTAGAAGATATGAAGAAGAGGATGGATGTCGGACTAAGAAAGTGGAGAGCTAATGATCCATATGTTGTCAGGAGTAGAACTGCTGTTGATCCAAGGTTTCACACCAAGGAGCAACAAGATTTTTATGAGACCGTCCTGTTTGACAAGAGTCCTGCTGTAAGTGATATGAAGCATGCCGACTGGGCATATATCAAGGAAAATGAGAATTTCTTTCCCATGTCCAAGAAAACTTCAGGCTAGTGGACATTGAAAAGTTTGTTGGCAAAGAGATGACGCCATGGAATGATGAACTGATCATGCAATTCTATGCATTTGTTCATTTCTATGGAGATGGTTCTTTAGTCTAGATGAGTCATGGTCACAAGTATGAAGCCACAATTGATGAATGGGATACTATCATTGGTGCCCCCAAGCAGGAAGATCGAGATGTAAATATGTACTTAGAAGTGAAGCATCGTCACAACTCAATGGCTAATACGTACAAGACAATGAAGTGGTAATGAACGAAAATGATCCCAACTCAGCTGCAACAAGAATGGCAGCAGAGGCAGCAGAAGCTAAGGCTGCTAGAAATAGGCCACCACCAGTTCCACAACTCACAACTCAAGTCGAGCAAATGGCTGATACGTCTCCAACGTATCTATAATTTTTGATAGTTCCATGCTATTATTTTGTCAAACTTTGGATGTTTTGTATGCCTTTTATATATTTTTTGGGACTAACTTATTAACTCAGCGCCAAGTGCCAGTTCCTGTTTTTTCCGTGTTTTTGACCCTTTTCAGAGGAGGATTTTAAAACGGTGTCCAAACGGAATAAAAATTCCGAAAAGATTTTTTTCCGGAACAGAAGATACACGTTATACTTAAGAACAAAGGTAGGGGCCAGCAGGGGACCCCACAAGCCCCCTAGGCGCGGCCAGGGGGGCACACGCCTAGCAGGCTTGTGGGCCCCTTGTGGCACGTCTGCCCTACCTCTTCCGTCTATAAATTCAGAAAAATTCCAAAACTGCGAGAGGGATCCACGAAAATACTTTTCCGCCGCCGCAAGCTTCTGTCTCCGCAAGATCCCATCTGGGGCACTTTCTGGTGCCCTGTCGGAGGGGTGATTCGGATACGGAGGGCTTCTTCATCAACACCATGACCTCTCCGATGATGCGTGAGTAGTTCACCATAGACCTTCGGGTCCATAGCTAGTAGCTAGATGGCTTCTTCTCTCTCTCTTGGATATTCAATACAAAGTTCCCCATGATCTTCATGGAGATCTATCCGATGTAATCTTCTTTGCGGTGTGTTTGTCGAGATCCGATGAATTGTGGATTTATGATCAGATTATCTATGAATCTTATTTGAGTTTCTTCTGATCTCTCTTATGCATGATTTAATATCCTTGTAATTCTCTTCGAGTTGTGGGTTTTGTTTGGCCAAGTTGATCTATGATTCTTGCAATGGGAGAAGTGCTTGGTTTTGGGTTCATACCGTGCGGTGACCTCACCGAATGACAGAAGGGGTAGCGAGGCACGCATCATGTTGTTGCCATCAAGGGTAAAAAGATGGGGTTTTCATCATTGGTTTGAGTTTATCCCTCTACATCATGTCATCTTGCTTAAAGCGTTACTCTGTTTGTCATGAACTCAATACACTAGATGCATGCTGGATAGCGGTCGATGTGTGGAGTAATAGTAGTAGATGCAGAAAGTATCGGTCTACTTGTCTCGGACGTGATGCCTATATGTATGATCATTGCCTTAGATATCGTCATGACTTTGCGCGGTTCTATCAATTGGTCGACAGTAATTTGTTCACCCACCGTAATATTTGCTATTTTGAGAGAAGCTGTAACATCCCAAAATTATAAATTTTGGAATGTTAATATAATTATTATTAGATTGGTTGTTGGTTGCCCGAGTGATTGAAACTTGTGTGAAATTTGAAACTTTTCGAAACTTTTGAATGAGAGGGAATAAAATGACTTTCCCTTCTCCGGTGAATTCAAATTCAATCTTTTAAAAGCAAAGAGAGAAGATGACATGACTTCTTCAACTATAAATAATTTGAACGGAGATATTTGCATTTGAATTCTTTTGCATTTCCATTCGTTTTCTTCGTGCAAGAAATGCCGGGAAATACATTCTAGAGAGGAGGAACATGACCCTCAAACCCACGGGCATTTTGAAAGTTATTTGAACCCTAAAATTTAGAGGGTCATTTGAAAAATTATTTGCAAAAGAAAATAATCTTTTAGGCAATTTTGTGAAAATAATTTTTCTGAAGTTTTTATTTTTGCTGTGGAAAATGCCCATCACTTATATTTTATTTTTCTGATAATTTTAGTATATAGAAACTTTTTATTCCGAATTGATTTGATTTCCTTTTTATCGTTTTAGTTTCCTAGTTTTAAAATAGGAAAGGAAATCACTTTTATTAGGAAACTCCAGGTGGCCCATTAAGACCTTTCCCTAGTTTGGCCCAACAGAGAATCATCTTCTTCCTTTGTCTCTTCCCCACGTCACAGGAAGCTTTCCTTCCATGGAGAGGGAGATCTTCACCTCCGGGATTCGCGAAGCTCTTTCCCTCCCAGCACCTCCCGTCGCCTCTATAAGAACCCCCATGGACTCCTCGTTCCATTCCCGTTGAAACCACCCCCTCTCCTCGCCTCTAGCTCGCGCGCCCCTCGCCGGAGTCGGTCACCAGAAGCTCGCTAGGAACTCCTCCACCTCGCTGCACCCCCCTCCTCCACCTCGCTGCACCCTCCCCTCCCTGCCGAGCCCACCCCTCCACCCTTCGGCCCCTCCTCCACCACCCCTCCACCTCGCTGCACCCCTTCCCATCGCCCCATTGCCAAGAGCACGAGCAGCTAGAAACTTCCCCGTCGGCCCCCCTGCACTCCCTCCACCTCGCCTCCCTCCCCTCCCTAGAGCCCCACCGCCCCCCTGCCACCCCATCTCCTCCACCGTCCCCTTCCCCACCCCGCCGGAGTGCCCCTTCCCCGCCCAGCCGGAGCTCCCCATCGCTGGAGAGTGCCCTCGCCGTGCTTTCCTCTGGAGCACGAGGTAACCCCTCCTCCCTTCTCTTTTTTTTTCTTTTACTTGTTCTATTTTTTTTATTTTGTAGTTCTGCCCTTAGATCTATTCTCAACGGTGTAGATTAGAGTAACTTACCCTTTCGGTTTTTAAACAAAAACCACACTGGTTTTTATTCACTTAACTTTTAGCCAGAGAACTTTTCTTATTTAGCGGCCATTCGCTGTTTAGCCTATGCAGCAAACACCCTTAGCCAATCAGTGGGCGCCACGTGTCTGTAGCAATTATTCTCTTTTTCTGTCTAGTTCCAAAAACAGCAAAGTTTCTGTTTTGTTTTGGCCATAACTTTTGATCCCGAAGTCCAATGATAGTGATTCTTTTTCCAGTAGCTCACAAATTTCCTGTAGTTTTTAAAAACATATAATTTGTCTATGTTTGAAATGTTCAAATTTGAGTTAGATCAGATTTAGTTTAAACCTTGTTTTGCCTATTCCAGGAGTTTAAAAATAGCTTTTAATTTTATTCTTTTTGCTACTAATCACTAGTGATCTTATTTATCAGTGGTAAAATTTCAGATTTGTTTGAGTATTTTAGCTCACTGTTTCTTGTGAAACAATTTCTGTTTCACCTCTTTTAGGATTTCGGCTAATTCCTTTTCTATTTTTGTTTTAAAATATTTTCTTTATTATTTCAGAAGGATTATTGTTTTGTTTATGTTAGTTAATTTCTATTTTTGTTTTAAAATATTTTCTTTATTATTTCAGAAGGATTATTGTTTTGTTTATGTTAGTTAACAGTAGTTTTTCAACAAGTGTTGATTTTATTTTTATTTGTTTTCATGAAATCAATTCTAGTTCCTTAGTAACTTGCAATTGGTTTCCGCACTGTTTCAAATCCCGTTTGGGAATACTTTCAAAAAGTTTTGTGAAAAATACTTTATTTTATCTTAGTTAGATTTTTATCTTAGTTCCTTGTTTTTATTTTCTGTTAGACAAAAATTATTTAGTGTTTGACGTAGTAGAAGACTCCCTAGTCTTATTTGAAGTTTCTTTCAGATTTCTATTTCGCTCTCTCTTTTGTTTTGATTGCTAGAATGATTGCTAGTATGAGTGCTTATGTGAATGATATGTTTGTTATATAGATTTCATCGGAGAGTGACGAGTAGTCTATCAAGTTATTTTCTCGAGAAATTCTTCTTCGTCAACATCACCAGGCAAGTCACTTTGATCATACTATCACCTATGTTTTATGCATCGTAGTTCTACCATCCTATGCCCAATTGCATGCTGCTTAGGTACTTGGAAATTTTAGTATAGATTGTAGTATCATGTGGTAGGCACACAACAACCTCCCCGGGACGACAAAGTTCATATTGCTATGCTTGAGTAGACGGGACTTCGGTTGAGTGCTTAACACGAGTGATGCGAGGTTGATTAAATAATCAAGACCGGTTAAGACAAGATTTTCAAGACCTCGGACGCAATGCAACTCTGGGTGAAGGACGGTTGATCGGCTCCCTGGAGAACCCAGTGGATGACCCGGGATGCTGGGGACGGCCATGACATCCTGCGGAAAGCTTCACCCAGGCTCAAAGAGACGGACGGATATTTTCAAGACCCAAGGCTTACCTGCACAGCCACAAGTCATTATGGGCTCTGGCTTGGTTGGACAATGCGGCGACTCTGGACAGGCGGTGCTAGCAGATGTAGAAGAACGGTAGGATTGGATGGGCACCGACAGGGATTCAGAGGGACCCATTGAAAGACCATGTTTTGATCATCCGGTCTTAAAACACCCTGAAGTGCGAGGACATACACGGAGGCGATCAAATCTTGTGGGGAACGTGTGCAAAACTCTGCAGAGTACTCAAACCTAATCGATTAGCTGTGTCCACGGTCATGGACAACTTGAGCCAAAGGAACTGAAGTTATCTGGATTTCTCAACACCATTAAATATATTTGATGAGGGTAATTATTGACAACTCGGGTACGAGAACTGGTTGGCGGAACCATCTCGTTAACAACCAACAATGTAGTAACATTTTGCTTTTAGCCCTCTCTTGTTGTAGGAGAAATTTTTTTGCTTTACGCTAAAACTTACAACCCCACCTGCCATATATGCATATAGTATAGATGATTACTTTTCACCCCTCTCTTATGTGACTTGCCGGCATATTCAATATGCTGACCTACACGGCTGCAACGTCTTATGTTGCAGATATTTTTCTTCGACGAGTAAGAGTACGATTCAGGGTTACGGTCTACACTCAACTTGCCGTTGGTGTTTATTGGGACTCCACTCCCTTGACTGCTTCCGCTGAAATATTTAAGGTATATATCAGTTTTACGCTATTTACATGTGATTGCACTTTGATATATACATTGATGTACTGTGTGTGCCAGCATACTGATCCAGGGATGGCACAGAAACACAGAGGCTTGACTCGTCTTGAGTCGGGTCGCTACAGAAGCCTCTAGTGAACACTGTGGCCCCCGGGTCTATTTCACACCGTATTTTCAGCCTTACACTTTTACTTCATTGCACTTTCCGCCTTCAGATCTCACTTTGCAATCAATCTTGAAGGGATTGACAACCCCTTTATAGCGTTGGGTGCAAGCTCTTTTGTGTTTGCGCAGGTACTCTGGACTTGATGCGATTCTCCTACTGGATTGATACCTTGGTTCTCAAACTGAGGGAAATACTTACTCCTCCTTTGTTGCATCACCCTTTCCTCTTCAAGGGAAAAACCAACACAAGCTCAAGAGGCAGCAATGGCATTTCTAGGTAGCTCTATCGAAAGCATGGAGAAGAACATACAAGAGATACTGCAAAGTCAGAAAAGCCTTGAGAGAGTCGTGGTAACAAAGTTTCATGACATGGATGTGAAGGTTTCTAAGTTGACAACTATAATCAAACAACTTGAACATGAAGTTGACTCAGTAGAGATCCCGTGCTGAGATGAGGAAGATGAAGATGATGATGATGATGAGGAGGAAGAGTCTCCTCCTCCCACTACTACTCAGTTCAGCACGAGGCCTAGATCAGCTGATGTACCTGCTCACGAGACAAGACAGACATGTTAAGCACAAGCTTTAGCACCTTCAACACCAGCTCCAGCTCAAGCACCTTCAGTATCAACTCCTCCAGCTCCAGGACATTCAACAGAAGCTTTTGCCGACGCTCTTCTGTCGACTCCATCATCAGGTGCCCAGAGAGATGAGTAGTTCTATACTTTTGAACTTTTTGGTAACTTGTTGCCAAAGGGGGAGAAATGTACATATATATATATGTGTGTGTGTGTGTGTGTATATATATATATATAGAGAGAGAGAGAGAGTTTATATATATATATATATACATATATATATAGAGAGAGAGAGTTTATATATATATACATATATATATAGAGAGAGAGCTTTTGACCTTATTTGCTCTCATTTGGTTTTGAAAACTTTGGTCTTTTGGATGACTTTATCCTATCTGTGTGATTGATCATACGCTTTGCTTGTTTGATGCTACACTATTATCTATTAGCTATCTTTGTGATGATCATTCACTTATATTATTGGTGCCATGTGCATTGCTATTCATTCCTATTTTGTATGCGCACCACCAAGATGTATGTGACATGGAAGAGTGACCCATGATCCTAATCTATTGTGCATTTGCATTCAAACGCAAATTTTAAATAATGCATAAATTTATGGGGAGCTCTTTCTTTTCACATACTTCTCAAAGCGTCGATGCTAATCATTGATTATATCTGTTGTTGAAGCTTTGATCTATATGTTGTCATAAATTACCAAAAAGGGGGAGATTGAAAGCACAATTGCTCCCTAGGGTGGTTTTGATAATTGATCACAAGATATGCATCATTGGACTAATATGTTTTCCAAGTATATTTCAGAAAAAGTTCAAACGATGCTATGGATTAAGGTTTATGTGGAGATGCACCTGGCTGCAAGAAAGGAACAATGTTGGCTCAAGATTCAAACTAGAATACTCTTCATTTTACATTTGTGAGAAATCAATTTTGAGTCCATAGGAAAGCCAATACAATTAAAAGGGGGTGAGGTAGTAAAATGAACTGATTGCTCAAATGCTCAAAGTTAGCCACCAAAACACTCAGTCATTTTCCACATATCCACTCTGTCAAGATACACATACACAAATTCGATGTCACGAACTTTTCCATATCGGCCCCATTGAGTTTGACCTCAGACGGAAACCCTAGCCATTCCCACCAAATCGGTGCAACCGAAACCAAGTCGGTGCTACCGAGTTTAGTGTGACCAATATTCTGTTGCCAAGAAACACAAAATAAATTTTTTTGAGTTTGAGTATCGGTGCCACCGAGTTTGGCCATATGACCATTAGTCACCTTTTCGATGCCACCGAGTTTCGTATATCGGCCTCACCGAGATTAAAAAGTTCACACCTTTGTGCTAGTCGGTACCATCGAGTTTTCAACTTTGGTGTCACCCAGTTTGCCCTTTTGTGTGTAACCGTTGGATTTTGGTTGTTGCCTTATATACCCCTTCACCCACCTCTCATTCGTGGGAGAAGCACTCAGAACACACACTCCATTGCCAGATCCATTTTCTGAGAGAGAACCACCTACTCATGTGTTGAGACCAAGATATTCCAATCCTATCATTGGAAACTTGATCTCTAGCCTCCCCAAATTTCTTTCCACCAAATCAATCTCCCCGACCCATGCATATTCTGTGAGAGAGTGATTTGTGTTGAGGAGACTATCTTTAGAAGCACAAGAGCAAGGAGTTCATTGATCTACCACATCTATTACCTTTTCGAGGGTGGTGCCTCCTAGATTGGTTCGGTGTCGCTTGGGAGCCTCGTACTTCGTGTTGTGGAGTTGAACCAAGATGTTTGTAAGGGCAAGGAGATCGCCTACTTCGTGAAGATCTACCGTGAGTAAGGCTAGTCCTCCATGAACGGGAGCCATGGTGGAATGGACAAGGCCGCTTCTTTGTGGACTCTCCATGGGTGGAGCCCTCCGTGGACTCCCGCAACCGTTACCCTCCGTGGGTTGAAGCTCCACTAACATGGACTTACGATAGCGCCACTTATCGGAACCATGCCAAAAATCGCCGTGTCAACCTCATGCGTTTGATCTCCCTACCTTACTCCTCTACTTTACACTTGCATGTTTTACTTTCCGCTGCTATACTATTAGAATTGCATGTGTAGGGTGAACTTGACTTATTATAATTGTCGCAACTACCTCTCAAGTAAAATTGGGAAAAGGCAAAAAATTACCTTGTGAAGTAGTCTAATCACCCCCTTCTATACATACTTTCGATCCTACAGAGGACTTCATTGACTTCGTCAACATCTCCGCTATGCTGACAGATGGTCGAGGGTATGATCTCTTTTCCTACACCTCGATAGTGATATTGGTTGGATCTTGTGTTGGAAAAAAAATGTTTCATGTAGCAAGTTCCCCTACAAATCATTAGCCGTCGATTTTTTGGTATATTTCCCCCGTGCTTCGATTCTAGCGAGCCCCCTAAGGGCTCTCTGTGCCTAGGTTTATGTGATTTATCTATGTTTTGAGCACTTCTATTGCTCTGTTATGGGATAAATATACCCCTCGTGGGTTGGGATGGAGGTATCACCATTCGGGGTCCTCCTTCAGAATTTTCCTCCCTTGAAGCTCCTCGTTCTCAATTCTCATCACTCCCCGCCATTCTCCGAATCCATGGCTAGACTAAACACGCAAGGCCATGTCCATCCTTCTCCTCCGACCTTGTTGTGGCATGAGTCCTAGGTATGCCGAGGTCTCTCTAATTAATTTCATTAGAAGGGCTCGCTCTCTGCCCGATTGGCCTGCTCATTTAGTCAGGCAATTCTCCTTGTCGGATGATGGGATAGATTGTCTGGACCATTTCATCGACAATCTTTGTTTTCCCTTTTCAAGGTTTATGCTAGACACACTTAGTTTCTATCATATCTAGTTCAAACCTGATGCTCTCGTACTGGCCAAATTCATCCATATGTGTGAGGCATTGCTAGATTTCTCAGCAGAGCTCAAATTTTATTTTCCATATGGGAATGATGTAGGTTCAAGCCCTGCTGCTGCTTCTTCTCTCCCCATATGGGGATCTTTAACTTGTTTTCTCTATGTCCTCTTCTCCAGATCGGTGATGAAACCAACAAGTGGTGGTTCTATCTCCGAGGACGGGGTAGTCCTTTCGTTCCACCTTGAAGGCCCTACCTACTCGAGGGACTAGAGAGAGCGCCCCTCCTTCATTGAGTGGATTCCATTGATGATGAAGGCGTTTTCCCAACTTATCGCCCAACTTTACTTTTACCGACATCATTGAAGACTTTGTAAGGCATTGATTATTGCGCCTTACGGCTCAAGAGTCACTTGTCTAAGTAGGATGTTCAAGCTACATACCGGGATTGATCCTGATGGCGAGTATTCTTCTCGCTTTGTTTTTAGTTTTGTCTTTCTGGTCTAGTGTCTCTGACTCTTGTTGAGCTAGATTGTTTAGTTGCATGTACCCTGACGTGCAATTTTGAGGTGCAGCTCCATCTCAACCGACAATTCCTGGACGAGAACTATCACTTGAGGAGTTTTAGCTTTGTCTGTCTTTTGTGGATGATGGGTTCTCGCGCTAGGTCGAGGACGCTAGAGATATGTTCTTTCCAACACTTCTTTCTTGGGAAGTGGCTTTCCATCCTCGGAAGTGAGAGATTTGAAGTTTTATTTCTTCTTGATGAGACTCGTCTTCTTGATTTCTCCACTTCAGCGGAGCAGGAGGCAGCCGTTGATGTGGTCTTTGAACATGACAAGGAAACCTCCTATCCTAAGGATCTTTGCGTAGCATATGCCCCCCTCGACTGCACTGAAGTCGCCAAGCGAAATCTGCTAGTAGATGTCAGTTCTGTTTAATCTGTCGAGTTTGCAAGGAGGCGTAAGTGTACATCCCCACACACCTTCTTTTCTCATGCTTGGGCTTGACTGGTTGTGTCCTCGTTATGTAGAGGGTTGTTGTCACCTTCAGGAGGCAAGGTGTTGCATTTGTCATGGATGAGGATGACGAGATATAGTGTCGCACGCCTACGCGTCCTCACTAGAAACGACAACAACATGGTTACTCTAGCTTAACATGTGGATACTAGTCATACAATTTTTTTTAGAAAAGGAGGTCAAACCCCCGGCCTCTGCATCAATCGATGCATGCAGCCATCTTATTAATTATTCCACAAAGGTCTAACAAAAGTATACATCAATCCACCCAAATCCACCACTCACACCTACAAACTCGATAATATGGAGTCCTCTCACTCCACATATCTAAGACCGATGTTGTTTCCAATCCATCCACATAACGTATCGGGAACAACAGCCGGTGCAGCACACCTAAAACGCACACCTCACGCACACGTTTTACCAGTCGCCATCATCCTCGAACCACTGACCCACTAGTCATACAAATGCCGGGTGTATGCTAATTATGTTTGTATCCTATACACGGTTCATTATGAGTCAATAAAAGAGACATTTATCGAAAGAGAAAATAAACAAATATAGGTTTTCAAGATAATTGGAGACAAGTTCAATGTTAACTCTTCTGCTTGATTTAGTGTCATATTGGTTATGGGACAATGCAATCTCTCCCTAATAATAAAGCACCGAAGGCTTCTGTCGTCCGTTGTGGTTATTTTGCAAAAAACAGCCTATAGTTTTCCAAAATCAACCCGCAGTCCATCTTTAAGTGACTCTGAACCGTTTTTTGCATTTTACGCAAACCCCCCCGACATTTACGCTAAATAACCCGTAGTCCAGACTTTAGTCACAGCGAATCGTTTTTCTATCACAAGTCGCTCCGTAAGATTTTGCTTTATAAGAGGGTGAACTGGAAAAGAACAAATACACTGCCATAGCGTGCTGGCTAGAGCGCGCGCTCTTACCTGGGATACCCAGGTTCGGATCCTCTCTTTAACAATTTTTTTTTTAAATTTTGTTTACATTTTCTCTTCTATTAGGCTGGTTCACATCAAGAGACATGAATTCTTTTTTATTTTTTTCCTTTTTTTGTTTACCTTTTCTCTTCCACACTGATTCAAATCAAGAGACAAATGTAGGAATCGAGAGAAGATGAAATTAACTATTTGTGGAAGAGGCCAATTATCTATGATGGGATGCATCGTATACCAGTAAACTAGACTGTGAACAAAAAAGATTGGTCCGATGGGATAGTGTGCATCTGGATGTGTAGCCTAAATAAACATCTTTGGCTACTTAAGTGTGTTTGCATTCATTTGTGATTCTCAGTTCACTAATAATATAAGTTCACAAGACATAAATTTAAAATGTTTGGAATACATGTACTCAATATTCTTTCATGCTTTTATTTCTTGATTTGATCATGAAATATACATCGAGTTAGTGTATACTCCCTCTGTAACCAAGCATACAGAACATATTGAATGTTTTGCTCAAAGAGAGAAAGAGAAACCTTAGGACTGAACACATCTAAACACATTATCGTTGTGTGAGTACTGAGGCCACTGTCGGCAACACAAATATGATTTCATGTGAAACTAAAAGACGTGGACCTATTAAGGTCTTGAGTCATGGTTATTGGGTTAAAAGCGTGTGTTATTTTCTTTTCCGTTACAACGCACGGGTTTTTTTTGCTAGTGTATTACTTATACAGATTCCTCTTACAGGCTAGTATTTCAGATAGTAAGGACACGCAAGACCTCATGTAAATTTGTGATGCTCCATGGTCGATTCTCCATGAACCAAGACACGCTAGTTTAACAGGAAGGTGTCACTATGCGATTGGAAAGTTGCAGGTTTAGTCGGCCTAAATTTGCATGACAATGATTGTAAACAAGGAAAAATCGACAATGAAAAATAAAATATACCTCTACGGGAACTCGTTATGAAGGTGGACGAGGAGGGCCTACTCAAGCTGACCAAATAGAAAAATAGTTTCTATAGGCATCCTATTTATGACGATGACGTGTCACCTTTTGCCAACTCAGACGTTGATGAGATGCGTGCTATTGTTGAAATTCTCGGGTCCTTCGATCATGCTACTTGTCTTCTTAACCAACCTGGAAAAAGGCAAGACAAATCGCTTGGGTGATGCTAGTTGACTAGTTGTCTTCTTAACGAATGTGGAAAAGGCAAGAAAAATTGCAACTCATTGTCGGGTGGATGGTTTGCAAGATTGTCTCCTTCACTTCCTGGCCAGGAGAGAACTGAGCATAGCTCAGTTGGCTTGGCGCTGGAGTTTGCAGCCAGCCCGTCAGGGTTCGAGCCTCGGCTCTAATACTGATGCTCACGGAGTTTTCTTCTATAAAAAATGCCAACAGGCAAGTCTAGTTTGGGTTGGTCTCATTCATTTTTTTACTTCATGGCCAGGACAAGCTCTTTCCCATGTACCTTAGGAAGGTAAAAAAGAAAAGAATTTCCAACCCCTAATTGATAAAGTGAGGTCTAAGCTAGGAGGTTTGAAAAGTAGAAATGACACCCGTGCCGACATAATTACTCTTGTAAAATCCACTCTCGTTGCCATTCACATCTTCCATATGTCCATCCTCTTCTTACCCAACTCGTTGATGGGGATATGGTTTACCATCCCAAGGAGCTTGGTGGTCTCGGCATCCTCGGTCTTGGTAGATTCGGGAGCGTATTGTGTCTTTGTTAGCATGGTTTCTTGCTTGGACTGCCTCGGACAAACCGTTGGGTCATTCTTAGAGCATCTCCAACAACCGCGTTTCACGCCGCGCCCAAAAAATTTATTTGCCGCGCGCGCTTCGGCTGGTTTGGGGCGTCGCGCAGCGCTGGCTCCAGCAGCAGCGTTAAAATGCAGCGCGCGCGCCGCTCCAGTAACGCGCAAAAATACAACGCGCGCAAAAATGCAAACATGTGAATTTGACACAAACAAGTTGATGCATAAAAGTTCATGCCCACAAGTTCATCTAACCAAGTTCAAAATGCAAACAAGTTCAAGACATATAAATGAAAGACACATCAATCATCATCTTCCTCGTCTTCGTCCTCATCTTCCGAAGACGATTCTTCCGCCTCCGTAGATGAATCTTCCTCCCTAACCTCATCACGTGAAGCTCCGACGGTGTTGGCAAGATCTTTAACGGCGGCCGGAGGTGCACCCATGCCTCCCATGGCAGCCGGAGGTGCACCCATGCCTCCCATGGCGGCCGGAGGTGCACCCATGCCTCCCATGGGAGAAGCAAAACTCATGCCTCCCATGGCGGCCATAGCGTCGGAGGGTGCTCCAAAGCCACCCATGCCTCCCATGACGGCTGGAGGTGCACCCATGCATCCCATGGCTCCAAAGCCACCCATGCCTTCCATGGAGCCGAGGCCACCACCACCCATGCCGCCGAGGCCACCGCCACCCATGCCACCGAGGCCACCGCCACCCATGCCACCGAGGCCACCGCCACCCATGCCGCGGATCATGGCTCTTTTTTGGATCAAGACTTCCTCACGGGCAAGGTTGACATATTCCTTTTGCGCATCATTGAACAAAGATGTGTCCAAGAAGAACAAGTGCTTCTCCCATTCCAACAACTTAGCTCGCTCCTCCATGCCCACCTTCCTCTCCTCCAATGCCACTTTCCTCTCCTCGGCGGCCACCCTCCTCTCCTCGGCCGCCAACCTCCTCTCCTCGGCCGCGGCATCTTGGTTCCTTGCCATTTTCCTCACCTCGTTGGCTTCTTTTCTTGCCTTCACAATAGCTTCCATAGTATTTGTGAGCTCATCATCTCCTTTCCTCTTCTTCTTTTCGGTTTTGTCCTTCTTGCACCCATCCGGTCGTTTTGGTTTCGAGTATGAAACCGAGTTGGGTGTGGGGCTTCTCTTGCCGTCATCACTTGATGCATCATCCTCCTCCTCATCATCATTCAACTCAATTGTTCGCTTCCGTTTGTTGCTCAAATGAAAATCATCCAAATCTTCACGCTTCTTCCATTTCTCATCATCCTTCAACACTTCATAGCAATGAGGCAAGGTAAAGATCTTTCCTTTCTTGATCTTCCCCTTCTTGGTTGTCCTCGTCTCTTCTTTGAACAAGTTTTGTGCAATGTTGTACTACAAGAAAAACAAAACAAGTTAGCACTTCGGACACCAAAAACAAGTATGATGAACATGTATGAGATGCCACTTACTCTATCATCCTCATTTGTGCCACTTGGGTTAAGCTTGTCAACTGCCTTTTGTGCGGCTGCCCACTTTTGACAATCCGAGTTGATTGTCGACCATCGGGACCGAAGTGATCTCTCGGAGCGGTCAATTCCACTCACGTTCTGAGCATCAAAGTATTCTTTCATTCGCCCCCAATAAGCATCTCTACTTTGATCACCTCCAATGGATGGATCCCTCGACACTTGCAACCAAGTATTGCATAGTAATTTGTCATCGTTGGTGGTGTAATTGCCCGCTCTTCCTTTCGGCGCCGCGACAATGCCATCACCCTCCTCGTACACCTCAAACTCATGGTCGTCCAAATGGATGTCATTGGTTTGAGACCAATGCGAATTGTTGGACCCAACACCCATAGTTGACATGTATGCATCATCGTTGAGACTATAAAGTTTTTGAACAATGCAAATATAAGCTATCTATATGATGATGCATTGAAAAAATAACAAGAAAATAAAAGTTGGAATTTTTTTCACCTTGGGGGCATTTCGTCGAACACGTGGTGCGCGTCGGCAGCCGGCTCAACGAGTGAGCTCGCCGGCGCTTCGGTAGACGCCGCGCCGGTCCGCCGCCCTGCAAGCTTCTTCTTCGCCTTCGAGCTCCCGGAACCGTCCGCCGCCTTCTTCTTCGCGAATGTTTTTCCTTTCTTCGACCCCGCTGCATTGGGGAGCTTCGACGGTGCGGCGGCGGCACGGGACGGCGCCGGCGCGACGCCACCCGTCGGCGTGGTCATCCGCGGCGGCAAGAAGAGGCTGCGCGCGAGGCCGGCGGTGGCGGCGCCAACGCTCGCCGCGCTAGGGTTTTCGGCGGCGGCGGCGGCGGGGGGGGGGGGGGGGGGGCTCGCGGCTGTACAGCGAGGTGAGCGGGGTGCCGGTTTGCGCGTCCATGGTGGCAGGGGCGCTGGCGCCGGCGCGCGGGGTGCGAAGGAGGAAGAAAGAGAGAGAGTTCGCGCGCGCTCGAGTCTGCCGCGCGCGGAAGTGAGCGCTCCAAATTACCAGCGCGGGATAAGGCGATGGACAGCGCGTCCAACTTGTTTTAGCGCGCGCGCGGTTTTTGCGCGCCCGCTGGAGCATCCCGCTGCGTTGCGCGCGCTAAAAAGGCATATTTTTAAGCACGGCGTTTGTTTTGCGCCGCTGTTGGAGATGCTCTTACTTCCATTCATACGTCCACCGTCGTCGCTATTGGGGGTGGTATGAAAGATATAGCGTTGTCAATTTTTTTAATTAAGAGGCTTAAGCACAGGTCAGTTATTAAGGAGTCGTTGAATGACTAGTCTATGTGCTTCATTGAAGATGTCAATTCTACTCGGCATAAAGCTCCAAGATGTTCACCGCAACCCGAAACTAATGACTCCATCGTGTGGTCTGCTTTGTCCTTTGGATAGTACTCGGCATCAACAGGTACTATCTTTAGTTTGTTGGCGCCATGGTGCCTTTCATGGCTAGAAAATGTTGAAACTACAAAGTTGATCCCAAAGGCAAGATTTTCATGTCGCTTCTTCTTCAATGGAAGGCTCTTACAGTGGACCGGCTTGCCAGCCCCAAACAGACTTACGACGAGGTTTGCAAGCTTTCCTTACTGGGTACGAGATAAATGAGCATCTAGCGCGAGAGTATTTTTCTAGTTCGAAGTGTGGTGTATTGTTTCAACTTCGGTGTCTATCCCTCATGAGGATGCATACGTTCTCCTCATGCTTGGCGGAACATGAAAATGGTTGATCAGGATGTTATTTCTTTCAAACCACTTGGACAAACCGTTATATTTTTGTTTTTCAATATTTGGAAAGAAAGGAATATGGGGATCTTTAACAACTCATCCCAAGCTTACGTTGCCAAGGAAGACATTGAGCAGGTTTGGCTGGCATTTTCGCTTTGTGTATTTTTTATTTTTATTTGCCTTTTCTCATGTAAATAATTCATTTACCTTTTTGTTTTCCCTATCCTAATGAAATGGGCAGATCGCCTGGTTTTCTCGTAAAAAACCCGAAACAATAGATACAATAGTCACAGGGTAGAAGAAAATGGCTCACAGGTTCTTCAAGTGGCCTTGATCTGAATCAGGAAGCAAACAAAAAGAGGAGCAATTTTCCCTAGAAATTACAAACAAGTGGGAATATGGGGCCGTGATTCAAAAAATGTGTATAGTACGCGGTAGTACCATTCCCGACGTGTAACTAGGATACATGCTCTTCCTCTGTCCGTACGTACGTAGGAGCTGACGCTCTTCTACAGCACGTACGCATGCATGCTGAAAAACCGTGGGACGGCAAAGGCCTGATTGATGGGGGGAGCTCTACTGTGGCTGCGGCCGCCGCACCTGGGGCGCGCTCTCTCTCTCCGCCGCTGCCGCTGCCGCGGCCGCCGCCTGCGCCTGCGCCTTTGGGGAGTTTTGCTTCTTCCTCCGGTGTCTCGCCTTCTCCGTCTCGATTTGCTTCCTCCTACACTCCTCGCTGCAGAATGGCGTGTCCCCTCTGAACGACCAATCGCATGCATGCATGGTGTCAATAACATTTCTCTTTGCAAGCAAGGCGGCACGTAGTCTCTATCATGACGTGCAAGCGTTGGTTGTTGACCTGTACATGAAGATGTCGCCGGTGAGGCCTTTGCGACAGCGGGAGCACTCGTTCAGGAAGTGGTGCGCCTCCCCCAGCTCCTCGTCGGGGACGGCAAAGGTCACGGACGAGGGGGTTGTGGTGGGCCTCGCCACCGCGGCTCCTTTCTCCGCCTTCACGCTAGCTCCCTCGCCGTCGCCGGCGGAGGGGTTCGGCCGGAGCGCCTGCGCGCTGCCGTCGGAGAAGACCGCCGCGAAGTCGGGGTTGCCGAACGCGTGGAAGTAGGATGCGTTGAACTCCATCGGCCCCGTCAGCTGGCACGCAACCTGCCGCCGGGTCGGGAGCCGAGGAAGGAGGCGAAGGAAACCTAGAAGACGCGCTCGAGGCAGACAAGAAGCCAACGGAGGCCGATTAATAGGCAAAAGGGCCAACGGTTTTAACCGATTTAGCTATAGCTATGTTCTATGTTTCTAGGGCTAGGAGAACCACTCGATACACGCATGTGGCCTTGATCTGGCCATGGAGAGCCGAAAAGGTAAAGTTATTGTCCTGACATATGGGTCGTTTAATTAGTATGTGCCATTGCCTCGCACGTGTTTGTGTTCCTTACATGAACCTAATGAACCTAAAGATAGATACTACCTCTTTTCCGGTTTATAAGGCTTGCGCGTATCCTTAGGTTGATAAATAGATCATCGTAATACAAGTTATATATCATAAAAAATATGTCATTAGAAACTTCTGATAGATCCCGTGGATCTTAGGCTAGATGTGTTCGGATGATGTGGTAGATTAATTACCTTGTGATGAACTCGATGAGCTTCCTCTGACATTCACCGTGACGTGGTGGTGACGGTGGGGAAGCAGAGAGAGATCCGGTGGCGGCGGTGATGGACTTCCCATCGCTTCAGTGCTACCCTCTGGATCGGATTAGGGTTGAGAGTGGGGAACCAGTGGCGACGGCGAACCTCGTAACTTGTGCCATGGTCCCCACCTCCTCTTTATAGCACTGCGCGATAGAGGCCCACCAGCCTTGCTTGGGCTGGACGCCCCCGATCAGGGCGTGAGTCAAGGTCCAATGGGCCGTTGGGCCCATTGGGAAAGAGATCAATCTAACATTCTCCCCCTTGATCTCATCATATACTTTTACCCGTTTTGTAACAGATCAATACATAGGGCATGTTTCATCGTCACGGCTCAATTGCCGATGGAATCAGACAGCCACAATGTACCTCTCTGTTTTGAGACAGATTCTTTAACCTTGGGCCCTTTGTTGTCCGGAAATATTAGACTATACCATAAAACCCATGTCGACTGTGTGTTCTCCGAACACACTGGGCGGTAAGCCTTTGATAAGCAGATCTGCAAACACTTGTTTGTTGCTTTTATGCTTCAAGCATTTTTCCATAATTCCGGACTTTCTCCTTCACAACACGTAACTCTTTGTCAGTGTGTTTGGCATCAACACTTGACTCGTTGTGACAGGAGCGAAAGAATTTAAAATGGTTATCGTTGTTGTCAACCATTATCAACTCCAGGTATAGGTAGCCATTAACCATTTCGCCTATCCCTCAGCCTCATATCAAGCTATAACGTATCATGGCATCACATCAATGACAATGGTTTCACTCATTTGGAGATTTTCCACACAAAACTCCGAGTATGAAAGTTAGCGACAATTGTGGATTTCGCTATACATTTCACAAGTCCTCCTTTGTACTCACAATGTTTTGAGAGCACTTATTTCTTTCAACATGAGGCCGATATCTTTGAATCCATTCCATTGGTTTATCTATGGACTGGACATTGCCAAAACAACCCGGATATATACGTGAACTGTGTCAGGGTAATATCTTGAGCTTCCAACAACTGAAGCATATGGTACCATATCTGTTTACAATCTTTTCTTATTAACTTTTAAAACACCATAGTTTCCACTTCCATTACCCTTGACTATAAGAACAGGCGTAGGTTTTCTCGTATGCATGCTTTAGAGATCTTTCTTAGCATGTCAATGCGACATTCCTAATACCCCCTTTTTATTCTTCTGAACTTTGAGGACAAGAACTTCTTTTCTCCTCCTGCAGTAGACTGACATCACCACTAGCAAGTAGGACATCATCCACATGCATAGGAATTGGGAAACGAATTTCCCATCCTATAACTTTGCAAGAATGCAATTGTCCTCTCATTTTCTTTGCACAAAATCTTTCGATTTAAGTCATGTTTTATACATTTACATATTTCCTTTGGAGTCATATTTGCCTTGTAGACCCTTCATAAAGTCTATGTTAGTGATATTCAAATGATGGAATTCCACTAACATAGACTTTATAGTAGTCACAAGTGTCTGATTTTCACATGCCTAGAGACCATCAAAATCTAAGGTACTGGCACTTATTTCATATGGGGTTGTCGTTGCTCTGTCATTGCCAAGAGGCAAATTCATTCTATAGTCACCCATTTCCAAAAGGCAATAGGTTTTACAGGGACCTGTATCACAAGATCCCCTGTAGAGCTAACAACAGGTGTTGTATAGGTCATACAACATGCTCCCCCAGATTACTCCATCTTCACTGAAGAAATGGCGTATCTTTAAACTTTCTTCTTTATGGCAATTTAAGCATCACAGTTGTATTCCTTAGTCTGCTTTCGGAACTGTAAAAGATCCGAAAATACAACTGTTTCTTTTCTTTAGGGGTATCATAATGACGGTATTCAGATGACTGTCGTACTCCCCTTGACAATCACATTCTTCATTAATGGATCACTTTAGATGCATAATGTGCATCACATCATCTAAAGTACAGAGGAGCCATGAAATACACTACAATGTATTTCATGTCTCTTTCTCCCCCTCAAAATGTGGCAAGAACTTTTCTGCCACAATTTCAAAACCCATTCATAGCTCTTGTGAAATGAGGAAACTTCGATTATCTAGCTCATTCATCTTATCAATTCATGTAAAATGAAGTTATAAGTTAACTAGTATGGGAGTACTTTTTCCTCATTTCATTTCAGAAACTCAACAGAGTTCTTTATCATTGTCTCTTTTGCAAGTCACACTTGCATATCATTCTTGTCTTTAGGTTCGTCTGTTACTTTTATCCTTTCTGGATTTAGTGGTTACATAATGACCGTTACACATAAAGTGTACGGTCGATAATAGGAAAGCTTAATAGCTACTCCATACTTTTCTCCCATAGTGGGACACATTAACCGCACATGAGTCATCATAACTTTCTCCTGTCATACAGGATAAGACCTTTGCCAAAATTTCTCCCGCCATACACGGATTGTTGACATAATACAATGTCAACTTTACCCGGTTACACAGGCATTCTTCTCAGACTTTTCCCGCCATGCGGGTAATTTCCTTTAAGGGACATAAATGCCATAATTGGCTCTTTTGACTGCATCAAATCCAGAAAATAATCTGAATTATCCTTGACACACATGTTTGATCCGACGTTGGTCAAATTAAACATGCATGTTGCTTGTTTCATTTCAATCATGTTGACTGAAAAAAGGAGACTCCATCATAGAGAGTACATGAAAGACATTCGTCAACCAAGACTCTCAATGATCTATCTCTTTTCTTTTCTTGAATTAATATCCAAGAGTTCTTTTCTTTTGAAGCCATTCCTTAGAGAGAATTTATTCCCTCAAGTTATGACCTTTCTTTTCCATCTTTCGGGTCACTAGTACCCAAACATTCGCTTTCATGAGTGAAAGCTTGAATAACTTTTAGTCTGAGAAACTTAGCCAATAAACAGCGGTAATGAGCATAAAAATAACCCTACATTGGTCTGATTAAAATCATGCACATTAAACCTTTTAAAACTTTCTGGAATATTCTAAAACACCGTTGTGGCAGAATTAGAATAAAACATCATTCTTCTGCATTAATTTCATATCACCGTTGGGCAGATATGGAAATAATGCATATGACTCATAAACAATGTGATGATAGTATTTTTATTGAACAACTTTGCTAAGAAATAATCATCATCATCATTAACCATATCCATTTCTTTATCTGTGCTCTGAAAATTGATCACTTTGATACAAAATTTATCAGAGATGTAAGCTTTAAACATAAGATGACTCTTACAATTATAGTATTGTTATCATCAACGTTGGTCAGAAAATAACAATAGCATATTTAACTTTAAAACAAACTTCATTCTATTGTCATAGCGGAAACTGTTTGAATCTCATTTCACCCACAAGGGAAAACCTTTGCTAATAACAGTTCTTCCAATCAAATTTTTCCGTCGGTTCCAATTTAATTGGAGGACTAAACCTTTTACTTTGCAGCGGAAAAACGTGAGTATGAGAATTCATACACCTTTACAGAAAATTATTCTGTGAAAAATAAAAAATTCATGAACTTTATTTTCCTTTTATAAAATCCATGAATTTTTCTCTTTCTGAAAATATTTCCTTTTATTTTCAGAACCTTTTATTTTTCTTTGCAGAAAAAAACATGTTACTATTACAGAAAAATATTCTGTCATAATTAAAAATTCATGAAATTATAATCCTTTTTATAAAATTCATGAACTTTTCTTTTTCTGAAAATCTTTCTTTTATTTTCAGAATCCTTTTATTTTTCTTTTCAGAAAAATTATCTTTGCTTTCACAGAAACTTTGAACATTCTTAATTCCTCTTTTCTAAACATATTCTCGTAGGAAAAATGCATAGAAAACCTATTTAAATCTGTCTAAAATAGACAGAAAATAAACTTGCTTAAAAATAAAAGAAAATGGCTGGCTTGGGCCGGCCTGTAGCCTTTCTCCTTTCGGCCCGAGCGCCTTCTGGCGGCCTGCCTCGGCCTGGGGCGACCTCTCTCCCCCTCGGCCTGAGGTGGGCTTGCTGCCGGCCCGAGGGCAACTCCCGCTTTTCTCGGAGCCTCCCCTCGCCTGGGCCGGTTCTTGCCCATGTGACCTGGGCCGGCCTTTGCTGTCATCTGAGGTTAGGGTTTTCTCTGGGGCCGTCGGATCCAATCCGACGGTTGCCCGTGCATATCGCTGGAACAAAAAGGGTGACAACCACCGGTTCCACAACCCTAATCTCACTTTTCTCCCTGGGTCGCCGCTCTCTCTCTCTCTCGCACGAGACGGAGAGGCTCTCGCTCCTTTCTCTTCTCGAGCGCCGGCGGCAGCCAAAGACACCACGCCGGCCTCTTTCTTCCGAAAAGGCTCCAGCCCCTCCTTGCGCCGGCGGGTTCCTTCCCCGACGAGGGGTTGCCTAGGATGCCCCGACACCACGCCTCTCCTTCCCTTTGCTTTCCGTGGCGCCCATGGCCTGCCTCGCGTCGGTGGCATGCATGCCCCACCGAGAAGGTCCCTGAGCCCCGTGTCACAGCTCACGCGCGGAGGCTTGTGCCCCGCCGGAGGGTGTGGCGATAGGCGCCGGTCGTGACGGCCTAAGGCCCCGCGTCGACCTTGTCTTGCTCTCGGGCCTTAGATGCCGAGGCACTGCGTCCACCTTCTTCGCCGGTGGTGCGTTTCCCTTCTTGGAAGCGCACCGCCGTCGAATGGCGTGCCTGTGGTGCCGTTTCTTTTCGTTTTCTTTGACAGGGAAAAACCGTGGCTTCATTTCCGTTCCTTTGCCGGCGCGCGCGAGCACCTTCGAGGTGAACGCGCCACCGTCAAGGGAGCGGTGTTGATGCCCTTTGCCAGCTCGTTCTTAGCCATTGTCCCCTCCCCCTTTTTTTGTTTTCTTTTTCGGATTCAATCCGACCTTTTCTTTGCCTCCGAAGAGGTGGTACCTTCGTCTAACGCCTCGGCTTGCCGATGCGCGTCGAGATCGAGAGGGTTGGCGCGGCCTTGCGGCGGCGCTTCTTTGCCGGATGGAAATCCGGTGACTTTCATTTTCTTTTGCTTTTCAGCTTGATCTTTGCCCTCTTCTAGGGTTCATATCGGGGAGGGGAAACTTTTCTTGTTGTTGTTTCATCCGAAACTCACCTAAAGCCTCGTGGCTCATGATACCATTGATAGATCCCGTGGATCTTAGGCTAGATGTGTTCGGATGATGTGGTAGATTAATTACCTTGTGATGAACTCGATGAGCTTCCTCTGACATTCACCGTGACGTGGTGGTGACGGTGGGGAAGCAGAGAGATCCGGTGGCGGCGGTGATGGACTTCCCATCGCTTCAGTGCTATCCTCTGGATCGGATTAGGGTTGAGAGTGGGGAACCAGTGGCGACGGCGAACCTCGTAACTTGTGACATGGTCCCCACCTCCTCTTTATAGCACTGCGCGATAGGGGCCCACCAACCTTGCTTGGGCTGGACACCCCCGATCAGGGCGTGAGTCAAGGTCCAATGGGCCGTTGGGCCCATTGGAAAAGAGATCAATCTAACAACTTCAAACCGTCTACTTTCTAGTGGTATAATTTTTAGACTATACATCTCATTTAAACTTAATCAAATTATAAATCTAGGGATATGTTCAAGCCTTATAATCTGAAAAGAAGGTAGTACCAGCTTGGTGTTTATACAGCACGACACCCTGGATTTCCAGGAGATGCGTGGGTTATTTAAGCTCTTTTACCGTGCCACCTGAGGTTGGTGGTGATGGATGAAAAATGGCCCGTGGCTTCTTTGAGCTAGATATGCTCATACTGTGCAAACCAGAACATGAAGACGTGCTTTGCCGCCCTTCGTCCATATAGAAGAACCAACGATGGAAATATGTAACCTACTCCCTCCGTTCTTAAATATATTTAAAGATTTTATTATGGACTACATACGAAGTAAAATGAGTAAATCTACATTCTAAATTATGTCTATATACATACTATGTAGTCCGTAGTGAAATCTCTAAAATGTTTTATATTTAGATACAAGGGGAGTAGGTTACATGGTTTTTTTTGGAAAAGAAGGAGTACCTCCGACCTTTGCATAAGCACAATGCATGGTACAGTCACCTAAGAAATTCGAATATTTCCTCGGGCCCATGGATCAAAATGAGGTTGTCAATCTGAGTTACTCCCTCCATTTCAAAATATTTATCTTTTTAAATATTCAACTACGACCTACATATAAAGCAAAATAAATAAATCTACATTCTAAATTATATCTGTATACATCCATATATAATCTATAATGAAATTTTTAAAAAGATAAATATTTAAAAACGGAAAAATAAAAGATAAACTGAAATGATAAATCCTGAACATTGCCATGGTCAAATGCCGGACGTTCGGGTGTTATGAGGGTCCAAGATAAGTGGCATCACAAATATCCAGCAAGGAGACGGTAGTAGATATACTGAATCCATGTTCTCGAAGTTTTCATATAACGACTCCTCATTATAGAAGTTTACGTAGAAAATCATACAATACAGTCTGACATCGCCATGAAGCTCCACATTATATAATTGAGACGACTATGTGGAATTGTGTGGTCTGAATATACAACGTTATACAGGAAATGAAAGAGAAGGCTCCAAATGCAGTCATTAAGTATAAGGGGTTTAATCTAAGGTTAAGCTACTTAGGTCGGAAGGGGCGGTTCCACACCCTGTACCCACACTCGGTTATTTTTTATGTAATGCTGGATCAATAATTTTTTTTTGAAAGATCATGCTGGACCAACAATGGACATCATTTCACATGTACAAAAGACAAGCATACCAGATAAAAGAATCCAACATGAGCTGAAACTAAAGAAAATGATGAAACTAATGATCCCTGTGATCTAAACTGGTTTAACATGTGTCTGTCTTATATACAACAAGAATAGAAGGAAAAACATAAGCAATGAACTACAACATGTAAACAAAACAAAATGGCAGTAAGCACGAACCTGGAAGAAGGAAGTAGTAGACGATGAACTGAAATAAATGTTAGTTGAGAACAGAAGGACAAGGAAAGCCCACATAGGCCCAAATAGCAAACCTCCACACAATCATAAACCCTAATGAGAAGAGCACTTCAAAACATATAATTGATTAGATAGTAACAAAATAAAAGCCCTATATTCCTATAAATCCAAGATGAAAGGGACACAACTACCTTCAGAAATCGTATTTATGGCAATAACTATTTGATTCACATAGTATTTCTACAACTAAAATACATGAATGATAATGTTACCATGACGACAAATGTGTCTTTTTTAAAATTCATATCCGTGTTAACTTAAGCAAGGAAAACAAATGATACGTTTTCAACGTATCGATACTTTTTTAGTGTTCCATACTATTATATTATCAATCTTGAATACTTTATATGTAATTATATGTTATTTTATATCATTTTTGGAAACTAACCTATTAACCTAGTTCCTAGTGTGAGTTGTTGTTTTCTCCTTGTTTGTGGTTTTCCAGAAAATCAGTACCAAATGAAGTTCAAACGCTACGAAACTTTTTGGTGTTTTTTCTAAATAAAGGAGACCCTCGAAGGTTTGAAAGGAGATCAAAAGACACATGAGGAGACGACACGGCAACGGGGCGAGCCCAGGCCGGTAGGCGCGTCCTGATGCCTTGTGGGCTCCTCGAGGCCCCGTCCGACCTATTTCCACCTTCATAAATTCTCGAAAATCGGGAAACCAACAGGGAGCCACCTGAAACACTTTTTCTGCTACAACTCTTTGTTCCGCCGTGATCCCATCTGGAGACCTTTTCCAATGCCCTGCCGGAGGGGAATCGGTCATAGAGGCTATGTACACCAACCTCGTTGTCTCCATGATGGTGTGTGAGTAGTCGACCACAGACCTACGGGTTCATAGCTAGTACCTAGATGGCTTCTTCTCTCTCTTTGATCTTCAATACTATCGGAACTAGGGCTCCACAGACCCAGAAAAGGTTCAAACTCCGGGGTAAGCTCACTCTCCAACCCTGTTCTACCTCTCAACTTCACTGCGACTCTCCGACGGCTCGATCTAAGGAAAGCAAACAAGAAAACGTGAGCAATTTACCCAGGTTTGGGACACCTTGCGGTGTAAAATCCTATTCCTTCTTGTCTGAATTGCTTGAGGTGGAAGACGAGTACAAAGGCGGGTTCTTTCCCTAGTGGAGACGATGGGATCCCTTGCTATGGAGGTCGGGCCTCTCTTTATATCGGCCTTGGTCCTCTTCCCCCGAAAACACTCGGCGGAAAGGGTCGCCAGAAAGGCCATTTTGAAAGGGGACATGGCTGCAGCGTGTCCTGACAAAGGTGGTCTTCGCCTGCAAAAATCCCTTCTTCGTGATGCGCTGGTGGGCTCAGGGATGACCTCCGTCCTGCCAAGCCTCCGGCCTTGGTCTTCTTGCACCGATCGGGAAACCTTTGGGAGTTGCTTTGGGAGCCCGTCAGCTGGCCTCGCTTCCTTAGCACGGAACTGGAAATCCTCCCTATCCGTGCCTGCTAGCACCGCTCATGCACAGCCTGCATCCCCCACGTGAAGGCGCAGGGTCACGGGACCCTGCCAAGTTTCCCTCGACGTCCCGCCCCGCGAGAGCTTCAGGGTTGGCTTCGGGACGCATCCTCGTGACAAATGCCCTCTCGAGGCCCTTGGCGATAACTCTCAGATGCCCGCCTCACGAGGCGAGGGTCCTCGTGAGGGTCTTCCTTGTTGGGCTTGCCGATGGGCTAAACCAGGTTTGCCCAACCGCGTCGCGCCTGGGGCCGCATGCCGACGGGCTTGGGTACCCCCGGTCCGAGAGGCCCAACAGTATCCCTCGGGCCCGCGTTGTGCACGGCTCCGCCTGGTGGGGGGAGCTACGTGGGCCCCAATTGCCTATGGGCCAGGGTCGACACGTGGCACTCGATGTATCGTGGAACTCTTCCTTTCCGCAACGCACCATGAACCGCTTCGATTGAGTTGACGTAAGCTTGCTTGCAGCGCCTGCCATCATTGCTCTCCTTGACTTGCGCCATCCTTCTCCACCTTCCTTCTCGCGTAAGATTGCCCCCGCATGGCTAGGGTGTTGCTCCGCGCCATGCCTTGCTCAAGGAGCCCTATCACGAGGCGCCTGATACGTCCCAAACGTATCTATAATTTCTGCTTGTTCCATGATCTTTTGGGTGACATTGTTATATGTTCTGCTACAGTTTTATGTCTTTTTACACATATTTTGACTAACCTACTAACTCAATGTACCTAGTGACAATTTTTGTCTGCTGATGTCTTTTTTGCAGGGACTTTTATCCAAATTTTTAGAGCCCCAAAAATCCCGAGAAAAATATATAAAAATCAGCGTGATGGAAGCTTCTGGAGCACCAAAGATGGGCCAGAGGGGAGCCAAGGGCTGCCCAGGCGGCCTCCCTGCGTGGCCTGGCCCCTGGCCTCGCCCACAGGCCGCCTGTGTGGGGCCCACCTCCTCTGACACCCTCCTTTGGCCTATATTTACCCCTCCTATTGGAAACCCTTCCATCATATCCAGAATCGCGAATTTCTCCATTGTTCCGCCGCAGCAGCACTTCCGAGATCGGGAGCGTCAGGAGACCTCTTCCTGGCACCCTACCGGAGGGAGGATTGACCTCCGGGAGCTTCTCCACCGCCATGGACGCTTTATGGACGTGCCGTGAGTACTCCTCCTTGGACCCTGAGTCCATGACCAGTAGCTATGTGTTGTCTTCTCTCCAATCTTGTGCTTCAATGATTAGCCCTTGTCAGCTCCCCTACATGATCAATGCACCTATGTAATTTTCCTCCAATTGCTATGCTTGGTTTGTTGGGATCCGATGGATTATGAGATTATGTTCAGATTGTGATGAGTTATATATCTGATTATCCTTTTATATTATGTTCTTTAGTGATTCATGCATGTTCTCCCTTGCTCTTTATTGCTTTGGCCGAGTAGTACATTGTAAATCCAAGAGGGAGCGTTATGCATGGTTGTGGGTTCATGCCCCCTGATGTCTAGCTTGAGTGACAGAAACATGAGACTAGGGGATGTGTTGTTGCCACCAGGGAGAAAACAACGGTGCTTGTGACCGTGGTTGCAAGGATTGTTTACCTTACGCAAAGTTCGTTAATGCAGTTGTCCGTTGCTTTGAGTTTACACTTTGGGTGGGGCTCGCAACTTAATACCAGCGAGATGTTCTGGATAGATATCTCAAGGTGGATGATTAGTAAGTAGATGCTGATGAATAAACGGTCTACTTGTCTTGGCGTACTGCCCATTACTATTGAGCCTCTAACTTTCAAGTAGCATAATTAGCATTGCGGCGCGTTTATAATTCTGTCAATTGCCCAGCTGTAATTGTTTTACCCATGCATAGTTGTTTATCGTCTTTTGGGAGAGAGACATCAGTAGCGAACATCATGTGACTCAGGTCCATATTACCACCATTGCTTACACCTCCATCATTTGCTGCTTTATTTACTTTTTCGTTGCAATCACTATTACTATTCCCGCTTGTGTATTGATCCTTTGCAAACTACACGGCCGGAGAGATTGACAACCTCTCTGTACTCATTGGGAGCAAAGTTATTTGTTGTGTCTGCAGGTCCACGTCGTCTGCTAGCACCAGAGCAGCGGACACCTACTTGTTGATCCTCGGAGTCCTCCTGGTTCGATAAACTTTACCATCCCCGTGTAAGGGAAATCTGCTGCGGACTACATCTCCACCTTCCACTTGGGGTAACCAACGAGGGGCGAGAAGTATATCCATCAACTCGTCATCAAGAAAATATCTGGCGCCGTTTCTGGGGACTCTAGTCTTCAAGATAGGGGAGTTGCACACTATCTTTTACCTTTGCTTTTTAGTCTTGTTAGTTTGCTTTCTAGTTTTTGCCTTAGAGTCTTTTACCAAAAACCAAAAAAAATTAGTTACTCTACTTTGTTTAGTAAGTATGCCTAAGTCCTTTGCCTTTGGTGTTGCACCCAAAGGAGAGATTCTCACCTTCAAACAAAGGGTTTGAGAAAGTTTGAAAGATGCTTGGTATAGAATTAAGAATTCTCAAGATAGAGCCACCAAGAAGCAATCCACCACTATTTTTCTTAGAAATTTTTATGTTGGTATTATTTCTTGGCATAGGTTTGTTCTAGGCACAGCAATAGGAGGAAATTTCTTGGAAGCTCCCATTGCGGAGGCTCTTAACGTTATGGAAAATCTTGTCGGAGTCCCACCTATTGTTGACATAAAGGATGATATCACTTTAGCTCACATTATGAGTAAACTTGAGAAGATAGAGCTAGAGATGCCAAGCATGAGTAAAATAAATGAAGTAGATCATAGGATTCAAGGGAACTTAAATAGACTTGATAGCTCCATGCACAAAATTTACAAAATTTTGGATACCCTTAAATCCTGTAATATGGATCCTTCTAGGATTGATAAGATCGAGGATACTATTGAAACTTTAGGAACTACTTTATTGTCCATCAAGACTAAAAAGGTAGAAACCCCCGCAAGTAAGGGACCTAAGTTCGTTCACGTACCCAAGGTTCCTCAACCCAAAATGAGTATACCTATTGCTAGGGGTGTTGAAACTATGAAGACCTTGGAAGAGATACCTCTTTTAAATAGAATTAGAAATGAAATTCCAATTGGTCTTACTACCTTTGCTTTTGTTCCTAGAAGTGTTGCCACTAAGCCTATCTTTGAGATTACTCTTAAGACTAGTTGTACTATTGAAGAGATTTTTGATGATCTTTGTGATGGTCCAATTGATACAACTTGATCTTTTGCATCATGCCTAGCTCAAAGGCATAAAAGAAAGTGCTTGTTGGGAGGCAACCCAATTTGTTTTTTTACTTTCAGTTTTAGTGGTCTTGATGCTTGTTACTACTGTAGCAACATCACTGTATCTTTATTTTCAAGCTTTGTGCCAAGTTTTAGCCTCCGATTGCAAGAAAGTTCAAAAGTTGTGACATGCTGTCCAGAAACAGATTCTGTCTGCTTGACGGAAAAATTCGCAAAACATTACCAGATCATCTTTTTGATCTGATTTGTTTTGACAGTATGCTCTATATAATTGTATTTCTGGCATTTGTTCTGAGTTTTTTGATTTGAGTTGCAGAAGTACCCCGAAAAAAATTATTTACTACCTGCTGTTCTATTTTTCACAGATTCTGCCACATTTTGCGTTTTCATCATTTTGCAAATCTTAAGCTTGCTTTTCCTTTGCAAAAACCTTTTTGAAATCATGAGAAACAGTAGCTTTTCATGAAAATCTTTATTTCTAGTAGATAATGAATCATTTTATCATGGGTACTAACCACTCTAATCAGCTTATGACGAGTTTCGTATGAAGGGAGTTTTTAAGTATGTGATGGAAGATGATGAAAGAAGATCCATGAGTGTCAAGCGCTCAAGCTTGGGCATGCCCCCATGCACCCCAAATAAATATTCAAGTAGACTCAAGCATCTAAGCTTGGGTATGCCCCCATGCATCCCCTTCTCTATCAACAATCATCAGTTCGTCCATCTCCATGCTATATTTTTATCACTTCATATGTTATGTGCTATGCTTGGAGCATACCGCTCTTTACTTTTTAGTTTGTTTTAGTTTTGCTTGCTGTTCATAACAAGTTGGAACCTAGCATTACTTGTTTGGGAGAGAAACACGCTCCATTCCACTCTAGAGCACAACATAGGTTTTTATGCTTATCTTTTATGTGTGTTCTTTATCTTTTCATAGCTGCTATCATGCTTAGCTCTTATTTTTTTCATGCTATATCTTTTTAAGAGCTTTTATTTATGTTGCTTTTGGAACTCTCTTGAGTTATCATGCTTATCTTGTTTAGAGAGTTGGCTTGTTGCACTGAGTTGTGTGTCTTGCATGAGTAGGTAACTGAGGTTGCTATTGAAGTATAGTAGTAACTTGCAATAGTTTTGAGGTATTGATTTGAGTAATGTTTGGATTATTGGTGCCAAGAGCTTGAGCCTATTAGTGATAGGTGTTGTATTTTGGGAAATCTGTGTGTTTTTCAAAAACTAAAAATTAGTTGAGAACTCTAGCTACTAGACAGATTGCTAACCTCTGGAGGGGTTGGAATATATAGAGTACCCTCACGTTACCATGGGTCGAGGATGCGCAAGGATAACGAAACCCCCAAACACTCCTCCTCGGGGTACTTGTCTCTTTGTGAATCTCCTAACTAGATAGAGAGTTACCGATAGTAAGTGTATGAGTTCTTCGGACTAATGCGAGTATTCGATTGTTGGCACTTCCACCATCCATATTTTGCTAGCCTCTTCGGTACCATGCATTGCCCTTTATCATCTTGAGAGTTGGTGCAAACTTTGCCGGTGCATCCAAACCCTTGGCATGATACACTCTATCATCATAATCCTCATTATATCTTTCCTCAAAACAGCCACCATACTGACCTATTAAAGCATTTCCATAGCCTTTCTGAGATACTTTGCCATGCAACATCCACCATCTCATGACTTCATATTCATGTCATACATGCTTTTGCTTGATCGAGGAGCCGCATGCTAGTTGGGACTTGCCCTTATTATTGCTACATGACACGCTAGTTTTATTGCATATCCTGCTACACTGGCAGAGGCATACATTTGCAGATATCATGATAGTTTTCATTTGTCGTTATGTGAGTACTTCTTATAAAGTGTGATGATCTTATTTTTATTCTTGCAAAATATAGAGTGTTGCCGTTAAGTGAGGAAAAGATCCCAAAGAGGACAAATGAAAAGATCCCAGAGAGGACAAATGAGAGATAAATAGAAAGAGCCAAAGAGGCCACAAAAAAAATACAAATGAAAATAAAAAGAAAAAAAGGAAATAAAAAGAGAGAAGGGGGCAACACTACTATTCCTTTTGAAAGATCCACACTCGTACTCCATTATTATATTTGTACTACATAGAGATTATCATTCATGCATAACTATGTGGGGACCCTTACAGTATAGAACTTGGACTGTATATTCCAATGATGAGCCTCCTCAAATGAGCTCTAGGTCTTCATGAGCAAGCAAGTTGGATGCACCCTCACTAGTTCCATTGGAGAGCTTACCTTAGCTCATATGTGCATCCGTTGCATGGCAATCCCTACTCCTCACATCATATCTATCATTTGGCTTTCTCTCGCCTATGGTTGTACTCATTGATGTGAGCCTTTCACACCTTTTTGTATTCCTTCCCCATCATTATTCTGTTTGCCATCCTAAGTGCCAACATATCTTGCTTGCGCTCATCCATTGCATGAGTGCTCAAAGTCGAAAGGGAGAGGATTATTTTGACTTGTTCCTGACTAGTGATCCGAGGATGAGTCAAAATAAGATTCCGAAGAAGACCAAGTGTGAACTTTAGTAGATTGAGTTCTCAATTAAAACATATTTTATGCTCTAAACCCATCTCCCATTTCTTGCACACAAACACCATTTGGAGATATTCAAGTCACGAACAGCGAGAGCTCTTGCACGTGTATGTTCTTACTTTGCTAATTTCAATACTAAATATAGACTCTTGCTTGTTATTGTCTTGACTTGAGTTGCATATCTTACTTGCTTTACTTTGAAGTTCTTATATGTGTGTTAGCATGTCACCACATAAATTATTTGTGTTATCATTTACCTACTCGAGGACGAGCAGGAATTAAGCTTGGGGATGTTGATACATCCCAAACGTATCTACAATTTTTGCTTGTTCCATGATCTTTTGGGTGACATTGTTATATGTTTTGCTACACTTTTATATCTTTTTACACATATTTCGACTAACCTACTAACTCAATGCACCCAGTGCCAGTTTCTGTGTGCCGATGTCTTTTATGCAGGGACTTTTACCAAAATTTCCTGAGTCCCAAAAATACCGAGAATTTTTTTATAAAATCACCGTGACGGAAGCTTCCGGAGCACCAAAGATGGGCCACAGGGGAACCAGGGGCTGCCCAACCGGCCTCCTTGCGCGGCCTGGCCCCTGGCCGCGCCCACAGGTCGCCTGGGTGGGCCCCACCTCCTCTGAAGCCCTCCTTTGGCCTATATTTACCCCTCCGATCGGAAACCCTTCCATCATATCTAGAATCGCGAATTTCTCCATCGTTCTGCCGCCGCAGCGCTTCCGAGATCGGGAGCGTCAGGAGACCTCTTCCCGGCACCCTGCTAGAGGGAGGATTGACCGCTGAGAGCTTCTCCACCGCCATGGACGCTTCCCAGACGTGCCGCGAGTAGTCCTCCTTGGACCATGAGCCCATGACTAGTAGATATGTGATGTCTTCTCTGCAATCTTGTGCTTCAATGATTAGCCCTTGTGAGCTGCCTTACATGATCAAGGCACCTATGTAATTTTCCTGCTATTGCTATGCTTGGTTTGTTGGGATCCGATGGATTATGAGATTATGAGATGGTGATGAGTTATATATTTGATTATCCTTTTATATTATGTTCTTTAGTGATTCATGCATGTTCTCGGTTGCCCTTTATTGCTTTGGACGAGTAGTAGATTGTAACTCCAAGAGGGAGCGTTATGCATGATTGTGGGTTCATGCCCCCTGATGTCTAGCTTGCGTGACAGAAACATGAGACTAGGGGATGTGCTGTTGCCACCAGGGAGAAAACAACGGTGCTTGTGACCGCGGTTGCAAGGATTGTTTACCATATGAAAAGTTTGTTAATGCAGTTGTCCATTGCTTTGAGTTTACACTTTGGGTTGGGCTCGCAATTTAATACCAACGAGATGTTCTGGATAGATATCTCAAGTTGGATGATTAGTAAGTAGATGCTGATGAATAAATGGTCTACTTGTCTTGGTGTTCTGCCCATTACTATTGAGCCTCTAACTTTCACGTAGTATAATTAGCATTGCGATGCATTTATAATTTTGTCAATTGCCCAGCTGTAATTTGTTTACCCATGCATAGTTGTTTATCATCTTTCGGGAGAGAGACATCACTAGTGAACATCATGTGACTTAGATCCATATTACCACCATTGCTTACACCTCCATCATTTACTGCTTTCGTTTGCTTTTCCGTTTCAATCACTATCACTATTCCTGCTTGTGTTTTGATCCTTTTCAAACTACAAGGCCGGAGAGATTGGCAACCTCTCTGTACTCGTTGGGAGCAAAGTTATTTGTTGTGTGTGCAGGTCCACATCTTCTGCTAGCGCGAGAGAAGCAGACACCTACTTGTTGATCCTCGGAGTCCTCCTGGTTCGATAAACCTTACCATCGCCGTGTAAGGGAAATCTGCTGATTACTACATCTCCACCTTCCACTTGGGGTAACCAATGAGGGACGAGAAGTATATCCATCAACTCGTTATCAGCGCCCTGCTCTAGACTTCGCATGCTTGTTAGCCCGCGCTTGGGCCCCGCACGAGGGGCGCACCACCGAAGGTGTTGGTGAAGCGTCCAAAAGCCCTGATAAGATGTCGCATGTGGGAAATCCTTTGCATACTTGCCTAGGAAGTCCCTTAAGGCGTAGCCGCAGCTGAAGGATTCCTGGTGCCATCAACACAACTATTTCTGGCGACGTTGCAAGGGATACACAGCAGCCATCAGAAGTATTTCTGGCGCCATTGCCGGGGAGGAGAAATCAAGATCTATCCAAGTAGGTCTCAAAAAACTCTTCTCTTGCATTTACTTTTGTTGCCAGTTGCCTCTCGTTTTCCTCCCCCCCCACTTCACATTTGCCATTTTCATTCGCCTTTCGCCTTCGCCGTTTTCTTTTGCCTTTTTGCTGTCTTCTTTTGCCCGTTTCACTCTCTCTTCCTTCTCATTTGTGTGTGAGATAGTCCATCAATGGCTAGACCCATCACTCCAAACGACACCCCTGAAAATGAAGTTCTCAATTTCAGGCAGAATGAGGAAGAAAATTTGAAGGATGCTTGGTACAGGATTTGCAATGCTCAAAGTAGATCTACTCGTAAGCAATCCACTACCGTCCTCCTTCGCAGTTTCTATGTTGGAATTTCTCCTTGGAATAGGTATATCCTTGATACCATTATAGGCAGGAACTTTTTGGGGAGCCATACTGTTGACTCCTATAGAGCTATCATTAATTTGGTAGGCCCACCCCCGCTCATGGTTAATGGAACTATCTTGACCTTGGAACACGTGATGCAAAGGCTTGACGCAATTGAAAACAAAATTGCCACAGTTGAACTTATTGAGGGTTTCGATAGAAAGATCCACAATCAAATTACTCAGTACGGATCCAAAGTGGGAAACTTTTTGAAAAATTTAAAGGAGAAGGAACTTATAGTTAATGATTCTTCGAGAATTGGCAAATTAGAAGATGTCATAACCAACTTGGGTTCCGCTTTTGCCGCTGTGCAAAATACTCCAAACCTTACTCTCAAAAAGACCATCAAGCCTGTTTTTGTTCCTAGAGTTAGTGGTGAGTCATCTAATAAAGATGAAAATCTTAAGATGATAAATGATCATGCTCCCTATGGTTTGAGCACCAAAGATGACTATACGTGATTCCATCACTTTCGCCTAGCTAAGGGCGTTAAACAAAAGCGCTTGTTGGGAGGCAACCCAACGAATCTATCCTTTTTCTTTCTGTTTTGTGTTTTCCACACTTTCATAATTCTGTTATGATTGTGTTTTTTGTGTTTCTTTTTGCGTTTCTGCCAAGCAAAACCGTTATGATTAGTCTTGAGGATGATCGTTTGGTCATGCTGGGAAAGACAGAAACTTTCTGCTCACGAAAAGAATTTCCTTTTTTTTTCTGTAAGAGGTTTTGAGTTGATTCTTTTTTCTACTGATGTCTACGCAAATTATTCAGACTGTCGTAATTTTTCAGAATTTTTGATGTAGCAGAGGTATACGAAACATACAGATTGCTACAGACTGGTCTGCTGTTAACATATTCTGTTTTTGTTGTCTTGGTTGCTTATTTTGACGAAACTATGGATAGTATCGGGGGGTATTAGACATGGAATATTGAAAGTACAGTAAGCCAACATCAGCACAAGTAGAATTTAAGTTTGCTACAGTACCTAAGGAAGTGGTGGTTTTCTTTCTTGTACTAATGTTATCACGAGTTTCTGTTTAAGTTTCGTGTTGTGAAGTTTTCAAGTTTTGGTTGAAGTTCTTATGGAAAAAAAGATAAAGAGTGGCAAGAGCTCAAGCTTGGGGATGCCCAAGGCACCCCAAGAGATTCAAGGATGCCGTAAAAGCCTAAGCTTGGGATGCCCCGGGAAGGCATCCCCTCTCTCGTCTTCAATCCATCGGTAACGTTACTTGGGGCTATATTTTTATTCACCACATGTTATGTGTTTTTGCTTGGAGCGTCTTGTATCGTAGGAGTCTTTTATTTTTGTTGTGTCACAATCATCCTTGCTGCACCCCTAGAGAGAGAGAGACATGCACACACCGTGATTTTTTCGAGCTTCACTTATATCTTTTGGTAGACAATTTAGCTCACATGTGCTTCACTTATATCTTTTGAGCTAGATACTTTTGCTCTATATGCTTCACTTATATCTTTTAGATCACAGCGGTGCGTGGCTTGGTAGTTTATCTATGCTTTGAAAGTAGTCTCAAAAGTGGTAGTTATCCAAACGGATACGAAAACTTCCACCTTCATGTGCATTGAATAGTTAGAGAAGTTTGATTCATCTCAATTCGTTTTGAGTTGTGGTTATGGTAGTATTGAAGTCATGCTAGTAAGGTGTTGTGGATCTAGAAATACTTGTGTTGAAGTTGGTGATTCCTATAGCATGCACGTATGGTGAACCGCTATGTGATGAAATCTGAGCATGATTAGTCTATTGATTGTCATCCTTTGCGTGGCGGTCGGGATCGTGCGATGGTTTATACCTACCAACCCTTCCCCTAGGAGTATGCGTTGAATGCTTTGTTTCATTACTAATAGAACTTTTGCAACAAGTATATGCATTCTTCATGACTAATGTTGAGTCCATGGTTTAGATGCACTTTCACCTTCCACCATCACTATCTTCTTAGTGCCGCGCAACTTTCGCCGGTGCACAAAACCCACCATTAGCCTCCCTCAAAACAGCCACCGTACCTACCTATTATGGCTTTTGCAAAGTCATTCCGAGATATATTGCCATGCAACTACCACCATGACATGTGCCACCACGTCTACATTGCCATTGCATGATTGTAAGATAGCTTGCATGATGTTTCCATTGATGTCTATTGCATGCTAGATCGTTGCCACGGTACACTACCGAAGGCATTCCATATAGAGTCATAATTGCTCTAAGTTTTGAGTTGAAAGTGTGATGATCATCATTATTGGAGCATTGTCCCATGTGAGGAAATAAAAGAGGCCAAAGAAGCCCATAAAAAAGAGGCCAAAGAGCCCACCAAAATAAAAAAATGAGAGAAAAAGAGAGAAGGGACAATGCTACCACCTTTTCCACACTTGTGCATATTGAGCACCATGATCTTCATGATTGAGAGTCTCTCGTTTTGTCACCACCATATAGCTAGTGGGAAATTCCAATTATATAACTTGGCTTGTATATTCCAATGATAGGCTTCCTCAAAATTGCCTTAGGTCTTCGTGAGCAAGCAAGTTGGATGCACACCCACTAGTTTTCTTTAAGAGCTTTCACATACTTGTAGCTCTAGTGCATCATTTGTACGGCAATCCCTACTCAATCACATTGATATCTATTGATGAGCATCTCCACAGCTCATTGATATGCCTAGTTAATTTGACTATCTTCTCCTTTTTGTCTTGCAACCTCCACCACATTCCACACCATCTATAGTGCTATAACCATGGCTCACGCTCATGTATTGCGTGAGGGTTGAAAATGTTTGAGAAAGTAAAGGTGTGAAACAATTACTTGGCCAATACCGGGGTTGTGCATGATTTAAATTCGTTGTGCAATGATGATAGAGCATAGCCAGACTATATGCTTTTGTAGGGATACATTTCTTTTGGCCTTGTTATTTTGGAAGTTCATGATTACTTTGCTAGTTTGCTTGAATTATTATTGTCTCCACATCAATAGCAAACTATTGTTTTGAATCTAATGGATCTGAACATTCACGTCACATAAGAGGAATTACAAAGGACACCTATTCTAGGTAGCATGAAAGCATCAAAAATTCATTTTTATCACTTCCCTACTCGAGGACGAGCATGAGTTAAGCTTGGGGATGCTTGATACGTCTCAAACGTATCTTTAATTTTTGATGGTTTCACGCTGTTATCTTGCCTTCTTTGTATGTTTATGTACCTTTTTATATCTTTATGGGACTAACTTATTGATTCAGTGCCAAGTGCCAGTTCCTGTTTTTTCGTGTTTTTGACTCTTTTCAGATCTGATTTTGGAACGGAGTCCAAACGGAAGAAAAACCCTGAAATGATTTTTTCCCGAACGAAAGAAGTCCAGGGGGCTTTTGGGCCAAGCCAGGTGGGCTCCAGGGAGCCAACAAGCCCCCACTCCGCCACCAGGGGGGAGGCGGCCGTGGGCAGGCTTGTGGCCTCCCTGGCCGCCCCCTGACCTAGGTCTTGCGCCTATACATTCCCAAATATTCCGCAAAAAATCAGGGAACCCTCGAAAATACTTTTCTGCCGCCGCAAGCTTCCGTTTCCGCGATATCTCATCTGGAGACCCTTCCCGGCGCCCTGCCGGAGGGGACTTTGGAGGTGGAGGGCTTCTTCATCATCATTATCGCCCCTCCAATGACTCGTGAGTAGTTCACTTCAGACCTACGGGTCCGTAGTTAGTAGCTAGATGGCTTCTTCTCTCTCTTGGATCTTCAATACAAAGTTCTCCATGATCTTCATGGAGATCTATCCGATGTAATCTTCTTTGGCGGCGTGTTTGTCGAGATCCGATGAATTGTGGACTTGTGATAAGATTATCTATGATATATATTTGAGTCTTTGCTGATTTCTTTTATGGATGATTTGATATCCTTGTAAGTCTCTCCGAGTCTTGGGTTTTGTATGGCCAACTAGATCTATGATTCTTGCAATGGGAGAAGTGCTTGGTTTTGGGTTCTGCCATGTGGTGACCTTTCCCAGTGACAGTAGGGGCAGCAAGGCACACATCAAGCAGTTGCCATCAAGGGTAAAAAGATGGGGTTTTTATCATTGGTTTGAGATTATCCCTCTACATCATGTCATCTTGCTTAAGGCGTTACTCTGTTCTTATGGACTTAATACACTAGATGCATGCTGGATAGCGGTCGACGTGTGGAGTAATAGTAGTAGATGCAGAAAGTATCGGTCTACTTGTTTCAGACGTGATGCCTATAGAAATAATCATTGCATAGATATCATCACGACTCTGCACCATTCTATCAATTGCTCGACAGTAATTTGTTCACCCACCGTCTACTTGCTTTCATGAGAGAAGCCACTAGTAAACACTATGGCCCCCGGGTCTATTCACATCCATCGTTTACAACTCCGCTTTTACTTTGCTTTGTTACTTTGTTGCTTTCAGTTCTCACTTGGCAAACAATCTATAAGGGATTGACAACCCCTTCATAGCGTTGGGTGCAAGCTTTTTGTGTTTGTGCAGGATCTTGAGATACTCTTCCGCCGGATTGATACCTTGGTTCTCAAACTGAGGGAAATACTTACCGTCGCTATGCTACATCATCCTTTCCGCTTCGAGGGAACACCAACGCAAGGCTCCAAGGCCACGGGGGAAATCCTTTGCATACTTGCCTAGGAAGTCCCTTAAGGCGTAGCCGTCGACACAACTATTTCTGGCGCCATTGCAAGGGATACACAACTGCCATCAAGCAACATGATAGATAATACCCGCTTCTAGGAGCTTTAGTATTTCTTTTCTTACTACCTCTTTCATCTTAGGATTTAATCTCTGTTGATGATCGGCAACTGGCTTGGAATCAGGATCGGTTTTAATCTTGTGCTGGCATAGAGTGGGACTAATGCCCTTAAGATCATCAAGAGTATATTGTATAGCAGCACGGTGCTTCCTCAGAGTTTTTAGTAACTTCTTTTCTTCATGCTATGAGAGTCTAGCACTAATAATAACAGGATATATCTCTTTTTCATTGAGATAAGCATACTTAAGAGTATCAGGCAACTGTTTAAGCTTGAACACAGGATCACCCTTTGGTGGGGGTGGATCTCCAAGCAGTTCAACAAACAAATTACTCTTAAGGATAGGATATTGTTCAAAGATAACTCTATCTATCTCATTCCTTTCATCCATATGAATATCATTTTCATGATCAAGCAAGTATTGCTCTAAGGGATCAGTAGGAGGCACATCAATAGAAGCTAGGGCAATAGTTTCATCCTTACTAGACAACTCTTTTTCATGAGGTTGTCTACCAAACTTGGAGAAATTGAACTCATGTGACACACCTTCAAGGCCAACAGTGACAGTTTGCTTTTCACATTCAATATGAGCATTGACAGTATTGAGGAAGGGTCTACCAAATATGATTGGACAAAAGCTATCTTGTGTGGTAGCAAGAACGAGGAAATCAGCAGTATACTTCGTTTTACCACACAAGACTTCAGCATCTCTAACAATTCCCAAAGGGCAGATAGTATCTCCATTGGCAAGCTAAATAGTCACATCAATAGGTTCCATCTCAACAGGTGCAATCTCGTCTTTAATTTCATCATATAAGGATTGAGGTATTGCATTAACACTAGCACCCACGTCACATAAACCATGATAACAATGATCTCCTATCTTAACAGAAACAGCAAGCGTGCCAACAATAGGCCTATGTTTGTCTCAAGCATGAGGTTTAGCAATTCTAGCAACATCTTCACAAAAGTGAATATCATGGCCATCAACATTGTGAGACAGGAGATCTTTGATAATAGCAATGCTAGGTTCAACTCTAATTTGCTCAAGGGGTGTAGATGTTCTAATGTAGCCTCCACGTATCACAGTTGAAGCTTTAGAATGATCCTTTATTCTAACAGGTTAAGGTGGTCTCTCAATGTAAGCACTAGGAACAATAGGATCATTATATGCAATGACTTTCTCTTCAACTGGATTGGGTTTAACTAAATTGACTTCTAAGGGAGGATGATATTTAAACCACTTCTCTTTGGGGAGATCAATATGAGCAGCAAATGGTTCACACAATGAAGCTACTATCTCAGAGTCAAGTACATACTCAGCGCTAAAATCACAAAAAGTATTTGTTTCGACAAAGGATTTAACACAATCAAACTTGAGATTCATACCTGACTCCTTAGCTTCATCAAACTCCCAGCCGTCAGAGTTGCGTTTAATTCTCTCCAATAAATTCCATTTGAAGTCAATATCTCTCTTCATAAAAGAACCGGTACAATAAGTGTCAAGCATGGTGCGATCATCATGAGAAAGCCGAGCATAGAAGTTCTGAATGATAATTTATCTTGAGAGCTCATGGTTGGGGCATGAATATAACATTGATTTAAGCCTCCCCCAAGCTTGAGCGATGCTTTCTCTGTCACGAGGCCAAAATTTATAAATATAATCCCGATCACAATGTACTAGATGCATAGGATAAAACTTTTGATGAAATTCCAATTTCAATCGGTTGTAGCTCCATGATCGAGTATCATCACATAGCCTATACCATGTCAATGCTTTATCCCTCAAAGATAAGGGAAAGACCTTCTTCTTGACCTCATCCTCGGGCAAACCTGCAAGCTTACATAAACCAAAAACCTCATCCACATAGATTAGATGCAAGTCGGGATGTGATGTTCTATCTCCTGTAAAAGGATTAGCCAGCAGTTTCTCAAGCATACCCGAAGGAAATTTATAGCAAATATTTTCAGTACGTGCAGCAGGTTGAGGAGCAACTCATTGTGCTTCCGTTCGAGGTGAAGATACCCCGAACAAGTTCCTCAAAGGATTAGTTTCCATAGTGACAAGTGACAATAAATTTCAGCACACTATATAAATGTTTCCTTACCAAATTCCACTTACCAAAGGCGCTTCACTCCCCGGAAAAGGCGCGAGAAAAGAGTCTTGATGACCCACAAGTACAGGGGATCTATCGTAGTCCTTTCGATAAGTAAGAGTGTCGAACCCATCGAGGAGTAGAAGGATCTGACAAGTGGTTTTCAGCAAGGTAATCTGTGCAAGCACTGAAATTATCGGTAACAAAAAGTTGTGTGAAAAGATGATTCGTAGCAAGTAGCAAGTAACAATTGTAACAACGGTGCAAAAAAGTGGCCCAATCCCTTTTGTAGCAAGGTACAAGCCTCGACAAACTCTTATAGGAGGATAAACGCTCCCGAGGACACATGGGAAATTCTGTCAAGCTAGTTTTCATCATGTTCATATGATTCGCGTTCGCTACTTTGATAGTTTGATATGTGGGTGGACCGGTGCTTGGGTGCTGCCCTTACTTGGACAAACCTACCACTTATGATTAACTCCTCTTGCAAGCATCTGCAACTACGAAAGAAGATTTAAGACACAGTCTAACCATAGCATTAAACTAGTGGTTCCAAATCGGCCCCTTACGAAGCAACACATAAACTAGGGTTTAAGATTCTGTCACTCTAGCAACCCATCATCTACTTACCACTTCCCAATGCATTCCTCTAGGCCCAGATAATGGTGAAGTGTTATGTAGTCGACGTTCACATAACACCACTAGAGGAAAAACAACATACAACGCATCAAAATATCGAACGAATACCAAATTCACATGACTTCTTATAGCATGACTTATCCCATGTCCTCAGGAACAAAAGTAACTACTCACAAATAATAATCATATTCATGACCAGAGAGGTAGTGAATAGCATCAAGGATCTGAAAATATAATCTTCCACCGAGTAATCCAACTAGCATCAACTACAAAGAGTAATTAACACTACTAGCAACCTTACATGTACCAATCGGAGTCGCGAGACGGAGATTGGTTACAAGAGATGAACTAGGGTTTGGAGATGAGATGGTGCTGATGAAGATGTTGATGGTGTAGAGTCCCCTCCGATGAGAGGAGTGTTGGTGATGATGATGGTGACGATTTCCCCCTCCGGGAGGGAAGTTTCCCCGGCAGGACGACCCTGCCGGAGCTCTAGATTGGTTCTGCTCAAGTTCCGCCTCGTGGCGGCGGCGATTCCTCCCGAAAGCCTCCTCCTGATTTTTTCTGGAACGAAACCCTCCTTATAGCAAAAGAGGGGGCCCAGAGGGCAGGCAGGGAGCCCACAAGCCCCCTAGGCGCGGCTAGGGTGGTATGCCGCGCCTAGTAGGCTTGTGGCCTCCTGCTGGCTCCCCTCTGGTACTCCTTCGGCCTAGTATTTTTTATAAATTCCAAAATAAATCCTTGTTGATTTTCATGGCTTTTGGAGTTGCGCAAAATAGGTATCTCAAACTTGCTCCTTTTCCAGTCCAGGATTCCTGCTGCCGGCATTCTCCCTCTTCATGTAAACCTTGCAAAATAAGAGAGAAAAGGCACAAGTATTGTACTGTGAAGTGTAATAACAGCCCATAAAGCGATAAATATTAACATGAAAACATGATGCAAATTGGACGTATCAGTGGTGAATATCAACATGAAAGCATGATGCAAATTGGACGTATCAGTGGTGCCTCGAGAGTACGCTCTTTCTTATTTTGTGTTGTCTCCCTTTTCCAACATGCTCCACCGTGGTCGTCCTGATGCTTTGCGTTTGCTAAGTCCCAACCGCCGAGCGGGTATGAACCGTCGCCCGTTCAAGGGCTCTTTAGACCGGGCGAGTGGCTCACACATGGGGTTGTGGCTCATGGGGCCCGCCTCATGAGGCCTGATATGTCTCCAACGTATCTATCATTTATGAAGTATTCATGCCATGTTTAAAATAATTTTATATGATTTTGGTATGATTTGATTAGAACTAACCAGGACTGACGCTGTTTTCAGCAGAACTACCGTGGTGTTGTTTGTGTGCAGAAATAAAAGTTCTCGGAATGAGCTGAAAATTTACAGAGAATGTTTTCTGAAAATATAAAAATACTGGCGAAAGAATCAACCGGAGGTGTCCACCACCTGGCCACAAGCCAGGGGGATCGCCCCTGTCTTGTGGGCCCCTCGGGCACCGCCTTGACGTGAGACGACGCCAAAAATTCCTATAAATCAAGAAACCTCCAGAAAGAAACCTAGATCAAGAGTTCCGCCGCAGCAAGCCTCCAGATCCATGAAAAACCAACCGGGAGCCCGTTCCGGAACCGTGTCGGAGGGGGAAACCATCATGGGAGGCCATCTTCATCATCCTGGCGGTCTCCATGACGAGGAGGGAGTAGTTCATCATCGAGGCTGAGGGTATGTACTAGTAGCTATGTGTTTGATCTCTCTCTCTCGTGTTATTGAGATGGCAGGATCTCTATGTATCGCGATCTTTATTAATATAGATGAATCATATGGAGTTTTCCCCTCTCTATCTTCTTGTGATGAATTGATTTTTCCCTTTGAAGTTTTCTTATCGGATTGAGTCTTTAAGGATATGAGAACACTTGATGTATGTCTTGCGATGGGATACCCGTGGTGACAATGGGGTGTTCTATTGATCCACTTGATGTATGTTTTGGTGGTCAACTTGCGGGTTTTGTGACCTTGTGAATCTATGCACAGGGGTTGGCACATGTTGAGCCTAAATTTTTATCCGTTCACATAATGCGTCCTATTCTTGGAGTGTTATTTTTCTTTTGCCTACTATTTAAATAAATACTCAGACCTGAAAATCTTTATTAACAGAGAAAGAGAAAGTCCTCACATAGCTACTTAATTGTTTGACTACTCATTGATCTTCACTTATATGTTTTGGAGTAGTTTTGTCATTTACTTTCTTGCTTCACTTATATCCTATGAGTAAATGGTTGAATGAATTGAATATCATAAATCTGAAATTAAATATGCTTCATATACTTATTCCATGGGGAGTAATGACTTCACACACAATAAGTATAGGTGGTAAAATTTATGAAAAGTTAGCAAACACTTCATTGGTCATTTGAACTATTCATGAAAGAATATTGAAGGAAGAGAGATTACACATATAAATATGCTATCTTCGACATCTTCTATGATTGTGAGCTCATTAATTATTTTCAAACTCGAGTAAATTAGTTAAAATTGGACAAGGAAGACAACTTAATGAGTTATGTTTGGGCATATTTGTATAGAAGTTATATTGTTATGGATCCTCCAACATGTTGTGCTTGCTGCCACCTCATACTAGCCAAAACTTCCACATCAAGTAGAAATACTACTTGCCCATCCAAACACCCTTAAACCAGTTTTGCCATGAGAGTCCAGTATACCTACCTATGGATTGAGTAAGATCCTTTAAGTAAGTTGTCATCGGTGCAAAAAGCAATAAAAATTTCTCCTAAATATGTATTATATTTTATTGTAAGGTAAAATAAGTGTTGTATGAACTTCTGATGGTAAAGAAATAAAAGCGACGGACTGCATAATAAAGGTTGCTATCACAAAGGGCAATACAATGTGACGTTCCTTTGCATTAAGGGTTTACACATCCAAAAACAAAAAGTGCATGACAACCTCTGCTTCCCTCTGCGAAGGGCCTATATTTTACTTTCTAGTACTTACCTTTATGCAAGAGTCATGGTGATCTTCACCACTTCCTATATTTTGCCTTGTCCTCTTGGCAAGTGTCATGTGTTGGGGAATGATCTAGACATGTATATCCACACAAATATATTTGATCATGAATGATTATTGTTGACAATTATCTATATGATAAATAAGTTGGGAGGTGAAACATTAAGCCCCTATCTTTCTCTGTGTTCGACGGATGCTATTTATCCTTAAAATATGCTTTGAGTGTCTATAATCATTGAAGACTATATGATAGTTGAGTATGTGGAATTTGCTAAATCAAAGCTCTTACATAGACCCTTCCTGAAAATAAGATGAATTGCAATTGTTCCATGACTAGGATTATGGTTTGTTAGTTTTCAAGAAACTTTTTGTTCTATACTTTAACATGTCAATAGCTTGTTACTTTATCATGAGAAGTTTTATGTGATGAGCTACTATTTATGGTTTATATTGATGCTAGAAAAAGTGATTGGAAGTATCATTGATCAAACTGGTGCACTTTCTAGCATTCACACTTCATAAATTATTTCTTTTATCATTTACCTACTCGAGGATGAGCAAGAGTTAAGCTTGTGGATACTGATACGTCTCCAACGTATCTATAATTTATGAAGTATTCATGCCATGTTTACAATAATTTTATATGATTTTGGTATGATTTGATTAGAACTAAGCCGGACTCACGCTGTTTTTAGCAGAACTACCGTGGTGGTGTTTTTGTGCAGAAATAAAAGATCTCGGAATGAGATGAGAATTTACGGAGAATATTTTTGGAAAATATAAAAAATACTGACGAAAGAATCAACCGGAGGGGGTCCACCACTTGGTCACAAGCCAGGGGCACACCCCCTGTCTTGTGGGCCCCTCGGGCATCGCCTTGACGTGAGACCGACGCCAAAAAATCCTATAAATCAAGAAACCTCCAGAAAGAAACCTAAATGAGGAGTTCCGACGCTACAAGCCTCCAGAGCCATGAAAAACCAATCGGGAGCCCGTTTCGGCACCCTGTCGGAGGGGGAAACCATCACGGGAGGCCATCTTCATCACCCCGACGGTCTCCATGACGAGGAGGGAGTAGTTCACCCTCGGGGCTGAGGGTATGTACCAGTAGCTATGTGTTTGATCTCTCTCTCTCTCTCGTGTTCTTGATATGGCACGATCTTGATGCATCGCGAGCTTTATTAATATAGATGAATCATATGGAGTTCTCGCCTCTCTATCTTGTTGTGATGAATTGATTTTTCCCTTTGAAGTTTTCTTACCGGATTGAGTCTTTAAGGATTTGAGAACAATTGATGTATGTCTTGCGATGGGGTACCCGTGGTGACAATGGGGTGCTCTATTGATCCACTTGATGTATGTTTTGGTGGTCAACTTGCGGGTTCCGTGACCTTGGGAATCTATGCATAGGGGTTGACACATGTTGTCGTCTTGACTCTCAGGTAGAAACTTTGGGGCACTTTTTGAAGTTCTTTGTGTTGGATTGAACATGATGAATCTGAAATTGTGTGATGCATATCATATAATCAAGCCCATGGGTACTTGTGGTGACATTGGAGTATCTAGGTGACATTAGGGTTTTGGTTGATGTGTATCTTAAGGTGTTATTTTAGTACGAACTCTAGGGCTGTTCATGGCACTTATAGGGGTAGCTCATAAGATTGACCAGAAAAGATAAATTTGAGGTGGTTTCGTACCATACAATAATTTCTTCGTTTGTTCTCCTCTACTTTTGACTTTGGAGTGAACTCTTTGTCGCACATGAGGGATTTATATATGATTCAACTATGTTAGTATTGTTGGGATAACTTGCACTAGTGAAAGTATGGACCCTAGGCCTTGTTTCCAAGCATTTATACAACGTTTTGCTTGTTGTTTACTATTTGTTCCCTTGCTTTTTTTACATTTTGAGATTACAAAAACCTATATCTACCATCCATATTACACTTGTATCACCATCTCTTCGCCGAACTAGTGCACCTATACAATTTACCATTGTATTGGGTGTGTTGGGGACACAAGAGACTCTTTGTTATTTGATTGCAGGGTTGATTGAGAGAGACCATCCTCATCCTACACTTCCCACGGATTGATAAACCTTAGGTCATCCACTTGAGCGCGAGTCCCAGGGTAACCCGGAGGGCGTGCGCCGCGGGGCACTCTTTGCTGTGTTCGTCTTCTCCCAAGTGCGATGCATGGGGCTTCCTCTGGGCGCGGGCATATTCATGGTTCGATAGTCAAGAGGGAGGCACAGAGCATGCACGACAAGGGAAGAGAAGACCAACGAAACTCCCTGAAAATCAGAAGACAAGAACATCACTAAAACCAGAGGCAAACTTGTTTGAAATACAAGAAAGACGGTTGCCGTGTCCAGCACGGGTCAACCTAAAAGAAATGCGGACCCTCGGGTGTTTTCTTCATCTTCTTCCCTAGCATGGAGCATAGGGACTGCCACTAGGCGTGGGAGGGGACCCTCCTGCACAGCCATGATGCAACTCATCGTGAGGTTCTCCTTCGGGTGGGGGGGGGGGCGTATACAACCCACTCATTATTACGTGAGAGTGTCACAGTCTTCTTCCCCAGCGCAGAGCATGGAGACTGCCACTGGGCGTGGGAGGGGACCCTCCTCCCTGGACACAACGCGCCTCCTCGTGGGCTTCCACTTCTAGAGCCCCGGGCGTATACAACCGACTCATTATTACGTGAGAGTGTCACGGTATTCTTCCCCAGCACGGAGCATGGAGACTGCCACTCGGCGTGGGAGGGGACCCTCCTCCGCATCCACGACGCGGCTCGTCGTGGGCTTCCATTTTGGGGGCTGCGGGGGTATACAACCCATTCATTATTACGGGAGAGTGTCACGATGTTCTTCCAGGCGCTTGGCATTGAGCTCCCACCCTCCGTCTCCAGGCACGCGACGCGAGGCCTCGGGACATGGGCGCTTGTGCCCTCCGTCTCCAAGAACATAGCACGAGGCCTAGAGACATGGGCGCTTCTACCCTCCGTCTCCAGGCACGCAGTGCGAGACCTGGAGACATGGGCGCTTCTACCCTCCATCTCCAGGCGCGCATCACGAGGCCTGGAGACGTGGACTCTTCTACCCTCTATCTCCAGACGCGTAGCACGAGACCTGGACACATGGGCACTTCTACCCTCCGTCTTCAGGCGTGCAATGCAAGGCCAGGAGACATGGGAGCTTCTACCCTCCGTCTCTAGGCGTGCCCCACGAGACTTGGATACATGGGAGCTTCTTGTCGCACGGGTAGGACTTCTGGAGGTGCTTAATATGTCAGGCGTTTACGTCTCGCGTGGCCTCAAGAGCGCTGTTGCATGCCCCTACGGCCCAAGCATGAGCACTGTTCACGCCCATGCGGTTGTAAGAGCACGTCATTGGGAGAGTCGTCGTGCGAGGCGGCATGGCGCCCGTCCAGCAACAGCTCGAGCCAAGCAGCATCCCATTCATCTGCTGGCAATGGCTTGCCGAGAGGGCGTGAAACTAAGCACCTTGGCGAGATGACTAGCACAGGTGCCCAGCCCGCTAGCAAGAGCTCGGTCGCTTAAATTTTTGGTGCTGCGAGGACAAGTTCTGCACATACGTCGTGTCTAACACCTCGCTGTGGATCCATCCTTGGGCGGTTGTGGGGGCACGTCAGCCCCTGACAGCGGTGAAACACCAGAGCTTAATATTTAAACAAACTACACCATCTCAAGTGAAGGTTAACCAAGTTCATTACACATCCAGGAAATACCCGCTCACGGCGATGCCAAATACAGGGAATTGCTTGATTTAAACAACCCAAAAAGTCACCCGGCAGCCATGCTGTCACGGGGCGTCGGGCTGCTTGACGACGCGTGCCACATAAGTCTGCCTGTGCGGGTGGGGGGGCGGCCCGCTCCTGAGGCCTCAAGGACCCGTGGGGGCCCGACACCTCGCAAGGCATCCATGGCCCGCATCTATTGCAGCTTGTCGGCCTCCCGAGTGGCGAACTCCCGTCTCCCTGGCGTTTGGCGTCACATTTCCGGCTCATGGGGTGGTGACGAGTTGATGGATATACTTCTCGCCCCTCGTTGGTTACCCCAAGTGGAAGGTGGATATGTAGTCAGCATCAGATTTCCCTTACATGGGGACGGTAAGGTTTATCGAACCAGGAGGACTCCGAGGATCAACCAGTAGGTGTCCGCTCATCTGGAGCTAGCAGAAGACATGAAACTGCACACAACAAATAATTTTTCTCCCAACGAGTACAGAAAGGTTGTCAATCTCTCCGGCCTTGTAGTTTGCAAAGGATCAAAACACAAGCGGGAATAGTGATAGTGATTGCAACGAAAAAGTAATTAAAGCACTAAATGATGGAGGTGTAAGCAATGGTGGTAATATGGACCTGAGGCACATGATGTTCACTAGTGATGTCTCTCTCCCAAAAGACGATAAACAACTATGCATGGGTAAAAAAATTACAGCTGGGCAATGGACAGAATTATAAACGCACCGCAATGCTAATTATGTACTTGAAAGTTAGAGGCTCAATAGTAATGGGCAGTACGCCAAGACAAGTAGACCATTTGTTCATCAGCATCTACTTACTAATCATCCACCTTGGGATATCTATCCAGAACATCTCGCAGGTATTAAGTTGCGAGCGCCACCCAAAGTGTAAACTCAAAGCAATGGACAACTTCATTAACGAACTTTGCGTAAGGTAAACAATCCTTGCAACCGCGGTCACAAGCACCATTGTTTTCTCCCTGGTGGCAACAACACATCCCCTAGTCTCATGTTTCTGTCACTCAAGCTAGACATCAGGGGGCATGAACACACAATCATGCATAACGCTCCCTCTTGGAGTTACAATCTACTACTCAGCCAAAGCAATAAAGAGCAACGGAGAACATGCATGAATCACTAAATAACATACTATAAAAGGATAATAAAACATAGAACTCATTACAATCTGAACATAATGTCATAATCCATCAGATCCGAACAAACCAAGCATAGCAATAGCAGGAAAATTACATAGGTGCCTTGATCATGTAGGGCTACTCACAAGGGATAATCATTGAAGCACAAGATTGGAGAGAAGACATCACATAGCTACAGGTCATGGACTCATGGTCCAAGGAGGACTACTCACGACACGTCCGGGAAGCGTCCATGGCGGTGGTGAAGCTCCCGGAGGTCAATCCTCCCTCCGGCAGGGTGTCGGGAATAGGTCTCGTGATGCTCCCGATCTCGAAAGCGTTGCGGCGGCGGAACTGTGTAGAAATTCGCGATTCTGGATATGATGGAAGGGTTTCCGATCGGAGGGGTAAATATAGGACAAAGGAGGGCGTCAGAGGAGGTGGGACCGATCCAGGCGACCTGTGTGCGCGGCCAGGGGCAGGCCACGCAGGGAGGCCGCCTGGGCGTGCCCTGGCTCCCCTCTGGCCCATCTTTGATGCTCTGGAAGCTTCTGTCACGCTGATTTTTATATATTTTACTCGGGATTTTTGGGACACTAGAAATTTGGGTAAAAGTCCCTGCAAAAAAGACATCAGCAGACAGAAGCTCGCACTGGGTGCATTGAGTTAGTAGGTTAGTCCAAATATATGTAAAAAGATATAAAAGTGTAGCAAAACATATATAAATATCACCCAAAAGATCATGGAACAAGAAGAAATTATAGATACGTGTGGGACGTATCATGGGGGCGCATGCCGGGGCGCGCCACCACATGGGTCCCAAGTGCCCAGTCGTCATCCTAACCAAGCCAGATGGCTTCCAGGCGGGATCCCCCAAGCCCGGCCTGACGCGGCGTCGGGCATGGCCTCCTACGTCGGCGGAGGCGGGTGCCGGCTGGGGGCGCGAGACCCATGGTACCGGCGCCTGCCGCAACACCCTCCATCCTCACGACGCGGACGCGGGCCCGCCGCTAGATGGTGCGCTCGCTGGGGGAAGACCTAACCGCCCGACTGTCCTCCGTGTTGTGAGTGTGCGCATCATGGTAGGCACAGAACGCCCCGTCGACTCTTTCGGGCGCGCCTCCGCAAGGGCCCGTTGGCAGCCCAAAGCCGGCTACCGGGACCCGAGGGGCAGGAGTACAGTGCCAGGCGGACCCTGCTCGGGCCCGTCGAGCCGGGGACTGAGCAGGTCAACGTGTGTTGGTGGAGGCGGCTCGCTGGCCGAGCCCCTTGCCTCTGACGCCGATGGTCGAAGCAGGGCGTACGGAGCTAGAGCCCTCCTCATGATGCGACGAGCTCACGAAAGTGGTCTACCAGAGCATTGTACCCACCATTCGTAGGGCGGTGGCGAAGCAGTTCGCCCGCCATGAGCAGCGCATCTTGCACATTCAAATCTCCCACATGGACACAAGCTGGCGAAGATGCCGCGGGGGCGGAGCAAAGTGGCCACCTTGCCGCACTAGGGGCTGCCGGAAGTACCGCTGCTCGCGGGCGGCATGGGCGAAGATGATGTTGGTTGCGACACTAGTGGGGCGGTCACGGCTGCCTGTGTTGGGTAACGTATGGTGCTGATCATGTTTTGCTCGTGGAAGAGGTTTAGTCAACGGGTCTGCAATATTCAGATCCGTGTGTACTTTACAAATATCTATCACTCCACTTTGGACATGGTCCTGGATGGAGTTGTAGCGGCGCTTGATGTGCTTCGTCTTCCGGTGAAACCTGGGCTCCTTGGCTATGGCAATGGCTCTAGTGTTATCACAGAAGAGTGTCATAGGACCCGACGCGCTTGGAACCACTCCAAGGTCGGTGATGAGCTCCTTCATCCAAATTCCTTCATGAGCCGCTTCTGAAGCAGCTATGTATTCCGCTTCACATGTAGATGCTGCCACGACTTCTTGCTTGCTGCTGCACCAGCTCACTGCCCCACCATTCAACACATATACGTATCCGGTTTGTGACTTAGAGTCATCCGGATCTGTGTCGAAGCTAGCGTCGACGTAACCCTTTACGACGAGCTCTTCGTCACCTCCATAAACGAGAAACATTTCCTTAGTCCTTTTCAGGTACTTAAGGATATTCTTGACCGCTGTCCAGTGTTCCGCACTGGGATTACTTTGGTACCTCCCTACCAAGCTTATCGCAAGGTTTATATCAGGTCTGGTAGACAACATGGCATACATTAGAGAGCCCACGGCTGAAGCGTAGGGGACATAACTCATCTTCTCTCTATCTGCTGCCGTGGTCGGCGACTGAGTCTTACTCAATCTCATACCTTGCAAAACTGGCAAGAACCCTTTCTTTGAGTTTTCCATATTGAACTTCTTCAGTATCTTGTCAAGGTATGTACTTTGCGAAAGACCTATGAGGCGTATCGATCTATCTCTATAAATCTTGATGCCTAATATGTATGCAGCTTCTCCAAGGTCCTTCATTGAAAAACTCTTGTTCAAATAGGCCTTTATGCTCTCCAACATCTCTATATCATTCCCCATCAATAGTATGTCATCCACATATAGTACGAGGAAAGCTACAGAGCTCCCACTCACTTTCTTGTACAGACAGGCTTCTCCGTAAACCTGTATGAACCCAAACGCTTTAATCACCTCATTAAAGCGAATGTTCCAACTCCGAGATGCTTGCACCAGCCCATAGATGGAGCGCTGGAGCTTGCATACTTTGTCAGCACCTTTAGGATCGACAAAACCTTCTGGTTGCATCATATACAACTCTTCCTTAAGATTCCCGTTAAGGAATGCTGTTTTGACGTCCATTTGCCAAATTTCATAATCATAAAAGGCAGCAATTGCTAACATGATTCGGACTGATTTTAGCTTCGCTACGGGAGAGAAAGTCTCTTTGTAGTCAACTCCTTGAATTTGTCGAAAACCCTTTACGACAAGTCGAGCTTTGTAAACGGTTACATTACCGTTTGCATCAGTCTTCTTCTTGAAGATCCATTTATTTTCTATGGCTCGCCGGTCATCGGGCAAGTCCACCAAAGTCCATACTTTGTTCTCATACATGGATCCTATCTCGGATTTCATGGCCTCAAGCCATTTGTTGGAATCCGGGCCCGCCATTGCTTCTTCATAGTTCGAAGGTTCACCGTTGTCTAACAACATGATTTCCATCACAGGGTTGCCGTACCACTCTGGCACGGAGCGTACCCTTGTGGACCTTCGCGGTTCAGTAGTAACTTGATCCGAAGCTTCATGATCATCATCATTAACTTCCTCTTCAGTCGGTGTAGGCACCACAGGAACAACTTCTTGCACTGCGCTACTTTCCTGTTCGAGAGGGGGTGTAATTACCTCATCAAGTTCTACCTTCCTCCCACTTACTTCTTTCGAGAGAAACTCTTTCTCTAGAAAGGATCCGTTCTTGGCAACAAAGGTTTTACCTTCGGATCTAAGATAGAAGGTATACCCAATAGTTTCCTTAGGGTATCCTATGAATACGCATTTCTCCGCTTTGGGTTCGAGCTTTTCTGGTTGAAGTTTCTTCACATAAGCATCGCAGCCCCAAACTTTAAGAAACGACAACTTAGGTTTCTTGCCAAACCATAGTTCATACGGTGTCGTCTCAACTAATTTAGACGGTGCCCTATTTAAAGTGAATGCTGCAGTTTCTAATGCGTATCCCCAAAATGATAGCGGTAAGTCGGTGAGAGACATCATAGATCGTACCATATCTAATAAAGTGCAATTACGACGTTCAGACACTCCGTTGCGCTGCGGTGTGCCAGGCGGCGTCAGTTGTGAAACGATTCCACACTTCCTTAGGTGTGTGCCAAACTCGTGACTCAAATATTCTCCTCCACGATCAGATCGTAGACATTTAATTTTTCTGTGACGTTGATTCTCAACCTCACTCTGAAATTCTTTGAACTTTTCAAACGTCTCAGATTTGTGCTTCATCAATTAGATATACCCATACCTACTCAAATCATCGGTGAGAGTGAGAACATAACGATAACCACCGCGAGCTTCAACGTTCATTGGACCACACACATCAGTATGTATTATTTCCAATAAGTCGGTTGCTCTCTCCATTATTCCTGAGAATGGAGTCTTAGTCATCTTGCCCATGAGGCACGGTTCGCATGTGTCAAATGATTCAAAGTCAAGAGACTCTAATAGTCCATCAGTATGGAGCTTCTTCATGCGTTTAACGCCGATATGACCAAGGCGGCAGTGCCACAAGTACGTGGGACTATCATTATCAACTTTGCATCTTTTGGTACTCACACTATGAATATGTGTAACATCACGATCGAGATTCATCAAGAATAAACCATTCACCAGCGGAGCATGACCATAAAACATATCACTCATATAAATAGAACAACCATTATTCTCTGACTTAAATGAGTAGCCATCTCGCATTAAGCAAGACCCTGATACAATGTTCATGCTTAAAGCTGGTACTAAATAACAATTATTAAGGTTTAAAACTAATCCCGATGGTAGATGTAGAGGCAGCGTGCCGACGGCGATCACATCGACCTTTGAACCATTCCAGACGCGCATCGTCACCTCGTCCTTGGCCAGTCTCCGCTTATTCCGAAGTTCCTGCTTTGAGTTGCAAATGTGAGCAACAACACCGGTATCAAATACCTAGGAGCTACTACGAGCGCTGGTAAGGTACACATCAATAACATGTATATCACATATATCTTTAACGTTGCCGGCCTTCTTGTCCGCTAAGTATTTGGGGTAGTTCCGCTTCCAGTGACCTTTTCCCTTGCAGTAGAAGCACTCAGTCTCAGGCTTGGGTCCGTTCTTTTTCTTCTTCCCGGCATCTGGCTTACCGGGCGCGGCAACAGTTTTGCCGTCTTTCTTGAAGTTCTTCTTACCCCTGCCTTTCTTGAAACTAGTGGTCTTGTTGACCATCAACACTTGATGCTCCTTCTTGATTTCTACTTCTGCAGACTTGAGCATCGAGTACAACTCGGGAATGGTTTTCTCCATCCCTTGCATGTTGTAGTTAAGCACAAAGCCTTTGTAGCTTGGTGGGAGAGACTGGAGGATTCTGTCAATGATAGCATCATCCGGAAGTTCGACTCCAAGTGAAGTCAGACGACCGTGTAACCCAGACATTTTGAGTATGTGCTCACTGACAGAACTGTTCTCCTCCATCTTACAGCTGAAGAACTTGTCGGAGACTTCATATCTCTCGACACGGGCATGAGCTTGAAAAACTAGCTTCAGCTCTTGGAACATCTCATATGCCCCGTGTTGCTCAAAACGTCTTTGGAGCCCCGTTTCTAAACTGTATAACATGCCACACCTGACCAGAGAGTAGTCATCGCTCCGCGCTTGCCAGACGTTTAGAACGTCTTGGGTTGCTGCGGGAGTGGGAGGGTCACCTAGCGGCGCATTAAGGACATAAGCCTTTTTAGCTGCTTCAAGGATGAGCTTCAGGTTGCGAACCCAGTCCGCATAGTTGCTACCATCATCTTTCAGCTTGTTTTTCTCTAGGAATGCGTTGAAGTTGAGGTTGACGTAGGACATCTACAATATTTATAAAGACAACTTTTAGACTAAGTTCATGACAATTAAGTTCATTTAATCAAATTAAGTATGAACTCCCACTTAAATCGACATCCCTCTAGTCATCTAAGTGATACATGATCCATGTTGACTAACCCGTGTCCGATCATCACGTGAGACAGACTAGTCACCATGGTGAGCAACTTCATGCTGATCGTATTCAACCATACGACTCATGTTCGACCTTTCGGTCTCTTGTATTCGAGGTCATGTCTGTACATGCTAAGCTCGTCGAGTCAACCTAAGTGTTTTGCGTGTGTAAATCTGGCTTACACCCGTTGTATGCGAACGTTAGAATCTATCACACCCGATCATCACGTGGTGCTTCGAGACAACGAACCTTCGCAACGGTGCACACTTAGGGGAATACGTTCTCGAAATTTTAAGAGGGATCATCTTATTATGCTACCGTCGTTTTAAGCAATAAGATGTAAAACATGATAAACATCACAATGCAATCATATAGTGACATGATATGGCCATTATCATCTTTGCTCATTCGATCTCCATCTTCAGGCATCGCATGATCATCATCGTCACCGGCGTGACACCATGATCTCCATCATCATGATCTCCATCATCGTGTCTTCGTGAAGTCGTCACGCCAACTACTACTATCACTATTACTATGGCTAACCGTTAGCAATGAAGTAAAAGTAGTAAGCACATGGCGTTGCATCTCATACAATAAATTAAGACAACTCCTATGGCTCCTGCCGGTTGTCATACTCATCGACATGCAAGTCGTGAAACCTATTACAATAACATGATCATCTCATACATCATACATGCAACATCACAACTTTGGCCATATCACATCACATGTCAAACCCTGCAAAAACAAGTTAGACGTCCTCTAATTGTTGTTGCAAGTTTTACGTGGCTGATTTGGGTTTCTAGCAAGAACGCCTTCTTACCTACGTGACAGCCACAACGATGATATGCCAAAGCTATTTACCCTTCATAAGGACCCTTTTCATCAAATCCAATCCGACTAGAGTAGGAGAGACAGACACCCGCTAGCCACCTTTATGCACGATGTGCATGTCTGTCGGTGGAACCAGTCTCACGTAAGCGTACGTGTAAGGTCGGTCCGGGCCGCTTCATCCCACAATACCGCCGGAAAGGAATAAGACTAGTAACGGCAAGCAAATTTACAAACCATCGCCCACAACTTTTGTGTTCTACTCGTGCATAGAATCTACGCATAGAAAACCTGGCTCGGATGCCACTGTTGGGTAACGTAGCATAAATTCAAAATTTTCCTACGCATGTTCAGATCTTCCTATGGAGAGACCAGCAACAAGAGAGGGGTAAGAGCATCTTCGTACCTTTGAAGATCGCTAAGCGGAAGCGTTGCTAGAACGCGGTTGATGGAGTCGTACTCGCAGTGATTCCGATCTAGTGCCGAACAACGGCACCTCCGCGTTCAACACACGTGCAACCCGTTGACGTCTCCCGCACCTTGATCCAGCAAGGAGGAGGGAGAGGTTGGGGAAGAAGACCAGCAACACGACGGCGTGGTGTTGGTGGAGAGACGAGGTCTCCCGGCAGGGCTTCGCCAAGCGCGGGCAGAGAGGAGGAGGAAGAAGTGCGGGGCTGCGCCGAGGGAGAGGGAAAACTGTGTCCTCCAAAGGCCAAAAGTGCCCACTATATATAGGGGAAGGGGAGAGGGGGTGCCACCCCTAGGGTTCCAACCCTAGGGGGTGCGGCAGCCCTCCCAGATGGGGGGTGTGGCAGCCAGATGGGGAGGAGGGGTGGCGCACCCCTCTGGTGGGCCTAAGGCCCACCTAAGTTAGGGTTCCCCCTCTTCCCCCTTTTTCTGGTGCACATGGGCTGGGTGGGGGGCGCACCAGCCCACTTAGGGGCTGGTTCCCTTCCCCACTTAGCCCATCTAGCCTCCCGGGGTCGTCACCCCCCTTCGGTGGTCCCCCGGGACCACCTCCGGTGGTCCCGGTGGTCCCGGTACGTTACCGGTAATGCCCGAAACACTTCCGGTGTCTGAAACCATCCGTCCTATATATCAATCTTTACCTCCGGACCATTCCGGAGCTCCTCGTGACGTTCGGGATCTCATCCGAGACTCCGAACAACTTTCGGTAATCTCGTATAACAATTCCCTATAACCCTAGCGTCATCGAACCTTAAGTGTGTAGACCCTACGGGTTCGGGAGACAGGCAGACATGAACGAGACACCTCTTTGGCCAATAACCATCAGCGGGGTCTGGATACCCATGGTGGCTCCCACTAGCTCCACAATGATCTCATCGGATGAACCACGATGTCAAGGATTCAATCAATCCCGTATACGATTCCCTTTGTCTGTCGGTATAAAACTTGCCCGAGATTCGATCGTCGGTATACCTATACCTTGTTCAATCTCGTTACCGGTAAGTCTCTTTACTCGTTCCGTAGCACGTCATCGCGTGACTAACTCCTTAGTCACATTGAGCTCACGATGATGTTCTACCGAGTGGGCCCAGAGATACCTCTCCGTCACACGGAGTGACAAATCCCGATCTCGATTCGTGCCAACCCAACAGACACTTTCGGAGGTACCCGTAGTGCACCTTTATAGTCACCCAGTTACGTTGTGACGTTTGATACACCCAAAGCACTCCTACGGTATCCGGGAGTTGCACAATCTCACGGTCGAAGGAAAAGATACTTGACATTAGAAAAGCATTAGCATACGAACAATACGATCTAGTGCTAGGCTTAGGATTGGGTCTTGTCCACCACATCATTCTCCCAATGATGTGATCCCGTTATCAATGACATCCAATGTCCATGATCAGGAAACCATGATCATCTATTGACTAACGAGCTAGCCAACTAGAGGCTTGCTAGGGACACATTGTGATCTATTCATTCACACATGTATCACTGTTTCCTGTTAATACAATTATAGCATGAACGATATACGATTATCATGAACAAGAAATATGATAATAACCATTTTATTATTGCCTCTAGGGCATATTTCCAACAGACTGGTACCAAGCGCTCGGGGCGCGCGCGGCGAGTGTCGGCCATGGGGTCGGTGAAGCTGGAGCCAAAACTGGAGCGGAACAACGGCTGTGCACCCCTACCTGGCGCTCCAAATGTCGGAATCAGGGCTCTGTAGACCCAGGAAAGGTTCGAACTCTGGTGTGCGCTCGCACTCCAACCGTGTTCTACCTCTCAACTTCAGTGCGACTCTCCGGCGGCTCGATCTAAGGAAAGCAAACAAGAAAACAGGAGTAGTTTACCCAGGTTTAGGCCACCTTGCAGTGTAAAACCCTAATCCTGCTTGTCTGGATTGCTTGAGGTGGAAGACGAGTACAAAGGCGGGTTCTTTCCCTAGTGGAGACGATGGGATCCCCTTGCTACGGAGGCCTGCACTCTCTTTTATACTGGCCTTGGTCCTCTTTTCCCCAAAACACTCGGCGAGAAGGGTCGCCACAATGGCCATTTTGAAAGGGGACACGATTGCGGCCTATCCTGACAAAGGTGGTCTTCGCGTGCAAAAATCCCTTCTTCATGACGCGCTGGTGGGCTCGGGGGTGACCTCTGTCCCGCCGAGCCCCCAGCCTTGGTCTTCTTGCACCGATAGGGTAACCTTTGGGAGTTGCTTTGGGAGCCCGCCGGCCGGCCTCGCTTCCTTAGCACGGAAGTGGAAATCCCTTGTCCGTGCCTGCTGGCACTGCTCCTGCGCCGCATGGTGAGGACCCACAAGTATAGGGGATCTATTGTAGTCCTTTCGATAAGTAAGAGTGTCGAACCCAACGAGGAGCAGAAGGATCTGACAAGTGGTTTTCAGCAAGGTAATATCTGCAAGCACTGAAATTATCGGTAAAAAGTAGTTGTGTGGTGAGATGATTCGTAGCAAGTAGCAAGTAGCAAAAGTAACAACGGTGCAACAAAGTGGCCCAATCCCTTTTGTAGCAAGGGACAAGCTTGGACAAAGTCTTATAGGAAGTAAAACGCTCCCGAGGACACATGGGAATTTCTGTCAAGCTAGTTTTCATCATGTTCATATGATTCACGTTCGTTACTTTGATAGTTTGATATGTGGGTGGACCGGCACTTGGGTATTGCCCTTACTTGGACAATCATCCCACTTATGATTAACCCCTCTCGCAAGCATCCGCAACTATGAATGAAGAATTAAGACAAAGTCTAACCATATCATTAAACTAGTGGATCCAAATCAGCCCCTTGCGAAGCAACGCTTAAACTAGGGTTTAAGCTTCTGTCACTCTAGCAACCCATCATCTACTTACTACTTCCCAATGCCTTCCTCTAGGCCCAAATAATGGTGAAGTGTTATGTAGTCGACGTTCACATAACACCACTAGAGGAAAAACAACATACAACACATCAAAATATCGAACGAATACCAAATTCACATGACTACTTATAGCATGACTTATCCCATGTCCTCAGGAACAAAAGCAACTACTCACAAAGCATAATCATAATCATGAACATAGAGGTAATGAGTAGCATCAAAGATCTGAACATAAACTCTTCCACCAAGTAATCCAACTAGCATCAACTACAAAGAGTAATTAACACTACTAGCAACCTTACAAGTACCAATCGGAGTCGCGAGACGGAGATTGGTTACAAGAGATGAACTAGGGTTTGGATATGAGATGGTGCTAATGAACATGTTGATGGTCATGAGTCCCCTCCGATGAGAGGAGTGTTGGTGATGAGGATGGCGACGATTTCCCCCTCCGAGAGGAAAGTTTCCCCGGCAGGATTGTCCCGCCGGAGCTCTAGATTGTTTCTGCTCAAGTTCCGCCTCGTGGCGGCGGCGGATGCTCCGAAAAGCCTCCTCCTGATTTTTTCAGGACGAAACCCTTCTTGTAGCAAAATAGGGGAGCCAGAGGGCCAAGTGGGAGCCCACAAGCCCCCTAGGCGCGACCAGGGGGGAGGCCGCACCTAGCACGCTTGTGGCCTCCTGCTGGCGCCCCTCTGGTACTTCTTCGGCCCAGTATTTTTTATAAATCCCAAAAAAAATCCTCATTGATTTTCACGGCTTTTGGAGTTGCGCAAAATAGGTATCTCAAACTTGCTCCTTTTTCAGGCCAGAATTCCAGCTGCCGGCATTCTCCCTCTTCATGTAAACCTTGCAAAATAAGAGACAAAAGGCATAAGTATTATACCGTGAAGTGTAATAACAGCTCAAAAAGCGATAAATATCAACATGAAAGCATGATGCAAAATGGACGTATCTACTCCCCCAAGCTTAGGCCTCGCTTGTCCTCAAGCAAAAACCTAGATCAATAAACATGCCCACATGTTTAGGGAGAGAGGTGTCGACAAGACAAGATACGAACATGCATGCATCATGATCATTTTCAGAACAACAATACCATCATATCAACTCTTATCCTGAAGTGACAATTCCTTCACAAAGTAAAGCATGGATCAAGAACCTTACCGAGAGTTAACAACCGATAGCCTTTAGTCATTGAAGCAATTGCAATTTATCACAACATTAGAAAGAGTCAAATAAGAGCTTGTGAAGCAAATCCACACACTCAATCATCCTTTTGTCTTCTACAATTGCTACAACTCATGTGGTACTCATGAGATCAAAGTTTCAGCCGGACACAGAGAAAGATAGGGGCTTATAGTTTTGCCTCCCAACTGCATACCTCAAGGGTAATGTCAACAACAATAATTTATGAATACTTACTTCCAAGTTGACATATGAATATAGATCTTTCCCAAGCATATGACGTTAGCCAAGATAAAGGCGGAATAAGAAATTGGTGAAGATCACCATGACTCTTTCAAGGGCAAAAAGTAAAGGTACAAGATAGGCCCTTCGCAGAGGGAAGCAGAGGTTGTCATGCGCTTTTGAGGTTTGGATGTGTGTCCTCTTAGTGCGGAGGAACGTCACTTTATATTGCCTCCTGTGGTAAAGAACTTTATTATGCAGTCTGTCGCTTTTATGTCTTCCTCATCACAGGTTCGTACAAATCTTATTTTCCACACACTAATAGATCATACATAATAGGGGAGCAATTTTAATTGCTTGCACCGATGATAACTTACTTGAGGGATCTTATTCAATCCATAGGTAGGTATGGTGGACTGTCATGGAAAAAGTGGGTTGAAGGTTTATGGATGCACAAGTAGTATCTCTACTTGGTGCGGGAGTTTTGGGTAATATGAGGTGGAAGCAATCGTCACATGCTAAGGGATCTCTAATCATATAACATTGTTCAGAACCAAGCAAACACAATTCATTATGTTGTCTTCCTTGTCCAACATCTACTTCTAAGCATGTAATAGTGTAGTGAGTGTTCACAATCATAGATGGTGTTAAAGATGATATATTTATATGTGAACCTCTCCTTCTTTATCACCTCATATTAATTGCAACAATGACCAAGGTCTACGTTTGTCTACCCTCAACAAGTTTCAATCATCATTCTTTTTATATGTGAAGCCATCACTGTTGGAATTATGCCCTAGAGGCAATAATAAATATAGTTATTATTATAATTCCTGTATCAAGATAATCGTTTATTATCCATGCTATAATTGTATTGAATGAAGACTCATTTACATGTGTGGATACATAGACAAAACGCCGTCCCTAGCAAGCCTCTAGTTGGCTAGCCAGTTGATCAAAGATAGTCAGTGTCTTCTGATTATGAACAAGGTGTTGTTGCTTGATAACTGGATCACGTCATTAGGAGAATCACGTGATGGACTAGACCCAAACTAATAGACGTAGCATGTTGATCGTGTCATTTTGTTGCTACTGTTTTCTGCGTGTCAAGTATTTATTCCTATGACCATGAGATCATATAACTCACTGACACCGAAGGAATGCTTTGTGTGTATCAAACGTCGCTACGTAACTGGGTGACTATAAAGATGCTCTACAGGTATCTCCGAAGGTGTTAGTTGAGTTAGTATGGATCAAGACTGGGATTTGTCACTCCGTGTGAACGGAGAGGTATCTCGGGGCCCACTCGGTAATACAACATCACACACAAGCCTTGCAAGCAATGTAACTTAGTGTAAGTTGCGGGATCTTGTATTACGGAACGAGTAAAGAGACTTGCCGGTAAACGAGATTGAAATTTGAAATAGGTATACGGATACTGACGATCGAATCTCGGGCAAGTAACATACCGAAGGACAAAGGGAATGACATACGGGATTATATGAATCCTTGGCACTGAGGTTCAAACGATAAGATCTTTGTAGAATATGTAGGATCCAATATGGGCATCCAGGCCCCGCTATTGGATATTGACCGAGGAGTCTCTCGGGTCATGTCTACATAGTTCTCGAACCCGCAGGGTCTACACACTTAAGGTTCGACGTTGTTTTATGCGTATTTGAGTTATATGGTTGGTTACCGAATGTTGTTCGGAGTCCCGGATGAGATCACAAACGTCACGAGGGTTTCCGGAATAGTTCGGAAACGAAGATTGATATATAGGATGACCTCATTTGATTACCGGAAGGTTTTCGGAGTTACCGGGAGTACCGGGAATGACGAATGGGTTCCGGGAGTTCACCGGGGGGGGGGGGGGGCAAGCCACCCCGGGGAAGCCCATAGGCCTTGACAGTGGCACACCAGCCCTTGGTGGGCTGGTGGGACAGCCCAAAAGGGCTCTATGCGCCAAGAAAAGAAAATCAAGAGAAAAGAGAAAAAAAAGGAGGAGGTGGGAAGGAAGGGGGACTCCCTCCCACCAAACCAAGTCCAACTCGGTTTGGGGGGGAGTCCTCCCCCCTTGGACTCGGCCGACCCCCTTGGGGCTCCTTGAGCCCCAAGGCAAGGTCCCCTCCCTCCCACCTATATATACGGAGGTTTTAGGGCTGATTTGAGACGCTTTTTCCACGGCAGCCCGACCACATACCTCCACGGTTTTTCCTCTAGATCGCGTTTCTACGGAGCTCGGGCGGAGCCCTGCTGAGACAAGGTCATCACCAACCTCCGGAGCGCCGTCATGCTGTCGGAGAACTCTTCTACCTCTCCGTCTCTCTTGCTGGATCAAGAAGGCCGAGATCATCGTCGAGCTGTATGTGTGCTGAACGCGGAGGTGCCGTCCATTCGGTACTAGATCGTGGGACTGATCGCGGGATTGTTCGCGGGACGGATCGAGGGACGTGAGGACGTTCCACTACATCAACCGCGTTCACTAACGCTTCTGCTGTACGATCTACAAGGTACGTAGATCACTCATCCCCTCTCGTAGATGGACATCACCATGATAGGTCTTCGTGCGCGTAGGAAAATTTTTGTTTCCCATGCGACGTTCCCCAACAGTGGCATCATGAGCTAGGTTGATGCATAGATGTCTTCTCGAGTAGAACACAAAAGTTTTTGTGGGCGGTGATGTGCGTTTAGCTGCCCTCCTTAGTCTTTTCTTGATTCCGCGGTATTGTTGGATTGAAGCGGCTTGGACCGACATTACTCGTACGCTTACGAGAGACTGGTTTCATCGTTACGAGTAACTCCGTTGCTCAAAGATGACTGGCAAGTGTCGGTTTCTCCAACTTTAGTTGAATCGGATTTGACCGAGGAGGTCCTTTGATGAGGTTAAATAGCAACTCATATATCTCCGTTGTGGTGTTTGCGTAAGTAAGATGCGATCCTACTAGATACCCATGGTCACCACGTAAAACATGCAACAACAAAATTAGAGGACGTCTAAGTTGTTTTTGCAGGGTATGCTTGTGATATGATATGGCCAATGATGTGATGTGATATATTGGATGTATGAGATGATCATGTTGTAATAGAAATATCGACTTGCACGTCGATGGTACGACAACCGGCAGGAGCCATAGGGTTGTCTTTATACTAACGTGTGTGCTTGCAGATGCGTTTACTGTTTTGCTAGGATGTAGCATTAGTAGTAATAGCATGAGTAGCACGACAACCCCGATGGCAACACGTTGATGGAGATCATGGTGTGGCGCCGCTGACAAGAAGATCGTGCCGGTGCTTTGGTGATGGAGATCAAGAAGCACGTGATGATGGCCATATCATGTCACTTATGAATTGCATGTGATGTTAATCCTTTTATGCACCTTACTTTTCTTAGAACGACGGTAGCATTATGAGGTGATCTCTCACTAAAATTTCAAGACAAAATTGTGTTCTCCCCGACTGTGCACCGTTGCTACAGTTCATCGTTTCAAGACACCACGTGATGATCGGGTGTGATAGACTCAACGTTCACATACAACGGGTGCAAAACAGTTGCGCACGCGGAACACTCGGGTTAAGCTTGACGAGCCTAGCATGTGCAGACATGGCCTCGGAACACATGAGACCGAAAGGTCGTTCATGAATCATATAGATGATATGATTAGCATAGGGATGCTTACCACTGAAACTATACTCAACTCACGTGATGATCGGACTTGAGCTAGTGTAAGTGGATCATGAACCACTCAAATGACTAGAGAGATGTACTTTTTGAGTGGGAGTTTAGCGAATAATTTGATTAAGTTAAACTCTAATTATCTTGAACATAGTAGAAGTCCACTTTGAATATGTTTGTGTTGTAGATCATGGCTCACGCGATAGTCATCCTGAATTTTAATACGTTCCTAGAGAAAGCTAAGTTGAAAGATGATGGAAGCAACTTTGTAGACTGGGCTCGTAATCTTAAGCTAATCTTACAAGCTGGGAAGAAGGATTATGTCCTTAATGCTGCGTTAGGAGATGAACCACCCGCTACGGCTGATCAGGATGTTAAGAATGCTTGGTTAGCACGTAAGGAGGACTACTCAATAGTTTAATGTGCAGTCTTGTATGGCTTAGAACCGGGACTTCAACGTCGCTTTGAGGGTCATGGAGCATTTGAGATGTTCCAGGAGTTGGAGTTTGTCTTTCAGAAGAATGCCCGGATCGATAGGTATGAGACCTCCGAGAAATTCTATGCTTGCAAGATGGAGGAAAACTCATCTGTCAGTGAACATGTGCTCAAAATGTCTGGGTACTCAAACCGTCTAGCTGAGCTGGGGATTGAACTCCCGCAAGAAGCTATCACTGACAGAATCCTTCAATCACTGCCGCCAAGCTATAAAGGCTTTGTGTTGAACTACAACATGCAAGGGATGAACAAGTCTCCTGGCGAGTTGTTTGCGATGCTGAAAGTCGCAGAGTCTGAACTCCGTAAAGAGCATCAAGTGTTGATGGTGAATAAGACCACTAGTTTCAAGAGAAACGGCAAAGGCAAGAAGGGCAATTCGAAGAAGAGCGGCAAGCCTGTTGCCAATCCGACGAAGAAACCCAAAGCTGGACCTAAGCCGGAAACGGAGTGTTACTATTGCAAGGGTATGGGTCACTGGAAGCGCAATTGCCCCAAGTATCTGGCAGATAAGAAGGCGGGCAAAGAAAAATCAGGTATATTTGATATACATGTTATTGATGTGTACTTAACCGGCTCTCGCAGTAGTGCCTGGGTATTCAATACCGGTTCTGTTGCTCATATTTGCAACTCGAAACAGGAACTGCGGAATAGGCGAAGGCTGGCGAAAGATGAAGTGACGATGCGCGTAGGAAATGGTTCCAAGGTTGATGCAATCGCCGTCGGCACAGTGTCACTTCAGTTACCGTCAGGATTAGTGATGAACTTAAATCATTGTTATTTAGTGCGTGCGTTGAGCATGAACATTATATCTGGATCTTGTTTATTGCAAGACGGTTACTCTTTTAAGTCAGAGAATAATGGTTGTTCTATTTCTATGAGTAACATCTTTTATGGTCATGCACCGAATGTGAGAGGATTGTTCATATTGAATCTTGATAGCGATACACATATACATAACATTGAAACCAAAAAGTTAGAGTTAACAATGATAGCGCCATATTTTTGTGGCACTGCCGCTTAGGTCATATTGGTGTAAAGCGCATGAAGAAACTCCATGCTGATGGACTTTTGGAGTCACTTGACTTTGATTCACTTGACACGTGCGAACCATGCCTCATGGGCAAGATGACTAAGACTCCGTTCTCAGGAACAATGGAGCGTGCAAGTGACTTGTTGGAAATCATACATACCGATGTGTGTGGTCCGATGAGCGTGGAGGCACGCGGCGGATATCGTTATTTTCTCACCTTCACTGACGATTTAAGTAGATACGGTTATGTCTACTTGATGAAGCACAAGTCTGAAACATTTGAAAAGTTCAAGCAATTTCAGAGTGAAGTGGAAAACCATCGTAACAAGAAGATCAAGTTCCTGCGATCTGATCGTGGGGGTGAATATCTGAGTTTCGAGTTTGGTGCTCACTTAAGACAATGTGGAGTTGTTTCACAGTTAACACCGCCTGGAACACCACAGCGTAATGGTGTGTCCGAACATCGTAATCGTACTCTATTAGAGATGGTGCGATCTATGATGTCTCTTACTGATTTGCCGTTATCATTTTGGGGCTATGCATTAGAAACAGCTGCATTCACTTTAAATAGGGCACCATCAAAATCCGTTGAGACGACACCATACGAACTGTGGTATGGCAAAAGGCCAAAGTTGTCATTTCTTAAAGTTTGGGGATGTGATGCTTATGTCAAAAAGCTTCAGCCTGAAAAGCTGGAACCCAAAGCGGAAAAGTGCGTCTTCATAGGTTACCCAAAGGAGACAGTTGGGTACACCTTCTATCTCAAATCTGAGGGCAAAGTGTTTGTTGCTAAAATCGGAGCTTTTCTCGAGAAGGAGTTTCTCTCGAGAGAATTGAGTGGGAGGAAGATAGAACTTGACGAGGTTGTCGAACCTCTCATCCCTCTGGATGGTGGCGCAGGGCAAGGGGAAACCTCTGTCATTGCGACGCCGGTTGAGGAGGAAGTTAATGATGATGATCATGAAACTCCAGTTCAAGTTTCTGTCGAACCACGCAGGTCGACGAGATCACGTGCTGCTCCAGAGTGGTACGGTAATCCCGTCTTATCAATCATGTTATTAGACAACAATGAACCTGCGAATTATGAAGAAGCAATGGTGGGCCCAGATTCCAACAAATGGCTGGAAGCCATGAAGTCCGAGATAGGATCCATGACTTTGGAGGTACTGCCTGAGGGCCGCAAGGCCATTCAGAACAAATGGATCTTTAAGAGGAAGACGGACGCTGTCAGTAATGTGACCGTTTATAAAGCTCGACTTGTGGCAAAGGGTTTTTCACAAGTTCAAGGAGTTGACTACGATGAGACTTTCTCACCCGTAGCGATGCTTAAGTCCGTCAGAATCATGTTAGCAATAGCTGCATTTTTCGATTATGAAATCTGGCAGATGGATGTCAAAACGGCGTTCCTTAACGGTTTCCTTAAGGAAGAGTTGTATATGATACAACCCGAAGGTTTTGTCGATCCTAAGAATGCTAACAAGGTGTGCAAGCTCCAGCGATCCATTTATGGACTGGTGCAAGCATCTCGGAGTTGGAACAAACGCTTTGATGAGGTGATCAAAGCATTTGGGTTTATACAAGTGGTTGGAGAATCTTGTATTTACAAGAAAGTGAGTGGGAGCTCTGTGGCGTTTCTAATATTATATGTGGATGACATATTACTGATTGGAAACAACGTAGAGTTTTTAGAGAGCATAAAGGATTACTTGAATAAAAGTTTCTCGAGGAAGGACCTAGGAGAAGCTGCTTATATTCTAGGCATTAAGATATATAGGGATAGATCAAAACGCCTGATAGGACTTCCGCAAAGCACGTACCTTGATAAAGTTTTGAAGAGGTTCAAAATGGAACAGTCCAAGAAAGGGTTCTTGCCAGTTCTACAAGGTACGAGATTGAGTAAGACTCAGTGCCCAGCAACTGATGAAGATAGAGAGCATATGCGCTCCGTCCCCTATGTATCAGCCATAGGTTCTATCATGTATGCGATGCTGTGCACTAGACCGGATGTTAGCCTGGCCATAAGTATGGCAGGCAGATTCCAGAGTAATCCAGGAGTGGATCACTGGACAGCGGTCAAGAATATCCTGAAGTACCTGAAAAGGACTAAGGAGATGTTTCTCGCGTATGGAGGTGACGAAGAGCTCGACATAAAAGGTTACGTCGATGCAAGCTTTGACACAGATCCAGACGACTCGAAGTCGCAAACCGGATATGTATTTATTCTTAATGGGGGTGTAGTAAGCTGGTGCAGTTCCAAGCAAAGCGTCGTAGCAGATTCTACATGTGAAGCGGAGTACATGGCTGCCTCGGAGGCGGCTAAGGAGGGTGTCTGGATAAAGCAGTTCATGACGGATCTTGGAGTGGTGCCAAGCGCACTGAATCCAATAACCTTGTTCTGTGACAACACTGGTGCCATTGCCTTAGCAAAGGAACCACGGTTTCACAAGAAGACCAGACACATCAAACGACGCTTCAACCTCATCCGCGACTACGTCGAGGGAGAGGACGTGAATATATGCAAAGTGCACACGGATCTGAAAGTAGCGGACCCGCTGACTAAACCTCTTCCACGGCCAAAGCATGATCAACACCAGAACTGTATGGGTGTTAGATTTATTACAATGTAATTCACATGGTGATGTGAGGGCTAGATTATTGACTCTAGTGCAAGTGGGAGACTGTTGGAATTATGCCCTAGAGGCAATAATAAATATAGTTATTATTATAATTCCTGTATCAAGATAATCGTTTATTATCCATGCTATAATTTTATTGAATGAAGACTCATTTACATGTGTGGATACATAGACAAAACACCGTCCCTAGCAAGCCTCTAGTTGGCTAGCCAGTTGATCGAAGATAGTCAGTGTCTTCTGATTATGAACAAAGTGTTGTTGCTTGATAACTGGATCACGTCATTAGGAGAATCACGTGATGGACTAGACCCAAACTAATAGACGTAGCATGTTGATCGTGTCATTTTGTTGCTACTGTTTTCTGCGTGTCAAGTATTTATTCCTATGACCATGAGATCATATAACTCACTGACACCGGAGGAATGCTTTGTGTGTATCAAACGTCGCAACGTAACTGGGTGACTATAAAGATGCTCTACAGGTATCTCCGAAGGTGTTAGTTGAGTTAGTATGGATCAAGACTGGGATTTGTCACTCCGTGTGAACGGAGAGGTATCTCGGGGCCCACTCGGTAATACAACATCACACACAAGCCTTGCAAGCAATGTAACTTAGTGTAAGTTGCGGGATCTTGTATTACGGAACGAGTAAAGAGACTTGCCGGTAAACGAGATAGAAATAGGTATACGGATACTGACGATCAAATCTCGGGCAAGTAACATACCGAAGGACAAAGGGAATGACATACGGGATTATATGAATCCTTGGCACTGAGGTTCAGACGATAAGATCTTTGTAGAATATGTAGGATCCAAAATGGGCATGCAGGTCCCGCTATTGGATATTGACCGAGGAGTCTCTCGGGTCATGTCTACATAGTTCTCGAACCCGCACGGTCTGCACACTTAAGGTTCGACGTTGTTTTATGCATATTTGAGTTACCGGGAATGTACCGGGAATGACGAATGGGTTCCGGGAGTTCACCGGGGGGGGGGGGCAACCCACCCCGGGGAAGCCCATAGGCCTTGAGGGTGGCACACCATCCCTTGGTGGGCTGGTGGGACAGCCCAAAAGGGCTCTATGCGCCAAGAAAAGAAAATCAAGAGAAAAGAGAAAAAAAGGAGGAGGTGGGAAGGAAGGGGGACTCCCTCCCACCAAACCAAGTCCAACTCGGTTTGGGGGGGAGTCCTCCCCCCTTGGACTCGGCCGACCCCCTTGGGGCTCCTTGAGCCCCAAGGCAAGGTCCCCTCCCTCCCACCTATATATACGGAGGTTTTAGGGCTGATTTGAGACGCTTTTTCCACGGCAGCCCGACCACATACCTCCACGGTTTTTCCTCTAGATCGCGTTTCTGCGGAGCTCGGGCGGAGCCTTGCTGAGACAAGGTCATCACCAACCTCCGGAGCGCCGTCACGCTGCCGGAGAACTCTTCTACCTCTCCGTCTCTCTTGCTGGATCAAGAAGGCCGAGATCATCGTCGAGCTGTACGTGTGCTGAACGCGGAGGTGCCGTCCGTTCGGTACTAGATCGCGGGATTGTTCGCGGGGTGGATCGAGGGACGTGAGGACGTTCCACTACATCAACTGCGTTCACTAACGCTTCTGCTGTACGATCTACAAGGGTACGTAGATCACTCATTCCCTCTCGTAGATGGACATTACCATGATAGGTCTTCGTGAACGTAGGAAAATATTTGTTTCCCGTGCGACGTTCCCCAACAATCACTTCCCATAAGATCATTACATGATCTTTCATGCTTTTGTTCTTTTCTCAATCTTTTGATCATGGCAAGAAGCAAGACCCTTAACTAAGACACTCTTTATTATATGGTTCACGAGCTCAAATACATCGGGGGTGACACAAAGCAAAACTCAAGCCTAAAACACTAAGACCTTTATTCTACTAGAGAAAGAGAAAACTGAGAAGGAACAAACTAAAACAAAGGTAAAGGCAAAAGATGTGATTGTGATACGATACCGGGGCAACTCCCCCAAGCTTGGCACAAGCCAAGGGGATTGCCCATACCCATGCTCAGTTGTCTTCCTTTGGAGGTGATTGTGGTGGAGTTGTTGTAGAGGTCTTGAACTTGTTTAATTTCCACTTGAGCATAAAATTCTGCTCCCTCAGATCATCATTTTCCTCTTCAAGCCTCAACACCCTTTGGCATAATTCTTGCTTACTCTCCTGCAAGAAACGAGAAGGGATAAACAAAGTCTTAGGCTTCTTCCTTGAGTCAGGGAGGCTCGACTTCTTGAACTCCACATGCGTGTGTCCAAGTTGAGGTAGAGGAGCCTCCTCCTCATCGGAACTTGTTTGTTCCTTCCCCTTGGGATCATAATCTTCTTCCTCATCAGTGGTCCAGCCATAAGGTCCAAGTCCCCGTAGACCTTGGCATTAGCAAGGTGATCGGACACATAGCTCTCCCCCTCTGAATCCTGAGAAGACATCTTGCCCTAAATCTGCGGCAGAAAACAGGACTCGAAACGAAAATAGAGGAAATCTGTGTGATACGAGGGTCAGACCTTACGGGAGAATATGTAACGATTTTTTCAGACTAGAAGGAGTACTCCACAAGAAAACAGAGTCCGGGAGGCACACGAGGTGGCCACAAGCCCCCCAGGCGCGACCAGGGGGGTGGCCCGCGTCTGGCAGGCTTGTCGCCTCCTCGTGCGCTTTCCGGACTACTTCAAAATTTTCTATTTTTTTCAAAAATTCCAAAACGGAGGAAAAATCCTACTGGAAAAGTTTTGGAGTCTGTTTACTTACCGAATCACATACCTCTTCGTTTTCGGAGTCTGAAACAGGCTGATAAATATCCCTTATGTACTCCTCCGGAGTTATGGTATTGATAATATTGCTTTCAACATTTATGGGGGTACCTCATATATAACGCTTGATTCTCTGCCCACTTACCACTCTCGGAAAATTACCTTCCGTGTTGTTGATCTTGATGGCACCGGAACGATATACTTCCTCAACAATGTAAGGACCTTCCCATTTAGAGAGAAGCTTGCCTGCAAAAAATCTTAAACGAGAATTATATAGCAAGACATAATCACCTACATTGAACTCACACTTTTGTATCCTTTTATCATGCCACCTCTTAACCTTTTCTTTGAACAACTTGGCATTCTCATATGCCTAAGTTCTCCATTCATCAAGCGAGCTAATATCAAATAACCTCTTCTCACCAGCAAGTTTGAAATCAAAGTTGAGCTCTTTGATTGCCCAATAAGCTTTATGCTCTAGCTCAAGAGGTAAATGACATGCTTTACCGTAAACCATTTTGTACGGAGACATGCCCATGGGATTCTTATAGGCAGTTCTATAAGCCCACAGTGCATCATCGAGCTTCTTAGACCAATTCTTTCTAGACTTATTGACAGTCTTTTGCAGAATCAATTTAATCTCTCTATTGCTTAGCTCTGCTTGACCACTGAACTGAGGGTGATAGGGGCACACAATTCTATGGTTGACATCGTACTTAGCAAGTGTTTTATGGAAAGCACCATGAATGAAATGTGAACCACCGTCGGTCATTAGATATCTAGGGATTCCAAATCTAAGGAAAATAACTTCTTTAAGCATCCTGATAGAAGTGTTGTGATCAGCACTACTAGTTGGGATAGCTTCTACCCACTTAGTGACGTAATCAACAACAACTAGGATATGAGTATACCCGTTGGATTTTGGAAAAGGTCCCATATAATCAAAGCCCCAAACATCAAATGGTTCAATGACAAGTGAATAATTCATAGGAATTTCCTAACGTTTACCGATATTACCTATTCTTTGACATTCATCACAAGACAAGACAAACTTACGGGCATCCTTGAAGAGAATGGGCCAATAGAAACCTGATTGCAATACCTTGTGGGCAGTTCTATCCCCCGCATGGTGTCCTCCGTAGGCCTCAGAGTAACACTTCTATAGGATTAGTCCCTGTTCATGTTCAGGTACACAACGTCTAATAACACCATCTACTCCTTCCTTATAAAGGTGAGGATCATCCCAGAAGTAATGTCTTAAATCAAAGAAGAATTTCTTTCTTTTCTGGTATATGAAACTAGGTGGTATATATTTGGCAACGATATAGTTTGCATAATCAGCATACCACGGTGCACTATGTGAAGGATTGATGACATTCAATTGCTCATCAGGGAAGCTATCATCAATAGGTTGTGGGTCATCAAGAACATTCTCCAACCTAGACAAGTTATCTGCTACGGGGTTATCAGCACCCTTCCTGTCGACAGCATGCAAATCAAATTCTTGTAGCAAGAGAACCCATCTGATGAGTCTAGGTTTAGCTTCTTTCTTCTCCATTAGGTACTTAATAGCAGCATGATCAGTGTGAATAGTGACTTTGGAATCAACTACGTAAGATCTGAACTTTTCACATGCAAACACGACTGCTAAAAATTCCTTTTCCGTAGTAGCATAGTTTCTTTGGGCACTGTCTAGAGTTTTACTAGCATAGTGAATAACATTCAACTTTTTATCAACTCTTTGCCCTAGGACAACACCAACAACATAATCACTAGCATCACACATGATTTCAAAAGGTAAGTTCCAATCAGGTGGTTGAACAATAGGTGCAGTTATCAAAGCCTTCTTAAGTATTTCGAAGGCTTCCTCACAATCATCGTCAAAAACAAAAGGAATATCCTTTTGCAAGAGATTGGTAAGAGGCCTAGAAATCTTAGAGAAGTCTTTAATGAACCTTCTATAGAAACCAGCATGACCAAGGATACTTCTTATACCTTTGATATCTGTGGGGTATGGCATTTTCTCGATTGCATCAACTTAGCCTTATCGACTTCAATACCTCTTTCAGAAATTTTATGTCCAAAGACGATGCCTTCATTAACCATAAAGTGGCACTTCTGCCAATTGAAGACAAGATTGGTATCTCTACATCTCTGCAAGACTCGATCAAGGTTGCTGAGGCAATCATCAAAAGAAGACCCGTAAACAGAGAAGTCATCCATGAAAATCTCAACAATCTTTTCACAAAAGTCAGAGAATATAGCCATCATACATCTTTGAAAGGTGGCAGGTGCATTACATAAGCCAAAAGGCATACATCTATAAGCAAAGGTACCAAAAGGGCAGGTGAAAGTGGTTTTCTCCTGATCAGATTGTGCAGCTGGTATTTGGGAGAAACCAGAATAACCGTCTAGAAAGCAGAAGTGTGTGTGCTTAGACAATCATTCTAGCATTTGGTCGATAAAAGGCAAAGGGTAGTGATGTTTCCTAGTGCCCTTTTTCAATTCCCTAAAATAGATCACCATCCTATAGCCAGTAATAATACTCTGTGGGATCAATTCATCCTTATCATTAGGGACACCGGTAATACCTCCCTTCTTAGGGACGCAATGGAACGAACTCACCCAATCACTATGAGCAACATGATAGATAATACCTGCTTCCAGGAGCTTTAGTATTTCTTTTCTTACTACCTCTTTCATCTTAGGATTTAATCTCCTTTGATGTTCAACAACTGGTTTGGAATCAGGATCAGTTTTAATCTTATGCTGGCATAGAGTGGGACTAATGCCCTTAAGATCATCAAGAGTATATCCAATAGCAGCACAATGCTTCCTCAGAGTTTTTAGTAACTTCTTTTCTTCATGCTCCGAGAGGCTAGCACTAATAATAAGAGGATATATCTCTTTTTCATCAAGATAAGCATACTTAAGAGTATCAGACAATTGTTTAAGCTCGAACACAAGATCACCCTTTGGTGGGGATGGATCCCCAAGCAGTTCAACAGGCAAGTTATTCTTAAGGATAGGATATTGTTCTAAGACAACTCTATCTATCTCATCCCTTTCATCCATATGCATATCAATTTCATGATCAACCAAGTACTCTAAAGGATCAGTAGGAGGCACGGCAATAGAAGCTAGGGCAATAATTTCATCCTTACTAGGCAACTCTTTTCATGAGCTTGTCTACCAAACTTGGAGAAATTGAACTCGCGTGACACACCTTCAAAGCCAACAGTGACAGTTTGCTTCTCACAGTCAATATGAGCATTGACAGTATTGAGAAAAGGTCTACCAAATATGATGGGACAGAAGCTATCTTGGGTGGCAGCAAGAATGAGGAAATCAGTAGGATACTTCGTTTTACCACACAAGACTTCAATATCCCTAACAATTCCCATAGGGCAGATAGTATCTCTATTGGCAAGCTGAATAGTGACATCAATAGGTTCTATCTCGACAGGTGCAATCTCGTCTTTAATTTCATCGTATAAGGATTGAGGTATTGCACTAACACTAGCACCGACGTCACATAAACCATGATAACAATGATCTCCTATCTTAACAGAAACAACTGGCGTGCCAACAACAGGCCTATGTTTGTCTCTAGCGTGTGGTTTAGCAATTCTAGCAGCGTCTTCACAGAAGTGAATATCATGGCCATCAACATTGTCGGACAGGAGATCTTTGATAATAGCAATACTAGGTTCAACTCTAATTTTCTCAGGGGGTGTAGGTGTTCCAATGTAGCCCCTACGTATCACAGTTGAAGCTTTAGAATGATCCTTTATCCTAACAGGGAAAGGTGGTTTCTCAATGTAAGCACTGGGAACAATAGGATCATTATAGACAATGACTTTCTCTTCAACTGGATTGGGTTTAACTACATTGACTTCTAAGGGAGGATGATATTTCAACTACTTCTCTTTGGGGATATCAATATGAGCAGCAAATGATTCACACAATGAAGCTACTATCTCAGAGTCAAGTCCATATTTAGCGCTAAAATCACAAAAAGTATTTGTTTCAACAAAGGATTTAACGCAATCAAACTTGAAATTCATACCTGACTCCTTACCTTCATCAAGCTCCCAATCTTTAGAGTTGCGTTTAATTCTCTCGAATAAATACCATTTGAAGTCAATATCTCTCTTCATAAAAGAACCGGTACAAGAAGTGTCAAGCATGGTGCGATCATCATGAGAAAGCCGAGCATAGAAGTTATGAATGATAATTTCTCTTGAGAGCTCATGGTTGGGGCATGAATATAACATTGATTTAAGACTCCCCAAGCTTGAGCGATGCTTTCTCTGTCACGAGGCCAAAAATTATAAATATAATTCTGATCACGATGTACTAGATGCATAGGATAAAACTTTTGATGAAATTCCAATTTCAACCGATTGTAGTTCCATGATCCAGTATCATCACATAGCCTATACCATGTCAACGCCTCCCTCAACGATAAGGGAAAGACCTTCTTCTTGATCTCATCCTCGGGCAAACCTACAAGCTTAAATAAACCAAAAACTTCATCTACATAGATTAGATGCAAGGCTGGATGTGATGTTCCATCTCCTGTAAAAGGATTAGCCATCAGTTTCTCAAGCACACCTGAAGGAAATTCATAGCAAATATTTTCAGTAGGTGCGGCAGGTTGAGGAGCAACCCTTTGTGCTTCCGTTCGAGGTGAAGATACCCCGAACAAGCCCCTCAAAGGATTAGTTTCCATAGTGACAAGTGACAATAAATTTCAGCACACTATATAAATGTTTCCTTACCAAATTCCACTTACCAAAGGCGCTTGACTCCCCGGCAACGGCGCCAGAAAAGAGTCTTGATGACCCACAAGTATAGGGGATATATCTAGTCCTTTCAACAAGTAAGAGTGTTGAACCCAAAGAGGAGCAGAAGGATCTGACAAGTGGTTTTCAGCAAGGTAATATCTGCAAGCACTGAAATTATCGGTAACAAGTAGTTGTGTGGTGAGATGATTCGTAGCAAGCAGAAAGTAGAAAAAGTAACAAAGGTGCAGCAAAGTGGCCCAATCCCTTTTGTACCAAGGGACAAGCCTGGACAAAGTCTTATAGGAGGTAAAACGCTCCCGAGGACACATGGGAATTTCTGTCAAGCTAGTTTTCATCATGTTCATATGAATCACGTTCGTTACTTTGATAGTTTGATATGTGGGTTGACCGGTGCTTGGGTACTGCCCTTACTTGGACAAGCATCCCACTTATGATTAACCCCTCTTGCAAGCATCCGCAACTACGAAAGAAGAATTAAGACAAAGTCTAACCATAGCATTAAACTAGTGGATCCAAATCAGCCCCTTGCGAAGCAACGCATAAACTAGGGTTTAAGCTTCTGCCACTCTAGCAACCCATCATCTACTAACTACTTCCCAATGCCTTCCTCTAGGCCCAAATAATGGTGAAGTGTTATGTAGTCGACGTTCACATAACACCACTAGAGGAAAAACAACATACAACACATCAAAATATCGAACGAATACCAAATTCATACTTGCAAGTAATGAAGTCTACTTAAATATATTTACTAAAACCTTATTCACCTTGCTGCAGCTTATTTACTTTTATATTTATGTTATATATCTATCAATATTTCATCCTTGCAAGTAATGAGTTCAAGGGGCTTGACAACCCTCTTACCCGCGTTGGGTGCAAGTGTTTGGTTGGGTTTGCTTGATTCTCCTATTGGTTTGATAACTGTAAGTGCATCGAGTGCCCCTTAGTGATTTTGGTGGTTTGAAGACTTATAGGTTAAGAGACTAATATGGTTGTGAGTGTACACATGCTCTATAAGTCGCTGAGGAGTTTGAGTTATACGATGAATAACGACCCCTAAAAATGTATGTCTTCCGGTGAAGACTTTGGTTTTTCCTTGAAGACTTTGATCGCAAAGAAATTGTGATGAAATTGATATTCCTCATGAAGACATTGAAGATGAGGAATTCAGTGTGTCCTGAAGAAAACACTCTGAAGACTTTGAAGCCTGAATTTTTCTTTCTATTTCATTTTCTTTACGCTTGAGTCATAGGAACGCCGTACTTTTAAAGGGGGTCGAGGTAAAACTACGAAATGATTTTCCTCATGATGCTCAACCCAAGCCTAAATCTACCAGAGCCTCAAAGTGAGGATTATGAGAGACATGAGGACTTTCACAATTGAAAGTTCCGACCGTTGCCGCGCCACGCGCCACCTCACTCATCTTATCCATCCAATGATCCTATTATTTAAGGGCATTTATGTCAAATCATGTCAGGATGCTCCCATGCTATAAATAGCCGCCCCCACAACCGCTAGCTGGTTGGATGCTCCGAGAGAAACTGACACTTGTCATTTAGAGGAACCGAAATTCCTGAGAGTCATCGAGAGAAAATCATCAAGTGAGGAAATACCCCAAACACCAAACCCCAAACCAAAAACCAAGTGATTGAACATCACTAAAGAAGTTGTTCTTGTGTGGAACTGAAGCCTTTTACCTTTGAGGACTGTGCATCCTCCAGACGGTTAGGCGTCATGGTCTAGAGCTTCCAGCAGTCAATTTTGGATCACTGGATGATCGAGTTTGTGAGGGTTTGGAAGTCTGCCGTGAAGACTTACCACGAGTGTTGGACGAGGACTGTGTCTGCTCAACTCAAGGACTATGTGTCCTGGGACTGTGTGTCCTTTTGGTTTCAATACCAAGCCGCTTCGAACCAGACGTACAACTTTCATAGTAGTTGGAACTGGGTTATCAAAAACTGTCTTCATCGAGCTACGGGTTCTATTTCTTTAACTCTTTCATTTCCTCAAATTGTATGTTGAAGACTTTCATCTGTGTTGTTTGAATAATTTATGTGAAAACTTTCTCTGAACTTCCTCAACCTCAAATTCTTCACTTGAGATAATCTTCACCTGCATACTCTGTACTTGCGAACTTTGCAAACCGAATCTCATAAACTTCATCGAGTACTTTCCTGTAGTCGTTTTGCACTGCTAATCCTGCACTATTTCCGCTGCACTAATTTCATCATTGAGGACTTACCTCACAGGGAATTTCCACAGAGATGAAATTCTAAAAATCGCCTATTCACCCATGTAGTCGATATAACGCACTTTGAATTGGTATCAGAGTAAGGTACTCCCTTGTTCTATGTGATTTTGGTTTAACCACATGGAGTTTTAGTTATGTCGGCTTCATGTATGATCAAGGTTATAAAGGCACCGCAATTTTAGTTATGCTACTTGAAAGTTAGAGGCTCAATAGTAATGGGCAGTACGCCAAGACAAGTAGATCTGGGATAGGCTGTCCAAAGTCAATGAGGGAGTCTCAACACATCATGACTCTCGTGTTGATGTTGTTCGCAATCTCTTCAATCGCTTCAAGAGGCTCCACAATGAAAGATGGCAAGATACCTTTGATCGCCTCACTGGCATTTCAAATGAACTACAAGCATTGGGAGCTAGAGACATCACTGACCATGAAGTTGTGAAGAAATTGCTAAGATCTCTTGATCCATCGTTTGACACACTGGTTGTGATTATTCAAGAACGAAGAGACTACCAAATGCTTGATCCTACTGATATACTCGAGAGACTCAATACTCATGAATTCCAACAAGAAGAAAAGAGAGATCTGTATGGACCAAGCTACTCAAGACCTCGTGCGCTGAAGGGTAAGGCTATTTCCTCATCTGAAGAAGAAGACTTAGATTGCAGCATTGGCGACCGTGAAGAACTGGGACAGAAACTTGCTATGCTCGTGAGGAAATTCCAGAAGTTCACAAAGCGTGGCCAGTTCGGTAAATCTTCAAGAAGAGATGCGAGGAAATCATAATCTTCATGTGAGGATTACAAGAAAAGAACCTACCACAAATGCAAGAAATTTGGTCACTACATTGCTGACTGTCCTCGCTGGGTGAAGAAATCTAGGAAGAAGAAATACAAGGATGAAAGTTTTGATGACTTGAAGAAAAATAAGAAATATTCGAAGTCCTCATCCTCAAAGTCCTCATCGTACAAGAAGACCAGTTTCAGAAAGGCTCGATAACTCATTGGCAAGGAAATGGATTCTGACGAAGAATCTGAGGAATGTGATGAAGAGGAAGGTTCTGAAGAGGATTCAGAGTCTGGTGTGGCAAGTCTTGCACTGGCTACCACATTCGTCAACAAGTGAATCTTCAACCTTAGAAGAAAATGACAACGCTATCCACACTGATGAAAATGTTGATGACTTTGCTCCAACCTATTGCTTCATGGCAAAAGGTTCAAAGGTACCAAACCAAACTTCCTCCTCTGTTTCTAGTGATTGTGAACCTAATAATTATCAAAAACCCAGTTACTATAAACTTGCAGACATTGCCACTAAGCAACAAAGTGCCATTGAAAAGCTTCAAAAACTGCTAGACAAAAGTGATGATCCGTTGAATGATGAAATGAATCGTACTCAAGTCCTCACTGAAGATGTGAAAAGTCTTCAGTCTAGATTTGATAGTCTTCAAGATCATTATGGCACACTCTTGGCTGATCATAAAAAACTTTCCTATGAATTTCTTCAAAGGAAGCTCGATCTTGAGAAGTTAAGAATGTCTCATGATGATCTTCAAATAGAACATGACTCATTGTTTGCTCAACAGATCAGTACCGCTCAGGTTGAATTCATTCCACCATGTTTGAAATGCATCGAGCATGAAACTACTAATTCTTCACCAGAGTCATCAAATGCCACTATTACTACAAATTCTTCAACTGTCCGTGTGGTATCAAATTCTTCACTTGAAGAAACCACAAATGCTACTGATGAAAATGCAGGGTGGAAGGAATTGTATGTGACAGGCATATACAAAAGTCTCAAAGGGCATCAAACCCTTTGTGATGTGCTCAAAAAGCAGATTCTGAACAGGAACCCGAGGAAAGAAGAAATTGTCTTTGAAAAGAAAATGAATGCTAATGGATCATACTAGAAACCTGAGCAGTACCCCAAAACCTCATGGGTTCCTCCTAAAGGTCCTCCCGTCAATCCATCCACTCTAACAGGCTTTGCATGTTAATTATTCTATTCCCCAGATGAGTCATTTGACTCCATCTATAAAATGTTCAAAAATCAATCTGGTAAAGTATTTGCTCGATATGTTGGAACTAACTTCAGGAATGGACCACCCCTGAGGAAAATCTGGGTCCACGAAAGTTGCTTGGAAAATCTTTAGGTGAATGTCCTCATGACACCAACCGTGAAGAACTAGAAACCCAGATCAATTTCCTCAGGTGGACCAAAGTATTCACGAGGATCAAAATCCTCAAATGGTCAATACTATGATCATACTCGTGCTAATGCTTCTGATATGCAGGGAAATTACAGGGGACATGAATATGAGCGCTATTCCTCAAATCATTATGTTCATAAGTCCTCAAAGAATTTCTCTGCCTATTCGTTTGAGTACTCTAACCCCCCCTACTGTGAAAAGAAGTGCATTAGCTTCAATGCTCCCTTTCTTATATGGTGCTCGCAGGATGATGAACTCTTTGCCAACCCTTCAGATGTGGGTGGTGAAGAAATTAAACTAATCACTTCTGCAGGACATGTCTCCAGATGAAAGTTATCGTCTGAAGCATTTGCTGGAGACCTGAGGAAATTGCTTGTTTGGACGCAAGCTAAAATTGATGAAATGATAACATTTCACCCGTCCTCAAATTTACTATTTAGGATGCAATTCTTATCTGATGAAATTGATATCATATTCTTCAAGTCTGAACCATATGAGATGGTTGTTGGGGAACGTCGCATGGGAAACAAAAAATTTCCTACGCGCACGAAGACCTATCATGGTGATGTCCATCTACGAGAGGGGATGAGTGATCTACGTACCCTTGTAGATCGTACAGCAGAAGCGTTAGAGAACGCGGTTGATGTAGTGGAACTTCCTCACATCCCTCGATCCGCCCCGCGAACAATCCCGCGATCAGTCCCACGATCTAGTACCGAACGGACGACACCTCCGCGTTCAGCACACGTACAGCTCGACGATGATCTCGGCCTTCTTGATCCAGCAAGAGAGACGGAGAGGTAGAAGAGTTCTCCGGCAGCGTGACGGCGCTCCGGAGGTTGGTGATGACCTTGTCTCAGCAGGGCTCCGCCCGAGCTCCGCAGAAACGCGATCTAGAGGAAAAACCGTGGAGGTATGTGGTCGGGCTGCCGTGGAAAAGTCGTCTCAAATCAGCCCTAAAACCTCCGTATATATAGGTGGGAGGGAGGGGGCCTTGCCTTGGGGTCCAAGGACCCTCAAGGGGGTCGGCCGAGCCAAGGAGGAGGACTCTCCCCCCCCAAACCGAGTTGGACTAGGTTTGGTGGGAGGGAATCCCCCTTCCTTCCCACCTCCTCCTTTTTTTTATTTCTCTCTTGATTTTCTTCTCCTTGGCGCATAGGGCACTTGTGGGTTGTCCCACCAGTCCACTAAGGGCTGGTGTGTCTCCCCCAAGGCCTATGGGCTTCCCCGGGGTGGGTTGCCCCCCCGGTGAACTCCCGGAACCCATTCGTCATTCCCGGTACATTCCCGGTAACTCCGAAAACCTTCCGGTAATCAAATGAGGTCATCCTATATATCAATCTTCGTTTCCGGACCATTCCAGAAACCCTCGTGACGTCCGTGATCTCATCCGGGACTCCGAACAACATTCGGTAACCAACTATATAACTCAAAAACGCATAAAACAACGTCGAACCTTAAGTGTGGAGACCCTGCGGGTTCGAGAACTAGGTAGACATGACCCGAGAGACTCCTCGGTCAATATCCAATAGCGGGACCTGGATGCCCATATTGGATCCTACATATTCTACGAAGATCTTATCGTTTGAACCTCAGTGCCAAGGATTCGTATAATCCCGTATGTCATTCCCTTTGTCCTTCGGTATGTTACTTGCCCGAGATTCGATCGTCAGTATCCGCATACCTATTTCAATCTCGTTTATCGGCAAGTCTCTTTACTCGTTCCGTAATACAAGATCCCGCAACTTACACTAAGTTACATTGCTTGCAAGGCTTGTGTGTGATGTTGTATTACCGAGTGGGCCCCGAGATACCTCTCCGTCACACGGAGTGACAAATCCCAGTCTTGATCCATACTAACTCAACTAACACCTTCAGAGATACCTATAGAGCATCTTTATAGTCACCCAGTTACGTTGCGACGTTTGATACACACAAAGCATTCTTCCGGTGTCAGTGAGTTATATGATCTCATGGTCATAGGAATAAATACTTGACACGCAGAAAACAGTAGCAACAAAATGACACGATCAACATGCTACGTCTATTAGTTTGGGTCTAGTCCATCACGTGATTCTCCCAATGACGTGATCCAATTATCAAGAAACAACACCTTGTTCATAATCAGAAGACACTGACTATCATCGATCAACTGGCTAGCCAACTAGAGGCTTGCTAGGGACTGTGTTTTGTCTATGTATCCACACATGTAAAAGAGTCTTCATTCAGTACAATTATAGCATGGATAATAAACTATTATCTTGATACAGGAATTATAATAATAACTACATTTATTATTGCCTCTAGGGCATAATTCCAACAGTCTCCCACTTGCACTAGAGTCAATAATCTAGCCCTCACATCACCATGTGAATTACATTTTAATAAATCTAACACCCATACAGTTCTGGTGTCGATCATGTTTTGGCCGTGGAAGAGGTTTAGTTAGCGGGTCTGCTACATTCAGATCCGTGTGCACTTTGCATATATTTACGTCCTCCTCCTCGACGTAGTCGCGGATGAGGTTGAAGCGTCGTTTGATGTGTCTGGCCTTCTTGTGAAACCGTGGTTCCTTTGCTAAGGCAATGGCACCAGTGTTGTCACAGAACAAGGTTATTGGATTCAGTGCGCTTGGCACCACTCCAAGATCCGTCATGAACTGCTTGATCCAGACACCTTCCTTAGCCGCCTCCGAGGCAGCCATGTACTCTGCTTCACATGTAGAATCTGCTACGACGCTTTGCTTGGAACTGCACTAGCTTACTGCACCCCCATTAAGAATAAATACATATCCGGTTTGCGACTTAGAGTCGTCTGGATCTGTGTCAAAGCTTGCATCGACGTAACCTTTTACGGCGAGCTCTTCGTCACCTCCATACACGAGAAACATCTCCTTAGTCCTTTTGAGGTACTTTAGGATATTCTTGACCGCTGTCCAGTGACCCACTCCTGGATTACTCTGGAATCTGCCTGCCATATTTATGGCCAGGCTAACATCCGGTCTAGTGCACAGCATCGCATACATGATAGAACCTATGGCTGAAGCATAGGGGACGGAGCGCATATGCTCTCTATCTTCATCAGTTGCTGGGCACTGAGTCTTACTCAATCTTGTACCTTGTAAAACTGGCAAGAACCCTTTCTTGGACTGTTCCATTTTGAACCTCTTCAAAACTTTATCAAGGTATGTGCTTTGTGAAAGTCCTATCAGGCGTTTTGATCTATCCCTATAGATCTTAATGCCTAGAATGTAAGCAGCTTCTCCTAGGTCCTTCATAGAGAAACTTTTATTCAAGTAACCTTTTATGCTCTCCAAAAACTCTACGTTGTTTCCAATCAGTAATATGTCATCCACATATAATATTAGAAACGCCACAGAGCTCCCACTCACTTTCTTGTAAATACAAGATTCTTCAACCACTTGTATAAACCCAAATGCTTTGATCACCTCATCAAAGCGTTTGTTCCAACTCCGAGATGCTTGCACCAGTCCATAAATGGATCGCCGGAGCTTGCACACCTTGTTAGCATTCTTAGGATCGACAAAACCTTCGGGTTGCATCATATACAACTCTTCCTTAAGGAAACCGTTAAGGAACGTCGTTTTGACATCCATCTGCCAGATTTCATAATCGAAAAATGCAGCTATTGCTAACATGATTCTGACGGACTTAAGCATCGCTACGGGTGAGAAAGTCTCATCGTAGTCAACTCCTGGAACTTGTGAAAAACCCTTTGCCACAAGTCGAGCTTTATAAACGGTCACATTACCGTCAGCGTCCGTCTTCTTCTTAAAGATCCATTTGTTCTGAATAGCCTTGCGGCCCTCAGGTAGTATCTCCAAAGTCCACACTTCGTTCTCATACATGGATCCTATCTCGGACTTCATGGCTTCTAGCCATTTGTTGGAATCTGGGCCCACCATTGCTTCTTCATAATTTGCAGGTTCATTGTTGTCTAACAACATGATTGATAAGACGGGATTACCGTACCACTCTGGAGCAGCGCGTGATCTCGTCGACCTGCGTGGTTCAACAGAAACTTGAACTGGAGTTTCATGATCATCATCATTAACTTCCTCCTCAACCGGCGTCGCAACAACAGAGGTTTCCCCTTGCCCTGCGCCACCATCCAGAGGGATGAGAGGTTCGACAACCTCGTCAAGTTCTATCTTCCTCCCACTCAATTCTCTCGAGAGAAACTCCTTCTCGAGAAAAGCTCCGTTTTTAGCAACAAACACTTTGCCCTCGGATTTGAGATAGAAGGTGTACCCAACTGTCTCTTTTGGGTAACCTATGAAGACGCACTTTTCCGCTTTGGGTTCCAGCTTTTCAGGCTGAAGCTTTTTGACATAAGCATCACATCCCCAAACTTTAAGAAACGACAACTTTGGTCTTTTGCCATACCACAGTTCGTATGGTGTCGTCTCAACGGATTTTGATGGTGCCCTATTTAAAGTGAATGCAACTGTTCCTAATGCATAACCCCAAAACGATAACGGCAAATCAGTAAGAGACATCATAGATCGCACCATCTCTAATAGAGTACGATTACGACGTTCGGACACACCATTACGCTGTGGTGTTCCAGGCGGTGTTAACTGTGAAACAATTCCACACTGTCTCAAGTGAGCACCAAACTCGAAACTCAGATATTCACCCCCACGATCAGACCGTAGGAACTTGATCTTCTTGTTACGATGATTTTCCACTTCACTCTGAAATTGCTTGAACTTTTCAAATTTTTCAGACTTGTGCTTCATCAAGTAGACATAACCATATCTACTTAAATCGTCAGTGAAGGTGAGAAAATAACGATATCCGCCGCGTGCCTCCACGCTCATCGGACCACACACCTCGGTATGTATGATTTCCAACAAGTCACTTGCACGCTCCATTGTTCCTGAGAACGGAGTCTTAGTCATCTTGCCCATGAGGCATGGTTCGCACGTGTCAAGTGAATCAAAGTCAAGTGACTCCAAAAGTCCATCAGCATGGAGTTTCTTCATGCGCTTTACACCAATATGACCCAAGCGGCAGTGCCACAAAAATATGGTGCTATCATTGTTTACGCTAACTCTTTTGGTCTCAATGTTATGTATATGCGTATCGCTATCAAGATTCAATATGAACAATCCTCTCACATTCGGTGCATGACCATAAAAGATGTTACTCATAGAAATAGAACAACCATTATTCTCTGACTTAAAAGAGTAACCGTCTCGCATTAAACAAGATCCAGATATAATGTTCATGCTCAACGCAGGCACTAAATAACAATGATTTAAGTTCATCACTAATCCCGATGGTAGCTGCAGTGACACTGTGCCGACGGCGATTGCATCAACCTTGGAACCATTTCCTACGCACATCGTCACTTCATCTTTCGCCAGCCTTCGTCTATTCCGCAGTTCCTGTTTCGAGTTGCAAATATGAGCAACAGAACCGGTATCGAATACCGAGGCACTACTACGAGAGCCGGTTAAGTACACATCAATAACATGTATATCAAATATACCTGATTTTTCTTTGCCCGCCTTCTTATCTGCCAGATACTTGGGGCAATTGCGCTTCCAGTGACCCATACCCTTGCAATAGTAGCACTCCGTTTCAGGCTTAGGTCCAGCCTTGGGTTTCTTCGGCGGATTGGCAACAGGCTTGCCGCTCTTCTTCGAATTGCCCTTCTTGCCTTTGCCATTTCTCTTGAAACTAGTGGTCTTATTCACCATCAACACTTGATGCTCTTTACGGAGTTCAGACTCTGCGACTTTCAGCATCGCAAACAACTCGCCGGGAGACTTGTTCATCCCTTGCATGTTGTAGTTCAACACAAAGCCTTTGTAGCTTGGCGGCAGTGATTGAAGGATTCTATCAGTGATAGCTTCTTGCGGGAGTTCAATCCCTAGCTCAGCTAGACGGTTTGAGTACCCAGACATTTTGAGCACATGTTCACTAACAGATGAGTTTTCCTCCATCTTGCAAGCATAGAATTTATCGGAGGTCTCATACCTCTCGATCCGGGCGTTCTTCTGAAAGATAAACTCCAACTACTGGAACATCTCAAATGCTCCATGACGCTCAAAGCGACGTTGAAGTCCCGGTTCTAAGCCATACAAGACTGCACATTGAACTATTGAGTGGTCCTCCTTACGTGCTAACCAAGCGTTCTTAACATCCTGATCAGCCGTAGCGGGTGGTTCATCTCCTAGCGCAGCATTAAGGACATAATCCTTCTTCCCAGCTTGTAAGATTAGCTTAAGATTACGAGCCCAGTCTACAAAGTTGCTTCCATCATCTTTCAACTTAGCTTTCTCTAGGAACGTATTAAAATTCAGGATGACTGTCGCGTGAGCCATGATCTACAACACAAATATATTCAAAGTGGACTTAGACTATGTTCAAGATAATTAGAGTTCAACTTAATAAAATTATATGCTAAACTCCCACTCAAAAAGTACATCTCTCTAGTCATTTGAGTGGTTCATGATCCACTTACACTATCCCAAGTCCGATCATCACGTGAGTTGAGTATAGTTTCAGTGGTAAGCATCCCTATGCTAATCATATCAACTATATGATTCATGATCGACCTTTCGGTCTCATGTGTTCCGAGGCCATGTCTGCACATGCTAGGCTCGTCAAGTTTAACCCGAGTGTTCCGCGTGCGCAACTGTTTTGCACCCGTTGTATGTGAACGTTGAGTCTATCACACCCGATCATCACGTGGTGTCTCGAAACGACGAACTGTAGCAACGGTGCACAGTCGGGGAGAACACAATTTCGTCTTGAAATTTTAGTGAGAGATCACCTCATAATGCTACCGTCGTTCTAAGCAAAATAAGGTGCATAAAAGGATTAACATCACATGCAATTCATAAGTGACATGATATGGCCATCATCACGTGCTTCTTGATCTCCATCACCAAAGCACCGGCACGATCTTCTTGTCACCGGCGCCACACCATGATCATCCATCAACGTGTTGCCATCGGGGTTGTCGTGCTACTTATGCTATTACTACTAAAGCTACATCCTAGCAAAATAGTAAACGCATCTGCAAGCACAAACGTTAGTATAAAGACAACCCTATGGCTCCTGCCGGTTGCCGTACCATCAACGTGCAAGTCGATATTTCTATTACAACATGATCATCTCATACATCCAATATATCACATCACATCGTTGGCCATATCACATCACAAGCATACCCTGCAAAAACAAGTTAGACGTCCTCTAATTTTGTTGTTGCATGTTTTACGTGGTGACCATGGGTATCTAGTAGGATCGCATCTTACTTACGCAAACACCACAACGGAGATATATGAGTTGCTATTTAACCTCATCCAAGGACCTCCTCGGTCAAATCCGATTCAACTAAAGTTGGAGAAACCGACACTTGCCAGTCATCTTTGAGCAAAGGGGGTTACTCGTAACGATGAAACCAGTCTCTCGTATGCGTACGAGTAATGTCGGTCCAAGCCGCTTCAATCCAACAATACCGCGGAATCAAGAAAAGACTAAGGAGGGCAGCAAAACACACATCACCGCCCACAAAAACTTTTGTGTTCTACTCGAGAAGACATCTACGCATGAACCTAGCTCATGATGCCACTGTTGGGGAACGTCGCATGGGAAACAAAATTTTTCCTACGCGCACGAAGACCTATCAAGGTGATGTCCATCTACGAGAGGGGATGAGTGATCTACGTACCCTTGTAGATCGTACAGAAGAAGCGTTAGAGAACGCGGTTGATGTAGTGGAACGTCCTCACGTCCCTCGATCCGCCCCGCGAACAATCCCGCGATCAGTCCCACTATCTAGTACCGAACGGACGGCACCTCCTCGTTCAGCACACGTACAGCTCGACGATGATCTCGGCCTTCTTGATCCAGCAAGAGAGACTGAGAGGTAGAAGAGTTCTCCGGCAGCGTGACGGCGCTCCAGAGGTTGGTGATGACCTTGTCTCAGCAGGGCTCCGCCCGAGCTCCGCAGAAACGCGATCTAGAGGAAAAACCGTGGAGGTATGTGGTCGGGCTGCCGTGGAAAAGTCGTCTCAAATCAGCCCTAAAACCTCCGTATATATAGGTGGGAGGGAGGGGGCCTTGACTTGGGGTCCAATGACCCTCAAGGGGGTCGGCCGAGCCAAGGAGGAGGACTCTGCCCCCCCAAACCGAGTTGGACTAGGTTTGGTGGGAGGGAGTCCCCCTTCCTTCCCACCTCCTCCTTTTTTATTCTTTCTCTCTTGATTTTATTCTCCTTGGCACACAGGGCACTTGTGGGCTGTCCCACCAGCCCACTAAGGGCTGGTGTGTCTCCCCCAAGGCCTATGGGCTTCCCCGGGGTGGGTTGCCCCCCCGGTGAACTCCCGGAACCCATTCATCATTCCCGGTACATTCCCGGTAAGTCCAAAAACCTTCTGGTAATCAAATGAGGTCATCCTATATATCAATCTTCGTTTCCGGACCATTCCGGAAACCCTCGTGACGTCCGTGATCTCATCCGGGACTCCGAACAACATTTGGTAACCAACTATATAACTCAAAAACGCATAAAACAACGTCGAACCTTAAGTGTGCAGACCCTGCGGGTTCGAGAACTATGTAGACATGACCCGAGAGACTCCTCGGTCAATATCCAATAGCGGGACCTGGATGCCCATATTGGATCCTACATATTCTACGAAGATCTTATCATTTGAACCTCAGTGCCAAGGATTCGTATAATCCCGTATGTCATTCCCTTTGTCCTTCGGTATGTTACTTGCCTGAGATTCGATCGTCAGTATCCACATACCTATTTCAATCTCGTTTATCGGCAAGTCTCTTTACTCGTTCTGTAATACAAGATCCCGCAACTTACACTAAGTTACATTGCTTGCAAGGCTTGTGTGTGATGTTGTATTACCGAGTGGGCCCCGAGATACCTCTCCGTCACACGGAGTGACAAATCCCAGTCTTGATCCATACTAACTCAACTAACACCTTCAGAGATACCTGTAGAGCATCTTTATAGTCATCCAGTTACGTTGCGACATTTGATACACACAAAGCATTCCTCCGGTGTCAGTGAGTTATATGATCTCATGGTCATAGGAATAAATACTTGACACGCAGAAAACAGTAGCAACAAAATGACACGATCAACATGCTACGTCTATTAGTTTGGGTCTAGTCCATCACGTGATTCTCCCAATGACGTGATCCAATTATCAAGCAACAACACCTTGTTCATAATCAGAAGACACTGACTATCATCGATCAACTGGCTAGCCAACTAGAGGCTTGCTAGGGACGGTGTTTTGTCTATGTATCCACACATGTAAAAGAGTCTTCATTCAGTACAATTATAGCATGGATAATAAACTATTATCTTGATACAGGAATTATAATAATAACTACATTTATTATTGCCTCTAGGGCATAATTCCAACAATAGTAAGCTGTACTAATTCATCTGCAGGACGACAAACCCAAGAATACAGAGTGGGTTCTTGATAGTGGTTGCACAAACCACATGGCTGGTGATAAAAGCTTGTTGAGGAATATGCCACTGACTCCATCACCACTGAAGGAAATCACTAATGCTGATAAAGGTAAAAGCAAGGTATTGGGACTTGGCAAAGTGGTTATCTCCAAGGACATGCACATGGACAAAGTCATGCTTGTCGAATCCCTTGGGTTTAACGTCATGTCAATCTCAATGCTTTGTGATCTTAATATGGTTGTAACCTTTGGAAAATACAGATGCGTAATCATCATGGAATCTGACAAATGCGAAGTCTTCAAAAGCTTTAGGAGAGGAGATTTGTACATTGTTGATTTTTCCATAGGTCCTCAACCAGCCACATGCTTACTAGCAAAAACCTCAGAAGGCTGGCTATGGCATCGACGTCTGGGTCATGCAGGCATGAGGAATTTGCACACGCTGGCGAAGAAGAATCATGTCATTGGCATCGAATCCGTCAAATTCCTCAAGGACCATTTCTGCGGTGCTTGTGATTTTGGAAAAATAACCAGATCCAAACACCCTTCGAAGACTATCATGACTACTACTCGTCCGTTTGAATTGCTTTACATGGATCTATTTGGACCTACTCATTATGCTACCCTAACCAATGCAGCATCTTTATAAGGCTTTGTCATCGTTGATGACTATTCTCGCTATACTTGGGTACACATCATTCTATATAAAACTGAAGTGCAGGAAGTCTTCAAACGATTTTCCTCAAGGGCCTCGACGAACTTCAGCGTCAAGATCAAACACATCAGGAGTGATAATGGGACATAATTCAAAAACACTGGTCTTGATGATTATCTTGATGAACTTTGTATTAATCATGAATTATCTGCTCCTTATACTCCTTAGTAGAATGGTGTCGTTGAACGCATGGACATGACTCTGGTTGAAATGGCACGGACTATGCTTGAAGAATATCAGACTCCTCGTCGTTTCTGGCCTGAAGCAATCAACACTGCTTGCCACATCATCAATAGGGTATATCTTCACAGATTCCTCAAGAAAACCTCATATGAACTCCTTACTGACAAGAAACCCAATGTAAGTTATTTCAAAGACTTTTGTGCAAAATGTTGGATTAAAGATCCTCACCATAGCTCAAAGTTTGCACCTAAAGCACATGAGGGTTTTATGCTTGGTTACGGAAAGGACTCGCACACCTACACAGTCTTCAACACCTATCACAACAAGGTTGTTGAAACCGTAGATGTGCGGCTCGATGAAACTAATGGCTCGCAAAGAGAGAAACTGCCTCGTGTGCTAGATAAATTACCTCCTGAGGAAGTCATCAAGCTCAAGGCAACTGAAGATATTATTCATATTGAGGAACAACCAATTGTTGAAGAAGTCATCCCGAACACTGAGGAAATTCAAACTGGTGCACCTGAGGAAAAAGCTACAGATCAAATTCCTCAACCCAACCAAAGTTATTAACCAACTTATCCGAGGATTGCAAATGAAGTAGAACTTGACAAATTTCTCGATGACATCAATGCGCCAGGTCCTTTCACTCGCTGAAAAGCTTCACATTTAGTTAACTTTTGTGGGCATTCCTCGTTTGTGTCTATCACAGAACCCTCAAAAGTTGATGAAGCGTTCATGGAACCTGAGTGGATTCAAGCCATGCAAGATGAACTTCTTCAGTTCAAGCTAAATGGCGTGTGGGAACTCGTCAAACGACCAAATCCTCGCAAGCACAATATCATCGGCATCAAGTGGATCTGCCGAAACAAGCAAGATGAGGATGGTCGGGTAGTAACGAATAAGGCACGGCTTGTAGCCCAAGGCTACACACAGGTTGAAGGTGTAAGTGCATCTAGTGCCCCTTAGCGATTTTGGTGGTTTGAAGACCTATAGGTTAAGTATCTAATGTGTTTGTGAGTGTACACATGATCTATAAGTCATTGAGGAGTTTGAGATATGTGAAGAATATCGACCCCTAAAAATATATGTCTTCAGTTGAAGAAATTGGTCTGAAGCTGAAGAAATGAATCGCGAGGAATCTGCGATGAAATTGATATTCCTCATGAAGATACTGATATCGAGGAATCCGGTGTGTCCTGAAGAAAATCACTCTGAAGAATTTGAAGCATGAAGATTTACACTTTCTGTTTTATTTTCTTCGCATTTGAGTAATAGGAACACCGTACTGTTAAAGGGGGTCGAAGTTACACTTTGGTGAATTTACTCACGATGCTCAACCCAAGGCTAATCCTACCAAAAGCCTCAAGTGAGGAATACGAGTGACATGAGGACTCTCACAGTTGAGGGTTCCGACCGTTTTGATAGCCACGCCAAGTCATTGGTCTTATCCATTCCAACGGTCATATTGTTTAAGGACATTAGTGTCAAATCATGTCGGGATGCTCCCAGGCTATAAATAGCCACCCCCCACAACCATTAGCTGGTTGGCTGCTCCGTTAGAAACTGACACTTGTCATAAGAGCAACCCAATTCCTGAGAGTCTCCGAGAGTAATTCATCAGTGAGGAAATATCCCATACACCGAAACCACAAACCAAACCTAGTGATTGAGCATCACTGAAGAAGTTGTTCCTGTGTGGGAGTGAAGCCTTTTACCTTTGAGGACTATGCATCCTCGAGACGGTTAGGCGTCAATTGTGGATCGCCGGGTGACCAAGTTTGTGAGGGTTTGGAAGTCTGCCCTGAAGACTTACCATGATTGTTGGGCGAGGACCGTGTGTCCTTAGCTCAAGGAGAATACGGTAGGGACTGTGTGTCCCGGGACTGTGTGTCCTTTGGTTTCAATACCAAGCCGCTCCAAACTAGATGTACGACTGTCACAACAGTTGGAACTGGGTCATCAACGACTGTCTTCACTGAGAAACGGGTTCTAATTCCTCAACTCCTTACTTTCCTCGTATTATGTGTTGATGACTTTCACTGCGACTGTTTGAAGAATTTGCTGAAGACTTTCTCTGAATTGCCTCAACCCCAAATTCTTCACGTCAGTTAATCCTCATCTGTATTTTGCGTGCCTGCTCACAGTGCAATCTGTTTTCACATTCTTCAGTCTGAAAAACTGCTGTTGTGAAACTTTGCACTTCTGATCCTTTACTGTTTCCGTTGTAAGTTAGTCATCAGTGAGGAATTTCCTCAAAAGGAATTTCAGCAGTGATGAAATTCTAAAAATCTCCTATTCACCCCCCTCTAGTCGATATAACGCACTTTCAATTGGTATCAGAGCAAGGTACTTCCTTGTTCTGTGTGATTTTGGTTTAACCACCTGGAGTTTTAGTTATGTCGACTGCAGGCATGTTTAAGGTGACTGCAGCATGTCCTACCTTCGAAGGAAAGAACTTTCCCTTCTGGAAGAACAAAATGCAAATGCATCTACAAGCTATTGATAATGGTCTCTGGTATATTGTGGAACATGGCGTCCCCATCATCTCTGCTAGTGTCTGTGCTGCTGATGTGAAGAAATTCAAGCAACTTGATTCTCAAGCGAAGAATATCCTCTGTGGCCATCTAAGTCCAGGCCAGTTTGGAAGAGTAAGTGCTTTGGGCTCTGCAACACTGATCTGGGAGAGACCGTGCAATGTAAATGAAGGAGTATCAACCCAGCGTGACTCTCGTGTTGATATTATTCGCAATCTCTTCAATCGCTTCAAGAGACATGACAATGAAAGCTGCCAAGACACCTTTGATCGCCTCACTGACATATCAAATGAACTGCAAGCACTGGGAGCTCGACACATCACTGATCATGAAGTTGTGAAGAAACTGTTGAGATCTTTGGATTATTCATTTGATACTTTAGTTCTGATGATTCAAGAAAGACCAGACTACAAGATGCTTGATCCAGCTGATATACTTGAAAGGCTAAATACTCAAGAATTCCAGCTAGAAGAAAAGAAAGATCTATATGGACCAAGCTATTGCACACCACGTGCACTGAAGGCTAGAGCAATTTCCTCATCTGAAGAAGAAGACACAGATGACAACATTGGTGACCTTGAAGAATTTGGACAGGAGCTTGCAATGCTCGTGAGGAAATTCCGGAGATTTACACGACGTGGCCAGTTCGGTAAATCTTCAAGAAGAGACATGAGGAAATTAGAATCTTCATCTGAGGACTACAAGAAACCAACCTGCCACAAGTGCAAGAAATTAGGTCATTACATTGCTGATTGTCCCCGTTGTCTGGTTTCTGAAGTCGGTAAAGTCCAATCAGTAGAGTGCCAGTTAAGTTTCTCAAGTAAGGATCTTTGATTCCTCCAATTCGGCGGAAAGGAATCAAAGAAGAAGAAATACAAGGATGACAGTTCTGATGACTCGAAGAAGAAGAAATCTTCAAAATCCTCATCTTCAAAGCCCTCATAACACAAGAAGACTAGTTTCAGAAAGGCTAGGGCACTTATTGGCAAGGAAATGGACTCCAAGGTAGAATCAGAGGAATGTGATGAATAAGAGGGTTCTGATGAAGACTCAGAATCCGGAAAGGCTAGTTTTGCACTGGCAACCACTTTCGTCAGCAAGTCAATCTTCAATCTTGAAGAAAATGATTGCACCATCCATACTAATGACTATGCTGATGACTTCGCTCCAACCTATTGCTTCATTGCAAAAGGTTCAAAGGTACCAAATAATGCCTCCTCCTCTGATTCAAGTGATTGTGAACCTGATGATTATAAGAAACCCAGTTACAGTAAACTTGCTATCATTGCCACTAAACAACAAACTGCTCTGGAAAAGCTTCAGAAACTTCTAGATAAAAGTGATGATCTGTTGAATGATGAAATGAACCTTACCCAAATCCTCACTGAAGATGTGAAAAGTCTTCAGTCTAGATTTGATAATCTTCAGGATCGTTATGATACACTCCTCACTGATCATGAGAAGCTTTCCTATGAATTTCTTCAAAGGAAGCTTGATCTTCAGAAGCTGAGGATGTCTCATGATGATCTTCGTATGGAAAATGATTCATTACTAGCTAACCAGATCAGCGCTGGTCAAGTTGAATTCATTCCTCCATGTCTTAAATGCATTGAACGTGAAACTGCTAATTCCTCACCAGAATCATCAAATGCTACTATTGCTACAAATTCTTCAACTGCACCTGTTGTGTCTATTTCCTCACTTGAGGAAAACACAAATGTTACTGATGAAAATGCAGGGTTGAAGGAATTTTACGTGACATGCATATACAAAAGCCTCAAAGGACATCAAACCCTTTGTGATGTGCTCAAAAAGCAGATCTTGAACAAGAACCCGAGGAAAGAAGGAATTGCCTTTGAGAGGAAATTAAATGCTGATGGATCTTATTGGAAACCTGAGCTGTATCCCAAAACCTCATGGGTTGCTGCTACTAGGCCTCCTTTTGATCCATCTAATCTAACTGGCTTTTCATGTGAATTATCCTATTCCTCAGATGAGTCATTTGACTCCAACTATAAACTGTTCAAAAATCAATCTGGTGAAGTATTTACTCGATATGTTGGAACTATCTGCAGGAATGGCCCTCCCCTGAGGAAAATCTGGGTTCCCAAAAGCTGTCTTGAAAATCTTCAGGTGAATGCCCTCATGACACCACCACTGAAGAATCTGAACCCCAGATCAAATTCCTCAGGAGGACCAAAGTCTTCAAGAGGATCAAAGTCCTCAACTGGTCAAAACTATGCGCGTACCCGTGCTAATTCGTCTAACATGCAGGATGATGAATGCTTTACCACCCCTTCAGATGTGGGTGGTGAAGAAATCGAACTAATCACTTCTGCAGGTCAGGTCTCCAGATGAAAATCATCATCTGAAGAATTTGCTGGAGACCTGAGAAAATGCTTGATAGGACGCAAGCTAATGATTGATGAAATAGAAATATTTCACACGTCCTTACATTTCTGTTATGATGAAATTACTGATCTGATGAAATTAGTATCATATTCTTCAAATCTGAAGCATATGAGATGGTAAGTTGTACTAATTCATCTGCAGGATGACAAACCCAAGAATACTGAGTGGGTTCTTGATAGTGGTTGCACACATCACATGACTGGTGATAAAAGCTTACTAATGAATATGCCACTAACTCCATCACCTCTGAAGCAAATCACATTTGCTGACAAAGGTAAAAGCAAGGTATTGGGACTTGGCAAAGTCGCTATTTCCAAGGATAGGCATATGGACAAAGTGATGCTTGTTGAATCCCTTAGTTTTAACCTCATGTCAGTCTCGATGCTTTGTGATCTTGATATGATTGTTATCTTTGGTAGATATAGATGTGTAGTCACTATGGAATCTGACTGATCCAAAGTCTTCGAAGGTGTAAGAAGAGAGGATTTGTACATTGTTGATTTCTCTACAGGTCCTCAACCAGCCACTTGCTTACTAGCAAAATCCTCAGAAGGATGGTTGTGGCACTGAAGACTAGGTCATGCAGGCATGAGGAATCTGCACACGCTCGTGAAGAAGAAGCATGTCATCGGCATCGAATCAGTCAAATTCCTCAAGGATCATCTCTGCGGTGCTTGTGAATCTGGGAAAATGACCAGATCCAAGCATCCCTCGAGGACTATCATGACCACTACACGTCCATTCGAATTGCTTCATATGGATCTATTTGGACCTACTCACTATGCCACACTAACCAATGCAGCATCTTTATATGGCTTCGTCATAGTTGATGATTATTCCAGATATACTTGGGTGCATATCATAGTGTATAAAACTGAAGTGCAGGAAATCTTCAAACGATTTTCTTCAAGGGCCTCGACGAACTTTGGCATCAAAATCAAACATATCAGGAGTGATAATGGAACCGTGTTCAAAAACACTGGTCTTGATGATTATCTTGATGAACTTGGTATTACTCACGAATTATCTGCTCCTTATACTCCTCAGCAGAATGGTGTCGTCGAAAGGAAGAACAGGACTCTGGTTGAAATGGCAAGAACTATGCTTGAAGAATATCAGACTCCTCGTCGCTTTTGTCCTGAAGCAATCAACACTGCATGCCATATCATCAACACGGTATATCTTCACAAATTCCTCAAGAAAACCTCATATGAACTCCTCACTGACAAGAAACCCAATGTAAGTTATTTCAAAGTCTTCGGTGCAAAATGCTGGATTAGAGATCCTCACCATAGCTCAAAATTTGCACCTAAGGCACATGAAGGTTTTATGCTCGGTTATGGAAACGACTCGCACACTTACAGAGTCTTCAACAACCATCACAACAAAGTTGTTGAGACTGTAGATGTGCGGTTCGATGAAACTAATGGCTCGCAAAGAGAGCAATTGCCTTCTGATCCAGATAAGTTGTCTCCTGAGGAAGCAATAAAGCTCAAACCTACTGAAGACATTGTCCCCACTGAGGAAATTGGTGAAGAAACGATCCCCATCACTTATGAAAATCAATAAGATGCTCCTGAGGAAATTGCACCAGAACCACTTCCTCAGCCCAGAGGAAATCCTCAACCAGCTCATCCGAGGATTGCAAATGAAGTAGAACTTGACAAAATCCTCAACGACATCAACGCGCCAGGCCCTCTCACTCGCTCAAAAGCTTCACACTTAGTTAACTTTTGTGGGCATTTTTCCTTTGTATCCATCACAGAACCCTCAAAAGTTGCTGAGGCTTTTCTGGAACCGGAGTGGATCCAAGCTATGCGAGACGAACTTCTTCAATTCAAGCTGAATGACGTATGGGAGATCGTCAAACGACCAGATCCTCTCAAGCACAACATCATCGGCACCAAGTGGATTTTCCGAAACAAGCTTGATGAGGACGGTCAAGTGGTGAGGAACAAGGCAGGACTTGAAGCCCAAGGCTACACCCAGGTTGAAGGGATAGATTTCGATGAAACTTTTGCACCTGTTGCTAGACTTGAAGCTATTCGAATACTACTTGCTTATGCTAATCATCATAACATCATCTTATATCAAATGGATGTGAAAAGTGCATTCCTCAATGGTAAGCTTCAGGAAGAAGTATATGTTGCTCAGCCCCCAGGTTTTGAGGATCCAAAGAATCCAGACAAAGTCTTCAGACTCAAAAAGGCTCTTTATGGTCTCAAGCAAGCCCCTCGGGCATGGTATGATACATTGAAGGAATTCCTCATGAAGAAAGGCTTCAAACCTGGTTCACTCGATCCAACTCTTTTCACTAAATCCTATGATAATGAGCTATTTGTGTGTCAAATATATGTCGATGATATCATATTTGGCTGTACTGACAAACGATATAGTGATGAATTTGCTTACATGATGAGTGAACAATATCAGATGTCCATGATGGGGGAGCTGAAATTCTTCTTAGGTCTTCAAATTCGTCAACAAAGCAATGGAATCTTCATATTACAGGAGAAATACCTCAAGGATGTTCTGAGGAAATTCAACATGCATGAATGCAAAGTTGCCAAGACTCCAATGCCTACCAACGGCCACCTCGGCACTGATGAAAATGGTAAAGATTTCGATCAACAGGTATATCGTTCTATGATTGGCTCTTTATTGTATCTATGTGCATCTAGGCCAGATATAATGTTTAGTGTTTGCATGTGTGCACGTTTTCAAGCAAAACCGAAGGAATCACACCATAAGGCTGTGAAACATATTCTTCGATACTTAGCTCACACACCAACACTAGGATTATGGTATCCCAAGGGCTCCAATCTTCATCTGGTAGGGTATTCTGACTCAGACTATGCTGGTGACCGTGTGGATCGCAAGTCAACTTCTGGCACGTGCCATTTCCTCGGAAGATCACTAGTTTGCTGGTCCTCAAAGAAGCAGAACTGCGTATCACTCTCCATTGCCGAAGCTGAGTACATTGCTACTGGTTCTTGCTGTGCTCAATTGTTATGTATGAAGCAAACCCTCAAGGACTACGACATCAACATGAAGAATGTGCCTCTCTACTGTGACAATGAGAGTGCTATCAAGATTGCATACAACCCAGTACAGCACTCGAAGACCAAGCACATCCAGATTCGTCATTATTTTCTTCGGGACCATGTCCTCAAGGGCAATATCCTCATCGACCATGTGAAGACTAATGATCAACTGGCAGATATCTTCACTAAGCCCTTGGATGAGAAAAGGTTTTGCAAGTTGCGGTGTGAGCTAAATATCTTAGAATCTTCAAATGTTTTGTAAAAACATGCACATATCCTAACACTTATGCAAAGTTGATGACTTTGATGTGCAACACATGATGAATCGATTTTCTTCAACTAATGAAGAATGTCACTCTGAATGTGAAGAAATTAACGAAGAAATTGATTCTCAGGGCCCTACGACAATTGTACGCGGTGTCTGTAATCAACATTCTTAGATGGTGGGTCACGCCACCGCCCAAAGTGAAATTCCTCAAGTTGATTTTCTTCAAATGATCAGTTTCCTGAAAATGTGTTTTTCTTCAAAACAGTTGTTCTTCAGTGTGATGATTTATCACAAAATCTTTAGAAACACTTGATGACTTTCATTTGACTAGATAGACTGTGATTTCAAGTCCTCAACAACATTCACTTATTGCTATTTCTTCAAGTTGATATTTTTGCTAGGTGAATGTGATCGGACCCTACATTCCCTCTATGCTATACGCATCCAGTCTATTCAATTCTTCATATGCGTTCTACTTGAAACTTTGTTCAAAATCCTCACTGCGTCCGTGTCAGCTGATGATTTTGTGACAAAAATCCTCAAATCTTCAAAAATTGTTTCTTTAATACACAGTAACTGAACCCCACTTCCCACGATCGGATAACCACGATCTCCACTATCTCCACCACACTATTCGGGAGCTACACGTGTCCTGCGGAGACGTAGAGCCAGGGGCGGTTTGGTCCGAAATATTCGCGCCAACAGTAACTTTTGGCTATAAATATGTCCTTATCCCCCTCGGCATACTCTTCTTCGCTCCATCGCTCTCCTGCCACAGCATACACCACCGAACCCTAGCGCCATCGCTGGTAGTCTTGTCGCCGGTGAGGAAGAGCTTCACTGCCTCAACTTCTCCGTCGCTGGAACGACGCCGGAGTCGGACCATCTTCGTCCGCCGCCGCCGTAGACGTCCTCTGTCGCTGGGTTAGGGTGCATTGGACACGCGACCGAAGAGCTTCTCCGCACTCAACTTTCTGTGTTCTTCGTGCGCACCTTCCAGGGTAAATAAATCCCATTTTTACAGCAAGTTAGATCTAAAATTTTACATCCTCTATGTGAAATCTGTTTTTCCTCAAGAAACGATAAGCACCTGATTCCTCAAACACTGCCTATCACCACATCATTGATGAACTATGCTAAGCATCTAAGATTTCCACGAGATTCCTCAATTGTGCGAATTTTCGGATCTGTACAACTCTAGAACCTAAGAACAGTATACTTAGGCAAATTCCTCAACCACTGGTTATATTCCTCAAACTGTCAAACTTTTTCATTTTCCTCAAATCTGAGAACGCATATGACCTCTCCAAATTCCTCGCAACTATACTCTGTTCACAGGTACACACATGTCAGCTGATGAATCTCTCGGTTCTCATCACATTAACTCATTTGCAGCGTTTCTAGAAGAAACTCTTCAAGGCTCATCAGAATCCTCAAGAGTTCAAACTCATCAGCAAAATCCTCAGCTGAAGAAAATGGAGGATGACAAAAAACAGAAGGGAGGAAAGAAACTTGAGCAAAACACAGCTGTGGATATCCCTGAGGATATTTGCTTGGACTATTGCACGCGTGATAAAAATGAGACAATGGCCAAGAGAAAAATACGTCTGCAGAAGATAGAACACCGATGGGCAAAGGAATGGAAGGAATACAGGTTTGTGACTGCCAAGTATGCGAAGAAATTCGCTCTGAAGCCCGTGGCAGACGGGCCCCACTTGAGGATCATCGAGTAGCACATCCCTCAAGCCTCAAGACCATTGATGACTATCCAGATGAGAAGGAAAAGCATCTGGCTAAGCTCAAGAAGCAGGCAGAAGCTGCAGTGAGGAAATTCAATGAATCCTCAGATGCTGCCTCAGCTGATGCTACTTCCTCTGCCGCTGAGACCTCTGGTTCAGCAATTCCTCAACCACACTCTGTGCCGTCAAAGCCAAGGGCTCCAAAGCCTCAAGAGAAGTCTGCTCAGGCTTCAGTCACAAAACCCTCAGCTCCAAAACCTTCAATACCAAAACCATCAGCGTCAAAGCCCTCAGTACCAATCTCCTCAGTACCAAAATCCTCAGCTCCACCTCCAAAGCCTCAAGAGAAACCAGTACAGAAGCAGTTCATGAACCCTACGACCGCCAGCTCCAGCTCCTCACTCCCAGCTGCAACCAGCTCGAAGAGAAAGTCTTCACCACCTCCTGCGAAGACTTTGGTAACTGCTGAACATGCAACTCTGCCAAGCCCCAGCAAAATTATCACCGTCCCATCTGCATCAGATGACAGTGATGAATATGATGATCAAACCCTGCAAGCAATCATCAGAAACAAGCAGGAAAGAGTAGCTCAAGCATCAGGCAGTGCCATTCCTCTGTTCATGGACCCCAAGATCCTCCTTGACTACATCAACATCTGGTATGAGGACCCAAACACTCCGCTTGATGATTTGAAACTTCCCCCTGGCATCAGCCACATGGTGGCCACTTTCATAAATGAAGCCAAGTGGAAAGAATAGCAGGCCAGGCAGGCCAAAGTTGCAAAGATTAGAAAGGAGAAATTCCTCAGGCAGAATCTCCTCAAATTGACTCCTGATGCACTAGTGACAACACATGCACAGCTGAAGAAATTTACTGACAAGTACGCCAAGCTGTCAGATCGAAAAAGTCTCAAGAGAAATTTCATCAAGCTGGCCACTAGTGTTGTTGATGACTACAACAAGAGAGCCTTACCCCCAGCACCAACTCCTCAGCCCTTGATTGAGGAGCGAGCAGATGAATCTCCTCATGATGAGGAAACTTCTCAAGCTGAGGAAGTACACCAAGAGCGCCGTGTTGATGAACCGGCTATTGAAGAAATCATCATGGAAACTCCAGCTGATAAATTTGCTGCAGCTGATGAGACTACCCCTGACCCAGTTGCTTCGCCAAAGCAAGCTGATGACTCTGTTCCAGCTGGTTCCTCACTACCAGCTGAAGAATCTGTCAAGAAAACCCCTTCACCAAAAGCTTCAACGGTGAAGAAGATGACTCCGTTTGCATCAGACGTGAAGAAAACCAGGGCTGCTGAGAAGGAAGCCAAGAAGAGAAAGGCCTCCTCAGCAGAAGAAGAAACAGAGGCCAAGCGCCTCAAAGCACTTGAAGAAATTACTCCTCTCGACCCTGTGCCACTGAATATCACTCCTTCCTATGAAATGATCATCATTGATGATCCAGCGCAAAAGGAAGATGAGGAAATGAAAGATGTCGCCTCTGAGGAACACAGTGATGAGGAAATTCAGATAGACGACAGTCCTAAACCTTTCAATCCTCAAACAGACAATGTTCAAGCATCAGCTGCACCAGCTGATGAAACTGCCTCTGCCACCAAGCGAGCTGAGGAAGAACAAACTGAAAATCCTCAAGCTGATGAAATACAACACTCTGAGCAGAATCCTCAAGATGAGGAACAGGCTGATCCAACTACTCCAACTGAGCAAGAAGCAGAAATTCCTCAGCCTGAAGCACAGCCAGAGCAATCTCCTCAGCCTCACGCCCAGCAAGAACCATCTCCTCAGCCTGAAGTACCAGCTGCTGAAATTCCGCACCCTGAGGAACATGCTGAAGAGAATGGACCTGCCCAAGACAATGCATTCATCGTGCTCAACCCAGAGACTGCTATTGTTGTCTCCCCTCCTATTCCTCAGCAAAATCTTCAGCCAGTTTAGCGTCAGCCATTCTCCAAGCGTCCAAAATTTCAAAAGGAAAATTTGTTTGAAGAACGCATGTACTTCATCAGAGAGAACCCCTATGAGAAGCCTCAAATGAGGCATCTGAAGTTTTGGACTAGGACTCAGATGAACTACTATGCCTCTGTGCTTTGTGGACGAAACAAGATATTCCAGCACAGGCATATTCCTCATGTTGAGCTTGAAACAATACCGTGCCTAGAGCCAGTCCTCAGTGTCCTTCATGATGCAGGTTTACTCCAATGTGCTCCGACATATCTGACTGGAACAGCGAGTTAACTCTTCAGTTCAATGCCACTCTTCACATATCTGGCAACCCTGAAGACATTAACACATGGGTGTTTGATTGGATGACCCAAAACACTCACTACAAGGCTCCTGCTACTGAACTCCTCAGAGAACTGCCCGTACCAATTCCCTTAGATGAGGCTGTGAAGCTTTATGGTGAGCGTGAGCTGCCAAATGGAATGATGGAAGTCCTCATGAAGCCTTTGGCTGAAGGAGAATATCCGAGAACAACCTTCCTCTTCCACGAGCTCAAGTACACACCCAGGTCTGTCTACAGAATCCTCTGCAGTGTGCTCGCACCGATCAAAGGCCATGACGATGAAGAAGATGTTGTAGGCCTCATGAAGAATATCCTCGTCAACATCATTCATGGTATTCCTATCAACATCCATGATTTCTTCTTGAGGACTTTGGCCGACAATGCTATGTGTCCTTTTGATCACAAGATATATGCCCCATGGATCATGAGATTCATCAGGACAAGGACAGGCATCAACTTTCTCGCTGAGTGCCAAAACCATGTTGGTTATATGCCTCCTATCCGGGTCAACAAGAAGACTTTCGAGTCCATTGAAGGCAAAGGAAAATCTGTGATTGAAGAAGGCAGTAGGCCCCTTGATGGCCAGTTCAGAGAGCCAGAAGCTTATTCCTCATGGGATGATACTGAGACTCGTCCGGCAAGCCACGTTCCTCCTCGCGTGATGAATACTAGAGAGCTCCTCCTCAGTCTTCACCAGAAGGTGGATCGCAACCACAAATGGGTCAAACGCCAGTTTGGTGCCATTGTGAAAACCCTCACTGAAACACAGAACTCTGTGAAGCTCAACCATCACTATCTGCATGAGGTTTTTGATCGCACCTGAGCTACACTTGCACATCTGAAGACTCAGACTGAGCTTGAAGAAATGGACTTTGAGCGAGACTTTGAATGGTCGTGGCCTCCCAAGAAGAAGTTCAGGCCTATTCCAGTGCCAGACCTTGAAGACTGCTCCTTTTCTTCATTCCGCACTGCTGAATCTGATGAAGAACAGCTCGACACTGCTACCGGTCCAAGGAAGAAGACTACACCCAAGAAGCATCACGGCTCTTCCTCAACCGCCAAGGAGTGAAGTCTTCACGGGCGTTAGTCCTCAGTTTGTCCCTTTTTGTCACTTGATGACAAAAGGGGAGAAACTTGAGAGTTAGTCTTCAAGCGGGATATTTTTGGGGCTTACAAACTATATTTAAGTTACAAACTCTTGGCTCTTCTGAAGTTTTTTTGTAATGACTTGTAACTTAAGCCCGATGGTACTCTGACGCTTTTGAACATTTTTCTTCGCATGCTTATTCCTCAAGTTTTAATGCACGCATGCTGGAATTCGTCAGATACCATCTCTCATCATGCATTCTCATTTTCTTCATATGATATGTTATATGTATGCATGATTTACACGACTCAGGGGGAGATCTCCATGATATAAATCATCAATGTGCATTTGCTGTAAAAAGCAAAATCCTCAAGATATGCACATCTTCAGGGGGAGTCTCTCTGAATCTTGATTTCAAATTCCTCAAAATGATTATTTACACTTCATATTTTTTATCCCTGTTGAAGACTTAACCTAATTGTCATCAACCACCAAAAAAAGGGAGATTGTAAGTGCATCTAGTGCCCGTTAGTGATTTTGGTGGTTTGAAGACTTATAGGTTAAGTATCTAATGTGTTTGTGAGTGTACACAGGATCTATAAGTCATTGAGGAGTTTGAGATATTTGAAGAATATCGACCCCTAAAAATATATGTCTTCAGTTGAAGAAATTGGTCTGAAGCTGAAGAAATGAATCGCGAGGAATCTGCGATGAAATTGATATTCCTCATGAAGATACTGATATTGAGAAGTCCGGTGGTTCCTGAAGAAAATCACTCTGAAGAATTGAAGCATGAAGATTTACACTTTCTGTTTTACTTTCTTCGCATTCGAGTAATAGGAACACCGTACTGTTAAAGGGGGTGAAAGTTACACTATGGAATGAATTTCCTCATGATGCTCAACCCAAGCCTAATCCTACCAAAAGCCTCAAGTGAGGAATATGAGTGACATGAGGACTCTCACAGTTGAGGGTTCCGACCGTTTCGATAGCCACGCCAAGTCACTAGTCTTATCCACTCCAACGGTCATATTATTTAAGGGCATTAGTGTCAAATCATGTCGGGATGCTCCCAGGCTATATATAGTCACCCCCGAAAACCACTAGCTGGTTGGCTGCTCAGTTAGGAACCGACACTTGTCATAACAGCAACGCAAATTCCTCAGAGCCTTCGAGTGTAATTCATCAGTGAGGAAATGCACCACCCACCGAAACCACAAACCAAACCTAGTGATTGAGCATCACTGAAGAAGTTGTTCCTGTGTGGGACTGAAGCCTTTTACCTTTGAGGACTGTGCATCCTCCAGACGGTTAGGCGTCATGGTCTAGAGCTTTCCAGTAGTCAATTGTGGATCGCCGGGTCACCAAGTTTGTGAGGGTTTGGAAGTCTGCCCTGAAGACTTACCACGAGTGTTGGGCGAGGACTGTGTGTCCTTAGCTCAAGGAGAATACGGTAGGGACTGTGTGTCCCGGGACTGGGTGTCCTTTGGTTTCAATACCAAGCCGCTCCAAACCAGATGTACGACTGTCACAACAGTTGGAACTGGGTCATCAACGACTGGCTTCACTAAGAAACGGGTTCTAATTCCTCAACTCTTTACTTTCCCCGTATTATGTGTTGATGACTTTCACTCTGACTGTTTGAAGAATTTGCTGAAGACTTTCTCTGAATTTCCTCAACCCCAAATTCTTCACGTTAGTTATTCCTCATCTGTATTCTGCGTGCCTGCTCACTGTGCAATCTGTTTTCACATTCTTCACTCTGAAAAACTGTTGTTGTGAAACTTTGCACTTCTGATGCTTTACTGTTTCCGCTATAAGTTAGTCATCAGTGAGGAATTTCCTCAAACGGAATTTCCTCAGTGATGAAATTCTAAAAATCTCCTATTCACCCCCCTCTAGTCGATATAACGCACTTTCACCAACATAGTCAGAATCAGAATACCCTACCAGATGAAGATTTGAGCCCTTGGGATACCATAATCCTAGTGTTGGTGTGTGAGCTAAGTATCGAAGAATATGTTTCACAGCCTTATGGTGTGATTCCTTCGGTTTTGCTAGAAAACGTGCACACATGCAAACACTAAGCATTATATCTGGCCTAGATGCACATAGATACAATAAAGAACCAATCATAGAATGATATACCTGCTGATCGAAATATTTACCATTTTCATCAGTGCCGAGGTGGTCGTTGGTAGGCATTAGAGTCTTGGCACCTTTGCATTCATGCATGTCGAATTTCCTCTGAACATCTTTGAGGTATTTCTCCTGTGATATGAAGATTCCATTGCTTTGTTGACGAATTTGAAGACCTAAGAAGAATTTCAGCTCCCCCATCATGGACATCTGATATTCTTCACTCATCATGTAGGCAAATCCATCACTGTATCATTTGTCAGTACAGCCAAATATGATATCATCAACATATATTTGACACACAAATAGCTCATTATCATAGGATTTAGTGAAAAGAGTTGGATCGAGTGAACCAGGTTTGAAGCCTTTCTTCATGAGGAATTCCTTCAATCTATCATACCATGCCCGAGGGGCTTGCTTGAGACCATAAAGAGCCTTTTTGAGTCTGAAGACTTTGTCTGGATTCTTTGGATCCTCAAAACCTGGGGGCTGAGCAACATATACTTCTTCCTGAAGCTTACCATTGAGGAATGCACTTTTCACATCCATTTGATATAAGATGATGTTATGATGATTAGCATAAGCAAGTAGTATTCGAATAGCTTCAAGTCTAGCAACAGGTGCAAAAGTTTCATCGAAATCTATCCCTTCAACCTGGGTGTAGCCTTGGGCTTCAAGTCCTGCCTTGTTCCTCACCACTTGACCGTCCTCATCAAGCTTGTTTCGGAAAATCCACTTGGTGCCGATGATGTTGTGCTTGAGAGGATCTGGTCGTTTGACGATCTCCCATACGTCATTCAGCTTGAATTGAAGAAGTTCGTCTCGCATAGCTTGGATCCACTCCGGTTCCAGAAAAGCCTCAGCAACTTTTGAGGGTTCTGTGATGGATACAAAGGAAAAATGCCCACAAAAGTTAACTAAGTGTGAAGCTTTTGAGCGAGTGAGAGGGCCTGGCGCGTTGATGTCGTTGAGGATTTTGTCAAGTTCTACTTCATTTGCAATCCTCGGATGAGCTGGTTGAGGATTTCCTCTGGGCTGAGGAAGTGGTTCTGGTGCAATTTCCTCAGGAGCATCTTCTTGATTTTCATAAGTGATGGGGATCGTTTCTTCACCAATTTCCTCAGTGGGGACAATGTCTTCAGTAGGTTTGAGCTTTATTGCTTCCTCAGGAGACAGCTTATCTGGATCAGAAGGCAATTGCTCTCTTTGCGAGCCATTAGTTTCATCGAACCGCACATCTACAGTCTCAACAACTTTGTTGTGATAGTTGTTGCAGACTCTGTAAGTGTGCGAGTCCTTTCCATAACCGAGCGTAAAACCTTCATGTGCCTTAGGTGCAAATTTTGAGCTATGGTGAGGATCTCTAATCCAGCATTTTGCACCGAAGACTTTGAAATAACTTACATTGGGTTTCTTGTCAGTGAGGAGTTCATATGAGGTTTTCTTGAGGAATTTGTGAAGATATACCGTGTTGATGATATGGCATGCAGTGTTGATTGCTTCAGGCCAAAGGCGACGAGGAGTCTGATATTGTTCAAGCATAGTTCTTGCCATTTCAACCAGAGTCCTGTTCTTCCTTTCGACGACACCATTCTGCTGAGGAGTATAAGGAGCACATAATTCGTGAGTAATACCAAGTTCATCCAGATAATCATCAAGACCAGTGTTTTTGAACTCGGTTCCATTATCACTCCTGATATGTTTGATCTTGATGCCAAAGTTCGTCGAGGCCCTTGAAGAAAATCGTTTGAAGATTTCCTGCACTTCAGTTTTATACACTATGATATGCACCCAAGTATATCTGGAATAATCATCAACTATGACGAAGCCATATAAAGATGCTGCATTGGTTAGTGTGGCATAGTGAGTAGGTCCAAATAGATCCATATGAAGCAATTCGAATGGACGTGTAGTGGTCATGATAGTCTTCGAGGGATGCTTGGATCTGGTCATTTTCCCAGATTCACAAGCACCGCAGAGATGATCCTTGAGGAATTTGACTGATTCGATGCCGATGACATGCTTCTTCTTCGCGAGCGTGTGCAGATTCCTCATGCCTGCATGACCTAGTCTTTAGTGCCACAACCATCCTTCTGAGGTTTTTGCTAGTAAGCAAGTGGCTGGTTGAGGACCTGTAGAGAAATCAACAATGTAATAATCCCCTCTTCTTACACCTTCGAAGACTTTGGATCTGTCAGATTCCATAATGACTACACATCTATATCTACCAAAGATAACAATCATATCAAGATCACAAAGCATCGAGACTGACATGAGGTTAAAACCAAGGGATTCAACAAGCATCGCTTTGTCCATATGCCTATCCTTGGAAATAGCCACTTTGCCAAGTCCCAATACCTTGCTTTTACCTTTGTCAGCATATGTGATTTGCTTCAGAGGTGATGGAGTTAGTGGCATATTCATTAGTAAGCTTTTATCACCAGTCATGTGATGTGTGCAGCCACTATCAAGAACCCACTCAGTATTCTTGGGTTTGTCATCCTGCAGATGAATTAGTACAACTTACCATCTCATATGCTTCAGATTTGAAGAATATGATACTAATTTCATCAGATCAGTAATTTCATCATAACAGAAATGTAAGGACGTGTGAAATATTTCTATTTCATCAATCATTAGCTTGCGTCCTATCAAGCATTTCCTCAGGTCTCCAGCAAATTCTTTAGATGATGATTTTCATCTGAAGACCTGACCTGCAGAAGTGATTAGTTCGATTTCTTCACCACCCACATCTGAAGGGGTGGCAAAGCATTCATCATCCTGCGAGCACCATATGAGAAAGGTGGCATTGAGGCCAATGCACTTCTCTTAACAGTAGGGGGATTAAAGTACTCATATGAATATGAAGAGAACCGGTTTGATGATTTATGAACATATGATTTGAGGAGTAACGCTCATATTCATATTCCTTGTAGTTTCCCTGCATGTTAGACGCATTAGCACGGGTACGAGCGTAGTTTTGACCAGTTGAGGATTTTGATCCTCTTGAAGACTTTGGTCCTCCTGAGGAATTTGATCTGGGGTTCAGATTCTTCAGTGGTGGTGTCATGAGGATATTCAGCTGAAGATTTTCAAGACAACTTTTGGGAAGCCAGATTTTCCTCAGAGGAGGGCCATTCCTGCAGTTAGTTCCAACATATCGAGCAAATACTTCACCAGATTGATTTTTGAACAGTTTATAGTTGGAGTCAAATGACTCATCTGAGGAATAGGATAATTGACATGAAAAACCAGTTAGATTAGATAGATCAAAAGGAGGCCCAGTAGCAGCAACCCATGAGGTTTTGGGATACTGCTCAGGTTTCCAATAAGATCCATCAGCATTTAATTTCCTCTCAAAGGCAATTCCTTCTTTCCTCGGGTTCCTGTTCAAGATCTTCTTTTTGAGCACATCACAAAGGGTTTGATGTCCTTTGAGGCTTTTGTACATGCCTGTCACGTACAATTCCTTCAACCCTGCATTTTCATCAGTAACATTTGTGTTTTCCTCAAGTGAGGAAATAGACACAGCAGGTGCAGTTGAAGAATTTGTAGCAATAGTAGCATTTGATGATTCTGGTGAGGAATTAGCAGTTTCACGTTCAATGCATTTAAGAGATGGAGGAATGAATTCAACTTGACCAGCGCTGATCTGTTGAGCTAGTAATGAATCATTTTCCATACAAAGATCATCATGAGACATCCTCAGCTTCTCAAGATCAAGCTTCCTTTGAAGAAATTCATAGGAAAGCTTCTCATGATCAGTGAGGAGTGTATCATAATGATCCTGAAGATTATCAAATCTAGACTGAAGACTTTTCAAATCTTCAGTGAGGATTTGGGTAAGATTCATTTCATCATTCAACAGATCATCACTTTTATCTAGCAGTTTCTGAAGCTTTTCCAGAGCAGTTTGTTGTTTAGTGACAATGATAGCAAGTTTACTGTAACTGGGTTTCTTATAATTATCAGGTTCACAGTCACTTGAATCAGAGGAGGAGGCATTATTTGGTACCTTTGAACCTTTTGCCATGAAGCAAATTCTGGAGCGAAGTCATCAGCATAGTCATCAGTGAGGATGGTGCTATCATTTTCTTCAAGGTTGAAGATTGACTTGCTGACGAAAGTGGTTGCCAGTGCAAGAGTAGCCTTTCCGGATTCTGAGTGTTCATCAGAACCCTCTTCTTCATCACATTCCTCTGATTCTGCCTCGGAGTCCATTTCCTTGCCAATAAGTGCCCGAGCTTTTCGGAAACTAGTCTTCTTGTGCGATGAGGGCTTTGAAGATGAGGATTTTGAAGATTTCTTCTTCTTCTTTGAGTCATCAGAACTGTGATCCTTGTATTTCTTCTTCTTTGATTCCTTTCCCCGATGGGGACAATCAGCAATGTAATGACTTGATTTCTTGCACTTGTGACAGGTTCGTTTCTTGCAGTCCTCAGATGAAGATTCTGATTTCCTCATGTCTCTTCTTGAAGATTTACCGAACTGACCACATCGTGTAAATCTCTAGAATTTCCACACGAGCATTGCAAGCTCCTGTCCAAATTCTTCAGGGTCACAAATACTGTCATCTGTGTCTTCGTCTTCAGACGAGGAAATTGCTCTAGCCTTCAGTGCATGTGGTCTGGAATAGCTTGGTCCATATAGATCTCTCTTTTCTTCTAGTTGGAATTCATGAGTATTTAGCCTTTCTAGTATATCAGCTGGATCAAGCATCTTGTAATCTGGTCTTTCTTGAATTATCAGAACTAAAGTATCAAATGAAGAACCCAAAGATCTCAGCAGTTTCTTCACAACTTCGTGATCAGTGATGTCTCGAGCTCCCAGTGCTTGCAGTTCATTTGATATGTCAGTGAGGCGATCAAAGGTGTCTTGGCAGCTTTCATTGTCATGTCTCTTGAAGCGATTGAAGATATTGCGAAAAATATCAACACGAGAGTCACGCTGGGTTGATACTCCTTCATTTACCTTGCACAGTCTCTCCCAGATCAGTGTTGCAGAGCCCAAAGCACTTACTCTTCCAAACTGGCCTGGGCTCAGATGGCCACAGATGATGTTCTTCGCTTGAGAATCGAGTTGCTTGAATTTCTTCACATCAGCAGCAGAGACACTGGTAGAGATGATGGGGACGCCATGTTCCACAATATACCAGAGATCATTATCTATAGCTTGTAGATGCATTTGCACTTTGTTCTTCCAGAAGGGAAAGTTCTTTCCTTCGTAGGTAGGACATGCTGCAGTCACCTTAAACATGCCTGTAGTCGACATAACTAAAACTCCAGGTGGTTAAACCAAAATCACACAGAACAAGGGAGTACCTTGCTCTGATACCAATCAAAAGTGCGTTATATTGACTAGAGGGGGGGTGAATAGGAGATTTTTAGAATTTCATCACTGAGGAAATTGCTTTTGAGGAAATTCCTCACTGATGACTAACTTACAGCGGAAACAGTAAAGCATCAGAAGTGCAAAGTTTCACAACAACAGTTTTTCAGAGTGAAGAATGTGAAAACAGATTGCATAGTGAGTAGGCACGCAGAATACAGATGAGGAATAACTAACGTGAAGAATTTGGGGTTGAGGAAATACAGAGAAAGTCTTCAGCAAATTCTTCAAACAGTCACAGTGAAAGTCATCAACACATAATACGGGGAAAGTAAAGAGTTGAGGAATTAGAACCCGTTTCTCAGTGAAGACAGTCGTTGATGACCCAGTTCCAACTGCTGTCACAGTCGTACATCTGGTTTGGAGCGGCTTGGTATTGAAATCAAAGGACACCCAGTCCCGGGACACACAGTCCCTACCGTATTCTCCTTGAGCTAAGGACACACAGTCCTCGCCCAACACTCGTGGTAGGTCTTCAGGGCATACTTCCAAACCCTCACAAACTTGGTCACCCGGCGATCCACAATTGACTGCTGGAAAGCTCTAGACCATGACGCCTAACCGTCTGGAGGATGCACAGTCTTCAAAGGTAAAAGGCTTCAGTCCCACACAGGAACAACTTCTTCAGTGATGCTCAATCACTAGGTTTGGTTTGTGGTTTCGGTGGGTGGTGTATTTCCTCACTGATGAATTACTCTCGAAGGCTCTGAGGAATTTGGGTTGCTCTTATGACAAGTGTCACTTTCTAACGGAGCAGCCAACCAACTAGTGGTTGTGGGGGGTGGCTATTTATAGCCTCGGAGCATCCCGAGATGATTTGACACTAATGCCCTTAAATAATATGACCGTTGGAGTGGATAAGACCAGTGACTTGGCGTGGCTATCGAAACGGTCGGAACCATAGTGTAACTTTGACCCCCTTCACTTGAGGCTTTTGGTAGGATTAGGCTTGGGTTGAGCATCATGAGGAAATTCGTTCCATAGTGTAACTTTGACCCCCTTTAACAGTACGGCATTCCTATTACTCGAATGCGAAGAAAGTAAAACAGAAAGTGTAAATCTTCATGCTTCAATTCTTCAGAGTGATTTTCTTCAGGAACCACCGGACTTCTTAATATCAGTATCTTCATGAGGAATATCAGTTTCATCGCAGATTCCTCGCGATTCATTTCTTCAGCTTCAGACCAATTTCTTCAACTGAAGACATATATTTTTAGGGGTCGATATTCTTCAAATATCTCAAACTCCTCAATGACTTATAGATCCTGTGTACACTCACAAACACATTAGATACTTAACCTATAAGTCTTCAAACCACCAAAATCACTAAGGGGCACTAGATGCACTTACAGTTGGTGACCGTGTGGATCGCACGTCAACTTCTGACACATGCCATTTCCTCGGAAGATCACTAGTTTGCTGGTCCTCAAAGAAGCAGAACTGCGTATCACTCTCCACTGCCGAAGCTGAGTACATTGCTGCTGGTTCTTGTTGTGCTCAATTACTATGGATGAAGCAAACCCTCAAGGACTACGACATCAACATGAAGAATGTGCCTCTCTACTGTGACAATGAGAGTGCTATCAAGATTGCATACAACACAGTACAACACTCAAAGACCAAGCACATCCAGATTCGTCATCATTTTCTTCGGGACCATGTCCTCAAGGGCAATATCCTCATCGACCATGTGAAGACTGATGATCAACTGGCAGATATCTTCACTAAGCCCTTGGATGAGAAAAGGCTTTGCAAGTTGCGGTGTGAGCTAAACATCTTAGAATCTTCAAATGTTTTGTAAAAACATGCACACATCCTAACACTTATGCAAAATTTATGACTTAGATGTGCAACACATGATGAATCGATTTTCTTCAACTAATGAAGAATGTCACTCTGAATGTGAAGAAATCAACGAAGAAATTGATTCTCAGGGCCCTACGACAATTGTACGCAGCGTCTGTAATCAACATTCTTATATGGTGGGTCAGGCCACCGCCCAATGTGAAATTCCTCAAGTTGATTTTCTTCAAATGTTATATTTCCTCAAAATGTGTTTTTCTTCAAAACAGCTGTTCTTCAGTGTGACGATTTATCACAAAAATTTCAAAAACACTTGATGACTTTCATTTGACTAGATAGACTGTGATTTCAAGTCCTCAACATCATCCACTTATTGCTATTTCTTCAAATTGATATTTCGGCTAAGTGAATGTGATCGGACCCTACTTTCCCTCTATGCTATACTCATCCAGTCTATTCAATTCTTCATATGCGTTCTACTTGAAACTTTGTTCAAAATCCTCACTGCGTCCTTGTCAGCTGATGATTTTGTAACGAAAATCCTCAAATCTTAAAAAATTGCTTGTTTAATATACAGTAACTGAACCCCACTTCCCATGATCGGATAACCACGATCTCCACTATCTCCACCGCACTGTTCGGGAGCTACACGTGTCCTGCGGAGACGTAGAGGCAGGGGCTGTTTGGTCCGAAATTTTCGCGCCAACAGTAACTTTTGGCTATTAATATGTCCTTATCCCCCTCGGCATACTCTTCTTCGCTCCATCACTCTCCTGCCACAGAAAACACCACCGAACCCTAGCGCCATCGCTGGTAGTCTCGTCGCCGGTGAGGAAGAGCTTCACTGCCTCGACTTCTCCGTCGCCGGAACCACGCCGGAGTCGGACCATCTTCGTCCGCCGCCGCCGTAGACGTCCTCTGTCGCCGGGTTAGGGTGCATTGGACACTCGACCGAAGAGCTTCTCTACACACCTTTCTGTGTTCTTCGTGCGCACCTTCCACGGTAAATAAATCCCATTTTTACCGCAAGTTAGATCTAAAATTTTACATCTTCTATGTGAAATCTGTTTTTCCTCAAGAATCGATAAGCACTTGATTCCTCAAACACTGCCTATCACCACATCATTGATGAACTATGCTAAGCATCTAAGATATTCACGAGATTTCTCAATTGTGCGAATTTTTGGATCTGTACAACTATGGAACCCAAGAACAGTATGCTTAGGCAAATTCCTCAACCACTGGTTATATTCCTCAACTGTCAAACTTTTTCATTTTCTTCAAATCTAAGAACGCATATGACCTCTCCAAATTCCTCGCAACTATACTCTGTTCACAGGTACACACATGAAAGCTGATGAATCTCTCGGTTCTCATCACATTAACTCATTTGCAGCCTTTCTGGAAGAAAATCTTCAAGTCTCATCAGAATCCTCAAGAGTTCAATCTCATCAGCAAAATCCTTAGCTGAAGAAAATGAAGGATGACAGAAAACAGAAGGGAGGAAAGAAACTTGAGCAAAACACAGCTGTGGATATCCCTCAGGATATGTACTTGGACTATTGCATGCCTGATGAAAATGAAACAATGGCAAAGAGAAAGATACGGCTGCGGAAGATAGAACGCCGATGGGCGAAGGAATGGAAGGAATACAGATTTGTGACTCCCAAGTATGCGAAGAAATTCACTCTGAAGCCCCCTGGCAGACGGGCCCCACTTGAGGATCATCAAGTAGCACATCCCTCAAGCCTCATGACCATTGATGACTATCCTGATGAGAAGGAAAAGCATCTGGCTAAGCTCAAGAAGCAGGCGGAAACTGCAGTGAGGAAATTCAATGAATCCTCATCTGCTGCTACTTCCTCTGCCGCTGAGACCTCTGGCTCAGAAATTCCTCAAATGCAGTTTGTACCGTCAAAACCAAGGGCTCCAAAGCCTCAAGAGAAGTCTGCTCAGGCTTCAGTCACAAAACCCTCAGCACCAAAACTTTCAACGCCAAAACCATCAGCGCAAAAGCCCTCAGTACCAATCTCCTCAGCTCCAAAATCCTCAGCACCACCACCAAAGCCTCAAGAGAAACCAGTACAGAAGCAAGTCAGGAAGCCTTTGACCGCCAGCTCCAGCTCCTCACTCCCAGCTGCAACCAGCTCGGAGACAAAGTCTTCAACACCTCCTACAAAGACTCAGGTATCTGCTGAACATGCAACTCTGCCAAGCCCCAGCAAAATCATTACCGTCCCGTCTGCATCAGAGGGCAGTGATGAATTCGATGATCAAACCCTGCAAGCAATCATCAGAAACAAGCAGGAAAGAGTAGCTCAAGCATCAGGCAGTGCCATTCCTCTAGCAATGGACCCCAAGGTCCTCCTTGACTACATCAACATCTGGTATCAGGACCCAAACACTCCGCTTGATGATTTGAAACTTCCCCCTGGCATCAGCCACATGGTGACCACTTTCATCAATGAAGCCAAGTGGAAAGAACAACAGGCCAAGCAAGCCAAAGTTGCAAAGCTTAAAAAGGAGAAATTCCTCAAGCAGAATCTCCTCAAATTGACTCCTGATGCACTAGTATCAACACATGCAGAGCTGAAGAAATTGACTGACAAGTACTTCAAGCTGTCAGATCGTAAGAGTCTCAAGAGCAATTTCATCAAGCTGGCTACTAGTGCAGTTGATGACTACAATAAGAAGGTTGCAACCACAACACCAACTTCTCAGCCCTTGATTGAGGAGCCAGAAGATGAATCTCCTCATGATGAGGAAACTCCTCAAGCTGAGGAAGTACACCAAGAAGGCCGTGTGGATGAACCGGCTATTGAAGAAATCATCATGGAAACTCCAGCTGATGAATTTGCTGCAACAGATGAGACTGCCCCTGACCCAGCTGCTTCGCCAAAGCAAGCTGATGACTCTGTTCCAGCTGGTTCCTCAATACCAGCTGAAGAATATGTCAAGAGAACCCTTCACCAAAAGCTTCAACGTGAAGAAGATGACTCCGTCTGCATCAGACATGAAGAAAACCAGGGCTACTGAGAAGGAAGCCAAAAAGAGAAAGGCCTCCTCAACAGAAGAAGAAACAGAGGCCAAGCGCCTCAAAGCACTTGAAGAAACTGCTCCTCTGGACCCTGTGCCCCTGAATGTCGCTCCTTCTTATGAAATGGTCATCATTGATGATCCAGCGAAAAAGGTAGATGAGGAAATGAAGGATGCCACCTCTGAGGAACACACTGACGAGGAAATTCATATAGACGACAGTCCTCAGCCTTTCATTCCTCAGAAAGACATTGCTCAAGAATCAGCTGCACCAGCTGATGAAACTGCATCTGCCTCCAAGCCAGCCGAGGAAGAACAAACTGAAAATCCTCAAACTGATGACATTGAATGCTCTGAGCAAAATCCTCAAGATGAGGAATAGGCTGACCCAACTCCTCCAACTGAGCAAGAAGAAGCTATTCCTCAGCCTGATGCACAACCAAAGCAAGCCCCTCAGCCTGAAGCCCAGCCAGCTCAATCCCCTCAGCCTGAAGTACCGGCCGCTGAAATTCCTCACCCTGAGGAAAATGCTGAGGAGAATGCACCTGACCAAGACAATGCATTCGTCATGCTCAACCCAGAGACTTCCATTGTTGTCTCCCCTCCTGTTCCTCAGCAAAATCTTAAGCCAGTTCAGCGTCAACCATTCTCCAAGCGTCCTAAGTTTCAAAAGGAAAATTTCTTTGAAGAACGCATGCACTTCATTGGAGAGAACCCCTATGACAAGCCTCAAATGAGGCATCTGAAGTTTTGGACTAGGACTCAGATGAATTACTATGCCTCTGTGCTATGTGGACGAAACAAGATATTCCAACACAGGCATGTTCCTCATGTTGAACTTGAAGCAATACCGTGCCTGGAGCCAGTCCTCAGTGTACTTCATGATGCTGGTTTACTTCCAATGTGCTCCGACATCTCTGACTGGAACATCGAGCTAATTCTTCAGTTCTATGCCACTCTTCACATAGCTGGCAACCCTGAAGACATTAACACTTGGGTGTTTGACTGGATGTCACAAAACACTCACTACAAGGCTCCTTCTACTGAACTCCTCCGAGAACTGCCTGTACCAATTCCCTCAGATGAGGCTGTGAAGCTTAATGGTGAGCGTGAGTTGCCCAATGGGATGATGGAAGTCCTCATGAAGCCTTTGGCTGAAGGAAAACCTCCGAGAACAACCTTCCTCGTCCACGAGCTCAAGTACACACCCAGATCTGTTTACAGAATCCTCTGCAGTGTGCTCGCGCCGATCAGAGGCCATGATGATGAAGAAGATGTTGTAGGCCTCATGAAGAATATCCTCTTCAACATCATTCATGGTATTCCTATCAACATTCATGATTTCTCCTTGAGGACTTTGGCAGACAATGCTATGTGTCCTTTTGATCACAAGATATATGCCCCATGGATCATGAGATTCATCAGGACAAGTACACGCATCCGCTTCCACGCTGATTTCCAAAACCATGTTGGTTATATGCCTCCCATCCGGGTCAACAAGAAGACTTTTGAGCCCATTGAAGGAAAGGCAAATCTGTGATTGAAGAAGGCAGTAGGCCCCTTGATGGCTAGTTCAGAGAGCCAGAAGCTTATTCTTCATGGGATGATACTGAGACTCGTCCAGCAAGCCCCGTTCCTCCTCGCGTGATGAATACAAGAGATCTCCTCCTCAGTCTTCACCAGAAGGTGGATCGCAATCACAATTGGGTCAAGCGCTAGTTTGGCGCCATTGTGAAAACCCTCACTAACACACAGAACTCTGTGAAGCTCAACCATCATTATCTGCATGAGGTTTTTTATCGCACCTGGGCTGCACTTGCACATTTGAAGACTCAGGCTGAGCCTGAAGAAATGGACTTTGAGCGAGACTTTGAATGATCGTGGCCTCCCAAGAAGAAGTTCAGGCCTATTCCAGTGCGAGACCTTGAAGACAGCTCCTTTTCTTCATTCCGCACTGCTGAAACTGATGAAGAATAGCTCGACACTGCTACCGGTCCAAGGAAGAAGACTACTCCCAAGAAGCATCACGGCTCTTCCTCAACTGCCAGGAAGTGAAGTCTTCACGGACGTTAGTCCTCAGTTTGTCCCTTTTTGTCACTTGATGACAAAGGGGGAGAAACTTGAGAGTTAGTCTTCAAGCGGGATATTTTTGGGGCTTATGAACTATATTTAAGTTACAAACTCTTGGCTCTTCTGAAGTTTTTATGCAATGAGTTGTAACTTAAGCCCGATGGTACTCTGACGTTTTTGAACATTTTTCTTCGCATGCTTATTCCTCAAGTTTTAATGCACGCATGATGGAATTCGTCAGATACCATTTGTCATCATGCATTTTCATTTGGTTCATATGATATGTTATATGTATGCATGATTTACAAGACTCAGGGGGAGATCTCCATGATATAAATCATCAATGTGCATTTGCTGTGAAAAGCAAAATCCTCAAGATATGCACATCTTCAGGGGGAGTCTCTCCGAATCTTGATTTCAAATTCCTCAAATGAGTATTTACACTTCATATTTTTGATCCCTGTTGAAGACTTAACCTAATTGTCATCAACCACCGAAAAAGGGAGATTGTAAGTGCATCTAGTGCCCGTTAGTGATTTTGGTGGTTTGAAGACTTATAGGTTAAGTATCTAATGTGTTTGTCAGTGTACACAGGATCTATAAGTCATTGAGGAGTTTGCGATATTTGAAGAATATCGACCCCTAAAAATATATGTCTTCAGTTGAAGAAATTGGTCTGAAGCTGAAGAAATGAATCGCGAGGAATCTGCGATGAAATTGATATTCCTCATGAAGATACTGATATCGAGGAATCCGGTGTGTCCTGAAGAAAATCACTCCGAAGAATTTCAAGCATGAAGATTTACACTTTCTGTTTTATTTTCTTCGCATTTGAGTAATAGGAACACCGTACTGTTAAAGGGGGTCAAAGTTACACTTTGGAATGAATTTCCTCATGTTGCTCAACCCAACCTAATCCTTCCAAAAGCCTCAAGTGAGGAATACGAGTGACATGAGGACTCTCACAGTTGAGGGTTCCGACCGTTTTGATAGCCACGCCAAGTCATTGGTCTTATCCATTCCAACGGTCATATTATTTAAGGGCATTAGTGTCAAATCATGTCGGGATGCTCCGAGGCTATAAATAGCCACCCCCACAACCATTAGCTGGTTGGCTGCTCCGTTAGAAACTGACACTTGTCATAAGGGCAACCCAATTCCTCAGAGTCTTCGAGAGTAATTCATCAGTGAGGAAACATCCCATACACCGAAACCACAAACCAAACCTAGTGATTGAGCATCACTGAAGAAGTTGTTCCTGTGTGGGACTGAAGCCTTTTACCTTTGAGGACTGTGCATCCTCCAGACGGTTAGGCGTCATGGTCTAGAACTTTCCAGTAGTCAATTGTGGATCGCCGGGTGACCAAGTTTGTGAGGGTTTGGAAGTCTGCCCTGAAGACTTAGCACGTGTGTTGGGCGAGGACTGTGTGTCCTTAGCTCAAGGAGAATACGGTAGGGACTGTGTGTCCCGGGACTGGGTGTCCTTTGGTTTCAATTCCAAGCCGCTCCAAACCAGATGTACGACTGTCACAACATTTGGAACTGGGTCATCAACGACTGTCTTCACTGAGAAACGGGTTCTAATTCCTCAACTCCTTACTTTCCTCGTATTATGTGTTGATGACTTTCACTGCGACTGTTTGAAGAATTTGCTGAAGACTTTCTCTAAATTTCCTCAACCCCAATTCTTCACGTCAGTTAATCCTCATCTGTATTCTGCCTGCCTGCTCACAGTGCAATCTGTTTTCACATTCTTCACTCTGAAAAAATGCTGTTGTGAAATTTTACACTTCTGATCCTTTACTGTTTCCGCTGTAAGTTAGTCATCAGTGAGGAATTTCCTCAAAAGGAATTTCCTGAGTGATGAAATTCTAAAAATCTCCTATTCACCCCCCTCTAGTCGATATAACGCACTTTCAGAAGGAATTGACTTCGATGAACCTTTTGCACCTGTTGCTAGACTTGAAGCTATTCGAATATTACTTGCTTATGCTAATCATCACAATATAACTCTATATCAAATGGATGTGAAAAGTGCATTACTCAATGGTAAGCTTGAGGAAGAAGTATATGTTGCTCAGCCCCCAGGTTTTGAAGATCTGAAGCATCCACACAAAGTCTTCAGACTCAAAAAGGCACTCTATGGCCTCAAGCAAGCCCCTTGGGCATGGTATGACACATTGAAGGAATTCCTCATGAAGAAAGGCTTCAAACCTGGTTCACTTGATCCTACTCTTCTCAAAAATCCCATGACAATGAATTATTTGTGTGCCAAATATATGTGGACGACATTATTTTTGGTTGTACTGACAAACGTTTAGTGATGAATTTGCCTACATGATGAGTCAAGAATATCAAATGTCTATGATGGGGGAGCTGAAATTCTTCTTAGGACTGCAAATCCGCCAACAACACAATGGCACCTTCATTCCTCAGGAGAAATACCTCAAGGACGTTGTGAGGAAATTCAACTTGCATGAATGCAAATGCGTCAAGATTCCTATGCCTACCAACGGCCACCTCTGCACTGGCGAAAATGGTAAAGATTTCGATCAGTAGGTATATCGCTCTATGATTGGCAATTTATTGTACCTATGGGCATCTAGGCCAGATATTACGCTTAGTATTTGCATGTGTGCTCGTTTTCAATCAAAACCAAAGGAATCACACCATAAGGTTGTGAAACACATTCTTCGATACTTATCTCACACACCAACACTAGGATTATGTACCCCAAGGGCTCAAAGCTTCACCTCGTTGGATATTCTGATTCTGACTATGCTGCTGACTGTGTGGATCGCAAGTAAAGATGAGGAAAATGCCATTTCCTTGGAAGATCATTAGTTTGCTGGTCCTCAAAGAAGCAGAACTATGTATCACTCTCCACTGCCGAAGCTGAGTACATTGCTGTTGGATCTTGCCGTGCTCAACCGCTATGGATGAAGCAAACCCTTAGAGACTACGACATCAACATGAAGAATGTGCCCCTCTACTGTGACAATGAGAGTGCAATCAAGATCGCCTACAACCCAGTACAACACTCGAAGACCAAGCACATCCATATTCGTCATCATTTTCTTCGTGAGCATGTCCTCAAGGGAAATATCATCATCGACCATGTGAAGACTAATGATCAACTAGCAGATATTTTCACAAAGCCCTTGGATGAGAGAAGGTTTTGCAAGTTGCGGTGTGAGCTAAACATCCTACAATCTTCGAATGTCTTGTAAACTTGCACGCATCCTAACACTTATGCAAAATTGATGACTTAGATGTGCAACACACAAAGTAACGATTTTCCTCAGCCAATGAAGAAAATCACACTAAGTGCGAAGAAATCAATGGAGAATTTGGTTCTCACGGCCCTACGACAATTGTACGCGGCGCCTGAAATCATCATTCTTATACGGTGGGTCACGCCGCTACCCAACTTTGAAATTCTTCAAGCTGATTTTTCTTCAAAGTTGAAATTCTTCAATCTGAGACTTTGTCACAAAATCCTCAAATCTTCCAAATCTTAAATTTTTTCAAATTCTTCAATTTTTTGGATGATTTTCATTTGAGTATGTGTATATATATATATAATGAGCTTTCAATGTCCTCAACAACATTCACTTATAACTCAGTCTTCAATTTGATATTTCCTCTAAGTGAATGTGATCGGACCCGACTCCCCTCTATGCTAAGCTCAATCCAGTCTATTCTCAATTCTTCATATGCGTTCTAGTTGACACTTGTTCAAAATCCTCACTGAATCCTTGTCAGCTGAGGACTTTGTAACGAAATCCTCAATATTCAAAATTTTAAAAATTGCAATAGTAATCGCACCCACTACTCGCGTTCGGATAACCACAATCTCCATCGCTTCAATCGTGGGCACCACATGTCAAGTGGAGATGAAGGGGCAAGGGCAGTTCGGTCCGAAAGTTTCGGCCCGAACAGTTTTTCACCTGAGTTATAAATAGCCCCTTACCCCCCCAGTCAAAACTCTTCTTTCCCTCTCATCTCTCCGCTCAAGCTCAAACCCTAGTGCCACTGCTAGCATCCTCGTCGCTGGTGAGGAAGAGCTTCACTGCCTCGCCATCGCCCTCACGGGACTCACGCCGACTGCATAATATACTCCTCCGCCGTCGTCGTAGTTGTTTTCAGTCGCCAAGTTAGGCCACTGAAGATCTGAAGCAAAGAACCTCTTCTTTTTACTTCCTCAGTTCATCGTCTTCTTTGCACAGGATAAATAAAATCTTATTTTACTGCCAATGTTGATCTCTTATTTCACTTTAGATTGGTGGAATCAGTTTTCCTCAGAAATTTCCTCAGATGTGCACACCCATGTCTAGAATACTTGATGGATTTCACTAAGTCACTAAAATTCTTCACGAGATTCCTTAGTTGTGTAAATTTTCGATTCTGCACAACTCTGGAACTCAAGATCAGAATGCTTAGTAAAACTCCTCAACTCACTGGTCAAATTCCTCAACTTCTAAAAAAATCAATTTCCTCAAATTTGAGAACACAGATGACCTTTCCAAATTCTTCGTACCTATACTCTGTTCACAGGTACAAAATGTCAGCTGATGAATCTCTAGGTTCTCATCAACTTAACTCATTTGTAGCATTTCTCGCAGAAACCTTACCCGTGTCTTCAGAATCATCAAGAATTCAAATTCCTCAGCAAAAACCTCGACTGAAGAAAATGGAAGAAGACCGGAAACAGAAAGGTGGAAAGAAGCTAGAACAGAATACAACCTTTGAAATACCTGAAGAAATCTATGCTGAGTATTGTACCCCTGATGAGGAAATACATGGTAAAGAGACCATGATGAAGCACAAGATTAGGCTTCAAAAGATTGAGCGCATGTGGGAAAAATAGTGGTACATTCATGGAAGTCACATTGAGAGAACATACAATGAATATGGATAATATCATGACAACTTATTCTCAATGGCATACCGAGCTAGCTTGAACTCGTAAAAACGTAAACTCCGTCGAAGAATTCACTACTTTGAGTGATAAAATGAATGCTCTTATGAATATGGTTGCTAATAAAAATACTCATGTTGATCCCAATGATGTGCCACTATCTACTTTTATTGAACAAAATAATGATTCTATTGATGTGATATTGTGTCTAGGAATAATTTCAACAACAATGCTTATAGAGGGAATTTCAATCCTAGATCGTATCCCAACGATTCCTCTAATAATTATGGAAATTCCTATGGAAACTTTTCTAATAATTATATGATAGGATACCCTCTGATATTAAATAATTATATGATAGGATACCCTGTGATATTAACTTAGGTGAGCTAACACCATTAAATAATTTATTTGTTCTCAAAATATTTTCAGCACTAAGGTAGAGGAAAAACTACATAAAGTTGGCGATATTGCTAGAAGCATGTATATGATTGCTCTTGATGTGTATGCTCCTAAATGTCATTTTTTGACCTAAACATGATATTAGTCAGTCCATCAAATCTATTAAAATATCTATTGATTAAAGTAATGAGAGAATCGCTAGCTCTAAGAGCTAGACGAGAATTCCTAGAAAAAGCTCTTCCACCCGGTTTTTACCATAATCAAGATAAAGATATTAAAATGATTGGTGTTTATCCTATTATATTGATTTAATAATATAAAAATGGATAAAAAGGTACTATATATGAGTCAACTTTAGCTATAAGGCATCCCACTTTTTCGGAGGGTGATGATCCTAATGATAAAAAATAAAAAAAGTGGGTTTGGAGAAGTCAAAACTTTAACTAGTGATGTGCCAACTACTTTGGATTACAAGGAATTTAATTATTGAATTTATTATTTAGTTGAATGTATTTCCTTGTTTTAATCTATAATTAGCTCACCTAAGGCTTATGAACAAAATAAGGCTTTCACTAAACATATCATAGAAGCTCTAGTAAAAGCTCGTGAAGAGAAACTTCAACTAGAAGTTTCAGTATGTACAAAATTGCATGATGAATGGGAACATACTATTAATATCAAGCTTAAATATACTGAATGTAATACTTTGTGTGACCTTGGTGCTAGTGTTTCTACAATACCTAAATATCTATGTGATGTGCTAGGTCTCACCTATATGCATGAATGTACCCTTAACTTGTATCTTGTGGATTGCACTATTAAGAAACACTTGGGTAGAATAAATGATGTTATTATTCTTGATAATAGAAATTATGTTCCTGTGGATTTCACTGCGCTTGATATTTAATGCAATCCGTCTTGTCCAATAATATTTGGTAGGCATTTCTTATGAACTATTGGTGATTATTGATATGAAAAAAGGAAACATAAGATTCCAATTAACATAAAAGAAAGGGATGGAATACTTTCCTCGAAGGAGTATTAGACCAACTTATTAATCTATAATGAGGGCTATCTATGGATTGAACATGAAGGATAACAACACTTGATACTGTGCATTATGCCTACTTACAGGCATAAAATAATAGTGCTTGTTGGGAGGCAACCCAATAGTTATCTTAATATTTTTGTCTTACTTTATGTTTTGGTGTGTTCACATGATTATTTATACTATAATGATTGTGCTTTTATGTTTTAGTTAGTGTTTGTGCCAAGTAAAACCTTTGGGATGATTTGAAAGATAGTAGAATCCATCCTGTGCAAAAATAGAAACTTTTACGTCGAGTGCAGAATTTCTCTGACTTTACCAGTACATATTTTTGATCTGAAGTTATCACATGGTATTGGTACACAAATTTACCAAGTTTTAGTATTTTTTCAGAATTTTCGGAGTTACAGAAAGTATGGTTTCAGTGCTGATCAATACAGACTGCTCTATTTTAGACAAATTCTATTTTTGTTTTCATAGTTTGCTTGTTTTGATGATGCCACGAATTATATCATGCAGGATAAGTCATGGAGAAGTTATAATGCAGTACCTTATGAAATAATTAAATATAAATCAATTTATAATAGTATGTAAAGTTTATGATTTGCCTATTGTACTAACGGATCTTACGAGGATTCTGTTGAGTTTTGTGTGCTAAAGTTTACATGTTTTGGGTATGACAATGATGAATGAAGGAATAAGGAGTGGCAACACCCTATTCTTAGGGATTACTAAGGCACCCCAAGGTAATATTCAAGGAATAACCAAGCGTCTAAGCTTGGGGATTCCCTATAAGGCATCCCCTCTTTCATCACCATTTTATTGGTATGTCACTTGGAGTTATATTTTTATTCATTACATGATATGTGTTTTGCTTGGAGTGTAGTGTATTATAGTTTGCTTTTCTTTTAGTTTTCCACAATCATTGTTTTATGGACACACGTATTTTGTATAGACACATGTTCAACACAATTTGTTAGAATACTTTATATGCTTCACTTATATCTTTTGAGATAGACATTTGCTCTAGTGCTTCACATATAACTTTTAGAGCACGATGGCGTTCAAATTTTTGAGAAATAATTGTACTCTCATGATTCACTTAAATATGTTTGAGAGTCTAAGAAATAGTAATGGAAATATGCATGTGTTATAAGACTAATCCAAAAAGGATAGGTATTCAAGGGGGATATAAGAAAAACTTTCATGTTGCTCACCATGAAAGAGAATTATGGGTTAATTATATTGATGTAGTAATATGAAAGGGCATGAGTACATGATCATTTGTTCGTAGAAATATCGGTATTAAATCTTGTTATTTCTTATTCCTCTAAAATATTAGTTATGGCATGGTGATGATGTGTGAGCATTCTTATACCTTATTGAAATCCTATCGTGAAGTTCGGCTTGGATGCGCGCGATGGTTAACTCCTACCAACCGCCTCCCCAAGGGTATGTGGTAGTACTTTGCTTCAAGAGAGCTAATAGACTCTACAATAAGTATATGAGTTCTTTATGACTAGTGTGAATCCATGGATATACGCACTCTTATCTTTCCATAATTGCTAGCCTCTTTGGAATCGTGCATTACCCATTCAAATCTCGAGAATCGGTGCAACCTTCGCCGGTGCATCCAAACCCTATGACATGATACACTCTATGACACATAAGCCATCCTATATCTTCTTCAAAATATCCATCATACCTACCTATCATGACATTTCCATAGCTATTTCGAGATATATTTCCATACAACTTCCACCATTCTGTCACATGACTTGTGTGTTCATCATCATATTGCTTTACGTGATAATATTTGTGGCAAAGCCATCGTTCATCATTGCGTACATGCTATGCTAGACCATTGCACATCTTGGTACACTGCCAAAGGCATTCATATAGCGTCATCTTGTATAGTTTTTCATATTGAGTTATAAGTAAATGAAAGTGTGATGATTATCATTATTAGAGCACTATCACAGTGAGGAAAGGATGATGGATACTATCATTCCTCCACAAGTCAGGATGAGATTTCAGACGAAAAATAGAAGGAAAAATGGAAAAAGGAAAAAAGGGAAAAGAAAAAGAAAAAAAGAAAAAAAATAAAGAAAAAAAGAAAAAGGAAAAAATTAAACGGGAGAAAAGCAAGAAGGGGAAGTGTTACTATCTCTTTCTCCACACTTGTGCTTAGAGGGAAGACCATGTTCTTCATATAAATAGTCTCATGAGATGTCATTTTCATACGCTAGTAAGAATTTTACGTTATAGAACATGGCTTGTATATTTCGATCATGGGCTTCCTCAAATGTCAAAGGTCTTCATCAGCAAGCAACTTGGATGCACACCCACTTAGCTTCTGTTGAGCTTGTATACACCTATAGGTCTAGTACATGCGTTGAATGGCAATCCCTACTCCTTGCATTGATATCAATTGATGGGCATTGTAGCATCTAGTGCCACCCCTTGTTGGTTTTGGAGTTTTGAAGACAAACGTGGTTGAGGGACTAATGTGTATGTGAGGGTTCATAGGTTAACACAAATGGAAGTCCGTGGAGATACGGTTTAACCATCAAAGATGACCCCTAAAATGTCTGGAGACATTGATGATGGCCGAAGCCATTGGTGGTACGCGAAGATAATCACTTGAACATAATTAAATGCAAAGACGAAGTCTTCTTGTTGTTTTGTTTCTTCTTTCCTGATTAATAGGAACCACCATACTGTTAACTAGGGTTGAGGTGATCGAAGTCAGATGCTGACGTGATGCGCAACCCAAGACACCTATGAGTTCGAGTAAAGGCAATGAGAGGAAAACTCTTCCAGAGTTGGTTGAGACAGCATTGCTTGTAGCCCAAGTTATGTTGCCGCGCGAGTTTTTCAAATATGACAGTTGGAACACGTTTCAGTTGGCCATAGATCCAGGATCATTTTGGTCATATCATGTCGGGTTCCGTGCTGGGTATAAATAGCCCACTCCCTCCATCATAAGTTGGTGGTTGCTCAGAGTTAGATACGGCTGTTGTTGTGTTGGAGCAATCAACCCCGAAGACATTTATAGAAAGCTATCCTACAAGTATAAACCCAAACACCTAGATCCAGAGTGTTTGAGCATCACTGAAGCCATTCTGTCCTGAGTGAACCGAAGACTTATTACACTTGAAGACTGTGATCTTCCAAACGGTTAGGTGTCATGGTCTAGATCATCCAAGAGTCATTGTGGATTGTCGGGTGACCGAGTTTGTATGGGTTTAAAAAATCTCACTTGAAGACTTACATGCATGATTGGGCGTGGTCTAAGTGACCTCGTCTCATGGGAAACAACGTGAAGACAAGGTCTTGAGAGTTCAATCCCAGTCTCCCCAACGAGACGTACAATTGTCACATCAGCTGGATCTGGTCCAACAAATCATGTGTCTTCGACAAGCTACTGGATCAATTATTCACTATTTTACCTTTTGTATTGTACTGTGAAGTCATTGCTTGATCATCTCAATTCGAAGACATACACGAAGATATTCCTTAACTTCCATTTATCTTCATTCTTCCTAAGTTTATCTTTGATACATCTTAGTGTGCATGATGACTATGATATACGTGCGTGAGTGTCTTCGTAGTATTTCATGATTTTCTTAGATCCTTGATTGACATCCCTACTTGATCATGTTTCGCTTCTGCATACTTCAAATACATTTACTGTTTTGAAGCTTTTCATAAAAATCACACATTCACCCCCTCTAGTCAATAACTAGCACTTTCAATTGGTATAAGAGCAAGGTACTCCCTTGTTATGTTTTTGGTTTAACCACCTAGAGTTTTAGCTATGCTAACTAGGGGCATAATCAAGGTGTCTGTTGCATGCCCTCTCTTTGATGTCACTGATTACCCATACTAGACGAACAAGATGCGCATGCATCTCGAAGCCCTTGACAACAACCTCTGGTATGTCGTCTTGGATGGCATTCCCAAGGTTGGTGAAGGTGTTGCTGATGCTGATGTGAAGAGAATTTATCAACTAGACTTGACCACAAAGAACATCACCTGTGGTCATTTGATGAAAGGACACTATGATCTTGAAACCGCGAAGAAAATCTAGGAATGGCCGTCCAAAGTCAATGAAGGTGTCTTATCTCAGAGAGACTCACGTGTAGATGTGCTCTGCAACCTGTTCAACCGCTTCAAGAGGTTTGACAATGAGAATGTCCATCTCACATTTGATCAACTTACTGATAACTCAAATGAGTTGAATTCTCTCAGCACCACAGATATCACCTAACATGAAGTTGTGAAGAAGCTACTGAAATCTCTTGATAGTTCCTTTGACAGTCATGCTGTCATGATTCAAGAAAATCCTGACTTCAAGGATTTAGACCCTGCTAATATCCTTGAGAGGTTGAACACCCATGAGTTCCAACAAGTTGAGAAGAGGGAAATCTATGGTTCTAGTTATGGTCGCTCTCGTGCCCTGAATGAAAATGTTGTGTGTACATTTGAAGAATAAGAATCTGAATGCAGTTCCGATGTTGCTGAAGACATTGTAAAAGAACTAGCTCTAGTAGTGAGGAAGTTCCAAAAGTTCGCCAAGTCCAATAGCTTTGGAAAATCTTCAAGGCGTGACTCCAAGAAGTCTGGAGAAATGTTTTCGCGTGACAACAAGAAGCTAACTTGTCACAAGTGCAAGAAAGTAGGTCACTTCATTGGTAATTATCCTTGATGGTGGATGGAATCCAAGAAGAAGAGAAAGGACTATGATTTTGATGACAATAATAAGAAGAAGCATCAAAAGTCTTTGTCTAAGTCCTCATCGCATAAGAAGAGATCTTTTGGCAAATCTCATGCTTTCATTGGAAAGGAAATGGACCGTGACACTGAATCTAAGTCTAAAGCTGAAGAAGAATCTGAGGAGGAGTCTGATTCTGAAGTTGATGGTTTGGCCATGGCTTCTACATTCGTCACACCATCTCTCTTCGACCCTAAAGAAAATGGCCCCCTCATCAACACTGAAGCAAGTGATAACGACTATGCTCCAGCTTACTACTTTAGACCAAAAGGCTCCAATGTATCCTCAAAATCTTCACATCATGACTCTGATAGCGAAGATGAATCTCATGATGACTTGAAACCCAACTATTCTCAATTCGTTAGGATTGCCACTAAACGACAAAATGCTATGGAGAGAATGCAAAAATCTTTATAGAAAAGGGATGAAATGTTACACCACGAGATGAGTCTGTACGAAATTATGGTTGAAGACATGCAAAGTCTTCATTCAAGGTTTGGGGATCTTCAAAATCTTCATGATATTCCACCAACTAATCATGAGAATCTTTCTTATGAATTTCTTCAAAGAAAGTAAGATCTTTAGCAGTTGAGAGAAGCTCATGAGGATGTTCGGAAGGAAAACAACTCACTCCTAGCAGAACATATCAGTACCGCTTAGGATGAATTTATTGCTCCATGCTTAAAATGTCTTGCTCGTGAAGCTAATGATTTTTCTTCTGAATGTTCAAATGCTTCTAGAATGCATTATCTTCAACTGTATCTATGGTATCTAACCCCTTATCCGAGGAAATCACTTCTATCACTGATGACAATGATAGGTTGAAGACATTGCTTGAAACATGCATGTACAGAAGTCTGAAGGGACATCACATTCTGTGTGATGCCCTCAAGTAGACAATATTGAAAAACCCAAGGAAAGAGAATTGAGCAGTACCCCAAAACCACTTGGGTTACTGCAAAGGCCCCCACAATTGATCCATCCACACCATTTGTCTTTAATTGTCATAATCCTATCATCATTGATGAATATTTCGACTCCAGCTATAAGTTGTTCAAATCTCAGAATGGTGAAGTGTTTGCTAGATTTATTGGAACTAACTGCACGAATGGTTCACCCAGCAAGATCTGGGTTCCCAAATGTCTTCTTGATAAGATTCATGTGAATGTCATGACGACATCTCTTAGGAAGAAGACATACCCCAAATCAAATTCTTCGAGAAGACAAAGGTCTTCATATGATCATGATAACAATTATATTTCACATGGAAGGACTAAAAACACTCATGAGTATGATCACTATGACATGAACCGTTATGTTCATAAAACTAAGAATGTATCTGCATATTCTTTTGTGTACTCTAACCCTCTTATGAAGTGTATTGTTAGGGCTTGATCGCCTAAATTCTCTGATTCTGCTTTACGTCTCATTGCTTCTAATCCACCCCTTCAGATGTGGGTGGTTAAGAAGAACTAACTTCTTCATGCAACATCGGGTCTCCAGAAAGGATAAAGCTTAACTTGAAGATTATCTCTTGAGACCCAAAAAACACTCTTGCCTGTACACAAGATAAACATGAAAATGGTTTTTACTATTTAAAATCATCAAGTTTACTTACCACTACAACAGTATCTTCATCAATGCACGATATACCTGCATGCTTTGGTGAACAAGACTAATTCTCAATGCAGGAAGATAAATCCAACTCCACTGAATGGATCATGTACAGTGGACACACTAGTCACGTGACTGGTGATCAAAGCCTATTGATGGAGACAACTCTTTCACCTCCAACCAAAGATCATACCGTCTTTGCCGACAAAAGTAGCAGTAAAGTACTAGGACTAGGTAGAGTTGCTATCACAAGGGATGGGCACATGGATAATGTGATGCTGGTCGAATCCCTTGGTTACAACTTGATGTCTGTCTCAATGCTTTGTGATCTTGACATGCTCGTCATATTTGGAAAATTATGATGCGTTGTACTAATGGCATCTGACAAAACCAAAGTCTTTGAAGGTTTTCGAAGAGGTGATCTATACATGGTAGACTTCTCTGCAGGACCACATGTTTCCACTTATCTTCTAGCAAAAGCTTGATACGTCTCCAACGTATCTACTTTTCCAAACTCTCGTGCCGTTGTTTTGGACTCTAATTTGCATGGTTTGAATGGAACTAACCCGGAGAGGCGGTGTTTTTAGCAGAATTGCCTTGGTGTTATTTTTGTGGAGAAATAAAAGTTCTCGGATTGACCTAAAAATTTATGGAGAAAGAATCAACCGGAGAGGGGCCACCACCTGGCCACAAGCCTGCACGATGCTCCCCCCTAGGGTGCGCCCCTTGGCTTGTGGGGCCCCTGTGGCTCCTTCGTCCTTGTTTCTACTTCTATATATTCCTATTCGGGGAGAAAAAAAATCAGAGAGAAGAGTTCATCGCTCTTTTTATGATACGAAGCCGCCACAACCTCCTGTTCTTCCTCGGGAGGGCAGATCTGGAGTCTCATTTCGGCTCCGGAGAGGGGAAATCGACGATGTCATCATCACCAACCATCCTTCATCACCAATTCCATGATGCTTTCTGCCATTTGTGAGTAATTCCATCATAAGCTTGCTGGGCGGTGCTTGGTTGGATGAGATCTATCATGTAATTGAGTTAGTTTTATTAGGATTTGATCCCTACACTAGTAGAAAAAGGGTCTTTCGGCCGAGGGCCGAAAGACCATTAGTCCCGCTTCAAACCAAAACCGGGACCAATGCCACGCATTGGTCCCGATTAGGTTTGCCGAGGCATTGGTCCCGGTTTGGTTCACCTCATTAGTCCCGGTTCATGGAAAAACCCAGGACTAAAGATCCACCGACTGCCACGTGGCATGCCGCGGATCATTAGTCCCGGTTTGTGGCACGAACCGAGACTAAAGTGTAGGCTATTAGTCCCGATTTTAGACAAAAACTGGGACTAAAGTTCTGCCTATATATACCGTCGCCCCTGCCCACACTCTCCTCTGTTTTTTGGCTGAATTGTGCCCATGCCATATGCCACCCTTGCCACTCTAGTTCATGCACTTGACGTGTTCGATGAAATGCCCGAGCCACACTAATTAAGCTTTCTCCTCTCCAAACTTGACCTCCAAACTCCATTTTCCTCAATATTTGTCTACGTTTGGCCGTGCACCAACTCCACAAGTGTTTTAAAAGGTTAGCTACTTCATCATTTCATGTGTCACTGCTAGTTTAGCTCATTTGAAATGCTCAATTAACTTCTTAGAGTCTACACATGTGTAGGGTGTCGTCCCGTGCCCGTCCACACCGTTGTCGATCGCCCCGCGTCGATCTCGTTGCGAGCACCACCGTGGTGAGCCTCTTGTTCTTGTCTTCTTTTTAAAAGAAAAAAAATTCTTACTTGTACGATTTAGATACATACTTGTATAAATTACTTACTTTTATTATTTTTTGTTATTATGTAGTACGACGGTTTTGGTATCCGCCTCCGTCGGCCCTCGTCCTGTCTATGATTCCGATGTGGTATATAATATCTTTTATAACTATATGTTTTATTTATTGTTTATGACAATTATGACGACCAACGTGACATATATTTTTAATCTAGGAGGTATGTGAACCGGAAATTCCAACCCACATATAAATTCTTCTCAAGAAGTTAAATTTGGTTGAAAAAGAAAACAAATACTTGAAGGAAAAATTGAAAATAATTGAGGACAAGAATATGGAACTGGAGTTGCATGTCGCCGATGTCATCGATGATCGCAAGATGAAGATCGATGCGATGTTGTTGATGATGGATGCACATCGCTTGAAGATGGATGCAATGCGCTCGAAGATGGATGAAATGCGCTTGAAGATTAGGAATATTAGAAAATATGCCATTGATAAAGAGTCTTGGTATCATTATGATGTTGGGTCAATTGTTACCTTATTTGCGATTTTGATCGCATTTGTTGGTGCATTTAAATGTTTTACATAGTTGTATGTTGTTTTATGAGAGAACTTTATGTATTTATTTTTGCAATAATAACGTTTGATCACTACTGAGGTTTGGTTTTAATGTGATGATGAACTTGTATTAATTTGGACATTTCTTTATTCATGATGTTCTGCAATGGTTTTTTGATATACTTAATTTCATAATAGAGATGAACCGCTAATGGATGTACGGTGACCGGCGCACTTAGGAGTACATTATGAACCGGGACTAATTAATGCCCGAGTCACACTAAAGTTCACACAAAATGGTATCCTCGACCAAGGTTAGTAACCTTCTTCATGTGTAATTGATACAAAAATATTGCATGTGTCAATGTACGGTGGTCATTTCACTTTTCATGTATGATGCCAGATCGATGCACGGAAGCGATGGATGTACGATGAACGACGTGGTTCCGGATTTTTTGCAGGCCTGCATAAATTTATCGATGTGGCTGAGGCAAACAAAGTGGATAGTTTTATGCCTTGCCCATGTGTTGGTTGTCGAAACGGGAAGGAGTACTCTAGCTCGAAAGTCATTCATCTCCACTTGCTTCAGAGAGGTTTCATGCCCACATATTATTGTTGGACCATGCATGGAGAAAGAGGGGTTACGATGGAAGACAATGAAGAAGAAGATGATGATGACAACTATCATATGCTCACTGAAGAACACGATGATACTACAATGGAAGACAATGAAGAAGAAGGAGGTGAAGAACAACCGGCATCAGATGAGCCCGCTGATAGTCTTGGTCGGGTCATTTCTGATGCAAAGGGAGAATGTGATACAGAAAAGGTGAAGCTGAACTTGGAGGCCATGCTAAAGGATCATAAAAAGTTGTTGTACCCAAATTGCGAAGATGGCAGCACAAAGGTCGGTACCACACTGGAACTGTTGAAATGGAAGGCAGAAACTGGTTTATCTGACAAGGGATTTGAGAAGTTACTGAAAATATTGAAGCCGAAGCTTCCAAAGGATAACGAATTGCCTGAGACTACGTACGAAGCAAAGTAGGCTATTTTCCCTCTTGGATTAGATGTGCAGAAGATACATGCATGCATTAATGATTGCATCATGTACCGCGGTGAGAAGTACGAGAATATGGATGAATGCCCGATATGCACTGCAAGTCTGTACAAGATCAGGCAGGATGACCCTCGTGATGTTGAGGGCAATGACGAGCCCCCCCCCCCAGGAAGAAGGTTCCTGCTAAGGTTATGTGGTATGATCCTATAATACCACAGTTGAAACGTCTATTCAAAAACAATGAGCATGCCAAGTTGATGCGATGGCACAAAGACGAGCGTAAGAAACACGGGAAAAAGTTGAGACACCTCGCAGATGGGTCGCAGTGGAGGAAAATCGAGAGGGAGTGGCCGGACTTTGCAGATGACCCAAGGAACTTATGGCTTGGTCTAAGTACAGACGACATGAATCCTTTTGGGGAGAAGAGCTGCAGTCACAGCAACTGGCCCGTGACTCTATGTATCTACAACCTTCCTCCTTGGTTGTGCATGAAGCGGAAGTTCATTATGATGCCAGTGCTCATCCAAGGACCGAAGCAACCCGGCAACGACATTGATGTGTACCTAAGGCCATTAGTTGATGAACTTTTGCAGTTGTGGGCCAAACCAGGTGTACGTATGTGGGATGAGCACAAACAGCAGGAATATGACCTACGAGCATTGTTGTTCGTAACCATCAATGATTGCCCTGCTCTTAGTAACATTTCAGGACAGTCAAACAAGGGATACAATGCATGCATGCACTGTTTAGATAAGACTAAAGGTACATATTTGCAAAAATCTAAGAAAGTTGTCTACGTGGGGTGTGCTACGGTAACAAAAGTCCTTCCTTGGCGCTAGGAATTCTTCTTGCTACTTCTCTTGTTTTGCGTCAGTTTTTCCCGTGAAGAGGAAAGGGTGATGCAGCACAGGAGCAGTAAGTATTTCTCTCAGTTTTGAGAACCAAGGTATCGATCCAGAAGGAGGGTCTCGTCAAGTCCAGAGTACCTGCGCAAACACAAACAAGCTTGCACCCAACGCTTCAAAGGGGTTGTCAATCCCTTCAAGATTGTTTGCAAAGTGAGATCTGAAGGCAGAAAGTGCAACGAAGTAAAAAGTGTAAGGCTGAAAATATGGTGTGGAGTAGACCCCGGGGCCATAGTGTTCACTAGAGGCTTCTCTCACAAATAGAAAATATCACGATGGGTGAACAAATTACTGTCGAGCAATTGATAGAACCGCGCAAAGTCATGACGATATCTAAGGCAATGATCATACATATAGGCATCACGTCTGAGACAAGTAGACCGATACTTTCTGCATCTACTACTATTACTCCACAAATCGACCGCTATCCAGCATGCATCTAGTGTATTGAGTTCATGACGAACAGAGTAACCCCTTAAGCAAGATGACATGATGTAGAGGGATAATCTCAAACCAATGATGAAAACCCCATCTTTTTACCCTTGATGGCCACAACATGATGTGTGCCTCGCTACCCCTTCTATCACTGGGTGAGGTCACCGCACGGTTTGAACCCAAAACCAAGCACTTCTCCCATTACAAGAATCATAGATCTAGTTGGCCAGACAAAACCCACAACTCGAAGAGAATTACAAGGATATGAAATCATGCATAAGAGAGATCAGAAGAAACTCAAATAAGATTCATAGATAATCTGATCATAAATCCACAATTCATCGGATCTCGACAAACACACCGGAAAAGAAGATTACATCGGATAGATCTCCATGAAGATCATGGAGAACTTTGTATTGAAGATCCAAGAGAGAGAAGAAGCCCTCCGTGTCCGAATCCCCCATCCGGCAGGGCACCAGAACGTGCCCAGATGGGATCTTGCGAAGACAGAAGCTTGCGACGGCGGAAAAGCGATTTCGATGATCTCCTGATTTTTTTGGGATTTTTAAGGAATATATAGGCGCAACCCCTAGGGTAGAGGGCGCCCAGGGGGCCCACAAGCCTGTGGGCCAAGGGGTCTCCCCTGGCCGTGGGGTGGGGGCTTGTGGGGCCCCTGAGGCCCCCCTACCTTGGCTCCCAAGCTTCCCGATCTTGTTCCGTTATGAAAAAAAAAATTCCTGGATTTTCTTCCGTTTGGACTCCATTTCAAAATCTCCTTTGAAAGAGGTCAAAAACATGGAAAAACAGGAACTCGCACTTGGGACTGAATCAATAAGTTAGTCCCAAAAAATATATAAAAGGCATGCAAAACATCCAAAGTTTGACAAGATAATAGCATGAAACCATCAAAAATTATAGATACTGTAGCGACCCGACTCAAAACGAGTCAAGCCTCTGTGTATCTGTGCCATCCCTGGATCAGTATGCTGGCACACACAGTACATCAATGTATATATGAAAGTGCAATCACATGTAAATAGCGTAAAACTGATATATACCTTAAATATCTCAGCGGAAGCAGTCAAGGTAGTGGAGTCCCATTAAACACCAACGGCAAGTTGAGTGTAGACCGTAACCCTGAATCATACTCTTACTCGTCGAAGAAAAATATCTGCAACACAAGACGTTGCAGCCGTGTAGGTCAGCATAATGAATATGTTGGGAAGTCACGTATGAGAGGGGGCAAAATATCATCTATACTATATGCATATTTGGCAGGTGGGGTTGTAAGTTTTAGTGTAAAGCTAATTTTTCTCCTACAACAAGGGGGCTAAAAGCAAAATATTACTACGCTGTTGGTTGTTAATGAGATGGTTCCGCCAACCAATTCTCATACCCAAGTTATCAATATTACCCACATCAAATATATATAATGGTGTTGAGAATTTCAGATAACTTCAGTTCCATTGGCTCAAGATGTCCATGACCGTGGACATGGCTAATCGATTAGGTTTGAGTACTCTGCAGAGTTTTGCACACGTTCCCCACAAGTTTTGATCGCCTCCGAGTATGTCCTCGCACTTCAGGGTGTTTGAAGACCAGATGATCAAAACATGGTCTTTCAACGGGTCCCTCTGAATCCCTGTCGGTGCCCATCCAATCCTACCGTTCTTCTACATCTGCTAGCACCGCCTGCCCAGAGTCGCTGCGTTGTCCAACCAAGCCAGAGCCCACAATGACTTGTGGCTGTGCAGGTAAGCCTTGGGTCTTGAAAATATCCGTCCGTCTCATTGAGCCTGGGTGAAGCTTTCCGCAAGATGTCATGGCACGTCTCCAGCATCCCGGGTCATCCACTGGTTTCTCCACGGAGCCGATCAACCGTCCTTCACTCAGAAGTATTGACTTAACCGGTCTTGGTTATTAAATTATTCTCGCATCACTCGTGATAAACTCTCAACCAGAATCCCGTCTACTCAAGCATAGCAATATGAAATTTGTCGTCCCGGGCCAAGTTGCGGGGTTGTTGGGTGCCTACCACACGATACTACAATATGTAACCATAATTTCCAAGTACCTACTCAGCATGCAATTGGGCATAGGATGGTATAACTACGATGCATAAAACATAGGTGATACATGATCAAATGACTTGCCTGGCGATGTTGACGAAGAAGAATTATCGTTCTCGAGAAATAACTTGATAGACTATTCGTCACTCTCTGATGAAATCTATATAACAAACATATCATTCACATAAGCACTCATACTAGCAATCATTCTAGCAATCAAAACAGAAGAAAGAGCGAATAAGAATCCGAAAGAAACTTCAACTAAAACTAGGAGTCTTCTACTACATCAAACACTAAATAGTTTTTTTGTTCTAACTGAAAATGAAACATTAAATAACACAGAACTAAGATATAAATTTAACCAAGATAAAATAGAGTATTTTTCATAAAACTATTTGAAAGTATTTCCAAACGGGAGTTGAAACAGTAAAGAAATCAATTGCAAGTTATTAGAGAACTAGAATTGATTTCATGATAACAAATAAAATAAAAATAAATACTTGTTGAGAACCTACTATTTAACTAACATAAACTAAACATAAACTTTCTGAAATATAAAAGAAAATAATTTTAAAAAAATTATAGAAAAAGAAATAGCCATAATCCTAAGAGAACTAGAACATAATCTGTTTTGGTAAAAAAACCCAAGTAAAAATATTAAAAAAATGAAACTTAAACTACTGAAAGATATGCTCACTAGGAAACAACAGCAATAAGAATTAAATTATAAGCTATTTTTAAACTCCCAGAATAAGCAAAACAAGATTTAAACCAAATCTTATCTAATTCAAATTTTATAAATCCAAACATAGACAAATTATATATCTACAGAAACTACATAAAATTTGTGATCTAATGCAAAAAGAATCACCTAATTCGGAGTTATAGACTAATAGATATGAATTTTATAAGTTTGCTCTTTTTCTGGAAAAAAACACTGTGACAGGATTTCTATGAAGCTCACCGTGGCTGACACAGAGGAAGAACTCCGGCAAGGTGGCTGCTCCGGCGAGGTGGGGAGGTCGCCGGTGGGGTGGGGAATCGGCGGAGGAGTAGCACGGCAGGGGGTGGGGCGCTGGAGAGGCTCGGCAGGGGTGATGGGGAAGCGTCACGAGACCTACTGTACTCCATTCTTGACAGGAAGATGAGGATGGTGGCACCGTGGCTATGAGCAGGGAGAAGGCGAGGTGATGGGGAAAATGGAACGAGGAGAAGAGGGGCGTTCTTATAGGGTGGTGGGAGGCTCGGGAAGGAAGTGTAGCCCGCAAATCGGGGGAGGGAAGCTTCGTGGGAAACTTCTGCCATGGCCAGAGAAGGAAGCTCGTGAGGAGGAAGAAGAAGGTGGGATTGGGCCAGATTGGTTTCCTAACGTGGCCCAAGTACATTCCTAAAATAAGAGATCTCTTTCCCTTTTTCTTAAAACAGGAATTAATACGATTAAAAGGAAATAGAATATCCTTGGAATATAGGGGTATAATATATTAAAAATTTGAAAAAAATAAATTCAAAAAGATGGACATTTTTCCACGACCAAAATAAATACTTCAAAAAAATGTTTTTTTAGAAAATCCCCTAAATGCTTTATTTCTTTTTGCAAATAATTACTCAAATAAATCTTGGGTGTCATGGCTCAAATATTTCAAAGAATATCCCCGGGTTTGGAGGGTCATGTTTCTCCTCTCTTTTTCTCTTGTTTGACAAAGTATTGTTCCATGAGTGAAGAAGAAAACAAAATGCAAAGGAAAAATCGGAAGGAAATTCAAGTGCCACCTTGGTTCAAATTCTTTGTAGTTGAAGAAGTCATGCTATCTCCTCTCGCTGGTTTTAAAAGATGAATTTGAACTCACAGGAAACGGGAAAGTCATTTTTATTCCCTCTCATTCAAAAGTTTTTGAAAAGTTTCAAATTTCACTCAAGTTTCAATCACTCAAACAAACAAACAATAAATCTAATAATTTTATTAACATTCCAAAATTTGGGATGTTACAGAAACGTTGGAGACGTATCAAGCATCCCCAAGCTTAACTCGTGCTCGTCCTCGAGTAGGGAAGTGGTAAAGAATGAATTTTTGATGTGGAATGCTACCTAGCATAGTTGTACTTTGCAACTTCTTTCACGTGACATGAATGTTTAGATCCGTAAGATTCAAAACAATAGTGTGCTATTGACATGAAAACAATAATACTCCATGCAAACTAGCAAGGTAATCATGAACTTTCAAAATAACAAGGCCAAGGAAAGTTATCCTTACAAAATCATATAGTCTGGCTATGCTCCATCATCCTCACACAACTAATGTAAATCATGCACAACCCCGGTATTGGCCAAGTAATTGTTTTCGCACTCTTACTTTCTCAAACTTTTTATAACTATCACGCAATACAGGAGCGTGAGCCATGGATATAGCACTATAAGTGGAATAGAGTGTGGTGGTGGTTGTGAGACAAAAAGGAGGAGATGGTCACATTGACTCGGCATATCAAAGGGCTATGGAGATGCCCATTAATAGATATCAATGTGAATGAGTTGGTATTGCCATACAAGAGATGCACTAGAGCTATAAGTATGTGAAAGCTCAAAAGGAAAACTAGTGGGCGTGCATCCAACTTGCTTGCTCACAAAGACCTAGGGCAATGTTGAGGAAGCCCATCATTGGAATATACAAGCCAAGTTATATAATGAAGATTCCCACTAGCATATGGTAGTGACAAATCAAGAAGCTCTCAATCATGAAGAACATGGTGCTATTATGAAGCACAAGTGTGGAAAAAGATAGTAGCATTGTCCCTTCTCTCTTTTTCTATTTTTTTCATTTGGGCTCTTAGGCCTCTCTTTTTTTCTCTTCTTTGACTTTTGTTTTTGGACTCTTTGGCCTCTATTTTTTATTTCCTCACGTGGGACAATGCTCTAATGATGATGATCATCACACTTTTATTTACTCATAGCTCAAAATGATGATGACTCTAAAGGAAATGCCTCCGTAGTATACCGGGTTGTGCAACGATCTAGCATGGCGTATGACGTTGAAAACATCTCGCTAGCTATCTTAGGATCATGCAATGGAAATATGAGAGTGATTGCACAAGTCATGAGATGGAACGGTGGGAGTTGCATGGCAATATATCTCGGAATGGCTATGAAAATGTCATAGTAGGTAGGTATGGTGTCTGTTTTGAGGAAGGCATATGGTGGGTTTGTGTACCGGCGAGAATTGCGCGACACTAAAGAGGCTAGCAATGGTGGAAGGTGGAAGTGCATCTATACCATGGACTCACATTAGTCATGATGAACTCACATACTTGTTGTGAAAGTTTTTATTAGTTATCGAAACAGTGTGCTAAACGCATACTCCTAGGGGAAGGGTTGGTAGGTGTAAACCATCGCGCTATCCCGACCTCAACCCAAAGGATGACAATCAATAGATCAATTATGCTCCGTCTTCCTAACATAGCGGTTCACCATACGTGCATGCTATGAGAATCACTAACTTCAACACAAGTATCTCTAGATTCACAACACCCTACTAACATAGCTCCCAATATTATCGAATCCACGTCTCAAAACTAATTGAGAGGAATCGAAACTTCTCTTTCTACTCAATGCACATGAAGATGAAGGTTTTTGCATCCTCTTTGGGTACCTATCACATTTGGGACTACTTTCATAGCATAAGCCAACTACCAAATCATGCACCGCCGTGCTCTAAAAGATATAAGTGAAGCACATGAGCAAAAGTATCTAGTTCAAAAGATATAAGTGAAGCACTATGAGCATTCTAGCAAAATCACGATGAGTGCATGTCTCTCTCTCTCTAAAAGGTGTGCAGCAAGGATGGTTATGACACAACAAAAATAAAAGACTCCTACGGTACAAGACGCTCCAAGCAAAACACATATCACGTGGTGAATAAAAATATAGCTCCAAGTAATGTTACCGATGGATTGAAGACGAAAGAGGGGATGCCTTCCCGGGGCATCCCCAAGCTTAGGCTTTTTGGTGTCCTTGAATTTGGCTTGGGATGCCTTGGGCATCCCCAAGCTTGAGCTCTTTCCACTCCTTATCTCATCGTCCACGAGAACATCACCCAAAACATGAAAACTTCACAACACAAAACTTAAACAGACCTCATGATAACATTAGTACAAGAAAACAAACTACCACTTCTTTTGGTACTTTAGAAAATTTGAATTCCATCTATATTGGTGTTGGGATACTGTATTCTCAATTTTCCATGGCTAGTACACCCGATACTAACCATAGTTTCATCAAAACAAGCAACAAACTCAACAAAAACAGAATCTGTCAAAAACAGACCAGTCTGCAGCAATCTATATACTTCGTATAATTCTGGTACCTCAAAAAATATGAAACATTACGAAGGCCTGGGATAAAAGCATATCAACCAGCAGAAAAAAGAATCAACTCAAAATCTCTTTCTGAATAAAAATGAAAAATCATCTCGTGAGCGAAAAGTTTCTGTCTTTTTCCAGCAGGATCAAACAACCGTCACCAAGACTAGTCATAAAGGTTTTGCTTGGCTCAAACAGAATAAAGAAACACAAAAAACACAATCACAACATAATTGTGATGGTGTGGATGCAACAAAACAGAAAGAAAAAAGATAAATTCTTTGGGTTGCCTCCCAACAAGCGCTATTGTTTAACGCCCTTAGCTCGACATAAAAGCGATAGAATTACGTATCGTCGTCTTTGGTGCTCAAACCATAAGTGGCCCTCATCATGGATTCATAAGGCAATCTTATTTTCTTTCTAGGAAAGTGTTCCATGCCCTTCCTTAAAGGAAATTGTAATCTAATATTCCCTTCCTTCATATCGATGATAGCACCGATAGTCCTTAGGAAAGGTCTACCAAGAATAATAGGGCAAGTAGGATTGCAATCAATGTCAAGCACAATGAAATCCACGGATACATAGTTCCTATTTGCAACAATAAGAACATCATAGATCCTTCCCATGGTTTTCTTGATAGTAGAATCAGCAAGATGCAAATTAATAGAACACTCTTCAATCTCATTAAAACCCAGAACATCACATAAAGACTTTGGAATCGCAGAAACACTAGCACCCAAATCACACAAAGCATTGCACTCATAGTTTTTGATTTTGATTTTGATGGTAGGTTCCCACTCATCATGAAGCTTTCTAGGGATAGAGACTTCCAATTCAAGTTTCTCCTCAAGATATTTTATCATAGCTTCGACGATATGATCGGTAAATGCCTTGTTTTAGCTATAAGCGTGTGGAGAGTTTAACATGGATTGCATCAAAGAGATGCATTCAATCAAGGAGTAACTATCATAATTGAATTCCTTGAAATCCACGGTAGTAATTTCATTACTACTCAAAGTTTTAACATCTTCTACTCCACTTTCAATGCTTTTAGCATCAAGATAGATGGACTCTGAATCATTGGGGCACTTTTCAACCAAAGTGGATTCATATCCAGCCCCATAATCATTAGGTTTGACACAAGAAAACAAAGATTCAATGGGAGTCACACCAAGCACTTTAAGATCTTCGTGATTCTCATCACGAGAACACGCCTTTTTAAGCCATTCATGTCTAGCACGAATTTTGGCGGTTCTTTCTTGGCTCTCAATCATGGAAACACGCATAGCTTTCAAAGTTTCATCCATGTTGATTTTGGGAGGAGCACATCTAACTTTCAAAGCATCAACATCACTAGACATTCTATCAATACTCTTAGCCAAATCGTCAATTTTGAGTAGGTTTTCCTCTATGGACGCATTGAAAATCTTTTGAGAGTTGATGAACTCTTTGATATTACTCTCTAGATCAGAGGGTAATCTATTGTAATTTCCATGAGTATTGTTGTAGGAGTTGCCAAAATTATTAGAGGAGTTACTAGGAAAAGGCCCAGGAACATAGTTTCCTCTAAAAGCATTGTTGTTGCCAAAGTTATTCCTACCAACAAAATTAACGTCCAAGCTAGCGTTGCTACTCTCAATCAAAGAAGACAAAGGCATATCATTGGGATCCAAAGGAGCACTTCTACTAGCAACCAAATTCATTAACTCATCCATCTTAGCAGTTAACGAGTTAATTTCCTCTATAGCGTGTACCTTCTTACTAGTAGGTGACCTTTTAGTGTGCCACTGAGAGTAGTTCATCATGATGTTGTCTAAGAGTTTTGTGGCTTCTCCTAACGTGATTTCCATGAACGTTCCACCTGAGGCGGAGTCCAAGATATTTGTAGAAGCAAAATTCAAGCCAGCGTAAAAGATTTGAATAATCATCCAAAGGCTCAAGCCATGAGCGGGACAATTTCTAATCATTAATTTCATTCTCTCCCAAGCGTGTGCAACATGTTCATGATCAAGTTGCTTGAAATTCATGATATCATTCCGGAGAGAGATGATCTTAGCCGGCGGAAAATACTTGGATATATAAGCATCTTTTCACTTATCCCAAGAATCGATACTATTTTTGGGCAAAGAAGAAAACCAAGTTTTTGCGCGATCTCGCAACGAGAAAGGAAAAAAACTTCAATTTAATCACGTCATTATCCACATATTTCTTCTTTTGCATATTGCAAACCTCAATGAAGGTATTGAGATGGGATGCGGCATCTTCACTAGGAAGGCTAGAAAATTTCTCTTTCATAACAAGATTCAACAAAGCGGCATTGATTTCGTATGACTCCGCACTAGTGGCGGGAGCAATCGCAGTACTAATAAAATCATTATTATTAGTATTCGAGAAGTCACAAAGTTTGGTGTTTTCATTCAGGGTGACTTCGACAAGCAAGCAAGCAGGCACACAAGCAAACAAAGAGCAGGCGATAAAAAAGGGCGAACGAAAAGGCAAACGAAAAAGGCAAATTGGTGAAGTGGGGGAGAGGAAAACGAGAGGCAACTTGCAAACAAAGTAAATGCAAGAGATGAGTTTGCGACACCTAATTGGATGAGTTCTTGACTTGATCTTCCTCCCCGGCAACGGCGCCAGAAATTCTTTTGCTACGGTAACAAAAGTCCTTCCTTGGCGCTAGGAATTCTTCTTGCTACTTCTCTTGTTTTGCGTTGGCTTTCCCTTGAAGAGGAAAGGGTGATGCAGCACAGGAGCAGTAAGTATTTCCCTCAGTTTTGAGAACCAAGGTTTCGATCCAGAAGGAGGATCTCGTCAAGTCCAGAGTACGTGCGCAAACACAAACAAGCTTGCACCCAACGCTTCAAAGGGGTTGTCAATCCCTTCAAGATTGTTTGGAAAGTAAGATCTGAAGGCCGAAAGTGCAACGAAGTAAAAAGTGTAAGTCTAAAAATATGGTGTGGAGTAGACCCGGGGGCCATATTGTTCACTAGAGGCTTCTCTAAAAATAGCAAATATCACGATGGGTGAACAAATTATTGTCGAGCAATTGATAGAACCGAGCAAATTCATGACGATATATAAGGCAATGATCATACATATAGGAATCACGTCCGAGACAAGTAGACCGATACTTTCTGCATCTACTACTATTACTCCACACATCAACTGCTATCCAGCATGGATCTAGTGTATTGAGTTCATGATGAACAGAGTAACGCCTTAAGCAAGATGACATGATGTAGAGGGATAATCTCAAACCAATGATAAAAACCCCATCTTTTTACCCTTGATGGCAACAACATGGTGCGTGCCTCGCTACCCCTTCTATCATTGGGTGAGGTCACCGCACGGTATGAACCTAAAACCAAGCACTCCTCCCATTGCAAGAATCATAGATCTAGTTGGCCAGACAAAACCCAATACTCGAAGAGAATTACAACGATATGAAATCATGCATAAGAGAGATCAGAAGAAACTCAAATAAGATTCATAGATAATCTGATCATAAATCCACAATTCATCGGATCTCGACAAACACACCCCAAAAGAAGATTACATCGGATAGATCTCCATGAAGATCATGGAGATCTTTGTATTGAAGATCCAAGAGAGAGAAGAAGCCATCTAGTTACTAGCTATGGACCCGTAGGTCTATGGTGAACTACTCACGCATCATCGGAGAGGTCATGGTGTTGACGAAGAAGCTCTCCATGTCCGAATCCCCCCTCCGACAGGGCACCAGAATGTGCCTCAGATGGGATCTTGCGGAGACAATAGCTTGCGGTGGTGGAAAAGTGATTTCGATGATCTCCTGATTTCTTTGGGATTTTTAGGGAATATATAGGCGCAACCCCTAGGGAAGACGGCGCGCAGGGGGGCCACAAGCCTGTGGGCTGCGGCCTCCCCCGTGGTCGCAGGGTGGGGGCTTGTGGGGCCCCTTAGGCCCCCTGCCTTGGCTCCCAAGCTTCCCGATCATCTTCCGTTATGAAAAAAATCTTTTCTGGGATTTTCTTCCGTTTGGACTCCGTTTCAAAATCTCCTCTGAGAGGGGTCAAAAATATGGAAAAACAGGAACTAGCACTTGGCAGTGAGTCAATAAGTTAGTCCCAAAAAATATATAAAAGGCATGCAAAACATCCAAAGTTTGACAAGATAATAGCATGAAACCATCAAAAATTATAGATACGTTGGAGACGTATCAGGCTGTCGTCAATTTCTACAGACCAATCATCCCGTAAGAAAGAAAGGCAAGCAACTCAACGGTGATGCAGACCGCCGGAAGAAGCCTAACCTCCCTACTGGTGATGAGTTGTTGGCTATGGTCAAGGATTTGGATCAAATAGTAATATTTGGAAAGGGTCCTGGTGGTCAATCTGTTCCGAGAGACGACGTTACCAGACACGTGCCCATGTGGAAAAAGAAATCTTTATTTTGGGAGCTACCCTATTGGAAACACCTAGAGGTCCGGTCTTCAATCGACGTGATGCACGTGACGAAGAATCTTTGCGTGAACCTGCTAGGCTTCCTGGGCGTGTATGGGAAGACAAAAGATACAACAGAAGCACGGGAGGAGGAGTAACGTATGAAAGACCCATACGATAAGAAGACTGATAAAGGGCGTTAATACTTAAGAAGCTACGTGCTGCGGCAATAAAAGTCCTTCGTTGGCGCTAGGAATTCTTCTTGTTACTTCTCTGGTTGGATCGGTTTTTCCCTTGAAGAGGAAAGGGTGATGCAGCACAGGAGCAGTAAGTATTTCCCTCAGTTTGAGAACCAAGGTATCGATCCAGAAGAAGGGCCTCGTCAAGTCCAGAGTACCTGCGCCAACACAAACTAGCTAGCACCCAACGCTTCAAAGGGGTTGTCAATCCCTTCAAGATTGTTTGCAAAGTGAGATCTGAAGGTGGAAAGTGCAACGAAGTAAAAAGTGTAAGGCTAAAAATATGGTGTGGAGTAGACCCGGGGACCATAGTGTTCACTAGAGGCTTCTCTCAAAATAGCAAATATCACGGTGGGTGAACAAATTACTCTCGAGCAATTGATAGAACCGCGCAAAGTCATGACAATATCTAAGGCAATGATCATACATATAGGCTTCACGTCCGAGACAAGTAGACCGATACTTTCTTCATCTACTACTATTACTCCACACATCAACCGCTATCCAGCATGCATCTAGTGTATTGAGTTCATGACGAACAGAGTAACGCCTTAAGCAAGATGACATGATCTAGAGGGATAATCTCAAACCAATGATGAAAACACCATCTTTTTACCCTTGATGGCAACAACACGATGCGTGCATCGCTACCCCTTCTGTCACTGGGTGAGGTCACCGCACGGTATGAACCCAAAACCAAGCACTTCTCCCATTGCAAGAATCATAGATCTAGTTGGCCAAACAAAACCCACAACTCGAAGAGAATTACAAGGATATGAAATCATGCATAAGAGAGATCAGAAGAAACTCAAATAAGATTCATACGTAATATGATCATAAATCCACAATTAATCAGATCTCGACAAACACACCTCAAAAGAAGATTACATCGGATAGATCTCCATGAAGATCATGGAGAACTTTGTATTGAAGATCCAAGAGAGAGATGAAGCCATCTAGTTACTAGCTATGGACCCGTAGGTCTATGGTGAACTACTCACGCATCATCGAGAGGTCATAGTGTTGATGAAGAAGCCCTCCGTGTCCGAATCCCCCCTCCGAAAGGGCACCAAACGTGCCCCAGATGGGATCTTGCGGAGACAGAAGCTTGCGGCGGCGGAAAAGTGATTTCGATGATCTCCTGATTTCTTTGGGATTTTTAGGGAATTTATAGGCGCAACCCCTAGGTCAGGGGGCGCTCAGGGGGCCCACAAGCCTGGGTGGCACGTCCTACCCCCCTGGCCGCGGGGTGGAGGCTTGTGGGGCCCCTTAGGCTCCCCTGCCTTGGCTCCCAAGCTCCCCGATCTTCTTCCGTTCGAGAAAAACTCTTTTCGGGGATTTTCTTCGGTTTGGACTCCGTTTCAAAATCTCCTCTGAAAGGGGTCAAAATAAGGGTGGCAATGGGTAGGGTATGGGAAGGATAGAGCAATACCATACCCATACCCGTATAGTTAATGGGTATATAATTCTACCCAAACCTATACCCACGGGTATAAAACTTTACCCATACCCATACCCGACGATTACATGTACCCATTGGGTACCCAGCGGGTAGAACAAATAGTACACAAGTTGTTCACGATTTTACACTCACTGATAGCACATTTGACACAAAATTAAATTATCTTGGATCGATAAGAGGTAGATGAGTACATGACCATGAGAAAAATTGAAAAATCAAAACATACTCATAAGTTAATAGGAGTAGATGAGTCACATGACAAATTAATGATTAATTGACGATAACATAACATTACTTAACAAATGGGTAGGGTATGGGCATACCCACGAGTACAAGGCTATACCCGTACCCTACCCATGATTTAACAGGTAGGGTATGGGTACTACCCATGGGTATAAAAGTGTGCCCATACCCTACCCATGTAGATACGGGTACCCGTGGTTCAAATTGCCATCCTTATGTCAAAAACATGGAAAAAATAGGAACTGGCACTTGGCACTGAGTTAATAAGTTAGTCCCAAAAAATATATAAAAGGCATGCAAAACATCCAAAGTTTGACAAGATAATAGCATGAAACCATAAAAAATTATAGATACATTGGAGACGTATCACTACGCTCTTAGCAAAGCAGAGAAGGAAATCTTTTTTAAATGTCTGAGCATTATGAAGGTCCCCGCGGGCTTCTCGTCTAATATAAAGCGAATAATAAATATGGCAGAGAAAAAATTCCAGAACCTGAAGTCTCATGATTACCACGTGATTAAGACGCAGTTGCTTCCGGTTGCATTGAGGGGGCTTCTACCGGAAAATGTTCGATTACCCATTTGAAGCTATGTGCATTCCTCAATGCAATATCTCAGAAGGTAGTCGATCGAGAATGTCTGGAAAGGCTACAGAAGGATGTGGTCCAATGTCTTGTCAGTTTTGAGTTGGTGTTGCCCCCGTCCTTCTTCAATATTATGACGCATCTCCTGGTTCACCTAGTCGACGAGATTTCCATTCTCGGTCCTGTATTTCTACACAATATGTTCCCCTTCGAGAGGTTCATGGGAGTCTTAAAGAAATATGTTCATAACCGTGCTAGTACAGAAGGAAGCATCTCCAAGGGCTATAGAAAAGAGGAGGTCATTGGGTTCTATGTAGACTTTCTTCCTGACCTTAAGCCGATTGGTATTCATGAATCACACATGACGGGAGACTGAGTGGAAAAGGCACACTAGGAAAGAAAGTAGTGATATGTAGGGATGGGCATTCTTTCACTCAAGCACACTACACAGTTCGAAAAGTTCCACCTTCATGGCTTCATATATCGAGGAGCACAAGAATTTTGTACGCTCTGAGTTCCCGGGGAAGGCTATCTCCTGGATTGAAGAAAAACACATCGATACTTTCGGCAGTTGGTTGTGAGCACGTCTCATGAATGACAACACTATTGGACATCAACTCTACTTGTTGTCCGCGTCACCTTCTTCGACTGTATTACATTTCCAAGGGTACGAGATAGACGGGAATACTTTTTACACGACCGTCCAAGATAAAAAGAGCACCAACCAAAACAGTGGTGTCCGCTATGATGCCACGGACGATGATGGGAAAAAGGACATACTATGGTTACATAGAGGATATATGGGAACTTGACTATGGACCTACTTTGAAGGTCCCTTTGTTTCGGTGTAGTTGGTTGAACATGAATGGAGAAGGGGTAAAGGTAGACCAATTGTACAGAATGACAACAGTTGATCTCATGAATCTTGGTTACATAGACGAGCCATTCGTCCTAGGCAATGATGTGGCTCAGGTTTTCTACGTGAAAGACATGTCCTCCAGACCGAAAAAAGAAAAAATAAGCAAATGAATACATGAGACGATGAGCCAAAGCGTCACATAGTTCTTTCAGGGAAAAGAAACATCGTGGGGATCGAGGACAAGACTGACATGTCAGCAGATTATTATAAGTTTGATGAAATTCCGCCCTTCATAGTGAGAATTGACCCAAGCATCCCGTTAAATAATGAAGATGCTCCATGGTTACGGCCAAAGAGATCATAGGCAAGGGATCGAAATATAAGTCTAAGTAATGTATTAAACTTTATGTGATGTGTACTAATGTATTAAACCTTATGTGATGTGTACTACTGTATTAAACTTTATGTGATGTGTACTAATGTATTGAACTTAGAGAGAGATTGTTCGTTTTGTACACAAAGTGCATCCAGTTTTTGTCGTAGCCCTCTAACCCTTTTATCACATGTTATGTGGATGAAATGATGATACCATGCCAACTTTCAACATTTTCAGAGTTCATTTGTAGTACTTTTCAATTTCACAGTCAAATAGCTCAAAAAAATAAGTAAATGCATGAAAAATATCAAATGAAGTCAGAAATTGTTGAAAAATTGTGATGTGCCTTTGAATGGTGCATTTTGAACAAACAAAAAGTATGGAGTTCAAATAAGTTCAAAAGAATGAAATCCCTTTGTAACAGATGAGTTATAGTTCGAAATCGTGATAGTTCGAGAGAGATTGTCCGTTTCGTACACGAAGTGCATCCAGTTTTGGTCGTAACCCTCACAACTTTTTATCACATGCTATGTGGGTGAAATGATGATACCATGCCAACTTTCAACATTTTCAGAGTTCATTTGTAGTGCTTTTCAATTTCAGGGTCAACTAGCTAAAAAATTAAGTAAATGCACGAAAAATATCAAACGAAGTCAGAAATTGTTGAAAAATTGTGATGTGCCTTTGAATGGTGCATTTTGAACACACAAAAAGTATGGAGTTCAAATAAGTTCAAAAGAATGAAATCCCTTTGTAACAGATGAGTTATAGTTCGAAACCCTGATACTTCGAGAGAGATTGTCTGTTTTGTACACGAAGTACATCCAGCTTTTGTCGTAACCCTCTCAACTTTTTATCACGTGCTATGTGGGTGAAATGATGATACCATGCCAACTTTCAACATTTTCAGAGTTCATTTGTAGTGCTTTTCAATTTCAGGGTCAACTAGCTAAACAAATTAAGTAAATGCACGAAAAATATCAAATGAAGTCAGAAATTGTTGAAAATTTCTAATGTGCCCTTGAATAGTGCATTTTGAACACACAAAAAGTATGGAGTTAAAATAAGTTCAAAAGAATGAAATCCCTTTGTAACAGATGAGTTATCGTTCGAAACCCTCATACTTCGAGAGAGATTGTCCGTTTTGTACACGAAGTGCATCCAGATTTTGTCGTAACCCTCTCGACATTTTATCACATGCTATGTGGGGGAAATGATGATACCATGCCAACTTTCAACATTTTCAGAGTTCATTTGTAGTGTTTTTCAATTTCAGGGTCAACTAGCTACAAAAATTAAGTAAGTGCATGAAAAATATCAAATGAAGTCAGAAATTGTTGAAAATTTGTGATGTGCCTTTGAATGGTGCATTTTGAGCACACAAAAAGTATGGAGTTCAAATAAGTTCAAAAGAATGAAATCACTTTGTACCAGATGAGTTATCGTTCGAATCCATGATACTTCGAGAGAGATTATCCGTTTTGTACACGAAGTGCATCCCGTTTTTGTCGTAACCATCTCAACTTTTTATCACATTCTATGTGGATGAAATGATGATACCATGACAACTTTCAACATTTTCAGAGTTCATTTGTAGTGTTTTTCAATTTCAGGGTCAACTAGCTAAAAACATTAAGTAAATGCACGAAATATATCAAATGAAGTTCGAAATTGTTGAAAATTTGTGATGTGCCTTTGAATGGTGCATTTTGAACACACAAAAAGTATGGAGTTCAAATAAGTTCAAAATAATGAAATCCCTTTGTAACAGATGAGTTATCGTTCGAAACCCTGATGCTTCGAGAGAGATTGTCCGTTTTGTACACGAAGTGCATCCAGTTTTTCCCGTAACCCTCTCAAATTTTTATCAAATTCTATGTGGGTGAAATGATGATACCATGCCAACTTTCAACATTTTCAGAGTTCATTTGTAGTGCTTTTCAAATTCAGGGTCAACTAGCTAATAAAATTAAGTAAATGCACAAAAAATATCAAATGAATCAGAAATTGTTAAAATTTTGTGATGTGCCTTTAAATGGTGCATTTTGAACACACAAAAAGTATGGAGTTCAGATAAGTTCAAAAGAATGAAATCCCTTTGTAACAGATGAGTTATCGCTCGAAACCCTCATACTTCGAGAGAGATTGTCTGTTTTGTATACAAAGTGCATCTACTTTTTCTCGTAACCCTCTCAAATGTTTCGCACATGCTATGTGGGTGAAATGATGATACCATGCCAACTTTCAACATTTTGAGAGTTCATTTGTAGCGTTTTTCAATTTCCGGGTCAACTAGCTAAAAAAATTAAGTAAATGCACGAAAAATATGAAATGAAGTCAGAAATTGTTGAAAATTTGTGATGTGCCTTTGAATGGTGAATTTTGAACACACAAAAAGTATGGAGTTCAGATAAGTTCAAAAGAATGAATTCACTTTGTAACAGATGAGTTATAGTTCGAAACCATGATACTTCGAGAGAGATTGTCCGTTTTGTACACGAAGTGCATCCAGTTTTTGTCGTAACCCTCTCAACTTTTTATCACATGCTATGTGGGTGAAATGATGATACCATGCCAACTTTCAACATTTTTAGAGTTCATTTGTAGTGCTTTTCAATTTCAGGGTCAACTAGCTGAAAACTTAAGTAAATGCACGAAAAATATCAAATGAAGTTAGAAATTGTTGAAAAATTGTGACGTGCCTTTGAATAGTGCATTTTGAACACACAAAAAGTATGGAGCTCAAATAAGTTCAAAAGAATGAAATCCCTTTGTAACAGATGAGTTATCGTTCGAAACCGTGATACTTCGAGAGAGATTGTCCGTTTTGTACACGAAGTGCATCCAGTTTTTGTAGTAACCCTCTCAACTTTTTATCACATGCTATGTGGGTGAAATGATGATACCATGCCAACTTTCAACATTTTCAGAGTTCATTTGTAGTGCTTTTCAATTTCAGGGTCAACTTGCTAAAAAATTAAGTAAATTCACGAAAAATATAAAATGAAGTCAGAAATTGTTGAAAATTTGTGATGTGCCTTTGAATGGTGCATTTTGAACACACAAAAAGTATGGTGTTCAAATAAGTTCAAAAGAATGAAATCCCTGTGTTATAATCTTAAATAGAAAACAAAAATAAAAGAGAAAAATGATTAAAGTAAAAAAATGCCGCCTATTGCGCCATCACGGCCTGCATACGACTAGAAACCCTACCCGACAGGTGGGCCAGGATGCAGGCCCGCGAGCCCAATATAGGCCCAATAGGCAATGAGAGGATACATAGGCCCGAAGGCCTACTTTAGAGAGAGCTCGATGGAGATGCTGCGGCGGGGCTTATAAACTAGTGCCAGCTCCTGATGACCCACAAGTATAGGGGATCAATCGTAGTCCTTTCGATAAGTAAGAGTGTTGAACCCAACGAGGAGCAGAAGGCTCTTATAAACGGTTTTCAGCAAGGTAATAAATGCAAGCAATGAAAGTAGCGGAAACAAGTGATGGTGTAGTGAGGTGAAACGTAGCAGGTGAAAAGTAACAAGTAACAAGTAATAGCAACGGTGCAGCAAAGTGGCCCAATCCCTTTTGTAGCAAGGGACAAGCCTGAACAAAGTCTTATAGGAGGAAAAACGCTCCCGAGGACACACGGGAATTTCTGTCATGCTAGTTTCATCATGTTCATATGATTCGCGTTCGTTACTTTGATAGTTTGATATGTGGGTGGACCGGCGCTTGGGTACTACCCTTACTTGGACAAGCACCCCACTTATGATTAACCCCTCTCGCAAGCATCCGCAACTACGAAAGAAGATTAAGACAACGTCTAACCATAGCATTAAACTAGTGGATCCAAATCGTCCCCTTACGAAGCAACACATACACTGGGGTTTAAGCTTCTGTCACTCTAGCAACCCATCATCTACTTACTACTCCCCAATGCCTTCCTCTAGGCCCAAAGATGGTGAAGTGTTATGTAGTCGACGTTCACATAAAACCACTAGAGGAAAAGACAACAAACAACATATCAAAATACCGAACGAATACCAAGTTCACATGACTATTGTCAGCATGACTTATCCCATGTCCTCAGGAACAAAAGTAACTACTCACAAAGCATAATCATAATCATGATCAGAGGTTTAATGAGTAGCATCAAGGATCTGAACATAAACTCTTCCACCAAGTAATCCAACTAGCATCAACTAGAAAGAGTAATCAACACTACTAGCAACCTTACAAGTACCAATCGGAGCAGCGAGACGGAGATTGGTTACAAGAGATGAACTATGGTTTGGAGAGGAGATGGTGCTGATGAAGATGTTGATGGAGATGACTCCCCTCCGACGAGAGGAGTGTTGGTATGACGATGGCGATGATGTCCCCCTCCGAGAGGGAAGTTTCCCCGGCAGGATCGTCCTGTCGGAGCTCTAGATTGGATCTGCTCAAGTTCCGCCTCGTGGCGGCGGAGAATCCACGAAAAAGCTCCACCCTGATTTTTTCTCGGACGAAACCCTTCATATAGCAAAAGAGGGGGGGGGTCAGTGGGCCACCTGGGTGCCCACAAGCCTTGTTGCTGCGGCCAGAGGGTAGGCCGCGGCAACCAGGCTTGTGGGCCCCTACCTGCTCCCCTCAAACACTTCTTTCGCCCAGTATTTTTTATATATTCCCAAAAAAAATCCACGTTGATTTTCAGGGCATTTGGAGTTGCGCAGAATAGATGACTCAGACTTGCTCCTTTTCCAGTCCAGAATTCCAGCTGCCGGTATTCTCCCTCTTCAAATAAACCTTGCAAAATAAGAGAGAAAAGGCATAAGTATGGTACCACAAAGTATAATAACAGTCCATAAAGCAATAAATATCAACATGACAGCATGATGCAAAATGGACGTATCAACTCCCCCAAGCTTAGACCTCGGTTGTCCTCAAGCGAAAACCAAGACCCAAAACATGTCCACATGTTTAGGGATGAAGGTGTCGATAAAACATAATACGGACATGAGGGCATCATGATCACACATAGAACAGAAATAGCTCATAGAGATACATATGGGAAAGTAACAATTCCTTCACAAAGCAAAGTATGAAACAAAAACCTTACCGAGAAGTAGCCAACAACAGTCCATAGTCACTGAAGGAATTGCAATTTATCATAACATCGGAAAGAGTCAAATAAGAACTTATAAAGCAAATCCACATACGCAATCATCTCTTTTGTTTTCCACAATTGTTACATCTCACATGGTACTCATGGTATCAAAGTTTCAGTTGGACACAGAGAAAGATAGGGGCTTATAGTTTTGCCTCCCAACCATTTACCTCAAGGGTAAAGTCAACAATAATAAAGCATAAGTACTCATCTCCAAGTTGATATATGAATATAGATCTTTCCCAAGCATATGACGTTCACCAAAAAAAAGGCTAAATAAGGAATTGGTGAAGATCACCATGACTCTTACAAGGGCAAAAAGTAAAGGTACAAGATAGGCCCTTCACAGAGGGAAGCAGAGGTTGTCATGCGCTTTTGAGGTTTGGATGCGTGTCCTCTTAGTGCGGAGGAACGTCACTTTATATTGCCCTCTGTGATAAAGAACTTTATTATGTAGTCTGTCGCTTTTATGTCTTCCTCATCACAGGTTCGTATAAACCTTATTTTCCACACACTAATAGATCATACATATTAGAGAGCAATTTTTATTGCTTGCACCGATGACAACTTACTTGAGGGATCTTATTAAATCCATAGGTAGGTATGGTGGACACTCACGGCAAAACTGGGTTGAAGGTTTATGGATGCACAAGTAGTATATCTACTTGGTGCGGGAGTTTTGGCTAATATGAGGTGGAAACAATCGTCACATGCTAAGGGATCACTAATCATATAACATTGTTTGGAACCAAGCAAACACAATTCATTATGTTGTCTTCCTTGTCCAACATCTACTTCTAAGCATGTAATAGTTTGGTGAGTGCTCACAATTATAGAAAGTGTCTAAGATGATATATTTATATGTGAACCTCTCTTTCCTTATTACTTCTTATTAATTGCAACAATGACTGAGGTCTATGTTGGTCTAATATCAACAAGTTTCAATCATCATACTTGTTATATGTGAAGTTATAACTTTCCATAAGATCATCTCATGATCTTTCATGCTATCGTTCTTTTCATACTTTTGATCACGGCACAAAACAAAGCCCTTGACTAAGATACTCTTTATTATATAGCTCGCAAGCTCGAATACATCGGGGGAGACACAAGGCAAAAATATCAAACTGAACACTAAAGACTTATTCCACTAAGAGGAGAAAGTAAAAACTGAGAAAGAAAGAATTAAAACAATGGTAAAAGGAAAAGATATAAAGGTCATACGATACCAGGGCAACTCCCCCAAGCCTGGCATAAGCCAAGGGAGTTGCCCATACCAATGCTTAGTTGTCTTCCTTTGGTGGTGATGGTGGCGGAGTCTTTGCCTTTGATTCCAAGAGAGCTATCAATCTTTGATTTATACCTTGGAGATCTACGACATGGTTTTCCAGCAAAACAACTTCACGAGAAAGGGAAACATTGCGAGCACGAGTTGTTTCACAAAACCTCAAGAGTTCAATCAAGGATGGAGACAACACGTGGAGGAAAGGTTGGAGAAAATACACTCCTTCAATGTCTTCAATATTGAACATAGGTTGAACTTCCTCCCTAGCTTGGGTTTTCTCCTTAGCTTTGTCCCTGGCTTCCGTGACTTCTACTCTTTTCAGATCAGCATCTACTTCTTCATGAACTTGAGGGGGATTATTCTCCCCAACAGATTCCTGAGACATCTTTGCTCTAAATCTGTGGCCGACAACAGGCTGGAAACGAAAACAGAGGAAAACTGCGCGATACAGAGATCAAAACTCTCTGGCGTATATATAATGATTTTTTCTGGACCAGAAGGAGTGCTCCGCAAGAAAACGGAGTCCGGGAGGCACACGAGGTGCCCACAAGCCCTGTTGCCGCGGCCAGGGGGAGGCCGCGGCAACCAAGCTTGTGGCCGCCTCGTGCGCTCTCCGAACTGCTTTTTATTTTTCTAATTTTCCATAAATTCTAAAACGGAGAAAATTTCCTATTGGAAAGGTTTCGGAGTCCAATTACTTACCAAACACATACCTCTTTGTTTTCAAGGTCTGAAACAGGCTGATAAACATCCCTTATGTACTCCTCTGGAGTTATGATATTGATGATATTGGTCTCAACATTTATGGGAGTACCAGAGATATAATGCTTGATTCTTTTCCCATTTACCACTCTAGGAAAATTACCTTCCGTGTTACTGATTTTGATGGCACCGGAACGATATACTTCCTCGACAACGTAGGGACCTTCCCATTTAGAGAGAAGCTTGCCTGTGAAGAATCTTAAGCGAGAATTATATAGCAGGACATAATCATCTACATTGAACTCTCGTTTTTGTATTCTTTTATTGTGCCATCTCTTAACCTTTTCCTTGAACAACTTGGCATTCTCATATGCCTGGGCCCTCCATTCATCTAATGAGCTGATATCAAACAACCGCTTCTCACCGGCAAGTTTGAAATCGAAGTTGAGCTCTTTGATTGCCCAATAAGCTTTGTGTTCCAGCTCAAGAGGTAAATGACAGGCCTTACCGTAAACCATTTTATACGGCGACATGCCCATGGGATTCTTATAAGCAGTCCTATAAGCCCATAGTGCATCATCAAGTTTGCTAGACCAATTCTTTCGAGATCTATTGACGGTCTTTTTTAAGATCAATTTGATCTCCCTATTAGTCAACTCCACTTGACCATAGAGTGGGGATGATAAGGAGATGCAACTCTATGGTTGACATCATACTTAGCGAGCATCTTGCGGAAAACACCATGAATGAAGTGTGAACCGCCATCAGTCATCAGATATCTAGGGACTCCAAATCTTGGGAAAATGACTTCTTTAAGCATCTTAATAGAGGTGTGGTGATCAGCATTTCTAGTGGGGATAGCTTCTACCCACTTAGTGACGTAATCCACAGCAACTAAGATGTGAGTATACCCATTGGAACTCGGGAAAGGTCCCATATAGTCAAAGCCCCAGACATCGAATGGTTCAATGACAAGTGAATAGTTCATAGGCATTTCCTGACGCTTACTGATGTTCCCTATTCTTTGGCATTCATCACAAGACAAGACAAACTTACGGGCATCCTTGAGGACAGTGGGCAAATAGAAACCTGATTGCAATACCTTATGAGCAGTTCTGTCTCCAGCATGGTGTCCTCCGTAGGCCTCAGAATGACACTTCTGCAGGATCTGTCCCTGTTCATGTTCAGGCACACAACGTCTAATAACACCATCTACTCCATCCTTATAAAGGTGAGGATCATCCCAAAAGTAGTGTCTCAAATCAAAGAAGAATTTCTTCTTTTGCTGGTAGGTGAAACTGGGTGGTATGTATTTGGCTACGATATAGTTTGCGTAATCAGCATACCACGGTGCACTATGTGAAGTGCGGATGACATTCAATTGCTCATCAAGAAAGCTGTCATCAATAGGTCGTGGGTCATCAAGGACATTCTCTAGCCTAGACAAGTTATCTGCTACAGGGATGTCAGCTCCTTTTCGGTCAACAACGTGCAAATCAAATTCCTGTAGCAGGAGAACCCATCTTATTAGCCTAGGCTTAGCGTCCTTCTTCTCCATAAGGTACTTAATAGCAGCATGATCAGAGTGAATAGTGACTATGGAGTCAACTATATAAGATCTGAACTTTTCACATGCAAACACGACTGCTAAAAAATCATTTTCCGCAGTGGCATAGTTTCTTTGGGCACTGTCTAGAGTTTTACTAGCGTAGTGAATGACATTCAACTTCTTGTCAACTCTTTGTCCTAGCACAACACCAACAGCATAATCACTAGCATCGCACATGATTTCAAAGGGCAAGTTCCAATCAGGAGGTTGAACAATAGGTGCGGTTATCAAGGCCTTCTTAAGTATTTCGAAAGCTTCCTCACAATCCTCATCAAAAACAAAGGAACATCCTTCTGCAAGAGGTTGGTAAGAGGCCTAGAAATCTTAGAGAAGTCTTTAATGAACCTTCTATAGGAACCAGCATGACTTAGGAAACTTCGTATACCTCTGATATCTGTGGGGCAAGGCATTTTCTCAATTGCATCAACCTTAGCCTTATCAAATTCAATGCCTTTCTCAGAGATTTTGTGTCCTAAAACGATGCCTTCATTAATCATGAAGTGGCACTTCTCCCAGTTCAAGACGAGGTTGGTATCTTTGCATCTCTATAAGACTCGATCAAGGTTGCTGAGGCAATCATCAAAGGAAGAACCGTAAACGGAGAAATCATCCATGAAAACCTCAACAATCTTTTCACAAAAGTCAGAGAATATTGCCATCATACATCTTTGAAAGGTGGTAGGTGCATTGCATAAGCCAAAAGGCATACGTCTATAAGCAAAGGTACCGAAGGCGCAGGGGAAAGTGGTTTTCTCCTGATCAGATTGTGCAACAGGTATTTGCGAGAAACCTGAATAACCGTCTAGAAAGCAGAAGTGTGTGTGTTTAGATAGCCATTCTAGCATTTGGTCGATAAACGGCAAAGGATAATGGTCTTTCCTGGTTGCCTTGTTCAGTTTCCTATAGCCAGTAATAATCCTCTGTGGGATTAGTTCATTCTTATCATTAGGAACGACGGTGATACCTCCCTTCTTAGGTACGCAATGTACTGGGCTTACCCAATCACTATGAGCCACAGGATAAATGATTCCTGCCTCCAAAAGCTTTAATATTTCTTTTTCACGACCTCTTTCATCCTAGGATTTAATCTCCGTTGATGATCAGCAACTGGCTTAGAATCAGGATCGGTTTTAATCTTGTGTTGACATAGAGTGGGACTAATACCCTTTAGATCATCAAGAGTATATACAATAGCAGCACGGTGTTTCCTCAAAGTTTCTAATAACTTCTTCTCTTCGTGATTCGAGAGGTGAGCACTAATAATAACAGGATATATCTCCTTCTCATCAAGATAGGCATACTTAAGAGTATGTGGTAACTGTTTTAGCTCAAACACAGGATCACCCTTTGGTGGGGGAGGATCCCCAAGCAGTTCAACAGGCAGATTATTCTTGAGAATAGGATATTGTTCTAAAACAATTTTATCTATCTCATCTCTTTCATCCATATGCATATCATTTTCATGCTCAAGAAAATATTTCTCTAAAGGATCCGTAGGAGGTACGGCAATACAGGCAAGAGCAATGATTTCATCCCTACCAGACGACTCTTTTTCATGGGGTTGTCTTCCAAACTTGGAGAAGTTAAATTCATGAGACACACCCTCGAAACTAACAATGACAGTCTATTTAACGCAATCAATATGAGCATTGACAGTGTTGAGGAAGGGTCTACCAAATATGACGGGACAAAAGCTATCTTGTGTAGTAGCAAGTACGAGGAAATCAGTAGGATACTTCATCTTACCACACAGGACTTCTATGCCTCTCACAATTCCTAGACGGCAAATAGTGTCTCTATTAGCTAGCGTAATAGTGACATCAATGGGTTCTAACTCAGCAGGTGCAATCTCATCTTTGATTTCATCATATAGGGACCGGGGTATTGCACTAAAACTAGCACCCATATCACATAAACCATGATAATAGTGATCTCCTATCTTGACAGAAACAACGAGCAGGCCAACTACAGGTCCGTATTTGTCTTTCGCGTAAAGTTTAGCAATTCTAGCGGAGTCCTCACAGAATTTGATAACATGCCCGTCTATGTCTTCGGCTAAGAGATCTTTGATAATAGCAACACTAGGTTCAACTCTAATTTCCTTAGGGGGTGCAATTGGTCTAATGTAACCCCTACGTATCACAGTTGGAGCTTTAGAATAATCCTATTTTCCTAGCAGGGTAAGGTGGTTTCTCAGTGTAGGCACAAGGAACAATAGGATCACTAAAGGCAATGACTTTCTCTTCAACTAGATTGGGTTTAACTATGTTGACTTCTGCAGGAGGATGATACTTAAACCACTTCTCTTTGTGAAGATCAACATGAGTAGCAAAAGATTCACATAGAGAAGCTACTATCTCAGAGTCAAGTCCATACTTAGCGCTAAAATCTCTAGAGGTGCTAGTATCAACAAAAGATTTAACGCAATCAAACTGGAAATTCATACCTAACTCCTTACCTTCTTCAAGCTCCCAATCTTCAGAGTTACGTTTGATTCTTTCCAATAAATTCCACTTGTGGTCAATATCCTTCTTCATAAAAGAACCGGTACAAGAAGTGTCAAGCATGGTACGATCTTCATGAGAAAGCCGAGCATAAAAGTTTTGAGTGATAATTTCTCTCGAGAGCTCATGATTGGGGCATGAATATAGCATTGATTTAAGCCTCCCCCAAGCTTGATCTATGCTTTCCCTGTAACGAGGCCAAAAGTAATAAATATAATTCCGATCACGATGTACTAAATGCATAGGATAAAACTTTTGATGAAATTCCAATTTCAACCGATTGTAGTCCCATGATCCAGTATCATCACATAGCCTATACCATGTCAACGCCTTATCCTTCAAAGATAAAGGAAAGACTTTATTCTTTACCTCATCCTCGGGGAAACCTGCAAGCTTAAATAAACCACAAACTTCATCTACATAGATCAGATGCAAGTCTGGATGTGATGATCCATCTCGTGTAAAAGGATTAGCCAGCAGTTTCTCAAGCATACCCGAAGGAATTTCATAAAAGATATTTTCAGTAGGTACCTCAGCTTGAGGAGCAACCCCTCGTGCTTCCGTTCGTGGTGAAGATACCCTGAACAAACTCCTCAAATAAACAGTTTCCATAGTGACAAGTGACAATAAATTTCAGCACAGTATATAAATGTTTCCTTACCAAATTCCACATACCAAAGGCGCTTCACTCCCCGGCAACGGCGCCAGAATAGAGTCTTGATGACCCACAAGTATAGGGGATCAATCGTAGTCCTTTCGATAAGTAAGAGTGTCAAACCCAACGAGGAGCAGAAGGCTCTGATAAACGGTTTTCAGCAAGGTAATAACCGCAAGCACTAAAAGTACCGGTAACAAGTGATGGTGTAGTGAGGTGAAACGTAGCAGGTGAAAAGTAACAAGTAACAAGTAATAGCAACGGTGCAGCAAAGTGGCCCAATCCCTTTTGTAGCAACGGACAAACCTGAACAAAGTCTAATAGGAGGAAAAATGCTCCCGAGGACACACGGGAATTTTTGTCATGCTAGTTTCATCATGTTCATATGATTCGCGTTCGTTACTTTGATAGTTTGATATGTGGGTGGACCGGCACTTGGGTACTGCCCTTACTTGGACAAGCATCCCACTTATGATTAGCCCCTCTGTCAAGCATCTACAACTACGAAAGAAGAATTAAGACAACGTCTAACCATAACATTAAGCTAGTGGATCCAAATCAGCCCCTTACGAAGCAACGCATAGACTGGGGTTTAAGCTTCTGTCACTCTAGCAACCCATCATCTACTTACTACTCCCCAATGCCTTCCTATAGGCCCAAAGATAGTGATGTGTTATGTAGTCGACGTTCACATAACACCACTAGAGGAAAAGAAAACATACAACATATCAAAATACCGAACGAATACCAAGTTCACATGACTATTATCAGCATGACTTATCCCATGTCCTCGGGAACAGAAGTAACTAATCACAAAGCATAATCATAATCATGATCAGAGGTTTAATGAGTAGCATCAAGGATCTGAACATAAACTCTTCCACCAAGTAATCCAACTAGCATCAACTACAAAGAGTAATCAACACTACTAGCAACCTTACAAGTACCAATCGGAGTCGCGAGACAGATATTGGTTACAAGAGATGAACTAGGGTTTGGAGAGGAGATGGTGCTAATGAAGATGTTGATGGAGATGACTCCCCTCCGACGAGAGGAGTGTTGGTGATGACGATGGCGACGATTTCCCCCTCCGGGAGGGAAGTTTCCCCGGCAGGATCGTCCTGCCGGAGCTCTAGATTGGATCTGCTCAAGTTCCGCCTCGTGGCGGCGGAGAATCCACGAAAAAGCTCCACCCTGATTTTTTCTCGGACGAAACCCTTCATATCGCAAAAGAGGGGGGGGCAGTGGGCCACCAAGGTGCCCACAAGCCCTGTTGTCGCGGCCAGGGGGGTAGGCCGCGGCAACCAGGCTTGTGGGCCCCTGGCTGCTCCCCTCTGACACTTTTCTTTCGCCCAGTATTTTTTATATATACCCAAAAAAATCCACGTTGATTTTTAGGGCATTTGAAGTTGCGCCGAATTGAGGACTCAGACTTGCTCCTTTTCCAGTCCAGAATTCCAGCTGCCGGTATTCTCCCTCTTCAAATAAACCTTGCAAAATAAGAGAGAAAAGGCATAAGTATGGTACCACAAAGTATAATAACAGTCCATAAAGCGATAAATATCAACATGAAAGCATGATGCAAAATGGACGTATCAACGCCCCTCGCTTAGCGAGGTGGGACTAAACATATCGCGCAGCCACTAGAGGGGCTTTAGCCCCGGGTCGTGGCTATAACCGGGACTAAAGACCCCCTTTAGTCCCGGGTCTAGCCCCGACCCAGGGCTAAAGCCCCTCGCCTTCCCGCCTCCTCGTCTGCCGAAAACTACCTTTAGCCCCGGGTCGTGTGAAGAACCGAGACTAAAGGGTGGTCATTAGTCCCGGTTCTTCCCACGACCCGGGGCTAAATCCCGTCCTATATAACCGGGACTTCAATTTTTCCAACCCCCACCATCTCCAGTTTCGTTTTCTTCCTCCTCGCGCACCGCACGCAATGACGAGCTCGATGCCGCCAGGCTGCCCCGACGTCCGCCTCGTTGTCGCCATCACCGATGCCCGTCGTCCTCCTCGCTGGCATCGGATCTCCGCGCGGGCCTCTTCTCCCCCGAGGTGAGCCACCGGCCCTCTTCTCCCTCTCCCTGTGAGGCGTCGCGGCCGACGAGCTCGACCGCGTGCTGTCCATTGCCGCCCCTCCCCGAGCCCATCCCCCACCTAGCCACCACCGGAGATGCCCGATCCATCTCCGGCGTAGGAGCCCCGCCACGCCCCGTCCATCTCCGAGGTTCGTGCCGCCGGTGCCATACGCACACACACGTACACACACACACACTCTCTGAAACACTAGCTCTGAAAAAATTAGGGTTAAGAAATAAAATTAGTTAATTAGATAGTAAAACAGAAAATTAGGATTATTGTTTCAGGTAATTAAAAGTGTTCATAATGTTTTAGTTAATTAAGTGTGTCCATATATTGTTTTTGGTAATCAAGTGTTTCATATTAATTGTTTTAGTTAATTTAGTTGTTTTAGTTGTTTAGTTTTTTTTGCAAAAGTTTCATGAGAATTTTGACATCTGTAAAAGTTTGTTATGGATTTGCAATTAATTACTCCCTCCGTTCCTAAATATAAGTCTTTTTAGACAGGTTCCATTAGTGGACTACATATACGGATGTATATATATAGACATACTTTAGAGTATATGTTCACTCATTTTGCTGTGTATGTAGTTTTCTGATGAAATCTTTAAAATGTCTTATATTTTGGAACGAAAGGAGAGTAGAAATTTAGAAAATTTTATTAAACAGTAGGAATTTAAATAGTAGGACATACGATGCCCGACCAGCATCCTCGTCGTCGACTCGACGGCGGCCACCTGTTTGATATGCGCGAGCGTGTGCAGGACTGGGCTCCGCCGGGCTGGCACTGGGAGGAGTTACCTTCTGAGGCGCGCAGCTTGGTGAGGAACCAGGATCCCGTCGTCGACTCGGAGCTTCTTTGGTGGCAGTCGCGGGGCCCACGGAGGGTGCAGAGGGTGCCGGGCCCCGAGGAGGAGGTACGTCGTCGTGTCAGGGAGGAGGACGAGCACGTCCGTCGCTACATGGAGGCGTTGGATGCCAGGTTCGACAGGACGTGGCAGGTTCTCTGGGATCTCACCGGAGCTATGATCCGGTGATGGTACCTGCTCTTTGGGTGTCCACCGGCCGTGCCTCAGTAGTACGACGGCTCTTTGTTGACTGATCAGTCGTTATTATTCGATGTATTACTGTATTCGAGAGATGTATTATTTATGTATTCCAGATTATATATTTGATAATATTAAGTGGATTATTCGATGATGCATTAATTAAGTGGATTATTCGATGTATATATATATAGTTTTAGTTGTTAGTTAATTTAGTTTTTTATGTTTAATTAATTTGTACATATTATGGATCCACACGGTAGAGACGAATATCAGGAAGACGTGATGCATGGTGTCATCCGCGGGGATGATATTTTAGTTGGCGATGTCGATGTCACCAATCAGTTTTTGAATGAGTCCGGCGAGGGAGATGAGTCTCTCAACACAGAAGGTAGAAGCTCGGGTGAGGTAGACACCCACGCCTCGGGCGAGGGAGGAATCGGCGGTTCCAATCAGGAAGAAGCCGAAGAGGGAGAAGCTGACCGCTCCGTCGAGGTGCATATATATATTAATAAATTAATCCTCTGCTATATGTATACATATATTGACGCTCTTTCTTTTAGCCCTCCGGATCGAGCAAAACTTCAGTACGTACGAAACGAGGCCCAACCAAGAAGCTGGATGACAGTCAGAGGTACAGGATCGAAACAGTCTCACATGCCGAGGAACCAATTGCTCCCGCAGATGTAAAGCAAAAGTTTGTGAAGGCATGCGGAGTTGTTGTTAGGGACCACATCCCTATCACCATTCGAGAATGGATTAAGCCAAGGGATCAGGAAGGAGTCTCATATGTCGGCACAGCAGCCAAAGAAAACCTTTGGAGAAAGCTCAAGCTTAATTTCACCCTGCCGGCGCCAGACGTGGATCCAGATGAGGAGGAGCCAAATGAGGAGGAAATGAATAGGCAAAAAGAGGCCCTAGAGAAAAAGTCAAGGATTGGGCTCTTCAGAAGATGGCCAATCTATTCACGGGCTGGAAAAAAAGATTGCACATTCAATTTATCTTGAAAGAGAAGACTCCATATTTCGAACACGGCTATGAGAAGATAAAGATAACTGGGCTGAATTTGTGACATACAAGAAATCGGAGGATGCCTTGAAAAAGTCTGAAAAAATAAGGCAAATGCAGGCAAGAAGAAGTACCACCACATTATGGGGCTTGGTGGCTACGACGCTAAGATGGCTAAGTGGGAAGCACTTGAGGCATCATATCTCGAAAAAAATCACTCCAGAGCCCTTAAGATGGCTCCCACGAGGAAGAAACTAGTTTTACGGGCATGGGGGCACGTTGGACAAAGAAGGAAAGGCAGTATATAACCAAAGACACAGAGATAACCCCCTACCCATCAAGGAGATTAGACCTACAGTACATGATGTTGAAGAGGGAGTGTTCGTTCCCGATAGAGAGAACGACGAGCTCACACGCGCCCTTGGGAATAAGGAACACAAAGGGCGAGCACGAAGCTTACCAGGATCCCCGCCGTGGATGCTTGCCTTTTCCGAGGAAAGAAAGAGATTTCCCGATAGAAGCCATCAGAGGAGAAAGGAAAAGGAGGCAGCTGAGAAAGCAGCAGCTGCAGACCGGCTGCGTAATGTAGAAGAAGCAGTAAAGCGGCTGCAACAGGATCAAATCGAGAGACAGCAAGGTAGCGACCAATCTCAGCGGCTCATGATAGAAGCTGCATCGAATCGGAAAAGCAGTGTCGCTTCCACGCAGCTCCAGGATGATGGTGATGATGCACCGACGACAAGTCCTCCTCGTCACTACCGAGGATGATGGTGATGATGCACCGATGATATCACCGAGAGCACATATTGTGAGCTAAAGGTGAAAGTTGCTAACTTAAGGTTGACGGTGGCGGTCGGCATGGCCTTACCAATTGGACCACATCCAACTTGGCATTGCTCTCCGGTTCCACAAGGGTATGCTGTCGTCGTGGTGGATGAAGTGATGAAAGCTTATGAGGAGCTGAAGCTCGACCACACTGTAGGTGAAGATAGGGATTTGACTCAACTTGGAGAAGTCAAATCCCAAACCATTGTATGGCTGATACGTACATTTTGCATCATGTTTTCATGTTGATATTTATCTCTTCTTGGGTTGTTATTTCACTTCACAGTACAATTCTTATGCCTTCTCTCTCTTATTTTGCAAGGTTTACATGAAGAGGGAGAATGCCGGCAACTGGAATTCTGGCCTGAAAGTGCACTACAAGAAATATGCTCATACATGACATTCTTTAAGATGTCGTTGATGAATTCGTCATAAATCTATGACGATTTCAACCAAGATTGTCGTAAGCCGTTTGAGGAGATCAAATCTACATATAAATTACGACGATGTGAGTCAAAAATGTCGTAACCGCATAAGATGAGATCGTTATAACTTTTACGACGATTATAAAAATGTCGTAACATGTCTTAACTATGTTGACATGTCACTCGTGGGTCCATTCTATCCCACCTCATACACGTATTGAACTGTTTTTATACCACTTTTCTGCTGGGCTATTTTTCATCTTACTTTTATATTGGGCTGGTATTTTATCCTCCATGCTTGCTAATGGGTTAGTTTGTCGTTTGTCATAATTTTTTATATTATACATAATATATGGTCTACTATTTTTTTAAATGAGTTGCTACATTTTTACAACAAAGATATGGTAGGTTCTTTACAAAAAACCTATTATCTAGCACTTTGAAAAAAAATGGTTTTTTTGTGCAAACAAAATGTAAAATCTCTTTGACAACGTTGTTTTTCATACCAACATACACACATGTGAACAATATTGGGTCATTATAACAAACTATAAGAGGATAAAATATAAAACAAAAAAACAAAAAAAAAAATATATAGACTTAATTTTGATTGGTGGAATCTGCTATGGCATGGATCGATGACGTGTCAAACATCCATCCATCCATCCAAACCACCGGCTCACCAAACCCTAGGCTTCGCTCCTCACGTACGAGCACCACGTCCTTTGCTCTGTCTTCCTCCTTCCCCCGAATCCCAGATCCACCCAACCAGCCGGCGGCGGCCATCTCTCCCCTACCCCCACCGATGACCTACCGGTCTCCGACCTCTACCCCACTGCCGGCACACCCAACCCTCTCCTCTCCCCAGCCGCCGAGTCCAACCTCACATCTCTCACCGGCACCCGAAACCCTAGCTCATGCACATGGCGACGAGGCCCGCCCGCCGCAGCCGCCGACGAGGAGGAGGAGCGAGATGCCCGACCTGCCGTGCGACGGGGACGAGGTGTGCATGGTGTGCTGCGTGGCGGCGCCGCCAGAGGTGGAGCTGCAGCGGTGCACGACTTGCGCGATGCCGTGGAACTCCCTGTGCCTCTTGAAGCCCCCCGCGCTCACCGATGCGGCCGGCTGGGCCTGCCCCGACTGCGGGGACGAGGGTGCGTCCGCCGCGTCCGCCCCGGCGCCTGCCCCCACTGTGGCCCCAGGGGGCACCGACGGCGGGAGCGGCCTCCTCGCCGCCATCCACGAGATCGAGGCCGACGCAACCCTCTCCGAGCAGGACAAGGCGTGGCGCCGCCGGGAGCTCGGCAAGAACTTTAGTTGCGTCTTCTGCATGAAGCTCCCCGAGCGCCACGTCACCGTGAACACTGCTCAATCTCCCCATCCCCTCCCGTGTTCGCCGCCGTCAGTTTTCATCAAATTAATAAATGCCCATGACTAAATCCATCATCGCTCTGCTGCTGGTAGTATAATCACAGGCTTGCGTGTGTGCTTGCTTCTCCTAGATGCGTGCAATTGGAACTCCTATGCGCCATGCGCGCAGGGGAAGTTGTGCTATTCTCTGCTAACTTTGGAGCAGGCTTATGTGTCATGGGGTTTCGAGAGAGTGAGGCTAACACCACATAAGTATGATTTTTACAGCGTAAACTTTTTTAATAGAAATTATGCATTGATGGATGTCCGCTGTCAAAGAGAGGGCACATCAATGCTGATTATTTTATACCTCTATCTAGATGGATGCCCAGCGCTGATTCATGAGCATTGTCCATGGCTTCTCAGCATCTCACCCGTGACTTCGTTAGTTATCTTATCTGAAGTTAATTGGAGTTTTTTCTTCTTCTATTTCCTTGTTGGAGTAACTGAATGCGTTTTCATATTACAATTCTTGTTTGATATGGTCCCTTCTCAGCTTATGACCTACTCTCAAATTTCAGGCCCCTTGCTGTATAGCGGAGCCGTTGCTGCTATTTCATGACCTTCAAAGCGAGCCCTGGTAAAGTTGCTTCCAAATGTCGAGCCCGAAAGTGGTGGATCCTGCTTTCCAAGGGGCTGGCCAAATAGTGTATCCTTCCAAACGACTGTCAGCCGGTTATCTTTGATTGAATTGATTTTTTCGTTAAGCTCACAAATATGGATTGTACTTCTTTATTTATGTATGCGTGCCCCTTGATGTCACTTAGTGGGATAAAAAAGGCAAATTGAAGATTTTAAGCCAGTTGCGTTGCCAAAATCTGATTATGGTAAATTCTATTCTGGATATTTATCTATAGTTTTGCAGGTGATTGCTTTGACTCTTGCATTCTCTAATGCATCATTGATCTTTCTGTTTTTCTATCATACAAAAGTTACTAAGCTATTTCTTTGTATTTTTCTAGACGACTTCTCCTAAGCGTGGTGCATACATGTACGACGTCCACTTCTGGATTGGGAAAGACTCAAGCCAAGTACACACCGTCTAAACTTCAATTTCCGTCACACTCAGAAACCCATTTTCAACTAACTGACGACTTGTCGTTGTGCAGGATGAAGCTGGAACTACAGCAATCAAGACGGTCGAACTCGATTCTGTACTTGGGGGTCGTGCAGTCTAGTATAGGGAACTCGATTCTCTATTTGTTGTTATCGCTACACCATCATTTATTTTCTGATGATATGCATGTTCGTCATCCAGTTCCTCAACCCCAAAGGTGAATTTTGTTTGCTGGTATGAGTTGTGTGCTCTAGCAAATCGTTGTCGTGATTCTAAATTGTAGTAGTCTCTTCTGTTGGCGTTTTACATCATGTGTATCACTATCAGTTAAGAAATGAATATGTGAAAGCAGTACTTCTTCATATCCAACTCCAATTATGTGTTTCTCAGTTTGTTGATAATTTAGATGCCCCCACTCATGAATCATTCCAGGTGAAAATACTGAACAGAGCTATGCATATATACTGTTGAATTTTAAGCACAATTTAAACAGTAGGCTGTGGTTATGGACTTGTTTGGTCGGTTTGGTGTGATAAACTTTGTGATTGTTAATTATTCTGTTTACTAGAACGAAACTAATAGCTGGCCGTATCTAGATTGTCTATATTAATCTCGTTTGACGAATAGATGTTCTACTTACCTGTTTTAGTTGAGCTTGTGAAACCCATGGTTATATTAACAGTAACACTGTGTGGTCACTCAGTTGGAACTCGAAAGTGTTAGCTCAACGGATGTACGTACTTTGTTATATTCTCCTTAGAACAATAAATAAATGGCGTAATTACTGAAATCTCAAAGTGGTTACGTGACAGACAATGTAAACTTTTTCTTCTGTAAATTACAATTCCCTTGGAAGGAGCTGCAACATTTCCTTCATCATAGTTGGCTAGATGCTAGTGATTGACATTTTAGTTATCTATATGCCTATCAGATGGGGAGTTTCGGAACACTAGGTTAGAGAGATCAGAGGCACTGAAGAAAGATCTGAAATGGTTCAGCGAACAGGGTCACACAATTCCAGAACCATCTGCTGCTGACACTAGATATGCTTCCTATTTGTAAGAGTTGTCTGAGAAGGACCAGCATGCAATTTTCTGTCACTTCTATAATATGTACTTTCGGCAATCTGCTGGAGGTCGATTTACCGGCAAAAAGGTACCACTTTTCAGCACAGAACCTTATACCAAAACTTTCATGTGAGGTCAAATAGTGTGTGTGTTCGAATGGCTTCCCATGTTGTTGTTAACAATCTGTTGTTGGCTCTGGTTCTTCTGATTGAAATTCCAAAAGAAGATAGCAGTATGTTATTACTGACTTACGCTATGCAGTCCGTAGAGGGTCACTTTATATATAGATCTATTTCATATCTCGTTCTTCTGCTATGCAAATACTTGTACATTCATTCTATTGCTGTCCATTTCGTTGTGGAGCATGAATCCTTATCTTTGCTTATCTAAAGCAAATCAGGCCAGCATCATCGGAGACTATAATCTCTGCTTGTGGTGTGAGCGAGTGTTACATGCTCCTCCATTGATAAATATTGTAACCATGTTCTCTATTCATTTCAGATTGCTGACAAGATTCTGAACAAAAAAGAGCTAGAATTCTACAAGTGGGAAGGTACCCATTCCGATCTGCTGCAGAATGTCCGTGAAAAACATAACCAAGTTGCTTCTGTAAGTCCAAAAGCTTTTTGTTGTTGTTGAAGAGCTTCAAAGGATACATGCCAGGCAATGGACGAACGAGCAGACCATCCTCGAGCAGAGACTGCTCTCAGCAACATCCTTCCATGTGTGGACACGACTACAACCAACCGAACCATAGAAGCAAGTCCTCCTTTTGATTTGCTTCTAGCCTTATGCTGGAAGCAAGTGAAACTTTGTTTGTAGTAGTGTCAGTTTACTAGTTTATCATCCATGGTGGTGTTGGTTCTAAAAGTGTGTATTTTGATTGTGCAAACCTGGCAGATGTATTATGTGATGTTATATGATGGATAATTTTAATTCAACTTGGAGTTTTCTTGATTTGAATATAAAATAGTGTTGGATTTAATATTGGACAAATAATTTGGTTGAAAAGACCCAAGAAATAGAAATGAAACCAAGTTCTGGTACAAAAAGCTGCTGAATTCAAAAATGAAAAAAGGCCAAAACTGAAATTGGATCAAATGTATTTGGGCAGTAAAAGGCGAGTGCCCAAATTATAATGATTAAAAAATTCGAAAAAAATACTAGAGTGGCTGTAAATAGGCCAAGGCCCAAAAAGAAGCCCAATAAGAAAAGCCCAAAAAAATAAATCCAGCCCATGTGATCAATTGAAATGGGTTGGGCTGATTTCAACCATGACGTTTTGATTTCGTCGTAATTTTGCCACGTAGGACTGGGTTTCATTGCCAACGACGATTTAGGATCATCGTAAAGGTTACGACAACCCAGGAATCGTCATAAAAGTTACGACGATTTTGATCAAAACGTCGCTGCTGTTCATATGTGATGCTCCGTTTTCGACGCTTGGTATTTCGTCGTTAGATCGTCGTAAATTGAAAACAGTGATGATGTAGCGACGAAAAAATGGCGTCGTGTATTAGCATATTCCTTGTAGTGGTGGAGCAAAGTTGAGATACCTATTCTGCGCAACTCCAAACGCCGTAAAAATCAACGAGGATTTTTTTCCTGATTTATCAAAAATACTGGGCCAAAGAAGTGCCAGAGGGGCGCCAGGGGGTGGCCACAAACCTTCACGGCGCTGCCATCCCCCAAGCCACACCATGGGGGCTTGTGGGCACCCTGCTGGCCCACTTGCCCCCCTCTTTTTCTATATGGAGGGTTTCGTCCAGGAAAAAATCAGGGAGGAGCTTTTTCGTGGTTTCGCAGCCGCCATGAGGCGGAACTTGAGCAGAACCAATCTAGAGCTCCGGCAGGACGATCCTGCCGGGGAAACTTCCCTCCAGGAGGGGGAAATCGTCGCCATCGTCATCACCAAAACTCCTCTCATCGGAGGGGACTCGTCACCATCAACATCTTCTTCAGCACCATCTCATCTCCAAACCCTAGTTCATCACTTGTAACCAATCTCCGTCTCGCGACTCCGATAGGTACTTGTAAGGTTGCTAGTAGTGTTGATTACTCTTTGTAGCTGATGCTAGTTGGATTGTTTGGTGGAAGAGTTTATGTTCAGATCCTTGATGCTACTCATTATCTCTCTGGTCATGAATATGATTATGCTTTGTGATTAGTTACTTTTGTTCCTGAGGACATGGGATAAGTCATGCTAATAGTAGTCATGTGAATTTGGTATTCGTTCCGTAATTTGATATGTTGTATGTTGTTTTTCCTCTAGTGGTGACATGTGAACATCGACTACATAACACTTCACCATTATTTGGGCCTAGAGGAAGGCATTGGGAAGTAGTAAGTAGATGATGGGTTGCTAGAGTGACAGAAGCTTAAACCCTAGTTTATGCGTTGCTTCGTAAGGGGCTCGTTTGGATCCACTAGTTTAATGTTGTGGTTAGACTTTGTCTTAATTCTTATTTCGTAGTTGCAGGTGCTTGCGAGAGGGGTTAATCATAAGTGGGATGCTTGTCCAAGTAAGGGCAGTACCCAAGCGCCGGTCCACCCACATATCAAACTATCAAAGTAACGAACGCGAATCGTATGAACATGATGAAAACTAGCATGACAGAAATTCCCGTGTGTCCTCGGGAGCTTTTTTCCTCCTATAAGACTTGGTCCAGGCTTGTCCCTTGCTACAAAAGGGATTGGGCCACTTTGCTGCACCATTGCTACTTTCGTTACTTGTTGCTTGCTACAAATCATCTCACCACACAATCACTTGTTACCAACAATTTCAGTGCCTGCAGATTTTACCTTACTGAAAACCACTTGTCAGATCCTTCTGCTCCTCGTTGGGTTCGACACTCTTACTTATCGAAAGTACTACGATTGATCCCCTATACTTGTGGGTCATCAAGACTCTTTTCTGGCGCCGTTGCTAGGAATTAAGCGCCTTTGGTAAGTGGAACTTGGTAAGGAAACATTCATATAGTGTGCTGAAATTTGTTGTCACTTGTCACTATGGATAGTAATCCTTTGAGGGGCTTGTTCGGGGTATCTTCACCTCGAACGGAAGCACAAAGAGTTGCTCCTCAACCTGCTGCACCTACTGAAAATATTTGCTTTGAATTTCCTTCGGGTATGCTTGAGAAACTGCTGGCTAATCCTTTTACACGAGATGGAACATCACATCCAAACTTGAATTTCCTTCGGGTTTGCAAGGTGAGATCTGAAGGCGGAAAGTGCAACAAAGTGAAAGTGTAGAGCTGAAAATATGATGTGGAGTAGACCCAGGGCCATAGTGTTCACTAGAGGCTTCTCTCATGATAGTAAATATTACGATGGGTGAACGAATTACTGTCGAGCAATTGATAGAACCGCGCAAAGTCATGATGATATCTAAGGCAATGATCATACATATAGGCATCACATCCGAGACAAGTAGACCGATACTTTCTGCATCTACTACTATTACTAACACATTGACCGCTATCCAGCATGCATCTAATGTATTGAGTTCATAACAAATAGACTAACGCCTTAATCAAGATGACATGATGTAGAGGGATAAATTCATGCAATAGATATAAACCCCATCTTTTTACCCTTGATGGCAACAACACGATGCGTGCCTCGCTACCCCTTCTGTCACTGGGTGAGGACACCGCACGGTATGAACCCAAAACCAAGCACTTCGCCCATTGCAAGAATCATAGATCAAGTTGGCCAAACAAAACCCACAACTCGAAGAGAATTACAAGGATATGAAATCATGCATATAGGAGATCAGAGGAGACTCAAATAAGATTCATAGATAATCTGATCATAAATCCACAATTCATCGGATCTCGACAAACACACCGCAAAAGAGGATTACATCAGATAGATCTCTATGAAGATCATGGAGAACTTTGTATTGAAGATCCAAGAGAGAGAAGAAGTCATCTAGCTACTAGCTATGGACCCGAAGGTTTGTGGTGAACTACTCACGCATCATCGGAGAGGCAATGGTGTTGATGAAGAAGCCCTCCGTGTCCGAATCCCCCCTCCGGCAGGGCACCAGAACGCGCCCCAGATGGGATCTTGCATAGACAGAAGCTTGCGGCAGCAGAAAAGTATTTTCGTGGCTCTCTCCCGTGGTTTCAGATTTTTCGGGGATTTATAGGCGGAAGAAGTTGGGCAAAGGAGCCACGAGGGGCCCGCAAGCCTGCTAGGCGCCCCCCAGGCCGCGGCTAGGGGGTTTGTGGCCTCCCCTGGGAACCTTTGCCTTGGTTCTCAAGCTCCCTGCATATCTTCTGTTCCCGAAAAAATCTTTTCGGAGGTTTTATTCCGTTTGGACTTCGTTTGATATTCTCCTCTGAAAAAGGTCAAAAACACAGAAAAAACAGGAACTCGCACTTGGCAGTGAGTTAATAAGTTAGTCCCAAAAAAGATATAAAATGCATACAAAACATCCAAAGTTTGACAAGATAATAGCATGGAACCATCAAAAATTATAGATACGTTGGAGACGTATCAAGCATCCCCAATCTTAAGTCGTGCTCGTCCTCGAGTAGGGAAGTGATAAAGACTGAATTTTTGATGTGGAATGCTACCTAACATATTTTTCGTTTGTAACTTCTTTCATGTGGCATGAATTTTCAGATCCGTAAGATTCAAAACAATAGTTTGCTATTGACATGAAAACAATAATACTTCAAGAAAACTAGCGAGGTAATCATGAACTTTCGAAATAACAAGGTAACAAGGCCAAAGAAAGTTATCCCTACAAAACTATATAGTCTGGCTATGCTCCATCATCCCCACACAACGAATTTAAATCATGCACAACCCCGGTATTGGCCAAGTAATTGTTTTCGCACTATTACTTTCTCAAACTTTTCAACTCTCACGCAATACATGAGCGTGAGCCATGGATATAGCACTATAGGTGGAATAGAGTATGGTGGAGGTTGTTAGGCAAAAAGGAGGAGATGGTCACATTGACTCGGCGTATCAACGAGCTATGGAGATGCCCATAAATAGATATCAATGTGAATGAGTAGGGATTACCAAGAAACGGATGCACTTAGAGCTATAAGTGTGTGAAAGCTCAAAAGGAGAACTAGTGGGTGTGCACCCAACTTGCTTGCTCACGAAGACCTAGGGCAATTTTGAGGAAGCCCATCATTGGAATATACAAGCCAAGTTATATAATGAAGATTCCCACTAGTATAAGGAGGTGAAAAAACAAGAGACTCTCAATCATGAAGAACATGGTGCTATTATGAAGCACAAGTGTGGAGAAAGATAGTACGATTGTCCCTTCTCTCTTTTCTCTTATTTTTTTGTTTGGTCTCTTTGGCCTCTTTTTTTGGTGGGCATCTTTGGCCTCTTTTCATTTTTCCTCACATGGGACAATGCTCTAGTAATGATGATCATCACACTTTTATTTACTCACAACTCAATACTTAGAGCGATGATGACTCTATAGGAACTGCCTCCGGCAGTGTATCGGGATGTGCAACGATCTAGCTTAGCGTATGACATTGAAACATCTCACTAGCTATCTTACGATCATGCAATGGCAATATGAAAGTGACGGCACATGTCATGAGACGGAACGGTGGGAGTTGCATGGTAATATATCTCGGAATGGCTATGAAAAGACCATGATAGGTAGGTATGGTGGCTGTTTTGAGGAAGGTATATGGTGGTTCTGTGCACCGGCGAAAGTTGCGCGGCACTAGAGAGGCTAACAACGGTGGAAGGTGAAAGTGCATCTATACCATGGACTCACATTAGTCATGAAGAAATTATATACTTATTGCGAAAGTTTTATTAGTAATCGAAACAAAGTGCTAAACGCATACTCCTAGGGGAAGGGTTGGTAGGTGTTAACCATCGCACGATCCCGACCGCCACACAAAGGATGACAATAAATAAATCAATTATGCTCCGACTTCCTAACATAGCGGTTCACCATACGTGCATGTTACGGGAATCACTAACTTCAACACAAGTATTTCTAGATTCACGACACCCTACTAACATAACTCTAATATTACCATATCCAAATGTCAAAACTAATTGAGAGGAATCAAACTTCTCTTTACTAATCAATGCACAATGATATGGAAGTTTCATTATATCCTCTTTGGATGCCTACCATCTTTAGGACTGCTTTCATAGCACAAGCCAACTACCAAGTTACTCAAAGAGAGCACTCTCAAAAAGATATAAGTGAAGATCGAGAGTTATTATTTCTCCAAAATATGACACCTCCGTGCTCTAAAAATATCTAAGTGAAGCACTAGAGCAAAGTTATCTAGCTCAAAAGATATAAGTGAAGCACATGCGAGCTAAATTGCCTAACTCAAAAGATATAAGTGAAGCTCAATGGGTATTCTAGCAAATTCATGATGAGTGCATGTCTCTCTCAAAAAGGTGTGCAGCAAGGATGTTTGTGACACAACAAAAAGAAAATACTCCTATAACACACGATGCTCCAAGCAAAACACATATCATGTGGTGAATAAAAATATAGCTGCAAGTAACGTTAACGATGGATTGAAGACAAAAGAGGGGATGCCTTCCCGGGGCATCCCCAAGCCTAGGATTTTTGGTGTCCTTGAATTTGGCTTGGGATTCCTTGGCCATCCCCAAGCTTGAGCTATTTCCACTCTTTATCCCATTGTCCATGAGAACATCACCCGAAACTTGAAAACTTCACAACACGAAACTTAAACAGAAACTCGTGATATCATTAGCATAAGAAACCATACCACCACCTCTTTAGGTACTGTAGCAAACTTGATTTCTATTTATGTTGGTGTTATATTACTGTATTCTCACTTTTCCATGACTAGTACCCCCCCCCCCGATACTATCCATAGTTTCATCAAAATAAGCAATCAACACAACAAAAACAGAATCTGTCAAAAACAGACAGTCTGTAGCAATCTGTATACTTCGTATACTTCTGTTATCCCACAAATTCTGAAACATTATGAAAATTTGGGAAATTGGCATATAAACATGCAGCAAAAAGAATCAAATCAAAAGCTCTTTCTGTATAGGAATTAAAAATAATTTCGTGAGCGCAAAGTTTCTGTATTTTTCAGCAAGATCAAACAACCATCACCAAAACTAGTCATAAAGGTTTTACTTGGCACGAACATAAAAAGAAACACAAAAAACACAAACATAACAGAATTATGATGGTGTGGACACAACAAAACATAAAGCAAAAAAGCAAAATGAATTCATTGGGTTGCCTCCCAACAAGCGCTATTGTTTAACACCCTTAGCTAGGCATAAGGCGATAGAATCACGTATGGTCGTCTTTGGTGCTCAAACCATAAGTAGCCCTCATCATGCATTCATAAGGCAATTTTATTTTCTTTCTAGGAAAATGTTCCATGCCCTTCTTTAATGGAAATTGAAATCTAATATTCCCTTCCTTCATATCGATGACAGCACCAATAGTCCTTAGGAAAGGGATACCAAGAATGATAGGATATGTCAGATTGCAATCAATATCAAGCACAATGAAATCCACGGGTACATAGTTCCTATTTGCAATAATAAGAACATCATTGATCCTTCCCATGGGTTTCTTAACATTAGAATCCGCAAGACTCAAATTAAGGGAGCACTCATCAATCTCATTGAAGCCTAGAACATCACATAAAGACTTTGGAATAGCGGAAACACTAGCACCCAAATCACACAAAGCATTGCATTCATAGTTTTTATCTTGATTTTGATAGTAGGTTCCCACTCATCATGAAGTTTTCTAGGAATACAAACTTCCAACTCAAGTTTCTCTTCAAGAGATTTCATCATAGCATCGACGATATGATCGGTAAAGGCCTTGTTTTGGCTATAAGCATGTGGAGAGTGTAGCGTGGATTGCATCAAGGAAATAAATTCAATCAAAGGGCAACTATCATAATTGAATTCCTTGAAATCCAAAGTAGTAATTTCATTACTACTCAAAGTTTTGATATCCTCTACTCCACTTTCAATGCTTTTAGCATCAAGATAGATAGACTCCGAATCATTGGGGTGTTTCTCAACCAAAGTGGATTCATATCCAGCCCCAGCATCATTAGGTTTGACATTAGAAAACAAGGATTCAATGGGAGTCACACCAAGCACTTTAAGATCTTCGTGATTCTCATCACATATTTCAGGTTTAACAGCCATTTTATTGAACGAATTACTGTCGAGAAAAGTAAATGCAACATATGAGTTTGCGACACTTACTTGGATAAGCTTCACTTAGAATAATCCCTGGTGCCAGAATTTGACATGTTGATGGGAGACTATTCTTGACTTGATCCTCCCCGGCAATGGCTCCAGAAATTCTTCTTGCTACCTCTTGAGCTTGCATTAGTTTTTCCCTTGAAGAGGAAAGGGTGATGCAGCATAGTAGGAGTAAGTATTTCCCTAACTTTTTAGAACCAAGGTATCAATCCAGTAGAAGAATCAAGCCAAGTGTCCAGAGTACCTGCGCAAACACAAACGAGCTTGCACCCAACGCTATAAAGGGGTTGTCAATCCCTTCAAGATTGATTGCAAAGTGAGATCTGAAGGTGGAAAGTGCAACAAAGTAAAAGTGTAAGGCTGAAAATATGATGTGAAGTAGACCCGGGGGCCATAGTATTCACTAGAGGCTTCTCTCAAGATAGCAAATATTACGGTGGGTGAACGAATTACTGTCGAGCAATTGATAGAACCACGCAAAGTCATGATGATATCTAAGGCAATGATCGTACATATAGGCATCACGTCCGCGACAAGTAGACCGATACTGTCTGCATCTACTACTATTACTCCACACATTGACCGCTATCCAGCATGCATCTAGTGTATTGAGTTCATGACGAAAAAGAGTAACGCCTTAAGCAAGATGACATGATGTAGAGGGATAAATTCATGCAATAGATATAAACCCCATCTTTTTACCCTTGATGGCAACAACAAGATGCGTGCCTCGCTACCCCTTCTGTCACTGGGTGAGGTCATCGCATGGTATGAACCCAAAACCAAGCACTTCTCCCATTGCAAGAATCATAGATCAAGTTGGCCAAACAAAACCCACAACTCGAAGAGAATTACAAGGATATGAAATCATGCATATAAGATATCAGAAGAAACTCAAATAAGATTCATAGATAATCTGATCATAAATCCACAATTCATCTGATCTCGACAAACACACCGCAAAAGAAGATTACATCGGATAGATCTCCATGAAGATCATGGAGAACTTTGTATTGAAGATTCAAGAGAGAGAAGAAGCCATCTAGCTACTAGCTATGGACCCGAAGGTTTGTGGTGAACTACTCACGCATCATTGGAGAGGCAATGGTGTTGATGAAGAAGCACTCCGTGTCCGAATCCCCCCTCCGACAGGGCACCAAAACGTGCCCAGATGGGATCTTGCCGAGACAGAAGCTTGCGACGGTGGAAAAGTTTTTTCGTGGCTCTCTCCCGTGGTTTTAGATTTTTCGGGGATTTATAGGCGGAAGAAGTAGGGCAAAGGAGCCACGGGGGGGCCACAAGCCTGCTAGGCGCGTCCCACCCCAAGCTGCGGCTAGGGGGCTTGTGGCCTCCCCCGGGAGCCTTTGCCTTGGTTCTCAAGTTCCCTGCGTATCTTCTGTTCCGGAAAAAAATCTTTTCGGACGTTTTATTCCATTTGGACTTAGTTTGATATTCTCCTCTGAAAAATGTCAAAAACACGGAAAAAATAGGAACTGGCACTTGGCACTGAGTTAATAAGTTAGTCCCAAAAAAGATATAAAATGCATACAAAACATCCAAAGTTTGACAAGATAATAGCATGGAACCATCAAAAATTATAGATACGTTGGAGACGTATCACCCAGCTCGGACAACAGAAAAACCAATCGTGCACCCCGCTCAAAGTGTATTCCGATACAAATGTGTGCTCGAGCAGACCTGCGGTCCAGTAGAGGAATGATAAAACACATGTCATCGATCCGGAATTTCTTGCACACTATGGAGAACCGGCCAAGGCTCGAGGCATGTCTATTGATGAGTACTTAACCCATTTGGATGTATTCACTGACTTAGAATACACGTACTAGTACGGGCGTCCTCTGGTCAAACATGAGTTAGTCAAAGAGCTACCAACAAAAATGCGAAGAGTGCATGACTGGTACATGCAAGCATGTGATCAATCAAAAAACTGGCTCTACTTAGCATATGAAGACGAGCATTTCGGGACTGGACGAGGCGTGATGATGATTGAATTCGAAGAATTATTTCAGTTATACAAACAAGATGCCCTCGACAAAACTATCATCGGTGCCTATTGTTTGTAAGCATTATTAATTTATGTCATTAAGTCTTACTTGGCTCGTTCTTGCATGTATAATCTTACTCATCACTATATTAATTTTAAGAATGAAGATTCTTGAATGCAAAAGAGGACAAATCTATGACATTGGGTTCATTGACCCAATTACAACCATCACCAAAATGTCGAATTGAATGCCCGCGAGATAGAGAATAACTTGGTAAAAGCGTTAAGGTTTTGCAGTACCAAAACGGAAATACTATTTCCTTACAACTTCAAGTGAGTGTTATACTATACACACATTCTATTTTCGCTTACTCGATGTTCTTATAAGTGTACGTATAATTGACTCGTTATGCGTGCGCAGGTTCCACTTTATTTTGTTAATCATTGTACCTCACAAAGTACAAGTAATAGTCATGGACCCGATACGCACACCCCTCACTGCATGGACGAACATCCAGGAATGCCTCCAGAAGTAATTTTAATCATTATGGCAATACATCGGCAACTTCTCGTTCATTTCCTGATAGCAACAGGAATTAATATAGAACTTCTTTATTCATTTCCTTTTCTTGGTAGGGCTTGGAAATGGTTAACCGCCAAGACTCGGGGTGATTGGAAGCCAGAGCTTACATTTAAACAAATAAATGTAAGTAACTACTAGCTAGATCCGTGTATCTCTTTATTCTAGTTTCAATACCATTAAAATTCTTGATGTTTTTGATTGAAAATTGTTCTCGTAAAGTGCTTGAGGCAGGAACACGGGAACAATTTATGTGGATACTATGTTTCTGAGTTCATTCGCCAGACGACGCATGCGAAGGGCAAAAACCGGGACCTCAAAAAATCGAAGTACGATAAACAATACTCACAGCTATATTTTATTACCACGAATTGTGTTCGGTTTCATTGATATATATATTGACCCATTCTTTAAATTAGATCGAACGGTTGCGGGACGGTCTTCTACCACAGGAACGTATACGAGCAATTCAAGAGGAAATTGTCGGATTCTTTGATGCAGAGGTCCTAGATCCCACAGGAGAATACTATTGCCACTCAATGGAAAATATATGAAATGATATAGTGTAAAAAAGATGCATATGTGCATGTAACTCGTGTCTATATTTTGTAAGTACGTTCGACAAAGCACGACGGATGAGATGCATGGTGTAATATATTCATGACGATGTGCAATGTAGTTGTTCATTTATTGGTGTGTATGTGCAATCCAATTTTGTGCAAAACAAAAAATAAAAAATGCCCAAAACAAATAAATGGAAAAATAGGGGTGTCACATCCGTGATCCCCATTAGGGTTTAGCAAGTTTGAGCTCATGTTTTCTTCCATTGCATGTTAAGAATTTGAATTGCACTCAAGGAAGGAAATGAAATCAAAGCAAAACCTCAACAAACTCCATATTCAAAAGAAAACCAAAGTAGTGCCAAATCAATGAACCCAAAATGGTCTTCATAAAAGTTCAATATTTTAGATAAATGTTGAAAACAAGATATCAGGGGTGGAACTTATTTTCGAACTACTTTTGGCATTTTATTTCAAATTTGAAAGTCAATGAAATCAAATATATATTTGGTTTCAAATATTTTAAAGTTTCCAAAAATGTTGAAAACTTTATGAGTGATTGGAAATATTTCAACTAACACTTTGGTATTTTTCAAACTATTTTTAGGAATAGTTTGGAGCCAAAAATAAATGAAACAAATATCAGAAAGAATAAACAGAAACAGAAAAGAAGAAAAAATGGAAAAAAAACCTTACCTGTCGCTCACCTAAGGCCCAGCCCACCCCAGCGTCGTCGTCTTCCTTGTGCCAGTCGGCACTAGGAGGTGGCCGCCGCTCCCTCCGGCACGGCTACGCACCTGCGTGCCTGCCTGGCCACCGCATCGCGCTAGCGCGAAGGGGATAAGCTCCCCGAAGACCTCCCCGTGCTCATCCCCTCGCCATTCGCCCCCAGCTCCTCCCCCCTCTCGGCCGCCATTAGAGCCCGAGCTGAGCTCGAGCTCGCCATCACTCCAGCCATTCTCCCTCTCACCTGAGCTACGCGTTAGCTTCGCCTTGGTCCCCTGAAGCTCTCCAGCCAGTCGCGCGACGCCAAGAACCCCTGAGACGTCGTCACGCCGTCATCTTCCTCCTCGGGTCATCGGAGCTCGCCGCCATCGTTCTCCCTCCTCAGGCCATCCCCGAGCCCACTTTCGTCGCCTCTGCACTCCCCGTGAGCTCAGGGTTCTTTCCCCCTCATTTCCCCCTTCGATCCCGAGCTCTAGGCCCCGATTCCACCGGAGCCCGACGAGATCCGTCGCGGGACCTCGTCGTCGGTAGCCCTCCGGTGATCGGCTAGTCATTCTGAGGCCACCAATGGCTTCAGTGCATCGTGTAGGTGCTGTAGGAGCCTAGCCCCGCACGTGTTGAGCCCGTAGTAGTGCCCCCGATGATGCCTGAGCTTCGGCCACCGCCAAGCTCGTCGCCGGCATCATCTCCGGCCATCTTAGCCTCGGTACTTTGCAAAAATGGAACTGCGGCTGAGTGCTGGTTCGTTTGGTGCTCTCTGCCGTGCAATTGGTCACCAGAATGGAAATCCCGAGCCCCTCCGCCGTCTCTGTGGTCGCCGGAGGCTCATCGCCGGTGAGATCCACCTCGCCGCCGATGGATCTGACCCCCGTGAGCCTATGACACGTGGGGCCAACCCCTGTCTAATTAAGTTTAATAAAACATAAAAATAATTTGTTTAATTAACTTAAACAGACACTGACATGTGGGTCCAACCCTTATAATTAGTTAATTAAGTTAAATTTAAACTAAAAACTGGCCAGAGTCACTCACTAGTGGGTCCCACTAGTCAGGTTTGACTTTCAACGGCCAGTTGGACCTGCTGATGTCATGGTGATGCAATAACTCATTTTCTGTTTAAAAATAATTCCAGAATAAGGTCAAAACTTTGGAAATTCATAGAAAATTGAATATAACGCCAAATTTGCAAAATAATATATTTAAAAGGATCAGAAAAATTAAAGGAATCGAATGGTGCTATTTTCATCAATGAAAAACAAAGTTATGAAACAACATCCGGTCAAATCAATTAAAAGAATTTGCTAAATTATAATTCCAATGATATTTGAATTATGATTTCAAATCAAGATCACCCAAAGGTTTCTGCTAGTCATCTCAAACCATGCTACATTGCATTTCATGCATCATTTTGTTGCATATGTTTGATATTGATTAATTGTTGTTATTCCGGTAGGCTTCGCCCCTCCGGATACATCTGATTATCCGAATGACGGATATCACCCCTCTGTTGAGCAACAAGGCAAGCAACCATTTTGATCATCCCGATGAATCCCATGTTCTCGCTCCTGCTCTTACTTATTGCATTAGGTCAAGATTCTTTCAATGCTTATACCACGTTAGTTGAAACCACTTCCTTTGCATGACATGTCCTTGTCACAGTAAATAGCTGAACCTTGCAACTTAGCATACCTGGTAGATACTTGAGCCATGATGTGCCTTATCCTGCTATGCATGCTATGCTTAGAGTTGTGTATGGTCTGTCATCTGGGTGATGAACAGGACCGTGAGAATGTGTTTAGTTAGTAAAGGTTGTGTGTTGAACCTGATTTGATAAAGGTACCGGTGAAAGGCTATGTAGGAGTACATGGCGGGTTGTTTCATTGGAACCGTCCTTAGGAACTGAGTTCCGTGTATGTAATCCAAGACTAGATACTACCACACGTTGGGATACTTAACTGACCCTCTCGACTTATTAATCGCCTAGTACTCGGTCGATGAGTTGCAAGTAGTTTCTGGTGTTTATAGTCATGCTGGAGGCCGTGCATGGTGCTAACCTTAGAGGTGGCTATGATGCGGTAGGCAGTGGCATGGTGTACCAAGTGGCACCCAAATGGTGAGCTTGGGAACCCTGCGCACATCGTTTGGGGCCGTGGCCGAAACCTCGGCCGAACTTCCGTGCGGGTTACCCTCAGATATGCGATAGACCTGGACTAAGTATTAGCATGGTTAACGGTCGTGGCCGACTCCCTCGCTGGGCTTCCGCTTGAAGGTTGCCGAGGTGCATGACACGCACATGGCGATAAGTGGCGAGAGCGTGTGTGAAGAAGTACACCCCTGCAGGGTTATGATATATTTGAATAGTCGCGTCGGCGGATATGGACTACTTGGAAACATATGTTGTTCATAGATAACTATAATGGCTACTCATAAAATTGTTAAGATAAGTGTGGGTGTCGTGGACGGCATTTCCGTAGGGAGACGGAATGATTCCACGATGGAGTATTGTTGTGGTGTTAGTGGACTCGTGTGCGAGAAACATATTTGTCAAAACTATTTAAAAATGCAAGTTGTCTAGCCAAGAGTCAAATGCTGGCTTTCTGCATGAAACCCCACAACCCCTTGTTGATACATTGCATGAGTAGATAGATTATCCTAAAGTCTTGCTGAGTACTTATGTACTCACGTTTGCTTAATAATTGTTGTAGAGGTTGTTACTGACCCTAATGGAGGGTTCTATCTAGACGATGACGAGTAGCTGGTGTCCCAGCTACGATTTGGCCCTAGGTTGGGTCTGTAGATAGTCAGGCCATGTGCCTTTATCTTTCCATCTGACTGTACTTAGACAGTTTTAATCTTCCGCTGGCTTGTAAGACTTGTGTGTATGAATTGTGATGATGGGTCGTGAGACCCCTATCTATGTAATATTATGTGTGTGGCTCGTCTGAGCCTTCTAAATAAAGTTTGTATGTTTATGGTTATGTTGTGATGCTATCGATGTATCTATACATATCGGTATGTCATGCGTACGTGTGTTGTACTTGATATGTATGGGGTTCGAATACATAGTCGTATGCCTTAGTAGCACTCCTTACGAGGAAATGCCCCTTTGTGATTCCATCGAGCCATGGTAGTTCGCTACTGCTCCGGAAACATTGGTTGACCGGCATGTGTCCTTCTTAGCTGTTGTCTCTGTCCCTTTGGGAAATGTCACGCGTTGTAATGGAGTTCTTGTAGCTTGCTACGACTCGTCTACAATCGCTGATGACCGACACCTGCTTTGTTGGGTCATGTATGCATGTCCCTGTACGGAACTGTCGCTTGAGTTTATGACTAGACATGTCGGTCCGGGTTCTTTGACATTGGATTGCTAGCGACACAATTGCATACATGAGTCAAAAGGCGCAAACGGTCCCGGCTAAGGTAAGGCTGCAACCGTGGGGATAACCGTGCGTGAGACCGCAAAGAGATGTGATGTGTTACAGGTTGGATTCCTATGGCTTAGGATTGGGGTCCCGACAAGGGGGCAGGAAAATAGCCCCATCCAATTTAGTGCAAAACCCTAAACCCAAAAATTGCTAAAAACAGCGAAGAAATAGCCTCGGTTCGTAATACGAACCAGGACTAATACCCCTCCACCCCCATCGCTCCCACCCCCGCCACGTGGAAGGCCATTAGCCCCGGTTCAGGGTCGAACCGGGGCTAGCATTAGTCCCGGTTGATTAGTCCCGGTTCGTGAACTGGGACTAATGGCCCAACCGAACCGGGCTAAATGCCCTTTTTCTACAAGTGCTAGTATCCACTATGTTGTGAGATTGATGTTGCTATGACTTTGCTATGCTTAATGCTTTTCACTATGGCCCGAGTGCCATGATTTCAGATCTGAACCTATTATGTTTTCACGAATATATATGTGTTCTTGATCCTATCTTCCAAGTTGTAGACACCTATTATGAGTTATGATCCGCATGCCCGAGGGTAACAATGACTGGGATTCTTTCCGGTGATTACCGTAGTTTGAGGAGTTCATGTATTCACTAAGTGCTAATGCTTTGGTCCAGTTCGCTAATAAAAGGAGGCCTTAATATCCCTTAGTTTCCATTAGGACCCCGCTGCCACGGGAGGGTAGGACAAAAGATGTCATGCAAGTTCCTATCCATAAGCACGTATGACTATATATGGAATACATGCCTACATTACATTTATGAATTGGAGCTAGTTCTGTATCACCCTATGTTATGGTTGTTGCATGATGAATGCCATCTGACATAATTATCCATCACTGATCCATTGCCTACGAGCTTTCCACATATTGATCTTTGCTAAGTTAATTTTCCGTTGCTATTGTTACAATCACTACAAAACTGCTACTTTCACGTTTGCCACCGTTACTGTTACTTCATACTACTTTTCTACTTAATACTTTGCTACAGATATTAAGTCTTTCAGGTGTGGTTGAATTGACAAGTCATCTGCTAATACTCGAGAATATTCTTTGGCCCCCCTTGAGTCAAATCAATAAATTTGGGTTGAATACTCTACCCTCGAAAACCGTTGCGATCCCCTATACTTGTGGGTTATAAGGATCTTTTTCTGGCGCTGTTGCTGGGGAGCATAGGTTTCTTATCTGAGTCACTTGGAATTTATATCTGTTGATCACTATGAAGAATCTGAAAGATGCTAGAACTAAGATATACCCCTCAACTACGAGGGCATGTAAGGAACTGCCATCTAGCTTTGCACTTGATACATCGTGTGTTATGAGTAAATTTGTGACACCACCACATGCTACTGAATCTAACATGTCGCAAGTGATTGATGATATTACCTCTGCTATGCATGATTCTTATGATGATTCTTTTCTTGATACTATTGTGCCACTTAGTGAATTTCTTGATGAACAAATTGCTAGATTGAATGCTGAAACTGATGATATTGGTGAATCTGATGAAATTATTGAAACTGAACACTATGATGCACCTACTAAACCTAGCTCTCCTAGATATGAATTGCCTAATATACCTAAGGGTTATGTTATGGAAGGAGAAGTAGCTAGGGACTTTCTTGCTTGTAAGGATAGAGATGATCTTAAGTAATTGCTATGAAAGTGGAAGGAAAAATCCTTGAATACCAGAATGCAATATGAATTGCCTAATATACCTAAGGATTATGAATTCTCTGTCGATCCTGAGTTAAGTGCGCAAGAGGGTTGTCAATCCCCTTGTATCGTTATTTGCAAGCAAGTAAGTAGTGGGTTGAAAGTTCTAAAGTGAAAAATAAATAACAAGTAATTAAAGGCAGCGAGGAAATTATAGCGTTTGTAAGTTATAAGTGAATAGACTCGGGGGCCATAGTGTTCTGTAGTGGCATCTCTCGTGAAAGCAAGCATACGGTGGGTAAACAAATTACTGTTGGGCCATTGATAGAAAATCGGATAGTTATGTGATATTCACGGCAATGTTCATGTGTATATAGGCATACCGTCCATAAGAAAATAGGACTACTCCTGCCTTCACCGATTACTATTACTCCACCCATCGACCCCTATCCAGCATGCATCTAGAGTATTAAGTAAAACATGGTAATGCTTGGAGAACGATGACATGGTGTAGACAAAGAGAACTCAATTAATATGAATTAACCCCATCGTTTTAACCTTAGTGGTAACAATACAAACACATATCTTGTCCCCTACTATGTCACCTGGATATAGAAATCCATCAGATTGAACCCACCACAATGCACCTCTCTCACTGAAGAAAGATCAATTTACTTGGCCAAAGCAAATCAATAGATGAAAGAGATTTATGAACCTATGATGATCATGCACATAAGAATCATATTTAGAATTTGAAAAAGACTCAAATATTTATCATGAATAATCTGAACATAAACTCACAATTCATCGGATCCCAACAAACACACCACACTAAAGAGTTACATCGGGTAGGTCAAAGCAAAGATGAGATAATCATTGTATTGAGGATCAAGAGAGAGAGATAGCCATCTAGGTACTAACTATGGACCCGTAGGTTTGTGGTGACCTACTCACACCTCACCATGGGAGAAGCGAGGTTGATGTAGAGGACCTCCGTGATTGATGCCCCCTTCGGCATGTGATACATCTCCAACGTATCTATAATTTGTTTATTGTTCTCTGTTATTATGCTATCATTCTTGGATGTTTCACAATCATTTTATAGCGACTTAATATCATTTTTGTGACTAACATATTGACATAGTTCCTAGTGCCAGTTGCTATTTTTTCCTGTTTTTTTCCTCCGCAGAAAATCCATATCAGATGAGGTCCAATTGCCACAAAACTTTAGGGAGACTTTTTTTGGACCAGAAGGAAACTTGAGGGGCCAAGATTGAGCAGCAACCAAGGCCCAGGGGGCCCACTAGGCACCATGGTGCGCTATAGGCCCCTACCATGACCTGGTGTCTAGTGGGGACCTCGGGAAGCTTCTCCACCGCCTCTGAGCTCTATAAATACCCCAATATTCTAGAAACTATAGGGGAGTCGTCAAAAAATCATTTTAGCCGCAGCAAGTTCCGGAGCCACGGAAACCAATCTAGAGCCTTTTCCAGATAAGAACACGATCATGGAGGAGTTCACCATCTCCATTTGTGCTCCTCCCATGATGCGTATTAGTTCATATCAGACCTACGGGTCCGTAGATAGTAGCTAGATGGCTTTCTCTCTCATTTTTTTCAATACAATGGTCTCTTGTAGATCCATATGATGTAACTCTTTCTTTTGCGGTGTGTTTGTTGGGATCCGATGAATTGTGAGTTTATGATCAGATCTATGAAAACATATTCATGCTTTATTATTACAGCCTAGTATTTCTTCTACGATATTTGGTTTTTTTCTAGCCAACTTGATCTTTTATCTTGCAATGGGAAGTGGTGCTTTGTGATGGGTTCGATCTTGCGGTGTTCAATCTGAGTGATAGAAAGAGACATGACACGCATGTATCATTCCATTAAGGATAAAACGATGGGGTATGTTCCTACATGAATAGATCTTGTCCACATCATGTCATTGTTCTTAAGGCATTACTCCATTTCTCCATGAACTCAATACACTAGATGCATGTTAGATGGCGGTCGATGTGTGGAGTAATAGAAGTAGATCAAGGAAGAAGTTGGTCTACTTATCTTGGACGTGATGCCTATATACATGATCATTGTCATGAATATCATCATAATTATTTGCCTTTCTATCAATTGCCCAATAGTAATTTGTCTACCCACTGCTTGTTATTTTCTCGAGAGAAGCCACCAGTGAGACCTACAACCCGTGTGTCTACTTCACATCATCTATTTGCAATCTCTACTTTGCTGTTTGCTTTTCTACTTTATTTGCTCTTTTGTTTTCAAGTATATATTATCAAAAAACCCAAAAATACCTTGATGTGTTCTATTTGTTATCACTCTTAATTGCATCTATCAACCTATCCTTGCTTTACCCATGAGGCATTGAGAACCCCTCTACGTGTTGGGTTGCGAGGATTTGCTATTTGTGTGCAGGTGTTGCTTATATAGTCGTGTGGATCTTGCTACTAGATTGATACCTTGATTTCTTAACTGAGGGAAATACTTGCCGTTGTTGTTCTACATCAACCTTTAATCTAGGAGGGAGACAAATGCACTCGTGAGGAGTCACAAGATTTCTGGCGCCGTTGCCGAGGAAGATCAAGTCGAGATCTATCAGGTTCCTACATACAAACCTCATCTCCTTGCAATTACATTATTTGCCATTTGCCTCTTGTTTTCTTGTCCCCCACTTCACAAAAAATGCCTTTTTATTTGACATCTTTCCTTTGTTGTTTTCTTACCGGATCTCTTGTTTGCTTGTGTTTTTGGTGGTTGTAATCATGAGTAATTTTGGTATGGCAGAAACAGATGCTGGCAGGAATCCTAAAATTGGACGTCCTGGTAGTCAGGATGCTGAAAGTGTTGTTTTGGGGCAAGGGAATGTTATGAGAAAATAAGCTATCCAGGAATTCTTTAATTGTGTTGGGACCAGGGACGAGGCTAGGAAAAAAGTTTGATGGGGTCATGTCTATGCCACTGGGTCATCTTTTATAAATGGACAGTAATTAGTATAAAACTAATGAAGGATTACCTAAATTTATTGGGGCCAATTGACCCCAATGCTTACATGGGAGCTTCGTCCCTGGTTGGGACATTGACTTGTGATAAGGCTCCTATACTTAAAAGAACCAAAACTTATGTGGAATCTATGTCAGCACTAGTTCTAAAACTTGAGAATAGATTTATCGGTACTCATCCTACTTTGCAAAGATTTTTTTATGAACTACGTGTTATAAAGGATCCTAAAGCTAAGAAGATAGCCACCCTTGTTCTTATGAATGAATTTGATCATATAGTACGGGAAGCTTGGGAAATCTTTGATTTTTCATGGTATGAACCGTGAAAAGCCAGTAGTAGATGAAATTCTCTATAATAGTGATTAGGTTTTGAGACATTTTCTTGATGATAATTAGATCTTTGATGATAATCTTAAAAAGGAAATTCATGTTTTAGATATGATTCAACAAGTTTTCAACAATGTTAATCAACAATATTCTTGGATTGTTGCCGGTAATCAAAGGGGATACATAGATTGGCAACTTGAAAATGCTAAAATTACTATGGATAATGTGTTTCAAGTTACTTTTGAGAAATCTCGTGATAAGAATGCATCTATGAAAACAAGGATGCCAATACTTAAAATTTATCTTATATGTATAACACGGGGCGTAAAACGATAACGCCTGTTGGGAGGCAACCCAATGAATAAATTTATTTTCGTTTTCGTATTATGTTCATGAGTGTTTGCACAATTATTCTACTATTATAATTGTGTTTTTTGTGTTTATTTAGTTTTTGTACCAAGAAAAGCCTTTTGGATCATGCGAGGTATTGGTTGTTATATTCCTGTTGTAAAACAAAAACTTTTGGATCCAGTAGAACAATTTATAAAAATCACAGAAATGTTAAAAGTGCCTGCATTTTTTAGAAAAGATTAATATACGAATTACATACATTTTCCTAATTTTCAGAATTGTTGGAGTTACATAAGTATGAGTAAAGTGTGAATCTTTACAGACTATTCTGTTTTTAACAGATTATGTTTTCTTTGTGTTATGTGCTTATTTTAATGATTCTATGGTTTATATCGGGGGCATAAGCCATGGTAAAGTTAGAATAATGTAGGTATAATTAAAAAACAAAATTGGAATGGGTTTTCAACAATACCTATAGTAAAGTTTGGTTTTCTTATACTAACGGGACTCACGAAATTTTGTTGAGTTTGTGTGATTGAAGTTTTCAAGTTTTGAATGAGATCACGATGGATGATGGAATAAGGAGTGATAGAAGCCTAAGCTTGTATATGCCCATGGCAACCCAAGGCAATATTTAATGAGTACCAAGTAGCTAAGCTTGGGGATGCCTGCTACCTCTTGAGCTTGCGTTGGTTTTTCCCTTGAACAGGAAAGGGTGATGCAGCACAGTAGCAGTAAGTATTTCCCTCAGTTTGGAGAACCAAGGTATCAATCCAGTAGGAGAATCAAGCCAAGTGTCCAGAGTACCTGCGCAAACACAAACGAGCTTGCACCCAACGCTATACAGGGGTTGTCAATCCCTTCAAGATTGATTGCAAAGTGAGATCTGAAGGTGGAAAGTGCAACAAAGTAAAAGTGTAAGGCTGAAAATATGATGTGAAGTAGACCCAGGGGCCATAGTGTTCACTAGAGGCTTCTCTGAAGATAGCAAATATTATGGTGGGTGAACAAATTACTGTCGAGCAATTGATAGAACCACGCAAAGTCATGACGATATCGAAGGCAATGATCATACATATAGGCATCACGTCCGAGACAAGTAGACCGATACTGTCTGCATCTACTACTATTACTCCACACATCGACCGCTATCCAGCATGCATCTAGTGTATTGAGTTCATGATGAACAGAGTAACGCCTTAAGCAAGATGAAATGATGTAGAGGAATAAATTCATGCAATAGATATAAACCCCATCTTTTTACCCTTGATGGCAACAACACGATGCGTGCCTTGCTACCCCTTCTGTTACTGGGTGAGGTCACCGCATGGTATGAACCCAAAACCAAGCACTTCTCCCATTGCAAGAATCATAGATCAAGTTGGCCAAACAAAACCCATAGCTCGAAGAGAATTACAAGGATATGAAATCATGCATATAAGAGATCAGAAGAAACTCAAATAAGATTCACAAATAATCTGATCATAAATCCACAATTCATCGGATCTCAACAAACACACTACATCAGAAGATTACATCGGATAGATCTCCATGAAGATCATCGAGAACTTTGTATTGAAGATCCAAGAGAGAGAAGAAGCCATCTAGCCACTAGTTATGGAACCAAAGGTCTATGGTCAACTACTCACGCATCATCGAAGAGGCCATGGTGTTGAAGAAGAAGCCCTCCGTATCCGAATCCCCCTCCGGCAAGGCACCAGAACGTAGCCCGGATGGGATCTTGCGGAGACAGAAGCTTGCGGCGGCCGAAAAGTATTTTCGTGGATCTCTCTCGTGGTGTTGTATTTTTCGGTGATTTATAGGCTGAAGAAGTAGGGCAGACGAGCCACAGGGGGGGCACAAGCCTGCTAGGCGCGGGCCCCCTAGTCGTGCCTAGGGGGCTTGTGGCCTCCCCTGGTGGCCTCTGCCTTGGTTCTCACGCCCCCTGCGTATCTTCTGTTCCAGAAAAAATCTTTTCGGAAGTTTTATTCTGTTTGGACTCCGTTTAATATTCTCCTGTGAAAAGGGTCAAAAACACGAAAAAAATAGGAACTGGCACTTGGCACTGAGTTAATAAGTTAGTCCCAAAAAAGATATAAAAGGCATACAAAACATCCAAAGTTTGACAATATAATAGCATGGAACCATAAAAAATTATAGATACATTGGAGACGTATCAAGCATCCCCAAGCTTAACTCATGCTCGTCCTCGAGTAGGGAAGTGATCAAGAATGAATTTTTGATGTGGAATGCTGCCTAGCATATTTGTCCTTTGTAACTTCTTTCATGTGACATGAATGTTCAGATCTGTAAGATTGAGAACAATAGTTTGCTATTGACATGAAAACAATAATACTTCATGCAAACTAGCAAGGTAATCATGAACTTTCGAAATAACAAGGCCAAAGAAAGTTATCCCTACAAAATGATATAGTCTGGCTATGATCCTTCATCCCCACACAACTAATTAAATCATGCACAACCCCGGTATTGGCCAAGTAATTGTTTTCACACTCTTACTTTCTCAAACCTATTTCAACTCTCACGCAATACATGAGCGTGAGCCACGGATATAGCACTATAGGTGGAATAGAGTGTGGTGGAGGTTGTGAGACAGAAAGGAGGAGATGGTCACATCGACTTGGCGTATCAAAGGGCTATGGAGATGCCCATTAATAGATATCAATGTGAAAGAGTAGGGATTACCATGCAATGGATGCACTTAGAGCTATAAGTATGTGAAAGCTCAAAAGGAGAACTAGTGGGTGTGCATCCAACTTGCTTGCTCACGAAGACCTAGGGAAATTTTGAGGAAGGCCATCATTGGAATATACAAGCCAAGTTATATAATGAAGATTCCCACTAGCATATGGTGGTGACAAAATGAGAGACTCTCAATCATGAAGAACATGGTGCTATTATGAAGCACAAGTGTGGAAAAGATAGTAGCATTGTCCCTTCTCTCTTTTTCTCTTTTTTTTGTTTGGGCTCTTTGGCCTCTTTCCATATTTTTTTTGTGGGCAACTTTGGCCTTTTTCACATGGGACAATGCTCTAATAATGATGATCATCACACTTTTATTTACTCACAGCTCAAAGCTTAGAACAATGATGACTCTATAGGAAATGCCTCCGGTAGTGTACCGGGATGTGCAACGATCTAGCTTGGCGTGTGACTCGCTAGCTATCTTACGATCATGCAATAGCAATATGAGAGTGACGGCACAAGTCGTGAGACAGAACGGTGGGAGTTACATGGAAATATATCTCGGAATGGCTATGAAAATGCCATAGTAGGTAGGTATGATGGCTGTTTTGAGGAAGGCATATGGTGGGTTTGTGCACCGGCGACTGTTGCGCGGCACTAGAGAGGCTAGCAATGGTGGAAGGTGAAAGTGCATCTATATCATGGACTCACATTAGTCATGAAGAACTCACATACTTATTGCGAAAGTTTTTATTAGTAATCGAAACAAAGTGCTAAACACATACTCCTAGGGAAAGGGTTGCTAGGTGTTAACCATCGGGCGATCCCGACCGCAACACAAAGGATGGCAATCAATAGATCAATTATGCTTCGACTTCCTAACATAGCGGTTCACCATACGTGCATGTTACGAGAATCACTAACTTCAACACAAGTATTCCTAGATTCACAACACCCTACTAACATAACTCTTAATATCACCAAATCCATGTCTCAAAACTAACTGAGAGGAATCAAACTTCTCTTTGTAATCAATGCACAAGAATATGGAAGTTTCATTGTATCCTCTTTGGGTGCCTATCACCTTTGGGACTACTTTCATAGCACAAGCCAACTACCAAGTTACTCAGAGAGATCACTCTCAAAAAGATATAAGTGAAGATCGAGAGTTCTTATTTCTCCAAAATATGACACCGCCTTGCTCTAAAAGATCTAAGTGAAGCACATGTGAGCTAAATTGCCTAACTCAAAATATATAAGTGAAGCTCAAAGAGTATTTTAGCAAATTCACGATGAGTGCACGTCTCTCTCAAAAGGTGTGCAGAAAGGATGATTGTGACAACAAAAAGAAAAGAATCCTACGATACAAGACTCTCCAAGCAAAACACATATCATGTGGTGAATACAAATATAGCTCCAAGTAATGTTACCGATGGATTCAAGACGAAAGAGGGGATGCCTTCCAGGGGCATCCCCAAGCTTAGGCTTTTTGGTGTCCTTTAATTTGGCTTGGGATGCCTTGGGCGTCCCCAATCTTGAGCTCTTTCCACTCTTTATCCCTTTGTCCATGAAAACTTCACAACACAAAACATAAACAGAAACTTGTGAAATCATTAGCACAAGAAAACAAACTAACACCTCTTGAGGTACTATAGCAAACTTGATTTCAATTTATACTGGTGTTAGATTACTGTATTCTCACTTTTCCATGGCTAATACCCCCCGATACTATCCATAGTTTCATCAAAACAAGCAACCAACACAACCAAAACAGAATCTGTCAAAAACAGACCAGTGTGTAATAATATGTATACTTCATATACTTCGGGTATCTCAAAACTTCTGAAAACTTACGATAGTTTGGGAAAATGGCATATCAACCAGCAGCAAAAAAATCAACTCAAAAGCTCTTTCGGGATAAAAATGAAAAATACTTTCGTGAGCGAAATTTTTTTGTCTTTTTCCAGCAGGATCAAACAACCATCACCAAACTAGTCATAAAGGTTTTACTTGGCTCAAACACAAAAAGAAACACAAAAGACACAATCATAACATAATTATGATGGTGAGGACGCAATAAAACATAAAGCAAAAAATCAAAGATAAATTCATTGGGTTGCCTCCCAACAAGCGCTGTTGCTTAACGCCCTTAGCTAGGCATAAGGTGATAGAATCACGTATCGTCGTCTTTGGTGCTCTAACCATAAGTAGCCCTCATCATAGATTCATATGGCAATTTTATTTTCTTTCTAGGAAAATGCTCCATGCCCTTCTTCAAAGAAAATTGAAATCTAATATTCCCTTCCTTCATATCGATGATAGCACTAATAGTCCTTAGGAAAGGTCTACCAAGAATGATAGGGCATGTGGGATTGCAATCAATATCAAGCACAATGAAATCCACGGGTACATAGTTCCTATTTGCAATAATAAGAACATCATTGATCCTTCCCACGGGTTTCTTGACAGTAGAATCCGCAAGATGCAAATTAAGAGAGCACTCCTCAATCTCACTAAACCCTAGAACATCACATAAAGACTTTTGAATCGCGGAAACACTAGCACCCAAATCACACAAAGCATTGCATTCATAGTTTTTGATCTTGATTTTGATAGTAGGTTCCCACTCATCATGAAGCTTTCTAGGAATAGAAACTTCCAACTCAAGTTTCTCTTCAAGAGATTTTATCATAGCATCGACGATATGATCGGTAAAGGCCTTGTTTTGGCTATAAGCGTGTGGAGAGTTTAGCATGGATTGCATCAAGGAAATACATTCAATCAAAGAGCAACTATCATAATTGAATTCCTTGAAATCCAAGGTAGTAGTTTCATTACTACTCAAAGTTTTGATATCATCTACTCCACTTTTAATGCTTTTAGCATCAAGATAGATAGACTCTGAATCATTAGGGCGATTTTCAACAAAGGTGGATTCATATCCAGCACCATCATCATTAGGTTTGACACTAGAAAACAAGGATTCAGTGGGAGTCACACCAAGCACTTTAAGATCTTCGTGATTCTCATCACGAGAACACGCCTTTTTAAGCCATTCATGTCTAGCACGAATTTGGGCACTTCTTTCTTTACTCTCATTCATGGAAACACGCATAGCTTTCAAAGTTTCATCCATATTGATCTTGGGAGGAGCACATCTAACTTTCAAAGCATCAATATATATAGACATTCTATCAACGCTCCTAGCCAAATCATCAATTTTGAGTAGTTTTTCTTCTATGGACGCATTCAAAATCTATGCGAGTTGATAAAATATTCGATATTACTCTCTAGATCATAGGGTAATTTATTGTAATTTCCATGAGCATTGTTGTAGGAGTTGCCAAAGTTATTAGAGGGATTACTAGGGAAAGGCCTAGGAATATAGTTTCCTCTAAAAGCATTGTTGTTGCCAAAATTATTCCTACCAACAAAATTAACATCCAAGCTCTCATTGATACTCTCAATCAAGGAAGACAAGGGCATATCATTCGGATCTAAAGGAGCACCTTTACTAGTAAACAATTTCATTAACTCATCCATCTTCGCACTCAGCGAGTTAATTTCTTCTATAGCGTGTACCTTTTTACTAGTAGGTGACCTTTCAGTGTGCCACTGAGAATAGTTTGTCATGATATTGTCCAGGTGTTTCGTGGCTTCTCCTAATGTGATTTCCATGAATGTTCCACCGGAGGCGGAGTCCAAGATATTTCAAGAAGCGAAATTCAAACCAGCGTAGAAGATTTGTATAATCATCCAAAGACTCAAGCCATGAGCGGGACAATTTCTAATCATCAATTTCATTCTCTCCCAAGATTGTGCAACATGTTCATGATCAAGTTGCTTAAAATTCATGATATCATTACGGAGAGAGATAATCTTAGCCCACGGAAAATACTTGGATATATAAGCATCTTTGCACTTGTTCCAAGAATCCATACTATTTTCGGGCAAAGTTGAAAACCAAGTTTTTACTCAATCTTGCAACAAGAACGGAAATAGATTCAATTTAATCACGTCATTATCCACATCTTTCTTCTTTTGCATATCGCAAAGCTCGATGAAGGTATTAAGATGGGATGTGACATCTTCACTAGGAAGGCCGGAGAATTGCTTTTTCATAACAATATTCAGCAAAGCAGCATTGATTTCGTATGATTCTGCACTAGTGGCGGGAGCACTCGGAGTACTAATAAAATCATTATTATTAGTACTCGAGAAGTCACAAAGTTTGGTGTTTTCAGTCATGGTGACTTCAGCAAGCAGACAAGCACACAAGCGAACAGAAAGCAAGCGAAAGAAAAGGGCAAACGAAAAAGGCAAATATTTTTGTAAATTTTTGTTTTTCACAAGTGGGGGAGAGGAAAACGAGAGGCAGAAAAAGTAAATGCAACATATGAGTTTGCGACACTTACTTGGATAAGCTTCACTTAGAATAATCCCAGGTGCCAGAATTTGACATGTTGATGGGAGACTATTCTTGACTTGATCCTCCCCGACAATGGCTCCAGAAATTCTTCTTGCTACCTCTTGAGCTTGCATTAGTTTTTCCCTTGAAGAGGAAAGCGTGATGCAGCATAGTAGCAGTAAGTATTTCCCTAACTTTTTAGAACCAAGGTATCAATCCAGTAGGAGAATCAAGCCAAGTGTCCAGAGTACCTGCGCAAACACAAACGAGCTTGTACCCAACGCTATAAAGGGGTTGTCAATCCCTTCAAGATTGATTGCAAAGTGAGATCTGAAGGTGGAAAGTGCAACAAAGTAAAAGTGTAAGGCTGAAAATATGATGTGAAGTAGACCCGGGGGCCATAGTATTCACTAGAGGCTTCTCTCAAGATAGCAAATATTACGGTGGGTGAACGAATTACTGTCGAGCAATTGATAGAACCACGCAAAGTCATGATGATATCTAAGGCAATGATCGTACATATAGGCATCACGTCCGCGACAAGTAGACCGATACTGTCTGCATCTACTACTATTACTCCACACATTGACCGCTATCCAGCATGCATCTAGTGTATTGAGTTCATGACGAAAAAGAGTAACGCCTTAAGCAAGATGACATGATGTAGAGGGATAAATTCATGCAATAGATATAAACCCCATCTTTTTACCCTTGATGGCAACAACAAGATGCGTGCCTCGCTACCCCTTCTGTCACTGGGTGAGGTCATCGCATGGTATGAACCCAAAACCAAGCACTTATCCCATTGCAAGAATCATAGATCAAGTTGGCCAAACAAAACCCACAACTCGAAGAGAATTACAAGGATATGAAATCATGCATATAAGAGATCAGAAGAAACTCAAATAAGATTCATAGATAATCTGATCATAAATCCACAATTCATCTAATCTCGACAAACACACCGCAAAAGAAGATTACATCGGATAGATCTCCATGAAGATCATGGAGAACTTTGTATTGAAGATCCAAGAGAGAGAAGAAGCCATCTAGCTACTAGCTATGGACCCGAAGGTTTGTGGTGAACTACTCACGCATCATTGGAGAGGCAATGGTGTTGATGAAGAAGCACTCCGTGTCCGAATCCCCCCTCCGGCAGGGCACCAGAACGTGCCCAGATGGGATCTTGCGGAGACAGAAGCTTGCGACGGTGGAAAAGTTTTTTCGTGGCTCTCTCCCGTGGTTTTAGATTTTTCGGGGATTTATAGGCGGAAGAAGTAGGGCAAAGGAGCCACGGGGGGGCACAAGCCTGCTAGGCGCGTCCCACCCCAGGCTGCGGCTAGGGGGCTTGTGGCCTCCCCCGGGAGCCTTTGCCTTGGTTCTCAAGTTCCCTGCGTATCTTCTGTTCCGGAAAAAAATCTTTTCGGACGTTTTATTCCGTTTGGACTTCGTTTGATATTCTCCTCTGAAAAATGTCAAAAACACAGAAAAAATATGAACTGGCACTTGGCACTGAGTTAATAAGTTAGTCCCAAAAAAGATACAAAATGCATACAAAACATCCAAAGTTTGACAAGATAATAGCATGGAACCATCAAAAATTATAGATACGTTGGAGACGTATCACCCAGCTCGGACAACAGAAAAACCAATCGTGCCCCCCGCTCAAAGTGTATTACGATACAAATGTGTGCTCGAGCAGAGCTGCGGTCGAGTAGAGGAATGATTAAACACATGTCATCGATCCGGAATTTCTTGCACACTACGAAGAACCGGCCAAGGCTGGAGGCATGTCTATTGATGAGTACTTAACCCATTTGGATGTATTCACTTACTTAGAATAAACGTACAAGTACGGGCGTCCTCTGGTCAAACCTGAGTTAGTCATAGAGATACCAATAAAAATGCGAAGAGTGCATGACTGGTACATGCAAGCATGTGATCAATAAAAAAACTAGCTCTACTTAGCATATGAAGACGAGCATTTCGGGACTGGACGAGGCGTGATGATGATTGAATTCGAAGAATTATTTCAGTTATACAAACAAGATGCCCTCGACAAAACTATCATCGGTGCCTATTGTTTGTAAGCATTATTAATTTATGTCATTAAGTTTTACTCAACTCGTTCTTGCATGTACAATCTTACTCATCACTATATTAATTTTGCAGAATGAAGATTCTTGAATGCAAAAGAGGACAAATCTATGACATTGGGTTCATTGACCCAAATTACAATCATCACCAAAATGTCGAATCGAGTGCCCGCGAGATAGAGAATAACTTGGTAAAAGCGTTAAGGTTTTGCAGTACCAAAACGGAAATACTATTTCCTTACAACTTCAAGTGAGTGTTATACTATACACACATTCTATTTTCGCTTACTCGATGTTATTATAAGTGTACGTATAATTGACTCGTTATGCGTGCGCAGGTTCCACTTTGTTTTGTTAATCATTGTACCTGAAAAAGGATAAGTAATAGTCATGGACCCGATACGCACACCCCTCACTGCATGGACGAACATGCAGGAATGCCTCCAGAAGTAATTTTAATCATTATGGCACTACATCGGCAACTTCTCGTTCATTTCCTGATAGCAACAGGAATTAATATAGAACTTCTTGATTCAGTTCCTTTTCTTGGCAGGGCTTGGAAACGGTTAACCGCCAAGACTCAGGGTGATTGGAAACCAGAGCTTACATTTAAACAAATAAATATAAGTAACTACTAGCTAGATCCGTGTATCTCTTTATTCTAGTTTCAATACCATTACAATTCTTGATTATGTTTTTGACTGAAAATTGTTCTCGTAAAGTGCTTGAGGCAGGAACACGGGAACAATTTATGTGGATACTATGGTTGTGAGTTCATTCGCCACACGACCCATGTGAAGGGCAAAAACCGGTACCTCAAAAAAATCGAATTACGATAAACAATACTCACAGCTTTATTTTATTACTTTGAATTGTGTTCGGTTTCATTGATATATATATTGACCCATTGTTTAAATTAGATCAAACGGTTGCGGGACGGTCTTCTACCACAGGAACGTATACGAGCAATTCAAGAGGAAATTGTCGGATTCTTTGATACACAGGTCCTAGATCCCACAGGAGAATACTATTGCCATTCGATGGAAAATATATGAAATGATATAGTGTAAAAAAGATGCATATGTGCATGTAACTCGTGTCTACATTTCGTAAGTAAATTCGACAAAGCACGACGGATGAGATGCATGGTGTAATATATTCGTGGCGATGTGCAATGTAGTTGTTCATTTATTGGTGTGTATGTGCAGTCCAATTTAGTGCAAAACAAAAAATAAAAAATGCCCAAAACAAATAAATGGGAAAATAGGGGTGTCACATCCCTTATCCCCATTAGGGTTTAGCAAGTTTGAGCTCATGTTTTCTTCCATTGCATCTTAAGAATTTGAATTGCACTCAAGGAAGGAAATGAAATCAAAGCAAAACCTCAACAAACTCCATATTCAAAAGAAAACCAAAGTAGTGCCAAATCAATGAACCCAAAATGGTCTTCATAAAAGTTCAATATTTTAGATAAATGTTGAAAACAAGATATCAGGGATGAAACTTATTTTCGAACTAATTTTGGCCTTTTATTTCAAATTTGAAAGTCACTCAAATCAAATATATATTTGATTTCAAATATTTTAAAGTTTCCAAAAATGTTGAAAACTTTATGAGTGATTGGAAATATTTCAACTAACACTTTGGTATTTTTCAAACTATTTTTAGGAATAGTTTGGAGCCAAAAATAAATGAAACAATTATCAGAAAGAATAAACAAAAACAGAAAAGAAGAAAAAATGGAAAAAACCTTACCTGTCGCTCACCTATGGCCGAGCCCACCCCAGCGCCATCGTCTTCCTTGTGCCAGTAGGCACCATGAGGTGGCCGCCGCTCCCTCCGGCACGGCCACGCACCTGCGTGCCTGCCTGGCCACCGCATCGTGCTGGCGCGAAGGGGATAAGCTTCCCGAAGACCTCCCCATGCTCATCCCCTCGCCATTCGCCCCCAGCTCCTCCCCCCTCTCGGCCGCCATTAGAGCCCGAGATGAGCTCGAGCTCGCCATCGCTCCAGCCATTCCCCCGCTCATCTGAGCTGCGCGTTAGCTTCTCCTTGGTCCCCTGAAGCTCTCCAGCCAGTCGTGCGACGCCAAGAACCCCTGAGACGTCGTGACGCCGTCATCTTCCTCCTCTGGTCACCGGAGCTCGCCGCCGTCATTCTCCCTCCTCAGGCCATCCCCAAGCCCACTTTCGTCGCCTCTGCACTCCCCGTGAGCTCAGGGTTCTTTCCCCCTCATTTCCCCCTTCGATCGCGAGCTCTAGGCCCCGATTCCACCGGAGCCCGACGAGATCCGTCGCGGGACCTCGTCGCCGGTAGCCCTCCGGTGATCGGCTAGTCATTTTGAGACCACCAATGGCTTCAGTGCATCGTGTAGGTGTTGTAGGAGCCTAGCCCCGATCGTGTTGAGCCGTAGCAGTGCCCCCGATGATGCCCGAGCTTCGGCCGCCGCCAAGCTCGTCGCCGGCGTCATCTCCGGCCATCTTAGCCTCGGTTCTTTGCAAAAATGGAACTGCGGCTGAGTGCTGGTTCGTTTGGTGCTCTCTGTCGTGCAATTGGTCGCCGGAATGGAAATCCCGAGCCCCTTCGCCGTCTCTGTGGTCGCCGGAGGCTCATCGCCGGTGAGATCCACCTCGCCGCCGATGGATCTGACCCCCGTGAGCCTATGACACGTGGGGCCAGCCCCTGTCTAATTAAGTTCAATAAAAAATAAAAATAATTTGTTTAATTAACTTAAACAGGCACTGACATGTGGGTCCAACCCTTATAATTAGTTAATTAAGTTAAATTTAAACTAAAAACTAGCCAGAGTCACTGGCCAGTGGGTCCCACTGGTCAGGTTTGACTTTCAACGGCCCGTTGGACCTGCTGATGTCATGCTGATGCAATAACTCATTTTAAGTTTAAAAATAATTCCAGAATAAGGTCAAAACTTTGGAAATTCATAGAAAATTGAATATAACTCCAAATTTGAAAAATAATATATGTAAAAGGATCAGAAAAATTCAAGGAATCGAATGGTGCTATTTTCATGCATGAAAAACAAAGTTATGAAACAGCATCAGGTCAAATCAATTAAAAGAATTTGCTAAATTATAATTCAATTTATATTTGAATTATGATTTCAAATCAAGATCACCCAAAGGGTTCTGCTAGTCATCTCAAACCATGCTACATTGCATTTCATGCATCATTTTGTTGCATATGTTTGATATTGATTGATTGTTGTTATTCCACTAGGCTTCGCCCCTCCGGATACATCTGATTATCCGAATGACGGATATCACCCCTCTGTTGAGCAACAAGGCAAGCAACCATTTTGATCATCCCGATAAATCCGATGTTCTCGCTCCTGCTCTCACTTATTGCATTAGGTCAAAATTCTTTCAATGCTTTTACCACGTTAGTTGAACCCACTTCCTTTGCATGACATGTCCTTGTCACAGTAAATAGCTGAACCTTGCAACCTAGCATACCTGGTAGATACTTGAGCCATGATGTGCCTTATCCTGCTATGCATGCTATGCTTAGAGTTGTGTATGGTCTGTCATATGGGTGATGAACAGGATCGTGATAATGTGTTCAGTTAGTAAAGGTTGTGTTTTGAACCTGATTTGGTAAAGGTACCGGTGAAAGGCTATGTAGGAGTACATGGCGGGTTGTTTCATTGGAACCGTCCTTAGGAACTAAGTTCCGTGTATTTAATCCAAGACTAGATACTACCACACGTTGGGATACTTAACTGACCCTCTCGACTTATTAATCGCCTAGTACTCGGTCGAGGAGTTGCAAGTAGTTTCTGGTGTTTATAGTCATGCTGGAGGCCATGCATGGTGCTGACCTTAGAGGTGGGCTATGATGCGGTAGGCAGTGGCACGGTGTACCAAGTGGCACCCAGATGGTGGGCTTGGGAACCCTGCGCACATCGTTTGGGGCCGTGGCAGAAACCTCGGCCGGACTTCCGTCCGGGTTACCCTCAGATATGCGATAGACCTGGACTAAGTATTAGCATGGTTAACGGTCATGGCCGACTCCCTCGCTGGGCTTCCGCTTGAAGGTTGCCGAGGTGCATGACGTGCACATGGCGATAAGTGGCGAGAGCGTGTGTGAAGAAGTACACCCCTACAGGGTTATGATCTATTTGAATAGCCGCGTCGGCGGATATGGACTACTTGGAAACATATGTTTTTCATAGATAACTATAATGGCTACTCATAAAATTGTCAAGATAAGTGTGAGTGTCGTGGACGGCATTTCCGTAGGGAGACGGAATGATTCCACGATGGAGTATTGTTGTGGTGTTAGTGGACTCGTGTGCGAGAAACATATTTGTCAAAACTATTTAAAAATGCAAGTTGTCTAGCCAAGAGTCAAATGCTGGCTTTCTGCATGAAACCCCACAACCCCTTGTTGATACATTGCATGAGTAGATAGATTATCCTAAAGTCTTGCTGAGTACTTATGTACTCACGTTTGCTTAATAATTGTTGTAGAGGTTGTTAATGACCCTAATGGAGGGTTCTATCTAGACGTTGACGACGACGAGTAGCTGGTGTCCCAGCTACGATCTGGCCCTAGGTTGGGTCTGTAGATAGTCAGGCCATGTGCCTTTATCTTTCCATCTGTCTGTACTCATACAGTTTTAATCTTCGGCTGTCTTGTAAGACTTGTGTGTATGAATTGTGATGATGGGTCGTGAGACCCCTATTTGTGTAATATTATGTGTGTTGCTCGTCTGAGCCTTCTAAATAAAGTTTGTATGTTTATGGTTATGTTGTGATGCCATTGATGTATCTATACATATCGGTATGCCATGCGTATGTGTGTTGTACTTGATATGTATGGGGTTCGAATACCTAGTCGTATGCCTTAGTAGCACTCCTTACGGGGAAATGCCCCTTTGTGATTCCATCGAGCCATGGTAGTTCGCTACTGCTCCGGACACATTGGTTGACCGGCATGTGTCCTTCTTAGCTGTTGTGCCTGTCCCTTTGGGAAATGTCACGCGTTGTCATGGAGTCCTTGTAGCTTGCTACGACTCGTCTACATTCGCTGATGACCGACACCTGCTTTGTTGGGTCATGTATGCCTGTCCCTGTACGGAACTGCCGCTTGAGTTTATGACTAGACATATCGATCCGGGTTCTTTGACATTGGATTGCTAGCGACACAATTGCATACGTGAGTCTAAAGGCGCAAACGGTCCCGGCTAAGGTAAGGCTGCAGCCGTGGGGATAACCGTGCGTGAGACCGCATAGAGATGTGATGTGTTACACGCTGGATTCCTATGGCTTAGGATCGGGGTCCCGACAAGGGGGCAGAAAAATAGCCCCATCCAATTTAGTGCAAAACCCTAAACCCAAAAATTGCTAAATAACAGCGAAGAAATAGCCTCGGTTCGTAATACGAACCGGGACTAATACCCCTCCCGTCCCCCCCATCGCTCCCACCCCCGCCACGTGGAAGGCCATCAGCCCCGGTTCAGGGCCGAACCGGGGCTCGCATTAGTCCTGGTTGATTAGTCTCGGTTCGCGAACCGGGACTAATGGCCCAACCGAACCGGGGCTAAATGCCCTTTTTCTACTAGTGCTAGTATCCACTATGTTGTGAGATTGATGTTGCTATGACTTTGTGAAAAGGACGTGGATGTCGCCTAGAGGGGGGGTGAATAGGCGCTTTAAAATAGTTAAGGTTTAGGCTTGAACAAATGCGGAATAAAACTAACGTTTAATATGTCAAGCACAAAACATACAAACAACTAGGCTCACCTATGTGCACCAACAACTTATGCTAAGCAAGATAAACAACTAAGTGATAGCAAGATATATTACAATAAACAATATGTCTATCACAAAGTAAAGTGCATAAGTAAAGGGTTCGGGTAAGAGGTAACTGAGGCACGGGGAGACGATGATGTATCCCGAAGTTCACACCCTTGCGGATGCTAATCTCCGTTAGAGCGGTGTGGAGGCACAATGCTCCCCAAGATGCCACTAAGGCCACCGTAATATCCTCACGCCCTCGCACAATGCAAGATGTCGTGATTCCACTAAGGGACCCTTGAGGGCGGTCACCGAACACGTACAAATGGCAACCCTTGGGGGCGGTCACCGAACCCGTACACGTGGCAACCCTTGGGGGCGGTTACCGGTACCCGTACAAATTGCTCGGGGCAATCTCCACAACCTAATTGGAGACCCCGACGCTTCCCGGAGCTTCACACCACAATGATTGAGCTCCGAGACACCACCAAGCTTCTAGGACGCCAAAGCATCCACGAAGAACAATATCAAGGGTACTAAGTACCAAAGGTAGTAAGCTTCTCAACTTCTCACTTCCACGTATCACCGTGGAGAACTCAAACCGATGCAACTAATGCAATGGCAAGAACACACGAAGTGGTCAAGTTCCTCACACTCAAATCCCTCCACAACAACAAAAGCTATGGAGAAATATGAGAGGAAGAACAAGGAGCTCACAAAGAACTCCAAGATCAAGATCCAAGGGGTTCCCCTCACATAGAGGAGAAAGTGATTGGTGGAGATGTGGATCTAGATCTCCTCTCTCTTTTCCCTCAAGAACAAGCAAGAATCATTGGAGGGATAGAGAGTAATCAAGCTCTAAGAATGTCAACAATGGAGATAGAACAAGAGCTCAACGGATGGATAAGACCAAGGGGGAAGAAGACCCCCTTTATATAGTGGGGGAAGGAATCAGACCGTTACCCCCACTTTCTGCCCGAGCTCCAGCGGTACTACCGCTGGCTGCAGCGGTACTACCGCTGGCACTCCAGCGGTACTACCGCCAGCTAGCGGTACTACCACTGGCTGCAGCGGTACTACCGCTGGCCCCAGCGGTACTACCGCTGGGCCCCTGGTAGTGCAACGGCACTACCACCGCCAAGAAAGTCTTCGCAAAAAGGTCCGTCCACGAACAACCGCTAGGCAGGCGGTACTAAGCTCCTGGAGCGGTACTACCGCTGACCAGGGGCGGTACTACCGCCAGTCAGCGGTACTACCGCTTGGGCCAGCGGTACTACCGCCAACTCCACCGGTACTACCGCTAGGTCCAGCGGTACTACCGCTCGCCACTGAAACAGCCATAACTTTCGCATACGAGCTCCGAATCGAGCAAACCCAAGCTTGTTGGATTCAGGACGACAAGGGCTATCCAAACAGCGACCATGCAGTTATGAAAATGCCAATGATATAAAGATGTGAGATCTCTATGAATGAAGAACCGGCAAAAACTCCAACATCGAAAACATCATAGTAGATGCATATGGACTCCGTTTTCGATGAACTCGAGCTTGTCACGAAGATGACCATAAGCTCTAAAACTCTATGAGAGAAACACCAAATAAGAACCAAGAAGAATGATGCAAGGATGCAAATGGTTTGAGCTCTCAACGAACGATACGATCAAGCTACTCACTTGAGAGCCCCCTTGATAGTACAACAATCTATCCTAAACAGAAAACCTATCAAGGGCAAACCTATACCTTGCACCTCGTCCTCTTGAGCTAGATGATGATGATCTTGGCTTCCTCAAGATGGACCACCTTTCTTGATTGTGTTGGCTTGATGAAGACTAGTTGATTGCTCCCCCATACTCACTATGGGTGAGCCACTCTTCAGCATATCTTCACAAGTCCATTGCCACCACAATGGACGGCAAGCTTCAAGCATGATATCTTCGTGCTGATCCACTTGAACTTGCACATCGCAATCTTGATGACGATCACAACTTGACGTCATACTCCATGGGTTGTATGAGATCTTCCCTTTGACGCCAGCCCATGGAAACACACCTAACCCCCACATAGAACTCTCACGAAGACCATGGGTTAGTACACAAACACGTAATGGACAATGCTTACCATACCATGGGATCACTTGATCCCTCTCGATACATCTTGTATGCTTTGTGTGTTGATCATCTTGATTTACTCTTTGTCTGAGATCTTGATCAACCATTGATGATGATCACAACTTGACGTCATACTCCATGGGTTGTATGAGATCTTCCCTTTGATGCAAGCCCATGTAAACACACCTAACCCCCACATAGAACTCTCACGAAGACCATGGGTTAGTACACAAACACGTAATGGACGATGCTTACCATACCATGGGATCACTTGATCCCTCTCGGTACATCTTGTACGCTTTGTGTGTTGATCATCTTGATTTACTCTTTGTCTGAGATCTTGATCAACCATGTGTCTCTATGACCATTCTTTGGATAATACCTTGAATACCATCTTGGTCATCATATAAACTCCTTGAACCCAACTGATGGACTTCAAGAAGTGCATATGGACAAATCCATACCATGGGATCACTTGATCCCTCTCGGTACATCTTGTACGCTTTGTGTGTTGATCATCTTGATTTACTCTTTGTCTGAGATCTTGATCAACCATGTGTCTCTATGACCATTCTTTGGATAATACCTTGAATACCATCTTGGTCATCATATAAACTCCTTGAACCCAACAGATGGACTTCAAGAAGTGCCTATGGACAAATCCTATAAATGTAACTTAAGGCAACCATTAGTCCATAGGAATTGTCATCAAGTACCAAAACCACATATGGAGATATATGCTCCAACAATCTCCCCCATTTTGGTAATTGATGACAACTACTTCAAGAGAGTTTATATAAGGAAATAAGCATAACCAACCGCACACATACAAAACAATAATGCATGCGTGCAAGATGTAAATGCTTACGCAATAAAAGCAAACCCCTCTAAACATATCCAAAGTAAACTAAACTCTCTAAACTTCTCCCCCATTGGCATCGATTGCCAAAATGGACGAAAAGTTTAGAAAGCCAATATATTTGGTGGTCCTCCAAAAAGTGTGTACTTCTGAGCAAATGAGTGCAAAGAAATACACAAATACAATGATAAGTAGTTGGAGGAAAACAAACTATATTGAGGACCCAAAGATTGCAAATAAAGGAAACGTATGCCACAAGGACATACTAAAATAGAGGCAAGCAATCAAAAGATACCGGATGGAACAAACAATCATATGGTCCTGCGAACCACATGAATAAATGATATTATGATAAAAGCAACGGAGTGTTTTATCAAAACTAGAGAAGCTCCCCATGATTTGTGCACTAATAAGATATTTTTGTATATGATACAAGTGCACAAAATAGGATCGTTGCTCCCCCAAAATTAATAAAAACACACAACGGGTGCAAGAAGAAAGATGAGACAATAAGCAAATCTCTTGCACAAAACAAGTGGTTGAGCAATATGTAAAAGAAGCAACTTAAGATTAGGATCAACCAAAATAATGTGTGTGAGTCATGGCAAGGCACTTGAGAAGACTAAGATAAGAATGAACATTACTCACCAACATAGTCTTGATGAAATAAGACACAAAGTGCAAGACATATCATTCCCACACACACCTACTAGAAAATGGGTTCACAGGCTTACTAATAAACAAAATAAGAACCAACGCTTGTGACACCCCATGGTGAAGATAGAAAATAAGAACCTTGTCAAGAGAGGAGGGATACCAATCGAAATGGCAAAACCCTCATCAAGACATGCATGAGGAAAAATTATCTTCACGGCCAAAGAGTGCATCTTGTCAAGAGAGGAGGGATACCAATCGAAATGGCAAAGCCCTCATCAAGACAGGCATGAGGAAAAATTATCTTCACGGCCAAAGAGTGCATCAAGATGTAGGAAAATAAGATACGCACTCAAGACAAATCCTTTCACGAAGCCACCAAAAACTGAAAAAGGAAATGCAACGGTGGACGTAAAAGAAAAGAGGATATCAATTAGAGATGTAACTTCTCTCATGTGTAAAAGCTTCTAAGTAGAAGACAATCATCATGATATATATCCACAAAGAAGAATGTACACACGAAATGGTTACAAGAAGGAACAAACTAGATATCCAAAAGGAAGTCATAAACATATCAATAAGCTCTTTTGCTTGGAAGCATAACACATGGCCTAATATTTACTTATCGTACAATATGAACTTCCAACATACGAACATCAAAGACATCCCAACTAGTAATAAGACATCATCGTTAGGATGCTTTGAGAGAGGAAACAAGTACTACAAGAACGAATCAAGAGATTCATGCCATGATGCACCCTGCAAAGAAAAGACAGGGGCACCTTTGCAAGAAAAGAATGCATGAAGTAGATACTTGTTACCGAGACAACATTGGATTGATGTAGTAGATAGTTGTTCTTTGATCATCCTAACTTGGCTCCAATAATCACATGGTCTCAACACCTTCCTTATAGGTGAGCCGAGCATCCAATGCATCTCCAATTGTTCCTGGAACAACAAAACAAACAAAATGGTGCCCAAACTCATTGGGACCAAAGAGTTAGAAAAACCGACAATACATAGGACAAACTCCACATACAAATGTGCATATAGATATAAATTTGAATTTCATGCACACGTTAGCCATTTTATGACAAGGTGAAGTTTCCCCTATATATTGGGTCAAAGAAAGAAAGCATGCCAAAGGAAATACATATAGTAAATATGCATGCTCAAGGCTTTCAAGAATCCAATCAACATATAGCTCATACGATACCAAAAGACAAGGTATTAAGTGATAATAAGATAGCAAATGGAAAACTATCACTTGAGGGATATCAATTAAAATATTCAACAAGGCATGAGATATCCATTGACACATGCCAACTAAAAAGGAAACAAGATACCAATTGAAGGAAAACAAACACGAGGTATCTAGTTTCCAAAGAGAGCTAGGTTCCAACAAACCAAACCCTCGACAAATTTTCATGATGGCACAAAGCATCATAAAGAGCAAGACTTGCCTCCCATCAACATACACTTGATGGGGATCAAAAGATTTTCTGATGGGCGAATAAAGAGAGTGTTCTAAAGAAAATAGGATAGCTCCCCCAAGGGTTGTGCATTATATAGAATTTGCATTTAAATACAAAATGCACAAGATGGGATCATCACTTTCTCTATATCTATAAAAACACTAGACACGTTAAAATAGATCCACAAGAGGCAAGGAAGACAAACGAAACATAAAATCCAATGTAAAGATGATTAGCAATTCCTACCACATCATGGGAATACAAATTGTCAAGGACAAGAAGTATTTTGGAAATGATACTCATTGGTAGATCGCAAATATATCCAAGATCATCTTTACCCATAAAACGCAAGCAAATGACACTTGTAGAGCAAACATGCCACCTAGGAACAAGATAATTTGCAATATCAACACTAAGTGGCAATACCTCAAATGTACACATTCTCTAGGCTTGTAATATGCACATAGCATATTACTCCCCCATAATGTGATAACCCAGCAATATTAACAAGTGGCAAACGAAAAACCAACAAGAAATAATTAATGGACCATTTAGAAATTGAATTTCTCATGAGTAAGACATACCACATAGAAACTAGATAATCTTGAAATATCAATACTAAGTGGTATTCCCCATGTATATACATTTATAGGATCGTGAGATGTGCAACGCACATCACTCCCCCATAGTGAAATAATCCATTAATCTCTCACAAGAGCCAATCAAAGATACAAACAAGATGCAACAAGGCTCAATACAAGACTCACATGTACATGATAAGCAAACCAACATACACATACTTGGTTATTTAACATAAGCAAGTTGGAAGCATAACATGTACAAACACATGCAAGGTACAAAACCACAACATGCAAGGGGGCAAGCAACTAACAATGTAAACAGTTTAAGTACAAGTTACCGTAAGGAGGCACATTTGATATAAGATAGAAACTCGATAATCCAAATGACTTGGCTTGAGAAAATATGAATGATGAAGACCCCTTAATTCTTCATTATGTATCCAAGTCTCTAATGTCCTCCATGTTCACCTATTGATCAAGTTTGAGCTTGTTGGTCCCCAACCACGTTGGGTCCTAAGAGGTTAGTCACAATAGGCTTGGCAACCCAAATGGTACTTTTCTTGACACCACTTTGAGTACCAACAAACTTGGCAAACACATTGCCAACCTTATCCTTCCCAAGAGAATAGATATCATCAATAATGATTGGGTTGGACAAATTACCTCTCGTGCAAGAAGAAGCAAAGTGACCCTTCTGACGACATAAGTAGCAACATCTACCCTTTAATTTCTTCCCTATTGATTTCTCAACATGAAGAGTGTTGGATTGGGTCTTCTTGGGAAGGGGCCTTTCTTCAACTTGTAGTTTAGTATGTGAGTGCACTTGTGGCCTCTTCCCTTGTTGCTTGTGACTTTGGGGCTTCTTCTTTAGTGGGCAAGATCTAACATGGTGCCCTTCAATTTTGCACTTGAAGCAAATAATCTTGGCCAAATTCTTGACTTGTTCTTGGCCCTTCTTCTTGAAGCTTTTGGACTTCTTCTTCTTGTTGGAGTTGAATCCAAGTCCATTTTTATCATTCGGAGATTTTTGTCCACACAAGACATTATTGAGTGTGGACATCCCTTCATGACTCTTTTCCAAGTCTTTCTTCAAGGAAGTGACTTGGGTCTTGAGCTCTTTGATTTCCTCTACATGGTTAGTATCAACACAAGTACTAGAGGAAGTATAAGCTTCATTGTTAGAGCAACAAGGCATGGAAAGTAATTCATCACAAGATGTAGCAACATTATGAGTAGATGAATTACAAGGACTAGCACATGGCAATATAGCTTTTTGACTAGAAGCAGTGCTAATGTCCACATGAGGCTCACTCGATGTTACCTTGGTAGTAATAGCCTCATGAGCTAATTTTAGCACATTATGGGATGCTAGAAGATCATCATGAGAGCTTGTGAGCATTACATGGCTTTCTTCCAATTTCCCATAATTTCTAGATAGCAACTCAAGTTGAGCCCTTAGCTCAACATTCTCCTTTAAAATGGATGCTTCACAAGAAGTAGAGTTAGTAGCACAAGCATCATTAATAGCAATAAGAGGAGAAGGCACCTTGGCAAGCTCTTTAGCATATGAAGCTTCAAGTTGAGCATGAGACTCGGTGAGTTCGATGAGCGAGCTCTTAATAGCCCTTGAGCCATTTCCGAGGTGCTCATAGTCCTCAAGGAGTTTAGCATGTGCAACTTGAAGCTTATCATTTTTAGTTCGAAAATCATTAGCCACCACGAGAGCTCTATCATAGGATCCCTTTAATCTAGATAATTCTAGAGCAAAGGTTTCCTCAAGAGATTCCTTGGTGGTTTGCTCATTATCAAGAGCTTGAGATAGCTCTGCGATCTCATTAGCGTAATCACGCTCATGACCTTGCATTGTCTCAATGGTGGCCTCATGCTCCTCAAGATGAGCTTCCAACTCCTCAATGTATTTCTTGCCCTCAGTGGCAATAGACATGATTTCCAAGAAGTTGGAACAAGCAAGTTTATTCTTATAAAGAGATTTAAAAATCATTTCACCCTTAATTTTTAAGGATGCAATATTATCACTCTCTTTATCATTATCCTCATCCCCATTATCATCAACATCATCATCATGAGATATATTGGAATTCAAAGTAGGAGATACCTTTGAAGCCTTAGCCATAAGGCAAAAGTGAGTCACAATAGATGATGATGTAGGATCCCTTGAAGCATCATTCAAGGCCACATCTTGCCATGGAGTGATGAATTTCCTCTACATTGTTAGCACAACAACTCGAGGAAATATATACATTTTTATCATGGCAACAAGATATAGGAGGCATATCATCATGAGATTTAGACAGGCAGTTTTTACATAATATGCACGGACTATCAACACAAGCATGTGAAACATTTAGAGTGCTCGAAGTGTTAACGCCCAAAGATGAAGCATTGCAATAATATAGTGATGAGGGATCATCAACAATAAACCCACTTTCATTATTGCAATGGTCACCACTACTCACCATATCATTACCTTGTGGCAATCCACATGTAGGTGAAGTAGATGAAGTTGAGAAGACCACACGACCGGAGGAGAAGGGAGAACAATCATCCCTGCAAATCTTGGACACACCATATTTGTCTTGAAGCTTTGTCCACAACTCATGAGCATCCCGGAATGGCATGAGTTGAAATATAACTACATTGCTCAAAGCATCAAAAAGCACATTAGAAGCTTGAGCATTGAGATAAGAGTTTTTCTCATCCTCTAAAGATATGCTTTGAGAATCCTTTGGAGGAGAAAAACCCATATCTACAATTCGCTCTAAATTTGGGTCCATGACCCTAAAGTGATTAAGCATGCGAATTACCCAAACATCAAAATTTGTGCCATCGAAACTAAGAGTGTCAGTGAATCCTAAACCCCTAGTCGATATCCTTACTCTCTAGGTGGTTAAACCTGATAAAGAGAGACCTAGCTCTGATACCAATTGAAAAGGACGTGGATGTCGCCTAGAGGGGGGGGTGAATAGGCGCTTTAAAATAGTTAAGGTTTAGGCTTGAACAAATGCGGAATAAAACTAACGTTTAATATGTCAAGCACAAAACCTACAAACAACTGGGCTCACCTATGTGCACCAACAACTTATGCTAAGCAAGATAAACAACTAAGTGATAGCAAGATATATTACAATAAACAATATGTCTATCACAAAGTAAAGTGCATAAGTAAAGGGTTCGGGTAAGAGATAACCGAGGCACAGGGAGACGATGATGTATCCCGAAGTTCACACCCTTGCGGATGCTAATCTCCCTTAGAGCGGTGTGGAGGCACAATGCTCCCCAAGATGCCACTAAGGCCACCGTAATCTCCTCACGCCCTCGCACAATGCAAGATGTCGTGATTCCACTAAGGGACCCTTGAGGGCGGTCACCGAACCCATACAAATGGCAACCCTTGGGGGCGGTCACCGAACCCGTACACGTGGCAACCCTTGGGGACGGTTACCGGTACCCGTACAAATTGCTCGGGGCAATCTCCACAACCTAATTGGAGACCCCGACGCTTCCCGGAGCTTCACACCACAATGATTGAGCTCCGAGACACCACCAAGCTTCTAGGACGCCAAAGCATCCACGAAGAACAATATCAAGGGTACTAAGTACCAAAGGTAGTAAGCTTCTCAACTTCTCACTTCCACGTATCACCGTGGAGAACTCAAACCGATGCAACTAATGCAATGGCAAGAACACACTAAGTGGTCAAGTCCCTCACACTCAAATCCCTCCACAACAACAAAAGCTATGGAGAAATATGAGAGGAAGAACAAGGAGCTCACAAAGAACTCCAAGATCAAGATCCAAGGGGTTCCCCTCACATAGAGGAGAAAGTGATTGGTGGAGATGTGGATCTAGATCTCCTCTCTCTTTTCCCTCAAGAACAAGCAAGAATCATTGGAGGGATAGAGAGTAATCAAGCTCTAAGAATGTCAACAATGGAGATAGAACAAGAGCTCAACGGATGGATAAGACCAAGGGGGAAGAAGACCCCTTTATATAGTGGGGGAAGGAATCAGACCGTTACCCCCACTTTCTGCCCGAGCTCCAGCGGTACTACCGCTGGCTGCAGTGGTACTACCGCTGGCACTCCAGCGGTACTACCGCCAGCTAGCGGTACTACCGCTGGCTGCAGCGGTACTACTGCTGGCACTCCAGCGGTACTACCGCTGGGCCCCTGGTAGTGCAACGGCACTACCACCGCCAAGAAAGTCTTCGCAAAAAGGTCCGTCCACGAACAACCGCTAGGCAGGCGGTACTAAGCTCCTGGAGCGGTACTACCGCTGACCAGGGGCGGTACTACCGCCAGTCAGCGGTACTACCGCTTGGGCCAGCGGTACTACCGCCAACTCCACCGGTACTACCGCTAGGTCCAGCGGTACTACCGCTCGCCACTGAAACAGCCATAACTTTCGCATACGAGCTCCGAATCGAGCAAACCCAAGCTTGTTGGATTCAGGACGACAAGGGCTATCCAAACAGCGACCATGCAGTTATGAAAATGCCAATGATATAAAGATGTGAGATCTCTATGAATGAAGAACCGGCAAAAACTCCAACATCGAAAACATCATAGTAGATGCATATGGACTCCGTTTTCGATGAACTCGAGCTTGTCACGAAGATGACCATAAGCTCTAAAACTCTATGAGAGAAACACCAAATAAGAACCAAGAAGAATGATGCAAGGATGCAAATGGTTTGAGCTCTCAACGAACGATACGATCAAGCTACTCACTTGAGAGCCCCCTTGATAGTACAACAATCTATCCTAAACAGAAAACCTATCAAGGGCAAACCTATACCTTGCACCTCGTCCTCTTGAGCTAGATGATGATGATCTTGGCTTCCTCAAGATGGACCACCTTTCTTGATTGTGTTGGCTTGATGAAGACTAGTTGATTGCTCCCCCATACTCACTATGGGTGAGCCACTCTTCAGCATATCTTCACAAGTCCATTGCCACCACAATGGACGGCAAGCTTCAAGCATGATATCTTCGTGCTGATCCACTTGAACTTGCACATCGCAATCTTGATGACGATCACAACTTGACGTCATACTCCATGGGTTGTATGAGATCTTCCCTTTGACGCCAGCCCATGGAAACACACCTAACCCCCACATAGAACTCTCACGAAGACCATGGGTTAGTACACAAACACGTAATGGACAATGCTTACCATACCATGGGATCACTTGATCCCTCTCGATACATCTTGTATGCTTTGTGTGTTGATCATCTTGATTTACTCTTTGTCTGAGATCTTGATCAACCATTGATGATGATCACAACTTGACGTCATACTCCATGGGTTGTATGAGATCTTCCCTTTGATGCAAGCCCATGTAAACACACCTAACCCCCACATAGAACTCTCACGAAGACCATGGGTTAGTACACAAACACGTAATGGACGATGCTTACCATACCATGGGATCACTTGATCCCTCTCGGTACATCTTGTACGCTTTGTGTGTTGATCATCTTGATTTACTCTTTGTCTGAGATCTTGATCAACCATGTGTCTCTATGACCATTCTTTGGATAATACCTTGAATACCATCTTGGTCATCATATAAACTCCTTGAACCCAACTGATGGACTTCAAGAAGTGCATATGGACAAATCCATACCATGGGATCACTTGATCCCTCTCGGTACATCTTGTACGCTTTGTGTGTTGATCATCTTGATTTACTCTTTGTCTGAGATCTTGATCAACCATGTGTCTCTATGACCATTCTTTGGATAATACCTTGAATACCATCTTGGTCATCATATAAACTCCTTGAACCCAACAGATGGACTTCAAGAAGTGCCTATGGACAAATCCTATAAATGTAACTTAAGGCAACCATTAGTCCATAGGAATTGTCATCAAGTACCAAAACCACATATGGAGATATATGCTCCAACACTTTGCTATGCTTAATGCTTTTCACTATGGCCCGAGTGCCATGATTTCAGATCTGAACCTATTATGTTTTCATGAATATATATGTGTTCTTGATCCTATCTTCCAAGTTGTAGACACCTATTATGAGTTATGATCCGCATCCCCGAGGGTAACAATGACTGGGATTCTTTCCGGTGATTACCGTAGTTTGAGGAATTCATGTATTTACTAAGTGCTAATGCTTTGGTCCAGTTCGCTACTAAAAGGAGGCCTTAATATCCCTTAGTTTCCATTAGGACCCCGCTGCCATGGGAGGGTAGGACAAAATATGTCATGCAAGTTCCTAACCATAAGCACGTATGACTATATATGGAATATATGCCTACATTACATTTATGAATTGGAGCTCGTTCTGTATCACCCTATGTTATGGCTGTTGCATGATGAATGCCATCCGACATAATTATCCATCACTGATCCATTGCCTACGAGCTTTCCACATATTGATCTTTGCTAAGTTAATTTTCTGTTGCTATTGTTACAATCACTACAAAACTGCTACTTTCACGTTTGCCACCGTTACTTTTACTTCATACGACTTTGCTACTTAATACTTTGCTACAGATATTAGGTCTTTCAGGTGTGGTTGAATTGACAAGTCAGCTGCTAATACTCGAGAATATTCTTTGGCCCCCTTGAGTCAAATCAATAAATTTGGGTTGAATACTCTACCCTCAAAAACCGTTGTGATCCCCTATACTTGTGGGTTATAAAGACCTTTTTCTGGCGTTGTTGCTGGGGAGCATAGGTTTCTTATCTGAGTCACTTGGAATTTATATCTGTTGATCACTATGAAGAATCCGAAAGACGCTAGAACTAAGATATACCCCTCAACTCCGATGACATGTAAGGAACTGCCATCTAGCTCTGCACTTGATACATCGTGTGTTATGAGTAAATTTGTGACACCACCACATGCTACTGAATCTAACATGTCGCAAGTAATTGATGATGCTACCTCTGCTATGCATGATTCTTATGATGATACTTTTCTTGATACTATTGTGCCACTTAGTGAACTTCTTGATGAACAAATTGCTAGATTGAATGCTGAAACTAATGATATTGGTGAATCTGATGAAATTATTGAAACTGAACACTATGATGCACCTACTAGACCTAGCTCTCCTAGATATGCATTGCCTAATATACCTAAGGGTTATGTTATGGAAGGAGAAGTAGCTAGGGACTTTCTTGCTTGTAAGGATAGAGATGATCTTAAGAAATTGCTATGCAAGTGGAAGGAAAAATCTTTGAATACCAGAATGCAATATGATCCCAAGTTTGCTACTTCACCTATCTTTTTTACTGATAAGGATTATGAATTCTCTGTCGATCCTGAGTTAAGTGGGCAAGAGGATTGTCAATCCCGTTGTATCATTATTTGCAAGCAAGTAAGTAGTGGGTTGAAAGTTCTAAAGTGAAAAATAAATAACAAGTAATTAAAGGCAGCGAGGAAATTATAGCGTTTGTAAGTTATAAGTGAATAGACTCGGGGGGCATAGTGCTCTCTAGTGGCATCTCTCGTGAAAGCAAGCATATGGTGGGTAAACAAATTACTGTTGGGCAATTGATAGAAAATCGGATAGTTATGTGATATTCACGGCAATGGTCATGTGTATATAGGCATACCGTCCATAAGAAAATAGGACAACTCCTGCCTTCACCGATTACTATTACTCCACCCATCGACCGCTATCCAGCATGCATCTAGAGTATTAAGTAAAACACAGTAATGCTTGGAGAACGATGACATGGTGTAGACAAAGAGAACTCAATTAATATGAATTAACCCCATCGTTTTAACCTTAGTGGAAACAATACAAACACTTATCTTGTCCCCTACTATGTCACCTGGATATAGAATCCATCAGATTGAACCCACCACAATGCACCTCTCTCACTGAAGAAAGATCAATTTACTTGGCCAAAGCAAATCAATAGATCAAAGAGATTTATGAACCTATGATGATCATGCACATAAGAATCATATTTAGAATCCGGAAAAGACTCAAATATTTATCATGAATAATCTGAACATAAACTCACAATTCATCGGATCCCAACAAACACACCGCACTAAAGAGTTACATCGGGTAGGTCAAAGCGAAGATGCGATAATCATTGTATTGAGGATCAAGAGAGAGAGATAGCCATCTAGGTACTAACTATGGACCCGTAGGTTTGTGGTGACCTACTCCCACATCACCATGGGAGAAGCGAGGTTGATGTAGACGACCTCCGTGATTGATGCCCACTTCGGCATGTGATACATCTCCAATGTATTTATAATTTTTTTATTGTTCTATGTTATTATGCTATCACTCTTGGATGTTTTATAATCATTTTATAGCAACTTTATATCATTTTTGTGACTAACATATTGACATAGTTCCTAGTGCTAGTTGCTATTTTTTCCTGTTTTTTTCCTGCGCAGAAAATCCATATCAGATGAGGTCCAATTGCCACAAAACTTTAGGGAGAATATTTTTGGACCAGAAGGAAACTTGGGGGGCCAAGATTGAGCAGCAACCAAGGCCCAGGGGGCCCACTAGGCACCATGGTGCGCTATAGGCCCCTACCATGACCTGGTGTCTAGTGGGGACCTCGGGAAGCTTCTCCACCGCCTCTGAGCTCTATAAATACCCCAATATTCTAGAAACCATATGCGAGTCGTCGAAAAATCATTTTAGCTGTAGCAAGTTCCGGAGCCACGGAAACCAATCTAGAGCCTTTTCCAGAGAAGAACACGATCATGGAGGAGTTCACCATCTCCATTTGTGCTCCTCCCATGATGCGTATTAGTTCATATCAGACCTACGGGTCCGTAGATAGTAGCTAGATGGCTTTCTCTCTCATTTTTTTCAATACAATGGTCTCTTGTAGATCCATATGATGTAACTCTTTCTTTTGCGGTGTGTTTGTTGGGATCCGATGAATTGTGAGTTTATGATCAGATCTATGAAAACATATTCATGCTTTATTATTACAGCCTAGTATTTCTTCTACGATATTTGGTTTTTTTCTAGCCAACTTGATCTTTTATCTTGCAATGGGAAGTGGTGCTTTGTGATGGGTTCGATCTTGCGGTGTTCAATCTGAGTGATAGAAAGAGACATGACACGCATGTATCATTCCATTAAGGATAAAACGATGGGGTATGTTCCTACATGAATAGATCTTGTCCACATCATGTCATTGTTCTTAAGGCATTACTCCATTTCTCCATGAACTCAATACACTAGATGCATGTTAGATGGCGGTCGATGTGTGGAGTAATAGAAGTAGATCAAGCCAGAAGTTGGTCTACTTATCTTGGACGTGATGCCTATATACATGATCATTGTCATGAATATCATCATAATTATTTGCCTTTATATCAATTGCCCAATAGTAATTTGTCTACCCACCGCTTGCTAATTTCTCGAGAGAAGCCACCAGTGAGACCTACAACCCGTGTGTCTACTTCACATCATCTATTTGCAATCTCTACTTTGCTATTTGCTTTTCTACTTTATTTGCTCTTTTGTTTTCAAGTATATATTATCAAAAATACCTTGATGTGTTCTATTTGTTATCACTCTTAATTGCATCTATCAATCTATCCTTGCTTTACCCATGAGGCATTGAGAACCCCTCTACGTGTTGGGTTGCGAGGATTTGCTATTTGTGTGCAGGTGTTGCTTACATAGTCGTGTGGATCTTGCTACTGGATTGATACCTTGATTTCTTAACTGAGGGAAATACTTGTCGTCGTTGTGCTACATCAACCTTTAAGCTTGGAGGGAGACAAATGCACTCGTGAGGAGTCACAAGATTTCTGGCGCCGTTGCCGAGGAAGATCAAGTCCAGATCTATCAGGTTCCTACATACAAACCTCATCTCCTTGCAATTACATTATTTGCCATTTGCCTCTTGTTTTCTTGTCGCCCACTACACAAAAAATGCCTTTTTATTTGACATCTTTCCTTTGTTGTTTTCTTACCGGATCTCTTGTTTGCTTGTGTTTTTGGTGGTTGTAATCATGAGTGATTTTGGTATGGCAGAAACAGATGCTGGTAGGACTCCTAAAATTGGACGTCCTGGTAGTCAGGATGCTGAAAGTGTTGTTTTGGGGCAAGGGAATGTTATGAGAAAAGAAGCTATCCAGGAATTCTTTAATTGTGTTAGGACCAGGGACGAGGCTAGGAAAAAAGTTTGATGGGGTCATGTCTATGCCACTGGGTCATATTTTATAAATGGACAGTAATTAGTATAAAACTAATGAAGGATTACCTAAATTTATTGGGGCCAATTGACCCCAATGCTTACATGGGAGCTTCGTCCCTGGTTGGGACATTGACTTGTGATAAGGCTCCTATACTTATAAGAACCAAAACTTATGTGGAATCTATGTCAGCACTAGTTCTGAAACTTGAGAATAGATTTATCCGTACTCATCCTACTTTGCAAAGATTGTTTTATGAACTACGTGTTATAAAGGATCCTAAAGCTAAGAAGATATCCACCCTTGTTCTTATGAATGAATTTGATCATATAGCACGGGAAGCTTGGGAAATCTTTGATTTTTATGGTATGAACCGTGAAAAGCCGGTAGTAGATGGAATTCTCTATAATAGTGATTAGGTTTTGAGACATTTTCTTGATGATAATTAGATCTTTGATGATAATCTTAAAAAGGAAATTCATGTTTTAGATATGATTCAACAAGTTTTGAACAATGTTAATCAACAATATTCTTGGATTGTTGCCGGTAATCAAAGGGGGTACATAGATTGGCAACTTGAAAATGCTAAAATTACTATGGATAATGTGTTTCAAGTTATTTTTGACAAATCTCCCGATAAGAATGCATCTATGAAAACTAAGGATGCCAATACTTAAAATTTATCTTATATGTATAACAAGGGGCGTAAAACGATAACGCATGTTGGGAGGTAACTCAATGAATAAATTTATTTTCGTTTCTTATTATGTTCTTGAGTGTTTGCACAATTATTCTACTGTTATAATTGTGTTTTTTGTGTTTTATTTAGTGTTTGTACCAAGAAAAGCCTTTTGGATCATGCAGGGTATTGGTTGTTATATTCCTGTTGTAAAACAAAAACTTTTGGATCCAGTACAACAATTTATAAAAGTCACAGAAATGTTAAAAGTGTGTGCATTTTTTAGAAAATATTAATATACAAATTACATACATTTTCCTAATTTTTAGAATTGTTGGAGTTACATAAGTATGAGTAAAGTTTGAATCTTTACAGACTATTCTGTTTCTAACAGATTATGTTTTCTTTGTGTTATGTGCTTATTTTAATGATTCTATGGTTTATATCGGGGGCATAAGCCTTGGTAAAGTTAGAATAATGTAGGTATAATTAAAAAAAATTGGAATGGAATTTCAACAATACCTATAGTAAAGTTTGGTTTTCTTATTCTAACGGGACTCACGAAATTTTGTTCAGTTTTGTGTGATTGAAGTTTTCAAGTTTTGAGTGAGATCACGATGGATGATGGAATAAGGAGTGATAGAAGCCTAAGCTGGTGTATGCCCATGGCAACCCAAGGCAATATTTAATGAGTACCAAGTACCTATGCTAGGGGATTCCTGCTACCTCTTGAGCTTACGTTGGTTTTTCCCTTAAACAGGAAAGGGTGATGCAGCACAGTAGCAGTAAGTATTTCCCTCAGTTTTGAGAACCAAGGTATCAATCAAGTAGGAGAATCAAGCCAAGTGTCCAGAGTACCTATGCAAACACAAATGAGCTTGCACCCAACGCTATAAAGGGGTTGTCAATCCCTTCAAGATTGATTGCAAAGTGAGATATGAAGGTGGAAACTGCAACAAAGTAAAAGTGTAAGGCTGGAAATATGATGCGAAGTAGACCCGGGGGCCATAGTGTTCACTAGAGGCTTCTCTGAAGATAGCAAATATTATGGTGGGTGAACAAATTACTGTCGAGCAATTGATAGAACCGCGCAAAGTCATGACGATATCGAAGGTAATGATCATACATATAGGCATCACGTCCGAGACAAGTAGACCAGTACTGTCTGCATCTACTACTATTACTCCACACATCGACCGCTATCCAGCATGCATCTAGTGTATTGAGTTCATGATGAACAGAGTAACGCCTTAAGCAAGATGAAATGATGTAGAGGAATAAATTCATGCGATAGATATAAACCCCACCTTTTTACCCTTGATGGCAACAACACGATGCGTGCCTCGCTACCCCTTCTGTCACTGGGTGAGGTCATCGCACGGTATGAACCCAAAACCAAGCACTTCTCCAATTGCAAGCATCGTAGATCAAGTTGGCCAAACAAAACTCACAGCTCGAAGAGAATTACAAGGATATGAAATCATGCATATAGATAATCTGATCATAAATCCACAATTCATCGGATCTCGACAAACACACTTCAACAGAAGATTACATCGGATAGATCTCCATAAAGATCATGGAGAACTTTGTATTGAAGATTCAAGAGAGAGAAGAAGCCATCTAGCTACTAGTTATGGAACCGAAGGTCTATGGTGAACTACTCACGCATCATCGAAGAGGCCATGGTGTTGAGGAAGAAGCCCTCCGTATCCGAATCCCCTCCGGCAGGGCACCAGAACGTGCCCCAGATGGGATCTTGCGGACACAGAAGCTTGCGGCGGCGGAAAAGTATTTTCGTGGATCTCTCTCGTGGTTTTGGATTTTTCGGGGATTTATAGGCTGAAGAAGTAGGGCAGACGAGCCACAGGGGGCCCACAAGCCTGCTAGGCACGGGCCACCTGGCCGTGCCTAGGGGGCTTGTGGCCTCCCCTGGTGGCCTCTGCCTTGGTTCTCATGCCCCCTGCGTATCTTCTGTTCCGGAAAAAATATTTTCGGAAGTTTTATTCCGTTTGCACTCCGTTTAATATTCTCCTCTGAAAAGGGTCAAAAACACGGAAAAATAGGAACTGGCACTTGGCACTGATTTAATAAGTTAGTCCCAAAAAAGATATAAAAGGCATACAAAACATCCGAAGTTTGACAATATAATAGCATGGAACCATCAAAAATTATAGATACATTGGAGACGTATCAAGCATCCCCAAGCTTAACTCATGCTCGTCCTCGAGTAGGGAAGTGATAAATAATGAATTTTTGATGTGGAATGCTGCCTAGAATATTTGTCCTTTGTAACTTCTTTCATGTGACATGAATGTTCAGATCCGTAAGATTCAAAACAATAGTTTCCTATTGACATGAAAACAATAATACTTCAAGCAAACTAGCAAGGTAATCATGAACTTTTGAAATAACAAGGCCAAAGAAAGTTATCCCTACAAAATCATATAGTATGGCTATGCTCCTTCATCCCCACACAACTAAATCATGCACAACCCCGGTATTGTCCAAGTAATTGTTTTCGCACTCTTACTTTCTCAAACCTTTTTCAACTCTCGCGCAATACATGAGCGTGAGCCACGGGTATAGCACTATAGGTGGAATAGAGTGTGGTGGAGGTTGTGAGACAAAAAGGAGGAGATGGTCACATCGACTCGGCGTATCAAAGGGCTATGGAGATGCCCATTAATAGATATCAATGTGAAAGAGTAGGGATTACCATGCAATGGATGCACTTAGAGCTATAAGTATGTGAAAGCTCAAAAGGAGAACTAGTGGGTGTGCATCCAACTTGCTTGCTCACGAAGACCTAGGGCAATTTTGAGGAAGGCCATCATTGGAATATACAAGCCAAGTTATATAATGAAGATTCCCACTAGCATATGGTGGTGACAAAACGAGAGACTCTCAATCATGAAGAACATGGTGCTATTATGAAGCACAGGTGTGGAAAAGATAGTAGCATTGTCCCTTCTCTCTGTTTCTCTTTTTTTTTGTTTGGGCTCTTTGGCCTCTTTCCATATTTTTTTGTGGGCAACTTTGGCCTTTTTCACATGGGACAATGCTCTAATAATGATGATCATCGCACTTTTATTTACTCACAGCTCAAAGCTTAGAACAATGATGACTCTATAGGAAATGCCTCCGGTAGTGTACCGGGATGTGCAACGATCTAGCTTGGCGTGTGACTCGCTAGCTATCTTACGATCATACAATGGCAATATGAGAGTGACGGCACAAGTCGTGAGAGAGAACGGTGGGAGTTGCATGGCAATATATCTCGGAATGGCTATGAAAATGCCATATTAGGTAGGTATGATGGCTGTTTTGAGGAAGGCATATGGTGGGTTTGTGCACCGGCGACAGTTGCGCGGCACTAGAGAGGCTAGCAATGGTGGAAGGTGAGAGTGCATCTATAGCATGGACTCACATTAGTCATGAAGAACTCACATACTTATTGCGAAAGTTTTTATTAGTAATTGAAACAAAGTGCTAAACACATACTCCTAGGGGAAGGGTTGGTAGGTATTAACCATCGCGCGATCCCGACCGCAACACAAAGGATGACAATCAATAGATCAATTATGCTCCGACTTCCTAACATAGCGGTTCACCATACGTGCATGTTACGGGAATCACTAACTTCAACACAAGTATTTCTAGATTCACAACACCCTACTAACATAACTCTTAATATCACCAAATCCATGTCTCAAAACTAACTGAGAGGAATCAAACTTCTCTTTGTAATCAATGCACAAGAAGATGGAAGTTTCATTGTATCCTCTTTGGGTGCCTATCACCTTTGGGACTACTTTCATAACACAAGCCAACTACCAAGTTACTCAGAGAGATCACTCTCAAAAAGATATCAGTGAAGATCGAGAGTTCTTATTTCTCCAAAATATGACACCGCCTTGCTCTAAAAGATCTAAGTGAAGCACATGTGAGCTAAATTGCCTAACTCAAAATATATAAGCGAAGCTCAAAGAGTATTTTAACAAATTCATGATGAGTGCACATCTCTCTCAAAAGGTGTGCAGAAAGGATGATTGTGACAACAAAAAGAAAAGACTCCTACGATACAAGACTCTCCAAGCAAAACACATATCATGTGGTGAATACATCTATAGCTCCAAGTAATGTTACCGATGGATTCAAGACGAAAGAGGGGATGCCTTCCCGGGACATCCCCAAGCTTAGGCTTTTTGGTGTCCTTTAACTTGGCTTGGGATGCCTTGGGCATCCCCAAGCTTGAGCTCTTTCCACTCTTTATCCCTTTGTCCATGAGAACATCACCCAAAACATGAAAACTTCACAACACAAAACTTAAGCAGAAACTTGTGAAATCATTAGCACAAGAAAACAAACTAACACCTCTTGAGGTAGTGTAGCAAACTTGATTTCAATTTATATTGGTGTTAGATTACTGTATTCTCACTTTTCCATGGCTAATACCCCCCGATACTATCCATAGTTTCATCAAAACAAGCAACCAACACAACCAAAACAGAATCTGTCAAAAACAGACCAATCTGTAGTAATTTGTATACTTCGTATACTTCTGGTATCTCAAAACTTCTGAAAACTTAACGACAGTTTGGGAAAATGGCATATTAACCAGCAGCAAAAAAAATCAACTCAAAAGCTCTTTCTGGATAAAAATGAAAAATACTTTCGTGAGCGAAAAGTTTCTGTCTTTTTCCAGCAGGATCAAACAACCATCACCAAACTAGTCATAAAGGTTTTACTTTGCTCAAACACAAAAAGAAACACAAAAGACACAATCATAACATAATTATGATGGTGAGGATGCAACAAAACAGAAAGCAAAAAATCAAAGATAAATTCATTGGGTTGCCTCCCAACAAGCGCTATTGCTTAACGCCCTTAGCTAGGCATAAGGTGATAGAATCACGTATCGTCGTCTTTGGTGCTCAAACCATAAGTAGCCCTCATCATAGATTCATAAATCAATCTTATTTTCTTTCTAGGAAAATGCTCCATGCCCTTCTTCGAAGAAAATTGAAATCTAATATTCCCTTCCTTCATATCGATGATAGCACTAATAGTCCTTAGGAAAGGTCTACCAAGAATGATAGGGCATGCGGGATTGCAATCAATATCAAGCACAATGAAATCCATGGGTACATAGTTCCTATTTGCAATAATAAGAACATCATTGATCCTTCCCATGGGTTTCTTGACAGTAGAATCCGCAAGATGCAAATTAAGAGAGCACTCCTCAATCTCATTAAACCCTAGAACATCACATAAAGACTTTTGAATCGCGGAAACACTAGCACCCAAATAACACAAAGCATTGCATTCATAGTTTTTGATCTTGATTTTGATAGTAGGTTCCCACTCATCATGAAGCTTTCTAGGAATAGAAACTTCCAACTCAAGTTTCTCTTCAAGAGATTTTATCATAGCATCGACGATATGATCGGTAAAGGCCTTGTTTTGGCTATAAGCGTGTGGAGAGTTTAGCATGGATTGCATCAAGGAAATACATTCAATCAAAGAGCAACTATCATAATTGAATTCCTTGAAATCCAAGGTAGTAGTTTCATTACTACTCAAAGTTTTGATATCATCTACTCCACTTTCAATGCTTTTAGCATCAAGATAGATAGACTCTGAATCATTGGGGCGTATTTCAACCAAGGTGGATTCATATCCAGCCCCATCATCATTAGGTTTGACACTAGAAAACAAGGACTCAGTGGGAGTCACACCAAGCACTTTAAGATCTTCGTGATTCTCATCACGAGAACACGCCTTTTTAAGCCATTCAGGTCTAGCACGAATTTGGGCACTTCTTTCTTTACTCTCATTCATGGAAACACGCATAGCTTTAAAAGTTTCATCCATATTGATCTTGGGAGGAGCACATCTAACTTTCAAAGCATCAATATCAATAGACATTCTATCAACGCTCCTAGCCAAATCATCAATTTTGAGTAGTTTTTCTTCTATTGACACATTCAAAATCTTTGCGAGTTGATAAAATCTTTGATATTACTCTCTAGATCATAGGGTAATTTATTGTAATTTCCATGAGCATTGTTGTAGGAGTTGCCAAAGTTATTAGAGGCATTACTAGGAAAAGGCCTAGGAATATAGTTTCCTCTAAAAGCATTGTTGTTGCCAAAATTACTCCTACCAACAAAATTAACGTCCAAGCTCTCATTGCTACTCTCAATCAAGGAAGACAAGGGCATATCATTTGGATCTAAAGGAGCACCTTTACTAGCAAACAATTTCATTAACTCATCCATCTTCGCACTCAGCGAGTTAATTTCTTCTATAGCGTGTACCTTTTTACTAGTAGGTGACCTTTCAGTGTGCCACTGAGAATAGTTTGTCATGATATTGTCCAGGAGTTTTGTGGCTTCTCCTAATGTGATTTCCATGAATGTTCCACCGGAGGCGGAGTCCAAGATATTTCTAGACTCAAGCCATGAGCGGGACAATTTCTAATCATCAATTTCATTCTCTCCCAAGATTGTGCAACATGTTCATGATCAAGTTGCTTAAAATTCATGGTATCATTATAGAGAGAGATAATCTTAGCCCACGGAAAATACTTGGATATATAAGCATCTTTGCACTTGTTCCAAGAATCCATACTATTTTTGGGCAAAGATGAAAACCAAGTTTTTACTCAATCTCGCAACGAGAACGGAAATAGATTCAATTTAATCACGTCATTATCCACATCTTTCTTCTTTTGCATATCGCAAAGCTCGATGAAGGTATTAAGATGGGATGTGGCATCTTCACTAGGAAGGCCGGAGAATTGCTCTTTCATAACAATATTCATCAAAGCAGCATTGATTTCGTATGATTCTGCACTAGTGGCAGGAGCAATCGGAGTACTAATAAAATCATTATTATTAGTACTCGAGAAGTCACAAAGTTTGGTGTTTTCAGTCATGGTGACTTCAGCAAGCAGACAAGCACACAAGTGAACAGAAAGCAAGCGAAAGAAAAGGGCAAACGAAAAAGGCAAATATTTTTGTAAATTTTTGTTTTCCAGAAGTGGGGGAGAGGAAAACGAGAGGCAGAAAAAGTAAATGCAAGATATGAGTTTGCGACACTTACTTGGATAAGCTTCACTTAGAATAATCCCCGGTGCCAGAAATTGACACGTTGATGGGAGACTATTCTTGACTTGATCCTCCCCGGCAATGGCTCCAGAAATTCTTCTTGCTACCTCTTGAGCTTGAATTAGTTTTTCCCTTGAAGAGGAAAGGGTGATGCAGCATAGTAGCAGTAAGTATTTCCCTAACTTTTGAGAACCAAGGTATCAATCCAGTAGGAGAATCAAGCCAAGTGTCCAGAGTACCTGCGCAAACACAAACAAGCTTGCACCCAACGCTATAAAGGGGTTGTCAATCCCTTCAAGATTGATTGAAAAGTGAGATCTGAAGGTGGAAAGTGCAACAAAGTAAAAGTGTAAGGCTGAAAATATGATGTGAAGTAGACCCGGGGGCCATAGTTTTCACTAGAGCCTTCTATCAAGATAGCAAATATTATGGTGGGTGAACGAATTACTGTCGAGCAATTGATAGAACCACGCGAAGTCATGACGATATCTAAGGCAATGATCGTACATATAGGCTTCACGTCCGAGACAAGTAGACTGATACTGTCTGCATCTACTACTATTACTCCACACATTGACCGCTATCCAGCATGCATCTAGTGTATTGAGTTCATGACAAAAAAGAGTAACGCCTTAAGCAAGATGACATGATGTAGAGGGATAAATTCATGCAATAGATATAAACCCCGTATTTTTACCCTTGATGGCAACAACAAGATGCGTGCCTCGCTACCCCTTATGTCACTGGGTGAGGTCACCGCATGGTATGAACCCAAAACCAAGCACTTCTCCCATTGCAAGAATCATAGATCAAGTTGGCCAAACAAAACCCACAACTCGAAGAGAATTACAAGGATATGAAATCATGCATATAAGAGATCAGAAGAAACTCAAATAAGATTCATAGATAATCTGATCATAAATCCACAATTCATCTGATCTCGACAAATACACCGCAAAAGAAGATTACATCGGATAGATCTCCATGAAGATCATGGAGAACTTTGTATTGAAGATCCGAGAGAGAGAAGAAGCCATCTAGCTACTAGCTATGGACCTGAAGGTCTATGGTGAACTACTCACGCGTCATAGGAGAGGCCATGGTGTTGACGAAGAATCCCTCCATATCCGAATCCCCCTCCAGCAGGGCACCAGAACGTGCCCCAGATGGGATCTTGCGGAGACAGAAGCTTGCGGCGGCGGAAAAGTATTTTCGTGGATCTCTCTCGTGGTTTCAGATTTTTCGGGGATTTATAGGCGGAAGAAGTAGGGCACACGTGCCACAGGGGGCCCACAAGCCTGCTAGGCGCGGGCCCCCTGGCCGCGCCTAGGGGGCTTGTGGCCTCCCCTGGTGGCCTTTGCCTTGGTTCTCACGCCCCCTGCGTATCTTCTGTTCTGAAAAAAAATATTTTTGGAAGTTTTATTCTGTTTGGACTCCGTTTAATATTCTCCTCTGAAAAGGGTCAAAAACACGGAAAAAACAGGAACTCGCACTTGGCACTGAGTTAATAAGTTAGTCCCAAAAATGATATAAAAGGCATACAAAACATCCAAAGTTTGACAAGACAATAGCATGGAACCATCAAAAATTATAGATACGTTGGAGACGTATCAAGCATCCCCAAGCTTAACTCCTGCTCGTCCTCGAGTAGGGAAGTGATAAAGAATGAATTTTTTATGTGGAATGCTGCCTAGCATATTTGTCCTTCGTAACTTCTTTCATGTGACTAGAATCGCTCTTTATGCTTCACTTAATTATTATTTTAGCCATCGAATTGCTCAAGTACTTTAGTTATATCTTTTTGAGCATGGTGGTGTTGTTATTTTTAAGAAATTTGCACCCATGCTTCACTTAGGTTATTTTGAGAGTTGATGAAATTTTTAAGAAATCCTCTCCTGCTTCACTTATATATTTTTGAGAGTTGAAAAATTTAAAGAAACTTGTGCTCTCATGCTTCACTTATACTTGTTTGAGAGCTTGTTATTTGCATTAACAATTTGCTTTAAATGAAAATTAGTCCTAAAAGTGATTAATAAAAACTTTCATGAAGGTCATTGGATATCAAACTTGATTCTTTGCAATAGTTTTGCGATATGAAGATAGTAATATGTGAGTTATGTTGATGAGTAATTATCCTCTAATAAGAATACTCGTGTTAAGGTTTGTGATTCCCTATGCACGCACATGAAGTCAATAATTATGTTATGAAATTGCATCCTACTTGTGTGTCATTATTCATTGTCAGTTATGTTTAATGTTCATTTATGATGATTTTTTCCTTGGTTGGGCGCTTCTCAATCTATTTGCTAGCCTTCACTTGTACTAAGCGGGAATGTTGCTTGTGCATCCAAATCCTAAACCCAAAGTTGTCCCAAATGAGTCCACCATACCTACCTATATGCGGTATTTCAACGCCGTTCCAAGTAAATTTGCAAGTGCCAACTCTAAAAATTCAAAATAAAATTATGTTTTGTGTTCCCGTATTGCTCATGAAGCGGTGAGGGGTGGCCGATATCTTCCATGCTAAATAGGTTATTCTCAAGATGATTGTTTATTCACTTGTCATTGCACGAGAGTATGGCAGTAATAAGGATGCCCGGTACCAAAAAGAAAAAAAAATATGTTGTCAAATAATAAATTCCTTGGAAAGTGTTGGTATGGACGGCTCCCGTGGATACGGCTAGCCGTGGAATGTGAAAGAATGGTGGAAAAGGAATAAATTTTATTTTTAGTTTGGGAACTGCCTATAATTTGTTTAGCATGGAGGATATTGGAAACTCTTGACCATTATTGTTGACAGGAAAAGCATGCCACCCAAAAAAATTGTCTCTAAGTTTTTCACTTTGAGCTATGGCACCTCTACAAATCACTGCTTACCTCTACGAAGGGCCTACCTATTTATTTACTTTATGCAATTTTTATTTTTGAATTTGAGTCTCCATCTTCTCTTATAAAGCCCCAACTAAGGAACACCATTATCACACTTGAGCATTGGATGTAGTTAATATCTGAGTGTGTTGCATGAATGGATCAATGATAGAGCATGATGGGCTAGGGATAACGTTCTTTAGCGTTGATATTTTGAAAGACTTGGTTGGTTGTTGATATGCTTGAGTATTGAAATCTTCATGTCAAATTATAGAGTATTGCTTTTCATCATGTACAAGTCCATATGTCCATGCTGAAAGAAAAATAATATGATGAACATGAGAGATAGCATTCCACAATCAAAAATTATGTTTTTATCATTTACCTACTCAAGGACGAGCAGGAATTAAGCTTGGGGATGCTGATACGTCTCGAACGTATCTGGAATTTTTGATTGTTGTAGGCTTTTATGTTATTATTCTTGTATATTTTATAATCATTTTATAGCATTTTTATATCAATTTTTGGGACTATAATATTGACATAGTGCCTATTGACAATTGTTGTTTTTTCCTGCACAGAAAATCCATATCAGATGAGGTCCAATGGCCATGAAACTTCACAGAGATTTTTGTGGACCAGAAGGGCCCCACTAGACACACCAAGGTTGTCAAAATCATGATTCTGAATCGGATCGGAGCTCCATTGGTAGGATCGTGAATCGTAGAATCATAACTACTAGGATCGCAGAAACTTAGATTCTATTAGAAAAATCGTAGAATCAGAGGGGCTAGTTTGGATCGTAAAGTCGTAAGATTCTAAGACTTGAGTCATGATTCTAATAACATTGAGACACACGGCGCGCTAGAGGCCCCTAGCATGACCTGGTGTCTAGTGGGGCCCTCGAGAAGCTTCTCCGCCGCTTCTGAGCTCTGTAAATACCCCAATATTCCAGAAACCCTAAGGGAGTCATCAAAAAATCGTTTTAGCCAACGCAAGTTCGAGAGCCACGAAAACCAATCTAGAGACTTTTCCATAGAAGAACACGATCATGGAGGGTTTCACCATCTCCATTGGTGCTCCTCCCATGATGTGTGAGTAGTTCATATCAGACCTATAGGTCCGTAGGCAGTAGCTAGATGGCTTTCTCTCTCATTTTGTTTCTCAATACAATGGTCTCTTGGAGATCCATATGATGTAACCCTTTATTTTGCGGTGTGTTTTTTGGGATCCAATGAATTGTGAGTTTATGATGAGATCTATGAAAACATATTCATGTTTGATTATTATAGCCTCGTATTTCTTCTCCGATATTTGGGTTTTGTCTGGCCAACTTGATCTTTTATCTTGCAATGGGAAGACTAGCTTTGTGATGGGTTCGATATTGTGTTGCTCAATCTCAATGTCAGAAAGAGACATGACATGCATGTATCGTTGCCATTAAGGATAAAATGATGGGGTCTATTCCTACATGAATAGATGTTGTCTACATCATGTCAGCATTCTTAAGGCGTTACTCCGTTTGTCCATGAATTCAATACAGTAGATGCATGCTGGATACTGGTTGATGTGTGGAGTAATAGAAGTAGATGCAGGCAGAAGTCAGTCTACTTATCTTGGACGTGATGCCTATATACATGATCATTGTCATGAATATTTTCATAATTATTTTCTTTTCTGTCAATTTCTCAACAGTAATTTGTCTATCCATCGCTTGCTATTTTCTCGAGAGAAGCCACTAGTTAAACCTATGCCCCCCGGGGTCTACTTCACATCATCTATTTGCAATCTCTACTTTGCTATTTGCTTTTCTACTTTATTTTATCTTTTGTTCTCATATCAATATTATCAAAAAACCCAAAAATACCTTGATGCATTCTATTTGCTAACACTCTTATTTGCATCTATCAATGTATCCTTGCTTTACCCATGAGGGATTGACAACCCCTCACGCGTTGGGTTGCGAGGATTTGCTATTTGTGTGCAGGTGCTGCTAAAAAGTCTTGTGGATCTTCCTACTGGATTGATACCTTGGTTTCTTAACTGAGGGAAATACTTGTCGTCGCTTTGCTACATCATCCTTTAATCTTGGAAGGAGACCAACACACTCACGAGGAGTAAGCAGGGCACCGGAAAAGGGCTCCAGATGGCGTCATAGAGGAACGGAGACTTGTAGAGGTGGAAAAGTGTTTCGGGGTGCTCCTTAGGGTTTTTGGGATCAATAAGAATCTATAGGACGAAGAGGTAAGCCAGGAGGCAGCCCGGGGGGCACGAGGCAACATGGCGCGACCACCCCCTAGGTGCGTCCTATTGTGTGGTTCCCCCTCGTGAGACTTCTGGCCTCCTCGCGAAGCTTCCACGTCTTCCTTTGGTCCAGGAAAAAATCTGCAAAAAGTTTCGTGGCAATTCGACTTTGTTTGGTACTATAAACCTAAAAAGCTAAAAACACGCAGAAAACAACAATTGGCATTGGGTACTAGGTCAATAGGTTAGTGCTAAAAAATAGTCTAAATACCCAAAAGGTATCATAGAAAGGTAATATAATAGCATGGGATAATAAAAATCTATGTTGGAAACGTACCATCGGGCAGAGGAATGGTTCTACTACCACTTTGTCACTGCAGAATACGTTGAGAAGAACGCATGAAAGGCCCCATCGGCTGACATTGTATACAAGAATTTGCACTCGAAGACAAAGGGTGAAGACATAAAGATTGGTTTCTTCTCATGTATGTCAGGCCACATATGCCAAAGCATCCAGATCCCTTTAGCATCCTTGGATGCCGTGTAACTAGAGAAACTTATGAAGAGGATGCAGATCAACCTCGTGTCACTGAAACGAAGACTACGTAGAAATCAAAGGCTTCAAAGCCTAAGGGTGCAAGGTCTTCAAAGCCAACAACCACAACACCTCGGGCTTCACGATCAAGACCTGATGAACCGGCTGAAGCAACTGAGACCGAGGATGAATCACGCACTACAAGAAGGCTAAAAAGGAAAGTTGTTGCTGCTCGTGGCACAAAGCCACCAGCCACCTTGATGGACAGTGCCAAATTACCTGAACTCTCTCATGATGAATTCAATGATGAATTTTTGGAGAAGCTTATCCAACAAAAGGTGTAAAGGCCAAATGTCTCGAAGACTTGCCTCTATTTGATGCAGATATCCTCAACCAAATCATTGATGAATGGTTTGGTGACCCCTCAATCTCCATTGATGCCCTACAACTCTCTATAGGGCTCAGTGTCACCTCCAAGGGTTGGTCAATGAAGAATTGTCAGTTGTACAGAAGGCACTTCAGCAACGTGACAAGATTCACTATGCAAAGGCTCTGTTCAATAATAACATGCACCAACTGACTGTTGAACAAATCCAAGGTTATTTGACGATGATGGCAGATTTGAAAACTGAGTTTGAAAGTGTTTGTGAACTTGCCAAAGGCACCCTTGAGCGTGTGAAAAAGAAATCTGAGAAGATGTTCCACGTTCACAACGACATTCTAAAGAGAAAACCTCTTGGCCAGCCAGCGCTTGACCCAAGAATTATTGAGAGGTCAAGTCAAGCTGCTTTGTCTTCTAGCCGGTCTGCACCATCAATGCAAGCCACGCCAAGCATTATCTTCGCAACTGGTTTCTCTGGCTCAAGGACACCTCCTCCTTCCTCTCATGTGTCCAACAAGAAGACAAAACAAGCTGTGGCTGAAGCCAGAATGTGCAAATCTGTGCCAGCTGCTGAAGCTCAACCTACAAAGAAGATGAAGACAAACAAGACAAAGTCTTCCGGCTCGGCCCAAGTGCCCAAGCCCCCTCATGTTCCCTCTGTCATTCCACCCGCTCAAGAGGAGTGATAATCCACAAGTGTAGGGGATCGCGACAGTCTTCACGGATAGTATTTCACCCTAACTTATTGATTCGACACAAGGGGAGCCAAAGAATATTTATTGGTTGTAACAGTTAAGTTGTCAATTCAACCGCACTTGGGATATTCTTCTGCAACAAACATTTAATAGCACACAAAGTGATAGTATTAATCGTAAGAGTGGTAGCAGCAATTTTGGTAATAATAGTAGCAGCAATAGTAGTAACTTAGCAAGATTCAACATATGTAATGCGTAGGCACGTGGACCAGCAATGAATAATGATTTAGATGACATTGATCATATAACAGTTACACAGTAATGAGACACATAACTAGCTCCAATTCATCAATCTAATCTAGGCATGTATTCCTTATATAGTCATACGTGTTTGCGATAAGAACTTGCATGACACCTTTTGTCCTACCCTCCCGTGGCAGCGGGATCCTATTGGAAACTAAGGGATATTAAGGCCTCCTTTTAATAGAGAAATGGAACAAATCATTAACACATAGTGAATACATGAACTCATCAAACTACGACAACCACCGAAAACAATCCCAATTATTGTCACCTTGGGGTATGCGGATCAAGACATGTAATAGGTAAATATAACTTGCAAGATAGGATCCAAAACACTCTTATATTCATGAAAACATAATAGGTTCAGATTTCAAATCATAGCACTCGGGCCCTAGTGACAAGCACTAAGCATAGCAAAGTCATAGTAACATCAATCTCACAACATAGTGGATACTAGTGATCAAGCCCTATCAAACTTAACTCGATTACATGATCAATCTCATCCAATTCCACCACTATCCAACAAGCCTACAAAAGAATTACTCACTCCTAGTGGTGAGCATCATGGTGGTGTTGATGGAGAAGTTTTGGTGATGACGACGGTGAAAACCCCGCCTCTACGGAGCCCCATACGGACTCCAGATCAGCCTCCGGAGGAAGAACAAGAGGTGGAGGCGACTTCGTCTCATAAAACGTGATGAAAACTTCTCTCCAATTTTGTTCTCAGCAAATATGAATTTATAGGACTGGAATTAGGGTCGAAGGAGCCTCAAGGGCCCCACAAGCTATTAGGCCGCGACCTAGGGGCGCGGCGTGATGGCTTGTGGCCCCCTGACACTTCCCCTTCAGCAGGTCTTTGCTCCATAAATCCTTATAAATCCCAATAATAATTCACAAAAAGTTTCTCTGATTTTGAGAACTTTTATTTCTGCACAAAAATAACACCAAGGTAGTTCTGCCGAAAACATCATCAGTCCGGGTTAGTTCCATTCAAATCATGCAAATTAGAGGCCAAAATTAGAGCAAAAGTGTTTGGAAAAGTAGATACATTGGAAACGTATCAACTCCCCCAAGCTTAACTCATTGCTTGTCCTCAAGAAATTCAGTTGATAAACTTAAAGTGATAAACAAAACTTTTACAAACTCTTTTGTTCTCCTTATTATACACATGCTTAGCTAGTGCTCAAGTTTTTAGCATAAATCATAAATAAACACATCCATGATAATAATTTAAGCATCATATCAAAACATGACAATACATAACCAACTAGTAAGCAATAATAAGATATCTCACATGCCAACAATTTGTCAAAACAATCACGATATAATATGGTGGCATAGTATCTCGCTATCCCTTTCTAAGACCGCAAAACATAAATGCAGGGCACCTCTAAGATTCAAGCAGTGAGTAAATATTATAATTCAGAATAGAAAAGATCATAGTCATACTCATAACCAACATTGACTAGACCCAATGCATAAAATTGACAATAGTGTTCTCTCGCCAGGTGCTTTTAGTAAGAGGGTGATGACTCAACATAAAAGTAAATATATAGGCCCTTCGTAGAGGGAATCATTGATTTACAAAGGTGCTAGAGCTCAATCTTTAAAGTAGGAATGTTGTAACATCCCAAAATTATAAATTTTGGAATGTTAATATAATTATTAGATTGATTGTTTGTTTGTTTGAGTGATTGAAACTTGAGTGGAATTTGAAACTTCTCAAAAAAATGAGAGGGAATAAAATGACTTTCCCAAAAATTTCTATTTTGAATCCCTTTTCAATTTTGAGTTTGAATATTTTCAAAACCCTTTGATTAAAAAAAATCAAACGAGAGGAGGAAAATGGCACTCCAAAATCAGAGACAATGTCTTGATTCAAATTTTAAGTATTTGCAATTTATTTGAAATTCAAATTCCTCTTCATTTTAAAGTTATTGCAAAATAATATAAAAAAATTAAAAAGTATTTTTTTGGTTTTGAAAATATGTTCATGTTTTAGAAAATTTTATTCTGAAAATTTTGATATATAATATGTCTATATAAAATGTTCTCTCTTTTTCATTTATAAGTTTTTCTTCTTTGTTTCAAAAAAAAATTGTTCGCTCGCAAAAAAAAAAAAAGGCCGCGCCTGGCCGTACTACTCACCAGGGCTGGCCGAATCCATGGCCCATGCGGCACTCCTTCTTTTGTTTTCTAGTTTGCCTCTTTACGTATATGTTTAGTCCCACATTGCTTATCTATGGACCATTAGACCTCCCTTCCACCTATAAATATAGATCCATAGGAGCATCCAAAAAATCATCTATTTCGGATTAAATCAATCTTTTGGTTTAACTAGATTTATTAAATAAAAATATATTTTTTCTTCTCTGCGGTGGGATTTCTCGAAGTCGTCTCCTCATTGGAATTAATTCTTACTCTGCATTCTAAAGGTATTTCTCTTCGTATTTTTTTATACTCCCGTAGTTTATTATTTCTAGACTAGTATTCCTACACTAGTATACGGTAGAGTAATTAGATATATTATTTTGTCTTTATATTTAAACATTAGTACTAGAATTCTTTTAGACATAGTACTTTTCTTCCTAAAACAGTTTGGCCCTGATTTTTCAAATAGCCATAACTTTTTACTCGTTTATCCGAATTAGATGAAACCAACGCCTAGAGTTTCGCCTTTATCCCACCTATCCGATGAACCTATAATATCAACTTTTTTGAAATTTGAAAATTTCGAAATTTGTTCATATTCATATTCAAACTTCTTTTGATCATATCTTTTTATCCGTAGCTCCGTTTTAGATGAATTCAATTGCGTCGGATTCGTATCAAAGTAATATTTCCGTTTGTATCATTAGTTTTAACTTTTCAACTTATAATTTTGATCAAATCAGATTTATCTATTAGTGCCCAAAAGTGTTGACATCATTGTAAGCCGATTCAATGTTATATTGACGTATTTGTATCTTTTGATCCGCTAGTTCAAATCTAGTAATTCTTTTTTCTACACACTCATATTCATCTCCTATATCCGGTAGCATCATTAGTTTCGACCTTTGAACCTTACAAATTTGAGCGATTCAAATTTGTATTCGAATATTCATTTGATCTTATCTTGCAAATCGTACCACCTTTTCAATTGATTCCTTTTACCGCTAAACACTCATGTCATATATTTTTGTACATAACCATCGTACTTCAGTTCAACTTCTCTTGACCTTTTTAATGCAAATTTAATTCATACTTCAATTCGCTATAACTTGCGTTGTAGTTCTCCATTTCAAGAAATTCTTTCTACAAATAAATTCTTATGCCTTATACTATTTGTCAAACAACATTCATGTTGTTCTCCCAATATTTTTGATCATCTCCCATAGTGTATGCAAGTCGAGCTTATATAGCAATAGTTGATCATCCTTTGACTCTTTTGAGTTGACCCCTTTCACCGTTCCTTTTACAACACCATAAGGCCCTATCTTTTTTATTAAACCTTAGTACGTTGTTATTTTGCACCAAGACATGCTTTGTTCTTATGTTCTCTTGGTTCTTCCTTTTTGGCACGAATGTTTATTGAATGCTATTTGTTTACGATAGATTGCTCGGAGTGTGGCGAGTAGAATTATCAGGATTATGAGAGCGACTATCTTCATCAAGTAATACCAGGCAAGTCATTTTGATCATACTATCACCTATGTTTTATGCATCATAGTTCTACCATCCTATGCCCAAATTGCATGCTGAGTAGGTACATGGAAATTTTAGTATAGATTGTAGTATCATGTGGTAGGCACCCAACAACCCCGATACTTGGCCCCGGGACGACAAATTTCATATTGCTATGCTTGAGTAGACGGGATTTAGGTTGAGTGCATAACACGAGTGATGCGAGGTTGATTAATAATCAAGACCGGTTAAGACAAGATTTTCAAGACCTCGGACGCAATGCAACACTGGGTGAAGGACGGTTGATCGGCTCCCTGGAGAACCCAGTGGATGCCCGGGATGCTGGGGACGGCCATGACATCCTGCGGAAAGCTTCACCCAGGCTCAAAGAGATGGACGGATATTTTCAAGACCCAAGGCTTACCTGCACAGCCACAAGTCATTATGGGCTCTGGCTTGGTTGGACAACGCGACGACTCTGGACAGGCGGTGCTAGCAGATGTAGAAGAACGGTAGGAATGGATGGGCACCGACAGGGATTCAGAGGGACCCGTTGAAAGACCATGTTTTGATCATCCGGTCTTCAAACACCCTGAAGTGCGAGGACAAACACGGAGGTGATCAAATCTTGTGGGGAACGTGTGCAAAACTCTGCAGAGTACTCAAACCTAATCGATTAGCCGTGTCCACGGTCATGGACAACTTGAGCCAAAGGAACTGAAGTTATCTGGATTTCTCAACACCATTATATATATTTGATGAGGGTAATTATTGACAACTCGGGTACGAGAACTGGTTGGCGGAACCATCTCGTTAACAACCAACCTTTGTAGTAACATTTTGCTTTTAGCCCTCTCTTGATGTAGGAGAAAACTTGCTTTTCGCTAAAAAAAACTTATAACCCCACCTGCCATATATGCATATAGTATAGATGATTACTTTTCACCCCTCTCTTATGTGACTTGCCGGCATATTCAATATGGTGACCTACACGGCTGCAACGTCTTATGTTTCAGATATTTTTCTTCGACGAGTAAGAGTACGATTCAGGGTTACGGTCTACACTCAACTTGTCGTTGGTGTTTATTGGGACTCCACTCCCTTGACTGCTTCCGCTGAGATATTTAAGGTATATATCAGTTTTACGCTATTTACATGTGATTGCACTTTGATATATACATTGATGTACTATGTGTGCCAGCATACTGATCCAGGGATGACACAGAAACACAGAGGCTTGACTCGTCTTGAGTCGAGTCGCTACAGAAATGGTATCAGAGCACATGTTGACTGTAGGACGTGACCCTAGAAACTGGAAACTTCTTATGATAGGACCTCTCAAAAATCTTATTTTCAAACAACACCTTTTACTTCTCACCTCTTCTGATTTCATCAAATGTTCTCTCTCACCTCAAATAGTTAGACAATACCCTTATCCCTTTGACCACATGAAGAATCAACCGACTCCCACTTCAAAGTAACGAGGATTTCATCATGGAGTTGAAGCTACACAAATTGAAGACTCTCAAGACCCGAAGAATTCAAAGACCCTGAAGTGTTCGAATAATTATATGACCATTAGTAGTCCAAACCCCTTTTATATACTCACGTTAGATATGATGATTTGTGAGCCGTCATTGGTGTGTGTTTTCCGACCGCCACAAATAAAACCTATTCTCAAAAATATTGTGCGTATTGTGTGTATCTCCCTCTCTCTCTTACCCATCTCATCCCCAAAACCTCAACCCTACCAGATGGAGTATGAAGCTGGACTCGTAATCTCTGGACCAATGACCCAGCTAGAGGCTGAAATATGGATTCAGAACATGGAGAACCACTTCGGGAGCAACTTGATCTCAAGGAAGTATGAAGTGTAACATGCTCTCCAGTACTTTACCCAAAGTGCTGCAATCTGGTGGAAAATGCACCATGCCATACAAGGATTTAGTGGAGCAGAAACCTGGGACGAATTCAAGAACACCCTGTTAAGATCCCGTCTCATTCGGAAGTGCTATGATAATCCGAAGGAGAAGACTTGTGCATGCAAGATCTGTGGAGAAATAGGACACACCCAGGAAGAACACAAGGATGGATGCGCTCATTGTGAAGAAAATCACCCAGCTGAGGAGTGCCCAACTAGTCAGGTGACTTGTTTCTTGTATGAAGGAACCACCCACAGACCCCGGGACTAACAAGGACCAAGTACTATCTTTTTGGAGAAGGAAACATGGATCAGCAAACGTTTTCTTAGGAGCATACGAAAACCCGAGAGTTGTGAAGATACGATAGATGTTTTGTTGAGCTTGCAGAACCAATGGATTATCCGAACTTCGTTCGTGGACAAGAGATATTCTGCAATGCTTGTGAGGATGCCCAAGTGTTAGTATATGAGATTCACTAAACCTTATACAAGGTAATGATTTCAGTGCGACATGGCTTGGCCACCATGATGACTTACTCTTATCATTCTCTTGCTATTCAGAAAGGTAAATCTGAGAGAGTTACCCACAGTGAGAGACGACGTTCTTTGAAGCCTTTTTTAAGCCTTAGAATGGTATGATGAAAGCCCAAGTACATGGCATTTGTTGTCACGCGTAGGAAATTTTACGGTGAGGATGAAGCCAAGACCCTTCTCTCTGCAGGATAACCACAAATGGAAGACCACCATGAGAATCATCGATAGGTTATTTAGAATGGTCACGAGACTTGTCAGTTAAGAAGACCTAGTGACGGAAGAATCTTATATCAACAGAAGAACCCTCGATTTTGATGGAAACATTATGAATATAATGGAAGAACTTCACCAAAGAAGTTACCATGAAGAATGTGACGAGCGAGATGCCAAGACCCCAGAGGATTGTTAAAAATGTGAGCGACCAGTAACTCTCATTTTAAGTGTGGTAGCACCCCACTTTGCAGGAGACTATATTTGTTAGAAGACCCCCCAAACCATAACCTTTTCTTTCTAGCCTATTCGAATCTCGAGGACGAGATTCATTTTAAGTGTGGTAGTTTGTAACATCCCAAAATTATAAATTTTGGAATGTTAATATAATTATTAGATTGATTGTTTGTTTGTTTGAGTGATTGAAACTTGAGTGAAATTTGAAACTTCTCAAAATAAATGAGAGGGAATAAAATGACTTTCCCAAAATTTTCTATTTTGAATCCCTTTTCAATTTTGAGTTTGAATATTTTCAAAACCCTTTGATTAAAAAAAATCAAACGAGAGGAGGAAAATGACACTCCAAAATCAGAGACAATGTCTTGATTCAAATTTTAAGTATTTGCAATTTATTTGAAATTCAAATTCCTCTTCATTTTAAAGTTATTGCAAAAAAATAATTTTTTTTTAAAAAGTATTTTTTTTGGTTTTGAAAATATGTTCATGTTTTAGAAAATTTTATTCTGAAAATTTTGATATATAATATGTCTATATAAAATGTTCTCTCTTTTTCATTTATACGTTTTTCTTTTTTGTTTCAAAAAAAAATTGTTCGCTCGAAAAAAAAAGGCCGCGCCTCGCCGTACTACTCACGAGGGCTGGCCGAATCCATGGCCCATGCGGCACTCCTTCTTTTGTTTTCTAGTTTGTCTCTTTACGTATATGTTTAGTCCCACATTGCCTATCTATGGACCATTAGACCTCCCTTCCACCTATAAATATAGATCCATAGGAGCATCCAAAAAATCATCTATTTCGGGTTAAATCAATCTTTTGGTTTAACTAGATTTATTAAATACAAATATTTCTTTTCTTCTCTTCGGCGGGATTTCTCGAAGTCGTCTTCTCATTGGAATTAATTCTTACTCTGCATTCTAAAGGTATTTCTCTTCGTATTTTTTTTATACTCTCGTAGTTTATTATTTCTAGACTAGTATTCCTACACTAGTATACGGTAGAGTAATTAGATATATTATTTTGTCTTTATATTTAAACATTAGTACTAGAATTCTTTTAGACATAGCACTTTTCTTCCGTAAAACAGCCTGGCCCTGATTTTTCAAATAGCCATAACTTTTTACTCGTTTATCCGAATTAGATGAAACCAACGCCTAGAGTTTCGTCTCGATCCCACCTATCCGGTGAACCTATAATATCAACTTTTTTGAAATTTTCAAATTTTGAAATTTGTTCATATTCATATTCAAACTTCTTTTGATCATATCTTTTTATCCGTAGCTCCGTTTTAGATGAATTCAATTGCGTCGGATTCGTATCAAAGTAATCTTTCCGTTTGTATCATTAGTTTTAACTTTTCAACTTATAATTTTGATCAAATCAGATTTATCTATTAGTGCCCAAAAGTGTTGACATCATTGTAAGCCGATTCAATGTTATATTGACGTATTTGTATCTTTTGATCCGCTAGTTCAAATCTAGTAATTCTTTTTTCTACACGCTCATATTGATCTCCTATATCCGGTAGCATCATTAGTTTCGACCTTTGAACCTTACAAATTTGAGCGATTCAAATTTGTATTCGAATATTCATTTGATCTTATCTTGCAAATCGTACCACCTTTTCAATTGATTCCTTTTACCCCTAAACACTCATGTCATATATTTTTGTACATAACCATCGTACTTCAGTTCAACTTCTCTTGACCTTTTTAATGCAAATTTAATTAATACTTCAATTCGCTATAACTTGCGTTGTAGTTCTCCATTTCAAGAAATTCTTTCTATAAATAAATTCTTATGCCTTATACTATTTGTCAAACAACATTCATGTTGTTCTCCCAATATTTTTTATCATCTCCCATAGTGTATGCAAGTCGAGCTTATATAGCAATAGTTGATCATCCTTTGACTCTTTTGAGTTGACCCCTTTCACCGTTCCTTCTACAACACCATAAGGCCCTATCTTTTTTATTAAACCTTAGTACGTTGTTATTTTGCACCAAGACATGCTTTGTTCTTATGTTCTCTTGGTTCTTCCTTTTTGGCATGAATGTTTATTGAATGCTATTTGTTTACGATAGATTGCTCGGAGTGTGGCGAGTAGAATTATCAGGATTATGAGAGCGACTATCTTCATCAAGTAATACCAGGCAAGTCATTTTGATCATACTATCACCTATGTTTTATGCATCGTAGTTCTACCATCCTATTCCCAAATTGCATGCTGAGTAGGTCCTTGGAAATTTTAGTATAGATTGTAGTATCATGTGGTAGGCACCCAACAACCCCGATACTTGGCCCCGGGATGACAAATTTCATATTGCTATGCTTGAGTAGACGGGATTTAGGTTGAGTGCATAACACGAGTGATGCGAGGTTGATTAATAATCAAGACCGGTTAAGATAAGATTTTCAAGACCTCGGACGCAATGCAACACTGGATGAAGGACGGTTGATCGGCTCCCTGGAGAACCCAGTGGATGCCCGGGATGCTAGGGACGACCATGACATCCTGCGGAAAGCTTCACCCAGGCTCAAAGAAACGGACGGATATTTTCAAGACCCAAGGCTTACCTGCACAGCCACAAGTCATTATGGGCTCTGGCTTGGTTGGACAACGCGGCGACTCTGGACAGGCGGTGCTAGCAGATGTAGAAGAACGGTAGGAATGGATGGGCACCGACGGGGATTCAGAGGGACCCGTTGAAAGACCATGTTTTGATCATCCGGTCTTCAAACACCCTGAAGTGCGAGGACAAACACGGAGGCGATCAAATCTTGTGGGGAACGTGTGCAAAACTCTGCAGAGTACTCAAACCTAATCGATTAGCCGTGTCCACGGTCATGGACAACTTGAGCCAAAGGAACTGAAGTTATCTGGATTTCTCAACACCATTATATATATTTGATGAGGGTAATTATTGACAACTCGGGTACGAGAACTGGTTGGCGGAACCATCTCGTTAACAACCAACCTTTGTAGTAACATTTTGCTTTTAGCCCTCTCTTGATGTAGGAGAAAACTTGCTTTTCGCTAAAAAAACTTATAACCCCACCTGCCATATATGCATATAGTATAGATGATTACTTTTCACCCCTCTCTTATGTGACTTGCCGGCATATTCAATATGCTGACCTACACGGCTGCAACGTCTTATGTTGCAGATATTTTTCTTCGACGAGTAAGAGTACGATTGAGGGTTACGGTCTACACTCAACTTGCCGTTGGTGTTTATTGGGACTCCACTCCCTTGACTGCTTCCGCTGAGATATTTAAGGTATATATCAGTTTTACGCTATTTACATGTGATTGCACTTTGATATATACATTGATGTACTGTGTGTGCCAGCATACTGATCCAGGGATGGCACAGAAACACAAAGGCTTGACTCGTCTTGAGTCGGGTCGCTACAAATGCAAGTATAATTTTGAGTGGTGTTCTTTACTGTTAACATTACAACCAAGGTTCTCGGTATCTTCCATGCTAAACTAATTATAGGTGGTTCCCAAACGGAATTGTAAACTTTTACTCCTATCCACCATCCATACACAACCATGGCTAGCTGAATTCACGGGTGCCCTCCAACATATCATCTTGCCCAAGGAGTTTTGTTGTGATTTAGTTTTGGTTAAGAAGGGTTGGGTACCCTTGTTACCAACTTCCCTCGTGTAATGACAACAAAAAAAGCTCGTCTTGAGAGTAACTTACTTAGCATGGAAAATAATGATTGCCCTGTCGCTCGATAAGAGCTATGAGTGCACAAAATAGATATTTATTTGAAGGTTTTAGAGGTTCACATGCAAGTTTACTTGGAACGGAAAGGTAATACCGCATATAGGTAGGTTTGGTGGACTCATGTGGAATAACTTGATTTCACGATATTGGATGCACAAGCAGCATTCCCGCTCAGTACATGTGAAGGCTATAAATAGGTTGGGAAGCAACCAGCTAGAGAGAAACAACGGTCATGAACATGCATTGAAAATAGTCACATTGAGCACTAGCATGTGTAGTATATGAGCACTATCAATTTAAACATTATGAAGGCTGCTTTGGTTTTCAATCAACTAGATGTTTGCACATGGGCCAAGTCAAACCACTCGAAATACTCAGAGGAACATACTATACTGCTATATCACAACATAACCATTTTAATTCATGTTGACACACAAGGTAAATCATTATTAACTCCTAGATATTTAAGCATGGCATGAAAAGCTATGATCTCTAATTGTCATCACAAACATGTTCACCCATGATATACTGAATCAAGATCGAACGAGCCAACATATTTACAAAAACAAAAAACAAGAAGAGTTGATAGCCGTTTCCTTTGCCATAATCACTTCATCTAATATCATCATTATTGCCTTTCATGTGCACGATCGGATGATGTGATAATAATAAAAGTGCAAGGGTGTCGTGGACTAAGCTGGAATCTGCAGGGCCAATTTAAACAAAGGAGAAGACATGGTCATATTAACTCTTCGTTAGATTCACAATAAGGCATATGCGAGCCACTCAACATATTCATCATGGTATTCTTCATTTATAACTCAACAAACGGGAAAAGAGGTTCAGAGAAACAAGATGAAATATTTTTGGAGTTCTTTGTTTTTTCTTAAACAAAAAGGGTAAGCTACGGGAAAACAAGAACGGGAAATATTATTTACATGGGAAAGCTCCCAACAAGCAAGATGAAATATTTTTGGGTTTTCTTTTAAGACTACAACTAATTGAATTGGAAAGAAAAAACAAAAAGAAACGAGAAATATTTTTTTTATTTTCTAAAAAAATTCAAACACAAATGAAGAATGTGGAAAAATAAAGCTAATATGGATATATAATGAAAGAGGACGAACACCGACAATTTCTATGAAGTGCGTGAACATGAATGTAATGTCCGTGAGCAATACATACTCCCCCAAGATTAGGCTTTTTCCTAGCTTGGTAATCACCACTCGTAGTATCTGTCAGGTCCAGGAAAGTATTTCTGCTATGGCACCTGAGGATCCCTATCCCGGGCCTCGGCCTCCGCAGCAACTAACTTATTACGGTATGAAATTATGTCCTCTAGCATGATGGTGTATGTCACACCCCAAGAATTTAACCACATTTTTATAAATTAAAATATTGCTTAGAATAAAATTGTTGAAAATTAAATTGTTTCATTACTTATTTTAAAGGCGTATCCCAAAAAACTTTTCCTTTCTAGTAGCGCTTTTGAAGATCATTGGGTGTTTGAGTATTTCTTGGGATCATTTTATTCCATTTTATTAATTGAAGGAGGATGATTGTTTTAATAAAACTTGCCAATTTAAATTCCTCTAAAAGGCTTTTTCGTTCTTTTGAGAGCCTCTCTTACACTACAACCCTGTCATAAAATTATTTAAAAATTCCACAAAAATTTGTAGATGTCATGTGATGTCCCTCGGTCACTTTTATGCAAAAACTCGAGCATGTGTTTTGGGAAAATTTGAGCATAACAACCTCTTTTGCATTCTACTCTAGTTTGATCTTTTGAACTAGAACCCTATTATAAATTTCACCAATGCCCATGGGATTTTTACTGCTTGTAGTAGTGCCTACCAGACCCTTAAGTACAGCAGTTTAGCCCCATTGGACTATTGCAAATGCATGAAATAGCAGCTTGCATTTTCTGTCCAAAATTGGTTTTCTCCAAAAATTGCATTAGCTAGTTCTCTTGTTTTCAAAACTAACCTCGCCATCATCTTGTACATCTAAAGGGACCTGATCCTCGGAAGTTTGGTGGAAAACAAGGTTCCCTAGGTGGCCTTGGCATTCTGTCAAACACCTGGTGGGCATGGCCAATATTGGCATGGTTTAATATTTGCATTGTGAAGTTATCCCCCTTGCCCAACCATCATGTCTAGCAGGTTTGCACTGATTCTGAGCCTAACCCTGGTAAGATTGAGGAGTATTGGAGATGTTTAGCTATGCCAGGGATTTTTTCCAAGCACCTACCGTGCTAGCCCACAACACACCCAGAGCATTAGAACTGCAGTCAACGCGAAACCGAGACGTTGCGTCCGCCATAAGACCCGTGACCGCCCATGTGCTCACCAGTAGAGCAGAACCGCGCCACGCCAAGCTCCGACAGGACGACGCCGCCCCTGTTCCGCACATAGCAGCAAACATGGAATTCCTGGCGACTTGCATTCGGCCGCACCTCACCCCTACAGTGGCCCGTGCCGCCCAAGCTGCCCCCGCACACCAGCTCATCCCCTGGAACAGCTCTAAGCCCGTCTGATAGCTCCCAACCCCTCTAGCTTAGCGTTGTTCCCTTGCCGCGCTCTAGCGCAAGCCGCCACCGTCGGCCACTGTGGTTGATGTCGTGCAGGCCACATGGCGCTTCCCTGTGACCACCTACCACCACCCTGACCCCAAGTGTTTTGTTGGGGCACGTTGCATGGGAAACAAAAAAATTCGTATGCTCACTAAGATCAATCTAGGAGATGCACATCTATGAGAGGAGAGGTTGTATCTACATACCATTGTAAATCGCTTATTGGAAGCGTATATAACGCAGTTCATGTAGTCGAACATCTTCGTGATCCAATCACAATCTGTCCCGGGATCCCATCACGATCCGTCCCGATCTAGTGCCAACGGACGGCACCTCCGCGTTCAGCACACGTACAGCTCGATGATGTATCCTGCTCCTTGATCCAGAAAGCAAGGGGTGGCACCCCACCTTGGGCTTCCCTAGCCCTTTGGCCGCATGGGCCTTCGGGTGGGAGGGGTGCCCAGCCCACCAGGGGCTGGTGCACCACCTCAAAGAGCCCATGTGGCCTTCCGGGGCAGGTGGACCCTCCCAATGGACCCCGAAACACTTCCGAAACCTTCGTCACAAAACTGGTAAGTCCCTGAACTTTTTCGGAACCCGAATATCAACTTCCCATATATCAATCTTTACCTTCGGACCATTGCGGATCTCCTCGTGACATCTGGGATGTCATCCGGGACTCCGAACAACTTTCGGTTACCACCATACATAACTCATTAATACTAAATCGTCACCGAACCTTAAGTGTGTAGACCCTGCGGGTTCGAGAACTATACAGACATGACTGAGACACTCTCCGGTAAATAACCAATAATGGGACCTGGATTCCCATATTGGATCCAACATATTCTACTAAGAGCTTTGTCGATCGAACCACGAAGTCAAGGATTCAATCAATCGTGTATATTGTTCTGTTCATCCATCGGTATGTTACTTGCCCAAGATTCTATCATCGGTATCTGCATACCTAGCTCAATCTCAGTACCGGAAAGTCTCTTTACTCGTTCCATAATACAATATCCCATGGGAAACTCTTCAATCACATTGCGTGCAAGCTTGATGTGATGTTGTATTACCGAGTGGGCCCTCAGATACCTCTCCGTCACACTGAGTGACAAATCCCACTCTTGATCCATGCCAACTCAATAGACACCCTCAGAGATACCTGTAGAGCACCTTTATAGTCACCCAGTTACGTTGCGTTGTTTGATACACATAAGGTACTCCTCCAGTGTCAGTTAGTTACATGATCTCATGGTCATAGGAACAGATAGTTTACATGCAGAAAACGATAGCAATAAATTGACACGATCATATGCTACATTCATAGTTTGGGTCTTGTCCATCACATCATTCTCCTAATGATGTGATGCTGTTATCAAATGACAACTCATGTCTACGGCCAGTAAACCTCGACCATCTTTTGATAAACGAGCTAGTCCATTAGAGGCTCACTAGGGACATTGTGTTTGTCTATGTATCCACACATGTATCTCAGTTTCCAATCAATACAATTATAGCATGGATAATAAACGATTATCATGAAGGAAACATAGTAATAACCAATTTATTATTGCCTCTAGGGCATATTTCCAACATGTTTCCCCCTTGCTGGCGACCCCGCCTGCTAGCTCTGCATCACTGTCGTCGCCAGGAGTTGTCGCCGGCGAGCTTATCCTCGGGTAGTCGCAGAACCGCCTTTGTTCAGCTATAAAAGGAGTCCCCTGAGCCCCGTGAGCAACACAGTGCCATCCTTGTAACCGTAGCAACCTTTCCCTCACTCCAATTTGGCCGGAGCCAGCCGCGCTGCTCCCCTCCGGCAGCATCGCCGCCACCATCGTTAGGTTAAATTCTGGTGATCCCGAGCCCAAGCCGTTCCACCTTAGCCCCGATAGGTTCCCATGCGGACCTAGAACCCATTCCCTTGCCTATTTTCCTTGGTGACGAGCCATGGGCTGAGCCCTGTTCGCCGGAGTTCTCTGCCCGCTATGGCCAGAGGTGTGCTCACCCCCAAGTCCTCCGACGATCCGCTTGCACTCCACAGGACGAGGCCCTTTGCTAAGCACCGAGGATTATGCCCCCTAGCGCCTATAATCCTTGCCAGACTCGCCTGTGTCCCTGTCCAGGCACGCGCATAAGGAGGAGGACAAACCCGACAGGTGGTCCCCACCTGTCGGTGAGGCAACCGAGTGCCCAAGTGGCGCATCACCCTCTTGATGCACATCTCTTTGGGGAAAGTGTAAACCCCATGTAAGTGCGCTTTGATTTCATAAAAGTATTATTCCTGAAGCATTTCCTGGTAATGTGCTTTTTATTCTGGAAAGCGCAAACTCTACTGAACGTTTCCTTTTTTACTTTATTTTTAAAACCAGATTTTGACCAAAACTTTGAGTGCTCATAACTTTTAAAATACAACTCCAAATGGGTTGATTCTTTCTCTCTTGTTTCCAAATTCCACCTAGTTTATTTTCATATTTATTTGAAAAAAATCAAATGAATTTTATATGTTGTTTTAGAATTGCGTTTGAAATTGGATATTTTCAAAATAGGAAATAGGAGGGCAGAAAACTCCTTCAATATTTTGGGGTGCACACCACCCTTCTTCATACCAAAGGCAAGCATCTTGAACTCTGGTTTGCTTTAAGTTGTGTGATTGCTTGCTGCGATGTGTGGGATGCGCGGTTATATTACTTGAATACAACCCCACCCATAGTAGCATACCTTGCATGAATTACGTGTGATATGTGTGTGATTTCTTTTGAGCATATAATGACGGTGATGTGTGGGTAATACCTCATGCCACGTGTGCCATGCTGGTATGGAGAACCTCGGAGAAGGGTTTCTCGGGGTAAATATGAGACCATGGGACTAACATATCGTTGGGATGAGAGTGGTCAGTGAGAGCATACTGAGGTGTGATGGTGGTAACACTATGGCATATCATTCTGAAAAATTGTGTGGTGCTAACCCTTGCAGAAACACTTAGATCTCCTGAGTCGACGTAGATTTAGTCTTGTAAGTGTGTCACCCTACTTTTCGTGCTGCCACAGGTCTTCCCGAAAGGGAATGCGGTTTAGTAGGTCGTAATCCTATTACCAGGTGCGCACCAAGTAGAGGGGCCGGGATGAAGGTTCCATGGCCCTAGAATAATGCCAGTCATCCGGTCACGGGGCATGGGTGTTTTCGATCCGGGTCCGACAGGGGAGGGCCCTCCCTTGTAGCGTATGGTATAAATTTGATCCCATGCTATTCGAGGATGTTGGCCTCCCCTTCTTATAGTTTTTCCCCTGGAAGTGTAGTCCGGGTGATTCCGGACCTCGCTGGGTAAAAATGGGCGTGTGCTGGTTTTGAGTGGTTACTTCTAAAATACCGTACACGGGATTACTCCTGGTGACTATTGAAACCCGTTGGCTATGGGTAAAGAGTACACACTCTGCAGAGTTAAAAACTATTCGAGTAGCCACGTCCACGGTCAAGGACGATAGGTTAACATGTCAAGTGTCGATCTGAGTGACGATCTTCAGAGGAGTAAACTGAAACATGATGATGATCATGAACCGGGATGACAACCTTAATTATTACGAATTTTGTTGTGGACTAATGATTGTTGGTATACGAGTTTTGAGTATCCTTGGGACGGTTCTACCTCCCACATACTCGATGTTATTACTTTCATATGAGCCCTTTATGTGGTGTCGCCTAGACGCCCGACTCTGGCAACTGTTATCAATACCACATAAAGCCCTTCCCGTGGTGTCGTGTAGATGCCCGACTATGGAAATTGTCACTACTTTCATAATAGCCATTTATGTGGTGTAGCTTAGACGCCCAATTGTGGCTCGCATGTTATTACGCATTTCATCATCATTATATGTTATAAGCCCCTTTGTGTGGTGTCGTCCCAAACACCCAACTACGGCACACTTGTCTTTATCTCACTTTAAGTCCTCTATGCGGTGTCACCCAGACGCCCGACTGTGGCTTATAGTGCGTGTCTTTACGTAGTGTCGCCTCAGACGCCCGTTCAACACCTTTAAGTTTACTATTTTCCCTTTTCCTTGCTTGCTTATACATCATGAGTAGAAATTATTTAACCACATAATTGCGCCCATTAATTTAATCTTGTGGCACATCAGGTGGTATTAAAATGTGTGTGCATGCATCTCATCTGATTTTTCTTATTTGTTTCCTTGATGTTTGCGAGTACATTCAAAGTACTCACTGGCTTGTCCCTCGCTATTGTCTTGACCAGATCGCATGTTTGGAGAGGAGCACGATGATATAGGAATTATCCAGGTCAGTTGTTCCTGTGGAGATGGAGGCCATGAGCACTGAAGATTCCACGAGTCGCTTCCACCGTCAGCCTTTAGACCTTTTGTCCAACCTCCCCTCATAAACCTTCATGGTTTTGTACCCAATTTTTGTATTTGCTTGGAATATCTGTATCAAGTGAGTGTTCACCAGCTAACAGTACTCCTGGGGCTAATGAACACAAGGGCCTGTTTTCTGGAAATTGTTTTATGAAAAACCGGTCGCTACAACCTTGGTATAAGAGCCAAGCTGACCATTGGCTAATCCTATATTAGCTAGGTTGCTATCCCTAGCCCGGATATTTATATATCCACAACCCAGCCTACCCTACCCAATAGCCAACCACAGTGGCCCTTCGACACCTTTTGGAGTCAGAGCCCAGTCCATAAGTCGTGTGTCTATGACCAACATGGGAGTTGTCGCATCCCCTAGCGTGCGATGGAAGACTCCTTAGCCTATAAAGGAAAGCCTTTCCTCAACCCAGCAAGCCACAGCCTTGAGACCCCCACCCCAATAACCCCAGATCAACAAGATGCTTGGCCGCATTCTTTGCAACGAGACCACCACATTCAAACCTCCAGACTTCGTAGCCATCCTCGCCGATCTCAACCGCCAAGTTTTTTCGCATAGAAGAGCCCCCGGTGTATGTTGTATATGAGGAGCCTGCGAGTGATGCCATTTGTCGCTTTTGGGACACGGTGCACATTTATGGAGGGAGTTCCTCGCTGGAATGCCTTTACCATTTCACTGGTAGAGCAGCCGCCAGCGAAGCCCAAGCCCGTCAACTTGCAACCCAAGAAGCAATAGCCCAACTGCAACATTTGTCGCCATGGATGAATAGCCGACCATTCTGCTACTATCCTAGTCGTGAAGGCTATGGTAGTCTGACCTAAGTTGCCAGCAAATCCCTTGAGACAGACCCTGCCTTGGTACAGGTTGTGCGCTATTTGAGAGGGAAGGAGGCACTGATCGATCAGATCAGCTTTGACCTGGTTGTGAATCGCACATCAATTGCTCACCGGACCCCGATAAGCAGTTAAGTTGCCACCACCTCCGGCAATCAGTTGGTATCATTTGGAAGACCTGTTGGACCCCTGAGGTCTGCCCAAGCCTTTCTGTTAGCCAACCCGATCATGACTCCGGTAGATCTTCACCACAGTTTGGATGCTTTCTGCAATGAGGTTGTGCCCAGGGCGCGCCGTCCGAGACGTCGTCGCCACCGCAACCCTGCAACCCTGCTCCATGGCCTAGTCAACTCTGGAACTACGACAATCAGAGAAGCCTTATTGGTTACCAAGCACGTCCGCTCAGAGGCCAACGAAGGCGGAGCAAGTTCGTCAGAGTAGCTGCCAGGCCCTAGCAGCCTTGTCACCCCATAATGTTGTATTCCATATTTGTAATAAGCTTGTTTTAAATAAAATTGCAGGATGCTTGCACGCTGTTATTTTTTAGGGTAGATTTGCGTAACCAGCGTAGCCTAGTCACCATGGCCTTAGAATAAAAATTTTGTGCGTGACCACCAAGCCACCTAACCATCTACCCGAGTAATGTGTTACTTGGGAATTGATACCCGACACCCCGCCCCGATGATCATGACACACGAGTGTTATACTGTGTGTCCCTAAACTAGGCATTTTATTTGAGACCACACCCATGACCATCCCTAGCACTTCTCACCAAGTGCACTGCCCCGCAGCCACCTTTCCCATGATTTTCTATAAGAATTCATTTGGGATTCCTGGATGCAACCACACAATGGAAACTGCATTTTCTCACAGCCCAATGTAGAGCGGCCCGTGTGTAACCACCCTTGTCCTATATGTCATCACCAGGAGCGTTTGCCCCAGCAACTAGTGGATTAATTACACACCCTTTTTGTTGAGGAATCCCCATATTTTCTCCCCAATGTACCCTTGTTGCCATGCCACAGGAGAAACATTCTCCTAGCACCTCCGAGGAGGAGCAGAGTGTGTTCCTGTTGGAACTATGCCCTAGAGGCAATGATAAATAAGTTATTATTATAATCCATGTGTCAAGATAATCGTTTATTATCCATGCTATAATTGTATTGAATGAAGACTTAGATACATGTGTGGATACATAGACAAAACACTGTCCCTAGCAAGCCTATAGTTGGCTAGCCAGTTGATCAAGGATAGTCAGGGTCTTCTAACTATGTACAAGGTGTTGTTGCTTGATAACTGGATCACATCATTGGGAGAATCATGTGATGGACTAGACCCAAACTAATAGACGTAGCATGTTGATCGTGTCATTTTGTTGCTACTGCTTTCTGCGTGTCAAGTATTTATTCCTATGACCATGAGATCATATAACTCACTAACACCGGAGGAATACTTTGTGTGTATCAAACGTCACAACGTAACTGGGTGGCTATAAAGATGCTCTACAGGTATCTCCGAAGGTATCCGTTGAGTTAGTATGGATCAAGACTGGGATTTGTCACTCTGTGTGACGGAGAGGTATCTCGGGGCCCACTCAGTAATACAACATCACACACAAGCCTTGCAAGCAATGTGACTTAGTGTAAGTTGCGGGATCTTGTATTACGGAACGAGAAAAGAGACTTGCCGGTAAACGAGATTGAAATAGGTATGCGGATACTGACGATCGAATCTCGGGCAAGTAACATACCGAAGGACAAAGGGAATGACATACGGGATTATATGAATCCTTGGCACTGAGATTCAAACGATAAGATCTTCGTAGAATATGTAGGATCCAATATGGGCATCCAGGTCCCGCAATTGGATATTGACCGAGGAGTCCTCGGGTCATGTCTACATAGTTCTCGAACCCGCAGGGTCTGCACACTTAAGGTTCGACGTTGTTTTATGCGTATTTGAGTTATATGGTTTGTTACCGAATGTTGTTCGGAGTCCCGAATGAGATCACGGACGTCACGAGGGTTTCCCGAATGGTCCGCACACGAAGATTGATATATAGGATGACCTCATTTGATTACCGGAAGGTTTTCGGAATTACCGGGAATGACGAATGGGTTCCGGGTGTTCACCGGGCGGGAAGCCCACCCCGGGGAAGCCCATAGGCCTTAGGGGTGCCGCACCAGCCCTTAGTGGGCTGGTGGGCAAGCCCAGAGAGGCCCCTACGCAGGGAGATAGAAAATCAAAGGAGAAAGAAAAAAAGGGAAGTGAGAAGGAAGGGAAGGACTCCACCTTCCAATCCTAGTTGGACTAGGATTGGAGGAGGACTCCTCCTCCCCCCCATCGGCCGAACCCCTTGGGGCTCCTTGAGCCCCAAGGCAAGGCCCCTCCCCTCCCCCCTATATATACGGAGGTTTTAGGGCTGATTTGAGACAACTTTTCCACGGCAACCCGACCACATACCTCCACGGTTTTTCCTCTAGATCGCGTTTCTGCGGATCTCGGGCGGAGCCGTGCTGAGATTAGATCACCACCAACCTCCGGAGCGTCGTCACGCTGCCGGAGAACTCATCTACCTCTCCTCCTCTCTTGCTGGATCAAGAAGGCCGAGATCATCGTCGAGTTGTACGTGTGCTGAACACGGAGGTGTCGTCCGTTCGGCACTAGATCGGAGCGGATCGTGGGACGGATCGCGGGACGGTTCGTGGGACGGTTCGCGGGGCGGGTCGAGGGATGTGGGGACGTTCCACTACATCAATCGCGTTTATTAACGCCTCTGCTGTGCGATCTACAAGGGCACGTAGATCTGAAATCCCCCTCGTAGATGAACATCACCATGATAGGTTTTCGTGCGCGTAGGAAAAATTTGTTTCCCATGCGACGTTCCCCAACAGTGGCATCATGAGCTAGGTTCATGCATAGATGTCTTCTCGAGTAGAACACAAAAGTTTTTGTGGGCGGTGATGTGCGATTTGCTGCCCTCCTTAGTCTTTTCTTGATTCCGCGGTATTGTTGGATCGAAACGGCTCGGACCGACATTACTCGTACGCTTACGAGAGACTGGTTTCATCGCTATGAGTAACTCTGTTGCTCATAGATGATTGGCGAGTGTCAGTTTCTCCAACTTTAGTTGAATCGGATTTGACCGAGGAGGTCCTTGGATGAGGTTAAATAGCAATTCATATATCTTCGTTGTGGTGTTTGCGTAAGTAAGATGCGATCCTACTAGATACCCATGGTCACCACGTAAAACATGCAACAACAATTAGAGGACGTCTAACTTGTTTTTGCAGGGTATGCTTGTGATGTGATATGGCCAACGATGTGATGTGATATATTGGATGTATGAGATGATCATGTTGTAATAGTTAATATCGACTTGCACGTCGATGGTACGGCAACCGGCAGGAGCCATAGGGTTGTCTTTAAACTAACGTTTGTGCTTGCATATGCGTTTACTATATTGCTAGGATGTAGCTTTAGTAGTAATAGCAAGAGTAGCACGACAACCCCGATAGCGGCACGTTGATGGAGATCATGGTGTGGCGCCGGTGACAGAAGATCGAGCCGGTGCTTTGGTGATGGAGATCAAGAAGCACGTGATGATGGCCATATCATGTCACTTATGAATTGCTTGTGATGTTAATCCTTTTATGCACCTTATTTTGCTTAGAACGACGGTAGCATTATGCGGTGATCTCTCACTGAAATTTCAAGACGAAATTGTGTTCTCCCCGACTGTGCACCGTTGCTACAGTTCGCCGTTTCGAGACACCACGTGTTGACCGGGTGTGATAGACTCAACGTTCACATACAACGGGTGCAAAACAGTTGCACACGCGGAACACTCGAGTTAAGCTTGACGAGCCTAGCATGTGCAGACATGGCCTCGGAACACATGAGACCGAAAGGTCGATCATGAATCATATAGTTGATATGATTAGCATAGGGATGCTTACCACTGAAACTATCCTCAAACTCACATGATGATCGGACTTGAGCTAGTGGAATTGGATCATGAACCACTCAAATGACTAGAGAGATGTACTTTTTGAGTGGGAGTTTTGCAAGTAATTTGATTAAGTTAAACTCTAATTATCTTGAACATAGTCTAAGTCCACTTTGAATATATTTGTGTTGTAGATCATGGCTCACGCGACAGTCACCCTGAATTTTAATACGTTCCTAGAGAAAGCTAAGTTGAAAGATGATGGAAGCAACTTTGTAGACTGGGCTCGTAATCTAAAGTTGATCCTGCAAGCTGGGAAGAAGGATTATGTCCTTGATGCTGCGCTAGGAGATGAACCACCTGCTACGGCTGACCAATATGTTAAGAATGCTTGGTTAACACGTAAGGAGGACTACTCGGTAGTTCAATGTGCAGTCTTGTATGGCTTAGAACCGGGACTTCAACGTCGCTTTGAGAGTCATGGAGCATATGAGATGTTCCATAAATTGAAGTTTATCTTTCAGAAGAACGCCCGGATCGAGAGGTATGAGACCTCCGATAAATTCTATGCTTGCAAGATGGAGGAGAATTCGTCTCTCAGTGAACACGTGCTCGAAATGTCTGGGTACTCAAACTGTCTAGCTGAGCTAGGGATTGAACTCCCCAAGAGGCTATCACTGACAGAATTCTTCAATCACTGCCGCCAAGCTATAAGGTCTTTGTGTTGAACTACAACATGCAAGGGACGAACAAGTCACCCGGCGAGTTGTTCGCGATGCTGAAAGTCGCAGAGTCAGAACTCCATAAAGAACATCAAGTGTTGATGGTGAATAAGACCACTAGTTTCAAGAGAAACGTCAAAGGAAAGAAGGGTAATTCAAAGAAGAGCGGCAAACGTGTTGCCAATCCGACGAAGAAACCCAAAGCTGGACCTAAGCCTGAAATAGAGTGCTATTATTGCAAGGGTATGGGTCACTGGAAGCGCAACTGCCCCAAGTATCTGGCTGATAAGAAGGCGGCCAAAGAAAAATCAGGTATATTTGATATACATGTTATTAATGCGTACTTAACCAGCTCTCGTAGTAGTGCCTGGGTATTCGATATTGGTTCTGTTGCTCATATTTGCAACTCGAAACAGGAACTGCGGAATAGGTGAAGGCTGGCGAAAGATGAAGTGGCGATGCGTGTGGGAAATGGTTCCAAGGTTGATGCAATCGCCGTCGGCACAGTTTCACTTCAGTTACCATCGGGATTAGTTATGAACTTGAATAATTGTTATTTAGTGCCTGTGTTAAGCATGAACATTATATCTGGATCTTGTTTATTGCGAGACGGTTACTCGTTTAAGTCAGAGAATAATGGTTGTTCTATTTCTATGAGTAATATCTTTTATGGTCATGCACCCAATATGAGAGGATTGTTCATATTGAATCTTGATAGTGATAATACACATATACATAACATTGAGACCAAAAGAGTTAGAGTTAACAATGATAGCACCATGTTTTTGTGGCACTGCCGCTTAGGTCATATTGGTGTAAAGCGCATGAAGAAACTCCATACCGATGGACTTTTGGAGTCACTTGACTTTGATTCACTTGACACGTGCGAACCATGCCTCATGGGCAAGATGACTAAAACTCCGTTCTCCGGAACAATGGAGCGTGCAAGTGACTTGTTGGAAATCATACATACCGATGTGTGTGGTCCGATGAGCGTGGAAGCACGCGACAGATGTCGTAATTTTCTCACCTTCACTGACGATTTGAGTAGATATGGTTATGTCTACTTAATGAAGCACAAGTCTGAAACATTTGAAAAGTTCAAGCAATTTCAGAGTGAAGTTGAAAATCATCATAACAAGAAGATCAAATTCCTACGGTCTGATCGTGGGGGTGAATATCTGAGTTTCGAGTTTGGTGCTCACTTAAGACAATGTGGAATTGTTTCACAATTGACACCGCCTGGAACACCACAGCGTAATGGTGTGTACGAACGTCGTAACCGTACTTTATTAGAGATGGTGCGATCTATGATGTCTCTTACCGATTTGCCGTTATCGTTTGGGGTTATGCATTACAAACAGTTGCATTCACTTTAAATAGGGCACCATCAAAATCCGTTGAGACGACACCATACGAACTGTGGTATGGCAAAAGACCAAAGTTGTCGTTTCTTAAATTTTGGGGATGTGATGCTTATGTCAAAAAGCTTCAGCCTGAAAAGCTGGAACCCAAAGTGGAAAAGTGTATCTTCATAGGTTGCCCGAAAGAGACAGTTGGGTACACCTTCTATCTCAAATCCGAGGGCAAAGTGTTTGTTGCTAAGAACGGAGCTTTTCTCGAGAAGGAGTTTCTCTCGTGAGAATTGAGTGGGAGGAAGATAGAACTTGATGAGGTTGTCGAACCTCTCATCCCTCTGGATGGTGGCGCAGGGCAAGGGGAAACCCCTGTCGTTACGACGCCGGTTGAGGAGGAAGTTAATGATGATGATCATGAAACTCTGGATCAAGTTCCTGTCGAACCTCGCAGGTCGATGAGACCGCGTACTACTCCAGAGTGGTACGGTAATCCTGTCTTATCAATTATGTTGTTAGACAACAATGAGCCTGCAAATTATGAAGAAGCAATGGTGGGCCCGGATTCCAGCAAATGGCTGGAGGCCATGAAGTACGAGATAGGATCTATGTATGAAAACAAAGTATGGACTTTGGAAGTACTGCCTGAAGGTCGCAAGGCTATTCATAACAAATGGATCTTTAAGAAGAAGACGGACGCTGACGGTAATGTGACCGTTTATAAAGCTTGACTTGTGGCAAAGGGTTTTTCACAAGTTCAAGGAGTTGACTATGATGAGACGTTCTCACCCGTAGTGATGCTTAAGTCTGTCAGAATCATGTTAGCAATAGTTGCATTTTTCGATTATGAAATCTAGCAGATGGGTGTCAAAACGGCGTTCCTTAACGGTTTCCTTAAGGAAGAGTTGTATATGATGCAACCCGAAGGTTTTGTCGATCCTAAAAATGCTAACAATGTGTGCAAGCTCCAGCAATCCATTTATGGACTGGTGCAAGCATCTCGGAGTTGGAATAAACGCTTTGATGAGGTGATCAAAGCATTTGGGTTTATGCAAGTGGTTGGAGAATCTTGTATTTACAAGAAAGTGAGTGGGAGCTCTGTGGCGTTTCTAATATTATATGTGGATGACATATTGCTGATTGGATACAACGTGGAGTTTTTGGAGAGCATAAAGGATTACTTGAATAAAAGTTTCTCTATGAAGGACCTAGGAGAAGCTGCTTACATTCTAGGCATTAAGATCTATAGGGATAGATCGAAACGCCTGATAGGACTTTCACAAAGTACATATCTTGATAAAGTTTTGAAGAGGTTCAAAATGGAACAGTCCAAGAAGGGGTTCTTGCCAGTTTTACAAGGTACGAGATTGAGTAAGACTCAGTGCCCAGCAACTGATAAAGATAGAGAGCATATGAGCACCGTCCCCTATGCTTCATCCATAGGTTCTATCATGTATGCAATGTTGTGCACTAGACTGGACGTTAGCCTGGCCATAAGTATGACAGGCAGGTTCCAGAGTAATCCAGGAGTGGATCACTGGACGGCGGTCAAGAATATCCTGAAGTACCTGAAAAGGACTAAGGAGATGTTTCTCGTGTATGGAGGTGACGAAGAGCTCGCCGTAAAAGGTTACATCGATGAAAGCTTTGACACAGATCCGGACGACTCTAAGTAGCAGACCAGATGCGTATTTATCTTAATGGGGGGTGCGGTAAGCTGGTGCAGTTCCAAGCAAAGCGTCGTAGCTGATAATACATGTGAAGTGGAGTACATGGTTGCCTCGGAGGCGGCTAAGGAGGGTGTCTGGATGAAGCAGTTCATGACGGATCTTGGAGTGGTGCCAAGCACACTGAATCCAATAACCTTGTCCTGTGACAACACGTGTGACATTGCCTTAGCAAAGGAACCACGGTTTCACAAGAAGACCAGACACATCAAACGACGCTTCAACCTCATCCGCGACTACATCGAAGGGGAGGACGTAAATATATGCAAAGTGCACACGGATCTGAATGTAGCAGACCCGCTAACTAAACCTCTTCCACGGGCAAAGCATGATCAACACCAGAATTGTATGGGTGTTAGATTTATTACAATGTAATTCGCATGGTGTTGTGAGGGCTAGATTATTGACTCTAGTGCAAGTGGGAGACTGTTGGAATTATGCCCTAGAGGCAATGATAAATAAGTTATTATTATAATTCATGTGTCAAAATAATCGTTTATTATCCATGCTATAATTGTGAATGAAGACACAGATACATGTGTGGATACATAGACAAAACACTGTCCCTAGCAAGCCTCTAGTTGGCTAGCCAGTTGATCAAGGATAGTCAGGGTCTTCTAACTATGTACAAGGTGTTGTTGCTTGATAACTGTATCACATCATTGGGAGAATCATGTGATGGACTAGACCCAAACTAATAGACGTAGCATGTTGATCGTGTCATTTTGTTGCTACTGTTTTCTGCGTGTCAAGTATTTATTCCTATGACCATGAGATCATATAACTCACTAACACCGGAGGAATACTTTGTGTGTATCAAACGTCACAACGTAACTGGGTGGCTATAAAGATGCTCTACAGGTATCTCCGAAGGTGTCCGTTGAGTTAGTATGGATCAAGACTGGGATTTGTCACTCCGTGTGACGGAGAGGTATCTCGGGGCCCACTCGGTAATACAACATCACACACAAGCCTTGCAAGCAATGTGACTTAGTGTAAGTTGCGGGATCTTGTACTACGGAACGAGAAAAGAGACTTGCCAGTAAAAGAGATTGAAATAGGTATGCGGATACTAACAACCGAATCTCGGGCAAGTAACATACCGAAGGACAAAGGGAATGACATACGGGATTATATGAATCCTTGGCACTGAGGTTCAAACGATAAGATCTTCGTAGAATATGTAGGATCCAATATGGGCATCCAGGTCCCGCAATTGGATATTGACCGAGTAGTCCCTCGGGTCATGTCTACATAGTTCTCAAACCCACAGGGTCTGCACACTTAAGGTTTGACGTTGTTTTATGCGTATTTGAGTTATATGGTTGGTTACCGAATGTTGTTCGGAGTCCTGGATGAGATCACTGACGTCACAAGGGTTTCCGAAATGGTCCCGAGACGAAGATTGATATATAGGATGACCTCATTTGATTACCGGAAGGTTTTCGGAATTACCGGGAATGTACCGGCAATGACGAATGGGTTCCGGGTGTTCACCGGGGGGGTAGACCACCCCGGGGAAGCCCATAGGCCTTAGGGGTGCTGCACCAGCCCTTAGTGGGCTGGTGGGCAAGCCCAGAGAGGCCCCTGCGCAGGGAGATAGAAAATCAAAGGAGAAAGAAAAAAAGGGGAAGTGGGAAGGAAGGGAAGGACTCCACCTTCCAATCCTAGTTGGACTAGGATTGGAGGAGGACTCCTCCTCCCCCCATCGGCCGAACCCCTTGGGGCTCCTTGAGCCCCAAGGTAAGGCCCCTCCCCTCCCCCCTATATATACGGAGGTTTTAGGGCTGATTTGAGACAACTTTTCCACGGCAGCCCGACCACATACCTCCACGGTTTTTCCTCTAGATCGCGTTTCTGCGGAGCTCGGGCGGAGCCCTGCTGAGATTAGATCACCACCAACCTCCGGAGCGTCGTACTCTGCCGGAGAACTCATCTACCTCTCCGTCTCTCTTGCTGGATCAAGAAGGCCGAGATCATCGTCGAGCTATACGTGTGATGAACGCGGAGGTGTCGTCCGTTCGGCACTAGATCGGAGCGGATCGTGGGACGGTTCGCGGGGCGGATCGAGGGACGTGAGGACGTTACACTACATCAACCGCGTTTATTAACGCTTCTGCTGTGCGATCTACAAGGGTACGTAGATCTGAAATCCCCCTCATAGATGAACATCACCATGATAGGTTTTCATGCGCGTAGGAAAAATTTTGTTTCCCATGCGACGTTCCCCAACAGTTCCCATGGCCAGGAATATATTTCCTGAGAACCCCATCGCTTGTGCCATATTGGCCACCCATCGGAGTGTACTTTAGTTCAACGTTATGTCTTCTTGATGCTATATGAGTGACTGTGTGCTATATAATTGTCTTGATTGCCCATGCATATGAGTGACCTTGCCCCGTGTTTTTGCAAGTATACGCTTTTCTTTCCCTAAGCAAATCTCGAGGACGAGATTTATTTTTTAAGGGGGGTAGTGTTGTCACACCCCAAAAATGTAACCACATTTTTATAAATTAAAATATTGCTTAGAATAAAATTGTTGAAAACTAAATTGTTTCATTACTCATTTTAAAGCCTTTTCCCCAAAAAAATCCTTTCTAGTAGCACTTTTGAAGATCATTAGGTGTTTGAGTATTTCTTGCAACCATTTTATTTCATTTTATTAATTTAAGGAGGATAATCGTTTTAATAAAACTTGCCAATTTAAATTCCTTTAAAGGGCTTTTTCATTCTTTTGAGAACCTCTCTTACACTACAACCCTGTCATAAAATTACTTAAAAATTCCACAAAAATTTGTAGATGTCATGTGATGTCCATGGATCACTTTCATGCAAAAACCCCACCATGTGTGTTTGGTAAAATTTGAGTATAACAACACCTTTTGCATTCTGGTCCAGTTTGATGTTTTGAACTACAAACCTATTTGAAATTTCACCAATGCCCACGTCATTTTTACTGCTTGTAGTAGAGCATACCAAACCCTCAAGTCCAGGAGTTTAGCCCCATTGGACTATTCGAAATGCATGAAATAGCAGCATGCATTTTCTATCTAGAATTGGTTTTCTCCAAAAAATTGCATTAGCTAGTTTTCTTGTTTCCAAAACTAACCTTGCAATCATCTTGTACATCTAAAGAGACCTCATTGTGGTAAGTTTGGTGGACATCAAGGTTCCCTAGGTGGCCTTGACATTATGTCAAACACCTGGTGGGCATGGCCAGTATTGGCATGGTTTAATATTTGCACAATGAATAGCCCCCTTGCCCAACCAGCATGTCTAGCAGGTTTGCACTGATCCTTAGCCTAACCCTGGTAAGATTGAGGAGCATTGGAGATGTTTAGCTATGCCAGGCATTTTGCCGAGCATCTGTCGTGCGTGCCCAGAGCGCGAGAACTGCAGTCAACGTGCAACCGAGCCGCTGCATCGGCCATAAGCCCCGTGACCGCCCATGTGCTCGCCCGCAGAGCAGCTTCGCGCCACGCCAAGCTCCGACGGGAAGTCGCCGCCCCTGTGCTGCACAGAAAAGCAGACATGGCAGCCCTGGCGGCTTGCAGTCGGTCGCACCTCGCCCCTGCAGTGGCCCGTAACGCCCAAGATGCCCCCGTGCGCCAGCTCATCCCCTAGAATAGCTCTGAACCGTGCCAGGTAAGCTTTGTTCCCGTGCCGCGCCTGAGCGCAAGCCGCCATCGCCGTCCACTATGGTCTATGTTGTGCAGGCCACATGGCGCTTCCCCCATGACCTCCTGCCACCGTGCTGACACCCCCAGTGTTTCCCCCTTGCTGGCAACCCCGCCTGCTAGCTGTGGATCACTGTTGTCTCCAGGAGTTGTCGCCGGCGAGCTTATCCTCGGGCAGCCGCGGAACCGCCTTTGCCGGGCTATAAAATGAGTCCCCCGAGCCCCGTGAGCAACCCAAAACCATCCCTGGAACCGCAACAACCTTTCCCTCACTCTAATTTGGCCAGAGCCAGCCGTGCTGCTCCCCTCCGGCCGCATCACCGCTGTCGTGCTTAGCCCCGGTAGGTTCCCCCGCGGCCCTAGAACCAATTCCCGTGCCTATTTTCCTTGGTGACGAGCCATGGGAAGAGCCATATTCACCGGAGTTCTATGCCCGCTATGGCCGGAGGCGTGCTCACCCCCGAGTCCTCCGACGATCCGCTTGCACTCCATAGGATGAGGCACTTCCCCCTGAGCACGCCGGTGCTGAGCACCGAGGATTATGCCCCTAGCGCCCAATTCTTCCTCTATTTTTAGTGATACTTATTTTGTATTAAAAACGTAGGTCAGCCTGCTTCTGCTGGGATAGAAGGTGATGCCCTCAGCGGCGGAGCCAGGATTTGAACATGAGGAGCGCCAAACCTATTGTTGACGTAAAAGATGAAATATCATGTTATATTAAGTCCCATGATAGCATGGATGATAAGGTAACATTTATGGTTCAAACTAAAAGAATGATACTTCTCAGCAAAATGATGGATCTTCAAGTTAAAGAAAATAGTTTGAATAAATATTTACCCCATTAATTGTTTCCCGTCATATTTTATAAGAAAATATACTCCCATCGTTCCAAAGTAACTCCAGGTTTAGGTTTATCCTAAGTTAATCAAACTTCTTCAAGTTTGTAGAAAATATATACCAATATCTAAAACACCAGATTATATTTTTAGAATCTTTAGAAAATTTTCACGATATGCATATTTAATTTTGTAGATCTTAGCACATACAGTAGCATTTTTTGTAAATATGTTCAAATTTAACTTACGACAAAGGTAGAACTATAATTATTTTAGAACGATGGGAATAATAATAAAAGTAAGTAATAGTTATAAGCTAGTAGTGTGTAGTGTATCTGAGTCTGTGCATGTGTCCTACTCACCCTGCATCTATCCATATCTAATCTGCCTGTGTCTAGCCGTCCCGGTGCGTCGACCGACGAAGTGTAAATAGATGAACGGTGTTGTTGTTGTGGCAAGTAGCGGCCAACAACAATGACAACTCCCTAGCCCCTGGCAGGACACGCTTGATGGCAAAGCGTGCCTCCACTCCCTCCATAATGCATAAAAATAATGCTTTACACATGCAAAAACGACGACCAAAAAATGTATCATCCGGGAAAGTTTGGTCTGGATCAAAGTAATCTTTCTGAAGTAGCTTTGCTCCGGATAGCCAATCTTGATTGATGACTCTTCTCCCTTTTATCAAGCCCTTGAAATTGAGAATGTGCTCCACTTCCCGGTCCATTTCCTCTTGCATGCTCATGAGCATCATCATGTCCACTTCTTCGTTCGAATTCGATGAACCGAAGAACTCATCTTGAATCAGTTGATCAAGCTCCGTCGGTCCATACTCCTCGCCGTACAAAGCATTGGAATCCATCGTTTCCCCTAAATATTTGACCAACAAATCCGGTCAGACATTTTGTCGAACACATCCGGCGCACAACCAGAGAGTTGCCGGACGTATTGTGGTGTCTTCTGGGCCGACGACGACGTCTTGCGCGGAGAGGTCGGGAGAGATGATCCCTCTGACCGAGCGGCCAACATGGCAGAGACTACTAGGTGACGGAGCTGTGAGACGGACGACGCGTGAAGGAAGAAGAGATGAAAACATGAAATGAATCTGGCAGTTCTATGGGGTGGATTTGGTGCAATTTGTGGTAGGGTCGAAATGTCGGGTCCGACCTGACGGGCATGCCGGGGCGCGCCCGTGCTCCCCCATGTCCGCTCCATATTTGGGCTGGATGTGAGGGGTGCCGGTCAGCCTAGGCGTTTGAGGCCCGTTTGAGGGGTCTGTGTGGGTCGCTTTTTCGTGACCATTCAGTGACCAGTCAGCCTGCCCGGACGTTTGAGGAGGGTTTTAGAGATCCGTCTGTAGATGCTCTTAAGAATTAAGTGAACTGTCATCGATGTAGAGAAGCCCATACCCCAATAACCCATGTACGGTTGGGGCCGAGTATTAGTGTTTTACCACAGGCCAGTGTCTAATCCATCAGATCCATCGACTAATATATAAACCAACATATGTGTGTGTGCTGCACTTCTGTCTGGGCAATCGCCGCCGTCGCCATTACGATGACTACTTCAATTTCACAAAAGAACTTCAAATTAAATTGATGTAAACAGTTCTTATGTTCGGTACCAACATTTGTTTTATGTGCGACATTTAGTATCGGATGATCGACGTGCATGGCTTTGCATGGATTTGAGAGTCCGTATATGAGGTATGTGGATGCACAGAGTGAAATATGATGGGCATCAGTATGCGTCCGCGGGTGTGCTCGGGCGCGTCCACGGACGTATAGGGAGGCAGATTTGCCGAGTCCAGCTGTAGATGCTCTAACATATGGGCTAATTACGCAATTAGTTGCAGCCATTAGACATATACAGTACATACTACCTATGAATCATTGAGGGGGCGGGAGATTGGCAGGGGTATGACCCCTGCTCGCCCCTCCGTGTCTCCGCCCGTGGATGTGTTGGTTCCAATTCTCAATTATTGTCTACATATGTGTTATGTGTCTAATTTAGAAATTCAAATGATTGCAAGTGTCAAAATCAGGGCTCCAAGGATCCAAAGAGGTTCGAACTCTGAGGTGCACTGATTCCCCCGCCCTACTCTACCTCGCAACCTCATTCGGGTCACCTTGCGGTGTAAAATCCTACTCCTGCTTGTGTGGATTGATCGAGGGTGAGACAGAGTACAAAGATGGGTTCTCGCTCGCTTCGAGTCGATCCCCCTCTACGGCAGCAGTTTGCCCTCTATTATACTGGCCCCGGTCATCTTCCCCCGAAAACACAAGATGGGAATGGTTGCCACAACTGCAAATTCGAAGGAGGACATGACTGCAGCTTATCCTGACAAAAGTAGTCTTCGCGTGCAAAAGCCTCCTGTCGTGACGTGCTGGTGGGATCGGGGATGACCTCCATCCTGGCGAACCCCCAGGTTTGTTCCTCTTGCACCAAACGTGAAACCTTTGAAGATTGCTTTGGGAATCGACGAACTGGCCCTGATTCCTTAGCACAAAAGAGGAAAGCCTCCTCATTCGTGTTTGGTGGCATGGTTCCTAGCTCCGCTCGGCATGGCGTGCGTCACCCACGTGAATATGCAGGATTGCGCGACGCCGTCGGGCTACCCTTGATTATTCCGCCCCACGAGGTCCTCGGGGGCAGCCTTGAAAGGAGACCTCACGAGGGGGACTTCGCATGGTTCGTGAAGATGCTTGTTGACATGCGCCTCGCGAGGCAGCCCGTGAAGTCCAATGGTGGACCGTGTTAGACCCATGGCATGTGTCGCGTCTTGGGCCGTAGACAGACGGGCCTAGCCAACCCCAGTCCCACGGGCCCGACATCAGGTTCTCTAACCGATAGCAGGTTCTCTAAAAGGATGAATTCCAGCTACATCGTGCTTGGTTTGTTTCGTTATTCCAATTGAATCTGTTGGTATCCGTGTTCTTCAATTAGTTCTTCTCTGTTCTTCCCCCAATTCACCTCCATCAAGTATATAATTTATTTATTGATGTTTTTCCACTCCAACTAAAGACATGTGCTTTGAGTTGACCAATTTGACCTTTCTGCTGGGTTGGGTTCTCCCTTGCATCTCCAATGGCTAAAGGTCAGGTTAGTATCCATCATAGTTCATACAGAGATGGCATCTCGTTTACAGGTTCTGTTTCGATGCACAGGTATTCTCCATTCATGGTCCACATTACAACGGACGAAGTTTCACGACCTTTTTACGGAGGCTTCTGTGCGACTGAAGAATGTGGCGAGGGATATTTTTATCCCAAATGGATGGCAGCGTGATCTCCGGATAGGTCATCCATAAGCGACGACGATTTACATTTACATGATTGTATTACGTCTGTTGTTGTTTTATTTTTCGTATTTTTTGATTATGGATGCGTACATCTTAGTCATGCAGAGGCCGGTGTAATGGTTAAAACTTTTTAAGTACTAAAAGCCCTTTATGAAAAAAAAATTTGGAGTCACTCCTTCTGTTTATCATGTTATTAGACAATAAACTGAGATATGCTTGCACAGACTCTAACTGATGGTATTCATCTATATGACATGCATCAGCAATGCGTATTGAATTTGAAGAAATTTTGAGTACATGTACAGGTGAGTTTATGAAAGTCACTGTCAAGAGGCATATATGATGTAGCAACGTCAAAGCAAGTTAATTACCCATCCTGACCATGAACCAATATTCTCTCAAATGCTTGATAATTAGGTTGAACGGCAGCATACTTGAAAAACAAACACTGACTTAGTCGGAGATCTTTATTTGACCATGTATTTGTTGTGACAATAGGGGTTCCATTCCCTCTAAACTTCTGTGGTGCATCAAGTGTATACATGTAGCACTTAGCATTTTGCGGTGATTGTGAAGCTTATGGAAAATACACATCTTGATACTATATGTAAGCGCTTTGTGCTCTTCACATGGGTAAAGTTTCCCCTCGGGCAACTTCGTGGGATAAGATTAGGGTATTGTGCCATACTGTTTCAAGTGAATTGAAGTAGATAAGATAAGTTATCTCGGGGACGTAAAGACCAGAAAAGCCACATATGTTCTTAAATCAAGTAAAGTACTCCCCGTCCTAAAATAAGTGTCTTAAGCTTAATACAATTTTGTACTAGAGCTAGTATAAAGTTGAGACAATCCTTGAGTAGGAATTATGCATCTCCAACAACTATTTTTGTCAGCATGCCCTAGACGTAAATCAGTTTTCTGAAGCCACCCCTCAAAAATAAGTTGCCTGAAGCCATGTACAGTACAACAATGTGGTGTTTTTCAACCATTTTTGCAAAACAGTACGGAGTTATCCTTACTGCAGTACCTCATGGTCTAAGACATGATCTACTGCCAGCACTCTCGCTGGGATGTACTGCACAACATACTTCAACATGATGCTCCGGTCGATTTCCCTATATTTCATGTCAATTTATGTATGATCATTCTTGCACCAAACAATTAAATTGTCCTGATATCCACTCATTCCAAAAATTGTACATACATGTGATGTGATTGATGCTGGTTGTGGTCGATTGAGATCTTGAAGCCTGGTACTGGGATTTTTTTAGATCGGCAGCTCGCCGCTGTCCCCTTCGCGCCCACGACTCCCTGTACTGTGCTACTAGGAAGCTGGTTGTGCCCAGCCGTCTGGAACTCCTCATGTTCACTATGTCATTTTTCTTTTGTCTCACTCAGTCATGTAAGTAAAACTTAGTTTCGATGTCTCAAGGTACATCCAAGTTCACATTTTATTTTAGGAAACCATGTGCATCAGAGGGCATAACTCCCCATGATGCATGGAAATGAAAATAGAGCGCCCAAAAAACTGTACCATGAACACATTCCTAACCACTTATGCGGATTAATTGTCTATTTCTAACTGCATTGAAGTGTTGTCCTCTTCTCAGGCAATATAAATTTTGATTATGTGCTACTTGTTCAGTGTGACTTCATGTTCATTCTTCTCCATGGCTTTTTTTTAGCTTATAGCTTGGTTAAAATTCCTGCCATGTTATTTTATCACAACATTCCCATATCTAATAATATTCAAATGGTCCTAATATATTTGCAATAATTTCCTGGACTACCTTGGTAAAGTATCAGTTTATTGCTTTTAAAAGACACCTCCTGGATATGTGCATGTGGATTTTTATACTCTCTATGATTAATATTGCAACCACAACTATTATCACCTAGCACTCCGATCAATCATACCTAGTATGCAATGTGGGCTTTAATGTTCATTTCTAAGCCCATCAGACCTAGGAAAGAAGTCCTTCCCTACAATTCTTTACCACTTCATTTTTTCATGTATCTAAATATTTGAAAATCATATCCCTTTATCGTAAAAATAAACGGGCACAGCAACACGCGCTATCAATGATCTAGTTTGTATTCAAGCCTCCACCTTTAGCTCTGTCATGTATAGCTCTTGTAACAGGGAGGTGAATTGTTAGCTAGAGAAGCTGATGCTGATCCTGCTCTTGATGACAATGTAACCACTATTTAGGGAGCAATAAAGCAGCCATCATGACATTCCTTAAAAAGATGGTAATCTTACAATTTTGGTTTACTAAATAGACCCTGGTAGCCCACAAATGATTCCAACACACCCTCCGTTTGATCACTAACAAAACCATTACAAGATACCATTTTTCCCTTTAACTTACATAGCAGAAAGAGATTGTGATCTGTAACAGAGGTACCACCATACAACCGCTATATGTTTACTAGAATCACTCGAAGAATCCTATACCTCTGAAATTGGATATACCACAACGGAAGTTATCTACATGTGTGGAAACTTCGTAACATATATTAGGTATACAAATATACAACAGTCTAGAAATGTAAATTCATAATGTCCACTTCATATGCCACTGTGCACTACGCGCAACCTACAAGCTGACAAGTTAAAGCATGCTTCCCTATGGATAAACCAGGAGGGGTAAGAAGTATACTCACTCATTACACTGGTGCCGCCTGATTAACTAGTCAGTGATGGGGATGGCATTTCCCAGTGAAGCATTTGCTCGACAATCACATGGAGCAAGGCTTGCGAGTTTGTCCATTGCAAGCTTCATGATTTTGGTATTCCCATTTTGTTTGGCAGCAGAACAAAGTAAACTCCAGGCTGAAGCACTAGATTCCGAAGGGACCACGCTATCAATGAAATGCTCTGCTTCCTTGAACATACCAGCATGACCCAACACCTCAATCATATGGGAGTAATGACCATCTGAAGGTTCTATTTTGTAAACCTCCGTCATGGACACAAAGAACTGGAAGGCTTCACTTACAAGGCCGATTTCTGCACAGGCCTTCAGCACAGATAAGAATGCAATCGAAGTTGGTATTTTCTTTCTTCTTAACATCTGGGCAAGGAAGTCAATGGCTGTTTCTGGACAGCCATTTTCTAGATGAGCTATGATTATTGAGGTCCAAGTAGACGCACTCTTGTCAGACATATATCTGAAGGCATCCAATGCATGTTTGAGACTGCCGCAATTAGAGTACATGTCAATAAGATGATTGCTGATGCATGGTTCAGACGCAAGGCCACGCTTTGTAAGGTAGGCATGTGCTTGAAGCCCTTCACAAAGGAGTTCCAATTTTCCACAAGAATTCAAGATGTGTAATGCAGTTGGGTAATCAAGAACCCCACCAGAACGTTGGATAACAAACAAAAGGTTAAGTACTCCAATGTGATCATCACCTTGAGCAAAATCTTTAACCAGCGCTTCCCAAGAAATCTCACGGTTTGAGAGTGATAAGCACAGGTTAAGGGCCTGCTTGAACTGTCGTTCTCTTAAGTAAAAGCTTATAAGACTTTTCACAACAGAAGCATTGGTTCCATAACCAGTTCTGATGGAGTTGCCATGGATCTCCATGCCACCTACGACATCCCCAAGAGCCATGCATGCTGCAAGTACAGAGGTATAAGTGAACTCATTAGGTTGCACATGCTCCAACTGCATCCTTCTAAACAAATGCACTGCCCTTTCAAATTGACCATTCAAGCAGTTGCCTGAGATTACTGCAGACCATGCGGCTGTACCTGGATCCTTGGTTCTTGAAAAGAGAATATGTGATTCATCCACAGAACCGCATTTAGCATACATGTCGACCAGTGAACTAGTGACAAAGGGATCTGAATTCATGTTGAACTTCAGAACGTTGGTGTGTAACATCCTTCCCGTTGCTAAATCTTGATCAAAAGCACACAGCCTCAAACTAGTGGCCACAATGAACTGATCCAGCTTTCCCTGGACCAACAAATAGTATCTTAGCATTCTCAAAGGTAGCACACACTGTCCCTTATGAAGAGTAGCCCAATTGACATACATATCCATGAGAGCACTCATAACATGCTTATCTGAGTCTAGACCTGCTCTAATGAGGTATCCATGTATTTCCCTTCCATAATCAAAAGCTCCTCCTCTGGTGACAACATGCAAAATGCTGCCCAATGTAAACTCATCGCATTCCGAGCATTCAAACATCATAGCACGGAAGTGAGACAAAGCCTGCTCATCACACATGTTATCTGCATAGCACTGGATGATGCTATTGGAAGAAACCAAATTCTTGTCATGCATACCATGAAACACCTTCTGCATCAGCTGTAGTTCCCTGGACCTCCCATAGAACTCGATCAAGCAGTTCTCCAAGAACCCGCTTTTAGAGAATCCTGACTTGATGATGCAGCAATGCAGCTGGTGTCCCAAAGTTCGATTGGCCAAACTAGAAGCTGCCCTGAGTGCAACTGACAAGGTGAACGCATCACATCCAATACTGGCATGGAATATTTCCACGAACAACATTAGCGCCTCGGTATGGCAGCCATTCTCGGTGTAGCCACTGAGCATGGAGGTCCAAGAAACCAAATCAGGTGCGCCAATGCCATCGAACACCTTTTCAGCGCATCCCAGCGACTGGCAGCTCGCGTACATGGTGAGGAGGCCGTTTGCCACAAAGAGGTCAGAATCTACGTAGCCCATCTTTGCAGCGGCGCAGTGGACCTGCCTTCCAAATCTGAGGTTCCCGACTGCCGCGCAGGCGCGCAGCACGACTGAGAAGACGAACCCGTCCGGCCTCAGTGACCGCTCCATCATGCGCAGGAGCAGAACCAGCGCCTCGGAGGCGGGACCGTGGGTGGCGTACCCGGACATTATAGCAGTCCAAACAACGAGGGACCTGTCCCGCGGCGGCATTGCCTCGAACACCTGCCGCGCGGGCTGCATTCGTCCGGCGCGCGTATGGGCGCGAAGCAACGAGTGCTGCGCTGTGGCGGAAGGGGCGGTGGAGGCATCCGGTATGTTTTCCACGGATTTGTATGGGCTGACTTTGGTGACGCCTCTGCCGATACTAGAAGAGCGGGGGAGCAAGGGAGAAGGGAGCGCCATTGGTGGCAGGTCCGTGAGCGGGGAGGATTCCAATACAGTGGCCAGGAAGAAGAAGAGGATAAGGTGGGCTCGCTGGAATCGAAAGGGAGTAGGTTCCCGGGAACTTTGGAACGTAAAAAAAAAAATTAGCAATTTAATAAAATGTTAAAAAGTTTAAAAATATTTTTGAAATAAACTTGAATTTTCATTGTACTTGTGAGAAAAATTTCATAAAAATAAAATTACACCTTGACTTTTTTTAAAAGACAAATTTTCGATTAAAATAGTATGAATACTCACCTATAATAGCAAATAAATTTTGTTTCTTTTCAGGTGTAAATGTTAATTTTTTTCTGAAAATTTATATACTAGTGCAAAACAAAGTCAAGTTTAATCTAAAAATACTTTGAAACTATTTTGACTTTTTAATTAACAACAACAAAACATTTAGTCCCAAACAAGTGGGATAGGTTAGAGGTGAAATTCATAGGATCTCGCGACCAACACATGGTTCTCGCACATGGGTAGCACGCTTCCACGCACCCCTGTCCATGACTAGTTCTTTGGTGATGCTCCAATCCTTCACATCTCTCTTTACACACTCTTTCCATGTCAAGTTTGGTCTACCCCGACCTCTTTTAACATTATCAGCATGCTTTAGCCGTCCAGTATGAACTCGGGCTTCTCGAGGCTGCGCTGAATATGCCCAAACCATCTCAAACGATGTTGGACAAGCTTCTCTTCAATAGACGCTACCCTAACTCTATCGTGTATATCATCATTCCGGATTCAATCCTTCCTTGTGTGGCCACACATCCATCTCAACATGCGCATCTCCGCTATAGCTAATTGTTGCACATGTCGCCTTTTAGTCGACCAACACTCAACGTCATACAACATTGCGGATCGAACCGTTGTCTGATAGAAATTGCCTTTTAACTTTTGTGACACTCTCTTGTCACAAAGAATGCGAGAAGCTTGGCGACACTTCATCCATCCGACTTTAATTCGATGGTTCACATCTTCATCGATATCCCCATCAGTCTGCATCATTGACCCCAAAAATCAAAAGGTGTACTTCTGAGGCACCACCTGCCGATCAATGCTAACATCTTCATCCACCTCGTGCCAGGTAGTACTCAAAGCGCATCTCATGTACTCGGTGTCCTACTAAGTCTAAAACCTTTCAATTCCAAGGTTTGTCGCCATAACTCCAACTTCCTATTGACCCCCGTCCAACTATCATCGACTAGCACCATATTGTCCGTAAAGAGCATACACCATGGGATATCTCCTTGTATATCCCTTGTAACCTCATCCATCACCAAGGCAAAAAAGATAAGGGCTCAAAGCTAACCTCTGATGAGACATATCCTAATCGGGAAGTCATCAGTGTCACCGTCACTTATTTGAACACTTGTCACAACATTATCGTACATGTCCTTGATGAGGGTATTACACTTTGTTGAGAATTTGTGTTTATCCAAGGCCCACCACATAATATTTTGCGGTATATTATCATAGGCCTTCTCTAAGTCAATGAACATCATATGCAGGTCCTTATTTTGCTCCCTATATCTCTCCATAAGTTGTCATACCAAGAAAATGGCTTCCATGGTCGACCTCCCACGCATGAAACCAAACTGATTTTGGTCACGCTTGTCATTCTTCTTAAGCGGTGCTCAATGACTCTCTCACATAGCTTCATTGCATGGTTCATCAGTTTTATTCCAAGGTAATTAGTACAAATCTAAACACCCCCCCTTGTATTTGAAAATTGGTACTAATATACATTGTTTCCATTCTTCTGGCATCTTGTTTGCCCGAAATATGAGGTTGAAAAGTTTGGTTAGCCATAATATCGTTATGTCCCCGAGGCCTTTCCACACCTCAATGGGCATACAATCAGGCACATCGCCCTGCCTCATTTCATCCTCTTTAAACCCTCCTTGATCTCTGACCCCTGGATTCACTGCACATAAAACGCCTCCTAGTATAATCAAAGGAGTCGTCCTTGTTGGACAACGTCGCATGGGAAACAAAAAATTTCTACGCACACGCAATACCTATCCATGGTGATGATCATCTACGAGAGGGGAGAGTGAATCTACATACCCTTGTAGATCGCTAAGCGGAAGCGTATATAACGCGGTTGATGTAGTCGAACATCTTCGCGATCCAAATCGCAGTCCGTCCCGCGATCCCATCACGATCCGTCCCGCGATCCCATCACAATCCGTCCCGATCTAGTGCCGAACGGACGACACCTCTGTGTTCAGCACACGTACGGCTCGATGACGTCCTCACCTTCTTGATACAACAAGAGGGGCGAAGTAGTAGATGAGTTCCGACAGCACGACGGTGTGGTGTCGGTGGTGGTGAAACTATTTCCGCAAGGCTTCGCCAAGCACAACGAAAACTACGAAGGAGGATGAACTAGAGGGGCGGGGTTGCTGACACACGGCTTGGGGCAATCTTGATGTGTCCTAGGTGCTAGCCATGCCCCTCTATCTATATACTGAGCCCTGGGGTTGTTTCTTGGAGAAAAAACCTCCTCAAAGTCGGTTTGACACGAAAGGCAAGAGTCCTCCTCGGACTCGAGGACCAAACGCAAGGGTCCTCGACGCCTGACCCCAAACGCCAGGGTCCATGGCGTCTGGCCTGTGGCCTTCGCAAAACCCCTTTTGCACCTTCCTAAAGCCTCATGGGCTTTCCCTTTGGCCTAAATAAAGGTGTTCTCGTACCCGAACATTTCGGGAAACATCTGAAACCCCTTTCGGTGAATTCTGAAACATTCCAGAGATCAAACACTATTATCCCATATATCAATCTTTACCTTTGGACTATTCGGAGTACCTCGTCATGTTCGTGATCTCATCCGGAACTCCGAACAACCTTCGGTCACCGACATAACACCTCAACTATACTTATATCGTCACCGAACCTTAAGTGTGCAGATCCTGCGGGTTCGAGAACTATGTAGACATGACCGAGACACTCTTTGGTCAATAACCAATAGCGGGACCTGGATGTACATATTGGTTCCTACATTTTCTACGAAGATCTTTATCGGTTGAACCTCTATGTCAAGCATTCGGTTAATCATGTATGTTGTTCCCTTTGTCCTTTGGTATGTTACTTGCCCGAGATTCGATCGTTGGTATTTTCATACCTAGTTCAATCTCGTTGCCGGCAAGTCACTTTACTCGTTCCGTAATACAATATCCCGTGACTAAATCCTTAGTCACATTGCTTGCAAGGCTTATTGTGATGTTGTATTACCGAGTGGGCCCCGAGATACCTCTCCGTCATGCGGAGTGACAAATCCCAGTCTTGATTCACGCCAACCCAATAGACACCTTCGGAGACCTGTAGAGCACCTTTATAGTCACCCAGTAACATTGCGATGTTTGATACACACAAGGTATTCCTCCGATGTCCATGAGTTGCATGATCTCATGGTCATAGGAACAAATACATTGACATGCACAAAACAGTAGCAATAAACTAACACGATCATATGCTACGTTTATAGTTTGGGTCTCGTCCATCACATCATTCTCCTAATGATGTGATCCCGTTATCAAGTGACAACATTGCCTATGGCTAGGAAACCTTGACCATCTTTGATCAACGATCTAGTCAACTAGAGGCTCACTAGGGTCAATGTGTTGTCTATGTATCCACGCATGTATTTGAGTTTCCAATTAATAAAATTCTAGCATGGATAATAAACGATTATCATGAACAAGGAAATATAATAATAAACAATTTATTATTGCCTCTAGGGCATATTTCCAAAAGTCTCCCACTTGCACTAGAGTCAATAATCTAGTTCACATCACTTTGTGATTGTAATGAATCTAACACCCATACAGTTCTGGGGTTTGATCACGTCTTGCTTGTGAGAGAGGTTTTTAGTCAACGGATCTGAACCTTTCAGATCCATGTGTGCTTTACAAATCTCTATGTCATCCTATAGATGATGCTACTACGCGCCATTTGGAACTATTTCAAATGGCTGCTCCACTATACGAATCCGGTTTACTACTCAGAGTTATTCGGATTAGTGTCAAAGTTTGCGTCGACGTAACCCTTTACGATGAACTCTTTAATCACCTCCATAATCGAGAAAAATTCCTTAGTCCACTAGTTACTAAGGATAACTTTGACCGTTGTTCAGTAATCCATTCATGGAGCACTTTCGTACCCCTTGACAAATTCATGGCAAGGCACTCATCAGGTGCGGTACACAACATAGCATACTATAGAGCCTATGGCTAATGCATAGGGGACGACCTTCGTCCTTTCTCTTTCTTCTGCCGTGGTCGGGCTATGAATCTTACTAAAATTCACACCTTACAAACAGCCAAGAACTCCTTCTTTGCCGTTCTATTTTGAACTCCTTCAAAAACTTGTCAAGGCATGCATTTTGTTGAAAGTTCTACTAAGCGCTTTGATCTATCTCCATAGATATTGATGCTCAATTTTCAAGTAGCTTAATCTAGGCTTTCCTTTGAAAAAGTCCTTTCAAACAACCCTTTATGCTTTCCAGAAATTCTACATTACTTCCGATCAACAATATGTCAACCACATATACTTATCAGAAATTCTATAGTGCTCCCTCTCACTTCTTTCGAAATACAAGTTTCTCACAAACTTTTTATAAACCCAAAAGCGTTGATCATCACATCAAAGCGCATATCCAACTTCGAGATGCTTACTCCAGTCTTTAGAAGGATCTCTAGAGCTTGCGTACTTGTTAGCATCCTTAGGATCGACAAAACCTTCTGGTTATATCACATACAACCTTTCCTCAAGGAAACTGTCAAGGAAACGATGTTTTGACATCCTATGTGCAATATTTCATAAATAATGCAGCAACTGCTAACATAATTCCAACAGACTTTTAGCATCGCTACGAGTGAGAAAGTCTCATCATAGTCAACTCTTTGAACTTGTCGGAAACATCTTTGCGACAAGTCGAGCTTTCTTAATGGTGACTTTTCACCATCATCGTCTGTCTTCCTTTTAAAGATCCAGCTGTACTTAATAGTCTTACGACCATCAAGTAGTTCTTACAAAGTCTACACTTTGTTTTCGTACATGGATCCTCTCTCGGATTTCATGACCTCCAGCCATTTCCCGGAATCCGAGCCCACCATCGCTTCTCCATAGCTCATAGGTTCATTGTTGTTCAACAACATGACCTCCAAGACAGGGTTACCGGACCACTCTGTAGCAGTACGTGACCTTGTCGACCTACGAGGTTTGTAGTAACTTGATCTGAAGTTTCATGATCACTATCATCAGCTTCCACTTCAATTGGTGTAGGCGCTAGAGGAACAACTTTCTGCGCCATGCTACACACTGGTTGAAGTGACGGTTCAATAACCTCATCAAGTTTCCACCATCCTCCCACTCAATTCTTTCGAGAGAAACTTTTCCTTGAGAAAGGACCCGTTTCTAGAAACAAACACTTTGCTTTTGGATCTGAGATAGGAGATGTACCCAACTGTTTTGGGTATCCTATGAAGATGCATTTATCCGCTTTGGGTTCGAGCTTATCAGACTGAAACTTTTTCACATAAGCGTCGTAGCCCCAAACTTTTAAGAAACGACAGCTTAGGTTTCTTGAAACCATAGTTCGTATGTTTTCATCTTAACAGAATTGTGTGGTGCATATTTAAAGTGAATGCGGTTGTCTCTAATGCCTAACCCAAAATGATAGTTGTATTTCGATAAGAGACACCACAGTATGCGCTATATCCAATAGGGCGCGGCTATGACGTTCGAACACACCATCACACTATGGTGCTCCAAGTGGCATGAGTTGCGAAACAATTTCCACGTTGTCTTAACTGTGTACCAAACTCGCAACTCAGATATTCATTTCTATATTCATATCATAGACATTTTATCCTCTTGTCACGACGATCTTCACTCTGAAATAGCTTGAACTTTTCAACATTTCAGACTTGTGATTCATCAAACAAATACTCATGTATCTACTCAAATCGTCAGTAAAGTAAGAACATAACGATATCCACTGCGTGCCTCAGCACTCATTGGACTGCACACATCAAAATGTATTACTTCCAACAAGTTACTTTCTTGTTCCATCTCAATGGGAAAATGAGGCCTTCGGTCATCTTGCCCATGTGGTATGATTTGCATGCCTTAAGTGATTCAAAATCAAGTGAGTCCAAACGATCTATCTGCATGGAGTTTCTTCATGCGCTTATACCAATAGGCATGGTTTGCATGTCTCAAACGTTTCAAAAATGAGTGAGTACAAAGATCCATCAGCATGGAGCTCCTTTCATGCATTTTATACCAATATAACTCAAGTGGCAGTGCCACAAGTAAGTGGTACTATCATTACTACTTTGTATCTTTTGGCATCAATATGATGAACATGTGTACCACTACGATCGAGATTCAATAAACCATTGAAGGTATTTATTCAAGAAAATTGAATAACCATTATTCTTTTTAAATGAATAATCGTATTGCAATAAACACGATCTAATCATGTTCACGCTCAACGCAAACACCAAATAACAATTATTTAGGTTTAACACTAATCCCCATGGTAGAGGGAGTGTGCGATGTTTGATCACATCAACCTTGGAAACACTTCCAACACATATCGTCACCTCGCCTTTAGCTAGTCTCCGTTTATTCCGTAGCTTTTATTTCGAGTTACAAACACTTAGCAACCGAACCGGTATCTAATACCCTCGCGCTACTAGGAGTACTAGTAAAGTACACATCAATATCATGTATATCCAATATACTTTTGTCGACTTTGCGAGCCTTCTCATCTACCAAGTATCTAGGGTAGTTCCTCTTCAATGATTGTTCCCCTCGTTACAGAAGCACTTAGTCTCGGGTTTGGGTTCAACCTTGGGTCTCTTCACTAGAGCACCAACTGGTTTGTCGTTTCATGAAGTATCCCTTCTTTCCCTTGCCCTTCTTGAAACCAGTGGTTTTACTAACAATCAACAGTTGATGCTCCTTTTGATTTCTACTTTCGCGGCGTCAAACATCGCGAATAGCTCAAGGATCATCATATCTATCCTTGATTTGTTATAGTTCATCACGAAGCTCTAGTAGCTTGGTGGCAGTGACTTTAGAGAACCATCACTATCTCATTTGGAAGATTTAACTCCCACTCGATTCAAGCGATTGTAGCACTCAGACAATTTGAGCACATGCTCAACGATTGAGATTTTCTCCCTTACTTTGTAGACAAAGAATCTTGGAGGTCTCATACCTCTCAACAAGGGCACGAGCATGAAATCCCAATTTCATCTCTTGGAACATCTCATACGTTTTGTGCCGTTCAAAACGTCATTGGCGCCTCAATTCTAAGTCGTTAAGCATCACACACTCAACTATCACGTAGTCATAAAAAACGTGTATGTCAGATGTTCGCAACATCCACAAACGAAGCTCGAGGTTCAGCACACCGAGTGGTGCATTAAGGACATAAGCCTTCTGCACAACAATGAGGACAATCCTCAGTTTACGGACCCAGTCTACATAATTGCTACTATCATCTTTCAACTAAATTTTCTCTAGGAACATATCAAAAACAATAGAGCTACAGCGCAAACTACAACATAATTTGCAAAGACCTTTTGACTATGTTCATGATAATTGAGTTTAGATAATCATATTACTAATAACTTCCACTCAAATAGATATCGCTCTAGTTACTCGAGTGTCGCATGATCCAAATTCACTAACTCAAGCCCGATCATCACGTGAGTTGAGTATAGTTTCAGTGGTGAACATCTCCAAGTTGATCATATCTACTATATGATTCATGCTCGATCTTTTGGTCTCTTGTGTTCCGAGTCTATGTCTGTACATGCTAGGCTCATCAAGTTTAACCCAAGTGTTCCATGTGTGCAACTGTTTTGCACCCGTTGTATGTGAACGTTGAGTCTATCACACCCGATCATCATGTGGTGTCTCGAAACGACAAACTGTCACAACGGTGCACAGTCGGGGAGAACACAATTTTATCTTGAAATTTTAGTGAGGGGTCATCTTATAATGCTAATGTCGTTCTAAGCAAAATAAGGTGCATAAAAGGACTAATATCACATGCAAATCATAAGTGACATGATATGGCCATTATCTTGTGCTTCTTGATCTCCATCACCAAAGCATCGGTATGATCTTCATCGTCACTGGCGCCACACCATGATCTCCATCATTGTGTCACCATCGAGGTTGTCGTGCTATCTATGCTATTACTACTAAAGCTACTACCTAGGAATATAGTAAACGCATCTGCAAGCACAAACATTAGTTTAAAGACAACCCTATGGCTCCTTCCGGTTGCCGTAGCATTGACGTGCAAGTCGATATTTAACTATTACAACATGATCATCTCATACATTGAATATATCACATCATGTCTTTGGCCATATCACATCACTTGCATACGCTGCAAAAACAAGTTAGACGTCCTCGAATTTGTTGTTGCATGTTTTACGTGGCTGCTATGGGTATCTAGTATGATCGCATCTTACTTACGCAAAGCGACAACGGTGTTATGCAAATTGCTATTTAACCTTCTCCAAGTACCGCCTCGGTCAAATCCGATTGAACTAAAGTTGAAGAAACAGACACCCGTCGGTAATCTTTGTGCAACAAGTTGCATGTCACGCGATGAAACCGGTCTCTCGTAAGCGTACGAGTAAAGTTGGTCCGGGCCGCTTCAATCCAACAATACCGCCGAATCAAGAAAAGACTAAGGTGGGCAGCAAATTGAACATCAACGCCCACAAACACTTTTGTGTTCTACTCGAGATATGTCTACGCATGAACCTAGCTCATGATGCCACTGTTGGAGAACGTCGCATGGGAAACAAATATTTCCTACGCACACGCAATACCTATGCATGGTTATGATCATCTACGAGAGGAGAGAGTGAATCTACATACCCTTGTAGATCTCTAAGCGGAAGCATATATAACGCGGTTGATGTAGTCGAACATCTTCGCGATCCAAATCACAGTTCGTCCCGCGATCCCATCACGATCCATCCCGCGATCCCATCACAATCCATCCCGATCTAGTGACGAACGGACGACACCTCCGTGTTCAGCACACGTACAACTCGATGACGTCCTCGCCTTCTTGATCCAGCAAGAGGAGCGAAGTAGTAGATGAGTTCTGGCAGCACGACGGCGTGGTGTCGGTGGTGGTGAAACTATTTCCACAGGGCTTCGCCAAGCATAACAGAAACTATGACGGAGGATGAACTAGAGGGGCCGGGTTGCTGGCACACGACTTGGGGCAATCTTGATGTGTTCTAGGTGCTAGCCCTGCCCCTCTATTTATATGCTGAGCCCTGGGGTCGTTTGTTGGAGAAAAAACCTCCTCAAAGTCGGTTTGGCACGAAAGGCAAGAGTCCTCCTCTACAGGACCAAACGCCACGGTCCTTGGCGTCTGGCCCCAAACGCCAGGGTCCCTGGCGTCTGGCATGTGGCCTTCGCAAAATCCCTTTTGCACCTTCCTAAAGCCTCGTGGGTTTTCCCCTTTGGCCCAAATAAAGGTGTTCTCGTACTCGAACATTTCGGGAAACATCTGAAACCCCTTTCGGTGAATTCCGAAACATTCTAGGGACCAAACACTATTATCCCATATATCAATCTTTACCACTGGACTATTCTGGAGTACCTCGTCATGTCCGTGATCTCATCCGGAACTCCAAACAACCTTAGGTCACCAACATAACAACTCAACTATACTTATATCGTCACCGAACCTTAAGTGTGCAGACCCTGCGGGTTCGAGAACTATGTAGACATGACTGAGACACTCTCCGGTCAATAACTAATAGGGGGACCTGGATGTCCATTTGGTTCCTACATATTCTACAAAGATCTTTATCGGTTGAATCTCTATGTCAAGGATTCAGTCAATCCCGTATGTTGTTCCCTTTCTCCTTCGGTATGTTACTTGCCCGAGATTCAATCGTTGGTATCTCCATACCTAGTTCAATCTCGCTACTGGCAAGTCTCTTTACTCGTTATGTAATACAAGAGCACGTGACTAACTCCTTAGTCACATTGCTTGCAAGGCTTATTGTGATGTTGTATTACCGAGTGGGCCCCGAGATACCTCTCCGTCATACGGAGTGACAAATCCCAGTTTTGATTCACGCCAACCCAACAGACACCTTCGGAGATACCTGTAGACCACCTTTATAGTCACCCAGTAACGTTGTGACGTTTAATACACACAAGGTATTCCTCCGGTGTCTGAGAGTTGCATGATCTCATGGTCATAGGAACAAATACATCGACATGCAGAAAACAGTAGCAATAAACTGACACGATCATATGCTACGTTCATAGTTTGGGTCTTGTCCATCACATAATTCTCCTAATGATGTGATCCCGTTATCAAGCGACAACACTTGCCTATGGCCAGGAAACCTTGACCATCTTTGATCAACGAGCTAGTCAACTAGAGGCTCACTAGGGACAATGTGTTGTCTATGTATCCACACATGTATTTGAGTTTCCAATCAATACAATTCTAGCATGGATAATAAACAATTATCATGAACAAGGAAATAATAATAATAACCAATTTATTATTGCCTCTAGGGAATATTTCCAACAATCATGTTCAATGGTAGATCTCTCACTCTCCCCCATTGAATAGCTTGTCAAAGTACTCCCGCCATCTATGCTTAAGCTCCTTGTTCTTCACCACGAGTTGATCTGCTCCGTCCTTGATGCACTTGATTTGGTTAACATCCCTCTTCTTCCACTCTTGGATCATGGCCATCTTATAGATGTCCCTTTCGCCTTCCTTCGTGTCTAACCGCTGGTAGAGGTCCTCATACGCCCGACCCCTTGCTTCACTCAGAGCTTGCTTTGCGGCCTTCTTTGCCATCTGGTACTTCTCTATGTTGTCTACACTCCTATCCAGATATGGGCGTATGAAACAATCTTGCTTCTCCTTAATTGCCTTTTGGACATCATTGTTCCACCAATAGGTATCTTTAACTTCTCTTCTACTTCCCGTGGATACTCCAAACTCCTGTGAGGCCACCTTACGAATGCAAGTCGCCATCTTCATCCACATGTTGTCTGCATCACCTCCTTCCTACCAAGGGCCCTCCTTAATGACCCTCTCCTTGGATGCCCGAGCTACCTTCCCTTGAGCTTCCACAACTTCGTTCTAGCGACTTTGTCATGCTTGTCCCGCTAGGCACAAATCCGAAAGCGGAAGTCAGCAACCACAAGCTTATGCTCAGTGACCACACTATCTTCACGTATCACCTTATAGTCTAGGCACGCACACGTGTATTCTCTTCTCGAGAGGATGAAATCAATCTGGCTAGAGTGTTGACCAATACTATAAGTCACTAGATATGATTCTCTCTTTTTAAAGAGGGTGTTAGCTACGATCATTTCATAGGCTAGCGCAAAGCTTAAGACATCTTCTCCTTCTTGATTCCTCATGCCATAGCCAAATCCCCCATACACTCCTTCAAAACCTGTGTTAGATGTGCCCACGTGGCCATTGATGAGATATCCTCCTATGAACATCCTCTCGCCAATCGGTACACTCCTAACCATGTCCTCCAGGTCTTCCAAGAACTCCCTCTTGGTGTTATCATTGTGGCCTACTTGCGGGGCATACACGCTGATAATGTAGAGAACTAAGTCCCCAACTACCAACTTGACCCGGATAATCTGGTCCCCACGTCTCTTGACGTCTACCACTCCATTCTTGAGGCTCTTGCTGATCAACATGCCTACTCCATTTCTGTTTGCAACCGTCCCTGTGTACCATAGCTTGAAGCCGGTACCACCCCCTTCGCCTCCTGTCCCCTCCATTTGGTCTCTTGGACGCAAGGGATATCAACACCTCTCCTCTCCATTGTATCAACTACCTCCCGAAGCTTAGCTATCAGGGACCCTATGTTCTAGCTACCTAAGAGAATCTTTCGAGGCTCGGCTAGCTTCCTTACCCGTCGCACTCATCGAGTCAAATGTGAAGACTCTTCCTCATTTCCACTACATCCGGGCGCTGATGTAGCGCGCCACTAAGGACGCGATGACTTGCCACCGTATCCAGATCATGATATGGCGCGCCACCTGGGGGGTGACGGCTCGACGCTTGCCCATTTGACACCACACCCGAGTTCCGATGTGGTGCGTCGCTAAGAGGGTTACGCCCCAACAAAAATCTTTTGGGTTTCATTTCCATAAGAGTGTCTTGGTTTTGACGTTGGCTCCCCAAGCCTATCACAACCCTCCTCCTTTACCCGGTCTTGGGACCGGCTATATTGAGACAACAAAGGCAGAGTTTTTGAGGTTTTAAATTAATTATTAAAAAACTCTCATATAGGGTGCATATACAACTAGGAACCAAAGTGTATTTCCCTTGGTTCTCTTCCGTTCTTTCGTCTCCCCTCCCACCTTCGTGTGGTTTTTTCGTCCCTCCTCCCATCATTATATATTTAGTAATGTATTTATATGAAATAAATCAAAATTAATTACTAATGAGACCAAATCTAAATGAATTAAGCTCAGAATAAGTCATTCAATCACATTAATTAATATTTTCATATATCATCAAATTACATTAATTAAGATTCCGTTCTAGGGGTTTTTCATCTCCGCTTCCACCCTCTTCTGATTTTTTCGTCCCTCCTCCCATCTCTTTTCTACTGCTAAAGGGGGACTTGATAGCTTCCATTTCACGGCTTTCTTTCATTTGGGTTTTTTTTCGTCAGCTTATTTTTGTCTCACCTCCGACCACCAAACCATCACATTGTTTTTTCACCATTCCAATAAAAAATTCCTAACTTTTTAAAACTTTCCTAACTAGCCATGTTACAAATGGGCAAGAATCGATAGCATGTTACCAAACAATAAAATTTAATTTCATAACAATTGATTCCAAATTTTAACTTTCCTAACGATCCTTAAGAGTAGAGATTCTTTTTCGGTTTTCTACCGATCTTTTCCCTCCACATGATAGAACGAATCTCCACATCAATACTTTCTCACTGGATCTCTCTCGCCTCTCAGCCCCATTTCTAGGGTGCCCACATCATCGCCTCTCTCGGCGCAATGTCCTTGTTGTTGCACATGTACGAGATGGTGTTGGCATCTTTATAAGTACTCTATATTTTTCATTATATTGTTTCCTCATGTTTTTAGTTGTTTGTTGGGAATACTTAGTCCTCAATCCTTGTGTGTTCAAAGGAAAATTTATTAGAATTCATGGATAGTATAGATTTACATCTTTTTTATTTATGCAACTCATGCTCATTCAAGTTGTACAAGAAACCTTGACTTTGCTTCATAATATAATATGTGCATTTTTTTTCGCAGATTTTCAAAGTGTTGTGTTCCTTAATATTCGTGCATGCCGATGAGCAAAGAGTGAAAAAAAGCATTATGTTATATTATGTTCCGCATGCATAGCTTAAAATAATATAAGGTAGTTCATATTTCAATGCTTTCCCTTTTTGTCCTACTCTAATATTTAATAAATAGTTTTGTTAAAGCACATCTAGATGTCCTATAAGTAGTGCAAATCTAAGTCCTATGACATTGATCTTATGCGGAGATTTGTGTGGATATTTTCTATTTTCTTTTCTTTCTCTAAGAAAGCCATGTGTTCATTTTATTTAATGTGCATATATCTATGGATAAATTGACATATTATCCCTCAAAAAGAAAAAAATAAATCGACATATGCAATTTGTAATGGGCTCACGACTACTCTTGCTCACGAGGTGTCCGGAACCCTGCCCTGTGTGTTGTGTACAAGGATCCCCACCTCACTGTTGTGTTGTACAAGGATTCCCACCTCATCCCGCTGCCCCAAGCTTCGTCCACCATCGATGCATGCGGGTTGCTTGAAGCCCTCGCAAAACTTCTTGTTCTTGAACAATTGTGACTCGCCGCTCAAGGCCACTAATTTAGGCTTGTTCATTCTCTTCAAGCCCGGTGACTAATTAATTTTGGGTGATTGTGTGTAGAAACCTCAACAATTCCCTTTTGTTCACATTGTATATACAATTTGATAATATACATGTAGTGCTACTTCATTTTAATTTTGTAACCAAAATAAATGCAAGCGAGCGATTCAGGGATATTTTTGGAAGTGCCTATGATATGTCGATCCACAGGTACTGAAGCGGTGAACTGAGTCGAGGCCAGCATATGGAGTGATGGAGTTATCCTCTACTCTTATTTGTTCGTTTTGTCTTCACAACTGACTTATGTTTATGGTGACTTGTTTTTGCGTCCATGGACGAGAGAGGATGGATGATGTAGTGACTACATGAATCGCCTAGTGTTTGACAACTCCAAACACGTAGAAGAAGCCATGGTAAAAAAACTAACAAGGTATCTTCATGCAAAATTCCATCGATGCAACACACACTTTCTATCACCATCGATGCAAAATAGAATCAAACAACATACCCGCTAGTCTTGATTGTATTGGAGGATTGAAATGTAGTTGTAGGTTTGTGTATTTGTAATTAGCCAAATGAAACTAGCATCATGCTGCTTTAGTGTAATATAGTCATGGTACATTACATGACAGGGTGTATAGTATAATTGTGTCTAATTATAATGCGATGAAAATAAAAATACTTGTTTGGGTGTATATTTTGTGGTAAATAGGAGATATATGTATAATTAAGCATGTCTAATGTATGGATTAAGCCACTTAAGGAGATTTTTCCAAAATTTGTAGGATGATATTATAGTATACATCGTCTCAGGATGTGAGAAGATTGGATTGTCATTTGCTATTAATTTCATTACAATAAAGTTATCTCTAATCCTAATGTCTCACTTGGTAGGCTAGCCTCCGTAGTTAATTTTGGCATATTTTTTAGCTTCCCACTTTCGCATGATTTTTTTCGTCTCTCCTCTCACCACCCCCTCCCACCCTAGTCAGTCAGTTTATTTTTCTCTAATTTTTATTATAAACCAGGAATTTCCTAACATATAACAAATCAAGGATCTAACTTTCGTAAGTTATCCAAATTAATTGATACCTCTTATTAGTGCAATTAGTTTTAGGAAACAAATAATAGATTTAAATCCAATTTTTCTAACTTATCCAAATCAGGTGATCCCTCTCATTAGTGCAATTTTTTTAGGAAACAAACAATAGATTTTTAGGAAAAAAATAACGGATTTTAAGGAAAAATAACATCTAGAATGTGACAAACAAATCTCTACTCCTACTTGGGGACTTGGTAGCCTCGTTCCACGGGTTTTTTCCGTGTGTCGTCCCACTTTTTCTCTTTTTTTTGTCCCTCTTTCCACCTCATCTATTTCGTTTGGGTTTTTTCCATCACCTTCCACCACCCCATTTTTTATTTTTTATTTCCTTTACCTCCCACACAACGGAAACAAATCTAAACGGTTCCGAAATTTCCATGCGGTCATAAGTTATTTAGTAATGTCTTCATGTGAAAGAATCAATCACAATCAATCTTTAATGAATCTTTAAAGATCAAATCTAAATTAATTAACCTTACCATAAGTTAATAAATCATCTTAATTAATCTTTCCATATGTTATCAAAATTAAATTAATTAACACTACCACATGTTGTCTAATAACAATAATGTTGCATGACACATCTTACCAAATATCTACTTGGTAGCCTTTCGTTCCATGATTTTATTTCTCACCTCCCATCCTTCACCTTATTTTCTTTGTCTTTTTTGCGTCACCATCACCACATCACACTAAAAACTACGCAAGGAAATAAAAATAAGTTTCATCCAAAGTTGATGTTTCTGATTATACCAAATCTACGTTTTTAACCAAGTTTATTCACTATGAAGAACATAGAGTGATCCTGGAACCTGATTTTGTGTGGCCAATGGTTCCAATATATTAAGTTATATCTCATTTCTCCCAATAAGGTCTTCAATTAGAATCTAAGCAGGTGATGCTTTGGTATTGTCGAACAATATTAAAAAAGTAAACACCCACTTGGGCTGTCATTTATTTCAGCAAATGTATAGCAAGATGTCATTTGATCCAAAGATGTTAGTAACACGGTTACTAACCTCTGATACATAACCAAAGAAAATAAGAAGAAAAGGGTCTAAATGATGAAGGCGTGGTTTGCGACTTTGCCTCACTTGGTCACTCTAGAGTTTATGGCCACTAGGACTAAAATATAATACAAAGGGATGCTAATTTGTGCACGACGGAGCGTGTAGTTGCCGACAAGGCAGTTAGACCTAATTAGGCAATGTCGTTGCATGCTTTATTTCTTGTCCTTTCATTTTTTGCATGCAAAAGAAAGCACATGCCACCTGTCCCCATCCTTGAAAGTGAGAAGGAAAGAGATTAGAGACACGTAGAACCATTTATACCCTTAAAATCAGGGTAAATGGATTAATAAGATTAGATAATGGGCCCCAAAACTGAAACCAGAGTTAAGATTAGAACTACGCTCGCAAGCCTATTGCGTGTTGCGACACGCGCACATGTAAAACTATTTGTATAATCCATAAAGCTAATCGATAGGAAGGACAGACATGTTGGCGGCTACATCATACTTAAGTGAGATGGGCAGTGCAAATGAGTAGAAGGTCGCATCGCCTTGGCGGCCGCTGTGACGTGACAATGTGCACTCCTTGGCATCAAAAATCAGCCTTGGGTGAACAGCCTCGAAGATGAAGGTGTATCCCTCCTCGTAGTGCCACACCACTGTGCACGAGGTTGCCAAGGGTGAACTTGCAAGTGAAGAAAAAATGGCAGACCCTAGTTGCAAGTCAAGGATGTACTTGCAACTCGGGCAAAAAATGGCGCAGTTACGAGTGCGTGGATTTGCAACTGGGACAAAAATAATAGGTTGAGACCAGTTGCGCATCGAGGATGAGCTTACAACCGAGGAAAGAAAACCAGGACCAAAATTGCAAGTTAATAGTGGCCTTGCAACTTAAAACAATAAACAGATAAAGTCCAATTATAAAATAAAGGACAAGCTTGCAATTGAGGCAAGAAAAACAATTTGGGTCTAGTTGGTAACGAAAAAGAATGAACAAATCCCTAGTCAACTCGCCCCATCCTGTTCGGATTGGCTCGACTTAAAAAAAGAAATAGAGCAAGAAAAATGATGTAATGTCCAAGATGCGGCAATATCCATATTTGGGGACGAGGCCTTAATATAGATAAACGCACATCTCTATGTTTCGCAAGTACAAAAATCATTGCAGATAAATTTATAAAGAGATGAGTATATGGATTGGCTTACAATTGCCATATGCTAAATTACAAGTCACACAACATTATTAAAATCATCCATAAGACAGGGTCCGACTATGGACGAAAACAAACAATAAAATTGCAATGAGTGTGTCTCGCTAGCCCACGAGACGACCAAGGTCCTCTACTCGTCGGGGTACGTCACGTACATGCGCCTCCTCTCCTCATCGAACTCCCACTGAAGCTGCGAAGCATCGAACATCTCTAGATCTATGATACATGTACATGTGGTGTTGTAGTAATCTGTGAGCCACGAGGACTCCGCAATATTGCGACCATGATATCGGGACTAATTAAGTTATTGGGTGCGGTAAGGTTAAATGTTGAGGTTACAACAACACTAAGAAATATTTGATGGCTATCTTACGGGAACATAATTTAAATTGAGTGGTGTAAGTGTAACGCACGTGAGCTAATAATGATCAATAAGTGATTCTGAACACCAACTTACGTCAGACATAACCCCACCGTGTCCACATTCGGAGTAGAAACTCACGAGCACAAACAGTCACAGTTACGCACAAAGTTGGCATATTTTAATTGAGTTTACTTCAAGTTTCTATAACCGGATGTCAAACAAATTTCCAAGTTGCCACATAACCGCGGGTACGGCTTTCCGAAAGATATTAACCTTATAGGGATGCTCCAACTAGTCCATCACAAGCTGCGAAGGAAACCTCGACCACGGAAAAACCGCCATTTCCTTGGATGCCCGATGGAAAAACCTCCACATTGAGATAGCGCAAGATATTTTCGGAATCCCGATGCACAAGATATATCGAGTATGTAAAACAAATCCAGCAAGACCGCCTGATGTGGTGATGACCCCGATAAGAGCCGCGTATCTCAGTCTCAGGACAGGTCGGATAAGCGAAGCATACAGTGGCTTGATAGAAATCTCCCGAGTTGCCTCGGGTTGGCCTTGCACAATGCACTAGTTTGGACCAACATTCATGAGGAGCACTGGCCTAGGGGTTGATTAATTATCCACGGGGTAGCTATTCCCTATGCCTTTTTTATTATTAAGTTGTTTAGCAAATGGAGTACCGTAGTTGGGTCTTGCCAGATAGGTTTTAAACCAAAAACGATTTGTCAAGGGGGTCCCCATAACAACCCCAAGCATGTTAGGAGTGCTCAATATGGAACATAACACCGATAACCGAAACTAGGGCGGAAAAAGCGAAGCAAAACACCTAGCAAAATACAAAGCCTTTTGCCTTCACCAGGTATATATGTGCATTAAAGTAAATAGCAATAATAAGGATATTCTAAATATCCATGTCAACACATGGATCAGTTTGCACCTGCAACTTGCAACACTATAAGAAGGTTTGAGCAAGCGCTAACTTAGCTAATCAATGTTTGCCAGGTTGTGGAGGGGTTAGAGACTTTTCATGGCAATTTTGGAGGCTTGATATTCAGGTGGTAGGCAGCGATAAATAGCGATGGAAACGAGACAACTAAGCATAACAAAATGAAGAATGATATCAAGGTCACGATCATCTTGGTTGGCGCTTCTTCTGAGGGGTAAAATTCTTGCTCTTCGAGAACATTCTCAACGGGATCCTCGTACTCGTTCTCAGCACCCGAAGCTACCCAAAATAAAATACAACATCCAATGAACACACACCCACGCCATCATGCTCAAACATATGATGCATGAATATGATGTGAATGAAGCATGGCAAAGCTACACTAGTCACCTTTCTCATGCAATTATTTAGTTATTACCATTCTGGACTGAACCTCGAGGTTAATTATTAGGGCATGCATGAACATGGAAAAAATTAATGCATCACGAGAAAATGATACAAATGCATATAAAGAAGGTCGCAAACCGAGTTACGGACTTCTCGGAACTCACCCTACAAGATTCAGAAGGCAACGACGATAAAACAACATTTGAGAGAGGCTATGGGAAATTGCTTGGCATTCCAAGTATGCCACTGGATTGGGCATAAAATTCTAGATGAAATAGACCCGAATTTTGTGCAAAACAAAGGGGCACAACTCACATAAAGCACACAAAATATAACAAACAATCTGCACACAAACAACAACACACCACTTTGTTCATATGAAAACTAACAGCTACAATCACCCATCAAGTTCAACAAGGCATGAATATGAAGCTATCAAAGATTACAATAACCCCTAACTAACATGAACATGTATATTTTCATGGATCAATGGCAATCAAGCTCATAACATGGAAAAAATTATAACAGACTGGACTTAGTGAAAATAACAGTTTTACACAAGCAAATTTATCATGATGGTAAATTGACAACCATGAAACTCTATTCTACAGTAGAATTCATGGCATCAAATTCAATAGGGTGACATAAGGAAACTACTACTACAATTCGCTTCCACTAACCATCAGCTAAAACTTTACAGAAACCATGATAGCATCCTCTAAACATGGCATGATGATATATGCAGATTATCAGACTTAATCAAATTTCACAAGGTGAATACACAACAGTTTACATCAACATGGCATGTTTGACAGGAAGAATAGCTAAAATGCAAGACCTATTTTGCAAAGTAATGGCCCCATATTACAGAGGGCAACATGCTCTTCAAATCACAACATTGTACCACCACAAAGAACTTGTACATGCATGGCAATCATCATGGCAACATAGCTACTTGAAACAGTTCTCAGACTTAGTCATATTTCAACATACCCCAAAATAGTAATATTGAGATGGCATGTTCAAAACAAGAAAGCCACAAATCCACAAAGTTTTCATGGCAAATAAAATACCATGACCTAGTACTCCCAAAACACTACAACTTTCATGTTGACTAGTTTGACAAAGGGTGCAAGGATTGCTCCACAAAAAAATGATAAAATAACATCTTAGCACAAAATAGCATTTGCACAAACTTGCTCAAAAGACAAAACTAATACCAGCATTGGATTCCTTGGATTTTTCTACTCCAAATTCATATATCATAAGCCTATGTTACTGTAGAAAAAATCCCTCACAAACACAAATGAAAAATCACACATCTAGTTATAACATAGTCATATGCCAAATTTGGCATATTGCACTTCTGGACTCTACTAGAAATGTCAATTTTCTTAACATTAAAAATCCTTAACTGGAATTTAATTGAACAAACAAAACAACAACAAAAAATAAAACACTAGGCGTGGTACCACTGGCGGTGACTCCAGGGCCCCCTAGAGAGCATGCACGTGGGTCATAGACTCACTGTCAGCCAACACACTCAATTTACCCAAGGCAAATAAAAGGAGAACACAAACAAAAAATCCCACATCTAGTTATAACATAGTCATATGCCAAATTTGGCATATACCACTTCTGGACTCTGTTAGAAATGACAATTTTCCTAAAATTAAAAATCCTAAACTGGAATTTAATTGAACAAATAAAAAAACACCAGGCGTGGTACCACTAGGAGTGACTCCAGGGCCCCCTAGAGAGCATGGCACCTGGGTCATAGGCCCACTGTCAGCCAACACACTCAGTTTACCCAAGGCAATATAAAAGGGGGCTCGAGGTCACTAGAACACAAGACCTCCCTGGCTGGGTTGGCCACGCTTGCTTGCTGAGATAGGTGTGGTCTTGCGAAGGAAAACACGGACTAGACTACTCCAAGAATGCATCCTAGGGGAAGAGCTTATTCACAAAACAAAACAAACAAGAAAATACACACAAGAAATTCATCGAAGTGGTGACTCGGCCCCTCGTCGCGTGGGTGGTAGGATGTGGCGTTAGCCATCGTGCCACACCCTAGATCTGATGCACACAAGGAGTCACACATCCTCTATTACTAAATAGCTACAACCCACTAGCTAATTTTTCTAGCCATGCAACCATGATATGTAAGCAAGTATGCATGTAAAACATAAATAACATCTTTTGCAGTACTTTACACATGCAATGGTGTCACATCATTAATTCATGCATATTAGTCATAAGTACTCCCTTCGTTCCTAAATATAAGTCTTTTTAGATATTTCACTAGAAGACTATATACAGAGCAAAATAAATGAATCTACACTTTAAAATATGTCTACATGCATTCGTATATAGTCTTATAGTGAAACATCTATAAGGACTTATATTTAGGAACACATGGAGTAGTTTTTTTGCATTGGAGTTCATCCTTCATATTTTGTTAGAAATTATGTTTTAACTATAATTTTCACTCTCTTTTTATATGCTTTGTATATTATTATTTTTAAGCTTACATTCGCTTTTCATTAGTTTTAATTTTTTTATAAAAAAATATATTCATATTTTTGAACAATGTTCCTGCACCAACGCGCGGGGCATATCTAGTATGATCAATGCCTACACGAAAGCCTGACGAAACTAACGAAAACTACAGCGAACAGGGCCTGCTATGCTCGTTGCTCGACAGTGTTGGGTAACGTAGGATAAATTCAAAATTTTCCTACGCCATATTCAGATCTTCCTATGGAGAGACCAGCAACGAGAGAGGGGTGAGAGAATCTTCATACCTTCGAAGATCGCTAAGCGGAAGCGTTCCTAGAATGCGGTTGATGGAGTGGTACTCGCGGCGATTCAGATTGCGGTGTGATTCCGATCTAGTGCCGAACCACGACACCTCCGCGTTCAACACACGTGCAACCCGGTGACGTCTCCTGCACCTTGATACAACAAGGAGGAGGGAGAGGTTGGGGAAGAGCTCTGGCAGCACGACGGCGTGGTGTCGATGGAGCGATGAGGTCTCCCGGCAGGGCTTTGCCAAGCACCGTGGAAGAGGAGGAAGAAGAGAGACAGGGTTGCGCCGAGAGAGAGATAGAATTCCATATCTCCAATGGCCAAACCCCCCGATATATATAGGGGGAAGGGAGGGTGGCGCCACCTCTTAGGGTTCCCACCCCTAAGGGGTGCGACATCCCTAGATGGGGGGAGGGGGTGGCGGCCACGAGGGGAGGAGGGGGTGGCGCACCCCCTGGTGGGCCTTAGGCCCACCTGCGCTAGGGTTCCCCCCTTCCCCCTCTTAGGCACGATGGACTGGGTGTGGGGGGCGCACCAGCCCACCCAGGGGCTGGTTCCCTCTCACACTTGGCCCATGTAGCCTCCTGGGGCTGGTGGCCTCTCCCGGTGGGCCTCCGAAACCCTTCCGGTGGTCCCCACACTTTGCCGGTGGTGCCCGAAACATTTCCGGCATCCAAACCCATCCATCCTATATATCAATCTTTACCTCCGGACCATTCTGGAGCTCCTCGTGATGTCCGGGGACTCATACGGGACTCCGAACTACCTTTGGTAACCTCGTACAACAATTCCCTATAACCCTAGCGTCATCGAACCTTAAGTGTGTAGACCCTACGGGTTCGGGAGGCATGCAGACATGACCGAGACACCTCTTCGGCCAATAACCATCAGCGGGGTCTGGATACCCATGGTGGCTCCCACATGTTCCACGATGATCTCATCGGATGAACCACGATGTCAAGGATTCAATCAATCCTGTATACAATTCCCCTTGTTTGTCGGTATAGAACTTGCCCGAGATTCGTTTGTCAGTATACTTATACCTTGTTCAATCTCGTTACCAGTAAGTCTCTTTACTCGTTCCGTAGCACATCACCCCGTGCCTAACTACTTAGTCACACTGAGCTCATTATGATGATGTTCTACCGAGTGGGCCCAGAGATACCTCGCCGTCACACGGAGTGACAAATCCCGATCTCGATTCGTACCAACCCAACAGACACTTTCGGAGATACCCGTAGTGCACCTTTATAGTCACCTAGTTACGTTGTGACGTTTGATACACGCAAAGCACTCGTACGGTATCCGGGAGTTGCACAATCTCACGATCGAAGGAAAAGACACTTGACATTAGAAAAGCTTTAGCATCCGAACAACGCGATCTAGTGCTATGCTTAGGATTGGGTCTTGTCCATCATATCATTCTCCTAATAATGTGATCCCGTTATCAATGACATCCAATGTCCATGATCAGGAAACCATGATCATCTATTGATCAACGAGCTAGCCAACTAGAGGCTTGCTAGGGACACATTGTGATCTATTTATTCACACATGTATTATTGTTTCCTATTAATAAAATTATAGCATGAACAATAGACGATTATCATGAACACGGAAATATGATAATAACCATTTTAGTATTGCCTCTAGGGCATATTTCCAACAGTCTCCCACTTGCACTAGAGTCAATAATCTAGTTACATTGTGATGTATCGAACACCCATAGCATTGTGGTGTTGATCATGTTTTGCTCCAGGAAGTGGTTTAGTCAACGGGTCTGCAATAGTCAGATCTGTGTGTACTTTACAAATATCTGTGACTCCTCTCTAGACCTGGTCCTGGATAGAGTTGTAGCGACGTTGGATGTGCTTGGTCTTCCGGTGAAATCTGGGCTCCTTGGCTATGGCAATGGCTCCAGTGTTATCACAGAAGAGTGTCATTGGACCTGACATGCTTGGAACCACTCCAAGGTCGGTGATGAACTCCTTCATCCAGATCCCTTCATGAGCCGCTTCCGAAGCAGCTATGTACTCTGCTTCACATGTAGATGCTGCCACGACGACTTGCTTGCTGCTGCACCAGCTCACTGCCCCACTATTCAAAACATAAACATATCCAGTTTGTGACTTAGAGTCATTCGGATCTGTGTCGAAGCTAGCATCGGCGTAACCCTTTATGACGAGCTCTTCGTCACCTCCATAAACGAGAAACATCTCCTTAGTCCTTTTCAGGTACTTAAGGATATTCTTGCCCGTTGTCCGGTGTTCCATACCGGGATCACTTTGGTACCTCCCCACCAAACTTATGGCAAGGTTTATATCAGGTCTGGTACACAACATGGCATACATTAGAGAGCCCACGGCTGAAGCGTAGGGGACAATACTCATCTTCTCTCTATCTACTGTTGTGGTCGGTGACTGAGTCTTACTCAATCTCTTACCTTGCAAAACTGGCAAGAACCCCTTCTTCGAGTTTTCCATATTGAACTACTTCAATATCTTGTCAAGGTATGTACTTTGTGAAAGACCTATGAGGCGTCTCGATCTATCTCTATAGATCTTGATGCCTAATATGTATGCAACTTCTTCGAGGTCCTTTATTGAAAAACTCTTGTTCAAGTAGGCCTTTATGCTCTCCAATAACTCTATATTATTCCCCATCAATAGTATGTCATCCACATACAGTATGAGGAAAGCTACAGAGCTCCCACTCACTTTCTTGTACGGACATGCTTCTCCATAAACCTGTATGAACCCAAACGTTTGAATCACCTCATTAAAGCGAATGTTCCAACTCCAAGATGCTTGCACCAACCCATAGATGGAGTGTTGGAGCTTGCATACCTTGTTAGCACTCTTAGGATTGACAAAACCTTGTGGTTGCATCATATACAACTCTTCCTTAAGATACCCGTTAAGGAACGCTATTTTGGCGTCCATTTGCCAAATTTCATAATCATGAGAAGCGGCAATTGCTAACATGATTCAGGCTGACTTTAGCTTCTCTACGGGAGAGAAAGTCTCATCGTAGTCAACTCCTTGAATTTGTCGAAAACCCTTTGTGACAAGTCGAGCTTTGTAAACGGTCACATTACCGTTTGCGTCAGTCTTCTTCTTGAAGATCCATTTATTTTCTATGGCTCGCCGATCATCGGGAAAGTCCACCAAAGTCCATACTCTGTTCTCGTACGTGGATCCTATCTCGGATTTCATGGCCTCAAGCCATTTGTTGGCATCCAGGCCCGCCATTTCTTCTTCATAGTTCGAAGGTTCACCGTTATCTAACAACATGATTTCCATCACAGGGTTGTCGTACCACTCTGGTGCGGAACGTGCCCTTGTGGACCTTCGTGGTTCAGTAGCAACTTGACCCGAAGCTTCATGATCATCATCATTAACTTCCTCTCCAGTTGGCGTAGGCGCCACAGGAACAATTTCCCGCGCCGCGCTACTCTCCGGTTCGAGAGGGGGTGTAATTACCTCATCAAGTTCTACTTTCCTCCCACTTACTTCTTTCGAGAGAAAATCTTTCTCTAGAAAGGATCCGTTCTTGGCAACAAAGGTTTTACCTTCGGATCTAAGATAGAAGGTATACCCAATAGTTTCCTTAGGGTATCCTATGAATACGCATTTCTCCGCTTTGGGTTCGAGCTTCTCTGGTTGAAGTTTCTTCACATAAGCATCGCAGCCCCAAACTTTTAGAAACGACAGCTTAGGTTTCTTGCCAAACCATAATCCATACGTTGTCGTCTCAACGGATTTAGATGGTGCCCTATTTAAAGTAAATGCTGAAGTTTCCAATGCGTATCCCCAAAATGATAGCGGTAAGTCGGTAAGAGACATCATAGTTCGTACCATATCAAATAAAGTGTGATTACGACGTTCAGACACTCTGTTATGTTGCGGTGTGCCAGACGGCGTCAGTTGTGAAACAATTACACACTTCCTTAGGTGTGTGCCAAACTCGTGACTCAAATATTCTCCTGCATGATCAGATCGTAGACGTTTTATTTTTCTGTCACGTTGATTCTCAACCTCACTCTGAACTTCCTTGAACTTTTCAAATGTTTTAGATTTGTGCTTCATCAAGTAGATATACCCATACCTACTCAAATCATCGGTGAGAGTGAGAACATAATGATAGCCACCGCGAGCTTCAACGTTCATTGGACCACACACATCAGTATGTATTATTTCCAATAAGTCGGTTGCTCTCTCCATTATTCCTGAGAATGGAGTCTTAGTCATCTTGCCCATGAGGCACGGCTCGCATGTGTCAAATGATTCAAAGTCAAGAGACTCTAACCATCCATCAGTATGGAGTTTCTTCATGCGCTTAACACCGATATGACCAAGGCGGCAGTGCCACAAGTATGTGGGACTATTATTATCAACTTTGCATCTTTTGGTATTCACACTATGAATATCTGTAACATCGCGATCGATATTCATCAAGAATAAACCATTCACCAACGGAGCATGACCATAAAACATATCACTCATATAAATAGAACAATCATTATTCTCTGACTTAAATGAGTAGCCGTCTCGCATTAACAAGACCCTGATACAATGTTCATGCTCAAAGATGGAACTAAATAACAATTATTAAGGTTTAAAACTAATCCCGAAGGTAGATGTAGAGGCAGCATGCTGAAGGCGATCACATCGACCTTGGAGCCATTCCCGACGCGCATCGTCACCTCGTCCTTGGCCAGCCCCCGTTTATTCCGCAGTTCCTGCTTTGAGTTGCAAATGTGAGCAACAACAACGCTATCAAATACCCAGGAGGTACTACGAGCGCTGGTAAGGTACACATCAATAACATGTATATCATATATACTTTTAACGTTGCCGGCCTTCTTATCTGCTAAGTACTTGGGGCAGTTCCGCTTGCGGTGACCTTTTCCCTTGCAATAGAAGCATTCAGTCTCAGGCTTGGGTCCATTCTTTTTCTTCTTCCCGGCATCTGGCTTACCGGGCGCGGCAACGGCTTTGCCGTCTTTCTTGAAGTTCTTCTTACCCTTGCCTTTCTTGAAACTAGTGGTCTTATTGACCATCAACACTTGATGCTCTTTCTTGACTTCTACTTCTGCAGATTTTAGCATCGAGTACAACTCGGGAATGGTCTGCTCCATCCCTTGCATGTTGTAGTTCAGCACAAAACCCTTGTAGCTTGGTGGGAGAGACTGGAGGATTCTGTCAATTACAGCGTCATCCGGAAGTTCGACTCCAAGGTGAGTCAGACGTCCGTGCAACCCAGACATTCTGAGAATATGCTCACTAACAGAACTATTCTCCTCCAACTTGCAGCTAATGAACTTGTCGGAGACTTCATATCTCTCGACCCGGGCATGAGCTTGAAAAACTAGCTTCATCCTGGAACATCTCATATGCTCCATGTTGCTCAAAACGCTTTTGGAGCCCCTGTTCTAAACTGTATAGCATGCCACACCTAACCAGAGAGTAGTCATCACTCCGCGCTTGCCAGGCGTTCTGAACATCTTGGGCTGCCGCAAGAACAAGGAGGTCACCTAGTGGTGCATCTAGGACATAAGCCTTCTTGGATGCAATGAGGATGAGCTTCAAGTTGGGGACCCAGTCCGCATAGTTGCTACCATCATCTTTCAGCTTGTTTTTCTCTATGAACGCGTTGAAATTGAGGTTGACAGGTGCGTTGGCCATTGGATCTACAATTTTTGTAAAGACAACTTTTAGACTAAGTTCATGATAATTAAGTTCATTTAATCAAATTAAGTATGAACTCCCACTTAAATTGACATCCCTCTAGTCATCTAAGTGATACATGATCCATGTCGACTAACCCGTGTCTGATCATCACGTGAGACGGACTAGTCGTCATGGTGAGCAACTTCATGCTTCTCGTATTCAACCATACGACTCATGTTCGACCTTTCGGTCTCTCGTATTCGAGGTCATGTCTGTACATGCTAAGCTCATCGAGTCAACCTAAGTGTTTCGCGTGTGTAAATCTGGCTTACACCCGTTGTATGCGAACGTTAGAATCTATCACACCCGATCATCACGTGGTGCTTCAAGACAATGATCCTTCGCAACGGTGCACACTTAGGGGAATACGTTCTCGAAATTTTATGAGGGATCATCTTATTATGCTACCGTCGTTCTAAGTAATAAGATGAAACATGATAAACATCACATGCAATCATATAGTAACATGATATGGCCATTATCATCTTTGCTCCTTCGATCTCCATCTTCGGGCATCGCATGATCATCATCATCACCGGTGTGACACCATGATCTCCATCATCGTGTCTCCGTGAAGTCGTCACGCCAACTACTACTACTACTACTACTACTACTACTACAGCTAACCGTTAGCAATGAAGTAAATTTAGTAAACACATGGCGTTGCATCTCATACAATAAATTAAACAACTCCTATGGCTCCTGCCGGTTGTAATAATCATCGACATGCAAGTTGTGAATCCTATTACAAGAACATGATCATCTCATACATCACACATGTAACATCACATCCTTTGGCCATATCACATCACATGTTAAACCCTACAAAAACAAGTTAGACGTTCTCTAATTGTTGTTGCAAGTTTTGCGTGGCTGATTTGGGTTTCTAGCAAGAACGCCTTCTTACCTACGTGACAGCCACAACGATGATATGCCAAATCTATTTACCTTTCATAAGGACCCTTTTCATCAAATCCAATCTGAATAGAGTGGGAGAGACACACACCCGCTAGCCACCTTATGCACCTAGTGCATGTTAATCGGTGGAACCTGTCTCACGTAAGCATACGTGTAAGGTCGGTCCGGGACGCTTCTTCCCACAATACCGCCGGAAAAGAATAAGACTAGTAGCGGCAAGCAATTGAGAAAATCAGCGCCCACAACCTTTTTGTGTTCTACTCGTGCAAAGAATCTACGCACAGAAAACCTGGCTCGGATGCCACAGTTGGGTGACGTAGCATAAATTCAAAATTTTCCTACGCCATATTCAGATCTTCCTATGGAGAGACCAGCAACGAAAGAGGGGTCAGAGCATCTTCATTCCTTTCAAGATCGCTAAGCGGAAGCATTACTAGAAGGCGGTTGATGGAGTCGTACTCGCGGCGATTCAGATCGCGGTGTGATTCCGATCTAGTGACGAACCACGTCACCTCCGTGTTCAACACACGTGCAGCCCGGTGACATCTCCTGCACCTTGATCCAGCAAGGATGAGGGAGATGTTGGGGAAGAGCTCCGGAAGCACGACGGCGTGGTGTCGATGGAGCGATGAGGTCTCCCGGCAGGGCTTCGCCAAGCACCGTGGGAGAGGAGGAAGAAGAGAGACAGGGCTGCGCCGAGAGAGAGATGGAATTCCGTATCTCTAATGGCCAAAAACCCCGATATATAGAGGGGGAAGGGAGGGTGTGAAAAGGATCGAGATGGACCAAGAGGGGGGTGAATAGGTACAAATCCAAATTTTAATAATTACTTAGCAATTTTAGGCTAAAGTGCGGAATATGAGTGTAAGACTAATAATTGCTAAGACAAAGAGTAAGCTATTAGGAGTGAAGCAAGGCAAGCGGTAAACAATAATCAAATACAAGTATGTAATAAGGATTAACACAAGTAGAGAGTTAGGGTTAGGAATAACCGAAACTCCGAGAGAGGCAAGGATGTATCCCGATGTTCACTTCCTTGGAGGGAAGCTACGTCACCGTTAGAGGGGCGGAAGTTACCACGAAGGCACACCAACGTCACGAAGGCTCACCCTATTCTCCCTTTGAGATAACTCCACGAAGGTGTTTTTCAACCACTAGTGGTAAGCCTTGAGGTGGCTTCCAAACCTTCACAAACTTTCCGGGGGATATCACAATGGTTTGATTCCTCTCTGAAGACTCCTACCGCCTAGGAGTCTCCAACCTCCAAGAGTAACAAGATCATGGGGATTGCTCAAAACTTGCTCAAATCACAAATCACTTTGGTGGGAAGGAGGAGAGGGAGACGATCTATCTTTTGATTGGAACAACACTCAAAGGGGCTCACAAATGCTCTTGGGATCTAGGATTTGGTGTAGACAAGAGTGAGTGAGAGGAAAGGTGTTCTTGGGTGTATTCTAGGTGTGTTGAATACCCTTTCACGAGGTGGGAGAAGAGTATTTATAGTGTGGGGTGAAATCCAGCCGTTGGAGGTGCAATAAGTCACACAGGGTCCGGACGTCCGACACATGCCGGACGTCCGGGCGTCCGTGAGGGGACGGACGTCCGACACGGGTCGGTCGTCCGAGACCTGTAGGCAGAACTGGAACTCTTCTGAATTCATCAGCGACCGGGCGTCCGACAGGTGTCGGTCGTCCGAGGCCTGTAGATGCGCCTGAACATATTTGAATTCATCAGCGTACGGACGTCCGGAGTGGCCCGGAAATCCGTATTATACAGCACAATTTCTACTGGTGGTGGCTACCGGATTTCCGATGGAGGTCGGACGTCCGGCGCTCGGACGTCCGGAGGTAGCCGGATTTTCGAGATATAGAGCACACATTCTACTGGTGAAGACTTCCGGATTTCTGGAGCTTGGCCGGACGTCCGGCCCTCGGATGTCCGGAGGGAGCCGTATTTCTGAGTTATATGCCTCACAAACTTCTGGTGTCTGGCTGCGGATTTCCGAAGCCAGCCGGACGTCCGGCCCTCGGACGTCCGGAGGGAGAGGGATGTCCGAGGCAATTGGACATGCATTGAGATGAAGACAGAGTGGATAGTATGTGGTGTTTGGTATGATAGTAGAGATGTAGTATGAGCAAGTTTATCGCAGAACTTGTGATCCCCTCTTAATAGTGTGGGATCCCTATACTCAATATCAGTAAACTAAAAAGACTACTCTTCATCATCTCTTCTTAATCCCGAGCCTTCTCGAAATATAAATCACCAATCTTTTCAGACAACCTTTGGCACATAAAACTCAATCTACTTAAAGTACTTGTCGTCCTGAGATACACTCAACAAATAGGATTAGTTTCCTATGTATGTGTTGTCATTAACACCAAAAGACGATTAGGGGCATAGCATGCACTATCAATCTCCCCCTTTTTGGTAGTTGATGACAACATATACATAGGTCTCAAAAAGATTAAACATACATTATAGTCTAGGAGATATTTAGTACGGAGCTCCCCCTTAAGATATGCATGATAAAGAAATTGAAGCTCCAATGCATCAACATGGAAGGATAATAAATCATCATAGAAATAAGGAAGCAAGACATAATAGTCTATGATGATATCATAGCGAGTCACAACCATTCATAAGTAGCCATACATGAGTTTTATCCATTACATTAAATCTCCAAAGACTAAAAATGACGATAATAAAAATTTAACTACGATACATTACTCCCCCTTTGGCACCAAGTACCAAAAAGGGAGCCGTCAACAGCACCAATCAAAACTCAAAGCTCATCACCATCATCATCAGCATCATCAGCCAAGCCACTGCCCCTAGCCTCGTCAAAGAACTCAAACCACTCAAGACCAGACGGGAAGCCAAAATCAGTAGGAGGAGTAGCAGGAGGGGCCTCATCATCACTCACATCAAGAGCGCCCGAGGCTCTCAAACGAGCCTTGACGGCATTCTTGGAGGAAACTAGGCGGGAAACCACATCATGGGTTTGACCACACTGAGAGGAGACAGCCTTCATCAAAGCAGAATGAGCTTTGCCAAGGAACTTGGCAATGCGAGCGAGAGGAGCGGAGCTAGATGAGGGGGTGGCGGCCCGTGCAGCAGTGCGGCGAGTGGATGTGGAGGAAGAAGGGGCTTTCTTGGGAGCAAAGTCATCCGCCATGTGAGCAGGAATGACCCACTTGCGATGGGTGTGAGTGGCAGCCACAGAGAAATCAGCAACGTGGTTAATAAGTGCCTGGATGAAAGGAGCGTGAGGAAAGGCTCACTTGTACTGAAAGCTAGCAAGCCGAATCTCATGCCATAGGAAATGGGGCACATTGATTTTGCTCTTGGGGTTCTCGAACAAGTGATACATGATGTCGATACAATAGCCACTGCAAGAGCCCTTATCACCCATCTTGGGATAGATGGTGCAGATGAGACACTGAAAAATAATGAAGTAAGGGGAGCGCCAGATGGATACCTGGTTAAGGTCCTTCAGGCGCTCATCCGCATCAAGCTCATGGAGTGGCTTGAGAAGATGTCCACACACGTCAATAGTCTTAGGCGCATGGTTAGGATCATCCTTATGTATTTTGGAGACGGAATTGGGGAAACCCAGTGCGGCAACAAAAGTGGCATAAGAGGCTTTGAAGCGAACGTCAGAGGTGATCCAGTTGACAGTGTTGTCGGAGCCAAAATAACATGTAGCATAGAACTGGTGAATGGCAGCAGCACTATAGTCGCAATGAAAAGCAAATGGGGCGGCAAGCCCCGATGCCTCAATAAGCTCAATGGCACCCGGATATTTCGTCGGGTGCATGCGAATATGCTCAACATCAATAAAAAGATGATTAGATAACCCCTTAGGAACTATGACAGTGGTAAAGATGTCCGCCTGGACGTTTGTGCGGAAACGTGAATCCGTAGAATCACGAACGACCTCGTATTGATCTATGTCGCGGCGGAAAGTGAGATAGGAAGCTGCGCCAAGTGTGGTGAAATTTGTGATATCACGACCTAACGTGACAGGAGGCTCAAGTGAGATGCGGCGAGCTTCACCTGCAGGCTGGGCAGGAGGCGGTGGCGGCATGTAGGATGCCCTGCGAGTCCCGGGCTTTGGCTTGGACCTTCGAGTGACGTGCTCAGGAGGGTCCTCGGGGGCAAGCTCCTCCTCGAAGTCGGGGTCAGCACCATCAGACGACGAGGGAGACGGCGAACGCCGGGGCGGAGAATGCCGGGCAGTCCGTTTGAAGGGACGGATTGGCTCATCCGAGTCCGACCCCGCGTTCATAGGGATGCGGGAAGATGAGCCGGCCATGGTCTTCCGAGCGGTGTCCTTGGTCTTGCCCATGAAGCGCAACACCTACGCGGATGAAAAATCCCCAAATGAGGAACGAAACATGGAGATACATGGGAGAAATCAAATCCAACGCGGAGAGAGACGGAGGAGCGACCTGAGGTTGGATCCCGCGAAGAATACGGAGAAAGAGGTGAGGGATCCGCGGAGGAGATCGGCCCGATCTCGAGGATGGCGGCGCTGGGCAGGAGCTCCTCGAGCTGGCGGCGGCGGCTGGGATAAAAGGGGGCGCTGGGGGTTAGGGCAAAAGCCCAGCCCCGCGCCCAACTTTATATAGAGGCCCCGAGGCGTCGGACGTCCGGAGGGAGCCGGATGTCCGGAGGTTGTTCTGGCGTCGGACGACCGACACTGGTCGGATGACCGGAGGAGGTTTTGCCGCCGGACGTCCGAGCGTGGCCGGACGTCCGAGAAAGAGGAGAAGGGAGAGGCCAGTTCTGATAATTTTTGTTTTGATGATGACGACTAGCATGGTATTGCAAACAAAATATGAACACTGTTTTCTTAGAAGCATTACATGCATGAAATGACCTGTGCGTACATTGTAAGCTTAAAAAAAATTACGACTCACTCCCCCTAAATATATGCGCACATCAAGACACAACCATAAAGTGAGTGTATGTATGTGTGCAAGATTTCAAGATATGTTGTCAAGCTCCAAGATACCAAGTTCACGCCTAAGTTGACAGAACCTAGCTACGCTAAGTGGCTTGGTGAGAATGTCGGCTAACTGCATGTCGGTACCCACATGGGTAATATAAATGTCACCCTTTTGCACATGGTCTCTCAAGAAATGATACCTAATATCAATATGTTTTGTGCGAGGGTGATCAATTGGGTTCACGGAGATCTTTATGGCACTTTCATTATCACAGAGAAGGGGAACGTGTCGATATGTGATACCATAATCCTTTAGTGTTTGCCTCATCCATAACAATTGAGTAGCACAGCTTGCGGCTGCAATATATTTGGCCTCGGTCGTGGAGAGAGAAACATAGTTCTGCTTCTTTGAGGACCAACTTACCAACGAGCGTCCAAGAAACTGACATGCACCGGAAGTGGATTTTTGTCCCACTTTATCACCGGCCCAATCCGCATCAGAATACCCAATAAGATCAAACTTTGCATCCTTAGGGTACCATAAGCCTAACTTTGGGGTGTGAACAAGGTATCTAAGAATATGCTTAACCGCCGTGTGATGGCTTTCCATAGGGGAAGCTTGAAATCTAGCACATATTCCTACACTTAACATGATGTCCGGTCTAGATGCGCAAAGATAAAGCAGCGAACCAATCATGGAGCGGTAAGTAGATGGGTCAAAAGGAATACCGTTTGAGTCTTCATTTAGAACTACATCGGTGGCCATGGGTCTCTTCATTGGTTTAGCATTTGTCATATCAAATTTCTCAAGAATGTCCTTGAGATACTTAGTTTGAGACAAGAAAATCCCTTCTTGAAATTGTTGTATTTGAAAACCAAGGAAGAACTTCAAGTCCGTGTTGAGTGACATCTCAAAGGTCTTGGTCATGGAGGCCGCAAACTTCTTGCACAAATGGATGTTAGGAGAGCCAAAAATGATGTCATCTACATAGATTTGGCATAAGATCAAATCACCATTTTCCCTCTTAGTAAAAAGAGTGGGATTGATCACCCCCACCACAAAGCCATCATCGAGTAGGAACTTCTTAAGATGATCGTACCAAGCATGGGGTGCTTGTTTAAGACCATAAAGTGCCTTCTGAAGTTTATATACATGGTCTTTGTGATGAGGGTCAACAAACCCAGGTGGTTGTGATACATATACCTCTTCTTGTAGAGGACCGTTAAGAAAAGCACTTTTCACATCCATTTGATGCAAAGTAAAACCATTGAAAGCAGCATAGGCCAATAAAATGCGAATGGACTCAACACGAGCAATAGGGGCGAAAGTTTCACCAAAGTCCAAACCTTCAACTTGGGAGTACCCCTGTGCTACTAACCTTGCCTTGTTGCGTAGGACAGTCCCGTTCTCATCTTCCTTGTTCTTGAAAATCCATTTAGTTCCAATGACATTATGTTCCTCAGTTGGTCGTTCTACCAATGACCATACTTCGTTGCGTGTAAAACTGTTTAGCTCCTCTTGCATAGCAAGTAGCCAGTCATTGTCACATAATGCATCCTGAACCCTGTGTGGCACGGTACTAGAGACAAACGAAAAGTGAGCACAAAAGTTTGTTAATTGTTTACGAGTCACTCTACCTTCCGACACGCCTGTGAGGATTTGATCAATATCAACATGACCGGCCACACGTGGCATGATGGAGGTCAAGGTTTCACGAGGTTCAACTTCGTTTCCATCATCAACGTCCTCAACATATGGATCATTTATGTGCGGGGGTAGATATTCCTCTTCCCGTTGCACCTGTTGAGGTTCATCATCAAACATACCCATACTTTGGTCTACCTCGTGAAGATCAACTTGTTCTTGAGTGTCATCAGGGTGAGAGACATGTTCTCCCACTTGATCCTCAACAACTGGCATGATCGGTATGTTAATATCTTGTGGAGGTACGGGCAGTGAATTGTCTTGAGGATGCGAGATACTCTCATCATCTTCATCATCATCATGGGGTCTTTGTTCCATAGGCAGAAGTGCACCTACACCCATGTTTAAGATATCTTGTGGGGAGTCTTCTTCACCTGCATCATTTAGATCAACTTGCTCCCCATGCGAGTGGTTAAATTCATCAAACGTCACGTCACAGGTTTCTATAACACATCCAGTGGATTTGTTGTAGACTCTGTAGGCATGAGAGTTTGACCCATAGCCAACAAAAATCCCTTCAGTTGTTTTGGATTGAAATTTCCCTAACCGTTCCCGTTTGTTGAGGATGAAGCATTTGCATCCAAACACACGAAAGTACTTAACATTGGGCTTGTTCCCAGTTAGGAGCTCATATGGAGTTTTCTCCAATATTGATCGGAGGAAGAGCCGGTTTGATGCATGACATGCTGTGTTGACGGCCTCAGCCCAAAAACTATGTGGTGACTTGTATTCATCTAACATGGACCTTTCCATTTCCACAAGTGTCCGGTTCTTCCTCTCTGCCACACCATTTTGTTGAGGGGTGTAAGGTGTGGACTACTGATGTTCAATTCCCTCATCACTAATAAATTCTTCTAGGGTGTAGTTCTTGAACTCAGAGCCATTATCACTTCTTACTGCCTTGATGTCCTTGTCAAACTTTCGCTGGGCTTGTTTAGCAAAGTCAATGAAAGTGATCTTCGTCTCGTCCTTGGACTTGATAAAGAACACTCATGTATATCTTGAGTAATCATCAACAATGACTAGGCCATACTTTTTCCCTCCAAGACTTGCCCATGAAGGAGGCCCAAACAGATCCACATGAAGGAGCTCTAACGGCCTCAAAGTGGATACAATGTTCTTGGGTGGATGTCTTGATTGATGTTGTTTCCCAGCTATGCATGCACTGCACACACGATCTTTCTTAAAAGATACATTTGTTAGTCCAAGAATGTGATTGCCGTTTAAGAGATTTTGAAGATTTTTCATGCCAACATGGGCGAGCCGGCGATGCCACAGCCATCCCATGTCGGCCTTGGCCATTAGACAAGTTGTATGGAAAGTGCTCTCTTTTGAGAAATCAACCGTGTAAGGGTTGCCATCCAACTCTCCAACAAAAGCCACTTCAAGAGTGTCTCTCTTAAAGACTTTCACATCCGTTAGTCCAAATAGTGTGTCATAACCGACGGAAGCCAATTGGCGAACTGAAAGTAAATGATATTGAAGAGATTGGACAAGCATGACATTTGCAATAGACATGTCATTAGTGATTGTCACCTTGCCCAACCCAATTACTTGCCCTTTCAACCCTCCACCAAATACAATGCTCATATATGGTCGAATGGCTTGCATGAAGTCATAGAGCAAGTTACTATCTCCAGTCATATGATTGGTGCATCCACTATCGATCACCCATTTGGCTCCACCGGAGAAAACAGCCTGTAACGAATTAAGACTTGGTTTGAGGTACCCATTTTGTCATGGGGCCTTTCACATTAGTTACAAGAGTCTTAGGGACCCAAATAGCATAGAATCGAAATGCATTACGAGGACCAACAAATTTAGCATAGACCTCACCTTCCTTTGATTTGCGTAGTACATAGGATGGCGACATGAATTCGGTTGTCTTGTTGTGAGTAGACGAACCCCTAGTGGCTGATCGACTCACAACCTTACCTTTCTCCGTGTGTCCCTCTGGTACAAATATTTCCTTAAGAGGAGTGGTACACTTGAGAGGAGATGCACTTTTCTTGACAGTGCTTGGGTTGAACCCAAGCCCTTCCTTGGAAAAACCTCCATTGTGTCGACTTAAGATCTCATTGAGAGTCTTTTGTCCTTGTGCACATGTCATGAGACCTCTGTCTAGCTATGCCTTTAACGAACAGTTTTCCTCAAGGATAGATGTCAGTTCACTACTAGGATTAGTAGTGCAGGTATCAACATTGATAATAGGCGAGGAGTAGGCCTTAGCTAGAGTGTCAAGATAAGTGACCTTAAGTGCCTCAAAGCTCTTTGTAAGAACAGTGAGTTTCTCTTCCTTGTCTTTGAGAGACAAGGATAGACGCTCACAGTCCTTAGAAAGAGAAGCATGAGAGTTCACAAGTCGGTCTTTATCATTTAGTAATTCTCTACACACATTCTCAGCCTTTTTCAAGGAGGCAAGATCATTAGTATGTTTATCAAGGTTTTCACCTACTTTTGAACATAATGCATCATTTTGTGCTTCCTCATACAGGACTTTCTGCTCAAGGAGTTCATTTCTCTCCTTCTCCTCAGTAACGAGGGTTTCGAGTTCCTTGATGGTATTGGTGTGCTTACTCACCATTTCCATAAGTATGCGAAACATAGTGAGCTTCTTTCCTTTAAGAGAGCACATAAATTTGTTCATTTTAGCAAACATGGGATGATCTAAATCATTATCCTCATAGTGATCTTACGCATCAAGATACTCATCAGAAGGGATAGAAACTAGACTGAAAGAGTTTAACCGTGGGGTTACCTTAACCTTATCATGGAAGCTTTGGTCTTCCCCATCTCCCATGGCAGTCTTTGCCATCAAGCACTTGTGAGCGTTGCCCTTGTAGTCCTTCATATAGTTGTAGTGAACAACATCACCACTTTTGTTGACTAGCCTCAAGGTACTCTGTGTATCTTGAGCTACTCCGGCAACTCCACCAACATCTTCTGGATCTGATTCTTCTTGTGCAACCATTGCTCTTCCATCTGTCCTCTTGGACTTGGAGTTCATAGGGTTTGGCAACTTCTTCTTTACAAAGGTCTTTGGAAACCTTGGTTTGTCTTCTCTCTTCTCATAAGGGCAGTCATTGGAGAAGTGGTTGGTTTCCTCATAGTTATAGCATTTCCTTACCTTCTTCTTTGGGAATCTTCCCTTGAACTTCCCTGCACTGAACTTCTTCACAAAGAGAGCAATGTCCTCAAAAGATGGGCTTTCATCACAGTCAACGTCATCACCATCTTGGCAGTCATCATCAACCTCTTCTTCTTCACTTTCTTCTTCGTCACACTCATGCTTGGCTTTCAAAGCAAGATTGATCTTTGATGTTGAAGTGCCATGCATGGCTAGGTGCTTTGTTGCATTTGCCTTTGACTCTTCAAATAATTGGAAGGTGGATATGATGTCATTCGGAGTCATTTCTTTGAAAGCATGATGCTGCCTCATGTCCCATACCATTTGATGGTGATACGGAGCAAGAGCGTGAAGTAACTTGTCCACAAGAAATCTCTTGGTCAGATTGAAACCATCTTGCGTCTTGTCACAGTCACATGACTCAATGTCTGCGGCGAGAGTCATGAGCCGTTCTAGTAGCCGCTTGGGAGATTCACCCTTTTCCATACAGAAATTCTGTAATTGCCCCTTGGCAATTTCATATTGAGCAAGCCGAAGAGTGGAGGTACCGGTCTTGGTCCTTATGATGTTGTCCCATAATTCCTTGGCACTTGTGATGTGAATGTAAGGTCTTCGTTGCTTGTCATTCATTCCTTTTCTTATGCACATGATCGCAGTGTCATTGAGATGCTTGTCATAAGTTTCTCTGGGCGTGAGGCATCTTGGATCAACAGGATTGTACCCATGTTCGAGGATGTACAGCATCTCATCATTGGCGTACCTAAGATGATCCTGCATACCAACTCTCCACAAAGCAAAATCGGAATTGTCATCAAGCAAGGGAGGTTTTCCTCCAGGATTGTACTTAGGTTTCTCAATTTGAGATCTAGCATAAAGCCATGGAACACTGGTTTTGTTCCTCTCTGGAGCAGGTTGGCCAAATGGAGTACCGTGCACGTGGGGCCCTGAGGCCCTCGGAGACGTGGTTGTCCCCGTGGTTAGTGATGCTAGTCTCATTTGGATCATGGTATCAATAGAAGCATCATGCTCCTCCTTTTTCTTGGCAAGGGCCCGTTCCAGGTCCTCAGAGGTGAAAGACTTGACTTCCGAGGAAGTCCCGTCCCTCTGCATTGGAGCTACCGTAGCTGGATTCACGTCCATCTCGCTCTAGGGTGGTTAAGCCACACAAATAGAGCACGAGGCTCTGATACCAATTGAAAAGGATCGAGATGGACCTAGAGGGGGGGGTGAATAGGTACAAATCCAAATTTTAATAATTACTTAGCAATTTTAGGCTAAAGTGTGGAATATGAGTGTAAGACTAATAATTGCTAAGACAAAGAGTAAGCTATTAGGAGTGAAGCAAGGCAAGCGGTAAACAATAATCAAATACAAGTATGTAATAAGGATTAACACAAGTAGAGAGTTAGGGTTAGGAATAACCGAAACTCCGAGAGAGACAAGGATGTATCTCGATGTTCACTTCCTTGGAGGGAAGCTACGTCACCGTTAGAGGGGCGGATGTTACCACGAAGGCACACCAACGCCACGAAGGCTCACCCTATTCTCCCTTTGGGATAACTCCACGAAGGCGTTTCTCAACCACTAGTGGTAAGCCTTGAGGTGGCTTCCAAACCTTCACAAACTTTCCGGGGGATATCACAATGGTTTGATTCCTCTCCGAAGACTCCTACCGCCTAGGAGTCTCCAACCTCCAAGAGTAACAAGATCACGGGGATTGCTCAAAACTTGCTCAAATCACAAATCACTTTGGTGGGAAGGAGGAGAGGGAGACGATCTATCTTTTGATTGGAACAACACTCAAAGGGGCTCACAAATGCTCTTGGGATCTAGGATTTGCTGTAGACAAGAGTGAGTGAGAGGAAAGGTGTTCTTGGGTGTATTCTAGCTGTGTTGAACACCCTTTCACGAGGTGGGAGAAGAGTATTTATAGTGTGGGGTGAAATCCAGCCGTTGGAGGTGCAATAAGTCACACAGGGTCTGGACGTCCGACACATGCCAGACGTCCGGGCGTCCGTGAGGGGCCGGACATCCGACAGGGGTCGGCCGTCCGAGACCTGTAGGCACGACTGGAACTCTTCTAAATTCATCAGCGACCGGACGTCCGACAGGGGTCGGTCGTCCGAGGCCTGTAGATGCGCCTGAACATATTTGAATTCATCAGCGTACGGACGTCCGGAGTGGCCCGGAAATCCGTATTATACAGCACAATTTCTACTAGTGGTGGCTACCGGATTTCCGATGGGGGTCGGACGTCTGGCGCTCGGACGTCCGGAGGTAGCCGGATTTCCGAGATATAGAGCACACATTCTACTGGTGAAGACTTCCGGATTTCCGGAGCTTGGCTGGACGTCCGGCCCTCGGATGTCCGGAGGGAGCCGGATTTCCGAGTTATATGCCTCACAAACTTCTGGTGGCTGGCTGCGGATTTCCGAAGCTAGCTGGACGTCCGGCCCTCGGACGTCCGGAGGGAGCCGGATGTCCGAGGCAATTGGACATGCATTGAGATGAAGACAGAGTGGATAGTATGTGGTGTTTGGTATGATAGTAGAGATGTAGTATGAGCAAGTTTATCGCAGAACCTGTGATCCCCTCTTAATAGTGGGGGATCCCTATACTCAATATCAGTAAACTAAAAAGACTACTCTTCATCATCTCTTCTTAATCCCGAGCCTTCTCGAAATATAAATCACCAATCTTTTCAGACAACCTTTGGCACATAAATCTCAATCTACTTAAAGTACTTGTTGTCCTGAGACACACTCAACAAATAGGATTAGTTTCCTATGTATGTGTTGTCATTAACAACAAAAGACGATTAGGGGCATAGCATGCACTTTCAGGGTGGCGCCCCCCCTTAGGGTTCCCCTAAGGGGTGCGGCAGCCCTAGATGGGGGGAGGGGGTGGCGGCTGATACATCTCAAACGTATCTATAATTTTTGATGGTTTGCTCTTATCTTGTCATCTTTGGATGTTTTATGTACCTTTTATATCTTTTTTGGGACTAACTTATTAATTCAGTGCCAAGTGCCAATTCATGTTTTTTCTGTATTTTTGGCTCTTTTCAGATCTGATTTTGGAACAGAGTCCAAACGGAATAAAATCCCCGAAATAGATTTTTCTCGAACGGAAGAAGATCAGGGGGCTTGAGGGCCAAGCCACGATGGCTACAGGGGGCCCACTAGCCCCCTATCCGCCACCAGGGGGCGGCGGCGAGCAGGCTTGTGGCCTCCCTAGCGCCCCCCTGACCTAGCTCCTTCGCCTATATATTCCCTAAAATACAGAAAAAATCAAGGGATCCACGAAAATACTTTTCCGCCACCGCAAGCTTCCGTTTCCGCGAGATCTCATCTGGAGACCCTTCCCGGTGCCCTGCCGGAGGGGACTTTGGAGTTGGAGGGCTTCTACATCAACATCATCGCCCCTCCAATGACTCGTGAGTAGTTCACTTCAGACCTACGGGTCCGTAGTTAGTAGATAGATGGCTTCTTCTCTCTCTTGGATCTTCAATACAAAGTTCTCCATGATCTTCATGGAGATCTATCCGATGTAATCCTCTTTGGAGGTGTGTTTGTCGAGATCCGATGAATTGTGGATTTGTGATCAGATTATCTAGGATATATATTTGAGTCTTTGCTGATTTCTTATATGCATGATTTGATATCCTTGTAAGTCTCTCCGAGTCTTGGGTTTTGTTTGGCCAACTAGATCTATGATTCTTGCAATGGGAGAAGTGCTTGGTTTTGGGTTCTTACCGTGTGGTACCTTTCCCAGTGATAGTAGGGGCAGCAAGGCACACATCGTGTAGTTGCCATCAAGGGTAACAAGGTGGGCTTTGTCGTAGATATGAGATTGTCCATCTACATCATGTCATCTTACTTAAGGAGTTACTCTGTTCTTTCGGACTTAATACACTAGATGCATGCTGGATAGCGGTCGACGTGTGGAGTAATAGTAGTAGATGCAGAAAGTATCGGTCTACTTGTTTTGGACGTGATGCCTATAGATATAATCATTGCCATAGATGACGTCATGACTTTGCGCGGTTCTATCGTTTGCTCGACAGTAATTTGTTCACCCACCGTCTACTTGCTTTCATGAGAGAAGCCACTAGTAAACACTACGCCCCCCAGGTCTATTCACACCTATCGTTTCCACTTTTGCTTTTACTTTGCTTTGTTACTTTGTTGCTTTCAGTTCTCACTTGGCGAACAATCTATAAGGGATTGACAACCCCTTCATAGCGTTGGGAGCAAGCTTTTTGTGTTTGTGCAGGCACTTGTGATACTCCTTCACTGGATCGATACCTTGGTTCTCAAACTGAGGGAAATACTTACCACCGCTGCGCTACATCACCCTTTCCGCTTCGAGGGAATACCAACGCAAGGCTCCAAGGCCACGGGGGAAATCCTTTGCATATTTGCCTAGGAAGTCCCTTAAGGCGTAGCCATAGCAGAAGGATTCCTGGTGCCGTCAGCACGTTTCTGGCACCATTGGAAGGTCTTTTGTTGCAGTAGCAGAAGTATTTCTGGCGCCGTTGCCGGGGAAGGAGAGATCTATCGAAGTAGGTCTCACAAACTCATCTGTTGCATTTACTTTTTTTGCCAGTTGCCTCTCGTTTTCCTCTTCCCCACTTCACATTTGCCGTTTTCATTTGCCTTTCTCCTTTGCAGTTTTCTTTTGCCTTTTTCTTTCGCTTTCTTTCTATTCGCTTGTGTGCTATGTGCCTTCAATATGCTTGCATCTTCGCTTGCTGAAAATCTAGTGATATGGATCCTCATCCACTTGCTAATCTCTTTAAGAGATCCACTTATGTGGAACCAATTGCTAGTGAATTGAATGCACTTGACTATCTTTATGGAGTTTTGCTTGAGATGCGTGAATCTGAAGATCGTGATGAAGAAACTTATGAAGTGATTCACGAGGGCCTATGCATAGGAAGTATGTTAGACTTAGATGTGATTTTCTCATGTTTTAGGATGCTCTCGTTGTGCTTCAATTCTTGTCTTTTGTGAGAGCATCATTGAATGCCTAGCTAAGGGCGTTAAACAATAACGTTTGTTGGGAGGCAACCCAACGAATCTATCCTTTTTCTTTCTATTTTGTGTTTTCAACACTTTCATAATTCTGTTATGATTGTGTTTTTTTTATTCTTTTTGCGTTTGTGCCAAGCAAAACCGTTATGATTAGTCTTGGGGATGATCGTTTGGTCATGCTGGAAAAGACAGAAACGTTCTGCTCATGAAAAGAATTTTCATTTTTTTTCTGTAAGAGCTTTCTAGTTGATTCTTTTTGCTTCTGATTGGTACACAAATTCTTCAGACTGTCGTAATTTTTCAGAATTTGTGAAGTAACAGAAGTATACGAAATATACAGATTGCTACAGACTGGTATTCTGTTTTTGTTGTGTTGGTTGCTTATTTTGATGAAACTATGGATAGTATCGGGGGGTATTAGCCATGGAAGATTGAAAATACAGTAACCCAACATCAGCGTAAGTAAAATTTAAGTTTGCTACAGTACCTAAGGAAGTGGTGGTTTGCTTTCTCATACTAATGTTATCACGAGTTTCTGTTTAAGTTTCGTGTTGTGAAGTTTTCAAGTTTTGGGTGAAGTTCTTATGGACAAAGAGATAAAGAGTGGCAAGAGCTCAAGCTTGGGGATGCCCAAGGCACCCCAAGAGATTCAAGTATGTCGTAAAAGCCTAAGCTTGGGGATGCCCCGGGAAGGATCCCCTCTCTCGTGTTCAATCCATCGGTAACGTTATTTGGGGCTATATTTTTATTCACCACATGTTATGTGTTCTTGCTTGGAGCGTCTTCTATCGTAGGAGTATTTTATTTTTTTTGTGTCACAATCATCCTTGCTGCACACCTAGAGAGAGAGACATGCACTCACCGTGATTTTGTCGAGCTTCACTTATATCCTTTGGTAGACAATTCAGCTCACATGTGCTTCACTTATATCTTTTGAGCTAGATACTTTTGCTCTATGTGCTTCACTTATATCTTTTAGAGCACAGTGGTGCGTGGCTTGGTAGTTGATCTATGCTTTGAAAGTAGTCTCAAAAGGGGTAGTTATCCAAAGAGATACGAAAACTTCCACCTTCACGTGCATTGAATAGTTAGAGAAGTTTGATTCATCTCAATTAGTTTTGAGTTGTGGTTATGGTAATATTGAAGTTATGCTAGTAAGGTGTTGTGGATCTAGAAATACTTGTGTTGAAGTTAGTGATTCCCGTAGCATGCACGTATGGTGAACCGCTATGTGATGAAATCTAAGCATGATTAGTCTATTGATTGTCATCCTTTGCATGGCGGTCGGGATCGCGTGATGGTTTATACCTACCAACCCTTCCCCTAGGAGTATGCGTTAAATGCTTTGTTTCGATTACTAATAAAACTTTTGCAACAAAGTATATGAGTCCTTCATGACTAATGTTGATTCCATGGTTTAGATGCACTTTCACCTTCCACCATCACTATCTTCTTCGTGTCGTGCAACTTTCGCCGGTGCACAAAACCCACCATTAGCTTCCCTCAAAACAGCCACCATACCTACCTACTATGGCTTTTTTAAATTTATTCCGAGATATATTGCCATGCAACTACCACCATGACATGTGCCACCACGTCTACATTTCCGTTGCATGATCGTAAGATAGCTAGCATGATGTTTCCATTAATGTCTATGCCATGCTAGATCATTGTCACGGTACACTACCGAAGGCATTCCATATAGAGTCATCGTTGCTCTAAGTTTTGAGTTGAAAGTGTGATGATCATCATTGATGGAGGATTGTCCCATGTGAGGAAATAAAAGAGGCCAAAGATGCCCACCAAAAAAAAGAGGCCAAAGAGCCCACCAAAAAAATGAGAGAAAAGGAGAGAAGGGACAATGCTACCACTTTTCCACACTTGTGCATATTAAGCACCATGATCTTCATGATTGAGAGTCTCTCGTTTTTTCACCACCATATAGCTAGTGGGGAATTTTCATTATATAACTTGGCTTGTATATTCCAATGATAGGCTTCCTCCAAATTGCCTTAGGTCTTCGTGAGCAAGCAAGTTGGATGCACACCCACTAGTTTTCTTTAAGAGCTTTCACATACTCTTAGCTCTAGTGCATCATTTGTATGGCAATCCCTACTCATTCACATTGATATCTATTGATGAGCATCTCCACAGCTCATTGATATGCCTAGTTAATGTGATCATCTTTTCCTTGTTTGTCTTGCAACCTCCACCACACTCCACACCACTTATAGTGCTAAAACCATGGCTAACGCTCATGTATTGCGTGAGAGTTGAAAAGGGTTGAGAAAGTAAAGGTGTGAAACAATTACTTGGCCAATACCGGGGTTGTGCATGATTTAAATTCGTTGTGCAATGATGATAGAGCATAGCCAGACTATATGCTTTTATAGGGATAACTTTCTTTTGGCCTTGTTATTTTGAAAGTTCATGATTACCTTGCTAGCTTGCTTGAATTATTATTGTTTCCACGTCAATAGCAAACTATTGTTTTGAATCTAATGGATCTGAACATTCACGTCACATAAGAGGAGTTACAAAGGACATCTATGCTAGGTAGCATGAAAGCATAAAAAAATCATTCTTTATCACTTCCCTACTCGAGGACGAGCAGGAGTTAAGCTTGGGGATGCTTGATACGTCTCAAACGTATCTATAATTTTTGATGGTTTCATGCTGTTATCTTGTCATCTTTGGATGTTTTCTGTACCTTTTATATCTTTTTTGGGACTAACTTATTAATTCAGTGCCAAGTGCCAGTTCCTGTTTTTCTGTGTTTTTGGCTTGTTTCAGATCTGATTTTGGAACGGAGTACAAACAGAATAAAATCCCCGAAATAAAATTTTCCCGAACGGAAGAAGATCAGGGGGCTTGAGGGCCAAGCCAGGAGGGCTATAGGGGGCCCACAAGCCCCCTATCCGCCACCAAGGGGGCGGCGGCCAGCAGTCTTGTGGCCTCCCTGGCGCCCCCTGACCTAGCTCCTTCACCTATATATTCCCTAAAATACAGAAAAAAAATCAAGGGATCCACGAAAATACTTTTCCGCCGCCGCAAGCTTCCGTTTCCGCGAGATCTCATCTGGAGACCCTTCCTGGTGCCCTACCGGAGGGGACTTTGGAGTTGGAGGGCTTCTACATCAACATCATCACCCCTCCAATGACTCGTGAGTAGTTCACTTCAGACCTACGGGGTCCGTAGTTAGTAGATAGATGGCTTCTTCTCTCTCTTGGATCTTCAATACAAAGTTCTCCATGATCTTCATGGAGATCTATCCGATGTAATCCTCTTTGGCGGTGTGTTTGTCGAGATCCGATGAATTGTGGATTTGTGATCAGATTATCTATGATATATATTTGAGTCTTTGCTGATTTCTTATATGCATGATTTGATATCCTTGTAAGTCTCTCCGAGTCTTGGGTTTTGTTTGGACAACTAGGTCTATGATTCTTGCAATGGGAGAAGTGCTTGGTTTTGGGTTCTTACCGTGTGGTGACCTTTCCCAGTGACAGTAGGGGCAGCAAGGCACACATCGTGTAGTTGCCATCAAGGGTAACAAGGTGGGCTTTGTCGTAGATATGAGATTGTCCATCTACATCATGTCATCTTGCTTAAGGAGTTACTCTGTTCTTTTGGACTTAATACACTAGATGCATGCTGGATAGCGGTCGACGTGTGGAGTAATAGTAGTAGATGCAGAAAGTATCGGTCTACTTGTTTTGGACGTGATGCATATAGATATAAGCATTGTCATAGATGACGTCACGACTTTGCGCGGTTCTATCAATTGCTCGACAGTAATTTGTTCACCCACCGTCTACTTGTTTCATGAGAGAAGCCACTAGTAAACACTAAGGCCCCCGGGTCTATTCACACCTATCGTTTCCACTTTCGCTTTTACTTTGCTTTATTACTTTGTTGCTTTCAGTTGTCACTTGGCGAACAATCTATAAGGGATTGACAACCCCTTCGTTGCGTTGGGAGCAAGATTTTTGTGTTTGTGCAAGCACTTGTGATACTCCTTCACTGGATCGATGCCTTGGTTCTCAAACTGAGGGAAATACTTACCACCGATGCGCTACATCACCCTTTCCGCTTCGAGGGAACACCAACACAAGGCTCCAAGGCCACGGGGAAAATCCTTTGCATATTTGCCTAGGAAGTCCCTTAAGGCGTAGTCGTAGCAGAAGGATTCCTGGTGCCGTCAGCACGTTTCTCGCGCCATTGGAAGGTCTTTTGTTGCAGTAGCAGTGGCTAGGAGGGGAGGAGGGGGTGGCGCACCCCCTGGTGGGCCTTTGACCCACCTACGCTAGGGTTCCCCCTCCCCCTCTTAGGCGGCATGAGTTGAGTGTGGGGGCGCACCAGCCCACCCAGGGGCTGGTTCCCTCTCATACTTGGCCCACGTAGCCTCCTCGGGCTGGTGGCCTCTCCCGGTGGGCCTCCGGAACCCTTCTGGTGGTCCCGACACTTTGCCGGTGGTGCCCGAAACATTTCCGGCGTCCAAACCCATCCATCCTATATAGCAATCTTTACCTCTGGACCATTTCGGAGCTCCTCGTGACGTCCGGGTCTCATCAGAGACTCCGAACTACCTTCGGTAACCTTGTACAACAATTCCCTATAACCCCAGCGTCATCGAACCTTAAGTGTGTAGACCCTACGGGTTCGGAAGGCATGCAGACATGACCGAGACACCTCTCCAGCCAATAACCATCAACGGGGTCTGGATACCCATGGTGGCTCCCACATGCTCCATGATGATCTCATCGGATGAACCACGATGTCAAGAATTCAATCAATCCCGTGTACAATTCCCTTTGTCTGTCAGTATAGAACTTGCCCGAGATTTGATCGTCTGTATACTTATACCTTGTTCAATCTCGTTACCGGTAAGTCTCTTTACTCGTTCTGTAGCACATCATCCCGTGACTAACTACTTAGTCACACTGAGCTCATTATGATGATGTTCTACCGAGTGGGCCCAGAGATACCTCTCCGTCACACGGAGGGACAAATCCTGATCTTGATTCGTACCAACCCAACAGACACTTTTGGAGATACCCGTAGTGCACCTTTATAGTCACCCAGTTACATTGTGACGTTTGATACACCCAAAGCACTCCTACGGTATCCGGGAATTGCACAATCTCATGGTCGAAGGAAAAGGCACTTGACATTAGAAAAGCTTTAGCATACAAACAACACGATCTAGTGCTATGCTTAGGATTGGGTCTTGCCCATCACATCATTCTCCTAATGATGTGATCCCGTTATCAATGACATCCAATGTCCATGATCAGTAAACTATGATCATCTATTGATCAACGAGCTAGCCAACTAGAGGATTGATAGGGACACATTGTGATCTATTTATTCACACATGTATTACTGTTTCCTGTTAATACAATTATAGCATGAACAATAGACGATTATCATGAACACGGAAATATGATAATAACCATTTTATTATTGCCTCTAGGGCATATTTCCAACAGACAACACATGGATGCCCGAGTTCAAGCTCTTGCTTTTCTCGGGTACACAGGAGGCAGGCCTTGACGAACCCTTCGCTGCTTGCGCTCGAGCATGGGTGCGGCGAAGAAGCTCTACGGTGCTATAACAAGAAACACAAGGGCACTCGGGGCGCGCCCGAAGCTTGCAGTCACGACACCCATGGCCAAGTCTGATGGACACGCGGAGCTCGCGCCAGTCAACAACTACGTGAAGGGCTCGATCACGGAAGGGGGTATGGGGCGACAGATACTCACTGAGTTGCGTAGGAGAAGAAGAATACGTCGGCGAGGCGTTCGCGGGGTGGGGGAAGAAGTTGCTGCCACGTGGAGCTCCTGGTGCGCGACGGTGACAACGATGGGGCCGACGTTGTCGAAGCGATCCACACCTCCTAACGCCTGGAACAGGTCGAGGAAGGAGTCGGGACACTGCACGACATGGCGGATGGTCAAAGAACGCCGACTTGAGGCGAGGACAAAGACGACGACAGCGACACTGACCCTGCTCCCTCTCCGAACTTCATTAAATTGGTTGAATCTTTCCACTCTGTAGGCTCTTGTGCCAGGAAGAAGGAGCAAAGGGTGGGAGGAGATCCTAGGTGGGGGGCGTGCATATATTGTCGGCCGGCCTTGTTGGGGAACGTTGCATGGGAAACCAAAAAATTCTTACGCACACGCTATACCTATTCATGGTGATGATCGTCTACGAGAGGGGAGAGTGAATCTACATACCCTTGTAGATCGCTAAGCGGAAGTGTATATAACGCGGTTGATGTAGTGGAACATCTTCATGATCCAAATCGCAGCCTGTCCCGCGATCTCATCACGATCCGTCCCGTGATCCCATCACGATCCATGCCGATCTAGTGCCGAACGGACGACACCTCTATGTTCAGCACACGTACATCTCGATGACGATCACCGCTTTCTTGATCCAGCAAGAGGGGCGAAGAGGTAGATGAGTTCTTCAGCATGACAGTGTGGTGGTGGTGGTAAACTAATCCAGCAAGGCTTCGCCAAGCTATACCGGACTAGTCTAGACGAGGGAGACGATCTATGGAGGAGAGGGAAGCACGTGATTTTTCTGGTGTTGGCTGCCCTCAAAACCTCCAATATATATAGGAGGAAAAGGGAGCTGGGCTGCCTTGCCCTCTCCCCCAAGGAGAAGAGGTTCAGCCGAATCCAAGGGGGAGGACTCCTCCTTCAATTAGGTTTGGTGGAGGAGGACTCCTCTTCCTTGTGAGATTCCGCTTCCTTCTTTCTTCTCTTTTCCTTTTCTTTTACACTTGGCCGAAATAGGCTTATTGGTCTGGACACACCATCTCACTAAGGGCTGGTGCGCCACCTTTAGGCCTATTAGGTCCTCTCCTGCGTGGGTGGCCCCTCCCGGTAAAACCCCGGAACCCATTCGTCAGTCCCGGTAATTTACCGGTAATGCCCAAAAACTTTCCGGAAGCCAAATGTAACTTTCCTATATATCAATCTTTACCTCCGGACCATTACGGAGCACCTCGTGACGTCTAGGATCTCATCCAGGACTCCGAACAGCTTTAGGTTATCACACACACATAACTCAATAATACCGAAACGTCACTGAACCTTAAGTGTGTAGACCTTGCAGGTTCGAGAACTATGCACACATGACCTAAGACACTCTCCGGTAAGTAACCAATAGCGGGACCTGGATGCCTATATTGGCTCCTACATATTCTACGAAGATCTTTATCGGTTGAACCTCTATGTCAAGGATTAAGTTAACCCCGTATGTTGTTACCTTTGTCCTTAGGTATGTTACTTGCCCGAGATTCGATCGTTGGTATCTCCATACCTAGTTCAATCTCGTTACCGGCAAGTCTCTTTACTCTTTCCGTAATACAAGATCTCGTGACTAACTCCTTAGTCACATTGCTTGCAAGGCTTATTGTGATGCTGTATTACAGAGTGGGCCCCGAGATACCTCTCCATCATACGGAGTGACAAATATGAGTCTCGATTCATGCCAACCCAACAGACACCTTCGGAGATACCTGTAGAGCACCTTTATAGTCACCCAGTTACGTTGCGATGTTTGATACACACAAGGTATTCCTCCGGTGTCCGGGAGTTGCATGATCTCATGGTCATAGGAACAGATACATTGACATGTAAAAAACAATAGCAATAAACTCACACAGTCATATGCTACGTTCATAGTTTGGGTCTTGTCCATCACTAATGATGTGATCCCGTTATCAAGTGACACCACTTGTTTATGGCCAGGAAACCTTGACCATCTTCGATCAACGAGCTAGTCAGCTAGAGGCTCACTAGGTACAGTGTGTTGTCTATGTATCCACACATGTATTTGAGTTTCTAATCAATACAATTCTAGCATGGATAAAAAACTAGTATCATGAACAAGGAAATATAATAATAACCAATTTATTATTGCCTCTAGGGCATATTTCCAACATGCCTCGGTGCTCGAGTGCGCTGGAGTTGGCTCTCTCTCACAGCACAGAGACAGAGGGAGACGCGGTAGGTAGCCGTCGGGGGTTTGGTTTGGCCGAATGGGATTGAGGCCCACGTGGGTTGCGGCTGGACGAGGGGAATCTGGTGGACCCACTAGGAGCTCCTAGTTGCGTGATGGGCTAGGCCGCGGGAGGAGAAACCTGTTACCTATTTAAATTGGACAGAGCGTTTAAAAAATCCCATCACATCGATTGAGAAGGGTTTGAAAAAAATAAAACAATGTTTTTCACTCACTAAAATAGACCCTATATAATAAAATTGTTTGGCAATTTTTAGGTGCAGTAAAATAATTGCCCTTTTATTACCACTAGCACTGATTTGCAAGTTTTAAAATAGCAAAAAATAATAAAGCAAGCCTCAGAATCATCCCTAAATTGCCAACAGGATTTTTACAGAATTAGCAACATTTTTAGCAATGTGTTGGGCAAAGCGAAACTTTACCCAAACACAAAACTTTGAAATAAAGAGAGACGGGTTATTTCAAAGCATTTGAGAGGGGTATCACTTGATAGGGTTATAGTCCTAGGGTAGGGTCATAGGCCTGCCCTATGAGTCCTACCCAAGGACTACCCTTCATAAGGGATAAGGCCTTTAGTTAGTTCCGACTGAATTAAGGACTTCCCATCATCCATTCCGTGACGATTCCTCCATCATCCAGTCGGAGATGAGCATTCGCAACATATCGAACTTACCGACTGGACTCCACTCTGTACATCGTAACCCCCCTGGAGGGCAACGGTCATACGTTTCCATGTACCTTTATTAGCATTTAAGACATACGTTACCTGTAACGTAGTCATTTATTCGCCACTACTCCACCCCTGCGCACCGAACCGTTGTGAAGGGTAGCGCACTCTATATAAGCCGCCCTTCCCCACTGGTGCAGGGGTTAGCAATTCACTGTAATCCGTATTCCACTCGACAACAAGCTCCCAAGAGCACTGAGACGTAGGGCTTTTACCTCCACCGTAGAGGTGCCTGAACTCATACAACCTCGCCGTAGCTAAGGCTCTACCCATCCTTTCGTACCCTACACATCTACTGCCAGACTTATACCCACGACAGTTGGCGCCCACCGTGGGGCAGGCGTCTAAGCGACTTCCGGCGAGTTTGCGACTACATTTTTCCATCATGTCATTCGGTGGAGATTTGAGCATGGGTCACGAGATCCTCTTCGGCGCTCTCTCCTTCATCGTCGATGATTCGGCATGGCTTAGGGACGCCCCTCTCAACGTCGAGGCGCTCCCCAGTCGTGGGGCTACGCACTTCCGTGCCGGCGCCCGCGGTATTCTTGTTCTCCAGCAATCGGCTCCGGTGTCGACCTTCCCCCCTGCACGCGCCGCAACAAGCGATCTCACCGTCCGCGGCTCCAGCGTTGGGTGCAACACGCCTAGGCGCGCCAGAGCGCGTCTTCACAAGTGGCAGTCCTCGAGTCGGTTGTAGTTGCGCCGCCGTCCCAGTGCTTGGACTCAGTTCCGACTGAGTTCCCTTCCAAGTACGTGGGTCGCGGGCGTGCGGCCGAAGTGCACATGGCCAACTCCCATGAAAGCCCCCGCCAGACCGGCCAGAACGAGCGCGAGGTCGGCGAAACCTCCGGCGCTCGCCGTCAACCCCGCCGTTCTGCCAGTCGGCGCACTCGTCAGAGCCACGTGGAGGTGTTCCGCATACCCGTCCTCAACCTGGCTGCCGCCGCCAGGATAGCTGATTCCCTCCAGCCGACTGATTCAGAGGCTGGCAGAGGGATCGAGTAGATCCGTGCCCTGCTGCACACGGCGCAGCAGAAAAATTCGGCAGTCTCCCAGTTGCACAACAGGATTCACAATAGTTTTGTTCGCGCGAACACGCATCGGTCAGTTCACAGCCCCGGTTCTCATCAGCGACACAGGGGAGGCAGCCGCTCCATGAATCCCGAAGATCGTCGCCGCTCACGCACCCCTCCGCGGGGTGGGCCCTACGGGCCCTGACATCCTGATGATCGGTGTTCATTCGGTGACACTTATGATCCAAGGCCCAATGCAAGAGGACATATTGCTCAGAGGAGGGTCGACAGGGGCCGGGCCCACCGCGATGGTCACGATATGGACCGTCCGAGTGGAAGCAGAACCATCGTCTCTGGTCCTGAGTGTTTCAGCTGAGCCATCCGTTCGGCTGACATCCCTCCCAACTTCCGATCGGCGACGGGGATCAGCAAGTTTACAAGAGAATCCAAGCCAGAAACGTGGCTCGACGACTACCGAGTGGCAGTCCAGATCGGAGGAGGGGACGACCACGTCGCCATGAAACACCTTCCTCTGATGCTCGACGGCTCGGCACAAGCGTGGCTGAACCAGTTGGCCCCCTCAAGCATCTACAGCTGGGCAGATCTGGCCCAAGTCTTCATCAGGACCTTCGAAGGGACGTGCAAATGCCCTGCTGGCCTCGTGGAGCTCCAGCACTATGTCCAGAAGCAGAATGAGCCCCTGCATGATTTCATTCAGCGTTGGACGACCCTCTACCACACGGTAGAGAACGTCACAGAGCACCAAGCAGTTTGCGCCTTCAAGGCAGGCGTGCGGTACAGAGATTTGTACCTGAAGTTCGGTCGAACAGGCGACATCTCCATGAGTAAGATGATGGAGATAGCGACAGGCTATGCAAATGGCGAAGAAGAAGACCGCATTCGGAGCGGCAAGCACAAAGCAGTCGCCGATGGAGATGGGAACAACACTCGGAAGCAGAAGCACAAAGCTCCGTCCAGTCCGCAGGCAGAGGCCGCAGCCGTTACCAATGCCAAGTTCAAGGGCAAGGGGAAGGCTCAGTTCACCCCCAAGAAGAAGCAGTTCGAAAACCCCATCCTGGACCAACCATGTCCGATTCACACGAAGATGGATGAAGAGGGCAACGCCATATATCCGAAGCATACCACTCGGCAATGTCGCCTCCTGCTCCAGGGGTTCGGCGAAGGGCAACCGAGTGAAAAGGGAAATGAACAGGATGAGGAGGACAAGGAGGATTCATTCCCCCAAGTCCATGCAACACTGATGATTTTTGCTGACGTTGAGAGCAAGAGTCGACTGAAGCTGGTGAACAGGGAGGTGAACATGGCCACGCCGACCAACCCCACGTTCCTCAAATGGTCTCAGACTGCGATCACCTTTGACCAGTCGGATCATCCAGCACACGTACCCACGCCAGGGAGGTAGGCTCTGGTCGTCGACCCAGTGGTGGAAGGAGTCCGACTGCGCAAAGTCCTCATGGACGGCGGCAGTGGTTTGAACATCATGTACGCTGACACTCTCAAGGGGATGGGCATTCCGATGTCCAAACTTAGCGAGAGCAGCATGCAGTTCCATGGAGTCGTCCCTGGACGAAAGGCCAAGTAACTCGGCCAAATCGCGTTGGACGTCGTCTTCGGCTCCGACAAGAACTTCCGCAAGGAAAAGTTGACGTTCGAGGTGGTGGACTTTCAGAGTGCGTATCACGCAATTCTGGGTCGCCCAGCGTATGCGCGTTTCATGGCCCGTCCATGTTACGTGTACCTGAAGCTGAAGATGCCAGGCCCGAAAGGTGCGATCACTATCACAAGCAATCGACAGCGGGCCGAGGAGTGTCTGCAGCAGGGATCGAGGATCGTCGATCAGCAGATAGCTGTCCTCGAGCTCGACGAGTACAAGAAGACAGTCGACCCTGCTGACTTGATGCGTTCGAAGAAGCCAGCTTCGGAATCCGCATTCCAGTCGGCGGGATAGACGAAGAAGGTCAACATCCACCCGACGGATGACACCGCTGCCCCCACAAACATCTCCACCACCTTCGATCCTAAATAGGAAGCCGAGCTCATCCAATTCCTCCTTGAGAACTGGGACATCTTCGCATGGAAGCCCTCTGACATGCCAGGTGTACCCAGGGAGTTGGCTGAGCACCGACTGCATGTGGATCCCGCCGCTCGGCCTGTTCGAGAACGTCTGCGTCGGTCCGCCGCGCACAAGAGGAAGGAAATCGGAGAAGAGGTGGCCAAGCTTTTGGCAGCCAACTTCATTCGCGAGGTACATCACTCCGAGTGGCTCGCCAGTGTTGTCATGGTGCCCAAGAAGGACAAGTCGCTCCGAATGTGCATCGACTTCAAGCATCTCAATAAGGTCTGCCCGAAGGACCATTTTCCGCTCCCCCGCATCGATCAAATTGTCGATTCGACTACGGGTTGCGAGCGTTTGTCATTTCTTGATGCCTACTCGGGCTATCATCAGATCCGTCTGTATGGCCCCGATGAATTAAAAACAGCCTTCATCACCCCATTCGGGTGCTTCTGCTACATCACTATGCAATTTGGTTTGAAGAACGCAGGAGCAACCTTTATGCGCATGATCCAAAAATGCCTCCTCGACCAGATCGGTCGGAATGTGGAGGCGTATATGGATGATATCGTAGTCAAGTCACGCAAAGGTTCCGACCTGCTGACTGACTTGGCAGAAACATTCGCCAACCTTCGTAGGTACGATATCAAGCTCAACCTAGCTAAGTGTTTATTCGGCGTTCCCAGCGGAAAGTTACTCGGTTTCTTCGTTTCCGAACGAGGGATCGATGTCAACCCCGAAAAGATCGGGACCATCATCCGAATGGAGCGGCCGGTCAGAATACACGATGTTCAAAGACTCACAGGTTGCCTAGCGGCTTTGAGCAGGTTTATCAGTCGACTCGGCGAGAAGGCACTTCCTCTGTACCGACTCATGAAGAAATCAGATACTTTCGAGTGGACAGACGAAGCCCAAGTCGCATTTGACGACCTCAAAGTCCTACTTTCCACCCAGCCGGTTCTTACTGCTCCGCTCAGTAAAGAGCCCCTTCTTCTGTACATCACGGCTACAAATCAAGTCGTCGGCACTGTTCTCACGGTCGAACGGGAAGAAGAAGGCAAAGCATACAAGGTTCAGCGGCCAGTGTATTATGTCTCCGAAGTCCTGACTCCTTCCAAGCAGAGGTATCCCCACTATCAAAAACTTATCTACGGGATTTACATGACTGCGAAGAAGGTGGCTCATTATTTTCAAGACCACTTGGTGTCCATCGTTTCCGATGCTCCGTTTTTGAAATCCTACACAATCGGGACGCATCGGGCCGAGTGGTGAAGTGGGCAATGGAGATGTTATACTGTGACATCAGGTTCGAGGCCAAGAAAGCTATAAAGTCTCAAGCTCTGGCTGACTTCATAGCAGAATGGGTAGAACAACAGCAACCGACCCACATCTACTCGGCCCATTGGACAATGTTCTTCGATGGGTCCAAGATGTTGAATGGCTCCGGCACTGGCGTTGTGATCATATCGCCAAAGGGTGAAAAACTCAAGTACGTGTTGCAGATACACTTTGATTCCTCCAACAACGAGGCAGAGTACGAAGCTCTCCTTTATGGACTGCGCATGGCCATCGCACTCGGCATCCGTCGCCGGATGGTCTATGGCGATTCGGATTTGGTGGTTAATAAAGTGATGAAGGAGTGGGACGTCAGGAACCCCACCATGACCACATACTGCAATGCGGTGAGGAAGCTCGAGAAAAAGTTTGAAGGTCTGGAACTCCACCACGTTCCGCGACTGAAAAACCAAGCAGCTGATGAGTTGGCAAAACTCGGATCCACTCGGAGACCAGTCCCGAGTGATGTCTGCCTCGAGCACCTCCACCTTCCCTCAGTTAAAGAAGATCCTTTCACAGAGGAACCAGTACAACCAAAGAGCTTGGCAGATCCGACTGAAGTCGGAGTCCCTGCTATGGTTGATTTGATCATGGAGATTCTTGCTATCATCCCCGATTGGACTGTGTCGATCGTTGCATACATCCTGAGGCAAGAATTACCAGAAGACGAAGTCCAAGCCAGACAGATCATCCGCAGGTCAAAGTCATTCACTGTCATTGATGGCCAGTTGTACAAGGAAAGCGTTTCAGGCGTCCTTCAACGATGCATCTCCCCTGAGGAGGGACAGTTAATCCTAGAAGAAATTCACTCGGGAACCTGCGGTCATCACGCCTCTTCAAGAGCAATCGTCGCCAAAGCATTCAGAGCTGGTTTTTTCTGGCTGCAGGCGAATGAAATGGCGAAAGATATGGTCGACCGATGTGAAGGATGTCAGTTCTACTCTAACAAGTCCCACAAGCCAACATCTGCGTTGAAGACAATCCCTCTTGTTTGGCCGTTTGCAGTATGGGGATTAGATACAGTCGGTCCATTCAGGACAGGCCAAGGGGGATTCACAGATCTGTTGGTGGCAGTCGACAAGTTCACAAAGTGGATTGAAGCCAAGCCCATCAAGAAGCTCGACACCCTAACGGCCATCAAGTTTGTCAGGGACATCATCTCCAGATTCGGGGTACCTCACAGCATAATCACTGACAACGAAACAAACTTTGACTCGGACAGATTCAAAAGTTTCTGTACGGGCCAAGGTATCCGAGTGGATTTTGCATCTGTGGCGCATCCCCAAACAAACGGGCAAGCAGAGCGGGCGAATGGACTTATTCTGCAAGGTTTGAAGCCTCGACTCCTGCGAGAAGTGGGACATGCTGCCGGCGCATGGGTCACCGAGCTACCTTTAGTGCTTTGGGGTCTTCGCACAACCCCAAATAGATCTACAGGGCGATCCCCGTTCTTCCTCGTTTACGGAGCAGAGGCAGTCCTTCCGAGTGACTTGCTTCACAACGCTCCACGAGTTGAACTCTTCTTCGAAGCCAAAGCAGAGCAAGCAAGGCAAGACGGAGTGGATCTCCTAGAGGAGGAGCGCGAGATGGCACTGACACGCTCAACCATTTACCAACAAGATCTGCGACGCTTTCACGCGCGACACGTCAGGAGTCGTACATTCCAAGCAAGCGACCTGGTGCTCCGAGAAGATCAGCAGAGACCTCACAAGTTGGCTCCCGTCTGGGAAGGACCCTTCATCATCTCAAAGGTGCTGAACAACGGAGCATATCGACTCTACAACATCGACAGGGAAACGGACGAGCCGCGAGCATCGAACGGAGATCTCCTCAAGCGCTTCTACATGTGACCGTCGACTGAAGCAATGTAAAGAACAAGTATCGGTGAAGTAATACAAAGTAGATTGAGTTTTTGCAGATTCAAAATTCTTCCGCGGTCGCAGACTCCGTTATCAAAAAAAAACTTAGCTGCGACCCAGAATCGCCTAAGTACAAACTTTCTCCGAGTGTGCACTAAACGTCGCACTCGGGGACTTAGTTGCGATCAAGAATTGCCTAAGTACAAAGTTTCTCCGAGTGTGCACTAAACGTCGCACTCGGGGACTTAGCTGCGATCAAGAATCGCCTAAGTACAAACTTTCTCTGAGTGTGCACTAAACATCGCACTCGGGGACTTAGCTGCGATCAAGAATCGCCTAAGTACAAACTTTCTCCGAGTGTGCACTAAACGTCGCACTCGGGGACTTAGCTGCGATCAAGAATCGCCTAAGTACAAACTTTCTCCGAGTGTGCACTAAACGTCGCACTCGGGGACTTAGCTGCGATCAAGAATCGCCTAAGTACAAACTTTCTCCGAGTGTGCACTAAACGTCGCACTCGGAGACTTAGCTGCGATCAAGAATCGCCGAAGTACAAACTTTCTCCGAGTATGCACTAAACGTCGCACTCGGGGACTTAGCTGCGATCAAGAATCGCCTAAGTACAAACTTTCTCCGAGTGTGCACTAAACGTCGCACTCGGGGACTTAGCTGCGATCAAGAATCGCCTAAGTACAAACTTTCTCCGAGTATGCACTAAACGTCGCACTCGGGGACTTAGCTGCGATCAAGAATCGCCTAAGTACAAACCTTCTCCGAGTGTGCACTAAACGTCGCACTCGGGGACTTAGCTGCGGTCAAGAATCGCCTAAGTACAAACTTTCTCCGAGTGTGCACTAAACGTCGCACTCGGGGACTTAGCTGTGATCAAGAACCGCCTAAGGACTAACTTTCTCTGAGTGTGCACTAAACGTCGCACTCGGGGACTTAGCTGCGATCAAGATTCGCCTAAGTACTAACTTTCTCTGAATGTGCACTAAACGTCGCACTCGGAGACTTGTCTGCGATCAATAATCGCCTAAATAGAGAGCTTCCTTCGAATGTATCCTACAGATCCACTCGGAGGCTTAGCAGACCCTCATTGAGACTCATGTAGATGTCAAGACAACTGACAATTACATGAGTGGCAGAACCTCATTGAGGCTCATGTAGATGTCAAGACAACTGACAATTACATGAGTAACAACTCGCTCCGAGTACGACCTGACAGTCGCACTCGAAGACTTAGCCGCGGTCATGAATCGCCTAAGGACACGATTGCCTTCGAGTGTATCCTACAGATCCACTCGGAGGCTTAGCGGACCCTCATTGAGACTCATGTAGATGTCAAGACAACTGACAATTACATGAGTGGCAGAACCTCATTGAGGCTCATGTAGATGTCAAGACAACTGACAATTACATGAGTAGCAGAACCTCATTGAGGCTCATGTAGATGTCAAGACAACTGACAATTACATGAGTAAAAACTCGCTCCGAGTACGACCTGACAGTCACACTCGAAGACTTAGCCGCGATCACGAATCGCCTAAGTACTCGATTGCCTTCGAGTGTATCCTCCAGATCCACTCGGAGATTCAGCAGACCCTCAGTGAGGCTCATGCAGATGTCAAGACAACTGACAATTACATGCTCTGCATGTTTGCCATTGGCTTCACCAAGAAACGTCAAACAAAAACACGAGCCAAAATCGTGTCAACAACTCTTTGGCAAAAGAAGAGCAAAAGATTCGATTCAAATTCAAAGTTCGTCTAAAGATAGTTGGTTTGGTGTAGATCAAGTTTATCCACACCGAACCACGAATGTGACGGCCAACAGCAGTGGCCAAAGTTTCATACAGCTAACACTAGGCATACCGAGGTAAAAGTTTTCTCAAACGTCGTCAGGACTAGCACTGGGACTGGCAGGCTCCACGAAAGTGTCGAGGTCGATCCCGTCTGCGATGCGAGTGGCGCTCTCAAGGAAGGTCTCCATGAAATCTTCGAATCGAAGCTTTTTGGTGTTGGCGACTTGCAACGCCTTAAGCTTCTCTTCGCGAGCCTCCTTCCAGTGCACTCGGACCAGCGACAGCGCCACGTCCGCACCACAACGAGCCGCAGACTTCTTCTACGCCTGCACTCGGTTCGGGACCTCCTCCAGCCGAGTCATCAAATCTTCCATCTCTTGCCGAGACTCATCTTTAGGCCAAAGCTCCTGTCGATTCGGCCGACAACCTCTCTCAGTCGACCGATGAAAGGTCCCACTTTGCCCAGGCGAATGTGCGCTCGGAGCAGGTCTCGATTGGCGTCCTCGCCGAGTGGAATGTTCGGAAGAACCGACCGTTCAACGTCAGCTGCCTCAGCCTCAGCGTCCATACAAAAATCTGCACAGACAGGACGAGCAAACAATAAGCACAGAGTGAAATACACAGTCAAGAAGCACTCGGAAAAACGGAACTTACCACCGAGAAGCGCTATCATCTTCCTTGCCCAGTCACTGACATAATTCTCCTGCGCTATGCACCGCCTGTTCAACAACTGCATCTGTCCCATCAGCTCGGTCCTTTGTTTCCCCATTTTCTCCACTTCAGCCGCCAATGCCTTGTTTGCCTCACGGGACTCCTCCAAGGACTTTTCTCGTTCAGCCAGAACATCCTTCATACCAGCCAAGGCAAGCATTGCTGCATCCAGTTCCGCAGCAAACTAAACCTTTTCAGCCCTCATAGTCTCGTACGCTGATCCCATCTCGCAAGTCTTCTGCAAGTCAGCGCCAAGAGACGATCAGAAAAATTCAACAAGGACAACAATAAAAATTCGGAGTTCTTCAGACTCCTGCCGACGCAAGCATTCGACAGCGGTCTCGGGGACTACACCCAGTGGGTTCACTAAGAGTGACCCCACTGGCATGAAGCTCAAACAGGCCCGCCCTATTGAGATACATAACAACAAAAAAGCCTATGAGGTTACTACCACCCGACCTGAGTAAAATTACTCTCGGGGACTCATCCAGTAGGTGCACTCGGAGTGCCCCCACCGGTAACATTCGAACAGATTAGTTTTGATCTGATCAAGTTAAAGAAAATGTATATAAAGACAACTGCCGGTGCAAGCACTCGACAGAAGTCTCGGGGACTACACCCACTGGGTTCACTAAGAGTGAACCCACTGCAAAATAAACATACTGTATCCGAGTTCTTTGCCTAAACACCCAGTGGGTTACAAGAGGAAAATAAATACTTACTAGCCCACTTACTCGGATATCGTCCCGGAGTTCCAAGCTTCGCTTGTACACAGACGCGATGGAGTCGTACGCTTTCTTGGCGTCACCCACCATCAACTCCGCCTGCACCATGGCCTCCTTGGCAGCTCCCACCTGATCTTCCGGGAGGCGCCGGGCGTCATACTGGACAGTCGACGGACATGGCACCACAAGAGACTCCTTGGGCATCCCAAGTCCTGCTCCAGTCGGTTCAGTAGCGATAAGTGCCGTTCCAGTCGACGGCATCGTCTCAGTCGGTGGCGCGTCCATGGCAGGAGCAGTAACCGGTGGAACAGCCTCAAGGACAGGCACCGTAGCTTGCTCGGGCCTCTCCTGGTCGTCCTCCTCCACGGGAATCACCTTTGAAGGAAACCCGACCGAACGACGTGAGATCACAGAAAAAAGGCAAGACCAAAGACAGAATTCGTGACGCAATAATGTAAGCTCTCGGAATCGCCACGACGCACCTGGCTGGGATGTGACAACATTGTCCATGTCCATGGGATCGTCCCCCTGGCGTGGCGGAGAGGTGGCGGAGGTGGCAGCTCTGTCGAGTAAAATTCATTCGATCAATAAGCATGAGTTCAATCAAATACTTGAAGAAGATAGAAGAACAATGCACTTACGTTGAGGTGACAGGAACTGTGACCCTCATTCGCGGCAAAGCCTTCCGAGGCTTAGATCCACTCGGTTTGGCCACCTTAGAGGGCTGGCCCGCGGGCTCAGCAGCAGAGTCCCTGGTCCTCTTTGTGCTCCGAGCACTCAAAACCACGGGAGCGGCTGGCGAGGCACTCGGAACCACAGGAGCAGCTGGCGGGGCACTCGAGGATGCTGGAGGAGCCGACGGAGCCACGGGTTCGTGACGGCGTTTAGTTCGAGGCTCTGGCGGTGGGGGTGGCGAGTTCTGTCCCTCATCTTCCTCCTCTTCTTCTTCGGACTCCTCCTCCGTCTCCCCACTATTGGAGACATACTCGGCGCTCTCTACGCTGCCCTCCTGGCTACCTTTCTCTTCCTTGGCCGGATTCCCGTTCGAGACAGGAGAAAACGAGTTGGTCCACGCCTGCACGAGATACAGTCGACAACATCAGATGTCAGATAGTGATTCAAGAAAGCGATAAATCTAAGACAATTGTGTGCACTCGACAAGTTGTACTCACCTCATTCGGAGGAGGGTTGTCCGCGCGGAAGGGCTTCACTCGCCGGGCCCCTCTCGGGTTATCGCAGGCTCCTGTGATGTTGAGGACCCACGACGCCACCATCTCCCCGGTCACGCACTCGACGTTAGTCCGAGTGGAGTCCTCAGGCCCCGTGTAGTGCCACATGGCGTGGTGTCGAGCTTGCAGAGGCTGGATACGCCGACCCAGAAAAACCTCCAGCAAGTCTATGCCGGTGACTCACCTTCGGACGACATCTACAAGCGCATCGACCAGAGGCTGGATCTGGATCTTCTCCGCCTTCGTGAGCGCGAGCTGCCTAGGCGGAGCCAGTCGGTCTAAGCTAAAAGGAGGCAGTCCAGTTGCGGCATTCGGGCACGCATCGTCCTGGCAGTAGAACCATGTCGACTGCCAGTTCCTAACAGATTCGGACAACTGAAGAGCGGGATAGCTACTTTTACTTTTCTTTTGGAAGCCTAAGCCTCCGCAGAGCTGGAGGAGGTGAGTTTTGTCATCCGACTGGTTAAGTCGTTTGATGGTTTGAGATCTAGCAGAGAAGATGTGTTTGAAAAGTCCCCAATGGGGAGGACAGCCGATGAAACACTCGCACAGCACGACGAAGGCACAGAGATGAGCTATTGCGTTGGGGGGGGGGGAAATGGTGGAGTTGCGCCCCGAAGTGGTTCATTATACCTTTGAAGAAGGGATGAGGAGGCACAGAGAAGCCTCGGTGCACGTGGCTGAGCAGCAAGACGCGCTCCCCCTCTCGGGGCGCCGGCTCGGTCTCGCCTCCGCCGGCAACCTCCACGTCTTGTGCGCGATCATGCCGTGCTCCACCAACTCCAGCAAGTCCCCCTCCGTCACCGTGGAGGGGAGGAAATCCCCCTGGATCCAACCCGCCGGTAGCGCTCGCTGCCGCCGCTGAGCAGGAGCCGCCGCCTTCCCCTTCTTCTTCCGCGCCTCGAGCTTGCTAGTCTGCCCCTTTGTCATGGTGAAGGCTGCAGATCCGTGAGGGAGAAGGAGAAGGGGGGAGATTGTGATGCGCAGGAGGTGACGAGAGAAGCCGGGCAAGTGCGAGCTATCAGGCGAGCGCAACGAAAAACCCTCGCTGCACAGGTTTAAGTAAGGTTCCGACTGAGTCACTAGCAGGTGGCCCCAAAATCTTATCCGCCGACCGGTTGCTGCGATATTAGTGGAGAAGATGAAGGCGCGGAAATCGAGGCGGCAGATACTACTCGATTACGATGTCGTCATCCCCGCCGAGCGCGCGGTAACCGAAATTTGAGGATCCCGGAAAATCCGCCGCTGTCAGTTGACTGGTCACGTCAAAAGATACCACGGAAGCACTCGGTCCCTGACGGTTCGTTTCACAAATACATCCACTCGGATCACTGGTCAAAGAGGATAAAATGGATCGAGGCAAACAACGCCAAAGTCTCATCCGTACCAGTCGGATCCGTACTCCAAGCATCGCTTCGTCGTTCCAACCTCAATCCATTCGGGGACTAATGATGCGGTTATAGTCCTAGGGTAGGGTCATAGGCCTGCCCTATGAGTCATACCCAAGGACTACCCTTCATAAGGGATAAGGCCTTTAGTCAGTTCCGACTGAATTAAGGACTTCCCATCATCCAGTCGGTGACGATTCCTCCATCATCCAGTCGGAGATGAGCATTCGGAGCATATCGAACTTACCGACTGGACTCCACTCTGTACATCGTAACCCCCCTGGAGGGCAACGGTCATACGTTTCCATGTACCTTTATTAGCATTTAAGACATACGTTACCTGTAACGTAGGCATTTATTCGCCACTACTCCACCCCTGCGCACCGAACCGTTGTGAAGGGTAGCGCACTCTATATAAGTCGCCCTTCCCCACTGGTGCAGGGGTTAGCAATTCACTGTAATCCGTATTCCACTCGACAACAAGCTCCCAAGAGCACTGAGACGTAGGGCTTTTACCTCCACCGTAGAGGAGACTGAACTCATACAACCTCGTCGTAGCTAAGGCTCTGCCCATCCTTTCGTACCCTACACATCTACTGTCAGACTTATACCCACGACATCACTCATGAAGCAAAACTATTGCAAGCACATCACACAACAACCACATACACTCACACAAACCACATGGGCAACAAACTTATGATGAATGATATGATGCCATGATGCAAAAATAAAAGTCATGAAGCAAACTTTAAGATATCAAACCACATGAGGCACAACATGAAAGGTTCACTCATAAAAATATTACAAAGGCGTTTGAAAATTGCACTTGGGCTATTACAAATGAGCACACAACAGCGAAATGGATATGATAAAGAAAGAAGAGGCGGGGGGCTCTCTCTTGCAATTCTACAATGCGGTCCAGTAACAAACAACATATAACGACCATGAGAACGGTAAGGGAAAAGAAAAAAACATGATGAACAAAAAAGACCCTAAAATAGCACGTGTGAAACTAACGACGTGAAAAACTGGACACCATGACGACATGGCCTAGAAACAATGCAACAAAACAGACTGTCATTACGTCATGTAATGGGCTGAGAAAAGACGTATTCAAACTCTAGCAAGGCAATAAACAAATGAAAAAAAATAGGCCGAGCCCATTTTCCCTGCGATCAAGCAACTGGCTGACACCAAAACGAAAAGAAACTAGCCAAATCAATGACTTTGTTTGGATTCATGGTTAATATTAAAATTGATTAGATTGGATTAAACTAATCTCAAATCATCCAAACAGAAAGGTTAGAGTTGGTTAGATACATCTAACCCATTCAAAAAAACTAACCCATTTAAGAGATGCTTATCAAAAATGCTAGACATACAAAGAGTTACATAAGGTTACACGCTGACTAGGATTCTTTCTTTCTAACTAACCACTCCCTTCCTGATTTTCAAGAGGGGTGGGACCCTCATTCCCCTTAATCTTCAATTAAAATTCACCTTTTTATAAAACCTATGTAACCTTATGTATGCGTAGCATTGTTGGATGCTTATTTAGGTTAGAGTTAGGTGGGGTCCAAAATAATTTACTTTTTCCTCTACCTTCACCACAACAAATCCTGACTAAAGGAGCCAAAAGATTGAAAAAATGCATTTATTGACAATTTAACCTTTGCATTCAAACACTTCTTTAATTAAAATTAGTCCAGGTTAGTCTACATTTAGAATCTAACTCTAATCTTTAACCGAGTTAGAGTATCTAAACAGGAGCAATGTCCGCGATGATAGAAGCACACGGTAGAACCAATGAATCAGAGTTGCATGAGATTTGAAGCACAGATAGATCCAACGACCATAAATTTAGATGTGAGGCAAGTATTTCACATCTATAATAAATCTGTATAAAAATACATTTGCCTATTCTGAAAAACAAATAAACCAATTACCCTGCAAAGAAAAACAAGTAAACAAACGAATCAATGACTTTTTTTATCCGTTTCGTAGACCGCATTTGTTGGCCCTGCCGTGCCCCGTGCCTCCGTATCGGCACCCACGACCACGAGAAGGAGCGCCCACACCAGCGCTGCAGACGGAGGCGGCACCGAACACCGCGCGATCCGACATGTGCGAGCGTGTGCCGAGCCCTCACGTGTGCGCCCCGAACAACCAGCAACCTGCCTCTGCATGCTACTCCTGGAAAAATAATTCGTTGTGCTCAGCTCAGATGTCGTAACGTGTCAAGAATCTCGCGCCCGGAGGGCAAGTGCGCTCTTTGTTTACGGGCCTCCGAGGCCGCCTAGAACGGTTCTTCTCGCCCTTGGAGCGTGCAATGTGCCCACATGGCTTGCAACTTGCGGGCATCAAACGTATCAAAATCCAATTGCCCAGCCCAGAGTAAAGTTTGGACCTTTGGCCGGTTTGTTAACTCCAAAGTCTACTTTGATAAGTACTCCTCCGATGGCACCGCGCACTAAAGTGTACCCCCGCAATGTTACGGATTCCGATGGTCTCTTTCGTCCTGCTTCTGAACCGGCCAATCATAATAAGGTACCTACTTCTTTTTAGCTCAAAATTGCTGTTGAGAAATTGTGTGCTTCTCACTCTCTGTATCTGATACGGAGTATTTTCAATTGAACCCGCGGAATGCGTGAAGTGGCATGCATGTATTCTTTTGCATAAAATCGACATGTATGTGTGTGTGCCAGCTAGGCAGCTGGCTTAACAACAATGCAGTGATTCGCAAAAAAAAATAAACTAAATAAATAACAACACTGCAGTGGACATGAATAATACGAGTGTAGAATAATACGATTAGATGATACGGTCTTCCTGTGCGTATACAAGGACCATGAGTTTCGGCATGTTCGTTGAGGGAAAAACCCATAAGTTCCAGTCTGGAACTGAAGGCGACACATGAGAGGAATAAAGGTTGGATTGTGCCCCTGTAAATTCATCATGCATGTGACACGAACTAATAAGTGAAGTAAAAAATAATATTTCAACATCAGACCGGACACGATCTCCATGGATGGGTGCCTCGGTGATCTTATTTCTTCCATGCCAAAATTTTGGACTACATGGGGATCGCACACAAGGAAGAAAGCTGTTAATCACACATATAATGAGGGTTCCAGACGATCTTTTTTTTGTTTTGTTTTTTGCCTCCAAGAACTGCATTCCAATTCCAATAGGGAATATATGACCAGGTCCCTCAAGCTGCTCATATCACGTCGGTTCGCGTGCATCCACAATTCCGAAGTTTATATGGATGGAGTAATATAGAGCAGATTAGGCCATTTGATCCATCCAATGATGCTGCTTCTACCGAGCCCAGACGGGCACTCTGTGCGGGCTATGCCGCCGCGACTGCTGCTCCGTCGCCGTCGCAGCCGCGGACTTCTTGGACCTCTTCTCCGCCGCGTCGTCGGTGTCGATCTGCTGCTGCCGGCACTCCTCGCTGCAGAACGGGGTGTCGCCTCTGCGCCAGCAAAGAAACACGTTTAAGCTCTGTCTACACATGCCACCAATCCACCATCACAGTCAAACCCAGTGCCTAACGGCGTAAGATGTTCACCTGTACATGAAGATGTCCTTGTTCCCAGAAAGCGTCCGCCCGCACCGGAAGCAGGCGTTGAGGTAGTGGTGGCCGAGCTCGCCGGCGTCGCGGCGGGGCCTCGGCGACGGCGAGCTCCGGTTGTGGGGGGAGGAGTGCACGACGGGGAGGAACGCTCGGTGGATTTTCTCAGAGGTCTCCAAGGAGGTAGGGAAGTAGTAGAAGTCCTCCATTTCTTGGCTCGGCTGGTCTCCGTTTAGCTCTCCCTTGCTCCCGGTTGGCTGTTGCTCGGTTGGTTGGGAGGAGGAAGGGTGGTGGTGGTGGTGGAGTTTGCCGGGGAGAAGAGCGCGGGATATAAAGGGGGGGCGCATGGCAGGGGAAGTGTGTACTTTTCGTTTTGGACCCTCGGTTTCGAGGATCCTGACATCCTGTACGGCTGCATACTTGGAGTAGTTTCTTTTTTTCTTTTCTCCTCTTGCGTATGTCAAACACCTAGATGCACGTACGCCTATCGTCCTATGGCGGAGACAGTACATTACATGATATATGCACATGCACAAAATTTAGTGTACTTAAACTGAAAACATAAAATGCATGAGATCATTTGTAACGCTACAATATATTCCCTCCGTCTTAAAATAAGTGTCACAAAATTTATATTAAGTTAGTACTCCCTCCGTTTCTAAATATAAGTCTTTCTAGAGATTCCACTAGTAGATTACATACGTATATATATAGACATATTTTAGAGTGTAGATTCACTCATTTTACTTCGTATGTAGACTCTTAGCGAAATCTCTTAAAAGACTTATATTTAGGAACGGAGGGAGTACAATTTTATACTAGATCAACGACACTTATTTTGGGACAGAGGGAGTATTAGTTCACTACAACCGTACGCGCCCTACCGGTCTCAACACGCGGACGAACGACCCGATCAATGACCGGTCACAAAATACAACCTAGACGGACTCTTTAAACAAGCCTTAAATTGGGTTGATTGTCATCCTACATATCCACTCCAAATATGGGGCGGATATGAAGACGTACGAACGCGTCCGCCAGACACGCCTACCCTATCATAAATTGTATCAAATTCATCAAACCCTTCCTCCTCCTCCTCCCGTCTTCCTCTTTCCTTTCCCGCATACTAGCCTCGCCATCCGCCACCCTTCCTTCCCATCCTCGTCGCCGTTACCGACCCGTCGCCCACGATGTTGTCCAGCCTATCCCCAACCGTCGCGACAGAGGCTACGTCTGCATCGTCCGTCGGTGTCCCGTCCTGGGCTTCATCGTGCAAGCTGAAGAACATCACCCGAAGAAACCGGCGCCGCTGGCAACGAGAAAGGGAAGCGGTTGTGGCGTCGCAGGGAGCGGACGTGGACATGGACTAGCAACTCCCCCCATGCCGCGCCCGGAACCCCACACCCCAACGATCAGTCTACCAGCAGGGATTGCGCCATCAGAACAGATTGGGACAGAGGAGGATTTGTTGCCCGTAGGGCCATTCCGGAGAGCTTTACGCCCACGCAAACACCGGCGATGGACGTATTTCACTCGCCGCAACACGTTCGGATGCGAATAAGCATGGTCACGGGCGGGGCCCGAGCTTCCCACGACCTGTTCGACAGAGTGACATAAGAAGACTCGGTGTGTTCTTTTGGTCATGTCTGGTCAACTTTGGATATGACATGTTCAATGTTTTGCATAGACCAAACATGGTGAATTCTCATAAAATCATGATCATTTAGGGGGTGTTTCTATTGGACATGATCAATGCAAATCAAGTTCCAACCCAAATGGATTACCAATTGGGGGATCCAACTTGCCCTTCATTTGAAATTGGGACAACATCGAGTCCCCAACCGAGCACGACGAATAAGAAGGCAAAGATGGCGAAGGCAAGAGGTTCATCATTCTCAACTTTTCAGGATATCTTGTTGGTCAAAGCTTGGTTGGACACAACAATGGATCCGATATGCAGCACCAAGCAAAAGGGGAAGATGTATTGGGACAAGATTTCGAAAGAATATCACGAACAAAAGGAATATGTGGAGCCGCATCCTATCGTCACCAACCGCAATGTGGCATATCTACAACATCGATGGGAGATCATTCAGGGGAAGTGAACAAGTACATTGGATACTAATCACAAGTGACCTGCTGCCATCAATGTGGGATGGTAGTGGAAACTCACGTAAGCTACTTCATCTTGTCATCGTTTGTGTATGCTTGTTTGTTTGCATTCTCGTAATCATACATTTGTTGTTTGCTAGACGACGACGACGGCTACTATGTATCACGAAATACAGAAGAAACCATTTACTCTTAGTCATTGTTGGATCATATTTAATGGTCGACAAAAATGGACACAAGTTGTCGCCGATACCAAGGCCGACAAGAAGAGAAATTATGACTCAAGCTCCCACCAATCAATTGGATTGGACGATGAATATGAAGATATAATCGTGGAGAATGGGAGTGCCACCATGCCAACGGATAACTGGCAAGTCATGGGAAACAAGTGGGAGAAGGCAAGGGCCTCCCGTGATGACATAACTAAAAAAATGTCCTTCACATGGACAAGAATCTTTTCGGTGAGGGAGGGCATGAAAGAGGATAGGTGCAATGTCATGTTGGATGCGCAAAAGAAGAGGATGGATTGGGAACGGAAGAGGGCGAAGAAGAACTTAGAAATTAAGAGGGAGAAGATCGAGTTGAAGAAGTAAGAGGCGGCGATCTAATGAGAGCTCAAGAAGGCGAAGACTTTTGAAGAGATTAAGCTTGAGAATGAGAGGTTGCAACTCATCAGGATGCGAATGATGCAAAGATCATGTCGGCGGAAGAAACCTTCTTGGATGAGCATGCAAACAAGTGACTTGCGGAGAGAAAGAAGGAGCAACGACCGTAGGGAGTATGAGACGACATCGACGATTATGACATGTGGCTCGGATGCAAGTGGAGCATGACGCAAGGATGGCCTTAGAGTAGGAGGCATGGATGGCGTTTGGCGAGTGGTTCGGCCAATAAGCGAGGCATTTGTCATGCTCGGGCATTGTGATTTTCATTTTGACATGTTTGTATTGTTGAACTATAGTTTGTTTTGCTTTGTTTCAAACTGTTAAATCCAGAAAGTTTGTATCGTGTGATTGATATGCATAAATTACATGGAATTGAGGTTCCACATTTAAGGTGTGTAGATATATATCAGTTCAAATAAAGGGCCATCCGATATTGTCCACGATAGCGCGCATATACATATACGGGGTCAAATTTGTCAAGTACGGATGTAAATGCTGTTATGACAACCAAATAGATCACAATTTTCTCACAACACTGTGGGTCATAGTAGGAGGTGAAGGCCCCAGTCAGTTCCTTCATATTTCCCAGATGTGCATCCTCGTACACATGAACTTGCATTGTTAGACCATCTATAGTCGAGCGCTTCAAATCTGTTTTAAAAGTTCGGGTGAATGACCCGATTACCGGCCAGTTATGAAAAATTGATCCATATGGTCGTTTTAAATATGCCTTAAACATTTGGACTGACCAACATCCTTTTATCTGTTTCAAATATGGGGAGAATACGAAAGCGATAGTCCGACACCACCACAATCCATCACAATTTGTTTCAAATGCACCAAACTCCTCCTCCTTCTCCTCCCTCCTTTCTACCATTCCCGTGCGCGAGCCCTCGCCGTCCTCCATCCTTACTCTCCATCCTCACCACCGGTCCCGATCCGCCATCGTAGATATCGTCCCGAATGCCCCCGGCCGCCCCTATGTATACTTGATCCACCTCGTCCGTCGATGTCCCATCCTCAGCTTTGTCGTGCAAGACGGATGCAAGCGGAGATCAACAAGCGCAGGGAGTAAGAGGCTGTGAGGGTGGCAGCGGAGCATGCAACAAGGATGTAGGCGGAGCATGCAACCCGGATGCATGCGGAGCAGAACGCAAGGATGGCATCGCAGCAGGCCGAATGGATGACGTCCAGCCAGTGATCCAGCTAGGAAGCGAGGCATCCATCACATTTGAGCACTGATTTCATTTTGGCTTGTCTAGATTATTAAACCATGATTCACTTTGTTTTGTTTCGAACTGTTAAAATCACACAATTTGTATCGCATGATCGACATGTATGGATTGCATTAATCTGAGGCTCCGCATTTGAGGTATATAGATTTGCGGCAGTCCGTATGAGGGACTGACGGCACTGTCCGCGCACGGCCTCGCGACGTATAAGGGGGGCGGATTTGTCAAGATCGGTCGTATATGATCTTAGTGCGTTCATGCTAGTACCGATGCAATCTCGTTAAATGCAAAAAAAGGGTGAAGGAATGTATTTTTGAAGTGGCAAAAAGACTAAGATTAATAGTGTTCAATTTAATTTGATAATACAAAAATAAGACATCAAGAATCATAGAAATTTTATGCCCAAGTGATGTGTTCATCCTCCATCACCCCTTTTTGCAAAAGGACAAACCAATGATGGAACAAGAACTAATTAAAGGTGGAGGTTCTACAAAAAGCTGGGAAGTGCCAATAAGAGATCGATCCTTGAAGGAGAACATAAAAAGGTGGTTAGGCAACTAGTTCATAAACAGATCTAGAGCTTGGCTCCTTTGAGTGCTTATGTGGCTAATCGGGTGGCCGAGCAAAAGCTGGCGCATATATGGTGGCATGGTCCGCCGATATTAGGAGATCTCATATTATAACGAGCAGCACCGCCGGCCTCATGGGCTCAAGCTCTCCATATTCTATGCGATTTCCCCCCTTCTCGGAGCCATTGGTGTTTTGATTACTACTGTAAGTATGTACTACTGGTAAGCAAACCATTCAAGTAGGTGTAGTATATGACTAATTTGGCTTGTGAAACTCAGTTGGCTCCTTGTCTTGTTGCGGTTACGTACATCGTGCATGCCTCTAAACAACGCGTGCATGGTAGCATTGGCAATTAGCATGCTTGCATTGCTTGATCTTTTACCAATGCTGTTGAATTAGTGTGCAAATTGCAGGTTAAAAACTTGTTGTGATATGGCAGTGGGGGTTTAGTCAAACGTGTTGTGTCAACCATGTCATATAGAAAGGGATTTCATCAAGGTCAAACATTCGGGGTCGTCCCTTTGAAATTTAACTTCTAGTACATGTTTATATCCACAACTTGGTGAATTACAGGGGACCATGGAGCCCGACCTCCTTCCAAATGGGGTGATTTTTTGCCATTGCCGAACGCAAGCACTAGCCATGCAAATAGTATGGATTCCAAGGTTTTATACACAAGTGCATTTCTTCGATGGACTTATGAGCAAAGTGCACCATTATTGTATCACTGTTCGCTACTAGTATAATCTACTAATGACTACAGTGCTTGTATATTATACAAAGGACATGTCCTTGTCTTTTCTTTCATTTATGTATTTTGAGTGGGAGGACATGTCCCTGTCAATTGGTCATTTTCAAATTTTTTTTCGAAAAGGAATTGGTCATTTTCATGACACCAAATACATTGCGGTGCCTTCCCCAACTTAAAAATGCTCACTCACTATACAAATACTACTCCTACATGATGAAGTTGAGCACATTATTCAGAGAGAAACCGGGCCCCGGTACCGACATACGAACACGCATCAGCTTGCATTTCTTCTTAGATTTCACCAGCTTGCAAACTTAATCGAGCGCCGGGTCGTGCACGCGTTTGTTCGTGGGCGTCTCCTTCGTTGGGCCACTTGATTTTACAGTTACAAGTGTTTTAACCTGGACGACGGAGTTGGGACAGCGGGCCAGCATGGGCTTCGACGTTGTGGTGGGACTTGGTTAGATTGGCTACAACAGACAGAGTTGCAAGTAGCCGCTCTGTCTTCGTGAGCGGTGATGGCCAATCCAATCTAAGCTAAGGTCGAATATATGTGTCATCAATGAACACACAGCCTATATATAGCCTAGACGCGAGAGCAAAACATGTGCTCCGTGTCTTGCCACGATGCAAGATAACGAACGGGACATCGGACCATAGATATCTGGAACGTACAACCCCTGTTCTCCTAGCTAGGATGGTCTGGTTACTTTTGTTAGGGTATACGTACATACGTAGCTGTTTAGCTCCATAACCGTATCGTCTCGAAGCCTCTGAGGAACTAGCTAGCTAGCAGCGCCACCGCCGTGGCGCGAAGCCGGTGACGACGCACGGCCAACCAAGGTTATCAGTTCCATGTCACTACTTTGGTTTCTGCAACGGTCGTATTCGTGCTGGAGCCACGAACCGTCCGTCCTCGAGCAAGCCCGCGGCCGTACGTGTAACGTGGACACCTGCCTTTTAGGCTTTTCTAGCAACTCTCGAACTGTCTTTTCCAAAGTACGAGACGGCCACATCGCATGGTTAGGCGCGCTAGCAGTACTGGTGCAACAGGCGATCGATCGTCCCGTCGTCACCCGATGCTTTGTCTTTGCCCTTTTCGCCTCTGATCTAAGTTAACTAAAAGCACCCACGTACCACCCCTCTCTTTCATTCTCTTTAGTACTACCTTTCAGGCTTTCTCCTTGTCGGGAACCCGGCGGTGCGTCGCCGTGTCATTCGCATACGGTGATCCATCAGGTCGACGCTTCGGGCGCACTTGATTGCATGGGTTACGGTTAGGTGGTGTCCGGCATTGGATTGACAGCGAGCCTGTACGAATCTGCGCGCGACCTTGATGCACAAACTGACGAGGGAATGCAGCCGCGCGCGTGCTGCTACCGTTTGCGTGTCTCCAGATGAGCGGGCTGCGCGAGGACGACACGAACAAGCAGCGTACTTACAAGCCTTTAATTCGCGGAGGGACACGCTCACGCACGCCTTTATTAGCGATTTTGACGCTCTTCTGCGCCAGTAATCACAGCGCGATGACTTTGAAGGAAATGATCTTTATATGGAAATGAAGAAATCCAAAGTAATTAATGAAAAATGTTAAAGAATCAAAGGTCGCTCTAGTCTATGACTAAACGAATGAACCCATGAAAGAATCAAAGGTCGCTCTAGTCTAGAGGGAGAGAGAGAGACTGCTTACAAACGGCGGACGGGAGCACGGATACGGGAGGCGCCTTCACGAGCGGTGTCAGAGGGAGGGAGGGAGAGGACGAGAAGCTTCGAGGAAGTGGGAAGGGATTCGCTGCGGGGAGAGCGAGAGAAAAATGTGTTTTTAGTGGTCCCGAGGAGAACTAACTCAAATAAGCACCTCTTGGGTGGGTTAGTTTTTTTAGGTGGATTAGATGTTAAAGAATCAAAGGTCGCTCTAGTCTATGACTAAATGAATGAACCACCGAAATAAAGCTCGTATGAGTGTTGGCTTAATATGGTAAAACAATTCCGAGATGTTGATAAGCAAGGCGTGCTTTTATTTATCCATAATATCTTTTATTTTGTTCAAGCTGGATCAAAGGTATCCCTTTTATTAGGGAGAATGCCCCCGGTAGTGGGTTGTCAAAGAATTGCTTCTACTAAAACAAGATCTATAACTTTGATTCAAGCAGTTTATATACCTGCACATGATTTGATCGACCTTGCTCCCGTAACAACACTTGCAAATTTGGGTGTCACTACCGTACTTTTTAGAGGATTAGCTTTCAAAGGTATTCATCCAGCAATAGATCCTTTACATTCAACATCAACTATGTTACAACCTCATATGGTTGGCAACAAACATTATGAAATTGTGCAATGAGCTAAGGAAACTTTACAGCCTTTTCGAGCCAAGCTCAACTTCAAAATAACAAAACTATAAACCAATTAGAATTACAACAAAAACACTCAATTAAATGGCAAAGATACATAAACAACTTAGGATCTAAAGGTGAAACAAGCAAAATAAAAAATCTACACAAAAACCAAGCTAAGACATTCATCAGGCATCCGTGTTGCACGACAAGGGACACTACGACTGCAATGCCATGGTCTCTTCGCCATCACTCCTTGGAAGAACATATTGGTGCATGAGGAGCTCTGAAATGAGACTTGAACTTGTGTGGCGACTAAGATGAATAGGGTGGACTAGCTTCAGGAATTCATTCATCTCGCTGCTACCATTACCTCGACCACTCTTGACCCGCAGACTCAAGACTCCATCGCTTGGTGGTGGCACCCCAGAGCTAAGTCCTCTGCCGGCTCGGCTTATCATGCTCAGTTCTAAGGCTCTTTTTCAAGGTTCCCAAGCGATAAAATATGGAGGGCACATGCAGAGCCAAAGTGCAAGCTCTTCTCCTGGATCATCATTCACAATAGGATCCTCACGGCTGATCGGTTGGCCACGCACGGATGGCCGCGTGACCCTGCCAGCTTTGCCTTACTACACTTGAGACCGTGGAGCATCTCTGCAAGGACAGTCCCTTCAGTTTTGTCGTCTGTCACGTAGTGTTGTCCTGTGTGGGAGAGCCATTGGCTTTCACTCTACCCGACTCCACGTGTTAAATTGACGTCTATTGGGATGGTAGCCTCAAGAACGATGACATCACTGTGAGAAGGCGATGCAGTGGCTTCCTCATTTATATAATGTGGAATGCGCGGAAGGAAAGGAATAGCCGCATCTTAGAAGGCAAGAGACTAATGATACTTTGCGTAGAAAATACCAATTAATATGTTTAGATCTCATTGTTTTATCCTTAGTGGAAACAATGTAAATGTGCGCCTTGCTACTTCTTTTGTCACGGAGTAAGGACACCACAAGATTGAATCCCCTACTATGCACCACTTCCTCTAAAGACCTAATCATTAACTTGGCCAAAGAAAACTAATAGATCGAAAAGTATACATAGTTGTTAAATTACACATAATAGATCTGAAAATATGCAATTACGTTTAATGAATAATCTAAATATAAGTCCACAATTCATTGGATCCCAACAAACAGACTACGAGAGTTAAATCAAATAGATCTTTGAAGAGAACATGGTATTGAAGATGAGAGAGAGAGAGAGAATATAAATGTGTGCCTTGCTACTTCTCCCTTCATATAGTAAGGACACTATAAGATTGAACCCACTACTATGCACCACTTCCTCTGAAGACCTAATCATTGACTTGGCCAAATAATACTCATATTTCAAAAAGCATACATAGCTGTTAAATTACACATATTTGACCTGAAAAGATGGAATTACTTTTAATGAATAGTCCGAACATAAACCCATAATTTATTGGATCCCAACAAACGGACTACGAGTATTACATGAATAGATCTTTGAAGAGAACATGGTATTAAATATCAGAGAGGGAGAGAGAGAGAGAGAGAGAGAGAGAGAGAGAGAGAGAGAGAGGAGGGAGAGGGAGAGGGAGGGAGCGAGGGAGGGAAAGAGGGAGGGAGCGAGCGAGAGAGAGAGAGAGAGGGAGAGGGAGAGGGAGGGAGTGGGAGAGAGAGAGACTGCTTACATACGGTGGACGGGAGCACGGATACGGGAGGCGCCTTCACGAGCGGTGCCAGAGGGAGGGAGGGAGAGGACGAGAAGCTTCGAGGAAGTGGGAAGGGATTCGCTGCGGGGAGAGCGAGATAAAAAGGTGTTTTTAGTGGTCCCGAGGAGAACTAACTCAAATAAGCACCTCTTGGGTGGGTTAGTTTTTTTAGGTGGGTTAGATGCATCTAACCCAAACTAACCCTCCTGTTTGTATATTTTTGGATTAGTTGAGTCGAAAGTAACCCAGACTAACTCTAACCCATGGATCCATACAGGGCCGAGGACGACACAAACAAGCAGCATACCTAGAAGCTTTTAATTAGCGGAGGGACGCACTCACACACGCCTTTATCACAACGCGATGACTTATGAAGGAAATTATCTTTATACCAAAATGAAGAAATTCGAAGTAATTAATGAAAAAATATTGAAGAATCAAAGATTACTCTAGTCTATGACTAAATGAATGAACCCGTGAAAGAAAGCTCGTATTAGTGTTGGTTTAATATGGTAAAACAATTCCGAGATGTTAATAAGCAAGACGTGCTTTTATTTATTCATCATATCTTTTATTTTGTTCAAGCTGGATCAAAGGTATCTATTTTACTAGGGAAAATGCCCGCGCTAGTGGGTTATCAAAGAATTGCTTCTACTAAAAAGGATCTATAACTTCGATTCAAGCATTTATGTACGTGCACACGATTTGACCGACCTTGCTCCTCCAAGAACATTTACAAATTTGAATGCCACTACTGTACTTTTCAGATGATTAGCGTTCAAGGGTATTCATCCAGCAGTAGATCCATTACATTCAACATCAGCTATGTTACAACCTCGGATCGTTGGCAACGAACATTATGAAAGTGTACAAAGAGCTAAGGAAACTTTACAACCTTTTTGAGCCAAGCTCAAATTCAAAATAACAAAAATATAAACCGATTAGAATTACAACAAAAACGCTCAACTAAATGTCAAAGATACATAAAAAACTTAAGATCTAAAGGTGAAACAAGAAAAATAAAAAATCTATACAAAAACCAAGCTAAGACGGGCAGAAGGCATCCGTGTTGCATGACCACTAGACTAGTAAGGGGTACTACGACTGCAATGCCATGGTCTCTTCACCATCACTCCTTGGAAGAACATACAGTGGACGAGGATCTCTAAAATGATACCTGGGCTCGTGCGACGACTAAGATGAATAGGGTGGACTAGCTTCAGGAATTCATTCATCTGGTTGCCACCATTACCTCGACCACTCTTGACCTGCACACTCAAGACTCCATCACATGGCACCGGCACCCCAGCGGTGAGTCCTTGGCCGGCTCAGCTTATCAGGCTCAGTTCTTAGGCTCTTTTCCAAGGTTCTCAAGCGATAAAATAGGGAAGGCACATGCAGAACCAAGGTTCAACCTCTTCTCCTGGCTTGTCATTCACAATAAGATCCCCACGGCTGATCGATTGGACCCGCACGGATGTCCGCATGACCCTATATGCCAGCTTTTCCTCACTACACTTGAGACTGCGAAGCATCTCTGCAAGGACTGCCCCTTCACTTTTGTTGTTTGTCACCTAGTGTTGTCATGTGTGGGGGAGCCATTGGCTTTCGCTCTAGCTGACTCCACGTGTTAAATCGACGTCTATTGGGATGGTAGCCTCAAGAACAATGACATCATTGTGAGAAAGCAATGCAGTGGCTTCCTCTTTTATATAATAAGAAATGCGCGAAACGAAAGGAATAGCCGCATCGTAGATGGCAAGAGACTAATGTTACTTTTCATAGATAATACCAATTAATATGTTTAGATCTCGTCCTTTTATCCTTAGTGGGAACAATATAAATATGTGCCTTGCTACTTCTCTTGTCACACAGTAAGCACACCACAAGATTGAACCCACTACTATGCACCACTTCCTGTAAAGACCTAATTATTAACTTGGCAAAAGAAAAAATATAGATCGAAAGGAATACATAGTTGTGAGATTACACATAATAGATCTGAAAAGATGTAATTACTTTTAATGAATAATCTAAACATAAATGCACAATACATTGGATCCCAACAAATGAACTACGAGAATTACATCGAATAGATCTCTGGAAAGAACATGGTATTGAAGATCAGAGAGAGAGGATATAAATATGTTCCTTGCTACTTCTCTTGTCATAGAGTAAGGACACCACAAGATTGAACCCACTACTATGCACCACTTCCTTTGAAGACCTAATCATTAACTTGGCCAAAGAATACTCATATATCGAAAATCATACATAGTTGTTAAATTACACATAATAGATCTGAAAAGATGTAATAACTTTTAATGAATAATCTGAACATAAACCCACAATTCCATGGATCCCAACAAATGGACTGCAAGAATTACATCGAATGGATCTTTGAAGAGAACATGGTAGAAGATCACACAGAGAGGGAGATATATATATATATATAGGGAAAGGGAGAAGGAGAGAGAGAGGGAGGGAGAGAGATAGAGGGAGAGGGAGAGCAAGAGGAAGGGAGAGGTATGAAGAGAGAGAGGGAGAGGGAGGGAGAGAGATTGAGGGAGGGAGAGAGAGATAGATAGAGATAGAGAGAGATTGCTATGGACCCATAGGTTTTGTAGAGAACTACTGACACATCATCATGGAGGCATCAGGGTTGATGAAGATGGCCTCCGTTATGAATTCCATCTCCGACAAAACTCTGGAAAAGGCCTCCATATGGGGTCACGGAAGTACTGAGTCTTGCAGCGGCGATGATATTGTTTTGGATCTCGCTATGGTGGTTTCTGAATTTTAGGAGATATATTGATGTGGAATTAGATCAGTCGGAGCCATGAGGGACGAGTCGTGTGAGCTCGTGGCTTCATTGAACATCGCCTCGTGCCAGGCCGAAGCTTCTAGGGTCTGTTCTAGTCCACACAAAATCACTGTAAATTTTCATCGTGTTTAGAATTCATTTGGTATGTTTTTTGCAAAACATAGAAATAGAGAAAAAAAATTGAAACTTGCACTGCACTACTGTAGGATGGTCCAAAGATGACGCGTCAGTGAGAGACCCTTCGACTAAACTGTGTGTGATGCATAAATCACAAACGGTATAGTTCAAGCTCGATCGCCAATAACGCGAACTTTTTGTGATGCCGAACCCATCAAATAGGATTCGGAAAAGACTTACATGTGTGATTTGTGACAGACAGTTCTTCCATACAAACTGTTTGCTATTAGCTAAAATAACACAAATGGTTACAGGATCCAGATGTGTATGATATAGGGCACATAGTTCACTACCATCAACTGTGTGCAATGATACAACATAACACAAATGATTAAGCATAAGAAGATGTGTGTGATATACAACGAACATGTGAGTAATCAGAATCACGTGCGAACACGAGAAATAACATAGACGATTGGTGCTAATAACCTATGTGTGTTGTGGTTAAACACTTGATGGTATACAATTGTCAGCGTTTGATGAAATCATCAAACGAAGGGTTTCATAGTTTAGTCCATGTGGGAAGACCAATAATGACCTAAACGACTCATCCAACAAGCTGTGTGTGTTGTGGGCAAACAGTTTCTACCAAACAATTGTATGAGATGTGATTTGCTATGTTTTCACAACATATATGTGTGTCGAGAGAGCACCAAAATTATTTTTGCATAATTAACTTCAACATCCAATTACATAAGTGACTGAACAACACATGAACATTCCTCAGTATAAATTTACAAGAAGTAGACAATCACCAAATCATATTGTTATTCTGACGAGGGTTGCCTCCACTCCTCTGATTGTGGCTATCCTTCGCCGTCTCCAGGAAGGAGGCACTTCCGCATGTCAACAATCCTCGTGTATATCCCATAGCTTGTGTACGCGTTCTTGGCCGCGTACTTGATGTGTTCTTTATCCAGTTCGTTCACCCGGGACTCGTGCCACACACACTCGTCCTTGTCGCACACAGCCTTCATGTCTCGGTAGTAGGGGTCGATGATGTCCGCGGCAAGGTTAATCAGGGAGTCCCTCTGCTTCTTCTTCTCGCCGCCCCAGACCCTATACTGACCTTGGATGTTGACAAGCTTCTGGAGGACAAGCCTGAAGTCTTTAGCACCTTGAGATCATTGGTGGTGTCCACCCTTGCGAACCTGTAGTCGGGGCTGTTAAGAAACCTGGAAAAACGCTCGCAACTCCTTGTGGCCACGCAGTAATGATAGAAAAGCACGTGATGGCGCACACACAACTGGGCAATGACAATGAGGTGATCATGCCAGGCACCACTTCCGGTGTACTCGAGGTCGAAGACGACTACTTTGTACTTGTCATCCTTAGCAAGCAGGTGCTCTAACGTGTTGATGGAGTTCTCCAGCACCACCGGGTCATTGTTGTACACTACCGAGAGGTCCGCCTTCCTCATGTGGCTGTCCACTTTGAGAATAATAGTGAATTGTCGGTCGGCGCCGGGAGCTGCCATTGGATGCGCACGGGAAGTTTGAAGCGCTGAAGAGATGTGCATCCTCTCTCTCTATATATTATTTTTTCATTGTGGGTGTTCTTCTTGTGTTGTGTGGCGAGATCGAAAGGTCGAAGAGATGAAAGTAAATGGTCGCGGAAATAAATGGATGGGCGCCGGATGGCTTGGAATTTCAGTATGTCCACATGGCAGTTTTTGCAGCGTTTAACTGGATGGTGTCGTCGGGTGCGATGCACCCGCCTGCATATGGTGCCCCAGACATGAAGGGACGCCGACAGAGCACGCGTGCACGGACGCGAGCAAAGCGTGCCGCGGCCGCCTCAACCGGCCACCTCATGCATAGACCAGTTCGCGACGGTGCGTACAGAACGACCGTTTGCTATGTAATAAAACACAAATGTTTTTTTTATTAATAACCGTTTGTATACTTGTCATATCTTCCTCCTCTATCCGGTCTTTTCACCGCATTCCCGCCTGGGGATTCCAGTGTAATCTTCAGGAACGTGCAGGCGTTTCTTTTGGCCTTCCCGTTCCCGCGCAACTGTGCAGGTTCCCATGCAAGCTTCCTGCCCGGCTTGCCGAAATCCCTCAAACCACTAATTCCTGGCCATCTGATTTTATAACCCTCACGGCCGGTGTCTTCACAATGATTCATCCCCTCTCTCCCTGTAGTCTCTCAAATTTGCTTCTCCCCCCAGTCGCCAATGGCACCTGTCTGTCATCGTCGCTCTACCACCCCGCTAGAGGATAGCCCAAGCTGGGGTGCTGAACCGCCTTTACGGTGGAGTGCCCGGAATCGTGTAGTGCGGGTGGCGTACTTTTTGGGTGTGCGCACACCAACCACCACACACTCCGCCACCATTGCCCGAAGGCAGTTGCTGCCAACGACCCTCATGACCGCCACCCTATCGTCGGCCGGTGTTGTCGCCACCCCACCAGCGACCGCCTTGGCCGCCACCGCACCATCTTTCGCCTTGGGCACCATGTTGGGTTACGTACCATAAATTCAAAATTTTCCTACGCATATTCAGATCTTCCTATGGAGAGACCAGCAACGAGAGAGGGGTAAGAGCATCTTCATACCTTTGAAGATCGCTAAGCGGAAGCGTTGCTAGAACGCGGTTGATGGAGTCGTACTCGCAGCGATTCCGACCTAGTGCCGAACTACGGCACCTCCGCGTTCAACACACGTGCGGCCCGGTGACGTCTCCCGCACCTTGATCCAGCAAGGAGGAGGGAGAGGTTGGGGAAGAACTCTAGCATCACGACGACGTGGTGTCGATGGAGAGACGAGGTCTCCCGGCACGGCTTTGCCAAGCACCGGCACAGAGGAGGAGGAAGAAGGGCACGACTGCGCCGAGAGAGAGAGGGAAAAGTCTATCTCCCAATGTCCAAAAGTGTCCGGTATATATAGGGGAAGGGAGGGGCTGCGCCCCCTTGAGGGTTTCCCCCTCCTGGGGGCAGCCCTAGATGGGGGCTGGTGCAGCGGCCAAGGGGGAAGGAGGGGTGTGGCGCACCCCTGGTGGGCCTTAGGCCCACCTGGCTTAGGGTTTGCCCCCCCCTTTTCTCTCCCCTACGCATTGGGCTGAGTGGGGAGGCGCACCAGCCCACCTAGGGGCTGGTTCCCTCCCCCACTTGGCCCATCTTACCTCCCGGGGTCGTTGCCCCCCTTCGGTGGACCCCCGGGGCCACCTCCGGTGGTCCCGGTACGTTACCGGTGATGCCCGAAACACTTCCAGTGTCCGAAACCATCCGTCCTATATATCAATCTTCACCTCCGGACCATTCCGGAGCTCCTCGTGACGTCCGGGATCTCATCCGGGACTCCGAACAACTTTCGATAACCTCGTATAACAATTCCCTATAACCCTAGCGTCACCGAACCTTAAGTGTGTAGACCCTACGGGTTCGGGAGACAGGCAGACATGACCGAGACACCTCTCTGGCCAATAACGATCAGCGGGGTCTGGATACCCATGGTGGCTCCCACTTGCTCCACGATGATCTCATAGGATGAACCACGATGTCAAGGATTCAACCAATCCCGTATACAATTCCCTTTGTCTGTCGGTATAGAACTTGCCCGAGATTCGATCGTCGGTATACCAATACCTTGTTCAATCTCGTTACCGGTAAGTCTCTTTACTCGTTCCGTAGCACGTTATCGTGTGACTAACTCCTTAGTCACATTGAGCTCATGATGATGTTCTACCGAGTGGGCCCAGAGATACCTCTCCGTCACACGGAGTGACAAATCCCGATCTCGATTCGTACCAACCCAACAGACACTTTCGGAGGTACCCGTAGTGCACCTTTATAGTCACCCAGTTACGTTGTGACGTTTGATACACCCAAATCACTCCTACAGTATCCGGGAGTTGCACAATCTCACGGTCGAAGGAAAAGATACTTGACATTAGAAAAGCTTTAGCATACGAACAATACGATCTAGTGCTATGCTTAGGATTGGGTCTTGTCCATCACATCATTCTCCTAATGATGTGATCCCGTTATCAATGACATCTAATGCCCATGATCAGGAAACCATGATCATCTATTGACTAACGAGCTAGCCAACTAGAGGCTTGCTAGGGACACTTTGTGATCTATTTATCCACACATGTATTACTGTTTCTTGTTAATACAATTATAGCATGAACAGTAGACGATTATCATGAACAAGGAAATATGATAATAACCATTTTATTATTGCCTCTAGGGCATATTTCCAACAGTCTCCCACTTGCACTAGAGTCAATAATCTAGTTACATTGTGATGTATCGAACACCCATAGCATTATGGTGTTGATCATGTTTTGCTCGTGGAAGAGGTTTAGTCAACGGGTCTGCAATATTCAGATCCGTGTGTACTTTACAAATATCTATCACTCCACTCTGGACATGGTCCTGGATGGAGTTGTAGCGACGTTTGATGTGCTTCGTCTTCCGGTGAAACGTGGGCTCCTTGGCTATGGCAATGGCCCCAGTGTTATCACAGAAGAGTGTCATTGAACCCGGCGCGCTTGGAACCACTCCAAGGTCGGTGATGAGTTCCTTCATCCAAATTCCTTCATGAGCTGCTTCTGAAGCAGCTATGTACTCCGCTTCACATGTAGATGTTGCCACGACTTCTTGCTTGCTGCTGCACCAGCTCACTGCCCCACCATTCTGTTGGGGAACGTCGCATGGGAAACAAAAAATTTCCTACACGCACGAAGACCTATCATGGTGATGTTCATCTACGAGAGGGGATTTCCGATCTACATACCCTTGTAGATCGCACAACAGAAGTGTTAGTGAACGCAGTTGATGTAGTGGAACGTCCTCACGTCCCTCGATCCGCCCCGCGAACCGTCCCGCGATCCGTCCCACGATCTAGTGCCGAACGGACGACACCTCCGCGTTCAGCACACGTACAGCTCGACGATGATCTCGGCCTTCTTGATCCAGCAAGAGAGACGGAGAGGTAGATCAGTGATCTGGCAGCATGACGGCGCTCCGGAGGTTGGTGGTGATCTGATCTCGGCAGGGCTCCGCCCGAGCTCCGCAGAAACGCGATCTAGATGTAAAACCGTGGAGGTATGTGGTCGGGCTGCCTTTGAAAAGTTGTCTCAAATCAGCCCTAATTGCTCCATATATATAGGAGGAGGGAGGGGAGGCTTGCCTTGAGGCTCAAGGAGCCCCAAGGGCTGCGCACCAAGGGGAGGAGGAGTCCTCCTCCAATCCTAGTCCAACTAGGATTGGAAAGTGGAGTCCTTCTCTCCTTTCCCACCTCCTTTTTTTCTTTCTCTTTGATTTTCTATCCTTGGCGCATAGGGCCCTCTTGGGCTGTCCCACCATCTCACCAAGGGCTGGTGCGCCACCCCAAGGCCTATGGGCTTCCCCGGGGTGGGTTGCCCCCCCCCGGTGAACACCCGGAACCCATTCGTCATTCCCGGTACATTCCCGGTAACTCCGAAAACCTTCCGGTAATCAAATGAGGTCATCCTATATATCAATCTTCGTTTCCGGACCATTCCGGAAACCCTCATGACGTCCGTGATCTCATCCGGGACTCCGAACAACATTCGGTAACCAACCATATAACTCAAATACGCATAAAACAACGTCGAACCTTAAGTGTGCAGACCCTGCGGGTTCGAGAACTATGTAGACATGACCCGAGTGACTCCTCGGTCAATACCCAATAGCGGGACCTGGATGCCCATATTGGATCCCACACATTCTACGAAGATCTTATCGTTTGAACCTCAGTGCCAAGGATTCATATAATCCCGTATGTCATTCCCTTTGTCCTTCGGTATGTTACTTGCCCGAGATTCGATCGTCAGTATCCGCATACCTATTTCAATCTCGTTTACCGGCAAGTCTCTTTACTCGTTCCATAATACAAGATACCGCAACTTACACTAAGTCACATTGCTTGCAAGGCTTGTGTGTGATGTTGTATTACCGAGTGGGCCCCGAGATACCTCTCCGTCACACGAAGTGACAAATCCCAGTCTCGATCCATACTAACTCAACGAACACCTTCGGAGATACCTGTAGAGCATCTTTACAGTCACCCAGTTACGTTGCGACGTTTGATACACACAAAGCATTCCTCCGGTGTCAGTGAGTTATATGATCTCATGGTCATAGGAACAAATACTTGACACGCAGAAAACAGTAGCAACAAAATGACACGATCAACATGCGACGTCTATTAGTTTGGGTCTAGTCCATCACGTGATTCTTCTAATGACGTGATCCAGTTATCAAGCAACAACACCTTGTATATAATCAGAAGACCCTGACTATCTTTGATCAACTTGCTAGCCAACTAGAGGCTTGCTAGGGACAATGTTTTGTCTATGTATCCACACATGTATATAAGTCTTCATTCAATACAATTATAGCATGGATAATAAACGATTATCTTGATACAAGAATTACAATAATAACTACATTTATTATTGCCTCTAGGGCATAATTCCAACAGTCTCCCACTTGCACTAGAGTCAATAATCTAGCCCTCACATCATCATGCGAATTACATTGTAATAAAATCTAACACCCATACAGTTCTGGTGTTGATCATGCTTTGCCCGTGGAAGAGGTTTAGTCAGCGGGTCTGCTACATTCAGATCCGTGTGCACTTTGCATATATTTACGTCCTCCCCTTCGACGTAGTCGCGGATGAGGTTGAAGCGTCGTTTGATGTGTCTGGTCTTCTTGTGAAACCGTGGTTCCTTTGCTAAGGCAATGGCACCCGTGTTGTCACAGAACAAGGTTATTGGATTCAGTGCGCTTGGCACCACTCCAAGATCCGTCATTAACTGCTTCATCGAGACACCCTCCTTAGCCGCCTCCGAGGCAGCCATGTACTCCGCTTCACATGTAGAATCAGCTACGATGCTTTGCTTGGAACTGCACCAGCTTACTGCACCCCCATTAAGAATAAATACGTATCCGGTCTGCGACTTAGAGTCGTCCGGGTCTGTGTCAAAACTTGCATCGACATAGCCCTTTACGGCGAGCTCTTCGTCACCTCCATACACGAGAAACATCTCCTTAGTCCTTTTCAGGTACTTTAGGATATTCTTGACCGCTGTCCAGTGATCCACTCCTGGATTACTCTGGAACCTGCCTGCCATACTTATGGCCAGGCTAACATCCGGTCTAGTGCACAGCATCGCATACATGATAGAGCCTATGGCTGAAGCATAGGGGACGGAGCGCATATGCTCTCTATCTTCATCAGTTGCTGGGCACTGAGTCTTACTCAATCTCGTACCTTGTAACACTGGCAAGAACCCTTTCTTGGACTGTTCCATTTTGAACCTCTTCAAAACTTTATCAAGGTATGTGCTTTGTGAAAGTCCTATCAGGCGTTTTGATCTATCCCTCTAGATCTTAATGCCTAGAATGTAAGCAGCTTCTCCTAGGTCTTTCATAGAGAAACTATTATTCAAGTAACCTTTTATGCTCTCCAAAAGCTCTACGTTGTTTCCAATCAGTAATATGTCATCCACATATAATATTAGAAACGCCACAGAGCTCCCACTCACTTTCTTGTAAATACAAGATTCTCCAACCACTTGTATAAACCCAAATGCTTTGATCACCTCATCAAAGCGTTTGTTCCAACTCCGAGATGCTTGCACCAGTCCATAAATGGATCGCTGGAGCTTGCACACTTTGTCAGCATTTTCAGGATCGACAAAACCTTCGGGTTGCATCATATACAACTCTTCCTTAAGGAAACCGTTAAGGAACGCCGTTTTGACATCCATCTGCCAGATTTCATAATCGAAAAATGCAGCTATTGCTAACATGATTCTGATGGACTTAAGCATCGCTACGGGTGAGAATGTCTCATCGTAGTCAACTCCTTGAACTTGTGAAAAACCTTTTGCCACAAGTCAAGCTTTATAAACGGTCACATTGCCGTCAGCGTCCATCTTCTTCTTAAAGATCCATTTGTTCTGAATAGCCTTGCGGCCCTCAGGTAGTACTTCCAAAGTCCACACTTTGTTTTCATACATGGATCCTATATCGGACTTCATGGCCTCCAGCCATTTGTTGGAGTCTGGGCCCACCATTGCTTCTTCATAATTTGCAGGTTCATTGTTGTCTAACAACATGATTGACAAAACGGGATTACCGTACCACTCTGGAGCAGCACATGGTCTCGTCGACCTACGTGGCTCAATAGGAACTTGAACCGGAGTTTCATGATCATCATCATTAACTTCCTCCTCAACCGGCGTCGCAACGACAAGGGTTTCCCCTTGCCCTGCGCCACCATCCAGAGGGATGAGAGGTTCAACAACCTCATCAAGTTTTATCTTCCTCCCACTCAATTCTCTCGAGAGAAACTCCTTCTCGAGAAAAGCTCCGTTTTTAGCAACAAACACTTTGCCCTCAGATTTGAGATAGAAGGTGTACCCAACTGTCTCTTTTGGGTAACCTATGAAGATGCACTTTTCCGCTTTGGGTTCCAGCTTTTCAGGCTGAAGCTTTTTGACATAAGCATCACATCCCCAAACTTTAAGAAACGACAACTTTGGCCTTTTGCCATACCACAGTTCTTATGGTGTCATCTCAACGGATTTTGATGGTGCCCTATTTAAAGTGAATGCAGTTGTGTCTAATGCATAACCCCAAAACGATAACGGCAAATCGGTAAGAGACATCATAGATCGCACCATCTCTATAAAGTATGATTATGACGTTCGGACACACCATTACGCGGTGGTGTTCCAGGCGGTGTCAACTGTGAAACAATTCCACATTGTCTTAAGTGAGCACCAAACTCGAAACTCAGATATTCACCCCCAGATTAGATCGTAGGAACTTGATCTTCTTGTTACGATGATTTTCAACTTCACTCTGAAATTGCTTGAAGTTTTCAAATGTTTCAGACTTGTGCTTCATTAAGTAGACATAACCATATCTACTCAAATCGTCAGTGAAGGTGAGAAAATAACGATATCCGCCGCGTGCCTCCACGCTCATCGGACCGCACACATCGGTATGTATGATTTCCAATAAGTCACTCGCACGCTCCATTGTTCCGGAGAACAGAGTTTTAGTCATCTTGCCCATGAGGCATGGTTCGCACGTGTCAAGTGATTCCAAAAGTCCATCGGTATGGAATTTCTTCATGCGCTTTTCACCAATATGACCTAAGCGGCAGTGCCACAAAAACATGGCGCTATCATTGTTAACTCTAACTCTTTTGGTCTCAATGTTATGTATATGTGTATCACTATCAAGATTCAATATGAACAATCCTCTCACATTGGGTGCATGACCATAAAAGATGTTACTCATAGAAATAGAACAACCATTATTCTCTGACTTAAAAGAGTAACCGTCTCGCAATAAACAAGATCCAGATATAATGTTCATGCTCAACGCAGGTACTAAATAACAATTATTCAAGTTCATAACTAATCCCGATGGTAACTGAAGTGAAACTGTGCCGACGGCGATTGCATCAACCTTGGAACCATTTCCTACGCGCATCGTCACTTCATCTTTCGTCAGCCTTCGCCTATTCCGCAGTTCCTGTTTTGAGTTGGAAATATGAGCAACAGAACCGGTATCGAATACCCAGGCACTACTACGAGAGCCGGTTAAGTACACATCAATAACATGTATATCAAATATACCTGATTTTTCTTTGGCCGCCTTCTTATCAGCCAGATACTTGGGACAGTTGCGCTTCCAGTGACCCATACCCTTGCAATAGTAGCACTCTGTTTCAGGCTTAGGTCCAGCTTTGGGTTTCTTCGTCGGATTGGCAACAGGCTTGCCGCTCTTCTTTGAATTGCCCTTCTTGCCTTTGCCGTTTCTCTTGAAACTAGTGGTCTTATTCACCATCAACACTTGATGCTCTTTACGGAGTTCAGACTCTGCGACTTTCAGCATCGCAAACAACTCGCCGGGTGACTTGTTCATCCCTTGCATGTTGTAGTTCAACACAAAGCCCTTATAGCTTGGCGGCAGTGATTGAAGAATTCTGTCAGTGATAGCCTCTTGCGGGAGTTCAATCCCCAGCTCAGCTAGACGGTTTGAGTACCCAGACATTTTGAGCACATGTTCACTGACAGACGAATTCTCCTCCATCTTGCAAGCATATAATTTATCGGAGGTCTCATACCTCTCGATCCGGGCGTTCTTCTGAAAGATAAACTTCAACTCCTTGAACATGTCATATGCTCCATGACGCTCAAAGCGACGTTGAAGTCCCGGTTCTAAGCCATACAAGACTGCACATTGAACTACTGAGTAGTCCTCCTTACGTGTTAACCAAGCGTTCTTAGCATCCTGGTCAGCCGTAGCGGGTGGTTCATCTCCTAGCGCATCATTAAGGACATAATCCTTCTTCCCAGCTTGTAGGATCAACTTAAGATTACGAGCCCAGTCTACAAAGTTGCTTCCATCATCTTTCAACTTAGCTTTCTCTAGGAACGTATTAAAATTCAGGGTGACTGTCGCGTGAGCCATGATCTACAACACAAATATATTCAAAGTGGACTTAGACTATGTTCAAGATAATTAGAGTTTAACTTAATCAAATTACTTGCTAAACTCCCACTCAAAAAGTACATCTCTCTAGTCATTTGAGTGGTTCATGACCCACTTACACTAGCTCAAGTCCGATCATCACGTGAGTTGAGTATAGTTTCAGCGGTAAGCATCCCTATGCTAATCATATCAACTACATGATTCATGATCGACCTTTCGGTCTCATGTGTTCCGATGCCATGTCTGCACATGCTAGGCTCATCAAGCTTAACCCGAGTGTTCCGCGTGTGCAACTGTTTTGCACCCGTTGTATGTGAACGTTGAGTCTATCACACCCGATCATCATGTGGTGTCTCGAAACGACGAACTATAGCAACGGTGCACAGTCGGGTAGAACACAATTTCGTCTTGAAATTTTAGTGAGAGATCACCTCATAATGCTACAGTCGTTCTAAGCAAAATAAGGTGCATAAAAGGATTAACATCACATGCAATTCATAAGTGACATGATATGGTCACCATCACGTGCTCCTTGATCTCCATCACCAAAGCACCGGCACGATCTTCTTGTCACCGGCGCCACACCATGATCTCCATCAACGTGTCGCCATCGGGGTTGTCGTGCTACTCATGCTATTACTACTAAAGCTACATCCTAGCAAAATAGTAAACGCATCTGCAAGCACAAACGTTAGTTTAAAGACAACCCTATGGCTCCTGCCGGTTGCCGTACCATCGACGTGCAAGTCGATATTATCTATTACAACATGATCATCTCATACATCCAATATATCACATCACATCGTTGGCCATATCACATCACAAGCATACCCTGCAAAAACAAGTTAGACGTCCTCTAATTTTGTTGTTGCATGTTTTACGTGGTGACCATGGGTATCTAGTAGTATCGCATCTTACTTACGCAAACACCACAATGGAGATATATGAATTGCTATTTAACCTTATACAAGGACCTCCTCGGTCAAATCCGATTCAACTAAAGTTGGAGAAACCGACACTTGCCAGTCATCTTTGAGCAAAGGGGCTACTCATAGCGATGAAACAAGTCTCTCGTAAGCGTACGAGTAATGTCGGTCCAAGCCGCTTCAATCCAACAATACCGCGGAATCAAGAAAAGACTAAGGAGGGCAGCAAAACGCACATCACCGCCCACAAAAACTTTTGTGTTCTACTCGAGAAGACATCTACGCTTGAACCTAGCTCATGATGCCACTGTTGGGGAACGTCGCATGGGAAACAAAAAATTTCCTACGCGCACGAAGACCTATCATGGTGATGTTCATCTACGAGAGGGGATTTCCGATCTACGTACCCTTGTAGATCGCACGGCAGAAGCGTTAGTGAACGCGGTTGATGTAGTGGAACGTCCTCACGTCCCTCGACCCGCCCGGCGAACCGTCCCGCGATCTGTCCCACGATCTAGTGCCGAACGGACGGCACCTCCGCGTTCAGCACACGTACAGCTCGACAATGATCTCGGCCTTCTTGATCCAGCAAGATGGACGGAGAGGTAGATGAGTTCTCCGGCAGCGTGACGGTGCTCCGAAAGTTGGTGGTGATCTGATCTCGGCAGGGCTCCGCCCGAGCTCCGCAGAAACGCGATCTAGAGGTAAAACCGTGGACGTATGTGGTCGGGCTGCCTTTCAAAAGTTGTCTCAAATCAGCCCTAATTGCTCCATATATATAGGAGGAGGGAGGGGAGGCTTGCCTTGAGGCTCAAGGAGCCCCAAGGGCTGCGCACCAAGGGGAGGAGGAGTCCTCCTCCAATCCTAGTCCAACTAGGATTGGAAAGTGGAGTCCTTCTCTCCTTTCCCACCTCCTTTTTTTTCTTTCTCTTTGATTTTCTATCCTTGGAGCATAGGGCCCTCTTAGGCTGTCCCACCATCCCACCAAGGGCTGGTGCGCCACCCCAAGGCCTATGGGCTTCCCCGGGGTGGGTTGCCCCCCCGGTGAACACCCGGAACCCATTCGTCATTCCCGGTACATTCCCGGTAACTCCGAAAACCTTCCGGTAATCAAATGAGGTCATCCTATATATCAATCTTCGTTTCCGGACCTTTCCGGAAACCCTCGTGACGTCCGTGATCTCATCCGGGACTCCGAACAACATTTGGTAACCAACCATATAACTCAAATACGCATAAAACAACGTCGAACCTTAAGTGTGCAGACCCTGCGGGTTCGAGAACTATGTAGACATGACCCGAGTGACTCCTCGGTCAATACCCAATAGCGGGACCTGGATGCCCATATTGGATCCCACATATTCTACGAAGATCTTATCGTTTGAACCTCAGTGCCAAGGATTCATATAATCCCGTATGTCATTCCCTTTGTCCTTCGGTACGTTACTTGCCCGAGATTCGATCGTCAGTATCTGCATACCTATTTCAATCTCGTTTACCGGCAAGTCTCTTTACTCGTTCCGTAATACAAGATCCCGCAACTTACACTAAGTCACATTGCTTGCAAGGCTTGTGTGTGATGTTGTATTACCGAGTGGGCCCCGAGATACCTCTCCATCACACGGAGTGACAAATCCCAGTCTCGATCCATACTAACTCAACGAACACCTTCGAAGATACCTCTAGAGCATCTTTATAGTCACCCAGTTACGTTGCAACGTTTGATACACACAAAGCATTCCTCCGGTGTCAGTGAGTTATATGATCTCATGGTCGTAGGAACAAATACTTGACACGCAGAAAACAGTAGCAACAAAATGACACGATCAACATGCTACGTTTATTAGTTTGGGTCTAGTCCATCATATGATTCTTCTAATGACGTGATACAGTTATCAAGCAACAACACCTTGTATATAATCAGAAGACCCTGACTATCTTTGATCAACTGGCTAGCCAACTAGAGGCTTGCTAGGGACAGTGTTTTGTCTATGTATCCACACATGTATATAAGTCTTCATTCAATACAATTATAGCATGGATAATAAACGATTATCTTGATACAGGAATTATAATAATAACTATATTTATTATTTCCTCTAGGGCATAATTCCAACACATTCAACACATATACGTATCCGGTCTGTGACTTAGAGTCATCCGGATGTGTGTTGAAGCTAGAGCCGACGTAACCCTTTTTGACGAACTCTTCGTTACCTCCATAAACGAGAAACATTTCCTTAGTCCTTTTCAGGTACTTAAGGATATTCTTGACCGCTGTCCAGTGTTCCATACCGGGATCACTTTGGTACCTCCCTACCAAACTTATGGCAAGGTTTATATCAGGTCTGGTACACAACATGGCATACATTAGAGAGCCCACGGCTGAAGCATAGGGGACAGAACTCATCTTCTCTCTTTCTGCTGTCATGGTCAGCGACTGAGTCTTACTCAATCTCATACCTTGCAAAACTGGCAAGAACCCTTTCTTTGAGTTTTCCATATTGAACTTCTTCAATATCTTGTCAAGGTATGTACTTTGCGAAAGACCTATGAGGCTTCTTGATCTATCTCTATAGATCTTGATGCCTAATATGTATGCAGCTTCTCCAAGGTCCTTCATTGAATTTTTTTGTTCAAATAGGCCTTTATGCTCTCCAATATCTCTATATTATTCCCCATCAATAATATGTCATCCACATATAGTATGAGGAAAACTACAGAGCTCCCACTCACTTTCTTGTACAGATAGGCTTCTCTGTAAACCTCTATGAACCCAAACGCTTTAATCACCTCATTAAAGCGAATGTTCCAACTCCGAGATGCTTGCACCAGCCCATAGATGGAGCGTTGGAGCTTGCACACTTTGTTAGCACCCTTAGGGTCGACAAAACCTTCTGGTTGCATCATATACAACTCTTTCTTAAGGTTCCCGTTAAGGAACGTTGTTTTGACGTCCATTTGCCAAATTTCATAATCATAAAAGGCGGCACTTGCTAACATGATTCAGACTGATTTCAGCTTCGCTATGGGAGAGAAAGTCTCTTCGTAGTCAACTCCTTGAATTTGTTGAAAACCCTTTGCGACAAGTCGAGCTTTGTAAACGTTACATTACCGTTTGCATCAGTCTTCTTCTTGAAGATCCATTTATTTTCTATGGCTCGCCGGTCATCGAGCAAGTCCACCAAAGTCCTTACTTTGTTCTCATACATGGATCCTATCTTGGATTTCATAGCCTCAAGCCATTTGTTGGAATCCGGGCCCGCCATCGCTTCTTCATAGTTCGAAGGTTCACCGTTGTCTAACAACATGATTTCCATCACAGGGTTGCCGTACCACTCTGGTGCGGAGCGTGCCCTTGTGGACCTTCGCGGTTCAGTAGTAACTTGATCCGAAGCTTCATGATCATCATCATTAACTTCCTCTTCAGTTGGTGTAGGCGCCACAAGAACAACTTCCCGCACTGCACTACTATCCTGTTCGAGAGGGGGTGTAATTACCTCATCAAGTTCTACCTTCCTCCCACTTACTTCTTTCGAGAGAAACTCTTTCTCTAGAAAGGATCCGTTCTTGGCAACAAAGGTTTTACCTTCGGATCTAAGATAGAAGGTATACCCAATAGTTTCCTTAGGGTATCCTATGAATACGCATTTCTCCGCTTTGGGTTCGAGCTTTTCTGGTTGAAGTTTCTTCACATAAGCATCGCAGCCCCAAACTTTAAGAAACGACAACTTAGGTTTCTTGCCAAACCACAGTTCATACGGTGTCGTCTCAACGGATTTAGACGGTGCCCTATTTAAAGTGAATGTTGCAGTTTCTAATGTGTATCCCCAAAATGATAGCGGTAAGTCGGTAAGAGACATCATAGATTGTACCATATCTAATAAAGTGTGATTACGACGTTCAGACACTCCGTTGCGTTGCGGTGTGCCAGGCGGCGTCAGTTGCGAAACGATTCCACACTTCCTTAGGTGTGTGCCAAACTCGTGACTCAAATATTCTCCTCCACGATCAGATCGTAGACACTTAATTTTTTTGTCACGTTGATTCTCGACCTCACTCTGAAATTCCTTGAACTTTTCAAATGTCTTAGATTTGTGCTTCATCAAGTAGATATACCCATATCTACTCAAATCATCGGTGAGAGTGAGAACATAACGATAGCCACCGCGATCTTCAATGTTCATTGGACCACACACATCAGTATGTATTATTTCCAATAAGTCGGTTGCTCTCTCCATTATTCCTGAGAATGGAGTCTTAGTCATCTTGCCCATGAGGCACGGTTCGCATGTGTCAAATGATTCAAAGTCAAGAGACTCTAATAGTCCATCAGTATGGAGCTTCTTCATGCGCTTAACGCCGATATGACCAAGGCGGCAGTGCCACAAGTATGTGGGACTATCATTATCAACTTTACATCTTTTGGTACTCACACTATGAATATGTGTAACATCACTATCGAGATTCATCAAGAATAAACCATTCACCAGCGGAGCATGACCATAAAACATATCACTCATATAAATAGAACAACCATTATTCTCTGACTTAAATGAGTAGCTGTCTCGCATTAAGCAAGACCCGGATACAATATTCATGCTCAAAGCTGGTACTAAATAACAATTATTAAGGTTTAAAACTAATCCCGACGGTAGATGTAGAGGTAGCGTGCCGACGGCGATAACATCAACTTTGGAACCATTCCCCACGCGCATCGTCACCTCGTCCTTGGCCAGTCTCCGCTTATTCCGCATTTCCTGTGTTGAGTTGCAAATGTGAGCAACAACACCGGTATCAAATACCCAGGAGCTACTACGAGCGCTGGTAAGGTACACATCAATAACATGTATATCACATATACCTTTAACGTTGCCGGCCTTCTTGTCCGCTAAGTATTTGGGGCAGTTCCGCTTCCAGTGACCTTTTCCCTTGCAATAGAAACACTCAGTCTCAGGCTTCGGTCCATTCTTTCTCTTCTTCCCGGCATCTGGCTTACCGGGCGCGGCAACAGCTTTGCCGTCTTTCTTGAAGTTCTTCTTACCCTTGCCTTTCTTGAAACTAGTGGTCTTGTTGACCATCAACACTTGATGCTCTTTCTTGATTTCTACTTCTGCAGACTTGAGCATTGAGTACAACTCGAGAATGGTCTTTTCCACCTTGCATGTTGTAGTTAAGCACAAAGCCTTTGTAGCTTGGTGGGAGAGACTCGAGGATTTTGTCGATTATAACATCATCCAGAAGTTCGACTCCAAGTGAAGTCAGACGACCGTGTAACCGAGACATTTTGAGTATGTGCTCACTGACAGAAATGTTCTCCTCCATCTTACAGCTAAAGAACTTTTCGGAGACTTCATATCTCTCGACACGGGCATGAGCTTGAAAAACTAGCTTCAGCTCCTCGAACATCTCATATGCTTTGTGTTGCTCAAAACGCCTTTGGAGCCCCGTTTCTAAACTGTATAACATTCCACAGCTAACCAGAGAGTAGCCATCACTCCGCGTTTGCCAGACGTTCAGAATGTCCTGGGCTGCTGCGGGAGCGGGAGGTTCACCTAGCGGCGCATCAAGGACATAAGCCTTTTTAGTTGCTTCAAGGATGAGCTTCAAGTTGCGAACCCAGTCCGCATAGTTGCTACCATCATCTTTCAGCTTGTTTTTCTATAGGAATGCGTTGAAATTGAGGTTGGCGTTGGCCATCTACAATATTTATAAAGACAACTTTTAGACTAAGTTCATGAAATTTAAGTTCATTTAATCAAATTAAGTATGAACTCCCACTTAAATCGACATCCCTCTAGTCATCTAAGTGATACATGATCCATGTTGACTAACCCGTGTCCGATCATCACGTGAGACGGACTAGTCACCATGGTGAGCAACTTCATGCTGATCATATTCAACCATACGACTCATGTTCGACCTTTCGGTCTCTTGTATTCGAGGTCATGTCTATACATGCTAAGCTCGTCGAGTCAACCTAGGTGTTTCGCGTGTGTAAATCTGGCTTACACCCGTTGTATGCGAACGTTAGAATCTATCACACCCGATCATCACATGGTGCTTCGAGACAACGAACCTTCGCAACGGTGCACACTTAGGGTAATACGTTCTCGAAATTTTAAGAGGGATCATCTTATTATGCTACCGTCGTTCTAAGCAATAAGATGTAGAACATGATAAACATCACAATGCAATCATATAGTGACATGATATGGCCATTATCATCTTTGCTCTTTCGATCTCCATCTTCAGGCATCGCATGATCATCATCGTCACCGGCGTGACATCATGATCTCCATCATCGTGTCTCCATGAAGTCGTCACGCCAACTACCACTATCACTACTACTATAGCTAACCGTTAGCAATGAAGTAAAAGTAGTAAGCACATGGCGTTGCATCTCATACAATAAATTAAGACAACTCCTATGGCTCCTGCCGGTTTTCATACTCATCGACATGCAAGTCGTGAAACCTATTACAATAACATGATCATCTCATACAACATACATGCAACATCACAACTTTGGCCATATCACACCACATGTCAAACCCTGCAAAAACAAGTTAGACGTCCTCTAATTGTTGTTGCAAGTTTTACGTGGCTGATTTTGGTTTCTAGCAAGAACGCCTTCTTACCTACGTGACAGGCACAACGATGATATGCCAAAGCTATTTACCCTTCATAAGGACCCTTTTCATCAAATCCAATCCGACTAGAGTAGGAGAGACAGACACCCGCTAGCCACCTTTATGCACGGTGTGCATGTCTGTTGGTGGAACCAGTCTCACGTAAGCGTACGTGTAAAGTCGGTCCGGGCCGCTTCATCCCACAATACCGCCGGAAAAGAATAAGACTAGTAGCGGGAAGCAAATTGACAAATCATCGCCCACAACTTTTGTGTTCTACTCGTGCATAGAATCTACGCATAGAAAACCTGGCTCGGATGCCACTGTTGGGTTACGTAGCATAAATTCAAAATTTTCCTACGCATATTCAGATCTTCCTATGGAGAGACCAGCAACGAGAGAGGGGTAACAGCATCTTCATACCTTTGAAGATCTCTAAGCGGAAGCGTTGCTAGAACGCGGTTGATGGAGTCGTACTCGCAGCGATTCCGATCTAGTGCCGAACTACGAGACCTCCGCGTTCAACACACGTGCAGCCCGGTGACGTATCCCTCACCTTGATCGAGCAAGGAGGAGGGAGAGGTTGGGGAAGAACTCCAGCAGCACGATGGTGTGGTGTCGATGGAGAGACGAGGTCTCCCGGCAGGGCTTCGCCAAGCACCGGCAGAGAGGAGGAGGAAGAAGGGCAGGGCTGCACCGACAGAGATGGAAAAGTCTATCTCCCAATGGCCAAAAGTGACCTGTATATATAAGGGAAGGGAGGGGCTGCGCCCCCTTGAGGGTTTCCCCCTCCTGGGGGGGGGGGGGGGTGGCAGCCCTAGATGGGGGTTGGTGCGGCGGCCAAGGGGGGAAGGAGGGGTGTGGCGCACCCCTAGTGGGCCTTAGGCCCACCTGGCTTAGGGTTTGCCCCCCCGGCCCCTTTTCTCTCCCCTGCGCATTGGGCTGAGTGGAGAGGCACACCAGCCCACCTAGGGGCTGGTTCCCTCCCCCACCTGGCCCATCTTATCTCCCGGGGTCGTTTCCCCCCTTCGATGGACCCCCGAGTCCACTTCCAGTGGTCCCAATGGTCCCGGTACGTTACCGGTGATGCTCGAAACACTTCCGGTGTCCGAAACCATCCGTCCTATATATCAATCTTCACCTCCGGACCATTCCGAAGCTCCTCGTGACGTCCTGGATCTCATCTGGGACTCCTAACAACTTTCAGTAACCTCGTATAACAATTCCCTATAACCCTAGCACCACCGAACCTTAAGTGTGTAGACCCTACGGGTTCGGGAAACAGGCAGACATGACCGAGACACCTCTCTGGCCAATAACCATCAGCGGGGTCTGGATACCCATGGTGGCTCTCACTTGCTCCACGATGATATCATCGGATGAACCACGATGTCAAGGATTCAATCAATCCCGTATACAATTCCCTTTGTCTGTCGGTATAGAACTTGCTCGAGATTCGATCGTCGGTATACCAATACCTTGTTCAATCTCGTTACCGGTAAGTCTCTTTACTCGTTTCGTAGCACGTCATCGTGTGACTAACTCCTTAGTCACATTGAGCTCATGATGATGTTCTACCGAGTGGGCCCAGAGATACCTCTCCGTCACACGGATTGACAAATCCCTATCTCGATTCGTACCAACCCAACAGACACTTTCGGAGGTACCCGTAGTGCACCTTTATAGTCACCCAGTTACGTTGTGACGTTTGATACACCCAAAGCACTCCTACGGTATCTGGGAGTTGCACAATTTCACGGTCGAAGGAAAATATACTTGACATTAGAAAAGCTTTAGCATACGAACAATACGATCTAGTGCTATGCTTAGGATTGGGTCTTGTCCATCACATCATTCTCCTAATGATGTGATCCCGTTATCAATGACATCTAATGCCGATGATCAGGAAACCATGATCATCTATTGACTAACGAGCTAGCCAACTAGAGGCTTGGTAGGGACACTTTGTGATCTATTTATTCACACATGTATTACTGTTTCATGTTAATACAATTATAGCATGAACTATAGACGATTATCATGAACAAGGAAATATGATAATAACCATTTTATTATTGCCTCTAGGGCATATTTCCAACACACCACCCCACTATAAGATGCCGGGGCCATCACCCGCTCCGCCACCACGGCCCGAAGGCGAGAGGAGGAGGCCACCGACAATGCCCAACAACTCAACTTTGGCGTCAGCGGCCTTGCAGACTACATCAACTTCCTACATGAGGAGGAGGAGATCCAGGTCGAGCACGCAAAGAGGCTCATCGCCGCCGTGATCGTAGAAGACGCTGCGGCGGTGACGCGGAATAAGGAGATATACACCGATTCTTGCCTCTTCGAGGAGGCGCGTTAGGAGGCGGAGGGCAACAATGGCACGCGACGAATTCGACTCCTCCGGCTCATCGGTAGGCTCCTCCTCCTCTACCTGTTGCTGATGCGCTCGGCAGAGGAGAGGCTGCTGGAAGTAGTACAAAGCCCCTACATAGTACGAGTATATAGTGGCTATTTTATTTAGTTCATCTAACTATAAATATGGTCAAACTGTACCATGTACTTTATATTAGCTAGTATATATAGTTGAACTAGCTATTTCAGTACGTGGTTGGCAACAATTAGGGAAAAGTTTGTTCGGTTCAGCTGCCGAGTTGAACTATTTTGTAGAAAGATATTGTTTAATATATTAATGAAATCTATTTGTACTGAATTTCAGTTGCAAAATTGCACCATAATAGTGATTTTGTTCCTGCGAAATTTGACAAATTTCACTGTTACAATGATGTTTTTTGCAGGTGAGTGATACAATGATGTTCAATGTCAATTTTACTATATTGACAAAAGCTAATTATTACAATTTTACAAATGACAATTTACCCAATAGGACAGATACAAATCTAAACTCATTGTATGTACTGAGCACATGGGTCATCATACATAATCATTTGCGATGACAGAGTTAAAAAAATCCTTCATGCCAAATTTTGGCTTGGCTTAGTAGCGAGCAAAGATGCAATCACAGAGTTCAACAATGGTACTCAGATGTGAAGTGGGATCCTCATTAGGACTTGATGACGAGGTGATGTATATACTTCTCGCCCGTCGTTGGATACCCCAAGTGGAAGGTGGAGGTGTAGTCAGCAGCAAATTTGCCTTACGCGGAGACTGTAAGGTTTATCGAACCAGGAGGACTCCTAGGCTCAACAAGTAGGTGTCTTCCACCCTGACGCTAGCAGAAGACATGAACCTGCACACACAACAAATAAGTTTGCTTCCAATGAGTACACAGAGGTTGTCAATCTCTCCGGCCTTGTAGTTTGCAAATGAACAAAACACAAGCGGGAAGGTAATAGTGATTGCAACAGAAAATTAAAGAAAGCGGTAAATGATGGTGGTGTAAACAATTTAAAGTTGAACTATGTGTAATTAAGGGTGGTCTCTCACTTGCGGTACGGTGGAGTAATCGTTCTGTCTATACTTAGTGAGACTGCTTGGAGGTTGTTAATCTAGTGAAGAAAGAAGATCTAGACACAATATAGCTTCATTGTTCATGAGATCAAATTACTTATGGAACCACAATTTTTTTGTATTACTCGCATTCAACAAACTAAAAATCTTGTAAGACATTTAGTGATAGCTTATTTTTTTAAAAGGAGGATCATCAAAGGCATCTACATGTGAATGATGCATGCAACAATATTATTAAAGAAAAGGTGTGTCATATATAGCCACTCCCAAAAGAGCCAAAGTAAAATAATACATAAATTGCCACAACCAGTGAAAATAGAACAAGATGACTAAACGCCAAGTCTATTATTGAACCGCCATAAAATCCGGTTCTAAGTACCAAGTGCTATCATCTCTCACGAGTTACACTCAATAGCCATATGCTCCTTGGCTTTCGTAAGACTGAGTAACGACCACATACGAATACAAATAGTGGCTTTGTAAATAACATGAAAAATTGTAAGAGATTGTCTATTAAAAATCGTGTCATTTCTGTAGTTCCATATAGCTCAAAATAATGCACATACTCCTACTCAAATATGTCCTACAAGTACTTGGTTCCATTCCGTGAAGCCATGTTCCAAATAACGTGTTAATGCTAGTTGGAGGGCGAACATTAAAGGCTACATGAATCATATGCCATAAATATTTTGCTAGAGGACGTGTGAGAAAGAGGTGTTTTATATTTTCCTCCTGAACACAAAAGCAACATCGTTTATTACACTCACATCTTTTTTGGCTAAGTTATCCTAAGTTAGAGTCACATTCTTGTGCACATACCGCATGAAAGGAACTTTATTCTTCCAAATACAAATAGTTTTCGGGATTGAACCATAGTTTATTAGATCTAAATACATAGGCTTGACAGAGAATATACCATTGATTGATAGTTTCTGGTGCATCCTATCCGGCTCATAACAGAGTTGAACATCTATCAACCTCCGCACAAGGTGTAACCAGTTGTCCCATCTTCACCTACTAGGGACCTTCTGAACTGGATATTCAAATGGAGAGACTATAATACTTTAGCCACATACACATACTTATATTGCATATTGTTGTATAGAGAAGGATATTGTATGGCTAGAGGCATCTCCCCTAACCAAGTATCTTCCCAGAATCTAGTTGTGTTACCGTTTTCAATGTTAAATTTGGATCTTTGGAAGAAGGCAGCTCTGGATCTCATTAGCCTCTTCCAGAAAGGAGAGTCATTGGGTCTGATAGTAACCTGGGCCAAAGTCTTGGAATGTAGATACTTATTCCACAAAATTTGTATCCACATTCCTTTGGTATCCATTGACAGCATGTACAACCATTTGTTGAGCAAGCATTATTCTTAACTTATAAGTTCTTAATCCTGAGCCTACTCTGATTCTTTGGTCTACAAATAATATCCCACTTGAAAAGCTTGTATTTTGCTTTGTTTTCATCGCTTTGCCAAAAGAATCATCATTAGTAGAAGTCTAACATTTTCCATACCCCTATAGGGACTTTAAAAAAAGACAGCAGAAACATAGGCATACTTGTCAACACTGAGTTTATCAAAACAAGATGTCCATCATAAGACATAAGCTTACCTTTCCAGCAACTTAGTTTTTTTTTTCAAATCGATCTTCAACACATTTACATTGAGTGACAACTTATGGTAGGGCTAGTGGCCGTAGCGTGGTATGGCTTGGATCAGGTCGTGATGAGGTTGTCAAACTTCGTTTTTGCTTCGGTGCTCCCCCCTCGGACTGAACACGGAGGGAAGGAATACAAGGACGGCTGAGATCTTCCAATACCCTTTCAGAGTGAGGGGCACGGTCGTCTTTTCATCGCATGTGTATAGCCCTGGGCGAGCCTTGTACGAGCCCGTGCGCCCTGGTCGGTTCGTACGCTAACCGTATATTTGTATTCGTATACACGGGCGTTTCATTTTTGCGTGCGCATACGGCGGTCGTGGGATAGCACGTGGCGGCCGAAATTGCCAAAACTGTCCCATTGTATAAGAGGGGGAACCGCCTCCGGACGCATTTCCCCCACCATTTCCCCCCAATTCATCTCCCTCGCCGCGTCGTCTCCTGCTCCCCCACTGCGTCTTCTTGCTCTCTCCCATCGCATTATCTCCCTCACCTCCATCTCCTACCTCTTTCCAATGAAGGACGCTCGTCGCGCTATCGCCGTTGTGCCCGGGGATGTGTTGGAGGAGAAGCCTGGCGCGGCAACCACGGAAAAAGCGCCGCAGGACATTGGCAGCGTCAAGGGCGGTGCGGGACAGACCGCAACCGTTGTCGCTGCTGCGGATCTTTAGAAGGAGGTGCCGGAGCAGGAGGTCACGGCCTCGAGCGGTGCCGCGCAGGATGGCGACAAGGACGTAGTTCTATTTCCTGACACGTTGTTTCCTTGTTACTTCTAATATTTAGAATGCAGGGTTATATTACTTGGTTTTCTAGATGGTGTTTTGTAGATGGGGTCTTCTCTAGATGGGGATTTCTAGATGGCGATTTACAAAAGGGGTTTTAATTTCTAGATGGCGCTTTACATGTGGGGATTTTCTAGATGGGGTTTTCTGGATGGGGTTTTTTGTAATAGATTTCGTGCCTTAGATTTGTTGTAATTAATTCGTGCGAAAAAGCTACAGATATTACAATGAGTTAGGGATCTCTGTACTTGAATGCTTCACAAATAAATGCTTATAAGATTAGTGATTTAATGCTACAAAGATATATGCTTGTTAGATTTGTGCTTCAATTGTACATATATATAGGGTTTTGTATGTCATATGCCGAAAAGGAATGTAGTAGTTTCAAAGGAGACGAGATAGAATATAATTTTGAAGGGATGAATTATTCAATTGATTCATGTTGAAGGCACACAATTATATTCTATCTCCAATTTGTTGGAGATAGAATCAATTGACTACTGCAATTAAAGATGTTACTAGTAGAAGATATATGCATTTATAGTTTACTATCATATTGCGTAATGTATCCTATTTCTTCAACAAAGTTTAAGATGTTATATCCAGCTAGTGGATTAAGCTATCTGTACTTTGTTGGAGATGTATTGCATATGTTTAGAAGGTAGACGTGATGTGATTACGAGAAGGTAACATGCTGGTTTTATGGGTTAATATTAGTTTCTTTCTTCTCTTTTGATAAATTTGGAGTTCTGGCATGTAAAACTAAATCATGCCTTGTATGCTATTGTGTGGATGGAATCAAATGAGTAGAGGCTGTACAACCTGACCACGTTTTTTAGCAAGATTATGAAACAACAAATTAAATTTGTAACATGCGTGGAAATTGTGCAAAATGTGTTGATAATCATATGTATTCGGCTTGAGTGGTAATATTTGATTCCTGGCACCATCACTGCATGTAAGGATCTGGTATAAGGATATGGAGATTTATGTAAATACTATTCCCTCCGTAAACTAATATAAGAGCGTTTAGATCACTATTTTAGTTATCTAAACACTCTTATATTAGTTTACACACGGAGTACAATTTCAGGCAGTGCATTATCCCATTGCGGCAGAAGGATCCCCAGGACAAAAAGAGGAAGCTGGACATGAGTGGCTTTCGTGACCTATAGGATCCAGACTCTCACGACAAACCCTATGAGGTTTAGCCCTAGTTGAAATTTTATTTGTTCATTTAGTTCCTTTCACATGTTTTAGTATATGAATGCATAATTTATTAATGTAATTTATTTGTGTGTGATGTATCCTCTGATGATGATGTGGACAAGGGGAACATTGAGTCCTTCATAGCGAAGGAAGTCGAGAAGATCAAGGCCAAGAGATCCTCTATGTACAAAAAGGGGAAGAAGTACGTGTGCCCCTACTGTACCACAAAGAGAAATCCCAAGGATGTGGTCTATGAGCACCTTCTCTCCAATGCACGGGATGCGATGATTCATTCCGACGACTACAAGGTCCAAGGACATCATGGTGCCCTCCTGAAGGCTCTGTATCCCAACTAGGCCTACTCATGATCTTTCTCATCTGAAGCTGGAAGTGCCACTCATCACCAATATATGTGATGATATTTTACTTTTGTTAATATGCATGGGGTTGTGAACTGTTGGAAACTTCATTTGCTTTTGTATTCTGTTTATAAATGGTTGTAATGTAGTATGTCTTTGAACTTGATGCCCTGTTTAGATGACCTGGATGGTATTAATCTAGGAAGATATCTAAATTTATGTCTCATGGAATTTATTTCTGAGGTAAGCTTCCTTCTTATTAGATTACACAATGAGTCATCATTTTAGAAAAAAGTGTGTGAATCTTGGAGTGAAATATAGAAGTGTAAGAAAGTAGTTGTTAAAAACGGTGCTTGTAAAGTGTAAATAGAAGTAATGGATTATTGTATGAAATGAGTGAAATATAAGATAACATATTATCATACAATCATGAATTTAAAAACTGCAATGAATAATAAAAGGGAAAATTTGAAAAAAAGGAAAAAGAAATATAGTAATGTAAGAAAATGTTTTGTAAAAAAGGTGGTTGCAATTTGCAAACAAGAACATTTGAATTAGAAGTGATGGATTTTGGTGTGAAATGATCAAAATATAAGAAAATATATTATCATACATTTACCAATTTAAAAATTGTAATAACTAATAAAAAGGAACTTTTATATGAGAAAAAGAAGAAAAAAAAGGAAAAACATAGAAAATGGTCCAGCACGCTGGTGAGGCTAACCTAGGTCAGCCCACCAAAATTGAACCCAACCGCTGAGTTGTAACGGGAATAGCTGACGGGTGGTGGGAGTTTAGTCCTCCTAAGATAATGTATGATGTATGTTCCTTTGTTTCACCGAGCCACTATAAATTATAAAAAAAATCAAAAAATGAAAAACTTCCATATTCTATATATGCTTATGGAAGACAAGGGGTGTGCAAAATTTTATGTGATTTGGAGGACGTCAAAAAAATCACCTCGTTAGAAAAACTGGCTTAAGTGACCAAACGGTCCCGTCGTTAATGAAGTGATTTTTTTGATCATCTCCAAATCACCGCAAAATTGTTGTACACGGTGTCATGCATTTATTAAACAAGATTATCAAAGAAATTTCAACAATAATGAAGTGTACATTGTCCCCCTAAGGTGACGTATGACGTATGCCCCGTTGTTTTACGGAGCCAATATAAATTATAAAAAATTTCAAAAAATCGAAACCTTCCATATTCTATATATGCTTATGGAAGAGAAGGGGTGTGCAAAATTTCATGTGATCTGGAGGAGATAAAAAAAGCACCTCATTAGAAAAACTGGCTTAAGTGGTCTCGTCGGCGCACCGTTGCCAGTAAGCCCATTAATTGCGACGATTGCCCAAGGAAGGTCCAACGTCGTATGTCTACAACGTCGGAACATCCCGGATGGATGTTCATCAAGTGCCCAAACGATGGGGAGGTATGTGCTACTTTAGCACCGTTTATGCTCTCGCATTTGACTACTTGTGCTAACTTAATTTTGTTATTGTGTAGAATGGATGCGACTTTTGGTATTGGAAAGAAGAATACATTGATATTTTGATAAAATGTAAATTAGTAGATGTTCGTGCACTTTTAGCTACAATAGAGACTAGAAATAAGAATAGTGCACTTGTTGTTACAATAAATGTTAGAGATGAAAGTAGATGCGAGGAAGCAACGTCAATTTTTTTAGACACGAAGAAGATATAAGCACGCAAGATCGAGCCTCCATAGGTCAACAATGAATGCATCGAGAAGGCACTAATCCAACTCACGGGAGCAATTATGGCAGTTGGATTTATTTTAAAATGTCTTCTTGTGATTCTTGATTTTTTTGGTAATATATATAACCGTGTATAAATACAACATAAATATAAAAAAGTAAATATGCTTGTTTAGTAGTGACACGGAGTATAGAACCGCGCTGCTAATAGTTAGCAGTAGCGAGGTTACAAAACAGCGCTACTGATATGTTAATTACCTGTAGCGAGGGCATGACCCGTGCTACTGCCAACTGTTAGCTGCAACGCCCTATCAGTAGCATGGGGCCCGCGCTATTGATACGGAAATTTTTTGTGTTACTACTAGGCTTGTCTTGAGTAGTGTTGCCTTAGGTACAAGAGTTTCCAGAGCAAAGTGTGATGACCTTGCAGAAAGATTCATAAAATATACCCTTTAAAAAAAACTATTGATGGGGTAAGGTTATATGGCATATGTGTTATTTTCAGAGGGTGCGAACGTGACTAATGTGATATGAATATATCATTGGAAGGTGGTATAAGCTGAGAAGCATAGCACTGTGTCGTGGATGATTAGGTGTGCTAAATCTAACTTAAGCAGACCACGAGACTTACTTTCTAGGCCTCGGCCCTAAACCCATGTACTCCCTCCGTTTTTAAATATAAGTCTTTATAGAGATTTCACTAATGGACTACATACGGATGTATATACACATATTTTAGAGTATAGATTCAATCATTTTACTCCATATGTAGACCTTTAATAAAATCGCTTAAAAGACTTATATTTAGAAACGGAGGGAGTAGTACTGAAATCTGAGCATACGATGACAACGTCATGCACCATAAAATACCACAACTGCTATGTATCGCTCATTGTGCATAATAAGGATTTACGCTCAATAACGTATGAAGATGGACCGGCCCAGGGATTTGTAGCGAAGCAAACGATAGGACCGTTCGCGAAGGTTCAGGAGCGGTTTTGGGAACCTTTCCAGAAGGTTCCAGAACCATTTTTTCTTTCCTTTATATACATATCTTTTATGTTTCTTTAAATTTTTCCCTTTTCTCATTTTTTATTTAAATTATAAATTTGAAAATTCAAATATATTTTCAAAATTTAAAATTACTCGCTTATTCAAAACTGTTCAGGACTGAAAAATATGCAAAAATTCTTCGCTATATATTTCAAAATTTTCATTGTATGTAAATAATTCCCTGGACTGTATTTGTAAATAATTTTTCACCATATTTAAATAAAATATTTACTGTGTAACACAAAATTATTCACCGTATATTAAAAATAGTTCATCGTACAATGAATACTCATCCAGTGTGTATTTGGCAAAAAATTGTCGCCGTCCAGTGTGTAATTAGAAATTGTGCATCATATATTAAAAATAGTTCAATGTATAAAAAAATCGTCATACATGATATAATATTCTAGTGTATATTTGGTAAATATGTTCACCTTTTTTAAATGGTTAGTGTGTAATTGACTATTATTCATCGTATATAAAAACATTCTTTGTATATAAATAAATGCTCATTGTATTTAATAATTGTGTAGGATGTACTTTATAAATATGTTTATCATACTTAAATAATTTTCAACGTATAATTGAAGACTCTTCACCATGTATGAAAAAAAAATCATTTTATATAAATAAATGTTCATCAATATGAAATAATTGTTCGTACACTGTTTAATCATGAATGTTTTTAAATTTACAAACACAAATTTAACCCATGAACATACATTAGAATTTGGAAACATTTCATAAATCCAGGATTATTTTTTGAAATTCATGAACTTTATTGAATTCACAAACACTTTTGAATTCTCAAATTTTGTTAGATTTTTTTTGGCGCAGAAAAAAACAGAAAACAAAGAAAACTACGAATAATATTCGAGAGTTCCTATACACAGTGCATTATCTGCGTGAGAACGAAGTAGCGCTTTTCATGGGCTGGCCCAGCTCGCGGTCGGTCGACTGACTGACTTTTAATCGTAGATCGTTGCCTTTCTGGAAAATGTATATATCTGAAAAAATTATGTATTTAGGAAAATACATCACTTTTGAAACAAATCTTGAATTTCACAAAAGTTCAAAATTGAAAAAATGTCCTAAATGCAGAGTGAAAGTGAAAAAAAAGGAGCTAGATGGATTGAGCCCAAAGACGAACATGGGTGTGTGCCAAGTTGGGACAATATTGGTAACTGGTGCTGAAAAATTGTATATGCGGCATACTTTGGCAAATAGTCGTTTCGCACAGGATTGATGGCTCATAGCTACTAAATTGGGGCCTATTTACCGGCAGGAATATATTTGATGGTTCCGGTTTTGGGAAGTTTCTAGAAGGTTATTGAATCTAATTTTCTTTTTGTTTATTATTTCTATATTTGTAGTGTTTCCCATTTTAGGAATTCATTACTTTGTTCAGAATAAAATGTTTGTATTTCCGTAAAATCATCATAAATTTTGAAAATTATTCTGGTTCAATAACATATGCTCACAAAAAATTTAGGAATATTTATGTTTTCAGAATATGTTCGGGAATTTTAAACAAGTTTCTCTTTCTCAAATTTGTTCATAAATTCTAAATGTATCATTTCCCTGTTGGTTTGCCAAAGGAGCCTGTTATTCAGCTTGTGCTGGAAGACAATATGATGAAACTGTCTGAAAAACAGTTTACTGAAACTGACTGCTGCTAATCTGCTTCAGTTAGCTTGGGAGTTGTCTGGACTATTATACTCCCTCCGTTCCGAAATATAAGGCTTTTTAAAGATTCCAATGCGGACTAGATACGATGCAAAATAAGACCATGAGAATTCAGAATATTTTGCACTGACAGGAGGAACCCAACAGCTCTTATGTTTCTCCTAGCTGAACATGCATTCTCCCTGTTTTGCACTTGTGGTTCTAAACTTCAGAACCTGTATGAACAAATTATACACTAGCATTGGTCTGTAATGATTGCGTTCTTATTGTCCCTGCTACTTCAGTGTTGCCAGGTGCATTTCTCTTAGATGTGGTTCTTGCAGAGCGAATACCACTTGCTCAATGGCGTATCTTTCTTTGTTCGTAAACAGTGTCATTTTTCTTTTCTAGAGACAACAAGGTACGCTTGTCTGTGCCAAAAGAAGATTGTAGTCCAATTATCTCGTGAGTAGTGACTAAAATGTATATCTTGCTCACAAGGTAAATTCAACTATCCTCGCAAGGAAAATAAGAGAATTGGCTGCAACAACGAAACCAGTCACAGATTCGGTACATGGTCTTATACATGATTGCCTGATGATCACTTGATCAGAACTCATGAGCTACAGATTACGCAGCAACAGAGGAACATGATGATCAGGACTACAGGCTCCAATAAATACAGTTTGGAGAGACGCGATCAAACATCAAACTACTCAAGATTTGATTGAGGTCGTATCAATCGGATCCATCAGGCATCGCTGTCGTCGTCGCCGCTGCCGACTCGCCGCTGTCGTTTGTAGTAGTCCACGGCGTCGACGTCTTCGTTGGCCTTCTCGCACGCGTCGATCCACTCGTGGTAGATGTCGATGGGCTCGGTGAGGTGGTGCGCCGCGGTGTGGTAGGCCTCCTGGCAGACGTAGCAGACGGCGCTGGCGACGAAGAGCTTGAGGTCGATGGTGCATGCGACGCTGTCGGGGTGGTTGCAGAAGGGGCAGCAGAAGCTCGTGTCCAGCTTCGGCGCCGGCTTCTTTCGCGACGCCATCTTGGAGCTCATCGACTTGCGCTTCGCCATCTCGATCAGCACCAGATCGCGCGATCGCAGGTAGTAGGATCCGGCAGCAAAACCAAAGCTTCGAGGCGTAGGTGCAGGAGAGAGGCGATGTGTTGGTAGGGAAAGGGTTGGGCGTGCTGCCTTATATAGGATGTGCCCACTCCGACTCCAGCTCTTCTTGGGCGGCAGCAATACCTTGCGTGGTGTGGCGGTGCAACGAAGCCATTACCGAGTCGGAGCCGGATTCTGGCGCCCAGTTGAAATGACCGCAGGCGCCCTATTCCGCCGTTCAGTCGACCAAAGCCAGGCATGCAGACTGATTTTTATTTTTATTTTTTTTGAAGCAACAACATATTTCATTAGACAATCTGTTCACACAGACTATACGTATGGTCATCATAAGAGACAAACATGCTTATGAAGCCTGCAACTTTGCACAAGAAAATCTGCAAGAAGTAGAATTACTATTTCACCCTTGGAGAAACTTGTGCCTCGTCGGAATTTAGTCCACAAGCGTCCTCCATCGTCATCATGGTAACGCCGGGAAAACAGAAGGCCAACCGCCATACCGTGATCTCGGAGAGTATTATCATACAAAGATACCTTTTGAGCCGATGAACCGGACCGTCGCAAGCGACGAGACCAAGACTTTGTTGCACGTCGGCCGGGGATCTTCCCCATAGTCACCAGATCTCGAAGGAGTCAACTTCATCCGATATAGTCTAAGAAGAAGAACACCTCCGCTTGCTGTCATTCACGCATCTAACTGCAAGACAACAAACACAACTACAATAGGTGACACAGCCGCCACCTGTGAGAGTGCCGATGGCGGACCATCAGACGAACCTCACCGGATCCACAGGTCGGGAAGTCGATCGGGCTGCTTGCCCCGTGATGCCACTGATTGGAGAGATGACAAGATGAAGGAAGAGCAGAGACAAATTATTCCGATGCGGCGTGGTCTCCTCCATGGAGACAACGCCTCACGTAAACACTAGGCCAACCCTAACTACATGCCGGAGCAGAAGCACTTGCGACCTCACCCCCTCCCATCGTCGGAGCAGAGGACAGAGGAGGCGTGGTCTGCGGGTAGCAGTGCAGAACCCTTTTTCTGGAAAGGGTGATTGATATGGGAACCGCGTGTGTTTGCTTTCGCACTGATTGGTTTATTTTGGAATGGTGGAAATCCAACAACCATGAAGGACAAACAGAAATAGCTACTTAGGTTACAACGATAAGCTGGGAGAAGAGGGAAGGCCCGACAAAGGATATCTAGGCAAAGATTATGACCGAGAAAACTACAACTTAGGGTAACTCAAACACGTCGATGCAAACTGTCTATGCATGTCCGTGTGGGTCGAAATGGACAAAAACCACAGCCACCGCGCCGACGCAAATGGACGAGCGTTCACATTTTGTCAGCACATGATCCATTTGTTACTCAATTATGGGCCATTTTTGCGTCACGACAGACACAGCATGGACGCGTACGACGCCTGCCCTTGTCCTCTCCTTGGCCATCAGTCGCTCGTACATTGGCCATTACACTCCCATTCCCATCGACATCCAACACACCCTTCCCTCGCCGCCACCGCCCCAGTTCCAATTCTATGTTGCCCAGGCTGCCGCCCATGCCCATATACCTCCCCAGTAGCATGCCAAACCGGGTGACCGTTCTTGCCAGCGTTGCTGGACTGTTTTCTTTGTTGTCATAGCCTCCCCCCCCATTGTCCACACCACCCCCTTACATCGGCCGCCACCAACAACACTCCAAGCTCGGCTACTTGGCTCATCGATCACCGCATAGGTGCATCCACGTTCACATGTCCGCTGCCTGGTCTGAGAGAGACGTGGGGCTCTTCACCGCCCGGCTTCTTCACCACGCCCGCAAGGTGTTCGACTTTTTTCACGCAAGGTACAAATGGATAGTGGCGATGGGTACTTTTTCAAAAACATCATTTGTGATTTGGATTATTTGTCGTCCAACAATGAGGAGATTGTGGTTGCTACTTTGATCGTCCATGACAACATTAATAGGCAGCGGTCGATGTTCAGGGGCTCGGTTCGGGGCATGTTCTGGCGTTGAATCACAACAAAGAGAGCGGCCATTGCCTACTCTGGAAGGACTACTTCAAGTCCGTTGACCCACTCTTCAAACACAACATATTCCGGCGTCGTTTCCGGATGTCTAGACATATGTTCAATCATATACATGAGAGGGTGGTGGTGTACCATAAATATTTCAAATGCAAGGAGGATGACCTGGGAAAGGTTGGCTTTCCCTCTTCATCAGAAATGCACTCCAACTATTCAAATAATTGCATACGAAAGACCTGGTAATTTATTGATGAGTATGTTCGCATGAGCGAGCCCATGTGCCTAGATTTCATGTATAGGTTCTGGAAGGCGGTGATAGAAGTATTTGGCACGAAGTACTTCAGAGAGCTAAATGTTGCAGATACAACCCGGTTGTTTGCGATCAATGCCGATATGGCTTCTGGGATGCTTGGTTGCATAGATTGCATGCACTGGGAGTGAAAGAACTACACTTTTGATTGTCACTCACTATATATGGGCCATGTGAAAGTTTGCACCATCATACTTGAGGTCGTGTCTTCACAAGATCTCTAGATTTGGCACTCTTTCTTCGCATGGCCGTCTATCACAATGACATTAACGTGCTTCAAAGCTCTCCGGTGTTGGCAAAGCTTGCAGAAAGCAACTGCCCGAGGTCATCATTGAGATCAATGGTCACCTCACTACAACAAAGGATACTACTTAGCTGATGGTATCCATCCTTGGTGGACTACTCTTGTCAAGACAATCTCCAACACGATAGGAGAGAAGAGGTAGAGATTTATCCAAGCACATGAGAGTGCTATAAAGGATGTGGAGCGTGCTTTCGGTGTTCTTCAATCTCGACGGGGCATCGTACAATATCCTGCTAGAACTTTTAAGAAGTTACTGAAGGTGTTGACTGCTTGTGTGGTCACTAGTCATGCACAAGATGATCATAGAGGATGAGCATGAGGATGAAATATTCGATCACGAGTTTCAATTTTAGGATGAAAATGTTATGCTTGAGCAAGGAGGAGCGACGACATTTGCATTGTTCATCGAATTTCATTACCTAATGCATGATTATTGATTAATTAGTTAACTCACATTCAACTACAAGTAGTTTAGCATATGTGGGTTCACCTTGTCAACCAATAAATGTATTGACTGTTTTTTTTTCTTCAAATGTATTTGTGACAATTTAAATTTTATTTGGTTTGTAAGGTATGAAATTTTATTTGATTGTGAAACTATGATATTTGTATTTGATTAAATTATGCCATGTTCTAGTAATTTTTTTGACATGTATGAAAAAGCAAAAAATATGGCCGCATATCGACCAAGCGGACGAAAAAGCGTCAGTTCGTTGGGCGCACTGCCCACCCAAACACGGACAAAGGCTAAAACACCGAACCAAATGTATAAAAAATGGACAAAATTCATATCGGTTTGTGTCGCTGCATTGGAGTTGTCCTTAGGATAGATCGACAAACTTGTTGCAATAAGTGCAAAATACAAATATCCTGTCATAGGTTTATTGAGTAATGAGGACAAAAGGAAACAAATCATGAGGGCCTCGGGAGGTCCTATTCGGCACTACAAGCGCAAGGGAGGCTCCCTAGCCCCCACAGGTTGGCGCTGGTAGGCCGGTCCATGTACATGTTCATATTTGAGGGAAAAAGTCTGGAAAAGCTGAAAAAATAGCCAAAAAAAAACCAGTACGAGAATTAAAAATAAGTTCATTAATTTGAAAAAAAATTGTTAATCTGAAAAAGTTTGCTGATTCTAGAAAACAAGTTCGTCAATATTGATTTTTTTAATCAATTTAAAAAAATCATTGATTTTCCAGAAATTTCTACAAAATTCATCATTTTTTAAACTTCATGGATTTTGAAAAACTTCATCAAATTTTGCAAAAAGCAATCATAAATTGAAAATGTTACACGTTTAAAGAAAACTTTACATTTTGAAAAAAAACAGAAAATTTAAGTAAATTGAAAACAAAAAGTAAAAGTAAAAAAGGAAAAAAAAGAAAAAGAGGGAGAATTTATATCAACAAAGCGTTGTGGTTGGGTGGTTAGTGCAGTTTATCAGGGACAAAAGATCCCTGCTTCAACTCTCCACACACGCGTTAGTTTTTTCATTTTTTTGAACCACCACGCGTTATTTTTTCATGCACAATAACGGATGCTTGAACCGCCGAATAGGATATGTCGTGGGCCTCTGCAGCATGCAAGAGGCTGCACTCAGTGGTATGGGCTGAGCCCACACGTCCACTGTGCGAGCACGGGCCACATCGTGCACCTTGAAATACCTCGCCTTGGCGCCCAAACGTAGCCGTCTCAACCAACAGCTTTCGCTCCTCCTCTTCTCCCCGTCGCCATGAACCCAAGAAACCCTCCATCGCGTGCCTCTGATCTCCTGCGGCACCGAAGAACCACGGAGCAGTTCCAGTACGGCCACCACGTGCGGCTGCGGAGCCGAGAGACCGGCACGTACTTGCACGCCGACGAGGACGAACGTCGCTTCTCCCTCCATCACCGTCGGGCGTCCATGAACGCGGCCTGGGCGGTACACATTTACCAGGGAGATGGCGATTCCCGGTACGTTCTCCTCCACAGCGCCGCCTACGGCAGCTACCTCGCCGCCACGAACGCGTCGCTGCCGCGAGGCCACAGCGGACGCCATGTCGAGAAGTGCGACTACGAGCCGTGGGAGGAGGAGTACATCAGGTGGCAGGCCGTCAGGGTCGGCTCAGGGGACGACGTCGTGCTCCGCAACGTCGCCGGACACCTCCGCGCCAACGGGAGGTACATCAGCGTGGACGACTTCAACATCATCGGCACGATGATGCACTGGGTCGTGGAGCGCATCCCCGCCAGGGACGACACGCCTCGCCTTGCAGCTTCGACTGGGGTGAGTCCGCCATGCCCGCTTCTTCTTAATTCTTGAACTGCTTTCAGCGGAACTATAGATTGGGCGAATTGGGTTCTTGGGTGCCGTTAATTTGCGTCGGAATTCAATCGCGGGGATTGCAGATTGCGTTAATTTGATTCTCGTGGGAGCAATTCTTGCCAAATTTACGTCATGCACGCTTCTTTATTCTTCCCGAATTGTGTTCCTGGGGATTCAATTGGGAATTTGTATTTGATGGTTCTTTGGAACCGCAGCTCCGCCTTCGTGTTGCCGTAGCGGGTGGTACAGACGTACAGTACGAGCAGGCGGGCGCTGAGGATTCCGACGCCAGCTTCGCCTGGGAATCACTCGTATTCAGGGGCAGGTCCGCATACCACCTGAGGAAGACGATGGCCAGCCGGATGGGTGTCACCATGGACCTCTCCAACCTCATCATGTGCGTCCGAGCGGGCATGCACGGGCAGCTTACCCCGCTGGTCGTTGACTTGCCCCACAGCCGCGAGACCCTCGACATCATCGTCGTCATAGCGGGGACGCCAGGTGAGACGCGACATTGCCAACTTCCTGGTTCCTACTGGTCCATACTATTTGTTGCATTGACATGCTTGTGGTGGAAGACAGTATAATAAAACTGTCTGAAGAACACTTTATAGAAACTGTTGTATTCTGCAACTGCTACTAATCTTCAGTTAGGAGTTGCGTGGACTGTTGTAGTATTAGATATAAGTAGGAGGAGTTGAATGGAAACATTTGGTATTTACATTATCCCTGCTGTACAGATGCTAGAAGGTAATTTGAAGCTAGTTTGTTACTGGAGATACAATCATAACATATTCATATGGATAATTCAGTATTCCCTTTCGGCACTATTTATCACTTGTAGAAACTTTGGAACTTTGATATCCAACTCTGTCAAGTCATTTGTACTGTAAATTCTGTTTGAGTTGGCATACTATAAATTATTTGAACAACATGTGAACCAAAGTCAGGTTATATCCTACAGTATTTCATGAAAGTTGTCTTTAAGGTTTTTGCACTTTGTATTGTTGTTTTTTAGGCTTTTTGTGCATAAGCTGTCTTCTTTGTTAATTCTGCAACACAGTGATATTTAAGCTATTCATCTTCTCAAACTGTTGCATTACCTGTGACTTGATGCCTAACTTGCTCATTTTCTATTCTAATTCAGCCCACGCACAGCTGTGGTACCCGGATGTCGATGCAGAGTAGAGAAAGATAAGAGCAGGATTCCTGACAGTCCACCTCTTCAGAAGTGTCGCCGCCTCGGACACGATGACATGAAAATTCAGAACTGCATTTCACATTGAGATATAGGTTTAGGAAGCGTCTCTTGTGTCTGTTAGCATAGATAAACTTGATTCATTCTCCAGACAGGAGGAACCTGTCTATTTTACTCTTGTGGTTCTAAATTTCAGAACCTATGTGAAGAAATTATACATTGGCATTGGTCTGTAATGATTGTGTTCTTAGTGTGGCTGGTACTTCAGCGTTGCCAGTTGCATTTCTCTAAGATGTCAACTTGAGAACCTCTGTGAACAGTTATGCAATGGCATTGGTTTGTAATGTTTGTGTTCTTATTCTTGCTGCTACTTTAGCGCTGCCTGGTGCATTTCTCTTAAATGTCAGCGCTGATGTTTGATGTTTCAGTCATTCAGCAGGAAATGAATTTTGCAAGATATGTACAGGTCGATATTATTTGCTGCATTGACATGATCTTTTGGGATTTATTTTAATGGAGCACTGATAAGCTTGTGTTGGAAGACGGTGATAATCTTCAGTTATGAGTTTACTGAAACTATTGTATTCTGCAACTGCTGCTAATCTTCAGTTAGGAGTTTACTGAAACTGTTGTATTCTGCAACTGCTACTAGTCTTCAGTTACGAGTTGGGAGTTGTATGGATTGTTGTGTGTTGAAGGAGTTGAATTGAAAAGTTGGTATTTGCCTTATGCCTGTTCTGCACATGCTAGAAGGTGATCTGAAGCTAAACTGGTTGTTGGGCAGACAAACATTACTCAAGTCACATATTCACACTTAACCTTGATACAGATTTTTTTGGTTTCATACAACTGGCACAGATAATTAAATTTTCCCATTTGGAACTCAGAAACCCAACTCAGTCAAGTTATGTGTTCTCAACCTTAAAGAGAAGATACAGATTTCTGGTTGATTTAGCATACTGTACATTTTTTTAACAACATGCAAACCAAATTTAGGTTATATTGATGATACCAAATTCAGGTTGTTTTTATATTTTGTACATAAGTTGTCTTTTTAGACAATTATCCAATACAGTGATATTTGAGTTATAGATATTATCCAACGATTGCGTGTGACATGATTACTTACTTAGTCTGGTATACTTCAGCTCACGTCGAGTTCCAAAAAAGGTTTCCCCCTCGCTTTGTATTACAAGGCAACCAACAGCGATATAACCAACCGTAGGTGCTGGGGAGGAAGCAGCATAGTCACGGTCAAAAGAAACGCCGAGTTGAGGTACCCAGATGTCAATGCAGCATAGAGAAATATAAGAACAGGACTCCTGACTGTCGCCTACAGTCCACCTCTTCAGAAGTGTTGCCGCCTCCGACACAATGACATGAGAATTCAGAACCACAATTTGCATTAATTCTCCACACAACAGCTCTTGTTATTCTGCTAACTGAAAATGATTCATTCTCCACACAGGAGGAACCTGTCTGTTTTGCCCTTGTGGTCCTGATCTTCAGAACCTGTACGAACAAATCATACAATAGTATTGGCATGTAATGATTTCTTACTCTGGATACTACTTCAGAGTTGCCAGGTGAATTTCTCTTAGGTATCAATTTGAGAACCTCTGTCAACAGGTATGCAATGGCATTGGTTTGCAATGGTTCTTTTCTTATTCTGGCTACTACTTCAGAGTTGCCCGGCGCATTTCTCTTGGATGTGAGCGCTGCTGTTTCAAGTTTCAGTCATTCAATAGAAAATAAATTTGTGTTTCATAGAGATCAACTTCTGAACATGGCCACTTCAATGCACCGAACAAGTGATGGCGGCACTTGCTGCATTTTGGTGCGTGTGTGGTGTTTCGGCACAAAATTCAGGTTATAATATACGACGGCACCATAAGATGCTAATTTCTACACATTACATTTCTCAGGTTTCTATATCAGCCTTTTTCTTCTTTTTGTTAGCAAAATCTTAAGGTTTTGATCCCTCAACGGTTGCATAACAATTTCGGACAGAACTTGCAAAGCATCTTGTGCTTGCTTCCCTATTTTTTTCTCAGGTTTTGTACGTGTGCATGCCAACAACTTAAAACACAAGTTGAGACAGTAAAACATTGACAGGTCAGTAAAGAGTATGTTTCGCTTACAAGACAAATTCAACTATCCTCGTAGAGAAAAGAAGCGAAGAAGAGAGTTTTTAACTCCACAACAGTTGGTAAGATTTCATCTGAGATCATCATTTTCGCACGTTTCTGCTCCGGTGCTCCCCCTTTGGACTGAACGCGGAAGGGAGGAATACAAGGACGGCTGAGATCTTCCAATACCCTTTTGAAGTGAGGGACACGATCGTCTTTTCATCGCGTGTGTATAGCCCTGGGCGAGCCTTGTACGAGCCCGTGCGGCCCGGTTGGTTCGTACACTGATCGTGTATTTGTATTTGTATACGTGTGCGTTATATTTCCGCATGCGCATACGGCGGTCGTGGGATAGCACGTGGCAGCCGAAATTGCCAAAGTTGTCCCATCGTATAAGAGAGGGGAACCGCCTCCGGGTGCATCTCCCCCATCATTTCCCCCCAATTCCTCTCCCTCGCCGCGTCGTCTCCCGCTCCCCCACTTCGTCTTCTCGCTCTCTCCCGTTGCATCGTCTCCCTCACCTCCATCTCCTACCTCTTTCCAATGGAGGACGCTCGTCGCACTATCGCCGCTGCGGCCGGGCATGTATTGGAGGAGAAGCTTGGCGCAGCGGCCGCGGCAACCGCGGGACAAGCGTGCAGGACGTTGGCGGCGTCAAGGGCGGTGTGGGACAGGCCGCAACCATTGTCACTGCTACGGATCTTGAGAACGAGGTGCCGGAGCAGGAGGTCACGGCCTCGAGTGGTGCTGCGCAGGCTGGCGACGAGGAGGTAGTTCTATTTCCTGAGACGTTGTTTCCTTGTTAGTTCTAATATTTAGAATGTAGGGTTAGATTACTTGGTTTTCTAGATGATGTTTTGTAGATGGGGTCTTCTCTAGATGGGGATTTCTAGATGGGGATTTATAGATGGTAGTTTTCTAGATGAAGTTTTCTGGATGGGGTTTCTTGTAATAGATTTTATGCCTTAGATTTGTTGTAACTAATTCGTGCGAAAATGCTACAGATATTTCAATGAGATAGGGATCTCTGTACTTGAATGCTTCACAGATAAATGCTTATTAGATTAGTGATTGAATGCTACAGAGATATATGCTTGTTAGATTTGTGTTTCAATTGTACATATATAGGGTTTTGTATGTCATATGCCGAAAAGGAATGCAGTAATTTTGAAGGGGAGAGGAGATAGAATATAATTTTGAAGGGATGCATTAATCAATAAATTCATGTTGAAGTCGCAAAATTATATTCTATCTCCAATTTGTTGGAGATAGAATCAATTGACTATTTCAATTAAAGATGTTACCAGTAGGAGATATATGCATCTATAGTTTACTATCATATTGCATAATGTATCATATTTCTTCAACAAAGTTTAAGATGTTATATCAACTAGTGTCTTAAGTTATCCGTACTTTGTTGGAGATGTATTGCATATGTTGAGAAGGTAGACGTGATGTGATTACGAGAAGGTAGCATGCTGGTTTTATGGGTTAATATGAGTTTCTTCCTTCTCTTTTGATAAATTTTGAGTTCTCACATGTAAAACTAGATCATGCCTTGTATGCTAATGTGTGGATGGAATCAAATGAGTAGAGGCTGTACAACCTGACCACGTTTTTAGCAAGATTATGAAACAACAAATTAAATTTGTAACACGCCAGGAAATTGTGCAAAATGTGTTGATAATCATATGTATTCGGCTTGAGTGGTAATATTTAAGTCCTGGCACCACCACTACATGTAAGGATCTGGTATACAGATCTGGAGATTTATGTAAATACCACTCCCTCCGTAAACTAATATAAAAGCGTTTAGATCACTAATTTAGTTATCTAAACACTCTTATATTAGTTCACACAGGGAGTACAATTTAAGGCAGTGCACTATCCCATTGCACGAGAAGGATCCTGAGTGTGAGAAGAGGCAGCAGGACAGGACTGGCTTCCGTGACCCGTATGATCCAAACTCTAACAATGAACCCTATGAGGTTTAGCCCTAGTTGAAATTTTATTTGTTCATTTAGTTCCTTTCACATGTTTTACTATATGAATGCATAATGTATTAATGTAATTTATTTGTGTGTGCGCTATCACTCTGATGATGATGTGGACAAGGGGAACATCAAGTCCTTCATAGCGAAGGAAGTCGAGAAGATCAAGGCCAAGGTATCCTCTATGTACAAAAAGGGGAAGAAGTATGTGTGCCCCTACTGTACCACAAATAGAAAGCCCGAGGATGGGCTCTATGAGCACCTTCTCTCGCATGCACGGGATGCATCGATTCATTCCGACGACTACAAGGTCCGATGACAGCATGGTGCCCTCGCGAAGGCTCTGTATCCCAACTAGGCCTACTGATGATCTTTCTCATCTAAAATTGCAAGTGCCACTCATCATCAATATATGTCATGATGTTTTACTTTTGTTAATATGCATGGGGTTGTCAATGTTGGAAACTTCATTTGCTTTTGTATTATATATGGTTGTAATTTAGTATGTCGTTGAACTTGATGCCCTCTTTAGATGACGTGGATGGTATTAATCTAGGAAGATATCTAAATTTTTGTCTCATGGAATTTATTTCTGAGGTAAGCTTCCTTCTTATTAGATTACCAAATGAATCATCATTTTAAAAAAAGTGTGTGAATCTTGGAGTGAAATATAGAAGTGTAAGAAAGTAGTTGTTAAAAATGATGCTTGCAAACTGTAATTAGAAGTAATGGATTATCGTATGAAATGAGTGAAATATAAGACAACATATTATCATACAATCATGAATTTAAAAACTGCAATAAATAATAAAAGGGAAAATTTGAAAAAAGGAAAAATAAATATAGTAGTGTAAGAAAATGTTTGGCAAAAAAAGGTGGTTGCAAACAAGAACATTTGAATTAGAAGTGGTGGATTTTTGTATGAAATGATCGAAATATAAGAAAAGATGTTATCATACATTTACCAATTTAAAAATTGTAATAACTAATAAAAGGGAAAATCTATATAAGAAAAAGGAAAAAAGAAAAATGCATAGAAAATGGGCCAGCCTAACCATCTACGCGGATGTGCGGTCCGGCACGCTGGTGAGCCTCGCGTGAGTCAGCCCACCAAAATTGGGCCCAGCCGCTGAACTGCACCGGGAAGAGCTGACGGCTGGTGAGAGTTTAGTCCCACCTCGCCGAGCAAGAGGTGCCCGCACCTGCTTACATATGTGGCTGAGAGAGCCGTGGCATGAGCCTCTCTCAGCCAAACAACACATCATCTCCACCTATCTCTATGCCCTGTTGGGCCTACTGGTAGGAATAATACAAGCCCTGCGTGCATGTGTCCTCGCCCATATTGCTAGGCTTCTAGTCGTATGCAGGCCGCGAGTTGTGAAATTTCCTGTTAAGTGGGCGGGAATTTTTGTTATATTTTTTTGCATATGTCACTTGCTTATTTTTTGACCATCTTCAAATCACCATAAATTTGTTGTACATGATGGCATGCATGTAGTAAACATGATTATCAAAGCAAATTCAACAATAATGAAGTGTACATTGTCCCCTTATGGTAACATATGACACATGTCCCTTTGTTTCACCGAGCCACTATAAATTATAAAAAAAATAAAAAATGGAAAACATGCATAATCTATATACACTTATGGAAGAAAAGGGGTGTGCAAAATCTTATGTGATTTGGAGGAGGTAAAAAATTACCTTGTTAGAAAAACTGGCTTAAGTGAGACCAAACGATCCCGTCCGTAATAAAGTGATTTTTTTGACCATCTTCAAATCACCCCAAATTTGTTGTACATGGTGGCATTTATGTAGTAAACAAGACTATCAAAGAAATTTCAACAATAATGAAGTGTACATTGCCCCCCTATGGTAACGTATGGCGTATGTCCCTTTGTTTCACCGAGCCACTATAAATTATAAAATAAATAAAAATAATGGAAAACTTACATAAAATATATATACTTATGGAAGAGAAGGGGTGTGCCAAATTTTATGTGATTTGGAGGAGGTCAAAAAAATCACCTTGTTAGAGAAACTAGCTTAAGTGAGAGACCAAACGGTCTAGTCCGTAATGAAGAGATTTTATGACCATCTCGAGTTGAGCCCAAATTTGTTGTACATGGTGTCATTCATGTAGTAAATAATATTATCAAAGAAATTTCAGAAATAATGAAGTGTACATTGTCCCCCTAAGGTAACGTATGACGTATGTCCCTTTGTTTCACCGAGCCACTATAAATTATAAAAATAATTAAAAAACGGAAAACTTCGACATTCCATATATGCTTATGGAATACAAGGGGTGTGCAAAATTTTATGTGATTTGAAGGAGGTCAAAAAATCGCCTCGTTAGAAAAAGTGGCTTAAGTGACCAAACGGGCTCGTCGTTAATGAAGTGAGTTTTTTGACCATATCCCAATCATCCCAAATTTGTTGTACATGGTGGCATGCATGTATTAAACAAGATTATCGAAGAGATTTAAACAATAACAAAGTGTACATTGTCCCCTAAGGTAATGTATGACGTATGTCCCTTTGTTTCACCGAGGCACTATAAATTATAAAATAAATCAAAAAATGGAAACCTTCCACATTCTATATATTCTTATGGAAGAGAAGGGGTGTGCAAAATTTTAGGTGATTTGGAGGAGGTCAGAAAAAATCACCTCGATAGAAAAACTAACTTAAGACCAAACGGTCCCGTCGTTATTGAAGTGATTTTTTTACGATCTTCAAATCACCCCAAATTTGTTGTACATGGTGGCATGCATGTATTAAAAAGTATTATCAAAGAAATTTCAACAATAATGAAGTGTACACTGTCCCCCTAAGGTAACGTATGACGTATGTCGCTTTGTTTCACCGAGCCACTATAAATTATAAAAAAATAAAAAAATGGAAACCTTCCATGTTCTATATATGCTTGTGGAATAGAAGGGGTGTGAAAAATTTTAAGTGATTTGGAGGAGGTCAAAAAATTCACCTCGTTAGAAAAACCGGCTTAAGTGAGACCAAACGGTCTCGTCGGCGCATCGTTGCCACTTAGCCCATTAAGTGCGACGACTACCCAAGAAAGGTCCAACGTCGCATGTCTACAACACCGGAACATCTCGGATGGGTGTTCATCAAGTGCCCAAATGAAGGGGAGATATGTGCTACTTTAGCATCGTTTGTGCTCTCAGATTTGACTACTTCTCCTAACTTAATTTTGTTATTGTGTAGAATGGATGCGACTTTTGGTATTGGGAAAAAGAATTCATTGATATCTTGATAGAACTTAAATTAGTAGATGTTCATGCACTTTTAGCTACAATAAAGGCTAGAAATAAGAATAGTGCACTTGTTGCTACAATAGATGCTAGAGATGAAAGTACATGCGAGGAAGCAACATCAACTTCTTTAAACACGAAGAAGATAGAAGCACGCAAGATCGAGCCTGCACAGATCAACAACGAATGCATCGAGAAGGCACTAATCCAACTTACGGGAGCAGTTATGGAAGTTGGATTTATTTGAAAATGGCTTCTTGTGGTTCTTGTTTTCTTTGGTCTTTGCTATTCTAGTCAAAATTTGATGATGTACTACCATGTATTAAAAATTAATGATAAAAATAAAAAGATATGTGCTTAAAAAAAATATACGGACGGGATGCGGTCGAAATGCGAGCCCCGGACACGACCCCATTGCCCGTGCCAAAAGGACAAAAACTGGGCCAAACGGACGTCCGGATGGAGTCGCGCGCTCGAGTTGGCCTAACGCGGGCGCGTGTAAAGAAAAGTAATTAAAAATGATTTGCCAATTCTCCCGCATATTAAAAAAATTGCCACCTAAAATTGGGACTAAGGCAGGCTTTTTTCTAGAGTTGTGAAGTGTGCGCTGCCTTCACCTCTCTCTCCCGAAAAACTTGAATTTTCACCCACCAAATATCGCTCCCGCCTATAGAGTTAGATCGCCTTTGCCTATATATCTACCCACGTTTCTGTCGCTGGGCACAGATCTTGCCGCCGCACCAACTCCTACACTCTTGCCGACGAGGATGATCCAACCTGCCGGGGGAGGGGCGTGGGTGTTGCGCTCCGTTCAGCGGATGTGGACGCCATGCAAGAACTGGTCGATGAGGACTTATTCGCCGCCGATTCGCAGCCGGAGCTGGTCCAAGACATCACCAACGACGGTGAATCGGTTAGTGTCATCAGAGGTTAACCCTAGAATTTTCCATTTCGTGGTTAACCCTATAAATTGCTCTCTTGTTATTCCTCGATGTTCGTAAAATCTATCCCGCCTCTTGATTTTTTGATTAATCGTATGCTTATCAGTACTAGGGTTTGCATCAGTACTAGGGTTTGCAAAATGAGATGAATAGATCATTTGTATTCTCGTATATTATGCCTGTCTTTCCTATAACCAAAGTTTCATCGAACCAATGCAAACAAAAGACAACCTATTTTATGGCTGGCTTTGATATAATGTTGAATTCACTAACATGAGATTTTTTTCTCTTCTAATAGCTCATTGCATATTCGGAACAATGGAAACGGTACCTACACCCGAGTGAAACTTTTTTGAAGAAAATGTACAAGTGGCTCATGGCTGCAAAGATTGTGTACTAGCGTAACGGGCGCTATAAATGCATGTTCTGCAAGAAAGGGAACTAGCATTCAAAAACCCAAGCAATTGCAGCTTACACAAAAAGGTGGCGGCTTAAGGCAAAACCTCCAAAGTTGGTAACATATTGAGGAGGGTGAAGACCTAAAAGCATGGATCATGTTGCATCTGTCACAACTTTGTAACTAGAATACTTCCATTGCACCCTTCATCATACTTGTGTATTGTTTGTCATTCAGTTCATCTATCTGGTATCTTAATGTGTCCCATCATGAAATACATAAAATTAATTGTCATCAAATACATAATTTACATACATAACAAGTTCTGATCATCAAATACATAACTTAATATCGTCACACAGCGAATAAGGCATAAAGCTGAAGAATCTTCTTATCTTCACGTCCATCATCTTCAGCAACGCATCCATGTTCCCACCTTTAGCATATAAAAATGGAAAATTTCAGACGCAATACATATAAACAATGACATTTGGATAGTTTCACAAATACATATAAAGGAGAATGTTTTGCTATGTTTTATTTGGTGGGTGCACGGAAGGTGGGTGCAAACCACCATGGGTGCATCAAGCTGGGTGTAGAAAAACTACTCTCATAAAAAGGAAAATGGATTTGGATACACAATTTCATAAAATATGATGAATGCAAGCATCATCTAGTCCACATAAAACGGATCAAACTTCATATAATGCTCCTACTGATATAATTTACATGTTAAATGATGTGTTCATTTGATATGAGTGTGTTTGAAATCTCACAATATGGTAATTTCAAAATCACACGGTAATCTGTCACAAGAACACACACATTCCAATTTGAATACCAAGTTGAGAAAAATTAATCTGAATTTGGCAGCATGCAAAATTATTGTTACAATTTAGGAAGTAATTGAAAACAGGGGTTCATATGACGAGTACAATTGTAATGCTCAATTGAAAACAATAAAAGAACATGAAAGAGGAAGGTAACATGGAACAGAGGGATCAACCACCCTGAACTTATCAAACATCACTCCATTTTTAAGTTTCAAACATCATGGAGACTTCATTTAATTCACGTTCTGATTTAATGTACAGGTTAAATGATGTGTTCCATGGATAAATTTAATATCAAAAGGCTAAGGCCCTGTTTGGAACCACTCATATTATGGTAATCTAGTTTTTATAATCTATATTGTCTCCAAACATGACAGATTATGTTGTTCATTAGAAAAACTACATGCACAGATTATTAAAAACTCATAATCTACTCTACCCGAGATAAAACCAGATTATGGACTGCTGATGACCCATTATCCTTGTTAAGTTGGAGGTAATTACTAATTTCTGCCATCGCCACCATCCTCCTTTTATCTCCTCGGCGCGTACACAGGTCATTATGCAATGTAAAAACCTGAATTACAGTTTATATAATCTGGCCTCCAAACATGCCCATCTAGATTGTTTTTATAAACCAAGAAATGATGAAATTTACCAATCCACATAGCAAATAGATTTTTGAGTTGCCATGGATAAATTAATAGCACTCAAAAGGATAAACTGCACTAAAATAAAAGGTTAAACTGCACTTCAACCTAACTAAGCCAACACCCTGATTGTAAGCATGAGCAGATGTAAAAGCACGTCAACTTCAAAGCTTACCCTAAACGCCGCCGCCGCCGTTGAGACGAGGAGATTGTCGAGGAAACCGTGGAGAACGGCAGGAAAGCAACGTCGCGCAGCAACGACCTCCTGTTGCGTATAGCGTGCATCCACTCCGATGGCACCGCCTGGAACGGCACCCTCACGAATGGCACCGCGTATCTGATCGTGGGGTCATCCTCTGGATGCTCGATCTTGGATGTGTACTCCAAACACATGCGCCTGACTATCCGCTCCTCCGAGTCCGTCTGCTCCATCGCCCGGAGGAGATAATCGATGGACTGGACGGACTCCCGTTGGAGTCCATCTCGGGAGTAGATCTCATACCTCTCGCTATCTTTGAGATACTTGGCCATGGCCTTAACCGTCGCCGCCACCTCCCAGTCGTTGTCAAACCAGTTAAGGATCTCTCTCAACCTGGCTAACTTCGCCTAGTCGCCGCTGGCGATTGTCGCGATTTAGTCGTGCAGCGCCATGGATATGCTTCTAGCGGGATGAGGAGAGGAGAGGTGCTGGCTTTGGACGAGGAGATGAGAGACGATGGATCGACAATGGAGAAGAGGAAGGAGCGAGGGTTTTCTGGAACGGAGAGGAGGAAGGAGAGAGGGTTTTCTCGAATGGAGAAGAAGGAGAGGAGGGGTGGTTTTCTAATAGGAAAGTGAGAGAGGAACGTGCGGCGGCGGTTTAGCAATGGACGAGGCGGTGATGCTTTATGATTGAACCGCCAAACCGGCTTTGACCATCAATTCCATGTAACTTTTCTTTCTTTTGTTCATATTTTGTTTTTGACTAATAATAACTACAACCGTAGAAGTGGACTACATGTTTTATGTGAATGGATTATATGGAATTTTTTTATGAATCAAAAGAGAGATAAAGCACTAAAAATTCAAAAAAAATGTAAAAACTTGGCACACTTCATTTTTTTCACACCTAGTACCTGATGACTGATGACCCACAAGTATAGGGGATCAATCGTAGTCCTTTCGATAACTAAGAGTGTCGAACCCAACGAGGAGCAGAAGGCTCTGATAAACGGTTTTCAGCAAGGTAATAACTGCAAGCACTGAAAGTTGCGGTAACAAGTGATGGTGTAGTGAGGAGAAACGTAGCAGGTGAAAAGTAACAAGTAACAAGTAATTGCAACAGTGCAACAAAGTGGCCCAATCCCTTTTGTAGCAAGGGACAAGCCTGAACAAAGTCTTATAGGAAGTAAAGCGCTCCCGAGGACATATGGGAATTTTTGTCATGCTAGTTTCATCATGTTCATATGATTCGCGTTCGTTACTTTGTTAGTTTGATATGTGGGTGAACCGGCGCTTGGGTACTGCCCTTACTTGGACAAGCATCCCACTTATGATTAACCCTTCTCGCAAGCATCCGCAACTACGAAAGAAGAATTAAGACATCGTCTAACCATAGCATTAAACTAGTGGATCCAAATCAGCCCCTTACGAAGCAATGCATAGACTGGGGTTTAAGCTTCTGTCACTCTAGCAACCCATCATCTACTTACTACTCCCCAATGCCTTCCTCTAGGCCCAAATATGGTGAAGTGTTATGTAGTCGACGTTCACATAACACCACTAGAGGAAAAGACAACATACAGCATATCAAAATACCGAACGAATACCAAATTCACATGACTATTATTAGCATGACTTATCCCATGTCCTCAGGAACAAAAGTAACTGCTCACAAAGCATGGATATATTCATGACCAGAGAAGTAATGAATATCATAATGGATCTGAACATATAATCTTCCACCAAGTAAACCAACTAGCATCAACTACAAAGAGTAATCAACACTGCTAGCAACCTTACGGGTACCAATCGGCGTCGCGAGACGATGATTGGTTATAAGAGATAGACTAGGGTTTGGATAGGAGATGGTGCTGATGAAGATGTTGATGGAGATGACTCCCCTTCGATGAGAGGAGTGTTGGTGATGACGATGGCAACGATTTCCCCCTCCGGGAGGGAAGTTTCCCCAACAGGATCGTCCTACCGGAGCTCTAGATTGGTTCTGCTCAAGTTCCGCCTCGTGGCGGCGGCGCCTCCTCGAAAAAGCTCCGCCCTAATTTTTTTCCGGACGAAACCCTTCATATAGCAGAAGAGGGGGGGCAGTGGGCCACCAGGGTGCCCACAAGCCCTGTAGCCGCGGCCATGGGGGCAGGCCGCGGCTACCAGGCTTGTGGGCCCGTGGCAGCTCCCCTCTGGCACTTCTTTCTCCTAGTATTTTTTATATGTTCCTAATAAATTCCACGTTGATTTTCAGTGCATTTGGAGTTGCGCAGAATAGAGGACTCACACTTGCTCCTTTTCCAGTCCAGAATTCCAGTTGCCTGTATTCTCCTTCTTCAAACAAACCTTGCAAAATAAGACAGAAAAGGCATAAGTATGGTACCACAAAGTATAATAACAGTCCATAAAGCGATAAATATCAACATGAAAGCATGACGCAAAATGGACGTATCAACTCCCCCAAGCTTAGACCTCGCTTGTCCTCAAGCGAAAACCAAGATCCATAAACATGTCCACATGTTTAGGGATGAAGGTGTCGATAAAACATAATACAGACATGAGGGCATCATGATCACACATAGAACAACAATACATCATTATGATATATTTATATGTGAACCTCTCTTTCCTTATTACTTCTTATTAATTGCAACAATGACTAGGGTCTATGTTGGTCTATTCTCAACAAGTTTCAATCATCATACTTGTTATATGTGAAGCTATGACTTTCCATAAGATCATCTCATGATCTTTCATGCTATCGTTCTTTTCATACTTTTGATCACGCCACAAAACAAGGCCCTTGACTAAGATACTCTTTATTATATAGCTCGCAAGCTCGAATACATCGGGGGAGACACAAGGCAAAAGACTCAAACTAAACACTAAAGACTTAACCCACTAAGGAAGAAAGTAAAAACTGAAAAAGAAAGAACTAAAACAAAGGTAAAAGAAAAATATATAAAGGTGATACGATACCAGGGCAACTCCCCCAAGCATGGCAAAAGCCAAGGGGATTTCCCATACCAGTGCTCAGTTGTCTTCCTTTGGTGGTGATGGTGGTGGAGTTGTTGAAGCAGTCTTGAGCTTGTTAAATTTCCACTTGAGCATAACGTTCTGCTCCCGCAGATCATTGCTACTGCAACAAAAGACCTTCCAACGGCACCAGAAACACGTGCTGACGGGAGACTTTTCTTGTCTTGATTCTCCTCAGCAACGGCACCAGGAATCCTTCTGCTACGGCTACGCCTTTAGTGACTTCCTAGGCAAATATGCAAAGGATTTCCCCGTGGCCTTGGAGCCTTGCGTTGGTGTTCCCTCGAAGCGAAAAGGGTGATGTAGCGCAGCGTTGGTAAGTATTTCCCTTAGTTTTGAGAACCAAGGTATCGATCCAGTGACGGAGTATCACAAGTGCCTGCACAAACACAAAGAACCTGCTCCCAACGCTATGAAGGGGTTGTCAATCCCTTATAGATTGTTCGCAAAGTGAGAACTGAAAGCAACAAAGTAACAAAGCAAAGTAAAAAAGCGGAGGTGTAAACGATAGATGTGAATAGACCCGGGGGCCATAGTGTTTACTAGTGGCTTCTCTCATGAAAGCAAGTAGACGGTGGGTGAACAAATTACTCTGGAGCAATTGATAGAACCGCGCAAAGTCGCGACGTCATCTATGGCAATGATTATATCTATAGGCATCACGTCCAAAACAAGTAGACCGATAGTTTGTGCATCTACTACTATTACTCCACACGTCGACCGCTATCCAGCATGCATCTAGTGTATTAAGTCCAAAAGAACAGAGTAACGCCTTAAGCAAGATGACATGATGTAGATGGACAACCTCATATCAACGACAGAGCCCACCTTGTTACCCTTGATGGCAACCACTCAATGTGTGCCTTGCTGCCCCTACTGTCACTCGGAAAGGTCACCACATGGTAAGAACCCAAAACCAAGCACTTCTCCCATTGCAAGAATCATAGATCTAGTTGGCCAAACAAAACCCAAGACTCGGAGAGACTTACAAGGATATCAAATCATGCATATAAGAAATCAGCAAAGACTCTAATCTATATCATAGATAATCTGATCACAAATCCACAATTCATTGCATCTCGACAAAACACCGCCAAAGAAGATTACATCGGATAGATCTCCATGAAGATCATCGAGAACTTTGTATTGAAGATCCAAGAGAGAGAAGAAGCCATCTAGCTACTAACTACGGACCCGTAGGTCTGAAGTGAACTACTCACGAGTCATTGGAGGGGCGATGATGATGATGAAGAAGCCCTCCAACTCCAAAGTCGCCTCCGGCAGGGCGCCGGGAAGGGTCTCCAGATGAGATCTCGCGGAAACGGAAGGTTGCGGCGGCGAAAAAGTATTTTCGAGGCTCCCTTGATTTTTTTTTGATTTTTAGGTAATATATAGGCGCAAGATCTAGGTTAGGGGGGCGCCAGGGAGACCACAAGCCTGCCCACCGCCGCCTCCCCCTGGTGGCGGAGTGCCAGCTTGTGGGCTCCCTGCAACCCTCCTGGCTTGGCCCACAGGCCCCCTGATCTTCTTCCGTTTGGGAAAAAAATCATTTCGGGGATTTTATTCCGTTTGGAGTCCGTTCCAAAATCAGATCTAAAAAGAGCCAAAAACACAGAAAAAACAGGAACTGGCACTTGGCACTGAATTAATAAGTTAGTCCCAAAAAAGATATAAAAGGTACATAAAACATCCAAAGATGACAAGATAACAGCGTGAAACCATCAAAAATTATAGATACGTTTGAGACGTATCAAGCATCCCCAAGCTTAACTCCTGCTCGTCCTCGAGTAGGGAAGTGATAAAGAATGAATTTTTGATGTTTTCATGCTACCTAGCATAGATGTCCTTTGTAACTCCTCTTATGTGACGTGAATGTTCAGATCCATTAGATTCAAAACACTAGGTTGCTATTGACGTGGAAACAATAATAATTCAAGTAAACTAGCAAGGTAATCATGAACTTTCAAAATAACAAGGCCAAAAGAAAGTTATCCCTACAAAAGCATATAGTCTGGCTATTCTCTATCATCATTGCACAACGAATTGAAATCATGCACAACCCCGGTATTGGCCAAGTAATTGTTTCACACATTTACTTTCTCAAACCTTTTCAACTCTCACGCAATGCATGAGCGTGAGCCATGGTTTTAACACTATAAGTGGTGTGGAGTGTGGTGGAGGTTGCAAGACAAAAAAAAGGAGAAGATAGTCACATTAACTAGGCATATCAATGAGCTGTGGAGATACTCATCAATAGATATCAATGTGAATGAGTAGGGATTGCCATACAAATGATGCACTAGAGCTAAGAGTAAGTGAAAGCTCTTAAAGAAAACTAGTGGGTGTGCATCCAACTTGCTTGCTCACGAGGACCTAAGGCAATTTTGAGGAAGCCTATCATTGGAATATACAAGCTAAGTTACATAATGAAAATTTCCCACTAGCTATATGGCGGCGACAAAACGAGAGACTCTCAATCATGAAGATCATGGTGCTTAATATGCACAAGTATGGAAAAAGTGGTAACATTGTCCCTTCTCTCTTTTTCTCTCATTTTTTTTGGTGGGATCTTTGGCCTCTTTTTTTTGGTAGGCTTCGTTGGCCTCTTTTATTTCCTCACATGGGACAATGCTCCATTACTGATGATCATCACACTTTCAACTCAAAACTTAGAGCAACGATGACTCTATATGGAATGCCTTCGGTAGTGTATCGTGGCAATGATCTAGCATGGCATAGACATTAATGGAAACATCATGCTAGCTATCTTACGATCCTGCAATGGCAATGTAGACGTGACGGCACATGTCATGGTGGTAGTTGCATGGCAATATATCTCGGAATGACATTGAAAAAGCCATAGTAGGTAGGTATGGTGACTGTTTTGAGGGAGGCTAATGGTGGGTTTTGTGCACCGGCGAAACTTGCACGACACTAAGAAGATAGTGATGGTAGAAGGTGAAAGTGCATCTAAACCATGGACTCAACATTAGTCATGAAGAACTCATATACTTGTTGCAAAAGTTTTATTAGTAATCAAAACAAAGCATTCAATGCATAATCCTAGGGGAAGGGTTGGTAGGTATAAACCATCGCGCGATCCCGACCGCCACGCAAAGGATGACAATCAATAGACTAATCATGCTCAGATTTCATCACATAGTGGTTCACCATACGTGCATGCTATGGGAATCACTAACTTCAACACAAGTATTTCTAGATCCGCAACACCTTACTAGCACAACTTCAATATTACCATAACCACAACTCAAAACTAATCGAGAGGAATCAAACTTCTCTAACTATTCAATGCACATGAAGGTGGAAGTTTTCGTATCCCTTTGGATAACTACCCCTTTCGAGACTACTTTCAAAGCATAGATCAACTACCAAGCCACGCACCACTGTGCTCTAAAAGATATAAGTGAAGCACAAAGAGCAAAAGTATCTAGCTCAAAAGATATAAGTGAAGCACATGTGAGCTGAATTGTCTACCAAAAGATATAAGTGAAGCTCGACAAAATCACGGTGACTGCATGTCTCTCTCTAGGTGTGCAGCAAGGATGATTGTGACACAACAAAAATAAAAGACTCCTACGATACAAGACGCTCCAAGCAAAAACACATAACATGTGGTGAGTAAAAATATAGCCCCAAGTAACATTACCGATGGATTGAAGACGAGAGAGGGGATGCCTTCCCGGGGCATCCCCAAGCTTAGGCTTTTACGGCAGCCTTGAATCTCTTGGGGTGCCTTGGGAATCCCCAAGCTTGATCTCTTGCCACTCTTTATCTCGTTGTCCATAAGAACTTCACCCAAAACTTCAAAACTTCACAACACGAAACTTAAACAGAAACTCGTGATAACATTAGTATGAGAAAGCAAACCACCACTTCCTTAGGTACTGTAGCAAACTTAAATTATACTTGTGCTGATGTTGGGTTACTGTATTTTCAATCTTCCATGGCTAATACCCCCGATACTATCCATAGTTTCATCAAAATAAGCAACTAACACAACAAAAACAAAATCTTTTAACAGCAGACCAGTCTGTAGCAATCTGTATATTTCATATACCTCTGTACTTAAAAAATTCTGAAAAATTATGACAGTCTGAAGAATTTTCGTAGCAATCAGCAGCAAAAAATAATCAACTCAAAAGCTCTTACAGAAAAAAAAATGAAAATTATTTTCGTGAGCAGAAAGTTTCTGTCTTTTCCAGCATGACCAAACGATCATCCCCAAGACTAATCATAACGGTTTTGCTTGGCACAAACGCAAAAAGAAACACAAAAAACACAATCATAACAGAATTATGAAAGTGTGGAAAACACAAAACAGAAACAAAAAGGATAGATTCGGTGGGTTGCCTCCCAACAAGCGATATTGTTTAACGCCCTTAGCTAGGCATTCAATGATGCTCTCACAAAAGACAAGAATTGAAGCACAACGAGAGCATCCTAAAGCATGTGAAAATCACATATAAGTATAACATACTTCCTATGCATAGGCATTTTATAGTAAAACAAATTGTCAAGACAACCAATAGCTGCCAAATGCAAGGAAGAAGAAAGAGACAAGAGCAATCTCAACATCACGAGAGGTGATTTGGTAACATGAAAGTTTCTACCAAACTATTTTCCTCTCTCATAGCAATTACATGTGGGATCATATTCAAATTCAACAATATAGCTATCCCATAGGATATTCTTTTCATGATCCACATGCATGCAAAGTTGACGCTCTTCAAAAATAGTGGGATTATCATCAAATAAAGTCATGACTTTTCCAATCCCACTTTCAGTATTGTTGCAAATATCATATTCATCATGAGGTTTGAACAAATTTTCAAGATCATAAGAAAGATCATCACCCCAATCATGATTATTGCAACAAGTAGTGGACAAAGCAAAACTAGCATCCCCAAGCTTAGGGTTTTGCATATCTTTAGCATGATTGTCACTAATAGAATTTATAGTGAAACCATTGCAATCATGCTTTTCATTCAAGGAGCCCTCGGGAATCACTTCATAAGTTTCTTCATCACGATTTTCAGATTCACGCATCTCAAGCAAAACTCCATAAAGATAGTCAAGTGCTCTCAACTCACTAGCAATTCGTTCCACATAAGTGGGTCTCTTAAAGAGATTAGCTAGTGGATGAGGATCCATATCACTAGATTTTCAGCAAGCGAAGATGCAAGCATATTGAAGGCACATAGCACACAAGCGAACAGAAAGCAAGCGAGAGAAAAGGGTGAACGAAAAAGGCAAAAGGCAAAAGAAAACGGCAAAGGAGAAAGGCAAATGAAAACGGCAAATGTGAAGTGGGGGAGAGGAAAACGAGAGGCAACTCGCAAAAAAGTAAATGCAAGAGATGAGTTTGTGAGACCTACTTGGATAGATCTCTCCTTCCCCGGCAACGGCGCCAGAAATACTTCTGCTGCTGCAACAAAAGACCTTCCAACGGCGCCAGAAACACGTGCTGACGGGAGACTTTTCTTGTCTTGATTCTCCTCAGCAACGGCACGAGGAAACCTTGTGCTACGGCTACGCCTTTAGGGACTTCCTAGGCAAATATGCAAAGGATTTCCCCGTGGCCTTGGAGCCTTGTCTTGGTGTTCCCTCGAAGCGGAAAGGGTGATGTAGCGCAGTGTTGGTAAGTATTTCCCTCAGTTTTGAGAACCAAGGTATCGATCCAGTGAAGGAGTATCACAAGTGCCTGCACAAACACAAAGAACCTGCTCCCAACGCTATGAAGGGGTTGTCAATCCCTTATAGATTGTTCGCAAAGTGAGAACTGAAAGCAAGAAAGTAACAAAGCAAAGTAAAAGCGGAGGTGTAAACGATAGATGTGAATAGACCCAGGGGCCATAGTGTTTACTAGTGGCTTCTCTCATTAAAGCAAGTAGACGGTGGGTGAACAAATTACTGTCGAGCAATTGATAGAACCGCGCGAAGTCGTGACGTCATCTATGGCAATGATTATATCTATAGGCATCACTTCCAAAACAAGTAGACCGATACTTTCTGCATCTACTACTATTACTCCACACGTCGACCGCTATCCAGCATGCATCTAGTGTATTAAGTCCAAAAGAACAGAGTAACGCCTTAAGCAAGATGACATGATGTAGATGGACAATCTCATATCAACGACAGAGCCCACCTTGTTACTCTTGATGGCAACCACTCAATGTGTGCCTTGCTGCCCCTACTATCACTGGGAAAGGTCACCACATGGTAAGAACCCAAAACCAAGCACTTCTCCCATTTCAAGAATCATAGATCTAGTTGGCCAAACAAAACCCAAGACTCGGAGAGACTTACAAGGATATCAAATCATGCATATAAGAAATCAGCAAAGACTCAAATATATATCATAGATAATCTGATCACAAATCCACAATTCATCGGATCTCGACAAACACACCGCCAAAGAAGATTACATCGGATAGATCTCCATGAAGTTCATGGAGAACTTTGTATTGAAGATCCAAGAGAGAGAAGAAGCCATCTAGCTACTAACTACGGACCCGAAGGTCTGAAGTGAACTACTCACGAGTCATTGGAGGGCCGATGATGATGATGAAGAAGCCCTCCAACTCCAAAGTCCCCTCCGGTAGGGCGCCGGGAAGGGTCTCCAGATGAGATCTCGGAGAAACGGAAGCTTGCGGCGGCGGAAAAGTATTTTCGAGGCTCCCTTGATTTTTTTTTTCTGATTTTTAGGGAATATATAGGCGCAAGATCTAGGTCAGGGGGCGCCAAGGAGGCCACAATCCTGCCCACCGCCGCCTCTCCCTGGTGGCGGAATGGGGGCTTGTGGGCTCCCTGCAGCCGTCCTGGCTTGGCCCACAGGCCCCGTGATCTTCTTCCGTTCGGGAAAAAATCATTTCGGGGATTTTATTCCGTTTGGACTCCGTTCCAAAATCAGATTTGAAAAGAGCCAAAAACACAGAAAAAAACAGGAACTGGCACTTGGCACTGAATTAATAAGTTAGTCCCAAAAAACATATAAAAGGTACATAAAACATCCAAAGATGACAAGATAACATCGTGAAACCATCAAAAATTATAGATACGTTTGAGACGTATCAATCATCATTTTCCTCCTCAAGCTTCAACACTCTATGGCAAAGTTCATGTTTACTTTCCTCCAAGAAACGAGAAGGGATAAACAAGGTCTTAGGAATCTTCCTTGAGTCAGGGAGGCTCGACTTCTTGAACTCCACATGAGTGCGTCCAGGTTGAGGTAGAGGAGCCTCCTCTTCATCGGAACTCGTTTGTTCCTTCCCCTTGGGATCATAGCCTTCTTCCTCATCAGTGGTCCAGCCATATGGTTCAAAGTGTTGGAAATATGCCCTAGAGGCAATAATAATATGGTTATTATCATATTTCCTTGTTCATGATAATCGTCTATAGTTCATGCTATAATTGTATTAACAGGAAACAGTAATACATGTGTGAATAAATAGATCACAATGTTTCCCTCGCAAGCCTCTAGTTGGCTAGCTCGTTAGTCAATAGATGATCATGGTTTCCTGATCATGGGCATTAGATGTCATTGATAACGGGATCACATCATTGGGAGAATGATGTGATGGACAAGACCCAATCCTAAGCCTAGCACTAGATCGTATTGTTCGTATGCTAATGCTTTTCTAATGTCAAGTATCTTTTCCTTCGACCGTGAGATTGTGCAACTCCCGGATACCGTACGAGTGCTTTGGGTGTATCAAACGTCACAACGTAACTGGGTGACTATAAAGGTGCACTACGGGTACCTCCGAAAGTGTCTGTTGGGTTGGTACGAATCGAGATCGGGATTTGTCACTCCGTGTGACGGAGAGGTATCTCTGGGCCCACTCGGTAGAACATCATCATGAGCTCAATGTGACTAAGGAGTTAGTCACACGATGACGTGCTACGCAACGCAACGGAGTGTCTGAACGTCGTAATCGCACTTTATTAGATATGGTACGATCTATGATGTCTCTTACTGACTTACCGCTATCATTTTGGGGATACGCATTAGAAACTGCAGCATTCACTTTAAATAGGGCACCGTCTAAATCCGTTGAGACGACACCGTATGAACTATGGTTTGTCAAGAAACCTAAGTTGTCGTTTCTTAAATTTTGGGGCTGCGATGCTTATGTGAAGAAACTTCAACCAGAAAAGCTCGAACCCAAAGCGGAGAAATGCGTATTCAAAGGATACCCTAAGGAAATTATTGGGTATACCTTCTATCTTAGATCCGAAGGTAAAACCTTTGTTGCCAAGAACAGATCCTTTCTAGAGAAAGAGTTTCTCTCGAAAGAAGTAAGTGGGAGGAAGGTAGAACTTGATGAGGTAATTACACCCCCTCTCGAACAGGATAGTAGCGCAGCGCGGGAAGTTGTTCCTGTGGCGCCAACACCGACTGAAGAGGAAGTTAATGATGATGATCATGAAGCTTCGGATCAAGTTACTACTGAACCGCGAAGGTCCACAAGGGCACGCTCCGCACCAGAGTGGTACGGCAACCCTGTGATGGAAATCATGTTGTTAGACAACGGTGAACCTTCGAACTATGAAGAAGCGATGGCGGGCCCCGATTCCAACAAATGGCTTGAGGCTATGAAATCCGAGATAGGATCCATGTATGAGAACAAAGTATGGACTTTGGTGGACTTGCCCGATGACCGGCGAGCCATAGCAAATAAATGGATCTTCAAGAAGAAGACTGATGAAAACACTAATGTAACCGTTTACAAAGCTCGACTTGTCGCAAAGGGTTTTTGACAAATTCAAGGAGTTGACTATGAAGAGACTTTCTCTCCCGTAGCGAAGCTGAAATCAGTCCGAATCATGTTAGCGATTGTCGCCTTTTATGATTATGAAATTTGGCAAATGGACGTCAAAACAACGTTCCTTAACGGGAACCTTAAGGAAGAGTTGTATATGATGCAACCAGAAGATTTTGTCGACCCTAAGGGTGCTAACAAAGTGTGCAAGCTCCAGCGCTCCATCTATGGGCTGGTGCAAGCATCTCGGAGTTGGAACATTCGCTTTTATGAGGTGATTAAAGCGTTTGGGTTCATACAGGTTTACGGAGAAGCATGTATGTACAAGAAAGTGAGTGGGAGCTCTGTAGCTTTCCTCATACTGTATGTGGATGACATTTATTGATGGGGAATAATATAGAGATGTTGGAGAGCATAAAGGCCTATTTGAACAAGAGTTTTTCAATGAAGGACCTTGGAGAAGCTGCATACATATTAGGCATCAAGATCTATAGAGAGAGATCGAGACGCCTCATAGGTATTTCGCAAAGTACATACCTTGACAAGATATTGAAGAAGTTCAATATGGAAAACTCAAAGAAAGGGTTCTTGCCAGTTTTGCAAGGTATGTGATTGAGTAAGACTCCGCCGACCACGACAGCAGATAGAGAGAAGATGAGTTTTGTCCCCTACGCTTCAGCCGTGGGCTCTCTAATGTATGCCATGCTGTGTACCAGACCTGATATTAACCTTGCCATAAGTTTGGTTGGGAGGTACCAAAGTGATCCAGATATGGAACACTGGACAGCGGTCAAGAATATCCTTAAGTACCTGAAAAGGACTAAGGAAATGTTTCTCGTTTATGGAGGTGACGAAGAGCTCGTCGTAAAGGGTTACGTCGACGCTAGCTTCGACACAGATCCGGATGACTCTAAGTCACAGACCGGATACGTATATGTGTTGAATGGTGGGGCAGTGAGCTAGTGCAGCAGCAAGCAAGAAGTCGTGGCAGCATCTACATGTGAAGCGGAGTACATAGCTGCTTCAGAAGCGGCTCATGAAGGAATTTGGATGAAGGAGCTCATCACCGACCTTGGAGTGGTTCCAAGCGCGTCGGGTCCTATGACACTCTTCTGTGATAACACTGGAGCCATTGCCATAGCCAAGGAGCCCAGGTTTCACCGGAAGACGAAGCACATCAAACGCCGCTACAACTCCATCCAGGACCATGTCCAGAGTGGAGTGATAGATATTTGTAAAGTACACACGGATCTGAATATTGCAGACCCATTGACTAAACCTCTTCCACGAGCAAAACATGATCAACACCATAATGCTATGGGTGTTCGATACATCACAATGTAACTAGATTATTGACTCTAGTGCAAGTGGGAGACTGTTGGAAATATGCCCTAGAGGCAATAATAATATGGTTATTATCCTATTTCCTTGTTCATGATAATCATCTATTGTTCATGCTATAATTGTATTAACAGGAAACAGTAATACATGTGTGAATAAATAGATCACAATGTGTCCCTAGCAAGCCTCTAGTTGGCTAGCTCATTAGTCAATAAATGATCATGGTTTCCTGATCATGGGCATTAGATGTCATTGATAACGGGATCACATCATTGGGAGAATGATGTGATGGACAAGACCCAATCCTAAGCCTAGCACTAGATCGTATTGTTCGTATGCTAATGCTTTTCTAATGTCAAGTATCTTTTCCTTCGACCGTGAGATTGTGCAACTCCCGGATACCGTAGGAGTGCTTTGGGTGTATCAAACGTCACAAAGTAACTGGGTGACTATAAAGGTGCACTACGGGTACCTCCGAAAGTGTCTGTTGGGTTGGTACGAATCGAGATCGGGATTTGTCACTCCGTGTGACGGAGAGGTATCTCTGGGCCCACTCGGTAGAACATCATCATGAGCTCAATGTGACTAAGGAGTTAGTCACACGATGACGTGCTATGGAACGAGTAAAGAGACTTACCGGTAACGATATTGAACAAGGTATAGGTATACCGACGATCGAATCTCGGGCAAGTTCTATACCGACAGACAAAGGGAATCGTATACGGGATTGATTGAATCCTTGACATCGTGGTTCATCCGATGAGATCATCGTGGAGCAAGTGGGAGCCACCATGGGTATCCAGATCCCGCTGATGGTTATTGACCAGAGAGGTGTCTCGGTCATGTCTGTCTGTCTCCCGAACCCGTAGGGTCTACACACTTAAGGTTCGATGACGCTAGGGTTATAGGGAATTGTTATACGAGGTTACCGAAAGATGTTCAGAGTCCCGGACGAGATCCCGGATGTCACGAGGAGCTCCGGAATGGTCCGGAGGTAAAGATTGATATATAGGATGGATGGTTTCGGATACCGTAAGTGTTTCGCGCATCACCGGTAACGTACCGGGACCACCGGGACCATCGGAGGTGGCCCTGGGGGACCACCGAAGGGGGGAAACGACCCCGGGAGGTAAGGTGGGCCAAGTGGGGTGGGAACCAGCCCCTAGGTGGGCTGGTGCGCCTCCCCACTCAGCCCATTGCGCAAGGGAGAGAAAAGAGGGGGGGGGGGGGCAAACCCTAAGCCAGGTGGGCCTAAGGCCCACCAGTTTGTGCGCCACCCCCTCCTCCCCCCTATGGCCGCCGCACCTCCCATCTGGGGGGGCTGACGCACCCCCTAGGGTGGGAACCCTAGGGGTGGCACCCCCTCTCCCCTCCCCCTATATATAGTGGGCACTTTTGTCCATTGGAGATCAGACTTTTCCCTCTCCCTCGGCGCAGCCCTGCTCTTCTTTCTCCTCCTCTCTGCCGGTGCTTGGCGAAGCCCTGCCGGGAGACCTCGTCTCTCCATCGACACCACGCCGTCGTGCTGCTGGAGTTCTTCCCCAACCTCTCCCTCCTCCTTGCTGGATCAAGGTGCGGGAGACGTCACCGGGCTGCACGTGTGTTGAACGCGGAGGTGCCGTAGTTCGGCACTAGATCGGAATCGCTGCGAGTACGACTCCATCAACTGCGTTCTAGCAACGCTTCCGCTTAGCGATCTTCAAAGGTATGAAGATGATCTTACCCCTCTCTCGTTGCTGGTCTCTCCATAGGAAGATCTGAATATGCGTTGGAAAATTTTGTATTTATGCTACGTTACCCAACACAAAGTCCCCATAGACATTGGGGTTAGCAAGGTAATCTGCCACATAGCTCTCCCCCTCTGAATCCTGAGAAGACATCTTGATCTAGATCTGCGGTAGAAAACAGGCTCGAAACAAAAAACAGAGGAAATCTACGTGATGCAGGGGTCAGACCAAACGGAAGTATATATAATGATTTTTTCTAGACCAGAAGGAGTGCTCCGCAAGAAAACAGAGTCCGGGAGGCACACGAGGTGCCCACAAGCCCTGTAACCGCGGCCAGGGGGAGGCCGCGACTACCAATCTTGTGGCCGCCTCGTGCGCTCTCCGAACTGCCTTTTATTTTTCTATTTTTCCAAAAAATCCAAAACAGAGAAAATTTCCTACTGGACAAGTTTTGGAGTCCAATTACTTACCGAAACACGTACCTCTTCGTTTTCAGAGTCTGAAACAGGCTGATAAACATCCCTTATATACTCCTCTGGAGTTATGATATTGATGATATTGGTCTCAACATTTATGGGAGTACCAGAGATATAATGCTTGATTCTTTGCCCATTTACCACTCTCGGAAAATTACCTTACGTGTTGTTGATTTTGATGGCACCGGAATGATATACTTCCTTGACAACGTAGGGACCTTCCCATTTAGAGAGAAGCTTGCCTGCGAAGAATCTTAAGCGAGAATTGTATAATAGGACATAATCACCTACATTGAAATCATGTTTTTGTATTCTTTTATCGTGCCGTCTCTTAACCTTTTCCTTGAACAACTTGGCATTCTCATATGCCTCGGCCCTCCATTCATATAATGAGCTGATATCAAACAACCGCTTCTCACCGGCAAGTTTGAAATCGAAGTTGATCTCTTTGATTGCCCAATAAGCTTTGTGTTCTAGCTCAAGAGGTAAATAACATGCCTTACCGTAAACCATTTTATACGGCGACATACCCATGGGATTCTTATAAGCAGTCCTATAAGCCCATAGTGCATCGTCAAGTTTGCTAGACCAATTCTTTCGAGATCTATTGACAGTCTTTTGTAAGATCAATTTGATGTCCCTATTACTCAACTCCACTTGACCACTAGACTGAGGATGATAAGGAGATGCAACTCTATGGTTGACATCATACTTAGCGAGCATCTTGCGGAAAACACCATGAATGAAGTGGGAACCGCCATCAGTCATCAGATATCTAGGGACTCCAAATCTTGGGAAAATGACTTCTTTAAGCATCTTAATAGAGGTGTGGTGATCATCATTTCTAGTGGGGATAGCTTCTACCCACTTAGTGACGTAATCAACAGCAACTAAGATGTGAGTATATCCATTGGAACTCGGGAAGGGTCCCATATAATGAAAGCCCCAGACATCAAATGGTTCAATGACAAGTGAATAGTTCATAGGCATTTCCTGACGTTTATTGATGTTCCCTATTCTTTGGCATTCGTCACAAGAGAAGACAAACTTACGAGCATCCTTGAAGAGAGTGGGCCAATAGAAACCTGATTGCAATACCTTATGAGCACTTCTATCTCCAGCATGGCGTCCTCCGTAGGCTGCGGAATGACACTTCTGCAGGATCTGTCCCTGTTCATGTTCAGGCACACAACGTCTAATAACACCATCTAGTCCTTCCTTATAAAGGTAAGGATCATCCCAAAAGTAGTGTCTCAAATCAAAGAACAATTTCTTCTTTTGCTGGTAGGTGAAACTGGGTGGTATGTATTTGGCAACGATATAGTTTGCGTAATCAGCATACCACGGTGCACTATGTGAAGTACGGATGACATTCAATTGCTCATCAGGAAAGCTGTCATCAATAGGTCGTGGGTCATCAAGGACAGTCTCTAGCCTGGACAAGTTATCTGCTACAGGGTTATCAGCACCCTTTCGGTCAACAACGTGCAGATCAAATTCCTGTAGCAGGAGAACCCATCTGATTACCCTAGGTTTAGTGTCCTTCTTCTCCATAAGGTACATAATAGCAGCATGATCAAAGTGAATAATGACCTTGGAGTCAACTATATAAGATCTGAACTTTTCACATGCAAACCCGACTGCTAAAAATTCCTTCTCCGTAGTGTTATAATTTCTTTGGGCACTATCTAGAGTTTTACTAGTATAGTGAATAACATTCAACTTCTTGTCAACTATTTGTCCTAGAATAGCACCAACAGCGTAATCACTAGCATCGCACATGATTTCAAAGGGAAAGTTCCAATCAGGTGGTTGAACAATAGGTGTGGTTATCAAGGCCTTCTTAAGTATTTCAAAAGCTTCCTCACAATCCTCATCAGAAACAAAACGAACATCCTTCTGCAAGAGGTTGGTAAGAGGCCTTGAAATCTTAGAGAAGTCTTTAATGAACCTTCTATAGAAACCAGCATGACCTAGGAAACTTCGTATACCTCTCATATCTGTGGGGCAAGGCATTTTCTCAATTGCATCTACCTTAGCCATATCAACTTCGATGCCTTTCTCAGAGATTTTGTGTCCTAAGACGATGCCTTCATTAACCATGAAGTGGCCCTTCTCCCAGTTCAAGACGAGGTTGGTATCTTTGCATCTCTGTAAGACTCGATCAAGGTTGCTGAGGCAACCGTCAAAGGAAGAACCGTAAACGGAGAAATTATCCATCAAAAACCTCAACAATATTTTCACAAAAGTCAGAGAATATAGCCATCATACATCTTTGAAAGGACGCAGGTGCATTGCACAATCCAAAATGCATGCGTCTATAAGAGAAGGTACCGAAGGGGAATGTGAAGGTGGTTTTCTCTTGATCAGATTGTCCAACAGGTATTTGCGAGAAACCTGAATAAACGTCTAGAAAGCAGAAGTGTGTGTGTTTAGATAGCCTTTCTAGCATCTGGTCGATAAACGACAAAGGATAATGGTCTTTCCTGGTTGCCTTGTTCACTTTCCGGAAGTCTATCACCATCCTATAGCTAGTAATAATCCTCTGTGGGATTAGTTCATTCTTATCATTAGGAACGACGGTGATACCTCCCTTCTTAGGTACGCAATGTACTGGACTTACCCAATCGCTATGAGCAACAGGATAAATGATTCCTGCTTCCAAAAGCTTCAATATTTCTTTTCTCACGACCTCTTTCATCCTCGGATTTAGTCTCCGTTGATGATCAGCAACTGGCTTAGAATCAGGATCGGTTTTAATCTTGTGCTGACATAGAGTGGGACTAATACCCTTAAGATCATCAAGAGTATATCCAATAGCAGCATGGTGCTTCCTCAAAGTCTTTAATAACTTATTCTCTTCGTGATTCGAGAGGTGAGCACTAATAATAACAGGATATATCTCCATCTCATCAAGATAGGCATACTTAAGAGTATCTGGTAACTGTTTTAGCTCGAACACAGGATCGCCCTTTGGTGGGGGAGGATCCCCAAGCAGTTCAACAGGCAGATTATTCTTGAGAATAGGATATTGTTCTAAGACAATTTTATCTATCTCATCTCTTTCCTCCATATGCATATCATTTTCATGCTCAAGCAGATATTGCTCTAAAGGATCCGTAGGAGGTACGGCAATAGAGGCTAGAGCAATGATTTCATCCCTACCAGACGACTCTTTTTCATGGGGTTGTCTTCCAAACTTGGAGAAGTTAAATTCATGAGACACACCCTCGAAACTAACAGTGGCAGTCTGTTTAATGCAATCAATGTGAGCATTGATAGTGCTGAGAAAGGGTCTACCAAATATGATGGGACAAAAGCTATCTTGTGCAGTAGCAAGGACGAGGAAATCAGTAGGATACTTTGTCTTACCACACACGACTTCTACGTCTCTCGCAATTCCCAGGGGACAGATAGTGTCTCTATTAGCTAGCGTAATAGTGACATCAATGGGTTCTAACTCAGCAGGTGCAATCTCATCTTTGATTTAATCATATAGGGGCCGGGGTATTGCACTAACACTAGCACCCATATCACATAAACCATGATAACAGTGATATCCTATCTTGACAGAAACAACGGGCAGGCCAACTACAGGTCCGTATTTGTCTTTCGCGTGAGGTTTAGCAATTCTAGCGGAGTCCTCACAGAATTTGATAACATGCCCGTCTATGTCTTCGGCTAAGAGATCTTTGATAATAGCAACACTAGGTTCAACTCTAATTTCCTCAGGGGTGCAAGTGGTCTAATGTAACCCCTACGTATCACAGTTGGAGCTTTAGAATAATCCTTTTTCCTAGCAGGGTAAGGTGATTTCTCAGCGTAGGCACAAGGAACAATAGGATCACTAAAGGCAATGACTTTCTCCTCAACTAGATTGGGTTTAACTATGTTGATTTCTGTAGGAGGATGATACTTAAACCACTTCTCTTTAGGAAGATCAACATGAGCAGAAAAAGATTCACAAAGCGAAGCTACTATCTCAAAGTCAAGTCCATACTTAGCACTAAAATCTCTAGAAGTGTTTGTTTCAACAAAAGATTTAACGCAATCAAACTGGAAATTCATACCTGACTCCTTACCTTCTTCAAGCTCCCAATCTTCAGAGTTACGTTTGATTCTTTCCAATAAATTCCACTTGTGGTCAATATCCTTCTTCATAAATGAACCGGTACACGAAGTGTCAAGCATGGTACGATCTTCATGGGAAAGCCGAGCATAAAAGTTTTGAGTGATAATTTCTCTCGAGAGCTCATGATTGGGGCATGAATATAGAATTGATTTAAGCCTCCCCCAAGCTTGAGCTATGCTTTCCCTGTCACGAGGCCAAAAGTTATAAATATAATTCCGATCGCGATGTACTAAATGCATAGGATAAAACTTTTGATGAAATTCCAATTTCAACCGATTGTAGTCCCATGATCCAGTATCATCACATAGCCTATACCATGTCAACGCCTTATCCTTCAAAGATAAAGGAAAGACTTTCTTCTTTACCTCATCCTCGGGCAAACCTCCAAGCTTAAATAAACCACAAACTTCATCTACATAGATTAGATGCAAGTCTGGATGTGAAGATCCATCTCCTGTAAAAGGATTAGCCAGCAGTTTCTCAAGCATACCCGAAGGAATTTCATAAAAGATATTTTCAGTAGGTACCTCAGGTTGAGGAACAACTCCTCGTGCTTCCATTTGTGGTGAAGATACCCCGAACAAACTCCTCAAAGGAACAGTTTCCATAGTGACAAGTGACAATAAATTTCAGCACAGTATATAAATGTTTCCTTACCAAAGGCGCTTCCTCCCCGTCAACGTCGCCAGAAAAGAGTCTTGATGACCCACAAGTATAGGGGATCAATCGTAGTCCTTTCGATAAGTAAGAGTGTCGAACCCAACGAGGAGGAGAAGGCTCTCATAAACGTTTTTCAGCAAGGTAATAACTGCAAGCACTGAAAGTAGCGGTAACAAGTGATGGTGTAGTAAGGTGAAACGTAGCAAGCGAAAAGTGACAAGTAACAAGTAGTAGCAACGGTGCAGAAAGTGGCCCAATCCATTTTGTAGCAAGGGACAAGCCTGAACAAAGTCTTATAAGAGGAAAAACGCTCCCGAGGACACACGGGAATTTCTGTCATGCTAGTTTCATCATGTTCATATGATTCGTGTTCGTTACTTTGATAGTTTGATATGTGGGTGGACCGGCGCTTGGGTACTGCCCTTACTTGGACAAGCATCCCACTTATGATTAACCCCTCTCGCAAGCATCCGCAACTACGAAATAAGAATTAAGACAATGTCTAACCATAGCATTAAACTAGTGGATCCAAATCAGCCCCTTACGAAGCAACGCATAGACTGGGGTTTAAGCTTCTGCCACTCTAGCAACCCATCATCTACTTACTACTCCCCAATGCCTTCCTCTAGGCCCAAATATGGTGAAGTGTTATGTAGTCGACATTCACATAACACCACTAGAGGAAAAGACAACATACATCATATCAAAATACCGAACGAATACCAAATTCACATGACTAATATTAGCATGACTTATCCCATGTCCTCAGGAACAAAAGTAACTACTCACAAAGCATAATCATAATCATGATTAGAGGTGTAATGAATAGCATCAAGGATCTAAACATAAACTGTTCCACCAAGTAATCCAACTTGCATCAACTACAAAGAGTAATCAACACTACTAGCAACCTTACAAGTACCAATCGGAGTCGCGAGACGGAGATTGGTTACAAGAGATGAACAAGGGTTTGGAGAGGAGATGGTGCTGATGAAGATGTTGATGGAGATGCCTCCCCTCCGACAAGAGGAGTGTTGGTGATGACGATGGCGATGATTTCCCCCTCCGGGAGGGAAGTTTCCCCGGCAGGATCGTCCTGCCGGAGCTCTAGATTGGATCTACTCAAGTTCCGCCTCGTGGCGGCGGAGAAACCATGAAAAAGCTCCACCCTGATTTTTTTCCGGACGAAACCCTTCATATAGCAAAAGAGGGGGGCCAGTGGGCCGCCAGGGTGCCCACAAGCCCTGTTGCCGCGGCCAGGGGGTAGGCCGCGGCAACTAGGCTTGTGGGCCCCTGGTTGCTCCCCTCTGACACTTCTTTCGCCTAGTATTTTTTATAAAATCCAAAAAAATCCACGTTGATTTTCAGGGCATTTGGAGTTGCGCAGAATAGAGGACTCAGACTTGCTCCTTTTCCAGTCCAGAATTCCAGCTGCCGGTATTCGGCCTCTTCAAATAAACCTTACAAAATAAGAGAGAAAAGGCATAAATAAGGTTCCACAAAGTATAATAACAGTCCATAAAGCGATAAATATCAACATGAAAGCATGATGCAAAATGGATGTATCATCCAGCCATAAGGATCCAAGTCCCCATAGACCTTGGGGTTAGCGAGGTAATCAGCCACATAGCTCTCCCCCTCCGAATCCTGAGAAGACATCTTGACCTAAATTTGCGGCACAAAACAGGCTCGAAACGAAAACAGAGAAAATCTGCATGATACGAGGGTCAGACCTTTCGGGAGGATATATAATGATTTTTTCCAGACCAGAAGGAGTACTCCGCACGAAAACGGAGTCCGGGAGGTACACGAGGTGGCCACAAGCCCCCCAGGTGCGGCCAGGGGGTGGGCCCGCGCCTGGCAGGCTTGTCGCCTCCTCGCGCGCTTTCCGGACTACTTCCAATTTTTCTATTTTTTCAAATATTCCAAAACGAAGAAAATTTCCTACTGGAAAAGTTTTGGAGTCTGTTTTCTTACAGAATCACATACCTCTTCGTTTTCGGAGTCTGAAACAGGCTGAAAAATATCCCTTAGGTATTCTTCCGGAGTTATGGTATTGATAATATTGCTTTCAACATTTATGGGAGTACCTGAGATATAATGCTTGATTCTCTGCCCATTTACAACTCTCGGACAATTATCTTCCGTGTTGTTGATCTTGATAGCACCGGAACGATATACTTCCTCAACAATATAGGGACCTTCCCATTTAGAGAGAAGCTTGCCTGGAAAAAATCTTAAACGAGAATTATATAGCAAGACATAATCACCTACATTGAACTCACGCTTTTGTATCCTCTTATCATGCCACCTCTTAACCTTTTCTTTGAACAACTTGGCATTCTCATATGCCTGAGTTCTCCACTCATCAAGCGAGCTAATGTCAAATAACCTCTTCTCACCAACAAGTTTGAAATCAAAGTTGAGCTCTTTGATTGCCCAATAAGCTTTATGCTCTAGCTCAAGAGGTAAATGACATCCTTTACTGTACACCATTTTGTATGGAGACATGCCCATGGGATTCTTATAGGCAGTTCTATAAGCCCACAGTGCATCATCGAGCTTCTTAGACCAATTCTTTCTAGACCTATTGACAGTCTTTTGCAGAATTAGTCTAATCTCTCTATTGCTTAGCTCTACTTGACCACTGGACTGAGGGTGATAGGGAGACGCAATTCTATGGTTGACATCGTATTTAGCAAGCGTTTTACAGAAAGCACCATGAATGAAATGTGAACCACCGTCAGTCATTAGATATCTAGGGACTCCAAATCTAGGGAAGATAACTTCTTTAAGCATCCTGATAGAAGTGTTGTGATCAGCACTACTAGTGGCGATAGCTTCTACCCACTTAGTGACGTAATCAACACCAACTAAGATGTGAGTATACCCGTTGGATTTTGGAAAAGGTCCCATATAATCAAAGCCCCAAACATCAAATGGTTCAATGACAAGTGAATAGTTCATAGGCATTTCCTGACGTTTACCGATATTACCTACTCTTTGACATTCGTGACAAGACAAGACAAACTTACGGGCATCCTTGAAGAGAGTGGGCCAATAGAAACCTGATTGCAATACCTTGTGTGCAGTTCTATCTCCCGCATGGTGTCCTCCGTAGGCTTAGGAGTGACACTTCTGTAGGATCTGTCCATGTTCATGTTCAGGTACACAACGTCTAATAACACCATCTACTCCTTCCTTATAAAGGTGAGGATCATCCCAAAAGTAATGTCTCAAGTCAAATAAGAATTTCTTCTTTTGCTGGTATGTGAAACTAGGTGGTATATATTTGGCAACGATATAGTTTGCATAATCAGCATACCACGGTGCACTACGTGAGGCATTGATGACATTCAATTGCTCATCACGAAAGCTATCATCAATAGGTTGTGGGTCATCAAGAACATTCTCCAACCTAGACAAGTTATCTGCTACTGGGTTATCAGCACCCTTCGTGTCGACAACGTGCAAATCAAATTCTTGTAGCAAGAGAACCCATCTGATAAGTCTAGGTTTAGCGTATTTCTTCTCCATGAGGTACTTAATAGCAGCGTGATCAGTGTGAATAGTGACTTTGGAATCAACTATGTAAGACCTGAACTTTTCACATGCGAACACGACTGCTAAAAATTCCTTCTCCGTAGTAGCGTAGTTTCTTTGGGCACTGTCTAGAGTTTTACTAGCATAGTGAATAACATTCAACTTCTTATCAACTCTTTGCCCTAGAACAGCACCAACAGCATAATCGCTAGCATCACACATGATTTCAAACGGCAAGTTCCAATCAGGTGGTTGAACAATAGGTGCGGTTATCAAAGCCCTCTTAAGTATTTCGAAGGCTTCCTCACAATCATCGTCAAAGACAAAAGGAATATCCTTTTGCAAGAGATTGGTAGGAGGCCTATAAATCTTAGAGAAGTCTTTAATGAACCTTCTATGGAAACCAGCATGACCAAGGAAACTTCTTATACCTTTGATATCTATGGGGTATGGCATTTTCTCGATTGCATCAACCTTAGCCTTATTGACTTCAATACCTCTTTCAGAAATTTTATGTCCTAAGACGATGCCTTCATTAACCATAAAGTGGTACTTCTCCCTATTCAAGACAAGATTGGTCTCTTTACATCTCTGCAAGACCCGATCAAGGTTGCTGAGGCAATCATCAAAAGAAGACCGTAAACGGAGAAGTCATCCATGAAAACCTCGACAATCTTTTCACAAAAGTCAGAGAATATAGCCATCATACATATTTGAAAGGTGGCAGGTGCATTTCATAAGCCAAAAGGTATAAGTCTATAAGCAAAGGTACTGAAAGGGCAGGTGAAAGTGGTTTTCTCCTGATCATATTGTGCAACTCATATTTGGGAGAAACCAGAATAACCGTCTAGAAAGCAAAAGTGTGTGTGTTTAGACAGTCTTTCTAGCATTTGGTTGATAAAAGGCAAAGGGTAATGATCTTTCCTAGTGGCTTTATTCAATTTCCTAAAATCGATCACCATCCTATAGCCAGTAATAATCCTCTGTGGGATCAACTCATCCTTATCATTAGGGACAACGGTAATGCCTCCCTTCTTAGAGACGCAATGCACCAGACTCACCCAATCACTATGAGCAACAGGATAGATAATACCTGCTTCCAGGAGCTTTAGTATTTCTTTTCTCACTACTTCTTTCATCCTTACTAGGCAACTCTTCATGCTCAAGCAACAGTTTCATCATTTTCATGCTCAAGCAAGTATTGTTCTAAGAGATCAGTAGGAGGCACGGCAATAGAATCTAAGGCAATAGTTTCATCCTTACTAGGCAACTCTTTTTCATGAGGTTGTCTACCAAACTTGGAGAAATTGAAGTCATGTGACACACCTTCAAAGCCAAAAGTGACAGTTTGCTTCTCATAGTCAATATGAGCATTGACGGTATTGAGAAAAGGTCTGCCAAATATGATGGGACAAAAGCTATCTCGTGCGGTAGCAAGGACGAGGAAATCAGCAGGATACTTCATTTTACCACATAAGACTTCAACATCCCTAACAATTCCCACAGGGCAGATAGTATCTCTATTGGCAAGCTGAATAGTGACATCAATAGGTTCTATCTCAACAGGTGCAATCTCATCTTTTATTTCATCATATAAGGATTGAGGTATTGCACTAACACTAGCACCCACATCACATAAACCACGATAACAATGATCTCCTATCTTAACAGAAACAATAGGCGTGCCAACAACAGACCTATGTTTGTCTCTAGCGTGAGGTTTAGCAATTCTAGCAGCATCTTCACATAAGTGAATATTATGTCCCTCAACATTGTCGGAAAGGACATCTTTGATAATAGCAATGCTAGGTTCAACTCTAATTTGCTCAGGGGTGTAGGTGTTCTAATGTAGCCTCTACGTATCACAGTTGAAGCTTTAGAATGATCCTTTATCCTAATAGGGAAAGGTGGTTTCTCAATGTAAGCACTGGGAACAATAGGATCATTATAGGCAATGACTTTCTCTACAACTGGATTGGGTTTAACTACATTGACATCTAAAGGAGGATGGTATTTAAACCACTTCTCTTTGGGGAGATCAATATGAGCAGCAAAATATTCACACAATGAAGCTACTATTTCAGAGTCAAGTCCATACTTAGCACTAAAATCACTAAAGGTATTTGTTTCAAAAAAGGATTTAACGCAATCAAACTTGAAATTCATACCTGACTCCTTACCTTCTTCAAGCTCCCAATCTTCAGAGTTGCGTTTAGTTCTTTCCAATAAATTCCATTTGAAGTCAATATCGCTCTTGGTACAAGAAGTGTCAAGCATGGTGCGATCATCATGAGAAAGCCGAGCATAGAAGTTCTGAATGATAATTTCTCTCGAGAGGTCATGGTTGGGGCATGAATATAACATTGATTTAAGCCTCCCCAAGCTTGAGCGATGGTTGGGGATAAAACTATTGATGAAATTCCAATTTCAACCGATTGTAGTTCCATGATCTAGTATCATCACATAGCCTATACCATGACAACGCCTTATCCTTCAAAGATAAAGGAAAGATCTTCTTCTTGACCTCATCCTCGGGCAAACCTGCAAGCTTAAATAAACCACAAACTTCATCTACATAGATTAGATGCAAGTCTGGATGTCATGTTCCATCTCCTGTAAAAGGATTAGCCAGCAGTTTCTCAAGCATACCCGAAGGAAATTCAAAGCAAATATTTTTAGTAGGGGCAGCAAGTTGAGGAGCAACTCTTTGTGCTTCCGTTCGAGGTGAAGATACCCTGAACAAGCCCCTCAAAGGATTAGTTTCCATAGTGACAAGTGACAATAAATTTCAGCACACTATATGAATGTTTCCTTACCAAGTTCCACTTACCAAAGGCGCTTCACTCCCCGGCAACGGCGCCATAAAAGAGTCTTGATGACCCACAAGTATAGGGGATCTATCGTAGTCCTTTCGATAAGTAAGAGTGTCGAACCCAACGAGGAGCAGAAGGATCTGATAAGTGGTTTTCAGCAAGGAAATATCTGCAAGCACTGAAATTATCGGTAACAAGTGGTTGTGTGGTGAGATGATTCGTAGCAAGCAACAAGTAACAAAAGTAGCAACGGTGCAGCGAAGTGGCCCAATACCTTTTGTAGCAAGGGACAAGCCTGGACAAAGTCTTATAGGAGGAAAAACGCTCCCGAGGACACACGGGAATTTCTGTCATGCTAGTTTTCATCATGTTCATATGATTCGCGTTCGTTACTTTGATAGTTTGATATGTGGGTGGACCGGCGCTTGGGTACTGCCCTTACTTGGACAAGCATCCCACTTATGATTAACCCCTCTCGCAAGCATCAGCAACTACGAAAGAAGAATTAAGACAAAGTCTAACCATAGCATTAAACTAGTGGATCCAAATTAGCCCCTTACGAAGCAACGCATAAACTAGGGTTTAAGCTTGTGTCACTCTAGCAACCCATCATCTATTTACTACTTCCCAATGCCTTCCTCTAGGCCCAAATAATGGTGAAGTGTTATGTAGTCGACGTTCTCATAACACCACTAGAGGAAAAACAACATACAACACATCAAAATATCGAACGAATACCAAATTCACATGACTACTATTAGCATCACTTATCCCATGTCCTCAGGAACAAAAGTAACTACTCACAAAGCATAATCATATTCATGACCAGAGAGGTAATGAGTAGCATCAAGGATCTGAACACAAACTCTTCCACCAAATAATCCAACTAGCATCAACTACAAAGAGTAATTAACACTACTAGCAACCTTACAAGTACCAGTCGGAGTCGCGAGACGGAGATTGGTTACAAGAGATGAACTAGGGTTTGGAGATGAGATGGTGCTGATGAAGATGTTGATGGTGATGAGTCCCCTCCAACGAGAGGAGTGCTGGTGATGACGATGGCGATGATTTCCCACTCCGAAAGGGAGGTTTCCCCGGCAGGATCATCCTGCCGGAGCTCTAGATTGGTTCTGCTCAAGTTCCGCCTCGTGGCGGCGGCGAATCCTCGAAAAAGCCTCCTCTTGAATTTTTTTTCCAGACGAAACCCTTTATATAGCACAAGGGGGGAGCCAGAGGGCCAGCTGGGTGCCCACAAGCCCCCTAGGCGCGGCCAGGGGGTGGCCGCGGCTAGCAAGCTTGTGGCCACCTGCTGGCGCCCCTCTCGCACTTCTTCGGCCCAGTATTTTTTATAAATCCTGAAAAAAAATCCTCGTTGATTTTTATGGCGTTTGGAGTTGCGCAGAATAGGTATCTCAAACTTGCTCCATTTTCAGGCCAGAATTCCAGCTGCCGGCATTCTCCCTCTTCAAGTAAACCTTGCAAAATAAGAGAGAAAAGGCATAAGTATTGTACTGTGAAGTGAAATAACAATCGAAGAAGCGATAAATATCAACATGAAAGCATGATGCAAAATGGACGTATCAACTCCCTCAAGCTTAGACCTCGCTCTTCCTCAAGCGAAAGCCTAGCTCAATAAATATGTCCACATGTTTAGGGAGAGAGGTGTCGACAAAACAAGATACGAACATGCATGCATCATGATCATGATCAGAACAGCAATACCAACATATAATCTCTCATGCTAAAGTGGCAATTCCTTCACAAAGTAAAGTATGGATCAAGAACCTTACCGAGAAGTAACAACCGATAGCCTATAGTCATTGAAGCAATTGCAATTTATCACAACATCAGAAAGAGTCAAATGAGAGCTTCTAAAGCAAATCCACATACTCAATCATCTTTTCATTCTCTACAATTGCTACAACTCACGTGGTACTCATGAGATCAAAGTTTCAGCTGAACACAGAGAAAGATAGGGGCTTATAGTTTTGCCTCCCAACTGCTTACCTCAAGGGTAATGTCAACAATAATAATTCATGAATACTTACTTCCAAGTTAACATATGAATATAGATCTTTCCCTAGCATATGACGTTAGCCAAGACAAAGGCGAAACAAGGAATTGGTGAAGATCACCATGACTATTTCAAGGGCAAAAAGTAAAGGTACAAGATAGGCCCTTCGCAGAGGGAAGCAGAGGTTGTCATGCGCATTTGAGGTTTGGATGCGTGTCCTCTTAGTGCGGAGGAACGTCACTTTATATTGCCTCTTGTGATAAAGAACTTTATTATGCAGTCTGTCGCTTTTATGTCTTCCTCATCATAGGTTCGTACAAAGCTTATTTTCCACACACTAATATACCGTGAAGTGAAATAACAGCCCAAGAAGCGATAAATATCAACATGAAAGCATGATGCAAAATGGACGTATCAGTACCCATGAAAATTTTGAAACTTGGAATACAGTAAATAATTCAAATAGCACATGTCACACTTCCATTGTTTGACACCTAGAACCCATGAAATTTTGAAATTTAAGCAAGTAGGTGGAAGGTTCATGGTTTTCATAGGTAAATGAAGTGGCTCATGACCATGGCCATAGCATACATTGCTCAAATGACGTCAGATTTGGCACATGGTTGATTCATTGCATGCGAATGAATCTTCTCATTGGTCCTACCTATAGATGTGGGGGAAACTTGGTGATTTTTATTATGTCTCCTCAATACAGTGTCTTTTTTGCAAAAGATGTACCAACAATACACTATCATTGTTGTACAAGCATTAGTGGTGACAAAGTTCACCACATGTGAATTTGAAATAACTTGTTGCCTGAGTGAAAAATCTTTGTACCTAGCACACTTGTTAGGCACACATTTGTGTTGACCAAATTTTGACCAAGGCACTCTAATTTAAAAAATAAAAAATGTAGAACATGGCACACATCCATTGTTTGACACCTAGAACCCATGAAAATTGTGAAACTTGTAATACAGGAAATAATTCAAATGTCTCTTCACAAATTTAATCTAGTAGGTGGAAGGTTCATGGTTTTCATTGGCAAATGAAGTGGCTCATGACCATATCCATGGCATACATTGCTCAAATGGCCTCGGATTTGGTACATGGTTGATTCATGGCATGCCAATGAATCTTCACATTGGTTCTACCTACAGATGTGAAGGAAAACATGGTGATTTTTATATTTCTCCTTAATTCATGCTCTTTTTTTGCAAATGATGTACCAACAATACTTTACTATTCTTGGACAAGCATGTGTGGTGACAAAGTACACCACATGAGAATTTGAAATAAGTTGTTCCCTAAGTGAAAAAAACTTTGTACCTAGCACACTTGTTAGGCAGACATCTGTGTTGACCAAAGTTTGACAAAGGCACTGTAATTTCAAAAAAAAAGAAACAAATGTAGAACATGGCACACTTCCATTGTTTGACACCTAGAACACATGAAAATTGTGAAACTTGTAATACAGTAAATAATTCAAATGTCTCTTCACAAATTTAATCTAATAGGTGCAAGGTTCATGGTTTGCATAGGCAAATGAAGTGGCTCATGACCATAGCCATGGCATACATTGCTAAAATGGCCTCAGATTTGGTATATGGTTGATTTATGGCATGTCAATGAATCTTCACATTGGTTATACCTACATATGTGGATGAAAACATGGTGATTTTGCTATTTCTCCTTAATTCATGCTGTTTTTGCAAATTATGTACCAACAATACTTTACCATTCTTGGACAAGCATGTGTGGTGACAAATTACACCACATGAGAATTTCAAATAATTTGTTTCCTCCATGAAAAGATCTTTGTACCTAGCATACTTGTTAGGCACACATCTGTGTTGACCAAAGTTTGACCAAGGCACTGTAATTTCAAAAAAAGAAACAAATGTAGTACATGGCACACTTCCATTGTTTGATACCTATAACCCATGAAAATTGTGAAACTTCTAATACAGTAAATGATTCAAAGGTCTCTTCAATAATTTAATCTAGTTGGTGGAAGGTTCATGGTTTTCATATGCAAATGAAGTGGCTCATGACGATAGCCATGGCATACATTGCTCAAATGGCCTCGGATTTGGTACATGGTTGATTCATGGCATGAAAATGAATCTTCACGTTGGTTCTAGCTAGAGATGTGGAGGAAAACATGGTGATTTTGCTAGTTCTCCTTAATCCATGCTCTTTTTTGCAAATGATGTACCAACAGTACTTTACCGTTCTTGGACAAGCATGTGTGGTGACAAAGTACACCACATGAGAATTTGAAATAAGTTGTTTCCTGAGTGAAAAAAGCTTTGTACCTAGCACACTTGTTAGACAGACATCTTTGTTGACCAAAGTTTGACCAAGGCACTGTAATTTCAAAAAATAAAAGAAACAAATGTAGAAAGAGAAACACTTCCATTGTTTGACACCTAGAACCCATGAAAATTGTGAAACATGTATAATACAGTAAATAATCCAAACGTCTCTTCACAAATTTCATCTAGTACTCCCTCTGTAAACTAATATAAGAGTGTTTAGATAACTAAAATAGTGATCTAAACGCTCTTGCATTAGTTTACGGAGGGAGGACATGGTATTTCTCCCTAATACTGTATGATACACTGTATACAGTGTATATTTCTCCTTAATACATGGTACGATGCAGTGTATGATGTGAACAAAATACCTATAATACTCTAGATACAATGTATATTTATGAAAAAATAAACAAACATAAAACAAAATTTGAAAACAAATATTCTCGAACAAAAATGTTATGAGTACAAATGTATGTTCGTGGGCCGGCCCATGCCGAAAATGCTAGTTGGATCCCACGTCGATCACGGGAGGAGTTGTCGTTCTGTTACACAAATCCCAGATCATGACTATCACGCACGTCCTAATCCCTTGAATTGAGGAGCAAGTACTGCATCGCGTCAACCATATGGAAAACAATGATTTAGGAGATACGCTCCTGGGAAGTTGCTATGACCTACGAGATCGTCCTCCTATATAACAACTCTCTCCGTCGTAGATGTCATCCAGAACGCATACTGCTGAGTCGAGGACAGCTCCATCTGTCGCATACACCGAAACCCATCAAGAACTTGGAGAACATCCTCCTGCACGTGGAGGAGGCCATCGACGGAGCACGTCGATACCGCATCGCCCACTACTTTCATCTTCATCGACCGTTCAAGTATGATGTCCGCCATACCGCTTTCATACGAAACTAAATTGTGCGTGTATTAGCTTCGATTCACCCGCTAGGATTCACCTTGGATGAGCACATGTTTTCAAATTAGGTACGTTTGATAAGATGCGTTCTAACCAGATGGCATAGATGAAATAGATCTTTTGTTCTCTCATACAATGGTAAACAAACTAGTTGGCATAAGGCTAAATCCACAAGATATGTAAATCGGTGTAATTATAGATTGTTATTTTTATGTTTCACCCGGTGGTATGTATTTTTAGGTGCAAATGAAACATTAATAATTTGTACATTAGTTGTTCATGAACCTCAAATTCCTTATATAACTTATCTTACTTTTGGTTTTGAAAGTAATTGATCACATGGTTGTAAATTAATTGATCACTTCTAGTTATCGTTTGTTAGGTTTATATCAACCCACTTTGCAGCATGTACCACTTTTGTAGATTTTTCTAGCTAGTGTTCTTTTTTTCTTTACCGTTAACTACTGTGTAAGCAAATGTTATATTTTGTCAACAGGATGGACGAAGTCAATGGAGAAATTGTGTGCGCTGTTGAAAAATGGTGCAAGCTGATTGGCGCTCTATCTATCGCTCAAAGAGCTAGACTTGACGAAACTAATTTGCATAGCATGCTCCCTATAGCCTCACTGAAGATGCGTACGCTATTGATAAGGTACATGGTCAATATTTTCGACCCAAGCACGACAAGGTTCAAGGTACAAGACCTGGTTGGGGAGGTGTCTCTCCGTGCTGTGGATGTAGAGTGCATTTTGACCTTGGACAATGAAGGACTATCGGCTGCAAATATTCTCATCGAAGAAGGTCGGGACATTAAAGATAGGGTGGCGCCTCAATTTCTAAGTAAATCTACATGTAATATAGTGATTTATGATGTCATTGCGGACATCATAAAAAATAAGTCCGCCGATGACGACTTCCTTCAGAAAGTGGTCCTTGTCCTACTAGGAACAGTTATTGCTCCCATGTCGAGCAAGATTGTACCAAAGCAGTATTATTCCTTGGTAGATGATGTCAAACGTATTTCCAAGATCAATTGGAATGAGTTCACCCTTCGTGTTCTCTTCGACTACGTTCGCATTGTGAAGAAAGGCAAACACCTCCGTCAATGGTCGAAAGGCAATTTAGCTGTGTTGCAGGTACAACTATGAGACATATATGAATGTAAAATAGTTTATCACTTAAACTTTATGTGGTTTATAATACTAAGCACACATCTTGATTTTACTACATTACTTGTACTGGGAGAAGGTGCAACCTCTGGAAGGTGATTAAGCTTTCAATCCTAACTTGTCCCTACAACTTCTGATGGAGAATTGGACCGAAGCTGCAACCACTAGGAGAGATCGATTTGACTATGACAATGGCCGTGGGCGTGGCAGTCAAGGTAATCATGTTAGTTGATCACATGTAGCTGAGGTATTTCATTTAGTTAATCATGTGTAGGTGTATATCACTTGTACTTGTATATTACATGTAGCTAATCCTAGTTCACTAATTTTTTATTGATCACATTTTGTTGTATATCGCTGCAGATCAAAAATAATACAACCCAATAATATAGGGCGCAGGAGCCCAAAGTCCCAAATCATGGGACTATACAGAAGCCAAAACCCAAGCCGACCAGTTCCACCGCAAGGAAGTCGAAGCCAGCTTTTAACCCGGATGAGATGATGGATGTTTTCATGAATAGGTGTCTTGATTACATACACAGGCAGATGCGGCAAATCCCTGATCAAGTTGCTCAGGTGACACACCGATACTTTTTGAGAAGAAGCGGATAACCAAGTTTCAAAATGATGCAAGCATTAATGCATTTATATTTGTGTTGCAGAAACTGTTGGAGAAGTTGAACAAAGAAGGTGTCATGTACAAGCCGGCGGCTGTCGTGCCATCCTATAAAAATGATGGTGATGATGAAGTGGATTCATTTGAGAATGGTCCGTGTGAAAAAAAGGAATTCATGTACAAGGAAGACAATCACTCTGAAGATAGTCTCGAACCGATCACTCATTTGATGCATACTCGGGAGGCAGTTCCCAAGGAGAAAAATGAAGCTGAGGAAGTATTTTTGTTTGTCTTTAATTTTCTCATATACTATTTTTTAGTTTGAAAAAATGAAGCTTCATGATTTTATTTTGCCAACCAAAAAACACCACCTAAGATCAATGTCCAGAAGGGTGGTTCACCAAAGAAGGCTAATGATGACTATGATGCAACACCGGAAAACCCTTGGATCATTAGTAATTCTCCTCGGTCTAGTTCTTAGGACATAGACATCGTGCCATCTTATGTTACCAAGTTCATGTTACCAAGGGGCAAAATTTGCCGACATTCAGAAAGGATGATGAAGTTTTGTCGGGAAAGAGGAAGCGGAAAGTTCCCAAGAAATTTGAATCCCCATATGCACTTGATAAGCCAAGCAAGCGTTCCGCCCGCGGTACTAGACCTTCGGGAACTACCTCCACAAGTAGAGGTACCGTTACTAGCTTTCTTACTATAATATATGCTAGTAACTAATGTAGTCACCATTATTGACGTTCATAATTTTCCATGCAGCTCTATTTTTTAGAACGTCGCGCCGGAGGTTGTGGCAGATGAGTTGACGCTGGAACTAATTGGTGCATCTGTTGCATTTGTGGAGATAGATTTTAGGTCTGAAAAGAACAAGGGAAAAAGATTTTACTACAATGGAAGTCTTAGCTCACTCTCTTCGGAGATGCTTCGGTCGGTACTCGAACATAGATGGGTGTCGGATGGTGCAAGCACTATTAGCATGTCCTGTTATTAAATTGTATGACATATGTGGCAACTTTTGAACATAAAATGTCATCATATTGTATGCAGGTTATTGATTCTTACCAGGCACATTTGGCGTTGCGCGTTGGTCATGATCATCACCTTTGTCCAGCGTGGAGGTGGAGATACCTCGTTGATCGGGCTCTGGCACGAGACAATCCATTGTCGTCGCCCTACAACATTGATAGTGAGTTTTCAAGATATGGAGCCGTTAATAGAGTCAAGGATGAGTATACTCTACGTGATAAGGTACGTTATGTTATTATACTTGTTCGGTATACGACATTTTCAAATGCACTTCATATGGTACACGATGTTTTCTTACACCGTAGATGTATGTGGCCTTGAATGTCGGTAATACCCACAGGATAACCGTGGTAATGCACATGCGCAAGAAAGAATTCCAAGATAGGGATTTGCTCTATCCTCTTGAGCAACCTGTGGACACTGTGAAAGCACTGGTACTATCACCATTACTAGCTTGGTTCCTACTAATTGTTGTATTCATTTCCATTAACATTACCCTTTTATAGCGACTGGCTATAGCAAACAATTTTCTTGAGGCAAACCATATTACACGTGGAAAATATCTGGACGTGTCTAACTAACCTATCAAAGAGTACCCCATGCCACAACAAGAGGACGGGTGAGTTAACGTACATCGTATTGTAATAACCACATGTGTTGGTATGGACCGTCTTCAATGTTTGCATATATATCAACAACTCTTGCAGCCTTTTTGTGATAGAAGTTATGGAGCATTGGGATGAGGACCGAATGACCGGCCATTTTTCTGAGGTTGATTGATATTTCTGTTTGTAGACTCGGTGGTGTGATCGTACAACAACTATTATTCACTATGCATTTATATATAAATTTGCAGGATACGGTTAACGCAAGGAGAATACGTCTCATCGCCGTGTTGATTTTGTCACCTACCAACCAGCTAGAAGCGGTGAAAAACAAAATTCGCGACATCGCAAAGAAAATCTAGGCGTAAAGACTTCATAAGTGACGCAAGATTGAAATTTAAATGGTTGGAGTTTAGTACGGAAGCATGTTTCCGGGGCATGAATAATTTTGGTTTGAGACATTTTTTGGATTTTAGGTTGCATACGTGACGCAAGAATTCATGCATTACCTATTTTCTGGATTTTATGTTGCATACACATAGATGTTTATGTCTCATGCTGTGAGACAGTAAGTTCGTGCCAATAATTTGTTTTTCCTCACTTCACATTTGTTATTGCTGAATATTTTACTTCTGCGGTGACTAGCAATTTAAGCGCTTTCCTGACAGAATGGGCCCACCGGTTAGGCCACCTCGCCCAGCGTGGGGACAGCTCGACCGTTAAGCCGACGCAGTCCGGTCGCAACGAAATGAGCCGGTCGTTTCCCACTGTTGTATACATGTCCACCCACCGCTCCCCTCCCACGCACGTCTTTTCGCATTTCCTCTGCCCACAACCGTTCCTCATCTCCCCAGCATAGAAAACCACCGCCGACCACCACGCCACCGGCAACACCATGGACACAAGCCTAGGCTGGCAGCAGGCTCCCGAAGATCTGGCCTGTGACAACAAGGAGATCCACGAGCAGCTTCACGAAATCGTGCGATGGTTCCCAAGCGTGGCAATGATGCTCAACCACGCACTTGGCCTTGTCAAGGTCATGCGCGACGATGAGAAGGCACGTGCGTTCCCCACCGGATACAACATCTCCCCCTCCACCGTCCTGCTTTGGACAATGCGGGAGGTGCAGCGCTCCCCCGACCCGAGGCAGCGCGCAAGGTGGTGGATGTATCGCTCCTCCAAGATGACGCCACCGCAGCCGGATCCTACACGCCTCGCCTCGAGGACGGAGGGCGTCATCGACGTCGTCTCCGCCATCCCCACGCCCGTCAACACCACTTATTGGGACCGCAAGAATCCAGCAGTCATCTTCCCCTACAAGTGTGAGCCATCTAGCGGGGACAAGGAGGAGGTAGTTGTCCTCTCTGACGATGAGACAGAGGTGCAGATGGTCGCCCCGGTCCTCGCGGACAAAGAGGGTGACCAAGACCTCCCCATTGTCGTGGACGAGCTACCGGAGATGCCAGTTGCGTCGTCCGTCATCAAGTAGGAGGTGGTGGATGCGGATGCAGAGGGGGAAGGAACAGAGGGACAAGAAGAAGAAGATTGGGGCAAAGAAGAAGCCACGTGCACTGGAGGTGGTGCACCGCTGGGAGCGCGTGAAGCTGCTCAAGAAGAACTGAAGCAATGCAGCTGCTGAAGTTAGAAGTACTACTGATCTGGTTAGGTATGCTGGTATATTTCAGCACATAAGTTAGATAAATATTTTGGTTAGTTGTGCTGGTATAGTTCAGCATATAAGTTATGTGTAATGGAGTGATGTCAAGCAAGAACTATGTTGCTATGTTCCAGATGTTGCAATGTTTGTTGTGAACTTCTTAAGGCTCAGAATTGTTGTGTTGCTATGTTGCTATGTCCCCCTACTGTATTTGCATGTCCCCACTAGCTACAACCTAATATGCCCATGTGTACTAGTTTCTTAAAATAGCATGCAACAAGTTGTAGATGGATGTACAGAAATAGATGGTTTCAACTCAGAGATCAATTCGCTCCACAAACACATAATGTACTTCAGTACACAACTTACTTCAAGTTCATCTAAGTACACAAATCCCCAAATCAGAAAAAATCCCTAACCCTAACCCTGGGTGGCAAGGAACAAACCTAAGCAGGTGTTCTACTCTTCTTCCTGGCCTACAATTATGCACATGATAGAAGACAAGTTAACTTAATGAATGGTAAGGTTACAAAAAAATAGACAATGCATATAACACTTACTTATTATGAAGTTTGCATTTCTTGCTGCGTTTAGTGTGTCCTAGCAATTTGCAAGCCCCGCACCGAATTTTTATCTCATCATAAGAAACTGGTCTACCATTTTTCCACACCGGGTGCTTCTCATCTAACTTTGTTGCAACATTGCTTGATACTTTCATAGGATCTTAAACTGCAATCATGTTTCCTTCACCATCCTCTACATATTCAATTGCACACTTACTGAGATCAGACGTTCTGTTACTCAATTTTTCCTGTAGTAGATCATACTCATTGCTCTTAGCTATGAGGGCCTTCAAACTATCATGTAACTGATCCCATAGAGTTGGGTGTTTGCATGTCGCATGCATAGCTTCTGACGCTAACACACTGACTTGGCTATATTTCATTCTTTTGTCTGCCCGAGTCCAACCAAATCCCAACAAATCGCTTGTGCGTCTCGCCGGTAGTCCCAGCCTTGCTTTTTTTTATGAACTGAACAAGAACTAAACACTTTCGTATTTCAAATATATTTAGGTACTTAACTATATGGAATATGTGCTTGCAAGGTAGACCCATTCGAATCATTCTTCTACAGGTGCACCTCATAGTTTCTATGGACTTTACTGGTGTATACTCCACCAAAAAATAGCTCTACCGGTTATTCTTCCAGCATACGGTGAACTGTTGTGATTCGTCTCCAACCATTCTTTCTACAATCTCCATGCTGCCTACCTTTCTAAGGTCATCTTGCAACATATAGAAGTTTGTTGGAGTGAATACGTGAGAAGCAGCTACCTCAAGTTCCCTGGACCTAGTAACTAGCACTGGTAGAGTCTATGATGTCGTGCAGTCATCTTGTGTCGCGTTCTCACGGATATGTACAACGGCGTTCTCATACTGCAAAATCATATCCACTAGGGTCATTTCATCGTCTAGGTGGAGGTCAAGGCATGAGTTCAAACTTTCACTCCTCTGGTTGCCTTTCATGTCAAGCCAAAACCCCTTTGTCATATAAGTTGCGTCCCACAGTCTCCGCTTCTTATACATCCTTCTCAACCAAGTTACTGTTTTTTCTGACTACCATCTATTCGCAAACGTGTGCCATCTCTCCTCAAATGTGGCCATGGACGTGGTGTAGTACAGAAGAGTTCAGAACTGGTTCAAGGACTTGTGACTGATACTCTCCAACATGTCTACTTTTCCAAACTCTATATATTCCTATTCGGGGAGAAAAAATCAGACCTCGTTTCCACTTCTATATATTCCTATTCAGGGAGAAAAATCAGAGAGAAAAGTTCATCACGTTTTACGATACGGAGCCTCCGCCACCTCCTGTTCTTCCTCGGGAGGGCATGCTACCTCTTGAGCTTGCATTGGTTTTCCCTTGAAGAGTAAAGGGTGATTCAGCAAAGTACATAAGTATTTCCGTCAGTTTGTTGAGAACCAAGGTATCAATCCAGTAGGAGGAACAAGCAAGGCCCCAATAGTAGTACCTACACGAATAATCAAACACTTGAACCCAACGCTATAAATGGGTTGTCAATCCCTTCAGAGTTATTTGAAAGGATGAGATCTGATAGAGATAGATATAAAATATTGTGGAAAAAAAGTAAATAAATTGCAGCAAAGTATTTTTGGTGTTTTTGGTTTCTAGATCTGAAAGTATAATATGGAAAATAGACCTAGGGGCCATAGGTTTCACTAGAGGTTTCTCTCATACAGGAAAATAATACGATGGGTGAAAAAATTACTATTGAGCAACTGATAGAAAAGCGAATAATTATAAAGATATCTAAGGCAATGATTATGCATATAGGCATCGTCTCCGTGTCAAGTAGACCGAAACGATTCTGCATCTACTACTGTTACTCCACACATTGACCGACTCCTGCCCGCATATAGAGTATTAAGTTCATGACGAATAGAGTAACTGATTAAGTAATATGACATGATGTAGAGGGACAAACTCAAGCAATATTATGAAAACCCCATCTTTTTATCCTCTATGGCAACAATACAATACGTGCCTCGCTACCCCTACTATGTCACTCGGTGAGGACACCGCAAGATTGAACCCAAAACTAAGCACTTCTCCCATGGCAAGAATTACTAATCTAGTTTGCCAAACCAAACCAATAACTCGAAGAGACTTGCTAAGATATGAAATCATGCATATAAGGATTCATAAGAGACTTGAATAATATTCATAGATAATCTGAACATAAACTCACAATTCATTGGATCTCGACAAACACACCGCAAAACAGTATTACATCGAATTCCATGAAGAACATGGTATTGAAGATCAAAGAGAGAGAAGAAGCAATCTACGTACTAGCTATGGACCCGTAGGTCTGTGGTGAACTACTCACACATCATCGGAGGGACAATGGAGTTGATGTAGATGCCCTCCGTGTTCAATTCCCTCTCCGACAGATTACCGGAAAAGGGTCTTAGATTGGATCTCGCGAGAACAGAGGCTCTCGGCGGTGTAAAAGTATTTTCGTGGCTCCCTTTGGAGATACATGAATATTTGGGGATTTATAGGCCGAAGAATAGGGTTAGGAGACCTATAGTGGACCCATAAGCCAGGGGGCGCGACCACCCCCCTAGGGTGCGCCCTGCAGGCTTGTGGCCACCCAAGAGATGCCCTGCCCCCAACTCCAAGTCTTCTGCATTTCTTCTGGTCCAAGAAAAATCATTCCAGAGATTTTATTCTGTCTGGACTCCGTTTAATATTCCTTATCTGCAATACTGAAAAACATGGAAAAAACATAAACTCGCACTAGGCTCTAGATTAATAGGTTAGTCCCAAAAATAATATAAAACAACATATTAATGCATGTAAAACATCTAAAACGGATAATATAATAGCATGGAACAATTAAAAATTATAGATACGTTGGAGACGTATCAAGCATCCCCAAGCTTAATTCCTGGTCGTCCTCGAGTAGGTAAATGATAAGAATAGAGTTTTTGATGTGGAATGCTACCTAACATATTCATCCATGTAATATTATCTATTGTGGCATGAATATTCAGATCCATAAGATTCAAAACAAAAGTCTAATATAGACATAAAAACAATAATACTTCAAGCATACTAATAAGGCAAATTATTCCTTTCGAAATAACATGGTCTTAGAAAGTTATCCTTACAAAATCGTATGGTCTGGCTATGCTCCATCTTCACCACACAAAGTATTTAAATCATGCACAACCCACATGAAAATCAAGCAATTGTTTCACACTTTTTATGTTCTCAAACCTTTTCAACTCTCATGCAATACATGAGCATGAGCCATGAATATAGCACTATAGGTGGAATAGAGTGTGGTGGAGGTTGAAAAAAAAAGATAGTCTCACATCAACTAGGCATATGATGACGAGTTGATGGATATACTTCTCGCCCCTCGTTGGTTACCCCAAGTGGAAGGTGGAGATGTAGTTAGCAGCAGATTTCCCTTACACGGGGACTGTAAGGTTTATCGAACAAGGAGGGCTATGAGGATCAACAAGTAGGTGTCCGCTGCTCTGGCGCTAGCAGAAGACGTGGACCTGCACACACAACAAATAACTTTGCTCCCAACAAGTACAGAGAGGTTGTCAATCTCTCCGGCCTTGTAGTTTGCAAAGGATCAAAACACAAGCGGGAATAGTGATAGTGATTGCAACGAAAAAGTATATAAAGCAGTAAATGGTGGAGGTGTAAGCAATGGTGGTAATATGGACCTGAGTCACATGATGTTCACTAGTGATGTCTCTCTCCCAAAATACGATAAACAACTATGCTTGGGTAAACAAATTACAGCTGGGCAATTGACAAAATTGTAAACGCACCGCAATGCTAATCATGCTACTAGAAAGTTAGAGGCTCAAAAGTAATGGGCAGTACGCCAAGACAAGTAGACCGTTTATTCATCAGCATCTACTTACTAATCATCCACCTTGAGATATCTATCCAGAACATCTCGCTGGTATTAAGTTGCGAGCCACACCCAAAGTGTAAACTCAAAGCAACGGACAACTGCATTAATGAACTTTGTGTAAGGTAAACAATCCTTGCAACCGTGGTCACAAGCACCGTTGTTTTCTCCCTAGTAGCAACAGCACATCCCCTAGCCTCATGTTTCTATCACTCAAGCTAGACATGAGGGGGCATGAACCCACAATCATGCATAACGCTCCCTCTTGGAGTTACAATCTACTACTCGGCCAATGCAATAAAAAGCAACGGAGAACATGCAAGAATTACCTAAGAACATAATATAAAAGGATAATCAAATATATAACTCATCACAATCTGAACATAATCTCGTAACCCATCGGATCCGAGCAAACCGAGCATAGCAATAGCAGGAAAATTACATAGATGCCTTGATCATGTAGGGCAGCTCACAAGAGCTAATCATTGAAGCACAAGATTGGCGAGAAGACATCACATAGCTACTGGTCATGGACTCATGGTCCAAGGAGGATTACCCATGGCACGTCCGGGAAGCGTCCATGGTGGTGGAGAAGCTCCCGGAGGTCAATCCTCCCTCTGGCAGGGTGCCGGGAAGATGTCTTCTAACGCTCCCGATCTCGGAAGTGCTGCGGCGGCGGAACGATGGAGAAATTCGCAATTCTGGATATGATGGAAGGGTTTCCTCTGAGAGAGGTAAATATAGGTCGAATGAGGGCAGCAGAGGAGGTGGGCCCCACCCAGGCGACCTATGGGCGTGGCAAGGGGGTAGGTCGCGCAGGGAGGCCGCCTGGGCAGGCCCTGGCTCTCCTCTGGCCCATCTTCGTGCTTCATGAAGCTTCCGTCACGCTGATTTTTATATATTTTTCTTGGAATTTTTGCGACTTTGTAAATTTGGATAAAAGTCCCTGCAAAAAAGACATCAGTAAACAGAAACTGGCACTGGGTGCACTGAGTTAGTAGGTTAGTCCAAATACGTATAAAAATATATAAAAGTGTAGCAAGACATATAACAATGTCACCCAAAAGATCATGGAACAAGCAGAAATTATAGATACGTTTGGGACGTATCAATATCCCCAAGCTTAATTCCTGCTCGTCCTCGAGTAGGTAAATGATAACACAAATAATTTTTGTGGTGACATGCTAACACACATATAAGAACTTCAAAGTAAAGCAAGTAAGATATGCAATTCAAGTGAAGACAATAACAAGCAAGAGTCTATATTTAGTATTGAAAATACCAAAGTAAGAACATAAAGGTGCAAGATCTCTCGCTGTCCGTGACTCGAATGTCTCCAAATGGTGTTTGCGTGCAAGAAGTGGGAGCTGGTTTGAGAGCATAAAAATATTTTTTAATTGAGAACTCAATCTACTAAACTTCACACTTGTTCTCCTTCAGAATCTTATTTTCACTCATCCCCAGACCACTAGTTAGGCACAAGTCAAAATGATCCTTCACACTTTGAGCACTCATGCAATGGATGAGCGCAAGCAAGATATGTTGGCACTTAGGATGGCAAAGAGAATAATGATGTGGAAGGAAGACAAAAAGGTGTGAAAGGCTCACATCAATGAAGACAACCATAGGCGAGAGAAAGCTAAATGACAGATATTATGTGAGGAGTAGGGATTGCCATGCAATGGATGCACATATGAGCTAAGGTAAGCTCTCCAATGGAACTAGTGGGGTGCATTCAACTTGCTTGCTCATGAAGACCTAGAGCTCATTTGAGGAGGCTCATCATTGGAATATACATGCCAAGTTCTATAGTGTAAGGGTCCCCACATAGTTATGCATGAATGATAATCTCTATGGAGTACAAATATAACAATGGAGTACGAGTGTGGATCTTTCAAAAGGAATATTAGTGTTGCCCCCTTCTCTCTTTCTTTTTCTTTTTTTGTGGCCTCTTTGGCTCTTTCTATTTATCTCTCATTTGTCCTCTTTGGGATCTTTTCATGTGTCCTCTTTGGGATCTTTTAATTTGTCCTCTTTGGGATCTTTTCCTCACTTAATGGCAACACTCTATGTTCTACAAGAATAAAAAGAAGATCTTCACACTTTATAAGAAGTACTCAACATAAAGACAAATGAAAACTATCATGATGTATGCAAATATATGCCTCTGCGAGTGTAGCAGGATATGCAATGAAACTAGCGCGTCATGTAGTAATAATAAGGGCATGGCCCAACTATCATGCGGATCCTCGATCAAGCAAAAGCATGTATGACATGAAGAACAAGTCATGAGATGGTGGATGTTGCATGGCAATGTATCTCGGAAAGGCTATGAAAATATCTTAATAGGTAGGTATGGTGGATGTTTAGAGGAAAGATATAATGAGGCTTATGATGAAAGAGCGTATCATGCCAAGGGTTTGGATGCACTAGCGAAGTTTGCACCAACTCCCAAGATGAATAAGGGCAATGCACGGTACCGAAGAGGCTAGCAAAATATGGATGGTGGAAGTGCCAACAATCGAATACTCGCATTAGTCCGAAGAACTCATGCACTTATTATCGGTAACTCTCTATCTAGTCAGGAGATTCACAAAGAGACAAGTACCCCGAGGAGGAGTGTTTGGGGGTATGGTTATCCTTGCACATCCTCGACCCATGGTAACGTGAGGGTGCTCTATATATTCCAACCCCTCCAGAGGTTAGCGATGAATCTAGTAGCTAGAGTTCTTAACTATTTTTTTAGTTTTGAAAAACACACGGATTTCCCAAAATACGACACCTATAACTAATAGGCTCAAGCTCTTGGCACCAATAGTCCAAACATTACTCAAATCAATACCTCAAAACTATTGCAAATTACTACTATACTTAAATAACAACCTCAATTACCTACTCATGCAAGACACACAACTCAGTGCAACAAGCAAACTCTCTAAACAAGATAAGCATGACAACTCAAGAGAGTTCCAAAAGTAACCTAAATAACATCTCTTAAAAATATAAAGCATGAAAACTAAGAGCTAAGCATGACAGCAGCTATGAAAAGATAAAGAACACACAAAAAGATAAGCATGAAAACCTATGTTGTGTTCTAGAGTGGAGTGGAGCGTGTTTGTCTCTCAAGCAAAGAAGTCTAGGTTCCAACTTGTTATGAACAGCAAGCAAAACTAAAACAAACTAAAAGTAAAGAACGGGACGCTTCAAGCATAGCACATAACAAATGAAGTGATAAAAATATAGCATGAAGAAGGACGAACTGATGATTGTTGATAGAGAAGGGGATGCACAGGGGCATACCCAAGCTTAGACGCTTGAGTCTCCTTGAATATTTCTTGGGGGTGCATGGGGGCATCCCCAAGCTTGAGCGCTTGACACTCCTGGATCTTCTTTCATCATCTTCCATCGCATACTTGAAAACTCCCTTCATACGAAACTCATCATAAGCTCAATAGAGTGGTTAGTACCCATAATAAAATAATTTATTCCCTACTTGAAATAAAGTTTTTCATGAAAAGCTATTGTTTCTCATGATTTACAAAAGGTTTCTGCAAAGCAAAAGCAAGCTTAAAATTTGCAAAATGATGAAAACGCAAAACGTGGCCCAATCTGTGAAAAACAGAACAACAGGTAGTAAATAATTTTTTCGGGGCACTTATGCAACTCAAATAAAAAAAGTAAGAACAGACACCAGAAATACAATTATATAGAGCATATTGTCAAAACTATTCTGATCAAAAAGATGATCTAGTGATTTTTGGTGAATTTTTCCGTCCATTAGACAGAATCTGTTTGTGGACGGCATGTCGCAACTTTTGAACTTTCTTGCAATCGGAGGCTAAAACTTGGCACAAAGCTTGAAAATAAAGATACAATGATGTTTCTACAGTAGTAACAAGCATCAAGACCACTAAAACTAAAAGTAAAAAAACAAAATTGGGTTGCCTCCCAACAAGTGCTTTCTTTTATGCCTTTGAGCTAGGCATGATGCAAAAAGGAGGATCAAAAGTCACCAAAGTCATTGGAATCATCAAAACCTTCAAACGGATCCTCAACAAGTTCCTCCTTATTTTTCCTAGGGAACGGGTACGCACCTTTCGCTTTCCCACGCAAGTGTATGTGTCCTTTACCTATATCAATGAAGCCTTTCATGGCTCGGAGGAAGTCCCTTCCAAGCACTATGTTTCCTTCGTTTGGCTTCATGATGAAGAAATCAACTATTGCATTCCTTTTAGAGAATGTAACCTGGACATCTCTTACCTTTTCCTGGATCTCAGAAATATCCCCATTAGCATGTTCATGATAAGATGAAAAAATGTCTATGTTTAAAAAGCTTAGAGAATCATAAACAACTTTTGGCATTGTAGAAACCATCGATCCAATATCACAATAAGCAAGGAAATCTTGGTTAGAGATGCTACTTCTAACAAAAGGCTCCCAGCCATCATCTATTTTCAATATCGTTTTCTTATCAACCATGGGTTTCTCTCTTTCTCTTAAGTCTAGAGCATCTATTTTCCTTTCAATGATAGCAAGTACATCTATAATAGTGTCGTATCCACGACCATAAACAAGGTATTTAGATAGACCATGTATAATATCAAGAGCTCTAGCCTCTTCACACTCTAAAAAATCTTTGTTAGCTATAATATCAAGAGAGTGTTTATACCATATAAAAAGACCATGATGAAAAGTAAATAAAGCAGTAAATGGTGGAGGTGTAAGAAATGGTGGTAATATGGACCTGAGTCACATGATGTTCACTAGTGATGTCTCTCTCCCAAAAGACGATAAACAACTATGCTTGGGTAAACAAACTACAGCTGGGCAATTGACAAAATAATAAACGCACCGCAATGCTAATCATGCTACTAGAAAGTTAGAGGCTCAAAAGTAATGGGCAGTACGCCAAGACAAGTAGGCCGTTTATTCATCAACATCTACTTACTAATCATCCACCTTAAGATATCTATCCAGAACATCTCGCTGGTATTAAGTTGCGAGCCCCACCCAAAGTGTAAACTCAAAGCAACGGACAACTGCATTAACGAACTTTGCGTAAGGTAAACAATCCTTGCAACTGGGGCCACAAGCATCGTTGTTTTCTCCCTGGTGGAAACAGCACATCCCCTAGTCTCATGTTTCTGTCACTCAAGCTAGACATCAGGGGGCATGAACCCGCAATCATGCATAACGCTCCCTCTTGGAGTTACAATCTACTACTCGGTCAAAGCAATACAAAGTAATAGAGAACATGCATGAATTACCTAAGAACATAATATAAAAGGATACCCCAAATATATAACTCATCACAATCTGAACATAATCTCATAATCCATCGGATCCGAGCAAACCGAGCATAGCAATAGCAGGAAAATTACATAGATGCCTTGATCATGTAGGGCAGCTGACAAGGGCTAATCATTGAAGCACAAGATTGGAGAGAAGACATCACATAACTACTGGTCATGGACTCATGGTCCAAGCAGGACTACTCACGGCACATCGAGGAAGCGTCTATGGTGGTGGAGAAGTTCCCGGAGATCAATCCTCCCTCCGGCAGGGTGTTGGGAAGAGGTCTTCTAACGCCCCTGATCTTGGAAGTGCTGCGGCGGTGGAACAATGGAGAAATTCACTATTCTGGATATGATGGAAGGGTTTCCTCTCGGAGAGGTAAATATAGGCCAAAGGAGGGCACCAGGGGAGGCGGGCCCCACCCAGGTGACCTGTTGGCGTGGCCAGGGGGTAGGCCACGTAGGGAGGCCGCCTGGGCATGCCCTGGCTCTCCTCTGGCCCATCTTCGTGCTTTGTGAAGATTCTGTCACGCTGATTTTTATATATTTTTCTCGAAATTTTTGGGACTTTGTAAATTTGGGTAAAAGTCGTGCAAAAAATACATCAGTAGACAGAAAGTGGCACTGGGTTCACTGAGTTAGTAGGTTAGTCCAAATATGTGTAAAAAGATATAAAAGTGTAGCAAGACATATAACAATGTCACCCAAAAGATCATGGAACAAGCAGAAATTATAGATACTTTTGGGACGTATCAGCATATCAACGGACTATGGAGATGCCCATCAATAGATATTAATGTGAGTGAGTAGGGATTGCCATGCAACAAATGCACTGGAGCTATAAGTGTATGGAAGCTCAAAAAGGAAACTTAATTGTTGTGCAAAACATATAATTCCACTAGTTATATGAAAGTGACAAAATAGGAGACTCTCAATGAATAACATGGTGCTACTTTGAAGCACAATTGTGGAAAAAGATAGTAGCATTGCCCCTTTTTTTGTAAAGTCCGGATACTCATCCCAACTTGTGAGGGAATCATAGCTTCCATCATCCTTTTCTCACACGGGAAAATGCTCTAATAATGCAAATCATCACACTTTTATTTACTTACAACTCAAAAGATTACAACCCGATATCTAGAACAAAGTATGACTCTACAAGAAATATGGAAGTGATGATCTGTGTCATAAAAACGGGATGGTGGTGTTGCAAGGAAATATATCTTGGAATGGCTATGAAAATGCCATAAAAGGTAGCTATGGTGGTTGTTTTGAGGATGGTGGGTTTAATGTACCGGCGAGAGTTGCGCAGTACTAGAGAGTCTAGCAAAGGTGGAACGGTGAGAGCTCGTATAATACATGAACTCAACATTAGTCATAAAGAACTCACATACTTATTGCAAAAGCCTATTAGTTATCGAATCAAAGTATTGGACGCATGCTCCTAGGGGAAGAGTTGGTAGGAGTTAACCATCGCGTGATCCTGACCTCCACACAAAGGTTGACAATCATTAAACAAATCATGCTCCGACTTCATCACATAACGGTTCACCATACATGCATGCTACAGGAATCACAAGCTTTAACACAAGTATTTCTTCCAATTCACAATTACTTACTAGCATGACTCTCATATTACCATCTTCATATCTCAAAACTATATGCAAGGAATCAAACTTCTCCTCATACACAATGCACTTAATATGAAAGTTTTTATTATATCCCTCTTGGATGCCCATTATATTAGGAGTAAATTCATAACCTAAACCAATTAACATGTTGTTTAAAGAACTCTCAAAATAATATAAGTGAGGTATGAGAGTTTAATAATTTCTATAAAACACAACAGCGTCGTGCTCTAAAAGATATAAGTGAAGCACTAAAGCAACATTTCCTAGCTCAAAATGTATAAGTGAAGCGCAAAGAGTATTCTAATAAATTCACGATTCAGCGTGTCTCTCTCAAAAGATTTGTGCAGCAAGGATGATTGTGGCAAACTAAAAATTAAAGACTCATATCATACAAGAGGCTCCAAGCAAAACACATAGCATGTGGTGAATAAAAATATAGCCTCGAGTAAATCTACCGATGGATTGAAGACGAAAGAGGGGATGGCTTCCGGGGCATCCCCAAGCTTAGGCTCTTTGGTATCCTTGAATATGTCTTGGGGTGCAATGGGCATCCCCAAGCTTAGTCTCTTGCTACTCTTTATTCCATAGTCCATAAAATCTTTACCCAAAACTTGCAAACTTCACAACACAAAACTCAACAGAAAACTCATGAGATCCGTTAGTATAAGAAAAATAAATCACCACTTTAGGTACTGTTGTGAACTCATTTTTTATTTATATTTAAGTGATATTTACTATATTCCATACCCCCCCCCCCGATACAACTCATAGATTCATCAAAATTAGCAAAAAACACAAAGAAAACAGAATCTGTCAAAAACAGAATAGTCTGTAGCAAACTGTTTACTTCGAATACTTCTGTAACTCCACAAATTCTGAAAAATAGGAAAATATGGGAAATTTTAAAACAATCTTGTGTAAAAAATTAAGATCAAAAGCACGTTTGAGTGAATTTAAAAAATTCCTGAACTGAGAGCGAAAGTTTCTGTTTTTCAGCAAAATCAACTTGCAAACACCGTAGACCATCCCTAAGGTTTTACTTGGCTCAAACACTAACTAAAACAATAAAACACAATTATTATAGATGTAATAATGTGTTCAGCACTCAAAAACAGAAGCAAAAAAACAAAAGCATAAAAATAAAATTGGGTTGCCTCCCAACAAGCGCTATTGTTTACCGCCCCTAGCTAGGTATAACGATTTGAATGACGCTCGCATAAAGGTAAAGAATTGAAACATAAATAGAGCATCATGAATCACATGGAAAGCATATTTAAGTCTAACCCACTTCCTATGCATAGGTATTTTGAGAGCAAACAAATTATGGGAACAAGAATCAATTAGCATAGGAAGGGAAAACAAGTATAACTTCAAAAAATTCCAACACACAGAGAAGAAACTTGATATTGTTGCAATATGTAAAAGCATGTGTTCCTCTCTCGTAGTAATTTTCAGTAGCATAATGAATAAATTAAACAATATAGCTATCACATAAATAATTATTTTAATAATCTTCCAAGGTAGTGGGATTAACATTAACTAAAGTCAAGACCTCTCCAAACCCACTTTTATCAAAAAAAAAAATCATAAGATTGAACACTCTCCAAATATGTGGGATTCTTTTTACCTAAAGTTGACACTCTTCCAAGCCCACTTTTTATATCATATTCATCAAGAGTATTAAATAAATTATCAAGATCATAAGAAGCATTATCACCCCAATCATGATCACTGTAATAAGTAGTGGTCATGGCAAACTCATCAAATATAGCATCCCCAAGCTTGTGGGTTTGAATATCATTAGCACAACTGATATTAATAGAATTTATAACAATGTCATTGCATTCTTGATTTTCATTCAAGGAAACATCGTGAATAACTTCATCACAATTTTCAGATTCACGAATCTCAAGCAAAACTTCATGGAGATAATCAAGTACACTCAACTCACTAGAAATTGGTTCATCATAATTTGGCATTTTGAAAAGATTAGCAAGTGGATGAGGTTCCATATCAATAGATTTTTAGCAGGCAAAGATGCAAGCAAATAGAAGGCACATGGCAACACAAGAAAAGATAGCAAACAAGCAAAGAGGCAAACAGAAAAGGGGCGAATAAAAAAGTCAAATCTTTTTGGTATTTTCTGAAAATTGTTTTAGAAGTGGGGAGAGGAAAACGAGAGGCAAATGGAAAATAAAGTAAATGCAAGAGATGAGTTTATGATGGGTTCTTGGTAGGCTTGATCTTGCTATGTATCGTCCCCGGCAATGGCGCCATAAATCCTTCTTGCTACCTCATGAGCTTGCGTTGGTTTTCTATTGAAGAGGAAAGGGTGATGTGGCGAAGTAGATAAGTATTTACCTCAGTTTTTTGAGAACCAAGGTATCAATCCAGTAGGAGGAACAAGCAAGGCCCCAACAGTAGTACCTACACAAACAATCAAACACTTGCACCCAATGCTATAAAGGGGTTGTCAATCCCTTCTACATCATGCCATCTTACTTAATGCGTTACTCTGTTCTTCACGAACTTAATACTCTAGATGCAGGCAGGAGTCGGTCGATGTGTGGAGTAATAGTAGTAGATGCAGAATTGTTTCGGTCTATTTGAGAAGGATGTGATGCCTATATGCATAATCATTGCCTTGGATATCTTCATAATTATTCGCTTATCTATCAATTGCTCGATAGTAATTTGTTCACCCACCGTATTATTTTCCTTTATGAGAGAAGCCTTTAGTGAAAACTATGCCCCCCGTGTCTATTTTCCATATAATACGTTCAGATCTATAAACCAAAAACACCAAAAATACTTTGCTGCAATTTATTTACTTTTGTTTCCACAATCTTTTATATCTATCTCTATCACATCTCATCCTTGCAAATAACTACGAAGGATAAACTAAGGCAATATGATGAAAACGCCATCTTTTTATCCGTGATGGCAACAATACAATACGTGCCTCGCTACCCCTACTATGTCACTGGGTGCGGACACCGTAAGATTGAACCCAATACTAAGAACTTCTCCCATTGCAAGAATTACCAACCTAGTTGTCCAAACCAAACCAATAACTCGAAGAGACTTGCTAAGATATGAAATCATGCATATACAAATTCTGAAGAGACTCAAATAATATTCATAGATAATCTAAACATAAACTCACAATTTATCAGATCTCGGCAAACACACCGCAAAAGAGTATTACATCGAATAGATCTCCATGAAGATCATGAAGAACATGGTATTGAAGATCAGTGAGAGAGAAGAAGCCATCTAGTTACTAGCTATGGACCCTTAGGTGTGTGGTGAACTACTCACACATCACCGGAGGAGCAATGGAGTTGATGTAGATGCCCTATGTGATCAATTCCCTCTCCGACAGATTATCAAAAAAGGCTCCCAGATTGGATCTCGCGGGAACAGAGGCTCCCGGCGGCGTAGAAGTATTTCCGTGGCTCCCTTTCGCGGTACGGGAATATTTGGGAATTTATATGCCGAAGAATAGGGTTAGGAGACCTGCAGGGGACCCATAAGCCAGGGGGCGCGGCGACCCCCCTAGGGCGCGCCCTACAGGCTTGTGGCCTCCCGGCAGATGCCCTGCCCCCTACTCCAAGTCTTCTGCATTTCTTCTCGTCCAAGAAAAATCATTCCGGGGATTTTATTCCATTTGGACTCCGTTTAATATTCCTTATCTCCAATACTGGAAAACGTGGAAAAATAGAAATTGACACTAGGCTCTAGATTAATAGGTTAGTCCCAAAAATAATATAAAACAACATATCAATGCATGTAAAACCTCCAAAACGGATAATATAATATCATGGAACAATCAAAAATTATAGATACGTTGGAGACGTATCAGGGCAGATGTGGTCTGATTTGGGCTCCGGGGAGGGGAAATCGACGTCGTCGTCATCACCAACCATCCTTCATCACCATTTTCATGATGCTCTCTACCGTTCGTGAGTAATTCCATCGTAGGCTTGCTGGACGGTGATGGGTTGGATGAGATCTATCATGTAATCGAGTTAGTTTTGTTAGGATTTGATCCCTAGTATCCACTATGTTCTGAGATTGATATTGCTATGACTTTGCTATGCTTAATGCTTGTCACTAGGGCTCGAGTGCCATGATTTCAGATCTGAACCTATTATGTTTTCGTGAATATATATGTGTTCTTGATCCTGTCTTGCAAGTTGTAGACACTTATTACGAGTTATGATCCGCATCCCCCACGATGACAATAATTGGCATTCTTTCCGGTGATCACCCTAGTTTGAGGAGTTCATGTATTCACTAAGTGCTAATGCTTTGGTCCAGTTCTCTAATAAAAGGAGGCCTTAATATCCCTTAGTTTCCATTAGGAACCCGCTGCCATGGGAGGGTAGGACAAAAGATGTCATGCAAGTTCTTTTCCATAAGCACGTATGACTATATATGGAATACATGCCTGCATTACATTGATGAATTGGAGCTAGTTCTGTATCACCCTATGTTATGACTGTTGCATGATGAATGCCATCTAACATAATTATCCATCACTAATCCATTGCCTACGAGCTCTCCACATATTGGTTTTTGCTAAGTTACTTTTCCGCTGCTATTGTTACAATCACTACAAAACTGCTACTATGATGTTTGCCACCATTACCATTATTTCCATACTACTTTGCTACTAAATACTTTGCTGCAGATATTAAGTCTTTAAGGTGTGGTTGAATTGAAACTCAGCTGCTAATACTCGAGAATATTCTTTGGCTCCCCTTGAGTCGAATCAATAAATTTGGGTTGAATACTCTACCCTCGAAAACTGTTGCGATCCCCTATACTTGTGGGTTATCAGTGACTGAGGTGAATCTTCATTTTTTTTCTATATGTCATGTACATATACGGTGCCACACATCTGGCAAGACTTCGCGAGTTGCCCTGATCATCGCTGCATCAACGTCCATGATTACACTCTTCGGCAGCTTTTGACACATGGACCTCAAAAAAGTTTGCAGCAGCCAGACATATGTTTCTTCGGTCTTGTCCAAATCTATGGCACAAGCAAAAACAGTAGTCTTCCGGTGATTGTTAAGACCAACAAAAGGTGTGAATGGCATACCATAGCGATTCATCTTGTACGTGCTGTCAAATACAACCACGTCGCCGAAGTCCTCATAGTCCCGACGAGACTGGGAGTCACACCAGAACATTCTATTCATATGTCCGTCTTTATCTAGCATGTACTCGAAAAAGAAGCTAGGATCCCTCTCTTTCCTAGTGGCCATGATGCCTATGGCTATGGCACCATCTCCTTTTGAAAGCATCTTCCTCTTCTCCCTGGAGAAAAGGTTGTATATCATGCCTCGTAAAACCAACACCGTCGTACCATGCATGTTTACTGATTAAGGAACCCATAATAGTGTGAATTCTTATCCCTGCGACACCCATGGACATTATATGAAACTTCTAGTACTCTTTGATTTTTCTATGGGACCAAAGAAAAGGTACTTCGTCCGGTCTTGCTAACATATGGCTATGATTGTCCTCGAAACTTCCAACATACCAAACCCATCGCTTTTCGTCAAGCTTCACGGTCAACTGTGCTTCGCAGTTGCAGCGTGACTCGGGTCTGAGCCTACGGCTGCGTCCTTCCTCGGTTAGCAATCTGCTATCACGTTTCCCTTCTCTGGAACAAACATACCGCCGCAAACGCATATGATGTGACTCTGTTTTGCTATACCTGACCTTATCCTTTCTAATGCTTTATCTTTAGCATAGTTGTTGTAGAAGACGAACGCAACTTCTGCACACACAAAAGTCATTTCTCTTATCTTCATGAACATATCCCTCTCATCATCTGCATGCGTATTATCTTGGACATTATCTTTCCCCTCGTCTTCTGTTACCTGAACAAGCAAAACATAGCCATGATTTTTTACATGGTTTAACATTACTTCCATACAACATTGAGCTCATACATACTTCACTCATGTTGACCGACGACTGCGACTCTCCAGAATCAGCTGCATCTACTGATTCGTCTTCAAGGTCTGTCTCCGCGTTGGATTCACCATAATAGTCGTACGCGTTATGAGATCGTGAAATTAGCTGAAATAATGAACAGAAACACATAATTAATTATCATATAATATTTCGCAAAATATTCGATTTGTATGCCCCAACAAAAAAATCCACTTCCCCACCTCACTAATGGAATCTTCATTCGAGACCTCGGAGTTGTTTTCCTCAATATCATCATCCACGTGCATCTATAAATTTCCAGTACATAAATATAATGTTGTTGGATGCCACAAAATTTTTACAACATGATAATGCCACTCACATTAACATCTTCCCCTACGTACCCATTCTCTGCCCAATCTCCACGATCTGAATTTTCATCATGTGACCAATCATGTATCCAGTCTTTCAGCAGTTCTCCAAACTCCATAACTACCATGATATCAGTTAACTCACCGTCTGCCATTTTTCCTACAACAAATAATAAGGATCATCGTAAGGTACGTGAACCCTAGTTAGGAAGATGCCCTCGGCACCCGTCCTAATCACTTTGGATCGCGAGGAGGAGCACTATCGAAAGTAGATAAGTGATAGCCTGCGCCACCGTATACCTAGGTTGGCTGCCGCGGCAAATAACGATAGCCGTCGTGCACACAACAGACGGCAACCAACCCTACGTTAACCCTAGACACAAGGAACCCACTTTAGCCGGCGTGATCACTTTGTAAGACGAGGAGCAGCTCTACAGGAACAAGATTCGCGATCGCGTGCGCCTCCCGGTAGCTAGGTTACCCGCTAGCACGAAAACGACAGCAAATCGTCCCATGCTGCCGCCGCGAGCGAGAGAAATGTGTGTGTGTGGGGGGGGGGAGGAGGAGGGGTTCGTGACCGAGATGTGGTACCTGGGAGCGGTGGAGGTTGACGACGGTGCCGCGCGTTGTCGGTCGAGATGGCCGCCGCCGGCATTCAAAGGACCTCAACTAGGGTAATGCGTGAATGATAGAGCTGCGTGATTGAGGGAGCTCAGTTAATGATGAGTGGCACGTCGTACGTGGTCGTGGGGTCGTGGGATTTTTTTGGGAGATGATACTGTATCTATACGGTATAGGTTATACAAGTTATACGGGGCTTGGAACTGGGTTCTACCGGCTTGGATATGTGCTACGACGGGTTGGACAAAATAAAACTAGCGGGGTCAAGAATACCCCTCCGAAACCGAACTAGGGGGAGCAGGGAAGCAGTGCTGGTCAAACTTTGTATGGCTGATTGTACCCATACAACGCCATGTGTTTATTCACACACACAAGAACCCAAACACCTAGTACTCGGACTCCGCTGCTACGTCCACAAGTTGGAAACAGAAACTAACATAACCAGCAAGTTCCCGTTATTTTCCAACATGCATTGTTTCACCTCATGTCCTCACCTGAGGTAGACGAAGTTATCGACGCTCACACGCACAGTAGTTTTCTTGTGCATTCTTTAGCTCGTCTATACACGCGAAATGCGAGCACCTAATAAGCGAAAGAAACCCCAGCTTGCTTGCTCGTCTCAACCGGAAGACAGTCTTCAAACAGAAGAGTTTCTCCGTCGGATCGGATGGCTAATATATCCCATGCCCCTATTATTTCTGATGAAGTTGGGGCGGATGCATGCTTCCTTGAGCGCACAGCCTAGCTTGCAACAGGCACATTTCCCGCGGGGGTGATGCTGCGCTCGGAGGCAGCCGCCCCGTGGCGGTGCTCGTTTCTCGCAGCACGTTCCCTCAGGATCTTGGTTTTGATCCGCTCGCGCACCTCGTCGGTGTCGATCTGCACAGCCCTGCACTCCTCGCTGCAGAATGGCGTGTCCCCTCTGTGGTTCGTAGTAAGAAAAATGGATCGGTGTATCAGAAATTTCAGAATAGCACTAGCATCCATTGTCTACATATGGGAGATCTGAGAGCAGCATTTAAATATGGGTGATCTGAGAGAAGCAGCTAAGTGAAGGAGCAAACACACCCGTAAAACTAAACTACCTGTACATGAAGATGTCGAAGTTTCTAGGGAGCGGCTTCCCGCAGAGGTAGCAGGCGTCCATGGCGTGGCGGCTGGTCGCGCCACCGCCGTGGAGGGGCACAATGGCGAAGAGAGAAGAACTTGAGGCAGACGACGACGGCGGCATCTCCGCTACAACCTGGGGTTTTGTAGGTTGGTATAAATTAACAGGTCTTTGATTGATTGTGTTGCTGAGGTCTGAAGGTACGTAGTACGCTACTGCTAGGTCTAGACTGAAGTGAAGGAGCCTTTTCTTCTTCTTCTTCTTATAAGGTGGGGAGGGAGAGGAAAATATGCGGTTCCTGAATGCTGAGCTACAGGTGCAGGACGCGGGAGAAGAGAAAGCACGGCTGGATTTCCAGGAACCATCTCGGCTTCTCTTCTTGTACACGACGCAGGGCGAAAATGGCCGTACCGGCGCGGCTAGGGCCAAGGCCAGGCCAGCCAACAAGAAACCCTGCCTGCAGCGCGCCGGTTTTTGTTTGCTTACTCTGCGTATCGGTCTCAGCTCTCAACCCGCACCTCGTTACTGCCGGTGCAATGCTGCCGGATCCACCAAAATATTACCAAGGAAACGGAGGCCGTGTTCTTGTACGGTTGCCGTGTGGCCACGTGTTGAGCACGCGAGATTAGGACACTTCAAATTAGAGCGTAAATACAAAATGGCAGTACAGCACTGAATATACTTATACTTCGAACCTTGCTTTTTTGGTTCTGATAATAAAAATACATTTGGCTTCTAACACAGCGCGGCCAGCCCATTGCCTATTAGAAAAATGTCGCGAAATTGTTTCTCTGGTAGTAGTTTATCAGCGGGCGAACGGTGAAAGATTTGTCACTGACATTACAATTCCGCATAGGCCAAGCACGGCGAGGTGGAACGCGCCGCTTACTCCGGGAAAAGAATATGGTTATCTGCCCTGCCCCCTAGCTAGCCTTCTAGAGCCTGCACCGATGCCTGCCCGCTCTCTTGGCCCGGGAGGTCGACGGAGAAAGAGACGAGAAAGGGAGAGGAAACCGTGCACACGGAGCAGGGACGGGGTGGTGGTGGTGGCACCGATGGCGACGCACGCGTTGTACTTGTTGCCCGCGTAAACACGCACTTCTTCGGTACATTCCCCTGACACAACGACGACCGAGATGAGTCCATACCGCAGGATGGTCTTTCAAAAATACCCGCGACGTATAGCCGTCGGGGTGACATGTCATCGGCACGCGAACCGCCATGACGTGGCACGTCCACGTTGTCTCGCGACGGTTCCCGAAGCATGCCGCGTCGTCGGTTCCCGAGGCCGCCGCCTTCAATCGCGCAGCCGCGTCGTCAGTGCGTCCGGTCGTTCCGGGGGACAGTTAATACCCCATCCGCGTCAGTGTGTCCCGTCATTTCGCCGTCTCCCGAGGGCACCATTAATGGCAGCAGCGTCGTCATTGCCTGGGCACGTCGTTCCCTGGCGGCGCCGCCTGCTGACCGTCGGTCTCCGCCGTCTTCTGAGGCGACGCGGCCTATTGACCGCGGGTCTGACGCGTTACCGAGGCCGTCGCGCTCCCGAGGCACCGCGTTTACTCCCCCGGAGTAACGTCGGCCACCTACCCCGTCGCCTCCCCTCCCCGCCGCTGCGCTATAAAACCCGGCGCCCCAGCACGTCGGCCCCCATCTCTTCCCGACGTTCTCTCCCCTTGCTGCCCGACGATCTCCTCCCTCCCTCCTCCGGCGACACTCTCTGCCCGACGTTCTCCTCCCTTCCCCTACCCCGTCGCCGATGGACCACGCCGGCGGGAGCAGCTCCGGCGGCGGCGGTGCCCCGGAGAGCAACTGTCCGGATAGCCTCGACCAGCCGGCTACGGAGGAGCACCACCGGCTCGGGCTCCTCATCCCGCCTGGCTGCCGCCTTGCGAAGCCCTGGCGGATCAACAAGGACGGCTACCTGACGAAGGGCGACCCGCCGACGGAGGAGGAGCTTCGGACCCACCGCGGCGGCCGGTACAACGCCCGCGGCCGTCACGACTTCTGGGACGGTAAGAGTTACTACGCCGTCGTCGCGCAGCTCCGCCCGAGCAGGCGGGCGGCCGTCCCCCATACCCCGTCGGCGGCCCCGCCGACGTTCCCGCCGGTTCCCGAGGAGGTCGACCTGCCGCCGGAGCAGGTTGTCCTTCGCGAGGACGGCGACCCCAACGACACGCCAGGGCTCCTCGTCGCCCTGCGCGCATCTCAGGCGGCAGCGGCGGTCGCCGCGGCAACGGAGGCGGCGAGGGACGAGGCCGAGATCGCGGAGGCCATACGAGCGGCGCATGCTATGGGAGCGGCAGACCCGCAGCCCGTCGCCGGCGACGACGACGACGACGGCTCGGACGGGGGTGGTGCGGGGGTTGGGCAGGACGTCGTCGAGTCCGATTAGTTTTTTTAGTCGTTTTAATTAAAATCGAGTTATATCCGAATGTAATCGTGAACTATGTTTTATTAAGTTATGTATCGAATTTTATTATATTACCTAAGTTATTTATCGAAGTTATTATGTATTATTTTTTGTAATATTTTAAATTTGTTTGACTATTTTAAAAAAAATAGAACTTCCATAAATTATTAGAAATAAATGAAAAATTTAGAAAACGATAAAAAGAAAAAATAAACAGATTATTAAAATAAGATGAGGTAGCCTATCCTTTAATTTACTATTCTTGAGTATACGGATCCCGCACTATTAAGAGGGAATCACGGGTTTTGCGATGAAATTGCTCAAACTACATCTCCATTTCTCCTTTGTGATCTTTCCAAAACAGAACCAAAGCCTCGGACATCCGGCCCCCTCCGGACGTCCGAGGGTCGGAGCCTTATACCAGAATCAAAAGCTCGGACATCCGGCCTCCTCCGGACGACCGATGGTCGGACGTCCGATCCCTTTCGGATATCCGGAGCTTTGCACCAGAGTCAAAAACCTCGGACTTCCGGCTTCCTCCGGTCGTCCGAGGGCCGGACGTCCGACCTCTTTCGGAAATCCGGTGCCCTTAAACAGAGTCATACTCTCGGACATCCGACCCTATCTTCGGACGTCCGGTCCCTGTTCGACTATACAGTGGCCAACTGATAAGGTCGTCGGACGTCCGACACCTGTTGGACGTCCGACCTCTGTGGCCGTCCGGACGTCCGGAATCCGTCGGACGTCCGACCACTGTCCGACTTAAGTGACACCAACGGTTATTTTAGTCTCCCCACTATATATACTCTTTGTCTTTGCAATTATTAGGCTCACTCTCATATTCCGCACTATTGCCTAAAATTGCTAAGTAACTATTAAAATTTGAAACTGTACCTATTCACCCCCCCCCCCTCTAGGTCCATCTCGATCCTTTTCAGCTACCCCCATGTGTCGACGTCTAGGGGGCGTAGACGGCCGGGGGCCATTTCTGTGATTTTTGTACAAAATAAAATAAAATAATAGGTAACTAGTGTAAAAATTCTATAGAATTTTGCATATGATGATGTTTTCATCATGTGAGTCTGTAAAAACATGGGGTGTTGTCTTGACTGTTGAAAAATGAAGGTGCTCCGAGACGAAGCCTACAAGGCTAGTCTGAGAGACCCGTTTTAGAGAAGTTGATTTTTCGACCAACTCCGAACGATCTCATATTTTGGTAGGCCATTGGTGTTGATATTCTAGGTGTGCATGCCAAGATTGAACGAGTTTTGACAAAGTTGGCAAGATTTGTCACGTTCGGGACTTTTTTGGGCATTTTAGACGGAAAAAAATGCAGAAAATGGATAATTATTGCAAACATATTGAAATTTGGTATGCTTGGTTTGCACGATGTAGGTAGTCGCTACAAAAAATTACACATAATTCTGAGCCTCTAAAGATCCAGTTGCTTCACAAAGTGAAGGGCGCGGGAGAAAGGTTCATGTGTATACACTACGGATTGATCGGAGTGAATACACGGTAATGCTCACATTGATCATTAGGGTAGCATGATGGTGTAGGATGTTTGTAAGGCTTTTCCTAACATGTTGGAGGTGTAATGAAGCGGTTTCTACCCCCATGTGTCGACGACTAGGGGGGTAGACGGCCGGGGGGCATTTCTGTGATTTTTGTACAAAATGAAATAAAATAATAGGTAACTAGTGTAAAAATTGTATATAATTGTGCATGTGATGTTGTTTTGGTGTTGATATTTGAGGTGTGCATGCCAAGTTTGAACGAATTTCGATAAAGTTGGCAAGATTTGTCACGGTCGGGACTTTTTCGGGCATTTTATGAAGAAAAAAAAAGTTTTTTTGCCAATCGTCGGCTGTAACGACGTGGTCGCGTCAGTTTTCGTCGGGTCTACCGACGTGCCCTCATCTTTCGAGATTTCCTTGCCTCGTCGGGTCTAACGACATGGTCGCGTCGGTTTCCGTGATTGTTGGGACTTCCTTATTACGTCGCGCCGCCTCGACCCCGCACCTAGCCATACCCTCCCGCGACGTCGCAGATCCATCCGAGCTGAGGTAACGCCGCCGCCGCTGTCACAGGTAAACCTAACGCCGACGTCCGGCCGTTTAAACCTAACGTCCACTACCGTCCCAACGCGTGTCAGTACTGACGTCGGGGGTTCTTGTCACGCAGTCGGGGGTGTCGCCGCCGTGCTGCTTCACGGGGGTCTCACCGAGCGTCATCAGCACTGACGTCGGGGTCTCGTCACCGCTGCTTCACGGTGTCTCGCCGAGCGTACGTCGGGGTCTCGTCACCGCGCTGCGTCACATCCGCCTCGAGTCGCGAGGCGGGACCGGCGCGCCCCCGTCCGTCGGGGTTCCTGCCGCAGTGACGTACGACGTCATCGCGCCGTGATAAACTCACCGACGGCAGAAGGTAATAATTTTTTATGTTTGTTAATTTTTAATTTTCTGTAATTTCTGGAAAAATATTATAAATTATTAATATGTATTATAATTTTGTTTGTATAGTATGAAGGAGCACAATGCAATATATTGTTCGATTGAAAAATGGTGCACATTAGTGGAAAAATTAAATCCGAAGCAACGTTTGCGGCTACGTGATACTAGCTTACAAAATATGTTGCGTATTTCTAGTGTGCTTATGAGAAAGAATCTACTTCAAACATTGATTAAATCGTTTGATGTGACTAAAAGAAAGTTTGTTTTGCAACCTAAAAAGGTTGAGATGACAGTATGGTCCGCTGATGTATTCCACATTTACGGATTAAAAAATAAAGGTAAAGATGTGATAAAACATTTAGCAACACTAGAAGAGGGCTCAAAAGATTATATACCAAGTAGATTCTTGAATGAAAAAACTGGTACAATAGTCATAGGCGAGTTGATCGATCACATTGTTAAGTCTCGATCATTTGATGTAGATTTTGTGAGGAGGGCCGTACTTGTTCTTATTGGCACAGTCATAGCACCACACTCCACGAAGACTGTTCCTCATCACTTGTATTCATTGGTGGAGGATGTAGACACTATCAAGTTATATAACTGGAATGCGTTTATGTTACACGTGTGCATTGATGGAATAGCAAAGACAGTTAAAGATCAGCACAAATTCAAATGGTCGGTCGGCAACTTATCGCTAATTCAGGTATTTTACTAATGCATTTTAAATTTGTTTATAAACTTGTAATAGTGCTAATATTTTATGTACCATGCAGTACTCATACTGGGAAAAAGTGCAGCCAACAAGTGTAGACGAACCTTTGTCATATGGGTATCCACTAATGCTTAATTGGTCTGAAATTAAGGCCAAGAAGCGTGACGAGTACGACTCAGAAAACGGTTGTGGCCATGGGAAGGTAATAAGTTATGCCTTATTGTCAAGTTATTTCTTCTGTCACTGTTTATGTCATTTAATTAAGTGTCTTTCGACATTATACAGTTCGATGATGTAATTGGGGAAGATCACATAGAAGTGAAGGTAGCCAAAGAAGGAACACTTCCGGAGGTGGAGGCACAGGCAGAGACATCAAAAGGGAATGGAGGTGAAAGTGGAGTCATCAGTATCATGAAACAAATTCAGAAGGATGTTCTTACCCTTCCCACAAAATGTGCCGAGGTAAATATTGCATCATCACTTATTAATTGTAAGATGCCATGTACTGACGGTGTTCAATTTATTCTTGCAGATCGTCATTGAGAGGCTTAAGAAGGAAGGTTTGATATACAAACCTTCCTTCAAGGACATCAATCCCAAAGAAAACGGTGTGGATGAAAGTGAGTTTTGGGTGAAGAGGAAGTACGCTCCCAAATATTTTCCAGAAGTTGACTCATCTCCTTTGGGTGAACGTCAGGAAGAGAAAAATAATGCATCTTTCACGAACATGCCTATTGATGAGGAGGTAAATGATGACACCGGCGCACGCATCAATGGATCGGGGATAGGTACCCCAAATGATCCTTTCATTGTTAATGGTAACAATTCACCTGTGAGATCGTCATCTTCGTTACCAACAAATGAATTCCCTAAGGGTACACGAACACCAGAGAATGGTGGCATTTTAATACTGGATGATATGCAAAATGATGTTTCTCCAATGGGGTCCGAGGCTATCATTGACAAATTGAATGAGGATGTACAGGATCCCAAGCGGGTGCGCAAAGCTTCGAGATGGCTAGAGTTTCCTTACGAACAAATGGATGGGCCGAAACGTGTAAAGAAATGTAAGTATTACTTAAATTACAATTGTTAGTTTTTTCATAGTTATATGTGACTGTAATTAAATTGGTATACAACTTTGTTTGGAAATTATGCCGTTATGGTTAGTACGGACTACCTGGATGCAGAGCACGTAGAGGCTGCAAATGCTTATATTAACACTCTCATAAAAATGGTAAACATAGGAAAGATGTAGTGGTTAAGATACCCGCACCAGATGTAGACATTTGTACCGCAGATATGCTTGGAGACATCATAAAAAAGAAGTGGTTTTGTGGCACTGTAAGTGCTACTACTTATAATTATTTTTCGGTTCGCGTATGACCATGAACTTATTAGTTAATATTGCATTGTTTTTACAGGTTATAAATGCTTATTGTAAACAAATTAAGAAGCGTTCTAAAGTACCAGATCGTCATATATTATCGATATGGGTGTCGAAATGGCTTCTAGACCGAGCAGCTGGTCGCGTGTTAGGCAGGAAGACCAAGATGGAGCTTTTGGTAAAGAGAACAACAACTATCACTAGAGTCATGGACGAGTATTTCAGCACAGACAAGGTATTGTTTTCTTAATAAAGTTAACATTTTATTTACAAAGTTAATATGATTTTTTTTCGTATGCTTATTTTCCTATGAACGTGAATGGTAATCATTGGATAACTGTTCTCATGCACAACACTAAGAAAGAGTTTCAAGTTCTTGATTCACTTGGTCCAATTGACAGAAATATTCGTAAAATCATTCACACTCTGGTATGTTTTCTTTTCTTTGTTACATACTTTGTATCGTGTTGCAACATGTATCATGATAACGTTAAATTAATTTTTATCAGAAAGCGCAAATTGCTATAGATATTGCGGCTGCCAATAAACAAGTTGAAAGTAAATTTCCTGATGTCTCTGCATAGCCCATTGTGGAGTATGAAATGTCAAAACAAACTGATGGGTAAGTCATAAATGCTATCGAATATTGTAACAAGCTTAATTCAATCATTACCTAACATAACGCTTTTTTTAGAGTTTCTTGCGGGTTGTTCGTTCTGAGATGTATCGAATATTGGGATAGAGAAAAGTGAACATCTACATTTGACCAGGACGAAATTAATGAATCAAGGAGTAAAATTCTTGTTGAACTTATATTTTCAGAGGACAACATTGTTGAGAAAGTGAAGCACAAAGTATTGAGACTTATTTCGCGAGATTAAGTTGTAGAACACGGAGGGTTTTTGTCGCGTAGAAGGTTTCCCTGAAGTGTTCGACACTTATATGAATTGTAATGATACAATATACTTTGAAAGATAATTTGTTTGGTATTCCATGAAATATGTTTGTATTGATTTTATGGTCATGATTGTACGTATCATATGTGTTTTTTATGGTAGCAACTATCTGCGCCAGCCCCGTCGTTGTGTTGTTCTGGTCGTCGCTATGCCGTCCCAGCACGTGTAGCGACGATCTGCGCCAGCCACGTCGTTGTGTTGTTCTGGTCGTCGCTGTGCCGTCCCAGCCCCTCTAGCGACGACCTGCGCCAGCCCCATCGCTGTGTTGTTCTGGTCATCGCTGTGCCGTCCCAGCCCTGTAGCGACGATCTGCGCCAGCCCCGTCGTTGTGTTGTTCTGGTCGTCGCTGGGCTGCCAGCCCCCGTCGCTGTCGCTGTGCACAGTCGCTGCGTCGTTGTCCCAGTCCCTGGTGGTTAGTTTGCATAAAGGCACTGGGCTACCGCCGCTGCGCCAGCGAGCATGTTTATATTAACATCACGTCGTGTCGTACATAACGGCGGTCCAGCGGCCTCGCGTCGCACATGACGGCGGTCCAGCGGCCTCGCGTCGTACATGACGTCGGTCCAGCGGCCTCGCGCCGATAGTAACGTCGGTCTAGCGGCTGTAGCGACGGACCAGCGGCTACAGCGACGCTCAGCGACGGTACAACACAATATCAACACTATTAATATAAATCAGAACATCATAATTAAGAAAACACCTCAAAAATGTCTCATAGATAAATATATAATATATTTTCAGTACAACGACGACGCACAGCGACGGTACAATTCTCACATCACACAAAATATAATATTTCAAGTACAACTTAATTTTATTAAAATAACAAATGTCTCATATTGTCTTATTTTAACAAATGAAGCATCATGTTTACCGTTCGTACCTACATAATAAACATAAAATATTTGTTAGAAAATAAAGTCAATAAAATACATCATTTGAAAAACTTAATTTGTGTAAAAGGAAGGTTTACTGCATGTTGCCTTGTTATGACCCGGATTGTGACATAGGCTCCACAAAGGACCACAATCGTTAAAAGATTTTGGTCTACCATTTTTCGTAACTTCTGGACCACCTTTCTTGGTTTTTTTAGGTGTACCCTTGGACCTTATATTCGCAGGATCACCAATAGTACCTCCACTTTCTTCAGGTGCATTTGCAATCATCCTCTTATACCTTCTCTCGCCTATTATTTCTTCAAGTGGGATCTTTCTCTGTAATATTATATTTTCCAGACACTTCATCAAATCATCCAACAAGAAGGTATCATTTGATGCAACATGAAAAGCTTGTGCGCCTCTTATGCTAAGCCTACTATACCGAGAACGCTGTTCTTCCCCTGACCAACCCTAGCCAAACAGATCACTCTTGCGCTACGCAGGCAATCCATGTCTCGCATGTTTCGTCAACCGACATAGCACACAACAATTTGGTATTTCAGACAATTTAAGAACATTCACCAGCACACACAAAAATATGTTTGCAAGGCAGCCCTTTTTGAACCATCCTTCCACAACTACATGATATTGTTTCATCTGAGTTACTTGGTTCATATATAACATCATACCTGAACTTGTGATTATTCTGCCATGTGACAATATAAGTAGACCGCTGAACTCCCACAAGCGTCTCAAATATCTCCAATTCTGCCAGCTTCAAAAGATCTTTTGCAGAATATAAAAATTAGCTGGAGTGAAAACAAGGGTAGCATGATCCTCAATAGCCTTATATGCAGTAATTGATGGTGGAAGTGATTGATTAGCAGTGCAATCATCTTCCGTCTCGTTCTCACGTAGGCGATCTAAACAGTTCTCATAATGTACTACCACATCAACAATAGTCATACCATAGTCCAAATGGAGATGAAGGGAGGAGTTCAGACTTTCGCTTCTCTGATTGCTACGCATACCAAGAAAAAATCCATCTGAAAGATATGACGCCGCCCATAGTGTCTTCTTTCTGTACATCTTGTTAAGCCACTGTTCAGTTTTAGGTGTCTGCCACCTAACAATGAAAGCATTCCATCTCTTCTCGAAGTTGGTTGACGAGGTCGCATAATAAATCAGTGATTTGAACTCGATAAATGATTTGTGATAAAGGTGCTTCTGCATATTTTCCTCCACATGCCATGAACAAGGACGATGGAAAATATCCGGAAGAATAGTACGAATAGCTCGAATCATTGAAGCGTCTCCATCTGTGATTACTTATTTTGGTTTTATCTAACAATTTGCTTTCAGAAAGGTCTCGAGCAGCCACACATAGGTTCCTTCGGTCTCGTCAGACACAATGGCGCAAGCAAACACGGTGGTGCAACGATGACTATTAACACCAACGAATGGGATGAACGGCATTACCGTATCTGTTCATCTTATACGTGATATCAAACACAACCACGTCTCCATAATCCTGATTGTCTCGCCTAGACTGTGCGTCACACCATAGCATGCTCTTCAATCTCCCCTCTTTATCCAGCATATACTCAAAAAAGAAGTCCGGATCTTTCTCCTTTCTACTCCTCATTATACCAATCACCGTGTCAGCATCACCTTTAGCAAGGAGCTTCCTTTTCTCTATGCAACATAGGTTGTACACATCACGCCTCACAAGTCCGCATTTATCATACGAACCGTATCTGCTGATAAAGTTATCAACTATGATGTGCTTTCGGATCCCCTTCCCTGAAAGCGCTAAAATCTCCGCCTTCTGAAAATCATCTATCCGTCTATGTGACCACAAAAATGGCACCTCATCTGGTCGAGCGAGGTCATGGTTGTGCTCATCAAAAAATGTCGCGACGAACCAAACTCCACGGGCTTTATCCAATTTCATCACCAAGTGTGCACCGCAATCGCAACGAGTCTCCCTCCTTAACCTGCGGGTGCGGCCATCCATGGTTATGAATTTCCCCCGCCGTCTTCCTGCTCTGAAGCAAACAAACCGCCTGAACCTTATAATTCCTGCAGGACCTTTTCCTCGTTTCACCTTCTCTTTCCTGATGCCGAACCCACGCTCTTTCGCGTGATTGTTGTAGAACATGTACGCATCCCCTTGGGATTTAAATTTCATTTCTATAACATTACAATGCGTATCCAGCATCTTTTCCAACTTCTCAGTCTCCGCAATGTCAATCTCTACTTCACCGTCATCATCGATACAATCATTTATGTCCTCCTGAAGAAATACATAAAAAACCATGAGAGTTATGATCTATCATAATCTAGTTCACACTACTGGCTACCGTACAAAAATGATTGAACATACCTGATTTACATTATCGTAGAAAGAGTCATCCTTATTATTTTTCGCATTCTAAACATCCACATCTTCTTGTACAATAAATACACACATGAAATAAACATTGTATTGTATTTCACAAACTTAAAAATCTAAATATATACCACTTACGTTTTCACTGTATGTATCATCTTCATTATTTTGAAAATCCTCCGAAGGTAAATTATCATATGAAGACCATGATTCATTGGCGCTATTATAATCATCATCATTAATAGAACTGTTGTCAGCTGCATTACTGGTATCTATATCATACTCATCCTTCGAATAACCAGTGTACTCCTTCGTTCAAACACGTCAAGCACTATACAACAGTAAAGATATAAAAAAAGTTAGAATTAAATTTTTGTATAAGACTCGGTTTTATTTCAACAGCTTAGGTCGCAAACCTACGATGACTCCGGCGGCAGGGGGTGATCCTTGACGGGGCGGCGGCTTGGTGATCGGGAACGAGGTGGCGGAGTGGCGGTCGGGAACGGGGTGACGTCGTCGGCGGCGATTGCCAGGTGGTCGGCGGTGGTGAACGTGGATGGGTCGGCGGCACAGTGGTTGCCGGGAACGGGGCGGCGTCGTAGGCGGCGATGTGTAGATGGGCGGCGATGTGTAGAGAAGGTGCGGCCAGGGCCGATCGTCACGGGCGTCGGTGGCGGCGAGGTCAACCGCAGGCGACGTGAATTAGGTCAAGCGACGGGCTGTGGGGTGCGACGTGACGAGGCGACGGTTTTCCACGTGACCCAGCATGACGACCAGGCGAGGCGACGGTTTCCCACGTCAGCGGTGCCGACGTGGCGAGGCGGGGGCGGGGAGGGCCGAGGTGACGACGTACGTATATATTGTACGCGAATACTTTTAAAGGAAATGACCTTTCTATCCTATTACGTTTTATGAGGGTGTACCGCGCGTCTCGCCGTCGTGCGTGCATGGGAGACGTCGCCGGGGGAGCAGACGGACAGTTTCCCGCGGTGTATCTCTCACAAGTTGCTGCTGCAATGCTTGACCGTGACCTGGCTGGGAGGTCCGTCTTCCTTGACCGGTGTTGACCGCCTCTGAGGATGCAGGAGACTGAGTGACTGACGATGACATGTTGTTTATGTTCGAGGCCATGACTGACCCCGTGGTCAGGCTGACTGTTCCTTGCGTGTCCTGGAAGGAGTAAACGATTGCGGAAGGAATCATTTGCTTGGTTCAGACGCCAGATCAGTAATTTCGAGTACGTGCCCTCGGATCCCTACGGCTTTCTGGGTATGATGTGATCATCTAGTAATGCTATAGGGACGGACAGTTACCGAGTTTTACGGGATGAGTTTCAGCTGGCAAATTCCCTTTTTTGACCAAAAACTTTCAATTTATTCATCTTCAATCATAGTGGTACAACGAAAACTAGAAATAATAAAATTTTCATTCAGATTCGAAGACCATCTAGCGACGACTATAAACACTGAAGCGAGCCGAAGGCGTGCCGTTGTCATCGCCCCTCCCTCGTTGGAGTCGGGCAAATATTGTTGTAGTAGACAGTCGAAAAGTAGCCATGCTAAGGCTTCGTAGGACCAACACAGCAGAACAGCAACTGTTCCAGATGAAGAGTGTAGATCGCAATTATCCAACCTAAAAACACACGAACAAAGACGAACGACGAACAGATCCGAGCAAATCCATCAAAGATAGATCCGACGAAGACACACCTTCACATGTCCACCAACAATACTAGACGCATCACTGGAACGGGCCTGGGCGGAGACACCTTTATTCCTTCTTCACGTAGCCGTCACCGTCTCGTCTTCCTGAGCAGAACATAAACCCTAACAAAACTTAAAAAAATCTAACAACGGAGCCCTCCCACCGACAAGGGCCGAGATCCACTCCACCTCCATGGCCCTAAGGCCACCGAAGACACGGAGGACCAGCGACGATGCCGGCGGGAGGCGGTGAAGCCCCAGCTTTTTTTAGGGCGGTGGCTAGGGTTAGCCAAGGCGGCTAGGATACCTGAGTAAAGACGTGTGTGTGTTCGATGAGTGGATTAAGAGGAGCGAGGGACCCCACCCATCTAAAAATCAAGGATGGTCATGTTTAGTTGGTTAGGAAGGAAACTGTAGAAGCATGTAAGACCCCACGTCTAGAATTTTTTAGTCTGAATCATCAGTGTCAACCATTGGATGGTTAGAAGGATGATGGTATCTTCAGATAAGCAGGGAAAGTCCTGGTGTTTGTAATATTTTTGAATTTATTTTAGAAATTCCGACGATGCGCATCAGTGAGATGAGATGTTTTTGTTAAAAATAAGACGTCTACGGTGACTCTGTAAAAATCTCAAGATGATACGATGGCTCAGTCTTTCGAGATAAGACGTGTGTATGTCTGCATTTATAACGATGATTGTATACGTGCGTATATAAACGCTTGTGTTTGCATTGTATTTAAAAGATAGTCTGAACCATCGGGGTTTTTTCTCGAATATATGGACCTGCGTCTGAACCTTAGCATGGCACGCAAATCAAAACACTCGGGAAAAGGGAAAAAGTGCCGCTAGCCTCGCACTAGTATATATGGACCTGCGTCTGAACCTTATCATTATATATCGCTTGTGCAACGTATGTGCCGCTTCATCTCAAGGATTTTCCGCGTCAAGCCTCGCACTAGTATGGGTTACAGCGGAAGCGGTTGTTAGGCTCGGGTTCTTTCTGTCTGATTTTTTATGAAGGCTTTCATCCGCTTTTCTTGTGGACTCTCCGGTTTTCTATGTTTCTATAGCGGTTTTCTTCAGTTTGCTTTATTATTATTTCCGATTTTTTTCCTCTTTCGGTTTTCAATGGTTCTCCATGGTGGTCTAAAAATATCATTTTGGTTTTTGGCTTTGTGTGTTTATTACCTGTTTTCTCCAGGGTTTTTTCCTTTTCTCTACACATGTCTACATTTTTTCTCACACATTCTAAAATCCAAATCATTTTTATACATGGTTCAAAAAAAAATACTCCCTCTATTCCTAAATATAAGTCCTTTTAGAGATTTCACTGGGGACTATATACGTAGCAAAACGAGTAAATCTATACTTTAAAGTCTTTTAATCGAATCTCTAAAAAGACTTATATTTAGGAACGGTGGGAGTACATGCTAACATTTGAGTATACATTATATATGTGTGTGTACATCTGAAACAATTTCGTATACACGTTTAACCTTGTTTAAATACATTTTCTGAATATGTTTTTCAAATATGTGTTAAATACGTTTCAAATACATGTTAAAATGTTTTTTGAATGATAAGAAGTATTCTTTTTAATTACAGGATTTTTATTTCCTTGGAACACAATTTTAAACTTGTGAATATTTAAATAAATATAAATACATTTTTTTAAATGATAGCATTTTTTTAAGAATTACATTGTATAGACATTATATTTAAATATCACATACATTTTATAAACACGTGATATTTTAAAATGTCACTAACATTGTTTTTTAATGCCACCATTTTCTTATAAATATGCTTACATTTTTTCCAATTCATTAACATTTGCAATTAACAATTTAAAAATTATAACTTATTTCGAATTTTAATACACATTTTCAAAAAAAATGATAATAAAAAAATGAAGGGAAAAACAGAGAGGAAAAACAAGCCAAAAGCAAGTTGGCTGGCCGAACAGAGAAGAAAATATATGATCTCTTAATGTGGTGCCTTGCATGATATATTGGCGTATCCTTGATCAATTGGGATGTTTACTAAACTAAAACGTATTAACTTTTGCAAAATAAAGGGTTTAGTATGACGTATGGAGGAGAGGACCTTATATAAATTGCCTAGCTTGATATTCTTGGGCAGAGACGATCTAAATATTCATGGGCGGGCGGTGAGGATGTCCTATATGATGCATTAACTGTCAAAATAACGGCCTCCCGCACTTGTATTGACTACTATAGCAGATTGTTTTTGATATTTTCGGCTTTCATTAATGATTTTATTTAAATCTTCCCATTTCTATAAAATATGTGAAGATAGTTTTTAGTGAAAAAGTGTACATCCTATGAAATCATGAGCGTTTTTTCAGAAATATTGAACATTTTGTCAAATATCTGATTTTTCTGGAAAGCTCAAAGATTTTTCTCGATCACGATCATTTTTAAATTAATTATATTGTTTTAAACCGCATTTTATTCTCACAAATTTTGAATGTTACCAGAAAAATGAATATTTTTCAGATTTGCAAATACTTATTGAATTTTGTGAAAATATAAAAAATTCAAACAATTTCGGAAAATGCAAATATTTTTGAATTGCGTTAAACAAAAACCTAAAAAAATTGTGCAAAGAATAAACAAAAAATAACTGTTCACAAGATTGTTAGGAACCTTCAAGAATGTTCCCCAAAATAAGGATGTGTTGAACTAGCAATATCTTACATGGGTTGGCCCATCTTACCTTCGTTCGTTCCGAAGCAACTACTACTTGAGCAACGAGCGTCAAGTACTCCCTCCGTCCCAAAATAAGTGTCTCAACTTTGTACTAGCTCTAATACAAATTTGTACTAAGCTTGAGACAGTTATTTTGGGACGGAGGGAGTAGAATTTAAGAGAAGAAGGGCAAATCTTATTAACCGCATTCTGCGGCAAATTGCCGCAGTTTTGCACAAGGCGAGTGACCTACTGTTGCGCTCGCCCATTTGTAGATAGATAGGGCCAGATTTCGAGAACCTGGGTTGTGAAATCCTTCTTGAACGTTAATAAACCGGTTTCCTTATTTCTTTTTGTTTCTTTACTGGTTTATTATCTGTACATTTTGTCATTGGTGTTTACCTTATAATTCTTTCATTTTCTTCAAAAAAAATGAAAAAAATGTTCGCGGTTCTATAAAAAAATCAAATAATCAAATAATGTTTGGAAATTTGAAAATATTTGTGTTTTCAAAACAGTAAAAATTTGAAGAAAAAAAATGAAATCCATGTTCGTAGAAATGTTCAGTATTCAAAAACTAATGTTATACCTTTTTTACAATGTTTGTGTGCTTAAAAGTTGTGAATTTTTTCAGAAATAGGTTCACTTTCGAGAAAATATTTGAGTTTTCGGAAAATGTTCAAGATTTTGAAAAATGTTGTGATAGTAGCGGCGTTGTGTCTCGGGTAAGGGAGCCATGTTACCACCATAAAACAAGACATATTGCATGAAAATACAAATTCATTCCAAATCATGTCAAAGAGGGTCTTGTAAGAGTACACAAAGTTCAGAGACATGTTTGTGTGTGAGACCCGATGACGAAGCCTCCATCACAAGCAAAGCATGACTAGCACTGGAACACTAATGTTGTCAAGGAAGCTATGTTAACAAGATTATTGATTCTGATGCAAATCGGGGGTGTAGAATATATGCCCTAAAGGCAATAATAACTATTGTTACTTATGTCCAAGTTTATAATTAATGTTTATGTTATATGTTATAACTGTTATGGTCCTTGAACCCGTATATCCATAATGGATCACAGGAGAACTCATGCATGTGTGGAATATTAAATGGCAAAATATATTCCTAGTTGTGCCTCTAGGACTTGTTCAAATTATGCATGATAGACACATTTTCCTGATCATGGGCATGACTATACTAACAAATTTAAGGACACCCGTGTTAGAAGAATACTTGTGTTTAACTAGCTAGATTAATGTATGATGTAAGGTATATTCGCCACAATTTAATGGCTATAACACAAAGATAGTTAGTGTTTGCATAATTCCTTGGACCCATGAGAGTATGGAGTTACTTCATGCTTGCGGCATGAACTTTGGAGTTAGTTAAAAGTCATCCATAATAGAGTGGCTATTACGAAGACTTTCGGATTCATGGAAAAGTATGCCTAATCGACGTAACAATGATGACGACTTTGTGGAGGCCCTTTATGCTTCGACACTGCCATCCTCGCGGTCTGCCAGAGTTTTCCTCAACAATCATGATGTCGTGACAATGTTTGCCCTAGTGCAATAGTGGATATTAGTGGCTATGTTCGGATGCAACGAGGGCATTGGTACTTTCTCATTCGAGCACGACAACATCAACCCGGTGCGGAAAATAATCGGTTTAACAATTTATAGGCGGTCGAGGGGAAAGCTTCTTTAAGTCTTCCCCACAATGTTAGATGAGTACGACACAGCGGCGCGCTGAAGAGCGTGAGGGATGATCCACACATGACAGACCACAAGGCCTTGGGCCTCACAGCGCCTATTTCATGGGCTCACAATGTAGCTTTGTCTCTTTTGGCATTTCTTCTATCTTAGGCATCTTGGCATCTCCATTATGTGAGCCATAGATGCGGCAATGATGACATACACGACGGTAACTATTGGTTGTTTTTCTTTTTGGTCCCTCAAAGGTTTTGCCTTTCTTGTGGCTTTTTGTTTGCAAAGTGATTTATCAGTTGCGTTATGGTTGGCTCTTTATCGTGTCTACGAGTGGATTCGGGACTAACAATGTATGATCTATAATGAATACACCTAGTTAACCTAAAAACCCAAGGATATGAAACAAGCTTGTTATTGTTGGGTCCAACCATTAAGGCTAGAACCTTGATTAAACCTTGCGGTGTGGACTCATATTATAATTACCAGCTTGATGACGGATCTTTGAATAACAACTAGATGGATATTCAACAAACAAAGGTGAGGGCATCAACACAATGGAAACTACTTTAACATGGAGCTTCCATGGTTAATCGAAGGTCAAATTGCGGATGCACATATTGTAGCATGATTACATGACATAGCATATGCGTCAGCGAAGCGACGCCTAGTTTGGACAATGTGGGTGCATGGTCGCTGCCTTGGATACTCTAACACCCATTTTATTTCTAAATAAGAACAAGATAAATAATATATATAATGCATGAGAATTTTTTGGGGGGAGGAGTGTTCTGTAAACGCAAACATTTTTTGGAAATTCAAATATTTCGCCACTCTGAATTTTTGGGCAACAACCTTTCTGACTCCGTGTCTACTACTTAGCAAACAAATGACCCTTAAGTGTGTGACCTTGTAGGTCGGTGAATTATAGACATGACCAGAACATTTCCTCATAAATGATGAATAGCGGAACCGAGGACATCCATATTGATCCCTATACCTACACGGATAAATAATTGAGGGAATCTCTAGGTTCCGAATGTTGTTCCTGTTGCTTTGTAATATGCTACACATACCCCAGATGAGATTTAGTGGCATCTATGTGGATCAACAACGTATTCACTATGATAGTTTCCTCGTTATCGTTTTTCTTCTCTTTCTCGTTACCACGTTTCAGTATCCTTGTGATTAAATCACACCGTGTCTGGCGAGATGATGACTGATACCATAACATCGAGAGGGCCCTAAGAATATCCCTCCATCGTCGGAGGAGCAAATTCCAATTTTGAGCTATAAGTTCCTTGTCATATTTTCTCATGAACCGGAAATTAGTCCTAATAGCCACCATGTTACGAATGAGGTTTAACTAACCCCGAAGTTTAGAACTCAATACTCTCATGGTCTAAATGTATTATGAAAGCGCTAACTATCTATGTGTTATAGCCTTTAACTTGTGATGAAAATATCTCACAACATAACATTAATCTCGTCAATTTGACATAAGTGTCCTTCTAACATGTGTATCTTCAAAGTTGTTGGTATAGCCATGCACATGATCAAAAAAACATGACCATCATGCATCACTTGAGCTAGTCATAGAGGCGTGACTAGAAATATATTTTACCGTTTATTATTCCACACATGCAAATGAGTTTTGCTCTGATCCTTTATGGATATACGGGCTCATGGACCATAACATTGATAGCATAGAACACAAACATTAATTACAAACTTAGAGATAAATAACAAGAGTTGTTATTGCCTCTAGGCCATATCTCCTCCGGGTTTTGTGAATGTTCGGGTTTTTTTTCTCTCATCTCCTTGTTGAAGATGTTTTCTTTGCTGATGCCCGTACCTACAATTGTTGAAACTCGAATCCCTAAAAAAATCCTTGTTCTGTTTTGAGGTTGGACTAGACGACGACGACGCAACTATTTACTATCTTCCTCGAGGTGTTCATTGTGGAAGATTGGTTACTTAGTCGTAGGTGTATTTTATCACACCGTTGATCATTTTTTGTTGGTCATTTCATATAACCTATTTGTAAGCTGACTAGGACGATGCTCGTGCATCGTAATGCGATATAAATATGCCAATACGTTCGCTCATGATTTATGTGCCCACTACTAATGTGATTTTCTAAATAAACATTTATCAAATCCTGATCGTGATTTATCTTCTTGTTTCATAAGAAATTTGGTAAGTAAATTAAGATGAAACTGATGCAAAAGATAATGAGTAAATTAATATGATTAAGCGGCATACTGAAAAGATGTGGTCAAATATGGCATGGTTAAGAAGACCGGATGGCATGGTTAAGAGGAGTAATCGATCGATGAACACTTCTAACAGGAAAAGAAACACTGTTTATTTTTTAATGGGCAATATTATACGCCGGCATGCCGGCCCAATTGTTGAGCCGGTCTAGTCTCACCCGCACGATGCAACGATTAAAGAATGTTAGATTTGTTCCATGGCTTCATCCTTCTCGCGAGTCAACGTCCCGAGCGCGACGTCGACACTTCGCCCCACGCTTGAAGCACCACTACAGCGTCCTCGTCGCCGGTCGACGCCTCGGCAGCTGTCCTCCTCGTCGACCGCTCTCGTCCCTGGCTCTACCATGAAACAGTTGCGCCCTCTCGATTGCAGCTCCTCGTGTTGCTTGAAACTTTTTCCCATCTGGGATGAAGCACCGCCATGCCATCGGCCCGCAGCTCCTCGGTGTCACCGCTCCCATCATCGCCGGCATGCCGTATCAATTGGAGCTTATTTCCATGTCGCTTGAAGCTCTTTTCATGACGATTGAAGCTATTTTCCTCCCACATGAAGCTTTTTTCCATCAACGGATATAGCAATTTTATGTGCTGGATGTAGCACGACATGACAACGCTTCTAGCAAATTTCAACACTGGTTGTAGCAAAATCGATGGATGATCGTGGTGACTGGCGAGCACTGATGCTCCGTCGACAAGAGGTTGTAGCTTTTTCCGTTGCTGGTTGTAGCAAAATTGACAACTCGTGTAGCTTTTTCTACTTCCAGTTGCAACAAAAATCGCAGCGCCGCTGTCACCATCATAAACTTCGCTATGGCCATTGCAGCAAATCACGTCATCTGATGTAGCTTCTTTCGTTGCAGGTTGAAGCAAAAGTCACGAAGCCATGTGCGATGTAGCAAAATGCGACACAGGTGGTAGCAGATAGCGACGCCGGTTGTAGCAAAATGTGATGTTGGTTGAAGCATGTAGCAAAAAACAATGTTGGTTCCAGCATCCCTGTGTCACGGGTGTGCCTCACTGTCGCAGTTATGTAGCTCGTCCGCCGGGACTGGGAAAAGAGGTGGTTGTGCTCGCGGGGACAAGGGAAACGGTAACCTCGCCGGGGCCGATGGCCGTCGTCGCTCGTCCGGTATGTGCGCCCGTTCTAGCTCGCCGTCGATGCGGGGTAGACGGTTGCCTCGCCGGGGCCGGGCATCGTTCGATTGGGCCGGTGGCTGTCGCCACTCGTCGGGTCTATGCACCCATGCCAGCACGTCGTCGCAGCTCGCCGTTGATGCGGGGTAGACGGCGGCCTCGCCGGGGCCGCGTGTCGTTGCCGCTCGCTCACCCGTACTGCTCGCCGCAGCAGTGATGGAATCGAAAGAAGCATAAGCGCACGGTAGCTCGAGATAGAGTCGGAAGATCACGTGTGACCAGAAATTTGTACGAGGGGATAAGGGTGCGAGACGAGATGCGAGACGCTTGATCTAATCACATTAGACGGCACGAAATGGACCAATGCCGGCTAAAAACAATTCCCTTGTTTAATTAAGTTGAGATTTGATAAAGTGAATCCCCGATGATGGAGGGGGTGGTTCTTTTTAGGGTTAATTATCCTTTTGCCCTCAGTGGTGTCCATTTCCTTAGTTTTGCCCTCAGTTGCGAATCGTGCTTAGTTTTGCCCCAAGTATGTGCGCAACAACTATGATGAGGCCAGACATACAGTTTTGAGTCCATTCCGTCCGCCGGCATTAGTGGTAGTGGGTCCGAATCTTACATGTGGGACCACGTGGACGTGGGTACGGAGCTCACATGTGAGATCGTGCAACAATGTCCCCAAATCAATCCTAGGGTTCTAACCTGGCCACTCGACGCCACTCTGTCCCGTCCGCCCGTCGGCCGTCCTACGTCGTCGCCACCATCTACGCCGCCGCCACCAGTTGCGCTGTCGCGGCCACGACCGCGGCCGTCCTGCTCCGCCCACAACCTTCCTGTGACGCCACGGGTGGGGCGCCCGCCACCTACTCGATGCGTGGTGTGGCCTCCTTCCGTGCGCCCGGCCGGAGCGTTAATAGGTGGGGGGCTGGTGCACACACAGGAAGTACGAGGGTGAACCCCAGGGCGAAATGGCGAGCAGCGGCGACCCCGGAGTATTTGGCGAGGCAGGCATCGGGTCGGAGATCTGTCGCGTCCACGACTAGGTTCCCGATGGGTAAGTCACGCCTCCTGTTTAGATTGAACTTAGTTGTGCATTTCAATAGTTGATTCGAGTTGCTTTGCCCGGTTAGTTTAGCTAATGGTGTGCTGATTGCGTCTCTGTTTTTGTCGGTTAGGATGGAGTTGTGGTTTGCTTTCTTGGTGCACATTACAAGGGACCGCTACATGTTGAATGCAACGAATAAGAAGAAATTCCAAGGATGTTTCAATTATCGGTTGCCAATGGCTTATAATTGGAGTTTCAAACAATTTGGGGAGGTAATTTGCAGCCAATATCCTCGGGGTTTGCTTGATGCAGTGGAATACAAATACTATAATGGGGAAAAGAAATGGGTGACAGTTAGTAATGATGAAAAGCTGGCTACCATGTTTTCTAGGCATAAGGAGAAAGAGAATTTTCATGTGAGGCTGCAAATTAATGTGCTTGAGCACACATTTGGACCTAGGATGGCGGGTGCACCTTCTCGGGCAGAACCAACTCGTCGTAATGGCATCTCTAGCCAGAACGGTTCAGTTAGTGCACGGTGACATGGTGGCTCGACAAGCGTGGGCACCGGTAGTAGGGTCCCCCTTGAAGTGGAGCCTAATGCCTACAATGCTGGGGTTGATGAAGAGAAGCTATATTCTGATGTTATTCAGAATTTACGATGGGCACCTCGGGCTGAAAACCAATATGAGGATGACAATGTTGTCCGTGTGGATGATGACGTGATGGGTGAGGACGAAGACCTTGTAGCTGTTGAATGGGACCCTTTGAACCCTCATATGGAAGAAGGTACTGTTTTTGCATCCATGTGTGAGTGTAGAAATGCACTTGTGACATAATGCATCAAGGTAGAATGTACTTTCAAAGTTGACAAGAGCGATCAAGTATGTTACAGAGTGCACTGTCCGACTGAGGGTTGTCCATGGAGGATGCTCGCATCTAAAATGCAAAATAACACGAATGTTCAGGTCAAAGTGAACCCTTTTAAGCACACATGCCAGGAATCAACCCTTAGGAAGGATACAATCAGTAGAGCCAAGTCAAGATGGGTGGCAGAAGAAGTAAAGAAGTGGGTGAAAGAAAACCAGCAAGTGGGTCCAAAGGAATTGCAGAAGAACATCAAAGACAAGTTCAAGATAGATTTACCATACATGAGGTTATTCAATGGTAAACAACATGGTATGGATTCTATTTATGGTAACTGGCGGGAAAGTTTTCAATTGTTGTATTCATTCAAAGGTGAAGTGGAGAGGATCAACCCAGGTAGTACTATAGATATTGACCACCGCGTCGTGGATTACACATTCAGGGGAGCGACAAAGACCAAGGAATGCTTTAGGAGGTTTTTTGTCTGCTTTGAGGCTTGTCGCCTGGGTTTTCTGGCAGGCTGCGGGCCTTATTTGGCTATTGATGCTACTTTTATCACACGGAGGTTTAAAGGACAGTTAGTAGGAGCTTGTGCAGTTGATGCACACAGTTTCGTATTTCCAGTTGCGTACGATGTGTTGGAGACAGAGTCTGAGGAGAGATGGACTTGGTTTTTGCATAATCTACGCCAGGCTATTGCACATCCCAATGGGTTGGTAATTCATACACATGCTTGCAAAGGTTTAGAAGTGGTCGTGGACAATGCGTTCCGTGGAGCAGAGCATGGGGAATGCATGCGTCACCTTGCTGCAAATTTATGAAGAAATTCAAAGGAAAGGTGTATACCCACAATATATGGTCAGCATCTTTGACTTGCAGTGTGAAGAAGCACAACTTCTACTTGAGGCAGTTATACACAAATCCAAAGTGAAGGAATACTTGGAAACACACCACTCCAACTTATGGGCCAGAAGCCAATTCAGTGAACTGAGCAAAGTTGACTATGTGCACAATAATCTAGCAGAGTCTTTTAACTCAACGATCCGGAAACTAAAGGGTCATTTTGTGGTGGATTTGCTTGACAAGATAAGGATAGAATACATGCAGAAATTTCATTGTCGTGCAGGAATAGCAGAGGCAAAATTCATGGGCCACATTACCATCCGTGTCGTGATGAATGAACTGAACCAGAAAAACAACAGGCTTGGAAATGAACATGACTCTTTGCTCGGGTACCACAATAGCGATATCATATTTGGATAAAGAGAAGAGGGAATGGAGATATCCCGTGGATTTAGAAGCTAGAACTTGCAGTTGTAGGCAATGGCAGATAACTGGGTTTGCCATGCATTCATGCCTTGTTTTTCATCACTTCTCTCCCAGGTCCAGCAGGGAACATACAACATTATGTGCATGATTACTACTCTGTTGCAAGGTTCAAAGCCATATATGCATATGCCTTGCCTACTATGGAGGGAAAACAACAATAGAACATAGTGGACCCTGGATTCAAGCTTTGCGCTCCAGTTCTGAAGAGAGCACGTAGACCAAGGAAGAGTAGAATCAGACCTCGCAGCAAAGGAGCTGGAATTGGAGCGAGGAAGAGTAAGTGCACAAGGTGTGGTGGGTCTGGTCATTTCGGTAAGTATTGTGATAACACAGTAGATCCAGCGTTCGTAGAGTGTTTCGAGGAAGGCTTCGATGAAAATGTTGGTCTGCAGCCCGTTGCCGCAATAGATGATGAAAATGATGGTCAACACTCGGTTCCATCAGATGAGGATTTTGACGAGGTTTCAAATGATGATGGTCAACAGCCGCCTGATTTTGATGATGATCCAAAATATCCTCCAAATGATGATTCAAGCGAGGCTCCAAATGGTGATCCAAGTGAGGCTCCAAATGGTGACCAACCTTCTGTTGTTGTGAGTTCTGCTAGGTATGTAAATCTTACAAATACTACTGTACATTTATCACTTGACATGATTTCATCATCCTTTATGTTTTGTACAGCTCTGCGGTAGGTTTGAAGAAGACGCGCAAGGTACCGACAACCAAGAGGAGAAGAGAAGAAGCAATGAGCACAAGGTGCACGAGGAGCAAAGTGATGGCAAGAAGCTCAAGGGTCAAACAGAAGCCCCAACGCTATTTATGAGTCATTATGAAACATTATGAATAGGGTTTATGAATAATGTTGTATTTCTTTTGAATGATGTTGGACCTATGTTAGAACTATGTTTAAATGATGTCCTATGTTGGAACTCCAAATTTGACACGCTATTTGGATGTTGCAATTTTTTTGAAACTTTGGTAGGGTAAACTCGTATTCATGAAAAATGTGCTAAAAAAGCTCCAAAGGTAGGGTAAACTCGTATTCATGAAAAATGTGCTAAAAAAAGCTCCAAAGGTAGGGTAAACGACCTCATTTCTAAGCAAGGTTTTTTCGACCTTGTTTAAATTAGCCAAATAACTTTCCTACACATATATTCTATATACACACACTATGTGCGATGGTTTTTCCTTTTTTTGATTTTTTTGAATTTTGTTTTGCTCATTTGAATTATGGTCAAACCTAACTTTGACCAAGATTTAAACAACTCTAAAACATCAAAATGAAAAACTAAGCCTCGATCCTTCTTAGCACTCCAAAATGAAGTTGTGGTGAGGTTTTTGAATTTTTCATGTTCATTTCCCCAAAACACTTCTCTTTACTTCATACAAGAGAGTTTGAGATATTTGAGATATCACATAAGACACATGGACTTATCGTTTAAATGTATGCAGACCTTGTTTATCAACTTAAATCGTTAGTATATGACATAAGAGGACTATGTGTGTAGGTTTTCATTTTTCTGTTTTTTATTTAATTAATTATGCTCATTTGAAATCTGGTCAAACCTATCTTTTATTGCTCAAAACCCCTCCCAAACCCCGCTAACCCTAGCGTTGAACAAGGACCGTCCATCTAACCCTAGCAGCGATCAAGAACCATCGATCTAACCCTTCTAGAAGGAATCTGCGGGGAGAAGGGGGACGATCCGCGAGATGCAATCTGATTAGCTGTGCGTTTTTTTTTCAACACGTATAGGGCGTGCTGGATGGACCGTTGGGCCGTCTCGCTGTCCGGGCCTGAGAGCGTTATATTTCAGCCTTTCTAGGCCTGCATGCATGTGAAAGGCGGCGACGTGGGAATGCATGCGCGGGAGGCGGACGTGCATGCATGCGAGAGAGGCGAGCGACGTGGCCATGCACGTATTGATTCACATTACGAGAGTGATTCAGTTACGCGGCGATTCAGATGCACGCACCCGGTCTAACAACAACCCTATTGTTTCCTTGCAGCAATTCAGATGCACGCACGCGCCCCATCGCCCCTTCGTTCATGTGCAAAAACTTAAGGGTGATATACACACGCGTCCGGATTCACACACGCACCGTTCTCATCCCTTCTTTCTTCCTCTCCCACCCACACGCCTATTTATATGCCTCTCTTCCTCTCCCACTCACCACCCAAGCCAGATCCATTCTCTCCAACTTCAAACACCAAAGCGACCGAGCCCTCCATCCTCTCCGAAAACCCCAAGCACCAAGTGAAAATGCAGTACAACGGGCCGATACGTCCATTTTGCATCATGCTTTTATGATGATATTTATCGCTTTATGGGTTGTTATTACACTTCACGGTACAATACTTATGCCTTTTCTCTCTTATTTTATAAGGTTTACATGAAGAGGGAGAATGCGGGCAGCTGGAATTCTGGTCTGAAAAAGGAGCAAGTTTGAGATACCTATTCTGCGCAACTCCAAAAGCCGTGAAAATCAACGAGCAATTATTTTGGAATTTATAAAAAATACTGGACGGAAGAAGTACCACAGGGGAGCCACCAGCAGGCCACAAGCCTGCGAGGCGCGGCCTACCCCCCTAGTCGCGCCTAGGTGGCTTGTGGGCCACCTGTTGCCCCTCTGGATCGCATCGTTTGCTATAAGGAGGGTTTCGTTCCAGAAAAAATCAAGAGGAGGCTTTCGGGAGGAATCGCCGCCGCCACGAGGCGGAACTTGAGCAGAACCAATCTAGACTCCGGCAGGGTCGTCCTGTCGGGGAAACTTCCCTCCCGTAGGGGGAAATCGTCGCCATCGTCATCACCAACACTCCTCTCATCAGAGGGGACTCATCACCATCAACATCTTCATCAGCACCATCTCATCTCCAAACCCTAGTTCATCTCTTGTAACCAATCTCCGTCTCGCGACTCCGATTGGTACTTGTATGGTTGCTAGTAGTGTTAATTACTGTTTGTAGTTGATGCTAGTTGGATTACTCGGTGGAAGATTATATGTTCACATCCTTGATGATATTCAATACCTCTCTGGTCATGAATATAATTATGCTTTGTGAGTAGTTACTTTCATTCCCGAGGACATGGGATAAGTCTTGCTATAAGTAGTCATGTGAATTTGGTATTCGTTCGATATTTTGATGTGTTGTATGTTGTCTCTCCTCTAGTGATGTTATGTGAACGTCGACTACATAATACTTCATCATTATTTGGTCCTAGAGGAAGGCATTGGGAAATAATAAGTAGATTATGGGTTGCTAGAGTGACAGAAGCTTAAACCCTAGTTTATGTGTTGCTTCGTAAGGGGCTGATTTGGATCCACTAGTTTAATGCTATGGTTAGACTTTGTCTTAATTCTTCTTTCGTATTTGCGGATTCTTGCGAGAGGGTTAATCATAAGTGGGATGTTTGTCCAAGTAAGGGCAGCACCCAAGCACCGGTCCACCCACATATCAAACTATCAAAGTAGCGAATGCGAATCATATGAACATGATGAAAACTAGCTTGACACAAATTCCCATGTGCCCTCGGGAGCGCTTTACCTCCTATAAGAGTTTGTCCAGGCTTGTCCCTTGCTACAAAAGAGATTGGGCCATCTTGCTGCACCTTTGTTACTATTGTTACTTGCTACTTGCTACGAATCATCTTATCACACAACTATCTGTTATCGATAATTTATGTGCTTGCAGAGAATACCTTGCTGAAAACCATTTGTCAGATCCTTCTGCTCCTCGTTGGGTTCGACACTCTTACTTATCGAAAGGACTACGATAGATTCCCTACACTTGTGGGTCATCACGGGCCGACCTTCCTTCATTCGCCTATCGTGCCGGAGCTGCGCTACCCACCGAGCGTGCTCGTGGAGAGGGAGCTTCGTGTGTGGGTGACTTCCACGTGGAGGGGGTCCGTCGAGCTCACTCGCACCTTCCTCACAGCCGGCTATGCCCACCTTCCACGGGGCTCGCCTAGGATGTTCACCCTCAACGAGGTTCATGACCGCGCCGGCACCCTCCTACTTCTCACGGTCATCTTCGCCAACCAGTTTGACGTGCGCGAGCTCCTCGGCCAAGTGTATTGGTGCAGTTGTGAGTCCATCTTCTTCACGGTGTACAACATCTTCACCAACTACGAGTGCATCTTCCCCACCGAAAATCAGATGCACTCCCTTTCCTACAATGACGAGGAGGAGTGAAGTTAAAGATGGTGTTGAAGGGGTGCGGCCAAGGTGGAAGAAAGGTCAAGATGAAGATGTTCAAGAAGGGGTGCGAGCCTAGAGTGAAGTTGTTCATCAAGCTCGTCATGTTTTAGTTTTATCGTTTTTATTTTGTTGCTTTTCCATGTCGTGTGTGCCGTGTCGTGTCGTGTTGTGTCCCTGAACTTATCTATCTATGTAGGGTACCCATCTATGTAATGGTACGATGGGTTGCATCTTATCTACTCCCTCTGGTCCGGTGTGTAGGGCTCCTTATCAAAATCTGTTTGTTCCGTTTTACAATAGGACTAAGGCCCGTTTGGGTAATTAATTGCTAGTTAGTCCTCATGAGTTACTCCTCCACAACCATTACGCTCGGTGGAAACCTGTTTGCATGCACATGTGTGAAAAGGATTTGCATGCACGGAGTGGAAAAGCTCGTGTAACAAACCAATGCATGATCGGTTGGATCTTCCATGATTGGTTGAACATATCCAGCTCACGTGGGAAGACTTTTCGCTCTAGGCCTTCTTTGACCGTTCGCATGGCCTAATTAACCCGGATATTAAATATGTTGTTAAACGTTAGAAATTCGAGCGATGATTGAAGGAAAAATCGGCAGAGGACCAATTTTAACGTCCAATAAGTTGTTGCCTTGGTCGCGATGACTCTCCTAGCGAGCCCAATACACCGGACCGGAGGGAGTATCTAAGTTATTATGTGTGTTCAAAAATGTTCGTGTCCAAAGATATCATTGCTTTCCTAAACCAAGTCATGAACTAACATGCACATTTATTCCCTTTAAACCCTAAACCAAGTGCCACTCTAACCAGAATCGTGTGGCAGTGCAAACATATGTTTCCAACCCTCCAAAAGTTCAGTGCAAAACAAAGGAAAATGACTCTCACGCGTGTGCAAACATTCAATACAAACATGCGTTTTTAAACCATAAACCAAGTCACGGTCTCATTATGTATAGCTTCTTTCCTTAGCCATGTCAAAGTCTTTCCATCTACCCTAGTGGTTACAAGTGCAGCCCTAAATGCCACAAACCCATCTGGTCCTGGGTTCGAGTCCCAGCCGCATCAATTTTTTGTGCACTTTCAACCCTTCATTTTTTTAGACAAATTATTTTTTTCTTAATGTAATTCCCTTAAAAAATGTCCATTGATTTTGGCACCATGTGTAAACCTCTACCAGAGCTCACGCACATTTTCCATGACATTTTAGTCTTTGTAAACCTCTACCAAAGCTCACACACATTATCCATGACATTTTAGTCTTTCATTTAAATCACGATGTATTTGAATTGGAGTTAACAGCTCTAAAAAAATCTAAACTTAATTGTTTGGCTCTGAAATAATTCAATTAGCTTCAACATTAAATAAAGGGTTTTACTGCCTAAACTAAATCAGAACAGAAAACAGAAAAACACGCAAGAGATCTCATTTGCTCACCCCCGAATGGGCCTAATTGAATGCAGTTGGCCCATTACCCTAGACGGCACTTGGCTCTCCGCTCTGAATTTGGCCCACACAGAAAACTTTTTTTTACATAAAGGCAGAGCAGAGAGGTGATTTCCATTTCATTGATCAAAGTTTCTGAATTTCTCATTTCTTCTCCCTTTTTCAACATATTTAAATGTTGGTCATTTCTTTTCCCTTTTTTCAACATGGAAACAACTTTGACCAAACTTTTAAACAAGGTGAACTTCTCATACAATTTCAAACTTACAAATTCCTTCATAATTCGTGGGGTCCTAATTCATGCCTTTCCATACAATTTCAACATTACATCCACTGCAATTACCATACCTACAAATGTCCAAAAGTAATTGCAAATATGCATTTGTGCTTGATCTTCAAGCTTCCTAACCTTCTTCTTCAACATCCTAAGCTCAACAGCTAGCTCTTTCTCATTGCGTGCTTCGCCCTCCGTCTCTTCTTCCGGAGCTCGTGTTGCGGCCACTGCCGTTCGTGGCAGCATGGGCAACCATTCTTCATGCTCTTCTTGCAGTTCATTCATCAGAGTCTTGACCAGAGCATCGACCCAAAGAAAAAAACATTTCACCTGCATGAACGCCAAACAGATCAACCCATTGCTTAAAGATCCCAACCACGAAAATAGTGCAATTGCCCCGATTCTTACCCTATTCTCGCCGCACACGTAGAACGGACGATTATGGTTCTTCGGTGCGTGAGAAACCCTCTGATCAACGCCCGCCCGGCACCGCGGACAGACGAAGATCGGCATCTCCACGTGTGCCGGGCTCTGCATCCGCGAGGTGCTGCGTGAGCTTGAAGAAGACATCGAGCTCGGAGTCGAAGGAGATCTCAACGCCGCCGCGCCCTCCACATCTATCTTCCCACTGGCGCTCTCTGTTGCCGTGGTCATCGTCGTGCTCTCTCCGTCGTCGTGGTCACCGCCGCTCTCTGTCGCCTGCTTATATCGCACACCCGCAACGGCTCTCTGCTCAACAGATATTTGCTGGGTCCCACAAGCCACGCGTGCAACGGTCTGATCGTCTAGCGCGTCTCTGTCGCCTGGTCCCACCTGTAAGGACCGAGTCAAAAGGTTGACCTGACGAAGACGGCAATTTTCACGGAACGAATCGGTGCGGACAGACTAGGGGCAAAACTGAACACGATTCGTAACAGAGGGCGAAATGAACACAGAGACACCACTGATGGCAAAGGGATAATTAACCCTTTTTTTAATAGAAAAAAAGATACTACTAGAGCAGAGAATTGCATGGTACTCGATTATCATTTGTGTTATGGCAAAATATCGATTCATAGTGAAAAGAAGGGAGACTGGTCTCAAAGACCAATACTACTTCTTTTTAGGGTCAAAAGACCAATACTTGTTGAGGAAGAAGATTGATTCTCACTTTCTCAGCTAAAACTGGAGTCTTGTTTATCTGCCATTGCACCTTTTCCTTTCAAACAAAATCAGTACTCATACCATTTATTCTAAAGCTAAAAATACACCACGGATCACACTGCAATATTTACCCTTGGGAAATTATAAAGAGAAGCGCCGCATCATAGCTTTCTCATGCAGCGGCTTCATGCGCATGCAAAAATCTTTCACCACATGCTTACATCATCGCATTAAATGCCTTTTTGAATTTTAGAAATGATTTATCTCACAGATTAATAATTTGATTGGAGATCCGTCTTCACCGTTAGGTCCGTCTCAACGAGACCTTTAAAATAAGATCTCATGTTGACATATTTTATTAAAAAAAAAATCGCCGTTCCTAGTTGCCACATTTATGTCATCATAGTTGTCATCTTATGAGTGTATAGTTGTCATAAAAATTATGCATAATTATCAGGGCAATAATTTTATACTTGTGAAGCATTGCAATGTTATGTGAAGCTAAAAGTGGGTATTAGAGCACTAACAATAAACAAGTAAATGCATGAACTAGCACAGTACAATGAATCAAGTTTTTTAGTGGGGTATATCGACATTTATAAGCCTGATAATCAAGTTGATTTAATGTGAAAACTATGTGACAAATAATGCGACAAGTAAGAGATAATAATCTGGCAAGTACCGATGAAAATAAATGTTATCGAAACGTAGCGACATGGGATCTAGTTTTAAAGATCTCGTCGCGAAAAAGTCAATGATGAAAGCGGATCATTAATTGAGATAACGGTTTGAAAGATAAACCTTTTTAAATGCATTATAAGAAAAAAATATTTAATGATGTCATGTTTGTGCAATGTTGCATGCATGCAAATAATTGATGGAAGAAAGCCATCCATGGAAAAACTTATGTGCGGCGCCGCTTCATATTTAAGTCCTTTACTCTTTCTCTGATACATGTTCACCGGCTCTGCGTACTCTAGAACGACACTAGTTCAAGAGTCAACGAACCCTTCCGCGTAGGAAAAAACTTACTGTATTTACTTTGATTGGCCACAGGAAGATATGCATCGGGTTGACACGCGCATTGATTACAAATACCATCGGCGAGCCGATCCTTTTTTCCTTTAAGCATCGAGATTTCCAATCCGCCTGACCTCGGCGTCCAAATTATTTTGTCGAGCAGAAGAAGAAGCATCCCTTTCTCCCCCTGAATCAGCGGATACGATGCCCGGGCACGGAAACGCGGAACGGTGCAGTGCACCAGAACACGCGGTCAGATTAGAAAAAACGCATCATGTCATCACAGGACGTCGATACGGATGGCCGATCGAGTTAAGCCCGTGGAAATCGCATCAGATTTGACGCCGTAATAACAGCGACCGCCTCGCAGTAACAAAAGCCCGTGAAGAATCGAATCGGTTCGATTCAGATTTTATTTGGAGCGGTGGTGGTGGTGGTGGTGGCCGGCTAGTCGTGGTAGCAGTACTAGCAGGCACGGATTCCCAGCGATCCTGAAGATGGATGGTTCGTTCGTTCGTTCGGCCGGCTTTCGTCGCAACGGCTATGTGGTCGCGACCGTGGCACATGTTGCCGCCTGACGGCCGGGGGTTAACAATCAATTGGGGCGCGCACCATGAGCGTGAGCGTGGTCACTCACCTCACCCTCACGCCTCACGCCGCAGCAGTAGCAGCAGTCATGAGACGACTCACAGGCAAGGCGTGTTGCGCTGGTCATCGCCGCAGCGCACGGCGGCACTGCGATCTGCGTCCGTACTGGGCATGCCATGGCATGGTATGGCCATCGCAACAGCATCACCGGCCGATACGGTCCCAACGGACGGAGCGATGTAATTGAATACCGATACGGGCGGGCTCTTTATGGGCGCGTGCGTGCGTACGTACGTACGTACTCGATCACCACCGTCCACCGGCACATACAGATGATGGTGGCGGTAGTACCGCTCTGTACTGGATGAGTACCGGTGTCGAGTGGTTTGGACGGCCTAATTTAATTAAACTTTACTTTGCTTTTACCAACCCGATTAGGGCTCCACTCATTTATGCACTGGCGCGCTCTCCACGGCCTGTACAGCATCAGCTTTGGCGCCTTGTCACCGTCCGTCCATAAAGCGGCCGGCGGGCTTAGCCGTAAAACGGCGTCAGAGATACGTGAAGATCGCCGGGATAACAGCGACGATGGCTTTCCTCTCTCTTTTTTTCATCAAAGTAAAAGTGGCGTGGCCGGCGGTAAACAAACGGCCGGAGTCGGACGTTGCGCGGCGGGCATAACGGGAGGGATGGCGCCCCGTGCCGTGGCGTGGCTGCCAGCCCAGCCCCACTTTCCAAGAGAAAAAACGGACCCACCACCCGCGGCTATCACTACTATGCGGGGACAGCGCCGTGCGCGGCAATTTTCAACCGCTCGGGGCGCGCGTGCCTGCGCCTGCGCCTGCTGCCGTTGCCGGCCGGCCGGCCTCCTGCGCCGCTCATTCCGCCGACCGCCGCCGTGCCGGTAACATATTTCCCTATCCCTAGTGGCTTTTCTTCTTTCTTTCTGACGTTGCCGCTCGCGCGTGCCTCTCCCAAACTCTTCTCCACAGAACCACAGCCCGTAAAAATTACCAACATACAGTACAAGTATACAACCGAGGAGGCAGGCGCCCACGCCGAAACGGCCGAATCATGAAGCACGGCACAGGACGCGCGCCTCTCCTAACCCCGCCGGCGCCGGTGGGGGTGCATGCGGTGCAGAGATGTCGCGTTTTGCGCGGGATTCCGGCAACGACGCGGGCAGCAAATGCGCGTCATGCGAGCAGCGCGGTGGTCGCGATCGATCGATCGTCACTTGTTAATGCCGATACCGGCCGGGTTTGGTGCTCCGCTAATTCCTCGCTTCTGTTTCAAAGAGAGCATCACAAGCAAAGCAACCCTCCTCCTCTCCTACAGTACAGTACAGTACAGCACAGCATTACCAGCACTGGTAATATGATCGGAGAAAGAACGCTTAACTATAAGCATTCAATCACACCTTTGCACTTGATGACGGGCCGGGAAAGTATTAACATTAACAATCAACTTATATCAATTGAATTTCTCCTAGAGGACACGGCGAGGGGTAAATCCTCGGCAGTAAAAAAAAAACTATGAACAGAAACTTGAAGGAAGGAAGAAAGAAAGAAAGAATCTAAGTTTCCATTTTAGGACTATTTTCCGTTCGCCGGAACAAGCTATGATGCCTTTCGCATTGCTCGGAGCACTCACGGCACCGGATGGACGGACGATCGGGATGGGATGCCCACAGCTCGCTCTGTCAGCAAAGGATGGCCTCCACGCTGCCGGTCCTCACGCAATGGCATACTGGGCACGCCAGGGCCACGTCCATGTCGCCGGCGGCGAAGCAGTCGCGGCAGAGGCTCAGGTGTCTGCACGGGAGGAGCACCACCGTGGCCGCCCCGAGGTGGCAGCTGTGGCACGCGCGCTCAGGCCCGGTGCGGCGAGGGTCTACGTACGCCGACGAGCACGATTCGGCGGGGCCGGCGTCGCCGCCGGCGAGCTCCTCGCAGGACGCCCGCGCCGCGGAGGCGGCCTGCTGGAGCTGCGCGTGAAGGGTGACCGCGGTGGCCTGCTCCGAGAGCGCCTTGGCCTGCCACGCCGCCGCCTCGTTCCGTAGCCGCGCGAGCCGCTCCTCCAGCTCGGCGCCGCGCCGCGCCTCGCGCTCCACCTCCAACGCCTTCTCCCGTAGCCGGCGCGCGGCCGACTTGTCTGCCGCGACCAGAAGCGCCCGGTTGTGGTGGCGCATCCGATCGGCGATGGCCCGCCGGAGCTGCTCGCCCTGGTGGACAACGCACGGGCACGTGAGGCCAAGAAACGAGCGCGCGGCGAGAACCGAACCGCCGTGCCGTGGCCGGAGCCAAGATGAATTACCTGCTCCCGGACGAATTTGTCGAGCTCCTCGCCGTGCTGCTTCATCTGCCCGGCGAACTCGTCGGAGAAGGGAACGAGCGGCGGCGACGAGGACGGGTAACACAAGGAATTGATCTGCCTCTGCTGCTGCTCATCCAATGCGAGGCGGAGGCCCGTGGACACGCGCGTCGCCGGGGCAGGGGACGGGGACGAGGCGACCCTGCCGTGGAGCTGCGCCATGTTTAAAAAGGGCGCCGGCTGGTGCGCGAACAGGCTGACATACTCCTCCTTGGCCGGCGGCGGCGGCGCCATGGCCTCCCTGGCGCGCTTCCTCCGATTCCCGCCCGCTGCAAGAAACCGAAGCAACCAAGCAAGCCACGTCACAATCCGTGAACCGTAGGGGCGCGCGGCCAATCAATCGGCGGCATCAGGCCGTCGAGGCAGGCAGACGCACCTCCGCCACTGGCAAAGTAGACCGCCGGCGAGAGTCCGGCAAGCTGCTGATGCTGATGAAGCTGCTGCTGTTGCTGCTGCTGCTGCTGCTGCTGCTGCTTGGGCAGGTCCATGTCCGTCCTCTCCACCAGGTCACCTCTGTAAAGGAGACGAAGCCATGAGATGACCCGAAAACCAAACCAAACCAGACGAACAGCCGCAGTGGCGGAAGAGGAGGATGGGGAGGAGGATTGAGCGGGGCGTGAGGAGGCGCACCTATCGTGGAAGAGGAGATGGGAGGGGTACTGGGCCTGCACAGCCATTGTTATGTTAAGGAGGAGGAGGAGGAGAAACGGACGACGGACGGGTGGGGGTGGGTTCGCGAAGCGGGAGGTGACGGAGAAGAAAACTTCCACTCGTGGTTTTAATAGGAGCCTGAGCGTGAGCGTGAGCGTGAGCCGAGTCCAATTCCGCGCACCCACTTCGCACGCTCCCCTTAAAACCTCTCACATGGAACGGAGCGGAGCGGACGGGGAGACGGAAAACGTGGGCAGCCTAAAATTGCGAGCGTTCGGGGGCCGTGGTTAAAATTAGGAGAAGAATCCCGGGGGATGGAGGATTTCTTGACGTCAATGCAGCAGATTAAGATCAAGATGGGGGTGGTGCTGGTTTTGGTTACTACTGGCGAGCTTTTGCTTCGCGATAATGATGGCCTAGGCGTTTCTTTGCCCGCGCCCCTTCCTTCCTTCCTTGTAGCTTCGCATCCAATCTTTCGATTTTGGAGTGCTCGCAGATGATTTTGCGTTTGGTATTTGTTGCTACTACCTCCATCCATCCATCCATCCATAGGATTGGTCATAATGGGAGTAATTTAGTTAGTAACATATCGCATTTCAAAAAAAAAAAAAATTACGTGGCGTTCATAATATGTTGCTGTAACATAACGTTTTTCTATAAAAGATGAGTCTGTAACGCAAAAAAAGACAAAGTCATCTATGACATCAGTGTTATGTTACTTTGCACTAGAGAGAGCAGCATTTTGGCTCCTGGACTCACATGAGCCCATGATTGAACAGTACCGTGAATTCAAATAATAAACAATTTAAAAAATTATTTTTTGTCATGAAAGATGTTTGAGTGCATGATGTCCTTGTCAAATTTGAAGAAGCTTGAACATTGGAGGAACTCCGGGCAACAAAAAAATCAGGTCTGAGAGAAACATTTGAAAAACAATACTATTCATGCATGTATTTTTTTTACCCGTGCGCTACTCGAATGCCCAAATATCACCAAATTTTGCACGTACATCACGCACATGCACATCTTTCTTGCAAAAAAAGGTAATTTTTTGACCTTTTTCTATTTTAATTGTGTTACTGTTCACCAGACTCATGTGAGCCCCACGTAGAAGGGAATTTTCGTAGTAACTCAGCCTAGTGTCATATGCATGACACTAGTAAATGTGCGTATTTGAAGATTTATTATGTTGACCATCGATAATGTGTGAGATGTATGATATAAAAATTATATCATTAGAAAATTCATTCAAATATACTTCCTCCGTTCCAAAATTCTTGTCTTAAATTTGTTTAGATATGAATGTATCTAGTCAAGTTTTAGTATTTAGATACATACATTTTTAAACAAAGTTAAGACAAGAATTTTGGGACGGAAGGAGTACTTCACAACAAAAAAACTTCATTCAAATACGAATTCGGCCATATACTTTTTTAACACAAGTATCATACATTATTACTGGTCTAAGTGATTGTCGAAATAAATCTCAAAATAGTATTATGCCCTATATTCATGGATGGAGGGATCGTAACCCCGTTTCTAGACATCATTGGATTAGATCCTTGAAGCTGCAATATAGAAAATCTAAAAATAAAATTATTTGGTGAACGATCAAACGTGAATATTAGCTCGGATGTTACAACAGAATGATTATTCAATGGCCGTGTCTGATCCATCCTACCTACAAAATACTATAAATTAATTCTTTGTTAGAAGATATTAAAATGAAAACCAGTTCTGTATAATATACATGTATAGTTCTGAACGATTATAAATTGTATGAGCATGCCGTCATCTCTGCCGTTTGTCCGAAACTTCTTTTGGAGCAAAGCAAACAGTCCTTTGATGCTTTTCCCCGTCACTTGTGAAAAATATGGCACCAAATGCCGCTTCTTTCGTGAAATCCATGTCTTCTTACTCTTGGATGTGCACTATCTTTTTCTTGTTGAACCGTGACTTGGGCGTGGGCGGGTACTAGAGACATGGTGAAGAGGTGGATGGTTAAGAGCAAGTGAGCAAGATATAGTTCCAGAAGCGACAACTAAATTTGTGTGAGAGAAAAGTGAGTGTAGGTAGAACATGCGAGAAACACATGTTTTTAATATTTCATGTTATGAACCAACAGTTAGTGGTATGCCATGGCTTACATAAAAAGACTTGTGTTAGTGTTGAGAATGTAAAGAAAAGGTGATCTGGAGTATCTAATGGTTCAGAACATATGTATGGACCAATTTTATATATTTGGTGGTAAAGCAACATGCCATAAGCAACCAATTTAAGAAAAGTTGAGCTACTAACCAGAAATTTCCAACCTGCTAAAGGTGTTTGAATCTCCAGCTAGCGTTTATGATATTTAGTGTGATGGTCAAATTAATGGTGTAACAATATAGCACTGTCATCATAGACAAATATAATAGTACGAAGCGCCTCAACCAATTTCATGCGACAAGGAACTCCCAACCATTTTTAGGTCATCAAACTATTCGACGTTCGCAAAAATGCGATAATATGGCTATAGCTAGTAGATTTGCCATGGTTGAAATAAACAGGCAACATAAGAAACTTCCGGGAAAAATAGATCTTGAAGGCGCCTTCACAATTGTTAGGTATATGTCTAGTGGAGAACTTGTCGTGTAAAGTGAGAACCAAGCAACCCAGCGTTCATGTTACTTCTCCTTGGCAGATAACATGCATAATACAGGGCAGCAATCGCCCGTTGAATTTTCAGTGTCGCCTCATTTTCAGGTACTACGTGTTGTTGATAAGAAGGAAATCGAGACGGCAGAAGAAAATAAGGGGCTTGTTCTAGACTAGTACAACATTGCTTGGTTTTATTTGGAGGCAATTCCTTGACGAACCATCTTTCATTTTCATGACTTTCATTGTCTTGGAAAAATATAAAGTTGGAATGGAAACGAGTAGGGGGGTAGAGAGACTGAGGCATGCGTCCAATCTACTTTTGAGTGGTTGCCGAATGCTTTGGTCTGGATGTTTTGGGATTCCCTGGTGAAAAATGACAAGCTGACAGCAAAAAATGCCGTAGAATTTACCGCTTCTTTGGTTTAACCAGAGCATTTGGCAATTGGCAACCACCCAGGAGCTGGACATTTGTTGCTGCACTGGATTTCCTTGCATGCCTTTGTCACCACCAATAATTCTCCGGGTTATGATTCAGTCCGGTTCAGTATTCTAATCGGATAACACCAAAGCGAGTTGATAGCTTCTTTAGCAGATTTCAAAGGTCGACAGTGGGATGTCGTGCTTGAATTGGAGATTGGTACTAACAGGCACGCATGCACAGACATTATTGTTGCCTTCCTTTTCCTTATTATTACTTCTCTTCTCTCTCTCGTAAGTATAAGAACAAATCGTTGCCTTCCTATCGGTTATCCGTGGCAGCAGCATGCATACCTTAACTGCCAAGCAGAGGCAGTGCTCGCAAGCGTCGGCGTGCGTAGGACCCAAAGTTAGATGCAGGCAGGTTTCATTTGACTATGCTAGCTATAGATGCAAGCTGATTGAGATTTGGTAAACATCTGCTTTGTTCTTTAGACAGACAGAAGCATGGCGATTGAAGCAAGGGAAGAGGAAAGGGGGGAAAATCACTAGGCTCTACTAGAATATATTGGTTGGGATGGAAAGATGCACAAGAGGGGGAGAGGTGGCCGGGTCGAAAGAATCAAATGCTGCTGCCATCTTTGTTCCCGAGGTGGCTGTCACTTGATGCATCGTTGCATCTACTACCTTCCTTCCTTCCTTGGTTGCGGACAGAGAACCTCACCTCCGTGCCAATTTGTTTGCCCACCCGTCCTTCAATCTCGCAACCCTTTAATTTGTTCTCTTCTCCTCGGCAATGTACCTGCACGTGACCGCGATTGGTTCTCGATCGCAAGCAAGTAAGTTTGCTTGCGCAGACGTCTGCAGGCGGTGGAAACGTAAACTAATCAGCGATGACGGGGCTAATTAAACCCGTCCTGTCTATACTCTACTTTAATTACCGTCTCTAGAGGGTGCATAACGTACTAGTACCATCTGGCAAACATAAACACAACAACGGATGCAACCCATGACATGATACTAGTGGCCGTTTCGATGGATGGATCGATTGGAAATACTCCTAGAGCATGCATGCATGCATGCATGCGTGGGTATGGTCAGACCCAGTGTGTCTGAATCGTCAATCGCACCAAACCAATGCACTACCTCTGTGCGCATGCGCGTAGAGGTCAAATCCTGCGTCTCTGCGTGTACGCCGCACAGGAATGTACAGTGCATAGCTGATAACGATGCGTGTCTAGATCGTTAATAACAAGCCTGGTCAAATCCTGCAGTCTCGCCACGCGCTGGGGGAGGCAGTTTCGCGGTGACGACGGGGGAGTGGAGTAGTGGAGGGCCATTCTCTTCTCTTCTCCATGCGATGCGAGGTCCAAGGCTCAAAGTCTCCACACCCCAACACAACATTAAGTGCGGGGAAAGGAAAGGCGAAAGGTGCCGGTGCCGATGCCGATGCCATGGCCACGCCTGCACGTACGGATGCTTCACACAAGTGTTTCGGGCCAAGGTCGTCATGGACGGGGGCAGGGGCAGGCAGGCAACCGACTGGGCGTGGCATGTGATGCTCCTCCTTTCATACGGATCGGGTCCCGGCCGGCCCTCCTTGGACGATTCTTTCTTCTACGGAGACGTACGTTCGTTCGTTCGTTATCCTTGGCCGTGAGGGTGCTTCTTCTTGTTCGATCTGGTTAAGCTTGTGCGGTGGCGCTGGCCGAGCTAGCCAGTGGTTTGTTGCTGTCATGCATGCCAGGCCATGGATCCGTTTTGTGCTTGGTCTGATCGTTTTTTGCAGCAGCTGGCCGGTATAGCTAGCTAGCAACTGGTCTTTGTTTGGCTTACTCAACAATGACTTTGTTTATGTACACGGGAAAGAAGAGGAGAAAGCGTTGGGATAGAGACGGTGGCCGAACTAGCTAGCATCGTCTTCTTCGTCTTGTTCTCTTCCGGAACGGATGACAGGAACGATCCTTTCAACGCGGATGCGCATGTCAGCATGCACATGTATATCTACTCCGTATGTATGTATGTATGTATGTATGTATGTATGTATGTACGTACGTACGTGCCTTCACACGCGCGCGTCTCCGGCCGGGTTGCGTCAAACTAATTTCACACACACACACGCACGCACGCACACACGTTTTACACTGCTGCGCTGGTGTTAGCGCTCCTAATTAAACACATGCATGACGGCGTTTGGTGAATGGGCAACCAACCAACCAATACGTACGGTGCAACTGCACCGATTCATGGCGTGCGCGGGCTCCCATCCCAATCCCATGCTTGCGCAGAAGAGAAGGGAAGAGAAGAGCATTCGCATTCGCATCCGGGGCGCGTGATGATGGGTGCTCCCATCCACAACCGTGGTCACGCCAAATGTGACAATGGACTTGTCGTCTTGACATATATCTGAGGCTGGACCAAAGCCTGCCTGTCACCCAAAACGCATGTACTCCTCCGTAGCGTGGAGGAGCCCTTCGTTGCTCTCTCCGTTTGTATGCTTGGACGGTTGGACCATGCCAGGGGTTTTCGTTGCGATTTGCAAATCGCACGTCCAAACACATACATGACCTGCCAACAACTACCATCCATATGTACGATTGTAAATATATTTTTTGCGAATATTTGTGTATGAGCTTTATATGTACGGGTCACAAGGCAGTGTACAGCATGCATGCATGACAGCATGTGACTGAATAAAAGAGAGAACCAAACCGGCATGTTCATGCACGCCGAGGCGGTTCATGCACGGAGGCATGCATGCATGCACGCACGCAGCTCCAGCTTCCTTCATGCTCCCTCCTCCGTACACTCTTTTAAGATATTTTACTAGGTGTCTACATGCAAAGCAAAATGAATGAATCAATACTCTAAAGTATGTCTATATATATCCGTATGCAGTCCATTAGTTAAACCTTTAAAAAAAATTATATTTAGGAACAAAGGAAGTAGCTTGTATGGCTAGAGCGCTAAACCGCTGTCGCTCATCCTTTCTTCTCTGTCGGATGGCTTTCTTTCCGCTGCGCACGTCAGGTCCAACGACTTCATCACGCAGGAGGAGGAGGAAAACCTTGAACAATAAACCTTGAACAATGGCGGGATTAATTAAGGGGGCGCGTCGACGTTGTTGTGCGTGAGCCACGGAGCGAGTGCTCCGCTCGCCAACGCCACACCACGCCACACCTCTCTTGTTTCTTTGTGTGTCTTTGTGAGATGTGAACGGAATCGCGCGTTGCATCGGCGCGTGCGACAGACTTATATACCTGCTGCTTTCGCGCAAACCACCGAGACCAACCGCGCGCCTGGCTGGCTCATCGGCCATCGTGGGTTGCTTCCAACCCCCCGATCGATCCATCCATGTGTCATGGGGAGGCTGCTCTCTTGTCTCGACCTAATTAACCAGACTCTCTCCTTGATTGACAGCAACGAATGAGGCAAGGCGTGGCGTGATCATGCCGTGTATTGTGCCGTCCATGTGCGCACCTGTTCCGTCCACCGCGTCATCCGATTTCACCCGGATCATTATCCACGTCCTCATCCGGGGTGCTCTTTGGAGCAGAGCAAGAGCAGGGCATTGCCTTTTGAAGAAGTTGTTTGAGATCGGACCCGGTCGTAAACAAAAATCAAGGTCTGACCCTTTTTTCCTATCACGAGGGTATATGGCAATAGGGTACACATCCTACCATCAGGTACCCTAGCGGTAAGTGACTAATCCACGTCACCAACCCTAAACGGCCGTCGTTCTCCTCCGTCTCACCCTACCGCCGCAGCACCTGGCGGTAGGCTCTCTGACCCTTACCACCGAGCACTCTCGTGGTAGGGTGTGGGAACTTATAAACCGCGGGGCCGGCCGCCCTACCCTCATCTACTCCTTCTAGCTTCCCCGAATAACAAAGAGGTTCTTCCTCTCGCCCTCTCTCCCATCTTCTCCACTCGCCTCCTTAGATCTTCTTCGTTCTTCATCGTTTTTGTGAATTGAGATGGCTCCGCAACGAGAAAAGTAAGCTCCTTTGATCCCTTCAATTAGTTTTAGCCAAATAGCTTCTGATTCGTCGCATTATTTGGTTGAAACCATCCCTATTTTTTAACTAGATTTCTTTGTTTTGTACCCTAGGATTGTTTTAGGTTGATTCTAGATGTTCTATTGGGTCAAATATACTCTCTAATCACTAGTTGGAATGGTAGTGTGAAGATGAACCCTAGTTCATTGATTTTTTTTTAAATGATGGTATGACGCATGTTCTTCAAAATTAACTTGTATGTTTGTTTTGATATGATGTGATGCATAAAGTATAGTGGATGTTGTTTGTTAAATATGCTTAAGATGAACCCTAGTTCACGTTTTTTAAAGATGAACCCTAATTCATGTTTTTTTGTTCTTGAAAAAAAGATGGTATGATGCATGTTGGATGATTAATAGTGGATGTATATGATGCATATGATGTTTTTTGTTTTGCTATGATGCATATGATATGATGCATGCATAGTGGATGTTGTTGGAGAATTCATATGATGAATTAATCATGTGGATGTTATATTATTTTTATGCTTATGCTTATAATGTTTGTGATTATGCATTTTTATTTAGGAGGCCACCTCTTTTGGACCACATTGGGCCTAAGTATAGCATTCTTGACCCTGCATTCGACAAGGGTCATCGTGCCCGTTCCATTGAGAATGGAGTGGTAATTACCATGCTTGAACCAAATCTTTCGAAACGATAAAAATAAGTTACTAATTATTTGGGTCTTCATTTTGACAGATGCTCCCGCCACTGCGGATGAGGGCTCACGGGAACGACCGTTAATATGGAGTACGACGAGCATTATGCACCATTCTACACGAGAGCCCGAGTGTTGGGTTTCGTCCTGCAGTTCAAGCGTAAGGCACCGACGCTCGTCCACTCGGCTCTCACAACTTTGATCGACCGGTGGCGGTCAGAGATGCACAGTTTCCATCTTCCATGTGGGGAGATGACGGTGACCCTCCAACATTGGGGTATGATTACGACCCTACCGATGGAGGGTCATGCTCTCGGTGGACGAGTGAAGAGGAAGAACTCACAGGATATGGTTACCACCCACATCGGCAACTACCCCCCCCCCTGAGAGGGGGGCTAAGGATAACCGTACATTTGATGTAACGCTGCTCTGGCTCCTGGATCACCCGAGCAAGTGTCCGGAAGATGCCGAACCCCGGATGATGGAGCAGTACGTGGGGGCCTACCTGTGCTATCTTCTCAGAGAGGTCGTGTTTCCACACTGCTCAAGGAATAGTGCCCTATGGATGTATCTCGAATTCTCGACTTCCTAAAGGATTGGGATGCAGGGTACAACTGGGGGTCCGTCGGCCTCACCTACCTATATCGTTCAGTAAGAGAATATCTCACTATTTTTATTGATGCATGTTGCTTTAAATTATGTCCTATCATCATCAATACGTGTTTTGTAGCTTGACGACGCAACCGAGAGGATGGAACAAAATCTGGTATGTGTGGATGTGCGTGGGCCCTCTCCATTTGGATTTGGGAGTGAACCCGGTGGGGAGTCCCGAGAAGCTGGCACATCATCCATGGACTGACTAAGATGACGACAAAGCTCGATGCCAGGCAGTCGCGTACGCTTGGGACGTGATGGGTGTCTACAAGGGCACACCCAAGGTTTTATACAAGGTCTTCACCAACGAGATTAATGGTCCGACGACTTTCCAAGTATACAAACTAGATTTTGAATATTTTCAACAGTATTTACACATGAGCTTACTGCTACGGCGACAGAAATCTTCTGTCGTCTCTTGAGCTTGCGTTGGTTTTTTCCTTAAAGAGGAAAGGCGATGCAACACAGGAGCAATAAGTATTTCCCTCAGTTTGAGAACCAAGATATCAATCCAGTAGGAGAATCGCGTCAAGTCCAGAGTACCTGCACAAACACAAAAGAGCTTGCACCCAACGCTATAAAAGGGGTTGTCAATCCCTTCAAGATTGATTGCAAAGTGAGAACTGAAGGCAGAAAGTGCAATGAAGTAAAATTGTAAGGCTGAAAATATGATGTGAAGTAGACCCGGGGGCCATAGTGTTCACTAGAGGCTTCTCTCAAAATAGCAAATATTACGGTTGATGAACAAATTACTGTGGAGCAATTGATAAAACCGCGCAAAGTTATGACGATATCTAAGGCAATGATGATACATATAGGCATCATGTCCGAGACAAGTAGACCGATACTTTCTGCATCTACTACTATTACTCCACACATCGACCGCTATCCAGCATGCATCTAGTGTATTGAGTTCATGACGAACAGAGTAATGGCTTAAGCAAGATGACATGATGTAGAGGGATAAACTCAAACCAATGATGAAAACCCCATCTTTTTACCCTTGATGGCAACAACACGATGCGTGCCTCGCTACCCCTTCTGTCACTGGGTGAGGTCAGCGCACGGTATGAACCCAAGACCAAGCACTTCTCCCATTGCAAGAATCATAGATCAAGCTGGCCAAACAAAAACCACAAATCGAAGAGAATTACAAGGATATGAAATCATGCATATAAGAGATCAGAAGAAACTCAAATAAGATTCATAGATAATATGATCATAAATCCACAATTCATCGGAACTCGACAAACACACCACAAAAGAAGATTACATCGGATAGATCTCCATGAAGATCATGGAGAACTTTGTATTGAAGATCCAAGAGAGAGAAGAAGCCATCTAGCTACTAGCTATGGACCCGTAGGTCTATGGTGAACTACTCACGCATCATCGGAGAGGTCATGGTGTTGATGAATAAGCCCTCAGTATCTGAATCCCCCCTCCGACAGGGCACCAGAACGTGCCCCAGATGGGATCTTGCAAAGACACAAGCTTGCGGCGGCGGAAAAGTATTTCCCTGGCTCTCCTGATTTTTTTGGGGATTTTAGGGAATATATAGGCGAAAGACCTAGGGTAGAGGAGGCCCAGGGAGCCCACAGGCCTGGGAGGCGCGGCCCCCCTGGTCGCTGCTAGGGGGCTTGTGGGGTCCCTGGTGACCCTCTGCCTTGGTTCTCAAGTATCCCGACCGTCTTCTGTTTCGGAAAAAATCTTTTCGGAAGTTTTATTCCGTTTGGACTCCGTTTAAAATCCTCCTGTGAAAAGGGTCAAAAACACGGAAATAATAGGAACTAGCACTTGGCACTGAATTAATAAGTTCGTCCCGAAAAAGATATAAAAGGCATACAAAACATCCAAAGTTTGACAGGATAATAGCATGAAACCATCAAAAATTATAGATACATTGAAGATGTATCAAGCGTCCCCAAGCTTAACTCCTGCTTGTCCTCGAGTAGGGAAGTGATAAAGACTGAATTTTTGATGTGGAATGCTACCTAGCATAGTTGTCCTTTGTAACTTCTTTCATGTGACATTAATGTTCAGATCCGTAAGATTCAAAACAATAGTTTGCTATTGACATGACAACAATAATACTTCAAGTAAACTAGCAAGGTAATCATGAACTTTCGCAATAACAAGACGAGAGAAAGTTATCCCTACAAAATCATATAGTCTCGCTATGCTCCATCATCCCCACACAACTAATTTAAATCATGCACAACCCCGGTATTGGCCAAGTAATTGTTTTCGCACTCTTACTTTCTCAAACCTTTTTCCACTATCACGTAATACATGAGTGTGAGCCATGGATATAACACTATAGGTGGAATAGAGTGTGGTGGTGGTTGTGAGACAAAAAAGGAGGAGATGGTCACGTTGACTCGGCGTATCAAAGGGTTATGGAGATACCCATTAATAGATATGAATATCAATGAGTAGGGATTGCCATACAAAGGATACACTAGAGCTATAATTATGTGCAAGCTCAAAAGCAGAACTAGTGGGTGTGCATCCAACTAGCTTGCTCACGAAGACCTAGGGCAATTTGAGGAAGCCCGTCATTGGAATATACAAGCCAAATTATATAATAAAGATTCCCACTAGCATATGGTGGTGACGAAACAAGAGGCTCTCAATCATGAAGAACATGGTACTATAATGAAGCACAAGTGTGGAAAAAGATAGTAGCATTGTTCCTTCTCTTTTTTCTCTTTTTTTTAATTTTGTTTGGGCTCTTTGGCCTCTTTTCATTTATTTTTCTTTTTTTAGGTTGCATCTTTGGCCTCTTTTTTTTTATTTCCTCACATGGGACAATGCTCTAATAATGATGATCATCACACTTTTATTTACTCACAACTCAATACTTAGAGCAATGATGACTCTATAGGAAATTCCTCCGGCAGTGTACCGGGATATGCAACGATCTAGCTTGGCGTATGACGTTGAAACATCTCGCTAGCTATCTTACGATCATGCAATGGCAATATGAGAGTGACGACACAAGTCATGAGACGGAACGGTGGGAGTTGCATGGCAATATATCTCGGAATGGCTATGAAAATGCCATAGTAGGTAGGTATGGTGGCTGTTTTGAGGAAGGCATATGGTGGGTTTGTGCACCAGCGAAAATTGCACGGTACTAGAGAGGCTATCAATGGTGGAAGGTGAAAGTGCATCTATACCATGGACTCACATTAGTCATGAAGAACTTACATACTTGTTGCGAAAGTTTTTATTAGTAATCGAAACAAGGTGCTAAACGCATACTCCTAGGGGAAGGGTTGGTAGGTGTTAACCATCGCGCGATCCCGACCGCAACACAAAGGATGTCAATCAATAGATCAATTATGCTCCGACGTCCTAACATAGCGGTTCACCATACGTGCATGCTACGGGAATCACTAACTTCAACACATGTATTTCTAGATTCACAACACCCTACTAACATAACTCTTAATATTACCAAATCCACGTCTCAAAACTAATTGAGAGGAATCAAAACTTCTCTTTCTACTCAATGCACATGAAGATGGAGGTTTTTGTATCCTCTTTGGGTACCTATCACCTTTGGGACTACTTTCATAGCACAAGCCAACTACCAAGTTACGCACCGCCGTGCTCTAAAAGATCTAAGTGAAGCACATAGAGCAAAATTATCTAGCTCAAAAGATATAAGTGAAGCACAATGAGCATTCTAGCAAAATCATGATGAGTGCGTGTCTCCCTCAAAAGATGTGGAGCAAGGATGATTGTAACACAACAAAAAGAAAAGACTCATACAATACAAGACGCTCCAAGCAAAACACATATCACGTGGTGAATAAAAATATAGCTCCAAGTAATGTTACCGATGGATTGAAGACGAAAGAGGGGATGCCTTCACGCGGCATCCCCAAGCTTAGGCTTTTTGGTGTCCTTGAATTTGGATTGGGATGCCTTGGGAATCCCCAAGCTTGAGCTCTTTAGACTCTTTATCCCTTTGTCCATTAGAACATCACCCAAAACTTGAAAACTTCACAACACAAAACTTAAACAGAAACTCGTGATATCATTAGCACAGGAAGACAAACTACCACCTCCTTAGGTACTGTAGCAATCTTGATTTATATTTATATTTGAGTTAGATTACTGTATTCTCACTTTTACATGGCTAGTACCCCCTGATACTATCCATAGTTTCATCAAAACAAGCAACCAACTCAACAAAAACAGAATCTGTCAAAAACAGACCAGTCTGTAGCAATCTGTATACTTCGTATACTTCTGGTACCTCGAAAATTCTAAACAATTACGACTGACTGGGAAAAGGGCATATCAACCAGCAGCAAAAAGAATCAACTCAAAATCTCTTTCTCAATAAAAAATAAAAATAATCTTGTGAGCAAAAAGTTTCTGTCTTTTTCCAGCAAGATCAAACAACTATCACCAAGACTAGTCATAAAGGTTTTGCTTGGCTCAAACACAAAAAGAAACACGAAAGACACTATCATAACAGAATTATGATGGTGTGGACGCAACAAAACAGAAAGAAAAATATAAATTCATTGGGTTGCCTCCCAACAAGCGCTATTGTTTAACACCCTTAGCTGGGCATAAAGCGATAGAATCACGTATTGTCGTCTTTGGTGCTCAAACCATAAGTAGCCCTCATCATGGATTCATAAGGCAATCTTATTTTCTTTCTAGGAAAGTGCTCCATGTCCTTATTTAAAGGAAATTAAAATCTAATATTCCCTTTCTTCATATCGATGATACCACCGATAGTCCTTAGGAAAGGTCTACGAAGAATGATAGGGCATGTAGGATTGCAATCAATGTCAAGCACAATGAAATCCATGGGTACATAGTTCCTATTTTCAATAATAAGAACATCATTGATCCTTCCCATGGGTTTCTTGACAGTAGAATCCGTAAGATGCAAATTAATAGAACACTCCTCAATCTTATTAAAACCCAGAACATCACATAAAGACTTTGGAATCGCGGAAACACTAGCACCCAAATCACACAAAGCGTTGCATTCATAGTTTTTGATTTTAATTTTGATAGTAGGTTCCCACTCATCATGAAGCTTTCTAGGGATAGAAACTTGCAATTCAAGTTTCTCTTCAAGAGATTTTATCATAGCTTCGACGATATGATCGGTAAAGGCCTTGTTTTGGCTATAAGCGTGTGGAGAGTTTAGCATGGATTGCATCAAGGAAATGCATTCAATCAAGGAGCAACTATCATAATTGAATTCCTTTAAATCCAAAGTAGTAATTTAATTACTACTCAAGGTTTTAATATCTTCTACTCCACTTTCAATGCTTTTAGCATCAAGATAGATGGACTCCGAATCATTTGGGCGTTTTTCAACCAAAGTGGATTCATATCCAGCCCCATCATCATTAGGTTTGACACAAGAAAAAAAATATTCAATGAGAGTCACACCAAGCACTTTAAGATCTTCGTGATTCTTATCACGAGAACACACCTTTTTAAGCCATTCATGTCTAGCACAAATTTGGGCGGTTCTTTCTTTGCTCTCACTCATGGAAACACGCATAGCTTTCAAAGTTTCATCCATATTGATCTTGGGAGGAGCACATCTAACTTTCAAAGCATCAATATCACTAGACATTCTATCAACGCTCCTAGCCAAATCGTCAATTTTGAGTAATTTTTTCTCTATGGACGCATTGAAGATCTTTTGCGAGTTGATAAACTCTTTGATATTACTCTCTAGATGAGAGGGTAATCTATTGTAATTTCCATGAGTATTGTTGTATGAGTTGCCAAAGTTATTAGAGGGGTTACTAGGAAAAGGCCTAGGAACATAGTTTCCTCTAAAAGCATTGTTGTTGCCAAAATTATTCCTACCAACAAAATTAACGTCCAAGCTAGCGTTGCTACTCTCAATCAAGGAAGACAAGGGCATATCATTAGGATCTAAAGGAGCACTTCTACTAGCAACCAAATTCATTAACTCATCCATCTTAGCACTCAACGAGTTAATTTCTTCTATAGCGTGTTCATACGTCTCCAACGTATCTATAATTTTTGATGGCTTCATGCTATTATCTTGTCAAACTTTGGATGTTTTGTATGCCTTTTATATATTTTTTGGGACTAACCTATTAACTCAGTGCCAAGTGCGAGTTCCTGTTTTTTCCATGTTTTTGACCCCTTTCAGAGGAGGATTTTGAACGGAGTCCAAACGGAATGAAACTGCCAAAAAGATTTTTTCTGAAACAGAAAAAGATCGGGAGACTTGAGAACCAATGCAGAGGGTCACCAAGGACCCCACAAGCCCCCTAGCCGCGACCAGGGGGCCCGTGCCTCCCAGGCTTGTGGGCTTCCTGGGCCTCCTCTGCCCTAGGTCTTTCGCATATATATTCCCTAAAATCCCAGAAAAAATCAAGAGAGCCACGAAAATACTTTTCCGCCGCCGCAAGTTTCTGTCTCCGCAAGATCCCATCTGGGGCACGTTCTGGTGCCCTGCCGGAGGGGGGATTCAGATATGGAGGGCTTCTTCATCAACACCATGACCTCTCCGATGATGCGTGAGTAGTTCACCATAGACCTACGGGTCCATAGCTAGTCGCTAGCTGGCTTCTTCTCTCTCTTGGATCTTCAATACAAAGTTCTCCATGATCTTCATCGATATCTATCCGATGTAATCTTCTTTTGCGGTGTGTTTGTCTGGATCCGATGAATTGTGGATTTATGATCAGATTATCTATGAATCTTATTTGAGTTTCTTCTGATCTCTCTTATGCATGATTTCGTATCCTTGTAATTCTCTTCGAGTTCTGTGTTTTGTCTCGCCAACTAGATCTATGATTCTTGCGATGGGAGAAGTGCTTGGTTTTGGGTTCATACCGTGCGGTGGCCTCACCCAGTGACAGAAGGGGTAGGGAGGCACGTATCGTGTTGTTGCCATCAATGGTAAAAAGATGGGGTTTTCATCATTGGTTTGAGATTATCCCTCTACATCATGTCATCTTGCTTAAGGCGTTACTCTGTTCGTCATGAAATCAATACACTAGATGCATGCTGAATAGCGGTTGATGTGTGGAGTAATAGTAGTAGATGCAGAAAATATCGGTCTACTTGTCTCGGACGTGATGCCTATATGTATGATCATTGCCTTAGATATCGTCATGACTTTGCGCGGTTCTATCAATTGCTCGACAGTAATTTGTTCACCCACCGTAATACTTGTTATTTTGAGAGAAGCCTCTACTGAACACTATGGCCCCCGGGTCTACTCCACACCATATTTTCAGCCTTACACTTTTTACTTCGTTGCACTTTCCGCCTTCAGATCTCACTTTGCAATCAATCTTGAAGGGATTGACAACCCCTTTAAAGCGTTGGGTGCAAGCTCATTTGTGTTTGCGTAGGTACTCTCGACTTTATGAGATTCTCCTACTCGATTGATACCTTGGTTCTCAAACTGAGGGAAATACTTACTGCTCCTGTGTTGCATCATCCTTTCCTCTTCAAGGGAAAAACCAACGCAAGCCCAGTCTCCCTCAACGTGTCAATTAATGGCGCTCTTGTCTGTTGCCATAGCAGAAGAATTTCTGGCGTCGTTGCCGGGGAGGATCAAGTCAAGAACTCATCCAAGTAAGTATCGCAAACTCATCTCTTGCATTTACTTTGTTTTTGAGTTGCCTCTCGTTTTCCTCTCCCCCACTTCACCAATTTTCCTTTTTTGTTTGCCTTTTTCGTTTTCCTTTTTCGTTCGCCCTTTTCTCTCGCTTGCTTTCTGTTCGCTTGTGTGCCATGTGCCGTCAATATGCTTGCATCTTCGCTTGCTGAAAATCTAGTGATATAGATCCTCATCCACTTGCCAATCTCTTTAAGAGATCCAATTATGGTTATCCAATTGCTATTAAGTTGAGTGCACTTAACTATCTTTATGGAGTTTTGCTTGAGATGCGTGAATCTGAAAATTGTGAGGAAGAAATTTGTGAAGTGATTCACGAGGGCTCCTTGGATGAAAAGCATGATTGCAATGGTTTCACTATAAATTCTATTAGTGACAATCATGCTAAAAATATGCAAAACCCTAAGCTTGGGGATGCTAGTTTTGCTATGTCCACTACTTGTTGCAATGATCATGAGTGGGGCGATGATTTTTCTTATGATCTTGAAATTTTTTTAAGCCTCATGATGAATATGATATTTGCAATATTATTGAAAGTGGGTTTGGAGAAGTCATGACTTTAGTTGATGATAATCCCACTATTTTTGAAGAGCGTCAACTTTGCATGCATGTGGATCATGAAAAGAATATCCTATGTGATAGTTACGTTATTGAATTCGAATATGATCCCACATGTAATTATTATGAGAGAGGAAAATATGTTGGTAGAAACTTTCATATCACTAAATCACCTCTCGTTGTGTTGAGATTGCTATTGTCTTTTTCTTCTTCCTTGCATATGGTAACTATTGGTTGTCTTGACAATCTGTTTTCCTATAAAATGCCTATGCATAGGAAGTATGTTAGACTTAGATGTGATTTTCACATGCTTTATGATGCTCTCGTTGTGCTTCAATTCTTGTCTTTTGTGTGAGCATCATTGAATTATCAATGCCTAGCTAAGGGCGTTAAACAATAGCGCTTGTTGGGAGGCAACCCAATGAATTTATCTTTTTCTTTCTGTTTTGTTGCGTCCACACCATCATAATTCTGTTATGATTTTGTTTTTTGTGTTTCTTTTTGTGTTTGAGCCAAGCAAAACCTTTATGACTAGTCTTGGTAATGGTTGTTTGATCCTGCTGGAAAAAGACAAAAACTTTTCGCTCACGAGATGATTTTTCATTTTTATTCATAAAGAGCTTTTGAGTTGATTCTTTTTGCTTCTGGTTGATATACCTTTTGCCCAGGCAGTCGTAAGTTTTCAGAATTTTTGAGGTACCAGAAGTATACGAAGTATACAGATTTCTACAGACTGGTCTGTTTTTGACACATTCTGTTTTTGTTGAGTTGGTTGCGTGTTTTGATGAAGCTATGGTTAGTATCGGGGGGTACTAGCCATGGAAAAGTGAGAATACAGTATCCCAACACCAATATAAATAGAAATCAAGATTGCTACACTATCTAAAGAGGTGGTAGTTTGTTTTCTTGTGCTAATGATATCACGAGTTTCTGTTTAAGTTATGTGTTGTGAAGTTTTCAAGTTTTGGATGATGTTCTCATGGACAAAGAGATAAGGAGTGGAAAGAGCTCAAGCTTGGGATGCCCAAGGCATCCCAAGCCAAATTCAAGGACACAAAAAAGCCTAAGCTTGGGGATGCCCCGGGAAGGCATCCCCTCTTTTGTCTTCAATCCATCGGTAACATTACTTGGAGCTATATTTTTATTCACCACATAATATGTGTTTTGCTTGGAGCGTCTTGTATCGTAGGAGTCTTTTCTTTTTTGTTGTGTCACAATCATCCTTGCTGCACACCTTTTTGAGAGATAGAGACATGCACTCATCATGATTTTGCTAGAATGCTCATAGTGCTTCACTTATATCTTTTGAGCTAGATAATTTTGCTCTATGTGCTTCACTTATATCTTTTAGAGCACGGCGGTGCGTGACTTGGTAGTTGGCTTATGCTATGAAAGTAGTCCCAAAGGTGATAGGTACCCAAAGAGGGTATACAACCTCCATATTCATGTGCATTGAGTATAAAGAGAAGTCTTGATTCCTCTCAATTAGTTTTGAGATGTGGATTCAGTAATATTAAGAGTTATGTTAGTAGGGTGTTGTGAATCTAGAAATACTTGTGTTGAAGTTAGTGATTCTCGTAGCATGCACGTATGGTGAACCGCTATGTTAGGAAGTCGGAGCATAATTGATCTATTGATTGTCATCCTTTGTGTTGAGGTCGGGATCGCGCGATGGTTAACACCTACCAACCCTTCCCCTAGGAGTATGCGTTGAGCACTTTGTTTCGATTACTAATAAAAACTTTCGCAACAAGTATGTGAGTTCTTCATGACTAATGTGAGTCCATGGTATAGATGCACTTTCACCTTCCACCTTTGCTAGCCTCTCTAGTGCCGCGAAACTTTCGCCGGTACACAAACTCACCATATGCCTTCCTCAAAACAACCACCATACCTACCTACTATGGCATTTTCATAGCCATTCCAAGATATATTGCCATGCAACTCCCACCGTTTCGTCTCATGACTTGTGCCGTCACTCTCATATTGTCATTGCATGATCGTAAGATAGCTAGCGAGATGTTTCAACGTCATACGCCAAGCTAGATCAGTGCACATCCCGGTACACTGTCGGAGGCATTTCCTATAGAGTCATCATCGTTCTAAGCTTTGAGCTGTGAGTAAATAAAAGTGTGATGATCATCATTACAACATTGTCCCATGTGAGGAAATAAAAAAAAAGAGGCCAAAGAGCCCAAATAAATAAATAAATAAGAGGCCAAGAGCCCCAAAAAAAGAGAGAAAAAGAGAGAAGGGACAATGCTTCATAATAGCACCATGTTCTTTATGATTGAGAGCTTCTTGCTTTGTCACTACAATATGCTAGTGGGAATCTTCATTATATAACTTGGCTTGTATATTCCAATGATGGGCTTCCTCAAAATTGCCCTAGGTCTTCGTGAGCAAGCAAGTTGGATGCACACCCACTAGTTGTCCTTTTGAGCTTTCACATATTTATAGCTCTAGTGCATCCCTTGTATGGCAATCCCTACTCATTCGCATTGATATCTATTAATGGGCATCTCCATAGCCCTTTGATACGCCGAGTCAATATGACCATCTCCTCCTTCTCTGTCTCACAACCACCACCATACTCTATTCCACCTATAGTGCTATATCCATGGCTCACGCTCATGTATTGGGTGATAGTTATAAAAAAGTTTGAGAAAGTAAGAGTGCGAAAACAATTGCTTGGCCAATACCGGGGTTGTGCATGATTTACATTAGTTGTGTGAGGATGATGGAGCATAGCCAAACTATATGATTTTGTAGGGATAACTTTCTTTGGCCTTGTTTATTTCGAAAGTTCGTGATTACCTTGCTAGTTTGCTTGAACTATTATTGTTTTCATGTCAATAGCAAACTATTGTTTTGAATCTTACGGATCTGAACATTCATGTCACATGAAAGAAGTTGCAAAGGACAACTATGCTAGATAGTATTCCACATCAAAAATTCAGTCTTTATCACTTCCCTACTTGAGGACGAGCAGGAGTTAAGCTTGGGGATGCTTGATACGTCTCCAACGTATCTATAATTTTTTATGGTTTCATGCTATTATCTTGTCAAACTTTGGATGTTTTGTATGACTTTTATATATTTTTTGGGACTAACCTATTAACTCAGTGCCAAGTGCCAGTTCCTGTTTTTCCATGTTTTGACCCATTTTAGAGGAGGATTTTGAACGGAGTCCAAACAGAATGAAACTGCCAAAAAGATTTTTTCTGAAACAGAAAAAGATCGGGAAGCCGGAGAATCAAGGCACGGGGCCTGCAGGGACCCCACAAGCACTCATGGCACGGCCAGGGGGCCCGCGCCATCCTGGCTTGTGGGATCCCTGGGCCACCTCTACCCTAGGTTTTGCACCTATATATTCCCTAAAATCCCAGAAAAAATCAGGAGATCATCGAAAGTACTTTTTCGCCACCGCAAGCTTCTGTCTCCGCAAGATCCCATCTGGGGCACGTTCTGGTGCCCTGTCGGAGGGGGGATTTGGATACGGAGGGCTTCTTCATCAACACCATGACCTCTCCGATGATGCGTGAGTAGTTCACCATAGACCTACGGGTCCATAGCTAGTAGCTAGATGGCTTCTTCTCTCTCTTGGATCTTCAATACAAAGTTCTCCATGATCTTCATGGAGATCTATCCGATGTAATCTTCTTTTGTGGTGTGTTTGTAGAGATCCGATGAATTGTGGATTTATGATAAGATTATCTACGAATCTTATTTGAATGTCTTCTGATCTCTCTTTTGCATGATTTTATATCCTTGTATTTCTCTTCGAGTTGTGGGTTTTGTCTGGCCAACTAGATCTATGATTCTTGCAATGGGAGAAGTGCTTGGTTTTGGGTTCATACCGTGCGGTGACCTCACCCAGTGACAGAAGGGGTAGCGAGGCACGCATCGTGTTGTTGCCATCAAGGGTAAAAATATGGGGTTTTCATCATTGGTTTGAGATTATCCCTCTACATCATGTCATCTTTCTTAAGGCGTTACTCTGTTCGTCATGAACTCAATACACTAGATGCATGCTGGATAGAGGTCAATGTGTGGAGTAATAGTAGTAGATGTAGAAAGTATCGGTCTACTTGTCTCGCACGTGATGCCTATATGTATGATCATTGCCTTAGATATCGTCATGACTTTGCGCAGTTCTATCAATTGCTCGACAGAAATTTGTTCACCCACCGTAATACTTGCTATTTTGAGAGAAGCCTCTAGTGAACACTATGGCCCCCGGGTCTACTGCACACCATATTTTCAGCCTTACACTTGTTACTTCGTTGCACTTTCCGCTTTCAGATCTCACTTTGCAATCAATCTTGAAGGGATTGACAACCCCTTTAAAGCGTTGGGTGCAAGCTCTTTTGTGTTTGCGCAGGTACTCTGGACTTGTCGAGATTCTCCTACTGGATTGATACCTTGGTTCTCAAATTGAGGGAAATACTTACTGCTCCTGTGCTGCATCAGCCTTTCCTCTTCAAGGGAAAAACCAACGCAAGCCCAGTCACCGTCAACGTGTCAATTTCTGGCGCTGTTGTATGTTGCCGTAGCACGTGTACCTTTTTACTAGTAGGTGAGCTTTCAGTGTGCCACTGAGAGTAGTTTGTCATGATATTGTCTAGGAGTTTTGTAGCTTCTCCTAACGTGATTTCCATGAACGTTCCACCTGAGACGGAGTCCAAGATATTTCTAGAAGCGAAATTCAAGTTAGTGTAAAAGATTTGTATAATCATCCAAAGACTCAAGCCATGAGCGGGACAATTTCTAATCATCAATTTCATCCTCTCCCAAGATTGTGCAACATGTTCATGATCAAGTTGCTTAAAATTCATGATATCATTACGGAGAGAGATAATCTTAGCCGGTGGAAAATACTTGGATATATATAAGCATCTTTGCACTTGTTCCAAGAATCAATACTATTTTTGGGCAAAGACGAAAACCAAGTTTTTGCTCGATCTCGCAACGAGAAAGGAAAAAGCTTCAATTTAATCACATCATTATCCACATCTTTCTTCTTTTGCATGTCGCAAAGCTCTATGAAGTTATTAAGATGGGATGCGGCATCTTCACTAGGAAGGTCGGAGAATTCCTCTTTCATAACAAGATTCAGCAAAGCAGCATTGCTTTCGTATGATTCCGCACTAGTGGCGGGAGCAATCGGAGTACTAATAAAATCATTATTATTAGTATTCGAGAAGTCACAAAGTTTGGTGTTTTCAGTCATGGTGACTTCAGCAAGCAAGCAAGCACACAAGCGAACAAAAAGCAAGCGAGAGAAAAGGCGAACGAAAAAGGCAAACGAAAAAGGCAAATATTTTGTAAATTTTTGTTTTTCAGAAGTGGGGGAGAGGAAAAGGAGAGGCAAAAAAGTAAATGAAAGAGATGAGTTTGCGACACTTACTTGGATGAGTTATTGACTTGATCCTCCCCGGCAACGACGCCAGAAATTATTCTGCTACGGCGACAGAAATCTTCTGTCGTCTCTTGAGCTTGCGTTGGTTTTTCCCTTGAAGAGGAAATGGCGATGTAGCACAGGAGCAGTAAGTATTTCCCTCAGTTTGAGAACCAATGTATCAATCCAGTAGGAGAATCGCGTCAAGTCCAGAGTACCTGCACAAACACAAAAGAGCTTGCACCCAACGCTATAAAGGGTTGTCAATCCCTTCAAGATTGATTGCAAAGTGAGAACTGAAGGCAGAAAGTGTAACGAAGTAAAAGTGTAAGGCTGAAAATATGATGTGAAGTAGACCCGGGGGTCATAGTTTTCACTAGAGGCTTCTCTCAAAATATCAAATATTATGGTGGATGAACAAATTACTGTCGAGCAATTGATAGAACCGCGCAAAGTCACCGCCCACAAAAACTTTTGTGTTCTACTCGAGAAGACATCTACGCATGAACCTAGCTCTGATACCACTGCTGGGGAACGTCGCATGGGAAACAAAAATTTTCCTACGCGCATGAAGACCTATCATGGTGATGTCCATCTACGAGAGGGGATGAGTGATCTACGTACCCTTGTAGATCGTACAGGATAAGCGTTAGTGAACGCGGTTGATGTAGTGGAACATCCTCACGTCCCTCGATCCGCCCCGCGAACAATCCCGCGATCAGTCCCACGATCTAGTACCGAACGGACGGCACCTCCGCGTTCAGCACACGTACAACTCGACGATGATCTCGGCCTTCTTGATCCAGCAAGAGAGACGGAGAGGTAGAAGAGTTCTCCGTCAGCGTGACGGCGCTCCGGAGGTTGGTGATGACCTTGTCTCAGCAGGGCTCCGCCCGAGCTCTGCAGAAACGCGATCTAGAGGAAAAACCGTGGAGGTATGTGGTCGGGCTGCCGTGGAAAAGTCGTCTCAAATCAGCCCTAAAACCTCCGTATATATAGGTGGGAGGGAGGGGAGGAGGCAGCCTCAAAACCTAAAGGTTTGGCCGAAATTGGAGGTGGAGGAGTCCTACTCCAATCCTACTTGGAGTAGGATTCCTCCTTCCCACTTGGAAACTCTTTCCACCTTGTGTTTTTTCCTTCTCAAACCTTATGTGCCTTAGTGGGAACTTATTCCAGCCCACTAGGGGCTGGTTTATCTCTTCCCATAGCCCATGAGACCCCTTGGGGCGTGACACCCCTCCCGATGGTCCCCGGCACCCCTCCCGGCACTCCCGGTACACTACCGATGAGCCCGAAACTTTTCCGGTAATGCACGAAAACCTTCCGGTAACCAAATGAGGTCATCCTATATATCAATCTTCGTTTCAGGACCATTCCGGAAACCCTCGTGACGTCCGTGATCTCATCCGGGACTCCGAACAACATTCGGTAACCAACCATATAACTCAAATACGCATAAAACAACGTCGAACCTTAAGTGTGCAGACCCCGCGGGTTCGAGAACTATGTAGACATGACCCGAGAGACTCCTCGGTCAATATCCAATAGCGGGACCTGGATGCCCATATTGGATCCTACATATTCTACGAAGATCTTATCGTTTGAACCTCAGTGCCAAGGATTCATATAATCCCGTATGTCATTCCCTTTGTCCTTCGGTATGTTACTTGCCCGAGATTCGATCGTCAGTATCCGCATACCTATTTCAATCTCGTTTACCGGCAAGTCTCTTTACTCGTTCCGTAATACAAGATCCCGTAACTTACACTAAGTCACATTGCTTGCAAGGCTTGTGTGTGATGTTGTATTACCGAGTGGGCCCCGAGATACCTCTCCGTCACACGGAGTGACAAATCCCAGTCTTGATCCATACTAACTCAACGAACACCTTCGGAGATACCTGTAGAGCATCTTTATAGTCACCCAGTTACGTTGCGACGTTTGATACACACAAAGTATTCCTCCGGTGTTAGTGAGTTATATGATCTCATGGTCATAGGAACAAATACTTGACACGCAGAAAACAGTAGCAATAAAATGACACGATCAACATGCTACGTCTATTAGTTTGGGTCTAGTCCATCACATGATTCTCCTAATGATGTGATCCCGTTATCAAGTAACAACACTTGCCTATGGCCAGGAAACCTTGGCCATCTTTGATCAACGAGCTAGTCAACTAGAGGCTTACTAGGGACAATGTTTTGTCTATGTATCCACACAAGTATTGTGTTTCCAATCAATACAATTATAGCATGGATAATAAACGATTATCATGAACTAAGAAATATAATAATAACTAATTTATTATTGCCTCTAGTGCATATTTCCAACAGTCTCCCACTTGCACTAGAGTCAATAATCTAGTTCACATCACTATGTGATTTCAACGAATCCAACACCCATGTAGTTATGGGGTCTGATCACGTCTTGGTCGTGAGAGAGGTTTTAGTCAACGGCTCTGAAACTTTCAGATCCGTGCGTTCTTTACAAATCTTTATGTCATCTTATAGATGCTGCTCCTACGTGCTATTCGGAAATGCTCCAAATATCTACTCTACTATACGAATCCGTTTCACTACTCATAGTTATTCGGATTAGTGTCAAAGCTTGCATCGACGTAACCCTTTACGACGAACTCTTTAACCACCTCCATAATCGAGAAAAATTCCTTAGTCCATTAGTTACTAAGGATAAATTTTGACCGCTGCTAGCGATTCAATCATGGATCACTCTCTGTACCTCTCAACATACTTTGAGTCAAGGCACACATCAGGTGCGGTACACAGCATGGCATACTTTAGATTCTACGGCTAAGGCATAGAAGACGACCTTCGTCTATTCTCTTTATTCTGCCGGGGTCGGGTTTTGAGTCTTACTCAAATTCACACCTCACAACGCAACCAAGAACTCCTTCTCTGCTGATCTATTTTGAACTCCTTCAAAAACTTGTCAAGGCATGCATCTTGTTGAAACTTCCATTAAGCGCTTTCGATCTATCTCCATAGATCTTTGATGCTCAACGTTCAAGTAGCTCAATCCAGGTATTCCTTTGAAAACTCCTTTCAAACAACCTTGTATGCTTTACAGAAATTCTACATTACTTCTGATCCACAATATGTCAACCACATATACTTATCAGAAATTCTATAGTGCTCCCACTCACTTCTTTGGAAATACAAGTTTCTCATAAACCTTGTACAAACCCAAAATCTTTGATCATCTCATCAAAGTGTATATTCCAACTCCGAGATGCTTGCACCAGTCCATTGAAGGATCACTGGAGCTTGCATACTTGCTAGTATCTTTAGGATCGACAAAATATTCGGGTTGTATCACATACAATGTTTGCTCAAGGAAACCGTCGAGAAAACAATGTTTTGACATCCTACGTGCAATATTTCATACATAATGCATCAACAACTAACATAATTCTAACAGACCTTTAGCATCGCTACGAGTGAGAAAGTCTCATCATAGTCAACTGTTTGATCTTGTCGAAAACATCTTTGCGACAAGTCAAGCTTTTCTTAATAGTGACTTATCACCATCATCGTCTGTCTTCTTTTAAAGATCCATTTTACTCAATAGTCCTATGACCATCAAGTAGTTCTACCAAAGTCTACACTTTGTTTTCACACATGGATCCTCTCTCGGATTTCATGGCTTCCAGCCATTTGTCGGAATCTGGGCCCACCATCGCTTTCTCCATAACTCGTAGGTTCACTGTTGCTCAACAACATGACCTCCAAGACAGGGTTACCATACTACTCTGCAGCAGTACGCGACCTTGTCGACCTACGAGGTTTGTAGTAACTTGATTCGAAGCTCAATGATCACCATCATCAGCTTCCACTTCAATTGGTGTAGGCGCCACAGGAACAACTTCCTACGCCCTGCTACACACTGGTTGAAGTGATGGTTCAATAACCTCATCAAGTTCTACTACCCTCCCACTCAATTCTTTCGAGAGAAACCTTTCCTCGAGAAAGGATCCGTTTCTAGAAACAAACACTTTGCTTTCGGATCTGAGATAGGAGATGTACCAACTGTTTTGGATATCCTATGAAGATGCATTTATCCGCTTTGGGTTCGAGCTTATCAGACTGAAACTTTTTCACATAAGTGTCGAAGCCCCAAACTTTCAAGAAATGACAGTTTAGATTTCTCTAAACCTCAGTCTATACTGTGTCATCTCAACGGAAATACGCGGTGCCCTATTTAAAGTGAATGCGGTTGTCTCTAATGCATAACCCATAAACGATAATGGTAATTCGATAAGAGACATCATAGTATGCACCATACCAAATAGTGCGTGGCTATGACGTTCACACACATCATCACACTATGATGTTCCAGGTGGCATGAACTGCGAAACAATTTCCACATTGTCTTAACTGCGTACCAAAACTCGTAACTCAGATATTCATTTCCATGATCATATCGTAGACAGTTTATCCTCTTGTTACGATGAACTTCACTCTGAAACGGAATTGAACTTTTCAACATTTTAGACTTGTGATTCATTAAGTAAATACTCCTGTATCTACTCAAATCGTCAGTGAAGTAAGAACATAATGATATCCACTGCGTGCCTCAGCACACATTGGACTGCATACATCAAAATGTATCACTTCCAACAAGTTACTATCTTATTTCATCTCAATGAAAACAAGGCCTTGCTCATGTGGTATGATTTGCATGTCACTAGTGATTCGAAATCAGGTGAGTACAAAGATCCATCACCATGGAGCCTCTTCATGCAATTTATACTAACATGACTCAAGCGGCAGTGCCACAAGTAAGTGGTACTATCATCATTAACTCGTATCTTTTGGCACCAATATCATGAACATGTGTAACACTAGATCGAGATTCAATAAACCATTGAAGGTGAATATTCAAGAAAATAGAGTAACCATTATTCTCTTTAAATGAATAATCGTATTGCAATAAACACGATCCAATCATGTTCATGCTTAATGCAAGCACCAAATAACAATTAGTTAGGTTTAACACCAATCCCGATGGTAGAGGGAGCGTGCGACGTTTGATCATATCAACCTTGGAAACACTTCCAACACGTATTTTCACCTCGCCTTTAGCTAGTCTCCGTTTATGTCGTAGCTTTCATTTCGTGTTACTAATCACTTAGCAACCGAACCGGTATCCAATACCCTCATGCTACTAGGAGTACTAGTAAAGTACACATCAACATCATGTATAAAATATACTTCTTTCGACTTTTGCCAGCCTTCTTATCTACCAAGTATCTAGAGTTGCTCCGCCTCAGTAACTGTTCCCCTCATTACAGAAGCACTTAGTCTTGGGTTTGGGTTTAATCTTGGGTCTCTTCATTAGTGCAGCAACTGTTTTGCCGTTTCACGAAGTATGCCTTCTAGCCCTTGCCTTTCTTGAAACTTAGTGGTTTTACAAACCATCAACTATTGATGCTCCTTCTTGATTTCTACTTTTGCAGTGTCAAACATCGCGAATCGCTCAAGGATCATTGTATCTATCCTTGATAAGTTATAGTTCATCACGAAGCTCTCATAGCTTGGTGGCAGTGACTTTGGAGAACCATCACTATCTCATCTGGAAGATTAACTCCCACTTGATTCAAGCGATTATCGTACTCAGACAATCTGAGCACATGCTCAACGATTGAGCCTTTTCTCCGGTGCTTTGTGGACAAAGAATCTTGTTGGAGGTCTCGTACCTCTTAACAAGGGCACAAGCATGAAATCACAATTTCATCTCTTTAGAACATCACTTATGTTCCGTGACGTTTTACAACGTTTTCGGCGCCTTGCTTCTAAGCCATTAAGTTTTTTGCACTGAACTATCGTGTAGTCATCAGAAACGTGTCTGTCGGATGTTCATAGCATCCACAGACGATGCTCGAGTTGCAGCACACCGAGTGGTGCATTAAGGACATAAGCCTTCTGCGTAGCAACGAGGACAATCCTCGGTTTTACAGACTCAGTCTGCAAAGTTTGCTACTATCAACTTTCAACTAAATTTTCTCTAGGAACATATAAAACAGTAGAGCTATAGCGCAAGCTACATCGTAATTCGCAAAGACCATTAGACTATGTTCATGACAATTATTTCAATTAATCATATTACTTAAGAACTCCCACTCAAAAAGTACATCTCTCTAGTCATTTGAGTGGTACATGATCCAAATCCACTATCTCAAGTCCGATCATCACGTGAGTCGAGAATAGTTTCAGTGGTAAGCATCTCTATGCTAATCATATCAACTATACGATTCATGCTCGACCTTTCGGTCTCATGTGTTCCGAGGCCATGTCTGCACATGCTAGGCTCGTCAAGCTTAACCCGAGTGTTCCGCGTGCGCAACTGTTTTCCACCCATTGTATGTGAACGTTGAGTCTATCACACCCGATCATCACGTGGTGTCTCGAAACGACGAACTGTAGCAACGGTGCATAGTCGGGGAGAACACAATTTCATCTTGAAATTTTAGTGAGAAATCACCTCATAATGCTACCGTCATTCTAAGCAAAATAAGGTGCATAAAAGGATTAACATCACATGCAATTCATAAGTGACATGATATGGCCATCATCACGTGCTTCTTCATCTCCATCACCAAAGCACCGGCACGATCTTCTTGTCACCGGTGTCACACCATGATATCCATCATCATGATCTCCATCAACGTGTCGCCATCGGGGTTGTCGTGCTACTCATGCTATTACTACTAAAGCTACGTCCTAGCAAAATAGTAAACGCATCTGCAAGCACAAACGTTAGTTATAAAGACAACCCTATGGCTCCTGCCGGTTGCCGTACTATCGACGTGCAAGTCGATATTTTCTATTACAACATGATCATCTCATACATCCAATATATCACATCACATCGTTGGCCATATCACATCACAAGCATACCCTGCAAAAACAAGTTTAGACGTCCTCTAATTTTGTTGTTGCATGTTTTACGTGGTGACCAAGGGTATCTAGTAGGATCGCATCTTACTTACGCAAACACCACAACGGAGATATATGAGTTGCTATTTAACCTCATCCAAGGACCTCCTCGGTCAAATCCGATTCAACTAAAGTTGCAGAAACCGTCACTTGCTAGTCATCTTTGAGCAAAGGGGGTTACTCGTAACGATGAAACCAGTCTCTCGTAAGCGTACGAGTAATGTCGTTCCAAGCCGCTTCAATCCAACAATACCGCGGAATCAAGAAAAGACTAAGGAGGGCAGCAAAACGCACATCACTGCCCACAAAAACTTTTGTGTTCTACTCGAGAAGACATCTACGCATGAACCTAGCTCTGATACCACTGTTGGGGAACGTCGCATGGGAAACAAAAATTTTCCTACGCGCACGAAGACCTATCATGGTGATGTCCATCTACGAGAGGGGATGAGTGATCTACGTACCCTTGTAGATCGTACAGCAGAAGCGTTAGTGAACGCGGTTGATGTAGTGGAACGTCCTCACGTCCCTCGATCCGCCCCGCGAACAATCCCGCGATCAGTCCCACGATCTAGTACCGAACGGACGGCACCTCCGCGTTCAGCACACGTACAGCTCGACGATGATCTCAGCCTTCTTGATCCAGCAAGAGAGACGGAGAGGTAGAAGAGTTCTCCGTCAGCGTGACGGCGCTCCGGAGGTTGGTGATGACCTTGTCTCAGCAGGGCTCCGCCCGAGCTCTGCAGAAACGCGATCTAGAGGAAAAACCGTGGAGGTATGTGGTCGGGCTGCCGTGGAAAAGTCGTCTCAAATCAGCCCTAAAACCTCCGTATATATAGGTGGGAGGGAGGGGAGGAGGCAGCCTCAAAACCTAAAGGTTTGGCCAAAATTGGAGGTGGAGGAGTCCTACTCCAATCCTACTTGGAGTAGGATTCCTCCTTCCCACTTGGAAACTCTTTCCACCTTGTGTTTTTTCCTTCTCAAACCTTATGTGCCTTAGTGGGAACTTATTCCAGCCCACTAGGGGCTGGTTTATCTCTTCCCATAGCCCATGAGACCCCTTGGGGCGTGACACCCCTCCCGATGGTCCCCGGCACCCCTCCCGGCACTCCCGGTACACTACCGATGAGCCCGAAACTTTTCCGGTAATGCACGAAAACCTTCCGGTAACCAAATGAGGTCATCCTATATCTCAATCTTCATTTTCGGACCATTCCGGAAACCCTCGTGACGTCCGTGATCTCATCCGGGACTCCGAACAACATTCGGTAACCAACCATATAACTCAAGTACGCATAAAACAACGTCGAACCTTAAGTGTGCAGACCCTGCGGGTTCGAGAACTATGTAGACATGACCCGAGAGACTCCTCGGTCAATATCCAATAGCAGGACCTGGATGCCCATATTGGATCCTACATATTCTACGAAGATCTTATCGTTTGAACCTCAGTGCCAAGGATTCATATAATCCCGTATGTCATTCCCTTTGTCCTTCGGTATGTTACTTGCCCGAGATTCGATCGTCAGTATCCGCATACCTATTTCAATCTCGTTTACCGGCAAGTCTCTTTACTCGTTCCGTAATACAAGATCCCGTAACTTACACTAAGTCACATTGCTTGCAAGGCTTGTGTGTGATGTTGTATTACCGAGTGGGCCCCGAGATACCTCTCCGTCACACGGAGTGACAAATCCCAGTCTTGATCCATACTAACTCAACGAACACCTTCGGAGATACCTGTAGAGCATCTTTATAGTCACCCAGTTACGTTGTGACGTTTGATACACATAAAGTATTCCTCCGGTGTTAGTGAATTATATGATCTCATGGTCATAGGAACAAAAACTTGACACGCAGAAAACAGTAGCAATAAAATGACACGATCAACATGCTACGTCTATTAGTTTGGGTCTAGTCCATCACATGATTCTCCTAATGATGTGATCCCGTTATCAAGTAACAACACTTGCCTATGGCCAGGAAACCTTGGCCATCTTTGATCAACGAGCTAGTCAACTAGAGGCTTACTAGGGACAATGTTTTGTCTATGTATCCACACAAGTATTGTGTTTCCAATCAATACAATTATAGCATGGATAATAAACGATTATCATGAACTAAGAAATATAATAATAACTAATTTATTATTGCCTCTAGTGCATATTTCCAACATTACCAACCTTTTTGTACTAGGTTAATTGGTGGTCGTATGATGCACGAGAGTGGGGTTTTGAGCTGAACGTGACGTGTTGGCATGACATGCTTCTCCGGCGGTGCATCGTGCTCATGATTTGTGTCTATGTCGTCGAGTACCACTTGCCACATCGCATTGCTGCACAATTTGGTAGGGCACAATGTACCCCACCGAGCCATCAAACCGACACCGGTGGCTGCGACCTACACCTGTGAGTGGAGTGTTCTCTATTTTTGGGTTTTGTTTTGATGTTTTACATTCTTACTTATGATGTTTTATATTATTTCTTATGCCTTGCAGATTAGGAGGAAAAAAATAAATCGGTCACGAACTAGGGAGAGACACATGGCCAATACGTGCGGGAATGGAACGAATGGAAAACTCACAAAGATACAGATAGGAAAGTTCTCGAGTAGGATGACTACGAGAATCACCTACGGTGGTACGACGATGGCATCAAACATCACCTGCGGCTAAAGCCCTAGTAGGCAATAGCGAATGCCGAAAAACTATACAATGACGGCTTTGAGTATGAAGCCTGCCATGACAGCATCACAGAGCTACAAGGCGGATTTAGGGAGTATGCACCCCTCATCAACAGATAGTAAGTTGTGTTCATGTGTTTTCAACCTACCGTTTAATGATATCTACTTTAGTGAATGTGACTCATTTATTCATTTGCAGTCTTCGGAGTTGAACACAAGCATTTTTGAAGGCTCGGGTGCACTAAGTTCTATCAATGGGACTCGAGTTAGTGAGAAGAAGTTGAGGGAAACGATGAAGGTAACACCGATCCTCCTACAATTACATTCCTTCTTGTGTTCATTTTCTTTTGTAACCATAAACTTGACTTGATCCATATTATGTTCTTGTTTCATTCTAATTGCATAAATTCGTCAACAAATGTCGCAAGTTGGCGGGCCTCCTTGGATGCACTACCTCTACTGATGCTTATGCTCCTGCGGCCCCGATGCATCTCGCTTCATTGAGCCATGGTGCCTCGTCATCTAGGGTGGTTGGGGAGGACGAGGAGGAGTACGAGGAGGAGGATGATGAGGAAGAAAGTGAAGGTGAAGAAGATGACGAGGAGCGAGGAGAAGAAGAACAGGAACACATCGATGAGGAGGAGGAGTACGACGACGATGATGGACCTCCACCAACCCACACCATCCAAGACAAGACCATCCAGGACAAGAAGAGGGGGAAGCAGCTGATGAAGGATTGGGCAAGTCCATCCCCGTTCCAGAAACCGCGTCATCGTTTCCGCAAGGAGAAGGTGGGTGAGACTCATTCAAAGAACAACGAGGAAAGTACCTCCAAGAGGGGAATGAGCAAGTGAAGTTGGTGCCGTTGAACTATTTAAACTATTTATGTTGGTTTCGTGAAACTATTTGATATTTATTGAACTATTTGCCATGTGAAACTATTTGCTACTATTTGGTTGTGTGCTATGTTAGTTGAACTATTATTCGTATCGAGGTGTGATACATGTTATATTATGTTGATCTACATATTTTATGTTTTTAAGTCTATAATACTGTTGTGGCAAAAAAAATAAGACAAAAAAAGTTGTGTGCAAAAAATGCAATATGATGAGACCCTACCGCCGGAGGACATGACGGTAGGTTGCCACAGCCTACCGCCGGAGTCTGTGGCGGTAGGATGCGCAACCTACCAAAAAAAGTGATTCCACGTTAGAGTACGCAAAACTACGTATGCACACACTACCGCCTAGGGCACTGGCGGTAGGTTATCACAGCCTACCGCCTCATGCTCTCGCGGTAGGTGTGTGCCAAGTCAACGTCAGGGTCGTTAAGTAAACGGAGGCCGTGACGGTATGCTAGGTAACCCTACCGCCGACCATCTTGATGGTAAGAAAAGGGTCAAATGTTGATTTTTTTTCGAATCAGGATCAGATGTTGAAAAACTTCTTTGAGAGGGTCAAAACACGAAGATTCTATACTACGTATTTCTAGATCATGACCGGCATAACTGCCAAGACGCTTTCAGAAGAGAACAAAAGGGTGTTACGCTCCAATGGTAGTATAATACTGTATTTAACTGCATTGACATTCGGATGGCGCTGGCTTGAATACGGGCTACCACATCATACACCCCAGCATGACACCGATCGTATTGCGAGCTCGCAATGGGGAATATTGTTACAACTTCTTCAGAGTTGACGTGAGCAGCGGCACCTCACTTGATAGAGCTGTTTACAAGTATGGCCAAAATCATGTACTCTTTGTCCGGTTCAAAGAACCGCTGCACGTCTGGTGGGGTGGATATGGTATTTCTAATCTTTGTACAAGAGGGAGGACGTGTACAATACTAAGCAATCATGCATGATATTTTTTCTGGAGATTTCTGGTCCCTTGGGCCAAATTTATATATACGCCACCGATTTTTATTGGCGAGAATCATATCTTTATCAATTGTCATTTTCCTCGATAAAGTTCCTTTCAGGACCACCGAACAAGAAAATTACCATCCGTACTCTTCATTGCTTAGGCTCTGTTTGAAACCACAATAGATTATAATATTCTGAATTATGAAGATATATTATATAATCCGAATTATAAAAATAATATAGGTGAGCATGTTTGGAGACCAGATTATATAAACTGTAATCCAGATTTATATTGTACAATGACATGTTTGTTCTCTGTTTTTTAGCTGCAAAGATAATAATCTAGGTGGGCATGTTTGAAGGACGGTGGCGGTGGTAGTAGGTAATTATCTCCAAGTTTTTAATAATCTGATTTTAGCTGAGGTAGAGTAGATTATGAGTTTTTAATAATCTGATCATCTAGTTTTTATAAACTACAATATAATCTATCATGTTTGAAGACATAATAAATTATAAAAACTGGATTATATAATTTAAGTGGTTTCAAACAAGGCCTTAATTAATGAGATGTGACAAATCTTTTAACTCCGTTTTAAAAAAAAGTTACCATTGTCGGCTAGCTCTACTGCAATTTTTATCCAACAAGAAGATAAGTTAACTTATTTTTCCTTTTTTTTAATGAGATGCGGTATAATCATTTTTCTAAAAATACAATGTAATTAAAGTCGCTCATACATATGAGCATACATTTATTCTTATAAATACACGCACCGCACACTCTACCCCTAACTTTGAACCCGAGGGTTTAACTAAAATATGGCATTGCTGGCGTGCTCGGTGTCTCATGTGTAATGCGACACACATGGCAAAGCCAGCAGCGCGCCATGATGCACGGGCATAGGACAGGCACAGCTAGTGGCGGTCTGGGCTGGCCTGGGGCGTGCAGTGGCCCGATGATCGCATCCATTTGATCGATCATGCGCACCCACGCAAGAAAACAGATGATGCTCTGCCTAGCCTCTTACTATACTATACTGCTGGCTCAGATCTAGTAGTAGATGGGCTAGGCGATCGGACGGTCCAGACCACGTGCGTGCGTGCACCCACCCTCCTTTGACCCCTCCCCGCACGCTTCTCCTTCTCCTTCTCGGCCACGTACGTAGGCGCCTTGAGCCGCGGTATGAGCCTTGATGGCCTCGTTTCTCGTCTGCTTGCGGCAGAGATCGTTTTCGCCGTCCCGTAGCTTGCGTTTCCAGAAGAGAATCCGCACACAGCCTTGCGTTGGTTTGCACTCCTGCCTGGAGCATCGAGCCTACGTAGCAGACAAGGAAATTGAAGACACAGCAAGATGCGTAGGGTTCTGTTACTACTACGACTAATACTTTTCAAGCCTCCATCTAACCCTAATGGCAAACCCTAATGACTTTTCAAGCCTCCATCTACTCCTAGATCGTGTGTTTTGTGAAAAGAAAAGAGGACAGGCTGGTGTCGTCAGGCTGCGCTAATTGCTTAGTAGTACTATAGTATAATTCTTCATGGTCGCTCGTCGGCTTAATCAAATGGCAGGCGTATCGTATACTATAACGTAGCGAGCTAGCAGTTTCAGCCGGGAACTGAGTTGGATGCCTCAACCATAATAGGGTCGTTGCCACCGTCTCGAAATTCAGACACGGCGCTTGCACGCACGAATTTCTGCAGCTGTAGCGATCGGCCGGTCAGCACAGCGCGCAGATCGCCGTCTGTCTCTGATCGGCGTGACCACGAAAAGGAGTAGTATTCGGCACGAAGGTAGCCAGGGCACTCTAGCCGAAAGTGTTACTACACGATAGCAATAATATTCGGCAATCATCATCGAGGCACGCACGCACACACAAACGCTGCTGCTACTACTACGGATCACATCGTCCAGCTACCACCCCACCGGATGCTCATCGTTTTTCTTCGGAATCAAAGCAAAGTGTTTAGTGTTACACTATCACAGGTGCAGTCGATTGGCACATGACATGAGTTTTTTTTTTTTGAAAAGGAGGTTAAACCCCCGGCATCTGCATTAATCGATGCATGCAGCCATCTTTATTAATTATTTTATAAAAGTCTAACAAAAATATATATCAATCCACCCAAAGCCACGACCCACACCTACAAACTCGATAATGTGGAGTGCTCTCGCTCCACATATCTAATACCGCTGTTGTCGTCAATCCATCCACATAAGGCGTGTTTGGTTGCCTGGGTGGCTCTAGCCTGCATCGTATGGGGCATCCTGGGTGAGCCTGGCCTGTTTGAGTGGATGCAGGGATGGGGTGAGATGAGTGTTTGGTTGATTGCATGATACGGATGCACCAGAGATGCTATACATGACAGATGTTGTTTGGTAGGCTGAATTGGGCTTAATTATTTCGAGTAAAAATTGAGCTTAATTATGTAACGGGGGGGAGGGAGGGAGGGGGTGGCCGCGGGATGGCTCGGCGCGGGGAGGGAGGAGGTGGCCGCGGGCTGGCTGTGGCGGGGGGCTCGCCACGGGGACGGAGGGGGTGGCCGCGGGATGGCTCTAGCAGGTGGCTCGCCGCGGGGAGGGGCGCCACGGTGGGGGAGAGGGGTGGCGTCGGTGTTGGGGAAGGAGGGTGGCCGCGGGCTGGCTGAGGCGGGAGGGCTCGCCGCAGGGAGGGAGGGGGTGGCCGCGAGCTGGCTCTGGCCGTGGGGCTCGCCGCAGGGAGGGGGCGTTGCGGTGGGGGAGAGGGGTGGCGCCGGTGGTGGGGAAGGAGGGTGGCCGCGGGCTGGCTGAGGCGGGAGGGCTCGCCGCAGGGAGGGAGGGGGTGGCCGCGAGCTGGCTCTGGCCGTGGGGCTCGCCGCAGGGAGGGGGCGTTGCGGTGGGGGAGAGGGGTGGCGCCGGTGGTGGGGAAGGGGCTGGCATGGCGGCGCGTAGACTCGTGGCCCAGTGAAAGGCATGGAGGAGCGACATCATCCTCCGGCGAGGACAACGACGACAGAGTGGTGGGCTGCATCGCGGGTGCAGGCAAAAGGCAAGAACGAGCCTGCATGAAAGAAACGCTCCGATCCTGCGTTTCCCTCAGCCTGGCTGGGAGGCCTCTTTTTGCATCGACTGGGCCAGGCTGAGAAGACCACGCAACCAACCAAACATGGGCCATTTTGCATCTCGGATGCAAACCAGGTGCGAGCCACCCAACCAAACACGCCCATAATGGATCGGGAACAACAGCCGGTGCAGCACACCTAAAACGCACACCTCATGCACACGTTTTACAAGCCGCCATCATCGTCAAACCACTGACCCATCTTCAGGAAAGAGATCCGCATCATCCTTGCGAGTCCAAACATCCGTCGACGCCACCACGGCGCCCAAGGGCGCCACCGCCCTGCGCTCATCCGTCCAAATGTGAAGACTCCTGGAGATCTGTCGTGCGTAGCACCTCCCAACCAGGCATGACTCAGCGTAGCACGTGTCGGCCAGGCATGACTTGACAGCTCCACCGAAATCCCGTACAAGACGAAGCCGCTCCACCTCGTGCGTCAGTCTGCCAGCGTTGCTCCTGAAATGATGCTCCCAAGAAAGAAACGACACCGCAATACCGCCATCGTCCGATCTGGAAGACCAGATCCTAGGGTTTCCCCCGAAGCAGTGCCCACCACAAGCAACCGTTCACGACCCACACAGTGTCCACCACCACTTATCCCTCAAGGCGACGCCTTCAGGAAGGTCACCACATCAAGGACGCCGCTGCCGCCCACCGGAGTTAGGGTTTTCACCCGAGAGGCAAGGAAGGGGAGGAGAGGAGCAGATGTATACCGACGTCTCCAAAAAGAAAAACGTCGCCCTTGAGCGTCGTCGTCGGCGCGGCCGGCCTGGGCCAACCAAGGGTTTCCTCCAATCTGAATCTCCTCCACCAGCTTCACCCGCGGGTAGGGCCCCGTCAACCATGCCGTCACCACCAATAAACCGCAGTAGAGAGGCCCACAGATCAGGGCCGGAGGACAGCGGCCAGATCTGGCGCCGCCAGCCGCCACATCAGCCACGCGACGGCTGACCACCCGAGGGTTGTCCCACGACCGGCCACACAAGGCACGTCGGCCACCAGGAGACCGCTCACCATGGCCCAGAGCTGCGCCCGCGACGACACGCCGCTGCCCGCAACGCCACCTGCGCTCCCCATAGGACAACCCCCGACCGCGCGAAGGGGAGCCGTCGGGGCGCGCCGCCCTCGCCCCCGCCTTTGGCAGCCGGGCGTGTCCCCACCGCCGGCACCGGCGGCGACAGTGGCCGAGGAAGGGAGGAGATCGGCCGCCCGCTCGATCTAGGGTTGGGGCATGCGGAGTCGCTCGCGCGAGCGACACGGGAGGAGGACGGGAGAGATCTGTGTTGCCTTTCTAGTTACTGGATTAATCACGAGGCCATGACATGAGTGTTGGAATAATTGCATCACTAAGATGCCATTAACGGGAAACGGATTGCATCTAGACCACTAAGAACATGAACAGAGATGAGTTTATAGATCATTACAGCGCACTGATGTTGACATGATCGCCTGCTTGTTGGAGGCAATGTGGCAGGACGAAGTGCTTGAAGACGACGACCTCCTTGAGATCTTGATTCCTTCACGGCGCCACTCGCACTGTCCAGGGGTGGCTGCAAGGTCAGGTCTTCCGGTCATGCAGCGCTTCCCCTGATCAGATAGGGTCGATGGAATATTGGGGAGCTAGGAGTTGTGCGTGAACTGGTCGATCACCCAAGGCCGAAGCTCCCCTTCCCTTATATGTAGCCCTGATGACATGGGACCCAAACGTGAATTGGTTTTTGGCGCCCCCAATCAGGATGCATTAGTTAGATCGAGGCTAACGCACGTTGGTGCATGGGCCTCTTAACTTAACGTTATCTTTGTATCCTCTTTTTTCTGTTAATATTGTTAGGTCCAATAGGCATGTTAAGCATTTTATATAGATTAACTTGATTCACCCATTCTCCATAGAAAAAATACCAAAGTGAGGTGTGACAACAACTCAAAACGTCATTAAACCTCAACACTTATAGCACACCTATCTATTTTGAAATGGATAATTTTTGGCTTATTGGGGAGTGGTTTATTTTTGTGGTCCTCTTATTCCAGAATCATAAGGCTTCTCGTAATCCCATGCTGGCAACATGCCCATAAAAAATATTGAGCCGTAAGCCTTTAGTTAGAGGATCAGCAAGCATATGTGTCGTTCTTATATGCTTAACCTCAATTGTGTGATCCTCGATTCTATCTTTCACAATGCGATACCTTAGGTCAATGTGTTTGGCAACATCAGTTGACATGTTGTTATTCGTATAGAAAACCGTGAGTTCATTATCACAACATAATAAATTGGTTTAGATACGCTATCGACCACTTTAAGCCCGGGAACAAAATTCTTTAGCCATATAGCCTGCCTGGCCGCCTCAAAACATGCTACACATTCTCCTTGCATCGTGGATGCAGTCGTTAAAGTTTGTTTGGAGTTTCTCCATGATATGGCTCCTCCGGCGAGTGTGAATACATAACGTGACGTGGATTTCTTACTATCCACACATCACGCAAAATGAGAGTCTCAATAACCAATAATTTCTAGGTTATCAGTTCTTCTATAGGTAAGCATGAGATCCTTAGTTCCTTGCATATAACGCAATAGTTTCTTTGCGGCCTTCCAGTGGTCCAGTCCTGGATTTGATTAGTATCTACCAAGCATCCCGGTTATAAAACATAAATCTGGGTGCGTACACACTTGGGCATACATGATGCTTCTGACAGCTGAAGCATAAGGAACTGACTTCATCTGATCAATTTCATGCTGGTTCCTTGGACATCGAAATTCTCCAAACTTATCGTCCTTGACTATAGGAGCAGGTGAGGATGAGCACTTGTGCATATTGAATTTCTTTAGCACTCTCTTAAAGTATGCCTTTTGAGATATTCCTAATGTTCCTCTCGACCTATCTCGATGAATCTCGATGCCGAGGACATACGAGGCTTCACCAAGATCTTTCATATCAAAACTGGATGACAGAAAATTCTTGGTCTCATGCAGCATGTCTTTATCGCTGCATGGCAACAATATGTCAACCGCCTTCAAATTTAACATATATGCACTTGTCCACAACATTTTCGGTGAAATCGAATTTTCTGATAATCTTACAAACTTGAGGTACCACACTCTTGAAGCTTGCCTCAAGCCATCAATCGATCTCATAAGATGACATGCTAAATGTTCCTTTCCTTCCACAACAAAGCCTTCCAGTTGAGCCATTTATACCTCTTCTTTCATACCAGAAATACCGTCTTAACATCCATTTGGTGTAGTTATAAATCATAACGAGCTACTAATGCCATGACGATTCTAAAATAATCTTTGGTTGATGCAGGGGAGCAGGGTTTTTTTTATAGTCAATTCCTTCTCTTTGTGTGAAACCTTTCTCCACAAGCCTTGCCTTGAATCGTTTGACATTTCCTTTGGAATCATACTTGGTTTTATAGACCCACTTGCAGCCTACTTTCTTAGCTCCATCATGAATTTCTACTAAGTACCAAAGATCGTTTGATTCCATAGATTTCAACTCATCTTCCATGGCAACCAACCACTTGGACTAATTTTCACTTTGAATGGCTTGCTTATAAGAGGTTGGATCCTCCACCTTTCCTATATCATTTATATCCTCCATCATGAACGTGATATAATCATTTGACATAACTTTCTTTCTCTCACGTCGTGGTCTACCCATGGGAGGAGGTGGTGGTGGTTACTGCAGCAACAAAAGTCCTTCCCTGGCGCTTAGGAATTCTTCTTGTTACTTCTCTAATTTGCGTTGGTTTTTCCCTTGAAGAGGAAAGGATGATGCAGCACAGGAGCAGTAAGTATTTCCCTCAGTTTGAGAACCAAGGTATCAATCCAGAAGGAGGGCCTCGTCAAGTTCAAATTACCTGCGCAAACACAAACAATCTTGCACCCAACGCTTCAAAGGGGTTCTCAATCCCTTCAAGATTGTTTGCAAAGTGAGATCTGAAGGCGGACAGTGCAACAAAGTAAAAAGTGTAAGGCTGAAAATATGGTGTGGAGTAGACCCTGGGGGCCATAGTGTTCACTAGAGGCTTCCCTCATAATAGCAAATATCACGGTGGATGAACAAATTACTGTCGAGCAATTGATAGAACCGTACAAAGTCATGACGATATCTAAGGCAATGATCTAGCATATAGGCATCACGTCCGAGACAAGTAGACCGATACTTTCTGCATCTACTACTATTACTCCACACATCGACCGCTATCTAGCATGCATCTAGTGTATTGAGTTCATAAAGAATAGAGTAACGCTTTAAGCAAGATGACATGATGTAGAGGGATAATCTCAAACTAATGATGAAAACCCCATCTTTTTACCCTTGATGGAAACTACACGATACGTGCCTCGCTACCCCTTCTGTCACTGGGTGAGGTCACCGCACGGTATGAACCCAAAACCAAGCACTTCTCCCATTGCAAGAATCATAGATCTAGTTGGCCAAACAAACCCACAACTCGAAGAGAATTACAAGGATATGAAATCATGCATAAGAGAGATCAAAAGAAACTCAAATAAGATTCATAGATAATCTGATCATAAATCCACAATTGATCGGATCTCGACAAACACACCGCAAAAGAAGATTACATCGGATAGATCTCCATGAAGATCATGGAGAACTTTGTATTGAAGATCCAAGAGAGAGAAGAAGCCATCTAGTTACTAGCTATGGACCCGTAGGTCTATGGTGAACTACTCACGCATCATTGGAGAGGTCATCATGTTGATGGAGAAGCCTTCTGTGTCCGAATCCCCCCTCCGACAGGGCACCAAGACGTGCCCCAGATGGGATCTTGCGGAGACAGAAGCTTGCGGCGGCGGAAAAGTGATTACGATGCTCCCCTGATTTTTTGTGGAACTTTTGGGGATATATAGGCGCAACCCCTAGGGTAGACGTGGAAATATATCTCGGAATGGCTATGAGAATGACATAGTAGGTAGGTATGGTGGTTGTTTTGAGGAAGGAATTCGGTGGGTTTATGCACCGGCGAGAATTGCCCGGCACTAGAGAGGCTAGCAATGGTGGCAGGTGAAAGTGCATCTAATCCATGGACTCAACATTAGTCATAAAGAACTCACATACTTGTTGCGAAAGTTTTTATTAGTAATCGAAACAAAGTGCTAAACGCATACTCCGAGGGGAAGGGTTGGTAGGTGTAAACCATCGCGCGATCCCGACCTCAACACAAAGGATGACAATCAATAGATCAATTATGCTCCGACTTCCTAACATAGCTGTTCACCATATGTGCATGCTACGGGAATCACTAACTTCAACACAGGTATTTCTAGATTCACAACTCCCTACTAACATAGCTTTTAATATTCCCGAATCCATGTCTCAAAACTAACTGAGAGGAATCATAACTTTTCTTTCTACTCAATGCACATGAAGATGGAAGTTTTTGCATCCTCTATGGGTACCTAGCACATGGGACTACTTTCATAGCATAAGCCAACTACCAAATCACGCACCGCCGTGCTCTAAAGATATAAGTGAAGCACAAGAGAAAAATGTATCTATCTCAAAGGACATAAGTGAAGCGCTAGAGAAAAAGTATCTAGCTCAAAAGATATAAGTGAAGCACTATGAGCAAAAGTATCTAGCTCAAAAGATATAAGTGAAGCACTATGAGCATTCTAGCAAAATCACGATGAGTGCGTGTCTCTCTCTCTCAAAAAGGTGTGCACAAAGGATGATTGTGACAAAAAAAAAGACTCCTCTAATACAAGATGCTCCAAGCAAAACACATATCATGTGGTGAATAAAAATATAGCTCCAAGTAATGTTACCGATGGATTGAAGACGAAAGAGGGGATGCCTTCCCGGGGCATCCCCAAGCTTAGGCTTTTTGGTGTCCTTGAATTTGGGTTGGGGGGCCTTGGGCATCCCCAAGCTTGAGATCTTTCCACTCTTTATCTCTTTGTCCATGGGAACGTCACCCAAAACTTGAAAACTTCACAACACAAAACTTAAATAGAAACTTGTGATAACATTAGTACAAGAAAACAAACTACCACTTCTTTTGGTACTGTAGCAAACTTGAATTCCATCCTTATTGATGATGAGCTACTGTATTCTCACTTTTCCATGGCTAGTACCCCCCGATACTAACCATAGTTTCATCAAAACAAGCAACAAACTCAATAAAAACAGAATCTGTCAATAACAGACCAGTGTGTAGAAATCTGTATATTTCGTATACTTCTGGTACCTCAAAAAAACTGAAAAAATACGACGGTCTAGGGAAAACGCATGTCAATCAGCAGCAAAAATAATCAACTCAAAATCTCTTTCTGAATAAAAATAAAAAATCATCTCGTGAGCGAAAAGTTTCTGTCTTTTTCCACCAAGATCAAACAACCATTGCCAAGACCAATCATAAAGGTTTTGTTTGGCTCAAACACAAAAAGAAACACAAAAAACACAATCACAACAGAATTGTGAAAGTGTGTACGCAACAAAACAGAAAGAAAAAGATAAATTCATTGGGTTGCCTTCCAACAAGCGATATTGTTTAACGCCCTTAGCTAGGCATAGTAGCGATAGAATCACGTATCGTCATCTTTGTTGCTCAAACCATAAGTAGTGTGATCACATATCATCTTGAGGTTTTCATCTTTCTTGCTAGATGATTCACCACTACTTTTAGGAACAAAGACGGACTTGGTGATTTTATTGTGGGCAAAATTTGGAGTATTCTGCACAACGGCAAAAGCGGAACCCAAGTTGGTTATAACATCCTCTAGTTTGCCAATCCTAGTGGAATCATGACCTAGTTTTTCGCTAACTGTGGGTTCCTTCTCCTTTAACTTTTTCAAAACCATTTCTGTCTTGGACCCATACTGAGTGACTTGATTGTGGATCTTTTTATCCAAATTCTCAATGAGTTCAATCGTAGAAACTTTATTTTCAATAACATCCAGCCTACGCATCACATGTTCCAGAGTTAAGGTAGTTCCATTAACCAAGAGTGGGGTGAGCCTACCAAATATATCACAGCTCTATAAGAATCAACGGTATGACTACCCAAGAAATTTCCACCTACGATGGTGTCAAGAATATACTTATTCCAAGGAGAAATACCCACATAAAAACTGCGAAGCAAGACGGTAGTGGATTGCTTATGAGTAGATCTACTCTGAGCATTACAAATCCTATACCAAGCGTCCTTTAAGTTTTCTCCCTCGATTTGTTTGAAATTGAGAACTTCGCTCTCGGGAGTATCGTTCGAAGTGGTGGATCTATCCATCAGGATAGACTATCCCACACATACGAGCAGAAAGCAAGCGAGAGAGAAAGGGCAAACGAAAAGGCGAACGAAAAAGGCAAATTGCTGAAGTGGGGGAGAGGAAAACGAGAGGCAACTGGCAAACAAAGTAAATGCAAGAGATGAGTTTGAGACACCTACTTGGATGAGTTCTTGACTTGACCTTCCTCCCCGGCAACGGCGCCAGAAATTCTTCTGCTGCGGCAACAAAAGTCCTTCCCTGGCGCTTAGGAATTCTTCTTGTTACTTCTGTGATTTGCGTTGGTTTTTCCCTTGAAGAGGAAAGGGTGATGCAACACAGGAGCAGTAAGTATTTTCCTCAGTTTGAGAACCAAGGTATCAATCCAGAAGGAGGGCCTCGTCAAGTCCAAAGTACCTGCGCAAACACAAACAAGCTTGCACCCAACGCTTCAAAGGGGTTGTCAATCCCTTCAAGATTGTTTGCAAAGTGAGATCTAAAGGCGGAAAGTGCAACAAAGTAAAAAGTGTAAGGATGAAAATATGGTGTGGAGTAGACCCCGGGGGCCATAGTGTTCACTAGAGGCTTCTCTCATAATAGCAAATATCATGGTGGGTGAACAAATTACTTTCGAGCAATTGATAGAACCGCGCAAAGTCATGATGATATCTAAGGCAATGATCTAGCATACATGAATCATGTCCGAGACAAGTAGACCGATACTTTCTGCATCTACTACTATTACTCCACAGATCGACCGCTATCCAGCATGCATCTAGTGTATTGAGTTCATGCCGAACAGAGTAACGCTTTAAGCAAGATGACATGATGTAGAGGGATAATCTCAAACCAATGATGAAAACCCCATCTTTTTACCCTTGATGGCAACAACACGATACGTGCCTTGCTACCCCTTCTGTCAGTGGGTGAGGTCACCGCACGGTATGTACCCAAAACGAAGCACTTCTCCCATTGCAAGAATCATAGATCTAGTTGGCCAAACAAAACCCACAACTCGAAGAGAATTACAAGGATATGAAATTATGCATAAGAGAGATCAGAAGAAACTCAAATAAGATTCATAGATAATCCGATCATAAATCCACAATTCATCGGATCTCGACAAACACACCGCAAAAGAAGATTACATCGGATAGATCTCCATGAAGATCATGGAGAACTTTGTATTGAAGATCCAAGAGAGAGAAGAAGCCATCTAGTTACTAGCTATGGACCCGTAGGTCTATGGTGAACTACTCACGCATCATCGGAGAGGTCATGGTGTTGATGGAGAAGCATTTCGTGTCTGAATCCGCCCTCCGGCAGGGCACCAAGACGTGCCCTAGATGGGATCTTGCGGAGACAGAAGCTTGCGGCGGCAGAAAAGTGATTACGATGCTCTTCTGATTTTTTGTGGAATTTTTGGGGATATATAGGCGCAAGCCCTAGGGCAGACATTGCCCAGGGAGCCCACAAGCCTGGAAGGTGCGGGCCCCCCTGGCCACGCCATGAGGGCTTGTGGGGTCCATGAGGACCCCCTGCCTTGGTTCTCAAGTCTCCCGATCTTCTTCCATTCCAGAAAAAATCTTTTCGGAAGGTTTATTCTGTTTAGACTCCGTGCAAAATCCTCCTATGAAAGGGGTCAAAAACATGGAAAAAACAGGAACTGGCACTTGGCGCTGGATTAATAAGTTAGTCCCAAAAAATAAATAAAAGGCATGCAAAACATCCAAAGTTTGACAAGATAATAGCATGAAACCATCAAAAATTATAGATACGTTGGAGACGTATCATTGGTGCATCATTATTTTGAGGATCATTATCTTGATGGGGATCCTCATTTGTTTCTGGATTTTCATTATTAGTTCTTGGATCATTATTTGGTCGAGGATCCGAACGTGAGATTCAGGATCATCAGATGTCATGTTTCTTCATATTGGAAAACAACCTCTTGGATAATTGGGGATGGAGCACAAACCCAATTCTCCTCGAGACCGATCTCCCTCAATTTTGTGTCCTCATTATCCTCAAAGAGTACCGCTTGTCTAGTCTCCACAAACTTGATGGTGTGTCTTGGACAATAAAAAGGATATCCCTTTACCCTATGAGGGTATCCAACAAAGAAACAACTAACTGTTTTTGGATCCGGTTTCTTAAGTTGTGGATTGAAAACTTTAGCTTCAAGAGAACAACCCCACACGCATAAGTAATTCAAGGTTGGTTTCTTTCCCGCCCACATCTCGTAAGGTGCGTTCGGTTCTAACTTAGTTGGAGCAAGACTTAGTATGCGCACGACTGTTTTTAATACCTCTATCTAAAGGCTTACTGGTAAACTCGAGTGACTAAGCATGCGTCACACCATATCCATAATGGTACGATTGTGTCGTTCAGCCACACCATTTTGTTGTGGTTCATGAGGCATTGAGTATTGGGCAATGATTCCATTTTTAGACAAGAACATCGAAAAGGGTACAGGAATCTGCCCATAAGAAGCATGCTGATACGTCTCGAACGTATCCATAATTTGTGAAGTATTCATGCATGTTTGCCTATGTTTACAATACTTTTATATTGTTTTGATGCACTTTAAATGATTTATTTAGAACTAGCCCGGAGTGGCGATGTTTTCAGCAGAACTACCATAGTGTTGTTTTTTGTGGAGAAATAAAAGTTCTCCAACACAACGAAACTTTTTGACGATTTTTTTGGAACAAAAGAGGCACTAGAAGTTTCATGGGAGGACTAGAAGGTGAAGGAGGTGGCCACTACCCACCAGGGCGCGCCAGAGGCCTTGCCCGTGGGCTGGTGGGTAGTGGGCACCTCGTGGTCCACCTTGATGCGAGACCGATGCCAAAAATCCTATAAATACAAAAAACTCCGGAAATAACCCTAAATCAGAAGTTCTATCGCCGCAAACCTCTATAGCCATGAAAAACCAATCGGGAGCCTATTCTGGCACCGTGCCAGAGGGGGAGATGATCACTGGAGGCCATCTTGATAATCCCTATGGCCACCATGATAGGAGGGAGTAGTCCACCCTCGGGGCTGAGGGTTTGTACGAGTAGCTATGTGTTTAATCTCTCTCTCTCTCATGTTCTTGAGATGGCACGATGTTGATGTATCGCGGGCTTTGTTAATATAGTTCGATCATATGGTGTTTCTCCCTCTATATTGTTGTGATGAATTGAGTTTTCCCTTTAACATTTCACTTTATCGGATTAAATACTTTTATGGATTTGAGAGCACTTGATTTATGTCTTGTTATGAATACCCGTGATGGCAATGGGGTATCATATTGATTCACTTGATATATGTTTTGTCACTCAACTTGCGGATTCCCAAGGTGACATTGGGGTAATATATGCATAGGGGTTGATGCACGTTCTCCTCTTTGTTTCTCTGGTAGAAATCTTGGGGCACTCTTTGAGGTTCTTTGTGTTGGATTGAATATTATGAATCTAAATTTGTTATTGTGTTATTTTAGTATGAACTCTTGGATAGATCGATCAGAAAGGATAACTTGTTATTTTAGTATGAACTTTTGGAAAGATTGATCGAAACGAATAACTTTGCGGCGGTTTCGTACACTACAAACAATTTCTTCTTAAGTTCTTCGCTAGATAGAAACTTTGGAGTGATTCTTTATCGCACTTGAGGGATTGTTATGTGATCCAATTATATTAGCATTGTTGAGATATTGCACTAGCGAAAGTACGGACCCTATGCCTCATTTTCAAGCATTGCAACACCATTTGTGCTCAATTTCATTACTTGCTACCGTGCTATTTTTATTTATTCCGATTACAAAAAGTCAATATCTACTATAATTACTATACTTGTTGTTGGGGAACGTTGCATGGGAAACAAAAAATTTCCTACACACACGAAGACCTATCATGGTGATGTCCATCTACGAGAGGAGATTTGGATCTACGTACCCTTGTAGATCGCACAACAGGAAGCGTTAAGAAACGTGGTTGATGTAGTGGAACGTCTTCATGTCCGTCGATCCGCCCCACGAACCGTCCCGCGATCCATCCCACGATTCGTTCCGATCTAGCGCCGAACGGACGGCACCTCCGCGTTCAGCACACGTACAACTCGACGATGATCTCGGCCTTCTTGATCTAGCAAGCAAGACGGAGAAGTAGATGAGTTCTCCGGCAGCATGACAACACGCCGGTGGTGGTGATGATCTACTCCTGCACGACTCCGCCCGAGCTCCGCAGAAATCCGATCTAGAGGTAAAACTATGTGGTCTAGGGTTGAGTTGCACGTGGCAAAAGTTGTCTCAAATCAGCCCTAAATCACCACTATTTATAGGAGGGAGAGGGAGGAGGCTTGCCTTGAGGACCAAGTCCCCAAGGGGCGCCGTCCAGGAGGAGAGTAGGATTCCTACTCCAATCCTACTCCAAATAGGATTGGAAAGTGGAGTCCTTCTCTTTCTTCCCACCTCCCTTTTTTTTCTTCGGTTTTCTTCTTATGGCGCGAAGGCCCTCTTGAGTTGTCCCACCAGCCCACTAAGGTCTGGTGTGCCACCCCTAGGGCCATTGGGCTTCCCCCGGGTGGGTTGCCCCCCTCCCGGTGAACTTCCAGAACCCATTCGTCACTCCCGGTACATTCCCGGTAATGCCCGAAAACCTTCTGGTAACCAAATGAAGCCATCCTATATATCAATCTTCATTTACGGACCACTCCGGAAACCCTCGTGACGTCCGTTATCTCATCCGGGACTCCGAACAACATTCGGTAACCACACATATAACTCAACTATACTAAAACATCATCGAACCTTAAGTGTGCTGACCTTGCGGGTTTGAGCACTATGTAGACATGCCCCGAGGTACTCCTCGGTCAATATCCAATAGCGGGACCTGGATGCCCATATTGGATCCTACATATTCTACAAAGATCTTATCGGTTGAACCTCTGTGCCAGAGATTCATATAATCCCGTATGTCATTCCCTTTGTCCTTCGATATGTTACTTGCTCGAGATTTGATTGTCGGTATCCCTATACCTATTTCAATCTCGTTATCGGCAAGTCTCTTTACTCGTTCCGTAATACAAGATCCCCGTGACTCACACTTGAGTCACATTGCTTGCAACGCTTATATGTGATGTTGTATTACCGAGTGGGCCCCGAGATACCTCTTCGTCACACGGAGTGACAAATCCCAGTCTTGATCCATGCTAACTCAACGGACACCTTCGGAGATACCTGTAGAGCACCTTTATAGTCACCCAGTTATGTTGTGACGTTTGATACACACAAGGTATTCCTCCGGTGCCAGTAAGTTACATGATCTCATTGTCATAGGAATGAATACTTGACACACATAAAACAATAGCAACAAAATAACACGATCACATGTTAAGTTTATATTTTGGGTCTTGTCCATCACATGATTCTCCTAATGATGTGATCCCGTTATGAAGTGACAACACTTGCCTAAGTCCGGGAAACCTTGACCATCTTTGATCAACGAACTAGTCAACTAGAGGCTCACTAGGGACAATGTGTTGTCTATGTATCCACACATGTATTTGAGTTTCCAATCAATACAATTCTAGCATGGATAATAAACGATTATTATGAACAAGGAAATATAATAATAACTAATTTATTATTGCCTCTAGGGCATATTTCCAACAGTCTCCCACTTGCACTAGAGTCAACAATCTAGTTCACATAACCATGTGATTTTAACGAATCCAACACCCATATAGTTCTCGGGTCTGATCACGTCTTGCTCGTGAGAGAGGTTTTAGTCAAGGTTCTGAATCTTTCAGATCCATGTGTGCTTTACAAATCTTTATGTCATCTTATAGATGCTGCTACTACGTGCTATTCGGAAATACTCCAAATATCTACTCTACTATACGAATCCGTTTTACTACTCATAGTTATTCGGATTAGTGTCAAAGCTTGCATCAACGTAACCCTTTACGACGAACTCTTTAACCACCTCCATAATCGAGAAAAAAATTCCTTAGTCTATTAGTAACTAAGGATAACTTTGACCGTTGTACCTCTTAACAGACTTGTGGCAAGGCACACATTAGGTGCGGTACACAACATGGCATAATGTAGAGTCTACGCCTAAGGCATAGGGGACGACCTTCGTTCTTTCTCTTTCTTCTGCCGTGGTCGGGCTTTTGAGTCTTACTCATATTCACACCTTACAACTCAGCCAAGAACTCTTTCTTTGCTGATCTATTTTGAACTCCTTCAAAAACTTGTCAAGGCATGCATTTCATTTGAAAGTTCTCTTTAGCATTTTGATCTATCTCCATAGATCTTGATGCTCAATGTTCAAGTAGCTCTATCCAGGACTTCCTTTAAAAAACCCCTTTCAAACAACCTTTATGCTTTACAGAAATTCTACATTACTTCTGATCAACAATATGTCAACCCCATATACTTTATGAGAAATACTATAGTGCTCCCACTCACTTCTTTGGAAATACAAGTTTCTCATAAACCTTGTACAAACCCAAAAGCTTTGATCATCACATCAAAGCGTATATTCCAACTCCGAGATGCTTGCACCAGTCCATAAAAGGATCGTTGGAGCTTGCATACTTGTTAGTATCCTTAGGATCGACAAAACCTTTTGGTTGTATCACATACATCTTTTCCTCAAGGAAACCGTCGAGGAAACAATGTTTTTGACATCCTATGTGCAATATTTCATAAATAATGCAGCAACTACTAACATAATTCCAACATACTTTTAGCATCGCTACGAGTGAGAAAGTCTCATCATAGTCAACTCTTTGATCTTGTCGGAAACATATTTGCGGCAAGTCGAGCCCTTTTTAATAGTGACTTATCACCATCATCGTATGTCTTCCTTTTCAAGATCCATCTTTTAGTTAATGGTCCTACGACCATCAAGTAGTTCTTGACTCTATGATCATATCGTAGACAGTTTATCCTCTTGTCACGACGATCTTCACTCTGAAATAGCTTTGAACTTTTCAATATTTCAGACTTGTGATTCATCAAGTAAATATTCCTGTATCAACTCAAATCGTAAGTGAAGTAAGAACATAATAATATCCACTGCGTGCCTCAACACTCATTGGACTGCACACATCAAAAATGTATTACTCCCAACAAGTTACTCTCTTGTTTCATGTGGCATGATTTGCATGTCTCAAGTGATTCAAAATCAAGTGAGACCAAATGATCCATCTCTATGGAGCTTCTTCATGCATTTATACCAACAAGTATGGTTTGCATGTCTCAAACGTTTCAAAAATGATTGAGTACAAAGATCCATCAGCATGGAGATTCTTCATGCATTTTACACCAACATGACTCAAGTGGCAGTGCCACAACTAAGTGGTACTATCATTACTACTTTGTATCTTTTGGCACCAATATTATGAACATGTGTAACACTATGACCGAGATTCAGTAAACCATTGAGGGTAATTATTCAAGCAAATAGAATAGCCATTATTCTCTTTAAATGAATAATTGTATTGCAATAAACACGATCCAATCATGTTCATGCTCAACGCATACACCAAACAACAATTATTTAGGTTTTACCACCAATCCCGATGATAGAGGGAGCGTGCAATGTTTGATCACATCAACCTTGGAAACACTTCCAACATGTATCGTCACCTCGCCTTTAGCTAGTCTCCGTTTATCCCGTAGCTTTCATTTCGAGTTACTAATCACTTATCAACTGAATCGGTATCCAATACCCTCGTGCTACTAGGAGTACCAGTAAAGTACACATCAATATCATAAATATACTTCTGTCGACTTTGCCAGTCTTCTCATCTACCAAGTATCTAGGGTAGCTCCGCCTCAGTGACCGTTCCCCTCATAACAGAAGCACTTAGTCTCGGGATTGGGTTCAATCTTGGGTTTCTTCATTGGAGCAGCAACTGGTTTTCTGTTTCATGAAGTATCCCTTCTAGCCCTTTCCCTTCTTGAAACTAGTGCTTTTACTAACCATCAACAATTGATGCTCCTTCTTGATTTCTACTTTCGCAGTGTCAAACATTGCGAATCGCTCAAGGATCATCATATCTATCCTTGATAAGTTTATAGTTCATCACGAAGCTCTAGCAGCTTGGTGGCAGTGACTTTCGAGAACCATCACTACCCCATCTGGAAGATTAACTCCCACTTGATTCAAGCGATTGTTGCACTCAGACAATCTGAGCAAACGCTCAACGATTGAGCTTTTCTCTTTTACTTTGTAGACAAAGAATCTTGTCGGAGGTCTCTTACCTCTCGACAAGGGCACGAGTTTGAAATCTTAATTTCACCTCTTAGAACATCTCTTATGTTCTGCGACGTTTCAAAACGTCTTCGACGCCTTGCTTTTCAAAGCCATTAAGTATCAGCACTGGACTATCACATAGTCATCAAAAACGTGTATGTCACATGTTTGCAACATCCACAGACGACGCTCGAGGTGTAGCACACTGAGTGGTGCATTAAGGACATAAGCCTTCTGCGCAGCAATGAGGACAATCCTCAGTTTTACGGACTCAGTCCGTAAAGTTGCTACTATCAACTTTCAACTAAATTTTCTCTAGGAACGTATAAAAACAGTAGAGCTATAGCGCAAGCGACATCATAATTCGCAAAGACCATTAGACTATGTTCATGATAATTATTTCAATTAATCATATTACTTAAGAACTCCCACTCAAAAAGTACATCTTGTTGGAAATATGCCCTAGAGGCAATAATAATTAGTTATTATTATATTTCTTTGTTCATGATAATCGTTTATTATCCATGCTATAATTGTATTGATTGGAAACACAATACTTGTGTGGATACATAGACAAAACACTGTCCCTAGTAAGCCTCTAGTTGACTAGCTCGTTGATCAAACATGGTCAAGGTTTCCTGGCCATAGGCAAGTGTTGTTACTTGATAACGGGATCACATCATTAGGAGAATCATGTGATGGACTAGACCCAAACTAATAGACGTAGCATGTTGATCGTGTCATTTTGTTGCTACTGTTTTCTGCGTGTCAAGTATTTGTTCCTATGACCATGAGATCATATAACTCACTGACACCGGAGGAATGCTTTGTGTGTATCAAACGTCGCAACGTAATTGGGTGACTATAAAGATGCTCTACAGGTATCTCCGAAGGTGTTCGTTGAGTTAGTATGGATCAAGACTGGGATTTGTCACTCCGTATGACGGAGAGGTATCGCGGGGCCCACTCGGTAATACAACATCACACACAAGCCTTGCAAGCAATGTGACTTAGTGTACGTTGCGGGATCTTGTATTACGGAACGAGTAAAGAGACTTGCCGGTAAACGAGATTGAAATAGGTATGCGGATACTGACGATCGAATCTCGGGCAAGTAACATACCGAAGGACAAAGGGAATGACATACGGGATTATATGAGTCCTTGGCACTGAGGTTCAAACGATAAGATCTTCGTAGAATATGTAGGATCCAATATGGGCATCCAGGTCCCGCTATTGGATATTGACCGAGGAGTCACTCGGGTCATGTCTACATAGTTCTCGAACCCGCAGGGTCTGCACACTTAAGGTTCGACGATGTTTTATGCGTATTTGAGTTATATGGTTGGTTACCGAATGTTGTTTGGAGTCCCGGATGGGATCACGGACATCACGAGGGTTTCTGGAATGGTTCGGAGACGAAGATTGATATATAGGATGACCTCATTTGGTTACCGGAAAGTTTTCGGGCATTACCAGAAAAGTTTCGGGCTCATCGGTAGTGTACCGGGAGTGCCAGGAGGGGTGACAGGGACCATCGAGAGGGGTGTCACGCCCCAAGTGGTCTCATGGGCTATGGGAAGAGATAAACCAGCCCCTAGTGGGCTGGAATAAGTTCCCACTAAGGCCCATAAGGTTTGAGAAGGAAAAAACACAAGGTGGAAAGAGTTTCCAAGTGGGAAGGTGGAATCCTACTCCAAGTAGGATTGTAGTAGGACTCCTCCACCTCCAATTTCGGCCAAACCTTTAGGTTTTGAGGCTGCCTCCTCCCCTTCCTCCCTCCTATATTTACTGAGGTATTAGGGCTGATTTGAGACAACTTTTGCCATGGCAGCCCGACCACATACCTCCACGGTTTTCCTCTAGATCGCGTTTCTCCGGAGCTCGGGCGGAGCCCTGCCGAGATTAGATCATCACCAACCTCCGGAGCGCCGTCACGCGGCCGGAGAACTCATCTACCTCTCTGTCTCTCTTGCTGGATCAAGAAGGCCGAGATCATCGTCGAGCTGTACGTGTGCTGAACGCGGAGGTGCCGTCCGTTCGGCACTAGATCGGATCGGATCGTGGGACGGATCGCGGGACGGTTCGTGGGACGGTTCGCGGGGCGGATCGAGGGACGTGAGGACGTTCCACTACATCAACCGCGTTGACTAATGCTTCTGCTATGCGATCTACAAGGGTACGTAGATCTGAAATCCCCTCTCGTAGATGGACATCACCATGATAGGTCTTCGTGCGCGTAGGAAATTTTTTGTTTCCCATGCGACATTCCCCAACAGTGGAATCATGAGCTAGGTTCATGCGTAGATGTCTTCTCGAGTAGAACACAAAAGTTTTTGTGGGCGGTGATGTGCGTTTTGCTGCCCTCCTTAGTCTTTTCTTGATTCCGCGGTATTGTTGGATCGAAGCGGCTCGGACCGACATTACTCGTACGCTTACGAGAGACTGGTTTCATCGCTACGAGTAACTCCGTTGCTCAAAGATGACCGGCGAGTGTCGGTTTCTCCAACTTTAGTTGAATCAGATTTGACCGAGGAGGTCCTTGGATGAGGTTAAATATCAATTCATATATCTCCGTTGTGGTGTTTGCGTAAGTAAGATGCGATCCTACTAGATACCCATGGTCACCACGTAAAACATGCAACAACAATTAGAGGACGTCTAACTTGTTTTTACAGGGTATGCTTGTGATGTGATATGGCCAACGATGTGATGTGATATATTGGATGTATGAGATGATCATATTGTAATAGTTAATATCGACTTGCACGTCGATGGTACGACAACCCGCAGGAGCCATAGGGTTGTCTTTAAACTAACGTTTGTGCTTGCAGATGCGTTTACTATATTGCTAGGGCGTAGCTTTAGTAGTAATAGCATGAGTAGCACGACAACCCCGATGGCGACACGTTGATGGAGATCATGATGATGGAGATCATGGTGTGACGTCGGTGGCAAGAAGATCGTGCCGGTGCTTTGGTGATGGAGATCAAGAAGCACATGATGATGGCCATATCATGTCACTTATGAATTGCATGTGATGTTAATCCTTTATGCACCTTATCTTGCTTAGAACGACGGTAGCATTATGAGGTGATCTCTCACTAAAATTTCAAGACGAAATTGTGTTCTCCCCGACTGTGCACCGTTGCGACAGTTCTTCGTTTCGAGACACCACGTGATGATCGGGTGTGATAGACTCAACGTTCACATACAACAGGTGCAAAACAGTTGCACACGCGGAACACTCGGGTTAAGCTTGACGAGCCTAGCATGTGCAGACATGGCCTCGGAACACATGAGACCGAAAGGTCAAGCATGAATCGTATAGTTGATATGATTAGCATAGAGATGCTTACCACTGAAACTATTCTCGACTCACGTGATGATCGGACTTGAGATAGTGGATTTGGATCATGTACCACTCAAATGACTAGAGAGATGTACTTTTTGAGTGGGAGTTCTTAAGTAATATGATTAATTGAACTAATTGTCATGAACATAGTCTAATGGTCTTTGCGAATTACGATGTAGCTTGCGCTATAGCTCTACTGTTTTTATATGTTCCTAGAGAAAATTTAGTTGAAAGTTGATAGTAGCAAACTTTGCAGAGGATTGTCCTCGTTGCTGCGCAGAAGGCTTATGTCCTTAATGCACCACTCGGTGTGCTGCACCTCGAGCGTCGTCTGTAGATGTTGTGAACATCCGACATACACGTTTCTGATGACTACACGATAGTTCAGTACAAAATACTTAATGGCTTAGAAGCAAGGCACCGAAGACGTTTTGAAACGTCACGGAACATAAGAGATGTTCTAAAGAGATGAAATTGTGATTTCATGCTTGTGCCCTTGTTAAGAGGTATGAGACCTCCGGCAAGATTCGTTGTCCACGAAGTAAAGGAGAAAAGCTCAATCGTTGAGCGTGTGCTCAGATTATCTGAGTACGACAATCGCTTGAATCAAGTGGGAGTTGATCTTCGAGATAAAATAGTGATGGTTCTCCAAAGTCACTGCCACCAAGCTGTGAGAGCTTCGTGATGAACTATAACATATCAAGGATAGATACAATGATCCTTGAGCGATTCACGATGTTTGGCACTGCGAAAGTAGAAATCAAGAAGGAGCATCAATAGTTGATGGTTAGTAAAACCACTAAGTTTCGAGAAAGGCAAGGGCTAGAAGGGATACTTTGTGAAACGGCAAAGCAGTTGCTGCACTAATGAAGAGACCCCAGATTAAACCCAAGCCCGGGACTAAGTGCTTCTGTTATGAGGGGAACGGTCACTAAGGCGAAGCAACTCTAGATACTTGGTAGATAAGAAGGCTGGCAAAAGTCGAAAGAAGTATATTTGATATACATGATGTTGATGTGTACTTTACTAGTACTCCTAGTAGCACGAGGGTATTGGATACCGGTTCGGTTGCTAAGTGATTAGTAACATGAAATTAAAGCTACGACATACACGGAGACTAGCTAAAGGCGAGGTGACGATACGTGTTGTAAGTGTTTCCAAGGTTGATATGATCAAACGTCACACGCTCCCTCTACCATCGGGATTGGTGTTAAACCTAAATAATTGTTATTTGGTGGTTGCGTTAAGCATGAACATGATTGGATCGTATTTATTGCAATACGATTATTCATTTAAAGAGAATAATGGTTACTCTATTTGCTTGAATAATCACCTTCAATGGTTTATTGAATCTCGATTCTAGTGTTACACATGTTCATGATATTGGTGCCAAAAGATACGAGGTAATGATGATAGTACCACTTACTTGTGGCACTGTCGCTTGTGTCATGTTGGTATAAATTGCATGAAGAGGCTCCATGCTGATGGATCTTTATACTCACTTGATTTTGAATCACTAGTGACATGCAAATCATACCACATGAGCAAAGCCTTGTTTTCATTGAGATGAAACAAGATAGTAACTTGTTGGAAGTGATACATTTTGATGTATGCAGTCCAATGGGTGCTGAGGCACGCAGTGGATATCATTATGTTCTTACTTCAATGACGATTTGAGTAGATACAAGAGTATTTACTTAATGAATCACAAGTCTGAAATATTGAAAAGTTCAATTCTGTTTCAGAGTGAAGTTCGTCGTAACAAGAGGATAAACGATCTACGACATGATCATAGAAATGAATATCTGAGTTAAGAGTTTTGGTACGCAGTTAAGACAATATGGAAATTGTTTCGCAGTTCATGCCACCTCGAACATCATAGTGTGATGATGTGTCTGAATGTCATAGCCACGCACTATTTGGTATGGTGCATGCTATGATGTCTCTTATCGAATTACCACTATTGTTTATGGGTTATGCATTAGAGACAACCGCATTCACTTTAAATAGGGCACCGCGTATTTCCGTTGAGATGACACAGTATAGACTGAGGTTTAGAGAAATCTAAACCGTCGTTTCTTGAAAGTTTGGGGCTTCGACACTTGTGTGAAAAAGTTTCAGTCGAATAAGCTCAAACCCAAAGCGGATAAATGCATCTTCATAGGATATCCAAAACAGTTGGGTACATCTCCTATCTCAGATCCGAAAGCAAAGTGTTTGTTTCTAGAAACGGATCCTTTCTCGAGGAAAGGTTTCTCTTGAAAGAATTGAGTGGGAGGGTGGTAGAACTTGATGAGGTTATAGAACCATCACTTCAACCAGTGTGTAACAGGGCGCATGAAGTTGTTCCTGTGGCGCCTACACCAATTGAAGTGAAAGCTGATGATGGTGATCATCGAGCATCGGATCAAGTTACTACAAGCCTCGTAGGTTGACAAGGTCGCGTACTACTGCAGAGTGGTACGGTGACCCTGTCTTGGAGGTCATGTTGTTGAGCAACAATGAACCTACGAGTTATGGAGAAAGCAATGGTGGGCCCGGATTCCGACAAATGGCTGGAAGCCATGAAATCCGAGAGAGGATCCAGGTATGAAAACAAAGTGTAGACTTTGGAAGAACTACTTGATGGTCATAGGACTATTGAGTAAAGATGGATCTTTAAAAGGAAGAGAGACGATGATGGTGATAATTCACTATTAAGAAAAGCTCGACTTGTCGCAAAGATGTTTCCGACAAGATCAAACAGTTGACTATGATGAGACTTTCTCACTCGTGGCGATGCTAAAAGTATGTTAGAATTATGTTAGTAGTTGTTGCATTAGTTTTGAAATATTGCACATAGGATGACAAAACATTGTTTCCTCGAGGTTTCCTTGAGCAAACATTGTATGTGATACAACTAGAAGGTTTTGTCGATCCTAAAGATACTAACAAGTATGCAAGCTCCAACGATCCTTCAATGGACTGGTGCAAGCATCTCGGAGTTGGAATATACACTTTGATGAGATGATCAAAGATTTTGGGTTTGTCCAAGGTTTATGAGAAACTTGTATTTCCAAAGAAGTGAGTGGGAGCACTATAGAATTTCTGATAAGTATATGTGGTTGACATATTGTTGATCAGAAGTAATGTAGAATTTTTGTGAAGCATAAAAGGTTGTTTGAAAGGAGTTTTTCAAAGGAATACCTGGATTGAGCTACTTGAACGTTGAGCATCAAGATCTATGGAGATAGATGAAAACGCTTAATAGAAGTTTCAACAAGATGCATGCCTTGCCATGTTTTTGAAGGAATTCGAAATAGATCAGCAAAGAAGGAGTTCTTGACTGTGTTGTAAGGTGTGAATTTGAGTAAGACTCAAAACCCGACCACGTCAGAATAAAGAGAATAGATGAAGGTCGTCTTCTATGCCTTAGCCGTAGACTCTAAAGTATGCCATGCTGAGTACCGCACCTGATGTGTGCCTTGCAGCAAGTCTGTTAAGAGGTACACAGAGTGATCCAGGATTGAATCACTGATCAGCGGTCAAAGTTATCTTTAGTAACTAAATAGACTAAGGAATTTTTCGCGATAATGGAGGTGGTTAAAGAGTTCGTCGTAAAGGGTTACGTCGATGCAAGCTTTGACACTAATCCGAATAACTATGAGTAGTGAAACGGATTCGTATAGTAAAGTAGATATTTGGAGCATTTCCGAATAGCACGTAGTAGCAGCATATATAAGATGACATAAAGATTTGTAAAGAACGCACGGATCTGAAAGTTTCAGAACCGTTGACTAAAACCTCTCTCACGAGCAACTCGTGATCAGACCCCAGAACTATATGGGTGTTGGATTCGTTGGAATCACATGGTGATGTGAACTAGATTATTGACTCTAGTGCAAGTGGGAGACTGTTGGAAATATGCCCTAGAGGCAATAATAATTAGTTATTATTATATTTCTCTGTTCATGATAATCGTTTATTATCCATGCTATAATTGTATTGATTGGAAACACAATACTTGTGTGGATACATAGACAAAACACTGTCCCTAGTAAGCCTCTAGTTGACTAGCTCGTTGATCAAAGATGGTCAAGGTTTCCTGGCCATAGGCAAGTGTTGTTACTTGATAATGGGATCACATCATTAGGAGAATCATGTGATGTACTAGACCCAAACTAATAGACGTAGCATGTTGATCATGTCATTTTGTTGCTACTGTTTTCTGCGTGTCAAGTATTTGTTCCTATGACCATGAGATCATATAACTCACTGACACCGGAGGAATGCTTTGTGTGTATCAAACGTCGCAACGTAACTGGGTGACTATAAAGATGCTCTACAGGTATCTCCGAAGGTGTTCATTGAGTTAGTATGGATCAAGACTGGGATTTGTCACTCCGTATGACGGAGAGGTATCTCGGGGCCCACTCGGTAATACAACATCACACACAAGCCTTGAAAGCAATGTGACTTAGTGTATGTTGCGGGATCTTGTATTACGGAACGAGTAAAGAGACTTGCCGGTAAACGAGATTGAAATAGGTATGCGGATACTGACGATCGAATCTCGGGCAAGTAACATACCGAAGGACAAAGGGAATGACATACGGGATTATATGAGTCCTTGGCACTGAGGTTCAAACGATAAGATCTTCATAAAATATGTAGGATCCAATATGGGCATCCAGTTCCCGCTATTGGATATTGACCGAGGAGTCACTCGGGTCATGTCTACATAGTTCTCGAACCCGCAGGGTCTGCACACTTAAGGTTCGATGATGTTTTATGCGTATTTGAGTTATATGGTTGGTTACCGAATGTTGTTCGGAGTCCCGGATGGGATCACGGACGTCACGAGGGTTTCCGGAATGGTCCGGAGACGAAGATTGATATATAGGATGACCTCATTTGGTTACCGGAAAGTTTTCGGGCATTACCGGAAAAGTTTCGGGCTCATTGGTAGTGTACCGGGAGTGCCGGGAGGGGTGACGGGGACCATCGAGAGGGGTGTCACGCCCCAAGTGGTCTCATGGGCTATGGGAAGAGATAAATCAGCCCCTAGTGGGCTGGAATAAGTTCCCACTAAGGCCCATAAGGTTTGAGAAGGAAAAAACACAAGGTGGAAAGAGTTTTCAAGTGGGAAGGTGGAATCCTACTCCAAGTAGGATTGGAGTAGGACTCCTCCACCTCCAATTTCGTCCAAACCTTTAGGTTTTGAGGCTGCCTCCTCCCCTTCCTCCCTCCTATATATACTGAGGTATTAGGGCTGATTTGAGACAACTTTTGCCACGGCAGCCCGACCACATACCTCCACAGTTTTCCTCTAGACCGCGTTTCTGCGGAGCTCGGGCGGAGCCCTGCCGAGATTAGATCATCACCAAGCTCCGGAGCGCCGTCACGCTGCCGAGAACTCATCTACCTCTCCGTCTCTCTTGCTGGATCAAGAAGGCCAAGATCATCGTCGAGCTGTACGTGTGCTGAACGCGGAGGTGCCGTCCGTTCGGCACTAGATCGGATCGGATCGTGGGACGGATCGCGGGACGGTTCGTGGGACGGTTCGCGGGGCGGATCGAGGGACGTGAGGACGTTCCACTACATCAACCGCGTTCACTAATGCTTCTGCTGTGCGATCTACAAGGGTACGTAGATCTGAAATCCCCTCTCGTAGATGGACATCACCATGATAGGTCTTCGTGCGCGTAGGAATTTTTTTGTTTCCCATGTGACGTTCCCCAACACATCTCTCTAGTCATTTGAGTGGTACATGATCCAAATCCACTAACTCAAGTCCTATCATCACGTGAGTTGAGAATAGTTTGAGTGGTAAGCATCTCTATGCTAATCATATCAACTATACAATTCATGCTCGACCTTTCGGTCTCTTGTGTTCCGAGGCCATGTCTGCACATGCTAGGCTCGTCAAGTTTAACCCGAGTATTCCGCGTGTGCAACTGTTTTGCACCCGTTGTATGTGAACGTTGAGTCTATCACATCCGATCATCACGTGGTGTCTCGAAACGACGAACTGTCGCAACGGTGCACAGTCGAAGAGAACACAATTTCATCTTGAAATTTTAGTGAGGGATCACCTCATAATGCTACCATCGTTCTAAGCAAAATAAGGTGCATAAAAGGATTAACATCACATGCAATTCATAAGTGACATGATATGGCCATCATCTTATGCTTCTTGATCTCCATCACCAAAGCACCGACACGATCTTCTTGTCACCGGCGCCACACAAGGATCTCCATCATCGTGATCTCCATCAACGTGTCACCATCGAGGTTGTCGTGCTACTTATGCTATTACTACTAAAGCTACGTCCTAGCAATATAGTAAACGCATCTGCAATCACAAACATTAGTTTAAATACAACCCTATGGCTCCTGCCGGTTGCCGTACCATCGACGTACAAATCGATATTAACTATTACAACATGATCATCTCATACATCCAATATATCACATCACGTCATTGGACATATCATATCACAAGCATACCCTGCAAAAACAAGTTAGACATCCTCTAATTTGTTGTTGCATGTTTTACGTGGATGCTATGGGTATCTAGTATGATCGCACCTTACTTACGCACAAACCACAATGGAGATGTGCAAATTGCTATTTAACCTCTCCAAGGACTGCCTCGGTCAAAACCAATTCAACTAAAGTTGAAGAAACCGACACCCGCCAGTCATCTTTATGCAACGAGGTTGCATGTCAATCGATGAAACCAGTCTTTCGTAAGCGTACGAATAATGTCGGTCCGGGCCGCTTCAATCCAACAATACCGCCGAATCGAGAAAAGACTAAGGAGGGCATCAAATCGAGCATCACCGTCCACAAAACCCTTTGTGTTCTACTCGAGATAACATCTATGCATGAACCTAGCTCATGATGCCATGATACGTCTCGAACGTATCTATAATTTTTGATGGTTCCATGCTATTATCTTGTCATCTTTGGATGTTTTGTATGCATGAATATGCTATTTCAAATCTTTTTTGGTACTAACCTATTAACTCAGTGCCAAGTGCCAGTTTCTGTTTTTTCCATGTTTTTGACCTTTTTCAGAGAAGAATATTAAACGGAGTCCAAACGGAATAACACCTGCGGGATGATTTTTTCCATAAGAGAAGATACACACGGGACTTGAGAACCAAGGCAAAGGACCTCGAGGGAGGTCACAAGCCCCCTAGCCGTGGCCTGGGGGGCGCTTGTCAGGCTTGTGGGCCCCACGTGGCTCCTTTGCCCTACCTCCTTCGCCTATAAATCTCTAAAAATCCAAAACCACCAGAGAGAGCCACGAAAATACTTTTTCGCCCGCAAGCTTCTGTCTCCGCAAAATCCCATCTGGGGACCATTCTGGTGCCCTGCCGGAGGGGGGATTCGGACACGGAGAGTTTCTCCATCAATACCATTGCCTCTCCGATGATGCGTAAGTAGTTCACCGCAGACCTTCGGGTCCATAGCTAGTAGCTAGATGGCTTCTTCTCTCTCTTGGATCTTCAATACAAAGTTCTCCATGATCTTCATGGAGATCTATCCGATGTAACCTTCTTTTGCGGTGTGTTTGTCGAGATCCGATGAATTGTGGATTTATGATCAGATTATCTATGAATATCATTTGAGTCTTCTCTGATCTCTTATATGCATGATTTCGTATCCTTGTAATTCTCTTCGAGTTATGGGTTTCGTTTGGCCAAATTTATCTATAATTCTTGCAATGGGAGAACTGCTTGGTTTTGGGTTCATACCGTGCGGTGTCCGCACCTAGTGATAGAAGGGGTAGCGAGGCACGTATCGTGTTTTTTCCATCAAGGGTAAAAAGATGGGGTTTATATCATATTGCATGAATCTATCCCTCTACATCATGTCCTCTTGCTTAAGGCGTTACTCTGTTTGTTATGAACTCAATACACTATATGCATGCTGGATAGCGGTCGATGTGTGGAGTAATAGTAGTAGATGCATAAAGTATTGGTCTACTTGTCTCAGACGTGACGCCTATATGTATGATCATTGCCTTAGATATCATCATGACTTTGCGCGATTCTATCAATTGCTCGACAGTAATTTGTTCACCCACCGTAATACTTGCTATCATGAGAGAAGCCTCTAGTGAACACTATGCCCCCCCGGGTCTACTTCACATCATATTTTCAGATCTACAAAATTACTTTGTTGTACTTTTCACCTTCAGATCTCACCTTGCAAATAGTCGAGAAGGGATTGACAACCCCTGTCGTGGGTATAAGCCTGACAGTACATGTGTAGGGTACGAAAGGGATGTGTAGAGCCTTAGCTACGGTGAGGTTGTATGAGTTCAGGCCCCTCTACGGTGGAGGTAATAGCCCTACGTCTCAGTGCTCAGGGAGCTTGTTGTCGAGTGGAATATCGAATACAGTGAATTGCTAGCCCCTGCACCAGTGGGGGAGGGTGGCTTATATAGAGTGCGCTGCCCTCCACAACGGTTCGGTGCACAGGGGTGGAGTAGTGGTGAATAAATGTCTACGTTAAAGGTAACGCACGTCTTAAATGCTAATTAAGGCACATGGAAACGTATGACCGTTTCCCTCCAGGGGGGTTACGATGCACAGAGTGGAATCCAGTCGGTTAGTTTGATAGACTCCGAATGCTAATCTCCGACTGGACGGTCGAGGATCTGTTACCAATTGGATGAAGGGAACTCCTTAGTTCAGTCGGAACTGACTAAGGGCCTTGTCCCTTATGAGGGGTAGTCCTTGGGTTGGAACTTTAGGGCACGCCTATGACCCTACCCTAGGACTATAACCCCATCATTAGTCCCCGAATGGATTGGGGTTGGAACGACGAAGCGATGCTTGAAGTTTGGATCCGACTGGAACGAATGTGACTTTGGCGTTGCTTGCCTCGATCCATTTTATCTTCTCTGACCAATGATCCGAGTGGAAGTAGTTGCGAAACAAACTGTCGGGAACCGAGTGCTTCCGCGGCATCTTCTGACGTGACTAGTCAACTGACAGCGGCGGATTTTCCGGGATCCTCGAATTTCGGTTACCGCGCGCTCAGCAGGGATGACGCCATCGCGCTCGAGTAGCGCCTGCCGCCTCGATTCTCGCGCCTTCATCTTCTCCACTGATATCGCCGTGGTTGGTCGACGGATAAGGTTTCGGGGCCACCTGCCAGTGACACAGTCAGAACCTTACTTAAACCCCAGCGGCGAGGGTTTTCTCGTTACGCTCGCCGGATCTCTTGCCTTTGCTTGCTCCGCTCCTCTCGCCTTCCCCTGCGCACCCAAGCTTCCTCCTTTTCCTTCTCCTTCGCGGACCCGCAGCTTCCGCCATGACCAAGGGACAGACCAGCAAGCTGGAGGCGAAGAAGAAGAAGGGGAAGGCGGCGGCTCCTGCTCGGCGGCGGCAGCGAGCGTTGCCGGTGGGGTGGATCCAGGGAGACTTCCTCCCCTCCACGGTGACGGAGGGGGATCTGCTGCAGCTGGTGGAGCACGGGATGATCGTGCACAAGTCGTGGAGGCTGCCGGCGGAGAATGAATCGAGCCGGCGCCCCGGGAGGGGGAGCGCGTCCTGCTGCTCGGCCACGTATATCGAGGTTTCTCTCTGCCCCGCATCCTTTCTTCAAAGGCATTATGAACCACTTCGGGGCGCAGCTTCACCACTTTCCCCTGAATGCTATAGCTCATCTCTCTGCTTTCATAGTCCTGTGCGAGTGCTTCATCGGCTGTCCTCCCCATTGGGGGCTGTTCAAACATATTTTCTCTGCTAGATCCCAAACTATCAAACGACTTCACCAGTCGGGTGATAAGACACACCTTCTCCAGCTCTGTGGAGGCTTAGGTTTCCAGAAGAAGAGTAGGAGTAGTTATCCTGCCCTTCAGCTGATGGAGTCGGTTAGGAACTGGCAGTCGACGTGGTTCTACTGCCAGGACGTTGCCTGCCCGAATGCCACAACATGGCTGCCTCCCTTTAGCTTAGATCGACCCGCTCCGCCTAAGCAGCTTGCTCTCACAAAGGCGGAGAAGGTCGACATCCAGCCTCTGGTCGACGCACTCGCAGATGTCATCTGAAGGGGAGTCACCGGCATAGATTTGTTGGAGATTTTCCTCGGTCGGCGCATACAACCACTGCAGGCTCGCGACCATGCCATGTGGCACTACACGGGGCCCGAAGACTCCACTCGGACCAACGTCTTGGGCGTGACCGAGGAGAAGGTGGCGTCGTGGGTGCTCCAGATCACACGCGCCTGTGAGAACCCCAGAGGGTCTCGGCGAGTGAGGGCTTTCTGCGCGGACAATCCTCCTCCGAACCAGGTGAGTACCATTTGTCGAGTGCACGTATCTGTCTTAGTTTTATTGCTTTCTTGAATCTCTGCCTGGCGTCTGATGTCGCCGACTGTAATCTATGCAGAAGTGGACCAACTGGTTTTCCCCTGTCTCGAACAGGAACCCGGCCGAGGAGGAGGAGGAGGGCAGCCAAGAGGGCAGCGTGGAGAGCGCCGAGTATGTCTCCGACAGCGGGGAAATGGTGGAAGAGTCTAGTGAGGAGGAGGAGGAAGACGAAGAGCAGGACTCGCCGCCCCCGCTGCCGGAGCACCGAACCAAGCGCCGACATGAACCTGCAGTTCCCTCGGCCCCTCCAGCATCCTCGAGTGCTCCGCCCACTGCTCCCATGGTCCCGAGTGCTCGGAGCACCAAGAGGACCAGGGACGTTTCTGCTGAGCCTGCGGGTCAGCCTTCCAAGGTGGCTAAACCGAGCGGATCTAAACCTCGGAAGGCTTTGCCGCGGATGAGGGTCGCTTTTCCCGTCACCTCAACGTAAGTGCATTGTTCTTCTTCTGATATTCGATTGAACTCCTGTTTGATGGTCGAATGAATTTCACTCGACAGGGTTACCACCTGTGCCACCTCTCCGGCGCGCCAGGAGGATGATGCCATGGATGCGGACAATGTCGTCTCGTCCCAGCCAGGTGCGTTGTAGTGATTCCGAAAGTTTTATATCATCGCATCGCGAATTCTGTCTTCGGTCTTGTCCCTTTCTTTTCCTGAGATCTCACGCCGTTCGGTCTGGCAGGGGTGATTTATGTGGATGAGGGTGACCAGGGGAGACCTGAGCAAGCTGCGGAGCCTGTCCTTGAGGCTGTCCCGCCAGTTACTGCTCTCGCCGCGAACGTGCCGCCGACTGAGGCGATGCCACCGACTGAGGAGGCGCTGGTGGCTGCTGAACCGACTGGAGCGGGCCTTGGGATGCCCAAGGAGCTTCCAACGATGCCAGGTCCGTCAAATGTCGGGTTCAACATCCAGCGCCTCCCGGAGGATCAGGTGGGAGCGGCCAAGGGGGCCATGGTGCAGGCGGAGCTGATGGCGGGAGGAGCCAAGAAGGCGTACGACTCCATCGCATCCTTGTACGAGCGGAGCTTGGAGCTGCGGGACGATATCCGAGTAAGTGGGCTAGTAAGTATTTACTTTTCTCTTGTAACCCACTGGGTGTGCTCGGATACCGTATGATGTTTGCAATGGGTTCACTCTGAGTGAACCCAGTGGGTGTAGTCCCCGAGACTTCTGTGGAGTGCTTGCACCGGCAGTTGTCTTTACGCATATTGTCTTTGACTTGGTCAGATCCATAAATAATATGGTCGACTGCTAACAGTTGGGGCACTCGGAGTGCACCTACTGTAAGAGTCCCCGAGAGTAATTTTACTCAGGTCGGGTAGTATTAGCCTTGTAAGCGTATGTGTTGTCATGTATCTCAATAGGGCGGACCTGTTTGAGTTTCATGCCAGTGGGGTCACTCTCAGTGAACCCACTGGGTGTAGTCCCCGAGACCGCTGTCGACTGCTTGCGTCGGCAGGGGTCTGAAGAACTTATACTTTTTAGTGTTGGATTTGTCTGATCGTCTCTTGGTGCTGGCTGGCAGAAAACTTGTGAGATGGGGACATCATACGAGACTCTTAGGGCAGAAAAGGTTCAGTTTTCCGGTGAGCTCGATGCGGCACTGATTGCAATGGCTGGTATGAAGGAGGTTCTGGTGAAACGAGAGAAGTCGCTGGAGTAGGCTCGTGAAGCGAACAAGGCACTGACTGCTGAAGTTGAGAAGATGAAGGCGCAAAGGTCTGATCTGATGGGGCAAATGAATGTGCTGAACAAGCGGTGTATAGCGCAGGAGAAATAAGTCAGTGACTGGGCTCGGCAGATGATGACGCGTCTGGGTGGTAAGTCCTGTTTTTCCGAGTGCTTGTGGTACGTGCGCTACACTCGGCGCTTATTGTTTGCTTGTCCTGTGTTTGCAGATTTTTGCATGGACGCTGAAGCTGAAGGGGCTGACGTGGAGCGGTCGATTCGCGAGAACATTCCACTCGGCGAGGACGCCAATCGAGATCTGCTCGCAGCGCACATTCGCGTGGGCAATGTTGGGTCCTTTCATCGGTCGACTGAGAGAAGTCATCGGCCGGATCGACAAGGAGCTTTGGCCGGAAGATGAGTCGCGGCATGAGATGGAAAACTTGATGACTAGACTGGAGGAGGTCCCAAACCGGGTGCAGTCATGGAAGAAATCTGCGGCTCGCTCTGGTGCAGACGTTGCTTTGTCCCTGGTCCGAGCGCATTGCAAGGAGGTGCGCGAGGATAAGCTGAAAGCGTTGAAGGTCGCCAACACGAAGAAACTTCGATTCGAAGACTTCATGGAAACCTTCCTTGAGAGTGCCACCCGCATCGCCGACGGGATCGACTTGGACACATTCATGGAGCCCTCCAGTCCTGGCGCCAATCCGGACGACGCGTAAGAAAACTTTTACCTCGGTATGCCGAGTGTTGGTTGTAAGAAACCTTGGCCACTTCTGTTGGCCGTCACATTCTTGGTTCGGTGCGGGTAAGCTTGATCCGCACCGAGTGAACCATCTTTTAGGTGGACTTCGAATTTGAATCAAATCGTTTGCTCTTCTGTTGCAATTTTGGCTCGAGTTTTGTTTGGCGTTTCTTGGTGAAGCCAATGGCAAACATGCGGAGCATGTAATTGGCAGTTTCCTTGACATTTATGTGAATCTCTCTGAGGGTCTGCCAAGTCACCGAGTGGATCTGTAGGATACACTCGAGGGTAATAGAGTATTTAGGCGATTCATGATCGCGGCTAGGTCTTCGAGTGCGACAGATATGCCGCACTCGGAGCGAGTTGTTACTTATGTAATTGTCAGTTGTCTTGACATCCACATGAGCCTCAATGAGGGTCTGCTGAGTCCCCGAGTGTATCTGTAGGATACAATCGCGGGAAGCTTTCCCATTTCAGCGATTCTTGATCACAGTTAAGTCTTCGAGTGTGACGAGTAGTGCACGCTCGGAGAAACGTATTACTTAGGCGATTCTTGATCGCAGCTAAGTCCCCGAATGCGACCTTCAGTGCACGCTCGGAGAAAGTTATTACTTAGGCGATTCTTGATCGTAGCTAAGTCCCCGAATGCGGCGTTCAGTGCACGCTCGGAGAAAGTTATTACTTAGGCGATTCTGGATCGCAGCTAAGTCCCCGAGTGCGACGTTTAGTGCACACTCGGAGAAAGTTAGTACTTAGGTGATTCTGGATCGCAGCTAAGTCCCCGAGTGCGACGTTTAGTGCACACTCGGAGAAAGTTAGTACTTAGGCGATTCTGGATCGCAGCTAAGTCCCCGAGTGCGACGTTTAGTGCACACTCGGAGAAAGTTAGAACTTAGGCGATTCTGGATCGCAGCTAAGTCCCCGAGCGTGACGTTAAGTGCACACTCGGAGAAAGTTAGTACTTAGGCGATTCTGGATCGCAGCTAAGTCCCCGAGTGCGACGTTTAGTGCACACTCGGAGAAAGTTAGAACTTAGGCGATTCTGGACCGCAGCTAAGTCCCCGAGCGTGACGTTAAGTGCACACTCGGAGAAAGTTAGTACTTAGGCGATTCTGGATCGCATCTAAGTCCCCGAGTGCGACGTTTAGTGCACACTCGGAGAAAGTTAGAACTTAGGCGATTCTGGATCGCAGCTAAGTTTTTTTTTGAGACCGGAGTCTGTGACCGCGGAAGAATTCTGAATCTGCAAAAGCTCAGTCTACTTTATATTATTTCATCAATACTTGTTCTTTACATCGCTTCAGTCGACGGTCACGTGTAGAAGCACTTCAGGAGATCTCCGTTCCATGCTCGCGGCTCGTCTGTCTCCCTGTCAATGTTGTAGAGTCTGTATGCTCCGTTGTTCACCACCTTGGAGATGATGAAGGGTCCTTCCCAGGCAGGAGCCAGCTTGTGAGGTCTTTGCTGATCCACTCGGAGCACCAGGTCGCCTGCTTGGAACGTGCGACTCCTGACATGGCGTGCGTGAAAGCGCTGCAGATCTTGTTGATAAATGGTTGAGCGAGTCAGTGCATCTCGCGCTCCTCCTCTAGAAGGTCCACTCCATCTTGCCTTGCTTGTTCTGCTTCAGCTTCGGAAAAGAGTTCGACTCGTGGAGCATTGTGAAGCAAGTCACTCGGAAGGACTGCTTCTGCTCCGTAAATGAGGAAGAACGGTGAACGCCCTGCAGATCTGTTCGGGGTTGTGCGGAGACCCCAAAGCACTGAAGGTAGTTCGGTGACCCATGCGCCAACGGCATGTCCCACGTCTCGCAGGAGTCGGGGCTTCAAACCTTGCAAAATAAGTCCATTCGCCCGCTCTGCTTGTCCGTTGGATTGAGGATGCGCCACGGAAGCAAAATCCACTCGTATACCTTGGCTTGCACAGAAACCTTTGAATCCGTCCGAGTCAAAGTTTGTCCTGTTGTCCGTGATTATGCTGTGAGGTACACCAAATCTGGAGATGATGTCCCTGACAAACTTGATGGCCGTTAGGGCGTCGAGCTTCTTGATGGGCTTGGCTTCAATCCATTTTGTGAACTTGTCGACTGCCACCAACAAATGTGTGTATCCTCCTTGGCCTGTCCTGAATGGACCGACTGTATCTAATCCCCATACTGCAAACGGCCACACAAGAGGGATTGTCTTCAACGCAGATGTTGGCTTGTGAGACTTGTTGGAGTAGAACTGATAGCCTTCACATCGGTCGACCATATCTTTAGCCATTTCGCTTGCCTGCAAACAGAAGAAACCAGCTCTGAATGCTTTGGCGACGATCGCTCTCGAAGAGGCGTGATGACCGCAGGTTCCCGAGTGAATATCTTCCAGGATTAACTGTCCCTCTTCTGGGGAGATGCATCGTTGAAGAACGCCTGAAACGCTTTCCTTGTACAACTCGCCATCAATGACAGTGAACGACTTCGACCTGCGGACTATTTGCCTGGCCTGGACTTCGTCTTCTGGTAATTCCTGCCTTAGGATATACGCAATGATCGGCACAGTCCAATCGGGGATGACAACAAGAATCTCCATGATCGGATCTACCACAGCAGGTATGTCGACTTCAGTCGGATCAGTCGAGCTCTTTGGTTGTGCTGGTTCCTCTGTGAAATGATCTTCTTTGACTGAGGGAAGGTGGAGGTGGTCGAGGCAGACGTCACGCGGGACTGGTCTCCGAGTGGATCCGAGTTTTGCCAACTCATCAGCTGCTTGGTTCTTCATTCGCGGAACATGGTGGAGTTCTAGACCTTCAAACTTCTTCTCAAGCTTCCTTACTGCATTGCAGTATGTGGTCATGGTGGGGTTCCTGACGTCCCACTCTTTCATCACTTGATTAACCACCAAGTCTGAATCGCCATAGACCATCACGCGACGGACGCCGAGTGCGATGGCCATACGCAATCCATAAAGGAGAGCTTCATACTCTGCCTCATTGTTGGAGGAATCAAAGTGTATCTGCAACACATATTTGAGTTTGTCGCCCTTTGGCGATACGATCACAACGCCAGCGCCGGAGCCATTCAACATCTTGGACCCATCGAAGAACATTGTCCAATGAGCCAAGTAGATGTGGGTCGGTTGCTGTTGTTCTACCCATTCTGCTATGAAGTCAGCCATAGCTTGAGACTTAATAGCTTTCTTGGCCTCGAACTTGATATCGTAGTACAACATCTCCATTGCCCACTTCGCCACTCGGCCTGATACGTCTCGATTGTGGAGGATTTCCGACAACGGAGCATCAGAAACGACAGACACCGAGTGGTCTTGGAAATAATGTGCCACCTTCTTCGCAGTCATGTAAATCCCATAGATGAGTTTTTGATAGTGGGGATACCTCTGCTTGGAAGGAGTCAGGACTTCGGAGACGTAATACACTGGCCGCTGAACTTTGTATGCTTTGCCTTCTTCTTCTCGTTCGACTGTAAGAACAGTACCCACGACTTGATTTGTAGCCGCGATATACAGATGGGGCTCTTTACTGAGCGGAGCAGTAAGAACCGACTGGGTGGAAAGTAGGACTTTGAGGTCGTCGAATGCGACTTGGGCTTCGTCTGTCCACTCGAAAGTATCTGATTTCTTCATGAGTCGGTACAGAGGAAGTGCTTTCTCGCCGAGTCGACTGATGAACCTGCTCAAAGCCGCTAGGCAACCTGTGAGCCGTTGAACATCGTGTATTCTGACCGGCCTCTCCATTCGGACGATGGTCCCGATCTTTTCGTGGTTGACATCGATCCCTCATTCGGAAACGAAGAAACCGAGTAACTTTCCGCTGGGAACGCCGAATGAACATTTGACGGGGTTAAGCTTGATATCGTACCTACGAAGGTTGGCGAATGTTTCTGCCAAGTCAGTCAGCAGGTCGGAACCTTTGCGTGACTTGACTACGATATCATCCATATACGCCTCCACATTCCGACCGATCTGGTCGAGGAGACATTTTTGGATCATGCGTATAAAGGTAGCTCCTGCATTCTTCAAACCGAATGGTATAGTGATGTAGCAGAAGCACCCGAATGGGGTGATGAAGGCTGTTTTTAATTCATCGGGGCCATACAGACAGATCTGATGATAGCCCGAGTAGGCATCAAGAAATGACAAATGCTCGCAACCCGCAGTCGAATCGACGATTTGATCGATGCCGGGAGCGGAAAATGATCTTTTGGGCAGACCTTATTGAGGTGTTTGAAGTCGATGCACATTCGGAGCGACTTGTCCTTCTTGGGCACCATGACAACATTGGCGAGCCACTCGGAGTGGTGAACCTCGCGAATGAAGTTGGCTGCCAACAGCTTGGCCACCTCTTCTCCGATTGCCTTCCTCTTATGCGCGGCGGACCGACGCAGGCGTTCTCGGATAGGCCGAGCGGTGGGATCCACATGCAGTCGGTGCTCAGCCAACTCCCTGGGTACACCTGGCATGTTAGAGGGTTTCCATGCGAAGATGTCCTAGTTCGCACGGAGAAATTGGGTGAGCTCGGCTTCCTATTTAGGATCAAGGGTGGTGGAGATGTTCGTCGGGGCAGTAGTGGCGTCCGTCGGGTGGATGCTGACCTTCTTCGTCTCTCCCGCCGACTGGAATGCACACTCTGAAGTTGGCTTCTTCGAACGCATCAAGTCAGCGGGGTCGACTGTTTTCTTGTACTCGTCAAGCTCGAGGACGGCCATCTGCTGGTCGGCGATTCTTGATCCCTGCTGCAGACAATCTTCGGCCCGCTCTGATTGCCTGTGATGGTGATCACACCCTTCAGGCCTGGCATCTTCAGCTTCAGGTATACGTAACATGGACGGGCCATGAAACGTGCATACGCTGGGCGGCCCAGAATTGCGTGGTAAGCGCTCTGGAAGTCGACCACTTCGAACGTTAGCTTTTCCTTGCGGAAGTTGTTGTCGGAGCCGAAAACGACGTCCAACGCGATCTGGCCGAGTAACTTGGCCTTTCGTCCTGGGACGACTCCATGGAACTGCATGCTGCTCTCGCTGAGTTTGGACATCGGAATGCCCATCCCCTTGAGAGTGTCGGCATACATGATGTTCAAGCCACTGCCGCCGTCCATGAGGACTTTGCGCAGTCGGACTCCTTCCACCACCGGGTCGACGACCAGAGCCTGTCTCCCTGGGGTGGGTACGTGTGCTGGATGATCTGACTTGTCGAAGGTGATCGCAGTCTGGGACCATTTGAGGAACTTGGGGTTGGTAGGGGTGGCCATGTTCACCTCCCTGTTCACCAGCTTCAGTCGACTCTTGATCTCGACGTCAGCGAAAATCATCAGTGTTGCATGGACTTGGGGGAACGGATCCTCCTTATCCTCCTCATCCTGTTCATTGTCCTTCTCACTCGGTTGCCCTTCACTGAACCCTTGGATCAGGAGGCGACACTGTCGAGTGGTATGCTTCGCATATATGGGGTTGCCCTCTTCATCCATCTTCGTATGAACCGGACATGGCTGGTCCGGGATGGGGTTATTGAACTGCTTCTTCTTGGGGGTGAACTGAGGTTTCCCTTTGCCCTTGAACTTGGCATTGGTTACGGCTGCAGCTTCTGCCTGCGGAGCGGACGGAGCTTTCTGCTTCTGCTTCGGAGTGTTGCCCCCATCTCCATCGGCGACTGTTTTGTGCTTGCCGCTTCGTATGCAGTCCTCTTCTTCGCCATTTGCATAGCGTGTTGCTATCTCCATCATCTTGCTCATGGAGATGTCGCCTGTTCGGCCGAACTTCAGGTACAGATCCCTGTACCGCACGCCTGCCTTGAAGGCGCAGACTGCTTGATGCTCCGTGACATTCTCCACCGTGTGGTAGAGAGTTGTCCAGCGCTGAATGAAATCACGCAGGGGCTCATTATGCTTCTGGACGCAGTGCTGGAGCTCCACGAGGCCAGCAGGGCGCTTGCACGTCCCTCCGAAGGTCCTGATGAACACTCGGGCCAGATCTGCCCGGCTGTAGATGCTTGAGGGGGCCAACTGGTGCAGCCACGCTCGTGCCGAGCCGTCGAGCATCAGAGGGAGGTGCTTCATGGCGACATGGTCGTCTCCTCCTCCGATCTAGACTGCTACTCGGTAATCATCCAGCCACGTTTCTCGCTTGGACTCTCCTGTAAACTTGCTAATTCCCGTCGCCAATCGGAAGTTGGGAGGGATGCCAGCCGAACGGATGGCTCGACTGAAACACTCGGGACCAGAAACGATGGTCCTGCTTCCACTCGGTCGGTCAATATCGTAACCATCGCGGTGGGTTCGGCCCCTGTCGACCCTCCGCTGGGCGATATGCCCTCTCGCATCGGGCCTTGGGTCGTAAGTGCCGCCGACTGAACGCCGATCATCATGATGTCGGGGCCCGTAGGGCCCACCCCGCGGAGGCGTGCGTGAACGGCGACAATCTTTGGGATTTATGGAACGACTGCCTCCTCTGTGTCGCTGATGAGAACCAGGGCTATGAACTGACCGATGCGTATTCGCATGAACAGAACTATTGTAGATCATGTTGTGCGACTGGGAGACCGCCGAATTTTGCTGCTGCGCCGTGTGCAACAGGGCGCGGATTTGCTCGATCCCCCTGCCAGCCTCTGAATCAGTCGGCTCAAGGGAATCGGCTATCTTGGCAGCCGCAGCCAAGTTGAGGAGGGGTGTGCGGAACAACTCCACGTTGCTCCGCCGAGTGTGCCAACTAGCAGAACGGCGAGGCGGACGACGCGCACCGGACGTTTCGCCGATCTCGTGCTCGTTTCGGCCGGCTTGACGAGGATCTTCGTGGGAGTTGGCCATGTGTACTTCTGCTGCAGGCCCGCGCCCCGCGTACTCGGAAGGAAACTCAGTCGGAACCGAGCCCGAGCGCTGGGACGGCGGGGCAACCACAACTGACTCGAGAACCGCCACTTGTGAAGACGCATTCTAGCGCGCCTGGGCGTGTTGCACCCAACGCTGGAGCCGTGGACGGCGGGACCGCTTGCTGCGGCGCGTGACGGCGGTGTAGGTCGACACCGGAGCCGACTGCTGGAGAAGAAGAATGCCGCGGGCGTCGGCACGGAAGTGCGTAGCCCCGCGGCGGGGAAGCGCCTCGACGTCGAGAGGGGCGTCCCGAAGCCATGCCGAATTGTCGACGATGAAGGAGAGAGCGCCGAAGAGGATCTCGTGACCTATGCTCGAATCTCCACCGGACGACATGACGAAGTGATGTAGTCGCAAACTCGCCGGAAGTCGCTTAGACGCCTGCCCCACGGTGGGCGCCAACTGTCGTGGGTATAAGCCTGACAGTAGATGTGTAGGGTACGAAAGGGATGGGCAGAGCCTTAGCTACGACGAGGTTGTATGAGTTCAGGCCCCTCTACGGTGGAGGTAATAGCCCTACGTCTCAGTGCTCAGGGAGCTTGTTCTCGAGTGGAATATCGAATACAGTGAATTGCTAACCCCTGCACCAGTGGGGGAGGGTGGCTTATATAGAGTGCGCTGCCCTCCACAACGGTTCGGTGCACAGGGGTGGAGTAGTGGCGAATAAATGTCTACGTTATAGGTAACGTACGTCTTAAATGCTAATTAAGGCACATGGAAATGTATGACCGTTTCCCTCCAGGGGGGTTACGATGCACAGAGTGGAATCCAGTCGGTTAGTTTGATAGACTCCGAATGCTAATCTCCGACTGGACGGTCGAGGATCTGCTACCGATTGGATGAAGGGAACTCCTTAGTTCAGTCGGAACTGACTAAGGGCCTTGTCCCTTATGAGGGGTAGTCCTTGGGTTGGACCTTTAGGGCAGGCCTATGACCCTACCCTAGGACTATAACCCCATCAACCCCTTTATAGCGTTGGGTGCAAGTTTGTTTGTTTTTGCACAGGTACATTGGTGGCTCATCTTGATACTCCTACTGGATTGATATCTTGGTTCTCAAACTGAGGGAAATACTTATCGCTACTGTGATGCATCACCCTTTCCTCTTCAAGGGAAAAATCAGCGCAAGATCAAGAGGTAGCAAGTGACAACACTTGCCTATGGCCAGGAAACCTTGACCATCTTTGATCAACGAACTAGTCAACTAGAGGCTCACTAGGGACAGTGTGTTGTCTATGTATCCACACATGTATTTGAGTCTCCAATCAATACAATTCTAGCATGGATAATAAACGATTATTATGAACAAGGAAATATAATAATAACTAATTTATTATTGCCTCTAGGGCATCTTTCCAACACTTGTATCACCATCTCTTCGTTGAACTAGTGCACCTATAAAATTTACCATTGTATTTGGTGTGTTGAGGACACAAGAGACTTTTAATTTGGTTGCAGGGTTGTTTTAGAGAGACCATCTTCATCCTATGTCTCCCATGGATCGATAAACCTTAGGTCATCCACTTAAGGAAAATTGCTAATGTCCTATGGTACTTCTCGAGCTTGCTTTGGTTTTTCCCTTGAAGGGAAAGGGTGATGCAGCAAAGTAGAGATAAGTATTTCCCTCAGTTCAAGAACCAAGGTATCAATCCAGTAGGAGTATCAAGATGAGGCACCAATGAACCTGCGCAAAAACAAACAAACTTGCACCCAACGCGATAAAGGGGTTGTCAATCCCTTCACGATTACTTGCAAGGTGAGATCTAACAGAGATGAAAGGTAAATAGAAATAAAACTGCAACAAGGTATTTTTGGTGTTTTTGTATGTAGAGCTGAATATATGATGTGTAAAACAGAACCGGGGCCATAGTGTTCATTAGAGGCTTCTCTCATGATAGCAAGTATTGATGACCCTCAAGTATAGGGGATCTATAGTAGTCCTTTGGATAAGTTAGAGTGTCGAACACAACGAGGAGCAGAAGGATCTCACAAGTGGTTTTCAGCAAGGTAAAATCTGCAAGCAATGAAATAATCGGTAGCAAGTAGTTGTGTGGTGAGATGATTCGTAGCAAGTAGCAAGCAACAAAAGTAATGACGGTGTAGCAAAGTGGCCCAATCCCTTTTGTAGCAAGGGACAAGCCTGGACAAAGTCTAATAGGAGGAAAAACGCTCCCAAGGACACACGGGAATTTCTGTCATGCTAATTTTCATCATGTTCATATGATTCGCGTTCGTTACTTTGATAGTTTGATATGTGGGTGGACCGGCGCTTGGGTACTGCCCTTACTTGGACAAGCATCCCACTTATGATTAACCCCTCTCACAAGCATCCGCAACTACGAAAGAAGAATTAAGACAAAGCCTAACCATAGCATTAAACTAGTGGATCCAAATCAGCCCCTTACGAAGCAACACATAAACTAGGGTTTAACCTTCTGTCACTCTAGCAACCCATCATCTACTTACTACTTCCCAATGCCTTCCTCTAGGCCCAAATAATGGTGAAGTGTTATGTAGTCGACGTTCACAAAACACCAGTAGAGGAAAACCAACATACAACACATCAAAATATCGAACGAATACCAAATACACTTGACTATTTATAGCATGACTTATCCCATGTCCTCAGGAAGAAAAGTAACTACTCACAAAGCATAATCATATTCATGACCAGAGAGGTAATAAGTAGCATCAAAGATCTGAACATATACTCTTCCACCAAGTAATCCAACTAGCATCAACTACAAAGAGTAATTAACACTACTAGCAACCTTACAAGTACCAATCGGAGTCGCGAGACAGAGATTGGTTACAAGTGATGAACTAGGGTTTGGAGATGAGATGGTGCTGATGAAGATGTTGATGGTGATGAGTCCCCTCCGATGAGAGGAGTGTTGGTGATGACGATAGCGACGATTTCCCCCTCCGGGAGGGAAGTTTCCCCGACAGGATCGTCCTGCCGGAGCTCTAGATTGGTTCTGCTCAAGTTCCGCCTCATGGCGGCGGCAAATCCTCTAAAAAGCCTCTCTCTTGATTTTTTCCAGGACGGAACCCTTCTAATAGCAAAAGGGGGGAGCAAGTGGGCCAGCAGGGAGCCCACAAGCCCCCTAGGCGCGACCGGGGGGTGGCCGCGCCTAGCAGGCTTCTGGCCACTTGCTGGCACCCCTCTGGCACTTCTTCAGCCCAGTATTTTTTATAAATCCCAAAAAAAATCCACGTTGATTTTCACGGCTTTTGGAGTTGCGCAGAATGGGCATCTCAAACTTGCTCCTTTTTCAGGTCAGAATTCCAGTTGCCGGCATTCTCCCTCTTTATGTAAACCTTCCAAATAAGAGAGAAAAGGCATAAGTATTGTACCGTGAAGTGAAATAACAGCCCAAAAAGCGATAAATATCAACATGAAAGCATGATGCAAACTGGACGTATCAACTCCCCCAAGCTTAGACCTCGCTTGTCCTCAAGCGAAAGCCTAGATCAATAAACATGCCCACATGTTTAGGGAGAGAGGTGTCGACAGAACAAGATACGAACATGCAGGCATCATGATCATGATTAGAACAACAATACAAACATATAATCTCTCATGCTAAAGTGACAATTCCTTCACAAAGTAAAGTATGGATCAATAACCTTACCGAGAATTAACAACCGATAGCCTTTAGTCATTGAAGCAATTGCAATTTATCACAACATCACAAAGAGTCAAATAAGAGCTTGTAAAGCAAATCCACATACTCAATCCTGTTTTCGTTCTCTACAATTGCTACAACTCACGTGGTACTCATGAGATCGAGTTTTCAGCTGGACACGGAGACAGATAGGGGCTTATGGTTTCGCCTCCAACTGCTTACCTCAAGGGTAAAGTCAACAATAATAATTCATGAGTACTTACTTCCAAGTTGACATATGAATATAGATCTTTCCCAAGCATATGACGTTAGCCAAGATAAAGGCGAAATAAGGAATTGGTGAAGATCACCATGACTCTTACAAGGGCAAAAAGTAAAGGTACAAGATAGGCCCTTCGTAGAGGGAAGCAGAGGTTGTCATGCACTTTTGAGGTTTGGATGCGTGTCCCCTTGGTGCGGAGGAACGTTACTTTATATTGCCTCCTGTGATAAAGAACTTTATAATCCAGTATGTCGCTTTTATGTCTTACTCATCACAGGTTCGTACAAAGCTTATTTTCCACACACTAATAGATCATACATATTAGGGAGCAATTTTTATTGCTTGCACCGATGAAAACTTACTTGAGGGATCTAATTCAATCCATAGGTAGGTATGGTGGACTCTCATGGCAAAACTGTGTTGAAGGTTTGTGGATGCACAGGTAGTTTCTGTACTAGGTGCGGGAGTTTTGGCTAATATGAGGTGGAAGAAATCGTCACATGCTAAGGGATCTCTAATCATATAACATTGTTCGGAACCAAGCAGACACAATTCATTATGTTGTCTTCCTTGTCCAACATCTACTTCTAAGCACGTAATAGTGTAGTGAGTGTTCACAATCATAGGTGGTGTCAAAGATGATATATTTATATGTGAATCTATCCTTCTTTATCACTTCCTATTAATTGCAACAATGACCAAGGTCTACGTTTGTCTACCCTCAACAAGTTTCAATCAACATTGTTTTTATATGTGAAGCCATCACTTCCCATAAGATCATTACATGATCTTCCATGCTTTTGTTCTTTTCTCAATATTTTGATCATGGCAAGAGTCAAGGATCTTCCACTAAGACACTCTTTATTATATGGCTCACGAGCTCGAATACATCGGGGGTGACACAAAGCAAAACTCAAGCCTAAAACACTAAGACCTTTATTCTACTAGAGAAAGAGAAAACTGAAAAGGAGCAAACTAAAACAAAAGTAAAGGCAAAAGATGTGATGGTGATACGATACCGGGGAAACTCCCCAAGCTTGGCATAAGGCAAGGGGATTGCCCATACCCATGCTTAGTTGTCTTCCTTTGGACGTGATGGTGGTGGAGTTGTTGCAGAGGTCTTGAGCTTGTTTAATTTCCACTTGAGCATAAAATTCTGCTTCCTCAGATCATCATTTTCCTGCTTACTCTCCTGCTTACTCTCCTTCAAGCTTCAACACCCTTTGGCATAATTCCTGCTTACTCTCCTGCAAGAAACGAGAAGGGATAAACAAAGTCTTAGGCTTCTTCCTTGAGTCAGGGAGGCTCGACTTCTTGAACTCCACATGGGTGTTTCCAGGTGGAGGTAGAGGAGCTTCCTCCTCATCGGAACTTGTTCCTTCCTTCCCCTTGGGTTCATAATCTTCTTCCTCATAAGTGGTCCGGCCATAATGATCCAAGTCCCCATAGATCTTGGGGTTAGCAAGGTAATCAACCACATAGCTCCCCCCTCTGAATCTTGAGAAGACATCTTGCCCTAAATCTGCGGCAGAAAACAGGCTCGAAACGAAAGGACAAGAAATTTGCGTGATACGAGGGTCAGACCTTACGGGAGAATATATAATGATTTTTTCCAAACCAGAAGGAGTACTTCGCACGAAAACGGAGTCCGGGAGGCGCACGAGGTGGCTACAAGCCCTCCAGGCGCGGCCAGGGGGTGAGCCCGCGCCTGGCAGGCTTGTCGCCTCCTCGCGCGCTTTCCGGACTACTTCCAATTTTTCTATTTTTTCAAATATTCCAAAACGGAGAAAAATTCCTACTGGAAAAGTTTTGGAGTGTGTTTTCTTACCGAATCACATACGTCTTCGTTTTCGGAGTCTGAAAGAGGCTGATAAATATCCCTTAGGTATTCCTCCTGAGTTATGGTATTGATAATATTGATTTCAACATTTATGGGAGTACCTGAGATATAATGCTTGATTCTCTGCCCATTTACCACTCTCGGACAGTTACCTTCCGTGTTGTTGATCTTGATAGCACCAGAATGATATACTTCCTCAACAATATAGGGACCTTCCCATTTAGAGAGAAGCTTGCGTGCAAAAAATCTTAAATGAGAATTATATAGCAAGACATAATCACCTACATTGAACTCACGCTTTTTTATCCTCTTATCATGCCACCTCTTAACCTTTTCTTTGAACAACTTGGCATTTTCATATGCCTGAGTTCTCCATTCATCAAGCGAGCTAATGTCAAATAACCTCTTCTCAACGACAAGTTTGAAATCAAAGTTGAGCTCTTTGATTGCCCAATAAGCTTTATGCTCTAGCTCAAGAGGTAAATGACATGCTTTGCCGTACACCATTTTGTACGGAGACATGCCCATGGGATTCTTATAGGCAGTTCTATAAGCCCACAGTGCATCATCAAGCTTCTTAAACCAATTCTTTCTAGACCTATTGACAGTCTTTTGCAGAATCAGTTTAATCTCTTTATTGCTTAGCTCTACTTGACCACCGGACTGAGGGTGATATGGAGATGCAATTCTATGGTTGACATCGTACTTAGCAAGTGTTTTACGGAAAGCACCATGAATAAAATGTGAACAACCGTCGGTCATTAGATATCTAGGGACTCCAAATCTAGGGAAAATAACTTCTTTAAGCATCCTGATAGAGGTGTTGTGATCAACACTACTAGTGGGGATAGCTTCTACCCACTTAGTGACATAATCAACATCAACTAGGATATGAGTATACCCGTTGGATTTTGGAAAAGGTCCCATATAATCAAAGCCCTAGACATCAAATGGTTCAATGACAAGTGAATAGTTCATAGGCATTTCTTGACGTTTACTAATATTACCTATTCTTTGACATTCGTCGCAAGACAAGACAAACTTACGGGCATCCTTGAAGAGAGTGGGCCAATAGAAACTTGATTGCAATACCTTGTGTGCAGTTCTATCTCCCGCATGTTGTCCTCCGTAGGCCTTGGAGTGACACTTCTATAGGATCTCTCCCTGTTCATGTTCAGGTACATAACGTCTAATAACACCATCTACTCCTTCGTTATAAAGGTGAGGATTGATACGTCCATTTTGCATCATGTTTTCATGTTGATATTTATCGCTTTTGGGCTGTTATTTCACTACATGGTACAATACTTATGCCTTTTCTCTCTTATTTTGCAAGGTTTACATGAAGAGGGAGAATGCCGACAACTGGAATTCTGGCCTGAAATTGGAGCAAGTTTGAGATACCTATTCTGCGCAACTCCAAACACCGTAAAAATAAACGAGGATTTTTTCAGGATTTATAAAAAATATTGGGCCGAAGAAGTGCCACAGGGGCGCCAGCAGGTGGCCACAAGCCTGCTAGGCGCGGCCACCCCTGGCCGCGCCTAGGGGGCTTGTGGGCACGCAGCTGCCCTCTGGCTCCCCCCTTTTGCTATAAGAAGGGTTTCGTCCTGGAAAAAATAAAGAGGAGGCTTTTTTGTGGATTCGCCGCCGCCACAAGGCGGAACTTGAGCAGAACCAATCTAGAGCTCCGGTAGGACGATCCTGTCGGGGAAACTTCCCTCCCGGAGGGGGAAATCGTCGCCATCGTCATCATCAACACTCCTCTCATCGGAGGGGACTCATCACCATCAACATCTTCATCAGCACCATCTCATCTACAAACCCTAGTTCACCACTTGTAACCAATCTCCGTCTCGCGACTCCGATTGGTACTTGTAAGGTTGCTAGTAGTGTTAATTACTCTTTGTAGTTGATGCTAGTTGGATTACTTGGTGGAAGAGTTTATGTTCTGATCTTTGATGCTACTCATTACCTCTCTGGTCATGAATATGATTATTCTTTGTGAGTAGTTACTTTCGTTCCTGAGGACATGGGATAAGTCATGCTAATAGTATTCATGTGAATTTGGTATTCGTTCGGTAATTTGGTGTGTTGTATGTTGTTTTTCCTCTAGTGGTGTTATGTGAACGTCGACTACATAACACTTCACCATTATTTGGGCCTAGAGGAAGGTATTGGGAAGTAGTAAGTAGATGATGGGTTGCTAGAGTGACAGAAGCTTAAACCCTAGTTTATGCATTGCTTCGTAAGGTGCTGATTTGGATCCACTAGTTTAATGCTATGGTTAGACTTTGTCTTAATTATTCTTTCGTAGTTGCCCATGCTTGCGTGAGGGGTTAATCATAAGTGGTTTTCTTGTCCAAGTAAGGGCAGTACCCAAGCGCCGGTCCACCCACATATCAAACTATCAAAGTAACGAACGTGAATCCTATGAACATGATGAAAACTAGCATGACATAAATTCCCGTGTGTCCTCGGGATTGTTTTTCCTCCTATAAGTCTTTGTTCAGGCTTGTCCCTTGCTACAAAAGGGATTGATACACTTTGCTGCACCATTGTTACTTTTGTTACTTGTTGCTCGCTACGAATGATCTCACCACACAATCACTTGTTACCGATAATTTCAATGCTTGCAGATATTACCTTGGTTAAAACCACTTTTCAGATCCTTCTGCTCCTCGTTGGGTTCGACACTCTTACTTATCGAAAGGACTACGATTGATCCCCTATACTTTTGGGTCATCAAGACTCTTTTCTGGCGCCGTTGCCGGGGAGTGAAGCGCCTTTGGTAAGTGGAAATTGGTAAGGAAACATTCATATAGTGTGGTGAAATTTATTGTCACTTGTCACTATGGAAACTAATCCTTTGAGGGGCTTGTTTGGGGTATATTCACCTCGAACGGAATCACAAAGAGTTTCTCCTCAACCTACTGCACCTACTGAAAATATTTGTTTTGAATTTCCTTCGGGTGTGCTTGAGAAACTGCTCGCTAATCCTTTTACAAGAGATGGAACATCACATCCAGACTTGCATCTAATCTATGTAGATGAAGTTTGTGGTTTATTTAAGCTTGCAGGTTTGCCTGACGATGAGGTCAAGAAGAAGGTCTTTCCTTTATCTTTGAAGGATAAGGCGTTGACATGGTATAGGCTATGTGATGATACTGGATCATGGGACTACAATCAGTTGAAATTGGAATTTCATCAAAAGTTTTATCCTATGCATTTCGTACATTGTGATCGGAATTATATTTATAATTTTTGGCCTTAAATCAATGTTATATTCATGCCCCAATCATGAGCTCTCGAGAGAAATTATCATTCAGAACTTCTATGCTCGGCTTTCTCATGATGATCGCACCATGCTTGACACTTTTTGTACTGATTCTTTTATGAAGAGAGATATTGACTTCAAATGGAATTTATTGGGAGCTTGAAGAAGGTAAGGAGTCAGGTATGAATTTCAAGTTTGATTGTGTTAAATCCTTTGTTGAAACGAATACTTCTTGTGACTTTAGCGCTAAGTATGGACTTGACTCTGAGATAGTAGCTTCTTTGTGTGAATCATTTGCTCCTCATATTGATCTCCCCAAAGAGAAGTGGTTTAAATATCATCCTCCTTTAGAAGTCAATGTAGTTAAACCCAATCGTGTTGAAGAGAAAGTCATTGCCTATAATGATCCTGTTCTTTCGAGTGCTTACATTGAGAAACCACCTTTCCCTGTTAGGATAAAGGATCATTCTAAAGCTTCAACTGTGATACATAGAGGCTACATTAGAACACCTACACCCCCTGAGCAAATTAAAGTTGAACCTAGCATTGCTATTATTAAAGATCTTCTATCCAACGATGTTGAGGGACATAATATTCACTTGTGTGAAGATGCTGCTAGAATTGCTAAACCTCACGCTAGAGACAAACATAGGCCTTTTGTTGGCACGCCTATTGTTTCTGTTAAGATAGGAGATCATTGTTATCATGGTTTATGTGACGTGGGTGCTAGTGTTAGTGCAATACCTCAATCCTTATATGATGAAATCAAAGACGAGATTGCACCTATTGAGATATAACCTATTGATGTCAGTATTCAGCTTGCCAATAGAGATACTATCTACCCTGTGGGCATTGTTAGGGATGTTGAAGTCGTGTGTGGTAAAACAAAGTATCCTGCTGATTTCCTCGTTCTTGCTACGACTCAAGATAGCTTTTGTCCCATCATATTTGGCAGACCCTTCCTCAATACCATCAATGCTCATATTGACTGTGAGATGCAAACTGTCACTGCTGGCTTTGAAGGTGTGTCACATGAGTTCAATTTCTCCAAGTTTGGTAGACAACCTCATGAAAAAGAGTTGCCTAGTAAGGATGAAACTATTGCCCTAGCTTCTATTGCCATGCCTCCTACTGATCCCTTAGAGCAATACTTGCTTGAGCATGAAAATGATATGCATATGGATGAAAGGGATGAGATAGATAGAGTTATCTTAGAACAATATCCTATCCTTAAGAATAATTTGCCAGTTGAACTGCTTGGGGATCCACCCCCACCAAAGGGTGATCTTGTGTTCGAGCTTAAACAGTTGCCAAATACTCTTAAGAATGCTTATCTTGATGAAAAGGAGATATATCCTGTCATAATTAGTTCTAGCCTCTCAGAACATGAAGAAAATAAGTTACTAAAAACTCTGAGGAAGCACCGTGCTGCTATTGGATATACTCTTGATGATCTCAAGGGCATTAGTCCCACTCTATGCCAGCACAAGATTAAAACTGATCCTGATTCCAAGCCAGTTGCTGATGATCAAAGGAGATTAAATCCTAAGACTAAAGTTCCTGGAAGCAGGTATTATCTATCCTATTTCTCATAATGATTGGGTGAGTCTGGTGCATTGCGTCCCGAAGAAGGGAGGCATTACCGTTGTCCCTAATGATAAGGATGAATTAATCCCACAAAGGATTATTACTGGCTATAGGATGGTGATCGATTTTAGGAAATTGAATAAAGCCACTAGGAAATATCATTACCCTTTGCCTTTTATCGACCAAATGCTAGAAAGACTGTCTAAACACACACACTTCTGCTTTCTAGACAGTTATTCTGGTTTCGCCCAAATACCAGTTGCACAATCTGATCAGGAGAAAACCACTTTCACCTGCCCTTTCGGTACCTTTGCTTATAGACGTATGCCTTTTGGCTTATGTAATGCACCTGCCACCTTTCAAAGATGTATGATGGCTATATGCTCTAACTTTTGTGAAAAGATTGTGGAGGTGTTCATGGATGACTTCTCCGTTTACGGGTCTTCTTTTGATGATTGCCTCAGTAACCTTGATCGGGTCTTGCAGAGATGTAAAGATACCAATCTTGTCTTGAATTGGGAGAAGTGCCACTTTATGGTTAATGAAGGCATCGTCTTAGGACATCAAATTTCTGAAAGAGGTATTGAAGTCGATAAGGCTAAGGTTGATGCAATCGAGAAAATGCCATACCCCACAGATATCAAAGGTATAAGAAGTTTCCTTAGTCATGCTGGTTTCTATAGGAGGTTCATTAAAGACTTCTCTAAGATTTCTAGGCCTCTTACCAATCTCTTGCAAAAGGATATTCCTTTTATTTTTGACGATGATTTTGAGGAAGCCTTCGAAATACTTAAGAAGGCTTTGATAACTGCACCTATTGTTCAACCACCTGATTGGAACTTACCTTTTGAAATCATGTGTGATGCTAGTGATTATGTTGTTGGTGCTATCCTAGGGCAAAGAGTTGATAAGAAGTTGAATGTTATTCACTACGCTAGTAAAACTCTAGACAGTGCCCAAAGAAACTATGCTACTAGGGAAAAGGAATTTTTAGCAGTCGTGTTTGCATGTGGAAAGTTCACGTCTTACATAGTTGATTCCAAAGTCACTATTCACACTAATCATGCTGCTATTAAGTACCTCATGGAGAAGAAGGACGCTAAACCTAGACTTATCAGATGGGTTCTCTTGCTACAAGAATTTGATTTGCACGTTGTTGACAGGAAGGGTGCTGATAACCCCGTACCAGATAACTTGTCTAGGTTGGAGAACATTCTTGATGACCCACAACCTATTGACGATAGCTTTCCTGATGAGCAATTGAATGTCATCAATGCTTCACGTAGTGCACCGTGGTATGTTGTTTATGCAAACTATATTATTGCCAAATATATACCACCTAGTTTCAAATACCAGCAAAATAAGAAATTCTTCTTTGACTTGAGACATTACTTTTGGGATGATCCTCACCTTTATAAGGAAGGAGTAGATGGTGTAATTAGATGTTGTGTACGTGAACATGAACAGGGACAGATCCTACAGAAGTGTCACTCTGAGGCCTACGGAGGACACCAAGCGGGAGATAGAACTGCACACAAGGTATTGCAATCAGGTTTCTATTAGCCCACTCTCTTCAAGGATGCCCGTAGGTTTGTCTTGTCTTGTGAGGAATGTCAAAGAATAGGTAATATTAGTAAACGTATGGAAATGCCTATGAACTATTCACTTGTCATTGAACCATTTGATGTCTGGGGCTTTTGTTATATGGGACTGATAACCCACAAGTATAGGGGATCAATTGTAGCCTTTCTCGATAAGTAAGAGTGTCGAACCCGATGAGGATCTAAAGGCAGGACAAATATTCCCTCAAGTTCTATCGACCACCGATACAACTCTATGCACACTTTACGTTCACTTTACCTAGAACAAGTATGAAACTAGAAGTACTTTGTAGGAGGGATAGGATAGGCTGGCAAGAAAGTAAAGAAACATAAATAAAACTAGGGGCTGGTTAGAAAAAGAAACAAATACGAGTGTCTAACGAGTGTGGAAAAGTGGTGGTAGGAGTTGCGGAATTGTCCCTAAGCAATTGACTACATTACTAGATCGATAGCAAGTATCATGTGGGAGAGGCCTCTGCTAGCATGTCATCCCTTACTTGGAATTCTATGCACTTATGATTGGAACTATTAGCGAGCGTCCGCAACTACTAACGTTCATTAAGGTAAAACTCAACCATAACAATAAGATATATTGGTCCCCCTTCAATCCCATATGCATCAATTTCTATACTAGGTTTGAAGCTTCTCTCACTCTAGCCTGCCAATACATAGTCCTATCAACATACAACTAACCCTATGGTGTGATCCACGCGCGCGATCTTATGATGGGCACCAAAGGACAGCAACATAACCACAAGCAAATTAAACCAACCATAGAAATTCATCAATAACCGATAGGACAACGATAATCTACTCAGACATCATAGGATAGAAACACATCATTGGATAATAATATGTAGCATAAAGCACCATGTTCAAGTAGAGGGTACATCGGGTTGCGGGAGAGTGAACCGCTGAATATAGATGGGGAAGATGATGGAGATGTTGGTGAAGATGACGGAGGTGTTGGTGTAGATCGCGGTCACACAATGATGTCCCGGGCGGCGTTCCGGCGCCGCCGGGAGAGAGGGGGAGAGAGCCCCCTCCTTCTTCTTCTTCCTTGACCTCCTCCTAGATTGGAGAAGGGTTTCCCCTCTGGTCCAAGGTCTCCATGGCGGCGGAGGGGCGAGAGCCCCTCCTAGATTGGACCTCTCTCTTTGTGTCCTTCTGTTTGTGCGCTCCCAGATTCTGCATTTCACCGTTTCTTAAATTCCCGGAGATCCATAACTCCGATTGGGCTGAAATTTTAACACGATTTTCTCCCGGATATTATCTTTCTTGCGGCTGAAGTTTGGAGTGGCCACAAGCCTGCCAGCCGCCACCGTATCTCCTGGTGGCGGCTACAGGGCTTGTGGGCCCTCCGTGCATCGCCTCGCGTTGATTCTTCTACCCAAAAATCATAAATATTCCAAAAAAAAATCCCCGTAAGTTTTTATTACGTTTGGACTTCGTTTGGTATGGATATTCTGCGAAACAAAAAACATGCAACAAACAGGAACTGGCACTGTGCACTAGATCAATATGTTAGTCCCAAAAATAGTATAAAAAGTTGCCAAAAGTATAAGAAAGTTGTAGAATATTGGCATGAAACAATCAAAAATTATAGATACGAAAGAGACGTATCAGCATCCCCAAGCTTAATTCCTGCTCGTCCTCGAGTAGGTAAATGATAAAAAAGATAATTTTTGATGTGGAATGCTACCTAGCATAATCTTGATCATATAATCTAATCATGGCATGAATACTTAAACATGAGTGATTCAAAGCAATAGTCCATCATTCGACATAAAGACAATAATATTTCAAGCATACTAACAAAGCAGTCATGTCTTCTCAAAATATCATGGCCAAAGAAAGTTATCCCTACAAAATCATATAGTCTCGCTATGCTCCATCTACCCCACACAACGTATTTAAATCATGCACAACACCGGTTTTAGACAAGCAATTGTTTCATACTTTAGTGTTGTCAAACCTTTTCGACTTTCATGCAATACATGAGCGTGAGCCATGGACATAGCACTATAGGTGGAATAGAATATGGTGGTTGTGGAGAAGACAAAAAGGAGGAGATAGTCTCACATCAACTAGGCGTATCAATGGGCTATGGAGATGCCCATCAATAGATATCAATGTGAGTGAGTAGGGATTGCCACGCAACGGATCCACTAGAGCTTATAAGTGTATGAAAGATCACAAAATAAACTAGTGGGTGTGCACCCAACTTGCTTGCTCACGAAGACCTAGGGCATTTTTGAGGAAGCCCATCATTGGAATATACAAGCCAAGTTATATAATGAAAATTTCCCACTAATATATGGAAGTGACAACATAGGAGACTCTCAGTCATGAAGATCATGGTGTTATTTGAAGCACAAGTGTGGAAAGAGGATAGTAGCAATTGTCCCTTCTCTCTTTTCTCTCATTTTTTTGTGGGCTCTTTGGCCTCTTTTTTTTGGTGGGGCATCTTTGGCCTCTTTTTTTGTAAATGGGCTTCACTGGCCTCTTTTATTTCCTCACATGGGACAATGCTCTATTAATAATGATCATCACACTTACAACTCAATACTTAGAGCAATGATGACTCTATATGAAATGCCTTCGGTAGTGTACCGTGACAATGATCTAGCATAGCAATGACATCAAAAAATGGACAAACCATGGAAACATCATCCTAGCTATCTTATGATCATGCAATGGCAATATGGAAGTGGTGGCACATGTCATGAGATGAACGGTGGTAGTTGCATGGCAATATATCTCGGAATGGCTATGAAAATGCCATAATAGGTAAGTATGGTGGCTGTTTTTAGGAAGGCTATATGGTGGGTGTAATGCACCGGCGAAAGTTGCGCGGTACTAGAGAGGCTAGCAATGATGGAAGGGTGAGACTGTGTACAATCCATGGACTTAACAATAGTCATAATGAACTCACATACTTATTGCAAATGTCTATTAGTCATCGAAACAAGGTACTACACGCATGCTCCTAGGGGAAAGGTTGGTAGGAGTTAACCATCGCACGATCCCGACCTCCACGCAAAGGATGACAATCAATAAATAAATCATGCTCCGACTTCATCACATAACGGTTCACCATACATGCATGCTATGAGAATCACAAACCTTAACACAAGTATTTCTACGAATACACAATTACTCACTAGCATGACTCTAATATCACATAATCATGTCGCAAAACTATTGCAAGGAATCAAACATATCATATTCAGTGATCTACAAGTTTTATGTAGGTTTTTATGACTAACCATGTGAATGGCCAACTCCTGTTAACTCTCCAAATAGGTATAAGTGAAGCATGAGAGTTTAATTCTTTCTCCAAAATATATGCCCCACTCTAAAAAATATAAGTGAAGCAAAAGAGCATTCTACAAATGGCGGTTTTCTATATGTAGGGAAACATGCAATCCAAACTTCAAAAGATATAAGTGAAGCACAAGAAGCATTCTATAAAGCCAACCAAGGACTATCTCCTACCAGCATGGTGCATAAAAGACAAAGGAAAACAAATAAACACAAAAGACGTTCCAAGCATTTGCACATATCATGTGACGAATTAAAATATAGCTCCGAGTAAAATTACCGATAGATTGTAGACGAAACAGGGGATTCCTTCCGGGGCATCCCCAAGCTTAGACGCTTGAGTCTTCCTCAAATATTACCTTGGGGTGCCTCGGGCATCCCCAAGCTTAGGCTCTTGCCTCTCCTTATTCCATCACACAAAACTCAACAAAACTTCGTGAGATCCGTTAGTATAATAAAATAAATCACCACTTCAAGTACTGTTGTGAACTCATTCTAAATTCATATTAGCATTATATCTACCGTAATCCAACTTCACCATGGTTCATACCCACCGATACTACCCATAGATTCATCAAAATAAAAGAACAATGCATAGAAAACAGAATCTGTCAAAACAGAACAGTCTGTAGCAATCTGTATATTCCCTATACTTCTGATATCTCAAAAAATCTGAACAATTACGAACGTCTGGAAAATTTGCATATAAATCAGCAGAAAAAAGAATAAACTAAAAACCTCTTCCATAATAAAAATGAAAATTAATTTTGTGAGCAGAAATTTCTGTCTTTTTTCAGCGTGATCAAACAACTATCACCCAAACTAATCGTAAAGGCTTTGCTTGGCACATTATTTTTTAAAAACACAAAGGAATTGTACAAGGGGATAATTATTTTTGTGAGAAACTTCCATGAAAATTTCTACATTGTTTCCATGAGCAAGAACACAAGTGTTCAAGGTCGACCCTCACTTCCACAATGCATCACCTTTCAATCACTTCTCTTTTTGAAAAAGTTTTAAGTTCCCCTCTATATTTTTTTGTTTTAAAACTAAATAAAAGCACTCACCTGAAATAAATGACTCTCTAAAACTTCCGGGTTGTCTCCCAGGCAGCGCTTTCTTTAAAGCCATTAAGCTAGGCATAAAGTGCTCAAGTAATGGATCCACCCGGATCCCAAGGTATATCAAAGCCAATTTTAATTAGCAATGATTTGTAATTTAGTAGTGAGCACAAGGTAACATATATCAAGCAATGACGAAATCTAACTCTTTTCCTATGCATTGGCATGTCATAAAAGAACAATTCATGCACATCAAGTAAAGGCCAATACATAGCATAAGCAGTTTCTTGCAATTTTATCGTATTGGAAACATAGAGAGGTGGAGATGTAGTTCCTCTCTTATAAGAATTGCAAGGAGGAGCAGCAAGCACATGCATATTATATTCATCAAAATCATCATGTGTAACATAAGGAACTATAACTAGCTCATCTTCATAAGCATCATTCATATTGGCATCATGGCCACAAGCGTAGCAAGCATCAAGTTCATCAAAAAGGGATATTTCAAACGAATCCAAGGGATCATAGCATTCATCCTACGGTAAGAACGAAGGGAAATTAAATAATGTATGAGTAGAAGAGTTACTCTCATTAGAAGGTGGACACGGGTAGCTAGTCCGTTCTTCCTCCTTTTGTTCTTCGCACTCCTCGTCATCTTTTTCAGCTAACGAGCTCACAATTTCAGCATTTTCTTCTTCCATAGTCTCCTGCAAAATAATAGTCTCTTCTTGGGCAGCATAGGATTTCTCCTTAAATCGTACAATATGGGCATTACATTCATAATTAGTATAACAATAACGAAGTATAGCCAAATTTTCAGATCGGTAAGGAGCATCATCATTATCATCATACCTTTTAAACAGAGCCTCATTTTCATAAGCACCCATAAAAGCAACAAACTCTTCTATTTGATACACATCATAGTAATCATATATACCATTAGCTTAAGAAGCCAAGGTTCTATGATCATTAAACTCACAAGAAAAGGGAAGATGTGGAGCCTTCATCCTAGAGCAACAAATAACACCATGTCTCTTGCATAGTTCCCAAGCATACCATTTCAACAAATGGATTTGATCCCATAAAAGTTTCCCTTTTTGAGTCAAGCGATAATCCCTAAAGTATTCACGTTGATCCAATGTGTATCCCATTATATAATTGAATGGGGCTTTCTCATGATTATTAAAGAAGTATATAATATTTTCCACGTAACGAGCATCGAGGGTTTTAGGAGGTTCCCCATCTCCATGAGTAGCAAGTACACCTAATTTTTTTGGTATTTCGTGTTCCATATCCATAACTAAAGATAGTGAACAGCTTAGAACAACAAATAAATCTACTTAGTGATAAAGCAAACAAGCACACACGAGAATATTCACCCCCACGCTATTGCTCCCCGACAACGGCGCCAAAAAAAGGTCTTGATAACCCACAAGTATAAGGGATCAATTGTAGCCTTTCTCGATAAGTAAGAGTGTCGAACCCAACGAGAAGCTAAAGGCAGGACAAATATTCCCTCAAGTTCTATCGACCACCGATACAACTCTATGCACACTTTACGTTCGCTTTACCTAGAACAAGTATGAAACTAGAAGTACTTTGTAGGAGGGATAGGATAGGCTTGCAAGAAAGTAAACAACACGTAAATAAAACTAGGGGCTGGTTAGAAAAAGAAACAAATACAAGTGTCTAACGAGTGTGAAAAAGTGGTGGTAGGAGTTGCGGAATTGTCCCTAAGCAATTGACTACGTTACTAGATCGATAGCAAGTATCGTGTGGAGAGGCCTCTGCTAGCATGTCGTCCCTTACTTGGAATTCTATGCACTTATGATTGGAACTATTACCAAGCGTCCGCAACTACTATCGTTCATTAAGGTAAAACCCAACCATAGCAATAAGATATATTGGTCCCCCTTCAATCCCGTATCCATCAATTTCTATGCTAGGTTTGAAGCTTCTGTCACTCTAGCCTGCCAATACATAGTCCTATCAACATACAACTAACCCTATGGTGTGATCCACGCGCGCGATCATATGATGGGCACCAAAGGACAGCAACATAACCACAAGAAAATTAAACAAACCATAGCAATTCATCAATCACCGATAGGACAACGATAATCTACTCAGACATCATAGGATAGCAACACATCATTGGATAATAATATGTAGCATAAAGCACCATGTTCAAGTAGAGGGTACATCGGGTTGCAGGAGAGTGAACCGCTGAATATAGATGGGGAAGATGATGGAGATGTTGGTGAAGATGACGGAGGTGTTGGTGTAGATCGCCGTCACACGATGATGTCCTGGGCGGCGTTCCGTCGCCGCCGGGAGAGAGGGGGAGAGAGCCCCCCTCCTTCTTTTTTTACTTGACCTCCTCCCTAGATGGGAGAAGGGTTTCCTCTCTGGTCCATGGTCTCCATGGCGGCGGAGGGGCGAGAGCCCCTCCTAGATTGGATCTCTCTCTGTGTGTCCTTGTGTTTCCGCGCTCCGAGATTGTGCGTTTCACCGTTTCTTACATTCCCGGAGATCCGTAACTCCGATTGGGCTGAAATTTTAACATGATTTTCTTCCGGATATTATCTTTCTTGCAGCGAAAGAAGGGCTCTAGCCGCCTTAAGGAGTGGCCACAAGCCTGCCAGCCGCCACCGTACTTCCTCGTGGCGGCTACAGGGCTTTTGGGCCCTCCGTGCATCGCCTCGCGTTGATTCTTCTTCCCAAAAATCATAAATATTCCAAAAAAATCCCTGTAAGTTTTTATTACGTTTGGACTTCGTTTGGTATGGATATTCTGCAAAACAAAAAACATGCAACAAACAGGAGCTCGCACTGGGCACTAGATCAATATGTTAGTCGCAAAAATAGTATAAAAAGTTGCCAAAAGTATATGAAAGTTGTTGAATATTGGCATGAAACAATCAAAAAATTTAGATACGACAGAGACGTATCAGGGACCTTTTCCAAAATCCAACGGGTATACTCATATCCTAGTTGCTGTTGATTACTTCACTAAGTGGGTAGAAGCTATCCCCACTAGTAGTGCTGATCACAACACCTCTATGAGGATGGTTAAAGAAGTTATTTTCCCTAGATTTGGAGTCCCTAGATATCTAATGACCGACGGTGGTTCACACTTCATTCATAGTGCTTTCCGTAAGACGCTTGCTAAGTATGATGTCAACCATAGAATTGCGTCTCCATATCACCCTCAATCCAGTGGTCAAGTAGAGCTAAGCAATAGAGAGATTAAACTAATTCTGCAAAAGACTGTCAATAGGTCTAGAAAGAATTGGTCTAAGAAGCTCGATGATGCACTGTGGGCTTATAGAATTGCCTAGAAGAATCCCATGGGCATGTCTCCGTACAAAATGGTATACGGTAAAGCATGTCACTTACCTCTTGAGCTAGAGCATAAAGCTTATTGGGCAATCAAAGAGCTCAAATTTGATTTCAAACTTGCTGGTGAGAAGAGGTTATTTGACATTAGCTCGCTTGACGAATGGAGAAGTCAGGCATATGAGAATGCCAAGTTGTTCAAAGAAAACGTTAAGAGGTGGCATGATAAGAGGATACAAAAGCGTGAGTTCAATGTAGGTGATATGTCTTGCTATATAATTCTCGTTTAAGATTTTTTGCAAGCAAGCTTCTCTCTGAATGGGAAGGTCCCTATATTGTTGAGGAAGTATATCATTCCGGTGCTATCAAGATCAACAACACGGAAGTAATTATCCGAGAGTTGTACATGGGTAGAGAATCAAGCATTACATGTCACGTACTTCCATAAATGTTGAAAGCAATATTATCAATACCATAACTCCGAAGGAATACCTAAGGGATATTTATCAGACTGTTTCAGACTCCGAAAATGAAGAGGTATGTGATTCGGTAAGAAAACAGACTCCAAAACTTTTACAGTAGGAATTTTTCTCCGTTTTGGAATATTTGAAAAAATAAAAAAATTGGAAGTAGTTCGGAAAGCGCGCGAGTAGGCGACAAGCCTGCCACGTGCAGGCCCACCCCCTGGCCGCGCCTGGGGGGCTTGTAGCCACCTCGTGCGCCTCATGGACTCCGTTTTTGTGCGGAGTACTCCTTCTGGTCTGGAAAAAATCATTATATATTCTCCCGTAAGTTCTCACCCTCGTATCACGCAAATTTCCACTGTTTTCATTTCGAGCTTGTTTATGCTGCAGATCTAGATCGCTATGACGTCCCCAAAAGCTCCGAAGGACAAGATCTTCGAGAAGGTCATCAATCCCAACCTCGCGGGAGTGCTACAACAGCCTCAATCTATTGAGATCCGTGAGGGGATGTTGCACATCCGTGATGTTGAGGGGCCCAAGAAGACCGGAAGCGTGGAGGCGAGGCTCGAAGCAATGGAGCAACACGTCTTCAAGTGCCAAGGGATGGTGGAGCGTGGACTCAACGCCAACCACATGATGATCACGGAGTTCACCAGCAAACATAGGATTGATGCCAATGACATTGGTAAGCACCTCTCCATGCTCTATGACAGGATTGATCACCTTCAAGCCCAGATCTATGACCTGCAGAACCAAAACTGTGAGTATGAGTATAGATTTAAATCAATACGGTTGGCTACAAATTTGAGGATTCCGGAGACTCGTTCAGCTTTCCATGATGGAGCACATATGCCTTGGAAGACAGAGGATCAAACCCATGTTGCAACAACTCCACCACCATCACCTCCAAAGGAAGACAACTGAGCATGGGTATGGGCAATTCCCTTGGCTTGTGCCAAGCTTGGGGGAGTTGCCCCGGTATCGTATCACCATCACATCTTTTGCCTTTACCTTTGTTTCAGTTTTTTCCTTTTCAGTTTTCTTTTTCTCTAGTAGAATAAAGGTCTTAGTGTTTTAGGCTTGAGTTTTGCTTTGTGTCACCCCCGATGTATTCGAGCTCGTGAGCCATATAATAAAGAGTGTCTTAGTTGAGGGCTTTGCCTTTTGCCTTGATCAAAAGAGTGAGAAAAGAACAAAAGCATGAAAGATCATGTAATGATCTTATGGGAAGTGATGGCTTCACATATAAAAAGAATGATGATTGAAACTTGTTGAGGGTAGACAAACGTAGACCTTGGTCATTGTTGCAATTAATAGGAAGTGATAAAGAAGGAGAGGTTCACATATAAATATATCATCTTTGACACCATCTATGATTGTGAACACTCACTAAACTATTGCATGCCTAGAAGTAGATGTTGGACAAGGAAGACAACATAATGAATTGTGTTTGCATGGTTCCGAACAATGTTATATGATTAGAGATCCCTTAGCATGTGACGATTGCTTCCACCTCATATTAGCCAAAACTCCCGCACCAAGTGGAGATACTACTTGTGCATCCATAAACCTTCAACCCAGTTTTGCCATGAGAGTCCACCATACCTACCTATGGATTGAATAAGATCCCTCAAGCAAGTTGTCGTCGGTGCAAGCAATAAAAATTGCTCTCTAATCTGTATGATCTATTAGTGTGTGGAAAATAAGCTTTGTACAAACCTATGATGAGGAAGACATAAAAGCGACAAACTGCATAATAAAGTTCTTTATCACATGAGGCAATATAAAGTAACGTTCCTCCGCACTAAGAGGACACGCATCCAAACCTCAAAAGCACATGACAACCTCTGCTTCCCTCTACGAAGGGCCTATCTTGTACCTTTACTTTTTTTCCCTTGAAAGAGTCATGGTGATCTTCACCAATTCCTTATTTCGCCTTTATCTTGGCTAATGTCATATGCTTGGGAAAGATCTATATTCATATGTCAAGTTGGAGGTAAGTATTCATGAATTATTATTGTTGACATTACCCTTGAGGTAAGCAGTTGTGAGGCAAAACTATAAGCCCCTATCTTTCTCTGTGTCCAGCTGAAACTTTGATCTCATGAGTACCACGTGAGTTGTAGCAATTGTAGAGAACGAAAGGATGATTGAGTATGTGGATTTGCTTTACAAGCTCTTATTTGACTCTTTCTAACGTTGTGATAAGTTTCAATTGCTTCAATGACTAAAGGCTATTGGTTGTTAATTCTCGGTAAGGTTCTCGATCCATGCTTTACTTTGTGAAGGAATTATCACTTTAGCATGAGGGATTATATGCTGCTATTGCTGTTGTGATCATGATCATGATGCCTGCATGTTCATATCTAGTTTTGTCGACACCTCTCTCCCTAAACATGTGGACATATTTATTGACCTAGGTTTCGCTTGAGGACAAGCTTGGTCTAAGCTTGGGGGAGTTGATACGTCCATTTTGCATCATGTTTTCATGTTGATATTTATCGCTTTTGGGTTGTTATTTCACTTCACGGTACAATACTTATGCCTTTTCTCTCTTATTTTGCAAGGTTTACATGAAGAGGGAGAATGCCGGCAGCTGCAATTCTGGCCTGAAAGTGGAGCAAGTTTGAGATACCTATTCTGCGCAACTCCAAACGCCGTAAAAAATCAACGAGGATTTTTTTTCAGGATTTATAAAAAACACTGGGCCGAAGAAGTGCCACAAGGGCGTCAGTAGGTGGCCACAAGCCTGCTAGGCGCGACCACCCCCCTGGCCGCGCCTAGGGGGCTTATGGGCACCCAGGTGGCCCTCTGGCTCCCCGCTTTTTCTATAAGAAGGGTTTCGTCCTGGAAAAAATCAAGAGGAGGCTTTTTCATGGATTCGCCGCCGCCACGAGGCGGAACTTGAGCAGAACCAATCACAGCTCCGGCAGGACGATCCTGCCGGGGAAACTTCCCTCCCGGAGGGGCAAATCGTCGCCATCGTCATCACCAAGACTCCTCTCATCGGAGGGGACTCATCACCATCAACATCTTCATCAACACCATCTCATCTCCAAACCCTAGTTCATCACTTGTAACCAATCTCCGTCTCGCGACTCCGATTGGTACTTGTAAGGTTGCTAGTAGTGTTAATTACTCTTTGTAGTTGATGCTAGTTGGATTACTTGGTGGAAGAATTTATGTTCAGATCTTTGATGCTACTCATTACCTCTCTGGTCATGATTATGATTATGCTTTGTGAGTAGTTACTTTTGTTCCTGAGGACACGGGATAAGTCATGCTATAAATAGTCATGTGAATTTGGTATTCGTTCGATATTTTGATGTGTTGTATGTTGTTTTTCCTCTAGTGGTGTTATGTGAACGTCGACTACATAACACTTCACCATTATTTGGGCCTAGAAGAAGGCATTGGGAAGTAGTAAGTAGATGATGGGTTGCTAGAGTGACAGAAGCTTAAACCCTAGTTTATGCGTTGCTTCGTAAGGGGCTGATTTGGATCCACTAGTTTAATGCTATGGTTAGACATTGTCTTAATTCTTCTTTCGTAGTTGTGGATGCTTGTGTTTTTCCTCCTATAAGACTTTGTTCAGGCTTGTCCCTTGCTACAAAAGGGATTGGGACACCTTGTTGCACCGTTGTTACTTTTGTTACTTGTTGCTCGCTACGAATCATCTCACCACACAATCACTTGTTACCGATAATTTCAGTGCTTGCAGATATTACCTTGCTGAAAACCACTTGTCAAATCCTTCTGCTCCTCGTTGGGTTCGACACTCTTACTTATCGAAAGTACTACGATTGATCCCCTATACTTGTGGGTCATCAAGGATCACTGATACGTCTCCGTCGTACCTACTTTTCTGAACTCTTTTGCCCTTGTTTTGGACTCTAACTTGCATGATTTGAATGGAACTAACCCGGACTAACAATGTTTTCAGCAGACTTGCCATGGTGTTGTTTTTGTGTAGAAATAAAAGTTCTTAGAATGACCTGAAAATTTACGGAGAATTTTTCTGGAATTAATGAAAAATACCTGCGCAAAGATCCACCGGAAGGGGTGAGCGAGTGGGCCACAAGCCCACTGGCCGCGGCCACCCACCAGGCCGCACCAACCAGGCTTGTGGAGCCCACCGAGCTCCATTGCCTCCAAACTCAGCTCTATATATTCCGTTTCGCCCGAAAAAAATCAGAGAGAAGGATTCATCGCGTTTAACGATACGGAGGCGCCGCCACCTCGTGTTCTTCATCTTGAGGGCAGATCTGGAGTCCGTTCGGGGCTCCGGAGAGGGGAAATCATGGCCATCGTCATCATCAACCTTCCTCCATCGCCAATTCCATGATGCTCTTCACCGTTCGTGAGTAATCTCATCGTAGGCTTGATGGACGGTGATGAGTTGGATGAGATCTATCATGTAATCGAGTTGGTTTTGACGGGGATTGATCCCTAGTATCCACTATGTTCTGAGATTGATGTTGCTACTACTTGGCTATGCTTAATGCTTGTCACTAGGGCCCGAGTGCCATGATTTCAGATCTGAACCTATTATGTTGTCGCCAATATATGTGTGTTTTAGATCCTATCTTGCAAGTTGTAGTCACCTACTATGTGTTATGACCCGGCAACCCCGGAGTGACAATAGCCGGAACCACTCCTGAAGATGACCATAGTATGAGGAGTTCATGTATTCACAAAGTGTTAATGCGTTGGTCCAGTTTTTTATTAAAAGGAGAACCTTAATATCCCGTAGTTTCCATTAGGACCCCGCTGCCACGGGAGGGATGGACAATAGATGCCATGCAAATTCTTTTCCCTAAGCACGTATGACTACATACGGAATACATGCCTACATTAGATCGACGAACGGGAGCTAGTTACTTATCTCTCCATGTTATAGCTGTTACATGACGAATCACATCCGGTATACTCATCCATCACCGATCCACTGTCTACGAGTCTTCTACTACTGGTCCTTGCTACGATACTTTGCTGCTACTTCTGTTACTGCTGCTGATGTTACTCTGTTGCTACTGCTGTTACTCTGCTGCTACTGCTGTCACTACTGCTGTTACTTGCTACTGCTGTCACTACTGCTGTTACTTGCTACTTGGCTGTTACTTGCTGCAACACTTTACTGGCGCCATTGATACAACAAGTTCGGAATAGTCTGCCATCAACAGATCTGTTTCTGACACCGTTGCTATCATACCACTTTGCTACTGATACTTTGCTTGCACACACTAATCTTTCAGGTGTGGTTGAAATTGACAAACTCAGTTGCTAATACTTGAGAATATTCTTTCGCTTCCCCTGAGTCGAACCAATAAATTTGGGTTGAATACTCTACCCTCGAAAACTGTTGCGATCCCCTACACTTGTGGGTTATCAATCATCCCAAAAGTAATGTCTCAAGTCAAAGAAGAATTTCTTCTTTTGCTGGTATGTGAAACTAGGTGGTATATATTTGGCAACAATATAGTTTGCATAATCAGCATACCAGGATGCACTACGTGAAGCATTGATGAAATTCAATTGCTCATCAGGAAAGCTATCATCAATAGGTTATGGGTCATCAAGAACGTTCTCCAACCTATACAAGTTATCTGCTACGGGGTTATCAGCACCCTTCTTGTCGACAACATGCAAATCAAATTCTTGTAGCAAGAGAACCCATCTAGTAAGTCTAGGTTTAGCGGCTTTCTTCTCCATGAGGTACTTAATAGCAGCATGATCAGTGTGAATAGTGACTTTGGAATCAACTATGTAAGACCTGAACTTTTCACATGCAAACACGACTGCAAACATAATCGCATAGTTTCTTTGGGCACTGTCTAGAGTTTTACTAGCATAGTGAATAACATTCAACTTCTTATCAACTCTTTGCCCTAGGACAGCACGAACAACATAATCGCTAGCATCACATATGATTTTAAAAGGTAAGTTCCAATCAGGTGGTTGAACAATAGGTGCAGTTATCAAGGCCTTCTTAAGTATTTCGAAGGCTTCCTCACAATCATCATCAAAAAGAAAAGGAATATCCTTTTGCCAGAGATTGGTAAGAGGCCTAGAAATCTTAGAGAAGTCTTTAATGAACCTCCTATAGAAACCAACATGACCAAGGAAACTTCTTATACCTTTGATATTTGTGGGGAATGGCATTTTCTCGATTGCATCAACCTTAGCCTTATCGACTTCAATACCTCTTTCGGAAATTTTATGTCCTAAGACGATGCCTTCATTAACCATAAAGTGGCACTTCACCCAATTCAAGACAAGATTGGTGTCTTTACATCTCTGCAAGACCCGATCAAGGTTGCTGAGGCAATCATCAAAAGAAGACCCAAAAATGGAGAAGTCATCCATGAACACCTCGACAATCTTTTCACATAAGTCAGAGGATATAGCCATCATACATCTTTGAAAGGTGTCAGGTGCATTACATAAGCCAAAAGGCATACGTCTATAAGCAAAGCTACCAAAAGGATAGGTGAAAGTGGTTTTCTCCTGATCAGATTGTGCAACTGGTATTTGGGAGAAACCAGAATAACCATCTAGAAAGTAGAAGTGTGTGTGTTTAGACAGTCTTTCTATCATTTGGTCTATAAAAGACAAAGGGTAATGATCTTTCCTAGTGGCTTTATTCAATTTCCTAAAATTGATCACCATCATGTGATAATCCTCTATGGGATCAATTCATCCTTATCATTAGGGACAACGGTAATGCCTCCCTTCTTAGGGACGCAATGCACCGGACTCACCCAATCACTATGAGCAACATGATAGATAATACCTGCCTCCAAGAGCTTTAGTATTTCTTTTTTTACTACATCTTTCATCTTAGGATTTAATCTCCTTTGATGCTGAGCAACTGGCTTGGAATCAGGATCAGTTTTAATCTTGTGCTGGCATAGAGTGGGACAAATGCCCTTGAGATCATCAAGAGTATATCCAATAGCAGCACGGTGCTTCCTTAGAGTTTTTAGTAACTTCTTTTCTTCATGCTCTGAGAGGGTAGCACTAATTATAACATGATATATCTCTTTCTCATCAAGATAAGCATACTTAAGAGTATTTGGCAACTGTTTTAGCTCAAACACGGGATCACCCTTTGGCGGGGGTGGATCCCCAAGCAGTTCAACATGCAAATTATTCGTAAGGATAGGATATTGTTCTAAGACAACTCTATCTATCTCATCCCTTTCATCCATGTGCATATCATTTTCATGCTCAAGCAAGTATTGCTCTAAAGGATCAGTAGGAGGCACGGCCATAGAAGCTAAGGCAATAGTTTCATCTCTACTAGGCAACTCCTTTTCATGAGGTTGCCTACCAAACTTGGAGAAATTGAACTCATGTGACACACCTTCAAAACCAACAGTGACAGTTTGCTTCTCACAGTCAATATGAGCATTGAGGGTATTGAGAAAAGTTCTACCAAATATGATGGGACAAAAGCTATCCTGGGTGGTAGCAAGAACGTGGAAATCAGCAGGATACTTCGTTTTACCACACAAGACTTCAACATCCCTAACAATTCCCACAAGGCAGATAGTATCTCTAATGGCAAGTTGAATAGTGACATCAATAGGCTCTATCTCAATAGGTGCAATCTCATCTTTGGTTTCATCATATAAGGATTGAGGTATTGCACTAACACTAGCACCCACATCACATAAACCATGATAACAATGATCTCCTATCTTAACAGAAACAACAGGCGTGCCAACAACAGGCCTATGTTTGTCTGTAGCGTGAGGTTTAGCAATTCTAGCAGCATCTTCACAGAAGTGAATATTATGTCCCTCAACATCGTCGGACAGGAGCTCTTTGATAATAGCAATGCTAGGTTCAACTCTAATTTTCTCACGGGGTGTAGGTGTTCTAATGTAGCCCCTATGTATCACAGTTGAAGCTTTAGAATGATCCATTATCCTAACAGGGAAAGGTGGTTTCTCAATGTAAGCACTGGGAACAACAGGATCATTATAGGCAATGACTCTCTCTTCAACTAGATTGGGTTTAACTACATTGACTTCTAAAGGAGGATGATATTTAAACCACTTCTCTTTGGGGACATCAATATGAGCATCAAAGGATTCACACAATGAAGCTAGTATCTGAGAGTCAAGTCCATACTTAGCGCTAAAGTCACAAAAAGTATTTGTGTCAACAAAGGATTTAACGCAATCAAACTTGAAATTCATACCTGACTCCTTACCTTCTTCAAGCTCCCAATCTTCAGAGCTGCGTTTAATTCTCTCCAATAAATTCCATTTGGAGTCAATATCTCTCTTCATAAAAGAACCGGTACAGGAACTGTCAAGCATGGTGCGATCATCATGAGAAAGTCGAGCATAGAAGTTCTGAATGATAATTTCTCTCGAGAGCTCATGATTGGGGCATGAATATAACATTGATTTAAGCCTCCCCAAGCTTGAGCGATGCTTTCTCTGTCACGAGGCCAAAAATTATAAATATAATTCCGATCACGATGTACTAGATGCATAGGATAAAACTTTTGATGAAATTCCAATTTCGACCGATTATAGTTCCATGATCCAGTATCATCACATAGCCTATACCACGTCAACGCCTTATCCCTCAAAGATAAGAGAAAGGCATCCTCTTGACCTCATCCTCGGGCAAACCTGCAAGCTTAAATAAACCACAAACTTCATCTACATAGATTAGATGCAAGTCTAGATGTGATGTTCCATCTCCTGTAAAAGGATTAGCCAGCAGTTTCTCAAGCATACCCGAAGGAAATTCAAAGAAAATATTTTCAATAGGTGCAGCAGGTTGAGGAGCAACTCTTTGTGCTTCCGTTCGAGGTGAATATACCCCGAACAAACCCCCCAAAGGATTAGTTTCCATAGTGACAAGTGAAAATAAATTTCAGCACACTATATGAATATTTCCTTACCAATTTCCACTTACCAAAGGCGCTTCACTCCCCGGCAATGGTGCCAGAAAAGAGTCTTGATGACCCACAAGTATAGGGGATCTATCATGGTCCTTTCGATAAGTAAGAGAGTCGAACCCAAGGAGGAGCAGAAGGATCTGACAAGTGGTTTTCAGCAAGGTAAAATCTCCAAGCACTGAAATTATCGGTAGCAAGTAGTTGTGCGGTGAGATGATTCGTAGCAAGTAGCAAGCAACAAAAGTAACAACGGTGCAGCAAAGTGGGACAATCCCTTTTGTAGCAAGGGACAAGCCTGGACAAAGTGTTATAGGAGGAAAAACGCTCCCGAGGACACACGGGAATTTCTGTCATGCTAGTTTTCATCATGTTCATATGATTCGCGTTCGTTACTTTGATAGTTTGATATGTGGGTGGACTGGCGATTGGGTACTGCCCTTACTTGGATAAGCATCCCACTTATGATTAATCCCTCTCGCAGGCATCCGCAACTAAGAAAGAAGAATTAAGACAAAGTCTAACCATAGCATTAAACTAGTGGATCCAAATCAGCCCCTTACGAAGCAACGCATAAACTAGGGTTTAAGCTTCTGTCACTCTAGCAACCCATCATCTACTTACTACTTCCCAATGCCTTCCTCTAGGCCCAAATAATGGTGAAGTGTTATGTAGTCGACGTTCACATAACATCACTAGAGGAAAAACAACATACAACACATCAAAATATCGAACGAATACCAAATTCACATGACTATTTATAGCATGACTTATCCCATGTCCTCAGGAACAAAAGTAACTACTCACAAAGCATAATCATATTCATGACCAGAGAGGTAATGAGTAGCATCAAAGATCTGAACATAAACTCTTCCACCAAGTAATCCAACTAGCATCAACTACAAAGAGTAATTAACACCACTAGCAACCTTACAAGTACCAATCGGAGTCGCGAGACGGAGATTGGTTACAAGTGATGAACTAGGGTTTGGAGATGAGATGGTGCTGATGAATATGTTGATGGTGATGAGTCCCCTCCGATGAGAGGAGTGTTGGTGATGACGATGGCGAAGATTCCCCCCTCCGGGAGGGAAGTTTCCCCGCAGGATCGTCCTGCCGGAGCTCTAGATTGGTTCTGCTCAAGTTCCGCCTCGTGGTGGCGGCGAATCCTTTGAAAAGCCTCTCTCTTGAAAAAAAATTCCAGGACGAAACCCTTCTTGTAGAAAAAGGGGGGAGCAAGTGGGCCAGCAGGGAGCCCACAAGCCCCCTTGGCGCGACCAGGGGGTGGCTGCGCCTAGCAGGCTTGTGGCCACCTGCTGGCGCACCTCTCGCACTTCTTCGGCCCATTATTTTTTATAAATCCCAAAAAAAATCCACGTTGATTTTAACGGCTTTTGCAGTTGCGCAGAATAGGCATCTCAAACTTGCTCCTTCTTAAGGCCAGAATTCCAGCTGCCGGCATTCTCCCTCTTTATGTAAACCTTGCAAAATAAGAGAGAAAAGGCATAAGTATTGTACCGTGAAGTGAAATAACAGCCCAAAAAGCGATAAATATCAACATGAAAGCATGATGCAAAATGGACGTATCAAGTATTACGGTGGATGAACGAATTATTGTCGAGCAATTGATAGAATCTCGCAAAGTCATGACGATATCTAAGGCAATGATCATACATATAGGCATCACGTCCGAGACAAGTAGACCGATATTGTTTGCATCTACTACTATTAGTCCACACATCGACCGCTATCCACCATGCATCTAGTGTATTAAGTTCATAACAAACGGAGTAACGCCTTTACCAAGATGACATGATGTAGAGGGATAAATTCATGCAATATGACATAAACCCCATCTTTTTACCCTTGATGGCAACAACACGACGCGTGCCTCGCTACCCCTTCTGTCACTAGGTGAGGACACCGCAAGGTATGAACCCAAAACCAAGCACTTCTCCTATTGCAAGAACTATAGATCAAGTTGGACAAACGAAACCCATAACTCAAAGAGAATTACAAGGATACGAAATCATGCATATAAGAAATCAGAGGAGACTCAAATAATATTCATAGATAATCCGATCATAAATCCACAATTCATTGGATCTCGACAAACACACCACAAAAGAAAGTTACATCTGATAGATCTCCATGAAAATCATGGAGAACTTTGTATTGAAGATCCAAGAGAGAGAAGAAGCCATCTAGCTACTAGCTATGGACCTGAAGGTCTGTGGTGAACTACTCACACATCATCGGAGAGGCAATGGTGTTGATGAAGAAGCCCTCCGTGTCCGAATCCCCCTCCAGCAGGGCACCAGAACGGTCCACAGATGGGATCTTGCGGAGACAGAAGCTTGCGGCGGTGGAAAAGTATTTTCATGGCTCTATCTGGAGGTTTCGGGATTTTAGAGAATTTATAGGCGAAAGAGCTAGGGCAAAGGAGGCAAGGGGGGCCCACGAGCCTGCTAGGCGCGCCCCCCTAGGGCGCGCCTAGGGGGCTCGTGACCTCCCACGAGACCTCCTGCCTTGGTTCTCAAGTCTTTTGGGTATCGTTTGTTATTGAAAAAAATCATCCCGCGGGTTTTATTCCGTTTGGACTCCGTTTAATATTCTTTTCTCAAAAAGTCAAAAACACGGAAAAAACAGAAACTCGCAAATGGCATATAAATGCATATAAGACATCCCAAGTTGATAATATAACAGCATGGAACAATGAAATATTATAGATACGTTGGAGACGTATCAAGCTTCCCCAATCTTAACTCCTGCTCGTCCTCGAGTAGGGAAGTGATAAAGATTCAATTTTTGATGTGGAATGCTACCAAACATATTTATTCTTTTGTAACTTCTTTATTGTGGCATGAATGTTGAGATCCATAAGATTCAAAACAATAGTTTAATATTGACATGAAAAAGATAATGCTTCAAGCATACTAGCAAAGTAATCATGAACTTTTGAAACAACAAGGCCAAAGAAAGTTATCCCTACAAAATCATATAGTTTGGCTATGCTCCACCATCCCCACACAAAGAATTTAAATCATGCACAACCCCGGTATTGGCCAAGTAATTGTTTTCGCACTCTTACTTTCTCAAACTTTTTCAACTCTCACGCAATACATGAGCGTGAGCCATGGATATAGCACTATAGGTGGAATAGAGTGTGGTGGAGGTTGTGAGGCAAAAAGGAGGAGATGGTCACATCGACTCGGCGTATCAATGGGTTATGGAGATGCCCATCAATATATATCAATGTGAATGAGTAGGGATTTCCATGCATCGGATGCACTAGAGCTATAAGTGTATGAAAACTCAAAAAGAAAACTAGTGGGTGTGCACCCAACTTCCTTTCTCATGAAGACCTAGGGCAATTTTCACGAAGCCCATCATTGGAATATACAAGCCAAGTTATATAATAAAAATTCCCACTAGTATATGAAAGTGACAAAAGAAGAGACTCTCTATCATGAAGAACATGGTGCTATTTTGAATCACAAGTGTGGAAAAAGATAGTAGCATTGTCCCTTCTCTCTTTTTCTCTCGTCATTTGTTTTTGTTTGGGCTCTTTGGCCTCTTTTTTTCATTTCATTTTTTGGTGGGCACCATTGGCCTCTTTTCTTTTTCTTTCCTCACATGGGACGATGCTCTAATAATGATGATTGCTACCTCTTGAGCTTGCGTTGGTTTTTACCTTGAAGAGGAAAGGGTGATGCAGCACAGTAGCGATAAGTATTTCCCTCAGTTTGGGAACCAAGGTATCAATCCAGTAGGAGTATCAAGATGAGGCACCAATGTACCTGCGCAAAAACAAACAAACTTGCACCCAACGCTATAAAGGGGTTATCAATCCTTTCATGATTATTTGCAAGGTGAGATCTGAAGGTGGAAAGTGCAACAAAGTAAAAGTGTAGATCTGAAAATATGATGTGAAGTAGACCTGGGGGCCATAGTGTTCACTAGAGGCTTCTCTCATGATAGCAAGTATTACGGTGGGTGAACGAATTACTGTCAAGCAATTGATAGAATCGCGCAAAGTCATGATGATATCTAAGGCAATGATCATACATATAGGCATCACATCCGAGACAAGTAGGCCGATACTTTCTGCATCTACTACTATTACTCCACACATCGACACCTATCCAGCATGCATCTAGTGTATTGAGTTCATAACAAACAGAGTAACGCTTTAAGCAAGATGACATGATGTAGAGGGATAAATTCATGCAATATGATATAAACCCAATCTTTTTACCCTTGATGGCAACAACACGATGCGTGCCTCGCTAACCCTTCTGTCACGAGGTGAGGACACCGCACGGTATGAACCCAAAACCAAGCACTTCTCGCATTGCAAGAATTATAGATCAAGTTGGCCAAACGAAACCCACAACTCAAAGAGAATTACAAGGATACGAAATCATGCATATAAGAGATCAGAGGAGACTCAAATAATATTCATAGATAATCTGATCATAAATCCACAATTCATCGGATCTCGACAAACACACCGCAAAAGAAAGTTACATCGGATAGATCTCCATGAAGATCATGGAGAACTTTGTATTGAAGATCCAAGAGAGAGAAGAAGCCATTTAGCTACTAGCTATGGACCCAAAGGTCGGTGGTGAACTACTCACGCATCATCGGAGAGGCAATGGTGTTGATGAAGAAGCTCTCCGTGTCCGAATCCCCCCTCCGGGAGGGCACTAGAACGGTCCCCGGATGGGATCTTGCAGAGATAGAAGCTTGCGGCGGCGGAAAAGTATTTTCGTGGCTCTCTTCCATGGGTTTTGATTTTTAGAGAATTTATAGGCGAAAGAGGTAGGGCAGAGGAGCCACGGGGGGTCCACAAGCCTGCTAGGCATCCCCCAGGCCGTGGCTAGGGGGCCTGTGACCTCCCCCGAGGTCCCCTGCCTTGGTTCTCAAGTCTCCTCGTATTTTCTGTTATGGAAAAAATCATTCCTTAGGTTTTGTTCCGTTTGGACTCCGTTTAAAATTCTCCTCTGAAAAAGGTCAAAACACGGAAAAAACAGAAACTGTCACTTGGCACTGAGTTAATAGGTTAGTCCCAAAAAAGATATAAAATAACATATTCATGCATGCAAAACATCCAAAGTTGACAATATAATAGCATGGAACCATCAAAAATTATAGATACGTTGGAGACGTATCAAGCATCCCCAAGCTTAACTCCTGCTTGTCCTCGAGTAGGGAAGTGATAAAGACTGAATTTTTGATGTGGAATGCTACCTAGCATATTTTTCCTTTGTAACTTATTTCATGTGACATGAATGTTCAGATCCGTAAGATTCGAAACAATAGTTTGCTATTGACATGAAAACAACAATACTTCAAGCAAACTAGCAAGGTAGTCATGAACTTTCAAAATAACAAGCCAAGGAAAGTTATCCCTACGAAATGATATAGTCTCGCTATGCTCCATCATCCTCACACAACTAATGTAAATCATGCACAACCCCGGTATTGGCCAAGTAATTGTTTTCGCACTCTTACTTTCTCAATCTTTTTCAACACTCACGCAATACATGAGCGTGAGCCATGGATATAGCACTATAGGTGGAATAGAGTGTGGTGGAGGTTGTCAGGCAAAAAGGAGGAGATGGTGACATTGACTTGGCGTATTAATGGGCTATGGAGATGCCCATCAATAGCAATCAATGTGAATGAGTAGGGATTGCTATGCAATGGATGCACAAGAGCTATAAGTGTGTGAAATCTCAAAAGGAAAATTAGTGGGTATGCACCCAACTTGGTTGCTCACGAAGACCTAGGGCAATTTTGAGGAAGCCCATCATTGGAATATACAAGCCAAGTTATATAATGAAAATTCCCACTAGTATATGGAAGTGTCAAAACAAGAGACTCTCTATCATGAAGAACATGGTGCTATTTTGAAGCACAGGTGTGGAAGAAGATAGTAGCATTGTCCCTTCTCTCTTTTTTCCCATTTTTTGTTTGGGCTCTTTGGCCTCTCTTTTTTCTCATTTTTTTGGTGTGAATCTTTGGCCTCTTTTTTTCCTCACATGGGACAATGCTCTAACAATGATGATCATCACACTTTTATTTACTCACAACTCAATACTTAGGACAATGATGACTCTATAGGAAATGCCTCCAGCACTGTACCGGGATGTGCAACGATCTAGCTTAGCGTATAACGTTGAAACATCTCGCTAGCTATCTTACGATCATGCAATGGCAATATTAAAGTGACGGCACAAGTCATGAGATGGAACAGTGGGAGTTGCATGACAATATATCTCAGAATGGCTATGAAAATGCCATAATAGGTAGGTATGGTGGCTGTTTTGAAGAAGGTATATGGTGGGTTTGTTCACCGGCGAAAGTTGCGCGGCACTAGAGAGGCTAGCAATGGTGGAAGGTGAACGTGCATCTATACCATGGACTCACATTAGTCATGAAGAACTCATATACTTATTGCGAAAGTTTTATTAGTAATAGAAACAAAGTGCTAAACGCATACTCCTAGGGGAAGGGTTGGTAGGTGTTAACCATCGCGCGATCCCGACCGCCACACAAAGGATGACAATCAATAAATCAAGTATGCTTCGACTTCCTAACATAGCGGTTCACCGTACGTGCATGCTACGGGAATCACTAACTTCAACACAAGTATTTCTAGATTCACAACACCCTACTAACATAACTCTAATATTACCAAATCCATATCTCAAAACTTAATTGTTAGGAATCAAACTTCTCTTACTAATCAATGCACTTGGATATGGAAGTTTTTATTATATCCTCTTTGGATGCCTATCATCTTTAGGACTACTTTCATAGCACACGCCAATTACCAATTTACTTAGAGAGAGCAGTCTCAAAAAGATATAAGTGAAGATCAAGAGTTTCTATTTCTACAAAATATGACACCGCCGTGCTCTACAAAGATTTAGGTGAAGCACTAGAGCAAAATTATCTAGCTCAAAAGATATAAGTGAAGCTCAATGAGTATTATAGCAAATTCACGATGAGTGCATGTCTGATAACCCACAAGTATAGGGGATCGCAATAGTTTTCGAGGGTAGAGTGAAAGAATCGATATGGTTGGCTAGAGGGGGGGTGAATAGACAACGACCACTTTTTAATTAATCTTAACAAGTTAAGGTAAACACTATACGGGTTCACAAATAATATGACAAAGAGGTGACCCCTATAGAAGCTATCAACAAGACCTATTAAGACAAGTAAGATATTGTCACAAGAAAAAGAAAATACAAAGTAAAGGTTAGAGATAACCACAAGTGGAACCGATGGAGACGAGGATGTGTTACCGAAGTTCCTTCCCTTTGACAGGAAGTACGTCTCCGTTAGAGCGGTGTGGAGGCACAATGCTCCCCAAAAAGCCACTAAGGCCACCGTATTCTCCTCACGCCCTCGCACGATGCAAGGTACCGTGATTCCACTATAGGTGCCCTTGAAGGCGGCGACCGAACCTTTACAAACAAGGTTGGGGCAACTCCACACAAAGCTTGGAGGCTCCCAACAAGACCACGAAGCTTCACCACAATGGAATATGACTTCGAGGTGACCTCAACCGTCTAGGATGCTCAAACACCCAAGAGTAACAAGATCCGCAAGGGATAGGTGGGGGAATCAACTTTTCTCTTGGTGGAAGTGTGGATCTAGGCCTTCTCAACCAATCCCTAAAGAATCAACAAGTTTGATTGGCTAGGGAGAGAGATCGGGCACTTTTAAGCTTGTGGAGCAACAATGGAGCTTGGAGAGGTGAGAGATAGGGTTCCTCAGCTAGAAGAACCCTTTATATAGTGGGGGGAAATTCAGACCGTTTTCCCACTCTCTGCCCGAGATCCAGCGGTACTACCGCTGGGAAGGAGCGGTGCTACCGCTGCCTGGCGGTACTACCGCTGTATGCAGCGGTACTACCGCTGGGGCTTCCAGCGGTACTACCGCTGGCACCAGCGGTACTACCGCTGGCCCTTCCAGCGGTACTACCGCTGGTCCTTGGTAGTGCATAAGAACTACTACCGCCGAGAAAGTCTTCGCAAAAGGGTCCGTCCACGAACTACCGCTAGGTAGGTGGAACAGGGCACCTGGAGCGGTACTACCGCCAGCCAGGGCGGTACTACCGTCAGCCTGGCGGTACTACCGCTGACCAGGGGCGGTACTACCGCTGGCTGCAGCGGTACTACCGCTGGCAGTCCAGCGGTACTACCGCTGGGACCATTTTGCCGAGACGCAAAGAACAAAACGGCGAGGGCCGCTCCATGGATAAAGGAAAGGGAGAAAATAGAGGTGTGCGTGTGCAAAGATAGATTCCACCCAAACCTTTCCACTACGGATCCCCTCTTAATAGTACGGCTTTCCTATGACTCAAATGAAGAGAATCTAGGATAGCGCCATGCTTCCGTTCCCGAAGAGAGGAGTCGTGTCGTCTTGTGCCGTTGACGAATGTTTCCTGAAACCTTGACACACACGATTAGTCCTGTACGGTACTGTCATCAATCACCAAAATTACTTAGGCATAAATTATGCCTCAACAATCTCCCCCTTTTTGGTGGATTGATGACAATACCGGATTTGCATGGATAATAATATGAGAGTAAAAAGATAGAGATATATGACATATGACTCACAGCATATGATGGAAATAAATCTAATCTCACATAGGAAATATCATGTCTCACACAAGATAGCAAACGAAGCAAACCAAGTTCAAAGCAAATAAGGCAAAGCAATGCAAGATCGAATGCAAGATCGAATGAAATCAAATTCCTAGACTCTCTCCCCCTTTGGCACAAGACACCAAAAAGGGGGCACACCTAATGTCACAGGTAGCTACTCCTCGTCCTCAGGATCACCAGACTCGTCGGTCCCCTCCTGGTCAGTCTCCTCCTCATCTTGCGCCTCATCACCCGACCACTGGTACCCCTGAGCCTGCATCCACGTGGCCTCAGGCGTGATGTCGTCCTCTGAGCCACTGAAGATGTCCACATCCAAGGTCCTGAGAACACGCTTATGTCTCTGGCGGCTCTGCTTCTGAGCCACGTGTGTCTGATACTGACCCTTGGCCTGCATACAGAAGAGAGTCTTCATCTTGTCCTGCAACTTGATAGCCCAAGATGGCATGGCAGACGAGCGGGACTGAGAGGCAGGTCCTCTACCAGCAGCTGTCTCTGTATCAGTGTCCATGTGCTGAGAAGATGAAGATGGGTTGGCCCACTTGTCCTTGACGCGCAGCTTGATTGGGTCATGCACAATGTAGTCAGACTGTGCGTAGAGCACCTCATCCGGAAACGCCTGTTGCCACTCATGGCAGATGTATGCAAACAGGTAAGGCCCGTAGATAGGGACCTTACGGTTGATGATGCAGTTCCATAGTTCTGTGAACATCACATCTGCAATATCCAGTTGAGCAGACTCCATAGACATAGCCTCCTCACACAGTAACAACATCTCAGCCAAGGAGCCATGGACCTCGTCGAAGTTACCACTCCGAGGGAAGAGGGTGTTCTGAAAGATGCGGTGCATGATGTCCAGGTGCTTGGGAAGCACCCCCTTCCTCAGATAGAGTGTCTACAGTCTGTCCTTTGCGAGGCCCTTATCAGTGGGGGCTGGAGCGTGAGGACGCAGCCCAAGAGGGGTGTCAGCACCCTGAAAATCAACGTGCAGGAACTGCATGAACTCTGTCCAGGAACCAGTCATCTTCTGTGGCCCAGTCATCCATATCATGGAGCGCTGTTCATCAGGGGAGAAGTGAACTGTGACATAGAACTGAGCAACTGCCGTGGGGTCAAAGTCCGTCTTGAAGGAGATGATGTTTTTGAGGCCCATCTTGTCAATCAAAGCAAGGGCATCACCAAAGTACTCTGTGTGCCGCTGAAGGTGTACCAGATCAATCCACTGGACAGAGACATAGTTCTTCTTGAAGTTTGCAATGACATCTCGATATATCCTGCAATGGTCCTTAACCCAGACATTTTCAACACCATCGATCTTCTCCCTCTCCTGCAGATAGTGGTTCTTGGTGCGAAATTGCAGAAAATCCTTGGGAGACATTGTGCGGATATTCACCCTCTTGTCCTTGTGAGCGACCTTCTTAAAGGACTTCTTCTTAGGGGGAAGACCGGACGTGGCAGACCCCTCGGGCGCCTCTGTGTTGCGAAACTGTTTGGATGCCGTGTCCCGTGGGGGGTTCGAACGGCGAGCAGAGCCACCTGTGACACAGACCACAAAGCGAAAAAGAGGCGACAAGAAAAGTCAAGGCAATGGATCTTGAAAGAGCAGAAAACGAAAACATGCATTGCTAAGCAAAAGAGAAAATACACCGTGAATGCTTCTGGCGGTAGTACCGCCACCCCCGGCGGTAGTACCGCTGGGGGTCATAGCAGTAGTACCGCTACCCCTGGCGGTAGTACCGCTGGGGCCTAGTGGTAGTACCGCTACCCCCTGGCGGTAGTACCGCTGGGGGTTTGACTTTCAGATTACACATGAAAAACTCGTTTTCGAGGGCATGGACTGAATATGAACATTAAGGCGTACACCCCAGCCCTAATGACAAGAGGAACACATAGTAATACGAGGTGCAAACATGCCTAGGCAAGAGAGAGCACGTTTCAGATCTAATCCAAAAGTTCAAATATTCGATCTAAGACGGTGAAATCCTAAACCATGGCAGCAATCATAACAACAACCATTGGACCTATGCTCCCCTCAAAAGTTCCTTCATGCCATCCAATAACTAACCATAGGATCAACAAGATGAATCCAATCCCCAATGCTCCTAGCCCTAGAACACGAAGAACAACAAAATAGAAGAAGGGAGGAGCTTTTGTTACCGGGATTCATGGCTTTGGAGGAGGAAGAAGAAGTGAGGCAGCCTTTCCACACCAACGGGGAGAAAGAGCTCCACGAAGTGAGATCCAATCGGGGGGTTTTCGGGGTAGGGGAGGGAGGAGCCGCGAGGAAGAAGAAACAGATTGAAAATCGGGCTCCCCCTCCCTTTATATAGCCCAAGGGGTACTGACAGCGGTAGTACCGCTCGGGTGCAGCGGTAGTACCGCTGACCTGGCGGTAGTACCGCTGGGGTGCAGCGGTAGTACCGCTGACCTGGCGGTAGTACCGCTGGAGTGCAGCGGTAGTACCGCTGGGGTCCTGGCGGTAGTACCGCTCCCCCTCGAAACCCTAGAAATATTCCAGCCGGCCGAGTTAGATTTTGAGCTCTGGCGGTAGTACCGCTACCACTGGCGGTAGTACCGCTGTGGTCCTGGCGGTAGTACCGCTACCCCTGGCGGTAGTACCGCTGGGGTCCTGGCGGTAGTACCGCTACCCCTGGCGATAGTACTGCTACCCTGGCGGTAGTACCGTTGCAAATGTCGCAGCGCGGCTTTAAGAAAAGAGAGGGGCTTGGGCATATGACAAGTGAGTAAGAAGGGATGACTTCCAAGAAAATGTACTGACTTGTCATTGTATATCCTCTCCTTTATACGCACGAGAGGATGGAGGGGCGGTGGCCGTGGCCACCTATGTTTGAGACAATGGTATGACACCGCGAAGAATTATCCTTGGGTTCATGACCAATGCTCGTCTTTGAAGCACAAGTACCATTTGACAATGGCTAAAGTGAAAGACTAGATTGATTTACGCATAATATGGGGAGGGAGAGTTTATTGAGAGAACAACACTCCCCCTATGTCCATGCCTACATCTAGACCAAGATGGAATGTGAAGTGAGGTGCAATGTGCCTAGTTTCAATCCACATTACTTGAATCAATGATATTTAGCTCATGCCTTAACTCCCGGAACCTTGCTTCATCAAGTGGCTTGGTGAAAATATCTGCAAGTTGCTCTTCAGTGTGAATGAAGTGAACCTCAATATCACCTAGCTTGATATGTTCACGGATGAAGTGATGACGAATATCAATATGTTTGGTTTTGCTATGTTGCACTGGGTTGAGGGAAATCTTGATGGCGCTTTGATTGTCACATAGAAGAGGCACTTTGTCACAAGTGACACCATAATCCTTTAAAGTTTGCCTCATCCATAGCAATTGTGCACAACAACTTGCAGCTGCCACATACTCAGCTTCGGTGGATGATAAGGAGACACAGTTCTGCTTCTTTGAAGACCAACTTACCAAAGAGCGACCAAGGAATTGGCACCCTCCAGATGTTGACTTCCTCTCCACACAATCTCCAGCCCAATCTGAGTCAGAATAGCCAACTAGATTGAAGTTTGCTCCTTTGGGATACCAGAGGCCAAAGTTTGGGGTATGAGCCAAATATCGAAAGATTCGTTTGACAGCCATGTAATGACTTTCTTTTGGTGCGGATTGAAACCGTGCACATATCCCTACACTCAACATAATATCCGGTCTAGATGCACAAAGGTAAAGGAGGGATCCAATCATGGAGCGGTATACCTTTTGATCCACTGCTTTACCATTGGGATCACTGTCAAGCTTGCATCTAGTTGGCATGGGAAACTTGACCGGTTTGACATCTTCGAGCTCGAACCGTTTGAGCATGTCTTGAGTGTACTTGGCTTGTTTGATGAATGTCCCTTCTAGACCTTGTTTAATCTCGAATCCGAGGAAAAACTTCAACTCTCCCATCATGGACATCTCAAACTTCTCAGTCATTAGCGCAACAAATTCTTCATTGAATGAAATGTTAGGAGAGCCAAACATAATATCATCAACATATAGTTGGCATATGAACAAATCCCCTTTAACCCTCTTAGTAAAAAGAGTGGGATCAATCTTCCCAATTTCAAACCCACGATCTTGTAACAACTCAGTAAGGTACTCATACCACGCGCGTGGGGCTTGTTTAAGACCATAGAGTGCCTTATTGAGTTTGTACACATGATTGGGGAGCTTGGGATGTTCGAATCCCGGGGGTTGTTTGACATATACCAACTCATTTAAAGGACCATTAAGAAATGCACTTTTCACATCCATTTGCTGTAATTTGAAGTTATGATGAGAAGCAAAAGCAAGTAGCATGCGAATAGATTCTAGACGAGCGACAGGGGCAAAGGTTTCACCGTAGTCGATACCCTCGACTTGGGAGTAGCCTTGAGCCACCAACCTTGCCTTGTTTCGAATCACAATTCCATTTGCATCTTGCTTGTTCTTGAATATCCATTTGGTCCCGATGACATTATGTTCCTTCGTTGGTCGTGGCACTAGATCCCATACTTGGTTGCGCTCGAAGTTGTTAAGTTCTTCGGGCATGGCCATAAGCCAATCCTCATCATCGAGCGCTTCATGTACCTGTTGAGGTTCACAATACGAGACAAACGCGTGATGCTCACAATAATTCCAAAGCTGTTGACGGGTAGATACTCCCCTTTTTAAACTACCAAGAACATTCTTCATAAGATGTGACTTGGCTTTCAGCTTGTTCGCATTCTTGGCTGCTCGACGCTCCAAGAGTTCTTCATTAGATAACAGGGGAGCATCGACTTGTATCTTTTGTTTGCCCTTGCGTCTTGAGCCGGTTGTTGGAGCTCCAGAAGGGAATTGTGAGACAGTCTCCTGATCACTTTGTCCTTCGACTTGAGCAGGTTCACTAGTTTGATCTTGTATTAGTGGTTGCTCTTGATCTTGATCTCGTGTTGGTTCAAGGTCTTGGGGTAGTGCTTGAGTGGGCATATCACCATTGTTAGGCAATTGATCTTGACCGAGAGCTTGATCAACTTGTTGAGAGTCTTCTCTTTGTTCATCGGAAGCGTGTGGGGCTTGTGGGGGTGATGGCTCCACTTGAGTAGAGCATTGTCCTTCTCCTTCGGCCACAAGGGGTTCCTCAATGGGGAGTATTTGACCAATCCCCATTCTTCTTATGGCTTCGGGAGGAATTTCATCACCTATATCACAAAGACCACTTTGCTCCACTTGGGAGCCATTATTTTCGTCAAACTCCACGTTACACGTCTCCTCAATTAGTCCGGTGGACTTGTTGAGGACACGGTAAGCATGAGAGTTTGTAGCATAACCAACAAAGATACCCTCATGTGCTCTAGAGTCAAATTTAGCTAACCGAGCTCCCTTTTTAAGAATGAAACACTTACAACCGAATACCCGGAAGTACTTGAGATTGGGTTTGTTTCCAGTTAGAATCTCATACGGAGTCTTGTTCAAGCCTTTGCGGATGTAGAGCCAATTGGACGCATGACATGCTGTGTTGATGGCCTCTGCCCAGAAGTTGTATGGAGATTTGAATTCTGCCATCATTGTTCTTGCAGCGTCTATCAAGGTCCGGTTCTTCCTTTCTGCCACGCCGTTTTGCTGAGGGGTATATGGTGCAGAATATTGGTGCTTTATTCCCTCATCACCTAGAAACTCATCTAGGGTATAGTTCTTGAACTCGGTGCCGTTGTCACTCCTAATCATCAAGATCTTTGCTTCATGTTGACGTTGCACTTCATTGGCAAAGTTGATGACCGTTTGTTGAGTTTCACTCTTCCTTTTGAAGAAATATACCCAGGTATATCTTGAGTAATCGTCAACAATGACTAAGCAATACTTTCTGCCTCCAAGACTATCAAATGTTGGAGGACCAAACAGATCCATGTGAAGAAGTTCCAATGGCCTCTTAGTGTAGATAAGAGTTATTGGACGATGAGCAGTTTCATGAATCTTTCCTTCAATGCAAGCACTGCAAACACGATCTTTAGCAAAGCTCACATTTGTTAGTCCACGAACATGGTCCCCTGTCAGAAGACTTTGCAAAGACCTCATATTGACATGAGCTAAACGGCGATGCCAAAGCCAGCCCACGTCAACTTTAGCCATTAGACATGTCGCAGTCTTAGTGGGTCGCTTTGAAAAGTTTACCACATAGAGACCATTTTCGACATGTCCAACATAGGCTACTTTAAGAGTTTTGCTCCTTAGGAGGACCACAGTGTCAATATTAAAGAATGTGGAAAAACCCATGATTGCAAGTTGACGAACGGAAAGTAAATTGTAGGCAAGAGACTCAACAAGCATGACCTTCTCAATAGACAAATCTTGAGAGACGACCACCTTACCAAATCCCAATACCTTTGACGAGGATGCATCAGCGAATTGGACATGGGTGGGCATAGATGGAGAAGGATGCACATCCACCACTAAGTCCTTGCTTCCGGTCATATGATTTGTTGCTCCACTATCGAGCAACCATGACACCCCACCGGAAGCAAACTCTTGCAATAGATCAAGGCTTGGTTTTAGGTACCCATTTTTTAATGGGTCCTTTCATGTTAGAGACAAGGGTCTTAGGAACCCAGATAGCCCATTCAATATCTTCATCGTAGGAACCAATAAATCTGGCATAAACATGCCCATCACTAGCACAACATAACACATAAGAGGAATTGAGTTTGCCGGCTGTGTTAGTAGGAGCGGCTTTGCCCTTCTTGAGGTTCCCATAGTCCACCTTGTTCCTGTTCACCTTCTGAGTCCCCTCACCCTCCTTGACAAAGATGTCCATGAGGGTGAGAGATCGTTTGCTCTTGTTCTTTCTTTTACCTTTTGACTTGGAGGTAAGTCCAATTCCTTCCTTTCCTACAACACCCTTTTGAGTGCTCAAGAGATCGTTCAGACTCTTCTCACCTTGTCTGCATGACACAAGGCCCTTCTCAAGTTTCTCCTTTAACTTGGCATTTTCTTCCACAAGATGAACATGCTCACAACAAGGGTTAGTTGCACAAGTATTATCAATTAGCACAAAGGGAGGACAAGTAGAGATCTCCTTGGTAAGCTTTGCTTGGAGTTGATCATGAGACTCTTTCAGAGTGAAATGAGCACCTTTCAAGGCTTTGTGGGCCTTGTCAAGTATGTCAAACTCTTCTTTGAGTCTGTCACGGCCAACCTCAAGAGCATACTTTTCAGATTTAAGCATGCGAGTAAGAACAACATCATGATCCAGTTTCTTTTGCATTTTAGTGCAGTCATCGTTATATGACTCCTCAAGAGCCAAACGAAGAGTGCGCTCTTCTTCTAGAGTACTAGATAATTCGGCAATTTCATCGGCATAGTCACGACTATGTCCATGAAGCTCGGAGATGGTCTCCTCATGAGACTCAATAAGGTCAGTGGCCTCACCCAGTTGTTCCAAGAGAGCAACAAAATGCTTCTTGGTTTCTCCCTTAATAGTGCATAGAAACTTATCAAGATCATGCTCATTAAGTTCTCCAACATCACTACCTTCTACACAATTTAACAATGAAGGAGCAGAAGTAATGTTGGTCTTAATGATAGAAGTTACCTGATTGGTACCTTTTGCCATGAGGCACTTGGTGATGTGGTTCTCGTTGGGGGCGTTGAAGAGAGACACCTTCTGGGAAGGGGTAGTGGCTATAGCACCAGTTGCCGTTGCCACTGTATCATCATCATCATCATCATCATCAAAAGGATACTCCTCCAGGGCCACCATTCCTTTTGGGTGAGGTTTCTTCACAAAGTTGTTCTTGATTGGAAATGATTTGGTTTTGTCTTTGCGAATGAGCTTGCCTCCATTGTCTTCTCTCTTCTCATATGGACATTCTGCCACGAAGTGACTCACGTTGCCACAGTTATAACATGTCCTTACTCGTTGTTTGGGTTTGAAACCACTTGAGTTGTTCTTGTTGAAGGTTGGTCTTGAGTTCCTTTTATTTCCCCAGAATTGCCTTGATGCAAGATCCATGTGCTCATGATAGGCATACTTTGTGTCTTCCGGGCAGCTCTCCTCTTCCTCATCTTCTTCTTCTTCTTCAAGCATTACTCTTGCTTTCAACGCAAGTTTGGGTGAAGTGGTTTTTGATCGGACACGAGCAAGTGCATTGTCGGCTGTTTCATTCATGATTGACATTGCAATGAACTCATCCAACACTTCACTGGAAGACAAAGAGTGAAAGTCTGGCCGCTAACGAATGACAGATGACATGGCTTTGTTGAAAGGCATGATGGCTTTGAGAAACTTGCGTCTGACCCAAGTGTCATCCACATCCTTACTTCCATGATCCTTTAGTGCCACAGCAATAGCAGTCACCCTCCGATAGAGATCACGAGGGTCCTCTTCTTCCTTCATCACAAACTCATCGGCCTGATCAAGTATCACTTCATAGTTGGATCGTTGAATACTTGAGCTTCCCTTATACAACACCATAATATGCTCCCAACAATCCTTGGCCAATGTGAAGGGACGTAAGTGGGGAAGATCTTCAGGTGGCACAGCAGACTGAAGGATAAACAGCGCAGAGTGATTATATTGATTGTCTGCATCTTCTCTTGGAGTGAGGTTGCTTGGGTCATGGGGGTAATATCGTTGCTCGATAATTCTCCACAAGTTTGTTGAGCTGTGATTCAAATGAGACTTAATAGAAAATACCCAGTTAGCAAAGTCACCTTTCACAAGTTTAGGAGGAGGACCAACAGGATTAAGACGAGGTGCGAGAACGGGTCCTCCATAAGTCATGGGAGGTGGAACAGAGGCATGTGTTCCAGTCCCATCCTTTTCGTGAGGTGAAGCAGGTTGCATACCTTTAGCCGCTTCCTTAGAGGAGTTGGCCTCCGAATCGGAAATGGTGGGTTTAACCACTAAAGCCGGTTCGGGTGAACTTTTAAGACCATCAATTAATTCCTTAAGCATGGTTTTGACTTCGCTCGTCAAGGACGTCTTGAGGGCTGCCATAGCCGTATTCAAGTCGTCCCTTGTGACCGAAGTCAAGTCCATGCCCTCGGGTTGCCCATGGTTCACTTCCTCTTCGCCTTCCATACTCTTCGGGTGGTTAAACCCTTAATAAAGAGACGTGGCTCTGATACCAATTGAAAGGATCGATATGGTTGGCTAGAGGGGGGTGAATAGACAACGACCACTTTTTAATTAATCTTAACAAGTTAAGGTAAACACTATACGGGTTCACAAATAATATGACAAAGAGGTGACCCCTATAGAAGCTATCAACAAGACCTATTAGGACAAGTAAGATATTGTCACAAGGAAAAGCAAATACAAAGTAAAGGTTAGAGATAACCACAAGTGGAACCGATGGAGACGAGGATGTGTTACCGAAGTTCCTTCCCTTTGACAGGAAGTACGTCTCCGTTGGAGCGGTGTGGAGGCACAATGCTCCCCAAAAAGCCACTAAGGCCACCGTATTCTCCTCACGCCCTCGCACGATGCAAGGTACCGTGATTCCACTATAGGTGCCCTTGAAGGCGGCGACCGAACCTTTATAAACAAGGTTGGGGCAACTCCACACAAAGCTTGGAGGCTCCCAACAAGACCACGAAGCTTCACCACAATGGAATATGACTTCGAGGTGACCTCAACCGTCTAGGATGCTCAAACACCCAAGAGTAACAAGATCCGCAAGGGATAGGTGGGGGAATCAACTTTTCTCTTGGTGGAAGTGTGGATCTAGGCCTTCTCAACCAATCCCTAAAGAATCAACAAGTTTGATTGGCTAGGGAGAGAGATCGGGCACTTTTAAGCTTGTGGAGCAACAATGGAGCTTGGAGAGGTGAGAGATAGGGTTCCTCAGCTAGAAGAACCCTTTATATAGTGGGGGGAAATTCAGACCGTTTTCCCACTCTCTGCCCGAGATCCAGCGGTACTACCGCTGGGAAGGAGCGGTACTACCGCTGCCTGGCGGTACTACCGCTGTATGCAGCGGTACTACCGCTGGGGCTTCCAGCGGTACTACCGCTGGCCCTTCCAGCGGTACTACCGCTGGTCCTTGGTAGTGCATAAGAACTACTACCGCCGAGAAAGTCTTCGCAAAAGGGTCCGTCCACGAACTACCGCTAGGTAGGTGGAACAGGGCACCTGGAGCGGTACTACCGCCAGCCAGGGCGGTACTACCGTCAGCCTGGCGGTACTACCGCTGACCAGGGGCGGTACTACCGCCAGCCAGCGGTACTACCGCTGGCTGCAGCGGTACTACCGCTGGCAGTCCAGCGGTACTACCGCCGGGACCAGCGGTACTACCGCTGGGACCATTTTGCCGAGACGCAAAGAACAAAACGGCGAGGGCCGCTCCATGGATAAAGGAAAGGGAGAAAATAGAGGTGTGCGTGTGCAAAGATAGATTCCACCCAAACCTTTCCACTACGGATCCCCTCTTAATAGTACGGCTTTCCTATGACTCAAATGAAGAGAATCTAGGATAGCGCCATGCTTCCGTTCCCGAAGAGAGGAGTCGTGTCGTCTTGTGCCGTTGACGAATGTTGCCTGAAACCTTAACACACACGATTAGTCCTGTACGGTACTGTCATCAATCACCAAAATTACTTAGGCATAAATTATGCCTCAACAATTCAACCCAAATTTATTGATTCGACTCAAGGGGAAGCCAAAGAATATTCTCAAGTATTAGTAGTTGAGTTGTCAATTCAGCCACACATGAAAGGTTTAGTATCTGCAGCAAAGTATCAGTAGCAAAGTAGTGTGATAGCAGCAGTAGCAACTGTAACTAGTAGTAGAAAAGTGACAGCAGTAGCGGAAAGTAATGTAGCAAGGACCAGTATGAAAGATTCGTAGGCATTAGATCGGTGATGGATGATTATGTCGGATGCTATTCATCATGCAACAGTTATAACACATAGAGATAAGTAACTAGCTCCAGTTCGTCAACTAATGTAGGCATGTCTTCCGTATGTAGTCATACGTGCTTAGGGAAAAGAACTTGCATGACATCTATTGTCCATCCCTCCCGTGGCAGCGGGGTCCTAACAGAAACTACGGGATATTGAGGATCTCCTTTTAATAAATAACCGGACCAACGCATTAACACTTAGTGAATACATGTACTCCTCATACTATGGTCATCTCCGGGAGTGATTCCGGCTATTGTCACTCCGGGGTTGCTGGGTCATAACACATAGTAGGTGACTACAACTTGCAAGATAGGATCTAAAACACACATATATTGGCGACAACATAATAGGTTCAGATCTGAAATCATGTCACTCGGGCCCTAGTGACAAGCATTAAGCATAGCCAAGTAGTAGCAAGATCAATCTCAAAACATAGTGGATACTAGGGATCAATCCCCGTCAAAACTAACTCGATTACATGATCTCATCCAACCCATCACCGTCCAGCAAGCCTACGATGAGATTACTCACGAACAGTGAAGAGCATCATGGAATTGGCGATGAAGGAAGGTTGATGATGACGATGGCGATGATCTCCCCTCTCCGGAGCCCAGAACGGACTCCAGATCTGCCCTCCAAATGAAGAACAGGAGGTGGCGGCGCCTCCGTATCGTAAAACGCAATGAATCCTTCTCCTTGATTTTTTTCCCGGACGAAACGGACTAAATAGAGCTGGATTGAGAGGCAGTGGAGCTTTGTGGGCCCCACAAGCCTGCTAGGCGCGGCCAGGGGACGCGCCTGGTGGGCTTGTGGGCTCACGACTCCACTTCCTCTGCTGATTCTTGCGCCAGTATTTTTCATAAATTCCAGAAAAATTCTCCATAAATTTTCAGGTCATTCCGAGAACTTTTATTTCTGCGCAAAAACAACACCATGGCAATTCTGCTGAAAACAGCGTTAGTCCGGGTTAGTTCCATTCAAATCATGCAAATTAGAGTCCAAAACAAGGGCAAAAGAGTTCGAAAAAGTAGATACGATGGAGACGTATGAACTCCCCCAAGCTTAAAGCCTTGCTTGTCCTCAAGCAATTCAGTTGACAAACTGAAAGAGACAAAAGAAAAACTTTTACGAACTCTGTTTGATATTGTTGTTGCAACTATGTCTAACTCATAACCAGAATTTCAGCCAGATCACAAGCAAACCACATAAGCAAATGACATCTAGGTCTCACGGTAAACTCATATCAATGGCATAATCAACTAGCGAGCAAATAATAATAAGTCTCAAATGTCAACACTTCAATCAAAACAATCATGAAGCAGTACGAATAGATGGTATCTCGCTAGCCCTTTCTGAGACCGCAAAACATAAATGCAGAGCGCCTACAGAGACCAAGGGCTGACTAAACATTGTAATTCATGGCAAAGAAGATCCAGTCACAGTCATACTCAATGACAGTTAAAAGCAAAGCATAAAAATGACAGAGGTGCTCTCTAATTGGTGCTTTTATAAGAGGAGGATGACTCAACAGGAACATAAATAGACAGGCCCTTCGCAGAGGGAAGCATTGATTTGCAGAGGTGCGAGAGCTCAAGCTTTGAAAACAGAGATAATAATTTTGGGTGGCATGCTTTCATTGTCAACGCAATGACTAAGAGTTCTCACCATATTCCACGCTACACATGCTATAGGCGGTTCCCAAACAGAAAAGTAAAGTTTTGACTCCCCCACCACCGATCAATCACACTCCACAACTAGCCGAATACTCGGGTGCCGTCCATACCAACATCAATCCAGGGGGAGTTTTGTTTGCAATTATCTTTTTGATTTGAGCATGGAACTGGGCATTCTAATTACCGGCCCCTTTCTCGTGAATGATAGTGAATAAACACATATCGAGGATAACACGCCTACCATGGAAGATACTGATAGCCCCCTATCACCACATGAGCGGTTCGGGCATGCAAAACAGATTATTTCTTGAAGGTTTAGAGAGTGGCACATGCAAATTTACTTGGAACGGCAGGTAGATAACGCATATAGGTAGGTATGGTGGACTCATATGGAACAACTTTTGGTTTATGGAAGTGGATGCACAAGCAGTAATCCCGTTTAGTACAAGTGAAGGCTAGCAAAAGACTGTGAAGCGACCAACTAGGGAGCGACAACAGTCATCAAAATGCATTGAGATTAACTAACATTGAGTGCAAGCATAAGTAGGACATAAATCACCATGAACATGAATATCATAGAGGCTATGTTTATTTTGTTTCAACTACATGCATAAACATGCACCAAGTCAAGCCACATGAATCATTCAAAGGAGGATACCATCCTATCATACTACATCATAGTCGTCTCAACATTCATGTTGGCATCCAAGGCAAACCATTATAAGCTCCTAGCTAATTAAGCATGGCATCAGCAACTATGATCTCTAAGTTGTCATTGCAAACATGTTTCTCTCACAACAAACCTGAATCAGGAACGAGGAGCTAGTCATATTTACAAAAACAAAATAGATCGAGCTCATACCAGCTTTTCCAGGCTCAGTCACTTCATCATATATCGTCATTATTGCCTTTCACTTGCACAACCGAACGATGTGAACAATAATAAGTGTGCTCGTGCATTGGACTACGCTGGAATCTGCAGGAAAACACAAAGGAGAAGACAAAGTAATATGGCTCTTTGACAGATAAACAGATATGCAAGCGAGAGCCACTAAACATTGTAACCATGGTCTTCTACCTTGACCCAAAGAAAAACAAAACTATTTACACGGGAAAGATCCCAACAAGCAAAAGAAGAAAAGAAAATCTTTTTGGGTTTTCTCAAACTAGACAAACACATGAAAAGAAAATAAACTAACATGGATGATACAGTGGCAAAGTGTGAACACCGACAAACAAAGTGAAAGCATAAGGGAGAATATAAAGTCGGTGAGAAACACGTACTCCCCCAAGCTTAGGCTTTTGGCCTAAGTTGGTCTACTCCCAAGGAGGGAAATAACCAGCTCTGGGGTACTCCGGAGTGGACTGAGGATGCCACTGCTGTGTGAGCTCTTCTGGCTCCCACTGATAAACTGGCGTCTGGTACTCGACTGGTGGCTCGGGCACGGGTACCTGTGGTTGGGCTAAGCCTTAATATGTGTAGATGTCCGAGGGCATAATAATGTACCTGTCTGCATGAATATTGAACAAAGAATGAGCAGGAAAATTAATAGTCTCACGAGTATCCTGACTAAATACCAGGTTATAAATCATCCTTCTATTTATATCTCTATCAAGAAATTCATGGCGAACCATGCTGTCATAATCTAGATATCTCTCGGGAAGAAGAATCTCTTCTTCCTCGTCCAGTCTAATAGGTATCTCAAGATGTCTAGCAAGACGAGTAGCATAGATACCTCCATAGACAAAGCCTTTAGAACGGTTCGTGTTGAACCGTTGAGCTACTATAGCGCCCAAGCTATAAGTGTTATCATTATAAAGGGCTTCGCGCAAGACCGCAAGATCTGGGGAGCTAAGGGACCCAGCTTTCCCACGGCCAATCAAACATTTTTCCCACAAATAATGAGAAGTACCGAAGCACGGGAAAATGAGTGCTAGCAGCTCTAGCGCAAGACACTCCACTCTCCTCTCCTACAGCAATAGTATCGATGAAAGCCACCAAGTCCCGTGGACGAGGTTCATGAATATCCCCAACATAAGGTAATTTGCAAACATTGCAAAAATCCTCGAGTGACATGCGCTGGGGCATATCATAAAGTTTGAACTCAACCATAAGAGGATTCTTCCTCCGATAGAAGTTAAAGCTTTGTACAAAGAGATTAGTGAGGAGGAGGTATTGCGGACTGATACGTCTCCGTCGTATCTACTTTTCCGAACTCTTTTGCCCTTGTTTTGGACTCTAATCTGCATGATTTGAATGGAACTAACCCGGACTAACGATGTTTTCAGCAGAATTGCTATGGTGTTGTTTTTGTGCAGAAATAAAAGTTCTCGGAATGACCTAAAAATTTACGGAGAATTTTTCTGGAATTAATGAAAATACGTGCGCAAAGATCCACCGGAGGAGGTGAGCCAGTGGGACACAAGCCCAGGGGGCGCGGCCACCCCCCCCCCCCCTAGCCGCGCCGTGAGGGCTTGTGGGGCCCATGAGGCTCCATCGCCTCCAATCTCAGCTCTATATATTCTGTTTCACCCGAAAAAAAATCAGAGATAAGGATTCATCGCGTTTTACGATACTGAGGCGCCGCCACCTCCTGTTCTTCATCTGGAGGGCAGATCTGGAGTCCGTTCTGGGCTCCGGAGAGGGGAGATTGTCGCCATCGTCATCATCAACCTTCCTCCATCGCCAATTCCATGATGCTCTTCACCGTTCACGAGTAAACTCATCGTAGGCTTGCTGGAAGGTGATGAGTTGGATGAGATCTATCATGTAATCGAGTTAGTTTTGACAGGGATTGATCCCTAGTATCCACTATGTTCTAAGATTGATGTTGCTACTACTTTGCCATGCTTAATGCTTGTCACTAGGGCCCGAGTGCCATGATTTCAGATCTGAATCTATTATGTTGTCGCCAATATATGTGTGTTTTAGATCCTATATTGCAAGTTGTAGTCACCTACTATGTGTTATGACCCGGCAACCCCGGAGTGACAATAGCCGGAACCACTCCCTGAGATGACCATAGTATGAGGAGTTCATGTATTCACCAAGTGTTAATGCGTTGGTTCGGTTCTTTATTAAAAGGAGAACCTTAATATCCCATAGTTTCCATTAGGACCCCGCTGCCACGGGAGGGATGGACAATAGATGTCATGCAAGTTCTTTTCCCTAAGCACGTATGACTACATACGGAATACATGCCTACATTAGATTGATGAACGGGAGCTAGTTACTTAACTATCCGTGTTATAGCTGTTACATGATGAATCACATCCGGCATAATCATCCATCACCGATCCAATGCCTACGAGTCTTTTACTACTGGTCCTTGCTACGTTGCTTTGCCGCTACTACTGTCACTGCTGCTACTGTTGTTACTTTGCTGCTACTCGTTACTGTTGCTACTGCTGCTATCATACCACCTTGCTACTGATACTTTACTGCAGACACTAAATCTTTCAGGTGTGGTTGAATTGACAACTCAGCTGCTAATACGTGAGAATATTCTTTCGCTTCCCCTTGAGTCGAATCAATAAATTTGGGTTGAATACTCTACCCTCTAAAACTGTTGTGATCCCCTATACTTGTGGGTTATCAAGACATTTTTCTCGCGTCGTTGCCGGGGAAGCACAACTATATTGTCTGAGTCACTTGGGATTGACGTCTGCTAGTCACTACGAGGAATCCGAAAGATCCAAGAACTGAAATCTAGCCTTCCACTACGAGGACACGTAAGGAACTGCCATCTAGCTCTGCACTTGATTCACCTTCAGTTTTGAGTAAGTTTGCGACACCGCCTCGTGCTAGAAATCTTGATATGTCGCATGTGCTTGATGATGCTACTTCTGCTGCCCATGATGCTTATGATGATGCTATGCTTGATACTCCTTTGCCTGATGATGCTATGCCTGATACTGCTTTGCCACTAGGTGCATTCCTTGATGCACAAATTGCTAGAGTTGCTGCTAGATGTGACGATACTTCTGAAACTGCTGATACTATTGAAGTAGAACCTGTTACTATGCCTGAATTGCCTATTATGCGTGAACGCTATGTTATGGAGGGAGAGATGGCTTAGGACTTTCTTGCGTGTAAGGATAGCTATGATGTTGATAAACTACTTCTGAAGTGGAAAGAAAAATCTCTGAACGCTAGGATGAAATACGACCCGAAGTTTTCTACTTCGCCTATCTTTGTGACCCATAAGGATTATGAATTCTCTGTCGACCCTGAGTTAATCACTTTGGTCGAATCTGATCCTTTTCACGGTTATGAGTCTGAAATGGTTGTATCCCATCTTACCAAACTGCACGATATGGCCACCCTATTCACTAGTGAGGGAAAGATCCACCACTACTATATCCTCAAGTTGTTTCCTTTCTTGCTAAAGGATGATGCTAAGACCTGGTTCACTTCTCTTGCTCCTGGTTGTGTGCGTAGCCCCCAGGATATGGTCCACTACTTCTGTGAAAAATATTTCCCTGCCCGTAAGAAGCAAGCTGCCTTGCAGGAAATATACAACTTTGCTCAAGCTGAGGAAGAGAGTCTCCCACAAGCTTGGGGGGAGGCTCATCCAGCTACTGAATGCTTTGCCTGATCACCCTCTTGAAAAGAATGAAATACTTGATATCTTCTATAATGGACTTACCGATGCTTCCAAAGACCACCTAGATAGTTGTGTTGGTTGTGTTTTTAGGGAACGAACTGTAGAACAACTGAGATTCTATTGAATAACATCTTGTGCAATGAGAATGCTTGGACTATTCCCGAACCACCTCCTAATCCAACTCCAAAGAAAATAGGTATTCTATTCCTCAGTCCTGAAGATATGCAAGAAGCTAAGAAATCTATGCGAGAGAAAGGCATTAAATCTGAAGATGTCAAAAATCTACCACCTATAGAAGAGATCCATGGTCTTGATAACCCGATACAGGTAGTAGAAGTAAATTCTCTACGTAGGTTCGATGAGAGTGATATTCCTTTTGATAAACCTGCTAGCCTATGCCTGGATGAATTTGATAACTTTGTTGCCAAACAACAGAGTTTCAATGATTATGTTAGCAGACAATTGGAACATAATGCTCATATGCTTAGTCATTTAAGTGTTTGTGTGGACAGAAATGTCAATGATCTTAAGCTTCTGAGTAAACATGCCTCTATGGTTACTACTCAAGTAGAACAAGTACTTAAAGCTCAGAATGACTTGCTCAATGAGTTGAATGACAATTCTGTTAGAGTCGTTACTAGAGGCGGTAGAATGACCTAGGAACCTTTGTATCCTGAGGGTCATCCTAAGAGAATTGAACAAGATTCTCAAGGAGTCAGCACTGATGCAGCTAGTCATCCTAGAAAGAAGAAGAAAGATGATAGGAACCTGCACGCGAGCAACCCTGTTGCTGCTACACCCGAGAGTCCAAACGATGCCTCTGTTTCTGATGCTGAAACACAATCTGGTGATGAACATGAGCCTAATGATGATATCAATAGTGATGTTCATGTTGATGCTCAACCTAGCAATGAAAGGATGTGGAGATTGAACCTGTTGATCTTGATAACCCACAGCCTAAGAATAGAAGATACGATAAGAATGACTTCGCTGGTAGGAAGCATGGTAAAGAAAGGGAACCATGGGTTCAGAAACCTATGCCCTTTCCTCCCAAACCATCCAAGAAAAAGGATGATGAGGATTTTGAGCGATTCGTTGAAATGATTAGACCTGTCTTTCTGCAAATGCGTTTGACAGATATGCTCAAAATGTCTCTGTATGCTAAGTACATGAAGGATATTATGACTAATAAGAGGAAGATACCTGAGGTTGAGATTTCCACCATGCTCGCTAATTATACCTTCAAGGGTGGAACTCCTAAGAAACTAGGTGATCCCGGTGTGCCCACTATACCTTGCTCCAGTAAAGGTAACTACGTGAGAACTGCTTTTTGTGACCTTGGAGCCGTTGTTTGTGTTATGTCTCTCTCTCTCTCTTTATCGTAGACTTGAACTGGATAAGTTGACACCCACTGAAATCTCTCTGCAAATGGCCGACAAATCAACTCCTTTCCCTATCGGCATTTGCGAGGATGTGCGTGTTGTGGTTGCCAATGTCACTATCTTAACAGACTTTGTTATCTTGGATATTCCTGAGGACGATGCCATGGCGGTCATCCTCGGAAGACCCTTTTTAAACACTGCAGGGGCTGTTATAGATTGCAACAAAGTCAATGTCACTTTCCATGTCAATGGTAATGAGCATACGGTGCACTTCCTGAAGAAACAATATCGAGTACATTGCATCAATGCTAATGAAAAAACTTCATCGATTCTTATTGGGAGCTTTGAATGCCCTATACCTTGTGTCAAGATGAAGTATGATTTGCTTGTTGGGGAAATACATATCCCCATTGAGGTGACCTAGTGACTATTCGAGAATTCTCCGTTCTGTTTTTGCGATTCGAAAAGGTTTGTCAAAGAGACTTGATCAACCTCACTCACGGATTTCTTTCGATGACCATGAGATGGCTGAATCGAGGAGTCACAACCTCTGTTCCAAGCTTTCACCTTCAGTTGCTTAGAAGAAAAATGATAGGTTTAGTTTAGTTTTCCCTATTTTCTCTTTTAGCGACCAGTAGAAAAGTACCCCGAAAATAAAAGATCTCCGAACGTCCTGAAAATCTAGTATGATTTTTTCTAGAATTTTTGAAAAATTCTGAGCCAAAGAGCTTGTCAGGGGGCTGCACGAGTGGGCCACAAGCCCTTGGGGGGCGGGCACCCCCCTGGCCGCACCACCCGGGCTTGTGGGGCCCACAAGCACCCCCTCCACTCATTCTTGCTCTCATATGGTTCTCTTACCTCCAGAAAAAATCGGTTCGCAGCTCAAACCCGTGTTCTTGCTCTTCTTGCTGGGATTTTCGATCTCTTTGCTCAAATCACCATTCTTCGAACTGTTTTGGGGAAATTACTCCTTGGTAAGTGACTCCTCCATTGGTCCAATTAGTTTTTGATCTAGTGCCTCATACTCCGCGTATTTTTGCTGCCTTGGTGACCATGTTCTTGAGCTTTGCATGTTCATTTTAGCTAGTCCCAAGTAGTTTTGATGCGTAATATGGCCCCTAGGCACTTGCGGGAGTAGTTGCTACGAGTTTAGTTGAGCCTAGTTCACTTTTCCTTTGGGTCACTGAAAAATTCAGAAAAGGAAGATGTTTAGGAGAAACTATCATGGTGGTTCCTCAAGCAAGAGAGGTCCCCGTCTTGCGATTCGGGAGCCCGATCCTTACCAACCAAGGGACGCGCAGATACAACCATGTGAATGGACTTCAGATGAATTGATGATTGAGGCACGTTTCAAATATGAGTCTGATGCACTTGTTCGCAACGTTGGACTCGAAGAATTCTTATCCGATAAATGTGAACAGTATGTTGCTCTCACTGCTTCTTTTGTTCGTAGATTCAAATTTTCAGTTGGTCGTGACACATCGCTACTGTTTGATCTCTATGCCAAATCGTATACCATGGATTTAGAGGATTTCAATAGAACTTGCAAGATACATATTTGGGGTAGTCTCAATGATCCTCCTAAATCTTCGGTTAGAGATTTTTTTCTCTGGTATATCCGTCGGAGAAACTAGAGATATTACGCAAGCTACCATAGGGAGCATTCATTTTCCAGCCTTGCATTATTTTGCCCTCTTCATAGGCAGATGCATTAATGGCAAGATTGAGCATTGTCACCTCTGCGCACCCGACCATAGTATCCTTAAGAGCGCAGTAACGGGTGATAAAAGTTTCAACATGGGAGCTATTATAGCAAGGAGGCCGAATAAGAATACTAATGAAGGGGATTTCTTTGGTGGGATCTATGCCACTCGCATAGCAAATTTTCGTGGAGTACCCATCCGCGAAGGAGATACCCTACTCCATACAGCTTTCCTTGACCGCGTCGCTTTGACACGCTACCAGTTCCTTTAGAGGGATGATGAATCCCTCCTATACCGTTTGATATTTAACCGGCCACGTGTTTTCCATATTACCCTTCCTGCTCCTGCCTTCTTTGACTTTCAGGTAAAACGGAGATATTAGATAACCAGAGGAGAGGCAGAGGATTATGAGAGGGAGGCAAAGGTTGCTCGTCTCCGTGAGGCAACTATTCAGGCTGTGGCTGCAGCGCTCCCGTATAACCCCCATTATGATTTTGGGTTTCGCCAGGACCATCCATGGGAGTAGACCAACTTAGGCCAAAAGCCTAAGCTTGGGGGAGTACGTGTTCTCACCGACTTTACATTCTTGCTTATGCTTTCACTTTGTTCATCGGTGTTCACACTTTGCCACTGTATCATCCATGCTAGTTTATTTTATTTTTCTCGTTTTGTTTTCATGTGTCTGTCTAGTTTGAGAAAAAACAAAAAGATTTTATTTTTCTTCTTTTGCTTGTTGGGAGCTTTCCCGTGTAAATAGTTTTCTTTCTCTTTGGGTCAAGGTAGAAGACCATAGTTACAATGTTTAGTGGCTCTCGCATGCAAATCTGTTTATCTGTTAAAAGAGCCATATTACTTTGTCTTCTCCTTTGTGTTTGCGTGCAGATTCCAGCATAGTCCAATGCACGAGCACTCTTATTATTGTTCACATCGTTCGGTCATGCAAGTGAAAGGCAATAATGACGATATATGATGAAGTGACCGAGCGTGGAAAAGATGGTATGAACTCAATCTATTTTGTTTTTGTAAATATGACTAGCTCATCATGCCTGATTCAGCTTTGTTGTGAGAGAAACATGTTTGCAATGACAACTTAGAGATCATAGTTGCTTATGCCATGCTTACTTAGCTAGGAGCTTATAATGGTTTGTCTTGGATGCCCACATGAATGTTGAGATGACCATGATGTAGTCTGATAGGATGGTATCCTCCTTTGAGTGATTCAAGTGGCTTGACTTCGCGCATGTTTACGCATGTAGTTGAAACAAAATCAACATAGCCTCTATGATGTTCATGTTCATGGTGATTTATGTCCTACTCATGCTTGCACTCAATGTTAGTTAATCTCATTGCATTTTGATGACTGTTGTCGCTCTCTAGTTGGTCGCTTCCTAGTCTTTTGCTAGCCTTCACTTGTACTAAGCGGGAATACTGCTTGTGCATCCACCCCCATACACCCAAAGTTGTTCCATATGAGTCCACTATACCTACCTATATGCAGTATCTACTTGCCGTTCCAAGTAAATTTGCATGTGCCACTCTCTAAATCTTCAAGAAATAATCAGTTTTGCATGCCCGAACCACTCATGTGGTGATAGGGGGCTATCAGTATCTTCCATGCTAGGCGTGTTATCCTCGATATGTGTTTATTCACTATCATTCACGAGAAAGGGGCCGGTAATTGGAATTCCCAGTTCCATGCTCAAATCGAAAAGATAATTTCAAACAAAACTCCCCCTGGATTGATGTTGGTATGGACGGTACCCGAGGATTCGGCTAGCCGTGGAGTGTGATTGATTGGTGGTGGGGGAGTCAAAACTTTACTTTCCTGTTTGGGAACCGCCTATAGCATGTGTAGCGTGGAAGATGTTGAGAACTCTTAGTCATTGCGTTGACAATGAAAGCATGCCACCCAAAATTATTATCTCTGTTTTCAAAGCTTGAGCTCTGGCACCTCTGCAAATCAATGCTTCCCTCTGCGAAGGGCCTGTCTATTTATGTTCCTGTCAAGTCATCCTCCTCTTATAAAATCACCAATTCGAGAGCACCTCTGTCATTTTTATGCTTTGCTTTTAACTGTGTTGAGTATGACTGTGACTGGATCTTCTTTGCCATGAATTACAATGTTTAGTCAACCCTTGGTCTTTGAAGGTGCTCTGCATTTATGTTTTGCGGTCTCAAAAAGAGCTTGCAAGATACCATCTATTTGTACTGCTTCATGTTGTTTTGATTGAAGTGTTGACAATTGAGGCTAATTATTATTTGCTCGCTAGCTGATTATTCCATTGATATGAGTTTACCGAGAGACCTAGATGTCATTTGCTTATGCGGTTTCTTTGTGATCTTGCTCAAATTTTGGTTATGAGTTAGACATAGTTGCAACAACAAGATCAAACAGAGTTCGCCAAAGTTTTTCTTTTGTCTCTTTCAGTTTGTCAACTAAATTGCTTGAGGACAAGCAAGGCTTTAAGCTTGGAGGAGTTGATACATCTCCGTCGTATCTACTTTTCCGAACTCTTTTGCCCTTGTTTTGGACTCTAATCTGCATGATTTGAATGGAACTAACCCGGACTAACGTTGTTTTCATTAGGACCCCCTAGCCGCGCCGTGAGGGCTTGTGGGGCCAACGAGGCTCCACCGCCTCCAATCTCAGCTCTATATATTCCGTTTCGACCGGAAAAAAATCAGAGAGAAGGATTCATCGCGTTTTACGATACGGAGGCGCCGCCACCTCCTGTTCTTCATCTGGAGAGCAGATCTGGAGTCCGTTCTGAGCTCCGGAGAGGGGAGATCATCGCCATCGTCATTATTAACCTTCCTCCATCGCCAATTCCATGATGCTCTTCACCGTTCGTGAGTAATCTCATCGTAGGCTTGCTGGACAGTGATGAGTTGGATGAGATCTATCATGTAATCGAGTTAGTTTTGATGGGGATTGATCCCTAGTATCCACTATGTTGTGAGATTGATGTTGCTACTACTTTGCCATGCTTAATGCTTGTCACTAGGGCCCGAGTGCCATGATTTCAGATCTGAACCTATTATGTTGTCGCCAATATATGTGTGTTTTAGATCCTATCTTGCAAGTTGTAGTCACCTACTATGTGTTATGACCTGGCAACCCCGGAGTGACAATAGCCGGAACCACTCCCGAAGATGACCATAGTATGAGGAGTTCATGTATTCACCAAGTGTTAATGCGTTGGTCCGGTTTTTTCTTAAAAGGAGAACCTTAATATCCCGTAGTTTCCATTAGGACCCCGCTGCCACGAGAGGGATGGACAATAGATGTCATGCAAGTTCTTTTCCCTAAGCACGTATGACTACATATGAAATACATGCCTACATTAGATTGACGAACGGGAGCTAGTTACTTATCTCTCCGTGTTATAGTTGTTACATGATGAATCACATCCGGCATAATCATCCATCATCGATCCAATGCCTACGAGTCTTTTACTACTGGTCCTTACTACGTTGCTTTGCCGCTACTACTGTCAATGCTGCTACTGTTACTCTGCTGCTACTGCTCACTGTTGCTACTGCTGCTATCATACCACCTTGATACTGATACTTTACTGCAGACACTAAATCTTTCAGGTGTGGTTGAATTGACAACTCAGCTGCTAATACTTGAAAATATTCTTTCGCTTCCCCTTGAGTCGAATCAATAAATTTGGGTCGAATACTCTACCCTCGAAAAATGTTGCGATCCCCTATACTTGTGGGTTATCACTGACACTTATCTTCAACAAAGGCGGTAAGGCGTGCGTTCTCCACCAAGTAATAAAAGTCCTCATAAATTTGGCGGCGCGTAAGAACACATCTGTTGGCCACTCGCACGCTCAAACTTCCGCAACTCGAGGGACCGGATACTTGGGCTTCTTCTCACTTCCATCATCCTTGGGGTCACGGCTTGAGGAGCCTCTTAAGAACCTCCTCATCTTTTCCGTTTCTATCTCTGAAAATTTCTGAATTTTAGTGACTCTAAGGGAAATTGAATAAGGCTCAACAAAACTCATAGCAACTACTCCCACAAGTGCCTAGAGCCATATTACGCATCAAAACTACTTGGGACCAGCTAAAATTAGCATGTAAAGCTCAAGAACAGGGTCACCAAGGCAGCAAAAATACGCGATGTATAAGGCACTAGAGAAAAAACTAATTGGACCAATGGAGGGGTCACTTACCAAGGAGTAATTTCCCCAAAACAGTTCGGAGAATGGTGCTTTGAGCAAAGAGATCGAAAATCCAACAAGAAGAGCAAGAACACGGGTTTGAGCTGCGAAACGATTTTTTTCTGGAGGTAGGAGAAGCAGATGGGAGCTAGAATGAGTGGACGGGGTGCACGTGGGCCCCACAAGCCTGGGTGGCGCGGCCAGGGGGTGCCCGCGCCTCCAGGGCTTGTGGCCCACTAGTGCAGCCCCCAGACTAGCTCTTCGTCTTAGTATTTTTCAAAAAATCCAGAAAAAATCATACTTGATTTGCAGGACGTTCGGAGAACTTTTATTTTCGGGGTACTTTTCTATGGGGCGCTAAAACAGAAAACAGGGAAAACTAAACAAAACCTATCGTTTTTCTTTTAAGCAACCGAAGGTGAAAGCTTGGAACACAGGTTTGTGACACCTCGATTCATCCATCTCATGGTCATCGAAAGAAATCCGTCAATGAGGTTGATCAAGTCTTCTTGATAAACCTTTTCGAATCGCAAAAGAGAATGGAGAATTTTTGAATAGTCACTAAGTCACCTCAATGGATATGTGTATCTCCCCAACAAGCAACTCATACTTCATCTTAACAGGAGGTATAGGGCATTCAAAGCTCCCGATAAGAATCGATGAAGTTTTCTCGATAGCATTGATGCAATGTACTCGATATTGTTTCTTCGGAAAGTGCACCGTATGCTCATTATCGTTGACATGGAAAGTAACATTGCCTTTGTTGCAATCTATTACAGCCCCTGCAGTGTTTAAAAAGGGTCTTCCAAGGATGACCGCCATGGCATCGTCCTTGGGAATATCCAAGATAACAAAGTTTGTTAAGATAGTAACGTTAGCAACCACAACAGGCACAATCTCGCAAATGCCGATAGGGAAAGCAGTTGATTTGTCGGCCATTTGCAGAGAGATTTCAGTGGGTGTCAGCTTATCGAGTTCAAGTCTACGATAAAGAGAGAGAGGCATAACACTAACACCGGCTCCAAGGTCACATAAAGTAGTTCTAACGTAGTTACCTTTAATGGAGCAAGGTATAGTGGGACACCGGGGTCACCTAGTTTCTTAGGAGTTCCACCCTTGAAGGTATAATTAGCGAGCATGGTGGAAATCTCAACCTCAGGTCTCCTCCTCTTATTAGTCACAATATCCTTCATGTACTTAGCATACGGAGAGATTTTGAGCATATATGTCAAACGCATTTGCAGAAAGACAGGTCTAATCATTTCAACAAAGCGCTCCAAATCCTCATCATCCTTTTTCTTGGATGGTTTGGGAGGAAACGGCATGGGTTTCTGAACCCATGGTTCCCTTTCTTTACCATGCTTCCTAGCAGCGAAGTCATTCGTATCGCATCTCCTAGTCTTAGGTTGTGGGTTATCAAGATCAACAGGTTCAATCTCCACATCCTTCTCATTGCTAGGTTGAGCATCATCATGAACATCACTATCGATATTATCATTAGACTCATGTTCATCACCAGATTGTGTCTCAGCGTCAGAGAGAGATACATCGTTTGGATTCTTAGGTGTAGCAGCAACAGGGTTGCTAGCGTGCAGGTTCCTATCATCTTTCTTCTTATTTCTAGGATGACTAGGTGCATCAGTGCTAACTCCTTGAGAATCTTGTTCAACTCTCTTAGGATGACCCTCAGGATACAAGGGTTCCTGGGTCATTCTACCGCCTCTAGTGAGGACTCTAACAGAATTGTCATTCAATTCATTGAGCAAGTCATTCTGAGCCTTAAGTACTTATTCTACCAGAGTAGTAACCATAGAGGCATGCTTACTCAGAAGCTTAAGATCATTGATGTTTCTGTCCACACAAGCACTTAAATGACTAAGCATACGAGCATTCTGTTCCAATTGTTTGCTAACATAATCATTGAAACTTTCTTGTTTGGCAACAAAGTTATCAAATTCATCCAGGCATAAGCTAGCAGGTTTATCAAAAGGAATATCACTCTCATCGAATCTACGCAGAGAATTTACTTCTACTACCTGTATAGGGTTATCAAGACCATGGATCTCTTTGATAGGTGGTAGATTTTTGACATCTTCAGATTTAATGCCTTTCTCTCGCATAGATTTCTTGGCTTCTTGCATATCTTCAGGACTGAGGAATAGAATACCACTTTTCTTCGGAGTTGCCTTAGGAAGTGGTTCAGGAATAGTCCAAGCATTCTCATTGCACAAGATGTTATTCAATAGGATCTCAGCTTGTTCTACAGTTCGTTCCCTAAAAACACAACCGGCACAACTATCTAGGTGGTCTCTAGAAGCATCGTTAAGTCCATTATAGAAGATATCAAGTATTTCATTCTTCTCAAGAGGGTGATCAGGCAAAGCATTCAGTAGCTGGACGAGCCTCCCCCAAGCTTGTGGGAGACTCTCTTCTTCAGCTTGAGCAAAGTTGTATATTTCCTGCAAGGCAGCTTGCTTCTTATGGGCAGGGAAATATTTCTCAGAGAAGTAGTAGACCATATCCTGGGGGCTACGCACACAACCAGAAGCAAGAGAAGTGAACCAAGTCTTAGCATCATCCTTTAGCGAGAAAGGAAACAGCTTGAGGATATTGTAGTGGCGGATCTTTTCCTCACTAGTGAATAGGGTGGCTATATCATGCAGTTTGGTAATATGGGCTACAACCGTTTCAGACTCATAACCATGAAAAGGATCAGATTCGACCAGAGTGATTAACTCAGGGTCAAGAAAGAATTCATAATCCTTATCGGTCACAAAGATAGGCGAAGTAGCAAACTTCGGGTCGTATTTCATCCTAGCGTTCAAAGATTTTTCTTTCCCCTTGAGCAGTAATTTCTCAACATCATAGCTATCCTTACAAGCAAGAAAGTCCTCAGCTATATCTCCCTCCATAACATAACACTCAGGCAATTCATGTCTAGGAGAGCTAACTCTAGCACGCAAAATAGCAGGTTCTACTTCAATAGTATGAGTAGTTTCAGAAGTATCATCACATCTAGCAGCAACTCTAGCAATTTGTACATCAAGGAATGCACCTAGTGGCAAAGCAGTATCAAGCATAGCATCATCAGGCAAAGCAGTATCAAGCATAGCATCATCATAAGCATCATGGGCAGCAGAAGTAGCATCATCAAGCACAGGCGACATATCAAGATTTCTAGCAGGAGGTGGTGTCGCAAACTTACTCATAACTGCAGGTGAATCAAGTGCAGAGCTAGATGGCAATTCCTTACCTGTCCTCGTAGTTGAGGGCAAGACTTTAGTTCTTGGATCTATCGGATTCCTCATAGTGACGAGCAGACGGATATCCCAAGTGACTCAGAGAATATAGTTGTGCTTCCCCGGCAACGGCGCCAGAAAAAGGCACGTTGACGGGAGACTATTTTTGACTTTGGCTTCCCCGGCAACAGGGCCAGAAAAAGGTCTTGATAACCCACAAGCATAGGGGATCGCAACAGTTTTCAAGGGTAGAGTATTCAACCCAAATTTATTGATTCGACTCAAGGGAAAGCCAAAGAATATTGTCAAGTATTAGCAGTTGAGTTGTCAATTCAACCACACCTGAAAGGTTTAGTATCTGCAGCAAAGTAGTGTGATAGGAGCAGTAGCAACAGTAACCAGTAGCAGCAAAGTGACAGCAGTAGCGGCAAAGTAACGTAGCAAGGACCAGTAGGAAAGACTCGTAGGCATTGGATCGGTGATGGATGATTATGTCGGATGATATTCATCATGCAACAGTTATAACACGGAGAGATAATTAACTAGCTCCAGTTCGTCAATCTAATGTAGGCATGTATTCCGTATGTAGTCATACGTGCTTAGGGAAAAGAACTTGCATGACATCTATTGTCCATCCCTCCCGTGGCAGCGGGGTCCTAATGGAAACTACGGGATATTAAGGTTCTCCTTTTAATAAAGAACCGGACCAACGCATTAACACTTAGTGAATACATGAACTGCCCATACTATGGTCATCTCCGGGAGTGGTTCCGGCTATTGTCACTCCGGGGTTGCCAGGTCATAACACATAGTAGGTGACTACAACTTGCAAGATAGGATCTAGAACACACATATATTGGCGACAACATAATAGGTTCAGATCTGAAATCATGGCACTCGAGCCCTAGTGACAAGCATTAAGCATGGCAAAGTAGTAGCAACATCAATCTCAGAACATAGTGGATACTAGGGATCAATCCCCGTCAAAACTAACTCGATTACATGATAGATCTCATCCAACCCATCACCGTCCAGCAAGCCTACGATGAGATTACTCACGAACGGTGAAGAGCATCATGTAATTGGCGATGAAGGAAGGATGATGATGATGATGGCGACGATCTCCCCTCTCCGGAGCCCAGAACGGACTCCAGATCTGCCCTCCAGATGAAGAACAGGAGGTGGCGGCGCCTCCGTACCGTAAAACGCGATGAACCCTTGTCCTTGATTTTTTTCGGGACGAAACGGACTAAATAGAGCTGGATTGAGAGGCGGTGGAGCTTTGTGGGCCCCACAAGCCTGCCAAGCACGGCCAGGGGAGCCGCGCCTGGTGGGCTTGTGAGCTCACGGCTCCACTTCCTCCGCTGATTCTTGCGCCAGTATTTTTCATAAATTCCAGAAAAATTCTCCGTAAATCTTCAGGTCATTCCGAGAACTTTTATTTCTACGCAAAAACAAGACCATGGCAATTCTGCTGAAAACAGCGTTAGTCCGGGTTAGTTCCATTCAAATCATGCGAAATAGAGTCCAAAACAAGGGCAAAAGAGTTCGGAAAAGTAGATACGATGGAGATGTATCAATGTCCTTCTCAAAAAGGCGTGCAACAAGGATGATTGTGAAAAAACAAAAATAAAAGACTCCTATAATACACGACGCTCCAAGCAAAACACATATCATGTGGTGAATAAAAATATAGCTCCAAGTAACGTTACCGATGGATTGAAGACGAAAGAGGGGATGCCTTCCCGGGGCATCCCCAAGATTAGGCTTTTTGGTGTCCTTGAATTTGTCTTGGGATGCCTTGGGCATCACCAAGCTTAAGATCTTTCCAGTCTTTATCCCATTGTCCATGAGAACATCACCCAAAACTTGAAAACTTCACAACACAAAACTTAAAGAGAAACTCGTGATATCATTAGCATAAGAAAACAAACTACCAACTCTTTAGATACTGTAGTGAACTTGATTTCTATTTAGATTGATGTTAGATTATTGTATTCTCACTTTTCCATGGCTAGTACCCCCCCCCCCGATACTATCCATAGTTTCATCAAAATAAACAATCAACACAACAAAAACAGAGTCTGTCAAAAACAGACCAGTCTATAGCAATATGTATACTTCGTATACTTCTGGTATCCCAAAAATTCTGAAAAATTATGAAAATTAGGGAAATTGCCATATGAACCAGCAGCAAGAAGAATCAACTCAAAATCTCTTTCTGGATAGGAACTAAAAATAATTTCATGAGCACAAAGTTTCTGTCTTTTTCAGCATGATCAAACAACCATCACCAAAACTAATCATAAAGGTTTTACTTGGCACAAACACAAAAAGAAACACAAAAAACACAATCATAAAAGAATTATGATGGTGTGGACACAACAAAATAGAAATCAAAAGGCAAAGATAAATTCATTGGGTTGCCTCCCAACAAGGGCTATTGTTTAACGCCCTTAGCTAGGCATAAGGTGATAGAATCAAGTATCGTCGTCTTTGGTGCTCAAACCATAAGTAGCCCTCATCATGGATTCATAAGGCAATCTTATTTTCTTTCTAGGAAAGTGTTCCATGCCCTTCTTTAATGGAAATTGAAATATAATATTCCCTTCATTCATATCGATGACAACACCAATAGTCCTAAGGAAAGGTCTACCAAGAATGATGGGACATGTCGGATTGCAATCAATATCAAGCACAATGAAATCTACGGGTACATAGTTCCTATTTGCAATAATAAGAACATCATTGATCCTTCACATAGGTTTCTTAACAGTAGAATCCGCAAGATGCAAATTAAGAGAGCACTCATCAATCTCATTGAAGCCTAGAACATCACATAAAGACTTTGGAATAGCGGACACACTAGCACCCAAATCACACAAAGCATTGCATTCATAGATTTTAATCTTGATTTTGATAGTAGGTTCCCAGTCATCATGAAGTTTTCTAGGAATAGATATCTCCAACTCAAGTTTCTCTTCAAGAGATTTCATCATAGCATCAACGATATGATCGGTAAAGGCCGTATTTTGGCTATAAGCATGTGCAGAGTTTAGCATGGATTGCATCAAGGAAATATATTCAATCAAAGAGCAACTATCATAATTGAATTCCTTGAAATCCAAAATAGTAATTTCATTACTACTCAAAGTTTTGATATCCTCTACTCCACTTTCAGTGCTTTTAGCATCAAGATAAATAGACTCCGAATCATTGGGGCGTTTCTCAACCAAAGTGGATTCATATCCAGCCCCATCATCATTAGGATTGACATTAGAAAACAAGGATTCAATAGGAGTCACACAAAGCACTTTAAGATCTTCGTGATTCTCATCACGAGAACACGCCTTTTTAAGCCATTCATGTCTAGCACGAACTTGGGAGGTTCTTTCTTTACCCTCATTCATGGAAACACGCATAGCTTTCAAAGTTTCATCCATATTAATCTTGGGAGGAGCACATCTCAATTTCAAAGCATCAATATCAAGAGACATTCTATCAACGGTCCTAGCCAAGTCATCAATTTTGAGCAGTTTTTCTTCTATGGACGCATTGAAAATCTTTTGCGAGTTGATAAACTCTTTAATATTACTCTCAAGATCAGAGGGTAATTTATTTTAATTTCCATGAACATTGTTGTAGGAATTGCCAAAGTTATTAGAGGGATTACGAGGAAAAGGCCTAGGGATAAAGTTACCTCTATAAGCATTGTTGTTGCCAAAATTATTCCTACCAACAAAATTAACATCCAAGCTTTCATTGCTATTCTCAATCAAGGAAGACAAAGGCATATCATTTGGATCTAGAGGAGCACCTTTACTAGCAAACAATTTCATTAACTCATCCATCTTAGCACTCAAAGAGTTAATTTCTTCTATATCATGCACTTTTTTACTAGTAGGTGACCTTTGAGTGTGCCATTGAGAATACTTTGTCATGATATTATCTAGGAGTTTTGTGGCTTCTCCTAGTGTGATTTCCATGAAAGTTCCACCGGAGGCGGAATCCAAGGTATTTCTAGAAGCAAAATTCAAACCAGCATAGAAGATTTGTATAATCATCCAAAGACCCAAGCCATGAGCGGGACAATTTCTAATCATCAATTTCATTCTCTCCCAAGATTGTGCAACATGTTCATGTTCTAGTTGCTTAAAATTCATGATATCATTACGGAGAGAGATAATCTTAGCCGGTGGAAAATACTTGGATATATAAGCATCTTTACACTTGTTCCAAGAATCAATACTATTTTTGGGTAAAGATGAAAACCAGGTTTTTGCTCGATCTCGTAATGAGAACGGAAATAGCTTCAATTTAATCACATCATTATCCACATCTTTATTCTTTTGCATATCGCATAACTCAATGAAGGTATTAAGATGGGATGCGACATCTTCACTAGGAAGGCTGGAAAATTGCTCTTTCATAACAAGATTCAGCAAGGCAGCATTGATTTCATATGATTCCACACTAGTGACGGGAGCAATCGGAGTACTAATAAAATCATTATTATTAGTATTCGAGAAGTCACACAATTTGGTGTTTTCAGTCATGGTGACTTGGCAAGCAGACAAGCACACAAGAGAACTGAAAGCAAGCGAAAGAAAAGGGCGAACGAAAAAGGCAAATATTTTTGTAAATTTTGTTTTTTTCTAGAAGTGGAGGAGAGGAAAACGAGAGGCAAAAGAAAAATAATGTAAATGCAAGAGATGAGTTTGCGATAGTTACTTGGATATGCTTCACTTTGAATACTCCCAGGCAACGGGGCCAGAAATTGGCACATTGACGGGAGACTATTCTTGACTTGATCCTCCCCGGCAACGGCGCCATAAATTCTTATTGCTACCTCTTGAGCTTGTAGGTTATTCCCTTGAAGAGTAAAGGGTGATGCAGCACATTAGCGATAAGTATTTCCCTCAGTTTGAGAACCAAGGTATCAATCCAGTAGGAGTATCAAGATGAGGTACCAATGTACCTGCGCAAAAACAAACAAACTTGCACCCAACGTTATAAAGGGGTTGTCAATCCCTTCACGATTATTTGCAAGGTGAGATCTGAAGGTGGAAAGTGCAACAAAGTAAAAGTGTAGATCTGAAAATATAATGTGAAGTAGACCCCGGGGCCATAGTGTTCACTAGAGGCTTCTCTCATGATAGCAAGTATTACGGTGGGCGAACGAATTACTGTCGAGCAATTGATAGAATCACGCAAAGTCATGATGATATCTAAGGCAATGATCATACATATAGGCATCACATCCGAGACAAGTAGACCGATACTTTCTGCATCTACTACTATTACTCCACACATCGACCACTATCCAAGATGCATCTAGTGTATTGAGTTCATAACAAACAGAGTAACGCTTTAAGCAAGATGACATGATGTAGAGGGATAAATTCATGCAATATGATATAAACCCCATCATTTTACCCTTGATGGCAACAACACGATGCGTGCATCGCTACCCCTTCTGTCACTAGGTGAGGACACCGCACGGGATGAACCCAAAACCAAGCATTTCTCCCATTGCAAGAATTATATATCAAGTTGGCCAAACGAAACCCACAACTCGAAGAGAATTACAAGGATACGAAATCATGCATATAAGAGATCAGAGGAGACTCAAACAATATTCATAGATAATCTCATCATAAATCCACAATTCATCAGATCTCGACAAACACACTACAAAAGAAAGTTACATCGGATAGATCTGCATGAAGATCATGGAGAACTTTGTATTGAAGATCCAAGAGAGAGAAGAAGCCATCTAGCTACTAGTTATGGACCCGAAGGCCTGTGGTGAACTACTCACGCATCATCGGAGAGGCAATGGTGTTGATGAAGAAGCTCTCTGTGTCCGAATTCCCCCTCCAGCAGGGCACCAGAACGGTCCCCAGATGGGATCTTGCGGAGACAGAAGCTTGCGGTGGTGGAAAAGTATTTTCGAGGCTCTCTTCCGTGGTTTTGGATTTTTAGAGAATTTATAGGCGAAAGAGGTAGGGCACAGGAGCCACGGGGGCCCACAAGCCTGCTAGGCGCCCACCAGGCCACGGCTAGGGGGCTTGTGAACTCCCCCAAGGTCCCCTGCCTTGGTTCTCAAGTCTCCTGCATATCTTCTGTTATGGAAAAAATCATTCCGCAGGTTTTATTCCATTTGGACTCCATTTAAAATTCTCCTGTGAAAAAGGTCAAAAACACGGAAAAACAGAAACTGGCACTTGGCACTGAGTTAATAGGTTAGTCCCAAAAAAGATATAAAAGCGCATATTCATGCATACAAAACATCCAAAGTTGACAAGATAATAGCATGGAACCATCAAAAATTATAGATACGTTGGAGACGTATCAATGATCATCACACTTTATTTACTTACAACTCGATACTTAGAACAATAATGACTCTATATGAAATGCCTTCGGCAGTGTACCGGGATGTGCAACGATCTAGCTTAGCGTATGACGTTGAAAAATCTCGCTAGCTATCTTACGATCATGCAATGGCAAAATGAAAATGATGGCACATGTCATGAGACGGAACGGTGGGAGTTGCAAGGAAATATATCTCGGAATGGCTATGAAAATGCCATAATAGGTAGGTATGGTGACTGTTTTGAGAAAGGTATATGGTGGGTTTGTGCAACAGCGAAAGTTGCACGGCACTAGAGAGGCTAGCAATGGTGGAAGGTGAGAGTGCATCTATACTATGGAGTCACATTAGTCATGAAGAACTCATATACTTATTTCGAAAGTTTTATTAGTAATCGAAACAAATTGCTAAACGCATACTCCTAGGGGAAGGGTTGGTAGGTGTTCACCATCGCGCGATCCCGACTGCCACACGAAGGATGACAATCAATAAATCAATTATGCTCTGACTTCCTAACATAGCGGTTCACCATACGTGCATGCTACGGGAATCACTAACCTCAACACATGTATTTCTAGATTCACAACACCCTACTAACATGACTCTAATATTACCATATCCATATCTCAAAACTTATTGTGAGGAATCAAACTTCTCTTACTAATCAATGCACTTGAATATGAAAGTTTTTATTATATCCTCTTTGGATGCATATCATATTTAGGACTAATTTCATAACACACGCCAATTACCAAGTTACTTAGAGAGAGCACTCTCAAAATGATATAAGTGAAGATTGAGAGTTTTTATTTCTAAAAAATATGACACCGCCGTGCTCTAAAATATTTAAGTGAAGCACTAGAGCAAAATTATCTAGCTCAAAATATATAAGTGAAGCTCATGGGAGCAAAATTATCTAGCTCAAAAGATATAAATGAAGCTCATGGGAGCTAAATTGCCTAGCTCAAAAGATATAAGTGAAGCTCATTGAGTATTCTAACAAATTCACGATGAGTGCATGTTGTTGGAAATATGCCCTAGAGGCAAGAATAAAATGGTTATTATCATATTTCCTTGTTCATGATAATCGTCTATTGTTCATGCTATAATTATATTAACAGGAAACAGTAATACATGTGTGAATAAATTGATCACAATGTGTCCCTAGCAAGCCTCTAGTTGGCAAGCTCGTTGATCAATAGATGATCATGCTTTCCTGATCATGGACATTAGATGTCATTGATAACAGATCACATCATTGGGAGAATAATGTGATGGACAAGACCCAATCCTAAGCATAGCACTAGATCGTGTTGTTCGTATGCTAAAGCTTTTTTTAATGTCAAGTGTCTTTTCCTTCGACCGTGAGATTGTGCAACTCCCGGATACCGTAGGAGTGCTTTGGGTGTACCAAACGTCACAACGTAACTAGGTGACTATAAAGGTGCACTACACGTACCTCCGAAAGTGTTTGTTGGGTTGGTACGAATCGAGATCGGGATTTGCCACTCCGTGTGACGGAGAGGTATCTCTGGGCCCACTCGGTAGAACATCATCATGAGCTCAATGTGACTAAGGAGTTAGTCACATGATGACGTGCTATGGAACGAGTAAAGAGACTTACCAGTAACGAGATTGAACAAGGTATAGGTATACCAATGATCGAATCTCGGTCAAGTTCTATACCGACAGACAAAGGGAATTGTATACGGGATTGATTGAATCCTTGACATCGTGGTTCATCCAATGAGATCATCGTGGAACATGTGGGAGCCACCATGGGTATCCATATCCCGCTGATGGTTATTGGCCAGAGAGTGTCTCGGTCATGTCTACATGATTCCCGAACCCGTAGGGTCTACACACTTAAGGTTCGATGACGCTAGGGTTATAGGGAATTGTTATACGAGGTTATCGAAGGATGTTCGTAGTCTCGGATGAGATCCCGGACATCACGAGGAGCTCCGGAATGGTCCGAGGTAAAGATTGATATATAGGATGGATGGGTTTGGACGCCGGAAATGTTTCGGGCACCGCCGGCAAAGTGTTGGGACTACCGGAAGGGTTCCGGAAGCCCACCCTGATGGGCCACAAGCCCCGGAAGGCTACATGGGCCAAGTGCAGGAGGGAACCAGCCCCTAGGTGGGCTGGTGCGCCCCCCACACTCAGCCGAGGCGCACCAGAGAGGGAGGAAGGGGAAACCCTAGGCGGTGGTGGGCCTAAGGCCCACCTAGGGGTGCGCCACCCCCTTTCCTTCCTGCCCCCCCCCCTCTCCCATCTAGGGCTTCCCCCCCCCCTCCCTCAAGGGGGAAACCCTAAAGGGGGCGCCACCCCTCCCTTCCCCCTATATATAGTGGGGGTTTTGGCCTTTGGAGACACGGTTTTCCATCTCTCTCGGCACAACCCTGCTCTTCTTCTTCCTCCTCTCCCACGGTGCTTGGCGAAGCCCTGCCGGAGACCTCGACTCTCCATCGACACCACGTCGTCGTGCTGCCGGAGATCTTCCCCAACCTCTCACTCCTCCTTGCTGGATCAAGGTGCCGGAGACGTCACCGGGTTGCACGTGTGTTGAACGCGGAGGTGTCGTGGTTCGGCACTAGATCGGAATCACACCGCGATCTGAATCACCGCGAATACGACTCCATCAACCGCGTTCTACAATGCTTCCGCTTAGCGATCTTAAAAGGTATGAAGATGTACTCACCCCTCTCTCGTTGCTAGTCTCTCCATAGGAAGATCTGAATATGGCGTAGGAAAATTTTGAATTTATGCTATGTTACCCAACACGTGTCTCTCTCAAAAATGTGTGCATCAAGGATGATTGTGATAAAACAAAAAGAAAAGACTCCTATAATACACGACGCTCCAAGCAAAACACATATCATGTGGTAAATAAAAATATAGCTCCAAGTAACGTTACCGATGGATTGAAGACGAAAGAGGGGATGCCTTTCCGGGGCATCCCCAAGCTTAGGCTTTTTGGTGTCCTTGAATTTGGCTTGGGATGACTTGGGCATCCCCAAGCTTAGGCTCTTTCCACTCTTTATTCCATTTTCCATAATAACATCACCCAAAACTTGAAAACTTCACAACACAAAACTTAAACAGAAACTCGTGATATCATTAGCATAAGAAAACAAACCACCAACTTTTTAGGTACTGTAGTAAACTTGATTTCCATTTAGATTGATGTTATATTACTGTATTCTCACTTCTCCATGGCTCGTACCCCCCGATACTAACCATAGTTTCATCAAAATAAGTAATCAACACAACAAAAACAGAATATGTCAAAAAAAGAATAGTCTGTAGCAATCTGTATATTTCGTATACCTCTGCTATCCAAAAACTTCTGAAAAATTATGAAAATTAGGGAAATTTTCATATCAATCAGCAGAAAAAATAATCAACTCAAAAGCTCTTTCTGGATAGGAATTAAAAATAATTTTGTGAGCACAAAGTTTCTGTCTTTTTCAGCATGATTAAACAACTATCACCAAAACTAATCATAAAGGTTCTACTTGGCACAAACACTAATTAAAACATAAAAAATACAATCATAACAGAATCATGTTGGTGTGGACTCAACAAAACAAAAAGTGAAAAGAAAAAATAAATTTATTTATTGGGTTGCCTCCCAACAAGCGCTATCATTTAATGCCCCTAGCTAGGCTTAACGATTTCAATGATGCTCACATAAAAAGTAGTACTTGAGATATGCAAAAGAGCATCATGAATGGCAAAAAACACGTTTAAGTCTAACCCACTTCCTATGCATATGGATTTTGTGAGCAAACAATTTATGGGAACAAGAATTAACTACCATAGGAAGGCAAAACAAGCATAACTTCAAAACGTTGAACACATAGAGAGGAAGCTTGATATTATTGCAATATGTAAAAGCATATGTTCCTCTCTCATAGTAATTTTCAGTAACATCATGAAGGAATCTTACAATATAACTATCACACAAAGCATTCTTTTCATGATCAATTATAGCATAAGGGTCAACACCAAAACTTGGGAAACAAAAAATATCATCTTCATCAAGCATAGCATCCCCAAGCTTGTGGTTTTGCATATAATTAGCATCATAGATATTCAGAGAATTCATACTAACAATATGGCAATCATGTTTTTCATTCAAGCAAATATCATGAACCACTTTATAATTTTCTTCTTTCAACACTTCATCAAAATTTTCAGATTCATGATTTTCAAACAGAACTCCATAGAGATAGTCAAGTGCACTCAACTCACTAGCAAATTGTTCATCATAATTTGGTCTTTTGAACAGATTAGCAAGTGGATGAGGATCCATATCAATAGATTTTTAGCAAGCGAAGATGCAAGCAAATAGAAGGCACATGGCAACACAAGCAAACAGAAAGCAAGCGAAAGAAAAGGCGAACGAAAAAGGCAAATATTTTTGTAAATTTTGTTTTTTAGAAGTGGGGGAGAGGAAAACGAGAGGCAAAAGGCAAATAATGTAAATGCAAGAGCTGAGTTTGCGATAGGTACTTGGTAGATATGCTTCACTTGAATACTCCCCAGCAACAGCACCAGAAATTCTTCTTGCTACTTCTCGAGCTTGCGTTGGTTTTTCCCTTGAAGAGTAAAGGGTGATGCAGCAGAGTAGAGATAAGTATTTCCCTCAGTTTGAGAACCAAGGTATCAATCCAGCAAGAGTATCAAGATGAGGCACCAATGAACCTGCGCAAAAACAAACAAACTTGCACCCAACGCGATAAAGGGGTTGTCAATCCCTTCACGATTACTTGCAAAGTGAGATCTGACACAGATGAAAGGTAAATAGAAATAAAAGTGCAGCAAGGTATTTTTGGTGTTTCTGTATGTAGAGCTGAATATATGATGTGTAAAATAGACCCGGGGGCCATAGTGTTCACTAGAGGCTTCTCTCATGATAGCAAGTATTACGGTGGGTGAACGAATTACTGTCGAGCAATTGATAGAATCGCGCAAAGTCATGACGATATCTAAGGCAATGATCATACATATAGGCATCACGTCTGAGACAAGTAGACCGATACTGTCTGCATCTACTACTATTACTCCACACATCGATCGCTATCCAGCATGCATCTAGTGTATTAAGTTCATAACAAACAGAGCAACGCCTTAAGCAAGATGACATGATGTAGAGGGATAAATTCAAGCAATATGACATAAACCCCATCTTTTTACCCTTGATGGCAACAACACGATGCGTGCCTCGCTACCCCTTCTGTCACTAGCTGAGGACACCGCACGGTATGAACCCAAAACCAAGCACTTCTCCTATTGCAAGAATTATAGATCAAGTTGGCCAAACGAAATCCATAACTCGAAGAGAATTACAAGGATACGAAATCATGCATATAAGAAATCAGAGGAGACTCAAATAATATTCATAGATAATCTGATCATAAATCCACAATTCATCGGATCTCGACAAACACACCGCAAAAGAAAGTTACATCGGATAGATCTCCATGAAGATCATGGAGAACTTTGTATTGAATATCCAAGAGAGAGAAGAAGCCATCTAGCTACTAGCTATGGACCCGAAGGTTTGTGGTGAACTACTCACGCATCATCGGAGAGGCAATGGTGTTGATGAAGAAGCCCTCCGTGTCCGAATCCCCCTTCGGCGGGGCAACAGAACGGTCCCCAGATAGGATATTGCGGAGACAGAAGCTTGCAGCGGCAGAAAAGTATTTTTGTGGATCTCTCTGGAGGTTTCGGGATTTTTGGGAATTTATAGGCGAAAGAGGTAGGGCAAAGGAGGCAAGGGGGCCACGAGCCTGCTAGGCGCCCCCCTAGGGCGCGCCTAGGGGGCTCGTGACCTCCCACGAGACCTCCTGCCTTGGTTCTCAAGTCTTCTGGGTATCTTCTGTTATGGAAAAAAATCATCCCACAGGTTTCATTCCGTTTGGACTCCGTTTAATATTCTTTTCTGAAAAGGGTCAAAAACACGGAAAAAACTGAAACTGGAACTAGGCACTGAGTTAATAGGTTAGTCCCAAAAATGATATAAAATGGCATATCAATGCATATAAGACATCCCAAGTTGATAATATAATAGCATGGAGCAATCAAAAATTATAGATACGTTGGAGACGTATCATCTTACAAAAGTGGGCGCTTAGAGGCTCAATACGAGTCTGCAAGAATAAAGTTGCGTAGTAGACATCAAGCTCTTTGTTGGCACCGTTGTCGGGGAGGTGAATGCTTGAAGGTATATATTTAGATCTTGCAATTAAATATTTTATTTCTTATTTTTCAATAGTTTGGTTTTATAAAAAGAAACTACAAAAAATGGAATTTAGGTTGCCTCTTTTGCTTCGTCTCTATATTGTCTTTCGTGAAAATGATGGTTAAGAAAATTGTGCTCAGTTGCTAGAGGAATTATTTGTGAAAATGATTAATGTGAAATCCTTGAACGATGAGCATGATAGCAATATTGTTGGTATGAATTTTCTGAACATCCATGATGCTAATGATATGCAAAGCCACAACCTTTGGGATGCTATGTTTGATGAAGATGCTATTTTTAGTCCCCAACTTTTGATGAGCAAATTTATTATGATGAAAGAATGCCTCCTATTTATGATGATTATATTGATGAAAATAGGTTGGTAGAGTGTCAACTCTAGGTACTAATGATCCCACTATTTTGGAGGATGTTGAATCTTTTCATAATGACAAAAGTGGATTTGGATAGGTCATGACTTTATTTAGTGATGAGTCCACTATTTTGGAAGAGGCTTCAATTGACTATGACAACAAAGTTGCTATCTATGATGATTATGGTGATGACATGTATGTTATAAAGAGTAATAAAAACCATGAAACTTGCCACCATGATTTTAATTTTCACATGGACTATATCAGTCAAGTATCTCATGATAGTTATTTTATTGAGTTTGCTCCCACTACTATGAATGATAAGAATTTTGCTTGTGTGGGTAGTAATAAAAATTCTATGCTTGTGCATCATGAAAAGAATGCTTTATATGATAGTTATATTGTTGAATTCCTTCGTGATGCTACTGAGAATTATTATAAGGGGGGAACATATGCTTGTAGCAATTGCAATAATATAATGTTTCCTCCCTATGTGTTCAATATTTTGAAGACACGCTTGTTTTGCCTTCCGATGCTAGTTGATTATTTCTACAAAAAAATGTTTGCTTGCAAAATTCTTATGCATCGGAAGTGGGTTAGACTTAAATGTGCTTATCGTGTGCTTCATGATGCTCTCTTGCATGTTTCAATTACCACTTTTTATGTGAGCATCATTGAAATCATCATGCCTAGCTAAAAGGCATTAAAGAAAAGCGCTTGTTGGGAGACAACCCAATAATTATCCTTACTTTTTTGAGTGTTCACATGATTAAGCTAATGTGTTAATCATGTTTTATAGCTTTTACTTCAATAAAGTGCCAAGTAAAGTCTTTGGGATAGTGTGGGCACTTGCTTGTTTGATTCTGTGCAAAAACAGTAACTTTTATGTTGAGTGAAGAATTTCTCTAATTTTACTGGAGCATCAAAAACTTCTTAAACTTTACAAAGTTTTGGTATGCAAATTCTCTGTGTTGTCCTAATTGTTCATAATTTTTAGAGTGAGGGAAGATTGGTTTTCAGTCGGATATTCACAGACTGTTTTGTTTTTGACAGATTCTATTTTGCGTGCATAGTTTGCTTGTATTAGTGTTTCCTTAGCTTATGTTGAGTGATGTAAATTATGGGTATGATATAATAAAGTAGTCATCGTGTGAGAACAACTATGAATCTTGTCTTGACAATACCTAAGAGAAGGATAGATATTTATCATACTAACCCATCTCACAAAGTTCCGTTAAGTTTTGTGTGCTTGAGGTTTTCAAGTTTTGGGTGAGATGCCAACATGAGGATAATAAGGAGAAGCAAAAACCTAATCTTGGGGATGCCCAAGGCACTTCAAGTTAATATCCAAGGAAGACTCAAGTGTCTAAGCTTGGGGATGCCCCGGAAGGCATCCCCTCTTTCATCTCCAACATTATCAGTATATCTTACTTGGAACTATATTTCTATTCATCACATGATATGTGTTTTTATTGGAGTGTAATTTCATTTTGTTGATCTATGTTATATTTGATTTATAATCTTGTTTTTCAATAAAAAGTTCCAAGAATTGCCCTTAGAATGCTTGAATTTCATGTGAGATGTGTGATGTACAAAAACAGAAACTTGCGCTTTAGTATTTGAATTATTATATTTTACTGTAAGGTGGAAAGTTTCTGACATTTCTACGCAGTACTTTCATACAAATTATTTATCATGTCCTAATTTTTCAGAATTTTCGGAGATACATAAGTACAACTTTTATATAGATTGCTATAGACTGTTATGTTTGGACAAATTGTTGTCATAGTTTTGTTATCTACTTATCCTAGAGTTTTCATAGCTTATATTGGTAGATATAAATTATGGAAATTATATTATACGGTATCTAATGTCTGAAAATTATTATGAAACTTGTATTTTCAATAAATAAAGAGTTGATTTATACTTATGTGCACTAACCTATATCACGAGTTATTTTCAAGTATTGTGTGGATGAAGTTTTTGAGACTTAGGTGAAACCGGGATATGTGAGGATTGAACGAGATATAAAATCTCATGCTTGGGTATGCCGAAGGCAACCCAAGTAAATATTTCAAGAAGTCTCAAGCATCTAAGCTTGGGGATGCTACGCATCCCACCTCTCTTCGTCAAATAAATATCGGTTAGGCTATGTTGAGACTAAATTTTTATTTGTCCAGAGGATATGTGCTATTCTTGGAGTGTATTGTGTTTTATTTGCTGTTTGAAATCAAATATTAGATCTGAAAATATTTATTGAGAGAGAGTTCACACATAGCTACTTAATTGTTTGGCTACTCATTGATCTTCACTTATATCTTTTGAGAGTAGTTTGATTGAATTGCTCTAGTACTTCACTTATATCCTTTTGAGCATGGTGCTGCTGTTATTTTGAAGAAATATGATCTCATGCTTTGCTTATATTATTTTGGGATTTAGTATAAACTTTGTAGAAATCCTATCTTGCTTCACTTATATTATTTTGAGAGTTGGAAATTTTAAAGAAACATGTACTCTCGTTCTTCACTTATATTTGTTTGAGAGTTTGTTATTAGCAATGGAAATTTGATATAAATGAAATTGGTCCCAAAGTGATAGATATCTAGGGGAGATATAATTAAAAAATCACGAAGATCATTGGAGGTTAAACTTGATTCTTTGCAATAGTTTTGCGATATGGAGATAATAATATATGAGTCATGTTGGTGAGTAATTCTGCTTTAGTAAGAATATTGGTGTTAAGGTTTGTGATTCCCTATGCATGCACATGAAGGCCCTGTTTGGAACCATAATAGATTATGATAATCTGGATTATGAACATAGATTATATAATCTGGTTTATAAAAATAATCCAGAGGGGCATGTTTGGAGGCCAGATTATATAAAGTATAAACCAGCTTTTAAATTGTACAATGACATGTTTGCCCTCTGTTTACAAGGAAAAATAGGAAAGTGGCGGTGGCACTACGTAATTCTCTTGAAGTTTACGAGGGTAACACGTCATTTGTAATCCATAATATCATTTTAGCTGGGGTAGAGCAGATTATAATCTGGTCATCTAGTTTATAAAATCTACAATATAAACTGTCCTGTTTGGAAATACAATAGATTATAAAAACCAGATTATATAATCTCGGTGGTTCCAAACAGGGCCAAAGTCAACAATTATGCTATGAAGTTACATCCTACTTGTGTTGAATTATTCGGTGTTAGTTATGTTTAATGTTCGCTTATGTTGGTTTTCGTTCCTTGGTTGGGCGCTTCTCAATCTATTTGCTAGCCTTCACTTGTACTAAGCGGGAATGCTACTTGTGCATCCAAATTCTAAACCCAAAGTTGTGCCAAATGAGTCCATCATACCTACCTATATGCGGTATTTCAGTGCCATTCTAAGTAAATTTGTATGTGCCAACTCTAATGTTCAAAATAAACTTCAGTTTTGTGTGCACATACCGCTCACGAAGCGGCGAGGGGTGGCCGGTATCTTCGATGTTAAATATGTTATTCCCAAGACGAGTGTTTATTCACTTGTCATTGCACGAGAGTGTGACGGTAATCAGGATGGCGAGTCCCGAAATGCAAAGAAATTTATTTTACGTTGACAATTAATAAATTCCTTGGAAAGTATTGGTATGGACGGTACCCCTGGATGCGGCTAGCGATGGAGTGTGAAAGAATGATGGAAAAAGGAATAAACTTTATTTTCAGTTCGGAAACCGCCTATGATTTGTTTAGCATGGAAGATATTGGGAACTCTTAGTCGTTTTCGTTGACAGGAAAAGCATGCCATCCAAAATATTACATCTCTCAATTTTTTCGCTTTGATCTCTCGCAACGCTACAAATCTCCGCTTCCCTCTGCGAACGGCCTATCTATTTAATTTATGCAATTTTTATTTTTATTTGAGTCTCCATCTTCTCTTATAAAGCACCAACTACAGAACACTCTTATCATACTTGAGCATTGGATGTAGCTAATATTTGGCTGTGTTGCATGAATGGACAAATGATAGAGCATGATGGGCTAGGAATAACGTTCTTTAGAACTGATATTTTGAAAGACTTTGTTGATTGTTGATATGCTTGAGTATTAAAGTTTCCATGTCAAATTATAGATTATTGCTTTGAATCATTCAATTTAAGATGTCCATGCTCCAAAAGAAAAGAGTATGTGATGAATATGATAGGTAGCATTCTATCTTCAATTGTTACTTTATCATGATGCTAGGAAAAGTGATTGAAATTACCATTGATCAAACTTATGCACCATGCTAGCATCCACACTTCATAAATTATTTCTTTTATCATTTACCTACTCGAGGACGAGTAGGAATTAAGCTTGGGGATGTTGATATGTCTCGAACATATCGATAATTTATGAAGTATTCATGCCATGTTTGCCTATGTTTATAATACTTTTATATGGTTTTGATGCACTTTATATGATTTATTTAGAACTAACCTAGGGTTTTGATGCACTTTATATGATTTATTTAGAACTAACCGGACTGACATTGTTTTTAGCAGATCTATCGTGGTGTTGTTTTTTTGTGCAGAAATGAAGGTTCTCCAAATGCAACAAAACTTTTTGATGATTTTTTTGGAACGAAAGAGGCACTAGAAGCTTCATGGGAGGACCAAAAGGTGATGGAGGTAGCCACTACCCACGAGGGCGCGCTAGAGGCCTTGCTTGTGGGCTGGTGTGTAATGGGCACCTCATGGCCCATCTTGACGAGAGTCCGACGCCAAAAAACCAAATAAATACAGGAAACCCCCAGAAATAACCTAGATCAGAAGTTCTGCCACCACAAGCCTCTCTAGCCACGAAAAACCAATCGGGGGCCCGTTTCGGCACCCTGCCGGAGGGGGGGTATCATCACCGGAGGCCATCTTCAACACCCCTATGGCCACCATGATGAGGAGGGAGTAGTCCATCCTCGGGGCTGGGGGTTTGTACCAGCAATAGCTATGTGTTTAGTCTCTCTCTCTCGTATTCTTGTGATGGCATGATCTTGATGTGCCGAGGGCTTTGTTAATACAGTTGGATCATATGGTGTTTCTCCCTCTCTATCTTGTCGTGATGACTTGAGTTTTCCCTTTGAGATTTTGTTTTATCGGATTGATTACTTTTATGGATTTGAGAGCACTTGATTTATGTCTTGCTATGAATAACGGTGGTGACAATGGGGCATCATATTGATTCACTTGATATATGTTTTGGCACTCAACTCACGGATTCCCAAGGTGACATTGGGGTAATCTATGCATCGGGGTTGATGCACGTTCTCGTCTTTGTTTCTCTGGTAGAAATCTTGGGGCACTCTTTGAGGTTCTTTGTGTTGGATTGAGTATTATCAACCTGAATTTGTTATGGTGTTATTTTAGTATGAACTCTTGGATAGATCGATCGAAAATGATAACTTGTTATTTTAGTATGAACTTTTGGAAAGATTGATCAGAAAGAATAACTTTGAGGTGGCTACAAACAATTTCTTCTTATGTTATCCGCTAGATAGGAACTTTGGATTGATTCTTTATCGCGCGTTGAGGGATTGTTATGTGATCCAATTATATTACCATTGTTGAGAGATTGCACTAGCGAAAGTACGGACCCTAGGCCTCATTTTCAAGCATTGCAACTTTGTTTGTGCACTTTCGTTACTTGCTACCTTGTTTTTATATTTATTCAGATTACAAAAATCAATATCTACTATCATTACTACACTTGTATCACCATCTCTTCGCCGAACTAGTGCACCTACACAATTTAGCATTGTATTTAGTGTGTTGGGGACACAATAGACTTTTTATTATTTGGTTGCATGGTTGTTTGAGAGAGAGAATCTTCATCCTACGCCTCCCACGGATTGATAAACTCAGGTCATCCACTTGAGGGAAAATAGCTACTGTCGTACAAAACTTTGTGCTTGGAGGCCCAACACGAGACTACAAGAATAAAATTGCGTAGTACACATCACATGCCTACCATAACAACCCCTCCCCTCCCCCCCCCAATCAGACCGTACAACTTTGATTTTTTACATTCAGTTGATTTTCAACTTCAGCTTTATAAACTTTGAATTTCTCCAAAGGGGGAGATTGAAAGTGCATGTTATGCCCCTAATCGACTTTCGGTGTTAATGGCAACACATACATAGGAAACTAATCCTATTTGTTGAGTGTATCTCACGATGGCAAGTACTTTAGTAGATTGAGAATTATGTGCCAAGGTGGTCTAAGAAGATCGGGATTTATATGTCAAGAAGGCTCGGGATTGAGAAAAGATGATGTAGACTATCCTTTTAAGTTTACTATTCTTGAGTATAGGGATCCCGCACTATTAAGAGGGGATCACAGGTTTTGCGATGAATTTGCTCATACTACATATCTACTTTTCTGCTCAATACCACATCTTCACTACCTGCTCTTATCTCAAAACAGGACTAATGCCTCGGACATCCGGCCTCCTCCGGACGTCCGAGGGTCGGACGACCGACCAGCTTGGGAAATCCGGAGCTCTGCACCAGAAGAACTTGAGCCATATAACTCGAACTTCCGGCTCCCTCCGGACGTCCGAGGGCCGGTCGACCGACGAGCTTCGGAAATCCGGAGCCCTCCACCAGAAGAACTTGAGCTATATAACTCGGACTTCTGACTCCCTCCGGACGTCCGATGCCTTCTCCGGACGTCCGGTCCCTGTTCAACTCACAGTGATTCCAGACATATCTACAGCCCTCGGACGACCGACCGCTGTCGGACGTCCGACCCCTTGTGGATGCCCGGACATCCGTGAACTGCCGGATGTCCGAACCTTGTGTGACTTAAAGTGTCCCCAACGGCTGTTTTACACTCCCCACTATATATACCCCCTCCCACTTCGTGAGGGGGTGTCCAACACAGCTAGAACACATACAAGAACACCTTTTGTGAATGTTTGGAAGCCACCTCAAGGCTTACCACTAGTGGTTGAGAAACGCCTTCGTGGAGTTATCTCAAAGGGAGAATAGGGTGAGCCTTCGTGGCATTGGTGTGCCTTCGTGGTAACATCCGCCCCTCTAACGGTGACGTAGCTTCCCTCCAAGGAAGTGAACATCAGGATACATCCTCGTCTCTCTTGGAGTTTCGGTTATTCCTAACCCTAACTCTCTACTTGTGTTAATCCTTATTACGTACTTGTATTTGATTATTGTTTACCGGTTGCCTTACTTCACTCTAAATAGCTTACTCTTTGTCATAGCAATTATTAGGTCTACGCTCATATTCCGCACCTTTGCCTAAAATTGCTAAGTAATTATTAAAATTTGGAACTGTACCTATTCACCCCCCCCCCTCTAGGTCCATCTCGATCCTTTTCACATGTAACATTAGTAGTTGGTGCTACATGTTTTTCTTCCCTCAAGGCAAAATCAAGTTCATTACAACCCAAACATAATTCGAGTTGGGACTTCCAATGTGGGAAGTTACTCCCCGTAAGTGGTTCAATGTGTTCTACCGGAATGGAGAGGAAGCTGAAATTATCATAAAAATCATAAATAAACTTCCATGATTATAAATTTATGTTGGTAAATAAACAAACATGCCCAAGATTTATTTTCAATTCCATGTCAAATCACCGTTTGGCAGAAAAAACATGGAATTAAAATGTCATAAGGGATGACTCATAATAATAAAACAACGTTGGTCTCAATTAATATTAGAGTCATTTAGTTTTGAATTTAAACATCAACGTTAAAAATTGCATCATTATTTTTTATCTTTAAAACATATTCATCATGCAAAAATACACATTATAAATTCAAAATAAAAAAATCTCGTTGGTTCAATTTTATCCAAAATAATAACATGTACATTGTGCTTCAGGGAGGGAGGAGGGAAGCCAGCCACCGCGACATGAGGAGCTACGACGACTCGCGCGGCGTCGACCGTCCTTTCAAGCGGCGACGATAGCGTAGAAACATTTCGCGCCTCGCTCTGGTGGGATTCGATAGCGTTGCGGCATCCTCGCCCTCCCCCAGCGGTGGGTGCTACGCGGGGCCCAAGGGGAAAAGGCGGCGACACAACACATGAGGTGAGGATCCTTTCCTCAATCTCCCCAAATAGTGTTCATAAGTGCTTGATTTGGGGGAAAATCTAACCTAATTTCAGAATTAGGGTTCTTACAAATTAGGTATTTTTCTAGGATTTGAAAAAACATGATGATTTATACTGATTTTGGATGAAGTATCCCTCTGCCTTCTAATTTGCTAAGCATAAAATGGGATAGATCTTAAACATGATTGATTTCTAATAAATCGAGACATAAATGTGAGCATAAAACTTTAACTTGGGTTAATTAAAAATTCATGAACATGGGTAGCGGTATTGATCCATAGAGATCATAGCAAAATTAAAATACAAACATCGTTAACAGTGGGCAATTGACTCAACAACAAAAAAATAGCAGCATCAAACTTGATCTACTGATTCTATAAGCATGAAATTGATGTGCTGATCATGATGTAGGGATCTATTGCAATTATAACCCGGCTCTGATACCATTGTTGAAATAATTGCATCACCAAGATGCCATTAACATGAAACAAATTGCATCTGGACCACTAAAACATGAATAGAGATGAGTTTATAGATGATTACAACCCACTGATGTTGACATGATCGTCTACTCGTTGCACGCAATGTGGCAGGATGAAGTGTTCGAAGACGACAGCCTCCTTGAGATCTTGATTCCTTCATGGCGGCACCGACACTGTCCACGGACGGCGGCGGCGACATGGCCATGTCTTTCCGTCGTGCAACGCTTTCCTTGATCGAATAGGGTCGATGGAATATTGGGGAGTTAAGAGTTGGGCGTGAACTGGTCGATCGCCCAAGGCCGAAACTCCCCTTTCTTTATATGTAGCGCTCGCGAGAGGGGACCCAAATGTGAGTTGGTTTTGGATGCCCCCGGTAAGAGCCCATTAGTTAGATCGAGGCTAACACACGTTGTTCTGTGGGCCTCTTAACTTAACGTTATGCTTGTATCTTTCTTTTTTCTTTTGTTAATATTGTTAGATCCGATAGGCATGTTAATCCTTTTAGATCAAATCAACAACGAGAATTCCACGTCACCATCGAAGAGATCCAAGAGGTAATTAACACAGTTTTTTTTTTCTGTAGGGGACCCTGAACAGGCAACGGGGACAGGCAAGCTTCACGTGACAACCATAAATTACCAAACAAAAAGATGAAACGAAAGCAATGCGCAACCAAATCGCAGGAACAGGGGACTGATGGTGCATGGTAAGATTTGTCAATGAATCGAACAAACAAAGGCAGAGGAGGTGAGGTGAGGTGAGGTGAGGTGGGAGAGAACCAAATTCGCGTGACAGTGCTCCAATCCAACCCCACCACCCCCCATGCATGCATGCATGCATGCGGCGTGTATTTATTTCCCCGTGCTTTAAGGAAAGAAGAGACCAAAGAGATCTGAACAAAGTGGGGGAGCAGCCTCGGCATAGAGTAGAGGAGAGGGAGGTGCGATGCGATGCGATGCCAATCAAGAGACGGTGCAACCACACCTAAATTATATGCCCCCCTCCTTGCTTGCTTCAGATTGGCAGGCTGGTACCAAAGGGCCTCCCTCCAGTCCGTGCCTGCAGCAGCGTCACGCACGCAGTGCTGCTGCTTTCAGAGATCACTCCGCTCCACCCAACCAACCAAACAAGCAGTCAGGCAGGCATTATTGCTGAGAATTTTACAAGAATGGGGAATCCACGGCCGAGCACGCTACTGCTAACAGGGAGCCTAATAACAAACAATAACGAGGGGGACTGCACAAGAAATGTATCGAGAAAAATATACTTCAACCACTGCCCAGCCCATGGTGCGCAAGTGCCCATGATGCATCTGCCTGAACTGCACGCTGCTTTGACAGTGCACCAGCTTTTAATTGCAACGAGAGAAGAGATTCCAAGCCACGATTTGATTAGGCGGGCGGGCCGGGGCAGGCAAAGTGCGCAAACAAGCTCCGTTTCTTGCAGCAGACTAATGCGCTTTCCTTTGGCAACTTCTCAGGAATCATGGCCATCACCACGGCTGTCTTTCTTTCCATCTACTTAATGTGGTGCTCAAACCGAAGCATATGGGCCTTGTCAGAGCCTTTCCTTTGGCCCCAAGCTCACACTTCTCCATGCCATATGGCCACCCACTCCCCTCCCCTCCCCTCCCCTGTTGCTCCCATTTAGCATCCTTGTCTCCGTCCTTTTCCTTGCCTTCCAACCATTCTTTCGTTTCGTTTCGTTTCGTTTCGTATCCTGCTCTGCTCTGCTCTTCTTGGTTGGATAACCAACCATCTCAGAGGAGTACGGACAGCTAGGTGCTTGGACTTTTAATTATAGTAGTGGTAAGTGATGTTACGGGAGGCTGGCTAGACTGATGAGTGTTTTCAGGAGGAGCACCAGACGCACGTCCCCAATCGCCCTCACATGCCCTGCTGCCTTTATATTATCGCACTCCTCTCAAGTCTGAACCCACCTCTGATCCTTGTCATGTGAGCGAGCGAGCGAGCGAACCCAAGGCCACCACCCGTCTTCTCTGGCCTCAACAGCTCCCACTGTCCCGCCAATCTTGCTCCCCGCCCGGCCCGTTTCCCTCCCTCTCCTTCCCACTACACGCCACGGTGCCTCTGTCCTCTTGTACGCCTGCAGTTTTTAAGAAACCTGAACTGTCAAACGGTTCTCCTATAAGCGAGCGAGTGGCCTCTGGCCTGCCTGCATTGCTTGCTGTTGCTGTCTAGTGGAGGCCTGAGAGAGAGAGAGAGAGAGAGCCTTTGCGTGACCCAAGATCATGCAAGTAGTTAAGCGGGCACCAAGTCTAGATCGATCGCCTTTAGCTATTAGCTACTAGTGTATTAATCAAAGCGAGCAGCTGCAGGCAGGCTAGCTAGGCGCGAGCAAAAGCGGCAAGCAAGGAGTGGACGGGTGGGTACCTGGCCGATTGACAGCGCGCATCGGCATGTGCATCGTCGGCCGGCCCTTTGCCTACGCCGGCCATGTCACTACTAGCATATGCATGCATGGGGGGCTCTGACCCTCAGATTTGTTTGCAGTACTGCTGTTGCTGCTGCTGCTGCTATGACTACTACTACCGTCCGGTAGTACGTGACACCACCAGCAGGCAGCAGGCAGCAGGCAGCAGCGGCCACCATTACTCACTCGCTGGCTCACTCCTACCTCCCAACCGGTGAGGCCGCCCGTCGATGGATGGATGGATCCAGCGGCGAGTCAGACACCTAAAACTGTGATGGACCGATATTATTGTCAACTAACGTGTGCCCCCTGGCATGCATGCCCTTCCAAACGAAAAAGAGGACGGGGGTCGGCCCGGCGCTGTGCACTGCACTGCACTGCTTGCTTGCCCATCTAGTCCACACCAGCGCTGCACTGTCTCTTTTGCTGCCATGCCATGCCATGCCGTGCGCTCTCATCTCATGGGAGCCAAGATCGAGGCGAGGCCAGCCCGGCATCACACCCACTGACGCGGGAAAATGCATGGGACAAGGACGCTAGCTGGGCTATGGTCTCTCTCTCTCTCTCTCTCTCTCCGGGGAGGGAGGGAGGAGGAGAAAGGAAAAGATTGAAAGGGGTCGCCGGTGTAGACGGGAATTGATTGGTTTGCACTTTGCCAAGCACGCACAGAGGCAGGCACGCAGGCCAGCCCCTCCTCTCTAGTGTAGTCCTGACTCCTCGCCAACCCACTTGATGGCGATCACAGCTTCACAAGAAGCGACGCTGTTTATCCACCGGGTCTTCACTTCTGTTTCCCACCGGGCGTATGACGAATACATGTTGTTTCTCTTCTCATAGCAGTGGCATCCAATAATTCGCTTAAGCCAGGGCGCCACAGAAACTGTGCTTGGAATCATACTAGGGCTAGTATCCAAATAGGGGGGGGCAATTAGTCGATCGCCATCTACGCTGTCATGCATCCTCACTGTGCAAATATGCTGTGCGGACCATGATGCTAATTTTTCTACAAACCAGGAGAAGGAGAAAGATGGCGCTTAGTTGGTCAAATGTTGGCATCCTAATCATGTTTCCCCCCACATGCAAAGAAAAACAAAAAGAAACAAGTAATTGCTGTGTTCTCCGCGTACTTATAAGAAAGCTTCACAAGATGCCAGCTACTCTGGAAAATTGTTTTGAATGGAACCTACTATCATGCTATTTGTTTTGAATATAACTCGTCTAAACAAGCATCATTGTCATTTCTTCTATACAAATGAAAGCCAAGAGAAACATCAGGCTTAGTTGTTCAAATGATGGCATCCTAATCAGGTTCCCCCCCACATTAAAAAACCCGCAAGATCAATCCATCAATTTTGTGTTGTCCACCTATTAAAGAAGCTTCACAAGATGCCAGCCAGAAAATCATCTTGCCACTGTCATGCTGATTATGGTTCATATGCACTACCTCCTTCGGCAGACAATACATCCTAATCCCACCGTCATTTGCGTCGAGGAAAGTAGAACCCTATTGCCCGCCTCTTGTCTAGTTTAGATGCCAAGAAGTAGAACCTAACACATTTGATGGCTATTAGACTGTTAGTTGCACACACACGCACATGGCTGCACAGGATACTAAAAATAATCATGCCTCATGCGTGCATGCCAATTATATGGAGCACAAAGCTAGAAATGTTACGTCAAAGACTCAGGGCACCTTATGTGAGTTTGCAATGCCGAAAGGAAACTTTGCATGTTGCCAACAAATTAGATGTTCTGTTGTAATAAAACATTGAAGTTGAATTGATCAAATATTACCCCACAAGTATATAATGTACTCATAGGGTTATCACGACATGTAATACCAAATCTATATGGACCGATCAATGAATTATGCCACGGCAGACACGGTCTTTGCAGCAAAAAAGAAAAGTTATCACGAGGTCTACCAATATCTACTTTAGCTTGGAGATCAATTTGGTAATCTGTGACAACATTATCAATTGTGAACCTTGTTCATAATCATTTAAGTATCATTTTGTTGTTATGAATTTGCCCTATTGTACCTTTTTTCTCTCCATTTCTATACTTGTACGTCAACATAACTCAATGAAGTATATCTTGGAAAATCCGGATATTTCAATATTAGTGCATCCATCACTTGAAAAATCTTCATGTTAATTAGTTTAGTAAGGTAAGATGCATCATTGCCCTGTTTATCTTAAAGCAGAAGCATGGGCTGCATCAGGAATTCAGGATTCCCTCCCTCAGATCTCTATCACCCGTGCTAGATGCCAACCAAGAAACATAAAGAGAGGAAGAGTTGCAAGATAAGAGAAGGCGGGAATAAAGATGGGAGTACTGATGAGGAAAGCCACAAGCAATGGTTTCAGAGGTTGCACACAGCCAGTGCGAAAGTGGGAACGGTATCTTCTCCATTATAGTTAGGTCCCTATAAACACTATCTAGGATCATTATAGTACTAGTGAAAAACAGCGAGCTACACCTAATGGATGCTTAGGTTCGTTCCTTTGATGAGCATGACTCCACCAAGAGAAGCTAAATGGAAGGAAAAAAGAGGGGGGGAAAGTAAGAAAGGAGCCATCCAACATCGATGGCAAGGAAACTTTGGCAGGTACTAGAAAGAAGGGATAGAATTGTACCGTAGGAAGCCGTGGTGGGTTTGTTACATGCTTGAGTTGGGTGAGCAAGAAGATGCTAAACGGAAAGTGGATAGACAGGTATGGATTGTGGTCAGTAACCGACTGTCATAGCAACTGAGGCTGCTCTTCTGTAAAGAACTAAAGATGTCAAGTTTAGCTGTGACCATTTTCTGGACCAGCTTGTGTTGCCTCCATTATAATTTGGAAGGTGGATCTTCCAAGGGCAATTTCTTTTAATTATTCGCTAACATACGAGAAGTGGAGATGGAGATGCGCACGACGAGTCATCCTTGATCCCCACCTGCCAATTAACAGGTAATGGAATTCCGACAAATTTTCTACGGAGACAACACGGCAAATATGACTTTTCATGGTCATCTACTTTCTCATGTATACCAAAGTTTCGAATTATATTAGCATATCCAAAGTTAATGCGTGTTCCTGGATTTGACATTTGTTGCTACCCATGTCCACACTACATATGCAATGTAGCTTACTTTGGACAGCACTGCAGACAACAATGAAAGCAATTGCATACATAGTGTTTTGTCAGATAGCTTAAGTTGATGTTACAACGTTTACTCGGTCCAAGATCTTAAGTTGTTTGAGGATTAACTACTGAACTTCTACTCATTCTTGCACGTGTTTATCTATATCAGAGATTAAAAAGTAAATCGTCCCGTCTAACAACCTAGTTAAACTACTACTCCCTTCGTTTCTAAATATAAGACCTTTTGAAGATTTCACTATGAACTACATACGTGAAATATCTAAAAGGTCTTATATTTAAAAACGGAGGGAGTAGTTGCCTCCACTAAACCGTGTGACAATTAGGAAAAAGGAAAACTATTCACAGCACTACCGTTGTTGTAGATATGATGCCCAGAAAAAGAAAATCATATTCCCATCACCACTTGGCACTTAGTCCAACATGTCAATTTGCCGTCGCGTAATTTGGTACCACCCATCAATCTTTCTCAATCTAAAAGGTTGGCAAACGAGAGAGATGGCCCAGCGGAGGAGGACCGTGGGCAACCGAATCCAAACAAATATTCAGATGGAATACTTACATGATAGACTGGCGAAAAACAATCGGAAGTGGGTCAGTGGGTGAAAGATTGCAATGCATAAAGCATGCACATTCGCAAAGGCTCCCAAGATTAGAACACCGTGGTGCGCAGAGAAGAACTGGCTAGCAGAAATACAACAAAATCGAGAACATGGAAGGTTACACAGTATCATATATGACCTTTCTGTGTGCCAGTGTTACCATCATAGCTCAAAGTTTACCGAAAAAGGATCCCCTGCTTTGTATACAAAGCAACCAACACCGTACACATATCATTGCTGAGGCGAACATCATATTAAGGCTCAAAAAAAACGAAAAAGAAACAAATGCGAACAGCGTTAGCTCGATAAAGAGCGGATGATCCGCCACCGCTCCGCCTTCCGGAGACAAACCCCCACAGCACGAGGCTCCGATCCGCCGCGTGCCAAGCAGCACCTTCAAGAAGGGATGCGACGTCGACGACGCTACTGTCCGGACGAGTCCTAGGGTTTTCCCCGACACGTGGAAGGAGGTAGGGGATGGCTACCACCGACACCCTTCAGGAAGGAATGGTGGCACCCGCCGGTGTCACCGCATTGGAGCCGGAAGAACCGCTAAGGATCTCTCCCGCACTCCACACCCCACAGTCCAACCGGAGCCGGCCAGCCAAACCACCGCCACACCCCACGCGCCAGCACGGTTGCGCCACCATCCACGCAGTCTCACTGCGAATACCAACACAAGGCCAAAGAGATCGAAGAGCTGCGTCAAACGATGAAGCAGCAGCACCGAAAACCGAGCAGGAGGAGATCCACCTCCACCGCCGACGTGCGGGAGGCCCGCACCTCCGGCACCGCCGTGGTCACCGACCGGACACGACAACAGGGCATACCAGGCCACCCCTGACCCAGACGGGCCCGCTAAACCCTGTTGGCCATGCTGCAGCGGGCTGGGAACGGTGCCGCCAGCACCCAACCGCTCGTCGCTGCTCCCCCGTCTCCCGGAAGCTCCGTCGTTGGCCCGCCCAGGCCCAGATCTGGGCAGAGAGGCCGACGCAGATCTCGCCGTAGCGTCACCCCGCCGCCAACGACGCCGCCGCTGCCCAGCCGTCCGCCCACGCCGCGCCGGGGAGCCCCGCCATCACCTGGAACGCCGCCGCCTAGGAGCACCCCTTGGTGCAGCTCCGCCCCGTGTTGGAGAGCCACCGGGAGGGGAAGGGCCGGGGGTCACCGCCACCAGCGAACCCGGGGCCAGGTCGGCCGCGGGTGCTAGCAACGGCGACAGAGAGGGGAGGGAGAGAGCGGGGCTGGAGAAAGGGGGAGGTTGGCCGCAGCGGGCGACGTGGTCGCGGGAGCGGAGAGAGGAGCTCAGATTTTACTATTTTTGTTAAGAATCATCCGCTTAGGTTAGCTCAAAGTTTCAAAAGATGACATTATGTGGAGTGGATTGACAAAACTATACTGCGAGTTAAAATGATGGTTCCAAATTCTAACAGAAATTTAGGATAGATTTCAGCTTTGGGACCGACTCAGTTATCTTTGCGAACGGCATAAATCCCAAAATTTACAAAACTGCATATCTCTATATAAACTAGATCTGAGATTCCCAGATTGCTGAATTTGACGAACGGAGTGCCCATGTTACGGGCCTGATAAAATTGTGCTCCCTCCATTTTAAAATAAGTGTTTCAAGCTTAGTATAACTTTGTATAGTATAAAGTTAAGACATTTATTTTGAGACGAAGGGAATAGCATTCAAACAGCAAAGAGTAAATGATTTTCCTTACAAAGCTAGTACGCACCGGGGATTAGGGCAGGGCAGAGACGGCACGGCGGGACCAGAAATTCGCAGGAGACACGAAACTGACACGCTGAGACGGGAAAATATTGCGCGCCGATGAAAACCGCCAAGAACCGCGATCGTCTACCGGCAGCCGTGCTCCGGACGGCGGCGCCGACGCGTGACAGCGGAGGTGAAGTCTCCTTTTTTTAAGAGAAAGAGAAGAGATCTGTGCGTGTAGTTGTCCCGTGACAAACCAGCGAGCGGCATGGTGGAATGGGGGGAATGAGGCAGATTGTCGTCGCTTTCGCACAGGCAACCAGCGAGCGACATGGACTAGCCAAATTATCAGTAAAGAACGCGGCCGGTTATGGGAACGTACCAGGTGTTTTTTTTCCTCGTTTTATGTCCTTTTCTGTTTCTTTATATCTTTTCTCCTTTTTTTATTTTCTATTTTTTATTTCTTTTCAGTTTTTATTTCCTTAGTTCCTTTTTATCTTTTATTTATTTTTAAATAACCTACAAAACAAAAAAATGTTTGCATTTTTTAAGTTATTCTTTTTTTTAATGTTCCTGATTTAAATTTTATTAACAAATTCCAAAAACATTTCGAATTTAAAATTGCTTCACTAATTTTAAAAAATGAATTTCAACTAAAAAATGTTTGCATTTAATTTTTGTTTACAAATACATAAAATATTTGGAAAATTCAAAATTAATTTCCACTTTCAAAATTTGTTTGCAAATTTAGAAAATATTCATGTTTTCAAAATTTGTTCGCAAAATCAAAAGGTGTTCCGGGAACCGCAAAACATGTTCTCCTTTTGTTCACAAATCACAAAAATATTCGGGAGTTTCACTTCATAAAAGTTTGCATTATTAATTTTTGTTCTTGTTTGTGAAAAAATGTTTGCATTTAAAAAAACTTAATTTTAAAAAATATTTTCCCTTTTAAATTTGTTATTTCTCTCACAAAATGTTTGAATTTTTATAAATTTGTCAAAAATTAGGAAATGTTCGTGTTTCCATAAATATTTACTTTTCTCGAGAATATTTTACGTTTCAAATTCCAAACTAAGTTTAATATGTTTGTGTCTTATAGTTCATACACACTCGGCTGCCATTTTAGACACCTAATCTGAGTAATAATGTTGGCTAGCGACGTTGTGCGCTAGCAAGAAGACCTTTATTCAATCCCTCACCAAGACTTGTGTTTATGGAATTTGTGCTTTGAGATGTTTATGTTTTTATCGTTGTTACTTCCTTAAGCTTCGTGCTGCCAATATGATACGACATCTTGATTGTCACAGTGGCTAGTAGGGTGCGCAACCCACTTCAAGGTCGCATGTTTGAGTCCCAGTGCCCACAGACTCTTTCCTGTTTGTTTTATCACGTCGCCAACGCGGCGTGTCACTGCAAATGGGCCTACCTAAGTGAGCCGCCCCTATGTGAAACACCAACTCTTTACCGCGATGAGTGACATATAGAAGGTCCCGTGGACAGGAGCTCCTATTCATCGATGTAGCGCCGATGAACCCAACAAACACTAACTGGAGTGCCTAATGGTTGAGGAAATCCGGAACTAAGGGGTCCACGTATGGTCGGTCCATCTCATATAGGCCGACCTAGTGGGTCGTATTATTGAAGACTGGACTGCGTGATGACCTCGTGTTCAAGAAGAAAAGCTCCGGAGACTACTGTGTCGTCCAAGTTAAGTAGTCTAGACCAACGCATCTGTCACTAGGTGAAGGTCGGTGGTATGTGACCCTAGAAATCCCTGGTGTCTATAAAAACCAAAGGGTATCATCCCCACAGGCAGGTTAACTCATATAGGGTTTTAGCTCATACGATCTTGAGGTAGACCAACTCTGTAATCCTCATACACATCAATATAATCAAGCGGGGCGTTGGGTTTTACTTCCTGGGGGAGGGGCGAACCTGGGTAAACACCGTCTCCTTCGTCCCGTGCAACCATCAATTCAAGGTCCACAACTCGGGACCCCTACCCGAGATTCGCTGGTTTTGACACCGATAATGGGCTGGCCCACAATGGCACAACAAACAAATGGTATTATAGCGGGAACATCAAGTGATTTCCGTGGTTACTATTCATCGCATTAAGCGAGTCAAGTAGTAGCTCTCGTTGAAGCTTCCCCTCCCCCTCCCATCGTATCGAGCCTTCCCTCTCACGCGTGCATAGTTCTAAAAAGAGCAGAGGAAATACGATTTGGAGGGATCGGCCCCTATTCTCTAGGGAGATCCTGCGCTGCACTAGCCACTCTGCCCATGTTCCGTTGAGGGTTAGTACTAGGGCGCGTCCTACTTGAGGATACACGAACCATTTTCTTTAGGATTCCCCTTTTTTTTGTCTTCTCCATTTTTCTTTCATTCATTTATGCATTTTGATACTTTATTTTTTATTTTGTTTTTATTATCAGGTTTCTTTGTTCTATTGGTTATTATTCTACATTTGTTATATACGTCAAACACATTATTCTAACGCACATCTAAGATTTGTGCAATACAAATCATACATTTTTTTCAATACATGGTCAACATTTTTCATACACAATTTTTACAATTTTCAAATATAAGATTAAATTTTTCTGAATACACGGTCCACATTATCTCCATATATTTTAAACATTTTTTAATACATGGTTAACATTTTTTATCCAGTTTAAACATTTTTTAAATGCTTGATTAATAGTTTTCACATAGAAATATGAAATGTTTTGAATACATGGTTAAAAAAATTTCTATACACATTTAACATTTCCAAATGCTTGATTAATATTTTTCAAACACTTCTTAAACATTTTTTAAGATGCTTGACTAACATTTTTATATACATGATCAGTTTTTCTCATTATTTATTTAATAGACCGTCAACATATTTTCTATACACATTTAACATTTCCCAAATGCTAGTTCTACATTTTTTCCAAATGCTTGATTAAGATATTTATACAGATGATAAAAAAGTATTACCATTTTGTGAAAAAAGCGATCAATTTTTTTATACACATTCTACATTGTATGTATGCTTATTCAACATCTTTTGAATACTTAATAAACATTTTCAAATACCTGTTCTACATTTTTCAAATACTCGTTCAACATATTCAAATATTTACTGTTGAGTGTTTTTTTAATATATATATTTAGATTTTTTTCAAGTATAAAAAAGTGTATAAAAATAAAGCAAAAAAACTAAACATCAAACGGTAAAACCCCAGAATATGAGCTTGTGGACTGCCGCGCTCTTGGGCCGGTCTATCTCGGGTCGCCCCTTCAGCGAATCCGAAGGTGAGCTTACTAAAGGCGAGACATAGGGTTGCCCAATGATTTTGCCCTTCGGGAGCCTCCCCATGGTTCACTTGGGAAGGGCTAAGAGCGTGTCACCTTGCGTGCTCTCAGACGCCATCACGTGTCATGCTTTGAACTTTTTTTGGAAAACAATTAACGCGTTTTTGGTTTTTAGATGATTTTCCCCCTGACTTTTCTAAGGTTTTGGTCCCAACAATGGAAAAAAAGACGTGGAAAAATACATTTTTCTTTCTTTCGTGAGAGGCACGGATTTACTTTCCGTGGAGGCACAAATTTGTTTCCGCGAGAGGTAGGACCATGTGTCTCGTAAAAGGAAAAAACTACATTTTTTTCCTACTACGAGAGACGCGGATTACTTCTCGTAGAGACACAGATTTGCTTTCGTGTGAGACACGGTCGTGCCTCTCACAAAAGGGAAATATACATTTTGTTCTTTCCTGCCCCAAGAGGCATATATTTACTTCTCATGGAAGCATGGATTTGCATTTGCGGAGTACAAGACCGTACCTCTCAAAAAGGAAAAAAGGTGCTTCAGGTTTGTTTTTTTCTTGAAAAAAAATCATCAAACTTATCAATGTGGGATTTCTTTTTGAAGGCCTCAACACGAGGAATCCAACAATGACAACGACTCAAGATTTGAGCGCATGGTTTGAGAGACAAAATATTTTAAATAAACGAATCTATGAAAAAGTAAAACTCATAGGTTGCGAAAAGTGACGTACATGCAATGCGACACTTGTCACAACCCGATGAGGTGGGGGTGACCTTTGCAAAGAGTGCTGCTTAACTAATGGTTCTGCCCTCTTATTAGGCACTTCAAGTGCCACGGAAGCTCCGCCACGCGCCAACCCTGGTGGGCCAGCTCACTACAGCGGGATCAGTTGCCTTAAGAAACTAAACAAGAAAATAAAAAAACATGAATTTAAAATTTCCATGAATTTTAAAAATTCATGATTTGGGAAAAATTTCCTTAATTTCAAAAAATTCATCGAATGTGAAACAAATCATCCAAAATTTAAAAAGTTCAGAATTTGAAAACTAAAGCTCATTGAACTTCAAAAGAAGTTCATAAAATTTGAGAGAAAGTTTTTTGAAATTTTAAAAACAATTCATCAAATTTGACAAAAGTTCATTAAAGTATAAAAAAGTTAACAGAATTTGAAAACAAAACCACCGATTTTGAAAAAAGTTCATCATTTTTTAAGAATAAATTATTGAATTTGAAAAAAGTTCGTGGATTATGAAAAAAAATATCTATTCTCACAGAAAATTACGAATTTGAATAAAGTTCATAAAAATATAAATAAATAAATAAAGGAAAAAATATAAGTAGAAAGAGGAAAAAAGAAAATAAAAATGAAAGATGAACTATACGAATTGGGTTGTTCATTTTTGTGGTTACTTCAACGCGTGTTGAGGTTCGAATCACTCCGAGTGGACTTTTTGTGAATTAAAACATAAAAGGAAAATAGCTACCTGGACAGGCCTACCATGGTGGCGTTTCCGGCGCCCGTTTAGAATAAACACTATAGCGGACATCTTAAGGGCCGAATAGGAAGTTCCCTCTCCCGTCCTAAAAGACAAGGGGAACGTTTTTCGACGAACGGCCGTCCCTCGCTCGCTCGTCTCTATATGCGAAACGCCTGGGCCAGGTATATTGTGTGGTTTGGTTATGTTTGTATTTTTTGCTTTATTGCACAAACCAGCTTCAGAATTTTTTGTTACAATTGGTGTCACACCGTGTTACAATCAGTTTTTCGAATTGCTGCATAGGTTAGGATGATGTTTGGGCAAGGACAGATGACGCATTGATTATTTTTTTGGAACGAGCAACCATTTTTGCTATAATTGTGTTGTGTTTTGCTGCAACTATGGTAGCTTTTGCTATAACCGGCGTAGCAATTTGCTGGAACCGGCGTCTCGTTCTGCTATAAGGCGGATTTTTTCACCATTTTGATCCATGGGATGAAAGTATTGCATGGAATGAACTCTGATTGAAACCATTTCACGATCTGACTTTTTTTAAACGCCAGAGCCCGTGGCGTTGCAGACGCACATAAAAACGTCAGTCTAATGTGGCGTTGCAGACCCACTCAAATGCCAGTCTAATGTGGCGTTGCAGACCCACTCAAACGCCAGTCTAATGTGGCGTTGCAGGCCACGCGTGAAACGCCATGGTCCATGGCGTTTCAGCAGTACACATGTTGCTGGCAGCATGCCGTGGGCTGGCTGGATGTCGTCGCTGCGTTCCATAAGTGGGTCTGCAACGCCAACACTGTTGGCGTTTCACAATGGGCCTGCAACGCCACATTAGACTGGTGTTGCAAGAAAGAAAAAACGCCAGGTTAGACAGGCGTGTCACTGTTGGGCAGCAACGCCAGCACTGTTGGCGTTTCACAGTGGGTCCGCAACGCCACTTTAGACTGGCGTTGCAAAAAGAAAAAACGTCACGGTAGACAGGCGTGTCACTGTAGGGCAGCAACGACATGGTAGACAGGCGTTGCATAGTGGGGCAGCGACGCCACGGCTTGTGGCGTTTCTAAAAGGGTCAGATCATGAAATGCTTTCAATTCTGGTTCATTTTGTGCTCATGTTTAGAAAAAAGGTTAAAACAGCGTTGATTTTTTGTTACAACCATGCTAGTTTTTGCTACAATTCGCATTTCGTTTCGCTACAACACACCACCGACGTCGATAGTTCGAGGATGACGACGTTGTTCCGACCAGCACTTTCCTACTACAAGCATCGTTTATGAGGCAACAATCTGCATCTCATTTGCTACAACCACGCCGGATTTTTGTTACAACGAATCATCAGTGTCGATTTCTTGCTACAACGACGTCCGCCTTTTACTACAACTCATATTTTATTTTGTTATCATCCATCATCAGCGTCGTTATTTTGCTACAACCACGTTGCTATTTTGCTACAACCACGTTTTTGCTGTATGTGTGACCGAATTTTACCACAACCGCAGCTTGTTTTTGCTATCATCGACAATTTTTTACTACATGGTTCGATCGGCACGCCGACGCCCAACACTCCCCTAAAAGAAAGGAACTACCACGAAGAATCAAACTCGCGCCCCTACATTGTTTGGTTATCCACTGGAGCATCTCGTTGCAAGTGACTAAGACCAGCTCTAATACTTTAAAAACAATTATAGCCGCTCAACCATGATTTTTTTAAGTGAACAAATTTGGAAAGTTCACAAATTTCGAAAAAAACGCATAAACGTGCAAAAAATGTTGCCCTAGTATAAAAAGGTATACATATTCAATAAAAGATCACTAGTTTGGGAAACAATACACGAATCTAAACAATAATCACGAATTGAAAAGTACCAGATTAAAAAAATGTGAAGTTGGAAAAAAACACAAATTTGAAAATTTTCATAGATTTTTGAAAAAAAAAACTTCATCAATCTAAAAATAGCTGCATCGACTTTGAAAACAGTTCATGGATTTTAAAAAACATACCAAATTGACCAAACATGAAAAACTAGAAAGAAGAGACATGGAATAATAATAATAAATAAAAATAATAAATAGAAATCTTCTATTCTTAAATAATTGCAACCCACTACATATTTTTTCTTCTCATGCAACTATGCCACATCATCAAATCATGCATGTGTCAATGTATTTATTTTTCTCTTCATGTAACCATGCCACATCATCAAGACATGCCATGTGGTCATAAGTTACAATTTATGCAATAATCTACCCACTGTTTTACTAATTTTTGTGTGGGCATAAACAACACATAAATTGGACGCTTAGAGCAAATATATGTAGATCATGTTACACATTTTTGTTTAAAATGGCATCCGTTTACTTCAATCCAAATAGTTTCTATTTTCATACAAATTTTTGTTAAATGCTTCATATGATTTTTTGTTTTTAAAATACAATCCGAGAGCAATCCTAAATTTATTTATGCAATAGTTTTACATTTTAACACTATGTTTTCCGTAGCAACGCATGGGACATCACCTAGTATATAAAGAAAGAGAGAAAATAGAAGAAGTAATCACATCTGGCGGTGCAATCTGGGTGGTTAGTACAATTTATTGAGTACAGGAAAACCGCTAGTTTTAACAAAAAGAAAGAAAAAATTAGACAGGCCTGCCCAGTTCGGAGGGGAGGACTGCTTCGAAAGCCTCCTAACAATCGCTTCCACGTGTCGTCATTTGGTGGGCTTTCAACCACCATGACGTGTCGCGTTTTGACTGTTTCTTTCAAAGTTTATTTTTTTCGTATGTTTTGTTAGATTTTAGATTTGTTTTTCATTTTTTGGTGCTTCATTTTTTCATCTGTTTTTCTTAGCTTTTGAAAAAGAATATTTTAAAAGAAAAAATTTACATGAAAAAACATGTTTTCTAGTTTTTTTTTTACGGTTTTATTTTTATGAGAGATATGGTTTTGCTTTTGCTAGAGGCACGGTCGTACCTTCGGAAAACAAAAAAACGTGTTTTTTATTGTGAGAAGTACGATTTTGCAAGAGACACAATTTTGCTTCCTGAGAGGCACGACTGTGCCTTTCAAAAACGAAAAAAAAACGCATTTTGTAAAAAAATTCCTATCGCATGAGGCATGGTTTCTGTACGGCAATTTTCGTCCGATTTTTTGTCGAAAAAATTTCATCAAAACCTATCAACATGTAATGTAGTTTTCAAGTTCTCAACACCCAATGATGAAAACGGGTCGACATTTGAACGCACAGTTTAAGAGATAAAACGCTTTGAAAATATCAATCTAAAAAAAGGGAAAATTTACAGGTTGCGACAAGTGACACATATGCAATACGTTATTTATCGCAACCTGAGAAAGTGGGAATGATCTTTGAAAAGGGTATTCCTTAATTAGTGATTTCAGTGCAACGTACGCTGTATAGGAAATGCCGAATTGGACTGCGGCGAAGTCGCCGTGCTTCGTACAGGGGAGTCCTCCACTTGGGCCGGGTCACATAGTAGCACCCCAGATGGTGAAAAAAAATTCTACAAACTGAGGTGCGCTATTAATGAATTGAGCTCGAACGTTTAAGAACTATAGATGGTAGACCACATATTGTTGCAAGTACGTTTTACAATATATTCTAAATAATATTTGATTTTATGCACAATGGATATTTGAAGTAATAATATAAAAATTAAATTGAGAATACACGTGTTTGTTAAATGTAAATTGCATAATATAATTGAATTTCCCATGCATGTTGTCCTTTAAGGTTGTTTTTTATGGGAGGTTGCATTTTGTAGTGGACCTTTTTCATGCATGTTTCATTCTGAGATGGCATACTTGCATAGTGTGAGAAATAGATTAGCAAGGGCTAGCTAATAAGATATAGAAGCTTAACTCCAATCGTAGATGTGAATAGTATTTTCCTTCTTACAAAATATTTCTTAAGAATTCAGTATATTTTTTTAATATCAACAGTTTTTATACAGAAAAATTTTCTTTTTAAAAAAGAAATGAAAGATTTTGAATCTTTGAATAAATTTTTAAAATATAATATTTTAAATTTTGAAAAAGGAATATATTTTGAAATTACGGAACAAAATATTAAAATATGATATTTTTTGAATTGTGAAAAAATGAGATTCTTTTCTAAACTAACGAATAAAATCATGAAAACATAACTTTTTATGAATCTGTGATCAAAGTTTGAAAGCATGGACATTTTGAAAATTCTCAATAAAAAGATAAACTTATTTTGAATTTGTGAACAAAATTATAGAGTTGGAACATTTTTTAAAAAGCACATAATATTTTGCAATTTTCAAATCTTTTTTTAATTTTTGAACCAAAAAATTAAAAACATGAACATTTTTTAAATAACGCTTTATAGTAATGGGAACAATTTTTAAAATTTTGAACAAAAATTGAAATTAGAAACATTTTTTGAAAGTCCGAGCATTTTTGAATTTATGAGCAAATTTTGGAAGCAAGAAACATTTTTTAAAAAGAAAAAATACTTTGAAAAGAAAAAAAAAGACCAAACAAGGAAAGAAAAGGGGAAAACAAAAACAAAAAAGCTAGAAAACACAAGAAAAAAATCGGTTCATGAACCTTCTATAAGGTTACCATAAAACCATTGTTTTAAGCTAGTTCCCAAAACCACGTACTATTGTATGTTTTCCTACGTGCAAAATGCCTATTCTACATCGCTTTGATGTAGCAATAACTAACTACCCCCCCCCCCAAAACCCTAAGAACCACTTCGGCAACAACTTGGGTTTGACTAGGAATCTTGCGAGAGCCCGTGGAGATCATCGGCGAGGCGCCGTGGCGAGTTGGAGTAGGTAGATGGCGACATCCACCCCCGTCGTTGGTGCCTTAGAGGAATACATGACCCATGCCTCCTAGATCGGCGCGAACTCGACTCGAAGTGGGGCTCGGGAAACTGGATATTTCTAAGGAAGAAGCTACACCCTTGGTGATTGACGATCACATCAAGGAGGGTCTGGAGAAGTGGCTATTGATAGACAAGATATTGTACCGAAATCACTATCATATTCAATGTTGGAAATATGTCATAGAGGCAATAATAAATTGGTTATTATCATGCTTCCTTGTTCATGATAAACGTTTATTATTGGTGCTAGAATTGTATTGACCGAAAACTTAGATACATGTGTGGATACATAAACAACACTGTGTCCCTAGTAAGCCTCTATTAGACTAGCTTGTTGATTAAATATGGATAAGGTTTCCTAACCATAGACATGAGTTTTCATTTGATAACGTGATCACATCATTAGGAGAATGATGTGATGGATGAGACCCAACCATAAGCTTAGCATATGATTGTTTCACCTAGTTTTTGCTACAAGTTTCATCATATCAAGTATGTGTTCCTTCGACCATGAGATCGTACAGCTACCTGATACCAGAGGAAAACTTAGTGTGTATCCAAACATCACTTTGTAACTAGGTGATCATAAGGGCGCTCTACAGGTATCTCCGAAGGTATTTGTTGGGTTGGTACGGATCAAGTGTGGGATTTGTCGCTTTGTATGATGGAGAGATATCTCTGGGCCCTCTCGGTAATACAACATCACAAGAAGCTTGCAAGAAATCATAGGATCTTGAATTATAGAATGAGTAAAGAGACTAGGTATGGATATACCGACGATCGAATCTCGCGCAAATAATATATCGCCGGACAAAGGGAATTGCATACAGGATTAACCGAATCCTCGACATCGTGGTTCGACTAATAAAGACCTTCATGGAATATGTAGGAACCAATATGAGCATCCATGTCCCTCTATTGGTTATTGACTGGAGAGGTGTCTCGGTCATGTCTACATGATTCTCAAACCCGTTAAATAGCAGAGGGAAGCAAGGGCTGCAACACCCCTAGCCTTGGCGCAACCCCTCCCTCGGATCTCTCCCGTTTCCTCCTCATACCGTCGTTCTGGGAGCGCTCGGCGAAGCCCTGCCGGCACCGCACCACCACCATGTCATCGTGTTGTCGACAATCTCATCTACTTCTTTGCCCCCGCATGATCGATCAAGGAGACGGAGACGTCATCCAGCCACACATGTGATGTACGCGGAGGTGTCAACCGATCGACGCTCGATCGAATTGGACCACGATTGGATTGTGATGAGTACGGCTACATCAACCGCGTAATATACGCTTCCGCTTGACGGTCTACAAGGGTACGTAGACACACTCTCCCCTCCCATTGCTATGAATCTCCTATATTAGACCTTGGGTGTACGTAGCATTTTTTTGTTTTCCATGCTTCGTTCCATAATAGCGGCATCATGAGCTAGGTCTATGCGTAGATGATATGCACAAGTAGAACACAAAGAAGTTGTGAGTGTTGATGTTCACATTGCTTACCTCTATTTGTCTTATTTTTATTCGACGATATTGTGGGATGAAGCAGCCCGGACCAACCTTAATTGTCCTCGTACAAGAGACCGGTTCCACTAACAGACATGCACATTGTATTGCATAAAACTGGTCGGCGGGTGTATGCCTCTCCTACTTTAGTTGAATTTGATTTGACAATAGTGGTCCTTATATTAGGTTACAAGGCAACCTTATTATCACCGTTGTGGCTTTGTGTAGGTAAGAACGGTTCTTGCTAGTTTCTCATAGCAGTCACGTAAAATTTGGAACACTAAAGTGGATGACGTCTAACTTTTTTTGCACGACATGTTGTGGTGTGATATGGCTAAAGCGTGATTTGATATATGTTGATGTATGAGATGATCATGTTTTGTAATAGATTTTCATGACTTGTAGACACTTGTTATCTGTGCTCTGTTCCGGCACCCTGCTAGAGGGGGGATCGATCACGGAGGGCCTCTTCATCAACCTTGCTGCCCTCATGATGATGTGTGAGTAGTTTACCACACACCTAAGGGTCCATAGTGAGTACCTAGATGACAATATCTCTCTTTGATTTTTAATACAATGATCATCGCATCTTCGCTTTGATCCATATGATGTAATCCTTTTGTGATGTGCGTTTGTTGGGATCCGATGAATTGTGGGTTTATGTTCATATTATTCATGATAAATATTTGAGTCTCCTCTAAATACTTATATGATTCTTATGTGCATGATTATGATAAATTCGTAATTCTCTCTGATCTATTGAAATAGTTCGGCCAACTAGATCGATAGTTCTTCAGTGAGAGAGGTTTGTTGTGGTAGGTTCAACATGGCAAATTTCTATTTCGCAGTGACAGAAGGGGACAAGATGCCTCTTTGTGTTGCTGCTACTAAGGATAAAACGGTGGGGTTTATTCATATTGCTTGAGTTTACTCTGTCTACATCATGTCATCGTTCTCCATGCATTACTTCATTTTACTTAATACTCTAGATGCATGCTGGATAGCGGTCGATGAGTGGAGTAATAGTAATAGGTGCAGGCAGGAGTCGGCCTACTTGTTTATGGACGTGATGCCTATATGCACATGATCATTGCCATGCATATCAAATAACTATCCACTTCTGTGTCAATTGCTCAACAGTAGTTTGTTTACCCACCGTATGCTATTTTTCCATGCGATATGTCATTAGGGAAAGCTATGGCCCCTCGGTGTATTCACAATATATCGATAAACACTTTATTACCTTGATATTATTTACTTGTTTTTATTTTATCTTGTTATCGACAATTATCTATACATTTCACTTGCTTGTAAATAACAAGACAAGAGGATTAACAACCATCTTGCCCACGTTGGGTGCAAGTTGTTTGTTCTTTTGTGTGCAGCCGCTGAAGACGATTGTGGTTGATATTTCTATTGGTTCATTGAACCTTGGTTTCATATTTAAGGGAAATACTTACACACTTTGTGTTGTGATAACCCGTTCCTCTTCATAGAAAACCCAACGCAGATCACAAGTATCATATTACACCATTAATTTCTGCACTAGAGCATCTTTGTTCGTAGGTACGAGCTGGTGCATGCCTTCACTGGTTGTATTGTGGCCGGTTTCAGGGTTTGAAGCCTAATTATACGGTGTGGACATTTCATGGTGAGTCTATACAACGCACAAGAGCTGAGGTGGTCCGTCGTCGCACGGACGAGCATGGTACCGGGATCGAAGACATGGTGCAAGACTTTGATGATGCTCATGATTCGGAAGATGAGATGGAGGAATCTGCAAAGGCCTTTTATGAAATGTTGGAGTCTTCAAAACGTCCTCTCCATGAGCACACTGAGCTCTGTCAGCTGGATGCAATTGCACAAGTAATGGCTCTGAAGGCTCAGTTCAACTTGGGAAGAGAATGCTACGACGTGATGATGACACTATTTGGGCGCTTCCTACCCAAAGGCCATGTCATGCCTGCAAACCTGTACCAGTCGGACAAAATACTTCGTATACTTAAGATGCCCTATGAGAAGATAGATGCATGTGAGAAAGGATGTGTCTTATTTAGGAAGGAGTATGCACACTTGGACTATTGTCCCAATTGCGAGTCTTGCAGGTATCTTGTGGTAGACAACGATATGGGTGAGAAGAGGCAGACCAAAATCGCAGTTAGTGTTCTTCGGTATATGCCAATCGTACCAAGACTTCAACGTCTTTTCATGGTCGAAGAGACAGCCAGACAGATGACATGGCACAAATTGGGCAAAAGAACTGAACTAGATGCGGATGGGAATAAGATGGTGGTACACACATCGGATGGGGAAGCATGGAAACATTTCGATGGATTGCATCAGGATAAAGCGACAGATCCAAGGAATCCTCGAGTCTGCATCGCCACGGATGGTTTTAATCCCTTCGACATGATGGCAACCAAATATAGTTGTTGGCCTGTATTTGTCATTCCACTCAATCTCCCCCCCGGACAGGTTATGCAAAGAAAGAACATATTTATGACGTTGATAATTCCAGGGCCCAATTATCCGGGGAAGAATATGAATGTGTACCTGCAGCCGCTTAAGGATGAATTGGAAGAAGCTTGGGATAATGGGGTCAAGACATACGATGCCGCTAGAAAACAAAACTTCAAAATGCATGTGTGGTACATGTACTCTATGCATGACTTGCCGGCGTATGCACTATTCTCTGGATGGTGTGTGCACGGAAGATTCCCGTGCCCCCAATGCAAGGCAACTCTTCAGTTTCATTGGTTGCAGGAGGGTCGGAAGTATTCTTACTTTGACTTGCATAGACAGTTCCTGGATCCTGACCATCAGTTCAGGAAAGACAAGAAGAACTTTACCAAAGGTAAAGTTGTCAAAAACTTGGCACCACCTGCGTTGACAGGCCAACAGATCCTGGATTAGTTAAACACCCTCGAGCCTGATCGAGAGCGTCCAGAGTATTTCAAGGGGTATAATTCAAAACACGTCTGGACTCACAAGCCATGCTTCTGAGATCTGCCTTACTTCAAAGACCTCCTTCTTCAACACAATATCGACATGATGCACACTGAAAAGAATATCGGAGAGGCTATCTTTGGTACATTGTTCGACATAGATGGGAAGACAAAGGATAATACTAAGGCTAGAGTCGATCAAGAGACACTTTCATAGACTGTTACAAAACATGCGAGAAGGCAAAGGAAATCAGAAGTGGTCGAAGCCAAAGGCCTGGTTCAATCTTGGAAGGCCAGCTATGAGGGAAATTATCTTGTGGGTCAAAATGCACTTGATGTTCCCCGATGGGTATGCAGCAAATCTAAAGAGGGGAGCGAGTCTTGAAAAAATAAAAATCTTTGGTCTCAAGAGTCATGATTGGCACATATGGCTAGAGCGGGGTAATGCCGGTGATGTTACGTGGCTTTATTCCTGAGGATGAATGGCTAGTACTGGCGGAGATCAGCTATTTCTTCCGTGTTCTTTGTGCAAAACAATTTCGCCTGGCGTGGTAGAAGACATGGATGAGTTTGCACCGGAGTTGTTGTGCAAGTTAGAGAAGATCTTTCCACCGGGCTTCTTTAATCCAATGTAGCATTTGATTTTACATCTACCGACCGAGGCAAGATTGGGTGGGCCCGTGCAAGATCGTTGGTGCTATGCAACTGAGAGTATGCAGAAGACCCTTCGAGCTAAATGTAAAAATAAGCATAGAATTGAAGCATCGATGGCTGAGGCATTCATTACTAAGGAGGTGGCAAACTTTGTGACAGCACACTACGAAGCCAAAAATCATCATTTGCATAAGCCGAAGACTCGGCACAATGATGCAGACCCTAAAAAAGGTGGGTCCAACCTCAGCCTATTCAAAGGGAAGCTCGCACCAGCCAGTGCTTCGAAACCAATAATGTTGGATGTCGAAGAATGGCGGAACATTTCGTTGTATATCTTCAACAACCTAACAGAAGTGTGGCCGTACATCGAGTGAGTTCTCGACACATTTTCCCGTAACTTCTAATTCCTTTGAACTGCTCTTATTCCCGGATATTTCAAACAGCCTTTACGTCGCCAAATTCTCGGATGGAGCGGTGATCGAAAATGATTCCGTCGAAGAGTATGAGCTTGTGTCAAAGACAGGAGGCGGCTATCCCGGTTTCATCTCTTGGTTCAAACAAACGGTAATTATCAATAATGGACCATTTCATTTCTTGGTCTAACTTGCGGCTAATGCAACAGTCGTTTTGTATTAAACTTGTAGGCTAATTCAGAGTCTATGGACGCCGAATTGAGACAAGTCGCTAATGGTTTTGACTATAAGGTCCGTTCATTTGAGAAATACAACATCAACGGGTATCTTTTAGGCGCATCACAATAAGACGGAGATGCCACACTTGTACGACCTTTATGGCATTGCCCATACTGCCTCGTACAAGAAGGCGAAGGCATTCTCTGAGTCTGACCTGGATGATCCAAATAACTTCACAAACATATCATCCCACCACAAGCTCGTGACATACAGGGACACGGGAAAGGCTACGAAAGGGGATGACTTTAACCCGAGCCAGGAACCTTTGGATCCAGAGCTGGTGATGATATCTGGTGGTGGGAGGCCCCATGGCTTGATAGCCATTGGAGATGGGATAATAAGTTGTCCACTCACTCTCCCGGAGATCAAGGCGCGCCAGTCGAGCAGCTGTCCTGAGATAACGCGTCGTCCACGGCCAGTCGATCTTGCCATCGAGGTTAGTTGTACGGGCTAAGAAAACTTTCATCCATTTCATTATGTGTGTCACCATAGATCATTACTGTGGTAACGAGGAATGGTGTTTCAGGCTGCTCTTCAGAAAGAGAGAGCGGCAAACCAGGCTGCTCTTGAGAAAGAGAGATTGGCAAGCCAGGCTGCTCTTTAGGCTGCTCTTGATGAGAGGGACCAGACCACGACACGATTGATTGAGGAGGAGAGGGCCCGGAATGAGGCGGGTCAACGGGCCCTGTACGAGCTTTTTGTGGTAAGTTTTTTTTCACATTAGCCAAATCATGTGTGTAATGTCTGTTTCATTACTAACTAATATGACCCACTCTTCAGGGTCTGTGCGAGAAGAGCGGTCAAGTCCCTCCGTCGATGCCCGTCTTTTCTTTGATTGGCACGGTGAGTTTCATTATAAACTAGTATTAATAATTTAGTGTCATCATGCTAACTGAGATATTGCAAAATATCTTTTCTGCAGAATAACTCCCGAGCGTCATTGCACGACCCTTCTCCACGTGTTTCTCCTCCTTGATGACCACCACGGTAAGTTTCTCTTCTCCTCCTTCATATTTTCCTTGCCTTAATTTCCCCAGCAATGACATAATTAGCCCATTTAGCTCCAAAATGCCATAATAACCTCAAAATGGCATAAGAACCTTGGTTAGCTCATTAATATTATATACTTAGCTTGTTTTCCTCTAAAATGGGATAATTAGCCCATATAGCTCCAAAAAGACATAGTTAGCTAATTGAGCTCCAAGAAGAGGAGAATAGGAGAAGAAATAGGAAAAATGAAAAGAAAGAAGAAGAAAAGAAGGAGAAGGAGGAGGAGGAGGAGGAGGAGAAGGCCAAGGACCTTCTAGTCCTTCTCCTCCTCCTCCTCCTTCTCCTCCTTCTTCTTGATTTTTTATTCTTCTCCTCCTCCTCCTCTTTCTTCTCCTCTTTCATATTATCCTTGCCTTAATTTCCCCAATAATGACATAATTATCCCATTTAGCTCCAAAAAGACATTATAAGCTCAAAATGGCATAAGAACCTTGATTAGCTCATTAATATTATATACTTAGCTTGTTTTCCTCTAAAATGGGATAATTAGCCCATTTAGCTCTAAAAAGACATAGTTAGATAATTTAGCTCCAAGAAGAGGAGAAGAGGAGAAATGAAAAGGAAGAACAAAAAGAAGAAGAGAAAGAGAAGAGAAGGAGAAGGAGAAGAAGGAGGAGGAGAAGAAGAAGAGAAGAAGGAGAATGAGGAGGAGGAGGAGAAGGAGGAGAAGGCCAAGGACCTTCTAGTCCTTCTCCTCCTCCTCCTCCTTCTCCTCCTTCTTTATTTCTTCTTATTCTTCTCATCCTCCTCCTCTTTCTTGTCCTCTTTCTTATTATCCTTGCCTTAATTTCCCCAACAATGACATAATTAGCCCATTTAGCTCCAAAAAGACATTATAAGCTCAAAATGGCATAAGAACCTTGGTTAGCTCATTAATATTATATACTTAGCTTGTTTTCCTCTATAATGACATAATTAGCCCATTTATCTTCAAAAAGACATAGTTAGCTAATTTAGCTCCAAGAAGAGGATAAGAGGAGAAATGAAAAGGAAGAACAAAAAGAAGAAGAGAAGGAGAAGAGAAGGAGAAGGAGGAGGAGGAGAAGGCCAAGGACCTTCTAGTCCTTCTCCTCCTCCTCCTCCTTATCCTCCTTCTTCTTGATTTATTCTTCTTCTTCTCCTCCTCCTCTTTATTCTCCTCTTTCATATTCTCCTTGCCTTAATTTGCCCAACAATGACATAATTAGCCCATTTAGCTCCAAAGAGACATTATAATCTCAAAATGGCATAAGAACCTTGGTTAGCTCATTAATATTATATACTTAGCTTGTTTTCCTCTATAATGACATAATTAGGCCATTTAGCTCCAAAAAGACATAGTTAGCTAATTTAGCTCCAAGAAGAGGAGAAGAGGAGAAATGAAAAGGAAGAACAAAAAGAAGAAGAGAAAGAGAAGAGAAGGAGAAGGAGGAGGAGGAGGAGAAGGCCAAGGACCTTCTAGTCCTTCTCCTCCTCCTCCTTCTCCTCCTTCTTCTTGATTTCTTCTTATTCTTCTCCTCCTCCTCTTTTTTCTCCTCTTTCATATTCTCCTTGCCTTAATTTCCCCAACAATTACATAATTAGCTCATTTAGCTCCAAAAAGACATTATAAGCTCAAAATGGCATAAGAACCTTGGTTAGCTCATTAATATTATATAATTAGCTTGTTTTCCTCTAAAATGGAATAATTAGCCCATTTAGATCCAAAAAGACATAATTAGCTAATTTAGCTCCAAGAAGAGGAGAAGAGGAGAAAATAAAAGGAAGAACAAAAAGAAGAAGAGAAAGAGAAGAGAAGAAGGAGAAGGAGGAGGAGGAGGAGAAGGAGGAGAAGGCCAAGGACCTTCTAGTCCTTGTCCTCCTCCTCCTCCTTCTGCTCCTTCTTCTTTATTTCTTCTTCTTATCCTCCTCCTCCTCTTTCTTCTCCTATTTCATATTCTCCTTGCCTTAATTTCCTCTACAATGACATAATTAGCCCATTTAGCTCCAAAAAGACATTACAAGCTCAAAATGGCATAAGAACCTTGTTTAGCTCATTAATATTATATACTTAGCTTGTTTTCCTCTATAATGACATAATTAGCCCATTTAGCTCCAAAAAGACATAGTTAGCTAATTTAGCTCCAAGAATAGGAGAAGAGGAGAAATGAAAAGGAAGAACAAAAAGAAGAAGAGAAAGAGAAGAGAATGAGAAGGAGAAGAAGGAGGAGGAGAAGAAGAAGAGAAGACGGAGAAGGAGGAGAAGGAGCCCTCCTTATTCTCCTTCTTCTTCCCTGCCTCTTCTCCTCTTCTTCTTCAATTTAGCTTATTTTCCCCAACAAAGACATACTTAGCCAATTATCATCCAAAATGACATAATTAGCTTAGTTAGGTAAAGCATCATAAGAACCTTGGTTAGCTCAATAAAATGACTAATTAAGCTCCTAAAAGACATAATAAGCTCAAAATGGCATAAGAACCTTGGTTAGCTCATTAATATTATATACTTAGCTTGCTTTCCTCTAGAATGACATAATTAGCCCATTTAGCTGCAAAAAGATATAGTTAGCTAATTTAGCTCCAAGAAGAGGAGAAGAGGAGAAATGAAAAGAAGGAAGAAGAAGAAGAAGAAGAGAAGAAGAAGAGAAGAAGAAGGAGAAGAAGAGGAAGGAGGAGGAGAAGAAGATAAGAAGAAGGAGAAGGAGGAGAAGAGGGAGAAGGAGCCCTCCTTCTTCTCCTTCTTCTTCTCTCCTCTTTCTTCTCCTTCTTCTTCTCTTCTTCTTTTTTCTTCTTCTCCTCCTCATCCTCCTTCTCCTTCCCCTCCTCCTCCTCCTCCTCCTTCTTGTTTTTCTTCTCCTTGTTCTCTTCTTGCTTCTTCTCTTTCTTCTTCAATTTAGCTTATTTGTCATATATATGTTGTTGTTGTTCTTTTTCTGACTTTCTTATTCCCATTTTGCAGATTGGATGTACTACATGCATGGAAGCTGGCATTGATGGAGTGCTTTAGTTCTAGTTTTCATTTGAGTTGATGAACAATGTGGAATTATATGTATATGTATATATGGATGAACAGTATATGTGGAACTATATGTATATGTATATATATGGATGAAACTTTTGCTATGAATATGTGTTGTGACCTATATATGTGCTATGAATTATATGTGCTATGCATATGTATATGTGTTGTGACCTATATATGTGCTATGTATATGTATATGTGCTGTGAAATAAACAAAAAAAACAAAACTGTGACAACATAGGCTCTTAGCCGTCTGCCAGCTGATGGCAAAGGCATTTGCCATCAGGCAGCTGACGGCAAAGGTGCCATGTGGCGCCCAGCTGTGCAACCTGGGCAGCAGCAGCTGGCCATATAGTCTCTTTGCCGTCTGCTTCCTGGGGGGCAGACGGCAAAGAAGAGGGCACAGAGGAGGGGGGAGGAGGGGTAGGCAGACGACAAAGAGTGGAGTGTGGGGGGGGGAGGTGGAGGCACACGGCAAAGAGTGGAGGTGGAGGCAGACGGCAAAGAGTGGAGGGGGGGAGGAGGTGGAGGCAGACGACAAAGAAGAGGGCGAGGCAGACGACAAAGCCTCCGTTATCCCCTAACGGAGGCAACGCCTGTCGGCTGCCGTCTTGACCTCTTTGCCGACTGCTCTTATGAAAAGCTGACGGCAAAGGTCTTTGCCGTCCGCTTCGGTGAGGCTGACGGCAAAGAAGCTACAATGCCGTCGTAGGTTGACGCAGAATTTTTGCTGACAGGAGTTTTCTTTGTCGTCTGTCTATTACTCTTTGCCGTCGGTGGATTACTCTTTGCCATCTATGATGGCAGATGTCAAAGAAGCTAATTCATGTAGTGACATCTTGATCTGGGTAATCATTTGTGTTATTTTATGTCATCGCAAACAGTTCATCCGCCTGACCTGTATGCCGTCTATCGCACACATAATCATCTGGACAATCGTTTGTGTTGTGCTTGATCAAGGAAAACAGCTTTTCCGGGTGAACTGTATGCCATACATCGCACACACTTGTTTTTAGTTAACCATTTGCTTTAGTTTGGATCATCGCAAATAGTTTATTTGGGTCAACTATGTGTCATAGATCGCACACGCAACTCTTTTCCGAATCATATTTGATGGGTCCGCCGTCACACACAGTTCGTGTTATTGTCTATGGACCTTGAACTATACCGTTTGTGATTCATGCATCGTAGACAGTTTCGTCGAAGGGTCTCTAACTGATGTGTTGTCTTAGTACCTTCTTGCCATAGTGGCTTATGGCGAGTGCAAGCCTATATCTTGTATCCTTGTCTTTTCAGTACATGTATTTGTGATGATATCCACCTTGCTAAAGTGTCTCCAATATGCGCTTCTATCCTTGACTAGACTTCCATGTTTCCGTGAGGATATGCCCGCATATTGGGTGTTCCATATTAACTCGTGATGAACGTATATCATAACATAACATCAATATGGGTCAATTTAACACAAGTGTTCTTCTAACATTGTGTCCTCAAAATTGTCAGTATTATCATGCATATGATCAGGAAAACGTGACCGTCATGCAACACTTGAGCTAGTCTTGGAGGAATGACTAGGGATACATTTTATCGTTTATTATTCCACACGTGCACATGGGTCTCCCTCTGAGGCTTTATGGATATACGGACTCAAGGGCCATTGTAGTTATAACACGAAATATAAACATAATCACGAACTTGGAGATAAATAATAACGGTTGTTATTGCCTATGCACTACTGAAATTCATAAATTTGCCGTCCGCCAAAGCTGACGGCAAAGGGTGCAACCACGGACGGCAAAGGCTTTGCCGTCGGTCAGCAGACGACAAAGTAGACGGTAAAAAAAATCCGGTGAAGAGGTTCTTTGCCGTCAGCTTTCCCAAAGCAGACGGCAAAGAATCTTTGCCATGAGTGGGCTGACGGCAAATTAGCTGGGACGACAAAGGGTGCAACGTCCCTGTTAAGTGTTAACGGCAGGCCGTCTGCCTTTGTCGTCTGCCTCCCTCCTTTGCCGTGCGTGGGCATACGACAAAGAGGGGAGAGAGAGGGGGCAGATTCCCCCCTTTGTCGTCTGCCTCCACCCCTTTTCCATGTGGGGGCAGACGGCAAAGAGGGGAGAGAGAGGGGCAAATTCCCCCCTTTGCCGTCTGCCTCCCCCCTTTGCCATGTGGGGGCAGACGACAAAGAGGGGAGAGAGAGGGGGCAGATTCCCCACTTTGCCGTCTGCCTCCCCCCCTTTGCCATGTGGGGGCAGACGACAAAGAGGGGAACCAACCCCTTTTTTATTTATTTTTTGTTATATCCAACATTTTTAACAATAATCAGGATATATATATATATATTTGACATAAATAAATTTCTTTCCGTACTCATAACCATATTAAAATAACCTCTTATATCCAGCTATCAAGTGGCATCCACGTGCATACAAAGTTTCATATATTACACCAGTTTCATCCACGTGCATACAAAGTTTCATATATTCATATACTACAATAGTTTCAATACAACCCATGTTACAAGAAATCATCTTCAAGCATTCCATCAATATTTGCCAAGCTTCCCGTGAAGTGAAGGTAATCTGCAAAATGACAAATAAGAAAGTTAGAAGAATAATAGTAGATGAAGTAGTGTATATATAGGTTATTTCGGAGAGAAATTAGCTAAGTATAGACCATTTAGGAGCTAACTAAGCTAATTATGTCATTTAGGTGGAACCCTAGCTAACTATAGGTCGTTTCAGAGCTAACTTGGGTAAAATAGGTCATTCCGGAGCAAACTATGCTTATTAAGCCATTTTTGATCTAGCTAGGCTAATTATAGGCCATTTAATACCTAAGTTAGGGGGAATAGGTCATGTTGCAGCTACGTAAGCCTTATTATGTCATTTCGACGATAATTAGCTAAGTATAGGTCTTTTTTATTAAATAGACCATTTAGGAGCTAACTAAGCTAATTATGTCATTTAGATGGATAATTAGCCAATTTAGGCTTTGTTGGATAAGTCTAAGCTACGTAGAATAAGAGAAAGAGAAGAAGAAGTAAAAGAAGGAGGAGGAGGAGAAGGAGACGGAAGAGGAGAAAAAAGAAGAAGGAGAAGGAGAAGGAGGAAGAAGGAGGAAGAAGGAGCAGGAGGAGCTCCTTCTCCTTCTTCTTCTCCTTCTTCTCCTCCTTCTTCTTATCCTCCTCCCTCTCCTTCTTCTTCTTCTCCTCTTCTTCTTCTTCCTTCCTTTCATTTTTCCTCTTTCTTCTCCTCTCGTCTCCTTCTTCGGGCTAAATTGGCTAAGAATGCCTTTTTGGAGCTAATTATGTCATTTCGAGGATAATTAGCTAAGTATAGGTCATTTTTTATTAAATAGACCATTTAGGAGCTAACTAAGCTAATTATGTCATTTAGATGGATAATTAGCCAATTTAGGCTTTGTTGGATGAGTCTAATTAAGCTACATAGAATAAGAGAAAGAGAAGAAGAAGTAAAAGAAGGAGGAGGAGGAGGAGGAGGAGGAGAAGGAGACGGAAGAGGAGAAGAAGAAGAAAAGAAGAAGGAGAAGTAGAAGGAGGAATAAGGATGAAGAAGGAGAAGGAGGAGCTCCTTCTCCTTCTTCTCCTCCTTCTTCTTATCGTCCTCCCTCTCCTTCTTCTTCTTCTCCTCTTCTTCTTCTTCCTTCCTTTCATTTTTCCTCTTTCTTCTCCTCTCGTCTCCTTCTTCGGGCTAAATTGGCTAAGAATGCCTTTTTGGATCTAATTATGTCATTTCGAGGATAATTAGCTAAGTATAGGTCATTTTTTATTAAATAGACCATTTAGGAGCTAACTAAGCTAATTATGTCATTTAGATGGATAATTAGCCAATTTAGGCTTTGTTGGATGAGTCTAATTAAGCTACGTAGAATAAGAGAAAGAGAAGAAGAAGTAAAAGAAGGAGGAGGAGGAGGAGTAGGAGGAGGAGGAGGAGGAGGAGGAGACGGAAGAGGAGAAGAAGATGAAAAGAAGAAGGAGAAGGAGAAGGAGGAAGAAGGAGGAAGAAGGAGAAGGAGGAGCTCCTTCTCCTTCTTCTCCTCCTTCTCCTCCTTCTTCTTATCCTCCTCCCTCTCCTTCTCCTTCTTCTCCTCTTCTTCTTCTTCCTTCCTTTCATTTTTTCTTTCTTCTCCTCTCGTCTCCTTCTTCGGGCTAAATTGGCTAAGAATGCCTTTTTGGAGCTAATTATGTCATTTCGAGGATAATTAGCTAAGTATTGGTCATTTTTTATTAAATAGACCATTTAGGAGCTAACTAAGCTAATTATGTCATTTAGATGGATAATTAGCCAATTTAGGCTTTGTTGGATGAGTCTAATTAAGCTACGTAGAATAAGAGAAAGAGAAGAAGAAGTAAAAGAAGGAGGAGGAGGAGGAGGAGAAGGAGACGGAAGAGGAGAAGAAGAAGAAAAGAAGAAGGAGAAGGAGAAGGAGGAAGAAGGAGAAGGAGGAGCTCCTTCTCCTTCTTCTCCTCCTTCTTCTTATCCTCCTCCCTCTCCTCCTTCTTCTTCTCCTCTTCTTCTTCTTCCTTCCTTTCATTTTTTCTCTTTCTTCTCCTCTCGTCTCCTTCTTCGGGCTAAATTGGCTAAGAATGCCTTTTTGGAGCTAATTATGTCATTTCGAGGATAATTAGCTAAGTATAGGTCATTTTTTATTAAATAGACCATTTAGGAGCTAACTAAGCTAATTATGTCATTTAGATGGAGAGGACGTTTTGGAGACTCGAGCATTTCATAGAAGGCCTTTGCAGATTCCTCCATCTCATCGTCCGAATCACGAGCATCATCAAGGTCTTGCACCATGTCTTCAATCCCGGTACCATGCTCGTCGGTGCGACGACGAATCACCTCAGCTTTGGCACGTTGGTCAGACTCACCATGAAAAGTCCACACCATATAATTAGGCGTAAAACCCCACTTCTGCAGGTGTTTACCCATTTCAAACTCTGTCTGCTTTTTCCAGTTGTCGCAATTGGGAGAGGGGCACCATGTTTTATGCTGGCCATTTGCAAATGCGGCTCTCACAAACCCCCTGGTTTTTGTTAACCATTCATGGGTCATGTCTTTCTGACTAGGGTGACCAGTGTACATCCAAGCACGATCACTCATGTTGCCTAGCTACCTATGGGGGCACAAGAAATAAATATATAATTCATCATCTATATTCATACGCTAATCAAGTTTGTCAGTTTTATTATCCATGCAACCTACATGCTAATAGGTAAAGATAGGTCCTAATCCCACCCGAGTATGTGTAGAGTGGGTTCGTTTTCCCATGCTCTGCTCCAGATGCGACGCAGAATTTCGGCAGCACCTCCCCGCTGTTCTCCTGATACACGTCTCGGCAATAAGCAGAGAGGATGTGTACCCGGAGAACAACAGGGGAGGCACTGACGAAATTCCGCATCGGATCCGGAGCACAGCATACGGGAAAACAAACCCAATCTACACATACTCGGGCTGTCCATGGATAATGTTGGACAATTCGAAAGGATGGCGGTTATAAATATGCAAAGAAATGCATATTTATAGATGTCGCCCTTTCGAACGGGAGACGCATACTGGTCACGCATACTCATGATTGAAGAAACCTATAGCTAGCAAGTTTCATCGGCACGAAGACCGGGACAGAGCAAATTAAGGGGTAGGAGGAGAAGTCATTTGTGCTCACCAACAAACGCAAGGGCGGAGCTCGTCCAACGCACGTGGAGGTCGTCGAACAACTGCACATTGAAATTAACACGATCAACATAAATACGATGTTTTTATAATTAACATAATCGGAAAATATGTGACCTAACTCATAATTTACAAAACTATGACCTCGTGGGCCTCTGGAAGGCCGAAAAGCACCTTCTCGTTCAAAAGAAGGCAGAAGAGGTGTCGGGGGTCGGGGCTTAGTGGCCTCGGGAGTCAGTGCCGTTGAGGGTCGGTGGTGTCGGGTGTCAGTGGCATCAGGGTCGGGGGGTTAGTGGCGTCGGTTGTGGGGGGTCAGTGGCGTCGGGGGTCTAGGGTCAGTGACGTCGGGTGTCAGTGGCGTCGGGGGTCGGGGGTTGGTGGCGTCGAGCGTCGGGGGTCGGGTGTCGTGGGCCGAGGGTCTGGGTCGGGGGTCGAGGGTTAGTGGCGTCAGGGGTCAGTGGCGTCGGGGGTCGGGGGTCGGGGGTCAGTAGCGTCGGGGGTCGATGGTCGGGGGTCAGTGGCATCGAGCGTCACGGGTCGGGGGTCGAGGGTCAGTTTCGAGGTGCCAGGGTTTCCTTTTCCTCTTCTTTCTTCTTCTCCTCTCTCCTCTTTTTCTTCTTCTTCTTCTTTTCTTCTTCTTCTTCTTCTTCTTCTTCTTCTTCTTCTTCTTCTTCTTCTTCTTCTTCTTCTTCTTCTTCCTTTTTCTCCTCCTACTCCCCCTCCTCTTTTTATCCTCCTATTCTTTTTCTTGTTCTTGTTCTTGTTCTTGTTCTTCTTCTTCTTCTTCTTTCTCCTCCTCTTCCTCCTCCTCCTCCTCCTCCTCTTCTTCTTCTTCTTCTTCTTCTTCTTCTTCTTCTTCTTTTCTCCTCCTCCTCCTCCTGTTCTTCTTCTTCTTCTTCTTCTTCTTCTTTTCTTTCTTCTTCTAATTATTTTCTTCTTTTCCTTTTCTTTTTCATTTTTTCCTTCTGCTTTTCCTCTTTTTTTCTTCTAACCTAACTAACTAACCTAATTAGCCTAATAATCTAACCAAATAAACTAACTAAATTACCCTATATATAATAAAAAACTATCATAATAAACTAACTAAAGTAATTAACTTTTTTAAAAAGAAAAAGAAGAAGAACTCAACTCACCGTGGTGGACGACGACAGGGGGGCAGGGGGCGCGCGGCAGGCGGCCGGCGGGCGGGGAGGAGGGGTGCCGCGGGCGGGAGGGCAGGCGGCCGGCGGGTGGGGAGGAGGGGTGCCGCGGGCGGGAGGGGAGGCGGCCGGTGGGCGGGGAGGAGGGGTGCCGCTGGCGGGCGCGGGGAGGAGGGCGCGGGGAGGAGGCGACGGGAGGGGAGGTGGTCGGCGGGCGGGAAGGAGGGGTGCAGCGGGAGGGGAGGAGGGGGCGGGGGAGGAGGCGGCAGACGGGAGGGGAGGCGGCCGGCGGGCGGGGATCGAGCGGCTGAGAGTAAGGAGGAGACGGATGAGAGTGAGAGGGAGAGGGAGACGGCCGGTGAGTTTTTCTTCTTCTTCTTCTTCTTCTTCTTCTTCTTCTTTCTCCTCCTCCTCCTCCTCCTCCTATTCCTCTTCTTCTTCTTCTTCTTCTTCTTCTTCTTCTTCTTCTTCTTCTCCTTCTTTTTTTTCTCCTCCTCCTCCTCGTCCTCTTCTTCTTCTTCTTCTTCTTCTTCTTCTTCTCCTTCTTCTTTTCGTTCTTCTTCTAATTATTTTCTTCTTTTCCTTTTTCCTTTTTCATTTTTTTCCTTCTACTTTTCCTCTTTTTTCTTCTAACCTAACTAACTAACCTAATTAGCCTAATAATCTAACCAAATAAACTAACTAAATTACCATATATATAATAAAAAAACTAACCTAATAAACTAACTAAAGTAATTAACTTATGAAAAAAGAAAAAGAAGAAGAACTCACCGGCGGGGTGGTGTGGGCGGCGGTGGACGACGACAGGGGGTGGCGGCGGCGACGGTGGACGACGGCAGGGGCACGCGGCACGGGGCGCGCGACAGGGGGAGGCAGTGCCGCGCGGTAGGGGGCGCGCGGCAGGGGGGTAGGGGCGTGCGCCGGGGGGCGGCAGGGGCGGGACGGCTCCGACGGCGGCGGCGGGAGGTGGGCACGCGCGAGAGAGAAGGCAGGGCGAGAGAGAGAGAGAGGGCAGTGGGCACGAGAGCCGTTAAGGGAGGGGGTGGGGGGCTACGCGCCTTTAGAGAGGGAGCCCCCTTTGCCGTCTGCAAAGGCTGGGTGGCAGACGGCAAAGGGGTGGGTGGGGTGGGGAGGCCTCCGGCCGCTAGGGTGGCTCCCCCTTTGCCGTCTGCCAACCCTTTGTCGTCCGCCTGTGGTTCCTTTGCCGTCCGCTGGCCGACGGCAAAGGGAAGGCCGACGACAAAGAAAACTTTTGCCTTAGGTGTTGTCTTTGCCGTCTGCTTTGTGCCAGCTGACGGCAAAGAAGCTCTTTGCCATGTGTCAACAGACGACAAAGGAAAGCCAGACGGCAAATTTCTGAATTCCAGTAGTGATGGGCATATCTCCTAAAATGGACATGCTTTGGAGCTTGCTCTCTAACTAGGGGTTGGTTGTTTGGCGACGCGTTGCGACAAGCACAATAGCCGACATAGGCGTGCAACACCGCACACCAAGGAGCTGGGAGGGTTGGTGCTTGATAGCACAAAGGGGTTTCGCTGGGTGTGGACGTGGCCATGCACGCACTAGGGAGGCGGTACGCAATGACGGCTATGATCAGTGGTCATCTAGCACCTAGAGCGCGTGCTCTGGCATTGCCATGGTCGCCAAGGGCCTAAGGGCATGGGTGAATTTTGGGCTTTTCTGGTACATCTAGCTACTTAGGGGTCTAGTGTAGATAGTGTTAGTGTCCATCAAGTTTATCCACGTGCAATGGTTTGGCTACATTGATCTCAAACTTATCCTCACAACAAGGTGTTTGTGTATAGGGAGTGGGTTTGGGTCTGGTTTTTGGATGGTTGCTATTAGTCATTGAGGCGGTCGTTTTCACTAGGTTTTCAGAAATTATAGAGCGAGATACAAGGTACTTGTTGTATAACCTTAGGAGTGGGCCAGAAATAGGTTTGGGGTTGAGAGGCTTAAATCAAAATTTTCCTAAGAGGCTTGGGTGCATTTCTTGTTTTTTTGTTATCTAAAGAATCTATGCAAATTAATTGAGAAATTTCAAAGGAGTAGAAGGGGTGGTTGCTTCATAACCTAACTGCTTATAGAGCACGTATTATTTTCTGGAAAATAGTATTCTTAAGAAAATGCTTGGGAAATGGTTTGAGAGAGGATGGTTAGAATGTTGGTGCCTGGAAGTGGCTGGTTTCAAGCCAATTTTACTTATGTTCTTAGTTTGCTAAGTCCAAGCAAGATAATTTAAGAAGGAAGGCAATCAAAACCAACTTGGAGAAAATAAAATAAAAAGAGACAAAAATTCAGGGAGTTACATCTTTCGTTTGGGTTTTGGCATGCTCGTGGTGCTTAATATCTATGTAGGCTATATTTGATTTGGGGGAACACAATCGGGATCTCTAACCTCAAGGACCTGCACATCAACACTGCAATGTAAGTCGCCTTTTGCCACATCCAGATCCTCCTCGTCTATTGTGCGCGCCGATCTATTTGGCATCGGTGTATGAGATAATTTATATGGATGTTGTTGGGAACAGGAAGGTCGTGGTGATCCATGTGGCGTACTATCCGCGAAAGGCCTCTAGGAAGATCCACGACAGATTCTTTTGCTCTTTTCATTATTCACTCTTCTTGTTTTAGACCAAATAGACCAGATTTATTGGTAGATAAGTTATTAGGTATCCATATCGTTGTGATTTTGATGATTGATTTCATTATGTATTAACCAGTTCTTGCCCTCTTGTTAGCTTTTTTTGGCATGCAATTTGATATGCCTATGTTCACTAGAGGAAAGGCTCACAGTGTGTGTAATCAGTCATTCAGCATGTAAGAATGTCACCTCTATATTAATATAGACATATTAGCTTGCTCTGCTTTATATGTGAGCACTATTGTAGTAGTTCTATTCCATATGTTCCATTTTTAACAACTGGCGCTCATGTGGACTGCATACAAACGTTAACAAATACACGAGCATGGTTAGTACGCATTTAGTACGTAGTAAGGAAGGAAGTCAGCCTCAAGAAACAACAAGGCACGAGCAAAATGATCAAACACATCTTAACCGCACGATGACACACGGGCTCTGTATTGGATCATACACTTCCTTTTGTGGAACAATCTTTGTCTTGAAATTGATCTTCCCATCCAACTATTAGTAAATACAAATGCATAACAAATATAATCACTTCCACACAACTAACGAATAAACCCCTTCGAATAGCTCGCCCGAGTCCTTGCTTGCATTTGATTTTTTCCTGTTTATAAGTTACTTTGGTTCTTGGCTTCAGTTCGGCTTTGCGCCAATGACGAAACGGGACATCTAATGTAGAAGAATAAGGTTGTTGATTATGATGATTTTGCTATTGATTCAATCAAGCGTGTTGGGATTTTGTCAAATATGATACTAGAATAATGACGTGCTTCCATGAATTCCATCTTGACAAGCCTGTTGGGATTCGCCCATTATTAACTATGGGGTTATTACACTCGTTTCTGAAGCGGCTCATGCTGATATATCTATAAATTTAGACCCATTTGCTTATTATCAGTCTTGATCAAAATATTGTCAAAATATTTGGATGAAAGAGTAAAACTAATCCTAAAGATATTGATCTTAGTAAAAGCTAAAAATATGTATTTGAAACTATTAACCTCATACTCACGGTAAAATTTCATCATAAACCTATGTAAATTCAAACCTCACAAAAAAATCTATGTAAATTCAAGCATGTGCACAACAGGTGCAAGGTGAAAATTTGTGAATGACGTTGTAACTCACAACTATTTTTTTTAAATAATACACTTTTTATTTAATTAGTCAAATATTACGTAAGTTCAATTTTTTTCACAAATAATACACCGTCGGTGTCACGGAAGCCGAGTGGTTTCAGTCGGCCACACGGAGGCCGATAGGATCTAGTCGGCTGCGCGGAAGTCGATTGGATCTAGTCGGTTGCATGGAGGCCGATAAGTGGTCTTTCGGCCACATGGCAGCTCATGACTGGCCCGAGCACGTCACTTGGCCTCGGCAGCCTCCAGTCGGCTACGGTGAAGCCGTGTGGGCTAGTCGGCCTCGGCGGGGCCGATGGAAGGCTGGGAAACCCAAGCCGCGGCGCGCCCCCTTCTTCCTCCTCTCCTCTTCTTCTTTCTTTCTTCCCTTATCTCTGCCCTTTTCCATGCCCCGATTTTTCTACAAAATTTGAACCAATTTATTCTTTGGTTTCCACTGTGGTGGATTCTAGAGGGTTAGAGGAGGCAAGGGAACCCTCGATCTCGTGATGGGGTAGCTAGTGTTGGTGGTGGTAGTGGAGGTGGTGGTGGTGGCGGTGTAGGTGGAGGTGGAGGTGGTGGTGTTGGTGGAGGTGGAGGCGGTGGTGGTGGTGGAGGTGGACGTGGAGGTGGTGATGGTGGTGGTGGTGGAGGCTCCTGCGTTCGTCGTTCTTCTCTCGGTGTTCGTTATTCTTCACCCGTGGTTCGTTGTTTCTTTGCACGCTTCAAGAGTAATATTCAACATCCGTTCCCGTCGTATTTAGTTGTGCGAATATTTGTAGTTGCTTTGGTAATACATGTAGATGTCAAATACTTACGTGTATGAATATTTTTAGTATTTTTGGTAGGATTGTCCTTCTGCTTAAAATTTGTCCATGTTGAATATTTTTTAGGTCAGCATAGATGTCTGATGTAGTGAAGTTAGGTTTTCACTACGGTCACGGTACTGTCCAAACAAATGAGATTAGAGCTGATCTAAGTGAATTTCAGTACATTGAGAGTGACTTCTCCTGAAACATGGTATGTCAGTCAGTTGATTGAATGGTTGGCCGGGTGTTTAGGGTTTAATATGGAAACACACACATTCACTGTTCATGCATTATGGATCCGGTCCAGTTTAAATATTTACTATTATTTGAAGCATATAGAGCGGGAATCTTAATGGGTGCGCCGGTTACAAGCTTGCTAGAGTAGGTGATGTAATCTTGTCGCCTTACTGATCCCCGTGGTGAAGCCGGTTAGTGCACCGGAAGCCGAATATAGTTACGATTATGGCCAGAGCAGTGAAGGGGTGCATGATTCAATGCCAAATTATGCATCCCATGCTGGAGATGATGTTTACGAAGTAGGACAGAGCAGTCAGGCAGAAGGAGGAAATGTAGATGATTATGTAAGTGGCGAGGTGGACGCTGACGAGATAGATGGGCACATGCAAAACCAAATGGAGGATGAAGATAGAGGTGGTGATATTGCCGATGATTTCGCTGAGTCGGACGAAGAAGAAAATGCTCATGAAGTGCATATTCCTGCATCACGGAATCAAGACTTCTCATCTGCAATAACCGTGAACGATGGTCATGATTTTGCCTGACAGTATCACGAGAACAACACTGCGACAGATGCCTTGTATCCAAACAAACAAGTTGTGAAGGATGCAATCATTGATTGGGCAATGTCTACACAAAGGGTTTTTTGTAGCTGATGTGTCAAGTCCAAAATACTTGACAATGATATGCAGAAACCAGGGTTGTCCCGTAAGGATGCATGGCTATCTCCTTAAATATGACACAAGCTGAGTCACGAGTGACTTAATTCATCATACTTATGAAGGAAAAAATATTATGAAGGCGCTATTTTGCCATTCTAGTCATAAAAAACGTAGTTGCGTAAAAAAAGACGAGTGCAGGCATCTATCAGCTTTGCCAACATCGATTAGTATTAATTACTCAATAATAAATCAATTAATATTAATTGATCACGACAAAGCCGATTAATACTAATCGGCCTAGCCAAAGCCGATTGAAACGAGCTAGCGAGACTGAGTGACCTATCGGCCTAGCCAAAACCGATCGACACTAATCGGCTATGAGGAAGCCGACTGGAGCCACCCTGCTTTGCCGAGGCGGACGGTGTATTAATTTTGATTTTTTTGAAACTGCACAATATTTTTCAAATTTATTAAAAAAATATATTATTTAAAAAAACTGCTAACTCGCAAGGATGACGTAGCGCTGTAGATCCACAGCTGACAGCCCACAGGCCGCAACGAGCCCAAACCACCTCACCCGTTGTGCCCCCCACCCCAGATCTCCAACCGGACCACCATGGCCTCCACCACCTCGCCGTCGACGGCGACGGCGGCGATGTGGGCCTTCGCTGCCGCTACCTGCGTCAAGCTTATGCTCGTCCCCACCTACCGCTCCACGGATTTCGACGTCCACCGCTACTGGCTCGCCCTCACCCACGCCCTCCCCGCCCGGCAGTGGTACACCGACGCCTCCTCCCAGTGGACGCTCGACTACCCGCCCTTCTTCGCCTACTTCTCCCGCCTCCTCTCTCTCCCCGCGCCCTTCGTTGACGCCTCCCTCGTCTCTATCCCCGTGCCCGCCGCGCCGCCGTCCTCGGCCTACCTCCTCTACCTCCGCCTCACAGTCGCCTTCTCGGATCTCCTCCTCCTCGCAGCCGTCCTCCTCCTGGCGAGGGACGCTCGCCGGAGGCAGCGTCCGTTCCTCGTTCTCGTGCTCGTCATGTGGTCACCGGCGCTGCTCATCGTGGACCATATTCACTTTCAGTACAACGGGTTCCTGATGGGGCTGCTGTTGCTTTCGCTGCACTTTCTTGAGCAAGGGAAGGATCTTGCGGGGGGAATTGTGTTTGCCGCATTGCTGTGCTCGAAGCACCTGTTTCTTGTGGCTGCGCCTGTTTATTTCGTGTATTTGTTCGGGCATTATTGCTGTGGCCGGGGTGCACTGAGGGGCCTCGGGAGGCTGCTTCTCATGGGTGCTGGAGTGGTTGCTGTTTTTGCCATGGCATTTGCGCCCTTCGTTTACTACGGGCAGGTGAGTTGGCACGTTATTTGTTTTGGAACTGGATGTCTTGATGGTCATTTGGTCATTGTTGTTACAATCATATTCTAACATAACTACATAACTTAGAAAGCAAGTTTAGGAGGCACTGCGAATTAATGAGAATGAGAACTGTTCTAGAGTTAAATTTTAGTTTGTTAACATTGAATTTGGTAGAAATCTGCAAAGTTTGGAGTAGTTCCTGTGTTCATGCTGGTTTGCGAAAGAAAAAGCATATATGGAGCAGAAGCTGATAGACTCGTGCAAGTCTCTCGTAACTTTTGTCTCAGTTATGGTAATTGCTATGGCGTATAACTCAAGATGCTCTCATCTTGGTCCACTTACAATCGTTGAACGAAATGGTGTCTCTGTAGTCAAGGCTATGCAATATCTCCTTGACTAGATTTTGCTGTCATCTCTGCTCTATGTGGAACGCATATATAGTCTTTTCATTCTCTCAAATAAACAGAATTAACAAATCTCATTCACATAAGTATTCCAGAACTCCGCCCTCTTAGACACAATTATGTTGGCTAAAGTTCAACAATGTGAATTTAGTATAGGAATTTAGCAATAAATATTTTCTGTCTGCATATTGCTAAGTTTAAGTTGCATGAAGTCATTTGCCCTAATGTGAGTTTGTTTATAAAATTTTGTCATTTTCCATTTTATGTGTCAACAGTAGTTGTCAATGTGTTCTCATGAATTTAATCACAATTCTAGTCATTTAGCACTCAATTCGGTAGAAATGCTGAATTTATAATAATCAAATAATACTTATGTTGGTGCTGGTTTGCACAAATACAAAAGGAATAGCAGCTGATTACATTGCCTTGTAACTTTTTTTTCGGAACTTACACTCTTATAAATGTCATTTGGTTTGCTTAAACTAGGTCAATTTCCTGCTAGTATTTGGGGTGATTTTTTTTCCTGCAAGTATTTAACAATAGGCATTATTCCTTATGGATCATACTAATTTTGGTTTCATGAAGATATTCACTCTAACGTAAATTTTAACATTTGCCACGTAAACAGTCAGACCAATATGCTCTCATGAATTTAGTTGTACTGTTGACACCATGATTACCACATTTATTGCTTTGGTAATTTTGCAGATGCAACAACTCTTAAGCCGATTGTTTCCCTTTGGTCGGGGCCTATTTCATGCTTACTGGGCTCCAAACTTTTGGGTATTCTATATAGTACTTGACAAGATCCTTGCATTTCTTCTTAGAAGACTAGGATTCAGTATTGAGATACCTGAAGCATCATTTACCAGGGGGCTTGTTGGTGATTCATCTCCTTTTGCTGTTCTTCCAAAGGTTGTCTCATCTACTGTCCCTTTTTTTAAATGGGAAGAATGTTGAACTATATAGTTTGATAAACTTTGTTATTTGAACCTTATGATTGCAGGTCACCCCAATAACTACCTTCTTATTGGTTATACTTGCTATGGCTCCTTGTCTTGTCAAAGCATTCGCTAACCCCCAATCGAAACACATAATTAGATGGGTGGCATATGCTTGTTCATGTGGGTTTATGTTTGGATGGCATGTACATGAGAAGGCATCACTTCATTTCACCATCCCACTTGCCCTAATTGCCATGGATAGCTTGGATGACGTCAGGCATTACTTCTTATTGTCAATAGGTATGTTTCTGCCACAGTTTAATCTTGCTCAATGGCTACGCAGTTCCAATTGCTACTGTGTCATTGTTGTTTCTTTCACTTCCTTTGATGCTATGTCAATAACTTTGGCAGAGTGTTGTCTACCAGCATCACCACAATGTGAAGCACTTGAGCCCTCTGAACAATTGCTACATATTTTTGTTTAAGGACCGACTTGTGCACTGATGCTGATGCTGATGCTGTTTGTTTCTGTAATAATTTGCAGTTTCATGCTACTCTCTGTTCCCGTTGCTGTTTGAGGACCAAGAATACCCAATAAAAGTTCTGCTGCTGTTGACCTACGGTACTCTCATGTGGGTAGGTTTTTCATCCCATTTTTCTGCAAACTCTGCTCCGGGAGGGAAGAAATTAGACGCATCAGACAGCATAGTCGAGAGAAGATTCACTGGATGGATTAGTTTGGGATATCTTCTAGGAATGTTTGCTATAGAATTCTGGTCTCGTCTATTCCATCACCATGTATTTGGGGATAGACTTCCGTTCCTACCTCTCATGATGGTTTCAGTGTATTGTGGCGTTGGAATGATGTACTCATGGGTGTGGCAATTATCTTGGATTATCAGGAACACTTGATATGAGCTTCACTGGTCAGTACCAGCACTCTTTCTAACCCATCATGGGATGAGACAAATTTCGGTAACTCACCCCCTTGACTGATGCATTGGGCAATCAATGTTACTGCTGTGAAGGGCATTTTCTTATGGTTTATACATTCAGTTTTACAGCGTCAACCAAATTTGGGGGATGTAATCTTGTCATGATGTAATATTCTGTTACAGTGTAGCTGCTTGTATCATCCCATTCTTCATGGTTGAGAATATCTTTCCCTGACAATTTTGATAACCTGATCTGTTGAGTGTGTGATGTAAAAAGGAAAAATTTCAGTTTTTCACTACATAAGAATGATTCATATGCTATCTGTGTCCATGTAGCTACCGTCATCTGCATGTCGCGTTCCAGATATGGCTCGCTTGCAATCTCCTGACAAATGTGTATGCCTGCTGTGTTGGCAGGTAGCATACGAAATTGTCTGCAGGGAAAATGTTTGTCAGGCGCTCCTACGAAAGTGTGTGCCTTTCTAAAAATCAAACTATACATAAGTGAGCCAGGAGACACGAAAATGTGGACTATTCCTCGGCATTTCCGAATTTTTTTTGAACTAGGGACCTATTAGGTATTATAAATAAGGAAACGTCATTTTCTTGTACACTGCCCACTATGAGTTTATTTGATTTTTTACTAGCAAAATGGCCCGTGCGTTTCCATGGAAGAAAAAACATAATCTACAATGATGGTGACCACATTATGTTCACATATCATCTCTTGATTTATAAATTTTATGCACAAATACAAAAAAATGTTTATTCTTTTAAATTTATTCACAAGTTGAAGCAATCTTTACATTTTTGATGTTGGAGGATGTTATTTTAAATTCACAAACATTTTTTTAAACGCATGAAGTTTTTCTGAATAAACAAACATTTTTATAAATCAGTAATATATTTATTAAATTCATGGACATTGTTTTGGAATTTGCAAAAAAAAAAATCCGGCGTTTTTTTTGAATCCTATTTTTAGTTCAAAATAAAAATTTGTCACCATTTTAATTTTTTAATATGCAAAAGTTTTTGTAATTCTAAATTATTTAAATTATAAATAAACAAAAATGGAACGGAAAAATTTAAATAAAAAAAGAAACTATCAAAACAGGCATTAGCTACTTTTAAAATTTTAGAACATTTTTTAAATGCATTAACATATTTTGAATTAGAAAGCATTTTGTTAAATGCCTTTAATAATTTTTAATACATGGAATTGTACTTGAGATCATGGACTTTTCTTATTGTACAAACATTTTTCTAAAATTGCAAACATTTTATTGTATATGCGAGCATTTTATACAAAACTCCGAACAGTTTTTGAAGTCACAAACATTTTAATTTTTTAAATATGTTGATTTATAATTTTCAGTTTATTAAAATTTTAAAGATTGTTTGAAGTTTTAAATTATTTAAAATAAAAAAATAAAACGGAACTGAAAATAAATAAATAAACGGAACTAAAAGCAGTCGCCTGTCCATAGGCCGGCCACCGTGGAGTAATATAGGAGGTTTTTACATGGTCCGGCATGCAGAGCGTAATATAGAAACTTTTTACATGGGCCGGTCCAGTCCAAGATTTTTCGTTTTGTGAAACGTTTTCTATTATTTACCGGTGGCATGGTGGGTAATTTATGCAAATTTTAGGGGTAATTTTCAAGACGGACGACCAGAAACCGAATTTGCTTTATTATTATAGGGAGAGATTGTTTCCAACTACTATTTGTTTTTTTGTTTCTTTTCATTTATTTATTTCATTTTCATTTGACTTTCCTTCATTTTTGTCATTTATGTTTTGATTCTATTTTGGTTTATTTATTTATTACTCCCCCCGTCCCAAAATAATTGTCTTAACTTTGTACTAGCGCTAGTACAAAATTGTACTAAGGTTAAGACACTTATTTTGGGACGGAGGGAGTGTTTTTATTTCATTTTTTGCTTTGTCCGTCTATTTCCAATTTTGTTTTCTTTTTTATGTAAATATCTAGTTACTTTATTTTTATTTTCTTTCTGTGCTAAATACATATGTATTTTTTCTAAAATGCATGAACGTTTATTTTTTCCTTATACATGTATATTTATTCTGCAATAGATGAACATCCTTTTGTTAGTTTTGTACTCCCTCTGTTCCAAAATTTTTGTCTTAACTTTGTTTAGAAATGGATGTATCTAAATACTAAAACTTGATTAGATACATTAATATCTAAAAAAATCTAAAACAAGAATTTTAAGACGGAGGGAGTAATACGTAAACATTATTTTCAATAGTCCGGAACAATTGTTTTGAGATTAACAATAATCTCAATACATAATAGTGTTAAATTAGGATTACATCAGTGATCATACTTTTGTAGTTGTATTAAAAGTATTTTGTCATAAGTGAATATTGCATTTAACATACATAACAGGTAAAAGCAGATGAGATGTTTCTTCTTGACCTATGATATAAGTGACGGAGCTACATATAAGTTCCGGCATGGGGTGGTGTTGAGACTATTCTTTCCTAATCTAAGCGCCTCATAAAAAAAATCATTGCAGTTATTTTCAAGTCTGCCCCTGATTTATTTAACTTGTTTATAGGTTTGGCCGACAGGGCCGAGTAACAACGGCGGAGCTACAGCGTGGACAGGATGGGCCGTGGTCCACCTTGAGTTTAAGAATCAGGTTTTATACAGTAGCAAAACACATCAAATAAAAAAATATTTTTTTTTTGTAAGTGCATGGACTGTTGGCCCACCCAAAATAGTTTAAGCAATATTTCCTTTTTAATAATAAGAAAACAATTGTAGTCACTAGTGCTCTCAGCACGAACCTAACGAGCGCTGAAGTTTACAACGGTAGACAGTTGTAGCTAGCTGGTCATAGGCACCCCTTAAAAAAAATACTGGTCATAGGCAGGCCGCTTCTGATGGGCCTTAGCCTATTTTGCCCAGCATGAACTTGGATGGCACCAAGTTACCCCCCTTTTTGCTCACAAAAAAAATAAGTTATCCCCTATGCTGAGTTTTTTTTTTTCAAAGAAGGACAATTCATTAATGAAGAGAATTTAGACAAGGCTTGAAATCCCGAAGGCAAAAAGGAAAATGTACTCGCCCACCATTAAATTACACCGTGTTTCGCCCGGCCAAAACCCAAATGTTAATATTCTAGTTATATACTACTGCATAAGACAATCTTCAGGCTACAGATTTGTAGATTCATGAAAGAACAAGATTTCTATAGACATCCTTGCCAGAGTGTAGTTTGAATAGAGGCCTAAAATATTTATGGAGAGTGTCGTGAAATGAACATAGATAAATTTAGTTGGTTTTAATGCGCATTAAGCAAATCTATTGCTTCAGTTTCTTCATGGCCAGGATCTATTTAACCATTCAACCCTCCAACCTGCCATTATCAAATCTCTTGCCTCAGTTTCTTCGTTTCTAGGAACTATTTAACCATTCAACCTCCAAGCGTGCCATTATTACAGAATCAGATTTAGTGCAGTGAACACATATCAGAACAATCTTAAGGAAGTCAGTACACCCAGCTACTTCGAGACTTACTTAATTGGTGCCTAATCACGTTAGTTAATACTTATCAGTCATTCAGTCTTAAAAAAATTCTTCATTCCTAGCACTGACTTTCTAAGTCATTTTTCTGAAATCTGATTTAAATACAGTGTCAATGTCACCTAGCCCTCCTGTCAAGCTCAATAAAACAAGCAGGTACATGCATACTAAAGGCAAGGTATCTAATGAGTAAAATAAAATTAGGTCTGCAAGTCACTCCCAGAAATGCAGTTGTGGTTTACTTGAAAATTCAAATGTGAAATAGATAACCTATCCGCTACTTAAGCCATATAGTTCTTTTTACTTACACAAGATTTTTTCTTTGAGCACCCATTCAGAAAAGATTTTATTGCCCAATTAATTTTGCACTAATTGTATATTCCCGCAGAGTATATATATGAAGGTCTGAACTCATTCAGAAATTGTTGAGTTAGATGTACTAGCCAACTCTCTGTATCTAACACATACGCTTTTATTAAATTCTACTTCAATTATGAGAAAACAACCTTGCAAGTATACACAGCAAAACAAAGAATTCTGCCATTTCCTCTCCCTATCTGAATTCAGAGCCCCAGCACATCACCCTGTCTGGGTAGGGAAATTTCAGGAAATGTCAAAACAGTAGAGACACTAATGAGTCAATTTGATAGTGCAGTTTCAGGAACATGTGAATGTTCAGCTACTTCACAAGTTACTGGTAAATGCTAGCTTCTCCCATCTGCTGTAAGCTATGAACCTCTAATTAACTGCACGCGACACTGAAACCATAAGTATTTTCAAGCAGAAGGTGTAATGAGATGAAGGTCGGTAAAGTGCATTGTCTCACGGGTTCCAGCTCACAAATTAGCACCACGCGCGGCTAAAGAATGCGCAAGTGTCAGTAAAACCTACAGACAACTGAAATTTTATATCTCTGAAGTCTGAACATCGCTCCTAAAGACGGCAGATTGTGACCTTCAATGGTCACCGTAATCTTGGGTTGTGCAGAACCGGTTTCAAACAAAACCTTGTGGCAACCCATCTGACTTGCTATGTTGATAGTGTATAACATGGACAAAAGGTTCAGCCTGTAACGCATCCATGGCCCTCTCCAGGTTGCCTGCACCAGCAGCCTTAGCTTCTCCATCTTCATCTCTGATGACAGCCATTGGAGTCCTTCTGAAATGCACCATCTGTTATAACCTTCAGGGTTCCTGATAGAAGTTGGGACCATTTCCCTGCAGGCTGTTGCTTCAGTTTACCGTCTCCTTTCTTCACCTTAAAAGCATTCATTACATGATAATTAATAGAGGACCAGTCGAGCAGATCTCATCATCAGAAGTTGTAATAGCATCTCCCACGTTTGTTTTATTTCTCTGATCCCACTGACGCCAAAGAAGTATGCAGGTTTTAATTCTCGCTTTTTGCGAGAAATGCAAGCTAAGAATCTGTCCATAAAGCTCATGGAATTCCTCTCCAGCCTTTGGACCATTTATCCGTGTACAGTGCTTGCCAATCTTCTACGTAGTTCTGTAACTCCATAATACGGTCTTCAGACTACAGATTAGCAGGTCCATGGAAGAACAAACTGAAGGGAAAAAAAAATTCAAAAAATGAAATATCAGAGCGAGGTTTCGATCCTCGGACCTGTGGGTTATGGGCCCACCACGCTTCCGCTGCGCCACTCTGATCTTGTTGCCCTTCATCTGGTATTCATCTATTTATAGCATTCCGCAGCTCCCACGTTGTCTACTCTTCGCAAGTGCAGTACATATACAACATCTTCCACTGTAAATTTTGACGTGCAGAAGTCAGCCCCCATGCCCAGTGCAGTCAAGCATCGAACAACAGCATTCTCGTATAAGCCTCCATTAAGCTTGGCATCCACGGCACAAAGCAAAGATAAATAAAAGAAGGAAAGAAAAGGCAAAAGCGAAACGCTGACTCCTTTTGCCCCCAACCTTGGGTTTTACGGCCAGCACACATCTCTGCCTGCTTTCCATTTGTTAAAGAAGAAGAAGAAGAAGAAGAAGGGGAAAAGAAGTCGGCTCGCGCTTTGCGCTTTCGATCGGATTTTGATTAGGATGGGCATGTTCTTGGTGAGCAACAAGTCTTGACTCTTTTCGCTTTCACCTGCGTCTGCGTGCGATCCCTCCACATATCCACATGTAGCTTGCAGGGACCGGCTACTTGGGAGTCTAGTCAACCGTCGCCACTGGATTTTCCGCGCGAGTCCAAACGGATGAAAGCTCGTGCTCGGGTGGCGGGCAATGATCGATGCCATGGAGAATTAGGTCGCGTGAGACATCACCTGGATTTGTTTTCTACCTACCCCTCCCTTTCCTGGGAATGAACCTGCAGCGCAGATGTTTCTTCGATTACGACCGTATAATCTGTTCGTTTTTGAATCAAAGAAATAGTAAAACCACGTGCCATCGCTGCTTATTTGTTTTGCGTGTATGTGTTATTATTCTGGAGAACGCGGCAAGTGATTGACTAATCGGCGTTGGCGGGGCTGCACGCACGTCAGCAAATCACCTTCCATGAAGCTCTTGTCACGTCGTCTCGGCATAAGATTCCATGTCACTAGTCAAGATTTGATTGGGTCCATGGTCGAGTCGTTTCGGATTACGCTGAATTGATACGTCCGTGTCAAGGACACAAAATTCGGCAGCGAATTGCAGGTAAACTACTCGGAGGCCAGGGTAAGCGGAGAGAAAGGAAAAGGCAAGCAGCAGCCGGCCCTTTGGTGTTCGAGTACCACATGGACGTACTGTTGAGGCGTTGATCGGCCGATTTTCATCATGACATCATAGCATCGAGGAGATTGGGAGATCGAAAGGTGGCAGAGGGGATCGATCGACAAGGGCAACTCAAATCAGCTTGCCTGCCCCTCACGCTCATCATGGCGTTGCATCGGTCAGGGATGAGCAATCCAGCGAATGAGACAGGGATCTCTCTCGATCTCTCATGAATCGTGCAACTCAAATTCTGCACCAAATAACTGTGCCTGCCTCCGTTGTCGACGGCAGTAGGGATCCAAGAAGGTGCACCTTCAGATCAAATCAAGCCGCATGCAGGCCCTGCAGCCTTAATACTACCGGGAACCGCTCAACAATTCATTCGTTCACATGAGCTCTGCTGCAAGGATGTGGAGGTGGAGCTAGCTAGTGCTGCATGTCTTTTGCACTTTTCATACGAAAGCGTAGCTTGGAGGACAGTAAATTCAGGCAGGCCCCGTGTGATCTCGAAAAAGTTCACTGTTGCTGTGGCGTAGTACTGTACTGTATTGCTTTACCGCCAATTAACACCCCACACTGTGGCTGCACATAGGAAATCACACGGGAGAACATATCGTACTGCTAGTCAAGTACCTAATATGGCTAGCTTTATAATTTGATGATGTAGTACTAGGTAGAAGCAATTTTGACCGTTAGTAGCATCGATAAACAATTACAGTAGCAACTCTAGATCATGCAGTACAAACCGAGATGTTTCATATCACCCCTGTCCTCAATCCCTAGGCGCCTTGCAAGATGAGAGCCCATAATAGTATAATCACTAGCCAGAGACTACAAAACTCCTGAACTCCTCCCGGTTCCATTGCCCCATGCATGGATTAAAAACAAGAGCAACACGCGTTAATCTAGCTTAGTTTGTGCTTTATATGTTGAGACATTGGTTGTGCCCTTGTACATGATGATGTGACGGGTGTTACACTGCTTGCGCTGTTTGCCGGTCTCCAGGGGGGTGGAAGGACAAAGAGCAAGGTTTGTAGTGTGTCTCAAGGCATCTCTAGCGCCGTAACTTACGTGACTGGTTAGCTTATCCACCCTCAACCTCAACCCCAAGATCGTGTGACAAGGTAATTAAGTAGTGTGGATTGAATTTTCTGCAGAGAGGACAAGGTGCAAAACTACAAACCATGGGGCACTCATCACTTGCACATATGATAGAGTAATATACTAACACATTTTCTATAGATCTATGCTGACTCAAACTATGTGCAGTGGCTACGCCTAAAGATTATACAAAGGCCATGTAGATGTAATTAAATTACAGCTAATTGAATGTTTATGACGAACATATATACCATCACTAGTAGAAAACATGGTTTTAGTCTCCGTTGGTAAGGGTCTTTAGTCTCGGTTCATCAACCGGGACTAAGAGCATCTCCAGCCGTTCGGCCCCCAGGGATGTGAAATAGCGCCACCTGGGGGCGCGCGGCGAAAAACCCGCCCTGCGGGGCTTGGATTCCCAGTCTCCCCCAAAGGTCGTCCGAATTGGTTTTTCAAAAAAAAATCGGCCCAAATTCGATCAAAACCGAGTCAAATTCAAAATAAATTCATAGTTTGCATTAAATTTGTACAAAAAGTGAAATAAAAACATAATTAAACATAAAACTAAACTAAAAACTAGACTACATCGCCGCCGCCGCCGTTGTCGCCAACGTCGCCGCCTTCTATATGCCGAGGAGCTTGTAGAAAGTGGTATAGTCGTTGTCGCCGTCGTCGCCCACTCCGCCGCCATCCTTGCTGCACCCCTGCCCTGGGTCGCCATGGCGAACGGAGTTCGAAGGCCCTGGCGCCTCCTCGTCGTTGTCGTCGAAGATGACGAGGCCGCCCTCCTCGCGGCCGTGGCGACGGGCGGCGATCTCCTCCAAGGCGCGGCGATGGCGCTCCATCTCCTCCCGGGCGTAGTCCTACCGCGTCCATTTTAGGACGGCCTCATCGTCGGCGGCCATGGCAAGGTGCTCCTGCTTGACGGGTAGGAGGCCCGGCTCCGTCTTCGGCCTAACGAGGCGGGAGGAAGAGCCGGGCTCGTTGATGACGATGTCGGTGTTGCGCGTACGCCTCCCCAGCGGCGTCTCTGCGGCTATGGCTTGAAAGGGAGCAACGCCGGCGATTCGGTGGAGTGGGAGCGGGAGCCTGAGCCGCCGGACGATGAGGACGTCGCCGTCTCCATCCTCCTCGGCGTCCAGGAGCTGTCGCGGCGGCCGGAGAAGGTTGGCGGTGATGGATAGTTGTACCTGGGCGTGTTGTCACCCTCGATGTGCTCGAGGACGGCCTCCAAGGTGCGGCCGAGGACGCCCCACCATTGGCGCCGTCCCTCGGAGTTGTGGCGGTCGGGGGGCTCGACCCCGTTGGTGGCGGCGAGCTGGTCGGCGTGACGACGCTCGAAGTACGCCGTCCATAGCGCGTTGCTGTCGGGGGCGTATCGCGGGAGGTTGCGCAAGCTCTCTGGCAGGCCGGAGCGGATGTGCGCGATCTCCGCACGCCGGTCAGATCCGATGGGCGGTGGTGGCACAAAGACGCCGGCGGCGCTCAGCCTCCATGACCCCGGCACCCTCATGTACGACGGCGCCAGGTAGTCCGCCTCGTAGAGGAGGCGGGCCTCGTCCCCGCGGAGGTGCCGGCGGCCGAAGCCATTGGTGGCCGCACCGTCACCGGGGTAGTGTTCGTCCATCTCTTTTAGGGAGGAGAGGGGAGAAGGGGTCGATGGAGAAGAAGAAGAGGAGAGAGCGCCGGTGGGAGAGGTGTGCGGCCACCGGCGGGGGGAAGTCACCTTATATAGCCGCGGGCGGGCGGGCACGTGGAGCGACGGCGTGTGAACGCGTGGGAGAAACCGATGGGACGTGCGTCGCCGCGTGCCTTCACTGCGCCGCCCGTGAGGAATCAATGGAAGGCTCTCTGACGACGTAGCTTTCACATTGATTCCCACGGGAAACGAGGCGACGAGAACGACGACTGCGCGACGAGTCGCTACGTCGCTGATTGAGCACACCCACTTTTTTTTGTGCCAAAAACGTTTTCCTTGGTGCCCCGGGGCGCCTCCGAGCGTGTTGGGTTCGGACTCGGACCGGCGGGACCAATTTCGGCCCGAGCCAGCGAAAAACGGGCTCCTGGAGGCGCGACTGGGCCATTTTTCGCCCGCCGGTGGAAAAAAATGGGCCCGGGGTGCTGATGGGGGCGTGGTTGGAGATGCTCTAACAACTTGGGACTAAAGCCCCCCCTAGTTTCGGTTTGCCATGACCCCGAACTAATTCCCTTCCACATGGCTAGCAGAGCGCGCCGGGGAGCGGGGACCTTTAGTCCCGGTTGGTGTTGAGGGTTTTGGGGTTTATTGTTTATTTTTGTTTTTCATTTTCTGTTTTCCATTTAATTCTTTTCATTTTAAACATATCTTACGCTACTACATACCGTACACGTAACACACACACACACACACACACACACACATGTATATATATATACAATTTGATATATAGAATTTCTCCTACAACTTGCAGATCATTACATGCATGCATTAATTGGTATAGTGGTATTCTCCGTCGGGAGCTATGACTTCCTCAAGCAAAAACCCGCCATTTCCTCTTGAAGTGCTCGTATGCGGTCCTTTGGTAGGAGCCTCTCGCGCATCTTCTTCATCTTTAAATAAGGAGACCAATATGAATATATTAGTTGTGTGTATATATATTAGATCATGATAAAAAATATTGTGAATAGTGTTTACGTACCCTAAGAGTTCTTGCATCTGGGCGTCTTTCGATCATAAAGCAAATGTTCTCGCAAACATAGTATGCACATAGATTAGTCCCGTGTTCCTGCCGCATGCACCACTTTATGAGAATATAATTCAGTCGGAAAATAATCAAGCATGATAATGGTATTGAAACTAGAACTAAAGAGATGCGCGGACGTATAGCTAGTACTACTTAATTACCTTGGGTCGTGTCCATCTCACCTTTGGTTTCCATTCACCGGGAATCTGCCGGATGAACCTTTTCCAAACCCTGACCGACAAAGAAAAAGAATAAAGGAGTCATTGATTACTTGATATCAGAAAATGAACTAAATAGGCTAACATAGTGAGATAATGATTGAAATTACCTGTCCAACATCAACTTCGGGTCCATGTACTCTTTATCATCTTTTTTAGTGAGTCCAGTACTTCAACTTTTCCCTCATCAACACTAATGATTAGCAGAGTCCAGTGGAAACTGCGTTGTATAAGCGGGCATGCATAACTCATCAAGTAACTACGTACACTTAACATCGAGTAAGCAAAATAGAATTTATAGTACAAGACAGTAACACTCATTGAAGTTGTAAGGAAATACTATTTCTGGTTGGGTATTTAGTACCTCCAAAAACCTATACAAGTTCTCCTTTATTTCATCTTTATGCTTTATTAACATCTGATCACAAATGGTATTTGGGTCAATGAAGACAATGCCAAAGACTCCATCTCTTTTCATTTCAAATATCTTCATTCTACATAACACCACACAGAAGAATATAGTGAGGATAATTAGAGGCAAATGAACGAGCTGATGAGCTAGAGACTTAAATTACAGGAAGAAATCATTTACAAATAATAGCAACCGATGAGAGATTTGTTGAGTGCATCTTGATTGTATAACTGAAAAAATCTTCATTTTCAATCCACAAATCTTTTGCATTGAAGTAATTCTCTGGCTTGACTTTCACCACGAAGCTCTCTCGCCCGAGTTTTACTTCCCTCATGTACAAGGTATGCAATTTCAACACTTGCGTTGGTAGCTGCCGGACCTCCTCAGGCCTGAGCAGAGGTTTCCCAGGGACAAATTTCCATGCTAGTTGATCCTCTTTCACCCTGAGCATTTGCTCGTCACCCATCATGCCCACGAGGTGTTCAACAATGATACCGGACTATATAGCCATCTTTTTAATAACAGCATCGTCGATTCCCTCGGTACTCACCTTGAGCGACGGGATCGATTGCATTGCCTGTTCTCCCAGCTGGGGAACGGTTTTCCTCCTTTTCTCACTACCGCTCGAGTCCTTCTTCTTTCGTTGTTTATGATATTCCTTGCTAATCGAGTGTTCATAGTCTGGCCGACTTCTCTCCGAAGGCGGATTAGCAAGATTGGCCAGAACGTGTCGTACGGTTTCCAGAGGTACTATCTCCTTTGGTGGCGGGGGCGGTTTCGGTCCAAAATGGGCCTTCAATTCTTCAGCCACTTTGGTGTCTCTTTCCTCCGTGCTCTTCTCGTAAGCCAACTTCTTTTTGGCAGGAGGGGAGGGTTTCTTCCTTGGTGATCTCTCCCGCTTTGTACTTTGGTCCTCATCAGAAAATGAAATGACCTCGTACTCTCCCTGGGCTCCGTCTCGGGGTGGCGGGGTGGAGTCGACTGACGAGGTGGCGTACTCGCGTCGGGCTCCATGTCAGGGTGGGATGGAGTCGGCTGACACGGTGGCGGGCTAGCGCTGCGCTCCGCGTCAGGTTGGTGGGGTGGAGTCGGTTGACGGGGAGGACTTGGAGGAGGAGTCGGTGTCCTTGGAAAGACGATGCAGTCCTTTCTTCATAAGCAGAGACCACGTAAGACTTCTTACAGTGTCTGCTGCCCTTCACCTCCAGGAATGTCGAGATCTAGTGATTGATATCCCGACATCACTTCATCCACCCCGACACGAGCATAGCCAGTTGGAATCGGATTGGAATGGAAGGTTGCATCAAGGGGATTTGTTAAAGCATAGTCGTCCGCTACCTTCATGGTTATGTTCTTGAGTTTCATGTGTAGCTCACAACTTTTTGCCTCTGTGATTTCATCCACGGGGTAACAAGCCAACAGTGCATCATCGGCAAGTATCCCCGTGGAACCGACACTGTTTTTTGGCATTGATGGGACAGTGATATCCAATGCTGGATCTAATTGCTCCAACCGCTGAGACGCCCTTTGCTGGATAAGTGTGTCGATATGCTCCTGCTGCCGCAAGTATTTGCGTTCCAACTCCTCAAGCCGGTCAGCATCCTGCTTATTCTTGGCTGCCTCATGATTCTTCTTTCTCGAACGACTTTTGTAAGAGTCGTTCTAGTCCTTAAACCCCTCAAACCACGGAACAACGCCTTTGCTTCGTGTTCATCCTGGGTATTCAGGATTCTTGAGGGCATGTGTAAGCTCGTTGTTCTCTCTTTCGGAGTGGAACACCCCCGTTTGAGCATCTTCTATTGCAACAAGTATAGCGTTAGAGGCATTTTAAAGACTTGCTACTCCAGAATCTCCCCTCTTTTTGGGTCCAATTTTCCACCATGCTCATAAAACCAATTCTTGCACCTTTCGGGCCAAGTCAATGTTTTTGGGGTGACCCCTGCAGCAATCATCTTTTGCTCATATTCATCCCACTTAGGCATGCCACTCTTATAGCCACCGGGCCCCAAAGAATGGTGCCACTCCTTTTTCTGAGCATTTTGCCGGTTTATACTCTCCCGATCCTGAGTTGCTTCTGATTGCTTGAACTTCACAAATAAGTCTGAGTGATCTTTTAACTTCTCGTATTGTCCAGTGAATTCTGGAGTCTTGTCTTGTTTGCCGAAGTCGGGCCATAACCTTTTCTTCCAATTGCAGACTTGTGTGGCCATCTTCTTAAGAGCATACTTCTTGACTTTCTCTTGTTGTGCATCTGACAAATGCTCTGGTATGGTGAAATATGTCATGAGCGTATCCCAAAGAAGATTTTTTGCCCTTTTGTCCACAAAACTAACTTCTCGATCTTTCTTTGGCCTATTCCACTTTTGAAAGGAGATCGGGATTTGGTACCTCACAATAACTCCGCATTGACGGACAAATTTGTCCACATTTTGTTTGGGACCACTTGGTTCGCCACCTAATGTTATCTCGTCGATGTTGTAGTGGCCAACTTTTTGGCCGGGCCTCATACTGCCCTGCTTGTAGATGATTTGCTCGATCCGGAGGGCTAAAAGAAGAGATTCATTTATATATACGTATATACATACAGATCAATTAATACATCTAATGATCACCACAGGCCAAATATATACTTCGTCGGACTTTGTTAATTCGAGAAAAAGTTCTTCGTCATGATTGTGTGGTTCCCCTTCGTCTCTTGGTTGTTCTTCCTCAATTCCCTCACCTGATCGGTTAAGATATTGTGAGCCATCATCTAGTTCTTCATTCTCTTGGTTTACGAAGCGTATTATGTCGTACATGACATACTGTTGATCATGGTCTTTGTCTCTACCGTCCATAGCTTAACTAATCGAGAAGAAATATATCACTAATACATCGAACAATCCACTTAATTAATGCATCATCGAATTAATATTATCGAATATAATCTCGAATACATCTCTCAAATATTATCACTAATACATCTCTCGAATATTATCAAACCGATCACCCAAAGAGCTACCATTGTATTGAGGCACGGGCGGTGGACACCCAAAGAGAAGGAACCATCACAGGATCATAGCTCGGGTGAGATTCGTGAAGAACCTGCCAGGTATTGGAGAACCTGACATCTAGCGCCTCCATGTAGCGTCGGACGTGCTCGTCCTCCTCCCTGACATGGCGACATACCTCCTCCTTGGGGGTCGGCTGCCTCCGCACCGAAAGTGGCCCACGCGACCGCCACCAAAGAAGCTCCGGGTTGACGACGGGAGCCCGGTTCCTCAGCAAGATGTGCACCCCGGAAGGTAGCACCTTCGAGTGCCAGCCCGACGAAGCCCAATCCCGGACATGGCGCCTCTCAAGCAGGTTGTCGCCACCGAGTCGACGACGAGGATGCTGGTCGAGCATCGTCGACGTCGAAACCACAAATTCTTATGAAAACAAAATTCCTATGCAATAGTTATCATTTTATTATGCTACTTATATCGTTAGCTAAAAGATAATTAAAACAAGTTAAACAATTAAAACAAAAAGTAGCTAAATGTTTTATAAGAATAACAAAGGGTATGAAGACTTATTGAAAATTGAGAGGAATCATCAGATGGATTCAGCTTAGGGTGAAAATCCAAAAAGATCATGAAAAGGTAACGAACCAATATAGAAATAATCATATTGCGAAATTCCTATATGAAATGAGTAAGTGCATAGTGATCATCGTAGCAAAGCCAACCATTCATTGGAGAATCAACCTACACACCACAATGCCTCCTTTATCACATTAATTCCAAAAGAAAAATATCCTCAATGGCTAAGTGACACCAGAACAATAACTCTCCTTAATTTATCAATCATGATCATCACAAGCCAACCACTACAAGTCATACAAAAATATTTACTCCATCCAAATTCAAACTCATACTAAAATGGAGATGCATCATATTTGTAAGTTGTCTTTCCGAAAACTGACTCATAGTGAATTCACATACTGTAGTGATGCAATTTTGTAGATAACATTCACAAAAATAGAATTGAGTCAAATAGTTCAGATTTGAACATCTATGAACCAAGATAAACACAACTAATTTGAATATGCACAGGTCTGGGTAAGACAGGCGCTACGTGGGACGTGGCCGTGGGCCATGGCGCTGCCTTGCTCGGGCGCGCCGAGGGGCCGGGGCGAACATAGAGGGGGGAAGGAGGCGAGCGGAGCTCACCGTGGGAGGAGGGGGTGAAGCAGGGGCTCGTCGATGGGTAGGAGGGGCTCGTGTAAGAGGCGCGAGCGGCCGACATCGGGAGCGGCAATGACAAGGACGGATTCGGGGGTGACAGGGAGCTCCAGCAGCGTGGTAGCGTCGGGGCAGGGCGTCGGCATGGGGGAAGATGGGAGAGATTTCAGATGAAATCGGGGGCCGTTATTTGTATAGAGACCTTTAGGCCGAGTTGGTGGCTTCAACCGGGACTAAAGACCTTCTTTAGTCTCGGTTGGAGCCAGCAACCGGGACTAAAGGTGAATTTCACCAGGCCAAGCGGCGAGAAACCTAGGCCTTTAGTCCCGGTTGGTGCCACGCATCTGGACTAAAGAGGGGGCCTTTAGTCACGGTTGGAGCCACCAACCGTGACTAAAGGGTTGTTGTTGGCACTAGCGTGGGGCGGTGAAAGTTTAGTCCCAACTCGCCAAGCGAAGTGCGCACACAGTTGTTTATAAGCCTTGATACGGCTTCCCTCTCGAGCTGCACTCTATTGCAGGAACTACATGCCTAACACTCTATCTGCCTTGTTGGCCAACTTGTGTAACACCCCAAAATTTTAGCCATGATTTTATTTATTAAAATTTGGCCATGGTTATTTTAAATTTTTATTTTTGTGTTTTCTCCTGTTTTCAGATCAAACCAGCTTTTTAGCCACAATGTTCTAAGACACCTTGTATCCCTTACCATAAAACCTTGGCGTGCTTTTTAATTGTATTGTGAAGTTGCCCCAATGACCAAACCAGCTTGTCCAATAGCCATACACCTCCCTCAGCAGTAGATCTGGTAAGTTTCACTTGCACCAAATCCCTCTTGATAACCCTGGCATTCTGTCGAACATATGCCATACATGCCGAGAGCGCGAGCACAGCGTGCGTTTTGCACGTGCCTGCTACTGCAACAAAAGACCTTCCAACGGCGCCAGAAAAGTGCTGACGGGAGACAGTTCTTGTCTTGATACTCCTCAGCAACGGCACCAGGAATCCTTCTGCTACGGCTACGCCTTTAGGGACTTCCTAGGAAAATATGCAAAGGATTTCCCCGCGGCCTTGGAGCCTTGCATTGGTGTTCCCTCGAAGCGGAAAGGGTGATGTACCGCAGCGGTGGTAAGTATTTCCCTCAGTTTGAGAACCAAGGTATCGATCCAGTGAAGGAGTATCACAAGTGCCTGCACAAACACAAAAAGCTTGCTCCCAACGCTATGAAGGGGTTGTCAATCCCTTATAGATTGTTTGCCAAGTGAGAACTGAAAGCAACAAAGTAAAAGCGAAAGTGGAAATGATAGGTGTGGATAGACCCGGGGGCCATAGTGTTCACTAGTGGCTTCTCTCATGAAAGCAAGTAGACAGTGGGTGAACAAATTACTGTCGAGCAATTGATAGAACCGCGCAAAGTCGTGACGTCATCTATGGCAATGATTATATCTATAGGCATCACGTCCAAAACAAGTAGACCGATACTTTCTTTATCTACTACTATTACTCCACACGTCGACCGCTATCCAGCATGCATCTAGTGTATTAAGTCCCAAAGAATAGAGCAACGCCTTAACCAAGATGACATGATGTAGATGGACAATCTCATATCTACGACAAAGACCACCTTGTTACCCTTGATGGCAACTACACGATGTGTGCCTTGCTGCCCCTACTGTCACTAGGAAAGGTCACCACACGGTAAGAACCCAAAACCAAGCACTTCTCCCATTGCAAGAATCATAGATCTAGTTGGCCAAACAAAACCCAAGACTCGGAGAGACTTACAAGGATATCAAATCATGCATATAAGAAATCAGCAAAGACTCAAATATATATCATAGATAATCTGATCACAATCCACAATTCATCGGATCTCGACAAACACACCACCAAAGAGGATTACATCGGATAGATCTCCATGAAGATCATGGAGAACTTTGTATTGAAGATCCAAGAGAGAGAAGAAGCCATCTAGCTACTAACTACGAACCCGTAGGTCTGAAGTGAACTACTCACGAGTCATTGGAGGGGCGATGATGTTGATGTAGAAGCCCTCCAACTCCAAAGTCCCCTCCGACAGGGCACCGGGAAGGGTCTCCAGATGAGATCTCGCTGAAATGGAATCTTGCGGCGGCGGAAAAGTGTTTTCATGGTTTCCCTGATTTTTTTCTGTATTTTAGGGAATATATAGGCGAAGGAGCTAGGTCATGGGGCGTCATGGGGCCTGCTAGCCGCCGCCCCCTGGTGGCGGCTACAGGGCTTGTGGGCTCCCTGTAGCTCTCCTGGCTTGGCCCACAAGCCCCCTGATCTTCTTCCATTCAGGAAAAATTTATTTCGGGGATTTTATTCCGTTTGGACTCCGTTCCAAAATCAGATCTGAAAAGAGCCAAAAACACAGAAAAAACAGGAACTGACACTTGGCACTGAATTAATAAGTTAGTCCCAAAAAAGATATAAAAGATACATAAAACATCCAAAGATGACAAGATAACAGTATGAAACCATCAAAAATTATAGATACGTTTCAGACGTACCAGTGCCGCACACGAGCCGTCGTGCCCGCCTGCTCTGTCTCAGTGATGCCCAACAGTGGTAGCCTGCAGCCTCCTCTGCTAGTTCTGCTTACTGATAACCCACAAGTATAGGGGATCAATCGTAGTCCTTTCGATAAGTAAGAGTTTCGAACCCAACGAGGAGCAGAAGGATCTGACAAGTGGTTTTCAGCAAGGTAAAATCTGCAGGCAATGAAATTGTCGGTAACAAGTGATTGTGTGGTGAGATGATTCGTAGCAAGCAACAAGTAACAAAAGTAGAAACGGTGCAGCAAAGTGGCCCAATCCCTTTTGTAGCAAGGGACAAGCCTGGACAACGTCTTACAGGAGGAAAAACGCTCCCGAGGACACACGAGAATTTCTGTCATGCTAGTTTCATCATGTTCATATGATTCACGTTCGTTACTTTGATAGTTTGATATGTGGGTGCACCGGCGCTTGGGTACTGCCCTTACTTGGACAAGCATCCCACTTATGATTAACCCCTCTCGCAAGCATCCGCAACTACGAAAGAAGAATTAAGACAAAGTCTAACCATAACATTAAACTAGTGGATCCAAATCAGCCCCTTACGAAGCAACGCATAAACTAGGGTTTAAGCTTCTGTCACTCTAGCAACCCATCATCTACTTACTACTTCCCAATGCCTTCCTCTAGGCCCAAATAATGGTGAAGTGTTATGTAGTCGACGTTCACATAACACCACTAGAGGAAAAACAACATACAACACATCAAATTACCGAATGGATACCAAATTCACATGACTACTATTAGCATGACTTATCCCATGTCCTGAGGAACAAAAGTAACTACTCACAAAGCATAATCATAATCATGACTAGATAGGTAATGAGTAGCATCAAGGATCTGAACATATAATCTTCCACCAAGTAATCCAACTAGCATCAACTACAAAGAGTAATCAACACTACTAGCAACCTTACAAGTACCAATCGGAGTCGCGAGACGGAGATTGGTTACAAGTGATGAACTAGGGTTTGGAGATGAGATGGTGCTGATGAAGATGTTGATGGTGACGAGTCCTCCCCGATGAGAGGAGTGTTGGTGATGACGATGACGACGATTTCCCCCTCCGGGAGGGAAGTTTCCCCGGTAGGATCGTCCTGCCGAAGCTCTAGATTGGTTCTGCTCAAGTTCCGCCTCGTGGCGGCGACGAAACCACGAAAAAGCTCCTCCTTGATTTTTTCCTGGACGAAACCCTTCATATAGCAAAAGAGGGGGGAAAGTGGGCCAGCAGGTTGCTGCTACCTCAAAAAGATCCCCGGCAACAGTGCCGGAAATACTTATGATTGTTCTGCTGTGTATCCCTTGCAATGGCGCCAGGAAGTAGTTGTGTCGTCGGCACCAGGAATCCTTTAGCTACGGCTACGCCTTAAGGGACTTCCTAGGCAACTATGCAAAGGATTTCCCCCGTGGCCTTGGAGCCTTGCGTTGGTGTTCCCTCAAAGCGGAAAGGGTGATGTAGCACAACGACGGTAAGTATTTCCCTGAGTTTGAGAACCAAGGTATCAATCCGGCGGAAGAGTATCTCAAGATCGTGCACAAACACAAAATCTTGCACCCAACGCTATGAAGGGGTTGTCAATCCCTTATAGATTGTTTGCCAAGTGAGAACTGAAAGCAACAAAGTAACAAAGCAAAGTAAAAGCGGAGATGTAAACGATGGATGTGAATAGACCTGGGGGCCGTAGTGTTTACTAGTGGCTTCTCTCATGAAAGCAAGTAGACGGTGGGTGAACAAATTACTGTCGAGCAATTGATAGAACTGTGTAGAGTCGTGACGATATCTATGCAATGATTATTTCTATAGGCATCACGTCCGAAACAAGTAGACCGATACTTTCTGCATCTACTACTATTACTCCACACGTCGACCACTATCCAACATGCATCTAGTGTATTAAATCCATAAGAACAGAGTAACGCCTTAAGCAAAATGACATGATGTAGAGGGATAATCTCAAACCAATGATAAAAGCCCCATCTTTTTACCCTTGATGGCAACTTCTTGATGTGTACCTTGCTGCCCCTACTGTCACTGGGAAAGGTCACCACATGACAGAACCCAAAACCAAGCACTTCTCCCATTGCAAGAATCATAGATCTAGTTGATCAAACAAAACCCAAGACTCGAAGAGACTTACAAGGATATCAAATCATGCATATAAGAAATCAGCAAAGACTCAAATATATATATCATAGATAATCTGATCACAAGTCCACAATTCATCGGATCTCGACAAACACACCGCCAAAGAAGATTACATCGGATAGATCTCCATGAAGATCATGGAGAACTTTGTATTGAAGATCCAAGAGAGAGAAGAAGCCATCTAGCTACTAACTACGGACCCGTAGGTCTGAAGTGAACTACTCACGAGTCATTGGAGGGGCCATGATGATGATGAACAAGCCCTCCACCTCCAAAGTCCCCTCCGGTAGGGTGCCGGGAAGGGTCTCCAGATGAGATCTCGCGGAAACGGAAGCTTGCAGCGGCGGAAAAGTATTTTCGAGGCTCCCCTGATTTTTTGCGGAATATTTGGGAATATATAGGCGCAAGATCTAGGTCAGGGGGCGGCCAAGGTGGCCACAAGCTTGCCCACCGCCGCCTCCCCCTGGTGGCGTGGTGGGAGCTTGTGGGCTCCCTGGGGCCCACATGGCTTGGCCCAAAGGCTCCTTGGTCTTCTTTCGTTCGGGAAAAAAATCATTTCGGGGTTTTTATTCCGTTTGGACTCCGTTCCAAAATCAGATCTGAAAAGAGTCAAAAACACGGAAAAAACAGGAACTGGCACTTGGCACTGAATTAATAAGTTAGTCCCAAAATGATATAAAAAGGTACATAAAACATACAAAGAAGGCAAGATAACAACGTGAAACCATCAAAAAATTATAGATACATTTGAGACGTATCAGTTGCCCACAAGCCCTCATGGTGCGGCCTGGGGGGGGGGGGGGGGGGTTGGCCGCGCCGTGCAGGCTTGTGGCCAACCCCTGGTGCCCCTCTGGCACTTCTTCGACCCAGTATTTTTGATAAATCAGGAAAAAATCCTCGTTGATTATTGCGGCGTTTGGAGTTGCGCAGAATAGGTACCTCAACTTTGCTCCACTTTCAGGCCAGAATTCGAGTTGCCGGCATTCTCCCTCTTCATGTAAACCTTGCAAAATAAGAGAGAAACGGCTTAAGAATTGTACCGTCAAGTGAAATAACAGTCAAAGAAGCGATAAATATCAACATGAAAACATGATGTAAAATGGACGTATGAACTCCCCCAAGCTTAGACCTCGCTTGTCCTCAAGCGAAAGCCTAGCTCAATAAATATGTCCACATGTTTAGGGAGAGAGGTGTCGACAAAACAAGATACGAACATGCATGCATCATGATCAAGATCAGAACAACAATACCAACATATAATCTCTCATGCTAAAGTGATAATTCCTTCAGAAAGTAAAGCATGGATCAAGAACCTTACCGAGAAGTAACAACCCATAGCCTTTAGTCATTGAAGCAATTGCAATTTATCACAACATCAGAAAGAGTCAAATAAAGCTTGTAAAGAAAATCCACATACTCAATCATTCTTTCGTTCTCTACAATTGCTACAACTCACGTGGTACTCATGAGATCAAAGTTTCAGCTGGACACAGAGAAAGATATGGGCTTACAGTTTAGCCTCCCAACTGCTTACCTCAAGGGTAATGTCAACAATAATAATTCATGAGTGCCTACCTCCAAGTTGACATATGAATATAGATCTTTCCGAAGCATATGACGTTAGCCAAGATAAAGGTGAAATAAGGAATTGGTGAAGATCACCATGACTCTTTCAAGGGAAAAAAGTAAAGGTACAAGATAGGCCCTTCGCAGAGGAAAGCAGAGGTTGTCATGCGCTTTTGAGGTTTGGATGCGTGTCCTCTTAGTGCGGAGGAACGTCACTTTATATTGCCTCCTGTGATAAAGAACTTTATTATGCAGTCTGTCGCTTTTATGTCTTCCTCATCACAGGTTCGTACAAAGCTTATTTTCCACACACTAATAGATCATACATATTAGAGAGCAATTTTTATTGCTTGCACTGATGACAACTTACTTGAAGGATCTTATTCAATCCATAGGTAGGTATGGTGGACACTCATGGCAAAACTGGTTTGAAGGTTTATGGATGCACAAGTAGTATCTCTACTTAGTGCGGGAGTTTTGGCTAATATGAGGTGGAAGCAATCGTCACATGCTAAGGGATCTCTAATCATATAACATTATTCGGAGCCAAGCAAACACAATTCATTATGTTGTCTTCCTTGTCCAACATCTACTTCTAGGCATGTAATAGTTTAGTGAGTGTTCACAATCATAGATGGTGTCAGAGATGATATATTTATATGTGAACCTCTCCTTCTGTATCACTTCCTATTAATTGCAACCATGACCAAGGTCTACGTTTGCCTACCCTCAACAAGTTTCAATCCTCATTCTTTTTATATGTGAAGCCATCACTTCCCATAAGATCATTACATGATCTTTCATGCTTTTCTTCTATTCTCACTCTTTTGATCATGGCAAGAGGCAAAGCCCTTCAACTAAGACACTCTTTATTATATGGCTCACGAGCTCGAATACATCGGGGGCGACACAAAGCAAAACTCAAGACTAAAACACTAAGACTTTTAAACTACTAGAGAAAAAGAAAACTGAAAAGGAACAAACTAAAACAAAGGTAAAAGCAAAAGATGTGATGGTGATACATACCGGGGCAACTCCCCCAAGCATGGCAAAAGCCAAGGGGATTGCCCATACCAATGCTCAGTTGTCTTCCTTTGGTGGCGATGGTGGAGGAGTTGTTGCAACATGGGTTTGATCCTCCGTCTTCCAGGGCATAGGTGATCCATCATGGAAAGACGAACGAGTCTCCGGAATCCTCAAATCTGGAGCCAACCGTATTGACTTAAATCTATACTCATACTCACAGTTTTGGTTCTGCGGGTCATAGATCTGGGCTTGGAGTTGATCAATCCTGTCATAGAGCCTGGAGAGGTGCTTCCCAATGTCATAGGCATCAATCCTGTGCTTGTTGGTGAACTCCGTGATCATCATGTGGTTGGTGTTGAGTCCGCGCTCCACTATCCCTTGGCACTTGAAGACTTGTTGCTCTATTGCTTCGAGCCTCGTTTCCACGCTTCCGGTCTTCTTAGGCCCCTCAACATCACGGATGTGCAACATCCCCTCACGCATCTCGATAGATTGAGGGTGTTGCAGCACTCGCGTGAGGTAGGGATTGATGACCTTCTCGAAGATATTGTCCTTAGGAGCTTTTGGGGAAGTCATAGCGATCTAGATTTGCAACAGAAAAGGCTCAAAATGAAAAACAAAGGAAATCTGCGTGATGCAGGGGTCAGACCAAATGGAAGTATATATAATGATTTTTTTCAGACCAGAAGGAGTACCCCGCACGAAAACGGAGTCCGCGAGGCGCACAAGGTGGCCACAAACCCTCACGGCGCGACCACGGGGTGGGCCCGCGCCATGCAGGCTTGTCGCCTCCTCGCGCACTTTCCGGACTACTTCCAATTTTTGTATTTTTTCAAATATTCCAAAACGGAGAATATTTCCTACTGGAGAAGTTTTGGACTCTGTTTTCTTACCAAATCACATACCTCTTCGTTTTCGGAGTCTGAAACAGGTTGATAAATATCCCTTAGGTATTCTTACAGAGTTATGGTATTGATAATATTGCTTTCAACATTTATGGGAGTACCTGAGATATAATGCTTGATTCTCTGCCCATTTACAACTCTTGGACAATTACCTTCCGTGTTGTTGATCTTGATAGCACCGGAATGATATACTTCCTCAACAACATAGGGACCTTCCCATTTAGAGAGAAGCTTGCCTGCAAAGAATCTTAAACGAGAGTTATATAGCAAGACATAATCACCTACATTGAACTCACGCTTTTGTATCCTCTTATCATGCCACCTCTTAACCTTCTCTTTGAACAGCTTGGCATTCTCATATGCCTGAGTTCTCCACTCACCAAGCGAGCTAATGTCAAATAACCTCTTCTCACCGGCAAGTTTGAAATCAAAGTTGATCTCTTTGATTGCCCAATAAGCTTTATGCTCTAGCTCAAGAGGTAAGTGACATGCTTTCCCATACACCATTTTGTACGGAGACATGCCCATGGGATTCTTATAGGCAGTTCTATAAGCCCACAGTGCATCATCGAGCTTCTTAGACCAATTCTTTCTAGACCTGTTGACAGTCTTCTGCAGAATCAGTTTAATCTCTCTATTGCTTAGCTCTACTTGACCACTGGACTGAGGGTGATAGGGAGACGCAATTCTATGGTTTGCATAATCAGCATACCACGGTGCACTACGTGAAGCGTTGATGACATTCAATTGCTCATCGGGAAAGCTATCATCAATAGGTTGTGGGTCATCAAGAACGTTCTCCAACCTAGACAAGTTATCTGCTACGGGGTTATCAGCACCCTTTCTGTCGACAACGTGCAAATCAAATTCTTGTAGCAAGAGAACCCATCTGATAACTCTAGGTTTAGCGTCTTTCTTCTCCATGAGGTACTTAATAGCAGCATGATCAGTGTGAATAGTGACTTTGGAATCAACTATGTAAGACCTGAACTTTTCACATGCAAACACGACTGCTAAAAACTCCTTCTCCGTAGTGGCATAGTTTCTTTGGACACTATCTAGAGTTTTACTAGCATAGTGAATAACATTCAACTTCTTGTCAACTCTTTGCCCTAGAACAACACCAACAACATAATCACTAGCATCACACATGATTTCAAACGGCAAGTTCCAATCAGGTGGTTGAACAATAGGTGCGGTTATCAAAGCCCTCTTAAGTATTTCGAAGGCTTCCTCACAATCATCATCAAAGACAATAGGAATATCCTTTTGCAAGAGATTGGTAAGAGGCCTAGAAATCTTAGAGAAGTCTTTAATGAACCTTCTATAGAAACCAGCATGACCAAGGAAACTTCTTATACCTTTGATATCTGTGGGGTATGGCATTTTCTTGAGTGCATCAACCTTAGCCTTATCGACTTCAATACCTCTTTCAGAAATTTTATGTCCCAAGACGATGCCTTCATTACCCATAAAGTGGCACTTCTCCCAATTCAAGACAAGATTGGTGTCTTTAAATCTCTCCAAGACTCGATCAAGGTTGCTGAGGCAATCATCAAAGGAAGACCCGTAAACGGAGAAGTCATCCATGAAAACCTCAACAATCTTTTCACAAAAGTCAGAGAATATAGCCATCATACATCTTTGAAAAGTCGCAGGTGCATTACATAAGCCAAAAGGCATATGTCTATAAGCAAAGGTATCGAAAGGACAGGTGAAAGTGGTTTTCTCCTGATCAGATTGTGCAACTGGTATTTGGGAGAAACTAGAATAACCGTCTAGAAAGCAGAACTGTGTGTGTTTGGACAGTCATTCTAGCATTTGGTCGATAAAAGGCAAAGGGTAATGATCTTTCCTAGTGGCTTTATTCAATTTCCTAAAATCGATCACCATCCTATACCCGCTTCCAGGAGCTTTAGTATTTCTTTTCTCACTACTTCTTTCATCTTAGGATTTAATCTCCTTTGATGATCAGCAACTAGTTTGAAGTCATGATCGGTTTTAATCTTGTGCTGGCATAGAGTAGGACTAATGCCCTTAAGATCATCAAGAGTATATCCAATAGCAGCAGAGTGCTTCCTCGGAGTTTTGAGTAACTTATTTTCTTCATGCTCTGAGAGGCTAGCACTAATAATAACAGGATATATCTCTTTTTCATCAAGATAGGCATACTTAAGAGTATGAGGCAACTGTTTAAGCTTGAACACATGATCACCCTTTGGTGGGGGTGGATCCCCAAGCAGTTCAACATGCAGATTATTCTTAAGGATAGGATATTGTTCTAAGACAAATCTATCTATCTCATCCCTTTCATCCATATGCATATCATTTTCATGCTCAAGCAAGTATTGCTCTAAGGGATCTGTAGGAGGCACGGCAATAGAGGCTAAGGCAATAGTTTCATCCTTACTAGGCAGCTCTTTTTCATGAGGCTGTCTACCAAACTTAGAGAAATTGAACTCATTTGACACACCTTCAAAGCCAACAGTGACAGTTTGCTTCTCACAATCAATATGAGCATTGACAGTATTGAGAAAAGGTCTACCAAATATGATGGGACAAAAGCTATCTTGTGCGGTAGCAAGAACGAGGAAATCAGCAGGATACTTCGTTTTACCACACAAGACTTCAACATCCCTAACAATTCCCACAAGGCAGATAGTATCTCTATTGGCAAGCTGAATAGTGACATCAATGGGCTCTATCTCAACAGGTGCAATCTCATCTTTGATTTCATCATATAAGGATTGAGGTATTTCACTAACACTAGCACCCACGTCACATAAACCATGATAACAATGATCTCCTATCTTAACAGAAACAATATGCATGCCAACAACATGCCTATGTTTGTCTCTAACGTGAGGTTTAGCAATTCTAGCAGCATCTTCACAGAAGTGAATATTATGTCCCTCAACATCGTCGGACAGAAGATCTTTGATAATAGCAATGCTAGGTTCAACTCTAATTTTCTCAGGGGGTGTAGGTGTTCTAATATAGCCTCTACGTATCACAGTTGAAGCTTTAGAATGATCCTTTATCCTAACAGGGAAAGGTGGTTTCTCAATGTAAGCATTGGGAACAATAGGATCATTATAGGACATGACTTTATCTTCAACTGGAGTGGGTTTAACTACATTGACTTCTAAAGGAGGATGATATTTAAACCATTTCTCTTTGGGGAGATCAATTTGAGCAGCAAAGGATTCACACAATGAAGCTACTATCTCAGAGTCAAGTCCATACTTAGCGCTAAAATCACTAAAGGTATTTGTCTCAACAAAGGATTTAACGCAATCAAACGTGAAATTCATACCTGACTCCTTACCTTCTTCAAGCTCCCAATCTTCAGAGTTGTGTTTAATTCTCTCCAATAAATTCCATTTGAAGTCAATATCTCTCTTCATAAAAGAACCGGTACAAGAAGTGTCAAGCATGGTGCGATCATCATGAGAAAGCCGAGCATAGAAGTTCTGAATGATAATTTCTCTCGAGAGCTCATGATTGGGGCATGAATATTGCATTGATTTAAGCCTCCCCCAAGCTTGAGCGATGCTTTCTCTATCACGAGGCCAAAAATTGTAAATATAATTTCGATCACGATGTACTAAATGCATAGGATAAAACTTTTGATGAAATTCCAATTTCAACCGATTGTAGTCCCATGATCCAGTATCATCACATAGCCTATACCATGTCAACGCCTTATCCTTCAAAGATAAAGGAAAGACCTTCTTCTTGACCTCATCCTCGGGCAAACCTGCAAGCTTAAATAAACCACAAACTTCATCTACATAGATTAGATGCAAGTCTGGATGTGATGTTCCATCTCCTGTAAAAGGATTAGCCAGCAGTTTCTCAAGCATACCCGAAGGAAATTCAAAGCAAATATTTTCAGTAGGTGCAACAGGTTGAGGAGAAACTCTTTGTGCTTCCGTTCGAGGTGAAGATACCCCGAACAAGACCCCCAAAGGATTAGTATCCATAGTGACAAGTGACAGTAAATTTCAGCATGCTATATGAATGTTTCCTTACCAAGTTCCAGTTACCAAAGGCGCTTCACTCCCCAGCAACGGCGCCAGAAAAGAGTCTTGATAATCCACAAGTATAGGGGATCAATCATAGTCCTTTCGATAAGTAAGAGTGTCGAACCCAACGAGGAGCAGAAGGATCTGACAAGTGGTTTTCAGCAAGGTAAAATCTGCAGGCACTGAAATTGTCGGTAACAAGTGATTGTGTGGTGAGATGATTCGTAGCAAGCAACAAGTAACAAAAGTAGCAACGGTGCATCAAAGTGGCCCAATCCTTTTTGTAGCAAGGTACAAGCCTAGACAAAGTCTTATAGGAGGAAAAACGCTCCCGAGGACACACGGGAATTTCTGTCATGCTAGTTTCATCATGTTCATATGATTCGCATTCGTTACTTTGATAGTTTGATATGTGGGTGGAACGGCGCTTGGGTACTGCCCTTACTTGAACAAGCATCCCACTTATGATTAACCCCTCTTGCAAGCATCCACAACTACGAAAGAAGAATTAAGACAAAGTCTAACCATAGCATTAAACTAGTGGATCCAAATCAGCCCCTTATGAAGCAACACATAAACTAGGGTTTAAGCTTCTTTCACTCTAGGAACCCATCATCTACTTACTACTTCCCAATGCCTTCCTCTAGGCCCAAATAATGGTGAAGTATTGTGTAGTCGACGTTCACATAACACCACTAGAGGAAAAACAACATACAACACATCAAATTACCGAACGAATACCAAATTCACATGACTACTATTAGCATGACTTATCCCATGTCCTCAGGAACAAAAGTAACTACTCACAAAGCATAATCATAATCATGACCAGAGAGTTAATGAGTAGCATCAAGGATCTGAACATATAATCTTCCACCAAGTAATCCAACTAGCATCAACTACAAAGAGTAATCAACACTACTAGCAACCTTACAAGTACCAATCGGAGTCACGAGACGGAGTTTGGTTACAAGTGATGAACTAGGGTTTGGAGATGAGATGGTGCTGATGAAGATGTTGATGGCTACAAGTCCTATCCGATGAGAGGAGTGTTGGTGATGACGATGGCGATGATTTCCCCCTCCGGGAGGGAAGTTTCCCCGACAGGATCGTCCTGCCGGAGCTCTAGATTGGTTCTGCTCAAGTTCCGCCTCGTGGCGGCGGCGAAACCACGAAAAAGCTCCTCCTTGATTTTTTTCCTGGACGAAACCCTTCATATAGCAAAATAGGGGGGGGGCAAGTGGGCCAGCAGGTTGCCCACAAGCCCTCATGGCGCGGCCTGGGGGGTGGCCTCGCCGTGCAAGCTTGTGGCCAACCTCTGGCACCCCTTTGGCACTTCTTCGGCCCAGTATTTTTTGATAAATCAGGAAAAAAATCCTCATTGATTTTTGCGGCGTTTGGAGTTGCGCAGAATAGGTATCTCAACTTTGCTCCACTTTCAGGCCAGAATTCCAATTGTCGGCATTCTCCCTCTTCATGTAAACCTTGCAAAATAAAAGAGAAAAGGCATAAGATTTGTACCGTGAAGTGAAATAACAGCCAAAGAAGTGATAAATATCAACATGAAAACATGATGCAAAATGGACGTATCACTTACCCCCTCTCGCTGCGTGCCTGAACCTGTGCACTCGTGTCGGCCCTCGAAGCCAGCAGCACCTGCCGCGGCAATGGCAGCGCAGCCTGTGCCTTGTGCCATGGCCAACACCGCCCAATCGCTCCCTGAGCGCCACCTGCCCTTGGACCCCCCCTTGCGTCGAACCCTTGCTGCCCATCCCTGCTGCCACCCTCTACTGCCCCTCTGTCGTTGCCAGGATGTGTTGCTGCCGAGCTTATCCATTGCCGTCACGGAACCGACCTCACCCGCTTATTTAATGGGACCCCGAGCTCGTCCAGACAGTCAGCAGAGCTCCTTTGACCCCTCTCAGGCCCCCACTGCACGCAATCGACTAGGGAGGATCATCTTCCTCACCTGTGGTCCCGGTTTGGCTGCCGCCCACTCGGTCTAAATTCATAGTTGTGGATGCCTCTCCGGCGCCGTTCTTCCCCGGAATGGAACGACACAAGCATTCCAAGCCTCCTCCTCCTCTTCTTTGAGCTCGAGATGGACCATGGGCGGAGCTCCTTGCTGGACCGCACCATCGTCCGCTCGCTTCATAGTCGCCACAGATTCCAAGCTCCCCGAAGATCATGTCGCGCCTTCCCTGAGTCGCCTTGAGCCCCGGAGCACGCCGGTGCCCTTGGCTTCCCGATTGGTGGCCCAGTCGCCAGTGGGCATCGCAGGAGGCCACACTCCCCCTCGGCCAGAGAAGGAAGACGACGGGCTTGACCAAAGTCAAATCTGCCCGCGGGCCCCCTCGTGAGCGACACGACCGAGCCACCGCCCGCGTAAGTGGAGACGCATACGATAGAGTGCGTTTTCCCCTAGCGCAAGCGTATTAATTTCTGAACCGTTTTCTTTTTCTGATTTGTTTCAAAAACATATTCTTGACCAAACTTTGACTCGCCCTAGTTTCTAAATTAGAACTCCAAATGAGCTGATTCGTTTTCTCACCTCTTTCAAATTATATATAGTTTATTTTAGTATTTATTTAAAAAAAATTCTAAGACAACTTTCTGTACTATTTTTAATTTTTTTGTTAATTAGAATATTTTGAAAATAGGCTTTGGAGAGAGGAGCAAAAACTTCAAAAGTTTTGGAGTGCAACCTACCTCTCTACACTTGGAAGGCAAGCATTCCGAACCTTCATATATTTTGGTTGTGTGTGGGTTGCTTGATGAAGAAAACTCTATGGTTAGGTTAAATGAGTGGTGATATTCCATGTGATGATCATGCATATGACTTTGTGATTTAAAGTACATTTATTGCATGATTGAGATGCATGAGACAGTAGTCACATCTTTCGGCCACACATGCCTATCAGATGGGATCAGAAGAGAGTCGGTGTCTCAGGAAGATATGACTTTGGGACTGACATCTCGTGGGACGAGGGTGGTCAGCGAGGCATGATGGGGCATGATAGGTAGTGACTCTATCTATGGTGATAAGACACTTTGATTGTGCTAACCATGCATGGAATAACATAAACCTCCCGAGTCGACCTTAGATCGAGTCTTGTGAGTGTGTCACCTTAACCTTTCGTGCTACCACAGGTCTTCATGAAAGGGAATATGGTTCAGTAGGTCGTAAACCTATTACCAGGTACACACGAAGTAGAGGGGCCGGGATGAAGGTATCTGGGGCACTAGACTAAATCAAGTCATCCGGTCACGGGGCATGGGTGTTTCCGGTCTGGGACCGAGAGGGGAAGAGCTCTCCCCTTGTAGCGCGCGGTATAAATTTGATCCCATGCTAGTCGAGGTTGGATCCTCCCCGTCTTATGGTTTTCCCTGGCAGCGTAGCCCGGTTGAGGCCGGTCTTCGCGTGGGGAAAATGGGTGTGTATTTGTTTTGAGCGTTTACTTCGGAGATACCATACGCGGGATTAGTACGAGTGATTATTGAAACCCGTGGGTTGTGGGTAAAGAGTACACCCTCTGCAGAGTCAAAACTATTCGAGTAGCCGTGTCCACGGTCAAGGACGACTGGTTGACTAGTCAAGTGTCGGTGTGAGTGTCGGTCTTCGGAGGAAGTTAAAGAAATCGTGAGACTAGTCATGAAATATGGTGGATGATCGTACTATTATTTTTACTGTGGACTAATCTCTATGATTATGATTGTTGGATATCCCTCGGACGGTTCTACCGCTTGGATATTCAATATTTATTATTGTCTCATATAAGCCCTTTATATGGTGCCGCTCAGACGCCCGACTATGACATGCTTGTTATTATTTCTTATAAGCCCTTTATGTGGTGTCGCTCAGACGCCCGACTGTGGCATGCTTGTTATTATTTCTTATAAGCCCTTTATGTGGTGTCGCTTAGACGCTCGACTGTGGCATGCTTGTTACTATTTCTTATAAGTCCTTTATGTGATGTCGCTCAGACGCCCGACTGTGGCATGCTTTTTATTATTTTTATAAGCCCTTTATATGGTGTCGCTCAGACGCCCGACTGTGACATGCTTGTTATTATTTCTTATAAGCCCTTTATGTGGTGTCGCTCAGACGCTCGACTGTGGCATGCTTGTTATTATTTCTTATAAGTCCTTTATGTGATGTCGCTCAGACGCCCGACTGTGGCATGCTTTTTATTATTTTTGTAAGCCCTTTATATGGTGTCGCTCAGACGCCCGACTGTGACATGCTTGTTATTATTTCTTATAAGCCCTTTATGTGGTTTCGCTCAGACGCTCGACTATGGCATGCTTGTTGTTATTTCTTATAAGCCCTTTATGTGGTGTCGCTCAGACGCCTCACTGTGACATGCTTGTTGCTATTTTATTAAAGCCCTGTATGTGGTATCGCTCAGACGCCGGACAAAGGCATATCTTATATCACATCCGTTAGTTTTACTCTTATTGATTGCTCATTAAATTTCTCAGTATGATTAAATTTCCATTACTAGTTCTTGGGAAGTATATTATGGTTGATGAAATATTGTGGTATCATTGCAAGTGCATATTAACCCCGTGCCAATTTATGCATGTTTTCATGATGTTTGTGAGTACTTTCAAAGTATGCACTGGCTTGTCCCTGGCTATTGTCTTGGCCAGATTGCGTGCTTGGAAAGGAGGAACCCAACGATAGCACCGGAACCTAGGCACCGAAGACAGCAACCGCGTGATATAGGAATTATCTAGGTCAACTGTTCTTGTGGGAAATGGAGTCCCATAGACGCTGGAGATCCCCGAACCGCTTCCGCTATCAACCTGTAGAAACCCTTTTTTTGATGTACTCCATATATCCCCTTGGTCTTGTACCTCAAATTTGTAATTTTCTTGGACAATTGTACCAAGAAATTGTGTACCAACTAACAGTATTTCTGGGGCTGGTATGCAGAGGGGCCATTTTGAAGGGAAATTAAAATTCCAGCAAAACCAGTCCTGACAACTTGCCCCGTGAACCTGCATCCCCGTGGAAAGACAACATAACATATGCTTAAGCCCAAACAACACGAGCGAAGAAAGGTGAACTTGATGCTAAATCTGTCATCCACCTCTGTCATCATCATAGTGATCACCTTTTCACCCGAACTTAACGCGGCTTCATTGCTGATTTTACATTTTAGTACTCCAAAATAGCTCACCAATGATAAAGCCTGTCGAAAGAATCTGACCAAAGTAGCATGCTATGCACACCTTCAAACTTCAGATGTGATACCTCATCAAATACGAGCAACTCCAACAGCTCTCGTAAATCTCAATATCTGATTGTTTACGAAAACTTGAGGCATAAAAAGCTTCCCAACAACTTTCATAAGTCATGAATCCGGATTTTTTTTACGGGATCACACCCCATCTTCCAGCAACTATATGAAAATATAGTCCTTCCCATATGCCACCACGCCACATCGGTCGCCGTCGCCATGAAGACCGGTTCCATTGCTCCCACCTCACAGCGCCAATCGCTGCCGTCTCACCACTCCGGTTGCTCCGAGGGCCCTCGTCGCACCTCCCAACATTGTGTCATTGACTTGCGGGCCTAGCAACCTTTATTGGCAAAGAAAAATAAAGAATTCAGGAAAAGAGGTTTTATGAGAACTGAGAAAATTAGCTTTCTAGCAACTTCTCGTAAATTATACAATCATCCCGTAGAGTCCTTTTTACGAAAAGGTTTTACACGAGATGTTTGGAGTTGCTCTTACCACCTAGCTTAACGGCCATGTGACGCGTCATTACCAATCGTACATGTTGCGCTCCTTCGTATGTACGTACGATTGCCCCGACCGCCGTGCTTCGATATCCGTGGCCAATGCATGTATGCGACCACGATGGCACGATCTGATCTTGATCCCATTCGATCCCAACATGTACGTACGTGGAGGAATTATTTCTGCCGTGTCCTACTAATTCCTTGCAAGGTTTCTTGAGCTCTGTATAAACGGAATGTGTGCCAGGTTTGTGGTTTGTGGATGACACGAATGGTTTTCGCATTCGGCGTCTTAGTCATGGTAAGATGTCAGATTTGAGACTTGATGGTGTGTCCGGTGTGTTGCTCCGGTCTGATTCGTTTAACAATAAAAGCTTTATTTTTTACAAACAAAGGATTACCCCTGTGCATTGGGACCATGCATGCAATCATTTTATTGATTATTTATAAAAAACTTGTAAAATAGTACATCAGGTAGTCTGAAACCACTATCTTAACAACAATTGTCGTTACTCATATCTATTTGATGAAGAGATGTCGGTAGTGCGAGCCTAATACCAAACAGACATCTCACGAAAACCTAACATCTAAAGGCGAATGCCCCAACAAAACCACATACTGGGTTTGGGGTACAAACCGGTCCGACACACTCTCATGTGACGTTGCTGCCATCTTTCACAAATCCATCTTAAAAAAAAAACCTAACGCACAAGTCTTGTGAGGCCTCTCTGCCACCAACGCTACCATGACGCTAGACAACGTCCTCCTCCTACGCGAATCCATCTCCGTGCACTGGACTTTGAGTCTCTACTGCACCACACCATCGAGATCCGCTCATTGGTGAGTCGCCTTGAAGGTCCGCAAAGCTGCATATCGGCGATGGAGCCGCGTCGAGATCGGGTGATGAGATGATCCGTCATTCTTTTCTTCGATGTCTGCTGTGATGGTGTCAGAGGCAGGTGACGGGCGTTGGTGTCAAGCTCAATGATGTTTTGTTATCTTTTCGGTTTTATCATATCAGTTTTTTCGTGACTTGTAATATGATCTTTACGATATACAGTAAATGAGACACGTATCCTCATGCAAATAAAAATAAAATAAAACTTACGCCGCCGCGTTAGTTCGTTAAGATTAATGTGACACGTGCCCTTGTGGCAGCGAGGAAGGGGTTAGCGTTAGGTGCTAAAACTCCATGTCCTCGTCGCAGAATAAAGAAAGGGACAGCGTTAGGTGTTAAACCCTCATGGCCATGGCGAGCACAGTTCCACCATCAACTTCTTGTACATCCTGGAAGTCCTGATGATGAGAGGTAAGCAACAGTGTATGTATGCATAGTGTGCGTGTGTGTGTGCTCCTAGATTTGTCACCATTTAATGTGAGTGAGATGTGGGACGAGATGCCCAACAAGGCAGCAGCACAGTCTCCACATGCCGTTCCATCAATATGCACAACTGCCAGTGAAATCAACCTGCCGACGAGCTTAGCAGCGGCCGCATGCACTGTTAACGAGATATAGAATCTCTTGGAGCAAGCTGGTCGATTAGTTTGTATATGCATGCTCGTCAAATCAAATCACTACGCATGTGAGGCAATTAATCCAACAGCGGATCACAATATATATGTATATTACTTAACCCCTCCGACTTGATGGTGCTTACTTGTGTGAGTGCTGGTATCTATTATCTCAGCTGAACGATGCTCCGTCGTAGTAGCTTCCAGGTTCCCTCCAACAACCTCTCTGCGTGTACATGTGCAAAAGGAATTCCAATGGCATTAAACAATGCCAAGTCAAATTCCACGTAGTATCTCTCTAACCATCGTTGCTAATTAACAATGCCACCCAGTTCATTGATAATTATATGTTGTGTATTACGTGATGACTGACGCAAAATTATCCACACACCTCGCTGGCGAGAGAGACACAGAGAGAGAGCGATCTACACTATGCTAATCAATTCAAGGGACTTTTCTTCTTGCAGAGATTAGGCAATTTCCCGTTTGATACGCCATGGGTGCACTGAAACGCGGGGCCTACAAATAGAGGTTGCTATGTGTCTGATGGTCTTCATAAATTCTCGGACATGGGAAATTAAAGGCCCGTACAGAGCAACATGTACCGGCATCCCATTGCATTACCTACGCCGTCCTTTTTTACACCCCGATTTAAATTCCGGTGCGCCCTAACTAATTTTAAAATAAGCATGCTGTTAAATTTTCTTTCTCTTCTTCTTTTTCTTCTTCTTCTTCTTCTTTACAAATTGCCAAGAGGGTTATACTACTATATGTATCTGATCTTCAAACGCAAGCAACTTCGCAGGTGGGTAGATATCCATGGACCCAGCTCTACAAGAGAAATATATAGGCCGACCGTGCATGTCTCACTCCATAGTGATTTTAATTAATAGTAATGTGCATTCATGGCGGAGTCGATCGAATTAGTTGCTCTTCCACCAAAATGCGTCGTCGGTGCGGTCACTCCAGCTACATCCTCTGATGATCCACAAAGCTCGGTAGTAGTAAAAACCGACAATGCGCATATTCGGGCGAATTGACCGTGTAGCGTCCTACAAAAAGGGCTCTAGCCTCTACGAGAAGAACAAAGATTGGGCCTATTCGGCTTTTCTCGTGTCAATCAAAGCGAATTGTGCAAGCCCCACGCAAAACAGTTGGACAAAAGCGGCCCAAATCGAAGCAGATCGGATGGTTTGTGGCTTCCCTTTTACATCTGGCCATGGACAAACAAAAGCGCGGGCGTCGGTTCTCTGTTTGTCCCGTCGTCACTCTGGACGACTTATCGGTGCAATCCGGCCAAATACACCGTGTTGATACAGCAGCGGAACAAAGCAAATGAACGACCCTGCTAAGACTACGACGAAGTATCGAATTGAGTAGGGCTTGTGATCTCCGCATGATCGATTAGAGTAGGAATGGTTGACCTGTCTCGTGCAATTTCGCATGATGCGGACAGCTGAAACGATCCACCTGTGCAGTTGCAGTTGCAGTGCAGAAACACAAACACACGGTCAAAAATGTGTACTACGGTACAAGCGAAAGATGGCGAGACCGAGGACAAAATTGGGTGGAGAACCTGTGGAGGTCATTCACATTCCTGCTTCCTGTGATGGCGAGACCACCAGTATTTTACCTCCCCAGTTTCCAGTTTCCACCCCCACTCGCTGCCTACGGCGGCAGCAGTGTAGCTCTCCGTCGCCACGCCCACGCACCCCAAAACCCATAAAAGGCTCGAGACCGCGGCCAGCTACCGAGCCATAAACACGAGCTCTCCTCCTGCCTCTCCGACGGCAATGGACGGAAACTCCCTCCCGCCGCCCGCGCCGCCGTACGCAGGGGACCCCCTCGCCGTCACGATCCCCCCGCCGTTGCCGCTGCCGTTGCAGTCGCCGCCTCCGCCGCCTTCCTCCTCGCTCAACCTCTCGCCCTCGCTCCTCATCATCGCCGCGCTCCTCGCCTTCGTTTTCGTCGCGTCCATCTCCATCCACTTCCTCCTCCGCTGCCTCTCCTCGCGGCAGACGTCCTCTCCGGCTCCGAGCGCTGTTGTCTCCAGGGGACTCGGCGCCTCCTCCCGCTCCGACGCCGACGCGGCGGCCCCTTCGGCGCGACCCGCGGCGGGCCCGGCGGCGGGGGCGGCGGCAGGGGGCGAGGAGGTCGACGACGAGAAGGAGCGGCTGATCGCGTCGCTCCCGCTCTTCACGATGGCGTCGGCGCTGGCGGCGCTGCCCAAGAGCTCCCCCGACTGCGCCGTGTGCTTGTCGCCGTTCGTGCCCGACGCCGAGCTGCGGCTGCTCCCGGCGTGCCGGCACGCGTTCCACGCCGCCTGCGTCGACGCGTGGCTCCGCAACACGCCGTCCTGCCCGCTCTGCCGCGCCGCCATCTCGCTCCCGCACCCGCCTCTCCCCGCCGCCTACACCGGCGCCGCGCAGCAGGAGCCGCTGGACGCGAGGAGCAGCAGCAACGCGTCCAGGAGCTTCCGCGTCGAGATCGGCAGCGTGAGCAACCGGCGCTCGTCCGCCGCGGGGGACGACCGCCGCACCTACTCCCTCGGCTCCTTCGACTACCGCGTGGACGAGGAGGTGGAGGCCGTGGTGGCGCGCATCGCGCGCCCCGCGGCGGCGGCCAAGTCGGGGGTGGCCGGGCAGCGCGCCGCGCCGCAGCAGGGCCCGGGCGAGGCGCTGGCGGAGGCGGCGGGGTCGCGAGGGTGGCTACGGGAGTACGTGGACCGGCTGGCCTCCTCGGCGTCATCCCTCTCCGGGCGGTGGAGCGCGCGGTGGAGCCAGGGACACCATAGCCACCGGCAGGAGGATTCCTGGCGGTGGGACCCCGAAGCGGCGGCGATGGCGGCGCCGCGGGCGGCGGACGAGGACGAGGCGGGGCTCATGGGCCTGTACCGCTGGATAGTAGGCGTATAGGAGTATGATTGATTATAATTAGCCTGTCTGTAATTTCGGACCCTGAAGTTTTTTTGTCAGCTTCCATATTAATATTAGGACTCCGCTGTAAAAATAGAATTGGCCCCAGAAACAGATGATGGGGTTTGGATCGAAGCTTCCGTTGATTTGGACTGCGCCGTCGTCGTCGTCGTCGTCTTCCTCGATACATTCTCCTCCAGAATTTTGGCGCTCCGGTCCGGCGGCCAATGGAGCTCAGATCATGGTGGCCAGATGGCAGGAGGCCGTGCGTGCAGCGACGTGTTTGTCTATCCTTTCCCCGGGGAGTGGTGCGCTGTGGTGTGTGAATAGTACAGAGTACTCACTCCATTTCTTTTTAGTCTGCATATAAAAATTGATCAAAGTCAAGTGATACAAAGTTTGATCAAATATATATCAAAAGATATCAACATCTATAATACTAAACCTATATGCTATGAAAATTAATATTATGATGCATCTACTAATATTGATTTGATATTATAAATGTTGATATTTTATTTAGTAAATTTAGTCAAAGTTTATGAAGTTTGACTTTGATCAAATCTTATATGCGGACTAAGAAAACGAAGGGAGTACATGGCAATGGCATGGCCGTAGTGCACGCGCAGACTCTCACAGTCAAGCGTGCTCAGTCCGTGGATGGGGATGGGCCAGCCGTGATTTTTCAGGTCAGGGGCTGTGATCATGTCTCGTTTCTGCGAATTGATCCCAAATCGAATCAAAGTGGATACATTCCTACCCAAGATCACTGATCGCTACATGACCAGTATCTTTGCATTTTTGTTACCATGGATAGTTTCTTTGTCGTGTGATCATGTCATACCATTGCACCTAGACATTTCTAACTGACATACTAAAATTTAGCCCCTTAAAAAAAGAGAGGCTCAACTCATCAAATTTGAGGAGTTAAAAAAGGGGCGATAATGGTGGCTGGATCTCCGCGCCGACAGTGTTCGATCGATCTCGTGCCCTAATTCCCGCAACATGAAAGCTGTTGCAAAAACAACCGCATTGTCCACGGCCCCGATAGACCCGTGTCCAGCGCGGCGCCTCCCCCGTCACCGACGTGGGGGACCTCTCTGCAACACCATGGCGCAACATATCGCGCACGAGATGGTGGGATCCTACGCAAATCTAGCTCACAGAGGAGCCCTAATTCGAGAACAAGCACGACCATCTTTCTCAGCACCAAGCGCCACCCAGGGGCTTTTGTCATGAGTTGGTGTTTCATCTTGGTTCACAAATCCCTTGGTGCTGTTTTTTGAAGCTCCATTGACCAAATCCCATCAACAATCCTCGGTGAGATCCTGTTTCTGAAACATTAGCTATGTTCCACTCTCAAACATGAAACCCTTTGTGAACAAACAAAGCAACGAGCCTCCAAATTTTTAGTTGCACATGAGGCTCCAAATTTTCTGAAACATTAGATGTATTCCACATGTCCTGCTTGTTGTATGTGTGAAATATGAGCCTCAAAATTTTTAGTTGCATTCTTCCATGTTCTGAAACTTGTTGTTGATAACAGAACAATGTCTTTGGTTTGATTTCATTGTGTATGATGTTTCAGAAAAAACACATTGAGTATGTTGCATGTTTCTGGTGTGATTTGATTGTGTATGTTGCATGTTCATGGACCCCTGAAAAAATGATAAGATAAAATGTGGAGTTTGTGTTGATTTGAGTATGTTGCATGTTTCTGTTGTGTATCTGATTTTCTAAAACAAGATAAAAATGTGTTGATTCCATGGAGAGATGAAATGAATGTTGCACAACAACTGTGTTGCATGAACCTGGAACTAAAGGGAAGGGAGCAATGTCCAAGGCAATTTTTTTGTTGGTGGTGATGAAGATTCAGAGGGATTGTTCTATTCTAAACATGCAATCCGAGATGATTCAGATGATGGAGATGTTTCGGCGCAGCCAGTACTGCCCTATGTTCGGATGGTGTTTGACACAGTTGAGGATGCTAAGAAGTTCTACAAAGACTATGCCTTCAAGTTGGGGTTCGGGACACATATATCTACTTCAAATTCAATCAGAAGAGAGGCCAGAAGAAAGAGGATGCAATACTGATAAAGAGGGTATTTGCATGTGGGCACGCTACAAAGCCCGGTAAAACTGAAACGAGAAGCACATGAGAGAGCATTGCAGCGGAAAAGAACAACTCTAGAAGTCAACCTAGTGAAGGGATGGATGTAACAAGAAAACGTCAAAAACTAGGATGCTCTGTCATGATTGTAAGACGCATATGTTTGTTGGCTAAGGGAGGAGAGATGGATAGTGACTTGCTTTGTTGGGGAGCATACGCATCCACTGATGGAACAGCTGAAGCGTGTTAGGTACCACCGCTCGCACCGCAGCATACCTGTCGAGGATTACCAACTCTTGTTCATGTTGGATGATGTGAGCCTCTCAAATTCAGATTGCATGGGCGTCCTTGGTAGTATCCGTGGAGGTGACACTAGGATACTGCCATATGTGAAGAGATATGTTTCAAATAAACACTCCGGGAAGGGTTAACATTCCGAGACATGGATATGTCAGTGAAGTACTTTGAGAGGAGGAAGGCTGAGAATCTAGAGTTTTTCTATGCGAAGCAGTAAGATGCTGCAACACACTTAATGACTGTCTTATTTTGGGTTGATGGGAGAGCAAGGTCATTACACCCGAAATATAAAGATTGTGTATTCTTCAAGCAACCTTCTACATCAATTGATATAACATGCCATTTGCTCCTATAGTTGGTGTCAACAACGACCTCCATAAAATTGCACTCGGGTACGCCTTGTTGCCAGATGGAACTATTGAAACATTTAAGTGGGTGTTTGAGTAGTGGATGGTTGCGATGGATAATGAGCATCCTACCAACATCGTGACTAACCAGGACGTAGCGATGGCAGCAACCTCTGATCACGTGTTCCCAAACACTTGTCATAGGTGTTGCAAGTTTCATGTGCTTAGCAATGCACGTTCTGAGTTGGGAACGGTGTTGAGCGGAGATGAGGCATTTGCAGATGTGTTTTACTTTTACACTTTTGTCAATTAATCTGAAATTGTTGAGTAATTTCAGGAAACAAGGTAGAACATGTTGCATTGTTCTCAAGTGGATGGGAACAAACATATGAAGAACATGTGGTGCACAAGGCACACATGGGCTCTGATACTTGTGATGTGTGTTGGGTTTTCCGTCAAGAGGAATAGGTTATCGCACCACAATGTGGGTAAGTATTTCCCTGAGTTATGAAACTAAGGTTTATCGGACCAATAGGAATATCAACCACAACCCACTTCAGCGGCTGCACACAAAAGAACAACCAACTTGCACCCAGCGCGGGCAAGAGTGTTGTCAATCCTCTTGTATTGTTATTTGCAAGAAAGTGAGGTGTGTAGAGAATTGCAGATAGCAAGATAAAATAAAAACAAGTAAATGGCAGCAAGGTGTTGAAGGTTTTATCAATATCTCGTGAATAAACCGGGAGGCTATAGTTTTCCATAATGGCATCTCTCATGAAAAACAACATACGATGGGTAAACAAATTACTGTTGGGAAATTGAGAGAAAAGCGGATAGTTATGTGATATTCATGGCAATGATCATGTGTATATATGCATTACGTCCATAAACAAATAGGCCAACTCCTGCCTACACCTATTACTATTACTCCACTCATCGACCGCTATCCAACATGCATCTAGAGTATTAAGTAAATCAAAGTAATGCATGGAGAACAATGACATGATGTACATAAGGTAAACTCAAGCAATATGTATAAACCCCATCATTTTATACTTAGTAGAAGCAACACAAAGACACATCTTGTCCCCTTCTGCCACTGGGATATAGAAATTCTCGAGGTTGAACCTACCACAACACACCTCTCACACCGAAGAAATATCGATCTAGTTGGCCAAACAATTTCAATAGATCGGAGAGAATTACGAAGCTATCATAATCATGCACAAAAGAACCATATAAGTATTCATAGGATACTCAAATATTAATAATGAATAATCTGAACATCAACCCACAATTCAGCGGATCCCAACAAATGCACTACACAAAAGGAATTACATCATGTGGATCAAATCGAAGATGCGATGATCATTGTATTGAAGATAAGAGAGAGAGAGAGAGTGAGAGAGAGAGAGCGAGCGAGAGAGAGAGAGATTTCCATCTAGGTACTGGCTATGGACCCATAGGTCTGTGGTGAACTACTCACACATCATCGTTAGGGCAACAAGGTTGATGAAGAGACCCTCCGTGATCGATCACACCTCTGGGAGGGTGCCGGAACGGAGCTCCAGATGGCCTCCCGTCAGAACAGAGACTTGCGATGGTGTAAAAAGTGTTTGAGGACTCCTTCTGATGTTTTTAGGGCAGATGAGAATTTATAAGCCATAGAATGGAATCAGGAGGGCCACGAGGGAGGCAGAAGCCATCAGGGCACCCCTAGGCCACACCCTATTGGCGTGTGGGCCCCTCGTGCGGCCTCTAGCCTTCTTCGGATACTCCCCGGTCTTCTTTAAGTTTCAGGGTAATTGGACTTCGTTTGGTATGGAAAACTTGAAAAGTGAAAAGCATGCAGAAAACGACAATTGACACTGAGCACTGGGTAAATAGATTAGCGCTATAAAATAATAGAAATTGGTAAATAAATACCCAAAAAGTATTATTAAAAGATAATATATCACCATGGAACAATCAAAAATTATAGATACGTTGGAGACATATTAGGCTCCAACATACTTCAAGAACAAATTCTTCCCATTCGCGAGCACAACAAGCATGCATGAGGGGCTCAACTCATATTTCAAGACCCTGATTTGACCCGCTGATTTTGTTCGGAGGTTTATGCATTAATATGAATGTGCCAACTACCAAGAAACTATGCTTAATCGTGAGGACAATTCTGTATTCACTTGTGAAACAACAACTATGCCACTATGTTCTAGTTTGTGACCAATTTCTTATGATGTTGCAGGTACAACATTGACTGCCAAATTGCTGCTTACTACACTTGTAGCGTCTTTGGTAAGTTTGAGAAATATGTGACTGCATCTATCGATTTTATTATCAACCAAGACAGTGACTACCAAGGGCAAGGCCTCTTGTTTGAGCTAAAATCAAGCTCCCATGAGAACCCAAAGCTATATTCTATGCATGTTATGATGGATGAAGGGGTGTCTAGATATAGCTGCCACTACTTTGAGATGAATGGGCTGATTTGTTCACACATAATAAGGGAAATGGTTCATCTCAATGTCTAAGTAATTCCGCAAAAATACATGTTGGAGAGGTGGTTTGAATCAGCCACAACAAGCATCGAAGGACTGGTCGGTGGCTGGACTTTGGGCACCCCACGACAAACACGCTAAAATACAACTCCTTGTATCCAAGGTTAACATGGCTTGCCTGTAATGCATGTTGCAATGATGATGCCTACAAAATATTATATGAAGCATTAAAAGTTCTTGAGCCTGCCATAACAGCGGTGAAGACAGGAGCACTTCCAGATCAACAAGAAATACAACATAGTGAACCCCCAACATCACCCGCTGCAACAACGATAACATTGAATGATAACCTGCGATAATATCAAAGTTCGGATATGCTACAAAACCCAACTCGTGTCCCTAAGAAAGGCTGATAAACTGACAGAGAGAAGAGAAATAAGACGCTAGTAGAGCAGCGAGATGATGAACAAGAAAAGAAGGCAAAAGAAGAAGAGAATAAGGCAACGACATCAGGAAAGCCAAGAGGTGTAAATAGGATTGTTCCCTGCAAGCACTGCAACAAACTAGGACACAATTTCCAAACATGTGCCCCCTAAAAGCTACGATGGAGGCGGCGACAGCACCCCCAAAATGCTAGTTCTGCTCTAGAGCTGGACATGCAGTACGAGAATGTTAGTACTTGAGAGACGTGATGGCAAATGATCCAAAAATTGCCCAAGTGATGCAAGTGAAGCTCTAGACAAAAAAATGAGAGAAACATGGGGAAGACCCCCGACAGCCGCGTTTTTGTTTTCTTTTCATCTTGTAAAGCAATATGTACTTGCTCCCCGTGTTTGATACATGAACTTCTATTTTGCAAACTTGATGACGTATAAATTGCATTTGCAAGACATGATACACGAACATGATGTTGTGACATGTATTTTCAGTTGGGTTATGTTTCCAGTACATCACCAAGTTTTTCATTTGGCAAAAAAAATATTATGAAAAATAGCTTATGTGGTTAGATTGCTCGAGGGATGCATCCATGAAAAATAGATAATGTATTCTTATTTCAAGAAAAACATAATCTTACATGAAGGGACTATCATTTGGGTGATGTTACAGGAACATGTATTCATGTGTTCATATTACACGGACATGATGTTGTGATGGGAAAATGCAGTCAATTGTTGATTTTGCTAGGGTATAATATAGATCAAAGGATCATGCTACAGAGAGACGATGGTAATAGAAGATTTTTCCATTGAAAGAATTATCATGCAGCAAGTGCTCCCATACCCCAAAATGATACACACTAGGAAAATGTAACAACCATTTGATTATCATGTCTACACTTATATAGGTATGCAACACCGAAGCATTAGCAAAAAATTGGTTGCATCTATAAAGCTCCAGCATACAAAAAACAAGAGGAAAAAGGGGGCATGCCCGAGCATGACACATTCTTATCCAAAAATTTAGTTCCATGGACTACTAGAGAGCTCGGTTACAAACATGTCGCACATACATGCACCGGAAAAAAGAGGCCTAACTACTAGCAAGGTCCTGTTGTGGTTGAGGGTTCGCATCAATTTATGACCTTTTCAGCAGGGCTTGGAACTCCTCCTCTGAGCCGAGGGTGTTTTGCAGGTGCTTGAAAAACTTTGCGGCAATGTACTTCTGGAAGTTGAGCAAGGATTTTTGTCTTGAGCATACACAACAAGAAAAACAGATCATGAGAAACTACTAGCTAGGAAAAAAATACTATTGCAGAAAAGATGATTTCACAAAAATGATTATAGTGTTGCACAGTGTTTCTTTACTACTAGTGTTGCACAGTGTCTTTGTACTACTAGTGTTGCATAGATTGCGAAAATAGAGAAAAAGGAGTGTGAATCATACTCTATTGAATGGCTTCAACCCCTTGGCAGTTAAATTCTCCATGTATAGAATAGAAAGATGCCACAACCAAATCTGCGAGAAAAAATAGGGAGGACAAATGAGATCACAAAAATGAGATAAAGTTGCTTCCTTCATAAAAATGTAAAGTTGCGAAAAATAATACATTGGTGACTGTTATGAGTAGCTTGGTGGACTGAAGCGCTCAAATGTTTCAACATCATGCTTCCATGGGTTTCTTTCTCTCACCAAAGTTTTGAAGTTCGTTATCTAGAATGTAAAATTGATTGGTACCTGATGAACCACAAGTATAGGGGATCAATCATAGTCCTTTCGATAAGTAAGAGTGTCGAACCCAACGAGGAGCGGATGGAAATGACAAGCGATTTTTAGCAAGGCAATTTCTGCAAGCACTGAAATAGCGGTAACAAGTTGTAACGCCCAAGATGCGGTCCTAATCTTATTTTGGCACGAGGGCCTCGACAGGGATAGAAACGCATCTCGTCGTTTCACGAGAATGGATATTGTTACAAGTACATGTACTGAAAAGATGAGTATAAGGAGTTGGCTTACACTCACCACAAGCTACATCAGAGTCACACCAGTATAATACATACAATCATCATGAAGAAGAGCACGGTCCGACTACGGACGGAAACAAACGATAAAAGAACGACGTCCATCCTTGCAATCCCAGGCTGCCGGCCTGGAACCCATCCTAGATCGATAATGAAGATGAAGAAACTCCAAATAGCACAATCAGCGTGCTCACGTCAAAGTAACTCTTTACCTGTTCCTGCAACTAGTGTTGTGGTAATTTGTGAGCCACAGGGGACTCAGAAATCTCATTTCCAAAGGTATCAAGACTAGAAAAGTTTAATGGATGAGGTATGGTTAAGTGGTGAGGCTGCAACAAGCGACTAAGCATTTATTTGGTGGCTAACTTACGAGTACAAGAATAAAAGAGGGGGATGATCTACGCATAACGGACGTGAACTAGTGATAACCAAATGAATGATCCTGAACACCTACTTACCTCAGACATAACCCCACCGTGTCCTCGATCGGAGAAGGAGCTCACGAAAGAGACAGTCACGGTTACGCACTCAGTTGGAAAATTAAGTTAACTTCAAGTTATGTAGAACCGGATGTTAAACAAAGTTTCCCTGTTGCCACATAACCGCGGGCACGGCTTTCCGAAAGATTTAACCCTGCAGGGGTGCTCCAACTAGTCCATCACAAACTACCACACGCTGCGACAGAATGACCTCGATCAGGGAAACCCATGATCTACTCGGGTTCCTATTGGAAAACCTCAACCTCCAGATAACCCAAAGCATCCTCGGAATCCCACGCGCAAGACGCTCGAGAAAGGTAAAACAAGTCCCACAAGGCCGCCCGGCGTGTCGACAATCCCGATAGGAGCCGCGTATCTCGTTCTCAGGCATGACAGATAAGCGAAGTGTAGGATGGCCTGATAGACATCACCCGAGTTGCCCCGGGTTGGTCCCGCACGGTGCTCTATTTTCGACCATCACCATTAGCACTGGCCCTCCCTGTATTATGTTGAATTACTCCTCGGGTAGCGCTAACTCCCTATGTTTTTTAGTATTAACAGAATTATGTTGTTGGCAAATATAGTACCAATGTTGGGCCTTGCCAGACGAGCTTTATCCCAAAACGAGAATCTAGGGGGTCCCCATAACAACCCCAAGCATGTTAGGAGCGCTCATTTATGGAACATAACACCGGTAGCCGAAACTAAGGCGGCAAAGGTGGAACAAAACATCAGGTTAGAAAGGCCGAGCCTTCCACCTTTTACCAAGTATATAGGTGCATTAATTTAATTAGCATTAATATGGTGATATAACAGGGAACCCATGTTATCACATGGAAGCAACTACACCCGCAACTAGCAATGCCAACTTATGGTTAAGCAAGCGGTAACATAGCCAATTAGTGGTTTGCTAGGTTGTGATCAGGTTGAAGGTTTTCATGGAAATGTTGAGAGGCTGATATTTAACAGGTGGTAGGCAGCGAGACATAACGATAGAAATGATAAGACTAGCATGGCAATGATAGTAATGGTATCTAAGGAAAAGATCATCTTGCCTTGGATCCAGCTTGGAAGAAGAATGACTCTGTGAAGTAGACGAACCGACGTAGTCGAACGGATCCTCACATTCCGACACACTTGCGGAACTCTATCGAGACGAAGCAAACGGAAACAAGAATCAACACACGAAATTCACCACGGCACATGCACGGCATAATGCACAACACGTATGATGCATGATCGGATACAGTTGTGCAGGGTATGGCATGCCATCCACAACAATCAAACACTACACATTAAGTGAAGTTCAATATACAACGAGTTGCATATTGATGAAACTCCACATATGAATTATTTAGTTCTATCCTGATTAGGTACATGGCAATATTAAATGTTGTTAAACATGGCAAGAGGTGAAGCGTAACTAAACTACCTATCTAGGCATTTTAAATGAGGTCAGAAACGACATATAACATCTCCGAAACGACCCCTCGCGTTAAATTAGAATATGTCCAGATCTGAACTAACATATTTTAATATTTGTTAAACAAAAAAATAAAGTGGTTCACGTGATTCTACGCGTCGTTTCAATCAATTAACACATAGAGATCATTGCAAACGGAGTTACGGTTCAAAAGATATGATCACCGCAAGATATGATGACATGAATGCAGTATGTATGCAAATGACAACCACAAGCATTATAAACCATACAAGCAGCAATATAATATGAAACTACACGAGATTCTAAGAAAGTTTCATATATGACACGTACAAAACGGCGCAACGGTTCAACAAATAAAAGAAAAACAAGAAATAGCTACAATCTGCGAAAAACAACGACATGGCATTTTCCGCACCCTAAAACAACAACAACATAATTCTAAAACATGCAAACAAAACATGAGGCAGTAGTGATCAAGATGCACAACAACACTCTAGTAAAAACAACTAGCATGGAAGCATGGGTCACTAGGAAAAGAATTCACAAAATGGCATCTCGCACACAGTTTCAGACTTAGAGAAAATAACAGTTTTGACAGTGTAATTTTCAACCAGAAGGCATATTGACAGCAGTAAAACTTTATTCTACGGGGCACCGAATGGCATGAAAATTGGCAGCATGCTAGTGAATCTTAAGTACTACAATTAACTCCATTGCACCAACCTCAAAGGAGCTGTAGATCACTAGCAAAACTCATGGCAAGACAACAACAAAATATAACAGATCTCAGACTTAGAAATATTTCAGCATCTCCAAATCAGCACTATTTCTAGCATGTTGGCGACAAGCAAACAACACCTAAACATGGATTTCTAAAGCAACCAAAATTACTAGGGGCTAGCATACATATCCAAGGGCATATCTCTAGTTCACAACTAATTCATATCACGCACGGAATAAATCCCATAAAATAAATAAGAGGGCAACATGGCAAGATATCATGCACGCAAAATTACTCGGACGGCAAAACTAAACGCATAGTTAAATTCTATGGATTTTTCTACCCCCAAAGCATATATAATATGTGGGGATGCAAAATAAAACTAACGCCACACATGTATGCAAGAATATGTCCTAAACACGACATGGCAAACTATTGTCGGCTCCTGCATGCAAAAATGTAAGGAACTACTATAAAATACATGGGAGGCGCAATAGCTCCTGCTCAGGAGGAGCTCGGGGAAGTGCACAGGAGGAGCTGGGTTGGAGGCAGCTTTGGGCGGCTGGCAGCGACGCGACCCGGGCCCGGGGAGGGCCGGATCTGGGCTCGGGCAGGTCCTGGCGGTTGGCAGGAGGTGGGAGGAGGCTGGCTGTGGCGACTAGGGTTTGGGGAGGTACGGGAAACAAGGGAGAGAGAGGAATGTTGTCTATTTATAGACAGAGGGGCCAGGGTTAGGGTTTCGGGCATTTTCGGACCCTCCAATCTCGATCGGACGGCTCCGGAAACATCCTAAGATTAGGTTAGGCCGTGTAGAGGGGTGTAGGCTGAGATGAGAGGGGATAACGGGCACCCGGTGACAGAGTTTTAAAACACCGAAAACGTGTGATGATAAGCCGATGTCGGTACCGCTACGGTCGGACGTTTGGGTATCAAACGGACTCCGATTGCGACGAAAATTGCGAGGTGGTCTACCTATATTAAAATAATACCGCACGCCAAGTTTCAACACAACCTGAGAATATTTCAAACACACTTTTAAAAACAGGATTTGAACGGTGCCGCGGGCGCGTGCGTGTGTGGTCAGACTCAAAACGATCAATGTCTATAACGGAGAGAACCGGCAACTAATAGCGGATGGAAGTCTGAAACTGGTGGCAACGGAGTGTTGATGCAATGCAGATGATGCGAATGATGCAATGATAAATGCGACAGACAATTATAACACGGCGTCAATGAAATAAAAGGGAATCTTCTGGAGCGTCGGTCTCGGGCTGTCACACAAGTTCCAAGTAATAATAGTAACAATAGGTGCACCATGGTAGCCCAATCCTTATGTGGCAGGAACAACTAATTATAATAGGCAAACCGTTCTTGAGGGCACACAAAAATTTCATCTAGACACTTTCCTAATATTGGATTAATTCACGTTTGGTACATTGATAATTTGATATGTGGGTGGGCTAGTGATTGGGTGTTGTTCTTACTTGAACAAACCTCACACTTATGATTAACCCCCTCCCCCCCGCAAGCATCCACAACTATGGAAAAGTATTAAGAATAAATTCTAACCATATCATTAAACATAGGGATCCAAATTAGCCCCTTACGGAATAACGCATAAACTCGAGTTTAAGTTTCTGTCACTCTCGCAACCCACCATCTAATTACTACTCCACAATGCATTCCCTTAGGCCCAAAGATGGTGAAGTGCTATGTAGTCGACGTTCACATAACACCACTAAGGGAACCACAACATTCATATCATCAAAATATCAACTTCACATGACTACTTGCAACATGACTTGTCTCGTGGCGTCAAGAACAAAGGCAACTAATCAAAAGTGATAAACATGCTCATGGTCAGAGAGGTATTAAATAGCATATTGGATCTGAACATATGATCTTCCACCAAATAAACCATAAAGCATCAACTACAAGATGTAATAAACACTACTAGTCACACCCGAGGTACCAATCTGAGGTTCCGGTACAAGATTGAGCACAAGAGATGAACTAGCGTTTTGAGAGGAGATGGCGCTGATGAAGAATGGCCTCCCCAAGATGAGAGGGTTGTTGGTGATGATGATGGCCTCGATTTCCCCCTTCGGGAGGGAAGTTCGTCCAGCGGAATCGCTCCGCCGGAGGGCAAAAGTGTTGTTCGAGCATATTTCTCCATATGTGGTTTTGGTAATTGATGACAATTCCTATGGACTAATGGTTGCCTTAAGTTATATTTTTAGGATTTGTCCATAGGAACTTCTTGAAGTCCATCTGTTGGGTTCAAGGAGTTTATATGATGACTAAGGTGGTATTCAAGGTATTATCCAAAGAATGGTCATAGAGACACAAGGTTGATCAAGATCGTCAGACAAAGAGTAAATCAAGATGATCAACACACAAAGCGTACAAGATGTACCGAGAGGGATCAAGTGATCCCATGGTATGGTAAGCATTGTTCATTACGTGTTTGTGTACTAACCCATGGTCTTCGTGAGAGTTCTATGTGGGGTTAGGTGTGTTTCCATGGGCTTGCGTCTAGAGGAAGATCTCATACAGCCCATGAAGGATGACATCAAGTTGTGATCGTCATCAAGATTGCGGTTTGCAAGTTCAAGTGGATCAGCACGAAGATATCATGATTGAAGCTTGTCATCCATTGTGGTGGCAATGGACTTGTGAAGATATGCCGAAGAGCGGCTCACCCATGTTGTGTATGGGGGAGCAATCAACTAGTCTTCATCAAGCCAACACAATCAAGAAGGTGGTCCATCTTGAGGAAGCCAAGATCATCGTCATCTAGCTCAAGAGGACGAGGTGCAAGGTATAGGTTTGCCCTTGATAGGTTTTCTGTTTTAGGATAGATTGACGTATTGTCAAGGGGGTTGTGACAGCCCGATGCCAATGTTCCAGAAGATTCCCCTCTCTTTCCGTTTTCGTCGCGTGTCTATTTTTATTTGTCGCATCATCATCGCATCATGCGCATCATCAGCATTGCATCGGTATCCCGTTGCCGCTAGTTTTCAAAACTTGCATCCGTTATTAGTTGCCGGTTCTCGTTGTTGTCCGTTCTACGCCCGACCACACTCGCACGCGCCCGCGCATCGTCAAGACCTTGTTTTTATAACGTGTTTAAAACTTTCTCCGATTGAGCTGGAACTTGGCGTACAGTCTGAATTTAGTGTAGGTAGGCCGTCTGTCGAATTTCATCGCGATCGGAGCTAGTTTGTTACCCGTGCCGTTTATTATATAGCGGCACTATAGCCGGTCAATTGTCGGACGTTGCGGTATTTCAAACTCTGTCACCGGGTTGCTCGTTTTCCCTCTCATCTTTGCCTAGCCCCTCTGCACAGTGCGTCGACCCTACGCGCAATCCAGTCCGAAAACCTCCCGGAACCCGAGCCCGGCGGTCGTGACCGTTGGATCCGGATCAACCCCGTTTTACCGCAATCAGTCATCGGTTTGTCCATTGGACTCCCTAGCCTATTCATTCTCGACCGTCCGATTTATATCGGAGGGTCCAGTCAGTCCTATCCAAGCCCACCTAATTATTTAAGCAGGCAAACCCTAGTCCAATCAGTCCCATCTGCCGCCACCGCACTTCACCTGGTCTTCTTCCTCGATTTTTCCTCCACCCCAATCGGGCGCCAGATCCATTCCTAGTTTTCCCCACCAGACAACCCGCGTAGTCACTTCCCGATTTGCGAGCCAGCCGCCAGTTCCGCTCGATCCCCGAGCCCGCGCATGCCGCGTCCCCGCTCGCGCAGCAGGCTCCGCCCGTGTCCTTCGGCGTCTCCTGTCGACAGCAGCCTCGGTAGCATCGCCTTCGCTTGATCTGGTTCGAGCCTCTAGATCGGGAGGCAAAACCGAGCCGCCCCGCGCGTCAGGTGGCTTCGCCAGGGCCGTTCTTCCCGCGATCTGGGGATCCAGATCGGGCCCCGCTGAGACAGCCACCTCCTAGCGCCTCGTGCCAGCGCCGCCACATGCTCCTCGTGTGGAGCCGGCGCGAGCGCGTCGCCCGCCTGGCCTCCCCGCGCGTTGACCAGCGCTGCGGTTCCTCCCAGCGCCAGCAGCTCAGTCCTCCAGCAGCGATCCAGGCCAGGCCCCTCCCTTCTCTTCCCTCCCTGCCTCCTCTCTCTCTCCCCTTGACCTCTTCCTCTCCTTGTTCCCGTGATGCAGAGAAGCACGCTGCAGCTCTGTGTGAAGGCCAGCCCGATGGAGCTTCATGCTGCCGTTGCTGTGATCGACCTCGACGGTCCCCGTCTTTGGGAATGGAGCAGACGCCCCGGATCCGCCTCCCTCGCCTCGCCTGGACCCCATGCCGGCATCACCGCAGCATCCGCAGCCTGCATCCCCAGCGACATGGTACGGACCTGCATCCTCAAGCACGGTAGCAGAGAAAGCCATGTCTGTTTGTATATTCAGTTTGGTTCAATCAGAGTTACATTCTAGTTCATCTCGCGTAGACATCCATTTTGTTCCAAAGCTCGATGTAGCCCAGCTGGTGAGCGCCTTAGTGTGCAACCGCAAGGTCTTGGGTTCAAATCCCATGCACCCCTATTTTTAGTTTGTTATGTTATTGGTACAGGTTGGCCCCTTTGCTTTTTCATTTTGAGAAAAACCCATCTACTGTTGCAATCACTTCGTAGCCCAGCTGGTTAGTGAGCAGCGCTAACACGAGGGAGGTTCTGGGTTCGACTCCAGATCCACCCAATTTTTGGCTTTGCCTTTTATTTTCTTTCACACACACACACATGGGCATTTGGCCCCGATTTACTCTTGGGCCGCTGCACTATGCTGCTTCGGGCCCATGCATGGGTTTTTTCCACCTGTGTAGATTTAGCATTTTCCACCACATGCATTTTTTTTAAAATGCCGTAGATTTTAAACCGTGCGTCGGATCGGAATAAGTTAGATATGTAAAACATATAGAATTTCACGTAGATTAATATTTTTCAACTCTCATGCATGCTTAAAGCTGTTTAGTGTGGAGTTTGTATTGGTTTGTGCGTCGACGTGTTGAAACGGTTTAGGTCGTAACTATTTGTCCGTAGCTCCGTTGGAGATGTGCCATATATGTAAGTGGACCACAACGACGAATAGAAACACGTGAACCACTTTGTTTTTCCGTTTAACAAACCTAAAATGTGATTAGGACAAATCTGGCCGTTTAACAAACCTAAAATGTGATTAGGACAAATCTGGACAGAATTAGAATTTAACGTGTGGGGTCATTTTGGAGATGCTATAAGTTGCTTTCGGCCTCATTTAAAATGCCTAGATAGATAGATTAATTAGTGCTTCACCCCCTTGCCATGTTAACAACATTTAAAATATTGCCGTGTAAATTAACGGGAGTGAACTAAACCATTAAATGTGGAGTTTCGTCGATATGCAACCCGTTGCATATCGAGCTTCACTTAATGTGTAGTGTTTGATTGTTGTGATTGTCATGCCTTGCATTAGACCATTCATGCATCATATGTGTTATGCATCATGTGGTGAATATCGTGTGTTGATTTGTGTTTCCGGTTTGCTTCATCTTGATAGAGTTCCGCAAGCGTGTCGGAATGTGAGGACCCGTTCGACTACGATGGTTTGCCGACTCCACCGAGTTGTTCTTCTTCCAAGCGGGATCTCAGGCAAGATGATCATTTCCCGAGATACCATTACTATCATTGCCATGCTAGTTTTACCGTTTCTATCGATTATGTCTCGTTGCCTACCACTTGTTAAATATCAGCCTCTCAACAATGCCATGATAACCTTCAACCTGTTCGACCTAGCAAACCACTGATTGGCTATGTTACCGCTTGCTAAACCCTGTGTTAGCGTTGCTAGTTGCAGGTGTAGTTGCTTCCATGTGAAAACATGGGTTCCTTGTTATATCACCATATTTAAATGTTATTTAATTTAATGCACCTATATACTTGGTAAAAGGTGGAAGGCTCAGCCTTTCTAGCCTGGTGTTTTGTTCCACCTTTGCCCCCTTAGTTTCCGGCTACCGGTGTTATGTTCCATAAACGAGCTCTCCTAACACGATCGGGGTTGTTATGGGGACCCCCTTGATAATTCATTTTAGATTAAAGCTGGTCCGGCAAGGCCCAACATTGGTTCTACATTTGCCCAACATAATAACTTTGTTAATATTGAAATGCATAGGGCGTCATGAACCCGAGGAGTAATTTTACATAAACAGGGGGGGCCAGTGCTGATGGTGTTGGTCCCAAACGGTCTGCCTGCGGGGCCACCACAGTGAAACTCGAGGTTTGGCACCCATAGCTAGTTCCATCCGTCGTGTCCTGAGAACGAGATACGCGGCTCCTATCGGGATCGTCGACACGCCGGGCGGCCTTGCTGGATTAGTTTTTACCTTTGACGGAATATCTTGATGCATCGGGATTCCGGTGATGCTTTGGGTAATCTCAGAGTTGAGGTTTTCCACTAGGGAATCCGACGAGATCGCGAGCTTCGTGATTGAGGATTTCTATGTGGCTTGTGGTATATGATGGACTAGTTGGAGCACCCCTGCATGGTTAAATCTTTCGGAAAGCCGTGCCCACGGTTATGTGGCAACGTGGAAGCTTTGTTTAACACTGGTTCTAGATAACTTGAAATTAACTTAATTAAAAATATGCCAACTGTGTGCGTAACCGCGACTGTCTCTTTCGTGAGTTCTTTCTCCGATCGAGGACATGGTGGGTTATGTCTGACGTAGGTAGGTGTTTAGGATCATTTATTTGATCAACAGTAGTTCACGTCCATTATGCGTAGATCTTCCCTCTCTTACTTCTTGTACTCGTAAGTTAGCCACCATAAACATATGCATAGCCGCTGCTGCAACCTCACCACTTAACCATGCCTCACCCATTAAGCTTTGCTAGTCTTGATACCTTTGGAAATGAGATTGCTGAGTCCCCTGTGGCTCACAGATTACTACAACACCAGTTGCAGGTGCAGGTAAAGATTACTTGACGCGAGCGCGTTGATTGTTCATTTGGAGTTGCTTCTTCTTCTTCTTCATCATCGATCTAGGATGGGTTCCAGGCCGGCAACCTGGGATAGCAAGGATGGACGTCGGTCTTATTTTGTCGTTTGTTTTCGTCCGTAGTCGGACCCTGCTCTTACTCTTGATGAATATGTAATGTACTTATGTGACTTTGATGTAGCTTGTGGCGAGTGTAAGCCAATTCTATATATCTCTTCTTTTCAGTACATGTACTTGTAATGATATCCATTCTTGCGACACGACGAGATGCGCTTCTATCCCTGACGAGGCCCTCGTGCCAAATTGAGGATATGGTCGCATCTTGGGCGTGACAGGGGTCTCTCAAGCGAGTAGCTCGATCATACCGTTCGTTGAGAGCTCAAACCATTTGGATCCTTGCATCATACTTCTTGGTTCTTATTTGGTGTTTCTCTTTATGAGTTTTAGAGCTTATGGTCATCTTCATGCCAAGCTCGAGTTCATCGAAAACAGAGTCCATATGCATCTACTATGATGTTCTCGATGTTGGAGTTTTTGCTTTTTGGATAGCTCTTGTCGTGCTGAATCCAACAAACTTGAGTTTGCTCAATTCGGAGCTCGTATGCGAAAGTTATGGTTGTTTCATTGGCGAGAGGTAGTACCGCTCCCTAGCGGTAGTACCGCTCCGGGTGGGCGGTAGTACTGCTTCGGGACTGTAGTACCTCTCTCTGAGCGGTTGTACTTCGTCGGACTTTTTGCGAATACTTTTCCAAGCGGTGGTAGGCCCGAGAGTAATATCTTTACTATCGTGTCCTAGCGGTAGTACTGCTCCTCACCAGCGGTAGTACCGCTAGGGACAGCGGTAGTACCGCTCCTCGCCAACGGCAGTACTGCTAGGGGCAGCGGTAGTACCGCTAGGGGCATCGGTAGTACCGCTGTGCGCGGGCTGCAAGTGGGGGTAACGGTCTGATTCCTTCCCCCACTATATAAAGGGGGTCTTCTTCCCCCTTGGACTGATCTATCCGTTGAGCTCATGTTCTTCCCCCCATTGTTGACCTTCTTAGAGCTTTCTAACTCTCAATCCCTCCAATGATTCTTGCTAGTTCTTGAGGGAAAAGAGAGAGGAGATCTAGATCCACATATCCACTAATCACTTTCTCCTCTATGTGAGGGGCACCCCTTGGATCTAGATCTTGGAGTTCTTTGTGAGCTCCTTGTTCTTCCTCTCATATTTCTCCATAGCTTTTGTTGTTGTGGAGGGATTTGAGTGTGAGGGACTTGGCCACTTCGTGTGTTCTTGCCATTGCATTAGCTGCATCGGTTTGAGGTGTCCACGGTGATACGTGGAAGTGAAGTTTGAGAAGCTTATTACCTTTTGGTACTTAGTACCCTAGAGATTGTTCTTCATGGATGCTTTGGAGTCCTAGAAGCTTGGTGGTGCCTCAGAGCTCAATCATTGTGGTGTAAAGCTCTGGGCAAGCGTCAGGTTCTCCAATTAGGTTGTGGAGATTGCCCCGAGCAATTTGTACGGGTACCGGTGACCGCACCCCAGGGTTGCCATTTGTACGGTTCGGTGACCGCCCTCAAGGGTCCCTTAGTGGAATCACGACATCTTGCATTGTCCGAGGGCATGAGGAGATTACGGTGGCCTTAGTGGCATCTTGGGGAGCATTGTGCCTCCACATCGCTCCAACGGAGATTAGCATCCGCAAGGGTGTGAACTTCGGGATACATCATTGTCTCTGCGTGCCTCAGTTATCTCTTACCCAAACCCTTTACTTATGCACTTTACTTTGTGATAGCCATATTGTTTCTTGTCATATATCTTGCTATCACTTAGTTGTTTATCTTTCTTAACATAAGTTGTTGGTGCACATAGTTGAGCCTAGTTGTTTTAGGTTTTGTGCTTGACAAATTAAACGTTAGTTTTATTCCGCATTTGTTCAAGCCCAAACCGTAACTATTTTAAAGCGCCTATTCACCCCCCTCTAGGCGACATCCACGTCCTTTCAAGTGCTCCTGCCCAGGTTCCGCCTCGAGACGGTGATGCTTCGTCCCGAAAGTCCTCTCCTGATTTTTTATACGAGAAGATGGTCGCCATACGTGGGCCAGGGGCCCACTAGACATCACGCCGCGTGAGGGGGGGGGGCTAGCATGCCCTCGTGCCTAGTGGGTGCATGGTATCCCCCTTTGGTACTTCTTTGCTCCACTATTTCTTATTTATTCCAAAATAAAGGTACGTAAAGTTTCACCCATTTGGAGATGTCCAGAATAGGTATCTCTCATGTAGCTTTTTCTGGTCCAAACTTCCATATGTCGGCATTCTCCCTTCTGATGTAAACCTTGCATATTATGAGAGAAAATGCGTTAGTATTACTCCACCAAGTGGCAAAATGCATAAAAACAAAATAAATAAGAGTAACAAAACATGATGCAAAGTTGATGTATCAACTACCCCAAACTTAGACCTCGTTTGTCCTCAAGCAAAGGCCGATAATGTAAATAATGACCACATGATTTGAGAGAGAGGTGTCGATAAAAACAAAAAATGGGCATAGAAGCATCATGCTCATTATTATAACATCAAGTAGAACTTTATAAAATATTTCATCACAACATTTTCATCATATAACTTTCATCATAAAGGCTTCTTATAAACAAGTAGCAATTCGTCACAACATCGAAGTATGAAGCATAAAATCTATTCAAAACTAACAAACTATGTTTTCAGTCAACTTTGCAACACAATTCATCATACTTTCAGGAAGGGTCACATATCGGAGCTTTTAAGCAAGTCTACATACTCAACCATCATTTAGTTTTCTATGATTGCTAACACTCACCGCATACATATGAGCAAAAGGTTTCAAGCGGACACATAAAAAGATAGGGGCTTATAGTGTCGCCTCCCAACGTATTCGCCTCAAGGGTGATGTCAACAATAATAACTCATGACCACCCACATTCAGTTGGATATATATGTCTATATCTTTATGCTGGAAATATGCCCTAGAGGCAATAATAAAGTGGTTATTATTATATTTCCTTGTTCATGATAATCGTTTATTATCCATGCTAGAATTGTATTGATCGGAAACTCAAATACTTGTGTGGATACATAGACAACACACTATCCCTAGTGAGACTCTAAAGGACTAGCTCGTTGATCAAAGATGGTCAAGGTTTCCCGGCCATAGACATGAGTTGTCATTTGATAACGGGATCACATCATTAGGAGAATGATATGATGGAAAAAACCCAAACTATGAACGTAGCATATGATCGTATGAGTTTATTGCTATTGTTTTCTGCATGTCAAGTATCTGTTCCTATGACCATGAGATCATGCAACTCACTAACACCGGAGGAGTACCTTGTGTGTATCTAACACCACACTGTAACTTGGTGACTATAAAGGTGCTCTAAAGGTATCTCCGAGGGTGTCTGTTGAGTTGCATGGATCAAGAGTGGGATTTGTCACTCCGTGTGACGAAGAGGTATCTCAGGGCCCACTCGATAATACAACATCACAACAAGCTTGCAAGCAATGTGACTAAAGGTTTAGCCCTAGGATCTTGTATTAAGCAAAGAGTAAAGAGACTTGCTGGTAATGAGATTGAACTAGGTATACAGATACGTATGAACGAATCTCGGGCAACTAACATGTGGATGGACAAAGGGAACAATATATGCGATTGATTGAATCCTTGACATCATGGTTTGACCGATAAATATCTTCGTGGAATATGTAGGAGACAATATGGGCATCCAGGTCCCACTATTGGTTATTGACCAGAGAGTGTCTCGGTCATGTCTGCATAATTCTCGAACCCACAGGGTGTGCACACTTAAGGTGCGGTGAAGATTGGGTATTAATGAGTTATGTGTGGTGGTAACCGAAAGTTGTTCGGAGTCCCGGATGAGATTCTGTACATCATGAGGAGCTCCAGAATGGTCCGGAGGTAAAGATTGATATATAGGAAGTTGGTATTCAAGGTTCGGAAAAGTTCCTGGATATACCGGTTTTGTGACAGGAGTGCCAAAAATGTTCTGGGGGTCCACTGGGAGGGTCCACCTGCCCTGTATGGCCCCATGGGCTGTGAGAGGAGGCACACCAGCCCCTGGTGGGCTGGCCGCCCCTCCCACCATGGCCCATGCGGCCGAAGGCAAGGAGGAGGGCATGCCCATGGGTGGCGCCACCTTTCGTTGGTGGGCAAGCCACCTTGGCCGCCGCCCCAAGCCCTAGGGGAAACCCTAGGGGCCGTCGGCCTCCACCCGTCCTCCTATATATATGAGAAGGTAGGGAGGGCTGCAACACCCAACGCGATGGTGCAGCCTCTCCCTCTCCCTCTAGATCGTCTCTTCCTCTAGATATTCCGGTAGTTCTTAGCGAAGCCCTGCCGGGACAGCTATACCACCACCACCGTCACGCCATCGCGCTGCTAGGGAACCCATCTACCAATCCACCCTCGCTTGCGGGATCAAGGAGGCGGAGACGCCATCAAGTTGCATGTGTGCTGAACGCGGAGGTGTCGTCCGCTTGGTGCTCGGTCAGAAAGTTCGTGGGACAGATCGTGATAGGATCGCGAAGACGTACGAGTACATCAACCGCATTTTGAACGCTTCCTCTTAGTGATCTACAAGGGTATGTCGGTTTAATATCTCTTCTCGTAGATGTGCATCTACTAGGTTTATCTTGGTGAGCGTAGGAAAAATTGTGTTTCCCATGCAACGTTTCCCAACAATGGCATCATGAGCTAGGTCTATGCGTAGATGACATCACCAGTAGAACACAAAGGAGTATGTGGGCATTGATATTCAGATTGCTACCCTCCTTAGTATTTTCTTGATTCAGCGGTATTGTGGGATGAAGCGGCCCAGACCAACTTTACTCATCCATGTATGAGAGACCGAGTTCCATCGACTCACATGTAACTTTGTTGCATAAGATGGCTGGTGGGTGTGTGTCTCTCCCACCTTAGTTGAATCAGATTTGACAAAGGCGGTCCTTGTAGAAGGTTAAATAGCAACTTGCATATCACCATTGTGGCTTTGCGCAGGTAAGAATAATTCCTCCTAGATACCCATAGTAGCCACGTAAAATATGCAACAACAAATTAGAGGATGTCTAATTTGTTTTTCCAAGGTATGTTGTGATATGATATGGCGAAAGACATGATGATATATATCTGATGCATGAGATGATCATGTTGTAATAGTTAATATCAACTTGCATGTCGATGCATACGGCAACCGACATGAGCCATAGGGTTGTTTTTAATTATTGTATGACATGTGTGTCAATCATTAAGCGTTATGTAATTCTTATTTTATCGCTAAATGGTAGCAATAGTAGTAGAAGCATGGTTGGAGCGACAACCCTGACGGTAACATGATGATGGATATCATGATGATAGAGATCATGGTGTTATGCCGGTGGCGATGGAGATCATGTCGGTGCTTTGTAGATGGAGATCAAAAGCACAAGATCATGGCCATATCATGTCACTTATGATTTGGATGTGATGTTAATCCTTTTATGCACCTTGTTTTGCTTAGGACGACGTAGCATTATAAGGTGATCCCTCACTAAAATTTCAAGCTAAAATTGTGTTCCCCCCGAGTGTGCACTCTTGCGAAAGTTCATCGTTTGGAAGCACCACGTGATGATCGGGTGTGATAGACTCTACGTTCGCATACAATGGGTGCAAGCCAGTTTCGCATGTGAGGAACACTCGTGTTAAACTTGACGAGGCTAGAATGTATAGACATGGCCTCGGAACACAAGAGACCGAAAGGTCGAACATGAGTCATATAGTAGATATGGTCAACATGAAGATGTTCACCATTGAAACCACCTCATCACGTGATGATTGATACGTCCATTTTGCATCATGTTTTCATGTTGATATTTATCGCTTCTTGGGCTGTTATTTCACTTCACGGTACAATACTTATGCCTTTCTCTCTTATTTTGCAAGGTTTACATGAAGAGGGAGAATGCCGTCCGATGGAATTCTGGCCTGAAAGTGGAGCAAAGTTGAGATACCTATTCTGCGCAACTCCAAACGCCGTAAAAATCAACAAGGATTTTTTTTGGATTTATAAAAAATACTGGGCCGAAGAAGTACCAGAGGGGCGCCATCACGTGGCCACAAGCCTGCACGGCGCGACCCCCCCCCTAGTCCGCGCCATGAGGGCTTGTGGGAAGCCTGCTGGCCCACTAACCCCCATCTTCTGCTGTATGAAGGGTTTCGTCTGGAAAAAAATCAGAGAGGAGCTTTTTCGTGGATTCGTCGCCGCCACGAGGCGGAACTTGAGCAGAACCAATCTAGAGCTCCGGCAGGACGATCCTGCTGGGGAAACTTCCCTCCCGGAGGGGGAAATCGTCGCCATCATCATCACCAACACTCCTCTCATCGGAGGGGACTCTTCATCATCAACATCTTCATCAGCACCATCTCATCTCCAAACCCTAGTTCATCACTTGTAACCAATCTCCGTCTCGCGACTCCGATTGGTACTTGTAAGGTTGCTAGTAGTGTTGATTACTCTTTGTAGTTGATGCTAGTTGGATTATTTGGTGGAAGAGTTTATGTTCAGATCCTTGGTGCTACTCATTACCTCTCTGGTCATGAATATGATTATGCTTTGTGAGTAGTTACTTTTGTTTCTGAGGACATGGGATAAGTCATGCTAATAGTAGTCATGTGAATTTGGTATTCGTTCGGTAATTTGATGTGTTGTATGTTGTTTTTCATCTAGTGGTGTTATGTGAATGTCAACTACATAACACTTCACCATTATTTGGGCCTCGAGGAAGGCATTGGGAAGTAGTAAGTACATGATGGGTTGCTAGAGTGACAGAAGCTTAAACCCTAGTTTATGCGTTGCTTCATAAGGGGCTGATTTGGATCCACTAGTTTAGTACTATGGTTAGACTTTGTCTTAATTCTTCTTTCGTAGTAGAGGATGCTTGCGATAGAGGTTAATCATAAGTGGGATGCTTGTTTAAGTAAGGGCAGTACTCAAGCGCCGATCCACCCACATATCAAACTATCAAAGTAACGAACGCGAATCATATGAACATGATGAAACTAGCATGACAGAAATTCCCGTGTGTCCTCGGGAGCGTTTTTCCTCCTATAAGACTTTGTCCAGGCTTGTCCCTTGCTACAAAAGGGATTGGGCCACTTTGCTGCACCGTTACTACTTTTGTTACTTGTTGCTCGCTACGAATCATCTCACCACACAATCACTTGTTACCGATAATTTCAGTGCTTGCAGATATTTCCTTGCTGAAAACCACTTGTCAGATCCTTTTGCTCCTCGTTGGGTTCGACACTCTTACTTATCGAAAGGACTACGATTGATCCCCTATACTTGTGGGTCATCAAGACTCTTTTCTCGCGCCGTTGCCGGGGAGTGAAGCGCCTTTGGTAAGTGGAACTTGGTAAGGAAACATTCATATAGTGTGCTGAAATTTAATGTCACTTGTCACTATGGATACTAATCCTTTGAGGGGCTTGTTCGGGGTATCTTCACCTCGAATGGAAGCACAAATAGTTGCTCCTCAACCTGCTGCACCTACTGAAAATATTTGCTTTGAATTTCCTTCGGGTATGCTTGAGAAACTGCTGGCTAATCCTTTTACAGGAGATGGAACATCACACCCAGACTTGCATCTAATCTTTGTAGATGAAGTTTGCGGTTTATTTAAGCTTGCAGGTGTGCCCGAGGATGAGGTCAAGAAGAAGGCCTTTCCTTTATCTTTGAAGGATAAGGCGTTGACATGGTATAGGCTATGTGATGATACTGGATCATGGGACTATAATCGGTTGAAATTGGAATTTCATCAAAAGTTTTATCCTATGCATTTAGTACATCGTGATCGGAATTATATTTATAATTTTTGGCCTCGTGACAGAGAAAGCATCGCTCAAGCTTGGGGGAGGCTTAAATCAGTGCTATATTCATGCCCCAATCATGAGCTCTCGAGAGAAATTATCATTCAGAACTTCTATGCTCGGCTTTCTCATGATGATCGCACCATGCTTGACACTTCTTGTACCGGTTCTTTTATGAAGAGAGATATTGACTTCGAATGGAATTTATTGGAGAGAATTAAACGCAACTCTGAAGATTGGGAGCTTGAAGAAGGTAAGGAGTCAGGTATGAATTTCATGTTTGATTGCGTTAAATCCTTTGTTGAGACAAGTACATTTAGTGATTTTAGCGCTAAGTATGGACTTGACTCTGAGATAGTAGCTTCATTGTGTGAATCCTTTGCTGCTCATATTGATCCCCCCAAAGAGAAGTGGTTTAAATATCATCCTCCTTTAGAAGTCAATGTAGTTAAACCTACTCCAGTTGAAGAGAAAGTCATTGCCTATAATGATCCTGTTGTTCCGAGTGCTTACATTGAGGAACCACCTTTCCCTGTTAGGATAAAGGATCATTCTAAAGCTTCAACTGTGATACGTAGAGGCTATATTAGAACACCTACACCCCCTGAGCAAATTAGAGTTGAACCTAGCATTGCTATTATCAAAGATCTTCTGTCCGACGATGTTGAGGGACATAATATTCACTTCTGTGAAGATGCTGCTAGAATTGCTAAACCTCACGTTAGAGACAAACATAGGCCTGTTGTTGGCATGCCTGTGGTTTCTGTTAAGATAGGAGATCATTGTTATCATTGCTTATGTGACGTGGGTGCTAGTGTTAGTGCAGTACCTCAATCCTTATATGATGAAATCAAAGATGAGATTGCACCTGTTGAGATAGAGCCTATTGATGTCACTATTCAGCTTGCCAATAGAGATACTATTTGCCCTGTGGTAATTGTTAGGGATGTTGAAGTCTTGTGTGGTAAAACGAAGTATCCTGCTGATTTCCTCGTTCTTGCTACCGCACAAGATAGCTTTTGTCCCATCGTATTTGGCGGACCTTTTCTCAATACCTTCAATGCTCATATTGACCGTGAGAAGCAAACTGTCACTGTTGGCTTTGAAGGCGTGTCACATGAGTTCAACTTCTCCAAGTTTGGTAGACAACCTCATGAAAATAAGTTGCCTAGTAGGGATGAAACTATTGCCTTAGCCTCTGTTGCCGTGCCTCCTACTGATCCCTTAGAGCAATACTTGCTTGAGCATGAAAATGATATGCATATGGATGAAAGGGATGAGATAGATAGAGTTGTCTTAGAACAATATCCTATCCTTAAGAATAACTTGCGTGTTGAACTGCTTGGGGATCCACCCCCACCAAAGAGTGATCATGTGTTCGAGCTTAAACAGTTGCTTGATACTCTTAAGTATGCTTATCTTGATGAAAAGGAGATATATCCTGTTATAATTAGTGCTAGCCTCTCAGAGCATGAAGGAAATAAGTTACTAAAAACTCCGAGGAAGCATCGTTCTGCTATTGGATATACTCTTGATGATCTTAAGGGCATTAGTCCTACCCTATGCTAGCACAAGATTAAAACTAATCCTGATTTCAAACCAGTTGCTGATCATCAAAGGAGATTAAATCCTAAGATGAAAGAAGTAGTGAGAAAAGAAATACTAAAGCTCCTGGAAGCGGGTATTATCTATCCTGTTGCTCATAGCGATTGGGTGAGTCCGGTGCATTGCGTCCCTAAGAAGGGAGGCATTACCGTTGTCCCTAATGATAAGGATGAATTAATCCCACAGATGATTATTACTGCCTATAGGATGGTGATCGATTTTAGGAAATTGAATAAATCCACTAGGAAAGATCATTACCCTCTGCCTTTTATCGACCAAATGCTAGAAAGGCTGTCTAAACACACACACTTCTGCTTTCTAGACGGTTATTCTGGTTTCTCCCAAATACCAGTTGCACAATCTGATCACGAGAAAACCACTTTCACCTGCCCTTTCAGTACCTTTGCTTATAGACGTATGCCTTTTGGCTTATGTAATGCACCTTCCACATTTCAAAGATGTATGATGGCTATATTCTCTGACTTTTGTGAAAAGATTGTTGAGGTTTTCATGGATGACTTTTCTATTTACGGGTCTTCCTTTGATGATTGCCTCAGCAACCTTGATCGAGTCTTACAGAGACGTAAAGACACCAATCTTGTCTTGACATGGGAGAAGTGCCACTTTATGGTTAATGAAGGCATCGTCTTAGGACATAAAATTTCTAAAAGAGGTATTGAAGTCGATAAGGCTAAGGTTGATGCAATCGAGAAAATGCCATACCCCACAGATATCAAAGGTATAAGAAGTTTGCTTGGTCATGCTGGTTTCTATAGAAGGTTCATCAAAGACTTCTCTAAGATTTCGAGGCCTCTTACCAATCTCTTGCAAAAGGATATTCCTTTTGTCTTTGACGATGATTGTGAGGAAGCCTTCGAAATAATTAAGAGGGCTTTGATAACTGCACCTATTGTTCAACCACCTGATTGGAACTTACCTTTTGAGATCATGTGTGATGCTAGCGATTATGCTGTTGGTGCTGTTCTAGGGCAAAGAGTTGATAAGAAGCTGAACGTTATTCACTATGCTAGTAAAACTCTAGACAGTGCTCAGAGAAACTATGCTACTACGGAGAAGGAGTTTTTAGCAGTCGTGTTTGCATGTGAAAATTTCAGGTCTTACATAGTTGATTCCAAATTCACTATTCACATTGATCATGCTGCTATTAAGTACCTCATGGAGAAGAAAGACGCTAAACCTAGACTTATCAGATGGGTTCTTTTGCTACAATAATTTGATTTGCACGTTGTCGACAGAAAGGGTGCTGATAACCCAGTAGCAGATAACTTGCCTAGGTTGGAGAACGTTCTTGATGACCCACAACCTATTGATGATAGCTTTCCCGATAAGCAACTGAATGTCATCAATGCTTCATGTAGTGCATCGTGGTATGCTGATTATGCAAACTATATCGTTGCCAAATATATACCACCTAGTTTCACGTACCAGCAAAACAAGAAATTTTTCTTTGACTTGAGACACTACTTTTGGGATGATCCTCACTTTTATAAGGAAGGAGTAGATGGTGTTATTAGACGTTGTGTACCTGAACATGAACAGGGACAAATCCTATAGAAGTGTCACTCCGAGGCTTACTGAGGACACCATGCGGGAGATAGAACTGCACACAAGGTATTGCAATCAGGTTTCTATTGGCCCACTCTCTTCAAGGATGCCCGTAAGTTTGTCTTGTCGTGTGACGAATGTCAAAGAATAGGTAATATTAGCAAACGTTAGGAAATGCCTATGAACTATTCACTTGTCATTGAACCATTTGATGTTTGGGGCTTTGATTATATGGGACCTTTTCCAAAATCCAATGGGTATACTCATATCCTAGTTGCTGTTGATTACGTCACTAAGTGGGTAGAAGCTATCCCCACTAGTAGTGCTGATCACAACACCTCTATCAGGATGCTGAAAGAAGTTATCTTCCCTAGATTTGGAGTCCCTAGATATCTAATGACCGACGGTGGTTCACACTTCATTCATGGTGCTTTCCGTAAAATGCTTGCTAAGTACGATGTCAACCATAGAATTGGGTCTCCCTATCACCCTCAGTCGAGTGGTCAAGTAGAGCTAAGTAATAGGGAGATTAAACTAATTCTGCAAAAGACTGTCAACAGGTCTAGAAAGAATTGGTCTAAGAAGCTCGATGATGCACTGTGGGCTTATAGAACTGCCTATAAGAATCCCATGGGCATGTATTCGTACAAAATGGTGTACGGTAAAGCATGTCATTTACCTCTTGAGCTAGAGCATAAAGCTTATTGGGCAATCAAAGAGCTCAACTTTGATTTCAAACTTGCCGGTGAGAAGAGGTTATTTGATATTAGCTCGCTTGATGAGTGGAGAACTCAGGCATATGAGAATGCCAAGCTGTTCAAAGAGAAGGTTAAGAGGTGGCATGATAAGAGGATACAACAGCGTGAGTTCAATGTAGGTGATTATGTCTTGCTATACAACTCTTGTTTAAGATTCTTTGTAGGCAAGCTTCTCTCTAAATGGGAAGGTCCCTATGTTGTCGAGGAAGTATATCATTCCGGTGCTATCAAGATCAACAACACGGAAGGTAATTGTCCGAGAGTGGTAAATGGGCAAAGAATCAAGCATTATATCTCAGGTACTCCCATAAATGTTGAAAGCAATTTTTCAATACCATAACTCCGGAAGAATACCTAAGGGATATTTATCAGCCTATTTCAGACTCCGAAAACGAAGAGGTATGTGATTCGGTAAGAAAACAGAGTCCAAAACTTTTCCAGTAGGAAATTTTCTCCGTTTTGGAATTTTTGAAAAAATAGAAAAAATGGAAGTAGTCCGGAAAGTGCGCGAGGAGGCGACAAGCCTGCACGGCGCGGGCCCACCTCCTGGCCGCGCCGTGAGGGCTTGTGGTCACCTCGTGCGCCTCCCGGGCTCCGTTTTTGTGTGGGGTACTCCTTCTGGTTTGTAAAAAATCATTATATACACTCCCGTTTGGTCTGACCCCTGCATCACGCAGATTTCCTCTGTTTTTCGTTTCGAGCCTGTTTCTGTTGCAGATCTAGATCGCTATGACTTCCCCAAAAGCTCTGAAGGACAAGATCTTTGAGAAGGTCATCAATCCCTACCTCACGGGAGTGCTGCAACGCCCTCAATCTATCGAGATGCGTGAGGGGATGTTGCACATCCGTGATGTTGAGGGGCCTAAGAAGACCGGAAGCGTGGAGACGAGGCTCGAAGGAATGGAGCAACAAGTCTTCAAGTGCCAAGGGATGGTGGAGCGTGGACTCAACGCCAACCACATGATGATCACAGAGTTCACCAACAAGCACATGATTGATGCCAATGACATTGGGAAGCACCTCTCGAGGCTCTACGACAGGATTGATCAACTCCAGGCCCAGATCTATGACATGCAGAACCAAAACTGTGAGTATGAGTATAGATTTAAATCAACAAGGTTGGCTGCAGATTTGGGGATTCCGGAGACTCGTTCATCTTTCCATGATGGAGCACCTATTCCTTGGAAGACGGAGGATCAAGCCCATGTTGCAACAACTCCACCACCATCACCACCAAAGGAAGACAACTGAGCATTGGTATGGGCAATCCCCTTGGCTTGTGCCAAGCTTGGGGGAGTTTCCCCGGTATCGTATCACCATCACACCTTTTGCTTTTACCTTTGTTTTAGTTTGTTCCTTTTCAGTTTTCTTTTTTTTCTCTAGTAGATTAAAAATCTTAGTGTTTTAGTCTTGAGTTTTGCTTAGTGTCACCCCTGATGTATTCGAGCTCGTGAGCCATATAATAAAGAGTGTCTTAGTTGAAGGGCTTTGCCTCTTGCCATGATCAAAAGAGTGAGAATAGAACAAAAGCATGAAAGATCATGTAATGATCTTATGGGAACTGATGGCTTCACATATAAAAAGGATGATGATTGAAACTTGTTGAGGGTAGACAAACGTAGACCTTGGTCATTGTTGCAATTAATAGGAAGTGATAAAGAAGGAGAGGTTCACATATAAATATATCATCTCTGACACCATCTATGATTGTGAGTACTCACCAAACTATTACATGCCTAGAAGTAGATGTTGGACAAGGAAGACAACATAATGAATTGTGTTTGCTTAGTTCCGAACAATGTTATATGATTAGAGATCCCTTAGCATGTGACGATTGCTTCCACCTCATATTAGCCAAAACTCCCGCACCAAGTAGAGATACTACTTGTGCATCCATAAACCTTCAACCCAGTTGTGCCATGAGAGTCCACCATACCTACCTATGGATTGAATAAGATCCCTCAAGTAAGTTGTCATCGGTGCAAGCAATAAAAATTGCCCTCTAATATGTATGATCTATTAGTGTGTGGAAAATAAGCTTTGTACGAACCTGTGATGAGGAAGACATAAAAGCGACAGACTGCATAATAAAGTTCTTTATCACAGGAGGCAATATAAAGTGATATTCCTCCGCACTAAGAAGACACACTTCCAAACCTCAAAAGCACATGACAACCTCTGCTTCCCTCTTGTAAAGGGCCTATCTTGTACCTTTACTTTTTGCCCTTGAAAGAGTCATGGTGATCTTCACCAACTCCTTGTTTCGCCTTTTCCTTGGCTAACGTCATATGCTTGGGAAAGATCTCTATTCATATGTCAACTTGGAGGTAAGTATTCATAAATTATTATTGTTGACATTACCCTTGAGGTAAGCAGTTGGGAGGCAAAACTGTAAGCCCCTATCTTTCTCTGTGTCTAGCTGAAACTTTGATCTCATGAGTACCAAGTGAGTTGTAGCAATTGTAGAGAACGAAAGAATGATTGAGTATGTGGATTTGCTTTACAAGCTCTTATTTGACTCTTTCTGATGTTGTGATAAATAGCAATTGCTTCAATGACTAAAGGCTATCGGTCGTTACTTCTCGGTAAGGTTTTTGATCCATGCTTTACTTTGTGAAGGTATTATCACTTTAGCATGAGAGATTATATGTTGGTATTGTTGTTCTGATCATGATCATGATGCATGCATGTTCGTATCTTGTTTTGTCGACACCTCTCTCCCAAACATGTGAAGATATTTATTGAGCTAGGCTTTCGCTTGAGGACAAGCGAGGTCTAAGCTTGGGGGAGTTGATACGTCCATTTTGCATCATGTTTTCATGTTGATATCTATCGCTTCTTGGGCTGTTATTTCACTTCACGGTACAATACTTATGCCTTTTCTCTCTTATTTTGCAAGGTTTACATGAAGAGGGAGAATGCCGACAGCTGGAATTCTGGCCTGAAAGCGGAGCAACGTTGAGATACCTATTCTGCGCAACTCCAAACGCCATAAAAATCAACGAGGATTTTTTTTCCGGATTTATAAAAAATACTAGGCCGAAGAAGTGCCAGAGGGGCGCCAGCAGGTGGCCACAAGCCTGCACGGTGCGGCCAACACCCAGGCCATGCCATGAGGGCTTGTGGGCAGCCTGCTGGCCCACTGGCCCCCCTCTTTTGCTATGTGAATGGTTTTGTCTGGAAAAAAAAATCAGAGAGGAGCTTTTTCGTGCATTCGCCGCTGGCACGAGGCGGAACTCAAGCAGAACCAATCTAGAGCTCCGGCAGAATGATCCTGCCGGGGAAACTTCCCTCCCGGAGGGGGAAATCGTCGCCATCGTCATCACCAACACTCCTCTCATCGGAGTGGACTCGTCACCATCAACATCTTCATCAACACCATCTCATCTCCAAACCCTAGTTCATCACTTGTAACCAATCTCTGTCTCGCGACTCCGATTGGTACTTGTAAGGTTGCTAGTAGTGTTGATTACTCTTTGTAGTTGATGCTAGTTCGATTATTTGGTGGAAGAGTTTATGTTCAGATCCTTGATGCTACTCATTACCTCTCTGGTCATGAATATGATTATGCTTTGTGAGTAGTTACTTTTGTTCCCGAGGACATGGCATAAGTCATGCTAATAGTAGTCATGTGAATTTGGTATTCGTTCGGTAATTTGATGTATTGTATGTTGTTTTTCCTCTAGTGGTGTTATGTGAACGTCGACTACATAACACTTCACCATTATTTGGGCCTAGAGGAAGGCATTGGGAACTAGTAAGTAGATGATGGGTTGCTAGAGTGACACAAGCTTAGACCCTAGTTTATGCGTTGCTTCGTAAGGGGCTGATTTGGATCCACTAGTTTAATGCTATGGTTAGACTTTGTCTTAATTCTTCTTTCGTAGTTGCGGATGCTTGCGAGAGGGGTTAATCATAAGTGGGATGCTTGTCCAAGTAAGGGCAGTACCCAAGCGCCAGTCCACCCACATATCAAACTATCAAAGTAACGAACGCGAATCATATGAACATGATGAAACTAGCATGACAAAAATTCCCGTGTGTCCTCGGGAGCGTTTTTCCTCCTATAAGACTTTGTCCAGGCTTGTCCCTTGCTACAAAAGGGATTGGGCCACTTTGCTGCACCGTTACTACTTTTGTTACTTGTTGCTCGCTATGAATCATCTCACCACACAATCACTTGTTACCAATAATTTTAGTGCTTGCAGATATTTCCTTGCTGAAAACCACTTGTCAGATCCTTTTGCTCCTCGTTGGGTTCGACACTCTTACTTATCAAAGGACTACGATTGATCCCCTATACTTGTGGGTCATCAATGATCAAGCTTGGGTTGGTGAATTTGGATCATGTGACACTCGAATGACTAGAGGGATGTCAATTTGAGTGGGAGTTTTTTGTAATATGATTAACTAAACTCATTATATTAAACAATAGTCTAAGTAATCTTTGCAAATTTATGTTGAAGATCAATGGCCCGTACAGTAGCTCCCCTGAATTTTAATGTGTTCCTAGATAAGCCAAGCTGAAATATGATGGAAGTAACTTTGTAGACTGGGCCCATAATTTTAGGATTGTCCTCACGGTTTCCCAAAAGGCTTATGTCCTTGATGCACCACATGGTGAGGCACACCCACTCCCGGCGACTGAAGACGTTATGAAAGTCTGGTAGGCACGTTCTGATGACTACTCAATAGTTCAGTGTGCAATCTTGTATGGCTTAGAGATGGGACTTCAAAGACGTTTTGAACAACATGGAGCATATGAGATGTTCTAGGAGTTGAAGTTTATCTTGGAAAATAATGCCCGTATCAAGAGGTATGAGACTTCCGATAAGTTCTATGCTTGCAAGATGGAGGAGAACGGGCCTGTCAGTGAGCACATACTGAAAATGTCTGGGTATCCAACCGTCTGGCTGAGTTGGGAATTGTTCTCCCGCAAGAGGCAATCACTGACAAGTTCTTCAATCACTAACACCTCGCTACAAAAGCTTTGTGCTAAAATATAACATGCAAGGGATGAACAAATCAGTCGCCGAGCTGTTTGCGATGCTAAAAGTCGCTGAGTCGGAAATTCAGAAGGAGCGTCAAGTGGTGATGGTCAATAAAACCACTAGTTTCAAGAAGAATGGCAAGGGCGAGAAGGGTAAATCCAAGAAGAGTGGCAAAGCAGTTACCCCTCCCGTGAAGAAACCCAAGGCTGGACCCATGCGAGAAAATGAGTGCTTTCATTGCAAGGGTACTAACGACTGAAAGCAGAACTGCCCCAAATATCTGGCCAACAAGAAGGCAGCCACCACCAAACAAGGTATATGTGACATACATGTTATTGATGTGTACCTTACCAACTCTCATTGTAGTGCCTGGGTATTTGATACCGGTTCGGTTGCTCACATTTGCAACTCAAAGCAGGAACTACGGAATAAACGAAGGTTGGCGAAGGACAAAGTGACAATGCGCGTGGGAAATGGTTCCAATGTTGATGCGATCGCCGTCGGTGCGCTCGCTCTTTGGTTACCATCAGGGTTAGTGATGAACGTGAATAATTGTTATTTAGTGCGTGCGTTGAGAATGCACATTATATCTGGATCTTGTTTAATTCGAGACGGTTACTCGTTTAAATCATAGAATAATGGTTGTTCTATTTATATGAGTAATATATTTTATGGTCATGCACCCAATGTGAGGGGTTTATTCTTATTGAATCTCGATAGTGACAGCACACATGTTCATAACACTGACGCCAAAAGATGTAAAGTTAATAATGATAGTACCACTTTCTTGTGGCACTGCCGGTTAGGTCATATTGACGTAAAACGCATGAAGAGGCTCCATGTTGATGGACTTTTGGAGTCACTTGATTTTGAATCACTTGACACATGTGAGCCATGCCTCATGCGGAAGATGACTAAGACCCCGATCTCCGGAATAACGGAGCGGGCAAGTGACTTACTGGAAATCATACATACTGATGTGTGTGGTCCGATGAGCATTGTGGCGTGTGGTGGATATCGTTATTTTCTCAACTTCAGTGATGACATAAGTAGATATGGGTATATTTACTTAATGAAACAAAAGTGTGAAACGTTTGAAAAGTTCAAGCAATTTCAGAGTGAAGTTGAGAATCATCGTAACAAGAAGATTAAATTCCTACGATCTGATCGAGGAGGAGAATATTTGAGTTATGAGTTTGGCACTCACCTAAAACAATGTGGAATTGTTTCATAGTTGACCCCGCCTAGAATGCCACAGCGTAATGGTGTGTCTCAACGGCGTAATCGTACTTTATTGGATATGGTACGTTCTATGATGTCTATTGTCGATTTGCCATTATTATTTTGGGGTTATGCATTAGAGACAAGTGCATTCACTTTAAATAGGGCACCATCTAAATCCATTGATACGACGCCATATGAATCTTGGTTTGGAAAGAAACTAAAGTTGTCGTTTCTTAATGTTTGCGGATGCGATGCTTATGTCAAAAAGATTCAGCCTCAAAAGCTCGAACCCAAAGTGGAGAAATTCATCTTCATAGGATACCCAAAAGAGACACTTGGGTATACCTTCTATCTCAGATCCGAAGGCAAAGTGTTTGTCGCTAAGAACGGAACATTTCTTGAGAAAGAGTTTCTCCCGAAAGAATTGAGTTGGAGGAAGATAGAACTTGATGAGGTTATTGAACCTTTGCTTCAACCAGAAAGTAACACAACGCAGAAATATGTTTCTGTGAATCTTCTACCCCTTGAGCTTGCGTTGTTTTCCCTTGAAGAGGAAAGGGTGATGCAACGAAGTAGATAAGTATTTCCCTCAGTTTGTTGAGAACCAAGGTATCAACCCAGTAGGAGGAACAAGCGAGACTCCAATAGTAGACAAATAATCAAACACTTGCACCCAACGCTATAAAGGGGAATTTAATCCCTTCAGAGTTATTTGCAAGGATGAGATCTGATAGACATAGATATAAAATATTGATAGATCTGAAAGTGACACTAAAGTAAATAAATTGCAGCAAAGTATTTTTGGTATTTTTGGTTTATAGATCTGAAAATATGATATGGAAAATAGACTCGGGGGCCATAGGTTTCACTAGAGGATTCTCTCATGAAGGAAAATAATACGGCGGGTGAACAAACTATTGTCGAGCAATTGATAGAAAAGCAAATAATTATGAAGATACCCAAGGCAATGATTATGCATATAGGCATCACGTCCGTATCAAGTAGACCGAAATGATTCTGCATCTACTACTATTACTCCACACATCAACCGAGTCGTGCCTGCATCTAGAGTATTAATTTCATGAAGAACAGAGTAACGCATAAAGTAAGATGGCATCAACAATCTTTTCACAAAAATCATCCATGAAAACCTCAACAATCTTTTCACAAAAATTAGAGAATATAGCAGTCATACATCTTTGAAAGGTAGCAGGTGCATTGCATAATCCAAAAGGCATATGTCTATAAGCATAGGTTTCAAAAGGACAAGTAAAGGTGGTTTTCTCTTAATCAGGTTGCGGCACATGTTTTTGTGAGAAACTAGAATAACCATCTAGAAAGCAAAAATGTGTGTGCTTTGATAATATTTCTAGCATTTGGTCTATGAAAGGTAAGGATAATGATCTTTCCTAATATCTTTGATTAATTTTCTATAATAAATTACCATTCTATTGTCAGTCACAATTATTTATGGAATTAGTTCATTTTTATCATTAGGAACAACAGTAATACCTCCTTCCTTAGGAATACAATGAATCGGACTTACCCATCTACTATGGGCTATGGGATAGATTATACCTCCTTCCAGAAGCTTTAATATTTCATTTCTTACCACTTTTATAATTTTGGGATTCAATCTTCATTCGTGATCAACAACGGGTTTAGCATCTGGTTCCATATTAATCTTGTGCTGACAAAGAGTGGGACTAATGCCCTTAAGATCATCAAGATTATACCCAATAGCAGCTGAGTGCTTCCTTAAATATTTTAACAATCTTTCTTCTTTATGTTGTGTAAGGTTAGCACTAATAATAATACGATATATCTTATTTTCATCAAGATAAGCATATTTTGAAGTGCTAGGTAATTGCTTTAGTTCAACACAGGATCACCCTTGGGTGGAGGAACAGCTCTTAGAGTTTCAACACGGAAGTTGTGTTTAAGGATAAGCTTTTGCTCAAAGAACATATTATCTAGTTCATCTCTCTCACGCATATGCATATCATTTTCATGGTCTAGTAAATATTGTTCTAATGGATCAGTAGGAGGAATGGAAATAGAAGCAAGACCAATTACTTCATCTTTACTAGGAAATTCTTTATCATGGGGTTGCTTACTGAACTTGGAGAAATGAAAGTCATGAGACATACCACCAAAATAAACATTGACAGTTTCCTTTTTGCAATCTATTTGAGCATTGACAGTGTTCAAGAAGGGTCTACCAAATATTATGGGAAAAAATCATCTTGTGGTGAGCCAAATACTAAAAAATCAGTAGGGTATTTTACTTTTCCACACAAGACTTCAACATCTCTAACAATCCCAAGTGGTGTGCTGGTGTCTCTATTAGAAAGTTTAATAGTAACATCTATGTGGACGCGGCTGTCCTACCCACGTGCTCACCTGAGCACGCGTGAACAGTAAAATCGATTTTTTTAAAACATTTCAAAAAATCTGATATTTTTTGCGAGAAACTTTGATATTTTTCCCACACGCGTGCAAAGTTTCATCACTAGATGACATTCGTAGAAAATGTGGCAAAAAAACAAATGTGATGTTCCAAAAGGTCAGTTTTTTGTAGCGTTTTGGAGCATCGATTTTTTTTGCTGCTTTTTCGACGAAAGTCATATGGTGATCAAGTGTTTTTTTTACTTTACTGTTCACGGGTGCTCAGGTGAGCACAGAAGAGGACTTTCGCATCTATGTCTCCTATTTCACATGGTGCTATCTCATGCATAATTTCTTGATATAAGGTGAAAGGAATAGCACTAACACTAGCACCCATATCACATAAACCATGGTAGCAATGATCTCGTATTTTGACTGAGATGACAGTCATGCCAACAACGGGTCTATTTTTATCTTTATTATCAGGTTTGGCAATTCTAGCAGCTTCATCACAAAAATAAATAACGTGCCCATCAATATTTTTGACCAAGAGATCTTTAACCATAGCAAAAAATAGGTTCTACCTTGATTTTTTTGGAGGGTTTGGTTGTTCTGACATAAATTTTGTTAACCATGGTTGAATCGTTAGCATGTTCCCTTATCCTAACAGGGAAAGGTGGCTTCTCAATATAAGGAGTACGCACAACTAGGTCAACATTGTAAATGATAGTTTCATCCTCAACTTTAATTGGTTCGTCAAGTTTTTATTTAATAGTTGGACGATATTTAAAATATTTATATTTAGGGAGATCAACATGAGCAGCAAGGGTTTCACAGAATGACGCTACTATCTGAGAGTCAAGTCCATATTTAGTGCTAAAATCATTAAAAGCATCACTATTCATAAAATATTTAACACAATCAAACTTAAGTTTTATACCTGACTCTTTACCTTCTTTGAGTTCCCAATCTTTACACTTGCATTTAATTGTTTCCAAAAGAACCCCCTGAACTCAATAGTCTTCTTCATAAAAGAACCATAACAAAAAGTATCGTGCATGGTTTGATCATTACAAGAAAGCCGAGCATAAAAAATCTGTAAAATAATTTCTCTCGGGAGCTCATGATTGTGGCATGAATATAACATTGACTTAAGCCTCCCCCAATCTAGAGAGATACTTTCTCCTTCACGAGGCCAAAAATTATAGATAAATTCCTATCATGATGAACAAGATGCGTAGGATAATTTTGTTGGTGAAACTACAATTACAACCGATTCCAGTTCCAAGATCATGTATCATCACATAGCCTATACCATGTTAATGCTCCCCCAAAGATAAAGGGAAAACCTTCTTCTTGAATTCATCTCCAGATAAACATGCAAGTTTAAATAATCCACATAGATCAGGTGCATATCGGGATGTTTTGTTCATTGTCCTGCATAAGGTTTAGCTAGCAGTTTCTCTATCATACCCAAAGGAATTTGATAATAAAAAATTTCAGTAGGTTCAGCAGGTTGAGGGAGAACTCTTGGTGTTTCTGATCGACGTGAAGATACCCCTAACAAACCCCTCAAAGGATTGATTTCCATAGTGACATGTAACAGTAAATTTCAGCATGTAATATAAATTTTGCCTTATCAAATTCCGCTTACCAAAGTCGCTTCACTCCCAAGCAATGACGCTAGAAAAAAGTCTTGATGACCCAAAAGTATAGGGGATCAATCATAGTCCTTTCAATAAGTAAGAGTGTCGAACCCAACTAGGAGCGGAATGAAATGACAAGCGGTTTTTAGCAAAGTAATTTCTGCAAGCACTGAAATAGCGATAACAAGTTGTTTGATAGCAAGATAATTGTAACAAGTGACAAGTAGCAATAGTAAAAATAGGTGCAGAAAGGTATCCCAATCCTTTTGTGGCGAATGTCAGGCCGGAACAGATTCTTCTAATAGGCAAAGCGTTCTTGAGGGCACACGAGAATTTCATCTAGTCACTTTCGTCATGTTGGGCTAATTCGCGTTCGGTACTTTGATAATTTGATATGTGGGTGGACCGGTGCTTGGGTGTTGTTCTTACTTGAACAAACCTCCCACTTATGATTAACCCTCCCGTAAGCATCTGTAACTACGAGAAAATTATTAAGAATAAATTATAACCATAGCATTAAACATAGTGATCCAAATCAGCCCCTTACGGAATAGCGCATAAACTGGGTTTTAAGTTTGTGTCACTCTCGGAACCCACCATCTAATTACTACTCCACAATGCATTTCCCTTAGGCTCAAAGATGGTGAAGTGGTATGTAGTCGACGTTCACATAACACCATTAAGGGTATCACGACATTCATATCATCAAAATATCGAACAAATATCAACTTCACATGACTACTTGCAACATGACTTCTCCGGTGGCCTCAAGAACATAGGTAACTAGTCACAAGTGATAAACATGCTCATGATCAGAGATGTATTAAATAGCATATTGGATATGAACATATGATCTTCCACCAAATAAACAATAAAGCATCAACTACAAGATGTAATCAACACTACTAGTCACACCCGAGGTCTCAATCTAAGGTTCCGGTACAAGGTTGAGCACAAGAGATGAACTAGGGGTTTGATAGGAGATGATTCTAATGAACATGATGAGAAAGATTGGCCTCCCCAAGATGAGAGGGTTGTCCGTGATGACGATGGCCTCGATTCCCCCTCCGAGAGGGAAGTTCTTGTGGCGGCATCGCTCCGCAGGAGGGCAAAAGTGATCCTCCCAAGTCTGCCTAAAGACGGTGGTGCTTTGTCCCGAAAGTCCTCTCCTGATTTTTCTCAGGTTAAAAGGGAATTTATACCAAAAGATGGTCACCAGAGGTGGGCCATGGGGTCATACGTCTCCAACGTATCTACTTTTCCAAACTCTTTTGCCCTTGTCTTGGACTCTAATTTGCATGATTTGAATGAAACTAACCCGGACTAACGCTGTTTTCAGCAGAACTGCCATTGTGTTGTTTTTGTGCAGAAATAAAATTTCTCGGAATGACTTGGAAACTTATGAGGATTTTTTATGGAATATATAAAAAATATCAGAGAAAGAATCAATTGAAGATACGCTGCCAGTGGGCCACGAACCCTACAGGCGCCCCCTAGGGCGCGCCTAGCAGGCTCGTGGGGCCCACGTGGCTCCCCCGATTTCATCTCCAACTCCATATAACCTCTCTCACCCAGAAAAAAATAGGAGAGAAGAGTTCATCGTGTTTCACTATACAGAGCCACCGCCACCGCCTGTTCTTCCTTGGGAGGGCAGATCTAGAGTCCGTTCTGGGCTCCGGAGAGGGGAAATCGACGCCGTCGTCATCATCAACCATCCTCCATCGCCAATTACATGATGCTCTCCATGGTTCGTGAGTAATATTATCGTAGGCTTGCTGGATGGTGATGTGTTGGATGAGATCTATCATGTAATCGAGTTAGTTTTGATGGGGTTTGATCCCTAGTATCCAATATGTTCTAAGATTGATGTTGCTACTACTTTGCTATGCTTAATGCTTGTCACTAGGGCCCGAGTGCCATGATTTCATATGTGAACCTATTATGTTTTCATCAATATATGTGTGTTCGTGATCCTATCTTGCAAGTTGTAGTCACCTACTATGTGTTATGACCCGGCAACCCCAGAGTGAGAATAGTCGGAACCACTCCCGGAGATGACCATAGTATGAGGATCCCATGTATTCACTATGTGCTAATGCTTTGTTCCGGTTCTCTATTAAAAGGAGACCTTAATATCCCTTAGTTTCCATTAGGACCCTGCTGCCACGGGAGGGTAGGGCAAAATATGTCATGCAAGTTCTTTTCCATAAGCATGTATGACTAAATACGAAATACATGCCTACATTACATTGACGAACTGGAGCTAGTTACATATCACCCTATGTTATAACTGTTAGATGATGAATGCCATCCGACATAATTATCCATCATCGATCCAATGCCTACGAGCTTTTCCTATACTGGTCCTTGCTAAGTTACTTTACCGCTATTGCTGTCACACTTGCTATACAAATTACTACTGCTACTGTTATCGCCGCTACCGTTACTATCATACTACTTTGCTACTAAAACTTTGCTACAGATACTAAGTCTTTCAGGTGTGGTGGAATTGACAACTCAACTGCTAATACTCGAGAGTATTCTTTGGCTCCCCTTGTGTCGAATCAATAAATTTGGGTTGAATACTCTACCCTCGAAATCTGTTGCGATCCCCTATACTTGTGGGTTATCAAGACCTTTTTCTAGCGCCGTTGCCGGGGAACATAGCTCTATTCTCTGAGTCACTTGGGATTTATATCTGTTGATCACTATGAGGAATCCGAGAGATCCAAAAACTAAAGTCTTGCCCTCAACTACGAGGACAGATAAGGAACTGACATCTAGCTGTGCACTTGATTCACCTTCTGTTATGAGTAAATTTGCGACACCACCACCTACTAATAATTCTGATATGTTGCATGTGCTTGATGATGCTACTTTTTCTATCCATGATGCTTTGCTTGATAATGATATGCCACTGGGTGAATTTCTTGGTGCACAAATTGCTAGAGTTACTCCTGAATCTGATGATACTTCTGAAACTGATGAAATTATTGAAGTTGAACCTGTTGTGACACCTGTTAGACCTAGCTCTCCTAGATATGAATTGCCTAATATACCTAAGGGTTATGTTATGGAGGGAGAGGTAGCTGAAGACTTTCTTGCTTGTAAGGATAGCTATGGTCTTGAGAATTTCTTACGCAAGTGGAAAGAAAAATCTCTGAATGCTAGAATGAAATATGATCCTAAGTTTGCTACTTTACCCATTTTTGTTACTCATAAGGATTATGAATTCTCTGTCGATCCTGAGTTAATCACTTTGATTGAATCTGATCCTTTTCATGGTTATGAATCTGAAATTGTTGTAGCACATCTTACTAAACTGAATGATATAGCCACCCTATTCACTAATGAGGAAAAATTTCGCTATTACTATATCCTTAAGTTGTTTCCTTTCTCACTAAAGGGTGATGCTAAAACTTGGTTTACTTCTCTTTCTCCTGGTTGTGTGCGTAGTCCCCAGGATATGATATACTACTTCTCTGAGAAATATTTTCCTGCCCATAAGAAACAAGCTGCCTTGCAGGATATATATAACTTTGTGCAAATTGAAGAAGAGAGTCTCCCACAAGCTTGGGGGAGGCTTGTCCAGTTACTTAATGCTTTGCCTGATCACCCTCTTAAGAAAAATGAAATACTTGATATCTTTTATAATGGACTTACCGATGCTTCTAGGGACCACCTAGATAGTTGTGCTGGTTGTGTTTTCAGGGAACGAACTATGGAACAAGCTAAAATTCTATTGAATAATATCTTGAGAAATGATAATGCTTGGACTATTCCTGAACCACCTCTGAAGCCAACTCTGAAGAAAAGAGGTATCCTATTCCTCAGTCCTAAAGATATGCAAGAAGCCAAGAAATCTATGCAAGAGAAAGGTATTAAATCTGAAGATGTTAAGAATCAACCACCTATTGAAGAAATACATGGTCTTGATAACCCGACACAGCTAGTAGAGGTAAATTCTCTTCGTAGACTCAATGAGAGTGATATTCCTTATGATAAACCTGCTAGCTTATGCTTAGATGAATTTGATAACTTTGTTGCCAAACAACAAAGTTTAAATGATTATGTTAGCAGACAACTGAAAATAATGCTCATATGATTAATCATATAAGTGCTTGTGTGGATAGAAATGTTAATGATCTTAAGCTTATTGGTAAACATGCTTCTATGGTCACTACTCAAGTAGAACAAGTACTTAAGGCTCAAAATGACTTGCTTAATGAATTGAATGATAATTCCGTTAGAGTTGTTACTAGAGGTGGTAGAATGACTCTGGAACCTTTGTATCCTGAGGGCCATCCTAAGAGAATTGAACAATATTCTCAAGGAGTTAATACTGATGCACCTAGTCATCCTAGTAATAGGAAGAAAAAGAAAGATGATAGGAACTTGCATGCTAGTAAACCTGTTGTTGTTACACCTGAGAATCCAAATGATGTTTCTATTTCTGATGCCAAAGCACAATCTGGTGATGAACATGAGCCTACTAATAATATTGATAATGGTGTTCATGTTGATGCTCAACCTAGTAATGATAATGATGTGGAGATTGAACATGCTGTTGATCTTGATAACCCACAACCTAAGAACAAGAGATATGATAAGAATGATTTTATTGCTAGGAAGCATGGTAAAGAAAGAGAACCATGGGTTCAGAAACCCATGCCCATTCCTCCCAAACCATCCAAGAAAAAGGATGATGAGGATTTTGAGCGCTTTCTTGAAATGATTAGACCTATATTTTTGCAAATGCGTTTGACTGATATGCTTAAAATGTCTCCTTATGCTAAGTACATGAAAGATATCGTGACTAATAAAAGAAAGATACCTGATGTTGAGATTTCCACCATGCTTGCTAATTACACTTTTAAGGGTGGGACTCCTAGGAAACTAGGTGATCCCGGAGTGCCCACTATACCTTGCTCCATTAATGGAAATTATGTTAGAACTGCTTTATGTGATCTTGGAGCCGGTGTTAGTGTTATGCCTCTCTCTTTATATCGTAGACTTGAATTGGATAAGTTGACACCTACTGAAATTTCTTTGCAAAAGGCCGACAAATCAACTGCTTTACCAATCGGCATTTGCGAGGATGTGCTTGTTGTGGTTGCGAACGTTACTATCTTAACGGACTTTGTTATTCTTGATATTTCCGAGGATGATGCCATGACGGTCATCCTTGGAAGACCCTTTTTAAACACTGCAGGGGCTGTTATTTATTGCAACAAAGGCAATGTCACTTTCCATGTTAATGATAATGAGCACACGGTGCACTTTCCGAAGAAACAATATCGAGTTCATTGCATAAATGCGATTGAAAAATCTTCATCAATTATTATTGGAAGCTTTGAATTCCCTATACCTACTGTCAAAATGAAAAATGATATACTTGTTATTGGGGATATGCACACACCCGTTGAGGTAACCTAGTGATTATTTGAAAATTCTCCGGTTTTATGTGATTCGAAAAAAGTTTGTCAAGGAGACTTGATCAACCTCATTGACGGATTTCTTTTGATGACCATGAGATGGATGAATCTAGAAGGCACAACCTTCTGTTCCCAACTTTTACTTTCTGTTATTTAGTAGAAAAATAATAAACATAACATTATTTTCCTGTTTTCTGCATTATCCGTTCAATAAAAAATGACCCAAAAATAAAAGTTCTCCAAATGTCCTGAAATTCAAGTATGATTTTTTCTGGAATATTTAAGAATTTCTGAGATAGATAACTAGTCAGAGGGATGCACCAGTGGGCCACGAGCCCAGGAGGCGCCCCCCTGGGCGCGCTTGGCAGGCTCGTGGGTCCCACACGACCCCCCTCCACTTATTCCAGCACCCGTATTCTTCGTCTACCTCCCGAAAAAATCATTCCACACCTCAAACCCGCGTTCTTGCTCATTTTGCTGCATTTTTCGATCTCCTTGTGCAAAGCCCCAATCACCAAACTGTTTTGGGGAATTGTTCCTTGGTATGTGACCCCTCCATTGGTCCAATTAGTTTTTATTCTAGTGCTTTATTCATTGCATATTATTGCTGCCCTGGTGACCCTGTTCTTGAGCTTTGCATGTTAATTTTAGTTGGTCCCAAGTAGTTTTGATGCATGATATGGCCTCTAGGCACTTGCAGGAGTAGTTGCTATGAGTTTTGTTAAAATTTGTTCACTTTTATTTCGAGTCACTAAACATTTCAGAATTATTTTAGAAAAAGGAAGATGTCCAGGAAGAACTATCATGGTGGTTCCTCAAGCAAAAGGGGTCCCCGTCTCGCGATTCGGGAGCCCGATCCTTAACAACCGAGGAACGCACCGGTGCAACCATGTGAATGGCCTTCCGATGAATTCATGATTGATGCATGTTTCAAGGACGAGTTTGATACATTTGTTCGCAATGCCGTGCTCGAAGAATTCATCTCCAATAAATGTGAACAGTATACTACACTCACTGCCTCTTTTGTTCGTAGATTCAAATTTTGAGTTGGTCGTGACACATCCATACTGTTTGATCTTTATGACAAATCGTATATTATGGATTTAGAGGATTTTAATAGATTATGCAGCATACCTGATTGGGGTAGTCCCAATGACCCTCCTAAGTCTTTGGTTAGAGATTTTATTTCTAGTATAACTGTTGGAAAACTAGAGATATTACGCAGGCTACCATGGGGAGCATTCATATTCCTGCCTTACATTATTTTGCCCTCTTCATAGGTAGATGCATTAACGGCAGTCATGACTATAGTCACCTGTGCGCACCTGAGCTTAGTATTCTTAAGAGCGCAGTAACGGGTGATAGAAGTTTCAACATGGGAGCTATAATTGCTAGGAGGCTAAATAATAATGCTAATGAAGGGGATTTGTTCAGTGGGATCTATGCCACTTGCATAGCAAATTCTCTTGGAATACCCATCCGCATAGGACATCCCCCGCTCCACACAACTTTCCTTGATCGCGCCACTATGATACATTATTAGTTCCTTGAGAGGGATAATGAATCCCTCCTATACCGGTTAATATTTAACCGACAACGTATTTTCCATATTACCCTTCCTGCTCCTGCCTTCTTCGACTTTCACGGAAAACGGAGATATTACATAACCAGAGGAGAGGCAGAGGAGTATGAGAGGGAGGTGAAGGCTGCTCGCCTTCGTGAGGCAGCTATTCAGGCGGTAGCTGCCGCGTCCGAGTACAACCCCCATTGTGATTTTGGATATCGCCCGCACCAGCCGTCGAACTAGACCAACTTAGGCCAAAAGCCTAAGCTTGGGGGAGTACGTGTCTCTCACCGACTTTATATTCATGCTCACACATTCACTTTGATAGTCGGTGTTCACACTCTTCCATTGTATCATCTATGCTAGTTTATTTCTTTTTCTTGCATTCTTCTCGTGTGTTTGTTTAAAAATGAGAAAACAAAAAAAAAATAGTTGTAAGTTTAATTTCCAGCATGCTTAGTGGTAATTAAAAAGAAACCCCAAAAATATTTCCCGTTTTTCTTTTGCTTGTTGGGAGCTTTCCCGTGTAAATAGTTTTCTTTTTCTTTGGGTCAAGGTAGAAGACCATGATTAAAATGATTAGTGGCTCTCATATGCATTATTGTTTATCCGTCAAAGAGCCATATTACTTTGTTTTCTCCTCTGAATTTGCTTGCAGATTCCAGCTTAGTCCAATGCACGAAGACTCTTATTATTATTCACATCATTCGGTCATGCATGTGAAAGGAAATAATGACGATATATGATGAAGTGACTGAGCCTGGAAAAGCTGGTATGAACTCGACCTATTTTGTTTTTGTATATGTGACTAGCTCATCGTTCCTAATTCAACATTGTTATGGGAGAAACATGTTTGCAATGACAACTTAGAGATCATAGTTTCTTATGCCATGCTTAATTAGCTAGGAGCTTATAATGGTTTGTCTTGGATGCCAACATGAATTTCAAGATGATTATGATGTAGTATGATAGGATGGTATCCTCCTTTGAATGATTCAAGTGGCTTGACTGGGCACATGTTCACGCATGTAGCTGAAACAAAATCAACATAACCTCTACGATATTCATGTTTATGGTGATTTATAATCTACTCATGCTTGCACTAAACATTGGTTAATTTCAATGCATATTGATGACTGTTGTCGCTCTCTAGTTGGTCGCTTCCCAGTCCTTTGCTAGCCTTCACTTGTATTAAGCGGGAATACTGCTTGTGCATCCACTTCCATAAACCCAAATTGTTCCATATGAGTCCACCATACCTACCTATGTGCGGTATCTACTTGCCGTTCCAAGTAAATTTGCATGTGCCACTCTCTAAATCTTCAAATAATAATCTGTTTTGTATGCCCGAACTGCTCATGTGGTGACAAGGGGCGGTCAGTATCTTCCATGCTAGGCGTGTTATCCTCGATACATGTTTATTCACTATCACTCACGAGAAAGGGGCCGGTAATCAGAATGCCCAGTTCCATGCTCAAATCAAATCAAAAATATAATTGCAAACAAAACTCCCCCTGGATTATTGTTGGTATGGACGGCACCCGAGGATTCGGCTAGTCGTGGAGTGTGATTGATCGGTGGTCGGGGTGTCAAAACTTTACTATTCTATTTGGGAACCGCCTATAATATGAATAGCATGGAAGATGGTGAAAACTCTTGGTCATCGCGTTGACAATGAAAGCATGCCACCCAAAATTATTTATCTCTGTTTTAAAAAGCTTAAGCTTAGGCTCCTCTGTAAATCATTGCTTCCCTCTGCGAAGGGCCTATCTATTTACGTTTCTGTTGAGTCATCCTCTTCTTATTAAAAATCACCAGTTAGAGAGCACCTCCATCATTTATATGCTTTGCTATTAATTGATATTGAGTATGACTATGACTGGATCTTCTTTGCCATGAATTACAATTTCCAGTCGGCCTTTGGTCTTTGAAGGTGCTCTGCATTTATGTTTTGCAGTCTCAGAAAGGGCTAGCGAGATACCATTTATTTATATTGTATCATGATTATTTTGATTGAAGTGTTGATGTTTGAAACTTATTATTATTGCTCGCTAGTTACGCCATTGATATGAGTATACCATGAGACCTAAATGTCATTGCTTATGTGGTTAGCTGTCACAACCCTAGATTATAGCTTGTAGTTAGTTGCATCAGTGAGCATTCATGCATGCATTCAAATCAACTTAATACAATGGGGATTATCTACAATTGGGAAGTGATCAAAACCCCAATGATTTGAAAAATTGACAACAAGGCAATAACAATTAATGCCTTAAAAGGGACTAAGAAAATGTTCCAAATACTTGGCAAATTAGTGACATAAAATAAATTTGTCAAACCAAAATTTTAAGTCACAGAAACATTTTGAAATGGATTTTTGATTTGACCAAATAGCTATTTGGAATGGAATTATTTTGATTCCTTCTATTTTAAAGTTTAAAAAATGTTGAAACTTTTATGTGGCATTGGATATTATTATTTGTGTCACATAATAACATTTTAGGGTTTTATTTTTGGTCAAACAATTTATTTTAAAACCTAAATCTAAATGCCAGAAAGAAATAGAAAAGAAAATAGAAAAGAATAGAGAGAGAGAGCTACCTGGCGCCTACCTGGTCCAGCCCACCCCACCAGGGGCACGACTGTCTTCTTCCTCCTGCGAGGTGGAGAAGCAGCTGCGTGCCGACGCGCCAGCGAGCGCGGCCACGTCCCCTGGCCACCTCGTGCTTGCCGAGCCACGTAGACGACGGGGATGAGTACCCCATGCACGACTCCTCTCTCTCTCTTGTCACCCTTGCCAGATCGGCCACTTCCCCAACAACCCGTAGACGCAAACCGTGCGGCAAATGGCCCTGTGTAGTGCCGTTTAGGTCGTCTCCAGCGACCCTCCGCCGCGGTTTTGGTCGCCGCCGGCCACATTCTGGTGAGCGTCAACGTGGCCTGGTGATTAGCGCCTAATTAGCCCCCCCCCCCGAGTCACTACGAGAGCGGCCCACGTGTGGGTCAAACCCCACTTAGTGCGGGTCAACACAGGATTAGCCCCTGGGTCACTGACCAGTGGACCCCGCTGGTCAGGTTTGACATGGCCCAGGCGTTGTTGACTGCTGACATAGTGATGACATCACAGTGATGTAGTAATAGCTTTTCTGATTTAATTTAAATCCAGGAAATTGCTAAAACTTGTAAAAATCATAGAAATTAAAATATAACTCGAATGAAAATAATTTATATATGAAAAAGGATTAGAAAAATCCAAAGAATCTGATTATGGCATTTTCATGCTGGTTTGAGAAAGTTAACAACACCAAATTGGCAAAATGATGAATAGGATAAATTTCATAAATAGTTTGGAGTTGGAATTTGATTCCTATTTGAATTCCACTTCAATTACTATGATCAAACTTTGAGCTAGCAAAACTAGTACCTCAAATTGCCATCTTCATGCATGTTAAAAACAAATTATGCATGAGCATCAGGTCGAATCAATTAAAAGGGTATCCGAGAAAATACCTTGTTGAAGTGATGTTTGAATCCAGATTCAAATCCAGCTTCAACCTAAGAAATGGTAGCTATATTGGCCATGTCACATTTCATTTCCATTTCTTGATCATGCATCATAGTGTTGCATTTCTGTGAAGTAACTATTGTTCTTTCCTGTTTACCGGTACTGTTCCCTCTCGGTAGACGATGGTTCCGATGATGTGATCGTTGACATTGATGAAGACTCGTTGCTATCTTCAGACGCGTCAGGAAAGCAAACCCCCTTGAGCATATTGATATAAACCCACTCTCTCGCTCCTGATCTCTTTTATCGCATTAGGACAAACACGATTCAACTCTACATGTTATCGGTAGTTGAACCCATTCCTCTGCATGACCTGATTTTGTCACAGTAAATAGTTGAAACCACTGAGCATGAGTAGCAACTGCTTGAGCCTTGTTGTGCTTACTCATCCATGCTTGCTTACAATGCCTGCTATGCTTAGAGTCGTGTTGGGTCTAATTCATCTGGATGATGAATCAGAATGGTTGTGTTCATGTCCTACCGTGTGAGAGTAAAATTGTGAATTCGATTTGGTAAAGGTAGCGATGAGAGGCCACGTAGGAGTACATTGTGGGTTGTCTCATCGGGACCATCCTTAAGAACTGAGTTCTATGTATGTTATCCAATACAAGATACTACCATGCATTGGGCCCTGAAATATGACCCTGCTCGTCTTATTAATTGCCTAGATCCCTCTCGAGGAGTTGCAATTAGTTTCTGGTGTTTGTAGGAAAAGTGTTGGCGGCCGTGTTTAGCTCTGCCCGACGGGGTAGGCTTCTCAGCGGTAGATACACAATGGCACGGTGTACCAAGTGGCACCCGGATGGTGGGCTTGGGAACCCTGCGCACATCGTTTGGGGCCGTAGAGGAAACCTCTACCGGACTTCCTTGCGGGTTCAGTCTCAAATAGGTGATAAACCTGGACTAGGGTCTTGTGTGGTTAACGGTCGTGGCCGACATCCACGCTAGTGCTTCCGCTTGAAGGTTGCCGAGATGCATGACGTGCACATGGTGATAAGTGGTGGGAGCGTGTGTGAAGAAGTATACCCCTCCAGGGTGATTTAATGTGTTCGAATAGCCGCGTCCTTGGATATGGACTACTTGGACGCATTACGTGGTACATAGACAATTTAAATGGATACTCTAAAACATGCAAGATAAGTGTGAGTGCTATGGAAGGCTTTCTCGTAGGGAGACGAGAGTGGATCCATAGTGGTGTATTGAATTGGTGAACATGTGGACTCGTGTGCGCTATCCCACCTCAAAGAAAGAACTTGTAGTCGTAGTACAGGTTAGCCAAGAGTCAAAGCTGGCTTGCTGCAATCAAACCACACAATCCTTTCATCGAAACATGATGCATATGTAGATAGTTCTGATGTAAGACTTGCTCAGTACCTTTGTACTCACGGTTGCTTTATTTATGTTTTTGCAGAGAAGACTTAGAATCATTAAAAGTTTCTACGCGATGTGTTCGATGTTGACCGGAATAGCTTCGGAATCCCAGACAGAGGTCTGGCTCCTTTGGTAGGGTCGTAGTAGCTTTTCAGGCTCTTCCAGCCACTTTTAGTAGATGTCTGTACCCAGACATGATTTGCTTCCGCTTGTTGTTTGTATGACTTGAGTGTCGGGTCACGGGACCCTGTTTATAATATCACACTATGTTGGTTCTTATGAATCCTTAATAAAAGCTTGAGTCATAGAGTTATGTTGTGATGCCATGTTGTATCTACACATATCGTGCATATTGTGTGTATGTTATGAAATGCAGTATATGTGTGGGATTCGACATCTAGTTGTGTGCCTTTAGTAGTACTCCTTACAGGGAAATGCCTCTTTGTGCTTCTATCGAGCCTTGGTAGCTTGCTACTGCTCTAGACACATTGATTGACCGACGTGTATCCTTCTTTGCTGCTGTGTCTGTCCCCTTGGGGAAATGTCACGCGGTGTAATGGAGTCCTTGTAGGTTGCTACAACTCGTCTACACACGCTCTTGATTGACACCTGCCTTGTTGGGTTATGTATGCCTGTCCCTGTACGGATGTACCGCTTGGGTTTATAACTAGTCATGTCGACCCGGGTTCTTTGTCGTTTGAACGCTAGCAACATATTCATATCCGTGAGCCAAAAGACGCAAACGGTCCAGGCCAAGGTAAGGTGGCAGCCGTGGAGTTTACCGTGCGTGAGGCCGCAAAGTGATGTGATGTGTTACAGGCTGGGTTCTTATGACTCAGGATCGGGGTCCCGACAGCTTTGGTATCAGAGCCTGACTGCCTGTAGGATAACCAAGCCAAACTGGTCGATGTTGAGTCTAGCAACTCTTTAGTTATATAAGGGAATTGTTTGTGGAAGGGAACGTAAGGCTCTTTTTACTCCTTTCCTTGTGTCATTCTTATTCTGAGTCACCCTCTTCTTTATTCTACGGGATTTAAGAATTAGGCTTTCTCATCTATTCATTAGGATGACGAGTTATTATGCTGGAGACTTATAGAAAAGTTATTGTCTTCCTGGATCACTGTCTCCATAAGAATTCAATTGTTATGTTGTTAGTTTTCTTGCAGGTTGCCTCATATTTCATGCCCGTATAGCCGTTATGCTGTCCGAGTTTTCCAAAGTTCCCAAATAATCGGATGCAATTGCAAATTCGTTCCTCTTATTTCCAATTTCTTTGGCCAGACAAAGCACACTAATCATTGTGATGAGGTACTTTATTACCTCGACCTATTGTTGAAGTATTACGAAACCATGTCACCTCGAAAACCACCCAATAGTCTAGTTGTTCTCTATGTTCCAGTGCGATAATTATGGCCATCATTTCCGGAAACATCTCGTGATGTTATTTAGTTTTTAGGTATTCTATTTCTGGGTCTTTGAATACAAGGATCATTCTTCTCATCTCTGTTGATGGTGTTGCTAGTTCCTTTAGAATGACTAGTAAGCTTGTTGTATCTCCCAAGGTTCATGGTATATCATTCTTCCAACACCATGAATCATCTTTGGCAGAAGTTCTCCGTGAACTAAAGATCATAACAAGAGTGCTCGTGATGAGTTCTCTACTCCATATCGTGATTCTGCCTACTTCGCCCTTCTGCATGGGTTATCTTGAAGAATTATGTTGAACCCGTTCAACATTCTAATCCATGTATCCACAACTCAAGAAACCATGTGCTCTTGAGTTGGCCCTATCTAGTTGTATTCTGACCTTCATCCATGAGAGGATAGTCAAGAATAGTTGTGCATTCGTGTCATTGATGTCTTTTATTCCTATGGTCAGTCAAGTTATTCTATTCTCGAATGACTCGGAGAAGCAAACTCCAGTACCACATCCATTTCTTGGATTGGGTCAAAGTAGTTGTATTCCACAGATCGAAATGCTAACCCAGCTTTTGTTTTGTTCTATCTTGGAGTATTACCCTCTTGTTGTCAAGAATGTCGTGAGAATTGCACCATCTCTTATGAGCTCTTGATGTAGTGATACTTGTCGCTATCATTGTTCATTCCTCGGTTTTCGTGTTGGTTGTAACCGGAATATCGACAAGTGAACCATGATGTGTGAAATCAATACTCCTAGCAATGTCATTGTTTAGTAGTTAATGGACACTAAATTCACTCTTATGGTGATGGTGATTGAATCGTCATCCTAAGACTAAGCGTGCTACCTAGTCCATGTTGCATGGTGCACTTTTCGATCGATGGGTTAGGATTGTGTCAATCCCTCGCTCTATTGATCACATCATCTTGCCCTGAAAAGCGAGATTGTTCCCGAGCGTAATAATATATCGGTGGTTCGTGATTATCCGAATATCTTCTCAGAAGTATTACCAGGTTGTTTCCTGACTGTTATGACAGAGCTCGTGATCAAGTTGGTTTCTTTATAAGTCATCTTCTCCAAGAATCCGAGTTGGATACCCCGAGCAAGTTGGTTAAGCTAAACAACAACTTGGAGAGTTGGAAGATAAAAGCTTCGCCTAAACTTAGTTCAATTTAAAGGGATATCTTTCTTGTTGTGTGAGTCTGAAGAAGATGATATTGTCATCGGTTGATCCGTGTGATCAATTGTTGCACATATTATCTTGTCCAATCTTGATTTGAGTATGGGCTATTGTCAAATCAAACTCAGAACCAAAGATTGTAGTAACAGTGTCTTACTCATCGATTTACTTGAGCCTACACTATTGTATTCTTTGATCTGACCAATGCTATTATCTTGCTCACATAGTTGTGGAAATCCATTTATATGGGTATCTTGATGAATTGTTGTTGAGCCCATCGGTAACATTCTCATTTGTTCCATGATCTATGTTGGACATTAAGCTAGTGCTGGAAACTTTGTAGACACTGTCTTCGTGTCTCGAGCACGAGGGAAATGTTAGGTGTAAGAAGAGACTTCCTCTAATGCATGTGCATCTGATGCAAGTTGCCGCCGTGAATTCGAGAAAAGTTAATTTGTTTCTTCGGAATCATCCCAAGTCAATCATGCACGTGCAAAGTATTCTATGGTTTGATAGACTGATCATCTTCACTCCATATGTATCTCCTAGCACACCAAGCCACTGATTGATTTGTTCAAACAAAAGAAGTTAAGTGCCTTTCCTGAAGGTACCAGACAGACTTGCACATGGCTTCGTCATCCGCAATGATGGTTCCCAAACCAGAACGTGGTAGTGTTTGTTGCAAGACTTTTCATGTGCTCATCATTGTCTTGGGTAGTGTGTTCACGTGGGTCTTGCAATCCACCTCATGTTTTGGAGCTGTCTTCCGTAGTTCATCCCTGAGAGTCTCACAACGTTATCTCGTCAATTTGTGTTGCAAACCTTCTTTTCAGACGTGCTGAGTCTGAAGCATTGTGTCACCAACCGGAGCTGAATCTCAGGCATTTATAATGGTTGGAACTTTCCCAAGAATTATAATATTGGTCTATATGTAACCCGGTAAAGTGGTGAAATGGCTAACACACCTAGCCGAAAGACTTGATATTATAATATCTTGCATCAGCAATCTTAGCCATCCTCCATGAGGTTTTTGTATGTCCTATTTTATAAGTTGTTCCTCATGGATCCCCTTTGATCCCGAAGTCCGACCTATATTTGATGTGCTAGATATAAAGCATGACCTATAATTGGGTTGTGGTAGTACATCAAGGAGAACATTAGAAGCGAAGTGCTAAATGTCTCTCGCTCGATCAACCAGATTTCGTTCCCTTGGTATAGCTAAGGTGAAATCTGAGGAAGTGTTGTCTTCCTTTGCATCTGCATCCTCCATCACTGTTCATCATGGTAGTATGTTGTGTCACCAAGATCTTGGCACAGATATTGGTAAAACTTTGATGAATATGGAAATGCTCAAGTTCTTGAGAGCACGCTCATACACTAGGTTATATCCTCGGTAATACTTGGAATGTGCCTTCTGTTCGCTGAGTAATTCTATAACTCTAGTTTCTTTCCAACTGAGTATGACATTCTTTCAAATTCCTTCAACAATCATTTGTGAATTGCCTTACTCTGGTATGAAGAGTTTCAATGATCTTTGGATCAAAAGTAATTCTTTTTGCCACTTAAAGGAATACCTCTATGAGTCATCTTCTAAGGTGCCCCGTTATGGTATGAAGGGCAATCTAATCCTTGCTACTTTGAAACCTCGTCACCATTTGCCTTAAGCGTGGATTTGTTGCCTACCAATTGAACCTCCGTAATATGTCCCATTTCCTCATCCCTGTTATGTGTATAGTATCTCAGCTCAAGGGACATTTCCACGTCTCATTCTAAAAATTGATCTTGAGTTGCTCGATCTTGAGGAGATCGAATCTTGTAGAGCCTTCCTGTTCTTTTGTCGTCGAGCTAGATTAAAATCTCAAAGACAAAGATGTCAAGATCAACATGATGTGATGAATCAATATCCTCGAGAGGAGCAAATGGATCGTGAAGATTGTGATAGTGTAGTGTACCCTCTTCCTCTTCCCGACTACGCTTGAATCTCGGGACGAGATTCTTGTTTAGTGGGGGTGAGTTGTCACAGCCCTAGATTATAGCTTGTAGTTAGTTGCATCAGTGAGCATTCATGCATGCATTCAAATCAACTTAATACAATGGGGATGATCTACAATTGGGAAGTGATCAAAACCCCAATGATTTGAAAAATTGACAACAAGGCAATAAAAATTAATACCTTAAAAGGGACTAAGAAAATGTTCCAAATACTTGGCAAATTAGTGACATAAAATAAATTTGTCAAACCAAAATTTTAAGTCACAGCAACATTTTGAAATGGATTTTTGATTTGACCAAATAGCTATTTGGAATGGAATTATTTTGATTCCTTCTATTTTAAAGTTTGAAAAATGTTGAAACTTTTATGTGGCATTGGATATTATTATCTCTGTCACATAATAACATTTTAGGGTTTTATTTGGTCAAACCATTTATATTAAAACCTAAATCTATATGCCAGAAAGAAATAAAAAAGAAAATAGAAAAGAAGAGAGAGAGAGCTACCTCGCGCCTACCTGGTCCAGCCCAGCCCAGCAGGGGAACGGTTGTCTTCTTCCTCCTGCCAGGAGGAGAAGCAGCTGCGTGCCGACGCGCCGGCAAGCGCGGCCACGTCCCCTGGCCACCTCCTGCTTGCCAAGCCACGTAGACGACGGGGATGAGTACCCCGTGCACGACTCCTCTCTCTCTCCTGTCACTCTTGCCAGATCGGCCACTTCCCCAGCAACCCGTAGACGCAAACCGTGCGCCAAATGGCCCTGTGTAGCGCCGTTTAGGTCGTCTCCGGCGACCCTCCGTCGTGGTTTTGGTCGCCGCCGGCCACATTCCGGTGAGCGTCGACGTGGCCTGGTGATTAGCGCCTAATAACCCCCCCCCCCAGTCACTCCCAGAGGGCCCCACGTGTGGGTCAAACCCCACTTAGTGCGGGTCAACACGGGATTAGCCCCTGGGTCACTGACCAGTGGACCCCACTGGTCTGGTTTGACCTGGCCCACGTGTTGTTGATTGCTGACGCAGTGATGACATCACAGTGACACACTAATAGCTTTTCTAATTTAATTTAAATCCAGTAAATTGCTAAAACTTGTAAAAAACATAGAAATTAAAATATAACTCGGATGAAAATAATTTATATATGAAAAAGGATCAGAAAAAATCCAAAGAATCTAATTATGGCATTTTCATGCTGGTTTGAGAAAGTTAACAGCACCAAATAGGCAAAATGATGAATAGGGTAAATTTAGTAAATAGTTTGGAGTTGGAATTTGATTCCTATTTGAATTCCACTTCAATTACTATGATCAAACTTTGAGTTAGCAAAACCAGTACCTCAAATTGCCATCTTCATGCATGTTAAAAACAAATTATGCATGAGCATCAGGTCAAATCAATTAAAAGGGTATCCGGGAAAATACGTTGTTGAAGTGATGTTTGAATCGTGATTCAAATCCAGCTTCAAGCTAATAAATGGTAGCTATATTGGCCCTGTCACATTTCATTTCCATTTCTTGATCATGCATCATAGTGTTGCATTTCTGTGAAGTAACTATTGTTATTTCCTATTTACCGGTACTTTTCCCTCTCGATAGACGATGGTTCCGACGATGTGATCGTTGACATTGATGAAGACTCATTGATATCTTTAGACGTGTCACGCAAGCAAACCCCCTTGAGCATATTGATATAAACTCACTCTCTCGCTCCTGCTCTCTTTTACCGCATTAGGACAAACACGATTAAACTGTACATGTTAGTGGTAGTTGAACCCATTCCTCTGCATGACCTGATTTTTTCACAATAAATAGTTGAAACCATAGAGCATGAGTAGCAACTGCTTGAGCCTTGTTGTTCTTACTCATCCATGCTTGCTTACAATGCCTGCTATGCTTGGAGTCGTGTTGGGTCTGATCCATCTGGATGATGAATTGGAATGGTTGTGTTCATGTCCTACCGTGTGAGAGTAAAATTGTAAATTCAATTTGTAAAGGTAGCGATGAGAGGCCATCTAGGAGTACATGGTGGGTTATCTCATTGGGACTGTCCTTAAGAACTGAGTTCTGTGTATGTTATCCAAGAAAAGATACTACCATGCATTGGGCCCTGAAATATGACCCCGCTCGGCTTATTAATTGCCTAGATCCCTGTCCAGGAGTTGCAATTAGTTTCTGGTGTTTGTAGGAAAAGTGTTGGCGGCCGTGTTTAGCTCTGCCCGACGGGGTAGGCTTCTCTGCAGTAGATACACAGTGGCACGGTGTACCAAGTGGCACCCGGATGGTGGGCTTGGGAACCGTGCGCACATCGTTTGGGGCCGTAGAGGAAACCTCGGCCGGACTTCCTTGCGGGTTCAGTCTCAAATAGGCGATAAACCTGGACTAGGGTCTTGTGTGGTTAACGGTCGTGGCCGACACCCACGCTAGTGCTTCCGCTTGAAGGTTGCCGAGATGCATGACGTGCACATGGTGATAAGTGGTGGGAGCGTGTGTGAAGAAGTATACCCCTCCAGGGTGATTTAATGTGTTCGAATAGCCGCGTCCTTGGATATGGACTACTTGGACGCATTACGTGGTACATAGACAATTTAAATGGATACTCTAAAACATGCAAGATAAGTGTGAGTGCTATGGAAGGCTTTCTCGTAGGGAGACGAGAGTGGATCCATAGTGGTGTATTGAATTGGTGAACATGTGGACTCGTGTGCGCTATCCCACCTCAAAGAAAGAACTTGTAGTCGTAGTACAGGTTAGCCAAGAGTCAAAGCTGGCTTGCTGCAATCAAACCACACAATCCTTTCATCGAAACATGATGCATATGTAGATAGTTCTGATGTAAGACTTGCTCAGTACCTTTGTACTCACGGTTGCTTTATTTATGTTTTTGCAGAGAAGACTTAGAATCATTAAAAGTTTCTACGCGATGTGTTCGATGTTGACCGGAATAGCTTCGGAATCCCAGACAGAGGTCTGGCTCCTTTGGTAGGGTCGTAGTAGCTTTTCAGGCTCTTCCAGCCACTTTTAGTAGATGTATGTACACAGACATGATTTTCTTCCGCTTGTTGTTTGTATGACTTGAGTGTCGGGTCACGGGACCCCTGTTTGTAATATCACACTATGTTGGTTCTTATGAATCCTTAATAAAAGCTTGAGTCATAGAGTTATGTTGTGATGCCATGTTGTATCTACACATATCGTGCATATTGTGTGTATGTTATGAAATGCATTATATGTGTGGGATTCGACATCTAGTTGTGTGCCTTTAGTAGTACTCCTTATAGGGAAATGCCTCTTTGTGCTTCTATCGAGCCTTGGTAGCTTGCTACTGCTCTAGACACATTGATTTACCGGCGTGTATCCTTCTTTGCTTGTGTCTGTCCCCTCCGGGAAATGTCACGCGGTGTAATGGAGTCGTTGTAGCTTGCTACGACTCGTCTACACACGTTGTTGATCGACACCTGCCTTGCTCGGTTATGTTTGCCTGTCCCTGTACGGATGTACCGCTTGGGTTTATAACTAGTCATGTCGACCCGGTTTCTTTGTCGTTTGAACGCTAGCAACATATTCATATACGTGAGCCAAAAGACGCAAACGGTCCCGGCCAAGGTAAGGTGGCAGCCGTGGAGTTTACCGTGCGTGAGGCCGCAAAGTGATGTGATGTGTTACAGGCTGGGTTCTTATGACTCAGGATCGGGGTCCCGACATTAGCTTATGATCTTGCAGAAAATCTGAATATGAGTTAGACATAATTACAACAACAAGATGAAACAGAGTTCATAAAAGTTTTCTTTTGTATCTTTCAGTTTATCAACTGAATTTCTCGAGGACAAGCAAGGCTTTAAGCTTGGTGGAGTTGATACGTCTCCAACGTATCTACTTTTCCAAACTCTTTGGCCCTTATCTTGGACTCTAATTTGCATGATTTGAATGAAACTAACCCAGACTGACATTGTTTTCAGCAGAACTGCCATGGTGTTGTTTTTGTGCAGAAATAAAACTTCTCGGAATGACCTCGAAACTTACGAGGATTTTTTATGGAATACATAAAAAATATCAGAGAAAGAATCGACTGAAGATACGCTGCATGTGGGCCACGAGCCCTACAGGCGCCCCCTAGGGCGCGCCTAGTAGGCTCGTGGGGCCCACGTGGCTCCCCCGACTTCATCTCCAACTCCATATAACCTCTCTCGCCCAGAAAAAAGAGGAGAGAAGAGTTCATCGCGTTTCACGATACGGAGCCGCCGCCACCGCGTGTTCTTCCTCGGGAGGGCAGATCTGGAGTCCGTTCTGGGCTCCGGAGAGGGGAAATCGACGCCGTCGTCATCATCAACTATCCTCCATCGCTAATTCCATGATGCTCTCCATCGTTCGTGAGTAATATTATCATAGGCTTGCTGGACGGTGATGGGTTGGATGAGATCTATCATGTAATCGAGTTAGTTTTGATGGCGTTTGATCCCTAGTATGCACTATGTTCTAAGATTGATGTTACTACTACTTTGCTATGCTTAATGCTTATCACTATGGCCCGAGTGCCATGATTTCAGATCTGAACCTATTATGTTTTCATCAATATATGTATGTTCTTGATCATATCTTGCAAGTTGTAGTCACCTACTATGTGTTATGACCCGGCAACCCCGGAGTGACAATAGCCTGAACCACTCCCGGAGATGACCATAGTATGAGGATCCCATGTATTCACTATGTGCTAATGCTTTGTTCCGGTTCTCTATTAAAAGGAGACATTAACATCCCTTAGTTTCCGTTAGGACCCCTCTGCCACGGGAGGGTAGGACAAAAGATGTCATGCAAGTTCTTTTCCATAAGCACGTATGACTAAATACGGAATACATGCCTACATTACATTGACGAACTGGAGCTAGTTACATATCACCCTATGTTATGATTGTTACATGATGAATGCCATCCGACATAATTATCCATCACCAATCCAATGCCTACGAGATTTTCCTATACTGGTCCTTGCTAAGTTACTTTACCGCTACTGTTGTCACACTTGCTATACAAATTACTACTGCTACTGTTACTGTCGCTACCGTTACTATCATACTACTTTGCTACTAAAACTTTGTTGCAGATACTAAGTCTTTCAGGTGTGGTTGAACTGTCAGCTCAACTGCTAATACTCGAGAGTATTCTTTGGCTCCCCTTGTGTCGAATCAATAAATTGGGTTGAATACTCTACCCTCGAAAACTATTGCGATCCCCTATACTTGTGGGTTATCAGGGGGGCACTAGACGCCGCATCGCACTAGGGGGGCTCGCGCGCCTTGGTGCCTAGTGGGCACCTCGTAGCCCCCCTGTGTACTTTTTTGCTCCAGTATTTTTTATTTATTTCAAAATAAATCTGTGTAAAGTTTCAGACCATTTGGAGATGTGCAGAATAGGTATCTCTGACGTAGTTTTTTCAGGTCGAGAATTCCATTTGCCGGCATTATTCCTCTTGATGTAAACCTTGCATATTATGATAGAAAAGGTGTTAGAAATACTCCACCAAGTGGAAAAATGCATAAAAACACTATAAATAACAGTAGTAAAACATGATGCAAAATGAACGTATTAGTGACGCAACACTGATTCGAAAAAACTGGGAAAATATAAATTAGAGAATTTTAACCCAAGATCATATTGCAACATGACTTTTCAATGTTTCTCACATAGTCACGGGCCTTGAATCTGCGAGTCGAACACATTGAACTGTTCATGCATGAAATTTACAACAACGAGTGCCGGATGGTGATGTTGGACAATAGTGAAGAAGAACTGCAAGAATTAAATCTGATATAATTCATAAACTGAAGCATTCTTGAGCATCAAGGTAAATATATTTGCACTATATACAATAGGTGAAAAGAAGCCTTACTTGAGAAAATTTCACAATATCGTTCTTATCACAAGCCGTGGTGAAATCTCTAATGCAAGAATTTATGTTGAATGAACGTAGGTTCCACACAAAGCTTTCTTGGCTAAAAAAGATAGTGGTTGTCATGTAAAAAAGCAAACATGGGAACAAAAAGCTGAATAAGATAGTGGTTGTCATGTAAAACCTACTATGTTGCGGTGCGAAAAATCAAGTGACAAAAAAACATGTTAGTTGACTCATAGTCACATGTGGTGAGAGTGCAAACTTCCTTGGCTTGAGGTGAGTTGTACATGTGCTCAATGTTGAAACTTTCAATGTAAAGTGACATCACCTCATTATGCAAATGTTCCTGCTTTTTGAACCCGATGCTGAAATGTTCGAATGAAATCTCAAAACAACATATCCTGATGAACGCATGGTTGTTTGTTGCAAAACAAACAAAAACTTGGTTAGAAGGTATCAAAAAATGGATGTATTTTCCCTCTCAGCACACAAGAAAGTCCAAAAACACTTACAAAGGCTCGCGTTGGGGTGGTCCTTTATCCTATAATTGGTATGGGAGTACGTGTGGCATATGGCATCATACATTGCATCAATTTTTATCTTCTTCACTTTCTACCACTTGGGTATGATTTGTTCGGCCGATGCAACTCTCTTAAGTGTAGGCTTCATCTGATCATGGCTTCGTCTACTGCTGACTTCAACCACCTCCTCCTCTCTTGTTTCATAAACACAAACTTCTCCCAAAAAGTAAAAAAAAGAAAGCAAAAAATAACTAGTGAGTAATAGTTTGGATCATGGATGTACCGAGTTTCCAAAAAGAGGAGGATATATTGCATAACAAAAACTTGCAGGAATGACTTATAAAAACATGTGGGGCCTATCGATATTGGGGGACATGTTGTGAGGGGAGTCACATCATAAACTGGACCAACTGAAGTGGCAGGAGAATGATCAAACAAAGGGCTTCTCGCTCGAATCTCTAAGAAAGAGTCCAAATCCATAACAGACGATCGTGCAGGTGAATAACAAACTTGTAGTGAGTCCTGAAGGAGTAAAGCATCATCAATGTGAGGTTCAAACAAGCCAAATGAAGGTTGATACGTCTCTGTCGTATCTACTTTTCCGAACTCTTTTTCCCTTGTTTTGGACTCTAATTTGCATGATTTGAATGGAACTAACCCGGACTGATGTTGTTTTCAGCAGAATTGCCATGGTGTTGTTTTTGTGCAGAAATAAAAGTTCTCGAAATGTCCTGAAAATTTACGGAGATTTTTTCCGGAATAAAAGAAAAATACCTGCGCAAAGATCCACCAGAGGGGGCGTGCTAGTGGGTCACAAGCCCACAGGCCGCGGCCTGTTGGGGAACGTCGCATGGGAAACAAAAAAATTCCTACGCGCACGAAGACCTATCATGGTGATGTTCATCTACGAGAGGGGATTTCTGATCTACGTACCCTTGTAGATCGCACAACAGAAGCGTTAGTGAACGCGATTGATGTAGTGGAACATCCTCACGTCCCTCGATCCGCCCTGCGAACCGTCCCACGAACCGTCCCACGATCTAGTGCCGAACAGACGGCACCTCCGCGTTCAGCACACGTACAGCTCGACGATGATCTTGGCCTTCTTGATCCAGCAAGAGAGACGCAGAGGTAGATGAGTTCTCCGGCAGCGTGACGGCGCTCCGGAGGTTGGTGGTTATCTAGTCTCAGCAGGGCTCCGCCCGAGCTCCGCAGAAACGCGATCTAGAGGAAAAACCGTGGAGGTATGTGGTCGGGCTGCCTTGAAAAAGTTGTCACAAATCAGCCCTAATTGCTCCATATATAGGAGCATGGAGGGGAGGCTTGCCTTGAGGCTCAAGGATCCCCAAGGGCTGTGCCACCAAGGGGAGGAGGAGTCCTACTCCAATCCTAGTCCAACTAGGATTGGAAGGTGGAGTCCTTCTCTCTTTTCCCACCTTTCCTTTTTTTTCTTTCTCTTCTTTTGGTTTTTTTTCTTTCTCTTGCGCAAGACAGCCTTGGGCTGAGCCCACCTACTTGGTGCGCCACCCCAAGGTCCTTGGGCCCTCCCGGGTGTGTGGTCCCCCCCTCCCAGTGAAGATCCGGAACCCATTCGTCATTCCCGGTACATTACCGGTAATGCCCGAAAACCTTCCGGTAACCAAATGAAGTCATCCTATATATCTATCTTCATTTCTGAACCATTTCGGAAACCCTTGTGACGTCTGTGATCTCATCCGGGACTCCGAACAACATTCGGTAACCAACCATATAACTCAAATACGCATAAAACAACCTCGAACCTTAAGTGTGCAGACCCTGCGGGTTCGAGAACTATGTAGACATGACCCGAGTGACTCCTCGGTCAATATCCAATAGCGGGACCTGGATGCCCATATTGGATCCCACATATTCTACGACGATCTTATCGTTTGAACCTCAGTGCCAAGGATTCATATAATCCCGTATGTCATTCCCTTTGTCCTTCGGTATGTTACTTGCCCGAGATTCAATCGTCAGTATCCGCATACCTATTTCAATCTCGTTTACCGGCAAGTCTCTTTACTCGTTCCGTAATACAAGATCCCGCAACTTACACTAAGTCACATTGCTTGCAAGGCTTGTGGGTGATGTTGTATTATCGAGTGGGCCCCGAGATACCTCTCCGTCACACGGAGTGACAAATCCCAGTCTCGATCCATACTAACTCAACGAACACCTTCGGAGATACCTGTAGAGCATCTTTATAGTCGCCCAATTACGTTGCGACATTGGATACACACAAAGCATTCCTCCGGTGTCAGTGAGTTATATGATCTCATGGTCATAGGACAAATACTTGACACGCAGAAAACAGTAGCAACAAAATGACACGATCAACATGCTACGTCTATTAGTTTTGGGTCTAGTCCATCACATGATTCTCCTAATGATGTGATCCCGTTATCAAGTAACAACACTTGCCTATGGCCAGGAAACCTTGACCATCTTTGATCAACGAGCTAGTCAACTAGAGGCTTACTAGGGACAGTGTTTTGTCTATGTATCTACACAAGTACTGTGTTTCCAATCAATACAATTATAGCATGGATAATAAACGATTATCATGAACTAAGAAATATAATAATAACTAATTTATTATTGCCTCTAGGGCATATTTCCAACAGTCTCCCACTTGCACTAGAGTCAATAATCTATTTCACATCACCATGTGATTCCAACGAATCCAACACCCATATAGTTATGGGGTCTGATCACGCTTTGCTCGTGAGAGAGGTTTTAGTCAACGGTTCTGAAACTTTCAGATCCGTGTGTTCTTTACAAATCTTTATGTCATCTTATAGATGCTGCTACTATGTGCTATTCGGAAATACTCCAAATATCTACTCTACTATACGAATCCGTTTCACTACTCATAGTTATTCGGATTAGTGTCAAAGCTTGCTTCGACGTAACCCTTTACGACGAACTCTTTAACCACCTCCATAATCGAGAAAAATTCCTTAGTCCATCAGTTACTAAGGATAAATTTTGACTGCTGCTAGTGATTCAATCATGGATCACTCTCTGTACCTCTCAACAGACTTTGAGTCAAGGCACACATCAGGTGCGGTACCCAGCATGGCATACTTCAGATTCTACGGCCAAGGCATAGAATATGACCTTCGTCTATTCTCTTTATTCTGCCGGGGTCGGATTTTGAGTCTTACTCAAATTCACACCTCACAACGCAACCAAGAACTCCTTCTTTGTTGATCTATTTTGAAATCCTTCAAAAACTTGTCAAGGCATGCATCTTGTTGAAACTTCTATTAAGCGCTTTCGATCTATCTCCATAGATCTTTGATGCTCAACATTCAAGTAGCGCAATCCAGGTACTCCTTTGAAAACTCCTTTCAAACAACCTTGTATGCTTTACAGAAATTCTACATTACTTCTAATCCACAATATGTCAACCACATATACTTATCAGAAATTCTATAGTGCTCCCACTCACTTCTTTGGAAATACAAGTTTCTCATAAACCTTGTACAAACCCAAAATCTTTGATCATCTCATCAAAGTGTATATTCCAACTCCGAGTTGCTTGCACCAGTCCATTGAAGGATCGCTGGAGCTTGCATACTTGCTAGTATCTTTAGGGTCGACAAAACCTCCTGGTTGTATCACATACAATGTTTGCTCAAGGAAACCGTCGAGGAAACAATGTTTTGACATCCTATGAGCAATATTTCATAAATAATGCAGCAACTACTAACATAATTCTAACAGACTTTTAGCATCGCTACGAGTGAGAAAGTCTCATCGTAGTCAACTGTTTGATCTTGTCGGAAACATCTTTGCGACAAGTCGAGCTTTTCTTAATAGTGACTTATCACCATCATCGTCTGTCTTCCTTTTAAAGATCCATCTTTACTCAATAGTCCTATGACCATCAAGTAGTTCTTCCAAAGTCTACACTTTGTTTTCATACATGGATCCTCTCTCGGATTTCATGGCCTCCAGCCATTTGTCGGAATCCGGGCCCACCATTGCTTTCTTCATAACTCGTAGGTTCATTGTTGCTCAACAACATGACCTCCAAGACAGGGTTCCCGTACCACTCTGCAGTAGTACGCGACCTTGTCAACCTACGAGATTTGTAGTAACTTGATTCGATGCTCGATGATCACCATCATCAGCTTTCACTTCAATTGGTGTAGGCGCCACAGGAACAACTTCCTGCTCCCTGCTACACACTGGTTGAAGTGATGGTTCAATAATCTTATCAAGTTCTACCACCCTCCCACTCAATTCTTTCGAGAGAAACCTTTCCTCGAGAAAGGATCCGTTTCTAGAAACAAACACTTTGCTTTCGGATCTGAGATAGGAGATGTACCCAACTGTTTTGGATATCCTATGAAGATGCATTTATACGCTTTGGGTTCGAGCTTATCAGACTGAATTTTTTTCCACATAAGTGTCGAAGCCCCAAACTTTCAAGAAATGACAGTTTAGATTTCTCTAAACCTCAATCTATACTGTGTCATCTCAACGGAAATACGTGGTGCCCTATTTAAAGTGAATGCGGTTGTCTCTAATGCATAACCCATAAACGATAGTGGTAATTCGATAAGAGACATCATAGCATGCACCATACCAAATAGTGCGTGGCTATGACGTTCAGACACATCATCACACTATGATGTTGCAGGTGGCATGAACCGCGAAACAATTTCCATATTGTCTTAACTGCGTACCAAAACTCGTAACTCAGATATTCATTTCTATGATCATATCGTAGACAGTTTATCCTCTCGTTACGACGAACTTCACTCCGAAACAGAATTGAACTTTTCAATATTTCAGACTTGTGATTCATTAAGTAAATACTCTTGTATCCACTCAAATCGTCATTGAAGTAAGAACATAATGATATCCACTGCGTGCCTCAGCACCCATTGGACTGCATACATCAAATGTATCACTTCCAATAAGTTACTATATTGTTTCATCTCAATGAAAACAAGGCCTTGCTCATGTGGTATGATTTGCATGTCACTAGTGATTCAAAATCAAGTGAGTATAAAGATCCATCAGCATGGAGCCTCTTCATGCAATTTATACCAACATGACTCAAGCGGAAGTGCCACAAGTAAGTGGTACTATCATCATTACCTCGTATCTTTTGACACCAATATTATGAACATGTGTAACACTACGATCGAGATTCAATAAACCATTGAAGGTGATTTATTCAAGCAAATAGAGTAACCATTATTCTCTTTAAATGAATAATCGTATTGCAATAAACACGATCCAATCATGTTCATGCTTAACACAAGTACCAAATAACAATTATTTAGGTTTAACACCAATCCCGATGGTAGATGGAGTGTGTGACGTTTGATCATATCAACCTTGGAAACACTTCCAACACGTATCGTCACCTCGCCTTTAGCTAGTCTCCGTTTATGCCGTAGCTTTCATTTCGTGTCACTAATCACTTAGCAACCGAACCGGTATCTAATACCCCCGTGCTACTAGGAGTACTAGTAAAGTACACATCAACATCATGTATATCAAATATACTTCTTTCGAATTTTGCCAGCCTTCTTATCTACCAAGTATCTAGAGTTGCTCCGCCTCAGTGAATGTTCCCCTCATTACAGAAGCACTTAGTCTCGGGTTTGGGTTTAATCTTGGGTCTCTTCATTAGTTCAGCAACTGTTTTGCCGTTTCACGAAGTATCCCTTCTAGCCCTTGCCTTTCTTGAAACTTAGTGGTTTTACTAACCATCAACTATTGATGCTCCTTCTTGATTTCTACTTTCGCAGTGTCAAACATCGCGAATCGCTCAAGGATCATTGTATTTATCCTTGATATGTTATAGTTCATCACGAAGCTCTCACTGCTTGGTGGCAGTGACTTTGGAGAACCATCACTATCTCATCTGGAAGATTAACTCCCACTTGATTCAAGTGATTGTCGTACTTAGACAATTTGAGCACATGCTCAACGATTGAGCTTTTCTCCTTTACTTTGTGGACAAAGAATCTTGTCGGAGGTCTCGTACCTCTTAACAAGGGCACAAGCATGAAATCACAATTTCATCTCTTTAGAACGTCACTTATGTTCGGTGACGTTTCAAAACGTCTTCGGCGCCTTGCTTCTAAGCCATTAAGTATTTTGCACTGAACTATCATGTAGTCATCAGAAACGTGTATGTCGGATGTTCACAACATCCACAGACGACGCTCGAGGTGCAACACACCGAGTGGTGCATTAAGGACATAAGCCTTGTGCGCAGCAATGAGGACAATCCTCTGCAAAGTTTGCTACTATCAACTTTCAACTAAATTTTCTCTAGGAACATATAAAAACAGTAGACTATAGCGCAAGCTACATCGTAATTCGCAAAGACCATTAGACTATGTTCATGACAATTAGTTCAATTAATCATATTACTTAAGAACTCCCACTCAAAAAGTACATCTCTCTAGTCATTTGAGTGGTACATGATCCAAATCCACTATCTCAAGTCCGATCATCACGTGAGTCGAGAATAGTTTCAGTGGTAAGCATCTCTATGCTAATCATATCAACTATACGATTCATGCTCGACCTTTCGGTCTCATGTGTTCCGAGGCCATGTCTGCACATGCTAGGCTTGTCAAGCTTAACCCGAGTGTTCCGTGTGTGCAACTGTTTTGCACCCGTTGTATGTGAACGTTGAGTCTATCACACCCGATCATCACGTGGTGTCTCGAAACGAGGAACTGTCGCAACGGTGCACAGTCGGGGAGAACACAATTTCGTCTTGAAATTTTAGTGAGAGATCACCTCATAATGCTACCGTCGTTCTAAGCAAGATAAGGTGCATAAAGGATTAACATCACATGCAATTCATAAGTGACATGATATGGCCATCATCATGTGCTTCTTGATCTCCATCACCAAAGCACCGGCACGATCTTCTTGTCACCGACGCCACACCATGATCTCCATCAACGTGTCGCCATCGGGGTTGTCGTGCTACTCATGCTATTACTACTAAAGCTACATCCTAGCAAAATAGTAAACGCATCTGCAAGCACAAACGTTAGTTTCAAGACAACCCTATGGCTCCTGCCGGTTGCCGTACCATCGACGTGCAAGTCGATATTATCTATTACAACATGATAATCTCATACATCCAATATATCACATCACATCGTTGGCCATATCACATCACAAGCATACCCTGCAAAAACAAGTTAGACGTCCTCTAATTTTGTTGTTGCATGTTTTATGTGGTGACCATGGGTATCTAGTCGGATCGCATCTTACTTACGCAAACACCACAACGGAGATATATGAATTGCTATTTAACCTTATACAAGGACCTCCTCGGTCAAATCCGATTCAACTAAAGTTGGAGAAATCGACACTTGCCAGTCATCTTTGAGCAAAGGGGATTACTCGTAGCGATGAAACCAGTCTCTTGTAAGCGTACGAGTAATGTCGGTCCAAGCCGCTTCAATCCAACAATACCGCGGAATCAAGAAAAGACTAAGGAGGGCAGCAAAACGCACATCACCGCCCACAAAAACTTTTGTGTTCCACTCGAGAAGACATCTACGCGTGAACCTAGCTCATGATGCCACTGTTGGGGAACGTCGCATGGGAAACAAAAATTTTCTTACGCGCACGAAGACCTATCATGGTGAAGTTCATCTACGAGAGGGGATTTCCGATCTACATACCCTTGTAGATCGCACAGCAAAAGCGTTAGTGAACGCGGTTGATGTAGTGGAACGTCCTCATGTCCCTCGATCCGCCCCGCGAACCGTCCCACGAACCGTCCCGCGATCCGTCCCACGATCTAGTGTCGAACGGACGGCACCTCCGCGTTCAGCACACGTATAGCTCGACGATGATCTCGGCCTTGTTGATCCATCAAGAGATACGGAGAGGTAGATGAGTTCTCCAGCAGCGTGACGGCGCTCCGGAGGTTGGTGGTGATCTAATCTCAGTAGGGCTCCGCCCGAGTTCCGCGGAAACGCGATCTAGAGGAAAAACCGTGGAGGTATGTGGTCGGGCTGCCTTGAAAAAGTTGTCACAAATCAGCCCTAATTGCTCCATATATATAGGAGGAGGGAGGGGAGGCTTGCCTTGAGGCTCAAGGAGCCCCAAGGGCTGCGCCACCAAGGGGAGGAGGAGTCCTCCTCCAATCCTAGTCCAACTAGGATTGGAAGGTGGAGTCCTTCTCTCTTTTCCCACCTTTCCTTTTTTTTCTTTCTCTTCTTTTGGTTTATTTTCTTTCTCTTGAGCAAGACAGCCTTGGGCTGACCCCACCTACTTGGTGCGCCACCCCCAAGGTCCTTGGGCCCTCCCGGGTGGGTGGTCCCCCCTCCCGGTGAAGATCCGGAACCCATTCGTCATTCCCGGTACATTACCGGTAATGCCCGAAAACCTTCCGGTAACCAAATGAAGTCATCCTATATATCAATCTTCGTTTCCGGACCATTCCGGAAACCCTCGTGACTTCCATGATCTCATCCGGGACTCAGAACAACATTCGGTAACCAACCATATAACTCAAATACGCATAAAACAACGTCGAACCTTAAGTGTGCAGACCCTGCAGGTTCGAGAACTATGTAGACATGACCCGAGTGACTCCTCGGTCAATATACAATAGCGGGACATGGATGCCCATATTGGATCCCACATATTCTACAAAGATCTTATCGTTTGAACCTTAGTGCCAAGGATTCATATAATCCCGTATGTCATTCCCTTTGTCCTTCGGTATGTTACTTGCCCGAGATTCAATCGTCAGTATCTGCATACCTATTTCAATCTCGTTTACCGGCAAGTCTCTTTACTCGTTCCGTAATACAAGATCCCGCAACTTACACTAAGTCACATTGCTTGCAAGGCTTGTGTGTGATGTTGTATTACCGAGTGGGCCCCGAGATACCTCTCCGTCACACGGAGTGACAAATCCCAGTCCCGATCCATACTAACTCAACGAACACCTTCGGAGATACCTGTAGAGCATCTTTATAGTCACCCAGTTACGTTGCGACATTTTATACACACAAAGCATTCCTCCGGTGTCAGTGAGTTATATGATCTCATGGTCATAGGAACAAATACTTGACACGCAGAAAACAGTAGCAACAAAATGACACGATCAACATGCTACGTCTATTAGTTTTGGGTCTAGTCCATCACATGATTCTCCTAATGATGTGATCCCGTTATCAAGTAACAACACTTGCCTATGGCCAGGAAACCTTGACCATCTTTGATCAACGAGCTAGTCAACTAGAGGCTTACTAGGGACAGTGTTTTGTCTATGTATCCACACAAGTATTGTGTTTCCAATCAATACAATTATAGCATGGATAATAAACGATTATCATGAACTAAGAAATATAATAATAACTAATTTATTATTGCCTCTAGGGCATATTTCCAACACGGCCACCCCCTATGGTCGCGCCGTGAGGGCTTGTGGGGCCCACGTGGCACCACCGCCCCCAAACTCCGCTCTATATCTTCCTTCTCGCCCGAAAAAAATCAGAGAGCAGGTTTCATCGTGTTTTGCAATACGGAGGTGCCGCCACATCATGTTCTTCATCTGGAGAGCAGATCTGGAGTCCGTTCCGGGCTCCGGAGAGGGGAAATTGTCGCCATCGTCATCATCAACCTTTCTCCATCGACAATTGCATGATGCTCTTCATCGTTCGTGAGTAATCTCATCGTAGGCTTGCTGGACGGTGATGAGTTGGATGAGATCTATCATGTAATCGAGTTAGTTCTTGACGGGGATTGATCCCTAGTATCCACTATGTTCTAGATTGATGTTCCTACTACTTGGCTATGCTTAATGCTTGTCACTAGGGCCCGAGTGCCATGATTTCAGATCTGAACCTATTATGTTATCGCCAATATATGTGTGTTTTAGATCCTATCTTGCCAGTTGTAGTCACCTACTATGTGTTATGACCCGGCAACCCCGGAGTGACAATAGCCGGAACCACTCCGGGAGATGACCACAGTATGAGGAGTTCATGTATTCACCGCGTGTTAATGCGTTGGTCCGGTTCTTTATTAAAAGGAGAACCTTAATATCCCGTAGTTTCCATTAGGACTCCGCTGCCACAGGAGGGATGGACAATAGATGTCAGGCAAGTTCTTTTCCCTAAGCACGTATGACTACATACGGAATACATGCCTACATTAGATTGACGAACGAGAGCTACTTACTTATCTCTCCATGTTATAGTTGTTAAATGATGAATCACATCCATCATACTCCTCCATCACCGATCCACTGTCTACGAGTCTTTTACTATTGGTCCTTGCTACGTTACTTTGTCTAGGCTTGGCCCTTGCTACAAAAGGGATTGGGCCACTCTGTTGTTGTTGCTGTCACTACTGTTGTTACTTGCTACTGCTGCTACTGCTGTTCCTTGCTACTTCACTGTTACTTGTTGGAAGACTTTTCTGGATCCATAGCTGGGGAAGCATTCTTCTCAAGACTAGTTCCCCGTCCACGTGCTTTTTACTAGCGCCATTGATACATCAGTTAGGAATAGTCTGCCGTCATAGATCGTTTCTCGCACTGTTGCTATCATACTACTTTCCTACTGATACTTTGCTTGCAGACACTAATCTTTCAGGTGTGGTTGAATCTGACGAATTCAGCTGCTAATACTTGAGAATATTCTTTCGCTTCCCTTGTGTGAACCAACAAATTTGGGTTGAATACTCAACCCTCGAAAACTACTGCGATCCCATACGCTTGTGGGTTATCAAGGCTTTTTCTGGCGTCGTTGCCGGGGAAGCACAGCTATATTCTCTGAGTCACTTGGGATTGACGTCTGCTGATCACTATGAGGAATCCGAAAGATCCAAGAACTAAAATCCTACCTTCCACTACGAGGAGAGGTAAGGAACTGCCATCTAGTTCTGCACTTGATTCACCTTCAGTTTTGAGTAAGTTTGCGACTTCGCCTCCTGCTAGAAATCTTGATATGTCGCATGTGCTTGATGATGCTACTTCTGCTGCCCATGATGCTTATGATGCTACTATGCTTGATACTATGCCTGATGATGCTATGCTTGATACTATGCCTGATGATGCTATGCTTGATACTATGCCTGATGATGCTATGCTTGATATTGCTTTGCCACTAGGTGCATTCCTTGATGGACAAATTGCTAGAGTTGCTGCTAGACGTGATGATACTTCTGAAACTGCTGATAATATTGAAGTAGAACCTGCTACTATGCCTGAATTGCCTGTTATGCCTTATACGCGCTATGTTATGGAGGGAGAGATAGCTGAGGACTTTCTTGCATGTAAGGATAGCTATGATGTTGAGAAACTACTGCGGAAGTGGAAAGAAAAATCTCTGAACGCTAGGATGAAATACGAACCGAAGTTTGCTACTTCGCCTATCTTTGTGACCGATAAGGATTATGAATTCTCTATGGACCCTGAGCTAATCACTCTGGTCGAATCAGATCCTTTTCACGGTTATGAGTCTGAAACGGTTGTACCCATCTTACCAAACTCCATGATATAGCCACCCTATTCACTAGTGAGGAAAAGATCCGCCACAACTATATCCTCAAGCTGTTTCCTTTCTCGCTAAAGGATGATACTAAGACCTGGTTCACTTCTCTTACTCCTGGATGTGTGCGTAGCCCCCAGGATATGGTCTACTACTTCTTTGAAAAATATTTCCTTGCCCATAAGAAGCAAGCTGCCTTGCAGGAAATATAAAACTTTGCTCAAGCTGAGGAAGAGAGTCTCCCACAAGCTTGGGGGAGGCTCATCCAGCTACTGAATGCTTTGCCTGATCACCCTCTTGAGAAGAATGAAATACTTGATATCTTCTATAATGTACTTACCGATGCTTCTAAAGACCACCTAGATAGTTGTGCTGGTAGTGTTTTTAGGGAACGAACCATAGAACAAGCTGAGATTCTACTGAATAACATCTTGTGCAACGAGAATGCTTGGACTATTCCCGAACCACCTCCTAAGCAAACTCCAAAGAAAAGAGGTATTCTATTCCTCAGTCCTGAAGATATGCAAGAAGCCAAGAAATCTATGCGAGAGAAAGGCATTAAATCTGAAGATGTCAAAAATCTACCACCTATCAAAGAGATCCATGGTCTCGATAACCCGATAGAGGTAGTAGAAGTAAATTCTCTGCGTAGGTCTGATGAGAGTGATATTCCTTTTGATAAACCTGCTAGCTTATCCATGGATGAATTTGATAACTTTGTTGCCAAACAACAAAGCTTCAATGATTATGTTAGCAGAAAATTGGAACAGAATGCTCGTATGCTTAGTCATTTAAGTGCTTGTGTGGACAGAAACGTCAATGATCTTAAGCTTCTGAGTAAACATGCCTCTATGGTTACTACTCAGATAGAACAAGAAATTAATGCTCAGAATGACTTGCTCAACGAGTTGAATGACAATTCTGTCAGAGTCGTTACTAGAGGCGGTAGAATAACCCAGGAACCTTTGTATCCTGACGGTCATCCTAAGAGAATTGAACAAGATTCTCAAGGAGTTAGCACTAATGCACCTAGTCATCCTAGAAAGAAGAAGAAAGATGATAGGAACCTGAACGCTAGCAACCCTGTTGCTGCTACACCTGAGAGTCCAAACGATGCCTCTGTCTCTGATGCTGAAACACAATCTGGTGATGAACATGAGCCTAATGATAATATCAATAGTGATGTTCATGAGGATGCCCAACCTAGCAATGAAAAGGATGTGGAGATTGAACCTGTCGACCTTGATAACCCACAGCCTAAGACTAAGAGATATGATAAGAATGACTTCGCTGCTAGGCAGCATGGTAAACAAAGGGAACCATGGGTTCAGAAACCCATGCCCTTTCCTCCCAAACCATCCAAGAAAAAGGATGATGAGGATTTTGAGCGCTTTGTTGAAATGATCATAACTGTCTTTCTCAAATGCGTTTGACAGATATGCTCAAAATGTCTACGTATGCTAAGTACATGAAAGATATTGTGACTAATAAGAGGAGGATACCTGAGGTTGAGATTTCCACCACGCTTGCTAATTACACCTTCAAGGGTGGAACTCCTAAGAAACTAGGTGATCCCGGTGTGCCCACTATACCTTGCTCCATTAAAGGCAACTACGTTAGAACTGCTTTATGCGACCTTGGAGCCAGTGTTAGTGTTATGCCTCTCTCTCTTTATCGTAGACTTGAAATGGATAAGTTGACACCCACTGAAATCTCTTTGCAAATGGCCGACAAATCAACTGCTTTCCCTATCGGCATTTGCGAGGATGTGCATGTTGTGGTTGCTAATGTCACTATCTTAACAGACTTTGTTATCTTGGATATTCCTGAGGACGATGCCATGGCAGTCATCCTCGGAAGACCCTTTTTAAACACTGCAGGGGCTGTTATAGATTGCAAAAAGGCAATGTTACTTTCCATGTCAACGGTAATGAGCATACGGTGCACTTTCCGAAGAAACAATATCGAATACATTGCATCAATGCTATCCAAAAAACTTCATCGATTCTTATTGGGAGCTTTGAATGCCCTATTCCTCGTGTGAAGATGAAGTATGATTTGCTTGTGGGGGAGATACACATCCCCATTGAGGTGACCTAGTGACTATTCGAAAATTCTTCGTTCTCTTCTGCGATTCGAAATTTTTTGTCAAAGAGACTTGATCAACCTCATTGGCGTATTTTCTTTCGATGACCATGAGATGGATGAATCGAGGAGTCACAAACCTCTGTTCCAAGCTTTCACTTTAGGTTGCTTAGAAGAAAAATGATAGGTTTAGTTTAGTTTTCCCTGTTTTCTGTTTTCGCATCCGGTAGAAAAGTACCCCAAAATTAAAAGTTCTCCGAACGTCCTGAAAATCAAGTATGATTTTTTCTGGAGTTTTAGAAATTTTTTGAGACGAAGAGTTTGTCTAGGGACCACACCAGTGGGCCACAAGCCCTAGGGGCGCGGGCACCCCCCCTGGTCGCACCACCCAGGTTTGTGGGGCCCACAAGCACCCCCTCCACTCATTCTTGCTCTCATATGGTTCTCCTACCTCCAGAAAAAATCGTTTCGCAGCTCAAACCCGTGTTCTTGCTGCTCTTGCTGCGATTTTCGATCTCTTTGCTCAAATCACCGTTCTCCGAACTATTTTGGGGAAATTACTCCTTGGTAAGTGACTCCTCGATTGGTCCAATTAGTTTTTGCCTAGTGCCTTATACTCCGCGTATTTTTGCTGCCTTGGTGACCATGTTCTTGAGATTTGCATGCTGATTTTAGCTGGTCCCAAGTAGTTTTGATGCGTAATATGGCCTCTAGGCACTGGTGGGAGTAGTTGCTACGAGTTTCGTTGAGCCTTGTTCACTTTTCCTTAGAATCACTAAAAATTTCAGAAATTTTCAGAGATAGAAAAGGGAAAAGATGAGGAGGTTGTTAAGAGGCTCTTCAAGCCGTGACCCCAAGGATGATGAGAGTGAGAAGAAGGCCAAGTATCTTGTCCCTCGAGTCGAAGAAGTTCGAGCATGCGAGTGGCCAAGCGACGTGTTCTTACGCACCGCTGGAATTTATGAGGACTTTTATCACTTGGTGGAGAACGCGGGCCTTACCACCTTCGTTGAAGATAAGTGTCCGCAATACCTCCTCCTCACTAATATCTTCGTACTAAGCTTTAACTTCTATCCCAGGAAGAATCCTCCTATGGTTGAGTTTGAACTTTATGATATCCCCCAACACATGTCACTCCAGGATTTTTGCAATGTTTGCAAATTACCTTACGTTGGGGATATTCATGAACCTCGTCCACGGGACTTGGAAGCTTTCATTGGTACAATTGTTGTAGGAGAGGAGAGAGGAGTGTCTTGCGCTAGAGCTGCTAGCATTCATTTTCCCGTGCTTCGGTACTTCTCACTTTTTGTGGGAAAATGTTTGATTGGCCGTGGGAAGGCTGGGTCACTTAGTTCCCTAGATCTTGCGGTCTTGCGTGAAGCCCTTTATAACGATAAAACTTATAGCTTGGGCGCTATAGTAGCTCAACGGTTGAACCTGAACCGTTCTAAAGGTGTTGTCTATGGAGGTATCTATGCTACTCGTCTTGCTAGACACTTTGAGATACCTATTAGACTGGAGGAGGAAGAAGAGATTCTTCTTCCCGAGAGATATCTAGATTACGATAACATGCTTCGCCATGACTTTCTTGATAGAGATATAAATAGAAGGATGATTTATAACCTGGTATTTAGTGAGGGTACTCGTGAGACTATTACTTTGCCTGCTCCTTCTTTGTTCAATCTTCATGCATGCAGGTACACTATTATGCCCTCGGACATCTACGCATATTGGGGCTTAGCCCAACCACAGGTGCCCGTGCCCGAGCCGCCAGTCGAGTACCAGACGCCAGTTTATCAGTGGGAGCCAGAGGAGCTCACACAGCAGTGGCATCCTCAGTCCACTCCGGAGTATCTCGGAGCTGGTTATTTTCCTCCTAGGGAGTAGATCAACTTAGGCCAAAAGCCTAAGCTTGGGGGAGTACGTGTTCTCATCGACTTTACATTCTTGCTTATGCTTTCACTTTGTTAGTCGGTGTTCACACTTTGCCACTGTATCATCCATGCTAGTTTATTTTCTTTTTCTCGTTTTCTTTTCGTTTGTCTGTCTAGTTTGAGAAAACCCAAAAAGATTTTATTTTTCTTCTTTTGCTTGTTGGGAGCTTTCCCGTGTAATTAGTTTTCTTTTTCTTTGGGTCAAGGTAGAAGATATTGGTTACAATGTTTAGTGGCTCTTGCATGCATACCTGTTTAGCTTTCAAAGAGCCATATTACTTTGTCTTCTCTTTTGTGTTTGCCTGCAGATTCCAACTTTAGTCCAATGCACGAGCACGCTTATTATTGTTCACATCATTCGGTCGTGCAAGTGAAAGGCAATAATGACGATATATGATGAAGTGACTGAGCCTCGAAAAGCTGGTATGAACTCGATCTATTTTGTTTTTGTAAATATGACTATCTCATCATGCCTGATTCAGCTTTGTAGTGAGGGAAACATGTTTGCAATGACAACTTAGAGATCATAGTTGCTTATGCCATGCTTACTTAGCTAGGAGCTTATAATGGTTCGTCTTGGTTGCCAACATGAATGTTGAGATGACTGTGTTGTAGTATGATAGGATGGTACCCTCCTTTGAATGATTCAAGTGGCTTGACTGTTGGGTAACGTAGCATAAATTCAAAATTTTCCTACGCATATTCAGATCTTCCTATGGAGACACCAGCAACGAGAGAGGGGTAAGAGCATCTTCATACCTTTGAAGATCGCTAAGCGGAAGCGTTGCTAGAAAGCGGTTGATGGAGTCGTACTCGCAGCGATTCCGATCTAGTGCCGAACTACGGCACCTCCGCGTTCAACACACGTGCAGCCCGGTGACGTCTCCCGCACCTTCATCCAGCAAGGAGGAGGGAGAGGTTGGGGAAGAACTCCAGCAGCACGACGGCGTGGTGTCGATGGAGAGACGAGGTCTCCCGGCAGGGCTTCGCCAAGAACCGGTAGAGAGGAGGAAGAAGGGCACGGCTGCGCCGAGAGAGAGGGAAAACCGTGTCCCTCAATGGCCAAAACCCCTCTCTATTTATAGGAGGAGGGGGAGGGCTGCGCCACCCCTAGGGTTCCCTCCCTAGGGGCCGGCGGCCACCAGATGGGAGAGGGGGGCGGCGGCGAGGGTGGGAGGGGGTGTGGCGCACCACCTGGTGGGCCTAAGGCCCACCTGCGCCTAGGGTTGCCCCCTCTCCCCACCACTTGCGCATTGGGCTGGGTGTGGGAGGCGCACCAGCCCACCTGGGGGCTGCTTCCCTCCCGCACTTAGCCCATCTAGCCTCTCGGGGTCGTTGCCCCCCTTCGGTGGACCCCCGGGGCCACCTCCGGTGGTCCCGGTACGTTACCGGTGACGCCCGAAACACTTCCGGTGTCCGAAACCATCCGTCCTATATATCAATATTTACCTCCGGACCATTCCGGAGCTCCTCGTGACGTCCGGGATCTCATCCGGGACTCCGAACAACTTTCGGTAACCTCGTATAACAATTCCCTATAACCCTAGCGTCATCGAACCTTAAGTGTGTAGACCCTACGGGTTCGGGAGACAGGCAGACATGACCGAGACACCTCTCTGGCCAATAACCATCAGCGGGGTCTGGATACCCATGGTGGCTCCCACTTGCTCCATGATGATCTCATCGGATGAACCACGATGTCAATCATTCAATCAATCCCGTATACGATTCCCTTTGTCTGTCGGTATAGAACTTGCCCGAGATTCGATCGTCGGTATACCTATACCTTGTTCAATCTCGTTACCGGTAAGTCTCTTTACTCGTTCCGTAGCACGTCATCGTGTGACTAACTCCTTAGTCACATTGAGCTCATGATGATGTTCTACCGAGTGGGCCCAGAGATACCTCTCCGTCACACGGAGTGACAAATCCCGATCTCGATTCGTACCAACCCAACAGACACTTTCGGAGGTACCCGTAGTGCACCTTTATAGTCACCCAGTTACGTTGTGATGTTTGATACACCCAAAGCACTCCTACGGTATCCGGGAGTTGCACAATCTCACGGTCGAAGGAAAAGATACTTGACATTAGAAAAGCGAAAAGCTTTAACATACGAAAAATACGATCTAGTGCTATGCTTAGGATTGGGTCTTGTCCATCACATCATTCTCCTAATGATGTGATCCCGTTATCAATGACATCTAATTCCCATGATCAGGAAACCATGATCATCTATTGACTAACGAGCTAGCCAACTAGAGGCTTGCTAGGGACACATTGTGATATATTTATTCACACATGTATTACTGTTTCATGTTAATACAATTATAACATGAACAATAGACGATTATCATGAACAAGGAAATATGATAATAACCATTTTATTATTGCCTCTAGGGCATATTTCCAACGGCTCCAGTGTTATCACAGAAGAGTGTCATTGGACCCGACGCGCTTGGAACCACTCCAAGGTCGGTATTGAGCTCCTTCATCCAAATTCCTTCATGAGCTGTTTCTGAAGCAGCTATGTACTCCGCTTCACATGTAGATGCTGCCACGACTTCTTGCTTGCTGCTGCACCAGCTCACTGCCCCACCATTCAACACATATACGTATCCGGTCTGTGACTTAGAGTCATCCGGATCTGTGTCGAAGCTAGCATCGACGTAACCCTTTACGACGAGCTATTCGTCACCTCCATAAACGAGAAGCATTTCCTTAGTCCTTTTCAGGACATAAGGATATTCTTGACCGCTGTCTAGTGTTCCATACCTAGATCACTTTGGTACCTCCCTACCAAACTTATGGCAAGGTTTATATCAGGTCTAGTACACAGCATGTCATACATTAGAGAGCCCACGGCTGAAGCGTAGGGGAGAGAACTCATCTTCTCTCTATCTGCTGCCGTGGTCGGCGACTGAGTCTTACTCAATCTCATACCTTGCAAAACTGGCAAGAACCCTTTCTTTGAGTTTTCCATATTGAACTTCTTCAATTTCTTGTCAAGGTATGTACTTTGCGAAAGACCTATGAGGCGTCTTGATCTATCTCTATAGATCTTGATGCCTAATATGTATGCAGCTTCTCCAAGGTCCTTCATTGAAAAACTCTTGTTCAAATAGGCCTTTATGCTCTCCAACATCTCTATATTATTCCCCATCAATAATATGTCATCCACATACAGTATGAGGAAAGCTACAGAGCTCCCACTCACCTTCTTGTACAGACAGGCTTCTCCGTAAACCTTTATGAACCCAAACGCTTTAATCACCTCATTAAAGCGAATGTTCCAACTCCGAGATGCTTGCACCAGCCCATAGATGGAGCGCTGGAGCTTGCACACTTTGTTAGCACCCTTAGGGCCGACAAAACCTTCTGGTTGCATCATATACAACTCTTCCTTAAGGTTCCCGTTAAGGAACGCTGTTTTGACGTCCATTTGCCAAATTTCATAATCATAAAAGGCGGCAATTGCTAACATAATTCGGACTGATTTCAGCTTCCCTACGGGAGAGAAAGTCTCTTCGTAGTCAACTCCTTGAATTTGTCGAAAACCCTTTACGACAAGTCGAGCTTTATAAACGGTTACATTACCATTTGCATCAGTCTTCTTCTTGAAGATCCATTTATTTTCTATGGCTCGCCGGTCATCGGGCAAGTCCACCAAAGTCCATACTTTGTTCTCATACATGGATCCTATCTCGGATTTCATAGCCTCAAGCCATTTGTTGGAATCCGGGCCCGCCATCGCTTCTTCATAGTTCGAAGGTTCACCATTGTCTAACAACATGATTTCCATCACAGGGTTGCCGTACCACTCTGGTGAGGAGCGTGCCCTTGTGGACCTTCGCGGTTCAGTAGTAACTTGATCCGAAGCTTCATGATCATCATCATTAACTTCCTCTTCAGTCCGTGTAGGCGCCACAGGAACAACTGCCCGCGCTGCGCTACTATCCTGTTCGAGAGGGGGTGTAATTACCTCAGCAAGTTCTACCTTCCTCCCACTTACTTCTTTCGAGAGAAACTCTTTCTCTATAAAGGATACGTTCTTGGCAACAAAGGTTTTACCTTCGGATCTAAGATAGAAGGTATACCCAATCGTTTCCTTAGGGTATCCTATGAATACGCATTTCTCCGCTTTGGGTTCGAGCTTTTCTGGTTGAAGTTTCTTCACATAAGCATCGCAGCCCCAAACTTTAAGAAACGACAACTTAGGTTTCTTGCCAAACCATAGTTCATACGGTGTCGTCTCAACGGATTTAGACGGTGCCCTATTTAAAGTGAATGCTGCAGTTTCTAATGCGTATCCCCAAAATGATAGCGGTAAGTCGGTAAGAGACATCATAGATCGTACCATATCTAATAAAGTGCGATTACGACGTTCAGACACTCCGTTGCATTGCGGTGTGCCAGGCGGCATCAGTTGTGAAACGATTCCACACTTCCTTAGGTGTGTGCCAAACTCGTGACTCAAATATTCTCCTCCACGATCAGATCATAGACATTTAATTTTTCTGTCACGTTGATTCTCAACCTCACTCTGAAATTCCTTGAACTTTTCAAACGTCTCAGATTTGTGCTTCATCAAGTAGATATACCCATACCTACTCAAATCATCGGTGAGAGTGAGAACATAACGATAACCACCGCGAGCTTCAACGTTCATTGGACCGCACACATCAGTATGTATTATTTCCAATAAGTCGGTTGCTCTCTCCATTATTCCTGAGAATGGAGTCTTAGTCATCTTGCCCATGAGGCACGATTCGCATGTGTCAAATGATTCAAAGTCAAGAGACTCTAATAGTCCATCAGTATGGAGCTTCTTCATGCGCTTAACGCCGATATGACCAAGGCGGCAGTGCCACAAGTATGTGGGACTATCATTATCAACTTGACATCTTTTGGTACTCACACTATGAATATGAGTAACATCACGATCAAGATTCATCAAGAATAAACCATTCACCAGCAGAGCATGACCATAAAACATATCACTCATATAAATAGAACAACTATTATTCTCTGACTTAAATGAGTAGCCATCTCGCATTAAGCAAGACCCTGATACAATGTTCATGCTTAAAGCTGGTACTAAATAACAATTATTAAGGTTTAAAACTAATCCCGATGGTTGATGTAGAGGTAGCGTGCCGACGGCGATCACATCGACCTTTGAACCATTCCCGACGCGCATCGTCACCTCGTCCTTGGCCAGTCTCCGCTTATTCCCCAGTTCCTGCTTTGAGTTGCAAATGTGAGCAACATCACTGGTATCAAATACCCAGGAGCTACTACGAGTGCTGGTAAGGTACACATCAATAACATGTATATCACATATACCTTTAACGTTGCCGGCCTTCTTGTCCGCTAAGTATTTGGGGCAGTTCCGCTTCCAGTGACCCTTTCCCTTGCAATAGAAGCACTCAGTCTCACGATTGGGTCTGTTCTTTTTCTTCTTCCCGGCATCTGGCTTACCGGGTGCGGCAACAGCTTTGCCGTCTTTCTTGAATTTCTTCTTACCCTTGCCTTTCTTGAAACTAGTGGTCTTGTTGACCATCAACACTTGATGCTCTTTCTTGATTTCTACTTCTGCAGACTTGAGCATCGAGTACAACTCGGGAATGGTCTTCTCCATCCCTTGCATGTTGTAGTTAAGCACAAAGCCTTTCTAGCTTGGTGGGAGAGACTCGAGGATTCTGTCAATTATAGCATCATTCGGAAGTTCGACTCCAAGTGAAGTCAGACGACCGTGTAACCCATACATTTTGAGTATGTGCTCACTAACAGAACTGTTCTCCTCCATCTTATAGCTAAAGAACTTGTCGGAGACTTCATATCTCTCGACACGGGCATGAGCTTGAAAATCTAGCTTCAGCTCCTAGAACATCTCATATGCCCCGTGTTGCTCAAAACGCCTTTGGAACCCCGTTTCTAAACTGTATAACATGCCACACCTAACCAGAGAGTAGTCATCACTCCGCGTTTGCCAGACGTTCAGAATGTCCTGGGCTGCTGTGGGAGCGGGAGGGTCACCTAGCGGCGCATCAAGGACATAAGCCTTTTTAGCTGCTTCAAGGATGAGCTTCAAGTTGCGAACCTAGTCCGCATAGTTGCTACCATCATCTTTCAGCTTGTTTTTCTCTAGGAATGCGTTGAAATTGAGGTTGACGTTGGCCATCTACAATATTTATAAAGACAACTTTTAGACTAAGTTCATGACAATTAAGTTCATTTAATCAAATTAAGTATAAACTCCCACTTAAATCGACATCCCTCTAGTCATCTAAGTGATACATGATCCATGTTGACTAACCCGTGTCCGATCATCACGTGAGACGGACTAGTCACCATGGTGAGCAACTTCATGCTGATCGTCTTCAACCATACGACTCATGTTCGACCTTTCAGTCTCATGTATTCGAGGTCATGTCTGTACATGCTAAGCTCGTCGAGTCAACCTAGGTGTTTCGCGTGTGTAAATCTGGCTTACACCCGTTGTATGCGAACGTTAGAATCTATCACACCCGATCATCACGTGGTGCTTCGAGACAACGAACCTTCGCAACGGTGCACACTTAGGGGAATACGTTCTCGAAATTTTAAGAGGGATCATCTTATTATGCTACCGTCGTTCTAAGCAATAAGATGTAAAACATGATAAACATCACAATGCAATCATATAGTGACATGATATGGCCATTATCATCTTTGCTCTTTCGATCTCCATCTTCAGGCATCGCATGATCATCATCGTCACCGGCGTGACACCATGATCTCCATCATCGTGTCTCCGTGAAGTCGTCACGCCAACTACTACTATCACTACTACTATAGCTAACCGTTAGCAATGAAGTAAAAGTAGTAAGCACATGGCGTTGCATCTCATACAATAAATTAAGACAACTCCTATGGCTCCTGCCGGTTGTCATACACATCGACATGCAAGTCGTGAAACCTATTACAATAACATGATCATCTCATACATCATACATGCAACATCACAACTTTGGCCATATCACATCACATGTCAAACCCTGCAAAAACAAGTTAGACGTCCTCTAATTGTTGTTGCAAGTTTTACATGGCTGATTTGGGTTTCTAGCAAGAACACCTTCTTAACTACGTGACAGCCACAACGATGATATGCCAAAGCTATTTACCCTTCATAAGGACCCTTTTCATCAAATCCAATTCGACTAGAGTAGGAGAGACAGACACCCGCTATCCACCTTTATGCACGGTGTGCATGTCTGTCGGTGGAACCAGTCTCACGTAAGCGTACGTGTAAAGTAGGTCCAGGCCGCTTCATCCCACAATACCGCCGGAAAAGAATACGACTAGTAGCGGCAAGCAAATTGACAAATCATCACCCACAACTTTTGTGTTCTACTCGTGCATAGAATCTACGCATAGAAAACCTGGCTCGGATGCCACTGTTGGGTAACGTAGCATAAATTCAAAATTTTCCTACGCATATTCAGATCTTCCTATGGAGAGACCAGCAACGAGAGAGGGGTAATAGCATCTTCATACCTTTGAAGATCTCTAAGCGGAAGCGTTGCTAGAACGCGGTTGATGGAGTCGTACTCGCAGCGATTCCGATCTAGTGCCGAACTACGGCACCTCCGCGTTCAACACACGTGCAGCCCGGTGACGTCTCCTGCACCTTGATCCAGCAAGGAGGAGGGAGAGGTTGGGGAAGAACTCCAGCAGCACGACGGCGTGGTGTCAATGGAGAGCCGAGGTCTCCCGGCAGGGCTTCGCCAAGAACCGGTAGAGAGGAGGAGGAAGAAGGGCACGGCTGCGCCGAGAGAGAGGGAAAACCGTGTCCCTCAATGGCCAAAACCCCTCTCTATTTATAGGAGGAGGGGGTAGGGCTGCGCCACCCCTAGGGTTCCCTCCCTAGGGGCCGGCGGCCACCAGATGGGAGAGGGGGGCGGCGACTAGGGTGGGAGGGGGTGTGGCGCACCACCTGGTGGGCCTAAGGCCCACCTGCGCCTAGGGTTGCCCCCTCTCCCCACCACTTGCGCATTGGGCTGGGTGTGGGAGGCGCACCAGACCACCTAGGGGCTGATTTCCTCCCGCACTTAGCCCATCTAGCCTCTCGGGGTCATTGCCCCCCTTCGGTGGACCCCCGGGGCCACCTCCGGTGGTCCCGGTACGTTACCGGTGACGCCCGAAACACTTCCGGTGCCCGAAACCATCCGTCCTATATATCAATCTTTACCTCCGGACCATTCCGGAGCTCGTCGTGACGTCCGGGATCTCATCCGGGACTCCGAACAACTTTCGGTAACCTCGTATAACAATTCCCTATAACCCTAGCGTCATCGAACCATAAGTGAGTAGACCCTACGGGTTCGGGAGACAGGCAGACATGACCGAGACACCTCTCTGGCCAATAACCATCAGTGGGGTCTGGATACCCATGGTGGCTCCCACTTGCTCCACGATGATCTCATCGGATGAACCACGATGTCAAGGATTCAATCAATCCCGTATACGATTCCCTTTGTCTGTTGGTATAGAACTTGCCCGAGATTCGATCGTCGGTATACCTATACCTTGTTCAATCTCGTTACCGGTAAGTCTCTTTACTCGTTCCGTAGCACGTCATCGTGTGACTAACTCCTTAGTCACATTGAGCTCATGATGATGTTCTACCGAGTGGGCCCAGAGATACCTCTCCGTCAGACGGAGTGACAAATCCCGATCTCGATTCGTACCAACCCAACAGACACTTTCGGAGGTACCCGCAGTGCACCTTTATAGTCACCCAGTTATGTTGTGACGTTTGATACACCCAAAGCACTCCTACGGTATCCGGGAGTTGCACAATCTCACGGTCGAAGGAAAAGATACTTGACATTAGAAAATCTTTAGCATACGAACAATACGATCTAGTGCTATGCTTAGGATTGGGTCTTGTCCATCACATCATTCTCCTAATGATGTGATCCCGTTATCAATGACATCTAATGCCCATGATCAGGAAACCATGATCATCTATTGACTAACGAGCTAGCCAACTAGAGGCTTGCTAGGGACACATTGTGATCTATTTATTCACACATGTATTACTGTTTCCTGTTAATACAATTATAACATGAACAATAGACGATTATCATGAACAAGGAAATATGATAATAACCATTTTATTATTGCCTCTAGGGCATATTTCCAACATTGACTTGGCGCATGTTCACGCATGTAGTTGAAACAAAATCAACATAGCCTCTATGATGTTCATGTTCATGGTGATTTATGTCCTACTCATGCTTGCACTCCATGTTAGTTAATCTCAATGTGTTTTGATGACTGTTGTCGCTCTCTAGTTGGTCGCTTCCCAGTCTTTTGCTAGCCTTCACTTGTACTAAGCGGGAATACTGCTTGTGCATCCACTTCCATAAACCCAAAGTTGTGCCATATGAGTCCACCATACCTACCTATGTGCGGTATCTAACTGCCGTTCCAAGTAAGTTTGCATGTGCCACTCTCTAAATCTTCAAGAAATAATCTGTTTTGCATGCCCGAACCGCTCATGTGGTGACAAGGGGCTATCAGTATCTTCCATGCTAGGTGTGTTATCGTCGATATGTGTTTATTCACTATCATTCACGAGAAAGGGGCCGGTAATTGGAATACCCAGTTCCACACTTAAATCGAAAACATAACTGTAAAACAAGACTCCCCCCGGATTGTTGTTAGTATGGACAGTACCGAGGATTTGGCTAGCCGTGGAGTGTGATTGATTGGTGGTGGGGGAGTTAAAACTTTACTTTTCCGTTTGGGAACCGCCTATAGCATGAATAGCATGGAAGATATTGAGAACTCTTGGTCATTGCGTTGACAATGAAAGCATGCTACCCAAAATTATTCTCTGTTTTCAAAGCTTGAGCTCTGGCACCTCTGCAAATCAATGCTTCCCTCTGCGAAGGGCCTGTCTATTTATTTTCCTGTTGAGTCATCCTCTTCTTATATAAGCACCAATTGGAGAGCACCTCTATCATTTTTATTCTTTGCTTTTGATTAATATTGAGTATGACTATGACTGGATCTTCGTTGCTATGAATTACAATGTTTAGTCATCCCTTGATCTTTGAAAGTGCTCTGGATTTATGTTTTGCGGTCTCAGAAAGAGCTAGCGAGATACCACCTATTCATACTGCTTCATGCTTGTTTTGATTGAATTGTTGGTATCTGAAACTCATTATTATTTGCTCGCTAGCTGTTTATGCCATTGATATTAGTTTTTCGTGAGACCTTTTTGTCACTTGCTTATGTGGTTAACTTGTGATCTTGCTAAAATTCTGGTTATGAGTTAGACATAGTTGCAACAACAAGATCAAACAGAGTTTGTCAAAGTTTTTCTTTCTCTTTCAGTTTGTCAACTGAGTTGATTGAGGACAAGCAAGGTTTTAAGCTTGGAGGAGTTGATACGTATCCATCGTACCTACTTTTCCAAACTCTTTTGCCCTTATTTTGGACTCTAATTTGCATGATTTGAATGGGACTAACCCGGACTGACGCTGTTTTCAGCAAAATTGCCATGGTGTTGTTTTTGTGCAGAAATGAAATTTCTCAAAACATCCTGAAAATTTACGGAGAATATTTATGGAAAATATGAAAAATACGTGCGCAAAGATCCACCGGAGGGGACGGGCCAGTGGGCCACAAGCCCTGTTGCCATGGTCGCCCCCCTGGCCGCGGCAACCAAGCTTGTGGGACCCACGTGGCTCTGCCGCCCCCAATTCTAGTGCTATTTATTCCCTTTCGTCCCGGAAAAAATCAGGAGAGAATATTTCATCGCGTTTCACGATCCAGAGGCGCCGCCACATCCCGTTCTTGCCCTGGAGGGAAGATCTGGAGTCCATTTTGGGCTCCGGATCAAGGAGATCGTCGCCATCGTCATCATCAACCTTCTTCCCTCTCCAATTACATGGAGCTCTTCATCGTTCGTGAGTAATCTATTCGTAGGCTCGCTGGGCGGTGATGAGTAGGATGAGATCTATCATGTAATCGAGTTAGTTTTGACGGGGATTGATCCCTAGTATCCACTATGTTCCGAGGTTGATGTTTCTACTACTTTTCCATGCTTAATGCTTGTCACTAGGGCCCGAGTGCCATGATTTCAGATCTGAAATTATTATGTTGTCACCAATATATGTGTGTTTTAGATCCGATCTTGCAAGTTGTAGTTACCTACTATGTGTTATGATCCGGCAACCCCAGAGTGACAATAACCGAAACCACTCCCGGTGATGACCATAGTTTGAGGAGTTCATGTGTTCACCAAGTGCTAATGCGTTGGTCTGGTTCTTTATTAAAAGGAGAACCTTAATATCCCGTAGTATCCATTTGGACCCCGCTGCCACGGGAGGGGTGGACAATAGATGTCATGCAAGTTCTTTTCCCTAAGCATGTATGACTACACACGGAATGCATGCCTACATCACATTGACGAACGGGAGCTAGCTACATATCTCTCCGTGTTATAACTGATGCATGATGAATGTCATCCAACAAATCACCGATCCATTGCCTACGAGTTTGTCCCATTGCCATTGTTACTAGCTTTGCTCTGCCGCTGTTACTACTGTTGCTGCTACTGTTACTTGCTTTGCTCTGCTGCTGTTACTATTGTTGCTGCTATGGTTACTTGCTGCTACTATTACTTGCTTTGTCCTCCTGCTGCTGCTGCCACTACTGTTGCTACTACTGTTACTTGTTGTTGCTGTTACTTGCTACTGTTGCTACTTGCTATTGTTGTCACTATTGTTGTTCCTTGCCACTGTTGTTACTCGTTAGACTGCTACTACCTGCTACAATACTCTTCTGGCGCCATTGATACTTCAGTTATGAATAGTCTGCCTTGTCAACAGATCATGTTTGGCATCGTTTCTACCATACTACTATTGCTGCTTATATCCTGCCTGCAGATACTGATCTTTCAGGTGTGGTTGAGCTGACGACTCAACTGCTAATACTGGAGAATATCCTTTCACTCCCATCGTGTCGAACCAACAAATTTGGGTTGAATACTCTACCCTCGAAAACTGCCGCGATCCCACACGCTGGTGGGCCATTGCAAGACAATTGCTAATTGTTGAGCAACTGGAAGCAAATCTTTTCTGGCGCCGTTGCCGGGGACTCCTAGCATCACCCTCTTGAGAAGAATGAAATACTTGATATCTTCTATAATGGACTTGCCGATGCTTCCAAAGACCACCTAGATAGTTGTGCTGGTTGTGTTTTTAGGGAACGAACCGTAGAACAAGCTAAGATTTTACTGAATAACATCTTGTGCAATGAGAATGCATGGACTATTCCCAAACCACCTCCTAAGCCAACTCCGAAGAAAAGAGGTATTCTATTCCTCAGTCCTGAAGATATGCAAGAAGCCAAGAAATCTATGCGAGAGAAAGGCATTAAATCTGAAGATGTAAAAATCTACCACCTATCGAAGAGATCCATGGTCTCGATAACCCGATACAGGTAGTAGAAGTAAATTCTCCGCGTAGGTTTGATGAGAGTGATATTCCATTTGATAAATCTGCTAGCTTATGCATGGATGAATTTGATAACTTCGTTGCCAAACAACAGAGTTTCAACGATTATGTTAGCAGATAATTGGAAAAGAATGCTCGTATGCTTAGTCATTTAAGTGCTTGTGTAGACAGAAATGTCAATGATCTTAAGCTTCTGAGTAAACATGCCTCTATGGTTACTACTAAAGTAGAACAAGTACTTAAAGCTCAGAATGACTTGCTCAACGAGTTGAATGACAATTCCGTCAGAGTTGTTACTAGGGGCGGTAGAATGACCGAGGAACCTTTGTATCCTAAGGGTCATCCGAAGAGAATTGAACAAGATTATCAAGGAGTTAGCACTGATGCACCTAGTCATCCTAGAGAGAAGAAGAAAGATGATAGGAACCTGCACGCTAGCAACCCTGTTGCTGCTACACCTGAGAGTCCAAACGATGCATCTGTCTCTGATACCGAAACACAATCTGGTGATGAATATGAGCCTAATGATAATATCAATAGTGATTTTCATGATGATGCTCAACCTAGCAACGATAAGGATGTGCAGATTGAAGTTGATCTTGATAACCCACAGCCGAAGAATAGAAGATACGATAAGAATGACTTTGCTGCTAGGAAGCACGGTAAAGAAAGGGAACTCTGGGTTCAGAAACCTATGCCCTTTCCTCCCAAACCATCCAAGAAGAATGATGATGAAGATTTTGAGCGATTCGTTGAGATGATCATACCTGTCTTTCTGCAAATGCGTTTGACAGATATGCTCAAGATGTCTCCGTATGCTAAGTACATGAAAGATATTGTGACTAATAAGAGGAGGATACCTGATCTTGAGATCACCGCCATGCTTGCCAATTACACTTTCAAGGGTGAAACTCCTAAGAAACTAGGTGATCCCGGTGTGCCCACTATACTTTGCTCCATTAAAGGCAACTACGTTAGAACTGTGTTATGCGAACTTGGAGCCGGTGTTAGTGTTATGCCTCTCTCTCTTTATCGTAGACTTGAACTGGATAAGTTGACACCCACTGAAATCTCTCTGCAAATGGCCGACAAATCAACTGCTTTCCCTATCGGCATTTGCGAGGATGTGCCTGTTGTGGTTGCTAACACCACTATCTTAACAGACTTTGTTATCTTGGATATTCCCGAGGACGATGCCATGGATGTCATCCTCGGAAGACCCTTTTTAAACACTGCAGGGGCTGTTATAGATTGCAACAAGGGCAATGTCACTTTCCAGGTCAACGGTAATGAGCATACGGTGCACTTTCCGAAGAAACAATATCGAGTACATTGCATCAATGCTATCGAAAAAACTTCATCGATTCTTATCGGGAGCTTTGAATGCCCTATTCCTCGTGTCAAGATGAAGTATGATTTGCTTGTTGGGGAGATACACATCCCCATTGAGGTGACTTAGTGACTATTCGAAAATTCTCCGTTCTCTTTTTGTGATTCGAGAAAGTTTTGTCAAGGGGATTTGATCAACCCCATTGACTGATTTCTTTCGATGACCATGAGATGGATGAATCGAGGAGTCACAAACCTGTGTTCCAAGCTTTCACCTTCGGTTTCTTAGAAGAAAATTGATATATTTAGTTTAGTTTTCCCTGTTTTCTGTTTTAGCGTCTGGTAGAAAAGTACCCCGAAAATAAAAGTTCTCCGAACGTCCTAAAAATCAAGTATGATTTTTTCTAGATTTTTTGAAAAATACTGGGACAAAGAGTTTGTGTGGGGGCCACACCAGTGGGCCACAAGCCCTAGGGGCGCGGGCACCCCCTCGCCACGCCACCCAGGCTTGTGGGTCCCACAGGCACCCCCTCCACTCATTCTTGCTCTCATCTGCTTCTCCTACCTCCAGAAAAAATCGTTTCGCAGCTCAAACCCGTGTTCTTGCTCCTCTTGCTGGGATTTTCGATCTCTTTGCTCAAATCACCATTCTCCGAACTGTTTTGGGGAAATTACTCCTTGGTAAGTGACTCCTCCATTGGTCCAATTAGTTTTTTCTCTAGTGCCTTATACTCCGCGTATTTTTGCTGCCTTGGTGACCAAGTTCTTGAGCTTTGCATGCTGATTCTAGCTGGTCCCAAGTAGTTTTGATGCGTAATATGGTCTCTAGGCACTTGAGGGAGTAGTTGCTACTAGTTTAGTTGAGCCTTGTTCACTTTTCCTTTGGGTCACTGAAAATTTCAGAAAAGGGAAGATGTTCAGGAGAAACTTTCATGGTGGTTCCTCAAGCAAGAGAGGTCCCCGTCTTGCGATTCGGGAGCCTGATCCTTACCAACCTAGGGACGCGCAGGTACAACCATGTGAATGTCCTTCTGATGAATTTATGATTGAGGCAGGTTTCAAAGATGAGTTTGATGCACTTGTTCACAACGTCGGACTCGAAGAATTCATCTCCGATAAATGTGAACAGTATGTTGCTCTCAGTGCCTCTTTTGTTCGTAGATTCAAATTTTCAGCTGGCCATGAGCCATCGGTACTGTTTGATCTCTATGATAAATCTTATACCATGGATTTAGAGGATTTCAATAGAATTTGCAAGATACCTACATGGGGTAGCCTCAATGATCCTCCTAAATCTTCGGTTAGAGATTTTTGCTCTGGTATTACAGTTGGAGAAACTAGAGACATTATGCAAGCTACCATGGGGAGTATTCATTTTCCTGCCTTGCATTACTTTGCCCTCTTCATAGGCAGATGCATTAATGGCAAGATTGAGCATTGTCACCTCTGCGCACCCTACCTTAGTATCCTTAAGAGCGCAGTGACGGGTGACAAAAGCTTCAACATGGGAGCTATAATAGCAAGGAGGCTGAATAAGAATGCAATTGAAGGGGATTTCTTTGGTGGGATCTATGCCACTCGCATAGCAAATTTTCTTGGAGTACCCATCCGCGAAGGAGATCCCCCACTCCATACAGCTTTCCTTGACCGCATCGCTTTGACACACTACCAGTTCCTTGAGAGGGATGATGAATCCCTCCTATAGCGATTGATATTTAACCAACAACGTGTTTTCCATATTACCCTTCCTGCTCCTGCTTTCTTTGACTTTCAGGTAAAACAGAGATATTACATAACCAGAGGAGAGGCAGAGGAGTATGAGAGGGAGGCGAAGGCTGCTCGTCTCCGTGAGGCAGCTATTCAGGCAGTGGTTGCAGCGCTCCCGTATAACCCCGATTATGATTTTGGGTTTCGCTAGGACCATCCTTGGGAGTAGACCAAGTTAGGCCAAAAGCCTAAGCTTGGGGGAGTACATGTTCTCACCGACTTTACATTCTTGCTTATGCTTTCACTTTGTTAGCCGGTGTTCACACTTTGCCACTGTATCATCCATGTTAGTTTATTTTCTGTTTCTTGTTTTATTTTTGTGTGTCTGTCTAGTTTGAGAAAACCCAAAAAGATTTTATTTTCTTATTTTGCTTGTTGGGAGCTTTCCCGTGTAGATAGTTTTCTTTTTCTTTGTGTCAAGGTAGAAGATATTGGTTACAATGTTTAGTGGCTCTTGCATGCATACCTGTTTAGCTTTCAAAGAATCATATTACTTTGTCTTCTCCTTTGTGTTTGCCTGCAGATTCCAGCGTGGTCCAATGCACGAGCACTCTTATTATTGTTCACATCGTTCGGTCGTGCAAGTGAAAGGCAATAATGATGATATATGATGAAGTGACTGATCCTGGAAAAGCTGGTATGAACTCGATCTATTTTGTTTTTGTAAATATGACTAGCTCGTCATGCCTGATTCAGCTTTGTTGTGAGAGAACCATGTTTGCAATGACAACTTAGAGATCATAGTTGCTTATGCCATGCTTACTTAGCTAGGAGCTTATAATGGTTTGTCTTGGTTGCCATCATGAATGTTGAGATGACTATGATGTAGTATGATAGGATGGTATCCTCCTTTCAATGATTCAAGTGGCTTGACTTGGCGCATGTTCACGCATGTAGTTGAAACAAAATCAACATAGCCTCTATGATGTTCATGTTCATGGTGATTTATGTCCTACTCATGCTTGCACTCAATGTTAGTTAATCTCAATGCATTTTGATGACTGTTGTCGCTCTCTAGTTGGTCGCTTCCCAGTCTTTTGCTAGCCTTCACTTGTATTAAGCGGGAATACTGTTTGTGCATCCACCTCCATAAACCAAAAGTTGTGCCATATGAGTCCACCATACCTACCTATGTGCGGTATCTACCTGCCGTTCCAAGTAAATTTGCATGTGCCACTCTCTAAATCTTCAAGAAATAATCTGTTTTGCATGCCCGAACCGCTCATGTGGTGACAGGGGGCTATTGGTATCTTCCATGCTAGGCGTGTTATCCTCGATATGTGTTTATTCACTATCATTCACGAGAAAGGGGACGGTAATTGGAATTCCCAGTTCCATACTCAAATCGAAAAGATAATTGCAAACAAAACTCCCCAGGATTGATGTTGGTATGGACGGTACCCGAGGATTCGGCTAGCCATGGAGTGTGATTGATTGGTGGTGGGGGAGTCAAAACTTCACTTTTCTGTTTGGGAACCGCCTATAGCATGTGTAGCGTGGAAGATGTTGAGAACTCTTAGTCATTGCGTTGACAATGAGAGCATGCCACCCAAAATTATTATCTCTGTTTTCAAAGCTTGAGCTCTGGCACCTCTGCAAATCAATACTTCCCTCTGTGAATGGCGTGTCTATTTATGTTCCTGTTGAGTCATCCTCCTCTTACAAAAGCACCAATTAGAGAGCACCTCTGACATTTTTATGCTTTGCTTTAAACTGTGTTGAGTATGACTGTAACCGGATCTTCATTCCCATGAATTACAATGTTTAGTCAGCCCTTGGTCTTTGAAGGTGCTCTGCATTTATGTTTTATGGTCTCAGAAAAAGCTAGCGAGATACCATCTATTCGTACTGCTTCATATTGTTTTGATTGAAGTGTTGACGTTTGAGACTTATTATTATTTTCTCGCTAGTTGATTATGCCATTGATATGAGTTTACCGTGAGACCTAGATGTCATTTGCTTATGTGGTATGCTTGTGATCTTGCTGAAATTCTGGTTATGAGTTAGACATAGTTGCAACCACAAGATCAAACAGAGTTCGTCAATGTTTTTCTTTTGTCTCTCTCAGTTTGTCAACTGAGTTGCTTGAGGACAAGCAAGGCTTTAAGCTTGGGGGAGTTGATACGTCTCCGTCGTATCTACTTTTCTGAACTCTTTTGCCCTTGTTTTGGACTCTAATTTTCATGATTTGAATGGAACTAACCCGGACTCACGCTGTTTTCAGCAGAATTGCCATGGTGTTGTTTTTGTGCAGAAATAAAAGTTCTCGGAATGTCCTGAAAATTTACGGAGATTTTTTCTGGAAGAAAAGAAAAATACCTGCGCAAAAGATCCACCGGAGGGGGCGTGCCAGTGGGCCACAAGCCCACAGGCCGCGGCCACCCCCTATGGTCGCGTCGTGAGGGCTTGTGGGGCCCACGTGGCACCACCGCCCCCAAACTCAGCTCTATATCTTCCGTCTCGCCTGGAAAAAAATCAGAGAGAAGGTTTCATCGCGTTTTGCGATACGGAGGCGCCGCCACATCCTGTTCTTCATCTCGAGGGCAGATCTGGAGTCCGTTTCGGGCTCCAGAGAGGGGAAATCATCGCCATCGTCATCATCAACCTTTCTCCATCGACAATTCCATGATGCTCTTCATCGTTCGTGAGTAATCTCATTGTAGGCTTGCTGGACGGTGATGAGTTGGATGAGATCTATCATGTAATCGACTTAGTTCTTGACGGGGATTGATCCCTAGTATCCACTATGTTCTAGATTGATGTTGCTACTACTTGGCTATGCTTAATGCTTGTCACTAGGGCCCGAGTGCCATGATTTCAGATCTAAACCTATTATGTTGTCGCCAATAGATGTGTGTTTTAGATCCTATCTTGCAAGTTGTAGTCACCTACTATGTGTTATGACCCGGCAACCCCGGAGTGACAATAGCCGGAACCACTCCCGGAGATGACCATAGTATGAGGAGTTCATGTATTCACCGCGTGTTAATGCGTTGGTCCTGTTCTTTATTAAAAGGAGAACCTTAATATCCCGTAGTTTCCATTAGGACCCCGCTGCCACAGGAGGGATGGACAATAGATGTCATGCAAGTTCTTTTCCCTAAACACGTATGACTACATACGGAATACATGCCTACATTAGATTGACGCACGGGAGCTAGTTACTTATCTCTCCATGTTATAGATGTTACATGATGAATCACATCCATCATACTCATCCATCACCGGTCCACTGCCTACGAGTCTTTTATTACTGGTCCATGCTACATTACTTTGTCTAGGCTTGCCCCTTGCTACAAAAGGGATTGGGCCACTTTGTTGCTGTTGCTCACACTATTGTTGTTACTTGCTGCTGCTGCTACTTCTTTTCCTTGCTACTTCACTATTAGTTGTTGCAAGACTTTTCTGGAGCCGTAGTCGGGGAAGCATTCTTCTCAAGAATAGTTCCTCGTCCACGTGCTTTTTACTGGCGCCATTGATACAACAGTTAGGAATAGTCTGCCGTCAACTGATCGTTTCTGGCACCGTTGCTATCATACTACTTTGCTACTGATACTTTGCTTGCAGACACTAATCTTTCAGGTGTGGTTGAATCTGACGAATTCAGCTGCTAATACTTGAGAATATTCTTTTGCTTCCCTTGTGTGAACCAACAAATTTGGGTTGAATACTCTACCCTCGAAAACTGCTATGATCCCATACGCTTGTGGGTTATCAAAGGCCCATCTTCAAGTGTCCCTAGCCTCCTAATCAAATTCACGCATGGGAAGATTGGGCTGTAAGGCGACTTCTGTTCAATTATTTTTACCTTGCTGCATATATCTTCTCCCTTGGCATTGTAATGATCATTGTCATTGTTGTGGTCATTCTTGTTGGGTTGGGCAGCATTTGGGTGACCAACTTCTACTGATGGATCCCCACTCTTTGTGACATTCGATTGTTTAGCCTACTACAGAGACAATACAATGATCGTGGATTCAGCGGTTGCTCTAGTCCCATGCATTTCATGGGATTGCTTAGGATGCTTCACAGACGAAACAATGACAGTTGCATCGTTAATTGTTGTAGTCTCATCCAATTTCTTATGTTGCTACGAAGACGAGTCACTAGGAGTTGCATCAGACATGCTTGTAGTCCCATGCGGGTAGTCATCATTGTTTGTCTATTGTGCATATGGTACGGTGCCACTAGCACACACATGCCAGTAGCATGAGCTCCTCGTACATTGAAAGTGGCATATGGACCTTCATATTTGGCTTCATCCCTCGTGAATCCACCTTTGGATGCCTTAGACAACAACATGCCCATGCATTTGCACTAGATACCCTGCAACAACCTCCCAAATCAGCTCAACGCGGCATTAAATTATGTAGCATGGACTCTTTATGCTTGTTATATATGGCACGCATATGTGGGGGCAAGTGCAATGCACCGAAAATAAAAAGATAGAATAGGGAAAAAATAGTTGTTAGGTACGTAGTTTTGAAATTTCTGTTAAGCAAAGATATGACATGGGAGAAAAGAGTTGCAAAAAGAAATGTTATATGGCTCACCTCTAACTCCTCAAATGTAGGTAATGGATGGAGCCACTCCTCCAAAGAGCCACACACATCATCACCACCCTCTATGTTAACCGGAGGTGGCTCTTGTTGTGCCATCAGTACCATTCATACCACCCTTAGATGGTTCTTGAGATCCCTCAACGGCTCCCCCTTGTAGTTTCGCTTGTGTGTGGGAGCTATCCGGCACATCCATAATGTGTGTTGCGTATGCAACAGCTCCACCTTTGTTGTTTATCTACGGGGTCTCCTCTATCACACTAGCTTGGATTGATATGTGGGCAAGCTGGTCTACGTATGACATAAACTTGGTTGTTGTGTATGGTGTAATGAAGCTGAACTGCATTTCAAAAAACAAAACAAAGCAAAAAACGTGAAAATGAAACAAGAATTCAGAATTGGAATGGCAAAAAAAGAAACCACAGGTATTGTTTCCAAAATTTAAAAAATGATACTTATAGGGCCCTTCCCGAAACCATCGTCCATGGGTTTCAACTATGACAACAGTGGTGAAATAGAAATCCTCGACAAAACAAGTGTGTGGCTGAGAATAGTCGATGGTACGATCAACTATACATCCTCTTGGAATGTCGAGGTGGTCCATGTAAATTACCTGCAAAAATAAAAGAAACATAATCCACTTTAAAAGTAGGATGCTCCGGAAAAAGAGGTTGTTACGGGAATGAAGGGTTGTACGAGAAGCATTGGTAGACAACGACCAATCACGAATTTTAGTTTACCATCATTCCTCTTATCCGGGTATTTTTTTTAACTTCCCTCATCACATCAAACAGAATATACTCGTCCCACTCGAACTCATGGACAACACTCATGTCTCATAAGGTGTATAAATATTCTAGAGACACCATGTTTCCTATCCCAGGAGCTAGGACCAATGACAGGCAAAGTAAAACCCATGACCTATCAATGGTCTCCTCATCGTCATCATCCGCTTTTGATAAAACAACGATTGTGGTGGCTATTAGAGCCCTTTCACCATCCAAATAAACATCGTTGAAATCTGATTTTCCCCTCCTGCCGAATTGTAGCGGCCTGCTACCAGATGGGACATTGAATACCTTCTTAGACATATCTCTTGTGAAGTGGATCTAGTTGCGATCATTTATCCCGTGAGACAGAAAAAACATATGAAATTAGTAGATTTTGCGAAAATAAAGGGAGAAGGAGTTTTATGCAACACAAAGATAAAGGGAAAATGGCAAACACACTTGAGCATATGCTTCTTGGTATCAATACTCATAACTATGAAATCAAAAAGCGCTTGTGGAGGAGGAACCAAAGGAGAGATATGAAGCAAATCCTTGAAAGAGAACTTTCTTATTACACCCTCATCTTCCCTTTGATGGCATTGTCTATCTCGTATAGCCGCTTTGCCAACCATCGGGTTTGGCAGATGCCCATATTGCGGAAAAAAATAAAAATAAAAATGATTCAGAAGCATTAGCTAATTCAAGCATGCATGTCTTATGGTGTAAAAAAGGAATGCAAAGAATTGGAACTATTGGAGAGACCTGCATGATTTGGAAACATTGGTTGTTTCAATGAGGCATGACTAAATTTCAGAGAAAACAATGCCTAATTGCTCTGTCCTTATAAGCTACAAGAAATGCAATACTAAATTTTTAGAAAACATGAAGCTAGTTCAAGCAAAACATATACCTAATTATAGAACCATAAGCTTTTCCGAAGGATATGCTAAGATGCAGTACCGAATCGATGTAGCGGAAAATGCAATACCAGAAAATGGACCAGTTGCATAAACAGTAAAGGTACATAAGCTATAAGCTACAAAAATTCAGAAGTAAATTAAATTCTGCAACACATTTAGTGCAAAAATTCAACTCTAAAAAGTGTATCAAATCTTGAATCATAGCACACACATCCTATGATTCCTCTATAGCACAACTCACATTTTTAGAGCTCAAAAAAGTGTATCAAATTTTTTGCAACACATGTAGTTCAAATAAATTCCTATAGCACATAGATCGAGTTATTATAGCATGAATGTGTATCAAATCCTGAAGCATAGCACACAGAGTCCATCATCCTGTTATAAGCTACAAAAATGTGTATCAATTCATGTAGCATAGATCTAGTTATAAGCTACATAAATGTGTATCAAGTGTGTATCTATTCATGCGGCATAGAAACAAACAAAGCTCTTTATTCTACAATCTAAAATGCTAGTTCTGCTACAATTCAATTACAGTTCCATCCATCCATCATCCCATCCTAGAGTCAAAAAAATCTCATGAACTACAAATTCCTTTAGCTATGTCGTGATGGTTCGGTGGCGGCAAACTAGAGAGGGCCATCATCGCCACTACAAAAATAAGCTATGTGTAACCGCCGGCGAGGCAACCGGAATCGCATGGAGCAATTGGAATTGACGGCGAGCCGCCACCACATTACCGGGGAAAGGGGATCTCACACCACGACCACATTGCGAGGGAGGAGAGATCTCAGATCCGGGCCTGCTTTAGTCATCGCGGGCCTTCGCTGATACCGAACACATCGTCGTCATTCCAGTGGATTAGCCTGGCGTCATCGCCCTCCCAAATCTAGTCGGCGTCGCCCCTCCCAGCCACACGAACCCACTACATTGTGGCTTTGTTATCCAGCTGCACAAAAGCAGTTGCAGGAAATGGTCCTGAAACACGAGCTAGGTTGCAAGAAACGGACGCGGAGCCGGCGGACGTAGGAATGCTCTCGACCGTGTGATCAAGTCATGATCGGATAGACACAGAGCACACGAACGCTCAGGCGAGATCGCCAGTAGGAGGTAACATTTTCCACTAAAAAAGAGGGTTTCTAGCCAAAGTCATAAAACTTAGCTCTCTAAACAAAATTTGCTGCCAATTCTTCTATCTTTTGGTTTGCATACTACATTTTAACTAGATATTTGTACATATATTAAATCCAAACATATTAACGTTGGTTTAAACAATTCGACAACATTACAATTTAATTATTCAAATTCAAAAAAAACAAAGTTCGAATGGTGTAATAATCCAAATAACAAGCATGGTAAAAGCACAACAATCAAGGGATATGAAGTGCCCTCAAGGGACAACACGATCATCTTAAGGTATGAACTTCTCGAAGAAGTTCTCTATACTCCAATGTGTTGTGGGGAATCTTTGTGTAATGTGTGCATTGTGTTCCAGCTTAGGACCCCCACTGAAGTTGCATCGAACGTTCCCTTACATGCTTATACTTATCCTCGATGATCATGTTGTGCAAGATGATGTAACATGTCATGGTTTGCTAGACGACATGTGGCTTCCAATACTCGACAGGGTCACAAACAATCGCGACGCGCTTTTGAAGCACACCGAAAGCTCTCTCAACATTCTTTCTAGCCGACTCTTGATGTGTTGCAAAGTGAGATCTCTTGTTGCTTTCAGGGCACTAGATTGTCTTCACAAATGGGGCATCTAGAGAATAGATACCATCTATAAGGTAGCAACCCATCATGTACTGATGGCCTTTGATAACATAGTTGTAATTTGGATCATCTCTCGTAAATAGGCCTTCCAAACAATGGTGATCTTGCAAGCTCATTCATGCCATTATGAGATTCATGCAATCCAAAGAATGAATGCCAAATCCAAAGATCCTTTGGCGCAACTTCCTCGAGAATGATGTTTGGATTTTTGGAACGCCCTTTGTACTGACCTTTCCATCCCTCGGAGAACTCTTCCATGTCTAGTGCATGCACGAATTGATCCAAACAGCCCTAGCCATCCACGCTCTTCACTCAACCCAAGGACTTTCTCGGTGTCTTCATCATTGAGGGTGCTCAAGTAATTATGTCCACACATCTCGATCACGTCTTGTCTGAATCTTTGAACCACCTCCAAGATTGTATCTTTGCCAATGTGGGCATAGTCATCAATGGCGTTAGTCGAAGACCCAAAGTCAAGCAGCCTAAGAATTGCGACACGTAATTCATGAATGCACTCACACTTATTTCTAACTATGAACTCCTTATGAGTTTACACCAATAACCATGTTATCAACAACTTTTGCAATGGTGTTGAAGAGACTTCCGTGCATCTGAAAATCACCACTCAAAATATTTGTCATGATATGTGGGATTGCGCATGAAGTAGTCCTTGACAAGCTTGGCATGGCCTTCTGCCCCGTCATGATTGATATACAAGCGATCAGACTATGATCCTTTCCCGGTCCGCGGAAGTCCTCACAAATGATCATGCCAATGCTAATGCCAATTCATTGTTATATTCTTTCTCCTCCTTGGGAGAAGAGTCACCAAAGAACACCTCCCTTAACCTCTTCATATACTATTTGCAACATTCGATGAATTTGATTGCAAAAATATGAAAGAAAACATTGGAAAAGAAAAACAAAATACCTAGGTGACACATCAAACAATTGCCTCTCGAAGGAGGTGAGTGCTACTGTAGGCATTGTTGTGCCCATGTCGAGGTTGTGGGTGGATGTAGGGCTTAGGGCATTGTCTTTAGGTGTTGAAGAGCTTGATTCTCCACTAACTCATGCACGTCCCTCACCGAGCAAGCCCATCACGAGAGAACTCATGCTTTCAAGGTGGTGTCGGTGTAGCTATGTTCCTGAAGCCATTTAGCTCGAGTGTGGGTGCCCTATGTGCCATACTGCTCCTCTTGCGATTCCTTATCCGATGAAATGAAGCCCGGGGGTGGCCTTTTTGTAGTCGAATGGAACGTATCCTCCCACTAAATACACATTGTCGGAAGGCATGGAATAAATGTATGAAAATGCAAGAAACAGTTCCAAGTCTATGAGTTGAACCCTCGTGGGGTAGTTCAACCCCAAAAACCTAACCAACGAGCTTCCGATGGGTGTTAGTTTGGCTGGTTCACCATTGTTCAGTTCGCTGCTTTGACTCAACGTCAAAACGAAAGCCATCGCTTAGACTGAACAATCCTCCTCTTTTGTGAAACTCTCTCATTTATTCTTCGCCTCCAACCTCTTGTGTTTTCTCCTCCACGTGCACATGTTCATTATCCTCTACCTCCTCCGCATATCCTCCCGTTGTAGGCCTCCTCTTGATCACTGCCACCAGCGGTCCCCTCCTCCCTATGATGCCTTCATCTGCCTCCCCTTCCCCCATCCTGTGATGGCAAAGTGTGGCTATGGAGGCGACACCTGAATCAACAGGATATTGGAGGAGATGCATTGGTACTTGATCGATGACAGGGACAATGGTTCCCTAGGAGACGCACGCGACAACCTCAACCAATGGAGTTGCACCAATATCATCATCTTCGTCAACCTCTTCTCTAGGAAAGACATACACCGACGATGGAAACGCAAGGACGAAAGTGGTTAGCACCCTCGTGCCCACATCCTCTCCAACCCATATCTACTTGGTCTTGGTTACATTGGTCATCGGTATCCGGTAGCCCGTAGGTGGTTGTTCGATCAATATCTCCTTCACATGACTGGTCTAAAATTTCTATCGGCCATCAGTTTTTCTTGCTTCCATACATGAAAAAAGTAATACTCGGGTTTTCTGCATTAGATGGTTTGAGTGGTATTCTTTTTTGAGTTCAAAGTAAAATAACTAAAATTCCAAGTGAATGAGTAGACCCACTTTCCCATGGAGAGTGCCGGCTTCAGGTGTGATATTAGTTCAACCTTTTGAATATACCCAAATAAATTTTCTACAATATTTCAAATCTATTTTCATTGTATCAGATATATGGAGAAAAAGTTCATATTCTCAACAACTATTTCATATTATTTGCCACATTTGAGTTAGCATGTCATTTTAGCGGGTTTTGATTACCATGCGTACATATCCTTTACACACGTCGTTCTTCTTCTTTAATTTATACGTATTAAATAAGGGAGCAAAGGTCTTATGTTTAAATGTTGATAAGGCAACATGAATCCTATTTGATCTAAACCGATGCCTTCAAATGTTGTCCATATTTCATCTTCAACCTCTCTGTCTCTCTCTCTCTCACTCACTCACTCACACACACACACACACACAATTTGATTTATAATTTCCCATTGAAGTGTATGTATCCTTATATACTCCTGTTTGGAACCATTCAAAATATATAAAACCAATTTTTATAATCTATTTTGTCTCCAAACATGATAGATTATGGTGTAGATTGTAAAAACTAGATGGACAGATTATTAAAAACTCACAATCTACTCTGCCCCGGCTAAAATCAGATTATGGATTACTCATAACCCATTACCCTTGTAAAGTTGGAGATAATTACATTCCTACCACCGCCACCCTCCTCTTTAAAAAAACAGAGGGCGGACAGGTCATTATGCAATGTAAAACCTTGATTACAGTTTATATAATCTGGCCTACAAACATGCCCACCAAGATTATTTTTATAAACCAGATTATATAATCTTCTTCATAATCCAGATTATCATAATCTAATGTGGGTTCAAACAAGGCCTAATTAGGATTTATGGGTCAACTCGTGGCTAAACTTAGAGATGCATTATCGACGTGCTTGCTTGGCACTCTTCCTCCTCCTCCCTAATTCTTAATTCCCAATGTTGGTGTGCAGGTCTATGGCGAGGAGGAGGAGCCATCTAGGAATCTTCTACTGCTTCGCTGATCAATCTTTTACGGTACCCTTTATCAGTTCATCTCCATATCTTGGACTATTTTGTTGCATAGTATTTCCGTTCATCCCAAGATCATCACCCCTGAAGTCATGGATCGACTGATGATAATCATGCCACACACTTCAAATAATTCATGTTGACATGTCATGTAGTCATGATGTTGAGATTTTGGCAATATAAGGAAGTCACTAAATTTAAATGGTTATTTAGCTTACCCTTTTTGTACATCCTATGTAGTCGCTAGTAGCAAGTAGCAAAGCTGCTACTTTAATTGAGCTTTTTCTCCCATGTTGTTTTCAACTACTTTTTAAAAACATTTATCTTTAAGTTAGCTTTATACTTTCTATAAAATATGTTTGTTTATCTCAGTCCAAATTATTCAATTCTCCATTAAACATTAACTTTACTATATATGAATAAAATGTCATTCTCTCCTTGGCAGTAATTAGTTATCGTTATCCAAATTTTATTTTTTATGCCCCCCCCCCCATGCAAAAGAACAAGGCATACAAAGAGTTATCTTATGTAAAACACAATATGTATCAGATTTTAGATTTATAGATGAATTGTTTTTGAAGTGATCGGTGATCCGATAATAGTTCCAGTTCTTAAGGATGTACCAACACATTGTTTGAATTCTCCGTGTAAGTTTCCCAATCCCGCATATTGTCGATAAGCATCTTCACTTCAAAGACGAAACTTTGGATTGATCAAGCAAACATATGATTCCATTTAGAAGTTCTTTCTAGGGTTGTCCAATAGTTAGCAAGGCATGCATGTTTGACACTTTCTAACTTTTTCATATGATGACCATGTCATGTGTATCCATTCGGGAGAATTGAGTATATTGATTGTCATCTACTTTGGAAAAGACAAAATTTACATGTTTGTCCATTTAAGCATTATTGTGGCAAAAAAAATTGTGTCTCCCCTCTTCTTACATGAAACTTACCATACTCTTGTACTAGACTTGATTAACATGCTATTAAACACTATTGTTACAAACTAAATCGGTATGTTGGGGGGGGGGGGGGTATCTCTTTATGTGTGTCAAAGTCAAAGGCCAATTAACATAAGGTTGGTTCTTTGGCAACTATTTAATTCGGCGGCCATGCCAATTTGACTTTTTTTGCATAAAGAACACTTTTCAGTGTTATTTTGTCTTGAATAATGAGCCATTTAGGGTTTGGTGAGTTCAATAATTATTTTCTCTTATTTATCCCTCGATGGTTAGCAGCGATCGGTAATATTTTTAGATGATATAAGCTCACTTTATGACGGCATTATAATTGGACCTAACTGCATTACTTATTTCAAACTGGTTAAGGTCGATTTGATGTTTTAATTCAATAAGTCATAAACAAAACCATGGCTTAATATCTTATTTCTCAAACATTTAGAGCCATAGGGAACTTCAAAATGATAATCAGATCACATTATTTTTGTATGGCATAACACTGTATAAGTATCATGTCGTAAGCCCCTATTCGCTGATTATGGTGTCCTTTATGTGAAAAAAAAATCAAGTTTACTCATTACAGCTCTAGAAAATGCCACAATAAGGAAACCTAAAGCTGACTTCTCCACGGTCGGCCTCCTACATCCGAGTAGATATTTGAATATCTTCACATTTTTTTTATGATAGCTTAGCGTGTAAACAAACTACTGTATTTCACTGGCTTTCCTTTTTTCATAAAGCAAAATTATACCGTCTAGCCAATGCAATGTACCTCCATAATGTGCGAGTTATACTTTTCCACTTATCTGACATGTGTACTCTATTTACCCGCAAAAAAAAAGACATGTGTACTGTATTATGTTGATAGTTTTTAAACACCAATAACAGGTGTATAAGTCAAGGGCACTAGTTTTTGTTACGGTGGCATAGTTCCTTTGTCCTGTGATCATGTCGTAGATAGTACTCCTTCTCCTACTCCTACTTGGCTGGCGTATGGGCCGTTTGTTCTTGAATGCGAAGGGTTCGATCTTGGCTCCAATGGTGTTGACGTCGACCAACCTAGCAGCACCGCAGGAGCCGTAGTCCTTGTTTATGAATCCGAGACGATGGATACTTACGTTTTCGAGACCACTGGATCCCATTACTCGAATGGTATCGACGGGCGGTTCTTCCTTCTTGGACGTGGACCGACCGCGCAATCAATCACAACATGCCCGGCGACGCCATCTGAACTGAAGAAAATCGCCAGCCATGGACGGATCACGGATGGAGCCGTGCCCATGCATGCCTGAAATTTTAAAAAGCCACGGCCCACGGGGAGCATGAGCATCCATTCCATTCCAGCTACTGTTGCCGCCGAGAAAGGGGAGGCATTGCCCATTGCAGCCGCATTGAATTGGACGGGTGGCTTGACGCTCGAAGCGGCAGCGGTCGCAGCTACTACTACCATATGTCAGGGCCGGCTGGCAGGCAGGCAGGCTTGTTACTACTACCACGTAGTAGCGTCTGGGCTGGAGGTGGTAGCGACCAACGACTCCCATCATCACCTTCAACTTCAATGCCCTCTCGCTCTCGCTCGCTCGTTAACTCTGCTATAGTAGCCTCCTTTGGTTTGTAGGAGTATTGAATTGATCGGATCCGCCGGGCGGTGCCTGCGCGGTGACCAAACTAGTACTAGCAGCTCATATGGCGGACACGTCGGGACTGGGCAGTTGGCGAGGTTAAATACGATGTGATCTCCCGCCGGTTCTGACCCTACGCACACGCAGGCGCGAACCCGTCACCGACGCCCGTGTATCAGTCTCAGCGTATGTATCGCACACTGCACGCTTGCACAGGGCAGCCAGGGCGGGAGGGGAGCTTTGTCTCCGACCTGCGGTGCCAAAGCTCGGACGCTACCACAGACAGCGCGGGGTCCCGTCCTGCAGATGCCTTAAATCCTCCACGAGACCGCCACCAACCTGAATTTCATCCAAATACACCAAGCCACAGTAGTAAGCAAAACAGCCCATCACCAAACGCACGGTGACAAGATAGTCTTCCATGAAGACGAGACGACGACGCGACGACCCCTTCATTCACCAGCCTACGGCTCCGAGCCAGTAGCACTGGAGGAAGGAGGGAGGAGCGAGCATCACCATTGACGCGACGGCTATTTGGCTACTTATTTGCAATTGCAGCCGATGATTTAGTTGGGCGACCTACTTCTCTCACGTCGCCAAACGCCAAGGCCGATCCCCTCGGCATCACATTCACAGGACACGGTCATACGCTACGGGACAGCAAAGCCACGCAAGAACTGACCTAGCATTTCGCACCCAACAAGAAGCCGCTTGGTGGCGTTCCGTTTGAGCAGCCAACGAGATCTCCAGTTCCGTCCGCGTCTCTCGTGGAAACCAATATGAGGTGAGCGGTGACATTGAGTTAGGTAGACTAGAACGGTCACTGCAGATTTTGTTGGTGTGACCATGAATGAGGTTTAGCACGGTCCAGGTGCTATGGATGGATGGGAACAGCATTTCTCTGCCAAGGGGAAGAGCTCGGTAAAAAGTACCCCTGAGAGCAGGCGCAAAGGTTTGAGGTTAGTACAAAAGAGTAGTACGGAGTAGTAAACAGCGGCGTGTGAGTGACCATGACGGGAGAAAATGGGTTCGCCAACTTCTATCCGTTGGGAGGGATTGAGAAGAAAAGCAGTGTATCCAAAGGCAGACCGTGTTGCTTAAATTTTCATTTTGAGCTGACAAACTTATGGTACAGATTGTACCAAGGATTAATAGCGGACAAAGTAGTAACCACAGGATCCGTACAAGAAGCCTGGTACCGGCTATAGTTGGTTAGAGAAAGAAAACAATACAACAGACCACGTTCAGATCTCCGTATGCAAAAGCATCAGCAAGAAAAGCATCCGAGTTTGCGGGATGCATTCCTATGCCAAGGGAAGAGCTTTGGTACAAAATACTCCCTCCATTCCTGAGAGGCCGCAAAGGTTCGCAGTACAAAGCAGACTAGTTTGATTTCTTTTTTCAAATTAGCTGCATGTATGTAACTCAGCATCGATTTTTTTTTTTTTTTTTGAGATGGAACGCCCCATTCCATTAATAAACCGGTGTGTTGTTGATCTTGCTTTGCAATTCGTGCTGTTATTTTTTGCTGATGATTTCTCCAAGGTGTTTAGGCTGTTAAATCGACTGACCACATGTTCGAGTCGGTTGATTCCTTAACGGGCCTAAGTCCATTACCAGGTGCGAACCAACCTTCCCGTTTCTCCCAATGGTTTATTTGTTTTTACTTTTATTTTTTTATTATTAGTTAGTTCCAATCTTTATTTTTCACTTTCTATCTGTTTTTGCTTTTTTCACTTTTATTATTATTTGGTTTTAGTTTTTATTTTCTTGGGATTTTTGGGACGTTGGGCGAGTGTAAATATGTCGACACACATACTATACAATATATGATTAATCCTTGCATATTTAAAATTGTAATTTTAATGCAAAGTTGTGTGCAAGTTTTTTTCATGTTATTTCTTCTTACATGATAATGTCAATATGACTAATTGATTCTGTTTTACAATTTTTTTTAATCTTTTTTATTTTCATTTACTCATTAAGGGAAATACAAATGGCACTAATACATTCCTTGTAGAAAACTATTTTTTTGGGAAAATTCCACTACCATATTTTTATTCTTGCATATTTGAAAACATCGCAATTTTGTGTATATTGTGTGATATTGTTCATTATTTGTTTAAGATTTGTTTTATTTTCTTAAAGGGTATACCCAATGTCGCTAATTCATTCTTTTTCAGGAAACTTTATTATTCTGATTTTGTAAATTATGTGCCATTTTTTCATTATTTTTATTATTATAGGGTAATGCCAATGCCATTGATTCATTCTTCGCTAGAATTTTTTTCCAGTTTTTTTATTTCATGTTCTGTCTTCTTTAGGGGTAAGGCCAATCATACTAATTGATTTCTTCTTAGGAGACTTACTTTACACGAAATTCCAATATTATATTATTATTTCCGCATATTAAAATTAATAATAATTTCTGTGTAAACTATGTGCAAACTTTTTAATCATTTTTTTGATTTTTTTTTTCTTCTTAAAGGGCAATACCAGTGTCACTAATTCTTTTTTTTAGAAAAAAATCTTTTTGTGTGTTTTTGTTTTTGTTTTTGTTTCATCTTGTTAATCTCTAGTGACAATAGCAATGTCATTAATTCATTCTTAAAAAAAACTACTTGTCTGAAATTCTACCATTATATGCCTCTTTGTGCATATTATAAAAAATGCACTTTTTGTGTAAATTGTGTGGAAACTTTCTCACCTCTTTCTTTTTATTTATTTTCCGTTAATAAGAATACCAATGCCACTAATTCGTTCCTTCTTAAAAACCATATTTTTTTGAAAGTCCTGTGTCATATGCATATTGTAAAAAAAGCTCAAATTTTGTGTAGATTCTATGCAAATTTTGTCCTTTTACTTATACTTAAAGTATAATACCAATGACACCAATTCATTTTTTCTTAGAAAACTTCATTTTTTGCTTTTTTTATATATTTTTGCTCATGTATTTTTATTTTTTTCTTGTGTCTTACTAGATATTGGTTCAGTTTCAGTTGTTTCACACAAAGCCTAAGTATCTTGTGGGTTTCTATTTTATGGTTACAAATGGCCAGAGTTTCATACATGGAGTATGTGAGCTCGAGTTCACATACTCTTGGATGAACAGTAAATTCAAGAAACATAGTAAAAAAAACTAAAAATGAAACGTTGATGTTTTTTCTACATGTGTGCACAATTTCATGTTGAAATCCCATTTGTGAAGGTGTGGGCAAAAAAATCAATACTTCAAAAAAGTGTGTTTCAAGCATTTTGGAGCATCAATTTTGTTTCTTTTGTCCACACCTCCAGAAAGGTGATTCCGTTGTGAATGTTTGCATGCATGTACGAAAAACATCAATGTTTCTTGCCACAAAATTTCAGAATTTTTCGATTTATTTTACTATTTTCCAAATTTTACTATTCATCTAAGAGCATGTGAGTTTGAGTCCACAATAGCACTTTCACATAGTTTCTGTTTTCTTTTAGTATATATATTTGTTCATTTATCCTTACTTTATTTTTTGTTGTTGAATTTTCTCTAATATATTTGTTTGCGAGGGCATTTTGATGTTGTAATAGTTTTATAGCATTCAATCTTGTGTTCGAAATTTCAAATGTGATTGTTTTATGTTGACTTGGGGTCTGGCGATCACAAACGGGGAGGGGAAGGAGGACGACAAGGATGGTGAGACAAAAATTCACAGTCATAAACTTGTAATTGATGTTCGGTGACACGTCTTGATGATAATGCCTATCGTGTGCATGTTTTTTCGCTACATTGTCTTTATTTTGGTGCCCGATGTCATTCTCCTTTAGGATGTGCAAATGCTTGAGATAATATATGATTTATTTCATTTTCAATTCTCACCAAGCGGACTAGTGTGAACCTAAAGCATAAAAACCAGATGATCCCTCGTGAGCATCTCGTAAATAATCAAGGACCAACATATGGTTTGGGTGAGACTTCATTTTGTTGTTTTTGTTGTTTTTGTTGTTATTGGTGGTGGTGGTGGTGGTGGTGTTGTTGGTGGTGGTGGTGGTGGTGGTGGTGGTGGTGGTGTTGTTGTTGTTTTTGTTGTTAGCGGCTTAAAGGCGAAGAATGCTCGTGCGGCACCGTTTAGCAGAATGATTGATTCATAACTCGGCTCCAACGTTTTGTGTCTCCTGTAAGAATATTTTGAATATTCAATATGATTCGTGTAATTTATCTGAATAAATATGATATTAATTTGTCTCCTTTGCCAGTTATCTTCCTTATGTTTGCACTAGGTTTTGATGATATAGTGGAGTTAAGTTACCTATATGATGCATAGCCTCTTAGATCGCCAAATATTGTTTGATCTCCTTTACCTAGCTATGTCATGTTGCTTTTCAGCTTGCTTATGTTGTAGTATGCATGCTTAGGTTGTTGCTTAAGCCATGTAACTTTACTTATGTCATGCTATTGTTCAGTTCTTCTTTAATTATGATGTGCTTCTAAAGACAACTATGGGAGGACATGCATCGTTTATGCATGGTAATTTTTCCCACTCGAGCTTCCCTATGACCTCAGTTCTTGGGAGCTTCATTTTAAGAACGATCGAGCTAACCGCATGTGGACGATTTTAAGGAACCCTCAACCGTGTACCTGAAATAGCAAACCTTGTCCATGAGTCGCAAGTTTTCCATCTGACTTACTAAATTTGAGCCTTTAGGGGGGCATACCACGAGCTTCGTAACCTTAGCAGAGTAGCTGGCAACTAGCCAGGATTTTTTTTTCTTTAACATGTTCATACACACGCTGGCATTTTCAAATACACGTTGAATTTTTTCATATACATGTTCAACAATTTTTAGATACACGTTGAGTGTTTTTCAAGTACATGCTAAACATTTATCAAATGCAAACTGAACATTTTTGTATACATAGTGAAACGTTACTAATACACATTAAACATTTTCATATGCTATGAATAGTTTTTTGTAAATATGCAAACATTTTGAAGTGTTAGAACATTTCTTTAAAAAGCTTGATATTTTTGAATGGTATGAACCATTTGTTTTAATTACATGGTTTTCTTAAATGTGACAAGCTTTTTTAAATGGTATAGTTTTTAATAAAATCATAGTGAATATTGTTTGCACGGTACATATTTGCAAATATCATGAATACATTTTTTCAAATGCTTAATCTTTCTAAATGTGAGGTTTCTGAAAGACATGAGCACTTCTTCTTCAAACTACGTGAACAGACTTTTAAGAACATTTTCATAAATTTCCTAAACATTTTCTTATAACCGATGAACTTTTTAAAATGTCATGAATATTTTCTAATGAATTTTTATGTTGCATGTTTTCTTAATGTGGCATAAAAAAATTCAAATAATTAAATTACTCAATTTTATAGTTATATGCATTTAGAATATGATTAAATCTAAACAAAAGGAACAAACAAGCAAAAAACTATAGAAAATGAATGAAAGAAAAAAACGAATAACCAATACTAGGCCGGCTCACTACTGAAGCTGCTTCACGCGAGCTGTAAGTTCATCTCGCTGCGTGTGAGACACAAACATTTCGCAAGTCCAAGTGCCCCTGTGTCTCGCATTCAGCAAGATCGGAGGTACCCTAGCTTAAGGGTAGGGAGAGTTGCTGATGACGAACTGATGGATATACTTCTCGCCCCTCGTTGGTTACCCCAAGTGGAAGGTGGTGATGTAGTCAGCAGCAAGTTTCCCTTACACGGGGACTGTAAGGTTTATCGAACCAGGAGGACTCCGAGGATCAACAAGTAGGTGTCCGCTGCTCTGGCGCTAGCAGAAGACGTGGACCTGCACACACAACAAATAACTTTGCTCCCAACGAGTAGAGAGAGGTTGTCAATCTCTCCGGCCTTGTAGTTTGCAAAGGATCAAAACACAAGCGGGAATAGTGATAATGACTGCAACGGAAAAGTAAATGAAAGCAGTAAATGGTGGAGGTGTAAGAAACGGTGGTGATATGGACCGGAGTCACATGATGTTCATGTTGGAAATATGCCCTAGAGGCAATGATAAATAGTTATTATTATATTTTATGTTACAAAGATAATCGTTTATTATCCATGCTATAATTGTATTGAATGAAAACATAGATACATGTGTGGATACATAGACAAAACAATGTCCCTAGCAAGCCTGTAGTTGGCTAGCCAGTTGATCAAGGATAGTCAAGGTTTTCTGACTATGTGCAAGTGTTGTTGCTTGATAACTGGATCACATCATTAGGAGAATCATGTGATGGACTAGACCCAAACTATGAACGTAGCATATTGATCGTGTCGTTTTATTGCTATTGTTTTCAGCGTGTCAAGCATTTATTCCTATGACCATGAGATCATATAAATCACTGGCACAGGAGGAATACCTTGTGTGCATCAAACGTCGCAACGTAACTGTGTGACTATAAAGCTGCTCTACAGGTATCTCCGAAGGTGTCCGTTGAGTTAGTATGAATCAAGACTGGGATTTGTCACTCCGTGTGACGGAGAGGTATCCCGGGGTCCACTCGGTAATACAACATCACACACAAGCCTTGCAAGCAATGTGACTAAGTGTAAGTCACGGGATCTTGTATTACGGAACGAGTAAAGAGACTTGCCGGTAACGAGATTGAAATAGGTATGCAGATACGGACGATTAAATCTCGGGCAAGTAACATACCGAAGGACAAAGGGAATGACATACGGGATTATATGAATCCTTGACACTGAGGTTCAACCGATAATATCTTCGGAGCATATGTAGGATCCAATATGGTCATACAGGTCCCGCTATTGGATATTGACCGAGGAGTGCCTCGGGTCATGTCTACATAGTTCTCGAACCCGCAGGGTCCGCACACTTAAGGTTCGATGATGTTTTAGTATAGTTGAGTTATATGTGTGGTTACCGAATGTTGTACGGAGTCCCGGATGTGATCATGGACGTCACGAGGGTTTCCGGAATGATCCGTAAATGAAGATTGATATATAGGATGGTTTCATTTGGTCACCAAAAAGTTTCGGGCATTACCGGCAGTGTACTCGGAGTGACGAATGGGTTCCGGGTGTTTACCGGGAGGGGCCCACCCACCCGGGAGTGAGCCCAAGGCCCTAGGGTGGTGCCACAAGTCCTTAGTGGGCTGGTGGAGTCATCCCAAGAGGGCTATGGCGCCACATAAATAAAATACCAAAAGAAAAGAAAAAGGAAAAGGAAAGAGGGAGGTGGGAAGGAAGAGGAGGACTCCTCCTTCCCAAACCGAATTGGAGGAGGAGTCCTCCTCCGCCTGGCGGCGGCGCACCTTGAGGGCCTTGTCCCTCAAGGCTAGCCCCTCCCCCTCCCTCCTATATATAGTGGTGGTTTAGGGCTTTTTGAGACACAACTTTGCCATGTGCAACTCAAGGCTATTCCACACAGTTTTACCTCTAGATCGGATGTCTGCGGAGCTCGGGCGGAGCCCTGTAGGAGTAGATCGTCACCACCACCGGAGCGCCTTCACACTGTCGGAGAACTCATCTACTTCTCCGTCTTGCTTGCTGGATCAAGAAGGCCGAGATCATCGTCGAGCTGTACGTGTGCTGAACGCGGAGGTGTCGTCCGTTCGGCGCTAGATCAGAACGGATCGTGGGACGGTTCGAGGGACGTGAATATGTTCCACTACATCAACAGCGTTTATTAACGCTTCCTGTTGTGCGATCTACAAGGGTACGTAGATCTAATCTCCACTCGTAGATGGACATCACCATGATAGGACTTCGTGTGCGTTGGAAATTTTTTGTTTCCCATGCAACGTTCCCCAACAGTGGTATCAGAGCTAGGTTCATGCGTAGATGTTATCTCGAGTAGAACGCAAAAGGTTTTGTGGACGGTGATGTTCGATTTGCTGCCCTCCTTAGTCTTTTCTCGATTCGGCGGTATTGTTGGATTGAAGCGGCCCGGACCGACATAACTCGTACGCTTACGAGAGACTGGTTTCATCGATTGACATGCGACCTCGTTGCATAAAGATGACTGGTGGGTGTCTGTTTCTTCAACTTTATTTGAATTGGTTTTCACCGAGGCGGTCCTTGGAGAGGTTAAATAGGAATTTGCACATCTCCGTTGTGGTTTTTGCGTAAGTAAGATGCGATCATACTAGATACCCATAGCAGCCACGTAAAACACGCAACAACAAATTAGAGGACGTCTAACTTGTTTTTGCAGGGTATGCTTGTGCTATGATATGTCCAATGACGTGATGTGATATATTGGATGTATGAGATGATCATGTTGTAATAGTTAATATCGACTTGCCCGCCGATGCTACGACAACCGGCAGGAGCCATAGGGTTGTCTTTAAACTAACGTTTGTGTTTGCATATGCGTTTACTATATTGCTAGGTCATAGCTTTAGTAGTAATAGCATAGATAGCACGACAACCTCGATGGCGACACGTTGATGGAGATCATGATGATGGAGATCATGGTGTGGAGCCGCCGACAAGAAGATCATGCCGGTGCTTAAGTGATGGAGATCAAGAAGCACAAGATGATGGCCATATCATGTCACTTATGAATTGCATGTGATGTTAATCTGTTTATGCACCTTACTTTGCTTAGAATGGCGGTAGAATTGTAAGGTGATCTCTCACTAAAATTTCAAGACGAAATTATGTTCTCCCCGACTATGCACCGTTGCGACAGTTCGTCGTTTCGAGACACCACGTGATGATCGGGTGTGATAGACTCAACATTCACATACAATGGGGGCAAAACAGTTGCACATGCGGAATGCTCGGGTTAAACTTGACGAGCCTAGCATGTGCAGACATGGGCTCAGAACACATGAGACCAAAATGTCGAGCATAAATCGTATAGTTGATATGATTAGCATAGAGATGCTTACCACTCAAACTATTCTCAACTCAAGTGATGATCGGACTTGAGTTAGTGAATTTGGATCATGTACCACTCAAATGACTAGAGAGATGTACTTTTTGAGTGGGAGTTTATTAGTAATTTGATTAATTAAACTCTAATTAGCTTAGACATAGTCTAAGTCCACTTTGCAATATTTGTGTCGTAGATCAATGGCTCACGCAACAGTCACCCTGAATTTTAATACGTTCCTAGAGAAAGCTAAGTTGAAAGATGATGGAAGCAACTTTGTAGACTAGGCTCGTAATCTTAAGTTGCTCCTGCAAGCTGGGAAGAAGGGTTATGTCCTTAATGATGCACTAGGAGATGAACCACCCGCTACGGCTGACCAAGATGTTAAGAACGCCTGGTTAACACGTAAGGAGGACTGCTCAATAGTTCAATGTGCAGTCTTGTATGGCTTAGAGCCGGGACTTCAACGTCGCTTTGAGCGTCATGGAGCATATGAGATGTTTCAGGAGTTGAAGTTTAGCTTTCAGAAGAACGCCCGGATCGAGAGGTATGAGATCTCCGATAAAATCTATGCTTGCAAGATGGAGGAGAATTCGTCTGTCAGTGAACATGTGCTCAAAATGTCTGGGTACTCAAACAGTCTAGCCGAGCTGGGGATTGAACTCCCGCAAGAGGATATCACTGACAGAATTCTTAAATCACTGCCACCAAGCTACAAGAGCTTTGTGTTGAACTATAACATGCAAGGGATGAACAAGTCACCCGACGAGTTATTCGCGATGCTGAAAGTCGCAGAGTCAGAACTCCGGAAAGAGCATGAAGTGTTGATGGTCAATAAGACCACTAGTTTCAAGAGAAACGACAAAGGCAAGAAGGGTAACTCCAAGAAGAGCGGCAAGCCTATTGCCAATCCTACGAAGAAACCCAAGGCTGGGCCTAAGCCTGAAACAGAGTGTTATTATTGCAAGGGACTGGGTCACTGAAGCGCAACTTCCCCAAGTATTTGGCTGATAAGAAGGCATCCAAGGAAAAATCTGGTATATTTGATATACATGTTATTGATGTGTACTTAACTAACTCTCGTAGTAGTGCGTGGGTATTCGATACCGGTTCTATTTCTCATATTTGCAACTCGAAACAGGATCTTCGGAATAAACGAAGGCTGGCGAAGGATGAAGTGACGATGCACCTGGGAAATGGTTCCAAGGTTGATGCAATCACCGCCGGCACAGTTTCACTTCAGTTACCATCAGGATTAGTTATGAACTTAAATAATTGTTATTTAGTGCCTGCGTTAAGCATGAACATTATATCTGGATCTTGTTTATTGCGAGACGGTTACTCGTTTAAGTCAGAGAATAATGGTTGTTCTATTTCTATGAGTAATATATTTTATGGTCATGCACCCAATGTGAGAGGATTATTCATATTGAATCTTGATAGCGATGATACACATATACATAACATTGAGACCAAAAGAGTTAGAGTTAACAATGATAGCGCCATGTTTTTGTGGCACTGCCGCTTAGGTCATATTAGTGTAAAGCGCATGAAGAAACTCCATTCCGATGGACTTTTGGAGTCACTTGACACGTGCGAACCATGCCTCATAGGCAAGATGACTAAGACTCCGTTCTCAGGAACAATGGAGCATGCAAGTGACTTGTTGGAAATCATACATACCGATGTGTGCGGTCCGATGAGTGTGGAGGCGCGCAGCGGATATCGTTATTTTCTCAGCTTCACTGACGATTTGAGTAGGTATGGATATATCTACTTGATGAAGCACAAGTCTGAAACGTTTGAGAAGTTCAAGCAATTTCAGAATGAAGTAGAAAATCATCGTAACAAGAAGATCAAGTTCCTACAGTCTGATCGTGGGGGTGAATATCTGAGTTTCGAGTTTGGTGCTCACTTAAGACAATGTGGAATTGTTTCACAGTTGACACCGCCTGGAACACCACAGCGTAATGGTGTGTCCGAACATCGTAATCGTACTTTGTTAGAAATGGTGCGATCTATGATGTCTCTTACCGATTTGTCGTTATCGTTTTGGGGTTATGCATTAGAGACAGTTGCATTCACTTTAAATAGGGCACCATCAAAATCGGTTGAGACGACACCATATGAACTGTGGTATGGCAAAAGACCAAAGTTGTCGTTTCTTAAAGTTTGGGGATGTGATGCTTATGTCAAAAAGCTTTGTCCTGAAAAGCTGGAACCCAAAGCGGAAAGGTGTGTCTTCATAGGTTACCCAAAGGAGACAGTTGGGTACACCTTCTATCTCAAATCCGAGGGCAAAGTGTTTGTTGCTAAAAACGGAGCTTTTCTTGAGAAGGAGTTTCTCTCGAAAGAATTGAGTGGGAGCAAGATAGAACTTGATGAGGTTGTGGAACCTCTAGTCCCTCTAGATGGTGGCGCAGGGCAAGGGGAAACCCCTGTCGTTGCGACACCGGTTGAGGAGCAAGTTGATGATGATGATCATGAAACTTCATATCGAGTTCCTATCGGACCTCGCAGGTCGACAAGATCACGTTCTACTCCTGAGTGGTACGGTAATCTTGTCTTATCAGTTATGTTGTTAGACAACAATGAACCTGTGAATTATGAAGAAGCAATGGTGGGCCCAGATTCCAACAAATGGCTGGAGGCCATGAAGTCCGAGATAGGATCTATGTACGAAAACAAAGTGTGGACATTGGAAGTACTACCTGAAGGCCGCAAGGCTATTCCGAACAAATGGATCTTTAAGAAGAAGACGAACGCGGACGGTAATGTGACCGTTTATAAAGCTCGACTTGTGGCAAAGGGTTTTTCACAAGTTCAAGGAGTTGACTATGATGAGACTTTCTCACCGGTAGCGATGCTTAAGCCCATCCGAATCATGTTAGCAATAGCTGCATTTTTCGATTATGAAATCTGTCAAATGGATGTCAAAACGGCGTTCCTTAATGGTTTTATTAAGGAAAAGTTGTATATGATGCAACCCGGAGGTTTTATCGATCCAAAGAATGCTAACAAAGTGTGCAAGCTCCAGCGATCCATTTATGGACTTGTGCAAGCATCTCGGAGTTGGAATAAGAGCTTTGATGAGGTGATCAAAGCATTTTTGTTTATACAAGTGGTTGGAGAATCTTGTATTTACAAGAAAGTGAGTGGGAGCTCTGTGGCGTTTCTAATATTATATGTGTATGACATATTGTTGATTGGAAACAACGTGGAGTTTTTGGAGAGCATAAAGGATTACTTGAATAAAAGTTTCTCTATGAAGGACCTAGGAGAAGCTGCTTACATTCTAGGCATTAAGATCTATAGGGATAGATCGATACGCCTGATAGGACTTTCACAAAGCACATACCTTGATAAAGTTTTGAAGAAGTTCAAAATGGAACAGTCCAAGAAAGGGTTCTTGCCAGTGTTACAAGGTATAAAATTGAGTAAGACTTAGTGCCCAGCAACTGCGGAAGATAGAGAACAAATGAGTTATGTCCCCTATGCTTCAGCCATAGGTTCTATCATGTATGCAATGTTGTGCACTAGACCATACGTCATCTTGGCCATAAGTATGGCAGGCAGGTTTCAGAGTAATCCAGGAGTGGATCACCGAACGGCGGTCAAGAATATTCTGAAGTACCTGAAAAGGACTAAGGAAATGTTTCTCGTTTATGGAGGTGACGAAGAGCTCGTCGTAAAGGGTTACGTCGACGCAAGCTTTGACACCGATCCAGATGACTCTAAGTCGCAAACCGGATATGTATTTATTCTTAATGGGGGTGCGGTAAGCTGGTGCAGTTCTAAGCAAAGCGTCGTAGCAGATTCTACATGTGAAGCGGAGTACATGGCTGCCTCGGAGGCAGCAAAGGAGGGTGTCTGGATGAAGCAGTTCATGACAGATCTTGGAGTTGTGCCGAGCGCACTAAATCCAATAACTCTGTTCTGTGACAAAACCGGTGCCATTGCCTTAGCAAAGGTACCAAGATTTCATAAGAAGACCAGACACATCATCAAACGATGCTTCAACCTCATCCGCGACTACGTCGAAGGAGAGGACGTGAATATTTGCAAAGTGCACACGGATCTCAATGTAGCACACCCGCTGACTAAACCTCTTCCACGGGAAAAAACATGATCAACACGAGAACTGTATGGGTGTTAGATTTATTAAAATGTAAATCACATGCCGATGTGAGTACTAGACTATTGACTCTAGTGCAAGTGGGAGACTGTCGGAAATATGCACTAGAGGCAATGATAAATAGTTATTATTATATTTCCTGTTACAAAGATAATCGTTTATTATCCATGCTATAATTGTATTGAATGAAAACATAGATACATGTGTGGATACATAGACAAAACAATGTCCCTAGCAAGCCTCTAGTTGGCTAGCCAGTTGATCAAGGATAGTCAAGGTTTTCTGACTATGTGCAAGTGTTGTTGCTTGATAACTGGATCACATCATTAGGAGAATCATGTGATGGACTAGACCCAAACTATGAATGTAGCATATTGATCGTGTCGTTTTATTGCTATTGTTTTCCGCATGTCAAGTATTTATTCCTATGACCATGAGATCATATAACTCACTGGCACCGGGGGAATACCTTGTGTGCATCAAACGTCACAACGTAACTGGGTGACTATAAAGGTGCTCTACAAGTATCTCCGAAGGTGCCCGTTGAGTTAGTATGGATCAAGATTGGGATTTGTCACTCCGTGTGACGGAGAGGTATCTCGGGGTCCACTCGGTAATACAACATCACACACAAGCCTTGCAAGCAATGTGACTAAGTGTAAGTCACGGGATCTTGTATTACGGAACGAGTAAAGAGACTTGCCAGTAATGAGATTGAAATAGGTATGCGGATGTAACACCCAAGATGCGATCCTATCCTCAATTTGGCATGAGGGCCTCGTCAGGGATAGAAGCGCATCTCGTCGTTTCGCAAGAATGGATATCTTTACAAGTACATGTGAAATGATCGATATGGTTGACTAGAGGGGGGTGAATAGGCAACGACCACTTTTTAATTAATCTTAGCAAGTTAGGGTAAGCAACATAAGGGTTCACTAAAATGACAACAAAGAGGTGAACCTATATGATGCTAACAACAAAGATAACTAAGACAAGTAAGAGATACACAACAACATACGCATACACAATGTAAAGGTTAGAGATAACCACAAGCGGAACCAATGAAGACGAGGATGTGTTACCGAAGTTCCTTCCCTTTGACACGAAGTACGTCTCCGTTGGAGGCACAATGCTCCCGAATAAGCCACTAGGGCCACCGTATTCTCCTCACGCCCTCACATGATGCGAGGTATCGTGATTCCACTATAGGTGCCCTTGAAGGCGGCGACCGAACCTTTACAAACAAGGTTGGGGCAAACTCCACACAAAGCTTGGAGGCTCCCAACAAGACCACGAAGCTTCACCACAATGGAATGTGGCTCCGAGGTGACATCAACCGTCTAGGGTGCTCAAACACCCAGGAGTAACAAGATCCGCAAGGGATTGGTGGGGGAATCAACTTTTCTCTTGGTGGAAGTGTAGATCTAGGCCTTCTCAACCAATCCCTAAAGAATCAACAAGTTTGATTGGCTAGGGAGAGAGATCGGGCACTTTTGAGCTTAGGGAGCAACAATGGAGCTTGGGAGGGTAAAAGGTAGGGTTCTAGAAGAAGAAGAACCGCTTATATAGTGGGGGGGGGGATCCAACCGTTTTCCCACTCACAGCCCGAGCCTAGTGGTACTACCGTTGGCTGTAGCGGTACTACCGCTAGCACTCCAGCAGTACTACCGTTGGGTCCCTAGTAGTGCAGATGCACTACCAGGCCAACCACTGCCAAGAAAGTCTTCGCAAAAAGTCCGACGAAGTACAACCGCTAGGAAGGCGGTACTAAGTTCCTGGAGCGGTACTACCGCTGACCAGGGGCGGTACTACCGCGAGCACAACGGTACTACCGCTAGGCCCAGCGGTACTACAGCTAGGGACAGCGGTACTACCGCTGGGAGACCTTTTTGCTTAGAGGAGATAAACCATAGGCGGGAGCCACTCCAAAGTTGCAGGGAAAGGGAAAGGAGATAAAGTGTGTGCATGCAAAATTGATTCCACCCAAACCTTTCCACTACGGGTCCCCTCTTAATAGTACGGCGTTCCTGTGACTCAAAGAAAAAGAATCGTAGAGTACACCGTGCTTCTGTTCCATGGAAGGGGGGCGAGTTGTCTTGTGCCGTTGACATGTGTTCTGTGAAATCTCAACACACACGATTACTCCTTTGCGGTACTATCATCAATCACCAAAATTACTTAGTCATAAAATATGCCCTAACAATCATCCCTTTTTGGTGGATTGATGACAATACCGGATTGGCACAGTGAATAGCATGTGAACATAAAGATAGTGGTAGAGAAAATTAAGGAGCATATGACTCACAGCATATGATAGAAATAAGTCTCACACTAGTCCAAGTCTCACATCACACAAAGCAAAGATAGCAGATAAGAGCAAACCAAGTTCAAAGCAAACACGATAAAGATAAGCAAAGCGCAAATCCAGCTCCTAGACTCTCTCCCCCTTTGGCACAAGACACCAAAAAGGGGGCACACCTAACGACACAGGTGGTCACTCCGCATCCTCATCAGCCCCAGACTCGTCCGTGGCATCCGAATCGTCCTGCTCCTCCTCATTGTCCTCCTCAGACGCCTCCTCCTCTGCATCAGACCATTGATAACCTTGAGCCCGCATCCAATCAGACTCTGGAGTGATGTCGTCCTCTGAGCCGCTGGAGATATCAACATCAAGTGTCCTCAAGACACGCTTGTGCCTCTGACGGTTCTCCTTCTGGGCCACATGAGACTGATACTGTCCCTTGGCCTGCATACAGAAGAGAGTCTTCATTTTATCCTTCAGTTTCACTGCCCAAGATGGCATAGCAGAAGAGTGGGACTGAGAAGCGGGACCTCCTTCAACAGCAGTCTCTGTGTCAGTGTCCATGTGCTGAAACGAAGTGGATGGGTTGGCCCATTTGTCTTTGATACGGAGCTTGATAGGATCATGCACAAAGTAATCAGCCTGAATAGGGAACTCATCAATCAGATAGACTTCGTGACACCTCTGGCGAATATAGGCAAACAAGTAGGGCCCGTAGATGGGAACCTTGCGGTTCATGATGCAGTTCCAGAGCTCACTGAACATCACGTGGGCAATATCGAGAGGGGTAGATTCCTTAGTCTTAGCCTCCTCACAGAGCAGAAGCATCTCATCTAGATGACCATGCACCTCGTCAAAGTTGCCAATGCGAGGAAAGAGAGTGTTGCGGAAGATCCGATGCATGATATCCAGATGCTTGGGGAGCACACCTTTCTTCACATAAAGTTGTTGCAGCCTGTCCTTGGGGTGGCAGTAGATGAAGATGGAGCATGAGGACGCAACCCAAGAGGATTTTCATCTCCCTGAAAGTCGACCTTGAGAAGCTTCATGAATTCCGACCAGGAACCTGTCATCTTCTGAGTACCGGTCATCCAAGTCACGGTGCGCTCGTCATCAGGTGCAAAGTGAACAGTGACATAGAATTGGGCCACAACATCTGGATCAAAGTCGCGCTTGAAGGTGATGATTTCCTTAATGCCAAGCTTGTCAATCAAAGAGAGAGCCTCACCAAAGTAATCCGGGTTCCGCTGAAGGTGGGCAAAGTCAATCCACTGTACTGGAACAAACATCTTCTTGAAGTGCTTGATGATGTCGCGATAGATCATGCAGTGATCCCGTGACCAAACATGCTCGACATTCTTGATCTGAGCCTTCTCTTCTAGATAGTGATTGCGGGTGCGGAACCGCAGAAACTCCTTAGGGGGCATATTGCGAACGTTGATCCCCTTGGTCTTGTGAGCTGTCTTCTTGAAAGACTTCTTTTTGGGATTGAGATCGGAAGAGGCGGAGCCCTCTGGAGCATCTGGAGTGCGATACTTCTTCAGTTGGGTGTCCCGTGGGGGATTCGAGTGGCGAGCACCACCTGTGACACACAAGACACACACCGAAAAAGAGCGACAGGAGGAGTCAAGGCAATGAGCAAAAAGAAGCATAAGAATAAACTCACATTGTCAAACAAAGCGAAAAAATATCCTCCTCGCGGTAGTACCGCTACCCCTGGCGGTAATACCGCTGGGGTCCTAGCGGTAGTACCACTACCCTTGGCGGTAATACCGCTGGGGGCCTAGCGGTAGTACCGCCAGGCTGGCGGTAGTACCGCTAGGGGGTTGAGTTTCAGATCTGAATAGAGAAAGAACCATAAGAACAGATTGGATTTACGAGGGCCATGGCTACTGCATAGAATCACTACAAGAACCACCATAGCCCTAATCACATGAGGACCTCAAGAACATCTAGATAGAGACATGCCTAGTCAAGAGGATTCAAGTTTTAGATCTAATCCAAAATAAGAGAAAAAGTACTTGATCTAAAACATGAAGAACCTAGGGCATGTCAAGATAAAAGTAATGAGTCATAGGACCTACACTCCCCTAGAATATCTCCTTCGTTCCATCCAAGAACAAAGCACAAACATAGCCATGGATCCAAATCACCAAGCTCCTAACCCTAGAACAAGAAAACACCAATCAAGAGAATAAAGTGAGGAGCTTTACCGGTGTCCATGGCACTTGATGGAGGAAGGAGGAGTGGAGCAAACCCTCCAACTCAACGGAGAGAAGGGGCTCCGCAGATAGAGATCCAAATGGGGGGAGTTCGGGGTAGAGGAAGGAAGAGCCACGAGGAAGAAGAAAGAGGGCAGAAAAAACGGGCTCCCCCTCCTTTATATAGCCCAAAGGGGTACGGGCCAGCGGTAGTACCGCCGAGGTCCTAGCGGTAGTACCGCTGCGTGTAGCGGTAGTACCGCTGGGGTCCTGGCGGTAGTATCGCTCCCCCTGGCGGTAGTACCGCTCCCCCTTGAGACAGCCCTAAAAGCCCTAGTCAAGTCGAGGTAGACTCGGGTCCTGGTGGTAGTACCGCTATCCCTAGCGATAGTACCGCTGGGGTCCTGGCAGTAGTACCGCTATCCCTGGCGATAGTACCGCTGGGGTCCTGGCGGTAGTACCGCTATCCCTGGCGGTAGTACCGTTGGGGTCCTGCGGTAGTACCGCTACCCCTGGCGGTAGTACCGCTCAAAATGGCACAACAAGACATATGATTCCGTGAAAAAGACGTGGGCAACGACTAGTCAATGTAATAAAAAGAGAGCACCACCAAGGTATACTGACTAGTCATTTTGTATCCTTTCTTCCATATGAGAGAAAGGTGGGGGCGGTGGCCGAGACCACCTATGTTTGAGGCAAAGGTATGACACCGGGAAGAATTATCCTTGGTTTCATGACCAACGCTCGTCTTTTAAGCACAAGTGCCATTTAGTAATGGCTAAAGTGAAAGACTTGATCAATTTATGCATAATGGGGGGAGGGAAAGTTCATTGAGAGAACAACACTCCCCCTATGTCCATGCCTACATCTAGAACAAGATCTAATGCATAGTAAGGTGCAAAGTGCCTAGTTTCAATCCACATTACTTGAATCAATGATATTTAGCTCATGCCTTAACTCCCGGAACCTTGCTTCATCTAGGGGCTTAGTGAAAATATCTGCGAGTTGCTCTTCAGTGTGGATGAAGTGAACCTCAATATCACCAAGCTTGATATGTTGACGAATGAAGTGATGGTGAATATCAATATGCTTGATCTTGCTATGTTGCACCGGGTTGAGGGAAATCTTGATAGCACTTTGATTGTCACATAGAAGAGGCACTTTGTCACAAGTGAGACCGTAATCCTTTAAAGCTTGCCTCATCCATAGCAACTGTGCACAACAACTTGCAGCTGCCACATACTCAGCTTCGGTGGATGATAATGAGACACAATTCTGCTTCTTTGAAGACCAACTTACCAGTGAGCGACCAAGGAATTGGCATCCTCCATAAGTTGACTTCCTCTCCACACAATCTCCTGCCCAATCTGAGTCAGAATAGCCCACTAGGTTGAAGTTTGCTCCTTTGGGATACCATAGACCAAAGTTTGGGGTATGAGCCAAATATCGAAAGATTCACTTAACAGCCATATAATGACTTTCTTTTGGTGCGGATTGAAACCGTGCACAGATCCCTACACTCAACATAATATCTGGTCTAGATGCACAAAGGTAAAGGAGGGATCCAATCATGGAGCGATATACCTTTTGATCCACTGCTTTACCATTGGGATCACTGTCAAGCTTGCATCTTGTTGGCATGGGGAACTTGACCGGCTTGACATCTTCGAGCTTGAACCTTTTGAGCATGTCTTGAGTGTACTTGGCTTGTTTGATGAAGGTCCCTTCTAAGCCTTGTTTGATCTCAAATCCGAGGAAGAACTCCAACTCTCCCATCATGGACATCTCAAATTTCTCGGTCATTAGTGCAGCAAATTCTTCATTGAAAGAAATGTTAGGAGAATCAAAAATGATATCATCAACATATAGTTTGCATATGAACAAATCCCCTTTAACCCTCTTAGTAAAAAGAGTGGGATATATCTTCCCAATTTCAAACCCACGATCTTGTAACAACTCAATAAGGTACTCATACCACGCACGTGGGGCTTGTTTAAGGCCATAGAGTGCCTTATTAAGTTTGTACACATGATTGGGGAGCTTGGGATGTTCGAATCCTGGGGGTTGTTTGACATAGACCAACTCATTTAAAGGACCATTAAGAAAAGCACTTTTCACATCCATTTGCTGTAATTTGAAATTATGATGAGAAGCAAATGCAAGCAGCATGCCAATAGATTCTAGACGAGCAACAGGGGCAAAGGTTTCACCGTAGTCGATACCCTCGACTTGGGAGTAGCCTTGAGCCACCAATCTTGCCTTGTTTCGAATCACAATCCCATTGGCATCTTGCTTGTTTTTGAAAATCCATTTGGTCCCGATGACATTATGTTCCTCCTTTGTTCTGGGCACTAAATCCCATATTTGATTACGCTCGAAGTTGTTGAGTTCTTCATGGATGGCCATAAGCCAATCCTCATCATCGAGTGCTTCCTGTACCTGTTGAGGTTCACAATACGAAACAAACGCGTGATGCTCACAATAATTCCAAATCTGTTGACGGGTGGATACTCCCCTTTTTAAACTGCGAAGTACGTTCTTCATAAGATGTGACTTGACTCTCAGCTTGTTCACAGTCTTGGCTGCTCGACTCTCCAAGAGTTCTTCATTGGATAACTGGGGAGCATCGACTTGTTTACTTTGCTTGCCCTTGCGTCTTGAACCTCCCTTGGCACCGGCTTTTGGTGCTGCAGAAGGGAATTGCGAGACAGTATCCTGATCAACTTGATTTTCGACTTGAGCAGGTTCACTTGTTTGTCCTTGTACTTGTGGTTGCTCTTGATCTTGATCTTGTGCTTCTATTTGGTCTGGATCTTGTAGTTGCACTTGATCTTGATCTTGAGCAGGTTCGGAACCTTGGGTAAGTGCTTGAACATCATGGGACACATCACCGTCGTTGGGCAATTGATCTTGACCTTGAGCTTGTTCAACTTGTTGAGGGTCTTCTCTTTGTTCATCGGAAGCGTGTGGGGCTTGTGAGGGTGATGGATCCACTTGAGTAGAGCATTGTCCTTCTCCTTTGGCCACAAGGGGTTCCTCAATGGGGAGTATTTGACCAATCCCCATTCTTCTTATGGCTTGGGGAGGAATTTCATCACCTACATCACAAAGACCACTTTGCTCCACTTGGGAGCCATTATTTTCATCAAACTCCATGTTACACGTCTCCTCAATGAGTCCGGTGGACTTGTTGAGGACACGGTAAGCATGAGAGTTTGTAGCATAACCAACAAAGATGCCCTCTTGTGCTCTAGAATCGAATTTAGCTAAACGTGCACCTTTCTTGAGAATGAAACACTTACAACCGAATACCCGGAAGTACTTGAGATTGGGTTTGTTTCCGATGAGAATCTCATATGGAGTCTTCTTCAAGCCTTTGCGGATATAGAGCCGATTGGACGCGTGACATGCTGTGTTGATGGCCTCAGCCCAAAAGTTATATGGAGATTTGAATTCCGCCATCATTGTTCTTGCAGCATCCATCAAAGTCCGGTTCTTCCTTTCCGCCACGCCATTTTGTTGAGGGGTATATGGTGCTGAATATTGATGTTTTATTCCCTCATCACCTAGAAACTCATCCAAGGTGTAGTTTCTTGAACTCGGTGCCGTTGTCACTTCTAATCATCAAAATCTTTGCTTCATGTTGATGTTGAGCTTCATTAGCAAAGTTGATGACAGTTTTTTGAGTCTCACTCTTCCTCTTGAAGAAATATACCCAGGTGTATCTTGAGTAGTCATCAACAATCACCAAGCAGTACTTTCTGCCTCCAAGACTATCAAATGATGGAGGACCGAAAAGATCCATATGGAGGAGCTCCAATGGCCTCTTAGTGTAAATGAGAGTCGTTGGACGATGAGCAGTTTCATGAATCTTTCCTTCAATGCAGGCACTGCAAGCACGATCTCTAGCAAACTCACATTTGTTAGTCCATGAATATGGTCCCCTTTGAGAAGACTTTGCAAAGATCTCATATTGACATGAGCTAGTCGGCGATGCCAAAGCCAGCCCACATCAACTTTAGCCATTAGACAAGTCGCAGTCTTAGTGGGTCGCTGTGAAAAGTTCACCACATAAAGACCATTTTCGACATATCCAACATAGGCTACTTTAAGAGTCTTGCTCCACAAGAGGACCACAGTATCAAGATTAAAGAAAGTGGAAAAACCCATAACTGCAAGTTGATGAACCGAAAGTAAATTGTAGGCAAGAGACTCAACAAGCATGACCTTCTCAATAGATAACTCTTGAGAGATGACCACCTTACCAAATCCCAATACCTTTGATGAGGATGCATCGGCGAATTGGACATGGGTGGGCATAGATGGAGAAGGATGCACATCCACCACTAAGTCCTTGCTTCCGGTCATATGATTTGTTGCTCCACTATCGAGCAACCATGACACCCCACCGGAAGCAAACTCCTGCAATAAATCAAGGCTTGGTTTTAGGTACCCATTTTTGAATGGGTCCTTTAATGTTAGAGACAAGGGTCTTAGGAACCCAAATATCCCATTCAATGGACTCATAGTAAGAACCAACAAATCTGGCATAAACATGCCCATCACCAGCACAACATAAAACAAAGGAAGGATTGAGTTTCCCGGCTGTGTTAGTAGGAATGGTTTTGCCCTTCTTGACGTTATCATCGTCCACCTTGTTCCTGTTCACCTCCTGAGTCCCTTCGCCCTCTTTGACAAAGATGTCCATGAGGGTAGGGGATCATTTGTTCCTGTTCCTCCTTTTTCCTTTTGACTTGGAGGTAAGTCCAATTCCCTCCTTTCCTACAACACCCTTTTGATTGCTCAAGAGGTCGTTCAAGCTCTTCTCGCCTTGTATGCATGACACAAGGCCCTTCTCAAGTCTCTCCTTTAACTTGGCATTTTCCTCCACAAGATGTACATGCTCACAACAAGGGTTAGTTGTACAAGCATTATCAATTAACACAAAGGGAGGACAAGTAGAGATTTCCTTGGTAAGCTTTGCTTGGAGTTGATCATGAGACTCTTTCAGAGAGAAATGAACACCTTTCAAGACCTTGTGAGCCTTGTCAAGTGTGTCAAACTCCACTTTGAGTCTGTCATGGCCAACCCCAAGAGCATACTTTTCAGACTTAAGCATACGAGTAAGAACAGTATCATGATCTAGTTTCTTTTGCATTTTAGCGCAATCATCGTTGTATGACTCCTCAAGAGCCAAACGTAGAGTGGGCTCCTTTTCTAGTGCAATAGATAATTCAGCAATCTCATCGGCATAGTTACGACTATGTCCCTGAAGCTCGGAGATGGTCTCTTCATGAGACTCGATGAGGTCATTAGCCTCACCCAGTTGTTCCAAGAGAGCAACAAAGTGCTTCTTGGATTCTCCCTTAATAGTGCACAGAAATTTGTCAAGATCATGCTCATTAAGTTCCCCAACATCACTATCATCAACACAATTCAACAATGAAGGAGCAGTAGCGATGTTGGTCTTAATGATGGGGGTTACCTGATCAATACCTTTTGCCATGAGGCACTTGGCGATGTGGTTCTCGTTGGGGGCGTTGAAGAGAGACACCTTCTTGGGAGAGGGGGTGGCAATAGCAACAGTTGTAGTTGCCACCATACCGTCATCATCATCATCATCTAAAGGGTTCTCTTCAAGGGCCACCATACCCTTTGGGTGGGGTTTCTTCACAAAGTTGTTCTTGATTGGGAATGACTTGGTTTTGTCTTTGCGAATGAGCTTGCCCCCGTTGTCTTCCCTTTTCTCATAGGGACATTCGGCCACGAAGTGACTCACATGACCACAGTTATAGCATGTCCTCACTCGTTGCTTGGGTTTGAACCCACTTGAGTTGTTCTTGGTGAAGGTGGGTCTTGAGTTCCTCTTGTTGCCCCAGAATTGCCTTGACGCAAGAGCCATGTGCTCATGATAAGCATACTTCGTGTCTTCAGGGCAGCTCTCCTCTTCCTCATCCTCTTTTTCTTCTTCAAAAGCCGCTTTTGCCTTTAACGCAAGGTTGGGTGAAGCTGTCTTTGAGCGAACACGAGCAAGTGCATTGTCAGCTGTCTCGTTCATGATTAACATTGCAATGAATTCATCCAACACCTCACTTGAAGACAAGGAGTGGAAATCTGGTCGTTGGCGAATGACAGATGACATGGCTTTATTGAAAGGCATGATGGCCTTGAGAAACTTGCGCTTGACCCATGTATCATCCACATCCTTGCTCCCATGATCCTTGAGTGCCACAGCAATAGCAGTCACCCTTCAATAGAGATCCCGAGGGTCCTCGTCTTCCTTCATCACAAACTCATCGGCCTTATCAAGTACCACTTCCTAGTTGGACCGTTGAATGCTTGAGCTTCCCTTGTACAACACCATAATGTGGTCCCAACAGTCCTTGGCCAAAGTGAAGGTACGCAAGTGAGGAAGATCTTCAGGTGGCACTGCAGACTGGAGAATAAACAATGCAGAGTGATTATATTGATTGTCCACTTCTTCTCTTGGAGTGAGGTTGCTTGGGTCATGGGGGGTAATAGCCTTGCTCGACGATTCTCCACAAATTTGTTGAGTTGTGATTCAAATGAGACTTAATAGAAAATACCCAGTTAGGAAAATCACCTTTTACAAGCTTAGGAGGAGGACCAACAGGATTAAGACGCGGTGTGGGAACCGGTCCTCCATAGACTAAGGGTGGTGGAACAGATGCATAAGTCCCATTCCCATCATTTTCGAGAGGAGGGGAAGGTTGCATACCTTTAGCCGTTTCCCTAAAGGAACTGGCCTCCGAATCCGTGTTGGTGGGTTTAACCACCAACGCCGGTTCGGGAGAACTTTTAATTCCCTCAATTAACTCTTTAAGCATGGTCTCGAACTCGTTCGTCAAGGACGTCTTGAGTGCGGCCATAGTCGTATTCAAGTCGTCCCTTGTGATCGAAGTCAAGTCCATGGCCTCGGTTTGCGCACGGGGAACTCCCTCATCATCTTCCATACTCTTCGGGTGGTGAAACCCTTAATAAAGAGACGTGGCTCTGATACCAATTGAAAGGATCGATATGGTTGACTAGAGGGGGGGTGAATAGGCAACGACCACTTTTTAATTAATCTTAGAAAGTTAGGGTAAGCAACATAAGGGTTCACTAAAATGACAACAAAGAGATGAACCTATATGATGCTAACAACAAAGATAACTAAGACAAGTAAGAGATACACAACAACATACGCATACACAATGTAAAGGTTAGAGATAACCACAAGTGGAACCAATGAAGACGAGGATTTGTTACCGAAGTTCCTTCCCTTTGACAGGAAGTACGTCTCCGTTGGAGCGGTGTGAAGGCACAATGCTCCCCAAGAAGCCACTAGGGCCACCGTATTCTCCTCACGCCCTCACACGATGCGAGGTACCGTGATTCCACTATAGGTGCCCTTGAAGGTGGCGATCGAACCTTTACAAACAAGGTTGGGGCAAACTCCACACAAAGCTTGGAGGCTCCCAACAAGACCACGAAGCTTCACCATAATGGAATGTGGCTCCGAGGTGACCTCAACTGTCTAGGGTGCTCAAACACCCAAGAGTAACAAGATCCGCAAGGGATTGGTGGGGGAATCAACTTTTCTCTTGGTGGAAGTGTAGATCTAGGCCTTCTCAACCAATCCCTAAAGAATCAACAAGTTTGATTGGCTAGGGAGAGAGATCGGGCACTTTTGAGCTTAGGGAGCAACAATGGAGCTTGGGAGGGTAAAAGGTAGGGTTCTAGAGCAAGAAGAACCCCTTATATAGTGGGGGGGAATCCAACCGTTTTCCCACTCACAGCCCGAGCCTAGCGGTACTACCGCTGGCTGCAGCGGTACTACCGCTGGCACTCTAGGGGTACTACAGCTCGTTGCAGCGGTACTACCGCTGGGCCCCTGGTAGTGCAGATGCACTACTGGGCCAACCACCGCCAAGAAAGTCTTCGCAAAAAGTCCGACGAAGTACAACCGCTAGGAAGGCGGTACTAAGTTCCTGGAGCGGTACTACCGCTGACCAGGGGCGGTACTACCGCCAGCACAGCGGTACTACCGCTAGGGCGAGCGGTACTACCGCCAGCACAGCGGTACTACCGCTAGGGCGAGCGGTACTACCGCCAGCACAGCGGTACTACCGCTAGGGCGAGCGGTACTACCACCAGCTCCAGCGGTACTACCGCTAGGCCGAGCGGTACTACTGCTAGGGACAGCGGTACTACCGCTAGGAGACCTTTTTGCTTAGAGGAGATAAACCATAGGCGGGAGCCACTCCAAAGTTGCAGGGAAAGGGAAAGGAGATAAAATGTGTGCGTGCAAAATTGATTCCACCCAAACCTTTCCACTACGGGTCCCCTCTTAATAGTACGACGTTTGTGTGACTCAAAGAAAGAGAATCGTAGAGTAGACCGTGCTTTTGTTCCATGGAAGGGGGCGAGTCGTCTTATGCCGTTGACATGTGTTCTCTGAAATCTCAACACACACGATAGTCCTTTGGGGTACTGTCATCAATCACCAAAATTACTTAGGCATAAAATATGCCCTAACAACATGAACTGAAAAGATGAGATACATAGAATTGGCTTACACTCGCCACAAGCTACATTAGAGTCACAGCAGTACAATACATAATTATCACGAAGAAGAGCAGGGTCCGACTACGGACGAAAACAAACGAGAAAAGAGAACGACGTCCATCCTTGCTATCCCAGGCTGCCGGCCTGGAACCCATCCGAGACCGATGAAGAAGAAGAAGAAGAAGCAACTCCAAATGAACAATCAACGCGCTCGCGTCAAGTAACCTTTACATGTACCTGCAACTAGTGTTGTAGTAATCTGTGAGCCACAGGGGACTCAGCAATCTCATTTCCAAAGGTATCAAGACTAGCAAAGCTTAATGGGTGAGGTAAGGTTAAGTGGTGAGGCTGCAGCAAGCGACTAAGCATATATTTAGTGGCTAACTTACAGGTACAAGAATAAAGAGGGGGATGATCTACGCATAACGGACGTGAACTACTAATGATCAAATGAATGATCCTGAACACCCACTTACGTCAGACATAACCCCATCGTGTCCTCGATCGGAGAAGGAACTCACGAAAGAGATAGTCATGGTTACGCACACAGTTGGCATATTTTAATTAAGTTATCTTCAAGTTATCTAGAACCAGTGTTAAACAAAGTTTCCACGTTGCCACATAACCCTGGGCACGGCTTTCTGAAAAGATTTAACCCTGCAGGGGTGCTCCAACTAGTCCATCACAAATTACCACAAGCCGCATAGAAATCCTCGATCACGAAGCTCGCGATGTCGTCGGACTCCTTAGTGGAAAACCTCAACTCTGAGATTACCCAAAGCATCACCGGAATCCCGATGCACAAGATATCTCATAAAAGGTAAAACTAATCCAGCAAGGCCACCCGGTGTGTCAACGAACCCGATAGGAGCCGCGTATCTCATTCTCAGGACACACCGTCTATGCATAGTGGACGGTAGCCAAACGCTCGAGTTGCCCCGAGGTGGCACCGCCGACTGCTAGGTGGGTGGACCAACACTCATGCGGAGCACTGGCCCGGGGGTTGATTAATTATCCTCAGGGTCCGGAATGTTCCTATGCAATTTTATTAGGTTATTAGGCAAATGTAGTACCAAAGTTGGGCCTTGCCAGACCAGCTTTAATCTAAAACGAATTATCAAGGGGGTCCCCATAACAACCCCGATCATGTTAGGAGCGCTCAATTATGGAACATAACACCGGTAGCCGAAACTAAGGGGGCAAAGGTGGAACAAAACACCAGGCTAGAAAGGCCGAGCCTTCCACCTTTTACCAAGTATATAGGTGCATTAAATTAAATAGCATTTAATAGGGTGATATAACAAGGAACCCATGTTATCACATGGAAGCAACTGCACCTGCAACTAGCAACGCTAGCACATGGTTAAGCAAGCCGTAACATAGCCAATCAGTGGTTTGCTAGGTTGTGAATAGGTTGAAGGTTTTCATGGCAATGTATGGAGGCTGATATTTAACATGTGGTAGGCCACGAGACATAATCGATAGAAGCGATAAAAACTAGCATGGCAATGATAGTAATGGTATCTGGGGAAATGGTCATCTTTCCTGAGATCCCGCTTGGAAGAAGAATGACTCCGTGAAGCAGACGAACCGATGTAGTCGAACGGTCCTCACTTTTCGACACGCTTGCGGAACTCTATCGAGACGGAGCAAACCGGAAACAAGAATCAACACCCGATATTCACCACGGCATATGCACGACAAGATGCAATCCACATATGATGCATGAACGGAAGAATACATGCAAGACATGGCACGTCAATCACAACAATCAAACACTACACATTAAGTGAAGTTCAATATGCAACGAGTTGCATATTGACGAAACTCCACATACGAATTATTTAGTTATATCCCGATTAGGTACACGGCAATATTAAATGTGGTTACACATGGCAAGAGGTGAAGCATAATTAATCTACCTATCTAGGCATTTTAAATGAGGTCGGAAATGACATATAGCACCTCCGAAACGACCTCACATGTTAATTAACCATTCTGTCCAGATCTGAACTAACATGTTTAAATGTTTGTTAAACAGCAAAACAAATAGGTTCACGTGATTCTACGCGTCGTTACAAGCAATTTACACATAGAGAACATCTCCAACGGAGCTACGGTTCAAAAGATACGAGCACCGCAAGATATGATGGCATGAATGCAATATGTGTGCAAATGGCATCCACAACATTACAAAACACACAACCAGCAAGATAATATGAAACTACACGAGATTCTAAGCAAGTTTCATATAGGACACGATCAAAACAGAATAGAAGGGGAATCTTTTGGAACGTCGGTCTCGGGCTGTCACATCGGATACCGACGATCGAATCTCGAGCAAGTAACATACCGAAGGACAAAGGGAATGACATATGGGATTATATGAATCCTTGACACTGAGGTTCAGCCGATAAGATCTTTGGAGAATATGTAGGATCCAATATGGGCATCTGGGTCCCGCTATTGGATATTGACCGAGGAGTGACTTGGGTCATGTCTACATAGTTCTCGAATCCGTAGGGTCTGCACACTGAAGGTTCGATGATGTTTTGGTATAGTTGAGTTATATGTGTGGCTACTGAATGTTGTTCGGAGTCCCAGATGAGATCACGTACATCACTAGGGTTTCCGGAATGGTCCAGAAACGAAGATTGATATATAGGATGGTTTCATTTGGTCACCGGAAAGTTTCGGGCATTACCGGCAGTGTACCGGGAGTGACGAATGGGTTCCGGGTGTTTACCGGGAGGGGCCCACCCACCCGGGAGTGAGCCCAAAGCCCTAGGATGGCGCCACAAGTCCTTAGTGGGCTGGTGGAGTCAGCCCAAGAGGGCTATGGCGCCACATAAAGAAAATACCAAAAGAAAAGAAAAATAAAAAGAAAAGAGGGAGGTGGGAAGGAAGAGGAGGACTCCTCCTTCCCAAACCGAATTGGAGAAGGAGTCCTCCTCCTCCTGGCGGCCGACGCACCTTGAGGGCCTTGTCCCTCAAGGCTAGCCCCTCCCCCTCCCTCTTATATATAGTGGTGATTTAGGGCTTTTTGAGACACAACTTTGCCACGTGCAACTCAAGGCTATTCCACACAGTTTTACCTTTAGATCGGATTTCTGCGGAGCTTGGGCGGAGTCCTGCAGGAGTAGATTGTCACCACCACTGGAGCGCCGTGACGCTGCCGGATAACTCATCTACTTCTTCGTCTTGCTTGCTGGATCAAGAAGGCCGAGATCGTCGTCGAGCTGTACGTGTGCTGAACGCGGAGGTGCCATCCGTTCGGCGCTAGATCGGAACGGATCGTGGGACGGATCGCGCGACGGTTCGTGGGACGGATCGAGGGACGTGAAGACGTTCCACTACATCAACCGCGTTTATTAACGCTTCCTACTATGCGATCTACAAGGGTACGTAGATCTAATCTCCACTCGTAGATGGACATCACCATGATAGGTCTTCGTGTGTGTAGGAAATTTTGTGTTTCCCATGCAACGTTCCCCAACAGTTCACTAGTGATGTCTCTCTCCCAAAAGATGATAAACAACTATGCTTGGGTAAACAAATTACAGCTGGGCAATTGACATAATTATAAATGCACTACAATGCTAATTATGCTACTTGAAAGTTAGAGGCTCAATAGTAATGGGCAGTACGCCAAGATAAGTAGACCGTTTATTCATGAGCATCTACTTACTAATAATCCACATTGAGATATCTATCCAGAACATCTCGCTGGTATTATGTTGTGAGCCCCACCCAAAGTGTAAACTCAAAGCAACGGACAACTGCATTAACGAACTACGTGTAAGGAAAACAATCCTTGCAACCGTGGTCACAAACACCGTTGTTTTCTCCCTGCTGGCAACATCACATTCCCTAGTCTCATGTTTCTGTCACTCAAGCTAGACATCAGGGGGCATGAACCCACAATCATGCATAATGCTCCCTCTTGGAGTTACAATACTACTCGGCCAAAGCAATAAAGAGCAACGGAGAACATGCATGAATCACTAAAGAAAATAATATAAAAGGATAATCAAATATATAACTCATCACAATCTGAACATAATCTCATAATCCATCAGAAGCCAGCAAACCGAGCATAGCAATAGTGGGAAAATTACATAGATGCCTTGATCATGTAGGGCAGCTCACAAGGGCTAATCATTGAAGCACAAGATTGGAGAGAAGACATCACATAGCTACTGGTCATGGACTCATGGTCCAAGGAGGAATACTCACGGCACGTCCGGGAAGCATCCATGGCGGTGGAGAAGCTCCCGGAGGTCAATCCTCTCTCCGGCAGGGTGCCGGGAAGAGGTCTCCTGAAGCTCCCGATCTCGAAAGCGCTGCGGCGGCAGAACGATGGAGAAATTCGTGATTCTGGATATGATGGAAAGGTTTTCGATCGGAGGGGTAAATAGAGGCCAAAGGAGGGCGTCAGAGGAGGTGGGGCCCACCCTGGCGGCCTGTGGGCGCGGCTAGGGGCCAGGCCGCGCCGGGTGGCCGCTTGGGCAGCCCCTGGCTCCCCTCTGGCCCATCTTCGGTGATCCGGAAGCTTCCGTCATGCTGATTTTTATATATTTTTCTCGGGATTTTTGGGGCTTTGGAAATTTGGGTAAAAGCCCATGCAAAAAAGACATCAACAGACATAAACGGGCACAGGATGCACTGAGTTAGTAGGTTAGTCCAAATATGTGTGAAAAGATATAAAAGTGTAGCAAAACATATAATAATGTCACCCAAAAGATCATGGAACAAGCAGAAGATACATTTGGGACGTATCAACATCCCCAAGCTTAATTCCTGCTCGTCCTCGAGTAGGTAAATGATAACACAATAATTTATGTGGTGGCATGTAACACACATATAAGAACTTCAAAGTAAAGCAAGTAAGATATGAAATTCAAGTCAAGACAATAACAAGCAAGATTCTATATTTAGTATTGAAATTACCAAAGTAAGAACATAAAGGCGCAAGAGCTCTCGTTGTCCGTGACTCGAATGTCTCCAAATGGTGTTTGCGCGCAAGAAATGGGAGATAGGTTTAGAGCATAAAATATTTTTAATTGAGAACTCAATCTACTAAACTTCACACTTGGTCTCCTTCGGAATCTTATTTTGACTCATCCCCAGACCACTAGTCAGGCACAAGTCAAAATGATCCTCTCCCTTTCGACTTTGAGCACTCATGCAATGGATGAGCGCAAGCAAGATATGTTGGCACTTAGGATGGCAAATAGAATAATGATGGGGAAGGAAAACAAAAAGGTGTGAAAGGTTCACATCAATGAGGACAACCATAGGCGAGAGAAAGCCAAATGATAGACATGATGTGAGGATTAGGGATTGCCATGCAACGGATGCACATATGAGCTAAGGTAAGCTCTCCAATGGAACTAGTGGGGGTGCATCCAACTTGCTTGCTCATGAAGACCTAGAGCTCATTTGAGGAGGCTCATCATTGGAATATGCAAGCCAAGTATTATAGTGTAAGGGTCCCCACATAGTTATGCATGGGTGATAATCTCTATGTAGTACAAATATAACAATGGAGTACGAGTGTGGATCTTTCAAAAGGAATACTAGTGTTGCCCCTTCTCCCTTTTTATTTCTTTTATTTCTTTTTCTTTTTTCTTTTTTTCTAATTTTTTTGTGGCCTCTTTGACTCTTTCTATTTATCTCTCATTTGCCCTCTTTGGTATCTTTTCATTTGTTCTATTTGGGATCTTTTCCTCACTCAAGGGCAACACTCTATATTTTACAAGAATAAAAAGAAGATCTTCACACTTTATAATAAGTACTCAACATAAAGACAAATGAAAACTATCATGATGTATGCAAATGTATGCATCTGCCAGTGTAGCGCGATATGCAATGAAACTAGCGCGTAATGTAGCAATAATAAGGGTAGGGCCCAACTAGCATGCGGCTCCTCGATCAAGCAAAAGCATGTATGACATGAAGATCAAGTCATGAGATGGTGGATGTTGCATGGCAATGTATCTCTGAAAGGCTATGGAAATGCCTTAATAGGTAGGTATGGTGGCTGTTTTGAGGAAAGATATAATGAGGCTTATGATGATAGAGCGTATCATGCCAAGGGTTTGGATACACCGGCAAAGTTTGCACCAACTCTCAAGCTGAGAAAGGGCAATGCACGGTACCGAATAGGCTAGCAAAATATGGATGGTGGAAGTGCCAACAATGGAATACTCGCATTAGTCTGAAGAACTCATACACTTATTATAGGTAACTCTCTATCTAGTCACGAAATTCACTAAGAGACAAGTAACCCGAGGAGGAGTGTTTGGGGGTTTGGTTATCCTTGCGCATCCTCGACCCATGGTAACGTGAGGGTACTCTACATATTCCAACCCCTTCAGAGGTTAGCGATCAATCTAGTAGCTAGAGTTCTCAACTAATTTTTTTGTTGTTGAAAAACACACGGATTTCCCAAAATACTACACCTATCACTATCAGGCTCAATCTATTGACACCAATAGTCCAAATATTACTCGTATCAATACCTCAAAACTATTGCAAGTTACTACTTTACTTAAATAGCAATCTTAATTACCTACGCATGCCAGACACACAACTCAGTGCAACAAGCCAACTCTCTAAACAAGATAAGCATGATAACTTAAGAGAGTGCCAAAAGCAACCTAATTAAAAGCTCTTAAAAATATATAGCATGAAAACTAAGAGACAACAACTATGTAAAGATAGAGAACACACAAAAAGGATAGGCATGAAAACCTATGTTGTGTTCTAGAGTGGAATGGAGTGTGTTTCTCTCCCAAACAAAGAAGGCTAGGTTTCGACTTGTTATGAACAGCAAGAAAAACTAAAAAAAGTAAAAAGTAAAGAGCAGGACGCTCCAAGTATAGCACATAACATATGAAGTGATAAAAATATAGCATGGAGGTGGACGAACTGATGATTGTTGATAGAGAAGGGGATGCATGGGGGCATTCCCAAGCTTAGACGCTTGAGTATCCTTGAATATTTCTTGGGATGCATGGGGGCATCCCCAAGCTTGAGCGCTTGACACTCTTGGATCTTCTTTCATCATCTTTCATCGCATACTTGAAAACTCCCTTCATACGAAACTCATCATAAGCTGATTAGAGTGGTTAGTACCCATGATAAAATAATTCATTATCTACCGGAAATAAAGATTTTCATGAAAAGCTACGGTTTCTCATGATATCCAGAAGGTTTTTGCAAAGGAAAAGCAAGCTTAAGATTTGCAAAATGATGAAAACGCAAAAGTGGCAGAATCTGTGAAGAACAGAACAGAGGTAGTAAATAATTTTTTCGGGGCACTTCTGCAACTCAAATAAAAAAACTCAGAACATATGCCAGAAATAAAATTATATAGAGCGTGTTGTCAAAAAAATTAAGATCAAAAAGATGATCTGGTGATTTTGGGCGAACTTTTCCGTCAAGCAGACAAAATCTGTTTCTGGACAGCATGTCACAACTTTTTAACTTTCTTGCAATCAGAGGCTAAAACTTGGCACAGAGCTTGAAAATAAAGATACAATGATGTTGCTACAGTAGTAACAAGCATCAAGACCACTAAAACTGAAAGTAAAAACAAATTGGGTTGCTTCCCAACAAGTGTTTTCTTTTATGCCTTTGAGCTAGGCATGATGCAAAAAAGATCAAGTATTATCAACTCCATAAGAATAACTTGCCCGAATAACGGACTCATAAGGTAACATAATCTTCTTTCGAGGGAAGTGTTCCATTCCCTTTTTAAGGGGAAACTGGAATCTAGTGGTCCCTTCTTTCATGTCAATGATAACACCAACGGTGCGGAGAAAAGGACGTCCCAAAATAATTGGACATGAGGGATCACACTCAATGTCCATAATAAGAAAATCAAAGGGCACATAATTATCATTGACAACAATAAGAACATCATCAATTCTACCTAAAGGTTTCCTTATGGAAGAATCAACAAGACGAACACCAAAAGAACATTGATCAAAAGGTTCTGAATCAAGCATATCATACATTCTTTTGGGCATAACGGAGGCACTAGCTCCAACATCACATAAAGCAAAGCAAGAGATATTATTCAATTTAATCTTGACCATAGGATCCCAACCATCTTCTAGTTTTCTAGGAACAGAAGTCTCTAGCTTGAGCTTCTCCTCCCTAGCTTTGGTAAGAGCATTGGTAATATGCTCGGTGAAGGAAATATTGAGTGTACTGGTGTGGGGGTCTTTATCCATTCTTTGCAAAAAAAGTGATAACTTCGGAAAAACTACAATTGTCAAAATTACTACCATTAATTAAAGTGGTGGTAATGTCATCTAAGCTCATTCTTCTGGTAGTCTCTAAATTCAAAGGACCTTCTTGTCCTATAGTTGAGGTATTAGCATCACCATTAATAGGTCCATTGGGACTAGGGGTGTGATGGGTGCTAAAAGTTTTGAGATCCTCAACAACTTGTATAGAAGCAAGGGTAGTGTGTGCAGGAAGGCTCTTAATCCTATCTTCCTCTTCTTGAGATACAACCACTTCGGGTTTGGCCGCCATTTTTTTTTATCAAAGTGGCCTGTGTGTGAGACATATTGGAAACTTGGGTCTCCGTGGTGGTGAGTCTAGTTTCGAGATTGGAAATCTCACTATTCAGGCTCTCAATTTGTCTTCCAATGTTTTGAAAAATAGAAGAATGCTCATCTAATTGTCTTGAGAAGGCCTTGTTTTGTTCATATTGGTGTGCATATAATTCTTCGTATCCTTCTCTATCTCTAAAAGTTTTTCATAACTAGGCATTCTTCTATCATTAGGAGTGTAACTATAGGTGTTGGTGTTCCCATAGCTGTTGGATGGGAAAGGTCTAGGATTGCTACCAAAATCACTCCTATAAGCATTATTATTAAAGTTGTTCCTAGAGATAAAATTAACATCAACTTGCTCTCTTTCTTGAGCAACCAAAGAATTTAAAGGAACATCATGAGGATCAATAGGAGCTTGCTTAGTAAGTAAAGTCATGATCATGTCAACCTTATCATTAAGGGAGGAGATCTCCTCAACAGAGTTTACCTTCCTACCTGTTAGAGCTCTCTCGGTGTGCCATTGAGAATAATTTTTCATCATCTCATCCCATACCTTTGTGGCAGCACCAAGTGTAGTTGACATAAAGGTTCCTCCCGCGGCCGAGTCTAACAGATTCCGCGAGGTAAATTTCAATCCTGCATAGAAAGTTTGTATAACCATCCAAGTAGTCAAACCATGTGTAGGGCAATTCTTAACAAGAGATTTCATACGTTCCCAAGCTTGAGCAACATGTTCATTATCCAATTGCCTAAAATTCATAATGTTACTTCTTAACTTGATAATCTTAGCAGGTGGGTAATACTTCCCAATAAAAGCATCTTTGCACTTATCCCAAGAATCAATGATATTCCTAGGCAAAGATTGAAGCCACACTTTAGCTCCTCCTCTCAAGGAGAAAGAAAAAAGCTTAAGTGTAACAATATCACCATCTACTTCTTTATATTTTTGCATATCACAAAGCTCAACAAAATTATTCAAGGGCAAAGCAGCATCATCTCCAGCATCGGAGAATTGATGTTTCATAACAAGGTTCAGTAAAGCAGGTTTAATCTCATAGGAGGTAGCCTCAGTGGCGGGAGGAGCAATAGGAGTGCAGGTAAAGTCATTATTGTTGTGACTAGTGAAGTCACACAACTTGGTGTTTTCAGTGGAACCCATAGCAGCAACAACAAGCAAGAACAAAGCAACTATTTTTTTGTGATTTTTGGTATAAGACTCTGAAGCAAAAACTAGAAAGCAAACTAACAAGACTAAAAAGCAAAGGTAAAAGATAGCGTGCAACTCCCCTATCTTGAAGACTGGAGTCCCCGGCAACGGCGCCAGAAACTTGCTTGATGACGAGTTGATGGATATACTTCTCGCCCCTCGTTGGTTACCCCAAGTGAAAGGTGGAGATGCAGTCAGCAGCAAGTTTCCCTTACACGGGGACTGTAAGGTTTATCGAACTAGGAGGACTCCGAGGATCAACAAGTAGGTGTCCGCTGCTCTGGCGCTAGTAGAAGACGTGGACCTGCACACACAACAAATAACTTTGCTCCCGATCTCGAAAGCGCTTCGGCGGCGAAACGATGGAGAAATTCGTGATTCTGGATATGATGGAAAGGTTTCCGATCGGAGGGGTAAATAGAGTCCAAAGGAGGGCGTCAGAGGAGGTGGGGCCCACCCAGGCGGCCTGTGGGCGCAGCCAAGGGCCAGGCCGCGCGGGGTGGCCGCCTGGGCAGCCCCTGGCTCCCCTCTGGCCCATCTTCGGTGATCCGGAAGCTTCCGTCACGCTGATTTTTATATATTTTACTCAGGATTTTTGGGGCTACGAAAATTTGGGTAAAGGCCCCTGCAAAAAAGACATCAGTAGACAAAAACTGGCACTGGGTGCACTAAGTTAGTAGGTTAGTCTAAATATGTGTAAAAAGATATAAAAATGTAAGAATAACATATAACAATGTCATCCAAAAGATCATGAAAAAAGCAGAAATCATAGATATGTTTGCGACGTATCAGTTGGGGGGCACAGCGACTATATATCGCATTAGGCCAATGGATAGAAAACTCATGCTGAAGGTTCTAAGATAATTAGGCCGACCCACACACATTATTATTAATAAACTAAAAAAGAATTCGAAAGGCGAGTACGACCTTGTGGCGAGGTCGTCCTATTCACCGCGCGTTGCTGCAAGGTGTCGCGCGCCGCACACGCGTGGCGCCCCCGTCTGGGCTAGCCCATCTTTGGCTCGCCCCCAACTGGGTCGGCCCAGCTTATTTTTAAAAAAAAAAAATCTAACAATTGTTTTCCTATATTTTTAAATTACGGAACATTTTTTAAAATTCCGGAATATTTTTGAAATTTTGGAACATTTTTCTGAAAAATCCAAAACATTTCGACAAAAATTCCAGAACATTGTTTGAAATTCCAGAAAAAAATCAAATTCTGGAACTTTTTTTAAATTCGGGAACATTTTTGAAACAGAAACATAAAACAGACAAAAAAATAATAAAAAAAAGAAAACAAAAAAAAGTAAAATCGGTTTAAGGAATCTTCCAGAAAACTTCCAAAATTGAAAAAAAACCGACTAAGAAAGACTAGAATTTTTCAAAACAGACTGCGTGGGCTGGTCCAATTCACTCCCTTCAAGGGATGATGTGTGCAAAAGACCGACATTTTAACGCATAAACGTCAAATAAATTTTTCTCTTGTTGTGAATCCCCTAAAGTCTCCAAGTAGTTGATGAGCGCTGCTATCCATTATCCCCAACTAACATTCGTGGTAATGTTGTAGGGCCCGTCCTACTTAAAGCCATATGGGCAATTTTTATCATTTTCTTTCATTTCCTTTATTTCTCTTCTCTGCTTTTTCATTACTTTTTCCTTTTTCTTGGGGTTCATTCATCATTTTCTTTGTTTCATTTTTGTTCTTTCTATGCTATATTTTTTGTTTATGTCAATATCGTTTTTCTATTACACATCTAAAATTTCTTATTACAAATACATGATCAATATTTTTTTAATATATTTTAAACATTTTTTAAAGATTTATTAACTATTTTTATAAAAGCAGGATTTATATTTTTTAAATACATGGTCAATATTTTATCTATAAATAACTTTTCATTTCTTAAATGTTTGGTTAACAATTTTCAAAAACAAGATTCACATTTTCTAATACATAGTCAATATAATTTGCACATTTGATATTTTTCTTGAGCACACATAGGGACGCCCGATGGGCGGTCCAGGGGCAGAGGAAACTACAGCCTTGTTTTCTATTTTTAATAGTTTTTTCTATTTTTATAAATTTATATAACTAAATTATGAAATACACTATATATAAAATATTTGGAAGTATTGATCAAGTATTTGAAAATACTAAATGTGTATAGGGAAAATGTTTATCATGTATTTACAAATATATGGAGAAAATTAAATTATGTACGAAACAATTTGATTATGTATTTTTTTAAATCAATAGTTTATGAACATGTTGAAAAACTGTTTTAAAAATGTTAAGCAAACATTTGAAAAATGCTAATAGTGTATAGGGAAAATGTTGGTCCTTTATTAAAAAAGTAAGATTTTTTATCATATATATAAAAGTATTAACTAAATATTTGATATAATATTTAACAAATATTTAAAAAATATTAAAATGTACAAAAATTCATGTTTTGGAAAATTAGTAATTTTTTGATCAAGTATAAAATTATAATCAAGCATTGGAAAAAATATTGAACAAATATATGAAAATTGTTAGTCAAGCAGTTAAAAAATGTTAAATGTGTTTAGAAAAAATTGTTGACCATTTGTTCCAAAAATGTTAATATTGCATTGAGGAAATGTAAATCAAGCATTAAAAAATGTTAAATATGCATAGAAAAAATGTTGAATATGTATTAGAAAATGCAAATCTTATGTAACAAAAATGGTAATCAAGCATTAAAAATTATGAAAATCTGTATGAAAAAATGTCCACCATGTATTAAAAATATTAAATTTGTATTGGAAATATGTTAAAAGTTTATTATAGAAATATTTTTGACATATATAAAAATCATAGAATGAAATCAAAAGAAAAAGTAACGAAAAATTAACATCAAAAAAGAAACATGAAAATGAAAAATAAAACCAAAGAAAAATGCTAAAAAGAATGAAAACACGCGGAGAAGAAGAAGCAACAGAACACGAAAAAATACTGAAAATCAAGAAAGAAACAAAAAACAAAGGAAAAAGAAGAAAAATGTGTTAAACTGTATATTTTCCTTCTTGTAGGTCGCACCGTACATTTGGTACATGAAATCGATGTTCGTGCAGTGGCTAACATTACTACAGATAAACAAGGTGATCCCGGGATTGTTCCTCGCACGCACCTATTTTTAATTCTATTTTTCTGAAAATATGAGCTAGTGGGCTGGCCTGGACACGAGATATCCTTCCATGTCACTTAATGCGAGATATAGTACTCGCTCAAGTCCATAGTCCATAGATGTAAAAGTCAAAATACATATGCGGCCCCAAAAGGATGTGGAAACCTGAAGTGCTACTGCTACCCATCTTTTTTGGTAACCCCTAAATAACATATTCTTTGGTCGATATTTTAATTATCAAAATCACTCAAAAAATCAATTCCAAAATCTTCGTTAGTCGGTTGTTCACAACTTTTGTGTGCAAAAAATGGACAAGCAATTCTAGTTAACATGGCATACAAGAACGCTCTCCTTTTAAAATAAAATAAAATTCAAATATAGTATAAAGTTCATCAGATGTACAAACCATCTCAAATATAGGTCCCTAGGTAATCGTTCGACCAGTGCTGCTCCCAGAACGAGTCACCACATTGTTCCCTTAGCGGAGTTGGCTTCACATCGTCGATGACAACTGAAAAGTATTTGTGCACTTGCCCCTAAGGATCAACGACATGTAGCCATCCACTTGTAGAAAAAGAACCTTTCGTTCGGAGCATTAGTCTCGGTTGGATTTTGGATCGGAACTAATGTGACCTCTAGTCCAGGTTCTAACAGCTAGGCTTTAGTTCTGAATCATTTGTGACCTCTAGTCCCGGTTGGTGTTACCAACCGGGATTAAAGGGGTGGTGGCAGGCTGGCGTTAGGCTCGGGCCCCTACGAGCCCTTTAGTCCCGGTTGGTATCACCAACCGGGACTAGAGATAGACCTTTAGTCCGGTTGGTGATACAAACCAGGACTAAAGGGGGTCTAACCTTTAGTCCCGGTTGGAGATACCAACCCCGACTAAAGGGTTTTGAAAGTTTCTTTTTCGTTTTTCTATTTGTTGTGTGTTTTTAGTTTCTGTTTTAAATTTCACATATCTTTTAGGATATTTGATGTTTTTGAGTGATTCTTTTTGCATTAGATTCAAAATTTTGTCTAATTTCTGTTTGTGCCTTAGTTTGCAAATTTGAATGCTTTAAATTTAAATTTGTTCAAATTTGCTTCAAACCCTAGATTGTAAATAACTTGATTTCAAAAATAGTTTTTAATTTAATTCTTTTTGCTCCTAGTCACATGTTAGATTTTTGTCACATTAAGATTTATTTGTTTTTTAGAATAATTTAAATTAGGGTTTTAATTAAAACATTAGTGTTTTGGTTATATAGTTGTTTTAGTCATTTAATTGTTGTTTTTAATTGTTGTCTCTACAAATGAACTCTGAAAAGGTTGAAACTTGGCATGGTATTATCATTTGATCACATAACATGTGATAAAAAGTTGAGAGGTTATAATAAATACTGGATGCACTTCGTGTACAAACTGGACCATCTCCTTCAAAGTATGAGGGTTTTAGACAAAAACTCATCTGTTACAAAGACATTTCATTTTTTAACTTATTTCAACTTCAGACTTTTTGTGCATTCACTATGCACCATTATAAGCCACATCTTCAAATTTCAACCCTTTCTAACTCCATTTGATACTTTTCATGCATTTAATGATTTTTTAAAACTAAATGACCCTGAAATTAAAAAGCAATACAAATGAACACTAAAAATATTGAAAATCGGCATGGTATCATCATTTCTACCACATAGCATGTGATAAAAAGTTGAAAGGGTTACAGCAAAAACTAAATGCACTTCATGTATAAACTCGACCATCTCCTTCGAAGTATGAGGGTTTCAGACGAAAACTCAATTGTTACAAAGATATTTCATTTTTTAAACTTATTTCAACTTTAGACTTTTTGTGCACTCGGTATCCACCATTTTAAGCCACATCTTCAAATTTAAACCCTTTCTAACTTCGTTTTCTACTTTTGATGCATTTAATGATTTCTTTGAGCTAAATGACCCTGAAATTAAAAAGCTATACAAATGGACACTGAAAAGGTTGAAACTTGGCTTGGTATCATCATTTCGATCATATAGCATGTGCTAAAAAGTTGAGAGGTTACACCAAAAACTGGATGCACTTCGTGTATAAACTAGAACATCTCCTTCGAAGTATGAGGGTTTCGGATGAAAACTCATTTGTTACAAAGACATTTCATTTTTTAACTTATTTCAACTCTAAACTTTTTGTGCATTCAATATGCACCATTTTAAGCCACATCTTCAAATTTAAACCATTTCTAACTTCATTTGCTATTTTCATGCATTTAATGGTTTTTGAGCTAAATGGCCCTGAAATTAAAAAAATTAAAAATAAACACTCAAAAGGTTGAAAGTAGGCACTTTAGTTGGTAGAATTAGTTTTTCTATATTAAAAAGTAATTCTTTTTTCCACTTTAATATAATTAACTTTAGCTTCTATTGTTTGACAATAGTTTTATTTTTGTAATTAGTTAATATTACTTTATTACTTTGTTAGTTGTTTCTAATTTTAATTAAAAAAGGTTGTCATATTTGGATTTCTCACATTTTTATGATAATAATTGATATATTATTTGTTGAATTTTGATTTATAGATTTAAAGATATTAATTATGCCATATTGAATGAACAAATGCAAAAACAAAATGAATAAAACAATATTATTACTTATTTGATTTTCATTGAAATTCAATATTATTATTACTTATTTCATTTTGAATTTTTTAGTTATTTTGGATTTTTTGTTTTTTATGCATTTTAAGAATTATTTGAGTTTTTTTTTATTTTTTTGCCTTTTGAAGTTTTTTTAAGTTTTAAATTAATTATTGTTGTTTATTTTAATAACTGTTTGAAATTCAAAAAATTAAATCATGTGACATCAAGACCTAAGGGTTAATAAGATTGATAGCTTACTATTGTCAAGAAAACAACAAGTGGAGACTTGGAAATTAGTGGAGATAGAATGAGAAAGTTAAACATGCTTTGGCTGGATTAGTGAGAGGATGAGTGATTGTGCGGAAAGTTAGATGATTTGAAATGAGTGGAGTGAGTAGCTCGCCGGGATGTTAGATGATTTGAAATGAGTACTCCACGCTTGAGCAGTGAGTATGGGTGATTAGCAATTAAATTGCCAAATAACTCAAAGATTTGAAAATCGTAAAAAGTAAAAAAAAAATCGAAATATTTTGATTTTTTTTAGAAAAAAATCGAAAAGAAAATCTTTTAGTTCCGGTTGGTAACACCAACCGGGACTAAAGGTCCTCGAGCCCTAGCAGCCACGTGGAGGGCCTTTAGTCCCGGTTCATGGCAAACCGAGACTAAAGGGGGGGGGGTCTTTAGTCCCAAGTTAATAGTCTCGATTGGAGAACCGGGACTACATGCCCTTACCAACCGGGACTATAGCCCTGTTTTCTACTAATGATTTGACATTAAATCTCGTCGTTGCGCATGCACGATCTAACCTCGACATCCCAAGAAGACAACTGAAATCTACGTCGGAGCTCCCTCCATTACGTCTAATGGACGAACTCGAGGAAATCGGAGTTCGAAAGACAAACTCAAAAAGAAGCGAGAGATCCTTCCGTCTCGCTTAGTGCGAGATATGGCACTTGCTCAAGTCCATAGTCCATAGATATGAATCTCGAAATACATATGCGGCCCAAAATGGATGTGTAAACCAAAACTGTTGCTGCTACCCATTTTCTTTGGTAACTCCTAAAATAAGAATTTATCTTCGGGACTTTAGGTTTTCCCTTCTGGAGAGGACAAGTCTATCCGTTGTCATTTGCCCACGCTTCTCCTATAAAGATTAAAAAACTATAGCCTAAACTAATAGCAGGAATGAAGGAACGAGAATTTCCCTTCCCAGAACCGTTAGCCGGAGCAAAGGAACCATGATTTCCCTCCCCATTGCTGACAAGCAGGAGCGACAGGTAGAGGGGAGACGAATCCGCAGGCTTGCCGGTGAAGCTTGGGAGGTGGGGTGGTGATGTGTGTTTGGGGGGGGGGGGTTGGTGGGTAGGGGGTTGAGGGAGAAAACACTTGAAGAATGTGGGGGCAGGGGTGTGCGAGTGTGTGTGTGTTGGGACCTTGGGGTGAAGGAGAAAACTCTTGGAGAATGCTCCACTTTAATCTAAAAATAATAAAGCAAATAGTGTTTCTGATCGTACGTCATTAAAATTGTCCTAATGTTGTCCAAAATTACCCACTATGCTACCCATAAGTGAAGAAAGCGATTCAATTTTATTTCTGTCAAAGTCATCGCCCGATCTGATACTTATGAGGTGAGACCAAATGAAAAACATGAGATGATGTGTGGCGTAGTGGCTAGAGCTCCTCCGTCGCACACAAGAGACCGAGGTTTGACCCGCGAAACCTACATCTTTTTTCATCCCATTTTCTGTTTTATTATTTCAATTTGCTTTTTTACCTTCTTTAAATTATTTGGAATTTTCAAAATTCCAAATTTAAAAAGGTTCGAGTTTTGAGACAAATGTTCATAAAATCATAAAATGTTTGGGAATTCAAAAAAAAAATTTCACTAAATCATAAAATATTATCAGATTCAAAAAATGTTGATGATTTTAAAGAACTTTTGAGATTTGAAAAAAAATCCTCATGAAATCATAAAATGTTTGGGGATTTAAAAAGAATTATTTGGGAAATTATAAAATGTTCATGGATTAAAAAATGTTGACGATTTTACAAAACAGTTCCCATATTATAAAAGAATTCACAATTTCCAAAAGTATAATCATAAAATATAAAACGTTCATGATTTGAAAATAATTATGTATTCAAAACATAGAAAAAAATGTTCATGAAATCATCAAATATCTAGGAATTCGAAAAAAGGATCAGGAAATCATAAAATGTTCATGGATTCAAAAATGTGATGATTTTCAAAACAATGTTTGCATATTATAAAAGAATTTACAATTTTGACAAATATATTCTAAAAAATATACAACGTTTCTTCTTTGAACTTGTTTTTCTTCTTTAAATTAATTCAGGATTTTTCAAAATTCTAAATTTTAAAGGTTTCGAGTTTTGAAAAAAATTCATGAAATCATAAAATATTTGGTAATTCAAAAAAAGGTTAAGGAAATCATAAAATGTTCACGGACTCAAAAAATGTTGATCATTTAAAAAAACGCTCTGAAATTGTAAAAGAGTTAACAATTTCGTAAAATATATTCAGCAAATATAAAACATCCATGATTTTGAAAATGATCATGTATTCAAAACATATCCATGAATTCGAAGAAAATGTGTATGAAATTTTAAAAAATGTTCATAGAAATACAAAAAAAATGCGAAGTTCAAAATTTATACTCCATTTTTAAGAAAGTTCACCGATTCAAGAAATGTTCACTGTGTAAAAAAATGTCCTTGCATTTCACAAAATGTTAGGGTATTGAGCCATATTTATTTGACTACGGGGTAATATTGTTGTCTTCCGTTGCAACGCACGGACATATTTGTTAGTTTAACTAAACAAAATTGATCCACCTCGTAGGAAGCATTTCTTTCTTCAATTGTGCTAGTCATTTGCTAACTCGAGCATTCCGCACTAGTATATACTCCATAGTCCATACACCACCAGCAGTCAGCCAGTTTCCCCATTCACCACCAGACCAGAAGCGTACATCAAGTTAGGCGAAAACCGTGGATCATCGCCAACCATGAGGCCGCTCACCTACGTCTTCCTCCTCCTGCTCATCATCTCGTCAACCTGCGAGTCCTCTACTACACTAGAAGACACATGCAAATCCTTCGCCGCAGGCCACCCGTCCATCGACTACAACTACTGCGTCAAGACCTTCCGCGCCGACAACGCGAGCGCCACCGCCGACGCGCGCGGCCTGGCCGCCATCGCGGCCAAGATCGCGGGGGCGGCAGCCAACGGCACGGCCAGACGCATCGCCGCATTGTGCGCCTCGGAGGAGGACGCGGGGAGGCGGGAGCGCCTCGGCGTGTGCGCGGAGGTCTACTCGGTCGCCGTGGACCAGCTCGGCGAGGCCGCGAAAGACATCGCCCGGGGCGAGGACAAGTCTACCCGGGACGCGCTCACGCAGCTAAGCGCGGCGCTGGACGCGCCCGGGACCTGCGAGGACGCGTTCGGCGAGGCCGATGACACGTCGCCGTTGGCCGCGGAGGACGCCGAGTTCAGGAAGCTAGCGACCATGGCCCTCGGCGTCGCGGCGTTGCTGTCACCGCCGCCGTCGGCGCCGAGGATTAGTGACTGATAGTGCGCCCGTGTCGAGCATGCTTAGCATGGACAAGCAGGATCAAATAAGATTTTCCGATGATTAGAGTTGCAAGTGTGTGGTTTTAAACCTTTTTGTGCTTTCGTTTGGAAGTGTTTGATTGTGTGGTGAGTGCGTTTTGCATGCCTCGCATGCAGTGATTTGATCGATGGTGGTGTAGTGGGCGAGTGGCCAGCTTGGAACCTGCTCGCGCTTTATTTGATCTTTGAACGTGGGGTGTTGGTTGTGACTTGTGAAGGTGTGTCGTGGAACGTTGAGTGGAAGGAAAGCATGCTGCCTGCTGTAGCGCACCTTTGCCTTCCGATCTCGGCTTATCTTTTTTCCTCTCCATGGTTCATGGACATATATGGTCTTCAATGTACTCCCTCTATTTCTAAATATAAGTATTTTTAAAGATTTTTACATAGCCATCCATCGGGGGAGTTTACGGAAGTCCGTAATTAGGGGCGAAACTCTAGGACTACACTACCTTCCTTCTCGGGCGTATTCTTCGTAGCTCAGAAAACGTTGGGCCTAGACCAAGTGGTAGTTATTAGCAGGATTTTGTTAGTGGGTTAGTAATACTTATCAACATCCCTAAAAAAAGTAAGACATATCCACGCACCATGCACCGGATTGAGGAGTTAGCGACGCATCGGCTGATAGGCGATTCAACACCATCACGATTCAAGCAAACAAATGCGGCGGCGCACGCACGACGCTTGCCGGATGTCTATTTTCTCCTCATCGCCTACAGTCTGGTCAGCTAATCATCTGTGTGGTTGCCGATTGTGTGCGTTTATCGGGTCCTCGTCGTTGCCTGCCTGATTGCCCAGGCCATGACGCCAACCGGCCACCGCCCAGGCAACAGCGCCACATCCCCGTCCTCACGCCGAATGAGGAGGCTATACGATGGCAATTTTTCTCATGGAAATTGATACAAGTTGCATCTTTATTGATGTGAAAGGGCATTATCAGGCCTCATGATAACTGGTAAGATTTGTTGAGTTGATCTAGTGTTGATTTATGGTGGTATTCACGTACTAATTGTTTACTTTATATACAGAGATGAGTTGGTAAATTACAAATATGCTCTGCTAATAATTTTTCAAGAGGAATATGATCAATTCAAATGATCCAAACGAGGCATTGATTTGTTGTGCAAAAGCAACCTAATGTTAATCAAGAGGATGAAGGTCCTATGGAAGATATACTGCCGAGGTCGACACACATGAAAATATGTGAGTGATCCTAAGCCATATTTAATTAACTTATCTCCTTTAGAATTTAGTAGTATTTATAAATAATATTTTTGAATACTTATGATATAAGAATTTGAGATAATATATACAGCGAATGAAGGGACATCTCAATACATACTTTATATTTTGATGTCTATATTAGGGGGGCCTCAATTCTAATTTCGCCCCGGGCTCCCGAAATCTCAGGACCGGCCCTGTACGCACGCATGGCACGATACTGTTGAAAATATGCCCTAGAGGCAATAATAAAATGGTTATTATCATATTTCCTTGTTCATGATAATCGTCTATTGTTTATGCTATAATTGTATTAACAGGAAACAGTAATACATGTGTGAATAAACAGATCACAATGTGTCCCTAGCAAGCCTCTAGTTGGCTAGCTCGTTAGTCAATAGATGATCATGGTTTCCTGGTCATGGGCATTAGATGTCATTGATAACGGGATCACATCATTGGAAGAATGATGTGATGGACAAGATCCAATCCTAAGCGTAGCACTAGGTCGTATTCTTCGTATGCTAAAGCTTTTCTAATGTCAAGTGTCTTTTCCTTCGACCGTGAGATTGTGCAACTCCCGGATACCGTAGGAGTGCTTTGGGTGTATCAAACGTCACAACGTAACTGGGTGACTATAAAGGTGCACTACGGGTACCTCTGAAAGTGTCTGTTGGGTTGGTACGAATCGAGATCGGGATTTGTCACTCCGTGTGACGGAGAGGTATCTCTGGGCCCACTCGGTAGAACATCATCATGAGCTCAATGTGACTAAAGGAGTTAGTCACACGATGACGTTCTACGGAACGAGTAAAGAGACTTACCGGTAACGAGATTGAACAAGGTATAGGTATACCGACGATCGAATCTCGGGCAAGTTCTATACCGACAGACAAAGGGAATTGTATACGGGATTGATTGAATCCTTGACATCGTGGTTCATCCGATGAGAGCATCGTGGAGCAAGTGGGAGCCACCATGGGTATCCAGACCCCGCTGATGGTTATTGGCCGGAGAGGTGTCTCGGTCATGTCTGCGTGTCTCCCGAACCCGTAGGGTCTACATACTTAAGGTTCGATGACGCTAGGGTTATAGGGAATTGTTATACGAGGTTATCAAAAGTTGTTCGGAGTCCCGGATGAGATCCTGGACGTCACGAGGAGCTCCGGAATGGACCAGAGGTAAAGATTGATATATAGGACGGATGGTTTCGGACACCGGAAGTGTTTGGGCGTCACCGGTAACGTATCGGGACCACCGGGATCACCGGAGGTGGCCCCGGGGTCCACCGGAAGGGGGCAACGACCCCGGGTGGCTAGATGGGCCAAGTGCAGGAGGGAACCAGCCCCTAGGTGGGCTGGTGCGCTCCCCACACTCAGCCCAAGGCGCAGGAGGTGGAGAGGGGGGGAAACCCTAGGCGCTGGTGGGCCTAAGGCCCACCTAGGGGTGCGCCACCCCTCCCCCTTGCCCTAGCCGCCGCACCTCCCATCTGGGGGGCTGCCGCACCACCTAGGGTGGGAACCCTAGGGGTGGCACCCCCTCCCCTCCTCCTATATATAGTGGACACTTTTGAGCTTTTGGAGACACGGTTTTCCCTCTCCCTCGGCGCAGCCCTGCTCTTCTTTCTCCTCCTCTCTGCCGGTGCTTGGCGAAGCCCTGCCGTGAGACCTCGTCTCTCCATCGACACCACTCCGTCGTGCTGCTGGAGATCTTCCCCAACCTCTCCCTCCTCCTTGCTGGATGAAGGTGCGGGAGACATCACCGGGCTGCACGTGTGTTGAATGCGAAGGTGCCGTAGTTCGGCACTAGATCGGAATCACACCGCGATCTGAATTGCCGTGAGTATGACTCCATCAACCGCGTTCTAGTAACGCTTCCTCTTAGCGATATTCAAAGGTATGAAGATGCACTCACCCCTCTCTCGTTGCTGGTCTCTCCATAGGAAGATCTGAATATGCGTAGGATTTTTTTTGAATTTATGCTACGTTACCCAACAGTGGCATCCGAGCCAGGCTTTCTATGCGTAGATTCTATGCACGAGTAGAACACAAAAGGTTGTGGGCGATGATTTGTCAATTGCTTGCCGCTACTAGTCTTATTCTTTTCCGGCGGTATTGTGGGATGAAGTGGCCCGGACCGACATTACACGTGCGCTTACGTGAGACTGGTTCCACCGACAAACATGCAAACCGTGCATAAAGGTGGCTAGCGGGTGTCTGTCTCTCCTTCTCCAGTCGGATTGGATTTGATGAAAAGGGTCCTTATGAAGGGTAAATAGCTTTGGCATATCATCGTTGTGGCTGTCACGTAGGTAAGAAAACGTTCTTGCTAGAAACCCAAATCAGCCACGTAAAACTTGCAACAACAATTAGAGGACGTCTAACTTGTTTTTGCAGGGTTTGACATGTGATGTGTGTTGGAAATATGCCCTAGAGGCAATAATAAATTAGTTATTATTATATTTCTTAGTTCATGATAATCGTTTATTATCCATGCTATAATTGTATTGATTGGAAACACAATACTTGTGTGGATACATAGACAAAACACTGTCCCTAGTAAGCCTCTAGTTGACTAGCTCGTTGATCAAAGATGGTCAAGGTTTCCTGGCCATAGGCAAGTGTTGTTACTTGATAACGGGATCACATCATTAGGAGAATCATGTGATGGACTAGACCCAAACTAATAGACGTAGCATGTTGATCGTGTCATTTTGTTGCTATTGTTTTCTGTTTGTCAAGTATTTGTTCCTATGACCATGAGATCATATAACTCACTGACACCGGAGGAATGCTTTGTGTGTATCAAACGTCGCAACGTAATTGGGTGACTATAAAGATGCTCTACAGGTATCTCCGAAGGTGTTCGTTGAGTTAGTATGGATCGAGACTGGGATTTGTCACTCCGTGTGACGGAGAGGTATCTTGGGGCCCACTCGGTAATACAACATCACACACAAGCCTTGCAAGCAATGTGACTTAGTGTAAGTTGCGGGATCTTGTATTACGAAATGAGTAAAGAGACTTGCCGGTAAACGAGATTGAAATAGGTATGCGGATACTGACGATCGAATCTCGGGCAAGTAACATACCGAAGGACAAAGGGAATGACATACGGGATTATATGAATCCTTGACACTCAGGTTCAAACGATAAGACCGAGGAGCCACTCAGGTCCAATATGGGCATCCAGGTCCCGCTATTGGATATTGACCGAGGAGTCACTCGGGTCATGTCTACATAGTTCTCTAACCCGCAGGGTCTGCACACTTAAGGTTCGACGTTGTTTTATGCATATTTGAGTTATATGGTTGGTTACAGAATGTTGTTCAGAGTCCCGGATGAGATCACGGACGTCACGAGGGTTTCCGGAATGGTCCGGAAACGAAGATTGATATATAGGTTGACCTCATTTGATTACCGGAAGGTTTTCGGAGTTACCGGGAATGTACCGGGAATGACGAATGGGTTCCGGGTGTTCACCGGGGGGGGGGGGGGCAGCCCACCCCGGGGAAGCCCATAGGCCTTGGGGGTGGCGCACCAGCCCTTGGTGGGCTAGTGGGACAGCCCAAGAAGGCCCTATGCGCCATAGATAGAAAATCAAAGAGAAAAGAAAAAAAGGAGGTGGGAAAGGAGAGAAGGACTCCACCTTCCAATCCTAGTTGGACTAGGATTGGAGGAGGACTCCTCCTCCCTTGGTGGCGCAGCCCTTGGGGCTCCTTGAGCCTCAAGGCAAGCCTCCCCTCCCCTCCTCCTATATATATGGAGCAATTAGGGCTGATTTGAGACAACTTTTCAAAGGCAGCCCGACCACATACCTCCACGGTTTTACCTCTAGATCGCGTTTCTGCGGAGCTCGGGCGGAGCCCTGCTGAGATTAGATCACCACCAACCTCTAGAGAGCCGTCACGCTGCCGGAGAACTCATCTACCTCTCCGTCTCTCTTGCTGGATCAAGAAGGCCGAGATCATCGTCGAGCTGTACGTGTGCTGAACGCGGAGGTGCCGTTCGTTCGGCACTAGATCGTGGGACAGTTCGTGGGACGGTTCGCGGGGCGGATCGAGGGACGTGAGGACGTTCCACTACATCAACCGCGTTCACTAACGCTTTTGCTGTGCGATCTACAAGGGTACATAGATTGAAAATCCCCTCTCGTAGATGGACATCACCATGATAGGACTTCGTGCGCGTAGGAAACTTTTTGTTTGCCATGCGACGTTCCCTACAATGTGATATGGCCAAAGTTGTGATGTTTCATGTATGATGTATGAGATGATCATGTTATTGTAATAGGTTTCACGACTTGCATGTCGATGAGTATGACAACCGGCAGGAGCCATAGGAGTTGTCTTAATTTATTGTATGAGATGCAACGCCATGTGCTTACTTCTTTTACTTCATTGCTAACGGTTAGCTATAGTAGTAGTGATAGTAGTAGTTGGCGTGACGACTTCACGAAGACACGATGATGGAGATCATGGTGTCACGCCAGTGACGATGATGATCATGCGATGCCTGAAGATGGAGATCGAAAGAGCAAAGATGATAATGGCCATATCATGTCACTATATGATTGCATTGTGATGTTTATCATGTTTTTCATCTTATTGCTTAGAACGACGGTAGCATAATAAGATGATCCCTCTTAAAATTTCGAGAATGTATTCCCCTAAGTGTGCACCGTTGCGAAGGATCGTTGTCTCGAAGCACCACGTGATGATCGGGTGTGATAGATTCTAACGTTCGCATACAACGGGTGTAAGCCAGATTTACACACGCGAAACACCTAGGTTGACTCGACGAGCTTAGCATGTACAGACATGACCTCGATTACAAGAGACCGAAAGGTCGAACATGAGTCGTATGGTTGAATACGATCAGCATGAAGTTGCTCACCATGGTGACTAGTCCGTCTCACGTGATGATCGGACACAGGTTAGTCAACATGGATCATGTATCACTTAGATGACTAGAGGGATATCGATTTAAGTGGGAGTTCATACTTAATTTGATTAAATGAACTTAATTGTCATGAACTTAGTCTAAAAGTTGTCTTTATAAATATTGTAGATGGCCAACGTCAACCTCAATTTCAACGCATTCCTAAAAAAAACAAGCTGAAAGATGATGGTAGTAACTATGCGGACTGGGTTCGTAACTTGAAGCTCATCCTTGAAGCAGCTAAAAAGGCTTATGTCCTTGATGCGCCGCAAGGTGACCCTTCCGCTCCCGCAGCAGCCCAGGACATTCTGAACGTCTGGCAAACGCGGAGTGATGACTACTCTCTGGTTAGGTGTGGCGTGTTATACAGTTTAGAAACGGGGCACCAAAGGCGTTTTGAGCAACACGGTGGATATGAGATGTTCCAAGAGATGAAGCTAGTTTTTCAAGCTCATGCCCGTGTCCAGAGATATGAAGTCTCCGACAAGTTATTTAGCTATAAGATGGAGGAGAACAGTTCTGTCAGTGAGCACATACTCAAAATGTCTGGGTTACACGGTCGTCTGACTTCACTTGGAGTCGAACTTCCGAATGATGCTATAATTGACAGAATCCTCCAGTCTCTCCCACCAAGCTACAAATGTTTTGTGCTAAACTACAACATGCAAGGGATGGAGAAGACCATTCCCGAGTTGTACTCGATGCTCAAGTATGCAGAAGTAGAAATCAAGAAAGAGCATCAAGTGTTGATGGTCAACAAGACCACTAGTTTCAAGAAGGGCAAGGGTAAGAAAAACTTCAAGAAAGACGGCAAAGCTGTTGCCACGCCCGGTAAGCCAGATGCCGGGAAGAAGAAAAAGAATGGACCCAAGCCTGAGACTGAGTGCTTCTATTGCAAGGGAAAGGGTCACTGGAAGCGAAACTGCCCCAAATACTTAGCGGACAAGAAGGCCGGCAACGTTAAAGGTATATGTGATATACATGTTATTGATGTGTACCTTACCAGCGCTCGTAGTAGCTCCTGGATATTTGATATCGGTGCTGTTGCTCACATTTGCAACTCAAAGCAGGAACTGCGGAATAAGCGGAGACTGACCAAGGACGAGGTGACGATGCGCGTCGGGAATGACTCCAAGGTTGATGTGATCGCCGTCGGCACACTACCTCTACATCTACCGTCGGGATTAGTTTTAAACCTTAATAATTGTTATTTAGTACCAGCTTTGAGCATGAATATTGTATCAGGGTCTTGCTTAATGCGAGACGGCTACTCATTTAAGTCAGAGAATAATGGTTGTTCTATTTATATGAGTGATATGTTTTATGGTCATGCTCCGCTGGTGAATGGTTTATTCTTGATGAATCTCGATCGTGATGTTACGCATATTCATACTGTGAGTACCAAAAGATGTAAAGTTGATAATGATAGTCCCACATACTTGTGGCACTGCCGCCTTGGTCATATCTGCGTTAAGCGCATGAAGAAGCTCCATACTGATGGACTATTAGAGTCTCTTGACTTTGAATCATTTGACACATGCGAACCGTGCCTCATGGGCAATATGACTAAGACTCCATTCTCAGGAATAATGGAGAGAGCAACCGACTTATTGGAAATAATACATACTGATGTGTGTGGTCCAATGAACGTTGAGGCTCGCGGTGGCTATCGTTATGTTCTCACTCTCACCGATGATTTGAGTAGGTATGGGTATATATACTTGATGAAGCACAAATCTGAGACGTTTGAAAAGTTCAAGGAATTTCAGAGTGAGGTCGAGAATCAACGTGACAGAAAAATTAAGTTTCTACGATCTGATCATGGAGGAGAATATTTGAGTCACGAGTTTGGCACACACCTAAAGAAGTGTGGAATCGTTTCACAACTGAGGCTGCCTGGCACACCGCAACGCAACGGAGTGTCTGAACGTTGTAATCGCACTTTATTAGATATGGTACGATCTATGATGTCTCTTACCGACTTACCGCTATTATTTTGGGGATACACATTAGAAACTGCAGCATTCACTTTAAATAGGGCACCGTCTAAATCCGTTGAGACGACACCGTATGAACTATGGTTTGGAAAGAAACCTAAGTTGTCGTTTTTAAAGTTTGGGGCTGCGATGCTTATGTGAAGAAACTTCAACCCGAAAAGCTCGAACCCAAAGCGGAGAAATGCGTATTCATAGGATACCCTAAGGATACTATTGGGTATACCTTCTATCTTAGATCCGAAGGTAAAACCTTTGTTGCCAAGAATGGATCCTTTCTAGAGAAAGAGTTTCTCTCGAAAGAAGTAAGTGGGAGGAAGGTAGAACTTGATGAGGTAATTACACTCCCTCTCGAACAGGATAGTAGCGCAGCGCGGGAAGTTGTTCCTGTGGCGCCTACACCAACTGAAGAGGAAGTTAATGATAATGATCATGAAGCTTCGGATCAAGTTACTACTGAACCTCGAAGGTCCACAAGGGTACGCTCCACACTACAGTGGTACGGCAACCCTGTGATGGAAATCATGTTGTTGGACAATGGTGAACCTTCGAACTATGAAGTAGCAATGGCGGGCCCGGATTCCAACAAATGGCTTGAAGCTATGAAATCCGAGATAAGATCCATGTATGAGAACAAAGTATGGACTTTGGTGGACTTGCCCGATGACCGGCGAGCCATAGAAAATAAATGGATCTTCAAGAAGAAGACTGATGCAAACGGTAATGTGACCGTTTATAAAGCTTGACTTGTCGCAAAGGGTTTTCGACAAATTCAAGGAATTGACTATGAAGAGACTTTCTCTCCCATAACGAAGCTGAAATCAGTCCGAATCAAGTTAGCAATTGTCGCCTTTTATGATTATGAAATTTGGCAAATGGACGTCAAAACATCGTTCCTTAACGGGAACCTTAAGGAAGAGTTGTATATGATGCAACCAGAAGGTTTTGTAGATCCTAAGGGTGCTAACAAAGTGTGCAAGCTCTAGCGCTCCATCTATGGGCTGGTGCAAGCATCTCGGAGTTGGAACATTCGCTTTAATGAGGTGATTAAAGTGTTTGGGTTCATACATGTTTACGGAGAAGCCTATCTGTACAAGAAAGTGAGTGAGAGCTCTGTAGCTTTCCTCATACTGTATGTGGATGACATATTATTGATGGGGAATAATATAGAGATGTTGGAGAGCATAAAGGCCTATTTGAACAAGAGTTTTTCAATGAAGGACCTTGGAGAAGCTGCATACATATTAGGCATCAAGATCTATAGAGATAGATCGAGACGCCTCATAGGTCTTTCGCAAAGTACATACCTTGACAAGATATTGAAGAAGTGGAAAACTCAAAGAAAGGGTTCTTGCTAGTTTTGCAAGGTATGAGATTGAGTAAGACTCGGTCGCCGACCACGGCAGCAGATAGAGAGAAGATGAGTTATGTCCCCTACGCTTCAGCCGTAGGCTCTCTTATGTATGCCATGCTGTGTACCAGACCTGATATAAACCTTGCCATAAGTTTGGTAAGGAGGTACCAAAGTGATCCCGATATGGAACACTGGACAGTGGTCAAGAATATCCTTAAGTACCTGAAAAGGACTAAGGAAATGTTTCTCGTTTATGGAGGTGACGAAGAGCTCGTCGTAAAGGTTACGTCGACGCTAGCTTCGACACAGATCCAGATGACTCTAAGACACAGACCGGATACGTATATGTGTTGAATGGTGGGGCAGTGAGCTGGTGCAGCAGCAAGCAAGAAGTTGTGGCAGCATCTACATGTGAAGCGGAGTACATAGCTGCTTCAGAAGCGGCTCATGAAGGAATTTGGATGAAGGAGCTCATCACCGACCTTGGAGTGGTTCCAAGCGCGTCGGGTCCAATGACACTCTTCTGTGATAACACTGGGCCATTGCCATAGCCAAGGAGCCGAGGTTTCACCGGAAGACGAAGCACATCAAACGCCGCTACAACTCCATCCAGGACCATGTCCAGAGTGGAGTAATAGAGATTTGTAAAGTACACACGGATCTGAATGTCGCAGACCCGTTGACTAAACCTCTTCCTCGAGCAAAACATGATTAACACCATAATGCTATGGGTATTCGATACATCACAATGTAACTAGATTATTGACTCTAGTGCAAGTGGGATACTTTTGGAAATATGCCCTAGAAGCAATAATAAAATGGTTATTATCATATTTCCTTGTTCATGATAATCGTCTATTGTTCATGCTATAATTGTATTAACAGGAAACAGTAATACATGTGTGAATAAACAGATCACAATGTGTCCCTAGCAAGCCTCCAGTTGGCTAGCTCGTTAGTCAATAGATGATCATGGTTTCCTGGTCATGGGCATTAGATGTCATTGATAACAGGATCACATCATTGGGAGAATGATGTGATGGACAAGACCCAATCCTAAGCGTAGCACTAGATCGTATTGTTCGTATGCTAAAGCTTTTCTAATGTCAAGTGTCTTTTCCTTCGACCGTGAGATTGTGCAACTCCCGGATACCGTAGGAGTGCTTTGGGTGTATCAAACTTCACAACGTAATTAGGTGATTATAAAGGTGCACTACGGGTACCTCTGAAAGTGTCTGTTGGGTTGGTACGAATCGAGATCGGGATTTGTCACTCCGTGTGACGGAGAGGTATCTCTGGGCCCACTCGGTAGAACATCATCATGAGCTCAATGTGACTAAAGGAGTTAGTCACACGATGACGTGCTACGGAACGAGTAAAGAGACTTACCGGTAACGAGATTGAACAAGGTATAGATATACCGACGATCGAATCTCGGGCAAGTTCTATACCGACAGACAAAGGGAATTGTATACGGGATTGATTGAATCCTTGACATCGTGGTTCATCCGATAAGAGCATCGTGGAGCAAGTGGGAGCCACCATGGGTATCCAGACCCCGTTGATGTTTATTGGCCGAAGAGGTGTCTCGGTCATGTCTGCCTGTCTCCCGAACCCGTAGGGTCTACATACTTAAGGTTCGATGACGCTAGGGTTATAGGGAATTGTTATACGAGGTTATCGAAAGTTGTTCGGAGTCCCGGATGACATCCCGGACGTCACGAGGAGCTCCGGAATGGTACGGAGGTAAAGATTGATATATAGGACGGATGGTTTCGGACACCGGAAGTGTTTCGGGCGTCACCGATAACGTACGGGGACCACCGGGACCACCGGAGGTGGCCCCGGGGGTCCACCGTAAGGGGGCAACGACCCCGGGAGGCTAGATGGGCCAAGTGCGGGAGGGAACCAGCCCCTAGGTGGGCTGGTGCGCCCCCCACACTCACCCCAAGGCGCAGGAGTTGGAAAGGGGGGAAACCCTAGGCGCTGGTGGGCCTAAGGCCCACCTAGGGGTGCGCCACCCCTCCCCATTGCCCTGGCCGCCGCACTTCCCATCTGGGGGGGCTGCCGCACCACCTAGGGTGGGAACCCTAGGGGTGGCACCCCCCTCCCCGCCTCCTATGTATAGTGGGCACTTTTGGGCTTTTGGAGACACGGTTTTTCCTCTCCCTCGGCGCAGCCCTGCTCTTCTTTCTCCTCCTCTCTGCCGGTGCTTGGCGAAGCCCTGCCGGGAGACTTCGTCTCTCCATCGACACCACACCGTCGTGCTGCTGGAGATCTTCCCCAACCTCTCCCTCCTCCTTGCTAGATCAAGGTGCGGGAGACATCACCGGGCTGCACGTGTGTTGAACGCGGAGGTGCCGTAGTTCGGCACTAGATCAGAATCACACCGCGATCTGAATCACCGCGAGTACGACTCCATCAACCGCGTTCTAGTAACGCTTCCGCTTAGCAATCTTAAAAGGTATGAAGATGCACTCACCCCTCTCTCGTTGCTGTTCTCTCCATAGGAAGATATGAATATGCGTAGGAATTTTTTTGAATTTATGCTATGTTACCCAACAGATACGACTCTGCACTGTGCAGCGTGTTCTTTTCTTGAAGCAACCGACAGAACCCTTGCCTATCTAGGAGTATTTAACAAGATAGAGTTAACAAATTAATAGGGAAAATCGATAGAAAAGCAGGAAAGATCAGTCAAGGATGATGCGCATATGACCTGCTGTTCAAGATGGAGGGGGCGCACTGATGATCTACTGTCTTGGCTGTTATCCCGTTTGCCCAGTTTTCGTAGTTGTCAGCTTTTGGGTTTATGTTTCCAAGTTTCAGTACTGGTTGCATTTTGGTTATCCTTTTCCACCCTGCTCGGGTTGTTCGTTTTGCTGCTCTGAGCGTGCTAAACCTTGATTTGAGCCGCTATGTCTTTTACTGTATGGCTGGTCTCGTCGGGTTTATGTCCTACAGTGGGTATCTCGTAGGTTTTTCGTGATGCTTAAACTCGCTCTCCCCTCTCCTGTTTTGTCTGAACTGGTTTTTCATTATATCAAAGTAACGGAAAAGGATCATGCCCGGTTCATTTCTTTTTACAAAGACCGATGAAAAACTAACATTGTTGACGTATAATGTAGTGCCTAGTCTCTTCCATCAGATCGGTCTTTTGGTTGCATTGGCTAGAGCATGCACTTCTACATGGTATCAGATCCAAGAGGTCTCGAGTTCAAGACCTGGCTGACGCAATTAAATTGCAGCCCACTTTCGATCCAGGTTTAGGCATGAGGAAGCCACACGTGAGGGGAGTGTTGACGTATAATGTGTTGCCTAGTTTTTCAATTTTTTTGGTTGCATTGGCTAGAGCATGCACTTCTACATGGTATCAGAGTCAAGAGGTCTCGAATTCAAGACCCGGCTGGCGCAATTAAATTGCAGCCCACTTTTGGTCCATGTTTAGGTCTGAGGGAGCCACTGTTGGGGAACGTTGCATGGGAAACAAAAATTTTCCTACGCGCACGAAGACCTATCATGGTGATGTCCATCTACGAGAGGGGATGAGTGATCTACGTACCCTTGTAGATCGTACAGCAGAAGCGTTAGTGAACGCGGTTGATGTAGTGGAACGTCCTCACGTCCCTCGATCCGCCCCGCGAACAATCCCGCGATCAGTCCCACGATCTAGTACCGAACGGACGGCACCTCCGCGTTCAGCACACGTACAGCACGACGATGATCTCGGCCTTCTTGATCCAGCAAGAGAGACGAAGAGGTAGAAGAGTTCTCCGGCAGCGTGACGGCGCTCCGGAGGTTGGTGATGACCTTGTCTCAGCAGTGCTCCGCCCGAGCTCCGCAGAAACGCGATCTAGAGGAAAAACCGTGGAGGTATGTGGTCGGGCTGCCGTGGAAAAGTCGTCTCAAATCAGCCCTAAAACCTCCGTATATATAGGTGGGAGGGAGGGGGCCTTGCCTTGGGGCTCAAGGAGCCCCAAGGGGGTCGGCCGAGTCCAAGGGGGAGGACTCTCCCCCCCAAACCGAGTTGGACTAGGTTTGGTGGGAGGGAGTCCCCCTTCCTTCCCACCTCCTCCTTTTTTTTTCTTTCTCTCTTGATTTTCTTCTCCTTGGCGCATAGTGTTGGGGAACGTCGCATGGGAAACAAAAATTTTCCTACGCGCACGAAGACCTATCATGGTGATGTCCATCTACGAGAGGGGATGAGTGATCTACGTACCCTTGTAGATCGTAAAGCAGAAGCGTTAGAGAACGCGGTTGATGTAGTGGAACGTCCTCACGTCCCTCGATCCGCCCCGCGAACAATCCCACGATCAGTCCCACGATCTAGTACCGAACGGACGGCACCTCCGCGTTCAGCACACGTACAGCTCGACGATGATCTCGGCCTTCTTGATCCAGCAAGAGAGACGGAGAGGTAGAAGAGTTCTCCGGCAGTGTGACGACGCTCCGGAGGTTGGTGATGATCTTGTCTCAGCACGGCTCCGCCCGAGCTCCGCAGAAACGCGATCTAGAGGAAAAACTATGGAGGTATGTGGTCGGGCAGCCGTGAGAAAGTCGTCTCAAATCAGCCCTAATTGCTCCATATATATAGGAGGAGGGAGGGGGACCTTGCCTTGGGGTCCAAGGGACCCTCAAGGGGTCGGCCGAGCCAAGGGGGGAGGACTCCCCCCCCAAACCGAGTTGGACTTGGTTTGGTGGGAGGAGTCCCCCTCCCTTCCCACTTCCTCCCTCTTTTTTTTTCTTTTCCTTTGATTTCTTTTTCTTGGTGCATAGGCCCCCTTGGGGCTATCCCACCAGCCCACTAAGGGCTGGTGTGTCTCCCCAAAGCCTATGGGCTTCCCCGGGGTGGGTTGCCCCCCCCGGTGAACTCCCGGAACCCATTCGTCATTCCCGGTACATTCCCGGTAACTCCGAAAACCTTCCGGTAATCAAATGAGGTCATCCTATATATCAATCTTTGTTTCCGGACCATTCTGGAAACCCTCGTGACGTCCGTGATCTCATCCGGGACTCCGAACAACATTCGGTAACCAACCATATAACTCAAATACGCATAAAACAACGTCGAACCTTAAGTGTGCAGACCCTGCGGGTTCGAGAACTATGTAGACATGACCCGAGAGACTCCTCGGTCAATATCCAATAGCGGGACCTGGATGCCCATATTGGATCCTACATATTCTACGAAGATCTTATCGTTTGAACCTCAGTGCCAAGGATTCGTATAATCCCGTATGTCATTCCCTTTGTCCTTCGGTATGTTACTTGCCCGAGATTCGATCGTCAGTATCCGCATACCTATTTCAATCTCGTTTACTGGCAAGTCTCTTTACTCGTTCCGTAATACATGATCCCGCAACTTACACTAAGTTACATTGCTTGCAAGGCTTGTGTGTGATGTTGTATTACCGAGTGGGCCCCGAGATACCTCTCCGTCACACGGAGTGACAAATCCCAGTCTAGATCCATACTAACTCAACTAACACCTTCGGAGATACCTGTAGAGCATCTTTATAGTCACCCAGTTACGTTGCGACGTTTGATACATATTCCTCCGGTGTCAGTGAGTTATATGATCTCATGGTCATAGGAATAAATACTTGACACGCAGAAAACAGTAGCAACAAAATGACACGATCAACATGCTACGTCTATTAGTTTGGGTCTAGTCCATCACGTGATTCTCCCAATGGCGTGATCCAGTTATCAAGCAACAACACCTTGTTCATAATCAGAAGACACTGACTATCATCGATCAACTGGCTAGCCAACTGGAGGCATGCTAGGGACGGTGTTTTGTCTATGTATCCACACATGTAAAGGAGTCTTTATTCAATACAATTATAGCATGGATAATAAACTATTATCTTGATACAGGAATTATAATAATAACTATACATTTATTATTGCCTCTAGGGCATAATTCCAACAGTCTCCCACTTGCACTAGAGTCAATAATCTAGCCCTCACATCACCATGTGAATTACATTGTAATAAATCTAACAGCCATACAGTTCTGGTGTCGATCATGTTTTGGCCGTGGAAGAGGTTTAGTCAGCGGGTCTGCTACATTCAGATCCGTGTGCACTTTGCATATATTTACGTCCTCCTCCTCGACGTAGTCGCGGATGAGGTTGAAGCGTCGTTTGATGTGTCTGGTCTTCTTGTGAAACCTTGGTTCCTTTGCCAGGGCAATGGCACCAGTGTTGTCACAGAACAAGGTTATTGGATCCAGTGCACTTGGCACCACTCCAAGATCCGTCATGAACTGCTTCATCCAGACACCCTCCTTAGCCGCCTCCGAGGCAGCCATGTACTCTGCTTCACATGTAGAATATGCTACGACGCTTTGCTTGGAACTGCACCAGCTTACTGCACCCCCATTAAGAATAAATACGTATCCGGTTTGAGACTTAGAGTCGTCCGGATCTGTGTCAAAGCTTGCATCGACGTAACCTTTTACGGCGAGCTCTTCGTCACCTCCATACACGAGAAACATCTCCTTAGTCCTTTTCAGGTACTTCAGGATATTCTTGACCGCTGTCCAGTGATCCACTCCTGGATTACTCTGGAACCTACCTGCCATACTTATGGCCAGGCTAACATCCGGTCTAGTGCACAGCATCGCATACATGATAGAACCTATGGCTGAAGCATAGGGGACGGAGCGCATATGCTCTCTATCTTCATCAGTTGCTGGGCACTGAGTCTTACTCAATCTCGTACCTTGTAACACTGGCAAGAACCCTTTCTTGGACTGTTCCATTGAACCTCTTCAAAACTTTATCAAGGTATGTGCTTTGTGAAAGTCCTATCAGGCGTTTTGATCTATCCCTATAGATCTTAATGCCTAGAATGTAAGTAGCTTCTCCTAGGTCCTTCATAGAGAAACTTTTATTCAAGTAACCTTTTATGCTCTCCAAAAGCTCTACGTTGTTTCCAATCAGTAATATGTCATCCACATATAATATTAGAAACGCCACAGAGCTCCCACTCACTTTCTTGTAAATACAAGATTCTCCAACCACTTGTATAAACCCAAATGCTTTGATCACCTCATCAAAGCGTTTGTTCCAACTCCGAGATGCTTGCACCAGTCCATAAATGGATCGCTGGAGTTTGCACACCTTGTCAGCATTTTTAGGATCGACAAAACCTTCGGGTTGCATCATATACAACTCTTCCTTAAGGAAACCGTTAAGGAACGCCGTTTTGACATCCATCTGCCAGATTTCATAATCGAAAAATGCAGCTATTGCTAACATGATTCTGACGGACTTAAGCATCACTACGGGTGAGAAGGTCTCATCGTAGTCAACTCCTGGAACTTGTGAAAAACCCTTTGCCACAAGTCGAGCTTTATAAACGGTCACATTACCGTCAGCGTCCATCTTCTTCTTAAAGATCCATTTGTTCTGAATAGCCTTGCGGCCCTCAGGTAGTATCTCCAAAGTCCACACTTTGTTCTCATACATGGATCCTATCTCGGATTTCATGGCTTCTAGCCATTTGTTGGAATCTGGGCCCACCATTGCTTCTTCATAATTTGCAGGTTCATTGTTGTCTAACAACATGATTGATAAGACGGGATTTCCGTACCACTCTGGAGCAGCGCGTGATCTCGTCGACCTGCGGGGTTCAACAGAAACTTGAACTGGAGTTTCATGATCATCATCATTAACTTCCTCCTCAACCGGCGTCGCAACGACAGAGGTTTCCCCTTGCCCTGCGCCACCATCCAGAGGGATGAGAGGTTCGACAACCTCGTCAAGTTCTATCTTCCTCCCACTCAATTCTCTCGAGAGAAACTCCTTCTCGAGAAAAGTTCCGTTCTTAGCAACAAACACTTTGCCCTCGGATTTGAGATAGAAGGTGTACCCAACTGTCTCTTTTGGGTAACCTATGAAGACGCATTTTTCCGCTTTGGGTTCCAGCTTTTCAGGCTGAAGCTTTTTGACATAAGCATCACATCCCCAAACTTTAAGAAATGACAACTTTGGCCTTTTGCCATACCACAATTCGTATGGTGTCGTCTCAACGGATTTTGATGGTGCCCTATTTAAAGTGAATGCAGCTGTTTCTAATGCATATCCCCAAAATGATAACGGCAAATCAGTAAGAGACATCATAGATCGCACCATCTCTAACAAAGTACGATTACGACGTTCGGATAGACCATTGCGCTGTGGTGTTCCAGGCGGTGTTAACTGTGAAACAATTCCACATTGTCTTAAGTGAGTACCAAACTCGAAACTCAGATGTTCACCCCCACGATCAGACCGTAGGAACTTGATCTTCTTGTTACGATGATTTTCCACTTCACTCTGAAATTGTTTGGACTTTTCAAATGTTTCAGACTTGTGCTTCATCAAGTAGACATAACCATATCTACTTAAGTCGTCAGTGAAGGTGAGGAAATAACGATATCCGCCGCGTGCCTCCACGCTCATTGGACCACACACATCGGTATGTATGATTTCCAACAAGTCACTTGCACGCTCCATTGTTCCGGAGAACGGAGTCTTAGTCATCTTGCCCATGAGGCATGGTTCGCACGTGTCAAGTGAATCAAAGTCAAGTGACTCCAAAAGCCCATCAGCATGGAGTTTCTTCATGCGCTTTACACCAATATGACCCAAGCGGCAGTGCCACAAAAATATGGCGCTATCATTGTTTACTCTAACTCTTTTGGTCTCAATGTTATGTATATGCGTATCGCTATCAAGATTCAATATGAACAATCCTCTCACATTCGGTGCATGACCATAAAAGATGTTACTCATAGAAATAAAACAACCATTATTCTCAGACTTAAAAGAGTAACCGTCTCACAATAAACAAGATCCAGATATAATGTTCATGCTCAACGCAGGCACTAAATAACAATGATTTAAGTTCATCACTAATCCCGATGGTAGCTGAAGTGACACTGTGCCGACGGCGATTGCATCAACCTTGGAACCATTTCCTACGCGCATCGTCACTTCATCTTTCGCCAGCCTTCGTCTATTCCGCAGTTCCTGTTTCGAGTTGCAAATGTGAGCAACAGAACCGGTATCGAATACCCAGGCACTACTACGAGAGCCGGTTAAGTACACATCAATAACATGTATATCAAATATACCTGATGTTTCTTTGCCCGCCTTCTTATCTGCCAGATACTTGGGGCAATTGCGCTTCCAGTGACCCATACCCTTGCAATAGAAGCACTCTGTTTCAGGCTTAGGTCCAGCCTTGGGTTTCTTCGGCGGATTGGCAACAGGCTTGCCGCTCTTCTTCGAATTGCCCTTCTTGCCTTTGTCGTTTCTCTTGAAACTAGTGGTCTTTCTCACCATCAACACTTGATGCTCTTTACGGAGTTCAGACTCTGCGACTTTCAGCATCGCAAACAACTCGCCGGGAGACTTGTTCATCCCTTGCATGTTGTAGTTCAACACAAAGCCTTTATAGCTTGGCGGCAGTGATTGAAGGATTCTGTCAGTGATAGCTTCTTGCGGGAGTTCAATCCCCAGTTCAGCTAGACGGTTTGAGTACCCAGACATTTTGAGCACATGTTCACTGACAGACGAGTTTTCCTCCATCTTGCAAGCATAGAATTTATCGGAGGTCTCATACCTCTCGATCCGGGCGTTCTTCTGAAAAATAAACTTCAACTCCTGGAACATCTCAAATGCTCCATGATGCTCAAAGCGACGTTGAAGTCCCGGTTCTAAGCCATACAAGACTGCACATTGAACTATTGAGTAGTCCTCCTTACGCGCTAACCAAGCGTTCTTAACATCCTGATCAGCCGTAGCGGGTGGTTCATCTCCTAGCGCAGCATTAAGGACATAATCCTTCTTCCCAGCTTGTAAGATTAGCTTAAGATTACGAGCCCAGTCTACAAAGTTGCTTCCATCATCTTTCAACTTAGCTTTCTCTAGGAACGTATTAAAATTCAGGATGACACTTGCGTGAGCCATGATCTACAACACAAATATATTCAAAGTGGACTTAGACTATGTTCAAGATAATTAGAGTTCAACTTAATCAAATTATATGCTAAATTCCCACTCAAAAAGTACATCTCTCTAGTCATTTGAGTGGTTCATGATCCACTTACACTATCCCAAGTCCGATCATCACGTGAGTTGAGTACAGTTTCAGTGGTAAGCATCCCTATGCTAATCATATCAACTATATGATTCATGATCGACCTTTCGGTCTCATGTGTTCCGAGGCCATGTCTGCACATGCTAGGCTCGTCAAGCTTAACCCGAGTGTCCCGCGTGCGCAACTGTTTTGCACCCGTTGTATGTGAACGTTGAGTCTATCACACCCGATCATCACGTGGTGTCTCGAAACGACGAACTGTAGCAACGGTGCACAGTCGGGGAGAACACAATTTCGTCTTGAAATTTTAGTGAGAGATCACCTCATAATGCTACCGTCGTTCTAAGCAAAATAAGGTGCATAAAAGGATTAACATCACATGCAATTCATAAGTGACATGATATGGCCATCATCACGTGCTTCTTGATCTCCATCACCAAAGCACCGGCACAATCTTCTTGTCACCGGCGCCACACCATGATCATCCATCAACGTGTTGCCATCGGGGTTGTCGTGCTACTTATGCTATTACTACTAAAGCTACATCCTAGCAAAATAGTAAACGCATCTGCAAGCACAAACGTTAGTATAAAGACAACCCTATGGCTCCTGCCGGTTGCCGTACCATCGATGTGCAAGTCGATATTTCTATTACAACATGATCATCTCATACATCCAATATATCACATCACATCGTTGGCCATATCACATCACAATCATAACCTGCAAAAACAAGTTAGACGTCCTCTAATTTTGTTGTTGCATGTTTTACGTGGTGACCAAGGGTATCTAGTAGGATCGCATCTTACTTACGCAAACACCACAACAAAGATATATGAGTTGCTATTTAACCTCATCCAAGGACCTCCTCGGTCAAATCCGATTCAACTAAAGTTGGAGAAACCGTCACTTGCCAGTCATCTTTGAGCAAAGGGGGTTACTCGTAACGATGAAACCAGTCTCTCGTAAGCGTACGAGTAATGTCGGTCCAAGCCGCTTCAATCCAACAATACCGCGGAATCAAGAAAAGACTAAGGAGGGCAGCAAAACGCACATCACCGCCCACAAAAACTTTTGTGTTCTACTCGAGAAGACATCTACGCATGAACCTAGCTCATGATGCCACTGTTGGGGAACGTCGCATGGGAAACAAAAATTTTCCTACGCGCACGAAGACCTATCATGGTGATGTCCATCTACGAGAGGGGATGAGTGATCTACGTACCCTTGTAGATCGTACAGCAGAAGTGTTAGAGAACGCGGTTGATGTAGTGGAACGTCCTCACGTCCCTCGATCCGCCCCGCGAACAATCCCGCGATCAGTCCCACGATCTAGTACCGAACGGACGGCACCTCCGCGTTCAGCACACGTACAGCTCGACGATGATCTCGGCCTTCTTGATCCAGCAAGAGAGACGGAGAGGTAGAAGAGTTCTCCGGCAGCGTGACGGCGCTCCGGAGGTTGGTGATGATCTTGTCTCAGCAGGGCTCCGCCCGAGCTCCGCAGAAACGCGATCTAGAGGAAAAACTATGGAGGTATGTGGTCGGGCAGCCGTGAGAAAGTCGTCTCAAATCAGCCCTAATTGCTCCATATATATAGGAGGAGGGAGGGGGACCTTGCCTTGGGGTCCAAGGGACCCTCAAGGGGTCGGCCGAGCCAAGGGGGGGACGACTCCCCCCCCAAACCGAGTTGGACTTGGTTTGGTGGGAGGAGTCCCCCTCCCTTCCCACTTCCTCCCTCCTTTTTTTTTTCTTTTCCTTTGATTTCTTTTTCTTGGCGCATAGGCCCCCTTGGGGCTGTCCCACCAGCCCACTAAGGGCTGGTGTGTCTCCCCAAAGCCTATGGGCTTCCTCGGGGTGGGTTGCCCCCCCGGTGAACTCCCGGAACCCATTCGTCATTCCCGGTACATTCCCGGTAACTCCGAAAACCTTCCGGTAATCAAATGAGGTCATCCTATATATCAATCTTTGTTTCCGGACCATTCCGGAAACCCTCGTGACGTCCGTGATCTCATCCGGGACTCCGAACAACATTCGGTAACCAACCATGTAACTCAAATACGCATAAAACAACGTCGAACCTTAAGTGTGCAGACCCTGCGGGTTTGAGAACTATGTAGACATGACCCGAGAGACTCCTCGGTCAATATCCAATAGCGGGACCTGGATGCCCATATTGGATCCTACATATTCTACGAAGATCTTATCGTTTGAACCTCAGTGCCAAGGATTCGTATAATCCCGTATGTCATTCCCTTTGTCCTTCGGTATGTTACTTGCCCGAGATTCGATCGTCAGTATCCGCATACCTATTTCAATCTCGTTTACCGACAAGTCTCTTTACTCGTTCCGTAATACAAGATCCCGCAACTTACACTAAGTTACATTGCTTGCAAGGCTTGTGTGTGATGTTGTATTACCGAGTAGGCCCCGAGATACCTCTCCGTCACACGGAGTGACAAATCCCAGTCTAGATCCATACTAACTCAACTAACACCTTCGGAGATACCTGTAGAGCATCTTTATAGTCACCCAGTTACATTGCGACGTTTGATACACACAAAGTATTCCTCCAGTGTCAGTGAGTTATATGATCTCATGGTCATAGGAATAAATACTTGACACGTAGAAAACAGTAGCAACAAAATGACACGATCAACATGCTACGTCTATTAGTTTGGGTCTAGTCCATCACGTGATTCTCCCAATGACGTGATCCAGTTATCAAGCAACAACACCTTGTTCATAATCAGAAGACACTGACTATCATCGATCAACTGGCTAGCCAACTGGAGGCATGCTAGGGACGGTGTTTTGTCTATGTATCCACACATGTAAAGGAGTCTTTATTCAATACAATTATAGCATGGATAATAAACTATTATCTTGATACAGGAATTATAATAATAACTATACATTTATTATTGCCTCTAGGGCATAATTCCAACACATAGGGCACTTGTGGGCTGTCCCACCAGCCCACTAAGGGCTGGTGTGTCTCCCCCAAGCCCTATGGGCTTCCCCGGGGTGGGTTGCCCCCCCGGTGAACTCCCGGAACCCATTCGTCATTCCCGGTACATTCCCGGTAACTCCGAAAACCTTCCGGTAATCAAATGAGGTCATCCTATATATCAATCTTCGTTTCCGGACCATTCCGGAAACCCTCGTGACGTCCGTGATCTCATCCGGGACTCCGAACAACATTCGGTAACCAACCATATAACTCTAATACGCATAAAACAACGTCGAACCTTAAGTGTGCAGACCCTGCGGGTTCGAGAACTATGTAGACATGACCCGAGAGACTCCTCGGTCAATATCCAATAGCGGGACCTGGATGCCCATATTGGATCCTACATATTCTACGAAGATCTTATCCTTTGAACCTCAGTGCCAAGGATTCATATAATCCCGTATGTCATTCCCTTTGTCCTTCGGTATGTTACTTGCCCGAGATTCGATCGTCAGTATCCGTATACCTATTTGAATCTCGTTTACTGGCAAGCTCTTTACTCGTTCCGTAATACAAGATCCCGCAACTTACACTAAGTTACATTGCTTGCAAGGCTTGTGTGTGATGTTGTATTACCGAGTGGGCCCCGAGATACCTCTCCGTTCACACGGAGTGACAAATCCCAGTCTTGATCCATACTAACTCAACTAACACCTTCGGAGATACCTGTAGAGCATCTTTATAGTCACCCAGTTACGTTGCGACGTTTGATACACACAAAGCATTCCTCCGGTGTCAGTGAGTTATATGATCTCATGGTCATAGGAATAAATACTTGACACGCAGAAATCAGTAGCAACAAAATGACACGATCAACATGCTACGTCTATTAGTTTGGGTCTACTCCATCACATGATTCTCCTAATGATGTGATCCCATTATCAAGTGACAACACTTGCCTATGGCCAGGAAACCTTGACCATCTTTGATCAACGAGCTAGTCAACTAGAGGCTTACTAGGGACAGTGTTTTGTCTATGTATCCACACAAGTATTGTATTTCCAATCAATACAATTATAGCATGGATAATAAACGATTATCATGAACTAAGAAATATAATAATAACTAATTTATTATTGCCTCTAGGGCATATTTCCAACAGCCACACGTGAGGGGAAGTGTTGACGTATAATGTGCTGCCTAGTCTCTTTCATCAGATCTGTTTTTTGGTTGCATTGGCTAGAGCATGCATTTCTACAAACATGACCATGCTACCTAGCTAAACTATGTATGGGGTGCCGCCGAACACACAGGCTTGTGCGCCACTTGAGGAGCCGTTGCTCCAAGAATGACACATCCAAGAAGGACATGTTGTCGAGAACACTATCAGCTTTTGATGCAAAAGGCATGGTCTAGGTTTTCACTCGAACTGAGATCCTGAGGGTTAGGAAGATGTCGGGTCTCCACAACAACAACGCCAAGAAAGAAATAGATGCACCGAGCATTGTAGCCAATGCAATGCCGCCCCAACCTCCTAGCCGCCTGGAGGTGACACAACCAAGAAGGTGTCGAGCTAACTTGTCAAGACACATCAGCTCAGGAGCTCAACGTGTTGAGCACTTCCTTTGGAAGGCAAGCGCCTCCACCACCGTGCTTCTCTTCGACAGAGAGGAGGTGCAAGAGAGAACCCTGGACGACATGCCACATGAGCTGGGCTAGGCCAGTACCTCGTTCCTCATTCCCTTACCATCGCCAGCCATCTTCAAGTCATCAACACCTCACCATGATTACGAGTGTATCCTCTACGCCAAACGGGGCATGCATGCCACGCATCTCTGGACTCCACCAAGGACTTGGTGGTGTCACAACCAGTGCTCACTTCCACGGGTTTCATTTGTAGAATGCCTACTCTACTATTTCCAATTTGTGCATAAGCTCAGGTGTCGAGCAAATGCGCACCAATCCCACCGCACTAACGCTTTGTGGGTCAGCCAAGTGCGGGTACCCCGCACCCTGCCTCTGCCTTTCTTCATTTCTTTTTCCATTTTTAGATTTTTATTTCATTTATTATCCCTTTTATTTAGTGTTTAGTTCTATTTTCTAATTTTACAAACATTTTCCTTAAATGCCCATATTTAAACAAATTGGTTTTTAATTAAAATTCACGAACAACTTTTAAAATATGACCACTTTTTTACAAAATTGAGAATAATTTTAGAAATATAAAATAACATTTTTTTAAAATCTACAATAGTTGTTATTTAGACATTTTTAAGTGGTACCAAGCGTAGCCTCGCGTAGAATACACGCTAGTAGGCCGGTCTAGTAGCGTTCCATTCGGGTTTGTTCTTTTTTTTAGTTTATCGTTTGTTTGCTCGTACATTCTTTTTTTGCTTCTGTTCATATCCAAATTATTCTTAATACATACATTTCAAGTACTAGTTTAGTTAATATTTTAGAAGCATTCACCTCATATTTAAAAAATGTTCATGCAACGTAAAAATATTGTTCATGCAAGTTTATTGGAATGTTTAAATCCTTCAAGAAAACAACATTTCACGTGTATTACAAAAATGTTCAACATGTTTCAAGAAAAAAATTAGGGTGCATTTGAAAAATGTTTAACATGTAGTAAAAAACAAAATTATATTTGCAAAAAAATATTCATCACATAAATAAAAAATATTCAACATGTATATGAAAAATATACAACGTGTATTTGAAAAAGTGTTCAACATGTATTTAAAAAAATGTTGATCAAGTATTTATAAAACAATTCTCAAACTGTACCTGAAAAATCTTTCACTTGTATATTAAAATTGTTCAATGTGCATTACAATTTACAGCATATATTTGAAAAATATTTAACATTTATTCAGAAAATATATTCAACATGTATTTGAAAAAATACTCATGAAAAAAATGTTCCGTCTGTATAAAAAATTGTTCAATGCCTACAAGAAAATGTATAATGTGTTTTACGGAAAAGGTTGTACGTGCATCTGAACTAATATTCATCATGATTTTTATAAAAATGTTCAAATTGTATAGGAAATTATTAAAAGAATTTTCAACTTGTATATAATGTTTTTAACATGTATTTGAAAAAAACTCAATGTGCATGAGAAAAAATTTCGGCATGCATAAAAGAAGTTACAACATAGGTTACATTTTTATATGTATTGGAAAATATTTTTTGAAAAATAAAATAGAAAACCTGTAAGAAAAATCCAGTAAAAAATATAAATTAAAACATTAAAACCCCACGTGGAAATTTCCAAAATAAGCCAAAACCAGTTGAATGTTCCACGAACCGGTGCTCAAAATCTTTGCAGAACAGCTTTACTAGGTCGGTGTTAGAGCATATTTCTCCATATGTGGTTTTGGTAATTGATGATAATCCCTATGGAATAATGATTGCCTTAAGTTATATTCGAAGGATTTGTCCATAGGCACTTCTTGAAGTCCATCTATTGGTGTCAAGGAGATTATATGATAACCAAGGTGGAATTCAAGGTATTATCCAAAGATTGGTCATAAAGACACAAGGTTGATCAAGACTAAGCAAAGAGTAAATCAAGATGATCAACACACAAAGGTTACAAGATGTACCGAGAGGGATCAAGTGATTTCATGGTATAGTAAGCATTGTCCATAACGCTTTTGTGTACTAACCCATGGTCCTTGTGAGAGTTCTACGTGGGGTTAGGTGTGTCTTCATGGGTTTGCGTCAAGAGAAAGATCTCATTCAACCAACGAAGGATGATATAAAGTGGTGATCGTCATGAAGATTGCGGTGTGCAAGTTCAAGTGGAGCATCACGAAGATATCATGCTTGAAGCTTGCCGTCCATTGTGGTGGCAATGGACTTGTGAAGATATACTGAAGACTGGCTCACTCATAGTGAGTACGGGTGAGAAATCAACTAGTCTTCGTCAAACCAAGGCAATCAAGAAAGGTGGTCCATCTTGAGGAAGCCAAGATCATCATCATCTAACTCAAGAGGACGAGGTGCAAGGTATATGTTTGCCCTTGATAGGTTTTATGTTTTAGGATAGGTTGTGGTACTGTCAAGGGGTGCTCTCAAGTGAGTAGCTTGATCGTATCGTTCGTTGAGAGCTCAAACCAATTGCATCCTTGCATCATACTTCTTAGTTATTGTTTGGTATTTCTCTTTGTTAGTTTTAGAGCTTATGGTCATCTTCATGACAAGCTCGAGTTCATCAAAAACGAAGTCCATATGCATCTTCTATGATGTTTTTGATGTTGGGAGTCTTTACCGGTCTTATTCGAGGAAGTGTTCTCACCATTTTCTTATGATCCTTTTCTCACTTGCTTATTATTGATATTTCTATCTATATTGTGTTAGACCATGTCGTTATCTTTCTAACAAACTTGGTTTCGTTGAATTCGGAGTCCGTATGCGAAAGTTATGGGAGTTTCTGTGCCGAGCGGTAGTACCTCTTGTGCCGAGCGATAGTACCGCTCTAGGAGCGATAGTACCGCTCCGTCGGACTTTATTTGCGCATCCTTTTTGCCTCTGCATGGTTGGTGAACCTACCGAGCGGTAGTACCGCACCCACGAGCGGTAGTACCGCTCCGTCGGACTTTATTTGCGCATCCTTTTTGCCTCAGGATGGCTGGTGAACCTACCGAGCGGTGGTACCGCTCCCATGAGCGGTAGTACCGCTTTGTGCGGGTTGTGAAGCATAACGGTTGGATTTTTCCCCACCTATAAAGGGGGGGGGGTTGATACGTCTCCAACGTATCTATAATTTTTGATGGTTCCAAGCTATTATCTTGTCAACTTTGGATGTTTTATATGCATGAATATGCTATTTTATATCTTTTTTGGGACTAACCTATTAACTCAGTGCCAAGTGCCAGTTTCTGTTTTTTCCGTGTTTTTGGCCCATTTTCAGACGGAGTCCAAATGGAATGAAACTTTACGATGATTTATTTTGGACCAAAAGAGACCCCCGAAGCTTTGGAAGAAGGCCAGAAGAGCCACGAGGGAGTCACAAGCCCTGACCCCGCCACCACCCCCCAGGTGGCGCAGGGCAGGCTTGTGACCTCCTCGTGGGCCCAACCGACGTAATTCCACCGCCGTAAATTCTTATAAATTCAGAAACCCCCAAAAAGAAACCTAGATCGGGAGTTCCTCCGCTGCAAGCCTCTGTAGCCACCAAAAACCAACCTGGAGCCCGTTCCAGCACCCTGCTGGAGGGGGAATCCATCTCCGGTGGCCATCTTCATCATCCCGGCGATCTCCATGACGAGGAGGGAGTAGTTCTCCCTCGGTGCTGAGGGTATGTACCAGTAGCTATGTGTTTGATCTCTCTCTCTCTCGTGTTCTTGAGATGTCTTGATCTCGATGTACTATGGGCTTTGCTACTATAGTTGGATCTTATGATGTTCTTCCCCCTCTCCCTATTGTAATGAATTGAGTTTCCCCTTTGAAGTTATCTTATCGGATTGAGTCTTTGAGAACACTTGATGTATGTCTTGCACGTGTCTATCTGCTCTGATCAACTTGCGGGTTTGTGACAATTGGGAACCTATGCATATGGGTTGGCACACGTGGATTCATGTGAGTACTCGATGTATGTTTTGGTGATCAACTCACGGGTTCGTGACATTGGGAACCTATGCATAGGGGTTGGCACACGTTTTGACTCTCCGATAGAAACTTTGGGGCACTCTTTGAAGTTCTATGTGTTGGTTGAATAGATGATTCTGAGATTATGTGATGCATATCGTATAATCATGCCCACGGATACTTGAGGTGACAATGGAGTATCTAGGTAACATTAGGGTCTTGGTTGATATGTATCTTAAGGTGTTATTCTAGTACGAACTCTATGATGGATCGAGCGGAAAGAATAGCTTCCTGTTATTTTACTATGGACTCTTGAATAGATCGATCAGAAAGAATAACTTTGTGGTGGTTTCGTACCCGACAATAATCTCTTCGTTTGTTCCCCGCTATTAGTGATTTTGGAGTGACTCTTTGTTGCATGTTGAGGGCTAGTTACATGATCCAATTATGTTATCATTGTTGAGAGAACTTCACTAGTGAAAGTATGAACCCTATGCCTTGTTTCCACGCATTGCAATACCGTTCGTGCTCACTTTTACCATTTGTTACCTTTCTGTTTTTGTAATTTCAGATTACAAAAACCTATATCTACCATCCATATTGCACTTGTATCACCATCTCTTCGCCGAACTAGTGCACCTATACAACTTACCATTGTATTAGGTGTGTTGGGGACACAAGAGACTCTTTGTTATTTGGTTGCAGGATTGCTTGAGAGATACCATCTTCATCCTACGCCTCCTGCGGATTGATAAACCTTAGGTCACCCACTTGAGGGGAAATTGCTACTGTCCTACAACCCTCTGCACTTGGAGGCCCAACAACGTCTACAAGGAGAAGGTTGCGTAGTAGACATCAGGGGTCTTCTTCCCCACTGAACCTGATCCGTGAAGCTCGAGTTTGCCCCCCATTGTTGACCTTCTTCGAGCTTGCTAACTCTCAATCCCTCCAATGAGTCTTGCTAGTTCTTGAGGGAAAAGAGAGATGAGATCTAGATCCACATTTCCACCAATCACTTTCTCCTCTATGCGAGGGGAACTCCTTAGGTCTAGATCTTGGAGTTCTTCGTGTTCTTATTCGTTCTTGCTCTCATTTTTCTCCCTAACATTAGTTGCTTTGGTGGGATTTGAGAGAGAAGGACTTGGGCACTCTGTGTGCCCTTGCCATTGCATTTGGTGCAACGGTTTGAGTTCTCCACGGTGACGCGTGTAAGTGAGAAGTTGAGAAGCTTATTACCTTGGGTACTTGGTACCCCTAGAAGCTTGGTGGTGCCTCGGAGCTCAATTATTGTGGTGTAAAGCTCCGGGCAAGTGACGGGGTCTCCAATTAAGTTGTGGAGATTTCCCCGAGCATTTGTGGTCACCTCGAAGTCATATGCCATTGTGGTGAAGCTTCGTGGTGTTGTTGGGAGCCTCCAATTAAGTCGTGGAGATTTCCCCAACCTTGTTTTTATGGGTTCGGTGACCGCCCTCAAGGGTCACTTAGTGGAATCACGGCATCACGGCATCACGACATCTTGCATTGTGCGAGGGCGTGAGGAGATTACGGTGGCCTTAGTGGCATCTTCGGGAGCATTGTGCCTCCGCACCGCTCCAAACGGAGATTAGCATCCGCAAGGGTGTGAACTTCGGGATACATCGTTGTCTCTGCATGCCTCGGTTATCTCTTACCCAAACCCTTTACTTATTGACTTTACTTTGTGATAGTCGTATTGTTTCTTATCATATGTCTTGCTATGACTTAGTTGTTTAATCTTGCTTAGCATAAGTTGTTGGTGCACATAGGTGAGACTAGTTGTTTTAGGTTTTGTGCTTGACAAATTAACCGCTAGTTTTATTCCGCATTTGTTCAAGCCTAAACCGTAATTATTTTAAAGCGCCTATTCACCCCCCTCTAGGCGACACCCACGTCCTTTCAATTGGTATCAAATCTAGGTCTCTCTTTATTAGGTTTAACCACCTAGAGAGTAAGGATGTCGACTAGGGGATTAGGATTCTCTGACACTCTTAGTTTCGATGGCACAAATTTTGATGGTTGGGTAATTCGCATGCTTAATCTCTTTTGGGTCATGGACCCAAATTTAGAGCGAAATGTAGATATGGGTTTTTCTCCTCCAAAGGATTCTCAAAATATATCTTTAGAGGATGATAAAAACTCTTATCTCAATGCTTCAGCTTCTAATGTGCTTTTTGATGCTTTGAGTAATGTAGTTATATTTCAACTCATGCCATTCCGAGATGCCCATGAGTTGTGGACAAAGATTCAAGATAAATATGGTGTGTCCAAGATTTGTAGGGATGATTCTTCTACCTCCACCTCCGGTCGTGTGGTCTTCTCAACTTCATCTACTTCACCTACATGTGGATTGCCACAAGGTAATGGTCTGGTGAGTAGTGGTGATCATTGCAATGATGATAGTGGGTTTATTGTTGATGATCCTTCATCACTATATTATTGTAATGCTTCATCTTTGGGTGTTAACACTTCGAGCACTCTAAATGTTTTTACATGCTTGTGTTGATAGTCCTTGCATATCATGTAAAAACTGGTTGACTAAATCTCATGATGATATGCTTTATATATCTTGTTGCCATGATAAAAATGTATCTATTTCCTCGAGTTGTTGTGCTAACAATGTAGAGGAAATCCATCACTCCATGGAACAAGATGTGGCCTTGAATCATGCTTCAAGGGATCCTACATCATCATCTATTCTTTCTCACTTTTGCCTTATGTCTAAGGCTTCAAAGGTATCTCCTACTTTGAATCCCAATATATCTCATGATGATGATGTTGATGATAATGAGGATGCGGATAATGATGAAGAGAGTGATTGTATTGCATCCTTAAAATGTAAGAGTGAAACGATTTTTAAATCTCTTTATAAGAATAAACTTGCTTGTTCCAACTTCTTGGGAATCATGTCTATTGCCACTAAGGGCAAGACATACATTGTGGAGTTGGAAGTTCATCTCGAGGGGTATGAGGCCACCATTGAGACAATGGAAGGTCATGAGCATGATTACGCTAATGAGATCGCGGAGCTATCTCAAGCTCTTGGAAATAAACAAACCACCAAGGAATCTCTTGAGGAGACCTTTTCTCTAGAATTATCTAGATTAAAGGAATGCCATGATATAGCTCTCGAGGTGGCTAATGATTTTAGAACTAAAAATGATAAGATTGAAGTTGCACATGCTAAACTCCTTGAGGACTGCTACTGCAACAAAAGACCTTCTAACGGCGCCAGAAACAAGCGTGCTGACGGGAGACTATTCTTGTCTTGATTCTCCTCAGCAACGGCACCAGAATCCTTCTGCTACGGCTATGCCTTTAGGGACTTCCTAGGCAAATATGCAAAGGATTCCCCCGTGGCCTTGGAGCCTTGCGTTGGTGTTCCCTCGAAGCGGAAAGGGTGATGTAGCACAGTGGCGGTAAGTATTTCCCTCAGTTTTGAGAACCAAGGTATCGATCCAGTGAAGGAGTATCACAAGTGTCTGCACAAACACAAAGATCTTGCCCCCAACGCTATGAAGGGGTTGTCAATCCCTTATAGATTGTTTGCCAAGTGAGAACTGAAAGCAACAAAGTAACAAAGCAAAGTAAAAGAGAAAGTGGAAACGATAGGTGTGAATAGACCCGGGGGCCGTAGTGTTCACTAGTGGCTTCTCTCATGAAAGCAAGTAGACGGTGGGTGAACGAATTACTGTCGAGCAATTGATAGAACCGCGCAAAGTCATGACGTTATCTATGGCAATGATTATATCTATAGGCATCACGTCCAAAACAAGTAGACCGATACTTTCTGCATCTACTACTATTACTCCACACGTCGATCGCTATCTGATACGTCTCCATCGTATCTACTTTTCCAAACTCTTTTGCCCTTGTTTTGGACTCTAATTTACATGATTTGAATGGAACTAACTTGGACTGACGCTGTTTTCAGCAGAATTGCCTTGGTGTTATTTTTGTGCAGAAATCAAAGTTCTCCAAACGTCCTGAAAATTTACGGGGAGCAGTTTTGGAAAATAACAAAAATATCTGCGCCAAGTTCCACCTCAGGGGGTGGGCCAGTGGGCCACAAGCCCTGGCTCCGCCACCACCCCCTGGTGGCGGTGGGCAGGCTTGTGGGGCCCACACGACTCTGCCGTCCCCAACTCTAGCTCTATAAGATCCCTTTCGTCCCAGAAAAGATAAAAAGAGAAGTTTTCGTCGCGTTTTCGATACGGAGGCGCCGCCACCACCTGTTCTTCATCTGGAGGGCACATCTGGAGTCCGTCTTGGGCTCCAGAGAGGGGAAATCATCGCCATCGTCATCATCAACCTTCTTCCCTGTCCAACTCCATGAAGCTCTTCGTCGTTCGTGAGTAATCTATTCGTAGGCTCGCTGGTCGGTGATGAGTAGGATGATATCTATCATGTAATCGAGTTAGTTTTGATGGGGATTGATCCCTAGTATCCACTATGTTCTGAAATTGATGTTGCTACTACTTTGCCATGCTTAATTCTTGTCACTAGGGCCCGAGTGACATGATTTTAGATCTGAAGTTATTATGTTGTCACCAATATATGTGTGTTTTAGATCCAATCTTGCAAGTTGTAGTTACCTACTATGTGTTATGATCCGGCAACCCCGGAGTGACAATAACCGGAACCACTCCCGGTGATGACCATAGTTTGAGGAGTTCATGTGTTCACCAAGTGCTAATGCGTTGGTCCGGTTCTTTATTAAAAGGAGAACCTTAATATCCCGTAGTTTCCTTTTGGACCCCGCTGCGACGGGAGGGATGGACAATAGATGTCATGCAAGTTCTTTTCCCTAAGCACGTATGACGACACACAGAATGCATGCCTACATCACATTGACGAACAGGAGCTAGCCACATATCTCTCCGTGTTATAGCTGTTGCATGATGAATATCATCCAAACAAATCACCGACCCATTGCCTACGAGTTTGTCCTACTGCTGCTACTACTGTTGCTACTGCTGTTACTTGTTTTGCTCTGCTGCTGCTACTACTGTTGCTCCTACTGTTGCTACTACTGTTACTTGTTTTGCTCTGTTGCTGCTACTACTGTTGCTACTGCTGTTACTTGTCTTGCTCTGCTGCTGCTACTACTGTTCCTACTATTGTTACTTGTCTTGCTCTGCTGCTACTGTTGCTACTACTGTCGCTTTCTACTGTTGCTACTTGCTACTGCTGTCACTACTACTTTTCCTTGCCGCTGCTACTGCTCGTTACACCGCCGTTACTCGCTACTTTGCTGTTACTACTTTGCTTGCAGATACTAATCTTTCAGGTGTGGTTGAATCTGACAAATTCAGCTGCTAATACTCGAGAGTATCCTCTCACCTCCTGTCTGGTAAACCAACAAATTTGGGTCGAATACTCTACCCTCGAAAACTGCTTCGAACCCACGCGCTGGTGGGCCATCAACAACATTCTTCTAGTGCCGTTGCAGGGGAATGTTTGTTGTCATCAGCATTCGTCTAGCCATCGCCAGAGATTGCAATCAACATTTTTCTAGCGCCGTTGCCGGGGAGGTATTGCTATATTCTCTGAGTTACTTGGGATTTATATCTGCTGATCACTATGAAGAATCTGAAGGATCCGAAGACCAAAGTCTTGCCCTCAACTACGAGGGGAGGTAAGGAATTGCCATCTAGCTCTACACTTGATTCACCTTCAGTTATGAGTAAGTTTGCGACATCACCTCCTGCTAGAAATCTTGATATGTCGCATGTGCTTGATGATGCTTGTGATACTACTGCTAGAGATGCTATGCTTGATACTATGCCTGATACTGCTAGAGATGCTATGCTTGATACTGCTAGAGATACTCCTTTGCCTGATGTTCCACTAGGAGTGTTCCTTGACGCTCATATTGCTAGAGTTACTGCCAATTCTCGTGATGCTTCTGAAACTGTCGATACTATTGAGATAGAACCTGCTTTTGCTCCTGCTAGCTCTAGCTCTCCTAGATATGAATTGCCTGATATACCTGAGGGTTACGTTATGGAGGGAGAGATAGCTGAGGATTTTCTTGCGTGTAAGGATGCCTATGACACTGAGAAATTACTTCTCAAGTGGAAGGAAAAATCTGGGAAGCTAGGATGAAAAATGACCCAAAGTTTGCCACTTCGCCTATCTTTGTCACCGATAAGGATAATGAATTCTCCGTCGACCCTGAGATAATCTCTCTAGTCGAATCTAATCCTTTTCACGGTTATGAGTCTGAGACGGTCATAGCCCATCTTGCCAAACTATCCGAAATAGCCAACCTTTTCACTAATGAGGAGAAGATCCGCCACTACTATATCCTTAAGCTGTTTCCTTTCTCTCTAAAGGATGATGCTAAAGCCTGGTTCACCTCTCTTGCTCCTGGATGTGTGCGTAGTCCCCAGGAGATGGTCTATTACTTATGTGAGAAATATTTCCCTGCCCATAAGAAGTAAGCTGCCTTGCAGGAAATATACAACTTTGCTCAACTCCAAGAAGAGAGTCTTCCACAAGCTTGGGGGAGGCTCGTCCAGCTACAGAATGCTTTGCCTGATCACCCTCTTAAGAAGAACGAGATACTTGATATCCTCTATAACGGACTTACCGATGCCTCTAGAGACCACCTAGATAGTTGTGCCGGTTGTGTTTTTAGGGAACGAACTGTAGAACAAGCTGAGACCCTACTGAATAACCTCTTGATCAACGATAATGCTTGGACTATTCCCGAACCACCTCCTAGGCCAACTCCTAAGAAAAGAGGTATTCTATTCCGCAGTCCCGAAGATATGCAAGAAGCCAAGAAATCTATGCAAGAGAAAGGCATTAGATCTGAAGATGTCAAAAATCTACCACCTATCGAAGAGATCCATGGTCTCGATAACCCGATACAGGTAGTAGAAGTGAATTCTCTGCGTAGGTTGATGAGAGTGATATTCCTTTTGTTAAATCTGCTAGCCTATGCTTTGATGAATTTGACAACTTTGTTGCCAAACAACAGAGTTTCAATGATTATGTTAGCAGACATTTGGAACAAAGTACTCGTATGCTTAGCCATTTAAGTGCTTGTGTAGACAGAAATGTCAATGATCTGAAGCTTCTGAGTAAACATGCCTCTATGATTACTACTCAGGTAGAACAAGTACTTAAAGCTCAGAATGACCTGCTCAGTGAATTAAATGACAACTCTGTCAGAGTCATTACTAGAGGAGGCAAAATTACTCAGGAACCTTTGTATCCTGAAGGTCATCCTAAGAGAATTGATCAAGATTCTCAAGGAATCAATGCTGATGCACCTAGTCATCCTAAGGAGAAGAAGAAGGATGATAGAAGCCTGCACGCCAGTTCACCAAATACTATCACACCTGAAGAACCTAATGATATTTCTGCGTCTAATACAGAAACACAATCAGGTGATGAACATGAACCTGGTGACAATATGGTCAGTGATGTTCATAATAATGCTCAACCTAGCAATGATGAGGATGTGGAGATTGAACCTACGGTTAATCCTGATAACCCACAACCTAAGAAATACGATAAGAATGACTTCACTGCTAGGAAGCATGGTAAAGAAAGAGAGCCATGGGTTCAGAGACCTATGCCCTTTCCTCCTAAGCCATCCAAGAAAAAGGATGATGAGGATTTTGAGCGCTTCATTGAGATGATAAGACCCGTCTTTCTGCAGATGCGGTTAACTGATATGCTCAAGATGTCTCCGTATGCCAAGTACATGAAAGATATCGTGACTAATAAATGGAAGATACAAGATCTTGAGATCTCCACCATGCTTGCCAACTACACTTTTAAAGGTGAAACTCCTAAGAAACTTGGTGATCCCGGAGTGCCCACTATACATTGCTCCATTAAAGGAAACTACGTAAGAACTGCCTTATGTGACCTTGGGGCCGGTGTTAGTGTTATGCCGCTCTCTCTTTATCGTAGACTTGAGTTGGATAAGTTGACACCCACTGAAATTTCTCTGCAAATGGCCGATAAATCAACTGCTTTCCCTATCGGCATTTGCGAGGATGTGCCTGTTGTGGTTGCTAACACAACTATCTTAGTAGACTTTGTTATCTTGGATATTCCCGAGGACGATGCCATGGCTATCATCCTTGGAAGAACCTTTTTAAACACGACAGGGGCTGTTATAGATTGCAACAAAGGCAATGTCACTTTGCATGTCAACGGTAATGAGCACACAGTGCACTTTCCGAAGAAACGATATCCAGTACATTGCATCAATGCTATCGAAAAGACTTCATCGATTCTTATTGGGAGCTTTGAATGCCGTATTCCTCGTGTCAAGATGAAGTATGATTTCCTTGTTGGGGAGATACATATCCCCACTGAGGTGACTTAGTGGCTATTCGAAAATTCTCAGTTCTCTCTTGCGACTCGAGAAGGTTTTGCCATAAGGACTTGATCAATCCCATTGACGTATTTCTTTCGATGACCATGAAACGGATGAATCAAGGAGTCACATACCTCTATTTTAAGTTTTCCTTTTCTTTTGCTTAGAAGAAAAATGATAGAATTAGTTTAGCTTTTCCTGTTTTCTGTTTTAGCGTCTCGGAGAAAAATACCTCAAAAATAAAAGTTCTCCGATGGTCCTGAAAATTTAGTATGATTTTTTCTGGAATTTTTGAAAATTTATGGGCCTGAGATCTGGCCTGGGCCCCTGACCAGTGGGCCACAAGCCCTGCCACCGCCACCTACCCCCCTGGTGGCGGGTGCAAGCTTGTGGGGCCCACAGGCACCCCCTCCACTCATTCCAGCTCTCAGCCTCTTCTTCCACCTCCAGAAAAAATTGTTTCGCAGCTCAAACCCGTGTTCTTGCTCATTTGGCTGTGATTTTCGATCTCCTTGCTCAAAGCACCATTCTCCGAACCGTTTTGGGGAAATTACTCCTTGGTAAGTGACTCCTCCATTGGTCCAATTAGTTTTTGCTCTAGTGCTTTATCCTTCGCGTATTCTTGCTACCATGGTGACCCTGTTCTTGAGCTAGAAATGTTGATTTTAGCTAGTTCCAAGTAGTTTTAGCACGTGATACGGTCTCTAGGCACTAGTAGGAGTAGTAGGAGTAGTTGAACTTCAAAAATTTCAGCAAAAGGAAATTATGTTCAGGAGGAGGTTTCATGGTGGTTCCTCAAGTAAGAAGGGTCCTCGTTTCTCCTTTCTGGAGCTCGAACCTGTTCAACTAAGGGACGCACCGGTACAACCATGTGAATGGCCTTCCGATGAGTTCATGATCGAAGCAGGTTTCAAGGATGAGTTTGATGCATTTGTCCGCAATGCCGGGTTAGAAGAATTCCTCTCAGATAAATGTGAACAGTATGCTATACTCACTGCCTCTTTCGTGCGTAGATTTAAATTTTTAGCTGGCCGTGACTCCTCCATACTGTTTGATCTGTACGATAAATCCTATACCGTGGATCTGGAGGATTTCAATAGGATTTGCAAGATACCCGATTGGGGTAGTGTTAATGATCCTCCTAAGTCTTCGGTCAGAGACTTTGTCTCCAGTATAACTATTGGAGAAACCAGAGATATCATGCAAGCCACCATAGGAAGCATCCATTTCCCTGCCTTGCACTACCTTGCCCTCTTCACAGATAGGTGCATTAACGGCAAGGGTGCACATTGTCACCTATGCGCTTCCGACCTTAGTATCCTTAAGAGCGCAGTAACAGGTGACAGGAGCTTCAATATGGGAGCTATAATAGCAAGGAGGCTGAATAAAAATGCCAGTGAGGGGGATTTCTTTGGTGGAGTTTATGCTACACGCTTAGCAAATTTTCTTGGGGTATCCATCCATCCAGAAGACCCTCCTCTCCGTATAGCCTACCTTGATCGTGTCGCTCTAACACGCTACCAGTTTCTTGAGAGAGATCATGGATCCCTCCTATACCGCTTGATATTTAACCGGCAGCGTGTTTTCCATATTACCCTTCCTGCTCCTGCTTTCTTTGATTTTCAGGTTAAACGAAGATACTACATAACCATAGGAGAGGCAGAGGAGTATGAGAGGGAGGCGACGGCTGCTCGACTTCGTGAGGCAGCTATTCAGGCAGTGGCTGCAGCACTCCCGTATAACACCCATTATGACTTTGGGTTTCGCCAGGATCATCCATGGAAGTAGATCAAGCTAGGCCAAAAGCCTAAGCTTGGGGGAGTACGTATTCTCACTGACTTTACATTCATGCTTGTGCTTTCACTTTGTTAGCCGGTGTTTACACTGCCACTGTATTATCCATGCTAGTTTCTTTTTTTTTCTTGTTTTCTTGTTTTGTGTCCTTTTGAGAAAACCCAAAAAGATTTTTCTTTATTCTTTTGCTTGTTGGGAGCTTTCCCGTGTAAATAGTTTTCTTTTCTTTGTGTCAAGGTAGAAGATATTGGTTACAATGTTTATTGGTTCTTGCATGCTTACCCGTTTAGCTTTCAAAGAGCCATATTACTTTGTCTTCTCCTTTGTGTTTGCCTGCCGATTCAGCTTAGTCCAATGCGCTTATTATTGTTCACATCGTTCGATCGTGCAAATGAAAGGCAACAATGATGATATATGATGAAGTGACTGAGACTGAAAAGCTGGTATGAACTCTATCTATTTTGTTTTTGTAAATATGACTAGCTTGTCGACCCAGATTTAGCTTTGTTGTGAGAGAACCATGTTTGCAATGACAACTTAGAGATCATAGTTTTTGATGCCATGCTTATTTAGCTGAGAGCTTATAATGGTTTGTCTTGAAAGCCAACATAGATTTTGAGATGACTATGATGTAGTATGATAGGATGGTATTCTCCTTTGAATGTTTCAAGTGGCTTGACTTGGCGCATGTTCATGCATGTAGTTGAAACAAAATCAACATAGCCTCTATGATGTTCGTGTTCATGGTGACTTATATCCTGTTCATGCTTGCATTCAATATTAGTCAAACTCATTGCATCTTGATGACTGTTGTTGCTCTCTAGTTGGTCGCTTCCCAGTCTTTTGCTAGCCTTCACTTGTACTAAGCGGAATACTGCTTATGCATCCACTTCCATAAACCCAAAAGTTTTTCCATGAGAGTCCACCATACCTACCTATTTGCGGTATCTACCTACCGTTCCAAGTAAATTTGCATGTGCCATTCTCTAAACCTTCAAGAAATAATCTGTTTTGCATGCCCGAACCGCTCATGTGGTGACAGAGGGCTATTGGTATCTTCCATGCTAGGAGTGTTATCCTCGACATGTGTTTATTCACAGTCATTCACGAGAAAGGGGCCGGTAATTGGAATGCCCAGTTCCACGCTTAAATCGAAAACATAACTGTAAAACAAGACTCCCCCCGGATTGATGTTAGTATGGACGGTACCCGAGGATTCGGCTAGCCGTGGAGTGTGATTGATTGGTGGTGGGGGAGTTAAAACTTTACTTTTCTGTTTGGGAACCGCCTATAGCATGAGTAGCATGGAAGATATTGAGAACTCTTGGTCATTGTGTTGACAACGAAAGCATGCCACCCAAAATTATTATCTCTGTTTTCAAAGCTTGAGCTCTGACACCTCTGCAAATCAATGCTTCCCTCTACAAAGGGCCTGTCTATTTATTTTCCTGTCGAGTCATCCTGTGCTTATATAAGCACCAATTACAGAGCACCTCTGTCATTTTTATGCTTTGCTTTTGATTGATATTGAGTATGACTATGACTGGATCTTCGTTGCTATGAATTACAATGTTTAGTCAGCCCTTGATCTTTGAAAGTGTTGTGCATTTAAGCTTTGCGGTCTCAGAAAGAGCTAGCGAGATACCACCTATTCATATTGCTTCATGCTTGTTTTGATTGAAGTGTTGGTATTTGAGACTCATTATTATTTGCTCGTTAGCTGATTATGCCATTGATATTAGTTGACCGTGAGACCTTTGTGTCATTTGCTTATGTGGTTAACTTGTGATCTTGCTGAAATTCTGGTTATGAGTTAGACATAGTTGCAACAACAAGATCAAACAGAGTTTGTCAAAGTTTTTCTTTCTCTCTCAGTTTGTCAACTGAGTTGCTTGAGGACAAGCAAGGTTTTAAGCTTGGGGGAGTTGATACGTTTCCATCGTATCTACTTTTCAAAACTCTTTTGCCCTTGTTTTGGACTCTAATTTGCATGATTTGAATGGAACTAACCTGGACTGACACTGTTTTCAGCAGAATTGCCTTGGTGTTATTTTTGTGCAGAAATCAAAGTTCTCCAAACGTCCTGAAAATTTACGGGGAGCAGTTTTGGAAAATAAGAAAAATATTTGCGCCAAGTTCCACCTCAGGGGGTGGGCCAGTGGGCCACAAGCCCTGGCTCTGCCACCACCCCCTGGTGGTGGTGGGCAGGCTTGTGGGGCCCACACGGCTCTGCCGCCCCCAACTCCAGCTCTATAAGATCCCTTTCGTCCTAGAAAAAATAAAAAGAGAAGTTTTCATCGCGTTTTCGATACGGAGGCGCCGCCACCACCTGTTCTTCATGTGGAGGGCAGATCTGGAGTCCGTCTTGGGCTCCGGAGAGGGGAAATCATCGCCATCGTCATCATCAACCTTCTTCCCTCTCCAATTCCATGAAGCTCTTCGTCGTTCGTGAGTAATCTATTCGTAGGCTCGCTGGGCGGTGATGGGTAGGATGAGATCTATCATGTAATCGAGTTAGTTTTGATGGGGATTGATACCTAGTATCCACTATGTTCTGAGATTGATGTTGCTACTACTTTGCCATGCTTAATGCTTGTCACTAGGGCCCGAGTGCCATGATTTCAGATCTGAAATTATTACGTTGTCACCAATATATGTGTGTTTTAGATCCGATCTTGCAAGTTGTAGTTACCTACTATGTGTTATGATCCGGCAACCCCGGAGTGACAATAACCGGAACCACTCCCGGTGATGACCATAGTTTGAGGAGTTCATGTGTTCACCAAGTGCTAATGCGTTGGTCCGGTTCTTTATTAAAAGGAGAACCTTAATATCCCATAGTTTCCTTTTGGACCCCGCTGCGACGGGAGGGATGGACAATAGATGTCATGCAAGTTCTTTTCCCTAAGCACGTATGACGACACACGGAATGCATGCCTACATCACATTGACGAACGGGAGCTAGCCACATATCTCTCCGTGTTATAGGTATTGCATGATGAATATCATCCAAACAAATCACCGACCCATTGCCTATGAGTTTGTCCTACTGCTGCTACTACTGTTGCTACTGCTGTTACTTGTTTTGTTCTGCTGCTGCTACTACTGTTGCTCCTACTGTTGCTACTGCTGTTACTTGTTTTGCTCTGCTGCTGCTACTACTGTTACTTGTCTTGCTCGGCACCTGCTACTACTGTTTCTACTGCTGTTACTTGTCTTGCTCTGCTGCTACTGCTGCTACTACTGTCGCTTGCTACTGTTGCTACTTGCTACTCCTGTCACTACTGCTTTTCCTTGCCGCTGCTACTGCTTGTTACACCACCGTTACTTTCTACTTTGCTGTTACTACTTTGCTTGCTGATACTAATCTTTCAGGTGTGGTTGAATCTGACAAATTCAGCTGCTAATACTCGAGAGTATCCTCTCACCTCCTGTCTGGTAAACCAACAAATTTGGGTCGAATACTCTACCCTCGAAAACTGCTGCAAACCCACGCGCTGGTGGGCCATCAACAACATTCTTCTAGTTTCGTTGTTGGGGAGTGCTAGCAGCATTCTTCTGGTGCCGTTGTAGGGGAAGGTTTGTTGTCATCAGCATTCGTCTAGCCATCGCGAGAGATTGCAATCACTATCCAGCATGCATCTAGTGTATTAAGTCCGAAAGAACAGAGTAATGGCTTAAGCAAGATGACATGATGTAGGTGGACAATCTCATATCTACTACAAAGCCCATGTTGTTACCCTTGATGGAAACTACACGGTGTGTGCCTTGCTGCCCCTACTATCACTGGGAAAGGTCACTTCACGGTATGAACCCAAAACCAAGCACTTCTCCCATTGCAAGAATCATAGATCTAGTTGGCCAAACAAAACCAAAGACTCGGAGAGACTTACAAGGATATCAAATCATGCATATAAGAAATCAGCAAAGACTCAAATATATATCATAGATAATCTGATTACAAATCCACAATTCATCGGATCTCGACAAACACACCGCCAAAGAAGATTACATCGGATAGATCTCCATGAAGATCATGGAGAACTTTGTATTGAAGATCCAAGAGAGAGAAGAAGCCATCTAGCTACTAACTACGGACTCGTAGGTCTGAAGTGAACTACTCACGAGTCATTGGAGGGGCGATGATGTTGATGAAGAAGCCCTCCAACTCCAAAGTCCCCTCCGACAGGGCGCCGGGAAGGGTCTCCAGATGAGATCTCGCGGAAACGGAAGTTTGCGGCGGCGGAAAAGTGTTTTCATGGACGCCTGATTTTTTCTGGATTTTTAGGGAATTTATAGGCCAAAGACCTAGGGCAGGGGAGCGCCAGGGAGGCCACAAGCTTGGTTGCCGCGGCCTCCCCTGGCCCCGGGAACAGGGCTTGTGGGCTCCCTGTGGGCCCACTTGCTTGGCCCTCAAGCCTCCCGATCTTCTTTCGTTCTGGAAAAAATCATTTTGGGGATTTTATTCCGTTTTGACTCCATTCCAAAATCAGACCTCAAAAGAGTCAAAAACACAAAAAAATAGGAACTGGCACTTGGCACCGAGTTAATAAGTTAGTCCCAAAAAAGATATAAAAGGTAAACAAAACATCCAAAGTTGACAAGATAACAGTGTGAAACCATAAAAAATTATAGATACGTTTGAGACGTATCAAGCATCCCCAAGCTTAACTCCTGCTCGTCCTCGAGTAGGGAAGTGATAAAGAATGAATTTTTGATGCTTTCATGCTACCTAGCATAGATGTCCTTTATAACTCCTCTTATGTGACATGAATGTTCAGATCCATTAGATTCAAAACAATAGTTTGCTATTGACGTGGAAACAATAATACGTCAAGCAAACTAGCAAAGTAATTATGAACTTTCAAAATAACAAGGCCAAAAGAAAGTTATCCCTACAAAATCATATAGTCTGGCTATGCTCTATCATCATTGCACGAATTTAAATCATAAACAACCCCGGTATTGGCCAATGAATTGTTTTCATACCTTTACTTTCTCAAACTTTTCAACTCTCACGCAATACATGAGCGTGAGCCATGGTTTTAGCACTATAAGTGGTGTGGAGTGTGGTGGAGGTTGCAAGAAAAACAAGGAGAAGAAGGTCACATTAACTAGGCATATCAATGAGCTGTGGAGATGCTCATCAATAGATATCAATGTGAATGAGTAGGGATTTCCATACAAATGATGCACTAGAGCTAAGAGTATGTGAAAGCTCTTAAAGAAAACTAGTGGGTGTGCATCCAACTTGCTTGCTCACGAAGACCTAAGGCAATTTCGAGGAAGCCTATATTGGAATATACAAGCCAAGTTATATAATCAAAATTTCCCACTAGCTATATGGTGGTGACAAAACGAGAGACTCTCAATCATGAAGATCATCGGTGCTTAATATGCACAAGTGTGGAAAAGTGGTAGCATTGTCCCTTCTCTCTTTTCTCTTTTTTTTGAATGGGCTCTTTGGCCTCTTTTTTTATATTTTTTTATTTTGGTGGGAATCTTTGGCCTCTTTTATTTCCTCACATGGGACAATGCTCCATAAATGATGATCATCACACTTACAACTCAAAACTTAGAGAACGATGACTCTATATGGAATGCCTTCGGTAGTGTACCATGACAATGATCTAGCATGGCATGGACATTAATGGAAACATCATGCTAGCTATCTTACGATCATGCATTGGCAATGTAGACGTGGTGGCACATGTCATGTTGGTAGTTGCATGGCAATATATCTCGGAATGACTTTGAAAAAGCCATAGTAGGTAGGTATGGTGGCTGTTTTGAGGGAGGCTAATGGTGGGTTTTGTGCACCGGCGAAAGTTGCACGACACTAAAGAAGATAGTGATGGTGGAAGGTGAAAGTGCATCTAAACCATGGACTCAACATTAGTCATGAAGAACTCATATACTTGTTGCAAAAGTTTTAGTAGTAATCGAAACAAAGCATTCAACGCATACTCCTAGGAGAAGGGTTGGTAGGTATAAACCATCGCGCGATCCCGACTGCCAGACAAAGGATGACAATCAATAGACTAATCATGCTCAGACTTCATCACATAGTGGTTCACCATACGTGCATGCTACGGGAATCACTAACTTCAACACAAGTATTTCTAGATCCACAACACCTCACTAATATAACTTCAATATTACCATAAACACAACTCAAAACTAGTTGAGATGAATCAAACTTCTCTAACTATTCAATGCACATGAAGGTGGAAGTTTTCGTACCCCTTTGGATAACTACCCCTTTTGAGACTACTTTCAAAGCATAGATCAACTACCAAGCCATGCACCGCCGTGCTCTAAAAGATATAAGTGAAGCACATAGAGCAAAAGCATCTAGCTCAAAAGATATAAGTGAAGCACATGTGAGCTGAATTGTCTAACAAAGGATATAAGTGAAGCTCGACAAAATCACGGTGAGTGCATGTCTCTCTATCTAGGTGTGCAGCAAGAATGATTGTGACACAACAAAAATAAAAGACTCCTACGATACAAGACGCTCCAAGCAAAACACATAACATGTGGTGAATAAAAATATAGCCCCAAGTAACGTTATCGATGGATTACTTATTTTGATGTTGGGTTACTGTATTTTCAATCTTCCATGGCTAATACTCCCCGATACTATCCATAGTTTCATCAAAATAAGCAACCAACACAACAAAAACAGAATCTGTTAACAGCAGACCAGTCTGTAGCAATCTGTATACTTCGTATACTTCCGGTACTTAAAAAATTCTGAAAACTTTCGACAGTCTGAAAATTTGCGTAGAAATCAGCAGCAGAAAGAATCAACTCAAAATCTCTTACAGAAAAAAAATTAAAATTCTTTTCGTTAGTAGAAAGTTTATGTCTTTTCCAGCATGACCAAACGATCATCCCCAAGACTAATCATAACTGTTTTGCTTGGCACAAACGCAAAAAGAAACACAAAAAACACAGTCATAACAGAATTATTAAAGTGTGGAAAACACAAAACAGAAAGGAAAATGATAGATTCGTTGGGTTTCCTCCCAACAAGCGCTATTGTTTAACACCCTTAGCTAGACATAAGGTGATGGAATCACGTATAGTCATCCTTGGTGCTCAAACCATAAGTAGTGTGATCATTTATCATCTTAAGATCTTCATCTTTATTGGATGACTCACCACTAGCTTTAGGAACAAAAACAAACTTGACGGTCTTTTTGAGAGTGAGATTTGGAGTATTTTGCATAGCGGCAAAAGCGGAACCCAAGTTGGTTATGACATCTTCTAGTTTGCCAATTCTAGAAGAATCATTAACTATAAGTTCCTTCTCCCTTAAATTTTTCAAAAAAATTCCCACTTTGGATCCGTACTGAGTAATTTGATTGTGGATCTTTCTATCCAAACCCTCAATAAGTTCAACTGTGGCAATTTTGTTTTCAATAGCGTCAAGCCTTTGCATCACGTGTTCCAAGGTTAAGGTAGTTCCATTAACCATGAGCGGGGGTGAGCCTACCAAATTCATGATAGCTCCATAGGAGTCAACAGTATGGCTCCCCAAAAAATTCCCGCCTACAATGGTATCAAGGATATACCTATTCCAAGGAGAAATTCCAACATAGAAACTGCGAAGAAGAACGGTAGTGGATTGCTTACGAGTAGATCTACTTTGAGCATTGCAAATCCTGTACCAAGCGTCCTTTAAATTTTCTTCCTCATTCTGCCTAAAATTGAGAACTTCATTCTCAGGGGTATCGTTTGGAGTGGTGGGTCTAGCCATTGATGGACTATCTCACACACAAACGAGCAGGAAGAGAGAGTGAAACGGGCAGGACAAAACAGCAAAGGAGAAAGGCAAATGAAAACGACAAATGTGAAGTGGGGGAGAGGAAAACGAGAGGCAACTGGCAAAAAAGTAAATGCGAGAGATGAGTTTGTGAGACCTACTTGGATAGATCTCTCCTTCCCCGGCAACGGCGCCAGAAATACTTCTTGCTACTGCAACAAAAGACCTCCCAACGGCGCTAGAAACAAGCGTGCTGACGGGAGACTATTCTTGTCTTGATTCTCCTCAGCAACGGCACCAGGAATCCTTCTGCTACGGCTACGCCTTTAGGGACTTCCTAGGCAAATACGCAAAGGATTCCCCCGTGGCCTTGGAGCCTTGCGTTGGTGTTCCCTCGAAGCGGAAAGGGTGATGTAGCACAGCGGCGGTAAGTATTTCCCTCAGTTTTGAGAACCAAGGTATCGATCCAGTGAAGGATTATCACAAGTGCCTGCACAAACACAAAGAGCTTGCTCCCAACGCTATGAAGGGGTTGTCAATCCCTTATAGATTGTTTGCCAAGTGAGAACTGAAAGCAACAAAGTAACAAAGCAAAGTAAAAGCGAAAGTGGAAACAATAGGTGTGAATAGACCCGGGGGCCGTAGTGTTCAGTAGTAGCTTCTCTCATGAAAGCAAGTAGACGGTGGGTGAACGAATTACTGTCGAGCAATTGATAGAACCGCACAAAGTCGTGACGTTATCTATGGCAATGATTATATCTATAGGCATCACGTCCAAAACAAGTAGACCCATACTTTCTGCATCTACTACTATTACTCCACACGTCGACCGCTATCCAACATGCATCTAGTGTATTAAGTCCGAAAGAACAGAGTAACGCCTTAAGCAAGATGACATGATGTAGATGGACAATCTCGTATCTACGACAAAGCCCATCTTGTTACCCTTGATGGCAACTACACCGTGTGTGCCTTGCTGCCCCTACTGTCACTGGGAAAGGTCACCACACAGTATGAACCCAAAACCAAGCACTTCTCCCATTGCAAGAATCATAGATCTAGTTGGCCAAAAAAAACCCAAGACTCGGAGAGACTTACAAGGATATCAAATCATGCATATAAGAAATCAGCAAAGACTCAAATATATATCATAGATAATCAGATCACAAATCCACAATTCATCGGATCTCGACAAACACACCGCCAAAGAAGATTACATCGGATAGATCTCCATGAAGATCATGGAGAACTTTGTATTGAAGATCCAACAGAGAGAAGAAGCCATCTAGCTACTAACTACGGACCCGTAGGTATGAAGTGAACTACTCACGAGTCATTGGAGGGGCGATGATGTTGATGAAGAAGCCCCCCAACTCCAAAGTCCCCTCCGGCAGGGCGCCGGGAAGGGTCTCCAGATGAGATCTCGCGGAAACGGAAGCTTGTGGCGGCGGAAAAGTATTTTCGTGGACGCCCTCATTTTTTCTGGATTTTTAGGGAATTTTTAGGCCAAAGACCTAGGGAAGGGGAGCGCCAGGGAGGCCACAAGCTTGGTTGCCGCGGCCTCCCCCCTGGCCGCGGCAACAGGGCTTGTGGGCTCCCTGTGGGCCCACTTGCTTGGCCCTCAAGCCTCCCGATCTTCTTCCGTTCTTGAAAAAATCATTTTGGGGATTTTATTCTGTTTGGACTCCGTTCCAAAATCAGATCTGAAAAAGTCAAAAACACAAAAAAAAATAGGAACTGACACTTGGCACTTAGTTAATAAGTTAGTCCCAAAAAAGATATAAAAGGTAAACAAAACATCCAAAGTTGACAAGATAACAGCGTGAAACCATCAAAAATTATAGATACGTTTGAGATGTATCAAGGACTATGAACACCTCGAAAATGGCTCAAGGGCTATTAAGAGTTCACTCATCGAACTCACCGAGTCTCATGCCCAACTTGAAGCTTCATATGCCAAATAGCTTGCCAAGTTTCCTTCTCCTCTTATTGCTAATGATGATGCTTGTGCTACTAACTCTACTTCTTGTAAAGCATCCATTTTAAAGGAGAATGTTGAGCTAAGGGCTCAACTTAAGTTGCTATCTAGCAATTATGGGAAATTGGAAGAAATTCATGTAATGCTCACAAGATCTCATGATGATCTTCTAGCATGAGGCTATTACTACCAAGGTAACATCAAGTTAGCCTCATGTGGACAAGATGGACTGGTCTGCTGTTAACAGTACTTAAATTGTTTACATTGGATTATTGAGTTTCTATCTTATATCGAATGTGCCTCCTTGCGGTAACTTGTACTTAAATTGTTTACATTGTTAGTTACTTTCCCTTGTGCATGTTGTGGTTTTGTACCTTGCATGTGTTTGTACATGTTGTGCTTCCAACTTGCTTATCTTGAGTAATCGAGTATGTGTATGTTGGTTTGCACATCATGTACATTTGAGTCTTGTGTTGAGCCTTTTTGCATCTTGTTTGTATCTTTGTTGGCACTTGTGAGAGATTAATGGACTATCCCATTGTGGGGGAGTGATGTGCTTTGCGCACCTCATAATCCTATAAATGTGTATACATGAGGAATACCACTTAGTTTTGATATTTCAAAATTATCTAGTCTCTATGTGGTATGTCTTACTCATGAGAAATTCAAATTCTAAATGGTCCATTAATTATCTCTTGTTGGTTTTCATTTGCCACTTGTTAATAACGTTGGTTTATCACATTATGGGGGAGTAATATGCTGTGTGGATATTACAAGCCTAGAAAATGTGTATATTTGAGATATTGCCACTTAGTGTTGATATTGTAAATTATCTTGTTCCTAGGTGGCATGTTAGCTCTACAAGTGTGTCATTGGCTTGTTTCTTGGAGTAAAGATGATGTTGGGTACATTTGCAATCTACCAATAGGATTTATTTCCAAATACCTGTTGTCCTTTAACAATTGGTATTCCCTTCATGTGGTAAAAATTGCTAATCATCTTTACATTGGATTTTGTGTATCACTTGTCTTCCTTGCCTCTTGTGGACATTTTTGTTCATATTCGTGTTTCTTTCTCGCTGTTTTGGCAAATTCTGGAACCTTTCTTAAGTTACAGGCACGGTATTACCGCTCAGCTAGTGGTACTACCGCTCTGCTAGCGGTACTACCGTGATGACCTATTTGAACATGTCTAGTGTTTCTATAGATATATAGAAAGTGATGATCTCATGTTGTGAATTTTGTATTTAAATGCAAACTCTATATAATGCACATATCTTGGGAGAACTATCCTATTTTCTTGAGAATACTCTCTTTATGCATTTATCATAAAATCTTTTGATCCCCATCAAGTGTATGGTGATGGGAGGCAAGTCTTGCTCTTTAAGATGCTTTGTGCCATCATGAAAATTTGTCGAGGGTTTGGTTTGTTTGGAACCTTGCTCTCTTTTGGGAACTAGATACCTCGTGTTTGCTTTCCTTTCAATTGGTATCTTGTTGCCTTTTATTTGGATTGTATCAATGGATATCATTCCTTGATGCATCTTTTAATTGATATCCTTCAAGTGATAATTTTTCGTTTGGTATTTTATTTTCACTTGATACATTGCCTTTTGGTGTCTTATCAACTATGTGTTGATGTGATTCTTGAAAGCCTTGAGCATGCATATTTACATTATATATTTTTTCTTCTGCATGCTTTCTTCCTTTGACCCGATATATAAGGGAAACTCCACCTAGTCATAAATTGACTAAACTGTGCATGAAATTCAATTTCATATCTATATGCACATATTTATGTGGAGTTTGTCCTATGTATTGTTGGTTTTCTAACTCTTTGGTCCCAATGAGTTTGGGCACCATTTTGTTTGTTTTGTTGTTCTAGGAACAATTGGAGATGCATTGGATGCTCGGATCACCTACAAGGAAGGTGTTGACACCATGTGCTTATTGGAGCCAAGTCAGGATGATCAACGGACACATATCTACTACATCAATCCAATGTTGTCTCGATAACAAGTATCTACTTCATGCATACATTTCTTGCAAAGGCCCGAACCTGCCTTTTCTTGGCCGAGCGGTACTACCGTGGATAGCCACGGTACTACCGCTCGAGAGGTGTTACTACTGCACTCGTGCACTAGCAGCACCGACACAGTTCTATTGCATCCAGCACGACAGTATCGGGGGGTATTAGCCAGACTGGTCTGCTATTAACAGATTCTGTTTCTGTTGTGTTGGTTGCTTATTTTGATGAAACTATGGATAGTATCGGGGGGTATTAGCCATGGAAGATTGAAAATACAGTAACCCAACATCAACATAAGTAGAAATTAAGTTTGCTACAGTACCTAAGGAAGTGGTGGTTTGCTTTCTTATACTAATGTTATCACGAGTTTCTGTTTAAGTTTCGTGTTGTGAAGTTTTCAAGTTTTGGGTGAAGTTCTTATGGACAAAAAGATAAAGAGCGGCAAGAGCTCAAGCTTGGGGATTCCCAAGGCACCCCAAGTTGATTCAAGGATGCCGTAAAAGCCTAAGCTTGGGGATGCCCCGGGAAGGCATCCCCTCTTTCGTCTGCAATCCATCAATAATGTTACTTGGGGCTATATTTTTATTCACCACATGTTATGTGTTTTGCTTGGGGTGTCTTGTATCATAGGAGTCTTTTAATTTTGTTGTGTCACAATCTTCCTTGCTGCACACCTAGAGATAAAGACATGCACTCACCGTGATTTTGTCGAGCTTCACTTATATCCTTTGGTTAGATAATTCTGCTCACATGTGCTTCACTTATATCTTTTGAGCTAGTTTATTTTGCTCTATGTGCTTCACTTATATCTTTTAAGAGCACGGAAGCGCGTGGCTTGGTAGTTGATCTATGCTATGATAGTAGTCTCAAAAGGGGTAGTTATCTAAAGGGATATGAAAACTTCCACCTTCATGTGCATTAAGTAGTTGGATAAGTTTGACTCATCTCAATTAGTTTTGAGTTGTGGTTGTGGTAATATTGAAGTTATACTAGTAAGGTGTTGTGGATCTAGAAATACTTGTGTTGAAGTTAGTGATTCCCGTAGCATGCACGTATGGTGAACCGCTATGTGATGAAGTCTGAGCATGATTAGTCCATTGATTGTCATCCTTTGTGTGGCGGTCGGGATCGCGCGATGGTTTATACCTATGAACCCTTCCCCTAGGAGTATGCGTTGAATGCTTTGTTTCGATTACTACTAAAACTTTTGCAACAAGTATATGAGTTCTTCATGACTAATGTTGAGTCCATGGTTTAGATGCACTTTCACCTTCCACCATCACTATCTTCTTTAGTGCCGTGCAACTTTCACCGGTGCACAAAACCCACCATATAGCCTCCCTCAAAACAGCCACCATACCTACCTACTATGGCTTTTTCAAAGCTATTCCGAGATATATTGCCATACAACTACCACCATGACATGTGCCACCACTTCTACATTGCCATTGCATGATCATAAGATAGCTAGCATGATGTTTCCATTTATGTCTATGCCATGCTAGATCATTGTCACGGTACACTACCAAAGGCATTCCATATAGAGTCATCATTGCTCTAAGTTTTGAGTTGTAAGTGTGATGATCATCATTGATGGAGCATTGTCCCATGTGAGGAAATAAAAGAGGTCAAAGATGCCCACCAAAAGAAGAAAAAAATAGGCCAAAGAGCCCACCAAAAAAATGAGAGAAAAAGAGAGAAGGGACAATGCTCCCACCTTTCCACACTTGTGCATATTAATCACCATGATCTTCATGATTGAGAGTCTCTCGTTCTATCACCACCATATAGCTAGTGGGAAATTTTCATTATATAACTTGGCTTGTATATTCCAATGATAAGCTTCCTCAAAATTGCCTTAGGTCTTCATGAGCAAACAAGTTGGATGCACACCCACTAGTTTTCTTTAAGAGCTTTCACATACTCTTAGCTCTAGTGCATCAATTGTATGGCAATCCCTACTCATTCACGTTGACATCTATTGATGAGCATCTCCATAGCTCATTGATATGCCTAGTCAATGTGACCATCTTCTCCTTGTTTGTCTTGCAACCTCCACCACACTCCATTCCACTTATAGTGCTAAAACCATGGCTCACGCTCATGTATTGCGTGAGAGTTGAAAAAGTTTGAGAAAGTAAAGGTGTGAGAACAATTACTTGGCCAATACCGAGGTTGTGCATGATTTAAATTCGTTGTGCAAGGATGATATAGCATAGCCAGACTATATGATTTTGTAGGGATAACTTTCTTTTGGCCTGGTTATTTTGAAAGTTCATGATTATCTTGCTAGTTTGCTTGAAGTATTATTGTCTCCACATCAATAACAAACTATTGTTTTGAATCTAATGGATCTGAACATTCACGTCACATAAGAGGAGTTACAAAGGACATCTATGCTAGGTGGCATGAAAGCATCAAAAATTCATTCTTTATCACTTCCCTACTCGAGGACGAGCAGGAGTTAAGCTTGGGGATGCTTGATACGTCTCAAACGTATCTATAGTTTTTGATGGTTTCATGCTGTTATCTTGTCAACTTTGGATGTTTTGTATAACTTTTATATCTTTTTTGGGACTAACTTATTAATTAAGTGCCAAGTGCCAGTTCCTGTTTTTTCTGTGTTTTGACTCTTTTCAGATCTGATTTTGGAACGGAGTCCAAACGGAATAAAATCCCCGAAATATATTTTTCCAGAACGGAAGAAGATCAGAGGACTTGAGGGCCAAGGCAGGGGGCCCATAGGGATCCCACAAGCCATGTTGCCGCGGCTAGGGGGGCGCGGCAACCAAGCTTGTGGCCTCCCTGGCGCTCTCCTGCCCAAGATCTTTGGCCTATAAATTCCCTAAAATCACAGAAAAAATCAGGGCATCCACGAAAACACTTCTCCGCTGCTGCAAGCTTCCGTTTCCACGAGATCTCATCTGGAGACCCTTCCCGGTGCTCTGCCGGAGGGGACTTTGGAGTTGGAGGGCTTCTACATCAACATCATCGCCTCTCCAATGACTCGTGAGTAGTCCACTTCAGACCTATGGGTCCGTAGTTAGTAGCTAGATGGCTTCTTCTCTCTCTTGGATCTTCAATACAAAGTTCTCCATGATCTTCATGGAGATCTATCTGATGTAATCCTCTTTAGCGGTGTGTTTGTCGAGATCCGATGAATTGTGGATTTGTGATCAGATTATCTATGATATATATTCGAGTCTTTCCTGATTTCTTATATGCATGATTTGATATACTTGTAAGTCTCTTCGTGTCTTGGGTTTTGTTTGGCCAACTAGATATATGATTCTTGCAACGGGGGAAGTGCTTGGTTTTGGGTTCATACCGTGCGGTGACCTTTCCCAGTGACAGAAGGGGCAGCAAGGCACGCATCATGTTGTTGCCATCAAGGGTAACAAGATGGGCTTTCATCATAAATTTGAGATTGTCCATCTACATCATGTCATCTTGCTTAAGGCGTTACTCTGTTCTTTTGAACTTAATACACTAGATGCATGTTGGATAGCGGTCGACGTGTGGAGTAATAGTAGTAGATGCAGAAAGTATAGGTCTACTTGTTTTGGACATGATGCCTATAGATATAATCAATGCCATAGATAACGTCACGACTTTGCGTGGTTCTTTCAATTGCTCGACTGTAATTCGTTCACCCACCGTCTACTTGCTTTCATGAGAGAAGCCACTAGTGAACACTACGACCCCCGGGTCTATTCACAACTATCATCTCCACTTTCACTTTCACTTTGCTTTGTTTACTTTTTTGCTTTCAGCTCTCACTTTGCAAACAACCTATAAGGGATTGACAACCCCTTCATAGCGTTGGGTGCAAGCTCTTTGTGTTTGTGCAGGTACTTGTGACTTGACGCGATCCTCCCACTGGATCGATACCTTGGTTCTCAAACTGAGGGAAATACTTACCGCCGCTGTGCTACATCACCCTTTCCTCTTCAAGGGAACACCAACGCAAGGCTCCAAGGCCGCGGGGAAATCCTTTGCATATTTGCCAAGGAAGTCCCTATAGGCGTAGCCCGTAGCAGCAGGATTCCTCGCGCCGTTACCAGGGAAGGTCTGTTGTCGCAGTAGCAACGTGCGGTACTAACGCACCGTCGGGACCTCGAGGCGTTATACCCTCCTCTCGTGGTTCTGTCTCTCTCTCCAGGTTGCATCATGGCATGAATCTCTTGATTCGTTCTTGTGATACTTGTTTCCTTTCTCAAAGTATCCGAATGATGATGTCTTATTTCTAGTTGGGATGTCTTTGATGTTCGTATGTTGGAAGTTCATATTGTACAATAAGAAAATATTAGGCCGTGTGCTATGCTTCCAAGCAAAGATCTTATTGGTATATTTATGACTTCCTTTTGGATATCTTGTTTGTTCCTTCTTGTAACCATTTTGTGTGTACATCCTTCTTTGTGGATATATATCATCATGATTGTCTTCTACCTAGAATCTTTTACACATGAGAGAAGTTACACCTCTTATTGATATCCTCTTTTCCTTAATGTCCACCGTTGCATTTCCTTTTTCAGTTTTTGGTAGCTTCGTGAAAGGATTTGACTTGAGTGCGTATCTTGAGTTCTTGCATCTTGATGCACTCATTGGTGGTGAAGATTATTTTTCATCATGCTTGTCTTGATGAGGGTTTTGCCATTTCGATTGGTATCCCTCCTCTTGAAAAGGTTATTATTTCCTATCTTCACCATGGTTGTCACAAGCATTGGTTCTTATTTTGTTTATTAGTAAGCTTGTGAACCCATTTTCTAGTGTGTGTGTGTGGGAATGATATGTCTTGCACTTTGTTTCTCATTTCATCAAGACTATGTTGATGAGTAGTGCTCATCCTTATCTTAGTCTTTGTGCAAGTGATATGCTTATTGTCTCATCTATCTTCTTGCACTCGTTGTGTATTTTTTATTAATTTTGGGGGAGCAACGATCCTATTTTGTGCACAACGATCCTATTTTGTGCACTTTTATAAAATACAAAAAAAATCTTATTAGTGCACAAATCATGGGGAGCTTCTCTAGTTTTGATAAAACACACTATTGTCCTTATCATAATATCTTTTATTCATGTGGTTCGAAGGACCATATGATTGCTTGTTACTATTGGTATCTTTTGATTGTGTGCTTCTCTCGTTTGTATGTCTTTCTGACATACGATCCTTCTTGCAATCTTTGGGTCCTCGATATAGTTTGTTTTCCTCCAACGTTTATCATTGTATTTGTGTATTTCTTTGCACTATTGTTGAGAAGTACACACTTTTTGGAGGAACACCTACTATATTGGCTTTCTAAACTTTTTGTCCATTTTGGCAATCAATGCCAATGGGGGAGAAGTCTAGAGAGTTTAGTTTGGTGATGCATAGAGGGTTTTTCTTTTATTGCTTAAGCATTTACATCTTGTACGCATGCATTATAGCTTTGTATGTGTGTGCTTGGTTATGCTTATTTCCTTATATAAATTCTCTTGTATTGATTGTCATCAATTACAAAATGGGGGATATTGTTAGAGCATATTTCTCCATATGTGGTTTTGGTAATTGATGACAATCCCTATGGACTAATGGTTGCCTTAAGTTATATTCGAAGGATTTGTCCATAGACACTTCTTGAAGTCCATCTGTTGGTGTCAAGGAGATTATATGATGACCAAGGTGGTATTCAAGGTATTATCCAAAGATTGGTCATAAAGACACAAGGTTGATCAAGACTAAGCAAAGAGTAAATCAAGATGATCAACACACAAAGGTTACAAGATGTACCGAGAGGGATCAAGTGATTTCATGGTATAGTAAGCATTGTCCATAACGCTTTTGTGTACTAACCCATGGTCCTTGTGAGAGTTCTACGTGGGGTTAGGTGTGTCTTCATGGGTTTGCGTCAAGAGAAAGATCTCATTCAACCAACGAAGGATGATATAAAGTGGTGATCGTCATGAAGATTGCGGTGTGCAAGTTCAAGTGGAGCATCACGAAGATATCATGCTTGAAGCTTGCCGTTCATTGTGGTGGCAATGGACTTGTGAAGATGTGTTGAAAAGTTGCTCACCCATAGTGAGTATGGGTAGGCAATCAACTAGTCTTCGTCAAACCAAGGCAATCAAGAAAGGTGGTCCATCTCGAGGAAGCCAAGATCATCGTCATCTAGCTAAAGAGGACGAGGTGCAAGGTATAGGTTTTCCCTTGATAGGTTTTCTGTTTTAGGATAGATTGCCGTACTGTCAAGGGGGGCTCTCAAGTGAGTAGCTTGATCTTATCGTTCGTTGAGAGCTCAAACCATTTGCATCCTTGCATCATACTTCTTGGTTATTGTTTGGTGTTTCTCTTTGTTAGTTTTAGAGCTTATGGTGATCTTCATGACAAGCTCGAGTTCATTGAAAACGGAGTCCATATGCATCTTCTATGATGTTTTCGATGTTGGGAGTCTTTACCGGTCTTATTCGAGGAAGGGTTCTCACCATTTTCTGATGGGTCTTTTCTCACTTGCTTCTTATTGATATTTCTATCAATAGTTTTTTAGACCATCTCGTTAGATTTCTAACAAACTTGGTTCCGTTGATTTCGGAGTCCGTATGCGGAAGTTAAGGCAGTTTCTGTGGCGAGCGGTAGTACTGCTCTAGGAGCGGTAGTACCGCTCCGTCGGACTTTATTTGTGCATCCTTTTTTCCTCTGCATGGTTGGTGAACCTACCGAGCGGTAGTACCGCTCCCACGAGCGGTAATACCGCTCCGTTGGACTTTATTTGCGCATCCTTTTTGCCTCAGCATGGCTGGTGAACCTACCGAGCGGTAGTAGCGCTGTGTGCGGGTTGTGAAGCATAAGGGTTCGATTTTTTCCCACCTATAAAAGGGGGTCTTCTTCCCCATTCAACCTGATATGTGAAGCTCGATTTTGCCCCCCATTTTTGACCTTCTTTGAGCTTGCTAACTCTCAATCTCTCCAATGATTCTTGCTAGTTCTTGAGGGAAAAAGAGAGGAGATCTAGATCCACATTTCCACCGATCACTTTCTCCTCTAAGTGAGGGTAACTCCTTGGGTCTAGATCTTGGAATGCTTTGTGTTCTTATTCATTCTTCCTCTAATTTACCTCCCTAGCATTAGTTGCTTTGGTGGGATTTGGGAGATAAGGACTTGGGCACGCCGTGTGCCCTTTCCATTGCATTTGGTGCATCGGTTTGGTTCTCCACGGTGATAAGTGAAAGTGAGAAGTTGAGAAGCATCTTACCCTTGGGTACTTGGTACCCCTAGAAGCTTGGTGGTGCCTCGGAGCTCAATCATTGTGGTGTAAAGCTCCGGGCAAGCGCAGGGGTCTCCAATTAAGTTGTAGAGATTGCGCCGAGCATTTGTGGTAACCTCGAAGCCATATGCCATTGCGGTGAAGCTTCGTGGTGTTGTTGGGAGCTGATGACGAGTTGATGGATATACTTCTCGCCCCTCGTTGGTTACCCCAAGTGGAAGGTGGGGATGTAGTAAGCAGCAAATTTCCCTTACACGGAGACTGTAAGGTTTATCGAACCAAGAGGACTCCTAGGCTCAACAAGTAGGTGTCTTCCACCCTCGCGCTTGCAGAAGACGTGGACCTGCACACACAACAAATAACTTTGCTCCCGACGAGTACATGGAGGTTGTCAATCTCTCTGGCCTGGTAGTATACAAAGGATCAAAACACAAGTGGGAAGGTAATAGTGTTTGCAACGGGAAAGTAAATGAAAGCGGTAAATGATGGAAGTGCAAACAATGATGGTGATATGGACTGGAGTCACATGATGTTCACTAGTGATGTCTCTCTCCCAAAAGACGATAAACAACTATGCTAGGGTAAACAAATCACAGTTGGGCAATTGACAGAATTATGATCGCACCGCAATGCTAATTATGCTCCTTAATAGTTAGAGGTTTAATAGTAATGGGCAGTACGCCAAGACAAGTAGACCGTTTATTCATCCGCATCTACTTACTAATCATCCATCTTGAGATATCTATCCAGAACATCTCTCCGGTATTAATTTGCGAGTGTTGGAAATATGCCCTAGAGGCAATAATAAATTAGTTATTATTATATTTCGTTGTTCATAATAATCGTTTATTATCCATGCTAGAATTGTATTGATTGGAAACTCAAATACATGTGTGGATACATAGACAACACACTTTCCCTAGTGAGCCTCTAGTTGACTAGTTCGTTGATCAAAGATGGTCAAGGTTTCCTGACCATAGACAAGTGTTGTCACTTGATAACGGGATCACATCATTAGGAGAATCATGTGATGGACAAGACGCAAACTATGAACATAGCATATTGATCGTGTCGTTTTATTGCTATAGTTTTCTGCGTGTCAAGTATTTGTTCCTATGACCATGAGATCATATAACTCACTGGCACCGGAAGAATACCTTGTGTGCATCAAACGTCACAACATAACTGGGTGACTATAAAGGTGCTCTACATGTATCTCCGAAGGTGTCTGTTGAGTTAGTATGGATCAAGACTGGGATTTGTCACTCCGTTTGACGGAGAGGTATCTCGGGGCCCACTCGGTAATACAACATCACACACAAGCCTCGCAAGCAATGTGACTAAGTGTAAGTCATGGGATCTTGTATTACGAAACGAGTAAATAGACTTGCCGGTAACGAGATTGAAATAGGTATGCGGATACCGATGATCGAATCTCGGGCAAGTAACATACCAAAGGACAAAGGAAATGACATACGGGATTATATGAATCCTTGACACTGAGGTTCAACCGATAAGATATTCAGAGAATATGTAGGATCCAATATGGTCATCCAAGTCCCGCTATTGGATATTGACCGAGGAGTGCCTCGGGGCATGTCTACATAGTTCTCGAACCCGCAGGGTCTGCACACTTAAGGTTCGGCGATGTTTTAGTATAGTTGAGTTATATGTGTGGTTACCGAATGTTGATCGGAGTCCCGGATGAGATCATGGACATCACGAGGTTTTTCGAAATGGTCCGGAGATGAAGATTGATATATAGGATGACTTCATTTGGTTACCGGAAGGTTTTCGGGCATTACCGGGATTGTACCGGGAGTGATGAATGGGTTCCGGATGTTCACCGGGAGGGGGGCAACCCACCCGGGGGAAGCCCAAAGGCCTTAGGGGTGGCGCACCAGCCCTTAGTGGGCTGGTGGGACAGCCCAAAGGGACCTATGCGCCAAGAAAGAAAAACCAAAGAAAAGAGAAAAAAAGGTGGGAAGGAAGAGAAGGACTCCACTTTCCAATCCTAGTTGGACTAGGATTGGAGTAGGACTCCTCCTCCTCCCTGGCCGGCGCACCCTTGAGGTCTTGGCCCTCAAGGAAAGACTCCTCCCCCTCCCTCGTATATATAGTGGTGATTTAGGGCTGACTTGAGACAACTTTGGCCACGTGCAACTCCGATCTAGGCACAATTGTTTTACCTCTAGATCGTATTTCTGCGGAGCTCGGGCGGAGCCCTCCAGGAGTAGATCGTCACCACCGCTGGAGTTCCGTCACATTGCCGGAGAACTCATCTACTTCTCCGTCTTGCTTGCTGGATCAAGAAGGCCGAGCACATCGTCGAGTTGTACGTGTGCTGAACGCGGAGGTGTCGTCCCTTCGGCACTAGATCGGAACGGATCGTGGGACGGATTGCGGGACGGTTCGTGGGACGGTTCGCGGGGCGGATCGAGAGACGTGAGGACGTTCCACTACATCAACCGCATTTCTTAACGCTTCCTGTTGTGCGATCTACAAGGGTATGTAGATCCAAATCTCCTCTCGTAGATGGACATCACCAAGATAGGTCTTCGTATGCGTAGGAAATTTTTTGTTTCCCATGCTACGTTCCCCAACAGTGGCATCATGAGCTAGGCTCATACGTAGATGTTATCTCGATTAGAACACAAAGGGTTTTGTGGATGGTGATGTTCGATTTGCTGCCCTCCTTAGTCTTTTCTCGATTCAGCAGTATTGTTGGATTGAAGCGGCCCGGATCGACATTATTCGTACGCTTACGAAAGACTGGTTTCATCGATTGACATGCAACCTCGTTGCATAAAGATGACTGGCGGGTGTCGGTTTCTTCAACTTTAGTCGAATTGGTTTTGACCAAGGCGGTCCTTGGAGAGGTTAAATAGCAATTTGCACATCTCTGTTGTGGTTTTTGCATAAGTAAGATGTGATCTACTAGATACCCATAGCAACCACGTAACACATGCAACAACAAATTAGAGGACGTCTAACTTGTTTTTGCAGGGTATGCTTGTGATATGATATGTCCAATGACGTGATGTGATATATTGGATGTATGAGATGATCATGTTGTAATAGTTAATATCGACTTGCACGTCGGTGGTACGACAACCGGCAGGAGCCATAGGGTTGTCTTTAAACTAACGTTTGTGTTTGCAGATGCGTTTACTATGTTGCTAGGACGTAGCTTTAGTAGTAATAGCATAAGTAGCACGACAACCCCGATGGCGACACATTGATGGAGATCATGGTGTGGCACCGGTGACAAGTAGATCATGCCGGTGCTTTGGTGATGGAGATCAAGAAGCACATGATGATGGCCATATCATGTCACTTATGAATTGCATGTGATGTTAATCCTTTTATGCACCTTATTTTGCTTAGAACGGCGGTAGCATTATAAGGTGATCTCTCACTAAAATTTCAAGACGAAATTGTGTTCTCGCCGACTGTGCACCATTGCTACAGTTCGTCATTTCGAGACACCACGTGATGATCGGGTGTGATAGACTCAACGTTCACATACAACGGGTGCAAAACAGTTGCACACGCGGAACACTCGGGTTAAGCTTGACGAGCCTAGCATGTGCAGACATGGCCTCAGAACACATGAGACCGAAAGGTCGAGCATGAATCATATAGTTGATATGATTAGCATAGAGATGCTTACCACTGAAACTATTCTCAAGTCATGTGATGATCGGACTTGAGTTAGTGGATTTGGATCATGTACCACTCAAATGACTAGAGAGATGTACTTTTTGAGTGGGAGTTCTCACGTAATATGATTAATTGAACTAATTATCGTGAACATAGTCTAATGGTCTTTGCGAATTACGATGTAGCTTGCGCTATAGCTCTACTGTTTTTATATGTTCCTAGAAAAAAATTAGTTGAAAGTTGATAGTAGCAACTTTGTGGACTAAGTCCGTAAAACTGAGAATTGTCCTCATTGCTGCGTAGATGTCTTATATCCTTAATGCACTACTCGGTGTGCTGTACCTCGAGCATCGTCTGTGGATGTTGAGAACATCTGACATACACGTTTTTGATGACTACATGATAGTTCAGTGCATAATACCTAATAACTTAGAATCAAGGCGCCGAAGACGTTTTGAAACGTCGCGGAACATATGAGATGTTCTAAGAGATGAAATTGAGATTTCATGCTCGTGCCCTTGTTAAGAGGTATGAGACCCCCTACAAGATTCTTTGCCTACAAAGTAGACGAGAAAAGCTCAAATCATTGAGCATGTTCTCAGATTGTCTGAGTACAACAATCGCTTGAATCAAGTGGGAGTTAATCTTCCAGATGAGATAGTGATGGTTCTCCAAAGTCACTGCCACTAAGCTGCTAGAGCTTCGTGATGAACTATAACATATCAAGGATAGATATGATGATCCTTGAGTGATTCACAATGTTTGACACTGAGAAAGTAGAAATCAAGAAGGAGCATCAATTGTTGATGGTTAGTAAAACCACTAGTTTCAAGAAGGGCAAGGGCTAGAAGGGATACTTCATGAAACGGCAAACCAGTTGCTGCTCTAATGAAGAAACCCAAGATTAAACCCAAACCCGAGACTAAGTGCTTTTGTTATGAGGGGAACGGTCAATGAGGCAGAGCTGCCCTAGATACATGGTAGATAAGAAGGCTGGCAAAGTCGAGAAATGTATATTTGATATACATGACATTGATGTATACTTTACTAGTACTCCTAGTAGCACGAGGGTATTAGATACTGGTTCGATTGCTAAGTCATTAGTAACTCGAAGTAAAAGCTACAGAATAAACAGAGACTAGCTAAAAGCGAGGTGACGGTAAGTGTTGGAAGTGTTTCCAAGGTTGATGTGATCAAACATGGCACGCTCCCTCTACCATCGGGATTGGTGTTAAACCTAAATAATTTTTATTTGGTGTTTGCGTTGAGCATGAACATGATTGGATCGTGTTTATTGCAATACGATTATTCATTTAAAGAGAACAATGGTTATTCTATTTGCTTGAATAATTACCTTTAATGGTTTACTAAATCTTGATCATAGTGTTACACATGTTCATAATATTGGTGCCAAAAGATACAAAGTAATAATGATAGCACCACTTAGTTGTGGCACTGCCAGTTGAGTCATGTTGGTGTAAAATGCATGAAGAGGCTCCATGTTGATGGATCTTTGTACTCACTCATTTTTGAAAACGTTTGAGACATGCAAACCACACCTGTTGGTATAAAATGCAAGAAGAAACTCCATGCAGATGGATCGTTTGGACTCATTTGATTTTGAATCACTTGAGACATGCAAAATCATACCACATGGAATAGGAAAGTAACTTGTTGGATACAATACATTTTTGATGTGTATAGTCCAATAAATGTGGAGGCACTCAGTGGATATCGTTATGTTCTTACTTCACTGATGATTTGAGTAGATGCAGGAGTATTTACTGGATGAATCACAAGTCCAAAATATTGAAGAGTTCAAAGATATTTCGGAGTGAAGATCATTGTGACAAGAGGATAAACTGTCTACGATATGATCATAGAGATGAATATCTGAGTTGCGAGTTTTTGGTACACAGTTAAGACAAGGTGGAAATTGTTTCACAATTTATGCCACCAAGAACACCATAGTGTGATGGTGTGTCTGAACGTCATAACCACGCCCTATTTGATATGGTGCATACTATGATGTCTCTTATCGAATCACCACTATCATTTATGGGTTAAGCATTAGAGACAACCGCATTCACTTTAAATAGGGCACCACGTATTTCAGTTGAGATGACACAGTATAGACTATGGTTTGGAGAAACCTAAACTGTTGTTTCTTAAAAGTTTGGGGGCTGCGACGCTTATGTGAAAAAGTTTCAATCTGATAAGCTCAAACCAAAGCGGATAAATGCATATTCATAGGATATCCAAAACAGTTGGATACATCTCCTATCTCAGATCCGTAAGCAAAAGTGTTTGTTTCTAGAAACGGGTCCTTTCTCGAGGAAAGGTTTCTCTCGAAAGAATTGAGTGGGAGGATGGTGGAACTTGATGAGGTTAGTGAACCGTCACTTCAACCAGTGTGTAGCAAGGCACAGGAAGATGTTCGTGTGGCACCTACACCAATTGAAGTGGATACTGATGATGGTGATCATTGAGCTTCGGATCAAGTTACTACAAACCTCGTAGGTCGACAAGGTCGCGTACTACTACAGAGTGGTACGGTAACCCTCTCTTGGAGGTCATGTTGTTGAAAAACAATAAACCAATGAGCTATGGAGAAGCGATGGTGGGCACGGATTCCGACAAATGGCTGGAGGCCATGAAATCCGAGAGAGGGTCCATGTATGAAGACAAAGTGTAGACTTTGAAAGAACTACTTGATGGTCGTAGGACTATTAAGTAAAGATGGATCTTTAAAATAAAGATAGACAATGATGGTGAAAAGCCACCATTAAGAAGAGCTCGACTTGTCGCAAAGATGTTTTCGACAAAGTTCAAAGAGTCGACTATGATGAGACTTTCTGACTCGTAGCGATGCTAAAAGTCTGTTGGAATTATGTTAGTAGTTGTTGCATTATTTTTGAAATGTTGCACATAGGATGTCAAAACATTGTTTCCTCGACGGTTTCCTTGAGGAAAGGTTGTATGTGATACAACGAGAAGATTTTGTCGATCCTAAGGATGCTTACAAGTATGCAAGCTCCAGCGATCCTTCTATGGACTGGTGCAAGCATCTCGGAGTTGGAATATACGCTTTGATGAGATGATCAAAGCTTTTGGGTTTGTACAAGGTTTGTGAGAAACTTGTATTTCCAAAGAAGTGAGTGGGAGCACTATGGAATTTCTGATAAGTATATGTGGTGACATATTGTTGATCAGAAGTAATGTAGAATTTCTGTGAAGCATAAAAGGTTGTTTGAAAGGAGCTTTTCAAAGGAAGACTTGTATAGAGCTATTTGAACGTTGAGCATCAAGATCTATGGAGATAGATCAAAACGCTTAATAGAACTTTCAATGAAATACATGCCTTGACAAGTTTTTGAAGGAGTTCAAAATAGATCAGCAAAGAAGGAGTTCTTGGCTGTGTTGTAAGGTGTGAATATGAGTAAGACTCAAAAGCCCGACCATGACAGAAGAAAGACAAAGGACGAAGGTCGTCCCCTATGCCTTAGCCGTAGACTCTACAGTATGCCATGTTGTGTACCGCACCTGATGTGTGCCTTGCCACAAGTCTGTTAAGAGGTACAGAGAGTGATCCAGGATTGAATCACTGAACATCGGTCAAAGTTATCCTTAGTAACTAATAGACTAAGGAATTTTTCTCGATTATGGAGGTGGTTAAAGAGTTCGTCGTAAAGGGTTACATTGATGCAAGCTTTGACACTAATCCGAATAACTATGAGTAGTAAAACGGATTTATATAGTAGAGTAGATATTTGGAGTATTTCCGAATAGCACGTAGTAGCAACATCTACAAGATGACATAAAGATTTGTAAAGCACACAAGTATCTGAAAGATTCAGAACCATTGACTAAAACCTCTCTCACGAGCAAGACGTGATCAGACCCCAGAACTATATGGGTGTTGGATTCGTTAAAATCACATGGTGATGTGAACTAGATTATTGACTTTGGTGCAAGTGGGAGACTGTTGGAAATATGCCCTAGAGGCAATAATAAATTAGTTATTATTATATTTCCTTGTTCATAATAATCGTTTATTATCCATGCTAGAATTGTATTGATTGGAAAATCAAATACAGGTGTGGATACATAGACAACACACTGTCCCTAGTGAGCATCTAGTTGACTAGTTCGTTGGTCAAAGATGGTCAAGGCTTCCTGACCATAGACAAGTGTTATCACTTGATAACACGATCACATCATTAGGAGAATCATATGATGGATAGGACCCAAACTATGAACGTAGCATATTGATCGTGTCGTTTTCTTGCTATAGTTTTATGCATGTCAAGTATTTGTTCCTATGACCATGAGATCATATAACTCACTGGCACTGGAGGAATACCTTGTATGCTTCAAACGTCACAACGTAACTGGGTGACTATAAAGGTGCTCTACAGGTATCTCCGAAGGTGTCCGTTGAGTTAGTATGGATCAAGACTGGGATTCGTCACTCCGTGTGACGGAGAGGTATCTCGGGGCCCACTTGGTAATACAACATCACACACAAGCCTTGCAAGCAATGTGACTAAGTGTAAGTCACTGGATCTTGTATTACAGAACGAGTAAAGAGACTTGCCGGTAACGATATTGAAATAGGTATGTGGATACCGACGATCGAATTTCGGGCAAGTAACATACCGAAGGACATAGGGAATGACATACGGGATTATATGAATCCTTGACACTGAGGTTCAACCGATAAGATCTTCGGAGAATATGTAGGATCGAATATGGTCATCCAGGTGCCGCTATTGGATATTGACCGAGGAGTGCCTCGGGGCATGACTACATAGTTCTCGAACCCGCAGGGTCTGCACACTTAAGGTTCGACGATGTTTTAGTATAGTTGAGTTATATGTGTGGTTACCGAATGTTGTTCGGAGTCCCGGATGAGATCACAGACGGCACGAGGGTTTTCGAAATGGTCCGGAGACGAAGATTGATATATAGGATGACTTTATTTGGTTACCGGAAGGTTTTCGAGCATTACCGGGATTGTACTGGGAGTGACGAATGGCTTCCGGATGTTCACCGGGAGGGGGCAACCCACCCGGGGGAAGCACAAAGGCCCTAGGAGTGGCGCACCAGCCCTTAGTGGGCTGGTGTGACAACCCAAAGGGACTTATGCGCCAAGAAATAGAAACCAAAGAAAAGAGAAAACAAGAAAGGTGGGAAGGAAGAGAAGGACAACACTTTCCAATCCTAGTTGGACTAGGATTGGAGTAGGACTCCTCCTCCTCCGTCGCCCTGCAGGAGTAGATCGTCACCACCACCGGAGTGCCGTCACGCTGCTGGAGAACTCATCTATTTCTCTGTCTTGCTTGCTGGATCAAGAAGGCCGAGATCATCGTCGAGCTGTACGTGTGCTGAACACGGAGGTGCCGTCCGTTCGGCACTAGATCCGAACGGATCGTGGGACGACTCATGGGACGGTTCGTGGGGTAGATCAAGGGACGTGAGGAGGTTCCACTACATCAACCACGTTTCTTAACGCTTCCTGCTGTGCGGTCTACAAGGGTACGTAGATCCAAATCTCGTCTCGTAGATGGACATCACCACGATAGGTCTTCGTGTGCGTAGGAAATTTTTTGTTTCCCATGGTACGTTCCCCAACAGCGAGCCCCACCCAAAGCGTAAACTCAAAGCAACGGACAACTGCATTAACGAACTATGCGTAAGGTAAACAATCCTTGCAACCGTGGTCACAAGCACCATTGTTTTCTCCCTGGTGGCAACAAGCACATGCCCTAGTCTCATGTTCCTGTCACTCAAGCTAGACATCGAGGGGCCCTAATGTTTGTTGTGTATCCCTGGCAAATGCGCCAGAAATACTTCTTCTACTGCAACAAAAGACCTTCCAACGATGCCAGAAATAGGAGTGTTGCTTGATACTCCTCAGCAACGGCGCCAGGAATCCTTCAGCTGCGGCTACCCCTTAAGGGACTTCCTAGGCAAGTATGCAAAGGATTTCCCTCGTGGCCTTGGAGCCTTGCGTTGGTGTTCCCTCGAAGCGGAAAGGGTGATGTAGCGTAGCGGTGGTAAGTACTTCCCTTAGTTTGAGAACCAAGGTATCAATCCAGTGGAGGAGTATCTCAAGATCCTACACAAACACAAAAACTTGCTCCCAACGCTATGAAGGGGTTGTCAATCCCTTATAGATTGTTTGCCAAGTGAGAACTGAAAGCAACAAAGTAACAAAGCAAAGTAAAAGCGGAGGTGTAAATGATGGATGTGAATAGACCCCGGGGCCGTAGTGTTTACTAGTGGCTTCTCTCATGAAAGCAAATAGACGGTGGGTGAATTTTTTTTACTGTCGAGCAATTGATAGAACTGTGCAAAGTCGTGACGATATCTATGCAATGATTGTTTCTATAGGCATCACGTTCGAGACAAGTAGACCGATACTTTCTGCATCTACTACTATTACTCCACACGTCGACCGCTATCCAGCATGCATCTAGTGTATTAAGTCCATAAGAACAGAGTAACGCCTTAAGCAAGATGACATGATGTAGAGGGATAATCTCAAACCAATGATAAAAACCCCATCTTTTTACCCTTGATGGCAACTACTTGATGTGTGCCTTGCTGCCCCTACTGTCACTGGGAAAGGTCACCACATGGCAGAACCCAAAACCAAGCACTTCTCCCATTGCAAGAATCATAGATCTAGTTGTCCAAACAAAACCCAAGACTCGGAGAGACTTACAAGGATATCAAATCATGCATATAAGAAATCAGCAAAGACTCAAATATATATCATAGATAATCTGATCACAAATCCACAATTCATCGGATCTCGACAAACACACCGCCAAAGAAGATTACATCGGATAGATCTCCATGAAGATCATCGAGAACTTTGTATTCAAGAACCAAGAGAGAGAAGAAGCCATCTAGCTACTAACTACGGACCCGTAGGTATGAAGTGAACTACTCACGAGTCATTGGAGGGGCGATGATGATGATGAAGAAGCCCTCCAACTCCAAAGTCCCCTCCGGCAGGGTGCCGGGAAGGGTCTCTAGATGAGATCTCGCGAAAACGGAAGCTTGCGGCGGCGGAAAAGTATTTTTGAGGCTCCCCTGATTTTTTGCGGAATATTTGGGAATTTATAGGCAGAAGACCTAGGTCAGGGGGCGGCCAGGGTGGCCACAAGCTTGCCCACCGCCGCCTCCCCCGGGTGGCGTGGTGGGAGCTTATGGGCTCCCTGGAGCCCACCTGGCTTGGCCCAAAGGCCCCCTGGTTTTTTCTGCCGTTTGGACTCCGTTCCAAAATCAGATCTGAAAAGAGTCAAAAACACGGAAAAAACAGGAACTGGCACTTGGCACTGAATCAATAAGTTAGTCCCAAAAAAGATATAAAAGTTACATAAAATTACCAAAGAAGACAAGATAACAGCGTGAAACCATCAAAATTGTAGATACGTTTGAGACATATCAAGCATCGCCAAGCTTAACTACTTCTCGTCCTCGAGTAGGGAAGTGATAAGAATGAATTTTTGATGCTTTCATGCTACCTAGCATATGTGTCCTTTGTAATTCCTCTTATGTGACGTGAATGTTCAGATCCATTAGATTCAAAACAATAGTTTTCTATTGACGTGGAAACAATGATAATTCAAGCAAACTAGCAAAGTAATCATGAACTTTCAAAATAACAAGGCCAAAAGAAAGTTATCCCTACAAAAGCATATAGTCTGGCTATGCTCTATCATCATTGCACAACGCATTTAAATCATGCGCAACCCCGGTATTGGCCAAGTAATTGTTTCACACCTTTATTTCTCAAACCTTTTCAACTCTCACGCAATACATGAGCGTGAGCCATGGTTATAGAACTATAGATGGTTTGGAATGTAGTGGAGGTTGCAAGACAAAAAGGAGAAGATAGTCACATTAACTAGGCATATCAATGAGCTGTGGAGATGCTCATCAATAGATATCAATGTGAATGAGTAGGGATTGCCATACAAATGATGCACTAGAGCTACGAGTATGTGAAAGCTCTTAAAGAAAACTAGTGGGTGTGCATCCAACTTGCTTGCTCACGAAGACCTAAGGCAATTTTGAGGAAGCCTATCATTGGAATATACAAGCCAAGTTATATAATGAAAATTTCCCACTAGCTATATGGTGGTGACAAAACGAGAGACTCTCAATCATGAAGATCATGGTGCTTAATATGCATAAGTGTGGAAAAAGTGGTAGCATTGTCCCTTCTCTCTTTTTCTCTCATTCATTTTTTTATTTGGTGGGCTCTTTGGCCTCTGTTTTTGTGGGCTTCTTTGGCCTCTTTTATTTCCTCACATGGGACAATGCTCCATTAATGATGATCATCACACTTTCAACTCAAAACTTAGAGTAACGATGACTCTATATGGAATGCCTTCGGTAGTGTATCGTGGCAATGATCTAGCATGGCATAGACATCAGTGGAAACATCATGCTAGCTATCTTACGATCATGCAATGGCAATGTAGACGTGGTGGCACATATCATGGTGGTAGTTGCATGGCAATATATCTCGAAATGACTTTGAAAAAGCCATAGTAGGTAGGTATGGTGGCTGTTTTGAGGGAGGCTAATGGTGAGTTTTGTGCACCGGCGAAAGTTGCACAACACTAAGAAGATAGTGATGGTGGAAGGTGAAAGTGCATCTAAACCATGGACTCAACATTAGTCATGAAGAACTCATATACTTCTTGCAAAAGTTTTATTAGTAATCGAAACAAAGCATTCAACGCATACTCCTAGGGGAAGGGTTGGTAGGTATAAACCATCGCGCGATCCCGACCGCCACGCAAAGGATGACAATAAATAGACTAATCATGCTCATATTTCATCACATAGCGGTTCACCATACGTGCATGCTACGGGAATCACTAACTTCAACACAAGTATTTCTAGATCCACAACACCTTACTAGCATGACTTCAATATTACCATAACCACAACTCAAAACTAATTGAGATGAATCAAACTTCTCTAACTATTCAATGCACATGAAGGTGGAAGTTTTCATATCCCTTTGGATAACTACCCCTTTTGAGACTACTTTCAAAGCGTAGATCAACTACCAAGCCACGCACCGCTGCGCTCTAAAAGATATAAGTGAAGCACATAGAGCAAGAGTATCTAGCTCAAAAGATATAAGTGAAGCTCGACAAAATCACGGTGTGTGCATGTCTCTCTCTCTCTAGGTGTGCAGCAAGGATGATTGTGACACAACAAAAATAAAACACTCCTACGATACAAGACGCTCCAAGCAAAAACACATAACATGTGGTGAATAAAAATATAGCCCCAAGTAACGTTACCGATGGATTGAAGACGAGAGAGGGGATGCCTTCCCGTGGCATCCCCAAGCTTAGGCTTTTACGGCATCCTTGAATCTCTTGGGGTGCCTTGGGAATCCCCAAGCTTGAGCTCTTGCCACTCTTTATCTATTTTTCCATAAGAAATTCCCCCAAAACTTGAAAACTTCACAACACGAAACTTAAACAGAAACTCGTGATAACATTAGTACAAGAAAGCAAACCACCACTTCCTTATGTACTGTAGCAAACTTAAATTCTACTTGTGCTGATGTTGAGTTACTGTACTTTCAATCTTCCATGGCTAATACCCCCCGATACTATCCATAGCTTCATCAAAATAAGCAACCAACACAACAAAAATAGAATCTGTTAACAGTAGACCAGTCTGTAGCAATCTATATATTTCGTATACCTATGGTACTTCAAAAATTCTGAACAATTACGACAGTCTGAAGAATTTTCCTAGAAATCATCAGCAAAAAGAATCAACTCAAAAGCTTTTAACGAAAAAAAAGACAATTCCTTCCCTGAGCAGAAAGTTTCTGTCTTTTCCAGCATGACCAAGAGATCATCCCCAAGACTAATCATAACGGTTTTGCTTGGCACAAACGCAAAAAGAAACACAAAAAACACAATCATAACAGAATTATGAAAGTGTGGAAAACACAAAATAGAAATAAAAAGGATAAATTCGTTGGGTTGCCTCCCAACAAGCGCTTTTCTTTAACGCCCTTAGCTAGGCGAAAGTGATGGAATCACGTATAGTCATCTTTGGTGCTGAAACCATAAGTAGCCCTCATCATAGATTCATAAGGCGATCTTATTTTATTTCTAGGAAAGTGCTCCATTCCCTTCTTTAAAGGAAATTGAAATCTAATCTTTCCTTCCTTCATATCGATGATAGCACCAATAGTCCTTAGGAAAGGTCTACCAAGAATAATGGGACATGAAGGATTGCAATCTATGTCAAGTACAATGAAATCCACGGGTACATAGTTCTTATTTGCAACAATAATAACATCATCGATCCTTCCCATGGGTTTCTTGACAGTAGAATTGGCAAGATGCAAATTAAGAGAACATTCTTCAATCTCATGAAAACCAAGAATATCACATAAAGACTTTGGAATCGCGGAAACACTAGCACCCAAATCACACAAAGCATTGCACTCATAGTTTTTAATCTTGATTTTGATAGTAGATTCCCACTCATCATGAATTTTTCTACGTATAGAGACTTCTAGTTCGAGCTTCTCTTCAAGAGATTTCATCATAGCGTCTACGATATGCGCGGTAAAGGCTTTGCTTTGGCTATAAGCATGTGGAGAGTTTGCAATGGATTGTATCAAAGAAATGCATTCAAACAAGGAGCAATTATCATAATTGAATTCCTTGAAATCCAAAGTGGGAGTTTCATTACTACCCAAAATTTTGACTTCTTCTACTCCACTCTCCACACCTTTATCATCAAGATAGGTGGACTCCGAATCATTGGGGCATTTTTCAACCAAAGTGGATTCATATCTAGCCCCTCCATAAGTAGGTTTGACACGCGAAAACAAAAATCAAGAGGAGACACACCAAGCACTTTAAGATGTTCGTGATTTGCATCACTAGAACGCACCCTTTTAAACCATTCATGTCTAGCGCGAATTTGGGCGGTTCTTTCTTTGCTCTCATTCATGGAGATACGCATATCTTTCAAAGTTTCATCCAAGATGATATTGGGAGGAGCGCATCTAACTTTCAAAGCATCAATATCACAAGACATCCTATCAACGCTTTTATCCAAATCGTCTATTTTGAGTAGTTTTTCCTCTATGGACGCATTGAAAATCTTTTAAGAGTTGATGAACTCTTTGATATTACTCTCTAAATCATAGGGTAATTTGTTGTGATTTCCATAAGTGTTGCCGTAGGAATTGCCATAATTGTTAGAGGAGTTACTAGGAAAAGGCCTGGGAACATAGTTTCCTCTAAAAGCATTGTTGTTGCCAAAATTGTTCCTACCAACAAAATTCACGTCCAAACTAGTGTTGCTACTCTCAATCAAAGAAGATAGTGGCATGTCATTAGGATCTGCGGTAGCGTTTCTACTAGCAACCAAATTCATCAACTCGTCCATCTTAGCACTAAGCGAGTTAATCTCTTCTATAGCGTGCACCTTTTTGCTAGCAGGCGACCTTTCAGTGTGCCACTGAGAGTAGTTGGTCATGATATTGTCTAGGAGTTTTGTAGTGTATCCTAACATGATTTCCATGAACGTTCCACCTGAGGCAGAGTCCAAGATATTGCGAGAAGCGAAATTCAAGCCAGCGTAAAAGATTTGTATCATCATCCACAAACTCAAGCCATGAGCGGGACAATTTCTAATCATAAGCTCCATCCTCTCCCAAGATTGTGCAACGTGTTCATGATCAAGTTGCTTGAAATTCATGATATCGTTACGTAAGGAGATGATCTTAGCCGGTGGAAAATACTTGGATATGTAAGCATCTTTGCACCTATCCCAAGAATTGATACTATTTTTAGGCAAAGAAGAAAACCAAGTTTTTGGGTAATCTCGCAACGAGAAAGGAAAAAGTTTCAACTTAATCACGTCATTATCCACATCTCTTTTCTTTTGCATGTCACAAAGCTCAATGAAGGTATTGAGATGGGATGCGACATCTTCACTAGGAAGGCCAGAGAATTGCTCTTTCATAACAAGATTCAGCAAAGCTGCGTTGATTTCATACGATTCCGCACTAGTGGCGGGAGCAATCGGAGTACTAATAAAATCATTATTATTAGTGCTCGAGAAGTCGCAAAGTTTGGTGTTTTCGGACATGATGTCTTCAACAAACAAACAAGCACACAAGCAAGCAAGAAACCGGCAAAGGAAAATGGCAAGGGAAAAAGAAAACGACGAAGGAAAAAGGCGAATGAAAACGGCAAATGTGAAGTGGGGGAGAGGAAAATGAGAGGCAACTGGCAACAAAAGTAAATGCAAGAGAAGAGTTTGTGAGACCTACTTGGATAGATCTTGATTTCTCCTCCCCGGCAACGGCGCCAGAAATACTTCTGATGTTTGCCGTGTATCCCTGGCAAATGCGCCAGAAATACTTCTGCTACTGCAACAAAAGACCTTCCAACGGCGCCAGAAATAGGAGTGTTGCTTGATACTCCTCAGCAACGGCACCAGGAATCCTTCAGGTGCGGCTACGTCTTAAGGGACTTCCTAGGCAAGTATGCAAAGGATTTACCCCGTGGCCTTGGAGCCTTGCGTTGGTGTTCCGTCGAAGCGGAAAGGGCGATGTAGCATAGCGGTGGTAAGTACTTCCCTCAGTTTGAGAACCAAGGTATCAATCCAGTGGAGGAGTATCTCAAGATCCTGCACAAACACAAAAACTTGCTCCCAACGCTATGAAGGGGTTGTCAATCCCTTATAGATTGTTTGCCAAGTGAGAACTGAAAGCAACAAAGTAACAAAGCAAAGTAAAAGCGGAGGTGTAAACAATGGATGTGAATAGACCCAGGGGCCGTAGTGTTTTACTAGTGACTTCTCTCATGAAAGCAAATAGACGGTGGGTGAACAAATTACTGTCGAGCAGTTGATAGAACTGTGCAAAGTCGTGACGATATCTATGCAATGATTGTTTCTATAGGCATCACGTCCAAAACAAGTAGACCGATACTTTCTGCATCTACTACTATTACTCCACACGTCGACCGCTATCTAGCATGCATCTAGTGTATTAAGTCCATAAGAACAGAGTAACACCTTAAGAAAGATGACATGATGTAGAGGGATAATCTCAAACCAATGATAAAAACCCCATCTTTTTACCCTTGATGTCAACTACTTGATGTGTGCCTTGCTACCCCTACTGCCACTGGGAAAGGTCACCACATGGCAGAACCCAAAACCAAGCACTTCTCCTATTGCAAGAATCATAGATCTAGTTGGCGAAACAAAACCGAAGACTCGGAGAGACTTACAAGGATATCAAATCATGCATATAAGAAATCAGCAAAGACTCAAATATATATCATAGATAATCTGATCACAAATCCACAATTCATAGGATCTCGACAAACACACCGCCAAAGAAGATTACGTCAGATAGATCTCCATGAAGATCATGGAGAACTTTGTATTGAAGATCCAAGAGAGAGAAGAAGCCATCTAGCTACTAACTACGGACCCGTAGGTCTGAAGTGAACTACTCACGAGTCATTGGAGGGGGATGATGATGATGAAGAAGCCCTCCAACTCCAAAGTCCCCTCCGGCAGGGTGCCGGGAAGGGTCTCCAGATGAGATCTCGCGGAAATGGAAGCTTGCAGCGGCGGAAAAGTATTTTCGAGGCTCCCCTGATTTTTTGCGGAATATTTGGGAATTTATAGGCCAAAGACCTAGGTCAGGGGGCGGCCAGGGTGGCCACAAGCTTGCCCACCGCCGCCTCCCCCCTGGTGGCGTGGTGGGAGCTTGTGGGCTCCCTGGAGCCCACCTAGCTTGGCCCAAAGGCCCCCTGGTCTTCTTCCGTTCGGGAAAAAATCATTTTGGGGTTTTTTCTTCTGTTTGGACTCCGTTCCAAAATCAAATCTGAAAAGAGTCAAAAACACGGAAAAAACAGGAACTGGCACTTGGCACTGAATCAATAAGTTAGTCCCAAAAAAGATATAAAAGGTACATAAGACAACCAAAGAAGACAAGATAACAGCGTGAAACCATCAAAAATTATAGGTACGTTTGAGACGTATCAGGCCCGAACCCACAATCATGCATAACGCTCCCTCTTGGAGTTATGATCTACTACTTGGCCAAAGCAATAAAAAACAACAGGGAACATGCATGAATCACTAAGGAACATAATATAAAAGGATAATGAAATATATAACTCATAACAACCTGAACATAATCTCATAATCCATCGGATCCCAACAAACCGAGCATAGCAATAGCAAGAGAATTACATAGATGCCTTGATCATGTAGGGAAGCTCACAAGGACTAACCATTGAAACACATGATTGGAGAGAAGACATCACATAGCTACTGGTCATGGACTCATGGTCCAAGGAGGACTAGTCACGACACGTCCGGGAAGCGTCCATGGCAGTGGAGAAGCTCCCGGAGGTCAATCCTCCCTCCGACAGGGTGCCAGGAAGAGGTCTCTTGACGCTCCCGATCTCGGAAGCACTGCGGCTGCGGAACGATGGAGAAATTATCGATTCCAAAAAGTCTGCGAGGGTTTCCTCTCGGGACTCTAAATATAGGCTAAAGGAGGGCACCCGAGGAGGTGGGACCCACCCATGCGACCTCCTAGCACAGCCTAGGGCCTGGCCGCGCCAGCAAGCCGCCTGGGAGGCCCTGCTGACCCACAAGTATAGGGGATCAATCATAGTACTTTCGATAAGTAAGAGTGTCGAACCCAACGAGGAGCAGAAGGATCTGACAAGTGGTTTTCAGCAAGGTAAAATCTGTAGGCACTGAAATTGTCGGTAACAAGTGATTGTGTGATGAGATGATTCATAGCAAGCAACAAGTAACAAAAGTAGCAACGGTGTAGCAAAGTGGCCCAATCCCTTTTGTAGCAAGGGACAATCCTGGACAAAGTCTTATAGGAGGAAAAACGCTCCCGAGGACACACGGGAATTTCTGTCATGCTAGTTTCATCATGTTCATATGATTCGCGTTCTTTACTTTGATAGTTTGATATGTGGGTGGACTGGCGCTTGGGTACTGTGCTTACTTGGACAAGCATTCCACTTATGATTAACCCCTCTCGCAAGCATCCGCAACTACAAAAGAAGAATTAAGACAAAGTCTAACCATAGCATTAAACTAGTGGATCCAAATCAACCCCTTACGAAGCAACACATAAACTAGGGTTTAAGCTTGTGTCACTCTAGCAACCCATCATCTACTTACTACTTCCCAATGCCTTCCTCTAGGCCCAAATAATGGTGAAGTGTTATGTAGTCGACGTTCACATAACACCACTAGAGGAAAAACAACATACAACATATCAAATTACCGAACGAATACCAAATTCACATGACTACTATTAGCATGACTTATCCCTTGTCCTCAGGAACCAAAGTAACTACTCACAAAGCATAATCATATTCATGACCAGAGAGGTAATGAGTAGCATCAAGGATCTAAACATAAACTCTTCCACCAAGTAATCCAACTAGCATCAACTACAAAGAGTGATCAACACTACTAGCAACCTTACAAGTACCAATCGGAGTCGCGAGACGGAGATTGGTTACAAGAGATGAACTAGGGTTTGGAGATGAGATGGTGCTGATGAAGATGTTGATGGTGACGAGTCCCCCCCCCCCCCGATGAGAGGAGTGTTGGTGACGACGATGGCGACGATTTCCCCCTCCGGGAGGGAAGTTTCCCCAGCAGGATCGTCCTGCCGGAGCTCTAGATTGGTTCTGCTCAAGTTCCGCCTCGTGGCGGTGGCGAATCCACGAAAAAGCTCCTCCCTGATTTTTTCCTGGACAAAACCCTTCATATAGCAAAAGAGGGGGGCAAGTGGGCCTGCAGGGTGCCCACAAGCCCTCATGGCGCGGCCTGGGGGGTGGTCGCGCCATGCAGGCTTGTGGCCACCTGCACGCCCCCCTCTCGCACTTCTTCGGCCCAGTATTTTTGATAAATCGGGAAAAAAAATCCTCGATGATTTTTACGGCGTTCGGAGTTGCGCAGAATAGGTATATCAACTTTGCTCCACTTTCAGGCCAGAATTCCAGTTGCCGCATTCTCCCTCTTCATGTAAACCTTGCAAAATAAGAGAGAAAAGGCATTAGAATTGTACCATGAAGTGAAATAACAGCCAAAGAAGCGATAAATATCAACATGAAAACATGATGCAAAATGGACGTATCAACTCCCCCAAGCTTCGACCTCGCTTGTCCTCAAGCGAAAGCCTAGCTCAATAAATATGTCCACATGTTTAGGGAGAGAGGTGTCAACAAAACAAGATACGAACATGCATGCATCATGACCAAGATCATAACATCAATACCAACATATAATCTCTCATGCTAAAGTGATAATTCCTTCACAAAGTAAAGCATGGATCAAGAACCTTACCGAGAAGTAACAACTGATAGCCTTTAGTCATTGAAGCAATTGCAATTTATCACAACATCAGAAAGAGTCAGATAAGAGCTTGTAAAGCAAATCCACATACTCAATCATTCTTTCGTTCTCTACAATTGATACAAGTCACGTGGCACTCATGAGATCAAAGTTTTAGCTGGACACAGAGAAAGATAGGGGCTTACAGTTTTGCCTCCTAACTGCTTACCTCAAGGGTAATGTCAACAATAATAATTCATGAATACTTACCTCCAAGTTGACATATGAATATAGATATTTCCCAAGCATATGACGTTAGCCAGGATAAAGGCGAGATATGGAATTGGTGAAGATCACCATGACTCTTTCAAGGGAAAAAAGTAAAGGTACAAAATAGGCCCTTCGCAGAGGGAAGCAGAGATTGTCATGCGCTTTTGAGGTTTGGATGCGTGTCCTCTTAGTGCGGAGGAACGTCACTTTATATTGCCCCCTGTGATAAAGAACTTTATTATGCAGTCTGTCGCTTTTATGCCTTCCTCATCACAGGTTCGTACAAAGCTTATTTTTGACACACTAATAGATCATACATATTAGAGAGCAATTTTTATTGCTTGCACTGATGACAACTTACTTGTGGGATCTTATTCAATCCATAGGTAGGTATGGTGGACTCACATGGCAAAAGTGGGTTGATGGTTTATGGATGCACAAGTAGTATCTCTACTTGGTGCAGGAGTTTTGGCTAATGTGAGGTGGAAGCAATCGTCACATGATAAGGGATCTCTAATCATATAACATTGTTCAGAGCCAAGCAAATACAATTCATCATGTTGTCTTCCTTGTCCAACATCTACTTCTAGGCATGAAATAGTTTAGTGAGTGTTCACAATCATAGATGGTGTCAGAGATGATATATTTATATGTGAACCTCTTATCACTTCCTATTAATTGCAACCATGACCAAGGTCTACGTTTGCCTACCCTCAATAAGTTTCAATCCTCATTCTTTTTATATGTTAATCCATCACTTCCCATAAGATCATTACATGATCTTTCATGCTTTTGTTCTATTCTCACTCTTTTGATCATGGCAAGAGGCAAAGCCCTTCAACTAAGCCACACTTTATTATATGGCTCACGAGCCTCGAATACATCGGGGGTGACACAAAGCAAAACTTAAGACTAAATCACTAAGACTTTTAATCTACTAGAGAAAGAGAAAACTGAAAAGGAAAACTAAAACAAAGGTAAAGGCAAAATATGTGATGGTGATACGATACCGGGGCAACTCCCCCAAGCTTGGCAAAAGCCAAGGGGATTGGCCATACCCATGTTTAGTTGTCTTCCTTTGGTGGTGATGGTGGAGTTGTTGCAACATGAGTTTGATCCCCCGTCTTCCAATGCATAGGTGCTCCATCATGGAAAGATGAACGAGTCTCCGGAATCCTCAAATCTGCAGCCAACCGTATTGATTTAAATCTATACTCATACTCACAGTTTTGGTTCTACATGTCATAGATCTGGCCCTGGAGTTTATCAATCCTGTCATAGAGCCTGGAGAGATGCTTCCCAATGTCATTGGCATCAATCTTGTGCTTGTTGGTGAACTCCGTGATCATCATGTGGTTGGCGTTGAGTCCACGCTCCACCATCCCTTGGCACTTGAAGACTTGTTCCTCCATTGCTTCGAGCCTCGTCTGCACGCTTCCGGTCTTCTTAGGCCCCTCAACATCACGGATGTGCAACATCCCCTCACGCATCTCGACAGATTGAGGGTGTTGCAGCACTCCCGTGAGGTAGGGATTGATGACCTTCTCAAAGATCTTGTCCTTCGAAGCTTTTGGGGAAGTCATAGCGATCTAAATCTGCAACAGAAACAGGCTCGAAACGAAAAACCGAGGAAATCTGCGTGATGCAGGGGTCAGACCAAACAGGAGTATATATAATAATTTTTTTTCAGACCAGAAGGAGTACCCTGCACGAAAACAGAGTCCGGGAGGCGCACGAGGTGGCCATAAGCCCTCACGGCGCGGCCAGGGGGTGGGCCCGCGCCGTGCAGGCTTGTCGCCTCCTTTTGCACTTTCCGGACTACTTCCAATTTTTGTATTTTTCAAATATTCCAAAACGGAGAAAATTTCCTACTTGAAATGTTTTGGACTCTGTTTTCTTACCGAATCACATACCTCTTCGTTTTCGGAGTCTGAAACAGGCTGATAAATATCCCTTAGGTATTCTTCCGGAGTTATGGTATTGATAATATTGCTTTCAGCATTTACGGGAGTACCAGAGATATAATGCTTGATTCCCTGCCCATTTACCACTCTGAGACAATTACCTTCCGTGTTGTTGATCTTGATAGCACCGGAACGATATACTTCCTCAATAGCATAGGGACCTTCCCATTTAGAGAGAAGCTTGCCTGCAAAGAATCTTAAAGGAGAGTTATATAGCAAGACATAATCACCTACATTGAACTCACACTTTTGTATCCTCTTATCATGCCACCTCTTAACCTTCTCTTTGAACAGCTTGGCATTCTCATATGCCTGAGTTCTCCACTCATCAAGCGAGCTAATATCAAATAACCTCTTCTCACCGGCAAGTTTGAAGTCAAAGTTGAGCTCTTTGATTGCCCAATAAGCTTTATGCTCTAGCTCAAGAGGTAAGTGACATGCTTTCCCATACACCATTTTGTACGGAGACATGCCCATGGGATTCTTATAGGCAGTTCTATAAGCCCACAGTGCATCATCGAGCTTCTTAGACCAATTCTTTATAGACCTGTTGACAGTCTTTTGCAGAATCAATTTAATCTCTCTATTACTTAGCTCTACTTGACCACTGGACTGAGGGTGATAGGGAGACGCAATTCTATGGTTGACATCGTACTTAGCAAGTGTTTTACGGAAAGCACCATGAATGAAGTGTGAACCACCGTCGGTCATTAGATATCTAGGGACTCCAAATCTAGGGAAGATAACTTCTTTCAGCATCTTGATAGAGGTGTTGTGATCAACACTACTAGTGGGGATAGCTTCCACCCACTTAGTGACGTAATCAACAGCAACTAAGATGTGAGTATACCCATTGGATTTTCGAAAAGGTCCCATATAATTAAATCCCCAAACATCAAATGGTTCAATGACAAGTAAATAGTTCATAGGCATTTCCTGATGTTTGCTAATATTACCTATTCTTTGACATTCGTCACAAGACAAGACAAACTTTCTGGCATCCTTGAAGAGAGTGGGCCAATAGAAACCTGATTGCAATACCTTGTGTGCAGTTCTATCTCCCGCATGGTGTCCTCCGTAGGCCTCGGAGTGACACTTTTGTAGGATCTGTCCCTGTTCATGTTCAGGTACACAACGTCTAATAACACCACCTACTCCTTCCTTATAAAGGTGAGGGTCATCCCAAAAGTAGTGTCTCAAGTCAAACAAGAATTTCTTCTTTTGCTAGTATGTGAAACTAGGTGGTATGTATTTGGCAACGATATAGTTTGCATAATCAGCATACCACGGTGCACTACATGAAGCATTGATGACATTCAATTGCTCATCGGGGAAGCTATCATCAATAGGTTGTGGGTCATCAAGAACGTTCTCCAACCTAGACAAGTTATCTGCTACTGGGTTATCAGCACCCTTTCCGTCGACAACGTGCAAATCAAATTCTTCTAGCAAGAGAACCCATCTGATAAGTCTAGGTTTAGCGTCTTTCTTCTCCATGAGGTACTTAATAGCAGCATGATCAGTGTGAATAGTAACTTTGGAATCAACTATGTAAGACCTGAACTTTTCACATGCAAACATGACTGCTAAAAACTCCTTCTCCGTAGTAGCTTAGTTTCTCTGGGCACTGTCTAGAGTTTTACTAGCGTAGTGAATGACATTCAACTTCTTATCAACTCTTTGCCCTAGGACAGCACCAACAGCATAATCACTAGCATCACACATGATCTCAAAAGGTAAGTTCCAATCAGGTGGTTGAACAATAGGTGCAGTTATCAAAGCCCTCTTAAGTATTTCAAAGGCTTCCTCACAATCATCGTCAAAAACAAAAGGAATATCCTTTTGCAAGAGATTGGTAAGAGGCCTAGAAATCTTAGAGAATTCTTTGATGAACCTTCTATAGAAACCAGCATGACCAAGGAAACTTCTTATACCTTTGAAATCTGTGGGGTATGGCATTTTCTCGATTGCATCAACCTTAGCCTTATCGACTTCAATACCTCTTTCAGAATTTTTATGTCCTAAGACGATGCCTTCATTAACCATAAAGTGGCACTTCTCCCAATTCAAGGCAAGATTGGTGTTTTTACATCTTTGTAAGACTCGATCAAGGTTGCTGAGGCAATCATCAAAGGAAGACCCGTAAACAGAAAAGTCATCCATGAAAACCTCGACAATCTTTTCACAAAAGTCAGAGAATATAACCATCATGCATCTTTGAAAGGTGGAAGGTGCATTACATAAGCCAAAAGGCATACGTCTATAAGAAAAGGTACCGAAAAGACAAGTGAAAGTGGTTTTCTCCTGATCAGAATGTGCAACTGGTATTTGCGAGAAACCAGAATATCCGTCTAGAAAGCAGAAGTGTGTGTGTTTAGACAACCTTTCTAGCATTTGGTCAATAAAAGGCAAAGGGTAATGATCTGTCCTAGTGGATTTATTCAATTTCCTAAAATCGATCACCATCCTATAGCCAGTAATAATCCTCTGTGGGATCAATTCACCCTTATCATTGGGGACAACGGTAATGCCTCCCTTCTTAGGGACGCAATGCACCGGACTCACCCAATCGCTATGAGCAATAGGATAGATGATACCTGCTTCCAGGAGCTTTAGTATTTCTTTTCTCACTACTTCTTTCATCTTAGGATTTAATCTCCTTTGATGATCAGCAAATAGTTTGAAATCAGGATCAGTTTTAATCTTGTGCTGGCATAGAGTAGGACTAATGCCCTTAAGATCATCAAGAGTATATCCAATAGCAGCACGGTGCTTCCTCGGAGTTTTTAGTAACTTCTTTTCTTCAGGCTCTGAGAGGCTAGCACTAATTATGACAGGATATATCTCCTTTTCATCAAGATAGGCATACTTAAGAGTATCAGGCAACTGTTTAAGCTCGAACACAGGAACACCCTTTGGTGGGGGTGGATCCCCAAGCAGTTCAACAGGCAAGTTATTCTTAAGAATAGGATATTGTTCTAAGACAACTCTATCTATTTCATCCCTTTCATCCATATGCATATCATTTTCATGCTCAAGCAAGTATTGCTCTAAGGGATCAGTAGGAGGCACGGCAATAGAGGCTAAGGCAATAGTTTCATCCCTACTAGGCAACTCCTTTTCATGAGGTTGTCTACCAAACTTAGAGAAATTGAACTCATGTGACACACCTTCAAAGCCAACAGTGACAGTTTGCTTCTCATAATCAATATGAGCATTGACGGTGTTGAGAAAAGGTCAGCCAAATATGATGGGACAAAAGTAATCTTGTGCGGTAGCAAGAACGAGGAAATCAGCAGGATACTTCGTGATGGGGTTATAGTCCTAGGGTAGGGTCATAGGCCTTCCCTGTAAGTCCTACCCAAGGACTACCCCTCATAAGGGACAAGGCCCTTAGTCAGTTCCGACTGAATTAAGGAGTCTCCATCGTCTAGTCGGTAACATGTCCTCGACCATCCAGTCGGAGACTAGCATTCGGAGAACATTCAACTAACCGACGGGATGCCACTCGGAACATCGTAACCCCCCTGGAGGGAAACGGTCGTACGTTTCCCGGTGCATTTACTAGCATTTAGGACGTACGTTACCTGTAACATATGCATTCAATCGCCACTACTCCACCCCTGTACTGGAACCATTGTGGAGGGCAGCACACTCTATATAAGCCACCCTCCCCCGCTGGTGCAGGGGTTAGAAAATCATTGTATTCCAAATTTCACTCGACAACAAGCTCCCAGAGCACTGAGATGTAGGGCTATTACCTCCACCGTAGAGGGGCCTGAACTCATACAACCTTGCCATAGCTGGGACTCCGCCCATCCTTTTCATACCCTACACATCTACTGTCAGGCTTATTCCCACGACAGTTGGCGCCCACCGTGGGGCAGGCGTCTAAGCGACTTCCAGCGAGTTTGCGACTACATCACTTCATCATGTCGTTCGGTGGAGATTCGAGCATGGGTCACGAGATCCTCTTCGGCGCTCTCTCCTTCATCGTCGATGATTTAGCATGGCTTCGGGACGCCCCTCTCGACGTCGAGGCGCTTCCCGGTCGCGGGGCTACGCACTTCCGTGCCGGTGCCCGTGGCATTCTTCTTCTCCAACAGTCGGCTCCGCTGTCGACCTACACCGCCGTCACGCGCCGCAACAAGCGGTCCCGCCGTCTGCGGCTCCAGCGTTGGGTGCAACACGCCCAGGCGCGCCAGAATGCGTCTTCACAAGTGGCGGTTCTTCAGGCGCTCGGGCTCGGTTCCGACTGAGTTTCCTTCCGAGTACGCGGGTCGCGGGCCTGCAGCAGAAGTACACATGGCCAATTCCCATGAAGATCCCCGTCAAGCTGGCCGGAACGAGCACGAGATCGGCGAAACGTCCGGCGCGCGTCGTCCGCCTCGCCGTTCTGCCAGTCGGCACACTCGACGGAGCAACGTGGAGCTGTTCCGCACGCCTCTCCTCAACTTGGCCGCGGCTGCCAAGATAGCCGATTCCCTTCAGCCGACTGATTCAGAGGCTAGTAGGGGAATCGAGCAAATCCGCGCCCTGTTGCATACGGCGCAGCAGCAAAATTCGGCGGTCTCCCAGTCGCACAACAGGATCTACAATAGTTCTGTTCATGCGAATACGCATCGGTCAGTTCATAGCCCTGGTTCTCATCAGCGACACAGAGGAGGTAGTCGTTCCATAAATCCCGAAGATCGTCACCGTTCACGCACCCCTCCGTGGGGTGGGCCCTATGGGCCCCGACATCATGATGATCAGCGTTCAGTCGGCGGCACTTACGACCCAAGGCCCAACGCAAGAGGGCATATCACCCAGCGGAGGGTCGACAGGGGCCGAGCCCACCGCGATGGTTATGATATTGATCGTCCGAGTGGAAGCAGGGCCATCGCTTGTGGTCGCGAGTGTTTCAATCGAGCCATCCGTTCGGCTGACATCCCTCCCAACTTCTGATTGGCTACGGGAATTAGCAAGTTTACACGGGAGTCCAAGCCAGAAACGTGGCTGGATGATTACCGAGTAGCAGTCCAGATCGGAGGAGGAGACAACCATGTCGCCATGAAGCACCTCCCTCTGATGCTCGACGGCTTGGCGCGAGCGTGGCTGAATCAGTTGGCCCCCTCAAGCATCTACAGCTGGGCAGATCTGGCCCGAGTGTTCATCAGGACCTTCGAAGGGACGTGCAAGCGCCCTGCTGGCCTCGTGGAGCTCCAGCACTACGTCCAGAAACAGAATCAGCCCCTGCGAGATTTCATTCAGCGTTGGACAACTCTCTACCACACGGTGGAGAACGTCACCGAGCATCAAGCAGTCTACGCCTTCAAGGCAGGCGTGCGGTACAGGGATCTGTACCTGAAGTTCGGCCGAACAGGCGACATCTCCATGAGCAAGATGATGGAGATAGCAACACACTATGCAAATGGCGAAGAAGAGGACCGCATCCGAAGCGGCAAGCACAAAACAGTCGCTGATGGAGATGGGGGCAACACTCGGAAGCAGAAGCAGAAAGCTCCGACCGCTCCGCAAGCAGAAGCTGCAGCCGTAACCAATGCCAAGTTCAAGGGCAAAGGGAAGGCTCAGTTCACCCCCAAGAAGAAGCAGTTCAATAACCCCATCCTGGACCAGCCATGTCCGGTTCATACGGAGATGGATGAAGAGGGCAACCCCATATATGCGAAGCATACCACTCGACAGTATCGCCTCCTGATCCAGGGGTTCAGCAAAGAGAAACCGAGTGAGAAGGACCATGAACAGGATGAGGAGGATAAGGAGGATCCATTACCCCAAGTCCATGCAACCCTGATGATTTTTGCTGACGTCGAGAGCAAGAGCCGACTGAAGCTGGTGAACAGAGAGGTGAACATGGCCACCCCTACCAACCCCAAGTTCCTCAAATGGTCTCAGACTGCGATCACCTTCGACCAGTCGGATCATCCGGCACATGTACCCACCCCGGGGAGATAGGCTCTGGTCGTCGACCCGGTGGTGGAAGGAGTCCGACTACGCAAAGTCCTCATGGATGGAGGCAGCGGCTTGAACATCATGTACGCCGACACACTCAAGGGGATGGGCATCCCGATGTCCAAACTCAGTGAGAGCAGCATGCAGTTCCATGGAGTCATCCCTGGACGGAAGGCCAAGTCACTCGGCCAGATCGCATTGGACGTCGTTTTCGGCTCTGACAAGAACTTCCGCAAGGAAAAGATGACGTTCGAAGTGGTCGACTTCCAGAGCGCTTATCACGCAATTCTGGGTCGTCCAGCGTATGCGCGTTTCATGGCCCGTCCATGTTACGTATACCTGAAGCTGAAGATGCCAGGCCCGAAGGGTGTGATCACTATCACAGGCAATCGACAGCGGGCCGAAGAGTGTCTGCAGCAGGGATCAAGAATCGCCGACCAGCAGATGGCCGTCCTCGAGCTTGACGAGTACAAGAAAACAGTCGACCCCGCCGACCTGATGCGCTCGAAGAAGCCAGCTTCAGAGTCTGCATTCCAGTCGGCGGGAGAGACGAAGAAGGTCAGCATCCACCCGACGGACGCCACAGCTGCCCCGACGAACATCTCCACCACCCTCGATCCTAAATAGGAAGCCGAGCTCACCCAATTCTGCCGTGAGAACTAGGACATCTTCGCATGGAAACCCTCTGATATGCCAGGTGTACCCAGGGAGTTGGCTGAGCACCGACTGCACGTGGATTCCACTGCTCGGCCCGTCCAAGAGCGCTTGCGCCGGTCCGCCACGCACAAGAGGAAGGCAATCGGGGAAGAGGTGGCCAAGCTGCTGGCAGCCAACTTCATTCGCGAGGTTCACCATTCCGAGTGGCTCGCCAATGTTGTCATGGTGCCCAAGAAGCACAAGTCGCTCCGAATGTGCATCGACTTCAAGCATCTCAATAAGGTCTGCCCGAAAGACCATTTTCCGCTCCCCCGCATAGATCAAATTGTCGATTCGACTGCGGGTTGCGAGCGTCTGTCATTTCGTGATGCCCATTCAGGCTATCATCAGATCCGTCTGTATGACCCCGATGAATTAAAAACAGCCTTCATCATCCCATTCGGGTGCTTCTGCTACATCACTATGCCATTCGGTTTGAAGAATGCAGGAGCTACCTTTATGCGCATGATCCAAAAATGTCTCCTTGATCAGATCGGTCGGAATGTGGAGGCGTATATGGATGATATCGTAGTCAAGTCACGCAAAGGTTCCGACCTGCTGACTGACTTGGCAGAAACATTCGCCAACCTTCGTAGGTACGATATCAAGCTCAACCCCGCCAAATGTTCATTCGGTGTTCCCAGCGGAAAGTTACTCGGTTTCTTTGTTTCCGAACGAGGGATCGATGTCAGCCCCGAAAAGATCGGGACCATCGTCCGAATGGAGAGGTCGGTCAGAATACACGATGTTCAACGGCTCACAGGTTGCCTAGCGGCTTTGAGCAGGTTCATCAGTCGACTTGGTGAGAAAGCACTTCCTCTGTACCGACTCATGAAGAAATCAGATACTTTCGAGTGGATAGACGAAGCCCAAGTCACATTCGACGACCTCAAAGTCCTACTTTCCACCCAGCCAGTTCTTACTGCTCCGCTCAGTAAAGAGCCCCTTCTTCTATATATCGCGGCTACAAATCAAGTCGTTAGTACTGTTCTTACAGTCGAACGAGAAGAAGAAGGCAAAGCATACAAAGTTCAGCGGCCAGTGTACTACGTCTCCGAAGTCCTGACTCCTTCCAAGCAGAGGTATCCCCACTATCAAAAACTTATCTACGGGATCTACATGACTGCGAAGAAGGTGGCCCATTATTTCCAAGACCACTCGGTGTCTGTCGTTTCTGATGCTCCGTTGTCGGAAATTCTCCACAATCGAGACGCATCAGGCCGAGTGGCGAAGTGGGCGATGGAGATGCTGTACTGCGATATCAAGTTCGAGGCCAAGAAAGCTATTAAGTCTCAAGCTCTGGCTGACTTCATAGCAGAATGGGTAGAACAATAGCAACCGACCCACATCTACTCGGCCCATTGGACAATGTTCTTCGATGGGTCCAAGATGTTGAATGGCTCCGGCGATGGCGTTGTGATCATATCGCCAAAGGGCGACAAACTCAAGTACGTGCTACAGATACACTTCGATTCCTCCAACAACGAGGCAGAGTATGAAGCTCTCCTCTACGGATTGCTCATGGCCATCTCACTCGGCGTCCGTCGCCTGATGGTTTACGGCGATTCGGATTTTGTGGTCAATCAAGTGATGAAAGAGTGGGACGTCAGGAACCCCACCATGACCACATACTGCAATGCAGTGAGGAAGCTTGAGAAGAAGTTTGAAGGTCTAGAACTTCACCATGTTCCGAGACTGAAGAACCAAGCAGCTGATGAGTTGGCAAAACTCGGATCCACTCGGAGACCAGTCCCGAGTGACGTCTGCCTTGAGCACCTCCACCTTCCCTCAGTCAAAGAAGATCCTTTTACAGAGGAACCAGTACAACCAAAGAGTTCAACAGATCCGACTGAAGTCGATGTACCTGCTGTGGTTGATCTGGTCATGGAGATTATTGCTGTCATCCCCGATTGGACTGTGCTGATCATTGCGTATATCCTGAGGCAGGAAATACCAGAAGATGAAGTCCAGGCCAGGCAGATAGTCCGCAGGTCGAAGTCATTCACTGTCATTGATGTCCAATTGTACAAGGAAAGCGTTTCAGGCGTTCTTCAACGATGCATCTCCCCAGAGGAGGGACATCTAATCCTGGAAGATATTCACTCAGGAACCTGCGGTCATCACGCCTCTTCGAGAGCAATCCTCGCCAAGGCATTCAGGGCTGGTTTCTTCTGGCTGCAGGCAAACGAGATGGCTAAAGATATGGTCGACCGATGTGAGGGTTGTCAGTTCTACTCCAACAAGTCACACAAGCCAACATCTGCGTTGAAGAGAATCCCTCTTGTCTGGCCGTTCACAGTGTGGGGATTAGATACAGTCGGTCCATTTAGGACAGGCCAAGGGGGATACACACATCTGTTGGTGGCAGTCGACAAGTTCACGAAATGGATCGAAGCCAAGCCCATCAAGAAGCTCGACGCCTCAACAGCCGTCAAGTTTGTCAGGGACATCATCTCCAGATTCGGTGTACCTCACAGCATAATCACGGACAACGGGACAAACTTTGACTCGGACAGATTCAAAGGTTTCTGTACAAGCCAAGGTATCCGAGTGGATTTTGCTTCCGTGGCGCATCCTCAGTCCAATGGACAAGCAGAGCGGGCGAACGGACTTATTCTGCAAGGTTTGAAGCACCGACACCTGCGAGAGGTGGGACATGCCGCTGGCGCATGGGTCACCGAGCTACCTTCAGTGCTTTGGGGTCTTCGCACAACCCCGAACAGATCTACAGGGCGATCACCGTTCTTCCTCGTCTATGGAGCACAAGCAGTCCTTCCGAGTGACTTACTTCACAATGCCCCACGAGTCGAACTCTTCTCCGAAGCTGAAGCAGAACAAGCAAGGCAAGACGGAGTGGACCTTCTAGAGGAGGAGCGCGAGATGGCACTAACTCGCTCAACCATTTATCAACAAGATCTGCGGCGTTCTCATGCACGACATGTCAGGAGTCGTACGTTTCAAGATGGCGACCTGGTGCTCCGAGTGGATCAGCAAAGACCTCACAAGTTGGCTCCTGCCTGGGAAGGACCCTTCATCATCTCCAAGGTGCTGAACAATGGAGCATACAGACTCTACAACGTCGATAGGGAGACAGACGAGCCGCGAGCATGGAACGGAGATCTCCTGAAGCGCTTCTACACGTGACCGTCGACTGGAGCAATGTAAAGAACAAGTATTGGTGAAATAATATAAAGCAGATTGAGTTTTTTGCAGGTTCAAAGTTCTTCCGTGGTCGCAGACTCCGGTCTCAAAAAAAAAAACTTAGTTCCGATCCAGGATCGCCTAAGTATTAACTTTCTCCGAGTGTGCACTTAACGTCACACTCGGGGGCTTAGCTGCGATCCAGAATCGCCTAAGTATTAACTTTCTTCGAGTGTGCACTTAACGTCACACTCGGGGGCTTAGCTGCGATCCCAGATCGCCTAAGTATTCACTTTCTCCGAGTGTGCACTTAACGTCACACTCGGGGGCTTAGCTGCGATCGAGAATCGCCTAAGTATTAAGTTTCTCCGAGTGTGCACTTAACGTCACACTCGGGGGCTTAGCTGCGATCCAGAATCGCCTAAGTATTAACTTTCTCCGAGTGTGCACTTAACGTTACACTCGGGGACTTAGATGCGATCCCGAATCGCCTAAGTATTAACTTTCTCCGAGTGTGCACTTAACGTCACACTCGGGCGCTTAGCTGCGATCCAGAATCGCCTAAGTATTAACTGTCGTGGGTATAAGCCTGACAGTAGATGTGTAGGGTACGAATGAGATGGGCAGAGTCCTAGCTACGGCGAGGTTGTATGAGTTCAGGCCCCTCTGCGATGGAGGTAACAGCCCTACGTCTCAGTGCTCTCGGAGCTTGTTACCGAGTGTGATATGGAGTACAAAGATTTGCTAACCCCTTTACCAGTGGGGGAGGGCGGCTTATATAGAGTGCGCTGCCCCCCACAACGGTTCTGACTCAGGGGTGGAGTAGTGGCGATTGAATGCGTATGTTATAGGTAACGTATGCTTTAAATGCTAATAAATGCACCCGGAAACGTACGGCCGTTTCCCTCCGGAGAGGTTACGACGTACCGAGTGTATCCAGTCGGTGAGCCTGGTGTCCTCCGAATGCTAGTTACCGACTGGATGATTCAGGGCCTGTTACCGACTGGATGATGGGGATACCTTAATTCAGTCGAGGCAGACTTAAGGTCCTGTCCTTTGTGTGGGGTAGTCCTTGGGTAGGACATGTAGGGCAGGCCTATGACCCTACCCTAGGACTATGACCCCATCATTAGTCCCTGAATGGATTGGGGTTGAAACGTAGAAGCGGTGTTTGAGGTTCAGATCCGACTGAACTAGGTTTGGCTTGGGCGTTGCTTGCCTCTATCCATTTTATCTCTCTCGACCAACGCTCCGAGTGGAAGTGCTTGCGAAACAGACTGTCGGGAACCGAGTGCTTCCATGGCATCTTTTGACGCGATCGGTCAACTCACAGCGGCGGATTTTCTGGGATCTCAAATTTCGGGTTCCGCGCGCTCAGCGGGGACGACGTCAGCGCGCTCGAGTAGCGCCTGACTCCTCGATCCTCGCGCCTTCAACTCCTCCACTGATATCGCCGCGGCTGGTTGGGCAGATAAGATTTCGGGCCCGCTCGCCAGTGACCCAGTCGGTGCTCTATTTAACTCTGGGCGACGAGGCTCTTCGGTTACGCTCGCCGAATCTTTCGATCCGCCTGCTCCGTCTTCCTCGCCACCTCCTGCGCTCATACGCTCCTTCCTTCTCCTCCTTCTCGAGAGCTCGCCGTCGCCGCCATGACCAAAGGTCAGACCAGCAAGATGGAGGCGAGGAAGAAGAAGAACAAGGTGGCGGCTGCTCAGCGGCGGCAGCGGCCGTTGCCGGTGGGGTGGATCCAGGGAGACTTTCTCCCCTCCACGGTGACGGAGGGGGACCTGCTGGAGCTGGTGGAGCACGGCATGCTCGTGCATAAGTCCTGGAGGCTGCCGACGGACGACGAGGTCGAGCCAGCGCCACGGGAGGGGGAGCGCGTCTTGCTCCTCAGCCATGTCCACAGAGGTTTTTCTCTGCCCCCGCATCCCTTCTTCAAAGGCATCATGAACCACTTTGGTGCTCAACTCCATCACTTCCCTCCGAATGCCATTGCCCACCTTTATGCCTTCATTATTTTGTGCGAGTGTTTTATCGGTTGCCCATTGGGGTTTATTCAAACATATCTTCTTCGCCCGCTCTCAAACCATCAAACGCCTTAGTCAGTCGGACGACAAGACGCATCTCCTCCAGCTCTGTGGGGGTTTAGGGTTTCAGAAGAAGAGTCGGAGCAGCTATCCTGCCCTCCAGTTGAGCGAGTCGGTTAGGAACTGGCAGTCGACGTGGTTCTACTGCCAGGACATAGCCTGTCCGAATGCGTCGACTGGGCTGCCTCCGTTTAGTCTAGACCGGCCCGCCCCACCTAAGCAGCTCGCGCTCTCGAAAGCCGAGAAGAACGACATCCAGCCTTTGGTCGAGGCACTTGTGGATGTTGTCAGGAAGGGGGTCACCGGCATAGACCTGCTGGAAGTCTTCTTGGGTCAGTGGATCCAGCCGCTGCAGGCCCGCGATCACGCTATGTGGCACTACACACGGCCCGAGGATTCCACTCGGACCAACGTGGTGGGCGTACCCGAGGAGAGGGTGACCTCGTGGGTGCTCCAAATCACGGGCCCTTGTGAGAACCCCAAAGGAGCTCGCCGAGTGACGCCTTTCAGCGCGGATCACCCTCCACCGAATCAGGTGAGTGACATGAGCCGAGTGCATTGAACTGTATCAATTCCTGTGTTTTATTTATATTTCCGTGTGATGTCTGATGTTTCCGACTGAACTTCATGCAGGCGTGGACCAACTGGTTCTCACCCGTCTCGAACGGGAATCCGGAGGAGGAGGAGGAAGAAGGCAGCCAGGAGGGGAGCGTGGAGAGTGCCGAGTACGTCTCCGACAGCGGGGAGTCGGAGGAGGAGGACAGCGAGGACGAGGAAGAGGACGAGGAGACAGACTCGCCGCTGAGCATCGGAGCAAACGTCGGCACGAGCCTGCCATCCCATCAGCTCCTCCTGCGTCGTCGAGTGCTGCGCCTCTTGCCCCGGTGGTCCCGAGTGTTCGAGGCACCAAGAGGGCCAGGGACGCAGCCGCTGAGCCCTCGGGCCAGTCTTCCAGGGCGCCTAGGCCGAGTGGGCCCAAACCCCGGAAGGCTCTGCCGCGGATGAGGGTTGCCATCCCCGTCACCTCCACGTAAGTGAATCTAACTTTCGGATCTTTCTGTTGTCCGAGTGAACTCCTGTTTTATAAGTCGAATGGACTTCACTCGACAGGGTCGCCACTTCTGCAACTTCTCCGGCCCGCCAAGGGGACGACCCCATGGACATGGACAACATTGTCTCGTCCCAGCCAGGTATGTTGTAGGAGAGTCGGGTGTTTTATTTCTGTAGACTGCACCATTCTTTCTTTTTCTGAGTCGTCGTGCCATTCGGCTTGTCAGGGGCGATTCACCTGGTCGAGGACGAGCAGGGGAGAGCCGACCCCACCGTGGAGCCTGTCCTGGAGCCAGTCCCTGAGGCTGCGCCTCCTGCTGCCACCCTTGTCGCCGATGCTCCGCCAACCGAAGCGCCTCCACCGACTGAACCGGTGCCGGTGGGGGAGGACCTGACTGGGGTGGATCTTGGGATGCCCCAGGGACCTCCCACGATTCCCGGTTCGTCGAATGTTGAATTCAGCATCCGGCGTCTTCCAGAGGAGCAGGTGGGAGCGGCCAAGGGGGCCATGGTGCAGGCGGAGCTCATGGCTGGAGAAGCCAAGAGGGCTTACGACTCCGTTGCGGCGTTGTACCAGCGGAGCTTGGAGCTGCGCGACGACATCCGAGTAAGTAGTCTAGTAAGTATTTACTTTTCTCCTGTAACCCACTGGGTGGTATTGTTTTTGCAATGGGTTCACTCCGAGTGAACCCAGTGGGTGTAGTCCCCGAGACTTCTGTCGAGTGCTTGCACCGACAGTTGTCTTTATACATTTTGTCTTCAGTTTGGTTGTGTCCGTAGGCAGGATTTCCGAGTGCGAGTACTTATTGCAGTCGGAGCGCTCTTGCAGTAAGAGTCTCCGAGAGTAAGTTGCGCGCAGGTCGAGTAGTATTAGCCTCTGAGGCGTAGGTGAAAACATGCATCTCAATAGGGCGGGCCTGCTTAAGGTGCATGCCAGTGGGGTCACTCTTAGTGAACCCACTGGGTGTCGTCCCCGAGACCGCTGTCGACTGCTTGCATCGGCAGGGGTCTGAAGAACTTATATTGTGTATTGAGAAACTTGCTGATTACCCTTCGTTTGTTGGTGGCAGAAAACTTGTGAGATGGGAACGGCCTATGAGGCCCTGAGGGATGAGAGGAACCAATATGCTGGTGAACTGGAAGCTACGATGCTCGCCATGGCCGGCATGAAGAGTGCACTAGAAGTACGAGAGAAGTCCCTGGAGGAGGCGCTGGAGGAAAACAGGGTGTTGACGGCGGAGGTGGAGAGGATTGGGAAACAGAGGACTGAGCTGCACAAACAGATGGGCATCCTGAACAAACGATGCATAGCCCAAGAGAAGTATGTCACCGACTGGGCTGCGCAGATGATGACTCGTCTGGCTGGTAAGTCTTATGCTTTGTCGAGTGGTTGGACCGTGTGACGAACACTCGGTTTTTACTGTCTGCTTGCTCATTTGGTGCAGACTTTTGCGGTGAAGCCGAAGCTGAAGCGGCGGCTGTGGAGCGGTCCATGAAGGACAATGTGCCACTCGGCGAGGACGCCAACCGGGATCTGCTCCGGGCGCATATTCGCGTAGGCAAAGTGGGTCCTTTCATCAGCCGACTGAGAGAAGTCATCGGCCGCATTGACAAGGAGCTTTGGCCAGAGGACGAGTCGCGGCAGGAGATGGAGACTCTGTTGGGGCGACTGGAGGAGATTCCGGGCCGAGTGCAATCTTGGAAAAAATCGTCAGCGCGTTGCGGCGCTGACGTTGCGTTGTCCTTGGTCCGAGTCCATTGCAAGGAGGTGCGGGAAGATAAGCTGAAGACATTGAAGGTCGCCAATACGAAGAAGCTTTGATTCGAAGACTTCATGGAGACGTTCCTTGAGACTGCTACCCGCATCGCTGATGGAATCGACTTGGACACTTTTGTGGAGCCCTCCAGTCCTGGCGCCGGCCCAGCTGACGCGTGATAAAACTTTGTCCTCGGTATGCCGAGTGTTTGCCTGTAAGATACTCTCGCCACTTCTGTTGGCTATCGTACTTTTAAATCGGTGCGGGTAAGCTTGATCTGCACTGAGTCAGTTATCGTTGCTAAACTTGTGGAATCGGAATGAAAACCTTTAGTCTTTTGTTTGAATGTTGTTTCGAGTGCAACACTTAGTGCGTACTCGGAGAAGAGTAAGACTTAGGTGATTGTTGGCCACGTCTAAATCTCCGAGTGGGACTTGTAGTGCACACTCGAATGAGTTATTACTTAGGTGATTCGTGATCACAGCTAAGTCCCCGAGTGCGACGTATAGTGCACACTCGGAGGAAGTTAGTACTTAGGCGATTCAGGATCGCAGCTAAGTCCCCGAGTGCGACGTATAGTGCACACTCGGAGGAAGTTATTACTTAGGCGATTCAGGATGCAGCTAAGTCCCCGAGTGCGACGTATAGTGCACACTCGGAGGAAGTTATTACTTAGGCGATTCATGATCGCAGCTAAGTCCCCGAGTGCGACGTATAGTGCACACTCGGAGGAAGTTATTATTTAGGTGATTCTTGATCACAGCTAAGTCCCCGAGTGCGACGTATAGTGCACACTCGAAGGAAGTTATTACTTAGGCGATTCAGGATCGCGGCTAAGTCCCCGAGTGTGACGTATAGTGCACACTCGGAGGAAGTTAGTACTTAGGCGATGCAGGATCGCGGCTAAGTCCCCGAGTGCGATGTGAAGTGCACACTCGGAGGAAGTTAGTACTTAGGCGATGCAGGATCGCAGCTAAGTCACCGAGTGCGACGTGAAGTGCACACTCGGAGGAAGTTATTACTTAGGCGATTCAGGATCGCGGCTAAGTCCCCGAGTGCGACGTATAGTGCACACTCGGAGGAAGTTAGTACTTAGGCGATGCAGGATCGCGGCTAAGTCCCCGAGTGCGACGTATAGTGCACACTCGGAGGAAGTTAGTACTTAGGCGATGCAGGATCGCAGCTAAGTCGCCGAGTGCGACGTGAAGTGCACACTCGGAGGAAGTTAGTACTTAGGCGATGCAGGATGCAGCTAAGTCTCCGAGTGCGATGTGAAGTGCACACTCGGAGGAAGGTGGTACTTAGGCGATTCGGGATCGCAGCTAAGTCTCCGAGTGCAACGTGAAGTGCACACTCGGAGGAAGGTGGTACTTAGGCGATTCAGGATCGCGGCTAAGTTTCCGAGTGCGACGTGAAGTGCACACTCGGAGGAAGGTAGTACTTAGGCGATTCGGGATCGCGGCTAAGTCTTCGAGTGCGACGTGAAGTTCACACTCGGAGGAAGGTGGTACTTAGGCGATTCGGGATCGCAGCTAAGTCTTCGAGTGCGACGTGAAGTTCACACTCGGAGGAAGGTAGTACTTAGGCGATGCAGGATCGCGACTAAGTCGCCGAGTGCGACGTATAGTGCACACTCGGAGGAAGGTAGTACTTAGGCGATTCGGGATCGCAGCTAAGTCTCCGAGTGCGACGTGAAGTGCACACTCGGAGGAAGGTAGTACTTAGGCGATTCAGGATCGCGGCTAAGTCCCCGAGTGCGATGTGAAGTGCACACTCGGAGGAAGGTAGTACTTAGGCGATTCAGGATCGCGGCTAAGTCTCCGAGTGCGACGTGAAGTGCACACTCGGAGGAAGGTGGTACTTAGGCGATTCGGGATCGCAGCTAAGTCTCCGAGTGCGACGTGAAGTGCACACTCGGAGGAAGGTAGTACTTAGGCGATTCGGGATCGCAGCTAAGTTTTTTTTGTGTGTGTGTGTGACCGTAGTCAGCAACCGCGGAAGAACTCTGAATCTGCAAAAAACTGAATCTGCTGTATATTACTTCGTCAAAACTTGTTCGTTACACTGCTTCAGTCGACGATCATGTATAAAAACGCTTGAGGAGATCTTCGTTCCATGCACGTGGCTCGTCTGTCTCCCTCTGAATGTTGTATAGTCTGTATGCTCCATTGTTCAGCACCTTGGAGACGATGAAAGGTCCCTCCCAGGCCGGAGCCAACTTGTGGGGTCTTTGTTGATCCACTCGGAGCACTAAATCGCCTGCTTGGAACGTGCGGCTCCTGACATGACGTGCATGAAAGCGTCACAAATCTTGTTGGTAAATTGTTGAACGAGTGAGTGCCATCTCGCGTTCCTCCTCCAGAAGATCGACTCCATCTTTCCTTGCTTGTTCCGCTTCGGCTTTGGAGAAGAGTTCGACTCGTGGGGCATTGTGAAGCAGGTCACTCGGAAGGACCGCTTCTGCTCCATAGACGAGGAAGAACGGCGATCGCCCCGCTGATCGGTTTGGAGTGGTGCGGAGGCCCCAAAGTACTGAAGGTAACTCGGTGACCCATGCACCAGCAGCATGTCCTACCTCCCGCAAGAGTCGAGGCATCAAACCTTGAAGGATAAGTCCATTCGCACGCTCAGCTTGTCCATTGGATTGCGGATGTGCTACGGAAGCAAAATCCACTCGGATACCCTGACTCACAGAGAAACCTTTGAATCTGTCCGAGTCGAAGTTTGTCCCATTGTCCGTGATTATGCTGTGAGGCACTCCGAATCTGGAGATGATGTCCCTGACAAACTTAACAGTTGTGGAGGCGTCGAGTTTCTTGATGGGCTTGGCTTCTATCCATTTTGTAAACTTGTCGACTGCCACCAACAGATGTGTGTAGCCTCCTTGGCCTGTCTTGAATGGTCCGACTGTGTCTAATCCCCAAACTGCAAATGGACACACAAGTGGGATTGTCTTTAGTGCAGATGTTGGCTTGTGGGACTTGTTGGAGTAGAACTGACAGCGTTCACATCGGTCGACCATAGCTTTGGCCATCTCGTTAGCCTGCAGCCAGAAGAATCCAGCTCTGAACGCCTTGGCGACGATTGCTCTCGAAGAAGCATGATGGCCGCCGGTTCCCGAGTGGATATCCTCTAGGATCAACTGTCCTTCCTCTAGGGAAATGCAACGTTGGAGGACGCCTGAAACACTCTCCTTGTACAATTGACCGTCAATGACAGTGAATGCCTTCGACCTGCGAACTATTTGCCGGGCTTGGACTTCATCTTCTGGAAGTTCTTGTCTCAGGATATATGCCATGATCGGCACAGTCCAATCGGGAATGACTACCAGAATCTCTATGACCAGATCAACCATAGCAGGCACATCGACTTCAGTCGGATCTGTTGCGCTCTTGGGTTGTACTGGTTCTTCCGTGAAGGGATCTTATTTAACTGAAGGAAGATGGAGGTGCTCAAGGCAGACATCACTCGGGACTGGTCTCCGAGTGGATCCAAGTTTCGCCAACTCGTCAGCTGCTTGGTTCTTCAGTCTTGGAACATGATGAAGTTCTAGACCTTCAAACTTCTTCTCCAACTTCCTGACTGCATTGCAGTATGTTGTCATGGTGGGGTTCCTTACGTCCCACTCTTTCATCACTTGGTTGACCACCAAGTCCGAATCGCCGTAGACCATCAGGCGACGGACGCCGAGTGAGATGGCCATGCGCAATCCGTAGAGAAGAGCTTCATACTCTGCCTCGTTGTTAGAGGAATCAAAGTGTATCTGAAGCACGTACTTGAGCTTGTCACCCTTTGGCGATATGATCACAACACCAGCGCCGGATCCATTCAACATCTTAGACCCATCAAAGAACATTGTCCAATGAGCCGAGTAGTTGTGAGTCGGTTGCTGTTGTTCTACCCATTCTGCTATAAAGTCAGCCAGGGCTTGAGACTTAATAGCTTTCTTGGCCTCGAACTTGATGTCGCAGTACAGCATCTCCATCGCCCACTTCGCCACTCGGCCCGATGCGTCCCGATTGTGGAGAATTTCCGACAACGGAGCATCAGAAACGACAGATACCGACTGGTCTTGGAAATAATGGGCCACCTTCTTTGAAGTCATATAGATCCCATAGATAAGCTTTTGATAATGGGGATACCTCTGCTTGGAAGTGGTCAGGACTTCAGAGACGTAGTACACTGGCCGCTGAACTTTGTATGCTTTGCCTTCTTCTTCTCGCTCGACTGTAAGAACAGTACTGACGACTTGATTTGTAGCCGCGATATATAGAAGAAGGGGCTCTTTACTGAGCGGAGCAGTAAGAACCGGCTCAGTGGAAAGTAGGACTTTGAGGTCGTCGAATGTGACTTGGGCTTCGTCTGTCCACTCGAAGGTATCTGACTTCTTCATGAGTCGGTACAGAGGAAGTGCTTTTTCGCCGAGTCGACTGATGAACCTGCTCAAAGCCGCTAGGCAACCTGTGAGCCGTTGAACATCGTGTATTCTGACCGGCCTATCCATTCGGACGATGGTCCCGATCTTTTCGGGGTTAACATCGATTCCTCGTTCGGAAACGAAGAAACCGAGTAACTTTCCGCTGGGAACACCGAATGAACATTTGGCTGGGTTTAGCTTGATATCATACCTACGAAGGTTGGCGAATGTTTCTGCCAAGTCAGTTAGCAGGTCGGATCCTTTGCGTGACTTGACTACGATATCATCCATGTATGCCTCCACATTGCGACCGATCTGGTCGAGGAGACATTTTTGGATCATGCGCATAAAGGTAGCTCCTGCATTCTTCAGACCGAAAGGCATAGTGATGTAGCAGAAGCACCCAAACGGGGTGATGAAGGCTGTTTTCAACTCATCGGGACCATACAGACGGATCTGATGATAACCCGAGTAGGCATCAAGAAATGACAAACGCTCGCATCCCGCAGTCGAATCGACAATTTGATCTATGCGGGGGAGCGGAAAATGGTCTTTTGGGCAGACCTTATTGAGGTGCTTGAAGTCAATGCACGTTCGGAGTGACTTGTCCTTCTTGGGCACCATGATGACATTGGCGAGCCACTCGGAGTGGTGAACCTCGCGAATGAAGTTGGCAGCCAGCAGCTTGGCCACCTCTTCTCCGATTGCCTTCCTCTTGTGCGCGGCGGACCGACGCAGGCGCTCTCGGACGGGCCGAGCGACGGGATCCACATGCATTCGATGCTCAGCCAACTCGCTGGGTACACCCGGCATGTCAGAAGGTTTCCATGCGAAGATGTCCCAGTTCTCACGGAGGAATTGGGTGAGCTCGGCTTCCTATTTAGGATCGAGGGTGGTGGAGATGTTCGTCGGGGCGGCAGACTCGTCCGTCGGGTGGATGCTGACCTTCTTAGTCTCTCCCACCGACTGGAACGCGGACTCAGAAGCTGGCTTCTTTGAGCGCATTAAGTCGGCAGGGTCGACTGTCTTCTTGTACTCTTCGAGCTCGAGTACAGCCATCTGCTGGTCGGCGATCCTTGATGCCTCTTGCAGACACTCCTCGGCTCGCTGACGGTTGCCGGTGATGGTGATAACGCCTTTTGGACATGGCATCTTCAACTTCAAGTACACATAGCACGGGCGTGCCATGAAACTCACGTACGCCGGGCGGCCCAGAATTGCATGGTAAGCGCTCTGGAAATCCACCACCTCGAATGTGAGCTTCTCCTTGCGAAAGTTTTTGCCGGAGCCGAAAGTGACGTCCAACGCGATCTGGCCGAGTGACTTGGCCTTCCGCCCGGGTACGACTCCGTGGAACTGCATATTGCTCTCGCTGAGTCTGGACATCGGAATGCCCATTCCCTTGAGGGTGTCGGCGTACATGATGTTCAGTCCGCTACCGCCGTCCATGAGGACTTTGCGCAGTCGGACTCCTTCCACCACCGGGTCGACGACCAGAGCCTGTCTTCCTAGAGTGGGGACATGCGTTGGATGGTCCAACTGATCAAAGGTGATCGCAGTCTGAGACCATCTAAGGAACTTGGGAGCAGTCGGAACGGCCATGTTGACCTCTCTGTTCACTAGCTTCAGTCGACTCTTGCTTTCGACGTCAGCAAAAATCATGAGGGTTGCATGGACTTAGGGGAACGGATCCTCCTTATCCTCCTCATCTTGTTCAGGATTCTTCTCACTCGGTTGTCCTTCGCTGAACCCCTGGATCAGGAGACGACACTGTCGAGTGGTATGCTTCACGTATATGGGATTGCCTTCTTCGTCCATCTTCGTGTGAATTGGACAAGGCTGATCCAGGATGGGATTGTTGAACGGCTTCTTCTTAGGGGCAGACTGCGCTTTCCCTTTGCCCTTGATCTTGGCACTGGTCACAGCTGCAGCTTCTGCCTGCGGAGTGGGTGGAACTTTCTGTTTCTGCTTCCGAGTGTTACCTCCGTCGGCATCGCCAACTGTCTTGTGTTTGCCTCTCCGGATGCGGTCTTCTTCCTCGCCATTTGCATAACGAGCTGCTATCTCCATCATCTTGCTCATGGAGATGTCGCCTGTCCGGCCGAACTTTAGATACAACTCTCTGTACCGTACGCCTGCCTTGAATGCGCAGACTGCTTGATGCTCGGTGACGTTCTCCACCGTGTGGTAGAGAGTTGTCCATCGCTGGATGAAGTCGCGCAAGGGCTCATTCGGCTTCTGGACACAGTGCTGAAGCTCCACAAGACCCGTAGGGCGTTTGCACGTCCCTTCGAAGGTCCTGATGAACACTCGGGCCAGATCTGCCCAACTGTAAATGCTTGAGGGGGCTAACTGGTTCAGCCAAGCTCGCGCCGAGCCGTCGAGCATCAGAGGGAGGTGCTTCATAGCGACATGGTCGTCTCCTCCTCCGATCTGGACTGCCACTCGGTAGTCGTCTAGCCACGTTTCAGGCTTGGATTCCCCCGTAAATTTACCGATTCCCGCTGCCAATCGGAAGTTGGGCAGGATGTCAGCCGAGCGGATGGCTCGACTAAAACACTCGGGGCCGGACACGATGGTCCTGCTGCCACTCGGACGATCCAGATCGTGGCCATCGCGGTGGGCTCGACCCCTGTCGACTCTTCGCTGGGCGATTCGCCCTCTTGCGTCGGGTCTCGGGTCGTAAGTGTCGCCGACTGAACGCCGATCATCATGATGTCGGGACCCATAGGGCCCACCCCGTGGAGGGGTGCGCGAACGGCGGCGGTCTTCACGGACCATGGAACGACTACCTCCCCTGTGGCGCTGATAGGAGCCGGAGCTGCGAACCGACCGATGCATGTTTGCATGGACGGAACTATTGTGGATCCGATTGTGCGACTGGGAGACTGCCGAATTCTGCTGCTGCGCCGTGTGCAACAGAGCACGGATCTGCTCGATTCCCCTTCCTGCCTCTGAATCAGTCGGCTGGAGGGAATCGGCGATCTTGGCTGCTGCAGCCAAGTTGAGGAGAGGTGTGCGGAACAACTCTACGTTGCTCTGCCGGGTGTGCCGACTGGCAGAACGGCGAGGCGGACGGCGTGCATCGGATGCTTCACCGACTTCGCGCTCGTTCCAGCCGGCCTGATGGGGATCTTCATGGGTGTTAGCCATGTGAACTTCTGTTGCAGGCCCGCGGCCCACGTACTCAGAAGGGAGCTCAGTCGGAACCGAGCCCGAGCACTGGGGACGCGGGGCAACCACAACAGACTCCAGAACCGCCACTTGAGAGGACGCGAACTGACGCGCTCGGGCATGCTGCACCCAACGTTGTAGACGCGGACTGCGAGATCGCTTGCTGCGGCGCGTGACGAAGGTGCAAGCCGGCAATGGAGCCGATTGTTGGAGAAGAAGAACGCCGCGAGCGCCGGCACGGAAGTGCATGGCCCCGCGACGGGGAAGCGCCTCGATGCCGAGAGGTGCCTCCCGAAGCCACGCCGAATCATCGACGACGAAGGAGAGAGCGCCGAAGAGGATCTGGTGACCCATGCTCCAATCTCCACCGGACGACATGACGAAAGGAAGTAGTCGCAAACTCGCCGGAAGTCGCTTAGACGCCTGCCCCAAGGTGGGCGCCAACTGTCGTGGGTATAAGCCTGACAGTAGATGTGTAGGGTACGAATGATATGGGCAGAGTCCTAGCTACGGCGAGGCTGTATGAGTTCAGGCCCCTCTGCGGTGGAGGTAACAGCCCTACGTCTCAGTGCTCTCGGAGCTTGTTACCGAGTGTGATATGGAGTACAAAGATTTGCTAACCCCTTTACCAGTGGGGGAGGGCGGCTTATATAGAGTGCGCTACCCCCCACAACGGTTCTGACTCAGGGGTGGAGTAGTGGCGACTGAATGCGTACGTTACAGGTAACATATGCTCTAAATGCTAATAAATGCACCCGAAAACGTACGGCCGTTTCCCTCCGGAGAGGTTACGACGTACCGAGTGTATCCAGTCGGTGAGCCTGGTGTCCTCGGAATGCTAGTTACCGACTGGATGATTCAGGGCCTGTTACCGACTGGATGATGGGGATACCTTAATTCAGTCGGGGCAGACTTAAGGTCTTGTCCTTTGTGTGGGGTAGTCCTTGGGTCGGACATGTAGGGCAGGCCTATGACCCTACCCTAGGACTATGACCCCATCATTAACTTTCTCCGAGTGTGCACTTAACGTCACACTCGAGGGCTTAGATGCGACCCCGAATCGCCTAAGTATTAACTTTCTCCGAGTGTGCACTTAACGTCACACTCGGAGACTTAGCTGCGATCACGAATTGCCTAAGTATTAACTTTCTTCGAGTGTGCACTGAACGCGACACTCGGGGACTTAGATGCGATGCAAAATCGCCTAAGCACCCACATGCCTTCGACTGTATCCTACAGGTACACTCGGGAACTCAACATACCCTCATTGAGGCTCATGTAGATGTCAAAACAACTGACAACTACATGAGTTGGAGACCCTCATTGAGGCTCATGTGGATGTCAAAACAACTGACAACTACATGAGTTGCAGACCCTCATTGAGGCTCATGTGGATGTCAAAACAACTGACAACTACATGAGTTGCAGACCCTCATTGAGGCTCATGTGGACGTCAAAACAACTGACAACTACATCAGTACAAAATCGCCCGGAGTGCGACCTGATAGTCGCACTAGACAACCTAGCTGCGATCCCGTATCGCCCAAGTACTCTTTGACCTCCGAGTACGTCCTACCGATCCACTCGACGATCCTACCGATCCACTCGGTGATCATACAGATCCAATCGGCAATTCTACGGACCCTCAATGAGGCTCATGCAGATGTCAAGACAACTGACATGTTCCGAATGTTTGCCTTTGGCTTCACCAAGAAACGCCAAACAAAAACTCGAGTCAAAATTGCAACAGAAGAGCAAAGTATTCGATTCAAGGTTCAAACAAAGATAGTGGCTCGGTGTGGATCAAGCTTACCCACACCGAAACAAGAATGTGACGGCCAACAGCAGTGGCCAAAGTTTCTTACAAATCAACACTCGGCATACCGAGGATAAAGTTTTCTTACGCGTCGTCTGGATTGGCGCCAGGACTGGAGGGCTCCACGAAGGTGTCCAGGTCAATTCCGTCGGCGATGCAGGTGGCACTTTCAAGGAAGGTTTCCATGAAGTCTTCGAATCGAAGTTTCTTCGTGTTGGCGACCTTCAACGCTTTCAGCTTCTCCTCGCGCACCTCCTTGCAATGCACTCGGACCAAGGACAGAGCAACGTCTGCACCACAGCGAGCCGCATATTTCTTCCATGACTGTACTCGGTTGGGGACCTCCTCCAGTCGATTCATCAAGTTTTCCATCTCCTGCCGCGACTCATCTTCCGGCCAAAGCTCCTTGTCGATCCGGCCGACGACTTCTCTGAGTCGACTGATGAAAGGACCAACTTTGCCCACGCGAATGTGCGCTGCGAGCAGGTCTCGATTGGCGTCCTCGCCGAGTGGAACGTTCTCGCGAATCGACCGCTCCATGTCAGCTGCTTCAGCTTCAGCGTCCACGCAAAAATCTGCAAACACAGGGCAAGCAAACAATCAGTGCCGAGTGTAACGCACGTACCACAAGCACTCGGAAAAACAAGACTTACCACCCAGACGCGTCATCATCTGCCGAGCCCAGTCACTGACGTATTTCTCCTGCGCTATACACCGTTTGTTCAGCAGATCCATTTGTCCCACCAGCGTGGACCTTTGCTTTCCCATCTTCTCAACTTCAGCAGTCAGCGCTTTGTTCACTTCACGAACCTGCTCCAATGACTTCTCTCGTTCCACTAGCACTTCCTTCATTCCAGCCATTGCAATCAGTGCCGCATCTAGCTCACCAGCAAATTGCACCTTTTCTGCCCTCAGAGTCTCATATGCTGTCCCCATCTTGCAAGTTTTCTGCCAATCGGCGCCAAGAGACGATCAGACAAATCCAACAATACAAAGTCTAAGTTCTTCAGACCCCTGCCGACGCAAGCAGTCGACAGCGGTCTCGGGGACTACACCCAGTGGGTTCACTGAGAGTGACCCCACTGGCATGCAACTCAAACAGGTCCGCCCTATTGAGAGTCATGACAACAATACGCCTACAAGGCTAATACCACCTGACCTGAGTAAAATTACTCTCGGAGACTCTTACAGTAGGTGCACTCCGAGTGCCCCAACTGTTAGCAGTTGACCATATTATTTACGAATATGACTAAGTCAAAGACAATATGCATAAAGACAACTGCCGGTGCAAGCACTTGACAGAAGTCTCGGGGACTACACCCACTGGGTTCACTCAGAGTGAACCCGTTGCAAACATCATACGGTATCCGAGCACACCCACTGGGTTACAAGAGAAACAAGAGAAAAGCAAATACTTACTAGACTACTTACTCGGATATCGTCCCGCAGCTCCAAGCTGCGCTGGTACAGAGAGGCGATGGAGTCGTACGCCTTCTTGGCTTCTCCCGCCATCAGCTCTGCCTGCACCATGGCTCCCTTGGCCGCTCCCAACTGATCATCCGGGAGGTGTTCGATGTTGAACTCGACATTTGATGGGCCTGGCATCGTTTGAGGCTCCTTGGGCAACCCAAGGCCCATTCCAGTCGGTTCAGCAGCCACCAGCGCCTCCTCAGTCGGCGGCATGACCGCGGCGAGAGCAGTAACTGGCGGGGTAGCCTCAAGGACAGGCTCCGCAGCTTGCTCAGGTCTCCCCTGGTCACCCTCATCCACATAAATCGCCCCTGCCGGACCGAACGGCGCGGGATCTCAGAAAAAGAAAGGGGCAAGACCAAAGACAGAATCCGCGATGCGATAATATAAAACTCTCGGAATCGCTACAACGCACCTGGCTGGGACGAGACGACGTTGTCCACGTCCATGGGATCATCCTCCCGGCGCGCCGGAGAGGTGGCAGAGGTGGAAACCATGTCGAGTGAAATTCATTCGACCAATAAAACAGCAGTCCAATCGGATATCAGAGGAAGTTAGAGGAACAGTACACTTACGTCGAGGTGACAGGAACGACGACCCTTATCCGCGGCAAAGCCTTCCGAGGTTTAGACCCACTCGGTTTGGCCACCTTGAAAGGCTGACCCACGGACTCGACAGCAACGTCCCTGGCCCTCTTGGTGCTCCGAGCACTCGGAACCACGGGAGCAGCAAGCGGAGCACTCGAGAATGCCGGAGGGGCCGAGGGAACCGCAGGTTCATGTCGGCGCTTGGTCCAGTGCTCTGGCAGCGGAGGCGGCGAGTCCTGCTCTTCGTCATCCTCCTCTTCTTCACCAGACTCCTCCTCCATCTCCCCACTGTCGGAGACATACTCGCCGCTCTCCACACTGCCCTCCTGGCTGCCTTCTTCCTCCTCCTCGTCCGGGTTCCCGTTCGAGACAGGAGAAAACCAGTTGGTCCACTTCTGCGTGAAATACAGTCGACGACATCAAACGACAGGCAGAGATTCAAGAAAGCAATAAAACTAAAACAGATACGTGCGCTCGACAAATGGTACTCACTTGGTTCGGAGGAGGATTGTCCGCACTGAAAGCCCTCACTCGCCGAGACCCTCTGGGGTTCTCACAGGCGCCTGTGATCTGGAGCACCCACGACGCCACCTTCTCCTCGGTCACGCTCAAGACGTTGGTCTGAGTGGAGTCTTCGGGCCCCGCATAGTGCCACATGGCGTGGTCGCGAGCCTGCAGTGGTTGTATGCGCCGACCAAGGAAAGTCTCCAGCAAATCCATGCCGGTGACTCCCCTTCTGACGACGTCTATGAGTGCGTCGACCAGGGGCTGGATGTCGATCTTCTCCGCCTTCGTGAGCGCGAGCTGCTTAGGTGGAGCGGGACGATCTAAGCTAAAAGGAGGCAACCCTGTCAAGGCATTCGGGCAGGCAACGTCTTGGCAGTAGAACCACGTCGACTACCAGTTCCTAACCGACTCACTCAGCTAAAGAGCAGGATAACTACTCCGACTCTTTTTCTGGAAACCTAAGCCTCCGCAGAGTTGGAGAAGATGCGTTTTATCATCCGACTGGCTGAGTCGTTTGATAGTTTGAGATCTAGCAGAGAATATATGTTTGAACAACCCCCAATGGGGAGGGCAGCCTATGAAGCACTCGCACATAACTATGAAAGCAAAGAGATGGGCAATAGCATTCGGGGGAAAGTGGTGAAGCTGTGCCCCGAAGTGGTTCAAAATGCCCTTGAAGAAAGGATGCGGGGGCAGAGAGAAACCTCGATAGACATGGCTGAGCAGCAGGACGTGCTCCCCCTCCCGGGGCGCCGGCTCGACCTCATTCTCCGCCGGCAGCCTCCAAGACTTGTGCACGATCATCCCGTCCTCCACCAGCTGCAGCAGATCCCCCTCCGTCACCGTGGAGGGGAGGAAGTCGCCTTGGATCCACCCCGCCGGCAACGGCCGCTTCCGCCGCTGAGCAGGAGCCGCCGCCTTCCCCTTCTTCTTCCTCGTCTCCATCTTGCTGGTCTGACCCTTGGTCATGGCGGAAGCTGCGAATCCGTGGAGGGGAAGGAGGAGTGGAGAGGTTAGGTGCGCTGGAGGCGGCGAGGAGGACGAAGCAAAGGCAAAAGATCCGGCGGGCGTAACGAAAAACCCTTGCCGCTGGGATTTAAGTAAGGTTCCGACTGGGTCGCTCGCAGGTGGCCTCGAAACCTTATCCCCCGACCGACCGCGGCGATATCAGTGGAGAAGTCGAAGGCGCGAGAATAGAGGCGTCAGGCGCTACTCGAGCGCGCTGGCGTCATCCCCGCTGAGCGCGCGGAAACCGAAATTTGAGGATCCTGGAAAATCCGCCGCTGTCAGTTGACTGGTCACGTCAAGAGATACCCTGTAAGCACTCGGTTTCCGACAGTTTGTTCCACAAATATTTCCACTCGGATCGTTGGTCAGAGAAGATAAAATGGATTGAGGCAAGAAACGCCAAAGTCACATCCGTTCGAGTCGGATCCAAACTTCAAGCATCGCTTCGTCGTTCCAACCCCAATCCATTCGGGGACTAATGATGGGGTTATAGTCCTAGGGTAGGGTCATAGGCCTGCCCTGTAAGTCCTACCCAAGGACTACCCCTCATAAGGGACAAGGCCCTTAGTCAGTTCCGACTGAATTAAGGAGTCTCCATCGTCCAGTCGGTAACAGGTCCTCGACCATCCAGTCGGAGACTAGCATTCGGAGAACATGCAACTAACCGACTGGATGCCACTCGGAACATCGTAACCCCCCTGGAGGGAAACGGTCGTACGTTTCCCGGTGCATTTATTAGCATTTAGGACGCACGTTACCTCTAACGTACGCATTCAATCGCCACTACTCCACCCCTGTACCGGAACCATTGTGGAGGGCAGCGCACTCTATATTAGCCACCTTCCCCCGCTGGTGCAGGGGTTAGAAAATCATTGTATTCCATATTACACTCGACAACAAGCTCCCAAAGCACTGAGACGTAGGGCTATTACCTCCACCGTAGAGGGGCCTGAACTCATACAACCTCGCCGTAGCTGGGACTCTGGCCATCCTTTTCGTACCCTACACATCTACTATCAGGCTTATTCCCACGACACTTCGTTTTACCACACAAGACTTCAACATCCCTAACAATTCCCACACGGCAGATAGTATCTCTATTGGCAAGCTGAATAGTGACATCAATAGGCTCTATCCCAATAGGTGCAATCTCATCTTTGATTTCATCGTATAAGGATTGAGGTATTGAACTAACACTAGCTCCCACGTCACATAAGCCATGATAACAATGATCTCCTATATTAACAGAAACCACATGCATGCCAACAACAGGCCTATGTTTGTCTCTAACGTGAGGTTTAGCAATTCTAGCAGCATTTTCACAGAAGTGAATATTATGTCCCTCAACATCGTCGTACAGAAGATATTTGATAATAGCAATGCTAGGTTCAACTCTAATTTGCTCAGGGGGTGTAGGTGTTCTAATATAGCCTCTACGTATCACAGTTGAAGCTTTAGAATGATCCTTTATCCTAACAGGGAAGGTGGTTTCTCAATGTAAGCACTGGGAACCAGAGGATCATTATAGGCAATGACTCTCTCTTCATCTGGAGTGGGTTTAACTACATTGACTTCTAAAGGAGGATGATATTTAAACCACTTCTCTTTGGGCAGATCAATATGAGCAGCAAATGATTCACACAATGAAGCTACTATCTCAGAGTCAAGTCCATACTTGTCGCTAAAGTCACAAAAAGTATTTGTCTCAACAAAGGATTTAACGCAATCAAACGTGAAATTCATACCTGACTCCTTACCTTATTCAAGCTCCCAATCTTCAGAGTTGCGTTTAATTCTCTCCAATAAATTCCATTTGAAGTCAATATCTCTCTTCATAAAAGAACCGGTACAAGAGGTGTCAAGCATGGTGCGATCATCAGAAGAAAGCCCAGCATAGAAGTTCTGAATGATAATTTCTCTCGAGAGCTCATGATTAGGGCATGAATATAACATTGACTTAAGCCTCCCCCAAGCTTGAGCGATGCTTTCTCTATGACGAGGCCAAAAATTATAAATATAATTCCGATCACGATGTACTAAATGCATAGGATAAAACTTTTGATGAAATTCCAATTTCAACCGATTGTAGTCCCATGATCCAGTATCATCACATAGCCTATACCATGTCAACGCCTTATCCTTCAAAGATAAAGGAAAGACCTTCTTCTTGACCTCATCCTCGGGCACACCTGCATGCTTAAATAAACCACAAACTTCATCTACATAGATTAGATCCAAGTCTGGATGTGATGTTCCATCTCCTGTAAAAGGATTAGCCAGCAGTTTCTCAAGCAAACCCGAAGGAAATTCAAAGCAAATATTTTTAGTAGGTGCAGCAGGTTGAGGAGAAACTCTTTGTGCTTCCGTTCGAGGTGAAGTGCCCAAACAAGCCCCTCAAAGGATTAGTATCCATAGTGACAAGTGACAATAAATTTCAGCACACTATATGAATGTTTCCTTACCAAATTCCACTTACCAAAGGGGCCCACTCCCCGGAAACGGCGCCAGAAAAGAGTCTTGATGATCCACAAGTATAGCGGATCAATCGTAGTACTTTCGATAAGTAAGAGTGTCGAACCCAACGAGGGGCAGAAGGATCTGACAAGTGGTTTTCACCAAGGTAAAATCTGCACGCACTGAAATTGTCGGTAACAAGTGATTGTGTGATGAGATGATTCATAGCAAGAAACAAGTAAAAAAAGTAGCAACGGTGCATCAAAGTGTCCCAATCCCTTTTGTAGCAAGGGACAAGCCTGGACAAAGTCTTATAGGAGGAAAAACGCTCCCGAGGACACACGTGAATTTCTGTCATGCTAGTTTCATCACGTTCATATGATTCGCGTTTGTTACTTTGATAGTTTGATATGTGGGTGGACCGGCGCTTGGGTACTGCCCTTACTTGGACAGGCATCCCACTTATAATTAAGCCCTCTCGCAAGCATCCGCAACTACGAAAGAAGAATTAAGACAAAGTCTAACCATAGCATTAAACTAGTGGATCCAAATCAGCCCCTTACGAAGCAACGCATAAACTAGGGTTTAAGCTTCTGTCACTCTAGCAACCCATCATCTACTTACTACTTCCCAATGCCTTCCTCTAGGCCCAAATAATGGTGAAGTGTTATGTAGTCGACGTTCACATAACACCACTAGAGGAAAAACAACATACAACATATCAAATTACCGAACGAATACCAAATTCACATGACTACTATTAGCATGACTTATCCCATGTCCTCAAGAACCAAAGTAACTACTCACAAAGCATAATCATATTCATGACCAGAGAGGTAATGAGTAGCATCAAGGATCTGAACATAAACGCTTCCACCAAGTAATCCAACTAGCATCAACTACAAAGAGTAATCAACACTACTAGCAACCTTACAAGTACCAATCGGAGTCGCGAGACGGAGATTGGTTACAAGAGATGAACTAGGGTTTGGAGATGAGATGGTTCTCATGAAGATGTTGATGGTGACAAGTCCCCTTCGATGAGAGGAGTGTTGGTGATGACTATGTCGACGATTTCCCCCTCCGGGAGGGAAGTTTCCCCGGCAGGGTCGTCCTACCGGAGCTCTAGATTGGTTCTGCTCAAGTTCCGCCTCGTGGCGGTGGCGAATCCACGAAAAAGCTCCTCCCTGATTTTTTCCTGGACGAAACCCTTCATATAGCAAAAGAGGGGGCAAGTGGGCCTGGAGGGTGCCCACAAGCCCTCATGGCGCGGCCTGGGGGGTGGTCGCGCTGTGCAGGCTTGTGGCCACCTGCATGCCCCCCTGTGGCACTTCTTTGGCCCAGTATTTTTGATAAATCAGGAAAAAAAATCCTCGCTGATTTTTAAGGCGTTTGGAGTTGCGCAGAATCGGTATCTCAACTTTGCTCCACTTTGAGGCCAGAATTCTCCCTCTTCATGTAAACCTTGCAAAATAAGAGAGAAAAGGCATAAGAATTGTACCGTGAAGTGAAATAACAGCCAAAGAAGCGATAAATATCAACATGAAAACATGATGCAAAATGGACGTATTAGGCCCCTGTCCCCCCTCTAGCCCTCCTTCGGTGATCCGGAAGCTTCTGTTTTGCTGATTTTTTTATATATTTTTTCTGCATTTTTTCGGGCTTCGGAAAATTGGGTAAAAGCCCCTGCAAATTAGACATCAGCACATAGAAACTCACATTGGGTTCACTGAGTTAGTTGGTTAGTCCAAATATGTGTAAAATGATATAAAAGTGTAGCAAAACATATAACAATTTCACCCAAAAGATCATGGAACAAGCAGAAATTATAGATACGTTTGGGACGTATCAACATCCCCGAGCTTAATTTCTGCTCGTCCTCGAGTAGATAAATGATGACACAATAATTTCTATGGTGACATGCTAACACACATATAAGAACTTCAAAGTAAAGCAAGTGAGATATGCAATTCAAATCAAGACAATAACAAGCAAGAGTCTATATCTAGTATTGAATTTAGCAAAGTAAGAACATAAAGGTGCAAGAGCTCTTGCCGTCCGTGACTCGAATGTTGCCAACTGATGTTTCCGTGCAAGAAGTGGGAGATGGGTTGAGATTATAAAATATTTTTTAATTGAGAACTCAATCTACTAAACCTCAAACTTAGTCTCCTTCGGAATCTTATTTTGACTCATCCCCAGACCACTTGTCAGGCACAAGTCAAAATGATCATCTCCCTTTCAATTTTGAGAACTCATGCAATGAATGAGCGTAAGGAACATATGTTGGCAGTTAGGATGGAAAATAGAATAATGATGGGGCAGGAAGACAAAATGGTGTGAAAGTCTCACATCAATGAGGACTACCATAGGCGAAAGAAGGCCAAATGATAGATATGATGTGAGGAGTAGGTATTTCCATGTAATGGATGCACATATGAGCTAAGGTAAGCTCTCTATGTTGGGGAACGTTGCATGGGAAACAAAAAAATTCCTACGCACACGAAGACCTATCATGGTGATGTCCATCTACGTGAGGAGATTAGATCCACATACCCTTGTAGATCGCTAAGCGGGAAGCGTTAAGAAACGTGGTTGATGTAGTGGTACAGCTTCGTGATCCAAATCATCGTCGTCCCAAGATCCGTCCCACGATCCGTTCTGATCTAGCGCCGAACGGACAGCACCTCCGCGTTCAGCACACGTACATCTCGATGACGATCTCGGCCTTCTTGATCCAACAAGAGAGACGGAGAAGTAGATGAGTTCTCCCGCCGCGTGACGACGCACCGGTGGTGGTGATGATCTACTCCTGTAGGGCTCTGCCCGAGCTCCGCAGAAATCCGATCTAGAGGAAGAACTACGTGGTATAGGTTTGAGTTGCACGTGGCAAAGTTGTGTCTCAAAAATCCCTAAACCACCAATATATATAGGAGGAGGGGAGGGGCTAGCCTTGGGGCTCAAGTGAGCCCTAAGGGCGACGGCCGAGTGGGAGGAGGTGGACTCCCACCCCAATTCAGTTTGGCCTCCTTCCTTCCCACCTCCCTCCTTCCTTGTTTTTTCTTTTCTTTTGGTATTTTTCACTTGTGGCGCCATGGTCCTATTGGGATGGCCTCACCAGACCACTAAGGGCTTGTGCGCCACCCTAGGGTCATTGGGCACTTCCGGGTGGGTGGGCCCCTCCCGGTGAATACCCGAAACCCATTCGTCACTCCCGGTACGCTGCCGGTAATGCCCGAAATTTTCCGGTGACTAAATGAAACCATCCTATATATCAATCTTTGATTCCGGACCATTCCGTAAACCCTCATGACGTCCGTGATCTCATTCGGGACTCTGAACAACCTTCGGTAACCACACATATAACTCAACTATACTAATACATCATCGAACCTTAAGTGTGCAGACCCTACGGGTTCGAGAACTATGTAGACATGACCCGAGACACTCCTCGGTCAATATCCAATAGCGGGACCTGGATGTCCATATTAGATCCTATATATTCTACGAAGATCTTATCGGTTGAACCTGTGTGCCAAGGATTCATATAATCCCGTATGTCATTCCCTTCGTCCTTTGGTATGTTACTTGCCCGAGATTCGATCGTCGGTATCCGTATACCTATTTTAATCTCGTTACCGGCAAGTCTCTTTACTCGCTCCGCAATATAAGATCCCGTGACTTACAATTGAGTCACATTGCTCGCAATGCTTGTATGTGATGTTGTATTACCGAGTGGGCCCCGAGATACCTCTCCGTCACACGGAGTGACAAATCCCAGTCTTGATCCATGCTAACTCAACGGACACCTTCGGAGATACTTGTAGAGAACCTTTATAGTCACCCAGTAACGTTGTGACGTTTCATACACACAAGGTATTCCTCCGGTGTCAGTGAGTTACATGATCTCATGGTCATAGGAATGAGTACTTGACACGCAGAAAACAATAGCAAGAAAATGACACGATCACATGCTACGTTCATAGTTTGGGTCTAGTCCATTACATGATTCTCCTAATGGTGTGATCGAGTTATCAAGTGACAACACTTGCGTATGGCCAGAAAACCTTAACCATCCTTGATCAACTGGCTAGCCAACTAGAGGCTTGCTAGGGACATTGTTTTGTCTATATATCCACACATGTATCTATGCTTTCATTCGATACAATTATAGTATGGATAATAAACGGTTATCTTGAAATAGGAAATATAATAATAAATATTTTATCATTGCCTCTAGGGCATATTTCCAACAGTCTCTCACTTGCACTAGAGTCAATAAACTAGTCCTCACATCGCTATGCGATTTACATTGTAATGAATCTAACACCCATACAGTTCTGGTGTTGATCATGTTTTGCTCGTGGAAGAGGTTTTGTCAGCGGATCTGCTACATTCAGATCCGTGTGCACTTTTCAAATATTTACGTCCTCTCCTTTGACGTAGTCGCGGATGAGGTTGAAGCATCGTTTGATGTGCCTGGTCTTCTTGTGAAACCGTGGTTCCTTTGCTATAGCAATGGCACCACTGTTGTCACGGAACAGAGTTACTGGATTTAGTGCGCTCGGCAAAACTCCAAGATCCGTCATGAACTGCTTCATCCAGACACCCTCATTAGCTACCTCCGAGGCAGCCATGTACTTCGCTTCACATGTAGAATCTGCTACGACTCTTTGCTTGGAACTGCACCAGCATACCGCACCCCCATTAAGAATAAATATGTATCCGTTTGAGACTTAGAGTCATATGAATCAGTGTCAAAGCTTGCGTCGACGTAACCCTTTACGACGAGCTCTTCGTCACCTCCATAAACGAGAAACATTTCCTTAGTCCTTTTTAGGTACTTTAGAATATTCTTGACCGCCGTCCAGTGATCCATTCCTGGATTACTTTGAAACCTCCCTCCATACTTATGGCCAGGCTGACGTCCGGTCTAGTGCACAACATTGCATACATGATAGACCCTATCGCCGAAGCATAGGGGATGGTACTCATCTTTTCTCTATCTTCCGCAGTTACTGGACACTGAGTCTTACTCAATTTTATACCTTGTAATACTGGCAAGAACCCCTTCTTGGACTGTTCCATTTTGAACTTCTTCAAAACTTTATCAAGGTATGTGCTTTGTGAAAGTCCTATCAGGCGTCACGATCTATCCCTATAGATCTTAATACCTAGAATGTAAGCAGCTTCTCCTAGGTCCTTCATAGAGAAACACTTGTTTAAGTAATCTTTTACGCTCTCTAAAAACTCCACATTGTTTCCAATCAGCAATATGTCATCCACATATAATATTAGAAACGCCACAGAGCTCCCACTCACTTTCTTGTAAATACAAGATTCTCCAACAACTTGTACAAACCCAAACGCTTTGATCACTTCATCAAAATGCTTATTCCAACTCCGAGATGCTTGCACCGGTCCATAAATGGATCACTGGAGCTTGCGTACTTTGTTAGCATTCTCTGGATCGACAAAACCTTAAAGTTGCATCATATACAACTCTTCCTTAAGAAAACCGTTAAGGAACGCCGTTTTGACATCCATCTGTCAGATTTCATAATCGAAAAATGCAGCTATTGCTAACACTATTCAGACAAATTAAGCATCGCTACCGGTGAGAATGTCTCATCATAGTCAACTCCTTGAACTTGTGAAAAACCCTTTGCCACAAGTCGAGCTTTATAAATGGTTACATTACCGTATGTGTCCATCTTCTTCTTGAAGATCCATTTGTTCTGAATAGCCTTGCGGCCTTCAGGTAATACTTCCAAAGTCCATACTTTGTTTTCATAAATAGATCATATCTCGGACTTCATGGCCTCCAGCCATTTGTTGGAATCCGGGCCCACCATTGTTTCTTCAAAATTCGCAGGTTCATTGTTGTCCAACAACATGATTGATAAGATAGGATTACCGTACCACTCACAAGCAGTATGTGATCTTGTCGACTTGCGAGGCCCGATAGGAACTTGATCTGAAGTTTCATGATCATCATCATTAACTTCCTCCTCAACCGGTGGCGCTTCGACAGAGGTTTCCCTCTACCCTGTGCCACCATCTAGAGGGATTAGAGGTTCGACAACCTCATCAAGTTCTATCTTCCTCCCACTCAATTCTTTCGAGAGAAACTCCTTCTCGAGAAAAGCTCCGTTCTTAGCAAAAAACACTTTGCCCTCGGATTTGAGATAGAAGGTGTACCCAACTGTCTCCTTTGGGTAACCTATGAAGACGCAATTTTCCACTTTGGGTTCCAGCTTTTCAGGCTGAAGCTTTTTGACATAAGCATCACATCCCCAAACTTTAAGAAACGACAACTTTGGCCTCTTGCCATACCACAGTTCGTATGGTGTCGTCTCAACGGATTTTGATGGTGCCCTATTTAAAGTGAATGATGCTGTCCCTAATGCATAACCCCAAAACGATAACGGCAAATCGGTAAGAGACATCATAGATCGCATCATTTCTAACAAAGTACGATTACTACGTTCGGACACACCCTTACGCTGTGGTGTTCCAGGCGGTGTCAACTGTGAAACAATTCCACATTGTCTTAAGTGAGCACCAAACTCGAAACTCACATACTCACCCCCACGATCAGAATGTAGGAACTTGATCTTCTTGTTACGATGATTTTCAACCTCACTCTGAAATTGCTTGAACTTCTCAAACGTTTCATACTTGTGCTTCATCAAGTAGATATATCCATACCTAGTCAAATCGTTAGTGAAGGTGAGAAAATAACGATATCCGCCGCGCGCCTCCACACTCATCGTACCGCACCCATCGGTATGTATGATCTCCAACAAGTCACTTGCACGCTCCATTGTTCCGGAGAACGGAGTCTTAGTCATCTTACCCATGAGGCATGGTTCTTATGTGTCAAGTGATTCAAAATCAAGTGACTCCAAAAGCCCATCGGAATGGAGTTTCTTCATGTGCTTTACACCAATATGACCTAAGTGGCAGTGCCACAAAAACATGGCACTATCATTATTAACTCTACATCTTTTGGTCTCAGTGTTATGTATATGTGTATCATCACAATCAAGATTCAATATGAACAATCCTCTCACATTGGGTGCATGACCATAAAAGATATTACTCATAGAAATAGAATAACCATTATTCTCTGATTTAAACGAGTAACCGTCTCGCAATAAACAAGATCCAGATATAATGTTCATGGTTAACGCAGGCACTAAATAAAAATTATTTAAGTTCATAACTAATCCTGATGGTAACTGAAGTGAGACTGTGCTGACGGCGATTGCATCAACCTTGGAACCATTTCCCACGCGCATCGTCACTTCAACCTTCACCATCCTTCGTTTATTCCACAGTTCCTGCTTCGAGTTGCAAATACAAGCAACAGAACTAGTATCAAATACACATGCACTACTACGAGAGTTGGTTAAGTACACATCAATAACATGTATATCAAATATACCTGATTTTTCTTTGGCCGCCTTCTTATCAGCCAAATACTTGGGGCAGTTGCGCTTCCAGTGACCCATTCCCTTGCAATAATAACACTATGTTTCCGGCTTAGGTCCAGCCTTGGGTTTATTCATCGGATTGGCAATAGGCTTGCCTCTCTTCTTGGAGTTACCCTTCTTTCCTTTACCGTTTCTCTTGAAACCAGTGGTCTAATTGACCATCAACACTTGACATTCTTTCCGGAGTTCTCACTGTGCGACTTTTAGCATCGCGAATAACTCACCGGGTGACTTGTTCATCCCTTGCATGTTATAGTTGAACACAAAGCCCTTATAGCTAGGTGGCAGTGATTGAAGAATTCTGTCAGTGATAGCCTCTTGTGGGAGTTCAATCCCTAGCTCAGCTAGACGGTTTGAGTACCCAGACATTTTGAGCACATGTTCACTTACACACGAATTCTCGTCCATCTTGCAAGCATAGAATTTATCGGAGGTCTCATACCTCTCGATCCGGGCGTTCTTCTGAAAGATAAACTTCAACTCCTGGAATATCTCATATGCTCCATGATGCTCAAAGCGATGTTGAAGTCCCAGTTCTAAGCCATACAAGACTGCACATTGAACTATTGAGTAGTCCTCCTTACGCGATTGCTAAAGGTTCAAAACATCTTGGTCAGACGTAGCGGGTGGTTCATCTCCTAGTGCAGCATCAAGGACATAATTCTTTTTCCCAGCTTGTAGGATGATCGTAAGATTACGTGCCCTGTCTACAAAGTTTCTTCCACCATCTTTCAACTTAGCTTTCTCTAGTAACGTATTGAAATGCAGGGTTGCTACTGCGTGAGCCATTGATCTAGAACATAAAATATTGCAAAGTGGACTTAGACTATGTTCAAGATAATTAGAGTTTAACTAATCAAATTACTTAATAAACTCCCACTCAAAAAGTACATCCCTCTAGTCATTTGAGTGGTACATGATCCAAATCCACTAACTCAAGTCCGATCATCACGTGAGTTGAGTATAGCTTCAGTGGTAAGCATCTCTATGCTAATCATATCAACTATACGATTCATGCTCGACCTTTCGGTCTTTGTGTTCTGAGGCCATGTCTGCACATGCTAGGCTTGTCAAGTTTAACCCGAGTGTTCCGCGTGTGCAACTGTTTTGCACCCATTGTATGCGAACGTTGAGTCTATCACACCCGATCATCACGTGGTGTCTCGAAACGACGAACTGTCGCAACGGTGCACAGTCGAGGAGAACACAATTTCATCTTGAAATTTTAGTGAGAGATCACCTTATAATGCTACCGTCGTTCTAAGGAAAATAAGGTGCATAAAAGGATTAACATCACATGCAATTCATAAGTGACATGATATGGCCATGATCTTGTGATTCTTGATCTCCATCACCAAAGCACCAGCACGATCTTCTTGTCACCGGCGCCACATCATGATCTCCATCATCATGATCTCCATCATCGTGTCGCCATTGAGGTTGTCGTGCTATCTATGCTATTACTACTAAAGCTACGACCTAGCAATATAGTAAACGCATCTGCAAACACAAACGTTAGTTTAAAGACAACCCTATGGCTCCTGCCGGTTGCCGTAGCATCGACGTGCAAGTCGATATTAACTATTACAACATGATCATCTCATACATCCAATATATCGCATCTTACTTACGCAGAAACCACAACGGAGATGTGAAAATTGCTATTTAACCTCTCTCCAAGGACCGCCTCGGTCAAATCCAATTCAACTAAAGTTGAAGAAACCGACACCCGCCAGTCATCTTTATGCAATGAGTTGCATGTCAGTCGATGAAACCAGTCTCGTAAGCGTACGAGTAATGTCGGTCCGGGCCGCTTCAATCCAACAATAGCGCCGAATTGAGAAAATACTAAGGAGGGCAGCAAATCAAACATCAACGCCCACAAAACCTTTTGTGTTCTACTCGATATAACATCTACGCATGAACCTAGCTCTGACACCACTTTTGGGGAACGTTGCATGGGAAACAAAAATATACCTATGCACACAACGACCTATCATGGTGATGTCCATCTAGGAGAGGATATTAGATCCACATACCCTTTTAGATCGCTAAGAGGGAAGCTTTAAGAAACGCGGTTGATGTAGTGGTACAGCTTCATGATTCAAATCACCGTCGTCCGAGGATCCGTCCCACGATCCGTTCCGATCTAGCGCCGAACGAACGGCACCTCCGCGTTCAACACACGTACATCTCCATGACGATCTCGGCCTTCTTGATCCAGCAAGAGAGACGGAGAACTAGATGAGTTCTCCGGCAGCGTGACGGCGCACCGGTGGTGGAGATTATCTACTCGTGCAGGGCTCCGCCCGAGCTCCGCAGAAATCCGATCTAGAGGAAGAACTACGTGGTATAGATTTGAGTTGCACGTGGCAAAGTTGTGTATCAAAAAGCCCTAAATCACCAATATATATAGGAGGAGGGGAGGGGCTAGCCTTGGGGCTCAAGGGAGCCCCAAGGGCGCCGACCGAGTGGGAGGAGGTGGACTCCCACCCCAATTCGGTTTGCGGGAAGGAGTCCCCTCCTTCCTTCCCACCTCCCTCTTTCCTTGTTTTTTATTTTCTTTTGGTATTTTCCACTTGTCGCGCCATGGCCCTATTGGGCTGGCCTCACCAGCCCACTAAGGGGTGGTGCGCCACCCTAGAGTCACTGGGCTCACTCCCGGGTGGGTGGGCCCGTCCGGTGAATAACTGGAACCCATTCGTCGCTCCTGGTACAGTGTTGGTAATGCCCGAAACTTTCCGGTGACCAAATGAAACCATCCTATATATCAATCTTCGTTTCCGGACCATTTCGGAAATCCTCGTGACGTCCGTGATCTCATCCGGGACTCATAACAACCTTAGGTAACCACACATATAACTCAACTATACTAAAACATCATCGAACCTTAAGTGTGCAGACCCTGCGGGTTCGAGAACTATGTAGACATGACCCGAGACACTCCTAGGCCAATATCCAATGGCGGGACCTGGATGTCCATATTGGATCCTACATATTCTACGAAGATCTTATCGGTTGAACCTCTGTGCCAAGGATTCATATAATCTCGTATGTCATTCCCTTCGTCCTTTGGTATGTTACTTGCCCGAGAGTCGATCGTCGGTAACCGTATAGCTATTTCAATCTCGTTACGAGCAAGTCTCTTTACTCGTTCCTTAATACAAGATCCCGTGACTTACACTTGAGTCACATTGCTTGCAAGGCTTGTGTGTGATGTTGTATTATCGAGTGGGCTCCGAGATACCTCTCCGTCACACGGAGTGACAAATCCCAGTCTTGATCCATGCTAACTCAACGGACACCTTCGGAGATACCTGTAGAGCACCTTTCTAGTCACCCAGTAATGTTGTGACGTTTGATACACACAAGGTATTCCTTCGGTGTCAGTGAGTTACATGATCTCATGGTCATAGGAATGAGTACTTGACACGCAGAAAACAATAGCAAGAAAATGACACGATCACATGCTACGTTCATAGTTTGGGTCTAGTCCATCACACGATTCTCCTAATGACGTGATCCAGTTATCAAGTGACAACACCTGCGCATGGTCAGAAAACCTTAACCATCCTTGATCAACTGGTTAGCTAACTAGAGGCTTGCTAGGGACATTGTTTTGTCTATATATCCACACATGTATCTATGCTTTCATTCAATACAATTATAGCATGGATAATAAACGATTATCTTGAAATAGGAAATATAATAATAACTATTTTATCATTGCCTCTAGGGCATATTTCCAACACTCTAATGGAACTAGTGGGGGTGCATCCAACTTGGTTGCTCATGAAGATCTAGAGCTCATTTGAGGAGGCTCGTCATTGGAATATGCAAACCAAGTTCTATAATGTAGGGGTCCCCACATAGTTATGCATGAATGATAATCTCTATGTAGTACCAATATAGCAATGGAGTACGAGTGTGGATCTTTCAAAAGGAATAAAAGTGTTGCCCCCTTCTCTCTTTTCATTTCCTTTTCTTTTTTCTTTTCTTATTTTTTTATTTTTTTGTGGCCTCTTTGGCTCTTTCTTTTTATCTCTCATTTGTCCTCTTTGGGATCTTTTGTTTTGTCCACTTTGGGATCTTTTCCTCACTTAAGGGCAACACTCTATGTTTTACATGAACAGAAAGAAAAAATGTCACACTTTAGAAGAAGTACTCAACATAAAGACAAGTGAAAACTATCATGATGTATGCAAATGTATGCCTCCGCCAGAGTAGCAGGATATGCAATGATACTAGCGTGTCATGTAGCAGTAATGAGGGCAAGGACCAACTAGCATGCAACTATATGATCAAGCAAAAGCATGTATGACATGAAGATCAAGTCATGAGATGGTGGATGTTGCATGGCAATGTATCTCGAAAAGGCTATGGAAATGCCTTAACAGGTAGGTATGGTGGCTGTTTTGAGGAAAGATATAATGAGGCTTATGTATGACAGAGCGAGCATGTCATGGGTTTGGATGCACCGGTGGATTTTGCACCAACTCTGAATGTGAGAAAGGGCAATGCAAGGTACCGAAGAGGCTAGCAAAATATGGATGGTGGAAGTGCCAACAATCGAATACTCACATTAGTCCGAAGAACTCATACACTTATTATTGGTAACTCTCTATCTAGTTAGGAGGTTCACAAACAGACAAGTACTCCGAGGAGGAGTGTTTGGGGGTTTGGTTATCCTTGCGCATCCTCGACTCATGGTAACGTGAGGGTACTCTATATATTCCAACCCCTCTAGAAGTTAGCGATCAATTTAGTAGCTAGAGTTCTCAACTAATTTTTAGTTTATGAAAAACACACGGATTTCCCAAAATACGACACCTATCACTAATAGGCTCAAGCTCTTGGTACCAATATTACAAACAAGGTAGGCTAGGTTCTGACTTGTTATGAACAACAAGCAAAACTAAAACAAACTAAAAAAGCAAATAGCGGGATGCTCCAAGCATAGCACATATCATATGAAGTGATAAAAATATAGCATGGAGATGGACGAGCTGATGATTGGTGATAGAGAAGTGGATGCACGGGGGCATCCCCAAGCTTAGACGCTTGAGTCTCCTTTGAATGTTTCTTGGGGTGCATGGGGGCATCCCCAAGCTTGAGAGCTTGACACTCCTATATCTTCTTTCATCATCTCTCCCATCGCATACGTGAAAACTCCCTTCATACAAAACTCATCTTAAGCTGATTAGAGTGGTTAGTTCCCTTAATAAAATAATTCATTACCTGATGGAAATAAAGATTTTCATGAAAACTACTGCTTCTCATGATTGCCAAAAGGTTTTTGCAAATAAAAAGCAAGCTTATGATTCGCAAAACAATGAAAACACAAAACATGGCAGAATCTATGAAAAACAGAACAGTAGGTAGTAAATAATTTAATCAGGGCACTTCTGCAACTCAAATCAAAAAACTCAGAACAGATGCCAGAAATAAAATTATATAGAGCATTCTTTCGAAAACATTCAGATGAAAAAGATGATCTGGTGAATTTTGGCGAATTTTTCCGTCAAGCAGACAAAATCTGTTTTTGGACAACATGTCACAACTTTTGAACTTTCTTGCAATCGGAGGCTATAACTTGGCACAAAGCTTAAAAATAAAGATACAGTGATGTTGCTACAGTAGTAACACACATCAAGACCACTAAAATAGAAAGTAAAAAAACAAATTGGGTTGCCTCCCAACAAGCACTTTCTTTTATGCCTTTGAGCTAGGCACAATGCAAGAAGATCAAGTGTTATCAACTCCAAAAGAATAACTTGCCCGAGTAACGGACTCGTAAGGTAACTTAATCTTTTTTCTAGGGAAGTGTTTCATTCCATTTTTAAGACGAAATTGGAATTTAATAATTCCCTCTTTCATGTCAATGATTGCACCAACGGTGCAGAGAAAAAGACGTCCCAAAATAATTGGACGTGAAGGATCACATTCAATGTCCATAACAAGAAAATCAACGAGCACATTATTATCATTGACAACAATAATAACATCATCAATTCTCCCTAAAGGTTTTTTTATGGAAGAATCAACAAGACGAATACCAAAAGAACAAGGATCATAAGGTTTCCAATCAAGCATATCATACATTCTTTTGGGCATCACAGAGGCACTAGCTCCAACATCACACAAAGCAAAGCAAGAGATATTATTCAATTTTATTTTGACCATAGGATCCCAACCATCTTCTAGCTTCCTAGGAATAGAAGTCTCTAGCTTGAGCTTCTCCTCCCTAGCTTTGATAAGAGCATTGGTAATATGCTCAGTGAATAAAATATTGAGTGTAATACCCTTTACTTATGCACTTTACTTTGTGATAGACATATTGTTTCTTATTATATGTCTTGCTATCACTTAGTTGTTTAATCTTGCTTAGCATAAGTTGTTGGTGCACATAGGTGAGCCTAGTTGTTTTAGATTTTGTGCTTGACAAATTAACCATTAGTTTTATTTCGCATTTGTTCAAGCCTAAACCGTAATTATTTTAAAGCGTCTATTCACCCCCCCCCCCCTCTAGGCGACATCCACATCCTTTGGGTCGGGATACAACAATCTATCAGCGAGTGCTAGAAGCAAGATAAAGCTAGGTACGGCAACAAGTAAGAATAGCTCTGATTCCCGCAAGAAAAAAGGAATAGCTCCCATGGGGCCAACGACATGCGAACCACCCGGACACGTAGTAGGATGTGCTAGATAACCTTATTTATGTTTTATTATTTATTCTATTTTCGAACAATTCTGGCCAGTTTTCTCTTTTCTTTTCACTTTTTTTTTTCTTTTTCTTTTTCTCATTCCTATTTTTTGATAAATTATGATTAACTTTTTTCAAAATTGATGAATTGTTTCACCTTTGATGAACTTTTTTCAAATTCGATGAACTTTCTTCAAAAATGATGAACCTTTATCAAATTTGATGATTTTTTTTAAAAACCGGTGATCTTTTTTACAAAATCTATGAACTTTTTTCGAAATGAATGATTTTTGCTTAAAAATGATGAACTTTTATCAAATTTGATGAACTTTTTAAAAAAATCTGTGAACTTTTTTTTAAATCGATGAACGTTTTTCAAATTCGATTAACTTTTTGAAACATGATGAAATTTTTTCAAATTCGATGAACATTCTTTCAAAATGGACAACTTTATCATTTCCGATTTAAATATTTCTGAAATCGATGAACTTTTTTCAAATTTTTAGATTACTTTTCAAAATCACCCAAACTTTTAAAATTTGATTAGTTTATTTTCAAAATTGATGATCTTTTTTAAATCAGTGAACTTTTTAACAAATTTGATGGATTTTAGCCTGGTCTACTGGTCAAGCCACGTAGGAGTGAATTTGGCATGCGGTGTTCAATACACACTACTCTTTCACGCTTGTGTTTCTCGGGAGGTTGACTGGGCCGGCCCGCTACTTGCCGTGTGCAAGCGCGAGGAGAGCTAGCCAACGCTGACTAGGAGCTACCCGACGGTCGTTCGTTCTCCTAGCGACAAGAGCGCCATGCGTTGGGCCGGCCATGAAACAGCTCCTGGCGCCCCGCTCCAGGCCCTGAAAAAAATTCATCGAACTATAAAAAACATAAACAAATTCGAAAAAAAGCATCAAATTTTAAAAAAATCATCGTATTTGAAAAAAGTTCATCAATTTTTTGAAAAAGTTCATCGAAATTCGAGAAAAAAAATCAAAACCTTTAAAAAGGTAATAAAACTGATTTTTATTAGAATTTGAAAAATTAATACACATATTTCAAAAAACAAATAAAAATACAATAAAAATAGAATAAAACGACCAAAACGGCTCCAAAGCGTGAGGTAGTGGGTTCGATCCCAGCGTAGCACCTTTTTAAAAAAAAATTAACGGAAAAAACAAAGCTAAACTGGCTCGTAAAAAATAAGCTAAATTGGGTCACGAAAAACAAAGTCGAACTGGATCGGCCCAAGCATGGAGCTGGGGTGCTCTCTGTAGGAGCCCATTAGCAAAATGGCCTGTAATGGATGCCAGCAGCGTTAAATAGGGAATGCGAAAAGGAGAGATCCTAGGATTCGAACCTGGATTTCCGTGTCTAGTGAAGGTAGCAATTGGGTTTTTTGTTCGTGTTGAATATCACGGCGCGGGTTGCTTAGACAAAAAATAGACGATTTTTCATATTTTTCGCGGTTTTTTGTTTTCCTTTGTTTTTCATCGGTTATTATACATTCCTTTCTCCATTTTTTCTTTTCTTGGTCCCTTTTCATCTGCTTTGATCAGTTTTCTATGTTTTTTCTTTGGGTTTTCCATTCCTTTTGCATTTGTTTCTTTGGTTTCCTTTTTCTTTTTTTGGTTTATGTTATTTCTTTTTCCTTTTTTTATTTCTTTTGGTTTTGATTTTACATTTCTTTGTATATGTCAACAACATTTTTTGAATGCACTTTTAACACTTTTTCCAATACACATTTAATATTTTAAATATATGGACAATATTTTTTACTCCCTCAGCCCTATAATATAGGAACGTTTTTGACAATACACTAGTGCAAAAAAGACTATTATATTACGGGACAAAGGGAGTAATACATATTTCTAATATTTATTAAATTATTGCTTAACCTTTTTCAAATATGAGATTAATATGTTTTAATACATGGCCTACACTTTTTTGTACATACTTTAAACTTTTTAAATTCTTTATAACATTTTTTAAATACAATATCAACCTTTTTAAAATACATGGTCAACATTTCCTATTTATATTTGACAATTTTCAAATGCTTGATTAACAATTTTTAAATGCACTATTAAGAGTTTTGAACACATGATCAAATTTTTTTCTAAATGCATTTGACATATTTTAATGCTTAATTAACATTTTTCCAAATATTTGTTCGGTATTTTGTTAAAAGCTTGATTAACATTTTTATATACAACATTAAATACATTAATCATTTTTAATAATTGAACATATTTTTTTCTATATACATTTAGCTTTTTTCAAAGACTTGTCAACAATTTTTGATCAAGTGTTTGATTTTACATTTTTGTATATGTTGTCATATTTATTTAATTTACTTTGATTAAATTATCAACACCTTTTATATACACATTTAACATTTTCCAAATGTTTGCTTAACATTTTTCATAAACTTTTCTAGTATTTTTTTAAAATACATGATCAATCTATTTCATACACATTTTATTGTTCTAATTATATTTTTCATACATGTGATAAAAGAATCTGTACACATTTAATTTTCCAGCTTCAATATGAAAGTATAAACAAAAGTAGAACAAATGAAAAAAACATAAAACCAAACAAAACAGAAAAAAAAACACAAAACATAACAAATGCTCTTGTTTCACGTGCATTTCCTATTTTCCTTTCCATTTCAATGGGAGGTAGTTTTCTTCGGTTTTGTAAAACATCTGAAAGCTTTCTAGCTCGGCTTTTCTACAGTTTTTCAGTATTGGATTTTAATCGTTGTTTAATTTATTTTATTTTTTTGTATTTATTTTTCTCTATTTACTTTTCTTTTACATTTCCTTTTTATTTATTTGTTTTACTTTTTTGAAAAAGCATAACCTTTTTCAATGTTGATGAATCTTTTTTCAAACAATATTTTTCAAACCATTGACATTTTTTCAATTCAGACAAACATATTTCGAAACTTCTATGAACTTTTATGAATATTGATGATTTTTTAATTGTATGAGCATTTTTAAAAATAGATGAACTTTTCCCTGAAAATTGAAGAACCGTTCTAAAATTGATGAAGTTTTAAAAGATTTATGAAGTTTTTTTCAGTTCAATGATTTTTTTTTCTAATTTTGATTAATAATTTTTAGAATATATGAACATTTCTTCAAAATCGATGAACCTATTCTAAAATTGATGAACTTTTTAAATATTTGTGAAATTTTTAAGTTCAATGAAATTTGTTGAAATTCAATGAAAAATTGAAAATTGGATGATTGTTTTTTGAAATTTGCTGAATTTTTTATTTTCTTTTTTTGGCTATGTGAACTTTTTAGACCCACGTACATTTTTTAAGTAATCCATGAATTTCTTAATTTCAAGAACATATTCAAAATCGCAAATACAATCCCTAATGGACCGCGGCCCACTGTGGGTCGTTGTTGGCACCCTTCTTCAAACGGGGGCCTACAACATCGAATAGGAGCTCCATCGATGATTGCAAGACATTGGAGTGGCTCGTATTTGGCGCGTGGGTCGCCTAGGGGCGACCGCGCGTGCACACCCCTCGAGTGTTGGTGTTTCTATGGGCCAGCCCAGTGAGTCTCACCCGAACAGGTTTCACGAAGGATCTAGGACCTCCTTGGACCGTTTTTCCGTATTTCTTATAGTTTTTTCTTTTTTCTTTTTTTATTTTGTTCCTTTTTCATTTGGAATGTGAATAGTTTTCAGAAACTAGTGAACATTTTAAGAATTTAAAAATATTGTTCGAAATCACGACCACTTTTTTTAATTTGTGGATAGTTATTACAAATTCATGAATATTTTCTTAAACCGTGAAGATTATTTTGATTCCCAATCATTTTTGAAAGTGTGTTATATCGACTAGAGGGGGTGAATTCCTCAATAATGAATTAAGTGCAGCAGAAATTGCGCAGGATCAGAAGTGCAAAGACTACTACAGCAGATTACTTGGTGAAGATTATGAGAATCGGTTTGCACAGTACGCAGGAACAAAGAACGCACGTGAAGATTAACTCGAGTGAAGAATTTGAGGTTGAGGAAATTCAGAGAAAGTTTTGAGAAAAATTCTTCAAACATCACACATGGAATTCTTTGACATACAATTTTGAGGAAATGAAAGAGTTGAAGAAATAGAACACGTAGCTCAATGAAGACAGTTGTTGATGACCCAGTTCCAACTGCTGTGACAGTTGTACCTCTAGTTCGGAGTGGCTTGGTATTGAAACTAAATGACACACAGTCCCGGGACACACAGTCCCTACCGTATTCTCCTTGAGCTAAGGACACACAGTCCTCGCCCAACACTCATGGTAAGTCTTTGATGATGAGATGATGTATATACTTCTCGGACCTGATTGGTTACCCCAAGAGGAAGGTTGATATGTAGTCAGCAGCAAGTTTTCCCTCACACGGAATTGTAAGGTTTATCGAACCAAGAGGACTCCTAGGCTCAATAATTAGATGTCTCCCACACCGGCGCTAGCAGAAGACGTGAACGTGCACACACAACAAATAACTTTGCTCCCAACGAGTACAGAGATGTTGTCAATCTCTCCGGCCTTGTAGTTTGCAAAGGATCAAAACACAAGCGGGAAAAGTGATAGTGATTGCAACGGGAAAATAAATGAAAATGGTAAATGATGAAGGTGTAAACAATGATGGTGATATGGACCGGAGTCACATGATGTTCACTAGTGATGTCTCTCTCCCAAAAAACGATAAACAACTATGCTTGGGTAAACAAATCACAGTTGGGCAATTGACAGAATTATGAACGCACTGCAATGCTAATTATGCTACTTGATAGTTAGAGGTTCAATAGTAATGGGCAGTACGCCAAGACAAGTAGACCGTTTATTCATCAGCATCTACTTACTAATCATCCACCTTGAGATATCTATCCAGAACATCTCACTGATATTAAGTTGCGAGCCCCACCCAAAGTGTAAACTCAAAGCAACAGACAACTGCATTAACGAACTATGCGTAAGGTAAACAATCCTTGCAAACATGGTCACAAACACCGTTGGTTTCTCCCTGGTGGCAACATCACATCCCCTAGTCTCATGTTTCTTTCACTCAAGCTAGAAATCGAGGGGCATGAACCCGCAATCATGCATTGTGCTCCCTCTTGTAGTTACAATCTACTACTCTGCCAAAGCAATAAATAGCAACAGAGAACATGCATGAATCACTAAGGAACATAATATAAAAGGATAATCAAATATATAACTCATAACAATCTGAACATAATCTCATAACCCATCGGATACCAAAAACCGAGCATAGCAATAGCAAGAGAATTACATAGATGCCTTGATCATGTAGGGCAGCTCACAAGGACTAACCATTGAAGCATAAGATTGGAGAGAATACATCACATAGCTACTGGTCATGGACCCATGGTCCAAGGAGGACTACTCACGACACGTCCGGGAAGCGTCCATGGTGTGGAGAAGCTCCCGGAGGTCAATCCTCCCTCTGGTAGGGTGCCGGGAAGAGGTCTCCTGACGCTCCCGATCTCGGAAGCGCTGCGACGGTGGAACGATGGAGAAATTCGCGATTCTGGAAGTTGTGTAAGGGTTTCCTCTCGGAGGACTAAATATAGGTCGAAGGAGGGCACCAGAGGAGGTGGGGCCCACCCAGGCGGCCTCCTGGCGTGGCCAGGGGGTAGGCCGCGCTAGCAGGTCGCTTGGACGGCCCTTGGCCCCCTCTGGCCCATCTTCGATGATCTGGAAGCTTCCGTTTCGCTGATTTTTTATATATTTTCCCTGTAATTTTCCGGGCTTTGGAAAATTGGTTAAAAGCCCGTGCAAAATAGACATCAGGAGATAGAAACTGGCACTCGGTGCACTGAGTTAGTAGTTTAGTCCAAATATGTGTAAAATGATATAAAGTGTGGAAAAACATATAAAATTGTCACCCAAAAGATCATGGAACAAGCAGAAATTATAGATACGTTTGGGACGTATCAGTCTATAGGGCAGACTTCCAAACGCTCACAAACGCGGTTACTCGGTGATCCACAATTGACTGCTCGATGCTCTTGACGGTGACGCCTAACCGTCTGGAGGATGCACAGTCCTCAAAGGTAAAAGGCTTCAGTTCCACACAGGAACAAATTGTTCAGTGATGCTCAATCACTTGGTTTTTGGTTTGGGGTTTGGTGTTTGGGGTATTTCCTCACTTGATGATTTTCTCTCGAAGACTCTGAGAAATTTGGGTTGCTCTAAATGACAAGTGTGAGTTTCTCTCGGAGCAGCCAACCAGCTAGTGGTTGTGGGGGCGGCTATTTATAGCCTGGGAGCATCCCGACATGATTTGGATAAGATCAGTTAGGTGACGCGTTGTGATAGCCTGGCTTATTAGGGATGATAGACTACTCATATCAATAAGGAATTCCTTCTTTTTCGGGAGCCCATTCGAACAGAACTTCCAAGTTAAGCGTGCTTGGCTTGGAGTAGTTCTAGGATGGGTGACCGACCGGGACCGCCAGGAGTAACGACCGCCGGCGGGTGTGTCCGGGGCGTTACAAGTTGGTAATCAGAGCCTTACGACCATAGGAACCTTTGTGTGATCGTACTTGGCCGAGTCGAGTCTAGTAAAATATTTTGAGTCTTAGTTATATCGGAGAGTAGGATTTTTTTTTCTCCTCTTCCATGCTCTGGTGAGGTTCCCAACTTAGGAAATCTTAATTCTACTCCTCTTCTCGCTCAAAATTTTTTTAGGATCACGCGGGTATTTTTGAAATCTATATGATATCGATGTGACGGAGTTCTGTCTTGGTGCCTCCTGTCTGCCTTGATTTCTTCCGGGGAGTTGAGCTCTAGGGGATTCTTGTGCACATCGCCATCATTCAGATTTCTGAGTATCTCAGAACGAAGGATGTTCGTAATTGCTTCAGTACTAGTAGTGGCGAGATAACCCCGATGTCCCCAGTACTGGTGCAGATTGTTCGGGAGTACTGCCATACTTTGTATCGTTGTGATAACCAGGGTCTATTGTAGATGAAGGTCCGAGATTCTAGTTATGTGTTGACGGATGTGATACAGTGGATGGGTTAGTATAGGAGTTGTGTGAATATTACTCCTTGTATCCGTGTACCAGATTGCATGACCAGATATTTCCAGAATTCATAGGTGGGATATCAAGTAGTGACTTATAGGACAATCTTCCTACAGATGCATGATGTGAGGTTGGGATTCGACATTCAGTGGGTATGTTTGTTCACAGCCTTTGTGTGATCGTAATTGGCCGAGTCGAGTCTAGTAAAATATTTTGAGTCTTAGTTATATCGGAGAGTAGGATTTTTTTTTCTCCTCTTCCATGCTCTGGTGAGGTTCCCAACTTAGGAAATCTTAATTCTACTCCTCTTCTCGCTCAAATGTTTTTAGGATGACGCGGGTATTTTTGAAATCTATATGATATCGATGTGATGGAGTTCTGTCTTGGTGCCTCCTGTCTGCCTTGATTTCTTCCGGGGAGTTGAGCTCCAGGGGATTCTTCTGCACATCGCAATCATTCAGATTTCTGAGTATCTCAGAACGAAGGATGTTCGTAATTGCTTCAGTACTAGTAGTGGCGAGATAACCCCGATGTCCCCAGTACTGGTGTAGATTGTTTGGGAGTACTGCCATACTTTGTATCGTTGTGATAACGAGGGTCTATTGTAGATGAAGGTCCGAGATTCTGGTTATGTGTTGACGGATGTGATACAGTGGACGGGTAATATAGAAGTTGTGTGAATATTACTCCTTGTATCCGTGTACCAGATTGCATGACCACATATTTCGGAAATTCATAGGTGGGATATCAAGTAGTGACTTATAGGACAATCTTCCTACAGATGCATGATGTGAGCTTGGGATCCGACATTCAGTGGGTATGTTTGTTCACAGTCGTCTTATAGCGGTTCTCGTTGTGTCTTAAAGAGTCCTTGTAGCTTGCTACGACTCGGGGATACTTCGTAAGTCGTGTGCACTACCTTGCACAGGATGGCTACTGTAAATTCGAGCCCGTGCCATCTTATCCACGAAGATATCAGATGAAATCTCGATCATACGTTTGTTCCGAGCAGTTCTAGCTCATACTTGTTTGCAAGTGGTCTTAATGAGAATTTTGTCGACAGTCACTTTGAGGAAGCATTCTTACTATTTTGTTCGAGTGCAATTGCTAATATTCTTGTTTAGATTTCCTACCTTTTTGATTCAGCTATACCTTCAATTTATTTTGTGGGCTAATGTGTTGTCCGTCTTAAGGATGGCTCCACCAACTCGCCAGAATCCAGGTCGTGAGGATGTGCCGCCACCACCTCCTCCTCCGCCGCCACCTCCTCCTGCAGAGGCTTGGCAAGCGGTGATGGCTGCTACAAATGCAAACACTCAGATGTTGATACAGTTGTTGCAAGAGAGGACTAATCAGCAGCAAGGCAACTTCAGTCATGGTGGCAATCAGTTTGCTAATCTGAGTCAGTTCCTGTCAAATCAGCTGAATACTTTCACTTCCTGTGACCAGCCGTTTGATGCTGAGGATTGGATCCGCGACATGAACACGCACTTTTAATGTAACAATGTTCGTCCTGAGGATTTCGTCAAGTTTGCAACATTCCAGCTGAAGGGGCAAGCATCTATCTGGTGGCAACAGTTGAAGGATTCCAGGGGTGCTAGAGTGATCACTTGGGATGAGTTCTCCCGTGACTTCAGATCCCACTACATTCCGTCCAACTTTGTGGAGGAAATGCGTGAGAAGTTCAGGCGCTTGAAGCAAGGTGGTAACTCCGTGTACAAGTACAACGTCGAGTTCCACAAGCTAGCCCGATACGCCTTGCAGGATATCCCTGATCAGAAGAGCAAGATTTATCAGTTCAGAGGTGGCTTGAAAGAAGATTTGAAGTTAGCTCTCGCTTTGCACGATCCCGAGGAGTTCGATAAGTTCTACAACTTAGCTCCCAGGGCTGAGGCAGCTTTGCTCAGGGTGGAGAATTCTAAGAAGCGCTTCAGAGATTCCAACTCGTCTTCCTCAACTCAGGTGGTTCAGAAGCAACAGAAGTATTGGGTGTCTCCTCCTCCTCCTCGGCACACGCAACAGTTCAAGCATTCTAGTGGCCTGGTTCTTCCCACCCACCCAACCCATCTTTCCAGCAGAGATTTCAGCAGCAGAAGCAAGGGCCTCCTCAGACACAGTACCGTCAGCCAACAGATGTTACTTGTCACAAGTGTGGGCAGAAGGGTCACTATGCCAACAAGTGCACTTCTCAGCTCCGTCTTCCGCCTCCTCCTCCAGGGAAACCTCCAAGCAATGCTCTCGTGAACTTCAACCCCAGGTCTGCACGAGTCAACATGGTGAATGCGGTTGAGGCAGAAAACTCGTCAGATGTGATCATGGGTAACCTCCTCGTTAATGATACTTCTGCTAAAGTGTTGTTTGATTCTGGTGCTTCTCATTCGTTCATGTCTAGAATGTTCTTTGCCGAGCATGATTTTGATTCTGAGTATTTGAAGAAGGCATTACGTGTGGTGTCACCCGGTACTCTTATGAGCGCCAACAAAGTGGTTCGAGATGTCTCTGTCAAGATAGGAAGTTATTCTTTTCTGGCCTCTCCTATTGTCTTGGGCAATTCCGACATTGATTTGACCCTTGGTATGGACTGATTGGCCATGAACAAGGCATCAATTGATTATGAAGATAAAGAAGTGAAGCTTACTCACTCTTCGGAGGACGTGATTATCTTCGCGGCGCGCAATGACACAATCCGTCTGTTCTCTTTGAATGAAAAGGGTGAGATTAATCCTATTTCGCAAGTCCCAGTGGTCTGCGAATATGAAGATGTGTTTCCAGAAGAGCTGCCAGGAATGCCTCCGCACTGAGAAGTTGAATTTGTTATTGAGCTTGAACCAGGTACTGAGCCTGTGTGCAAACGGCCATACAAATTGGGTCCAGAAGAGCTGAAGGAACTTAAGAGGCAACTCGATGAGCAGGAGCGTTTGGGTCTGATCAGACCGAGCTCGTCTCCTTGGGGCTGTGGAGTTCTGTTTGTCAACAAGAAGGATGGCATGGACCGATTGTGTGTCGATTACCGCCCATTGAACAAGAAGACAATCAGGAACAAGTATCCACTTCCGAACATAAATGAGTTGTTCGAACAGTTGAAAGGGGCTAAGATCTTCTCCAAGCTCGATCTCGGAATGGGCTATCATCAAATTCGCATTCGCGAAGAGGATATTCTGAAGACTGCTTTCAGGACTAGTTTTGGCTCGTATCAGTATACGGTCATGTCTTTTGGTCTGGCAAATGATCCTCCAACATTTTGTCGAATGATGAACTACATATTCTCTCCGTTCAAGAATGAGTTCGTCTTGTTGTATCTCGACGATATTCTGGTCTTTTCAGAAACTGAGGAAGAACATGAAGAACATCTCAGGCTGGTGCTTGATAAGCTGAGAGAACACAAATTCTATGCCAAGTTTTCCAAGTGTGAGTTCTGGTTGAAAGAAGTCGTCTATCTTGGGCACATCATCTCTGCCGAGAGCATCAAAGTTGATCCATCGAAGGTGCATGCCATTGTTGAGTGGGAGCCTCCGCAAAATGTGAAGCAGCTTCGAAGCTTTCTCGGGCTTGCAAGCTATTGTAGAAGGTTCGTTGAGAACTTCTCCAAGATTGCTAAGCCTCTCTCAAGTCTTCTTTAGAAGGGTGTGAAGTATGCCTGGTCTCCAGAGTGTCAGTTGGCCTTCTACACACTCAAAGAGAAGCTCACCTCTACTCCAGTCTTGGTTCCTCCCGATGATTCCAAACCTTACCAAGTGTTCTGCGACGCCTCTTTTCAAGGTCTTGGTGCAGTTCTGATGCAAGAGAAGAAAGTGGTTGCTTATACCTCCAGGCAGTTGAAGCCAGCGGAGAAGAATTATCCTATGCATGATCTTGAGCTGGCAGTAGTGGTGCATGCTCTGATGACTTGGAGACACCTCTTGTTGGAACGAAAGGTTGAAGTGTTCACCGATCACAAGAGTCTCAAGTACATCTTCACCCAGCCTAACCTGAATCTCCGGCAAACTCGTTGGGTGGAAATGCTGCAAGATTTTAATCCGAGCGTTGGGTACACGCCAGGCAAAACTAATGTTGTGGCAGATGCTTTGAGCAGGAAGGCTTATTGCAGCAGTCTCATTCTGAAGCCTCTCCAGCCTGACCTTTGTGAATCTTTCAGAAAGCTCAACCTTCAGTTAGTACCTCAGGGATTTCTTGCAAATCTTCAGATCTCTCCTACCTTGGAAGATCAGGTCCGAGCAGCACAACTTCTTGATGCAATGGTGAAGAAAGTCAAGATTGGCTTGGCAAAGGGACTTCCCAAATATAAGTGCTTCACTGTTGATGCCACAGACACGTTGTTCTTTGAGGATCGTCTTGTCGTTCCGAAAGGTGATCTCAGAAAGGTAATCAGGGAAGAAGCTCATAACTCTCTGCTCTCTATGCATCCAGGAAGCTCCAAGATGTATCAGGATTTGAAACAGACCTTCTGGTGGACTCGCATGAAGCATGAGATTACTCAGTTCGTAAATGAATGTGATGTATGTCGAAGAGTGAAAGCAGAGCATCAACGTCCAGCAGGTCTTTTGCATCCTTTGCCCATTCCCGAGTGGAAGCTCGACCATATTGAGATGGATTTCGTCACCGGGTTTCCAAAGTCCAAGAAGGGTAATGATGCCATCTTCGTCGTCATCGACAAGTTGACTAAAGTGGCTCATTTTCTTCCAGACAAGGAATCCATCTCTGCAGCTCAGCTTGCAGAGCTGTACACGTCCAGGATAGTATCTTTGTACGGCGTGCCTATGATGATTTCTTCGGATTGAGGAAGTATCTTCACTTCCAAGTTCTGGGGCTCTTTTCAGTTGCGATGGGCACGAAGATACGATTCAGCACATCTTTTCATCCTTAGACTAGTGGTCAAGTGGAGCCAGTCAATCAGGTCCTTGAGGATATGCTGAGAGCCTGTGTTATCTCTTTTGGCATGAAGTGGGAAGACTGCCTGCCTTTCGTTGAGTTCTCGTCTAACAACAGTTATCAGGCTAGTTCAAGCATAGCTCCGTTTGAGATTCTCTATGACAGGAAGTGTCGTACCCCGCTCAACTGGTCCGAGACCGGAGAGCGTCAGATTCTTGGGAATGACTTGATAGAAGAAGCTGAAGAGATGTCTCGGGTCATTCAGGATAATCTCTGAGCAGCGTAGTCTCGTTAGAAGAGCTATTATGATAGCAAGCATCGTGACATGTCTTATGAGCTCGATGACTTCGTCTATCTCAAGGTCTCCCCTATGAAGGGTACACGACGCTTTGGCATCAAAGGCAATTTTGCGCCTCGTTTCGTTGGTCCTTTCAGAGTTGTTGGCAAGAGAGGCGACCTTGCGTACCAGCTCGAGCTCCCGTCAAACTTTGCAAATGTGCATGACGTGTTCCATGTCTCTCAGCTCCGGAGATGCTTCAAGATTCCCGAGCGCACTGTTCATCTTCAAGACATCGACCTTCAACCCGACCTATCCTATCGTGAGCATCCAGTTGCGGTTCTCGAGGCGACTGAGTGCAAGACCCGCAACAAGACTGTCAAATTTCTAAAGGTGCAATGGTCACACCATTCCGATAAAGAGGCCACTTGGGAACACGAGGATCACCTCCGTTCTGAATTCCCAGAGTTCTTTCAGTCTTAGATGTCGGGTCGAGATCTTTTTGTAGTGTGGGAGAGTTTGTAATGCCCCAAGAGTGTAACTTGCCATTTTTGGAACCTTCTGTATGTGGGTCCATATTTTTATTTCAATGAGAGTATATTCCATGTGGTATTTCATGTGCTCATGTCTTGTTTCCTTTTGCATGCATGCATCCATGTCATTCCATGCTATTGTTGTGTTGTTGTTTTGTGGATCCATGATGTGAGGTGTGGTGATATGTGTCGGCATGTGATGTGATGCAAACTTGTAACGCCCCGGACACACCCGCCGGTGGTCGTTACTCCTGGCGGGATCTAGACTGGCCCCACATATCAATACTAGTCTTTTCTGCGCACTTTGTCCTCACTCATGCGCACCCGAGATCAACTTCCCGGTCATGGGAGTTCTGTTTGAATGGGCTCCTGAAAAATAAGAAATTCCTTCATGGGAGTTCTGTTCGAATGGGCTCCTGAAAAAGAAGGAATTCCTTCATGGGAGTTCTGTTCGAATGGGCTCCTAAAAAAGAAGGAATTCCTTATTGATATGAGTAGTGTATCATCCCTAATAAGCCAGGCTATCACATGCGTGTCGCGGCAACGGTCAGAACTTTCAACAGTGAAAGTCCTCATGTCTCTCATATTCCTCACTTTGAGGCTTTGGTAGGTTTAGGCTTGGGTTGAGCATCATGAGGAAATTCATTCCATAGTATTACCTCGACCCCCTTTAACAGTACGGTGTTCCTATGTCTCAAGAGTAAAAAAATGAAACATAAAGAGTAAATCTTCACGCTTCAAAGTCTTTAGATTGTTTTTCATCAGGACACGCCGAATTCCTCATCTTCAATATCTTCATGAGGAATATCAATTTCATCGCAATTTCTTCGCGATCAAATTCTTCAAGGTAAGACCAAAGTCTTCAACCGAAGACATACATTTTGAGGGGTCGATATTCATCGTATAACTCAAACTCCTCAGCGACTTATAGAGCAAGTGTACACTTACAAACACATTAGTCTCTTAACCTATAAGTCTTCAAACCACCAAAATCACTAAGGGCACTAGATGCACTTACAATCTCCCCCTTTTTGGTGGTTGATGACAATTAGGTTAAGTTGTGAACGGGATAATAATATGATATGTAAGTACTGAGTTTGAGGAATTTGAAATCAAGATACCGAGAGACTCCCCCTGAAGATGTGCATATTTTGAGGAATTTGCTTTGCACAACACATGCACATTGATGATTTATATCATGGAGATCTCCCCTTGTATCTTGTAAATCATGCATACAATTGACATATAATATGAGGAATTGAAGATGCATGATGAAAAATGGTGTCTAATGAATTTCAACATGCCTGCATTAATAGACTTTGAGGAATAAGCATGCGAGGAAAAGCGTTCAAAAGAGTCATAGCACCATCGGGCTTAAGTTACAACTGATTACATCAAACACTTCAGAAGAGCCAAGAGTTTGTAACTTAATAAAGTTTTTAAGCCCCAAAATAGATCCCGCTTGAAGACTAGCTCTCAGATTCCCCCCCTTTGTCATCAAGTGACGAAAAGGGACAAAACTGAGGACTAACACCCTTGAAGAAATTCACTTGTTGGTTGATGTAGAGGCATGAGGATTCTTGGAGACAGGCTTCTTCCTTGGACCAGTTGCAGTGTCTTCTGGTTCTTCATCTGATTCAGCAGTGTGAAATGAAGAAAATGAACTGTCCTCCAAGTCAGGAACTGGAATTGGCTTGAATTTCTTCTTTGGAGGCCATGACAAATCAAAGTCTTGAGTAAATTCCAATCCCTCAAGTTCCTCTTAAGTCTTCGGATGAGCCAAGGTGGTCCAAGTGTGATCAAACACCTCTTGAAGATAATAGTGATTTTTCTTGACTGCATTCTGAATCTCATTGAGGGTTTTCACAATGGCAACAAACTGGCGTTTCACCCACTTGTGATTGCGACCGACCTTTTGATGAAGGCTGATGAGTAGCTCTCTGTTAGTCATCACTCTGGGGGCAATTGGGCTTGGAGGATCTTGAGTAGCAGTGTCGTCATATGAAGAATATGAATCTGCCTTCCGAAATTGGCCATCAAGGGGCCGATTTCCTTCATCAATCACATGCTTTCCTTTGCCTTCAACATCCTCAAACAATTTTTGATGACTTTGATTGGCGGCATATAACCAAGGTGATTCTGAAAATCAGCTTGATATCTGATGCCTGTTGCTGTTTCTGTGTAGCCACCACCATTGTTGTTTCTGTGTTCACCACGACAATAGCGGTTTCAGTGTTAGGTGCTGATACGTCTCCAACGTATCTATAATTTTTGATGGTTCCATGCTATTATCTTGTCAACTTTGGATGTTTTATATGCATGAATATGCTATTTTATATCTTTTTTGGGACTAACCTATTAACTCACTGCCAAGTGCCAGTTTCTGTTTTTTCCGTGTTTTTGGCCTATTTTCAGACGGAGTCCAAATGGAATGAAACTTTACGATGATTTTTTTGGACCAAAAGAGACCCCCGGAGCTTTGGAAGAAGGCCAGATGGGCCACGAGGGAATCCCAAGCCTTGACGCCGCCACCCCCCCCCCCCCGGTGGTGGCGACCAGGCTTGTGACCCCCTCATGGGCCCAACTGACACATTTCCACCACCATAAATTCCTATAAATTCAGAAATCCCCAGAAAGAAACCTAGATCGGGAGTTCCGCCGCCGCAAGCCTCTGTAGCCACCAAAAACCAATCTGGAGCCTGTTCCGGCACCATGCCGGAGGGGGAATCCATCTCCGGTGGCCATCTTCATCATCCCGGCGATCCCCATGACGAGGAGGGAGTAGTTCTCCCTCGGGACTGAGGGTATGTACCAGTAGCTATGTGTTTGATCTCTCTCTCTCGTGTTCTTGAGATGTCTTGATCTCGATGTACCATGGGCTTTGCTACTATAGTTGGATCTTATAATGTTCTTCCCCCTCTCCCTCTTGTAATGAATTGAGTTTCCCCTTTGGAGTTATCTTATCGGATTGAGTCTTTGAGAACACTTGATGTATGTCTTGCACGTGTCTATCTGCTGTGATCAACTTGCGAGTTTGTGACAATTGGGAACCTATGCATATGGGTTGGCACACGTGGATTCATGTGGGTACTTGATGTATGTTTTGGCGATCAACTTGCGGGTTCGTGATATTGGGAACCTATGCACAGGGGTTGGCACACGTTTTGACTCTCTGGTAGAAACTTTGGGGCACTCTTTCAAGTTCTATGTGTTGGTTGAATAGATGATTCTGAGATTGTGTGATGCATATCGTATAATCATGCCCACGGATACTTTAGGTGACAATGGAGTATCTAGGTGACATTAGGGTCTTGGTTGATATGTATCTTAAGGTGTTATTTTAGTACGAACTCTTGAATAGATCGATCAGAAAGAATAACTTTGTGGTGGTTTCATACCTGACAATAATCTCTTCGTTTGTTCCCCGTTATTAGTGACTTTGGAGTGACTCTTTGTTGCATGTTGAGGGCTAGTTATATGATCCAATTATGTTATCATTGTTGAGAGAACTTCACTAGTGAAAGTATGAACCCTAGGCCTTGTTTCCACGCATTGCAATACCGTTCGTGCTCACTTTTACCATTTGTTACCTTGCAGTTTTTGTAATTTCAGATTACAAAAACCTATATCTACCATCCATATTGCACTTGTATCACCATCTCTTCACCGAACTAGTGCACCTATACAACTTACCATTGTATTGGGTGTGTTGGGGACACAAGAGACTCTTTGTTATTTGGTTGCAGGGTTGCTTGAGAGAGACCATCTTCATCCTGCGCCTCCCACGGATTGATAAACCTTAGGTCACCCACTTGAGGGAAAATTGCTACTGTCCTACAAACCTCTGCACTTGGAGGCCAAACAACGTCTACAAGGAGAAGGTTGCGTAGTAGACATCAAGCTCTTTTGTGGCGCCGTTGCCGGGGAGGTTAGCGCTTGAAGGTATATCTTTAGATCTTGCAATCGAATCTTTTTGTTTCTTGTTCTTTCGCTAGAAAACTACACAAAAAGAATGGAATTGAGGATGCCTCATATGCTCCATCTTTTCAATGTCTTTCGTGAGCATGATGGGAAGGAAAATTGTGCTCAAGTGCTGACAGAAGAATTACATAGAATGCTTGGCATAGAATATGTGAATGGTGAGCATGATTGCAATGTTGTTAGCATGAATTCCATGAATACCCATGATGCTAATGATATGCAAAGCCACAAGCTTGGGGATGCTATATTTGATGAAGATGCTCTTTTTAGTTCTTCCACTTTGAATGATCAAAATCATTTTGATGAAAGCATGCCCCCTATCTATGATGATTATTGTGAGGATACTTATGCTTTAAAGAATAGGGATGATAAAATTTTCATACTCTCGAGAACCCCTTTGCTAAACCTTGCTTTTTCATTGTGGACACAATTTGTAGTGCTCAGGTCTTTTACGATACAATCACTACTATTCTTGAGAATATATTTCCTTATGTGGAGAGTAGTAAAATTTCTATGCTTGTAGATCATGAAAAGAAAGCTTTAGGTGCTGGTTATATTGTTTAATTCATTCATGATGCTACTAAAAATTACTATGATATAGGATCATATGCTTCTACTTATTGCAATAGTATCAAGCTTCCTCTCCATATGTTGAAATTTTTGAAGCTATGCTTGTTTTGCCTTCCTATGCTAGTTGATTCTTGCTCCAATAAATTGTTTGATCACAAAATCCCTATGCATAGGAAGTGGGTTAGACTTAAATGTGCTAGCCATTTGCTCCATGATGCTCTCGTTGTGTTTCAATCCATACCTTTTATGTGAGCATTATTGAAATCAATGCCTAGCTAAGGGCGTTAAACGATAGCGCTTGTTGGGAGGCAACCCAATGAATAAATTTTTCTTTGCTTTTTGCTTCCTGTTTTGTTTTCTCCACACCATCATAATTCTGTTATGATTGTGTCTTTTGTGTTTCTTTTTGTGTTTGTGCCAAGCAAAACCGTTATGATTAGTCTTGGTGATGATTGTTTGATCATGCTGGAAAAAAACAGAAACTTTCTGCTCACGAAAAGAATTTTCATTTTTATTCCGTAAGAGCTTTTGAGTTGATTCTTTTTTGCTTCTGATTGCTATGAAATTTATTCAGACTGTCGTAATTTTTCAGATTTTTTGAAGTACCAGAAGTATACGAAGTATACAAATTGCTACAGACTGGTCTGCTGTTAACAGATTCTGTTTTTGTTGAGTTGGTTGCTTATTTTGATGAAACTATGTATCGTATAGGAGGGTATTAGCCATGGAATATTGAAAATACAGTAACCCAACATCAGCATAAGTAGAATTTAAGTTTGCTACAGTACCTAAGGAAGTGGTGGTTTGCTTTCTCATACTAATGTTATCACGAGTTTCTGTTTAAGTTTCGTGTTGTGAAATTTTCGAGTTATGGGTGAAGTTCTTATGGACAAAGAGATAAAGAGTGGCAAGAGCTCAAGCTTGGGGATTCCCAAAGCAACCCAAGAGATTCAAGGATGCAGTAAAAGCCTAAGCTTGGGGATGCCCCGGGAAGGCATCCCCTCTCTCGTCTTCAATCCATCGGTAACGTTACTTGGGGCTATATTTGTATTCACCACATGTTATGCGTTTTTGCTTGGAGCGTCTTGTATTGTAGGAGTCTTTTGTTTTTGTTGCGTCACAATCATCCTTGCTTCACACCTAGAGAGAGAGACATGCACTCACCGTGATTTTGTCGAGCTTCACTTATATCTTTTGGTAGACAATTCAGCTCACATGTGCTTCACTTATATATTTTGAGCTAGATACTTTTGCTATATGTGCTTCACTTATATCTTTTAGAGCGCAGCGGTGCGTGGCTTGGTAGTTGATCTATGCTTTGAAAGTAGTCTCAAAAGGGGTAGTTATCCAAAGGGATACGAAAACTTCCACCTTCATGTGCATTGAATAGTTAGAGAAGTTTGATTCATCTCAATTAGTATTGAGTTGTGGTTTTGGTAATATTGAAGTCATGCTAGTAAGGTGTTGTGGATCTAGAAATACTTGTGTTGAAGTTAGTGATTCTCGTAGCATGCACGTATGGTGAACCGCTATGTGATGAAGTCTGAGCATGATTAGTCTTTTGATAGTCATCCTTTGCGTGGCGGTAGGGATTGCGCGATGGTTTATACCTACCAACCCTTCCCCTAGGAGTATGCGTTGAATGCTTTGTTTCGATTACTAATAAAACTTTTGCAACAAGTATATGAGTTCTTGATGACTAATGTTGAGTCCATGGTTTAGATGCACTTTCACCTTCCACCATCACTATCTTCTTAGTGCCGTGCAACTTTCGCCGGTGCACAAAACCCACCATTAGCGTCCCTCAAAACAGCCACCATACCTACCTACTATGGATTTTTCAAAGTCATTCCGAGATATATTGCCATGAAACTACCACCATGACATGTGCCACCACGTCTACATTGTCATTGCATGCTCGTAAGATAGCTAGCATGATGTTTCCATTAATTTATATGCCATGCTAGATCATTGTCACGGTACACTACCGAAGGCATTTCAGATAGAGTCATCATTGCTCTAAGTTTTGAGTTGAAAGTGTGATGATCATCATTGATGGAGCATTGTCTCATGTGAGGAAATAAAAGAGGCCAAAGATGCCCACCAAAAAAATAAAAAATAAAAAAAGAGGCCAAAGAGCCCACCAAAAAAATATATGAGAGAAAAAGAGAGAAGGGACAATGCTACCACCTTTCCACACTTGTGCATATTAAGCACCATGATCTTCATGATTGAGAGTCTCCCGTTTTGTCACCACCATATAGCTAGTGGGAAATTTTCATTATATAACTTGGCTTGTATATTCCTATGATGGGCTTCCTCAAAATTGCCTTAGGTCTTCGTGAGCAAGCAAGTTGGATGCACACCCACTAGTTTTCTTTAAGAGCTTTCACATACTCCTAGCTCTAGTGCATCATTTGTATGGCAATCCCTACTCATTCACGTTGATATCTATTGATGAGCATCTCCATAGCTCATTGATATGCCTAGTCAATGTGACCATCTTCTCCTTGTTTGCCTTGCAACCTCCACCACACTCCACACCACTTATAGTGGTAAAACCATGGCTCACGCTCATGTATTGCGTGAGAGTCGAAAAAGTTTGAGAAAGTAAAGGTGTGAAAACAATTACTTGGCCAATACCGGGGTTGTGCATGATTTAAATTCGTTTTGCAATGATGATAGAGCATAGCCAGACTATATGCTTTTGTAGGGATAACTTTCTTTTGGCATTGTTATTTTGAAAGTTCATGATTACCTTGCTAGTTTGCTTGAATTATTATTGTTTCCACGTCAATAGCAAACTATTGTTTTGAATCTAATGGATCTGAACATTCACGTCACATAAGAGGAGTTACAAAGGACATCTATGCTAGGTAGCATGAAAGCATCAAAAATTCATTCTTTATCACTTCCCTACTCGAGGACGAGCCGGAGTTAAGCTTGGGGATGCTTGATACATCTCCAACGTATCTATAATTTTTGATGGTTCCATGCTATTATCTTGTCAACTTTGGATGTTTTATATGCACGAATATGCTATTTTATATATTTTTGGGACTAACCTATTAACTCAGTGCCAAGTGCCAGTTTCTGTTTTTTCCGTGTTTTTGGCCCATTTTCAGACGGAGTCCAAATGGAATGAAACTTTACGATCATTTTTTTGGACCAAAAGAGACCCCCGAAGCTTTGGAAGAAGGCCAGATGGGCCACGAGGGAGTCACAAGCCCTGACGCTGCCACCCCCCCGGTGGTGGCGACCAGGCTTGTGACCTCCTCGTGGGCCCAACTGACGCAATTCCACCGCCATAAATTCCTACAAATTCAGAAACCCCCAGAAAGAAACCTAGATCGGGAGTTCCGTCGCCGCAAGCCTCTGTAGCCACCAAAAACCAATCTGGAGCCCGTTCCGGCACCCTGCCGGAGGGGGAATCCATCTCCGGTGGCCATCTTCGTCATCCCGGCGATCTCCATGACGAGGAAGGAGTAGTTCTCCCTCGGGGCTGAGGGTATGTACCAGTAGCTATGTGTTTGATCTCTCTCTCTCTCTCGTGTTCTTGAGATGTCTTGATCTCGATGTACCATGGGCTTTGCTACTATAGTTGGATCTTATAATGTTCTTCCCCCTCTCCCTCTTGTAATGAATTGAGTTTCCCCTTTGGAGTTATCTTATCGGATTGAGTCTTTGAGAACACTTGATGTATGTCTTGCACGTGTCTATCTGCTGTGATCAACTTGCGGGGTTGTGACAATTGGGAACCTATGCATATGGGTTGGCACACGTGGATTCATGTGAGTACTTGATGTATGTTTTGGTGATCAACTTGCGGGTTTGTGACATTGGGAACCTATGCACAGGGGTTGGCACACGTTTTGACTCTCTGGTAGAAACTTTGGGGCACTCTTTGAAGTTCTATGTGTTGGTTGAATTGATGATCCCGAGATTATGTGATGCATATCGTATAATCATGCCCACGGATACTTGAGGTGACAATGGAGTATCGGTGACATTAGGGTCTTTGTTGATATGTATCTTAAGGTGTTATTCTAGAACGAACTCTTGAATAGATCGATCAGAAAGAATGACTTTGTGGTGGTTTCTTACCCGACAATAATCTCTTCGTTTGTTCCCCGCTATTAGTGACTTTGGAGTGAATCTTTGCTGCATGTTGAGGGCTAGCTATATGATCCAATTATGTTATCATTGTTGAGAGAACTTCACTAGTGAAAGTATGAACCCTAGGCCTTGTTTCCACATATTGCAATACCGTTCGTGCTCACTTTTACCATTTGTTACCTTGCTGTTTTTGTAATTTCAGCTTACAAAAACCTATGTCTACCATCCATATTGCACTTGTATCACCATCTCTTCGCCGAACTAGTGCACCTATACAACTTACCATTGTATTGGGTGTGTTGGGGACACAAGAGACTCTTTGTTATTTGGTTGCAGGGTTGCTTGAGAGAGAACATCTTCATCCCGCGCCTCCCACAGATTGATAAACCTTTGGCCACCCACTTGAGGGAAAATTGCTATTGTCCTACAAACCTCTGCACTTGGAGGCCCAACAACGTCTACAAGGAGAAGGTTGCGTAGTAGACATCAGGTGCAGGAGCATTTTTTTAGTTTGAGGATTCTCTTCAGCTTGAGGATTTTTTTTGTTGGAGGAGGCAGTTGCAGTATTTGATGCTGCATTTTCTTCAGCTGATGCAGCTGATTCTTGAGCAGATTCCGCTCGAATGCTCTTTCAATCAGAATCGATGAGAATCTCAGTTGCAGCAGGAGCTGGAGGGATTTGAGTTGACCTTAGTGAGCGTGGATGAGTTTCTTTCCAGAAATCATTAGGGATTACATAGTGGTTTTCGGAGGTGTGTGGACTGAGGAATATCATCTATTTGTATTTCCTCATCCATTTCTTCATCCTCTTCAGCGTCATTGATTTCTTCATCTTATTTTGGAATGACATAGTCCACTTCGAAGGGAACAATCATGTATGATGGTGCTATATTTAGAGGTGTAGCATCCACCGGGGCTGATGAAGATTCTAACTGTGTAATCTTCAGACGTTTGGCCTCTCAGGATTCTGAGGCCATTGAAGCTTTTCCCTTTTTGGCTTCTTTCTCACATGCTTTGGTTTTCTTCATGTCTGATTCAGACAGAGTCACTTTCTTCACCTTTGAGGGTTGTGGTGAAGGGGAAATTTCATCAGACACAGGTTCAGTATCAGGCCTGGCAGTTTCTTTAGCTGGAGCAGTTTCTTCACCTGGAATATTTTGAGGAATTTCCTCAGCAGCTGGTTCATCAGTTTCATCTTCCTTAGGTAGTTGAACAGTATAGCTTGGCTAAGGTGGTGCTTGCTGCTTTGGAGGGGCAGTTCTCTTGTTGTATTCATCAAGAACAACTGTTGCAACCTTGATGAATTTCACTGTGACGCCTTGACGATCAGAGTGAAGACTTTTATACTTGTCTGTGAGGGTTTTGAGTTCAGCCTGAGTTGATACAAGTGCTTCACGTGTCAGGTTGAGGAGATTCTTCTTGAGGAATTTCTCCTTTTTGAGTTTGGCAGCCCTTGCTTGCTTGGCTTGCTGCTCTTTCCACTTTGCTTCATTGATGAAAGTAGCCACCATATGGCTGACACCAGGTGGAAGCTTCAAGTCATCAACCGGTGTGTTTGGATCTTTATACCTGAGGTCGATGAAATCCAACAATACCTTCGGATCCATAGCAAGAGGAATGGAACTGCTAGAGGCTTGTGCAACACGTTCTTGTTTGTTTCTCGTGATTTCTTGGAGTGTTTCATCATAAAATTCTTCGCTTCCTTCTGATGCATAAGGAACGTTGATGACTTTGTTCGGACTTGGCCTGATGCCTCTACCAACAGTCACTTTAGTCTTCAACAGAGTGGGTGAAGACTTTGAAACAGAGCCAGTGGCATATGGCACTAAGGAACTTGATTGTGCAGGTTGAAACTTACTGAGATGCTTCCGTTGTGGCGGTGAAGACTGTGGTGCTGTTGAGGATTTTGCAGCAGTTGCAACCTTCTAAGGGAATTGCTCTTTTGGCGCTGTAGTTGAAGCTTTGGGTTTCTTCAGCAAAGTCTTCTTCTAAGGAATTGTTGTAGCAGAGGCTTCAGCAGCTGAAGGAGTAGCAGCAGTGGGTGCAGCAGCATAATCCTCATTGAATTTCTTCACAGCTACTTCTGCCTCTTCTGCAACTTAGACAAATATTTGTCTTTTCATCAGGATAATCCTCAATAGTTGCTACACTTGAGGGATGAGCTTCTTGTTGATCACCCTGTGGCGGCCTTTTGCAAGGTGGCTTGAGGCCGAATTTCTTTGCATATTTTGGAGTCACATATATGTACTCCTTCCATTCCTTAGCCCACCCGCGCTCGATCTTTTGAAGACTTATTTTGCGCTTCGCCATTGTCTCTTTACCATGTATTTCCTCATCAGGAGTACAATAGTCAGCATATATATCTTCAGGTATTTCAAATGGTGGGTTCTGTTCCAGCTTCTTTCCTCCTTTCTCCTTCTGGTCATCCTCCATTTTCTTCAACTGAGGCTTTTGCTGAGGAATCTGAACTCTTGATGATTCTGAAGACACACGTAAAGTTTCTTCAAGGAATGCTGCAAATGAGTTAAGTTGATGAGAACCTAGAGATTCATCAGCTGACATTTTTGTACCTGTGAAGAGAGTATAGGTGCGAAGAATTTGGGGAGGTCTTATGCGTTCTCAGATTTGAAGAAATTGAAAAAATTAAAAGTTGAGGAATTTGACCAGTGAGTTGAGGAATTTGACTAAGCATTCTGATCTTGGGTTCCACAGTTGTGCAGATTCGAGAATTTACACAACTGAGGAATCTCATGAAGAATTTTAGTGGCTTAGTGAAATTCATCAAGTGATTGAGGAATGAGTGTGCATGGCTGACAGACATTCTGAGGAAAAACAAATTTCGTGAGTCTAAAGTGAATTAAAAGATCAACAGAGGCAGTAAAACATGATTTTATTTACCCTGTGCGAAGAACACAAAGAACTAGAGCAGTAAAAGAGAAAAGTTCCTCGGTTCAGATCTTCAGTGCCCTAACTTGGCAACTGAAATCAGCTATGGCGGCGGCGGAAGACGATTTTCCGCAGTCGGCGTGAGTCCGGCGACGGCAAGGGCGAGGCAGCGAAGCTTTTCATCACCGGCGACGAGGATGCTAGCGGTGGCGCTAGGGTTGAGCTCGAGCGGAGAAGACGAGAGGACGAAGAGTTTTGACTGAGGGGGGGAGGACCTATTTATAGCTCAAGTGAGAAACCGTTCGCCGAAACTTTCGGATCGAAGTTCCCTTGCCCCTTCGTTTTCGCATGACACGTGGTGCCCATGACTGAAGCAGTGGAGTTTGTGGTTATCCGATCGTGAGAAGTGGGTCCGGTAACTGTGTAACATTATAAAAACAATTTTTTAATTTTTGAGGATTTTGTTATAAAGTCCTTAGCTAACAAGGACACGGTGAGGATTTTGAACAAGTGTCAAGTAGAACACATATGAAGAATTGAGAATAGACTGGGTTGAGCTTAGCATAGAGGGGAGTCGGGTCCGATCACATTCACTTAGATGAAATATCAAATTGAAGACTGAGCTATAAGTGAATGTTGTTGAGGACTTTGAAAGCTCATATATATATATATATATATATGTATATGTATATGTATATGTATGAAAATCATCAAACGTTTTGAAGAATTTGAAGATTTTGAAGGTTTTGAAAATTTGAGGATTTTGTGACAAAGTGTCAGATTGATGAATTTCAACTTTGAAGAAAAACCAGCTTGAAGAATTTCAAAGTTGGGTGCTGGCGTGACCCGCCGTATAAGAATGATGATGTCAGGCGCCGCGTACAATTGTCGTAGGGCCCTGAGAACCAAATTCTTCATTAATTTCTTCACACTAAGAGTGATGTTCTTCATTGATTGAAGAAAATCGTTTCTTCGTGTGTTGCACATCAATTTTGCGTAAATGTTAGGATGTGTGCATGTTTTCACAAAACATTTGAAGACTCTAGGATATTTAGCTCACACCTCAACTTGCAAAACCTTCTCTCATCCAAGGGCTTTGTGAAGATATTTGCTAGCTGATTGTTAGTCTTCACATGATCGATGATGATATTGCCCTTGAGGGCATGGTCCCGAAGAAAATGATGACGAATCTGGATGTGCTTAGTCTTCGAGTGTTGTACTGGGTTGTAAGAGATCTTGATTGCACTCTCATTGTCACAGTAGAGGGGCACATTCTTCATGTTGATGCCGTAGTATCTAAGGGTTTGCTTCATCCATAGAAGTTGAGCACAACAGGATCCAGCAGCAATGTACTCAGCTTCGGCAGTGGAGGGAGAAACACAACTCTGCTTCTTTGAGGACCAGCAGACTAATGATGTTCCGAGAAATGGCATGTGCCTGATGTTGACTTGCGATCCACACGGTCACCAGCATAATCAGAATCATAATATCCAACGAGGTGAAGATTTGAGCCCTTGGGTACCATAATCCTAGTGTTGGTGTGTGAGCTAAGTATCAAAGAATATGTTTCACAGCCTTATGGTGTGATTCCTTCGGTTTTGCTTGAAAACGAGCACACATGCAAACATTAAGCATTATATCTGGCCTAGATGCACACAGATACAATAAAGAGCCAATCATCGAGCGATATACCCGCTGATCGAAATCTTTACCATTTTCGTCAGTGCACATGCGACCGCTGTTAGGCATAGGAATCTTGACGCCTTTGCATTCATGCATGTTGAATTTCCTCAGAACGTCCTTGGGGTATTTCTCCTGAGATATGAAGATGCCATTGCATTGTTGACGAATTTGAAGACCTAAGAAGAATTTCAGCTCCCCCATCATAGACATCTCATATTCTTCACTCATCATGTAAGAAAATTCATCACTGTAACGTTTGTCAATACAACAAAAGATAATGTCGTCGACATATATTTGACACACAAATAGTTCATTTCCATAAGATTTTTTGAAAAGAGTTGGATCAAGTGAACCTGGTTTGAAGCCTTTCTTCATGAGGAATTCCTTCAATGTGTCATACCACGCCCGGGGGGCTTGCTTGAGGCCATAGAGTGCCTTTCTGAGTCTGAAGACTTTGTCAGGATGCTTCGGATCTTCAAAACCTGGGGGCTGAGCAACATATACTTCTTCCTCAAGCTTACCATTGAGTAATGCACTTTTCACATACATTTGATATAGAGTAATATTATGATGATTAGTAAAGCAAGTAGTATTCGAATAGCTTCAAGTCTAGCAAGACGTGCAAAAGTTTCATCGAAATCAATCCCTTCAACCTGTGTGTAGCCTTGGGCTACAAGCCGTGCCTTATTCCTCACCACTTGACCATCCTCATCTTGCTTGTTTCGAAAAATCCACTTGGTGCCGATGATATTGTGCTTGCGAGGATCTGGTCATTTGACGAGTTCCCACACGTCATTTAGCTTGAACTGAAGAAGTTCATCTTGCATGGCTTGAATCCACTCAGGTTCCATGAAGGCTTCAGCAACTTTTGAGGGTTCTGTGATAGACACAAAAGAGGAATGCCCACAAAAGTTAACTAAATGTGAAGCTTTTGAGCGAGTGAGAGGACCTGGCTCATTGATGTCATCGAGGATTTTGTCAAGTTCCACTTCATTTGCAATCCTTGGATGAGATGGTTACAGACTTTGGTTGGGCCGAGGAATTTGATCTGGAGCTATTTCCTCAGGTGCACCTGTGTGAATTTCATCATTGCTGGGGACGATTTCTTCATCAATTTCGTCAGTAGGAATGATATCCTCAGTGGCTTTGAGCTTGATTGCTTCCTCAGGAGGTAATTTATCTAGCACAGGAGGTAATTGCTCTCTTTGCGAGCCATTATTTTCATTGAACTGCACATCAACAGTTTCAACAACCTTGTTGTGATAGGTGTTGAAGACTCTGTAGGTGTGCGAGTCCTTCCCGTAACCAAGCATAAAACCCTCATGTGCTTTCGGTGCAAACTTTGAACTATGGTGAGGATCTCTAGTCCAGCATTTTGCACCGAAGACTTTGAAATAACTTACATTAGGTTTTTTGTCAGTGAGGAGTTCATTTGAGGTTTTCTTGAGGAATTTTTGAAGATATACCCTGTTGATGATGTGGCAAGCAATGTTGATTGCTTCAGGCTAGAAACGATGAGGAGTCTGGTATTCTTCAAGCATAGTCCGTGCCATTTCAACCAGAGTCATGTTCTTGTGTTCAACGATGCCATTCTGTTGAGGAGTATAAGGAGCACATAATTCGTGAGTAATACCAAGTTCATCAAGATAATCATCAATACTAGTTTTTTTGTATTTTGTCCCATTGTCACTCCTGATGTGTTTGATCTTGACGCCGAAGTTCATCGAGGCCCTTGAGGAAAATCGTTTGAAGACTTCTTGCACTTCAGTTTTATACAAAATGATATGTACCCAAGTGTATCAAGAATAGTCATCAACGATGACAAAGCCATATAAAGATGCTGCATTGGTTAGAGTGGCACAATGAGTAGGTCCAAACAGATCCATGTGAAGCAATTCAAACGGGCGAGTAGTAGTTATGATAGTCTTCGACGGGTGTATGGATCTGGTCATTTTTCCAGACTCACAAGCACCGCAGAGGTGGTCCTTGAGGAATTTGACTGGTTCGATGCCAATGACATGCTTCTTCTTCACCAGTGTGTGCAAATTCCTCATGCCTGCATGACCCAGACGTCGATGCCATAGCGAGCCTTCTGAGGTTTTTGCTAGTAAGCATGTGGATGGTTGAGGACCTGTGGAAAAATCAACAATGTGCAAATCTCCTCTCCTAAAGCCTTCAAAGACTTTGGATTTGTCAGATTCCATGATGACTACGCATATATATTTTCCAAAGATAACAACCATATCAAGATCACAAAGCATTGAGACTGACATGAGGTTAAAACCAAGGGACTCGACAAGCATGACTTTGTCCATGTGCCTGTCCTTGGAAATAGCCACTTTGCCAAGTTCCAATACCTTGCTTTTACCTCTGTCGGCATAAGTGATTTGCTTCAGTGGTGATGGAGTTAGTGGCATATTCATCAACAAGCTTTTATCACCAGTCATGTCGTTTGTGCAACCACTGTCAAGAATCCACTCTGTATTCTTGGGTTTGTCGTCCTGCAGATGAATTAGTACAACTTACCATCTCATATGCTTCAGACTGGAAGAATATGATTTCAATTTCATCAGATAGGAATTTCATCATAAACAGTAAATTTGAGGACGTGTGAAATGTTATCATTTCATCAATTTTAGCTTGCGTCCAATCAAGCATTTTCCTCAGGTCTCCAGCAAATTCTTCAGATGATGATTTTCAACTGGAGACCTAACGTGCATAAGTGATTAGTTCAGTTTCTTCACCACCCACATCTGAAGGGGTGGCAAAGAATTCATCATCCTGCGAGCACCATATGAGAAAGGGGGCATTGAAGCTAATGCACTTATTTTCACAATAGGGGGATTAGAGTACTCAAATGAATAGGCAGAGAAGTTCTTTGAGGATTTATGAACATAATGATTTGAGGAATAATGCTCATATTCATATCCCTTGTAATTTCCCTGCATATCAGAAGCATTAGCACGAGAACGAGTATAGTATTGACCATTTGAGGATTTGATCCTCTTGAAGACTTTGGTCCACCTGAGGAATTTGATCTAGGGTTCAGGTTCTTCATAGGTGGTGTCATCAGGACATTCACCTAAAGATTTTCCTTGCATCTTTTGGGGACCCAAAATTTCCTCACGGGTGGTCCATTCCTGCAGTTAGTTCCAACATATCGAGCAAATACTTCACCAGATTGTTTTTTGAACAGTTTATAGTTAGAGTCAAATGATTCATCTGAGGAATAGGATAATTCACATGCAAAGCCTATAAGAGTGGATGGATCGACTTGAGGACCTTTAGCAGCAACCCATGAGGTTTTGGGGTACTGCTCAGGTCTCCAGTATGATCCATCAGCATTCAATTTCCTCTCGAAGGCAATTCCTTCTTTCCTCGGGTTCATGTTCAAAATCTTCCTTTTGAGCACATCATAAAGGGTTTGATGCCCTTTGAGACTTTTGTATATGCCTGTCACATACAATTCCTTCAACCCTGCATTTTCATCAGTAGCATTTGTGGTTTCCTCAAGTGAAGAATTTCATACCACAGGAGCAGTTGAAGAATTTGTAGTGACACAAGCATTTGATGATTCTGGTGAAGAATTGGCAGTTTCACGCTCGATGCATTTGAGACATGGTGGAGTGAATTCAACCTGAGCGACACTGGTATGTTGAGCAAGCAATGAATCATTTTCCATTCGAAGATCATCATGAGACATCTTCAACTTCTCAAGATCAAGTTTCCTTTGAAGAAATTCATAGGAAAGTTTCTCATGATCAGCCAAGAGTGTGCCATAACGATCTTGAAGACTATCAAATCTAGACAGAATACTTTTCACATCTTCAGTGAGGACTTGAGTGCGATTCATTTCATCATTCAGCAGATCATCGCTTCTGTCTAGCAGTTTTTGAAGCTTTTCAATGGCACTTTGTTGTTTAGTTGCAATGTTGGCAAGTTTACTGTAACTGGTTTTTTATAATCACCAGGTTCACAATCACTTGAGTCAGAGGAGGAAGTATCATTGGGTACCTTTGAACCTTTTGCCATGAAGCAATAGGTTGGAGCGAAGTCATCAGCATATTCATCTGGGTAGATAGTGTTGTCATTTTCTTCAAGGTTGAAGATTGACTTGCTGATGAATGTGGTAGCCAATGCAAGACTTGCCACACCAGACTCTGAATCTTCTTCAGAACCTTCATCTTCATCACATTCCTCAGATTCTTCCTCTGAATCCATTTCCTTGCCAATGAGTGCCCGAGCCTTTCTGAAACTGATCTTGTTGTGCGATGAGGACTTTGAGGATGAGGATTTTGAAGATTTCTTATTTTTCTTCGAGTCATCAGAACTTTCATCCTTGTATTTCTTATTCTTTGATTCTTTCACCCGGCGAGGACAGTCAGCTATGTAGTGACCAGATTTCTTACATTTGTGACACATTCTTTTCTTGTAGTCCTCAGATGAAGATTCTGATTTCCTCATATCTCATCTTGAAGATTTACCAAACTGGACACGCTTTGTAAACTTCTAAAATTTCCTCACGAGCATTGAAAGCTCCTATCCAAGTTCTTCAGGATCACCAATGCTGCAATCTGAGTCTTTTTCTTTAGATGAGGAAATTGCTTTAGCCTTCAGCGCACGAGGTCTTGAGTAGCTTGGTCCGTACAAATATCTTTTTTCTTCCTGTTGGAATTCATGAGTATTGAGTCTTTCAAGTATATCAGCAGGATCAAGCATCTTATAGTCTCCTCTTTATTGAATCACCAGAACCAGTGTATCGAATGATGGATCAAGAGATCTTAGCAGTTTCTTCACAACTTCATGGTCAGTTATGTCTCGAGCTCCCAATGCTTGCAGTTCATTTGAGATGTTAGTGAGGCGATCAAAGGTATCTTGGCAGATTTCATTGTCAAGCCTCTTGAACCGATTGAAGAGATTGCGAAGAACGTCAACACGAGAGTCACGCTGAGTTGAGATTCCTTCATTGACTTTGGACAGCCTATCCCAGATAAGCTTGGTTGTGCCCAAAGCACTCACTCTGCCATACTAACCTTTTCTCAAATGGCCACATATGATATTCTTCGCTTGAGAATCAAGTTGCTTGAATTTCTTCACATCAGCGGCAGAGATAGTAGCAGTGATGGAGGGAATACCATGTTCCACAATGTACCAAATAGCATTGTCAATAGCCTGAAGATGCATCTGCATCTTGGCCTTCCAGTAGAGAAAGTCCTTTCCTTCGAAGGTAGGACATCATGCAGTAACCTTGATCATATCTGCGGTCGACATAACTAAAACTCCAGGTGGTTAAACCAAAATCACACAGAACAAGGGAGTACCTTGCTCTAATACCAATTGAAAGTGCGTTATATCAACTAGATGGGGGGTTAATAGGCGATTTTTAGAACTTCATCGCTGAGGAAATTCCTTGTGAGGAAATTCCTCAATGATGAATTAAGTGCAGCAGAAATAGCGCATGATCAGAAGCGCAAAGTGTTAGGGCATATTTATGCCTAAGTAATTTTGGTGATTGATAAGAGTACCTTAATGGACTAATCGTGTGCTTTGAGCATTTCAGATAAAACATGACAAAGGCACAAGACGATTCGGCACCCTCCGTGGAATAGAAGCACGGTGTCTTCTACGATTCTCTTTGATGGTTTTTGAGTCGTAGGAACACCATACTATTAAGAGGGGATCCGTATTGGGAAGGTTTGGGTGGAATTAATTCTGCACGCACACACTTTCTCTCCATCCCCTTTTCCCTGCATCTTTGGAGCTTTTCCCATCTCTGGTATTTCTCCTCTTGCAAAAAGGTCTCCTAGCGGTAGTACCGCTAGAGGTGGCGGTAGTACCGCTGGCCCAGCGGTAGTACCGTCCCTGGTCAGCGGTAGTACCGCTCCAGGAGTTTAGTACCGTCATCCTTGCGGCTGTACTACGTCGGACTTTTTGCGAAAATTTCTTGGCGGTGGTTGGCCCGATAGTTTCTTTGAGCTACCATGGGCTCAGCGGTAGTACCGCTGCAGCCAGCGGTAGTACCGCTAGTGGGTCAGCGGTAGTACTGTTGCAGCCAGCGGTAGTACCGCTGGAGACAACGCTAGTACCGCTGTGCTCGTGCTGTGAGTGGGAAAACGGTTGGATTCCCCCCCCCGACTATATAAAGGGTTCTTCTTGCTCAATAACCCTACCTTTGACCCTCCCAAGCTCCATTGTTACTCCCTAAGCTCAAAAGTGCCCGATCTCTCTCCCTAGCCAATCAAACTTGTTGATTTCCTAGGTATTGGTTGAGAAGGCCTAGATCTACACTTCCACCAAGAGAAAATTGATTCCCCCGCTAATCCCTTGCGGATCTTGTTACTCTTGGGTGTTTGAGCACCCTAGACGGTTGAGGTCACCTCGGAGCCACATTCCATTGTGGTGAAGCTCCGTGGTCTTGTTGGGAGTCTCCAAGCTTTGTGTGGAGTTAGCCCCAACCTTGTTTGTGAAGGTTCGGTCGCCGCCTTCAAGAGCACCTATAGTGGAATCACGGCACCTTGCATTGTGTGAGGGCGTGAGGAGAATACGGTGGCCCTAGTGGCTTATTGGGGAGCATTGTGCCTCCACACCGCTCCAACGGAGACGTACTTCCTGTCAAAGGGAAAGAACTTCGGTAACACATCCTCGTCTTCATTGGTTCCACTTGCGGTTATCTCTAATCTTTACATTGTGTATGTTTTTGTTGTAGACTATTTCTTACTTGCCTTAGTGATTATAGTTGGTAGCATCATATAGGTTCATCACCTAGTTGTTATTTTAGAGAACCTTTATGTTGCTAACCTTAACTTTTTAAGAATTATTAAAAAGTGGTCGTTGCCTATTCACCCCCCTCTAGTCAACCATATCAATCCTTTCATAAAGACTACTACAGCAGATTACTTGGTGAAGATTATGAGAATCGGTTTGCAAATTACGCAGGAACAAAGAACGCAGGTGAAAATTAACTCGAGTGAAGAATTTGAGGTTGAGGAAATTCAGAGAATGTCTTGAGACAAATTCTTCAAACAACATAGATGAAAGTCTTGAACATACAATTTTGAGGAAATGAAAGAGTTGAAGAAATAGAACACATAGCTTGATGAAGACAGTTGTTGATGACCGAGTTCCAACTGCTGTGATAGTTGTACGCCTGGTTCGGAGCGGCTTGGTATTGAAACCAAAGGACACACAATCCCACGACACACAGTATCTACCGTATTCTCCTTGAGCTAAGGACACACAGTCCTCGCCCAACACTCATGGTAAGTCTTCATGGCAGACTTCCAAACCCTCACAAACTCGGTCACCCGGCGATCCACAATTGACTACTCGATGCTCTAGACCATGACGCCTAACCGTCTAAAGGATGCACAGTCCTCAAAGGTAAAAGGCTTCAGTTCCACACAGGAACAAATTATTCAGTGATGCTAAATCACTTGGTTTTTGGTTTAGGGTTTGGTGTTTGGGGTATTTACTCACCTGATGATTTTTCCCTCGAAGACTATGAGGAATTTGGGTTGCTCTAAATGACAAGTTTCAGTTTCTCTCGGAGCAGCCAACCAGATAGTGGTTGTGGGGGGCAACTATTTATTGCCTGGGAGCATCCCGACACGATTTGACATTAATGCTCTTAAATAATGTGCCCGTAGGGTGGATAAGATGAGTGAGGTGGCCTGTGTCGCGGCAACGGTCAGAACTTTCATCTGCGAAAGTCGTCATGTCTCTCATATTCCTCACTTTGAGGTTTTAGTAGGTTTAGGCTTGGGTTGAGCATCATGAGGAAATTCATTCTGTAGTATTAACTCGACCCCCTTTAACAGTACGGTGTTCGTATGACTCAAGAGTAAAGAAAATGAAACAGAAAGAGTAAATCTTCACGCTTCAAAATCTTCAGACTGTTTTTCTTCAGGACACACCGAATTCCTCATCTTCAATATGTTCATGAGGAATATCAATTTCATCACAATTTCTTCGCGGTCAAATTCTTCAAGGTAAGACCAAGGTCTTCAGCCGAAGACATGCATTTTCAGGGGTCGATATTCATCGTATAACTCAAACTCCTCAGCGACTTATAGAGCATGTGTACACTTACAAACACATTAGTCTCTTAACCTATAAGTATTCAAACCACCAAAAATCACTAAGGGCACTAGATGCACTTACAATTTTTTCTCAAATGAAGAGAACTTTTTTGAATTCATGATTAATTTTTTATTTCACAACATTTTTTGAAATTTGAAAGTTTTTGATATCTTGAATTATTAAAAAATAGGCGACGCCCTAGCCCGCACATGTGCCGGCCCAGAAGGGCGTGAAAGGGAAGGGGGATGCGCGCTTACTTTCTTCGCAGCATGTTACACGCCCAATGGGAGGTCCCAAACATAGGGGTGCCCAACGTTGTGTAGTACTCCGCATGCCACCCCATCAAACTAAACAACAAACTGACCTAGCTGGGCCCATTCTCTATGCGTGTTTGGTCGCTTTCGAGTGTCGTGTGGCCAACATGAACGCTTGGTCTGTCGGTAGAGTTCGGCGGCTAAATACATCACAAGTGCCTTAACTTTTCTTGTGTGATCAGTTTAGTGTCTAAAATTGTAAAATACACGAAAATTATGCTCTGACTTGTTCCGTTGTGCAAGTACAATGCCTCCTACCATAGCAGAGTATATGCCCTACATGTGTGGTGAGCCAGTATATATGGTATCAGAGTATGTGCCCTACATGTGTGGTGAGCCAGTATATATGGTGGTGGCATGTACGTGAATGACCAGGAGCATTTTTTACAGCCAACCCCCTCATATGTTATTTAATCACACATAATTATATCGCATATGGATGCATACTGAACCTGTCAGGTTTGGATCCCACATGTCACTCACACCAAGCACGTGTACACATGCAAATTACAGATATAATGCAATTTTATATTAATGATACCGTGTGAAATAATAAAGATAAATAAGAAAAAATATCCAAAGTTTGGAACCCACGAGCTCAGGTGTGCCACCATCCATCATGCATGCAACGTCAAGTGCACAAGACCACAAGCTTTGGACTTTGCTACAAGTTTCAAAATCAGCCACGCATGTGACTCCAAGACCTTTTGGTGTGTGGGGAATGCAAAGTTGGGCCTGGAAAATCAATTAGGCCAGCCTGCTGTGTTCGGCCTCGGTACGACCGTGATGTGTGAACCGACATACAAGGGGCCGTGGAAGGCTACGACAGCCAAGTCAGCTCGGGAAATAGGAGAAAAGCTGCAGACAATGGCGGTGGCGTTGAGCGGCTGGGGATCCACCACTTTTGGCTCTGTCCGCACAGAGCTAAGGAAGTTGCGAGGAAGGCTGCGTGAATTACGAGAGAACCCGCATCGTACTGCAGCATCACACGAGGAAATTAAAGTGGAGGACAGAATTGTTGAGCTACGCTACAGAGAGGAAGTTATGTGGCGCCAACGTGCCCGAATCCAGTGGTTGCTAGAAGGGGATCATAACACGATTTTTTTTTCATCAGAAGGCATCGAGTAGGAGAAAGAAGAACCGTATCGTGTCCTTAACGCGGCCTGACGGATCTATATGCAGCGACCCAACGGAGCTTCATCACATGGAAATTGCTTTCTATGAGACCCTATATACATCGGAAGGGGTTATCGGAATGGAAGAGGTGCTGTCCCATGTTCCTTGTAAAGTCACAAGTCCTATGAATGAGATGCTATCAAAAGAAGTAATCGAAGGAGAAGTGAAATGCGCTTTGTTTCAAATGTATCCTACCAAGGCACCGGGACCTGATGGTTTTCTGGCTCATTTCTTCCAGAAGTATTGGCATTTATGTGGCGACGAAGTGACCAAGGTTGTGATTCGAGTTTTGAAGGGAGAAGACTCCCCTGAGGAGATCAACAGGACGTTCATTGTTATCATTCCCAAGGTACAAAACCCCACCCTACTGTCTCAGTTCCGACCTATTAGCTTGTGCAATGTGATTATTAAAATTGCATCCAAAGTGCTTGCTAACCGACTGAAGCAGATTCTCCCTAAAATAATATCTGAAGAGCAATCGGAATTTGTGCTTGGTCGTCTAATCACTGATAATGTCATCACGGCTTATGAATGTCTTCATTTTATGAAGAACAATAGAAGCAAGAAGAATGGGCATTGTGTTGTTAAGCTCGACATGATGAAAGCTTATGACCGTGTTGAATGGGTTTATTTGGAGGCTATTATCAAGAAGATGGGATTATGTGAGATATTTGTGCGCCAGGTAATGAGAGGTGTGACTTCAGTCTCTTTCTCACTTCTGTTTAACGGGATGTAGACTAGTGATTTCAAGCCATCCAGAGGTATCACACAGGGGGATCATATCTCTCCTTATTTGTTCCTCTTAGCGGCCGAGGGCTTATCCCGCATGCTAAATCATGCGAGCAATGAAGGGGTTTTTGAGGGTATCCACATTGCTCCCACTGCACCTAAAGTAAACCATCTATTGTTCGCGGATGATTGTTTGCTCTTCAGCAAAACTACCTCCGAGAATGCTGAGCAACTAAAGGAGATCCTAAATATGTACTGTCAAGCTTCTGGGCAGCGAATAAATCATGACAAGTCCTCTATCTACTTTGGAAAGGGTTGCCCAGATACGCAAAGAGAAATAATAAAGGGAATTCTACAAATCCAGAAGGAAACCATATGTGAGAGATATTTGGGGCTACCATCGGATGTGGGACAAGCCAAGAATGGAGTGTTCTCATACTCAAAGGATAGGGTTTGGAAGAACATTCAAGGCTGGATGGAGAAATGCTTAGCGGGAAGCGGCAAAGAGGTGTTGATCAAGTCGGTGGTGCATGAAATACCAACATTCTCCATGGCCCTATTCAAGCTACCCAGGGGTCTATTTCAACACATAACGTCTATGGTCCGCAAATTTTGGTGGGGATGCAAGGCGGGGGAGAGGAAAACTGCATGGGTCTCCTGGGAGACGATGTGCATGCCGAAATACAAGGGAGGTCTTGGCTTCCGAGATATGGAGATCTTCAACCTAGCTCTGCTCGCCAAGCAGGTTTGGAGAATACTCTATGATCCTAACACAATGAGCGCGCGGATCCTCAAGGCGGTGTATTTTCCAACATCCGATATCCTGTCTTCCCAAGTGGGATCACGGCCATCCCAGGTTTGGCGTTCTCTCTGCGAAGGAAGGGACATTCTCCTCACAGGACTGATCAAGCTTATCGGGAATGGTGAGACCACCAATATTTGGAATGACAACTGGTTACCACGCGACCATTGTATGCGCCCTTTCGGTTCGGCATCACCAACCCCCCGGAGCGAGTAGCGGATCTTATATCACATGATCGATGCTGGGATGAACAGGCTCTGGCAGAACACCTGTTACCGATGGATGCAGACATAGTGCGCCGAATTCCGCTCAGTTATACTCCTCAAGGCGATGTCTATGCATGGCAGTACGAATGATCAGGTGTGTTCTCCGTGCGCTCGTGCTATAGGATGGTTATGGCGACGAAGCTAAGGCGAGAGGGGTGGCTCAATGGAGACACATAATTATCAAACACTGCTCAGGAGGGAAACAACTGGAAGAAGTTATGGGGGGTGCAGGTTCCGGCCAAACTTCGCATATTTGCTTGGCGACTTGCGCGTGCGTCCTCGCCGACGGGGCAGGAACGAGAGAGGCACCATATGACAGACGAGGCCTCATGCCCGATATGCCACGCAGCAACCGATACCTGGAGACATTCTCTGCTCGATTGTAATATGGCAAAAAGCGTGTGGTCTTTGCGCGATGATGAAGATGACTCTCTGCTTCCCGTATATGGCGATGAGACGGATGACCCTAGGCTCTGGTTGCATGGCCTCTGTAATACATTAAGCAGGGAATGTTTCATTGCTGTTCTCACCACGCTGTGGGCGATCTGGTGGGCACGGCGTAAGGCGATACACGAGAAGGAATTCCAGAGCCCTCTGTCAACACACCTATTCATCAACCGCTATCTACAAGAGCTGAGAGGACTACCAGCAAAGAATCATCAGAACGGGAAGCCGGCGAAAACACCAGCCCCACGGTGGATTCCACCGGCTATCGGAGAGACAAAACTGAACATGGATGGAGCTGTGGCAAAGTCATCAAATACTGGGTCTGTTGGGGTCATTTGCCGCAATGCACAGGGAGACTTTCTTGGGGCTTCCGCGGTGGTTTTTGCTGGAGTGATAGACCCGGCTGTGATCGAGGCTCTTGCATGCAGAGAAGCTCTTGCCCTGGCGAAAAATATGATGTTCACCAAAGTTCGTATAGCATCTGACTGTCTGAGAGTCGTTAATGAACTAAAGGGCCAAGCACACCGTGGCGCATATTGCATGATCTTAAATGACATTCAGGGGAGGAAGTCTGGCTTTCGGAGTTGCGGTTTCGTTCACGAGCATCGTCAGAGTAATAGTGAGGCACATAACCTAGCAAGAATGGCCATTACCCTAGCTCTAGGCCATCATCTATGGTTTGATCGTCCTCCTGACAAACTTTGTATCCCTCGGAACATTATGATATGAATAAAGTGGTTGTGTTTCAAAAAAAACAAGGGGTCGTCGTTCTTAATCAATAGTCAGTCTAAATTAGGATTTAGATTTGGATTTTATTTAAAGAAGTTTAGTTATTATTAATTGTAGCTGTCTTCGTTCGTAACGGCTAGTGCGATCATCAAGACATCCTATCGGAATCCCAATTTGTGAAATTTATTTCATGTATCATATTCTTAATTTTGGATTGGTTGGCTATTATTTTCTTTCAAGTTCTTTGAGGAAGAATTCCTTGTGGATAGGTCGATTGCGTCATTGGCTCTGTCCATAACACCAGTAGTAGTAGTGCTAGCTGGAAAATCGGTACTACTAAATGTACTTACTAGTAGCGCTGCATGAAAAAGCGCTACTGCTATAAACTTAGTTGTAGCACGTTAGCGGTAGCGTTGTCACCGACGCTACTGGTATAGGTAAATCCAGCGCTACTAGTAGGCTTTCTCGTAGTAGTGTTGGCTCGGCCGATAACACCATGGAGTTGGTTCACTGATTGCCGTGAATATCACTCATGTACGGTTTTCCCTTTACGGTTGATAACCGTATCGTGATGGTCAAGTCCCATCAAAATCGTAGTTATCCTCACTCTCATCGGAAGATCGAGCCCCAGTTTACATTAAGTGATATTAGTTTTCAGGTTCATTGATGAGAGATTTATAATTTTATTAGAATAGATTGTTTCCGCCCTACAATCCGAAAAAGCCAAAGAAAAATACAGATTAGTTCATTTGCTGCATCTATCTTTTTTTGCCTCTAATAATTTGCATCTAATATTTGTTTTGTTGAATTTTTGGTTGCATTCATCCTAAGGGAATCGTTTCCCACCCGCCCGCCGGCCGAACCGACGCGTCGGTCGTCCCTCGCGCGCGCGGGCCCTTGCAACATTTTTCCCACCCGCGCGTTTCATTGATCAATGGATGCAACATTTTTCGTCTAAATTTGTTGCAACCAGCGTTATTTTTGCTGTAAACACTTTTTTATTATTTTTTTGTCCCAGTAAAAAAACTGCATATACGTTTGGTTGCAACTCGAGTTCGTCGGATTTTTCGTTACAATCGATGTTTTTTACTTTTGCTACAACCGTGTTATTTTTTGCTACAACCGGCATCATGTTTTGCTGCAACCGTTCACTAAAAAAGTTGCATACACGTCACATAAATATTTGCTACAACCGACGTTTGACTTTTGCTACAACGTACCATCAGCTTCGTTTTTTTGCTACGATCACGTAGATATTTTTTTTGCTACAAATTTTATTTTTTGTTGCAACCGTTGAAAAAATTGCTGCATCGCATCGAAATTTTGCTGCATAGAAAGAAAAATGTTGCATGCGGATCCAACGGCGCGGACGCGCGGGGTTGATGGATCCTACGGCCCGCGCGCGGCCGGCCGAAAGTTTGGGCCGGCGCAGATCACTCCCCTAATATTAATACTGGTTTAGATTAGTTAGGGATAAAAAACATCTACTAGATCGATCTATTTTTGTACATCATGCATAAATCTCTTCCGCTCCCGAGTCAATTGCATCCGGTCCTATCCACACACGAAAGGAATAAAATCTGTGTTTGGTAACGTCTATCTTCTTGCTACCATACTTTAATCTTTGGATTGGACGTTCTACTCATTTTTTCTGGCACTGGTATCTTTATATCGAGGACTCTCAAAGATTTGTTTGCAAGTGCCAGCTACGCCAGCTTCTCACGTTGTGTGCTGCGACCAAAAGAAAACTGTTTCTGCGCCTACCCTACCGCGTACGCCTCGCTTGGTCCCAGACATTAGCTTCACTCGTGTCTGCCCCTTCGCGCCGCCATTCCTTCACAGGATTTCTCGTTTGTTTTTCCACCGCTAGTAGCACGTCAGCGCTCCTCTCTGCCAGAGGCTTTTTGCTTGTTAGCGGCTTGAAAAGCAAAGACGGAAAAAGAGCAAAAATGAATAGAAAAAATTGAATAAAACACTCCAGCCGGCTAGCATCTATTTTGGACTGTTTTGTTGCTGCTACTTGATCGTCAATCCATCTATCATATACTTTTCTGTATCTAAATAAGTGTTGTTGAAAGAACTAGTTTAGTTCTCATCAACAACAGTTTTTTAAGGTACGGAGGGTGTATTTTGGAGCATTGCTATATACTCAATTATACCCCACTTATATCTAGCTCATTAGAGCTACCATATATTTTTCCGCCACCAATTTCACTCACTTGCTTCAGTATCTGGGTTTAGATTGTTTTCTCGCTTACTAGTCGACTGCCATCACTAGTTAGGAGTTTGAGAAATTATTCAACTTGCATTGTTTTTTGCTAAATTTGCGTCGATAATATTATGATTTGAGAAGCCTTTGCCAAGCTACACCTTTTCCTACCAATAAGTACAGGTCCGGCTCTATTGATTCCTGGTTGTTGCTCCATCCAATCTCCATAGGTTGTTTGAAGCCAACACCAACGTGTCGATCACCATCTGTTGCATGCATTGGTAAGAACACGTAACAATTTGATACTAAGCTTGAGTGTGGTCGATTTTTTTCTTTTCACCATGTCCTACTAGTTGATAGGGATTATACATTGTGTATTTTTTCTCTTGCTAACAATGGCAGAGAACCAACCCACACTCAAGGGCCTCAGCACCGATGCGAAGGTCACTAGCGAACGCCTCACCCAACTTGAGGGTGCTCAGATTGTGGTAGAAGAAAGGCTCAAGGCCATCGAGGGTGCACAAGGTGTTGCCAACACACATCTACATGACATCTTGTCACGTGTGGATGGGTTGCAGACTGCACTTCGCGTCAACAACAACGCTGCCCCTTAGAACTCCATGGGTGTCACCGCTATTTCGCGAGCTCGATGTGTGCCCTTGGGTGATCCACAACACATGGCTACGTACGATCACCAATGCTGCCACCATAAACCAGCACCAACAACGCCATCCACGCGCCAACGAGGAACATGAGGACTGCCACGGGGATTATTACGGTGACACCAAGGACGATCAAATGGCCAACCGCCACAATGACCATGCTCATCGACAACTATGTTTGAACTGTCAAGGTATGGCAAGAGATCCACACAGGTATGATGTTAGAGATCATGGACACTGTAGTGCTAAAATTAAATTTATTATGCCTACTTTCAATGGTAAATATGATCCAGATGTTTTCAGTTGAACGAAAATTTGCATGTCATGATATTCCCGAGAACCAAAGAGTTAGGGTAGCCACTAGTGAATTTACAAACTTTGCTTCTATTTAGTGGAGTTAGTGCCATGCTAATGCAAACAATATATGTGCTACTTGGGATGCTTTAAAATGAGCTATGCGACAACGTTATGTTCCTTCATATTATGCTCATGACAAACTGAATGAATTGAAACGTTTAAAACAAGGTATTAATTTTGTAGAGGATTATTATCAAGAATTGCAAACTGGCTTAATGCGATGTGGATTAGTTGGAACCGAAGATGCTATGATGTCTATATTTCTAGGTGGTTTGAATCATGATATTCATGATATATTAGACTATAAGGAGTACAATTCTATTAGTCGTTTGCTTCATTTTGCTTGTAAAGCTGAAAGGGGAGTACAAGGCCGACAGAACAAGGGACGAGGTAACTTTTCTGTAGGTTGCCGTGTTAGAAATATGCCCTAGAGGCAATGATAAAATAGTTATTATTATATTTCCTGTTTCAAGATAATCTTTTATTATCCATGCTATAATTGTATTGAATGAAACCATAGATACATGTGTGGATACATAGACAAAACAATGTCCCTAGCAAGCCTCTAGTTGGCTAGCCAGTTTATCAAGGATAGTCAAGGTTTTCTGACTATATGCAAGTGTTGTCACTTGATAACTGGATCACATCATTAGGAGAATCCTGTGATGGACTAGACCCAAACTATGAACGTAGCATGTGATCGTGTCATTTTGTTGCTATTGTTTTCTGCGTGTCAAGTATTATTCCTATGACCATGAGATCATATAACTCACTGTCACCGGAGGAATACCTTGTGTGTATCAAACATCGCAACGTAACTGGGTGACTATAAAGGTGCTCTACAGGTATCTCCGAAGGTGTCCGTTGAGTTAGTATGGATGAAGACTGCGATTTGTCACTCAGTGTGACAGAGAGGTATCTCGGGGTCCACTCGGTAATACAACATCACAGAGAGCCTTGCAAGCAATGTGACTAAGTATAAGTCACGGGATCTTGTATTACGGAACGAGTAAAGAGACTTGCCGGTAACGAGATTGAAATAGGTATGCAGATACTGACGATCGAATCTCGGGCAAGTAACATACCGAAGGACAAAGGAATGGTCCGGAAACAAAGATTGATTTATAGGATGGTTTCATTTGGTCATCGGAAAGTTTCGGGCATTTCCGACAGTGTACCGGGAGTGACAAATGGGTTCCGGGTGTTTACCGGGAGGGCCCACCCACCCGTGAGTGAGCCTAGTGACCCTAGGGTGGCGCACCATCCCTTGGTGGGCTGGTGAGGCCAGCACAATAGGGCCATGGAGCCACAAGGGAAAAAACACCAAAGGAAAGAAAAAAAGGGAAAGAGGGAGGTGGGAAGGAAGAGGAGGACTCCTCCTTCCCAAACCGAATTGGAGAAGGAGTCCTCCTCTCCACTTCGACCGACGCACTCTTGGGGCCCTTGTGCCCCAAGGCTAGCCTCTCCCCTCCTCCTATATATACTAGTGGTTTTAGGGTTTTTGAGACACAACTTTGCCACGTGCAACTCAAACCTATTCCACATAGTTTTGCCTCTAGATCGGATTTCTGCGGAGCTCGGGCGGAGCCTTGCAGGAGTAGATCATCACCACCACCGGAGCACCGTCACGCTGTCGGAGAACTCAACTACTTATCCGTCCCTCTTGCTGTATCAAGAAGGCCGAGATCGTCATCGAGCTGTACGTGTGCTGAACGCGGAGGCGCCATCTGTTCGGCGCTAGATCGGAACAGATCATGGGACGGCGGTGATTTGAATCACGAAGTTGAGCCACTACATCAACCGCGTTTCTTAATGCTTCCCGCTTAGCAATCTAGAAGGGTACATAGATCTAATCTCCTCTCGTAGATGGACATCACCATGATAGGTCTTCGTGTGCGTAGGAATTTTTTTGTTTCCCATGCAACGTTCCCGAACAGTGGCATCATGAGCTAGCTTCATGCGTAGAAGTTATCTCGAGTAGAACAAAAAAGGTTTTGTGGACGTTGATGTTCGATTTGCTGCCCTCCTTAGTCTTTTCTCGATTCGGCGGTATTGTTGCCTTGAAGCGGCCCGGACCGACATTACTCGTACGCTTACTAGAGACCGGTTTCATCAACTAACATGCAACTCGTTGCATAAAGATGACTGGCGGGTGCCTGTTTCTTCAACTTTAGTTGAATTGGTTTTGACCGAGGCGGTCCTTGGAGAGAGGTTAAATAGCAATTTGCACATCTCCGTTGTGGTTTTTGCGTAAGTAAGATGCGATCATACTAGATACCCATAGGATCCACGTAAAACATGCAACAACAAATTAGAGGACGTCTAACTTGTTTTTGCAGGGTATTCTGGGGATATGATATGGCCAATGACGTGATGTGATATATTGGATGTATGAGATGACCATGTTGTAATAGTTAATATCGACTTGCACGTCGATGCTACGGCAACCGACATGAGCCATAGGGTTGTCTTTAAACTAACGTTCGTGTTTGCAGATGTGTTTACTATATTGCTAGGTTGTAGCTTTAGTAGTAATAGCGTAAATAGAACGACAACCTCGATGGCGGCACGATGATGGAGATCATGGTGTGGCGCCGGTGACAAGAAGATCATGCCGGTGCTTTGGTGATGGTGATCAAGAAGCACAAGATGATGGCCATATCATGTCACTAGTGAATTGCATGTGATGTTAATCCTTTTATGCACCTTATTTTTCTTAGAACAATAGTAGCATTATAAGGTGATCTCTCACTAAAATTTCAAGATGAAATTGTGTTCTCCCCGACTGTGCACCGTTGCGACAGTTTGTCGTTTCGAGACACCACGTGATGATCGGGTGTGATAGACTCAACGTTCACATACAACGGGTGCAAAACAGTTGCACACGCGGAGCACTCGGGTTAAACTTGACGAGCCTAGCATGTGCAGACATGGCCTCGGAACACATGAGACCGAAAGGTCGAGCATGAATCGTATAGTTGATATGATTGGCATAGAGATGCTTACCACTGAAACTATTCTCAACTCACGTGATGATCGGACTTGAGTTAGTGAATTTGGATCATGCACCACTCAAATGACTAGAGAGATGTACTTTTTTGAGTGGGAGTTTATCAGTAATTTGATTAGTTAAACTCTAATTATCTTAAACATAGTCTAAGTCCACTTTGCAATATTTGTGTTGTAGATCAATGGCTCACACAGTAGTCACCCTGAATTTTAATACGTTCCTAGAGAAAGCTAAGTTCAAAGATGATGGAAGCAACTTTGTAGACTGGTCTCGTAATCTAAAGATGCTCCTGCAAGCTGGGAAGAAGGATTATGTCCTTAATGCTGCGCTAGGATATGAAACACCCGCTATGTCTAGCCAAGATGTTTTGAACGCCTGGTTAACACGTAAGGAGGACTACTCAGCAGTTCAATGTGCAGTCTTGTATGGCTTAGAGCCGGGACTTCAACGCGCTTTGAGCGTCATGGAGCATATGAGATGTTCGAGGAGTTGAACTTTATCTTTCAGAAGAACGCCCGGATCGAGAGGTATGAGACCTCCGATAAATTCTATGCTTGCAAGATGTACGAGCATTTGTCTGTGAGTTAACATGTGCTCAAAATGTCTGGGGTACTCAAACCGTCTAGCTGAGCTGGGGATTGAACTCCCGCAAGTGGCTATCACTGACAGAATTCTTCAATCACTGCCACCTAGCTATAAGAGCTTTGTGTTGAACTATAACATGCAAGGGATGAACAAGTCACCCGGCGAGTTATTCGCGATGCTGAAAGTCGCAGAGTCAGAACTCCGGAAAGTGCATCAAGTGTTGATGGTCAATAAGACCACTGGTTTCAAGAGAAACGGCAAAGGCCAGAAGGGTAACTCCAAGAAGAGCAGCAAACCTGTTGCCAATCCGACGAAGAAACCCAAGGCTAGACCTAAGCCGGAAACAGAGTGTTATTATTGCAAGGGGATGGGTCACTGGAAGCGCAACTGCCCCAAGTATTTGGTTGATAAGAAGGCGGCCAAAGAAAAATCAAGTATATGTGATATACGTGTTATTGATGTGTACTTAACCAACTCTCGTAGTAGTGCGTGGGTATTTGATATCAGTTCTGTTGCTCATATTTGCAACTCAAAACAGGAACTGCGGAATAAACGAAGGCTGGCAAAGGATGAAGTGACGATGCGCGTGGGAAATGGTTCCAAGGTTGATGCAATCGCCGTCTGCACAGTCTCACTTCAGTTACCATCAGGATTAGTTATGAACTTAAATAATTGTTATTTAGTGCCTGCGTTAAGCATGAACATTATATCTGGATCTTGTTTTGTAATGCCCCAGATGTAACCCTTGCCATATTTGGAAACCTTTCCTATTTGGAACCTTGATGTCAATGCTATGGAGTTATCATTTCATGTGGTCACCTTTGCATCATCCCATTCATTGCATTTATGTCATTTTTTCCTTTGTGTTGTTGTTGTTGCTTGATCTTCATGAGTCTCTTGTGTAATGAATGCTTGTGGTGGTGTGTGATGAGGTGGTGAATCCCAAGCTTGATTCAAACTATGTTTGTTTTCAAATTAGGTTTCAAATAAGTATTTGAGCTCATGTTTAACTTGCTCAAAACCTGTTTTAAAAATGTTGTTATTTTAGTGTGTTATCTTGTGATTGAGGGGTATTGTTTTGGGGTTTTTAAAACTTTAGCTAAGTGGGGTTTTAATTACAAAACAGCACTAAAAATCCCTGTTTTGGATTTAATTTAAATACCCCAAAAAACTGTTTTATATTTTATTTAAATAGGGCATAACTCCCTTATGCCCTAGGCATTTTTATTTTGTTTTCTTCAAACCCATGTGTGGTTGTGTGCATTTTTATTTGCAGGTGCTATTTAAAAATGCAAACCCCTTTTTGATTTAAACCGATTGGCCAGGTGGGCTGGCTTCGTCTTGTCCCTCTAGACCATTCCCTCCTCTCCTCGCGTGCGCAGCCCACCAGACGTATGTCTCCTTCCTCCTCTCGACGTCACTGTGTACGACCGAAGGCTAGCCACAGATCTTCCTCCCCCATGATCTTGCGGCTCCAAGCACGCCTCCCGAGGTTATTTAAGCGACCAGGCTCCCTCCCTGCAACCCTAGGTCTCCGTTTTCCCCCTCCTCTCCTCTCTGGCACCGTCGGGGGCGTTCTCGAGCAGAGCCACCACCATGGCAGGCTCCTGGTGAGCTCGTCGCCGGCAGATCAGCGCCCCGTCTCCTTCCCCGACTGGATCAGGAGCACGTGGTGGACCAGGGGGTTCCATTCCCGACAAGATCCAGCGACGGGAGCAGCTACAACAAGGACTCCGACTTCTTCCTCTTCTGCCACTATGGAGGCCCCTTCTGCAGCACCTCGTCGTCGGCGTCTCTTCCTCCACGGCGAGCTCCTCTCCTCTCAACGCTAGGTGAGCGGGGCCCGTGCTCTCCTCCTCTTCCCTCTCCGTTAGACGCGTCCGAGCCTTTTGCTTGAGGCCTGCCGGAGTTGCACCGGCAGGTTGTGCTGTTGGGCTGTTGCTTGCTGTTGCTCGCTGGTGCTTGTGGCATGGGAGTACTCCTTCTGTTCGTGGCCGACGCATCCCTCTCATAGTCGTAGTGTAGCTCAGGTAGTTCCGCAGCTAGTGTGTGCGTGTGTAGGACGACCTGCTCCGATGAGCTTGTCGTCGGCGCCTCTCTGCAAAAGCAGAGCAAGGCTGCCCCTTTTCCTAGCTTACCTGGTTAGATCTCCCCCTCTGGGACAGTAGCACGCGCCAGCTCGACTGGCTTGGCCCTTGCGCGCAGAACGGCGCGACGCGGGTTCGAATCCCCGCCGGGCCCTTCTATTTTTCTGTTTCGCTGGTAGTGGTACTCGGTAGAGCTAGCTCACCTGGGATCTTTCCCCTTATCTGTCGAGAGTCGTGTGCTAGCGTGGTGGTGTGTGCATGGGTGTTGCACCAAGGAGACCTGGGTTCGAATCCAGGGTACCCCCCCTTTTTGTTTTTTACCCTTGTTCATTTTTTCCCTATTACATTTCTTGGGCAGCAAGTATGCCTTGCTCCTTTTATCAAAACCAGTGGGTTTTTGGTCCTTCCAAAGCCTAGCTTATAGGCATGGATGTGTGTGTATGTGTGCATGTAGTGTGTGTATGCACTTGTATGTAAATGTCCTCACGAGTGTGTGTATGTGTGTGGATGTGTGCACATGAGGGAGGTGTGCACATATGTGAGTGTGTGTGTGTGTGTGCATGTGGTGGCACATGCATATGTGCAAGAGGGCAGCCCCTCTTGATGCACCTCTTGTAGTGTGTGTGTGTGAGCACATATAATTGTGTGTATGTGTTCATGCATATATGTGTGTGGGCATGAGTGCACATATGGACTTGTGCATGAGGGCTAACCCCTCATGCTTGCCTCTATGGTGTGATGTGGTGGTGTATGGGCTTGTATGTGTGCATGTGTACGTGTAGGTGTTGCTACATATGCTTTATTCACATGTGATAATGTCTTATATGAGCATATAGGATTCTAGGTTGTTTTTCGAGCTAGCTTTGTGCCTACATGTTACATGCAAGTACCCATGTATTATATATGCTTTTGGGGTATAATCATCCCAGGAATCCACTGGTGCAATCAGATTTCACTTTAGAGCAACTTCATAAACTGTCATTTTTCTGTCATGATGCCATGTTTAGAGCTTTGTATTATGTAGTGCTTTAACCCTATGAGGATGAATCCTTGATATGGCAGTAGTGGGTGAACGCCTCTACAACATGGGGTCTTTGTTTTGTTCATAGGAATTTGTATACACCTTTTGTGCCTTGTCAAAGTTGACACTTGGCTGAAACTGACACCTTTTGTGCAAGTACCCATGTATTATATATGTGTGAGAATCTGCTGTTACTTTCTTCCCTTCTTGTTTTGGTTGCAAAAGCTCATGTGTTGGGAATGAGCCCATGCAACAAACTAAAGTTTGAGAGCTTTTGTGTTTATCTAGCTCCCTGTTAAATTTCATGCTTATTCACTTCCTGTAGATATCATTTTGGAGGCTGCCAAAATGCTTCAGAGCATAAGCAGCTGGTGAAAATCTGAGATTTTCACTAAGTCCCAGAATCTGTTATTTTTTGTCCAAGTTAGTGCATGTAGATCTGCTCATGTGTGTCTCCTTTGTATTAACTTCTTGCCCAGGCTTGTTGAGCTTTTGAATGGCTTTTGCCTCATATCTTGTTTGGCTCATTTGGGTGGCTGTAGGTACTTTAAATGTTGTAGACAAACTGCTAGGATGCTGTTAAAAATAGATTGTATGTTTTAGTAGATTTGAAGCTTGTGTGGGCATTGTTGTTGGTGTGGTGTGTTTCCATGCACCACTCCACTTATATTTGATTGTTTGATCATGTGGCAACCTGGTAACACCAGGAGAGTGCCATTGGAGTGTGCTTGTGGTGGATTTGAACCGCAGGTCTCCATATCCGTAGCTCCGTTCTCTACGTTCTTTATATGTTTTTGCATCGTTTTCTCGTGATTCACATGTTCGTGCCATCTTCATGCATGTCAAGATATCTTAATATGAAGTTTTGTACAGAATTCTATTAACCCAACTAATGCATATGAAAGTGACTAGAATAGTGATGCATGCTTCCTTCTTCACCCATGCATCATATTGTTTGTTGCATCATGTTGTGTTGGTGTTCATTGGATGTTATTTCATCTTGGGTAGCATCGGGATCGGAAAGCCAGTACGTGGATTCTGGAGAGTACGCGCATGAAGATCACGAGCAGTTCCAAGCTGAAGATATCACAGGCAAGATGACCCTGACCTTGATACCGTATCTAGCTTTGTTATGCTTAGAATCACGTTTCCTTCGATATATGCCTGCTGCCTACCACTTGATAAAAATGCCTGCTGACATTGCCATGAAACTCAAACACCTTCCCCTCCTAGCAAATGTTGTTTGCCTAAGTAGGCTTGCTCAACTTCTAATGAATAGTTGTAGCGACCCGACTCAAAACGAGCCAAGCCTCTGTGTTTCTGTGCCATCCCTGGATCAGTATGCTGGCACACACAGTACATCAATGTATATATCAAAGTGCAATCACATGTAAATAGCGTAAAACTAATATATACCTTAAATATCTCAGCGGAAGCAGTCAAGGGAGTGGAGTCCCAATAAACACCAACGACAAGTTGAGTGTAGACCGTAACCCTGAATCGTACTCTTACTCGTCGAAGAAAATATCTGCAACATAAGACGTTGCAGCCGTGTAGGTCAGCATATTGAATATGCCGGCAAGTCACATAAGAGAGGGGTGAAAAGTAATCATCTATACTATATGCATATATGGCAGGTGGGGCTATAAGTTTTTAGCGAAAAGCAAGTTTTCTCCTACATCAAGAGAGGGCTAAAAGCAAAATGTTACTACATTGTTGGTTGTTAACGAGATGGTTGCACCAACCAATTCTCGTACCCATGTTGTCATTAATACCCACATCAATATTATTATTTGTGTTGAGAATTTCAGATAACTTCAGTTCCTTTGGCTCAAGTTGTCCATGACCGTGGACACGGCTAATCGATTAGGTTTGAGTACTCTGCAAAGTTTTGCACACGTTCCCCACAAGATTTGATCGCCTCCGTGTATGTCCTCGCACTTCAGGGTGTTTGAAGACCGGATGATCAAAACATGGTCTTTCAACGGGTCCCTCTGAATCCCTGTCGGTGCCCATCCAATCCTACCGTTCTTCTACATCTGCTAGCACCGCCTGTCCAGAGTCTCCGCGTTGTCCAACCAAGCCAGAGCCCATAATGACTTGTGGCTATGCATGTAAGCCTTGGGTCTTGAAAATATCCGTCCGTCTCTTTGAGCCTGGGTGAAGCTTTCCGCAAGGTGTCATAGCCGTCTCCAGCATCCCGGGTCATCCACTGGTTTCTCCAGGGAGCCGATCAACCGTCCTTCACCCAGAGTTGCATTGCATCATGAGGTCTTGAAAAGTCTTGACTTAACCGGTCTTGGTTATTAAATTACTTTCGCATCACTCGTGATAAACTCTCAACCAGAATCCCGTCTACTCAAGCATAGCAATATGAAATTTGTCGTCCCGGGCCAAGTAACGGGGTTGTTGGGTGCCTACCGCATGATACTACAATATGTAACCATAATTTCCAAGTACCTACGCAGCATGCAATTGGGCATAGGATGGTAGAACTACGATGCATAAAACATATGTGATACATGATCAAATGACTTGCCTGGCGATGTTGACGAAGAAGAATTTCTGGAGAAATAACTTGATAGACTACTCGTCACTCTCCGATGAAATCTATATAACAAACATATCATTCACATAAGCACTGATACTAGTAATGATTCTAGCAATCAAAACAAAGGAGAGAGTGAATAAGAATCCGAAGGAAACTTCAAATAAGACTAGGGAGTCTTCTACTACGTCAAACACTAAATAGTTTTTGTCTAACAGAAAAATAATAACAGGGAACTAAGATATAAATTTAACTAAGATAAAATAGAGTATTTTTCACAAAACTTTTTGAAAGTATTTCCAAACGGGATTTGAAACAGTGGAGAAACCAATTGCAAGTTATTAGGGAACTAGAATTGATTTCATGATAACATATAAACATAAAAATCAAAACCTGTTGCAAACCTACTGGTAACTAACATAAACAAAACATGATCTTTCTGAAATATAAAAGAAAATAATTTAAAAACAATTATAGAAAAGGAAATAACCATAATCCTAAAAGAGGTCAAACAGAAATTGTTTCACAAGAAACAATGAGCTAAAGTACTCAAATAATTCTGAAATTTTTACCACTGATAACTAAGATCACTAGTGATCAGTAGCAAAAAGAATCAAATTAAAACCTCTTTTTAAACTCCTGGAATAAGCAAAAAAAGGTTTAAACTAAATCTAATCTAATTCAAATTTGAAAATTTCAAACATAGACAAATTATATGTTTTTAAAAACTACAGAAAAATTGTGATCTACTGGAACAAGTTTCAAATCCATTGGAATTCGGGATCAAAAGCTATGATCAAAACAATTTTGAAACTTTCTCTATTTTGGAATTAAACAGAAAAAGAGAAAACAGATTCTAACACACAGGGGTACACGTGGCAGCCCCTGATTGGTTGCGGGGTGTGTTTGCTGCGGGAGTAGTAAGCCAATGGCCGATGACTAAACAAAACTCCGGCTAAAATTAAGTGAGACAGAAAACCGTTCGGTTCTTTAACTAAAACCAAAGGGGTAAGTTGTTTTTGATGTACGCGGTTGGATCTAGATCTAACGGTAGGCTACACAATACAAACACAAAAACAAAACGAACAAAAGAAAAAATGAAAAGGAGGAGTTATCTCCCGTGGATGGAGTTGCTGGGCATGACAGAGGTGCTCCGGCGAGGGGGCTACGCCGGCGAGGTGGGGGAGAGCAGCTCCGGCGTGGGGAAAGGGTCGCCGGCGGGGTGGGGTGGCGGAGGAGGGGGCCGGTGGAGGAAGGGGTCGCTGGTTGGGGGGGGGAGAGGCGCTCCTGGGCGAGGGGGCGCGAGCTCCTGGAGCTCCTGGTGATGGCCGAATTCCAGCGAGGGTTGGTGCGGTGGCGTGGAGCGGCGATGGGTCGGGCTAGGGGGAAAATGGGACGCGGTGGTTGTGGGGAACTTGCTGGTGGTCTCGGTGGTGCGTGGGGGGCGAGGTGGTGACCGGGGCGGAGCGGGGAAAAATTCCTGTGGTGTTGCTCCGGCGAGCAATAGAGGCAGGGGCGAGGCGGCGTGACGACGAGGGGAGGAGGGGTCCGAGGGGGTGGTGCGGCGGCGGTTTATATAGGGGCAGAGGGGGCCGAAGGAAGGAAGGGGGAGGGGGAATCGGGGGGGGGGGATCCCATCGAATCAGGGGTGGCAGGAGGTCACGCCATGGCTGTGCGCTGGAAAGGAAAAGGGTCACGTGGGAAGAAAGAAGGAAGGAAGAAGAAAGGACGAAGAAAAAAAAAGAAAGAAAAGAATGAGAAAGAAAAAAAATAAAGAAAGGAAGATGGGTGCGCTGGAGGGTTGGATGCTCGTGGGGATGGCCAGGAATCTCTCCCAGCGATGGGGGGATTTTCCTAGGAAAATCTCCCGATTTGTTTTTTCTAAACAGCAAGAGAAAAAATAAAAGGAAATAATTTATATGGAGTATTATATACCAAATCAATAAGAAAAATATTTCCTAATTGATTATCATTTTTCCAAAACCAGAATAAAAACTTAAAAAAAATGTTTTTTCAGAAAAATCCCTAAGGCTTTATTTTCTTTTTGGCAATTAATTCCTCCATAAAACATGGGTCTTCTCGGCTCAAAATATTTCAGAAATGCCTCACATTTTGGAGGGTCATTTTTCCTCCGCTCTTTCTTGCGTGCAAGAATTTTGTCAGGGCATTTTCTCGGGGAAGAAAAATAAAGAAGCAAGGGCAAATGTTTGAAAGAATTTCAAATGCAAAACTCCGTTCAAATTCTTTAAAGTTGAAGAAGTCATGTCATCTTCTCTCATTGCTTTTGAATTTGAATCTACTGGAGAAGGGGAAAGTCATTTTATTCCCTCTCATTCATAAGTTTTTGAAAAGTTTCAAATTTCACTCAAGATTCAATCACTCAATCAAACAAAAAATCGTTCTAATAATTATTTTAACATTCCAAAATTTGGGATGTTACAAACCTACCACACTTAAAATGAATCTCGTCCTCGAGATTCGGAGGGGCTAGAAAGAAAGTTTTGGGTTTGGGGGTCTTCTAACAAATCCAACCTCCGGCAAAGTGGGATGCTACCACACTTAAAATGAGAGATACCGGTCCCTTAAGATTTTAACAATCCTCTAGGGTTTTGGCCACTGACATCGCATAGTCTTCATATTAAATCCTTTGGTGATGCTCTCCCGTTATATTCATAACGTTTTCCATCAAAAACGAGTGCTCTTCCGTTGATATAAGCTTCTTCCGTTACTGGGTCTTCTTAACTGACAGTCTCGTGGTCAATTCTAAATAACATATCGATGGTTCTCATGGTGGTCTACCATTTGTGGTTACCCTGCAGAGAGAGGGGTCTTGTCTTCATCCTCACCGTAAAATTTCCTACGCGTGACAACAAATGCCATGTACATGGGGCGTTCATCATACCATTCTAAGGCTTAAACAAAAGCTTCAAAGAACGTCGTCTCTCACTATGGGTAAGTCTCTCAGATTTACCATTCCAAATAGCAAGAGAATGATAATAGTAAGTCGTCATGGTGGCCAAGCCATGTCGCACTGAAATCATTACCTTGTATAAGGCTTAGTGAATCTCGTATTCTAACACTTGGGCATCCTCACAAGCATTGCAGAATTTCTCTTGTCCACGAACGGAGTTTGGATAATCCATTGGTTCTGCAAGCTGAACAAAACATCTATCGTATCTTCACAACTCTCTGGCTTTCGTATGTTCCTAAGAAAACGTTTGTTGATCCATCATAGCTTCTTCCATAAATCATATTCATTTCATAATCAATCCTTTATTACATCCTTGCTTTCTCCTCAAAAACTCCAATTCAAAAGTACTCTATTACAAATGCTGCCATCCACATTGTTCGGTATGGTCGAGCATTTCTGCCAACTTTATTCATCTGCCTCGCTTGGAGGTACTTTAGTTCCACTGGAACTTTCCAATGTGCTCCTTGAAATCATCCATCTTTTGCTTTCTCATGGTGGCCATGAGCTTCATCTCCATCATCTCTGCATGCACTTCACTCAGGTATTCCTGGGTATGACGGAGTCTTGCTTCAAGTATTTCTCCAATCTGATGTATGGCTTCCATGGCAGCTTCACGAACAGCATCAAAGAAGGTTGCTCGTGGTACACGTCAAATGAAAAAGTATTGCCCCATAGTCTTTGGACAAACTCCTTTCACATGGTGGAGGTGTACTTCCACGTACCAAAGCTCCACTCCATTTTCCATGAATGGGTAGCCTTTGTAGACTGCATCTCCTTCAAGATGAATGTGCTTCATCATGTCCTTCAGGATTTTTGGGTAATCATGATCACTGGTCAGGGTCATGATCGTTTCTGGGCCCTCGAGGAATGACTCGTAGAGAGTTGTCATCTGCAGGTGTCAGTAAATAGGTACTCAGAGGAATGTATGTGTCTCCTTGGTAATTATGGTACATTCCTACTCAGTGGATCCTGTGGGTTTACCGATTACTACCACACTAAAAATGAATTATACTCATGCCTGCATAGACCATATTTTCTCTTATCCTCATAAATGTTCAGAGATCTTTGCTCGTAGAGAAACAACGCATACAGTTTCAACATAGGCAATCATGAGACAATAAATTCCATTTATTCATGATGTTATTACAATCTCAGGGACTTCTGTTACAAAAATTTCACTCCATGATCTCATGAAAAACAAGAGTTCTTCAGATTACACTAACTATCGCGGTCAAAACTTAACTACTCCTCTTTAGCTTTCTTCCTTTATGGACAATCGCTAGCAAAATGTCCTGCTTCCTTGCAACGAAAGCAAATGAGTTCTAACAAGTCTCGAGGCGTCTTAGTTTTTGCTTTTGCTCCTTGGGTTTCCGGCTTCCTTCCTGAGCACATGTATTTGTGGTGGCCAAATTCTATACACTTGTAACATCTGACATGACTCAGGTCTATGTCTGCAGAGATTTGGCTCTTTCGAGGGTACTTTTTCTTCTTTATGGACTCCTTCATTTTGGCCAGTTCTTCTATTTCAAGTGGATCAAACTCCACTTTTTCCGTCGGGAAGTTTCCCAGATACTCTTGGCTTCCCTTCGTGCAATCCTGTGAATAATGTCCTTCTTCTCCACATGAGTAGCATGCATTGGAGGAGAATCTGGTCAGACCTTGTCCATCAGGGTCTTCAATATTTTTGTTCATCACCGGTTCTTCTAGAATCTTCTTCTTGAGTGTTTCCTTCATTGCTTGTTTCTGCTGCTGGACAACTTGTTGTACCTTGAGGTAAATGTGACATTGAGCTGGGTAGTGGGTGGTTCCTTCACAACGGAAACAAGTCACCTGACTGCTTGGGCACTCCTCAGCTGGGTGATTTTCTTCACAATGAGTGCATCCATCCTTGTGTTCTTCCTGGGTGTGTCCTATTTCTCCACAGATCTTGCATGCACAAGTCTTCACCTTCGGATTATCATAGCACTTCCGAATAAGTCGGGATCTTAACAGCGTGTTCTTGAATTCGTCCCAAGTTTCTGCTCCACTAAATCCTTGTATGGCATGGTGCATTTTCCACCACATAGCAGCACTTTGGGTAAAGTACTGAAGAGCGTGTTCCACTTCATACTTCCTTGAGATCAAGTTGCTCCCGAAGTGGTTCTCCATGTTCTGAATCCATAATTCAGCCTCCAGCTGGGTCATTGGTCTAGAGACTACAAGTCCAGCTTCATACTCCATTTGGTAGGGTTGAGGTTTTGGGGATGAGACGGGTAAGAGAGAGGGAGATACACACAATACAAACAATATTTTTGAGAATAGGTTTTATTTGTGGCCATCGGAAAACACACACCAATGACGGCTCACAAATCATCATAACTAACGTGGGTATATAACAGGGGTTTGGACTTCTAATGGTCATATAAATATTCGAACGCTTCAGGGTCTTCGAATTCTTCGGGTCTTGAGAGTCTTCAATTGGTGCAGCTTCAATTCTTCAATGCATGATGAAATCCTCTTTACTTTGAAGTGGGACTCAGTTGATCCTTCATGTCGTCAAAGGGGTAAGGGTATTGTCTAACTATTTGAGGTGAGAGAGAACATTCGATGAAATCAGAAGAGATGAGAAGTAAAAGGTGTTGTTGAAAATAAAATTTTTGAGAGATCCTTTCCTAAGAAATTTCCAGTTTCTAGGGTCACGTCCTATAGTCAACATGTGCTCTGATACCATTTCCGTAGTGACCCGACTCAAAACGAGTCAAGCCTCTGTGTTTCTGTGCCATCCCTGGATCAGTATGCTGGCACACACAGTACATCAATGTATATATCAAAGTGCAATCACATGTAAATAGCGTAAAACTGATATATACCTTAAATATCTCAGCGGAAGCAGTCAAGGGAGTGGAGTCCCAATAAACACCAACGGCAAGTTGAGTGTAGACCGTAACCCTGAATCGTACTCTTACTCGTCGAAGAAAATATCTGCAACATAAGACGTTGCAGCCGTGTAGGTCAGCATATTGAATATGCCGGCAAGTCACATAAGAGAGGGGTGAAAAGTAATCATCTATACTATATGCATATATGGCAGGTGGGGCTATAAGTTTTTAGCGAAAAGCAAGTTTTCTCCTACATCAAGAGAGGGCTAAAAGCAAAATGTTACTACATTGTTGGTTGTTAACGAGATGGTTCCACCAACCAATTCTCGTACCCATGTTGTCATTAATACCCACATCAATATTATTATTTGTGTTGAGAATTTCAGATAACTTCAGTTCCTTTGGCTCAAGTTGTCCATGACCGTGGACACAGCTAATCGATTAGGTTTGCGTACTCTGCAGACTTTTGCACACATTCCCCACAAGATTTGATCGCCTCCGTGTATGTCCTCGCACTTCAGGGTGTTTGAAGACCGGATGATCAAAACATGGTCTTTCAACGGGTCCCTCTAAATCCCTGTCGGTGCCCATCCAATCCTACCGTTCTTCTACATCTGCTAGCACCGCCTGTCCAGAGTCGCCGCGTTGTCCAACCAAGCCAGAGCCCATAATGACTTGTGGCTGTGCAGGTAAGCCTTGGGTCTTGAAAATATCCGTCCGTCTCTTTGAGCCTGGGTGAAGCTTTCCGCAAGATGTCATGGCCGTCTCCAGCATCCCGGGTCATCCACTGGTTTCTCCAGGGAGCCGATCAACCGTCCTTCACCCAGAGTTGCATTTCATCATGAGGTCTTGAAAAGTCTTGACTTAACCGGTCTTGGTTATTAAATTACTCTCGCATCACTCGTGATAAACTCTCAACTAGAATCTCGTCTTCTCAAGCATAGCAATATGAAATTTGTCATCGCGGGCCAAGTAACGGGGTTGCTGGGTTCCTACCACATGATACTACAATATGTAACCATAATTTCCAAGTACCTACGCAGCATGCAATTGGGCATAGGATGGTAGAACTACGATGCATAAAACATAGGTGATACATGATCAAATGACTTGCGTGGCGATGTTGACGAAGAAGAGTTTCTCGAGAAATAACTTCATAGACTACTCATCACTCTCCGATGAAATCTATATAACAAACATATCATTCACATAAGCACTCATACTAGCAATCATTCTAGCAATCAAAACAAAGGAGAGAGTGAATAAGAATCCGAAGGAAACTTCAAATAAGACTAGGGAGTCTTCTACTACGTCAAACACTAAATAGTTTTTGTCTAATGGAAAAATAATAACAGGGAACTAAGATATAAATTTAACTAAGATAAAATAGAGTATTTTTCACAAAACTTTTTGAAAGTATTTCCAAACGGGATTTGAAACAGTGGAGAAACCAATTGCAAGTTATTAGGGAACTAGAATTGATTTCATGATAACATATAAAAATAAAAATCAAAACTTGTTGCAAACCTACTGGTAACTAACAGAAACAAAACACAATATTTCTGAAATATAAAATAAAATAATTTAAAAACAATTATAGAAAAGGAAATAGCCATAATCCTAAAAGAGGTGAAACAGAAATTGTTTCACAAGAAACAATGAGCTAAATTACTCAAATAATTCTGAAATTTTTACCACTGATAACTAAGATCACTCGTGATCAGAAGCAAAAAGAATCGAATTAAAAGCTATTTTTAAACTCCTGGAATAAGCAAAACAAGGTTTAAACTAAATCTGATCTAATTCAAATTTTAAAATTTCAAACATAGACAAATTATATGTTTTTAAAAACTACAGAAACATTGTGATCTACTGGAACAAGTTTCAACTCCATTTTAATTCGGGATCAAAAGCTATGATCACAACAAATTTGAAACTTTCTCTCTTTTGGAATTAAACAGAAAAAGAGAAAACAGATTTTAACAGACAGGGGTACACGTGGCAGCCCCTGATTGGTTGCGAGGTGTCTTTGCTGCGGGAGTAGTAAGCAAATGGCCGATAACTAAACAAAACTTCGGCTAAAATTAAGTGAGACAGAAAACTGTTCGGTTCTTTAACTAAAACCGAAGGGGTAAGTTGTTTTTTATGTACGCGGTTGGATCTAGATCTAACGGTAGGCTACACAATACAAACACAAAAACAAAACGAACAAAAGAAAAAAAGAAAAGGAGGAGTTATCTCCCGTGGATGGAGTTGCTGGGCACGACAGAGGTGCTCCGGCGAGGGGGCTACGCCGGCGAGGTGGGGGAGAGCAGCTCCGGTGTGGGGAAAGGGTCGCCGGCGGGGTGGGGTGGCGGAGGAGGGGGCCGGTGGAGGAAGAGGTTGCTGGTTGGGGGGGGGGAGAGGCGCTCCTGGGCGAGGGAGCTCGAGCTCCTGGTGATGGCCGAATTCCGGCGAGGGGTGGTGCGGTGGCGTGGAGCGGCGATGGGTCGGGTTAGGGGGGAAAATGGGACGCGGTGGTTGTGGGGAACTTGCTGGTGGTCTCGGTGGTGCGTGGGGGCGAGGTGGTGACCGGGGCGGAGCGGGCAAAAATTCCTGTGGTGTTGCACCGGCGAGCAACAGAGGCAGGGGCGAGGCGGCGTGACGACGAGGGGAGGAGGGGTCCAAGGGGGTGGTGTGGCGGCGGTTTATATAGGGCAGAGGGGGCCGAAGGAAGGAAGGGGGAGGGGGAATCGGGGGGGGGGGATCCCATCAAATCAGGGGTGGCAGGAGGTCACGCTACGGCTGTGCGCTGGAAAGGAAAAGGGTCACGTGGGAAGAAAGAAGGAAGAAAAAAAAGAAAGGAAAGAAAAAAAAAATAAAGAAAGGAAGAGGGGTGCGCTGGAGGGTTGGATGCTCGTGGGGATGGCCAGGAATCTCTCCCAGCGTTGGGGGGATCTGCCCAGGAAAATCTCCCGATTTGTTTTTTTTAAACAGCAAGAGAAAAAATAAAAGGAAATAATTTATATGGAGTATTATATACCAAATCAATCAGAAAAATATTTCCTAATTGATTATCATTTTTCCAAAACCAAAATAAAAACTTTTAAAAAAAAGTTTTTTCAGAAAAATCCCTAAGGCTTTATTTTCTTTTTGGCAATTAATTCCTCCATAAAACTTGGGTCTTCTTGGCTCAAAATATTTCAGAAATGCCTCACATTTTGGAGGGTCATTTTTCCTCCGCTCTTTCTTGCGTGCAAGAATTTTGTCGGGGCATTTTCTCGGGGAAGAAAAATAAAGAAGCAAGGGCAAATGTTTGAAAGAATTTCAAATGCAAAACTCCGTTCAAATTCTTTATAGTTGAAGAAGTCATGTCATCTTCTCTCATCGCTTTTGAATTTGAATCTACCGGAGAAGGGGAAAGTCATTTTATTCCCTCTCATTCAGAAGTTTTTGAAAAGTTTCAAATTTCACTCAAGCTTCAATCACTCAATCAAACAAACAATCATTCTAATAATTATTTTAACATTCCAAAATTTGGGATGTTACAATAACTTTGCTAGTTGCAGGTGCCAGCTATCTCATGTGATAACATGAGTATTTTTACATCATTATGTTTGAACTGCTATTTAATTAACGCACCTATATACTTGGTAAACGACGGAAGGCCTAGCCTTTTGCTAGGTGATTTGTTCCGTTATTGCCGCCTTAGTTTCGGTTACGGGTGTTTGATTCCATAATTGATCGCTCCTAACACGTTCGAGGTTGTTATGGGGACCCCCTTGATAAATCGTGTAGTGTTAAGGCTTGTCCGGCAGGACCCAACATTGGTTTTAATCTGCTAATAACCTAATAATAATTTGCATAGGGAATAGCTACCCCGAGGAATTTAATCAACCCCCGGGCCAGTGCTCCTCATGAGTGTTGGTCCAAACTAGAGTCGTGTGCGGGGCTAACCCGGGGCACCTCGGGAGATGTCTATCAGGCCATTGTACGCTGTGCTCATCTGTCGTGTCCTAAGACTGAGATACACGGCTCTTATCAGGGTCGTCGACACGAGGGGAGGTCCTGCTAGATTTGTCTTACCTTAGCGATATATCTTGCGTATAAGAATCCTGGTGAAACTTTGGGTCTCCTCAAAGTTGAGGTTTTCCTCTAAGGAATCCGACGAGATCACGAGATTCGTGATAGAGGATTACTTTGCGGCCCGTGGCAGTTTGTGATGGAATAGTTGGAGCACCCCCGCAGGGTTTAATCTTTCGGAAAGCCGTGCCCGCAGTTATGTGGCAAACATGAGAATTTGTTAACATCCGGTTCTATAAAACTTAAAGTAACTCTAATAAAACTGCCAACTGTGTGCGTAACCGTGACTGTCACCTTCGAAGACCTCTCTTCGATCGGGAACACGGTGGGGTAATGTTTGATGTAAGTAGGTGTTCAGGATCACTTAGTGATCATCCAGTCTTCGACCGCTTGCGTAGACCACCATATCAATTACTCTCATCATCGTAAGTTAGCCACCATATATGCTTAGGTTGCTGCCAACCTATACACTAAACCTTCCTCACCTAATAACTTGACTAGATTCGATACCAAGGTCATCCGATTGCTGAGTCCCCGTGGCTCACAGTTTACTACAAAACCCCAACAGGCACAGGTATGCCCGACGCAGGAGATCCTGATGGCACCTAGCTGACGTGGCAGTACGATGAGGAGTCTGACCGACTGTACTTGAACTATCCGGAGGAATGAGGCCATGGTCGTGATCGTGGGCCAGCATGCGGGATGTCCTAGTTGTTTTAATTGTTTCATGTTGTCCGTAGCGGGACTAAACTTTGCTCTGAATAATTGTGTGGTTGTAAAATTTATGTTACACTATCTTCAAATGGCACGTGTATGCCCTACTTGTCATTTTACAGTTATGTAATGTTATGATTATCTCGCTTGCGAAACGTTTAGATACCCCCCTTTCCCTTTGGTTCATCGCCCCCAAAATAGGAAAGGGCCGCATCTTAGTCGTTACATGTTTATTGCGAGATGGTTACTCGTTTAAGTCAGAGAATAATGGTTGTTCTATTTCTATGAGTAATATCTTTTTGTTGGGGAACGTCGCATGGGAAACAAAATTTTCCTACGCGCACGAAGACCTATCATGGTGATGTCCATCTACGAGAGGGGATGAGTGATCTACGTACCCTTGTAGATCGTACAGCAGAAGCGTTAGAGAACGCGGTTGATGTAGTGGAACGTCTTCACGTCCCTCGATCCGCCCCGCGAACAATCCCACGATCAGTCCCACGATCTAGTACCGAACGGACGGCACCTCCGCGTTCAGCACACGTACAGCTCGACGATGATCTCGGCCTTCTTGATCCAGCAAGAGAGACGGAGAGGTAGAAGAGTTCTCCGGCAGCGTGACGGCGCTCCGGAGGTTGGTGATGACCTTGTCTCAGCAGGGCTCCGCCCGAGCTCCGCAGAAACGCGATCTAGAGGAAAAACTATGGAGGTATGTGGTCGGGCAGCCGTGAGAAAGTCGTCTCAAATCAGCCCTAATTGCTCCATATATATAGGAGGAGGGAGGGGGGCCTTGCCTTGGGGTCCAAGGACCCCCCAAGGAGTCGGCCGAGCCAAGGGGGGGAGGACTCCCCCCCAAACCGAGTTGGACTTGGTTTGGTGGGAGGAGTCCCCCTCCCTTCCCACTTCCTCCCTCTTTTTTTTTCTTTTCCTTTGATTTCTTATTCTTGGCGCATAGGCCCCCTTGGGGCTGTCCCACCAGCCCACTAAGGGCTGGTGTGTCTCCCGAAAGCCTATGGGCTTCCCCGGGGTGGGTTGCCCCCCCCCCCCCCGGTGAACTCCCCGAACCCATTTGTCATTCCCGGTACATTCCCGGTAACTCCGAAAACCTTCCGGTAATCAAATGAGGTCATCCTATATATCAATCTTCGTTTCCGGACCATTCTGGAAACCCTCGTGACGTCCGTGATCTCATCCGGGACTCCGAACGACATTCGGTAACCAACCATATAACTCAAATACGCATAAAACAACGCCGAACCTTAAGTGTGCAGACCTGCGGGTTCGAGAACTATGTAGACATGACCCGAGAGACTCCTCGGTCAATATCCAATAGCGGGACCTGGATGCCCATATTGGATCCTACATATTCTACGAAGATCTTATCGTTTGAACCTCAGTGCCAAGGATTCGTATAATCCCGTATGTCATTCCCTTTGTCCTTCGGTATGTTACTTGCCCGAGATTCGATCGTCAGTATCCGCATACCTATTTCAATCTCGTTTCACCGGCAAGTCTCTTTACTCGTTCCGTAATACAAGATCCCGCAACTTACACTTAGTTACATTGCTTGCAAGGCTTGTGTGTGATGTTGTATTACCGAGTGGGCCCCGAGATACCTCTCCGTCACACGGAGTAACAAATCCCAGTCTTGATCCATACTAACTCAACTAACACCTTCGGAGATACCTGTAGAGCATCTTTATAGTCACCCAGTTATGTTGCGACGTTTGATACACACAAAGCATTCCTCCGGTGTCAGTAAGTTATATGATCTCATGGTCATAGGAATAAATACTTGACACGCAGAAAACAGTAGCAACAAAATGACACGATCAACATGCTACGTCTATTAGTTTGGGTCTAGTCCATCACGTGATTCTCCCAATGACGTGATCCAGTTATCAAGCAACAACACCTTGTTCATAATCAGAAGACACTGACTATCATTGATCAACTGGCTAGCCAACTAGAGGCATGCTAGGGACGGTGTTTTGTCTATGTATCCACACATGTAAATGAGTCTTCATTCAATACAATTATAGCATGGATGATAAACTATTATCTTGATACAGGAATTATAATAATAACTATACATTTATTATTGCCTCTAGGGCATAATTCCAATAGTCCCCGACTTGCACTAGAGTCAATAATCTAGCCCTCACATCACCATGTGAATTACATTGTAATAAATCTAACACCCATACAGTTCTGGCGTCGATCATGTTTTGGCCGTGGTAGAGGTTTAGTCAGCGGGTCTGCTACATTCAGATCCGTGTGCACTTTGCATATATTTACGTCCTCCTCCTCGACGTAGTCGCGGATGAGGTTGAAGCGTCGTTTGATGTGTCTGGTCTTCTTGTGAAACCTTGGTTCCTTTGCTAAGGCAATGGCACCAGTGTTGTCACAGATTAAGGTTATTGGATCCAGTGCACTCGGCACCACTCGAAGATCCGTCATGAACTGCTTCATCCAGACACCCTCCTTAGGCGCCTCCGAGGCAGCCATGTACTCCGCTTCACATGTAGAATCTGCTACGACGCTTTGCTTGGAATTGCACCAGCTTACTGCACCCCCATTAAGAATAAATACGTATCTGGTTTGCGACTTAGAGTCGTCCGGATCTGTGTCAAAGCTTGCATCAACGTAACCTTTTACGGCGAGCTCTTCGTCACCTCCATACACGAGAAACATCTCCTTAGTCCTTTTCAGGTACTTCAGGATATTCTTGACCGTTGTCCAGTGATCCACTCCTGGATTACTCTGGAACCTACCTACCATACTTATGGCCAGGCTAACATCCGGTCTAGTGCACAGCATCGCATACATGATAGAACCTATGGCTGAAGCATAGGGGACGGAGCGCATATGCTCTCTATCTTCATCAGTTGCTGGGCACTGAGTCTTACTCAATCTCGTACCTTGTAAAACCGGCAAGAACCCTTTCTTGGACTGTTCCATTTTGAACCTCTTCAAAACTTTATCAAGGTATGTGCTTTGTGAAAGTCCTATCAGGCGTTTTGATCTATCCCTATAGATCTTAATGCCTAGAATGTAAGCAGCTTCTCCTAGGTCCTTCATAGAGAAACTTTTATTCAAGTAACCTTTTATGCTCTCCAAAAGCTCTATGTTGTTTCCAATCAGTAATATGTCATCCACATATAATATTAGAAACACCACAGAGCTCCCACTCACTTTCTTGTAAATACAAGATTCTCCAACCACTTGTATAAACCCAAATGCTTTGATCACCTCATCAAAGCGTTTGTTCCAACTCCGAGATGCTTGCACCAGTCCATAAATGGATCGCTGGAGCTTGCACACCTTGTCAGCATTTTTAGGATCGACAAAACCTTCGGGTTGCATCATATACAACTCTTCCTTAAAGAAACCGTTAAGGAACGCCGTTTTGACATCCATCTGCCAGATTTCATAATCGAAAAATGCAGCTATTGCTAACATGATTCTCACGGACTTAAGCATCGCTACGGGTGAGAAAGTCTCATCGTAGTCAACTCCTGGAACTTGTGAAAAACCCTTTGCCACAAGTCGAGCTTTATAAACGGTCACATTACCGTCAGCGTCCGTCTTCTTCTTAAAGATCCATTTGTTCTGAATAGCCTTGCCGCCCTCAGGTAGTATCTCCAAAGTCCACACTTTGTTCTCATACATGGATCCTATCTCGGATTTCATGGCTTCTAGCCATTTGTTGGAATCTGGGCCCACCATTGCTTCTTCATAATTTGCAGGTTCATTGTTGTCCAACAACATGATTGATAAGACGGGATTACCGTACCACTCTGGAGCAGCGCGTGATCTCGTCGACCTGCGTGGTTCAACAGAAACTTGAACTGGAGTTTCATGATCATCATCATTAACTTCATCCTCAACCGGTGTCGCAACGACAGAGGTTTCCCCTTGCCCTGCGCCACCATCCAGAGGGATGAGAGGTTCGACAACCTCGTCAAGTTCTATTTTCCTCCCACTCAATTATCTCGAGAGAAACTCCTTCTCGAGAAAAGCTCCGTTTTTAGCAACAAACACTTTGCCCTCGGATTTGAGATAGAAGGTGTACCCAACTGTCTCTTTTGGGTAACCTATGAAGACGCACTTTTCCGCTTTGGGTTCCAGCTTTTCAGGCTGAAGCTTTTTGACATAAGCATCACATCCCCAAACTTTAAGAAACGACAACTTTGGCCTTTTGCCATACCACAGTTCGTATGGTGTCGTCTCAACGGATTTTGATGGTGCCCTATTTAAAGTGAATGCAGCTGTTTCTAATGCATAACCCCAAAATGATAACGGCAAATCAGTAAGAGACATCATAGATCGTACCATCTCTAACAAAGTACGATTACGATGTTCGGACACACCATTACGCTGTGGTGTTCCAGGCGGTGTTAACTGTGAAACAATTCCACATTGTCTTAAGTGAGCACCAAACTCGAAACTCAGATATTCACCCCCACGATCAGACCGTAGGAACTTGATCTTCTTGTTACGATGATTTTCCACTTCACTCTGAAATTGCTTGAACTTTTCAAATGTTTCAGACTTGTGCTTCATCAAGTAGACATAACCATATCTACTTAAATCGTCAGTGAAGGTGAGAAAATAACGATATTCGCCGCGTGCCTCTACGCTCATTGGACCACACACATCGGTATGTATGATTTCCAACAAGTCACTTGCACGCTCCATTGTTCCGGAGAACGGAGTCTTAGTCATCTTGCCCATGAGGCATGGTTCGCACGTGTCAAGTGAATCAAAGTCAAGTGACTCCAAAAGTCCATCAGCATGGAGTTTCTTCATGCGCTTTACACCAATATGACCCAAACGGCAGTGCCACAAAAATATGGCGCTATCATTGTTTACTCTAACTCTTTTGGTCTCAATGTTATGTATATGTGTATCGCTATCAAGATTCAATATGAACAATCCTCTCACATTCGGTGCATGACCATAAAAGATGTTACTCATAGAAATAGAACAACCATTATTCTCAGACTTAAAAGAGTAACCGTCTCGCAATAAACAAGATCCAGATATAATGTTCATGCTCAACGCAGGCACTAAATAACAATGATTTAAGTTCATCACTAATCCCGATGGTAGCTGAAGTGACACCGTGCCGACGGCGATTGCATCAACCTTGGAACCATTTCCTACGCGCATCGTCACTTCGTCTTTCGCCAGCCTTCGTCTATTCCGCAGTTCCTGTTTCGAGTTGCAAATGTGAGCAACAAAACCGGTATCGAATACCCAGGCACTACTACGAGAGCCGGTTAAGTACACATCAATAACATGTATATCAAATATACCTGATTTTTCTTTGCCCGCCTTCTTATCTGCGAGATACTTGGGGCAATTGCGCTTCCAGTGACCCATACCCTTGCAATAGAAGCACTCTGTTTCAGGCTTAGGTCCAGCCTTGGGTTTCTTCGGCGGATTGGCAACAGGCTTGCCGCTCTTCTTCGAATTGCCCTTCTTGCCTTTGCCGTTTCTCTTGAAACTAGTGGTCTTGCTCACCATCAACACTTGATGCTCTTTACGGAGTTCAGACTCTGCGACTTTCAGCATCGCAAACAACTCGCCGGGAGACTTGTTCATCCCTTGCATGTTGTAGTTCAACACAAAGCCTTTATAGCTTGGCGGCAGTGATTGAAGGATTCTGTCAGTGATAGCTTCTTGCAGGAGTTCAATCCCCAGCTCAGCTAGACGGTTTGAGTACCCAGACATTTTGAGCACATGTTCACTGACAAACGAGTTTTCCTCCATCTTGCAAGCATAGAATTTATCGGAGGTCTCATACCTCTCGATCCGGGCATTCTTCTGAAAGATAAACTCCAACTCCTGGAACATCTCAAATGCTCCATGACGCTCAAAGCGATGTTGAAGTCCCGGTTCTAAGCCATACAAGACTGCACATTGAACTATTGAGTAGTATTCCTTACGTGCTAACCAAGCGTTCTTAACATCCTGATCAGCCGTAGCGGGTGGTTCATCTCCTAGCGCAGCATTAAGGACATAATCCTTCTTCCCAGCTTGTAAGATCAGCTTAAGATTACGAGCCCAGTCTACAAAGTTGCTTCCATTATCTTCAACTTAGCTTTCTCTAGGAACGTATTAAAATTCAGGATAACTGTCGCGTGAGCCATGATCTACAACACAAATATATTCAAAGTGGACTTAGACTATGTTCAAGATAATTAGAGTTCAACTTAATCAAATTATATGCTAAACTCCCACTCAAAAAGTACATCTCTCTAGTCATTTGAGTGGTTCATGATCCACTTACACTATCCCAAGTCCGATCATCACGTGAGTCGAGAATAGTTTCAGTGGTAAGCATCCCTATGCTAATCATATCTACTATATGATTCATGATCGACCTTTTGGTCTCATGTGTTCCGAGGCCATGTCTGCACATGCTAGGCTCGTCAAGCTTAACCCGAGTGTTCCGCGTGCGCAACTGTTTTGCACCCGTTGTATGTGAACGTTGAGTCTATCACACCCGATCATCACGTGGTGTCTCGAAATGACGAACTGTAGCAACGGTGCACAGTCGGGGAGAACACAATTTCGCCTTGAAATTTTAGTGAGAGATCACCTCATAATGCTACCGTCGTTCTAAGCAAAATAAGGTGCATAAAAGGATTAACATCACATGCAATTCATAAGTGACATGATATGGCCATCATCACGTGCTTCTTGATCTCCATCACCAAAGCACCGGCACGATCTTCTTGTCACCGGCACCACACCATGATCATCCATCAACGTGTTGCCATCGGGGTTGTCGTGCTACTTATGCTATTACTACTAAAGCTACATCCTAGCAAAATAGTAAACGCATCTGCAAGCACAAACGTTAGTATAAAGACAACCCTATGGCTCCTGCCGGTTGCCGTACCATCGACGTGCAAGTCGATATTTCTATTACAACATGATCATCTCATACATCCAATATATCACATCACATCGTTGGCCATATCACATCACAATCATACCCTGCAAAAACAAGTTAGACGTCCTCTAATTTTGTTGTTGCATGTTTTACGTGGTGACCAAGGGTATCTAGTAGGATCGCATCTTACTTACACAAACACCACAACGGAGATATATGAGTTGCTATTTAACCTCATCCAAGGACCTCCTCGGTCAAATCCGATTCAACTAAAGTTGGAGAAACCGTCACTTGCCAGTCATCTTTGAGCAAAGGGGGTTACTCGTAACGATGAAACCAGTCTCTCGTAAGCGTACGAGTAATGTCGGTCCAAGCCGCTTCAATCCAACAATACCGCGGAATCAAGAAAAGACTAAGGAGGGCAGCAAAGCGCACATCACCGCCCACAAAACCTTTTGTGTTCTACTCGAGAAGACATCTACGCATGAACCTAGCTCATGATGCCACTGTTGGGGAACGTCGCATGGGAAACAAAATTTTCCTACGCGCACGAAGACCTATCATGGTGATGTCCATCTACGAGAGGGGATGAGTGATCTACGTACCCTTGTAGATCGTACAGCAGAAGCGTTAGAGAACGCGGTTGATGTAGTGGAACGTCCTCACGTCCCTCGATCCGCCCCGCGAACAATCCCGCGGTCAGTCCCACGATCTAGTACCGAACGGACGGCACCTCCGCGTTCAGCACACGTACAGCTCGACGATGATCTCGGCCTTCTTGATCCAGCAAGAGAGACAGAGTGGTAGAAAAGTTCTCTGGCAGCGTGACGGCGCTCCGGAGGTTGGTGATGATCTTGTCTCAGCAGGGCTCCGCCCGAGCTCCGCAGAAACGCGATCTAGAGGAAAAACTATGGAGGTATGTGGTCGGGCAGCCGTGAGAAAGTCGTCTCAAATCAGCCCTAATTGCTCCATATATATAGGAGGAGGGAGGGGGGCCTTGCCTTGGGGTCCAAGGACCCCCCAAGGAGTCGGCCGAACCAAGGGGGGAGGACTCCCCCCCAAACCGAGCTGGACTTGGTTTGGTGGGAGGAGTCCCCCTCCCTTCCCACTTCCTCCCTCTTTTTTTTTCCTTTGATTTCTTATTCTTGGCGCATAGGCCCCCTTGGGGCTGTCCCACCAGCCCACTAAGGGCTGGTGTGTCTCCCGAAAGCCTATGGGCTTCCCCGGGGTGGGTTTCCCCCCCGGTGAACTCCCGGAACCCATTCGTCATTCCCGGTACATTCCCGGTAACTCCGAAAACCTTCCGGTAATAAAATGAGGTCATCCTATATATCAATCTTCGTTTCCGGACCATTCCGGAAACCCTCGTGACGTCCGTGATCTCATCCGGGACTCTGAACAACATTCGGTAACCAACCATATAACTCAAATACGCATAAAACAACGTCGAACCTTAAGTGTGCAGACCCTGCGGGTTCGAGAACTATGTAGACATGACCCGAGAGACTCCTCGGTCAATATCCAATAGCGGGACCTGGATGCCCATATTGGATCCTACATATTCTACGAAGATCTTATCGTTTGAACCTCAGTGCCAAGGATTCGTATAATCCCGTATGTCATTCCCTTTGTCCTTCGGTATGTTACTTGCCCGAGATTCGATCGTCAGTATCCGCATACCTATTTCAATCTCGTTTCACCGGCAAGTCTCTTTACTCGTTCCGTAATACAAGATCCCGCAACTTACACTAAGTTACATTGCTTGCAAGGCTTGTGTGTGATGTTGTATTACCGAGTGGGCCCCGAGATACCTCTCCGTCACACGGAGTAACAAATCCCAGTCTTGATCCATACTAACTCAACTAACACCTTCGGAGATACCTGTAGAGCATCTTTATAGTCACCCACTTACGTTGCGATGTTTGATACACACAAAGCATTCCTCCGGTGTCAGTAAGTTATATGATCTCATGGTCATAGGAATAAATACTTGACACGCAGAAAACAGTAGCAACAAAATGACACGATCAACATGCTACGTCTATTAGTTTGGGTCTAGTCCATCACGTGATTCTCCCAATGACGTGATCCAGTTATCAAGCAACAACACCTTGTTCATAATCAGAAGACACTGACTATCATTGATCAACTGGCTAGCCAACTAGAGGCATGCTAGGGACGGTGTTTTGTCTATGTATCCACACATGTAAATGAGTCTTCATTCAATACAATTATAGCATGGATGATAAACTATTATCTTGATACAGGAATTATAATAATAACTATACATTTATTATTGCCTCTAGGGCATAATTCCAACACTTTTATGGTCATGCACCCAATGTGAGAGGATTGTTCATATTGAATGTTGATAGCGATGATACACATATACATAACATTGAGACCAAAAGATGTAGAGTTAACAATGATAGCGCCATGTTTTTGTGGCACTGCCTCTTAGGTCATATTGGTGTAAAGCGCATGAAGAAACTCCATTCCGATGGGCTTTTGGAATCACCTGATTTTGAATCAATTGACACGTGCGAACCATGCCTCGTGGGAAAGATGACTAAGACTCCATTCTCCGGAACAATAGAGCGTGCAAGTGACTTGTTGGAAATCATACATAACGATGTGTGCGGTTCGATGAGTGTGGAGGCACGTGGCGGATATCGTTATTTTCTCACCTTCACTGATGATTTGAGTAGGTATGGATATATCTACTTGATGAAGCACAAGTCTGAAACGTTTGAGAAGTTCAAGCAATTTCAGAGTGAAGTTGAAAATCATCGTAACAAGAAGATCAAGTTGCTATGTTCTGATTGTGGGGGTGAATATCTGAGTTTCGAGTTTGGTGCTCACTTAAGACAATGTGGAATTGTTTCATAGTTGACACCGCCTGGAACGCCACAGCATAATGGTGTGTCCGAACGTCGTAATCGTACTTTGTTAGAAATGGTGCGATCAATGATGTCTCTTACCGATTTGCCATTATTGTTTTGGGGTTATGCATTAGAGATAGCTGCATTCACTTTAAATAGGGCACCATTAAAATCTGTTGAGACGACACCATACGAGTTGTGGTATGGAAAATGACCAAAGTTGTCGTTTCCTAAAGTTTGGGGATGTGATGCTTCAGCCTGAAAAGCTAGAACCCAAAGCGGAAAAGTGCGTCTTCATAGGTTACCCAAAGGAGACAGTTGGGTGCACCTTCTATCTCAAATCCGAGGGAAAAGTATTTGTTGCTAAGAACGAAGCTTTTCTTGAGATGAAGTTTCTCTCGAAAGAATTGAGTGGGAGGAAGATAGAACTTGATGAGGTTGTCGAACCTCTAATCCCTCTAGATTGTGGCGCAGGGCAGGGGGAAACCTTTGTCGAAACGACGCCGCTTGAGGAGGAAGTTAATGATGATGATCATGAAACTTCGGATCAAGTTCCTCTCGGACCTTGCAGGTCGACAAGATCACGTACTACTCCTGAGTGGTACGGTAATCCTGTCTTATCAATCATGTTGTTAGACAACAATGAACCTGCGAATTATGAAGAAGCAATGGTGCGGATTCCAACAAATGGCTGGAGGCCATGAAGTACGAGATAGGATCTATGTCTGAAAACAAAGTGTGGACTTTGGAAGTATTACCTGAAGGCCGCAAGGCTATTCAAAACAAATGGATATATAAAAAGAAGACGAACGCAAACGGTAATGTGACCGTTTTTAAAGCTCGACTTGTGGCAAAGAGTTTTTCACAAGTTCAAGGGGTTGACTACGATGAGACGTTCTCACCGGTAGCGATGCTTAAGTCCGTCCGAATCATGTTAGCAATAGCTGCATTTTTTTATTATTAAATCGACAGATGGATGTCAAAACGACGTTCCTTAACGGTTTTCTTAAGGAAGAGTTGTATATGATGCAACCCGAAGGTTTTGTCGATCCAAAGAATCCTAACAAAGTATGCAAGCTCCAGCGATCCATTTATGGACTGGTGCAAGCATGTCGGAGTTGGAATAAGCGCTTTGATGAGGTGATCAAAGCATTTGGGTTTATACAAGTGTTCTGAGAATCTTGTATTTACAAGAAAGTGAGTGGGAGCTCTGTGGCGTTTCTAATATTATATGTGGATGACATATTGCTGATTGGAAACAACGTGGAATTTTTGGAGAGCGTAATAATTGAATAAAAGTTTCTCTATGAAGGACCAAGGAGAAGCTGCTTATATTCTAGGCATTAAGATCTATAGGGATATATCGAGACGCATGATAGGACTTTCACAAAGCACATACCTTGATAAAGTTTTGAAGAAGTTCAAAATGGAACAGTCCAAGAAGGGGTTCTTGCTAGTGTTACAAGGTATAAAATTGAGTAATACTAAATGCCCAACAACTGCGGAAGATAGAGAACAAATGAGTTCCGCCCCTATGCTTGAGCCATAGGCTCTATCATGTATGCAATGCTATGCACTAGACCAGACGTCAGCTTGGCCATAAGGATGGCAGGTAGGTTTCAAAGTAATCCAGGAGTGGATCACTGGACGGCGGTCAAGAATATTCTGAAGTACCTGAAAAGGACTAAGGAAATGTTTCTCGTTTATGGAGGTGACGAAGAGCTCATCGTAAAGGGTTACGTCGACGCAAGCTTTGACACTGATCCGGATGACTCTAAGTCTCAAACCGGATATGTATTTACTCTTAATGGGGGGGGTGCAGTAAGCTGGTGAAGTTCCAAGCAAAGCGTCGTAGTAGATTCTACATGTGAAGCAGAGTACATGGCTGCCTCGGAAGCACCTAAGGAGGGTGTCTCGATGAAGCAGTTCATGACGGACCTTGGAGTTGTGCCGAGCGCACTAAATCCAATAACTATGTTCTGTGACAACACTGGTGCCATTGCTTTAGCAAAGGAACCAAGGTTTCACAAGAAGTCCAGGCACATCAAACGACGCTTCAACCTCATCCACGACTACGTCGAAAGAGAGGACGTAAATATATGCAAAGTGCACACGGATCTGAATGTAGCAGATCCACTGACTAAACCTATTCCACGGGCAAAAGTTGATCAACACCAGAACTGTATGGGTGTTAGATTTATTACAATGTAAATCGCATGGCGATGTGAGGACTAGATTATTGACTCTAGTGCAAGTGGGAGACTGTTGGAAAACTACCCTAGAGGCAATGACAAAATAGTTATTATTATATTTCCTGTTTCAAGATAGTCGTTTATTATCCATGTCATAAATGTATTGAATGAAAACATAGATACATGTGTGGATACATAGACAAAACAATGTCCCTCGCAAGCCTCTAGTTGGCTAGCTAGTTGATCAAGGATAGTCAAGGTTTTCTGACTATATGCAATCGTTGTCACTTGATAACTGGATCACATCATTAGGACAATCATGTGATGGACTAGACCCAAACTATGAACGTAGCATGTGATCGTGTCATTTTGTTGCTATTGTTTTCTGCATGTCAAGTATTTATTCCTATGACCAGGAGATCATATAACTCACCGGCACCGGAGGAATACCTTGTGTGTATCAAACGTCGCAACGTAACTGGGTGACTATAAAGGTGCTCTACAGGTATCTCCGAAGGTATCCATTGAGTTAGTATGGATCAAGACTGGGATTTGTCACTCCATGTGACGGAGAGGTATCTCGAGGCCCACTCAGTTATACAACATCACAAACAAGCCTTGCAAGCAATGTGATTAAGTGTAAGTCACGAGATCTTGTATGATGGAATTAGTAAAGAGACTTGCTGGTAACGAGATTAAAATAGGTATGCGGATACCGACGATCGAATCTCGGGCAAGTAACATATCGAAGGACAAAGGGAATGGCATATGGGATTATACAAATCCTTGGCATTGAGGTTCAACCGATAAGATCTTCGGAGAATATGTAGGATCCAATATGGGCATCCAGGTCCCGCTATTTGATATTGAACGAGGAGAGTCTCGGGTCATGTCTACATAGTTCTCGAACCCGTAGGGTCTGCACACTTAAGGTTCGATGATGTTTTAGTATAGTTGAGTTATATGTGTGGTTACCGAATGTCATTAGGATTCCCGAATGAGATCACAGACGTTATGAGGGTTTATGAAATGGTCCGGAAACAAAGATTAATATATAGGATGGTTTCATTTGGTCACCGGAAAGTTTCGGGCATTTCCGGCAGTGTACCGGGAGTTACGAATGGGTTCCGAGTGTTTACCGGGAGGGGCCCACCCACCCGGGAGTGAGCCCAGTGACCCTAGGGTGGCGCACCAGCCCTTAGTGGGCTGGTGAGGCCAGCCCAATAGGGCCATGACGTCACAAGGGAAAAACACGAACGGAAAAAAAGGAAAGAGGGAGGTGGGAAGGAAGAGGCAGACTCCTCCTCCCCAAACCGAATTGGAGAAGGAGTCCTCCTCTCCACTTCGGCCGACGCACCCTTAGGGCCCTTGTGCCCCAAGGCTTGCCTCTCCGCTCCTCCTATATATACTAGTGATTCAAGGGTTTTTGAGACACAACTTTGCCACGTGCAACTCAAACCTATTCCACATAGTTTTGCCTCTAGATCAGATTTCTGCGGAGCTCGGGCGGAGCCCTGCAGGAGTAGTTCATCACCACCACCGGGGCACCGTCACACTGCCGGAGAACTCAACTACTTCTCCATCTCTCTTGCTGGATCAAGAAGGCCGAGATCGTCATCGAGCTGTACGTGTGCTGAACGCGGGGGTGCTGTCCGTTCGGTGCTAGATCGGAATGGATCGTGGGACGACAGTGATTTGAATCATGAAGCTGTACCACTATATCAACCACGTTTCTTAACGCTTCTCGCATAGCGATCTACAAGGGTACATAGATCTAATCTCCTATCGTAGATGGACATCACCATGATAGGTCTTCTGCGCGTAGGAATTTTTTTGTTTCCCATGCAACACTCCCCAACATGCCGCTCATCATGGACACCCTCTACTACTGTCCCATGCACTACTGAGTGAACACCACCTATTTTGAATAATGGTGCACACTCAAGAAGTTTAAGATCAGCTCCACAATCGTGTGAGGCTTCGAAAACAATGTCTCTGTTGAGTAATGTGATTGTTTAGGAAAGCATGGATAGACTAGGATTTGTTCCTGCCTTGACTTGTACTCCCAGATAATCATGTACTCATATATATATGCCCACGAGGCTCAAGCAATACAACAACGATTCCACCAATCCTTCTCTCCCCTTTAACATGGTATCTGCCGCAAGTTTATAGAACTAGCTGCCGCCTACCGCTTCCGCTCCGCGCGCCGCCCCAGGGGCGGTCGACCTCCATGACAGCCGCCACGGGCCGCGCCGCCCGTACCTAGGGTTAGTCCACCGGTCATGTTGACCGGCTGCCCTAGAGAGTCTTTTCCTGATCTCTTGTGCCAAGGTTTTCTCTCTTTTGCCGATCTCTTTGATCGGCGTTTTCTTTTTGGTTTTCTGATCTTAGATCGGTTTGCGTCGCCCGCCGTCGCCGTCGACCATCGTGCCTCTACTCTGACATCAACGCGACCCGACTTCTCCTTCGACCCGGTGGCCTCGCGCAATGCCGGCGGTCCCTCAACGCTGCTGTTTGTGCGTCGGCACGCCCGTCGATCTTCGCCGGTCTCGCCCATCACAGCCGCCGTTCGCACGCTGCCTGCCCATCGATCTCCACCGTTGCCTCGTCCGGTCGCGCACCGGCTGCCTCGGTCCGGCTGTGTCGTGCCGGTACCGGCTCCGTCCTCGCCGGCTGCCTCGAGCCGGCTGCTCCGGCCCGCCTGCGTCGCGCCGGCTGCCGGAACTTGCCGCCACTCTGCCTCCACCGAGCGGCATCCACGACCTCGCGCGCGATCGGATTGATCACCCGCCTGCCCGCGATCCGCCTTATCTATGCCGTGCGACCGACGTGGCACGTTGGTTGCGCGCGCCTCCGCAGGCCCCGTGAAGACTGTCCCGAGTAAAGCGCGCCCCTCCACCGATCGAGCATCGGGCTATCGCTGGGTCGCCCCATCGGGCTGCAGCGCCGCCGCCCAGTGGTTCTCCCCGCGGTTGCCCCAACCTGCGAGCTGGTGCTACACCACCCCTTCGGGTTGTAGTGCGGCGGTACGCGGTCCCCACGGCCGCCTCAGGCCGTCCCCGTGGCTGCACCGACCCGCGCACCGCCGTTGTGTCGCCCCTTCGGGCCGTAGCGTTGCGGCACGTGGTCTACGCCGCCACCCCGAGGTCTTCTGCCATCGCCCCGACCCGCGTGCTGCCGCTTCAAACTTCGTCGCCCCTTCGGGTCGTAGCGCCGCGGCGCCTGGTCCACTCCGCCGTCCCCGCGCATCGACGCCATCGTCCGCACCGGTCTTCATCAAGTTGTCCGGCTCTTCCTCGCTTACTTCGAGCATCGCCGCCGCGCTCCTAACCAGTCGTCGCCGCCACCATGAGGCCGCCACCGCCGCTCTTCTTTGGCGCTGCTACAGCTCGCTCACCCGAGTCGCACCGCCCGTCCACCTCCTTCATCTTCGTCCAGCACCAGATCATCGCTAGCGATACTGTTGTCTTCCTCGACCACCTCGTCTACTCCGACCACCGCGGGCTACATAGCCCCCCTTCGATTTGCGCCGCAACCGTCATTGATTCCTTCTCTGCTAGTCTCCTAAACATGGCGTACAAGTTGTGTGCAGGTCTTCGTCTACGCATGCCCGATGCTGGCTGTTGGAAATATGTCCTAGAGGCAATGATAAAATAGTTATTATTATATTTCCCCTTTCAATATAATCTTTAGTATCCATGCTATAATTGTATTGAATAAAAGCATAGATACATGTGTGGATATATAGACAAAACAATGTCCCTAGTAGGCCTCTAGTTGGCTAGCCAATTGATCAAGGATGGTTAAGGTTTTCTGACCATATGCAAGTGTTGTGTCTTGATAACTGGATCACATCATTAGGAGAATCATGTGATGGACTAGACCCAAACTATGAACGTAGCATGTGATCGTGTCATTTTGTTGCTATTGTTTTCTGCATGTCAAGTATTCATTCCTATGACCATGAGATCATGTAAATCACTGACACCGGAGGAATAACTTGTGTGTATCAAATGTCACAACGTTACTGGGTGACTATAAAGGTTCTCTACAGGTATCTCCAAAGGTGTTCGTTGAGTTAGCACGGATCAAGACTGGGATTTGTCACTCCGTGTGACGGAGAGGTATCTCAGGGCCCACTTGGTAATACAACATCACATACAAGCCTTGCAAGCAATCTGACTCAAGTGTAAGTCACGAGATCTTGTATTGCAGAACAAGTAAAGAGACTTCCCGGTAACGAGATTGAAATAGGTATAGGGATACCGATGATCAAATCTCGGGCAAGTAACATACCGAAGGACAAAGGGAATGATATACGGGATTATATGAATCCTTGGCACAGAGGTTCAACCGATAAGATCTTCGTAGAATATGTAGGATCCAATATGGACATCCACGTCCTGCTATTGGATATTGACCGAGGAGTGTGTCGGGTAAGGTCTACATAGTTCACGAACCCGCAGGGTCTGCACACTTAAGGTTCAGTGACGTTTTAGTATAGTTGAGTTGTATGTGTTGGATACCGAAGGTTGTTTGGAGTCCCGGATGAGATCACAGACGTCACGAGGGTTTTCGCAATGGTCTGGAAACGAAGATTGATATGTAGGATGGTTTGATTTGGTCACCGGAAAGTTTTTGGGCATTACCGGCACTGTACCGGGAGTGATGAATGGGTTCCAGAAACTCACCAGGAGGGGCCCACCCACCCAGGAGTGAGCCCAGTAACCCTAGGGTGGCGCACCATCCCTTAGTGGGCTGGTGAGGCCATCCCAAGAGGGCTATGGCGTCACAAGAGAAAAATACCAAAGGAAAGAAAAAAAAGGAAAGAGGGAGGTGGGAAGGAAGGAGTGGACTCTGCTACTGCAACAAAAGACCTTCCAACGGCACCAGAAACGTGCTGACGGCACCAGGAATCCTTCTGCTACGGCTATGCCTTAAGGGACTTCCTAGGCAAATATGCAAAGGATTTCCCCCGTGGCCTTGGAGCCTTGCGTTGGTGTTCCCTCGAAGCGGAAAGGGTGATGTAGCGCAGCGGTAGAAAGTATTTCCCTCAATTTGAGAACCATTTATCGATCCAGTGAAGGAGTATCTCAAGTGCCTGCACAAACACAAAAAGCTTGCTCCCAACGCTATGAAGGGGTTGTCAATCCCTTATAGATTGTTCGCCAAGTGAGACCTGAAAGCAACAAAGTAACAAAGCAAAGTAAAATCGAAAGTGGAAACGATAGGTGTGAGTAGACCCCGGGGCTGTAGTGTTTACTAGTGGCTTATCTCTTGAAAGCAAGTAGACGGTGGGTGAACAAATTACTGTCGAGCAATTGATAGAACCGCGCAAAGTCGTGACGTCATCTATGGCAATGATTATATCTATAGGCATCACGTCCAAAACAAGTAGACCGATACTTTCTGCATCTACTACTATTACTCCACACGTCGACCGCTATCCAACATGCATCTAGTGTATTAAGTCCAAAAGAACAGAGTAACGCCTTCAGCAAGATGACATGATGCAGATGGACAATCTCATATCTACGACAAATCCCACCTTGTTACCCTTGATGGCAACTACGCGAGGTGTGCCTTGCTGCCCCTACGTCACTCGGAAAGGTCACCACACGGTAAGAACCCAAAACCAAGCACTTCTCCCATTGCAAGAATCATAGATCTAGTTGGCCAAAAAAAACCCAAGACTCGGAGAGACTTATATGGATATCAAATCATGCATATAATAAATCAGCAAAGACTCAAATATATATCATAGATAATCTGATCACAAATCTACAATTCATCGGATCTCGACAAAGACACCGCCAAAGAGGATTACATCCGATAGATCTCCATGAAGATCATGGAGAACTTTGTATTGAAGATCCAAGAGAGAGAAGAAGCCATCTAGCTACTAACTACGGACCCGTAGGTCTGAAGTGAACTACTCACGAGTCATTGGAGGGGCGATGATGTTGATGTAGAAGCCCTCCAACTCCAAAGTCCCCTCCGGCAGGGCACCGGGAAGGGTCTCCAGATGAGATCTCGCGAAACGGAAGCTTGCGGCGGCGGAAAAGTGTTTTCGAGGATTCCCTGATTTTTTTCTGTATTTTAGGGAATATATAGGCGAAGGAGCTAGGTCAGGGTGGCGCCAGGGAGGCCACAAGCCTGCTGGCCGCCCCCTAGTGGCGGATAGGGGGCTTGTGGTGCCCATGTAGCTCTCCTGGCTTGGCCCTCAAGCCCCCTGATCTTCTTCCGTTCGGGAAAGATTTATTTTGGGGATTTTATTCCGTTTGGACTCCGTTCCAAAATCAGATCTGAAAAGAGCCAAAAACACAGAAAAAACAGGAACTGGCACTTGGCACTGAATTAATAAGTTAGTCCCAAAAAAGATATAAAAGGTACATAAAACATCCAAAGATGACAAGATAACAGCATGAAACCATCAAAAATTATAGATACGTTTGAGACATATCAAGCATCCCCAAGCTAAACTCCTGCTCTTCCTCAAGTACGGAAGTGATAAAGAATGAATTTTTTATGCTTTCATGCTACCTAGCATAGATGTCCTTTGTAACTCCACTTATGTGACGTGAATGTTCAGATCCATTAGATTCAAAACAATAGTTTTCTATTGACGTGGAAACAATAATAATTCAAGCAAACTAGCAAGGTAATCATGAACTTTCAAAATAACAAGGCCAAAAGAAAGTTATCCCTACAAAAGCATATAGTCTGGCTATGCTCTATCATCATTGCACAACGAATTTAAATCATGCACAACCCCAGTATTGGCCAAGTAATTGTTTCACACCTTTACTTTCTCAAACCTTTTCAACTCTCATGCAATACATGAGCGTGAGCCATGGTTTTAGCACTATAAGTGGTGTGGAGTGTGGTGGAGGTTGCAAGACAAAATAAGGAGAAGATGATCACATTAACTAGGCATATCAATGAGCTGTTGAGATGCTCATCAATAGATATCAATGTGAATGAGTAGGGATTGACATACAAATGATGCACTAGAGCTAAGAGTATGTGAAAGCTCTTAAAGAAAACTAGTGGGTGTGCATCCAACTTGCTTGCTCACGAAGACCTAAGGAAATTTTGAGGAAGCCCACCATTGGAATATTCAAGCCAAGTTATATAATGAAAATTTCCCACTAGCTATATGGTGGTGACAAAACGAGAGACTCTCAATCATGAAGATCATGGTGCTTAATATGCACAAGTGTGGAAAGGTCGTAGCATTGTCCCTTCTCTCTTTTTCTCTCATTTTTTTATTTTTTGTGTGGGCTCTTTGGCCTCTTAGTTTTTTTGGAGGGCATCTTTGGCCTCTTTTATTTCCTCACATGGGACAATGCTCATCAATGATGATCGTCACACTTTCAACTCAAAACTTAGAGCAACGATGACTCTATAAGGAATGCCTTCGGTAGTGTACCGTGACAACGATCTATCATGGCATAGACATTAATGGAAACATCATGCTAGCTATCTTACGATCATGAAATGGCAATGTAGAAGTGGTGGCACATGTCATGGTGGTAGTTGCATGGCAATATATTTCGGAATGACTTTGAAAAAGCCATAGTAGGTAGGTATGGTGGCTGTTTTGAGGGAGGCTAATGGTGGGTTTTGTGCACCGGCGAAAGTTGCACGACACTAAGAAGATAGTCATGGTGGAAGGTGAAAGTGCATCTAAACCATGGACTCAACATTAGTCATGAAGAAATCATATACTTATTGCAAAAGTTTTATTAGTAATCGAAACAAAGCATTCAACGCATACTCCTAGGGGAAGGGTTGGTAGGTATAAACCATCACGCGATCCCGACCGCCACACAAAGGATGACAATCAAAAGACTAATCATGCTCAGACTTCATAACATAGTGGTTCACCATACGTGCATGCTACGGGAATCACTAACTTCAAGACAAGTATTTCTAGATCCACAACACCTTACTAGCATAACTTCAATATTACCACAACCACAACTCAAAACTAATTGAGATGAATCAAACTTCTCTAACTATTGAATGCACATGAAGGTGGATGTTTTCGTATCCCTTTGGATAACTACCCCTTTTGAGACTACTTTCAAAGCATAGATCAACTACCAAGCTAGGCACAGCTGTGCTCTAAAATATATAAGTGAAGCACATAGAGCAAAAGTATCTAGCTCAAAAGATATAAGTGAAGGACATGTGAGCGGGATTGTCTACCAAAGGATATAAGTGAAGCTTGACAAAATCACGGTGAGTGCATGTCTCTCTCTCTCTCTAGGTGTTCAGCAAGGATGATTGTGACACAACAAAAATAAAAGACTCCTACGATACAAGACGCTCCAAGCAAAAACACATAACATGTGGTGAACAAAAATATAGCCCCAAGTAACGTTACCGATGGATTGATGACGAGAGAGGGGATGCCTTCCCGGGGCATCCCCAAGCTTAGGCTTTTACGGCATCCTTGAATCTCTTGGGGTGCCTCGGGCATCCCCAAGCTTGAGCACTTGCACTCTTTATCTTTTTGTCCATAAGAACTCCACCCAAAACTTGAAAACTTCACAACACGAAACTTAAACAGAAACTCGGGATAACATTAGTTTAAGAAAGAAAACCACCACTTCCTTAGGTACTATAGAAATTTTAAATTATACTTATGCTGATGTTGGGTTACTGCATTTTCAATCTTCCATGCCTAATACCCCCCCGATACTATCCATAGTTTCATCAAAATAAGCAACCAACACAACAAAAAACAGAATCTGTTAACAGCAGACCGGTCTGTAGCAATATGTATATTTAGTATACGTCTGGTACTTCAAAAATTCTGAACAATTACGAAAGTCTGAAGCATTTGCGTAGAAATCAGAATCAAAAAGAGTCAACTCAAAATCTCTTACAGAAAAAAAAGAAAATTCTTTTCGTGAGCAGAAAGTTTCTGTCTTTTCGAGCATAACCAAACGATCATCCCCAAGACTAATCATAACGGTTTTGCTTGGCACAAACGCAAAAAGAAACACAAAAAAACACAATCATAACAGAATTATGAAAGTGTGGAAAACAGAAAACAGAAGGAAAAAGGATAGATTCGTTGGGTTGCCTCCCAACAAGTGCTTTTGTTTAACGCCCTTAGCTAGGAAAAAGGTGATGGAATCACGTATAGTCATCTTTGGTGCTCAAACCATAAGTAATGTGATCATTTATCATCTTAAGATCTTCATCTTTATTGGATGACTCACCACTAGCTTTAGGAACAAAAACGGACTTGACGGTCTTTTTGAGAGTGAGATTTGGAGTATTTTGCACAGCGGCAAAAGCGGAACCCAAGTTGGTTATGACATCTTCTAGTTTGCCAATTCTAGAAGAATCATTAACTATAAGTTCCTTCTCCCTTAATTTTTCAAAAAAAATCCCACTTTGGATCCGTACTGAGTAATTTGATTGTGGATCTTTCTATCCAAACCCTCAATAAGTTCAATAGTGGCAATTTTGTTTTCAATAGCGTCAAGCCTTTGCATCACGTGTTCCAAGGTCAAGGTAGTTCCATTAACCATGAGCGGGGGTGAGCCTACCAAATTCATGATAGCTCCATAGGAGTCAACAGTATGGCTCCCCAAAAAATTTCCGTCTACAATGGTATCAAGGATATACCTATTCCTAGGAGAAATTCCAGCATAAAAACTTTGAAGAAGAACGGTAGTGGATTGCTTACGAGTAAATCTACTTTGAGCATTGCAAATCCTGTACCGAGCGTCCTTTAAATTTTCTTCCTCATTCTACCTGAAATTGATAACTTAATTCTCAGGAGTATCGTTTGGAGTGGTGGGTCTAGCCATTCATGGATATCTCACACACAAACAAGCAGGAAGAGAGAGTGAAACGGGCAAAAGAAAATGGCAAAGGAGAAACGCAAATGAAAACGGCAAATGTGAAGTGGGGGAGAGGAAAACGAGAGGCAACTAGCAAAAAAAAGTAAATGCAAGAGATGAGTTTGTGAGACCTACTTGGATAGATCTCTCCTTCCTCGGCAACGGCGTCAGAAATACTTCTGCTACTGCAACAAAAGATCTTCCAACGGCGCCAGAAACGTGCTCATGGCACCAGGAATCCTTCTGCTACGGCTACGCCTTAAGGGACTTCCTAGGAAAATATGCAAAGGATTTCCCCCGTGACCTTGGAGCCTTGCGTTGGTGTTCCCTCGAAGCCGAAAGGGTGATGTAGCGCAGCGGTGGTAAGTATTTCCCTCAGTTTGAGAACCAAGGTATCGATCCAGTGAAGGAGTATCTCAAGTGCCTGCACAAACACAAAAAGCTTGCTCCGAACGCTATGAAGGGGTTGTCAATCCCTTATAGATTGTTCGCCAAGTGAGAACTGAAAGCAACAAAGTAACAAAACAAAGTAAAAGCAAAAGTGGAAACGATAGGTGTGAATAGACCCGGGGGCCATAGTGTTTACTAGTGGCTTCTCTCATGAAAGCAAGTAGACGGTGGGTGAACAAATTACTATCGAGAAATTGATAGAACCGCGCAAAGTCGTGACGTCATCTATGGCAATGATTGTTTCTATAGGCATCACGTCCAAAACAAGTAGACCGATACTTTCTGCATCTACTACTATTACTCCACAGGTCGACCGCTATCCAGCATGCATCTAGTGTATTAAGTCCAAAACAACAGAGTAACGCCTTAAGCAAGATGACATGATGTACATGGACAATCTCATATCTACGACAAACCCACCTTGTTACCCTTGATGGCAACTACACGATGTGTGCTTTGCTGCCCCTACTGTCACTGGGAAAGGTCACCACATGGTAAGAACCCAAAACCAAGCACTTCTCCCATTGCAAGAATCATAGATCTAGTTGGCCAAACAAAACCCAAGACTCGGAGAGACTTATATAGATATCAAATCATGCATATAAGAAATCAGCAAAGACTCAAATATATATAATAGATAATCTGATCACAAATGCACAATTCATCGGATCTCGACAAACACACCGCCAAAGAGGATTACATCGGATAGATCTCCATGAAGATCATGGAGAACTTTGTATTGAAGATCCAAGAGAGAGAAGAAGCTATCTAGCTACTAACTACGGACCCGTAGGTCTGAAGTGAACTACTCACAAGTCATTGGAGGGGCGATGATGTTGATGTAGAAGCCCTCCAACTCCAAAGTCCCCTCCGGCAGGGCACCGGGAAGGGTCTCCAGATGAGATCTCACGGAAACGGAAGCTTGCGGCGGCGGAAAAGTGTTTTCGAGGATTCCCTGATTTTTTCTGTATTTTAGGGAATATATAGGCGAAGGAGCTAGGTCAGGGGGGCGCCAGGGAGGCCACAAGCCTGCTGGTCGCCGCCCCCTGGTGGCGGATAGGGGGTTGTGGGGCCCCTGTAGCTCTCCTGGCTTGGCCCTCAAGCCCCCTGATCTTCTTCCGTTCGGGAAAAATTTATTTCGGGGTTTTATTCCGTTTGGTTCCAAAATCAGATCTGAAAAGAGCCAAAAACACAGAAAAACAGGAACTGGCACTTGGCACTGAATTAATAAGTTAGTCCCAAAAAGATATAAAAGGTAGATAAAACATCCAAAGAATGACAAGATAACAACATGAAACCATCAAAAATTATAGATACATTTGAGACGTATCAGACTCCTTCCCCCAAACCGAATTGGGGTGGGAGTCCACCTCCTCCCAATCGGCCGGCGCCCTTGGGGCTCCCTTGAGCCCCAAGGCTAGCCCCTCCCCTCCTCCTATATATATTGGTGGTTTTAGGGCTTTTGAGAAACAACTTTTCCATGTGCAACTCAAACCTATACCACTTAGTTCTTCCTCTATATCGGATTTCTGCAGAGCTCGGTAGGAGCCTTGCAGGAGTAGATCATCACCACCACAAGCGTGTCGTCACGCTGCCGGAGAACTCATCTACTTCCCCGTCTCTCTTGCTGGATCAACAAGGCGGAGATCGTCATCGAGTTGTACGTGTGCTGAACGTGGAGGTGTCGTACGTTCGGTGCTAGATCGGAACGGATTATGGAACGGATATTGGGACGAAGGTGATTTGAATCACGAAGTTGTACCACTACATCAACTGCGTTTCTTAATGCTTCCCGCTTAGCGATCTACAAGGGTATGTGGATCCAACCTCCCTCTCATAGATGAACATCACCATGATAGGTCTTTGTGTGCGTAGGAAATTTTTTGTTTCCCATGCAACGTTCCCCAACAGTGGCATCATGAGCTAGGTTCATGCGTAGACGTAATCACGAGTAGAACACAAAAGTTTTTGTGGGCGTTGATGTTCGATTTGCTGCCCTCCTTAGTCTTTTCTCGATTCGGCTGTATTGTTGGATTGAAGCGACCGAGACCGACATTACTCGTACGCTTACGAGAGACTGGTTTCATCGACCAACATGCAACTCGTTTCATAAAGATGACTGGCGGGTGCCTGTTTCTTCAACTTTAGTTGAATTGGATTTGACCGAGGCGGTCCTTGGAGAGAGGTTAAATACCAATTTGCACATCTCCGTTGTGGTTTTTGCGTAAGTAAGATGCGATCATACTAGATAGCCACAACAGCCACGTAAAACATGCAACAAAAAATTAGAGGACGTCTAACTTGTTTTTGCAGGGTATGCTTGTGATGTGATATGGCCAAAGACATGATGTGATATATTGGATGTATGAGATGATCATGTTGTAATAGTTAATATCGACTTGCACGTCGATGCTACGGCAACCAAAAGGAGCCATAGGGTTGTATTTAAACTAACGTTTGTGTTTGCACATGCATTTACTATATTACTAGGTTGTAGCTTTAGTAGTAATAGCATAGATAGCACGACAACCTCGATGGCGGCACGATGATGGAGATCATGATGATGGGGACAATAAGATCATGCCGGTGCTTTGGTGATGGAGATCAAGAAGCACAAGATCATGGCCATATCATGTCACTTATGAATTGCATGTGATGTTAATCCTTTTATGCACCTTATCTTGCTTAGAACAACGTTAGCATTATAAGGTGATCCCCCACTAAAATTCCAAGATGAAATTGTGTTCTCCTCGACTGTGCACCGTTGCGACAGTTCATCGTTTTGAGACACCACGTGATGATCGGGTGTGATAGACTCAACGTTCACATACAACGGTGCAAAAAAATTGCACACGCGGAACACTCGGGTTAAACTTGACGAGCCTAGCATGTGCATACATGGCCTCGGAACACAAGGGACCGAAAGGTCGAGCATGAATCGTATAGTTGATATGATTAGTGATACGCCCATTTTGCATCATGCTTTCATGTTGATATTTATCGCTTTTTGGGCTGTTATTTCACTTCACGGTACAATACTTATGCCTTTTCTCTCTTATTTTCCAAGGTTTACACGAAGAGGGAGAATGCCGGCAGCTGGAATTCTGGCCTGAAAAAGGAGCAAGTTTGAGATGCCTATTCTGCGCAACTCCAAAAGCCGTGAAAGTCAACGTGGATTTTTTTTGGGATTTATAAAAAATACTGGGCCGAAGAAGTGCCAGAGGGGCGCCAGCAGGTGGCCACAAGCCTGTCATTTACCTCTTGAGCTAGAGCATAAGGCTTATTGGGCAATCTAAGAGCTCAACTTTGATTTCCAACTTGCTGGTGAGAAGAGGTTATTTGATATTAGCTCGCTTGATGAATGGAGAACTCAGGCATATGAGAATGCCAAGTTGTTCAAAGAAAAGGTTAAGAGGTGGCATGATAAAAGGATACAAAAGCGTGAGTTCAATGTAGGTGATTATGTCTTGCTATATAATTCGTGTTTAAGATTTTTTGCAGGCAAGCTTCTCTATAAATGGGAAGGTCCTTACATTGTTGAGGAAGTATATCGTTCCGGTGCTATCAAGATCAACAACACAGAAGGTAATTGTCCGAGAGTGGTAAATGGGTAGAGAATCAAGAATTATATTTGAGGTACTCCCATAAATGTTGAAAGCAATATTATCAATACCATAACTCCGGAAGAATACCTAAGGGATATTTATCAGCCTGTTTCAGACTCCGAAAACGAAGAGGTGTATGATTCGGTAAGAAAACAGATTCCAAAACTTTTCCAGTAGGAATTTTTCTCTGTTTTGGAATATTTCAAAAAATAGAAAAATTGGAAGTAGTCCGAAAAGCGCGCGAGGAGGCGACAAGCCTGTCAGGTGCGGGCCCACCCACTCGCCGCGCGTGGGGGGCTTGTGGCCACCTCGTCTGCCTCCCGGACTCTGTTTTCATGCGGAGTACTCCTTCTAGTCTGGAAACAAATCATTATATATTCTCCCGAAAGGTCTGACCCTCGTATCACGCAAATTTCCTTTGTTTTCATTTCGAGCTTGTTTCTGCTGCAGATCTAGTTCACTACGACGTCCCCAAAAGCTCCGAAGGACAAGATCTTCGAGAAGGTCATCAATCCCTACCTCGCGGGAGTGCTGCAACACCCTCAATCTATCGAGATGCGTGAGGGGATGTTGGACATCCATGATGTTGAGGGGCCCAAGAAGACCGGGAGCGTTGAGGCGAGGCTCGAAGCAATGGAGCAACGGGTCTTCAAGTGCCAAGGGATGGTGGAGCGTGGACTCAACGGTAACCACATGGTGATCACGGAGTTCACCAACAAGCACAAGATTGATGCCAATGACATTGGGAAGCACCTCTCCAGGCTCTATGAAAGGATTGCTCACCTCCAAGCCCAGATCTATGATCTACAGAACCTAAACTGTGAGTATGAGTATAGATTTAAAACTATACGGTTGGCTGCAGATTTGAGGATTCCGGAGACTCGTTCATCTTTCCATGATGGAGCACCTATGCCTTGGAAGACGGAGGATCAAACCCATGTTGCAACAACTCCACCACCATCACCTCCAAAGGAAGACAACTAAGAATGGGTATGGGCAATCCCCTTGGCTTATGCCAAGCTTGGGGGAGTTGCCCCGGTATCGTATCACCATCACATCTTTTGCCTTTACCTTTGTTTTAGTTTATTCCTTTTCAGTTTTCTCTTTCTCTAGTAGATTAAAGGTCTTAGTGTTTTAGGCTTGAGTTTTGCTTTGTGTCACCCCCGATGTATTCGAGCTCGTGAGCCATATAATAAAGAGTGTCTTAGTTGAAGGGCCTTGCCTCTTGCCATGATCAAAAGATTGAGAAAGGAACAAAAGCATGAAAGATCATGTAATGATCTTATGGGAAGTGATGGCTTCACATATAAAAAGAATGTTGATTGAAACTTGTTGAGGGTAGACAAACGTAGACCTTGGTCATTGTTGCAATTAATAGGAAGTGATAAAGAAGGAGATGTTCACATATAAATATACAATCTTTGACACCATCTATGATTGTGAACACTCACTAAACTATTACACGCTTAGAAGTAGATGTTGGACAAGGAAGACAACATAATGAATTGTGTTTGCTCGGTTCGGAACAATGTTATATGATTAGAGATCCCTTAGCATGTGACGATTGCTTCCACCTCATATTAGCCAAAACTCCCGCACCAAGTAGAGATACTACTTGTGCATCCATAAACGTTCAACTCAGTTTTGCCATGAGAGTCCACCATACCTACTTATGGATTGAATAAGATGTTGGGGAACGTCGCATGGGAAACAAAAAATTTCCTACGCGCACGAAGACCTGTCATGGTGATGTCCATCTACGAGAGGGGATGAGTGATCTACGTACACTTGTAGACCGTACAGCAGAAGCGTTAGTGAACGCGGTTGATGTAGTGGAACGTCCTCACGTCCCTCGATCCGCCCCGCGAACAATCCCGCGATCAGTCCCACGATCTAGTACCGAACGGATGGCACCTCCGCGTTTAGCACACGTACAGCTCGATGATGATCTCGGCCTTCTTGATTCAGCAAGAGAGACGGAGAGGTAGAAGAGTTCTCCGGTAGCGTGACAGCGCTCCGGAGGTTGGTGATGACCTTGTCTCAGCAGGGCTCCGCCCGAGCTTCGCAGAAACGCGATCTAGAGGAAAACCGTGGAGTTTGTGGTCGGGCCGCCGTGGAAAAGTCGTCACAAATCAGCCCTAAAACCTCCGTATATATAGGTGGTAGAGAGAGGGGGGCCTTGCCTTGGGGCTCAAGGAGCCCCAAGGGGGTCGGCCGAGCCAAGGGGGGAAGGTCTCCCCCCCCAAACCGAGTTGGACTTGGTTTGGTGGGTGGGAGTCCTTCCTTCCCTTCCCACCTCCTCTTTTTTTTATTTCTCTTTGATTTTTTCTTCCAATGCGCATAGGGCCCTTTTGGGCTGTCCCACCAGCCCACTAAGGGCTGGTGCGCCACCCTCAAGGCCTATGGGCTTCCCCGGGGTGGGTTGTCCCCCCCCCCCCGGTGAACTCCCGGAACCCATTCGTCATTCCCGGTAACTCCGAAAACCTTCCGGTAATCAAATGAGGTCATCCTATATATCAATATTCGTTTACGGACCATTCCGAAAACCCTCGTGACGTCCGTGATCTCATCCTGGACTCCGAACAACATTTGGTAATCAACCATATAACTCAAATACGCATAAAACAACGTCGAACCTTAAGTGTGCAGACCCTGCGGGTTCGAGAACTATGTAGACATGACCCGAGAGACTCCTCGGTCAATATCCAATAGCAGGACCTGGATGCCCATATTGGATCCTACATATTCTACGAAGAACTTATCGTTTGAACCTCAGTGCCAAGGATTCATATAATCCCGTATGTCATTCCCTTTGTCCTTCGGTATGTTACTTGCCCGAGATTCGATCGTCAGTATCCACATACCTATTTCAATCTCGTTTACCGGTAAGTCTCTTTACTCGTTCCGTAATACAAGATCCCGCAACTTACACTAAGTCACATTGCTTGCAAGGCTTATGTGTGATGTTGTATTACCGAGTGGGCCCTGAGATACCTCTCCGTCACACGGAGTGACAAATCCCAGTCTTGATCCATACTAACTCAACTAACACCTTCGGAGATACCTGTAGAGCATCTTTATAGTCACCCAGTTACGTTGCGACGTTTGATACACACAAAGTATTCCTCCGGTGTCAGTGAGTTATATGATCTCATGGTCATAGGAACAAATACTTGACACGCAGAAAACAGTAGCAACAAAATGACACGATCAACATGCTACGTCTATTAGTTTGGGTCTAGTCCATCACGTGATTCTCCTAATGACGTGATCCAATTATCAAGCAACAACACCTTGTTCATAATCAGAAGACACTGACTATCTTTGATCAACTGGCTAGCCAACTAGAGGCTTGCTAGGGAAAGTGTTTTGTCTATGTATCCACACATGTAAATGAGTCTTCATTCAATACAATTATAGCATGGATAATAAACGATTATCTTGATACAGGAATTATAATAATAACTATATTTATTATTGCCTCTAGGGCATAATTCCAACAGTCTCCCACTTGCACTAGAGTCAATGATCTAGCCCTCACATCATCATGCGAATTACATTGTAATAAATCTAACACCCATACAGTTCTGGTGTTGATCATGCTTTGGCCGTGGAAGAGGTTTAGTCAGCGGGTCTGCTACATTCAGATCCGTGTGCACTTTGCATATATTTACGTCCTCTCCTTCGACGTAGTCGCGGATGAGGTTGAAGCGTTGTATGTTGTGTCTGGATTTCTTGTGAAACCGTGGTTCCTTTGCTAAGGCAATGGCACCCGTGTTGTCACAGAACAAGGTTATTGGATTCAGTGCGCTTGGCACCACTCCAAGATCCGTCATGAACTGCTTCATCTAGACACCCTCCTTAGCCGCCTCTGAGGCAGCCATGTACTCCGCTTCACATGTAGAATCTGCTACGACGCTTTGCTTGGAACTGCACCAGCTTACCGCACCCCCATTAAGAATAAATACGTATCCGGTTTGCGACTTAGAGTCGTCCGGAACTGTGTCAAAGCTTGCATCGACGTAACCTTTTACGGAGAGCTGTTCGTCACCTCCATACACGAGAAACATCTCCTTAGTCCTTTTCAGGTACTTCAGGATATTCTTGACCGCTGTCCAGTGATCCACTCCTGGATTACTCTGGAACCTACCTGCCATACTTATGGCCAGGCTAACATCCGGTCTAGTGCACATCATTGCATACATGATAGAACCTATGGCTGAAGCATAGGGCACGGAGCGCATATGCTCTCTGTCTTCATGAGTTGCTGGGCACTGAGTCTTACTCAATCTCGTACCTTGTAAAACTGGCAAGAACCCTTTCTTGGACTGTTCCATTTTGAACCTCTTCAAAACTTTATCAAGGTATGTGCTTTGTGAAAGTCCTATCAGACGTTTTGATCTATCCCTATAGATCTTAATGCCTAGAATGTAAGCAGCTTCTCCTAGGTCCTTCATAGAGAAACTTTTATTCAAGTAATCCTTTATGCTCTCCAAAAACTCCACGTTGTTTCCAATCAGCAATATGTCATCCACATATAATATTGGAAACGCCACAGAGCTCCCACTCACTTTCTTGTAAATACAAGATTCTCCAACCACTTGTATAAACCCAAATGCTTTGATCACCTCATCAAAACGTTTGTTCCAACTCCGAGATGCTTGCACCAGTCCATAAATGGATCGCTGGAGCTTGCACACCTTGTTAGCATTCTTAGGATCGACAAAACCTTCGGGTTGCATCATATACAATTCTTCCTTAAGGAAACCGTTAAGGAACGCCGTTTTGACATCCATCTGCGAGATTTCATAATCGAAAAATGTAGCTATTGCTAACATGATTCTGACGGACTTAAGCATCGCTACGGGTGAGAATGTCTCATCATAGTCAACTCCTTGAACTTGTGAAAAATCCTTTGCCACAAGTCGAGCTTTATAAACGGTCACATTGCCGTCAGCGTCCGTCTTCCTCTTAAAGATCCATATGTTCTGAATAGCCTTGCGGCCCTCAGGCAGTACCTCCAAAGTCCACACTTTGTTCTCATACATGGATCCTATCTCGGACTTCATGGCTTCTAGCCATTTGTTGGAATCTGGGCCCACCATTGCTTCTTCATAATTTGCAGGTTCATTGTTGTCCAACAACATGATTGATAAGACGGGATTACCGTACCACTCTGGAGCAGCACGTGGTCTCGTCGACCTGCGTGGTTCGATAGAAACTTGAACTGTAGTTTCATGATCATCATCATTAACTTCCTCCTCAACTGGCGTCGCAGCGACAGAGGTTTCCCCTTGCCCTGTGCCACCATCCAGAGGGATGAGAGGTTCGACAACCTCGTCAAGTTCTATCTTCCTCCCACTCAATTCTCTCGAGATAAACTCCTTCTCGAGAAAAGCTCCATTTTTAGCAACAAACACTTTGCCCTCGGATTTGTGATAGAAGGTGTACCCAATTGTCTCCTTTGGGTAACCTATGAAGACGCACTTTTCCGCTTTGGGTTCCAGCTTTTCAGGCTGAAGGTTTTTGACATAGGCATCACATACCCAAACTTTAAGAAACGACAACTTTGGCCTTTTGCCATACCATAGTTCATATGGCGTCGTCTCAACGGATTTTGATGGTGCCCTATTTAAAGTGAATGCAGCTGTTTCTAATGCATAACCCCAAAACGATAACGGCAAATCGGTAAGAGACGTCATAGACCGCACCATCTCTAACAAAGTACGATTATGACGTTTGGACACACCATTACGCTGTGGTGTTCCAGGCGGTGTTAACTGTGAAACAATTCCACATTGTCTTAAGTGAGCACCAAACTCGAAACTCAGATATTCACCCCCACGATCAGACCGTAGGAACTTGATCTTCTTGTTACGATGATTTTCAACTTCACTCTGAAATTGCTTGAACTTTTCAAATGTTTCAGACTTGTGCTTCATCAAGTATACATAACCATATCTACTCAAATCGTCAGTGAAGGTGAGAAAATAACGATATCCACCGCGTGCCTCCACGCTCATCGGACCACACACATCGGTATGTATGATTTCCAACAAGTCACTTGCACGCTCCATTGTTTCGGATAACGGAGTCTTAGTCATCTTGCCCATGAGGCATGGTTCGCACGTGTCAAGTGAATCAAAGTCAAGTGACTCCAAAAGTCCATCAGCATGGAGTTTCTTCATGCGCTTTACACCAATATGACCTAAGCGGCAGTGCCACAAAAATATGGCGCTATCATTGTTAACTCTAACTCTTTTGGTCTCAATGTTATGTATGTGTGTATCGCTATCAAGATTCAATATGAACAATCCTCTCACATTGGGTGCATGACCATAAAAGATGTTACTCATAGAAATAGAACAACCATTATTCTCAGACTTAAAAGAGTAAACGTCTCGCAATAAACAAGATCCAGATATAATGTTCATGCTCAACGCAGGCACTAAATAACAATGATTAAAGTTCATAACTAATCCTGATGGTAACTGAAGTGAAACTGTGCCGACGGCGATTGCATCAACCTTGGAACCATTTCCTACGCGCATCGTCACTTCATCTTTCGCCAGCCTTCGTCTATTCCGCAGTTCCTGTTTCGAGTTGCAAATATGTGCAACAGAACCGGTATCGAATACCCACGCACTACTACGAGAGTCGGTTAAGTACACATCAATAACTTGTATATCAAATATACCTGATTTTTCTTTGGCCGCCTTCTTATCTGCCAGATACTTGGGGCAATTGCGCTTCCAGTGACCCATACCCTTGCAATAGTAACACTATGTTTCAGGCTTAGGTCCAGCTTTGGGTTTCTTCGTCGGATTGGCAACAGGCTTGCCGCTCTTCTTTGAATTACCCTTCTTGCCTTTGCCGTTTCTCTTGAAACAAGTGGTCTTATTCACCATCAACACTTGATGCTCTTTACGGAGTTCAGACTCTGCGACTTTCAGCATCGCAAACAACTCGCCGGGAGACTTGTTCATCCCTTGCATGTTGTAGTTCAACACAAAGCCTTTATGGCTTGGCAGCAGTGATTGAAGGATTCTGTCAGTGATAGCCTCTTGCGGGAGTTCAATCCCCAGCTCAGCTAGACAGTTTGAGTACCCATACATTTTGAGCACATGTTCACTGACAGACGAGTTTTCCTCCATCTTGCAAGCATAGAATTTATCGGAGGTCTCATACCTCTCGATCCGGGCTTTCTTCCGAAAGATAAACTTCAACTCCTGGAACATCTCAAATGCTCCATGACTCTCGAAGCGACGTTGATGTCCCGGTTCTAAGCCATACAAGACTGCACATTGAACTACTGAGTAGTCCTCCTTACGTGCTAACCAAGCGTTCTTAACATCCTGATCAGCCGTAGCGGGTGGTTCATCTCCTAGCGCAGCATTAAGGACATAATCCTTCTTCCCATCTTGTAAGATTAGCTTAAGATTACAAGCCCAGTCTACAAAGTTGCTTCCATCATCTTTCAACTTAGCTTTCTCTAGGAACGTATTAAAATTCAGGGTGACTGTCGCGTGAGCCATGATCTACAACACAAATATATTCAAAGTGGACTTAGACTATGTTCAAGATAATTAGAGTTTAACTTAATCAAAATTATACGCTAAACTCCCACTCAAAAAGTACAACTCTCTAGTCATTTGAGTGGTTCATGATCCACTTACACTAGCTCAAGTCCGATCATCACGTGAGTTGAGTATAGTTTCAGTGGTAAGCATCCCTATGCTAATCATATCATCTATATGATTCATGATCGACCTTTCGGTCTCATGTGTTCTGAGGCCATGTCTGCACATGCTAGGCTCGTCAAGCTTAACCCGAGTGTTCCGCGTGCGCAACTGTTTTGCACCCGTTGTATGTGAACATTGAGTCTATCACACCCGATCATCACATGGTGTCTCGAAACGACGAACTGTAGCAACGGTGCACATTCGGGGAGAACACAATTTCGTCTTGAAATTTTAGTGAGAGATCACCTCATAATGCTACCGTCGTTCTAAGCAAAATAAGGTGCATAAAAGGATTAACATCACATGCAATTCATAAGTGACATGATATGGCCATCATCACGTGCTTCTTAATCTCCATCACCAAAGCACCGGCACGATCTTCTTGTCACCGGCGCCACACCATGATCTCCATCAACGTGTCGCCATCGGGGTTGTCGTGCTACTCATGCTATTGCTACTAAAGCTACATCCTAGCAAAATAGTAAACGCATCAGCAAGCACACACGTTAGTATAAAGACAACCCTATGGCTACTGCCGGTTCCTGTACCATCGACGTGCAAGTCGATTTTATCTATTACAACATGATCATCTCATACATCCAATATATCACATCACATCGTTGGCCATATCACATCACAAGCATACCCTGCAAAAACAAGTTAGACGTCCTCTAATTTTATTGTTGCATGTTTTACGTGGTGACCACGGGTATCTAGTAGGATCGCATCTTACTTATGCAAACACCACAACGGAGATATATGAGTTGCTATTTAACCTCATCCGAGGACCTCCTCGGTCAAATCCGATTCAACTAAAGTTGGAGAAACCGACACTTGCCAGTCATCTTTGAGCAACGGGGTTACAAGTAGCGATGAAACCAGTCTCTCGTAAGCGTACGAGTAATGTCGGTCCAAGCCGCTTCAATCCAACAATACCGCGGAATCAAGAAAAGACTAAGGAGGGCAGCAAAACGCACATCACCGCCCACAAAAACTTTTGTGTTCTACTCGAGAAGACATCTACGCATGAACCTAGCTCATGATGCCACTGTTGGGGAACGTCGCATGGGAAACAAAAATTTTCCTACGCGCACGAAGACCTATCATGGTGATGTCCATCTACGAGAGGGGATGAGTGATCTACGTACCCTTGTAGACCGTACAGCAGAAGCGTTAGTGAACGCGGTTGATGTAGTGGAACGTCCTCACATCCCTCGATCCGCCCCGCGAACAATCCCGCGATCAGTCCCATGATCTAATACCGAACGGACGGCACCTCCGCGTTCAGCACACGTACAGCTCGATGATGATCTCGGCCTTGTTGATCCAGCAAGAGAGACAGAGAGGTAGAAGAGTTCTCCGGCAGCATGAAGGCGCTCCGGAGGTTGGTGATGACCTTTTCTCAGCAGGACTCCGCCCGAGCTCCGCAGAAACGCGATCTAGAGGAAAAACCGTGGAGGTATGTGGTCGGGCTGCCGTGGAAAAGTCGTCACAAATCAGCCGTAAAACGTCTGTATATATAGGTGGGAGAGAGGGGGCCTTGCCTTGGGGCTCAAGGAGCCCCAAGGGGGTCGGCCGAGCCAAGGGGGGAAGGTCTCCCCCCCAAACCGAGTTGGACTTGGTTTGGTGGGTGGGAGTCCTTCCTTCCCTTCCCACCTCCTCTTTTTTTTCTCTGTGATTTTTCTTCCAATGCACATAGGGCCCTTTTGGGCTGTCCCACCAGCCCACTAAGGGCTGGTGCGCCACCCTCAAGGCCTATGGGCTTCCCCGGGGTGGGTTGCCCCCCCGGTGAACTCCCGGAACCCATTCGTCATTCCCGGTACATTCCCGGTAACTCCGAAAACCTTCCGGTAGTCAAATGAGGTCATCCTATATATCTATCTTCGTTTCCGGACCATTCCGGAAACCCTCGTGACGTCCGTGATCTCATCCGGGACTCCGAACAACATTCGGTAACCAACCATATAACTCAAATACGCATAAAACAATGTCGAACCTTAAGTGTGCAGACCCTGCGGGTTCGAGAACTATGTAGACATGACCCGAGAGACTCCTCGGTCAATATCCAATAGCGGGACCTGGATGCCCATATTGGATCCTACATATTCTACGAAGAACATATCGTTTGAACCTCAGTGCCAAGGATTCATATAATCCCGTATGTCATTCTCTTTGTCCTTGAGTATGTTACTTGAACGAGATTCGATCGTCAGTATCCACATACCTATTTCAATCTCGTTTACCGGCAAGTCTCTTTACTCGTTCCGTAATACAAGATCCTGCAACTTACACTAAGTCACATTGCTTGCAAGGCTTATGTGTGATGTTGTATTACCGAGTGGGCCCCGAGATACCTCTCCGTCACACGGATTGACAAATCCCAGTCTTGATCCATACTAACTCAACTAACACCTTCGAAGATACCTGTAGAGCATCTTTATAGTCACCCAGTTACGTTGCGACGTTTGATACACACAAAGTATTCCTCCGGTGTCAGTGAGTTATATGATCTCATGGTCATAGGAACAAATACTTGACACGCAGAAAACAGTAGCAACAAAATGACACGATCAACATGCTACGTCTATTAGTTTGGGTCTAGTCCATCACGTGATTCTCCTAATGACGTGATCCAGTTATCAAGCAACAACACCTTGTTCATAATCAGAAGACACTGACTATCTTTGATCAACTGGCTAGCCAACTAGAGGCTTGCTAGGGACAGTGTTTTGTCTATGTATCCACACATGTAAATGAGTCTTCATTCAATACAATTATAGCATGGATAATAAACGATTATCTTGATACAGGAATTATAATAATAACTATATTTATTATTGCCTCTAGGGCATAATTCCAACATAAGATCCCTCAAGTAAGTTGTCATTGCTGCAAGCAATAAAAATTGCTCCCTAATATGAATGATCTATTATTGTGTGGAAAATAAGCTTTGTACGAACCTCTTATGAGGAAGACATAAAAGTGACAGACTGCATAATAAAGTTCTTTATCACAGCAGGCAATATAAAGTGACGTTCCTTCGCACTAAGAGGACACGCATCCCAACCTCAAAAGCGCATGACAGCCTCTGCTTCCCTCCGCGAAGGGCCTATCTTGTACCTTTACTTTTTTCCCTTGAAAGAGTCATGGTGATCTTCACCAATTCCCTATTTTGCCTTTATCTTGGCTAACGTCATATGCTAGGGAAAGATCTATATTCATATGTCAACTTGGAGGTAAGTATTCATGAATTATTATTGTTGACACTACCCTTGAGGTAAGCAGTTGGGAGGCGAAACTATAAGCCCCTATATTTCTCTGTGTCCAGCTGAAACTTTGATCTCATGAGTACCACGTGAGTTTTAGCAATTGTAGAGAACGAAAAGATGATTGAGTATGTGTATTTGCTTTACAAGCTCTTATTTGACTCTTTCTGATGTTGTGATAAATTGCAACCGCTTCTATGACTAAAGGCTATCGGTTGTTAATTCTCGGTAAGGTTCTTGATATATACTTTACTTTGTGAAGGAATTGTCACTTTAGCATGAGAGATTATATGTTGGTATTGCTGCTCTGATCATGATCATGATGCGTGCATGTTCGTATCTTGTTTTGTCGACACCTCTCTCTCTAAACATGTGGTCATGTTTATTGATCTAGGCTTTCGCTTGAGGACAAGCGAGGACTAAGCTTGGGGGAGTTCATACGTCCATTTTGCATCATGCTTTCATGTTGATATTTATCGCTTTTTGGGTGTTACTTCACTTCACGGTACAATACTTATGCCTTTTCTCTCTTATTTTGCAAAGTTTACATGAAGAGGGAGAATGCCGGCAGCTGGAATTCTGGCCTGAAAAAGGAGCAAGTTTGAGAAGCCTATTCTGCGCAACTCCAAAAGCCGTGAAAATCAATGTGGATTTTTTTTGGGATTTATAAAAAATACTGGGCCGAAGAAGTGCCAGAGGGGCGCCAACAGGTGGCCACAAGCCTAATAGGCGCGGCCACCCCTGGCCGCGCCTAGGGGGCTTGTGGGCTCCCTGCTGGCTGATTGCAATCTCTGGCGATAGCTATATGAATGCTGATGAGAACAAACCTTCCCCTGCAACGGCACCAGAAGAATGCTGCTAGCACTCCCCGACAACGGAACTAGAAGAATGTTGTTGATGGCCCACCAACCCGTGGGTTCGCAGCAGTTTTCGAGGGTAGAGTATTCGACCCAATTTGTTGGTTTGCACGACAGGAGGTGAGAGAATACTCTCGAGTATTAGCAGCTGAATTTGTCAGATTTAACCACACCTGAAAGATTAGTATCTGCAAGCACAGTGGTAACAGCAAAGTAATATGATAACAACGGTGTCAGAAATGATGTTGACGGCAGACTATTCCTAACGATTGTATCAATGGCGCCAAGTTGCCGCGTTGACGGAAGTTGTCAGTTCCTGTCAACGGCCAGTGAACCAAAAGTGTAGCAGGTAGCAGCAGTGTAACGAGCAATAGCAACGGCAAGGAACAGCAGTAGTGACAGCAGTAGCAAGTAGCAACAGTAGCAAGGGACAATAATAGCAATAGTGGTAGCAGCAGCAGAGCAAAACAAGTAATAGCAGTAGCAACAGTAGTAGCAGCAGCAGCAGAGCAAAACAAGTAACAACGGTAACAACAGTAGTAGCAGCAGCAGAGCAAGACAAGTAACAACAGCAGTAGGACAAACTCGTAGGCAATGGGTCGGTGATTTGTTTGGATGATATTCATCATGCAACAGCTATAACATGGTGAGATATGTGGCTAGGTCCCGTTCATCAATGTGATGTAGGCATGCATTCCGTGTTTCGTCATACGTGCTTAGGGAAAAGAACTTGCATGACATCTATTGTCCATCCCTCCCGTGGCAGCGGGGTCCAAAAGGAAACTACGGGATATTAAGGTTCTCCTTTTAATAATGAACCGGACCAACGCATTAACACTTGGTGAACACATGAACTCCTCAAACTATGGTCATCACCGGGAGTGGTTCCGGTTATTGTCACTCCGGGGTTGCCGGATCATAACACATAGTAGGTAACTATAACTTGCAAGATCGGATCCAAAACACACATATATTGGTGACAACATAATAATTTCAGATCTGAAATCATGGCACTCAGGCCCTAGTGACAAGCATTAAGCATGGCAAAGTAGTAGCAACATCAATCTTAGAACATAGTGGATACTAGGGATCAATCCCCATCAAAACTAACTCGATTACATGATAGATCTCATCCTACTCATCACCGCCCAGCGAGCCTACGAATAGATTACTCATGAACGACGAAGAGCTTCATGGAATTGGAGAGGGAAGAAGGTTGATGATGACGATGGCGACAATTTACCCTCTCTGGAGCCCAAGACGGACTCCAGATCTGCCCTCCAGATGAAGAACAGGTGGTGGCGGCGCCTCCGTATCGCAAACGCGACGAAAACTTCTCTTCTTATTTTTTTGGGACGAAAGGCAACTTATAGAGCTGAGATTGGGGGCAGCAGAGCCGTGTGGGCCCCACAAGCCTGCCCACCGCCACCAGGGGGGTGGTGGCGGAGCCAGGGCTTGTGGCCCACTGGCCCACCCCCTGAGGTGGAACTTGGCGCAGGTATTTTTCTTATTTTCCAAAACTGCTCCCCGTTAATTTTCAGGATGTTTGGAGAACTTTGATTTCTACACAAATATAACACCAAGGCAATTCTCCTGAAAACAGCATTAGTCTAGGTTAGTTCCATTCAAATCATGCAAATTAGAGTCCAAAACAAGGGCAAAAGTGTTTGGAAAAGTAGATACGATGGAGACGTATCAACTCCCCCAAGCTTAAAGCCTTGCTTGTCCTCAAGCAACTCAGTTGACAAACTGAGAGAGAAAGAAAAACTTTGACAAACTCTGTTTGATTTTGTTGTTGCAACTATGTCTAACTCATAACCAGAATTTCAGTAAGATCACAAGTTATCCACATAAGCAAGTGACACAAAGGTCTCACGGTCAACTAATATCAATGGCATAATCAGCTAACGAGCAAATAATAATGAGTTTCAAATACCAACACTTCAATCAAAACAAGCATGAAGCAATATGAATTGGTGGTATCTCGCTAGCTCTTTCTGAGACCACAAAACATAAATGCAGAGCACTTTCAAAGATCAAGGGCTAACTAAACATTGTAATTCATAGCAACGAAGATCCAGTCATAGTCATACTCAATATCAATCAAAAGCAAAGCATAAAAATGACAGACGTGCTCTCTAATTGGATGTAAGAGGTGGATGACTCAACAGGAAAATAAATTGACAGGCCATTCACAGAGGGAAGCATTGATTTGCAGAGGTGCCAGAGCTCAATCTTTGAAAACAGAGATAATAATTTTGGGTGGCATGCTTTCATTGTCAACGCAATGACCAAGAGTTCTCAATATCTTCCATGCTACTCATGCTATAGGCGGTTACCAAACAGAAAAGTAAAGTTTTAACTCCCCCACCACCAATCAATCACACTCCACGGCTAGCTGAATCCTCGGGTACTGTCCATACTAACATCAATCCGGGGGGGGGGAGTCTTGTTTTACAGTTATGTTTTCGATTTAAGCGTGGAACTGGGCATTCCAAATACCGGCACCTTTCTCGTGAATGACTGTGAATAAACACATGTCGAGGATAACACTCCTAGCATGGAAGATACCAATAGCCCTATGTCACCACATGAGCGGTTCGGGCATGTAAAACAGATTATTTCTTCAAGGTTTAGAGAATGGGACATGAAAATTTACTTGGAACGGAAGGTAGATACCGCAAATAGGTAGGTACAATGGACTCTCATGGAAAAACTTTTGGGTTTATGGAAGTGGATGCACAAGCAGTATTCCGCTTAGTACAAGTGAAGGCTAGCAAAAGACTGGGAAGCGACCAACTAGAGAGCGACAACAGTCATCAAGATGCAATGATTTTGACTAACATTGAATGCAATCATGAACAGGATATAAATCACCATGAACACGAACATCATAGAGGCTATGTTGATTTTGTTTCAACTACATGCATGAACATGCGCCAAGTCAAGCCACTTGAAACATTCAAAGGAGAATACCATCCTATCATACTATATCATCGTCATTTCAAAATCTATGTTGGCATTCAAGGCAAACCATTATAAGCTCTCAGCTAAATAAGCATGGCATCAGAAACTATGATCTCTAAGTTGTCATTGCAAACATGGTTCTCTCACAACAAAGCTAAATCTGGGTCGACAAGCTAGTCATATTTACAAAAACAAAATAGATAGAGTTCATACCAGCTTTTCAGTCTGAGTCACTTCATCATATATCATCATTGTTTCCTTTCATTTGCACGATCGAACGATGTGAACAATAATAAGCGCATTGGACTAAGCTGAATCTGCAGGCAAACACAAAGGAGATGACAAAATAATATGGCTCTTTGAAAGCTAAGCAGGTAAGCATGTAAGAACCAATAAACATTGTAACCAATATCTTCTACCTTGACCCAAAGAAAAAGCTAACTATTTACACGGGAAAGCTCCCAACAAGCAAAAGAAGAAAGAAAAATATTTTTGGGTTTTCTCAAAAGGACACAAAACAAGAAAACAAGAAAATAAAAATAAACTAGCATGGATAATACAGTGGCAAAGTGTAAACATCGGCTAACAAAGTGAAAGCATAAGCATGAATGTAAAGTCGGTGAGAACACGTACTCCCCCAAGTTTAGGCTTTTGGCCTAGCTTGTTCTACTCCCTTGGATGATCCTGGCAAAACCCAAAGTCATCATGGGTGTTATACGGGAGTGTTACAGCCACTGCCTGAATAGCTGCCTCACGAAGTCGAGCAGCAGTCGTCTCCCTCTCATACTCCTCTGCCTCTCCTATGGTTATGTAGTATCTTCGTTTTACCTGAAAGTCAAAGAAAGAAGGAGCAGGAAGGGTAATATGGAAAACACGCTGCCGGTTAAATATCAAGCGGTATAGGAGGGATCCATGATCTCTCTCAAGGAACTGGTAGCGTGTTAGAGCGACACGATCAAGGTAGGCTGTACGGAGAGGAGGGTCTTCTGGACGGGTGGATACTCCAAGAAAATTTGCTAAGCGTGTAGCATAAACTCCACCAAATAAATCCCCCTCACTGGCATTTTTATTCAGCCTCCTTGCTATAATAGCTCCCATATTAAAGCTCATGTCACATGTTACTGCGCTCTTAAGGATACTAAGGTCGGAAGCGCATAGGTGACAATGTGCACCCTTGCCGTTAATGCACCTACCTATGAAGAGGGCAAGGTAGTGCAAGGCAGGGAAATGGATGCTTGCTATGGTGGCTTGCGTGATATCTCTGGTTTATCCAACAGTTATACTGGAGACGAAGTCTCTGACCGAAGACTTAGGAGGATCATTAACACTACCCCAATCGGGTATCTTGCAAATCCTATTGAAATCCTCCAAATCCACGGTATAGGATTTATCGTACAGGTCAAACAGTATGGCTGATTCACGGCCAGCTAGAAATTTAAATCTACGCACGAAAGAGGCAGTGAGCATAGCATACTGTTCACATTTATCTGAGAGGAATTCTTCTAACCCGGCATTACGGACAAGTGCATCAAACTCATCCTTGAAGCCTGCTTCCATCATGAACTCATCAGAAGGCCATTCATATGGTTGCACCGGTGCGTCCCTTAGTTGAAAAGGTTCGGGCTCCCGAAAGGAGAGACGAGGACCCTTCTTACTTGAGGAACCACCATGAAACTTCCTCCTGAACATAATTTCCTTATGCTGAAATTTTTGAAGTTCAAGAGAAAAGTGAATAAATACCCACCACACCTTGTAGCAACTACTCCTACTAGTGCCTAGAGACCGTATCACACGCTAAAACTACTTGGGACCAGCTAAAATCAACATTTCTAGCTCAAGAACAGGGTCACCAAGGTAGCAAGAATTTGCGAAGGATAAAGCACTAGAGCAAAAACTAATTGGACCACTGGAGGAGTCACTTACCAAGGAGCAATTTCCCCAAAACGGTTCAGAGAATGGTGCTTTGAGCAAGGAGATCGAAAATCACAGCCAAATGAGCAAGAACATGGGTTTGAGCTGCAAAACAATTTTTTCTAGAGGTGGAAGAAGAGGCTGGGAGCTGGAATGAGTGGAGGGAGTGCCTGTGGTCCCCACAAGCTTGCACCCCGCCACCAGGGGGGTACGTGGCGGTGGCAGGGCTTGTGGCCCACTGGTCTGGCCCCTAGGCCAGCTCTCAGGCCCAGAAATTTTCAAAAATTCCAGAAAAAATCATACTAAATTTTCAGGACCATCGGAGAACTTTTATTTTCGAGGTATTTTTCTCTGGGACGCTAAAACAGAAAACAGTAAAAACTAAACTAATTCTATCATTTTTCTTCTAAGCAAAAGAAAAGGAAAACTCAAAACAGAGGTATGTGACTCTCTGATTCATCCATTTCATGGTCATCGAAAGAAATCCGTCAATGGGGTTGATCAAGTCCTCATGACAAAACCTTCTCGAATCGCAAGAGAGAACGGATAATTTTCAAAAAGCCACTAAGTCACCTCAATGGGGATATTATCTCCCCAACAAGCAAATCATACTTCATCTTGACACGAGGAATAGGGCATTCAAAGCTCCCAATAAGAATCGATGAAGTCTTTTCGATAGCATTGATGCAATGTACTGGATATCGTTTCTTCGGAAAGTGCACCGCGTGCTCATTACCATTGACATGGAAAGTGACATTGCCTTTGTTGCAATCTATAACAGCCCCTACAGTGTTTAAAAAGGGTTTTCCGAGGATGATAGCCATGGCATCGTCCTCGGGAATATCCAAGATAACAAAGTCTGTTAAGATTGTGGTATTAGCAACCACAAGAGGCACATCCTCGCAAACGCCGATAGGGAAAGCAGTTGATTTGTCGGCCATTTGCAGAGAAATTTCAGTGGATGTCAACTTATCCAACTCAAGTCTACGATAAAGAGAGAGTGGCATAACACTAACACCGTCTCCAAGGTCACATAAGGCAGTTCTTACGTAGTTTCCTTTAATAGAGCAAGGTATGGTGGCACTCCGGGATCACCAAGTTTCTTAGGAGTTCCACCTTTAAAAGTGTAGTTGGCAAGCATGGCGGAGATCTCAAGATCTGGTATCTTCCGTCTATTAGTCACAATATCTTTCATGTACTTGGCATACGGAGACATCTTGAGCATATCAGTTAACCGCATCTGCAGAAAGACGGGTCTTATCATCTCAACGAAGCGCTCAAAATCCTCATCATCATTTTTCTTGGATGGCTTAGGAGGAAAGGCCATAGGTCTCTGAACCCATGGCTCTCTTTCTTTACCATGCTTCCTAGCAGTGAAGTCATTCTTGTCGTATCTCTTAGGTTGTGGATTATCAGGATTAACCGTAGGTTCAATCTCCACATCCTCGTCATGGCTAGGTTGAGCATTATTATGAACATCACTGTCCATATTGTCACCAGGTTCATGTTCATCACCAGATTGTGTTTCTGCATCAGACGCAGAAATATCATTAGGTTCTTCAGGTGTGACAGTATTTGCTGAACTGGCGTGCAGGTTTCTATCATCCTTCTTATTTTCCTTAGGATGACTAGGTGTATCAGCATTGATTCCTTGAGAATCTTGATCAATTCTCTTAGGGTGACCTTCAGGATACAAAGGTTCCTGAGTAATTTTGCCTCCTCTAGTAATGACTCTGACAGAGTTGTCATTTAATTCATTGAGTAGGTCCTTCTGAGCTTTAAGTACTTGTTCTACCTGAGTAGTAACCATAGAGGCATGTTTACTCAGAAGCATCACAGCATTGACATTTCTGTCTACATAAGCACTTAAATGGCTAAGCATACGAGTACTTTGTTCCAAATGTCTGCTAACATAATCATTGAAACTCTGTTGTTTGGCAACAATGTTGTCAAATTCATCAAAGCATAGGCTAGCAGGTTTATCAAAAGGAATATCACTCTCATCAAACCTACGCAGAGAATTCACTTCCACTACTTGTATCGGGTTCTCGAGACCATGGATCTCTTCGATAGGTGGTAGATTTTTGACATCTTCAGATCTAATGCCTTTCTCTTGCATAGATTTCTTGGCTTCTTGCATATCTTCGGGACTGAGGAATAGAATACCTCTTTTCTTAGGAGTTGTCTTAGGAGGTGGTTCGGGAATAGTCGAAGCATTATCGTTGATCAAGATGTTATTCAGTAGAGTCTCAGCTTGTTCTACAGTTTGTTCCCTAAAAGCACAACCGGCACAACTATCTAGGTGGTCTCTAGAGGCATCGGTAAGTCCGTTATAGAGGATATGAAGTATCTCGTTCTTCTTAAGAGGGTGATCAGGCAAAGCATTTTGTAGCTAGATGAGCCTCCCACAAGCTTGTGGAAGACTCTCTTCTTGGAGTTGAGCAAAGTTGTATATTTCCTGCAAGGGAGCTTGCTTCTTATGGGCAGGGAAATATTTCTCACAGAAGTAATAGACCATCTCCTGGGGACTACTCACACATTCAGGAGCAAGAGAGGTGAACCAGACTTTAGCGTCATCCTTTAGAGAGAAAGGAAACAACTTAAGGATATAGTAGTGGCGGATCTTCTCCTCATTAGTGAAAAGGTTGGCTATTTCGGATAGTTTGGCAAGATGGGCTATGACCGTCTCAGACTCATAACCGTGAAAAGGATCAGCTTCGACTAGAGAGATTATCTCAGGGTCGACAGAGAATTCATAATCCTTATCGGTGACAAAGATAGGCGAAGTGGCAAACTTCGGGTCATTTTTCATCCTAGCTTCCCGAGATTTTTCCTTCCACTTGAGAAGTAATTTCTCAGTGTCATAGGCATCCTTGCACGCAAGAAAATCCTCAGCTATCTCTCCCTCCATAACATAACCCTCAGGTATATCAGGCAATTCATATCTAGGAGAGCTAGATCTAGCAGGAGCAAAAGAAGGTTCTATCTCAATAGTATCGGTAGTTTCAGAAGCATCACGAGCATTGGCAGTAACTCTAGCAATATGAGCATCAAGGAACACTCCTAGTGGAACATCAGGCAAAATAGCATCTCTAGCATCATCAGGCAAAGCAGTATCAAGCATAGCATCTCAAGCAGTATCAGGCATAGTATCAAGCATAGTATCATCAGGCATAGTATCAAGCATAGAATCATCAGGCATAGTATCAAGCATAACATCTCTAGCAGTAGTATCACAAGCATCATCAAGCACAGGCGACATATCAAGATTTCTAGCAGGAGGTGATGTCGCAAACTTACTCATAACTGAAGGTGAATCAAGTGCAGAGCTAGATGGCAATTCCTTACCTCCCCTCGTAGTTGAGGGCAAGACTTTGGTCTTCGGATCCTTCAGATTCTTCATAGTGAACAGAAGATATAAATCCCAAGTGACTGAGAGAATATAGCAATACCTCCCCGGCAACGGCGCCAGAAAAATGCTGATCGCAATCTCTGGCGATAGCAAGACGAATGCTGATGACAACAAACCTTCCCCTGCAACGGCACCAGAAGAATGCTGCTAGCACTCCCCGACAACAGAACTAGAAGAATGTTGTTGATGGCCCACCAACGCGTGGGTTCGCAGCAGTTTTCGAGGGTAGAGTATTCGACCCAATTTGTTGGTTTGCACGACAGGAAGTGAGAGAATACTCTCGAGTATTAGCAGCTGAATTTGTCAGATTCAACCACACCTGAAAGATTAGTATCTACAAGCACAGTAGTAACAGCAAAGTAATATGATAACAACGGTGTCAGAAACGATCTGTTGACGGCAGACTATTCCTAACAATTGTATCAATGGCGCCAAGCTGCCGCGTTGACGGAAGTTGTCATTTCCCGTCAACGGCCAGTGAACCAAAAGTGTAGCAGGTAGTAGCAGTGTAACGAGCAATAGCAACGGCAAGGAACAGCAGTAGCAAGTAGCAACAGTAGCAAGCGACAGTAATAGCAACAGTGGTAGCAGCAGCAGAGCAAAACAAGTAACAGCAGTAGCAACAGTAGTAGTAGCAGCAGCAGAGCAAAACAAGTAACATCAGTAGCAATAGTAGTAGCAGCAGCAGAGCAAGACAAGTAACAGCAGCAGTAGGACAAACTCGTAGGCAATGGGTCGGTGATTTGTTTGGATGATATTCATCATGCAACAGCTATAACACGGAGAGATATGTGGCTAGCTCCCGTTCGTCAATGTGATGTAGGCATGCATTCCGTGTGTCGTCATACGTGCTTAGGGAAAAGAATTTGCATGACATCTATTGTCCATCCCTCCCGTGGCAGTGGGGTCCAAAAGGAAACTACGGGATATTAAGGTTCTCCTTTGAATAAAGAACCGGACTAACGCATTAGCACTTGGTGAACACATGAACTCCTCAAACTATGGTCAGCACCGGGAGTGGTCCCGGTTATTGTCACTCCAGGGTTGCCGGATCATAACACATAGTAGGTAACTACAACTTGCAAGATCGGATCTAAAACACACATATATTGGTGACAACCTAATAATTTCAGATCTGAAATCATGGCACTCGGGCGCTAGTGACAACCATTAAGCATGGCAAAGTAGTAGCAACATCAATCTCATAACATAGTGGATACTAGGGATCAATCCCCATCAAAACTAACTCGATTACATGATAGGTCTCATCCTACTCATCACCGCCCAGCGAGCCTATGAATAGATTACTCACGAACGACGAAGAGCTTCATAGATTACTCACGAATGACGATGGTGACGATTTCCCCTCTCTGGAGCCCAAGACGGACTCCAGATCTGCCCTCCAGATGAAGAACAGGTGGTGGCGGCGCCTCCATATCGCAAACGCGACGAAAACTTCTCTTCTTATTTTTTTGGGACGAAAGGCAACTTACAGAGCTGAGATTGGGGGCGGTAGAGCCGTGTGGTCCCCACAAGCCTGCCCACCGCCACTAGGGGGTGGTGGCGGAGCCAGGGCTTGTGGCCCACTGGCCCACCCCCTGAGGTGGAACTTGGCGCAGATATTTTTCTTATTTTCCAAAACGGCTCCCCGTAAATTTTCAGGACGTTTGGAGAACTTTGATTTCTGCACAAAAATAACACCAAGGCAATTCTGCTGAAAATAGCGTCAGTCCACGTGAGTTCCATTCAAATCATGCAAATTAGAGTCCAAAACAAGGGCAAAAGAGTTTGGAAAAGTAGATACAATGGAGACGTATCACTGGCCCACTCGCCCCCCTCTTTTGCTACAAGAAGGGTTTCGGTATGGAAGAACTCAAGGGGAGGCTTTTCGGAGGATTCCCCGCCGCCACGAGGCGGAACTTGAGCATAACCAATCTAGAGCTCCGGCAGGACGATCCTGCCGGGGAAACTTCCCTCCCGGAGTGGGAAATCGTCGCCATCGTCATCACCAACACTCCTCTCATCGGAGGGGACACATCACCATCAACATCTTGATCAGCACCATCTCATCTCCAAACCCTAGTTCATCACTTGTAACCAATCTCCATCTCGCGACTCCGATTGGTACTTGTAAGGTTGCTAGTAATGTTAATTACTCCTTGTAGTTGATGCTAGTTGGATTACTTGGTGGAAGAGTTTATGTTCAGATCTTTGATGCTACTCATTACCTCTCTGGTCATGAATATTATTATGCTTTGTGAGTAGTTACTTTTGTTTGAGAGGACATGGGATAAATCATGCTATAAGTAGTCATGTGAATTTGGTATTCGTTCGATATTTTGATGTGTTGTATTTTGTTTTTCCTCTAGTGGTGTTATGTGAACATCGACTACATAACACTTCACCATTATTTGGGACTAGAGGAAGGCATTGGGAAGTAGTAAGTATATGATGGGTTGCTAGAGTGACAGAAACTTAAACCCTAGTTTATGTGTTGCTTCGTAAGGGGCTGATTTGGATCCACTAGTTTAATGCTATGGTTAGACTTTGTCTTAATTCTTCTTTCATAGTTGTGGATGCTTGCGAGAGGGGTTAATCATAAGTAGGATGCTTGTCCAAGTAAGGGCAGTACCCAAGCGCCGGTCCACCCACATATCAAACTATCAAAGTAACGAACATGACAACAACAACAACAACAACAGCCAAGCCTTTCAGTCCCAAACAAGTTGGGGTAGGCTAGAATTGAAACCCATAAGATCTCAAAACCAAGTCATGGCTCTGGAACGTGGATAGCCAACTTCCACGCACCCCTATCCATGGCTAAGTCTTTGTCGATATTCCAAACCTTCAGGTCTCTCTTAACGGACTCCTCCCATGTCAAGTTTGGTCTACCATGACCCCTCTTAACATTCTCAGCACGCTTTATCCATCCGCTATGCACCAGCGCTTCCGATGGCCTCCGTTGAATATGTCCAAACCATCTGAGACGATGCTGGACCAGCTTCTCTTCAATCGGTGCTACCCCAAGTCTCTCTCGTATATCGTCATTCCGTACCCGATCCTTCCTTGTGTGGCCACATATCCATCTCAACATGCGCATCTCTGCTACACCTAACTGTTGGACATGCCGTCTCTTGGTTCGCCAACACTCCGCGCCATACAACATCGCAGGTCGGATAGCTGTCCTATAAAACCTGCCTTTTAGCTTTTGTGGCACTCTCTTGTCATAGAGTACGCCAGAAGCTTGGCGCCAGTTCATCCACCCAGCCTTGATTCGGTGGCCCACGTCTTCATCGATATCGCCATCCTTCTGCAACATGGACCCCAAATATCGAAACGTGTCTCTCTTCGGTACCACCTGCCCACCAAGGCTAACCTCTCCATCCTCGTGCCTAGTAGCACTAAAACCGCACCTCATGTATTCAGTTTTAGTTCTACTAAGCCTAAAACCTTTCGATTCTAGAGTCCGCCTCCATAACTCTAACTTTCTATTAACCCCCGTTCGGCTATCATCGACTAGCACCACATCATCCGCAAAGAGCATACACCATGGGATATCTCCTTGTATATCCCTTGTGACCTCATCCATCACCAAATCAAAAAGATAAGGGCTCAAAGCTGACCCTAGGTGTAGCCCTATTCTAATCGTAAAGTCATCGGTGTCGCCATCACTTGTTCGAACACTTGTCACAACATTATCATACATATCCTTGATGAGGGTACTGTACTTTATTGGGATTTTGTGTTTCTCCAAGGCCCACCACATGACATTCCGAGGTATCTTATCATAGGCCTTCTCCAAATCAATGAACAGCATATGAAGGTCCTTCTTTTGCTCCCTATATCTCCCCATCAGTTGTCGTACCAAGAAGATGGCTTCCATGGTAGACCTCCAAGGCATGAAACCAAATTGGTTTTTGGTCACGCTTGTTAACCTTCTTAAGCGGTGTTCAATGACTCTCTCCCATAGCTTCATAGTATGGCTCATCAGCTTGATTCCGCGGTAATTAGTACAACTTTGAACATCCCCCTTGTTCTTAAAGATTGGTACTAAAATACGCCACCTCCATTCTTCGGGCATCTTGTTTGACCGAAAAATGAGGTTGAAAAGCTTAGTTAGCCATACTATCGCTATGTCTCCAAGGCCTCTCCACACCTCGATGGGGATACCATCAGGACCCATCGCTTTGCCTACTTTCATCCTTTTTAACACCTCCTTAACCTCACACTCCTGGATACGTCGCACAAAGCACATGCTGGTATCATCAAAGGAGTCGTCTAGCTCCATGGTAGAGCTATCAACCTCTCCATTGTAAAGGTTGTCAAAGTACTCCCGCCATCTACGCTTGATTGCCTCATCCTTCACAAGAAGCTGATCATCTCCGTCCTTGATGCATTTGACTTCGTCGACATCCCTCGTCTTCCTCTCCCTAATCTTGGCCATCTCATAGATATCCCTTTCGCCTTCCTTAGTGTTCAAACATTGGTAGAGGTCCTCATACGCCCGACCTCTCGCTTCACTCACCGCCCGCTTTGCTGCCTTCTTCGCCACCTTATACTTCTCCACGTTAGCTGCACTCCTGTCTAGATATAGGCATCTGAAACAGTCCTTCTTCTCCCTAATAACCTTCTGGACCTCATCGTTCCACCACCAGGTGTCCTTAGCTTCCCTTCTACTTCCCTTGGTCACCCCAAACTCCTCTACGGCGACCTTCCGCAAGAAGGTCGCCATACTCGTCCACATCAAGTTTGCATCGCCTCCTTCCTCCCAAGGGCCCTCCTTAATGACCCTCTCCCTGAAAGCCTGGGATGCCTCCCCCTTGAGCTTCCACCACTTCGTTCTAGCGACTTTGGCATGCTTATCCCGTTGGACACGAATCCTAAAGCGGAAGTCAGCAACCACAAGCTTATGTTGAGGGACAACACTCTCTCTAGGTATCGCTTTACAATCAATGCAAGCGCGTCTGTCTTCTCTTCTAGAGAGGACAAAATATATCTGGCTAGAGTGTAGACCACTACTGAATGTCACTACATGGGATTATCTCTTTCTAAAGAGGGTGTTAGCTACAACCATGTCGTAGGCTAGAGCGAAGCTCGGGACATCTTCTCCTTCTTGGTTCCTGATGCCATAGCCAAAGCCCCCATGCACCCTTTCAAAACCTATGTTAGATGTACCCACATGGCCATTGAGGTCTCCTCCTATGAAGAGCTTCTCACCAATAGGTATCCTCCTAACCAAGTCCTCCATGCCTTCCCACAACTCCCTCTTGGTGCTCTCGTTGTGGCCTACTTGCGGGGCATACGCGCTGATAACATTGAGGACTAAGTCCCCAACTACCAGCTCGACAAGGATCATCCGGTCCCCTTTCCTCTTAACGTCCACAACTCCATCCCTAAGGCTCTTGTTGACCAAGATGCCTACTCCATTCTTGTTTGAAGTTGTCCCCGTGTACCACAACTTGAAGCCGGTATCCTCCACCTCCTTCGCCTTTTGTCCCTTCCATTTGGTCTCTTGGACACATAGGACATCAACACGCCTCCTCACTGCCGTATCAACTAGCTCTCTTAACTTACCCGTCAGGGACCCTACGTTCCAGCTACCTAAGTGTATCCTCCTAGGCTCGGCTAACTTCCTTACCCTCCGCACTCGTCGAGTCAAATGAGAAGACCCTTGCTCATTTTTCACTACACCGGGGCGTCAGTGCAGCGCGCCACTAAGGATGCGGCGAACCGACCCTTGCTCACTTATCACCGTATCCAGATCAAGATACGGCGTGCCACCAAGGGGGTGAAGGCCCGGCCCTTGCCCATTTGACATCACACCCGGGTTCGGATGTGGCGCGTCGCTAAGAGGGTTACGCCCCAACGAGTTTCCTTTGGGTTTCATCTCCATAAGAGTAGCTGGGTTTTTCACGTTGGCTCACCACGCCTATCACAACCCTCCTCCTTTACCCGGGCTTGGGACCGGCTATGCTGAGACAACATAGGCGGAGTTTGATGAAAACTAGCATGACAGAAATTCTCGTGTGTCCTCAGGAGCGTTTTTCCTCCTATAAGAGTTTGTCCAGGATTGTCCCTTGCTACAAAAGGGATTGGCCCACTTTGCTGCACCGTTGTTACTTTTGTTACTTGCTACTTGCTACGAATCATCTTGTCACACAACTACTTGTTACCGATAAATTCAGTGCTTGCAGATTTTACCTTGCTGAAAACCACTTGTCAGATCCTTCTGCTCCTCGTTGGGTTCGACACTCGTACTTATCGAAAGGACTACGATAGATCCCCTATACTTGTGGGTCATCAATTAGCATAGGAAGTTTACCACTGAAACTATACTCAACTCACGTGATGATTGGATTTGAGTTAGTGGATTTGGATCATGCACCACTCAAATGACTAGAGGGGTGTATTTTTTGAGTGGGAGTTTATTAGTAATTTTATTAATTAAACTCTAATTGTCTTGAACATAGTCTAAATCCACTTTGCAATATTTTATGTTGTAGATCAATGGCTCGCGCAGTAGCAACCCTGAATTTCAATACGTTCCTAGAGAAAGCTAAGTTGAAAGATGATGGAAGCAACTTTGTAGACTGGGCACGTAATCTTAGGCTCATCCTACAAGCTGGGAAAAAGAATTATGTCCTTGATGCTGTGCTAGGAGATGAACCACCCGCTACGTCTGACCAAGATGTTTTGAACGCTTGGCAATCGCGTAAGGAGGACTACTCAGTAGTTCAATGTGCAGTCTTGTATGGCTTAGAACCGGGACTTCAACGACGTTTTGAGCGCCATGGAGAATATGAGATGTTACAGGAGTTGAAGTTTATCTTTGAGAAGAACGCCCGAATTGAGAGGTATGAGACCTCCGATAAATTCTATGCTTGCAAGATGGAGGAGAATTCGTCTGTCAGTGAACATGTTCTCAAAATGTCTGGCTACTCAAACTGTCTAGCTGATCTGGGGATTGAACTCCCGCAAGAGGCTATCACTGATAGAATTCTTCAATCACTGCCACCTAGCTACAAGAGCATTGTGTTGAACTATAACATGCAAGGGATGAACAAGTCACCCAGCGAGTTATTCGCGATGCTGAAAGTCGCAGAGTCAGAACTCCGGAAAGAGCATCAAGTGTTGATGGTCAATAAGACCACTGGTTTCAAGAGAAACGACAAAGTCCAGAAGGATAACTCCAAGAAGAGCGGCAATCCTGTTGCCAATCCGACGCAGAAACCCAAGGCTGGACCTAAGCCGAAAACAGAGTGTTATTATTGCAAGGGGATGGGTCACTGGAAGCGCAACTGCCCCAAGTATTTGGCTGATAAGAAGGCGGCCAAAGAAAAATCAAGTATATGTGATATACGTGTTATTGATGTATACTTAACCAACTCTCGTAGTAGTGCCTCGATATTTGATACCGGTTCTGTTGCTCATATTTGCAACTCGAAACAGGAACTGCGGAATAAACGAAGGCTGGCGAAGGATGAAGTGACGATGCACGTGGGAAATGGTTCCAAGGTTGATGCAATCGCCGTCGGCACAGTCTCACTTCATTACCATGAGGATTAGTTATGAACTTAAATAATTGTTATTTAGTGTCTGCGTTAAGCATGAACATTATATCTGGATCTTGTTTATTGTGAGACGGTTACTCGTTTAAGTCAGAAAATAATGGTTGTTCTATTTCTGTGAGTAATATCTTTTAAGGTCATTGATACGTCTCCATCGTATCTACATTTCCAAACTCTTTTGCCCTTGTTTTGGACTCTAATTTGCAAGATTTGAGTGGAACTAACCTGGACTGACGCTGGTTTCAGCAGAATTGCCTTGCTGTTGTTTTTGTGCAGAAATGAAAGTTCTCAGAACGTCCTGAAAATTTACGGAGAATATTTCTGGAAAATATGAAAAATACGTGCGCAAAGATCCACCGGAGGGGATGGGCCAGTGGGCCACAAGCCCTGCAGCCGTCACCCCTTGATGGCGGATGGTAAGCTTGTGGGGCCCACGTGGCTCTGCCGCCCCCAATCTCAGCTCTATAAGTTCACTTTCGTCCCAGAAAAAAATAATGAGAGAATATTTCGTCGCATTTGCGATACGGAGGCAACGCCACATCCTGTTCTTCATCTGGAGGGCAGATCTGGAGTCCGTTTTGGGCTCCGGAGAGGGGAAATCGTCGCCATCGTCATCATCAACCTTCTTCCCTCTCCAATTGCATGAAGCTCTTCATTGTTCGTGAGTAATTTATTCGTAGGCTCGCTGGGCGGTGATGAGTAGGATGAGATCTATCATGTAATTGAGTTAGTTTTGACGGGGATTGATCCCTAGTATCCACTATGTTCTGAGATTGATGTTGCTACTACTTTGCCATGCTTAATGCTTGTCACTAGGGTCCGAGTGCCATGATTTCAGATCTGAAATTATCATGTTGTCACCAATATATGTGTGTTTTAGATCCAATCTTGCAAGTTGTAGTTACCTACTATGTGTTATGACCCGGCAACCCCAGAGTGACAATAACCGGAACCACTCCCGGTGATGACCTTAGTTTGAGGAGTTCATGTGTTCACCAAGTGCTAATGCGTTGGTCCGGTTCTTTATTAAAAGCAGAACCTTAGTATCCCATAGTTTCCTTTTGGACCCCACTTCCACGTGAGGGATGGACAATAGATGGCATCCAAGTTATTTTCCCTAAGCATGTATGAGGACACACGGAATGCATGCCTACATCACATTGACGAACGGGAGCTAGCCACATATCTCTCCGTGTTATAACTGTTGCATGATGAATATCATCCAAACAAATCACCGACCCATTGCCGACGAGTTTGTCCTACTACTGCTGTTACTTGTCTTGCTCTGCTGCTACTGTTGTTACTTGTCTTGCTCTGCTCCTACTATCACTTGCTACTGTTGCTACTTGCTACTGCTGTCACTACTGTTGTTCCTTGCCACTGCTATTACTCGTTGCACTGCTACTACCTGCTACAATACTTTTTCTCGCGCCGTTGACGGGAAAGAATATTTTCCGTCCACGGGCAACTTCTAGCGCCATTGATATGACAGTTAGGAATAGTCTGCCATCAACATATCGTTTCTGACACCGTTGTTATCATACTACTTTGCTGCTGATACTTTGCTTGCAGATACTAATCTTTTAGGTGTGGTTGAATCTGATAAATTCAGCTGCTAATACTCGAGAGTATCGTCTCACCTCCTGTCTGGCGAATCAACAAATTTGGGTTGAATACTCTACCCTCGAAAACTGCTGCGATCCCACGCGCTCGTGGGCCGTCAACAACACTCTTCTAGTTTCAATTGCCGGAGAGTGCTAGCAGCATTCTTATGGTGCCGTTGCAGGGGAAGGTGTGCTGTCACGGAATCAGCATTTTTCTGGCGCCGTTGCCGGGGAGGTATTGCTATATTCTCTGAGTTACTTGGGATCTATATCTGCTGATCACTATGAAGAATCGAAAGGATCCAAAAACCAAAGTCTTGCCCTCAACTACGAGGGAGGTAAGGAACTGCCATCTAGCTCTGCACTTGATTCACCTTCAGTTATGAGTAAGTTTGCGACATCACCTCCTGCTAGAAATCTTGATATGTCGCCTGTGCTTGATGATGCTTATGATACTGCTAGAAATGCTATGCCTGATACTGCTAGAGATGCTATGCTTGATACTACTAGAGATGCTATGCTTGATACTGCTTTGCTTGATGATGATAGAGATGCTACTTTGCCTTATGATGCTATGCTTGATACTGCTTTGCCTGATGATGCTAGAGATGCTATTTTGCCTGATGATGCTATGCTTGATATTTCTAGAGATACTACTTTGCCTGATGTTCCACTAGGGGTATTCCTTGATGCTCATATTGCTAGAGTTACTGCCAGTGCTCGTGATGCTTCTGAAACTGCCGATAATATTGAGATAGAACCTGCTTTTGCTCCTGCTAGATCTAGCTCTCCTAGATATGAATTGCCTGATATACCTGAGGGTTACGTTATGGAGGGAGAGATATCTGAGGATTTTCTTGCGTGTAAGGATGCCTATGACGCTGAGAAATTACTTCTCAAGTGGAAGGAAAAATCTCTGAAAGCTAGGATGAAATACGACCCGAAGTTTGCCACTTCACCTATCTTTATCACCGATAAGGATTATGAATTCTCTGTCGACCCTGAGATAATCTCTCTAGTCGAATCTGATCCTTTTCACGGTTATGAGTCTAATACGATCGTAGCCCATCTTACCAAACTACACGATATAGCCACCCTTTTCACTAGTGAGGAGAAGATCCGCCACTACTACATCCTTAAGTTGTTTCCTTTCTCTCTAAAGGATGATGCTAAAGCCTGGTTCACCTCTCTTGCTCCTAATATTTCCCTGCCCATAAGAAGCAAGCTGCCTTGCAGGAAATATACAACTTTGCTCAACTCCAAGAAGAGAGTCTCCCACAAGCTTGGGGGAGACTCGTCCAGCTACAAAATGCTTTCCTTTATCACCCTCTTAAGAAGAATGTGATACTTGATATCTTCTATAACGGACTTAGCGATGCCTCTAGAGACCACCTAAATAGTTGTGTCGGTTGTGATTTTAGGAACGAACCGTAGAACAAGTTGAGACCCTACTGAATAACATCTTGATCAACGATAATGCTTGTACTATTCCCGAACCACCTCCTAAGCCAGCTCCTAAGAAAAGAGGTATTATATTCCTCTGTCCCGAAGATATGCAAGAAGCCAAGAAATCTATGCAAGAGAAAGGCATTAGATCTGAAGATGTCAAAAATCTACCACCTATCGAAGAGATCCATGGTCTCGATAACCCGATACAGGTAGTAGAATTGAATTCTCTATGTAGGTTTGATGAGAGTGATATTCTAGCTTATGCTTTGATGAATTTGAAAACTTTGTTGCTTATGCTTTGATGAATTTGAAAACTTTGTTGCCAAACAACAGAGTTTCAATGATTATGTTAGCAGACATTTGTAACAAAGTACTCATATGCTTAGCCATTTAAGTGCTTGTGTAGACAGAAATGTCAATGATCTGAAGCTTCTGAGTAAACATGCCTCTATGATTACTACTCAGGTAGAACAACTACTTAAAGCTCAGAATGACTTGCTCAATGAATTAAATGACAACTCTGTCAGAGTCATTACTAGAGGAGGCAAAATGACTCAGGAACCTTTGTATCCTGAAGGTCATCCTAAGAGAATTGATCAAGATTCTCAAGGAATCAATGCTGATACACCCAGTCATCCTAAGGAGAAGAAGAAGGATGATAGAAACCTACATGCCAGTTCACAAAATACTGTCACACCTGAAGAACCTAATGATATTTCTGCGTCTGATGCAGAAACACAATCTGGTGATGAACATGAACCTGGTGACAATATGGACAGTTATGTTCATAATAATGCTCAACCTTGCAATGATGAGGATGTGGAGATTGAACCTACGGTTAATCCTGATAACCCACAACCTAAGAGATACGATAAGAATGATTCACTGCTAGGAAGCATGGTAAAGAAAGGGAGCCATGGGTTCAGATATCTATGCCCTTTCCTCCTAAGCCATCCAAGAAAAAGGATGATGAGGATTTTGAGCGCTTCGTTGAGATGATAAGACCCATCTTTCTGCAAATGCGGTTAACTGATATGCTCAAGATGTCTCCGTATGCCAAGTACATGAAGGATATCGTGACTAATAAGCGGAAGATACCAGATCGTGAGATCTCCACCATGCTTGCCAATTACACTTTCAAAGGTGGAACTCCTAAGAAACTTAGTGATCCCGGAGTGCCCACTATACCTTGTTCCATTAAAGGAAACTACGTAAGAACTGCCTTATGTGACCTTGGAGCCGGTGTTAGTGTTATGTCGCTCTCTCTTTATCGTAGACTTGAATTGGATAAGTTGACACCCACTGAAATTTCTCTGCAAATGGCCGACAAATCAACTGCTTTCCCAATCGGCATTTGCGAGGATGTGCCTGTTGTGGTTGCTAACACCAATATCTTAACAGACTTTGTTATCTTGGATATTCCCGAGGACGATGTCATGGCTGTCATCCTCGGAAGACCCATTTTAAACACTGCAGGGGCTGTTATAGATTGCAACAAAGGCAATGTCACTTTCCATGCCAACGGCAATGAGCACACAGTGCACTTTCCGAAGAAACGATATCAAGTACATTGCATCAATGCTATCGAAAAGACTTCATCGATTCTTATTGGGAGCTTTGAATGCCCTATTCCTCGTGTCAAGATGAAGTATGATTTGATTGTTGGGGAGATACATATCCCCATATAGGTGACTTAGTGGCTATTCAAAAATTATCCGTTCTCTCTTGCGATTCGAGAAGGTTTTGTCATGAGGACTTGATCAACCCCATTGACGGATTTCTTTCGATGACCATGAAATGGATGAATCAAAGAGTCACATACCTCTGTTTTGAGCTTTCATTTTCTGTTGCTTAGAAGAAAAATGATAGATTTAGTTTAGTTTTTCCTGTTTTCTGTCTTAGCGTCCCGGAGAAAAATACCCCGAAAATAAAAGTTCTCCGATGGTCCTGAAAATTTAGTATGATTTTTTCTGGAATATTTGAAAATTACTGGGCCTGAGAGCTGGCCTGTGGGCCTGGCCAGTGGGCCACAAGCCCTGCCACCACCACCCCCTGGTGGCGGCTAGCAAGCTTGTGGGGCCCACAAGGACCCCCTCCACTCATTCCAGCTCCCATCCTCTTCTTCCCCCTCCAGAAAAAATTGTTTCGCAGCTCAAACCCGTGTTCTTGCTCATTTGGCTGTGATTTTCGATCTCCTTGCTCAAAGCACCATTCTCCGAACCGTTTTAGGGAAATTACTCATTGGTAAGTGACTCCCCCATTGGTCCAACTAGTTTTTGCTCTAGTGCTTTATCCTTCGCGTATTCTTGCTACCTTGGTGACCCTGTTCTTGAGCTAGAAATGTTGATTTTAGCTGGTCCCAAGTAGTTTTAGCGCGTGATACGGTCTCTAGGCACTAGTAGGAGTAGTTTCTACAAGTTGGGTTAATCTTTATTCACTTTTCTTCCGAAGTCTCTAAAAATTTCAGAATTTTTCAGAGCTAGAAAAAGGAAAAGATGAGGAGGTTCTTGAGAGGCTCTTCAAGCCGTAACCCCAAGGAGGATGAGAAGAACCACCCCAAGTACGTAGTCCCTCATGTCACAGAAGTTCGAGCGTGCGAATGACCAAGTGAAGAATTTTTGCGCGACGCTTGGCTTTATGAGGACTTTTATTACTTGGTGGAGAACGCAGGTCTTAGTGCGCCTGTTGCAGATAAGTGCTCACAATATCTCCTCCTCACCAATATTTTCGTTCAAAGCTTCAACTTTTATCCGAGGAAGAATCCTCCCATGGTTGAGTTCATGATATACGATGTTCCCCAGTGCATGACACTACAAGATTTTTGCAATGTATGCAAATTACCTTATGTTGGGGATATCCGTAACCCTCGTCCACGGGACTTGGAGGATTTTCATTGGTACTATTGCTGTTGGAGAGGAGAGAGGAGTGTCTCGCGCTAGAATTGCTAGCATACATTTTCCTGTGCTTCGTTACTTCTCACTATTTGTGGGAAAATGTTTGATTGGCCGTGGGGAGGCTGGATCACTTAGTTCTCCAGACCTTGCGGTTTTGCGCGAAGGCCTTTATAACGATAAGACTTATAGCCTAGGTGCTATAGTGGCCCAGCGGTTGAACACCAACCGTTCCAAGGGTGTCGTCTATGGAGGTATCTATGCTACCCGTCTTGCCCGACACTTTGAGATACCCATTAGGCTGGGAGAGGAAGGAGAGATGCTCCTCCCTGAGAAATATCTGGATTATGACAGCATGGTTCCCCATGATTTTCTGGATAGAGATGCTAGTAGACGGATGATTTATAACCTGGTATTTAGTCAGGGTACTCGAGAGACTATTACTTTGCCTGCTCCTTCTTTGTTCGATCTTCATGCAGGCAGGTACACTACTATGCCCTCGGATATCTACGCATATTGGGGCTTGGCCCAACCACAGGCGTCCGTGCCCGAGCCGCTAGTCGAGTACTAGACGTCAGTTTATCAGTGGGAGCCAGAGGAGCTCACACAGTAGTGGCATCCACAGTCTGCTCCAGAGTATCCTGGAGCTGGTTATTTCCCGCCTTGGGAGTAGACCAAGCTAGGTTGGGGGAGTACGTGTTCTCACCGACTTTACAATCATGCTTATGCTTTCACTTTGTTAGTCGGTGTTCACACTTTGCCACTGTATTATCCATGCTAGTTTATTTCGTTTTCTTGTTTTCTTGTTTTGTGTCCTTTTGAGAAAACCCAAAAAGATTTTTCTTTCTTCTTTTGCTTGTTGGGAGCTTTCCCGTGTAAATAGTTTTCTTTTTCTTTGGGTCAAGGTAGAAGATATTGGTTACAATGTTTAGTGGCTCTTGCATGCATACATGTTTAGCTTTCAAAGAGCCATATTACTTTGTCTTCTCCTTTGTGTTTGCCTGCAGATTCAGCTTAGTCCAATGCATGAACACTCTTATTATTGTTCACATCGTTCGATCGTGCAAGTGAAAGGCAATAATGATGATATATGATGAAGTGACTGAGACTGAAAAGCTGGTATGAACTCTATCTATTTTGTTTTGTAAATATGACTAGCTTGTCGACCCAGATTCAGCTTTGTTATGAGAGAACCATGTTTGCAATGACAACTTAGAGATCATAGTTTCTGATGCCATGCTTAATTAGGTGAGAGTTTATAATGGTTTGTCTTGAATGCCAACATATATTTTGAGATGACTATGATGTAGTATGATAGGATGGTATTCTCCTTTGAATGATTCAAGTGGCTTGACTTGGCGCATGTTCATGCATGTAGTTGAAACAAAATCAACATAGCCTCTATGATGTTCGTGTTCATGATGATTTATATCCTGTTCATGCTTGCATTCAATGTTAGTCAAACTCATTGCATCTTGATGACTATTGTCGCTCTCTATTGGTCGCTTCCCAGTCTTTTGCTAGCCTTCACTTGTACTAAGCGGAATACAGCTTGTGCATCCACTTCCATAAACCCAAAAGTTTTTCCATGAGAGTCCACTATACCTACCTATTTGCAGTATCTACCTGCCGTTCCAAGTAAATTTAGATGTGCCACTCTCTAAACCTTCAAGAAATAATCTATTTTGCATGCCCGAACCACTCATGTGGTGACAGGGGGCTATTAGTATCTTCCATGCTAGCAGTGTTATCCTTGACATGTGTTTATTCACTGTCATTCACGAGAAAGGGGCCGGTAACTGGAATGCCCAGTTCCACGCTTAAATCGAAAGCATAACTATAAAATAAGACTCCCCCCGGATTGATGTTAGTATGGACGGTACCCGAGGAGTCGGCTAGCCGTGGAGTGTGATTGAGTGGTGGTGGGGGAGTTAAAACTTTACTTTTCTTTTTGGGAACCGCCTATAGCATGAGTAGCATGGAAGATATTGAGAACTCTTGGTCATTGCGTTGACAATGAAAGCATGCCACCCAAAATTATTATATGTGTTTTCAAAGCTTGAGCTCTGGCACCTCTGCAAATCAATGCTTCCCTCTGCGAAGGGCATGTCTATTTATTTTCCTGTCGAGTCATCCTCCTCTTTTATAAGCACCAATTAGAGAGCACCTCTGTCATTTTTATGCTTTGCTTTTGATTGATATTGAGTATGACTATGACTGGATCTACGTTGCTATGAATTACAATGATTAGTCAGAGCTTGATCTTTGAAAGTGCTCTGCATTTTTGTTTTGCGGTCTCGGAAAGAGCTAGCGAGATACCACCTATTCATATTGCTTCATACTTGTTTTGATTGAAGTGTTGGTATTGAAACTCATTATTATTTGCTCGTTAGCTGATTATGCCATTGATATTAGTTTACCGTGAGACATTTGTGTCACTTGCTTATGTGGTTAACTTGTGATCTTGCTGAAATTATGGTTATGAGTTAGACATAGTTGCAACAACAAGATCAAACAGAGATTGTCAAAGTTTTTCTTTCTCTCTCAGTTTGTCAACTGAGTTGCTTGAGGACAAGCAAGGTTTTAAGCTTGGGGGAGTTGATACGTCTCCATCGTATCTACTTTTCCAAACTCTTTTGCCCTTGTTTTGGACTCTAATTTACATGATTTGAATGGAACTAACCTGGACTAACGTTGTTTTCAGCAGAATTGCCTTGGTGTTGTTTTTGTGCAGAAATGAAAGTTCTCAGAACGTCCTGAAAATTTATGGAGAATATTTGTGGAAAATATGAAAAATACCTACGCAAAGATCCACCGGAGGGGATGGGCCAGTGGGCCACAAGCCGTGTAGCCGCCACCCCCCTGGTGGCGGATGGCAAGCTTGTGGGGCCCACGTGGCTCTGCCACCCCCAATCTCAGCTCTATAAGTTCAATTTCGTCCCAGAAAACATAAAGAGAGAAGATTTCATCGCGTTTGCGATAAGGAGGCGCCGCCACATCTTGTTCTTCATCTAGGGGGCAGATCTGGAGTCCGTTTTGGGCTCCGGAGAGGGGAAATCGTCGCCATCGTCATCATCAACCTTCTTCCCTCTCCAATTCCATGAAGCTCTTCATCGTTTGTGAGTAATCTATTCGTAGGCTCGCTGGGCGGTGATGAGTAGGATGAGATCTATCATGTAATCGAGTTAGTTTTGACGGGGATTGATCCCTAGTATCCACTATGTTCTGAGATTGATGTTGCTACTACTTTGCCATGCTTAATGCTTGTCATTAGGGCCCGAGTGCCATGCTTTCAGATCTGAAACTATTATGTTGTCACCAATATATGTGTGTTTTAGATCCGATCTTGCAAGTTGTAGTTACCTACTATGTGTTATGACCCGGCAATCCCGGAGTGACAATAACCGGAACCACTCCCGGTGATGACCATAGTTTGAGGAGTTCATGTGTTCACCAAGTGCTAATGCGTTGGTCCGGTTCTTTATTAAAAGGAGAACCTTAATATCCCGTAGTTTCCTTTTGGAACCCGCTGCCACGGGAGGGATGGACAATAGATGGCATGCAAGTTCTTTTCCCTAAGCACGTATGACGACACACGGAATGCATGCCTACATCACATTGACGAACGGGAGCTAGCCACATATCTCTCCGTGTTATAACTGTTGAATGATGCATATCATCCAAACAAATCACCGACCCATTGCCTACGAGTTTGTCCTACTACAGCGGTTACTTGTCTTGCTCTGCTGCTATTGTCACTTGCTACTGTTGCTACTTGCTACTGCTGTCACTACCGATGTTCCTTGCCACTTCTATTACTCGTTTCACTGTTGCTACCTGCTACAATACTTTTCTCGCACCGTTGACGGGAAAGAATATTTTCCGTCCACGGGCAACTTCTGGCGCCATTCATACGACAGTTAGGAATAGTCTGCCATCAACATATCGTTTCTGACACCGTTGTTGTCATACTACTTTGCTGCTGATACTTTGCTTGCAGATAGTAATCTTTTAGGTGTGGTTGAATCTGATAAATTCAGCTGCTAATACTCAAGAGTATCCTCTCATGTCCTGTCTCGTGAATCAACAAATTTGGGTCGAATACTCTACCCTCGAAAACTGCTGCGATCCCACGCGCTGGTGGGCCGTCAACAACATTCTTCTAGTTTTGATTGCCGGAGAGTGCTAGCAGCATTCTTCTGCTGCCGTAGCAGGGGAAGGTCTGTTGTCACGGAATCAGTCATTTACCCAATTTGAGAGGTCTCTTCATATTAAATCTTGATTGTGATGATACACATGTACATAATATTGAGACCAAAATATGTAGAGTTAACAATGATATCGCCATGTTTTTGTGGCACTACCGCTTAGGTCATATTGGAGTAAAGCGCATGAAGAAACTCCATTTCGATGGGCTTTTGGAGTCACTTGATTTTGAATCACTTGACACGTGTGAACCATGCCTAATGGGCAAGATGACTAAGACTCCATTCTCTGCAATAATGGAGCGTGCAAGTGACTTGTTGGAGATCATACATACCGATGTCTGCGGTCCGATGAGTGTGGAGGCGCACAACGGATATCGTTATTTTCTCACCTTCACTGATGACTTGAGTAGGTATGGATATATCTACTTGATGAAGCACAAGTCTGAAACGTTTGAGAAGCTCGAGCAATTTCAGAGTGAGGTTGAAAATCATCGTAACAAGAAGATCAAGTTCATACGTTCTGATCGTGGGGGCGAATATCTGAGTTTCGAGTTTGATGCTCACTTAAGACAATGTGGAATAGTTTCACAGTTGACACCGCCTGGAACACCATAGTGTAATGGTGTGTCCGAACGTCGTAATCGTACTTTGTTCGATATGGTGCGATCTATGATGTCTCTTACCGATTTGTTGTTATCGTTTTGGGGTTATGCATTAGAGACAGTTGCATTCACTTTAAATAGGGCACCGTCAAAATCCGTTGAGATGACACCATATGAGTTATGGTATGGCAAGAGGCCAAAGTTGTCGTTTCTTAAAGTTTGGGGATGTCATGCTTATGTCAAAAAGCTTTAGCCTGAAAAGCTGGAACCCAAAGCGGAAAAGTGCGTCTTCATAGGTTACCCAAAGGAGATAGTTGGGTACACCTTCTATCTCAGATCTGAGGGCAAAGTGTTTGTTGCTAAGAACGGAGCTTTTCTCGAGAAGGAGTTTCTCTCGAAAGAATTGAGTGGGAGGAAGATAGAACTTGATGAGGTAGTAGAACCTCTACTCCCTCTAGATGGTGGCGCAAGGCAGGGGAAAACCTCTGTCGAAGCGACGCCGGTTGAGGAGGAAGCTAATGATGATGATCATGAAGTTTTGGATCAAGTTGCTATCGGACCTCCCAGGTCGACAAGATCACGTACTGCTCCTGAGTGGTACGGTAATCCTGTCCTATCAATCATGTTGTTACACAACAATGAACCTGTGAATTATGAAGAAGCAATGGTGGGCCCGGATTCCAACAAATGGCTGGAGGCCGTGAAGTCCGAGATAGGATCTATGTATGAAAACAAAGTGTGGACTTTGTAAGTATTACCCGAAGGTCACAAGGCTATTCAGAAAAAATAGATCTTTAAGAAGAAGACAGACGCAGACGGAAATGTGACCGTTTATAAAGCTCGACTTGTGGCAAAGGGTTTTTCACAAGTTCAAGGAGTTGTCTACGATGAGACATTCTCACCCGTAGCGATGCTTAAGTCCGTCCGAATCATGTTAGCAATAGCTGCATTTTTCGATTATGAAATCTGGCAGATGGATGTCAAAACGGCGTTCCTTCACGGTTTTCTTGAGGAAGAGTTGTATATGATGCAACCCAAAGGTTTTGTCGATCCAAAGAATGCTAACAAAGTGTGCAATCTCCAGCGATCCATTTATGGACTGGTGCAAGCATCTCATAGTTGGAATAAGCGCTTTGATAAAGTGATCAAAGCATTCGGGTTTATACAAGTTGTTGGAGAATCTTGTATTTACAAGAAAGTGAGTGGGAGCTCTATGGCGTTTCTAATATTATATGTGGATGACATATTGCTGATTGGAAACAATTTGGAGTTTTTAGAGAGCGTAAAAGATTACTTCAACAAGTGTTTTCACAAAGAAAGTGAAGGACCTAGGAGAAGTTGCTTACATACTAGGCATTAAGATCTATAGGGATAGATCGAGACGCATGATAGGACTTTCACAAAGCACATACCTTGATAAAGTTTTGAAGAAGTTCAAAATGGAGCAGTCCAAGAAGGGGTTCTTGCCAGTATTACAAGGTATAAAGTTGAGTAAGATTGAGTGTCCAGTAACTGCGGAAGATAGAGAAAATATGAGTACCGTCCCCTATGCTTCACCCATAGGGTCTACCATGTATGCAATGTTGTGCACTAGACCGGATGTCAGCCTGGCCATAAGTATGGCAGGCAGGTTTCAAAGTAATCCAGGAGTGGATCACTGGACGGCGGTCAAGAATATTCTGAAGTACCTGAAAAGGACTAAGGAAATGTTTCTCGTTTATGGAGGTGACGAAGTGCTCGTCGTAAAGGGTTACGTCGACGCAAGCTTTGGCACTGATTCGGATGACTCTAAGTCTTAAACCAGATACACATTTATTCTTAATGGGGGTGCGATAAGCTGGTGCACTTCCAAACAAAGCGTCGTAGAAGATTCCACATGTGAAGCGGAGTACATGGTTGCCTCGGATGCAGCTAAGGAGGGTGTCTGGATGAAGCAGTTCATGACGGATCTTGGAGTTGTGCCGAGCGCACTAAATCCAATAACTTTGTTCTGTGAAAAAACTGGTGCCATTGCTTTAGCAAAGGAACCAAGGTTTCACAAGAAGACCAGACATATCAAACGACGCTTCAACCTCATCCGCGAGTATGTCGAAGGAGAGGACGTATATATTTGCGAAGTGCACACGGATCTAAATGTGGCAGATCCGAAACTAAACCTCTTCCACAAGCGAAGCATGATCAACACCAGAACTGTATGGGTGTTAGATTCATTCCAATGTAAATCGCATAGCGATGTGAGACTAGATTATTGACTCTAGTGCAAGTGGGAGACTGTTGGAAATGTGCCCTAGAGGGAATGATAAAATAGTTATTATTATATTTCCTGTTTCAAGATAATCGTTTATTATCCATGCTATAATTGTATTGAATGAAAGATACACGTGTGGATATATAGACAAAACAATGTCCCTAGCAAGCCTCTAGTTAGCTACCAAGTTCATCAAGGATGGTTAAGGTTTTCTGACCATATGCAAGTCTTGTCTCTTCATAACTCGATCACGTCATTAGGAGAATCATGTGATGGACTAACCCAAACTATGAACGTAGCATGTGATCGTGTCATTTTGTTGCTATTGTTTTTTGCGTTTATAGTATTCATTCCTATGACCATGAGATCATGTAACTCACTGACACCGGAGGAAGATCTTGTGTGTATCAAACGTCACAACGTTACTGGGTGACTATAAAGTGCTCTACACGTATCTCCGAAGGTGTCCGTTGAGTTAGCATGGATCAACACTGGGATTTGTCACTCCGTGTGACGGAGAGGTATCTCAGGGCCCACTCGGTAATACAACATCACATACAAGCCTTGCAAGCAATGTGACTCAAGTGTAAGTCACGGGATCTTGTATTACGGAACAAGTAAAGAGACTTGCCGGTAACGAGATTGAAATAGGTATAGGGATACCGACGATCAAATCTCGGGCAAGTAACATACCAAAGGACAAAGGAAATGATATACGGGATTATATGAATCCTTGCCACAAAGGTTCAATCCATAAGATCTTCGTAGAATATGTAGGATCCAATATGGACATCCAGGTCCCGCTATTGGATATTAACCAAGGAGTGTCTCGGGTCATGTCTACATAGTTCTCGAACCCGCAGGGTCTGCACACTTAAGGTTCGGTGACGTTTTAGTATAGTTGAGTAATATGTGTTGTTAACCGAAGGCTGTTTGGAGTCCCGGATGAGATCACGGAAGTAACGAGGGTTTCCGGAATGTTCCGGAAACGAAGATTGATATATAGGATGGTTTCATTTGGTCACCGAAAAGTTTTCGGACATTACCGGTAGTGTACCCGGAGTGACGAATGGGTTCCGGAAATTCACCGGGAGGTGCCCACCCACCCGGGAGTGAGCCCAGTAACCCCAGGGTAGTGCACCATCCCTTAGTGGGCTGGTGAAGCCAGCCCAAGAGGGCTATGGCGCCACAAGAGAAAAATACCAAAAGGAAAGAAAAAAAAAAGGAAAGAGGGAGGTGGGAAGGAAGCAGTGGACTCCTTCCCCCAAAGCAAATTGGGGTGGGAGTCCACCTCCTCCCAATCGGCCGGCGCCCTTGGGGCTCCCTTGAGCCCCAAGGCTAGCCCCTGCCCTCCTCCTATATATATTGGTGGTTTTAGGGCTTTTGAGAAACAACTTTGCCATGTGCAACTCAAACCTATACCACGTAGTTCTTCCTCTAGATCGGATTTCTACGGAGCTCGGACGGAGCCCTGCAGGAGTAGATCACCACCACCACCAGTGCGCCGTCACGCTGCCGGACAACTCATCTACTTCCCGTCTCTCTTGCTGAATCAAGAAGGCGGAGATCGTCATCGAGCTGTACGTGTGCTGAACGCGGAGGTGTCATCCGTTTGGCGCTAGATCGAAACAGATCGTGGAACGGATCGTGGGATGACGGTGATTTGAATCATGAAGCTGTACCACTACATCAACCGCGCTTCTTAACGCTTCCCGCTTAGCGATCTACAAGGGTATGTGGATCCAATCTCCCTCTCGTAAATGAACATCACCATGATAGGTCTTCGTGTGCGTAGGAAATTTTTTGTTTCCCATGCAACGTTCCCCAATACTGGCAACACCGACGCATGCCTTCATCCCCGGTGTGTTCCCAGGCCTGGCAAACCTGGAGCGACGCATCGTCAACATCGACTTCGTCCGTCTATGCTTGCGCGGTGCTGGCAACACCGATGCGTGCCTTCGTCCATGATGTGTCCCCAGGCTTGGCAAACTTGGCGCGACGCGTCTCAACTACGTCTTCTTCCCGGCGCACCACTACTTCGACACCACTGCGCCCATGACTAACTCAGCGTCTCCTTGCGCCCGCGGCTTCATGGCGACTTCCACGACACCGGCTACCCCGACTCGACATCGACCACGACGTTCTTCGCACGACTACATCACCCTACGCTCTCGTCTACCTCGACCAAGGCACAAAGGGCTACCGCCTTTGCGTGAGCAACCTCGTCGGTTTCCACTCCAGCCACAACTTCCACGATGCATCGACCGTTACGATTGTGGGGGGATGACCGTCGGTTTACCTTCGGATTCTTCTCCAGTCTCACCGTCTGAGTCGTTACCGTTGTGACTGCGGGGGGATGTTGAGTAACGTGATTGTTTAGGAAAGCATAGATAGACTAGGATTTTTTCCTGCCTTGACTTGTACTCCAAGATGATCATGTACTCCTATATATGCCCACGAGGCTCAAGCAATACAACAACGATTCCACCAATCCTTCTCTCCCCTTCAACGGTCTCTAGCACCCACCATTTCGACAAGACGCACAAGGAACATGAAGTGTCATATATGCAAAGGAGGCGTGCATTTGATGAACGACCGCCCAAATAAACGTACATTCATTGTGCGGGAAGATGGTAAGTACTCCTCTGCTAGTGATTTGGATGAAGATACATATGTTATGCTTGCCACTAATATTGCAGGTGAAACTAAGGACCATGACACAGAGGAGATACATATTAATAATGACATGGTAGATCACTATCCAAGCCTTGTAACCATGCGAGTACTTAGCGCCGAGGTGCGGCATGCTGAGATGCCTCAACGTCATAATCTTTTTCAAACTAAGTTTGTTGTCAAAGGGCATTTTGTTCGTGCAATAATTGATGATGGGAGCTGCAATAATTTGGCCAATATAGAGATGGTAGAGAAGCTTTGCCTCACCACTATGAGACACCCCCATCCATATTACATCCAATGGTTCAAAGAACGTGGTAAGTTGAAGATAACACATCGTGTGAGAACTCATTTTACACTTGCATCATGATTAGGTTGATTATGATGTTGTACCTATACAAGCTTGTTCATTATTATTAGGTCAACCTTGGCAATATGATAATAATGTTACCCATCATGATAGATCAAATTAGTATATTCTCGTGTTCGAAGGAAAAACTATTAAATTTCTTCCTATGACCCGTGATGGAATAATAAATGATGAGAAAGCTAAATCAACGGATCGTACAATACATAGTATGCTTGCTTTCATTTCTGAATTTTTCTCATTGAGTGTACCAACTTGATATGGATGTATCGAGTGTTCAGATACTAATCATGGTATGGATGTATCGAGTGTTCAGATACTAATGCCATTGGCATGGCCTATATACATTGCATATATTTTTCCTTTGCTCTATGATGTGCTCCAAACAGATGAAAGCCGAGGACAGCTATATTTTCAAAAAAGAAAGGATGATGTGCACATAGAAGTAATAAAAACAACGAAAACGTTTCTGGCCGGTGCGCTGATTAGGCATGCAACATTTTTTCGTCTAAATTATTGCAACCAACATCATATTTGCTACAAGCGTTTTCTTTTTCTACATTTGTCTAGTAAAAAAACTGCATATACGTTGGGTTACAACTCTAGTTCATCAGATTTTCCGTTACAATCGTTGTTTTTTACTTTTGTTACAACCGTGTTAATTTTTGCTACAACCGGCATTATTTTTGGCTGTAGCCGTTCACTAAAAAAGTTATGTCCACATTCACGTAGATATTTGTTACAACCGGCGTTTGACTTTTGCTACCACACACCATCATCTTCATTTTTTGCTACGATCACGTAGATATTTTTTTGCTACAAATTTTGTTTTTGTTGCAACCGTTAAAAAAATTGGTGCATCGTGTCAAAATTTTGCTGTATCAGAAAAAAAAATGTTGCATGAAGATCTAAGGATGCGGACGCGCGGCAGTTGACGGATCGTGCGGCCCGCGCGCGGCCGGCCGAAAGTTTCGGCCAGCGTGCCGACGCAGAGCACTGGCCTAAAAACATCTACAAATAGTGGCAAAATCGATAAATTTGACCCCTGAACACAAAAAATTCACAAAATGAACTTCGTCTGAATTTATTTCGCTCAGCTGACCCTTTTATGTGACGCCCGACGCTTAGACGTCACACTACACTGTGTGACGCCTAAACCGTATACGTCACACCCCTGTCCATACTGGCGTTCGACCGCACCGCATCTCCCGGCAATGTGACGCCTAAGCCGCAGGCGTGACACTGCCACTTAAATTTATCGCTGCGTACTAGCTATTGCCGAGACGTCTCTAAGCAGGACAGAGACACACGCACTTGAACTCGATGCGCCCCTGGAATTGATTTGACGAGGTGCTTCCCTTTTCAATTGCATGTAACATATGAAAAAGATGCAGAGGATGATCATAACAGTTACAAAAAAGATTTGCTATTACAGAGAAAAAATTCGAGAAGAAGAACTCACAAAGCATTTTCTGAAAGAACCATTGTTCTTCATGTATATCTCGATGACTTTATCCATCAGCTTCATGTCCCACGCACATACTCCCGGCGTGCTGTCAGGTATTTCCATGTCACGGACATCGAGCGAGTCTAGGTAAAGAATCTGTATTTTGCAAAATAGAATAAAATGTGTTGAACTAAGTTAGTTTTGCAGATAAAAAAAAATCTGTAGCAATCATTCATATTCTTTTCTCTCATGAATCATGGTTCAGAATGCTGACCACGAGATAGAAAAGGCAGCCCCCTGCGCTGTTCTTCTTGTCAAGGGAAGAAACGCCCTTCTCGAGCTGCTCGACAACAATGCTGACCACGAGAGCACGAGCACTATGAAAGTTCGAAGGAAGTGTTCGTCCGCTGACTTCATCAGCTTGATGGACTTCTCCAAGCTCGCCATGGAGGGCGGACTGTCGACGCCGTGCTTGTCCAGCACGGAGGCGATGCTCTCATCGTCCAGCCCGTACAAGATGTCACGGCCGCGGTTCGGGATGCCAAGCACCCGGTGCACGCTGTCGACGGTGACGGGAATGGCCACAGATTTAAGTGGCAGTGTGTCGCCTGTGGCTTAGGCGTCACACTGCCGGGGTTGCGGTGAGGCCATACGCCAGTGTGCACGCGGGTGTGACGCCTACAGCTTAAACGTCACACAGTATAGTGTGACGCCTAAGTGTCGGGCGTCACACAAAATGATCAGCTCGGTGAAATATTTTCAAACATAGTTCAGTTTGTGAAAACCTTTGGCTTCTGGGTCAAATTTGTTAATTTTGCCACAAATAGTACACGACAAATAAATGATCAAGTACTTTTGCTCCTTCGTACCTACGGTTTGACTCACGAGAATATAATAAGACATCCATTATTTGATTTATTAATTGTAGTCAGGAACGAAGGGATCAAAGGGTCTACAAAAGATGTTCACTTGAAGTTGAAAGATGAAGATGCATGCACGTTAGATTCAGAATAAGGAAAACCAATTGCATGCATGTTTCCCGTCAGTCCATCCATCATGCGTGCAACGTCAAGTGCACAAGACCACAAGCTTTGGACTTTGCTCCAAGTTTCAAAATCAGCCACGCATGTGACTCCCAGGACCTTTTGGTGTGTCACGAGTGCAACTTTGGGCCTGTAAAATCAATTAGGCCGGCCTGCTGTGTTCGGTTTCCGTACGCCGTTCTTAATAAATAGTCGGTCTAAATTAGGGTTTAGATTTGGGTTTTATGTAGAGAAATTTAGCTATTGCTATTTTTATTTGTCTTTGCTTGGTTAGTGCGACCTCCAAGACATCCTATCGGAACCTCATTTTATGAGATTTATTCCATCTAGAACATTCATAATTTCAGATTGCTTGACTATTACTTTCTTGCATGATTTTCGATTTGCTTGCAGGAAAAATCCCTCATGGATAGATCGATTACGTTGTTGGCTCGGTCGATAACACCGTGGAGTTGGTCCAGCGATTGCCGTAGATATCATTCGTGTACGATTCTCCCTATACGTTTGGTAGGCGGATCGTGAGGGTGAAGTCCCACCAAAATTGTAGTTATCCCCACTCTCATCGAAAAATCGGGCCCGAGTCCACATCGCAACCCGTCGGCACGCACCGCCGCCATGTCGCCCGCCGTGCCAACGACGTGCCATCATCATCGACCCACGTTGGAGCGCCGCCGCGTCCAGCATCGAGCGGCATGTCCCCGCACGGGAGATCTGGCTGCGCTGCACCCCACGCGCGAGGAGGTGAAGGGGCCTCGTCGCTGCCAACGATGACCGAGCTTATGTTGGATCGATAGAAGGGGTGTCTAGAGGGGGCGGGGGGTTAATAGACTACTTGCATAAAATAAAATCATAGCCTTTTTCCCAATTTTAATGGTTGGTAAATTTTAGCAATTCTAACAAGTCTAGTGCATACTACACATGCTAGCCAACATATATGGCAGCGGAAAGTAAAGACATTGCACATGTAAGAAATGAGTAGAGTTTAGGAAGATAAAACACAAAGATGAACACGATGATTTTTGGCGTGGTTCCGACAGGTGGCGCTATCGTACGTCCATGTTAGTGGAAACTTCAACCCACTGAGGGTAACGGCTGCGAGAGTCCACGAAGGGAGCCACCCACAAGGGGTCCACGAAGAACCGACCTTGTCTATTCTACCATTGTTTATGTCCACACATGACTACCCTCACTCATGGTAGATCTTCACGAATTAGGCGATCTCCTTGCGTATACAAACTTCTTGGTTCAACTCCACAACACAAAGTTGGAGGCTCCCAAGCGACACCTAACCAATCTAGGAGGCACCACCCTCCAAAAGGTAATAGATACGGTAGAACGATGAACTCCTAGCTCTTGTGCTTCAAAAGATAGTCTCCTCAACACTCAATCACTCTCTCACGGATTTGGCATGGGTAGGAGAGACTCATTTTGTGGAAAGAATTTTGGGGAGCCTAGAGATCAAGTTTCAAATGATTAGATTGGAATATCTTGATCTCAACACATGAATAGGTGGCTCTCTCTCAGAAAAAATGGATCTAGCAAGTGTGTGTGTGTGTGTTCTGAGTGCTTCCTCTACGAATGGGAGAATGTGGAGGGGTATATATAGGCATCCCCCAAAATCCAACCGTTACAACATTATTTTCGAACTCGGTGACACCGAAATGGATCTCTGTGGTACCGAGTTGCAATAAATTTGGCAACTTTTGAATTCCCCGTGAGACCGATATATAAATCTCGGTGGTACCGATACGATGACCTAGTGCAATTTCCAAATCTCGATGAGACCGATTTCAAACAAGGAAATTCCAATTCTTGAAATATGCTCAACAGAAAGTTGGTCACATGCTTTCGGTGGCACCAATATGGAACTTGGTGGTACCGAGAGATTAGGGTCTGGCAAAGGATCTGTCAGTGGGAAAATCGGTAGGCCCGAGTGGGAAAAGTTTGTGGCACCATTTTTTCTATTTTTTCTTGGGACACAGATATTTATGTGAGAATGACTGAATATTTTGGTCGCTATCTCTAAGCACTTGAGCAACTGATTCATCATAATACCTCACTTACTTTTAATAGTATTGGCTTTCCTATGGACTCAAAAAATGATTTCTCACAAATGTAAAATGTAGAGTCCACTTCCTTGAAGCTTCAACCAATCATATTCCTTTCCTTGCATCAAGGGGCTTCTCCTCACAATCCTTTGGCCAATGCTCTCTGTGGACTATACCTGAAATATACTAGGTAAAAGTGTTAGTCCAAGAGACAATGTATGTTGTCATGAATTATCAAAACCACCAAGGGAGCATATGTGCTTTCAATCTCCCCCTTTTTGGTAATTGATGACAACATACAATCAAAGCTTCATATAAAGATAGGCAGTAGAATATGACAGCTTTGAGAGATATATGAGTAATACAAGCTCCCCCTAAATGTGTGCAATCCCTTTTAAAAGGATAGTTGCTTTGGACTACAAGGGCACACACATGGTATAAGTACAAGACAAGTCATATAAATCTTGGCTATATGCATCAAACATATGTGAATGAAGAACTTCCATGTTCAAGACTCACTCTTGCAAACAATATGTGCAAGACACAAGAGATCATTTTGAACAAGGATATGATGCATATACTTACCTTGAGGTTCTTGAGCATCTTAGGAGTAGGAGTACACTTGGGAAAACAAATGTTAGATAACACAAGAGTATTCTATTTTAATGATGCAAAGAGCTTCGAAAGTACCAAGATATGGAGAACATATGAGAGATTTGACTTGATGATAGATATGTCTCCAAGAATATTTAGAACTTTGTCCCCTAGGGATGAGTATGTAAGGTTGTTAGGGCATAGTTTATGCCTAAGTAATTTTGGTGATTGATGATAGTACCGCAAAGGACTAATCGTGTGTGTTAAGATTTTAGATAACACATGTCAACGGCACAAGACGACTCGCCCCCTCTTTCCTTGGAACGGAAGCATGGTGTACTCTACGATTCTCCTTCTTTGAGTCATAGGAACGCCGTACTATCAAGAGGGGACCCGTAGTGGAAAGGTTTGGGTGGAATCAATTTTGCACGCACACACTTTATCTCCTTTCCCCTTACCTGCAACTTTGGAGTGGCTCCCGCCTCTGTTTTTATCTCATCTAAGCAAAAGGTCTCCCAGCGGTAGTACCGATGTGCCTAGCGGTAGTACCGCTAGTGCTGGCGGTAGTACCGCCCCTGGTTAGCGGTAATACCGCTCCAGGAGCTTAGTACCGCCTTCCTAGCGGCTGTACTTCGTCGGACCTTTTTGCGAAGACTTTCTTGGCGGTGGTTGGCCCGGTAGTGCTTCTGCACTACCATGGGCCCAGCGGTAGTACCGCTGCTGCCAGCGGTAGTACCGCTGAAGTGCAAGCGGTAGTACCGCTGGAGTGCTAGCGGTAGTACCGCTGCAGCCAGCGGTAGTACCGCTAGGCTCGGGCTTTGAGTGGGAAAACGGTTGGATTCCCCCCCCCCCACTATATAAGGGGTTCTTCTTGCTGTGGAACCCTACCTTTCACCCTCCCAAGCTCCATTGTTGCTCCCTAAGCTCAAAAGTGCCCGATCTCTCTCTCTAGCCAATCAAACTTGTTGATTCTTTAGGGATTGGTTGAGAAGGCCTAGATCTACACTTCCACAAAGAGAATAGTTGATTCCCCCACCAATCCCTTGCGGATCTTGTTAATCTTGGGTGTTTGAGCACCCTAGACGGTTGAGGTCACCTCGGAGCCACTTTCCATTGTGGTGAAGCTTCGTGGTTTTGTTGGGAGCCTCCAAGATTTGTGTGGAGTTTGCCCCAACCTTGTTTGTAAAGGTTCGGTCGCCGCCTTCAAGGGCACCTATAGTGGAATCACGGTGCCTTGCATCGTGCGAGGGCGTGAGGAGAATATGGTGGCCCTAGTGGCTTATTGGGGAGCATTGTGCCTCCACACCGCTCCAACGGAGACGTACTTCCTGTCAAAGGGAAGGAACTTCGGTAACACATCCTCGTCTTCATTGGTTGCACTTGTCGTTATCTCTAACCTTTACTTCGTGTATGCTTATGTTGTTGTCTATCTCTTACTTGTCTTAGTTGTTCTTGTTGTTAGCATCATATATGTTCACCTTGTTGTTTCTATTTTAGTGAACCCGTACGTTGCTTACCCTAACTTGTTAAGATTAGTTAAAAAGTGGTCGTTGCCTATTCACCCCCCCCCCTCTAGTCAACCATATCGATCATTTCAATTGGTATGAGAGCCACGTCTCTTTATTAAGGGTTTAACCACCCGAAGATTATGGAAGATGATGAGGGAGTTCCCCGTGCACAAACCAAAGGCATGGACTTGACTTCAATCACAAGGGACGACTTGAATACGGCTATGGCCGCACTCAAGACGTCCATGACGAACGAGGTCAAGACCATGCTTAAAGAGTTAATTGAGGGAATTAAAAACTCTCCCGAACCGGCATTGGTGGTTAAACCCACCACCACGGATTCAGAGGCCAATTCCGTCATGGAAACAGCTAAAGGTATGCAACCTTCCCGTCCTCTCGAAAATGATGGGAATGGGACGTATGCATCTGTTCCACCACCCTTAGTCTATGGAGGACCGGTTCCCACACCTCATCTTAATCCTGTTGGTCCTCCTCCTAAGCTTGTAAAAGGTGATTTTGCTAACTGGGCATTTTCTATTAAGTCTCATTTGAATCACAGCTCAACAAATTTGTAGAGAATCATCGAGCAAGGATATTATCCCCATGATCCAAGCAACCTCACTCCAATAGAAGATGCGGACTATCAATATAATCACTCTACATTGTTTATTCTCCAGTCCGCAGTGCCACCTGAAGATCTTCCTCACTTGCGTCCCTTCACTTTGGCCAAGGACTGTTGGGAGCACATTATGGTGTTGTACAAGGGAATATCAAGCATTCAACGGTCCAACTATGAAGTGGTACTTGATAGGCCGATGAGTTTGTGATGAAGGAAGACGAGGACCCTCGTGATCTCTATCGGAGGGTGACTCCTATTGCTGTGGCACTCAAGGACCATGGGAGCAAGGATGTGGATGATACATGGGTCAAGCGCAAGTTTCTCAAAGCCATCATGCCTTTCAATAAAGCCATGTCATCTGTCATTCGTCGGCGACCAGACTTCCACTCCTTGTCTTCCAGCGAGGTGTTGGATGAATTCATTGCAATGTCAATCATGAACGAGACAGCTGACAATGCACTTGCTCGTGTTCGCTCAAAGACAGCTTCACGCAACCTTGCGTTAAAGGCAAAAGAAAATTTTCAAGAAGAAGAAGAGGATGAGGAAGAGGAGAGCTGCCCCAAAGACATGAAGTATGCTTATCATGAGCACATGGCTCTTGCGTCAAGGCAATTCTGGGGCAACAAGAGGAACTCAAGACCCACCTTCACCAAGAACAACTCGAGTGGGTTCAAACCCAAGCAACGAGTGAGGACATGCTATAACTGTGGTAACGTGAGTCACTTCATGGCCGAATGTCCCTATGAGAAAAGGAAAGACAACGGGGGCAAGCTCATCCGCAAAGACAAAACCAAGTCATTCCCAATCAAGAACAACTTTGTGAAGAAACCTCACCCAAAGGGCATGGTGGCCCTTGAAGAGTACCCTTCCGATGATGATGATGATGATGATACAGTGGCACCGGCAACTGTTGCTATTGCCACCCCCTCTCCCAAGAAGGTGTCTCTGTTCAACGCCCCCAATGAGAACCACATCGCCAAGTGCCTCATGGCAAAAGGTATCAATCAGGTAACCCCCATCATTAAGACCAACATCGCTACTGCTCCTTCATTGTTAAATTGTGTTGATGATAGTGATGTTGGGGAACTTAATGAGCATGATCTTGACAAGTTTCTGTTCACTATTAAGGGAGAGTCCAAGAAGCACTTTGTTGCTCTCTTGGAACAACTGGGTGAGGCCAATGACCTCATCGAGTCTCATGAGGAGACCATCTCCGAGCTTCAGGGACACAGTCGTGACTATGCCGATAAAATTGTTGAATTATCTATTGCTCTAGAAAAGGAGAGCACTCTTCGTTTGGCTCTTGAGGAGTCATACAACGATGACTGCGCTAAAATGCAAAAGAAACTAGATCATGATACTGTTCTTACTCGTATGCTTAAGTCTGAGAAGTATGCTCTTGGGGTTGGCCATGACAGACTCAAAGTGGAGTTTGACACACTTGACAAGGCTCACAAGGTCTTGAAAGGTGTTCATTTCTCTCTGAAAGAGTCTCATGATCAAATCCAAGCAAAGCTTACCAAGGAGATCTCTACTTGTCCTCCCTTTGTGTTAATTGATAATGCTTGTACAACTAATCCGTGTTGTGAGCATGAACTTTGCTAATGAAGCTCAACTTCAACATGAAGCAAAGATCTTGATGATTAGAAGTGACAACGGCACCGAGTTCAAGAACTACACCTTGGATGAGTTTCTAGGTGATGAGGGAATAAAACATCAATATTCAACACCATATACCCCTCAAAAAAATGGCGTGGCAGAAAGGAAGAACCGAACCTTGATGGATGCTGCAAGGACAATGATGGTGGAATTCAAATCTCCATATAACTTTTGGGCTGAGGCCATCAACACAGCATGTCATGTGTCCAATCGGCTCTATATCCGCAAACGCTTGAACAAGACTCCATATGAGATTCTTACTGGAAACAAACCCAATCTCAAGTACTTCCGGGTATTCGGTTGTAAGTGTTTCATTCTCAAGAAAGGTGCACGTTTAGCTAAATTTGATTCTAGAGCACATGAGGGCATCTTTGTTGGTTATGCTACAAACTCTCATGCTTACCGTGTCCTCAACAAGTCCACCGGACTCATTGAGGAGACGTGTAACGTGGAGTTTGATGAAAATAATGGCTCCCAAGTGGAGCAAAGTGGTATTTGTGATGTAGGTGATGAAATTCCTCCCCAAGCCATAAGAAGAATGGGGATTGGTCAAATACTCCCCATTGAGGAACCCCTTGTGGCCGAAGGAGAAGGACAATGCTCTACTTAAGTGGATCCATCACCCCACAAGCCCCACACGCTTCCGATGAACAAAGAGAAGACTCTCAACAAGATGAACAAGCTCAAGGTCAAGATCAGTTGCCCAACAATGGTGATGTGTCCCATGATATTCAAGCACTTACCCAAGGTTCCGAACCTGCTCATGATCAAGATCAAGTGCAACCACAAGATCCAGACCAAGTAGAAGCACAAGATCAAGATCAAGAGCAACCACAAGTACAAGGACAAACAAGTGAACCTGCTCAAGTCGGAAGTCAACATGATCAGGATACTGTCTCGCAATTCCCTTCCGCAGCACCAACAGCCGGTGCCAAGGGAGGTTCAAGACGCAAGGGCAAGCAAAGTAAACAAGTCGATGCTCCCCAGTTATCCAATGAAGAACTCTTGGAGCGTCGAGCAGCCAAGATTGCGACCAAGCTGAGAGTCAAGTCACATGTTATGAAGAATGTACTTGGCAGTTTAAAAAAGGGAGTATCCACCCGTCAACAGATTTGGAATTATTGTGAGCAGCACGCGTTTGTTTCGTATTGTGAACCTCAACAGGTACAGGAAGCGCTCGATGATGAGGATTGGATTATGGCCATGCATGAAGAACTTAACAACTTCGAGCGTAACCAAGTCTGGCATTTAGTGCCAAGACCAAAGGAGGAACATAATGTCATCGGGACCAAATGGATTTTCAAAAACAAGCAAGATGCCAATGGGATTGTGATTCGAAAGAATGCAAGATTGGTGGATCAAGGCTACTCCCAAGTCGAGGGTATCGACTACGATGAAACCTTTGCCCGTGTTGCTCGTCTAGAATCTATTCGCATGTTGCTTGCATTTGCTTCTCATCATAATTTCAAATTACAGCAAATGGATGTGAAAAGTGCCTTTCTTAATGTTCCTTTAAATGAGTTGGTCTATGTCAAACAACCCCCGGGATTCGAACATCCCAAGCTCCCCAATCATGTGTACAAACTTAATAAGGCACTCTATGGCCTTAAACAAGCCCCACGTGCGTGGTATGAGTATCTTACTGAGTTGTTACAAGATCGTGGGTTTGAAATTGGGAAGATAGATCCCACTCTTTTTACTAAGAGGGTTAAAGGGGATTTGTTCATATGCCAAATATATGTTGATGATATCATTTTTGGTTCTCCTAACATTTCCTTCAATGAAGAATTTGCTGCACTAATGACCGAGAAATTTGAGATGTCCATGATGGGAGAGTTGAAGTTCCTCCTCGGATTTGAGATTAAACAAGGCCTAGAAGGGACCTTCATCAAACAATCCAAGTACACTCAAGACATGCTCAAACGGTTCGAGCTTGAAGATGTCAAGCCGGTCAAGTTCCCCATGCCAACAAGATGTAAGCTTGACAGTGATCCCAATGGTAAAGCAGTGGATCAAAAGGTATATCGCTCCATGATTGGATCCCTCCTTTACCTTTGTGCATCTAGACCAGATATTATGTTGAGTGTAGGGATATGTGCACGGTTTCAATCCGCACCAAAAGAAAGTCATTATATGGATGTTAAGCGAATCTTTTGATATTTGGCTCATACCCCAAACTTTGGTCTATGGTATCCCAAAGGAGCAAACTTCAACCTAGTGGTCTATTCTGACTCAGATTGGGCAGGAGATTGTGTGGAGAGGAAGTCAACTTCTGGAGGATGCCAATTCCTTGGTCGCTCACTGGTAAGTTGGTCTTCGAAGAAGCAGAATTGTGTCTCACTATCATCCACCGAAGCTGAGTATGTGGCAGCTGCAAGTTGTTGTGCACAATTGCTATGGATGAGGCAAACTTTAAAGGATTACGGTGTCACTTGTGACAAAGTGCCTCTTCTATGTGACAATCAAAGTGCTATCAAGATTTCCCTCAACCCAGTGCAACATAGCAAGACCAAGCATATTGATATTCGCCATCACTTCATTCGTGAACATATCAAGCTTGGTGATATTGAGGTTCACTTCATCCACACTGAAGAGCAACTTGCAGATATTTTCACTAAGCCCCTCGATGAAGCAAGGTTCCGGGAGTTAAGGCATGAGCTAAATATCATTGATTCAACTAATGTGGATTGAAGCTAGGCACTTTGCACCTCACTATGCATTCGATCTTGTTCTAGATGTAGGCATGGACATAGGGGGAGTGTTGTTCTCTCAATGAACTCTTCCTCCCCCCCCCCATTATGCATAAATTGATCTAGTCTTTCACTTTAGCCATTACCAAATGGCACTTGTGCTTCAAAGACGAGCGTTGGTCATGAACCCAAGGATAATTCTTTGCGGTGTCATACCTTTCTCTCAAACATAGGTGGCCTCGGCCACCGCCCCCACCTTTCTCTCATATGGAAGAAAGGATACAAAATGACGAGTCAGTATATCTTGCTGGTGTTATCTTCTTATTACACTGACTTATCGTTTGCCCACGTCTTTCTCATGCAATCTATGTCTCATTGTGCCATTTGGAGCAGTACTACCGCCAGGGGTAGCGGTACTACCGCCAAGGGTAGCAGTACTACCGCTAGGACCCCAACGGTACTACCGCCAGGGGTAGCGGTACTACCGTCAGGACCCCAGCGGTACTACCGCTCGGGATAGTGGTACTACCGCCAGGACCCCAATCTACCACGACCTGACTAGGGCTTTTAGGGCTTTCTCAAGGGGGAGCGGTACTACCGCCAGGGGGAGCGGTACTACCGCCAGGACCCCAGCGGTACTAAGGCTACAGGTAGCGGTACTACCGCGCGGTCAGCGGTACTACCGCCAGGACCCCAGCGGTACTACCGCTGGCCCGTACCCCTTGAACTATATAAAGGAGGGGGAGCCCGTTTTTCCTGCCTTGTTTCTTCTTCCTCGTGGCTCTTCCCTCCCCAACCCCGAACTCCCCCTATTTGGATCTCTATCTGTGGAGCCCCTTCTCTCCGTTGAGTTGGAGGGTTTGCTCCACTCCTCCTTCCTTCACCAAGTGCCATGGACTCCGGTATAGCTCCTCCCTTTATTCTCTTGGTTGATGTTTTCTTGTTCTAGGGGTAGGAGCATTGGTGATTTGGATCCATGGCTGTGGTGTTGTGCTTTGTTCTTGGATGGAACGAAGGAAATATTCTAGGGGAGTGTAGGTCCTATGATTCATTGCGTTTATATTGCCATCCTCTAGGTTCTTCATGTTTTAGATCAAGCACTTCTTCTCTTATTTTGGATTAGATCTAAAACTTGAATCCTCTTGACTAGGCATGTCTTTATCTAGATGATTCTTGAGATCCTCATGTGTTTAGGGCTATGGTGGTTTTTGTAGTGATTATATGCAGTACCCATGGCCCTCGTAAATCCAATCTAGCCGTTCCTATGGGTCTTTTTCTTATTCAGATCCGAAAGTCAACCCCCTAGCGGTACTATCGCCAGGAGGATATTTTTCTTCTTTTCATTTTTTTTGGCAATGTGAGTTTACTTTTATGCCTCTTTCTGTTCATTGCCTTGACTCCTCCTGTCGCTCTTTTTCGGTGCGCATCTTGTGTGTCACAGGTGGTGCTCGCCGCACGTATCCCCCACGGGACACCTAGCCGAAGCAGTATCACACTCAAGATGCTCTAGAGGGCTCCGCCACTTCCGGTCTGCAACCCAAAAAGAAGTCTTTCAAGAAGACAGCTCACAAGGACAAGGGGGTCAACGTTCGCACTATGCCCCCTAAGGATTTTCTGCGGTTCCGCACCAAAAATCACTATCTAGAAGAGAAGGCTCAGATCAAGGATGTCGAGCATGTTTGGTCACGGGATCACTGCAGGATCTATCGCGACATCATCAAGCACTTCAAGAAGATTTTTGTTCCAGTTCAGTGGATTGACTTGGCTCACTTTCAGCGGAACCCGGATTACTTTGGTGAGACTCTCTCTTTGATTGACAAGCTTGGCATTAAGGAGATCATCACCTTCAAGCCCGACTTTGATCCAGATGTTGTCGCCCAATTCTATGTCACTGTTCACTTCTCGCCTGATGAAGAGCGCACCATGACTTGGATGACTGCTACTCAGAAGATGACAGGTTCCTGGTCAGAATTCATGAAGTTTCTCAAGGTCGACTTTCAGGGAGCTGACAATCCTCTTGGGTCGCGTCCTCATGCTCTAGCTTCATCTACTAGGGCCCCCGTCAAGGACAGGCTGCAACAAATTTATGTGAAGAAAGGTATGCTCCCCAAGCATCTGGATATCATGCATCGGATCTTCCGCAACACTCTCTTTCCTCGCATTGGCAACTTTGACGAGGTGCATGGTTATCTAGCTGAGATGCTTCTGCTTTGTGAGGAGGCTATGACTAAGGAATCTGCCCCTCTCGATATTTCTGACGTGATGTTCAATGAGCTCTGGAACTGCATCATGAACCCCCATCTATGGGCCCTACTTGTTTGCCTATATTCGCCAGAGGTGGCACGGCGTCTATTTGATTGAGGAGTTCCACCTTCAGGCTGATTACTTTGTGCACGATCCGACCAGGCTCCGCATCAAGGACAAATGGGCCAACCCATCCACTTCGTCTCAGCACATGGACACTAACCCAGAGACTGCTGCTGAAAGAGGCCTCGCTTCTCAGTCCCACTCTTCTACTATGCCATCTTGGGCAGTGAAACTAAAGGATAAAATGAAGACTCTCTTCTGTATGCAGGCCAAGGGACAGTATCAGACTCATGTGGCCCAGAAGGAGAACCGTCAGAGGCACAAGCGTGTCCTTAGGACACTTGATGTTGATATCACCAGCGGCTCAGAGGACGACATCATTCCAGAGTCTGCTTGGATGCGGGCTTAAGGTTATCAGTGGTCTGATGTAGAGGAGGAGGCGTCTGAGGAGGACAATGAGGAGGAGTAGGACGATCCGGATGCCACGGACGAGTCTGGGGCTGATGAGGATGAGGAGTGACCACCTGTGTCATTAGGTGTGCCCCTTTTTGGTGTCTTGTGCCAAAGGGGGAGAGAGTCTAGGAGCTGGATTTGAGATTTGAGCTTTGCTTATCTTATCGTGTTTGCTTTGAACTTGGTTTGCTTTTATTTGCTATCTTTGCTTTGTGTGATGTGAGACTTGAACTAGTGTGAGATTTATTTCTATCATATGCTGTGAGTCATATGCTCCTTATTTTCCTATACCACTATCTTTATGTTCACATGCTATTCACTGTGCAAATCCGGTATTGTCATCAATCCACCAAAAAGGGGGAGATTGTTAGGGCATGGTTTATGCCTAAGTAATTTTGGCGATTGATGACAGTACCGCAAAGGACTAATTGTGTGTGTTAAGATTTCAGATAACACATGTCAATGGCACAAGACGACTCGCCCCCTCTTTCCTTGGAACGGAAGCACGGTGTACTCTACGATAATCCTTCTTTGAGTCATAGGAATGCCGTACTATCAAGAGGGGACCCGTAGTGAAAAGGTTTGGGTGGAATCAATTTTGCACGCACACACTTTATCTCCTTTCCCCTTACCTGCAACTTTGGAGTGACTCCCGCCTCTATTTTTATCTCATCTAAGCAAAAGGTCTCCCAGCGGTAGTACCGCTGTGCCTAGCGGTAGTACCGCTAGTGCTGGCGGTAGTACCGCCCCTGGTCAGCGGTAGTACCACTCCAGGAGCTTAGTACCGCCTTCCTAGCGGCTGTACTTTGTCGGAGCTTTTTGCGAAGACTTTCTTGGCGGTGGTTGGCCCGGTAGTGCTTCTGCACTACCAAGGGACCAACGGTAGTATCGTTGCTGCTAGCGGTAGTACCGCTGGAGTGCCAGCGGTAGTACCGCTGCAGCCAGCGGTAGTACCGCTAGGCTCGGGCTGTGAGTGGGAAAACGGTTGGATTTTCCCCCTACTATATAAGGGGTTCTTCTTGCTGTGGAACCCTACCTTTGATCCTCCCAAGCTTCATTGTTGCTCCCTAAGCTCAAAAGTGCCCGATCTCTCTCCCTAGCCAATCAAACTTGTTGATTCTTTAGGGATTGGTTGAGAAGGCCTAGATCTACACTTCCACCAAGAGAAAAGTTGATTCCCCCACCAATCCCTTGCGGATCTTGTTACTCTTGGGTGTTTGAGCACCCTAGACGGTTGAGGTCACCTCAGAGCCACATTCCATTGTGGTGAAGCTTCGTGGTTTTGTTGGGAGCCTCCAAGCTTTGTGTGAGTTTGCCCCAACCTTGTTTGTAAAGGTTCGGTCGCCGCCTTCAAGGGCACCTATAGTGGAATCACGGTACCTTGCATTGTGCGAGGGCGTGAGGAGAATACGGTGGTCCTAGTGGCTTATTGGGGAGCATTGTGCCTCCACACCGCTCCAACGGAGACGTACTTCCTGTCAAAGGGAAGGAACTTCGGTAACACATCCTTGTCTTCATTGGTTCCACCTGTGGTTATCTCTAACCTTTACTTCGTGTATGCTTATGTTGTTGTCTATCTCTTACTTGTCTTAGTTGTTCTTGTTGTTAGCATCATATATGTTCACCTCGTTGTTGCTATTTTAGTGAACCCGTATGTTGCTTACCCTAACTTGTTAAGATTAGTTAAAAAGTGGTCGTTGCCTATTCACCCCCCTCTAGTCAACCATATCGACCCTTTCAAAGGTTACCTCTCCCCCTGAATCATAGCATGTAGATATTGAGAGTAGGTAGGGTGAGACAAGTTCAATCGAAAGATGGCAATAAAACAATCTATTTAAGTTCTATATCTCCCCCTTAACGATATTTCTCCCCCTCAGAATATAATCTCCCTCTTTGAATGAACAGTGACGCTTATTGGAAGCTTTGATATTATATTTCTCCCCCTTTCGCATTAATTCCCAAAAAGGTCAGAGGATAAGGGCTCATTGAGAGTAAGGGATCCTGGAGTCTTCTCTCATTGAGAAGGGTTCCTTGAATTTGTCTTTTCTCCCCCTTAAGAATTTAGTTTGGGTTCCTTGAATTATCTCCCCTTGTCAGTAGGTAAAGGTTCATTGAATGTTCTCCCCCTTAATATGGATAAGAGTTCTTAGAAACGTATCCCCCTGTTTGTTAAGGATCCTAGATGTTTCTCCCTCTTACATTGTGGGATCACATAAGTCTTCTCCCCCTGTTGTAAAAAATCGAGAAATTCCAAAAGATCAGAGGTAGTGATAAATTTCGGAGTCACTGAGGCAAGCTGGTTCGATAGAACCGAGAATGATTGTAGGCCTCTCGGAGAAATCGGTTAGACCGAGTTTCCCAGATCGGTGAGACCGAGTTGCAATGAAAATAAACTTCTTAACTCTAAATATCCAAAAAAAATCCTCACATTTGAAAAAGGAAATATCCAAAGATTTAAAAATAAATAAGGGAAAACAATTTGTTTAAATATATACATACATATATATGAGAGTTGAATGATTCCAAGAAAGCATGCAACAAAAATGTGAACCATACATGAATCTCCATCTAGATATTGGGCGGTGAGTAGGTCACCTATATTAGAGTATATTGACTTGAGGAGTCAAGCAAGAATGCTTGATTATAGGTCATACTCATCGTTAAGCGCAAAATGGGGTTACCATTTTTTGATTAAGCCTTTTAATCTCTTCATATCACTTGAGTTGCTTTACGTACCTCATGACTTGGTGTAAAGCTTTATCAAGGATAAGAGTACATACCTTTGAATGACGTTGATGACATGGCATGTAGGTGAACTTGTCGTGGATGCTCAAAGTTGATCATGATCATCTTGAGTTGGGAGTTATCCTTGTCATTTTGGTTCACCTTTCACCTGCATTGGTTAGTCACGCTAGGAAGAACATAATATATATCCGATTGACATGAGTGGTTGTATTAATCAAATAGTTGTCAAGGATATGATTTTGTTATCTTCTTCCTTCATCTTTGAAGAAGGGGTTGTTGATACTTGGCTATGTCAAGATTGCTTTTGATGTGAGTAGATGGCAATCTTGTGGAGTGTAGTTCTTCCAAGTACCTACAAAAAGGTTAGATGCAAAACAAGGGAGCATAGTTTTCCAAGATATAAGAGAGTGTCAAATCAATAGCATCATGGAATAATCAAGTAAGCTCGTGCCCTTGCATGCATCCGAGTGAGTCTAACTCAAGTTTGATGCATCTTGATGTTCAACTCACTCCTCAAATGAGAGAACACTTTCTCATCAAATGGTTTGGTAAAGATATCAACTAATTGTTTGTCGGTATGAACCTACTTGAGATCTATATCTCCTTTACCAACATGATCACGAATGAAATGATGTCGCACTTTTATATGTTTAGTTTCGAGAATGTTGCACATGATTATATGCAATTTTAATAGCACTTTCATTTTCACGCAACAATGGAACATGTCTCACATGGATGCCATAATCCTTAAGAGTTTGTGTCATCCATAGTAATTGCGCACAACATGATCCGACGACAATGTATTCCACTTCGGCATTAGATAAAGATATCGAGTTATATTTCTTGGATGACCAAGACACAAGAGATCTTCCAAGAAATTGACATGTACCCGTGGTGGATTTTCTATCAACCTTTGTCTTCGGCATAGCCCGAGTCGGAATAGCCAACAAGATTAGAAGAAGATCCCTTGGGATACCTGTTGGAAATATGCCCTAGAGACAATGATAAAATAGTTATTATTATATTTCCTATTTCAACATAATCGTTTAGTATCCATGCTATAATTGTACTGAATGAAGGCATAGATACATGTGTGGATATATAGACAAAACGGTGTCCCTAGTAAGCCTCTAGTTGACTAGCGACTTGATCAAGGATAGTTAAGGTTTTCTGACCATATGCAAGTGTTGTCACTTGATAACTGGATCACATCATTAGGAGAATGATGTGATGGACAAGACCCAAACTATGAACGTAGCATGTGATCGTGTCATTTTGTTGCTATTGTTTTCTGTGTGTCAATTATTCCTTCCTATGACCATGAGATCCTGGAACTCACTGACACCAGAGGAATACCTTGTGTGTATCAAACGTAGCAACGTTACTGGGTGACTATAAAGGTGCTCTACAGGTATCTCCGAAGGTGTCCGTTGAGTTAGCATGGATCAAGACTAGGATTTGTCACTCCGTGTGACGGAGAGGTATCTCGGGGCCCACTCGGTAATACAACATCACATATAAGCCTTGCAAGCAATGTAACTAAAGTGTTAGTAAAAGGATCTTGTATTACGGAACGAGTAAAGAGACTTGTCGGTAACGAGATTGAAATAGGTATAGGGATACCGACGATCAAATCTCGGGCAAGTAACGTACCGAAGGACAAAGGGAATGTTATACGGGATTATAAGAATCCTTGTGTGACAACCCGAGACCGACGTTCCAGAAGATTCCCCCTCTACTCCATTTTCGTCGTGTCTTATTTTATTTGTCGCATCATCATTGCATCATGTGCATCATCTGCTTTGCATCGGCATCTCGTTGCCGCCAGTTTTCAAAACTTGCATCCGTTGTTAGTTGCCGGTTCTCGTCGTTGTCCGTTCTGAGCCCGACCGCACACGCACGCGCCCGCGACATCGTCAAAACCTGTTTTTAAAAGTGTGTCTAAAACTTTCTCTAATTGGGTTGAGACTTGACGTGCGGTCTTATTTTAATATAGGTAGGTCGCCCGTCAAATTTCGTCGCAATCGGAGTCCGTTTGGTACCCGAACGGTCGACCGTAGCGGCACCGTCTTCGATTATTCGTCGGACGTGATTCGGTATTATATAACGCGTCTCACGGGCGCACCCTTCCCTTTCACCTTAGCCTAGCCACTCCACACTGCCACTTAACCGTCCCCGCTTTCGAGATTGTCCGATTCCGACCGCGCGGTTGGATCCGGGACGAAATTTCGCTAAACCTAGCCCCCCCTTTGTCTATAACTAGACCCTCCTCCTAATTTTTAGACAACCATCCCTCTCTCCTCGAAAACCGTGCCTCCCCGAAACCCTAACCCCACTCTCTCTCTCCTCCTCTCTCCTCCCCAGCGCCGCCGGCCTGCGCAGCCCATCCGAGGCCCGCCGGGACCGAATCGCCGTCCCCGCCCTCGGAAGGAGCGGAGCTCCCGAGCCCCGCAACTCCTCCCGCTGCCCTTGTCCCGCGCGTGCCTGCGCCCTCGCCGGACAGCCATCCGAACTCGCCGGAGTAGGTAGTCCCGCCGGTGCCGCCTGCCCACGCCGAGCCCCGCGCCCTTGCTCCTTCTTCCTTCCCTCTCCTCTCCCTATCACGTCTTCTCTCTCTCTGTCCCACAGGAGACCACGTTGAAGCCGGCGCCTGATATCCTCGCCCCGGCGCCGCCTCGAGCCGCCACCACCGGGAACGGAACCCCGGTTGCCGGATCCATCCGGCGCCGTCGGTTCCTCGCCGGGACCCCCTCGCCTCCGTCCGTCTCCAGTAGGTCCACCACCGCCGCCATGTGCTCCTGCAGGGAGAGAGACGAGGCCAGCGCTCGGGCCCTCCCCCCGTTGACCGCATCGCTCCACTGCCTCGTGCCCGTGGGCCGCCTCAGGCTGGCCCAGCTAGCCCGCCCCGACCAGACTGCCTCCTGATAACCCACAAGTGTAGGGGATCGCAACAGTTTTCGAGGGTAGAGTATTCAACCCAAATTTATTGATTCGACACAAGGGGAAGCGAAAAAATATTCTCAAGTATTAGCAGTTGAGTTTGTCAGATTCAACCACACCTGAAAGATTAGTGTCTGCAAGCAAAGTATCAGTAGCAAAGTGGTATGATGGCGACGGTGTTAGAAAAAGATCTGTTGTCGGCAGACTATTCCTAATTGTTGTATCAATGGCGCCAGTAAGTAGCACGTGGACGGGGAACTATTCTTCCCCGGCACCGTTGTCGAAAAAGTCTTGCAACAAGTAACAACAGTAGTGACAGCAGTAGCAAGGAACAACAATAGTGACAGCGGTAGCAGCAGCAGTAACCAGTAGCAGCAGAGTAACAGCAGTAGCAACAGTAGTAGAGACAAAGTAACGTAGCAAGGACCAGTAGTAAAAGACTCGTAGGCAGTGGATCGGTGATGGATGAGTATGACGGATGTGATTCATCATGTAACAGCTATAACACTGAGAGATATGTAACTAGCTCTCGTTCGTCAATCTAATGTAGGCATGTATTCCATATGTAGTCATACGTACTTAGGGAAAAGAACTTGCATGACATCTATTGTCCATCCCTCCCATGGCAGCGGGGTCCTAATGGAAACTACGGGATATTAAGATTCTCCTTTTAGTAAAGAAGCGAACCAACGCATTAACACTTAGTGAATACATGAACTCCTCATACTATGGTCATCTCCGGGAGTGGTTCCGGCTATTGTCACTCCGGGGTTGCCGGGTCATAACACATAGTAGGTGACTACAACTTGCAAGATAGGATCTAAAACACACATATATTGGCGACAACATAATAGGTTCAGATATGAAATCATGGCACTCGGGCCCTAGTGACAAGCATTAAGCATGGCAAAGTAGTAGCAATATCAATCTTAGAATATAGTGGATACTAGGGATCAATCCCCGTCAAAACTAACTCGATTACATGATAGATCTCATCCAACTCATCACCGTCCAGCAAGCCTATGATGAGATTACTCACGAACGGTGAAGAGCATCATGGAATTGGCGATGGAGGAAGGTTGATGATGACGATGGCGATGATCTCCCCTCTCCGAAGCCCAAAACGGACTCCAGATCTGCCCTCCAGATGAAGAACAAGGGGTGGCGGCGCCTCCGTATCGTAAAACGCGATGAATCCTTCTCTCTGATTTTTTTTCCGGGCGAGACGGAAGATATAGAGCTGAGTTTGGAGGCGGTGGCGCCACGTGGGCCCCACAAGCCCTCACGGCGCGGCCAGGGGGGTGGCCGCGGCCCAGGGGCTTGTGGCCCAGTGGCACACCTCCTCCGGTGGATCTTTGCGCATGTATTTTTCATTTATTACAGAAAAATTCTCCGTAAATTTTCAGGACATTCTCAGAACTTTTATTTCTGCACAAAAACAACACCATGGCAGTGCTGCTGAAAACAACGTCAGTCTGGGTTAATTCCATTCGAATCATGCAAATTAGAGTCCAAAACAAGGGCAAAGGAGTTCGGAAAAGTAGATACGACGGAGACGTATCACCTCCCGTGGGCCCCGTTCGGTCTCCAGCACCGACCTAGGCTGGCCCAAGAGGGCACGAGGTGAGCACCCCCGAGCCCACTATCCCTCGCCCTGGGCGATATTGAGTTGTATTGCGTTCGGGCCCTGCTGTAATTCGGCCCGTGGAGGTTTTTATTTCTTTCGGTGAGTTATTAATTCCACGGATATTAGTTATTTTAAAATGCTCGTATCATTTAATCCGTGTGTCGGATCGCGACGTGTTGTATATGTAAATTGTGTAGTTTTGCACGTAGATTATATTTTTGTAACTTGCATGCATGTTGGACGTAGTTTGACGTGCAGAATGCCTAGTTGAGTGTGCTGTCCTATTATGTTTTTGTCCTGTTTTAATTCTCGTGCGTGTCCGGATTGTTCGAACACCGTAGATAAAATGCTCATGTTTTAGGAACCCTATTGCCATGTATTTTAGAATAGTTGCTGGTATTTTTGCATGTAGGGTTTAGTCGCTAGTCATTATTTCGCGTTTAGCACATAATCCAGCATATACGTGTGGCGTTGTTTTTATTTTGCAACCCCACATGTTATATATGTTTTCGGGGTAGAAAAATTCATAGGATTTAGCTATGCATTTAGTTTTAGCTTTTGAGCAAGTTAGTGCACGTGATATCTTGCCATGTTGCCCTCTTCTCTATTTTGTGGGATTTAATCCGTGCGTGATATGAAGGAGTTGTCAACTAGAGAGTTGCTCTTGGATGTTTAGTCTAGCCCCTGGTATTTTTGGTTGCAATAGAAATCCATGTTTAGGTGTGGTTTTCTTGCTCTCAACTTGCTAGGAAATAGTGTTGTTTTGGAGGTGCTGAAATATTTCTAAGTCTGAAATCTGTTACATTTTGTTGATGTCTTTGCATGAGTTTATCTGGTGATCTATAGCTCTTTTGAGGTTGGTGCAATGGAGTTAGTTGTAGACTTTAGGATTCTCTAGCATGCTGTAAATTTTCATGCCATTTGGAGTCCTATAGCTTATGGTTTTGATGCTCTCAATATGCCTTCAGATCGAAAACTGCACTTCACGAAGTGTTATTTTCACTAAGTTTGAAATTGTGTGTGAGATGCCTTTTTGTGACTTCTTTTCCTAGTGATCCATGCTTCCATGCTAGGTGTTATAAGTTGCATGTGGTAGTGCATCTTTCCCTCTATCGTCTCATGCCTTCGTTGAGCATATTGGTTTTGCGTAGCTCGTAGTTGTGGGGTGTAGAAAATGCTATGTGGCTGATTTTGGTAGATTATAGTGATATCTTGTTTTGCTCGTAGTTGTTGAACCGTTGCTCCGTTTTGATCGTGTACTATATGAAACTTGCTTATAATCTCGTGTAGTTTCATATTATCTTTCTGGTTGTATGTTTAGAAATGCTTGTGATTGTCGTTGCAGACATATTGCATTCATGCCATCATATCTTGCGGTGATCGTATCTTTTGAACCGTAGCTCCGTTGGAGATGTTCTCTATGTGTAAATTTCTTGTAACGAAGTGTAAAATCACGTGAACCTATTTATTTTGATGTTTAACAACCATTTAAATGTGTTAGTTCAGATCTGGACAGAATTGTAAATTAACATGTGAGGTCGTTTCAGAGGTGCTATATGTCATTTCCGACCTCATTTAAAATGCCTAGATAGTTAGATTAATTGCGCTTCACCTCTTGCCATGTTTAATAACATGTAAAATTGTCGAGTACCTAATCAGGATAGAACTAAATAATTCATATGTGGAGTTTCGTCAATATGCAACTCGTTGCATATTGAACTTCACTTAATGTGTAGTGTTTGATTGTCGTGAATTGTCGTGCCATGTCTTAGATATTCACCTGTTCATGCATCATATGTGGATTGCATCTTGTCGTGCATATGCCGTGGTGAATATCTGTGTTGATGCTTGTTTCCGGTTTCCTTCGTCTCGATAGAGTTCCGCAAGCGTGTCGGAAAGTGAGGACCCGTTCGACTACATCGGTTCGTCTGCTTCACGAAGTCGTTCTTCTTCCAAGCGGGATCTCAGGCAAGATGACCATTTCCCCATATACCATTACTATCATTGCCATGTTATTTTTACCGTTTCTATCATTATGTCTTGTTGCCTACCACCTGTTAAATATCAGCCTCTCAACAATGCCATGAAAACCTTCACCTGTTCACAACCTAGCAAACCACTGATTGGCTATGTTACTCCTTGCTTAACCATGTGTTAGCGTTGCTAGTTGCAAGTGGAGTTGCTTCCATGTGATAACATGGGTTCCTTGTTATATCACCGTATTAAATGTTATTTAATTTAATGCACCTATATACTTGGTAAAAGGTGGAAGGCTCGGCCTTCCTAGCCTGGTGTTTTGTTCCAACTTTGCCCCCTTAGTTTCGGCTACCAGTGTTATGTTCCATAATTGAGCGCTCCTAACACGATCGGAGTTGTTATGGGGACCCCCTTGATAATTCGTTTTAGATTAGAGCTGGTCTGGCAAGGCCCAACTTTGGTACTACATTTGCCTAATAACCTAATAACAATGCATAGGGACTCGCCGACACCCGCGGAGTAATTAATCAACCCCCGGGCCAGTGCTCCTCATGAGTGTTCAGGTTTTCCACTACGGAGTCCGACGAGATCGCGAGCTTCGTGATCGAGGATTTCTATGCGGCTTGTGGTAATTTGTGATGGACTAGTTGGAGCACCCTTGTAGGGTTAAATCTTTTCGGAAAGCCGTGCCCGCGGTTAGGTGGCAACGTGGAAACTTTGTTTAACACTGGTTCTAGACAACTTGAAGTTAACTTAATTAAAACTTGCCAACTGAGTGCATAACCATGACTGTCTCTTTTGCGAGTTCCTTCTCTGACCGAGGACACGGTGGGGTTATGTTTGACGTAAGTAGGTATTCAGGATCATTAATTTGATCAACAGTAGGTCACGTCCGTTATGCGTAGATCTTCCCCCCTCTTATTTCTTGTACTCGTAAGTTAGCCACCAAATATATGCTTAGCCGCTTGCTGCAACCTAACCACTTAACCATATCTCACCCATTAAACTTTGCTAGTCTTGATACCTTTGGAAATGAGATTGTTGATTCCCCTGTGGCTCACAGATTACTACAACACCAGTTGCAGGTACAGGTGAAGGTTACTTGACGCGAGCGCGTTGATTGTTCTTTTGGAGTTGCTTCTTCTTCTTCTTCATTGATCTAGAATGGGTTCCAGGCCGGCAGCCTGGGATAGCAAGGATGGACGTCGTTCTTCTTTTCTCATTTGTTTTCGTCCGTAGTCGGACCCTGCTCTTCTTCATGATGATTATGTATTGTACTGATGTGACTCTGATGCAGCTTGTGGCGAGTGTAAGCCAACTCTATATATCTCTTCTTTTCAGTACATGTACTTGTAACGATATCCATTCTTGCGAAACGACGAGATGCGATTCTATCCCTGACGAGGCCCTCGTGCCAAATTAAGGATAGGGTCGCACCTTGGGCGTTACAAGTTGGTATCAGAGCAGTACCGACCTAGGAGCCCCCTTGATTGATCGAACTTGGCCGAGTCGAGTCTAGTGAAAAACTACTTTGAGTCTAGTTATATATCGAAGAGTAGGATTCTTTTTTCTCCTCTTCTATGCTCTGGTGAGGAATCTTGGCATAATAATTTATTCTACTCCTCTTCCCACTGAAAAAATAGGATCACGCGGATATTTTTGGAATCTATATGATGTCGATGTGACGGAGTTCTGTCTTGGTGCCTCATGTCTGTCTTGATTTCTTCCGAGGAGTTGAGATCCATGGGATTTTTGAGCACATCGTTATCATTCAGATTTCCTTGTATCTCAAGACGAAGGATGTTCGTAATTGCTTCAATACTAGTAGTGGCGAGATAACCCCGATGTCCCCAGTACTGGTGCAGATTGTTCGGGAGTACTGCCATACTTTGTATCGTTGTGATCACGAGGGTCCGTAGTAGATGAAGGTCCGACATTCTGGTTATGTGTTGACGGATGTGATACATTGGACGGGTTAGTATAGGAGTTGTGTGAATATTACTCCTTGTATCCGTGTACCAGATTGCATGACCAGATATTTCGGGAATTCTTAGGTGGGAATTCAAGTAGTTACTTATAGGACAATCTTCCAACAAATGCATGTTGTTAGGTTGGGGTTCGTCATCTAGCGGATTCGTTTGTTCACGGTCGTCTTACAACGGTTCTCGTTGTGTCTTAAAGAGTCCTTGTAGCTTGCTACGACTCGGGGACGCTTCATATGTCGTGTGCACTGCCTTGCACTTGATGCCTACTGTAAGATTGAGCCCGTTCGATCCTGTCCATGAAAATATTGGACGAAATCTTTCTCATGAGTTTGTTCTGGCTAATTTGCAAGCCTCATCCGTTGTTTTGTTGTAATATGGTAATTCAGGTTGCTTCGATGTCAAATGGTGAATTCATATCTTTCCTAGAGCGGTTCTCTTATCTCTATGGGAATGCTCATTAATTCTTTTGCTCAAATCTGTGGTCTTGTCAATTCTTGTCATCCTGAGTCGTCATGTTAATTCTTTTCCACCCGGTGTGTTTCTCTCCAAGTAAATTCAAACATCTCCAACATTTGCAAGATCAATCTTTCTATTCTTATTCTGGAGTTTGTCTCATATGTCCCAAGTTGTCTTTGTTTTCCCGCCCTCCCGCCCTTTTCTTCAGTGATTGGATTTCATCCAAGTGCATTTCATTTCATTGTTGCTTCCGCTATCTTTTCTTTTCTCTCTATCCGGTGGTTCATTGTGAAGATTCTCAGGAGTTCTGAGTTCATCATTCTTCAATTTTGTTATCTTTTCCGATGAATTCAATTTAGTTATCCGTGTCATTCTCTTATTCATTCTTTGATCCCAATGATCTAGTTTTATTCCCTTGTTCCGGAGGCATTATGATGTTGCTCTTTTGGGTCAATCATGTTGTTCCTTCAAGATCATATTGTTCTTTTATTCAATTTAGTGAATTTGTTGTGAATTGTATCAAGATTTGTCCATCTTATCTAATTTTTTGTCCCCTTTTCCTACCGAAGTGCTGCCAAAATTTTCCGTGAATTCTTGCTTGTTTCTCTTATCATTCCTCATCTCTTTGCAACCTTCAAGGATCGTTGGTTTCACTCGTTTGTCAAAGAAGCAATTAAGTTTTACCTCTTGTTTTCTCTTCCTCTTCCCCTTTCATTCTTGGATCTCGGGTCCAGATCCTCTTGTAGTGTAGGAGAGTTGTGACAGCCCGAGACCGACGTTCCAGAAGATTGCCCCTTTATTCCGTTTTCGTCGTGTGTCTTATTTTATTTGTCGCATCATCATCGCATCATGCGCATCATCTGCTTTGCATCGGCATCCCGTTGCCGCCAGTTTTCAAAACTTGCATCCATTGTTAGTTGTCGGTTCTCGTCGTTGTCCGTTCTAAGGCCAACCGCGCATGCACGCGCCCGCGGCATCGTCAAAACCTGTTTTTAAAAGTGTGTTGAAAACTTTCTCTGATTGGGTTGAGACTTGACATGCGGTCTTATTTTAATATAGATAGGCCGCCTGTCAAATTTCATCACAATCGGAGTCCGTCTGGTACTCGAACGGTCGACCGTAGCAGCACTGTCTTCGATTATTCGTCAGACGTGATTCGGTATTTTATAACGCGTGTCACGGGCGCACCCCTTCCCTCTCACCTTAGCCTAGCCACTCCACAGGGCCACTTAACCGTCCCCGCATTCGAGATTGTCCGATTCCGACCGTGCCGTTGGATCCGGGACAAATTTCGCTAAAACTAGCCCCCCCTTTGTCTATAAATAGACTCTCCTCCTAATTTTTAGACATCCATCCCTCTCTCCTCGAAAATCGTGCCTCCCTGAAACCCTAACCCCACTCTCTCTCCTCCTCTCTCCTCCCCAGCGCCGCCGGCCCGCGCAACCCATCTGAGGCCCACCGGGCCCGAACCGCCGTCCCCGCCCTCGGAAGGAGCGGAGCTCCCGAGCCCCGCAGCTCCTCCCGCTGCCCTTGTCCCGCGCGTGCCTGCGCCCTCGCCGGACAACCAATCGAGCTCGCCGGAGCAGGTAGTCCCGCCGGCACCGCCCGACCACGCCGAGCCCCGCGCCCTTGCTCCTTCTTCCTTCCCTCTCCTCTCCCTCTCAAGTCTTCTCTCTTTATCCCGCAGGATACCACGTTGAAGCCGGCGCCCGATCTCCTCGCCCCGGCGCCGCCTCGAGTCGCCACCGCCGGGAACGGAACCCCGGTGGCCGGATCCATCCGGCGCAGCCGGTTCCTCGCCGGGACCCCCTCGCCTCCGTCCGTCGCCGGGAGGTCCAGTGCCGCCGCCATGTGCTCCTGCAGGGAGAGAGACGAGGCCAGCGCTCGGCCCCTCCCCCAGTTGACCGGATCCCTCCCCTGCCTCGTGTCCGTGGGCCGCATCAGGCCGGCCCAGCTAGCCCGCCCCGACCAGGCCGCCTCCCGTGGGCCTCGTTCGGTCTCCAGCATCGACCTAGGCTAGCCCAAGAGGCCACGAGGTGAGCACCCCCGAGCCCACTATCCCTCGCCCTGGGCGATATTTAGTTGTATTGCGTTCGGGCCCTGCTGTAATTCGGCCCGTGGAGGTTTTTATTTCTTTCGGCGAGTTATTAATTCCAGGGATATTAGTTATTTTAAAACATGCGTATCTTTTAATCCACGTGTCGGATCGCGACGTGTTGTATATGTAAATTGTGTAGTTTTGCACGTAGATTATGTTTTTGTAACTTGCGTGCATGTTGGACGTAGTTTGACGTGCCGAATGCCTAGTTTAGCATGCTGTCCTAGTATGTTTTTGTTTCGTTCTAATTCTCGTGTGTGTCCGGATTGTTCGAACACCGTAGATAAAATTCACATGTTTTAGGAACCCTATTGCCATGTATTTTAGAGTAGTCGTTAGTATTTTTGCATGTAGGGTTTAGTCGCTAGTTATTGTTTCGCGTTTAGCACATAATCATGCATATACGTGTGGCGTTGTCTTTATTTTGCAACCCCACATGTTATATACGTTTTCGGGGTAGAAAAATCCATAGGATATAACTGTGCATTTAGTTTTAGCTTTCCAGCAAGTTAGTGTGTGTGATATCTTGCCATGTTGCCCTCTTCTCTATTTTGTGGGATTTAATCCGTGCGTGATATGAAGGAGTTGTCAACTAGAGAGTTGCTCTTGGATGTTTAGTCTAGCCCCTGGTATTTTTGGTTGCAATAGAAATCCATGTTTAGGTGTGGTTTTATTTCTCTCAACTTGCTAGGAAATAGGTTTGTTTTGGAGGTGCTGAAATATTTCTAAGTCTGAAATCTGTTATATTTTGTTGTTGTCTTTGCATGAGTTTATCTGGTATCTATAGCTCTTTTGAGGTTGGTGCAATGGAGTTAGTTGTAGACTTTAGGATTCTCTAGCATGCTATCAATTTTCATGCCATTTGGAGTCCTGTAGCTTATGGTTTTGCTGCTGTCAATATTCCTTCAGATCAAAAACTGCACTTCACGAAGTGTTATTTTCACTAAGTCTGAAACTGTGTGTGAGATGCCTTTTTGTGACTTCTTTTCCTAGTGATCCATGTTTTCATGCTAGGTGTTATAAGTTGCATGTGGTAGTGCATCTTTCCCTCTATCGTCTCATGCCTTGGTTGAGCATATTGGTTTTGTGTAGCTCGTAGTTGTGGGGTGTAGAAAATGCTATGTGGCTGATTTTGGTAGACTGTAGTGATATCTTGTTTTGCTCGTAGTTGTTGAACCGTTGCTCCGTTTTGATTGTGTCCTATATGAAACTTGCTTAGAATCTCGTGTAGTTTCATATTATCTTGCTGGTTGCATGTTTTGAAATGCTTGTGATTGTCGTTGCACACATATTGCATTCATGCCATCACATCTTGCGGTGATCGTATCTTTTGAACCGTAGCTTCGTTGGAGATGTTCTCTATGTGTAAATTGCTTGTAACGACGCGTAGAATCATGTGAACCTATTTGTTTTGATGTTTAACAACCATTTAAATGTGTTAGTTCAGATCTGGACAGAATTGTAAATTAACATGTGAGGTCATTTCGGAGGTGCTATATGTCATTTCCGACCTCATTTAAAATGCCTAGATAGTTAGATTAATTGCGCTTCACCTCTTCCATGTGTAATAACATTTAAAATTGCCGAGTACCTAATCAGGATAGAACTAAATAATTTGTATGTGGAATTTCGTCAATATGCAACTCGTTACATATTAAACTTCACTTAATGTGTAGTGTTTGATTGTCGTGAATTGTCGTGCCATGTATTGCATATTCACCTCTTCATGCATCATATGTGGATTGCATCTTGTTGTGCATATGCCGTGGTGAATATCCGTGTTGATGCTTGTTTCCGGTTTCCTTCGTCTCGATAGAGTTCTACAAGCGTGTCGGAAAGTGAGGACCCGTTCGACTACATCGGCTCGTCTGCTTTACGGAGTCGTTCTTCTTCCAAGCGGGATCTCAGGCAAGATGACCATTTCCCCAGATACCATTACTATCATTGCCATGCTAGTTTTACCGTTCCTATCGTTATGCCTCGTTGCCTACCACCTGTTAAATATCAGCCTCTCAACAATGCCATGAAAACCTTCACCTGTTCACAACCTAGCAAACCACTGATTGGCTATGTTACTGCTTGCTTAACCATGTGTTAGTGTTGCTAGTTGCAGGTGAAGTTTCTTCCATGTTATAACATGGGTTCCTTGTTATATCACCGTATTAAATGCTATTTAATTTAATGCACCTATATACTTGGTAAAAGGTGGAAGCCTCGGCCTTTCTAGCCTGCTGTTTTGTTCCACCTTTGCCCCCTTAGCTTCGGCTACCGGTGTTATGTTCCATAATTGAGCGCTCCTAACACGATCGGGGTTGTTATGGGGACCCCCTTGATAATTATTTTTAGATTAAAGCTGGTCTTGCAAGGCCCAACTTTGGTACTACATTTGCCTAATAACCTAATAATAATGCATAGGGACCCGCCGGCACCCGCGGAGTAATTAATCAACCCCCGGGCCAGTGCTCCTCATGAGTGTTGGTCCAACCCAGAGCACTGTGCGGGTTGATGTCTACTACACCACCTTCTCCTTGTAGACGTTGTTGGGCCTCCAAGTGCAGAGGGTTGTAGGACAGTAGCAATTATCCCTCAAGTGGGTGACCTAAGGTTTATCAATCCGCGGGAGGCGTAGGATGAAGATGGTCTCTCTCAAGCAACCCTGCAACCAAATAACAAAGAGTCTCTTGTGTCCCCAACACACCTAATACAATGGTAAGTTGTATAGGTGCACTAGTTCGGCGAAAAGATGGTGATACAAGTGCCATAAGGATGGTAGATATAGGTTTTTGTAATCTGAAATTACAAAAACAGCAAGGTAACAAATGGTAAAAGTGAGCACGAACGGTATTGCAATGCGTGGAAACAAGGCCTAGGGTTCATACTTTCACTAGTGAAGTTCTCTCAACAATGATAACATAATTGGATCATATAACTAGCCCTCAACATGCAACAAAGAGTCACTCCAAAGTCACTTATAGCGGGGAAGAAACGAAGAGATAATTGTCGGGTACGAAACCACCACAAAGTTATTCTTTCTGATCGATCTATTCAAGAGTCCGTTGTAAAATAACACGAATCTATTCTTTCCGTTCGATCCATCATAGAGTTCGTACTACAATAACACCTTAAGATACATATCAACCAAGACCCTAATGTCACCTAGATACTCCATTGTCACCTCAAGTATCCATGGGCATGATTATACGATATGCATCACATAATCTCAGAATCATCTATTCAACCAACACATAGAACTTCAAAGAGTGCCCCAAAGTTTCTACCAGAGAGTCAAAACGTGTGCCAACCCCTGTGCATAGGTTCCCAATGTCACGAACCCGCAAGTTGATCACCAAAACATACATCAAGTACTCACATGAATCCGCGTGTGCCAACCCATATGCATAGGTTCCCAATTGTTACAAACTCGCAAGTTGATCACAGCAGATAGACACGTGCAAGACATACATCAAGTGTTCTCAAAGACTCAATCCGATAAGATAACTCCAAAGGGGAAACTCAATTCATTACAAGAATGGAGAGGGGGAAGAGCATCATAAGATCCAACTATAGTAGCAAAGCCCACGGTACATCGAGATCAAGACATCTCAAGAACACAAGAGAGAGAGAGATCAAACACATAGCTACTGGTACATACCCTCAGCCCGAGGGAGAACTACTCCCTCCTCATCATGGAGATCGCCAGGATGATGAAGATGGCCACTAGAGATCGATTCCCCCTCCGGCAGGGTGCCGGAACGGGCTACAGATCAGTTTTTCTTGGCTACAGAGGCTTGCGGCGGCGGAACTCCCGATCTAGGTTACTTTATGGAGGTTTCTGAATTTATAGGAATTTATGGCGGTGGAATTACGTCGGTTGGGCCCACGAGGAGGTCACAAGCCTGCCCTGCGCCACCTAGGGGGTGGTGGCAGCGTGACGGCATGTGACTCCCTCGTGGCTCTTCTGGCCTTCTCCCAAAGCTTCGGGGATCTCTTTTGGTCCAAAAAAATCATCGTAAAGTTTATTCCATTTGGACTCCGTCTGAAAATGGGCCAAAAACACGGAAAAAAACAGAAACTGGCACTTGGCACTGAGTTAATAGGTTAGTCCCAAAAAAACATATAAAATAGCATATTCATGCATATAAAACATCCAAAGTTGACAAGATAATAGCATGGAACCATCAAAAATTATAGATACGTTGGACATGTATCAAGCATCCCCAAGCTTAACTCCTGCTCGTCCTTGAGTAGGGAAGTGATAAAGAATGAATTTTTGATGTTGCATGCTACCTAGCATTGTTGTCCTTTGTAACTGCTCTCACGTGACATGAATGTTCAGATCCGTTAGATTCAAAACAATAGTTTTCTATTGATGTGGAGACAATAATACTTCAAGCAAACTAGCAAGGTAATCATGAACTTTCAAAATAACAAGGCCAAAAAGAAAGTTATCCCTACAAAATCATATAGTCTGGCTATGCTCTATCATCCTTGCACAACGAATTTAAATCATGCACAACCTCGGTATTGGCCAAGTAATTGTTTTCACACCTTTACTTTCTCAAACTTTTTCAACTCTCACGCAATACATGAGCGTGAGCCATGGTTATAGCACTACAGGTGGAATGGAGTGGTGGAGGTTGTGAGACAAAAAAAGGAGAAGATGGTCACATTGACTAGGCATATCAATGAGCTATGGAGATGCTTATCAATAGATATCAATGTGAATGAGTAGGGATTTCCATGCAAGAGATGCACTAGAGCTATGAGTATGTGAAAGCTCTTAAGGAAAACTAGTGGGTGTGCATCCAACTTGCTTGCTCACGAAGACCTAAGGCAATTTTGAGGAAGCCTATCATTGGAATATACAAGCCAAGTTATATAATGAAATTTTCCCACTAGCTATATGGTGGTGACAAAACGAGAGACTCTCAATCATGAGGATCATGGTGCTAAATATGCACAAGTGTGGAAAAGTGGTAGCATTGTCCCTTCTCTCTTTTTCTCTCATATTTTTTTGGTGGGCTCTTTGGCCTCTTTTTTTTGGTGGGCATCTTTGGCCTCTTTTATTTCCTCACATGGGACAATGCTCCATCAATGATGATCATCACACTTACAACTCAAAACTTAGAGCAACGATGACTCTATATGGAATGCCTTCGGTAGTGTACCGTGACAATGATCTAGCATGGCATAGACATTAATGGAAACATCATGCTAGCTATCTTATGATCATGCAATGGCAATGTAGACGTGGTGGCACATGTCATGGTGGTAGTTGCATGGCAATATATCTCGGAATGACTTTGAAAAGCCATAGTAGGTAGGTATGGTGGTTGTTTTGAGGGAGGCTAATGGTGGGTTTTGTGCACCGGGGAAAGTTGCACGGCACTAAGAAGATAGTGATGGTGGAAGGTGAAAGTGCATCTAAACCGTGGACTCAACATTAGTCATGAAGAACTCATATACTTGTTGCAAAAGTTTTATTAGTAATCGAAACAAAGCATTCAACACAAGGGTTGGTAGGTATAAACCATCGCGCGATCCCGACTGCCACACAAAGGATGACAATCAAAAGACTAATCATGCTCAGACTTCATCACATAGCGGTTCACCATACGTGCATGCTACAGGAATCACTAACTTCAACACAAGTATTTCTAGATCCACAACACCTTACTAGCATAACTTCAATATTACCACAATCATATCTCAAAACTAATTGAGAGGAATCAAACTTCTCTAACTATTTAATGCACATGAAGGTGGAAGTTTTCGTATCCCTTTGGATAACTACCCCTTTTGAGACTACTTTCAAAGCATAGATCAACTACCAAGCCACGCGCTTCCGTGCTCTAAAAGATATAAGTGAAGCACATAGAGCAAAAGTATCTAACTCAAAAGATATAAGTGAAGCACATGTGAGCTGAATTGTCTATCAAAAGATATAAGTGAAGCTCGACAAAATCACGGTGAGTGCATGTCTCTCTCTCTAGGTGTGCAGCAAGGATGATTGTGACACAACAAAAATAAAAGACTCCTACGATACAAGACGCTCCAAGCAAAACACATATCATGTGGTGAATAAAAATATAGCTCCAAGTAACATTATCGATGGATTGAAGACGAAAGAGGGGATGCCTTCCCGGGGCATCCCCAAGCTTAGGGTTTTTCAGCATCCTTGAATCAACTTGGGGTGCCTTGGGCATCCCCAAGCTTGAGCTCTTGCCACTCTTTATCTCTTTATCCATAAGAACTTCACCCAGAACTTGAAAACTTCACAACACAAAACTTAAACAGAAACTTGTGATATCATTAGTATAAGAAAGCAAATCACCACTTCCTTAGGTACTGTAGCAAACTTAAATTCTACTTATGTTGGTGTTGGGTTTCTGTATTTTCACTTTTTCATGGCTAGTACCCTCCGATACTATCCATAGTTTCATCAAAATAAGCAACCAACTCAACAAAAACAGAATCTGTTAACAGCAGACCAGTCTGTACCAATCTGTATACTTCTTATACTTCTGGTACTTCAAAAAATCTGAGTAACTACGACAGTCTGTAGAAATTGCATAGAAATCAGCAGCAAAACGAATCAACTCAAAATCTATTACAGAATAAAAATGAAAATTCTTTTCGTGAGCAGAAAGTTTCTGTCTTTTTCCAGCATGATCAAACAATCATCACCAAGACTAATCATAACGGTTTTGCTTGGCACAAACACAAAAAGAAACACAAAATACACAATCATAAAAGAATTATGATGGTGTGGAGAAAACAAAACAGGAAGCAAAAAAGCAAAGAAAAATTTATTCATTGGGTAGCCTCCCAACAAGCGCTATCGTTTAACGCCCTTAGCTAGGCATTGATTTCAATGATGCTCACGTAAAAGGTAAGGATTGAAACACAACGAGAGCATCATGGAGCAAATGGCTAGCACATTTAAGTCTAACCCACTTCCTATGAATAGGGATTTTGTGATCAAACAATTTATTGGAGCAAGAATCAACTAGCATAGGAAGGCAAAACAAGCATAGCTTCAAAAATTTCAACATATGGAGAGGAAGCTTGATACTATTGCAATAAGTAGAAGCATTTGATCCTCTCTCATAGTAATTTTCAGTAGCATCATGAATGAATTAAACAATATAACCAGCACCTAAGGCTTTATTTTCATGATCTACAAGCATAGGAATTTTACTACTCTCCACATAAGGAAATATATTCTCAAGAATAGTAGTGGGAGTATCGTAAAAGACTTGAGCACTACAAATTGTGTCCACAATGAAAAAGCAAGGTTTAGCAAAGGGGTTTTTGAAAGTATGACACGTTTTATGATCCCTCTTCTTCAAAGAATAAGTATCCTCACAATAATCATCATACATAGGGGGCATGCTTTCATCAAAATAATTTTGATCATTCAATGTGGAAGAACTAAAAAGATCATCTTCATCAAATATAGCATCCCCAAGCTTGTGGCTTTGCATATCATTAGCATCATGGGTATTCAAATAATTCATGCTAAGAACATTGCAATCATGCTCATCATTCACATATTCTATGCCAAGCATTCTATGTAATTCTTCTTTCAGCACTTGAGCACAATTTTCCTTCCCATCACGCTCACGAAAGACATTGAAAAGATGGAGCATATGAGGCATCCTCAATTCCATTTTTTCGTAATTTTCTAGCGAAAGAACAAGAAACAAAAAGATTCGATTGCAAGACATATTATCTTGCTAGTTGTATGTTTTGAAATGCTTGTGACTGTCGTTAAACACATATTGCATTCATGCCATCATATCTTGCGGTGATCGTATCTTTCGAACCGTAGCTTCGTGGGAGATGTTCTCTATGTGTAAATTGCTTGTAACGACGTGTAGAATCACGTGAACCTATTTATTTTGCTGTTTAACAACCATTTAAATGTGTTAGTTCAGATCTGGACAGAATTGTAAATTAACATGTGAGGTCGTTTCGGAGGTGCTATATGTCATTTCCGATCTCATTTAGAATGCCTAGATAGTTAGATTAATTGCGCTTCACCTCTTGCCATGTTTAATAACATTTAAAATTGCCGAGTACCTAATCGGGATTGAACTAAATAATTTGTATGTGGAGTTTCGTCAATATGCAACTCGTTGCATATTGAACTTCACTTAATGTGCAGTGTTTGATTGTCGTGAATTGTCGTGCCATGTCTTGCATATTCACCTGTTCATGCATCATATGTGGATTGCATCTTGTCATGCATATGCCGTGGTGAATATCTGTGTTGATGCTTGTCTACGGTTTCCTTCGTCTCGATAGAGTTCCGCAAGCGTGTCGGAAAGTAAGGACCCGTTCGACTACATCGGCTCGTCTGCTTTACAGAGTCGTTCTTCTTCCAAGCGGGATCTCAGGCAAGATGACCATTTCCCCACATACCATTACTATCATTGCCATGCTAGTTTTACTGTTCCTATCGTTATGTCTCGTTGCCTACCACCTGTTAAATATCAGCCTCTCAATAATGCCATGAAAACCTTCACCTGTTCACAACCTAGCAAATCACTGATTGGCTATGTTACTGCTTGCTTAACCATGTGTTAGCGTTGCTAGTTGCAGGTGAAGTTGCTTCCATGTGATAACATGGGTTCCTTGTTATATCACCGTATTAAATGCTATTTAATTTAATGCACCTATATACTTGGTAAAAGGTGGAAGGCTCGGCCTTTCTAGCCTGGTGTTTTGTTCCACCTTTGCCCCCTTAGCTTCGGCTACCGGTGTTATGGTCCATAATTGAGCACTCCTAACATGATCGGGGTTGTTATGGGGACCCCCTTGATAATTCGTTTTAGATTAAAGCTGGTCTGGCAAGGCCCAACTTTGGTACTACATTTGCCTAATAACCTAATAATAATGCATAGGGACCCGCCGGCACCCGCGGAGTAATTAATCAACCTCCGGGCCAGTGCTCGTCATGAGTGTTGGTCCAACCCAGAGCACTGTGCGGGTTGATGTCTACTACGCAACCTTCTCCTTGTAGACGTTGTTGGGGCTCCAAGTGCAGAGGGTTGTAGCACAGTAGCAATTGTCCCTCAAGTGGGTGACCTAAGGTTTATCAATCCGCGGGAGGCGTAGGATGAAGATGGTCTCTCTCAAGCAACCCTGCAACCAAATAACAAAGAGTCTCTTGTGTGCCCAACACACCTAATACAATGGTAAGTTGTATAGGTGGACTAGTTCGGCGAAGAGATGGTGATACAAGTGCCATAAGGATGGTAGATATAGGTTTTTGTAATCTGAAATTACAAAAACAGCAAGGTAACAAATGGTAAAAGTGAGCACGAACGGTATTGCAATGCGTGGAAACAAGGCCTAGGGTTCATACTTTCACTAGTGAAGTTCTCTCAACAATGATAACATAATTGGATCATATAACTAGCCCTCAACATGCAACAAAGAGTCTCTCCAAAGTCACTAATAGCAGGGAACAAACGAAGAGATTATTGTCGGGTACGAAACCACCACAAAGTTATTCTTTCTGATCGATCTATTCAAGAGTCCGTAGTAAAATAACACAAAGCTATTCTTTCCGTTCGATCCATCATAGAGTTCGTACTACAATAACACCTTCAGATAGATATCAACCAAGACCCTAATGTCACCTAGATACTCCATTGTCACCTCAAGTATCCGTGGGCATGATTATACGATATGCATCACATAATCTCATAATCATCTATTCAACCAACACATAGAAATTCAAAGAGTGCCCCAAAGTTTCTACCAGAGAGTCAAAACATGTGCCAACCCCTGTGCATAGGTTCCCAATGTCACGAACCTGCAAGTTGATCACCAAAACATACATGAAGTACTCACATGAATCCACGTGTGCCAACCCATATGCATAGGTTCCCAATTGTTACAAACCCGCAAGTTGATCACAGTAGATAGACACGTGCAAGACATACATCAAGTGTTCTCAAAGACTCAATCCGATAAGATAACTCCAAAGGGGAAACTCCATTCATTACAAGAAGGGAGAGGGGGAAGAACATCATAAGATACAATGTAGCAAAGCCCACGGTACATCGAGATCAAGACATCTCAAGAACACAAGAGAGAGAGAGATCAAACACATAGCTGCTGGTACATACCCTCAACCCCGAGGGAGAACTACTCCCTCCTCATCATGGAGATCGCCAGGATGATGAAGATGGCCACCGGAGATGGATTCCCCCTCTGGCAGGGTGCCGGAACGGGCTCTGGATTGGTTTTTCTTGGCTACAGAGGCTTGCGGCGGCAGAACTCCTGATCTAGGTTTCTTTCTAGAGGTTTCTGAATTTATAGGAATTTATGGCGGTGGAATTAAGTCGGCTGGGCCCACAAGGAGGTCACAAGCCTGCCCTGTGCCAACTAGGGGGGTGGTGGCGGCGTCAGGGCTTGTGACTCCCTCGTGGCTCTTCTGGCCTTCTGCCAAAGCTTCGGGGATCTCTTTTGGTCCCAAAAAATCATCGTAAAGTTTCATTCCATTTGGACTCCGTCTGAAAATGGGCCAAAAACACGAAAAAAAACAGAAACTGGCACTTGGCACTGAGTTAATAGGTTAGTCCCAAAAAAAGATATAAAATAGCATATTCAAGCATATAAAACATCCAAAGTTGACAAGATAATAGCATGGAACCATCAAAAATTATAGATACATTGGAGACGTATCACGGGCCAACCCAGGGCAACTTGGGTGATTTCTATCAGGCCACCGTACGCATAGCTTATCCGTCGTGTCCTGAGGACGAGATACGCGGCTCCTATCGGGATCGTCGACATGTCGACGGCCTTGCTGGATTAGTTTTACCTATGACGAGATATCTTGTGCATCGGGATTCCGTTGATGCTTTGGGTAATCTCAGAGTTGAGGTTTTCCACTAAGGAGTCGGACGAGATCGCGAGCTTCGTGATCTAGGATTTCTATGCGGCTTGTGGTAATTTGTGATGGACTAGTTGGAGCACCCCTGCAGGGTTAAATCTTCTCGGAAAGTCGTTCCCGCAGTTATGTGGCAATGTGGAAACTTTGTTTAACACTCGTTCTAGACAACTTGAAGTTAACTTAATTAAAACTTGCCAACTGAGTGCGTAACCGTGACTGTCTCTTTCGCGAGTTCGTTCTCCGATCGACGACACGGTGGGGTTATGTTTGACGTAAGTAGGTGTTCAGGATCATTCATTTGATCATCAGTAGTTCACGTCCGTTATGCGTAGATCTTCCCCCTCTTATTTCTTGTACTCGTAAGTTAGCCACCAAATATATGCTTAGCCGCTTGCTGCAACCTCACCACTTAACCATATCTCACCCATTAAGCTTTGCTAGTCTTCATACCTTTGGAAATGAGATTGTTGAGTCCCCTATGGCTCATAGATTACTACAACACCAGTTGCAGGTACAGGTAAAGGTTACTTGACGCGAGCGCGTTGATTGTTCATTTGGAGTTGCTTCTTCTTCTTCTTCTTCATCGATCTAGGATGGGTTCCATGCCGGCAGCCTGGGATAACAAGGATGGACGTTGTTCTTCTTTTCTCGTTTGTTTTCGTCCGTAGTCGGACCCTGCTCTTCTTCATGATAATTATGTATTGTAGTGATGTGACTCTGATGCAGCTTGTGGCGAGTGTAAGCCAACTCTATATATCTCTTATTTTCAGTACATGTATTTGTAATGATATCCATTCTTGCAAAACGACGAGATGCGCTTCTATCCCTAACGAGGCCCTCGTGCCAAATTAAGTATAGGGTCGCATCTTGGGTGTTACACCTTGGCACAAAGGTTCAACCGATAAGATCTTCGTCCAATATGTAGGATTCAATATGAACATCCACGTCCCGCTATCGGATATTTCCCGAGGAGTGTCTCAGGTCATGTCTACATAGTTCTCGATCCCGTAGGGTCTGCACACTTAAGGCTCGGTGACGTTTCTGTATAGTTGAGTTATAGGTGTTGGTGACTGAAGGTTGTTCGGAGTCCCCGATGAGATCACGGACGTCACGAGGGTTTCCGGAATGGTCCGGAAACGAAGAATGATATATATAGGATGGTTTCATTTGGTCTCCGAAAAGATTTCGGGCATTACCGGCAGTGTACCGAGAGTGACGAATGGGTTCCGGATCTTCACCGGGAGGGGCCCACCCACCTGGGAGTGAGCCTCATGGCCCGGGGGTGGCGCACCAGCCCTTAGTGGGCTGGTGAGGCCAGCCCAAGAGGGCCATGTCGGCTAGGAAGTAAAAACCAAAGAGAAAAGAAAAAAAAAGAAGAGGGAGGTGGGAAGGGAGAGGATGACTCCTCCTTCTGCAAACCGAATTGGAGTTGGATTCCTCCTCTCCACTTCGTCCGGTGCCCTAGGGGCTCCCTTGAGCCCCAAGGCTAGAGCCTCCCCTCCTCCTATATATACTAGAGGTTTTAGGGTTTTTGAGACACAACTTTGCCATGTGCAACTCAAACCTATACCTCGTAGTTCTTCCTCTAGATCGGTTTTCTGCGGAGCTCGGGCGGAGCCTTGTAGGAATAGATCATCACCATCGCCGGCACGCCATCACGCTGTTGGAGAACTCATCTACTTCCCGTCTCTCTTGCTGGATCAAGAAGACGGAGATCGTCATCGAGATGTACGTGTGCTGAACGCGGAGGTGTCGTCCGTTCGGTGCTAGATCGGGACGGACCGTGGGACGGATCGTGGGACGACGGTGATTTGAATCACGAAGCTGTACAACTACATCAACCGTGTTTCTTAATGCTTCCCACTAAGCGATCTACAAGGGTATGTGGATGTGATCTCCCTCTCGTGGATGAACATCACCATGATAGGTCTTCGTGTGCGTAGGAAATTTATTGTTTCCCATGCAACGGTCCCCTACAGTGGCATCATGAACTAGGTTCAAGCGTAGATGTTATCTCGAGTAGAAAACAAAAGTTTTTGTGGGCGTTGATGTTCGATTTGCTGCCCTCCTTAGTCTTTTCTTGATTCGACAGTATTGTTGGATTGAAGCGGCCCGAACCAACATTACTCGTACGCTTACGAGAGACTGGTTTCATCGACTAACATGCAACTTGTTGCATAAAGATGACTAGAAGGTGCCTGTTTCTTCATCTTTAGTTGAATTGGATATGACCGAGGCGGTCCTTGGAGAAAGGTTAAATAGCAATTTGCACATCTCCATTGTGGTTTTTCCGTAACTAAGATGCGATCATACTAGATACCCATAGCAGCCACGTAAAACATGCAACAACAAATTAGAGGACGTCTAACTTGTTTTTGCACGGTATGCTTGTGATATGATATGACCAAAGACATGATGTGATATATTGGATGTATGAGATGATCATGTTGTAATAGTTAATATCGACTTGCACGTCGATGCTACGGCAACTGGCAGGAGCCATAGGGTTGTCTTTAAACTAACGTTTTTGTTTGCACATGTGTTTACTATATTGCTAGGTTGTAGCTTTAGTAGTAATAGCATAGATAGCACGACAACCTCGATGGCGGCACGATGATGTAGATCATGGTGTGACGCCGGTGACGATGAAGATCATGCCGGTGCTTTGGTGATGGAGATCAAGAAGCACAAGATCATGGCCATATCATGTCACTTATGAATTGCATGTGATGTTAATCCTTTTATGCACCTTATCTTGCTTAGAACGACGGTAGCATTATAAGGTGATCCCTCACTAAATTTCAAGATGAAATTGTGTTCTCCCCGACTGTGCACCATTGCGACAGTTCGTCGTTTCGAGACACCACATGATGATCGGCTGTGATAGACTCAACGTTCACATACAACGGTGCAAAACAGTTGCACATGCGGAACACTCGGGTTAAGCTTGACGAGCCTAGCATGTGCAGACATGGCCTCGGAACACGAGAGGCTGAAAGGTCGAGCATGAATCATATAGTTGATATGATTAGCATAGAGATGTTTACCACTGAAACTACCCTCAACTCACGTGATCATTGCTACGTCGACATTGATCTTCTGTCGTCCCTTGAGCTTGCGTTGGTTTTCCCTTGAAGAGGAAAGGGTGATGCAGCATAGGAGCAGTAAGTATTTCTCTCAGTTTGAGAACCAAGGTATCAATCGAGTATGAGAATCTCGTCAAGTCCAGAGTAGCTGCACAAACACAAAGAGCTTGCACCCAACGCTATAAAGGGGTTGTCAATCCCTTCAAGATTGATTGCAAAGTGAGATCTGAAGGCGGAAAGTGAAACGAAGAAAAAGTGTAAGGCTGAAAATATGGTGTGGAGTAGACCCGGGGGCCATAGTGTTCACTAGAGGCTTCTCTCAAAATAGCAAATATTACGGTGAGTGAACAAATTACTGTCGAGCAATTGATAGAACCTCGCAAAGTCATGACGATATCTAAGGCAATGATCATACATATAGGCATCACGTCTGAGACAAGTAGACCGATACTTTATGCATCTACTACGATTACTCCACACATTGACCGCTATCCAGCATGCATCTAGTGTATTGAGTTCATGACGAACAGAGTAACGCCTTAAGCAAGATGACATGATGTAGAGGGATAAACTCAAACCAATGATGAAAACCCCATCTTTTTACCCTTGATGGAAACAACACGATGTGTGCCTCGCTACCCATTCTGTCACTGGGTGAGGTCACCGCACGGTATGAACCCAAAACCAAGCACTTCTCCCATTGCAAGAATCATAGATCTAGTTGGCCAAACAAAACCCACAACTCGAAGAGAATTACAAGGATATGAAATCATGCATAAGAGAGATCAGAAGAAACTCAAATAAGATTCATAGATAATCTGATCATAAATCCACAATTCATCGGATCTCGACAAACACACCGCAAAATAAGATTACATCGGATATATCTCCATGAAGATCATGGAGAACTTTGTATTGAAGATCCAAGAGAGAGAAGAAGCCATCTAGCTACTAGCTATGGACCTGTAGGTCTGTGGTGAACTACTCACGCATCATCGGAGAGGTCATGGTGTTGATGAAGAAGCCCTCCATATCCAAATCCCCCCTCCGGCAGGGCACCAGAACGTGCCCCGGATGGGATCTTGCGGAGACAGAAGCTTGCGGTGGCGGAAAAGTACTTTCGATGATCTCCTGATTTTTTCTGGGATTTTAGGGAATTCATAGGCGAAAGACCTAGGGCAGAGGAGGCCCAAGGAGCCCACAAGCTTGGGAGGCGCGCCTCCTGTCCGCGGCTAGGGGGCTTGTGGGGTCCCTGGTGGCCCCCTGCCCTGATTCTTAGGCTTCCCGATCTTTTTCTGTTTCGGAAAAAATCTTTTTGGCAGTTTCGTTCCGTTTGGACTCTGTTTAAAATCCTCCTCTGAAAGGGGTCAAAAACATGGAAAACAGGAAGTGGAACTTGGCATTAAGTTAATAAGTTAGTCCCAAAAAATATATAAAAGGCATACAAAGCATCCAAAGTTTGACAAGATAATAGCATGAAACCATCAAAAAATATAGATACGTTGGAGACGTATCAAGCATCCCCAAGCTTTACTCCTGCTCGTCCTCGAGTAGGGAAGTGATAAAGAATGAATTTTTGATGTGGAATGCTACCTAGTGTAGTTGTCCTTTGTAACTTTTTTCATGTGACATGAATGTTCAGATCCGTAAGATTCAAAACAATAGTTTGCTATTGACATGAAATCAATAATACTTCAAGCAAACTAGCAAGGTAATCATGAACTTTCAAAATAATAAGGCCAAGGAAAGTTATCCCTACAAAATCATATAGTCTAGCTATGCTCCATCATCCTCACACAACTAATGTAAATCATGCACAACCCCGGTATCGGCCAAGTAATTGTTTTCGCACTTTTACTTTCTCAAACTTTTTATAACTATCACGCAATACATGAGCGTTAGCCATGGATATAGCATTATAGGTGGGATAGAGTGTGGTGGTGGTTGTGAGATAAAAAGGAGGAGATGGTCACATTGACTCGGCGTATCAAAGGGCTATGGAGATGCCCATTAATAGATATCAATGTGAATGAGTAGGGATTGGCATACAAAGGATGCACTAGAGCTATAAGTATGTGAAAGCTCAAAAGGAGAACTAGTGGGTGTGCATCCAACTTGCTTGCTCACGAAGACCTAGGGCAATTTGAGGAAGCCCGTCATTGGAATATACAAGCCAAGTTATATAATGAAGATTTCCACTAGCATATGGTAGTGACGAAACGAGAGGCTCTCAATCATGAAGAACATGGTGCTATTATGAAGCACAAGTGTGGAAAGAGATAGTAGCATTGTCCCTTCTCTCTTTTTCTCTCTTTTTTTATATTTTTTTGTGGGTTCTTGGGCCTCTGTTTTTTCTCTTTTTTTTATTTGGGCTCTTTGGCCTCTTTTTTTTCCTCACATGGGACAATGCTCTAATAATGATGATCATCACACTTTTATTTACTCACAGCTCAAAGCTCGGAACGATGATGACTCTATAGGAAATGCCTCCGACAGTGTACCGGGATGTGCAACGATCTAGCTTGGCGTATGACGTTGAAACATCTCGCTAGCTATCTTACGATCATGCAATGGAAATATGATGTGACGGCACAAGTCATGAGATGGAACGGTGGGAGTTGCATGGCAATATATCTCGGAATGGCTATGAAAATGCCATAGTAGGTAGGTATGGTGGCTGTTTTGAGGAAGGCAAATGGTGGGTTTCTGCACCGGCGAAAGTTTGCGCGACACTAGAGAGGCTAGCAATGGTGGAAGGCAAAAGTGCATCTATACCATGGACTCACATTAGTCATGAACAACTCACATACTTGTTGCAAAAGTTTTTATTAGTAATCGAAACAAAGTGCTAAACGCATACTCCGAGGGGAAGGGTTGGTAGGTGTTAACCATCGGGCGATACCGACCTCAACACAAAGGATGGAAATCAATAGATCAATTATGCTCTGACTTCCTAACATAGCGGTTCACCATACGTGCATGCTACGGGAATCACAAACTTCAACACAAGTATTTCTTGATTCACAACACCCTACTAACATAGCTCTTAATATCACCAAATCCACGTCTCAAAACTAATTGAGAGGAATCAAGACTTCTCTTTCTAATCAATACACATGAAGATGGAGGTTTTTGTATCCTCTTTGGGTACCTATCACCTTTGGGACTACTTTCATAGCATAAGTCAACTGCCAAGTCACGCACCGCCGTGCTCTAAAAGATCTAAGTGAAGCACAAAGAGCAAAATTATCTAGCTCCAAAGATATAAGTGAAGCACGATGAGCATTCTAGCAAAATCACGATGAGTGCATGTCTATCTCTAAAGGTGTGCAGCAAGGATGATTGTGATACAACAAAAAGAAAAGACTCCTACGATACAAGATGCTCCAAGCAAAACACATATCATGTGGTGAATAAAAATATAGCTCCAAGTAACGTTACCGATGGATTGAAGACGAAAGAGGGGATGCCTTCCCGGGGCATCCCCAAGCTTAGGCTTTTTGGTGTCCTTCAATTTGGCTTGGTATGCCTTGGACATCCCCAAGCTTGAGCTCTTTCCACTCCTTATCTCTTTGTCCATGAGAACATCACCCACACCTTGAAAACTTCACAACACAAAACTTCAACAGAAACTCGTGATAACATTAGCACAAGAAAACAAGCTACCACCTCTTTAGGTACTGTAGAAATCTTGATTTCTATTTATATTTGTGTTGGGATACTGTATTCTCACTTTTCCATGGCTAGTACCCCCCGATACTAACCATAGTTTCATCAAAACAAGCAACCAACTCAACAAAAATAGAATATGTCAAAAACAGACCAGTCTGTAGCAATCTGTATACTTCGTATACTTATGGCATCTCAAAAATTCTGAAACATTACGACCTCTTGGGAAAAAGGCATATCAACCAGCAGCAGAAAGAATCAACTCAAAAGATCTTTCTGAATAAAAATGAAAAATCATCTCGTGAGCGAAAAGTTTCTGTCTTTTTCCCAAGGATCAAACAACCATCACCAAGACTAGTCATAAAGGTTTTGCTTGGCTCAAAGACAAAAAGAAACACAAAAGACACAATCATAACATAATTATGATGGTGTGGGCGCAACAAAACATAAAGAAAAATAAATAAATTCATTGGGTTGCCTCCCAACAAGCGTTATTGTTTAACGCCCTTAGCTAGGCATAAGGCGATAGAATCACGTATCGTCGTCTTTGGCGCTCAAACGATAAGTAGCGTGATCACTTATCATCTTAAGGTTTTCATATTTCTTGCTAGATGAATCACCACTACTTTTAGGAACAAAAACTGACTTGGTGATTTTATTGTGGGCAAAATTTGGAGTATTTTGCACAGCGGCAAAAGCGGAACCCAAGTTGGTTATAACATCCTCTAGTTTGCCAATCCTAGCGGAATCATGACCTGGTTTTTCGTTAACTGTGGGTTCCTTATCCTTTAGATTTTTCAAAACCATTCCCACCTTGGATCCATACTGAGTGATTTGGTTGTGGATCTTTTTATACAAATTCTCAATGAGTTCGATTGTAGCAACTTTATTTTCAATGACGTCCAGCCTACGCATCACATGTTCTAGAGTTAAGGTAGTTCCATTAACCATGAGTGGGGGTGAGCCTACCAAATTTATTACAGCTCCGTAAGAATGAACGGTATGTCTACCCAAGAAATTTCCACCTACGATGGTGTTAATAATATACCTATTCCAAGGAGAAACACCCACATAAAAACTGGGAAGCAGGACGGTAGTAGATTGCTTATGAGTAGATCTACTCTGAGCATTGCAAATCCTATACCAAGCGTCCTTTAAGTTTTCTTTCTCAATTTGTTTGAAATTGAGAACTTCGTTCTTGGGAGTATCGTTTGAAGTGGTGGATCTAGCCATGAGGACAGGTAGACTATCCCACACAAACGAACAGAAAGCAAGCGAGAGAAAAGTGCGAAAAAAAGGCAAACGAAAAAGGCAAAGATTTTTTTGTAAATTTTTGTTTTTCAGAAGTGGGGAGAGGAAAACGAGAGGAAAAAAAGTAAATGCAAGAGATGAGTTTGGGACACTTACTTTGACGAGTTCTTGACTTGATCCTCCCCGGCAACGGCGCCAGAAGTCCTTCTGCTACGTCGACAGAGATCTTCTGTCGGCCCTTGAGCTTGCGTTGGTTTTCCCTTGACGAGGAAAGGGTGATGCATCACAGGAGCAGTAAGTATTTCCCTCAGTTTGAGAACCAAGGTATCAATCTAGTAGGAGAATCTTGTCAAGTCCAGAGTACCTGCACAAACACAAAGAGCTTGCACCCAACGCTATAAAGGGGTTGTCAATCCCTTCAAGATTGTTTGCAAAGTGAGATCTCAAGCGGAAAGTGAAATGAAGAAAAAGTGTAAGGCTCGAAAAATGGTGTGGAGTAGACCCGGGGGACATAGTGTTCACTAGAGGCTTCTCTCAAAATAGCAAATATTACGGTGGGTGAACAAATTACTGTCGAGCAATTCATAGAACCGCGCAAAGTCATGACGATATCTAAGGCAATGATCATACATATAGGCATCACGTCCGAGACAAGTAGACCGATACTTTCTGCATCTACTACTATTACTCCACACATCGACCGTTATCCAGCATGCACCTAGTGTATTGAGTTCATGACAAACAGAGTAACGCCTTAAGCAAGATGACATGATGTAGAGGGATAAACTCAAACCAATGATGAAAACCCCATCTTTTTACCCTTGATGGCAACAACACGATGCGTGCCTCGCTACCCCTTCTGTCACTGGGTGAGGTCACCGCACGGTATGAACCCAAAACCAAGCACTTCTCCCATTGCAAGAATCATAGATCTAGTTGGCCAAACAAAACCCACAACTCGAAGAGAATTACAACGATATGAAATCATGCATAAGAGAGATCAGAAGAAACTCAAATAAGATTCATAGATAATCTGATCATAAATCCACAATTCATCGGATCTCGACAAAGACACCACAAAAGAAGATTACATCGGATAGATCTCCATGAAGATCATGGAGAACTTTGTATTGAAGATCCAATAGAGAGAAGAAGCCATCTAGCTACTAGCTATGGACCCGTAGGTCTGTGGTGAACTACTCACGCATCATCGGAGAGGTCATGGTGTTGATGAAGAAGCCCTTCGTATCCGAATCCCCCCTCCGGTAGGGCACCAGAACGTGCCCCAGATGGGATCTTGCGGAGACAGAAGCTTGCGGCGGCGGAAAAGTACTTTCGATGATCTCCTGATTTTTTCTAGGATTTTAGGGAATTTATAGGTGAAAGACCTAGGGCAGAGGAGGTCCAGGGAGCCCACAAGCCTGGGAGGCGCGGCCCCCTGGCCGCGGCTAGGGGGCTTGTGGGGTCCCTGGTGGCCCCCTGCCCTGATTCTCAAGCTTCCCGGTGTTTTTCTGTTTTGGAAAAAAATCTTTTTGGCAGTTTCGTTTTGTTTTGACTCTGTTTATAATCCTCCTCTGAAAGGGGTCAAAAACATGGAAAAAACAGGAACTGGCACTTGGCACTGAGTTAATAAGTTAGTCCCAAAAAATATATAAAAGGCATACAAAACATCCAAAGTTTGACAAATTAGTAGCATGAAACCATCAAAAATTATAGATACGTTGGAGACGTTTCAATGATCAGATTTGAGTTAGTGAATTTGGATCATGCCACACTCAAGTAACTAGAGGGATGTCTATTTGAGTGGGAGTTTATTAGTAATTTGATTAGTTAAACTCTAATTATCTTGAACATAGTCTAAGTCCACTTTGCAATATTTTATGTTGTAGATCAATGGCTCACGCAGTAGCAACCCTGAATTTCAATACGTTCCTAGAGAAAGCTAAGCTGAAAGATGATGGTAGCAACTTTGTAGACTGGGCTCGTAATCTTAGACTCATCCTACAAGCTGGGAAAAATAATTATGTCCTTGATGTTGCGCCAGGAGATGAACCACCCGCTACGTCTGACCAAGATGTTTTGAACACTTGGCAATCACATAAGGAGGGCTACTCAGTAGTTCAATGTGCAGTCTTGTATGGCTTGGAACCGGGACTTCAACGACACTTTGAACGTCATGGAGCATATGAGATGTTCTAGGAGTTGAAGTTTATGTTTCAGAAGAACGCCCGGATCCAGAGGTATGAGACCTCTGATAAATTCTATGCTTGCAAGATGGAGGAGAATTCGTTTGTCAGTGAACATGTGCTCAAAATGTCTGGGTACTCAAACGGTCTAGCTGAGCTCGGGATTGAACTCCTGCAAGAGGCCATCACTGACAAAATTCTTCAATCACTACCACCTAGCTACAAGAGCTTTGTGTTGAACTATAACATGCAAGGGATGAACAAGTCACCCGACGAGTTATTTGCGATGCTGAAAGTCACAGAGTCAGAACTCCGGAAAGAGCATCAAGTGTTGATGGTCAACAAGACCACTGGTTTCAAGAGAAACGACAAAGGCAAGAAGGGTAACTCCAAGAAGAGCGGCAAGCCTGTTGCCAATCCGACGAAGAAACCCAAGGCTGGACCTGAGCCGGAAACAGAGTGCTATTATTGCAAGGGGATGGGTCACTTGAAGCGCAGCTGCCCGAAGTATTTGGCTGATAAGAAGGCAGCCAACGCCAAACCAAGTATATGTGATATACATGTTATTGATGTGTACTTAACCAGCTCTCGTAGTATTGCCTGGGTATTTGATACCGGTTTTGTTGCTCATATTTGCAACTCGAAGCAGGGACTGCGAAATAAACGAAGGCTGGTGAAGGATGAAGTAACGATGCGCGTGGGAAATGGTTCCATGGTTGATGCAATCGTCGTCGGCACAGTGTCACTTCCGTTACCTTCAGGATTAGTTATGAACTTAAATAATTGTTATTTAGTGTGTGCGTTAAGCATGAACATTATATTTGGATCTTGTTTATTGCGAGACGGTTACTCATTTAAGTCAGAGAATAATGGTTGTTCTATTTTTATGAGTAATATCTTTTATGGTCATGCACCCAATGTGAGGGGCTTGTTCATATTTAATCTTGATTGTGATGACACACATATACATAACATTGAGACCAAAAGATGTAGAGTTAACAATGATAGCGCCACATTTTTGTGGCAGTGCCACTTAGGTCATATTGGTGTAAAGCGCATGAAGAAACTCCATGTTAATGGGCTTTTGGAGTCACTTGATTTCGAATCACTTGACACGTGTGAACCATGCCTCATGGGCAAGATGACTAAGACTCCGTTCTCCGAAACAATGGAGCGTGCAAGTGACTTGTTGGAGATCATACATACTGATGTGTGCGGTCTGATGAGTGTGGAGGAACACGGCAGATATCGTTATTTTCTCACCTTCACTGATGATTTGAGTAGGTATGGATATATCTACTTGATGGAGCACAAGTCTGAAACGTCTGAAAAGTTCAAGCCATTTCAGAGTGAAGTTGAAAATCATCATAACAATAAGATCAAGTTCCTACAATCTGATCGAGGGTGTGAATATCTAAGTTTCAAGTTTGGTGCTCACTTAAGACAATGTGGAATCGTTTCACAGTTGACACCGCCTCGAACACCACAGCATAATGGTGTGTCCGAACATCGTAATCGCACTTTGTTAGATATGGTGTGATCTATGATGTCTCTTAACGATTTGCCGTTATCATTTTAGGGTTGTGCATTAGAGACAGCTGCATTCACTTTAAATAGGGCACCATCAAAATCCGTTGAGATGACACCATATGAGCCATGGCATGGCAAGAGGCCAAAGTTGTCGTTTCTTAAAGTTTGGGGATGTGATGCTTATGTCAAAAAGCTTCAGCGTGAAAAGCTGGAACCCAAAGCGGAAAAGTGCGACTTCATAGGTTACCCAAAAGAGACAGTTGGGTACACCTTATATCTCAGATCCGAGGGCAAAGTGTTTGTTGCTAAGAATGGAGCTTTTCTTGAGAAGGAGTTTCTCTCGAAAGAATTGAGTGGGAGGAAGATAGAACTTGATGAGGTTGTAGAACCTCTACTCCCTCTAGATGGTGGTGCAAGGCAAGGGGAAACCCGTGTCGAGTCAACACCGGTTGAGGAGGAAGCTAATGATGATGATCATGAAGCTTCGGATCAAGTTACTGTTGGACCTCGCAGGTCGACAAGATCATGTACTTCTCCTGAGTGGTACGGTAATCCTGTCTTATCTATCATGTTGTTAGACAACAATGAGCCTGAAAATTATAAAGAAGCAATGGTGGGCCCGGATTCCAATAGATGGCTGGAGGCCATGAAGTCCGAGATAGGATCTATGTATGAAAAGAAAGTGTGGACTTTGGAAGTATTACCAGAACAAATGGATCTTTAAGAAGAAGACGGACGCAGACGGTAATGTGACCGTTTATAAAGCTCTACTTGTGGCAAAGGGTTTTTCACAAGCTCAAGGAGTTGACTATGATGAGACGTTCTCACCCGTCGCGATGCTTAAGTCCGTCCGAATCATGTTAGCAATAGCTGCATTTTTCGATTATGAAATCTGGCAGATGGATGTCCAAACGGCGTTCCTTAATGGTTTTCTGAAGGAAGAGTTGTATATGATGCAACCCGAAGGTTTTTTTGATCCAAAGAATGCTAACAAAGTATGCAAGCTCCAGAGATACATTTATGGACTGGTGCAAGCATCTCGGAGTTGGAATAAGCGCTTTGATGAGGTGATCAAAGCGTTTGGGTTTATACAAGTTGTTGGAGAATCTTGTATTTACAAGAAAGTGAGTGGGAGCTCCGTAGCGTTTCTAATATTATATGTGGATGACATATTGCTGATTGCAAACAATGTGGAGTTTTTAGAGAGCGTAAAGGATTACTTGAACAAATGTTTTTCAATGAAAGACCTAGGAGAAGCTGCTTACATATTAGGCATTAAGAGCTATAGGGATAGATCGAGGCGCCTAATAGGACTTTCACAAAGCACATACCTTGATAAAGTTTTGAAGAAGTTCAAAATGGAGCAGTCCAAGAAGGGGTTCTTGCCAGTATTAAAAGGTAAAAATTTGAGTAAGACTCAGTGTCCAGTAACTGCAGAAGACAGAGAAAAGATGAGTATTGTCCCCTATGCTTCAGCCATAGGGTCTATCATGTATGCAATGTTGTGCACAAGACCGGACGTCAGCCTGGCCATAAGTATGGCAGGCAGGTTTCAAAGTAATCCAGGAGTGGATCACTGGACGGCAGTCAAGAATATTCTGAAGTACCTAAAAAGGACTAAGGAAATGTTTCTCGTTTATGGAGGTGACGAGGAGCTCGTCGTAAATGGTTACGTCGATGCAAGCTTTGAAACCGATCTGAGTGACTCTAAGTCTCAAACCGGATACATATTTATTCTTAATGGGGGTGCGGTAAGCTGGTGCAGTTCCAAGAAAAGCGTCGTAGAAGATTCTACATGTGAAGCGGAGTACATGGCTGCCTCGGAGGCAGCTAAGGAGGGTGTCTGGATGAAGCAGTTCATGACGGATCTTGGAGTCGTGCCGAGCGCACTAAATCCAATAACTTTGCTCTGTGACAACACTGGTTGCATTGCTCTAGCAAAGGAACCAAGGTTTCACAAGAAGACCAGACACATCAAACGAGGCTTCAACCTCATCCACGACTATGTCGAAGGAGAGGATGTAAATATTTGCAAAGTGCACACGGATCTGAATGTTGCAGATCCGCTGACTAAACCTCTTCCACGAGCGAAGCATGATCAACACCAGAACTGTATGGGTGTTAGATTCATTCCAATGTAAATTGCATAGCGATGTGAGACTAGATTATTGACTCTAGTGCAAGTGCGAGACTGTTGGAAATATGCCCTAGAGGCAATGATAAAATAGTTATTATCATATTTTCTGTTTCAAGATAATCGTTTATTATCCATGCTATAATTGTATTGAATGAAAGCATCGATACATGTGTGGATATATAGACAAAAAAAATGTCCCTAGTAAGCCTCTAGTTGACTAGCCAGTTGATCAAAGATGGTTAAGGTTTTCTGACCATATGCAAGTGTTGTCACTTGATAACTAGATCACATCATTAAGAGAATGATGTGATGGACAAGACCCAAACTATGAACGTAGCATGTGATCGTGTCATTTTGTTGCTATTGTTTTTTGTGTGTCAAGTATGCATTCCTATGACCATGAGATCATGTAACTCACTGACACCGCAGGAATACCTTGTGTGTATCAAACGTCGCAACGTTACTGCGTGACTATAAAGGTGCTCTACAAGTATCTTCGAAGGTGTCCGTTGAGTTAGCATGGATCAAGACTGGGATTTGTCACTCTGTGTGACAGAGAGGTATCTCGGGGCCCACTCGGTAATACAACATCACATATAAGCCTTGCAAGCAATGTGACTAAAGTGTTAGTCACGGGATCCTGTATTACAGAACGAGTAAAGATACTTGCCGGTAACGAGATTGAAATAGGTATAGGGATACCGACGATCAAATCTCGCGCAAGTAACATACCGAAGGACAAAGGGAATGTTATACGAGATTATATGAATCCTTGGCACAAAGGTTAAACCGATAAGATCTTCGTAGAATATGTAGGATCCAATATGGACATCTAGGTCCTGCTATTGGATATAGGTCGGGGAGTGTCTCAGGTCATGTCTACATAGTTCTCGAACCCGCAGGGTCTGCACACTTAAGGTTCGGTGACGTTTCGGTATAGTTGAGTTATAGGTGTTGGTGACCGAAGGTTGTTCGGAGTCCCGGATGAGATCACGGACGTCGCGATGGCTTCCGGAATGGTCCGAAAATGAATATTGATATATAGGATGGTTTCATTTGGTCTTCGGAAAGATTTCGGGCATTACCGGCAGTGTACCGGGAGTGACGAATGGGTTACGGATCTTCATCGGGAGGGGCCCACCCACCCGGGAGTGAGCCTAGTGGCCCAGGAGTGGCGCACGAGCCCTTAGTGGGCTGGTGAGGCAAGCCCAAGAGGGCCATGTTGGCTAGGAAGAAAAAACCAAAGAGAAAAGAAAAAAGAAGAAGAGGGAGGTGGGAAGGGAGAGGAGGGCTCCTCCTTCCCCAAACCGAATTGGAGTTGGAGTCCTCCTCTCCACTTCGGCCAGCGCCCTAGGGTCTCCCAAGGCTAGGCCCTCCCCTCCTCCTATATATACTAGAAGTTTTAGGGTTTTTGACACACAACTTTGCCACGTGCAACTCAAACCTATACCTTGTAGTTCTTCCTCTAGATAGGTTTTTTGCGGAGCTCGGGCAGAGCCGTGCAGGAATAGATCATCACCATCACCGGCGCGCCATCACGCTGCCGGAGAACTCATCTACTTCCCTGTCTCTCTTGCTCGATAAAGAAGGCGGAGCTCGTCATCGAGTTGTACGTGTGCAGAACGCGGAGGTGTCGTCCGTTCGGTGCTAGATCGGGACGGATCGTGGGACGACGGTGATTTGAATCATGAAGATGCACCACTACATCAACCGCGTTTCTTAACGCTTCCTGCTGAGCGATCTACAAGGCTATGTGGATCTGATCTCCCTCTCGTAGATGAACATCACCATGATAGGTCTTCGTGTGCGTGGGAATTTTTTTGTTTCCCATGCAACATTCCCCTACAATACCATATGCCAAAGTTTGGTGCATGTATCAAGTATCTCACAATTCTTTTCACATCCTTTAAATGACACTCTTTAGGTGCCACTTGGTATCGGGCACACATCCAAACACAGAACATGATGTCGGGACGAGAGGCACATATATATAGCAATGAGCCGATCATGGATCGATAAACTTTTGATCAACCAGTTTGTCCTCCTTTGTAAGTTCAACATGTCCACTAGTATGCATGGGGGTTCTCATACCTTTGCTCTCTTGCATGTTGAACGTCTTGATTAAGTCCTTGGTGTACTTGCTTTGCGATATAAACGTACCTTCTCTCGATTGTTTGATTTCCAATCCAAGGAAGAATTTTAGCTCACACATCATTGAGATCTCATACTTCTCTGACATCAACCTTCCAAATTTCTCAGTAAAATGTGGGTTAGTAGAACCAAAGATAATATCATCCACATATATTTGGCACACAAATAGTTCACTGTCAACTCTCTTAGTGAATAAGGTTGCATAAATTTTACCAATCTCAAAACCCTTTTTAATGAGAAACTTTGTTAGGCATTTGTACCAAGCTCTAGGGGTGGTTTTTTTAAGACCATATAAAGCTTCATGAAGTTTTTAAACATGATTAGGTTTCTTGGGGTTCACAAAGCCAGGAGGTTGTTTGATATAAACTTCCTCCTCAAATTCACAGTTTAAAAATCACTTTTGATATCCATTTGGTAAAGAGTAATATCATGGTGATTGGCATAAGCGACAAGAATGCGAATGGCTTCAAGTCTAGAAATGGGGGCATATGTCTCACCATAGTCCATACCTTTGACTTGCACATAACCTTGGGCTACAAGACGCGCCTTGTTGCGTACAACTTGACCATCTTCATCTTGATTGTTCCGAAAAACCCCTTTTGTATCGGTGATGTTGTGCTCGTCCTTGGGCTTTTCCACAAGTGTCCAAACTTCATCGCTCTCAAAGTTGTGTAGTTCTTCATGCATGGCATTTACCCAATCCGGGTCTTGAAGTGCTTCTTATACATTCATAGCCTCAATGCTAGAGATAAATGAGTAATGCTCACAATAGTTATCTAAACGAGATTTAGAGTGAGTGATTCTCCCGGTTTGTATGTCACCGAAGATTTGATTTAGCGGATGGTCCTTGTATACTCTTGCTCGAACTCGTGATAGGTTCTTCTTGTTGGATGGTGGAGATTCCTCATCATCATCTTCTTGTTCGTTGTCGTTGACGGTGCCATATGTTGGGGAACGTAGCATGGGAAACAAAAAAATTCATACGCGCACGAAGACCTATCATGGTGATGTCCATCTACGAGAGGGGATTTCCGATCTACGTACCCTTGTAGATCGCATAGCAGAAGCGTTAAGAAACGCGGTTGATGTAGTGGAACGTCCTCACGTCCCTCGATCCGCCCCGCGATCCGTCCCACGATCCGCTCCGATCTAGTGCCGAACGGACGGCACTTCCACGTCCAGCACACGTACAGCTCGACGATGATCTCGGCCTTCTTGATCCAACAAGAGAGACAGAGAGGTAGATGAGTTCTCCGGCAGCGTGACAGCACTCCGGAGGTTGGTGGTGATCTAATCTCAGGAGGGCTCCGCCCGAGCTCCGCAGAAACGCGATCTAGAGGTAAAACCGTGGAGGTATGTGGTCGGGCTGCCGTGGCAAAAGTTGACTCAAATCAGCCCTAATAGCTCCATATATATAGGAGGAGGGGAGGGGAGGCTTGCCTTGAGGCTCAAGGAGCCCCAAGGGCTGCGCCACCAAGGGAGGAGGAGTCCTCCTCCAATCCTAGTCCAACTAGGATTGGAAGGTGGAGTCCTTCTCTTCTTTCCCACCTCCCTTTTTTTCTTTTCTCTTTGATTTTCTATCTATGGCACATAGGGCCTTCTTGGGCTGTCCCACCAGCCCACCAAGGGCTGGTGCGCCACCCCCAAGGCCTATGGGCTTCCCGGGGTGGGCTGCCCCCCCCCCCCAGTGAACACCCGGAACCCATTCGTCATTCCCGGTACATTCCCGGTAACTCCGAAAACCTTCCGGTAATCAAATGATGTCATCCTATATATCAATCTTCGTTTCCGGACCATTCCGGAAACCCTCATGACGTCCGTGATTTCATCCGGGACTCCGAACAACATTCGGTAACCAACCATATAACTCAAATACGCATAAAACAACGTCGAACCTTAAGTGTGCAGACCCTGCGGGCTTGAGAACTATGTAGACATGGCCCAAGTGACTCCTCGGTCAATATCCAATAGCGGGACCTGGATGCCCATATTGGATCCTACATATTCTACGAAGATCTTATCGTTTGAACCTTAGTGCCAAGGATTCATATAATCCCGTATGTCATTCCCTTTGTCCTTCGGTATGTTACTTGCCCGAGATTCGATCGTCAGTATCCGCATACCTATTTCAATCTCGTTTACCGGCAAGTCTCTTTACTCGTTCCGTAATACAAGATCCCGCAACTGACACTAAGTCACATTGCTTGCAAGGCTTGTGTGTGATGTTGTATTACCGAGTGGGCCCCGAGAGACCTCTCCGTCACACGGAGTGACAAATCCCAGTCTCGATCCATACTAACTCAACGAACACCTTTGGAGATACCTGTAGAGCATCTTTATAGTCACCCAGTTACGTTGCGACGTTTGATGCACACAAAGCATTCCTCCGGTGTCAGTGAGTTATATGATCTCATGGTCATAGGAACAAATACTTGACACGCAGAAAACAGTAGCAACAAAATGACACGATCAACATGCTACATCTATTAGTTTGGGTCTAGTCCATCACATGATTCTCCTAATGATGTGATCTTGTTATCAAGTGACAACACTTGCCTATGGTCAGGAAACCTTACCATCTTTGATCAACGAGCTAGTCAACTAGAGGCTTACTAGGGACAGTGTTTTGCCTATGTATCCACACATGCACTGTGTTTCCAATCAATACAATTATAGCATGGATAATAAACGATTATCATGAACAAAGAAATATAATAATAACTAATTTATTATTGCCTCTAGGGCATATTTCAAACAGTTTCCCACTTGCACTAGAGTCAATAATCTAGTTCACATCACCATGTGATTCCAACGAATCCAACCCCCATATATTTATGGGGTCTGATCACGTCTTGCTCGTGAGAGAGGTTTTAGTCAACGGTTCTGAAACTTTCAGATCCGTGTGTTCTTTACAAATCTTTATTTCATCTTATAGATGCTGCTACTATGTGCTATTCGGAAATACTCCAAATATCTACTCTACTATACGAATCCGTTTCACTACTCATAGTTATTCGGATTAGTGTCAAAGCTTGCATCGACGTAACCCTTTACGACGAACTTTTTTAACCACCTCCATAATCGAGAAAAATTCCTTAGTCCATCAGTTACTAAGGATAAATTTTGACCGCTGTTAGTGATTCAATCATGGATCACTCTCTGTACCTCTCAACAGACTTTGAGTCAAGGCACACATCAGGTGCGGTACCCAGCATGACATACTTCAGATTCTATGGCCAAGGCATAGAAGAAGACCTTCGTCTATTCTCTTTATTCTGCCGGGGTCGGTTTTTGAGTCTTACTCAAATTCACACCTTACAACGCAACCAGGAACTCCTTCTTTGCTAATCTATTTTGAACTCCTTCAAAAACTTGTCAAGGCATGCATCTTGTTGAAACTTCCATTAAGCGCTTTCGATCTATCTCCATAGATCTTTGATGCTCAACGTTCAAGTAGCGCAATCCAGGTATTCCTTTGAAAAACTCCTTTCAAACAACCTTGTATGCTTTACAGAAATTCTACATTACTTCTCATCCACAATATGTCAACCACATATTCTTATCGGAAATTCTATAGTGCTCCCACTCACTTCTTTGGAAATACAAGTTTCTCATAAACCTTGTACAAACCCAAAATCTTTGATCATCTCATCAAAGTGTATATTCCAACTCTGAGATGCCTGCACCAGTCCATTGAAGGATCGCTGGAGCTTGCATACTTTCTATTATCTTTAGGATCGACAAAACCTCCTGGTTGTATCACATACAATGTTTTCTCAAGGAAACCGTCGAGGAAACAATGTTTTGACATCCTATGTGCAATATTTCATAAATAATGCAGCAACTACTAACATAATTCTAACAGACTTTCAGCATCGCTACGCTTGAGAAAGTCTCATCATTGTCAACTGTTTGATCTTGTCAGAAACATCTTTGCCACAAGTCGAGCTTTTCTTAATAGTGACTTATCACCATCATCGTATGTCTTCCTTTTAAAGATCCATCTTTACTCAATAGTCCTATGACCATCAAGTAGTTCTTCGAAATCCAGGCCCACCATTGCTTTCTCCATAACTCGTAGGTTCACTGTTGCTCAACAACATGACCTCCAAGATAGGGTTACCGTACCACTCTGCAGTAGTACGCGACCTTGTCAACCTACGAGGTTTATAGTAACTTGATCCAATGCTCGATGATCACCATCTTCAGCTTTCACTTCAATTGGTGTAGGCGCCACAGGAACAACTTCCTGCGCCCTGCTACACACTGGTTGAAGTGATGGTTCAATAACCTCATCAAGTTCTACCACCCTCCCACTCAATTCTTTCGAGAGAAACCTTTCCTCGAGAAAGGATCCGTTTCTAGAAACAAACACTTTGCTTTCGGATCTGAGATAGGAGATGTACCCAACTGTTTTGGATATCCTATGAAGATGCATTTATCCGCTTTGGGTTCAAGCTTATCAGACTGAAACTTTTTCACATAAGTGTCGAAGCCCCAAACTTTCAAGAAACGACAGTTTAGATTTCTCTAAACCTCAGTCTATACTGTGTCATCTCAACGGAAATACGCGGTGCCCTATTTAAAGTGAATGCGGTTGTCTCTAATGCATAACCCATAAACGATAGTGGTAATTCGATAAGAGACATCATAGCATGCACCATACCAAATAGTGCGTGGCTATGACATTCAGACACATCATCACACTATGATGTTCCAGGTGGCATGAACTGCGAAACAATTTCCACATTGTCTTAACTGCGTACCAAAACTCGTAACTCAGATATTCATTTCTATGATCATATCGTAGATAGTTTATCCGCTTGTTACGACGAACTTCACTCCTGAAACAGAATTGAACCTTTCAATATTTCAGACTTGTGATTCATTAAGTAAAAACTCTTGTATCTGCTCAAATCGTCATTGAAGTAAGAACATAATGATATCCACTGCGTGCCTCAGCACCCATTGGACTGCATACATAAAAATATATCACTTCCAACAAGTTACTATCTTGTTTCATCTCAATGAAAACAAGGCCTTGCTCATGTGGTATGATTTGCATGTCACTAGTGATTCAAAATCAAGTGAGTATAAAGATCCATCAGCATGGAGCCTCTTCATGCAATTTATACCAACATGACTCAAGCGGCAGTGCCACAAGTAAGTGGTACTATCATCATTACCTCGTATCTTTTGGCACCAATATCATGAACATGTGTAACACTACGATCGAGATTCAATAAACCATTGAAGGTGACTATTCAAGCAAATAGAGTAACCATTATTCTCTTTAAATGAATAATCGTATTGCAATAAACACGATCCAATCATGTTCATGCTTAACGCAAGCACCAAATAACAATTATTTAGGTTTAACACCAATCCCCATGGTAGAGGGAGTGTGCGACGTTTGATCATATCAACCTTGGAAACACTTCCAACACGTACCGTCACCTCGCCTTTAGCTAGTCTCCGTTTATGCCGTAGCTTTCATTTCGTGTTAATAATCACTTAGCAACCGAACCGGTATCCAATACCCTCGTGCTACTAGGAGTACTAATAAAGTACACATCATCATCATGTATATCAAATATACTTCTTTCGACTTTTGCCAGCCTTCTTATCTACCAAGTATCTAGAGTTGCTCCGCCTCAGTGACCGTTCCCCTCATAACAGAAGCACTTAGTCCCGGGCTTGGGTTTAATCTGGGGTCTCTTCATTAGTGCAGCAAGTGCTTTGCCGTTTCACGAAGTATCCCTTCTAGCCCTTGCCTTTCTCGAAACTTAGTGGTTTTACTAACCATCAACTGTTGATGCTCCTTCTTGATTTCTACTCTCGCAGTGTCAAACATCGCGAATCGCTCAAGGATCATTGTATCTATCCTTGATATGTTATAGTTCATCACGAAGCTCTCACAGCTTGGTGCCAGTGACTTTGGAGAACCATCACTATCTTATTTGGAAGATCAACTCCCACTTGATTCAAGCGATTGTCGTACTCAGATAATCTGAGCACATGCTCAACGATTGAGATTTCTCCTTTACTTCATGGACAAAGAATCTTGTCGGAGGTATCATACCTCTTAACAAGGGCACAAGCATGAAATCACAGTTTCATCTCTTTAGAACATCTCTTATGTTCCGTGACGTTTCAAAACGTCTTCGGCGCCTTGCTTCTAAGCCATTAAGTATTTTGCACTGAACTATCGTGTAGTCATCAGAAACGTGTATGTCGGATGTTCACAACATCTACAGACGACGCTCGAGGTGCAGCACACCGAGTGGTGCATTAAGGACATAAGCCTTCTGCGCAGCAACGAGGACAATCCTCGGTTTTACAGACTCAGTCTGCAATGTTTGCTACTATCAACTTTCAACTAAATTTTCTCTAGGAACATATAAAAACAGTAGAGCTATAGCGCAAGCTACATCGTAATTCGCAAAGACCATTAGACTATGTTCATGACAATTAGTTCAATTAATCATATTACTTAAGAACTCCCACTCAAAAAGTACATCTCTCTAGTCATTTGAGTGGTACATGATCCAAATCCACTATCTCAAGTCCGATCATCACGTGAGTCGAGAATAGTTTCAGTGGTAAGCATCTCTATGCTAATCATATCAACTATACGATTCATGCTCGACCTTTCGGTCTCATGTGTTCCGAGGCCATGTCTGCACATGCTAGGCTCGTCAAGCTTAACCCGAGTGTTCCGCGTGTGCAACTGTTTTGCACCCGTTGTATGTGAACGTTGAGTCTATCACACCCGATCATCACGTGGTGTCTCGAAACGAAGAACTGTCGCAACAGTGCACAGTCGGGGAGAACACAATTTCGTCTTGAAATTTTAGTGAGAGATCACCTCATAATGCTACCGTTGTTCTAAGCAAGATAAGGTGCATAAAGGATTAACATCACATGCAATTCATAAGTGACATGATATGGCCATCATCATGTGCTTCTTGATCTCCATCACCAAAGCACCGGCACGATCTTCTTGTCACCGGCGTCACACCATGATCTCCATCAACGTGTCGCCATCGGGGTTGTCGTGCTACTCATGCTATTACTACTAAAGCTACGTCCTAGCAATATAGTAAACGCATCTGCAAGCACAAACGTTAGTTTAAAGACAACCCTATGGCTCCTGTCGGTTGCCGTACCATCGACGTGCAAGTCGATATTAACTATTACAACATGATCATCTCATACATCCAATATATCACATCACATCATTGGCCATATCACATCACAAGCATACCCTGCAAAAACAAGTTAGACGTCCTCTAATTGTTGTTGCATGTTTTACGTGGTGACCATGGGTATCTAGTAGGATCGCATCTTAATTATGCAAACCCCACAACGGAGATATATGAATTTCTATTTAACCTCATCCAAGGACCTCCTCGGTCAAATCCGATTCAACTAAAGTTGGAGAAACCGACACTCGTCGGTCATCTTTGAGCAACGGAGTTACTCGTCGCGATGAAACCAGTCTCTCGTAAGCGGACGAGTAATGTCGGTCTGAGCCGCTTCGATCCAACAATACCGCGGAATCAAGAAAATACTAAGGAGGGCAGCAAAACGCACATCACCGCCCACAAAAACTTTTGTGTTCTACTCGAGAAGACATCTACGCATGAACCTAGCTCATGATGCCACTGTTGGGGAACGTAGCATGGGAAACAAAAAATTTCCTACGCGCACGAAGACCTATCATGGTGATGTCCATCTACGAGAGGGGATTTCCGATCTACATACCCTTGTAGATCGCACAGCAAAAGCGTTAAGAAACGCGGTTGATGTAGTGGAACGTCCTCACGTCCCTCAATCCGCCCCGCGAACCGTCCCACGAACCGTCCCGCGATCCGTCCCACGATCCGCTCCGATCTAGTGCCGAACGGACGGTACCTCCGCGTTCACCACACGTACAGCTCGACGATGATCTCGGCCTTCTTGTTCCAGCAAGAGAGACAGAGAGGTAGATGAGTTCTCCGACAGTGTGACGGCGCTCCGGAGGTTGGTGGTGATCTAATCTCAGCAGGGCTCCGCCCGAGCTCCGCAGAAACGCGATCTAGAGGTAAAACCGTGGAGGTATGTGGTCGGGCTGCCGTGGCAAAATTCGTCTCAAATCAGCCCTAATAGCTCCATATATATAGGAGGAGGGGAGGGGAGGCTTGCCTTGAGGCTCAAGGAGCCCCAAGGGCTGCGCCACCAAGGGAGGAGGAGTCCTCCTCCTATCCTAGTCAAACTAGGATTGGAAGGTGGAGTCCTTCTCTTCTTTCCCACCTCCCTTTTTTTTTCTTTTCTCTTTGATTTTCTATCTATGGCGCATAGGGCCTTCTTGGGCTGTCCCACCAGCCCACCAAGGGCTGGTGCGCCACCCCCAAGGCCTATGGGCTTCCCCGGGGTGGGCTGCCCCCCCCCCCCCCCCCGGTGAACACCCGGAACCCATTCGTCATTCCCGGTAACTCCGAAAACCTTCCGGTAATCAAATGAGGTCATCCTATATATCAATATTCGTTTCCGGACCATTCTGGAAACCCTCGTGACATCCGTGATCTCATCCGGGACTCCGAACAACATTTGGTAACCAACCATATAACTCAAATACGCATAAAACAACGTCGAACCTTAAGTGTGCAGACCCTGCGGGCTTGAGAACTATGTAGACATGGCCCAAGTGACTCCTCGGTCAATATCCAATAGCGGGACCTGGATGCCCATATTGGATCCTACATATTCTACGAAGATCTTATCGTTTGAACCTTAGTGCCAAGGATTCATATAATCCTGTATGTCATTCCCTTTGTCCTTCGGTATGTTACTTGCCCAAGATTCGATCGTCAGTATCCGCATACCTATTTCAATCTCGTTTACCGGCAAGTCTCTTTACTCGTTCCGTAATACAAGATCCCGCAACTTACACTAAGTCACATTGCTTGCAAGGCTTGTGTGTGATGTTGTATTACCGAGTGGGCCCCGAGATACCTCTCCGTCACACGGAGTGACAAATCCCAGTCTCGATCCATACTAACTCAACGAACACCTTCGGAGATACCTGTAGAGCATCTTTATAGTCACCCAGTTACGTCGCGACGTTTGATACACACAAAGCATTCCTCCGGTGTCAGTGAGTTATATGATCTCATGGTCATAGGAACAAATACTTGACACGCAGAAAACAGTAGCAACAAAATGACACGATCAACATGCTACGTCTATTAGTTTGGGTCTAGTCCATCACATGATTCTCCTAATGATGTGATCCTGTTATCAAGTGACAACACTTGCCTATGGTCAGGAAACTTTGACCATCTTTGATCAACGAGCTAGTCAACTAGGGGCTTACTAGGGACAGTGTTTTGTCTATGTATCCACACATGCACTGTGTTTCCAATCAATACAATGATAGCATGGATAATAAACGATTATCATGAACAAAGAAATATAATAATAACTAATTTATTATTGCCTCTAGGGCATATTTCCAACACCATATCCTTGTGGTGGAGGTGAGGAAGGTTGAGGTGGATCCTCACGATGTACTTCTTCCTATTCTTCATCATGTCATGTACCTCTTGTGGATGCCTCCATGTTGTTTTGTGGTTCTCCTTGACGTGAAGTAGGAGCTTCCACATTAATTGATGAAGTACTTTTATTAACCTCCATGGGACGTATATTGTCGATAGGTAGATCTTGGATGGCTTCCGAAGGTTCCTTATCTCCTACATCATTTGGCAATTCTTTGACTTATGAACCATTAGATTCATCAAACTTCACAACTACCGTCTCTTCAAACTTTTGAGTGAAGTTGTTGCACACATGGTAAGTGTGAGAATTTGATCTGTAACCAAGTCGGAAACCTTCATAGATTTAGGAGCAAATTTAGAGCGATGATGATTATCAAGAATGTGGCACTTAGAGCCGAATACTCGAAAGTATCCAACTTGGAGTTTGTTACCGGTGAGTAGATCGTATGGTACCGAGAAGCTTGTGTAAGTAGTGTCGATTTATGGCATGACAAACTGCTTCCACGGCTTCTGCCCAAAAGTGTCTTGGCGTCTTGTATTCGTCAAGCATCATTCTGTCCATCTCTATGAGAGTTCAGTTCTTCCTCTCAACAACTACATTTTGTTGAGGAGTGTACGTTGCCGAGAACTCATGTGAGATACCTTCTTTGTCAAGAAAGGTATCCACATTTGTGTTCTTGAACTCTACAACTAATATTCCCTAAACTAGGCACACCCATCTTCCTCCAATGGTGTTTAAACCAAGGCTATGGAGACCAAAGCTCTAATACCAATTGTTGGACCGGTAGAAGGGGTGTCCAGAGGGGGGGTTGAATAGACTACTTGCATAAATTAAAAGCCTAGCCTTTTCCCAATTTTAATGGTTGGTAGATTTCAACAATTATAAGAAGTCTAGTGCACCCTACAGATGCTAGTCAACATATATGGCGGCAAAAAGTAAAGACATTGCGCATGTAAGAAAGGAGTAGAGTTTAGGATGATCAAACGCAAAGACAAACACGAAGATTTTTGGCGTTGTTCCGATAGGTGGCGCTATCGTACGTCCACATTAGTGGAGACTTCAACCCATGGAGGGTAAAGGCTACGAGAGTCCATGGAGGGCTCCACCCACAAGGGGTCCATGAAGAAGAGGCATTGTCTATTCCACCATGGCTTACTAATACGTCTCAAACGTATCGACTTTTCCAAACACTTTTACTATTGTTTTGGCCTTATTCTTGCATGATTTGAATGAAACTAACCCGGACTGACACTATTTTCAGCAGAGCTGCCTGTATGGTTTTCTTGTGTGCAGGAAAATGAATATTTAGACGCCCCGAAAAAAATCCCATAAAAAATAGAGAAAATCCACGCACCGGGAGGGACCATGGGCCAAAAGATGGGCCACAAGGGAGCCATAGGGCCCCCAAGAGACCTGCTGGCGTGGCCTGCCCCTGGTCGCGCCGGGAGGCCGCCTGGGCGGGGCCCACCCCCTCTGGTGCCCTACTTTGGCTCCTATTTTTACCCGTGATGAGGAAATTCCAGAACAGAAGTCGTTTTGCAAGTTCTCGACGCGGAGCCGCCGCCACCTTCGGTTCTTCTTCGGGAGACTAATGTGGAGGCTGTTTTGGCCTCCGGAGAGGGGAAATCGCTGCCATCGTCATCACCATCACCACTCCATGATCCTTCCATGGTTTCTCCCATCATGTGTGAGTAATTCCCTGTTGTAGGTGAAGGGGATGGGAGAGATTGGATGGGTTAGATCATGTAATAGTTCGTCGGATTGTTGGGGGCATGTTGTCTATCATCTACTATGGTGTTTATCATCTTTGCTACTACTTGTTACTCTTAATGCTTGTCACTTTGGGCTCGAGTGCCATGATTTCAGATCTGAATACCTTATGTTTTCATGAATATACTTGTGTTCTAGATCCTATCTATGGATAGTATGCACCTATTATAGTCCGGAACCAGCGATCCCAATGGTGACAACTTGGGACACCAAAAGGGATAGACTATAGTTTGAGGATTCCATGTATCCATTGATTGTTAATGCTTTGTTCCGGTGCTCTTTGAGAGGAGCACCTTAATCTCCATAAGTTCCTTTTGGCCCCATTGATAGCGGGATGGTAGGACAAAAGATGTTGTGCAAGTTCTTATTGCAAGCACGCACAACTACCTCGGGATACATGCCTAATGTTTGATATATGCCTAGATGATCATTACTTTTCTATGTGCCTTGCCCCAAGTTAAATACATGATATCTCTCATCCATGACCAACCATCCATCTCCTTAGCCTACAACGTTTTAATCCTGCTAGTCACAAGTTACTTTACTTTCGCCATTTTACTTTTGTTGCTTTGCCACTATTATTTCCGTTGCCACCATCACTTCCATATCACCATTGCTACTAATATTTCGTTGCCAAGCAAGTATCTTTCAGGTGTGGTTGAATCGACAAATCAACTGTTAAAGCTTATAAATATTCTTTGGCTCCCCTTGTGTCGAATCAATAAATTGGGTTAACTTACCCGTGAAGACTGTTGTGATCCCCTACACTGAGTTGGGTCACTTATTCACTACAGAGGACAAGAAGAGAACTTATTACATTACTAAGCTACTTCCTTTCTCTTTGAAGGAAGATGCTAAAGCATGGTATGATGCACTACCATCTGGTTCCATTAAGAGTCCTCAAGATTTAGCTCAATCTTTTGCTGCTAAATATTTTCCTGCTCATAAGCAACATGCTGCTTTACAAAGAATTTATAACTTTAAACAGTTGCAGGATGACACCTCCCTAAATCTTGGGGGAGGTATTGCACTTTCCTTATGGCTAGACCAGTACATGGAATCCCTAAGAATGAATTGCTTGATATATTTTACGCTGGTCTAATCGATGAATCTAGAACCTATCTAGATAGTTGTGTTGGTTGTGTTTTCAGGGAAAGAACACCGAACGATGCTGAAGAATTAATGGGAAATATAGCTAAGAATCATAATGATTAGTCTGTTCCTGAACCACCTCCATCACCCAAGAAGAGAGGTATGTTTTTCTTAAGTCCAGAAGTTATGCAAGAAGCCAAGAAGTCTATGAAAGAGAGAGGTATTAAAGCTGAAGATGTGAAGAATCTACCTCCTATTGAGCAATTATGTGAGCCTACCACTCACCCACCTATGGTAGAGGTACAGTCCCTTTTAGAATTCAATGCAAGTGACGTCCCTCATGGTAAGCCTCCTCACCAATGTTTAGATGAGCTTGATAATTTCATTGTCAAGCAAAATCACTTTAATGAGTGGATTCAGAGTCAATTGCCTGATAATTCCCTTGCTATCAAAAGTTTGCTTGATGTTTTAAGTAGAACTGTTAATGATATTAGAGGTCTTGTTAAGCATTTTCATATGGTTCAAACTCAGCTTGAACAAATTTCTAATGTGCAAAAATATTTGCTTGCTAACAATGCCAAACAAGTTGATACGCGGGCATGTGGTATAAAGACCCGAGGAGGTACACATACCCAGGACCCCCTTTATCCGGAGGGGCATCCAAAGAGGATCGAGCAAGATTCTCAATTGCAGGAAGAAGACATTGTCAGCTCCCCAAAGAAGAAGAAACACAAGGAGGTTGACAACTCCAATGATCCCATAATTGATGATGAACCTATTGTTGATCCTAATGGTATATCTATTTCTGATGCTGAAATTGAAGATGGTGCTGAACCTGATAAAGATAATGAGAAGATTGATCCTCCTGAGATACGAGAAGAAGAAGCACCACACAAGCGCAAAAGATATACTAGAGAAGATTTTGTTGCAAGAAAACATGGGAAGGAAAGAGAACCATGTGTACAAAAATCAATGCCCTTTCCACGTAAGTCTTTCAAAACTAAATAAGAAGAGCATTACAATAAATTTTGTGAATGGATGAAACCTCTTTTTCTTCAAATTCCTTTGACCGATGCTATTAAGTTGCCTCCGTACAGGCCCCCCAGGTGACCGGTTGGTGCGACCTGCCCCCTGGCCGCGCCGGGAGGCCGCCTGAGCGGGGCCCACCCCCTCTGGTGCCCTACTTTAGCTCCTATTTTTACCCTTGACGAGGAAATTCCAGAACAGAAGTCGTCTTGCAAGTTCTCGATGCGGAGTCACCACCACCCTTGGTTCTTCTTTGGGAGAGCTAATGTGGAGGCTGTTTTGGCCTCCGGAGAGGGTAAATCGTCGCCATCGTCATCACCATCATCCTTCCATGTCTTCTCCCATCATGTGTGAGTAATTCCCTGCTGTAGGTGAAGGGGATGGGAGAGATTGGATGAGTTAGATCATGTAATAGTTCGTCGGATTGTTGGGGGCATGTTGCCTATCATCTACTATGGTGTTTATCATCTTTGCTATTACTTGTTACTCTTAATGCTTGTCACTTTGGGCCCGAGTGCCATGATTTTAGATCTGAATACCTTATGTTTTCATGAATATACTTGTGTTCTAGATCCTATCTATGAGTAGTATGCACCTATTATAGTCCGGAACCGGCGATCCCAATTGTGACAGCTTGGGACACCAAAGGGGATAGGCTATAGTTTGAGGATTCCATGTATCCATTGATTGTTAATGCTTTGTTCCGGTGCTCTTTGACAGGAGCACCATAATCTCCATAAGTTCCTTTTGGCCCCATTGATAGCGGGATGGTAGGACAAAAGATGTTGTGCAAGTTCTTATTGCAAGCACGCACAACTACCTCGGGATACATGCCTAATGTTTGATATATGCCTAGATGATCATTACTTTTCTATGTGCCTTGCCCCCAAGTTAAATACATGATTTGTCTCATCCATGACCAACCATCCATCTCCTTAGCCTACAGTGCTTTAATCCTGTTAGTCATAAGTTAGTTTACTTTCGCCGTTTTACTTTCGTTGCTTTGCCACTATTATTTCCGTTGCCACCATCACTTCCATATCACCATTGCTACTAATATTTCGTTGCCAAGCAAGTATCTTTCAGGTGTGGTTGAATTGACAACTCAACTGTTAAAGCTTATAAATATTCTTTGGCTCCCCTTGTGTCGAATCAATAAATTGGGTTAACTTACACGCTAAGACTGTTGTGATCCCCTACACTTGTGGGTTATCACTTACGTCCACACAGGACTAGCCTCACTCACGGTAGATCTTCACGAAGTAGGCTATCTCTTTGCTCGTACAAACTTCTTGGTTCAACTCCACAACACAAAGTAGGAGGCTTTCAAGCGACACCTAACCAATCTAGGAGGCACCACCCTCCAAAAGGTAATAGACGTGGTAGAGTGATGAACTACTTGCTCTTGTGCTTCAAAAAATAGCCTCCTCAACACTCAGTCACTCTCTCATAGATTTGGCATGGGTAGGAGAGATTGATTTTGTGGAAAGCAACTTGGGATTGATTTTATGGAAAGCAACTCGGGGAGGCTAGAGATCAAGTTTCAAATGGTTGGATTGGAATCTCTTGATCTCAACACATGAGTAGGTGTCTCTCTCTCAGAAAAAATGGATCTCGCAAGTGTGTGTGTGTGTGTGTGTGTGTGTGTATTCTGAATGCTTCCTCTACGAATGACAAGATGTGGAGGGGTATATATAGGCATCCCACAAAATCCAACCTTTACAATTATTGCCCAACTCGGTGACACCGAAATGGATCTCGGTGGTACCAAGTTGCACTAAATGTGGAAAATTTTGAATTCTCGATGAGATCGATATATAAATATCGGTGGTACCGATACGATGGCCTAGTGTAGTTTCCAAATCTCGGCGAGACCGATTTCAAACTCGGATATTCCGATTCTTGAAATCTGCTGAACAGAAAGTTGGTCACATGCTTTCGGTGGCATTGAACTTGGTGGTACTGTGAGATTAGGGTTCGGCAAAGGATGTGTGAGTGGGAAAATCGGTAGGGCCGAGTGGGAAAAGTTGGTGGCACTGATTTGCTGTTTTGGCTTGGGACAGAGATATTTGTGAGAGAATGAATGAATATTTTGGTGGCTATCTCTAAGCACTTTAGCAACGAATTTATCATAATACCTCACCCCCTTTTAATAGTATTGGCTTTCCTATGAACTTAAAAAGTGATTTCTCACAAATGTAAAATGTAGAGTCCTCTTGCTTGAAACTTGAGCCAATCCTATTCATTTCCTTGCATTAAGGGGCTTCGCCTCACAATCCTTTGGCCAACGCTCTCTCTGGACTATACCTGAAATATACTAGGTAAACGTGTTAGTCCAAGAGACAATATATGTTGTCATGAATTATCAAAACCATCAATGAAGCATATGTGCTTTCAGCTTCACCTGCCCGCGCCCCTCGCGACGTCGAGGGAGGGGGGGAGAAGGATTTGAGGGGAGGCGGTGTCGCTAGCGTTAGCTTCCCGGACGTTCGTGGGAGCATCACGGGAGGAGGAGGAGTTGTCACAATCCTCTCGGTGCTACCAACGCATGTGTGTTCTAACCAACAGACAAGACACCGTTTCGATGCCTTAATTAGATAATTTACTTCTTGAATGTTTTAGTATCAAGGGATATTTATGGAATATGCTAGTGCATTTGAAAAAATGTTTTTGAAAAATGTTTCACTTGTACTATAAAATTATAAACTTATTTTTGAAAGACGTTTGTCATGCATTCAAAAAATTGACAACATGTATTTTAAAAAAATGGTCGACGTGTATTGAAAATGTTATTGTGTAAGATTATACTTACATTTCTACAAATACCTTTAGCATGTTTTAATACATTTATAGAATTACTATTGTTACACAATAGTTTTTAATACATGTTGAACAATAATATTGCAAAAAATTGTAAATGTGTATTTTGAAAATAAAGTAATATAATGAAGATACACAATAGTTATCCGTGCTTGTGGTCCTGCATGAAGATACATAGTTTACACAATAATTTTCAATATACGTTGAACTCTCTAAATCCACATAAATTATAGAAAAAATTCATCTTAATCTCTTCAAAGTACGCAACAATGGAAATAGATTAAAGAATTAGACACACAATAATGCCCTACTGATAATTAAAGAATTTTTTTTATTTGATAAAATTTACATATCATGAAAACTAAATAGGAACTTAAAAAAAACATGTAGAAAATGTGTTGAGGAATTGCAGATCGATACGCCAAATTGGTCTATGTACATTTCTAGCTAATACTACAACGTATTTCCTCCATTCAGAATTACTTGTCATACAAATGAATAAAATCAGATATATCTAGAACTAAAATACATCTAGATACATTAATTTCTATGACGAGTATTTTCAGATAAAGGGAGTATAACTTAGGTCGGATGGGTGGACAACACATTATTGCATTATTCTCCCGAAAAAAGAAAACACGTTATTACATTAAGCAGGATGTCCCAAGTTTGAATTTCCCTCATTGCAAAAGAAAATATTACTAGCCCACTTTAATTCACCGAGAATCGGGTCGTCGCCATGCTGGCGCGTCATTGCTGGCAATGTGTACACCCAAATATGATAGGAGGCATTGCATTTACATTGCCCGACAAGTTAAAACATCATTTTTGTGTATTTTACAATTTTAAACATCAATCTGATCGTACGTGATAAATTAAGGCATCCATTATGTACTTCCTTCGTCCCTAAATATAAGTCTTTTAAGCGATTTTACTGAAAGTCTATATATGAAGCAAAATGAATGAATCTACACTCTAAAGTATGTCTATATACATTCGTATATAATCTACTAGTGGAATCTCTAAAAAGACTTATATTTAGAAACGAATGAAGTATTCAATTTTAAAGATAACAAAACGACTTTAATCCCGTAAGAAGAATGAGGCCCACTATTCCGCTGCCGAGTGAGAACAGTTGCGTGCAGCAGGCAAAGTCAAAGTAGGCGGACGCCCTAAAAAGATAGTCAAAGTAGTGGGACGGACGGGAGGCGGCGCGTCAAACATGCAAGTGGCCAGGATTGCAGAGAATCTACATCCATCGAGATCAAGAAAAGCCTCCCATGCATCGCTGTTGCAGGCATAAAAGGCAGGACATCCAAACGTCTTTCGTCTCAAATCCGCTCTTGTTGGGGTTCTCAGAACAGAATCTCATCCACCCCATCGTCGGAAGAGTTACGCAACGGCTCACTCATTTTCTCGGGTCAATCCTGGAGTACTACTGTTGCAATCTCCAACCGGCGGCAGCGGCACGGACGAACCCGATGCGATGCGATGCGATGCGACGCCCAGCGTCACAACTCACAGGTCAGAAGTCCTGGCTAGCGGCTGGTCTTTGGTCACACGTAGCGACGGCTGGGCGAAGAGCGGTCTGCGGGGACGCGCGGCGGCACGGAACAAGAAGGGCTACTAGCGCTCTCTGTTCCGAGCGACGCGAGTCGACACAGTGCCCTGCAGCCTCCCTCGTCCCCACCCACCCCCGCACCCCCACCCCCACCCCGCGCGGCGGCGCTCCCGCGCTGATCAGACAGCCGCCCTCCCCGTCCTCTACCTGGATCGCGCCCACGACCGTCTCCTCCGCGGAGACATGGCCGGCGACGACGGCAGCAGCAACGCCGTCCCCGGCGGCGGCGGGAGCAACCAGGAAGAGGTCCAGATAGAAATCGCAGGTCAGTTCGCTTTTGGTTCGAGGGAGCGATGAGATATCTCGCTCTTTTCTTATTCAAATTCGCCATGGATACGTGCAAACCCTGATAGGTAGAAGCAGCTCACCTTTATGATGTAGTCGTGGGACCCATAGGCAAAAAAAAAAAAAAACTGTTCATCTTAGTTCGTCTGGAGGGAATTCGGTGGTCCGTTGGTGGCGGGGTAAGCGCACGCGCACAAGGTGTTTGATGAATTGTGTACAGCATGTCGGCAGTACGGCGTACCGGGCTTTACTTCCGAGCATGGCGAAACTAGGCTTTTTCCAACCGTAAAGCTTCCAATCAATGTTTCCTTTGTAATCCGCATGCGCGAACATGAGTGCCAAATCCTCGTTTCTTCCTGTGTGATCTCCATGGGTTAGCTAGCACGTGTGTGGTCATGCCATGCCACTCATCGCTGGCGAGGGAGTAGGAGTTCCATGTGCATTCAAGTATTTCGTCAGTCATGCAACCCATGTGCATTCACGTATTTGGCCAGTGGCGAGAATCCCCTGTTTCCCCTTCCTCTTGGCAGGGTTTTAGGGGCTGATGAGAGCACCAGTTAGACTTACCACATCTGTATCGGTGGAATACTGTTTGATGGAACTCCTCCAAACATTTTGTCATTTCTTATTATCATCCATGTTCGGGATTTACAGTTTGATCTAACATGTCGGTACCGATTTCCAATTGTAAATTGCAGGATCCTCCAAACCTGCAGCTTCCCTGGCCCATGAAGCGCCCCCACAAAGCGGTCCGGTTAAGCACTGGCAATGGTGGTTGATGGTGGTACTGAACATGTTCTTCCTTATTGCTGGTCAGACGTCAGCAACACTCTTAGGGAGATTCTACTACAATGAAGGTGGAAATAGCAAATGGATGTCCACATTTGTTCAAACTGCTGGTTTTCCGGTGTTGTTTGTTGCCCAATTTCTGTTCCGTCCAAAGTCACCTTCCACACAAGCAATTAACAGTAGCCCTGAGGCTTCTATCATCAAAATCACTCTGATATACATTGCCTTGGGACTCATCATTGCTGCAGACGACTTGATGTATTCCTACGGTCTATTGTACCTTCCTGTCTCAACTTACTCCCTCATTTGTGCCAGTCAGCTGGCCTTCAATGCCGTCTTCTCATATTTTCTCAATGCCCAAAAGTTCACCCCTTTGATATTCAACTCCGTACTACTCCTTACATTTTCTGCTTCGCTCCTTGGAGTTGATGAGGATTCTCAGAGCACTAGTGATACCTCACAAGGGAATCATGTGTTAGGTTTTGTGTTGACACTGGGAGCATCGGCCACATACTCACTTATTCTATCTCTCATGCAAGTTACGTTTGAAAAGGTTATCAAGAGGGAGACCTTCTCAGTCGTGCTGAACATGCAGATTTATACGGCATTTGTGGCTACTTTGGCTTCTCTTGTTGGGTTATTTGCAAGTGGTGAATGGAAAACTTTGGAGGGAGAAATGCATGTGTTCAGCTCAGGGAAGGTGTCCTATGTAATGACACTGCTATGGACAGCTATATCATGGCAGATAGCCTCTGTTGGAGTTGTGGGGTTGATCTTTGTTGTTTCATCACTCTTTTCAAATGTGATAAGCACTCTAGCTCTACCCATCATTCCTGTTTTCGCAGTGATCTTCTTTCACGACAAAATGGATGGAATAAAGATTATAGCTATGCTGATTGCCATCTGGGGTTTTGTTTCATACGGCTACCAGTTGTATGTTGATGACAAGAAGTCTAGGAAGACTTCGTCCAGTGTGGAGGAGAATTCCTAGGCTTACTGGTTTTAATTTCTTGGTACTCAATGAGGTACTAGTTATTAGCAGGCTCAATAGTAAGTTCACCAAAAGAAATATCATTTCTATATGTATAGAATGTCATTTGCTTCTTCCATTTTCCTATGTAAGAGATGTATCATCATGGAAAATAAAAAAGCAAGAGTACTTCAGAGACATGGTTTCCATATTTTGCATGGTCATTCTAATAATTTCTTTCCTTCAGTATTCTGGATGTGCTTATTGAACAGTGCATTATGCGCTACTACTGTTGATTTGGTTCAGTTTGGCCTTTGCGGGTAGTGAAAACTACTGATTTGGTGTGTTTTGCACCGTGAGTGGGAGTTTCTGATGTATTTGTTGTGTCAGTTCAGATTCTACTATACCATCTACTATTATGTGTCAAATTCCATTTCTTGTGAACGTAATACTGTTAGTACCATCTTTTTGAATTGGTCATCCAAAATATAGTTACAGAATAAAACCGTTTTGTGGCCTAATCTGGTGGAGTTTCTTGATCTTCCTTTTGTGTTCAGTTTCAGTTTTCATCTTGTAGAGTGACTGTTTAAGAAGAACACATGGAGTAAATGTCTTTTCTCTATATGTTTTCCACAGACCATAACATTGGCTACCTGACTGGAAGCACATACTTGGTTACAAGGCATCCATTGGTTTTGTCGAAATGAATACAGAGCATAACAAAGGCCTTGCAGCTTGTATATATATGAATTTATGCTCTATATCCCATGGTTTTGTCCAAAACCGCATTACATCCAGTACCGCATTATTTATTCACCTCTAATCTACTTGCAAATTGTGATGCATGACTATATGAATTATAAAACCTTATGAACAGCTCTGAAATTCTGGATTATGCCATCCCCAAAGAGGTCAACCATTGTTCACAAAAAAGAGGTTAAACGTCGAGGTCCATATATGTGTATAATGTAAGGAATCTACATAGTTAGAATCAGAATCCCTGGTTATCGTAATATTACCAAGCATTTTCATACTAGTACCTTTGATAATTAGAGGGCAGAGTAAGAGCTTGGTAACATAACCATTCTGTTTGCAAGAAGTGCTTCGATGACGCATATTTGATGGTTCATACAAGTTGAAGTTGACATTGACCGAAAGAATCTTCATCGTGTTGCCCCATCATTGTTATAATAATACCGTCTTAGGTTTCTTGATTATAAATTTTGACAGTCATGTGGAAGCAGCTATATTGATTTCATCTGAATTTTATATGCGTCCAACTTGGCTTATAGATAAGTTGAGGAAATATGAACGTGCAGGTTCGGTTACAGTAGGTAATGGTGGCAGCAAATATGAACTATGTGTTGTTATGGTATGTATGCGTTATATATCTTGGAATTCGTACTTACGCTGCATAATTTTTATTTTTGAGCCGGACCTGTAGGTATTTCTTCCCACAGTTTTTTTCCCTTATGTGTTATTATGTGTAAAAGGGAAAAAAAAATCTAAGCTGAAGTTACAACAAAGAGCACAAAGAGTGCTCCAAACTGCTGCATTATCTGAAGCTCTGCACCCTTCGTGCAGCTCTGGATACTTGTTTCGCTTTGCTCGGTGGATAATCCACTGCAATTCTTCTTTGAACTTGCGTCGACAAGCACACTGGCTATTCAATTGTTATGGTTGCTAGAGTTTGAGCGGAAGAGAGAGCTGCGAGGGCGCGAAAGAGCCGGCCGTGGAGGTCCTTTCCCCCGACCGGGCAAGAGGGAAAATGGGTTTTCCTTCTTAATTCTTGCCTGATTAGGTTGATACATCTCCTCTTCATATATAAAGAGGTTTACTTGACTCCCAAGTAAGGCTTACTTGACCCCTAAGCAAACCCTAAGACTAACGGGTCCAGACCCATCACGTACTCTAACACTACACCCCACCTAGACATGCAGCTCGTCTTCGAGCTGCAACCTAACGACGATTCGACCCCACACAACCCTAACGCCTAAAAAAACGAGCCTTTTACATCTTGGCCTATTGTATTGACCTGAATGAGATCCCGACTCTTTATTTTTGACTCCGAACGATAAGGCGAGAATCCTCCGCGCGCCGAACTTCTGCGTTTGCAGCCCCTGGATCCCAAGGACACCATCGGGACCAAGGGAGCCCTCGCGGCAGCCGGCGGCGGAATGCAGTGGTGCTACGCGGTGCGCTCCTGTCGGTGACACCATGTCTTCTCCAGTCGGCTGACTGTCGATGTCGCAGACTTGGAGGTCGTCGTCCGTGGGAAAAACAGCATGCCCGTCGCCTGTGTGGAAAACCGTTGATACGTCTTCAACGTATCTATAATTTTTGATGGTTCCGTGCTATTATCTTGTCAACTTTTGATGTTTTGTATGCATGAATATGCTATTTTATATCTTTTTTGGGACTAACCTATTAACTCAGTGCCAAGTGTCAGTTTCTGTTTTTTCCGTGTTTTTGACCTTTTTCAGAGGAGAATATTAAACGGAGTCCAAACGGAATAAAACATGCGGAATAATTTTTTTCCATAACAGAAGATATGCAGGAGACTTGAGAACCAAGGCAGGAGACCTCGGAGGAGGTCACAAGCCACCTAGCCCCGGCCTAGGGGGCGGGCCTAGCAGGCTTGTGGGCTCCCCGTGGCTCCTCTGCCCTACTTCTTCCGCCTATAAATTCTCCAAAAATCTAAAAACGCCAAAGAGAGCCACGAAAATACTTTTCCGCCGCCGCAAGCTTCTGTCTCCGCAAGATCCCATCTGGGGACCGTTCTGGTGCCTTGCCGGAGGGGGGATTCGGACACGGAGGGCTTCTTCATCAACACCATTGCCTCTCCGATGATGCGTGAGTAGTTCACCACAGACCTTCGGGTCCATAGCTAGTAGCTAGATGGCTTCTTCTCTCTCTTGGATCTTCAATACAAAGTTCTCCATGATCTTCATGGAGATCTATCCGATGTAACTTTTTTTTGCGGTGTGTTTGTTGAGATCCGATGAATTGTGGATTTATGATCAGATTATCTATGAATATTATTTGAGTCTCCTCTGATCTCTTATATGCATGATTTCGTATCCTTGTAATTCTCTTCGAGTTGTGGGTTTCGTTTGGTCAACTTGATCTAAAATTCTTGCAATGGGAGAAGTGCTTGGTTTTGGGTTCATACCGTGCGGTGTCCTCACCTAGTGACAGAAGGGCTAGCGAGGCACACATCGTGTTATTGCCATCAATGGTAAAAAGATGGGGTTTATTTCATATTGCATGAATCTATTCCTCTACATCATGTCATCTTGCTTAAGGAGTTACTCCGTTTGTTATGAACTTAATACACTAGATGCATGCTGGATAGCGGTCGATGTGTGGAGTAATAGTAGTAGATGCAGAAAGTATCGGTCTACTTGTCTCGGACGTGATGCCTATATGTATGATCATTGCCTTAGATATCATCATGACTTTGCGCGATTCTATCAATTGCTCGACAGTAATTCGTTCACCCACCGTAATACTTTCTATCATGAGAGAAGCCTCTAATGAACACTATGGCCCCCGGGTCTACTTCACATCATATTTTCAGCTCTACACTTTTACTTTGTTGCACTTTCCACCTTGAGATCTCACCTTGCAAATAACCGTGAAGGGATTGACAACCCCTTTATAGCGTTGGGTGCAAGTTTGTTTGTTTTTGCACAGGTACATTGGTGACTTGTCTTGATACTCATACTGGATTGATACCTTGGTTCTCAAACTGAGGAAAATACTTACTGCTACTGTGCTGCATCACCCTTTCCTCTTCAAGGGAAAAACCAATGCAAGCTCAAGAGGTAGCAAGAAGAATTTTTGGCGCCGTTGCCGGGGAGTATCAAGTCAAGAATAGTCTCCCGTCAACGTGCCAATTTCTGGCGCCGTTGCCGGGGAGTATTCTAAGTGAAGCATATCCAAGTAACTATCGCAAACTCATCTCTTGCATTTACATTATTTGCCTTTGCCTCTCGTTTTCCTCTCCCCCACTTCTGAAAAAAACAAAATTTACAAAAATATTTGCCTTTTTCTTTTGCCTTTCCTTTGCTTGTGTGCTATGTGCCTTCAATATGCTTGCATCTTCGCTTGCTGAAAATCTATTGTTATGGATCCTCATCAACTTGCTAATCTATTTAAGAGATCCAATTATGTTGAACCAATTGCTAGTGAGTTGAGTGCACTTGACTATCTTTATGAAGTTTTGCTTGAGATGCGTGAATCTGAAAATTGTGATGAAGAAATTTATGAAGTGATTCACGAGGGCTTCTTGAATGAAAAGCATGATTGCAATGGTTTCACTATAAATTCTATTAATGTCAATCATGGTAAAAATATGCAAAACCCTAAGCTTGGGGATGCTAGTTTTGCTATGTCCACTACTTGTTGCAATGATCATGATTGGGGTAATGATTTTTCTTATGATCTTGAAAATTTGTTTAATCCTCATGATGATTATGATATTTGCAATAATATTGAAAGTAGGATTGGAGAAGTCATGACTTTAGTTGATGATAATCCCACTATTTTTGAAGAGCGTCAACTTTGCATGCATGTGGATCATGAAAAGAATATCCTATGTGATAGCTATATTGTTGAATTTGAATATGATCCCACATGTAATTGTTACGAGAGAGGAAAATATTGTGGTATAAACTTTCATGTTACTAAATTACCTCTCGTTATGTTGAGATTGATATTGTCTCTTTCTTATTCCTTGCATATGGTCGTTATTGCTTGTCTTGATAATTTGTTTTCCTATAAAATGCCTATGCATAGGAAGTATGTTAGAATTAGATGTGATTTTCACATGCTTTATGATGCTCTCATTGTGCTTCAATTCTTGTCTTTTGTGTGAGCATCATTGAATTATCAATGCCTAGCTAAGGGCGTTAAACAATAGCGCTTGTTGGGAGGCAACCCAATGAATTTATCTTTACTTTTTGCTTTCTGTTTTGTTGTTTCCTCACCATCATAGTTCTGTTACGATTGTGTTTTTGTGTTTCTTTTTGTGTTTGTGCCAAGTAAAACCTTTATGACTAGTTTTGGTGATGGTTGTTTGATCTTGCTGAAAAAGACAGAAACTGTGCGCTCACGAAATTGTTTTTAATTCCTATCCAGAAAGAGCTTTTGAGTTGATTCTTGTTGCTGCTGCTTTATATGCAAATTGCCCTACTTTCATAATTTTTCATAATTTTTGGGATAATAGAAGTATACGAAGTATACAGATTGCTACAGACTAGTATGTTTTTGACAGATTCTGTTTTTGTTGTGTTGGTTGCTTATTTTGATGAAAATATGGATAGTATCAGGGGGTACTAGCCATGGAAAAGTGAGAATACAGTAATCTAACATCAATCTAAATAGAAATCAAGTTTACTACAGTATCTAAAGAGTTGGTAGTTTGTTTTCTTATGCTAATGATATCACGAGTTTCTGTTTAAGTTTTGTGTTGTGAAGTTTTCAAGTTTTGGGTGATGTTCTCATGGACAATGGGATAAAGAGTGGAAAGAGCTCAAGCTTGGGGATGCCCAAGGTATCCCAAGCCAAATTCAAGGACACCAAAAAGCATAAGCTTGGGGATGCCCCGGGAAGGCATCCCCTCTTTCGTCTTCAATCCATCGGTAACGGTAGTTGGAGCTATATTTTTATTCACCACATGATATGTGTTTTGCTTGGAGCGTCGTGTATTATAGGAGTCTTTTTTTGTCACAACCATCCTTGCTGCACACCTTTTTGAGAGGGACATGCACTCACCATGAATTTGTTAGAATACTCAATGAGCTTCACTTATATCTTTTGAGTTAGGCAATTTAGCTCGCATGTGCTTCACTTATATATTTTGAGCTAGATAACTTTGCTCTAGTGCTTCACTTAAATCTTTTTAGAGCACGGCGGTGTCATATTTTGAAGAAATAAAAACTCTCGATCTTCACTTATATCTTTTTGAGAGTGCTCTCTCTCAGTAACTTGGTAATTGGCGTGTGTTATGAAAGTAGTCCTAAAGATGATAGGCATCCAAAGAGGATATAAAAAAACTTCCATATTCAAGTGCATTGAATAGTAAGAGAAGTTTGATTCCTAACAATTAAGTTTTGAGACATGGATTTGGTGATATTAGAGTTATGTTAGTAGGGTGTTATGAATCTAGAAATATTTGTGTTGAAGTTAGTGATTCCCGTAGCATGCACGTATGGTGAACCGCTATGTTAGGAAGTCAGAGCATAATTTATTTATTGATTGTCATCCTTTGTGTGGCGGTCGGGATCGCGCGATGGTTAACACCTACCAACCCTTCCCCTAGGAGTATGCGTTTAGCACTTTGTTTCGATTACTAATAAAACTTTCGCAATAAGTATATGAGTTCTTCATGACTAATGTGAGTCCATGGTATAGATGCACTTTCACCCTCCACCATTGCTAGCCTCTCTAGTGCCGCGCAACTTTTGCCGGTGCACAAACCCACCATATACCTTCCTCAAAACAGCCACCATACCTACCTATTATGGCAGTTTCATAGCCATTCTGAGATAATATTGCCATGCAACTCCCATCGTTCCGTCTCATGACTTGTGCCGTCACTTTCATATTGCCTTTGCATGATCGTAAGATAGCTAGTGAGATGTTTCAACGTCATACGCTAAGCTAGATCGCTGCACATCCCGGTACACTGCCGGAGGCATTTCCTATAGAGTCATCATTGTTCTAGGTATTGAGTTGTGAGTAAATAAAAGTGTGATGATCATCATTATTAGAGCATTGTCCCATGTGAGGAAATAAAAAAAGAGGCCAAAGATGCCCACCAAAAATATATATATATGAAAAGATGCCGAAGAGCCCAAACAAAAAAATAGAAAAAGATAGAAGGGACAATGCTACTATCTTTTTCCACATTTGTGCTTCAAAATAGCACTATGTTCTTCATGATAGAGAGTCACTTGGTTTGACACTTCCATATACTAGTGGGAATTTTCATTATATAACTTAGCTTGTATATTCCAATGATGGGCTTCCTCAAAATTGCCCTAGGTCTTCGTGAGCAAGCAAGTTGGGTGCACACCCACTAGTTCTTCTTTTGAGCTTTCACACACTTATAGCTCTCGTGCATCCATTGCATGAGAATCCCTACTCATTCACATTGATATCTATTGATGGGCATCTCCATAGCCCATTAATATGCCAAGTCAATGTGACCATCTCCTCCTTTTTGCGTCACAACCTCCACCACATTCTATTCCACCTATAGTGCTATATCCATGGCTCACGCTCATCTATTGCATGAGAGTTGAAAAAAGTTTGTCAAAGTAAGAGTGCATGATTTAAATTCGTTGTGTGGGTATGATGAAGCATAGCGAGACTATATGATTTTGTAGGGATAACTTTCTTTGGCCTTGTTATTTCAAAAGTTCATGATCACTTTGCTAGTTTGCTTGAAGTATTATTGTTTTCATGTCAATAGTAAACTATTGTTTTGAATCTTACGGATCTGAACATTCATGCCACAAGAAAGAAGTTACAAAGGACAAGTATGTTAGGTAGAATTCTACATCAAAAATTCAGTCTTTATCACTTCCCTACTCGAGGACGGGCAGGAGTTAAGCTTGGGGATGCTTGATACGTCTCCAACGTATCTATAACTTTTTATGGTTCCATGCTATTATCTTGTCAACTTTGGATGTTTTGTATGCATGAATATGCTATTTTATATCTTTTTGGGGAATAACCTATTAACTCAGTGCAAGTGTCAGTTTCTGTTTTTTCCGTGTTTTTGACCTTTTTCAGAGGAGAATATTAAACGGAGTCCAAACGGAATAAAACCCGCGGAATGATTTTTTTCCATAACATAAGATATGCAGGAGACTTGAGAACCAAGGCAGGGGATGCTACTACAACAAAAGACCTTCCAATGGCGCCAGAAATAGGCACGTTGTCGGGAAATTATCTTGACGTGCTCATCCCCGGCAATGGCGCCAGGAATCCTTCAGCTGCGGCTACGCCTTAAGGGACTTCCTAGGCAAGTATGCAAAGGATTTCCCCCGTGGCCTTGGAGCCTTGCATTGGTGTTCCTGTTGGAAATATGCCCTAGAGGCAATAATAAAATGGTTATTATCATATTTCCTTGTTCATGATAATTGTCTATTGTTCATGCTATAATTGTATTAACAGGAAACAGTAATACATGTGTGAATAAATAGATCACAATGTGTCCCTAGCAAGCCTCTAGTTGGCTAGCTCGTTAGTCAACAGATGATCATGGTTTCCTGGTCATGGGCATTAGATGTCATTGATAATGGGATCACATCATTGGGAGAATGATGTGATGGACAAGACCCAATCCTAAGCGTAGCACTAGATCGTATTGTTCGTATGCTAAAGCTTTTCTAATGTCAAGTGTCTTTTCCTTCGACCATGAGATTGTGCAACTCCCGGATACCGTAGGAGTGCTTTGGGTGTATCAAACGTCACAACGTAACTGGGTGACTATAAAGGTGCACTACGGGTACCTCCGAAAGTATCTGTTGGGTTGGCACGAATCGAGATCGGGATTTGTCACTCCGTGTGACGGAGAGGTATCTCTGGGCCCACTCGGTAGAACATCATCATGATCTCAATGTGACTAAGGAGTTAATCACACGATGACGTGCTATGGAACGAGTAAAGAGACTTACCGGTAACGAGATTGAACAAGGTATAGGTATACCGACGATCGAATCTCGGGAAAGTTCTATACCGACAGACAAAGGGAATTTTATACGAGATTGATTGAATCCTTGACATCATGGTTCATCCGATGAGATCATCGTGGAGCAAGTGGGAGCCACCATGGGTATCCAGACCCCGCTGATGGTTATTGGTCGGAGAGGTGTCTCGGTCATGTCTGCCTGTCTCCCAAACCCGTAGGGTCTACACACTTAAGGTTCGATGAGATCCCGGACGTCATGAGGAGCTCCGGAATGGTCCGGAGGTAAATATTGATATATAGGATGGATGGGTTTGGACGCCGGAAATGTTTCGGGCACCACCGGCAAAGTGCCGAGACCACCGGAAGGGTTCCGGAGGACCACCGGGAGGGGCCACAAGCCCCGAAGGGCTACATGGGCCAAGTGCGGGAGGGAACCAGCCCCTAGGTGGGCTAGTGCGCCCCCACACCCAGCCCATGCGCACCAGAGAGGGAGGGAGGGGAAACCCTAGGCGCAGGGGAGGCCCAAGGCCCACCTAGGGCGCCCCCCTTTCCCTGCCCTGGCCGCCGCCCCTCTCCCATCTGGGCTGCCGCACCACCTAGGGGGGGAACCTAGGGGTGGCGCACCCCCCTCCCGTCCTCCTATAAATAGTGGGGGTTTTGGGGCTGTTGGAGACACACTTTTCCCTCTCCCTCGGCGCAGCCCTGCCTTTCTTTCTCCTCCTCTCTGCCGGTGCTTGGCGAAGCCCTGCTGGGAGACCTCGTCTCTCCATCGACACCACGCCGTCGTGCTGCTGGAGTTCTTCCTCAACCTCTCCCTCCTCCTTGCTGGATCAAGGTGTGGGAGACATCACCGGGCTGCACGTGTGTTGAACGCAGAGGTGCCGTAGTTCGGCACTAGATCGGAATCACACCGCGATCTGAATCGCCGCGAGTGCGACTCCATCAACCGCGTTCTAGTAACCCTTCCTCTTAGCGATCTTCAAAGGTATGAAGATGCACTCACCCCTCTCTCGTTGCTGGTCTCTCCATAGGAAGATCTGAATATGCGTAGGAATTTTTTTGAATTTTTTCTATGCGTAGATTCTATGCACGAGTAGAACACAAAAGGTTGTGGGCGATGATTTGTCAATTGTTTGCCGCTACTAGTCTTATTCTTTTCCGGCGGTATTGTGGGATGAAGCGGCCCGGACCGACTTTACACGTACGCTTACGTGAGACTAGTTCCACCGACAGACATGCACACCGTGCATAAAGGTGGTTAGCGGGTGTCTGTCTCTCCTACTCTAGCCGGATTGGATTTGATGAAAAGGGTCCGTATTAAGGGTAAGTAGCTTTGGCATACTTTCATTGTGGCTGTCACGTAGGTAAGAAAGCGTCCTTGCTAGAAACCCAAATCAGCCACGTAAAACTTGCAACAACAATTAGAGGACGTCTAACTTGTTTTTGCAGGGTTTGACATGTGATGTGATATGGCCAAAGTTGTGATGTTGCATGTATGATGTATGAGATGATCATGTTATTGTAATAGGTTTCACGACTTGCATGTCGATGAGTATGACAACCGGCAGGAGCCATAGGAGTTGTCTTAATTTATTGTATGAGATGCAACGCCATGTGCTTACTACTTTTACTTCATTGCTAACGGTTAGCTATAGTAGTAGTGATAGTAGTAGTTGGCGTGACGACTTCACGGAGACACGATGATGGAGATCATGGTGTCACGCTGGTGACAATGATGATCATGCGATGCCTGAAGATGGAGATCAAAAGAGCAAAGATGATAATGGCCATATCATGTCACTATATGATTGCATTGTGATGTTTATCATGTTTTTCATCTTATTGCTTAGAACGAGGTAGCATAATAAGATGATCCCTCTTAAAATTTCGAGAACGTATTCCCCTAAGTGTGCACCGTTGCGAAGGATCATTGTCTCGAAGCACCACGTGATGATCGGGTGTGATAGATTCTAACGTTCGCATACAACGGGTGTAAGCCAGATTTACACACGGGAAACACCTAGGTTGACTCGACGAGCTTAGCATGTACATACATGACCTCGAATACAAGAGACCAAAAGGTCGAACATGAGTCGTATGGTTGAATACGATCAGCATGAAGTTGCTCACCATGATGACTAGTCCGTCTCACGTGATGATCGGACACGAGTTAGTCAACATGGATCATGTATCACTTAGATGACTAGAGGGATGTCGATTTAAGTGGGAGTTCATATTTAATTTGATTAAATGAACTTAATTGTCATGAACTTAGTCTAAAAGTTGTCTTTATAAATATTGTCGATGGCCAACGTCAACCTCAATTTCAACGCATTCCTAGAGAAAAACAAGCTGAAAGATGATGGTAGCAACTATGCGGACTGGGTCCGCAACTTGAAGCTCATCCTTGAAGCAGCTAAAAAGGCTTATGTCCTTTATGCGCCGCTAGGTGACCCTCCCGCTCCCGCAGCAGCCCAGGACATTCTGAACGTCTGGCAAATGTGGAGCGATGACTACTCTCTGGTTAGGTGTGGCATGCTATACAGTTTAGAAACGGGGCTCCAAAGGCGTTTTGAGCAACACGGTGCATATGAGATGTTCCAAGAGCTGAAGCTAGTTTTTCAAGCTCATGCCTGTGTCGAGAGATATGAAGTCTCCGACAAGTTCTTTAGCTGTAAGATGGAGGAGAACAGTTCTGTTAGTGAGCACATACTCAAAATGTCTGGGTTACACGGTCGTCTGACTTCACTTGGAGTCGAACTTCCGGATGATGCTATAATTGACAGAATCCTCCAGTCTCTCCCACCAAGCTACAAAGGTTTTGTGGTGAACTACAACATGCAAGGGATGGAGAAAACCATTCCCGAGTTGTACTCGATGCTCAAGTCTGCAGAAGTAGAAATCAAGAAAGAACATCAAGTGTTGATGGTCAACAAGACCACTAGTTTCAAGAAGGGCAAGGGTAAGAAGAACTTCAAGAAAGACGACAAAGCCGTTGCCGCGCCTGGTAAGCCAGATGCCGGGAAGAAGAAAAAGAATGGACCCAAGCCTGAGACTGAGTGCTTCTATTGCAAGGGAAAGGGTCACTCGAAGCGGAACTGTCCCAAATACTTAGCGGACTAGAAGGCCGACAACGTTAAAGGTATATGTGATATATATGTTATTGATGTGTACCTTACCAGTGCTCGTAGTAGCTCCTGGGAATTTGATTCCGGTGCTGTTGCTCACATTTGCAACTCAAAGCAGGAACTGCGGAATAAGCGGAGACTGGCAAAGGACGAGGTGACGATGCGCGTCGGGAATGGCTCCAAGGTCGATGTGATCGCCATCGGCATGTTACCTGTACATCTACCGTCGGGAGTAGTTTTAAACCTTAATAATTGTTATTTAGTACCAGCTTTAAGCATGAACATTGTATCAGGGTCTTGCTTAATGCGAGACGGCTACTCATTTAAGTCAGAGAATAATGGTTGTTCTATTTATATGAGTGATATGTTTTATGGTCATGCTATGCTGGTGAATGGTTTATTCTTGATGAATCTCGATCGTGATGTTACGCATATTCATAGTGTGAGTACCAAAAGATGTAAAGTTGACAATGATAGTCCCACATGCTTGTGGCACTGCCGCCTTGGTCATATCGGCGTTAAGCGCCTGAAGAAGCTCCATACTGATGGACTATTAGAGTCTCTTGACTTTGAATCATTTGACATATGCGAACTGTGCCTCATGGGAAAGATGACTAAGACTCCATTCTCAGGAATAATGGAGAGAGCAACCGACTTATTGGAAATAATACATACTAATGTGTGTGGTCCAATGAACGTTGAAGCTCGCGGTGGCTATCGTTATGTTCTCACTCTCACCGATGATTTGAGTAGGTATGGGTATATCTACTTGATGAAGCACAAATCTGAGACATTTGAAAAGTTCAAGGAATTTCAGAGTGAGGTCGAGAATCAACGTGACAGAAAAATTAAGTGTCTACGATCTGATCGTGGAGGAGAATATTTGAGTCACGAGTTTGGCACACACCTAAGGAAGTGTGAAATCGTTTCACAACTGACGCCACTTAGCACACCGCAACGCAACGGAGTGTCTGAACGTCGTAATCGCACTTTATTAGATATGGTACGATCTATGATGTCTCTTACCGACTTACCGCTATCATTTTGGGTATACGCATTAGAAACTGCAGCATTCACTTTAAATAGGGCACCGTCTAAATCCGTTGAGACGACACCGTATGAACTATGGTCTGGCATGAAACCTAAGTTGTCGTTTCTTAAAGTTTGGGGTTGCGATGCTTATGTGAAGAAACTTCAACCAGAGAAGCTCGAACCCAAAGCGGAGAAATGCGTATTCATAGGATACCCTAAGGAAACTATTGGGTATACCTTCTATCTTAAATCCGAAGGTAAAACCTTTGTTGCCAAGAACGGATCCTTTCTAGAGAAAGAGTTTCTCTCGAAAGAAGTAAGTGGGAGGAAGGTAGAACTTGATGAGGTAATTACACCCCCTCTCGAACAGGATAGTAGCGCAGCACGGGAAGTTGTTCCTGTGGCGCCTACACCAACTGAAGAGGAAGTTAATGATAATGATCATGAAGCTTCGGATCAAGTTACTACTGAGCCACGGAGGTCCACAAGGGTACGCTCCGCACCAGAGTGGTACGGCAACCCTGTAATGGAAATCATGTTGTTAAACAACGGTGAACCTTCGAACTATGAAGAAGCGATGGCGGGCTAGGATTCCAACAAATGGCTTGAAGCTATGAAATCCGAGATAGGATCCATGTATGAGAACAAAGTATGGCCTTTGGTGGACTTTCCCGATGACCGGCGAGCCATAGAAAATAAATGGATCTTCAAGAAGAAGACTGATGCAAACGGTAATGTAACCGTTTATAAAGCTCGACTTGTCACAAAGGGTTTTTGACAAATTCAAGGAGTTGACTACGAAGAGACTTTCTCTCCCGTAGCGAAGCTGAAATCGGTCCGAATCATGTTAGCGATTGCCGCATTTTATGATTATGAAATTTGGCAAATGGACGTCAAAACAGCGTCCCTTAACAAGAACCTTAAGGAAGAGTTGTATATGATGCAACCAGAAGGTTTTGTCGACCCTAAGGGTGCTAACAAAGTGTGCAAGCTCCAACGCTCCATCTATGGGCTGGTGCAAGCATCTCGGAGTTGGAACATTCGCTTTAATGAGGTGATTAAAGCATTTGGGTTCATACAGGTTTACGGAGAAGCCTGTCTGTGCAAGAAAGTGAGTGGGAGCTCTGTAGCTTTCCTCATACTGTATGTGGATGACATATTATTGATGGGGAACAATACATAAATGTTGGAGAGCATAAAGGCCTATTTGAATAAGAGTTTTTCAATGAAGGACCTTGGAGAAGCTGCATACATATTAAGCATCAAGATCTATAGAGATAGATTGAGACGCCTCATAGGTCTTTCGCAAAGTACATACCTTGACAAGATATTGAAGAAGTTTAATATGGAAAACTCAAAGAAAGGGTTCTTGCCAGTTTTGCAAGGTATGGGATTGAGTAAGACTCAGTCGCCGACCACGGCAGCAGATAGAGAGAAGATGAGTACTGTCCCCTACGCTTCAGCCGTAGGCTCTCTAATGTATGCCATGCTGTGTACCAGACCTAATATAAACCTTGCCATAAGTTTGGTAGGGACGTACCAAAGTGATCCCGACATGGAACACTGGACAACAGTCAAGAATATCCTTAAGTACCTGAAAAGGACTAAGGAAATGTTTCTTGTTTATGGAGGTGACGAAGAGCTTGTCGTAAAGGGTTACGTCGACGCTAGCTTCGACATAGATCCGATGACTCTAAGTCACAGACCGGATACATATATGTTTTGAATGGTGGGGCGGTGAGCTGGTGCAGCAGCAAGCAAGAAGTCGTGGCAGCATCTACATGTGAAGCGGAGTACATAGCTGCTTCAGAAGCGGCTCATGAAGGAATTTGATTGAAGGAGCTCATCACCGACCTTGGCGTGGTTCCAAGCGCGTCGGGTCCAACGACACTCTTCTGTGATAACACTGGGGCCATTGCCATAGCCAAGGAGCCCAGGTTTCACCGGAAGACGAAGCACATCAAACGCCGCTACAACTCCATCCAGGACCATGTCCAGAGTGGAGTGATAGATATTTGTAAAGTACACACGGATCTGAATGTTGCAGACCCGTTGACTAAACCTCTTCCACGAGCAAAACATGATCAACACCATAATGCTATGGGTGTTCGATACATCACAATGTAACTAGATTATTGACTCTAGTGCAAGTGGGAGACTGTTGAAATTTGCCCTAGAGGCAATAATAAAATGGTTATTATCATATTTCCTTCTTCATGATAATCGTCTATTGTTCATGCTATAATTGTATTAACAGGAAATAGTAATACATGTGTGAATAAATAGATCACAATGTGTCCCTAGCAAGCCTCTAGTTGGCTAACTCGTTAGTCAATAGATGATCATGGTTTCCTGGTCATGGGCATTAGATGTCATTGATATCGGGATCACATCATTGGGAAAATGATGTGATGGACAAGACCCAATCCTAAGCGTAGCACTAGATCGTATTGTTCATATGCTAAAGCTTTTCTAATGTCAAGTGTCTTTTCCTTCGACCATGAGATTGTGCAACTCCCGGATACCGTAGGAGTGCTTTGGGTGTATCAAACGTCACAACGTAACACTATAAAGGTGCACTACGGGTACCTCCGAAAGTATCTGTTGGGTTGGCACGAATCGAGATCGGGATTTGTCACTCCGTGTGACAGAGAGGTATCTCTGGGCCCACTCGGTAGAACATCATCATGAGCTCAATGTGACTAAGGAGTTAGTCACACGATGACGTGCTACGGAACGAGTAAAGAGAATTACCGGCAACGATATTGAACAAGGTATAGGTATACAGACGATCGAATCTCGGGCAAGTTCTATACCGACAGACAAAGGGAATTGTATACGGGATTAATTGAATCCTTGACATCCTGGTTCATCCGATGAGATCATCGTGGAGCAAGTGGGAGCCACCATGGGTATCCAGACCCCGCTGATGGTTATTGGCAGGAGAGGTGTCTCGGTCATGTCTGCCTGTCTCCCGAACCCGTGGGGTCTGCACACTTAAGGTTCGATGACGCTAGGGTTATAGGGAATTATTATACGAGGTTACCGAAAGTTTTTCGGAGTCCCGGATGAGATCCCGGACGTCACAAGGAGCTCTGGAATGGTCCAGAGGTAAAGATTGATATATAGGATGGATGGGTTTGGACGCCGGAAATGTTTCGGGCACCACCGGCAAAGTGCCGAGACCATCGGAAGGGTTCCGGAGGACCACCGGGAGGGGCCACAAGCCCCGGAGGGCTACATGGGCCAAGCGCGGGAGGGAACCAGCCCCTAGGTGGGCTGGTGCGCCCCCCACACCCAGTCCATGCGCACCAGAGAGGGAGGGAGGGGAAACCCTAGGCGGAGGGGAAGCCCAAGGCCCACCTGGGCCGCGCCCCCCTTTCCCTGCCCTGGTCGCCACCCCTCTCCCATATGGGCTGCCGCACCACCTAGGGGGAGAACCCTAGGGGTGGCGCACCCCCCTCCCCTCCTCCTATAAATAGTGGGGGTTTTGGGGCTGTTGGAGACACACTTTTCCCTCTCCCTCGGCGCAGCCCTGCCCTTCTTTCTCCTCCTCTCTCCCGGTGCTTGGCGAAGCCCTACCGGGAGACATCGTCTCTCCATCGACACCACGCCGTTGTGCTGCTGGAGTTCTTCCCCAACCTCTCCCTCCTCCTTGCTGGATCAAGGTGTGGGAGACGTCACCGGGCTGCACGTGTGTTGAACGCGGAGGTGCCGTAGTTCGACACTAGATCGGAATCACACCGCGATCTGAATCGCCGTGAGTACGACTCCATCAACCGCGTTCTAGTAATGCTTCCACTTAGCGATCTTCAAAGGTATGAAGATGCACTCACCCCTCTCTCGTTGCTGGTCTCTCCATAGGAAGATCTGAATATGCGTAGGATTTTTTTTGAATTTATGCTACGTTACCCAACAGTTCCCTCGAAGCGGAAAGGGTTATGTAGCGTAGCGGTGGTAAGTATTTCCCTTAGTTTGAGAACCAAGGTATCAATCCGATGGAGGAGTATCTCAAGATCCTGCACAAACACAAAACTTGCTCCCAACGCTATGAAAGGGTTGTCAATCTCTTATAGATTGTTTGCCAAGTGAGAACTGAAAGCAACAAAGTAACAAAGCAAAGTAAAAGCGGAGGTGTAAACGATGGATGTGAATATACCCGGGGGCCGTAGTGTTTACTAGTGGCTTCTCTCATGAAAGCAAGTAGACGGTGGGTGAACAAATTACTGTCGAGCAACTGATAGAACCGCGCAAAGTCGTGACGATATCTATGCAATGATTATATCTATAGGCATCACGTCCAAAACAAGTAGACCGATACTTCTGCATCTACTACTATTACTCCACACGTCGACCGCTATCCAGCATGCATCTAGTGTATTAAGTCCATAAGAACAGAGTAACGTCTTAAGAAAGATGACATGAGGTAGAGGGATAATCTCAAACCAATGATAAAACCCCCATCTTTTTACCCTTGATGGCAACTACTTGATGTGTGCCTTGCTGCCCCTACTGTCACTGGGAAAGGTCACCACATGGTAGAACCCAAAACCAAGCACTTCTCCCATTGCAAGAATCATAGATCTAGTTGGCCAAACAAAACCCAAGACTCGGAGAGACTTACAAGGATATCAAATCATGCATATAAGAAATCAGCAAAGACTCAAATATATATCATAGATAATCTGATCACAAATCCAGAATTCATCGGATCTCGACAAACACACCGCCAAAGAAGATTACATCGGATAGATCTCCATGAAGATCATGGAGAACTTTGTATTGAAGATCCAAGAGAGAGAAGAAGCCATCTAGCTACTAACTACGGACCCGTAGGTCTGAAGTGAACTACTCATGAGTCATTGGAGGGGCGATGATGATGATGAAGAAGCCCTCCAACTCCAAAGTCCCCTCCGGCAGGGCGTCGGGAAGGGTCTCCAGATGAGATCTTGCGGAAACGGAAGCTTGCGGCGGCGGAAAAGTATTTTCGAGGCTCCCCTGATTTTTTGCTGAATATTTGGGAATATATAGGCCAAGAATCTAGGTCAGGGGGCGGCCAGGGAGGCCACAAGCCCTGCCACCGCCGCCTTCCCTAGTGGCGGAGTGGGGGCTTGTGGGCTCCCTGGAGCCCACCTGGCTTGATCCAAAGGCCCCCTGATCTTCTTCCGTTCGGGAAAAAATCATTTCGGGATTTTTCTTCCGTTTGGACTCCGTTCCAAAATCAGATCTGAAAAGAGTCAAAAACACGGAAAAAACAGGAACTGGCACTTGGCACTGAATTAATAAGTTAGTCCCAAAAAGATATAAAAGGTACATAAAACATCCAAAGAAGACAAGAGAACACCGTGAAACCATCAAAAATTATAGATACGTTTGAGACGTATCAGGGGACCTCGGAGGAGGTAACAAGCCACCTAGCCCCGGCCTAGGGGGGCGGGCCTAGCAGGCTTGTGGGCTCCCCGTGGCTCCTCTGCCCTACTTGTTCCGCCTATAAATTCTCCAAAAATCTAAAAATGCCAAAGAGAGCCACGAAAATAATTTTCCGCCGCCGCAAGCTTCTGTCTCCGCAAGATCCCATCCGGGGACCGTTCTGGTGCACTGCCGGAGGAGGGATTCAGACAGGGAGGGCTTCTTCATCAACACCATTGCCTCTCTGATGATGCGTGAGTAGTTCACCACAGACCTTCGGGTCCATAGCTAGTAGCTAGATGACTTCTTCTCTCTCTTGGATCTTCAATACAAAGTTCTCCATGATCTTCATGGAGATCTATCCGATGTAACTTTCTTTTGGGGTGTGTTTGTCGAGATCCGATGAATTGTCGATTTATGATCAGATTATCTATGAATATTATTTCAGTCTCCTCTGATCTCTTATATGCATGATTTCGTATCCTTGTAATTCTCTTCGAGTTGTGGGTTTTGTTTGGCCAACTTGACCTATAATTCTTGCAACGGGAGAATTGCCTGGTTTTGGGTTCATACGGTGCGGTGTGCTCACCTAGTGACAGAAGGGGTAGCGAGGCACGCATCGTGTTGTTGCCATCAAGGGTAAAAATATGGGGTTTATTTCATATTGCATGAATCGATCCCTCTACGTCATGTCATCTTGCTTAAGGCGTTACTCCGTTTGTTATGAACTTAATACACTAGATGCATGCTAGATAGCGGTCGATGTGTGGAGTAATAGTAGTAGATGCACAAAGTATCGGTCTACTTGTCTCGGACGTGATGCATATATGTATGATCATTGCCTTAGATATGATCATGACTTTGCGTGATTCTATCAGTTGCTCGACAGTAATTCGTTCACCCATCGTAATACTTGCTATCATGAGAGAAGCCTCTAGTGAACACTATGGCCCCCGGGTCTACTTCACATCATATTTTCAGCTCTACACTTTTACTTTATTGCACTTTCCACCTTCAGATCTCACTTTGCAAATAACCGTGAAGGGATCGACAACCCCTTTATAGCGTTGGGTGCAAGTTTGTTTGTTTTTGCGCAGGTACATAGGTGACTTGTCTTGATACTCCTACTGGATTGATACCTTGGTTCTCAAACTGAGAGAAATACTTACTGCTACTGTGCTGCATCACCCTTTCCTCTTCAAGGGAAAAACCAACGCAAGCTCAAGAGGTAGCAACCGCATGCCCAAGATCCCCCATGCAACGGACGAGATCGAGGTCTGTTGCACCGCGAAGCACAACTTGGAGGAGCTGCAACTGCAAATCACGCATCTCCCGCACATGCCGACGCGCTAGGAGGCCGCTCGCAGCAGCGTGCAGCCTCACCGCCGCCGACACGTGGTGGGTAGCGATCCAAGCCAGAAGCGGTGCCGACGACGGCTGGAACTTGATTTGTTGGATGGGATTGTCCTCGGACAGCGGTGGCGCTGCTGGGAATGAGGTCATCGCAGTCCCATCGCAGGGCATCCCTGTTGGAAATATGCCCTAGAGGCAATAATAAATTAGTTATTATTATATTTCCTTGTTCATAATAATCGTTTATTATCCGTGCTAGAATTGTATTGATTGGAAACTCAAATACATGTGTGGATACATAGACAACACATTGTCCCTAGTGAGCCTCTAGTTGACTAGTTCATTGATCAAAGATGGTCAAGCTTTCCTGGCCATAGGCAAGTGTTGTCACTTGATAACGGGATCACATCATTAGGAGAATCATGTGATGGACAAGACCCAAACTATGAACGTAGCATATTGATCGTGTCATTTTATTGCTATCGTTTTCTGCGTGTCAAGTATTTGTTCCTATGACCATGAGATCATATAACTCACTGGCACCAGAGGAATACCTTATGTGTATCAAACGTCGCAACGTTACTGGGTGACTATAAAGGTGCTCTACACGTATCTCTGAAGGTGTCTGTTGAGTTAGTATGGATCAAGACTGGAATTTTTCACTCCGTGTGACGGAGAGGTATCTTGGGGCCCACTCGGTAATACAACATCACACACAAGCCTTGCAAGCAATGTCACTAAGTGTAAGTCACGGGATCTTGTATTAAGGAATGAGTAAAGAGACTTGCCGGTAACAAGATTGAAATAGGTATGCGGATACTGATACGTCTCCGTCGTATCTATAATTTTTTATTGTTTCATGCCAATATTCTACAACTTTCATATACTTTTGGCAACTTTTTAAACTATTTTTGGGACTAACATATTGATCCAGTGCCCAGTGCCAGTTCCTGTTTGCTGAATGTTTTTTGTTTCGCAGAATATCCATACCAAACGTAATAAAAATTTACGGGGACTTTTTTGGAATATTTATGATTTTTGGGAAGAAGAATCAACGTGAGGCGATGCACGGAGGGCCCACAAGCCCTGTAGCCGCCACTAGGAGGTACAGCGGTGATTCGCTGTCTTGTGGCAACTCCTTAAGGCGGTTAAAGCCCTTCTTTCGCCGCAAGAAATATAATATCCGGAAGAAAATCGTGTTAAAATTTCATCCCAATCGGAGCTAGGGATCTCTGGGAATTTAAGAAACGGTGAAACGCAGAATCTGGGAGCGGAGAAACAGAAGGACACAGAGAGAGAGAGATCCAATCTCGGAGGGGCTCTCGCCCCTCCGCCGCCATGGAGACCATGGACCAGAGGGGAAACCCTTCTCCCATCTAGGGAGGAGGTCAAGGAAGAAGAAGAAGGAGGGGGGGGGGCTCTCTCCCCCTCTCTCCCGGCGGTGCTGGAACGCCGCCTGGGACATCATCGTGTGACGGCGATCTACACCAACACCTGCGTCATCTTCACCAACATCTCCATCATCTTCCCCCATCTATATTCAGCAGTTCACTCTCCTGCAACCCATTGTACCCTCTACTTGAACATGGTGCTTTATGCTACATATTATTATCCAATGATGTGTTGCTATCCTATGATGTCTGAGTAGATTATCTTTGTCCTATTGGTGATTGATGAATTGCTATGATTGGTTTAATTTGCTTGTGGTTATGTTGCAGTCCTTTGGTGCCCATCATATGATCGCGCGCGTGGATCACACCGTAGGGTTAGTTGTATGTTGATAGGACTATGTATTGGCAGGCTAGAGTGACAGAAGCTTCAAACCTAGCATAGAAATTGATGCATATGGGATTGAAGGGGGGCCAATATATCTTATTGCTATGGTTGGGTTTTACCTTAATGAACGTTAGTAGTTGCGGACTCTTGCTAATAGTTCCAATCATAAGTGCATAGAATTTCAAGTAAGGGATGACATGCTAGCAGAGGCCTCTCCCACATGATACTTGCTATCGATCTAGTAACGTAGTCAATTGCTTAGGGACAATTCCGCAACTCCTACCACCACTTTTCCACACTCGTTAGACACTCATAGTTGTTTCTTCATCTAACCAGCCCCTAGTTTTATTTACGTGTTCTTTACTTTCTTGCAAGCCTATCCTATCACTCCTACAAAGTACTTCTAGTTTCATACTTGTTCTAGGTAAAGCGAACTTAAATTGTGCGTAGAGTTGTATCGGTGGTCGATAGAACTTGAGGGAATATTTGTCCTACCTTTAGCTCCTCGTTGGGTTCGACACTCTTACTTATCGAGAAAGGCTACAATTGATCCCCTATACTTGTGGGTTATCAAGACCTTTTTCTGGCGCCGTTGCCGGAGAGCAATAACGTGGGGTGAATATTCTCGTGTGTGCTTGTTTGCTTTATCACTAAGTAGATTTATTTGCTGTTCTAAGTTGTTCTCTATCTTTAGTTATGGATGTGGAACACAAAATATCAAAACAATTAGGTGTACTTGCTACTCATGGAGATGGGGAAACTCCTAAAACCCTCGATGCTCGTTACGTGGAAAATATTATATACTTCTTTAATAATCGTGAGAAGCCCCCATTCAATTATATAATGGGATACACGTTGGATCAACGTGAATACTCTAGGGATTATCACTTGACTCAAAAAGGGAAACTTTTATGGGATCAAATCCGTTTGTTGAAATGGTATGCTTGGGAACTATGCAAGAGACATGGTGTTACTTGTTACTCTAGGATGAAGGCTCCACACCTTCCCTTTTTTTGTGAGTTTAATGATCATAGGACCTTGGCTTCTTATGCTAATGGTATATTTGATTACTATGATGTGGATCAAATAGAAGAGTTTGTTGCTTTTATGGGTGCTTATGAAATTGAGGCTCTGTTTAAAAGGTGTGATGATAATGATGATGCTCCTTACCGATCTGAAAATTTGGCCATGCTTCGTTATTGTTATACTAATTATGAATATAATGCCGATATTGAAAGATTTAAGGAGAAATTCCAGGCTGCCCAAGAAGAGACTATTATTTTGGAGGAAACTATGGAAGAAGAAAATGTTGAAATTGTGAGCTCATTAGATGAAAAAGATGAAGAGGAGAGCGAAGAACAAAAGGAGGAAGAGCAGACTAGCTACCCATGTCCACCTTCTAATGAGAGTAACTCTTCTACTCATACATTATTTAATTTCCCTTCGTTCTTACCGAAGGATGAATGCTATGATCCCTTGGAGTCGTTTGAAATATCCCTTTTTGATGAACTTGATGCTTGCTATGCTTGTGGCCATGATGCCAATATGAATGATGCTTATGAAGATGAGCTAGCTATAGTTCCTTATGTTACACATGATGATTTTGATGAATATAATATGCATGTGCTTGCTGCTCCTACTTGCAGTTATTATGAGAGAGGAACTACATCTCCACCTCTCTATGTTTCCAATACGATAAAATTGCAAGAAACTGCTTATGCCATGTATTGGCCTTTACTTGGTGTGCATGAATTGTTCTTTTATGACATGCCAATGCATAGGAAGAGAGTTAGACTTCGTCATTGCTTGATATATGTTACCTTGTGCTCACTACTAAATTTCAAATCATTGCTAATTAAAATTGGCTTTGATATACCTTGGGATCCGGGTGGATCCATTACTTGAGCACTTTATGCCTAGCTTAATGGCTTTAAAGAAAGCACTGCCTGGGAGACAACACGGAAGTTTAATAGAGTCATTTATTTCTGTTGAGTGCTTTTATTTAGTTTAAAAACAAAAAAAATATAGAGGGGAACTTAAAACTTTTTCAAAAAGAGAAGCAATTGAAAGGTGATGCATTGCGGAAGTGAGGGTCGACCATGAACACTTGTGTTCATGCTCATGGAAACAATGTAGAATTTTTCATGGATGTTTCTCACAAAAATAATTATCCCCTTGTACAATTCCTTTGTGTTTTTAAAAAATAATGTGCCAAGCTAAGCCTTTACGATTAGTTTGGGTGATAGTTGTTTGATCACGCTGAGAAAAGACAGAAACTTTCTGCTCACGAAATTAATTTTCGTTTTTATTCTGGAAGAGATTTTGAGTTGATTCTTTTTTCTCCTGATTGATATGCAAATTTTCCAGAAGTTCGTAATTTTTCAGATTTTTTGAGATATCAGAAGTATACAGAATATACAGATTTCTACAGACTGTTCTCTTTTGACAGATTTTGTTTTCTATGCATTGTTCTCTTATTTTGATGAATCTATGGGTAGTATCGGGGGGTATGAACCATGGTGAAGTTGTATTACAGTAGATATAATGCTAATATGAATTTAGAATGAGTTCACAACAGTACTTGAAGTGGTGATTTATTTTATTATACTAACGGATCTCACTGAGTTTTGTTGAGTTTTGTGTGATTGAAGTTTTCAAGTTTTGGGTGAGAGCACGATGGATGAAGGAATAAGGAGAGGCAAGAGCCTAAGCTTGGGGATGCTCGAGGCACCCCAAGGTAATATTAAAGGAAGACTCAAGCGTCTAAGCTTGGGGATGCCCCGTAAGGCATCCCCTCTTTTGTCTACAATCTATCGGTAATTTTACTCGGAGCTATATTTTAATTCGTCACATGATATGTGCAAATGCTTGGAGCATCTTTTGTGTTTGTTTTTCCTTTTTATTTTATGCACCATGCTGGTATGAGATAGTCCTTGGTTGGCTTTATAGAATGCTTCATGTGCTTCACTTATATCATTTGAAGTTTGGATTGCGTGTTTCCCTACACATAGAAAACCGCCATTTGTAGAATGCTCTTTTGCTTCACTTATATTTGTTAGAGCGGGGCATATCTTTTGTAGAAAGAATTAAACTCTCATGCTTCACTTATACCTATTTAGAGAGTTAACAGGAGTTAGCCATTCACATGGTTAGTCATAAAATCCTACATAAAACTTGTAGATCACTGAATATGATATGTTTGATTCCTTGCAATAGTTTTGCGACATGAATATGTGATATTAGAGTCATGCTAGTGAGTAATTGGGTATTCGTAGAAATACTTGTGTTAAGGTTTGTGATTCCAGTAGCATGCACATATGGTGAACCATCATGTGATGAAGTCGGAGCATGATTTATTTATTGATTGTCATCCTTTGTGTGGAGGTCGGGATCGCGATGGTTAACTCCTACCAACCTTTCCCCTAAGAGCATGCGTGTAGTACCTTGTTTCGATGACTAATAGACTTTTGCAATAAGTATGTGAGTTCTTTATGACTAATGTTGAGTCCATGGATTATACGCACTCTCCCCCTTCCACCATTGCTAGCCCCTCTAGTACCGCGCAACTTTCGCCGGTGCATTACACCCACCATATAGCCTCCCTCAAAACAGCCACCATACCTACCTATTATGGCATTTTCATAGCCATTCCGAGATATATTGACATGCAACTACCACCGTTCTGTCTCATGACATGTGCCACCACTTCCATATTGCCATTGCATGATCGTAATATGGCTAGCATGATGTTTCCATGGCTTGTCCATTTTTTTGATCTCATTGCTATGCTAGATCATTGTCATGGTACACTACCGAAGGCATTTCATATAGAGTCATCATTGCTCTAAGTATTGAGTTGTAAGTGTGATGATCATTATGAATAGAGCATTGTCCTATGTGAGGAAATAAAAGAGGCCAGTGAAGCCCATTTACAAAAAAGAGGCCAAAGATGCCCACCAAAATAAAAAAGAAAAAAAAGAGCCCAAAGAGCCCACAAAAAATGAGAGAAAAGAGAGAAGGGACAATTGCTACTATCCTGTTTCCACACTTGTGCTTCAAATAGCACTATGATCTTCATGACAGGGAGTCTCCTATGTTGTCACTTCCATATACTAGTGGGAAATTTTCATTATATAACTTGGCTTGTATATTCCAATGATGGGCTTCCTCAAAATTGACCTAGGTCTTCGTGAGCAAGCAAGTTGGGTGCACACCCACTAGTTTCTTTTGTGAGCTTTCATACACTTATAATCTCTAGTGCATCCGTTGCGTGACAATCCCTACTCACTCACATTGATATCTATTGATGGGCATCTACATAGCCCGTTGATGCGCCTAGTTGATGTGAGACTATCTCCTCATTTTTTGTCTTCTCCACGACCACCATATTCTATTCCACCTATAGTGCTATGTCCATGGCTCACGCTCATGTATTGCGTGAAAGTTGAAAAGGTTTGAGAACACTAAAGTATGAAACAATTGCTTGGCTAAAACCGGGGTTGTGCATGATTTAAATACGTTGTGTGGGGAATATGGAGCATAGCCAGACTATATGATTTTGTAGGGATAATTTTCTTTGGCCATGATATTTTAAGAAGACATGATTGCTTTGTTAGTATGCTTGAAATATTATTGTCTTTATGTCAAATGATAGACTATTGCTTAGAATCACTCGTGTTTTAGTATTCATGCCATGATAAGATTATATGATCAAGATTATGCTAGGTAGCATTCCACATCAAAAATTATCTTTTTTATCATTTACCTACTCGAGGACGAGCAGGAATTAAGCTTGGGGATGCTGATACGTCTCCATCGTATCTATAATTTTTGATTGTTTCATGCCAATATTCTACAACTTTCATATACTTTTCGCAACTTTTTATACTATTTTTGGGACTAACATATTGATCCAGTGCCCAGTACCAGTTCCTGTTTGTTGCATGTTTTTTGTTTCGCAGAATATCCATACCAAACGAAGTCCAAACGTAATAAAAACTTACGTGTTTTTTTTGGAATATTTATGATTTTTGGGAATAAGAATCAACGCGAGGCGATGCATGGAGGGCCCACAAGCCCTGTAGCAGCCACCAGGAGGTACGGCGGCGGCTGGCTGGCTTGTGGACACTCCTTAAGGTGGTTAGAGCCCTTCTTTTGCTGCAAGAAAGATAATATCTGAAAGAAAACCGTGTTAAAATTTCAGCCCAATCAGAGTTACGGATCTCCGGGAATTTAAGAAACGGTGAAACGCAGAATCTGGGAGCGCAGAAACAGAAGAACACACAGAGAGAGATCCAATCTCGGAGGGGCTCTCGCCCCTCCGCCACCATGGAGACCATGGACCAGAGGGGAAACCCTTCTCCCATCTGGGGAGGAGGTCAAGGAAGAAGAATAAGGAGGGGGCGGGGGCTCTCTCCCCCTCTCTCCCGGCGGCGCCGGAACGCCGCCCGGGACATCATCATGTGACGGCGATCTACACCAACACCTCCGTCATCTTCACCAACATCTCCATCATCTTCCCCCATCTATATTCAGCGATTCACTCTCCCGCAACCCGCTGTACCCTCTACTTGAACATAGTGCTTTATGCTACATATTATTATCCAATGATGTGTTTCTATCCTATGATGTCTGAGTAGATTATCATTGTCCTATCGGTGATTGATGAATTGCTATGATTGGTTTAATTTGCTTGTGGTTATGTTGCTGTCCTTTGGTGCCCATCATATGATCCGCGCGTGGATCACACCATAGGGTTAGTTGTATGTTGATAGTACTATGTATTGGCAGGCTAGAGTGACAGAAGCTTCAAACCTAGCATAGAAATTGATGCATATGGTATTGAAGGGGGACCAATATATCTTATTGCTATGGTTGGGTTTTACCTTAATGAACGTTAGTAGTTGCGGACGCTTGCTAATAGTTCCAATCATAAGTGCATAGAATTCCAAGTAAGGGATGACATGCTAGCAGAGGCCTCTCCCACATGATACTTGCTATCGATCTAGTAACATAGTCAATTGCTTAGGGACAATTCCGCAACTCCTACCACCACTTCTCCACACTCGTTAGACACTCGTAGTTGTTTCTTTATCTAACCAGCCCCTAGTTTTATTTACGTGTTCTTTACTTTCTTGCAAGCCTATCCTATCACTCCTACAAAGTACTTCTAGTTTCATACTTGTTCTAGGTAAAGCGAACGTAAAGTGTGCGTAGAGTTGTATCGGTGGTCGATAGAACTTGAGGGAATATTTGTCCTACCTTTAGCTCCTCGTTGGGTTCGACACTCTTAGTTATCGAGGAAGGCTACAATTGATCCCCTATACTTGTGGGTTATCAGATACCGACGATCAAATCTCTAGAAAGTAACATACCGAAGGACAAAGGGAATGACATACGGGATTATATGAATCCTTGACACTGAGGTTCAACCGATAAGATCTTCGAAGAATATGTAGGATCCAATATGGGCATCCAGGTCCCGCTATTGGATATTGACCGAGGAGTGTCTCGGGTCATGTCTACATAGTTCTCGAACCCGCAGGGTCTGCACACTTAAGGTTTGGTGATGTTTCAGTGTAGTTGAGTTATAGGTGTTGGTAACCGAAAGTTGTTCAGAGTCCTAGATGAGATCCAGGACGTTACGAGGAGCTCCGGAATGGTCCGGAGGTAAAGATTGATATATTGGAAGTCCTGTTTTTATCACCGGAAAAGTTTCGGTCTCATCGGTAGTGTACCGGGAGTGCCGGGAGGGGTGCCAGGGACCATCGGGAGGGGTGTCACGCCCCAAGGGGTCTCATGGGCTATGGGAAGAGATAAACCAGCCCCTAGTGGGTTGGAATAAGTTCCCACTAAGGCCTATAAGGTTTGAGAAGGAAAAAAAACAAGGTGGAAAGAGTTTCCAAGTGGGAAGGTGGAATCCTACTCCAAGTAGGATTGGAGTAGGACTCCTCCACCTCTAATTTAGGCCAAACATTGAGGGTTTGAGGCTGCCTCCTCCCCTCCCTCCCTTCTATATATACTAGAGGTATCGAGGGTTTTTGAGACACAACTTTGCCACGTGCTGCTCGACCCTATACCACACAATTTTTCCTCTAGATCGTATTTATGCGGAGCTTAGGCAAAGCCCTGCCTGAGTAGATCATCACCACCACCGGCGCGCCGTCACGCTGCCGGAGAAGTCTTCTACCTCTCCGCCCCCTCTTGCTGGATCAAGAAGATGGAGATCGTCATTGAGCTGTACGTGTGCTGAACACGGAGGTGCCGTCCATTTGGCACTAGATCGGAACGGATCATGAGACGGATCACAAGACGGTTCGTGCAACGGATCGCAAGACGGTTCGTGGGACGGATCATGGGACGAATCGCAGGACGGTTCATGGGACGGTTCGTGGGGCGGTTCGAGGGATGTGAAGACGTTCCACTACATCAACCGTGTATCTTAACGCTTCCTACTGTGCGATCTACAAGGGTATGTAGATCTAAATCTCCTCTTGTAGATGGACATCACCATGATAGGTCTTCGTGCGCGTAGGAAATTTTTTGTTTCCCATGCGACGTTCCCCAACAGTGGCATCATGAGCTAGGTTCATGCGTAGATGTTATCTCGAGTAGAACACAAAAGTTTTTGTGGGCGGTGATGTGCAATTTGCTGCCCTCCTTAATCTTTTCTTGATTCCGCGGTATTGTTGGATCAAAGCGGCTCGGACCGACATTACTCGTACGCTTACGAGAGACTGGTTTCATCGCTAAGAGCAACCCCGTTGCTCAAAGATGACTGGCGAGTGTCGGTTTCTCCAACTTTAGTTGAATCGGATTTGACCGAGGAGGTCCTTGGACAGAGGTTAAATAGAAATTCATACATCTCCATTGTGGTGTTTGCGTAAGTAAGATGCGATCCTACTAGATACCCATGGCAACTACGTAAAACATGCAACAACAATTAGAGGACGTCTAACTTCTTTTTGCAGGGTATGCTTGTGATGTGATATGGCCAATGACGTGATGTGATATATTGGATGTATGATCATGTTGTACTAGTTAATATCGACTTGCACGTCGATGGTACGGCAACCGGCAGGAGCCATAGGGTTGTCCTTAAACTAACGTTTGTGATTGCAGATGCGTTTACTATATTGCTAGGACGTAGCTTTAGTAATAATAGCATGAGTAGCACGACAACCCCGATGGCGACACGTTGATGGAGATCATGGTGTGGCGCCGGTGACAAGAAGATCGTGCCGGTGCTTTGGTGATGGAGATCAAGAAGCACATGATGATGGCCATATCATGTCACTTATGAATTGCATGTGATGTTAATCCTTTTATGCACCTTATTTTTCTTAGAATGACGGTAGCATTATGAGGTGCTCTCTCACTAAAATTTCAAGACGAAATTGTGTTTTCCCCGACTGTGCACCGTTGCTACAGTTCGTCGTTTCGGGACACCACGTGATGATCGGGTGTGATAGACTCAACGTTCACATACAACGGGTGGAAAACAGTTGCACACGCGGAACACTCGGGTTAAACTTGACGAGCCTAGCATGTGCAGACATGGCCTCGGAACACAAGAGACTGAAAGGTCACGCATGAATCGTATAGTTGATATGATTAGCATAGAGATGCTTACCACTGAAATTATTGTTGACTCACTTGATGATCGGACTTGAGATAGTGGATTTGGATCATGTACCACTCAAATGACTAGAGAGATGTACTTTTTGAGTGGGAGTTCTTGAGTAATATGATTAATTGAACTAATTATCATGAACATAGTCTAATGGTCTTTGCGAATTACGATGTGGCTTGCGCTATAGCTCTACAGTTTTTATATGTTCCTAGAGAAAATTTAGTTGAAAGTTGATAGTAGCAACTTTGCGGACTGAGTCTGTGAAACCGAGGATTGTCCTCGTTGCTGCGCAGAAGGCTTATGTCCTTAATGCACCACTTGGTGTGCTGCACCTCGAGCGTCGTCTGTGGATGTTGTGAACATCTGACATACACGTTTCTGATGACTACGCGATAGTTCAGTGCAAAATACTTAATGGCTTAGGAGCAAGGCGCCGAAGACGTTTTGAAACGTCACGAAACATAAGAGATGTTCTAAAGAGATGAAATTGTGATTTTATGCTCATGCCCTTGTTACGAGGTATGATACCTCCGACAAGATTCTTTGTCCATGAAGTAAAGGAGAAAAGCTCAATCGTTGAGCGTGTGCTCAGATTGTCTGAGTACGACAATCGGTTGAATCAAGTGGGAGTTAATCTTCCAGATGAGATAGTGATGGTTCTCCAAAGTCACTGCCACCAAGCTGTAAGAGCTTCATGATGAACTATGACATATCAAGGATAGATACAATGATCCTTGAGCGATTCGCGATGTTTGACACTGCGAAAGTAGAAATCAAGAAGGAGCATCAATAGTTGATGGTTAGTAAAACCACTAAGTTTCAAGAAAGGCAAGGGCTAAAAGGAATACTTCGTGAAATGGCAAAACAGTTGCTTCACTAATGAAGAGACCCAAACCCAAACCCAAGACTAAGTGCTTCTGTTATGAGGGCAACAGTCACTGAGGCGGAGCTACCCTAGATGCTTGGTAGATAAGAAGGCTGGCAAAGTCGACAGAAATATATTTGATATACATGATGTTGATGTGTAATTTACTAGTACTCCTAGTAGCGCGAGGGTATTGGATACCGGTTCGGTTGCTAAGTGATTAGTAACACGAAATAAAAGCTACGGAATAAACGGAGACTAGCTAAAGGCGAGGTGACGATACGTGTTGGAAGTGTTTACAAGGTTGACATGATCAAACGTCGCACGCTCCCTCTACCATCGGGATTGGTGTTAAACCTAAATAATTTTTATTTGGTTCTTGCGTTATGCATGAACATGATTGGACCGTGTTTATTGCAATACAATTATTCATTTAAAGAGAATAATGGTTACTCTATTTGCTTGAATAACCACCTTCAATGGTTTATTGAATCTCGATCGTAGTGTTACACATGTTCATGATATTGGTGCCAAAAGATACAAGGTAATGATGATAGTACCACTTACTTGTGGCACTGTCGCTTGAGTCATGTTGGTATAAATTGCATGAAGAGGCTCCATGCTGATGGATCTTTATACTCACTTGATTTTCAATCACTTGTGACATGCAAATCATACCACATGAGCAAGGCCTTGTTTTCATTGAGATGAGACAAGATAGTAACTTGTTGGAAGTAATACATTTTGATGTATGCAGTCCAATGGGTGCTGAGGCACGCAGTGGATATCATTGTGTTCTTACTTCAATGACGATTTGAGTAGATGCAGGAGTATTTACTTAATGAATCACAAGTCTGAAATATTGAAAAGGTTCAATTATGTTTCAGAGTGATTTCGTCGTAACAAGAGGATAAACTGTCTATGATATGATCATAGAGATGAATATCTGAGTTGCGAGTTTTGGTACACAGTTAAGACATTGTGGAATTCATGCCACCAAGAACACCATGGTGTGATGGTGTCATAGCCACGACCTATTTGATATGGTGCATACTATGATGTCTCTTATCGAATTACCACTATCATTTATGGGTTATGCATTAGAGACAACCGCATTCACATTAAATAGGGAACCGCATAATTCTGTTGAGATGACACAGTATAGACTGAGGTTTAGAGAAATCTAAGCTGTCATTTCTTGAAAGTTTGGGGCTGCGACACTTATGTGAAAAAGTTTCAGTCTGATAAGCTCGAACCCAAAGCGGATAACTGCATCTTCATAGGATATCAAAAACAGTTGGGTGCATCTCCTATCTCAGATCTGGAAGCAAAGTGTTTGTTTCTAGAAACGGGTCCTTTCTCGAGGAAAGGTTTCTCTCGAAGGAATTGAGTGGGAGGGTGATAGAACTTGATGAGGTTACTGAACCATCACTTCAACTAGTGTGTAGCAGCGCGCAGGAAGTTGTTCCTGCGGCGCCTACACCAATTGAAGTGGAAGCTGATGATAGTGATCATTGAGCATTAGATCAAGTTACTACAGACCTCATAGGTTGACAAGGTCGCGTACTACTACAGAGTGGTACGGTAACCCTATCTTGGAGGTCACGTTGTTGAACAACAATGAACCTACGAGTTATGGAGAAGCAATGGTGGGCCCGGATTCCGACAAATGGCCGGAGGCCATGAAATCCGAGAGAGAATCCATGTGTGAGAACGAAGTGTAGACTTTGGAAGAACTACTTGATGGTCGTAGGACTATTAAGTAAAGATGGATCTTTATAAGGAAGACAGACGATGATGGTGAAACGTCACCATTAAGAAAAGCTCGACTTGTCGCAAGGATGTTTTCCGACAAGTTCAAAGAGTTGAGTATGATGAGACTTTCTCACTCATAGCGATACTAAAGGTCTGTTGGAATTATGTTAGCAGATGCTGCATTATTTATGAAATATTGCACATAGGATATCGAAACATTGTTTTCCTCGACGGAAAGGTTGTGTGTGATACAACCGGAAAGTTTTGTCAATCCTAAGGATGCTAACAAGTATGCAAGCTCCAGCGATCCTTCTATGGACTGTTGCAAGCATCTCGGAGTTGGAATATATGCTTTGATGAGTTGATCAAAGCTTTTGGGTTTATACAAGGTTTATGAGAAACTTGTATTTCCAAAGAAGTGAGTGGGAGCACTATAGAATTTCTGATAAGTATATGTGGTTGACATATTCTTGATCATAAGTAATGTAGAATTTCTGTGAAGCATAAAAGGTTGTTTGAAAGGAGTTTTTTAAAGGAATACCTGGATTGAGCTACTTGAACGTTGAGCGTCAAGATCTATGGAGATAGATCGAAACGCTTAATAGAAGTTTCAACAAGATGCATGCCTTGACAAGTTTTTGAAGGAGTTCAAAATAGATCAGCAAAGAAGGAGTTCTTGATTGTGTTGTAAGGTGTGAATTTGAGTAAGACTCAAAACCCGACCACGGAAGAATAAAGAGAATAGACGAAGGTCGTCCCCTATGCCTTAGCCATGGACTCTACAGTATGCCATGCTGTGTACCGCACCTAATGTGTGCCTTGCCACAAGTCTGTTAAGAGGTACAGAGAGTGATCCAGGATTGAATCACTGAACACCGGTCAAAGTTATCCTTAGTAACTAATAGACTAAGGAATTTTTCTCGATTATGGAGGTGGTTGAAGAGTTCGTCGTAAAGGACTACGTTGATGCAAGCTTTGACACTAATCCGAATAACTATGAGTAGTAAAACAGATTCGTATAGTAGAGTAGATATTTGGAGTATTTCCGAATAGCACGTAGTAGCAACATCTGTAAGATGACATAAAGATTTGTAAAGCACACACAAATCTGAAAGATTCAGAACCATTGACTAAAACCTCTCTCACGCGCAAGACGTGATCAGACCCCAGAACTATATGGGTGTTGGATTCATTAAAGTCACATGGTGATGTGAACTAGATTATTGACTCTAGTGCAAGTGGGAGACTGTTGGAAATATGCCCTAGAGGCAATAATAAATTAGTTACTATTATATTTCCTTGTTCATAATAATCATTTATTATCCATGCTAGAATTGTATTGATTGGAAACTCAAATACATGTGTGGATACATAGACAACACATTGTCCCTAGTGAGCCTCTAGTTGACTAGTTCATTGATCAAAGATGGTCAAGGTTTCCTGGCCATAGGCAAGTGTTGTCACTTGATAACGGGATCACATCATTAGGCGAATCGTGTGATGGACAAGACCCAAACTACGAATGTAGCATATTGATCGTGTCATTTTATTGCTATTGTTTTCTGCATGTCAAGTATTTGTTCCTATGACCATGAGATCACATAACTCGCTGGCACCGAAGGAATACCGTGTGTGTATCAAAATTCGCAACGTAACTGGGTGACTATAAAGGTGCTCTACAGGTATCTCTGAAGGTGTCCGTTGAGTTATTATGGATCAAGACTGGGATTTGTCACTCCGTGTGACAGAGAGGTATCTCGGGCCCACTCGGTAATACAACATCACACACAAGACTTGCAAGCAATGTGACTAAGTGTAAGTCACGGGATCTTGTATTACGGAATGAGTAAAGAGACTTGCCGGTAACGAGATTGAAATAGGTATGCGGATATCGACGATCAAATCTCGGGCAAGTAACATACCGAAGGACAAAGGGAATGACATATAGGATTATATGAATCTTTGACACTGAGGTTCAACCGATAATATCTTTGGAGAATTTTTAGGATCCAATATGGGCATCTAGGTCCCGCTATTGGATATTGACCGAGGAGTGTCTCGGGTCATGTCTACATAATTCTCGAACCCGCAGGGTCTGCACACTTAAGGTTCGGTGACGTTTCGGTGTAGTTGAGTTATAGGTGTTGGTAACCGAAAGTTGTTCGGAGTCCCAGATGAGATCCAGGACGTTACGAGGAGCTCCGGAATGGTCCGGAGGTAAAGATTGATATATAGGAAGTCCTGTTTTGGTCACCGAAAAAGTTTTGGTCTCATCGGTAGTGTACCGGGAGTGCCGGGAGGGGTGCCGGGGACCATCGGGAGGGGTGTCACGCCCCAAGGGGTCTCATGGGTTATGGGAAGAGATAAACCATCCCCTAGTGGGCTGGAATAAGTTCCCACTAAGGCCCATAAGGTTTGAGAAGGAAAAAACACAAGGTGGAAAGAGTTTCCAAGTGGGAAGGTGGAATCCTACTCCAAGTAGGATTGGAGTAGGACTCCTCCACCTCCAATTTCGGCAAAACATTGAGGGTTTGAGGCTGCCTCCTCCCCTCCCTCCCTCCTATATATACTAGAGTTATTGAGGGTTGTTGAGACGCAACTTTGCCACGTGCTGCTCGACCCTATACCACGCAGTTTTTCCTCTAGATCGTATTTCTGCGGAGCTTAGGCAAAGCCCTGCCGGAGTAGATCATCACCACCACCGGCGCGACGTCATGCTGCCGGAGAAGTCTTCTACCTCTCCGCCCCCTCTTGATGGATCAAGAATGTGTAGATCGTCATCGAGCTGTACGTGTGTTGAACGCGGAGGTGTCGTCTGTTCGGCGCTAGATCGGAACGGATCATGAGACAGATCACATGACGGTTCGTGCAACGGATCGCGAGATGGTTCGTGGGACGGATCGCGGGATGTTTCGTGCAACGGATCACGAGACAGTTCGTGGGCCGGATCGCGGGCCGGATCGTGGGACGGATCGCGGGACAGTTCGTGGGGCGGTTCGAGGGACGTGAAGACGTTCCACTACATCAACCGCGTTTCTTAACGCTTCCTGCTGTGCGATCTACAACTGTACGTAGATCTAAATCTCCTCTCATAGATGGACATCACCATGATAGGTCTTCGTGCGCGTAGGAAAATTTTTGTTTCCCATGCGACGTTCCCCAACAATCCCATGCTGGAACGTGATGACCAGCGCCGTGGTCGCAGCCGAGGGCGGTGACGGCGGCCGTGCGTGGGTCGGCGGCGGTGCTGTGACCATGGAGGACCCCCGTGGAATGGCGCACCATCGGGACTGGCGAAGCGGGAGGGCCCGCCGTACTGTTGGGGTGGCGCCGGTGGCGACTGGATGTGCGGCGGCGCCCAGGCCGCCGTATAGATCGGCCCGGAGACGGGGAGCGGCAGCGGCGGCTGCAGCAGCCTTGCGTCAAGTGTCGGCGACGACAGCAGCAGCGTCGGCTGCCTTGGCCCGGCGATCGCGGCGGAGGCCGCCTGGTGCGACGGCTGCCACGTCAGCCGTGCCGGCCCGTAGGCGGCGACTGATGGCGCGGCTGGTGGCGGTCCGTAGGGACCGGCCAGGAAGAGGCAGATCCCTTGGACGGCGGTGGTGAGATCGCAGATTGCTCCGGCGATCTCCTCCGGGGTGAGGGTGACAGGAAGCGGCGGCGACGGGGTGAACATGATCGAGCCTGAGAAATCTGATACCAGATGTTATGGTTGCTAGGGTTTGAGCGGAAGAGAGAGAGCTGCGAGGGCGCGAGAGAGCCGGCTGTGGAGGTCCTTTCCCCCGGCCGGGCAATAGGGAAAAGGGGTTTTCCTTCTTAATTCTTGCCTGATTAGGTTGATACATCTCCTCTCCATATATAAAGAGGTTTACTTAACTCCCAAGTAAGGCTTAATTGACCCCTAAGCAAACCCTAAGACTAACGGGCCTAGGCCCATCACGTATTCTAACATCAATTCTTGAGGATTATTTTACGTATGCAATTAAAATTGTGTGCTACTTTTAATTGGCCAAGATGTTTGAGGCGGAAAAGCTAAAGATGGTTCATAATTCTCCAAAAGTGGGTCATCTCCAACCACAGTGTTGTTGACAACAGGTAAATGGTGGCAGGTGCCATTCTACACGGTAAAGATGATCCAATCACCTTGTGCGTACAGTTCCGATTATCCAATCACCTTGTGCACACAGTTTCGGTTAGCACGGTCATGCGCTGCTTCACCATATGCCGTGCTTGTCTCCTCACTGGTCAACTGACCATGATCTCTGTTAGGAAGTATTAGTATTAGTCTAGGAGTCCTTATTAGTCTATTAGTATTAGTCTAGGAGTCCTTATTAGTCTATTAATATTAGTCTAGGAGTCCTTATTAGTCTATGTTTACTTTCCTTGCACCTCAAGTCATGCGTAATATATATATGCCCCTTGGGCTTTCAATACAGATAAGTTGCTTTCCTAACATGGTATTAGAGCTTAAGTTAATTTTTAGCACGCGCAACTCATGCAGATCCAATATCGCGCTGCCACCAACCTCCTCTTGGCCAGATGCTCCCTCCCCTCGTAATGCCGCCATCGTCCTCTGGCCGTCTCGCGCTGCCCTCCTCGATCGAGATGGAAGAATCGGACGGGCTCCCACTCGAGCTCCTGCTCGATCCCCGAATCCTGCTCCCGCCGGATCCCGCTTCAGCTCCTGGATCCCGCCGCTCCAGGTCGCGCCGCCGGACAGTGGCCCTGCTCCTGTCCACGTCCACCCGGTCGTCGACAAGTGTGCAGAACGCTCCCAGCGCGGCCTCCACGACTCGGGGGCTGTCATGCTGGCTCAGCGCCCTGAGCACGCGCCATGGGGCATCCAACTCGGCGAGGGCAGACACGCTCCTGTCCACGTCCACCCGGTCATTGACAAGCGTGCATAGCGCTCCCAGCGCGGCCTCCACGACTCGGGGGCTGTCGTGCTGCCTCATGGTTCCATTGGACCAGGATTCTCCCGATCCTGATTGGATCCAGATCTCTGCTGCCCCCTCGCGTGTGCTCCTCCTGGCTGGCTTCTACTTTGTCCCCCCACATTCATCTGTGTGCTACTGCTAGCTACTTCCTCCTATACTACGTGGTGCGAGTTGTGTTCGGCTGCTACTTGGTCCTGTTGGGTAACGTAGCATAAATTCAAAAAAACTCCTACGCATATTTAGATCTTCCTATGGAGAGACCAGCAACGAGAGAGGGGTGACTGCATCTTCATACCTTTGAAGATCGCTAAGCGGAAGCGTTGCTAGAACGCGGTTGATGGAGTCGTACTCGCGGCGATTCAGATCGCGGTAAGATTCCGATCTAGTGCCGAACCACGGCACCTCCGCGTTCAACACACGTGCAGCTCAGTGACGTCTCCCGCGCCTTGATCCAGCAAGGAGGAGGGAGAGGTTGGGGAAGATCTCCGGCAGCACGGCGGCGTGGTGTCGATGGAGAGACGAGGTCTCCCGGCAGGGCTTCGCCAAGCACCGTGGGAGGAGGAGGAAGGAGAGGGGCAGGGCTGCGCCGAGAGGAGAAGAAACCGCGTGCAAAACAGCCCCAAACCCCTCTCTATTTATAGGAGGAGGGGAGGGGGGTGCCACCCCTAGGTATTCCCCCTAGGTGGTGCGGCGGCCCCCCCACCAGATGGGAGGTGCGGCGGCTAGGGCAGGGGGAGGGGTGGCGCACCCCTTAGGTGGCCCTTAGGCCCACCAGCGCCAGGGTTCCCCCCTTCTCTCCCACCTGCGCCTTGGGCCTCTTTTGGGAGGCACACCAGCCCACTTTAGGATGGTTGCAGTCCCCCTTTTTGCCCATGCTACCTCTTGGGCCTGGTGGCCCCTCCCGGTGGACCCCCGGGACCATTTCCGATGGTCCCGGTGGTCCTGGTACGCTACCGGTGACGCCCGAAACATTTCCGGTGTCCAAAACCATCCATCCTATATATCAATCTTTACCTCCGGACCATTACGGAGCTCCTCGTGACATCCGGGATCTCATCCGGGAGTCCGAACAACTTTCAGTAACCTCGTACAACATTTCCCTATAACCCTAGCGTCATCGAACCTTAAGTGTGTAGACCCTACGGGTTCGGGAAGCATGCAGACATGACCGAGACGCTCTCCGGCCAATAACCATCAGCGAGATCTGGATACCCATGGTGGCTCCCACACGTTCCATGATGATCTCATTGGATGAACCACGATGTCAAGGATTCAATCAATCCCGTATACAATTCCCTTTGTTTGTCGGTATAGAACTTGCCCGAGATTCGATCGTCGGTATACCTATACCTTGTTGAATCTCGTTACCGGTAAGTCTCTTTACTCGTTCTGTAGCACGTCATCGTGTGACAAACTCCTTAGTCACATTGAGCTCATGATGATGTTCTACCGAATGGGCCCATAGATACCTCTCCATCACATGGAGTGACAAATGCCGATCTCGATTCGTACCAACGCAATAGACACTTTCAGAGGTACCCATAGTGCACCTTTATAGTCACCCAGTTACGTTGTGACGTTTGATACATCCAAAGTACTCCTACGGTATCCGGGAGTTGCACAATCTCACGGTCGAAGGAAAAGACACTTGACATTAGAAAAGCTTTAGCAAACGAACAATACGATCTAGTGCTATGCTTAGGATTGGGTCTTGTCCATCACATCATTCTCCCAATGATGTGATCCCGTTATCAACGACATCTAATGTCCATGATCAGGAAACCATGATCATCTATTGATCAACGAGCTAGCCAACTAGAGGCTTGCTAGGGACACATTGTGATCAATTTATTCACACATGTATTACTGTTTTGTATTAATACAATTATAGCATGAACAATAGACGATTATCATGAACAAGGAAATTTGATAATAACCATTTTATTATTGCCTCTAGGGCATATTTCCAACAGTCTTCCACTTGCACTAGAGTCAATAATCTAGTTACATTGTGATGTATAGAACACCCATAGAATTATGATGTTGATCATGTTTTGCTCGAGGAAGAGGTTTAGTTAACGGGTCTGCAACATTTAGATCCGTATGTACTTTACAAATCTCTATTACTCCACTCTCGACATGGTCCTGGATGCAGTTGTAGCGGCGTTTGATGTGCTTCGTCTTTCGGTGAAACCTGGGCTCCTTGGCTATGGCTATGGCCCCAGTGTTATCACAGAAGAGTGTCATTGGACCCGACGCGCTTGGAACCACTCCAAGGTCGGTGATGAGCTCCTTCATCCAAATTCCTTCATGAGCCGCTTCTGAAGCAGCTATGTACTCCGCTTCACATGTAGATGCTGCCATGACTTCTTGCTTGCTGCTGCACCAGCTCACTGCCCCACCATTCAACACATATACGTATCCGGTCTGTGACTTAGAGTCATCCGGATCTGTGTCGAAGCTAGCATCAACGTAACCCTTTACGACGAGCTCTTCGTCACCTCCATAAATGAGAAACATATCCTTAGTCCTCTTCAGGTACTTAAGGATATTCTTGACCGCTGTCCAGTGCTCCATACCGGGATCACTTTGGTACCTCCCTACCAAGCTTATGGCAAGGTTTATATCAGGTCTGGTACACAGCATGGCATACATTAGAGAGCCTACGGCTGAAGCGTAGGGGACAGTACTCATCTTCTCTCTATCTGGTGTCGTGGTCGATGACTGAGTCTTACTCAACCTCATACCTTGCAAAACTGGCAAGAACCCCTTCTTTGAGCTTTCCATATTGAACTTCTTCAATATCTTGTCTAGGTATGTACTTTGCGAAAGACCTATGAGGCGCCTCGATCTATCTCTATAGATCTTAATGCCTAATATGTATGCAGCTTCTCCAAGGTCCTTCATTGAAAAACTCTTGTTCAAATAGGCCTTTATGCTCTCCAACATCTCTATATTTTTCCCCATCAATAATATGTCATCCACATACAATATGAGGAAAGCTACAAAGCTCCCACTCACTTTCTTGTACAGACAGGCTTCTCCATAAACCTGTATGAACCCAAACGCTTTAATCACCTCATTAAAGCGAATGTTCCAACTCCGAGATGCTTGCACCAGCCCATAGAAGGAGCGCTGGAGCTTGCACACTTTGTTAGCCCCCTTAGGGTCGACAAAACCTTCTGGTTGCATCATATACAACTCTTCCTTAAGATTCCCGTTAAGGAACGCTGTTTTGACGTCCATTTGCCAAATTTCATAATCATAAAGGGCGGGAATTGCTAACATGATTCAGACTGATTTCAGCTTCGCTACGGGAGAGAAAGTCTCTTCGTAGTCAACTCCTTGAATTTGTCGAAAACCCTTTGCAACAAGTCGAGCTTTATAAACGGTCACATTACCATTTGCATCAGTCTTCTTCTTGAAGATCCATTTATTTTCTATGGCTCGCCAGTCATCGGGCAAGTCCACCAAAGTCCATACTTTGTTCTCATACATGGATCCTATCTCGGATTACATAGCCTCAAGCCATTTGTTGGAGTCCGGGCCCGCCATTGCTTCTTCATAGTTCGAAGGTTCACCGTTGTCTAACAACATGATTTCCATCATAGGATTGCCGTACCACTCTGGTGCGGAGCGTGCCCTTGTGGACCTCCGCGATTCAGTAGTAACTTGATCCGAAGCTTCATGATCATTATCATTAACTTCCTCTTCAGTTGGTGTAGGCGCCACAGGAACAATTTCTCGTGCTGCGCTACTTTCCTGTTCGAGAGGGGGTGTAATTACCTTATCAAGTTCTACTTTCCTCCCACTTACTTCTTCTGAGAGAAACTCTTTCTCTAGAAAGGATCCGTTCTTGGCAACAAAGGTTTTACCTTCGGATCTAAGATAGAATGTATACCCAATAGTTTCCTTAGAGTATCCTATGAATACGCATTTCTTCGCTTTGGGTTCGAGCTTCTCTGGTTGAAGTTTCTTAACATAAGCATCGCATCCCCAAACTTTAAGAAACGACAACTTAGGTTTCTTGCCAAATCATAGTTCATACGGTGTCGTCTCAACGGATTTAGACGGTGCCCTATTTAAAATGAATGCTGCAGTTTCTAATGCGTATCCCCAAAATGATAGCGGTAAGTCGGTAAGAGACGCCATAGATCATACCATATATAATAAAGTGCGATTATGATGTTCAGACACTCCGTTGCGTTGCGGTGTGCCAGGCGGCGTCAGTTGTGAAACGATTCCACACTTCCTTAGGTGTGTGCCGAACTCGTGACTCAAATATTCTCCTCCACGATCAGATCGTAGACACTTCATTTTTCTGTCACGTTGATTCTCAACCTCACTCTGAAATTCCTTGAACTTTTCAAATGTCTCAGATTTGTGCTTCATCAAGTAGATATACCCATACCTACTCAAATCATCGGTGAGAGTGAGAACATAACAGTAGCCACCGCGAGCTTCAACGTTGATTGGACCACACACATCAGTATGTATTATTTCCAATAAGTCGGTCGCTCTCTCCATTATTCCTGAGAATGGAGTCTTAGTCATCTTGCCCATGAGGCACGGTCCGCTTGTGTCAAATGATTCAAAGTCAAGAGACTCTAATAGTCCATCAGTATGGAGCTTCTTCATGCGCTTAAAACCGATATGACCAAGACGGCAATGCCACAAGTATGTGGGACTATCATTATCAACTTTACATCTTTTGGTACTCACACTATGAATATGTGTAACATCACGATCGAGATTCATCAAGAATAAACCATTCACCCGTGGAGCATGACCATAAAACATATCACTCATATAAATAGAACAACCATTATTCTCTGACTTAAATGAGTAGCCGTCTCGCATTAAGCAAGATCCTGATACAATATTCATGCTCAAAGCTGGTACTAAATAACAATTATTAAGGTTTAAAACTAATCCCGACGATAGATGTAGAGGTAGCGTGCCGACGGCGATCACATCGACCTTGGAGCCATTCCCGACGCGCATCATCACCTCGTCCTTGGCTAGTCTCCGCTTATTCCGCAGTTCCTGCTTTGAGTTGCAAATGTGAGCAACAACACCGGTATCAAATACCCAGGAGATACTACGAGCGCTGGTAAGGTACACATCAATAACATGTATATCATATATACCTTTAACGTTGTCGGCCTTCTTGTCCGCTAAGTACTTGGGGCAGTTCCGCTTCCAGTGACCTTTTCCCTTGCAATAGAAGCACTCAGTCTCAGGCTTGGGTCTATTCTTTTTCTTCTTCCCGGCATCTGGCTTACCGGGCGCGGCAACGGCTTTGCCGTCTTTCTTGAAGTTCTTCTTACCCTTGCCCTTCTTGAAACTGGTGGTCTTGTTGACCATCAACACTTGATGCTCTTTCTTGATTTCTACTTCTGTAGATTTGAGCATCGAGTACAACTCGGGAATGGTCTTCTCCATCCCTTGCATGTTGTAGTTTAGCACAAAACCTTTGTAGCTTGGTGGGAGAGACTGGAGGATTCTGTCAATTATAGCATCATCCGGAAGTTCGACTCCAAGTGAAGTCAGACGACCGTGTAACCCAGACATTTTGAGTATGTGCTCATTGACAGAACTGTTCTCCTCCATCTTACAGCTAAAGAACTTGTCGGAGACTTCATATCTCTCGACACGGGCATGAGCATGAAAAACCAGTTTCAGCTCTTGGAACATCTCATATGCACCGTGTTGCTCAAAACGCCTTTGGAGCCCCGTTTCCAAACTGTATAACATGCCACACCTAACCAGAGAGTAGTCATCACTCCGCGTTTGCCAGACGTTCAGAATGTCTTGGGCTGCTGCGGAGCGGGAGGGTCACCTAGCGGCGCATCAAGTACATAAGCCTTTTTAGCTACTTCAAGGATGAGCTTCAAGTTGCGGACCCAGTCCGCATAGTTGCTACCATCATCTTTCAGCTTGTTTTTCTCTAGGAATACGTTGAAATTGAGGTTGACGTTGGGCATCTACAATATTTATAAAGAAAACTTTTAGACTAAGTTCATGACAATTAAGTTCATTTAATCAAATTAAATATGAACTCCCACTTAAATCGACATCCCTCTAGTCATCTAAGTGGTATATGATCCATGTTGACTAACTCGTGTTCGATCATCACGTGAGACGGACTAGTCATCATGGTGAGCAACTTCATGCTGATCGTATTCAACCATACGACTCATGTTTGACCTTTCGGTCTCTTGTATTCGAGGTCATGTATGTACATGCTAAGCTCGTCAATTCAACCTAGGTGTTTCGCGTGTGTAAATCTGGCTTACACCCGTTGTATGCGAACGTTAGAATCTATCACACCCGATCATCACGTGGTGCTTCGAGACAATGATCCTTCGCAACGGTGCACACTTAGGGGAATACGTTCTCAAAATTTTAAGAGGGATCATCTTATTATGCTACCGTCGTTCTAATCAATAAGATGAAAAACATGATAAACATCACAATGCAATCATATAGTGACATGATATGGCCATTATCATCTTTGCTCTTTCGATCTCCATCTTCAGGCATCGCATGATCATCGTTGTCACCGGCGTGACACCATGATCTCCATCATCATGATCTCCATCATTGTGTCTCCGTGAAGTCGACACGCCAACTACTACTATCACTACTACTATAGCTAACCGTTAGCAATGAAGTGAAAGTAGTAAGCACATGACGTTGCATCTCATACAATAAATTAAGACAAATCCTATGGCTCCTGCCGGTTGTCATACTCATCGACATGCAAGTCGTGAAACCTATTACAATAACATGATCATCTCATACATCATACATGAAACATCACAACTTTGGCCATATGACATCACATGTCAAACCCTGCAAAAACAAGTTAGACGTCCTCTAATTGTTGTTGCAAGTTTTACGTGGCTGATTTCGGTTTCTAGCAAGAACGCCTTCTTACCTACGTGACAGCCACAACGATGATATGCCAAAGCTATTTACCCTTCATAAGGACCCTTTTCATCAAATCCAATCCGACTAGAGTAGGAGAGATAGACACCCGCTAGCCACCTTTATGCACGGTGTGCATGTCTGTCGGTGGAACCAGTCTCACGTAAGCGTACGTGTAAGGTCGGTCCGGGCCGCTTCATCCCACAATACCGCCGAAAAAGAATAAGACTAGTAGCAGCAAGCAATTGACAAATCATCGCCCACAACCTTTTGTGTTCTACTCGTGCATAGAATCTACGCATAGAAAACCTGGCTCGAATGCCACTGTTGAGTAACTTAGCATAAATTTAAATTTTTTCCTACGCATATTCAGATCTTCCTATGAAGAGACTAGCAACGAGAGAGGGGTGAGTGCATCTTCATACCTTTGAAGATCGCTAAGCGGAAGCTTTGCTAGAATGCGGTTGATGGAGTCGTACTCGCGGCGATTCAGATCGCGGTGAGATTCAGATCTAGTGCCGAACCACGGCACCTCCGCGTTCAACACACGTGCAGCTCGGTGACGTCTCCCGCACCTTGATCCAGCAAGGAGGAGGGAGAGGTTGGGGAAGATCTCCGGCAACACGACGGCGTGGTGTCGATGGAGAGACGAGGTCTCCCGGCAGTGCTTCGCCAAGCACTATGGGAGGAGGAGGAAGGAGAGGGGCAGGACTGCGCTCAGAGGAGAAGAAACCGTGTGGAAAACAACCCCAAACCCCTCTCTATTTATAGGAGGAGGGGAGGGGGGTGCCACCCCTATGGTTTCCCCCCTAGGTGGTGCGGCAGCCCCCCCCCCCCAGATGGGAGGTGCGGCGGCTAGGGCAGGGGGAGGGGGTGGCGCACCCCTTAGGTTGGCTTTAGGCCCACCAGCGCCAGGGTTTCCCCCCCCTTCTCTCCCTCCTGCGCCTTGGGCCTCTTGTGGGAGGCGCACCAGCCCACTTTGGGCTGGTTGCCCTCCCCCTTTTGGCCCATGCTACCTCTTGGGCCTGGTGGCCCCTCCCGGTGGACCCCCGGGACCATTTCCGGTGGTCCCGGTGGTCCCGGTATGCTACCGGTGACACCCGAAACATTTCCGGTGTCCAAAACCATACACCCTATATATCAATCTTTACCTCCAGACCATTCCGGAGCTCCTCGTGACGTCCGGGATCTCATCCGGGACTCCGAACAACTTTCGGTAACCTCGTACAACATTTCCCTATAACCCTAGCGTCATCGAACCTTAAGTGTGTAGACCCTACGGGTTCGGGAAGCATGCACACATGACCGAGACGCTCTCCAGCCAATAACCATCAGCGGGATCAGGATACCCATGGTGGCTCCCACACGTTCCACGATGATCTCATCGGATGAACCATGATGTCATGGATTCAATCAATCCCGTATACAATTCCCTTTGTCTGTCGGTATAGAACTTGCCCGAGATTCGATCGTTGGTATACCTATACCTTATTCAATCTCCTTACCGGTAAGTCTCTTTACTCGTTCTGTAGCACGTCATCGTGTGACTAACTCCTTAGTCACATTGAGCTCATGATGATGTTCTACCGAGTGGGCCCAGAGATACCTCTCCGTCACAAGAAGTGACAAATCCCGATCTCGATTCGTACCAACCCAACAGACACTTTGAGAGGTACCCGTAGTGCACCTTTATAGTCACCCAGTTACGTTGTGACGTTTGATACACCCAAAGCACTCCTACGGTATCCGGGAGTTGCACAATCTCACGGCCGAAGGAAAAGACACTTGACATTAGAAAATCTTTAGCAAACGAACAATACGATCTAGTGCTATGCTTAGGATTGGGTCTTGTCCATCACATCATTCTCCCAATGATGTGATCCCGTTATCAATGGCATCTAATGTCCATGATCAGGAAACCATGATCATCTATTGATCAACGAGCTAACCAACTAGAGGCTTGCTAGGGACACATTGTGATCTATTTATTCCCACATGTATTACTGTTTCCTGTTAATACAATTATAGCATGAACAATAGACGATTATCATGAACAAGGAAATATGATAATAACCATTTTATTATTGCCACTAGGGCATATTTCCAACAGGTCCTTAGCTGCTTATGTGATTAATGCTGCTACAACTCTGCTGTTTGGCCTCGTTATCATCTTCCGCTGCCATTGCATCTAGTCTATTATGTGCTTTCTAGTTTTCTTTGTTTTCCGCTGCGTCCATCAAATCCGTTGATATTTTGTGTTTTCTCATGCCATGCGAGTCCACCATACTTTTGTCTGTCGGCCTTTTCTTTGGTCCTGATCCTTTCCATGCAACATTTGTGACCTATTTGTCCTTGTTGTTTTCTATAGGATTGTGTGGACTTCTTTTGCATTGTCGATCTACATCCATCGTGCCTTATCCGCCGAACTTGTTTCGCCGACGGTTGTCGTGGACTATGATTTTCTGCACAATGCTTTATCTCTTGATGTGTCGTCTTCTTTTGACAACCCATCTTCTTTTGATACTTATCTTGTATCTTCAAGTGATGCGGTGTCTATCTCTGATGTGGCATCTCTTCGTTATCTCCTTCGGTGACTCGACAAGTTTTGAAGACTCTTCATGCTACGACGACACTCTCAAGACTCGGATTTGGATTATCTTTTTTTTTAGTATTACATTTCTTCAAATGCAATGCTATTGCATACGCTTTACATTTGAGGAAGGTGTTAGGAAGTATTAGTACTAGTCTAGGAGTCCTTATTAGTCTATGTTTACATTTCTTGTACCTCAAGTCATGTGTAATATATATATGCTTCTTGGGCCTTCAATACAAATAAGTTGCTTTCCTAACAATCTCATCCCATGTATGCTTCCATTGAAATTTCCATGTTTGACGGTTATCCAGCTACACCTGAAAACACCAGGATGAGGGAAAACTACGCGGAAGCCATCCTTGAATGGAACTCATGTTCGTTGAACACTAGGAAATGACTCAAACCTATAAAATCTTAGACTGAAATTACCTGTGAACTTCGACCGGTCCGAGTTTTATGTTTAAAGCACACATTCTTGAATCATTGAATAAATAAGGATGTTTTGGAAAATCAAATAAAAATGATGCACAGGTTTGATTCAAGTCCTTTGGTCTCTTGCAAAATCTTCTGCAGTAACATGCAAGGATCACAACGCCAGGGCTATCCCAAACTATACATCTCTCTCTCTCTCTGTTTCAATTTTTTTTTATCTGAAGAGTGAGCAATTCTACTTTTGTTTTACCTTGTCGGGTCTGTTTCAGTTAAGCTGCACATTTCCCAAACTTATTACTTAATCATATATCCCAAGCTCCAGTTAATGTCTTCTTTGATACTTCCTTCGTAAACTAATATAAAAGCATTTAGAGTATTATCTTAGTTATCTAAATACTTTTATATTAGTTTAGGAGTAGATTTCTTTTCTTCCAGAAAAGAGGGACTGCTGTTCAGAGACATGCTTATCTTTCCCTGCATTATTCCCTGATCCGAGACCGACGCCGAAGCTGCTTTTAGGAAGCTGTTGCTGTGTAATCGGGGGAACCATACTTCCATAGCAGGTGATATACTCTGCTTTATTGTGCGGTGCATACCTACAGTACCGATCATATGTTTCTATTATGAAGGTGAAGATATCTAATGCCAAATCATTGGGGGTGGCCGGGCCTAACTGCAGCATGTTGTTGCCCGCCACATCTTAGAAGATGCAACGTACGTACATTGTTTTATTATCGTATAAAGTATAGCAGCTCATGGTAACACTACATTAGGTTTGTTGAAAAAGCGACGCGTTAGCTGTAATCATGTTGCCCTTTCCATATCCTTCTAATACATAAAAGCAAATTATTTCTAAGAAATTGTTTGGTGTGGATAGAGAAAAATAAGAGAGACACTAGCTGTTTTAGTACACGAACCAGCTTACATGATTGTTGGTTAGTTTGTGGCTATTGATTATCCCTGTCTGTCTGATGGACAAATCATTGTTTCCACCCTGTCTAGAGCATGTGCAGCAATTGCCGCCTTAATGCTGCATGAGCGGTCTGGTTAGACAAATATTCCCCTCTGGGAGTTTGGTTAGGCCACATAATTCTTGTGGTGTGATTGTTATATACTTGCCACATGATGGGCACCCAACAAAAATTACTTGAAGCCAAGGTCACCTGCTCCTCTTCTCAGAATCTGCTTAGCGCACTGCTGAAGAGCGTGAGTTGGCAAAGGGAAAAAAAGTCCCATAAATTTGTGTGCCTCTGCTACATGCATGCATGTTCCTGTTTGTCTATCATTGGGTTGTGTTTAGGTGATGAACAGTTGGAGGAAAAGGCAATGGAGTGATACGATTTGCTGAAATGCCGTGCGAATGATTTTGGCAGAAAGATTGCATGTGGGCCTCATGTTACCCTCTTCTAGTAATAATATTTTGTATGTTAAAAAAACATATGCATTGCACACTGCTGACATTCTAGAGCCTGGGCAATGGGAAGAAGCAGAAGACAATTAATTTGTCTGTCTGTCTTCTTCTTCTTCTTCTCTTTACTGTTAATTATTTCCATGCTTCAATGCATATTTTACTCGCAAAGCTATGTGGCTAGAGCATAGCTTGTGAGTTCGAGCAGTGATCCATTAATAGCTAGAAACATGGCAGAAGATCGCAAGCTCTGCATGCAAGCAACAGTAAGCAGGAAGGCATTGAATAAATATAATAATAATAACCGAAGGTTGCAGTAGATTTACATGGCAGCAACAGTTAACCCTACTAGTAATTGGGGGGTGGTGGTCAACCATGGGAGAACACCATGGAAGGCAAAACTGAGGACCCAAAAAAAGCCTTCCTCCCTCTTCTCCAATGCTCCTAACAATGAGGGATGGATACATTCCCATCTTTAAGATCGACCGATGATGCATAAGGCACATACAAATTGCTATTTGCTACTAGTACAGAACAATGATTCTAAAGCATTTGGTTTACCAAAAGAAGCTTGTCTTTGAGGAGCTCCCCTTCTTCTTGGACGACTTCCCCTCGCCCCCTTTCTCCGCCTTGTTGCCGGCTTTCTTGCGGGAGCTCGTCGAGAACCTGGTATGCCTGTCTTCTTCTTCCTCGTCCTCCTCCTTTGGCTTCTCGCCGCCGCCGCCGTCGTTGTCACCATTCTGTCGTTGGCCCGCGTCAGGCGACGAGGGCTGCACCTTGACCTTGGCTGACCCAGTCGAAGCATCGGAGGCAAGGGAGTCATTGTCATCGCCATCGTCCTGGTATTCCTTGCCCCCTTTCCTGCCACGGACGAGGTAAGTGTAGCCGTAGCCATCGTCGACATTGCTTCCATCGCTGCCGCTTCCCTTGCGGCTACCACCATCGTCGCTTTGCATGGGGGAGGCCAGGTACATTGTCCACCCAGACTCACTGCTGTTGCAGCCCTCGCCGTCATCCCCAGTGATGTGGGAGGATTCCATGGCAGGCAGGCGCGCAACGAGAAGATCTAGTGAATGAGAATGAAATGGAATGGAGAAACAAGAAAGTGAAACAAGAATGGCTAAAGATAGCCAAGGGAACAGATGCAGCAGAAGTAGAAGCAGGGATGCAGAGAAAGAATGAATAACTACTTGGAGAAGAACACTGGACTGGATAGCGAGCTAGCCTTCCTCTCTATTTATGCTTTCTCCGGAGCACTCACTCATCAATGCAACACCGAAGAAGCCATTGTTGGCTATCTTCTTTGTGCTAGCTCTTTGAATACCTACCTACATGAGGAGGAAGAGGAGGACATTGAAGAAGTCTCTGACACCCAGCCATGCCCTCCTCTCTTCATAGGAGAGGGCTCTGTTCTTGTGTTTGTGGAGGGAGGAGAGCGGCTGCAAAGGGGTGGCAGTGTCCTTAAATGGGAAAGACAGCTTATCCTTCCAACTGTATCTCATAACTTTCCCAACCATTTTGTTCTCTGTCTTGTCACCAAGCCAAGAGGAGGGGAAAGGCCTGTTTCCTCCTGTGCAGTGCGTAGCAATAGCATCGTCACAGGGTTTTCACCTGTCGTTGCCCATGTGGCCTCGGCTCATGGTCATGGTGGGGGGCCTGGCTGGTTGCCCATCTGCTTGCTCTCGCGGAGGCAGGCGGAGGCACATGCACAGCAGGGCATGCAAATGCAGGACATGCTTGTCCATGGCTTGAGGGGGGCATGACATGACTGAGCTCATATACCTTCTTTCGTGACTCACCACCTATTTTGCGTAGATCAACTTGAACGCGACGTCAGTTGAAACTGACAGCAACAATTTATTTTTACCTGATAGTATGTAGGTAACATCTTCCTCCTTTTTAGCTCACCTTAGAGCAACTACAACGGACCGACTCAAAGGACGACGAATTTGTCCGTTTTTTATTCCTTTGGGTCGGCCACCTGTCCGACGTCCGTCCTGTTTTAGATTTGAGTCGACAGTGCGTCCAACGCGCCGACCCATCTCATGTCCGCAATTAACATTTAAAAAAAAAAGATCCGCGGCCGATCATGACAGTGACCATGTCTCATGCCGGCACCATGCCAGCGCCGACATACAATGCCGGCTTCAAAAAATAGACCACAGTTCATGCTGGCGCACTCGCCAGTCGGCTGGCACACATGCCAGCACATAAAAGGGGTGGAACTTGAGTTCGACCACGCCGTCGCGACCCCGTCGTCATGCCAGCACACGTGTCGGCATCCAAAAAAGATGACGCTCGCCGTCATAGATCACTCCTCGTCGAATTTGAGCATGTCGGCCTGCATCTTCTCAAACCACGACCTCTTTCTTGGCGACACGGTGTTGAGATCCACCTTCATGATCTCCACCTCGGTCATCATGCTCGTGAGAGCCACTTCTTTGGCCTTGGTCTTGGCGTTGGCGGCCTCGATCTCGAACATCTTGGCTTGCTTCTCCGCCTCCATCTCAAGCATCCGTGCTTGTTTCTTCGCCTCCATGTCAAGCCTCCTCCTTTGGATCTCCAAGAAGGCATTCATTTGCTCTTCTCTTTCTTGCCGGCGCTTCTCCTCCCTTGAGTCCTTCTTGGTGATCATGCCCTCCACGGTTGCGATCAAGGCGATCGATGCTGCATCCCGCTTGTCCTCCTTCTTGGAGTTGGTATTCCCCCTTGGCCGAGCCTTCTCGCCGTCCCCAACCTCCTCCACGGCTTGCTTCCCACCACGCGACTTGAGGCCGACATATTGCGCCTTGAACTTCTCCTCGTCTTTGATCACCCTAAAGCAATGGGAGAGATTAAAGCACTTGCCATTGTGTTGGACCTTGAATGCCTCCAAAGCTTGAAATGCCTACAAATGTATTTCATGCAAGCATATTGGCAAAATGGTATGCAAACGAACACCCAAAAGCATAAACTTGATGTCACAAAAAGAGGGCGGCTTGCTAGAATACCATGTCTTGCACGCTAGTGCCGCTCACGGGGCAGGCCTTGACGCTCTCAAGAGTGGCACAAAACTTGTTGCACTCTTGTTGGATCACCCTCAACGCTTTGAAATGGACACCCACCCGCGCGAGCTTGCTATTTGGTACGGCGGAAACTTCTTGCGTTCATGGAACTCACGGTGAACACGAATCCAAAAGGTTGAATGCTTTTGTTCGGCTCCCGTCTTGGGGTCTTGCCCAATATCTCTCCAACACTCGCAAAAAAGCTTGTCCTCGGCTGCCGTGTATGCCTTGGTCCGCTTGCTCTTGCGCTTCGGTGCCGTCCCGTCGGCTTGGTTGGCGAGCTCATCCTCAAACAAAGGCTCCGCTTCATGTCGCACTCATCCTCTTCCTCTAGCCCGTAGTCCTCCGGGAACTCATGGACGAGAGGGAAGCCGTCCAGGTCCAGGCCAACCTGATCGCGCATGAAGGCGGCCTGATCTTCATTGTAGCCTCGGCCATCCTGGCTTTGTGTCTCGTCGGGATCGAAGCCAGCGGCCTGCGCACCACCCTCGAAGATCATGTTCTGCATGTAGTCGTCATCGGCGGCGGCCGGCATTCCGTCGAACAGGTTGCACGCGCTCGGCAGTTGGTCGGCCAACATCTGCCACGCGCGTTTCCTCGAGCCTTCGGCTGACGAGCCAGCGGCCACCGGTGTGACGTTGAGGTCGATGGTCGCGGGCACGGGCGTGGAAGGCGCGACCACGCTCACCTCGGGCGAGCACTCCCCCGAGAGGCGGGACGCCTACGGGTAGACGTGGAAGCCGGGCACCGGGTTGCAAGCCGACACGCCGAGCGAGTCGGGCAGCACCGTTTGAAGGAAGGCGGATGAGCAGGTGCTGACTGCGGCGGCCACGACGGCGTTGATGAGGCCGTGCTGGCTAGGGCTTAACCCCATGCAGAGCGCCTCCCTCGTTGCCGCCGCGATGCGGGCGTTGGTGACCTGCTGCGCGGCGGCCGCCGCGATGGCTTCATCCCTCGCGCCCGCCGCGTGCCTCCGGTCCTTCCTCTTGGCCGACTCCTTTGTCCGCTGTTCGGGCGTCAGCACCTTCTTCGGCGTCGGCGCGGCGGCCTTCCGGGAGGCGCGAGGCTTGCCTTTGTCGGACGAGGCGAGGGAGGTGAGGCCGGCGGTGGCGTCGAGGTCGAGGCCGTCGTCCATGGCGGGCGTGGGGCAGGAGCGCGCGCGGGCGCGAGGGTTTTGGGGGGAAATGGTGGTGGATACCATCGACCAGCAGGCCCAGGGAGAGGAGTAGGCACGCGTGCACGTCTGCAACCTCTTGAGCTTGCGTTGGTTTTTCCCTTGAAGAGGAAAGGGTGATGCAACACAGTAGTAGTAAGTATTTCCCTCAGTTTGAGAACCAAGGTATCAATCCAGTAGGAGTATCTAGCCAAGTCTCCACAGTACCTGCGCAAAAACAAGAAACTTGCACCCAACGCTACAAAAGGGTTGTCAATCCCTTCACTATTGATTGCAAGGTGAGATCTGAAGACGGAAAGTGCAACAAAGTAAAAGTGGAGGGCTGAAAATATGAGGTGAAGTAGACCCGGGGGCCATAGTGTTCACTAGAGGCTTCTCTCATGATACCAAATATTACGGTGGGTGAACGAATTACTGTCGAGCAATTGATAGAACCACGCAAAGTCATGACGATATCTAAGGTAATGATCATACATATAGGTATCACATCCGAGACAAGTAGACCGATACTTTCAACATCTACTACTATTACTCCACACATCGACCGCTATCCAGCATGCATCTAGTGTATTGAGTTCATGACGAACAGAGTAATGCCTTAAGCAAGATGACATGATGTAGAGGGATCAATTCATGCAATAGATATAAACCCCATCTTTTTACCCTTGATGGCAACAACACGATGCATGACTCGCTACCCCTTCTGTCACTGGGTGAGGTCAACGCACGAGATGCACCCAAAACCAAGCACTTCTCCCATTGCAAGAATCAAAGATCAAGTTGGCCAAACAAAACCCACAACTCAAAGAGAATTACAAGGATATGAAATCATGCATATAAGAGATCAGAAGAAACTCAAATAAGATTCATAGATAATCTGATCATAAATCTACAATTCATCGGATCTCGACAAACACACCGCAAAAGAAGATTACATCAGATAGATCTCCATGAAGATCATGGAGAACTTTGTATTGAAGATACAAGAGAGAGAAGAAGCCATCTAGCTACTAGCTATGGAACCAAAGGTCTATGGTGAACTACTCACGCATCATCGGAGAGGCAATGGTGTTGATGAGGAAGCCCTCCGTGTCCGAATCCCCCCTCCGGCAGGGCACCAGAACGTGCCCCAGATGGGATCTTGCGGCGGCGGAAAAGTATTTTCGTGGCTCTCTCTCGTGGTTTTGGATTTTTCAGGGATTTATGGACGGAAGAAGTAGGGCAGAGGAGCCACGGGGGGCCCACAAGCCTGCTAGGCGCGACCCCCCAGGCCGCGGCTAGGGGGCTTGTGGCCTCCCCTGGTGCCCTGTGCCTTGGTTCCCAAGCTCCCTGCGTATCTTCTGCTTCAAAAAAAATCTTTTCGGAGGTTTTATTCCGTTTGGACCCCATTTAATATTCTCCTCTGAAAAGGGTCAAAAACACGGAAAAACACGAACTGGCACTTGGCACTGAGTTAATAAGTTAGTCCCAAAAAAGATATAAAAGGCATACAAAACATCCAAAGTTTGACAAGATAATAGCATGGAACCATCAAAAATTATAGATACGTTGGAGACGTATCAAGCATCCCCAAGCTTAACTCCTGCTCGTCCTCGAGTAGGGAAGTGATAAAGACTGAATTTTTGATGTGGAATGCTACCTAGCATATTTGTCCTTTGTAACTTCTTTCAGGTGACATGAATGTTCAAATCCGTAAGATTCAAAACAATAGTTTGCTATTGACATGAAAACAATAATACTTCAAGCAAACGAGCAAGGTAATCATGAACTTTCGAAATAATAAGGCCAAAGAAAGTTATCCCTACAAAATCATATAGTCTGGCTATGCTCCATCATCCCCACACAACGAATTTAAATCATGCACAACCCAGGTATTGGACAAGTAATTGTTTTCGCACTCTTACTTTCTCAAACCTTTTTCAACTCTCACGCAATACATGAGCGTGAGCCATGGATATAACACTATAGGTGAAATAGAGTGTGGTGGAGGTTGTGAGGAAAAAAGGAGGAGATGGTCACATTGACTCGGCGTATCAAAAGGCTATGGAGAGGCCCATCAATAGATATCAATGCGAATGAGTAGGGATTACCATGCAATGGATGCACTTAGAGCTAAACCTGGAAATGGTTATTCGAAAACCGTGTGTAACGGTTCAATTATTACTTTGGGTTTGATTGGTTTAGGTTTTATTGGGTTTAACATTTTTTAGTTTGGTTTTGGTTTGGGTATGTGGAGAAATCAGTTTGGGTATAGTTGGTTATGGGCTTAAACAGTTTGGTTATAAATGGTTATAAACTATGGGTCCAACCCGGTTTCTAGGCATTGGTTATGTGCAATAACCAACGATAAGCGAGAACGAATATCTTTGATCCGCATACATGTTGTAATGCACTATATAATTATGTATTATGGAGAAATACCACATGAAAATTGGAAGTGTTTGCTTGTCCTTTAGCTAAGTAATTTTGTTTTAATACACTTGTTAGTGAGCTATTCATACGTCGGCATTTTTTTTCCTTTTGCTGTGTGTTGACTGTATCTCAAGGCTAACTTTGTTCTCAAACTGTTGTAGATGCACTTATGCCTTTTCTATCTCATTTGCTTCTTAACTTGTCAATTTGTGCAATTATGTGTATATTAAATAAAACCCATAGTTATGTATTGGTTTTAAACCCACGGTTATGTATTGGGTTTAAGTTGGTTTGGGTGGAAAAAATAATGGGTTTAGTTTTGGTTGGGCTGAAAATGACATCAAATGGGTATGGCTTAAGTATGGTTTTGAGAGATAAATGTATGGGTATGGTTCAGGTATGGTTCAAGTATGAAACCATTCTCAGGTTTAGTTAGAGCTATAAGTATGTGAAAGCTCAAAAGGAGAACTAGTGGGTGTGCATCCAACTTGCTTGCTCACGAAGACCTAGGGAAATTTTGAGGAAGCCCATCATTGGAATATACAAGCCAAGTTATATAATGAGGATTCCCACTAGTATATGTTAGTGACAAAACAAGAGACTCTCAATCGTGAAGAACATGGTGCTATTATGAAGCACAAGTGTGGAAAAAGATAGTAGCATTGTCCCTTCTCTCTTTTTCTCTTTTTTTGTTTGGGCTCTTTGGCCTCTTTCCATATCTCTCTCCTTTTTTTGTGGGCAACTTTGGCCTCTTTTTTTTTATTTCCTCACATGGGACAATGCTCTAATAATGATGATCATCACACTTTTATTTACTCACAGCTCAATGCTTAGGACAATGATGACTCTATAGGAAATGCCTTCGGAAGTGTACCGGGATGTGCAACGATCTAGCTTGGCGTATGACGTTGAAACATCTCTCTAGCTATCTTACGATCATGCAGTGGCAATATGTAAGTGACGGCACAAGTCATGAGACGGAACGGTGGGAGTTGCATGGCAATATATCTCGGAATGGCTATGAAAAGGTCATGATAGGTAGGTATGGTGGCTGTTTTGAGGAAGATCTATGGTGGTTTTGTGTACCGGTGAAAGTTGCACGGCTCTAGAGAGGCTAGCAATGGTGGAAGGTGAAAGTGCATCTATACCATGGACTCACATTAGTCATGAAGAACTCACATACTTATTGCAAAAGTTTTTATTAGTAATCGAAACAAAGTGCTAAACGCATACTCCTAGGTGAAGGGTTGGTAGGTGTTAACCATGGCGCGATCCTGACCGCAACACAAAGGATGACAATCAATAAATCAATTATGCTCAGACCTCCTAACATAGCGGTTCACCATACTTGCATGTTACGGGAATCACTAACTTAAACACAAGGATTTCTAGATTCACAACACCTTACTAACATGACTCTTAATATTACCAAATCCATATCTCAAAACTAATTGAGAGGAATCAAACTTCTCTTTACTAATCAATGCACAAGAATATGGAAGTTTTATTGTATCCTCTTTGGACGCCTATCATCTTTAGGACTACTTTCATAGCACAAGACAACTACCCAACTACTCAAAGAGAGCACTCTCAAAAAGATATAAGTGAAGATCGAGAGTTCTTATTTCTCCAAAATATGACACCGTCATGCTCTAAAAGATATAAGTGAAGCACTTAGAGCAAAGTTATCTAGCTCAAAAGATACAAGCGAAGCTCAATGAGTATTCTAGCAAATTCACGATGAGTGCATGTCTCTCTCAAAAGGTTTGCAACAAGGATGATTGTGACACAACAAAAATAAAAGACTGCTATAATACACGACGCTCCAAGAAAAACACATATCATGTGGTGAAAAAAAATATAGCTCCAAGTAATGTTACCGATGGATTGAAGACGAAAGAGGGGATGCCTTCCCGGGGCATCCCCAAGCTTAGGCTTTTTGGTGTCCTTGAATTTGGCTTGGGATGCCTTGGGAATCCCCAAGCTTGAGCTCTTTCCACTCTTTATCCCTTTGTCCATGAGAACATCACCCAAAACTTGAAAACTTCACAACACAAAACTTAAACAGAAACTCGTGATATCATTAGTACAAGAAAACAAATTACCACCTCTTTAGGTAGTGTAGAAAACTTGATCTCCATTTATATTAGTCTTAGATTACTATATTCTCACTTTTCCATGGCTATTACCCCCCGATACTATCCATAGTTCCATCAAAATAAGCCATCAACACAACAAAAACAGAATCTGTCAAAAACTGACCAGTCTGTAGCAATCTGTATACTTAGTATACTTGTGGTATCTCAAAAATTATGAAAAATTATGAGAATTTGGGAAATTGGCATATCAACCATCATCAAGAAGAATAAACTCAAAATATCTTTCTGTATAAAAATGAAAAATAATTTCGTGAGTGAAAAGTTTATGTCTTTTTCGAGCATGATCAAACAACCATCACCAAAACTAGTCATAAAGGTTTTACTTGGCTCAAACACAAAATGAAACACAAAAAACACAATCATAACAGAATTATGATGGTGTGTACACAACAAAACAAAAATAAAAAATCAAAGATAAATTCATTGGGTTGCCTCCCAACAAGCGCTATTGTTTAACGCCCTTAGCTAGGCATAAGGCGATAGAATCACGTATCGTCGTCTTTGGTACTCAAACCATAAGTAGCCCTCATCATGGATTCATAAGGCAATCTTATTTTATTTCTAGGAAAATGTTCCATGCCCTTCTTCAATGGAAATTTAAATCTAATATCCCCTTCCTTCATATCGATGACAACACCAATAGTCCTTAGGAAAGGTCTACCAAGAATGATAGGACATGTAGGATTGCAATCAATATCAAGCACAATGAAATCCATGGGTACATAGTTCCTATTTGCAATAATAAGAACATCATTGATCCTTCCCATAGGTTTCTTAACAGTGGAATCCGCAAGATGCAAATTAAGAGAGCACTCATCAATCTCATTGAAGCCTAGAACATCACATAAAGACTTTGGAATCGCCAAAACACTAGCACCCAAATCACACAAAGCATTGCATTCATAGTTTTTTATCTTGATTTTGATAGTAGGTTCCCACTCATCATGAAGTTTTCTAGGAATAGAAACTTCCAATTCAAGTTTCTCTTCAAGAGATTTCATCATAACATCGACGATATGATCGGTAAAGGCCTTGTTTTGGCTATAAGCGTGTGGAGAGTTTAGCATGGATTGCATCAAGGAAATACATTCAATCAAAGAGCAACTATCATAATTCAATTCCTTGAAATCCAAAGTAGTAGTTTCATTACTACTCAAAGTTTTGATATCCTCTAATCCACTTTCAATGCTTTTAGCATCAAGATAGATGGATTCCGAATCATTGGGGAGTTTTTCAACCAAAGTGGATTCATATCCAGGCCCATCATCATTAGGTTTGACACTAGAAAACAAGGATTCAATGGGAGTCACACCAAGCACTTTAAGATCTTCGTGATTCTTATCACGAGAACACGCCTTTTTAAGCCATTCATGTCTAGCACGAATTTGGGCAATTCTTTCTTTACTCTCATTCGTGGGAACACGCATAGCTTTCAAAGTTTCATCCATATTGATCTTGGGAGGAGCACATCTAACTTTCAAAGCATCAATATCAAGAGACATTCTATCAACGCTCCTAGCCAAATCATCAATTTTGAGTAGTTTTTCTTCTATGAACGCATTGAAAATCTTTTGCGAGTTGAAAAACTCTTTAATATTACTCTCTAGATCAGAGGGTAATTTATTGTAATTTCCATGAGCATTGTTGTAGGAGTTGCCAAAGTTATTAGAGGGATTACTAGGAAAAGGCCTAGGAATATAGTTTCCTCTAAAAGCATTGTTGTTGCCAAAATTATTCCTACCAACAAAATTAACATCCAAGCTTTCATTGCTACTCTCAATCAAGTAAGACAAGGGCTTATCATTTGGATCTCAAGGAGCACCTTTACTAGCAAAAAATTTCATTAACTCATCCATCTTAGCACTCAAAGAGTTAATTTCTTCTATAGCGTGTACTTTTTTATTAGTAGGTGACCTTTCAGTGTGCCACTGACAATAGTTTGTCATGATATTGTCTAGGATTTTTGTGGTTTCTCCTAATGTGATTACCATGAAAGTTCCACCGGAGGCGGAGTCCAAGACATTTCTAGAAGCAAAATTCAAACCAGCATAGAAGATTTGTATAATCATCCTAAGACTCAAGCCATGAGCGGGACAATTTCTAATCATCAATTTCATTCTCTCCCAAGATTGTGCAACATGTTCATGATCTAGTTGCTTAAAATTCATGATATCATTACGGAGAGAGATAATCTTAGCCGGTGGAAAATACTTGGATATATAAGCATCTTTGCACTTGTTCCAAGAACCAATACTATTTTTGGGCAAAGATGAAAACCAAGTTTTTGCTCGATCTCGCAATGAGAACGGAAATAGCTTCAATTTAATCACATCATTATCCACATCTTTCTTCTTTTGCATATCACATAACTCAATGAAGGTATTAAGATGGGCTGTGACATCTTCACTAGGAAGGCCGGAGAATTGCTCTTTCATAACAAGATTCAGCAAAGCAGCATTGATTTCATATGATTCCGCACTAGTGGCGGGAGCAATCGGAGTACTAATAAAATCATTATTATTAGTATTCGAGAATTCACAAAGTTTGGTTTTTTCAGCCATGGTGACTTCAGCAAGCAGACAAGCACACAAGCGAACAGAAAGCAAGCGAAAGAAAAGGGCGAACGAAAAAGGCTAATATTTTTGTAAATTTTTGTTTTTCAGAACTGGGGGAGAGGAAAACGAGAGGCAAAAAATTTAAATGCAAGAGATGAGTTTGCGACGGTTACTTGGATAAGCTTCACTTGATGCTCCCAGGCAACGGCGCCAGAAATTCTTCTTGTTACCTCTTGAGCTTGCGTTGGTTTTTCCCTTGAAGAGGAAAGGGTGATGCAGCATAGTACCAGTAAGTATTTCCCTCAGTTTGAGAACCAAGGTATCAATCCAGTAGGAGTATCAAGCCAAGTCTCCACAGTACCTGCACAAAAACAGCAAACTTGCACCCAACGCTACAAAGGGTTGTCAATCCCTTGACGATTGATTGCAAGGTGAGATCTGAAGGCGGAAAGTGCAACAAAGTAAAAGTGTAGGGATTAAAATATGAGGTGAAGTAGACCCGGGGGCCATAGTGTTCAATAGAGGCTTCTCTCATGATAGCAAATATTACGGTGGGTGAACGAATTACTGTCGAGCAATTGATAGAACCGCTCAAAGTCATGACGATATCTAAGGCAATGATCATACATATAGGCATCACGTCCGAGACAAGTAGACCTATACTTTCTGCATCTACTACTATTACTCCACACGTCGACCGCTATCCAGCATGCATCTAGTGTATTGAGTTCATGACGAACAGAGTAACGCCTTAAGAAAGATGACATGATGTAGAGGGATAAATGCATGCAATAGATATAAACCCCATCTTTTTACCCTTGATGGGAACAACACGATGCGTGCCTTGCTACCCCTTTTGTCATTGGGTGAGGTCACCACACCGTATGAACCCAAAACCAAGCACTTCTCCCATTGCAAGAATCATAGATCAAGTTGGCCAAACAAAACCCACAACTCGAAGAGAATTACAAGGATATGAAATCATGCATATAAGAGATCAGAAGAAGCTCAAATAAGATTCATAGATAATCTGATCATAAATCCACAATTCATCGGATCTCGACAAACACACCGCAAAAGAAGATTACATCGGATAGATCTCCATGAAGATCATGGAGAACTTTGTATTGAAGATCCAAGAGAGAGAAGAAGCCATCTAGTTACTAGCTATGGACCAGAAGGTCTATGGTGAACTACTCACGCATCATCGAAGAGGCAATGGTGTTGATGAAGAAGCCCTCCGTGTCTGAATCCCCCCTCCGGCAGGGCACCAGAACGTGCCCCAGATGGGATCTTGTAGATACAGAAGCTTGCGGCGGCGGAAAAGTATTTTCGTGGCTCTCTCTCGTGGTTTTGGATTTTTTTCGGGGATTTATAGGCGGAAGAAGTAGGGCAGAGGAGCCACAGGGGGCCCACAAGCCTGCTATGCGCGGGCCCCCTGGGCCGCGGCTAGGTGGCTTGTGGCCTCCCCTCATGCCCTCTGCCTTGGTTCCCAAGCTCCCTGCGTAAGTTCTGCTCCGAAAAAAAATCTTTTTGGAGGTTTTATTCCTTTTGGACTCCGTTTAATATTCTACTCTGAAAAGGGTCAAAAACACGGAAAATTAGGAACTGGCACTTGGCACTGAGTTAATAAGTTAGTCCCAAAAAAGATAGAAAAGGCATACAAAACATCCAAAGTTTGACAAGATAATAGCATGGAACCATCAAAAATTATAGATACGTTGGAGACGTATCAACGTCCTTCTCGTGTGTGCGCCGATGCAAATCCAGCTCAAAATTGGGCCGAGAATGGGTCGCCAGGCAGACGCCAAGCGGACGCGCGTCCGTTTGGGTTGGCGCGTTGGGCTGACTTTTGTGTCCGCGCCGACCCAAATGGACGGCGGCGGATGAAATGAAGTTGCGCTTAAGGCTTATTTTAAAGCTTAAGTATCACTATAGCATACCCCCCTCGCGTCGCTCCCATGGCGACCGAGGGGGAACCCTGCGCCACTGGCCCCGCCCCCTCCCTCCTGTCCTTCTCGCCGCCGCCGGGAAAAGCCCAGCTGGCGTCGGCGGCGGAGGGACTTCCTCTCCCCTCTGTTGACGGGAACGGCGTGGGCGGTCCTCTCGGCGGGTGGCGACACACTGGTGGCGGGGCGAGACGGCGCAAGCTCGGGCGACGACGCCGGGCTCCCGTGCGTGTTCCACGGCTACTGTGGCGCCCTAGTGACTGCATGGATGGCTGCCTGAGGTGTGCCCGTGGTGTCCGCGGCCCCGATCTGGCATGGTGAGATCTGGTCGTCCGGGACACGGGTGGCGCCGGGCTGCTCCCCGACGGATGTGGCTAGCTCGGGTTGGGCCGTCTTTCGGTGGCTCTCTTTTGGTCCTGGTTGATCTTCACGGTGGGGCACCTCATGGTGGTGGCGTTGGTTGTCGGTGTGGTCGCGACACGGCGATTGGACTCGACCACACAGCGCGGGGGTGGAGGTTCCTAGCGGCCTGGCTTGCCGGGACCTTGTCTTGTGGTTGCGGTCGAAGGTGGTGAAGGAGATCCAGATTGGGGGGGGGACTCTTGATCGGTCACGACCGACGGCACCGATGACGATGCTCAAGGGCGGCGCTTTTCTTCTTGGAGATGCCAGTCTATGTCTGCTCCTCTACCTTCCTCCTACCTGCCCTCGGGTGAAAACCCTAACTCCGATGGGCGCGGCGGCGCCCTTGACGTCCTGACCTTCTTGAAGGCGTCGCCTTGAGGGCTGAGTAGCGGTGGGCCCTATGTGGATCCTCGACGACTGGTGGTGGTGGGCACTGCTTCGGAGGAAACCCTAGAATCTGGTCTTCCACATCGGACGATGGCGGTACTCCAGTGCGGTTTTTCACTTGGGAACATCATTTTTGGAGTAGCGCTCAATGACAGAGGTAGGAGGTGGAGCGGCTTTGTCTTGCATGGAGCTATGGTGGAGCTGTCAAGTCATGCGTGGCTATCACGTGCTACGGTAAGTCATGACTAGTTGGCAGGTGCTACACACGACAGTTCTTCTAGAGTCTTGGTTTCTGGACGGATGAGCGCAGGGCGGTGGCGCTGTTGGGCGCCGTGGTGGCATCGATGGATGTACGGACTTGCAAAGGTGATGTGGATCTCTTTCGTGAAGATAGGTAAGTGGTACGAAGATGATGGCGGCTTCCAAAATGTGTGCATATGGTATGCGCTTTAGGTCTGTTGCACCGGTTGTTGGTCCCGATACATTATGTGAATGGATTAGCGACGACACCGGTTTTAGATATGGGGAGTGAGAGCACTCCACATTATCGAATTTGTAGGTGTGAGTGGTGGCTTCGGGTGGATTGATGTACATTCTTGTCAAATCTTTGTGGAATAAATAATAAAGATGGCCGCATGCATCGATTGATGCAGAGGCTGGGGGTTTAACCTCCTTTTCTTAAAAAAAACTCGAACGTGACAAACCCATTTTATCCCCACTCGTTCATTTAGGTTGAAATGGACAAAAACCACGGTCCAACGCACCGACACAAACGGATGAGCATTCTCTTTTGTTCACTCGTGACCCTTTCCTAGCCTAAATTTGGGCGGGGTTTGAGTTAGCATGGACGCATGCGAGACACGCTCTTATCCCCTGGCCTGTCATACAGTGGCACATTAGCCATTCTTCCATCATCCCCATTTACAGGCGACACACCCTCGCCACCCCGCCCTCACCGCCGTCGACCATTGTCGGCAAGTTGGATGCGGAACAGGCCACCCGCACCTAGACACGCCATCGCCCTCCAGCTGCACGCCACATTGATGGCTGCTTTTGCCGGCGTTGGTGGCCTGTTTTCGTCGTCATCGTAGCACCTCCACGCCAAGCCACACCCCTCGCCCCCTTGGTCGCCAGGAGCTCCAAGCCCTGCATAGCTGCGTCCTCGTTCCACATGGACATGCATGCCGCCTGGACTGGGTAAAGCATGGGGCTCTTCACCAACCGACTTCTTTCACCATGCCCGCAAGGTGTTCGATGTTTTTCATGCAAGGTACACATGGATAGTGGAGATGAGTTCTTTTTCAATCACTTCATTTGTGATTCAGCCAATTCGTCTTTATACGATGAGGAGTTTGCGGTTGCTACTTTGGTTACAATGACCACATAGCTAGGCAGCGACCGCGGTTTAGGGGTTCGATCATGGGCCATGCTACGACATTGAATCACAATAGAGAGAGCGACCATTGCCTACTATGGGAAGACTACTTTCAGTGCACGTCCCCACTTTTCAAACCTAAGCTCTTCCGACATCGTTTCCGCATGGACAAACATGTGTTCAATTGTATTCGGGAGGGTTGATGCCGTACGATAATTATTTCGTACGCAAGGAGGATGGCTTAGGAAATGTTGGCTTCTCCTCTTATTAGAAATGCAATGCAGCTATTCGGATGCTTACATACAGAATACCCAATGATCTTGCTAATGAGTATGTACGCATGAGTGAGTTCACCTGCCTTGAATTCATGTATAAATTTTGCAAGACTGTGGTAGCAGTGTTTGGCCCGAAGTACTTGAGAGAGAGCAATGCTGCATATACACCCTAGTTGTTGGCAGTCAATGTAGATATAGGCTTTTCAGGGATGCTTGGTAGCATAGTTTGTATGCACTAGAAGTGGAAGAAATGTCCATCTGCTTGGCTGGGGCAGTATAAGGGGCATGTCAAATGGTGCACTGTCATATTTGAGACTGTGGCTTCACAAGATCTCTGGATTTGACACTGTTCTTTTTTGCGTGGTTGGCTCTCATAATAACATCAACGTGCTTTTGCGTTCTTGGAAGGCTTGCAGAAGCCAACTGCCCAGTGGTCAACTTTGAGATCAATGACCACTAGTACAACAACGGATTCTATCTAGCTAATTGTATTTATCCTTAGTGGACAACTCCTATGAAGACAATACCCAACCCGATAAGAGAGAAGAGGTAGGGATTTTCTCACAACAGAGTTCTAGGAAGGATGTGGAGCATGCTTTTGGTGTGGTCAATCTTGATGGGATACCATTCGGTACCCTGCTAGAACTTGGAGCACCGATACGTCCATTTTGCATCATGTTTTCCTATTGATAACTATAATGTTTTCAGCCATTATTTCACTTTATGATGCAATCCTTATACCTTTTCTCTCTTATTTTTACAATATTTATACAAAGAGGGAAATTACCGACAGCTGGAATTCTGGATCGGAAAGTGCGATAGAAGAGTTGGATATTTTACGGAGCTTAAAATGACCTGAAAATTGACAGAGAATTATTTTGGAATATATAAAAATATTGGCGAAAGAATCATCGGTAGGTGACCCACCAGGTGGCCACAAGCCTCGGGGGCGCACCCTACCCCCTAGGGTGTGCTCCTCGAGCTTGTGGGCCCCCTGGCAGCCCTCCGGAGCCCATCTTCTCCTATATGAAGTCATTTGCCCTAGAAAAAAAAATCATAACATTGATTTTGGGATGAAACGCCCCCTTTTTGAGGTGGAACCTAGGGAGGAGTAATTTCATTGGGGAAATTTCCATCCGGGAGGTGAAAATCGAAGCCATCGTCATCACCAATGCTTCCTCTTTCTTAGGAGGACCCATCTCCATAAACATCTTCAGCAACACCATCTCATCCCAAAGCCAAGTTCATCTCTTGTATCCAATCTTTGTCTCAAAACCTCAGACTGTTACCTAGGGGTTGCTAGTAGTGTTGATTACACCTTGTAGTTGATGCTAGTTGGTTTACTTGGTGGAAGATATTATGTTCATATCCGTAAGCATATTCATTAGACCTTTGATCTTGAATATGATGATGATTTGTGAGTAGTTACTTTCGTTCTTGAGGACATGAGATAAGTCTTGTTATAAGTAATCATGTGATGTTGGTATTCCTTCGATATTTTGATGAGGTCTATGCTGCTCTTCCTTTAGTGGTGTCATGTGAACATCGACTACATGAAACTTCACCAGATTTGGGCCTAAGGGAAATAATTGAGGAGTTATAAGTAGATGATGGATTGCGAGAGTGACAGAAGCTTAAACCCTAGTTCATGTGTTATTTCATAAGGGGATGATTTGGATCCATATGTTTCATGGTAGTGTTGGATTTATCTTAGTTCTTCTTTTGTAGTTGCAGATGTTTGTGAGAGGGGGTAATCATAAGAGGGTTGTTTGTTCGAGTAAGAACAACAACCTAGCATCGGTCCACCCACACATCAAATTATCAAAGTACCGAACACGAATTAACTAAACATGATGAACGTGTCTAGACAACAATTCTCATGTGTCCTCAAGGGCGCTTTACTTTATATAAGAGAACTTTCAGACTTGTCCTTTGCTAAAAAAAGGATTGGTCCACCTTGCTACACCTTATTGAAACTACCTGTTACCGCTACTCTCAGTGCTTGTAGGAATTACCTTATTGAAAACCACTTGTCATTTTGTTCTGATCCTCGTTGGGTTCAACACTCTTACTTATCGAAAGGACTATGATTTATCCCTTATACTTGTGGGTCATCAAGACTCTTTTCTGGCGCCATTGTCGGGGAGTGAAGCGCCTTTTGTAAGTGGAATTTTGTAAGGGAGCATTTTCACTACGTGTTGAAATTTACTATTTCTTATTACTATGGAGGATAATCCTATGAGGGGCTTATTCGGGGTATCTTCACCTCTACCAAAATTGGCAAAATCTGCTCCTAAAGCTACTAAACCTACTGAAAATATTTAGTATGAAATTGCTTTTGGTATATTAGATAAACTTCTAGCTAATCCTTATGCAGGAGATGGAACAACTCATCCTGATTTGCACTTCATATATATAGATGAAATTTGTGGATTATTTAAACTTGTAGGTTTATCCAAGGATGGAGTTAATAAGAAGCTATTACCTTTATCTTTGGAGGGAAATTCATTAATATGGTATAGCCTATTGGATGATGCTGGAACATGGGATTGAAATAGATTGAAGCTGGAACTCCATCAAAAGTTTTATCCTATGCATCTGGTTCATTGTGATAGGAATTATATATATATATATATACATATATATATATATATATATAGATATATATATATATACATATAAACTCTATTCATCACCCAGGGTGCAGAATAAATTATTCCTCAACCAAGGTAATTTTACGATCATTTCATAAATAAATTACATTTTTAATACAAATAGTTACATTTATATTGATTCACTACGTGAAATTTGACATAAGAAAACAAAAATATAGGTCATAAGACTAGAAAAATCGCATTTTATGTATAATTTACATTGTGTTTTTATGTTTGTAATTTTACGTGATATATTTTTTTTAACAGTGACTATGCATTTTCTTACGGTCCCTTTTTACGTATGAGATAAGATTAAAATTTACAAAACGTAAAATTACGGTGTATTGATGTAAAAATAGAGGGGGTGAAGAATAACTATTCCTCACCCAGGGTGACGAATAGCGCGACCATATATATATATATATATATATATATATATATATATATACATACAAATATAAAATTATTGGCCTCGTGAAGTAGAAAGTATCACTCAAGCTTGTGGGAGGATTAAGTCTATGATGTGCACATGTCCGAGTCATGAGCTTTCGAGAGAATTAATTATACAAAACATATGGTCACTATTAGGAGGAAGGAAGTAGTTGATAACATAGATGGTCATATTATATACTTCTGCGATGGAGGAGGATCATAAAGATAAACATAAATTTATTGTTGGAATGGAAGTTGTTTCTGTTAAGATTGGAGATCAATGTTATCATGGCTTATGTGATATGGGTTCTAGTGTTAGTGCCATTCCCTTTACTCTTTATCAAGAAATTATGCATGACATTGCGACTGTTGAGTTAGAAGGTATTGATACTACTATTAAGCTTGCAAACAAAGAGACTATTTCACCACTTCGGATTGTTAGAGATGTTGAAGTCTTGTGTGGTCGATCAAATACCCTACTGATTTCCTAGTTCTTGGATCACTAAAATATATTTTTTGTCCAACTATTATTGGTAGACCTTTCCTGAATATCGTTAATGCCAAAATTGATTGCAATAAGGAAATGGTTAGTGTTAACTTTGGTGGCGTGTCTCATTAATTTAATTTCTCCATGTTTAGTAGACAACCAGATGATAAAGAATAATCTAGTAAAGATGAAAATGTTGGTTTTGCTTCTATTATTGTGCCTCCTACTGATCCATTAGAGCAATATTTACTAGAGCATGAAAATGATATGCATATGAAAAAAATAAAGAAAATAGATGATATATTCTTTAATCAAACACCTATCCTTAAACATAATTTGCATGTTGAGACCTTGGGAGACCCTCCCCCTCCTAAGAGTGACGATATGTTTGAATTAAAGAATCTACCTTATACATTGAAATATGTTTATCTAGATGAAAAGAAGATATAACATGTTATTATTAGTGCTAACCTTTCACAGCATGAAGAAATGAGATTGTTTAATGTTTGGAAGAAGCACCATGCTGGCATTGGATATACTCTCGATGATCTTAAGGGCATTAGTCCCACTCTATGCAAGCACACGATTAATATGGGACCAGATATTAAACCTGTTGTTGATCACCAATGTCATTTGAATCCTAAGACGAAGGATGTGATAAGAGCTGAAATACTAAATCTTCTAGAGGCATGTATAATTTATCCTATTGCTCATAGTAGGTGGGTAAGTCCTGTTCATTGTGTCCCTAAAAAATCAGGCATTATTGTTGTTCCTAATGATAAAAATGAACTTATCCCTCAAAGTATTGTAACTGGTTATAGGATGGAATTGATTTTAGAAAACTAAATAAAGCTACTATAAAAGATCATTACCCTTTGCCTTTCATTCATCAAATGTTAGAAAAATTGTCTAAGCATACACACTTTTGTTTTCTTAATGGATATTCATTTTTTCTCAAATACCTGTGTCAAAAGAAGATTAATAGAAACCCACCTTTGTCTGTCCTTTTGGAACCTATGCTTATAGATGTATACATTTTGGTTTATGCAATGCACATGCTACCTTTCAAAGATGTATGACTGCTATATTCTCCCATTTGTAAAAAGATTGTTGAGGTATTCATGGATGATTTCTTCATTTACGGAACCTCTTTTGATGATTGCTTAAACAACTTTGATCGAGTTATGCGGAGATGTGAAGAAACCAATATTTTATTGAATTGGGAGAAGTGCCACCTTATGGTGAATGAAGGTATAGTTCTTGGGCATAAAATCTTTGAAAAGAGGTATTAAGGTAGATAAAGCTAAAGTTGATGCAATTGAAAAAATTCCATGTCCTAAAGATATTAAAGGTATAAGAAGTTTTCTAGGTCATGCTGGTTTTTATAGAAGGTTCATAAAAGACTTCTCTAAGATTTCTAGCCCCTTACAAATCTTTTGAAAAAATATGTACCATTTGTTTTTGATGATGATTTTGTAGAAGCCTTTGAAATACTTAAGGAAGCCATAATTTCTACACCCATTGTTCAACCACCTGAGTTGAACCTACAATTTGAAATAATGTATGATGCTAGAGATTATGTTGTTGGTGTTGTTCTAGGACAAAGGGTTGCGAAGAAGTTGAATGTTATCCGTTGTGATAGTAAAACTCTAGATAGAGCTCAAAAGAATTATAGTACGGAGAAACAATTTCTAGCGGTTCTGTTTGCGTGTGATAAATTCAGATCTTACATTGTTGATCCTAATGTAATAATTCACATTGAGCATACTGCTATTAAATATCTTATGGAAAATAGAGATGCTAAGGTGATACGTCTCCAACATATCTACTTTTCTAAACTCTTTTGCCCTTGTTTTGGACTCTAATTTGCATGGTTTGAATGGAACTAACCCGGACTGACGCTGTTTTCAGCAGTTGCCTTCGTGTTATTTTTGTGGAGAAATAAAAGTTCTCGAATTGACGTGAAAATTTACGGAGAATATTTCTGGATTTAATAAAAAATACTGGCGAAGGAATCTACCGGAGAGGGGCCAACCCCAGGCCACAAGCCTGCAGGGCGCCCCCTAGGCCATGCCCCTGGCTTGTGGGGCCCCTGGAGCTCCACCGACCTCGTTTCAACTCCTATATATTCCCATCTCTAGAGAAAAAGGTCACAGAGAAGAGTTCATCGCGTTTTACGATACGGAGCCGCCGCCACCTCCTCTTCTTCCTCGGGAGGGCAGATCTGGAGTCTTATTTAGGCTCCAGAGAGGGGAAATCGACGCCATCGTCATCACCAACCATCCTTCATCACCAATTTCATGATGCTCGCCATCATCCATAAGTAATTCCATGTAGGCTTGCTAGAAGGTGATGGGTTGGATGAGATCTATCATGTAATCGAGTTAGTTTTGTTAGGGTTTGATCCCTAGTATCCATTATGTTCTGAGATTGATGTTGGTATGACTTTGCTATGCTTAATGCTTGTCACTAGGGCCCGAGTGCCATGATTTAAGATCTAAATCTATTATGTTTTGATGAATATATATGTGTTCTTGATTCTATCTTGCAAGTTATAGACACCTATTACTAGTTATGATCCGCATCCCCCAGGGTGACAATAACTGGGATTCTTTCCGGTGATTACCGTAGTTTATGGAGTTCATGTATTCACTGAGTGATAATTCTTTGATCCAGTCCTCTTTTAGAAGGAGGCCTTAATATCCCTTAGCTTCCATTAGGACCCCACTTCTACGGGAGGGTAGGACAAAAGATGTCATGCAAGTTCTTTACCATAAGAACGTATGACTATATATGGAATTCGCCTATATTACATTGATGAATTGGAGCTAGTTGTGTATCACCCTACGTTATGACTGTTGCATGATGAATGCCATCCGACATAATTATCCATCACTGATCCATTGCCTAGGAGCTTTCCACATATTGGTCTTTGCTAAGTTACTTTTCTGTTGCTACTGTTACAATCACTACAAAACTACTACTGTTACTTTTGCCACCATTACCGTTACTTCCATACTACTTTGGTACTAAATACTTTGCTGCAGATATTAAGTTTTCCAGGTGTGGTTGAATTGACAACTCAGATGCTAATACTCGAGAATATTCTTTGGCTCCCCTTGTGTCGAATCAATAAATTTGGGTTGAATACTCTACCCTCTAAAACTATTGCGATCCATAATACTTGTGGGTTATCAAGACCTTTTTGTGGCGCCGTTGCCGGGGAAGCACAGCTTTATTCTGTGAGTCACTTGGGATTTATATCTGTTGATCACAATGAAGAATCTCAAAGATGCTAAAACCAAGATCTACCCCTCAATTACGAGGGCAGGTAAGGAACTGCCATCTAGCTCTACACTTAATTCACCGCCTGTTATGAGTAAATTTGCAAAACCACCACGTGCTACTAAATCTGATATGTCGCAAGTAATTGATGATGCTACTTCTACTATGCATGATGCTTATGATGATGTTTTTCTTGATACTACTGTGCCACTTGGTGAATTTGTTGATGAACAAATTGCTAGAGTGAATGTTGAAACTGATAATATCGCTGAATCTGATGAAACTGAACACTATGATTCACCTGCTAGACCTAGCTCTCCTAGATCTGAATTGCCTAATATACCTGAGGGTTATGTTATGGAAGTAGAATTAGCTAGGGACTTTCTTGCTTGTAAGGATAGAGATGATCATAAGAAATAGCTATGCAAGTGGAAGGAAAAATCTTTGAACACTAGAATGCAATATGATCCCAAGTTTGCTACTTCACCTATTTGTATTACTGATAAGGATTATGAATTCTCTGTTGATCCTGAGTTAATTACTTTGGTAGAATCTGATCCTTTTCATGGTTATGAATTTGAAACTATTGTGGCACATATTACTAAATTGAATGATATAGCCACCCTATTTACTCACGAGGAAAATATTCGTTATTACTATATTCTTAAGCTGTTTCCGTTCTCATTAAAGGGTGATGCTAAGATATGGTTTAATTCTGTTGCTCCTGGTTGTGTGTGTAGTCCCCAGGATATGATTTACTACTTATCTAAAAAATATTTTCTTGCCCATAAGAAACAAGCTGCCTTGCATGAAATATTTAAATTTATGCAAATTAAAGAAGAGAGTTTCCCACAAGCTTGGGGGAGGCTTCTCCAGTAACTTAATGCTTTGGCTGATCACCCTCTCAAGAAAATGCAATACTTGATATCTTTTATAATGGACTAACCGATGCTTCTAGGGACCACCTACATAGTTGTGCTGGTTGTGTTTTCAGGGAACAAACTGTTGAAAAAGTTGAACTACTATTGAATAATATATTGAGCAATGATAATGATTGGACTATTCCCGAACCACCTCCAAAACCAACTCTGAAGAAAAGAGGTATTATATTCCTCAGTCGCGAAGATATGCAAGAGGCAAAGAAATCTATGAAAGAAAAAGGTATTGAAGCTGAAGATGTTAAGAATCTACCACATATTGAAGAAATACATGGTCTCGATAACCCGACACAGGTAGTAGAGGTTAATTCTCTTTGTATATTTGATCAAGGTGACATTCCTAATAATAAGTCTGCTAGCTAATTCTTGGATGAATTTGATAATTTTTTTGTTAAACAAGAAAATTTGAATGCTTATGTTAGTAGACAGTTGAAACATAATGCTTACATGCTTGATCACTTGGGTGAATATATGACTAGAACTATTAATGACCTTAGGCTTATTAGTAAACATGCTTCCATGGTAACTACTCAAGTAGAACAGGTACTTAAGGCACAAAATGATTTCCTCAATGAGATGACTAATAATAACAATGATCATTCTGTTAGAGTTGTGACTAGAGGTGGTAGAATGACTCAGGAACCTTTGTATCCCGAGGGCCATCCTACGAGAGTTGAGCAAGATTCTGAGAGAGTTAATATTGATGTACCTGCTTCTTCTCATAAAAAGAAAAAGAATGATGATAGGACTATGCATGCTACTAGTGAACCTGTTATAGAGTCACATGAAAACCCAAATGATATCTCTATTTCTGATGTTGAGACACAATCTGGTAATGAACATGAACCTAGTGATAATATTAATGATGATGTTCACATTGATGGTCAACCTAGTAATGACAATGATGTGGAGATTGAACCTGTTGTTCATCTTGATAACCCACAACCTAAGAATAAGAGATATGATGTGGAGATTGAACCTCAGAAGCATGGTAGAGAAAAAGAACCGTGGGTTCAGAAATCGATGCCCTTTCCTCCTAAACCATCCAATAAAAAGGATGATGAGGATTTTGAGCGCTTTGCTGCAATGCCGAGACTTGATTTCTTACGTATGCGCTTAATTGATATTCTGAAAATGTCTCCCTATGCTAAGTACATGAAAGATATTGTTACTAATAAAAGAAAGATACCTGAAGCTGAGATTTCCACCATGCTTGCTAATTATACTTTTAAGGGTGGAATACCAAAGAAACTAGGAGATCCTGGAGTACCTACTATACCAAGCTCCATTAAAGGAAATTATGTTAAAACTGCTTTATGTGATCTTGGAGCTGGTGTTACTGTTATGCCGTTCTCTTTATATCATAAACTTGATTTCAATAAGTTGACACCTACTGAAATCTCTCTTCAAATGGCTGATAAATCAACTGCTTTACCTATCGGTATTTCTGAGGATGTGCGTGTTGTGGTTGCAAATGTTACTATCTTAACAGACTATGCTATTCTTGATATTCCTGAGGATGACAGTTTGTCGATTATCCTTGGTAGACCCTTTCTGAATACTGCAGTGGCTGTTATTGATTGCAACAAAGGCAATGTCACTTTTCATGTTAATGGTAATGAGCATACGGTACACTTTCCGAAGAAACAATCTTACATTGTTGATTCTAATGTAATAATTCACATTGAGCATGCTGCTATTAAATATATTATAGAAAATACAGATGCTAAGGTGATACATCTCCAACGTATCTACTTTTCCAAACTCTTTTGCCCTTGTTTTGACTCTAATTTGCATGATTTGAATGGAAGTAACCCGGACTGACGCTGTTTTCAGCAGAATTGCCTTGGTGTTATTTTTGTGCAGAAATAAATGTTCTTGGATTAACCTAAAAATTTACAGAGAATATTTCTGTATTTAATAAAAAATACTGGCGAAAGAATCTACCAGAGAGGGGCCACCCCCAAGCCACAAGCGTGCAGGGCGCACCCCCTACGTTGCGCCCGTGGCTTGTGGGGCCCCTAGAGCTCCAGCGACCTCATTCCCACTCATATATATTCCCATCTGCGTAGAAAAAAATAAGAGAGAAGAGTTCATTCCGTTTTATGATATGGAGCCGCCGCCACCTCGTGTTCTTCCTCGGGAAGGCAGATCTAGAGTCTGATTTGGGCTCCAAAGAGGGGAAATCGATGCCATCGTCATCACCAACCATCCTTCATCACCAATTCCATGATGCTCTCCATCGTTTGTGAGTAATTCCATCATAGGCTTGCTGGACCGTGATGGGTTGGATGATATTTATCATGTAATCGAGTTAGTTTTGTTAGGGTTTGATCCCTAGTATCCATTATGTTTTGAGATTGATGTTGCTATGACTTTGTTATGCTTAATGCTTGTCACTAGGGCCCGAGTGCCATAATTTCAGATCTGAACCTATTATGTTTTCATGAATATATATGTGTTCTTGATCCTATCTTGCAAGTTATAGACACCTATTCCGAGTTATGATCCTCATCCCCCAGGGTGACAATAAGTGGGATTGTTTCCGGTGATTACCGTAGTTTGAGGAGTTCGCGTATTCACTAAGTGGTAATGCTTTGGTACAGTTCTCTATTCAAAGGAGGCCTTAATTTCCCTTAGTTTGCATTAGGACCTCGCTGCCACGGGAGAGTAGGACAAAAGATGTCATGCAAGTACTTTTCCATAAGCAGGTATAACTATATATGGAATACATGCCTACATTACATTGATGAATTGGAGCTAGTTTTGTATCACCCTATGTTATGACTGTTGCATGATGAATGCCATCTGACATAATTATCCATCACTGATCCATTGCCTACGAGCTTTCCACATATTGGTCTTTGCTAAGTTACTTTTATGTTGCTAATGTTACAATCACTACAAAACTACTACTGTCACTTTTTCCACTGTTTCCGTTACTTCCATACTACTTTGCTGCACATATTATGTTTTTCAGGTGTGGTTGAATTGACAACTCATCTGCTAATACTAAAGAATATTCTTTGGCTCCCCTCGTGTTGAATCAATAAATTTGGGTTGAATACTCTACCCTCGAAAACTATTGCGTTCCTCTGTACTTGTGGGTTATCATAAGGCTACATTGAGTAGGTGGGTGCTTTCATTACAAGAATTCGATTTGCATATTGTTGATAGAAAAAGGAGTTAAAAACCCTGTAGCAGATAATTTGTCTAGGATGGAAAATGTACTTGATGAACAACTACCAATTGATGATAATTTTCCCGATGAGAAAATAGCTATTATAAATCCTTCTACTTATAGCAACAATCCTTTGTATGAAGATTATGCGAATTACATTGTTGCTAAATATATACCACCAAATTTCACATGTCAACAAAAGAAAAGGTTTTTCTTTGACTTGGAACACTACTTTTGGGATGACCCACATTTATATAAAGGAGTAGATGGTATTATTAGTCGATGCATGCTTGAGCATGAACATGAACAAATTCTCTGGAAGTGTCATTTTGAAGCATACGCAGGACACCATGCTAGAGACAGAACTGCACACAAGGTATCACAGTTTGGTTTTCATTGGCCTACTCTCTTCAAGGATGCCTTCAGTGTCAAAATCGGAAAATCTCGGGTAGGGGGTCCTAAAGTGTGGATCTTGGATCGAGGGGTAACAAGAGACAAAGGAGACGATGTGTACCCAGGTTCGGGCCCTCTTGATAGAGGTAAAACCCTACATCATGCTCTTGTTTATATTGATGATGGAGTATCAAGTACAGATTTGACCTACCTCGAGATCGTATGTTGTGGTATAAACCCTAGGAATAATGATCTTAACTTCTCCTAGAAACTAAAGCTCTCTGGTTTATATAGATACTGGGGGTACGAGGGTTACACAATGTCGGTTACACCAAGGAGATCATATTTTGATTATTATCTCGCCGTGAGGTGCACACCAAGTCTTAGAAGAGCCCATCTTGGATATAGCATTGTCTTGTAATTTGGATTCCAGTGATGTCATGGGAATGACCCTGACAATAGTACCTAGGGGTACGAACAAGAGGAGAAGTCTAACTAGGCGAAGTGGATACACTCGGATATCCGAGTTTAGGCCCAATCGTAAGCGGTAACAACCCTACGTCTCGATCTCTCAGGCTGATGTTTGCTTATAGGGTATGAAAGATTACAAGGTGATGAACCCTTGAGTTGGATCCTGGGAGTGGCTTATATAGTACATGCCACGACCGGCCGAGCTTCATTACAAGGTAATTAATGCTAATAAATAGGGAAGTTACTAGAAATGGCAGTTATAACTCTCGGTGTTACTGGTAATGCGGGCCTTCACTGCACTTCATGTGAGGGATTAAGTCCTTAGATGTTGCAGCATCTTCGGTGCCTTCGCCTTACCGTGGTCCGAGTGCCAGGATGCATCCGAATGTCACAAGGTGATCCGATTCACTCCAGGCAGGCCGAGTGACAGTTGTTGAACCGAGTGAGGTCAAGGCTACAACGGTGACTTTAAGGACACTCATGTCCATAAGGGGTCCTAGGTGGGCCTAGGGAAGCAGGTCCGTAGGCCTACCCCTAATGTACAACCCCATCAGTAGCCCTCGAATTGGTTGAGGTTTTGCAGACCGAGTGAATGACTTCCTTCGATGTCTCCGGTGTATTGGAGATTCTTGGGCTGTAGCTCAGGGCTGCGTCATTCGGACTCTCGGAAAACCTCCGCGGATTCAAGAGTGATGAATTCCGATTGCCTGGTCATACGGGTATGCCCGCGGTCGGTAGAGATCGACTATATTTAGGGAAGATAGATTCCACGAGTTGGGCGAACGAGAGCTCTGAACTCTGCTTGTTCAATCGGCGAGTTGAAAGGAATCCTCACTCCCATTGAGGCAAGGACGATCAGGTCGTCCTCAGTGATTCCCCGAATGATCGGGGTCCCGTGGGGGGGAGCGAAAAGAACATTCGGCTCACCTCATCACACGCCGTGGATATGGAATCCATTCAGGATATGAGGTGGGACGGTTTTTCCACAGTTTTTGATTTGAGGGAGCGCGTGCGGGCGGCTATTTCATCGGAGACGCAGGTAGTGGAAGTAGTGGAGTGATGGCCCGATTTACACGCGTGTGATGTCGCTGTCATGCTACAGTGCGCGCCATCCTCAGGATACAGCAGATCTTCCTTGGGCCGGTGATGTACTTGATGTGGAATCTTGTCGTTAGGTATTTAAGGCACAAGGTGGAAGGGAGAGGAGACCGTGCCTCAGAATCGGGTTCTTTCCATCTCCCCTTCCTCCTCTTGCCACCGCAAATAAGAACCGCCGGTTGCCTCCGTCGATTCCTGGCTCCGACCTCTCCAGCACCCAACATGGTGAAGTGCGCGACATCGAAGGCCGAGCGGGCCAAGAAAGGCTCGCGTGGATCCTACTGGAGCACCGTAGTGCTCCCGCGAGGATGGATCTAGGGAAACTGGATGCCATCTCGAGTCTCGGAGGGGCGGCTCCTAGAGTTGGAGGGTGAAGGCCTGGTCGCCTGGGGGAGCTAGCGATTGCCCGGGGGATGGCGAGATAGAGCCAGCACCCCAGAATGACGAGCGAGTGCTCTTGGTCACCCACATCGAGAGAGGTTTTTCTCTGTCTCTGCATCCCTTTTTCTGAGCATTTCTTGCTTTCTTCGGGGCTCAGCTCCACCACCTGCCCCCAATGTTGTCTCATATCTAGCCGCATTTGTGTCTGTGTGTGATAATTTCCTCGAGTGTCACCCACATTGGGGTTTGTTCAAGCGCATGTTCACGTTTCGAGTGATGACCGTGAAGAAGTCTTCCTCCTTGGGGGGGAACCAATGTAGCGCAGCTTTCTGGTGGCTTAGGCATTCAGCTCAAGGGCGAGAGCAGCTTCCCCCAGATGAGCTTCCCGGACTTAGTGATGAACTGGTAGGACTCTTGGTTTTATTGCTGAGATGTCCAAGTCGGCGAGGGTCACTCGGGCCTCCCGCCCTATACTGTTGATAGGATCCACTCGGCTCCCACCTTGACCTTGTCCAAGGAGGAGAAGACCGATCCAGATATCTTGACGATAGCGGTGGTTTCCTTGATCCGGAAGGGCATGAACGGGATGGAACTCGTGGAGGTCTTCTTTCAGCGTAGGTCCAGCCTCTTCAGGCCAGAGTCCATCCAATGTGGAAATATGAAGGTCCGGATGGTCCGACTCGAGTCCATTGTGAGGAGCTCGAGGAAGAGGCGGTGGAGAATAAACTCAAGGCCATTACCCCAGTGAGAGATAATCCCATGGGCTCCAGGCACGTTCTTCCTTTCGCGGCGGATAATCAGCCGAATGAGGTGAGTCATCGAGCATCTTTACTGAGTTAATTTGTTCGTTGTTTCAACTCCCATTTGGGATTTTGCTTCCTTCATTTGGCAGGCTTTCACGAGGCTGGTCAGTTCCATACCAGCGGTTGTCCGCTCGCCCATTGATGTGGAGAGTGACACTGAAAACCAAGACGCCGAGCTCCCGGAGGGCTCGGAGGATGACAAAGACGATGAAGGGGATGATGAGGAGATAAAGGAAAGCAAGGAGGAGCGTGGAGACGAGGTGCAATCTTCTCCGTCTGATGAAACCAGGTTGAGACCCATTCCAAGGCACGCCAGGACCCTGGAGTCCGCACAAGCACCCCGAAGACTGTGTTGACAGTGAAGCCGAGTGCATTGGCCATGCCGACTCGCAGCTCCAAGCGAAGTCGGAGCGAGCCCGAGGCGCTGCCGGAGCAAGCCGTCAAGTAACCCAAGATCTCGAGCTCCAAGCCTCATAAGGCCGTTCTGCCACGCATGAAGGTCGACGGGCCTGTGGCTCCGGCGTAAGTATCTTTACCGAGTGGTTTGTCCCAGTTTGAATAATGCCTTCCGAGTGATGATCGGGCTTTGTTGTTTCTGTTCTAGGCCTGATACTTCGACTGGTTCATTGGATCCCAAGAGCTCTAACAAAGGTAGAGCTGACGTTGATGTCGCTTCATCAGAAGGTAACCATTGAGCTTTTCGAGCAATTCATACGAAATTTGGGCTTTGTGTATTTGAGTGGTATTTGGACTGTCTTGTGGACATGTGCAGAGTCGCATGATGTGATTGAACTGGACAATGATGTCCCTTGTGTAGCTGGAGAAGTGTTGAAGCAGGCTTTGACTCCCAGCTGAGTGAGCATCAAGGCCAATACTCGTGTGGTGCAGGAGGTCGCCTCGGCTGGGGCGTCACTCGGACAGTATCCATTGAACACTTCATCGTCTGACCCTAAGGATCGCAACATCTTCGAGCTCTACCCTACACTGGAAGACCAGGAGGGGGCGTGCAAGGATGCCTTGACTCAACTGGACGTGATGGTTGGACGATTGAAGGAAGTGTACGATGCGAGTGAAGCCGTGGCAAATAACATTCAGGTAAGTCCTTTACACATGTATTTGATTTTGAATCTGATCCTTAGTAGGAATCCCAAGTGGACATGCCGAGAGGCACACCCACTGGGTGTTAGTGGGAGCATGCTGGGTGCACCCACTAGGTGTAGTCCCCGAGGCTACCATCGACTGTGTTAGTCAGCGGTATTCTTTTTTCCTTGTATGTTCGACAAACTCCAGTAGGGTGCAGAGGCCTTTTCTTTCTTCCATATTTCCAGAGAGGGCGCGCTGAGCGCACCAACTGGGTGTAGTCCCCGAGGCTACCATTGACTGGAGCAATCGACAATAGTCTTAGTTTCTTTGTTTTGATTGATAGAGGCCGGTCGGGTATGGAGCCAATATCCTCTATCATTCTGTAACACCCCAAAAATTGGGTTATCGATTTTTGTGCTGTTATTCCTTCCTAGCTTCTCTCTCCCGAATTTTTCCTCTGGAATTTGGCAAATGACCAGGTGAACCCAGTCTCTCCTCAACCTCTCCGTGCATTTACCATGTCCTTGTGCCAGTTTGTTCTCACTGAGAAAACCCCGAACCTCTTGGAAACCCTAGCTCCGAAATATTGGAACTAGGAATCCTGTCGTTGTGTTTTCAAAGGATCCATCATTTCCCTTGCTCTGTTGATCCTCCAATTTCTCCCAGAGCTCATTATTCCCTCATAGACCCCAGATGTGCGAAAATATTGCCAAGTCTTATGCAATATTTCTTTTCTAGAATTAATTCCCGTTTCTGCCTTTCTAAGGAATTAAATCCAAGAAAATATCTATCCATCTCCCAAGGTCATGAAAACTTGTAGAGATATTCTTTGTGATCATATGAAGCTCTCATAAAATATTGGCTATCCTTGAGTAGGGAAAAATGCCTTTTTCCTATTTAAAGCCAATATTCAAATTTGAGGCCTTTCCAAAGGAACTACCATTTGGTAGCGAGGAAAAATCCCAAATAATTTGTGGAGCTTCTCATATGCATATATTCATCATTTCCATCAGGAGATCAAGTTCCCCAGCTCAAAAATTGAGCACAATATCCCTTTGCAGATTCTGTCCATATTTTCTATTTGCAAAGGAAGTGCTTGATTCCTTGTGTCCCTTGAGCTGAGATTTTGCACAGTAGTTCATTATGATAAAATCATACTTGTACATCAAAAATTAGCCCCTGCCATCACTCCATTCTTCCTAAGTGAATTATTTAAGATTCTGTCCAGATTGGAGCATTGTGAAGGAAGTACCATTTATATTTGTGCAAAGGTATGAAACTTTGACAATGCCTTCATATGCCTAAATCATGAGTCTCCTCCAAATTTCAGCCATTTCCATTTAGCCATTTGACCCCAGCATCATCTTCTTCATTTCTGGTTCGTATGCCAAGCTACAAAGGAAGTACCCCTTAGACTTATCAGATGGTGCTGAATTTTGGCCAGCATAGTGACCTTAGTGAGTGGTCAACCTCAGCCAAATAGCATGGCAATAGGTGCACTGTGGTGGTCACACCACATCACAAACACCTTGGTGTTGAAACCTATTTGCCTTTGATGTGGTCACATCATTGCTCGATAGTGCTATCCTGATGTATAGTTCAACTCAGAGCAGTGTGTAGATAACCCTAGACATGATTTGAGAGCTTGTAGGGCAAGGCAAGGCCATGGCCACGTGGTGACCATGGGCAGGGAGTGCCATAACTGAACTCTGTGCGTTTGAAGTGACGGGAGCTTGTCTCCAGCGAGCACCAACCTGTCCAAGAGTGTCTAGGAGGTTCCCCTAGCCCTCGTATGCCCTCTAGAACCCTCTCCCCTCGTCTCCTTGCTCCTGGAGGTGTCTGCCATTGGAGTCTCGCTATGGATCTCGGAGATTCTCCCGGCGTCGCAAGAGCCCCTCCCCGGAGCCATTTAAGGAGTGCTCGAGCCCCTCCCCGAGCTCCTCAGCCCCAGCAAGACCCCCTCGCCCCTTCCCTAGGCACAACCGGGGCTGTGCACAATGGCAGCCAGCCCGTCGGTGCCGGCTCTGGCCGCGTCACGGCGGCGGCGCTTAAGGGTGCCTAGGCGGCCCCACGGCCACCCTAGGCGCGGCGAGGGGCGACGCCCCCTCTACGCACTCCAGCCAGCCCGCCCGCGCGGCGATGGTGCAGCAGCCGTGGCGGCCGGCGCCCTCCCCTGGTCCCTGTCGCGGCTGGGAGAGAGGAAGGAGACACGCAGGAAAGAGAGAGAGGGAGGAGAGACAGAGATATAGGGCGGGCCCCGCCCGTTAGAGAGAGATAAAGGGGGAGTGGATAAGGTGGGACCGGGCCGTAAGTGAGAGAGTCCCCGGGCCCGCACGTTTTAAGTGGAAATGTTTTTTTTAAAAAAGACGCTTTCCTGTTCCGAAAGCGTACTCGGCTGGAATACGTTTTTTGTTTTAGCTCCAAGGACCTGTTTGCAGTAATTCTTTTTACAGATTGGTCCCTAGTGCTCTAACGAGCATATCTCCGCAACCGTAGCTCCGATTGAGGTAAAAACAGAGCCCACATGTTCATATAGTCGAGCCCGTTTAGATAGTACCATTTTCATATTATGTTTGCACAGTAGGAATGACTGTTTTGCCCTTGCCCTTTGTTTGAGCCTCCCAAGAGGGAAACCTCTCCGGGAAATCCTTCCGGTGTTTTATCGCGCTTCTTCCCGGAGTATTCGTCGACCCCCAGGCAAGCCAACTTATTACCATGAGCTCTGGACCTCCGTGATAACTTTGCTTGCACTGTGTGTGGTTATCTGCACCCCCCTGTTAGCCTCATTTGCATATAACTGTAACGCCATTAGCAATAGTTCCTGGTACTACTTTTCATCTAAGATATGCTCTCAAACTTTGATGCTCTTACATATTAAATTTATAATGGTTATGTCCGAATAGTGATGTACTGTGTGTGACTTTGACGAACCGTTGCTCGCATTTTCTTCAATAATGGCACCATGCCTGAGCCTGAGCTGTTTCCGACCGTCCGGGGTGGATGCCAATTTTATATTTGTTTCGTCAGAAGTTGTCCCGTGTTCTGCGCAACTTTTCGACCGTCGCGGGCAACTGTTGGATTTCTTTCCGTGGCGGTGACCCTATGCTCTGAGCTGTTCTTCGGCCGTCTTAGAGAACTGCTACTTTCTTCTTATCAACACTGCCTCATGTTCTGAGTTGCCTTCCAGCCGTCTTGAGTCGAAGTTGAGTTATTCCGGTAACGTCCCAGATCTGTGTTGTAAAGACCATCTGGTGGCTACCGATTTATTTGCTAATTTTATGCGAGGGTACCAAAGTTCCAACTTATAGTTATAATCGGTAAAGTAATAGTTTGCCATTTATATTGTACGGTTGAGATTACTTCTAACGTCCAAGATATGACCCTATCCTTAATTTGGCACGAAGGCCTCATCAGGGATAGAAGCGCAACTCGTCGTGTAGCAAGAATGGTATACTTCTATCCCTGACAAGGCCTTCGTGCCAAATTGAGGATAGGGTCGTATCTTGGGCGTGACATTACTGTCTATGATTACTTTGTGTTTCGTCCAACAGTTTATGAATATAGTTCAACAGTAGTGGCTTGATCTCATTATCAGATTGGTGTGACGTCGGAGCGTCAACTATGACAGACATATTATTTGGGATAAGATACCTAGTTGGTTGATCAGAGTCACCTGTCCGGGCTCATCAGTGCAACCACATTTGCCGACATGAGACGAGCTTGACTTGGTCTGATTGCGTGACCTTTCACCGGTACCTCCAAAGAGCGAGGGTTACGCACGCGTGCTACCCTGATCAGGTAGGCGGTGATAACCCTGTGAGCGAGTTAAGTTGTTTGTGCCGGCGTCCCCGGATGGGACAGTTTAGTTTGGCCACGACGGTGGCAGGTGTCATGAGGACACAGGGCCACCCAAGGCAGGACTCCGGGGATGGATGAATGCCGGTGGTACGATGAAAGAGTCATGGGTCAGGCAAGTTTCATTGGAGTAACGCTGGTCCACCCGAATGGGATCACGAGGTCAGTGCTCTATAGTGTGGGTAAAGTGTGCAACCTCTGCAGAGTGTCAAACCTATTCGAATAGCCGAGTCCACGGTAATGGACAGCTCGACCAGACCTCGGTAGATGGTCAACCATATTGATGTTGGTAATGATGGAAGAACTCGTCTCGTGTGAACATCAGAGGATGTTGCCAACATGATTTGTTAGCCATGAGAAGGCTATATGATGACTGGTCAGATGAATATGTGATGTGGTTTTGAATCCGTTCAGACTGGATTACGAGTATGTTGAGGGTTGTGGTACAACCCTGAAGAGAGTAAGTTGATATTCGGTGACAACAAGTAGGTTAAGCACTTGTGGTGATCTTTGTCATGCTAGTGAGGTAGATTATAGGTTTAGTCCGTGACATGATATGCTGGATTTATATTTTTTTCCTGTTAATTCAGTGCCATGCTTAGAATAGCTATTATATAACTATTATGCTTGCTTTGTTATCTGCTTGTTTGGATGCCATGTATTTGGTTGTCTTGCGAGTACATTCAAAGTACTCACCTGGCGTTGCATGTGGCCAGTTGCAGGAGAAGACTCGTCGTGCTAGATCGTAACCAGGCCAGTCCTGCATGTTATGGAGCCCAGCCAGGGACGTCGTTGCCGATGTATCAAGACCTGTGCTGCCACTTAGTTAGCCTTGGAGTTGTGTAATATTGTTGTAAGCAACAGTATTGTAATACTCCCTTATATTAATAAAGCCACTTTTGCCTGGAATTTCTGTATCATGTCTTGGAAGTGCGCCCGGTCTTATCCTGGGGACGGATGTGCGTCGGCCCTCTATCGGGGTGCCACACATTCTAGTGAGGGCGCACTGAGCGCACCCACAGGGTGTATTCCCGAGGATACCGTCGACTATGGCAGTCGACGATAGTCTTAGAGTTGTGACATAATGTTATGGCTTTCTTGTATTTATTGACTACAGACTGCTTGTGGACCCGTGGGCTGTGATGACGCCATGGAAAAAGAGTTGCGGGAAATCCAACTGAGCCTCGACACGGAGTAAGCCAAGAGAGAGTGAATGGAGCAGGAAAAGCGAACAACTGAAGGAAGCCCTTGAGAAGAGGGACGAAGAACTTGCATCCGCTTGGAAGGATATCAAGCGAAAAACCCAGGCAGCTGAGGCCAAGCTCAAGACGGTTCGCACTTTGGAGGAAGAGAATCATCTTCTGAAAGCCGGTGCGGAGAAGACCACGACGGAGCTTTCCGAGCTAAAGAAGCATTACACCGAGTGTGAAACCAACCTCGAGAAAGCAACTGCCAAGAAAGTTGAGCTAGAGAAGTTCATCGAGGACTTGAGCGTGGAGCTCTGTGAGAAGCTCAAATGTATTTCGAGCGTCCGAATACTTCCCCATGATCATTATGAAATTTCCGACTGATGTTTCTCATCCTCCATTTTCTGTTGAGTGTATCCTTTGTTGTCGATGTTGTAGAAGAGACGACACAAATAGAGAAGGAGCTTGATCCCAAGAGAGAGCTTCTGAAGGACAGCGCTGCCTTGTCTCTCCTTAGGCCGGAGGATCGCACCGATTATGTGATGGATTGCTTCAAGCGACATCAATCGGCCGTTGGAGAGATTGATCAGGAGAAGGCGCCTGAATATGCTCCCGTGAAGGATGCCCAATCCATCGTGAACAGTGTGAAGTTCATTCCTAATGAACTCAAGTCGTGGAAGAAGTCATCAGGAATGGCAGGAGCTGACATTGCCCTTTCGCTAGCCCGCATCTATTGCAAGGGGGTGGATGAGGAGTAGCTGAAGAATCTTCAGGTCATCAACCGCAAAAGCGCCAAGTTTGAAGACTTCATGGAGATGTTTATGGCAGCGGCCACACGAATCGCAGACAGAAACGATCTTGACACCTTCGTGGAAGCAGTGGAGTCTTCGACCTCCGAGTGATGCTCGGAGGAAAAACACTTAAGGTTTAATTTGCCTCGGGATGTCGAGTGATTTTGTGTAACCTCAAACTTCTAGTGGGCTCCGGGCCCTCTCTTTTGCATAACTTTAGCCGACTTTGATCCCGTTTATCCGCATTTCATTTTGGATCTTAATTTCTTGGTCGTCTTTATTTGGGGTCGTTTATACTCGGTCGAAAGTTGGTTCATGTCTGAGTCCCTGAGTGTGGAAGTTGTCCGCACTCGGGATTTTTTGTGACTTAGGCGAAAGCTAGTTCGCGGCTAAGCCCCCGAGTGTGGAGGTTGTCCTCACTCAGGATCGTTTGTGACTTAGGCAAAAGCTGGTTCACGGCTAAGTCCCTGAGTGTGGAGGTTGTCCTCACTCGGGATCGTGTGTGGCTTAGGCGTAAGCTTGTTCGCGTCTAAGCCCCCGAGTGTGGAGGTTGTCCTCACTCAGGATCATTTCTCCCTAGGTGAAAGCGGAACCACAACTTGGGATGATTGTCCTGTTCATCTTGGTGTACGAATGAAGATCTTGCCTTCATTTGGAACCAGTTTAACTTAGGCGAAGGCTGGTTCGCAGCTAAGCCCCTGAGTGTGGAGGTTTCCACGATCACTCCGGGAAGGGTTTATGATACGTCTCCAACATATCTATAATTTTTGATGGTTCCATGCTATTATTTTGTCAACTTTGGATGTTTTATATGCATGAATATGCTATTTTATATCTTTTTTGGGACTAACCTATTAACTCAGTGCCAAGCGCCAGTTTCTGTTTTTTCCGTGTTTTTGGCCCATTTTCAGACGGAGTCCAAATGGAATGAAACTTTACGATGATTTTTTTTGACCAAAAGAGACCCCCGAAGCTTTGAAAGAAGGCCAGAAGAGCCACGAGGGAGTCACAAGCCCTGACGCCGCCACCACCCCCCTAGGTGGTGGCGACCAGGCTTGTGACCTCCTCGTGGGCCCAACTGACGTAATTCCACCGCCATACATTCCTATAAATTCAGAAACCTTCAAAAAGAAACCTAGATCGGGAGTTCCGCCGCCGCAAGCCTCTGTAGCCACCAAAAACCAATCTGGAGCCCGTTCGGGCACCCTGCCGGAGGGGGAATCCATCTCTGGTGGCCATCTTCATCATCCCGGCGATCTCCATGACAAGGAGGGAGTAGTTCTCCCTCGGGGCTGAGGGTATGTACCAGTAGCTATGTGTTTGATCTCTCTCTCGTGTTCTTGAGATGTCTTGATCTCGATGTACCATGGGCTTTGCTAGTATAGTTGGATCTTATGATGTTCTTCCCTTTCTCCCTCTTGTAATTAATTGAGTTTCCCCTTTGGAGTTATCTTATCGGATTGAGTCTTTGAGAACACTTGATGTATGTCTTGCACGCGTCTATCTGTTGTGATCAACTTGCGAGTTCGTGACATTGGGAACCTATGCATATGGGTTGGCACACGTGGATTCATGTGAGTACTTGATGTATGGTTTGGTGATCAAATTGCGGGTTTGTGACATTGGGAACCTATGCACAGGGGTTGGCACACGTTTTGACTCTCTGGTAGAAACTTTGGGGCACTCTTTGAAGTTCTATGTGTTGGTTGAATAAATGATCCTGAGATTATGTGATGCATATCGTATAATCATGCCCATGGATACTTGAGGTGACAATGGAGTATCTAGGTGACATTAGGGTCTTGGTTGATATGTATCTTAAGGTGTTATTCTAGTACAAAGTCTATGATGGATCGAACGGAAAGAATAGCTTTGTGTTATTTTACTACGGACTCTTGAATAGATCGATCAGAAAGAATAACTTTGTGGTGGTTTCGTACCCGATAATAATCTCTTCGTTTGTTCCTTGCTATTAGTGACTTTGGAGTGACTCTTTGTTGCATGTTTAGGGTTAGTTATATGATCCAATTATGTTATTATTGTTAAGAGAACTTCACTAGTGAAAGTATGAACCCTAGGCCTTGTTTCCACGCATTGCAATACCGTTCATGCTCACTTTTACCATTTATTACCTTGCTATTTTTGTAATTTCAGATTACAAAAACCTATATCTACCATCCATATTGCACTTGTTTCACCATCTCTTCGCTGAACTAGTGCACCTATACAATTTACCATTGTATTGGGTGTGTTGGGGACACAAGAGACTCTTTGTTATTTGGTTGCAGGGTTGCTTGAGAGAGACCATCTTCATCCTACACCTCCCACAGATTGATAAACCTTAGATCACCCACTTGAGGGAAAATTGCTACTGTCCTACAAACCTCTGCACTTGGAGGCCCAACAACGTCTACAAGGAGAAGGTTGCATAGTAGACATCAGTACTAAGAAATGTTTGTTTTGTTCATCTTGGCATCCGAATGAAGATCTTGACTTCGTTCAAAAGCACTTTAACTTAGGCAAAGGCTGGTTCGTAGCTAAGCCCCCAAGTGTGGAGGTTTCCACTATCACTCAGGGAAGGGTTTACCTTAGGCCAAACAGGTTCGCTAGCAAGAAATAATTGTTTTCTTCATCTTGGCGTCCGAATGAAGATCTTGCCTTCATTCAGAACCACTTTAAACTTAGGCGAAGGCTGGTTTGCAGATAAGCCCTCGAGTGTGGAGGTTTCCACAATCACTCGGGGAAGGGTTTACCTTAGGCGATAAAGATTCTCTACCAAGATGGTTTTGTTCTTGCGAACATGGCTTAGGCAAAAACTGGTTTGCAGCTAAGCACCCGAGTGAGGAGATTGTCTGCGCTCGAGGCAGGTTTTACGTTAAGAGAAAATAGGTTTGCAGTTAAGGATTTTACACACACTAGGGGTGTGTTTCACCGGAGTGAATTGTCTGAAGATAGTTGAAAAAAGTGAGCACTTTATTCTCCATTCATTTGGTTTCATTACAGGGATGAAAAAAAGGAAAATTCTGTGTGTAGAACTTGCGGAGTAGGTCCGCGTTCCAGGTTCTGGGTTCCTCCGCGTTGTTATCGATGTTGTACAGTCGATTAGATCCATTCTGCAGGACTTTGGAGATGGTGAATGGCCCTTGCCACACGGGTGCGAGCTTGTGGAGATTTTGTTGATCCAGTCGGAGGACCAGATCCCCCTCTTGAAACGCTCGGCCCCTGACTTGTTTGTCATGATAGCGTGGAAGGTCTTGCTTGTATGCCATGGACCGAATGAGGGCTAGCTCCCTCTCTTCCTCTAGAAGATCCAAATTGTCTTGGTATGTTGCTTCAGCTTCGGCTTCGTTGTACTTCTCCACTCGGGGAGAGTTGTGACGTAAGTCACTCGACAGGACGACTTCCGACCCATAAACCATAAGAATGGAGTATGCTTGTTTGAACGATTTGGAGTCGTTCGCATACCCCACAATACGGATGGTAATTCTTCGACCCAAGCACGGGCGGCATATGTGAGGTCTCTCATCAGCCGGGGCTTCAGTCCTTGAAGTATCATGCCATTCGCCCGTTCTGCGTGCCCATTCGACTACGGGTGCGCCACAAAGGCGTATTTAACCCGAGTACCCTGTGAGTGACAGAACTCGCGTGATGATCGGACTTGAGTTAATGAATTTGGATTGTCACCATTGAAACTATACTCAACTCACGTGATGATCGGACTTGAGTTAGTGAATTTGGATCATGCGACACTCGAATGACTAGAGGGATGTCAATTTGAGTGGGAGTTTATTGGTAATATGATTACTAAACTCAATTCTCATGAACATAGTCAAAAGGTCTTTGCAAATTTGTTGTAGCTTGCGCCCTAGCTCTACGTTTTTATATGTTCCTAGAGATATTTGAGTTGAAAGATGATGGTGGCAATTATGTGGACTGGGTCTGTAAACTGAGGATTGTCCTCATTGCTGCACATAAGGCTTATGTCCTTAATGCACCGCTCGGTGAACTAAACCCCGAGCATCGTGTGTGGATGTTGTGAACATCTGACATACACGTTTTCGATGACTACATGATAGTTTAGTGCATAATTCTTAAACATCTTAGAATTGAGGCGTTCAAGACGTTTCGAACGTCGCGGGACATACGAGATGTTCCAAGAGATGAAATTGGGATTTCAGGCTCATGCCCGTGTTGAGAGGTATGAGACCTCCGACAAGATTCTTTGTCGACAAAGTAAGGGATAGAATCTCAATCATTCAGCATGTGCTCAGATTGTCTGAGTACTACAATCGCTTGAATCATGTGGGAGTTGATCTTTGAGATAAGATAGTGATTGACATAGTTCTCCAAAGTCACCGCCACCAAGCTACAGAGCTTAGTGATGAATTATAACATATCAGGGATAGAGATGAAGATCCTTGAGTTATTCGTGATGTTTGACACCGTGAAGGTATCAAGTAGGGGCATCAAGTGTTGATCGTTAGTAAAACCACTAGTGTCGAGAAGGGCAAGGGTAAGAAGGTATACTTCATGAAAGGCAAACCAGTTGCCGCTCTTGTGAAGAAACCCAAGGTTAAACCCAAACCCGAGACTAAGTGCTTCTATTATGAGGGGAACGGTCACTCGAGCGGAACTACCCTAGTTACTTGGTAGATGAGAAGGCTGGCGAAGTCCACAAAAGTATATTGGATACTAAGTGCTTCTATTTGATATGTAGTTTACTAGTATTCCTAGTAGCACTTGGGTATTAGATACCGGTTTGGTTGTTAAGTGTTAGTAACTCGAAATAAAAGCTATGGAATAAACAGAGACTAGCTAAAGGCGAGGTGACGATGTGTGTTGGAAGTGTTTCCAAGGTTGATGTGATGAAACATCACACGCTCCCTCTACCATCGGGATTAGTGTTGAACCACAGTAAATTTTATTTGGTGTTTGCGTTGAGCATGAACATGATTAGATCATGTTTATTGCAATACGATTATTCATTTAAAGAGAATAATGGTTATTCTATTTGCTTGAATAAATGCCTTCAATGGTTTATTGAATCTTGATCGTAGTGATACACATGCTCATGATATTGATGCCAAAAGATACAAAGTAGTAATGATAATACCACTTACTTGTGGCACTACCGCTTGAGTCATATTGGTATAAAACACATGAAGAAGCTCCATAGTGATGGATCTTTAGACTCACTTGTTTTTTCGTTTGAGACATGCGAACCATGCCTATTGGTGTAAACACATGAAGAAACTCTATGCAGATGGATCGTTCGGACTCACTTGATTTTGAATCACTTGAGACATGCAAATCATGCCATATGGGCAAGATGACTGAAGGCCTCGTTTTCTAGTGAGATGGAACAAGAAAGTAACTTATTGGAAGTAATACATTTTGATGTATGCAGTCCAATGAGTGTCGAGGCACGCAGCAGATATCGTTATGTTCTTACTTCATAGATGATTTGAGTAGATACTAGAATATTTACTAGATGAAACACAAGTCTGAATTATTTAAGAGTTCAAGTAATTTCAGAATGAAGTTGAAAATTGTCGTGACAAGAGGATAAAATGTCTATGATATGATCACAGAGATGAATATCTGAGTTGCGAGTTTGGCACACATTTAAGACAATGTGGAAATTGTTTCACAATGAATGCCACCAGGAACACCATGGTGTGATGGTGTGTCCAAACGTCATAGCCGCACCCTATTGGATATGGTGCATACTATGATGTCTCTTATCAAATTACCACTATCGTTTTTGGGTTAGGCATTAGAGACAACCGCATTCACTTTAAATAGGGCACCACATAATTCCGTTGAGATGACACCGTATGAACTATGGTTTGGAGAAACCTAAGTTGTCGGTTCTTAGAAGTTTGGGCTGTGACACTTATGTGAAAAAGTTTTAGCCTGATAAGCTTGAACCCAAAGCGGATAAATGCATTTTCATAGGATACCCAAAACAGTTGGGTATATCTCATGTCTCAGATCCGGAAGCAAAGTGTTTGTTTCCTGAAATGGGTCCTTTCTCAAGAAAAAGTTTCTCTCGAAAGAATTGAGTGGCAGGATGGTGGAACTTGATGAGGTTATTAAACCGTCACTTCAACCAGTGTGTAGCAGGGCGCAGGAAGTTGTTCCTGTGGCGCCTACACCAATTGAAGTGGATGCTGATGATAGTGATCATGAAGCTTCAGGATCAAGTTACTACAAACCTCATAGGTTGACAAGGTCACGTACTGCTCCAAAGTGGTACTATAACCCTGTCTTGGAGGTCATGTTGTTGGACAACAATGAACCAACGAGCTATGGAGAAGGGATGGTGGGCCAGGATTCCGACGAATGGCTGGATGATACGTCCATTTTGCATCATGTTTTCATGTTGATATTTATTGCTTTTTGGGCTGTTATATTACTTGTGGTACCATATTTATGCCTTTTCTCTCTTATTTTGCAAGGATTATTTGAAGAGGGAGAATTCAGGCAGCTGGAATTCTGGACTAGAAAAGGAGCAAATCCTAGTCCACTATTCTGCACATCTCCAAATGCCCTGAAAATTTACGTGGATTTTTTCTGGAATATATTAAAAATACTGGGCGAAAGAACTACCGGAGGGGGCCCACCAGGGCCCCACAAGCCCCCACTCCGCCACCACCCCCTGGTGGCGATGGGCAAACTTGTGGGCTGCCTGAAGGCCCACTAGACCCCCTCTTTTGCTATATGAAGCGTCCTGGTCTGGAAAAAATCAAGGGGGAGCTTTTTCGTGGTTTCGCCGCCGCCACGAGGCGGAACTTGAGCAAATCAAATCTAGAGCTCCAGCAGGACGATCCTGCCGGGGAAACTTCCCTCCCGGAGGGGGAAATCGTCGCCATCGTCATCACCAACACTCCTCTCGTCGGAGGGGAGGCATCTTCATCAACATCTTCATCAGCACCATCTCCTCTCCAATCCCTAGTTCATCTCTTGTAATCAATCTTCGTATCGTGACTCCGATTGGTACTTGTAAGGTTGCTAGTAGTGTTGATTACTCTTTGTAGTTGATGCTAGTTGGATTATTTGGTGGAGGAGTTTATGTTCAGATCCTTGATGCTATTCATTACACCTCTGGTCATGATTATGATTATGTCTCGTGAGTAGTTACTTTTGTTCCTGAGGATATGGGATAAGTCATGCTGATAATAGTCATGTGAATTTGATATTCGTTCGGTATTTTGATATGTTGTATGTTGTTTTTCCTCTACTGGTGTTATGTGAACGTCGACTACATAACACTTCACCATATTTGGTCCTAGACGAAGGCATTGGGAAGTAGTAAGTAGATGATGGGTTGCTGGAGTGACAGAAGCTTAAACCCTAGTCTATGCGTTGCTTCGTGAGGGGCTGATTTGGATCCACTAGTTTAATGCTATGGTTAGACTTTGTCTTAATTCTTCTTTTGTAGTTGCGGATGCTTGCGAGAGAGGTTAATCATAAGTGGGATGCTTGCCCAAGTAAGGGCAGTACTCCAGCACCGGTCCACCCACATATCAAACTATCAAAGTAACGAACGCGAATCATATGAGCATGATGAAACTAGCATGACAGAAATTCCCGTGTGTCCTCGGGAGCGTTTTTCCTCCTATAAGACTTTGTTCAGGCTTGTCCCTTGCTACAAAAGGGATTGTGCCACTTGCTGCACCATTGCTACTACTTGTTACTTGTTACTCTTTGCTTGCTACGTTTCACCTGCTACACAATCACTTGTTACCGCTACTTTCAGTGCTTGCAGTTATTACCTTGCTGAAATCCGTTTATCAGAGCCTTCTGCTCCTCGTTGGGTTCGACACTCTTACTTATCGAAAGGACTACGATTGATCCCCTATACTTTTGGGTCATCACTGGACGTCATGAAATCTGAGGTAGGATCCATGTATGAAAACAAAGTGTAGACTTTGGAAGAACTACTTGATGGTCGTAAGGCTGTTGGGTACAGATGGATTTTTAAAAGGAAGACGGACTATGATGGTAAGTGTCACCATTAAGAAAGCTCGACTTGTCGCAAAGATATTTTCGAAAAATTCAAGGAGTTGACTACGATGAGACTTTGTCCCTTGTAGCGATGCTAAGAGTCTGTTGGAATTATGCTAGTAGTTGCTGCATTATTTTGAAATCTTGCACATAGGATGTCAAAACATTGTTTCCTCGACGGTTTCCTTGAGGAAAGGTTGTATGTGATACAATCAGAAGGTTTTTTGATCCTAAAGGATGCTAACAAGTCTGCAAGCTCCAGCGATCCTTCTATGGACTGGAGCAAGCATCTCAGAGTTGGAATATACGCTTTGATGAGATGATTAAAGTTTTTGGTTTTATACAAAGTTTATGAGAAACTTGTATTTACAAAGAAGTGAGTGGGAGCACTATAGAATTTTTGATAAATATATGTGGTTGACATATTTTGATCAGAAATAATGTAGAATTTTTGGAAAGCATAAAGGGTTGTTTAAAAGGAGTTTTTCAAAGGAAAACATGGATTAAGCTACTTGAACATTGAGCATCAAGATCTATGAAGATAGATCAAAGCGCTTAATAGAACTTTCAATGAAATGCAGGCATTGACAAGTTTTTGAAGGAGTTCAAAATAGATCGACAAAGAAGGAGTTCTTGGCTGTGTTGTAAGGTGTGAATTTGAGTAAGACTCAAAGCCTGACCATGGCAGAAGAAAGAGAAAGGACGGAGGTCGTCCCATATGCCTTCGCCGTAGGCTCTAAAGTATGCCATGCCGTGTACCGCACCTGATGTTTGCCTTGCCATGAGTATGTCAAGGGGTACAAAGAGTGATCTAGGATTGAATCACTAAATAGCGGTCAAAGTTATCCTTAGTAACTAGTGGACTAATCAATTTTTCTCGATTATGGAGGTGATTAAAGAGTTTGTCGTAAAGGGTTACGTCGATGCAAGCTTTGACACTAATCTGAATAACTCTAAGAAGTAAACCAGATTCGTATAGTGGACGAGTCATTTGGAATAGTTCCAAATGGCACATGGTAGTAGCATTTATAGGATGACATAGAGATTTTTAAAGCACACACATATCTGAAAGGTTCAGACGCGTTGTCTAAAAACCTCTCTAACAAGGAAGACATGATGAGACCCCAGAACTGTATGGGTGTTAGATTCATTACAATCACGTAGTGATGTGAACTAGATTATTGACTCTAGTGCAAGTGGGAGACTGTTCGAAATATGCCCTAGAGGCAATAATAAATTGGTTATTATTATATTTCCTTGTTCATGATAATTATTTATTATCCATGCTAGAATTGTATTGATTGGAAACTCAAATACATGTGTGGATACATAGACAACACACAGTCCCTAGTGATCCTCTAGTTGACTAACTCGTTGATCAAAGATGGTCAAGGTTTCCAGGCCATAGACAAGTGTTGTCACTTGATAACGGGATCACATCATTAGGAGAATAATGTGATGGACAAGACCCAAACTATGAACATAGCATATGATCGTGTTAGTTTATTGCTACTGTTTTCCGCATGTCAATGTATCTGTTCCTATGACCATGAGATCATGCAACTCCCGGACACTGTAGGAATACCTTGTGTGTATCAAACGTCACAACGTTACTGGGTGACTATAAAGGTGCTCTACAGGTATCTCCGAAAGGTGTCTGTTGGGTTGGCATGGATCAAGACTCGGATTTGTCACTTCGTATGACGGAGAGGTATCTCGGGGCCCACTCGGTAATACTACATCACAACAAGCCTTGCAAGCAATGTGACTAAGTAGTTAGTCACGGGATTTTGTATTATGGAATGAGTAAAGAGATTTGCCAGTAACGAGATTGAACTAGGTATAGAGATACCAACGATCGAATCTCGGGCAAGTCACATACCGAAGGACAAAGGGTACATTATACGGGATTAACTGAATCCTTGACATAAAGGTTCAACCGATAAATGTCTTCGTAGAATATGTACGAGCCAATATGGGCATCCAGGTCCCGCTATTGGTTATTGACCGGAGAGTGTCTCAGGTTATTGACCGGAGAGTGTCTCACGTCATGTCTGTACACTTAAGGTTCGGTGATGTTTTGGTATAGTTGAGTTATAGGTGTTGGTAACTAAAGGTTGTTCGGAATCCCCGATGAGATCCTCAACATCATGAAGAGCTCTAAAATGGTTCAGAGGTAAATATTGATATATAGGAAGTCCGGTTTCGGTCACCGAAAAAGTTTCGGGCTCATAGGTAGTGTACTGGGAGTGCCGGGAGGGTACCGAGGGACCACCGGGAGGGGTGTGACGACCCAAAGCCTCCCCTAAAGGCTCATGCGGCTAGGAGTGGAGGGATAAGGAAAGAAAGTTTAAAAGGAAAGGAGGAAGAGTCCTCCCAACGGAGTCCACCTCTCTTGTGGGAGGAAAACTCTCCCTTAGCTTCGGCCGAACCTCTCCTCCTTGGAGGAGGGGCCAAGGCAGCCTACCCTCTCCCTCCTCCTATATATACTAGAGGTATTGAGGGTTTTTGAGACACAGAAAGCAGCCACAGCTGGCTCTCTCTCTCTATATCTGCTTCTCCTCTAGTCTAGTTCGGCAGTGCTTTGGCGAAGCCGTGCTGGATTAGTTCACCATCACCTCGACCACGCCGCCGTGCTGGAGAACTCATCTACCTCTCTGGCCCTCTTTCTAGATCAAGAAGGTGGATATCGTCATCAAGCTTTACATGTGTTGAACGTAGCGATGCCGTCCGTTCGGCACTAGATCGGGATGGATCGTGATGAGATCGTGGGACGGGCTGCGATTTGAATCGCGAAGATGTTCCACTACGTCAACTGCATTATATACGCTTCCGCTTAGCGATCTACAAGGGTATGTAGATTCACTCTCCCCTCTCATGGATGATCATCACCATGGATAGGTATTGCGTGTGCACAGGATTTTTTTTGTTTCCCATGCAACGTTCCCCAACATTGAGGTGATTGAAGTCAATACACATTCGGAGTGAATTGTTCTTCTTTAGCACGAGGACCACGTTCCCCAACCTCTCAAAGTGATAGACCTCGCAGATGAACTCGGCAGCTAGGAGCCGAGCGAACTCCACGCCGATCGTTCTACGTTTCTCCATGGAGGAGCACCACATATATTCCTTGACGGGCTTGATATTCGGGTCCACTTGGAGGCGATGCTCACCCAGCTCCCTGGGAACCCCCGGCATGTCAGACGGCTTCCATGCAAAGATATCCGAGTTCTCATGGACGAACTGGACGAGCTCGGCTTCCTATTTCTCTTCGAGTGAGGTGGAGATGTTAGATAGAGAAGCACTTGGTTCGGTGGGGTGGACGTGGACATGCTTCGTCTCACAGGTCGACTGAAAATCGGATTCAGTAGCTGGCCGCTTCGACTTGAGCAGATCTGCGATGTCCACTACCTTCATGTACCCATCAAGTTTGACTGCGAGGACCTGCTCATTGGCGATCCTAGAGCCTTGCTGGAGGAACTCCTCAGCAACCTTCCGATTGCTAGTCGCCGTGATAACGCCTTTCGGCCCTGACATCTTAATCTTAAGATAAACTTAACATGGGCGGGCCATGAAACGTGCGTAGGCAAGCCTACCGGGATAGCGTGACAGGCGCTGCGAAAGTCAACCACTTCAAAGGTCAACCTCTCCTTGCAAATTTTTTTATCGCAGTCAAATACGACGCTGAGTGATTCGGCCTTCTTCCCGGGGATGACCACATGAAACTGCATGTTACTCATGCTTAGCTGGGACAACTGGATATCCATGGCTTTGAGAGTGTCCACATAGATGATGTTGAGGCCGCTGCCTCCATCCATGAAGACTTTCCGTAGTCGGAACCCGTTGACCGCGGGATCGACCACCAACGCCTGCCTCCTAGGGGTGGCTATGTTGGCGGGGTGGTTCGACTGGTTGAATGTGACGTGTGTCTTCTCCCAGTCGCGGTACTTTGTGACAGCCGGGGCTGCCATGTTCACCTCCCGATTGGTAACCTTCAATCGGCTCTTGCTCTCAACATCATCTTAGATCATGAGGGTTGCATCAATGTTCGGATACCCGGAGGCGTCCACTCGGTCGTCCTCATCTTCCTTGTCCCCGGAGGGCTCTCCGCCCATCTCCTTCTGGAGCAGACGACAGTCACGAGTTGTGTGCTTCGTGGGGATGGCCCCCTCCTCGTCTTTGCGAGAATGAATTGGACACGGCTGGTCCAAAAGCATGCTCTTGGACTCGGCCTTTTTTTGGCCAGCCGAGTCCTTCTTCTTCTTGGATTTATTCTGGATCCGCCCTGGGATAGCAGCTACTTCGACTTTTCCCGATTGGTCGCCTTTTTTTCTTCTGTTTTTCCTAGAGTTGCCCGACTGAGGGGTTTCGCTGGCTCGGCCTTTGCCGCTACGGAGGCGGTCTTCTTCTTCGCCATTCATGTACTGATTGGCGATCTCCATGGCCCGACTGAGGGAGAGGTCCCCTCATGGGCCAAACTTGAGAATGAGCTCCCGATACCGAGTGCCCACTTTTAAAGCGCACACAACTTGGTGCTTGATGACATTCTCAATGTTGTTGTGAAGTGTGGTCCACCGCTGGATGTACTCCCTAAGAGTCTCGTTGCTCTTCTGTCTCGTTGCTCTTCTGGACACAATGATACAGCTCTGTGAGGCTGGCTGCGCGCTTGTATGTGCCCTCGAAGGTATTGACAAACACTCGGGCGAGATTGCCCCAGCTGTCGATTCTGCTGGAGGACAGTTGGTTGAGCCATGCCCTCGCGGACCCCTCCAACATGAGGGGCAGATGCTTCCCAAGGATGTAATCGTCGCTGCCGTCGATCTTGACGGCCACTCGGTAGTCTTCCATCCAGGTCTCTGGCTTAGACTCGCAACTGAATTTCCGATCCTTGTGGCCAACCTGTAGTTAAAGGGGATTTTGGCCTCTCGGATGTGTCGGTCGAAGCACTCAAGGCCGGACACTCCCCGACAAGCTCGCGATAGATCAACCACATGTTGCATGATTATAGACCGAGCGTTGAACTCGGGGGTCCTGTAGTCGTCGCCCTCATTACCCCAACGCCGATTGGGGCTTGGCCTGCGGTCATGAGGACGGCGACCGAGTGAGCCACTTCCCTAGGGAGGTGACCTGCTTCGGTCTCGGTGACCTTGCCTCCAGTCTCCATGCGGGCCTCTTGGAAGAGGAGGAGACCTTTGGTGCCGTCTGTGCATATGCGGGCCATGAGCCGACTGCACGGTGTCCGCCTGGACGGACTTGGTGTGAATGCGATGTCGCAACTGCGGCAGTGCGGATTTATGCTGCATGGCAGTCTTCAATAGAGCCTAGATCTATCAAATGCCTTCCCCGGCAGAGCTGTCACTCGACTGAATTGAATCAGCGATCCGAGTGGCCGGTTCCACGTTCATCAAAGGTGTCCGCATCACCTTGATGTGACGCTGGCGGTCGTCAGGAAACAACTGCTTGCGACAACGGCTGGAGCTCGACTGGTCCCTCGCGGCCCGAGCGTCGAGGGACCATTGCAGTTGCTCGAGTCGCTCACGCTCGGCCGGATTGGCCAGACGCGCGTTCTCCAGCGCGATCTCCTCCGGGGTGTTCCCGGTGATGGGGGTGTGGAGAGCTTGATCGCTCCTGCGCCGAAGTTCCTCCCGATGCTGCTCAGTGAGCGGCTGCGCAACGTGGTGGCTACCGTCGTCGTGGCAATGCTCTCAACTGTCATGCATGGGAGAATTCTGTGCAGTGTAACCTGTGTTGCCTCCCTTGTTGGTGTTGTCCATCAAGATATCAGCGGCACCCTAGCTGTTTTTGCAGTCGGAGTCGCCGAGTGACCCCTCGCTTGATGATGGGAAGAGGCTGACGGTGGGCTCATCAAAGATGAGCATGGCCACCTGCCTGGAAATGGCCCGATTGGCCATGGCGTGCTTGATCCACCGCTGCATCCGCGAGCGCCCAAAGCGCTTGAGGTGAACAACAACGGATCATGGGGGTGCCAAGTGATACGACACCGACGGCTGCCAGATGAGAACTTCATGCGTGACTGTGCTGAAATGTGACGTACCTCATGCAGGGAGGGCGTCGGTGTCCAGTGGCGCATCGTGCAGCCACACCGAGTCGTCAATGATGAAGCTGAGGGAACCGAAGAGGATCTCTCCGCCGAGTGTCATCATGTTGACGAAAAATGCAATAAATAACCAACTATGTTGGATTTGCTAGATGCGCAGCCCCACGATGGGCGCCAACTGTCGTGGGAATGACCCTGACAATAGTACCCAGGGTTACAAACAAGGGGGCGGAGTCTAACTAGGCGCAGTGGATACACTCGGATGTACGAGTTCAGGCCCCACTCGGAAGTGGTAACAACCGTACATCTCAAGCCCTAAGGCTGATGTTTGCATATATGGTATGAAAGATTACAACGTGTTGAACCCTTGAGCTGGAGCCCGAGAGTGGCTTATATAGTACATGCCACGACCGGCCGAGCTTCATTACAAGGTAATTAATGCTAATAAATAGGGAACTTACTAGAAATGGCAGCTATAAGTCTCGGCATTACTAGTAACACGGGCCTGCACTGCACTTCATGTGATGGATTAAGTCCTTAGCCCTAGTAGCATCTTCTGTGCCTTCGCCTTGTTGTGGTCCGACTGTCAGGATGCCTCCAACTGACACAAGGTGATCCGAGTGACTCCACGCAGGCCGAGTGACGGTTGCTTAACCGAGTGAGGTCAAGGCTACAACGGTGACTTCAAGGACACTAATGTCCGTAAGGGGTCCTAGGTGGGCCTAGGGAACGAGGTCCATAGGTCTACCCCTAATGTACAACCCCATCAAGTGATAATTATAGGACGACTCAGTAGTCCGGCCCATGAAAGTAGGCAAGTGGCCCGATGACCCCTTATTACCGTACTCAACGAGTAGCCCTCGAACTGGCCTCCAATACCGTAGTCTTGATCTAGCATCTTCATGCGTCCAAAGTCTTCGGCTTTCGGGGCGAGTTCCCCTCACCCCCTTTGTTCGACTGACTCCAGTCCATCTTGCGTTGCCTTCTTGATTGTTGAAACATCGCAATGCCCGCAAAATTAATTTTTCTTCTGCAGGCTAAATCACACCCCTCGATTCACATGCACTAATAAGAGATAGACAGTGCTACCTCTCGAGCTTGCGTTGGTTTTCTCTTGAAGAGGATAGGGCGATGCATTGGAGTAGATAAGTATTTCCCTCAGTTTGTTGAGAACCAAGGTATCAATCCAGTAGGAGGAACAAGCAAGGCTCCAGTAGTAGTACCTGCACAAATATCAAACACTTGCACCCAACGCTATAAAGGGGTTGTAAATCCCTTCAGAGTTATTTGCAAGGATGAGATATGATAGAGATAGATATAAAAAATTGATATATCTGAAAGTAAAACTAAAGTGAATAAATTGCAGCAAAGTATTTTTCGTATTATTCGTCTATAGATCTGAAAATATGATATGGAAAATAGACCCGCGGGCCATAGGTTTCACTGGAGGCTTCTCTCATAAAAGAAAATAATGCGGTGGGTGAACAAATTACTATCGAGCAATTGATAGAAAAGCGAATAATCATGAAGATATCTAAGGCAATGATTATGCATATAGGCATCACTTTATTATCAAGTAGATCAAAACGATTCTGCATCTACTACTATTACTCCACACATCGACCGACTCATGCGTGCATCTAGAGTATTAAGTTTAAGAAGAACAGAGTAACGCATTAAATAAGATCACATGATGTAGAGGGATAAACTCAAGAAATATGGTGAAAACCCCATCTTTTTATCCTTGATGGTAACAATACAATACGTGCCTCGCTACCCCTACTGTCACTGTGTGAGTACACCGCAAGATTGAACCCAAAACTAAGCACTTCTCCGATTGCAAGAATTACCAATCTAGTTGGCCAAACCAAACCAATAACTCAAAGAGACTTGCAAATATATGAAATCGTGCATATAAGAATTCAGAAGAGACTCAAATAATATTCATAGATAATTTGAACATAAACTCACAATTCATCGGATCTCAACAAACACACCGCAAAAGAGTATTACAATGGATAGATCTCCATGAAAATCATGAAGAACATTTCATTGAAGATCAAAGAGAGAGACGAAGCCATCTAGCTACTAGCTATGGACCCGTAGGTATGTGGTGAACTACTTATGCTTCATCGGAGGGGCGATGGAGTTGATGTAGCTGCCCTTCGTGATCAATTCCCTCTCCGACAGATTACCGGAAAAGGCTCCCAGATTGGATCTCTCGGAAACATAGGCTCTCGTCGGTGTAAAAGTATTTCGCGGCTCTTTTCTGCGTTTCTGGAATATTTGGGATTTTATAGGCCAAGAATTAGGGTTAGGAGACTTGTAGGGGCCCCACAAGCCAGGGGGCGCGTCCACCCCCTAGGGCGCACCCTGTAGGCTTGTGGCCTCCCGGCAACTTCCTTGCCCCTACTCCAAGTCTGTTGCGTGTCTTCTGGTCTAAGAAAAATCTTTCCGGAGATTTTATTGTGTTTGGACTCCGTTTAATATTCCTTATCTGCAATATTAAAAAACATGGAAAAAATAGAAACTAGCACTAGGCTCTAGATTAATAGGCTAGTCCCAAAAATAATATAAAACAACATATAAATGCATATAAAACATCCAAAACATATAATATAATAGCATGTAACAATATAAAATTATAGATACGTTGGAGACATATCAACATCCCCAAGCTTAATTCCTGCTCGTCCTCGAGTAGGTAAATGATAAAAACAGAATTTTTGATGTGGAATGCTACCTAACGTATTTATCCACGTAATATTCTCTATTGTGGTATGAATATTCAGATCCATAAGACTCAAAGCAAAAAGCTAATATTGACATAAAAACAATAATATTTCAAGCATACTAAAAAGGGAAGTGCTTCCTTTCAAAATAACATGGTCTTAGAAAGTTATACCTACAAAATCATATGGTCTGGCTATGCTCCATCTTCACGACACAACGTATCTAAATCATGCACAAGCTCGATGAAAATCAAGAAATTGTTTCACACTTTTTATGTTCTCAAACCTTTTCAACTCTCACACAATACATGAGGATGAGCCATGGACATAGCACTATAGGTGGAATAGAATGTGGTGGAGGTTGCAAAAAGAAAGGAAGAGATAGTCTCACATCAACTAGGTATATCAACGGGCTATGGAGATGCCCATCAATAGATATCAATGTGAGTGAGTAGGGATTGCCATGCAACAAATGCACTAGAGCTATAAGTGTATGAAAGCTCAAAAAGAAAACTAAGTGGTTGTGCAAATGATGTAATCCCACTAGTTATATGAAAGTGACAAGATAGGAGACTCTCTATAAAAAACATGGTGCTATTTTGAAGCACAAGTGTGGAAAAATATAGTAACATTGTCCCTTCTCTCTTTCTCTCATTTTTTCTTTTTTCTTTTCTTTTTTGGATGGGCTTCTTTGGCCTCTTTTATTTTTTATGGGCTTCGCTGGCCTCTTTTATTTTTTTGTGAAGTCCAGAGACTCATCCCAACTTGTGAGGGAATCATAGCTGCCATCATCCTTTTTCTCACACGGGACAATGCTCTAATAATGCAAATCATCACACTTTTATTTACATACAACTCAAAGATTACAACTCGATATCTAGAACAAAGTATAACTCTATAAGCAACATGGAAGTGATGGCGTCTGTCATAAAAACTAGACGGCGATGATGCATGAAATATATCTCGGAATGGCTATGAAAATGCCATGATAGGTAGGTATGGTGGATGTTTTGAGGAAAATATATGGTTCTTGTTTTGAGCAAGGTGGTTTTAATGTACCGGCGAGAGTTGCGCGGTACTAGAGAGGCTAGCAAAGGTGGAAGGGTGAGAGTGCGTATAATCCATGAACTCAACATTAGTCATACAAAACTCACATACTTATTGCAAAATCTTATTAGTTATCGAAGCAGAGTAGTAGACGCATGCTCCTAGGGGAAGTGTTGGTAGGAGTTAACCATCACGCGAGCCCGACCTCCACACAAAGGTTGACAATCTTTAAACAAATCATGCTCCGACTTCATCACATAACGGTTCACCATACGTGCATGCTATGGGAATCACAAGCTTCAACACAAGTATTTCTTCTAATTCACAATTACTTACTAGCATGACTCTCATATTACCATCTTCACATCTCAAAACTATATGCAAGGAATCAAACTTCTCATCATATTCAATGCACTTAATACGAAAGTTTTTATTATATCTCTCTTGGATGCCTATTATATTAGGACTAAATTCATAACCTGAACTGATTACCATGATGTTTAAAGAACTCTCAAAATAATATAAGTGAAGTACGAGAGTTTAATAATTTCTGTAAAACAAAACACCACCGTGCTCTAAAAGATATAAGTGAAGTACTAGAGCAACATTGCCTAACTCAAAAGATATAAGTGAAGCACAAATAGTATTCTAATAAATTCACGATTCAGCGTCTCTCTCTCAAAAGGTGTGTGCAGCAAGGATGATTGTGGCAAATTAAAAAAGTAAAGACTCATATCATACAAGACGCTCCAAGCAAAACACATATAATGTGGTGAACAAAAATATAGCCTCAAGTAAATTTATCGATGGATTGAAGACGAAAGAGGGGATGCCTTTCGGGGCAACGCCAAGCTTAGTCTCTTTGGTATCCTTGAATATGGCTTAGGGTGCCTTGGGCATCCCCAAGCTTAGGTTCTTGCCACTCCATATTCCGTAGTCCATTAAATCTTTACCCAAAACTTGAAAACTTCATAACACAAAACTAAACAGAAAATTCATGAGGTCCGGCAGTATAAGAAAAATATATCACCACTTAGGCACTATTGTGAACTCATTATTTATTTATATTGATGAAATATTTAGTGTATTCCAACTTCTCCATGTTTCATACCCCTCGATACAATCCATAGATTCATCAAAATAAGAAAACAACACAAAGAAAACAGAATCTGTCAAAAACAGAACAGTCTGTAGCAATATGTTTACTTCAAATAGTTCTGTAAGGCCACAAATGACAGGGCTCGCGAGGACGGATGTCATGCACAAGTTCACCAGCGTGCCATGGGAGGAGGATTTTGCAGGCGAAGACTACTTTTTTTAGGATAAGCTGCAGTCCTGTCCTACTTCAAACAGGTCGGTGTGGCAACCCTTCCCGCCTTGTGTTTTTGGGGGAAGAGGACCGGTGCCAGGATAAGAGAGGGCAGGCTACCGCCGTAGAGGGGAGGCGACCCGAGAGCTAGCCAAAACCCACCTTTGTACGCTCTCTCACGAGCAAGCAATCTAGACAAGCAGGAGTAGGGTTTTACACTGCAAGGTGGCCCAATCCTGGGTAAACCTTAGCGTCCAGAGTTCTTCTTCCTTAGCTCGAGCACACCGGAGTGTCGCCGTAAGGTTGCGAGGTAGAGTACGTTAGGGGAACCAGCACACCCTAGAATTCAAACCTCTTTGGGTCCCTGGAGCCCTGATTTCGACATTTGGTGCACTTGGTAGGGGTGCGCTGCGGTTCTCGAGCTCCATTTTGGCTCCACCTCCGACAACCCTATGGTTGATGCTTGGCGTGTGCACGCCAAGCGCCGGGTGGACCGCGTCTACCAGGCCACGCATGCTGGCTGAAACAGCAAGGGTTTCCACCACTTCGCTAGCGATGTGTCTAGCACCACCACCGACGCGACTGCCAGCGAGTAGCAGGACTCCTCCTTCCACCCTTCTGTGCAGCAGGATGGCCGCACCGCCACGACCTCCTCCTCCCATGCGTTCGTTGGGCATGTGAACACGTAGGCCGCGCTGCTCATGGCACGAAAGCTGCTTCGCTACCGCTCGACTTACGCTGGCTATGACGTGTGGCCGACCCGCATCACCGAACTCATCACCGCCTCCGGGGAAGCTCCAACACCGTCTCGCTCGCTTCACCCTCCACCGTCTCGCGTCTGGGATGTGGCGCATGGAGCGCTTGTGCCACCTCCCCTGCACAAAGACCCAGTCAAGCCTTGGCACAGCACACGCTCGTGCGACCGGCCCGAAGGGGCACCTGCGTAGGCCCAAGACAAGGCGAGCTGCCATGTCATCTACCGTGCGCTGTCCGAAGCACGTGTGGTCCTCGAGCATCAACACCGGTGCTAGGACCGGATCGTCCAAGATGTCGAGGTGGTCGGGTGCGAGAACCGGTCTGCCCTCATGCGCGATGTCCCCTCGAGCAGCATGGGCTGCCGTGCCTTCACTCATAGGCTGCGCCGGGTGGTTTGGAGCTCCAAGTTCAAGCCTGAATTGACCCCATGAAGTTCCTCTAGATCTACAACCTACGACTAGGTGATGCGTACCAGGACATTTTCTATGGTGACCGATGGCTCCACCATCCCCTTGGTGCAAGTCCGCCTCCCTATCACCTTCGGCACACGCAAGAACTACCACACCAAGCTCATCGACTTCGATGTGGCACACATCAGCCTACCATACAATGCAATCATGGGATAACCAACAATTGCCAAATTCATGGCGGCGACCCACCACGACTATAACATTCTCAAGATGCCCGGCTCCAACAGCATCATCACCATCACTACAATGAAAAGGATCTGTATGTTCCCTCGAGCGTGTCTACAAAGCTGTTGTGGCTGAGCATTCAGATGATGAGGGATGTGTTGGGCCTCACGAGGCGGTTCCCCCAAGAAATAGGATGTCGTTGCCTATACCAGATCCCGTCGAGGCAAATAATGCAACGCCCAACGCCAGCACTGCGAGCCCCGCGCTCGCAGCCGATGCCTATCTCTTCCGAGCATAGGAAGCCGCACCCGGTGCCTCCCTCAAGCCAGGCTCGGGGGCTTACACCTGAGAAGCGTCTGACCTGACCAGTGTGACGAGGGAGGTGCTCGAGCACCACTTGGAGGTGTTCTTTGACGCGTGCCCCCGCAAGCAAGGAATACGTCGCCAACCGCCAGTGGCACGAGAGTTCATCCCCCAAGAGATTAGAAGCTGCAAGGGCTCTAGCCATGCATGGCTAGCATCATCTGCAACGTCCCATCTACTCAGCTTCGGCCCCGGGGTGAACAACAAGATGCGTGTGTGCATCGACATCACGAGCCTCAATAGGGCCAGCTCCCAGGACCACTTCTGGCCATCGCGTGTTCGCCTGTGCAGGGGCATCACCACCAACTATGTTTGCATGCCCTTAGGCATGGAGAACGTTGGTGCCACCTTACAAAGGATGGTGTGGCTCGCGATGGCGCCTCATGAGGCGTTGGGCCCTCGCAAGCCCGGAAGACCTCACGGACCAACCGGTCCCTGAGAGGTGAACCTCCACGACACGCTTTGCCAAGCATCCCGACGCTTCGCAACATCGTGTTTGTTAGGTGACGTTTTGGTTTGTTCAAATTGAGTGCGTCCTTCAGGGTGCATTATCCTCAAGATGGAAAGGGTCCGTCCGTGCAACATCCTCCCTTTTTGGTTGTGTAGCAAATATGGTTATCTTTTGTTGAGTTTATGTCATTCCCCTAAACCTTGTGTTTGGTGCCTCGCCACCGTCAGAAATCGCCATGCCCTCGTGACTCTTCCCTCGGTTATACCCTGACTAGGGATGGACACGACATATGTGCTTGGGTCCGTCCATGCAGCGCTGATAAATCCAAGCGATCGAGCTCTTTCTCCCGGGCCTGCTCCCACGCATGTCACCTCACAAAGGTCCTTGGTGTCTCGCCTTCTCATGGAATCATCGCGAGTAAGTAAGTGAGGGCACAACCCAATTTGTATGACTGCTAGTTTGGTGTTTTGTCACCTCGGGCGCCATGCGTCTCATGACTTTTCCCTTGATCTTTCCATGGAGGAGCTCGACACGGGGTCTATGCTCGGGTCCATCCATGCAGCACCGCTAAACCCGACTAACCGAGCTCTGTCTGGTGGGCCAGACCCACTCACACCGCCTCATTTGGGTCCTTGGTGTCTAACCTCTTCATGCAATGGCCTCGGGACGACCACCCGACGCGCTCGCCCCCAAGACACATGTTACATGGGGATGCAACTACGTCAAGAGCTGGGCACAAGCCGCCTGAGGACTGAGGAAAGAGCTCCCGAGCCCTATGCCTGGAGCATCTTTCACCTCTCCTTGTGACCCTCTCACGTAAGAATGAGGTGGGGTTGTATACACGCCGGAGCCTCCCGGTGCACCACCCTTTGGTCTCGACAGAACTCCCACCCATACCCAAGTGGAAGCCCCATGCTCATAGCTTGCGGAACGGTCAAACCATGACTATGCCCACGCCCAAGTGGAAGCCACATGCTTCATGCTGGCGAATCGGTTGAACTGCGACCATGCCCACGCCCCTGTGGAAGCCCCATGCCCCGCGCTGGCGGAATGATCAAACCATGATAATGACCATGCCCAAGTAGAATACCATGCTCCATGCTGGTGGATAGTCAGCTGAGGGCGCCCCGTGGGCCACATAGGCCTAAGGGTAACTCGTGCATGACACGGCACGTGCCGACCTTCTTCCACTACATGCACTCGCCAGTTTCCCCTTGGGCCTCGCATGAGCGGGGGTTGGACACGTTGTGTGTGCTCGGGTTAGTCCCAGCAAAGCTGAAAAACCCAAGGTAGAGGGCTCTGGCTCGCGGGCCTGCTCTCGTAGACGTCACGCCACCAAGGCCCTTGGTGTCTGTTCTCCTCATGTGACACCCAAGTGCAAACTAGCGAGGGGTCTCACAAGGCACGCCCTGTTGGAAATATGCCCTAGAGGAAATAATAAATTAGTTATTATTATATTTCTTTGTTTGTGATAATCGTTTATTATCCATGCTATAATTTTATTGATTGGAAACTCAAATACATGTGTGGATACATAGACAACACACTGTCCCTAGTGAGCCTCTAGTTAACTAGTTCGTTGAGCAAAGATGGTCAAGGTTTCCTGGCCATAGGCAAGTATTGTCACTTGATAACGGGATCACATCATTAGGAGAATCATGACATGGACAAGACCCAAATTATATACGTAGCATATTGATCGTGTCATTTTATTCCTATTGTTTTCTTGTCAAGTATTTATTCCTATGACCATGAGATCATATAACTCACTGGCACCGGAGGAATACCTTGTGTGTATCAAACGTCACAACGTAACTAGGTGACTATAAAGGTGCTCTACAGGTATCTCCGAAGGTGTCCGATGAGTTAGTATGGATCAAGACTGGGATTTTTCACTCCGTGTGACGGAGAGGTATCTCGGGGCCCACTCGGTAATACAACATCACAATAAGCCTTGCAAGCAATGTGAAGGAGAGGTATCTCGAGGCCCACTCTTGTATTACGGAACGAGTAAAGAGACTTTCCGGTAACGAGATTGAAATAGGTATGCGGATACTGACGATCGAATCTCGAGCGAGTAACATACCAAAGGACAAAAGGAATGACATACGGGATTATATGAATCCTTGACACTGAGGGTCAACCGATAAGTTCTTTGGAGAATATGTAGGATCCAATATGGGCATCCAGGTCCCTCTATTGGATATTTACCGAGGAGTACCTCGGGGCATGTCTACATAGTTCTCGAACTCGCAGGGTCTGCACACTTAAGGTTCGGCGATGTTTTAGTATAGTTGAGTTATATGTGTGGTTACCGAATGTTGTCCGGAGTCCCGGATGAGATCACGGATGTCAAGAGGTTTTCCGGAATGGTCCGGAGATGAATATTGATATATAGAATGACTTCATTTGGTTACTGGAAGGTTTTCGGGCATTACCGGGAATGTACCGGGAGTGACGAATGGGTTCCGGATGTTCACCGGGAGGGGGGCAACCCACCCGGGGGAAGCCCAAAGTACCTAGGGGTGGCGCACCAGACCTTAGCGGGTTGGTGGGACAGCCCAAGAGGTCCTACGCCCCAAGGAAAGAAAAACCAAAGAGAAAAAAAAGAGGTGGGAAGGAAGAGAAGGACTCCACTTTCCAATCCTAGTTGGACTAGGATTGGAGTAGGACTCCTCCTCCTCCCTAGCCGGCGCACCCTTGAGAGCTTGTCCCTCAAGGAAAGCCTCCTCGCCCTCCCTCCTATATATAGTGGTGATTTAGGGCTGATTTGAGACAACTTATGCCACATGCAACTCAGATCTAGACACCATAGTTCTTCCTCTAGATCGGATTTCTGCGGAGCTCGGGCGGAGCCCTACAGGAGTATATCATCACCACCACCGGAGCGCTGTCATGCTGCCGGAGAACTCATCTACTTCTCCGTCTTGCTTTCTAGATCAAGAAGGCCGAGATCATCGTCGAGCTGTATGTGTGCTGAACTCGGAGGTGCCGTCCGTTCGGCACTAGATTGGAACGGATCATGGGACGGATCGCGTGACGGTTCATGGGACGGTTGGTGGGGTGGATCGAGGGACGTGAAGACTTTCCACTACATCAACTGCATTTCTTAACACTTCCTGATGTGCGATCTACAAGGGTACGTAGATCCAAATCTCCTCTCATAGATGGACATCACCATGATAGGTCTTGTGTGCGTAGGAAATTTTTTGTTTCCCATGCAACGTTCCCCCACACGCCCGACAAGTGGAAAACTACTGGCATTGCAGAGGACTAAGTATGAGAAAACCCAAACCCCCAGGGCAGCCTTGCCGTTGCCAATATTTTTCCCTCACGCGGGATGCTTGCGCGTCAAGGGGGGACTCCTGAGCATCGCACGTCCGGAACCTTCACTAGATCCCGGAGCCCCTTACCTCCTGGCTTGGCACCATGATGTGCCATTCTAGTGATGTCTAAGGTATGCACGTGGGCTGGGACTTGCCGATGTAGAGCACGAAGGCAAGCAAGAGAGAAAATAATCATGGAGAGAAAACCCGCGGATCGCAAAAAGTTATTACAAACTTCGAGTGTTTCACAAATTAAACCATCATATTATGCCTCCACCAGGTAGAATTAGTCTATTGCAGGATGATAAAAGGAAGCTTTAGAAAGAAGGGTAGTCGTTGCCCACCGTGGCCTTGCCAGGATCCTCGTTGCTGCTATAGAAGAACTTCTCAAGCAACACGCTCACGTGGTTTTCCACAGTTTCCGCCAGATCATCATGAGACTCTACCGGGATGGGGCATATCACCTCGCCAAAGTTGAAGCTAGGATCACAAAGAAGGAGGTGGCTGAAGACACAGGTCACCGCCATGTAGAAGAGGTCACGACATTCCTCCCACCAAGATGTCGTCCACCTTCTGGGCCGTTTCCTCAAGCTTCTCCACGAGCCTAGAGGGAAGCTCAACATAGTCGGGGTCGTGGGCTGCAACAGGAGACTAGAATCTCTCCCTGCATATAGAAATCGGGGCCTCACGGGTCCCGAGCTCGAGAGAAGAAAAGGCGGTGTAGTCCATCGCCGCCTTCGCATCGGCATTGGCTTGAATCTCCTTCTCTCTCACGTCGAGCTTAGCGTTGCCCTCAGAGACCTGCTTGGCATGAGCTTCTTGGGTTGTGGTCACCCTCTGGTGCTGTGCCTGGAGACGCTCATGCTCCGTTACCTATTTGGCCGCCACCTTCGCCAACTCGGGAGTCACGGTCCATGAGCTTCATCTCGCGGGCCTTGAGGTCGCCTTTCCGCAATTGGAGCTGCTGTACACTCATGACCCGTTCGTCCTAAAGAACCCTCAAGCTGGCTTCCACTTCCTCGTAGCGCTTGGTGGCCACCCCCGCCTTGTGAAGTGCGCTCTCACGAGATGCCTTCGCATCGGAGATCTCCTTCCTGCCTTCCATGATGACGGCATCGGCCCGACCTTAGGCCTCCTTAGCGGCGGTGTCGAGCTGGCACCACCCCGTGGAAAGCCTTAAGAGCTGTGTGGCGAGACACATTTCAGCATCCTAGAGGCCAGCCCCGAGCTGGTCGGACGTGTCTCGAGCGTTAATCAAGGCCCCGCACCAGAGCCAGGCATTGCAGTTCAGAAGGGCGAGAGCATGGCGGAGGGACAGTGTTTTGGCAATTGTTGACGTCACGACCGAAGAGGCCCCAACATCCTCTACTTGCGACGCAGGGGGCTCCATGTACTACCCCATGCTTGGCTCTCGCAGCGCGCATGGGGGGACTGCCACATCAGCCTCGTGGGCTTCAAGAGTGGGTATAAGTTGAGGTTCCCTCGTAGTGCACCCCACGTCACGCTCGTTAGCAGGGTTAAGTGTGGGGAACCCGACTCATACCTCGTGATCACCAGCTTCTGGTCCAACTCCGAGCACCTCCTGCACAGTGATCCCAAAGATCAAAGCTCACTAAACACACAGAAACTGAATAACAAGAGTCTTACATCCATTACATGCCCTTTTACTCAAATATGACCTTCATGGCCAAGTCTTCTTATAATTGTAGCGGAATCTTTAACGATAGCGTGAACAATTGCCATCTATCTTAACCCTACACGCATTTTGACTGGGAAGCGTCCTAGCTCGCACGTACGTCACCAATGTATTCTTCATCATATCATGTCCTTTCACCCTGGCCAATAAAATAACCAGTGGCAAGCCAATGAGTACTTTTAATGTACTCGCAAGCAACCCATTTTTGGAACAAGGCAATAACAATGCATGATATATCACTAAGTAGGTAATTTGCACAAACCTAGTTTTGAGTGTAATGACATGATCAAATCAACTTGTAAAAGAATGCATCAATACGTTTCAGATATCCATATGAATAAGTTAGAGATATAAATATAAGTAGAGGTTGAACATCTTATGTTCGATCGTCATGTTAAGTCAACTGACTGAACTCAAGTATTATCTTTCACACACACACACGCGCGCGCACACACATGCACGGTGAGTTTTGTGACAACATTTGGACATAGTTAAAGCAACACCACCCAAGTGTCCTTAACCCTAGACACGGCTAGTCGAATAGTTCTACACTCTACATAGGTTGCGAGCTTTACCAATAAGACTCAGGGAACTTCCGTGTCATCCATGACTCGCGGTATATTACATACCCGAGGTAAGCACATGAACAATGCCTTCCCGTGGCAACACTAAACAAAGAGTCCACTCGATTAGTACCAGCCCACATGATGTACATCATACGAGCCTTTCTCAAGATCATACCATCCATGAGGAGACCAACGTTGTGCTCGGTGTTTGTAAAAACAACCCATGGTCTCCCTACCAGGCATGACCTCGTATCGGGAGAGTGACACAGTTATCCCCCACTAGTAAAGTAGGATCTCTGCTAGCATCGTCCAAGTTAATCAAGAAAGTCCCATCCTATAAGGGGTATCGTGGCTGCACATGTAAGGTTGGTACGATCGACAAATCTTAAATCTAATCCGTTTTGGAAAGCACACACACAACTTGTTCCGGTACACCACTCATTTGTCAAGTGGTTGCCCAGCTCAACATCATCTCCCTCGAGCATTAGTGGCACCCGACAAGGTTTTCGAAAAGTCTTTAAAATCATTTCCTTTTCGACACCATGCATTTTACCATCCCACTTGCATAGCAACTACTTATCATCCTATCTACTTCCCACCCGCACAACCCTCATAAGAAAGTATGGTCATGCTTAGTGCAAGTAGCAACGAAGAAAGTAACAGAGGTAACCCACCACAGTGGTAACCGGTTGATCATGATTCAATGCAATGGAATAAAGTGCTATATGTCTTGCCAAAATGGTGTCTTAAACATGGTCAAAGGGATGCTTTCCTGGCTCAACACAGTCTTTGAGGTCTTCACCAGCTTCTGGTCCAACTCCGAACACCTTGTCTACTTCGTCAACTATCGTCGGAACAACCACAATAAGAAACACAACAAGAAGGAAAATAAAAAGTGTTCTTAAACGGGAAGTCCATTTTTATTAGACACCTCTAGCTATAAGAAAATTAACCAAAGAGGTTCTACTAGGTCTAGGTCAACGGGAAATTTTGAAAAGGTAGAAATGAAGGGATTAGTGATCCTATAAGGAGTCTACTAAAAATATGTTTATAAAAATGATTGGATGCACCCACCAAATACGACAAGATTTTAGAAGAACTTTGGAAGTGGTCTCACTGGATTTGGAGTTGGGATGAATTTCCTAGGGGGTTTCTAAGATGGAATAAATAGGAAGTGGGGACGTTTATTTGATCCCACCAGAATATAGTATATGAAAAATGGTAACGATGGCTAGATAAATAGGGCACGATTTTTAGAGTGTGTGGAAATTTGAATCACTCCATTTGGAGTTGATTGGGGTTTCTAGGGATTTTTCAAAGAGGGCTTTTCATAGTTCAAATTCAAATTTCAATTTGAAGACAACAATATGTTTTCTCGAAAAATGTGTGGTGCACATATTTGGTTAGGCCATGATCTATAGAGCTCGTACGAATTTGAATCAATGGATTTGGGGTTAGCATGATTTTCCTATGGATTTTTGATTCTATCTGAAAAAGAAAAAGGTAATGAATTTACCAAGGCCTAAAGGGCACCCAGGGCGTAGGATAGCTACTGGGCCGGCTCAGCAGCTCAACAGTGCAGGAGTTACGCGATGTCGAAAAGGTACTCCATGAAGTATGCCTCCTCTGCACGGAGGCGACACACATGAATGGATCCTCCACTTAAACTGACATGCGGGGCCCGGCTATCGGGTCCTTCCCCCATCTCCCATCAAAGCATGGGAGAGGCAGAGGGGTGATACGTCTCCAACGTATCTATAATTTTTGATGGTTTCATGCTATTATCTTGTCAAACTTTGGATATTTTTATGCCTTTTATATATTTTTTGGGACTAACTTATTAACTTAGTGCCAAGCGCCAGTTCCTGTTTTTTCCCTGTTTTTGACCCATTTCAGAGGAGATTTTTAAACGGAGTCCAAACGGAAGAAAATCCCCGAAAAGATTTTTTTTTGGAACGGAAGAAGATCGGGGCACTTGGGAGCCAAGCCAGAAGAGCCCCAGGGGCCCCACAAGCCCCCACCCCGCGGCCAGGGGGGCGCCATCCAGGCTTGTGGGGCCTCTGGAGGTCACCTGACCTAGGTCTTTCGCCTATATAATCCCAAAAATTCGAAAAAAAATCAAGAGATCATCGCAATCGCTTTTCCGCCGCCGCAAGCTTCTGTCTCCGCAAGATCCCATCTGGGGCACGTCCTGGTGCCCTGCCGGAGGGGGATTCATACACGGAGGGCTTCTCCATCAACACCATGACCTCTCTGATGATGCGTGAGTATTTCACCATAGACCTACGGGTCCATAGCTAGTAACTAGATGGCTTCTTCTCTCTCTTGGATCTTCAATACAAAGTTCTCCATGATCTTCACGGAGATCTATCCGATGTAATCTTCTTTTGCGGTGTGTTTGTCGAGATCCGATGAATTGTGGATTTATGATCACATTATCTATGAATCTTATTTGAGTTTCTTCTGATCTCTCTTATGCATGATTTCATATCCTTGTAATTCTCTTCGAGTTGTGGGTTTTGTCTGGCCAACTAGATCTATGATTCTTGCAATGGGAGAAGTGCTTGGTTTTGGGTTCATACCGTGCGGTGACCTCACCCAGTGACAGAAGGGGTAGCGAGGCACGCATCGTGTTGTTGCCATCAAGGGTAAAAAGATGGGGTTTTCATCATTGGTTTGAGATTATCCCTCTACATCATGTCATCTCGCTTAAAGCGTTACTCTGTTCGTCATGAACTCAATACACTAGATGCATGCTGGATAGCGGTCGATGTGTGGAGTAATAGTAGTAGATGCAGAAAGTATCGGTCTACTTGTCTCGGACGTGATGCCTATATGCATGATCATTGCCTTAGATATCGTCATGACTTTGCGTGGTTCTATCAATTGCTCGATAGTAATTTGTTCACCCACCATAATACTTGCTATTTTGAGAGAAGCCTCTAGTGAACACTATGGCCCCCAGGGTCTACTCCACACCATATTTTCAGCCTTACACTTTTTACTTCGTTGCACTTTCCACCTTCAGATCTCACTTTGCAAACAATCTTAAGGGATTGACAACCCCTTTGAAGCATTGGGTGCAAGCTTGTTTGTGTTTGCGCAGGTACTCTGGACTTGACGAGACCCTCCTTCTGGATCAATACCTTGGTTCTTAAACTAAAGGAAATACTTACTGCTACTGTGTTGCGTCACCATTTCCTCTTCAAGGGAAGAACCAGCGCAAGCCCAGCCTCTGTCAACGTGTCAACTTCTGGCGCTGTTGTCTGTGGGATAGTAGAAGAATTTCTGGCGCCGTTGCCGGGGAGGAAGATCAAGTCAAGAACTCATCCAAGTAGGTGTCTCAAACTCATCTCCTGCATTTACTTTGTTTGCTAGTTGCCTCTTGTTTTCCTCTCCCCTACTTCACCAATTTGCCTCTTTCGTTCGCCTTTTCGTTCGCCCTATTTCTCGCTTGCTTTCTGCTCATCTGTGTGGGATAGTCTGTCCTGATGGCTAGATCCACCACTTCGAACGATACTCCCGAGAGCGAAGTTCTCAATTTCAAACAAATTGAGGGAGAAAAGTTAAAGGATGCTTGGTATAGGATCTACTCATTAGCAATCCACTACCGTCTTGCTTCGCAGTTTTTATGTGGGTATTTCTCCTTGGAATAGGTATATTCTTGAGACCATCGTAGGTGGAAATTTCTTGGGTAGCCATACCGTTGATTCTTACGGAGCTGTGATAAATTTGGTAGGCTCACGCCCACTCATGGTTAATGGAACTACCTTAACTCTAGACTGGACGTTATTGAAAATAAAGTCGCTACGATTGAACTCATTGAGAATTTGGATAAAAAGATCCACAATCCAATCACTCAGTATGGATCCAAGGTGGGAATGGTTTTGAAAAATTTAAAGGAGAAGGAACCCAGAGTTATCGAAAAGCTCGGTCAGAACTAGAGGATGGCAAACCAGAGGATGTTATAACCAACTTGGGTTCCGCTTTTGCCGCTGTGCAGAATACTCCAAATTTTGCCCACAATAAAATCACCAAGACTGTCTTTATTCCTAAAAGTAGTGGTCAATCATCCAGCAAGAAATACGAAAACCTCAATATGATAAGTGATCACGCCACTTATGGTTTGAGCACCAAAGACGACGCTACGTGATTCTATCGCTTTTATGCCTAGCTAAGGGTGTTAAACAATAGCGCTTATTGGGAGGCAACCCAATGAATTTATCTTTTTATTTCTGTTTTTTTGCGTCCACACTTTCATAATTCTGTTGTGATTGTGTTTTTTGTGTTTCTTTTTGTGTTTGAGCCAAGCAAAGCCTTTATGACTAGTCTTGGTAATGGTTGTTTGATCCTGCTGGAAAAAGACATAAACTTTTTGCTCACAAGATGATTTTTCATTTTTATTTAGAAAGAGATTTTGAGTTGATTCTTTTTTCTACTGATTGATATGCTTTTTTCCCAGGCCGTCGTAATTTTTCAGATTTTGTTGAGGTACCAGAAGTATACGAAGTATACAGATTGCTACACACTGGTCTGTTTTTGACAGATTCTATTTTTGTTGAGTTGGTTGCTTGTTTTGATGAAACTATGGTTAGTATCGGGGGGTAGTAGCCATGGTTAAGTGCGAATACAGTAGCCCATCATCAATATAGATAGAATTCAAGTTTGCTATAGTACCAAAAGAAGTGGTAGTTTGTTTTCTTGTACTAATGTTATCACAAGTTTCTGTTTAAGTTTTGTGTTGTGAAGTTTTCAAGTTTTGGGTGATGTTCCCATGGACAAAGAGATAAGGAGTGGAAAGAGCTCAAGCTTGGGGATGCCCAAGGCATCCCAAGCCAAATTCAAGGACACCAAAAAGCCTAAGCTTGGGGATGCCCCGGGAAGGCATCCCCTCTTTCGTCTTCAATCCATCGGTAACCTTACTTGGAGCTATATTTTTATTCACCACATGATATGTGTTTTGCTTGGAGCGTCTTGTATCATAGGAGTATTTTCTTTTTGCTGTGTCACAATCATCCTTTCTGTACACCTTTTTGAGAGAGAGAGACATGCACTCATCGTGATTTTACTAGAATGCTCATAGTGCTTCACTTATATCTTTTGAGCTAGATACTTTTGCTCTAGTGCTTCACTTATATCTTTTGAGCTAGATACTTTTGCTCTAGTGCTTCACTTATATCTTTTGAGCTAGATAATTTTGCTCTAGTGCTTCACTTATATCTTTTAAGCTGGATACTTTTGCTCTTGTGCTTCACTTATATCTGTAAAGCACGGCGATGCGTGATTTGGTAGTTGGCTTATGCTATGAAAGTAGTCCCAAATGTGCTAGGTACCCAAAGAGGATGCAAAAACCTCCATCTTCATGTGCATTGAGTAGAAAGAGAAGTATCGATTCCTCTCAATTAGTTTTGAGACATGGATTCGGTAATATTAAGAGTTATGTTAGTAGGGTGTTGTGAATCTAGAGATACTTGTGTTGGAGTTAGTGATTCCCATAGCATGCACGTATGGTGAACCGCTTTATTAGGAAGTCGGAGCATAATTGATCTATTGATTGTCATCCTTTGTGTTGAGGTCGGGATCGCATGATGGTTTACACCTACCAACCCTTCCCCTTGGAGTATGCGTTTAGCACTTTGTTTCGATTACTAATAAAAACTTTCGCAATAAGTATGTGAGTTATTCATGACTAATGTGAGCCCATGGTATAGATGCACTTTTACCTTCCACCATTGCTAGCCTCTCTAGTGCCACGCAATTCTCGCCGGTGCACAAACCCACCAAATTCCTTCCTCAAAACAGCCACCATACCTACCTACTATGACATCTTCATAGCCATTCCGAGATATATTGCTATGCAACTCCCACCGTTCCGTCTCATGACTTGCGCCGCCACTCTCATATTGCCATTGCATGATTGTAAGATAGCTAGCGAGATGTTTTCAACGTCATACGCCATGCTAGCTCATTGCACATCCCGGTACACTGCCGGAGGCATTTCCTATGGAGTCATCATCATTGTAATCTTTGAGTTGTGAGTAAATAAAAGTGTGATTATCATCATTATTAGAGCATTGTCCCATGTGAGGAAATAAATAAAAAAATAGAGGCCAAAGAGCCCAAAAAAGAGAGAAAAAAGAGGCCTAAGAGCCCAAATGAAAAAAGGGGAGAGAAAAAGAGAGAAGGGACAATGCTACTATATTTTTCCACACTTGTGCTTCATGTTAGCACCATGTTCTCCATGATTGAGAGCTTCTTGCTTTGTCACTATCATATGCCAGTGGGATTCTTCATTATATAACTTGGCTTGTATATTACAATGATGGGCTTACTCAAAATTGCCCTAGGTCTTCGTGAGTAAGCAAGTTGGATGCACACCCACTAGTTTTCCTTTTGAGCTTTCACATACTTATAGCTCTAGTGCATCTCTTGTATGGCAATCCCTACTCATTCAGGTTGATATCTATTAATGGGCATCTCCATAGCCTATTGATACGTCGAGTCAATGTGACCATCTCCTCCTTTTTGTCTCACAACCACCACCACACTCTATTCCACCTATAGTGCTATATCCATGGCTCACGCTCATGTATTGCGTGATAGTTATAAAAAGTTTGAGGAAGTAAGAGTGCGAAAGCAATTACTTGGCCAATTCCGGGGTTGTGCATGATTTGCATTAGTTGTGTGAGGATGATGGACCATAGCCAGACTATATGATTTTGTAGGGATAACTTTCTTTGGCCTTGTTATTTTGAAAGTTCATGATTACTTTGCTAGTTTGCTTGAAGTATTACGTTTTCATGTCAATAGAAAACTATTGTTTTGAATCTTAGGGATCTGAACATTCATGTCATGTGAAAGAATTTGCAAAGGACAACCATGCTATATAGCATTCCACATCAAAAATTCAGTCTTTATCACTTCCCTACTCGAGGACGAGCAGGAGTTAAGCTTGGGGATGCTTGATACGTCTCCAACGTATCTATAATTTTTGATGGTTTCATGCTATTATCTTGTCAAACTTTGGATGTTTTGTATGCTTTTTATATATTTTTTGGGACTAACTTATTAACTCAATGCCAAGCGTCAGTTCCTGTTTTTTCCATGTTTTTGACCCCTTTGAGAGGAGCTTTTCAAACGGAGTCCAAACGGAAGAAAATCCCCGAAAAGATTTTTTTTGGGAACGGAAGAAGATCAGGGAACTTGGGAGCCAAGCCAGAAGAGGCCCAGGGGCCCCACAAGCCCCCACCCCGCGGCCAGGGGGGCGCGCCATCCAGGCTTGTGGGCCCCCTGGAGGTCCCCAGACCTAGGTCTTTCGCCTATATAGTCCCAAAAATTCCAGAAAAAATCAAGAGATCATCGCAATCGCTTTTCCGCCGCCGCAAGCTTCCGTCTCCGCAAGATCCCATCTGGGGCACGTCCCGGTGCCCTGCCGGAGGGGGGATTCAGACACGGAGGGCTTCTCCATCAACACCATGACCTCTCCGATGATGCGTGAGTAGTTCACCATAGACCTACGGGTCCATAGCTAGTAACTAGATGGCTTCTTCTCTCTCTTGGATCTTCAATAAAAAGTTCTCCATGATCTTCATGGAGATCTATCAGATGTAATCTTCTTTTGCGGTGTGTTTGTCGAGATCCGACGAATTGTGGATTTATGATCAGATTATCTATGAATCTTATTTGAGTTTCTTCTGATCTCTCTTATGCATGATTTCATATCCTTGTAATTCTCTTTGAGTTGTGAGTTTTGTCTGTCCCACTAGATATATGATTCTTGCAATGGGAGAAGTGCTTGGTTTTGGGTTCATACCGTGCGGTGACCTCACCCAGTGACAGAAGGGGTAGCGAGGCTCGCATCATGTTGTTGCCATCAAGGGTAAAAAGATGGGGTTTTCATCATTGCTTTGAGATTATCCCTCTACATCATGTCATCTTTCTTAAAGCGTTACTATGTTCGTCATGAACTCAATACACTAGATGCATGCTGGATAGCGGTCGATGTGTGGAGTAATAGTAGTAGATCCAAAAAGTATCGGTCTACTTGTCTCGGACGTGATGCCTATATGCATGATCATTTCCTTAGATACCGTCATGACTTTGAGCGGTTCTATCAATTGCTCGACAGTAATTTTTTCACCCACCGTAATACTTGCAATTTTGAGAGAAGCCTCTAGTGAACACTATGGCCCCCAGGGTCTACGCCACACCATATTTTCGGCCTTACACTTTTTACTTCGTTGCACTTTCCACCTTCAGATCTCACTTTGCAAACAATCTTGAAGGGATTGATAACCCCTTTGAAGCGTTGGGTGCAAGCTTGTTTGTGTTTGCGCAGGTACTCTGGACTTTACGAGACCCTCCTTCTGGATCGATACCTTGGTTCTCAAACTGAGGGAAATACTTACTGCTCCTGTGATGCATCACCCTTTCCTCTTCAAGGGAAGAACCAACGCAAGCTCAGCCTCTGTCAACGTGTAAACTTCTGGCACTGTTGTCTGTGGGGTAGCAAGGGGCATGATTGAGCGTATGCTAGAGATCGCCCCGGTGGCTCCATCCACCATCGGCGACCGCCCATCCATCGGTGTGCTCTGGGCGAAGAACCGCACATGCGTGGATGCCTCCCATCGACTGGGGAGAACCGTAGTGGCCATGGCCCGCCAGGAAGCGGAGGAGGTCGTCGTCCATCCTTGGCCACATGCACGCAGTATCTCGGAGGAGAAATGGTGGCTAGGGAAGCTTTGGGGCATTGAGGGAGAGGCATTAGGCTAGCCAACAGAGAGAAGAAGCTCGGGGTTGGGGGGAAATTAAGCGGAGGTCAACGACGACATGTCGGCCATGAGGAGTCATTCCTAACTCGAGAGCTCCAATGGCTTGGTCAGAGGGGTTCGCATAGAGAGAGGGGTGGCATCCACGCGAGAGGGATCTTGGGGAAAGGCTGAAATAGAGGGGATGGTGGAAGGGAGCTCGGGAGCGCCTTGGATGCGATTCGGGCGTGGTGAGCATGTGTGCTAAACCAGCTTTGTACCCTTTATAGCATCGGGGAGAGGCGTGGGAGGCAAGTAGGGATTCCCTTGCATGCTTGGACGTTCTGTCGAGGCTGGGCGCGAGCTACCCGATGAGGTTTCACGACAAAGCACCACTTCTGCATGTCAATCGCATAGTCACCATGCCACACCGTGTCCAATGCAATACTTTGGTCGGGAAAAGCTGTCTGGCGCGTGAGGCACACATGAAGGTGATCACTGGTGAATTTTGGTTTCATATGGAGCAGGGCAGGTGGGGTTTCCACTAAGGTTAAATTTGAGCAGCAAACTTGGGGGCTAGCAAAAGGGTATTTACTAGAGGGCATTTTGTAGAAGACATTGTCTAGTGGTTTTAGGTAGGGAAGGACTACATGACCACCATGTTTCATCTCAAGGATATGAGAGTAGCTAGCACTTGTAGTTCAAAGCTGCATTTGGTGCCAAAATCTAATTTGTGATGAGCTGCTCATATTCTCCACATGAGCCTGCTATATTTGTGTTTGGATTGATGCATTACCATGAAAATCAAGTTGTGGTAAATCTTGGGGCATTGGTATGAGCATAACTATATGAGAGAGGGAGAAATGTGTTGCCATGGTAAAAAGAGAGGGAAAGTGAGTGAGTTACCCCCAAAATAATTGAGCAAATGCCATGGCAAAGTGATTTGATGTAGAATAGGGTTATAACATACTGTGGTAAAAAGTTGGAGGCAAGGGGAAACTTTTTGGTTCAACTTTGCTTGTCCACTAGCTCATGGCAGAAGGTGTTTGTGTTGTGTTGAGGCTAGGTAGAAGAACCCTATGGCCTTGATATTTACCACCCATGCACCACTTGGTGCGGTGGCATCATTCGGGGATTAGAGCATGCCCAAAAAGTTTGGTCTTAATTGAAGAAATATGACAATGCAAAACTTCCCAATTCTAGAAATTAGTACAAATGGGTTTGGGGGGATTTGGACAACTGAATCTATTCTCCTTGATGCACTGCTAGGTGTGGATTCATTATTAGGGGATTAGATCATGTCCACATTGTTTGGGAGAAAATGGAGCACTTGGCAATGTAAAGTTGCTCAAGTCTGGATTTGGATAGAGAAGGTTTAGGGACATTTTGATGAACCAAAACAATTTGGATTGAGATGAAACTTGGTAAGATCATCACATATATCATGTGTGACATTCTAGAATTTTACTAGAGTTATTTGAGAATATAGTTTATAAAATATTTCAAATACTTGAAATTGATAGAAATGGTTTTGAAGGGTTTTGTCCAATATCTTGAACATAAACATGTGTTGAAACTCTTATATATGGAAAATATATGTCCACTCAGTTTCCCTAAATTTTCTCAAATATTTTGGAAGCATAAAAATAATTTTCCCTTATAAAAGACCATTTATAGCCTGTAAAAAAGGTATTTAAATAAAATACATAAATAACTTTTAAAATAATATTTTTGTGGTTTTGGGAACTTTTTTTGATAATATAATCCAAATAAAGCATTTGAGGCAAAACATCCTACCTAATTTGAGGACTTGTAGTACAAACCTGAATTTAGGGGGTTTTGAAAAGCTAAATCAAACACATTCTTTTTGGTAAAAATAGTTGGAGGTCCTATACACATGGTATGGTCATAGGACACGGATTTGGATCACGGAGATGAGTCTAGAGAGAAGGTGAATTTTCGTGATTTAAAAAACAAACAATCACACAAGCAAATAGCAATCAAGTAAAGTATCACTAGCACACAAAAGTTCTAATTGGTCCTAATATTTGAGCTATGTTAACTTAGTGAGGAGGTGCAAAATACATGGTGTGGTAGTAAGGGTAGCCGGCGGGGGCTGAGGCAGCCCCTCTTTCTCCGTAGGTTGGGCCATCACGGCTTTGGCGGGCGTTGTTGAGGACTGGGTCGTTGCACCCTTAGCAATCGTCCCCCCTCGCCGTGCTGGAGAGGCACTAGGCACTGCCACAGCACCAGTGCACCCGGATCTAGCAGCACGTGTGTGCCGGAGCATAGCACGGAGATGGTGCGAGGCACCCTCACGCCCGCTAAGGCTACGACCGACTGATGGGATACCTTCGGGATGGGGTCACTTTTTCCATGGTGATCGTATTCTTCTTTGTCACCTCTCCGCCGCCCTAGCACCTATGCGGGCGAGGCTTTAGCGTGAATAGCCGGATCACTGGTGCGCGACATAGGAATGGGCTGGGGCACTTACTCATCCTCGATGACCCATTTACTCTTCTTCCAAGCGGCGGATAGCACGGCATCACCGCCCTTGGGTGTCGCCTTGATACCGCTCTATGGGGCATTCTACACGGTTCTCGATGAGTCCAGCATGGTCTGCCTCCTTCCTGAGGGCCTAGGAAGCCCCGTGAGCTGATGCAGCCATTACGAGTGCGATTGCCGCCTCACCAACGTGAGCCCCGCCGCTGGTATGTGGGCGGTCGTGGAGCTGGGCTCCGTTCCCCCCACCGTATCGGTAGGCCGAGGAGATGTCACCCCGGGCCACTCATCTGCGTCGTCGTCATTATCCCCAAAGCCGCATGAGGATCTGCATGGATTGGGCAGGGCGCCCGTCTGATGTCCTCCTCGTCCTCCATCTCCTCCAAATCTTTGTCGCTGCCACCTTTGCTAGAGGATTGTACCACGATGAAGGAGCCAGTGTGTGACTCAATGCAACCGCTTGGCACGAGCTCCCGTTCATTAAAGGTGGGCATGTGTGCAACAAGCTTTGCCTTGTCTTGATAGATGTACAATGGGGACGCAACATCAGGAGGGTTCTCGTGATTGAAGCCGAGCACGGCTCCGAGGACCCGTTCTAGCTCATCAGATGTCAGGCCAGCGGCGTGCTGCGTGATAAGTATATGTTGTATCTATAATTTTTTATTGTTTCATGCCAATGTTCTATAACTTTCATATACTTTTGCCAACATTTTAAAATATTTTTGGGACTAACTTACTTACCAATGCCCAGTGCGAGTTCCTGTTTTTGTGAGTTTTTTGTTTTGCATAAATTTCATATCAAACGTGTCCAAACGCGATAACAATTTACGGAGATTTTTTTTGGAATATATGTGAATTTTGGGAAGAAGAATCAACGCAACACGATTTACCTTTAAGATGTTTAAACTTCTTGTTTGATATGTGTTGTGGAAAAACATAAACTTTGGATGTAATGTTTGATTTTTCCTATTTTATTGGAATGTCAAAAAAAAATTATATTTGGACGCAACACGGTTATACAAGTGTTTTACCACTTCCTATTTTTTCAGAATTTTCGGAATTACATAAGCATACGTTTCATCTGCATCTTTCGAGATTGTCCTATTTCTCACAGATTGTTGTTTTAGTTGCTTTGTGTGCTTATGTTTGAATTCTTGTTGATCTCCATTGACTTGGAAGCCATAGAATTACGATAGAGTATAGTAGGTAATGTTGGATTATAATTGTACAATAATGTTAAGGAAGGACATGATGATATTTGATTATATATGAACTAACCTATCTAATGAAAGTTCTATCAAGTTTTGTGTGGATGAAGTGTTGGAAGGTTGAGGAGGTATCAATATGAGAAGAATAATGAGAGACAAGAGTTCAAGCTTGGGGACACCCAAGGCAGACCAAGTAAATTATCACGGAGACTTAAGCATCTAAGCCTGGGGATGCCCGAGAAAGCATCCCATCTTTTGTTTTTCAACAACTATCGGCATGTTTCAGTTTTGTTTTGTTCAAATGATATACGTGAATTCTTGGAGCATCGTGTGCCTTTTATTTTTCCTTTTATATATGCACCATGGTGGTATGGGAAAGTCCATGGTTGATTTATAGAATGCCCTTTGAGCTTCACTTATATCTTTTGAATATGGCTTTATAGAGTGCTTCATGTGCTTCACTTATATCATTTGAAGTTGGATGCGTGTTTCTCTACATGTAGAAAACCATTATTCGTAGAATGCTATTTATAATCACTTATATTTATTAGAGGATGGTATTTTTAGAAATAATTAAACTCTCATGCTTCACTTGTACCTATTTAGAGAGTCAACAGGAATTGGTCATTTACATGGTTAGTCATAAAATCCTACGTAGAACTTTTAGACCACTGAAGATGATATGTTTGATTCCCTGCAACAGTTTTGCGACATTATGATAGTAATATGTGGTTGCACTAGTGGATGATTGTGAATTAGTAAGAATATTGATGTTAAGGTTTGTGATTCCCGAAGCATGCATGTATAGTCTCTAGTTATGCGATCAACTTGGCGCAAAATTTATACTTGATTGAAATCCTTTTTGTAGTTATAATCGGGGGCGCGCGATGGTTAACTCCTACCAACCTACTCCCTAGGGCATGTGAGTAGTGCTTTTCTTTGAAAGAGCTAATAAAATCTTGCAATACGTATGTGAGTTCTTTATGACTAATGTAAATTCATGGATATACGCACTCTCGCCTCCACATATTTGCTAGCCTCTTCGGTACCGTGCATTGCCCATTCTCACCTCGAGGATCGGGGAAACTTTCATCAGTGCATCCAAACCCCGTGACATGATACACTCTATTGCCTACGAGCCTCATTATATCTTCCTGAAAACAGCCACCATAGCTACCTATCATGGCATTTCCATAGCCATTCCACGATATATTGCCATGAAACTTCCATCAACATGATATACATGACTTGAGCATTAATTGTCATATTGCTTTGCATGATTGTAAGATAGCTAGCATGATATTTCCATGGCTTGTCCGTTTTTTGATATCTTCTACTATGCTAGATCATTTCACATCCTGGCACACTGCCAGAGGCATTCATATTGAGTCATATTGTTTCGCAGGTTTTCATATCAAGTTGTAAGTAATTAAAAAGTGTGATGATCATCATTGTTAGAGCATTGTCCCGGTGAGGAAAGGATAATGGAGGCTATGATTCCCCCACAAGTGGGGACACGACTCCGAACGAAAATAAAAAATAGGGGAGGCAAAGGAGCCCAAAAAAAGTAATGGGGGCGAAAAAAAGGAAAAAATATCCCACCATGAAAAATAAATAAACAAATAAATGAGAGAAAAAGAGAGACGAGACTTTGCTACCATCCTTTACCACACTTGTGCCTTAAAGTGGCACCATGTTCTTCATATAGAGAGTCTACTGTTTTGTCACTTCCATATGCTAGTGGGAATTTTTCATTATAGAACTTGGCTCGTATATTCTGTTGACGAGCTTCCTCAAATGCCCGAGGACTTCATGAGAAAACAAGTTAGATGCACACCCAATTAGCTTCAGTTGCGCTTTCGTACACTTATAGATCTAGTGCATCCGTTGCATGGCAATCCCTACTCCTAACATTGATATCTAATGATGGGCACCTCCATAGCCCATTGATAAGCCTAGTTGATGTGGGTCTTTCTTCTCAAGTTTCACCCGGTTGAAGCCTACCACCATATTCTATTCCACCTTTATGCTATATCCATTGTTCACGCTCATGTATTGAGTGAGTAATAAAAAGCCGAAGCGCATTACAAAGTACGATCCAATTGCTTGGTTTGACACCGGGGTTCTCATGATTTATACTTTATGCTAGGAAGACAAAGCATGAAAGGTTATATGATTTTCTATGGATAGATCTCTTTAGCACTGTTATTTTTAAAGGACATAATTGTTTGCTAGTAAACCTGAGTATGGATGTCTTTTTGTCAAATGATAGACAATTGCCTAGAATCACTTATATCTCAATACTGATGCCATCATTAAACATTTGTTCAAGATTATGTTAGGTAGCATTCCACATCAAAAATTATCTTTTTATCATTTACCTACTCGAGGAAGAGCAGTAATTAAGCTTGGGGATGCTAATACGTCTCCGTCCTATCAATAATTTTTGATTGTTTCATCCCAATGTTCTACAACTTTCATATACTTTTGGCAACATTTTATATTATTTTTGGGACTAGCTTACTTATCCCGTGCCTAGTGTCAGCTCCTGTTTTTTGTGTGTTTTTTGTTTCGTAGAAACTCCATATAGAACAAAGTCCAAACACATAAAAAAATTGTGGAGATATTTTTCTGAATATATGTGAATTTTGGGAAGAAGAATCAACGCAACACGGTGCCCGAGGGAGGCACAAGCCAAGAAGACGTGGCTAGGGGGTTGGTCGCGCCTTGATGGCTTGTGGCTCCCCCTTAATTCAGTTGGGGCCCTAATTTCGCCACAAGAAAGATAATTTTCCAATAAAAATCCTCTCAACAATTCAGCCCAATTGGAGTTAGGGATATATGGATATTTAAGAAACGGTGAAGGGCCAAAAAACAGTAGCGAAAATAGAAGATAAACCTAGAGATAGATGCAATCTCGAAGGGGCTCCTACCCTCTGAGAGCCATGTAGGCCTTGGACCAGAGGGGAAACCCTCCTCCCACCTATTGTTGAGGCCAAGGATGAAGAAGGAGGAGGGAGCTCTCTCCCCATCTCTCCCGGTGGTGCCGGAGCGCCGCTGGGGCAACCATCATGACGACGATCTACACCAACAACTTTGCCGCCGTCACCACCAACTCCCCCCTCTATGCAGCAGCGTAAACTATCTTCTCCCCACTGTAATCTCTACTTAAACATGGTGATTAATGCTATATATTATTACCCAATGATGCATGGCTATCCTATGATGTTTGAGGAGATTTCTTTTGTCCTATGTGCTTATTGTGGTATGATGTTATTCATATAAGTTGTATGTTGACATGGTTCTTTCCTAAGGTGCCCTCTGTGAGGCAAACACGTGAGGGAATCCTGTTGGAGGTTTGCAATATGTTCATAATTCACTTATAGTGGGTGGCTAGAGTGACACAAGCTTACACCCGAGTATGGGAGTTTTTTGCGCGGGAGTAAAGAGGACTCGATGTTTAATGTTATGGCTGGGTTTACCTTAATGATTTCTAGTAGTTCCAGATGCTTGCCATAGGTCCAATCATAAGTGCATATTATCCAACTACGAAAAGTGTGCCAACGTATGCCTCTCCCTCATTGCATATGATAAGCAGCGATCGTGTTATATTCAATTGCCTATGTACAATCTTTCTCTTGCGTTACAAAAAGCTTTATACTAAACAATTCATTAAATTAATCTTTATATAATATAGTACCTAACTTTTATTTCCACATTCTTTATTACCATGCAAACCTGTCTATTACATCTACTAAGTACTTCTAGTTTCCTTTCCACAAAGTACTATCATACTTGATCTAGTTAAAGTCTTGTTAGCGTGCGTAGAGTTGTACCAGTGGTCGATTGAACTTGAGACAATATTAGTTCTACCTTTAGCTTCTCGTTAGGTTCGACACTTTTACTTATCAAAAAAGGATACAAATGATCCCCTACACTTGTGGGTTATCACTGCCTCATCACGTCGCCCGCAGCGGTGTACTCCCACACGGGCCGCGAGTGCGCCTTCAGTGGCGCGATGCGCCGCCCTAGAAACTCCTTGACGATCATCGCCCCTCTTAGTTGGGCATCCCAGTTCGCGTTAATTCGCTCCAGGATGGGCTCCGCCCTTGGGTGAGTGAGCTTTTCATGGCCCCACCCGTGGTTCTCCTCTGGCTTGGTCGTGGGGGTCATCAGGAGCGGGCTGGCCCGGTGCGCGTCCATGAAAACCCAATGGTGCCGATAGCCCTCCACCTTTTCCCCGGACTTCAGGAGGATATTCTTTCCCTTGACATCAACGAAGGAGACACGTGTGGGGCGCTTATCCGTTGAACCGCAGGCTGAAAAAGTGGTGCAAGAATGCCATAGAGTGCCTCACACCCACGAAGGCCTCATAGTAGAAGGCGAAGATAGCCAGGAGGAGGATGGAGTTGGGCTGAGGGTGCAATTCTTGAATTCGGTAATGGGAGAGGATGGTGTAGAAGAACTCAAAAATTGGCGGGACGAGTCCGTCCTAGACGCTCTCGAAGAAGAAGCGGTAGGCGGATTCCCCCAGGCCACAACGCTCCACCGAACCTGGCGAGATCACGGTCACCTTCCCCGCATTCTGGTTGCCGGCTATTAGTGGGACCACTAGGCCCAAGTCCTCCTCCATGGAGACAGAGGAGGGCTGGAGAGATGGACCGACAGTGGGAAGGCCTGAAGCAAGGGCCACGGTCTTAGCCTTCTTGCTGGCCGATGCCACATGTGTATCGGGGTCACGAATGAGTCGCGAAAGCTCCCTCGCCTGAGGTTGGATCGAGATGAGTCACGCGCAGAGAAGGGAGGCATACCAAGATGGATGCTTGGCAAGGAAGAGCAATGAAGGCCCCACACTGCGTATAGACTTTATGTCAGCTTGGGAAGTTGCCAAGGTGTTGTGGGGAAGTGGGGGCGTCCCACGCCATGCGTCATGCCTCACCCACACGCGGTTGGGGCCCGAACCATTTCACATTTCCAACTAGCAGAATCATGTATGCCACGGGTCTGGCGGCTATTGACGGGTCCATGGGACTAGGGGTACCCTGGCCCTTCTTCCTGCGACCCAAGACGCGCCGCAGGCCATGCATCCGGCCTGGCCCGCCATTGGACTTCATGGGCGAGACCCTCGCGGGGGCCCCGGCCTCGCAAGACGCACGTCGGCAAGCATCGTCAGGAGCCATGTGAAGCCCTGCCTCCGAGGCCCTCGCGAGACGGACTAGTCAAAGGGTGGTCCAGAGGGGTAGCACGGTCCTCCATTGTCACGTGTTTGATGCGCACGACGCCGAGCGATGCGAGGAGCCGTGTCAGCACGCATGGATGAGGATGCTTTCCTCTTTTGTGCTAAGCGAGCATGTCCATTTTGCCAGTTCCCAAAGCAATCCCCAAAGGTTTCCCATTTCGTGCAAGAAGACCAAAGATGGGGGCTCGCCACGACGGAGGTCTTCCCCGAGCCAACCAGCACATCACGTGATGAGGCGTTTGCAGGCGAAGAGTACTTTTGTTAGGATAAGCTACATTCATGCCCCCCTTCAAACTGACCGGGGTGGCAACCCTTCCTACCTTGTGTTTTTGAGGGAAGAGGACCCGAGCCCGTATAAGAGAGGGCAAGCAGCCATCATAGAGGGGAGGTGACTTGAGAGCTAGCCAGAACCTACCTTTGTACTCTCTCTCACCCACAAGCAATCTAGACAAGAAGGAGTTGAGTTTTACACCACAAGGTGGCCCGAACATGAGTAAACTGTTGTGTCCATTGTTATCCTTCCTTAGATCAAGCATGCAAGAGTGTCGTCGTGTGGTTGCGAGGTACAGAACGTCACGGGAACAAACGCACCCGAGAGTTTGAACCTTTTTGGGTCCCCGAAGCCCCGACTCCGACAGTATCTAAATGTTTTGATTGTTCCGTGTTGTTATATTATCATCCTAGGATACTTTTTGGGTCATAATTCACCAATTTATAATATTTTGACCATTAGACTATTAATCCAGTGCCCAGTGCCATTTGCTATTTTTTCTATGTTTTTGTTTTCAGGTTTTCAGTACCAAACAAAGTCCAATTGCCATGAAACATTTCGATGATCTTTTCTGCACCAAAAGAAGACTTGGAAGCTTCGGGAGGAGACTTGAAGCCACAAAAGGGAGTAACGAAGAGGGCGGGTTTAGGGGGTGGTCGTGCCCTATGGCTTGTCCATCCCTGGTGGCCCCTCTTGTTGTCTTCTCTAGCCTATAAATTCACATATATTCCAGAAACCCTAAAAACAAATCGGGGAACACTTTTTACACCACCGCAAGTCTCTGTTCCAGGGTGATCCCATGTGGAGCTCCGTTCCGGCACCCTGCCGGAGGTGGATCGATCATGGAGGGCCTCTTCATCAACCTTCCTGCCCTCATAATGATGTGCGAGTAGTTAACCACAAACCTACGGGTCCATAGTTAGTATCTATATGGTTATCTCTCTCTCCCTTGATCTTCAATACAATGATCATCACATCTTAGCTTTGATCTATCCGATGTAATTCTAATGTATGATGTGTTTGTTGGTATCCAATGAATTGTGGGTTTATGTTCAGATTATTCATGAAACCAATTTCAATCTTTTCCAAAATTATTATGATTCTTATTTGCATGATCATCATAGCTTTGTAATTTTCTTCGATCTATTGATTATCTTTGGCCAAGTAGTTTGGTATTTCTTAAGTGAGAGGGGTGCGTTGTAGTGGGTTCAACATGGCGAGTTTCTATATCTCGGTGACACAAGGGGACAAGTTGTGTATTCGTGTTGCTTCCACTAAGGATAAACAATGGGGTTTATTCATATTGGTTGAGTTTACTTTTTCTACATCATGTCATCGTTCTCCAAGCATTACTCTATTTTACTTAATACTCTAGATGCATGTTGGATAGCGGTTGATGGGTGGACTAATAGTAGTAGGTGTAGGCAGGAGTTGGCCTATTTTCTTATGGACGTGATGCCTATATACAAATGATCATTACCATGAAAATCGCATAACTATCCATGTTCTTTCAATTGCCCAACAATACTTTGTTTACCCACCATATGTTGCTTTCATGCGAGATGCCACTAGAGAATACTATGACCCCGTGGTCTATTCACTTATATATTCAGAAAACTTACAATTTCCTTTCTTTTATAATTTGTCTTTTATTTTATTTTGCAAGTTACAATTATCTACACACCTCATTTGCTAGCAAATAACGAGATCAAGGGGATTGACGACCCTCTCTCCCACATTGGGTGCAAGTTGTTTGCTCTTTTGTGTGCAGCCGCTAAAGAAGGTTGAGGATTGATATTCCTATTGGTTAGATAAACCTTGGTTTCTTAATCGAGGTAAATACTTACCCGCATTGTGTTGCGATTAGCTATTCCTCTTCTAGAAAAACCCAACACACACCACATGTATCACCAGGTAAATCTGAAACATGATATATATAGGTGAAAATGGTTTCCAACGACTTAAATTCATATTAGGGGAGAGTTAATGGTCCTAAGGTCAATTAGTGGAGGCGTCCCAAGGGGAGGACCCGGAGGTGGAGTTGGGCTCCACCACCCCCTAGGTGGGAGCAAGAGGAGAAACCATTCCCCAAGTCGGTCACCCACCCCTCCCCTCAACCTATATATACTAGATGGTTTTTGGCCTTTGTAGATACAAGTTTTGGAGCGTCCTCTAGTTCTCTAGTTCTTGTTCTAATTTAGAGTTGATATGGATTATGCCGGATAATGAAGCATCTAATCTTTCAATCTGTAGAAAGGATGTGCTTTCAGTCTTTGGTTCCAGGAATTGTTTGTGAACGGTTTGAGGGAGTTCATTAACAAGCTACACCAACTCTTCTTCCAAAGTAACTCGAAATTTGTAACAATCCGATCTAAACCTCTAATGCATCTTTATAGTGTTCCTGGACCATCTTTGTAGGATGATTTTTCTACTACATTTCCCAAAAAACACGGGGCTGAGGGCATTGTATAAAGTGTTCTCCATATTTTAAACACAATCCATTTGTTTTTCTAAAATCCTTGAGTTGGATTGCTTTCCACGAATGCCCTACAACTTGTTTGTAATGAGGAATGTCATGTTGGCCCCCTAAGAAGGTTTTTTTTCAGACATAGTACTTTTCTATCATTTTATTCTTCATTTCCCTTTAAATCTTCATGGATCAATGCCAAGTTCGCAACCTCATACACAAACTCAAGCATGTGTGGCTCCGCATCCTCTCTAATTTATGACTTGAGAACCTATATAAATTGAGTGACTAGGAAGGCTTTGCTCCTTTGTGTGGCTCCACATACTCTCTAATATGTGACTTGAGACCCTATGTAAATTGATTGACAAGGAATGTTTTGCTCCATTGTATCGTATAATAATGGTTCATAGATGAAATGTCCAAAAAATTCAATATTTTCCTCTTTGTTTCACCTATAACAACTCACTCTTCTAGAGGTTTCCATATTTTCCACTTCTCCCAAGATAAAAGTTTTGGGAAATCTCATCTGCCCCTAACTTCTTGCCAAGGTGTTGCCCACCAGTCTGTACCTCCTCCGTCCATCGCTCCAGCGACAGGGAGGGGGTGGGCACCCTGGTGCTTTTGCTATGACACGTAGTTAGACGTTTCCTAGTGCTTCCTTGAGGCGTTGCTTCCATGGAGAACACAGTGCCGCATCGTAATAATTTACCTCTGCTCATCCCGCATATAAACATCCTTCAATTGGTGGCGTCGGGGGAAAGGTGTCTTAGTTATTCACCGATCTCTAGATCCGACAGGCTTTGTCTTTGATGGTTGGGCATCAACACTCTTGCAACTGACGGTCGTGTCGGCTATTGTAGTTGTGTTTGTTGTCTTGCAGTTGGGTGTGTGGAAGATAGAAGGAAACAACGTTCCCCTTCTTAGACTACATTGGATGAAGGCATCGAGATCCGATGACCATGGGGAACATCCCCGACCGACGTGCCACAAAGTATCTGTCTAGTCGCTTGAGGCGGCCCAGTTCATCTGCTCAAAAAGCATCTTTGTATGCGATGGTGCTCTCCCAGGTATTGGTACAGTGGTTGTTCTCCTCTTTTTCTGGCATTTCCACAATGGCGACACAGGATGTTCATGGAAAATGTTTTGGTGAGGCACAAGTTTCTCCAAGAGGGGAACAGTAATTTTACTTGTGTGCAAAGTTGCTTGACAAGCATGTTTGTTTTGTATGGTGACCATATGTGAATAGATTGTCTAATTAAAATATGTGGTTGCTTCAAAAAACTCACTCATCTTTCGCCTACGACCAATCACTTTGAAATCACCCAAAATGTATGCATATTTGTAATCACATTCGACTATTATCTTAAACCCAACAGAAATTAGATATAGCTTGAAGTATTCATTGCACCGCTCGATCTAGATAATGAGATTTTTCTCATCAAAGCCTGGAAACCCATTTTCAATAAACAATGTTTCATTGGCTTTCTCTCACTCCAATCATTGGGACCATAGACTGGCGAGGCTATCACAACAGTGTACAATATAGTTAGTTATTGCTTGAATAATTTATGCGGTGGAGACCACGGTGGTGCTCACTTGGTGCATCAGTCATTGTGCGCCAGAACTTGAACTGGCAACGATGGTGCCAGAGTATCCTTTAATTCCTACACCATTTTCTCATGGTTGCGTGACGACCCACAAGTATAGGGGATCAATCATAGTCCTTTAGATAAGTAAGAGTGCCGAACCCAACGAGGAGCGGAAGGAAATGATAAGCAGTTTCGGTAAGGTATTCTTTGCAAATGTTGTGAGTAACAATGATAGATAGTTTTGTAGGAAGACAATCCGTAACAAGTGACAAGTAACAATAGTAGCAAGTGTGTATCAAGATAGCCCAATCCTTTTTATAGCAAAGGACTGGCCTGAAAGTACTCTTATATGAAGCAAACGCCCCCGATGAGTCATGGGAATTTCTTTCTAACCATCTTAATCATGTTGAGTTGATTTGTGTTCGTTACTTTGACAATTTGATATGTGGGTGGACCAGTGCTATGGTGATGTTCTTACTTGAACAAGCAACCTATTCATGATTACCCTCTCTCGCAAACATACACAACTACGCAAGAAGAATTAAGATAAATCTAACCATAGCATGAAATGTGTAGATCCAAATCAGTCCTTTGTGTAGTAACACGTAAACTGGGGTTTAAGCTTCTGTCACTCTCGCAACCCATCATCTAATTATTACTCCACAATGCCTTACCTTAGGCCCATAACATGGTGAAGTATCATGTAGTCTACATTCATATGACAACAACATGCATATCATCAAAATATTGAGCGAATACGAACTTCACATGATTACTTATAAAAGACTTCTCCCATGTCCTCAGGAACAAAAGTAACTACTTAAACATCATCAACATGTTCAAGATCAGAGGTGTAATAGTCATAATTAAGGATCTTAACATAATATCTTCCACCAAGTAAACAAGCTAGCATCAACTACGAGATGTAATCAACACTACTAGTAACCCACAGGTACCAATATGAGGTTTTGATATAAAGATTGAATACAAGAGATTGACCAGGGATTGAGATGAGATGGTGTTGGTGAAGATGTTGATGAAGATTGGTCCTCCCACGAAGGAGGAAGCGTTGGTGATGATGATGGACTCGATCTCCCCCTCCTGGAGGGAAGTTTTCCCCGTGGAATTAATCTACCGGAGAGAAAAAGGGTCGCTGCCCAGGTTTCCGCCACGAGAGGGTGGCGCTTCATGCCGAATGTATGTTCTTAATTTTTTCTAGGTCAAAACACACCTTTCAAGAGAAGAGGGGGGTAGGGAGACCTGTTGGGGCCCCACAAGCTAACATGGCATGCCTAGGGTGGGTGGATGTGCCCTGTTGTCTTGTGGCCAGCACGTGGCCCCCTATAGTATTTTTTTGGACTAATAAGGCAGATATATTTCATATAAATTTTCCATTAGGTTTCAGGTCATTTGCAGCCGACTGATTTTTTATCCTTTTCTTGGTTTTCGGGTCCATAATTCTAGTTCCCGTCAATATCCCCCTTTGTGATGTACCTTGTGGATTTAGAGGGAAAAGGCATAAGAATTTTGTTATAATTAGGAATATTGGACAAGAACAACATAAATATCAATGAGTATTCATGATGCAAAATGGACGTATTATCTTGCTTGGCATCTTACAAGGATTTAATGGAGACATCGACCTTCATTTGGAGCTGATTGAGGCGCTCAATATTTTGGTTGAATTATTTCTCTAGGTAGGCCAGTTGGTGCTTGATCGTGCTCACATCTGTCACTTGAGTCGCTGATTCCTCGAGCTGCTTCATTAGATGTTCCTTAATTCCTTCTCTCGCCTTCCCCACTTCCCGTACCTCCACGTAGGCCTCATATGGTGTCGTGGTAGCCTCGCTTCAAGACGATCGGGCCTAGATTATGATTTACCAATCGCAAACCCAAATATGTGCTTCTACCCTTCGAAGTGAAATTTTACCAATTGAGCGTGAGAGAATGCGGAAGCAACGCAATGAACCAAGTGTCCATTACTAATTGCTACATCCTAGATTGAGAGAAGTATATTGCTAGTGGCACATCTAGGGATTGGGAAGAATGTGAAAGAGGAAAGATAGCATGTGAGAACAGGTAGAGGTAGGATACGAGAATTCTCTTTACCATATGACTGAAATTTGACCACTCGAGGACGAGAGAATGCGGAAGCCACCGAATGAATTAAGTACCTCGTAGCAACTGTTATGTCCTATATCGAGTGAGGTAGTTTGCCTAGTGGTAGGTGTAGAGATTTGAAAGAATATGGAAGTAAAAGGGAAAGTAAGTGAGATGAGGCTCGAAGATGAGATTTTTCTTTTTCATTTCTTACGATGTAAGGTGTCACCCTTTCAGTGAGACCCACCGATTAATACACCAAGTTTGGAACATTACACAATCATCCTTTATTGTTGACTCGTTGTGTGGACTCGATGAGCAGAGGCAAAGGTAGGAGACAAGAATTCCCTTTTTCATTTCATACGCTACAAGATGCTCAACACCCTGACAGTGGGAGCCACTGGTGAGTAAACCGAGGGGGCCAAATTTCATGTTTTGACCATTTGTGGAAAGTTTAACAAGATCTGACTTTGGTTTGATTTTTTTTAATTTGACCCTTTTCTTACCGCAACGGTGGCTGCTGATTGGGTTGCACAGCCTACCAGACGTGCCCATGGTGGTAGGTTGAATGGCGGTCCAAGGTTCACATGGCGTAGGCCCTACTGCTAGGGCTCGTGGTGGTAGGATGTAAGAACCTACAACCGAGGCCTCCGACAGTAGGGTCACATCTGTCGGTACAAAGTACTTGAACTTGGAATTGCCCCAAGAAAGCGGTAGGGTTACACACTGTCGTGGTTTTGTCACGACAGATGTACTCCTGGAAGAATTTAGTGATGGGGCCATGATACGTCTCCAACGTATCTATAATTTTTGATGGTTCCATGCTATTATCTTGTCAACTTTGGATGTTTTGTATGCATGAATATGCTATTTTATATCTTTTTTGGGACTAACCTATTAACTCAGTGCCAACTGCCAGTTTCTGTTTTTTCCATGTTTTTGACCTTTTTCACAGGAGAATATTAAACGGAGTCCAAATGGAATAAAACCTGCGGGGTGATTTTTTCCATAACAGAAGATACGCAGGGGACTTGAGAACCAAGTCAAAGGACCCTCGGGAGGTCACAAGCCCCCTAGACGCGGCCTGGGGGGTGCCTAGCAGGCTTGTGGGCCCCCCGTGGCTCCTTTGCCCTACTTCTTCCGCCCATAAATTCTCTAAAAATCCAAAACTGCCAAAGAGAGCCACGAAAATACTTTTCCGCCGCCGCAAGCTTCTGTCTCCGCAAGATCCCATCTTGGGCACCTTCTGGTGCCCTGCCGTAGGGGGGATTCGGACACGGAGGGCTTCTTCATCAACACCATTGCCTCTCCGATGATGTGAGAGTAGTTCACCACATACCTTTGAGTCCATAGCTAGTAGCTAGATGGCTTCTTCTCTCTCTTGGATCTTCAATACAAAGTTCTCCATGATCTTCATGGAGATCTATCCGATGTAATCTTCTTTTGCAGTGTGTTTGTCGAGATCCGATGAATTGTGGATTTATGACCAGATTATCTATAAATATTATTTGAGTTTCCTCTGATCTCTTATATGTATGATTTCGTATCCTTGTAATTCTCTTCGAGTTGTGGGTTTCGTTTGGACAACTTCATCTATAATTCTTGCAATGGGAGAAGTGCTTGGTTTTGGGTTCGTACCATGCGGTGTCTTCACCAAGTGACAGAAGGGGTAGCGAGGCATGCATCGTGTTGTTACCATCAAGGGTAAAAAGATGGGGTTTATATCTATTGCATGAATTTATCCCTCTACATCATGTCATCTTTCTTAAGGCGTTACTCTGTTTGTTATGAACTCAATACACTAAATGCATGCTGGATAGCGGTTGATGTGTGGAGTAATAGTAGTAGATGCAGACAGTATCGGTCTACTTGTCTCGGACGTGATGCCTATATGTATGATCATTGCCTTAGATATCATCATGACTTTGCGCGGTTCTATCAATTGCTCGACAGTAATTCGTTCACCCACCATAATACTTGCTATCATGAGAGAAGCCTCTAGTGAACACTATGGCCCCCGGGTCTACTTCACATCATATTTTCAGCTCTACACTTTTACTTTGTTGCACTTTCCACCTTCAGATCTCACCTTGCAATTAATCGTGAAGGGATTGACAACCCCTTTATAGCGTTGGGTGCAAGTTTGTTTGTTTTTGCACAGGTACATTGGTGACTTGTCTTGATACTCCTACTGGATTGATACCTTGGTTCTCAAACTGAGGGAAATACTTACTGCTATTGTGCTACATCACCCTTTGCTGTTCAAGGTAAAAACCAACGCAAGCTCAAGAGGTAGCAAGAAGAATTTCTGGCGCCGTTGCCGGGGAGTATCAAGTCAAGAATAGTCTCCCTTCAACGTGTCAATTTCTAGCACCAGGAACTATTCTAAGTGAAGCTTATCCAAATAACTATCGCAAACTCATCTCTTGCATTTACTTTTTTTTGCCTTTTGCCTCTCATTTTCCTCTCCCCCACTTCTGAAAAACAAAAAATTACAAAAATATTTGCCTTTTTCGTTTGCCTTTCCTTTGCTTGTGTGCTATGTGCCATCAATATGCTTGCATCTTCGCTTGCTGAAAATCTATTGATATGGATCCTCATCCACTTGCTAATCTCTTTAAGAGATCCAATTATGTTGAACCAATTTCTAGTGAGTTGAATGCACTTGACTATCTTTATGAAGTTTTGCTTGAGATGCATGAATCTGAAAATTGTGATGAAGAAATTTATGAAGTGATTCACGAGGGCTCCTTGAATGAAAAGCATGATTGCAATGGTTTCACTATAAATTCTATGAATGTCAATCATGCTAAAAATATGCAAAACCCTAAGCTTGGGGATTCTAGTTTTGCTATGTCCACTACTTGTTTCAATGATCATGATTGGGGTGATGATGTTTCTTATGATCTTGAAAATTTGTTTAAGCCTCATGATGATTATGATATTTGCAATAATATTGAAAGTGGGATTGGAGAAGTCATGACTTTAGTTGATGATAATCCCACTATTTTTGAAGAGCGTCAACTTTGCATGCATGTGGATCATGAAAAGAACATCCTATGTGATAACTATATTGTTGAATTTGAATATGATCCCATAGGTAATTATTATGAGAGAGGAAAATATGGTTGTAGAAATTTTCATATCACTAAATCACCTCTCGTTATGTTGAGATTGCTATTGTCTCTCTCTTCTTCCTTGCATATGGTAACTATTGGTTTTCTTGACAATCTGCTTTCCTATAAAATGCCTATGCATAGGTAGTATGTTATACTTAGATATGTTTGTCACATGTTTCATGATGCTCTCTTCGTGTCCGATTTCTATCTTTTATGTGAGCATCATTGAATTATCAATGCATAGCTAAGGGCGTTAAACAATAGCGCTTGTTGGGAGGCAACCCAATGAATTTATCTTTACTTTTTTCTTTCTATTTTGTTGTGTCCACACCATCGTAATTCTGTTATGATTGTGTTTTTCTTTTTCTTTTTGTGTTTGTGCCAAGTAGAACCTTTCTGATCAGTTTTAGTGATGGTTGTTTGATCATGCTGAAAAAGAAAGAAACTTTGTGCTCATGAAATGATTTTTAATTCCTATCCAGAAAGAGCTTTTGAGTTGATTCTTTTTGCTGCTGGTTGATATGAAAATTGCCCTAATTGTCATAAGTTTTCAGAATTTTGGGAAAACAGAAGTATACGAAGTATACAGATTGCTACACACTAGTCTGTTTTTGATAGATTATGTTTTTGTTGTGTTGATTGCTTATTTTGATGAAACTATGGATAGTATCAGGGGGTACTAGCCATGGAAAAGTGAGAATACAGTAATCTAACATCAATCTAAATAGAAATAAAGTTTACTACAGTACCTAAAGAGTTGGTAGTTTGTTTTCTTACGCTAATGATATCACGAGTTTCTCTTTAAGTTTTGTGTTGTGAAGTTTCAAGTTTTGGGTAATGTTATCATGGACAATGGGATAAAAAGTGGAAAGAGCTCAAGCTTGGGGATGCCCAAGGCATCCCAAGCCAAATTCAAGGACACCAAAAAGCCTAAGCTTGGGGATGCCCCGGGAAGGTATCCCCTCTTTCGTCTTCAATCCATCGGTAACGTTACTTGGAGCTATATTTTTATTCACAACATGATATATGTTTTTCTTGGAGCGTCGTGTATTATAGGAGTATTTTTCTTTTTTTTGTCACAATCATCCTTGCTGCACACCTTTTTGAGAGAGACATGCACTCATAGTGAATTTGCTAGAATACTCATTGAGCTTCACTTATATCTTTTGAGTTAGGCAATTTAGCTTGCATGTGCCTCACTTATATCTTTTGAGCTAGAAAATTTTTCTCTAGTGCTTCACTTAAAAATTTTTAGAGCACGGCGGTGTCATATTTTGAAGAAATAAAAACTCTCGATCTTCACTTATATCTTTTTGAGAGTGCTCTCTCTGAGTAACTTGGTAATTGGCTTGTGCTATGAAAGTAGTCCTAAAGATGATAGGCATCCAAAGAGGATATAATAAAAACTTCCATATTCAAGTGCATTGATTAGTAAGATAAGTTTGATTCCTAACAATTAAGTTTTGAGACATGGATTTGGTCGAATTAGAGTTATGTTAGTAGGGTGTTGTGAATCTAGAAATAGTTGTGTTGAAGTTAGTGATTCCCGTAGCATGCACGTATGATGAACCGCTATGTTAGGAAGTCGGAGCATAATTGATTTATTGATTGTCATCCTTTGAGTGGGGGTCGGGATCGCGCGATGGTTAACACCTACCAAGCCTTCCCCTAGGAGTATGGGTTTAGCACTTTGTTTCGATTACTAATAAAACTTTCACAATAAGCATATGAGTTGTTCATGACTAATGTGAGTCCATGGTATAGATGCACTTTCAAATTCCACCATTGCTAGCCTCTCTAGTGCCGCGCAACTTTCACCGGTGCACAAACCCACCATATACCTTCCTCAAAACAGCCACCATACCTACCTATTATGGCATTTTCATAGCCATTCAGAGATATATTGCCATGCAACTCCCACCATTCCGTCTCATGACTTGTGCCATCACTTTCATATTGCCATTGCATGATCGTAAGATAGCTAGCGAGATGTTTCAATGTCATACGCTAAGCTAGATCGTTGCACATCCCGGTACACTGCCGGAGGAATTTCCTATAGAGTCATCATTGTTCTAAGCATTGAGCTGTGAGTAAATAAAAGTGTGATGATCATCATTATTAGAGCATTGTCCCATGTGAGGAAAAATGAAAAGAGGCCAAAGATGCCCACAAAAAAAGGGGGGAAAGGAGGCCAAAGAGCCCAAACAAAAAAAAGAGAAAAAGAGAGAAGGGACAATGCTACTATCTTTTTCCACACTTGTGCTTCAAAATAGTACTATGTTCTTCATGATAGAGAGCTCTCGTTTTGACACTTCCATATACTAGTGGGAATCTTCATTATATAACTTGGATTGTATATTCCAATGATGGGCTTCCTCAAAATTTCCCTAGGTCTTCGTGAGCAAGCAAGTAGGTTGCACACCCACTAGTTCTCGTTTTGAGCTTTCACACACTTATAGCTCTAAGTTCATCCGTTGCATGGTAATCCCTACTCATTCACATTGATATCTATTGATGGGCATCTCCATAGCCCTTTGATATGCTGAGTCGATGCGACCATCTCCTCCTTTTTGCCTCACAACCTCCACCACACTATATTCCACCTATAGTGCTATATCCATGGCTCACGCTCATGTATTGCGTGAGAGTTGAAAAAGTTTGAGAAAGTAAGAGTGCGAAAACAATTACTTGGCCAATACCGGGGTTGTGCATGATTTAAATTCGTTGTGTTTGGATGATGAAGCATAGCCAGACTATATGATTTTGTAGGGATAACTTTCTTTGGCCTTGTTATTTCAAAAGTTCATGATCACTTTGCTAGTACGCTTGAAGTATTATTGTTTTCATGTCAATAGTAAACTATTGTTTTGAATCTGACGGATCTGAACATTCATGTCACAAGAAATAAGTTACAAAGGACAAATAAGTTAGCTACCATTCCACATCAAAACTTCAGTCTTTATCACTTCCCTACTCGAGGACGAGCAGGAGTTAAGCTTGGGGATGCTTGATACGTCTCCAACGTATCTATAATTTTTGATGGTTCCATGCTATTATCTTGTCAACTTTGGATGTTTTGCATGCATGAATATGCTATTTTATATCTTTTTTGGGACTAACCTATTAACTCAGTGCCAAGTGCCAGTTTCTGTTTTTCCTATGTTTTTGACCTTTTTCAGAGGAGAATACTAAACGAAGTCCAAACGGAATAAAACATGCGGAATGATTTTTCCATAACAGAAGATACGCATGGGACTTGAGAACCAAGGCAAAGGACCCCGGGGGAGATCACAAGCCCCCTAGCCGCGGCCTGGGGGGCGCCTAGCAGGCTTGTGCCCCCCCCCCCCCCCCCGTGGCTCCTTTGCCCTACTTCTTCCTCCTATAAATTCTCTAAAAATCCAAACTGCCAGAGAGAGCCACGAAAATTCTTTTCTGCCGCTGCAAGCTTCTGTCTCCGCAAGATCCCATCTGGGGCACGTTCTGGTGCCCTGCCGGAGGGGGGATTTGGACATGGAGGGCTTCTTCATCAACACCATTGCCTCTCCGATGATGCGTGAGTATTTCACCACAGACCTTCGGGTCCATAGCTAGTAGCTAGATGGCTTCTTCTCTCTCTTGGATCTTCAATACAAAGTTCTCCATGGTCTTCATGGAGATCTATCTAATGTAATCTTGTTTTGCGGTGTGTTTGTCGAGATCCGATGAATTGTGGATTTATGAACAGATTATCTATAAATATTATTTGAGTTTCCTCTGATCTCTTATATGCATGATTTCATGTCCTTGTAATTCTCTTCGAGTTGTGGGTATCGTTTGGCCAACTTGATCTATAATTCTTGCAATGGGAGAAGTGCTTGGTTTTGGGTTCATACCGTCCAGTGTCCTCACCCAGTGACAGAAGGGGTAGCGATCCACGCATCATGTTGTTGCCATCAAGGGTAAAAAGATGGAGTTTATATCTATTGCATGAATTTATCCCTCTACATAATGTCATCTTGCTTAAGGCGTTACTCTGTTTGTTATGGACTCAATACACTAGATGCTTGCAGGATAGCGGTCGATGTGTGGAGTAATAGTAGTAGATGCAGACAGTATCGGTCTACTTGTCTCGGACGTGATGCCTATATGTATGATCATTGCTTTAAATATCATCATGACTTTGCGCGGTTCTATCAATTGCTCGACAGTAATTCGTTCACCCAACGTAATACTTGCTACCATGAGAGAAGCCTCTGGTGAACACTATGGCCGCCGGGTCTACTTCACATCATATTTTCAGCTCTACACTTTTACTTTGTTGCACTTTCCACCTTCAGATCTCACCTTGCAATTAATCGTGAAGGGATTGACAACCCCTTTATACCGTTGGGTGCAAGTTTGTTTGTTTTTGCGCACGTACATTGGTGACTTGTCTTGATACTCCTACTGGATTGATACCTTGGTTCTCAAACTGAGGGAAATACTTACTGCTACTGTGCTACATCACCGTTACCTCTTCAAGGAAAAAACCAATGCAAGCTCAAGAGGTAGCAGGCCATCGCAACCATGTGGCGACTCAAAGGGGTTAATGGGGGAGCGAGAGACGATTTTACCCAGGTTTGGCCCCTCTGATCGAGGTAAAATCCTATGTCCTGCTTTGTGTATATTGATGTGGAAATCGATTACAAGGGTGCGGATTCGCCTGACGTAGCTTTCGATTGGTGATAACTTAAGTCTATCAGCCCTAGAGACTCGCCTTTATATATAGGTCGATGCACCTAGGGTTACAAGAGTCCGGGTCACGTATGATTTGTGACATAACATGTCTTTAACTCTCCTTACTTCTATCACAAGGAAAATTCTCATGACCCTTCTTCTATATGGGCCATAAGTCGCCATCATCATGTCTTGGGCTGCAGCCGGCTCTTCTGACTCCGCCTCGTGTCTTCTGCTTGTTTAAGTCATGGCTCATCTTGAGCATGATTGTCGAGCCGCCATCATATTGACCCGGCCTCTTGGGGCGGATCTCATGGCGGTATAATATCCCCAACATTAGGCCCCAGATTGACTTGAACTTGTTCATGTCAATAAACCTTTCTCGTACTCTTTGGCGGCTCACCCTCAACCCAAGCTTGTCCTCCAATGGAAGAAACGCCGGCTTGCAGTGTTCTTCTAAAATTCTGCTCCATTTCTTGATGATGTGAGCCATCCCGAGATTTCAGCGATCTGTAGGATGTCATTCCAACGGCTGCTCTAACTTATCCGTTCGGCCCGACAATCAAGGCACCATCAAGTCCAAAATTTATTGCGTCTCCTAGATTCCTGCACGTGCCGTTTCCATTTCTACTCCGGCATTTATATATCAATAGGGATACCTCCTTTACTTTTACCCTGCTCATCTTCTTCGTCTTCCAGCTCGAGCCTGAGCCTGCATCGCGTTGCCACTACTCGTCCCATCATCAAGCGCTCTGGTACAAGGGCCCCGCCGTCGTGTGCCTTCTACTCCGAATCATGAAACGTCTCTGCCTCGAGCAACGCCATCAGGCAAGATTTATGTTTTTGTCCTAGATCTGCTTTAGGTCATCTGCTATAGTTCAAAGGAGTTCATAGGGTTCATCTTGCATTCATCGCCATTACCGATCAGTTTGATTCCTCGATGAAAACCTTCTCCAGCGATAGGTTGCGGGAAAAGTAGGGTTCTGAATCTCGCATAACCTCCCTCAATGTTCTGTGAAAACCTTATTAATACTAGTTGTTGTTGTCCTATATTTTACTGTCATCTTGGACTATTAAATTCCCTTTTTGCGTACCATTGGTAGAACCGTCTTTTTGCACACTTTGGTAGAAAACTGTTTGTCCAGTACTTAGTGGAATCTGATATCGTGTTTCCTTCGCAAGTCATTTTCACGCTCACGCTGGCTTGTTTGATATTTTGCAATTCGCCATCTTTATGAACCGCCATTTCACCAAGAAGACTCAATTATTGCAAAATTCCTCATTGTTTGTTTCTTGAACTCCTCCCTTCTACAAACAATTTTTGTTCCTTAAAATAACTCGCCAATCATATTTATGCTGCCTATTTCCTTCCAGGACCTGTCGGTATGTCAAAACCATCAAAATGCGACTGGTTGCCCTGAGAAATTGGTGATGCTGCCCACCAACGATGCGTGTCAGTAGGAACTTTGTCTTCTAAGGAGATGATCAGATGGAGAGCCGCCGCTGGAGAGGTACGACCTCAACCCGCCGCTGGAAGCGTACCTGGGGATAAAACCCACTGTTCCCTTATTTAGGGAGTTCTTCTATTTGAACCGCCATACGGGATGGGCTGATGGTCCCAGCTTAGAGTTCGATGGAGTCGCAGTCCAGAGGCGGCGTAAGTGTGATTTTGCCGCTGTTACTTTGCCCAGTCATCCCAAGGGTTGGGGGAAACTTGGTTTTATTGCAAGAATACCGCACCTGCTCAAGAAAATCCTCTTTCGGGTTTCAAAGAAGAGTGTCTTCCAATGGATTTCCAGCTTCCCGGTGCATTGACCCCAGAAGAACAAGCCGCCCAGACTTTTGTCTGGTCAAAACTTAGAGCTTTCAAAGCCAATGGCTTGATCGGAGTTGACTTGATCCGATGCTGGGTGGAATGGCTTATTACGCCGTTATGCCACCGAGATGGATTGATGTGCCATTATAACGGCTACTTAAACAATGCTTAATGCTTCGCAAATGTAATGCTTGACTCTGAAGAAGTTAATAGCCTTGTGAAGAAGCTATGTGGTGAGCCCAAAGAAGTATGTTCAAAAACTGGTTTGAAACCATGCTGGATCCAGAATCTGGCTCCTGAGGTAAATATATTCAACCATCACCTGCCTTATTTGGTATTTCCTTTATTCTTTGGAGCACTGACTTCCCCTCTTTTTATAGTGCTGTAGAAAAGTGCGCCCTTCTGGAAATGTAGACCAGCGAAGCTGCCCGTTAAAAACTTCAAAACCGCCGTGAAAAAGAAGAAGAAAACCAAATCAGTTGTGGGTGAGTCATCTCTTGTGGGCGAGTCACAGAATATTGAAGTACTATCTGAGGTAAATGTCTAGTCTATCCCTCTAGTGTGTCACATGTTGTTCTAACCATTCAATTTAATCTCAGGGGGATGACGATGAAAGTGATGCTGAAGATGCCGAGGTAATTTCAATATCTTTTGACTCAAATATTTCCTGGTAAAGGCCTCCAAGGTGGGTTTGTAGGAAAGTTCCTATGGATCATTGAGATGCTTATTTGGATCCTAACTTTCTTTTAAGAAGGCTTTATATACTCCAAAGCGCCACACCCGTATCTCCTCAGGTGATCTTATGGCGGGTCTGGCTAAGAAAGTCTGTGGTCGTATACGCCGCACTGAGGTGCCTCTTCTTTCTTTATCAACTGTATCCTATTTGTTAATTGCTCACACTCACAAGATTTTTCATCTTAATAGGTATCTCCTTCTTTATTTGGCGATTCAGTGTCTTCAAAATTACTGCCTCTTCTTTGTCTCCCAAGGTACATCATTATTAGTCTATCCAACACTTGCTTCAGTATTGTATATTCCATTATATATACATCAACCTTTCGTTCTTTAGGGCTCAAGCAAAGAAAAGGCAAACTGGCGGGTCAGTCCCAAATAGTCAAGCGCCTGAAGTGGGGGAAGCATATGCTTCTAACCCTGATGCTCCAGTTGAACCAGCTGAAACTCATGCTGAACCTCCTAAGAGTAGTGCTATGGATGATATCCCTGATGTTCCAGTTGACCCAATAGAAACTGACAATAAGGCCATGGAGGCAAGTCAGGGACAAAATCTCAACCCGCCAAGCCCTCTGAAGACAACCAAAGATGCTATGCTCGAAGAAGAAGCTGCCAACATTATTGGGACAGGTCACACGACGCCCTTCTTTAATGTGATGGCTAAACATACTGCCAAGGATGTCTCAAGCGAAATAGAAAAAGGGAAAGCTAAACTTGAGCTTCCCAATATTGAGAAACTAAACTTTGAAGAACTACACGCGGGATATCTAAACCGTCTCTCCATGAGTCGGGACATGGAAGTTGGTCTGGTAAATATGATGAAGAAAATATATGAGGTTTGGTGTTTTTGTAATAAATTACCCCATATATCCCTCTGTAGCCCCCAAGGGCCGGGTCATCTTCTTGAAGATGAGCTTTGTCCTGTGAATAATTTGAATACTTCAACCTGTAGCCCCCAAGGGCAGGGTCATCTTCTAGAAGATGAGCAGGGTCTTATTTAATAATCTTGAAAACTTCAACCTGTAGCTCCCAAGGGCCAAATCATCTTCTTGAAGATGAGCCGGGTCTTGTTTAATAATTATGAAAACTTCAACCTGTAGCCCCCAAGGGCCGGGTCATCTTCTTGAAGATGAGTCGGGTCTTGTTTAATAATCTTGAAAACTTCAACCTGTAGCCTCCAAGGGCCGGGTCATCTTCTTGAAATGATCCAGGTCTTGTTTAATAATCTTGAAAACTTCAACCTGTAGCCCCCAAGGGCCGGGTCATCTTCTTGAAGATGAGCCGGGTTTTGTTTGATAACTTAAAAGCTAGTGCATTAGCCCGCAAGTGTCAAGTATATTGCTTGCAATCTACTTGAGACTTGATGCCAAATGATCAATCCGTCCAAGCAGCGTCGACCTAACTCATCCATCTTGCTTGATTATGTAGGAAACTATAAGTCAGGTTGACTCATACTTAAGTGGCATGAAGAAAAGTTTGGCTCATCAACAAGATGCCAGGGCTGCAGCTGAGGAAAAACTTCGAGTCTCTTTGGCAGAACTTGAAAAAGCAAAGGCTGAGCACATATTATACAAAGAGTCAGCCGAAGCTGATAAAGCCACCCTATTGAAACATGCTGAAAATGCTGAGGGTCAGCTCAAACTAGCGACGGAAGAATTGACTGGTCTTCGACGACACATCTCCAAGATGACCAATGCTGTCTTTGGTAAGTATTTTGTCTATTGCCCATTGTAACCATTGTAAAGGACACAAAGCACCAAGCGACTTAAGTTTCATTTGTTCCTTGCAGGCCCTCGATTCGCCAATCTTCAAGATGACTGCATGTTGAAACTGAAAGCGCTATATACCCTGACAGAGCAACTCTATGCTGGTGGCGTGTTCACCATCAAGGCTCTCTGGGGTGACAAAGAGCCGGTAAAATTCATAAGTGACAAGTTGAGGCGGTTCTCAACTATACTCAAGAATATAGAGGAAATAAAGAAATCAGCTGCACGGAAAGGGTTAATCACGGTTATGAGCCGGTATTTAGCTTATGCTCCAGAACTCAAGCCAGACGAAATAGCAGGCGGGTTTCCTGAGTATAAAGATGATGTCTCGGAATTTACACAAGAAGACTCCGCCCAGTGCGTGAGGGATGTTCGTCCTGGAGCAAGCCAGCTTGCCGAGAGTCTTGACCTGTCCAAGTACCAGGCGGCTTATCATGACAACCATAAGTGTGTGGCAGCTCCCAGTTTTGAACCAATAGACCTGACTCCTCAATGTCGTAAGCATGTTTTTGCCTCTGATGCTGACACGTCAACCATCTTGACAAAGGAAGCTGAATTTTATGCTTTAATGAATTTCACCCGGGATATGGACAACTTCGAGATCTAAGACCCCGAAAACTCGGCAGAGGGTAACTCGGAGGTGGCTTAAATGAGGTGACTCCCAAAGCTTCAACCTGAAGAAAACGACTGAACCCGGAGGAAACTTGCCACCGGGTGTATATGGAAAAAACTTTGGACATTATGAGCAATGTAACTTTTGTAAGTATACTTAAATTGCTATATTGTTGCATGAGTATGGATGCCAAAAATTTCCGGTGTTACCTTTTAAGACAAGTCGCCTGTTTGAGTTGTCATTGTCTAGGAAATGTGTTGTCTCCCTCTGTTTGAAAAGAAGGAGTTTAGACTTACCAAACTTTGGATGAATTAGTAGAGCTATTGGATCTCTGCCTGAAAAAGATAACACCATATAAGGTGACAAATAAGCCGGCTCAGCGAGTCACGGCGGGTAGACGGGCTTGCAAGGTTCTAGTCGTACCCTAAGAGGTGTTTGCAAAAACTTTATGTTTTTAGACTGGCGGATCAGGCTCAAGTCAAGCTTCAGTGAAGTAGGTTCTGTGAACCCATTCAGTGAAGTCCCTAAAGGCGTAGCCGCAGCAGAAGGATTCCTCGCGCCGTTGCTGAGGAGTATCAAGACAAGAATAGTCTCCCGTCAAACACGACTATTTCTGGTGCCGTTGGAAGGTATTTTGTTGCAGTAGCGGAAGTATTTCTGGCGCCGTTGCCGGGGAAGGAGAGATCAAGTCAAGATCTATCCAAGTAGGTGTCACAAACTAATCTCTTGCATTTACCTTTTTTGCCAGTTTCCTCTCGTTTTCCTCTCCCCCACATCACATTTGCCGTTTTTATTTGCCTTTCTCCTTTGCCTTTTTCTTTTGCCTTTTTCCTTTGCCGTTTTGTTTTGCCTTTCTGTCGTTCTCTTTTGCCCGTTTCACTCGCTTACTTCCTGCTCGTTTGTGTGTGGGATAGTCCATCAATGGCTAGACCCACCACTCCAAATGATACCCCTGAGAACGAAGTTCTCAATTTCAAGCAAATTGAGGAAGAAAGTTTAAAGGACGCTTGGTACAGGATTTGCAATGCTCAAAGTAGATCTACTCGTAAGCAATCCACTATTGTTCTTCTTCGCAGTTTTTATGTTGGAATCTCTCCTTGGAATAGGTATATTCTTGATACCATCGTAGGAGGGAATTTGTTGGGGAGCCATACTATTGACTCCTATGGAGATATCATGAATTTGGTAGGCTCACCCCCACTCATGGTTAATGGAACTACCTTGACCTTGGAACACGGGATGCAAAGGCTTGACGCTATTGAAAACAAAATTGCCACAATTGAACTTATTGAGGGTTTGGGTAGAAAGATCCACAATCAAATTACTCAGTACGGATCCAAAGTGGGAATGGTTTTGAAAAATTTAAGGGAGAAGGAACCTATAGTTAATGATTCCTCTAGAATTGGCAAACTAGAAGATGTCATAACCAACTTGGGTTCCGCTTTTGCCGCTGTGCAAAATACTCCAAATCTCACTCTCAAAAAGACCGTCAAGTCTGCTTTTGTTCCTAAAGCTAGTGGTGAGTCATCCAATAAATATGAAGATCTTAAGATGATACATGATCACACTGCTTATGGTTTGAGCACCAAAGATGACTATACGTGATTCCATCACCTTTTGCCTAGCTAAGGGCGTTAAACAATAGCACTTGTTGGGAGGCAACCCAACGAATCTATCCTTTTTCTTTCTGTTTTGTGTTTTCCACACTTTCATAATTCTGTTATGATTGTGTTTTTTGTGTTTCTTTTGCGTTTGTACCAAGTAAAACCGTTATGATTAGTCTTGGGGATGATCGTTTGGTCATGCTGGAAAAGACAAAAACTTTATGCTCACGAAAAGAATTGTCTTTTTTTTCTGTAAGAGTTTTTGAGTGGATTCTTTTTGCTGCTGATTTCAATGCAAATTCTTCAGACTGTCATAAATTTTCAGAATTTTTGAAGTACAAGAAGTATACGAAGTATACAGATTGCTACAGACTGGTCTGCTATTAACAGATTCTGTTTTTGTTGAGTTGGTTGCTTATTTTGATGAAACTATGGATAGTATCGGGGGGTATTAGCCATGGAAGATTGAAAATACAGTAACCCAACATCAACATAAGTAGAATTTAAGTTTTCTACAGTACCTAAGGGAGTGGTGGTTTGCTTTCTTATACTAATGTTATCACGAGTTTCCGTTTAAGTTTTGTGTTGTGAAATTTTCAAGTTTTGGGTGCAGTTCTTATGGACAAAGAGATAAAGAGTGGCAAGAGCTCAAGCTTGGGGATGCCCAAGGCAACCCAAGTTGATTCAAGGATGCCGTAAAATCCTAAGCTTGGGGATGCCCTGGGAAGGCATCCCCTCTTTCGTCTTCAATCCATCGGTAACGTTACTTGGGGCTATATTTTTATTCACCACATGTTATGTGTTTTGCTTGGAGCGTCTTGTATCGTAGGAGTCTTTTATCTTTGTTGTGTCACAATCTTCCTTGCTGCACACCTAGAGAGAGAGACATGCACTCACCGTGATTTTGTCGAGCTTCACTTATATCCTTTGGTTAGACAATTCAGCTGACATGTGCTTCACTTATATCTTTTGAGCTAGTTGATTTTGCTCTGTGTGCTTCACTTATATCTTTTAGAGCACAGAAGCGCGTGGCTTGGTAGTTGGGTTATGCTATGAAAGTAGTCTCAAAAGGGGTAGTTATCCAAAGGGATATGAAAACTTCCATCTTCATGTGCATTGAATAGTTAGAGAAGTTTGATTCTTCTCAATTTGTTTTGAGATGTGGTTGTGGTAATATTTAAGTTATGTTAGTATGGTGTCGTGGATCTAGAAATACTTGTGTTAAAGTTAGTGATTCCCGTAGCATGCACGTATGGTGCATCGCTATGTGATGAAGTTTGAGCATGATTAGTTTATTGATTCTCATCCTTTGTGTAGCGGCCGGGATCGCGCAATGGTTTATACCTACCAACCCTTCCCCTAGGAGTATGCGTTGAATGCTTTGTTTCGATTACTACTAAATTTTTTGCAACAAGTATATGAGTTCTTCATGACTAATGTTGAGTCCAAGGTTTAGATGCACTTTCACCTTCCACCATCACTATCTTCTTTAGTGCCGTGCAACTTTCGCCGGTGCACAAAACCCACCATTAGCCTCCCTCAAAACAGCCACCATACCTACCTACTATGGCTTTTTCAAAGCTATTCCGAGATATATTGCCATGCAACTACCACCATGACATGTGCCACCACTTCTACATTGCCATTGCATGATCGTAAGATAGCTAGCATGATGTTTCCATTGATGTCTATGCCATGCTAGATCATTGTCACGGTACACTACCGAAGGCATTCCATATAGAGTCATCATTGCTCTAAGTTTTGAGTTGTAAGTGTGATGATCATTATTGATGGAGCATTGTCCCATGTGAGGAAATAAAAGAGGCCAGCGAAGCCCATATACAAAAAGAGGCCAAAGAGGCCAAAGATCCCACCATAAAAGAATGAGAGAAAAAGAGAGAAGGGACAATGCCACTCTATCCTTTCACACTTGTGCTTATTAACCACCATGATCTTCATGATTGAGAGTCTCTCGTTTTGTCACCACCATATAGCTAGTGGGAAATTTCCATTATATAACTTGGCTTGTATATTCCAATGATAGGCTTCCTCAAAATTGCCTTAGGTCTTCGTGAGCAAGCAAGTTGGATGCACACCCACTAGTTTTCTTTAAGAGCTTTCACATACTCTTAGCTCTAGTGCATCATTTGTATGGCAATCCCTACTCATTCACATTGATATGTATTAATGAGCATCTCCACAGCTCATTGATATGCCTAGTTAATGTGACCATCTTCTCCTTGTTTGTCTTGCAACCTCCACCACACTCCATTCCACCTATAGTGCTAAAACCATGGCTCACGCTCATGTATTGCGTGAGAGTTGAAAAGGTTTGAGAAAGTAAAGGTGTGAAAACAATTACTTGGCCAATACCGGGGTTGTGCATGATTTAAATTCATTGTGCAATGATGATAGAGCATAGCCAGATTATATGATTTTGTAGGGATAACTTTCTTTTGGCCTTGTTATTTTGAAAATTCACGATTACCTTGCTAGTTTGCTTGAAGTATTATTGTCTCCACATCAATAGCAAACTATTGTTTTGAATCTAATGGATCTGAACCTTCATGTCACATAAGAGGAGTTACAAAGGACATCTATGCTAGGTAGCATGAAAGTGTCAAAAATTCATTCTTTATCACTTCCCTACTCGAGGACAAGCAGGAGTTAAGCTTGGGGATGCTTGATACATCTCAAACATATCTATAATTTTTGATGGTTTCATGCTGTTACCTTGTCAACTTTGGATGTATTATATACCTTTTATATCTTTTTGGGACTAACTTATTAATTCAGTGCCAGTTCCCGTTTTTTCTGTGTTTTTGACTCTTTTCAGATCTGATTTTGGAACGGAGTACAAACTGAATAAAATCCCCAAAATAATTTTTTCCAGAACCGAAGAAGATCGGGGGACTTGAGGGCCAAGGCAGGAGAACCATAGGGGGCCCACAAGCCTTGTAGCCGCCACCAGGGGCGGCGGCTACCAGGCTTGTGGCCTCCCTGGCGCTCCCCTTCCCTAGCTCTTTGGCCTATAAATTCCCTAAAATCCTAGAAAAAATCAGGGCATCCACGAAAACACTTTTCCGCCGCCGCAAGCTTCCGTTTCCACGAGATCTCATCTGGAGACCCTTCCCGGTGCCCTACCGAAGGGGACTTTGGAGTTGGAGGGCTTCTACATCAACATCATCGCATCTCCAATGGCTCGTGAGTAGCCCACTTCAGACCTACGGGTCCGTGTTTAGTAGCTAGATGGCTTCTTCTCTCTCTTGGATCTTCAATACAAAGTTCTCCATGATCTTCATGGAGATCTATCCGATGTAATCTTCTTTGGCGGTGTGTTTGTCGAGATCCGATGAATTGTGGATTTGTGATCAGATTACTATGAATTATATTTGAGTCTTTGCTGATTTATTATATGTAATATTTGATATCCTTGTAAGTCTCTCCGAGTCTTGGGTTTTGTTTGGCCAACTAGATCTATGATTCTTTCAATGGGAGAAGTGCTTGGTTTTGGGTTCATACCGTGTGTTACCTTTCCGAGTGACAGAAGGGGAAGCAAGGCACACATCGTGTTGTTGCCATCAAGGGTAACAAGATGGGCTTTTATCGTAGATATGAGATTGTCCATCTACATCATGTCATCTTGCTTAAGGCGTTACTCTGTTCTCATGAACTTAATACACTAGATGCATGCTGGATAGCGGTCGACGTGTGGAGTAATAGTAGTAGATGCAGAAAGTATCGGTCTACTTGTTTTGGATGTGATGCCTATAGATATAATCATTGCCATAGATAATGTCACGACTTTGCGCGGTTCTATCAATTACTCGACAGTAATTCGTTCACCCACCGTCTACTTGCTTTCATAAGAGAAGCCACTAGTGAACACTACGGCCCCCGGGTCTATTCACAACTATCTTCTCCACTGTCACTTTTACTTTGCTTTGTTTCCTTTTTGCTTTCAGTTCTCACTTTGCAAACAATCTATAAGGGATTGACAACCCCTTCATAGCATTCGGTGCAAGCTCTTTGTGTTTGTGTAGGTACTTGTGACTTGACGCAATCCTTCCACTGGATCGATACCTTGGTTCTCAAAACTGAGGGAAATACTTACCGCCGCTGAGCTACATCACCCTTTCCGCTTCGAGGGAACACCAACGCAAGGCTCCAAGGCCACGGGGAAATCCTTTGCATATTTGCCAAGAAAGTCCCTAAAGGCGTAGCGGTAGCAGAAGGATTCCTGGCGCTGTTGCTGAGGAGTATCAAGACAAGAATAGTCTCCCGTCAAACACGCCTATTTCTGGCGCCGTTGGAAGGTCTTTTGTTGCAGTAGCAAGCGGCAAGCCTGTTGCCAATCTGATGAAGAAACCCAAGGCTCGACCTAAGCCGGAAACTGAGTGTTATTATTGCAAGGGAACTGGTCACTGGAAGCGAAACTGCCCAAAGTATCTCGCCGCTAAGAAGGCGGCCAACGCAAAATAAGGTATAGTTGGTATACATTTTATTGATGTGTACCTCAACCACTCTCATAGTAGTGCGTGGTATTTGATACCGGTTCTGATGCTCACATTTGCAACTCGAAACAGGAATTATGGAATAAACGAAGGCTGGCGAAGGATGAAGTGACGATGCGCGTGGGAAATGGTTCCAAGGTTGATGTGATCGCCGTTGGCACAATCTCACTTCAGTTACCATCGGGATTAGTGATGAACTTAAATAATTGTTATTTACTGCATGCGTTAAGCATGAACATTATATCTGGATCTTGTTTATTGCAAGACGGTTACTCATTTAAGTCATAGAATAATGGTTGTTCTATTTATATGAGTAATATCTTTTATGGTCATGTACCCAATGTGAGGGGTTTGTGTTGGACATATGCCCTAGAGGCAATAATAAAATGGTTATTATCATATTACCTTGTTCATGATAATCGTCTATTGTTCATGCTACAATTGTATTAACAGGAAACAGTAATACATGTGTGAATAAATAGATCACAATGTGTCCCTAGCAAGCCTCTGGTTGGCTAGCTCGTTAGTCAATAGATGATCATGGTTTCCTGGTCATGTGCATTAGATGTCATTGATAACGGGATCACATCATTGGGAGAATGATGTGATGGATAAGACCCAATCCTAAGCATAGCACTAGATCGTATTATTCGTATGCTTCAGCTTTTCTAAATGTCAAGTGTCTTTTCCTTCGACCATGAGATTGTGCAACTCCCGGATACCGTAGGAGTGCTTTGGGTGTATCAAACGTCACAACGTAACTGGGTGACTATAAAGGTGCACTACGGGTACCTCTGAAAGTGTCTGTTGGGTTGGTACGAATCGAGATCGGGATTTGTCACTCCGCGTAACGGAGAGGTATCTCTAGGCCCACTTGGTAGAACATCATCATGAGCTCAATGTGACTAAGGAGTTAGTCACACGATGACGTGCTACGGAACGAGTAAAGAGACTTAGCGGTAACGAGATTGAACAAGGTATAGGTATACCGACGATCGAATCTCGGGCAAGTTCTATACCGACAGACAAAGGGAATTGTATACGGGGTTGATTGAATCCTTGACATCGTGGTTCATCCGATGAGATCATCGTGGAGCAAGTGGGAGCCACCATGGGTATCCAGACCCCGCTGATGGTTATTGGCCGAAGAGGTGTCTCGGTCATGTTTGTCTGTCTCCCGAACCCGTAGGGTCTACACACTTAAGGTTCGATGACGCTAGGGTTATAGGGAATTGTTATACGAGGTTACTAAAAGTTGTTCGGAGTCCCGGATGAGATCCCGGACGTCACGAGGAGCTTCGGAATGGTCCAGAGGTAAATATTGATATATAGGATGGATGGTTTTGGACACCGGAAATGTTTCGGGCGTCACCGGTAATGTACCGGGACCACCGGTAATGGTCCCGGGGGTCCACCGGGAGGGGCCACCAGCCCCAAGAGGTAGCATGGGCCAAAAGAGGGAGGGCAACAAGCCCAAAGTGGGCTGGTGCGCCTCCCACAAGGAGGCCCAAGGCGTAGGAGGTGGAGAGGGGGGAACCCTAGGCGCTGGTGGGCCTAAGGCCCACCTAGGGGTGCGCCACCCCCTCCCCCTGCCCTGGCCGCCGCACCTCCCATCTGGGGGGGCTTCCGCACCACCTAGGGTGGGAACCCTAGGGGTGGCACCCCCTCCCCTCCTCCTATATATAGTGAGGGTTTTGGGGCTGTTTTGGACACATTTTTCCCTCTCCCTCGGCGCAGCCCTGCCCCCCTTCTTCCTCCTCTCCCATGGTGCTTGGCGAAGCCCTGCCGGGAGACCTCATCTCTCCATCGACACCACGCCGTCGTGCTGCCGGAGATCTTCCCCAACCTCTCCCTCCTCCTTGCTGGATCAAGGTGCAGGAGACGTCATCGGGCTGCGCGTGTGTCGAACGCGGAGGTGTTGTGGTTCGGCACTACATCGGAATCACACCGCGATCTGAATCGCCGCGAGTACGACTCCATCAACCGTGTTCTAGCAACGCTTCTGCTTAGCGGTCTTCAAAGGTATGAAGATGCACTCACCCCTCTCTCGTTGCTGGCCTCTCCATAGGAAGATCTGAATATGCGTAGGAAATTTTTTGAATTTATGCTACGTTCACCAACAGTTTGTTCATATTGAATCTCGATAGTGATGACACTCATGTCCATAACATTGAGACCAAAAGATGTAAAGTTATTATGATAGTGTCACTTTCTTGTGGCACTGCTGTTTAGGTCATATTGGTGTAAAACGCATGAAGAAACTCCATGTTGATGGACTTTTCGAGTCACTTGATTTTGGATTACTTGACACATGCGAACCATGTCTCATGGGCAAGATGACTAAGACTCCATTCTCCGGAACAATGGAGCATGCAACTGACTTGTTGGAGATCATACATACCGATGTGTGCGGACTGATGAGCATAGAGGTGTGCGGTGGATATCGTTAATTTCTAACCTTCACTGATGATTTAAATAGGTATGGTTATATTTACTTCATGAAGCACAAGTATGAAACATTTCAAAAGTTCAAGAAATATCAAAGTGAAGTTGAAAATCATCGTAACAAGAAGATCAAATTCCTATGATCTGATCAAAGAGGTGAGTATCTGAGTTCCGAGTTTGGTGCTCACTTAAGACAATGTGGAATTGTTTCAGAGTTGACACCGACTGGAACACCACAGCGCAATGGTGTGTCCAAACGTAGTAATCGTACTTTATTAGATATGTGCATTCTATGATTTCTTTTACCGATTTGTCTGTATCGTTTTGGGGCTATGCATTGGAGACAGTTGCATTCACTTTAAATAGGGCACCATAAAAATATGTTGAGACGACACCATATGAACTATGGTATGGCAAGAAACCAAGGTTGTCATTTCTTAAAGTTTGGGGATGTGATGCTTATGTCAAAAAGCTTCATCCTAAAAAGCTGGAACCCAATGCGGAAAAGTGTGTCGTCATAGGTTACTCAAAAGAGACAGTTGGGTATACCCACCCGGGAGTGAGCCCATGGCCTTAGGGTGGCGCACCAAGTCCTTAGTGGGCTGGGGGAGTCAGCCCAATAGGGCTATGGCGCCACAAGAAAAAATACCAAAGGAAAGGAGGAAAAAAAGGGAAGAGGGAGGTGGTAAGGAAGAAAAGGACTCCTTCCCAAACCGAATTGGAGGAGGAGTCCTCCTTCACCCTTCGGCCGGCGCACCCTTGGGGCCCTTGTACCCCAAGGCTAGCTCCTCCCCTCCTCCTATATATATTGGTGGTTTAGGGCTTTTTGAGGCACAACTTTGCTACGTGCAACTCAAACCTATTCCACATAGTTTTACCTCTGGATCGGATTTCTGCGGAGCTCGGGCGGAGCCTTGCAAGAGTAGATCATCACCACCACCGGAGCGCTGTCACGCTGCCGGAGAACTCATCTACTTCTGTGTCTTTCTTACTGGATCAAGAAGGCCGAGATCGTCATCGAGTTGTACGTGTGCTGAACGCGGAGGTGCCGTCCGTTCGCCACTAGATCGGAATGGATCGTGGGAAGAATCGTGGGACGACAGTGATTTGAATCATGAAGCTATACCACTACATCAATCGCATTTCCTAACGCTTCCCGCTTAGCAATCTACAAGGGTACGTAGATCTAATCTCATCTCGTAGATGTACATCACCATGATAGGTCTTCGTGTACGTAGGAATTTTTTTGTTTCCCATGCAACGTTTCGCAACAGTGGCATCATGAGCTAGGTTCATGCGTACATGTTATCTCGAGTAGAACACAAAAGGTTTTGTGGACGGTGATGTTCGATTTGCTGCCCTCCTTAGTCTTTTCTCGATTCGGCGGTATTGTTGGATTGAAGTGGCCCGGACCGACATTACTCGTACGCTTACGAGAGACTGGTTTCATTGAATGACATGCAACTCGTTGCATAAAGATGAATGGTGGGTGTCTGTTTCTTCAACTTTAGTTGAATTGGTTTTGACCGAGGCGGTCCTTGGAGAGAGGTTAAACAGCAATTTGCAAATCTCCGTTGTGGTTTTTGCGTAAGTAAGATGCGATCATACTAGATACCCATACCAGCCACGTAAAATATGCAACAACAAATTAGAGGACATCTAACTTGTTTTTGCAGGGTATGCTTGTGATATGATATGGCCAATGACGTGATGTGATATATTGGATGTATGAGATGATCATGTTGTAATAGTTAATATTGACTTGCAGGTCGATGCTACGGCAATCGGCAGGAGCCATAGGGTTGTCTTTAAACTAACGTTTGTGTTTGCAGATGCGTTCACTATATTGCTAGGTTGTAGCTTTAGTAGTAATAGCATAGATAGCACGACAACCTCAATGGAGGCACGATGATGGAGATCATGATGATGGAGATCATGGTGTGGCGCCGGTAACAAGAAGATCTTGCCGGTGCTTAGGTAATGGAGATCAAGAAGCACAAGATGATGGCCATATCATGTCACTTATGAATTGCATGTGATGTTAATCCTTTTATGCACCTTATTTTGATTAGAACAACGATAGCATTATAAGGTGATCTCTCACTAAAATTTCAAGATGAAATTGTGTTCTCCCCGACTCTGCACCGTTGCGACAGTTCGTCGTTTAGAGACACCACGTGATGATCGGGTGTGATAGACTCAACGTTCACATACAACGGGTGCAAAACAGTTGCACACGCGGAACACTCGGGTTAAACTTGACGAGCCTAGCATGTGCAGATATGGCCTCTGAACACATGAGACCGAAAGGTCGAGCATGAATCGTATAGTTGATATGATTAGCATAGATATTCTTACAACTCACACTATTCCCAACTCACGTGATGAACGGACTTGAGTTAGTGAATTTGGATCATGTACCACTCAAATGACTAGAGAGATGTACTTTTTGAGTGGGAGTTTATCAGTAATTTGATTAGTTAAACTCTAATTATCTTGAACATAGTCTTAGCCCACTTGGCAATATTTGTGTTGTAGATCAATGGCTCACGCAGTAGCAACCCTGAATTTTAATACGTTCCTAGAGAAAGCTAAGTTGAAAGATGATGGAAGCAACTTTGTAGACTGGGCTCGTAATCTAAAGCTGCTCCTGCAAGCTGGGAAGAAGGATTATGTCCTTAATGCTATGCTAGGACATGAACCACCCGCTATGTCTAGCCAAGATGTTTTAAACAGCTGGTTAACACGTAAGGAGGACTACTCAGTAGTTCAATGTGTAGTCTTGTACGGCTTAGAGCCGGGACTTCAACGTTGCTTTGATCGTCATGGAGCATATGAGATGTTCCAGGAGTTGAATTTTATCTTTCAGAAGAACGCTCGGATCGAGAGGTATGAGACCTCCGATAAATTCTATGCCTGCAAGATGGAGGAGAATTCGTTTGTCAGTGAACATGTGCTCAAAATGTCTGGGTACTCAAACCGTCTAGATGAGTTGGGGATTGAACTCCCGCCAGAGGCTATCACTGATAGAATTCTTCAATCACTGCCACCTAGCTATAAGGGCTTTGTGTTGAACTATAACATGCAAGGGATGAACAAGTCACCCAGCGAGTTATTCATGAAGCTGAAAGTCGCAGAGTCAGAACTCTGGAAAGAGCATCAAGTGTTGATGGTCAATAAGACCACTAGTTTCAAGAGAAACAGCAAAGGCAAGAAGGGTGACTCCAAGAAGAGCGGCAAGCCTGTTGCCAATCCGACGAAGAAACCCAAGGCTCGACCTAAGCCTGAAAAAGAGTGTTATTATTGCAAGGGACTGGGTCACTAGAAGCACAACTGCCCCAAGTATTTGGCTAATACGAAGGCGGCCAAGGAAAAATCAGGTATATTCGATATACATGTTATTGATGTATACTTAACCAACTCTCATAGTAGTGCGTGGGTATTTGATACCGGTTCTGTTGCTCATATTTGCAACTCGAAGCAGGAACTGCGGAATAAACGAAGGCTGGCGAAGCATGAAGTGACGATGCGCGTGCGAAATGGTTCCAAGGTTGATGCAATCGCCGTCGGCACAGTCTCACTTCATTTACCATCAGGATTAGTTATGAACTTAAATAATTGTTATTTACTGCATGCGTTAAGCATGAACATTATGTCTAGATCTTGTTTATTGCGAGACGGTTACTCATTTAAGTCAGAGAATAATGGTTGTTCTATATCTATGAGCAATATATTTTATGGTCATGCACCCAATGTGAGAGGATTGTTCATATTGAATCTTGATAGCGATGATACACATATACATAACATTGAAACGAGAAGATGTAGAGTTAACAATGATAGCACCATGTTTTTGTGGCACTGCCGCTTAGGTCATATTGGTGTAAAGCGCATGGAGAAACTCCATTCCGATGGGCTTTTGGAGTCACTTGATTTTGAATCACTTGACACGTGCGAACCATGCCTCATGGGCAAGATGACTAAGACTCCGTTCTGCGTTACAATGGAGCATGGAAGTGACTTGTTGGAAATCATACATACCGATGTGTGCGGTCCGATGAGTGTGGAGGCATGCGGCGGATATCGTTATTTTCTCACCTTCACTGACGATTTGAGTAGGTATGGATATATCTACTTGATGAAGCACAAGTCTGAAACGTTTGAGAAGTTCTAGCAATTTCAGAGTTAAGTTGAAAATCATCGTAACAAGAAGATCAAGTTCCTACGTGCTAATCGTGGGTGTGAATATCTGAGTTTCGAGTTTGGTGATCACTTAAGACAATGTGATATTATTTCACAGTTGACACCGCCTGGAACACCACAGCGTAATGGTGTGTGCGAATGTCATAATCGTACTTTATTAGAAATGGTGCGATCTATGATGTCTCTTACCGATTTACCATTATCGTTTTGGGGTTATGCATTATAGACAACTCCATTCACTTTAAATAGGGCACCATCCAAATCCGATGAGACGACACCATACGAAATGTGGTATGGCAAAATAGCGAAGTTGTCGTTTCTTAAAGTTTGGGGATGTGATGCTTATGTCAAAAAGCTTCAGTCTGAAAAGCTGGAACCCAAAGCGGAAAAGTGCGTATTCATAGGCTACCCAAAGGAGACAGTTGTGTACCCCTTCTATCTCAAATCCGAGGGCAAAGTATTTGTTGCTAAGAACGGATCTTTTCTTGAGAAGGAGTTTCTCTCGAAAGAATTGAGTGGGAGGAAGATAGAACTTGATGAGGTTGTCGAACCTCTAGCCCCTCTAGATGGTGGCGCAGGGCAAGGGGAAACCCCTGTCGAAGCGACGCCGTTTGAGGAGGAAGTTAATGATGATGATCATGAAACTTTGGATCAAGTTCCTATCGGACCTAGCAGGTCGACAAGATCACGTACTACTCCTGAGTGGTATGGTAATCCTGTCTTATCAATCATGTTGTTAGACAACAATGAACCTGCGAATTATGAAGAAGTAATGGTGGGCCCTGATTCCAACAAATGGCTGGAGGCCATGAAGTCCGAGATAGGATCTATGTATGAAAACAAAGTGTGGACTTTTGAAGTATTACCTGAAGGCCACAAGGCTATTCAGAAAAAATGGATCTCTAAGAAGAAGACGAACGCGGACGGTAATGTGACCGTCTATAAAGTTCGACTTGTGGCAAAGGATTTTTCACAAGTTAAAGGAATTGACTACGATGAGACGTTCTCACCGGTAGCGATGCTTAAGTCCGTCCGAATCATGTTAGCAATAGCTGCATTTTTCGATTATGAAATTTGGCAGATGGATGTCAAAACGGCGTTCCTTAACGGTTTTCTTAAGGAAGAGTTGTATATGATGCAACCCGAAGGTTTTGTCGATCCAAAGAATGCTAAAAAAGTATGCAAGCTCCAGCGATCCATTTATGGACTGGTGCAGGCATCTCGGAGTTGGAATAAGCACTTTGATGAGGTGATCAAAGCATTTGGGTTTATACAAGTGGTTGGAGAATCTTGTATTTACAAGAAAGTGAGTGGGAGATCTGTGGCGTTTCTAATATTATTTGTGGATGACATATTGCTGATTGGAAACAACATGGAGTTTTTGGAGAGCGTAAAGGATTACTTGAATAAAAGTTTCTCTATGAAGGGCCTAGGAGAAGCTTCTTACATTCTAGGCATTAAGATCTATAGGGATGGATCGAGACGCGTGATAGGACTTTCACAAAGCACATACCTTGATAAAGTTTTGAAGAAGTTCAAAATGGAACAGTCCAAGAAAGGGTTCTTGCCAGTGTTACAAGGTATAAAATTGAGTAAGACTCAGTGCCCAGCAACTGCGGAAGATAGAGAACAAATGAGTTCCGTCCCCTATGCTTCAACCATAGGTTCTATCATGTATGCAATGTTGTGCACTAGACCGGACGTGAGCTTGGCCATAAGTATGACAGGCAGGTTTCAAAGTAATCCAGGAGTGGATCACTGGACAGCGGTCAAGAAAATTCTGAAGTACCTGAAAAGGACTAAGGAAATGTTTCTCGTTTATGGAGGTGACAAAGAGCTCGTCGTAAAGGGTTACGTTGATGCAAGCTTTGACACTGATCTGGATGACTCTAAGTCTCAAACCGGATACGTATTTTTTCTGAATGGAGGTGCGGTAAGCTGGTGCAGTTCCAAGCAAAGCGTCGTACCAGATTGTACATGTGAAGCAGAGTACATGGATCCCTCCGAGGCAGCTAAGAAGGGTGTCTCGATGAAGCAGTTCATGATGGATCTTGGAGTTGTGCCGAGCGCACTAAATCCAATAACTCTATTTTGTGACAACACTGGTGCCATTGCTCTAGCAAAGGAACCAAGGTTTCACAAGAAGACCAGGCATATCAAAGGACGCTTCACCCTCATCCGCGACTACGTCGAAGGAGATGACGTGAATATTTGCAAAGTGCACACGGATCTGAATGTAGCAGACCCGCTGACTAAACCTCTTCCACGGGCAAAACATGATCAACACCAGAACTGTATGGGTGTTAGATTTATTACAATGTGAATCGCATGGCGATGTGAGGACTAGATTATTGACTCTAGTGTAAGTGGGAGACTGTTGGAAATATGCCCTAGAGGCAATGGTAAATAGTTATTATTATATTTCTTGTTTCAAAGATAATCGTTTATTATCCATCCTATAATTGTATTGAGTGAAAACATAGATACATGTGTGGATACATAGACAAAACAATGTCCCTAGCAAGCCTCTAGTTGGTTAGCTAGTTGATCAAGGATAGTCAAGGTTTTCTGACTATATGTAAGTGTTGTCACTTGATAACTGGATCACATCATTAGGAGAATCATGTGATGGAATAGACCCACTTTTAACGTAGCATATTGATCGTGTCATTTTATTGCTATTGTTTTCTGCGTGTCAAGTATTTATTCCTATGACCATGAGATCATATAACTCACTAGCACCGGAGGAATACCTTGTGTGTATCAAACGTCGCAACATAACTAGGTGACTAGAAAGGTGCTCTATAGGTATCTCCGAAGGTGTTCGTTGAGTTAGTATGGATCAAGACTGGGATTTGTCACTCCGTGTGATGGAGATGTATCTCGGAGCCCACTCGATAATACAACATCACACACAAGCCTTGCAAGAAATGTGACTAAGTGTAAGTCACGGGATCTTGTATTACAGGACGAGTAAAGAGACTTGCCGGTAACGAAATTGAAATAGGTATGCGGATACCGACGATCAAATCTCGGGCAAGTAACATACCGAAGGACAAAGGGAATGACATACGGGATTATATGAAACCTTGGCACTGAGGTTCAACCGATAAGATCTTCGGAGAATATGTAGGATCCAATATGGGCATCCAAGTCCTGCTATTCGATATTGACCGAGGAGTGTCTGGGGTCGTGTCTACATAGTTCTCGAACCCGCAAGGTCTACACACTTAAGGTTCGATAATGTTTTAGTATAGTTGAATTATATGTGTGGTTACCGAATGTTGTTTGGAGTCCCGGATGAGATCACGGGTGTCACGAGGGTTTCCGGAATGGTCCGGAAACGAAGATTGATATATAGGATGGTTTCATTTGGTCACCGGAAAGTTTCGGGCATTTCCGGCAGTGTACCGGGAGTGACGAATGGGTTCCGGGTGTTTACTGGGAGGGGCCCACCCACCCGGGAGTGATCCCATGGCCTTAGGGTGGCGCACCAAGTCCTTAGTGGGCTGGTGGAGTCAGCCCAAGAGAGTTATGGTGCCACAAGTAAATATACCAAAGGAAAGGAGGAAAAAAAAGGAATGAGGGAGGTGGGAAGGAAGAGGAGGACTCCTCCTTCCCAAACCGAATTGGAGGAGGAGTCCTCCTCCACCGTTCGGCCAGCGCACCATTGGGGCCCTTGTACCCCAAGGCTAGCCCCTCTCCTCCTCCTATATATATTGGTGGTTTAGGGCTTTTTGAGACACAACTTTGCCACGTGCAACTCAAACCCATTCCACATAGTTTTACCTCTAGATCGGATTTCTGCGGAGCTCGGGCACAGCCCTGCAAGAGTACATCATCACCAACACCGGAGCACCATCACACTGCCGGAGAACTCATCTACTACTTCGTATTGCTTGATGGATCAAGAAGGCCGAGATCGTCATCGAGTTGTACGTGTGCTGAACGCGGAGGTTTCGTCCGTTCGGCGCTAGATCGGAACGGATCATGGGACAGATCATGGGACAACGGTGATTTGACTCACGAAGCTGTACCACTACATCAACCGCGTTTCTTAATGGTTCCCGCTTAGCGATCTACAAGGGTACGTAGATCTAATCCCATCTCTTAGATGGACATCACCATGATAGGTCTTCGTGTGCGTAGGAAAATTTTTGTTTACCATGCAACGTTCCCTAACAACCGTCTATAAAGCTCGACTTGTGGAAAAGGGTTTTTCGCAAGTTCAAGGAGTTGACTACGGTGAGACTTTCTCACCCGTAGCGATGCTTAAGTCCGTCAGAATCATGTTAGCAATAGCTGCATTTTCCGAATATGAAATTTGGCAGATGGATGTCAAAACAGCGTTCCTTAATGGGTTTCTTAAGGAAGAGTTGTATATGATACAACCGGAAGGTTCTGTAAATCCAGAGAATGTTGTCGAAGTATGTAAGCTCCAGTGATCCATTTATGGACTGGTGCAAGCATCCAGGAGTTGGAATCAGCGCTTTGATGAGGTGATCAAGGCGTTCCGGTTTGTACAAGTTTTTGGAGAAGCTTGTATTTACAAGAAAGTGAGTGGGAGCTCTATAGCGTTTCTAATATTATATGTGGATGACATATTTCTGATTGGAAACAATGTAGAGTTTTTGGAAAGAGTAAAGGATTACTTGAATAAAAGTTTTTCTATGAGGCACCTGGGAGAAGGTGCTTACATATTAGGCCTTAAGATCTATAGAGATAGATCAAGGCGCCTGATAGGACTTTCACAAAGCACATACCTTGATAAGATTTTGAAGAAGTTCAAAATGGAACAATCCAAGAAGGGGTTCTTGCCTGTGTTAGAAGGTATAAAGTTGAGTAAGACTCAATGCCCAGTAAGTGCAGAAGATAGAGAAACGACGAGTGTCGTCCCCTATGCTTCAGCCATAGGGTCTATCATTTATGCAATGTTGTGCAAAATACCAGATGTCAACCTTGCCATAAGTATGGTAGGCATGTTTCGAAGTAATCCAGGACTGGAGCATTGGCCAGCGGTCAAGAATATTCTGAAGTACCTGAAAAGGACTAAGGAAATGTTTCTCATTTATGGAGGTGACGAAGAGCTCGTCATAAAGGGTTACGTTGATGCAAGCTTTGACATTGATTTGGGTGACTCTAAGTCACAAACCGGATATGTATTTATTATTAATGGGAGTTCGGTAAGCTCGTGCAGTTCCAAACAAAGCATCGTAACTGATTCTACATGTGAAGCGGAGTACATAGTTGCCTGAGAGGCGGCTAAGGAGGGTGTCTGGATGAAGCAGTTCATGTCAAATCTTAGAGTTGTGTCGAGTGCACTAGATCCAATTAATCTGTTCTGTGAAAACACTCGTGCCGTTGCTCTAGCCAAGGAACCAAGGTTTCACAAGAGGACCAGACATATAAAGCGACAATTCAATGACATCCGCGAGTACATTAATGAGGAGGACATAAATATTTGCAAAGTACACACGGATCTGAATGTTGCAGATCCGCTGACTACGCCTCTTCCACGAGCAACACCTAATCAACACCAGAACTGTATGGTTGTTAGATTTATTACATTGTAAATCACATAGAGATGTGAAGCTAGATTATTGACTCTACTGTAAGTGGGAGACTATTGGAAATATGCCCTAGAGTAAATAATAAAATAGTTATTATTATATTTCCTGTTTCAAGATAATCGTTTATTATCCATGCTATAATTGTATTGAATGGAAACACAAATGCATGTGTGGATATATAGACAAAAACAATGTCCCTAGTGAGCCTCTAGTTAACTAGCTCATTAATCAAAGATGTTTAATGTTTCCTTGCCATAGACAAGTGTTGTCAGTTCATAACGGGATCACATAATTAGGGGAATGATGTGATGGACAAGACCCAAACTATAAACATAGCATGTGATCGTCTCATTTTGTTGCTATTGTTTTCTACATGTCAAGTATACGTTCCTATGACCATGAGATCATGTAACTCACTAACATCAGAGGAATGCCTTGTATGTATCTAATGTTGCAACGTTACTGGATGACTATAAAGGTGCTCTACAGGTATCTTCGAAGGTGTCCGTTGAGTTAGCATGTATCAAAATTGGGATTTGTCACTCCTCATGACGGAGAGGTATCTCGGGGCCCACTCAATAATACAACATCACAAACAAGCCTTGCAAGCAATGTTGCTAAAGAGTTAACCACGGGATCTTGTATTACGGAACGAGTAAAGAGACTTGCCGGAAACAAGATTGAAATAGGTATAGAGATACCGACGATCGAATCTTGGACAACTAACATACCGAAGGACAAATGGAACATTATACGGGATTAACTCAATCCTTGACATAGAGGTTCAACCGATAAGATCTTCATATAATATGTAGTATCCAATATGGGCATCCAGGTCCCGTTATTGGATATTGACCGGAGAGTGTCTCGGTCATGTCTACATAGTTCTCGAACCCGTGGGGTCTGCACACTTAAGTCGGTGACATTTCGGTATAGTTGAATTATTGATGTTGGTAATCGAATGTTATTCAGAGTCCCGGATGAGATCCCGGACATCAAGAGGGTTTTTGGGATGGTCCCTAAACGAACATCGATATATAGTATTGTTGCATTTGGCTTCCGGAAAGATTTCGGGCATTACCAGTAAAGTACGGGGAGTGACGAATGGGTTTTGGGGTTTTACCCAGAGGGGCCACCCACCCGGGAGAGGACCTAATAGGCCCATGAGTGGCGCATCAACCCTTAGTGGGCTGGTGAGGCAAGCCCAATTAGCCTATTTCGGCTGAAAGAAAAACATAAAAGGAAAAAGAAAAAAAGAAGGAGATGGACAAGATGGGAAGGAGTCCTCCATCAAACCAAATTGGAGGAGGACTTCTCCCTCTTGGGCTCGGTCGAACCCTCCTACTTGGAGTAGGGGGCAAACCACCCACCCTCTTGTTCCTCATATATATAGTGGAGGTTTGAGAGGCTTTTTGCACCCCCAATCCTTTGTGCAGCCCTCTCTCGCTCCACTACTTTGTGACACCATGTAGCTAGTTCGGTATGGCACGGCAAAGCCCTGCCGTTGTAGCTCCACCACCATCACCGCCACGCCATCGTGATGTCGGAGAATCCAGCTACCTCTTGATCTCTCTTTCTGGATCAAGAAGGCGGACATCGTTATCGAGCTGTATGAGTGCTGAACACAGAGGTGTCGTCTGTTCGGTACTAGATCGGGACGGAGTTCGTGGGACAGATTGTGATTGGATCGCGAAGACGTTCGACTACATCAACCGCATTTCTTGACGCTTCCTGCTTAGTGATCTACAAGGGTATGTGGATCCGATCTCCCCTCTCGTAGATGATCATCACCATGATAGGTCTTTCGTGTGCATAGGAAAATGTTTGTTTCGCATGCAACGTTCCCCAACATGTTCACCTCCCGATTGATAACCTTCAATCGGCTCTTGCTCTCGACGTCAGCAAAGATCATGAGGGTTCCCTTGATGTTCGGATACCCGGAGGCATCCGTTGGGTCCCCTCATCTTCCTTGTAACCAAAGGGCTCTCCGACCATCTCCTTCTGGAGCAGGCGATAGTCGCGAGCAGTGTGCTTGTCGGGGATGGTCTCCTCTTCATCGTCCTTGCGAGCATGAATCAGACATGGTTGGTCCAAAAGGCTGCTCTTGGACTCGGCCTTCTTTTTTCTGGCCCAATCCTTTTTCTTTTTCTTGGACTTATTCTGGCTCTACCCTGGGACAACAGCTACTTCGGCTTTGTCCGATGGGTCACCTTTTTGCTTCTGCTTCTTCCCAGCATTGCCCAACTGAAGAGTTTTGCTCGCTTCGCCTTTGCCGATGCAGAGGCGGCCTTCCTCTTAACCATTCGCGTACCGATTGATGATTTCCATGGCCCGACTAAGCGACAGGTCCCCCGATTGGCCAAGCTTGAGAATCAGCTCCCGATACCGAGTGTCCGCTTTGAAAGCACACATGGCATGGTGCTTAGTAACATTCTCCATGGTGTTGTGCAGTGTGGTCCACCACTGTATGTATTCCCTAAGAGTCTCGTTGCTCTTCTGCACACAATGCTGCAGCTCAATCAGGCCGCCTGGAAGCTTGTATGTGCCCCCGAAGGTTTTGACGAACACTCGGTCGAGATCGCCCTAGCTGTGGATGCTGCTGGAGGGCAGCTGATTGAGCCATGCCCTCACAGGCCCCTACAACATGAGGGGCATATGCTTCATAATGACGTAATCGTCGGCGCCGCCTATCTAGACGGCCACTCAGTAGTCCTCCAGTCAGGTCTCTGCTTCGACTCACCATTGAACTTTCCGATCCCCATGGCCAATCGGTAGTTGGAGGGGATCTCTGCCTCTCGGATATTTCTGCCGAAGCACTCGAGGTCGGACACTCCCCGGCCATCTCGCAATCAATCAACCAATTGTTGCGTGATTATAGAACCAACATTGAACTAGGGGGCCCGATAGTCGTCGTCCCGATTACCTCGATGCCGATTGGGGCTTGGCCCACGGTCATGGGGTCGGTGACCGAGTGAGCCACTCCGCAGGGGAGGTGACGTGCTTCGGTCTCGGTGACCTTGCCTCCAGTCCCCGTACGGGCCTCTCACAAGAGGATGAGACCTTTGGGATCTTCCTTGTACCTGCAGGCTATGAGCCGACTGCATGGTGTCCGCTTGGACAGACTTGCTGTGAATGTGATGCCTCGACTATGACACTGCGGAATTCTGCTGCATGGCAGTTTTTAACCAAGCCTAGATCTGTCGAATGCCTTACCCGACTGCAGTGTTACTCGGCTGAATTGAATCAACGATCAGAGTGGCTGCGGCCAGGTTCAATAAAAGTGTCCACATCACCTCGATGTGACACTGGCAGTCGTTCGGGAACAACTGTCGGCGACTGCGGTTGGATCTCGCCTGGTCGCTCGCTGCCCGAGCATCGAGCGACCGCTAGATTCGCCGAAGTAGCTCGCGCTCGGCCAGATTATCCAGACGCGCGTTCTCCAGCGCGATCTCTTACAGGGTGATCCCGGTGATGGGGTGGGGAGAGCTTGATCATTCCTCCACCGAAGTTCCTCCCACTTCGGCTCGGTGAGCGGCTGCGCAACGTGGTGGCTTCCATCATCGTGGTGATGCTCTCCGTGGTGAAACCTGCATTGCCTCCCCTGTTCATGTAGGCCATCAAGACCTCGGCGGCACCCCTTCTGCTTTCGCATTTGGAGTCACCGAGTGGCTCCTCGCTTGATGACGGAAAGAGGATGAAGGTGGGCTCATCGGAGCTGAGCATAGCCACCTGCCTGGAAATGGCCTGATTGGCCATGGCGTGCTTGATCCACCGCTGCATCCGCGAGCGCCCGAAGCGCTTGCAATGAACAGCGACGAGGCGTGGGGGCGCCGAGTGATACGGCACCGACGACTACCGGATCAGGACTCCATGCGTGACTATGCTGAAATGTGACGCACCTCGAGCAAGGAGGGCGTCGGTGTCCAATGGCGCATCCTGCAGCCACGTCGAGTCGTTGCTGCCAAAGCTGAGGGAACCGAAGAGGATCTCTCCGCCGAGTGTCATCATGTTGATGAAAAATGCAATAAATCTCCAACTGCGCTGGATTTGCTAGACGCGCAGCCCCATGGTGAGCGCTAACTATCGTGAGAATGACCGTGACAACAGTACCTAGGTGTATGAACGAAGGGGCGAAGCCTAACTAGGCACATCAGATACACTCGGATGTACGAGTTGAGACCCCACTTGGAAGTGGTAACAACTCTACGTCTCTAGCCCTGTGGCTGCTGTTTTCTCATGGGGTATGAAAGATTACAAGGTGTTGAACCCTTGAGCTGGAGCCCAGGAGTGGCTTATATAGTGTACGCCACGATCGGCCGAGCTTCATTACAAGGTGAGTTAATGCTAATGAATATGGAAGTTCCTAGAAACGGCAGCTATAATTCTTGGTGTTACTGGCAACGTGGGTCTTCACTACACTTCATGTGATGGATTAAGTCCTTAGTCGTTGCAGCCTCTTCGGTGCCATCACCTTGTTGTGGTCCGAGTGCCAGGATGCATCCTACTAACACAGGGGCGGTCTGAGTGACTTCACGCAGGCCGAGTGATGGTATGTTGTACTGGGTGAGGACGAGACTGCACCTGAGATTTGAAGGACACTGATGTTCGTAAGGGGTCCTAGGTGGGCCTAGGGAAGTAGGTTCGTAACCCCTAATGTACAACCCCATCACTAGCTAAATGTGTAGTAGCATTGGTGATAAATTAGCTCGATGCGCAGTGAGATTGGTGATAAACTAGCTAAATGTGAAGTGGCATTGGTGATAAGATATATAAATGTGTACTAGCAGTGGTGATAAACTAGCTTAATGTGTAATAGCATTGGTGATAAACTTGCTCAATGTGTGATGGTGTTGGTGACAAACTATCTCATAAAACCGGGCATGTACTAAAATGTAATCCAAATATATTGTATCGTCCTTTCATGCGCAACGTCCCACTATGATCCATGGAGATCCTGGACCGCCCCGATTTTCCCAGATCTTGCGAGGAGGATGACTTCCTTGTGGTTGGTCGCACGTTGACGAGGCGTGGAGATCGGGAGGGTACGAGGGTCAAACTCACTGTCAAGTAGGTGTGGATACGAGGTGGTTGTCGGTGTCAAAACCAGCGAATCTTGGGCAGGAGGTTCCGAACTATGGATCTTGGATCGATGGGTAACAAGGGACAATGGAGACGATATTTACCCAGGTCGGGCCCTCTTGATGGAGGAAAACCGTACGTCCTCCTCTTGTTTATAAGTATGATGGAGTATCGAATACATAGTTGATCTACCTCGAGATTGTATGTTATGGTCTAAACCCGTAGGAGTAATGATCTTAATCTGCCTTACGGACTAAAACCCTCTGGTCCATATAGATGCCAAGAGTACCTAGGTTTACGCAATGTCGGTTACATCAAGGAGTAACCAGTCCGAATCTACCATCATGACTTGGAGTGCATGCCACGGCTTAGAAGGTTTTCGTCCGGGTCACGGTATCATCATAACCTTCGGTCCCCCAGTGACGGTAATAGAGAGGCCAACCTGTCCGGTCCATGGAGATAGACCGGAAGCCTGAGGATCCCTTAGTCCCAGATTCCCTCAGTAGCCTCCGAACTGGCCTCCAATGTCATAGTCTTGATCTAACATCTTCACGCGTCCAAAATTCTTGGATTTGCGGGGTGAGTTTCCCTCTTTTCCATTGTCCGACTGACTCCAGTTCAGCTTGAGATGCATTCCCGATTGACGAAGCATCGCAAGGCCCACAAAATTGAATCTTTCGCTCCAAATTTGATGACACCACTCGATCCCTGTACACCAATATGAGATAGACTGCTCCGTTATTTTTTATCAAAAAAACCCTTGACGCATGAGGGGGAAACCACCTACTAGAATAGCCAGGCATGCTTCAAGCAACACCCCCTATTCTCCCAACCGTCGAGAAGAACATAGAGAGCCTAGAGACATGGCGAGTGCTGCAAGCTCCTCCTTGCACCCTCATGGCCCTCTCCTAGGTGACTCGGCAAACTGCTCTAGTTCTCGTCTTTGTGTGCGCTATCTAGAGGTATAGGGTTACCTTCCTTCCTCATATCTAGCGCCCTCTCGTTCCGGATTAACTTTCGCAAACGGTGAGGCCTTCGCAGATAAATTCCCTTCTCAATGCAAGGAAGAGAGGGTATGTTTCATTCCCTTCCTCTTACGAGGCTTGGGTTTTCTCATTCACCTTTTTAATGGGTTTATTAGAATTTTACGGGATTCAGCTCCACCATCTTACTCCCGGATCCATCCTTCATATCTCGGGCTTTGTTGCCCTTTGCGAGATGTTTCTCGGCTGTGAAGCCCATTTCTATCTGTGGAGGAAATTTTTCTGCCTCGTCCCCCGCACTCAAGAAGGGACGATTTTTGAAGTAGGCAGAGCCGAAGTATAGCGTACAGCAGGGACGGGGTATCCTGTGGGGACCCTAAAGAACTACTCCAAAGAGTGGACCTCTGAATGGTTTTATGTTGAGGATGTCCCCTTATTCGATCCAGCTCGGAGGGGTCTGCCTGAATTCTCTACCTCTCCCCCAAAGAACCGGTTCCACTGGCATCCAAAGAGCCCTTCCGAGGAGGATAGTTTAGAAGTGAAACACCTGGTCACCAAAGTAAGATTACTAGCTCACCATAAGCTAACTATCATTGACGTAATTGCCACTGTCATTATTCAATGTGTTCAACCGCTTCAACAAAGAATACATCCCATATGGCATTGCAATGGTCTAAGTGACGCCACATGCTATAAACGAGAAGGTCCCACCAACCAGGTAGCAATGGCTGCTATACTGGCTGATATCTTCAAAGGAGAAAAAGAAGTGTTCAACTGCCTCAGCACCAAGGAAGGCTACTAGAATCATAATCCCATCGAATGGGTGAGTATAGTCCCATTTTCATAATTCGGATGTTATAATAGTTTTTGCAAATTGAACCTTTGGGATTCTTCGAACAGGACTAGAGGCGCTGGATTGAGACCGTAACTATCCTCCCGTGCAACTGGAGAATTACTCCCGCGACGATGACCCAAGGTTCCATGATGACCCAGAAACATTGATCATATTTGAGGACGAGGTCTTTTTCCAGGAGAGCATTGACGGCTCTAAAGTTGCTCTTACAGTCGATCACCCTGGGATACTCCCTTCCTGTAGTGGGGGTAAAAAGAAAGCCTCATCCCAAAAAGGAAACTCGTCACCCGCTATGCTGACCTCCACCCCAAGAGCCATCGATCCACGCGTCGAACACTGGTAAGAACAGCAGCGAACAAACCCGCGCCAAATAATGGTAGGGCCTTTAAGCACGGAGCGTCCACATGGACTACCTCGACCAGACTCTACCCAAGAGGAAATGAATTAAGTTCATAATTTGGGTATTGCTTACGGAAAATTGTGGGTATTCAATTTTTTTTGCCGAACTCTATGTGAAACGAACACAGACACCTCTTTCCGAAGACATCAAGAGGGTTCAAGGTATTGACCCCAAACGAAGGCATTCTGTAACATCGGGAGGAAATGCAGAGGTTCCTATCGCATACCAACTTCCAGAAGATCCTGAGGGAGTTTCGGTCACTAATTCTGAAGTTGAAAGCATGATGAATCACCGTCAACAATAAGATTCGCTACATCACCCTGAATTTTTTGAATATGAGCTTAGTGCTCTTAGTTCGGTGGATGCATACATCAGAGCTGGTCAAGCAAGTCTTGAATGAGTCGCCCACCGTATGTCAAGCAGTCCTAATCCAGTAGCCCTCGAGATTTAATTTGGTCGGCACGTCCGAGTTAATGGTCTAACTAATTTTGTTATAACATTTTATAGGCCTCGAGGGATCAAAACAAGCAATTGTTCGAAGACCATGAGATCAACCGAACACAGCTGCATGATGCAAATGATGAATTGGAGGAAGTGAAGAAATTCACAATGGAAGCAGACGGTGATTAATTACTTCAAATAATTCACCGTTGCGCCATGCACCCTTTTCTAATGAAATCTAACTCTATAGTAGCCGAGTCCATAGGTGTGTTTCAAAAATATCTAGACGTGGCCAAGAAATCACAAAAATATGCTGAATCGTAGCACGAGGTCGGCCGTCGGGTATTATCTTGCAATCTTGAGAAAAATAAAATACTCGAGGCGGAAAACCAATGATAGGTTGGAGAAATTGAGAGTTTAGAAACTCAGCTGGGAGACGCCCGAGAAGAGAACCATAGATTGAAAGGTGGTATGTTTGATAAGTGAAATTCTGAACTTGTAGTTCCGTATACATATCATTCCGAACTAACAAGCATACCATGTCTCTTTGTAGCTCTCCTAACTGGGCGATCCGAAGAAGAGGCCAGCTCTTTTGGAGGGAAGCTTTTGAGGGAACTATCCATCGTGCATGAGCCAGGGCGAAAGGCGATGAAGAGCATGATCAAAGTGTTATGGCCGACCGAGAAGCCCCGCAAGGGTTGGCCGAATTGGCACATCATTTTAAAGGAGCTTGACCTCGGGTTAAGTTATGGAAAATGTCAACCTGCCAAGAAGTTGCACGGGAGGCATGGACAATGGTGAAGACCAGATTCACCAAACTTGTCCTAGAGCGGTTGGATCGAGTTGGGCCGGTAGGGCCACATGGTCAAGAGGTGCTCCTCCATTTGGTAAGCTGGTGCAGTTCCAAGCAAAGCGTCGTAGCAGATTCTACATGTGAAGCGGAATACATGGCTGCCTCGGAGGCGGCTAAGGAGGGTGTCTCGATGAAGCAGTTCATGACGGATCTTGGAGTGATGCCAAGCGCACTGAATCCAATAACCTTGTTCTGTGACAACACGGGTGCCATTGCCTTAGCAAAGGAACCACGGTTTCACAAGAAGACCAGACACATCAAACGACGCTTCAACCTCATCCGCGACTACGTCGAGGGAGAGGACGTAAATATATGCAAAGTGCACACGGATCTGAATGTAGCAGACCCGCTGACTAAACCTCTTCCATGGCCAAAGCATGATCAACACCAGAACTGTATGGGTGTTAGATTTATTACAATGTAATTCGCATGATGATGTGAGGGCTAGATTATTGACTCTAGTGCAAGTGGGAGACTATTGGAATTATGCCCTAGAGGCAATAATAAATATAGTTATTATTATAATTCCTGTATCAAGATAATCGTTTATTATCCATGCTATAATTGTATCGAATGAAGACTCATTTACATGTGTGGATACATAGACAAAACACCGTCCCTAGCAAGCCTCTAGTTGGCTAGCCAGTTGATCAAAGATAGTCAGTGTCTTCTGATTATGAACAAAGTGTTGTTGCTTGATAACTGGATCACGTCATTAGGAGAATCACGTGATGGACTAGACCCAAACTAATAGATGTAGCATGTTGATCATGTCATTTTGTTGCTACTGTTTTCTGCGTGTCAAGTATTTATTCCTATGACCATGAGATCATATAACTCACTGACACCGGAGGAATGCTTTGTGTGTATCAAACGTCGCAACGTAACTGGGTGACTATAAAGATGCTCTACAGGTATCTCCGAAGGTGTTAGTTGAGTTAGTATGGATCAAGACTGGGATTTGTCACTCCGTGTGATGGAGAGGTATCTCGGGGCCCACTCGGTAATACAACATCACACACAAGCCTTGCAAGCAATGTAACTTAGTGTAAGTTGCGGGATCTTGTATTACGGAACGAGTAAAGAGACTTGCCGGTAAACGAGATTGAAATAGGTATACGGATACTGACGATCGAAACTCGGGCAAGTAACATACCGAAGGACAAAGGGAGTGACATACGGGATTATATGAATCCTTGGCACTGAGGTTCAAACGATAAGATCTTCGTAGAATATGTAGGATCCAATATGGGCATCCAGGTCCCGCTATTGGATATTGACCGAGGAGTCTCTCGGGTCATGTCTACATAGTTCTCGAACCCGCAGGGTCTGCACACTTAAGGTTCGACGTTGTTTTATGCGTATTTGAGTTATATGGTTGGTTACCGAATGTTGTTCGGAGTCCCGGATGAGATCACGGACGTCACGAGGGTTTCCGGAATAGTCTGGAAACGAAGATTGATATATAGGATGACCTCATTTGATTACCGGAAGGTTTTCGGAGTTACCGGGAATGTACCGGGAATGTCGAATGGGTTCCGGGAGTTCACCGGGGGGGGGCAACCCACCCCGGGGAAGCCCATAGGCCATGAGGGTGGAACACCAGCCCTTAGTGGGCTGGTGGGGCAGCCCAAAAGGGCCCTATGCGCCTAGGAAAGAAAATCAAAGAGAAAAGAAAAAAAAGGAGGAGGTGGGAAGGGAAGGAAGGACTCCCACCCACCAAACCAAGTCCAACTCGGTTTGGGGGGGGAGCCTTCCCCCTTGGACTCGGCTGACCCCCTTGGGGCTCCTTGAGCCCCAAGGAAAGGTCCCCTCCCTCCCACCTATATATATGGAGGTTTTAGGGCTGATTTGTGACGACTTTTCCACGGCAGCCCAACCACATACCTCCACGGTTTTTCCTCTAGATCGCGTTTCTGTGGAGCTCGGGCGGAGCCCTGCTGAGACAAGGTCATCACCAACCTCCGGAGCGCCATCACGCTGCCGGAGAACTCTTCTACCTCTCCATCTCTCTTGCTGGATCAAGAAGGCCGAGATCATCGTCGAGCTGTACGTGTGCTGAACGCGGAGGTGCCGTCCGTTCGGTACTAGATCGTGGGACTGATCGCGGGATTGTTCGCGGGGCGGATCGAGGAACGTGAGGACGTTCCACTACATCAACCGCGTTCACTAACGCTTCTGCTGTACGGTCTACAAGGGTACGTAGATCACTCATCCCCTCTCGTAGATGGACATCACCATGATAGGTCTTCGTGCGCGTAGGAAATTTTTTGTTTCCCATGCGACGTTCCCCAACAGAAAGTTGCAGAGAAAGTTTTGGTAAATCATGCTTAGCGCATTTATCATCATTATCTTTACCGCTGATGGGGTTATAGTCCTAGGGTAGGGTCATAAGCCTACCTTATAGGTCCTACCCAAGGACCACCCTTCATAAGGGACAAGGCCCTTTGTCAGCTCCGACTGAACTAAGGAATTCCCATCATCCAGTCGGTAACAGACATCCGACCATCCAGTCGAAGGCGAGCATTCGGAGCGTATCGATCGGACCGACTAGATTCCACTCTGTACATCGTAACCCCCCAGGAGGGAAACGGTCGTACGTTTCCTCACGCTTTTATTAGCATTTACGCCGTACGTTACCTGTAACGTAGGTATTTATTCGCCATTATTCCACCCCTGCGCATCGACCGTTGTGAAGGGCAGCGCACTCTATATAAGCCACTCTTCCCCACTGGTGCAAGGGTTAGCAACTCATTGTATTCCATATTTCCACTCGACAACAAGCTCCCTGAGCACTGAGACGTAGGGCTATTACCTCCACCGCAGAGGGGCCTGAACTCATACAACCTCACCGTAGCTAAGGCTCTGCCCATCCTTTTTGTACGCTACAAATCTACTGTCAGGCTTATACCCACGACAGTTGGCGCCCACCGTGGGGCAGGCGTCTAAGCGACTTCCGGCGAGTTTGCGACTACTTCCTTTCGTCATGTCGTCCGGTGGAGGTTCGTGCATGGGTCACCAGATCTTGTTCGGCGCTCTCTCCTTCATCCTCGATGATTCAGCGTGGCTTCGGGATGCTCCTCTCAATGTCGAGGCGCTTCCCCGTCGTGGGGCTACGCATTTCCGTGCCGGCGCCCGCGGCATTCTTCTTCTGCAACAGTCGGCTCCGGTGTCGACCTGCACCCCCGTCACGCGCCGCAGCAAGCGGTCTCGCCATCCGCGGCTCCAGCGTTGGGTGCAACACGCCCAGGCGCGCCAGAACGTGTCTTCACAAGTGGCGGTTCTAGAGTCCGTTGTGGTTGCCCCGCTGTCCCAGCACTCGGACTCGGTTCCGACTGAGTTTCCTTCCGAGTATGCGGGTCGCGGGCCCGCAGCAGAAGTACACACCAACTCCCATGAAGATCCTCGTCAAGCTGGCCGGAGCAGGCGCGAGGTCGGCGAAACGTCCGGCGCGCGCCGTCCACCTCGTCGTTCTGCCAGTCGGCACACTCGGCGGAGCAACGTGGAGTTGTTCCACACACCCCTCCTCAACTTTGCTGCGGCTGCCAAGATAGCCGATTCCCTCCAGCCGACTGATTCAGAGGCTGGTAGAGGGATCGAGTAGATCCGAGCCCTGTTGCACACGGCGCAACAGCAGAATTCGGCGGTCTCCCAGTCACACAACAGGATCCATAATAGTTTTGTTCGTGCGAATACGCATCGGTCGGTTCACAGCGCTGGTTCCCATCAGCGGCATAGGGGAGGCAGCCGTTCCATGAATCACGAAGATCGCCGCCGTTCACGCACCCCTCCGCGGGGTGGGCCCTATGGGTCCCGACATCATGACGATCGGCGTTCAGTCGGCGACACTTACGACCCAAGGCCCGACGCAAGAGGGCGTATCGCCCAACGAAGGGTCGACAGGGGCCGAGCCCACCGCGATGGTCACGATATGGACCGCCCAAGTGGAAACAGGACCATCGTGTCTGGTCCCGAGTGTTTTAGTCGAGCCATCCGCTCGGCTGACATCCCGCCCAACTTCCGATTGGCGACGGGAATCAGCAAGTTTACAGGAGAGTCCAAGCCGGAAACATGGCTAGATGACTACCGAGTGGCGGTCCAGATCGGAGGAGGGGACGACCATGTCGCCATGAAGCACCTCCCTCTGATGCTCGACGACTCGGCGCGAGCGTGGCTGAATCAGTTGGCCCCCTCAAGCATCTACAGTTGGGCAGATGTGGCCCGAGTGTTCATCAAGACCTTCGAAGGGACGTGCAAGCGCCTTGCAGGCCTCGTGGAGCTCCAGCATTGCGTCCAGAAGCAGAATGAGCCCCTGCGTGACTTCATTCAGCGTTGGACAACTCTCTACCACACGGTGGAGAACGTCACCGAGCATCAAGCAGTCTGCGCCTTCAAGGCAGGCATGCGGTACACGGATCTGTACCTAAAGTTCGGCCGAACAAGTGACATCTCCATGAGCAAGATGATGGAGATAGCAGCTCGCTACGCAAATGGCGAAGAAGAGGACCGCATCCGAAGCGGCAAGCACAAGACAGTCGGCGACGGAGATGGAAGCAACACTCGGAAGCAAAAGCAAAAATTTCCATCCACTCCGCAGGCAGAAGCTGCAGTCGTGACCAATGCCAAGTTCAAGGGCAAAGGGAAGGCGCAGTTTACCCCCAAGAAGAAGCAGTTCAATAATCCTATCCTGGACCAGCCATGCCCGGTTCATACGAAGATGGACGAAGAGGGCAACCCCATATATCCAAAGCATACCACTCGACAGTGTCGCCTCATGATCCAGGGGTTCGGCGAAGGGCAACTGAATGAGAAGGTCAATGAACAAGATGAGGAGGATAAGGAGGATCCGTTCCCCCAAGTCCATGCGACACTCATGATTTTTGCTGACGTCGAGAGCAAGAGTCGACTGAAGCTGGTGAACAGGGAGGTGAACATGGCCACCCCTGCCAGCCCCAAGTTCCTCAAATGGTCTCAGACTGCGATCACCTTTGACCAGTCGGATCATCCAGCACATGTACCCACCCCAGGAAGACAAGCTCTGGTCGTCGACCCAGTGGTAGAAGGAGTCCGACTGTGCAAAGTCCTCATGGACGGCGGCAGCGGTTTGAACATCATGTACGCCGACACTCTCAAGGGGATGGGCATTCCGATGTGCAAACTCAGCGAGAGCAACATGCAGTTCCATGGAGTCGTCCCTGGACGGAAGGCCAAGTCACTCGGCCAGATCGCGTTGGACGTCGTTTTTGGCTCCGACAAGAACTTTCGCAAGGAAAAGCTCATGTTTGAGGTGGTGGATTTCTAGAGCGCTTACCACGCAATTCTGGGCTGCCCAGCGTATGTGAGTTTCATGGCCCGTCCATGTTATGTATATTTGAAGCTGAAGATGCCAGGCCCGAAAGGCGTGATCACCATCACGGGCAATCGACAGCGAGCCGAAGAGTGCCTGCAGCAGGGATCAAGAATCGCCGACCAGCAGATGGCCGTCCTCGAGCTCGACGAGTACAAGAAAACAGTCGACCCTGCCGACCTGATGCGCTCAAAGAAGCCAGCTTCTGAATCCGCATTCCAGTCGGCGGGAGAGACGAAGAAGGTCAGCATTCACCCGACGGACAACACTGCTGCCCCGACGAACATCTCCACCACCCTCGATCCTAAATTGGAAGCCGAGCTCACCCAATTCCTCCGTGAGAACTGGGACATCTTCGCATGGAAACCCTCTGACATTCCAGGTGTACCCAGGGAGTTGGCTGAGCACCGACTGCATGTGGACCCCGTCGCTCGGCCCATCCGAGAGCGCTTGCGCCGGTCCGATGCGCACAAGAGGAAAGCAATCGGGGAGGAGGTGGCCAAGCTGCTGGCAGCCAACTTCATTCGCGAGGTTCACCACTCCGAGTGGCTCGCCAATGTTGTCATGGTGCCCAAGAAGGACAAGTCGCTCCGAATGTGCATTGACTTCAAGCATCTCAATAAGGTCTGCCCGAAGGACCATTTTCCGCTCCCCGCATAGATCAAATTGTCGATTCGACTGCGGGGTGCGAGCGTTTGTCATTTCGTGATGCCTACTCGGGCTATCGTCAGATCCGTCTGTATGGCCCCGATGAATTAAAGACAGCCTTTATCACCCCATTCGGGTGCTTCTGCTACATCACTATGCCATTTGGTTTGAAGAATGTAGGAGCTACCTTTATGCGCATGATCCAAAAATGCCTTCTCGACCAGATCGGTCGGAATGTGGAGGCATATATGGATGATATCGTAGTCAAGTCACGCAAAGGTTCCGACCTGCTGACTGACTTGGCAGAAACATTCGCCAACCTTCGTAGGTACGATATCAAGCTCAACCCCACCAAATGTTCATTCGGCGTTCCCAGCGGAAAGTTACTCCGTTTCTTCGTTTCCGAACGAGGGATCGATGTCAACCCCAAAAAGATCGGGACCATCGTTCGAATGGAGAGGCCGGTCAGAATACACGATGTTCAATAGCTCACAGGTTGCCTAGCGGCTTTGAGCAGGTTCATCAGTCGACTCGGCAAGAAAGCACTTCCTCTGTACCGACTCATGAAGAAATCAGATACTTTCGAGTGGACAGACGAAGCCCAAGTCGCATTCGACGACCTAAAAGTCCTACTTTCCACCCAGCCGGTTCTTACTGCTCCGCTCAGTAAAGAGCCCCTTCTTCTGTATATCGCGGCTACAAATCAAGTCGTTAGTACTGTTCTTACAGTCGAACGAGAAGAAGAAGGCAAAGCATACAAAGTTTAGCGGCCAGTGTACTACGTCTCCGAGGTCCTGACTCCTTCCAAGCAGAGGTATCCCCACTATCAAAAACTTATCTACGGGATTTACATGACTGCGAAGAAGGTGGCTCATTATTTCCAAGACCATTCGGTGTCTTTCATTTCTGATGCTCCGTTGTCGGAAATTCTCCACAATCGGGACGCGTCAGGCCGAGTGGCGAAGTGGGCAATGGAGATGATGTACTGTGATATCAAGCTCGAGGCCAAGAAAGCTATTAAGTCTCAAGCTCTGGCTGACTTCATAGCAGAATGGGTAGAACAACAGCAACCGACCCACATCTACTCGGCCCATTGGACAATGTTCTTTGATGGGTCCAAGATGTTGAATGGCTCCGGCGCTGGCATTGTGATCATATCGCCAAAGGGCGAAAAACTCAAGTATGTGCTGCAGATACACTTCGATTCCTCCAACAACGAGGCAGAGTATGAAGCTCTCCTCTACGGATTGCGCATGGCCATCTCACTCGGCGTCCATCGCCTGATGGTCTACGGCGATTCAGATTTGCTGGTCAATCAAGTGATGAAAGAGTGGGATGTCAGGAACCCCACCATGACCACATATTGCAATGCAGTGAGGAAGCTCGAGAAAAAGTTTGAAGGTCTGGAACTCCACCACATTCCGCGACTGAAAAACCAAGCAGCTGATCATTTGGCGAAACTCGGATCCACTCGGAGACCAGTCCCGAGTGACGTCTGCCTCGAGCACCTTCACCTCCCTTCAGTCAAAGAAGATCCTTTTACAGAAGAACCAGTACAACCAAAGAGTTCAACAGATCCGACTGAAGTCGATGTACCTACTGTGGTTGATCTGGTCATGGAGATTCTTACTTTCACCCCCAATTGGACTGTGCCGATCATTGCATATATCCTGAGACAGGAACTACCAGAAGACGAAGTCCAGGCCAGGCAGATAGTCCGCAGGTCGAAGTCATTCACTGTCATTGATGGCCAATTGTACAGGGAGAGCGTTTCAGGCGTTCTCCAACGATGCATCTCCCCAGAGGAGGGGCAGCTGATCCTAGAAGATATTCACTCGAGGACCTGCGGTCATCACGCCTCTTCGAGAGCAATCATCGCCAAGGCATTCAGGGCTGGTTTTTTCTGGCTGCAGGCAAACGAGATGGCTAAAGATATGGTCGACCGATGTGAGGGTTGTCAGTTCTACTCCAACAAGTCCCACAAGCTGACATATGCGTTGAAGACAATCCCTCTTGTGTGGCTGTTTGCAGTTTGGGGATTAGATACAGTCGGACCATTCAAGACAGGCCAAGGGGAATACACACATCTGTTGGTGGCAGTCGACAAGTTCACGAAATGGATCGAAGCCAAGCCCATCAAGAAACTCGACGCCTCAACAGCCGTCAAGTTTATCAGGGACATCATCTCCAGATTCGGTGTACCTCACAGCATAATCATGGACAACGGGACAAACTTTGACTCGGACAGATTCAAAGGTTTCTGTGCAAGCCAAGGTATCCGAGTGGATTTCGCTTCCGTAGCACATCCTCAATCCAATGGACAAGCAGAGCGGGCGAATGGGCTTATTCTTCAAGGTTTGAAGCCCCGACTCCTGCGAGAGGTGGGACACGCCGTTGGCGCATGGGTCACCGAGTTACCTTCAGTACTTTGGGGTCTCCGCACAACCCCGAACAGATCTACAGGGCGATCATCGTTCTTCCTCGTTTATGGAGCAGAAGCGGTCCTTCCGAGTGACTTGCTTCACAATGCACCACGAGTCGAACTCTTCTCCGAAGCTGAAGCAGAACAAGCAAGGCAAGATGGAGTGGACCTTTTGGAGGAAGAGCGCGAGATGGCACTGACTCGCTCAACCATTTATCAACAAGATCTGTGGCGTTTTCATGCACGCCACGTCAGGAGTTGCGCGTTCCAAGCAGGCGACCTGGTGCTCCGAGTGGATCAGCAAAGACCTCACAAGTTGGCTCCGGCCTGGGAAGGACCTTTCATCATCTCCAAGGTGTTGAACAACGGAGCATACAGACTCTACAACATCGAGAGGGAGACAGACGAGCCGCATGCATGGAACGGAGACCTCCTGAAGCGCTTCTACACGTGATCGTCGACTGAAGCAGTGTAAAGAACAAGTATTGATGAAATAATATAAAGCAGATTCAGTTTTTGCAGATTCAGAATTCTTCCGCGGTCGCAGACTCCGGTCACACAAAAAAAAAACTTAGTTGCGATCCAGAATCGCCTAAGTTCTAACTTCCTCCGAGTGTGCACTAAACGTCGCACTCGGGGACTTAGCTGTGATCAAGAATCACCTAAGTAATACATTTCTCCGAGTGTGCACTAAACGTCGCACTCGGGGACTTAGCTGTGATCAAGAATCACCTAAGTAATAACTTTCTCCGAGTGTGCACTAAACGTCGCACTCGGAGACTTAGCTGTGATCAAGAATCACCTAAGTAATAAATTTCTCCGAGTACGCACTAAACGTCGCACTCGGGGACTTAGCTGTGATCAAGAATCACCTAAGTAATACATTTCTACGAGTGTGCACTAAACGACACACTCGGGGACTTAGCTGTGATCAAGAATCACCTAAGTAATAACTTTCTTCGAGTGTGCACCAAACGTCGCACTCGGAGACTTAGCTGTGATCGAGAATCACCTAAGTAATAAATTTCTCCGAGTATGCACTAAACGTCACACTCGGGGACTTAGCTGTGATCAAGAATCACCTAAGTAATACATTTCTCCGAGTGTGCACTAAACGTCGCACTCGGGGACTTAGCTGTGATCAAGAATCACCTAAGTAATAACTTTCTCCGAGTGTGCACTAAACGTCGCACTCGGAGACTTAGCTGTGATCAAGAATCACCTAAGTAATAAATTTCTCCGAATGTGCACTAAACATCACACTCGGGGACTTAGCTATGATCAAGAATCACCCAAGTAATAACTTTCTCCGAATGTGCACTAAACGTCACACTCAGGGACTTAGCTGTGATCAAGAATCACCTAAATAATAACCTTCTACGAGTGTGCACTAAATGTCGCACTCGGAGACTTAGCTGTGATTCAGAATCACCTAAGTATTAACTTCCTCCGAGTGTGCACTAAACGTCGCACTCAGAGCCTTAGCTGCGATCAAGAATCGCCTAACTAGTAACTTTCTTCGACTGCGCACTTCACGCCACACTCGGGGATTTAGATGCGATCAAGAATCGCCTAAATACCAACTTCCTCCGAGCGTACACTCGAAGATTTAGCTGCGATCAAGAATCGCCTAAATACATGTTTGCCTTTGGCTTCACCAAGAAACGCCAAACAGAAAAACTCAAGACAACATTGCAACGCAAGAGCAAACGCTTTGATTCAGATTCAAAAGCTCTAGCAAAGATAGTTCACTCAGTGCGGATCAAGCTTACCCGCACCGATCTAAGAATGTGACGGCCAACAGCAGTGGCCAAAGTTCCTTACAGATCAACACTCGCCATACCGAGGATAAAAGTGTTCTTGCGCATCATCTGGATTAACGCCAGGACTGGAGGGCTCTACGAACGTGTCTAGATCAATACCGTCGGCGATGCGGGTAGCACTCTCAAGGAAAGTTTCCATGAAGTCTTCGAATCGATGTTTCTTCGTGTTGGCCACCTTCAATGTCTTCAGCTTCTCCTCACGCACCTCCTTGCAATGGACTTGGACCAGGGACAGAGCAACATCTGCACCTCAACGAGCTGCAGATTTCTTCCACGACTGCACTCGGTTCGGAATCTCCTCCAGTCGAGCCATCAGGTTCTCCATCTCCTGCCGCGACTCATCTTCTGGCCAAAGCTCCTTGTCGATTTGGCCGACGACTTCTCTCAGTCGACTGATGAAAGGGCCAACTTTGCCCACGTGGATGTGCGCCCGGAGCAGATCCCGATTGGCATCCTCGCCGAGTGGCACGTTATCGCGAATCGACCGCTCCACGTCAGCTGCTTCAACTTCAGCATCAATGCAAAAATCTGCAACAGAAGGACAAGCAAACAATAAGCGCCGAGTGTGACGCACATAGGACAAGCACTCGGCAAAAAACAGGACTTACCAGCCAGACGCGTCATCATCTGCCGAGCCCAGTCGCTGACGTATTTCTCCTGAGCTATGCATCGTTTGTTCAGCACGTCCATCTGCCCCATCAGAGCAGTCCTCTGTTTCCCCATCTTCTCAACTTCCTCAGTCAGCACCTTGTTCGCTTCACGAGCCTGCTCCAATGACTTCTCTCTTCCCGCCAGAGCATCCTTCATGCCAGCCATTGCAAGCAGCGCCGCATCAAGCTCACTAGCTCACTGATTCTTCTCCGCCCTGAGAGTCTCATAGGCTATTCCCATTTCACAAGTTTTCTCCCAGCACACACCAAGGGGCAATCAGAAAATTCAACAATAAAAGTCTAAGTTCTTCAGACCCCTGCCGACGCAAACAGTCGACAGCGGTCTCGGGGACTACACCCAGTGGGTTCACTAAGAGTGACCCCACTGGCATGCAACTCAAGCAGGCCCGCCCTATTGAGATGCATGTTACCACCTACGCCTACGAGGCCAATACTACCCGACCTGAGTACAAATTACTCTCGGGGACTCTTACAGTAAGTGCACTCCGAGTGCCACAACTGCTCGCAGTCAGTCATATTATTTACAGACCTGACCAAAGCAAAGACAATATGTATAAAGACAACTGCCGGTGCAAGCACTTGGTAGAAGTCTCGGGGACTACACCGAGTGGGTTCACTCAGAGTGAACCCATTGCAAACAACAGATGCTATCCAAGAACACCCAGCGGGTTACAAGAGAAAAGTAAATACTTACTAGCCCACTTACTCGGATATCATCCCTCAGCTCCAAGCTCCGCTGGTACAAGGATGCGACGGAGTCCTAGGCCCTCTTGGCTTCTCCAGCCATCAGCTCCGCCTGCACCATGGCTCCCTTGGCCGCTCCCACCTGCTCCTCCCGGAGACGCTGGATGTTGAACTCGACATTCGACGAGCCTGGCATCGTCGGAAGTTCCTGAGGCATCCCAAGGTCCGCTCTAGTCGGCTCTTCAACCACCAGCGCCGGTTCAGTCGGCGGCAGCGCCTCAGTCCGCAGCACGTCGGCGGCGAGAGCAGCAACAGGCGGAGCAGCCTCAAGAACAGGCTCCGCAGCTTGTTCAGCTCTCCCCTGATCACCCTCGTCCATGCAAATCGCCCCTGATAGACCGAACGGCGCGAGATCTCAGAAAAAGAAAGAGGCAGAACCTATGATAGAATTCGAGACGCGATAGTATAAAACACTCGGAGTCACTACAACGCACCTGGCTGGGATGAGACGACGTTGTCCGTTTCCATGGGGTCATCCTCCTGGCGCGCCGGAGAGGTGGCAGAAGTAGCGACTCTGTCGAGTGAAATCCATTCGACCAATAAACAGGAGTTCACTCGGATATCAGAAGAAATTAGAAGATCGATGCACTTACGTGGAGGTGACGGGGATAGCAACCCTCATCCGCGGCAGAGCCTTCCGAGGCTTGGGCCCACTCGGTTTGGCCGCCTTGGAAGACTGACCCACAGGCTCAGCGGCAGCATCCCTGGCCCTCTTGGTGCTCCGAGCATTCGGGACCACTGGGATAGTGGGCGGAGCACTCGAAGATGCCGGAGGGACCGAGGGAACGGCAGGCTCGTGTCGGCGCTTGGTCCGATGCTCTAATTGCGGAGGCGGCGAGTCCTGCTCTTCGTCTTCCTCCTCTTCCTCGCTAGTCTCTTCCTCTGATTCCCCGCTGTCGGAGACATACTTAGCGCTCTCCACGCTGCCTTCCTGGCTGCCTTCCTCCTCCTCCTCGGCCGGGTTCCCGTTCGAGATGGGAGAAAACCAGTTGGTCCACTTCTGCATAAAATTCAGTCAGCGACATCAGACGTCACACAGAGATTCAAGCAAACGATAAGATTAAGACAGTTAGGCGCACTCGACAAGTGTTACTCACGTGATTCGGAGGAGGATTATCCGCGCAGAAAGGCTTCACTCGCCGAGATCCTTTGGGATTCTCGCAGGGGCCTGTGATCTGGAGCACCCACGAGGTCACCTTCTCCTCAGTCACGCCCACAACGTTGGTCCGAGTGGAATCCTCGGGCCCCGTATAATGCCACATGGCGTGGTCGCGAGCCTGTAGAGGTTGGATACGCCGACCGAGGGAGACCTCCAGCAAGTCTATGCCGGTGACCCCCCTCCTGAAGACATCTACGAGTGCCTCAACCAGAGGTTGGATGTCGTTCTTCTCCGCCTTCGTGAGCGCGAGCTGCTTAGGCGGGGCGGGCCGATCTAAGCTAAAGGGAGGCAGCCCTGTCGCAGCATTCGGACAGGCGATATCCTGGCAATAGAACCAAGTCGACTGCCAGTTCCTGACCGACTCACTTAGCTGGAGGGCAGGATAACTACTCCGACTCTTTTTCTGGAAACCTAAGCCCCCGCAGAGCTGGAGAAGATGTGTCTTATCATCCGACTGGCTGAGTCGTTTCATGGTTTGGGATCTAGCAGAAAATATGTGCTTGAACAGCCCCCAATGGGGAGGACAGCCAATGAAACACTCGCACAGAACTATAAAAGCAGAGAGATGAGCAATGGCGTTCGGGGGAAAGTGGTGAAGTTGTGCCCCGAAGTGATTCATGATGCCCTTGAAGAAAGGATGCGGGGGGCAAGGAGAAACTTCGATAGACGTGGCTGAGCAGCAAGACGCGCTCCCCCTCCCGGGGTGCCGGCTCGACCTCGTTCTCCGCCGGCAGCCTCCAAGACTTGTGCACGATCATCCCGTGCTCCACCAGCTGCAGCATACCCCCCTCCGTCACCGTGGAGGGGAGGAAGTCTCCTTGAATCCACCCCGCCGGCAGCGGCCGCTGCCGCCGCTGAGCAGGAGCCGCCGCCTTCCCCTTCTTCTTCCTCGCCTCCATCTTGCTGGTCTGACCCTTGGTCATGGCGGAAACTGCGAACCCGCGGGAGGAAGGAGGAGGAAGGAGTGTGGAGGCGCTCGAGGTGGCGAGAAGGACGGAGCAGGCGAAGGCAAGAGATTCGGCGAGCGTAACGAAGAACCCTCGCCGCCGAGATTTAAGTAAGGTTCCGACTAGGTCGCTGGCAGGTGGCCCCGAAACCTTATCCCCCGACCTGCCGCGACGATATTAGTGGAGAGGTTGAAGGCGCGAGAATCGAGGCGTCAGGCGCTACTCGAGCGCGATGGCGTCATCCCCGCTGTGTGTGCGGAAACCGAAATTTGAGGATCCCGGAAAATCCGCCGCTGTTAGTTGACCGGTCGCGTCAGAAGATGCCGCAGAAGCACTCGGCTTCCGACAGACTGTTTCGCGAGTACTTTCACTCGGATCGTCGATCGGAAAAGATAAAATGGACCGAAGCAAGCAACGCCAAAGTCCCGTCCGTGCCAGTCGGATCCAAACCACAAGCATCACTTCGTCGTTTCAACCTCAATCTATTCGGGGACTAATGATGGGGTTATAGTCCTAGGGTAGGGTCATAAGCCTACCTTATAGGTCCTACCCAAGGACCACCCTTCATAAGGTACAAGGCCCTTTGTCAGCTCCGACTGAACTAAGGAATTCCCATCATCCAGTCGGTAACAGACATCCGACCATCCAGTCGAAGGCGAGCATTCGGAGCGTATCGATCGGACCGACTAGATTCCACTCTGTACATCGTAACCCCCCAGGAGGGAAACGGTCGTACGTTTCCTCACGCTTTTATTAGCATTTAGGCCGTACGTTACCTGTAACGTAGGTATTTATTCGCCATTATTCCACCCCTGCGCACCGACCGTTGTGAAGGGTAGCGCACTCTATATAAGCCACCCTTCCCCACTGGTGCAAGGGTTAGCAACTCATTGTATTCCATATTTCCACTCGACAATAAGCTCCCTGAGCACTGAGACGTAGGGCTATTACCTCCACCGCAGAGGGGCTTGAACTCATACAACCTCGCTGTAGCTAAGGCTCTGCCCATCCTTTTCGTACCCTACACATCTACTGTAAGGCTTATACCCACGACAACCGCCATTGTGATATTCACTTATATCTTTCTATTTAGAGCTATTTCATATCATCCCTTGCTGATACTTGTGGTATGATGTGACTCCGTTAGTGTTCTAGGCTCGCGTCTCTAGTACGGTCTAGCCTAGGACCAGTATAGTACCGTCGTTGAACATTTATTCAACATTGCTTCTCTGAATTTATTATTGCTAATATTTTGCTACCATATATTATAAGCCTTCCCAGCTCCACATACATCTACATCGTGTGTTTGACGCCACCTGGCAATCTCTCTATCCAAGCTTTGAGAGCTTTGACTACACCGGTTGCCAATCACCACCTGCTGCTGGGTAAGAATTGGTAAGATTTTGAGATTGGCTTGATGGATTTGTGACACACCACCACCACCACCACCACTTCCCAGTAGTTCATAGGAACAATATTTTTGGATTTTGTTTTTTTCTACTAGTCATGACAGGATCCAGAGTTGTCAATCCATGGGCTTCTGCGATCGTGGGAGACATGCCACCAAAACAATCGTCACGAGAGGTGCATAGAGATCCAAATGCGCATGATCCGGTTCATGTTTCTAAACCATCATTTAATGGCCGTTTTAGACCCCCTTTATATATTGAATGGGAATTTGTAATAAATGATATATTTGCTTCCCATAATTTTGCTGAACATAAGAAAGTTAAGGTCGCGGTTGGTTTTTTCACCGGTTATGCTTTAGTCTGGTGGAGTGGATATTGTCAGTTACACCCTGATTATATACCTACTAATTGGGATGATTTGAAACTTTCCATGAGACACACATTCGTTCCTGCTTATTATACTTGTGACATGATTATAAAGTTACAACATTTAAAACAAGGTAGTGACACCGTAACAAAATATTATGATGATGTACAAACGACCTTGTTGCATTCCTCATTAGAAGAAAGTTAAGAAGATTTTATCGATAGATTTTGAAGAGGATTAAACCATGATATTCGGGAGATACTAATTCATGAAAAGTGTTATCCTATGGATCGTTTGTTTCGTCTTTCTTGCAAAGCTGAACAAGAAATAAAATGACGTGTTGCCCGCAAGGAGAACGAGCACAAGGTGCGTATTACAAGAGTTGATATGGTTGTTCTTTCAACTACTGGGCGTACGATGACAACCACATCAATTATTGTGAGGGCTACATCACCTTCACCATGTGACACGTTACCATCGAGAGTGCCTACATCATCTGAGTTGATCATAAGAGCTAGTGTAAAAGGTACTTATATTCCACGTCCACATGAGTATGATGAATGCCTCGTCAATTGCAATGTACCCTATGATGAGCTACCCATTACTTTGGTCACACAACCTATTTTGGAGGACTATGTTCATGATATGACTTTGCCATGTGATCAAATAACTACAATATCAACAATGTTGAGTGAACCCATTGAATTAGCTGTTGGTGAGAAAGAACCATGTGAATCAGAGAAAAATCAAATTTGCATCAAATATGTTTCAAAATAATTGTGCCAATGTTTAATCATTCTGATACGACCACTAATCTTGGTGATGATTCTATGTCAAATGACTTGCTGCATGTTTGTTTATTTAAGCATGTTGTAGCATGTAAATTTGAAACAATGAAAGTGTATTCACCAATGTTAGGATGGTTTAATGATGAACAATGTCAATCTTTTGATATGAATAAGGACTTCACTTATATGTGCAAACTGAGTTGCAATATTTTCATGCCTTCTACTTCTTACGATAATATTTTGGCTTTATATTTCATAAAATATGAAAGTTACTCATGTATACATCTGCCGTATGTGCAAAAAACAAGGGAAGTAAAAATGGATGACATATACGTATACAAGATGTATGCTTTGTCTCTTTTGTTGGCCATATTTCATATTAAGAAACGCCGACGATGGCTTTGTTTTCAAGAAGGGGAGGAGGATGAGGACATGGATACCTTGGATATGACCAAAAATATTTCATATTTGCATAGTTGTGAGGTGATTTCTTATAATAGTTATGCAGTAATTTATTTATGTTATTCGGAACAAAAATACTTCACCTATTTTTAATCCATGCCCAAATGCAGAATTGTCGAATGCTTGCACGAACCACGTGTGAAGATAAAGGAAGAGAAAATGATTAGATGTTGTTCAAGAAGTCCTCTCACATTAAAGGAAATGATTATGTGGTGTTCAAGAAGTTTTCTCACGTCACTTTTAGCCCAAAAGAAGATAAAGTCCAAGTCTCTCACGTTCTGGACTCAGATTCAGACTGCACAGGCATACGTGTCTCAAAACGACCACAACTTTTTCATACGGACTCCGAATTGGGTGATTTTTTTCCTGAAGAGTAGATTTTATGTGCGTTCCAGCCCAATAGGAATCACCTTAAAATTTGTTCGGGGCGTGGAGATATCGACGAAACAATCTGACGTTGCACCAGAATCTGAGTCAAACTACATGTTCAAAGGTGTTGCATCATCTCCACTTGGGCCCATAGGTCTTGTACGACCTAGGTTAGTTTTAGGCTGTCTTGGGATGTCCTCCCACCTCTTTGGCCGCCACCCCCTGCTCCTATATAAGTAGATCAACCTAGTAGCTTTCTGCTTGAGTTTTGTTTAGATTACAAGTTCGTCATAGCTGCAACTTTGCGTTCTTCGTTTGTGTTCCACGACCAGACAAGGCGTCACAGAACCCCACCTTCATCAATAAAGCTTTTCTCTTATATTCGCAATATCCTAATTGCAATCTTAATTTCTTGCTTGTTCTTCGTTTGTGTGCAGGAAACAGACCCTCGTGGTCAGGTTGATCGTGCTCCGGCGTGGTCAATAATCTCTCGGATTTGATTTAGCGATTGCTAAGGCGTGAGGTCCTCATACATTTGTAGTCGGATCGTCAAAGTCTACTCCATCAAAACGATAACCACCATCTCATCGAAAGACAGGGACAACTTCACCTCTATCAGTTGGGGGAGACGCTGTCAACGCCTCTGCGGCGACATCTCGCCTGAATAAGTTTCAAGGGGCCAGCGGCCAGCAGGGTGGGGATCCCCGGATCTCATGGAGGTCACGGACTATGGTGTCTCGATGTCAACTCGCACTGGCCGGTTGGGTCGTCGGGTGGGAAGGGGTTGTGTGGAGAGAGAGATTCTTCATCTTCTTCGTTAGTACGATTTTTCGCTGTTGTTCTTCCTCTTGCTTTGTAAGGTTGCTCGAGAGATATCTTGCTTTGCCCGGGCAATTGACCCGGCCGCGGCGCCGTAACCGGATCCTAGTTCTTTTCCATCTGGAAGGGACATATATAGCGGTACTTAAAGCCACACTGGTGCATGAGTGTTGGATGCACATGTGTGTCCTTGCCCTTTCGGCGTCGGTGTGAAGGAATGGAAAGCTACGCGACGGCGATTGTGCCAAGGTTGATGATGATGACCTGCTTGGAGATTGTTGTGTTGAACGGGTCTTCTCGCAAGGTTCAGGAATGATGACAGAGAGCTTCAAAGATCTTCATGTTTTATTTAGGATGCTCTTTGTATTTCTGGTTTTTTATGTGTGTGTTAGGGTGTGCTTGTACGGGTTAAAAACTTTGTATTATTTCTTGATTTGAATGCAAGCATACTTTCTAAAAAAAAAAAGGCTCATCTTCGGTTAACGTGTCACTGCATGATCCCCTGCATGCGCGGCTGCCCAATCCTCCTGTGCCTCCATGCGTCGCAGCAAGGGACGCCCCCAATCCTGATCGCACGCCGCCGCAGGCTCCACCATCCCGGTCCCCCTTTGCGGCGGCCACCGCGGAGCATGCGCTTCCTCCTGCTCGCCGTTGCTGCTCATCATGGTCAGCTCCTCCGTTTGCCCCAACAACAGCAACCATGAGGAAGGTGTCTCCGACTCTCCGTCCGCCCCTATAACAGCAGCTGCGCGGCCGACGCCTCCATTTGCCCCCAACAACGGCAATTGCGTCGATGGCGTATCCAAGGAACTCGCCTCCTTATGCAACTCCCTGGACGCCGACGTAGGGGCAAGGATCTCCTGCTCAGACATCACGGAGTGGAAGACTTACAATACTTGATTATCTGATGGGGATGAAGCTGAATCTTCTGCTGGAAATGACTTCCCTGCTCTGAGGTGTGCTTTCTTCCTTTTCGTTATCATTTTCTGCTTTGAGATGGTACTCTTCAGTTGGCAAAATTTGCTCTTGAACCTTCTAGGTTGGCAATTACTGAAACAGACTGCAATTCGATAATTTACTGATGGAGACTGCAAAATCGTGGTTATTTGCTATAACACATTAGACTTATCAAAATATCACTTAAAATTCAGAAATGAGAAGGGCTATGAGTATGACTGATATGATATGAGAGGTATTGTTTTGTACTTTGAAGAGAAAGAACATATATAAGGTTGATCAGTAAGCCATTGCCAGCTGGGGGTGTAGTTCCAAGGGCAATTACGGCTCTTCCTCATGTTTGTAATCTATTTATCATAAATTTCAGAATAGTATTACATTTTAATTCGTCCGATGTGCTCCAGCAAATGATCAAAACTGTGTGGTTATTCTTCAGCCGATTGTTGATTTTGGCAATGTGCTCCGGACTGCCAACCAAGTGTAGAATCAGAGCCTCTATCTGATCACTTTCCTAGAACTTCTGTATATCTTACAATTGTGTCTCACCATTGTAATGTGGTTCCTCTGTAATGCACTGTTGTTTGTGATTTCAAATGTAAACCAGAGCGTTGAATGTTGAACAAATTTAGTTTCTGCTACTCCCTTTGTACCAGCCTAGAGATTCTTGGTTGCATATTATGGGGTAAAATAATTGTATCAACAAAGTATCACAGTGTGCAATGATTATCGAATCTTTTCTGTGTAGCAGCCTAGTTTTCTTCATAACTTATTATTAACCTTTTCATGCACTGGACATGATATGAATGTTCATGTAGTACTGTGGGAAAAATGGTAAAACAAGAATGAAGAGTGCTATTCTGTTTTATCTCCAGATAGTCTGTTTAGCCTCTTTAATGTAATCGGACAGTGGGTCTTTTCTTTTGTTGTATCTCCAGCGGGCATCTTGGAACAACACATCTGTGTTAGTTTAGTTTATATTCTTTCGTAACTTAATTTATTATTACAACCTGATATTATTTTTTGAGGATGGATTGAACTAAATTCTGCTAATATTTCCAGATCTCAGAGATTTAGAGTGCTCGCTGTATCATGGATCAATGGATGTACAACCAGAGATGCTCAACGCTTTAGACCTTGGAAACAGAGAGGTACAAAATTCCATCAGCCTGATTTTAATTCAACCTGCACAAAAGTATGGACCTCATCTTTATAAAAATTTATCAACAGTTAAACTTCTTTTTGAAATATGTCCTGAGCAGTTTTAACTTCAGATATAACCTTGTGGTGGCATAGAACTGATTGTACTTCAAAATATGCTTTTGTACTACCACGCAACAGAATCCCCCCAGTCCGCAGCTCTTTAAATTGCATAGAAGTATGTTATCGGGCATCTTTTCTAATCTGTAATAGTGCCGAGTGTAAACTATTTTTTTTCTCTTAAAATTATGTTCATATTTTATATATGCACCGGTCTAAGTACATTTCAAGTTTTGTCATGGTCTTATTTAATATAATGATTGATCTGCGCTTTCAAGAGTCTTGCCATCCATGCCTCCGTGGTTGTGATTCCACTTCATTAACACACTGAATTTACTAAAGATAAATGCAGTAGAAAAATAAATATTTGAGCTCAGAATGTCACACACATATCATCATCAGGTTTCAGCATCTCTATTGTTGTTTTATGCTAAATTGGCTTTAAACTACATGTTTCGTTTGAAATATTTACAAGTTCATCACTTCGGATTATTTGTAGAATTAGAAGCACCTTGGTTTTCTGCTTCTTTCCATATGAAGTAATTCCTTTTCATATTTATCAATACAACCGAGTGGTGAGCTGGTATTCTTTTTCATTTAACCTGAAGTTGAAGGTGACATTGATGTGTCATGCAAGTTAAGGTAACATTGACTGAAAGAATCTTCAGTGTGTTGCCCCATTATAATGCACGACCTTAGATTTTTGATAATAAATTTTGAAAAATTTGAAAGTCGTGTGGAAGCACAACTGAGCTATATTGTTTTCATCTAAATTGCTCATTTTATATGCATTCAACTAGGTTTTTAGAGAAGTTGAGGAGATATGAACATGCAACTTTAGTTACTGTCGGTAATGGTGACAACAAATAATAACTATGTGTTGTTACAGTAGTTAGTTACGTGTTTATTGAGAGCAAGAAGAATGTCCAATATGCATATCTAGGAATTACCAAAAAGGGTTTCTCCCCGCTTTATATTATAAAGCAACCATCACCGAATAAAATCGAGAGGCGAAACAACGCACATACCTCACACACACCCAAGGAAAGATACAAAGGTATCGGGCACCGACACACCACCCCACCGATAACAATAGACAGGTGGGTCAGATAACAACGAAGCCAAGCCTCCAAAGCGGTACCTCCAAGAAGGGTACGACCAAGATAGCCGCCGCCGCCCGATCCGCGAAGATTGGGTTTTTACCCGGTGGAAGACGACATGAGGGGGAGAGCCGCGACGGAGCCTTCAGGAAGGGTACGATGACCACGGCCGCCGCCACCGTCGGCCAGTCAAAGGACTGGGCAAGTGGTGTACCCCGGCACTCACCCCTACCAGCACACCCTAACTCCATCAACCACCCGCAACCACGCCACCCATGAGGCCATGGTTGCCCGCCCACACCTCAGACGCACGCTCCGCCCACAAACGCCACGCCTTCCACCGGTAGAGCCGCTGCCCTACAACTAGACATCATCGAGACCTACACAAAGGCCCCAGCTTTGGATCAACCGACGACCCTCGACCGATATAACCACCCGCAAAGGCTCCGCTGGTAGAACTGCACAACCTGCCTGTGGCCGAGGAACGGGGGAGAAAGGGGAGCGGACGAATCCGGACCGGCACCGCGCCGATGACAGGTGACACGACCGCATCGAGGCCACCCATCCCTTCAACCGAGCTCCCCGTCGATTACAAGGGAAAGGGGGGAGGAGCACCCTCGTGTCACCCCACCATGGTAGCTGGCACAGCTCTCCGCGAGGCCATCCGCAAACGTGCGCCTGCCGACGAGGGAAACCAGATCGACCTGCTGCCACAACTGAGGTGGCTCACCTGGGAGGCCCTCCTGCGCCGAGCTCCGCCGTCCAACCGCAAGGGCCCGATTGAACGGGGCCGCCCACAACCACACATTGTGGCGCCGCCCCCACATCATCATGCCATGGCGAGAGAAGCCGTCCGCGGCCCAGGCCGCCTGCGACCTGCAGCGCCAGAGGCGGATCCGGACGCATGGCGCCACCCTTGCCATCACCGCCACCCGACCTGGACCTCCACCAAGCCGCCCGTCGCTGGCCCGAGCCTGAGCGCCGATGTGTTGCCGCGCCCAGCCACCAGCGCTGCATCCCGGTTGCGAGGGATGGACCACGCCGCACCCCCAAGCGAGGAGACGAAGGGGCCTGCCACCGCTGGAGGTGCACGGGCTTCGCTCGCCCGCGCTCCGTGGCGACAGCGGGGGAGGGGGAGGCGGTGGATCTAGGGTTGCCTCCCGGGGGCGCCTGCGGGAGCGCTTCGGGAGGGAGGAGGCAGGTAAAAGACCAATATGTGGGAAATAATACCTTGCATAAATATATTCAAGTCTTTGGAATTATTTTACTTGTGATGAAATGTATGTGCTACTTTTAGCTGGCCAAGGTATTTGAGGCCAAGAAATTGAAGATAGTTCCTAGTTTTTTTAGAAAAGGAGGTTCAACCCCCGGCCTCTGCATCAGTCAATGCATACAGCCATTTTTGTTAATTATTTCACAAAGGTCTGACAAGATCATACATCAATCCACCCGAAGCCACCATTCACACCTACAAACATGATAATGTTGAGTGCTCTCACTCTCCGTATCAAAAACCGTTGTCATTACCGATCCATCCTTATAACGTATCGGAACAACAAACGGTGCAGCAAACCTAAATCGTATACCACTTGCACAAGTTTTAGAAGCCGCCATCATCATCGAACCACTGTCCCATCTTCAGGAGAGAGATCCGTATCACGCTTGCCAGTCCGTCTATCCGTTGACGCCACCATGGCGCCCAATGGCGCCACCGTCCTGTGCTCGTCCATCCTGACATGAAGGCTCCGAAAGATCTATCGTGCGTAGCACCTGCCGAGCACGCATGACACAGCGTAGCACTTGTCGATCAGGCATGACTTGACATCTCCACCGAAGCTCCGATCAAGACGAAGCCGCTCCACCGCCTTCCTCTGTCATCCAGCGCTGCTCCAGAAACGATGCTCCCAAGAGAGGCACGACACTGTAGTGCCGCCATCGTCCGATCTGATGTTCAAATCTTAGGGTTTCCCCCTGAACATCACGAGTGGGTCAACGGTAGTTACACGACGATGCCTTCATCAAGGTAACGACGCAGAATGCCGCCATCGTCTGCCATCGGCTCGGTTTTCACCAGCAACTATCTCTTCCCGACTCGCAGCCGGGACTGGATGACGGATCGCGAGGTCCAACCACCCAGCCTCAGGCCGACCACCTCCGACGGAGGAGATGACCGCCACTGCCGGCTGCACCGGCCAGAATAGATCGATCGGATGCCGCCGAGCAATCTACCAGGCCCTCGACGCCGCCGCTGATCTGAAGTCGGATGATGCGCCGCCGCAGCATAGCCCGTCGCCGCCACCCGAACCAGGCCAGCCGCCGCACACTGCCCATGAGCGGCCAGCCGACGTGCGTGCAGCCACCGTTGCCCGAGACAGGGACGACCACCGCCGTCGTGGACACAGCCATCGCCGTCGCTCCGCAGATCAGCCATGCCTCCAGGCGTGCAGGGCCTGCACCACCCCTAGAGACGTGGGAGAGAGGGATGCCTCCGCCACCGCCGTCGGCCCCCGAGCGTTGCCCGGCGGCGTCCCCCGACGGCGACGGAGGGAGCGGAGGAGGGAGCACGCGCCCCCGGCGGCTAGGGTTTGGGCGCTGCCCGAGTCGCCCTAGCGGGGGCGACGCGGGGGTCTGGTAGAAGATAGTTCCTAGTTGCCTTGCCATACGCTGTGTTTATCATCCTCACTGGCAAACTGATCATAATATCATCCCGCCAGTGTCATATGTTTGTGTTGTCGCTACTTAACTCTTTGCTGAAGAGGTGTACTTGTGTCTGAACTTTGCTGTGCTGATGATTTGTGATGACATGGATGAGCTGAATAATGTGTGTCATTCACATGCCTATTTAGATGATCACAGGCTCCTCTCTTAAATTGGCTCTGTCAAGGTGGGAAGATTTTGATGGCAGCTTACTGATTTGTCCATTTTAGAGCTTTATGCATATGGACTCATGTAGCTATCAGAACAAAATTTATCCATTTTTCAAACTTCGTGAGTTATTTCCCTGGTTATATTTTAGTTCCCCGCTGTTTCATCATTGACACACATGAAGCCTTGGCTGGTCGATTGGTATGAAAGTCTCCGGACTTCTCTTCAGAGTTTTAGATGTTCGTTTCTATAGCCTGCAGCCTCACACAGGTATTCATTCAACCCCCCGTGACAGATTTAACGAATTGAAACACACTCATTGCGCTGTATGGAGGTTGGTCATTTGCTATTTAGAAAAAAGGCTCTATTTCCCGCCCAGCCCCTGAAATAGGAGTATCTTTGTTCACAGGTATCCAGCGACACCTGGAAACACTAGGATCAGAGAAAATTACGCTACAATCATCCTTATGGTGGCCTAGGGGTGCTTAATTCCGACACGTTTGCATGTGCTTTGGGCCTAAAATGGCTTTGGTATGAGTGGAAAGAGCCATGCAAATTTTGGCAACCCTTGCACTGAGGATGATCTCAAGTTTTTCTATTCCTCTACTATTATTGCCATGGGAGAGTGCGCCAAAACACCGTTTTGGGACTCCCTTGGCTACTTGGGTGCAAGCCCAAGGATATTGCGCCACTAATCTTCAAGGCCTCGTGGAGAAAGAATTAGAAAGTGCTGGAGGCTCTGAAGGGGAACATGTGGATCCTCTAAATAAACCACAACACCATTGTCTCCGGCGATTAGATTCGTTTTCCCCCCTTTTTGGATGCTTGTGCATGACTTTTATCTTGATGAGCAAATTTAGCATGATATTGTTTGGAAGCACTCGAATGATGGGATCTACACGGCGGTCACCGTGTGTAAGACTCAATTCCTTGACTTGACCCTTTCCTCTATGGGCCACATGGTTTGGAAAGTTTGGGCCACCCCCAAAGGTTAAATTCTTTGTATGGTTGGGTTTACAAGATAGGATTTGGACCGATGATCGTTTTGAGAGGCACAGTTGGGCTTGCTGTGGCCTTTGGCCATTTTTATTGTGGCCTTTGCTCATTTTGCAACAGGGAATAAGAAACAGGTGCGCACCTATTCTTCAAGTGCCGCTACACGCTTAGGCTTTGGAGGTCAATCATCATCATCGAGAAGCTTGGCCTTGCACACATGGACACCTCCGAGTGGCACCTTGACGGATTCATCAATGAGTGGTGGGATAAGAGAACCGACAACCATAATCCCAACCGACATGCTATGGCATCTGTAACGACCAAGATGCGATCATATCCTTATTTTGGCTCGAGGGCCTCGACAGGGATAGAAGCGTATCTCGTCGTTCCGCAAGAATGGATATCGTTATAAGTACATGTACAGAAGAGACGAGTATATGAAATTGGCTTACACTCGTCACAAGCTACAACATGAACATCTCAATACAACTATACATTCAAACATCACGTAGAAGAGCAGGGTTTGACTACGGACGAAATCAAACGATAAAAGAACGACGTCCATCCTTGCTATCCCAGGTTGCTGGTGTGGAACCCATCCTAGATTGACGATGAAGAAAAAGAAAACTCCAAATGGAACAATCATCGCGCTTACGTCAAAGTATCGCTTTATGTGTACCTGCAACTGTTGTCGTAGTAATCTACGAGACACAGGGACTCAACAATCTCATTTTCAAAGGTATCAAGACTAGCAAAGCTTAATGGGAGAGGTGAAGTTAAGTGGTGAGGCTGAGGCAAGCAACTAAGCATTTATTTGAGTGACTAACTTACGAGTACAAGAATAAGAGGGGGTGTGATATACGCATAAACGGACTTGAACTAATAATGATCTCGAAGTGATCCTGAACACCTACTTACGCCAGACATAATAATGATCTCGAAGTGATCCTGAACACCTACTTACGTCAGACATAACCCCACCGTGTCCTCTCTCGGATAAGAACTCGCGAGAAGAGACAGTCACGGTTACGCACACAGTTGGCATATTTTAATTAAGTTTACTTCATGTTTGCTATGATCAGGTGTTAAACAAAATTTCCAAGTTGTCACATAACCACGGGCACGACTTTTTGAAAGATTTAACCCTGCAGGGATGCTCCAACTAGTCCATCACAAATTACCACAACCTACGTCGAAAACCAAGACTACGGAAAACTCTTGATCTCCTCGGATTCCTAGTGGAAAACCTTAACCTCGAGATAGCCCAAAGTATCCTCGAAATTTCTCGCACAAGACGTTCGAGAAAGGTAAAACAAATCCAGCAAGGCCGCCCGACGTGTTGACAATCCCGATAGGAGTCGCGTATCTCGTTCTCAGTACACGATGGATAAGCTATGCATATGGAGGGCTGATAGAAATCATCCAAGTTGCCCTGGGTTGGCCCCGCACAGAGATCTGTTTAGGACCAGCACCATCAGCATGTTGGGGAACGTCGCATGGGAAACAAAAAATTTCCTACACACACGCAATATCTATCCATGGTGATGATCATCTACGAGAGGGGATAGTGCATCTACATACCCTTGTAGATCGCTAAGCGGAAGCGTATATAACGCGGTTGATGTAGTGGAACATCTTTGCGATCCAAATCGCAGCCCGTCCCACGATCTCATTACGATCCGTCTCGCGATCCCATTACGATCCATCCCGATCTAGTGCCGAACGGGCGGCACCTCCGCGTTCAGCACACGTACAGCTCGATGACGATCTCCGCCTTCTTGATCCAGCAAGAGGGACGGAGAGGTAGATGAGTTCTCCAGCACGACGGCGTGGCGGTGGTGGTGGTGAAACTATTCCAACAGGGCTTCGCCTAAGCATCGCTGAAACTAGACTAGAGGAGAAACATATCTAGAGAGAGGGCAACACGTGGCTGTTTTTCTGTATCTCAAAAACCCTCAATACCTCTAGTATATAGAGAAGGGAGGGAGGGGAGGAGGCAGCCTCAAACCTTGAAGGTTTGGCCGAAATTGGAGGTGGAGGAGTCCTACTCCAATCCTACTAGGAGTAGGATTCCTCCTTTCCACTTGGAAACCCTTTCCACCTTTTCCACCTTTGGGTTTTTTGCCTCGCAAACCTCATGGGCCTTAGTGGGAGCTTATGTCAGCCCACTAGGGGCTGGTTTGTATCCTCCCACAGCCCATAAGGCCCCTCGGGGCGTGACACCCCTCCCGATGGTCCCCGGTACCCTCCCGACACTTCCGGTACACTACCGATGAGCCCAAAACTTTTCCGGTGACCAAAACAGGACTTCCTATATATAAATCTTTACCTTCGGACCATTCAGGAGCTCCTCGTGACGTCGTGGATCTCATCCAGGACTCCGAACAACCTTCGGTCACCAACACCTATAACTCAACTATATCGAAACGCCACCGAACCTTAAGTATGTAGACCCTGCGGGTTCGAGAACTATGCTGACATGACCTGAGACACTCCCCGGTCAATAACCAATAGCGGGACCTGTATGTCCATATTGGCTCCTACATATTCTACGAAGATCTCTATCAGCTGAACCTCTATGTCAAGGATTCAATTAATCCCGTATGATGTTCCCTTTGTCCTTCTGTTTGTTACTTGCCCAAGATTTGATCGTCGGCATCTCCATACCTAGTTCAATCTCATTACTGGCAAGTGTCTTTACTCGTTCCGTAATACAATATCCCATGACTAACTTCTTAGTCATATTGCTTGCAAGGCTTATTATGATGTTGTATTACCGAGTGGGCCCCGAGGTACCTCTCTGTCACACGGAGTGACAAATCCCAGTCTTGATCCATGCCAACCCAACAGACACCTTTTGAGATACCTATAGAGCACGTTTATAGTCATCCAGTTACGTTGCGACGTTTTATAACACACAAGGTATTCCTTCGGTGTCCGGGAGTTGCATGATCTCATGGTCATAGGAACAGATACATTGACATGCAAACAACAGTAGCAACAAACTGACACGATCACATGCTACGTTCATAGTTTTGGTCTTGTCCATCACATCATTCTCCTAATGATGTGATCCCGTTATCAAGTGACAAGACTTGTCCATGGCCAGGAAACCTTGACCATCTTTGATCAATGAGCTAGTCAACTAGAGGCTCACTAGGGACAATGTTTTGTCTATGTATCCACACATGTATTTGAGTTTCCAATCAATACAACTCTAGCATGGATAATAAACGATTATCATGAACAAGGAAATATAATAATAACCAATTTATTATTGCCTCTAGGGCATATTTCCAACGGTCTCCCACTTGCACTAGAGTCAATAATCTAGTTCACATTAGTATGTGATTGCAATGAACCTAACACCCATGGGGTTTGAACATATCTTCCTTGTGAGAGAGGTTTTAGTCAACAGGTCTCAATCTTTTAGATCCGTGTGTGCTTTACAAATCTCCATGCCATCCTATAGATGCTGCTACCACGCACCATTTGGAACTATTCCAAATGACTGCTTCACTATACGAATCCCGTTTACTACTCATAGTTATTCGGATTAGTGTAAAATCTTGCATCGACAAACTCTTTACGACGAACTCTTTAATCACCTCCATAATCGAGAAAAAAAATCCTTAGTCCATTAGTTACTATGGATAACTTTTGACCGCTGTCCAGTACTCCATTCGTGGATCACTTTTGTACCCCTTGACAGATTCATGACAAGGCACACATCAGGTGCGGTACACATCATAGCATACTATAGAGCCTACTACTAATGCATAGGGGACGACCTTCGTCCTTTCTCTTTCTTCCGTGGTCGAGCTTTGAGTATTACTCAAATTCACGCTTTACAACACAGCTAAGAACTCCTTCTTTGCCGATTTATTTTGAACTCCTTCAAAAACTTGTCAAGGCATGCATTTCGTTGAAAGTTCTATTAAGCGCTTTGATCTATCTCCATAGATCTTGATGCTCAATGTTTAAGTAGCTTAATCCAGGATTTCCTTTGAAAAACTCCTTTCAAACAACCTTTATGCTTTCCAGAAATTCTACGTTATTTTCGATCAACAATATGTCAACCATATATACTTATCAGAAATTTTATAGTGCTCCTACTCACTTCTTCTGAAATACAAGTTTCTTATAAACCTTGTATAAACCCAAAAGCTTTGATCATCTCATCAAAGCATATATTCCAACTTCGAGATGCTTGCATCATTCCATAGAAGGATTACTGGAGCTTGCATACTTGTTAGCATCCTTAGGATCGACAAAAACTTCTGGTTGTATCAGATACAACCTTTCCTCAAGGAAACCGTCGGGGAAACAATGTTTTGACATCATATGTGCAATATTTCATAAATAATGTAGCAACTGCTAACATAATTCCAAGAGACTTTTAGCATCGCCACGAGTGAGAAAGTCTCATCATAGTCAACTCTTTGAACTTGTCGGAAACATCTTTGCGACAAGTCGAGCTTTCTTAATGGTGACTTTTCACCATCATCGTCTGTCTTCCTTTTAAAGATCCATCTGTACTTAATAATCTTACGACCATCAAGTAGTTCTTCCAAAGTCCACACTTTGTTTCCATACATGGATCCTCTCTCGGATTTCATGGCCTCCAGCCATTTGTCGGAATCCGGGCCCACCATCGCTTCTCCATAGCTCGTAGGTTCATTGTTGTCTAGCAACATGGCCTCCAAGACAGGATTACCGCACCATTCTATAGTAGCGCGTATCCTTGTCAACCTACGAGGTTTGGTAGTAACTTGATCTGAAGCTTCATGATCACCATCATTGGCTTCCACTTGAACTGGTGTAGGCGCCACAAGAATAGCTTCCTGCGCCCTTCTACTCTCTGGTTGAAGTGTTAGTTCAATAACTTCATCAAGTTCCTCCATCCTCCCACTCAATTCTTTCGAGAGAAACTCTTTCTCGAGAAAGGACCCGTTTTCTGAAACAAACACTTTGCTTCCGGATCTGAGATAGGAGGTATATCCAACTATTTTGGGTGTCTTATGAAGATTCATTTATCCGCTTTGGGTTCGATCTTATCAGGCCGAATCCTTTGGACATAAGCATCGTAGCCCCAAACTTTTAAGAAACGACAACTTAGGTTTCTCCAAACCATAGTTCATACGGTGTCATCTCAACGGAACTATGTGGTGCCCTATTAAAGTGAATGTTGTTGTCTCCAATGCATAACCCCAAAACGGTAGTGGTAATTCTATCAGAGACATCATAATATGCACCATATCTAATAGGTTGCGGCTACGATGTTCGGACACACAATCAAATTATGGTGTTCTAGGTGGCATTAGGTGTGAAACAATTTTCACATTGTCTTATATGTATACCAAACTCGAAACTCAGATATTTACCTCCACGATCACATCATAGACATATTATCCTCTTGTCACGATGATCTTCAACTTCACTCTGAAATTGCTTGAACCTTTCAATAATTCGGACTTGTGTTTCATCAAGTAAACATACCAGTATCTACTCAAATCATCTGTGAAGTAAGAGCATAACGATATCCACCGCGTGCCTCAGCACTCATTGGACTGCATACATCGAAATGCATTACTTCCAAAAATTTACTTTCTTGTTCCATCTCAATGGAAAACGAGGCCTTCAGTCATCTTGCCCATGTCGCATGATTTGCATGTCTCAAGTGATTCAAAATCAAGTGAGTCTAAACGATCCATGTGCATGGAGTTTCTTCATGCGTTTACACCAATAGGGATGGTTCGTATGTCTCAAACGATTGAAAAACGAGTGAGTCTAAAGATCCATCAGCATGGAGCTTCTTCATGCGTTTTACACCAATATGACTCAAGTGTTAGTGCCACAAGTAAGTGGTACTATCATTACTATTTTGCATCTATTGGCATCAATATTATGAACATGTATCACTACGATCGAGATTCAATAAACCATTGCAGGTATTTATTCAAGCAAATAGAATTACCATTATTCTCTTCAAATGAATAATCGTATTGTAATAAACACGATCTCATCATGTTCATGCTCAACGCAAACACCAAATAACAATTATTTAGGTTTAACACTAATCCCGATGGTAGAGGGGTGTGCGATGTTTGATCACATCAACCTTGGAAACACTTCCACCACATATCATCACATCGCCTTTAGCTAGTCTCTGTTTATTCCGTAGCTTTTATTTCGAGTTACTAACACTTAGCAACCAAACCAGTATCTAATACCCTCGTGCTACTAGGAGTACTAGTAAAGTACACATCAATATCGTGTATATCCAATATACTTCTGTCGACTTTGCCAGCATTCTCATCTACCAAGTATCTATGGTAGTTTTCTTCAGTGACTGTTCCCCTCATTACAGAAGCACTTAGTCTCGGGTTTGGGTTCAACCTTGGGTCTCTTCACTAGATCAACAACTGGCTTGCCATTCCATGAAGTATCCCTTCTTGCCCTTGCCCTTCTTGAAACTAGTGGTTTTACTAACCATCAACAATTGATGCTCCTTCTTGATTTGTACTTTCGTTGTGTCAAACATCGCGAATAGCTCAAGGATCATCATATCTATCCCTGATATGTTATAGTTCATCATGAAGCTCTAGTAGCTTGGTGGCAGTGATTTTGGAGAACCATCACTATCTCATCTGGAAGATTAAGTCCCACTCGATTCAAGCGATTGTAGCACTCAGACAATCTGAGCACATGCTCAACGATTGAGTTATTCTCCCTTACTTTGTAGACAAAGAATCTTGTCGGAGGTCTCATAACTCTTAACAAGGGCACGAGCATGAAATCCCAATTTCATCTCTTGGAACATCTCATATGTTCCGTGACGTTCAAAACGTCTTTGGCGCCTCAATTCTAAGCCGTTAAGCATTACACACTGAGCTATCACGTAGTCATCAAACACGTGTATGTCAGATGTTCGCAACATCCGCACACGATGCTCGAGGTTCAGCACACTGAGCGGTGCATTAAGGACATAAGCCTTCTGCGCAGCAATGAGGACAATCCTCAATTTACGGACCAAGTTCGCATAATTGCTACTGTCATCTTTCAACTAAATTTTCTCTAGGAACATAACAATTATTAGTGCTACAGCGCAAGCTACAACATTATTTGCAAATACCTATTGACTATGTTCATGATAATTGAGTTTAGCTAATCATATTACTAATAACTCCCACTCAAATAGACATCCATCTAGTCATTCGAGTGGCGCATGATCCAAATCCACTAACTCAAGTCCAATTATCACGTGAGTTGAGTATAGTTTCAGTCTCTTGTGTTCCGAGGCCATGTCTGTACATGCTAGGCTCGTCAAGTTTAACCCGAGTGTTCCGCGTGTGCAACTGTTTTGCACCTGTTGTATGTGTACGCTGGGTCTATCACACCCGATCATCACGTGGTGTCTCGAAACAATGAACTGTCGCAATGGTGCACAGTCGGGGAGAACACAATTTTATCTTGAAATTTTAGTGAGGGATCACCTTATAATGCTACCATCGTTCTAAGCAAGATAAGATCCATAAAAGGATTAACATCACATGCAATTCATAAGTGACATGATATGGCCATGATCTTGTGCTTCTTGATCTCCATCACCAAAGCACTGGCATGATCTTCATTGTCACCGGCGTCACACCATGATCTCCATAATTGTGCCGCCATCTAGGTTGTCGTGCTATCTATGCTATTACTACTAAAGCTACTACCTAGCAATATAGTAAACGCATCTGCAAGCACAAACGTTAGTTTAAACACAACCCTATGTCTCTTGTCGGTTGACGTAGCATCGACATGCAAGTCGATATTTAACTATTACAACATTATCATCTGTCTTTAGCCATATCACATTCACATGCATACCCTGCAAAAACAAGTTAGACGTCCTCTAATTTGTTGTTGCATGTTTTACGTGGCTGCTATGGGTATCTAGTATGATCACATCTTACTTACGCAAAGCCACAATGATGATATGAAAATTGCTATTTAACCTTCTCCAAGGACCGCCTCGGTCAAATCCGATTTAACTAAAGTTGAAGAAACAGACACCCGCCAGTCATCTTTATGCAACAAGTTGTATGTCAGTCGATGAAACCGGTCTCTTGTAAACGTATGAGTAAGGTTGGTCTGGGCCGCTTCAATCCAACAATACCGCCGAATCAAGAAAAGACTAAGGAGGGCAGCAAATTGAACATCAATGCCCACAAACTATTTTGTGTTCTACTCGAGATATCATCTACGCATGAACTTTATCGAAATTGGAGGTGGAGGAGTCCTACTCCAATCCTACTAGGAGTAGGATTCCTCCTTTCCACTTGGAAACCCTTTCCACCTTTTCCACCTTTGGATTTTTTGCCTCTCAAACCTCACGGGCCTTAGTGGGAGCTTATGTCAGCCCACTAGGGGCTGGTTTGTATCCTCCCACAGCCCATAAGGCCCATCGGGGCGTGACACCCCACCCGATGGTCCCCGGTACCCTCCTGGCACTCCCGGTACACTACCGATGAGCCCGAAACTTTGCCGGTGACCAAAACAGGACTTCCTATATATCAATCTTTACCGCCGGACCATTCCGGAGCTCCTCGTGACGTCCTGGATCTCATCTCAGACCCCGAACAACCTTCGGTCACCAACACCTATAACTCAACTATACCGAAACGTCACGGAACCTTAAGTGTGCAGACCCTGCGGGTTCGAGAACTATGCAGACATGACCTGAGACACTCCCGGTCAATAAACAATAGCGGGACCTGGATGTTCATATTGGCTCCTACAGATTCTACGAAGATCAATATCGCTTGAACCTCTATGTAAAGGATTCAGTTAATCCCGCATGTTGTTCCCTTTGTCCTTCGGTATGTTACTTACCCAAGATTCGATCGTCGGTATCTTCATACCTAGTTCAGTTTGACTAACTTCTTAGTCATATTGCTTGCAAGGCTTATTGTGATGTTGTATTACCGAGTGGGCCCCGAGATACCTCTCCGCCACACGGAGTGAAAAATCCCAGTCTTGATCCATGCCAACCCAACAGACACCTTTTGAGATACCTGTAGAGCACCTTTATAGTCACCCAGTTACGTTGCGACGTTTTATAACACACAAGGTATTCCTCCGGTGTCCGGAAGTTGCATGATCTCATGGTCATAGGAACAAATACATTGACATGCAGAAAACAGTAGCAATAAACTAACACGATCACATGCTACGTTCATAGTTTGAGTCTTGTCCATCACATCATTCTCCTAATGATGTGATCCTGTTAACAAGTGACAACACTTGTCCATGGCCAGGAAACCTTGACTATCTTTGATCAACGAGCTAGTCAACTAGAGGCTCACTAGGGACAGTGTTTTGTCTATGTATCCACACATGTATTTGAGTTTCCAGTCAATGCAATTCTAGCATGGATAATAAACGATTATCATGAACAAGGAAATATAATGATAACCAATTTATTATTGCCTCTAGGGCATATTTCCAACACAGCACTGGCCTCGCACAGTGATCTGTTTAGGACCAACACCATCACACTGGCCCTCCCTACATTATATTGAATTACTCCTCACGTTCATGACTCCCTATGTTTTAATAACGATGTTCAGTATTATTATATTAGGCAAATTTAGTATCAACGTGAAAGTACATTTGCTCCCTAATGTTGTTTTGGTAATTAATCATAACATATGCATCATTGGACTAACGAGCATTTTCAAATACATTTCAGAAAAGTTCAAAGATGCTTTGTCTATAGGATTGTGTGAAGATGCCCCTTTGATGCAAGGTAGGAATATGATTGTCTCAAGCTTCAATCAAGAAGACTCTACATTTTATATTTGTGAGAAATCAATTTTGAGTCCACAGGAAAGCCAATACTATTAAAAGGGGATGAGGTATTATGATGAATTGGTTGCTCAAGTGCTTAGAGATAGCCACCAAAAATACTCAGCCACTTTCCCACAAAACACATATGTCCCAAGCCACATATGCAAAATCGATGCCACTAAGTTTTCATATTTGGTCATACCGATTTTACACTTAGACAGATCCTAAGTCAAACCCATCATCTCAGTACAACCAACATTCCTATCGGTGCCACCGATATTGGGTGACCAACATTCCATTGAGATAATTTCAAATGTCGGAATTTCCGAGTTTGAAGTCGGTCTCACCGAGTTTGGAATCCAGTCTCGGTCATCGTATCGGTACCACCGAGATTCCTATATCGGTCTCAACGAGAATTCAAAAGTCGCCACATTTAGTGCAACTCGGTACCACCAAGATTTATTTCGGTGTCACCGAGTTGGGCAATAATGTTGCGACGGTTGGATTTTGGGGGATGCCTATATATACCCCTCCACCTAACTCTCATTCTTAGAGGAAGCACTCAGAACACACTTACACTTGTCACATCCATTTTTCTGAGAAAGACCCACCTACTCATGTGTTGAGATCAAGATATTTCATTCCAACCATTTGAACCTTGATTTCTAGCCTTTCCAAGTTGCTTTCCACAAAATCAATCTCTCCTACCCATGTCAAATTTGTGAGAGAGTGATTGAGTGTTGAGACCATCTTTTGAAGCACAAGAGTAAGGAGTTCATCGTTCTACCACATCTATTACCTTTTGGAGGGTGGTGCCTCCTAGATTGGTTAGGTGTCGTTGGGGAACCTTCTATTTTGTGTTTGGAATTGAACCAAGATGTTTGTAAGGGCAAGGAGATCGCCTACTTCGTGAAGATCTACCGTGAGTGAGGCTAGTCCTTCATGGGCGAAAGCCGTGGTGGAATAGACAAGGCTGCTTCTTCGTGGACCCCTTGTGGGTGGAGCCCTCCGTGGACTCTCGCAGTCGTTACCCTCCACGAGTTCAAGTCTCCACTAACATGGACGTATGATAGCGCCACCTATCGGAACCATGGCAAAAATCTGTGTGTCAACCTTTGCGTTTGATCTCCCTACCTTACCCTCTACTTTACACTTGCATGTTTTACTTTTCGCTGCTATACTTTTAGATGTGCATGTGTAGGGGATACTTGACTAGTCATAATTGCTAAAATAGGCCCACACTAAAAATTAGAAAAAGACTAAGTTTTTATCTTGTCAAGTAGTCTAATCACCCCCCTCTAGACATTCTTTCGATCCTACGCAATGTTGTGCCTTGCTAGACGAGTTTTATCCCAAAACAAAAATCTAGGGGTCCCCATAACAACCCCAAGCATGTTAGGAGTGCTCAATTATGGAACATAACACCCATACACAAGTAACTAGGGCGACAAAGATGGAACAAAACACCAGGCTAGAAGGCGAAGCCTTCCACCTTTTACCAAGTATATAGGTACATTAAATTAATTAACAATAATATGGTGATATTGTTGGAAATATGCCCTAGAGGCAATACTAAATTGGTTACTATTACATTTCCTTGTTCATGAAATCGTTTATTATCCATGCTATAATTGTATTGATTGAAAACTCAAATACATGTGTGGATACATAGACAAAACACTGTCCCTAGTAAGCCTCTAGTTGACTAGCTCGTTGATCAAAGATGGTTAAGGTTTCCTAGCCATAGAAAAGTGTTGTCACTTGATAACGGGATCACATCATTAGGATGATGATGTGATGGAAAAAACCCAAACAATAAACATAGCATATGATCGTGTCAGTTTATTGCTACTGTTTTCTGCATGTCAATGTATCTATTCCCATGACCATGAGATCATGCAACTCCCGGACACAGGAGGAATACCTTGTGTGTATCAAACGTCGCAACGTAACTGGGTGACTATAAAGGTGCTCTAGAGTTATCTCTGAAGGTGTCCATTGAGTTAGCATGGATCAAGACTGGGATTTGTCATTCTGTATGACAGAGAGGTATCTCGGGGCCCACTCGGTAATACAACATCACAAACAAGCCTTGCAAGCAATGTGACTAAAGAGTTAGCCACGGGATCTTGTATTACGGAACGAGTAAAGAGACATGCCGGTAACGAGATTGAAATAGGTATGGAGATACCGACGATCGAATCTCGGGCAAGTAACATACCGAAGGACAAAGGGAATGATATACGGGATTGTGTGAATACTTGACATAGATGTTCAACCGATAAGATCTTCGTAGAATATGTAGGATCCAATATGGACGTCCAGGTCCCACTATTGTATATTGGCCAGAGAGTGTGTCGGTCATGTATGCATAGTTCTCGAACCCGCAGGGTCTGCACACTTAAGGTTCGGTGACGATATAAGTATAGTTGAGTTGTTATGTTGGTGACCGAAGGTTGTTCGGAGTTCCAGATGAGATCACGTACATGACGAGGTACTCTGGAATAGTCCAGAGGTAAAGATTGATATATGGGATAATAGTGTTTGGTCTCCGGAATTGTATCGGAATTCATCGAAGGGGTTTCAGATGTTTCCCGAAATGTTCGGGGTACTAGAACACCTTTATTTGGGCCAAGGGGGAAAGCCCACGAGGCTTTAGGAAGGTGCCAAAGGAGTTTTGCGAAGGCCACAGGCTAGACGCCAGGGACCTTGGCGTTTGGGGCCAGACGCCGAGGACCCTGGCGTTTGGTGCTATAGTCCAAGGAAGACTCTATCCTTTCTTTCCAAACCGACTTTGAGGAGGTTTTTTCTCCAAGAAATGACCCCAGGGCTCAACATATAAATAGAGGGACAGGGCTAGCTCCTAGAGCAAATCAAGATTGCCCCAAGCTGTGTGCTGGCAACCCCGCCCCTCTAGTTCATTCTCCGTCATAGTTTCCGTTGTGCTTGGCGAAGCCGTGTGGAAATAGTTTCACCACCACCTACACCACGCCGTCGTGCTGCCGGAACTCATCTACTACTTCGCACCTCTTGCTGGATCAAGAAGGCGAGGACGTCATCGAGCCGTACGTGTGGTGAACGCGGAGGTTCCATCCGTTCGGCACTAGATCGGGATGGATCATGATGGGATCGCGGGACGGATCATGATCAGATCGCGGGACGGGCTGCAATTTGGATCGCAAAGATGTTCCACTACATCAACCGCGTTATATATGCTTCCGCATAACGATCTACAAGGGTATGTATATTCACTCTCCCCTCTCGTAGATGATCATCACCATCGATAGGTATTGCGTGTACGTAGGAAATTATTTATTTCCCATGCAACGTTTCCCAACAGTGGCATCATGAGCTTGGTTCATGGGTAGATGATATCTTGAGTAGAACACAAAAGAGTTTGTGGGTGTTGATGTTCAATTTTCTTCCCGCCTTAGTATTTTCTTGATTCGGCGGTATTGTTTGATTGAAGCGGCCTGGACCAACATTACTCGTACGCTTACAAGAGACAGGTCTCATCGACATACATGCAACTTGTTGCATAAAGATGACTGGCGGGTGTGTGTCTCTTCAACTTTAGTTGAATCGGATTTGACCAAGGCGGTCCTTGGAGAAGGTTAAATAGCAATTTGCACATCACCGTTGTGGCTCTGCGTAAGTAAGATGCGATCATACTAGATACCCGTAGCAGCCACGTAAAACATGCAACAACAAATGAGAGGACGTCTAACTTGTTTTTGCAGGTATGCATGCCATGTGATATGGCCATAGACATGATATGATATATTGGATGTATGAGATGATCATGTTGTAATAGTTAAATATCCACTTGCATGTCGATGATACGACAACCGATAGGAGCCATAGGGTTGTCTTTAAACTAACGTTTGTGCTTGCAGATGTGTTTACTATATTGCTAGGTAGTAGCTTTAGTAGTAATAGCATAGATAGCACGACAACCTCGATGGCGGCACAATGATGGAGATCATGGCGCGGCGCCGGTGACGATGGAGATCATGTCGTTGCTTTGGTGATGGAGATCAAGAAGCACAAGTTCATGGCCATATCATGTCACTTATGATTTGCATGTGCTGTTAATCCTTTTATGCACCTTATTTTGCTTAGGACGACGGTAGCATTATAAGGTGATCCCTCACTAAAACTTCAAGATGAAATTGTGTTCTCCCCGACTATGCACCTTTGTGACAGTTCTTCGTTTCGAGACACCACGTGATGATCGGGTGTGATAGACTCAACGTTCGCATACAACGGGTGCAAAACAGTTGCCCACGCGGAATACTCGGGATAAACTTGATGAGCCTAGCATGTACAGACATGGCCTCGGAACACAAGAGACCGAAAGATCAAGCATGAATAATATAGTTGATATGATCAACATGGAGATGTTTAGCACTGAAACTATACTCAACTCACGTGATGATCGTACTTGAGTTAGTGAATTTGGATGATGCGACACTCGAATGACTAGAGGGATGTCTATTTGAGTGGGAGTTCTTAAGTAATATGATTAACTGAATTCATTATCATGAACATGGTCAAAAGGACTTTGCTAATTATGTTGTAGCTTGCGCTGTAGCTCTACTGTTTTTGATATGTTCCTAGAGAATATTTAGTTGAAATATGATAGTAGCAATTATGCGGACTGGGTCCATAAACGGAGGATTGTCCTCATTGCTACGCAGAAGGCTTATGTCCTTAATGCACCGCTCGGTGTGCTGAACCTTGAACGTCGTTTGTGGATGTTGTAAACATCTGACATACAAGTTTTTTATGTCTACGTGATAGTTCAGTGCGTAATGCTTAACGAATTAGAATTGAGGCGCCAAAGGCGTTTTGAACATCACGGAACATATGAGATGTTCCAAGAGATGAAATTTGGATTTCATTCTCGTGCCCTTGTTGAGAGGTATGAATCCTCCGACAATTTTCTTTGTCTACGAAGTAAGGGAGAAAAGCTCAATCGTTGAGCATGTGCTCAGATTGTGTGAGTGCTACAATCGCTTGAATCGAGTGGGAGTTGATCTTCCAGATGAGATAGTGATGATTCTTCAAAGTCACTGCCACCAAGCTACTAGAGCTTCGTGATGAACTATAACATATCAAGGATAGATATGATGATCCTTGAGCTATCTGCGATGTTTAACACCGTGAAACTAGAAATCATGTAGGAGCATCAATTGTTGATGGTTAGTAAAACCACTAGTTTCAAGAAGGGCAAGAAGGGATACTTCATGAAACGGCAAACCAGTTGCTGCTCTAGTGAAGAAACCCAAGGTTGAACCCAAACCCGAGACTAAGTGCTTCTGTAATGAGGGGAACGGTCACTGAAGCGGAACTACCCTAGATACTTGGTAGATGAGAAGGCTGGCAAAGTCGACAAAAGTATATTGGATATACATGATATTGATGTGTGCTTTACTAGTACTCCTATTAGCACCGGGGAATTAGATACCGGTTCGGTTGCTAAGTGTTAGTAACTCGAAATAAAAGATACGGGTTAAACGGAGACTAGCTAAAAGTGAGGTGATGATGTGTTGGAAGAAATTTCAAGGTTGATATGATCAAACATCACACGCTCCCTCTACCACCGGGATTAGTGTCGAACCTAAATAAATGTTATTTTATTGAGAATAAACATGATTAGATCGTGTTTATTGCAATACGCTTATTCATTTGAAGAGAATAATGGTTATTCTATTTGCTTGAATAAATACCTACAATAGTTTATTGAATCTCGATCATAGTGATACACATGGTCGTAGTACTGATGCCAAAAGATACAAAGTAGCAATGATAGTACCAGTTGTGGCACTGCCACTTGAGTCATATTGGTATAAAACGCATGAAGAAGCTCTATGCTGATGGATCTTTGGGCTCACTCATTTTTTAAATGTTTGAGACATGTGAACCATGCCTATTGGTATATACGCATGAAGAAACTCCATGCAGATGGATCGTTTGGACTCACTTGATTTTGAATCACTTGAGACATGCAAATCATACCACATGGGCATGATGACCGAAGACCTCATTTTCCAGATGGAACAAGAAAGTAACTTGTTGGAAGTAATACATTTTGATGTGTGCAGTCCAATGAATGCTGAGGCACGCAGTGGATATCGTTATGTTCTTACTTCACAAATGATTTGAGTAGATACTAGTATATTTACTTGATGAAACACAAGTCTGAATTATTGAAAGGTTCAAATAATTTCACAGTAAAGTTGGAGATCGTCGTGACAAGAGGGTAAAATGTCTACGATAAGATCTTAGAGATGAATATCTGAGCTGCGAGTTTGGTACACAATTAAGACATTGTGGAAATTGTTTCATAACTAATGCCACCTGGAACACCATAGTGTGATGGTGTGTCCGAACGTCGTAGCTGCACCCTATTAGATATGGTGCATATTATGATGTCTTTTATCGAATTGCCACTATTTTTTTGGGGTTATGCATTGGAGACAACAACATTCACTTTATTAGGGCACCACATACTTCCGTTGAGATGACACTGTATGAACTATGGTTTGGAGAAACCTAAGCTGTCGTTTCTTAAAAGTTTCGAGCTACGATGCTTACGTCCAAAGGCTTCGGCGTGATAAGATCAAACCCAAAGCAGATAAATGCATCTTCATAAGATACCCAAAATAGTTGGGTATACCTCCTATCTCAGATCCAGAAGCAAAGTGTTTGTTTCAGAAAACGGGTCCTTTCTCGAGATAGAGTTTCTCTCGAAAGAATTGAGTGGGAGGATGGAGGAACTTGATGAGGTTATTGAATCAACACTTCAACGAGTGTGTAGCAGGGCGCGGGAAGTTGTTCCTGTGGCGCCTAGACCAATTGAAGTGAAAGCTGATGACAGTGATCATGAAGCTTCAGGATCAAGTTACTACAAACCTCGTAGGTCGACAAGGTCACATACTGCTCCAGAGTCCTACGGTAACCTAGTCTTGGAGGTCATGTTGTTGGACAATAATGAACCTACCAGCTACGGAGAAGCGATGGTGGGCCCGGTTCCGACAAATGGCCGGAGGCCATGAAACCCGAGATAGGATCCATGTATGAAAATAAAGTGTGGACTTTGGAAGACCTACTTGATGGTCGTAAGACTATTAAGTACAGATGAATCTTTAAAAGGAAGACGGACGATGATGGTGAAAAGTCACCATTAGGAAAGCTCAACTTGTCGCAAAGATGTTTCCGACAAGTTCAAAGACTTGACTATGATGAGACTTTCTCATTCGAAGCGATACTAAAAGTCTGTTGGAATTATGTTAGTAGTTGCTGCATTATTGATGAAATCTTGGAGATAGGATGTCAAAACATTGTTTCCTCGATGATTTCCTTGAGGAAAGGTTGTATGTGATACAACCAGAAGGTTTTGTCGATCCTATGGATGCTAACAAGTATTCAAGCTCCAGCAATCCTTCTATGGATTGGTGCAAGTATCTCTGAGTTGGAATATACGCTTTGATGAGATGATCAAAGCTTTTGGTTTATACAAAGTATTTCCAAGGAAGTGAGTGGGAGCACTATAGAACTTCTGATGAGTATATTTGGTTGACATATTGTTGATCGGAAATGATGTAGAATTTCTTGAAAGCATATAGGGTTGTTCGAAAAGGTGTTTTCAGAGAAAACCCTGGAATGAGCTACTTGAACATTGAGCATCAAGATATATAGAGATAGATAAGGACGCTTGATAAAACTTTCAATGAAATGCATGCCTTGACAAATTTTTGAAGGAGTTCAAAATAGATCGGCAAAGAATGAGTTCTTGGCTGTTTTTAAGGTGTGAATATGAGTAAGACTCAAAGTCCGACCACGACAGAAGAAAGAGAAAGGACGAAGGTCGTCCCCTTTGCATTAGCCATAGGCTCTATAGTATGCTATGTTGTGTACCGCACCTGATGGGTGCCTTGCCATGAATTTGTTAAGGGGTACGAAAGTGATCCACGAATAGATTATTGGACAACGGTTAAAAGTTATCCTTAGTAACTAGTGGACTAAGGAATTTTTTCTCGATTAGGGAGGTGTTAAAAGAGTTCGTTGTAAAGGGTTACGCCGATGCAAGCTTTGACATTATTCCGAAAAACTCTGAGTAGTAAACCGGATTCGTATAGTGGAGCAGTCATTTGGAATAGTTCCAAAATGGCACGTTGGTAGCAGCACCTACAGGATGACATAGAGATTTGTAAAGCACACTCAGATCTGAAAGGTTCAGACCCGTTGACTAAAACCTCTCTCACAAGCAAGACATGATCAAACCCCAGAACTGTATGGGTGTTAGATTCATCAAAATCACATAGTGATGTGAACTAGATTATTGACTCTAGTGCGAGTGGGAGACTATTGGAAATATGCCCTAGAGGCAATAATAAATTGGTTATTATTATATTTCCTTGTTCATGATAGTCATTTATTATCCATGCTATAATTGTATTTATTGGAAACTCAAATACATGTGTGGATACATAGACAAAACATTGTCCCTTGTAAGCCTCCAGTTGACTAGATCGTTGATCAAAGATGATTAAGGTTTCCTAGCCATAGACAAGTGTTGTCACTTGATAACGGGATCACATCATTAGGAGAATGATGTGATGGAAAATACCCAAACTAGAAACGTAGCATATGATCGTGTCAGTTTATTGCTACTGTTTTCTGCATGTCAATGTATCTGTTCCTATGACCATGAGATCATGCAACTCCCGGACACCGGAGGAATACCTTGTGTGTATCAAATGTCGTAACATAACTAGGTGACTATAAAGGTGCTCTACAGGTATCTCTGAAGGTGTCCGTTGAGTTCGCATGGATCAAGACTGGGATTTGTCACTCCGTGTGACGGAGAGGTATCTCGGGACCCACTCGGTAATACAACATCACAGACAAGCCTTGCAAGCAATGTGACTTAAGAGTTAGCCACCGGATCTTGTATTATGGATCGAGTAAAGATACTCGCGCTAACAAGATTGAAATAGGTATGAAGATACCGACGATCAAATCTCGGGCAAGTTACATTCCGAAGGACAAAGGGAATGATATACGGGATTGTGTAAATCCTTGACATAGAGGTTCAACCGATAAGATCTTCGTAGAATATGCAGGATCCAATATGGACGTCCAGGTCCCGCTATTGGATATTGGCCGGAGAATGTCTCGGTCATGTCCACATAGTTCTCGAACCAGCAGGGTCTGCACACTTATGGTTCAGTGACGATATAAGTATAGTTGAGTTGTTATGTTGGTGACCGAAGGTTGTTCGGAGTTTCGGATAAGATCACGGACATGACGATGTACTTCGAAATAGTCCTGAGGTAAAGATTGATATATGGGACAATAGTGTTTGGTCTCTCGAATTGTTTTGGAATTCACCGAAAGGGGTTTCCGATGTTTCCGAAATATTCGGGTACGAGAACACCTTTACTTGGGCCAGGGGGGAAGCCCACGAGGCTTTAGGTAGTTGCAAAAGGAGTTTTGCAAAGGCCACCGGCCAGACGCTGGGGACCCTGGTGTTTGGGGCCAGACGCCGAGGACCTTGGCGTTTGGTCCTGGAGTCCGAGGAGGACTCTTGCATTTCGTGCAAAACCGACTTTGAGGAGGTTTTTTCTTGAAGAAATGACCCCAGGGCTCAGCATACAAATAGAGAGACACGGCTAGCACCTAGAATACATCAAGATTGCCCCAAGTCGTGTGCCGGCAACCCCGCCCCTCTAGTTCATCCTCTGTCATATTTTCCGTTGTGCTTGGCGAAGCCCTGCGGAAATAATTTCACCACCACCGACACCATGCCGCCGTGCTACCGGAACTCATCTACTAATTTGCCCCTCTTGCTGGATCAAGAAGGCGAGGACGTAATCGAGCCGTACGTGTGCTGAACGCGGAGGTGCCGTCCTTTCCGCACTAGATCGGGATGAATCATGATGGGATCGCGGGACGGATCGTGATGAGATCGCGGGATGGGCTGAGATTTGTATCGCAAAGATGTTCCACTACATCAACCGCGTTATATACGCTTTCGCTTAGCGATCTACAAGGGTATGTAGATTCACTCTCCCCTCTCGTAGATGATCATCACCATGGATAGGTATTGCGTGTGCGTAGGAAATTTTTTGTTTCCCATGCACCGTTCCTCAACAGATATAACAAAAAATCCATGTTGGCACATGGAAGCAACTGCACTTGCAACTAGCAGCGCTATAAGAAGGCTGAGAAGGCGGTAACATAGCCAAACAAGGGCTTGCTGGGTTGTGGAAGGGTTAGAGGCTTTTCATGGTAATATTGGGAGGCTTGACATAACAAGTGGTAGGCAGCGAGACATAGCCATAGAAATGAGACAAGTAGCATAGGAATGATAGTAGTGGTATCTAGGGAAATTATCATCTTCCCTGTGATCCCTCTTGGAAGAAGAACGAACCGGTGAAGCAGACGAACCAACACAGTCGAACGAATCCTCACACTCTGACGCGCTTGCAGAACTCAATCGAGAAGAACCAATCCGGAAACAACAATCAACACACGACAAACAACACAACATATTCATGGCATGATGGGAAGCAATTATGATGCATGTCCATTTAATTATGCACGACACGACAAAGCACAATAATTTATTATTGCACATTAAACGAAGCTCAATATGCAATGAGTTGCAGATCGACACAACTTCGCATTTCGATTACTTAGTTTGCTCCTGTTTAGGTACTCGACAATGTTAAATGTTGTTAAACATGGCAAGAGGTGAACCATAATTAAACTATATTATCTAGGCATTTTAAATGAGGTCGGAAACAAGATATACCATTTCTGAAACGACACCATATGTTAATTTCGGAAATAAAGTGATTTTACAATTCCGAAATGATCCCATATGTTAAATGAGGTCCAGATCTGATCTAATCACATTTAATATTTATTAAACAGGAAAATAAAGTGCATCATGTGATTTTACACGTCATCCTAGTCGATTAACATATAAAAATCATCTAAAATGGAGCTACGGTCTAAAAGATATGAGCAACATAAGATAATATTCCATGAATGTAAAATGTATGCAAATGAGAGCCACAAGCATGTTAAAACATGGATGAACAAGATATTATGGAACTAAATGAAATTCTAGACAAGTTTAATGAGGCCGGAAGAACGACTAACAATTGCAAAAATTTCCCATATGCAAATTAAGATTAGGTACTGTTCTGCCTATAACACATTTTAGAATTTTGAAGCAGCAAAATAAATGTCAGCATGTTGTTCTACACATCTTTCTAGTGAAGTTACATATGTGGATCATTTTATTGAGAGCTATAGTTAATTAATTCTGAAACAAACCGTTTTAAAATGACATTAACGCAAAAATATTACAAACAATAAGATAAATATTTTTAACATGGTTGCAAATTGGATATTGTGAAATTCCGAAAATTCTGAACATTTTACATGTATGAAGTTTATAAATCCGATGCACGGTTATGTTGCTATGAATTAAATCATTTTAATATGGCATCACACAAAATAATGCAAACAACGGGTTAAACATTTTTAAACATGCATGAAAGTTACAAATTATTAATCTACGCAAAATTTTAGAAATTCCACATATATAATCTTTTTACATATGATGCACGGCTTGAGAGTTAGCAATTTAAAAATATGCAATTTTCTATAAAACTAACATTCCTGAGATAAATAGATTAAGTCATAGAACCTAAGAAAGCTAAACATGCTGAATCTGCTTCTGCTGGGCTACACAAATGTGGGCGCTGGTTGGTGACGCGGCACGACAATCAATGGAGAGGGATTGGGTTTCCATATTAGGACGAGGGGGCTATTTATAGCAGATCTTGCTATGGTTAGGGGATTTTAGCCCTATTCGAGCCGTTCGATCACAATCGGATGGCTCCGGTCACGGGTAGGGGCTAGGCTAGGATAGTAGGTTGTGTAGAGGTGTTGGGGTGAGAGAAGGTAGAGGAAATTAGCAGCCCAACAACAATTTAGGAACACCGAAAATGTGTGCAACTTGACCGGCTATGGTGTCGCTATAGGTTTAACGGTTCAGGTGTAAAACAATCTTCGATTGCGACAAAATTTGGTAGGCGGCGTATCTACACTATATTTAGACCACATGCCAACTTTCAACCCATTCCAAGAATGTTTTATAGACATTTTTAAAAACAATATTTTAATGATGCTGCATATGTGTGCTTGTGTGGTTGGTCTTGAAATGGACAACGACAAAAACTGAGAGAACCGGCAACTTATACTGGATGCAAGTTTTGAAAAATGACGGTAATGGTGTGCCGATGCAATGCGGATGATGCGACGACGAATGCGACAAAAAAAAGAATCACACGATGACAATGGAATAAATGGGAATCTTCTAGGACGTCGGTTCCGGACATTTACAACTCTCCTACACTAACAAGAGATCTCGACCCGAGATCTAAGAATGAAAAGGGGGATTGGAAGAGGAAAGGAAGAGGTAAAACTTAGTTGCTTCTTGGCAAACGAATGAATCCAACGATCCTTGAAGGTTGCAAAGAGATGAAGAATGACATGAGGAACAAAGAAGAATTCAAAAGAAATTTCGACATCACTTCGGCAGGAAATAGAAGAAAACTTGATAAGATGAAAAGAACTTGAAAAGATTACACAACACTCCGGTTAAATGAATCAAGCAAATAAATAACATGATCTTGATAAGACAATATAATGGATGAAAGAGGGCAACATCACAACGCCTCCGAAACAAAGAATGGAATCTAGATCATTTGACGGAGAAGAAAATGACAACTTCTACCACAATTGGATTAAAGAGCATCATTACAGAGGATGATTGAATGGAGTTGTAGGAAAATCAACAACGAAAAGAACAAGCTTGTAGTGGACTTATGAAAACCATCTCAAATAATGAGGTGACAACCGGCCACTAACTGAAACAGAGATTGCTTGGGAGCAACAAGATACGCAAAACTTCTTCCACCAACAGCATATATTGAGAACTTCGGTCAACAATAATCCCCATACAGCAATAATCAGTCAGAAAAGTTTTAGGTGAAATCCAATCCAAGATAACTTCAGTGAAGAAACCATGAGTTAAAAATATCTCATGGTCAAGAAATTGGTGAGTTTAACTATCTCATTATTGAAACAAATTCTCTTCGAGACTCCTCCACTAACAACAATGCTATAACACCACCTCAAAGGATGATGGAGGAAGAATTGCACTTTGAAATGCAAGAGAAAGAATACTTGAAGTTCTCCAACAAGAATCTTGAAGAACACCTTGAGAATGGATAAAATCCTTGATGAACCACCATGAATAGCCTTCGTATACAAAAGAATGATCAAAAGAAATGAAGGACCAAAAGAAATAAGATTAAGTCCTTGCAAAGATTTAGATGATGCTTCACGAAGAGATACCTGAGAAAAGCTTGGAATCCCGAAATAGAAAAGATGAACAACTTAGAATCGAGAATTTGATATCATGAACAACCACGCAAGAAGAATTGAAATCACCTTGAAGAAACAAGAACAAGAATTATGTTATGCTTATCCTTCATCAAGTTAAATTGATGACAATCGTTGGATTTGGCATACAACTTATTCTTCTTGAAAAAGAATGAAAAGAGATAGGGCACAAACTTGAAGAAGTCTTCGATAAAACAACAATAAGAATATGGAATGAATGAGGAAACCAAGAATGAATGGAGATACATGAGAACGAAGAGATCAGGATCCACCTCAGAGAAAACTTGAACAAGGCACCGGAATAATTAAGATACAAACGAAGGGACAACAGTTGAGGAGAATTTGAGAATGAAGCTGAAAGCTGAGAACGAAGAAATCTTCTGAAATGAACACAACTCTGAAATGCACCAGATAGATATGGAAGGAATTACTCATGATCGAAAACAATTTGAGAGAGAGAGCACGGAGCTGAGATGACAATCTTCAAAGTATTGGCAAACATTCAAGAGGAACTCTTCTTCGGTCTTCAATGCACAGAATGATGACAACAAGCACCACCAAGAATTATTGAGACACTCCAGAATAAAGAATAAGAATAGTTGAGCCAATGATGGAAATAATTCGGATCGATCTGAAGAAGGAATATGACTGATTACAATAATTCTTACATCATAATTAAAAAGACCTTGAGATATTCAGAAAAGATTACATGAGCTAGGTATGATCATGGAGAAGAACCTGTGGGTTATGGGCCCACTCAAAAGAAACCACCATTGAAAAGATTGCTAAGAAAAATTTATTTCACCGATACAAATGAAACTTGATGAGATGAGACCCTTGAAATAATTGAAAGGATTGAAAATAATAAACTTCTGAGATATCTTCAACGTTGTAGATAGAAAGAGAGGAATGAATAAATCAGAGAGGCTTGAATAATAATTTCCAACATGGAAAAGCATTGAATGAATGAAAAGGATATGAAGAACACCGAGAGATTTAATTGAATCCATCGGAGAAGAAAACAAGAATGATGAATGATGAACTCGAAACTCATGAGAATCTTCACAATGAATCACCAGATACAAGATAGATGAAGCATAAGTGAAAAGAATGGCACTTGGATGATAATTGAATCATTGAAGAAAATGGGGGAAGGGTGGGGAAAAACAACGGCAACTTGAGACACATTAGACAAACTCCGGAAAGAAAAGAATTGTTAAGACAGTTTGATTGAGCAAAAGAATTAATTAGTACTACCATAGAAATATGAGAACACCACTTAGAAAAGATATGAAATCACCACTTGACGTCAAAGCAACTCGAATTACCATACTCCAACAAAACAAAGGATGAGGCTTACGAAACAAGCCGGAAACAAATTAATGATAGAGATTCCGTTTGATATTTTCATGGTGAGGATCGGATGGGCTCTATCTTAAATAACCATCATGTACAAGGCAGTGCACACGACATACAAAGTGTTCCTAAGTCGTAGCAAGCTACAATGACTCTTTAAGACACAACGAGAACCACTGTAAGAAAGACTGTGAACAAATGAATCCACTTGAGTCGAACCCCAACCTCACATCATGCATTTGTTGGAAGATAATCCTAGGTAACTACTTGAATTCCCACCTAAGAACTTTCAAAAAAAATCGGTTATGCAATCGACTCCATGGATACGAAGAGTAAAATCCATCACTCAACTCCTAGCAATAACACTGCCCGTCTAGTGTAAACCAGAGGCTTTCATCCACATAGGCAAGGTGACTCATCTAGGGTTTTAGTTCATACTATCTCGAGGTCGATCCACTCTATAATCCTCACACACATCAATATAATCAAGCAGGATGTAGGGTTTTACCTCCTCAAGAGGGCCCGAACCTGGGTAAACATTGTTTTCTTCGTCCCCTGTAACCCATCGATCCAAGGTCCAAAGCTCGGGACCCCCTACCCGAGCTCCGCCGGTTTTGACAGTGACATTGGTGCTTTCATTGAGAGTTCCACTGTGAGATCACCGGAAGGATTGATGGCCGCTTAAATATAAGCGATCGAATCAGCAACAGGGACATCTTCATCCCCGGACAGGTTGTCGCGTTCGGCAGCTTGACGTAGCGCGTCGACCCGACTAACTGCCTTGCCCAGATCGGAGGCTTTGCCCCCGATCAAGAGATAATGTTCGGGAACCTGGAATTCCCCGCCAACTCCCGTGGTGATCTTTCCCCCGCTAAGATCACAGTTTTGTCCGATGAGCTCCAAAATCTCGAAGCCGTGACTTCGGGTCTCTTGCCCGGCTATGACCTCGGTCTCCTCTTTGTCGAAGAGTTGGCTTTGAGTCTGGATCCGACCTCAGCGCCCCGGGCAACAGAAGACGTCCATTTCCAAACACACATCCCTAACAGAAGCGACGGAGGTCAACATGAAAACCATCAAGAGATCGATGAGGACAACCTCTCGATGTTGAACGAGATGCTCGAGCGAATCCAGTCGTTGAAGATCAGATACGGCATGAGCCTCACCTATACTCGGATCGGTTCAGATGGGGATTATGAGGACTTTCACGGCCCACCCACCACCCACTTGGTAGCCGCCGTCGAAGACGTAACCGACATGTTGGACTACGCCTCCTAGGGGGTTGAAGACATGGATGATGAGGCCGATGACCCCGCCCTTGTACATGGTGGACATATACCTTTGACGTTGTTGGCCTCTTGTCCGCTAAGTACTTAGGGCAATTTCGCTTCCAGTGACCGGTTCCCTTGCAGTAATAACACTCAGTCTCAGGCTTGGGTCTTTTCTTTGGCTTCTTCCCGACAACTAGTTTACCGGGCGCGACAACTGCTTTGCCGCTTTCTTGAAGCTCTTCTTACCCTTGCCCTTCTTGAAACTGGTGGTCTTATTGACCATCAACACTTGATGCTCTTTCTTGATTTCTACCTTTGCAGATTTCAACATTGAATACAACTCGGGAATAGTCTGTCCATCCCTTGCATGTTGTAATTCATCACAAAGCCTTTATAGCTGGGTGTAAGCGACTGGAGGATTTTCTCAATTACCACATCATCCGGAAGTTCAACTCCCAGCTGAGTCAAGTGGTTGTGCAACCCAGACATTCTGAGTATGTGCTCACTGACAGAACTATTCTCCTCCATCTTACATCTGAAGAACTTGTCGGAGAATTCATATCTCTTAACCCGGGCATGAGCTTGAAAAACAAGTTTCATCTACTCGAACATCTCATATGCTCTGTGTTGCTCAAAACGGCTTTCGAGCCCCAGTTCTAAACTGTAAAGCATGTCGCACTGAACCAGAGAGTAGTCATCACTCCGCGACTGCGGGGCGTTCCTAGCGTCCTGGTCTTCCGCGGGAACGGGAGGATCACCTAGCGGTGCATTAAGGACATATGGCTTCTTTGAAGAAGTGAGGATGAGCTTTAAGTTACAAGCTCAATCCGCATAGTTGCTCCCATCATCTTTCAGCTTGGTTTTCTCTAGGAACGCGTTGAAGTTGAATGAGACATTTGCGTTGTCCATTGGATCTACAATATTTGTAAAGACAATTTTAGACTAAGTTCATGATAATTAAGTTCATCTAATCAAATTACTAATGAACTCCCACTTAGATCGACATCCCTCTAGTCATCCAAGTGTTACATGATCCAGGTCGACTAGCCCGTGTCCGATCATCACGTGAGACGGACTAGTCATCGATGGTGAGCATCTCCAAGCTGATCGTATCAACCATACGACTCATGTTCGACCTTTCGGTCTCCCGTATTCGAGGCCATATCTGTACATGCTAGGCTCGTCGAGTCAACCTAAGTGTTTTGCGTGTGTAAACTGGCTTACACCCGTTGTATGCGAACGTTAGAATCTATCACACCCGATCATCACGTGGTGCTTCGAGACAACGATCCTTCACAAAGATGCACAAAGATGCACACTTAGGGAAATTTTAATGAGGGATCATCTTATCTTTGCTACCGTCGTTCTAAGCAATAAGATGAAAAACATGATAAACATCACATGCAATCATATAGTGACATGATATGGCCAATATCATCTTGCTCCTTTAATCTCCATCTTAGGGGCACCATGATCATCATTGTCACCGGCATGACACCATGAGCTCCATCATCATGATCTCCATCATTGTGTCTCCGTTTATCAATAAAGGAAAGTAACCACATGGCATTGCATCTCATACAATAAATTAAGACAACTCCTATGGCTCCTGCCGGTTGTCATACTCATCGACATGCAAGTCGTGAATCCTATTACAAGAACATGATCAATCTCATACATCACATATGTAATATCACATCCTTTTGGCCATATCACATCACATAGCATACCCTGCAAAAACAAGTTAGACATCCTCTAATTGTTGTTGCAAGTACGTGGGTGATTACGGTTTCTACCAAGAACGCTTCTTACCTATGTGACAGCCACAACGTTGATATGCCAATGCTATTTACCCTTCATAAGGACCCTCTTCATCGGATCCGATCTGACTAAAGTGGGAGAGACAGGCACCCGTTAGCCACCATATGCACCAAGTGCATGTCAGTCGGTGGTACCAGTCTCACGTAAGCGTACGTGTAAGGTCGGTCGGGCTGTTCAGCCCACAATGCCGCCGAATGAAGATAAGACTAGTAACGACAAGCAATTGACAAAATCAGCGCCCACAACTTTTGTATTCTACTCGTGCATAGAATCTACGCATAGAACCTTGGCTCGGATGCCACTGTTGGGTAACGTAGTAATTTCAAAAAAATTCTTACGTCATGCAAGGATCTATCTATGGAGAAACCAGCAACGAGCAAACGGGTAGAGCATATTCATACCTTTGAAGATTGCTAAGCGGAAGCGTTGCTAGAACGCGGTTGATGGAGTCGTACTCGCAGCGATTCAGATCACGATGGATTCCGATCTATGCACCGAACGTCGGTGCCTCCATGTTCAACACACGTGTAGCCCGGTGACGTCTCCAATGCCTTGATCCAGCAAGGAGGGAGGAGAGGTTGAGGGAGAGCTCCGACAGCACGATGGCGTGGTGATAGTGGATTTACATGGCACTCCGACAGGGCTTCGCCAAGCACTACGGAGGATGAGGAGGAGGAGGTGTAGGGCTGCGCCGAGAGAGAGAGAGAGAGAGAAAAGTTGTCTCAAATCAGCCCCAAACCCTCACTATATATAGGAGGAGAGGGAGAAGGGTACCCATCCTTAGGGTTTCCCACCCTAAGGGGTGCAGCAGCGCATCTAGGGCAAGGGGCGGCGTCCAAGGTTGGAGAGGTGGTGGCGCCCTAGGGTGGCCTAGCCCACCACGCTCTCTCTTGCGCCTTGGGCTGAAGGTGGTGGCGCACCAGCCCACTTATGGGCTGGTTCCCATCCACTTTTGGCCCAACCACCCTTTCGTGGCTTGTGGCCCTTCCCGGTGGACGCCGGAAGCCTTCTGGTGGTCCCGGTACATTACTGGTGTCGCCCGAAACACTTGAGGTGACCAATTCCTCACTTCCTATATATAAATCTTTACCTCCAGACCATTTCGGAATTCCTCGTGATGTCCAGGATCTCATCCGGGACTCCGAACAACCTTCGGTAACCACATACACTATTCCCCTATAACCCTAGTATCATCGAACCTTAAGTGTGTAGACCATGTGGGTTCGGGAAGCATGTAGACATGACTAAGACACCTCTTCGGTCAATAACCAAAAGCGTGGTCTGGATATCCATGTTGGTTCCCACATGTTCCTCGATGATCTCATCGGATGAAACATCGTGTCGAGGATTCAATCAATCCCGTATGCAATTCCCTTTATCTATCGGTCCTATACTTGCCCGAGATTTGATCGTCGGTATCCCTATACCTTGTTCAATCTCGTTACCAGCAAGTCTCTTTACTCATTCCGTAACACATCATCCCTTGGCTAACTCCTTATTCACACTGAGCTCAATATGATGATGTATTACCGAGTGGGCCCATAGATACCTCTCCGTCACATGGAGTGACAAATCCCAGTCTCGATTCGTGCAACCCAACAGATACTTTCGGAGATGCCTGTAGTGCACCCTTATAATCACCCAGTTACATTGTGGTGTTTGATACACCCAAAGAATTCCTACGGTATCTAGCAGTTGCACAATCTCATGGTCTAAGGAAATGATACTTGACATTAGAAAAGCTTTAGCAGACGAACAACATGATCTAGTGCTATGCTTAGGATTGGGTCTTGTCCATCACACCATTCCCCAATGATGTGATCCCGTTATCAATGACATCCAATGTCCATCATCAGGAAACAATGATCATCGATTGATCAACGAGCTAGCCAACTAGAGGATCACTAGGGACACATTGTGATCTATATATTCACACATGTATTATGGTTTACGGTTAATACAATTATAGCATGAAAAATAGACAATAATAACTACTTTGTTATTGCCTCTAGGGCATATTTCGAATAGTTGGGTGTCTAAATAGGTCGGCAAACTGGCAGCCGAGGAACAAGGCAAGGGCCCACGAAGCGAGGACGACGAAGAGCCTCGTGGTCGAAACACTTAGGGCCAGAAATAGTTCCCCCCAGAGGTGAAAACCGTGAATATGATATACGCTACTAACATACCAAAGAAGGAGAGGAATCAAGCCCTTCGGGAGGTATACACCATATAGCGCATAGCCCCAAAGTGCAACCCATGTTCGGCTTGCCCGATCACCTTCGACCGTAGGTATCATCCGACCAGTATCCATCACGGAGGGTCGGACGCCCTTGTCCTAGACCCCATCATAGATTGGTACCACCTCACTAGTGTCCTTATGTACCGAGGAAGTAGCCTTAACCTGATTTACTCAGATACGGTGAAAAAGATGGGCATAGACCCATCAAGAATCAGACCCAGCAACACTACCTTCAAAGGAGTGATCCTAGGCGTCGAAGCCCGCTGCTCCGGCATGGTAACGTTGGAGGTTGTGTTTGGCTCACCTACAACTTCAACAACAAAGACTTAATCTTCGACATCGTCCCCTTCTGCAGCGGGTCTCACGCACTACTCAGCCGCAAGGCATTCACCCGCTTTAATGTTGTGCCTCATAATGCCTAAAAAAAGCTCAAGATGACCAGACCTAGGGGAGTTATCACCCTCAACGGCAACATAGAATGCTCCCTTCGGACCAAGGAGCATACAACGGCCTTGACAGCTGAATGCCGATACGACAACGAAACATCAATCTACAAGCTAGCCATCAAGGAGTGGCAGGCGGGCAAGCGAGCCCGCGCTCAATCGGATCCCCCGAAGACATATTCGACTCAAAAAAAATAGGGATACGCTCCCCACGGCATAGGCCGGTCACCCGTAAGGTATGTCCCTCATAGACACAATTTCATTCTCAAAATACCAAGGGCAGCTATGGGGATCCAGCACCAAGGACCATATCTTCGGTTCAACCAAACTACGGTCCAAAGATCTTAACGGACAAAAGCGAGATACCATTAAGGATCGCCCAAGCGTCAAGCTCACCCATAGCACGATAGCTTTTCAAGACCCACTATTCAAGGTCCATCTGCCAACAACAACCACCTTTAAAGTATACTACCACTCCCTTCTAAGAAGCATAGGATAAATTGCGCAGCTAGAAGCAGGGCGGACGTCAAGTCACCCATGGAAGGCCATGGAGGAAAAGTTTCTTTGAAATATATTGCTGAAAACAATAATTACTTGTAAAGCTTCCTTAGCGCCACGAATTATAAAAAATTCGACCAAATATTATCTATATACTCTTTTATAGTATTATATATATATATATATATATATATATATATATATATATATATATATATATATTTCTTGCTCAGTGGCGCCGAAGGGTAAATTTGTTCAATAAATATCAAGTGCGATCGGCTAAAAAACCGGTAGCTGGGATGAAAATACCGCCCCAAGCACTACCCCGTCACTACTTTTTAAGTGTTCGTTTTCTCGGATATTGCTTTATATGCATTGGTTTTGAATTATGTCTTGGGTCAATAGTTGGATTGCCCCGCTCCTGTGCATACCCCCTTACGTTCTGCTAGTTCGGTTAGAGGGGTAAAAGGAAAACCACTACGATTGTCTTCCTAGTTGGCCTGGTTAAAATACTTCAATGGAGAAAGCCAAAAACTGACTGTCATAATAAGCGAGAACTGATCTGCAATCCAAGCTTAAGTACTAAAGATCGATGGAGGTTTTATTCCATGTCATATGGAGGGTTTTGTACCTTTGCAAACCTTGAGGTAATTATTTCAAAATCCGTTTTTTTGACTACCACAAAAAACTAGGTGCTCGTAACGAACCCCCGAATTCAAGCTCGTAAGGCTAAGTGAAAGCACTAAAGCCGCATAGTCTAATTTCCTCGTTCACTTCACACATTACCGCCTCCGCGCATCGATATATCGGCTAAGGGCCATAGTGCGGATGTCGAAATACCCTTTGTAGTCTCTACATGGGGGCTGAAGCCGACGACTCGAAACTTTCGGATTAAACAACTCAACAGGAGTCAAAAATAATACAAAGTGCATTACACTGGGATAAGCTTCATCATAATAAATTGTTCCAAGGCACAGGACAATATTCTTACTCATAAATTACATCTTTGGAACACAGTGCTTCTATTGCCCGAGCACCCTCCGTTGCGCAGAGAAATAAAGCTATCGAAGCTTGTGCTCCTTTCTAGGAGGCGGAGGTGCGGTTGCCGTCGTAAGGGGCTTCACCCCTGGTCAGTGCATCATGGTCCTCGCAAAAGCCATCAGAGCTCCCTCTATGAAAATAGAGCGCTTCAGGACCTCGAGTTGAGGCACGTCATCGTACAACTTCCGCACTAAGTCGAAGTAACTGCTCGGAAGAGGCTTGAGAGGACACAGCCAGATGAGAGGTCCTTGATAACCCACAATTTTAGGGGATCACAACAGTTTTCGAGGGTAGAGTATTCAACCCAAATTTGTTGATTCGCCTCAAGGGGAAGCGAAAGAATATTCTCAAGTATTAGTAGTTGAGTTTGTCAGATTCAACCTATCCTGAAAGATTAGTGTCTGCAAGCAAAATATCAGTAGCAAAGTAGTATGATAGCACCGGTGTCAGAAAAAGATCTGTTAACGATGGACTATTCCTAATTGTTGTATCAATGGCGCCAGTAAGTTGCACGTGGATGGGGAACTATTCTTCCCCGGCAACGGTGTCTTGCAACAAGTAACAACAAAGTAGCAAGGAAAACCACTAGCAGCAGCAGCAAAGTAACAGCAGTAGCAACAATAGTAGCAAAGTGGCCCAATCCCTTTTGTAGCAAGGGACAAGCCTGGACAAAGTAACGTAGCAAGGACCAGTAGTAAAAGACTCGTCGGCAGCGGATCGGTGATGGATGAGTATGACGAATGTGATTCATCATGTAATAGCTATAACACGGAGAGATATGTAACTACCTCCCGTTCGTCAATCTAATGTAGGCAAGTATTCCGTATGTACTCATACGTGCTTAGGGAAAAGAACTTGCATGCCATCTATTGTCCATCCCTCCTGTGGCAGCGGGGTCCTAATGGAAACTACGGGATATTAAGGTTCTCCTTTTAATAAAGAACCGGACCAACGCATTAACACTTGGTGAATACATGAACTCCTCATAGTATGGTCATCTTCGGGAGTGGTTCCGGCTATTGTCACTCCGGGGTTGCCGGGTCATAACACATAGTAGGTGACTACAACTTGCAAGATAGGATCTAAAACACACATATATTGGCTATAACATAATAGGTTCAGATCTGAAATCATGGCACTCGGGCCCTAGTGACAAGCATTAAGCATAGCCAAGTAGTAGCAACATCAATCTAGAACATAGTGGATACTATGGATCAATCCCCGTCAAAAATAACTCGACTACATGATAGATCCCATCCAACTCATCATTGTCCAGCAAGCCTACGATGAGATTACTCACGAACGATGAAGAGCATCATGGAATTGTCGATGGAGGAAGGTTGATGATGACGATGGCGACGATCTCCCCTCTCCAGAGCCCAAAACGGACTCCAGATCTGTCCTCCAGATGAAGAACAGGAGGTGGCGGCGGCTCCGTATCGTAAAACGCGATGAAACCTTCTCTGTTATTTTTTTTCCGGGCGAGACGAAAGATATAGAGCTGAGTTTGGGGGCGGTGGCGCCACGTGGGCCCCACAAGCCCTCACGGCACGGCCTAGGGGGGTGGCCGCGGCCCAGGGGCTTGTGGCCCACTGGCACGCCCCCTCCGGTGGATCTTTAAGCAGGTATTTTTCTTTTATTCCAGAAATATTCTCCGTAAATTTTCAGGACATTCCAAGAACTTTTATTTCTCCACAAAAACAACACCATGGCAATTCTGCTGAAAACAACGTTAGTCCGGGTTAGTTCCATTCAAATCATGCCCATTAGAGTCCAAAACAAGGGCAAAAGAGTTCGGAAAAGTAGATACGACGGAGACGTATCAACTCCCCCAAGCTTAAAGCCTTGCTTGTCCTCAAGCAATTCAGTTGACAAACTGAAAGAGACAAAAGAAAAACTTTGACGAACTCTGTTTGATCTTGTAGTTGCAACTATGTCTAACTCATATCCAGAGTTTCAGCAAGATCACAAGCAAACCACATAAGCAAATGACATCTAGGTCCCACTGGTAAACTCATATCAATGGCATAATCAGCTAGCGAGCAAATCATAATAAGCCTCAAATGTCAACACTTCAATCAAAACAACATGGAGCACTACGAATAGATGGTATCTTGCTAGCTCTTTCTGAGACCGCAAAACATAAATGCAGAGCACCTTCAAAGACCAAGGGCTAACTAAACATTGTAATTCATGGCAATGAAGATCCAGTCATAGTCATACTCAACACAGTTAAAAGCAAAGCATAAAAATGACAGAGGTGCTCTCTAATTGGTGCTTTTGTAAGAGGAGGATGACTCAACAGGAACATAAATAGACATGCCCTTCGCAGAGGGAAGCATTGATTTGCAGAGGTGCCAAAGCTCAAGCTTTGAAAACAGAGATAATAATTTTGGGTGGCATGCTTTCATTGTCAACGCAATGACTAAGAGTTCTCAACATCTTCCACGCTACACATGCTATAGGCGGTTCCCAAACAGAAAAGTAAAGTTTTGACTCCCCCACCACCGTTCAATCACAGTCCACGGCTAGCCGAATCCTCGGGTACCGTCCATACCAACATCAATCCTGGGGGAGTTTTGTTTGCAATTATCTTTTCGATTTGAGCATGGAACTGGGAATTCCAATTACCGGCCCCTTTCTTGTGAATGATAGTGAATAAACACATATCGAGGATAGAATGCCTAGCATGGAAGATACCAATAGCCCCCTATCACCACATGAGCGGTTCGGGCATGCAAAATAGATTATTTCTTGAAGGTTTAGAGAGTGGCACATGCAAATTTACTTGGAACGATAGGTAGATACCGCACATAGGTAGGTATGGTGGACTCATATGGCAAAACTTTGGGTTTATCAAAGTGGATGCACAAGCAGTATTCCCGCTTAGTACAAGTGAATGCTAGCAAAAGACTGGGAAGCGACCAACTAGAGAGCGACAACAGTCATCAAAATGCATTGAGATTAACTAACATTGAGTGCAAGCATGAGTAGGACATAAATCACCATGAACATGAATATCATAGAGGCTATGTTGATTTTGTTTCAACTACATGCGTGAACATGGGCCAAGTCAAGCCACTTGAAACATTCAAAGGAGGATACCATCCTATCATACTACATCATAGTCATCTCAACATTCATGTGGGCAACCAAGACAAACCATTATAAGCTCCTAGCTAAGTAAGCATGGCATAACCAACTACGATCTCCAAGTTGTCATTGCAAACATGTTTCTCTCACAACAAAGTTGAATCAGGCATGATGAGCTAGTCATATTTACAAAAAAAATAGATCGAGTTCATACCATCTTTTCCACGCTCAATCACTTCATCATATATCATCATTATTGCCTTTCACTTGCACGACCGAACGATGTGAACAATAATAAGAGTGTTGGTGCATTGGACTAAAGCTGGAATCTGCAAACAAACACAAAGGAGAAGACAAAGTAATATGGCTCTTTGAAAGCTAAACAGGTATGCATGCAAGAGCCACTAAACATTGTAACCATGGTCTTCTACCTTGACCCAAAGAAAAAGAAAACTATTTAAACGGGAAAGCTCCGAACAAGAAAAAGAAGAAAAGGAAAATATTTTTGGGTTTTCTCAAACTAGACAGACACACAAAAAGAAAACGAGAAAAAGAAAATAAACTAGCATGGATGATACAGTGGCAAAGTGTGAACACCGGCTAACAAAGTGAAAGCATAAGCAAGAATGTAAAGTCGGTGAGAACACGTACTCCCCCAAAGCTTAGGCTTTTGGCCTAAGTTGGTCTACTCCCAAGGAGAGAAATAACCAGCTCCGGGGTACTCCGGAGTGGACTGAGGATGCCACTGCTGTGTGAGCTCCTGTAGCTCCCACTGATAAACTGGCGTCTGGTACTCGAGTGGTGGCTCGGGCACGGGTACGTGTGGTTGGGGTAAACCCCAATATGCGTAGTGTCCGAGGGCATAATAATGTACATGCCTGCATGAAGATTGAACAAAGAAGGAGCAGGCAAAGTAATAGTCTCACGAGTACCCTGACTAAATACCAGGTTATAAATCATCCTTCTATTTATATCTCTATCAAGAAAGTCATGGCGAACCATGCTATCGTAATCTAGATATCTCTCGGGAAGAAGAATCTCTTCTCTTCCTCGTCTAGTCTAATAGGTATCTCAAAGTGTCTAGCAAGACGGGTAGCGTAGATACCTCCATAGACAACACCTTTAGAACGATTCATGTTCATCCGTTGAGCTACTATAGCGCCCAAGCTATAAGTTTTATCGTTATAAAGGGCTTCGTGCAAGACCGCAAGATCTGGGGAGCTAAGGGACCCAGCTTTCCCACGGCCAATCAAACATTTTCCCACAAATAATGAGAAGTACCGAAGCACGGGAAAATGAATGCTAGCAGCTCTAGCGCCAGACACTCCTCTCTCCTCTCCTACAGCAATTGTATCGATGAAAGCCTCCAAGTCCCGTGGACGAGGTTCATGAATATCCCCAACATAAGGTAATTTGCAAACATTGCAAAAGTCCTGGAGTGACATGCGCTCGGGGATATCATAAAGTTTGAACTCAACCATAGGAGGATTCTTCCTCGGATAGAAGTTAAATCTTTGTACGAAGATATTAGTGAGGAGGAGGTATTGCAGACACTTATCTTCAACGAAGGCGGTAAGGCCTGCGTTATCCACCAAGTGATAAAAGTCCTCATAAATTCCAGCGGCGCGTAAGAACACGTCGCTTGGCCACTCGCACGCTCGAACTTCTGCGACTCGAGGGACCATATACTTGTGCTTCTTGTCACTCCCATCATCCTTGGGGTCACGGCTTGACGAGCCTCTTAAGAACCTCCTCATCTTTTCCCTTTTCTATCTCTGAAAGTTTCTGAAATTTTTAGTGATTCTAAGGAAAAGTGAATAAGGCTCAACTAAACTAGTAGCAACTACTCCCACAAGTGCCTAGAGGCCATATTACGCATCAAAACTACTTGGGACCAGCTAAAATCAGCATGCAAAGCTCAAGAACATGGTCACCAAGGCAGCAAAAATACGAGGAGTATAAGGCACTAGAGCAAAAACTAATTGGACCAATGGAGGAGTCACTTACCAAGGAGTAATTTACCCAAAACAGTTCGGAGAATGGTGATTTGAGCAAAGAGATCGAAAATCCCAGCAAGAGGAGCAAAAACACGGGTTTGAGCTGCGAAACGATTTTTTCTCGAGGTAGGAGAACCAGATGAGAGCAAGAATGGGTGGAGGGGGTGCCTGTGGGCCCCACAAGCATGGGTGGCGTGACCAGGGGGTGCCCGTGCCCCAAGGGCTTCTGGCTCACTAGTGCAGCCCCCACACAAGCTCTTTGTCTCAGAATTTTTCAAAAATTCCAGAAAAAATCATACTTGATTTTTAGGACGTTCGGAGAACTTTTATTTTCGGGGTACTTTTCTACCGGACGCTAAAACAGAAAACAGGGAAAACTAAACTAAATCTATCATTTTTCTTCTAAGCAACCTAAAGTGAAACCTTGGAACAGAGGTTTCTGACCCCTCGATTCATCCATCTCATGGTCATCGAAAGAAATCCGTCAATGGGATTGATCAAGTCTCCTCGACAAACCTTTTTGAATCGCAAAATAGAACGGAGAATTTTCGAATAGTCTCTAGGTCACCTCAATGGGGATGTGTATTTCCCCAACAGGCAAATCATACTTAATCTTGACACGAGGAATAGGGCATTCAAAGCTCCCAATAAGAATCGATGAAGTTTTTCCAATAGCATTGTTGCAATGTACTCGATATTGTTTCTTCGGAAGGTGCACCGTATGCTCATTACCGTTGACATGGAAAGTGACATTGCCTTTGTTGCAATCTATAACAACCCCTACAGTGTTTAAAAAGGGTCTTCCGAGGATGACAACCATGGCATCGTCCTCAGGAATATCCAAGATAACAAAGTCTGTTAAGATAGTGACGTTAGCAACCACAACAGGCAAGTCCTCGCAAATGCCGATAGGGAAAGCAGTTGATTTGTCGGCCATTTGCAGAGAGATTTCAGTGGGTGTCAACTTATCCAGTTCAAGTCTATGATAAAGAGAAAGGCATAACACTAACACCGGCTCCAAGTTCGCATAACGCAGTTCTAATGTAGTTGCCTTTAATGGAGCAAGGTATAGTAGGCACATCGGGATCACCTAGTTTCTTAGGAGTTCCACCCTTGAAGGTATAATTAGCGAGCATGGTGGAAATCTCAACCTCAGGTATCCTCCTCTTATTAGTCACAATATCTTTCATGTACTTAGCATACAGAGACATTTTGAGCATATCTGTCAAACGCATTTGCAGAAAGACAGGTCTAATCATTTCAACGAAGCGCTCAAAATCTTCATCATCCTTTTTCTTGGATGGTTTGGGAGGAAAGGGCATGGGTTTCTGAACCCATGGTTCCCTTTCTTTACCATGCTTCCTAGCAGCAAAGTCATTCTTATCGTATCTTCTATTCTTAGGCTGTGGGTTATCAAGATCAACACTAGGTTCAATCTCCACATCCTTTTCATTGCTAGGTTGAGCATCAACATGAACATCACTATTGATATTATCATTAGGCTCATGTTCATCACCAGATTGTGTTTCAGCATCAGAAATAGAGGCATCATTTGGACTCTCAGGTGTAGCAGCAACAGGGTTGCTAGCGTGCAGGTTCCTATCATCTTTCTTCTTCTTTATAGGATGACTAGGTGCAACAGTGCTAACTCATTGAGAATCTTGTTCAATTCTCTTCGGATGACCCTCAGGATACAAAGGTTCCTGGGTCATTCTACTTCCTCTAGTAACGACTCTGACAGAATTGTTATTCAACTCATTGAGCAAGTTATTCTGAGCTTTAAGTACTTGTTCTACTTGAGTAGTAACCATAGAGGCATGTTTACTCAGAAGTTTAAGATCATTGACATTTCTGTCTACACCAGCACTTAAATGACTAAGCATACGAGCATTTTGTTCCAATTGTCTGCTAACATAATCAATGAAAATTGGTTATTTGGTAACAAAGTTATCAAATTCATCCAGGCATAGGCTAGCAGGTTTAACAAAAGGAATATCACACTCATCAAACCTACGCAGAGAATTTACTTCTACTACCTGTATCGGGTTATCGAGACCATGGATCTCTTCGATAGGTGGTAGATTTTTGACATCTTCAGATTTAATGCCTTTCTCTCGCATAGATTTCTTGGCTTCTTGCATATCTTCGGGACTGAGGAATAGAATACCTCTTTTATTCGGAGTTGGCTTAGGAGGTGGTTCGGGAATAGTCCAAGCATTCTCATTGCACAAGATCTTATTCAATAGAATCTTAGCTTGTTCTACAGTTCGTTCCCTAAAAACACAACCGGCGCAACTATCTAAGTGGTCTTTGGAAGCATCGATAAGTCCGTTATAGAAGATATCAAGTATCTCGTTCTTCTTAAGAGGGTGATCAGGCAAAGCATTTTTGTAGCTGGACGAGCCTCCCCCAAGCTTGTGGGAGACTCTCTTCTTGGAGTTGAGCAAAGTTGTATATTTCCTGCAAGGCAACTTGCTTCTTATGGGAATGAAATATTTTTCAGAGAAGTAGTAGACCATATCCTGGGGGCTACGCACACAACCAGGAGCAAGAGAAGTGAACCAGGTCTTAGCATCATCCTTTAGCGAGAAAGGAAACAACTTTAAGATATAGTAGTGGCGGATCTTTTCCTCACTAGTGAATAGGGTGGCTATATCGTGCAGTTTGGTAAGATGGGCTACAACCATTTCAGACTCATAACCGTGAAGAGGGTCAGATTAATTCGTAATCCTTATCGGTCACAAAGGTAGGCGAAGTAGCAAACTTCGGGTCGTATTTTATCCTAGCGTTCAGAGATTTTTCTTTCCACTTGCGCAGTAATTTCTCAACATCATAGCTATCCTTACACGCAAGAAAGTCCTCAGCTATCTCTCCCTCCATAACATAGTGTGTATCAGGCATAACAGGCAATCCAGGCATAGGAGAGCTAGTTCTAGCAGGCAAAATAGCAGGTTCTACTTCAATGGCATCAACAGTTTCACAAGTATCATCACATCTAGCAGCAACTTTAGCAATATGTGCATCAAGGAATGCACCAAGTGGCAAAGCAGTATCAAGCATAGCATCATCAGGCATAGTATCAAGCATAGCATCATGGGCAGCAGAAGTAGCATCATCAAGCACATGCGACATATCAAGATTTCTAGCAGGAGGTGATGTCGCAAACTTACTCATAACTGAAGGTGAATCAAGTGCAGAGCTAGATGGTAGTTCCTTACCTCTCCTCGTAGTCGAAGGCAAGGTTTTAGTTCTTGGATCTTTCGGATTCCTCATAGTGATCAGCAGACGTCAATCCCAAGTGACTCAGAGAATATAGTTGTGCCTCCCCGGCAACGGCGCCAGAAAATAGTCTTGATAACCCACAAGTGTAGGGGATCGCAACAGTTTTCGAGGGTAGAGTGTTCAACCCAAATTTGTTGATTCACCTCAAGGGGAAGCGAAGGAAGATTCTCAAGTATTAGCAGCTGAGTTTGTCAGATTCAACCACACCTGAAAGATTAGTGTCTGCAAGCAAAGTATCAGTAGCAAAGTAGTATGATAGAACGGTGTCAGAAAAAGATCCGTTGACGACAGACTATTCCTAACTGTTGTATCAATGGCGCCAGTAAGTTGCATGTTGACGGGGAACTATTCTTCCCCGACAAAGGTGTCGGAAAAGGGTCTTGCAACAACTAACAGCAAAGTAGCAAGGAAGAGCAGTAGCAGCAGCAGCAGCAGAGTAACAACAATAGCAACAGTAGTAGAAAAGTTGCCCCATCCCTTTTGTAGCAAGGGACAAGCCTGGACAAAGTAACATAGCAAGGACGAGTAGTAAAAGACTCGTAGGCAGTGGATCGGTGATGGATGAGTATGACGAATGTGATTCATCATGTAACAACTATAACACAGAGAGATATGTAACTAGCTCCCGTTCGTCAATCTAATGTAGGCATGTATTCTGTATGTAGTCATACGTGCTTAGGGAAAAGAACTTGCATGACATCTATTGTCCATCCCTCCCGTGGCAGCGGGGTCCTAATGGAAACTACGGGATATTAAGGTTCTCCTTTTAATAAAGAACCGGACCAACGCATTAACACTTGGTGAATACATGAACTCCTCATACTATGGTCATCTCAGGGAGTGGTTTCGGCTATTGTCACTCCTGGGTTGCCGAGTCATAACACATAGTAGGTGACTACAACTTGCAAGATAGGATCTAAAACACACATATATTGGCGATAAAATAATAGGTTGAGATCTGAAATCATGGCAATCGGGCCCTAGTGACAAGCATTAAGCATAGCCAAGTAGTAGTAACATCAATCTAGAACATAGTGGATACTAGGGATCAATCCCCGTCAAAACTAACTCGATTACATGATAGATCTCATCCAACTCATCGCCGTCCAGCAAGCCTACGATGAGATTACTCACGAATGATGAAGAGCATCATGGAATTGTCGATGGAGGAAGGTTGATGATGACGATGGCGACAATCTCCCCTCTCCGGAGCCCAAAACGGACTCCAGATCTGTCCTCGACATGAAGAACAGGAAGTGGCGGCGCCTCCGTATCGTAAAATGGGATGAAACCTTCTCTCTGATTTTTTTCGGGCGAGACGGAAGATATAGAGCTGAGTTTGGGGGCGGTGGCGCCACGTGGCCCGCACAAGCCCTCACGGCGCGGCCTAGGGGGGTGGCCGCGGCCCAGGGTCTTGTGGCCCACTGGCACGCCCCCTCCGGTGGATCTTTGCGCAGGTATTTTTCTTTTATTCCAGAAAAATTCTCCGTAAATTTTTAGGACATTCCGAGAACTTTTATTTGTGCACAAAAACAACACCATGGCAATTCTGCTGAAAACAGCGTTAGTCCGGGTTAGTTCCATTCAAATCATGCAAGTTAGAGTCCAAAACAAGGGCAAAAGAGTTTGGAAAAGTATATACGACGAAGACGTATCAGTCCTTCATGGCCGGCTCCGCCATCCTGTGCAACTCCATGAGCTGTTTCATCTGATTGATGAGAAGGGGGTGATGACGAGTTGATGGAACTTTACTTTTCGTCCCTCGTTGGTTACCCCAAGTGGAAGATTGAGATGTAGTCAGCAGCAAATTTCTCTTACACGGGGACTGTAAGGTTTATCGAACTAGGAGGACTCCAAGAAGTAGGTGTTTGGTGCTCTGGCGCTAGCAAAAGACGTGGACCTGCACACACAACAAATAACTTTGCTCCCAACGAGTTCATAGAGGTTGTCAATCTCTCCGGCCTTGTCGTTTGCAAAGGATCAAACACAAGCGGGAATAGCGATGGTGATTGCAACGGCAAAGGAAATAAAAGCAGTAAATGGTGGAGGTGTACACACTGGTCGAAATATGGACCAGAGTCTCATGATGTTCACTAGTGATGTCTCTCTCCCAAAAGACGATAAACAACTATGTTGGGTAAACAAATTACAGGTGGGCAATCGACAGTATTATAAACACACCGCAATGCTAATCATGCTACAAGAAAGTTAGAGGCTCATAAGTATGGGCAGTACGCCAAGACAAGTAGACCGTTTATCCATCAACATCTACTCACTAATCATCCACCTTGATATATCTATCCAGAACATCTCGCTGGCATTAAGTTGGGACCCCACCCAAAGTGTAAACTCAAAGCAACGAACAACTGCATTAACAAACTTTGTGTAAGGTAAACAATCCTTGCAACCGTGGTTACAAGCACCGTTGTTTTTTCCGTGGTGGCAACAACACATCCCCTAGTTTCATGTTTCTGTCACTCAAGCTAGACATCAGGGGCACATGAACCCACAATCATGCATAACGCTCGCTCTTGGAGTTACAATATACTACTTGGCCAAAGCAATATAAAGCAACGGTGAACATGCATGAATTACTCAAGAACTAAATATAAAAGGAGAACCAAATATATAACTCATCACAATCTGAACATAATATCATAATCCATCGGATCCCAGCAAACTCAGCATAGCAACAGTAGGTAAATTACATAGATGCCTTGATCATGTAGGGCGGCTCACAAGGGCTAAGCATTGAAGCACAAGATTGGAGAGAAGACATCATATAGCTACTGGTCATGGAAGACATGGTCCAAGGAGGACTACTCACGACACGTCCGAGAAGCGTCCATGGTGGTGGAGAAGCTCCCGCAGGTCAATCCTCCCTCCGTCAGGGTGCCGGGAAAAGGTCTGCTGGCGCTCCCGGTCTCGGAAGCGCTACGGCGGAGGAACAGTGGTGAAATTCACGAGACGGGATATATCCTAAGGGATTTTGCTTCGAGAAGTAAATATAGGCCAAAGGAGGGAGCCAGGTGGTGGACCCGCCACCTAGGTGACCTGGTGGCACGGCCAAGAGGGGGCCCGCGCCAGGTGGCCGCCTGGGCGAGGCTTGGCTCCCCTCTGGCCCACCTTGATGCTTCCTGAAGCTTCCGTCACCCTGATTTTTGAATATTTTTCTTGGGATTTTTGGGCTATGAAAATTGGGGTAAAGTCCCTGCAATTAAAAGACATCAACAAACAGAAACTGGCACTGGGTGGACTGAGTTAGTAGGTTAGTCGTAATATGTGTAAAAAGGTATGAAAGTGTAGCAAAACACATAACAATGTCACCCAAAAGAGCATGGAAGAAACAGAAATTATAGATACGTTTGGGACGTATCAACATCCCCAAGCTTAATATCTGCTCATCCTCGAGTAGGTAAATGATAACACAAATAATTTCTATGGTGACATGCTAACACACATATAAGAACTTCAAAGTAAAGCAAGTAACATATGCAATTCAAGTCAAGACAATAACAAGCAAGAGTCTATATCTAGTATTGAAACTAGCAAAGTAAGAACATAAAGGTGCAAGATCTCTCGCTGTCCGTGACTCGAATGTCTCCAAATGGTGTTTGCGTGCAAGAAGTGGGAGATGAGTTTAGAGCAAAAAAAATACTATATAGTTTAATTGAGAACTCAATCTACTAAAATTTCACACCTGGTCTCCTTCGGAATCTTATTTTGACTCATCCCCAGACCAATAGTCAGGCACAAGTCAAAATGATCCTCTCCCTTTCGACTTTGAGCAATCATGCAATGGATGAGGGCAAGCAAGATATATTGGCACTTACGATGGCAAAGAGAATAATTATGGGGAAGGAATACAAAAAAAAGGTGTGAAAGGCGCACATCAACGAGGACAATCATAGGCGAGAGAAAACCAAATGATAGATATCATGTGAGGAGTAGGGATTCCCATGCAAGGGATGCACATATGAGATAACGTAAGCTCTCCAATGGAACTAGTGGGGGTGCATCTACTTGCTTGCTCATGAAGACCTAGAGCTCATTTGAGGAGGCTCATCATTGGAATATAAAAGCCAAATTTTATAGTGTAAGGGTTCCCACATTGTTATGCATCAATGATAATATCTATGGAGTACAAATATAACAATGGAGTACGTGTGTGGGTCTTTCGAAAGGAATAGTAGTGTTGCCCCCTTCTCTCTTTTTTTTCTATTTTTCTTTCCTTTTTTTGTGTGCCTCTTTGGCTCTTTCTATTTATCTCTCATTTGTCCTCTTTGGGATCTTTTCATGTGTCCTCTTTTGGGATCTTTTCCTCACTTAAGGGCAACACTCTATATTTTTCAAGAAATAAAAAGAAGATCTTCACACTTTATAAGTAGTACTCAACATAAAGATAAATGAAAACTATCATGATGTATGCAAATGTATGCCTCTGCCAGTGTAGAGGGATATGCAATAATACTAGCGCGTCATGTAGCAATAATAAGGGCAAAGCCCAACTAGTATGCGGCTCCTCGATCAAGCAAAAGCATGTATGACATGAAGATCAAGTCATGTGATGGTGGATGTTGCATGGCAATGTATCTCAGAAAGGCTATGGAAATGCCTTAATAGGTAGGTATGGTGGTTGTTTTGAGGAAGGATATAATGAGGCTTATGATGACATAGCGTATCATGCTAAGGGTTGGGACGTATCAGGGGGTTGGGCTCGGGAGTCTGAAACTGTAACCAAAAAAGCGTCTGCTCGACGTCCCCGTCTTGGGCCACGTAGTACTTGGCCACGTGTGCTGCACTCCGCGGGAGGTCCGTAAAGGCTCCTGGGGAACGCCATAGCCGTGTAAGAAAGCCAAAACTATTTCTACCAAAGGCACATTGCAGTAAGTATGGCTTACCATCTGCAATCTTCTTGGCTTGGTGCACTTCTTCTTTGAAAAATCGCCACTCTACCCGCTCTGATTTGAGCTCGGAGGACAGTTTGGATAGCTCGGCCACTTGTTCTTTGGATTTTTGTTCCAAGGCCTCGCTCTTAGCACTCTAGCCTTGTGCCCGCCGCTCTCAACCTTCAGCAAGCTTAGCTCGACGGCTGTCTGGTCGGCCACCATCTTATGTGCGGCGGCCTCCTGCTTGGCCTTCTCCAATTCAGCCTTGAGTTCTCAAACTCCATGTGCATAGTTTCTTACATAATCGAAATCAAGATGTCATATACCAAGTCCAGACGGTATTAAACTATTAAGTACAACAAGAGTCTTAGCGGCGCGCATTAAGCTTACCCTGCTTCTCGTCGAGCCGACTATTAAGACGGTTGAGTTCCTCATCGGAAACCTTGATTTTCCATTCAGCTCGGCAAGTTCGGGATTGTTAAGCATCCCAGCTAACACGAGTGGGACACTCGACCGAAGTATCCCCCGGAGTTGTTATAGTCCAAGAGTCCCCAAACTGTTTTTGTTCATGACCATAAGTTCTTTTGAGCCACGGGTAAGGTTTTCAACTCACCAATGGATCGGGGTCTATTATACCCATAAGACATGTAAAACCTTATAAGTAAATCTAACACTACTTTGTTTACCTTGAAACCTGCCAGCAAACCGCTCAAGGCTCCCTTCAGTCCGCTATCAACGGACTGGATGCTTTGTAGAATCGCACCCATAAGGATGTGATGTTCATCGGCAATGGATGAGCCAGATAAAGCCTCCTTCATCATTGTAGGCCACTCGACCGCGGCCCATTCTGTCACATGCGGCACCAGAGGCAACGTTGAAGACGCCAAAAGATCGGAGCTCCTTGGAGCTGTCTCCGGAGGAAGCCCGGACAAATCACGACCCCCTCTCCTCTCGTCAAGAGGGGATCAAACACCTGGGTTTTGTTGACCGAGGCATGAACCTCGGCAGGAACCTCTTGGTCTTCGATGGCTGATGTATGAACCTCGGCCATCACCACCTCGTCCCCCGTGTTCGGAGGGGCCTGGTGGGATATCACCTCCACATCCTCGTCCGATGCCTGAGGGAGAGTAGTACGGGATGCATTCCTGCTCCCCGCTAGCTCGGTCGGTGGCGAACCCCCCTGTGAGACCTCGTCAGTCGGGAGGTTTCGGGCAGCGCTGCGTTAAGAAAAGGTGCACATATGTTTATTAACAAAAGCTTAGTATAATTCCATTAAATAAAGTTTGGATTCCGTACCTTTGGGTCTGGGGCTTGATCCTGGGGGTCCTTCGGGGAACCCTCTCAAAGGTCGCGGAGTCCTCATTGGAATCCGGGTTGTCGTCGGGCAGAGTGACCTTGCTCCTGCAGGGTCTCTTCAGGGCTTGAGGAGGCAAGCCGTCCTTGGCATCCTCCGGCGCCGCCCTCTTTCTTATTTGGAGGGAATCTTTTTTCCTCTTCGTCCTGTGCATCCACTTCCTCATAGGCGGAGGAAGCGTGGGTGTCCTCGGACTTGGTATCCGGAAGACCCCTCGAGCGGAGACCCCGCGGTTCTCCCTTTTCTTCTTCTCTTTTTTCTCTAGAGTCGTGTATGGCGCCACCACCAGCATCACGGTCAACAATGGCGACCTACGATCCTCAAGCACAGGGGCTGGGCCATTTTTTTCATGGCCTTGTTCAGCTAGCCCTGCAGGAACGATGGGGGAATGGATAAGATCCTTGCTAAATATTAAAGCTTTAAATAAGAATAAAAGCTCGGCCATACCTCTAAGGGAGGGTGATCGGCATCCAAGCCGACATATTCTTCCTTGACCGGCCTGTCCCGTTGAGGTTTAAACAACACCCTCCACAATTCCTTGTGGGTGGTGTGGTAGAACTGGCGCACGATGCCGGGGTCGCCAAGCTTGTAGGACAAAATTGGAGTCTCCCGACACTAGCAGGGAAGGATGCGGCCGTGGAGCATGACCTGAACCGCGTTGGTCAGCTTGATATTCGCCTCCATCATCTGCGTGAAGTGCTTCTGTAGCGCCTTCACCTCCGAGGCTGATCCCCAGACAAGATCTTTTCTAACCCACGAGGTTAGCCTCTCGGGGGGTCTAGATCTGAACTTGGCAGGTGCCGACTAGTTTTCTTCCCGAGGTTCGGTGATGTAAAACTACTCCTTTTGCCAGGCCTCGATGTTGTTAATAAAAGTACCCTCCGACCATTCAACCTGGGGGAGTTTGCTGATCACAGCTCCACCACAGTCAGCGTGTTGTCCGCTGACTGACTTTGGCTTGACGTTGAAAGTCTTGAGCCATAGACAGAAGCGTGGTTGAACCCGCGGGAAGGCCTCACAAAGGGTGATGAAAGCAGAGATGTGCATAAATGAGTTCGGGGAAAGATCGTGAAAATCTAACCCGTAGAAGAACATCAGGCCCATGACGAAGGGGTGGAGTGGGAAGCCTAGTCCTCGGATGAAGTGGGGGATTAATACCGCCCTTTCGCCTGGCTTTGGTGTAGGCACTACCTGGCCTTCCTCCGGCGCACAGCGGGCAATGTCCGACAAAAGATAGCCGACGTCCTTCAGCTTCCGGATATCCTCGTCGGAGACGCATGAGACCCCCCACTTGCCTTGGGAGCCTGAGACAGCCATCGCTGAGCTTAGGGAAGGGCGGCTGGGAAAGGACGGAAAATGAAATGGATCTGGGGGCTTGGAGCTTGAATGAAAGGGGGATCGAGTGTGGAGTGCTTGTGGTGGCTTTGAGGATCTTTTCCCTTTTATGGGGGCCCGCAAGGCCAAGGGTTCCCGTTTATTGCACCATAGGCCATGCCACTTCCCGAAACGTCCACGCGGGATTACCCACACCATTATTCGTATCCCCTTAAACACGGGGCACAATCCTCATTGAAAAGACGTGCCTATGAGAAAGTGGCCTCGAACCGCAAATCGAGTTTTTGTCATAACTGGCTATCGCGACCTTTCATCAGAAAGGCTGTCAAATGAGGAATTGTTCACACCCAGGCTTTTAAGCCTTCTGATTAAGGAGTACCTATTTTAAAGACACGACGTCACCAAACGACCAAATTTGAGCCAGCCGAACATGAAGGGAACTCGCCTTGCAAGCCGATTATTCTGGATACGAGGAGCTGCCGAAGACCATATACATCAACGTTGGAGGCTAGTTCAGTGGCTACTGAGGGAGTCCGAGACTAAGGGGTCTTCGTACGGTTGGCGCATTTCTTAAAGTCCGGCATAATGGGTCGTATTGTTATAGGTCGGACTACGTGATGACCTCCTGTTCACGAAGAAAGCTTCGAAGACTGCCGTGTCATCCAAGTTGAGTAGGCTAGATGGGTGCATCTGTCCCTGGCTGGAGGTCGGTTGTATGTAACCCTAGGAACCCATGTTGTCTATATAAACCAAAGGGTTTCATCCGCATAGGCAAGTTGACTCATCTAGGGTTTTAGTTCATACGATCTCGAGGTAGATCAACTCTGTAATCCTCATACACATAAATATAATCAAGCAAGACATAGGGTTTTACCTCCTTAAGAGTTCCCGAACCAGGGTAAACATTGTCTCCTTCGTCCCGTATAACCCATCGATCCGAGGTCCACAACTCAGGACCCCCTACCCGAGATCCGTCGGTTCTGACACTGACACCAAGAAATCCAAAAATGATGGCATTTTGAGACATATTGCAGATGGTAGTCAGTGGAAAGCACTTGAGTGCATAGAATCTGAATTTGCAATAGAGCCAAGAAACCCCAAGTTGGGTGTCAGTAGTGATGGACTAAATCCGTTTGGCAACCAGAGTAGCACACATAGTACATGGCCCGTGTTTGTTTGGATGTACAACCTCCCGCCTTGGCTCTCCATGGAACAAAAATATATACACATGGTAATGCTAATTGAAGGGCCGGTCCAACCAGGCAATGATATCAACACATATCTTGAGCCATTGAAGGAGGAGTTAGACATATTATGGAAGGATGAAGGGGTCAAAACATGGGACGCTAGCAGTGGAAACTATTTTCCAATGAGAGTAGCATTCATAACGACCGTTCATGACTATCTAGGTTACAAATATATTTCCAGAAAAGCGTGTCATCAACATTGCAAATGTGTTGAATGTATGGATGTCACATCCTTTGGCCAGCTATAAAAAAAGGGCAGTTGCAAAACAGTGTTCATGGGCCATCGAAGGTGGCTTGACAAAGATGATGAGTGGAGAAGTCGTCGATATCTATTTGACAACACAGATGAGGCCTGATGGCCACCATGTAAGAGGAGTGGAGAAGAAATCCATGAGATGTTAAAGAATTGGGAAGATTGCCCGAAGCCATGAAGGAAGAGAAAGAAGGCGTGTGAGAAAATTTTGCTAAAAGTATGGAAAAGAAAGTCTGTTTTCTAGGGCTTGAAATGTCGGGAACTACTCAGGTCGCCACATTCTCTTGATATGATGCATATCACAAAAACTATCTGCGAGAGTTTGCTTGGCACACTGTTTGACATGCTAGAAAAAAGTAAAGATGGTACGATGGAAAGACAAGACTTGAAAGACATAGGTATTAGGGAAGAGCTCCAAGCCGCATCCCTTAAAAGAACCAAGGAGACGACCATGTGCAAAAACATTGCCATAGCTGATGAGACAAAGAAGGGCAAAACCGTGTCAAAAACCAAAGAAGATTATTCCCCTAGCTTGCTTCACACTCGACGAGGATGAGCTTCATCAACTTTTCAAGTGCCTTGACGACATCAAAGTTCCTTCTCGTTACTCGGGGCTCATACACAGATATCTTGATACAAAAAAGAAAAGTTTTAGCAACATGAGTCCCATGATTGTCATGTGATGATGAAAAAATTACTTCCGGTAGCGCTTAGAGGGATAATGGACGATCATGTCCCCAATACACTTCTTGACTTGTGCAACATTTTTGACGTTCTCTCTCGAAAGTCGATTAGTGTGCGACACCTCACGCAACTACTTGAGAATATCATCACAATACTATGTGAGCTAGAGATATATTTCCCACCGACATTATTTGATGTGATGGTGCATCTCCTAGTTCATATTGTTTCTGAGATTAAAGACCTTGTCAGGGAGTCCGGGACTAAGGGGTCCTCGGGCCGCCGACCTATCTTCACAGGGTGAACTTATGGGCTGCCCTATGATTATCATTGAAATTACAAACTACAAGATGACGCCGAGTCCAGAACGGGATCTTTCAAAGCCTTGGTGTATGCTCCAAGTCAAAATAGTAATATTGACATGTTTCTTCAAGCGTTGTAAGTAGCAATGATAAATAGTTTTGTAGCAAGATAATTTGTAACAAACGACAAGTAAGATAATTGGTAGCAAATAACAAGTAACAATAGTAGGAAAGGTGAATCAAGGTAGACCAATCCTTCTTATAGCAAAGGACATGCCTAGGAGTTCTATTATATAAAGCAAGCGCTCCCGAGGACACGTGGGAATTTTTGTCTAGTCGTGTTCATCATATTAAGTTGATTCATGTTTGCTACTTTGATGATTTGATATTTGGGTGGACCGGTGATACGTCCATTTTGCATCATGCTTTCATGTTGATATTTATTGCTTTTGGGGCTGTTATATTACTTGTGGTACCATATTTATGCCTTTTATCTCTTATTTTACAAGGTTTATTTGAAGAGGGAGAATTCAGGCAGCTGGAATTCTGGACTGGAAAAGGAGCAAATCCTAGTCCACTATTCTGAACATCTCCAAATGCCGTGAAAAGTTACGTGGATTTTTTATGGATTATATAAAAAATATTGGGCGAAAGAACTACCGGAGGGGGGCTGCCAGGGCGCCACAAGCCCTGACACCGCCACCCCCCTCGTGGCGGAGTGGGGGCTTGTGGGCTCCCTGACGGCCCACTAGCCCCCCTCTTTTGCTATATGAAGCGTCCTGGTCCAGAAAAAAAAATCAGGAGGGAGCTTTTTCGTGGTTTCGCCGCAGCCACGAGGCGGAACTTGAGCAGATCCAATCTAGAGCTCCGGCACGACGATCTTGCCAGGGAAACTTCCCTCCGAGAGGGGGAAATCGTAGCCATCGGCATCACCAACACTCCTCTCGTCGGAGGGGAGGCATCTTCATCAACATCTTCATCAGCACCATCTCCTCTCCAATCCCTAGTTCATCTCTTGTAACCAATCTTCGTCTCGCGACTCCGATTGGTACTTGTAAGGTTGCTAGTAGTGTTGATTACTCTTTGTAGTTGATGCTAGTTGGATTACTTGGTGGAAGAGTTTATGTTCAGATCCTTGATGCTATTCATTACACCTCTGATCATGATTATGATTATGTTTTGTGAGTAGTTACTTCTGTTCCTGAGGACATGGGATAAGTCATGTTAATAATAGTCATGTGAATTTGATATTCGTTCGGTATTTTGATATGTTGTATGTTGTCTTTTCCTCTAGCGGTGTTATGTGAACGTCGACTACATAAGACTTCACCATATTTGGGCCTAGAGGAAAGCATTGGGAAGTAGTAAGTAGATGATGGGTTGCTGGAGTGACAGAAGCTTAAACCCCAGTCTATGCGTTGCTTCGTGAGGGGCTGATTTGGATCCACTAGTTTAATGTTATGGTTAGACTTTGTCTTAATTCTTCTTTTGTAGTTGCGGATGCTTGCGAGAGAGGTTAATCATAAGTGGGATGCTTGTCCAAGTAAGGGCAGTACCCAAGCGCCGGTCCACCCACATATCAAACTATCAAAGTAACGAACGCGAATCATATGAACATGATGAAACTAGCATGACAGAAATTCCCGTGTGTCCTCGGGAGCGTTTTTCCTCCTATAAGACTTTGTTCAGGCTTGTCCCTTGCTACAAAAGGTATTGGGCCACTTGCTGCACCATTGCTACTACTTGTTAGTAGTTACTGTTTGCTTGCTATGTTTCACCTCGCTACACAATCACTTGTTACCGCTACTTTCAGTGCTTGCAGTTATTACCTTGCTGAAATCCGCCTATCAGAGCCTTCTACAACTCGTTGTGTTCGACACTCTTACTTATCAAAAGGACTACGATTGATCCCCTATACTTGTGGGTCATCAAGACTCTTTTCTGGCACCGTTGCCGGGGAATGAAGCACCTTTGGTAAGTGGAAATTGGTAAGGAAACATTTTTATACTGTGCTGAAATTTATTGTCACTTGTCACTATGGAAACTGTTCCTTTGAGGAGTTTGTTCGGGGTATCTTCACCACAAATGGAAGCACGAGGGGTTGCTGCTCAACCTGAGGTACCTACTTAAAATATATTTTATGAAATTCCTTCGGGTATGCTTGAGAAACTGCTGGCTAATCCTTTCACAGGAGATGGATCTTCACATCCAGACTTGCATCTAATCTATGTAGATGAAGTTTTTGGTTTATTTAAGCTTGCAGGTTTGCCCGAGGATGAGGTAAATAAGAAAGTCATTCCTTTATCTTTGAAGGATAGGGCGTTGACATGGTATAGGCTATGTGATGATACTGGATCATGGGGCTACAATCGGTTGAAATTGGAATTTCATCAAAAGTTCTATCCTATGCATTTAGTACATCGTGATCGGAACTTTATTTATAACTTTTGGCCTCATGACAGGGAAATCATAGCTTAATCTTGGGGGAGGCTTAAATCAATGCTATATTCATGCCCCAATCATGAGCTCTCGAGAGAAATCATCACTCAAAACTTTTATGCTCGGCTTTCTCACGAATATCGTACCATGCTTGACATTTCTTGTGCCGGTTCTTTTATGAAGAAGGATATTAATCACAAGTGGAATTTATTGGAGAGAATCAAATGCAACTCTGAAGATTGGGAGTTGGAGGAAGGTAAGGAGTCAGGTATGAATTTCCAGTTTGATTGCGTTAAATCTTTTGTTGAGACAAACACTTCTAGAGATTTTAGCGCTAAGTATGGACTTGACTCTGAGATAGTAGCTTCTCTATGTGAATCTTTTGTTGCTCATGTTGATCTTCCCAAAGAGAAGTGGTTTAAGTATCATCCTCCTGTAGAAAGCAACATAGCCAAAACCAATCTAGTTGGGGAGAAAGTCATTGCTTTTAGTGATCCTGTTGTTCCTTATGCTTACACTTAGAAACCAGCATACCCTGCTAGGATAAAGGATTATTCTAAAGCTCCAACTGTGATACGTAGGGGTTACATTAGATCAGTTGCACCCCCTGAGGAGATTAGAGTTGAGCCTAGTGTTGCTATTATCAAAGATCTCTTAGCCGAAGACATAGATGGGCACATAATCAAATTCTATGAGGACTCCGCTAGAATTGCTAAACCTCACGCGAAAGACAAACACGGACCTGTAGTTGGCTTGCCTGTTGTTTCTGTTAAGATAGGAGATCACTGTTACCATGGTTTATGTGATATGGGAGCTAGTGTTAGTGCAATACCCCGTTCTCTATATGATGAAATCAATGATGAGATTGCACCTGCTGAGTTAGAACCCATTGATGTCACTATTATGCTAGCTAATAGAGACACTATCTGCCCTCTAGGAATTGTGAGAGACGTAGAAGTCCTGTGTGGTAAGACGAAGTATCCTACTGATTTCCTCGTCCTTGGTACTGCACAAGATAGCTTTTGTCCCATCATATTCGGTAGACCCTTTCTCAACACTGTCAATGCTCACATTGATTGCATTAAGCAGACCATCACAGTTAGTTTCGAGGGTGTGTCTCATGAATTTAACTTCTCCAAGTTTGGAAGACAGCCAGATGAAAGAGAGTCGTCTGGTAGGGATGAAATCATTGCTCTTGCCTCTATTGTCATACCTCCTACGGATCCTTTAGAGTAACATCTGCTTGAGCATGAAAATGATATGCATATGGAGGAGAGAGATGAGATAGCTAAAATTGTCTTAGAACAATATCCTATTCTCAAGAATAATCTGCCTGTTGAACTGCTTGGGGATCCTCCCCCACCAAAGGGTGATCCTGTGTTCAAGCTTAAACAGTTGCCGGATACTCTTAAGTATAACTATCTTGATGAGAAGGAGATATATCCTGTCATTATTAGTGCTCTCCTCTCAGAGCATGAAGAGAAGAAGTTACTAAAAACTCTGAGGAAGCACCGCGCTGCTATTGGATATACTCTTGATGATCTTAAGGGTATTAGTCCTACTCTATGTCAGCACAAGATTAAAACCGATCCTGACTTTAAACCAGTTGCTGATCATCAAAGGAGATTAAATCCTAAGATGAAAGAGGTCGTTAGAAAAGAAATATTAAAGCTTCTGGAAGCAGGAATCATTTATCCTGTTGCTCATAGTGATTGAGTAAGTCCAATACATTGCGTACCTAAGAAGGGAGGTATCACCGTCGTTCCTAATGATAAGGATGAACTAATCCCACAAAGGATTATTACCGGCTATAGAATGGTGATAGACTTCCGGAAAATGAACAAGGCAACCAGGAAAGATCATTATCCTTTCCCGTTCATCGACCAAATGTTAGAAAGGCTATCAAAACACACACACTTCTGCTTTCTAGACGGTTATTCAGGTTTCTCGCAAATACCTATTGCACACTCTGATCAAGAAAAAACCACTTTCACCTGCCCTTTCGGTACCTTTTCCTATAGACGTATGCCTTTTGGCTTATGTAATGCACCTGCCACCTTCCAAAGATGTATGATGGCTATATTCTCTTACTTTTGTGAAAAGATCGTCGAGGTTTTCATGGATGACTTCTCCGTTTACGGGTCTTCCTTTGATGATTGCCTCAGCAACCTTGATCGAGTCTTACACAGGTGGGAAGAAACCAACCTCGTCTTGAATTTTGAGAAGTGCCACTTTATGGTTAATGAAGGTATCGTCTTAGAACACAAAATTTCTGAGAGAGGCATTGAAGTTGATAAGGCTAAGGTTGATGCAATTGAGAAAATGCCTTGCCCCACAGATATCAGAGGTATACGAAGTTTCTTAGGTCATGCTGGTTTCTATAGAAGGTTCATTAAAGACTTATCTAACATTTCTAGGCCTCTTACCAACCTCTTGCAGAAGGATGCTCCTTTTGTTTTTGATGAGGATTGTGAGGTAGCTTTCGAAATACTTAAGAAGGCTTTGATAACCGCACCTATTGTTCAACCACCTGACTGGAACTTGCCCTTTCAAATCATGTGTGACGCTAGTGATTATGCTGTTGGTGCTGTTCTAGGACAAAGAGTTGACAAGAAGTTGAATGTCATGCACTACGCTAGTAAAACTCTAGACAGTGCCCAAAGAAACTATGCCACTACGGAGAAGGAATTTTTAGCAGTCGTGTTTGCATGTGAAAAGTTCAGATCTTACATAGTTGACTCCAAAGTCACAATTCACTCTGATCATGTTGCTATTAAGTACCTCATGGAGAAGAAGGACACTAAGAATAGGCTGATCAGATGGGTTCTCCTGCTACAGGAATTTGATTTGCACGACATTGACCGAAAGGGTGCTGATAACCCTGTAGCAGATAACTTGTCTAGGCTACAGAATGTCCTTGATGACCCACTACCTATTGATGACAGCTTACCAGATAAGCAATTAAATGTCCTCCACACTTCACTTAGTGCACCGTGGTATGCCGATTATGCAAACTATATCGTAGCCAAATACATACCACTAAGTTTCACCTATCAGCAAAAGAAGACATGCTTCTTTGATTTGAGACACTACTTTTGGGATGATCCTCACCTTTATAAGGAAGGAGTAGATGGTTTTATTAGACGTTGTGTGCCTGAACATGAACAGGGACAGATCCTGCAGAAGTGTCATTTCGAAGCCTACAGAGGGCACCATGCTGGAGATAGAACTGCCCATAAGGTATTGCAATCAGGTTTCTATTGGCCCACTCTCTGCAAGGATGCTCGTAAGTTTGTCTTGTCTTGTGACGAATGCCAAAGAATAGAGAACATCTGTAAGTGTCAGGAAATGCCTATGAACTATTCACTTGTCATTGAACCATTTGATGTCTGGGGCTTTGATTATATGGGACCCTTCCCGAGTTCCAATGGGTACACTCACATCTTAGTTGCTGTGGATTACGTTACTAAGTGGGTAGATGGTATCCCCACTAAAAATGTTGATCACCACACCACTATTAAGATGCTTAAAGAAGTCATATTCCCAAGATTTGGAGTCCCTAGATACTTGATGACTGATGGTGGTTCACACTTCATTCATGGTGTTTTCCACAAGATGCTAGCTAAGTATGATGTCAACCATAGAGTTGCATCTCCTTATCATCCTCAGTCTAGTGGTCAAGTTGAGTTGAGTAATAGGGAGATCAAGTTGATCTTACAAAAGACCGTCAATAGATCTCGAAAGAACTGGTCTAGCAAACTTGATGATGCACTATGGGTTTATAGGACTGCTTATAAGAATCCCATGGGCATGTGACCGTATAAAATGGTTTACGGTAAGGCCTTTCATTTACCTCTTGAGCTGGAACACAAAGCTTATTGCGCAATCAAAGAGCTCAACTTTGATTTCAAACTTGCCAGTGAGAAGCGATTGTTTGATATTAGCTCGTTAGATGAATGGAGAGCCCAGGCATATGAGAATGCCAAGTTGTTCAAGGAAAAGGTTAAGAGATGGCACGACAAACGAATACAGAAAGGAGAGTTCAATGTAGGTGATTATGTCTTGCTATACAATTCTCGTTTGAGATTCTTTGCAGACAAGCTTCTCTCTAAATGGGAAGGTCCCTATGTTGTCGAGGAAGTATATCGTTCCGGTGCCATCAAACTCAATAACACGGAAGGAAATTTTCCTAGAGTGGTAAATGGGAAAAGAATCAAGCATTACATCTCTGGTACTCCCATAAATGTTGAGACCAATATCATCAATGTCATAACTCGAGAGGAGTACATAAGGGATGTTTATCAGCCTGTTTCAGACCTTGAAAACGAAGATGTATCTGTTTCGGTAAGAAATTGGACTCCGATACTTTTCCAATAGGAAATTTCTTCCGTTTTGGAATTTTTGGAAAATTAGAAAAATAAAAAGCAGTTTTCCGTATCGCGTAGTTTTCCTCTGTTTTTTGTTTCGAGCCTATTTTAGTGACAGATCTAGATCATCATGACTTCCCCAAACGCTACTAAGGACAAGATCTTCGAGAAGGTCATCAAGCCCTACCTCACGGAAGTGCTGAAACACCCTCAATCTATCAAGATGAGCGAGGGATGTTGCACATCCGTGATGTTGAGGGGCCTAAGAAGACCGGAAGCGTGGAGACGAGGCTCGAAGCAATGGAGCAACAGGTCTTCAAGTGCCAAGGGATGGTGGAGCGTGGACTCAACGCCAACCACACGATGATCACAGAGTTAACTAGCAATCACAAGATGTATGCCATTGATATTGGAAGCACCTCTCCAGGCTCTACGATAGGGTTGATCAACTTCAGGGCCAGATCTATGACCTGCAGAATCAAAACTGTGAGTGTGAGTACAGTTGGCTGCAGATTTTAGGATTCCGGCGACTCGTTCATCCTGCCATGATGGAGCACCTATGCCTTGGAAGACGGAGTATCAGACTACTCCGACAACAACAACACCATCACCACCAAAGGAAGACAACTAAGCATTGGTATGGGCAATCCCCTTGGCTTTTGCCAAGCTTGTTGGAGTTGCCCTGGTATCGTATCACCTTTATATCTTTTGCTTTTACCTTTGTTTTAGTTCTTTCCTTTTCAGTTTTTATTTCTTCTCTTAGAGGAATAAGTCTTTAGTTTTTAGTTTGAGTCTTTTGCTTTTGTCTCACCACCGATGTATTCGAGCTTACGAGCTATATAATAAAGAGTGTGTTAGTCAAGGGCTTTGCTTTGTGCCATGATCAAAAAGTATGACAAGAACGATAGCATGAAAGATCATGAGACGATCTTATGGAAAGTGATAACTTCACTTATGGCACGTATGATCATTGAAACTTGTTGAGAATAAATCAACATAGAGATTAGTCATTGTTGAAATTAATAAGAAGTAATAAGGAACGAGAGGTTCACATATAAATATATCATCTTAGACACTTTTTGCAATTGTGAGCACTCACCAAACTATTAAATGCCTAGGAGTAGATGTTGGACAAGGAAGACAACATAATGAATTGTGTTTGCTTGGTTCCAAACAATGTTATATGATTAGAGATCCCTTAGCATGTGACGATTGCTTCCACCTCATATTAGCCAAAACTCCCGCACCAAGTAGAGATACTACTTCTGCATCCATAAACCTCCAACCCAGTTTTGCCATGAGAGTCCACCATACCTACCTATGGATTGAATAAGATCCTTCAAGTAAGTTGTCATCGGTGCAAGCAATAAAAGTTGCTCTCTAATATGTATGATCTATTAGTGTGTGGAAAATAAGCTTTGTACGAACCTGTGATGACGAAGACATAAAAGCGACAGACTGCATAATAAAGTTCTTTATCAAAGGAGGCAATATAAAGTGACGTTCCTCCGCACTAAGAGGACACACATTCAAACCTCAAAAGCGCATGACAACCTCTGCTTCCCTGCGAAGGGCCTATCTTGTACCTTTACTTTTTGCCCTTGTAAGAGTCATGGTGATCTTCACCAATTCCCTTTTTGCCTTTGTCTTGGCTACCGTAACATGTTTGGGAAAGATCTATATTCATATATCAACTTGGAGTTGAGTACTTATGCTTTATTGTTGTTGACTTTACCCTTGAGGTAAACCGTTGGGAGGCAAAACTATAAGCCCCTATCTTCCTGTGCGTCCAGCTGAAACTTTGACACCATGAGTACCACGTGAGTTGTAACAATTGTGGAAAACGAAAGAGATGATTGAGTATGTGGGTTTGCCTTACAAGCTCTTATTTCACTCTTTCGGATGTTGTGATATATTGCAATTGCTTCAATGACTATGGATTATTTTTGGTTACTTCTCGGTAAGGTTTTTGCTTCATGCTTTGCTTTGTGAAGGAATTGTTACTTTCCCATAAGAATCTTCATGATGTATTGTTGTTCTATGTGTGTTCATGATGCCCTCATGTCCGTATTATGTTTTATCGACACCTTCGTCCCCAAACATGTGGACATGTTTATGGGACTTGGTTTTCGCTTGAGGACAAGCGAGGTCTAAGCTTGGGGGAGTTGATACGTCCATTTTGCATCATGCTTTCATGTTGATATTTATTGCTTTTTGGGCTGTTATATTACTTGTGGTACCATATTTATGCCTTTTCTCTCTTATTTTACTAGGTTTATTTGAAGAGGGAGAATTCAGGCAGCTGGAATTCTGGACTGGAAAAGGAGCAAATCCTAGTCCACTATTCTGCACATCTCCAAATGCCCTGAAAAGTTACGTGGATTTTCTCTGGATTATATAAAAAATATTGAGCGAAAGAACTACCGGAGGGGGGATGCCAGGGCGCCACAAGCCCTGACACCGCCATCCCCTGGTGGCGGAGTGGGGGCTTGTGGGCTTCCTGATGGCCCACTAGCCCCCCTCTTTTGCTATATGAAGCGTCCTGATCCAGAAAAAATCAGGAGGGAGCTTTTTCGTGGTTTCTCCGCTGCCACGAGGCGGAACTTGAGCGGATACAATCTAGAGCTCCGGCAGGACGATCCTGTCGGGGAAACTTCCCTCCCGGAGGGGGAAATCATAGCCATCGTCATCACCAACTGTCCTCTCGTCAGAGGGGAGGCATATTCATCAACATCTTCATCAGCACCATCTCCTCTCCAATCCCTAGTTCATCTCTTGTAACCAATCTTCGTCTTGCGACTCCGATTGGTACTTGTAAGGTTCCTAGTAGTGTTGATTACTCTTTGTAGTTGATGCTAGTTGGATTACTTGGTGGAAGAGTTTATGTTCAGATCCTTGATGCTATTCATTACACCTCTGATCATGATTATGATTATGTTTTGTGAGTAGTTACTTTTGTTCCTGAGGACATGGGATAAGTCATGTTAATAATAGTCATGTGAATTTGATATTCGTTCGGTATTTTGATATGTTGTATGTTGTCTTTTCCTGTAGTGGTGTTATGTGAACGTCGACTACATAACACTTCACCATATTTGGGCCTAGAGGAAAGCATTGGGAAGTAGTAAGTAGATGATGGGTTGCTGGAGTGACAAAAGCTTAAACTCTAGTCTATGCGTTGCTTTGTGAGGGGCTGATTTGGATCCACTAGTTTAATGCTATGGTTAGACTTTGTCTTAATTCTTCTTTTGTAGTTGCGGCTGCTTGCGAGAGAGGTTAATCATAAGTGGGATGCTTGTCCAAGGAAGGGCAGTAACCAAGCGCTGGTCCACCCACATATCAAACTATCAAAGTAACGAACGTGAATCATATGAACATGATGAAACTAGCATGACATAAATTCCTATGTGTCCTCGGGAGCGTTTTTCCTCCTATAAGACTTTGTTCAGGCTTGTCCCTTGCTACAAAAGGGATTGGGCCAATTGTTGCACTGTTGCTACTACTTGTTACTTGTTACTTTTTGCTCGCTACGTTTCACCTCGCTACACAATCACTTGTTACCGCTACTTTCAGTGCTTGCAGTTATTACCTTACTGAAATCCGCTTATCAGAGCCTTCTGCTCCTCGTTTGATTCGACACTCTTACTTATCGAAAGGACTACGATTGATCCCCTGTACTTGTGGGTCATCAACCGGTGCTAAGATGTTGTTCTTAATTGAACTAACAACCTACTTATGATTACACTCTCTCACAAGCATACGCAACTATCCAACCATATCATGGAAGATGTGGATCCAAATGAGCCCCTCATGAAGCAACGCATAAACTGGGTTTATGCTTCTGTCACTCTTGCAACCCATCATTTATTTGTTACTCCACAATGACAACCCTTAGGCCCATAACATGGTAAAGTGTCGTGTAGTCGAGTTTCAGATGACACCACTAAGAGAAGTAACAACATCCATATCATCAAATATCGAATGAGTACCAACTTTACATGATTACTTATAACAAGACTTCTCCCATGTCCTCACAAACAATAATTACTACTCACACATCATCAACATATTCAAGATCAGAGGTGTAATAACAATAATTAAGGATTTGAACATAATATCTTCCACCAAGTAATCCAACAAGCATCAACTGTAAGATGTAATCAACACAACTAGTAACCCAGAGGTACCAATCTGAGGTTTTGAGACAAAGATTGAATACACGTGATGAACTAGGGTCAGAAATGAGATGGTGCTAGTGAAGATGTTGGTGAAGATTGGTCCTCCAACGAAGGAAGAAGAATTGGGGATGACGATTGCTTTGATTTCCGTCTCCCGGGGGGCATTCCCTCGGCATAACTTGTGTGCTGGAGAGCAAAAGGGCCACTGCTCAGGATTCCGTCTCAAGACGGCGGCGCATAACTTGTGATTTTTTCTAGGGTAAAACACACCATATAGGAGAAGATGGTCGCTAGAGGGCCAGCTGGGGCCCCACAAGCTATCACGATGCGACCAGGGGGCACGCCCTGTTGGCTTGTACCCAGCAGGCGGCCCATCTCTGGTATATTTTTGGTGCAGAAATTATAAAATATTCGAGAAAGATTCTGTGTAAAGTTTCAGGTCATTTGGAGCAAGTTGATTTTTCTTTCTTTTTCTTGGTTTACCGATTGAGAATTCCAGTTTCCAAATATTCCTTCTCAGTGATGTACCTTGCATATTCAGAGAGAATTGGCATAAGAATTGTATGATAATAATGTATAATAGACAAGATTAACACAAATATCAAAAGTAATTTGTGATGCAAAGTGAGCGTATCAGTTTCTTCGTGGAGGTAACTAATATTGTGTAACCCTAGGTACTCCTGATGTCTATATAAACCACATGGTTTTATTCCGTAAGGCAGATTAAGATCATTACTCCTAGGATTTTAGACCACATCGTACGATCTCGAGGTAGATCAACTTTGTACTTGATACTTCATCATCAATTCAAACAAAGTAGGACATAGGTATTACCTCCATCAAGAGGGCTCGAACCTGGGTAAATATCATCTCCCACGTCTCTTGTTACACATCAATCCAAGATTCACAGTTTGGGAAACCCTACCTGAGATCTGCCGATTTTGACACCAACATTGGTGCTTTTGTTGAGAGTTCCATTGTAGGATCGCCAGAAGGATCGATGGCTCGCTTGGTCACCAGGTATGGCATTAGAACTAGGGATATTTTCGTCCCTGGCCAGCTTTCCATGTTCGACAACATTCTTTTGCATGTCGAGGCGGCTGGTCACCTCGGCCAGATCGTTATGTTTGCCCCCAGGTGAGGGCATCAATTTCAGTGACCTAGATTACTTTGCTAATGCATGAGGCAATCTCATCCTTGTTGGGCTCTCGGCTTCATCCTATGAACCCGGAAACCCCAAAGCCTTGACTTTGGGTCTCCTCCCCGACCTCGTGTCCAGGGCGGCACCCACCTCGGATCTGGCCTCGAGCATGGATCCGACCACAGTGCCCGAAGATCAGGGGTTAACCCTGGCCAAGCACACTCCATGTGCCAATGTGCCGGAGATCAACTCCGCCAAAACTTTAAATACTAGTCCGGCCGACCTCTCGTTATCAAACGAGACACTAGCCCGGACCCAAACTATGGAAATTACGGATGACCTAACATCGACCTATGTTTAGATCAGTATCGAAGCCGGTCACAGGGAATTTTGTTTCCCACCCACCACCCACTTGATAGCAACAACCGAGGATTTGACCTATATGTTGTACTTCTCCCCGGATGAGGCCGAAGATATATATGCGGATGTCGATGCAACTGCTCCTCCCACACCTGGACGATGGACAGCCACCTCCACCTATGATGTGTATATGGTGGACACCCCTCGTGATAAGGACGAAGGCGCCATAGGGAAGAGCGGTGACAATGCCCCGATAAAAAAATAGTGGCAACGAGCCACCCACGCACTAGCATCAACACAAAAACTAAAGGGGTGCAAGGAGAGGGAAAGAAATACACGCACCAAAGAAAATGCTACCCGACACAATCCAGAAAACCCTGTTGACCACGCTGCTCCAAAACAATGGTTGAATGATTCGGAGGGGCGTATGGATCTAGAAAAACCAGAGGACCTCGATGATTCACAATAGAACAACTACCTCCCTTGTTTTGAAGAGGAGGATTTCATCTTCCCCGAACACCTGCTGGATCAAGAATGGTTCAATCGGCAACTCATAGCCACCGCCTGAAGCCTCAAGATGAAACAGAATCAAATCAAAGCCGAACAAGACACCCTTAACAACAGATGGACCCAAGTTCTAGCTGCCGAAGAAGGGTACGACTATGAACGACAGGTGCAAACCAAAAATTACCCATGCTGTCAGTTATTGGCACAATTTGACAATGATGACTTTGAGCCCGCGCCCCCTAGACGCATTGAGGGCAACCAGCAAGACCGCACCCATGAGGACGGGAAAGGATTGGTGAGGAGCCACATAAAGACTAGAACACCCCCCCCCCACGCAGAAGAAGGAAAGAGCCAGCGCAGATCCAGAGGGCGCACTCCCGCCAAACGAGACGGGTACCAAGCTTGGCTCGACCAGAACGATAGAGTTCAGGAACAACACTGGGTCAGGATTCCATCCGACCTCTAGCATCACGTACCACGGGTGAGGGGCGCCGCTCACCCAATGTGTTTTATATACTAGGTGATGCAGCATCAGTTCCCCGAAGGGCTTAAATCCATAAATATAGAACATTACGCCGGGACAACAGACCCGGACGTGTGGATTGAAGACTTTCTTCTCCACATTTATATGGCTCGAGGAGATGACCTCCATGCCATAAAATACTTACCACTGAAGCTCTAGGGATCAGCATAATATTGGCTGAACAACCTACCTGAAAGCTCCATTGGGTGTTGGGAAGAGCTCGAAGATGCTTTCCGAGCCAACTTTCAAGGCACCTATGTTCGGCCCCCGGATGCCGATGACTTGAGCCACATCATCCAACAAGCCAGCGAGTCATCCCGACAATTCTGGAACTGATTCCTGACCAAGAAAAACCAAATCTTCGACTGTTTGGACATCGAGGCACTAGCCTCCTTCAGCAACACGACCCGTGACGAATGGCTAGCTCATCTGCTAGAGCAGGATAAGCCGAGAACAATGTTATCCCTTACCTCGCTTATGACCCACTTTCGCACAGGAGAGAACATCTGGCTAGCTCGTCGAAACAACCCTCTCAGAAAGCCCACCACTTCTGAAGTTCAGGACGGCAACGGGAAGCCACGGTGCAACAAGAACAAGTGTTAACACAATGGCGATGAGGCCGAAGACACAATAGTCAATGCCGGATTTAGCAACTCAAGGTCTAGACCGCGGAAGAAACCCTATTAGAGGAATCGGGATGGACCAACCACGCTAGACAAAATACTAGACATGCCCTGCCAGATCCACGACACCTCTAACAAGCCCGCTAACCACACCAACTGTAATTGTTGGGTGATCAAACAGGCAAGCCAACCCACAGCCGAGGACCAGGGAAAGAGACCCCCAACAAGGACAATGACGAACCTTGTAGGCCGAACAATGGATGCCAAAAGCAATTCCCTCTCGAGGTAAAAACTGTGAACATGATCTAGTCACACACATACTAAAGAAGGAGAGGAAGCGTCCGCTTTGGGATGTCTATGACATAGAGCCTGTGGCCCCGAAGTTCAACCAATGGTCGGCATGACGATGAGCTTCGACCGCATGGACCACCCGACCAGTATTCGTCTTGAGGGTTCGACAGACCTCGTTCTTGACCCCATTATCGATGGGTACCACCTTAATAGAGTCCTCATGGATAGAGGCAGTTGCCTCAATCTAATTTACGCAGATACAGTAAGGAAAATGGGTATCGATCCATCAAGGATCAAACCCAGTAAAGCCACCTTTAAAGGAATAATCCCCGACATCGGAGTCCGCTGCTTGGGCACCATAACTTTGCAAGTAGTTTTCGCTCGCCCGATAACTTCTCCAACAAAGACTTGATCTTCAACATTGTCCATTTTCACAGCAGTTATCATGCACTTCTTGATCGTACATCGTTTGCTCCCTTTAACACTATTCCCCATTATGCATACCTAAAGCTTAAGATGCCAGGACCCAAGGGTGTTATCACTGTGTGTTCGGTGTCTTGGATATTGTGTTATATGCATCGGTTTTGAATTATGTCTTGGGTCCATAGTTGAGTTGCTCGAATCATGTGCTTATCGTTTTACGTTTCGCATATTTGCCTCAAAGGGTAAAGGGAGATCCACTACGATTGTACTTCTAGTTCGCAAGGTTAAGTACCTCAATGAAGAAAGTCGAAAACTGACTAGCATAATAAGCGCGACCCAGTTTGTGATCCGATGACATGTGTTAAACTAAGAACCGATGGAGGTTCAACGTGTTATAAAATGGGTTTGAAGTTATACAAACCAAGTGATGATGGTTTTTAACCTCGGTATATTCGAACATCACAAAATACAGGGGGCTAGTAACTAGTCACCGTAGTCAAGCTCCTACGGTTAAGTGAAAGCATTAAAGCCGCATAGTCTGATTGCCTCGTTTCCTTCCGTACTACCGCCTTCGGGCACCAAGATGTTGGCTAAGGGTAACAACGAGGAGGTAGAAAACACCCCTGCTAGCATCTACCAAGGGGCTGAAGCTAACTACTAGTAACTTTGCGATTAAAACGACCACAGACGTGTCAAAATTAAACAAGGAAAAGCATGATATACCATGCAAAGAAACATCATTATAATGCACAAATTTAACAATCAATATAGGATAGTACATTCACTCAAGAATTACATCCTTCTGGCACATAGTCTCTATCACCTGAGCACCATCCATAACGGTGGGTAAATAGAACTTGGGGCGCCTATGCTCCATTCAAGGCGGCGGAGGTCCGGTGACCATTTCGATTGGTTTCAACTTCGGCCAATGCACTATGGTCTTCATGAACACCATCCGAGCTCCCTTAATGCATACGGAGCACTTGAAGATGTCAATCCAGGGTGCGACGACGATCAGCTTCTGCAACAAGCTGAAATAGCCGCTTGGCAGCGGCTTCATAGGCCATAGCCTGATGCATAGGTCCTTCATGGCCGGATCCACCATCCGATGCAACTCCATCAGCTATTTCAAACGATTGGAGACAGGGAGAGGTTTATGGGGGGCTTGAAATTGCGCCCGCAAGAACCTCAGCTCGGCATCCACTTCGTGCAATGCATAGTGCCTTGCCGCATCTGCCGCACTCTTCGGGAGGTCCGCAAATGTGCCTAGAGAATGCCACACCCGAGTAAGCAATGGGAACCTTTTTCCACCAAAGACACATTGTATTAAGTATTGCTTACCATCCGGAATTCATTTGATTTGGTGGAGCTCCTTCTGGTGTTCTTGTGCTTCCATCCACGCCTCCTGAATTGTTGTGGTAAATAAGAACAACTCGGAGGCCTGATCCATATTTTTCTCCTCAATGACCTCACATTTAGTGATGACGACCTTGAGGTCTTGCTGCACTTCAGCAACCCTAGCCTCTTGCTTGTCACTAGCAAACTTTGCCGACAACAGTTCGGTAGCTACCCGATAGGCCGCTGCCTTCTGTTCGGCAGCCTCTTGCCTCGCCTTGTTCAACTCGGCATTTAGGTTCTCGACCTTCATGATGACAATTGCAGTTGTCATAAAGACACCCCACACTTAAGGATAAAAGCAACAATACCTCGTTTAAATGAGGAAAAATAATGATAGTAGTCCAACTCGGACTTACCTTGTGTGTCATCAAACCACTTGTTGAGAAGGTCGATGCTCCTCGGAACTCGCTTCCGATTCATTTCCGCCAACTCTACAATGTTGGGGGCTGCTGCCAAAGACGAGCTCTTTGTAAGCAGTTCATATGTGGCTGACTCCCAAGTTATCGGATTTTGAACCCTCTGCCAGGTCTTTCTTCCATCCTGCCACGGTCTTGGGGGCTACGGCTCATTTGAAATATTACAATTGCTTTCTCTACACTATTTGACCCCCGCATGAGTTTTCCAAACTTAGACAGGGCTCGAGGGCTACTGAGTAAGGGGATTGCATATAAACTCATAAAATTAAAATTACTTTGTAAAAAGGAATATTGTGCAATTTACCTTGAAGCTCGTCAATAGGATGTCGAAAGCTTCCTTCAATCTTCTCTCAATGGATCAAATGCTTTCAAAAACCGCACCCAGAAGAGTGTGGTGTTCTTAGGCGATGGAGGGGTCATTCAAGCTCTCCTCCATCATGGTCGACCACCCGATTTGGGTCCTCTCTGTTAGGGGCGGCTCCGGGTGTGGCATTGCGGTTTCTCCTCTTGGAGAAGCCAGGATAGACGACTCGGCAGGCTTGGAGATTTGCAGAACTATCTTCGGAGAGAGCTCGGGTTGACCAAGCTCCCCCTCTTTGCTTGACACGAGGGATTTTCCCTCCTGGTCTTAGGCAACCAAGGTGTTAGCCTCGGCCATGATATCATCACCCCCGCCCCTTGTGTCTGGCTCATGGAGGGTTTTTTGGGATACCACAACCCCCAATATCCTCGACAACCGGGGAAGGGAGTTGTTGGTTGCGGTCTCGCTCTATGCCAGTTCGACTGGCGGAGAGTCCCCTTCCGAGGCCTGGTCGACACGGAAGTCACTCAACGGACTGCAATAGAAAGGGTATGTACACAGTCAATAACAAAACCTTAATGTGGAGAAATGACAAGGTCTCCGAATTCATACCTTCGCGTCGGGGGCTTGATATGGGGGTTCCTTCGAGGAACCCTTTCAAAGCTCTCAGACTCCTCGGCGGAGTCCAAGCCATCATCAAACACGGCGACCTTGGCCCTGCTTCGTCTTTTCGTGGCAGTGGGAGCTAGATCACCCTTGACGTCTTCGCACGTCCCCGTGTTCTCTATGTGGGAGGAGTCGCTCTCCTCTCCGCCCTCTTCCTGCTCTTTCTCAAGAGCAGAAGGAGCGTGTGTGTCTTTGTATCTAGTGCACGGAGGTCCTTTTGAATGAAGGCCTCCTCGGACCTCCTTCTTCGATCTTTCTTCTTCTTCGGCACCATGTACGGCTTTTGGACCAGCATAGCTGTCAGTAAGGCGATGTCAGGCAATTGATCCGCTTGGATTTCTCCAGCCAGATTTGCAAATGCAGAGGAAATAAGGGTAAGAGCCTTATTAAAGGGAAATATCCGAGCACAAATAATGAAATTTCACCTCGCCGGGAAGGTGCATCGCGTCAAGGCCCATGTATTCCTCCTTGGCCCGCCAAGTCTTTTGTGGATTGAATAGCACCATCCATAGCTTATCATGGGTGATGCAGTAGAAATGGTGCATGGTGACTGGGTCATCTGAACTGTAGGGCCACATAGGGGTGGCTCGATGTTGACATGGGAGGACGTGGCGGCGTAGCATGACCTGAACCACGTTGGTAAGATCAATCTTATTCTTCACCAGATGGGAGACACACCTCTGCACCAACTCCACCTCCTCGGCTGACCCCCAATCGAGTCCCTTCTTCGTCCATGACACCAATCTAGTGGGAGGTCCGGATCTAAATCAGGATGGTACTGCCCACTCCGCGACACGTGGTTCAGTGATGTAGAACCACTTCTGGTGCCAGATCTTGATGGTGTCTATGAAAGAACCGTTTGGCCATTGTACCAGGGGGAGCTCGCTAATCATCACTCCCCCGCAGTCTGCAGGCTTGCCGCTAACGACCTTCTGCTTGACATTGAGAACTTTCAACCACAAGCCAAAGTGTGGTTGCGCCTGGAGAAATGCCTCGCAGACGATGATAAAGGGTGAAATGTGCATGAAAGAGTTCGGAGGAAGGTCATGGAAATCCAATCAGTAGTAAAACATCAAACCCGTTTCAAAGGGGTGGAGTGGGAAGCCAAGGCCCCGGAGGAAGTGGGGGGTGAGCACCAAGCTCTCGCCTCCTTTTCGCGTGGGGATTACTTGGCCCTTCTTCGGAGCACGATGAACAATGGTAGCAGATAGGTAGCCATCGCGCTTCAGATCCAAGATGTCATTGTTGGCGACGCGGAAGCCCTCCCACTTGCCTTTAGAGCCCGAGTCGTCCATGTCCGAATTAGGGAATATGTTTGAAGACATTGGGGGAAGAATGAGCTTGCGAGCTTGGAGCTCAAGAGATTAGGGAAGGCAATGGTGATGCGAGATCTGAGAAGCATGTGGGGTGACAGTTTCCCTTTTATATGTCGTCGTAATACCAAGAGCTCCTTTACTGCACTGCGGACCTCTCCACTTCCCGATATATCGTGCACTTATGCACGCGTGGGATAGCCTAAATCATAAATCGTATCCCCTAAAAAGCGAGGCACGATCTCCATATTGACGGAATGTGCCAATGAAAGAATTGCTTCGAACCGCGGACCGAGTTTTCATAACTGGTCAGTGGTCGTGACCAGCCGCAACCTTTCACCAAAAAGTTGTTAGTAGAAGAACTATTCACACTAGAGCATTTGGACTTCGAGGCTAAGTAACACATATTGTTTGGAAGTTGGGAAATCATCGGTGACCGTACTAATACTGGCCAAACATAAATGGGGAGAAGAACTCACCCCGCAAGCCGAAGACCTTGGATGCAAGAAGCTTCTAGGAGTCAAGACTATGGCGTTGAACACTAGTTCGGGGGCTACTGAGGGAGTCCGGGACTAAGGGGTCCTCGGGCCGACGACCTGTCTTCACGGGCCAGACTCATGGGCTACCATATGATTATCATTGAAGGGCCGAACTACAAGACGATGCCGTGTCCAGAATAGAATCTTTCGAAACCTTGGTGTATGCTCCAAGACATGATGTTAATATCGGCATGTTTCTTCTCGGATTTAACCAACATTTTGTGACCCTATGTACCCCTGGTGTCTATATAAACCAAAGGTTTTTGGTCAGTAAGGGAGATTAAGGTCATTACTCCTAGGGTTTTAGAGCACATCATACAATATCGTGGTAGATCAACTCTGTACTTTATAGTTCATCATCAATAAAAAGAAAGCACGATGTAGGGAATTACCTGCATCAAGAGGGTTCGAATCTAGGTAAAGGTAGTCTCCCGTGTGTCCTGTTACCCATCGTTCCAACATCCATAGTTCGGGACACCCTACCCGAGATATGCCGGTTTTGACACCGACACCTTGGACCGACAATCTTGCATACCATGTTCCCGTCTGAAAGGATAAATGGATTTGTGATGAGTTACGTTCATAACAGGGCCCGTCCAGATGGAAGCATCGTCGAGGCCTATTGTCCAATCCTACATGATTTGTGTACTTCATTATTTGTGTTGTAATTTCGTGTACTTTTCATATCATGTAATACTTCACACATTAATTTGTGTACATCATTTGTGTGTACCTCCTAAATTGCATTATTATATACTTCGATCCACACTTTCTTATGTAATATGCATTTTCACACGCCACCTATCAGTTAGAGCATCGCTAACAACACAACACCAATTCCTGGTGGCGTTGACCGCGTCATTGGCGCCAACACTAATGACCAACCGACACTTGAGGTACACTCATTTCACCTTCTCCCCCCCCCCCCCCGCCGCCGCACACTGTTCTCCGTCGTTCCCCGCCCACCCGCGCCCCCACCCCGTGCCAGCTGTTCCGCGTGCTGCCCTACCCAGCCGTTCCCCTGGACCACACTCTCATCGAAGAGCCTCTCCCTCCTTCCTCCTGTCCGCACACACCCCCACCTCATCGCGCAGTCTTCACGGGTGCCACACACCCCTCACGCCCTCTCGATCCAGACGATACAAAACTTCCTCTAACCAATTTATGAAATGTGTTAGATGTTGCATCCTCTGTTCTTGCGAATTGTCTCACGCTACGTTTCTTTATGAAGGGAATGTCGAGAGAGTTGCCAATATTTTGGTGAAACGTGGATTCAATTCCATTTCATCAAATTTTTGGCACTCAATATACCAATTTTCTTCAACGTTCATGTCAATTTTTTTCTATATTTTGGTAGATCACACATATTTTGGTTTTGCTAATTGGAAAGGATTGACCAAAGATTACGGATGAACGATACCTGCCACTAGTCCATACCTTAAATAAAGGCAACATTTGTAGAAAATGCATGGTAATATTTTTGACTATAGGATGTCTTTCACATATATACATTCTCTTACACAAGTCAAGTGCGGGTTACTAAATTGCTTGCTATGTTAATATTTTGTTCAAGGACAGAAAGTCTCAAGATGTATTGTGCCTCCGGTGATGGATGATCGGCTAATATGACAATAATTTCTACCGACAATATCTATTTCAGAGGTGCATACTTGATTGCACCAGATGGACACCTCGAAATAAACGAATGGAGGCAACTACTGAGTGAATCCAACTTGAAGATTGGAGATCGGTGGATCTCTGTGCTCCACCATGGATATTGATACATATCCAACGTATCGATAATTTATGAAGTATTCATGCCATGTTTTCCTATGTTTACAATACTTTTATATGGTTTTGATGCACTTTATATAATTTATTTAGAACTAACTCGGAGTGACGCTCTTTACAGCAGAATTACCGTGGTGTTGTTTTTATGCAGAACATGCAAGTTCTCGGAATCGCCCGAATTTTTTTTATAATTTTTTCTGGAGGAAATAATAAATATTGGAGTGAAGAACCACCAAAGTAGAGCCACATGTGGCCCACAAGCTAACAAGGCAACCCCCTAGGTCACGCCCTTATAGCTTGTTGGGTCCATGTGGCTCCATTTGGCGTGATTCCAATGCTAAAAAACACACACACACACACACACACATATATCATAAACCCTAGAAATAAAGTGAGAACTTCCGCTCTGCCACCGGAACTCTCTATATCGACGAAAAACCCTTCTAGAGCCTTTCAACTATCTTGTCGGAGAGGACAAATCATCTCCAGTGGCCATCTTCATCATCCCAGCGGAGGCCATGAAAAGGAGGGAGTAGTTCACCCTCGATGCTGAGGGTATGTACCAGTAGCTATGTGTTTGATCTCTCTCTCTCTCTCCCCTCTCTCGTGTTCTTGAGATGGCATGATCTTGATGTATCTCGGGCTTTGTTAATATAGACGGATCATATGGTGTTTGTCCCTTGCTACCTTGTTTTGATGAATTTAATCTTTCCCTTTAAGATCTCGTTATGTTGGATTGAATATTATGGTTTGTGAACACTTGATGTATGTATTGCATGCGGATACCCGTAGTGAAATTGGGGGTATTCGAGTGATTTACTAGATATATGTTATGGCATCAACTTGTGGATTCCGGTGACCTTGGGGATCTATGCATAGGGGTTGATTGCAAGTTTTCATTTTCTATTCTCCGGTAGAAATCTTAGGGTTCTCCTTGAAGTTCTTTGTCTTAGATTGAATATGAAGAATCTTAAATTGTTTGATGTATGTCGTATAATTAGCCCAAGGATACTTGAGGTGACATTCGAGTATCTAGGTGACATTAGGGTTGATTGATATGTCTCATGGGTGTTGTTCTAGTACGAATTCTAGGGTTGTTTGTGACACTTACAGGAATAGCTCAAAAGATTGATCAGAAAGAATAACTTTGAGGTTGTTGTACTACCTACACCAATTTCATCTTATTGTTATCCGCTAGATAGGAACTTTGGAGTGATTCTTTATTGCACGTTGAGGGATAATCATATGATTCTACTATGTTAGCAACTTAGCAATGTTGAGAGATTGCACTGGTGAAAGTATGAACCCTGGGACATATTACCAAGCATTTATAAAACTTTTTTCGCTGTTTTACACTCGCTACCTTACAGTTTGTATACTTTCAGATTACAAAAACCTATATCTACTATACATACTACACTTGTATCACCATCTCTTCGCCGAACTAGTACACCTATAAAAATTGCCTTTGTATTGGGTGTGTTGGGGACACAAGAGATTTTTTGTATTTGATTGCAGGGTTGTTTGATAAAGACCATCTTCACCATACACCTCCCAATGATTGATAAACCTTACGTCATCCACTTGAGGGGAAAATGCTATTGTCCTACAGAATTCTGCGCTTAGAGGCCTAAAATAATCTACAAGAATAAAGTTGTGTAGTTGACATCAAGCTCTTTTCTCGCACCGTTGCCGGGGAGGTGGGTGCTTGAAGGTATATCTTTAGATCTTGCAATTAAATCTTTTAATTTTTTGTTTTTTACTTGTTTGGTTTTATAAAAGAAAACTACAAAAAATGGAAATTTGGTTTCCTCATTTGCTTCGTCTTTGTAATGTCTTTCGTGAATATGATGGTTCGGAAAATTGTGCTCAATTGCTGGAGGAAGAATTTACGAAAATGATTAATGTGAAATCCTTGAATGATGAGCATGATAGCGATGTTGTTGGTATGAATTCTCTTAATATCCATGATACTAATGATATGCAAAGCCGCAAGCTTGGGGATGCTATGTTTGATGAAGATGCTATTTTTAGTCCCCCATGTTTTGATGAGAAATTTATTATGATGAAATCATGCATCCTATCAATGATGATTATTGCGATGACATTTATGATATACATAATAAGGATAACCATGAAACTTGTCATCGTGAATTTAATTTTCACATGTATTATATCAATCAAGTATCTCATGATAGTTATTTTGTTGAGTCTGCTCCCACTACTATGAATGATAAGAATTTTGCTTGTGTGGGTAATAGTAAAAATTCTATGCTTGTGCATCATGAAAAGAATGTTTTTATGTGATAGTTATATTGTTGAATTCCTTCGTGATGCTACTAAAAAATATTATCAGGGATGAACATATGCTCGTAGGAATTGCAATAATATCAAGTTTCCACCCTTTGTGTTCAAAGTTTAGAAGTCATGCTTGTTTTTCCTTCCTATGAAAGTTGATTATTACTACAAGAAATTGTTTACTTGCAATACCCGATGCACACAAAGTGGGTTAGACTTAAATGTGCTTGCCATATTATTCATGATGCTCCCTTGCATGTTTCAAATACTATTCTTTTGTGAGCATCATTGAAATCATCATGCCTAGCTAAAAGGATTTAAAGAAAAGCGCTTGTTGGGATACAACCCAATATTTTAAGTTTCTGATTTTATGTGTTCATATGATTAAGCTACTGTATTAATCATGTTTTGTGTCATTTGTTTCAATAAGGTGCCAAGTAAATCCTTTAGGATAGTGTGGATACTTGCTTGTTTGATTTTGTGCAGAAACAAAAACTTTAATGTCGAGTGCAGAATTTCTCTGATTTTACTAGGGCATCAATAAATTCTGAATTTTTACACAATTTTGATATGAAAATTTTCTATGTTGTCCTAACTTGTCAGAATTTGTAGAGTGAGGGAAGTAAGGTGTTTATTCAGGTCTTTAGAGCCTGTTCTGTTTTTGACAGATTCTGTTTTGCATGCATGGTTTGCTTGTGTGTGTGTTTCCATAACATGTATTTAGTGATATAAATTATGGGAATGATATAATATAGTCGATATTATTTGATAACAATTATGAATCTTGTCTTGATAGTACCTAAGTGAATGGTCTATCTTTATTACACTAACCCATGTCACGAAGTTCCGTTAAGTTTTGTGTGATCGAAGTTTTCAAGTTTTGGGTGAGATACCAATATAAGGTGAATAAGGAGAAGCAAGAACCTAAGATTGGGGATTCCCAAGTCATCCCCAAGGTAATATCCAAGTAATACTCAAGCATGTAATCTTAAGGATGCCCCGGAAGGCATCCCCTCTTTCGTCTCCAACACTATCGGTATATCTTACTTGAAGCTATATTTTTATTCATCACACGGTATGTGTTTTACTTGGAATGTAATTTTTTATCTGCTATATGTTATTTATAATATATTTTTTAAATAAAAAGTTCCAATAATTTCCCCTAGAATGCTTGAATTGCATGTGTGATGTGTGTTGTACAAAAACAGAAACTTTTGTTGTCGTATTTGAATTATCAGATTATACTGGAACATGGAAAGTTTCTAAATTTTTTATACAGTACTATAATACAAATTAATTTTAATTTCCTAAATTTTTGAAAAAATTAGAGTTACAGAGGTAAACTTTTCGAATCAATTGCTACACACTATCCCGATTAGATAGATTGTTGTCATAGTTTTGTTATCTACTTGTCCTATAGTTTCCATAGCCTATACTGGTAGATATAAATTGTGGAAATGATATTAAACAATAGATAATGTATGAATATTATTGTGCAACTTATATGGGAAGTACATAAAGAGTGATTTATTCTTTTGTGCACTAACCTATCTCACGAGTTCTTTTCAAGTTTTGTGTCGATGAAGTTTTTGAGAATTAGGCGAAACCGGGATATGAGAGGATTGAACGAGATAAAAAATATCAATCTTGGGGATGCCCAATGCACACCAATTAAATATTAAAAGAAGTATCAAGCATCTAAGCTTGGATATGCCACGCATCCCACCTCTCTTCATCAACAACTATCGGCTAGCCTATGTTGATCCTAAGTTTTTATTTGTCCACATGATATGTGCTATTGTTGGAGTGCATTTTGGTTTTCTTGGTTGTTTGAAATAAAATATCAGATCTAAAAAATCTTTATTAAGATAGAGTCATCACATAGCTACATAAATTTTTGACTTCTCATTGATCTTCACTTATATCTTTTGAGAGAAGTTTGATGTTTACTCTTTGGCTTCACTTACATCCTAAGAGTAAATTGTGAATGAATGAAGTATCATAAATGTGAAATTATCCATGTGCTTTATGCATTGTAATAGTTTCACATTTCATTTCGAAAGTAAAATTTATTGAAGTTTGACAACCATAGTATTGGTCATACAAGCAATTCATGAATGACTAGTATATGAAAGAGAACTTTCAAATGCAAATATATTATCTTGGACATCTTTTACGATTGTGATTACCCATTAATTATTTTCAAACTTGGCCAAATAGTTGATATTGGACAAGGAAGGTAACGTAATGGTTATGGTTAGGTATATTTGCATAGAAGTTATATTTTTATGGATCCTCCAATGTGTGATGCTTGTTTAGAACCTTTTGCTAGAAAAATCTTCGTACTAAGTAGAGATACTACTTCTGCAACCAAATACTTGAACCAATTTTCTTCCATGAGAGTCCACCATACCTACCTATATATGGTATTTCACTGCCATTCTAAGTAAATTTGTATGTGCCACTGATACGTCCATTTTGCATCATGCTTTCATGTTGATATTTATTGCTTTTTGGGCTGTTATATTACTTGCGGTACCATATTTATGCCTTTTCTCTCTTATTTTGCAAGGTTTATTTGAAGAGGGAGAATTCAGGCAGCTGGAATTCTGGATTAGAAAAGGAGCAAATCCTAGTCCACTATTCTGCACATCTCCAAATGCCCTCAAAAGTTACGTGGATTTTTTTGGGATTATATAAAAATTACTAGGCGAAAGAACTACCAGAGGGGGCTGCCAGGGCGACACAAGCCCTGACACCGCCACCCCCTGGTGGCGGAGTGGGGGCTTGTGGGCTCCCTGACGGCCCACTAGCCACCCTCTTTTGCTATATGAAGCGTCTTGGTCCAGAAAAAATCAGAAGGGAACTTTTTCGTGGTTTCGCCGCCGCCACGAGACGGAACTTGAGCGCATCCAATCTAGAGCTCCGACAGGACGATCCTGCTGGGGAAACTTCCCTCCTGGAGGGGGAAATCGTCGCCATCGTCATCACCAACACTCCTCTCGTCGGAGGGGAGGCATCTTCAACAACATCTTCATCAGCACCATCTCCTCTCCAATCCCTAGTTCATCTCTTGTAACCAATCTTCATCTCGCAACTCCGATTGGTACTTGTAAGGTTGCTAGTAGTGTTGATTACTCTTTGTAGTTGATGCTAGTTGGATTACTTGGTGGAAGAGTTTATGTTCAGATCCTTGATGCTATTCATTACACCTCTGATTATGATTATGATTATGTTTTGTGAGTAGTTACTTTTGTTCCTGAGGACATGGGATAAGTCATGTTAATAATAGTCATGTGAATTTGATTATTCGTTCAGTATTTTGATATGTTGTATTTTGTCTTTTCCTCTAATGGTATTATGTGAACGTCGACTACATAACACTTCACCATATTTGGGCCTAGAGGAAGGAATTGGGAAGCAGTAAGTAGATGATGGGTTGCTGGAGCGACAGAAGCTTAAACCCCAGTCTATGCGTTGCTTCGTGAGGGGCTGATTTGGATCCACTAGTTTAATGCTATGGTTAGGCTTTGTCTTAATTCTTCTTTTGTAATTGCGGATGCTTGTGAGAGAGGTTAATCATAAGTGGGATGCTTGTCCAAGTAAGGGCAGCACCCAAGCACCGGTCCACCCACATATCAAACTATCAAAGTAACGAACGTGAATCATATGAACATGATGAAAATAGCATGACAGAAATTCCCGTGTGTCCTCGGGAGCATTTTTCCTCCTATAAGACTTTGTTCAGGCTTGTCCCTTGCTACAAAAGGGATTGGGACACTTGCTGCACCGTTGCTACTACTTGTTACTTGTTACTCTTTGCATGCTACGTTTCACCTCGCTACACAAGCACTTGTTAGAGCTACTTTCAGTGCTTGCTGTTATTACCCATCTGAAATCCGTTTATCACAGCCTTCTGCTCCTCGTTGGGTTCGACACTCTTACTTATCGAAAGGACTACGATTGATCCCCTATACTTGTGGGTCATCAAGACTCTTTTCTGGCGCCGTTGCCGGGGAGTGAAGCACCTTTGGTAAGTGGAAATTGGTAAGGAAACATTTATATACTGTGCTGAAATTTATTGTCACTTGACACTATGGAAATTGTTCCTTTGAGGAGTTTTTTCGGGGTATATTCACCACGAATGGAAGCACGAGGAGTTGTTCCTCAACCTGAGGTACCTACTAAAAATATCTTTTATGAAATTCCTTAGGGTATGCTTGAGAAACTGCTGGCTAATCCTTTCAGAGGAGATGGATCTTCACATCCAGACTTGCATCTAATCTATGTAGATGAAGTTTTTGGTTTATTTAAGCTTGCAGGTTTGCCCGAGGATGAGGTAAAGAAGAAAGTATTTCCTTTATCTTTGAAGGATAAGGCGTTGACATGGTATAGGCTATGTGATGATACTCGATCATGGGGCTACAATCGGTTGAAATTGGAATTTCATCAAAAGTTCTATCCTATGCATTTAGTACATCATGATCGGAACTTTATTTGTAACTTTTGGCCTCGTGACAGGGAAAGCATAGCTCAAGCTTGGGGGAGGCTTAAATCAATGCTATATTCATGCCCCAATCATGAGCTCTCGAGAAAAATCATCACTCAAAACTTTTATGCTCGGCTTTCTCATGAAGATCGTACCATGCTTGACACTTCTTGTACCGGTTCTTTTATGAAGAAGGATATTGATCACAAGTGGAATTTATTGGAGAGAATCAAACGCAACTCCGAAGATTGGGAGCTGGAGGAAGGTAAGGCGTCAGGTATGAATTTCCAGTTTGATTGCGTTAAATCTTTTGTTGAGACAAACACTTCTAGAGATTTTAGCGCTAAGTATGGACTTGACTCTGAGATAGTAGCTTCTCTATGTGAATCTTTTGTTGCTCATGTTGATCTTCCCAAAGAGAAGTGGTTTAAATATCATCCTCCTGTAGAAAGCAACATAGCCAAAACCAATCTAGTTGAGGAGAAGTTCATTGCTTTTAGTGATCCTGTTGTTCCTTGTGCTTACACTGAGAAACCACCATACCCTGCTAGGATAAAGGATTATTCTAAATCTCCAACTGTGATACATAGGGGTTACATTGGACCACTTGCACCCCCTGAGGAGATTAGAGTTGAACCTAGCATTGCTATTATCAAAGATCTCTTAGCCGAAGACATAGATGGGCATGTTATCAAATTCTGTGAGGACTCCGCTAGAATTGCTAAACCTCACGCGGAAGACAAACACGGACCTGTAGTTCGCCTGCCCGTTGTTTCTGTCAAGATAGGAGATCACTGTTACCATGGTTTATGTGATATGGGAGCTAGTGTTAGTGCAATACCCCGCTCTCTATATGATGAAATCAAAGATGAGATTGCACTTGCTGAGTTAGAACCCATTGATGTCACTATTACGCTAGCTAATAGAGACACTATCTGCCCTCTGGGAATTGTGAGAGACGTAGAACTCCTGTGTGGTAAGACGAAGTATCCTACTGATTTCCTCGTCCTTGGTACTGCACAAGATAGCTTGTGTCCCATCATATTTGGTAGACCCTTTCTCAACACTGTCAATGCTCACATTGATTGCATTAAGCAGACTGTCAGAGTAAGTTTCGAGGGTGTGTCTCATCAATTTAACTTCTCCAAGTTTGGAAGACAACCTCATGAAAAAGAGTCGTCTGGTAGAGATGAAATTATTGCTCTTGCCTCTATTGTCATTCCTCCTACGGATCCTTTAGAGCAATATCTTCTTGAGCATGAAAATGATATGCATATGGAGGAGAGAGATGAGATAGATAAATAGTCTTAGAACAATATCCTATTCTCAAGAATAATCTGCCTGTTGAACTGCTTGGCGATCCTCCCCCACCAAAGGGTGATCCTGTGTTTGAGCTTAAACAGTTGCCTGATACTCTTAAGTATGCCTATCTTGATGAGAAGGAGATATATCCTATCATTATTAGTGCCCTCCTTTCAGAGCACGAAGAGAAGAAGTTACTAAGAACTCTGAGGAAGCACCGTGCTGCTATTGGATATACTCTTGATGATCTTAAGGGATTAGTACTACTCTATGTCAGCACAAGATTAAAACAGATCCTGACTTTAAACCAGTTGCTGATCATCAAAGGAGATTAAATCCTAAGATGAAAGAGGTCGTTAGAAAAGAAATATTAAAGCTTCTGGAAGTAGGAATCATTTATCCTGTTGCTCATAGTGATTGGGTAAGTCCAGTACATTGTATACCTAAGAAGGGAGGTATCACCGTCGTTCCTAATGATAAGGATGAGCTAATCCCACAAAGGATTATTACCGGCTATAGAATGGTGATAGACTTTCGGAAACTGAACAAGGCAACCAGGAAAGATCATTATCCTTTGCCGTTCATCGACCAAATGCTAGAAAGGCTATCAAAACACACACACTTCTCCTTTCTAGATGGTTATTCAGGTTTCTTGCAAATACCTGTTGCACAATCTGATCAAGAGAAAACCACTTTCGCCTACCCTTTCGGTACCTTTGCCTATAGACGTATGCCTTTTGGCTTATGTAACGCACGTGCCACCTTTCAAAGATGTATGATGCTATATTCTCTGACTTTTGTGAAAAGATTGTCGAGGTTTTCATGGATGACTTCTCCGTTTACGGGTCTTCCTTTGATGATTGCCTCAGCAACCTTGATCGAGTCTTACAGAGATGCAAAGAAACCAACCTCGTTTTGAATTGGGAGAAGTGCCACTTTATGGTTAATGAAGGTATCGTCTTAGGACACAAGATCTCTGAAAGAGGCATTGAAGTTGATAAGCCTAAGGTTGATGCAATTGAGAAAATGCCTTGCCCCACAGATATCATAGGTATACGAAGTTTCCTAGGTCATGCTGGTTTCTATAGAAGGTTCATTAAAGACTTCTCTAAGATTTCTAGGCCTCTTACCAACCTCTTGCAGAAGGATGTTCCTTTTGTTTTTGATGAGAATTGTGAGGAAGCCTTCGAAATACTTAAGAAGGCTTTGATAACCGCACCTATTGTTCAACCACCTGACTGGAACTTGCCCTTAGAAATCATGTGCGATGCTAATGATTATGTTGTTGGTGTTGTTCTAGGACAAATAGTTGACAAGAAGTTGAATGTCATTCACTACGCTAGTAAAACTCTAGACAGTGCCCAAAGAAACTACGCCACTACGCAGAAGGAATTTTTAGCAGTCGTGTTTGCATGTGAAAAGTTCAGATCTTATATAGTTGACTCCAAATTCACTATTCACTCTGATCATGCTGCTATTAAGTACCTCATGGAGAAGAAGGACGCTAAGCCTAGGCTGATCAGATGGGTTCTCCTGCTACAGGAATTTGATTTGCACGTCGTTGACCGAAAGGGTGCTGATAATCCTGTAGCAGATAACTTGTTTAGGCTAGAGAATGTCCTTGATGACCCACTACCTATTGATTATAGCTTTCCTGATGAGCAACTAAGTGTCATCCGCACTTCACATAGTGCACCGTGGTATGCAGATTATGCAAACTATATCGTAGCCAAATACATACCACCCAGTTTCACCTATCAGCAAAAGAAGAAATTCTTCTTTGATTTGAGACATTACTTCTGGGATGATCCTCACCTTTATAAGGAAGGAGTAGATGGTGTTATTAGACGTTGTGTGCCTGAACATGAACAGGGACAGATCTTGTAGAAGTGTCATTCCGAAGCCTACGGAGGACACCACGCTGGAGATAGAACTGCCCATAAGGTATTGCAATCAGGTTTCTATTGGCCCACTCTCTTCAAGGATGCCCGTATGTTTGCCTTGTCTTGTGACGAATGCCAAAGAATAGGGAACATCAGTAAGCGTCAGGAAATGCCTATGAACTATTCACTTGTCATTGAACCATTTGATGTCTGGGGCTTTGATTATATGGGACCCTTCCCGAGTTCCAATGGGTACACTCACATCTTAGTTGCTGTGGATTACGTTACTAAGTGGGTAGAAGCTATCCCCACTAAAAATGCTGATCACCACACCTCTATTAAGATGCTTAAAGAAGTCATATTCCCAAGATTTGGAGTCCCTAGATACTTGATGACTTATGGCGGTTCACACTTCATTCAATGTGGTTTTCCGCAAGATTCTAGCTAAGTATGATGTCAACCATAGAGTTGCATCTCCTTATCATCCTCAGTCTAGTGGTCAAGTGGAGTTGAGTAATAGGGAGATCAAGTTGATCCTACAAAAGACCGTCAATAGATCTCGAAAGAACTGGTCTAGCAAACTTGACGATGCACTATGGGCTTATAGGACTACTTATAAGAATCCCATGGGCATGTCGCCGTATGAAATGGTTTACGGTAAGGCCTGTCATTTACCTCTTGAGCTGGAACACAAAGCTTATTGGGCAATCAAAGAGCTTAACTTTGATTTCAAACTTGCCGGTGAGAAGCGGTTGTTTGATATCAGCTCGTTAGATGAATGGAGAGCCCAGGCATACGAGAATGCTAGGTTGTTCAAGGAAAAGGTTAAGAGATGGCACCACAAACGAATACAGAAGCGAGAGTTCAATGTAGGTGATTATGTCCTGCTATACAATTCTCATTTGAGATTCCTTGCAGGCAAGCTTCTCTCTAAATGGGAAGGTCCCTATGTTATCGAGGAAGTATATCGTTCCGGTGCCATCAAAATCAATAACACGGAAGGAAATTTTCCTTGAGTGGTAAATGGGCAAAGAATGAAGCATTACATCTTTGGTACTCCCATAAATGTTGAGACAAATATCATCAATGTCATAACTCCACAGGAGTACATAAGGGATGTTTATCAGCCTGTTTCAGACCTTGAAAACGAAGATGTATCTGTTTCGGTAAGAAATTGGACTCCGATGCTTTTCCAATAGGAAATTTCTTCTGTTTTGGAATTTTTGGAAAATTGGAAAAATAAAAAACAGTCCGGAGAGCGAACGAGGCGGCCACAAGACCTGCCACCGCCCCCTACCCCCTGGTGGCGGAGGGCAAGCTTGTGGGTACCTCGTGTGCCTCCCGGACTCCGTTTTCTTGCGGAGGACTCCTTCTGGCCCAGAAAAAATCAATATATAGTCGCTCGAAGGTTTTGATCTTCGTATCACGCAGTTTTCCTCTGTTTTCGTTTCAAGCTTGTTGTCTGCCGCAGATTTAGAGCAAAGATGTCTCAGGAATCTATTGGGGAGAATGATCTTCACCAAGTTCATGAGGAAGTAGATGCTGATCTGAAAATAGTAGAAGTCACGGAAGCGAGGGACCAAGCTAAGGAGAAAACCCAAGCTAGGGAGGAGGTTCAACCTATGTTCAACATTGAAGACGTTGAAGGAGTAGATTTTCTCCAACCCTTCCTCCACGTGCTGTCTCCATCCTTGATTGAACTCTTGAGGTTTTGCAAAACAACTCTGTGCTTGCAATATTTCCCTTTCTCGTGAAGTTGTTTTGTTGGAAATCCATGTCACAGATCTCAAAGGTATAAATCAAAGATTGATAGCTCTCTTGGAATCAAAGGCGACAACAACACCACCATCACCACTAAAGGAGGACAACTAAGCATTGGTATGGGCAATCCCCTTGGCTTCTGCCAAGCTTGGGGTAGTTGCGCTGGTATCGTATCACCTTTATATCTTTTGCTTTTACCTTTGTTTTAGTCCTTTCCTTTTCAGTTTTTATTTCTTCTCTTAGAGGAATAAGTCTTTAGTGTTTAGTTTGAGTCCTTTTCTTTTGTCTCTCTCCCGATGTATTCGAGCTTACGAGCTATATAATAAAGAGTCTCTTAGTTAAGGGCTTTGCTTTGTGCCATGATCAAAAGTATGAAAAGAACGATAGCATGAAAGATCATGAGACGATCTTATGGAAAGTGATAACATCACATATGACACGTATGATGATCGAAACTTGTTGAGAATAAATCAACATAGACCTCAGTCATTGTTGCAATTAATAAGAAGTAATAAGGAAAGAGAGGTTCACATATAAATATATCATCTTAGACACTTTTTTACAATTGTGAGCACTCACCAAACTATTACATGCCTAGGAGTAGATGTTGGACAAGGAAGACAACATAATGAATTGTGTTTGCTGGGTTCCAAACAATGTTATATGATTAGAGATCCCTTTGCATGTGACGATTGCTTCCACCTCATATTAGCCAAAACTCCCGCACCAAGTAGAGATACTACTTGTGCATCCATAAACCTCCAACCCAGTTTTGCCATGAGAGTCCACCGTACCTACCTATGGATTGAATAAGATCCTTCAAGTAAGTTGTAATCGGTGCAAGCAATAAAAATTGCTCTCTAATGTGTATGATCTATTAGTGTGTGGAAAATAAGTTTTGTACAAACCTGTGATGAAGAAGGCATAAAAGCGACAGACTGCATAATAAAGTTCTTTATCACAGGAGGCAATATAAAGTGACATTCCTCCGCACTAAGAGGACACACATTCAAACCTCAAAAGCGCATGACAACCTCTGCTTCCCTCTGCGAAGGGCCCATGTTGTACCTTTACTTTTTACCCTTGTAAGAGTCATGGTGATCATCACCAATTCCCTATTTTTGCCTTTGTCTTGGCTACCGTCACATGCTTGGGTAAGATCTATATTCATATATCAACTTGGAGTTGAGTACTTATGCTTTATTGTTGTTGACTTTACCTTTGAGGTAAATGGTTGGGAGGCAAAACTATAAGCCCCTATCTTCCTCTGTGTCCAGCTGAAACTTTGACACCATGAGTACCACATGAGTTGTAACAATTGTGGAAAACAAAAGAGATGATTGAGTATGTGGGTTTGCCTTACAAGATCTTATTTGACTCTTTCTGATGTTGTGATAAATTGCAATTGCTTCATTGACTATGGTTTATTGTTGGTTACTTCTGGGTAAGATTTTTTGCTTCATGCTTTGCTTTGTGAAAGAATTATTACTTTCCCATAAGAATCTTTATGATGTATTGTTGTTCTATGTGTGATCATGATGCCCTCATGTTCGTATTATGTTTTACATCGACACCTTCGTCCCTCAACATGTGGACATGTTTGTGGAACTTGGTTTTCGCTTGAGGACAAGCGAGGTCTAAGCTTGGGGGAGTTGATATGTCCATTTTGCATCATGCTTTCATGTTGATATTTATTGCTTTTTGGGCTGTTATATTACTTGTGGTACCATATTTATGCATTTTCTCTCTTATTTTGCAAGGTTTATTTGAAGAGGGATAATTCAGGCAGCTGGAATTCTGGACTGGAAAAGGAGCAAATCCTAGTCCACTATTCTGCACATCTCCAAATGCCTTGAAAACTTACAAGGATTTTTTTGGGATTATATAAAAATTACTGGGCAAAAGAACTACCAGAGGGGGGCTGCCTGGGCGCCACAAGCCCTGACACCGCCAACCCCCTGGTGGCGGAGTGGGGGCTTGTGGGCTCCCTAACGGCCCACTAGCACCCCCTCTTTTGCTATATGAAGCGTGTTGGTCCAGAAAAAATCAGAAGGGAGATTTTTCGTGGTTTCGCCGCCGCCACAAGGCGGAACTTGAGCAGATCCAATCTAGAGCTCCGGCAGGACGATCCTGCCGAGGAAACTTACCTCCCGGAGGGGGAAATCATCGCCATCGTCATCACTAACACTCCTCTCGTCGGAGGGGAGGCATCTTCCTCAACATCTTCATCAGCACCATCTCCTCTCCAATCACTAGTTCATCTCTTGTAACCAATCTTCGTCTCGCAATCCGATTGGTACTTGTAAGGTTCCTAGTAGTGTTGATTACTCTTTGTAGTTGATGCTAGTTGGATTACTTGGTGGAAGAGTTTATGTTCAAATCCTTGATGCTATTCATTACACCTCTGATCATGATTATGATTATGTTTTGTGAGTAGTTACTTTTGTTCCAGAGGACATGGGATAAGTCATGTTAATAATAGTCATGTGAATTTGATATTCGTTCGGTATTTTGATATGTTGTATGTTGTCTTTTCCTCTAGTGCTGTTATGTGAACGTCGACTACATAACACTTCACCATATTTGGGCCTAGAGGAAGGCATTGGGAAGGAGTAAGTAGATGATGGGTTGCTGGAGTGACAGAAGCTTAAACCCCAGTCTATGCGTTGCTTCGTGAGGGGCTGATTTGGATCCACTAGTTTAATGTTATGGTTAGACTTTGTCTTAATTCTTCTTTTGTAGTTGCGGATGCTTGCGAGAGAGGTTAATCATAAGTGGGATGCTTGTCCAAGTAAGGGCAGCACCCAAGCGCCGGTCCACCCACATATCAAACTATCAAAGTAACGAACACGAATCATATGAACATGATGAAACTAGCATGACAAAAATTCCCGTGTGTCCTCGGGAGCGTTTTTCCTCCTATAAGACTTTGTTCAGGCTTGTCCCTTGCTACAAAAGGGATTGGGCCACGTGCTGCACCGTTTCTACTACTTGTTACTTGTTACTATTTGCTTGCTACGTTTCACCTCGCTACACAATCACTTGTTACCGCTACTTTCAGTGCTTGAATTTATTACCTTGCTGAAATCCGTTTATCAGAGCCTTCTGATCCTCGTTGGGTTCGACACTCTTACTTATCGAAAGGACTACGATTGATCCCCTATACTTGTGGGTCATCAGCCACCACTAAACATTCAAATAGACATCGATTTTGTGTGCCCGTACCTCTCATGGAGCGACAGGGCGGACATAATCTTCCATGCTAAGCGAGTTATTCTCAGGATTATTGTTTATTCACTTGTCATTGCATGAGGGAGACTGGTAAAAAGTATGCGCAGTCCTTCCTAACACAAAAATAAATAAATAAGAACTCCCTCTAGAAAGTTGATTGTTTGGAGGGCACCCATGGATACGACTAGCCATGGATTGTGATTCAATGGTGGACGTGGAGTAAAACTTCAATTTTGTTTGGGAACCGCAAATAATTTGATTAGCTTGGAAGATATTGAAAACTCTGTTGTGATGTTGACATGAAAGGCACACCACCCAAAACTACCTATTCATCTCTGTTTTAGACAAAGAGTTCCCGCAATTATGCAAATCCCTGCTTCCCTCTAGAAAGGAACAATCTATTTACTTTCATGTTACTTACTTTTCGTATTGAGTCAAGTTCTTATTCCAACCTCAATCTATTAGTTGGATCGCACCATGTCATGGGGAAATATCCAAACATATATATCGAGTAAAATATATTTGATCATGATTCATTACTGTTGACAATTATCTTTATGATAAGTACATTGGGAGGCAAAACTATAAACCCCCATCTTTGTTTGTGTTTGATGTATGTTCTTTGTTCTAAAAATGTGCTTTTAGTATTAGCAATCATAAAAGAGAATGCATTGTTTGAACCATGACATGTGAATTTATTGCTACTCAACCATGATGATTGTTATGAAAAACTTGCTGGTTATGATGCTAGAAAAAGTGACTGGAATTATCATTGATCATAACTATTCACTATGCTATCATTCACACTTCATAAATTATTTCTTTTATCATTACCTACTCAAGGACAAGTAGGCATTAAGCTTGGGGATGCTGATACATATCCAAAGTATCGATAATTTATGAAGTATTCATGAATTGTTTCCTATGTGTACACACTACAAGGAATATGCTAATACACGACGCTATTTTTTTCGTCGCTACATTGTCACGGTTTTTAATTTACGACGATCTCATGACGAAAAACCAAGCGTTGAAAATGGAGCGTCACAAATGAACAGCAGCGACATTTTGATCAAATCCTCGTAACTTCTACGACGATTCCTGGATTGTCGTAACCTTTACGAAGATCCTAAATCGTCGTTTGCAATCAAACCTAGTCCTACGTGGCATAATTACGACGAAATCAAAACGTCATGGTTGAAATCAGCCCAACCCATTTCAATTGATCACATGGGCTGGTTTTATTTTTTGGGGCTTTTTCTTATTGGTCTTCTTTTTGGGACTTAGCCTATTTACATCCACTTTAGTATTTTTTTGAATTTTTTTATCATAATAATTTGGGCCCTGGCCTTTTAGTGACCAAATACATTTGGTCCAGTTTCACTTTTGGCCTTTTTCATTTTTTGTTTCATTTTATTTCTTGGGCCTTTTAAACCAAATAATTTGTCCAATATTAAATCCAACAATATTTTATATTCAAATCAAGAAAACTTCATAAATTAAAATCATTCATCATATAACATCACATAATACATCTCCTAGATTTACATAACACAATAAGTCATCTCTTGAGTACATTTCCTCACACAGAAATATAGCAAGAACAAATAGAATTACACAATATAACAATGGCACACACAATAGATTTTGGGTGTTTATAGGATTTTTTTGTTTCCCATGCAACGTTCCCCTACAATAAAGCATTCTTTTCATGACGCACAATCATAGAAATTTTACTACTCTCCCCATAAGCAAACTTATCATACATAATAGTGGGAGCAAACTCAACAAAATAACTATCTTGAGACACTTGATTGACATAACCAAATTGAACATTAAAATCATGAAGACAAGTCTCATGGTTATCATTACTCCTTATAGCGTACATTTCATCACAATAATCATCATTGATAGCAACTTTGTTGTCATAGTCAATTGAAACCTCTTTGAACATTGTGGACTCATCACTGAATAAAGTCATGACCTCTCCAAATCCACTTTTGTCAATATGAAAAGATTCAACACCCTCCAAAGTAGCGGGATCATTAGTACCTAGATTTGACACTCTTCCAAACCCACTTTCATCGATATAATCATCATCAATAGGAGGCATGCTCCTATCATAATAAATTTGATCATCAAAACTTGGGGGACTAAAAAATATTATATTCATCAAACATAGCATCCCCAAGCTTTTGGCTTTGCATATCATTAGCATCATAGATATTCGGAGTATTCATACTAACAATATTTCTATCATGCTCATCATTCAAGGATTTCACATTAAGCATTTTCATAAATTCTTCCTCTAACAATTGAGCACAATTTTCCTAACCATCATATTCATGAAAGATACTAATAAGTCGAAGCAATTGAGGCAACCTAAATTCCATTTTTTTGTAGTTTCTTTTATAAAACCAAACTAGTGAAAGACAAGAAACTAAAAGATTTAATTGCAACATCTAAAGATATACCTTCAAGCACTCACCTCCCTCGCAACAGCCTCAGAAAAGAGATTGATGTCTACCATGCAAGTTTATTCTTGTAGACGTTGTTTGGACTAGAAGTGCATAGTTTTGTAGGACAACAACAAACTTCATTCAAGTGGATGACCTAAGGGTTATCAATCCACGGGAGGTGTAGGATGAACATGATCTCTCTCAAACAACCCTTAATCAAATACAAGAAATCTCGTGTATCCCCAACACACCCAATACAATGGCAAATTGTATAGGTGCAATAGTTCGTCAGAGAGATGGTGATACAAGTGTTGTATGGATAGTAGAAATAGTTTTTTTATAATATGAATAAATAAAAATAGCAAGGTATAAATTGGAAAACAACGAGAAAACATTGTATAAATGCTTCGAAATAAGGCCTAGGGTTCATACACTGACTAGTGCAATCTCTCAACAATGCTAACATAATAGAATCATATGATCAACTGTCAACGTGCAACAAATAGTCACTCCAAAGTTCCTATCTAGCGGAGAACATAAGATGAAATTGTTGTAGGTATCAAAACTACCTCAAATTTATTCTTTTCGATCAATCTATTGAGCCATTACTATAAGTGTCACAAACAGCCCTAGAGTTCGTACGAAAATAACACCTATGATACGCATCAATCAACACTAATTTCACCTAGATACTCTAATGTCACCTCAAGTATCCGTGGGTTAATTATTCGACATGCATCAAACAATTTCAGATTCATCATATTCAATCCAACACAAATAACTTCAAACAGTACCGCAAGATTTCATCGGATAAAGTAGGACAAAAACATGCATCAGCCCCTATGCATAGATCCCCCAAGGTCACCGAAATCCACAAGTTGATGCCATACATATATCAAGTGAATCGATAGAATACCCCACTGTCGCCACATGTATCCACATGCAAGACATACATCAAGTGTTCAGATCCAAAGTATTCAATCCAACATAACGAAATTTGAAAGGGAAAGAATCAATTCATCACATCAAGATAGAAAGGGAAGAACACCATATGATCCAACTATATTAACAAAGTCCATGATACATCAAGATCATGACATCTCAAGAAAAAGAGCTGGGTTGATCGAGAGAGAGAGAGAGAGAGAGCTACTGGTGCATATCCTCGGCCTTGGGGTGAACTACTCCCTCCTCATCATGGACACCGTCGGGATGATGAAGATGCCTTCGTTGATGATTGTCCCCTCTAGCACGGTGCCGAAATAGGGATCGGGATGAGTTTTCCTTGGTACAAAGGCTTGCAGTAGTGGAGCGGAAGCTCTGGGTTAACTTTTGGGGTTTTCTGTATTTATAGTATTTTTCAGCATTAGAATCACGTCAACCGGAGCCATGTGGTACCCACAAGCTAAGTGGGAGCGCCAAGGGGGTGGGCGAGCCCTGTTGGCTTGTGGTCCACAGGTGGCCCCTCCGATGGTTCTTCACTCCGGTATTTCTCATCTTATGCAGAAAAATCATCAAAAAGTTTTGGGCAATTTTGAAAACTTTTATTTTCTGCATAAAAACAACACCACGATAATTCTGCTGAAAACAGCGTTAGTATGGTTAGTTCTAATTAAATCATATAAAATGCATCAAAACCATATAAAAGTATTATAAACATAGGTAAATATGACATGAATACTTCATAAATTATTGATACGTTGGAGACCTACCAGAATCCTCCTCCCTTGGAGCGCACGCGAAGTCTTGGGAAGAATCCTGGATGCTCAGGCCTCGTCACAAAGTCTCAAAAGTCATTCCTCTAGGGTGGGCCCCTAGCCTGGCACATTGACTAACTCACCTTGAGAGGACACCCTAGTCCAGGACTCCCTCAGTACCCAACATATGATAGGTTTACACGTGGTACATACAACTAAGTTATACAAACTTTATTTCCATGGCTTCCCTTAGCTCAAATATGTGCCATGAGGGTAGCACACTAAGCTTGTGGTTACCGTAGTGAAGGTCCCTAACAAGGTTGCAGAAAGTCATGCCAATTTTGATAAGAGTTGGATTTTCGTTCTCATTGCTCGATGTGAACTTCCTATTTTGAAGGTGGATTTCCTTTAGAGAGCAGCTAGAGAGAGTGCTCCCTAAGAGATCTGTTTTCCGAATATTTAAGTTGAGGTTGTTCTTATTACCCTCTTGGTAAATGAGGTTTAAGTCACCCATAACCACCCATATATTGGCACTTGTTATCCTATTTATTATATATTTTCTCTAGTCCCATAAAATTCTCAAACTCAAAGTTGGATGCATACGTTGTGTAAACTTTTTCTTAATGGTATCAATAAATAGCGTTAACACCATAAATTTTACATGACAATAATTATATGAGAAAATTACTTAATTTTGAAGTTATTTTATAGATTGCGCAAAAAGTATACGCGGTAGTATTGGCAACATTTTTAATTAAGTAGATCATAATCTAACTCATGAAATACATCCAAAGTAAAGTGAATAATCCTAATCTCTAAACTTGCACACGTGGCTTTGCAATGCTGAGACTAACACTTTGTGTTCCAATTTAGGTATTAGGGTTTGGCATTTCACTACAAAATTCTCTCTATTTAGTGGGTAAAAACCTTGTGACGAAACATGAAACGTAGCATTAAATTATTTTCTCCGACGGTCCACATCCACGAGGTATTTTTCTCATGGGGTACCGCCCTCGGCAACTTTGGCGATGTTTTGGCCTTATTTTCTACGATGTTTTAATCCATCGCTAAGCTGATATATTATGTGGGAAGTTTATTAGTGTCACAAAAATTATTGGAGCGGTGCCATCATGAGTTATTTCAGGATATTAGAAATAAAATGACACATGTCAGTGTCTGTGCAGGCTACGTTCAAGCGGCGCCCAATTTTGTGTTTGCAGGACGCATGTAGGCATGTTTGTAGGCGGCCTCGAGGTGTGTCAGAGATTCTCACCGTAAGATGTGCATTTAACCAGCAAGTATCATGTCGTCGTGTGCTACCTCTTGAGCTTGCGTTGGTTTTTCCCTTGAAGAGGAAAGGATGATGCAGCACAGTAGCAGTAAGTATTTCCCTCAGTTTGAGAACCAAGCTATCAATCCAGTAGGAGTATCAAGACAAGTCACCAATGTACCTGCGCAAAAACAAACAAACTTGCACCCAACGCTATAAAGGGGTTGTCAATCCCTTCACGATTAATTGCAAGGTGAGATCTGAAGGTGGAAAGTGCAACAAAGTAAAAGTGTAGAGCTGAAAATATGATGTGAAGTAGACCCGGGGGCCATAGTGTTCACTCGAGGCTTCTCTCATGATAGCAAGTATTACGGTGGGTGAACGAATTACTGTCGAGCAATTGATAGAACCGCGCAAAGTCATGATGATATCTAAGGCAATGATCATACATATAGGCATCCCGTCCGAGACAAGTAGACCGATACTGTCTATATCTACTACTATTACTCCACACATCAACCGCTATCCAGCATGCATCTAGTGTATTGAGTTCATAACAAATAGAGTAACGCCTTAAGAAAGATGACATGATGTAGAGGGATAAATTCATGCAATAGATATAAACCCCATCTTTTTACCCTTGATGGCAACAACACGATGCGTGCCTAGCTACCCCTTCTGTCACTGGGTGAGGACACCGCACGGTATGAACCCAAAACCAAGCACTTCTCCCATTGCAAGAATTATAGATCAAGTTGGCCAAACGAAACCCACAACTCGAAGAGAATTACAAGGATACGAAATCATGGATATAAGAGATCAGAGGAGACTCAAATAATGTTCATAGATAATCTGATCATAAATCCACAATTCATCGGATCTCGACAAACACACCGCAAAAGAAGATTACATCCGATAGATCTCCATGAAGATCATGGGGAACTTTGTATTGAAGATCCAAGAGAGAGAAGAAGCCATCTAGCTACTAGCTATGGACCCGAAGGTCTATGCTGAACTACTCACGCATCATCGGAGGGGCAATGGTGTTGATGAAGAAGCCCTCCGTGTCCGAATCCCCCCTTTGGCAGGGCACCAGAACGTGCCCAGATGGGATTTTGCGTAGACAGAAGCTTGCGGCGGCGGAAAAGTATTTTCGTGGCTCTCTCTGGCAGTTCTGTATTTTTAGAGAATTTATAGGTGGAAGAAGTAGGGCAAAGGAGCCACGGGGGGCCCAGAAGCCTGCGAAGCGCCCCCCAGGCCGCGGCTAGGGGGCTTGTGACCTCCCCTGGGGTCCTTTGCCTTGGTTCTCAAGTCCCTTGCATATCCTCTGTTATGGAAAAAAATCGTTCCATGGGTTTTATTCCGTTTGGACTCCATTTAATATTCTCCTCTAAAAAAGGTCAAAAACACGGAAAAAACAGAAACTGGCACTTGGCACTGAGTTAATAGGTTAGTCCCAAAAAAGATATAAAATAGCATAATCATGCATACAAAACATCCAAAGTTGACAAGATAATAGCATGGAACCATCAAAAATTATAGATACATTGGAGATGTATCAAGCATCCCCAAGCTTAACTCCTGCTCGTCCTCGAGTAGGGAAGTGATAAAGACTGAACTTTTGATGTGGAATGCTACCTAACATATTTGTCCTTTGTAACTTCTTTCTTGTGACATGAATGTTTAGATCTGTAAGACTCAAAACAATAGTTTACTATTGACATGAAAACAATAATACTTCAAGCATACTAGAAAAGTGATCATGAACTTTTGAAGTAACAAGGACAAAGAAAGTTATCTCTACAAAATCATATAGTCTGGCTATGCTCCATCATCCCCACACAACGAATTTAAATCATGCACAACCCCGGTATTGGCCAAGTAATTGTTTTCGCACTCTTACTTTCTCAAACTTTTCAACTCTCACGGAATACATGAGCGTGAGCCATGGATTGCCACTATAGGTGGAATAGAGTGTGGTGGAGGTTGTGAGGCAAAAAGGAGGAGATAGTCACATCGACTCAACGTATCAAAGGGCTATGGAGATTCCCATCAATAGATATCAACGTGAATAAGTAGAGCTTACCATGCAACAGATGCACTTAGAGCTATAAGTGTGTGAAAGCTCAAAAGGAGAACTATTGGATGTGCACCCAACTTGCTTGCTCACGAAGACCTAGGGCAATTTTGGGGAAGCCCATCATTGTAATATACAAGCCAAGTTATATAACGAAGATTCCCACTAGTATATGGAAGTGTCAAAATGAGAGACTCTCGATCATGAAGAACATGGTGCTATTTTGAAGCACAAGTGTGGGAAAAGATAGTAGCATTGTCCCTTCTCTCCTTTTCTCCATTTTTATTTGGGCTCTTTGGCCTCTTTTCAAATTTTTTTTGGTGGCCATCTTTGGCCTCTCTTTTTTATTCCTCACATGGGACAATGCTCTAATAATGATGATCATCACACTTTTATTTACTCACAGCTCAATGCTTAGAACAATGATGACTCTATAGGAAATGCCTCCGGCAGTGTACCGGGATGTGCAACGATCTAGCTTAGCGTATGACATTGAAACCTCTCGCTAGATATCTTACGATCATGCAATGGCAATATGAAAGTGACGGCACAAGTCATGAGACGGAACGGTGGGAGTTGCATGGCAATATATCTCGGAATGGCTATGAAAATGCCATAATAGGTAGGTATGGTGGCTGTTTTGAGGAAGGTATATGGTGGGTTTGTGCACCGGCGAAAGTTGTGCGGCACTAGAGAGGCTAGCAATGGTGGAAGGTGAAAGTGCATCTATACCATGGACTCACATTAGTCATGAAGAACTCATGTACTTATTGCGAAAGTTTTATTAGTAATCGAAACAAAGTGCTAAACGCATACTCCTAGGGGAAGGGTTGGTAGGTGTTAACCATCGCGCGATCCCGACCGCTACAAAAAGGATGACAATCAATAAATCAATTATGCTCCGACTTCCTAACATAGCAGTTCACCATACGTGCATGCTACGGGAATCACTAACTTCAACACAAGTATTTCTAGATTCACAACACCCTACTAACATAACTCTAATATCACCAAATCCATATCTCAAAACTTAATTGTTAGGAATCAAACTTCTCTTACTAATCAATGCACTTGAATATGGAAGTTTTTATTATATCCTCTTTGGATGCCTATCATCTATAGGACTACTTTCATAGCACAAGCCAATTACCAAGTTACTGAGAGAGAGCACTCTCAAAAAAATATAAGTGAAGATTGAGAGTTTTTATTTCTTAAAAATATGACACCGCCATTCTCTAAAAAGATCTAAGTGAAGCACTAGAGCAAAGTTATCTAGCTCAAAAGATATAAGTGAGGCACATGCGAGCTAAATTGCCTAACTCAAAAGATATAAGTGAAGCTCAATGAGTATTCTAGCCAATTCACGATGAGTGCATGTCTCTCTCAAAAAGGTGTGCAGCAAGGATCATTGTGAAACAACAAAAAGAAAAGACTCCTATAATACATGACGCTCCAAGAAAAACACATATCATGTGGTGAATAAAAATATAGCTCCAAGTAACGTTAACGATGGATCGAAGACAACAGAGGGGATACCTTCCCGGGGCATCCCCAAGCTTAGGCATTTTGGTGTCCTTGAATTTGGCTTGGGATGCCTTGGGCATCCCCAAGCTTGAGCTCTTTCCACTCTTTATCCCATTGTCTATGAGAACATTACCCAAAACTTGAAAACTTCACAACACAAAACTTAAACAGAAACTCGTGATATCATTAGCATAAGAAAACAAACTACCAACTCTTTAGGTACTGTAGTAAACTTGATTTCTATTTAGATTGATGTTAGATTACTTGAGATCTGAAGGTGGAAAGTGCAACAAAGTAAAAGTGTAGAGCTGACAATATGATGGGAAGTAGACCAGGGTGCCAAAGTGTTCAGTAGAGTCTTCTCTCATGATAGAAATTATTACGGTGGGTGAACGAATTACTGTCGAGCAATTGATAGAACCGCGCAAAGTCATGATGATATCTAAGGCAATGATCATACATATAGGCATCACGTCTGAGACAAGTAGACCGATACTGTCTATATCTACTACTATTACTCCACACATCGACCGCTATCCAGCATGCATCTAGTGTATTGAGTTCATAACAAACTAGAGTAACGCCTTAAGCGAGATGACATGATGTAGAGGGATAAATTCATGCAATAGATATAAACCCCATCTTTTTACCCTTGATGGAAACAACATGATGCGTGCCTCGCTACCCCTTCTGTCACTGGGTGAGGACACCGCACGGTATGAACCCAAAACCAAGCACTTCTCCCATTGCAAGAATTATAGATCAAGTTGGCCAAACGAAACCCACAACTCGAAGAGAATTACAAGGATACGAAATCATGCATATAAGAGAACAGAGGAGACTCAAATAATTTTCATAGATAATCTGATCATAAACCCAAAATTCATCGGATCTCGACAAACACACCGCAAAAGAAGATTACATCGGATAGATCTCCATGAATATCATGGAGAACTTTGTATTGAAGATCCAAGAGAGAGAAGAATCCATCTAGCTACTAGCTATAGACCCGAAGGTCTATGGTGAACTACTAACGCATCTTCGGAGAGGCAATGGTGTTGATGAAGAAGCCCTCCGTGTCCGAATCCCCCCTCCAGCAGGGCACCAGAACGTGCCCGAGATGGGATCTTGCGGAGACAGAAGCTTGCGGCGGCGGAAAAGTATTTTCGTGGCTCTCTCTGACAGTTTTGGATTTTTAGAGAATTTATAGGCGGAAGAAGTATGGCAAAGGAGCCACGGGGGGCCCACAAGCCTGCTAGGTGCCCCCTAGGCCGCGGCTAGGGGGCTTGTGACCTCCCCTGGGGTCCTTTGCCTTGGTTCTCAAGTCCCGTGCGTATCTTCTGTTATGGAATAAATCATTCCACAAGTTTTATTCCGTTTGGACTCCGTTTAATATTCTCCTCTGAAAAAGGTCAAAAACACGGAAAAAACAGAAACTAGCACTTGGCACTGAGTTAATAGGTTAGTCCCAAAAAAGTTATAAAATAGCATAATCATGTTGGAAATATGCCCTAGAGGCAATAATAAAATGGTTATGATCATATTTCCTTGTTCATGATAATCGTCTATTGTTCATGCTATAATTGTATTAACAGGAAACAGTAATACATGTGTGAATAAATAGATCACAATGTGTCCCTAGCAAGCCTCTAGTTGGCTGGCTCGTTAGTCAATAGATGATCATGGTTTCCTGGTCATGGGAATTAGATGTCATTGATAACGGGATCACATCATTGGGAGAATGATGTGATGGACAAGACCCAATCCTAAGCGTAGCACTAGATCGTATTGTTCGTATGCTAAACCTTTTCTAATGTCAAGTGTATTTTCCTTCGACCGTGAGATTGTGCAACTCCCGGATACTGTAGGAGTGCTTTGGGTGTATCAAATGTCACAACGTAACTGGGTGACTATAAAGGTGCACTACGGGTACCTCTGAAAATGTCCGTTGGGTTGGTACGAATCGAGATCGGGATTTGTCACTCCGCGTGACGGAGAGGTATCTCTGGGCCCACTCGGTAGAACATCATCATGAGATCAATGTGACTAAGGAGTTAGTCACACGATGACGTGCTACGGAACGAGTAAAGAGACTTACCGGTAACGAGATTGAACAAGGCATAGGTATACCGATGATCGAATCTCGGGCAAGTTCTATATCGACACACAAAGGGAATTGTATACGGGATTGATTGTATCCTTGACATCGTGGTTCATCCGATGAGATCATCGTGGAGCATGTGGAAGCCACCATGGGTATCCGGACCCCGCTGATGGTTATTGGCCGGAGAGGTGTCTCGGTCATGTCTGCCTGCCTCCCGAACCCGTAGGGTCTACACACTTAAGGTTCGATGATGCTAGGGTTATAGGGAATTGTTATACGAGGTTATCAAAAGTTGTTCGGAGTCCCGGATGAGATATCGGACGTCACGAGGAGCTCCGGAATGGTCCGGAGGTAAAGATTGATATATAGGACGGATGGTTTCGGACCCCAGAAGTGTTTCGGGCATCACCGGTAATGTACCGGGACCACCGGGACCACCGGAGGTGGCCCCGGGGGTCCACTGGAAGGGGGCAACGACCCCAGGAGGCTAGATGGGCCAAGTGCGGGAGGGAACCAGCCCCTAGGTGGGATGTTGCCCCCCCCCACTCAGCCCATGGCGCAAGAAGAAGGGAGAGGGGGGAACCCTAGGCGCTAGTGGGCCTAAGGCCCACCTAGGGGTGCGCCACCCCTCCCCCTTGCCCTGGCCGCCACACCTCCCATCTGGGGGGGCTGCCGCACCACCTAGGGTGGGAACCCTAGGGGTGGAACCCCCTCCCTTCCTCCTATATATAGTGGGCACTTTTGGGCTTTTGGAGACACAGTTTTCCCTCTCCCTCAGCGCAGCCCTGCTCTTCTTTCTCCTCCTCTCTGCCGGTGCTTGGCGATGCCCTGCCGGGAGACCTCGTCTCTCCATCGACACCATGTTGTCATGCTGTCGGAGATCTTCCCCAGCCTCTGCCTCCTCCTTGCTGGATCAAGGTGCGGGAGACGTCACTGGGCTGCACGTGTGTTGAACGCGGAGGTGCCGTGGTTTGGCACTAGATCGGAATCACACCGTGATCTGAATCGCCGCGAGTATGACTCCATCAACCGTGTTCTAGCAATGCTTCCGCTTAGCGATCTTCAAAGGTATGAAGATGCACTTACCCCTCTCTCGTTGCTGGTCTCTCCATAGGAAGATCTGAATATGCGTAGGAAATTTTGAATTTATGTATGTTACCAACAGTGGTATCAGAGCCAGGTATTCTATACGTAGATTCTATGCACGAGTAAAACACAAAAGGTTGTGGACGATGATTTGTCAATTGCTTGCCGTTACTAGTATTATTCTTTTCTGGCGGTATTGTGGGATGAAATAGCCCGGACCGACCTTACACGTACGCTTACGTGAGACTGGTTCCACCGACAGACATGCACACCGTGCATAAAGGTGGCTACCGGGTGTCTGTCTCTCCCACTCTAGTCGGATTGGATTTGATGAAAAGGGTCCTTACGAAGGGTAAATATCTTTGGCATATCATCGTTATGGCTGTCACGTAGGTAAGAAGGTATTCTTGCTTGAAACCCAAATCAGCCACGTAAAACTTGCAACAACAATTAGAGGACGTCTAACTTGTTTTTGTAGGGTTTGACATGTGATGTGATATGGCCAAAGTTGTGATGTTGCATGTATGATGTATGAGATGATCATGTTATTGTAATAGGTTTCATGACTTGCATGTCGATGAGTATGACAACCGGTAGGAGCCATAGGAGTTGTCTTAATTTATTGTATGAGATGCAACGCCATGTGTTTACTACTTTTACCTCATTGCTAACGGTTAGCTATAGTAGTAGTGATAGTAGTAGTTGGCGTGACGACTTCACGGAGACACAATGATGGAGATCATGGTGTCATGCCGGTGACGATGATGATCATGCGATGCCTGAGGATGGAGATCGAAAGAGCAAAGATGATAATGGCCATATCATGTCACTATATGATTGCATTGTGATGTTTATCATGTTTTCATCTTATTGCTTAGAATGACGGTAGCATAATAAGATGATCCCTCTTAAAATTTCGAGAACGTATTCCCCTAAGTGTGCACCATTGCGAAGGATCGTTGTCTCGAAGCACCACGTGATGATCGGGTTTGATAGATTCTAACGTTCGCATACAACGGGTGTAAGCCAGATTTACACACGCGAAACACCTAGGTTGACTCGATGAGCTTAGCATGTACAGACATGACCTCGAATACAAGAGACCGAAAGCTCGAACATGAGTCATATGGTTGAATATGATCAGCATGAATTTGCTCACCATGGTGACTAGTCCGTCTCACGTGATGATCGGACACGGGTTAGTCAACATGGATCATGTATCACTTAGATGACTAGAGGGATGTCGATTTAAGTGGGAGTTCATACTTAATTTGATTAAATGAACTTCATTGTCATGAACTTAGTCTAAAAGTTGTCTTTATAAATATTGTAGATGGCCCACGTCAACCTCAATTTCAACGCATTCCTAGAGAAAAACAAGCTGAAAGATGATGGTAGCAACTATGCGGACTGGGTTCGCAACTTGAAGCTCATCCTTGAAGCAGCTAAAAAGGCTTATGTCCTTGATGCGCCGCTAGGTGACCCTCCCGCTCCTGCAACAGCCCAGGACATTCTGAACATCTGGCAAACACGGAGTGATGACTACTCTCTGGTTAGGTGTGGCATGTTATACAGTTTGCAAACGGGGCTCCAAAGGCGTTTTGAGCAACACGGTGCATATGAGATGTTCCAAGAGCTGAAACTAGTTTTTCAAGCTCATGCCCGTGTCGAGAGATATGAAGTCCCCGACAAGTTCTTTAGCTGTAAGATGGAGGAGAACAGTTCTGTAAGTGAGCACATACTCAAAATGTCTAGGTTACACGGTCGTCTGACTTCACTTGGAGTCGAACTTCCGGATGATGCTATAATTGACAGAATCCTCGAGTCTCTCCCACCAAGCTACAAAGGTTTTATGCTGAACTACAACATGCAAGGGATGGAGAACACCATTCCCGAGTTGTACTCGATGCTCAAGTCTGCAGAAGTAGAAATCAAGAAAGTGCATCAAGTGTTGATGGTCAACAAGACCACTAGTTTCAAGAAGGGCAAGGGTAAAAAGAACTTCAAGAAAGACGGCAAAGCCGTTGCAGCGCTCGGTAAGCCAGATGCCGGGAAGAAGAAAAAGAATGGACCCAAGCCTAAGACTGAGTGCTTCTATTGCAAGGGAAAAGGTCACTGGAAGCGGAACTGCCCCAAATACTTAGCGGACAAGAAGGTCGGCAACGTTAAAGGTATATGTGATATACATATTATTGATGTGTACCTTACAAGCGCTCGTAGTAGCTCCTGGGTATTTGATACAGGTGATGTTGCTCACATTTGCAACTCAAAGCAGGAACTGCGGAATAAGCGGAGACTGGCCAAGGACGAGGTGACGATGCGCGTCGGGAATGGCTCCAAGGTCGATGTGATCGCCGTCGTCATGCTACCTCTACATCTACCGTCGGGACTAGTTTTAAACCTTAATAATTGTTATTTAGTACCAGCTTTGAACATGAATATTGTATCAGGGTCTTGCTTAATGCGAGACGGCTACTCACTTAAGTCAGAGAATAATGGTTGTTCTATTTATATGAGTGATATGTTTTATGGTCATGCTCCACTGGTGAATGGTTTATTCTTGATGAATCTCGATCGTGATGTTACGCATATTCATAGTGTGAGTACCAAAAGATGTAAAGTTGATAATGATAGTCCCACATACTTGTGGCACTGCCGCCTTGGTCATATCGGTGTTAAGCGCATGAAGAAGCTCCATACTGATGGACTATTAGAGTCTCTTGACTTTGAATCATTTGACGCTTGCGAACCGAGCCTCATGGGCAAGATGACTAAGACTCAATTCTCAAGAATAATGGAGAGAGCAACTGACTTATTGGAAATAATACATACTGATGTGTGTGGTCCAATGAACGTTGAAGCTCGCGGTGGCTATCGTTATGTTCTCACTCTCACCGATGATTTGAGTAGGTATGGGTATATCTACTTGATGAAGCACAAATCTGAGACGTTTGAAAAGTTCAAGGAATTTCAGAGTGAGGTCGAGAATCAACGTGACAGAAAAATTAAGTGTCTACGATCTGATCGTGGAGGACAATATTTGAGTCACGAGTTTGGCACACACCTAAGGAAGTGTGGAATCGTTTCACAACTGACGCCGCCTGGCACACCGCAACGCAACGGAGTGTCTGAATGTCGTAATCGCACTTTATTAGATATGGTATGATCTATGATGTCTCTTACTGACTTACCACTATCATTTTGGGGATACGCATTAGAAAATGCAGCATTCACTTTAAATAGGGCACCGTCTAAATCCGTTGAGACGACACCGTATGAACTATGGTTTGGCAAGAAACCTAAGTTGTCGTTTCTTAAAGTTTGGGGCTGCGATGCCTATGTGAAGAAACTTCAACCAGAAAAGCTCGAACCCAAAGAGGAGAAATGTGTATTCATAGGATACCCTAAGGAAACTATTGGGTATACCTTCTATCTTAGATCCGAAGGTAAAACCTTTGTTGCCAAGAACGGATCCTTTCTAGAGAAAGAGTTTCTCTCGAAAGAAGTAAGTGGGAGGAAGGTAGAACTTGATGAGGTAATTACAACCCCTCTCGAACAGGATAGTAGCGCAGCACGGGAAGTTGTTCGTGTGGCGCCTACACCAACTGAAGATGAAGTTAATGATAATGATCATGAAGCTTCGGATCAAGTTACTACTGAACCTCGAAGGTCCACAAGGGTACGCTCCACACCAGAGTGGTACGGCAACCCTGTAATGGAAATCATGTTGTTAGACAACGATGAACCTTCGGACTATGAAGAAGCGATGGCGGGCCCGGATTCCAACAAATGGCTTGAAGCTATGAAATCCGAGATAGGATCCATCTTTGAGAACAAAGTATGGACTTTGGTGGACTTGCCCGATGACCGGCAAGCCATAGAAAATAAATGGATCTTCAAGAAGAAGACTGATGCAAACGGTAATGTAACCGTTTATAAAGCTCAACTTGTCGCAAAGGATTTTCAACAAATTCAAGGAATTGACTACGAAGAGACTTTCTCTCCCGTAGCGCAGCTGAAATCAGTCTGAATCATGTTAGCAATTGCCGCCGTTTATGATTATGAAATTTGGAAAATGGACGTCAAAACAACGTTCCTTAACAGGAACCTTAAGGAAGAGTTGTATATGATGCAACCAGAAGGTTTTGTCGACCCTAAGGGTGCTAACAAAGTGTGCAAGCTCCAGCGCTCCATCTATGGGCTGGTGCAAGCATCTCGGAGTTGGAACATTCGCTTTAATGAGGTGATTAAAATGTTTGGGTTCATACAGGTTTACGGAGAAGCCTGTCTGTACAAGAAAGTGAGTGGGAGCTCTGTAGCTTTCCTCATACTGTATGTGGATGAGATATTATTGATGGGGAATAATATAGAGATATTGGAGAGCATAAAGGCCTATTTGAACAAGAGTTTTTCAATGAAGGACCTTGGAGAAGCTGCATACATATTAGGCATCAAGATCTATAGAGATAGATCGAGACACCTCATAGGTCTTTCACAAAGTACATACCTTGACAAGATATTGAAGAAGTTCAATATGGAAAACTCAAAGAAAGGGTTCTTGCCAGTTTTGCAAGGTATGAGATTGAGTAAGACTCAGTCGCCGACCACGGCAACAGATAGAGAGAAGATGAGTTATGTCCCCTACGCTTCAGTCGTAGGCTCTCTTATGTATGCCATGTTGTGTACCAGACCTGATATAAACCTTGCCATAAGTTTGGTAGGGAGGTACCAAAGTGATCCGGTATGGAACACTGGACAGCGGTCAAGAATATCCTTAAGTATCTGAAAAGGACTAAGGAAATGTTTCTCGTTTATGGAGGTGACGAAGAGCTCGTCGTAAAGGGTTACGTCGATGCTAGCTTCGACACAGATCCGGATGACTCTAATTCACAGACCGGATACGTATATGTTTTGAATGGTGGGGCAGTGAGCTGGTGCAGCAGCAAGCAAGAAGTCGTGGCAGCATCTACATGTGAAGCGGAGTACATAGCTGCTTCAGAAGCGGCTCATGAAGGAATTTGGATGAAGGAGCTCATCACCGACCTTGGAGTGGTTCCAAGCACGTCGGGTCCAATGACACTCTTCTGTGATAACACTGGGGCCATTGCCATAGCCAAGGAGCCTAGGTTTCACTGGAAGACGAAGCACATCAAACGCCGCTACAACTCCATCGAGGACCATGTCCAGAGTGGAGTAATAGAGATTTGTATAGTACACACGAATCTGAATGTTGCAGACCTGTTGACTAAACCTCTTCCACGAGCAAAACATGATCAACACCATAATGCTATGGGTGTTCGATACATCACAATGTACCTAGATTATTGACTCTAGTGCAAGTGGGAGACTGTTGGAAATATGCCCTAGAGGCAATAATAAAAGGGTTATTATCATATTTCCTTGTTCATGATAATCGTCTATTGTTCATGCTATAATCGTATTAATAGGAAACACTAATACATGTGTGAATAAATAGATCACAATGTGTCCCTAGCAAGCCTCTAGTTGGCTAGCTCGTTAGTCAATAGATGATCATGGTTTCCTGGTCATGGGCATTAGATGTCATTGATAACGGGATCACATCATTGGGAGAATGATGTGATGGACAAGACCCAATCCTAAGTGTAGCACTAGATCGTATTGTTCGTATGCTAAAGCTTTTCTAATGTAAGGTGTCTTTTCCTTCAACCGTGAGATTGTGCAACTCCCGTATACCGTAGGAGTGCTTTGGGTGTATCAAACGTCACAACGTAGCTGGGTGACTATAAAAGTGCACTACAGGTACCTCTGAAAGTGTCTGCTGGGTTGGTACGGATCGAGATCGGGATTTGTCACTCCGCGTGACGGAGAGGTATCTCTGGGCCCACTCGGTAGAACATCATCATGAGCTCAATGTGACTAAGGAGTTAGTCACACGATGACGTGCTACGGAACGAGTAAAGAGACTTACCGGTAACGAGATTGAACAAGGTATAGGTATACCGACGATCGAATCTCGGGCAAGTTCTATACCGACAGACAAAGGGAATTGTATACGGGATTGATTGAATCCTTGACATCGTGGTTCATCCGATGAGATCATCGTGGAGCAAGTGGGAGACACCATGGGTATCCAGACCCCGCTGATGGTTATTGGCCGGAGAGGTGTCTCGGTCATGTCTGCCTGCCTCCCGAACCCGTAGGGTCTACACACTTAAGGTTCGATGACACTAGGGTTATAGGGAATTGTTATACGAGGTTATCGAAAGTTGTTCGGAGTTCCGGATGAGATCCCGGACGTCACGAGGAGCTCCGGAATGGTCCGGAGGTAAAGATTGATATATAGGACGGATGGCCGGAGGTGGCCCCGGGGGTCCACCGGAAGGGGGCAACGACCCCGGGAGGCTAGATGGGCCAAGTGCGGGAGGGAACAGCCCCTAGGTGGGCTGGTGTGCCCCCCCCCCCACTCAGCCCATGGCGCAAGAAGAAGGGAGAGGGGGGGAACCCTAAGCGCTGGTGGGCCTAAGGCCCACCTAGGGGTGCGCCACCCCTCCCCCTTGGCCTGGCCGCCGCACCTCCCATCTAGGGGGGCTGCCGCACCACCTAGGGTGGGAACCCTAGGGGTGGCACCCCCCTCCTCTCCTCCTATATATAGTGGGCACTTTTGGGCTTTTGAAGACACAGTTTTCTCTCTCCCTCGGCGCAACCCTGCTCTTCTTTCTCCTCCTCTCTGCCGGTGCTTGGCGAAGCCCTGCTGGGAGACCTCGTCTCTCCATCGACACCACGTCGTCGTGCTGCCGGAGATCTTCCCGAACCTCTCCCTCCTCCTTGCTGGATCAAGGTGCGGGAGACGTCACCAGGCTGCACGTGTGTTGAACGCGGAGGTGTCGTGGTTCGGCCGTAGATCGGAATCACACCGCGATTTGAATCGCCGCGAGTACGACTCCATCAACCGCGTTCTAGCAATGCTTCCGCTTTGCGATCTTCAAAGGTATGAAGATGCACTCACCCCTCTCTCGTTGCTGGTCTCTCCATAGGAAGATCTGAATATGCGTAGGAAATTTTTTGAATTTATGCTACGTTACCCAACAAATCATGCATACAAAACATCCAAAGTTGACAAGATAATAGCATGGAACCATCAAAAATTATAGATACGTTGGAGACGTATCATCATGGTAGTCTATGGGTACTAAAGGAGTGAGATGAGGCCACATTAGCCTTTGACCGCCCCTCGGGACGCCTATCCAGCCACATCTCCTCAATGGCAAGCTCGCTTATGGTGGGCTATAAGATAGCGGTCGTTCCTTCTCTCGCATCATTCACATCTCAATCCAGCACAAACGCCTTGTCCATGTCAAACCCCCTAGTCTTCTATTTTTTCATCATTGAGGAGGAGGGTTAAGAGGATCATCTGGCCCCTTGTGGGCAAAGATGGACAACACGCTGGCGGAGGTTGTGTAGATAGAGGCGGAGGCCGCACAGATGGACGCTCCCGCGCCAGCGCCCGTGCCTGCGCTTAACACGGATGATCATCTGTCGTGGTTTGAGGTCGCCCAAGCTGCATTGTACAACATTGACTTGGGCGGACGTGGCGGTTGCGCCAGTCGTGGCGTCAAACGTGTACGTGACGGCGTCGATGGCATCAACGGGCGTGTTGGACATGGTTGTGGCCGCGACTAGGTAGTGACCATGGACAGGCCAGAATTAGACAATGACAACACAAGTGGTGATGACAACACGATGACCATGGTCATGGCTAGAACTACGCAGTGATCGTGGTCGTGGTCACAACTACGCCATGGCAATACGGCTATCTTAGTTTGTTATAACAGTTTGTCCTATTATGTGTTTATCGGATGGTATCGCAGTGCGGCAATTTCGAGAGCAATTTAATTATGTTTGGCTTTATCTTATCAATTCTTTTAAAATTATGTGACTGAAAGGATACTAAGTTTGTGTGTACTGCGATGTCTCAAACTCAAGCAAAATTCGGTGAAAGTGAAATCGATGTTGTGTACCACTGAAACTTTCCACTTATAAAGCCATATGCATTGTTGGTATTTTTATTTCATTTATCATTAATTGTTTTAATTTGCAAAAGTGATACACTACGATTTTGCCAATTTTAATAATGTCACACTAAAATTTGACATTAGTTTTTGTCACTCTTAAGTTAACTATGATACATTGTCAAAAGCTAAAAGTGGCAAAAGTGAAACTAGTATTTTTTTTGCTTTTTCCATAAAATGGCAATTGTGATACATTGTCAAAAGCTAGAGTGGGAAGAGTGAAATGTCAATAGAGTGGCCTAAGAAAAATTGGGAAAAGTTAAAAGTGGCAAAAGCAAAACAAAAATCCTAATATAATTAGACATACAACTGAAGTTTCATAAAGCATTCAAATGTGCACACATATAGTGGCACTTAAAGCTTCACATAAGTTCACATATACTTGCACTTAAAACATCACAAAAGTCTTGCATATCTTGCCACTTCAGACATATAGCACACAACAAACATACAGAAGCATAGTCTTGTACATCACTATTTCCACACAAAAAGCAGACATAATTCTTAGGGTTCAAGAAGTTGCAATGGCACCTCCAACACCACAGCCTACGATAGCGCCAACCCATATAGCAGCCCCCACAATAGCACCTGCGGCACCTCGAGCATCTTCATCATCCCCATCCTCAAAAGCATCACGAGGAATAAGCAATATGATAGTCCTGGTGATGATGTACAATTCTAGTGTACGTGGCATTAACTGTGAAACTTTGGTTGCCATCATTAGTGCTTCAGATTCGGTGCCTTCGGCTAACTTGTGGTTCCAACAATGAATCAAGCAAACATATGTTTGGTACTTGAATTTCATGCGGTTCTATTCCACAACACACTTCTATCCAGATGGCAAGATCAAGTGGATGACTCACGGAATCAGGTACGAGTCCTCATTTTAAGAATGGCCAGGGTTGCTTAGTTTGGCCCTACAAAGTGCAAGCGAGGTGGACTTTAATCATGATCCACATGAACCACAACTCCATGGTGAACATGTACACATCTACTCCCTCTGAGTATATCACTAAACACAAATTGGGATATGTCTACTTTCTATTGTCAGGGCTTACTACTACCAACACTATTTTGAGATACTGCTTGATGCCCAAGTGTAGAGATGACATGATGATTCGTGGCTATTCCATTGACATGTTGCATCACATTCATATATTCACATGCCTCTGTGTCATGGATCTAATTGCTGAAACTATGAAGTGGACCGCAGCTGATCAGAAGAGCTCATGTGGCTAGGCTCCATATATTGAGTTGCTTATCAACTCCAAGGTTGATAAGAATGTATACATGCGTGACCGCAAGCACTTGCCACTGGATCCGGAGCTAGAGGATTGCACCATCACTATGAATCCTTCGCATCCTAGTTCTATTGTTGATGAGGAGCAAGTTGAGGCTGTTAGGGCCGCTGAAACAACAAGTTTGCCCGGTACATCTAATGTTGAAATGCCTAAGGGAAAGAGTGATCAAATGGCATATCTTCTCTTAGTATACTAAGAGGATTGAGCAAGGCTTACCTAACCTTGTGAAGAAAGAGAAGAGCCTCGAGAGGATTATGGAATCCAAGTTCCACTCACTTGATGTCAAGGTGACATAAATGGCCACAAACTTTTAGAAGCTCAAGGAGGACACTGAGGCATGGATGAGTAATTCATATGAGTAGACCAACACTTAGTTTCAGGCTCATCCTAAACTTGATCTATATGTTTCCGCAACTATTGTTGTTATTACACCTCTAGTATCTACACCACTAGTCCAATAGACTTGTTCATAGGCATTCTCATATGGACTTCTCTCCACTCCATTGACCCTCATAGGAGCTACCAGCCAGAGGACTTCTTCACCTGCAGTTGTTGATCGAGCCACAACAACGTTCATCTCTAGATCATTTGATCTTTTTGGTAACTTGTTGCCAAGGGGGAGGGGAGAGAGAGTATCGCTTTTGCATTGCTTTGGTTGAGGTACTTTCTAGCATGTGTTCGATCGTACTTTATTTGCTTTTCATGCTATCTATCCTTTGGTTATACATGTTATCATGCTCATTCACATGTTTGCTTGGTGATGAGTGCTTATTATAATCCTTCATATTTGTATTCTCCACCAAAATGTATGTGTCATGAAAGAGTCACCACATGATCCTAATCTATTGTGTGTTTGCATTCAAACACAATTTTAAATAATACTCAAATTTAGGGGGCTTCTCTTGTTTATCACATACTTCTCAAAATGAGAATGTTATGCATTGACTATATATTATGTTGAAGCTTTGATCAATATTTTGTCATCAATTACCAGAAAGGGGGAGACTAAAAGTGCAACAAATCACCGGATGGTTTTGGTAATTCATAACAACATATATATCACTGGACTAATGGCTACTCAAAGAATATTTCAGGTAAAATTCAATGTTCGTATGGACATAGGATGGAGATGTGGACCCCTCAAAATGCAAAGGACAAACATTGTCAAAGCTTCAAGACTCTATATTTTTGGTTAAGGGGTCCAAGATCTCATTGAGTCCATATGAAAGCCAATGCTATTAAAAGGGGGGAGGTTTTGATAATAAACTATTTGCTCAATTGTTGAGAGATATTCCTCCAAAACCCTCGACCACATTCTTATTTTCATTCATGTCCTGAACCCTAAAGTCAAACTTAGTTTCACCAAAACATCCACACCCGTACTCACCGAGATACACTTGACATAGCCACTACCTAAACCTTTGTACCTCAGTGTCACCGATATGGCCCTTTGCTCCCACCGAGGGCACCTACCAACCTTTTGTTACCTATCAATTCCACTTTGGAATTTATGAGTGGTATTGATCCATCTCACCAAGGTGTGGAAAAATCCTAGGTCATCGCCCATTGGTTTCATCGAGCTGTTCCATCTCGTCTCACCGAAATGCTTAAAGATCACCTTTTATACTAGTCGGTCTCAATAAGTGATTTTACCCGGTCCCATCGAGTAGTGCATAACGGTGTGTAAGGGTTGGATTTTTGGTGTTGCGTATATATACCCCACCCACTCCACATTCTTAGGGAGAGCAAGCATCATGAAGCTACCACTTCCCATATTCATTTTCTAAGATAGAACCACCTACACATGTTTTGAAATCAAAGGGATTCCACTCCAACTCCAACATTTCATTCTTTATTTCTAGCCTCTCCATATTTCTTTGAACCCCCATATTTTCTCCTACCACTTAGCAAAAGTTTGTGAGAGAGTAATTGAGTGTTGAGGAGACTATACTTTGAAGCACAAGAGCAAGGAGTTCATCATCAACAACAACATCTATTACCTTTTTAAGAGTGGTGTCTCCTAGATTGGCTAGGTATCACTTGGGAGCCTCCAAATCTTGTGGTACTTGCAACAAGGAGTTTGTAAGGGAGAGGAAATTGCTTAGTTCGTGAAGATATACCCCGAGTGAAGCTAGTCCTTCGTGGATGTAAGCCATTATGGCATAGACAAGGTTGCTTCTTCCTGGACCCTTCATGGGTGGAGCCCTTTATGGACTCATGCAGCCATTACCCTCCGTGAGATGAAGTATACATCAACATGGACAAAAGTTATCACCACCTATTGAAATGATGGCAAAAATCATTGTGTCTTCCTTATGTGTGATTTTCTCCTACCCCTTCTTTCATGTGCAAAGTCTTTACTTTCCACTGCCTACTATATAAGTCTTGCATGTGTAGGGTGTGAATAGACTTTCTAGTATTGCTAAAATCTACCAAGAACTAAAATTGGGAAAAGGATGGGTTTTTATTGGTCAAGTAGTCCAATCATCCCCCTCCAGACCTAGTTACAATCCTACAACCTCCCAAGGAGTGAGACTGGCCGCCGCCTTGTACTCAAGGAAATGAAAATCCACCTTATTGCCACCTCGAGAGGGGCGGCCTCAAATATCTCATTGGATAGGCGGTTTTCATTGCTCGAAAGATTTGGCGGATTTGGTCAAGGTTGTGGTGTGCATTTTTAATTGGAATCACTGAGCTCTTGTTCAAGTTGGTTTGGAGGCCCGTGACCTCACCAAAGCCTTTGAGGATACCAGATATGTTATCAATATGTCTATTGATGGGCGCCATGAACACCACCGCGTCATACGCATATAGGAAGGTTCTCCCAATAGTGCACCATCCCTAAATCTTGTGGAGAAGGCCCTTGTGGGCATCTTAAGAATTTGTTGGTGGGGTTCAATAATGATGATGAAAGGAGCGGGGACAAAGGCCCCCTACCTCCGCCCACGGCCAAGAGTGACAGGTGGCCCGACCACCCCATTGAAGAGAATCCTAGGAAAAGATGATTGAAGTAGCGCGGACACCTTATTTCGGAATTTGCATGGGAATACTCTTATTTGAAGGAGTTCAACCCTGTATTCCAGCTTAACCGAGTCGAAGGCCTTGCAGATGTCAAGCTTAAAAAGCAGTAAAGCGGTTTTGCTTTTGTGGACCCGGCGTTCGAAGTTCCGCGCGTACTTGAAGTTATCGTGGATGCTCCTCCACTTGATGAAGGAACTCTAGGCACTCGAAACTAGGGCGTCCATGTGTCGAAAAATATTTTTGCAATCCCATGCATGAGGCTAATTGACCAATAATCGGCAATGCCCTTTGGGCCATCCTTTTTTGGGCAGCAACACCACATTCACAGAGTTAAGCCAGTGGACCTCGAGAGCACCAGTGTCGCATTCATGCCAGCTCAGAGTGATGCAACCTCTCACTGCGCTCAGGCATTAAAACGGTGCCCAGGCCAAGAGTGCCGTCCTTCTCACTTCCCAGTGCATGGAGTTGCCCAATGTTCAAACGACACTCCGTCTATGTGCCTACATTAAACATGTGTGGAGTTGCCGAGGAACGGCGAGCCAACACCATCTTTTCATTCACCTACCACTCACCATTAATTACATCGTTGATTGCCCTGCCACCACCACCCCTCCCACTATATAAACTGTAGGCCCGGGCAGATCCACATCCGTCATCCTCCACCTTCTTCCTCCTCTCTTTTCCACGCCCACCATGGACTCATCCAGCTCCAAAGCCGCCTAGGAAAATCTCCCAGCCAAGCAAAAACAAGAGATTGTTGTCATTGCAGCCGAATGGCGGGCTTGCAGACACACCGAGTCCGGCGTTACGAACGTCCCAATGGAGGACGCGGTTGAGGATGAGCCAACACCACCATCCACGCCCCGTGCATGCTGGCATCACCATAGGCAAAGCTAGTGCCCACTACATGGACATGGTGTTGGAGGAGCAGGAGGTCGCGCTCCGGCACGCGAACTCTGACCAGGCCTACTGTTGACACTAGATTTTGGCATGGAATAAATAATGATTAAGATGGCTTCAAATAAAGAAGTGCTCCACATGAAAAAGTTTCACGGTGTCGACATGAACATTTTTGAAGTTTGTGCCATCGTTGTCCGGTCTCATCTAGAACGCCGAAACTGTGATCGAAGTACTGAGATTTCATATTCAGATTACTATTCGGCAGATAAAGCCCATAAGACAGCCACATATGGAAAAATGTTCAACACGAATTGTCTTCGTCTCGTCGAAACTACCGATTTTGATATAAAAATCATGTCGATAGGGGATTTATGCAAAAGTTAGAGCCATCGGAGTGCGGCCCTACCACAAGGAAAAATATGGAGCGAGGGATCACACAACTATGTGATGGATGGCGCGAGGGATCACACAACTGTCTGATGGGTCACGCGAGGGATCATACAGCTGTCTAATGGGTCGCGCGAGCTGTTCGGCCCTCTAGGACGTGATTTGATGTATTTTTCTTGTAAGGAAAGCCTAGATGAGTCATTTTCTTGTACGGGAAGTCCAGCTGCCTCTTATATATGGTGGATGTGACGGCCGATTGAAACAACACACAATCGAACACTTTTTACCTTTACCTTTATCTATATCCCTTGTTCTTCTTCTTTCTCGTTCTTCATTTGGGGGGCAGCGATCCACGGGGCCCTAGGGGTTGTAACACCGACCTAGGTCCACCCATAGCCGTCGTGCACCCTCACGGGGTCCCTCCCGGGCGCGTGGGGTTTCGGCTCTACAAAAGTGCCCGTCGAACTGCTTGCGTACCGTGCTTCCAGCCGGGTCTTCTTCGACGTGAGCTGCGGTGCATCATGCCTGGCGTCGAGGGTACACAGTGACGTGTTTGTGCGCGAACTCACTTTTTGGTGACTCTGCTGGGGACGAAGTTTTGAACGGTCTCCAACCTATTCTTGCTACGAAGAGATTGCCATCTAGGGTTTGCAAACCACAAAGGTAATATGAATACCCAATTCACTTATGTAGATGCAAATATTGCATATGTTGTTGCTAGATCGTTTAATGAGCATAATGTATCGGCTAGCCCTAGTTTTATCCATCATGAATCTAATTATATGCAACAGTCGATTCAGAATAATCTCCATGCTTCAAATTCATATAATTGTAGTAACATACAACATATGTATTCCAACTCTCATGAATCGGCAACCCCACAAATTTGCATGCCGTTGAACCACATGATGAGTTCTGTTAATCAAGTTGAAACACCCCATGTAGAAACTTCCAACAACATACAACAAAGTGTTTCACCTTTTTATTCATCTACAACTAACTTGCAATATGTTGATCCAAACATGTTGATGGACGATGGAATTGGCCATGCTACTAGCTATTCGGCCAATTACCCTCAACTATCAAATGCTACACCTTGTGTTAGTAATTTTTTGGCACCATACACAACTGTGGATCTTCATAATTCGGCTCTGCACCTTCATGGTCATAGCCGAATAAGTGAAAATTCTGCAAGGGTGCATATGCCATCACCTAACGTTGTAGCATATAATGCATCCTATAAGCAATCCCGAAATTTCGGCAACCACCCATTGTCGAAAGAATCTGAAAGTTTTGTGGAGCAATCCCTTACAAAATGGGATGTGGCTACATTAAAAATGGGTATAGCCAAAATAACAAGATTAGTGCTCTTTGCCTTGAAGAACATGATAAGGGGCTAGTTCCTTATTATAATGCAATAAAAGCTAGAGTTTTACAAGGAGATGAATATTTGCCAATTGGTAAAATTGGCAAGCAAAAATATGGTTCTGCAACAATACATAGGCCTTCACCTAGTACTACATCATATTACACAACCCCTACAGAATTGCAAAGTTTCAGCATAACCCATGTGTCATTGCCGAAAGAGTCTAAAAGCATTGCGGCAATCATATCTGGAATGGGCTGAAATTGATAAAAAAAACTTAAAGCCAATTTAGCCGCTCGTCGCCAAAAACAAACAGAAAAAAATTGGCTCAAAGAAAAGAAGCATTGTCAATTGGTAGAATCAATGAAAATAAGGATGATTCAGAACATGAAAGTGCTTCAGTTAAAAAAGTTGAACCAAGTAGTATATATTTACAATCCATCAAATCCAAAGAGGCCAGTATTATTGAGAAAGGGCACGAAAAGCACAGCAAAATTGGCATGCTTAATTTTTCTGAAGTTAATGGAACCTACTTCCTACCCTATGAGTTTCGTGCCATATCCATTGACAAGCCTCGAGGACAAGAACAAGTAGCCGAACAAAGTTCGATTGACAAAGATTTTCAAATTACTGATTCACGGAATCAGGAAAAAGATAATGAAAAGGCATTGGGGAGCCATATGGCAGAGCAAGATATTGTTCAATTCATACCTCCATCATGCTCTCCCAACATATTCAAAGAGGTATGTCTGTTAAGTAATTTACCCTTTTCAGATTTGGTCACAACGTTATTGTTGATGCATCTATTAAAAAAATTATCATAAGTAATTTTGAAAGACCAATGAAGAAGGGTGATTTACTTATTAGCAATGAAATTTTTATATGGCATATCGATCAACCCATTGCGCCATTCAGAAAGACCGATAATAACTTATTGTTACACCCAAGGCTTTCCCCATCTGAAGTTCATATATAATTAGGTATCTTTGCTTATTTATTACTTGGCTTACACTTGGTCTCAATTGGGTCATGTATGTTATAACTATTTATATTTCAGAACTTTAAATCCAATGTTAAAATATGTTGAGAAAACCGATGCTAATATAATATGTTATCCAATATCACCGAAAAAGGAATTCAAAAGAAAATTCCTAGCTGAATGGAAAGATGCCAAATCTGAAACATTCATGTGCTTAGTTTCAAAGTCGTTCCCACATCAAGATCAGCTAGAAAGTAAGAAGTTTACCTTCAATTCGAACATGTGTGATCAAATCTTTGATTTGTTGTTAAGAAATAATTATATTCGAATTCTTGATCGCCATGTCAAGCCATCAATCCAAGGACGAATGTATTGTAAGTTGCATGATTCATCCAAGCACAATTTTGAGGATTGCAATATATTTTGTCAAATAGTTAAATCGGCCATAGACAAAGGCCGATTGAAATTTGTTGAAACGCCAATAGATGACGAGTCTATTTCGATTGGTCCTGATGGCAAACAGTTTTTGCATCGGCTACTTCAAGTCGGTCCATTTAAACATGAGAAGGTAAAAACTATGCATAGTGGGATCAAGCTTTCAAGTAAGGAAGTTGTTCAAGTGCACAATTGTCATATTCTTGAGGGTGAAAATTCCATAAAAGTTGCAATGAAGATGACAAATACTAGGGGTAGCAAGAAAATCCAAAGATCGATGCGAGCACAACCAAAGAAAGCAAAGGCCGAGGCAAGCACAAAGGTAAAAAGCCGAAATTCACTTTTGCCCATCTATTGGAAAAGTACAAAAAGATAAGTGAGGATAAGAATGCTTGTCGGCCAAGAAATTCAAAACCATCAATATTACCCCCAAGGCACAAATCTGAAGATCGGTATTAGGAAAGGGAAAATTTCAATACTTCATATTCATATCCATATTTTGGGCCATCAATACCAATGCCATGGATACCTCCCTATGCTCATGTCGATCCATATCTATCATGGGATAGGTACGATACAAGGGCACGTTCTCCATCTTATATTAAACCATCTCACCAATATTACGCAGCCCCAAGAAGATCAACATTTGAACAATCACATGTCAAAGACCGTTTTGATCATAAAGAATTGGTCTGGAGCTCAGGAGAGAAGAAAGAGGTGGTCAAGGAGGTATATCCAGTCAAGAAAGATGGTCGTAAGTGCAGTTCAGATTTGGTTTCAAATGAAACGGTGCAAATTGGAATGTTGACATTAACTACTAAATGTTGGGTAACGTAGTATAAATTCAAAATTTTCCTACGCCATATTCAGATCTTCCTATGGAGAGACCGGCAACGAGAGAGGGGAGAGTGCATCTTCATACCTTTGAAGATCGCTAAGCGGAAGCGTTGCTAGAACGCGGTTGATGGAGTCGTACTCGCGGCGATTCAGATCGCGGTGTGATTCCGATCTAGTGCCGAACCACGACACCTCCGCGTTCAACACACGTGCAGCCCGGTGACGTCTCCCGCACCTTGATCCAGCAAGGAGGAGGGAGAGGTTGGGGAAGATCTCCGTCAGCACGATGGCGTGGTGTCGATGGAGAGACGAGGTCTCCTGGGAGTGCTTCGCCAAGCACCGTGGGAGAGGACGAAGAAGAGGGACACGGCTGCGCCGAGGGAGAGATCAACTTGTGTCTCCAATAGCCCCAAACCCCTCTCTATTTATAGAGGTAGAGGGGAGGGGTGCGCCACTGATGTCAACTGTTCTTCCCCTTTGCAACGGCACCAGAAGAATGTTGTTAGCACTCTCCGGCAATCGAAACTAGAAGAATGTTCTTGACGGCCCACAAGCGCATGGGATCGCAGCAGTTTTCGAGGGTAGAGTATTTGACCCAAATTTGTTGATTCGCACGATGGGAGGTGAGAGAATACTCTCAAGTATTAGCGGTTGAATTGTCAGATTCAACCACACCTGAAAGATTAGTATCTGCAAGCAAAGTAGTAACAGCAAAGTAGCGAGTAACGGCAGTGGCAAGGAACAGCAGTAGTGACATCAGTAGCAAGCGACAGTAGTAGCAATAGTAGCAGCAGAGCAAGACAAGTAACATCAGTAGTAGGACAAACTCGTAGGCAATGGGTCGGTGATTTGTTTGGATGATATTCATCATGTAACAGCTATAACACGGAGAGATATGTGGCTAGCTCCCGTTTGTCAATGTGATGTAGGCATGCATTCCGTGTGTCGTCATACGTGCTTAGGGAAAAGAACTTGCATGACATCTATTGTCCATCCCTCCCGTGGCAGCGGGGTCCAAAAGGAAACTACGGGATATTAAGGTTCTCCTTTTAACAAAGAACCGGACCAACGCATTAGCACTTGGTGAACACATGAACTCCTCAAACTATGGTCATCGCCGGGAGTGGTTCCGGTGATTGCCACTCCGGGGTTGCCGGATCATAACACATAGTAGGTAACTACAACTTGCAAGATCGGATCTAAAACACACATATATTGGTGACAACATGATAATTTCAGATCTGAAATCATGGCACTCGGGCCCTAGTGACAAGCATTAAGCATGGCAAAGTAATAGCAACATCAATCTCACAACATAGTGGATACTAGGGATCAATCCCCATCAAAACTAACTCGATTACATGATAGATCTCATCCTACTCATCATTGCCCAGCGAGCCTACGAATAGATTACTCACGAACGACGAAGAGCTTCATGAAATTGGAGAGGGTAGAAGGTTGATGATGACGATGGCGACGATTTCCCCTCTCCGGAGCCCAAGACAGACTCCAGATATTCCCTCCAGATGAAGAACAGGTGGTGGCGGCGCCTCCGTATCGTAAACGCGATGAAAACTTCTCTTTTTTATTTTTTCTGGGACGAAAGGGGACTTATAGACCTGAGGTTGGGGGCGGTAGAGCCGTGTGGGCCCCACAAGCCTGCCCACCGCCACCAGGGGGGTGGTGGCGGAGCCAGGGCTTGTGGCCCACTGGCCCACCCCCTCAGGTGGAACTTGGCGCAGATATTTTTTACATTTTCCAAAACTGCTCCCCGTAAATTTTCAGGACGTTTGGAGAACTTTGATTTCTGCACAAAAATAACACCAAGGTAATTCTGCTGAAAACAGCGTCAGTCCAGGTTATTTCCATTCAAATCATGCAAATTAGAATCCAAAACAAGGCAAAAGAGTTTGGAAAAGTAGATACGATGGAGACATATCAACTCCCCCAAGCTTAAAACCTTGCTTGTCCTCAAGCAACTCAGTTGACAAACTGAGAGAGAAAGAAAAACTTTGACAAACTATGTTTGATCTTGTTGTTGCAACTATGTCTAACTCATAACCAGAATTTCAGCAAGATCACAAGTTAACCACATAAGCAAATGACACAAAGGTCTCATGGTAAACTAATATCAATGGCATAATCAGCTAACGAGCAAATAATAATGAGTTTCAAATACCAACACTTCAATCAAAACAAGCATGAAGCAATATGAATAGGTGGTATCTCGCTAGCTCTTTCTAAAACCGCAAAACATAAATGCATCGAACTTTCAAAGATCAAGGGCTGACTAAACATTGTAATTCATAGCAACGAAGATCCAGTCATAGTCATACTCAATATCAATCAAAAGAAAAACATAAAAATGACAGAGGTGCTCTCTAATTGGTGCTTATATAAGAGGAGGATGACTCAACAGGAAAATAAATAGACAGGCCCTTCGCAGAGGGAAGCATTGATTTGCGGAGGTGCCAGAGCTCAAGCTTTGAAAACAGAGATAATAATTTTGGGTGGCATGCTTTCATTGTCAACGCAATGACCAAGAGTTCTCAATATCTTCCATCCTACTCATGCTATAGGCGGTTCCCAAACAGAAAAGTAAAGTTTTAACTCCCCCACCACCAATCAATCACACTCCACGGCTAACCGAATCCTCGGGTACCGTCCATACTAACATCAATTCGGGGGGAGTCTTGTTTTACAGTTATGTTTTCGATTTAAGCGTGGAACTGGGCATTCCAATTACCAGCCCCTTTCTCGTGAATGACTGTGAATAAACACATGTCGAGGATAACACTCCTAGCATGGAAGATACCAATAGCCCCCTGTCACCACATGAGCGATTCGGGCATGCAAAACAGATTATTTCTTGAAGGTTTAGAGAGTGGCACATGCAAATTACTTGGAACGGCAGGTAGATACCGCAAATAGGTAGGTATGATGGACTCTCATGGAAAAACTTTTGGGTTTATGGAAGTGGATGCACAAGCAGTATTCCGCTTAGTACAAGTGAAGGCTAGCAAAAGACTGGGAAGCGACCAACTAGAGAGCGACAACAGTCATCAAGATGCAATGAGTTTGACTAACATTGAATGCAAGCATGAACAGGATATAAATCACCATGAACACGAACATCATAGAGGCTATGTTGATTTTGTTTCAACTGCATGCATGAACATGCGCCAAGTCAAGCCACTTGAAACATTCAAAGGAGAATACCATCCTATCATACTACATCATAGTCATCTCAAAATCTATGTTGGCATTCAAGACAAACCATTATAAGCTCTCAACTAAATAAGCATGGCATCAGAAACTATGATCTCTCAGTTGTCGTTGCAAACATGGTTCTCTCACAACAAAGCTAAATCTGGGTCAACAAGCTAGTCATATTTACAAAAACAAAATAGATAGAGTTCATACCAGCTTTTCAGTCTCAGTCACTTCATCATGTATCATCATTGTTGCCTTTCATTTGCACGATCAAACGATGAAAACGATAATAAGCGCATTGGACTAAGCTGAATCTGCAGGCAAACACAAAGGAGAAGACAAAGTAATATGGCTCTTTGAAAGCTAAATAGGTAAGCATGTAAGAACCAGTAAACATTGTAACCAATATCTTCTACCTTGACCCAAAGAAAAAGAAAACTATTTACACGGGAAAGCTCCCAACAAGCAAATGAAGAAAGAAAAATCTTTTTGGGTTTTCTCAAAAGGACATAAAACAAGAAAACAAGAAAACGAAAATAAACTAGCATGGATAATACAGTGCCAAAGTGTAAACACCGGCTAACAAAGTAAAAGCATAAGCATGAATGTAAAGTCGGTGAGAACACGTACTCCCCCAAGCTTAGGCTTTTGGCCTAGCTTGGTCTACTCCCAAGGTGGGAAATAACCAGCTCCAGGATACTCCGGAGCAGACTGTGGATGCCACTGTTGTGTGAGGTCCTCTGGCTCCCACTGATAAACTGGCGGCTCGGGCACGGGCGCCTGTGGTTGGGCCAAGCCCCAATATGCGTAGATGTCCGCGGGCATAATAGTGTACCTTCCTGCATGAAGATCGAACAAAGAAGGAGCAGGCAAAGTAATAGTCTCTCGAGTACCCTGACTAAATACCAGGTTATAAATCATCCGGTTACTAGCATCTCTATCCAGAAAATCATGGCGAACCATGCTGTCATAATCCAGATATTTCTCACGAAGAAGCATCTCTCCTTCCTCTCCCAGTCTAATGGGTATCTCAAAGTGTCTGGCAAGACGGGTAGCATAGATACCTCCATTGACGACACCCTTGGAACGGTTGATGTTCAACCGCTGGGCCACTATAGCACCTAGGCTGTAAGTCTTATCGTTATAAAGGCCTTCGCGCAAAACCGCAAGGTCTGGAGAACTAAGTGATCCAGCCTCCCCACGGCCAATCAAACATTTTCCCACAAATAATGAGAAGTAACGAAGCGTAGGAAAATGTATGCTAGCAATTCTAGCGCGAGACACTCCTCTCTCCTCCCCAACAGCAATAGAACCAATGAAATCCTCCAAGTCCCGTGGACGAGGGTGACGGATATCCCCAACATAAGGTAATTTGCATACATTGCAAAAATCATGTAGTGTCATGCACTTGGGAACATCGTATATCATGAACTCAACCATGGGAGGATTCTTCCTTGGATAAAAGTTGAAGCTTTGAACGAAAATGTTGGTGAGGAGGAGGTATTGTGGGCACTTATCTTCAACGAACGCAGTGAGACCTGCGTTCTCCACCAAGTAATAAAAGTCTTCATAAAGTCCAGCGGCGCGCAAAAATTCATCACTTGGCCACTCGCAGCTCGAACTTCTGTGACTCGAGGGACTGCGTACTTGGGGTGGTTCTTCTCATCCTCCTTGGGGTTACGGCTTGAAGAGCCTCTCAAGAACCTCCTCATCTTTTCCTTTTTCTAGCTCTGAAAATTTCTGAAATTTTTAGAGACTTCGAAAGAAAAGCGAATAAAGATTAACCCAACTTGTAGCAACTACTCCTACTAGTGCCTAGAGACCGTATCACGCGCTAAAACTACTTGGGACCAGCTAAAATCAACCTTTCAAGCTCAAGAACAGGGTCACCAAGCTAGCAAGAATTGGAGAAGGATAAAGCACTAGAGCAAAACCTAATTGGACCAATGGAGGTGTCACTTACCAAGGAGTAATTTCCCCAAAACGGTTCAGAGAATGGTGCTTTGAGCAAGGAGGTTGAGAATCACAGCCAAATGAGCAAGAACACGGGTTTGAGCTGCGAAACAATTTTTTCTCGAGGTGGAAGAAGAGGCTAAGAGCTGGAAAGAGTGGAGGGGGTTCCTGTGGGCCCCACAAGCTTGCACCCTGCCACTAGGGGGTAGGTGGCGGTGGCATGGCTTGTGGCCCACTGGTCAGTCCCCCACGCCAGCTCTCAGGCCCAGAAATTTTCAAAAATTCCAGAAAAAATCATACTAAATTTTCAGGACCATCCGAGAACTTTTATTTTTGAGGGTTTTTTTCAGGACGCTAAAATAGAAAACAGGAAAAGCTAAAATAATTCTATCATTTTTCTTCTAAGCAAAAGAAAGTGAAAGCTCAAAACAGAGGTATGTGACTCTTTGATTCACCCGTTTCTTGGTCATCGAAAGAAATCTGTCAATGGGGTTGATCAAGTCCTTATGACAAAACCTTCTCCAATCGCAAGAGAGAACGGAGAATTTTCGAATAGCCACTAAATCACCACAATGGGGATATGTATCTCCCCAACAAGCAAATCATACTTCATCTTGACACGAGGAATAGGGCATTCAAAGCTCCCAATGAGAATCGATGAAGTCTTTTCGATAGCATTGATGCAATGTACTTGATATCGTTTCTTCGGAAAGTGCACCGTGTGCTCATTACCGTTGACATGGAAAGTGACATTGCCTTTGTTGCAATCTATAACAGCCCCTGCAGTGTTTAAAAAGGGTCTTCCGAGGATGACAGCCATGCCATCGTCCTCGGGAATATCCAAGATAACAAAGTCTGTTAAGATAGTGGTGTTAGCAACCACAACAGGCACATCCTCGGAAATGCCGATAGGGAAAGCAGTTGATTTGTCAGCCATTTGCAGAGAAATTTCAGTGGGTGTCAACTTATCCAATTCAAGTCTATGATAAAGAGGGAGCGGGATAACACTAACACCGGCTCCAAGGTCACATAAGGCAGTTCTTACGTAGTTTCCTTTAATGGAGCAAGGTATAGTGGGCACTCCGGGATCACCAAGTTTCTTAGGAGTTCCACCTTTGAAAGTATAATTGGCAAGCATGGTGGAGATCTCAAGATCTGGTATCTTCCGTTTATTAGTCACGGTATCTTTCATGTACTTGGCATGCGGAGACATCTTGAGCATATCAGTTAACCGCATCTCCAGAAAGACGGGTCTTATCATCTCAATGAAGCGCTCAAAATCCTCATCATCCTTTTTCTTGGATGGCTTAGGAGGAAAGGGCATAGGTCTCTGAACCCATGGCTCCCTTCTTTACCATGCTTCCTAGCAGTGAAGTCATTCTTATCGTACCTCTTAGGTTGTGGGTTATCAGGATTAACCGTCGGTTCAATCTCCACATCCTCATCATTGCTAGGTTGAGCATTATTATGAACATCACTGTCCATATTGTCACCAGGTTCATGTTCATCACCAGATTGTGTTTCTGCATCACACGCAGAAATATCATTAGGTTCTTCAGGTGTGATAGTATTTGGTGAACTAGCGTGCAGGTTTCTATCATCCTTCTTCTTCTCCTTAGGATGACTAGGTGTATCAGCATTGATTCCTTGAGAATCTTGATCAATTCTCTTAGGATGACCTTCAGGATACAAAGGTTCCTGAGTCATTTTGCCTCCTCTAGTAATGACTCTGATAGAGTTGTCATTTAATTCATTGAGCAGGTCATTCTGAGCTTTAAGTACTTGTTCTACCTGAGTAGTAATCATAGAGGCATGTTTACTTAGAAGCTTCAGATCGTTGACATTTCTGTCTACACAAGCACTTAAATGGCTAAGCATACGAGTACTTTGTTCCAAATGTCTGCTAACATAATCATTGAAACTCTGTTGTTTGGCAACAAAGTTGTCAAATTCATCAAAGCATAGGCTAGCAGGTTTATCAAAAGGAATATCACTCTCATCAAACCTACGTAGAGAATTCACTTCTACTACCTGTACCGGGTTATCGAGACCATGGATCTCTTCGATAGGTGGTAGCTTTTTGACATCTTCAGATCTAATGCCTTTCTCTTGCATGGATTTCTTGGCTTCTTGCATATCTTCGGGACTGAGGAATAGAATACCTCTTTTCTTCGGAGTTTGCTTAGGAGGTGGTTCGGGAATAGTCCAAGCATTATCGTTGATCAAGATGTTATTCAGTAGGGTCTCATCTTGTTCTATAGTTCGTTCCCTAAGAACACAACCGGCACAACTATCTAGGTGGTCTCTAGAAGCATCGGTAAGTCCGTTATAGAAGATATCAAGTATCTCGTTCTTCTTAAGAGGGTGATCAGGCAAAGCATTTTGTAGCTGGACGAGCCTCCCCCAAGCTTGTGGGAGACTCTCTTCTTGGAGTTGAGCAAAGTTGCATATTTCCTGCAAGGCAGCTTGCTTCTTATGGGCAGAGAAATATTTCTCACAGAAGTAATAGACCATCTCCTGGGGACTACGCACACATCCAGGAGCAAGAGAGGTGAACCAGGCTTTAGCGTCATCCTTTAGAGAGAAAGGAAACAACTTAAGGATATAGTAGTGACAGATCTTCTCCTCATTAGTGAAAAGGTTGGCTATATCGTGTAGTTTGGCAAGATGGGCTATGACCGTCTCAGACTCATATCCGTGAAAAGGATCAGATTCGACTAGAGAGATTATCTCAGGATCGACAGAGAATTCATAATCCTTATCGGTGATAAAGATAGGTGAAGTGGCAAACTTCGGCTCATATTTCATCTTAGCTTCCCGAGATTTTTCCTTCCACTTGGCAAGTAATTTCTGAGCGTCATAGGCATCCTTACACGCAAGAAAATCATCAGCTATCTCTCCCTCCATAACGTAACCCTCAGGTATATCAGGCAATTCATATCTAGGAGAGCTAGATCTAGCAGGAGCAAAAGCAGGTTCTATCTCAATAGTATCGGCAGTTTCAGAAGCATCACGAGCATTGGCAGTAACTCTAGCAATATGAGCATCAAGGAACACTCCTAGTGGAAGATCAGGCAAGTAGTATCTCTAGCAGTATCAAGCATAGCATCATCAGGAAAAATAGCATCTCTAGCATCATCAGACAAAGCAGTATCAAGCATAGCATCTCTAGCAGTATCAAGCATAGCATCATCAGGCATAGTATCAAGCATAGCATCATCAGGCATAGTATCAAGCATAGCATCTCTAGCAGTATCAGGCATAGCATCATAAGCATCATCAAGCACACGTGACATATCAAGATTTCTAGCAGGAGGTGATGTCGCAAACTTACTCATAACTGAAGGTGAATCAAGTGCAGAGCTAGATGGCAATTCCTTACCTCCCCTCGTAATTGAGGGCAAGACTTTGGTCTTCGGATCCTTCAGATTCTTCATAGTGATCAGCAGATATAAATCCCAAGTGACTCAGAGAATATAGAGCAATACCTCCCCGGCAACGGCGCCAGAAAAATGCTTGATGTCAACTGTTCTTCCCCTTTGCAATGGCACCAGAAGAATGCTATTAGCACTCTCTGATAATGGAAAGTAGAAGAATGTTGTTGACGGCCCACAAGCGCATGGGATCGCAACAGTTTTCGAGGGTAGAGTATTCGACCCAAATTTGTTAATTCACACGACGGGAGGTGAGAGAATACTCTCAAGTATTAGCAATTGAATTGTCAGATTCAACCAGACCTGAAAGATTAGTATCTGCAAGCAAAGTAGTAACAGCAAAGTAGCGAGTAACGGCAGTGGCAAGGAACAGCAGTAGTGACAGCAGTAGCAAGTAGCAACAGTAGCAAGCGACGGTAGTAGCAACAGTAGCAGCAGAGCAAGACAAGTAACATCAGTAGTAGGACAAACTCGTAGGCAATGGGTCGGTGATTTGTTTGGATGATATTCATCATGTAACAGCTATAACACGGAGAGATATGTGGCTAGCTCCCGTTCGTCAATGTGATGTAGGCATGCATTCCGTGTGTCGTCATACGAGCTTAGGGAAAAGAACTTGCATGACATCTATTGTCCATCCCTCCCGTGGCAGCGGGGTCCAAAAGGAAACTACGGGATATTAAAGTTCTCCTTTTAATAAAGAACCGGACCAACGCATTAGCACTTGGTGAACACATGAACTCCTCAAACTATGGTCATCACCGGGAGTGGTTCCGGTTATTGTCACTCCGGGGTTGCCAGATCATAACACATAGTAGGTAACTACAACTTGCAAGATCGGATCTAAAACACACATATATTGGTGACAACATAATAATTTCATATCTGAAATCATGGCACTCGGGCCCTAGTGACAAGCATTAAGCATGGCAAAGTAGTAGCAACATCAATCTCAGAACATAGTGGATACTAGGGATCAATCCCCATCAAAACTAACTCGATTACATGATAGATCACATCCTACTCATCACCGCCCAGTGAGCCTACGAATAGATTACTCACGAACGACAAAGAGCTTCATGCAATTGGAGAGGGAAGAAGGTTGATGATGACGATGGCGACGATTTCCCCTCTCCGGAGCCCAAGACGGACTCCAGATCTGCCCTCCAGATGAAGAACAGGTGGTGGTGGCGCCTCCATATCGTAAACGCGATGAGAACTTCTCTTTTTTATTTTTTCTGGGACGAAAGGGGACTTATAGACCTGAGGTTGGGGGCGGCAGAGCCGTGTGGGCCCCACAAGCTTGCCCACCACCACCAGGGGGTGGTGGCGGAGTCAGGGCTTGTGGCCCACTGGCCCACCACCTCAGGTGGAACTTGGCGCAAATATTTTTTATATTTTCCAAAACTGCTCCCCGTAAATTTTCAGGACGTTTGGAGAACTTTGATTTCTGCACAAAAATAACACCAGGGTAATTCTGCTGAAAAGAGCGTCAGTCCACGCTAGTTCCATTCAAATCATGCAAATTAGAGTCCAAAACAAGGGCAAAAGAGTTTGGAAAAGTAGATATGATGGAGACGTATCAGCCACCTCTAGGGTTCCCACCCTAGGGGTGGCGGCAGCCCAGATGGGAGAGGGGGGCGGCGGCCAGGACAGGAGAGGGGGTGGCGCACCCCCTGGTGGGCCTTAGGCCCACCAGCGCCTAGGGTTCCCCCGCCCCTTCCTCCCTGGTGCACCATGGGCTGAGTGTGGAGGGCGCACCAGCCCACCCAGGGGCTGGCTCCCTTCCCACACTTGGCCCATATAGCCTTCCGGGGCTTGTGGCCCCTCCTGGTGGGCCTCCGAAACCCTTCCGGTGGTCCCGGCACTTTGTCGGTGGTGCCTGAAACATTTCCGGCGTCCAAACCCATCCATCCTATGTATCAATCTTTACCTCCGGACCATTCCGGAGCTCCTCGTGACGTCCGGTATCTCATCCGGGACTCCGAACAACCTTCGGTAACCTCGTATAACAATTCCCTATAACCCTAGCGTCATCGAACCTTAAGTGTGTAGACCCTACGGGTTCGGGAGGCATGCAGACATGACCGAGACACTCTCCGGCAAATAACCATCAGCGGGATCTGGATACCCATGGTGCCTCCCACATGTTCCACGATGATCTCATCGGATGAACCACGATGTCAAGGATTCAATCAATCCCGTATACAATTCCCTTTGTCTGTCAGTATAGAACTTGCCCGAGATTCGATCGTCGGTATACCCATACCTTGTTCAATCTCGTTACCGGTAAGTCTCTTTACTCGTTCCGTAGCACATCATCCCGTGACTAACTCCTTAGTCACACTGAGCTCATTATGATGATGTTCTACCGAGTGGGCCCAGAGATACCTCTCCGTCACACGGAGTGACAAATCCCGATCTCGATTCGTACCAACCCAACAGACACTTTCGGAGGTACCCGTAGTGCACCTTTATGATCACCCAGTTACGTTGTGACGTTTGATACACCCAAAGCACTCCTACGGTATCCGAGAGTTGCACAATCTCACAGTCGAAGGAAAAGACACTTGACATTAGAAAAGCTTTAGCATACGAACAACACGATCTAGTGTTATGCTTAGGATTGGGTCTTGTCCATCACATCATTCTCCCAATGATGTGATCCCGTTATCAATGACATCTAATGTCCATGATCAGGATACCATGATCATCTATTGATCAATGAGCTAGCTAACTAGAGGCTTGCTAGGGACACATTGTGATCTATTTATTCACACATGTATTACTGTTTCCTGTTAATACAATTATAGCATGAACAACAGACGATTATCATGAACAAGGAAATATGATAATAACCATTTTATTATTGCCTCTAGGGCATATTTCCAACACTAAAGGCAATGAGATGCAGCAAACAATTGTTGCGAGTCAAGGTGCCAAATCTAAAGAAAAGATTATAAGAGTGCACAAGGCCAAAAAAGGAATTTACATTGGTTGAAATACAATCACAGTCGAGGTGCCCTCTCGGCTTATTGTATTGGCGAAAGAAGGAATTACAAAAACTTAGTGCGCACAAATTGAGAAAGAAGAACATGACATGGGTTCCCAAGAGGAGAAGTCAAAATAAAAATGGTTTACAGTCTTCTATTGCAACAAGTGTTACAAAAGTAAAGAAAGAGAAGGATGGGAGAAACAAAAAATTAAGCCGAACGTTTGCATCACAACATCAAAATCTTTGGTAGCACACCATCCATATTCTTCGACCATGCCATTGATGCCTTTGCCATGGAATTCATCCCTAGGTATGATCAATTACCCTCCATGGATTTATCTGGATCCATGGATGCAACATAATTCTCTACATCACAAGAAGGCATTACCAAATCATTATACATTTGATTAGCTACGAGTTTGTTGCTGGTCCAAAGAGTTGAAATACTTTATTTGTTATTTCATTTGTTTATTTTGGTTATACATGATTTTGGTAGATGGAGTTTACATGGACCTTATGATTGTGGCGGTATTTATCTATCGCCCTAAGAATCTATCTAAGTGTTGTCGATGTAATATACTTGCATCGTCTATAGCCCTTTTGGAAACTGGGACAAGTTGCATGTTCATTGAAATTTATATTTATACATGTATCATGCTTGCATGGAGTAGGGATATTATAAGCCATGTCATCCAACATATGTTCCATAGGCTAATTCATAGTTGTAGAATTGGCGAGTTGCCTATGAATTGATTGAAAATGATTTGGCTTATGAATCTTCAAACGTATGAGAGGCCAAATCATTGTTGGTTTTACTATTGTGCATCAGATTTATGACATGCGTAAATATATAAATATTGTCTCATTGGTACCATGGAGATCATATTTTGATGGTTCAGTTTGTAGCAATGGCCAAGGTGTTGGTGTTGTTTATATATCTACTCATGGTGCTATTTTTGAAGTCTCATGTCGCTTAGAATATTTTTGCACAAATAATCAGGCCGAATATGAAGCATTGTTATTCGGCCTAGAGATGTTGATGGCTATAGTGCTACACATACTGAGGCTTTTGGTGATCTGTTATTAGTAGTACAACAAATATCCAGAGTTTTTTTAGTGTTTTAACGAATCACTTAATATTTATCTTGATAAATGTCTAGATATAATTTCTACATTGGATTATTTAGCATTGCTCATATATCTAGACATGACAATTGGAGAGCAGATGATTTGGCACACCAAGCATCCGGCTATCATGTTGATCATGGCATGTTTCATATTTCTCAAAACCAATGTCTAGCTTTGCCAGTGTGGGAGATGCTGAACTGGAACCCTCCACTTCGGCTGCTAACAAAGAATCTAGTGCAGGTGAAAATCTAGACTGGAGGAAACCCATTATTGATTACTTGCGTGATTTGGGTAAAAGGGTGGACAGGGCTGTTCGACGCATGGCTTTCAAATATATGATGAGAGATGATGAACTTGATCGTCGAACAATTGATGGTCCCCTTTTAAAGTGTCTGTATGAAGACCAAGCTAGAGTTGCTATGGGAGAGGTGCATGAAGGTATTTGTGGAACTCATGAGTCGGCTCCCAAGATGAAGTGGTTATTGCGACGTGCTGGGTTTTATTGGCCGACAATGATTAATGATTGCTTCAAATATTATAAAGGATGTGATGGTTCTCAAAAGTTTGGTGATATCCAATTGGCTCCGGATGTCATGTTACATCCTATTATCAAATCGTGGCCTTTTGGAGGGTAGTGTTTAGACTTCATTGGAGAAATTGATCCGTCTCCCCAAAGGGGCATCGTTTCGAATTGGTGGCAACTGATTATTTCACTAAATGGTCTAAAGCAATACCTCTCAAGAACATGACACATGCGGAGGTAATTCAATTCATAACAGGGCACATTATTCATAGATTTGTCATTCCTCAAACTTTAACTACATATCAAGGTTGATCTTTCATATCACATCAAGTTAGAGAATTTGCTGAATTTTATAAGATAAAGTTCCTCAAGTCCTCTTCGTATTATGCGCAAGTTAATGGACAAGCTGAGTCTAGCAATAAAACATCAATCAAGCTCATCAAGAAGAATATTGAGGATAATCCAAGAAAATGGCATGAGCTATTGTCTGAAGCTTTGTGGACACATAGAATCTCAAAGCACAGTGCTACAAAGGTAACCCCTTATGAGCTAGTATATGGTCAAGACCGTGAATTCGAGTTCTTTGAGAATAGCCAAACAAAATGGTTTATTGGCAGTGGAGTTTTATAATTTGATGATGGACAATATTGATGAGGTTGCTGATAAACATTTGGTTTCTTTAAAGGCCATAGAGATATACAAGTTGTGAGTGGCAAGAACTTATAATAAAAAGGTCAAGTTGAAGAATTTTCAAGTTGGCAATCTCGTGTGGAAAGTGATCCTGCTGATTGGTTCAAGAGATAGAAAATTTGGGAAGTGGTCTCCAAACTGGGAAGGTCCTTGTAAAATTACTAGAGTAGTTCCAATGCTACCTTGAGCTCTTAATGGAAAATATCTGAAAAAATACCACCATAGTGTGTGGCAAGAAGCCTAAGTGAGTAATAGCAAATATATGATTATCGCCATTAGTACAAACATTGCTCATACATTATTGTCACTGTGAGAAGTATAAATGTCCGATGGGGTGTTGGCATTGTCCTTAGAACAAATATATTGCAGATTATTTTTCGACATACAAACTTTGCCGAAAAACAGGGGCATGTGTTGACACTATATTTTGTCATGGAATAAATCATGATTAAGACGGCTTCAAATAAAGAAGTGCTCCACATAAGAAGGTTTTGTGGTGTTGACATGAACATTTTTGAAGTTTGCGCCATCGCTGTCCGATCTAATCCCGAAGGCTGAATTTGTATTCGAAGTGCTGAGATTTCATATTCAAAGTACCGTTCGGAAGATTAAGCTCACAAGACAGCCTCATATGGAAAAATGTTCAACACAAATTGTCTTTGTCTCGTCAAAATGATTGATTTTTATATCTCTACCTAATAATAAAGCAAATAGTGTTTTTGTCCGTTCACTGTCGCGGTTGTTTTACATAAAAGTCCCTGCGTTTCTGGTATTCAATCTGCAATCCTGTTTTAAGTGGCTATTCTGAGAAAACATTTCATTCTTACGCAAAACCCCCTACATCATTGACTATTCAACCCGCGATCATTTTTTACCTGAATCGTGTACACGCAAACCACCCGTGCAGCTTCTCTATCGGGTCAACGTCGCTGGAGAGAGATTGAGACGTGGGATGAGGAAGAAGCGGAGGAGAGGGAGAGGCGGCCGGATGGGGCGCTGACCTGGACGCGGACGTTCGCCAGAGCCATGGGCTGGAGGAGATCCGGAGGGGCGGCGACGAGTCGCTTAAGCGGATGCATCCTTCGTCCCTCACGACGAAGCATATAGGAGGCGATGGAGATGGACCACAGGGGAGGCGGACGGATGAGGCACTGACCTGGCGACGGACGGTCGCCGGAGCCGCGGCCTGGAGGAGATCCAGAGGGGCAACCGTGAGTGGCTTCAGCGGATACGTCCCTCATCCCTGACGACATGAGAAGAGAGGATGCGATGGAGCAGCTAGGGCCGGTGCAGCGGCTCGAGCCCCGCCTCGTCGCCGGAGAGAGATTGAGACGTGGGATGAGGAAGAAGCGGAGGAGAGGGAGAGGCGGCCGAATGGGGGCGTTGAACTAGATGCAGACGGTCGGTAGAGCCACGGGCTGGAGGAGATCCGGAGGGGCGGCGGCGAGTGGCTTCAGCGGATGCGTCCCTCATCCCTAACGACACGAGCAAAGAGGAGGCGGTGGAGATGGACCACGGGGGAGGCGGCATTCTTCGCGCGCTGGGGTCGCCGATGATTCTGCATACCCTGTTGGCCCTCCTCCACATCTTCCTCATCCTCCGTAAAGCACGATCCATTTTTTTCCAGTTCTCATCCCACGCCTCCCTTGCGCTCGTCCTCTCTAACCGCAGATGTACGCCGCCGCCTATCCGAGTGGCCTGCCATGGCCGCTAGTGCTATGCAAGGTGTGGGCTTTGATCTAGCCTGCGCCTCGCGACCCGGATGCCTCCTCGTTGTCCTCCCCGTGGCACCTTCAGGGAAGTCTGCGACCGTGTCACGAAGGCGAAAATGGAGTTCATAGTGTAGGAGTGCTCGGAAAAATGGTGGCGGCAGCAGTGGGGAACCTCCAGGCCTCTAGGTGCTCTCCAGTAGCACGCTACGACGCGACACTAGGTGGTGGGGGCCGAGATCACCCGGGTTGAGACCATACGACTAGAGTAAGTATTCCGAAGTGCGAACAAACTGCCGTATTTTATGACGCTGATTGAGGTTCTTGCTCCGAGTGATCGGAAGTGATACGATAACTTCGCAACATCCCGTCACCCAAGATCTCGATCCCGATATTCACGCTGCTGATGGGCATGCTCTGGAGAAGATCATCATCAAAGAGGAGGAAATGAATAGACGAAAACATCTCTAAACTTGTATATTATGAACTAGCAAGTTCATCCATCCACCGCTCCTCTATTTGCTAGGCTTCTACATACACAGTTTTCTTCTTTCGACATAGTTAATATAAGAATGGAATCAACTAATAGACACACCAACCTCTGTGGTGATGGGTTCGGTGCCGCTTCTACTCTCCTGGTCGCTGCCTCGCCTCCTTGGTATTCCTCCTCTCACCTCTCGTGCCTTCACGACATCTGTTGTGCTCCCATGCCTCAGCCCCACATCACCAGCATCTCCGCCTCAAGTACTCCTGTCACTGTACCCTGCGGCTCGACGATCGATGCCATGACTGTACCCAGCAAGGTACCTCCAATACCCACCCTCTCCCATGCCACACATGCTATTTTACTTGGAGAAGTCATTGCTCACGTTTTGGATTTTGGTATATGCTCTCTTGTCATGCTTCAGATCTTTGCCACCTTAATTGTTTTGTTTGCTTCACTTGTTCTTCGATCTTAGCTCTCAGGTCCCAACATATGCATTACAATATGTTTGTTATCTGTAGGGATCGAGTGAAGAAATTGGATTGGGATCATGGAGTAAATCAAAAGAGGATGCAAACTCATGTTCGTGTAGGTAGTCATTCATACATTTCTTAACTCTATGGCAAATAGTTCACATGGTAGAGTCAGGTGTGGTACACAGGCTAGATAGTTTTAGTATTCAGACTTTCAATGGCTGCTAGCTCTACTCTGCTCTACCAGAACGGATGTGTTTTTGTCCACATAAAATTCAAACATGAATTTGCTATTTAGATGGCAAATCCAATAATTTATGTACTGTATTTGCATTTTTAAGATGTGGTACTCATACTTTCTATTGGAATTTGACTTATAATGGTTTTTACCCTAAAAAGGAGCTAGCTAGCTCTTGTGTCGTCTCATTTGATTGTCTTCTATGGTGCTTGCATTTGATCTTCCAATTTGAATTACAACTTAATCATTATCTGTAAGGCCGACGGATTGATGAAGCGCATAGTGATCGAGGTAGGGACATATCGCCAGAGAGAAACTTTAGCACTTTTTGTGACGCGCAGTCATTCCTCGCCATTTCTCTCTAGTGAAGCACATACCTATACATATGAAGGAGAGATGCGGTGAGTTTGAAGTTCATCATCGAATCTAACCATCACAAAAGCGATTTATAACTTGAAACTGATATATTTTCTATAAGAATAGCACATTAGTATTTGATTGAATAACTTTGAACCAGTTACTATTTTTAAAATAGGGTGTCGTGTTGAAATAGAAGGCGACAGCCTCCATTCATGTTTCCTCCCGTTGCATCGCACGGGCATTTGTGCTAGTAAAAATCATGTCGATCCGGGATCGTATGCAAAAGTTAGAGTCATCGGAGTGCGGCCCTATCACAAGGCGAAATATGGCGGAAGGGATCAGACAACTGTGTGATGGATGGCGCGAAGGATCGGACAACTATCTCATGGGTCGCGCGAGGGATCAGACAACTGTCTGATGGGTCGCGCGAGCTGTTCGGCCGTCTAGGACGTGATTTGGTGTATTTTTCTTGTAAGGAAATCCTAGATTAGTCCTTTGCTTGTATCAAAAGTCCAGCCGCCACTTATATATGGTGGAGGTGACGGTCAATTGAAACAACACACAATTAAACAAATCAATCTACCACTTTTTACCTTTACCTTTATCTCTCTCCCTTGTTCTTCTTCTTTCTCGTTCTTCGTTCATTCTTCGTTTGAAGGGTAGCGATCTACGGGGCTCTAGGGGAGGTCAGGCTGACTTAGGGAAACCCATAGCCGCCGTGCGCCCCTGACGGGGTCCCTTTCGAGCGTGTGGGATTTCGGGTCTACAAAAGGGCCCGCCGGACTGCTTGTGTGCCACGCTTTCGGACGGGTCTCCTTCGACGTGAGCTGCGGTACATCACCCCCGACGTTGAGGGTACACGGTGACGTGTTCGTGCGCGAACACCTAGAACCTCTGCCTGCTCGACAAGCGTCGATGCACGAAGTTGCAACACATCGCCGTCACAGCCATAGTGTCGGACGTGGACGTGGCCGAGCAAGAGGCATTGGTCGATTCCTACCGCACCGTCCGCGAAATCCGTCGCGACCACTGGCGGTACATCCACTATCAGGCGGATTTACAAGCCGCCTACAAGGAGATGGACGAGGCAGCGGATGAGGTATTCGACAAGAGCGACGACGAGGACGACATCGCCAGTTCTACCACGGTCGCTCCCCGCCGCCACGACCACGAAGCTGGCATGTCTGTGAGTATTGCCGACAACGAGGAAGTGTAGAGCATGGAAGGTCGCCAACGAGCGGGTCTCAGGAAGGCCGCCGCTCGTTTCCTCCCGTTGAAGTTAAGCTTGGTGGTAACATGAAGACGAATAATTCGAATTACTGAGACACATGGCCGTGAAGGGTTGCGGAGGAGTCAGGCCTTCATTTCTCATGCTCATGGATTGCCGAAGATAAGGAATGGGCGTCGACCGTCATTTTAGTCTAATATGAGTAGTTAAAATATGTCCGAAACATAAATATTTTTGTTCGGTTTTTGAATAAAATTTATGCGGTTTGCATGTAATTTATTAGATTATTTTAAACCTTGTTTGAATTGAATGCTGACAATATTGGATGGATGGCTCCTGCATCTATCCATGGACTGGCCTTTCATTGTGTGTGGACGGATATCGAGGAAATTTTGGGATCAAAGTTGGAAGGTAAAAAAAGGCACACGCGTGTGTCCTCTCATTACAGGATTCAGCTAACTCACGTAAACCAGGCCCTCATTTTACTCTTAAGACCTTTTTCCTTTTTCAGTTCCAAGGAGCAGGAGGGGGCCGAATCATTCTTCTTTACAAAAACGGGGGTAAGTGCATGTCGGCCCTCAAGGCCCCAAGTCTCCAACCCATTCAGATACTCTACATGCTGATCTTTTATATCCGTCTCAAGCATTTAATAGACCATTCATAATTGATGGGTTACAAAAACACGACCCAACCGAGCTTCTCAAACGGACACAAACGTCTGGATTAAGCGACACCTCTCATATCCTGTCTAATATGAGACGAATATAGGGGAGCATGAACACGCCCACCTAGTCCACACAGACCCGCATAGACCTCACATATATTCGTTCTTATCTGTTCGTCGGACTAAACCCTAGCCACTTCACTCCATTTTCCTCCACTTCCATCCGCCATCCTAGCTCATCTCCGACGATCTCCGGCCTTCTTCGAGATGGAGCGCAACAGATCCGACTTTGATCAGTTTGGATCCATCGACTAGGAGTCGTCCCCTAAGGATTGGAGAAGACAATGGCGGTTTGGATTGCACTCCGCCGCTCCCGCGAGGACAGCGCCCTGTCGATGAGGGGATCCGTCCGCCGCGACTCCATGGCATCCGCTCAACGGGTGCTAGGTTCCTCTGGGCGGGATCATCGAGGTCCCGGCGGGCGGAAAATCTCTCCTTCCACATCACCGGTTCGGCAGACTTCGAATCCCATCGGGGGGCTGCCTGTTGTGGGAAGGAAACGATAAGGGTCACCGAGGCATATCTCGCGAAGGAAATGATGGAGGCGGAGGCGACTGATGTGGCGGCGCGGCCGACCGCAGAGGAGGAAGCCATCTGCCCACGCATTTTGAAGAAACGACATCGGAGGAACACGTGTGTCCTCTCCAGCGACGAGAATCAGGAAGTCCGTGAAATGATCGGACTGCCATCGAAGGGGTGGAGGAGGTGAGCAACGACGAGGACAGCTCCGATGAAGAATATATCTGACTTGATCCGAGTGTTTCGGAAAAAGCAAGGACGGTCGTGGCTGATATCCACCATAGCTAAACATGCTAAATTTTAAAAGTCCGATTGGATTTTAGTACCGATGGAGTAGTCAGACGTAGTATTTGCATGATTTTTATGAATCTGAGATATTCGATTTGAGATGTCCGATTGTAGAATACATTCCTTAAAATATGATTGGTCGGTGTCTATAAACACGTTCGCGGGTGTTTGAGGGGTCGAATTGACAACTTACGGCTCTACGTGCTTTGATAAACACCAGCTCCCAATCACCCCCACAACACGCCAGCCCCTGATGAACCGCCCATCAGTCATCATGCACGTTAGACACCGGAGGGCGTTCGTTGCAACGGCGCACCAACTCACTCACCACTCCATCCATCCATCCTTTGACGCCAAGATAAAAGGATGGAACAAAAACCGCACCCACTCAGTGACGGCCGGTAAGACCCAGAGCAGCAAGCAGATGTGCACGGTGCACCACCTCAACTAGGCAAGGCAAGTTCCCCATCCGTCCATCTTCCATCACCACCACCACCCGAGACAGAAAGGTTGGCCGGAAAGCGAAGGGGGCGAACGAACAGCAGGATGATTACAACACACCACGGCTCTGGCCCGGGCAACGACAGCACGGCGCGCCGGTCAACCATGCGCACTAGCCTTCGCCATCATTCCTCACGTCGACGCCAATCTCACATCCGTCGCCGTTGAGGTGAGCGCGGAGCAGTGAGCGAGCGTCTCCGCGGCGAAAACAACCGGCACTAGCTGGGTAGGCCAGGCCAGGCGGCTTGCCTCCGAAGCGAGCGAGCGCGGCCGGCGAACATGCGAGCGGCGACCTCCTGGGGCCAAGCGCCACAGTGCGCGCCATGAATGGCTTCCGCTGCCGTGTCGGTCGTTGGTCTGCGCGGTGTCGCTCTTCGGGGCCGGGACACGTACCCGCATCATGCCGTACTTGAAATCCAAGTTCGACGGTCACGGACAATAGTAATGCGGAGATTCTTCGAAGCCACTGGCTGTGATGAACCCGGTCAGCTCAAGCAAACGGTCATGGTGTGGATCGTGTTGTATTTATCTATAGTATTGCCTAAATCAGAAGTGGGCTGTTGGTGCTGGTTCCGGCAAAGAGAATCAAGCAGACTCCGCCGCCTTTGAATCCGCCATGCCTTTACTATTTCAACTTCTCTGCGCATCTATACGTAGTATCCAAATAATAACTTGGGTGTTAATCCATGTTGAATCAAACAAAGTCCTTGGGGGAGACAATGTCCGTGCTGACCTTTCTACTTTAATCCGCCCCCACTTGGCGGAGCAGGTTGACTTTGCAACTGCCCGGTGGCACGACCCCCTCTGTCCGCGGCACAAATCCCAGCTTCGTTGGTTGATTATCAGGACACCATCATTAGCACTAACACTAGTATACTCGATCTATTCATAGATTTTGGCGTCTCGTAGTATGCAAAAACGTGGAACAGGCTGAAACCGAGCAGCCGACGACCAATCGGAACTCTCCGGGCAGCTACTATTCCACGGTGACGACACAGAGCTCATGCATGCTAACGATTTTTCAAACAGACAGAGATTACGAGTTTATGCTCACTTCATTTTTAAGGACCCGTTCGGAGTCCCTCCGACCCTCGAACGGACAGAGTTCTAGTTCAAATTTGAGGAGCGGCTACACAGATGCTTCGTAGATTCTTAAGTTTTGAAAAGCTGATGGATTACCGAACAAAGTTAAGTTTTTTCAAAATTTTCATTAAAAACTACACACGAAACAAAATTAATGAATCTAAATTTTAAAATGTATTTATATGTTTGTAGTGAAACATCTAAAAAGACTTACATTTCTAAACAAAGGGAAGAGAGTAGTATACAAAAGCAAGCGGAAAGTCCAACTTGTTGCTTAGTTAAAAATTGGCGGCAGGTCATCTGCAACACCGAGCAAGGCAGGAGCAATGCCAAATCGAAAGAGTATACTACTCTAAGTTGCGGCTGTATCGTGTACCATGTTGTGGCACCAGCGGTAGCCATCGACCTGTGAAGTGTGAAGTGTGAAGTGTAAACCGTGACGTTGCTTTTAAACAACAATTTTGCCACGCCCACTCTCGACACGGTGATGGCTCCTGGAGCAAGTTAACAAATGCGAGGATGCCAGCTACAAAGATGTACTACAAGTCTTTTAAGCGATTTTATTAGGAGTCTACATACGAAGAAAAATGATTGAATCAATATTTTAAGATATGTTTATATAAAAACTTGTATTTAGGAACGAAGGAAGTACGTATGTAAACGCAGAAAGATGCACTACTTCTTAATGCAACAAGTGCACACAAACAAAAGTAAGTTCAGACATCCTAATCGGGCAGTGATGATGCGATGCGCCCACATCGAATGCAATATCATGGTCATCTCATCCCAGTATCCCCCACTCACGTCGTGGAAAACCCACAAGTCACCAGCAAAACACAAACACATCACGCGAGAGCATACGGAGAATCCCCTGCGAATTGGCGTCAACTTTCGTGTAATTCAAGCGAAATGCACTGCCGCGACAAATGATTCTTCTTTTTCGTGTCTCGTCTGGTCGGTGTGCGCATGCACAAGTTGGCGGGAACAAGATGCTCAATAACGCGGGTCAGAGCTAGCAGGAGGAGGTTGGGGATCATTGATTAGTCCGGTTTGGTGCACCCGCAAACGAAAAAGAGTAAATGGAGGCGGGAGCAGCCATCGGCCGCCCATATAAATGTGCTGCCGGCCTCCATGTGAAACCTCTGACCAAACGGAATTGATTTGATGCGTCTCTCACGGAGCAGTGGTAGGGAGTAGTAGTAGGGAGTATCCATCGGCCGCCTCAGATTCAGAATTCCGTTCGGACAGCACAATGCGATGGCGAACCTTCTTTTCTAATTTAATCGGCGCACACACACACACCAGATCTCTCGCGCTCATAACTCGGGCATTCAATTCCATACACTATGCATTCCCCGTACCTACTGCCATCACGCGTCAGTAAAGTCTATTCCTTCTTAATTCCCGGACATCAAAGCGGCAACGGATTAAGTTTTTGCAAATCAAATCAGATTAGAAGTTTAGAACCAGACGGCTAGCTGCACAAAGGAGGTGAACACCCAACTCATTACAGTCTCAAAAGATGATCAGCGGGCGAGCAATCAGGAGTAATAACCTAGTGGTTGTAGTATATATGTCAACGGAGTGTTCTCCGAGTATGAAATCTCACGGACTCATCTTCACAAATGGACAAGATGTAAACAATAAAAATATCCACAGAAAGCTAAGGGTGGTAGTAATTGGGATCGGGTGATGAAGGAAGACTAAAGAAAATTCAAGGAGAAGAAAGAAAAAAGAAGAGATCACCGGAAGCGACCGCCGTCGGCGAGCTTCCTGGAGCGGCAGCGGCCAACGGAGGCGGCGCTGTGGAGCGGCGACGGCCGCAGCTCGGAGGAGAAGGAGCCGGGGTCCGGCGGCTGCGCGGCGCGGTGGCGGCGCCCGGGGCTTGGCCGCACCAGCGGGCTGAGGCAGACGGCCAGTCCCGAAGGCATGCTGTTGGTCTGGCGGCGCCGGCACGGGGTCCTCCGCATCGGGGAAGGTGACGGCCGCCACGCGGGTTCAGCGGGCGAGCTGCTCTCCTCGCCGCTGCCCTGACTGCCCCTCTCCGGCGACAGCCCCCGGTTGCTGACCACGCGGCAGGAGCGCCTGGGCGGCGGCGACGCGGGTAGCACGGCGTCGGCCGGTACCTGTTTTTTGCGACGGCGCGGGATGATCCCGACGAGCCAAGAACGGCTCTTCTTGCGCTCCTTGGCTGTGTCCTTGTCCTCCGACCCGTGGTGGCGGTGGTGGTGGTTCCCGAAGAGCGTGGAGAGCAGGGAGAACTTGCCGGCGCGCGGCTTGTGGTACCCGATGTCGCCTTCCTCGAGCGGGGCGCTGCCGCCGTAGGCTGGGCCGACCTGCGGCGTCCGGAAGAAGAGCAGGCTCGGGTGGTGGTGCCTGAGCGCGCCGCCCGAGGAGTCGGACTTCCTGCGGGACACGTAGGGCGACACGGACCTTGGGAACGCCGGGGCCGGGGCCGCGGCCGGAGGGTGAGCGGCGGGCGGAGGAGTGGACGGCGACGAGGCGTCGTTCTGCGCGGCGGCGAGCACGAGCAGGCGGTCCCGCAGGCACGTGGCGCAGACGCCGCCGCCGGCCTGCGACGGGTGCCTCTTGCAGCACCTCATGCCCATCTCATCTCATCTCATCTCCCTCGGCACGGGCGCGGCGGGTGCTAAATTCTCGCGGCCGACGCCGACGCACGCACCTGCCGCCCGCCTTTCCTTCTTTCCTTTTCGGTTTGTTTAGGCTCGGGTGGGCTTCTTCGAAATGGGAAGTTGGTCGGCGGAGGTGGTGCTGGTGGTGGTGCAGGTGCTCGGGATCTTTTCTCCGTCCGTCAGGGGAGGGAGGCCGCGGCCGCGGCCGCCGGGGGCATAAATAAGGTTCGGGGACGAAGAGAAGGAGGAGAAGAAAGATGGAGGCGCGGACGGGAGAGGGGCGATGGATCGACAATGATACCCGCGGGCAAGGCAATGCAATTGACCGCGTCTTGGACGATTCGATTCGATTGGTTTGCGTTCCTGTTTGAGTAGATTTGCATTTTGGCCTTGGACCCGGCTCCCGTTCCCGGTTTCCTCGCACAGTGAGAATAACGCATGTGCCGAGTAAAGTTGTGTTTTGGCTTTGGCATATCCACACTCCACTTCCCCAATAGTTATGATGATAGGGGGGACAACAAAAACTAACACCCCACCCACCAATTGCTCTCCGAACCAATTCCTTGCTATCCGCTTTTCGTGAAATTGAGGTCTGTTTTTCTATCTGAGAAAAATGTCCCTCTTTGCGTTTTTTTAGCCGTGCGTCGACGCCATCTGTCACGATCGAAAGTATTGTCGTCTCTCCTTGTAACTGAGATACATTTTCCTATCTGGGGTGGGGGGGGGGGAATGCGCCGCGCTTCCTCCCGCAATATGTGCATTCACGACAATTGCCACGACATAAGTAGTATTCACTCTTCGCGAAACGAATCTCATTTGACTGTATCTCCCCGCAAGAGAATGATTCTTCCCTCGATCCGTGCATCGACGCCAACCGCCATGACCAAAAGTATTATCGACTCTCCTCAAAACTATATAGTTTGTTTCCCTATATTGGGAGGGGAATGTGTCGTGTTTTCGTGTTTCTTCCCTCCTTCCACGCATTGATGCATTGATGCTAACTGCCACAATCGGAAGTACTATCCGCTCTCCTTCATACGATGCTTTGTTCCTGTATCTCCCTTGAAGAGAGAGGCGTCTTGATTCATCCCTTGATTCGTGGATCGATGACAACTGCCATGACTAGAAGTCTCTCGTTCCCCTATCATGTTGTTGTTGGGGAACGTCGCATGGGAAACAAAAAATTTCCTGCGCGCACGAAGACCTATCATGGTGATGTCCATCTACGAGAGGGGATGAGTGATCTACGTACCCTTGTAGATCGTACAGCAGAAGCGTTAGTGAACGCGGTTGATGTAGTGGAACGTCCTCACGTCCCTCGATCCGCCCCGCGAACAATCCCGCGATCAGTCCCACGATCTAGTACCGAACGGACGGCACCTCCGCGTTCAGCACACGTACAGCTCGACGATGATCTCGGCCTTCTTGATCCAGCAAAAGAGACGGAGAGGTAGAAGAGTTCTCCGGCAGCGTGACGGCGCTCCGGAGGTTGGTGATGACCTTGTCTCAGCAGGGCTCCGCCTGAGCTCCGCAGAAACGCGATCTAGAGGAAAAACCATGGAGGTATGTGGTCGGGCTGCCGTGAAAAAGTCGTCTCAAATCAGCCCTAAAACCTCCATATATATAGGTGGGAGGGAGGGGACCTTGCCTTGGGGCTCAAGGAGCCCCAAAGGGGTCGGCCGAGTCCAAGGGGGGAGGACTCCCCCCCCCAAACCGAGTTGGACTTGGTTTGGTGGGAGGGAGTCCCCCTTCCTTCCCACCTCCTCCTGTTTTTTTCTTTTCTCTTGATTTTCTCTTCTTGGTGCATAAAGCCCTTTTGGGCTGTCCCACCAGCCCACTAAGGGCTGGTGTGCCACCCTCAAGGCCTATGGGCTTCCCCGGGGTGGGTTGCCCCCCCCTCCCCGGTGAACTCCCGGAACCCATTCGTCATTCCCGGTACATTCCCGGTAACTCCGAAAACCTTCCGGTAATCAAATGAGGTCATCCTATATATCAATCTTCGTTTCCGGACTATTCCGGAAACCCTCGTGACGTCCGTGATCTCATCCAGGACTCCGAACAACATTCGGTAACCAACCATATAACTCAAATACGCATAAAACAACGTCGAACCTTAAGTGTGCAGACCCTGCGGGTTCGAGAACTATGTAGACATGACCCGAGAGACTCCTCGGTCAATATCCAATAGCGGGACCTGGATGCCCATATTGGATCCTACATATTCTACGAAGATCTTATCGTTTGAACCTCAGTGCCAAGGATTCATATAATCTCGTATGTCATTCCCTTTGTCCTTCGGTATGTTACTTGCCCGAGATTCGATCGTCAGTATCCGTATACCTATTTCAATCTCGTTTACCGGCAAGTCTCTTTACTCGTTCCGTAATACAAGATCCCGCAACTTACACTAAGTCACATTGCTTGCAAGGCTTGTGTGTGATGTTGTATTACCGAGTGGGCCCCGAGATACCTCTCCGTTCACACGGAGTGACAAATCCCAGTCTTGATCCATACTAACTCAACTAACACCTTCGGAGATACCTGTAGAGCATCTTTATAGTCACTCAGTTACGTTGCGACGTTTGATACACACAAAGCATTCCTCCGGTGTCAGTGAGATATATGATCTCATGGTCATAGGAATAAATACTTGACACGCAGAAAACAGTATCAACAAAATGACACGATCAACATGCTACGTCTATTAGTTTGGGTCTAGTCCATCACGTGATTCTCCTAATGACGTGATCCAGTTATCAAGCAACAACACCTTGTTCATAATCAGAAGACACTGACTATCTTTGATCAACTGGCTAGCCAACTAGAGGCTTGCTAGGGACGGTGTTTTGTCTATGTATCCACACATGTAAATGAGTCTTCATTCAATGCAATTATAGCATGGATAATAAACGATTATCTTGATACAGGAATTATAATAATAACTATATTTATTATTGCCTCTAGGGCATAATTCCAACAGTTGTCACCCTGGTTCTATTCCCCTGTTTTTTGAATTTGGCCGGATTAAAGTTGTATTTAGGATGGTGTCAATTTTATACCTAGTTGTAGGCAAAAATAGAGACATAAAGAGACAAACTCATACATATTTCTAAACACTTTAATATATCATCCATGTGTTTTTAATAGCTTAAGTTTCGAGTGAGCTTATCACATGCATTTCTACTATCAAAGGATTGATGCTTGTACCTCTCCAAATGTGGTTTCGTCTTCCCCTGATTTCGAATAATCTAAACTATATCGGTGTTTTCATTTGCTTGTCCTAATGGAAACCATGCTCTAAAATAACTGAATCAAATCTTACCAAAAGCACTTGCATTAATTTAATCAAATCAAATCACATCTTACCAAAACCTCCACTAAATTAAAAGTTTCTTTGCCTTCATACCTATGCCAAAATATAATAGAATCTTACCAAAACTGTAACTAAATCAGAACTTCCATCAACCCTTACTCAAATCAAATTAACTTTTACCAAAATCTAGAATATGACTGGTGTAACATATATATCAAACATGCTTGATGTCTAACTATTAGAATACGTATGCCGATGTTGCAACACATGGGCAATTAGCTAGTGGGATTTTATTTGGGGGATTGCTATAGTGTAACAACAACCTTCACACTACTTGATGTGTCATCACATTTGCCGAGTTATTCGTGAGAGCATGTGTGGGCGTTAAATGGTGTGAAGCATGTCGTGCCGTAAGGAGTAGCTCCACGTGTTCGCCTCATAATCTGTAACGTCCAAGATGCGATCCTATCTTTATTTTGGCTCGAGGGCCTCAATAGGAATTGAGGTGCATCTCGTTGTTTTGTAAAAATGGATATCGTTATAAGTACATGTACAGAAGAGATGAGTATATGGATTTGGCTTACACTCGCCACAAGCTACAACATGAGCATCTCAATACAACAATACATTCAAACATCATGTAGAAGAGCAGGGTCCGACTACAGATGAAACCAAACGATAAAAGAACGATGTTCATCCTTGCTATCCCAGGCTGTCGGTCCGGAACCTATCCTACATAGATGATGATTAAGAAGAAGAAACTCCAAATAGAACAATCATCACACGCATGTTAAAGTATAGCTTTACCTGTACCTGCAACTATTGTTGTAGTAATGTGTGAGTCACAGGGGTTGAGCAATCTCATTTCCAAAGATATAAAGACTAGCAAAGCTTAATGGATGAGGTATGGTGAAGTGGTGAGGCTACAACAAGCACTAAGCATTTATTTGAGTGACTAACTTACGAGTACAAAAATAATAGGAGGGTGATCTACGCATAACGGACGTGAACTAGTCATGATCACGAAGTGACACTGAACACCTACTTACGAGTCAAACATAACCACACCGTGTCCTCTCTCGGATGCAGAACTCACGAGTAGAGACAGTCACACTTACGCACACAGTTGACATTTTTTGATTAAGTTTACTTCAAGTTTGCAATGACCAGGTGTTAAACAAAGTTTTTAAATTGCCACATAACCGCGGGCATGGCTTTTCGAAATGCCCCAACTAGTCCATCACAAACTACCACAAGCTACGTTAGAAACCTCGACCACGGAAAACCCGTGATCTCCTTGGATTCCTGATGAAAAACCTCAACCTCGAGATAGCCCAAAGTATCCTTGAAATCCCTCGCACAAGACCTTCGATAAGGGTAAAACACCTCCAATAGAACCGTCGTGCATCACCTACCGGTAGAAGGCATGACTTGACGTCTCCGTATAAGACGTTGTGCGTAGCATCCGCCGGTAGTACATCCACCGGTAGCTTCACCTGCCAACGACAGGCACCGCCCGACAACTTCGAGAGAGGCTATGTGTCACATGTCGAGCCGCATCGACCCGATATGTTGATGAAGGGGACGTCACATACCGCCACCAGCCTCAGAAGGCCGTCACCATCTCGAGATTCGGACTCTGGGTCGCCCACACGATCCCGGAGTCCGTCGTTGTTGATGAAGAGGGGCAGCCGCCCCGATTCCGAGCGCTACAGGGAGCACCCACCGTCGCGCCACACGCTGTGGTCGCCCATACAACGTCAACCGCCGCCGCGATCCTGCATCAAGCACCGTCGACGCCGGAGGAAGCTTTGACCGCCATGCGCGTCTTGCGACGAGTCCGGACACGAGATCCCAAGATACGACGTCATCGGCGCCGCCACAAGGACCCACCACCTGGCCCGTCATCCCCGGCGAAGGGGACGCCGCCACCACCATGGTCAGATCCGGGCCAGCCGTCACGATCACCACCGTCAAGACCAGATCCGGATTGGACGCCATCGCCACAGGCCACGCCCCGCCCCACCTCCATCTTCTAGCCTCGTCCAGCCAACCGGCACGCCACGACAAACCGATCCACCCGCGTCGCCAAGCACCGCCGTCAGGATCCGTCGTGTCGTCGTGCCATGGATCCGCAAGACGTCGTCGTTGAAGCCGTCGTCCCATGCCGCCCGGCATCGTGTGAGAAGAAGGGGATCCCGCCGCCGCCTACGCTGACCGGAGCAGCGGCGCACGCCGGGGACGATGAGGGAGGGAGCTGGAGGCGGTTCGCCCCCTCGGTCGCTCGCGGGAGCGACGCGAGGGGGTTGCGCGAGTCGTTTTCGGGAGAAGAATCGACTAGCTAGACGACGAGCTAGAAACGAATTTGGGTCTTCTGCCCTTGGATGTACGGAGTACTACCAAGTAGCGGTGAGGCGGCACGCGCCGACGTGTGTATTACCACACCGTATACACACACACACTTCTTTCGGGATTACTTCTCCATCGTCTGCGATAAATGGCCAAGTAGCTGGAGACGACGACCCAAAATCCATTCCACGCAGTTAAACCGACGAGAAGGACGTCGCACAGGAGCTGCACCACTCGTAGCACTTGGTAGCTCGCCATGATCTCATCTCATCTCAGACCCGTTCCATTCGGTAGAGCCGTGCCCGTCCGTCCTCGACCGGCTGCATGCGTGCGCACGCACGCAGAGCAAGCGAGTGGTGCAACCGACTGCCCCTGTGCCCCCGACACGGACCCGACGGAACCTAATTCTGCGTGTGCGTGACGATGCATGGTGCCGAGCCAGGCGTCGATCAGCACGCTGCACGCGATCGTCGCCTCCACGCTTCACCGGCGGCGGAACCTTCCGGCGATCGATCGGTGTCGCTCTAAATATTTCTACAAGTCCTGAGCAATATAAGTCTTCGCCTACGGTGGAACGGGCGCGACGAACAGTGATGTTCGCGTAGAGACGTAGGCAGGAGTAGAGGAAAATTACTGCCGGGCGTTCGTCACGTCGCACGCGTGGAAAAGTTGCGGCGCCCGTGGGTTTCTTGTGCTGGCTATCTCCCGGGCGGCGGTGGCTCTGTACGTGCTGATAGCTCGGCTCGCGTATATATGGGCCGATTTTTTTTGTTATAACCTTCAATGTGAAGTAAATACCGATCCGACCTGCATTTCAAAATATTTTCTGGTTTGACCTTTTTGCATGACGCCAACGTCCCTAACGTCTCGGTTGCGCAGAAGACGTCAGGGACCCTGGCGTCTGGTATGGCCCACTCGATCTGCCTCGCGTTGACCAGGTGACGTGGCGAAGGGACCCAGACGCCAGAGTCCCCGACGTCTGCCCCAGACCCAGACGCCAGAAACCCTGACATCTGGCTCGGGTAATTTAAATAACCCCTTGGCCCAACCCACCCACCAGCCCATCTTCTTCCTCCACCCTCAGCCGCCAGAACTCATCTCTCTCTCTCCCCATCTTCCCCTCACACCCTCCCCCCACTTAATCTACTTCCTCCTCCACCAAAATCACTAAATTGGATTACCCAAAGCTTCGTTGACGTAATCTTCCCCAATCCCTTCAATTTTCTTTTGTTTGAACATCTTATTTTGATTGTTTTTTTGAATATTAGGTTATGTTTGATTAGTTGATTTTGTATTAGTATTAGAGATTGTATTGTATTTGTTAGATGATGTATTTCTTATATGTTCGACTAGGTTAGGTTATATTATGTATTAGATGATGTATTAGGTTAGGTGATATAGTTTTTTAGGCATGGTTAGGTTAGGTTATATTATCAATTTGATTAAATATTGCGGTTAGGTTAGATGTTTGATGATGTATTAGATTAGGGATTTTTTTTGTAGTTGTTAGATGATGTACTTATTATATAAGAGTTTCAAATATATGATAGGTGAGTCTTTTCCTTTCCCCATTTTATGTTTGTTTTAAGTAGGTGTTGTTGAAGAGGACATTTAGTTGTTCTTAGAAGATTTGTAGGTTTTCTTAGTTATCTTTATTTTGATGTTTTCATATTTTTAATCGAACATTTAATTATTATGTACGTAACCATTTTATTTTTGTTGTATCTTGAAAAGGATGGTTTGCCCAGTTTACCATGCACGGTGCGAGAACAACGCCACTGAGAGATGGACAATTTATGTCAACAATGACGTTGAGTTCATAGTAATGTTTTATCATTTTTTTTGACATGCTCTTAATGTCTCTATGTTTTTTCTATTTACCATGTTGTTTGTATTTGTCTTTTCTGTAGAATATACCATGCACTATAAGGGATAGTCTAAAGCACGTAGCTGGAAGGTCCTTCAATTTCAAAGCACATGGGAATAGGTATGTATTGGATGTGTACAAAGGGACATTACCACAGTGATGGGCGGCAATGATTTGGTGAAGTTTGTCGCGGACTTCAATATTGGGGCCAATGCATTAGTTGTTTTTGACACATCTAAGCGAACGGCAGAGGCGTAGGTGGCCCATCTTGGTTTTGCACATCTTGCAAATGATGGGGACCCAAACGAGAATATTGTTGCAGACGAGGACGAAGTAGGCAAGGGTGCTGGTGTAGAGATTTTCGACATTGAGTCAGATGAAAATGATGACCATGAGAAAGCAAATGCCCGAGAACTTGTGTACACACATGGATGTGTGCTGAGTGACGCTGAATGATCATTGTTGGATGTGGTTCTTACCAACAATGACGGGTATATTGGATCTTTTTTTATTCATCGCTTGACAACCACAAACATAAGCAAGAAGACCATGGTAAGTGTCATGTACCCTTTACTATTATTTGTTCATTGTGGCCTTTTCTTTTCTAACATGTTTTTTCTTTTTCTTGTGTCTATCATTATTATATAGAAAATCACAAGGAAAGTGGCTGAACAACTGACCTTACCACCAGTGGGTGTAGCTGGCATTTGCCTTAGAGCTGGAGAAAGCATGAATGTTGCATTCCACACTAATTGCGATGGACGGATGGTTCTCACCAATCAATGGGTTATATTTGCAACCCAGAACAACCTTGAAGAAGGCGATGCCATCGTTTTTAGCTTCAAACCCAGCAATGGCGGCGACATGAACATCATATGTGTTGTGCACATTCTGAGGATGCCAGCAGTGTAAACAATGGCAGTAGTGCGAGAATAAGCAACATGTTTTATTTGCCTGAACCTTGTAGTGAAATAAAAAATAATAGTCTTTTTGTTGATGCAACTTATGCGTATCGTTTGTGTATTCATTATCAATGGAACTTTGAAGGGTACTTTTTGTTGATGCAACCTATGCATATCGTTTGTGTTATTATTTTTTAGTTAAGCATTTTCATTCAACAAAAAATAATTGGATGAATCCGAGGGACCCACAACAACACTCCATCATATAATCTAGTTGGGTTCAGAACCCAGACGCCAGGGTCCCTGGCGTCTGGGTTCGCAAAATAGAAACCAGTAGGTTTGCACCAAATTGGACATATGAGACGCGAGGGTCCCTCTCGTCTGGTCCTCGACCAGACGCCAGGGACCCTGGCGTCTTCCTCGAGCCACTTACCTCACCTACTCCCCCACCTCCTATTTTTGCCTCACCTCCACCTCCTAAAAAAGAACCCATCTCTCTCGGCCCCCTCTCCCCCCTCACACCCCACCCCCTTGATCTACTCCCTCCTCCATCAAAATCCTTAGATCCGAGCCCCCAAGCTTCCTTGAGGTAATCTCCCCCGATCCCTCCAATTTTTTTTGGTTTAAACATCTTATTTTGAGAGTAGTTTTGAATATTAGGTTATGTTAGATAAATAGGTTACTTGTTAGTTTTAGGGATTTCTTTGTGGTTGTTTGATTAGATAGGTTTGTTCAATATGTGGGCATAATGCATTTTTTGTATATTTTTTAGGTCTATCAATTAATTATTTTAAATATATTTTAGGTTCTCCGGTAGTTTAATCTGCCATGGTTTTGTGGAGCGAGGGATCAAGCTCTTCTTGGGATGACGATAGTCAGACCAACCAGGTATGTTAATTTCGGGTTACCAGCATTTTAGGTTAGGTTCACGGTTTTTCATTGGAGGATTTCATAACAGTTCGGTGTCTTCTGTTTTTAGCTTCCTACGACTATCCCATGCTATGAATGGAGTGGCATTGCAATTGAACTATCTTCTCGTTGTATGCATCTAGAACTTTGCCAACGGGAAGTTGCATTTCAATCTTCTGACACTGGCCGGCGTTTTCTTGCTTGTGCAAAGGAGAAGGTATGTTGCATTGTAATTTGTTAATCTTAGTTAGTTTTCTGCTCCACTCAATTTCATGTATGTTAATCACTAAAAATGTTTTGAATTTTAGGCAGAAGAAAAGTGGTGCTATCTGGAATGGATGGACCCTGAGTGGTCCGTTGCTATGCAGTTTTGGATAGGTCAATTGTGGAGCATGCATGACAAAGAAAACGATGACAAAATCAGAGAAAATATGAAGCTGCTAGGTGAGGAAAAGAGGAAGATGGAGGAAGAGCTTCGATTTTTCAAACATGATTTTGCTAAAGTGGTGGCTGACAAAGAGGAGGCTATTAATCAGCTTGGCAGTGCTAGGTTGGCTATCAGTGATCTGAAAGAGGAGATTGAGAAGAAGAGGTTGGCAGACCATTCTTCCACCAATTTACATCAGGTACTCAGTGCGAAGGCAGAGAAGGAGAGGGACCAACTTGTGCTAGAGAGAGACCAAATGAAGGAAGAGAAGAAAAGGCTGGAGTGCATCATTGCTGATATGATGAAACAGAACAATGGCTATAAGGACAAGGTCAAGAAGTTGAAGGAGATATGTGATGAATTTTAAGTTGAACTATCCATTACTACAATTCGTAATCAATTATGCAGTAGTATCGAACTACTTGTGAACCTATTGTTGTCGAAACTATGCATGTGAGTTATGGTTGTCGAGACTATTTCTGAATTTTCTATAGTTTGCAAAACTAGTTAAACTTTAACTTGCACTCACTGCGGTGCTTGTAAACATGATGAGTGGTGTGGAGGGGGCCAGACGCCACTAATGTTGGCGTTTGGGCATCAGGGCAGACGCCAGGGTCCTTGGCATCTGGGTTTGAGGTGCAACGCTAGGCATCCTGGCGTTTCTCGCCTACATGCAAATGCTAGCAGAGAACACTTGTGGTAGGTACTGGTTTAAGGAAACACCAAAGGTGCTCTAGCGTTTCTACAGGCAAACGCCAGGGTCCCTGGCGTCTGGGTCTGAGGTGCAATGCCAGATATCCTGGCATTTCTCGCCTACATGCAAACGCTAGCAGAGAACACTTGTGGCAGGTACTGGTTTAAGGAAACGCCAAAGGTTCTCTAGCGTTTCTACAGGCAGACGCCAGGGTTCCTGGCGTTTGGGCATCTCAGGGCAGACGCCATAAACCCTGGCGTTTGAGCCTGGAGGGGGGGGGGGAGAACACATCTGTTGGCTGAGGTGGTTTTAAGATCACATAATACATTCACATACAAGTTCACAAACATAGTATTCACATACAAGTTCACACACATTCATAGTCTTCACATACATTCATAGTCTTCATGACATGCATAGTCTTGACACACATTTATAGTCTTTACAACAACAATAAGTTCAATCTGAAGTAAACCCGTTGTCTACTGAGTAGTACGTGGCCATTTCCCCTTCTTGTCGCGTGCCTTGTCCTCTGCTTGTGCATCACGAGCCCTTGCAAGCTCTCTTGCCCTCTCTTCTTCGCGAGCCTCCTTCTCTTTGTGCTTATTCTCTTCCTCACACTTCTTCTTCTCCTTCTTTTCCTTCTCACAACGCTCCCTCTCCTCCTCACGTACCAACGATTCATTGAAAAGGCGTTGCCTCCACATGGCGTCTCGATATTGGGCCTCTTGGATACGTTGGGGTACTTCATGATCTATCCAACTGAAGTATTTGCAAAGAGGCGGAGGCGACTACATAAAAGACATGTTTATATTAGTAATATGAGTTCTATCAAATTAAAGAGGCGGAGGCAGAGGCGACCACATCTAACATACCAGTGGTAAGTCATATGCATTAGTTGGCCTTGGTTTATCATGTGCGTAGTTGGGACACACGAAAAATCTTCGACCTTCTGTCCATTCTTTTTTACAGTCATTGGACACCTTCACCTTGCAAACATCACCGCACCAACATGATGGTGTGGGCACATCCTTCTCCTTGATCTTGTCCAACTCGGCCGCCATCCACTTCTTTGGCATGTCCCATTGGTCGGCGCACGGCGGCCTCGTCATAGAACCGGATGAAGACATGCCTACAAAAATGATAAGAACTTGTTAGCAAAATGCAACAATGCATATACAACAAAATAAAACAAGAAATATAACAAAATAAACAATGCATATACCATTCTTCTTTTATCAACCATTTGGATTAACCAAATAACCAAATGCTGATCCATTATCAACATATCCTCTACGACGAACACCACCTCTAACACTTGAGCTACCTCTACGATGACCACCACCACCACCTCTAGCACTCGTGCTTCCTCTACGACCACCACCACCACCTCGAACACTTGTGCCTCCTCTACAACCACCAACACCACCACCTCTACCACTCGTGCTTCCTGTACGACCACCACCACCTCTAACACTTGTGCTTCATGTACGACCACCACCACCATCACCACCACCGGTAACACATGTGCTTCATGTACCACCACCACCACCACCCCCTTCGACGTTCTCCTTTTCTTGCATGTACATGTATTATGTTGCCCTTCATCGCAAACACCATAGTTGATATTATTCGAAGCCTCCATCAAATGCCCGCTACCAAATTGGTTCATGCCAGTGTATCGAGCAAGGTCATCCATATCACCCCTCAACCTCTTAGTTCTTCTTCTACCATTTGTCTCCCCCTCAAGGCAGGGTCTGGCGTAATATGGGTGCCATGATACTCAGGCCATTGTGATTGGTCTAAGAATGGGTGAAACCGAGGCACCCATGTCAACCTAGTAGCTTCTACATGGAACTCTTGCATCCGCACGGTTTTCCCATCGCAAACTGATATGTTTGCCGTGTTAGCCGCTGTTATCAAATGTGAACATGGCCAATGATACTTACTAGGCCTCTCGCACTGGCACCATCGTGTCTGGAGGTGCACCTCATATGCGGCACCACCATATGAATGGTCGTCTCGTGTTGTGCCACCTGGCTCGTCGATTTGATATTTCATTTCATACTTGTGGAATGTGATAATATGTTGTTGCGAAGACTTGGTTGCTTGTAACTGAAGCCATTCATCAACCTTCGCCGGGTAATCCATTTTCTCACCTATCCAGTCGACTGTCTCTTCCGAATGACTCTGAAAGTACTCATTAAGCTTGAAGAAGGTATACTCCACTATTGTAGTCACCCGTAATGAACGGGCACCCTTGAGCACGTTGTTGAAACATTCAACCAAGTTGCTCGTCATGTCGTCATACCACCTTCCTCCATCATCATGAGCACTAGCCCACTTGTGCTTCTCGCTGAAATTCCTGGTTAAGAATCCGCCCCCCCTGTTGGGGAACGTCGCATGGGAAACAAAAAATTTCCTACGCGCACGAAGACCTATCATGGTGATGTCCATCTACGAGAGGGGATGAGTGATCTACGTACCCTTGTAGACCGTACAACAGAAGCGTTAGTGAACGCGGTTGATGTAGTGGAACGTCCTCACGTCCCTCGATCCGCCCCGCGAACAATCCCGTGATCAGTCCCACGATCTAGTACCGAACGGACGGCACCTCCGCGTTCAGCACACGTACAGCTCGACGATGATCTCGGCCTTCTTGATCCAGCAAGAGAGACGGAGAGGTAGAAGAGTTCTCCGGCAGAGGGACGGCGCTCCGGAGGTTGGTGATGACCTTGTCTCAGCAGGGCTCCGCCCGAGCTCCGCAGAAACGCGATCTAGAGGAAAAACCGTGGAGGTATGTGGTCGGGCTGCCCTGGAAAAGTCGTCTCAAATCAGCCCTAAAACCTCCGTATATATAGGTGGGAGGGAGGGGACCTTGCCTTGGGGCTCAAGGAGACCCAAGGGGGTCGGCCGATTCCAAGGGGGAAGGCTCCCCCCCCAAACCGAGTTGGACTTGGTTTGGTGGGTGGGAGTCCTTCCTTCCCTTCCCACCTCCTCTTTCTTTTTCTTTTCTCTTTGATTTTCTTTCCTAGGCGCATAGGGCCCTTTTGGGCTGCCCCACCAGCCCACTAAGGGCTGGTGCACCACCCTCATGGCCTATGGGCTTCCCCGGGGTGGGTTGCCCCCCCGGTGAACTCCCGGAACCCATTCGTCATTCCCGGTACATTCCCGATAAGTCCGAAAACCTTCCGGTAATGAAATTAGGTCATCCTATATATCAATCTTCGTTTCCGGACCATTCCGGAAACCCTCGTGACGTCCGTGATCTCATCCGGGTGACTCCGAACAACATTCGGTAACCAACCATATAACTCAAATACGCATAAAACAACGTCGAACCTTAAGTGTGCACACCCTGCGGGTTCGAGAACTATGTAGACATGACCCGAGAGACTCCTCGGTCAATATCCAATAGCGGGACCTGGATGCCCATATTGGATCCTACATATTCTACGAAGATCTTATCGTTTGAACCTCAGTGCCAAGGATTCGTATAATCCCGTATGTCATTCCCTTTGTCCTTCGGTATGTTACTTGCCCGAGATTCGGTCGTCAGTATCCGCATACCTATTTCAATCTCGTTTACCGGCAAGTCTCTTTACTCGTTCCGTAATACAAGATCCCGCAACTTACACTAAGTCACATTGCTTGCAAGGCTTGTGTGTGATGTTGTATTACCGAGTGGGCCCCGAGATACCTCTCCGTCACACGGAGTGACAAATCCCAGTCTTGATCCATACTAACACAACTAACACCTTCGGAGATACCTGTAGAGCATCTTTATAGTCACCCAGTTACGTTGCGACGTTTGATACACACAAAGTATTCCTCCGGTGTCAGTGAGTTATATGATCTCATGGTCATAGGAACAAATACTTGACACGCAGAAAAGAGTAGCAACAAAATGACACGATCAACATGCTACGTCTATTAGTTTGGGTCTAGTCCATCACGTGATTCTCCTAATGACGTGATCCAGTTATCAAGCAACAACACCTTGTTTATAATCAGAAGACACTGACTATCTTTGATCAACTGGCTAGCCAACTAGAGGCTTGCTAGGGACAGTGTTTTGTCTATGTATCCACACATGTAAATGAGTCTTCATTCAATACAATTATAGCATGGATAATAAACGATTATCTTGATACATGAATTATAATAATAACTATATTTATCATTGCCTCTAGGGCATAATTCCAACAGTCTCCCACTTGCACTAGAGTCAATAATCTAGCCCTCACATCATCATGTGAATTACATTGTAATAAATCTAACACCCATACAGTTCTGGTGTTGATCATGCTTTGGCCGTGGAAGAGGTTTGTCAACGGGTCTACTACATTCAGATCCATGTGCACTTTGCATATATTTACGTCCTCTCCCTCGACGTAGTCGCGGATGAGGTTGAAGCGTCGTTTGATGTGTCTGGTCTTCTTGTGAAACCGTGGTTCCTTTGCTAAGGCAATGGCACCCGTGTTGTCACAGAACAAGGTTATTGGATTCAGTGCGCTTGGCACCACTCCAAGATCCGTCATGAACTGCTTCATCCAGACACCCTCCTTAGCCGCCTCCGAGGCAGCCATGTACTCCGCTTCACATGTAGAATCTGCTACGACGCTTTGCTTGGAACTGCACCAGCTTACTGCACCCCCATTAAGAATAAATACGTATCCGGTTTGCGACTTAGAGTCGTCCGGATCTGTGTCAAAGCTTGCATCGACGTAACCTTTTACGGCGAGCTCTTCGTCACCTCCATACACGAGAAACATCTCCTTAGTCCTTTTCTGGTACTTCAGGATATTCTTGACCGCTGTCCAGTGATCCACTCCTGGATTACTCTGGAACCTACCTGCCATACTTATGGCCAGGCTAACATCTCGTCTAGTGCACAACATTGCATACATGATAGAACCTATGGCTGAAGCATAGGGGACGGAGCGCATATGCTCTCTATCTTCATCAGTTGCTGGGCACTGAGTCTTACTCAATCTCGTACCTTGTAAAACTGGCAAGAACCCTTTCTTGGACTGTTCCATTTTGAACCTCTTCAAAACTTTATCAAGGTCTGTGCTTTGTGAAAGTCCTATCAGGCGTTTTGATCTATCCCTATAGATCTTAATGCCTAGAATGTAAGCAGCTTCTCCTAGGTCTTTCATAGAGAAACTCTTATTCGAGTAATCCTTTATGCTCTCTAAAAACTCCACGTTGTTTCCAATCAGCAATATGTCATCCACATATAATATTAGAAACACCACAGAGCTCCCACTCACTTTCTTGTAAATACAAGATTCTCCAACCACTTGTATAAACCCAAATGCTTTGATCACCTCATCAAAGCGTTTGTTCCAACTCCGAGATGCTTGCACCAGTCCATAAATGGATCGCTGGAGCTTGCACACCTTGTTAGCATTCTTAGGATCGACAAAACCTTCGGGTTGTATCATATACAACTCTTCCTTAAGAAAACCGTTAAGGAACGCCGTTTTGACATCCATCTGCCAGATTTCATAATCGAAAAATGCACCTATTTCTAACATGATTCTGACGGATTTAAGCATCGCTACGGGAGAGAATGTCTCATCGTAGTCAACTCCTTGAACTTGTGAAAAACCCGTTGCCACAAGTCGAGCTTTATAAACGGCCACATTGCCGTCAGCGTCCGTCTTCCTCTTAAAGATCCATTTGTTCTGAATAGCCTTGCGGCCCTCAGGCAGTACCTCCAAAGTCCACACTTTGTTCTCATACATGGATCCTATCTCGGACTTCATGGCGTCTAGCCATTTGTTGGAATCTGGGCCCACCATTGCTTCTTCATAATTTGCAGGTTCATTGTTGTCTAACAACATGATTGATAAGACGGGATTACCCCACTCTGGAGCAGCACGTGGTCTCATCGACCTGCGTGGTTCGATAGAAACTTGAACCGGAGTTTCATGATCATCATCATTAACTTCCTCCTCAACCGACGTCGCAACGACAGAGGTTTCCCCTTGCCCTGCGCCACCATCCATAGGGATGAGAGGTTCGACAACCTCGTTAAGTTCTATCTTCCTCCCACTCAATTCTCTCGAGAGAAACTCCTTCTCGAGAAAAGCTCCGTTTTTAGCAACAAACACTTTGCCCTCGGATTTGAGATAGAAGGTGTACCCAACTGTCTCTTTGGGGTAACCTATGAAGACGCACTTTTCCGCTTTGGGTTCCAGCTTTTCAGGCTGAAGCTTTTTGACATAAGCATCACATCCCCAAACTTTAAGAAACGACAACTTTGGCCTTTTGCCATACCACAGTTCGTATGGTGTCGTCTCAACGGATTTTGATGGTGCCCTATTTAAAGTGAATGCAGCTGTTTCTAATGCATAACCCCAAAATGATAACGGCAAATCGGTAAGAGACATCATAGATCACACCATCTCTAATAAAGTACGATTACGACGTTCGGACACACCACTACGCTGTGGTGTTCCAGGCGGTGTTAACTGTGAAACAATTCCACATTGTCTTAAGTGAGCACCAAACTCGAAACTCAGATATTCACCCCCATGATCAGACCGTAGGAACTTGATCTTCTTGTTACGATGATTTTCCACTTCACTCTGAAATTGCTTGAACTTTTAAAATGTTTCAGACTTGTGCTTCATCAAGTAGACATAACCATATCTACTCAAATCGTCAGTGAAGGTGAGAAAATAACGATATCCGCCGCGCGCCTCTACGCTCATCGGACCACACACATCGGTATGTATGATTTCCAACAAGTCACTTGCACGCTCCATAGTTCCGGAGAACGGAGTCTTAGTCATCTTGCCCATGAGGCATGGTCCACACGTGTCAAGTGAATCAAAGTCAAGTGACTCCAAAAGTCCATCAGCATGGAGTTTCTTCATGCGCTTTACACCAATATGACCTAATCGGCAGTGCCACAAAAATATGGCGCTATCATTGTTAACTCTAACTCTTTTGGTCTCAATGTTATGTATATGCGTATCGCTATCAAGATTCAATATGAACAATCCTCTCACATTAGGTGCATGACCATAAAAGATGTTACTCATAGAAATAGAACAACCATTATTCTCTGACTTAAAAGAGTAACCGTCTCGCAATAAACAAGATCCAGATATAATGTTCATGCTCAATGCAGGCACTAAATAACAATGATTTAAGTTCATCACTAATCCTGATAGTAACTGAAGTGAAACTGTGCCGACGGCGATTGCATCAACCTTGGAACCATTTCCTACGTGCGTCACTTCATCTTTCGCCAGCCTTCGTCTATTCCGCAGTTCCTGTTTCGACTTGGAAATATGAGCAACAGAACCGGTATCGAATACCCAGGCACTACTACGAGAGCCGGTTAAGTACACATCAATAACATGTATATCAAATATACCTGATTTTTCTTTGGCCGCCTTCTTATCTGCCAGATACTTGGGGCAATTGCGCTTCCAGTGACCCATACCCTTGCAATAGTAACACTCCGTTTCAGGCTTAGGTCCAGCTTTGGGTTTCTTCATCGGATTGGCAACAGGCTTGCCGCTCTTCTTTGAATTACCCTTCTTGCATTTGCCGTTTCTCTTGAAACTAGTGGTCTTATTCACCATCAACACTTGATGCTCTTTACGGAGTTCAGACTCTGCGACTTTCAGCATTGCAAACAACTCGCCGGGTGACTTGTTCATCCCTTGCATGTTGTAGTTCAACACAAAGCCTTTATAGCTTGGCGGTAGTGATTGAAGGATTCTGTCAGTGATAGCCTCTTGCAGGAGTTCAATCCCCAGCTCAGCTAGACGGTTTGAGTACCCAGACATTTTGAGCACATGTTCACTCACAGACGAGTTCTCCTCCATCTTGCAAGCATAGAATTTATCGGAGGTCTCATACCTCTCGATCCGGGCGTTCTTCTGAAAGATAAACTTCAACTCCTTGAACATCTCAAATGCTCCATGACGCTCAAAGCGACGTTGAAGTCCCGGTTCTAAGCCATACAAGACTGCACATTGAACTATTGAGTAGTCCTCCTTACGTGCTAACCAAGCGTTCTTAACATCCTGATCAGCCGTAGCGGGTGGTTCATCTCCTAGCGCAACATTAAGGACATAATCCTTCTTCCCAGCTTGTAAGATTAGCTTAAGATTACGAGCCCAGTCTACAAAGTTGCTTCCATCATCTTTCAACTTAGCTTTCTCTAGGAACGTATTAAAATTCAGGATGACTGTAGCGTGAGCCATGATCTACAACACAAATATATTCAAAGTGGACTTAGACTATGATCAAGATAATTAGAGTTTAACTTAATCAAATTATTCGCTAAACTCCCACTCAAAAAGTACATCTCTCTAGTCATTTGAGTGGTTCATGATCCACTTACACTAGCTCAAGTCCGATCATCACGTGAGTTGAATATAGTTTCAGTGGTAAGCATCTCTATGCTAATCATATCATCTATATGATTCATGATCGACCTTTCGGTCTCATGTGTTCCGAGGCCATGTCTGCACATGCTAGGCTCGTCAAGCTTAACCCGAGTGTTCCGCGTGCACAACTGTTTTGCACCCGTTGTATGTGAACGTTGAGTCTATCACACCCGATCATCACGTGGTGTCTCGAACCGACGAACTGTAGCAACGGTGCACAGTCGGGGAGAACACAATTTCGTCTTGAAATTTTAGTGAGAGATCACCTCATAATGCTACCGTTGTTCTAAGCAAAATAAGGTGCATAAAAGGATTAACATCACATGCAATTCATAAGTGACATGATATGGCCATCATCACGTGCTTCTTGATCTCCATCACCAAAGCACCGGCACGATGTTCTTGTCACCGGCGCCACACCATGATCACCATCAGCGCGTTGCCATCGGGGTTGTCGTGCTACTCATGCTATTACTACTAAAGCTACATCCTAGCAAAATAGTAAACGCATCTCCAAGCACAAACGTTAGTATAAAGACAACCCTATGGCTCCTGCCGGTTGCCGTACCATCGACATGCAAGTCGATATTTTCTATTACAACATGATCATCTCATACATCCAATATATCACATCACATCGTTGGCCATATCACATCACAAGCATACCCTGCAAAAACAAGTTAGACGTCCTCTAATTTTGTTGTTGCATGTTTTACGTGGTGACCATGGGTGTCTAGTAGGATCGCATCTTACTTACGCAAACACCACAACGGAGAAATATGAGTTGCTATTTAACCTCATCCAAGGACCTCCTCAGTCAAATCCGATTCAACTAAAGTTGGAGAAACCGACACTTGCCAGTCATCTTTGAGCAACGGGGTTACTCGTAGCGATGAAACCAGTCTCTCATAAGCGTATGAGTAATGTCGGTCCAAGCCGCTTCAATCCAACAATACCGCGGAATCAAGAAAAGACTAAGGAGGGAAGAAAAACACACATCACCGCCCACAAAAACTTTTGTGTTCTACTTGAGAAGACATCTACGCATGAACCTAGCTCATGATGCCACTGTTGGGGAACGTCGCATGGGAAACAAAAAGTTTCCTACGCGCACGAAGACCTAAGGGCCGTTTTGGGCTGTCCCACCAGCCCACTAAGGGCTGGTGCGCCACCCTCAAGGCATGTGGGCTTCCCCGGGGTGGGTTGCCCCCCCGGTGAACTCCCGGAACCCATTCGTCATTCCCGGTACATTCCCGGTAACTCCGAAAACCTTCCGGTAATCAAATGAGGTCATCCTATATATCAATCTTCGTTTCCGGACCATTCCGGAAACCCTCGTGACGTCCGTGATCTCATACGGGACTCCGAACAACATTCGGTAACCAACCATATAACTCAAATACGCATAAAACAACGTCGAACCTTAAGTGTGCACACCTTGCGGGTTCGAGAACTATGTAGACATGACCCGAGAGACTCATCGGTCAATATCCAATAGCGGGACCTGGATGCCCATATTGGATCCTACATATTCTACGAAGATCTTATCGTTTGAACCTCAGTGCGAAGGATTCATATAATCCCGTATGTCATTCCCTTTGTCCTTCGGTATGTTACTTGCGCGAGATTCGATCGTCAGTATCCACATACCTATTTCAATCTCGTTTACTGGCAAGTCTCTTTACTTGTTCTGTAATACAAGATCCCGCAACTTACACTAAGTCACATTGCTTGCAAGGCTTGTGTGTGATGTTGTATTACCGAGTGGGCCCCGAGATACCTCTCCGTCACACGGAGTGACAAATCCCAGTCTTGATCCATACTAACTCAACTAACACCTTCGGAGATACCTGTAGAGCATCTTTATAGTCACCCAGTTACGTTGCGACGTTTGATACACACAAAGTATTCCTCCGGTGTCAGTGAGTTATATGATCTCATGGTCATAGGAACAAATACTTGACACGCAGAAAACAGTAGCAACAAAATGACACGATCAACATGCTACGTCTATTTGTTTGGGTCTAGTCCATCACGTGATTCTCCTAATGACGTGATCCAGTTATCAAGCAACAACACCTTGTTCATAATCAGAATACAATGACTATCTTTGATCAACTGGCTAGCCAACTAGAGGCTTGCTAGGGACAGTGTTTTGTCTATGTATCCACACATGTAAATGAGTCTTCATTCAATACAATTATAACATGGATAATAAACGATTATCTTGATACAAGAATTATAATAATAACTATATTTATTATTGCCTCTAGGGCATAATTCCAACAGAATCCTTCAGCTACGGCTACGCCTTAAGGGACTTCCTAGGCAAGTATGCAAAGGATTTCCCGTGTGGCCTTGGAGCCTTGCGTTGGTGTTCCCTCGAAGCGGAAAGGGTGATGTAGCATAGCGATGGTAAGTATTTCCCTCAGTTTGAGAACCAAGGTATCAATCCGGCGGAAGAGTAGCTCAAGATCCTGCACAAACACAAAAGCTTGCACCCAACGCTATGAAGGGGTTGTCAATCCCTTATAGATTGTTTGCCAAGTGAGAACTGAAAGCAACAAAGTAACAAAGCAAAGTAAAAGCGGAGATGTAAATGATGGATGTGAATAGGCCCGGGGGCCGTAGTGTTTACTAGTGGCTTCTCTCATAAAAGAAAGTAGACGGTGGGTGAACAAATTACTGTCGAGCAATTGATAGAACTGTGCAGAGTCGTGATGATATCTATGCAATGATTATTTCTATAGGCATCACGTCCGAAACAAGTAGACCGATACTTTCTGCATCTACTATTATTACTCCACACGTCGACCGCTATCCAGCATGCATCTAGTGTATTAAGTCCATAAGAACAGAGTAACGCCTTAAGCAAGATGACATGATGTAGAGGGATAATCTCAAACCAATGATAAAAACCCCATCTTTTTACCCTTGATGGCAACTGCTTGATGTGTGCCTTGCTGCCCCTACTGTCACTAGGAAAGGTCACCACATGGCAGAACCCAAAACCAAGCACTTCTCCATTGCAAGAATCACAGATCTAATTGGCCAAACAAAACCCAAGACTCGGAGAAACTTACAAGGATATCAAATCATGCATATAAGAAATCAACAAAGACTCAAATATATATCATAGATAATCTGATCACAAGTTCACAATTCATCGAATCTCGACAAACACACCGCCAAAGAAGATTACATCGGATAGATCTCCATGAAGATCATGAAGAACTTTGTATTGAAGATCAAGAGAAAGAAGAAGCCATCTAGCTACTAACTACGGACCCGTAGGTCTGAAGTGAACTACTCACGAGTCATTGGAGGGGCGATGATGATGATGAAGAAGCCCTCCACCTCAAAAGTCCCCTGCGGCAGGGTGCCGGGAAGGGTCTCCAGATGAGATTTCGCGGAAACGGAAGCTTGCGGCGGCGGAAAAGTATTTTCGAGGCTCCCCTGATTTTTTGCGGAATATTTGGGAATATATAGGCGCAAGATCTAGGTCAGGGGGCGGCCAGGGTGGCCACAAGCTTGCCCACCGCCGCCTCTCCCTGGTGGCGTGGCAGGATAACAGCGTGAAACCATCAAAAATTATAGATACGTTTGAGACGTATCAAGCATCCCCAAGCTTAACTCCTGCTCGTCCTCAAGTAGGGAAGTGATAAGAATGAATTTTTGATGCTTTCATGCTACCTAGCATATGTGTGCTTTGTAATTCCTCTTATGTGACGTGAATGTTCAGATCCATTAGATTCAAAACAATAGTTTGCTATTGACGTGGAAACAATAATAATTCAAGCAAACTAGCAAAGTAATCATGAACTTTCAAAATAACAAGGCCAAAAGAAAGTTATCCCTACAAATGCATATAGTCTGGCTATGCTCTATCATCATTGCACAACGAATTTAAATCATGCACAACCCCGGTATTGGCCAAGTTATTGTTTCACACCTTTACTTTCTCAAACATTTCCAACTCTCACGCAATACATGAGCGTGAGCCATGGTTATAGCACTATAGATGGTGTGGAATGTGGTGGAGGTTGCAAGACAAAAAAGGAGAAGATAGTCACATTAACTAGGCATATCAATGAGCTGTGGAGATGCTCATCACTAGATATCAATGTGAATGAGTAGGGATTGCCATGCAAATGATGCACTAGAGCTACAAGTATGTGAAAGCTCTTAAGGAAAACTAGTGGGTGTGCATCCAACTTGCTTGCTCACAGAGACCTAAGGCAATTTTGAGGAAGCCTATCATTGGAATATACAAGCCAAGTTATATAACGAGAATTCCCACTAGCTATATGGTGGTGACAAAACGAGAGAATCTCAATCATGAAGATCATGATGCTCAAAATGCACAAGTGTGGAAAAAGTGGTAGCATTGTCTCTTCTCTCTTTTTCTCTCATTTTTTTGGTGGGCTCTTTGGCCACTTTTTTTATGGGCTTCTTTGGCCTCTTTTATTTCCTCACATGGGACAATGATGATCATCACACTTTCAACTCAAAACTTAGAGCAATTATGACTCTGTATGGAATGCCTTCGGTAGTGTACCGTGGCAATGATCTAGCATGGCATAGACATCAAGGGAAACATCATGCTAGCTATCTTACGATCGTGCAAAGGCAATGTAGACGTGGTGGCACATATCATGGTGGTAGTTGCATGGAAATATATCTCGGAATGACTTTGAAAAATCCATAGTAGGTAGGTATGGTGGCTGTTTTGAGGGAGGCTAATGGTGGGTTTTGTGCACCGGCGAAAGTTGTGCGGCACGAAGAAGATAGTGATGGAGCAAGGTGAAAGTGCATCTAAACCATGGACTCAACATTGGTCATGAAGAACTCATATACTTGTTGCAAAAGTTTTATTAGTAATCGAAACAAAGCATTCAACGCATACTCCTAGGGGAAGGGTTGGTAGGTATAAACCATCACGTGACCCCGACCGCCACGCAAAGGATGACAATCAATATACTAATCATGCTCAGACTTCATCACATAGCGGTTCACCATACGTGCATGCTACGGGAATCACTAACTTCAACACAAGTATTTCTAGATCCACAACACCTTACTAGCATGACTTCAATATTACCATAACCACAACTCAAAACTTATTGAGATGAATCAAACTTCTCTAACTATTCAATGCACATGAAGGTGGAAGTTTTCGTATCCCTTTGGATAACTACCCCTTTGAGACTACTTTCAAAGCATAGATCAACTACCAAGCCATGCACCGCTGCGCTCTAAAAGATATAAGTGAAGCACATAGAGCAAAAGTATCTAGCTCAAAAGATATAAGTGAAGCACATGTGAGCTGAATTGTCTACCAAAAGATATAAGTGAAGCTCGACAAAATCACAGTGTGTGCATGTCTCTCTCTCTAGGTCTGCAGCAAGGATGATTGTGACACAACAAAAATAGAAGACTCCTACGATACAAGACGCTCCAAGCAAAAACACATAACATGTGGTGAATAAAAATATAGCCCCAAGTAACGTTACCGATGGATTGAAGACGAGAGAGGGGATGCCTTCCCGGGGCATCCCCAAGCTTAGGCTTTTACAGCATCCTTGAATCTCTTGGGGTGCCTTGGGCATCCCCAAGCTTGAGCTCTTTCCACTCTTTATCCTTTTGTCCATAAGAACTTCATCCAAAACTTGGAAACTTCACAACACGAAACTTAAACACAAACTCGTGATAACATTAGTACAAGAAAGCAAACCACCACTTCCTTAGGTACTGTAGCTGATGGGGTTATAGTCCTAGGGTAGGGTCATAGGCCTGCCCTGTATGTCCTACCCAAGGACTACCCCTCATAAGGGACAAGGCTCTTAGTCAGTTCCGACTGAATTAAGGAGTCCCCATCGTCCAGTTGGCAACAGGTCCTCGACCATCCAGTCGGAGACTAGCATTCGGAGAATATCCAACTAACCGACTAGGCGCCACTCGGAACATCGTAACCCCCCTGGAGGGAAATGGTCGTACGTTTCCCGGTGCATTTATTAGCATTTAGGACGTACGTTACCTGTAACGTATGCATTCAATCGCCACTACTCCGCCCCTGTACCGGAACCGTTGTGGAGGGCAGCGCACTTTATATAAGCCACCCTCCCCCGCTGGTGCAGGGGTTAGCAAATCATTGTATTCCATATTCCACTCGACTACAAGCTCCCAGAGCACTAAGACGTAGGGCTATTACCTCCACCGCAGAGGGGCCTGAACTCATACAATCTCGCCGTAGTTAAGGCTCTGCCCATCCTTTTCGTACCCTACACATCTACTGTCAGGCTTATACCCACGACAGTTGGCGCCCACCGTGGGGCAGGCATCTAAGCGACTTCCGGCGAGTTTGCGACTACTTCCTTTCGTCATGTCGTTCGGTGGAGACTCGAGCATGGGTCACCAGATCTTCTTCGGCGCTCTCTCCTTCATCGTCGACGATTTGGCGTGGCTTCGGGATGCTCCTCTCGACGTCGAGGCGCTTCCCCGTCGTGGGGCTACGCACTTCCGTGCCGGCGCCCGCGGCATTCTTCTTCTCCAACAGTCGGTTCCGGTGTCGACCTACACCGCCGTCACGCGCCGCAGCAAGCGGTCCCGCCGTCCGCGACTTCAGCGTTGGGTGCAACACGCCCAGGCGCGCCAGAATGCGTCTTCACAAGTGGCGATTCTAGAGTCTGTTGTGGTTGCCCCGCTGTCCCAGCACTCGGGCTCGGTTCCGACTGAGTTTCCTTCCGAGTACGCGGGTCGCGGGCCTGCAGCAGAAGTACACATGGCCAACTCTCATGAAGATCCCCGTCAAGCTGGCCGGAACGAGCACGAGATCGGCGAAACGTCCGGCGCGCGTCGTCCGCCTCGCCGTTCTGCCAGTCGACACACTCGGCGGAGCAACGTGGAGTTGTTCCGCACACCCCTCCTCAACTTGGCTGCGGCTGCCAAGATAGCCGATTCCCTCCAGCCGACTGATTCAGAGGCTGGTAGGGGAATCGAGTAGATCCGAGCCCTGTTGCACACGGCGCAGCAGCAGAATTCGGCAGTCTCCCAGTCGCATAACAGGATCCATAATAGTTCTGTTCATGCGAATACGCATCGGTCGGTTCACAGCCCTAGTTCCCATCAACGGCACAGAGGAGGCAGCCGTTCCATAAATCACGAAGATCGCCGCCGTTCACGCACCCCTCCGCGGGGTGGGCCCTACGGGCCCCGACATCATGATGATCGGCGTTCAGTCGGTGAAACTTACGACCCAAGGCGTGACGCAAGAGGGCATATCGCCCAGCGGAGGGTCGACAGGGGCCGGGCCCACCGCGATGGTCACGATATTGACCGTCCGAGTGGAAGCAGGACCATCGTTTTTGGTCTCGAGTGTTTCAGTCGAGCCATCCGTTCGGCTGACATCCCTCCCAACTTCCGATTGGCGACAGGAATTAGCAAGTTTACAGGGGAGTCCAACCGAGAAACGTGGCTGGATGATTACCGAGTAGCAGTCCAGATCGGAGGAGGAGACGACCATGTCGCCATGAAGCACCTCCCTCTGATGCTCGATGGCTCGGCGCGAGCGTGGCTTAACCAGTTGGCCCCCTCAAGCATCTACAGCTGGGCAGATCTGGCCCGAGTGTTCATCAGGACCTTCGAAGGGACGTGCAAGCGCCCTGCTGGCCTCGTGGAGCTCCAGCACTGCGTCCAGAAGCAGAATGAGCCCCTGCGAGACTTCATTCAGCGTTGGACAACTCTCTACCACACAATGGAGAACGTCACCGAGCATCAAGCAGTCTGCGCCTTCAAGGCAGGCGTGCGGTACAGGGATCTGTACCTGAAGTTCGGCCGAACAGGCGACATCTCCATGAGAAAGATGATGGAAATAGCAACGCGCTATGCTAATGGCGAAGAAGAAGACCGCATCCGAAGCGGCAAGCACAAAACAGTCGCTGATGGAGATGGGGGCAACACTCGGAAGCAGAAGTAGAAAGCTCCGACTGCTCCGCAAGCAGAAGCTGCAGCCGTAACCAATGCCAAGTTCAAGGGCAAAGGGAAGGCTCAGTTCACCCCCAAGAAGAAGCAGTTCAATAACCTTTTTCCGAGTGTGCACTTAACGTCACGTCACACTCGGGGACTTAGCTGCGATCCAGAATCGCCTAAGTATGAACTTTCTTCGAGTGTGCACTTAACGTCACACTCGGGGACTTAGCTGCGATCCAGAATCGCCTAAGTATTAACTTTCTCCGAGTGTGCGCTCAACGTCACACTCGGGGACTTAGCTGCGATCCAGATTCGCCTAAGTATTAACTTTCTCCGAGTGTGCACTTAACGTCACACTCGGGGACTTAGCTGCGATCTAGAATCGCCTAAGTATTAACTTTCTCCGAGTGTGCACTTAACGTCACACTCGGGGACTTAGCTGCGATCCAGAATCGCCAAAGTATGAACTTCCTCCGAGTGTGCACTTAGCGTCACACTCGGGGACTTAGCTGCGATCCAGATTCGCCTAAGTATTAACTTTCTCCGAGTGTGCACTTAACGTCACACTCGGGGACTTAGCTGCAATCCAGAATCGCCTAAGTATTAACTTTCTCCGAGTGTGCACTTAACGTCACACTCGGGGACTTAGCTGCGATCCAGAATCGCCTAAGTATGAACTTCCTCCGAGTGTGCACTTAGCGTCACACTCGGGGACTTAGCTGCGATCCAGATTCGCCTAAGTATTAACTTTCTCCGAGTGTGCACTTAACGTCACACTCGGGGACTTAGCTGCGATCCAGAATCGCCTAAGTATTAACTTTCTCCGAGTGTGCACTTAACGTCACACTCGGGGACTTAGCTACGATCCAGAATCGCCTAAGTATTAACTTTCTCCGAGTGTGCACTTAACGTCACACTCGGGGACTTAGCTGCGATCCAGAATCGCCTAAGTATGAACTTCCTCCGAGTGTGCACTTAGCGTCACACTCGGGGACTTAGCTGCGATCCAGAATCGCCTAAGTATTAACTTTCTCCGAGTGTGCACTTAACGTCACACTCGGGGACTTAGCTGCGATCCAGAATCGCCTAAGTATGAACTTTCTCCGAGTGTGCACTTAACGTCACACTCGGGGACTTAGCTGCGATCCAGAATCGCCTAAGTATTAACTTTCTCCGAGTGTGCACTTAACGTCACACTCGGGGACTTAGCTGCGATCACGAATTGCCTAAGTATTAACTTTCTTCGAGTGTGCACTTCACGCCACACTCGGGGACTTAGATGCGATGCAGAATCGCCTAAGCACCCACATGCCTTCGACTGTATCCTACAGGTACACTCGGGAAATCAACAGACCCTCATTGAGGCTCATGTGGATGTCAAAACAACTGACAACTACATGAGTTGCAGACCCTCATTGAGGCTCATGTGGATGTCAAAACAACTGACAACTACATGAGTTGCAGACCCTCATTGAGGCTCATGTGGATGTCAAAACAACTGACAACTACATGAGTGGTAGACCCTCATTGAGGCTCATGTGGAGGTCAAAACAACTGACAACTACATGAGTTGGAGACCCTCATTGAGGCTCACGTGGATGTCAAAACAACTGACAACTACATCAGTACCAACTCGCCCCGAGTGCGACCTGATAGTCGCACTCGACAACCTAGCGGCGATCCTACCGATCCACTCGGTGACAATACAGATCCAATCGGATATTCCACGGACCCTCAATGAGGCTCATGCAGATGTCAAGACAACTGACATGTTCCGAATGTTTGCCTTTGGCTTCACCAAGAAACGCCAAACAAAAACTCGAGTCAAAATTGCAACAGAAGAGCAAAAGATTCGATTCAAAGTTCAACCAAAGATAGTGGCTCGGTGTGGATCAAGCTTACCCACACCGAAACAAGAATGTGACGGCCAACAGCAGTGGCCAAAGTTTCTTACAAATCAACACTCGGCATACCGAGGATAAAGTTTTCTTACGCGTCGTCTGGAGTAGCGCCAGGACTGGAGGGCTTCACGAAGGTGTCCAGGTCGATTCCGTCGGCGATGCGGGTGGCACTTTCAAGGAAGGTTTCCATGAAGTCTTCGAATCGCAGTTTCTTCGTGTTGGCGACCTTCAAAGCTTTCAGCTTCTCCTCGCGCACCTCCTTGCAATGCACTCGGACCAAGGATAGAGCAACATCTGCACCACAGCGAGCCGCAGATTTCTTCCTTGACTGCACTCGGTTGGGGACCTCCTCCAGTCGACTCATCAAGTTGTCCATCTCCTGCCGCGACTCATCTTCCGGCCAAAGCTCCTTGTTGATCCGGCCGACGACTTCTCTCAGTCGACCGATGAAAGGACCAACTTTGCCCACGCGAATGTGTGCTGCGAGCAGATCTCGATTGGCGTCCTCGCCGAGTGGAACGTTCTCACGAATCGACCGCTCCACATCAGCTGCTTCAGCTTCAGCGTCAATGCAAAAATCTGCAACAACAGGACAAGCAAACAATAAACGCCGAGTGTGACGCACATACCACAAGCACTCGGAAAAAGCAGGACTTACCAGCCAGACGCGTCATCATCTGCCGAGCCTAGTCACTGACGTATTTCTCCTGCGCTCTGCAACGTTTGTTCAGCACGTCCATTTGTCCCATCAGAGCAGTCCTTTGTTTCCCCATCTTCTCAACTTCCTCAGTCAGCACTTTGTTCGCTTCACGAGCCTCCTCCAACGACTTCTCTCGTTCTGCCGGAACCTCCTTCTTACCAGCCATTGCAAGCAGTGCCGCATCCCGCTCACCAGCAAACTGAATCTTCTCCGCCCTCAGAGTCTCATATGCTGTCCCCATTTCACAAGTTTTCTGCCAGCCAGCACCAAGAGACAATCAGACAATTCAACAATAAAACTCTAAGTTCTTCAGACCCGTGCCGACGCAAGCAGTCGATAGCGGTCTCGGGGACTACACCCAGTGGGTTCACTAAGAGTGACCCCACTGGCATGCAACTCAAGAAGGCCCACCCTATTGAGATACATGTTACCACCTACGCCTACGAGGCTAATACTACCCGACCTGAGTAAAATTACTCTCGGAGACTCTGACAGTAAGTGCACCCCGACTACCACAACTGTTTGCAGTCGACCATATTATTTCCAGATGTGACCAAGACAAAGACAATATGTATAAAGAGAACTGCCGGTGCAAGAACTCGACAGAAGTCTCGGGGACTACACCCACTGGGTTCACTCAGAGTGAACCCATTGCAAACATCATCCGATATCCGAGAGCACCCACTGGGTTACAAGAGAAAAGTAAATACTTACTAGCCCACTTACTCGGATATTTTCCCGCAGCTCCAAACTCCGCTGGTACAGGGATGCGATGGAGTTGTATGCCTTCTTGGCTTCTCCCGCCATCAGCTCCGCCTGCACCATGGCCCCCTTGGTCGCTCCCACTTGCTCCTCCGGGAGACGTTGGATGTTGAACTCGAAATTCAACGGGCCTGGCATCGTTGGAAGTTCCTGGGGCATCCCAAGACCCGCTCCGGTAGGTTCATCAGCCACCAGCGCCGTTTCAGTCAGCGGCATCGCCTCAGTCGGCAACACGTCTGCGGCGAGAGCAGTGACTGGCGGGGCAGCCTCAAGAACAGGCTCCACAGCTTGCTCAGGTCTCCCCTGGTCGCCCTCGTCCACGCAAATCGCCCCTGATAGACCGAACGACACGAGATCTCAGAAAAAGAAAGAGGCAAGACTTAAGATAGAATTCGCGACGCGATAGTATAACACTCTCGGAGTCACTACAACGCACCTGGCTGGGACGAGACGACGTTGTCCGCGTCCATGGGATCATTCTCCTGGCACGCCGGAGGCGGCGAGGAGGACGAAGCAAAGGCAAAAGATCCAGCGGGCGTAACGAAAAACCCTTGCCGCTGGGATTTAAATAAGGTTCCGACTGGGCCGCTGGCAGGTGGCCCCGAAACCTTATCCCCCGACCGACCGCGGCGATATCAGTGGAGAAGTTGAAGGCGCGAGAATCGAGGCGTCAGGCGCTACTCGAGCGCGCTGGCGTCATCCCCGCTGAGCGTGCGGAAACCGAAATTTGAGGATCCCGGAAAATCCGCTGCTGTGAGTTGACTGGTCACGTCAGGAGATACCCTGGAAGCACTCGGTTTCCGACAGTTTGTTCCAAAAAGATTTCCACTCGGATCGTTGGTCAGAGAAGATAAAATGGATCAAGGCAAACAACGCCAAAGTCACATCCGTTCCAGTCGGATCCAAACTTCAAGCATCGCTTCGTCGTTCCAACCCCAATCCATTCGGGGACTAATGATGGGGTTATAGTCCTAGGGTAGGGTCATAGGCCTGCCCTGTAAGTCCTACCCAAGGACTACCCCTCATAAGGGACAAGGACCTTAGTCAGTTCCGACTGAATTAAGGAGTCCCCATCGTCCAGTCGGCAACAGGTCCTCGACCATCCAGTCGGAGACTAGCATTCGGAGAACATCCAACTAACCGACTGGACGCCACTCGGAACATCGTAACCCCCGTGGAGGGAAACGGTCGTACGTTTCCCGGTGCATTTATTAGCATTTAGGACGTACGTTACCTATAACGTGTGCATTCAATCGCCACTACTCCACCCCTGTACCGGAACCATTGTGGAGGGCAGTGCACTCTATATAAGCCACCCTCCCCCGCTGGTGCAGGGGTTAGCAAATCATTGTATTCCATATCCCACACGACTACAAGCTCCCAGAGCACTGAGACGTAGGGCTATTACCTCCACCGCAGAGGGGCCTGAACTCATACAATCTCGCCGTAGCTAAGGCTCTGCCCATCCTTTTCGTACCCTACACATCTACTGTCAGGCTTATACCCACGACAGTAGCAAACTTAAATTCTACTTGTGCTGATGTTGGGTTATTGTACTTTCAATCTTCCATGGCTAATACCCCCCGATACTATCCATAGTTTCATCAAAATAAGCAACTAACACAAGAAAAAAAGAATCTGTTAATAGCAGACCAGTCTGTAGCAATCTGTTTGTTTTGTATACCTATGGTACTTCAACAATTCTGAAAAATACGACAGTCTGAAGAATTCGCGTAGCAATCAACAGCAAAAAGAATCAACTCAAAAGTTCTTACAGAAACAAAATGAAAATTCTTTTTGTGAGCAGAAAGTTTCTGTCTTTTCCAGCATGACCAAACAATCATCCCCAAGACTAATCATAATGGTTTTGCTTGGCACAAACGCAAAAAGAAACACAAAAAACACAATCATAACAGAATTATGAAAGTTTGGGAAACACAAAACAGAAAGAAAAAGGATAGATTCGTTGGGTTGCCTCCCAACATGCGCTTTTGTTTAACGCCCTTAGCTAGGCATTCAATGACGCTCTCACAAAACACAAGAACTGAAGCACAACGAGAGCATCCTAAAGCATGTGAAAATCACATCTAAGTCTAACATACTTCCTATGCATAGGCATTTTTATAGAAAACAGATTGTCAAGACAATCAATAGTTATCAAATGCAAGGAAGAAGAAAGAGACAAAATCAATATCAACATAACGAGAGGTAATTTGGTAACATGAGAGTTTCTACCACAATATTTTCTTCTCTCATAGCAATTACATGTGGGATCATATTCAAATTCAACAATATAGCTATCCCATAGGATATTCTTTTCATGATCCACATGCATGCAAAGTTGACGCTGTTCAAAAATAGTGGGATTATCATCTAAAGTCATGACTTCTCCAAACTCACTTTCAATCTTATTGCAAATATCATATTCATCATGAGGCTTAAATTTTTTTTCAAGATCATAAGAAAGATCATCACCCCAATCATGATTATTGCAACAAGTAGTGGACATAGCAAAGCTAGCATCCCCAAGCTTAGGGTTTTGCATATTCTTAGCATGATTGTCACTAATAGAATTTATAGTGAAACCATTGCCATCATGCTTTTCAGCCAAGGAACCCTTGTGAATCACTTCATGAATTTATTCCTCACAATTTCTAGATTCACGCATCTTACGCAAACTCCAAAGATATAGTCAATTGCCCTCAACTCACTAGCAATTTGTTCCACACGAGTGGGTCTCTTAAAGAGACTAGCTAGTGGATGAGGATCCATATCAATAGATTTTCAGCAAGCGAAGATGCAAGCATAATGAAGGCACATGGCACACAAGCGAGCAAGAAAACCGGCAAAGACAAAAGAAAACGGCGACGGAGAAAGGCGAATGAAAACGACAAATGTGAAGTGGAGGAGAGGAAAACGAGAGGCAACTGGCAACAAAAGTAAATGCAAGAGAAGAGTTTGTGAGACCTACTTGGATAGATCTTACTCTCTCCTCCCCGGCAACGGTGCCAGAAATACTTCTGCTACCTCAAAAAGATCCCCGGCAACGGTGCCGGAAATACTTCTGATTGTTCTGTTGTGTATCCCTTGCAACGGCGCTAGGAAGTAGTTGTGTCGACGGCACCAGGAATCCTTCAGCTACGGCTACGCCTTAAGGGACTTCCTAGGCAAGTCCGCAAAGGATTTCCCCCGTGGCCTTGGAGCCTTGCGTTGGTGTTCCCTCTAAGCGGAAAGGGTGATGTAGCACAGCGATGGTAAGTATTTCCCTCAGTTTGAAAACCAAGGTATCAATCCGGCGGAAGAGTATCTCAAGATCCTGCACAAACATAAAAGCTTGCACCCAACGCTATGAAGGGGTTGTCAATCCCTTATAGATTGTTTGCCAAGTGACAACTGAAAGCAACAAAGTAACAAAGCAAAGTAAAAGCGGAGATGTAAACGATGGATGTGAATAGACCCGGGGGCCGTAGTGTTTACTAGTGGCTTCTCTCATAAAAGCAAGTAGACGGTGGGTGAACAAATTACTGTCGATCAATTGATAGAACCGTGCAGAGTCGTGACGTTATCTATGCAATGATTATTTCTATAGGCATCACGTCCGAAACAAGTAGACCGATACTTTCTGCATCTACTACTATTACTCCACACGTCGACCGCTATCCAACATGCATCTAGTGTATTAAGTCCATAAGAACAGAGTAACACCTTAAGCAAGATGACATGATGTAGAGGGATAATCTCAAACCAATGATAAAAGCCCCATCTTTTTACCCTTGATGGAAACTGCTTGATCTGTGCCTTGCTGCCCCTACTGTCACTGGGAAAGGTCACCACATGGCAGAACCCAAAACCAAGCACTTCTCCCATTGCAAGAATCATAGATCTAGTTGGCCAAACAAAACCCAAGACTCGGAGAGACTTACAAGGATATCAAATCATGCATATAAGAAATCAACAAAGACTCAAATATATATCATAGATAATCTGATCACAAGTCCACAATTCATCGGATCTCGACAAACACACCGCCAAAGAAGATTACATCGGATAGATCTCCATGAAGATCATGAAGAACTTTGTACTGAAGATCCAAGAGAGAGAAGAAGCCATCTAGCTACTAACTACGGACCCGTAGGTCTGAAGTGAAGTACTCACGAGTCATTGGAGGGGCGATGATGATGATGAAGAAGCCCTCCACCGCCAAAGTCCCCTCCGACAGGGTGCCGAGAAGGGTCTCCAGATGAGATCTCCTGGAAAAGGAAGCTTGCGGCGGCGCAAAAGTATTTTCGAAGCTCCCCTGATTTTTTGCGGAATATTTGGGAATATATAGGCGCAAGATCTAGGTTAGGGGCGGCCAGGGTGGCCACAAGCTTGCCCACCGCCGCCTCACCCTCGTGGCGTGGTGGGAGCTTGTGGGCTCCCTGGGGCCCACCTGGCTTGCACCAAAGGCTCCCTGGTCTTCTCTCGTTCGGGAAAAAATCATTTCAGGGTTTTTATTCCGTTTGGACTCTGTTCCAAAATCAGATCTGAAAAGAGTCAAAAACACGGAAAAAACAAGAGCTGGCACTTGGCACTGAATTAATAACTTAGTCCCAAAAAGGTATAAAAAGGTACATCAAACATACAAAGAAGGCAAGATAACAGCGTGAAACCATCAAAAATTATAGATACGTTTGAGACGTATCAATGATCTACTCCGGCAGGGCTTTGCCTAAGCTCCGCAGAAATACGATCTAGAGGGAAAACTGCGTGGCATAGGGTCGAGCAGCACGTGGCAAAGTTGTGTCTCAAAAACCCTCAATACCTCTAGTATATATAGGAGGGAGGGAGGGGAGGAGGCAGCCTCAAACCCTCAAGGTTTGGCCGAAATTGGAGGTGGAGGAGTCCTACTCCAATCCTACTTGGAGTAGGATTCCACCTTCCCACTTGGAAACTCTTTCCACCTTGTGTTTTTTCCTTTTCAAACCTTATGGGCCTTAGTGGGAACTTATTCCAGCCCACTAGGGGCTGGTTTATCTCTTCCCATAGCCCATGAGACCCCTTGGGGCGTGACACCCCTCCCGATGGTCCCCGGCACCCCTCCCGACACTCCCGGTACACTATCGATGAGCCCAAAACTTTTCCGATGACCAACACAGGACTTCCTATATATCAATCTTTACCTCCGGACCATTCCGGAGCTCCTCGTGACGTCCTGCATCTCATCTGGGACTCCGAACAACTTTCGGTTACCAACACCTATAACTCAACTATACCGAAACGTCACTGAACCTTAAGTGTGCACACCCTGCGGGTTCGAGAACTATGTAGACATGACCCAAGACACTCCTCGGTCAATATCCAATAGCGGGACCTGGATGCCCATATTGGATCCTACATATTCTCCGAAGATCTTATCGGTTGAACCTCAGTGTCAAGGATTCATATAATCCCGTATGTCATTCTCTTTGTCCTTCGGTATGTTACTTGCCCGAGATTTGATCGTCGGTATCCGCATACCTATTTTAATCTCGTTAGCGACAAGTCTCTTTACTCGTTCCGTAATACAAGATCCCGTGACTTACACTTAGTCACGTTGCTTGCAAGGCTTGTGTGTGATGTTGTATTACCGAGTGGGCCCCGAGATACCTCTTCGTCACACGGAGTGACAAATCCCAGTCTTGATCCATAGTAAATCAACGGACACCTTCGGAGATACCTGTAGAGCACCTTTATGGTCACCCATTTACGTTGCGACATTTGGTGCACACAAGGTATTCCTCCGGTGCTAGTGAGTTATATGATCTCATGGTCATAGGAACAAATACTTGACACGCAGAAAACAATAGCAATAAAACAACACGATAAATATGCTACGTTCATAGTTTGGGTCTTGTCCATCACATGATTCTCCTAATGATGTGATCTCGTTATCAAGTGACAACAGTTGCCTATGGCTAGGAAACCTTGACCATATTTGATCAACGAACTAGTCAACTAGAGGCTCACTAGGGACAGTGTGTTGTCTATGTATCCACACATGTATTTGAGTTTCCAATCAATACAATTCTAGCATGGATAATAAACGATTATTATGAACAAGGAAATATAATAATAACTAATTTATTATTGCCTCTAGGGCATATTTCCAACAGTCTCCCACTTCACTAGAGTCAATAATCTAGTTCACATCACGATGTGATTTTAAAGAATCCAACACCCATATAGTTCTGCGGTCTGATCACGTCTTGCTCGTGAGAGAGGTTTTAGTCAATGGTTCTGAATATTTCAGATCCGTGTGTGCTTTACAAATCTTTATGTCATCTTATAGATGCTGCTACTACATGCTATTTAGAAATACTCCAAATATCTACTCTACTATACGAATCCGTTTTACTACTCATAGTAATTCGGATTAGTGTCAAAGATTGCATCGACGTAACCCTTTACGACGAACTCTTCAACCACTTCCACAATCGAGAAAAATTCCTTAGTCCATTTAGTTACTAAGGATAACTTTGACCGCTGTTCAGTGATTCAATCATGGATCACTCTGTGTACCTCTTAATAGACTTGTGGCAAGGCACACATCAGGTGCGGTACATAGCATGTCATACTGTAGAGTCTGCGACTAAGGCATAGGGGACGACCTTCGTCCTTTCTCTTTCTTCTGCCATGGTCGGGCTTCTGAGTCTTACTCAAATTCACACCTTACAACACAGCCAAGAACTCTTTCTTTGCTGATCTACTTTGAACTCTTTCAAAAACTTATCAAGGCATGCATTTCATTTGAAAGTTCTGTTTAGCATTTTGATCTATCTCCATAGATCTTGATGCTCAATGTTCAAGTAGCTCTATCCAGGTCTTCCTTTGAAAAAGCCCCTTTCAAACAACCTTTATGCTTTACAGAAATTCTATATTACTTCCGATCAACAATATTTCAACCACATATACTTATCAGAAATTCTATAGTGCTCCCACTCACTTCTTTGGAAATACAAGTTTCTCATAAACCTTGCACAAACCCAAAAGCTTTTATCATCTCATCAAAGCGTATATTCCAACTCCGAGATGCTTGCACCAGTCCATAGAAGGATCGCTGGAACTTGCATACTTGTTAGTATCCTTAAGATCGACAAAACCTTCTGGTTGTATCACATACAACCTTTCCTCAAGGAAACCGTCGAGAAAAAAATGTTTTGACATCCTATGTGCAACATTTCATAAATAATGCAGCAACTGCTAACATAATTCCAATAGACTTTTAGCATCGCTACGAGTGAGAAAGTCTCATCATAGTCAACTCTTTGATCTTGCCGAAAACATCTTTGCGACAAGTCGAGCTTTTCTTAATAGTGACTTTATCACCATCATCGTATGCCTTCCTTTTAAAGATCCATCCTTGCTCAATAGTCTTATGACCATCAAGTAGTTCTTCCAAAGTCCACATGGATTCTCTATCGGATTTCATGGCCTCCAGCCATTTGTCGGAATCCGGGCCCACCATCGCTTCTCCATAGCTCGTAGGTTCATTGTTGTTCAACAACATGCCTCCAAGACAGGGTTACTGTACCACTCTGTAGTAGTACGCGACCTTGTCGACCTACGAGTTTTGTAGTAACTTGATCCGAAGCTCTAATGATCACCATCATCAGCTTCCACTTCAATTGGTGTAGGCGCCACAGGAACATCTTCCCGCGCCCTGCTACACACTGGTTGAAGTGACGGTTCACTAACCTCATCAAGTTCCACCACCCTTCCACTCAATTCTTTCGAGAGAAACCTTTCCTCGAGAAAGGACCCATTTCTAGAAACAAACACATTGCTTTCAGATCTGAGATAGGCGATGTATCCAGTTGTTTTGGATATCCTATGAAGATGATTTTATCCTCTTTTGGGTTTGAGCTTATCAGACTAAAACTTTTTCACATAAGCATCACAGCCCCAAACTTTTAAGAAATGACAACTTAGGTTTCTCCAAACCATAGACTATACTGTGTCATCTCAACGGAAATACGCGGTGCCCTATTTAAAGTGAATGCGGTTGTCTCTAATGTATAACCCATAAACGATAGTGGTAATTTGATAAGATACATCATAGTATGCACCATATCAAATAGGGCGTGGCTATGATGTTCAGACACATCATCACACTATGGTGTTCCAGGTGGTATGAACTGCGAAACAATTTTCACTTTGTCCTAACTTCATACCAAAAAACATGTAACTCAAATATTGATCTCTATGATCATATCGTAGACAGTTTATCCTCTTGTCACGACGATCTTCACTCTGAAATTGCTTTGAACTTTTCAATATTTCAGACTTGTGATTCATCAAGTAAATACTCATGTATCTACTCAAATCGTCAGTGAACTAAGAACATAACGATATCCATTGCGTGCCTTAGCACTCATTGGACTGCACACATAAAAATGCATTACTCCCAACAAGTTACTCTCTTGTTTCATGTGGGATGTTTTGCATGTCTCAAGTGATTCAAAATCAAGTGAGTCCAAACGATCCATCTCTATGGAGTTTCTTCATGCATTTATACCAACATGTATGGTTTACATGTCTCAAACGTTTCAAAAATGAGTGAGTACAAAGATCCATCAGCATGGAGCTTCTTCATGCATTTTATACCAACATGACTCAAGTGGCAGTGCCACAGCTAAGTGGTACTATCATTATTACTTTGTATCTTTTGGCACCAATATTATGAACATGTGTAACACTACGATCGAGATTCAATAAACCATTGAGGGTAATTATTCAAGCAAATAGAATAACTATTATTCTCTGTGAATGAATAATCGTATTGCAATAAACACGATCCAATCATGTTCATGCTCAACGCAAACACCAAATAACAATTATTTAGGTTTTACCACCAATCCCGATGATAGAGGGAGCGTGCGATGTTTGATCATATCAACCTTGGAAACACTTCCAACACGTATAGTCACCTCGACTTTAGCTAGTCTCCGTTTATACCGTAGCTTTCATTTCGAGTTACTAATTACTTAGCAACCGAACTGGTATCCAATACCCTCGTGCTACTAGGAGTACTAGTAAAGTACACATCAATATCATGTATATCAAATAAACTTCTGTCGACTTTTCCAGCCTTCTTATCTACCAAATATCTAGGGTAGCTCCGCCTCAGTGACCGTTCCCCTCATAACAGAAGCACTTAGTCTCGGGTTTGGGTTCAATCTTGGGTTTCTTCATTAGAGCAGCAACTGGTTTGCCTTTCCATGAAGCATCCCTTCTAGCCCTTGCCCTTCTTGAAATTAGTGGTTTTACTAACCATCAACAATTGACGCTCCTTCTTGATTTCTAATTTCGCAGTGTCAAAGATTGCGAATCACTGAAGGATCATCATATCTATCCTTGATATGTTATAGTTCATCATGAAGCTCTAGCAACTTAGTGGCAGTGACTTTGGAGAACCATCACTATCTCATCTGGAAGATTAACTCCCACTTGATTCAAGCGATTGTTGTACTCAGACAATCTGAGAACATGATCAACGATTTGAGCTTGTCTCCTTTACTTTGTAGGCAAAGAATCTTGTCGCAGGTCTTATACCTCTCAACAAGGGCACGAGCATGAAATCTCAATTTCATCTCTTAGAACATCTCTTTTGTTCCGCGACGTTTTCAAAACGTCTTCGGCGCCTTGCTTCTAAGCCATTAAGTATTGCGCACTGAACTATCACGTAGTCATCAAAAACGTGTATGTCAGATGTTCGCAACATCCACACACGACGCTCGAGGTCCAGCACACCGAATGGTGCATTAAGGACATAAGCCTTCTGCGCAGCAATGAGGACAATCCTCAGTTTTACAGACTCAGTCCGCAAAGTTGCTACTGTCAACTTTCAACTAAATTTTCTTTAGGAACATATAAAAACAGTAGAGCTATAGCGCAAGCTACATCGTAATTCGCAAAGACCATTAGACTATGTTCATGATAATTAGTTCAATTAATCATATTACTTAAGAACTCCCACTCAAAAAGTACATCTGTCTAGTCATTTGAGTGGTACATGATTCAAATCCACTATCTCAAGTCCGATCAACACGTGAGTCGAGAATAGTTTCAGTGGTAAGCAGCTTTATGCTAATCATATCAACTATACGATTCATGCTCGACTTTTTGGTCTCATGTGTTTCGAGGCCATGTCTGCACATGCTAGGCTCGTCAAGCTTAACCCGAGTGTTCCGCGTGTGCAACTGATTTGCACCCGTTGTATGTGAACGTTGAGTCTATCACACCCGATCATCACGTGGTGTCTCGAAACGACGAACTGTCGCAACGGTGCAAAGTCGGGGAGAACACAATTTCGTCTTGAAATTTTAGTGAAACATCACCTCATAATGCTACCGTCGTTCTAAGCAAAATAAGGTGCATAAAAGGATTAACATCACATGCAATTCATAAGTGACATGATATGGCCATCATCATGTGCTTCTTGATCTCCATCACCAAAGCACCTGGCACGATCTTCTTGTCACCGGCGCCACACCATGATCTCCATCATCATGATCTCCATCAACGTGTCGCCATCGGGGTTATCATGTTACTTATGCTATTACTACTAAAGCTACGTCCTAGCAATATAGTAAACACATGTACAAACACAAACGTTAGTTTAAAGACAACCCTATGGCTCTTGCCGGTTGCCATACCATCGACGTGAAAGTCGATATTAAATATTACAACATGATCATCTCTTACATCCAATATATCATATCACGTCATGGGCCATATCATATCACAAGCATACCCTGCAAAAACAAGTTAGACGTCTTCTAATTTTTTGTTGCATGTGTTTATGTGGCTGCTATGGGTATCTAGTAGATCGCATCTTACTTACGCAAAAACCACAACGGAGATGTGCAAATTGCTATTTAACCTCTCCAAGGACCGCCTCGGTAAAACCAATTCAAGTAAAGTTGAAGAAACCGACACCCGCGAGTCATCTTTATGCAACGAGGTTGCATGTCAATCGATGAAACCAGTCTTTTGTAAGCGTACGAATAATGTCGGTCCGGGCCGCTTCAATCCAACAATACCGCTGAATCGAGAAAAGACTAAGGAGGGCAGCAAATCGAACATCACCATACACAAAACCCTTTGTGTTCTACTCGAGATAACATCTACGCATGAACCTAGCTCTGATACCACTGTTGGGGAACATTGCATGGGAAACAAAAAATTTCCTACGCACACGAAGACCTATCATGGTGATGTTCATCTACGAGAGGAGATTAGATCCACATACCATTGTAGATCGCTAAGCGGAAGCGTATATAACGTGGTTGATGTAGTGGAACGATTCCGCGATTCAGATCGCCGTAGTCGTACTATCTCATCATGATTCGTCCCGCGAACTTCATCACGATCCGTCCCGCGAACTTCATCACGATCCTTCCTGTGAACTTCATCACGATCCTTCCCGATCTAGTGCCGAATGGACGACACCTCCACTTTCAGCACACGTACAGCTCGATGACGATATCCACCTTCTTGATCCAGCAAGATGGGCCGGAGAGGTAGAAGAGTTCTCCGGCAGCGTGACGACATGCATCTAGTGTATTAAGTCCATAAGAACAGAGTAACGCCTTAAGAAAGATGACATGATGTAGAGGGATAATCTCAAACCAATGATAAAAGCCCCATATTTTTACCCTTGATGGCAACTGCTTGATGTGTGCCTTGCTGCCCCTACTGTCACTAGGAAAGGTCACCACATGGCAGAACCCAAAACCAAGCACTTCTCCCATTGCAAGAATCATAGATCTAGTTGGCCAAACAAAACCCAAGACTCGGAGAGACTTACAAGGATATCAAATCATGCATATAAGAAATCAACAAAGACTCAAATATATATCATAGATAATATGATCACAAGTCCACAATTCATCGGATCTCGACAAACACACCGCCAAAGAAGATTACATCGGATAGATCTCCATGAAGATCATGAAGAACTTTGTATTGAAGATCCAAGAGAGAGAAGAAGCCATCTAGCTACTAACTACGAACCCGTAGGTCTGAAGTGAACTACTCACAAGTCATTGCAGGGGCGATGATGATGATGAAGAAGCCCTCCACCTCCAAAGTCCCCTCCGACAGGATGCCGGGATGGGTCTCTAGATGACATCTCGTGGAAAAGGAAGCTTGCGACGGCGGAAAAATATTTTTGAGGCTCCCCTGATTTTTTGCGGAATATTTGGGAATATATAGGCGCAAGATCTAGGTCAGGGGGCGACCAGGGTGGCCACAAGCTTGCCCACCGCCGCCTCCCCCTGGTGGCGTGGTGGGAGCTTGTGGGCTCCCTGGGGCCCACCTGGCTTGCCCCAAAGGCTCCCTGGTCTTCTTTCGTTCGGGAAAAAATCATTTCGGGGTTTTTATTCCGTTTGGACTCTGTTCCAAAATCAGATGTGAAAAGAGTCAAAAACACGAAAAAAACAGGAACTAGCACTTGGCACTGAATTAATAACTTAGTCCCAAAAAGGTATAAAAAGGTACATAAAACATACAAAGAAGGCAAGATAACAGCGTGAAACCATCAAAAATTATAGATACGTTTGAGACGTATCAATGATCTACTCCGGCAGGGCTTCGCCTAAGCTCCGCAGAAATACGATCTAGAGGGAAAACTGCGTGGCATTGGGTCGAGCAGCACGTGGCAAAGTTGTGTCTCAAAAACCCTCAATACCTCTAGTATATATAGGAGGGAGGGAGGGGAGGAGGCAGCCTCAAACCCTCAAGGTTTGGCCGAAATTGGAGGTGGAGGAGTCCTACTCCAATCCTACTTGGAGTAGGATTCCACCTTCCCACTTGGAAACTCTTTCCACCTTGTGTTTTTTCCTTTTAAAACCTTATGGGCCTTAGTGGGAACTTATTCCAGCCCACTAGGGTTTGGTTTATCTCTTCCCATAGCCCATGAGACCCCTTGGGGCGTGACACCCCTCCCGATGGTCCCCGGCACCCCTCCCGACACTCCCGGTACACTACCGATGAGCCTGAAATTTTTCCGGTGTCCAAAACAGGACTACCTATATATCAATCTTTACCTCCGGACCATTCCGGAGCTCCTCGTGATGTCCTGGATCTCATCTGGGACTCTGAACAACTTTTGGTTACCAACACCTAGAACTCAACTATACCGAAACGTCACCGAATCTTAAGTGTGCAGACCCCGTGGTTTCGAGAACTATGTAGACATGAACCGAGACACTCCTCGGTCAATATCCAAATGTGGACCTGGATGCCCATATTGGATCCTACATATTCTCCGAAGATCTTATCGGTTGAACCTCGGTGTCAAGGATTCATATAATCCCGTATGTCATTCCCTTTGTCCTTCCGTATGTTACTTGCCCGAGATTTGATCGTCGGTATCCGCATACCTATTTTAATCTCGTTACCGGCAAGTCTCTTTTCTCGTTCCGTAATAAAAGATCGCGTGACTTACACTTAGTCAGATTGCTTGTAAGGCTTGTGTGTGATGTTGTATTACCGAGTGGGCCCCGAGATACCTCTCCGTCACACGGAGTGACAAATCCCAGTCTTGATCCATACTAACTCAACGGACACCTTCGGAGATACCTGTAGAGCAACTTTATAGTCACTCAATTATGTTGCGACATTTGATGCACACAAGGTATTCCTCCGGTGCCAGTGAGTTATATGATCTCGTGGTCATAGGAACAAATACTCGACAGGCTGAAAACAATAGCAATAAAACGACACGATCAATATGCTACGTTCATAGTTTGGGTCTTGTCCATCACATGATTCTCCTAATGATTTGATCTCGTTATCAAGTGACAACACTTGCCTATGGCCAGGAAACCTTGACCATCTTTGATCAACGAACTAGTCAACTAGAGGCTCATTAGGGACAGTGTGTTGTCTATATATCCACACATGTATTTGAGTTTCCAATCAATACAATTCTAGCATGGATAATAAACGATTATTATGAACAAGGAAATATAATAATAAGTAATTTATTATTGCCTCTAGGGCATATTTCCAACAGCATGCACCATCTGTGGTGAAGCTTTGGACAGCCTGGAATAACAATGTCCACTGCCTTGAGTATGCCATGGTGCCTGTCCGATATGATGCATACCTCCCTATTATCAACATTCACCTTGTGCCTCACATGACCCATGAACCACTCCCAATTGTCTTGGTGCTCCGAAGGCACCAAAGCAAATGCAACTGGCAACACATTGTCATTCGACGAGTGGGCCATTGCTATCATTAGTGTGCTCTTATATCTGCCAGTCAAGAAGGTGCCATCTACAGACAAGACCGGACGACAATGCCTAAATGCTTGCACACATTGTCCATAACACCAGAAAGCACGGTGGAACACTCCGTTCCTATCTTCGACGACATGATACATGCCGGGGTTCCTATGTGCAATCGCTCCCAACAATCTGGGGAGCCGATTGTATGCTTCTTCATAACCACCATACAACATCCGAATAGCATTTGCCTTGGCCCTCCATGCCTTCCCATACTTGACTGCATAACCATACAGGTTTCTTGCCGTCCTCATGAGAAACCTCACTTTAACAGTGGGATCAACAGCTGTGTCTCTTATAAATTTGTATGCCAGGTATTCAGACGTGAACTGACGGTGTGTCTTACGATTTTGTTTCTTTGCTGGTTTGCAAAAATGAGTGGGAACACAACTTCTTAACACCCATTCTCTGGTTTCTTCTAACTTTCTGGCACGAACCTTCTATATGCATCCTTCATCTGCTTTCACACACTTTATAGTGAACCGCAAATCTATGTCGGAGTGCTCAACATAAAATGGCATGTGGTTACGAATGGCATAGTCAGACAACCAAACCTTCATGGCAGGCAAAGAGGAGAACTTCAGTCCTTTCTTCAAATAAGCATTCTCATCCTCATTCTCCTCCCTGGGTTCACCTGGATCAGGGCAAGGTGTTGGCTCAATTGCTGTCTTCATCATGCCACCATCAACTACGGCTTTATGGGCAAGGCCGAGATCTCGAAACAAGTGAGTTATTTTTTCCAAGCCGGTCAACTCAAAGTGAATTTGGTTTTCCTCCTTCGTGAATCCATCCTCGTCCAATTCTTCCTGAGGACCTTCGTCATATGAATCATACCCATATAGACGCCTAAAAGGTAACTCACGATCCATCTCCTTTTGTGATATGTATTCATCCAAGTCACCAATATCAATACCATGAAACCCTTCCTCTAACTTATCACCATCACCATCACCATCACCATCAACATCAACATCCTTTAGAATTACTTCCTCAATAGCAATCGCATCAACTTCGTATTCTTCCCCGTTGGTGGTGGGCGAATAGCATTAGGGACATGAAATTCAACCTCACTTTGTAGTTGGCGATAAGCATTGGAGGCATCAATCGTAATCATTTGCTCAACAGAAGTCAAACTTGTCCTATCGGCCGTTGGGGAAGAGACAAGCATGTTCAAGTTAATTTGAGACCGAGGTGGTTCAACCTTCGTGGCAAACAATTCAATTGACTTGTCATCTGATTTTTCAACTTGTTCCTTCTACACGTCCCAATGCAAGTCAGAGGTGATAGGCATACTTTTCAAGCGAGATTTGACTCCAACTCCAACATAATACCTTCCTATTAACTTAACACCATCATTGGGGTCCATCCAATTTAAGACGTGTATCACTTTTGCAACAAGCTCATCATAGCTAGGGCTTCTATCAAAGACAATGGCTTCCTCATCCCCATCTGTATTGTTAGTCAAAAATGCCCCCTTGTCCATATAATGAACATTAACAAGTCTCCCCATCTAAAAGGACCATCAATAAATTAAACACATCAATGACAATTGTGGTTTTTCTAATTGGCTATAAGATACACTAATGACATTACTTAATATACACTAATGATAAACACTAATTAATCCTAAAATAAAAATTTCTACTCATGAAGCTAATGTTTATAACTACAACAAGCTCTTCCATATTACCACAAGCTATAATACAAGCTAATCCAAAAAGACACCAAAATAATGGCAAAAGGCATGAACTAGGGTTTCTCCAACAATTCAAAAGTTTGGGCAAATAACAAGATTTAAGCAAAAACTAATTGGATGAATCAAAGGAGATTACCACAAGCAACAAGTGATGCAAAGATCCACCGAAGGAAACAACTTTTTGAAGAGGATTTGAGGGGGGGGGGGTTTGAGGTTTGGAGAGAGGGGAAAATAAGAGCAGGAGGAGATAGCTCGGGCTGGGGAGAGTGAGTGGGGTGGGTCCTACCCACTCTCCGTTGCCCTGTATAACTTACCCGAGGTAGACGCAAGGATTCCTCGCGTTTGGGTCTGGTCAACCTAGACGCCAGGGTTCCTGGCGTCTAGTACCACACCTCTCCCGAGCCAGACGCCGGGGACTCTTGCGTCTGGGTCCCTTCGCCACGTCACCTGATCAACGCGAGGCAGGTCGAGTGGGCCACACCAGACGTCAGGAACCCTGACGTCTTCTGCGCAACCCAGACGGCAGGGACGTTGGTGTCACGCAAAGAGGTCAAACCAGAAAATATTTTAAAACGTAGGTCGGATCGGTATTTACTTCGCATTAAAGGTTATAAAAAAAATGGGCCTGTATATGCATCAAGAAGAAGTCTCGTTCTGCAGCAGGTTCCTGGCTTGTGCCCGCCCGACGTACGAGCGCGTAGGCGGCGCATGCGGCTGATTTGTTCAACCCCAACACTGACCGTAGAAAGATCCTAGTGGTGGCTATCTACACGAGCAATACAGCCATTTAGATCGTTGTTACTCCTCCGGGCGTGCTTGGATTAGGTGTATTTAAATACATTTGTATTTAATTTACAGGTGTAAGTTACAGGGCCAGTACTGATTTTCGCGTGGATGAAAAACGACGGAGTAAGATCCGTATTATTTACAGGTGTATTACGCCATTCCAAACATGGCCTCAAGGAAGCAGTCTTTACGTACGTACCTGACGGCCTAGTTGTGCACAAAATATGTTAACGGAAATTTTAGTAAACAGGTGTCAGACGCTTTGGCTTGTGTTCTTGAACATAGAAGCAAAGATAAATAATCATCATATGCACGAAAAGAAAAAAATATATAGAAAAACAAGAGTAATTTATTGGAGTGCTGTCGAGATAGCGTGTTGCCTCTCATGGCGAGATTTTGACAACGCTGCCGCGGAGTGCCGCCGGGCATGCATGCATCACCGTCATATATATCTAATTAGCTGGGCTTGATCGTTGATTGACCAGGTAAGTTCTTCCTTGGAGCATCTCTCCCACATTTAGCACTATCTTCATTCTTCAGTCCTTGCATGCGGGGGAGCTAAATGTGGACGGCGCAGCAAGACATGTCTTTATCTTATCCCTTGTGAGGTAACTGTTGCCACGGTCAATGCAGAAAGCCACGGCGTCTCTGTTCCCTGCTTCAGAGGGCGCGTGAAGCTTCGGGGAGTAACACCCATACATGGTGCCAAGTCCATCCACACCTGTCAAGGAAAGTTTTCTTTTTTTAAAATTTCCCCGAGTGCAACAATAAATGCTGTGATAATTGGTAATCTCCATTATTTAAATCTAAAATAACATCATGGCATATAAGGTTACCGGAATTAACTAGCATATGTGAACCAATCTGGTTGGATGGTTAGGAGGACAGAAACCATACGTGTTGGTCAGGATGACCGCATCGTCCATGTTATTCGCAGCCATGCAGACCGAGGTGTTATAGTCTAACTAGTTGAAACGTTGTGAGGTGGTGAGGAAGCAGCTCGTTGTATGCAATCAGTTGTAACCCAACACTACTCAAATCTTTGTAGCTTTGCAAGAGGCTTGGATTCCCGAGAACAACACGTCAAAAGGATTGATGACAGTTCTGTGTGCATGAGGAAGCAAAGGCAGGTTTAATTTGGTAACGGCTAGAGTTCCCTGATCCCTCGTGGTGCAAAACACGGAGTCGGGGAGGTGACGCTCTTCTTTGGGCTCCTGGAGCTTGTGGAAGAGGTGTTCCTCCTTGGGGCTGGCGAAGGCATGGAGGTGCCGCACAAAGGGGCTACGACACTCGCACGTACAAGAGAGATACATGAGGATGGTGGTGCTTAGGGAGGGATGTCGATGCTCATGAAGGGTGATGCCACGGTGGAGTGGAGGTAGAGGTCACTGATGCTGGAGGTGTGCCCGAAGTAGAACACTCATGTCGCAAAGCGGAAGGAGAAGAGGCACAACATGAGAGCTTGTCGGCATTGAGAAAGTTGCCGATGAGGGATGGTAACCTCGGAGGAGGAGTTTGTTAGAACACATTTTTTCGTAAGTGGTTTTGATGATTGATGACAATGCCCTTTCTGGACTAATCATGTTCATTTAGGTTTCAGAGATTACGAGGTGGCACGAGACTGTTTATTTCCCCTAGTGTTTAAAGATAAGATGGTTATTTTCTGTCGATTTAGTGTTGGTGGACTTGATTCATAGGAAATCTATACTATCAAGAGGGGGTCCGCTTTGGAAAAATTTGGATGGAATCATCACATACACACGCACTTTGCACCCAGCCTTTCTTCCCGGCTCCAGGGGTACTGCCGCAGTTCTGTACTCCGGCACATCCTCTTATATATATGCTCCCTCGGTAATCCAGCGGAAGTAGGGCAATAGTAGGGCACGGTAATACCGCTCCGGCAGTTCTACGATCCGACCTGCTGCCCCACCTCCACTGGTCCTAGTGTATGCACATGGACTAAGCAAAAGTACCGCTCGAGCAGAGAGATAGTACCGCCCCGGCGGTACTACCGTATTATTCTACCGCTGGACTACCGCTTATTTTTTGCTGTGTCAATAGTTGGATTTCTGAGCGGAAGTTGAGTGGTGGTAGCAGGCGATAGTACCGCTCCACGCAATACTATCGTGCTACCCCACTCCACTACGGCTAGTTCCCCCGTTGATTCAGCACTAAGCGGAAGTTCCGCTGGTGGGAACAGTAGTACCGCTTTTGCGGCACTACCGCATGCTTGAGCTTTTCAGTTACACTAAGTGGGTGTAACTTCTGTGCAAGTGCCAGTACCGCTAACCTGAGCGGTACTACCGCTTATGCACGGGCATAATGGCATAATGGTTGGATTCTTCTTCCCACTATATAAGTGAGTCATCTTCCCCAAGTTCACTCATCTCTTTTCCTCCAAGCTCCATTGTTGCTCCTAAGCTCATTTTCGCCCAATCTCCCTACCTAGCCATCTAATCTTGTTGATGCTCTAGGGTTTGGAGGAGAAGGCCTCGATCTACACTTCCACCAACACAAATTTTATCCCCCACTAATCCCTTGCATAGCTTCTTACTCTTGGGTGTTTGAGCACCCTAAACGGAAGAGGTTACCTCGAAGCCACATTCCATTGTGGTGAAGCTTCATGGTGTTGTTGGGAGCCTCCAATTAATTTGTGGGGATTATCCCAAGCTTGTTTGTAAAGATTTGGTCGCCACCTTCGAGTGCACCACTAGTGGAATCATGAGATCTGGCGTTGTGTGAGGGTGTGAGGAGAATATGGTAGCCCTCGTGGGTTCTTGTGGAGCATTGTGCCTCCACACCGCTCCAATGAAGACGTACTTCCCCTCAAAGGGAACAAACTTCAGTAACACATCCTCGTCTCCACCGGTTCCATTTGTGGTTATTTCTTACCTTTACTTTGTGCAATCTTTACTTGTGTTGTATCCTTTGCTTGCTTGTATCGTTGTTGTTATTAGCATCATATAGGTTCTTCAACTAGTTACATATCTAGACAATCTATTTGTTGCTAAACCTAATTTGTTAAGAAAAGTTAAAAACTGGCACTGGCCTATTCACCCCCCCTCTAGTCAACCATATCGATCATTTGAGTTGGTATGAGAGCTACGTATCTTTTAAAGGCTTAACCACCCAAAGAGTATGGTTGGCGAAGTGAGTGATGGAGGGGAGAACTCCGCGGCCACATCTGCGACCGTAGTCACTCGCTATGATTTGAATGAGGCCATCACCTCTCTCAAATCATCCATGATGGACAAGGTCAAGGACACGCTAAATAAATTCCTTGAGAATCTTAAACTCCCCACAGATCCGAAGGATTTGGTTAGTCCATTCCATACAAAGATGGATGTTGATTCCGTTAAGGAAATGGCTAGTACCAAGCTAACCAAATCCACTAATGGAGTAAATGGATCAAGCACCCATGTCGTGGTTAGCCCTCCCCTGGACTATGGTGGTCCGGTTCCCTCACCTCATATAAATCCTAATGGCCCCTCATCCAAGCTTGATTTGACTAACTTTCCTAATTGGGTTTTTCGTATCAAGTATCATTTGAATCATAGCTCAAGGCAACTATGGAGGGTGATCGAGTAAGGCTTTAACCGTCATGATCACAACAACATGATTCCAAGATAAGAGATGGACAACCAACTAAATGCTACCACTCTATTCATTCTTCAATCCGCTATTCCACTCGAAGAGCTCTCCCACTTGCGTCCTTTCACCATTGCAAAAGATGCGTGGGCGCACATCAACTCATTGTACAAAGGGAGCTGAAGAATTCAATGATGCAACTTTGAGGTGGTTCTTGATGAATACGGTGAGTTTGTGATGAATGAAGATGAAGACCCAAGGGGGACCTACAAGAGATTGATAACCCTTGCCGTCTCTCTCCGAGATCATGGTAGAAAGGACATAGATGACACTTGGGTCAAGCATAAGTTCCTCAAGGCCATCATGCGATTCAACCAAGGCATGCCTTCCATGATCCCTCAAAGACCGGAATTTCACTCCTTGTCCTCAAGCAAAGTGTTGGGTGAGCTCGTTGCTATAAACATCTTGAACAAGACCATGGATTAGGCTCTAGCTCATGTTCAATGGTCAAAGAATCCCAACCTCGCTTTGAAGTCCAAGGCAAACTCATCGAAAGAAGAAGAAGAAGAGGAGTAGGAGTGTTGCCCCCAAGACACCAACTATGCTTAGCACGAGCACATGGTTTTTACGTCTAGGCAATTTTGGGGCAACAAGAGGAACACCAAGCTTAACTTGTCCAGGAACAACTCAAGTTCATCCAAGGGCAAGCAACGGGTGAGGACATGTTACACTTGTGATAATGCAAGTCACTTTGTTGTAGATTTTCCCTATGAGAAGCGTTAAGACAATGGGGGCAAGCTCATCGCAAGGACAAGTCCAAGTCCTTCCCTTACAAGAATAACTTCACGAAGAGGATGCATCTAAAGGGGTTGACGATGCAAGAAGATTAGAACACTGATAATGATGATGATGGTACTGTTGGAAATATGCCCTAGAGGCAATAATAAATTAGTTATTATTATATTTCTTTGTTCATGATAATCGTTTATTATCCATGCTATAATTGTATTGATTGGAAACACAATACTTGTGTGGATACATAGACAAAACACTGTCCCTAGTAAGCCTCTAGTTGACTATCTCGTTGATCAAAGATGGTCAAGGTTTCCGGCCATAGGCAAGTGTTGTTACTTGATAACGGGATCACATCATTAGGACAATCATGTGATGGACTAGACCCAAACTAATAAACGTAGCATGTTGATCGTGTCATTTTGTTGCTACTGTTTTCTGAGTGTAAAATATTTATTCCTATGACCATGAGATCATATAACTCACTGGCACCGGAGGAATGCCTTGTGTGTATCAAACGTCACAACGTAACTGGGTGACTATAAATATGATCTACAGGTATCTCCGAAGGTGCCCGTTGAGTTAGTATGGATCAAGACTAGGATTTGTCACTCCATGTGACGGAGAGGTATCTCGGGGCCCACTCGGTAATACAACATCACACACAAGCCTTGCAAGCAATGTGACTTAATGTAAGTCAAGGGATCTTGTATTACGGAACGAGTAAAGAGACTTGTCGGTAAACGAGATTGAAATAGGTATGCGGATACTGACGATCGAATCTCGGGCAAGTAACATACCGAAGGACAAAGGGAATGACATACGGGATTATATGAATCCTTGGCACCGAGGTTCAAACGATAAGATCTTCGTAGAATATGTAGGATGCAATATGGGCATCCAGGTCCCGCTATTGGATATTGACCGAGGAGTCCCTTGGGTCATGTCTACATAGTTCTCGAACCCGCAGGGTCTGCACACTTAAGGTTCAGCGTTGTTTTATGCATATTTGAGTTATATGGTTGGTAACCGAAAGTTGTTCGGAGTCACGGATGAGATCCAGGACGTCACGAGGAGCTCCGGAATGGTCCGGAGGTAAAGATTGATATATAGGAAGTCCTGTTTTGGTCACCGGAAAAGTTTCAGGCTCATCGGTAGTGTACTGGGAGTGCCGGGAGGGGTCCCGGGGACCATCGGGAGGGGTGTCACGCCCCAAGGGGTCTCATGGGCTATGGAAAGAGATAAACCAGCCCCTAGTGGGCTGGAATAAGTTCCCACTAAGGCCCACAAGGTTTCAGAAGGAAAAAACACAAGGTGGAAAGAGTTTCCAAGTGGGAAGGTGGAATCCTACTCCAAGTAGGATTGGAGTAGGACTCCTCCACCTCCAATTTCGGCCAAACCTTGAAGGTTTGAGGCTGCCTCTTCCCTCCCCCTCCCTCCTATATATACTGAGGTATTAGGGCTGATTTGAAACAACTTTTGCCACGGCAGCCCGACCACATACCTCCACGGTTTTTCCTCTAGATCGTATTTCTGCGGAGCTCGACCACATACCTACTGAGATAGATCATCACCAACCTCCGGAGGGCCGTCACGCTTCCGGAGAACTCATCTACCTCTTCGTCTCTCTTGCTGGATCAAGAAGGCCGAGATCATCGTCGAGCTATACGTGTGCTGAACGCGGAGGTGCCGTCTGTTCGACACTAGATCGGAACGGATCTTGAGATGGATCGCAAGACGTTTCGTGCAACGGATCGCGAGATGGTTTGTCGGACGGAGTGCGGGGTGGATCATGGGACGGATCGCGGGACGGTTCGTGGGACGGTTCGTAGGGCGGATCGAGGGACGTGAGGACGTTCCACTACATCAACCGCGTTTCTTAACGCTTCTGCTGTGCGATCTACAAGGGTACGTAGATCGGAAATATCCTCTCGTAGATGAACATCACCATGATAGGTATTGCGTGTGCGTAGGAAATTTTTTGTTTCCCATGCGACGTTCCCCAACAGTGGCATCATGAGCTAGGTTCATGCGTAGATGTTATCTCGAGTAGAAGACAAAAGTTTTTGTGGGCGGTGATGTGTGATTTGCTGCCCTCCTTAGTCTTTTCTTGATTCCGCGGTATTGTTGGATCGAAGCGGCTCGGATCGACATTACTCGTACGCTTACGAGAGACTGGTTTCATCGCTACGAGCAACCCCGTTGCTCAAAGATGACTGGCGAGTGTCCGTTTCTCCAACTTTAGTTGAATCGGATTTGACCGAGGAGGTCCTTGGAGAGAGGTTAAATAGCAATTCATACATCTCCGTTGTGGTGTTTGCGTAAGTAAGATGCGATCCTACTAGATACCCATGGAAACCACGTAAAACATGCAACAACAATTAGAGGACGTTTAACTTGTTTTTGCAGGGTATGCTTGTGATGTGATATGGCCAACGACGTGATGTGATATATTGGATATATGAGATGATCATGTTGTAATAGTTAATATCGACTTGCACGTCGATGCTACGGCAACCGGCAGGAGCCACAGGGTTGTCGTTAAACTAACGTTTGTGTTTGCCCATGCGTTTACTATATAGCTAGGACGTAGCTTTAGTAGTAATAGGATAGCATACACGACAACCTCGATGGCGGCACGATGATGGAGATCATGATGATGGGGATCATGGTGTGGCGCCGGTGACAAGAAGACCATACAGGTGCTTTGGTGATGGAGATCAAGGAGCACTTGATGATGGCCATATCATGTCACTTATGAATTGCATGTGATGATAATCCTTTATGCACCTTATCTTGCTTAGAACGACGGTAGCATTATGAGGTGATCTCTCACTAAAATTTCAAGACAAAATTGTGTTCTCCCCGACTGTGCACCGTTGCAACAGTTCGTCATTTCGAGACACCACATGATGATCGGGTGTGATAGACGCAACGTTCACATACAACGGGTGCAAAACAGTTGCACACGCAGAACACTCGTGTTAAGCTTGACGAGCCTAGCATGTGCAGACATGGCCTCGGAATACATGAGACCGAAAGGTCGAGCATGAATCGTATAGTTGATATGATTAGCATAGAGATGCTTACCACTGAAACTATTCTCGACTCACGTGATGATCGGACTTGAGATAGTGGATCTGGATCATGTACCACTCAAATGACTAGAGAGATGTACTTTTTGAGTGGGAGTTCTTAAGTAATATGATTAATTGAACTAATTATCATGAACATAGTCTAATGGTCTTCGCAAATTACGATGTAGCTTGCGCTATGGCTCTACTGTTTTTATATGTTCCTAGAGAAAATTTAGTTGAAAGTTGATAGTAGCAACTTTGCGGATTGAGTCCGTAAAACTGAGGATTGTCCTCGTTGCTGCGCAGAAGGCTTATGTCCTTAATGCACCACTCGGTGTGCTGCACCTCGAGCGTCGTCTGTGGATGTTGTGAACATCCGACATACACGTTTCTGATGACTACGCGATAGTTCAGTGCAAAATACTTAAATGGCTTAGAAGCAAGGCGCCGAAGACGTTTTGAAACGTCACGGAACATAAGAGATGTTCTAAAGAGATGAAATTATGATTTCATGCTTGTGCCCTTGTTAAGAGGTATGAGACCTCCGACAAGGTTCTTTGTCCACGAAGTAGAGGAGAAAAGCTCAATCGTTGAGCATGTGCTCAGATTGTCTGAGTATGACAATCGTTTGAATCAAGTGGAAGTTAATCTTCCACATAAGATAGTGATGGTTCTCCAAAGTCACTGCCACCAAGCTGTGATAGCTTCGTGATGAACTATAACATATCAAGGATAGATACAATGATCCTTGAGCGATTTGCGATGTTTGACACTGCGAAAGTAGAAATCAAGAAGGAGCATCAATAGTTGATGGTTAGTAAAACTACTAAGTTTCAAGAAAGGCAAGGGCTAGAAGGGATACTTCGTGAAACGGCAAAACAGTTGCTGCACTAATGAAGAGACCCAAGATTAAACCCAAACCCGAGACTAAGTGCTTCTGTTATGAGGGGAACAGTCACTGAGGCGGAGCTACCCTGGATGCTTGGTAGATAAGAAGGCTGGCAAAGTCGACATAAGTATATTTGATATACATGATGTTGATGTGTACTTTACTAGTACTCCTAGTAACGCGAGGGTATTGGATACCGGTTCGGTTACTAAGTGATTAGAAACACGAAATGAAAGCTACGGAATAAACGGAGACTAGCTAAAGGCGAGGTGACAATACGTGTTGGAAGTGTTTCCAAGGTTGATATGATCAAACGTCGCACGCTCCCTCTACCATCGGGATTGGTGTTAAACCTAAATAATTGTTATTTGGTGCTTGCGTTAAGCATGAACATGATTGGATTGTGTTTATTGCAATACGATTATTCATTTAAAAGGAATAATGGTTACTCTATTTGCTTGAATAATCACCTTCAATGGTTTATTGAATCTCGATCGTAGTGTTACACATGTTCATGATATTGGTGCCAAAAGATACAAGGTAATAATGATAGTACCACTTACTTGTGGCACTGCCGCTTGAGTCGTGTTGGTATAAAATTGCACGAAGAGGCTCTATAATGATGGATCTTTATACTCACTTGATTTTGAATCACTTGTGACATGCAAATCATACCACATGAGCAAGGCCTTGTTTTCATTGAGATGAGACAAGATAGTAACTTGTTGGAAGTAATACATTTTGATGTATGCAGTCCAATGGGTGCTGAGGCACGCAGTGGATATCATTATGTTCTTACTTCAATGACGATTTGAGTAGATACAGGAGTATTTACTTAATGAATCACAAGTCTGAAATATTGAAAAAGTTCAATTCTGTTTCAGAGTGAAGTTCATCGTAACAAGAGGATAAACTGTCTACGATATGATCATAGAGATGAATATCTGAGTTGCGAGTTTTGGTACACAGTTAAGACAATGTGGAAGTTGTTTCGCAATTCATGCCACCAAGAACACCATGGTGTGATGGTGTCATGCCGCGACCTATTTGATATGGTGCATGCTATGATGTCTCTTATCGAATTACCACTATCATTTATGGGTTATGCATTAGAGACAACCACATTCACTTTAAATAGGGCACCACGTAATTCCGTTGAGATGACATAGTATAGACTGAGGTTTAGAGAAATCTAGGCTATCGTTTCTTGAAAGTTTGGGGCTGTGATGCTTATGGGAAAAAGTTTCAGTCTGATAAGCTCGAACCCAAAGCGGATAAATGCATCTTCATAGGATATCCAAAACAGTTGGGTACATCTCCTATCTCAGATCCGGAAGCAAAGTGTTTGTTTCTAGAAACGGGTCCTTTCTCGAGGAAAGGTTTCTCTTGAAAGAATTGAGTGGGAGGGTGATAGAACTTGATGAGGTTATTGAACCATCACTTCAACTAGTGTGTAGCAGGGCGCAAGAAGTTGTTCCTGTAGCGCCTACACCAATTGAAGTGGAAGCTGATGATAGTGATCATTGAGCATCAGATCAAGTTACTAAAGACCTCGTAGGTCGACAAGGTCGCGTACTACTACAGAGCGGTACGGTAACCCTGTCTTGGAGGTCATGTTGTTGAACAACAATGAACCTACGAGTTATGGAGAAGCAATGGTGGGCCCGAATTTCGACAAATGGCTGGAGGCCATGAAATCCGAGAGAGGATCCATGTATATAACAAAGTGTAGACTTTGGAAGAACTACTTGATGGTAGTAAGACTATTGAGTAAAGATGGATCTTTAAAAGGAAGACAAACGATGACGGTAATAAGTCACTGTTAAGAAAAGCTCGACTTGTCGCAAAGATGTTTTCGACAAGATCAAAGAGTTGACTATGATGTGACTTTCTCACTCGTAGCGATGCTAAAAGTCAAAACATTGTTTCCTTGACGGTTTACTTGAGGAAAGATTGTATGTGATACAAATCAGAATGTTTTGTCGATCCTAAGGATACTAACAAGTATGCAAGCTCCAGCGATCCTTCAATGGACTGGTGCAAGCATCTCGGAGTTGGAATATACACTTTGATGAGATGATCAAATATTTTGGGTTTGTACAAGGTTTATGAGAAACTTGTATTTCCAAAGAAGTGAGTGGGAGCACTACACAATTTCCGATAAGTATATGTGGTTGACATATTGTGGATCCGAAGTAATGTAGAATTTCTGTAAAGCCTAAAAGGTTGTTTGAAAGGAGTTTTTCAAAGGAATACCTGGATTGCGGTACTTGAACGTTGAGCATCAAGATCTATGGAGATAGATCGAAACGCTTAACAGAAGTTTCAACAAGATGCATGCCTTGACAAGTTTTTGAAGGAGTTCAAAATAGATCAGCAAAGAAGGAGTTCTTGGTTGTGTTGTAAGGTGTGAATTTGAGTAAGACTCAAAACCCGACCCCAACAGACTAAAGAGAATAGACGAAGGTCGTCTTCTATGCCTTGGCCGTAGAATCTGAAGTATGCAATGTTGAGTACCGCACCTGATGTGTGCCTTGCCTCAAAGTCTGTTGAGAGGTACAGAGAGTGATCCATGATTGAATCACTAGCAGCGGTCAAAATTTATCCTTAGTAACTAATGGACTAAGCAATTTTTCTCGATTATGGAGGTGGTTAAAGAGTTCGTCGTAAAGGGTTACGTCGATGCAAGCTTTGACACTAATCTGAATAACTATGAGTAGTGAAACGGATTCGTATAGTAGAGTAGATATTTGGAGTATTTCCGAATAGCACGTAGTAGCAGCATCTATAAGATGACATAAAGATTTGTAAAGAACACTGGGATCTGAAAGTTTCAGAACCGTTGACTAAAACCTCTCTCACGAGCAAGACGTGATCAGACCCCAGAACTATATGGGTGTTAGATTCGTTAGAATCACATGGTGATGTGAACTAGTTTATTGACTCTAGTGCAAGTGGGAGACTGTTCGAAATATGGCCTAGAGGCAATAATAAATTAGTTATTATTATATTTCTTTGTTCATGATAATCGTTTATTATCCATGCTATAAATGTATTGATTGGAAACACAATACTTGTGTGGATACATAGACAAAACACTGTCCCTAGTAAGCCTCTAGTTGACTAGCTCGTTGATCAAAGATGGTCAAGGTTTCCTGCCATAGGCAAGTGTTGTTACTTGATAATGGGATCAAATCATTAGGAGAATCATGTGATGGACTAGACCCAAACTAATAAACGTAGCATGTTGATCGTGTCATTTTGTTGCTACTGTTTTCTGCATGTCAAGTATTTATTCCTATGACCATGAGATCATATAACTCACTCGCACCGGAGGAATGCCTTGTGTGTATCAAACGTCACAACATAACTGGGTGACTATAAAGATGATCTACAGGTATCTCCGAAGGTGCCCGTTGAGTTAGTATGGATCAAGATTGGGATTTGTCACTCCGTGTGACGGAGAGGTATCTCGGGGCCCACTCGGTAATAAAACATCACACACAAGCCTTGCAAGCAATGTGACTTAATGTAAATCGCGGGATCTTGTATTACGGAACAAGTAAAGAGACTTGCCGATAAACGAGATTGAAATAGGTATGCGGATACTAACGATCGAATCTCGGGAAAGTAACATACCGAAGGACAAAGGGAATGACATACGGGATTATATGAATCCTTGGCACTGAGGTTCAAACGATAAGATATTCGTAGAATATGTAGGATCCAATATGGGCATCTAGGTCCCGCTATTGTATATTGACCGAGGAGTCCCTCGGGTCATGTCTACATAGTTCTCGAACCCGCAGGGTCTGTACACTTAAGGTTCGACGTTGTTTTATGCGTATTTGAGTTATATGGTTGGTAACCGAAAGTTGTTCGGAGTCCCGGATGAGATCCAGTACGTCACGAGGAGCTCTTGAATGGTCCGTAGGTAAAGATTGATACATAGGAAGTCCTGTTTTGGTCACCGGAAAAGTTCGACGCTCATCGGTAGTGTATCGGGAGTGCCGAGAGGGGTGCCGGGGACCATCGGGAGGGGTGTCACGCCCCAAGGGGTCTCATGGGCTATGGGAAGAGATAAACCAGCCCCTAGTGGGCTGGAATAAGTTCCCACTAAGGCCCATAAGATTTGAGTAGGAAAAGAGACAAGGTGGAAAGAGTTTCCAAGTGGGAAGGTGGAATCCTACTCCAAGTAGGATTGGAGTAGGACTCCTCCACCTCCAATTTCGGCCAAACCTTGAGGGTTTGAGGCTGCCTCTTCCCTCCCCCTCCCTCCTATATATACTGAGGTATTAGGGCTGATTTGAGACAACTTTTGCCACGGCAGCCCGACCACATACCTCCACGATTTTTCCTCTAGATCGTATTTCTGCGGAGCTTTGGCGGAGCCGTGCTGAGATAGATCATCACCAACCTCCAGAGCGCCGTCACGCTGCCGGAGAACTCATCTACCTCTCTGTCTCTCTTGCTGGATCAAGAAGGCCGAGATCATCGTCGAGCTGTACGTGTGCTGAACGCGGAGGTGCCGTATGTTCGACACTAGATCGGAACGGATCGTGAGATGAATCGCAAGACGGTTCGTCCAACAGATCGCGAGATGGTTCGTGGGACGGATCGCGGGACGGATCGTGGGACGGATCGCGGGACGGTTCGTGGGGCGGTTTGTGGGCCGGATCGAGGGATGTGAGGACGTTCCACTACATCAACCGCGTTTCGTAACGCTTCTGCTGTGCGATCTACAAGGGTACGTATATCGGAAATCTCCTCTCGTAGATGAACATCACCATGATAGGTATTGCGTCTGCATAGGAAATTTTTTGTTTCCCATGCGACGTTCCCCAATAGGTACAAGTGGAGAAGGAACGGTAATGGCCTCCATGGCCATTGTTAACTCTCCTCCAATAACAGTGTCACTCTTAGACTCCCCCAACAAGGATCACATCCCTTTCACAAAGTGCCTTATGGTCAAATCCTCCAACAAGGTAACCTGCAACATCAAAATTACTATCTCCACTACTCCTTCTATGGATAGCGGGGATGGAAAGGAGGAAGGCAAAAGTTGATGATAATTCCTTTGCCAAACTCATGCGTAGACTCAAGGGTGAGACCAAGAAGCATTCCGTTGCCCTCTTGGAACAATTAGGTGAGTCTAATGATGTCATTGACTCTCACGAAGAGACCATCACTAAGATGGAAGGGCATAGCCGTGACTATGCCGATGAGATCAGAGATCTTTCTCATGCTCTTGAAGAGGAGCAAGGACTTCGTTTGGCTCTTGAGGAGTCACACAATGTTGATCTTGCTAAATTAAAGGGAATATCATGATCATGCTCAAGTTCTTGCTCGTCTTTTTAAAACCGAGAGTGCTGAACTTGGGGTTGGCCATAAGAAGCTCAAGGAGGAGTTTGGGATATTTGACAAGGCTCATGAGGCCTTGAAATGTGCTCACTCCTCTCTGAGGGTTTCTCATGATCAACTCCAAGGGAAACTCAGTAAAGAAATTGCTACTTGCCCTCATTTTGTTTATATTGATGGTGCTCCTACCTTTAACCCTTGTGGTGAGCAGGCACACCTTGTGGAGGAAAATGCTAAGTTGAAAGAGCAACTTGAGAAGGGCCTTGTGACTTGCATCCATGGTGAGAAGAACCTTGATACGTCTCCAACGTACCTATAATTTTTTATTGTTCCAGGATATTATATTATCATTCTTGGATGGTTTATAATCATATTATAGCAATATTATATCATTTTTTTGGACTAACCTATTCACATAGTGCCTAGTGCCACTTGCTATTTTTTGCTGTTTTTTCCTTCGCAGAAAATCCATATCAGATGAGGTCAAATTGCCACGAAACTTTATAGAGATTTTTTCGGACTAGAAGGAAACTTGGAGGCAAAGATTGAGCAGCAACCAAGGCCTAGGGGGGCACTAGACACCACGATGCGCCAGAGGCCCCTAGCAGAGTGTGGTGTCTAGTGGGGCCCTCTGGAAGCTTCTCCACTACCTGTGAGCTCTATAAAAAACCCCAATATTCAGCAAACCCTAGGGGAGTCGACGAAAAATCGTTTCAGCCACCACAAGTTCTAGAGCCACGAAAACAAATCTAGAGCCCTTTCCGGAGAGGAACACTATCACGCAGGGGTTCACCATCTTCATTGGTTCTCCTTCGATGATGCGTGGTAGTTCATATCAGACCTACGGGTCTGTAGGCAATAGCTATATGGATTTATGTCTCGTTCTGTTCGTCAATACAATAGTTTCTTGGAGATCCATATGATGTAACTCTTCCTTTTGCGGTGTGTTAATTGGGATCCGATGAATTGTGAGTTTATGATCAGATCTATGAAAAGATATTCATGCTTTATTATTATAGCATCGTATTTCTTCTCTGATATTTGTTTATTGTCTGTCCAACTTGATCTTTTATCTTGCAATGGGAAGAGGTGCTTTGTGATGGGTTCGATCTTGCGGTGCTCAATCCGAGTGACAAAAAAATACATGAAACACATGCATCATTGCTATCAGGGATAAAACGATGTGGTCTATTCCCACATGAATAGATCTTGTCTACATCATGTCATCATTCTTAAGGCATTACTCCATTTCTCCATGAACTCAATACACTAGATGCTTGCTCGATAGCGGTCGACGTGTGGAGTAAGAGAAGTACATGCATGCAGAAGTCGGTCTACTTATCTTGGACGTGATGCCTATATACATGATCATTGTCTTGAATATCGTCATAATTATTTTCTTTTCTATCAATTTCCCAACAGTAATTTGTCTACCCACCGATTGCTATTTTCTCGAGAGAACCCACTAGTGAAACCTACGGCCCCCGGGTCTACTTCACATCATCTATTTGCAATCTCTACTTTGCTATTTGCGTTTCTACTTTATTTTCTATTTTGTTTTCAGATTTATATTATAAAAAAACTAAAAATACCTTGTTGTTGAGGAACGTTGCATGGGAAACAAAAAAAATTCCTATGCACACGCAATACCTATTCATGGTGATGATCATCTACAGGAGGGGAGAGTGAATCTACATACCCTTGTAGATCGCTAAGCGGAACGGTATATATCGAGGTTGATGTAGTGGAACATCCTCGCGATCCAAATCGCAGCCCGTCCCGCGATCCCATCACGATCCATCCCGATCTAGTGCCGAACAAACGTCACCTCCACGTTCAGCACACGTACAGCTCGATGACGATCACCGCCTTCTTGATCTAGCAAGAGGGGCGTAGAATTAGATGAGATCTCCAGCACGAAGTCGTGGTGGTGGTGGTGAACTAATCCAGCAGGGCTTCGCCAAGCTTCTGTGGAACTAATCTAGAGGATTAAACGATCTAGAGGGAGAGAAGGCTGCGCCTTGGCTTGAGGTACAAAAGCCTATCTACCCTCTAGTATATATAGGAGGGAGGGAGGGGAGGAGGCAGCCAAAAGGCTCCTCCTTAGCTTGGTCGAATAGGTGGACATGGAATACATGGAATAGGTGGAGATACCACGCGTGCATAACCAATTTACTGACAAGTCTATTGGTAGTCTATTTACTCAATCTCGTTACTAGCAAGTCTATTTACTCGTTCCGTAATACAAGATCCCGTGACTAACTCCTTAGCCACATTGCTTTCAAGGCTTATTGTGATGATTATTACCGAGTGGGCCCTGAGATACCTCTCTGTCACACTGAGTGACAAATCCCAGTCTTGATTCACGCCAACCCAACACACACCTTCAGAGATACATATAGAGCACCTTTATAGTCACCTAGTTACGTTGCAACGTTTGATACACGCAAGGTATTCCTCCGGTGTACGGGAGTTGCATGATCTCATTGAAAGTGCGTTATATCGACTAGAGGGGGGTGAATAGGAGATTTTTAGAATTTCATCACTGAGGAAATTCCTTTTGAGGAAATTCCTCACTGATGACTAACTTGCAGCGGAAACATCAAAGGATAATGGGTGCAATAAACTGACACGATCATATGCTACGTTAGTTTGGGTCTTGTCCATCACATCATTGTCCTAATGATGTGATCCCGTTATCAAGTGGCAACAATTGTCTATGGTCAGGAAACCTTGACCATCTTTGATCAATGAGCTAGTCAACTAGAGGCTCACTACGGACTGTGTTTTCTCTATGTATCCACACATGTATTTGAGTTTCCAATCAATACAATTCTAGCAGGATAATAAACGATTATCATGAACAAGGAAATATAATAATAACCAATTTATTATTGCCTCTAGGACATATTTCCAACAGTCTCCCACTTGCACTAGAGTCAATAATCTAGTTCACATCACTATGTGATTGTAATGAATCTAACACCCATACAGTTTTGGGGTTTGGTCATCTCTTGCTTGTGAGAGAGGTTTTTAGTCAACGAGTGTGAACCTTTTAGATCCGTGTGTGCTTCACAAATCTCTATGTCATCCTATAGATGTTGCTACCACGCGGCATTTGGAACTATTCCAAATGACTGCTCCACTATACGAATCCGGTTTACTACTCAGAGTTATCCGAATTAGTGTCTAAGCTTGCATCGACGTAACCCTTTACGACGAACTCTTTTATCACCTCTATAATCGATAAAAAAAATCCTTAGTCTACTAGTTACTAAGGATAACTTTTGGCCACTTTCCAGTAATCCATTCTTGGATCACTTTTGTACCCCTTGAAAAATTCATGGCAAGGCACACATCAGGTGCGGTACACAACATAGCATACTATAGAGCCTATGACCAAGGAAAACGGGACGACCTTCATCCTTTCTCTTTATTCTGTCGTGGTCGAGCTTTGAGTCTTTCTCAAATTTCGCACCTTTACAACACAGCCATGAACTCCTTCTTTCACCGATCTATTTTGAACTCCTTCAAAATCTTGTCACGGTATGTATTCATTTGAAAGTTTTATTAAGCATTTTGATCTATCTCTATAGACCTTGATGCTCAATGTTCAAGTAGCTCAATCCAGGTTTTCCTTTGAAAAACACTTTTCAAACAACCCTATATGCTTTCCAAAATTCTACATCATTTCTGATTAAAAATATGTCAAACACATATACCAACCAGAAATTCTATAGTGCTCCCACTCACTTCTTTGAAAATACAAGTTTCTCATAAACCTTGTATAAACCCAAAAAACTTTGATAATCTCATCAAAGTGTATACTCGAACTCTGAGATGCATGATCCAGTCCATAGAAGGATAGCTGGAGCTTGCATACTTGTTAGCATCCTTAGGATCGAAAAAACCTTCTGGTTGTATCACATACAACCTTTCCTCAAGGAAACAATGTTTTGACATCCTATATGCATTTTTTTCACAAAAAATGCAACAACTACTAACATAATTCCTACAGACTTTTAGCATCGCTATGAGTGAGAAAGTCTCATCATAGTCAACTCTTTGAACTTGTCAGAAACATCTTTACGGTAAGTCGAGCTTTCTTAATGGTGACTTCTCACCATCATCGTCTGTCTTCCTTTTAAAGATCCATTTGTACTTTACAGTCTTACGACCATCAAGTAGTTCTTCCAAAGTCCACACTTTCTTTTCATACATGGATCCTCTCTCGGATTTCGTGGCCTCCAGCCATTTGTTGGAATCTGGGCCACCATCGCTTCTCCATAGCTCATTGGTTCATTGTTGTCCGACAACATGACCTCCAAGACAGGGTTACCGTACCACTCTAGAGTAGTGTGTGCCCTTGTCGACCTACGAGGTTTGGAAGTAACTTGATCTGAAGCTTCATGATCACCATCACTGGCTTCCACTTCAACTGGTATAGGCGCCATAGGAACAACTTCATGCGCCCTTCTACTCTCTGGTTGAAGTGATGATTGAAAACCTCATCAAATTTCACCATCCTCCCGCTCAATTATTTCGAGAGAAACAACTTCTTGAGAAAGGACCCATTTCTGGAAACAGACACTTTGCTTTCGGATCTGACATAGGAGGTATTTCCAACTGTTTTGGGTATCCTATGAAGATGCATTTAGCCGCTTTGGCTTCGAGCTCATCAGGCTGAAACTTTTTCACATAAGCGTCGCAACCCCAAACTTTTAAGAAACAACAGCTAAGGTTTCTCCAAACCATAGTTCATACGGTGTCATCTCAACGGAATTACGTGGTGCCCTATTTAAAGTGAATGTGGTTGTCTCTAATGCCTAACCCAAAAATAGTAGTGGTAATTTGATAAGAGACATCATAGTATCTACCATATCCAATAGGGTGCGGGTATCATGTTCGGACACACCATCACACCATGGTGTTCCAGGCTGCATTAGTTGTGAAACAATTTCCACATAGTCTTAAATGTGTACCAAACTCGCAACCCAGATATTCATTTCTACGATCATATCGTAGACATTTCATCCTCTTGTCACGACGATCTTCAACTTCACTCTGAAGTTATTTGAACCTTTCAATAATTCAGACTTGTGTTTCATCAAGTAAATATACTAGTATCTACTCAAATCATGTGTGAAGTAAGAACATAACGAAATCCAGTATGTGCCTCAGCACTCATTGGATTGCATACATCAAAATGCATTATTTCCAACAAGTCACTTACTCATTCCATCTCATTGAAAACAAGGCCTTCAGTCATCTTGCCCACTTGTCATGATTTGCATGTCTCAAGTGACTAAAAATCATAAGTGGTACTCTCATTACTATTTTGTATCTTTTGGCATCAATATCATGAACATGTGTATCACTACGATCGAGATTCAATAAATCATTGAAGGTATTTATTTAAGCAAGTAGAATAACCATTATTCTCTTTAACTGAATAATTGTATTGCAATAAACACGATCTAACCATGTTCATGCTCAACGCAAACACCAAATAACATTTATTTAGGTTCAACACTAATCCCGATGGTAGAGGGAGCGTGTGATGTTTGATCACATCAACCTTAAAATTTCACACATCATCACCTCACCCTTGCTAGTATCCATTTATTCCATAGCCTTTATTTCGAGTTACTAACACTTAGCAACTTAGCCGGTATCTAATACCCTGGTGCTACTAGGAGTACTAGTAAAGTACACATCGATATCATGTATATCCTATATACATTTTTTGACTTTGCCAGCCTTCTCATCTACCAAGTAACTAGGGTAGTTCCGCTCCAGTGACCGTTCCCCTCATAATAGAAGCACTTAGTCTCGGGTTTGGGTTTAACCTTGGGTTTCCTCACTAGAGCCGCAACCGGTTTGTCTTTCATGAAGTATCCCTTTTAACCCTTGCCCTTCTCGAAACAAGTGGTTTTACTAACCATCAACACCTAATGCTCCTACTTAATTTCTACCTTTGCGGTGTCAAACATTGCGAATACCTCAAGGATCATCATCTCTATCCCTGATATGTTATAGTTCATCATGAAGCTCTGTTGCTCGGTGGTAGTGACTTTGGAGAACTATCTCTATAACTATCTTATCTGGAAGATCAACTCCCACTTGATTCAAGCGATTGTAGTACTCAGACAATCTGAGCTCATACTCAACGATTGAGCTTTTTCTCCCTTACTTCACAGGCCAATTATCTTGTCGGACGTCTCATACCTCTTAACCTGGGCACGAGCCCGAAATCCCAATTTCAGCTCTTGAAACATCTCATATGCTCCGTGACATTCAAAACTTCTTCGGCGCCTCAATTCTGAGCCGTTAAGTATTACACATTGAACTATCACGTAGTCATCAAAAACGTGTATGTCAGATGTTCGCAACATCCACAGACGACGCTCGGGGTTCATCACACCGAGAAATGCATTAAGGACATAAGCCTTCTGCACAACAATGAGGACAATCCTCAGTTTATGGACCGAGTCCGCATAATTGCTACTATCATCTTTCAACTAAGTTTTCACTAGGAACATATCAAAAATAGTAGATCTACAGCACAAGCTACAACATAATTTGCAAAGACCTTTTGACTATGTTCATGATAACGAGTTCAATTAATCGTATTAGTTAAGAGCTCCCACTCAAATTAACATCCCTCTAGTCATTCGAGTGTCGCATGATCCAAATTCACTAACGCTAGTCCGATCATCACGTGAGTTGAGTGTATCTCCAATGGTGAACATCTCCATGTTGATCATATCCACTATATGACTCATGCTCGACCTTTCGGTCTCTTGTGTTCCGAGGCCATGTCTGTACATTCTAGGCTCGTCAAGTTTAACCCTAGTGTTCCACGTGTGCAACTGTTTTGCACCCGTTGTATGTGAACGTAGAGTCTATCACACCCGATCATCACGTGGTGTCTCGAAACGACGAACTGTCGCAACGGTGCACAGTCGGGGAAATACAATTTTATCTTGAAATTTTAGTGAAGTATCACCTTATAATGCTATTGTCGTCCTAAAAAAGTAAGGGCATAAAAGGATTAACATCGCATGCAAATCATAAGTGACATGATATGGCCATTAACTTGAGCTTCTTGATCTCCATCACCAAAGTACCGGCATGATCTCCATCGTCACCCGCGCCACACCATGATCTCCATCATTGTGCTACCATCGGGGTTGTCGCGCTAACTATGTTGTTACTACTAAAGCTATTACTAGTGATAAAGCAAAGCATCACCAAGCGCAAAATAATTAAAGACACCCTATGGCTCCTGCCGGTTGTCGTAGCATCGACGTGCAAGTCAATATTTAACTATTACAACACGATCATCTCATACATCCAATATATCACATGTCTTTGGCCATATCACATCACATGCATACCCTGCAAAAAATAAGTTAGACATCCTCTAATTTGTTCTTGCAAATTTGATGTTGCTTCTATGGGTATCTATTATGATCGCATCTTACTTATGCAAGGCCACAACGGTGATATGCAAGTTGCTATTTAACCTTCTCCAAGGACCGCCTCGGACAAATCCATTTCAAATAAGTTGAAGAAACAAAAACCCACTAGTCATCTTTATGCAACAAGTTGAATGTTAGTCGATGAAACCGGTCTCTCGTAAGCATACGAGTAATGTTCGTGTGGGCCGCTTCAATCCAGCAATACCGCCGAATCAAGAAAAGACTAAGCAGGGGAGAAAATTGAACATTGACGCCCACAAACTCCTTTGTGTTCTGCTCGAGGTATCATCTACGCATGAACCTAACTCATGATGCAACTGTTGGGGAAGGTTGCATGGGAAACAAAAAATTCCTACGCACCAGTAATACCTATTCATGGTGATGATCGTCTATGAGAGGGGAGAGTGAATCTACATACCCTTGTAGATCACTAAGCGTAAGCGTATATAATGCGGTTGATGTAGTGGAACATCTTCGTGATCCAGATCGAAGCCCGTCCCACGATCTCATCACGATCCATCCCGCGATACCGTCATGATCCATCCCGAACTAGTGACGAACGGACGACTCCTCCACGTTGAGCACATGTACAGTTCGATGACGATCCCCGCCTTCTTGATCCAGCAAGAGGGGAGGAGAGATAGATGAGTTCTCCAGCACAATGGTTTGGTGGTGGTGGTGGTGAACTAATCCAGCAGGGCTTCGCCAAGCTTCTACGGAACTAATCTAGAGGAGTAAACGATCTAGAGGGAGAGAAGGCTGCGACTTGGCTTGAGGTACAAAAAGCCTCTCTACCCCCTAGTATATATAGGAGGGAGGGAGGGGAGGAGGCAGCCAAAAGGCTCCTCCTTGGCTCGGCCTAATAGGTGGAGGTGGAAGAGTCCACCTCCAATCCTACTCCAAGTAGGACTCCTCCTACTAGGAAACCTCCTCTCCTTTGGGGGTTTTCCCCTTCTTTTGCTCCTTGTTCGAAATAGGCCCTCTTCGGCTGGCCGCACCAGACCACTAAGAGATGGTGCACCACCTTTAGTCCTATTAGGTTTTCTCCCGGGTGGGTGGCCCCTCCCGGTAAAACCCGGGAACCCATTCGTCACTCCCGATACTTTACCGGTAATGCCTGAAATCTTTTCGAAAGCTAAGTGCAACATTGCTATATATCAATCTTTACCTTAGGACCATTCTATAGCTTCTCGTGCCGTCTGGGATCTTAGTCGGGTCTCCAAACAATTTTCGGTTACCAAACACACATAACTCAATAATACTGAAACATCACCGAACCTTAATTGTGCAGACCCTACGGGTTCGAGAACTATGCAGACATGACCTGATACACTCTCTGGTCAATAACCAGTAGAGGAACCTGGATGCCCATATTGGCTCCAATATATTATACAAAGATCTTTATCGGTTGAACCTCTATGTCAAGTATTCAGTTAGTCCCGTATGTTGTTCCCTTTGTCCTTCGGTATGTTACTTGCGCGAGATTTCATCGTGGTTCCGTAATACAAGATATCATTAACGACAAGTCTCTTTACTCGTTCCGTAATACAAGATATCATGACTAACTCCTTAGTCACATTGCTTGCAAAGCTTATTGTATGTTGTATTACCGAGTGGGCCCTGAGATACCTCTACGTCACATGGAGTGACAAATCCCAGTCTTGATTCACGCCAACCCAACAGACACCTTCGGAGATACCTGTAGAGCACATTTATAGTCACCAAGTTATGTTGTGACGTTTGACACACACAAGGTATTCCTGCGTTGTCCGGGAGTTGCATGATCTCATGGTCATAGGAACAGATACATTGACATGCAGAAAACAGTAGCAATAAACTGACACGATCATATGCTATGTTCATAGTTTGGGTCTTGTCCATCACATCATTCTCCTAATGATGTGATCCCGTTATCAAGTGACAACACTTGTCTATGGACAGGAAACCTTGACCATCTTTGATCAATGAGTTAGTCAACTAGAGGCTCACTAGGGACTGTGTTTTGTCTATGTATCCACACATATATTTGAGTTTCCAATCACTACAATTTTAGCATGGATAATAAACGATTATCATGAACAGGGAAATATAGTAATAACCAATTTATTATTACCTGTAGGACATATTTCCAACACTTGCTGCATTCTATTTGCTCTCACTCTTATTTGCATCTATCAATCTATCCTTACTTTATCCAGAAGGGGTTGACAACCCCTCTATGCGTTAGGTTGCAAGGATTTTCTATTTGTGTGTAGGTGATGCTTACATGGTCTTGTGGATATTCCCAGGGGATTGATACCTTAGTTTCTTAAATGAGGTAATAGTTGCCGTCGTTGTGCTACATCACCCTTTAAGCTTGGAGGGAGACCAACGCACCTGCGTGGATGCTACTTCTTCAGCTTGCGTTGGTTTTTCCCTTGAACAGGAAAGGGTGATGCAGCAAAGTAGAGATAAGTATTTCCCTCAGTTTGAGAATCAAGGTATCAATTCAGTAGGAGTATCAAGATGAGGCACCAATGCACCTGCGCAAAAACAAACAAATTTGCACCCAACGCGATAAAGGGGTTGTCAATCCCTTCACGATTACTTGCAAGGTGAGATTTGAAGGTGATAAAAGGTAAAAAGAAATAAAAGTGCAGCGGTATTTTTGGTACTTTTGTATGTAGATCTGAATATATGATGTGTAAAATAGACCCGGGGGCCATAGTGTTCACTAGAGGCTTCTCTCATGATAGCAAGTATTATGGTGGGTGAACGAATTACAGTCGAGCAATTGATAGAATCGCGCAAAGTCATGACGATATCTAAGGCACCATATAGGCATCACGTCCGAGACAAGTAGACCGATACTTTCTGCATCTACTACTATTACTCCACACATCGACCGCTATCCAGCATGCATCTAGTGTATTAAGTTCATAACAAGCGGAGTAACGCCTTAAGAAAGATGACATGATGTAGAGGGATAAATTCATACAATATTATATAAACCCCATCTTTTTACCCTTGTTGGCAACAACACGATGTGTGCCTCACTACCCCTTCTGTCATGAGGTGAGGACACCGCACGGTATGAACCCAAAACCAAGAACTTCTCCCATTGCAAGAATTATAGATCAAGTTGGCCAAATGAAACCCATAACTCGAAGAGAATTACAAGGATACGAAATCATGCATATAAGAAATCAGAGGAGACTCAAATAATATTCGTAGATATTTTGATCATAAATCCACAATTTTTCGGATCTCGACAAACACACCGCAAAAGAAAGTTACATCAGATAGATCTCCATGAAGATCATGGAGAACTTTGTATTGAAGATCCAAGAGAGAAAAGAAGCCATCTAGCTACTAGCTATGGACCCGAAGGTCTGTGGTGAACTACTCACGCATCATCGGAGAGGCAATGGTGTTGATGAATAAGCCCTCCGTGTCCGAATCCCCCTCCGACAGGGCACCCGAACGGTCCCCATATGGGATCTTGCGGAGACAGAAGCTTGCGGCAGCGGAAAAGTATCTTCGTGGCTCTCTCCTTTGTTTTCAGGATTTTTGGGAGTTTATAGGTGAAAGAGGTAGGGCAGAGGAGGCAGAGGGGGCCCACGAGCTTGCTAGGCGCCCCCCTAGGGTGCCCCTAGGGGGCTCGTGACCTCCCACGAGACCTCCTGCCTTGGTTCTCATGTCCTCTGCGTAGCTTCTGTTATGGAAAAAATCATCCCGCGGGTTTTATTCCATTGGGACCCCGTTTAATATTCTTTTCTAAAAAAGGTCAAAAACATGGAAAAAACAGAAACTAGCACTCAGCACTGAGTTAATAGGTTAGTCCCAAAAATGATATAAAATGGCATATAAATGCATATAAGACATCCCAAGTTGATAATATAATAGCATGGAACAATCAAAAATTATAGATACGTTGGAGACGTATCAGTGGACCATCAAGATTTCTGGCGCCGTTGTCGGGCAAGATCAAGTCAAGATCTATTAGGTTTCTACACACAAATATCATATCCTTGCAATTACGTTGTATGCCATTTGCCTCTCGTATTCCTCTCCCCACTTCACAAAAATATTTGCCTTCTTTCCATTTGCTTTTTTCTTGCTTGCTTGCTTCTATCGCCTTCATGTCAACACTCACAAATAGAAAAATAAAGTGGAAAAGCAAGGACATATGGATCCTCATCCACTTGCTAATATTTTCAAAGGATCTAATTATCTTGAGTCAATTGCTAGTGAGTTGAGTTCTCGTGATTATTTCTGTGAAGTTTTTCTTGAAAATCATTAACGTGAATATTGTGATGAAGTGTTAAAAGAAGAAATTTATAAAGTGATTCATGATATCTCCTTGAATGAAGAGCATGATTGCAATGATGTTATTATAACTTCAGTTATGTCAATTGTTCGAATAATATGCAAAACTACAAGCTTGGGGATGACAATTTCGTCATGTCCACTACTCATTGCAATGATCATGATTTGGGTGATGCTTCTTATGATCCTGAAATTTTCTTTAGCCCTCATGATGAATATGATATTGATAATAATGTCTGCAATAGGATTGAAAGTGGGTTTGTAAGAGTGTCAACTTTAGGTAATAATGATCCCAATATTTTGGAGAATTATCTATCTCTTGAATTTTTCGATAAAAGTGGGTTTGGAAAGGTCATGACTTTATTTAATGTTAATCCCACTACCTTGGAAGATTATAAGAATTTTATGTCTGTGGATCATGAAGAGAACATTTTATGTGATAGCTATATTGTTGAATTCGAATACGATACGACTTGTATTTATTATAAGGGAGACAAACATGGTTATAGAAAATTCATGTTACTAAATTATCTATCTTCATGTTGAGATTGCTATTGTTTCTTTGTTCTTCCATGCATATGTCAGATATTTCTTGTCTTGATAATTTGTTTGCTTATCAGATGCCTATGCATTGGAAGTATGTTATACTTAAATGTGTTTTTATTATTGTACATGATGCTCTATTTGTGTTTCAACTACTATCTTTCATGTGAACTGATAACCCACAAGTATAGGGGATCGCAACAGTTTTTGAGGGTAGAGTATTCAACCCAAATTTATTGATTCGACTCAAGGAGAAGCCAAAGAATATTCTTAAGTATTAGCAGTTGAGTTGTCAATTCAGCCACACCTGAAAGATTTAGTATCTGCAGCAAAGTATCAGTAGCAAAGTAGCATGATAGCAGCAGTAGGAACAGTAACCAGTAGCAGCAAAGTGACAGTAGTAGCAGCAAAGTAACAACAGTAGCAACAGAGTAACAGTAGCAGCGGTGACAGCAGTAGCGGCAAAGTAACGTAGCAAGGACCAGTAGGAAAAGACTCGTAGGCATTGGATCGGTGATGGATGATTATGCCGGATGCTTTTCATCATGCAACAGTTATAACACAGAGAGATATGTAACTAGCTCTAGTTCGTCAATGTAATGTGGGCATGTATTTCGTATGTAGTCATACGAGCTTAGGGAAAAGAACTTGCATGACATCTATTGTCCATCCCTCCCGTGGCAGCGGGGTCCTAATGGAAACTACGGTATATTAAGGTTCTCCTTTTAATAAAGAACTGGACTAACGCATTAACACTTGGTGAATACATGAACTCCTCATACTATGGTCATCTCCGGGAGTGGTTCGGCTATTGTCACTCCGGGGTTGCCGGGTCATAACACATAGTAGGTGACTACAACTTGAAAGGTAGGATCAAGAACACACATATATTGGCGACAACATAGTAGGTGACTACAACTTGAAGACATGTTCATTTTCAATGAAATTATTGGGCATTTGGGACTATTGGAGCTTCCCATCAAAGGTAGATCCTACACTTGGTCTAATATGCAAGACAATCCTCTCCTGGAGCAGTTGGATTGGTTCCTTACATCCACTAATTGGATCTCTTTTTATCCTCTCACCCAAGTGCTCCCTCTGGCAAAGACTGCGTCTGATCATGTGCCATGTGTAGTCTGTGTCAACACCTCCATCCCCAAATGCAATTTATTTAGATTTGAGAACTACTGGGTTGAAATGGAGGGTTTCATGGAGTGTGTGCAGCAATCGTGGCTCATTCCTTCACGAAAGACTCACATATCTGCTATTATCATGGATAAGATGAAGCATCTTCGCCAGGCGTTGAAGAAATGGCAGACGTCCCTATCTCACTTAAAGCTTCTTATTTCCAGATGTAACCAAGTGGTGCTATGCTTGGATGAGCTGGAAGAGCTGAGATACTTATTCAGGCCGGAAGCTAACTTCAGGAATCTAGTTAAACTGCATTTGGAACATCTACTACATCTTCAATGTTTATACTGGAAGAAGAGGGCCACTATTCGATTCATCAAGGTTGGTGAGGAAAATACCAAATTCTTTCATGCTATGGCCACTGAAAGGTACAAGAAGAACTCTATTGCCTCTCTCAAGTTAACTGATGGGTCAATTATCTCTGATCATGAGCAAATTGTTGCATGTTTCTGGGCGTCTTTCAAGGATCGCATGGGAACTTCTCTTGGGATTAATATGGCTTTTGATCTTGACTCCCTACTGGAGGAAGTTCCGGGTCTTGACATCCTCACCGAGCCCTTTTCCAAAACTGAGATGGATAAAACTGTGCATCATATGCCTACTAACAAAGCCCCTGGACCTGATGGTTTCAATGGACTTTTTTTCAAAAAATGCTGGCATATTATTTCCCCTGAGTTTTATCAACTTGCTGCTGAATTTCATGCTGGTCAGGCTCAATTAGTAAACATGAATTCTTCCTATATTACTCTCATTCCGAAAATCAGGTCACCTGAACAGGTGGGAGATTATAGACCAATATTTCTTACGGGCATGGGTCTTAAATTTTTGTCCAAAATGCTTGCCAATCGGCTACAACTGCAGATTGTTAAATGTCTCCATAAGAATCAATATGGTTTTATCAAATCCAGAACTATTCAGGATTGTGTGGGCTGGACTCTCGAGTACCTACATCAATGTCATCAATCCAGGAAACCTATTGTTATCCTTAAGTTGGATTTTGAAAAGGCATTTGATTCTGTGGAGCATGCATTCATCTTCCAGATTCTTCGAGCCAAGGGCTTTAATGATCGATGGATCCTTTGGGTCAAGCAGCTTCTTGCCTCTGGATCTTCCTCGGTTCTAATCAATGGTGTGCCTGGGAAGAAGTTCATGTGCAAAAAAGGTGTCAGACAGGGAGATCCTTTGTCCCCTTTGTTGTTTGCTATTGCTGCTGATTTTCTACAAACTCTGGTCAACAAACTGCGGGTGGATGGACTGATCCAGCTGCCCATTCCTACCCATGATACAGATTACCCTATTGTGCAATATGCTGACGATACTCTCATCATCTTACCAGCTGACAAATCACAATTATTGCAGCTTAAGGAAATGCTTTTGCTTTTCTCTCAGTCCAGTGGGTTACAAGTCAATTATCACAAATCTGCCCTTTTACGTGTCAACATTCCTTCTCAGCATCTGCAGGATCTGGCGGACTACGTTGGTTGTAAAGTGGGAACTCTGCCCTTCACATATCTGGGTCTGCCTATTGGAATCACTAAACCCCGAATTATCGATCTCATGCCTTTGGTGGATAAAATGGAACGAAGGCTCAGTGCTAGTTCCTCTTTTCTTGCTCAGGGGGGCAGATTGCAATATGTCAACTCAGCATTGTCTGTTGTTCCCCTATTCTTCTTATGCAGTCTGGCTCTGCCACCAGGGATTCTGAAGCAATTGGAGCGGATTCAACGTCAATGCCTATGGCGACGAAATGGGAATGATCATGCCCCTTCTCTTGCTGGTTGGCCACTGGTATGCAGGCCTAAGGATAAAGGGGGGGTTAGGGATTGTGAATCTAGCCGTTCAGAATGAAGCTCTTTTGCTCAAACATGCTGATAAATTCCTTAACCATGCTGATATCCCATGGGTTCATCTGATTTGGAACACTTACTACCACCACACTGTACCTCAGGGCACTGCACTTTGTGGCTCCTTTTGGTGGAAGGACATATGCAAGCGTCTTGACCAATTCAGAGCTGTTACTTATGTCTTGCCTAGTAAGGGTGATTCATTCTTGTTCTGGTCTGATTCCTGGCTACTTGGCAACTCCACTATGCCTTTGGCAGTTCGATTCCAGCGATTGTTCTCCTTTGTAGCTGATCCTTTTTGCACAGCTCAAGAAGTTTTTGCTGCTCTTTCTGAAGATCGTCTGCTCTCTCTGTTTCACCTCCCACTATCCGCTCAAGCTTATCAGGAGCTGACTGCTATCCAATCTTTAATTCTGGGTCTAGATCTGGATCACCATGCCTTTGACAGATGGGTATGGCGCAAGGATGCTAAGGGTTATACACCCAAGGCTTACTATGCTCATGTTCATAGCAGTATTGTGCCTAACCCTCTGCTTAACTGGATATGGAAAAGTTGTTGTACCATGAAAGTTAAGATGTTTTCCTGGATGCTCATTATGGACAGGCTGAACACACAGGACATGCTGGAACGGTGTCAGTGGAAAGTTTCTGATACTAATCTTTGTGTGTTATGTCATGCCCGCGTCAAGGAAGACAGAGATCATTTATTTTTCACATGCCTGTTCAGTATCAGGGTTTGGAACTACTTACAGATCAGTTGGCAAGGGTCTTCTATGTGGACGGCTACTGCTGCAGCTCGAAAGAACTTCCCCCATCCGTTCTTTGCTGAGGTGGTTTTCACTGCCTGTTGGAATATCTGGACCACCAGAAATGCAAAAGTTTTCAACCAGGCACAGCCGAAGTTCAGGAAATGGAGAGCTGGATTTATCCATGATATTTCTTTATTAGCTCATAGAATTAAGGCTAGTTTCAGGGATGATCTCCTTAAGTGGATTTCCTTTTTGCCTCCTTGAGGTGTGTATCTCCCTGTTCCCCCCCACTCTCTGTACATTCCATACCACCTCTTGTACATACAGTTTTCTTAGTTGCAATACAGAAAATGGCTGTGGGGGTTTTTCCCTACAGTAGCCTGTCAAAAAAAAACATAATATGTTCAGATCTGAAATCATGGCACTCGGGCCCTAGTGACAAGCATTAAGCATGGCAAAGTAGTAGCAACATCAATCTCAGAACATAGTGGATACTAGGGATCAATCCTCATCAAAACTAACTCGATTACATGATAGATCTCATCAAACCCATCACCGTCCAGCAAGCCTACGATGAGATTACTCACGAACGGTGAAGAGCATCATGGAATTGGCGATGAAGGAAGGTTGGTGATGACGATGGCGACGATCTCCCCTCTCCGGAGCCCACAACGGACTCCAGATCTGCCCTCCAGAGGAAGAACAGGAGGTGGTGGCGCCTCCGTATCGTAAAACGCGATGAACTCTTCTCCTTGATTTTTTTCGGGCGAAAGGGACTAAATAGACCTGAGATTGGAGGCGATGGAGCCTTGTGGGCCCCACAAGCCTGCCAGGCGCGGCCGGGGGGGGGGGGGGCGCCTGGTGGGCTTGTGGGCTTCATGCTCCACTTCCTCTGTTGAGTGTTGCGCCAGTATTTTTAATATATTCCACAAAAATTCTCTGTAAATTTTCTGGTCATTCCGAGAACTTTTATTTCTGCGCAAAAACAACACCATGGCAATTCTGCTGAAAACAACGTTAGTCTGGGTTAGTTTCATTCAAATCATGCAAATTAGAGTCCAAAACAAGGGCAAAAGAGTTCGGAAAAGTAGATACAACGGAGAAGTATCATGAACATCAATAAAATCTCAAGCCTATCTTAAATTCTTAATGGCTAAATTGGGAAGCAACCCAATGAATAAATTTATTTTTACTTTTGCTTTATGGTCTTGAGTGTTTGCAAAATTATTCTACTGTTATAGTTGTGCTTTTGGTGTTTTATTTAGTGTCTATACCAAGCAAAGCCTTTGGGATCATGCGGGGTCTTAGTTGCTTTAATCCTGCTGTAAAACAGAAACTTTTGTGTCGAGTAGAAAAAATCCTAAAACTCACAGTCACCTCAAAAGTGTCTGAAATTTTAACACAAGGTTAATATACAAATTCCCTACATTTTCCTAATATTTCAGAATTTTTGGATTTACAAGAGTATAAGTAAATTTTGAATCCTTAGAGACTGTTATGTTTTTAACAGATTCTGTTTTCTTTGCGTTATGTGCTTATTTTAATGATTCTATGGTTTATATCGGGGGAATAAGCCATGGTAAAGTTAGAATACTGTAGGTATAATGCATAAACAAAATTGGAATAGGTTTACAATAGTACCTATAGTAGAGTTTGATTTTCTTATACTAACGGATCTCACGAAATTTTGTTGAGTTTTGTGTGATTGAAGTTTTCAAGTTTTGAGATCACGATGGATGATGGAATAAGGAGTGATAAAATCCTAAGCTCGGGGATGCCCATGGAACTCCAAGGTGCCCATCATCTAAGGAGTACCAAGTAGCTAAGCTTGGGGATGCCCTAGAAGGCATCCCCTCTTTCTTCTAGAAACCATCGGTAATTTTACTTGGAGCTGTATTTTTATTCGTCACATATCATGAGTTTTGCTTGGAGAGTCTTGTATCATTTGTGTATTTCCTTTATTTGATGGTTAGTTTGTCATAATAAACCTTGCTGGACACACCCATTTGATAGAGCTAAATTATGCCATGATTTGTTAGAATCACTCTTTATGTGTCACTTAAATTTTCTAGGCGATGGAATTACTCAAGTACTTCGCTTATATCTTTTTGAGCACGGTGGTGCTGTTATTTTGAAGAAATTTACTATCATGCTTCACTTTGATTATTTTGAGAGTTGCTGAAATTTTGAAGAAATCCTCTCATGCTTCACTTATATAATTGTGAGAGTTGAAAATTTTGAAGAAACTTGTGCTCTCGTGCTTCACTTATACTTTTTTGAGAGCTTGTTATTTGCATTGACAATTTTCTTATGAAAATTAGTTCCAAAGTGATGAATGTACACGAAACATATAATAAAAACTTTCATGAAGATCATTGGATATTAAATTGATTCTTTACAATAGTTTCGAGGTATGAAGATAGTAATATGTTAGTTATGTTGATAAGTAATTATGCTCTAGTAAGAATATATTGGTGTTAAGATTTATGATTCCCTATGCATGCATGTGAAGTCAATAATTATGCTATGAAATTAAATCCTACTTGTGTTGCATTATTCGGTGTTAGTTATGTTCAATGTTCACTTATGATAATTTTTGTTCCTTGGTTGGGCGCTTCTCAATCTATAGCTAGCCTTCATTTGTACTAAGTGGGAATACTGCTTGTGCATCCGAATCCTAAACCCAAAGTTGTGCCAAATGAGTCCACCATACCTAACTATATGCGGTACTTCAACGTCGTCCCAAGTAAATTTGCAAGTGCCAACTCTAATATTCAAAATAATATTATGTTTTGTGTGCCCGTACCGCTCATGAAGCGGCGAGGGGTGGCCGGTATCTTCCATGTCAAATAGGTTATTCTCGAGGCAAGTGTTTATTCACTTGTCATTGCACGAGAGTATGGCGGTAATAGGGATGCCCAGTCCTAAAAAGAAAAATATTAATTCCATGTTGTGAAATAATAAATTCCTTGGAAAGTGTTGGTATGGACGACACCCATGGATACGACTAGCCGTGGAATGTGAAAGAATGGTGGAAAAGGAATAAATTTTATTTTCAGTTGGGGAACCGCCTATAATTTGTTTAGAATGGAGGATATTGGAAACTCTTAGTCATTTTCGTTGACAGAAAAAGCATGCACCCATTTTTTTTTATCTCTAAGTTTTTCACTTTGAGCTATGGCACCTCTACAAATCCTTGCTTCCCTCTACAAAGGGCCTATCTATTTACTTTATGCAATTTTTATTTTTGAATTTGAGTCTCCATCTTATCTTATAAAGAATCAACTAAGGAACACCATTATGACTTGGGCATTGGATCTAGTCAATATTTGAGTGTGTTGCATGAGTGGATCAATGATAGAGCATGATGGGATAGGGGTAATGTTCGTTAGCATTGATATTTTGAAAGACTTAGTTGCTTGTTGATATGCTTGAGTATTGAAATCTTTCATGTCAAATTATTGACTATTGCTTTGCATCATCTACAAGTCCATATGTCCATGCTGAAAGAAAAATAGTATGATGAACATGTGAGGCAGCATTCCACAATCAAAAATTCTGTTTTTTACCTACTCGAGGACGAACACGAATTAAGCTTGGGGATGCTCATACATCTCCAATGTATCTATATTTTTTTGATTGTTCTATGCTGTTATATTATCATTCTGGGATGTTTTATAATCGTTTTGTACTAATTTTATGTCATATTTTGGGACTAGCCTATTGACATAGTGCCTAGTGCGAGTTGCTTTTTTTTGTTTTTTTTCCTTCGCAGAACACCCATATCAGATGAGGTCCAATTGCCACGAAACTTAATGGAGATTTTTTTGGACAAGAAGGAAATTTGAGGCGAAGATTGAGCACCAGCTAAGGCCGAGGGGGGAACTAAACACCACGGTGCGCGTGTGGCCCCTAGCGCGGCCTGGTGTCTAGTGGAGCCCCGTGGAAGCTTCTCCACCGCATGTGAGCTCTATAAATACCCCAATATTCAGTAAACACTAGGGGAGTCGACAAAACATTGTTTCAGCCGCCGGAAGTTACAGAGCCACGAAAACCAATCTAGAGCATGTTCCGAAGAGGAACACGATCACGGAGGGGTTCACCATCCTCATTGGTGCTCCTCCAATGATGCGTGAGTAGTTCATATCAGACCTACGAGTCTATAGGCAGTAGCTAGATGGATTTCTCTCTCGTTTTGTTTCTCAATACAATGGTCTCTAGGAGATCCATATGATGTAATGACTGGCTCTCTCTGGCAATAGCTAGACGAATGTTGATTCTGTGACAACAAACCTTCCCTTGCAACGGCACCAGAAGAATGCTGCTAGCACTCCTCGACAACGAAACTAGAAGAATGTTGTTGATGGCCCACCAGCGCGTGGGTTCGCAGCAGTTTTCGAGGGTAGAGTATTCGACCCAAATTTGTTGATTCGCCAGGTAGGAGGTGAGAGAATACTCTCGAGTATTAGCAGCTGAATTTGTCTGATTCAACCGCACCTGAAAGATTAGTATCTGCAAGCAAAGTAGTAGCAGCAAAGTAGCGAGTAACGGCAGTGGCAAGGAACAACAGTAGTGACAGTAGTAGCATGTAGCAACCGTAGCAAGCGACAGTAGTAGCAACAGTAGCAGCAGAGCAAGACAAGTAACAGCAGTAGGACGAACTCGTAGGCAATGGGTCGGTGATTTGTTTGGATGATATTCATCATGCAACAGTTATAACACGGAGAGATATGTGGCTAGCTCCCGTTCGTCAATGTGATGTAGGCATGCATTTCGTGTGTCGTCATACGTGCTTAGGGAAAAGAACTTGCATGACATCTATTGTCCATCCCTCCCGTGCAGCGGGGTCCAAAAGGAAACTACGGGATATTAAGGTTCTCCTTTTAATAAAGAACCGGACCAACGCATTAGCACTTGGTGAACACATGAACTCCTCAAACTATGGTCATCACCGGGAGTGGTTCCGGTTATTGTCACTCCGGGGTTGACGGATCATAACACATAGTAGGTAACTACAACTTGCAAGATCGGATCTAAAACACACATATATTGGTGACAACGTAATAATTTCAGATCTGAAATCATGGCACTCACGCCCTAGTGACAAGCATTAAGCATGGCAAAGTAGTATCAACATCAATCTCAGAACATAGTGGATACTAGTGATCAATCCCCATCAAAACTAACTCGATTACATGATAGATCTCATCTTACTCATCACCGCTCGACAAGCCTACGAATAGATTACTCACGAACGACGAAGATCTTCATGGAATTGGAGAGGGAAGAAGGTTGATGATGACGATGGCGACGATTTCCCCTCTCCGGAGCCCAAGACGGACTCCACATCTGCCCTCCACATGAAGAACAGGTTGTGGCGGCGCCTCCGTATCGCAAACGCAACAAAATCTTCTCTTTTTCTTTTTTCTGGGACGAAAGTGAACTTATAGAGCTGAGATTGGGGGCGGCAGAGCCGTGTGGGCCCCACAAGCTTGCCCACCGCCACCAGGGGGTGGCGGTGCAGGGCTTGTGGCCCAGTGGCTCACCCCCTCAGGTGGATCTTTGCACAGTTATTTTTCATATTTTCCAAAATTGTTCCCCGTAAATTTTCAGGACGTTCTGAGAACTTTGATTTGTGCACAAAAATAACACCAAGGCAATTCTGTTGAAAATAGCGTCAGTCTTGGTTAGTTCCATTCAAATCATGCAAATTAGAGTCCAAAACAAGGGCAAAAGAGTTTGGAAAAGTAGATACGATGGAGACGTATCAACTCCCCAAGCTTAAAACCTTGCTTGTCCTCAAGCAACTCAGTTGACAAACTGAGAGGGAAAGAAAAAGTTTGACAAACTCTGTTTGATCTTGTTGTTGCAACTATGTCTAACTCATAACCAGAATTTCAGCAAGATCACAAGAAACCACATAAGAAAGTGACACAAAGGTCTCACGGTAAACTAATATCAATGGCATAATCAGCTAATGAGCAAATAATAATGAGTTTCAAATACCAACACTTCAATCAAAACAAGCATGAAGCAATATGAATAGGTGGTATCTCGCTAGCTCTTTCTGAGACCGCAAAACATAAATGCAGAGCACTTTCAAAGATCAAGGGCTGACTAAACATTGTAATTCATAGCAACGAAGATCCAGTCATAGTCATACTCAATATCAATCAAAAGCAAAGCATAAAAATGACAAAGGTGATCTCTAATTGGTGCTTATAAAAGAGGAGGATGACTCAACAGGAAAATAAATAGACAGGCCCTTCGCAGAGGGAAGCACTCATTTGCAGAGGTGCCAGAGCTCAAGCTTTGAAAACAGAGATAATAATTCTGGGTGGCATGCTTTCATTGTCAACGCAATGACCAAGAGTTCTCAATATCTTCCATGCTACTCATGCTATAGGCGGTTCCCAAACAGAAAAGTAAAGTTTTAACTCCCCCACCACCAATCAATCACACTCCACGGCTAGCCGAATCCTCGGGTACCGTCCATACTAACATCAATCCGGGGGGAGTGTTGTATTACAGTTATGTTTTCGATTTAAGCGTGGAACTGGGCATTCCAATTACTGGCCCCTTTCTCGTGAATGACAGTAAATAAACACATGTCGAGGATAACACTCCTAGCATGGAAGATACCAATAGCCCCCTGTCACCACATGAGCGGTTCGGGCATGCAAAACAGATTATTTCTTGAATGTTTAGAGAGTGGCACATGCAAATTTACTTGGAACCGCAGGTAGATACCGCAAATAGGTAGGTATGGTGGACTCTCATGGAAAAACTTTTGGGTTTATGGAAGTGGATGCATGATATCGGCTGTGCTTTCCTGGCAATGGTGCTAGAAACACTTCTTCTACTGCAACAAAAGACCTTCCAACGGCGCCAGAAATAGTCGTGTCGACGGCACCTGGAATCCTTCTGCTACGGCTACGCGTTAAGGGACTTCCTAGGCAAGTATGCAAAGGATTTCCCCTGTGGCCTTGGAGCCTTGCGTTGGTGTTCCCTCGAAGCGGAAAGGGTGATGTAGCGCAGCAGTGGTAAGCATTTCCCTCAGTTTGAGAACCAAGGTATCAATCAAGTGGAGGAGTATCTCAAGATCCTGCACAAACACAAAAACTTGCTCCTAACGCTATGAAGGGGTTGCCAATCCCTTATAGATTGTTTGCCAAGTGAGAACTGAAAGCAACAAAGTAACAAAGCAAAGTAAAAGCGAAGGTGTAAACGATGGATGTAAATAGACCCGGGGGCCATAGTGTTTACTAGTGGCTTCTCTCATGAAAGCAAGTAGACGGTGGGTGAACAAATTACTGTCGAGCAATTGATAGAACCGCACAAAGTCGTGACGATATCTATGCAATGATTGTTTCTATAGGCATCACGTCCGAAACAAGTAGACCGATACTTTCTGCATCTACTACTATTACTCCACACGTCGACCGCTATCCAGCATGCATCTAGTGTATTAAGTCCATAAGAACAGAGTAACGCCTTACACAAGATGACATGATGTAGAGGGATAATCTCAAACCAATGATAAAAACCCCATCTTTTTACCCTTGATGGCAACTACTTGATGTGTGCCTTGCTGCCCCTACTGTCACTTGGAAAGGTCACCACATGGTAGAACCCAAAACCAAGCACTTCTCCCATTGCAAGAATCATAGATCTAGTTGGCCAAACAAAACCCAAGAGTCGAAGAGACTTACAAGGATATCAAATCATGCATATAAGAAATCAGCAAAGACTCAAATATATATCATAGATAATATGATCACAAATCCACAATTCATCGGATCTCGAAAAACACACCGCCAAAGAAGATTACATCGGATAGACTCCATGAAGATCATGGAGAACTTTGTATTGAAGATCCAAGAGAGAGAAGAAGCCATCTAGCTACTAACTACGGACCCGTAGGTCTGAAGTGAACTACTCACGAGTCATTGGAGGGGCGATGATGATGATGAAGAAGCCCTCCAACTCCAAAGTTCCCTCCGGCAGGGCGCCGGGAAGGGTCTCCAGATGAGATCTCGCGGAAACGGAAGCTTGGGGCGGCGGAAAAGTATTTTCGAGGTTCCCCTAATTTTTTGCGGAATATTTGGTAATTTATAGGCCAAATACCTAGGTCAGGGGACGGCCAGGGTGGCCACAAGCTTGCCCATCGCCGCCTCCCCTGGTGGCGTGGTGGGAGCTTGTGGGATCCCTGGAGCCCACCTGGCTTGGCCCAAAGGCCCCCTGGTCTTCTTCCGTTCGGGAAAAAATCATTTCAGGGTTTTTATTCCGTTTGGACTCCGTTCCAAAATCAGATCTGAAAAGAGTCGAAAACACGGAAAAACAGGAACTGACACTTGGCACTGAATTAATAAGTTAGTCCCAAAAAAGATATCAAAGGTACATAAAACAACCAAAGAAGACAAGATAACAGCGTGAAACCATCAAAAATTATAGATACTTTTGAGACGTATCAATGCACAAGCAGTAATCCGCTTAGTACAAGTGAAGGCTAGCAAAAGACTGGGAAGCGACCAACTAGAGAGCGACAACAGTCATCAAGATGCAATGAGTTTGACTAACATTGAATGCAAGCATGAACAGGATATAAATCACCATGAACACGAACATCATAGAGGCTATGTTGATTTTGTTTCAACTACATGCATGAACATGCGCCAAGTCAAGCCACTTGAAACATTCAAAGGAGAATACCATCCTATCATACTACATCATAGTCATCTCAAAATCTATGTTGGCATTCAAGACAAACCATCATAAACTCTCAGCTAAATAAGCATGGCATCAGAAACTATGATCTCTAAGTTGTCATTGCAAACATGGTTCTCTCACAACAAAGCTGAATCTGGGTCGACAAGCTAGTCATATTTACAAAAACAAAATAGATAGAGTTCATATCAGCTTTTCAGTCTCAGTCACTTCATCATATATCATCATTATTGCCTTTCATTTGCACGATCGAACGATGTGAACAATAATAAGAGTGCTCGTGCATTGGACTAAGCTGAATCTGGAGGCAAACACAAAGGAGAAGACAAAGTAATATGGCTCTTTGAAAGATAAACAGGTAAGCATGCAAGAACCACTAAACATTGAAACCAATATCTTGTACCTTGACCCAAAGAGAAAGAAAACTATTTACACGGGAATGCTCCCAAAAAGAAAAAGAAGAAATAAAAATCTTTTTGGATTTTCTCAAAAGGACACAAAACAAGAAAACAAGAAAACAAAAATAAACTAGCATGGATAATACAGTGGCAAAGTGTAAACACCGGCTAACAAAGTGAAAGCATAAGCATGAATGTAAAGTCGGTACGAACACGTACTCCCGCAAGCTTAGGCTTTTGGCCTAGCTTGGTCTACTCCCATGGTGGCAAATCACCAGCTCCAGGATACTCCAGAGCAGATTGTGGATGCCACTGTTGTGTGAGCTCCTCTGGCTCCCACTGATAAACTGGCGTCTGGTACTCGACTGGCGGCTCGGGCACGGGCGCCTGTGGTTGGGCCAAGCCCCAATATGCGTAGATGTCTGAGGGCATAATAGTGTACCTGCCTGCATGAAGATCGAACAAAGAAGGAGAAGGCAAAGTAATAGTCTCTCGAGTACCCTGACTAAGTACCAGGTTATAAATCATCCGTCTACTAGCATCTCTATCCAGAAAATCATGGCGAACCATGCTGTCATAATCTTGATATTTCTCAGGGAGAAGCATCTCTCCTTCCTCTCCCAGTCTAATGGGTATCTCAAAGTGTCTGGCAAGACGGGTAGCATAGATACCTCCATAGACGACACCCTTGGAACGGTTGGTGTTCAACCGCTGGGCTACTATAGCACCTAGGCTATAAGTCTTATCGTTATAAAGGCCTTCGCGCAAAACCGCAAGGTCTGGAGAACTAAGTGATCCAGCCTCCCCAGGGCCAATAAAACATTTTCCCACAAATAGTGAGAAGTACCGAAGCACAGGAAAATGTATGCTAGCAATTCTAGCGCGAGACACTCCTCTCTCCTCTCCAACAACAATAGTACCAATGAAATCCTCCAAGTCCCGTGGACGAGGGTCACGGATATCCCCAACATAAGGTAATTTGCATACATTGCAAAAATCATGTAGTGTCATGCACTTGGGAACATCGTATATCATGAACTCAACCATGGGAAGATTCTTCCTCGGATAAAAGTTGAAGCTTTGAATAAAAATATTGGTGAGGAGGAGGTATTGTGAGCACTTATCTTCAACGAACGCAGTAAGACCTGCGTTCTCCACCAAGTAATAAAAGTCTTCATAAAGTCCGGCGCCGCGCAAAAATTCATCACTTGGCCACTCGCACGCTCGAACTTCTGTGACTCGAGGGACTACGTACTTGGGGTGGTTCTTCTCATCCTCCTTGGGGTTACGGCTTGAAGAGCCTCTCAAGAACCTCCTCATCTTTTCCTTTTTCTAGCTCTGAAAAATTCTGAAATTTTTAGAGACTTCGAAAGAAAAGTGAATAAAGATTAACCCAACTTGTAGCAACTACTCGTACTAGTGCCTAGAGACCGTATCACGCGCTAAAACTACTTGGGACCAGCTAAAATCAACCTTTCTAGCTCAAGAACAGGGTCACCAAGGTAGCAAGAATACGCGAAGGATAAAGCACTAGAGCAAAAACTAATTGGACCAGTGGAGGAGTCACTTACCAAGGAGTAATTTCCCCAAAACGGTTCGGAGAATGGTGCTTTGAGCAAGGAGATCGAAAATCACACCCAAATGAGCAAGAACACGGGTTTGAGCTGCGAAACAATTTTTTCTGGAGGTGGAAGAAGAGGCTGGGAGCTGGAATGAGTGGAGGGGGTCCCTGTGGGCCCCACAAGCTTGCCCTCGGCCACCAGGGGGTAGCAGTGGCAGGGCTTGTGGCCCACTGGTCTGGCCCCTAGGCGAGCTCTCAGGCCCAGTAATTTTCAAAAATTCCAGAAAAAATCATACTAAATTTTCAGGACCATCGGAGAACTTTTATTTTCGAGGTATTTTTCTCCGGGAGGCTAAAACAGAGAACAGGAAAAGCTAAACTAATTCCATCATTTTTCTTCTAAGCAAAAGAAAATGAAAGCTCAAAACAGAGGTATGTGACTCTTTGATTCATCCGTTTCATGGTCATCGAAAGAAATCCGTCAATGGGGTTGATCAAGTCCTCATGACAAAACCTTCTCGAATCTCAAGAGAGAATGGAGAATTTTCGAATAGCCACTAAGTCACCTCAATGGGGATATATATCTCCCCAACAAGCAAATCATACTTCATCTTGACACGAGGAATAGGGCATTCAAAGCTCCTAATAAGAATCGATGAAGTCTTTTCGATAGCATTGATGCAATGTACTTCATATCGTTTCTTCGGAAAGTGCATTGTGTGCTTATTACCGTTGACATGGAAAGTGACATTGCCTTTGTTGCAATCTATAACAGCCCCTGCAGTATTTAAAAAGGGTCTTCCGAGGATGACAACCATGGCATCGTCCTCTGGAATATCCAAGATAACAAAGTATGTTAAGATAGTGGTGTTAGCAACCACAACACGCACATCCTCGCAAATGTCGATAGGGAAAGCAGTTGATTTGTCGGCCATTTCCAGAGAAATTTCAGTGGGTGTCAACTTATCCAATTCAAGTCTATGATAAAGGGAGAGCGGCATAACACTAACACCGACTCCAAGGTCACATAAGGCAGTTCTTACGTAGTTTCCTTTAATGGGACAAGGTATAGTGGGCACTCTGAGATCACCAAGTTTCTTAGGAGTTCCACCTTTGAAAGTGTAATTGGCAAGCATGGTGGAGATCTCCAGATCTGGTATCTTCCGTTTATTAGTCATGATATCTTTCATGTACTTAGCATACGGAGACATCTTGAGCATATCAGTTAACCGCATCTGCAGAAAGATGGGTCTTATAATCTCAACGAAGCGCTCAAAATCCTCATCATCCTTTTTCTTGGATGGCTTAGGAGGAAAGGGCATAGATCTCTGAACCCATGGCTCCCTTTCTTTACCATGCTTCCTAGCAGTGAAGTCATTCTTATCGTATCTCTTAGGTTGTGGGTTATCAGGATTAACCGAAGGTTCAATCTCCACATCCTCATCATTGCTAGGTTGAGCATTATTGTGAACATCACTGTCCATATTGTCACCAGGTTCATGTTCATCACCAGATTGTGTTTCTGCATTAGGTTCTTCAGGTGTGGCAGTATTTGGTGAACTGGCATGTAGGTTTCTATCATCCTTCTTCTTCTCCTTAGAATGACTAGGTGTATCAGCATTGATTCCTTGAGAATCTTGATCAATTCTCTTAGGATAACCTTCAGGATACAAAGGTTCCTGAGTCATTTTGCCTCCTCCAGTAATGACTCTGACAGAGTTGTCATTTAATTCATAGAGCAGGTCATTCTGAGCTTTAAGTACTTGTTCTACCTGAGTAGTAATCATAGAGGCATGTTTACTCAGAAGCTTCAGATCATTGACATTTCTGTCTACACAAGCACTTAAATGGCTAAGCATACGAGTACTTTGTTCCAAATGTCTGCTAACATAATCATTGAAACTATGTTGTTTGGCAACAAAGTTGTCAAATTCATCAAATCATAGGCTAGCAGGTTTGTCAAAAGGAATATCACTATCATCAAACCTACGCAGAGAATTTACTTCTACTACCTGTATCGGGTTATCAAGACCATGCATCTCTTCGATAGGTGGTAGATTTTTGACATCTTCAGATCTAATGCCTTTCTCTTGCATAGATTTCTTGGCTTCTTGCATATCTTCGGGACTGAGGAATAGAATACCTATTTTCTTAGGAGTTGGCTTAGGAGGTGGTTCGGGAATAGTCCAAGCATTATCGTTGATCAAGATGTTATTCAGAAGGGTCTCAGCTTGTTCTACAGTTCGTTCCCTAAAAACACAACTGGCACAACTATCTAGGTGGTCTCTAGAGGCATCGGTAAGTCCATTATAGAGGATATCAAGTATATCGTTCTTCTTAAAAGGGTGATCAGGCAAAGCATTTTGTAGCTGGACGAGCCTCCCCCAAGCTTGTGGAAGACTCTCTTCTTGGAGTTGAGCAAAGTTGTATATTTCCTGCAAGGGAGCTTGCTTCTTATGGGCAGGGAAATATTTCTCACAGAAGTAATAGACCATATCCTGGGGACTACTCACACATCCAGGAGCAAGAGAGGGGAACCAGGCTTTAGCGTCATCCTTTAGAGAGAAAGGAAACAACTTAAGGATATAGTAGTGGCGGATCTTCTCCTCATTAGTGAAAAGGGTGGCTATATCGGGTAGTTTGGTAAGATGGGCTACGACCGTCTCAGACTCATAACCGTGAAAAGGATCAGATTCGACTAGAGAGATTATCTCAGGATCGGCAGAGAATTCATAATCCTTATCGGTGATAAAGATAGGTGAAGTGGCAAACTTCGGGTCGTATTTCATCCTAGCTTTCAGAGATTTTTCCTTCCACTTGAGAAGTAATTTCTCAGCGTCATAGGCATCCTTACACACAAGAAAATCCTCAGCTATCTCTCCCTCCATAACGTAACCCTCAGGTATATCAGGCAATTCAAATCTAGGAGAGCTAGATCTAACAGGAGCAAAAGCAGGTTCTATCTCAATAGTATCGGCATTTTCAAAAGCATCACGAGCATTAGTAGTAACTCTAGCAATATGAGCATCAAGGAATACCCCTAGTGGAACATCAGGCAAATCTAGCAGTACCAAGCATAGCATCATCGGGCAAAATAGCATCTCTAGCATCATCAGGCAAAGCAGTATCAAGCATAGCATCTCTAGCAGTATCAAGCATAACATCTGTGGCAGTATCAGGCATAGTATCAAGCATAGCATCTCTAGCAGTAGCATCATAAGCATCATCAAGCACAGGCGACATATCAAGATTTCTAGCAGGAGGTGATGTCGCAAAGTTACTCATAACTGAAGGTGAATCAAGTGCAGAGCTAGATGGCAATTCCTTACCTCCCCTCGTAGTTGAGGGCAAGACTTTGGTTTTTGGATCCTTCAGATTCTTCATAGTGATCAGCAGATATAAATCCCAACTAACTAAGAGAATATAGCAATACTTCACCGGCAACGGCACCAGAAAAGTGCTCACTGGCACTCTCTGGCAATAGCTAGACGAATGCTGATTCTGTGACAACAAACCTTCCCTTGCAACGACACCAGAAGAATGCTGCTAGCACTCCCCGGCAACGGCGCTAGAAAAATGCTGACTGGCACTCTCTGGCAATAGCTAGACGAATGTTGATTCTGTGACAACAAAACTTACCTTTCAACGGCACCATAATAATACTGCTAGCACTCCTCGGCAACGAAACTAGAAGAATGTTGTTGATGGCCCACCAGCGCGTGGGTTCGCAACAGTTTTCGTGGGTAGAGTATTCGACCCATATTTGTTGATTCGCCAGGCAGGAGGTGAGAGAATACTCTCGAGTATTAGCAGCTGAATTTGTCTGATTCAACCGCACCTGAAAAGATTAGTATCTGTAAGCAAAGTAGTAGCAGCAAAGTAGCGAGTAACGGCAGTGGCAAGGAACAGAAGTAGTGACAGCAGTAGCAAGTAGCAACCGTAGCAAGCGACAATAGTAGCAACAGTAGCAGCAGAGCAAGACAAGTAACAACAGCAGCAACAGTAGTAACAACAGTAGGACAAACTCGTAGGCAATGGGTCGGTGATTTGTTTGGATGACATTCATCATGCAACAGTTATAACACGGAGAGATATGTGTCTAGCTCCCGTTCGTCAATGTGATGTAGGCATGCATTCCATGTGTCGGCATACGTGCTTAGGGAAAAGAACTTGCATGACATCTATTGTCCATCCCTCCCGTGGCAGCGGGGTCCAAAAGGAAACTACGGGATATTAAGGTTCTCCTTTTAATAAAGAACCAGACCAACGCATTAGCACTTGGTAAACACATGAACTCCTCAAACTATGGTCATCACCGGGACTGGTTTCGGTTATTGTCACTCCGGGGTTGCCGGATCATAACACATAGTAGGCAACTTCAACTGGCAAGATCGGATCTAAAACACACATATATTGGTGACAACATAATAATTTAAGATCTGAAATCATGGCACTCGGGCCCTAGTGACAAGCATTAAGCATGGCAAAGTAGTAGCAACATCAATCTCAGAACATAGTGGATACTAGGGATCAATCCCCATCAAAACTAACTCGATTACATGATAGATCTCATCCTACTCATCACCGCCCAGCGAGCCTACGAATAGATTACTCACGAACGATGAAGAGCTTCATGGAATTGGAGAGGGAAGAAGGTTGATGATGATGATGGCGACGATTTCCCCTCTCCGGAGCCCAAGGCGGACTCCAGATCAGCCCTCCAGATGAAGAACAGGTTGTGGCGGCGCCTCCGTACCCCAAATGCGACGAAATCTTCTCTTTTTCTTTTTTCTGGAACGAAAGTGAACTTATAGAGCTAAGATTGGGGGCGGCAGAGCCGTGTGGGCCCCACAAGCTTGCCCACCGTCACCACGGGGTGGCGGTGGCAGGGCTTGTGGCCCACTGGCCCACCCCCTTAGGTGGATCTTTGCGCATGTATTTTTCATATTTTCCAAAATTGTTCCCCGTAAATTTTCAGGACATTCTGAGAACTTTCATTTCTGCACAAAAATAACACCAAGGCAATTCTGCTGAAAACAGCGTGAGTCCAAGTTAGTTCCATTCAAATCATGCAAATTAGAGTCCAAAACAAGGGTAAAAGAGTTTGGAAAAGTAAATACGATGGAGACGTATCATGTAACTATTTCTTTTGCGGTGTATCTGTTGGGATCCGATGAATTGTGAGTTTATGATCAGATCTATGAAAACATATTCATGCTTGATTATTATAGCCTCGTATTTCGTCTTCGACATTTGGTTTTTCTGTGGCCAACTTGATCTTTTATCTTGCAATGGGAAGATGTGCTTTGTGATGGGTTCGATCTTGCGGTGCTCAATCTGAGTGACAGAAAGAGATATGACACACATGTATGTGCTATCAAGGATAAAACGATGGGGTATATTCCTACATGAATAGATCTTGTCTACATCATGTCATTCTTCTTAAGGAATTACTCCGTTTCTCCATGAACTCAATACACTAGATGCATGCTGGATAGCGGTCGATGTGTGGAGTAATAGAAGTGGATGCAGGGAGAAGTTGGTCAATTATCTTGGACTTGATGCCTATATACATGATCTATGTCTTGAATATCGTCATAGTTAGTTGCTTTTCTATCAATTGACCAACACTAATTTTTCTACCCACCGCTTGCTATTTTCTCAAGAGATGCCACTAGTGAAACCTACGGCCCCCAGGTCTACTTTACATCATCTATTTGCAATCTCTACTTTTTTATTTGCATTTTTACTTTATTTGCTCTTTTATTTTTCAGATCTATATTATAAAAAAACCAAAAATACCATGTTGCGCTCTATTTTCTATCACTCTTATATGCATCTATCAATATATCCTTACTTTACCCACGAGGGATTGACAACCCCTCCACGCGTTGGGTTGCAAGGATTTGCTATTTGTGTGTAGGTGTTGCTTACATAGTCTTGCGGATCTTCCTATGGGATTGATAACTTGGTTTATTAACTAATGGAAATACTTGTCATCGCTGTGCTACATCACCCTTTAAGCTTGGAGGAAAACCAACGCACCCGCGAGGACCATCAAACCTCAACGACCTTTCGAGCAATCAAAAGTAAGTTGTGTCTAAAGAGGGACTTGGGTTTGTGTCCAAGTCAAAGGACAAGCAATCCAAGAAGAAACACAAGGCCAAGCAATCTCTCCCTCTTAATGAAACTTTTGCCAAAGAGGGAGAGGGTGCTCCTAAGGAAAATAAAAACAAGGTGTTGGGTGGTAAGGCCAAAAGGGGCAATGCCACTCATCCCAACAAAGCCGATGATTTTAACCCCTCCTATATTTTATGACGTGCTAGTGATGGGCATTTTTATGCCAAATTTCTTGGATCTCCTTATGAGTACATTTAATGGTAGATTTGGGTTCCTAATGACCTTGTGACTAAAATCAAAGGACCATTCAAGAAAGGGTACCTAAAACCAAGTATTGATTTTATGTAGGCCTTTGCTTCCAGAGGAGGTTCATGGTTGCTTGATAGTGGAACAACAAATCATATGACCGGAAGCAAGGACCTGGTGGTGGACTTCAAACTAACTGCACTTTGGCCACTCAAGTTCAATTTACTAATGCGTCAATCTCAAAGGTATTGGGTCTTAGAAAGGTGGTTATCTCTCCGGATTTAACCATTGAAAAAGTCATGCTTGTTGAGACCCGTGCATACAATTTACTTTTTGTTCATTAACTTGCACATATGGGCTTTTCTACGTTCTTTGATATTGATAACATGGCCCCATGTGGAGCAAGACTCTTAAACTAGCCTATGTTGGATATGTTGATAACTTTCTCTATGTGGTCCACTTCTCAGAGAAGCCCACTAAGACAACACCATGTCTAATGGCTAAAGTTGATGTGGGATGGCTTTGGCATCGCCGTCTATCCCACGTCAATATGAGATCTTTGCGAAGTCTGTTAAATGGGAACCACGTCCATGGACTAACAAATGTTAGTTTTGCCAAATATCATACTTGCAGTGCTTGGATAAAATGAAAGCTTCATGAGACACCTCACCGCTCCACTACTACACAAAGAGGACCCTAGAGCTCCATCACAGGGGTCTCTTCGGTCCTCCATCCGTTGGTAGTGTTGGAGGAAGAAAGTATTGCTTGGTGATTGTCGATCATTACTCAAGATACACATGGGTATATATCTTCAAGAGGAAGAGTGAGACCCAACAAACCGTCATCGACTTTGCAAATGAAGCTCAACGCCAACATGATGCAAAGATTTTGATGATTTGAAGTGAGAACGGGTACGAGTTCAAGAACTACACCTTGGACGAGTTGTTGAGTGATGATTGGATCAACCACCAATACTCCACCCTATATATCCCTCAACTAAATGGTGTAGCAGAGAGGAAGAACCAGATGTTGATGGATGCAGGAAGAAACATGATGGCGGAATTCAAATCTTCGTACAACTTTTGGGCCAAAGCCATCAACATCGCATGACATGCATCCAACCGGCTCTACCTCCACAAAGGCTTGAACAAGAATCCATATGAGATACTCACCAGTAACAAGCCCAATGTCAAGTACTTTCGGGTGTTCGGGTGTAAGTGTTTAATTCTCAAAAAGGGAGCTCGTTTAGCAAAAATTGATTCTAGAGCTCATGAGGGCATATTTGTTGGTTACGATACAAAATATCATGCTTACCGTGTGCTCAGCAAGTCCAGCAGACTCATTGAGGAGATGTGTAATGTGGATTTTGATGAAAATAATGGCTCACAAGTGGAGCAAAGTGGTGTTTGTGATATAGGTGATGAAATTCTTCCCCCAGCCGTAAGAAGAATGGGCGTGGGACACTTTCTACCCGTTGAGGAACCCCTTGTGGCCGAAGGGGAAGGAAAATGTTCTACACAAGTGGAACCCTTGATGACCCACAAGTATAGGGTATCAATCGTAGTCCTTTCAATATGTAAGAGTGTCGAACCCAACGAGAAGGAGAATGAAATGATAAGTAGTTTTCAGGAAGGTATTCTCTGCAAGTGTTGTAAGTAATAGTGATAGATAGTTTTGTAGCAATGTAATTCGTAAACAGTGACAAGTGACAATAGTAGAAAAGTTGCATCAAGGTAGCCCAATCCTTTTTATAGCAAAGGATAGGCCTGAAAGTTCTGTTATGTAAAGCAAGCACTCCCGAGGACACATGAGAATTTCTATCTAGTCATGTTCATCATATTAAGTTGATTCGTGTTAGCTACTTTGATAATTTGATAGGTGGGTGGACGGGTGCTAAGGTGTTGCTCTTACATGAACTAACAACCTACTTATGATTAACCCCTCTCGCAAGCATCCGCAACTATGAAAGAATAATTAAGATAAATCTAACCATAACATGAAACATGTGGTTCCAAATGAGCCCCTTATGAAGCAACACATAAACTGGGTTTAAGCTTCTGTCACTCTCGCAACCCATCATCAACTTGTTACTCCAAAATGACTTCCTTTAGGCCCATAACATGTTGAAGTGTTTTGTAGTCGACATTCACATGACACCACTAAAGGAAGTAACAACATACATATCATCAAAATATCAAACGAATGCCAACTTTATATGATTACTAATAACCAAACTTCTCCCATGTCCTCTGGAACAATATTAACTTCTCACACCTCATCAATATATTCAACATCAATGGTGTAGCAAATATAATTAAGGCCCTGAACATTATGTCTTCCACCAAGTAATCCAACTAGCATCAACTACAAGATGTAGTTAACACAACTAGCAACCTAGAGGTACCAATCTAAGGTTTTGAGACAAAGATTGAATACACGAGATGAACTAGGGTTGGAGGTGAGATAGTGTTGGTGAAGATGTTGATGAAGATTGGACCCCCATGAAGGAGGAAGCGTTGGCGATGACGATGGCTTTGATTTCCCCCTCCCGGAGAGGAATTCCTCCAGCAGAATCGCTCTACCGGAGAGCAAAAGCGCATTTGCCCAGGTTTCCGCCTTGAGACGGTGGCACTTTGTACCGAAAGTTATATCTTGATTTTTTCTAGGGTAAAACACATCATATAGAAGAAGAAGGGCATCGGAGGACCAACAGGGGCCCCACAAGCTATCAGGCCGCGGCCTAGTGGCTTGTGCCTAGGTGGTTCACCTGTGCGGTGTATTTTTGGCCCAATAATTCTTATATATTCCAGAAAAATTCATCATGAAGTTTCAGGTCATTTGGAGCAACTTGATTTTTCTACTTTTTCTCGGTTTCCCGGCCTAGAATTCTAGTTTCCACATACTTTCCTCTTCATAATGTACCTTGCATATTCTAAGAGAAAATACATAAGAATTGCATAATAATAGGGAATAATGGACAATAATAAGACAAATATTAATAAAGATTCATGATGCAAAATGGACGTATCAACTCCCCCAAGCTTAGACCTCGCTTGTCCTCAAGCAAAAGCCGAGCTAGAGAATAATGGCCACATGATTTGAGAGGGAGAAGTCGATAAAAATAAAATACGAACGTGAGAGCAACATGAATATTATCGTAGCACCAACTATTTTATCATATATCTTCTCATAAACAAGTAACGATCCATTCACAAATATTGGAGTACGAAGAATAAATTTTTTTGACAATCAACAAACTATGTTCTTAGTCATTGGAACAATCATATTTAAACATATTTCAGAGGAGAGTCTATGTAAGAGCTTTCTTGTTGGCAAGTTCTCATACTCAACTATCATTTATTATTCTATGATTTCTCATACTCAAGTCATATTTTTATAGCTCATGTTTTCATAGGACACATAGGAAGATAGGGGCTTAAATAATTCGCCACCCAACTCAGTTACCTCGAGGATAATGTCAAAAACACTAAATCATGATAATCTACTTTCACTTGGATATATAAATCTGAATCTTTCCTCAGCACATGATGCTTGCCACTATAGAATTAATAGGTAGAGGGAAAAAATGAATTTAGTGACTCACGCATAAGAATGAACTTCAAAGATAAAAGATAGGCCCTTCATAGAGGGAAGCAGAGGTTGTCGTGCGCTTTTAAGTTTTTGAAAATTCTTAATGCAAAGGAACGTCACTTTATATTGCTGCTTATGATAACAACTCTTAATGTACAAAGTTTATTTTCCCTGGCAATAAAAGATCATACATATTTAGAAGCAACTTTGTATTGCTTGGTGCACCTATGAAAACTTACTTGAAGGATCTTACTCAATCCATGGGTAGGCATGGTGGACTCTCATGGCAAGAAACTGGGTTTCAGGGTTATGGATGCACAAGTAGTATCTCTACTTAGTGTGAAGTTTTTGGTCTAGTAGAAGGGTCTAAAGAAAGCATCACATATTAAAGGATCCATGACTATGGAACTTCTGTATGAATGTGAAATATCATCACCATTATGTTGTCTTCCATGTCCTACATCAACATTTGATCATTATATAATATTTGATGAGGACTCACAATCACAAAAGATTTCCACAATAGTATATTTATATGGTAATCTCCTCTCATCCTTCATAGTCTTGATTAGATTGTAACCATGACCAATACTAAGTTTGCTTATTTTCAACAATATTAATCACTTATACTTTTTACTATGTGAAGTCATTAGTCCTCATGGGATAATCATATGATCTTTATCTTGCTTTTTATGGACATGCTAAGATGACATGTAACAAAGGGTAGACCACAAAAACTCAACTAATATTTATTATAGATCTCGCATACTCGATTATAAGGGTAGATGGGGCTGAAAACAAAAATACTAAGCAATGAAAACCTGAAAGTAATTTCTATAAATCACAAATCAAGTAAGGATCAAACTAAATTAGATAGTAATGATGGTGGGGTGATGGTGCTACGATACGGGAGCACCTCCCCAAAGCTTGGAAAAAACCAAGGATGGTGCCCATACCCAAGTACTCAAGCATCTTTCTTTGGTGATGGTGGTGGTGTAGTCGCATTCTTCTTTTCTAGCTTACGCCGGAGAATAAAATTCTCCTCCCGCAAGTCATCATCGTCTTGCTCGAGCTTCAGTATCCTGTTGCATAATGCCATCTTGCTTTCCTACAGGAAATGTGATGGGATAAACTGATCCTTATATTTCTTTACCATGTTTGGTAGGCTGGACTTCTTAAATTTCACAAGCATATCTTTAGGCTTAGGTAGTGGAACTTCGTCTTCATCTGAGTTGGCTTCCTTTGTCTCCTCTAGTTCATTGTTCTCCTCTTCGTTGGTGGACCAAAGATAGGGATATATATCCCCAAAGATCTTTGGATCTGCAATATAATTGGAGCATAGCTCTCTCCATGTAAATATTGAGACGACATATTATTAGGCCTGCCAGAAAATAGCTCGAAAGAAGAACTGAGAAAAATCCCGCGATGCGATAATCAAAACAACCAAGAGTATATATAATGATGTTTTATATACCAGAATAGGTGTTCGGGAGGAAATAGGAGCCTCGGAGGTGCACGAGGGCCCCACAAGCTACGAGGACGCGACGTGGGGGCAAGGCCTCATGGCTTGTGCCTCCCTCGTGGGTCCGTGTAACACCAATAATTTTTAATTTGGATTTCTCTAACTTTTGAGTTCTTTTAAAAAGGGATTTAAAATTTTGGCTTTGATGAAAACTCTTGAAGTTCTTTGAATTTTTTTTAAATCTTTTGAGCCTTCTTCCGCAACATGTGTGGATTGAAAAGGATTTTTTAAGCCTCTTCTCAAAATGACTTGGTTTGGGAGAACCCTTTTATTTATTCTTTTACCCAACCTTTGGAATAAATTTTCATAGGTTCACTTGTCAACCTCCTTCAATATTTGTTTTCGCTCCATCTTTTCTGATTCCTAACCTATGGCACTTCCCTTGCACGTAGGCATTTATTTCAATTGATTTCTCAAAGTTTTAGAAGGGTTTAACCACCTTTCATATTTTATTTCAATCAAAAAAAAATTCTGTAATTAGTTTTGACCCCAAAGATAGTTCAAAGGAACTCGTAGATTCCTTTGGTATTTGATACGCAAATTCCTATCCTTAGAAGACCTTAGTAATCTCAAGTCATTTGATACGTCCCATACGTATCTATAATTTCTGCTTGTTCCACGATCTTTTGTGTGACATTGTTATATGTTTTGCTACACTTTTATATCATTTTACACATATTTGGACTAACTTACTAACTCAGTGCACCCAGTTCCAGTTTCTGTGTGCTGATGTCTATTTTGCAGGAGCTTTTACCCAATTTTCCGAAACCCGAAAAATCCCAAGAAAAATATACAAAAAATCAGCATAACGGAAGCTTCCAGATCACCGAAGATGGGCCAGAGGGGGGCCAGGGGCCGTCCATGCGGCCTCCCGGCGCGGCCTACCCCCTGGCCACGCCCACAGGCCGCCTGGGTGGGTCCCACCTCCTTCGGTTCCCTCCTTTGGCCTATATTTACTCCCCCGCGAGGAAACCCTTCGATCACATCCAGAATCGTGAATTTCTGCATCGTTGCGCCGCCGCAGCGCTTCCGAGATCTGGAGAGTCACGAGACCTCTTCCCGACACCCTGTCGGAGGGAGGATTGACCTCCAGGAGCTTCTCCACCGCCATGGACGCTTCCCAGACGTGCCGTGAGTAGTCCTCCTTGGACCATGAGTTCATGACAAGTAGGTATGTGATGTCTTCTCTCCAATCTTGTGCTTCAATGGTTAGTCCTTGTGAGCTGCCCTACATGATCAAGGCATCAATGTAATTCTCTTGCTATTTCTATGCTCGGTTTATTGGGATCCGATGGATTATGAGATTATGTTCAGATTGTTATGAGTTATATATGTGGTTATCCTTTTATATTATGTTCCTTAGTGATTCATGCATGTTCTTTGTTTCTATTTATTGCTTTGGCCGAGTAGTAGATTGTAACTCCAAGAGGGAGCGGTATGCATGATTGTGGGTTCATGCCCCTCGATGTCTAGCTTGAGTGACAGAAATATGAGACTAGGGGATGTGTTGTTGCCACCAGGGAGAAAACAACGGTGCTTGTGACCACAGTTGCAAGGATTGTTTACCTTACGCATAGTTCGTTAATGCAGTTGTCCGTTGCTTTGAGTTTACACTTAGGGTGGGGCTCGCAACTTAATACCGACGAGATGTTCTCGATAGATATCTCAAGGTGGATGATTAGTAAGTAGATGCTGATGAATAAACGGTATACTTGTCTTGGCATATTGCCCATTACTATTGAGCCTCTAACGTTCAAAGTAGCATAATTAGCATTGCGGTGCGTTCATAATTTTGTAAATTGCCCAATTGCCCATTACTACATCTCAACCTTCCACTTGGTGTAACCAACAAGGTGCGAGAAGTATATACACCATCTCGTCATCACCATTCCACCAAAATCATTGGAGTCACTAGTTTGAAAATTTCAAATTAGGTTTGACTCAAGTTTGAGCAAGATATTCTGTTTTTATTTAAAACCCGGTTTAACCATTTTCAAAAATTCTGAAAATTTGGAGACACTCTCTACTTCAAATAGTTTTTTCACGTGCCGATTTCATTTGATCAAACACGTGGTGTGCATAGTGGCCATCACCTTCTAAATCATGTGCAATCAAACTTCACAGTTGCAAGGTTCGTCGATTCAGACTTAGCGTCGCAACGTCAATCTCTGTTGTGTCAATGATGGCAGCTCGCCATTGTGCCCCAAGCCTGTCCACCCACCGCACGGTCCCTTCGACGGTTGCGGTCGTCGGTGGTGAGCGGGTTGAGCCAGCCAGCTCCAGCAGTAGCGGCTGCCGCGGGAGCAACGCCTACCGCGGCAGCCAACAGCCCCTGCTGCAAAGCCACACCGCCCGGCACCACCCATTCACCCCCTTGCCTCCGTGTGGCTGTCCCCATCCATGCGCATCGTGTTTGCCATCTCCACGTACCGGGCGGCACAGAGCACGATTCTGGGTGCCAGCACGCCAGTGAGAGAGCCGCACCGTCGAGCCGCGCTTTGCGTTGATGGTTGATCAAGGTTTAGCCAAAAATGGAACCCCCTAGAGATGTGGATGCTGACCTAGCCCTATAACCCTCTTATTAAACCCCCTGATCACTGGAAATTGGTCGCCGAAGTTAAGCTCCACGGCTCCCCTCTCGTCCCTCTATAAATAGAGCCCGCTCCTTGCTCCCAAACACCTCAACCACTTCAGCTCCTTCCCTCCTCGCTCACAAACCTCGCCCAAGCCAGAGAAGGGCCTTGGGGAGGCCTTCTTCTCCGTCTCCGGCTACTTCGATCCGCCTTGGGCCTAGGCGGAATTCGGGCAGGTGAGCAGAGATGAGAGCCCCAGAACCTTGTCATAGCCTCCTAGTGAGCCCCTCCTCCTAGGCCGCACTTCAATTTGGTCGCAGGTCCACTCCCCGGTGAGATCAGGTTGTGCCCGAAGCCGTCGTCTGCCCGAGCAGGGCCGCCATCGACGTAGAGCTTCCCCAATGACCCAATCCACCTACCATCGACGCGGAGAGACTCGGTGAGTGTGTTGATGCCCTTGGTTTTCCCTGCCCCATCGTGTATCGCCTCTCGCACTGGTGAGATTCGAACGTGACGGGGTGGGACCCCCTCGTCAGGATTCTGTCTTTTTCTGAGTCGTTTTACCCGAAGGCACTTTCTTGAGAAGACGTCTTCGCTGGGGGTTCGCGTATTTCTTTTCGTGCGCTTTGATTTTTCTCAGGCTAGCCCCTGGTTAATTTCTATTTTATTATAGAATAGTTCCTGGTTTTATTTTACTTATAACTTTTAAACTATAAAAAAAATTTAAGTGATTCTTTTTGCAAAATCTTTCTCTGGAGGTCAAGTGTATTTTCAGATTTATTTCAAAAAAATTTGGATACAGTAGCTAGGCATTAGCTCTTACGATGGTATATATTGTATGACTTAGATTCCGACGAGGGAAACGCCGACGTTAACTTCACCGAGCTCGATTCCGACTACATGGAACCAGGCAAGCATGTTTGAACTTTTGATGTGTTGTTTGCTCACTAACTAATTTAATATTCATCCATTACATTAATTAAGAATATTACATCTTACTTAAACAATGTTAATATGTGGCTATGATAATTTATGGTTGTGAGAGGTCGTGGATAACCTAGTCACGCAGAACGTGATAGGTTGTGGTCTGGTCATGACGAATGCATGAGAGTAATGGAAATAAAGTCGATAACTCCAGTATCAACCTAGATCAAGTCTTGTCAGTGTCTTACCTTTATTATTGTGATGCCACAGTTTCCTCGAAGGGGATTCGGTATAGTCGGTCGAAGGCCTATTATCAGTTACACACCAAGTAGAGGGGTCGAGATGAAGGTATCCTTGGCCCTGGACAAAATCCAGTCATCCAGTCAGGGGGCATGGGTGTTTCCGATCTGGAACCAAGAGGGAGGGCACTCCGTTGTAGCGCGCGATATAAATTTGATCCCATACTAGTTGAGGTCAGAGCCTCTTCGTCTTATGGTTTTTCCCTGGCAGCGTAGTGCGGGTGAAGCCGGTCTTCGTGGGGGTAAAAATGGATGTGTGCTGATTCTGAGCGTCTACTTGTAAAATACCATACGCGGGATTAGCCATAATGACTATCGGAACCCATGAGCTATGGACAAAGAGTACACGCTCTGCAGAATCAAAACTATTCGAGTAGCCGTGTCCACATTCAAGGACGATTGGTTGACAGGTCAAGTGTCGGTCTTAGAGTCGGTCCCTGGAGCACAAGTGTGGTTTAATGATAATGGTTGTGGACATCTGACGATGTTGTGGAAAAAGTTAATTATTGGTAAGCTGGTTCTAAGAATACCATGAAGGTTGGTTTTACCACCGGGATAATCCTTCACTTTATTTTATGCCCTTTCTGTGGTGTCGCTAAGACGCCCGACTACGGCTTGTCATTTAATTTGTGCCCTTTCTGTGGTGTCGCTAAGACTCCTGACTACGGTTTGTTATTTATTTTATGCCCTTTCTATGGTGTCGCTAGGACGCCCGACTTCGACTTGTTATTTATATTATGCCCTTTCTCTGGTGTCGCTTAGACACCCGTCTGTGGCTTATTATTTATTTGATGCCATGTATGAGGTGTCGCTTAGATGCCCCACGGTTGCGATTTACTTACCTATTAACCTTTCGAGGCATCGCTCCAGACACTCGATCGGTGCATCATATTTTCTGTTTGGGTATTTCGGGAGGATTACCGCCTGACTTATCCACTAACTTAACTGCTATTAATGTCTCTATCATGATAAATTAAGACATGAAACCATGCATATTAAAAATTTGTTGCATACATCTCATCTTTTGTGCAAACTATTTGCGAGTACTTTTTGAAATACTCATTGCCTTGTTGATGTGGACAGATATGGATGAAGGAGACCTCATGGATGAAGAGTTCGATAGCGAGTCCGATGTCTAGGGGAGTCCCAGTAAGTCTTGCGATCATTGAGTCAGTCGCTGTTTTATTTCACCTCTTCCGCCACTACGAATAAATTGTCAGGTCTCACTCTGATGCTTGGCGTGCAGTAGTACTTGTCATGTCACTTCACTGTGATGTGACGTGCCCCCTTTATTATGAGCAGTAGAGTTATCCCATGACCACTGTAACATATCCGTCCGTATGAGACTTTGGACAAGTTGTAATAATTTGTAGAGCGACCTCCGCTCTACTATGTTTAATATTAAGTACTACTAGTTTTTTGTATCAAGATGAGTCTATCAGTGGGAAATATTTTTCTACACTGGTGACATTCGTGGCTGATTTCCAATAAATTATTTTATATGGAAACTGGTCATGACAGCCCCCTAGATTCCTTTTTATTTTTGTAATTTTTCTAAAATACCAAAACCTACAGAAATTATTTTTTTGGAATTTTCGGAGTCGGTTTACTTTGCATACCACGCACCTATCCCCTCTTGAGGTTTCTGGGGTGTTCTGGAAAACTTCCTTTATGTGCTCTTCGAGTGCTATAACTTGGATGATATTAGTCTCCTCATTAACAGGTGCACCTGAAATATGATGTTTGATTCTTTGACCATTCACCACTCTTGGGTTTTTACCTTTGAAGTTATTTATTTTTATGGCACCAGAGTGATAAACCTTCTCGACAACATATGGTCCTTCCCATTTGGAGAGGAGTTTGCCTGCAAAAAATCTGAAATGAGAATTGTACAAAAGCACTTGGTCTCCTACATTAAATTATCGCCATCTTTTAACTTTCTCTTTAAGTAACTTAGCATTTTCATAAGCTTGTGTCCTCCATTCATCTAATGAGATAATATGAAACAACCTTTTTTACCCGCAAGTTTGAAATCATAGTTAAGTTCTTTAATTGCCCAATATGCCTTGTGTTCTAGCTCCAAAGGTAAATGACAAGCTTTTGCATATACCATTTTATACGGGGACATCCCCATGGAGTTCTTATAAGCAGTCCTATAAGCCCACAAAGTACCATAAAGTTTCTTAGACCTATTTTTTCTCGACCTATTGATAGTCTTTTGCAAGATTGTTTTTATTTCACGATTTCTTAATTCAACTTGCCACTAGACTAAGGATGATAAGGTGATGTAATCCTATGGTTAACATCATATTTAGCTAGGAGTTTACGGAAAGCAGCATGAATAAAATGTGAACCACCATCAGTCATTAAGTATCTAGGGACACCAAACCTCGAAAAGATAATGCCTTTAAGCATTTTAATATAAATTTTATGATCGACAATACTAGTAGGAATAGCCTCAACCCATTTAGTAATGTAATTAACAGCAACTAGAATATGAGTATATCCATTCGAGGAAAGAAAAGGTCCCATCAAGTCAAAACCCCAGACATCAACTGGTTCAATAGCTAGTGAATAATTCATAGGCATTTCGTGACTTTTACCAATATTACCAACTCTTTGGCATGCATCACAAGAAAGAACAAACTTACGAGCATCTTTAAAAAGAGTGGGCCAGTAAAAACCAGATTGTAATACCTTGTGTGCCGTTCTGTCACCAGCATGATGTCCTCCATAAGCTTCAAAATGGTATTTCCTTAGGATCAGTTCATGTTCATGCTCAGGTATACAACATCTAATAACACCATCTAGTCCTTCTTTCTAACGATGTGGGTCATTCCAAAAGTAGTATCATAAATCATAGAAGAATCTTTTCTTTTGTTGATAGGTGAAACTAGGGGAATATATTTAGCAACAATGTAACTAGCATAATCCACATACCAAGGAACTACATGAAGTATATATAACAGTAAGTTGCTCATCGGGGAAATTATGATCAATCGGTAGTAGGTCATCAAGAACATTTTCTATCCTAGATAAATTATCTGCTACAGGGTTATCAGCTCCTTTTCTATCAATGATATGCAATTCAAACTCTTGGAGTAGTAACACCCATCTAATAAGTATAGGTTTAGCATCCTTAGTTTCCATAAGATACTTAATAGCCGCACGATCAATGTGAATAGTTATTTTAGAGTCAACAATGTAAGGTCTAAACTTATCACATGCAAACACAACTGCTAAAAATTCCTTTTGGGTAGTAGCATAATTCCTTTGAGCGGTGTCTAGGGTCTTACTAGCATAGTGAATAACATTCAATTTATTGTATACTCTTTGCCCTAAAACAGCACCAACAACATAATCCCTGACATCACACATAATTCAAAGGGCCGGTTCCAATCAGGTGGTTAAACAATAGGTGCAGAAATTAAGGCTTTCTTAAGTATTTCGAAGGCTTCTACACAATCATCATGAAAAATAAAGGCAACATATTTTTCTAGAAGACTAGTTAATGGCCTAGAAATCTTTGAGAAATCTTTAATGAAATGCCTATAAAAATAGCATGACCAAGGAAACTTCTTATACCTTTAATGTCTTTTGGGCAAGGCATTTTCTCTATTGCATCAACTTTGCCTTTATCCACCTCAATACCTAGTTCGGAGATTTTATGCCCAAGCACTATACCTTCATTCACCATAAAGTGGCACTTCTCCCAAATCAAGACAAGATTAGTTTCTTCACATCTTTCCAAAACTCGATCAAGGTTGTTCAAGAAATCATCAAAGGAAGTCCCATAAACAGAAAAGCATCCATGAAGACCTCAACAATCTTTTCACAAAAGTTAGAGAATATAGCATTCATACATCTTTGAGGGTAGCAGGTGCATTACATAGACCAAAAGGCATACGCCTATAAGTATAATTTCCAAAAGGGCATGTAAAGGTATTTTTCTCTTGGTCTTCTTTTGACATAGGTATTTGTGAAAATCCAGAGTAACCATCAAGAAAGCAAAAGTGTGTGCTGCTTAGATAACCTTTCTAACATTTGATCAATAAAAGGCAAAGGGCAGTGATCTTTCCTAGTAGCTTTATTCAATTTCCTAAAATAAATCACCATCCTATAACCAGTTACTATCCTTTGTGGATGAGTTCATTTTTATCGTTCGTAACAACAGTTATACCACCTTTCATAGGAACATAATGCACATGACTTACCCATCTACCATCAGCAATATGATAAATTATACCTACCTCCAGAAATTTTAGTATTTCAGATCATACCACCTCCTTCATTTTAGGATTGAGGCGGCATTCATGATCAACGACTGTTTTGGCATCCAGTTCCACATTGATCTTGTGCTGACAAAGAGTAGGGCGTATGCCTTTAAGATCATCAAGAGTATAGCTAATAGCAGGCATGCGCTTCTTTAAGGTTTTGAGTAATCTCCTTTCTTCATGTTTTGAAAGGTTAGCATTAATAATAACATGATATATCTTCTTGTCATCAAGATAAGCATATTTCAAAGTATCAGGTAAATATTTGAGCTCAAACACTTGGTCTCCTTTGGGTGGAGGAGGAGCGCCTAAAATTTCAACTAGTAAGTTATGCTTGAGAATGGGTTGTTGATCAAGAAGTATCCTATCTAATTGATTTCTTTCATTCAAGTGCATATCATTCTCATGGTCTAGCAGGTACTGTTCTAATCAGTCTGTAGGAGGTACAACAATTGAGGCAAGACCAATTATTTCATGTTTATTAGGCAATTCCTTTTCATGCGATTGATTACCAAACTTCAAAAAATTGAACTCATGTGATATATCCCCGAACGTAACTTTAACCTTCTCAGTAGCATAGTTAATTTCAGCATTGACAGTATTCAAGAAAGGTCTATCGAATATTATGGGGCAAAAGTTATCTTGTTATGAACCAAGTACTAAAAATCAGTGGGATATTTGACTCTTCCACATAATACTTCAACATCTCTAACAATCCCAAGTGGCATATAGTATCTCGGTTTGCAAGTTTAATAGTAACATCTATTTCTTCAATCAAAATGGGTGCTATATCATGCATGATTTATTTACATAAAGTAAAAGGTATATCATTAACTCTAGCACCTAGATCACAGAGGCCATGATAACAATGTTCTCCAACCTTAACCAAGATAACAGGTGTGCCTACCACTGGTTTATTATTATCAAGTTCGTCCTGTTTATTTCTAACAGGCTTGGCAATTCTAGCAACTGCACCACAGAGGTAAATAAGTTGCTCATCAATGTTAACATCTAAGAGATCTTTAACCATGGCAACCTTAGGCTCGACATTAATTTTCTCGGAAGGTGTGGGTGTCTTAACATGACTTTTATTAACCACTTTTGCAGCCCTAGCATGCTCTCTAATCTTAACAGGAAAAGGGGGTTTCTCAATGTAAGAAGTGGGAACAACTGGATCTACATGGTTAATAATTATTTCTTACTTCTTTATTTCAACAAGTTTATCTTGCAATTTTTTAGTAGGAGGATGGAATTTAAACCACTTATCCTTAGGGAGATCAACGTAAGTGGCGAAAGTTTCACAAAATGTAGTTACTATCTCAGGATCAAGGCCATATTTGTTGCTAAACTCATGAAAAGGAGAAGTCTTTATGAAAGATTTAACACAATCAAACTTAAATTGCATACATAATGCCTTACCTCTATCGAGCTTCCAATCTTCAGAATTGTGTAGAATCTTTTCTAGAAGATTCCATATGAATTCAGTACTCTCCTTCATGTAGGAGCCAACTACACAAGAGGCGAGCAATGTTTGATCATCATGAGAAAGACGAGCATAAAATTTTTGTATGATCAATTACCTTGGGAGCTCATGATTGGGGCAAGTGTGCATCATAGATTTAAGCCTCCCCCAAGCTTGAGCGATGCTTTCTCCTTCAGGAGTCCAGCAATTATAAATAAAATACCGATCATGATGAATCAAATGCATTGGATAGAACTTGTGATGAAATTCCAATTTCAAGCAGATCCAATCCCATGATCCAATATCATCCAATAGTTTGTACTACAATAATGGTTTTCCCTCCAAAGATAAAGGGAAAACTTTCTTCTTGACTTGATCCTCGGGTAGACCTGAAAGCTTAAATAATCCACAAATCCCATTGACATGTATTAAACCATAATTAGGATGAGTAGAACCGTTATAAGGATTAGCCAATAGTTTATCTACCATACTGGAAGGAATATCTTAATAAATATTTTCAGTAGGTTCAGCATGTTGAGGAATGATTTCCTCAGCTTTTGTTCGAGGCTAAGATGCCCCGAATAAGCCACTCAAAGGGTGACCATTCAAGTGACAAGCAACAGTAAATTTCAGCACATACCAAAAATATTACCTTACCAATTTCTACTTACCAAAGGCGCTTCACTCCCCGGAAATGATGCCAGAAAAGATTCTTGATGACCCACAAGTATAGGGGATCAATCATAGTCCTTTCAATAAGTAAGAGTGTCCAACCCAATGAGGAGCAGAAGGAAATGATAAGTAGTTTTTAGCAAGGTATTAACTGCAAGTGTTGTAAGTAACAGTGATAGATAGTTTTGTACCAAGATAATTCATATCAACTGACAAGTGAAAATATTATCGAAGGTGCAACAAGGTAACCCAATACTTTTTTATAGCAAAGGACAGGCCTAAAAGTTCTCTTATGTAAAGCAAGCGCTCCCGAGGACACGTGGGAACTTATGTCTAGTCATGTTCATCATAATAAGTTGATTTGCATTCGCTACTTTGATAATTTGATATGTGGGTGGACTGGCGCTAAGGTGTTGTTCTTACTTGAAATAACGAACTACTTATGATTAACCCCTCTCACAAGCATCCACAACTATGAAAGAAGAATTAAGATAAATCTAACCATAGCATGAAACATGTGGATCCAAATCAGCCCCTTATGAAGCAACACATAAACTGGGTTTAAGTTTTTGTCACTCTCGCAACCCATCATCAACTTGTTAGTCCAAAATGATTTCCTTTAGGCCCATAACATGGTGAAGTGTGATGTAGTCGACATTCACATGACACCACTAAAGGGAGTAACAACATACATATCATCAAAATATCGAACGAATTCCAACTTTATATGAGTACTTATAACCAGACTTCTTCCATGTCCTCAGGAACAATATTAACTACACACACCTCATCGATATGTTCAACATGAGAGGTGTAACAAATATGATTATGACTCTGAACATTATGTCTTCCACCAAGTAATCCAACTAGCATCAACTACAAGATGTAATTATCACAACTAGCAACCCACAGGTACCAATCTGAGGTTTTGAAACAAAGATTGAATACACGAGATGAACTAGGGTTGGAGGTGAGATGGTGTTGGGGAAGATGTTGATGAAGATTGGAACTCCCATGAAGGATGAAGCATTGGTGATGACGATGGCTTTGATTTCCCCCACCTAGGGAGGAATTCCTTCGGCATAATTGCTCTGTCGGAGAGAAAAAGGGCCTCTGCCCCGGTTTCCGCCTCAATACGGTGGTGCTTCATCCTGAAAGTTATATCTTTATTTTTCGTCGGGTAAAATACATCATATAGGAGAAGAAGGGCGACGTAGGACCAACATGGGGCCCACAAGCTATCACGCCGTGACCTCGGGGGGTAGGCTGATGGCTTGTTACCAGGTCGTTGCCCTTGTGCGGTGTATTTTGGCCCAATAATTCTTATATATTCCACAAAAAATCTCCATGAAGTTTCAGGTCATTTGGAGCAACTTTGTTTTTCTGCCTTTTTCTCGGTTTCCCGGCCCAGAATTCCAGTTTCCAGATACTTTCCTCTTCATAATGTACCTTGCATATTCAGAGAGAAAATACATAAGAATTACATAATATTAGGGAATACTGGACAATAATCTCACAAACATCAATAAAGATTCATGATGCAAAATGGACGTATCAACCCTCACCAACACTTGACACACACACACTTCTAAAGAACAAAACGAAGGCCCTCAACCAAATGAACAAGATCAAGGTCAAGATCAACCTCATGATGATGGTGATTCACCAAGTGATGCCAAAGATCAAGTTCATGACTCCGAGCAAGCTAAATATCAAGGTCAAGCTCAAGCCGATGCTCAAGATGTTATACAAGGTGCTCCACAACCTTCCTTGGAGGAGAATTAGTACCATCGCGCTGCCAAAGTAGCCTCCAAACTCAAACATAATCAACATGTTTTAGAGAATGTCTATGTGATATTTAGTAGTAATGACTCGTAAACAATTAACAAACTTTTATGAGCATTACTCATTTGTTTCTTATATTGAACCCCTGAAGGTACAAAAGGTGCTCGATGACACGAATTGGCTTGAAGACATGCATGAGCAACTCAACAACTTTGAGCGCAACAAGGTGTGACAATTAGTTCCAAGACCGAAGGAGAATTATAATGTCATTCGGAACAAATGGATCTTTAAGAACAAGCAAGATGTAAATGGTGGTGTCATTCAAAACAAGGCAAGATTGGTGGCTGAAGGCTACTCCCAAGTCGAGGGTATCGACTACGGTGAAACCTTTGCCCTCGTTGCTCGCCTTCAATCTATTTTCATGTTGCTTGAATATGCTTCTCATCATAATTTCAAATTGCAACAAATGGATGTGCAAAGTGCATTTTTAATGGTCCTCTTAGTGAGTTGGTATATGTCAAACAACTAGTGGATTTCGAGGATCCCAAGTTCCCGAATCATGTTTATAACCTCGATAAGGTACTCTATGGCCTTAAACAAGCCCCATGTGCATGGCATGAGCACCTTATCGAGCTGTTAGAAGATCATGGTATGTAATTGGGAAAATCGACCCCACTATTTTTAATAAGAGTGTTAAAGGGGATTTGTTCATATGACAACTATATGTTAATGATATAATCTTTGGTTCTCCTAACAGATCTTTCAACAATGAGTTTGCTGCAATCATGACCAAGGAATTTGAGATGTCTCTGATGGGAGAGTTGAAGTTCTTCCTTGGATTCAAAGTCAAGAAATGAAGCCAATGAACCTACATGAACGAAGCAAAATACACTCAAGAAATGCTCAAGAAGTTTGAGTTGGATGATGTCATGCCGGCAAAGACACCCATGCCACTCAAGTGCCAACTTGACATGGATCCCAAGGGTAAATCCATGGACTAAAAGGTATAACGCTCCATGATTAAATCTTTGATTTACCTATGTGCATTGCTACCTCTTGAGCTTGCGTTGGTTTTTTCCTTGAAGAGGAAAGGGTGATGCAGCAAAGTACAGATAAGTATTTCCCTCAGTTTGAGAACCAAGGTATCAAACCAGTAGGAGTATCAAGATGAGGCACCAATGAACCTGCGCAAAAGCAAAGAAACTTGCACCCAACGCGATAAAGGGGTTGTCAATCCCTTCACGGTTACTTGCGAGGTGAGATCTGAAGGTCATAAAAGGTAAAGAATAAAAGTGCAGCAAAGTATTTTTGGTATTTTTGTATGTAGATCTGAATATATGATGTGTAAAATAGACCCGGGGGCCATAGTGTTCACTAGAGGCTTCTCTCATGATAGCAAGTATTATGGTGGGTGAACGAATTACTGTCGAGCAATTGATAGAATCGCGCTAAGTCATGACGATATCTAAGGCAATGATCATACATATAGGCATCACGTCCGAGACAAGTAGACCGATACTTTCTGCATCTACTACTATTACTCCACACATCGGCCGCTATCCAGCATGCTTCTAGTGTATTAAGTTCATAACAAACGGAGTAACGCCTTAAGCAAGATGACATGATGTAGAGGGATAAATTCATGCAATATGATATAAACCCCATCTTTTTACCCCTGATGGCAACAACATGATGTGTGCCTCGCTACCCCTCCTGTCATTAGGTGAGGACACCGCATGGTATGAACCCAAAACCAAGCACTTCTCCCATTGCAAGAATTATAGATCAAGTTGGCCAAACGAAACCCATAACTCGAACAGAATTACAAGGATACGAAATCATGCATATAAGAAATCAGAGGAGACTCAAATAATATTCATAGATAATCTGATCATAAATCCACAATTCATCGGATCTCGACAAACACACCGCAAAAGAAAGTTACATCGGATAGATCTCCATGAAGATCATGGAGAACTTTGTATTGAAGATCCAAGAGAGAGAAGAAGCCATCTAGCTACTAGCTTTGGACCCGAAGATCTGTGGTGAACTACTCACGCATCATTGTAGAGGCAATGGTGTTGATGAAGAAGCCCTCCGTGTCCGAATCCCCCTCTGGCAGGGCACCAGAACGGTCCCTAGATGGGATCTCGCGGAGACAGAAGCTTGCGGCGGCGGAAAAGTATTTTCGTGGCTCTCTCCTTTGGTTTCGGGATTTTTGGGAATTTATAGGCGAAAGAGGTAGGGCAGGGAAGCCACGGGGGGGCCCACGAGCCTGCTAGGCGCGCCTAGGGGGCTCGTGACCTCCCACGAGACCTCCTGCCTTGGTTCTCAAGTCCTCTGCCTATCTTCTGTTATGGAAAAAATCATCCCGTAGGTTTTATTCCGTTTGGACTCCGTTTAATATTCTTTTCTGAAAAAGGTCAAAAACATGGAAAAAACAGAAACTGGCACTAGGCACTGAGTTAATAGGTTAGTCCCAAAAATGATATAAAATGGCATATAAATGCATATAAGACATCCCAAGTTGATAATATAATAGCATGGAACAATCACAAATTATAGATACGTTGGAGAGGTATCATGCATCTAGACCAGATGTTATGTTGAGTGTGGAAATGTGTGCAAGATTTCAAGCCACGCCTAAGGAAAGTCATTATGTGCCCGTCAAGCGACTCTTTCGATGTTTGGCTCATACCCCAAACTTTGGCGTATGGTACCCCAAAGGTGATTTATTTGATCTCATGGGATACACAGAGTCGGATTGGGAAGGAGACCATGTGGATAGGAAGTCAACTTCCGGAGGGTGTGAATTCCTTGTTCGCTCTTTGGTAAGTTGGTCTTCAAAGAAACAAAATTGTGTTTCACTCTCTACCATCGAGGCCGAGTATGTAGCCATCGTAAGTTGTTGTGCACATTTGCTATGGATGAAACAAACTTTAAATTATTACGGTGTCAATTGTGGCAAAGTGCCTCTTTATTCTGGCAATGAAAGTGTTACCAAGATCTCTCACAACCTGGTTCAACATTGCAAGACGAAGCATATTCAGGTTTGCCATCACTTCATCAGGGAGCACATCAAGCATGGGGAGACTGATCTTATTTATCTCAACACTCATGAGCAACTTGCGGATATTTTCACGAAGCCATTGTATGAAGCAAGCTTTCATGAGTTAAGGCATGAGTTAATGAGCAATGGGGCTTGAAGTACTGCACACCCCACCATACTCATCATTGTGTCTTGTTTAGATGTAGGCATGGATATAGGGGGAGAATTGTTCTCTCACTGAACTCTTCCTACCCCCATTATACATAAATCGATCAAGTCTTTCACATTGGCCATTTTTTATGGTAACTGCGCTTCAAAGAAAATTTTTGATCATGGGTCCAAGGCTAAAATTTTCATGGTGCCATACCAATGGACTCAAACATAGGTGGCTTCGGCCACCGCCCCCTCCTAATGAGGTATTTTCTATTTTAGAACTTGTTTCTTTTTTATTTGTGTCACTCCAAGTTTGTCCGTTAGATTTGACATTTTGAACTTGGATTGTCCCTTCCCGTTTACTAGTTTTTGTGTTCCCAACCCACACCTTTTATCTCCCAAAAACCCCTCTATCATATTTGCATAAGCCCCATCTTCAAAATTGAACTTGCTTGTTTTCTGGGTTGCAAGCTATACTACCACTAGTGGTGGCCGGTACTACCACGATAACAGTACTATTGTGCTTACCATCGGTACTACGGCTAGTGCAATTCGCCATTTGCCACTTCACTGGGGTGGTACTACCGCTGGCTGGTGGCCGGTACTACCACTGCCCTCCGTGATACTACCGCTTCAAGCATTCCTCGATGGGTTAAGTGGTGGGCACAGGGAGTTCTAACTCCCCATACCCAATCACTTCATTGGTGGTACTACCGCTGGTTGGTGGTCGGTACTACCACACAAGCGATACTACCACTGCCCTCCACGATACTACCGCTTCGAGCATTCCTGGGTTAAGCGGTGAGCACAGGGAGTTCTAACTCCCTCATACCCAATCACTTCACCCTCTCTTGAGTTCTCTCTCCCAGGCCCCCACAAACTGCTCGGGAGGCCGGCCCCAATTCTCCGATTTCGGGTCGTCTTCCATGTTTCCGTCCGGTGACCAATCCCCACCTCTTCCTCGTGCCATGTACACCGGTATTGCCCTTGATCTCTTTCTATATGGTTCTATATTTTGAATCTTGGATCTAGGGTAATGCATGTGGTTTCCTTGATTTTTGGCTTTAACTTGGCATGAGTAGGGCATGGAATGACTGCTAGATAGGATATTAGACTATGCTTCCCAGAAGTTTTGATTTCTCCGTCATCGGTACTATGGGATCCATGCCGCAGAACTTCCCCCGTAGGCTGGGTGGTACTGCCGCCGGAAACCGAACGGTACTATCACACGTAGAGGTACTACCACTCGTGTTCCGTGGTACTACCGCTTAGCCTTCAACGGGACTATCGCTGCCAGGCATGGTACTACCGCTTGTGCCCCAGAAATCTAGACTTCTTGTTTTTGCATCTTCTATATATTCTCACCTTTTTGTTTCCTTTGGCTTATGCATTGGCTTTACATCTGCTTTTCCCTCAATCCTTATTTGTGGGTTCCACGTGATGGTATCTCTTCTCATCCAGCACACCGCAAGAATTCAAGCCATCGAGGTGGTGCCAAGTGTTTCTGTACCGCAGATGAAGCTGAGGCAAGTTCTAGTGCCCAACCCAAGACGAATATCAAGAAGACTGCCAACAAGCCCAAGTATGTCACTCCTCGTGATGAGATGACTGCTCAAGAGTTTCTTTCTTTCCATAAGTGCAATTTGTGTCGCGATCCTCGGGATGATGCTCTTGTTGGTCATCCCTTATGAACCAAGGATCAATCTCTCATCTATGTTAACATTTTGAAGGCCAAGAATAACTTATTTGTGGATGTCAAGTCAATCGACACGGTGCACATGAGCAACCCTGCTCAAAGTGATTATTTTGGTGAAGCTCATGCTCTGTACCAGCAGTGGGGTATGTTTCCCATCATGGGATTCAACAAGGATTTTGACTGTGAGATTGTGGCTCGGTTCTATGCCACTGTGCACTTTCATGCTGGCGGCAAGAGGAACATGACTGTTGAAGTCCAACTAGAAGACTTTCATGAACTCTTTGGGGTATTCTGATCACGGACTGGATGACCCTCTTGGCATCAGGACTCAAATGAACACTACATCGATTCACAAGGCCAAGTTGATTTTTCATTCCAGACAGGTGCAGACTAGCAACTTGACAAGGGTATTCGGAGTGATCTCATCCCCTTCCTGGATGTTATGCACCATATCTTTCACAACACTCTTCTCCCTCACATCGGGAACAAGGATCATGTACAGTCATACCTCATGAATCTACTGGTGATGTGCATTAAGGAGAAGGGCATGGACTATACCTTGAATGTCTCCCACATTATGTAGCGTGAGCTTCATTATGCTGTGTTTGATAGGAAGGTGCCCATCTATGGCCCCTATATATTTAAGTTGATTGAGGATACCTCTCTTGAGTTTCCTGCACACGAGGAGGAGTGGATCAAGAAGAACTACCCGTGGATAGAGTGTGGCGAGGAGTTGCCTGTTGCTTCTAATGAGGAGTCTGATGAGCACCCTGAGGATTGATGGCTTTATGGAGCATGACCATCACGTTGGATCGTCTTAGTGCTCTTTTCCCTTTTGGCGTCTCAATGCCAAAGGGGGGAGTTTTAGGGATTTGTTAAGTCACGAGTGTGTTCTATTTGTCATTCTATTTCTTCTCTCGTGAAATCTTTTATTGCTTGCTTTGGTTTATGTTGTTAAGACCTGTGAGTACCTTTTATATGGTGTAAGACATATGATACTATATCACTTATCTTTATGTCTTCATTTATAGTTTGTGAGATTATATTCCGTGTGCTCTAACTCTATGCTCACTTACTATCTCGTGCAATCATGCTTATCTCTTACTTAGTGAATTGCAAGATTGTTGCCATGTCTATAAAATATAGGGGGAGTGTTGATCCTCGTGTGTGCCCTTTGCATTCCAAAGGCACATTAAGATAGGGCACCCATCTAGGGGGAGCCAGTCTATATTTTGTAGGTGTTGAGGGTTTGCTTAAGTGTTCTTGTTTATCTTATGAGCAAATCTCATGTTGTCATCAATCCACCAAAAAGGGGGAGATTATTAGAACACATTTTTCCCTAAGTGCTTTTGGTGAGTGCTGACAATGCACTTTGTGGTCTAACCGTGTCCATTTAGTTTCAGAGATTATCAGTTGGCACGAGACGGCTTATTTCCTTTCGGTGTTTAAAGAGAATACGATAACTTTGTATCGATTTAGTGTTGGTGGACTTAGTTGTAGGAAATCCGTACTATCAAGAGGCGTACGCTTTGAAAAGGTTTGGGTGGAATCATCATGTACACAGTCAGTTTGCACCCCGCCTTTCTTCCCGGCTCTTGGAGCCTCTATCCTTGTTTGGTTGACGTGTCTAGAGTTTGCTAAGTGGTAGTACCGCACTGATCAGTGGTAGTGCCTCTTCAGCGGTACTGCCGCAGTTTAGTGCTCTGGCACCTCCGCTTATATATATGCTCCCTGGGTAATCTAGTGGAAGTAGGGCAGTAGTAGGGCGCGATAGTATCACTCCAGCGGTTCTATGGCCCGACCTGCTGCCCCACCTCAACTGGTCCGAGTGTATGCACATGGACTAAGCGTGAGTACTGCTCCAGCAGAGCGGTAGTACCCCCGACGGTACTATCTTATTGTTCTACCGGTGAACTACCGCTTATTTTTTGCTCTCTGAATAGCTGGATTTTCCGAGCGGAAGTTGAGCGGCGGTAGTAACGCTCCATGCAGTACTACCGTACTACCCCACTCCACTACCACTAGTTCTCCCGTCGATGCAACACTAGAAGTTCCGTTGTTGGGACCAGTAGTACCGCTCGGGCGGCACTACCGCCTCCATGAGATTTTCAGTTGCACTAAGTGGATGTAACTTCCGTTCAAGTGCAAGTACCTCTCACCGGAGCGGTACTACCGCTTATGCACGGGCAAAATGCATAACGGTTGGATTCTTCTTCCCACTATATAAGTGAGTCCTCTTCCCCAAGTTGACTCACCTCTTTTCCCCCAAGATCCACTATTGCTCCTAATCGCATTTTCACCCGATCTCTCCCCTATCCATCGAATCTTGTTGATGATCTAGGGTTTGGAGGAGAAGGCCTCAATCTACACTTCCACCAACAGAAATTTGATTCCCCCACCAATCCCTTGTGGATCTTGTTACTCTTGGATGTTTGAGCACCCTAGACGGAAGAGGTCACCTTGAATTCACTTTCCATTGTACTGAAGCTTCATGGTGTTGTTGGGAGCCTCCAATTAAGTTGTGGAGATTGCCCCAACCTTTTTGTAAAGGTTCATTCGCCGCCTTCAAGGGTACCACTAGTGGAATCACGACATCTTGCATTATGTAAGGGCGTGAGGAGAATACGGCGGATCTAGTGTCTTCATGGGGAGCATTGTGCCTCCACACCGCTCCAATAGAGACGTACTTCCCCTCAAAGGGAAGATACTTTGGTAACACATCCTCGTCTCCACCGGTTTACTTGTGGTTATTTCTTACTTTGTGCAAGCTTTACTTGCGTTGTATCATTTGCTTGCTTGTATCATTGTTGTTGTTAGCATCATATAGGTTATTCACCTAGTCGCATATCTAGACAATCTATTTGTTGCTAAATAGAATTTGTTAAGAAAAGGTAAAAATTGGTAGTTGCATATTCACCCCCCTCTAGTCGACCATATCGATCCTTACACGGTTGTGTCTCCTCCTAGGGTGGCACTTGAAAAGGTGGGGGCCACCCAAACCATAGTTGCACCACTTGGTGTATTGGCTATGAAGCCTAGGGATGCCACACTCCTCTTAGGCCTTGCCCATGGCGCACTAGGAATTTCTAGGAGGCTTCGAAAAATCTTGGAACCTTCATAGCTTAGAGCATCTCCAATAGACGATCCGTATGTAAAAATGACCAATTTTTGGAGTTTCGAGAGCAAAAAAGCCGTTCCAAGAGATGGTCCATATGTAAAAAAAAAATCACCGCCTCCCGAAAATTAAAAATAAAACACTTTGTGATGCAAATTTGCATCACGAGATACATCTGATGTAAAACCACGACCACCCGCGAAACCACCAATCGCTAGTTCATTTCATTTCCCCATTCGCCCTCTCGCGCCCACCCGCCCGCCCGCTCGTCTGCCGCCGCCATGGCCGAAGTCGACGACCCCACCGCCTTCTTCGTCGCCGTCGTAGCCGGTGGGTTGACCCACATCGTTGTCGTCGCTGTGGTCGCGGAAAACTCGCCCTCTGCAACCGTGTCCATGCCGATGTCCCCCGCCCGCCTGCCTGGATTTGTGCTGCCCACACCGGCTGCCACCGCACCGGAGGTCCCTACGAAGGCGACGAAGGCACGAGGGGAAGGGAAACGTCCGATGAATCGTGGCCGCAACCCAGTCGAAAGTGCGGCTCGGCCTGCCAAAATCTCAAAGGTAGCCGCGACGGCTCGGGCCGACGATTCGCAGCCACACCTGGCGGCATCCTCCAGCAGCCAAGGAGCCGTCCCTCGACCTCTACCGCTGCCACCGCCGACCGTGGAGGAAGATGTGTCCACGCCGACAACCACTGCCTCCAACTTGTTCGATGATATATCGCAAAGGTAAAAAAATATTTTGTGCTCTCGTTTGTTGTTTCAAATTGAATGTGATGTTGAACGTTTGTACATCCAATTGCAGTCTTGATGATGAAGCTTTCATGTACGCGACAAATGTGGCAAATGATGATTATGTGCCGCACGAGTATGTGTCACAAGAATATGAAACCCAATATGGTGATGACAATCTTGACATGGATGATGATGGCTTTGTTGCAAAGGGAACAAGTGAAAAATATACCAATTCGAAGGATGTGTTGATATGCACCGCATGGAAGAAAGTCTCTCAAGATGCATCCCTTGGAAGCGACCAAACAGTAAACACCTATTGGCAACCAATCAAGGATTACTTCGATGAGCGCAACACAAGTGGTCACTTCCGTTCGAGCGACTCTCTTCGCCAACGTTGGTCCACCATCAACGCCGAATGCCAAAAGTGGGTCGGTTGCTTCTCAAATGTTGCTCGCATGAACCCAGGTAAATATTTCCTCTTCGTGTGTGCTTTCTCAAATATTGAATTGTTCCAGATTTTGATGATGACGTGTTGGTTGTTTTATTGTAGAAAATGATTGCGCAAGGATTGTTTCGAGAGAGGAACATGAAAGGCGAGAAGACGAAGAAGAAAGGAAAAGCTTTCACTTTTCATCATTGCTACAAAGAACTCAAGGATGAGGAGAAGTGGAAAACTAGAGAGACTTTTGATGCTTCGAAGAATAAGAGTGTGGTGATTGAGGATTAAGAAGATGTCGCTGGTGAGGAGAGAAGGAGCCCCACTCCTTAGTCCGCGACAAAATCTTATAGGCCCGATGGAAGCAAGAAAGTGAAGGGAGCCAAGTTCGGAGACAATGATCTCAAGGAAGGATTTGATGCCATTGTCATGACGAGGAAAGAGTATGCCGATGAAAAAAGAATGTTGAAACTCAAGGAAATAGAGGAGAGGAGTGAGGCCGAGCGGTGAAGGGCGGCAGCCCAGGAGTAGAGGGCGGCGATCGAGGAGAGGTTGCTGGTGACTGACAAGAGGAACGTGGACCTAGAGAAGAAAAAGACCGTGGCCGAGGAGATGAAGATGATCGAGGAGAAGGCACTCAGGTTTATGTTTATGGATATATCTACTCTTGATCCCAAGGCAAAGGCCTATGTTGCACTTTGTCGCGATGAAATGCTCATGAAGAAGCAAATGCTCATGAGGCAAATGATGATGGGAGGAGGCATGGGAGGTGCCATGGGAGGAGGCATGGGAGGTTCCATGGGTGGCTACATGAACATGATGGGAGGTACCATGAATGGTGCATTTGGAGGAAACATGGGAGGTGGCTTCCGTGGGAACATGGCAAGTGGCTTTGGTGGCATGGGAGGTGGCTTCGGAGCAAACATGACCGGCATGGGAGGTGGCTTTGGCGGCAACATGATGGGTGGCTTCGGTGGTGCTACCGGCAACGAGACTTCACCGCTCCACAACATCGACAAAGAAGCCGGTGATGATGATGATTTGAAACTATGATGATGGTGCACTTTAATTTGAAATTTTAAGTGATATTTCAATGCAAAGTCGTGGCTGTACAACAGCTGAACAGCAGTTGCATGGTCGGCGGCCGGTTTTACATCTTCGCTTTGGATCGTGTTGGAGTAGCTCTTTTACATCTCCGTTTTTGATCATTTGTTGAAGTTGAGCCTTGTTCGCAGATGTAAAAAGCACTTTTTGGTGCTTCAAATTTTTACATACCGGTTTGGAGCACCAAAATACACATTATCTATTGGAGATGCTCCTATTGATGGTCTTTTCAAGGTTCCTGAATTTTTTGTTTATCTCTGAAACACTTTCGATATTTTCGAAACTGTTTCAGTAAATTTATCTTAGCTCCCAACTCATCTTGTACTAAGCAGATTGCTGACCCTTAAGTGTATGCCCCGCGGGTTCGGTAAAGTGTAGACATGACCTGGAACTCCTTCTCGTCAATGATCAATAGTGTAACCATGGACATCTATATTGACCCCTACACCCACACAAATAAGTATCGAGTGAACATGTTGTCCACGTGTGCTATTCTTTTTGCTCCCCGATACTTTACAAAACACAATGTGAGGCTAATTGGTATCCATGTGAATCAACTATTGATCACTACACTAAGTTATCCTCATTATCGGTTTTGTTCTCTTTTCTCGTTCATGTATTTCGGCATCCCTGTGAACACTGAGTGACCCTAAGAATATTCATTCATCGTCGAAGGAGCAAATCCCACTCTTGAGTTATCTAGTCCCTTATCATACGTTTCCCATGTAGCTGAAAGTTACCGTTGTCAACAAACCCAAGCCTAACTCCCACGTCCGGGGAGGAAAATGAGGGTATTTGGACATTTCTGGAAAGCCCACCAAGTCGGACCCATCCCACCCCGAACCATTCTCTCTTTACACCAATCACATGCATGTGTTTGGATAATTTAGATGGACACAAATGTCTGTATGAACAAATGGGAGTTCGAAGTCGGCCAAAATCACTATTTTGACCTTGTGAGGAAACTTGAGCACAAGATAAACTCCCTCAAATTTTATTTCACTATTTGACTCTTTTCGACAACGCCATGGCTTCAAGGTTACCAACCAACATAAAAAAGCAAACCGCTAGACGTTTTTGGTCTGGCCAAAACCTACCCGAGAAGCTACGTGGCAGGGCAGAAACACCAGGGTCAGTGGGGACAGAGATCCAGTGGCCAGTCACACCGTCACTGGCGGCCAGCCAGCAATTGGATGAGGGATGGGTAGTCCAGACGGACATGGAGTTTTTAATCCCGAGCTCATATGCTCCTTCACAAACAGGAAAACCGAAAAAATAGTAAAAACACTCTAAAATTTCTGATTTTTTTTGTGATAAACTTTGATAAATGTTTTGTATGCTTATAAAATTTCAGCTCGAAATAACATTTGTGGAAGTCGTGACGAGAAAAACAAAATCACTGCTCCAAAAATGCTAGTTTCGGATACATTTTGAATTGTTGATTATTTTTTCGCTGCGACTTCGACGAATGTTGTTTCATGCTGAATTTTGGTACGCATGTAAAATATTTGTCAAAGTTTATCATAAAAAAATCAGAATTTTTTGAACTATTTTACTATTTATTTTGATTTTACTGTTCACGGGAGCATTTAGAATTAAGCATTGTAGTAGAAACACTTTTCACCAGTGACTTGTTCTCAACAAGTTTACTGGAAGCGGCAGGGCGTGTGGCGTTCCTCCCCCCCCCCCCCCCCCCCCCCCCTCCCCCCTCCCCCCTATAAGGAACACCATTGATTCTGGCGTTTCCAATAGCATGTGCCCGTTGCCATTTTGTACTTCCTCTATTCTTAAATAGTACTCCCTCCGTCCGGAAATACTTGTCCTAAAAATGCACGTATCTAGACTTATTTTAGTTATAGATACATCCATTTTATTCATTTTTAGGACAAGTATTTTCGGACGAAGGGAGTATAAGACTTTTTAAAGATTTCACTAAGGACTATATACGGATGCATATAGACATATTTAAGGGGTAGATTCATTCATTTTGCTTTGTATGTAGTCCATAATAAGATCTTTATAAGGTACTCCCTCCGTCCCAAAATTCTTATCTTAGATTTATTTAGATATGAATGTATCTAGTCAAGTTTTAGTGTTCGGATACATTCATTTTTAAATAAAGCTAAGACAAGAATTTTGGGACGGAGGGAGTATTGTATTTAGGAACGGAGGAAGTAATAAGTGATTTTGGCCTTCGAAGTGGGCATGCCTGAACACTGCCTAGACGTGTCTTCGGATAAGTGGGGAGCAAATTAGCTCATTTCGGTTGGAGATGCTCTGTAGGGCCGCAATATAACAACATCTCCCCTCTTTTCCCCCAAATTTGGCTGCCAGGATGCTGCATCCCCTCCCAGTTGCAAGACTGCCTACCGTAGTTGCAGGAATTGGTGGAAATTGCAAGTTTGAGTCAACAAAATCGAAAGACAAACTGTCGATTATTAGTAGGGAAGAGATGACAAGAAGATCCCAGCTGAAACTGCGTCTGCAGCAACATTGGTGGCAGCCCCGTGTGCTGAGGCTGCAAAATTCAGACACATGAGCTAGCGCCTAGCAGGGAGCATGCTTCAGAACCATGATTCTCCAGCATGAATTTGGAGATGAGGGCACCGGGACATTTGTTCATGCTGACTACTAGCACAGCAACCTTTCAAAATACTGCACAGCAGAAAAATCTCATTTGTCTCTAAAACATGAATCTAAGTCATTCTGTTGTAGGCATAATTAAGGCACTTAAGTCTTAAGATGAATAGCCAAGGAACAAATTAACATATGAGCACAATTATACATCACACATGCCCAAATTACCTCAGCAGTGACTAGTTCCGTTCCATTGATTCATTTTCCCATGAATAAGATAAACACGAGGAGGAAAGTACTTTCATCCGAGCAGGAAAGCTCCATATCAGGATGGTGTCTGTGCAGTGCAAATATGACAGGCTGGTACCAAAATTAAGCAAAGTGCTAGTTTCAGCACTGAAGCATGCAAGTTGTGGAGAGACAAGTCAAATTTCTTCTAGGATCAGCACAGATCATGACTTGATAGGTAGATAATTGTAATCACTAGTCTGTGCGAAAACACTTGGTAGAATGAAACACGAGCCACAAGACATAACAGAATATTAACTGTCCAGTTCATGGATAAACTGTCCAGTTCATGTAGTAGCGTAATAAGGACCTACCATTTGTTTCATATAGACAGGAACGCTTTATCATTGCCTTAGACAATTTCGTATTTTTCCATACAAAAGCTTTCTTCCAGTTCCACACATAAATTTGATAAACACGAGAGACAACACTTGAGCTAACCAACAGATGAGTATAGTTACCATGCAGTAAAACTCTTAACGTTTGAATCATTCAGTCAACATTTATAGAGCATCGGGATCGTTCAGTTATTATTTGAAGACGAACAACAATGTCTGGAAATCATTCACTGATTTTCTGATAAGTAATAAGAGTTGAAAGACGTACACCTTTTTTTGCGGGGGGAAGACATACCCCTTACTAAGCCATTACTTGTGTGCAGCTCTAATTTCCTTGCAAATCCACTTGTTCCTTTATACTTGTGTATAATATGAGTAACAACAACAGCATGGTAAAAACATGTACTAAGGCTTGATGTACTTTCTGATATTTACTCGTTACTCCTACACAGTTCAGATCAATAACTTGCTAGTTATAGTTCTGGTTAATGTTATTAGCTGACCATATCCACATTAGACTTGACAAAATTGGATTGCTCCAGCAATATTTGCGTTCAGTCAACTTGGTTTTACTAGTGTTCTCAATGAACATTTCCCTATAATATTAGTCACTAGACAATCTAACCAAGGATATCCTAAGATATTTTAGAAGTAACATAGCACTGCAAGACAAATATAAAAAGACAAACAGCACATCAGAAGAAGCTATTACTAAATCATCATCATCAATATAAGATAAGCTGAACAAAAACAGCTACATGGATCAAACTAAAGAAATACTACAACATAGCAACTGTTTCTGCTCCTACATTGGAACTTGCCTATGCAAAGATGATGCCATACTCCTTAATGGTGTCGATGACAATCCCGAGCTTCCCCTCGATCCTCTCGTTCTTCTTGGGCTCGTACGCCATGGCGAAGACGTCGGCGTCCATGGACCTCTCGGCTATGAGACGGCCGATGGTCCTGCAGGCGTTGTCGTCTATGAGGGACGGCAGCGTGGTCCTGAGGTCCTTGGCGTTGGTGGTGGCGACGGCGATAACCTTGCTGGTGCCCCGGTGCATGACCTTGGCGTGGACGAAGCGCTTGGAGAAGAAGACGTTGAGCAGGAACGGGCGCATGTACATGTCCGTGCGCTGCTTCCACGACTTGCGGTTCGGGCTCTTGTCCAACTCGCCGCGCGACCGCCGCGTCCACGCCGCTCGGACCACGAATGACCGCCGATTGGACGCGGGCGGCGGCGAGAGAGCGAGGCGCGGTGACAAGGGGATGCGGTGCTGGGTAATGGAGGCGGACCACGACAGGGACGGCGGCCGGAGGAAGGAAGGAGGGGAGTGGCGCGTGGGGAGGGCGGCCGTGGTGGGGTAAATGGCGGCCATGGGAGCGTGGGGAGAAGCCGGAAATGGCAGGAGTGGATTTAGGTAGCCGGAGGCCGCCTTATCCAATACTAGGCCCAAATGCTCGTCCAGTGGAAGAGCCCAAGAAAAAGGGTGTAAATGACACGTCCTGTACCTCAACTTTAGCAATTTTCAAGATAAGTCCATTTTAAAGCATTTACAACGGGACATAACTAATTTGATCGTTCAAATGTTCATGAAGGCTGTCTATTCTGACCCCTCATATTTTCCACCAAATAACCACGTACTTCACCCTTTCCATAGTTTAAAAAACAAAACTGGTGATCGAACCAATAAGGCCGTTGGTTCACGTTTTCATCGGTCAGACCATCGGTTTACCGGTTTGATGTATGAGCTTTTATACATAAATAATATATTTTGTATACTAGTGTCTGTTGGGGAACGTCGCAGGGGAAATAAAAAATTTCCTACGCGCACGAAGACCTATCATGGTGATGTCCATCTACGAGAGGGGATTTCCGATCTACGTACCCTTGTAGATCGCACAGCAGAAGCGTTAAGAACGCGGTTGATGTAGTGGAACGTCCTCACGTCCCTTGATCCGCCCCCCGAACCGTCCCACGAACCGTCCCGCGATCCGTCCCACGATCCGCTCCGATCTAGTGCCGAACGGACGGCACCTCCGCGTTCAGCACACGTACAGCTCGACGATGATCTCGGTCTTCTTGATCCAGCAAGAGAGACGGAGAGGTAGATGAGTTCTCCGGCAGCATGACGGCGCTCCGGAGGTTGGTGGTGATCTAATCTCAGCAGGGCTCCGCCCGAGCTCCGCAGAAACGCGATCTAGAGGTAAAACCGTGGAGGTATGTGGTCGGGCTGCCGTGGCAAAAGTTGTCTCAAATCAGCCCTAAAACCCCACTATATATAGGAGGGAGGGAGGGGAGGAGGCAACCTCCAAACCTAAAGGTTTGGCCGAAATTGGAGGTGGAGGAGTCCTATTCCAATCCTACTTGGAGTAGGATTCCACCTTCCCACTTGAAAACTCTTTCCACCTTGTGTTTTTTCCTTCTCAAACCTTATGGGCCTTAGTGGGAACTTATTCCAGCCCACTAGGGGCTGGTTTATCTCTTCCCATAGCCCATGAGACCCCTTGGGGCGTGACACCCCTCCTGATGGTCCCCGGCACCCCTCCCGGCACTCCCCGTACACTACCGATGAGCCCGAAACTTTTTCAGTAATGCACGAAAACCTTCCAGTAACCAAATGAGGTCATCCTATATATCAATCTTCGTTTCCGGACCATTCCGGAAACCCTCGTGACGTCCGTGATCTCATCCGGGACTCCGAACAACATTCGGTAACCAACCATATAACTCAAATACGCATAAAACAACGTCGAACCTTAAGTGTGCAGACCCTGCGGGTTCGAGAACTATGTAGACATGACCCGAGAGACTCCTCAGTCAATATCCAATAGCGGGACCTGGATGCCCATATTGGATCCTACATATTCTACGAATATCTTATCGTTTGAACCTCAGTGCCAAGGATTCATATAATCCCGTATGTCATTCCCTTTGTCCTTCGGTATGTTACTTGCGTGAGATTCGATCGTCAGTATCCGCATACCTATTTCAGTCTCGTTTACCGACAAGTCTCTTTACTCGTTCCGTAATACAAGATCCCGCAACTTACACTAAGTCACATTGCTTGCAAGGCTTGTGTGTGATGTTGTATTACCGAGTGGGCCCCGAGATATCTCTCCGTCATACGGAGTGACAAATCCCAGTCTTGATCCATACTAACTCAACGAACACCTTCGGAGATACCTGTAGAGCATCTTTATAGTCACCCAGTTACGTTGCGACCTTTGATACACACGGAGCATTCCTCCGGTGTCAGTGAGTTATATGATCTCATGGTCATAGGAACAAATACTTGACACGCAGAAAACAGTAGCAACAAAATGACACGATCAACATGCTACCTCTATTAGTTTGGGTCTAGTCCATCACATGATTCTCCTAATGATGTGATCCCGTTATCAAGTAACAACACTTGCCTATGGCCAGGAAACCTTGACCATCTTTGATCAACGAGCTAGTCAACTAGAGGCTTACTAGGGACAGTGTTTTGTCTATGTATCCACACAAATATTGTGTTTCCAATCAATACAATTATAGCATGGATAATAAACAATTATCATGAACAAAGAAATATAATAATAACTAATTATTATTGCCTCTAGGGCATATTTCCAACAGTCTCTCACTTGCACTAGAGTCAATAATCTAGTTCACATCACCCTGTGATTTCAACGAATCCAACACCCATATAGTTCTGGGGTCTGATCACGTCTTGCTCGTGAGAGAGGTTTTAGTCAACGGTTCTGAAACTTTCAGATCCGTGCGTTCTTTACAAATTTTTATGTCATCTTATAGATGCTGCTACTACGTGCTATTCGAAAATGCTCCAAATATCTACTCTACTATACGAATCCGTTTCACTACTCATAGTTATTCGGATTAGTGTCAAAGCTTGCATTGACGTAACCCTTTACGACGAACTCTTTAACCACCTCCATAATCGAGAAAAAATCCTTAGTCTATTTAGTTACTAAGGATAACTTTGACCGCTGATCAGTGATTCAATCCTGGATCACTCTGTGTACCTCTTAACAGACTTGCTGCAAGGCACACATCAGGTGCGGTACTCAGCATGGCATACTTTAGAGTCTACGGCTAAGGCATAGAAGACGACCTTCGTCTATTCTCTTTATTCTGCCGTGGTCGGGTTTTGAGTCTTACTCAAATTCACACCTTACAACACAGTCAAGAACTCCTTCTTTGCTGATCTATTTCGAATTCCTTCAAAAACTTGTCAAGGCATGCATCTTGTTGAAACTTCTATTAAGCGTTTTGATCTATCTCCATAGATCTTGATGCTCAACGTTCAAGTAGCTCAATCCAGGTATTCCTTTGAAAAACTCCTTTCAAACAACCTTGTATGCTTTACACAAATTCTACATTACTTCTGATCCACAATATGTCAACCACATATACTTATCAGAAATTCTATAGTGCTCCCACTCACTTCTTTGGAAATACAAGTTTCTCATAAACCTTGTACAAACCCAAAATCTTTGATCATCTCATCAAAGTGTATATTCCAACTCCGAGATGCTTGCACCAGTCCATTGAAGGATCACTGGAGCTTGCATACTTGCTAGTATCTTTAGGATCGACAAAACCTCCTGGTTGTATCACATACAATGTTTGGTGGTGGTCGGACCTCTAGCGCGATCAGCACCGGCGGTGGCGGGGGCAAGCTCCGACGCGCGAGCGACTAGCACACGTGGCGACGCTCCTCCTATGCGTGCGGCGGACAACTTGTGGTCCGCACGCGACTGTGCAAGCACGCATGCGGCAACCATCCACGACCATTTAGCACGCAGTTGCGGCCACGACTGTGACTAAGAGCATGTCCAGCCGGACACCCAAAAGGCCCCCCTCCAGGCCATTTTTTTCACCGCCGAGCGAAAAACGACCCAGTCACACCCTCACGAGCTCGTTTTTCGCCGGCTTGGGCCGAAATTGGCCCCGGCGATCCCTGCCCGAACCCAGCGCGCTGGGGTCGCCCAGGGGCGCTCGCGGAAATGTTTTTGGCATGAAAAAAGTGGGCCCGTCGAGTCAGCAACTGAGCACGCGGTCATCGTTCTCGTCACCTCGTTTCCTGCATGAGTCAATGCAAAGGTTGCACCGTCGGTCAGCCTTCCATTGATTCCTCATGGGCGGCGCAGTGAAGGCGTGCGGCGACGCACGTCCCATCGGCTTCTGCCATGCGTCCATACGTCGCCGCTCCGCGTGCCCGCCCGCCCCATTTATGTAAGGTGACCTCCCCCTGCCGGTGGCCGCATGCCTCTCATGGTGGCGCTCCTCTTCTTCTCCGCCACCAGCCCCTTCTCCACCTCTCCTCCTCCCAAAGAGATGGCCGAACGCCGCCAATGGCTTCGGCCACCGGCACCTCCACGAGGACGAGGCCCATCTCCTCTACGAGGCGGACTATCCGGCGCCGCCGAACATGAGGGTGTCGAGGTCCTCGAGGTTGAGCGCTGGCGGCGTCTCGGTGCCACCACCGCCTGCCGGAGCTGACCAGCGTGTGGAGATCGCGCGCATCCGCTCCGGCCTGCCAGAGAGCTCGCGCAACCTCCCGCGGTACGCCCCCGACAGCAACGCGTTGTGGACGGCGTATTTCGAGCATTGCCACGCCGACCAGCTCACCGCCACCAACGAGGTCGAGCTCCGCAGCCGCCACAACTCCGAGGGACGGCGCCAATGGTGGGGCGTCCTGGTTGCACCTTGGAGGCCGTCCTCGAGCACATCTAGGGTGGCAACATGCCCAGGTACGACTATCCACCGCCGCCAACCTTCTCCAGCCGCCAGGGCAGCACCTCGACGTCGAGGAGGATGGAGACGGCGATGTACTCGTCGTCCAGTGGCTCCGGCTCCGGCTCCCGCTCCTCCGGATCGCCGGCGTTGCTCCCCGTCAAGCCGGAGCAGCAGGAGACGCCACTGGGGCGGTGCATGCGCAACACCGACATCGTCATCAACGAGCCCGACTCTTCCACCCGCCTCGTCAGGCCGAAGATGGAGCCGGGGCTCCTACCCGTCAAGCAGTAGCGCCTCGCCATGGCCACCGACGACGAGGCCGCCCTGAAATGGGCGCGGGACTACTACGTCTAGGAGGAGATGAAGCGCCAGCGCCGCACCCTTGAGGAGATCGCCGCTCGTCACCGCGGCCGCGAGGAGGGCGGCCTCGTCATCCTCGACGACAGCGACGAGGAGGCATCGGGGCCTTCGAACCTCGTTCGCCATGGCGACCCAGGGCAGGCATGCAGCAAGGACGGCGGTGGAGCGGGCGGCAACGGCGACGACATCACTTTCTACAAGCTCCTCGGCATGTAGAAGGCGGCGGCGATGTAGTCTACTTTTTAGTTTAGTTTTGTGTTTAATTATGTTTTCATTTTGCTTTTTGTACAAATTTAATGCAAACTACGAATTTCTTTTGAATTTGACTCGGTTTTGGCCGAATTTGGGCTGATTTTTTTTTTGGAAAACCAATTCGGGCGACCTTTGGGGGGCGACTGGGAAGCCGACCCCCCCCCCCCGCCCGCCCCAAGGTTGTTTTTTTGCCGACGCACCCCCAGGCAGCATTATTTCACGCCCCTGGAGGGCAAACGGCTGGAGATGCTCCAAGCTCTGTGCACGGGCCATGCAGCCAAGCCAAACACAGACACAACGCGGCAGCAACATGCGGTTGTGGAGGCTGCGAGCCGCAGCACGTGTCGGTCAGTACACACATCACTCGGCTATGGTGGCTGCATGTTAGGTACCAGATGTCTCTCTCATGAACTATTGGAACAAGCTTCGATTACATACGAATTGGATTACATGATGGGAGAGGAACGAGGTAGGAGACGAACATAGGTAGGGGAAGGAGGTAGCTGCCGAGTGTCGTTTCGCCGTTGATCCACTGGATGGTCTCGATGTTGCCCCCCGGCTCTTATCACCTTGGTGGTTCCCAAACGGGCCAGGCCCTCTTAGCTGGCCCAAGGGGTCGGCCCAATAACGTGATGGTAGGAGGGCTCCTAACATCTCCCGTCCTTGAAATGGGGCTTGACCCCAAGCCAACATCACCAAGAACCGTCGGGGTCCCATTGCAATCGGTGTTCCTTGACTAGCTCCAAGTCATGATGGTAGTCGAAGTCAGGGTTGACTTGATTGACGAGGTTGCAGTAGTCGTGTCCGATGGTGACTCCATCCCAAGAGGCGCCCCGGACAACGGCGGAGCTACGTTGTATGCTGCAGGGGCCATGCCCCCCCAGCTGGGTAATTTTTGTGAAAAAAAATAGAGTAGAAGATTAGAAAAAAGATAGACTTTTGGCCCCCTTAAGCATCCATATTTTTTGTTTGGCCCCCCAAAACATTTGACCAAGCTCCGCGAGTGGCCCCGGAAGTGGTCATTGCCAACATAGTCAAGATCGAAGTTGAGGTAGTACTTGTGGTCGATGGAGCCCTGCACGACTACGACAGTGACACTTGTGAAGCTCCCCCCTCCTTGAAAAGTGCTGGAAGTCGAAGTCCCATAGCCTTCCTGCACAACCGTGAAGCTCCCTAGATCATCAGGTGCGCCCCACACACAGAGGTTCCCCTCTTCGTGGACTTGCATGACTGGCAATAGAATGGCAACGAGAACCCCCGTAGCGCTATGAACTTGTCAAGTCTGCAATCAAGCTCCAACATTCCAAGCAACAAATGGATGGTCATCCACTGATTTAGTTCGTCACTGGCCATTGGCTTCTTCATTCTCAACGGGATGCATATCGGAGTCGCATATGCAAGCCAGACTTCAAACAAGTAATGCACCAGGGAAGTCAATGGACATGTACTGCATATATAGCTCGCAAGGCCTCCAAGATCCCACAATTTCTCAAACTGATCGCCACTAGTTGACGTATTTGGAATCCAGCGAAACATTTGTTTATTCCCAAAGGGGAACGATACACTACCAAATAGACTGGTATCTGAATAATGAATCTCTGTTGCAAATTGTAAAACCTGAATCATGAATAGTTTGAGAGTGTCGAAATACCAGCCATGATTAACCTCACATGATATTGGTTCTGAAGAGGAACGAGGTAAAATAAAAATATGTCGTAATTTTTTGTCCCGCGATTGATGCATGTCCCACTGCAATTGCATCGTGATGCCATCTGGAGCAAAAGACAATAACGGCCAAAATTGAACGATTTCTTTTGAAAAGAAGGAAGCAAGGCCTCGGCCTCTGTATCAATTGATGCATGCAGCCATATTATTAAAAATAGTTTTAAGTAACATCTTAGGTCCACAAAGCTCCGAAGCTCGAAATGAAAAGCAAAGTAAAAATGATATGAAAAAAAACTGCCACATCCGACATAACTAATAGCAGACTACGATGCATATACACCTAGCCTATTATTAGCACGCCATCCAAACCAGTTGAAGATAACCCGTACGACCATCTTCCATCGGTTGCACCCAAATATCCATAAGCTCCGTGAAGTCTGCATGGGTGAGTAACGACCACGTACGGATCCAAGATGTTCCTCTGAAGATAACCTGCAAAAAGTTGTTGAAGTTCTTACCATTAAAAATCATGGCATTCCTGGTATTCCATATAGCCCAAAATAGAGCACATATCCCAATTCTAATAAGTTTCAATATTTTAACGTCAACTCCATTGAGCCACGTTGTAAATATGGAGGTAATACATGTAGGTGGGATAACACTAAAGGCTATATGAACAATGCGTCATAGTAGTTTTGCAAGAGGACAATCCAGAAAAAAGTGTCTTATTGTTTCATTTTGCTCACAATAGCAACAATTAGATCTACCTCTCCAACTACGTTTAATTAAGTTATCTTTGGTTAATACCACACCTTTGTGTACAAACCACATGAAAATTTTAATCCTTAGCGGCACTTTGATATTCCAAATATGTAAAGATCTCGATAAGGGTCATGTGTTTATCAAATCCGTATACATGGACTTTACTGAGAATACTCCATTCACAGCTAAAGTCCAGCGAATATTATCTGGCTCATAAGATAATTGCACTTGGATAAGTCTTCTGACCAAATGCAACCATGCCTCCCAGCGTGATCCCACTAAAGCTCGTCTGAACTGCATATTATAAGGTACCGATTGCAGTACCGTGGACACATAGTCCTCTTTACGTTGTGTAATATTATAAAGCATGGGATATTAAAATGCTAGAGGTGTGTCCCCAAGCTAAGTATCCTCCCAAAATCTTGTTGAGGCACCATCACCTACTATAAATTTCACCCTCTCGAAAAAAGTCACATTTAACTTCATTAACCCTTTCTAGAAAGTTCAGTCATTTGGTCTACTTGTAACATGGGCTAAAGTTTTTGAATTTAGGTATTTATTCTTCAGTATTTGAATCCACATTCCTTCGGTCTCTGTGGATAACCTATAAAGCCATTTGCTAAGCAAGCATATATCCTTCACTTCTAGATTTTCAATGCCCAAACCCCCCTGGTCTTTCGGTCTGCATATAATATCCCAACGTGCCAATCTGTATTTCTTCTTAGCCTCATCACTTTGCCAGAAGAAACAAGATCTATAAAAATCTAGTCTTTTCCGTACCCCTACTGGTATTTCAAAAAAAGACAAGAGGAACATGGGTAGGCTTGTTAACACGGAGTTTATTAATACAAGCCTCCCTCCGTATGACATAAGCTTGCCCTTCCAACAGCTTAGCTTTTTTTCAAATCTATCTTCAATACATTTCCATTCCTTATTTGTCAGTCGCCTATGATGTATGGGAATCCCGAGATAGCTAAATGGAAGTGATCCCATTTCACATCCAAATAACTGTTTGTAAGTGTCTTGATCTTCTTTTGCCTTCCCAAAGCATAGAAGTTCGCTTTTGTTAAAATTAATTTTCAGCCCCGATAGCTGTTCGAATAAGCACAATAATAGTTTCATATTCCTCGCTTTAGCCATATCGTGTTCCATGAAAATAACTGTATCATCCGCATATTGTAGTATGGACACACCCCCATCTACCAGATGTGGAATGAGACCACCTACTTGGCCCTTCTCTTTGGCTCTCACAATGAGTATTGTCAACATGTCTGCTACTATGTTGAACAACACTGGAGACATTGAATCACCCTGCCTTAATCCTTTATGTGTTTGAAAATAATGACCTATGTCATCATTAACTTTAACTCCTACACTACCTTTCTGAATGAAAGTATCAACCTGATCCCTCCATTTTTCATTGAATCCTTTCATACGTAAGGCTTGTTGAAGAAAAGGCCATTTTACTTTATTATAGGCTTCCTCGAAATCCACTTTAAAGATAATCCCATCTAGTTTCTTTGTATGAATTTTGTGCAGCGTTTCATGTAGGACAACCACACCCTCTAAGATGTGTCTTCCAGGCATGAACGCAGACTACGTCGGTTGGACAACTGAATGAGCTATCTTCATCAATCTATTCGTGCCAACCGTTGTAAAGATTTTGAAGCTAACATTGAGTAGACAGATCGGTCTAAACTGCTCAATGCGTATAGCCTCCACCTTTTTGGCAACAACGTAATTGTTCCAAAGTTAAGGTGGAATAGCTGCAACTGACCATTAAATAAATTTTGGAACATAGGCATGAGGTCCCCCTTGATAATATGCCAGCAATTTTTATAAAATTATGTCGGGAACCCATCCGGCCCCGGTGCCTTATTCTGTTTCATTTGTGCTATTGAATCATACACCTCTTTCTCTGTGAATGGAGCTAATAACACCTCATTCTCCTCTGCAGTGAGTTGAGGTATATCATGAATTGTGCTTTCATCCAAAGAGACCACCATCTCTTCAGGTGCACCAAATAGTTTCTTGTAATATTCAGAGATATATAATTTAAGTTCTCATGACCTAGTATTGTTCCTTCATCTTGCTCAAGTTGTGTAATTTTTCTTTCGATGTTTGCCATTTGCAATCATGTGAAAGAATTGAGTATTATCGTCCCCTAGCAATATGATCTACCAGAAATGATGGCAACTATGCCTGTCGTATCAACAGTCCTTGGTGCCTTATGGGCAATGAGACGTCCCTGTCATGATTAATGAAAGACTGCATTGCCTTGAAAACAAAGAGCATCCGAGGAGATGGGGTTTTCAGGAGATCGTCCTTCATTGCCAGGGGCGCCCGTAGGGTATGATCAGCGTTGGGAGCAAGGTGATTGGGGTTATCGACGAGCGCAAGTGTGGCTGTTGGGAGCATCGACACCGTTGTGATTGGAGTTGTGAGCGACAGTGTGATCATGCCTTGGTTTGAGAAATTCATCGAACATGTCATGGACGCCAGAGTGATGCTCTCTGTGGATGTATCTCAGGCAGCAGTGAGGCCCTCCTGGCACTAGAAAACTGTCGTTGAGGCCAACGCACGAGGAATTGCTAAGGGAGTCGTTGACAATGTATTTGCAGGCACATAGAAGGGCTTCTCGACCTCCTTGTCGTTGGGGTCGACCACGTACTCGAGGTGGGCGGTGGTGGCGGCGTCATGGATCTCGTTGATGATGTCGATGGTGTCTACCTGGGTCAAACATTCCTTCGAACAGGTGACACACACCATTGCGATGTACACCGGGCGTGCGTCGTGGATGACGTCGAGCACTTCATGGGCCTTGATGGTGGAGCCGGAGAAGTCGGGGACGGGCACTGACGAGGCGTGCGTCATGGTGTTCGTCGGAACGACAAGTGGGGTAACCATGGGAGGGTCGCCCGTGCTTGCAACACCCAACACTAAGCTCATATGCTCCGCCGTAGCGCATAACCTCTTGAGATACCACAACAACTGCTCATTGGCACATATGGCTTCCCACTCTGTTGGTCTGACAACGGGCATGTCGTCGTCGTCGATAGAATTGGGAGAAAAAATGAGGAAATTTGAGGGCGGAGGGTGGCGCCTGGCTCTGTATACCAGATGTTAGTTACCAGATGTCTCTCTCACAATCTACTGGAACAAGCTTCGATTACATACAAATTGGATCACAAGAAGGGATGGAAACGAGGTAGGGGAAGGAGGTAGCCACCGGGTGCCATATTTTGAAAATATACCCTACAGCCCTAGAGGCAATAATAATTAGTTATTATTATATTTCCTTGTTCATGACAATCATTTATTATCCATGCTAGAATTGTATTGATTGGAAACTCAAATACATGTGTGGGTACATAGACAACATTGTGTCCCTAGTGAGCCTATGATGGGTTAGGTCGTTGATCAAAGATGGTCAAGGTTTCCTGACCGTAGACATGAGTTTTCATTTGATAACGAGATCACATCATTAGGAGAATGATGTGATAGATAAGACCCAAACTATGAACGTAGCATATGATCGTGTGAGTTTATTGCTACTCTTTTTGCATGTCAATTATGTGTTCCTATGACCATGAGATCATGCAACTCACTGACACCGGAGGGGTGCCTTGTGTGTATCAAACGTCGCAACGTAACTGGGTGACTATAAAGGTGCTCTACAGGTATCTCCAAGGGTGTCTGTTGAGTTGGCATGGATCAAGAGTGGGATTTGTCACTCCATGTGACGGAGAGGTATCTCAGGGCCCACTCGATGATACAACATCACAACAAGCATGCAAGCAATGTGACTAAGGTGTTAGTCACGGGATCTTGTATTACGGAACGAGTAAACAGACTTGCCGGTAACGAGATTGAACTAGGTATGCAGATATTGACGGTCGAATCTCGGGCAAGTAACATACCGATGGACAAAGGGAACAATATACATGATTGATTGAATCCTTGACATCGTGGTTCGACCGATAAATACTTCCATAGGATATGTAGGAGCCAATATGGGCATCTAGGTCATGCTATTGGTTATTGACCGGAGAGTGTCCCGGTCATGTGTGCATAGTTCTCGAACCCGCAGGGTCTGCACACTTAAGGTTCGGTGACGATTTAGCTTTAGTGAGTTATGTGTGGTGATAACCAAAAGTTTTTCAGAGTCTCGGATAAGATATGGGATGTCACGAGGAGCTCTGGAATGGTCCGGAGGTAAAGATTTATATATAGGAAAGTGGTATTCAAGTTCCGGAAAGGTTTCGGGTGTTTTCAGTAGTGTACCAGGAGTGTCAAAAGGTTTCCGGGGTCCACTGGGAGGAGCCCACCCACCCAAGGGGCCACATGGGCCTGAGTGGTGGCGCACGAGCCTCCAGTGGGCTGGGCAGCCGACCCCTAAGGGGCCCATGCGTTCAAGGTGGTAGGTGGGGGTGCCTTGGAGAGGAGGGAGTCCTCCCTAGGGCTTCCACCTCCCTTGTGGGAGGTGGACTTTTCCCACCTTTGCTGGCCGACCCCTCCTTGGAGGAGGGGCTAGGGCTGTGGCCCACCTAGCCCCTCCTCCTATAAATAGAGGGGGGAGGGAGGGAAGCCACACCCCAAGGCATAGGTGCAACCCTCCCTCTCTCCCTAGATGTGTTTCTCCTCCAAAATGCATCTCCGATAGCGCTTGGCGAAGCCCTGATGAGATTGCGCCACCACCACCGCAACCACGTCATTGTGCTATGAGAGAACTCATATACCTCTCCGCCCTTGCTTGCTGGATCAAGGAGGCAGAGAACGTCATTGAGATGTACGTGTGTTGAACATGGAGGTGCCCTTCGTTCTGCACTAGATTGGGACGGATCCTGATGGGATCGCAGGACGGATCGTGATGGGATCGCGTGACGTATTGCAATTTGGATCGTCAAGACGCTCGACTACATAAACCGCGTTATATATGCTTCCACTTAGCGGTCTACAAGGGTATGTAGACGCACTCTCCCTCTCATAGATGTTAGTCTCCATAGATACATCTTGGTGAGCGTAGGATTTTTTTTGTTTCCATGCGACGTTCCCCAAAAGTGGCATCATGAGCTAGGTCTATGCATAGATTACATCACGAGTATAACACAAAGGAGTTTGTGGGCGTTGATATTCAGATTGCTTCACTCCTTAGTATTTTCTAGATTCAGCAGTATTGTGGGATGAAGCGGCCCGGACCAACCTTACTCGTCCACATACGAGAGACCGGTTCCATCGACTGACATGCAACTTGTTGCATAAATATGGATGGCGGATGTCTGTCTCTCCCACTTTAATTGAATCGGATTCAACACAGGCCGTCCTGGTAGAAGGTTAAATAGCAACTTGCATATGACCGTTGTGGTTTTGCGTAGGTAAGATGCTGTGACAGCCCGATGCCGACGTTCCAGAAGATTCCCCTTCTATTCCGTTTCGTCGTGTGACTATTTTCTTTTGTCGCATCATCATCGCATCATTCGCATCATCTGCATTGCATCAGCATCTCCGTTGCCGCCAGTTTTCAAAACTTGCATCCGTTGTTAGTTAGTGGTTCTCGTCGTTGTCCGTTCTGAGCCCGACCACACACGCACGCGCCGTGGCATCGTCGGGATCTTGTTTTTAAAAGTGTGTTTAAAACGTCCTCTGATCGGGGTGAAACTTGGCATGCGGTCGTAATTAGTTATAGCTAGGCCGCTTGTCGAATTTCGTCATGATCGGAGTCCGTCTGGCACACGAACGGTCGACCGTAGCGGCATCGTATTCGGTCTACCGTCGCAGGGTTGTCGGTGTTTTAAAAATCATTGCCGTGCCGCCCGTTCTCCCTCTCGTGTCCGGATATCCCCTCTACACGGCCTCGTAACCGTTCCCGCGTTCAGAATTACCCGAATCCAACCGCATGGTTGGGTAGGGAACGCGATTCCGGTTAACCGAGCCCCCCCCCCCTTTTTCTATAAGTAGGACCCCCGTGTGCATTTTTAGTCAGCCCCCTCCTTCACCTCGGGATCCGCGCCACCTACCCCGGAACCCTAGCCGCCAGCCCCCCTCTCCTCCTACCTTGGGAACCGCTCCCACCTACCCTAACCCTAGTCTCTCCCGCAACCACTCTCTCCTCCCCGCCGCAGCAGCCCAGATCGGGCCCGCCCCGGGCCGAAGCGGCCCCGAAGGCCCGAGCCGCCGCCGCCCCGTTCCGCCCGGATCGCCCCGCCGAGCAGGCTCCTCCCCGTGCTCCCGAGCTCCTGGTGGCGAGCCGCCGCCGGGCTGCCGCGCCGCGAAGCCAACCGTGCCCCGCCGACCCTGACCGGCCCCGCCGCCGCGCCACTCCGGGTCGAGCCCGCCGCCGGCGACCACCGGGTCGAGCCCACCGCCCTCTTCCTCCCCATCTCGGCCCCCTCTCACTTCTTCTCCCTCTCTCTGTCCCACAGGGGATCCATGGCGTCAGCCCCAACCTGCGACCCCGCCGCCGGCGAACCTCCTCCTGGTCCGGTCCACCCGGATCCGGCGACCCCGCCGCCGGAGCCTCGCCTACCCCCCGCGTCTTCCCAGCCTCCGGCTACAGGCGTCGCTGCCAGCACATCCTGGTCGAGGGAACGAGCCGCCCGATGAGCGCAACGCTCGCCTGCACCTCTTGGGCCCCGCCCCGCGTCCGGCCCAGTCGGCCAGCGCCCCCGAGTCGGCCTTGGTCGGCAGCCGGCCCAAGCATCGGCCTCCCACCGCCTCGCAGCCTCCGCCGGCCCATCTTCAGGCAAGGCCCGAGGTGAGAAGCTCCTTTCCCACCACTATCCAGCGCCCCTGTACGGTATAGCTATGTTGCGCCACTGATTAGGCCCGTTAGTAATTTAGGGTTTTTTCGGAATTAATATAAATTCCAGAAAAAATAAACGGTTATTAAAACGTTCGTATCTTTTTAACCGTAAATCGGATCACGACGTATTGTATATGGATTTGGTGTAGTTTTGCGCGTAGAATCCGATTATAAAACTTGCATAATTTTTTTGACGTGGTTTGCCGTGCCAAATGCATAGATTAATGTGCTGTTCCAATAGGATAGACGCCCGTATTTATTTTTCGCGCAAGACCGGATTGTTCGTACGCCGTAGAAGTAATGTCCATGATTTAGGAACCCTCTTGCCATGTATTTTAGAGTAGACGTTGGTATTTTTGCGTGTAGGGATTTGCCGCTAGTTTATTTCCCGTGCTTAGGATATTATCTCGCATTTACGTGTGGCGTTATTTTTGTTGTGCAACGCCACTTATTTTATATGTTTACGGGGTAGAAAAATCCATGGGATTTTTCTGTGCAATTAGTTTTAGCTTTTGAGCAAGTTAGTTCGCGCGATATTTTGCTATGTTGCCCCCTTGTCGATTTCGTAGGATTTATTCCGTGCTTCGTTTGAGGGAGTTGTCAACTAGAGAGTTGTCCTTTGATGTTTAGTATAGCCCCTGGTATTTTTAGTTGCAATAGAAATGCATGTTTAGGTGTGGTTTGCTTGCTCTCAAGTGCTAGAAATAGTGCTGATTTGGACGTGCTGAAATATTTCTAAGTCTGGAATCTGTTATATTTTGTTCTGTCTTGTTGTGCTTCTATCTTTTGTTCTGCAACTCTTTTGAGGTTGGTCCAATGGAGTTAGTTGTATTCCTTGTGATTCTCTAGCATGCTGTGAATTTTCATGCCATTTGGAGTCCTGTAGCTTATGGTTTTGCTGCAGTCAATATGGCTTCAGATCGAAAACTGCACTTTCATGAAGTGTACTTTTCACTAAGTCTGAAATAGTGTGTGAGATGCCATTTTGTGACTTCTTTTCCTAGTGATCCATGATGCCATGCTAGTTGGTTTTGGTTGTATGTTGTAGTGCTTCTTGCCCTCTTTCGTGTCATGTCTTGCTTGAGCATATTGGAGTTGTATAGCTCGTAGTTGTGGGGTGTAGAAAAAGCTATGTGGCTGATTTTGACAGATTGTAGTGATATCTTGTTTTGCTCGTAGTTTTTGATCCGTAGCTCCGATTTGATCGTGTCCTATATGAAACTTGTTTAGAATCTCGTGTAGTTTCATTTTCTCTTGCTGGATGTATGTTTTGAAGTGCTCGTGTCTGTCGTTGGACACATATTGCATTCATGCCATCATATCTTGCCATATTTAACCACATTCAATTTTGCCATGTTTAATTACGCTTCACCTCTTGCCATGTTTAACCACATTCAATTTTTCCGTGTACCTATTCGGTATAGAACTAAATAATTAAACGTGGAATTTCGTCAATATGCAACTCGTTGCATATTGAACTTCACTTAATGTGTAGTGATTGTTTGTCGTGAATTGTCATGCCCTGTCTTGCATGTGTTCAGCTGCTCATGCATCATTTGTGTTGTGCATCTTGTGGTGAATTTCTGTGTTGATGCTTGTTTCCGATTTCCTCTGTCTAGATAGAGTTCCGCAAGCGTGTCGGAAAGTGAGGACCCGTTCGACTATGTCGGTTCGTCTGCTTCACGGAGGCTTTCTTCTTCCAAGCAGGATCTCAGGCAAGATGACCATTTCCCCAGATACCGTTACTATCATTGCCATGCTAGTTTTACCGTTTCTATCGTTATGTCTCATTGCCTACCACATGTTAAATATCAGCCTCTCAACAATGCCATGAAAACCTTCAACCTGTTCAACCTAGCAAACCACTGATTGGCTATGTTACCGCTTGCTTAACCATGTGTTAGCATTGCTAGTTGCAGGTGCAGTTGCTTCCATGTGATAACATGGGTTCCTTGTCATATCACAATAATGATGCTATTTAATTTAATGCACCTATATACTTGGTAAAAGGTGGAAGGCTCGGCCTTTCTAGCCTGATGTTTTGTTCCACCTTTGCCCCCTTATTTTCGGCTACCGGTGTTAAGTTCCATAAATGAGCGCTCCTAACACGATCGGGGTTGTTATGGGGACCCCCTTGATAATTCCATTTAGATTAAAGCTGGTCTGGCAAGGCCCAACATTGGTACTATTTGCCCAACATAATAATTCAGTTAATTTGAAATGCATAGGGAGTTAGCACTACCCGAGGAGTAATTCTACATAATACAGGGGGGCCAGTGCTGATGGTGCTGGTCCAAAACTAGAGCCGTTTGCGGGGCCAACCCGGGGCAACTCGGGAGATTTCTATCAGGCCACCGTACATTGTGCTTATCCGTCGTGTCCTGAGAACAAGATACGCGGCTCCTATCGGGATCGTCGACACGTCGGGCGGCCTTGCTGGATTAGTTTTACCTTTGACAAGATATCTTGTGCATCGGGATTCCGGTGATGCTTTGGGTAATCTCAGAGTTGAGGTTTTCCACTAAGGAGTCCGACGAGATCGCGAGCTTCTTGATCGAGGATTTCTATGCGGCTTGTGGTAATTTGTGATGGACTAGTTGGAGCACCCCTGCAGGGTTAAATCTTTCGGAAAGCCGTGCCCGCGGTTATGTGGCAACGTGGAAACTTTGTTTAACACTGGTTCTAGATAACTTGAAGATAACTTAATTAAAATATGCCAAATGTGTGCGTAACCGTGAATGTCTATTTCGTGAGTTCCTTCTCCGATCGAGGACACGGTGGGGTTATGTCTGACGTAGGTAGGTGTTCAGGATCATTCATTTGATCATCAGTAGACATGTCCGTTATGCGTAGATCATCCCCCCCTCTTATTTCTTGTACTCGTGAGTTTAGCCACCAAATATATGCTTAGCCGCTGCTGCAACCTCACCACTTAATGATGCCTCACCCATTAAGCTTTGCTAGCCTTGATACCTTTGGAAATGAGATTGTTGAGTCCCCTGTGGCTCACAGATTACTACAAGACAGTTGCAGGTACAGGTAAAGGTTACTTGACGCGAGCACGTTGATTGTTCATTTGGAGTTGCTTCTTCTTCTTCTTCTTCATCGATCTAGGATGGGTTCCAGGCCGGCAGCCTGGGATAGCAAGGATGGACGTCGTTCTACTTTTCTCGTTTGTTTTCGTCCGTAGACGGACCCTGGTCTTCTTCATGATGATTATGTATTGTACTGCTGTGACTCTGATGTAGCTTGTGGCGAGTGTAAGCCAATTATATATATATATATTTCTTCTTTTCAGTACATGTACTCGTAACGATATCCATTCTTGCGACACGACAAGATGCGCTTCTATCCCGGACAAGGCCTTCGTGCCAAATTGAGGATAGGGTCGCATCTTGGGCGTGACAAGTTGGTATCAGAGTAGTACCGACCTAGGAGCCCCCTTGATTGATCGAACTTGGCCGAGTCGAGTCTAGTGAAAAACTACTTTGAGTCTAGTTATATATCGGAGAGTAAGATTCTTTTTTTCTCCTCTTCTATGCTCTGGTGAGGAATCTTGACGTAATAATTTAATTCTACTCCTCTTCCCACTCAAATTTTTTTAGGATCACGCGGGTATTCTTGGAATCTATATGATGCCGATGTGACGGAGTTCTGTCTTGGTGCCACCTGTTTGACTTGATTTTCTTCCGGGGAGTTGAGCTCCAGGGGATTCTTCAGCACATCGTTATCATTCAGATTTCTTAGTATCTCAGAACGAAGGATGTTCGTAATTGCTTCAATACTAGTAGTGGCGAGATAACCCCGATGTCCCCAGTACTGGTGCAGATTGTTCGGGAGTACTGCCATACTTTGTATCGTTGTGATCAGGAGGGTCTCTTGTAGATGAAGGTCCGAGATTCTGGTCGTGTGTTGACGGATGTGATACATGTGACGGGTTAGTATAGGAGTTGTGTGATATTACTCCTTGTATCCGTGTACCAGATTGCATGACCATATAATTTCGGGAATTCTTAGGTGGGAATTCAAGTAGTTACTTATAGGACAATCTTCCAACAAATGCATGATGTTAGGTTGGGGTTCGTCATCTAGTGTATTCGTTTGTTGACGGTTTACTTACAACGGTACACGTTGTGTCTTAAAGAGTCCTTGTAGCTTTCTATGACTCGGGGACGCTTCGTATGTCGGGTGCACTGCCTTGCACTTGATGGCTACTGTAAGGTTCGAGCCCGTGTGATCCTGTCCACGAAAATATCGGACGAAATCTTTCTCATGAGTTTGTTCTAGCTTGTTTCATAAGCCGCATCCTTTGTTTTGTGGAATATGGTAATTTAAGTTGCTTTGATGTCAATGGTGATTTCAGATCTTTCCTAATCTGTGTTCTCATATTTTTATGTGAGAATGCTAATCCTTTTGCTCAATCAATTGTCTTATCAATTTTGTCAACCCGAGTTGTCATATCAATTCTTTTCCAACCGGTGTGTTTCTCTCCAAGTGAATGCAATCCTCTCCAATTTTGCAAGATCAAGCTCTCTTTTCTGATTCCGGAGTTCATCTCATCTGTCCCAAGTTGTCTTTGTTTTCCCCGCCCTCCCGCCCTTTTCTTCAATGTTTCAGTCATCATCCTAGTGCCTTTATATTCAGTGATGCTTCCGCTATCTCTTCTCCCTTTTGTAGCCGGTGATTCATTGTGAAGATTCTCAGGATCTTCGTGTTCATCTTTATTCAGTTTTTTTATCTTTTCCGGTGAATTCAACACAGTTATCCGTGTTCATCATATCCTTTTCGTCCTTGTAATTCTTTCCCATGTTGGAAATTCTTATTCAAGCCTCTCTTGTTATTCTTCCATCTATGTTCCATCCAGAGTGTTGAAGATATTTCAGAAGTTCTGGTTTTCAATCCTTCAGTTATTTCGAGGTGCTAACCTCATCAAGTTTTCAATTGTACCGGTGCAATATCTATCTTTTTGAGCAATCTTTTCAACGGTGGTTTCTTTGAGTGGGCCCATAACCCACATGTTCTTTCCGAGGATCTTTCCTGGCTCTTTTAATCTTTTCCCGGAGATCATTAGTTCTTTTCAACTATGACGTAAGTATGATTTCCATCAGTCATATTTTGCTCCAAGATCTATTCGAATTAATTCTCATATTTGGCTCAACCTTTCATTCTTCATTATTCCGGAGTGTCTCACTATCCTTGGTGCTGTTTCTCGTCATCATTCTCAGCTTGCAATTCGAAGGAGTGTTTCTCTCAGTCTTGCTCCATTCTTGTGAAGATATCATTTCAGCTTCGTGTTGTCTTCTCAGTTGTTTTCGTTCATGGGTCCCTTTCGTGCTATCCGGTGCATTTCTGAGTTGTTTTTATTTCTCGATCCTCCGAAGGCCATCATTTCAGAAGATTCTTCGTTCTCAGCTTTCAGCTTTCATCCTCAATTCTTTTCAATTGTTGTCTCTTCGTTCGTCTCTCAATTATTCCGGTGCCTTGTTCTAGTTTTCTCTCAGGTGGCTCATGATCTCTTCTTTCTCATGTATCTCCAGTCATTCAAGGTTGCCTCATTCATTTCAATTATCACCGGTGTTTGTTGCAACAATTCTTCTAGTTTGTGCCCATATCTCTCCTCAATCATTTCAAGAAGATTAAGTGGTACGCTAAATCTGTTGCTTGTCATCAATTAAACTTGATGAAGGATAAGCATAACATAATTCTTATTCTTGTTCATAGTAATCTGGGTTCTTCTTCCGGAGAGGCTCATGATATCAAGTCATTCTCAAGTGTTCTTCAAGATTTTGTTGGATTACCTCAAGTATTCTTTCTCTTGCATCTCCAGTGCATTTGTACTTCCTTTATCCTTTGAGGTGGTATTATAGCATTCTTTCTAGTGTAGGAGCCTCGAAGAAATTTCCTTTCAAAAATGAGATAATTAAACCCACCAATTCTATGATCATGAGATATTTTCAACCCATGATTTCCTCATTGAGCTATCTTGGTTTGGATTTCACCTAAAGCTTTTCCTATGGATTGTTGCTATCATGGTGCTTGTCATTAATCCTAGTTCTCAATGTATCCTCTTGGTGTAAGAAATTGTTCGTATCTTATTTCTCCCAATCAATCCTTGTTTTTGTTAGTGGCTGGTTGTCACTTCATTAGTTTGAAAGGTTTCCATAAGCCCACAACTATCTTGTTCTTTTCGTTGGTGTTTGTCCAACAACTCCGTCCAATTCTTCTTGCAAGAATGCTTGCCAAGTTCATTGGAGTTAGTAGTTGTCATTCTCTCTTCATTCTCTTCTCCCATATAAGTTAGTTCCTATTCTATTGTTCGGGAGGCATTGTGATGTTCCTCTTTTGGGTCTATTATGTTGTTCTACCCAGATCATGGTGTTCCCTTGCTCTATTTAGTTGTTTGTTATGAATATTGTCTAATTCTCCTACCTTTTCGAATTTTTTGTCCCATTTCCTACCGAAGTGCTCCCAAATTTTCCGTGAATTCTTGCTTGTTTCTCATATCATTCCTCATCGCTTTGCAACCTTCAAGGATCGTTGGTTTCACTCGTTTGTCAAAGAAGCGACTAAGTCTTTACCTCTTGCTTTCTCATCCTCTCCCCCTTTCATTCTTGGACCTCGGGGCGAGATCCTCTTGTAGTGTAGGAGAATTGTGACAGCCCGATGCCGACGTTCCAGAAGATTCCCCTTCTATTCCATTTTCGTCGTGTGACTATTTTCTTTTGTCGCATCATTCGCATCATATGCATTGCATCAGCATCTCCGTTGCCGCCAGTTTTCAAAACTTGCATCCGTTGTTAGTTACCGGTTCTCGTCGTTGTCCGTTCTGAGCCCGACCACACACGCACGCGCCGCGGCATCGTCGGGATCTTGTTTTTAAAAGTGTGTTTAAAACTTTCTCTGATCGGGGTGAAACTTGGCATGCGGTCATAATTAGTTATAGCTAGGCCGCCTGTCGAATTTTGTCGCGATCGGAGTCCGTCTGGTACCCGAACGGTCGACCATAGCGGCACCGTATTTGGTCTACCGTCGGAGGGTTGTCAGTGTTTTAAAAATCGTTGCCGCGCCGCCCGTTCTCCCTCTCGTCTCCGGATATCCCCTCTACACAGCCTCATAACCGTTCCCGCGTTCAGAATTACCCGAATCCGACTACACGGTTGGATCCGGCATGCGATTCCGGTTAACCTAGCCCCCCTTTCTCTATAAGTAGGACCCCCGTGTGCATTTTTAGTCAGCCCCCTCCTCCACCTCGGGATCCGCGCCACCTACCCCGAAACCCTAGCCGCCAGCCCCCCTCCTCCTACCTTGGGAACCATGGCCACCTACCCTAATCCTAGTCTCTCCCGCAGCCACTCTCTCCTCCCCGCCGGAGCAGCCCAGATCGGGCTCGCCCCGGGCCGAAACGGGCCCCAAAGGCCCGAGCCGCCGCCGCCCCATTCCGCCCAGATTGCCCCGCCGAGTAGGCTCCTCCTCGTGCTCCTGAGCTCCTGGTGGCGAGCCACCGCTAGGCTGCCGCGCCGCCAAGCCAACCGTGCCCCGCCGACCCTGACCGGCCCCGCCGCCGCGCCACTCCGGCGAGATCCCGCCGCCCGAGTTCACCGGGTCGAGCCCACCGCCCTCTTCCTCCCCATCTCGGCCTCCCTCTCACTTCTTCTCCCTCTCTCTGTTCCACAGGGGATCCATGGCGTCGGCCCCAACCTGCGACCCCGCCGCTGGCGAACCTCCTCCCTGTCTGGTCCGCCCGGATCCGGCGACCCCGCCGACCCGCGTCTTCCCCGCCTCCGGCTACAGCCGTCGCTGCCAGCACATCTTGGTCGAGGGAACGAGCCGCCCGACGAGCGCAGTGCTCGCCTGCGCCTCTTGGGCCCCGCCCCACGTCCGGCCCAGTCGGCCAGCGCCCTTGAGCCGTCCCAGGTCGGCAGCCGGCCCAAGCATCGGCCTCCCACCGCCTCGCAGCCTCCGCCGGCACATCTTTAGGCAAGGCCCGAGGTGAGCAGCTCCTTTCCCACCACTATCCAGCGCCCCTGTACGATATAGCTATGTTGCGCCACTGATTAGGCCCGTTAGTAATTTAGGGGTTTTTCGGAATTAATATAAATTCCAGAAAAAATAGACGGTTATTAAAACGTTCGTATCTTTTTAACCGTAAATCGGATCACGACGTATTGTATATGGATTTGGTGTAGTTTTGCGCATAGAATCCGATTATAAAACTTGCATATTTGTTTGACGTGGTTTGCCATGCCAAATGCATAGATTAACGTGATGTTTCAATAGGATAGATGCCCGTATTTATTTTTCGCGCAAGACCGGATTGCTCGTATGCCGTAGAAGTAATGTCCATGATTTAGGAACCCTCTTGCCATGTATTTTAGAGTAGACGTTGGTATTTTTGCGTGTAGGGATTTGCCGCTAGTTTATTTTCCGTGCTTAGGATATTATCTCGCATTTATATGTGGCGTTATTTTTGTTCTGCAACGCCACTTATTTTATATGTTTACGGGGTAGAAAAATCTGTGCAATTAGTTTTAGCTTTTGAGCAAGTTAGTTCGCGCGATATTTTGCTATGTTGCCCTCTTGTCGATTTCGTAGGACTTATTCCGTGCTTCGTTTGAGGGAGTTGTCAACTAGAGAGTTGTTCTTTGATGTTTAGTCTAGCCCCTGGTATTTTTAGTTGCAATAGAAATGCATGTTTAGGTGTGGTTTGCTTGCTCTCAAGTTGCTAGAAATAGTGCTGATTTCGACGTGCTGAAATATTTTTAAGTCTGGAATCTGTTATATTTTGTTGCTGTCTTGTCGTGCTTCTATCTTTTGTTCTGCAGCTCTTTTGAGGTTCGTCCAATGGAGTTAGTTGTAGTCCTTGTGATTCTCTCGCATGCTGTGAACTTTCATGCCATTTGGAGTCCTGTAGCTTATGGCTTTGCTGCTGTCAATATGGCTTCAAATCGAAAACTGCATTTTCATGAAGTGTAATTTTCACCAAGTCTGAAATAGTGTGTGAGATGCCATTTTGTGACTTCTTTTCCTAGTTATCCATGATGCCATGCTAGTTGTTCTTCATTTTATGTTGTAGTTCTTCTTGACCTCTTTCGTGTCATGTCTTGCTTGAGCATATCGGAGTTGTGTAGCTCGTAGTTGTGGGGTGTAGAAAATGCTATGTGGCTGATTTTGGCAGATTGTAGTGATATCTTGTTTTGCTCGTAGTTTTTTATCCGTAGCTCCGATTTGATCGTGTCCTATATGAAACTTTCTTAGAATCTCGTGTAGTTTCATTTTCTATTGCTGGATGTATGTTTTGAAGTGCTTGTTTCCGTCGTTGCACACATATTGCATTCATGCCATCATATCTTGCGGTGCTTGTAACTTTTGATCCGTAGCTCCGTTGGAGATGTTCTCTATGTGTAGATTTCTTGAAATGACGCGTAGAATCACGTGAACCTATTTGTTTTGATGTTTAACAACTAATTAAATTTGTTAGTTCAGATCTGGACATAATTGTAAATTAACATGTGAGTTCGTTTCGGAGGTGCTATATGTCGTTTCCGACCTCATTTACAATGCCTAGATAGGTAGTTTAATTACGCTTCACCTCTTGCCATGTTTAACCACATTCAATTTTTCCGTGTACCTATTTGGGATAGAACTAAATAATTAAACATGGAGTTTCGTCAATATGCAACTCGTTGCATATTGAACTTCACTTAATGTGTAGTGATTGTTTGTCGTGAATTGTCATGCCGTGTCTTGCATGTGTTCAGCTACTCATGCATCATTTGTATTGTGCATCGTGTGGTGAATATCTGTGTTGATGCTTGTTTCCGGTTTCCTCCGACTCGATAGAGTTCCGCAAGCGTGTCGGAAAGTGAGGACCCGTTCGACTACGTCGGTTCGTCTGCTTCACGGAGGCTTTCTTCTTCCAAGCGGGATCTCAGGCAAGATGACCATTTCCCCAGATACCATTACTATCAATGCCATGCTAGTTTTACCGTTTCTATCGTCATGTCTCGTTGCCTACCAGATGTTAAATATCAGCCTCTCAAAAATGCCATGAAAACCTTCAACCTGTTCGACCTAGCAAACCACTGATTGGCTATGTTACCGCTTGCTTAACCCTGTGTTAGCGTTGCTAGTTGCAGGTGCAGTTGCTTCCATGTGATAACATGGGTACCTTGTCATATCACCATATTAATGCTATGTAATTTAATGCACCTATATACTTGGTAAAAGGTGGAAGGCTCGGCCTTTCTAGCCTGGTGTTTTGTTCCAACTTTGCCCTCCTAGTTTCGGCTACCGGTGTTATGTTCCATAAATGAGCGCTCCTAACACGATCGGGGTTGTTATGAGGACCCCCTTCATAATTCGTTTTAGATTAAAGCTGGTCTGGCAAGGCCCAACATTGGTACTATTTTCCCAACATAATAATTCTGTTAATTTGAAATGCATAGGGAGTTAGCGCTACCCGAGGAGTAATTCTACATAATACAAGGGGGCTAGTGCTGATGGTGTTGGTCCAAAACTAGAGCCGCTTGCGGGGCCAACCCGGGGCAACTCGGGAGATTTCTATCAGGCCACCGTACGCTGTGCTTATCCGTCGTGTCCTGAGAACGAGATACGCGGCTCCTATCGGGATCGTCGACACGTTGGGCGGCCTTGTTGGATTAGTTTTACCTTTGACGTGATATCTTGTGCATCGGGATTCCGGTGATGCTTTAGGTAATCTCAGAGTTGAGGTTTTCCACTAAGGAGTCCGACGAGATTGCGAGCTTCGTGATCGAGGATTTCTATGCGGCTTGTGGTAATTTTGATGGACTAGTTGGAGCACCCCTGTTGGGTTAAATCTCTCGGAAAGCTGTGCCCATGGTTATGTGGCAACGTGGAAACTTTGTTTAACATTGGTTCTAGATAACTTGAAGATAACTTAATTAAAATATGCCAAATGTGTGCGTAACCGTGAATGTCTCTTTCGTGAGTTCCTTCTCCGATCGAGGACACGGTGGGGTTATGTCTGACGTAGGTAGGTGTTCAAGATCATTCATTTGATCATCAGTAGACATGTCCGTTATGCGTAGATCATCCCCCCTCTTATTTCTTGTACTCGTGAGTTTAGCCACCAAATATATGCTTAGCCGCTGCTGCAAGCTCACCACTTAACCATGCCTCACCCATTAAGCTTTGCTAGCCTTGATACCTTTGGAAATGAGATTTCTGAGTCCCCTGTGGCTCACAGATTACTACAACACCAGTTGCAGGTACAGGTAAAGGATACTTGACGCGAGCGCGTTGATTGTTTATTTGGAGTTGCTTCTTCTTCTTCTTCTTCATCGATCTAGGATGGGTTCCAGGCCGGCAGCCTGGGATAGCAAGGATGGACGTCGTTCTTCTTTTCTCGTTTGTTTTCGTCCGTAGACGGACCCCGCTCTTCTTCATGATGATTATGTATTGTACTGCTGTGACTGATGTAGCTTGTGGCGAGTGTAAGCCAATTATATATATATATATCTTATTTTCAGTACATGTACTCGTAACGATATCCATTCTTGCGACACGACGAGATGCGCTTTTATCCCTGACGAGGCCTTCGTGCCAAATTGACGATAGGGTCGCATCTTGGGCGTGATAGATGCGTTCTTGCTAGATACCCATAGCAACCACGTAAAACATGCAACAAAAAATTAGAGGACATCTAACTTGTTTTTGTGGGGTATGTTGTGATATGATATGGCCAAAGACATGATGATATATATTTGATGTATGAGATGATCATGTTGTAATAGTTAATATTGACTTGCATGTTGATGCTACGGCAACCGGCAGGAGCCATAGGGTTGTCTTTAATTATTGTATGACCTGCATGTCAATCATTAAGCGCTATGTAATGCTTTAATTTCAAACTAAACGGTAGCAATAATAGTATAAGAATGGTTGGCGTGATAACCTTGATGGAAACACGATGATGGAGATCATGGTGTTGTGTCGGTGACGATGGAGATCATGCTCGTGCTTTGGAGATGGAGATAAAAAGCACAAGATCATGGCCATATCATGTCACTTATGATTTGCATGTGATGTTGATCCTTTTTATGCACCTTGTTTTGCTTAGGACGATGGTAACATTATAAGGTGATCCCTCACTAAAATTTCAAGATAAAATTGTGTTCTCCACGAGTGTGCACCGTTGCGAAAGTTCATCGTTTTGAGACACCACGTGATAATCGGGTGTGATAGACTCTACGTCCACATACAACAGGTGCAAGACAATTTTGCACATGCGGAACACACAGGTTAAACTTGACGAGCCTAGCATGTACAGACATGGCCTCGGTACACAGGAGACCGAAAGGTCGAACATGAGTCATATACTCCCTCTGTCCCAAAATAACTGTCTCAACTTTGTACTAGCTCTAGTACAAAATTTTACTAAGCTTAAGACACTTATTTTGGGACGGAGGGAGTAGTAGATATGATCAACATGGAGATGTTCACCATTGAAACCACCTCATCTCATGTGATGATGAGACATGGGTTGGTGGATTTGGATCATGTCACACTCGAACAACCCGAGGGATGATGAGTTGAGTGGGAGTTCTTAAGTAATATGATTAATTGAACTCATTATCATCAACATAGTCAAAATGTCTTCGCAAATTATGTTGTAGATCAATAGCTTGCGTTGTAGCTCCCCTGTGTTTTGGTACGTTCCTAGAGAAAACTAAGTTGAAAGATGATAGTAGCAATTATGCGGACTGGGTCCGTAAACTGAGGATTGTCCTCATTGCTGCACAAAAGTCTTATGTCCTTAATGCACCGCTCGGTGTGCTACCTGCCAAGCGTTGGGTGTAGATGTGGCGAACATCTAGCAGACACGTTTTGATGACTACATGATAGTTTAGTGCGTCATAATTTATGGCTTAGAATTGAGGCTCCAAAATGTTTTGAACATCGCGGAACATATGAGATGTTTCAAGAGCTGGAATTAGGATTTGAGGCCTGTGCCCGTGTTGAGAGGTATGAGATCTCCAACAAAATTCTATGCGTGCAAAATGAAGGAGAAAAACTTAATCAGTGATCATGTTCTCAGATTGTTTCGGTGCTACAGTCGCTTGAATCAAGTGGGAGTTGATCTTCCAGATGAGATAGTGATTGACATAGTTCTCCAAAGTCGATGCCACCAATCTATTGAGCTTCATGATGAACTATATCATACCAGGGATGGAGAAGATGATCCCTGAGCTATTCGCAATGTTTGACACCGCAAAGGTAGAAATCAAGAAGTAGCATCAAGTGTTAATGGTTAGTAAAAACCACCAGTTTCAAGAAGGGCAAGTGGAAGAAGGGAAACTTCGAGAATGACAAGTCATTTGTCGCTCCAATGAAGAAACCCAAGGTTGAACCCAAACCCGAGATTAAGTGCTTGTATTATGAGGGGAACGGCCACTGAAGCAGGAATGCCTTGGATACTTGGTAGATAAGAAGGCTCGGAACATCAATAGAAGTATATTAGATATACGTGTTATTGATGTGTACATTACTGGTACTCCTAGTAGGACATGGGTATTCGATACCGGTTCATTTGGTAAATGTTGGTAACTCGAAATAAAAGCTACGGAATAAATGGCGACTAGCTAAAGGCAAGGTTGATGTGATCACCATCGCACGCTCCCTCTACCTTAGGGATTAGTGTTGAACCTAAATAAATGTTATTGGTGTTTGCGTTGAACATGAACATGATTAGATCGTGTTTATTGCAATGCGATTATTCATTGAAGTTAGAGAATAATGGTTATTCTGTTTACATGAATAATACCTTCAATGGTCATGCACCCAATGTGAATGGTTTATTGAATATCGGTCATAGTGATACACACGTTCATAGTATGCATGCCAAAAGATACAAAGTTAGTAATGATAGTACCACTTACTTGTGGCACTGCCGCTTAGGCCATATTGGTATACAACGCACGACGAATATCCATATTGATGGATCTCTGGACTCACTCGATTTTGAATCGTTTGAGACATGCGAACCATGCCTATTGGTGTAAACGCATGAAGAAACTCCATGCATATGGATCTTTTCGACTCACTTGGGACATGCAAACCATGCCACATGTGCAAGATGACTCAAGGCCTCGTTTTCCAGTAAGATGGAGCGAGCAAGTGACTTATTGGAAATAATACATTTTTATGTATGCAGTCCAATGAGTGTTGAGGCACGTACAGGATATCGTTACGTTCTTACTTCACAAATGATTTGAGTAGATACATGTGTATTTACTTGATGAATCACGAGTCTGAAATACTAAAAAGTTCAAGCAATTTCAGAGTGAAGCTGAAGATCGTCGTGACAAGAGGATGAAATGTCTACGATATGATCGTAGAGGTGAATATCTGAGTTGTGAGTTTGGTATACATTTAAGGCAATGTGGAAACGTCAATATAGGGTTTTCACAACTCATGCAACCTGGAACACCATAGTGTGATGGTGTGTCCAAACGTCGTAGCCGCGCCCTGTTGGATATGATGCATACTATGATGTCTCTTATCGAATTACCACTATTGTCTTGGGTTATGCGTTAGACACAACGGCATTCACTTTAGATAAGGCACCATATAATTCCGTTGAGATGACACCGTATGAATTATAGTTTGGCAAGAAACCGTCATTTGTTAAAGTTTGGGTCTATGATGCTTATTCCAAAAATGCTTCAGTCTGATAAGCTCAAACTCAAAGCGGATAAATGCATCTTCATCGGTATACCTCCTATCTCATATCTGAAGGCAAAGTGTTTGTTGCTAAAATGGGTCCTTTCTCGAGGAAGAGTTTCTATTGAAAGAATTGAGTGGAAGGATGGTGGAACTTGATGAGGTTTTGAACCATCACTTCAACCAAATATTACAAGGGTGCACGAAGTTGTTCGTGTGGCACCTACACTAGTTGAAGTGGAAGCTGATGATAGTGATCATGAAGCTTCAGATCAAGTTACTACCAACCTCGTAGGTCGACAAGGACACGTACTGCTCCAGAGTGGTACGGTAATCCTGTCTTGGAGGCCATATTGTTGGAAAACAATGAACCTACGAGCTATGAAGAAGAGATGGTGGGACCAAATTCCGGCAAATGTCTAGAGGCCATGAAGTCCGAAATAGCATCCATGTATGAAACCAAAGTGTGGACTTTGGAAGAACTACTTGATGGTTGTAAGGCTATTAAGTACAAATGGATCTTTAAAAGGAATACACACAATGATGGAAAGTTTCACCATTCAGAAAGCTCGACTTGTCGCAAAGAGGTTTTCGACAAGTTCAAGGAGTTGAATATGACGAGACTCACTCACTCGTAGCAATGGTAAAAGTCTGTTGGAATTATGTTAGGAGTTGCTGCATTTTTCAATTATGAAATCTAGCAGAGGGATGTCAAAACATTGTTTCCTTAACTGTTTCCTTGAGGAAAGGTTGTATGTGATACAACCAGAAGGTTTTGTTGAACCTAAGGATACTAACAGGTATGCAAGCTCCAACGATCCTTCTATGGACTAGAACAAGCATCTCGGAGTTGGAATATACGCTTTGATGAGATGATCAAAGCTTTTGGGTTTGTACAAAACTTATGATAAACTTGTATTTCCAAGAAAGTGAGTGGGAGGACTATGGAATTTATGATAAGTATATGTGGTTGACATATTGTTGATCGTAAATGATGTAGGATTTCTGGAAATCATATAGGGTTGTTTGAAAGGAGTTTTTCAAAAGGAAAAACTCGATTAAGCTACTTGAATGTTGGGAATCAAGATCTATATAGATAGATCAAAGACGCTTGATAAAACTTTCAATGAATATATACCTTAACAAGATTTTGAAGGAGTTCAAAAATGGATCAGTCAAAGAAGTAGTTCTTGTCTGTATTGTAAGGTGTGAATTTGAGTGAGGCTCAAAGCCCGACCACCACAGAAGAAAGAGAAAGGACGAAGGTCGTCCCCTATGCCTTAGCCATAGACTCTATAGTATGCCATGCTGTGTATCACACCTGATGTGCGCTTTGCCATTAGTTTGTCAAGGGGTACAAGAGTGATCCATGATTGGAGCACTGGACAACGATCAAAGTTATCCTTAGTAACTTAAGGACTAAGGAAATGTTTCTCGATTATGGAGGTGATAAAAGGGTTTGTCGTAAAGGGTTACGTCGATGGAAGCTTTGACACCAATCCGGATGACTCTGAGTAGGAAACCGAATTCGTATAGTGGAGCAGTCATTTGGAATAGTTCCAAGTGAAGCTGATAGCAGCATCTATAGTATGACATGTGGATTTGTAAAATACACACGGATCTGAATGTTCCACATCAGTTGACTAAAAACCTCTCTCACAAGCAAGACATGATCAAACCCTAGAACTGTATGGGTGTTAGATTCATTACAATGTAAATCACATAGTGATGTGAGCTATATTATTGACTCCTGTGCAAGTGGGAGACTGTTGGAAATATGCCCTAGAGGCAATAATAAAGTAGTTATCATTATATTTCCTTGTTCATGATAATCGTTTGTTATCCATACTAGAATTGTATTGATTGGAAACTCAAGTACATGTGTGGGTACATAGACAACACTGTGTCCCTAGTGAGCCTCTGATGGGCTAGCTCGTTGATCAAAGATGGTCAAGGTTTCCTGGCATAGACATGATTTGTCATTTGATAACGGGATCACATCATTAGGAGAATGATGTGATGGACAAGACCCAAACTATGAACGTAGCATATGATCGTGTCAGTTTATTGCTACTGTTTTCTACATGTCAAGTACCTCTTCTTATGACCATGAGATCATGCAACTCACTCACACCCGGAGGAGTGCCTTGTGTGTATCAAACTTCGCAACATAACTGGTGACTATAAAGGTGCTCTACAGGTATCTTCGAGGGTGTCCATTGAGTTGGCATGCATCAAGACTAGGATTTGTCACTCCGTGTGACGGAGAGGTATCTCAAGGCCCACTCGGTAATACAACATCACAACAAGCTTGCTAGCAATGTGACTAAGGAGTTAGTCACGAGATCTTGTATTACGGAATGAGTAAAGAGACTTGCGTGTAACGATATTGAACTAGGTATGCAGATACCGACGATCGAATCTCGGGCAAGTAACATACTGATGGACAAGGGGAATAGTATACGGACTGATTGTATCCTTGACATCGTGGTTCGACCGATAAATACTTTCACAGGATATGCAGGGGACAATATGGGCATCTTGGTCCCGCTATTGGTTACTGACCGGAGAGTGTCTCGGTCATCTCTGCATTATTCTCGAACCCGTAGGGTCTGCACACTTAAGGTTCGGTGATGATTTAATATTAATGAGTTATGTGTGGTGATAACATAAAGTTGCTCGAAGTCTCGGACAAAATCCAGGATGTCACGAGGAGTTCCAGAATGGTCCGAAGATAAAGATTTATATATAGGAAAGTGGTATTTAGGTCTCGGAAAGGTTTCAGGTGTTTCCGGTAGTGTACGAGGAGTGTCGAAAGGGTTCCGGGGGTCCATCTGGTGGGGCCCACCCACCCGGGGGGCCACATGGGCCTGAGTGGTGGTGCACCACCCTCTAGTGGGCTGGGCAGCCGACCCCTAAAGGGCCGATGCGCCTTGGGGGTGCCTTGGAGAGGAGGGAGTCCTCCCCGGGCTTCCACCTCCCTTGTGGGAGGTGGACTTTTCCCGCCTTGGCCGTCCGACCCCTCCTTGGAGGAGGGTCTAGGGCTGCGCCGCACCTAGCCCCTCTTCCAATAAATAGATAGGGAGAGGGAGGGAAGCCACACCCCAAGGCCTAGGTGTAGCCCTCCCCCTCTCCCTAGACATGTTTCTCCTCCAAAATGCATCCGCGGCAGCGCTTGGCGAAGCCTTGCTGAGATTGTTGCACCACCACTGCCACCATGTCTTTGTGCTGTCGGAGAATTCATCTACCTCTCCGTCCTCGCTTGCTAGATCAAGGAGGCGGTGAACGTCATCGAGCTATACGTGTGCTGAACGCGTAGGTGCCGTCCGTTCGACCCTAGATCGGGATGGATCGTGATGAGATCGCGGACGGATCTTACGATTTGGATCGCGAAGACGTTCGACTACATCAACCGCGTTATATACGCTTTCGCTTATCAATCTACAAGGGTATATAGATTCACTCCTTCTCTCGTAGATGTTAGTCTCCATAGATAGATCTTGGTGAGCATAGGAATTTTTTTGTTTCCCATGCAACGTTCCCCAACACCGTTTCGCCGTTGATCCACTGGATAGTCTCGACGTTGCCTCCCCCCAGGCTCTTATCGCCTTGGTGGTTCCCAAATGGGCCAGGCCCCCTTAGCGGGGCCAAGTGGTCATCCCAAGAATGTGATGGTAGGAGGCCTCCTAACACTGTGCTTTGCATGTGGCTCAGAGGATGACACCACGGGAAGCAACCTTGAGCGTGGACTATGAGAAGAGTGTGTGCGACGACAGTGGTGGGCGGAGCAAGAGCATCAGCCGCAGCGCGTGGGCGAGTTCCGACCATGGCGCGTCTATGTCGTTTGTGGGTAAGACGACGACTGACGGGAGGGCGAGCCCCATTGCGGTGCTTAACCCAGCGAGGCGCGCTCGCGAGCTCATGGCCGCAATTACCTCCATAGTCTTCTCTATGGCTGCAGGTGGGGCCGTTTGTTCGTTGCAGTTGAGGTGGAGCAGGCGTGCGCATGAATGACCGGGCATCGTCAACTGTCCCGAGACTTGGTATTGAGGTACGCCGGTCAGTTCGGGAATTCATGAAAGATATGAGGGGTTGGTATTGAGGTGCGCGAGTTAGTCTAGGCATTCAAGGAGGAAGTGAGGGGTTCAGTTGGATCATCTTTTTTTAACCAGAAACTACCGAGGCGGACGTTTGAGATGTTTAGGAAGAAAAATAGGTGGTCCAACTTTTGATGCTCTTATACTCTCGAATTTGTAGCACGGTTCCCATTAGGGCTCGCAAATTTAAGTTAACTACATGAGATCCCACATATTGTTGCAGAATTGTTTGCAACATATTCTAGTGAGATTTGGTTGTAATGAACATAAATATTTGAATAATAATATAATATAAACCAAAACCACATATATTTATTGTGTTTGATTTCATATCTCTATAGTATGCTACTTGAAAAGAACATATAGTTCTCATGTCACACTGGTCTTCGTCAACCTCTCTATATATAGTCCCCTCCTTCTCTTCTCATGTTTCATTTTTTTCTCCCATCCGTGTTTCTTTTTCTCAAATAATAATATTCTTTGATAAGTTAATAAATTCTTACCAAATAAGTGCTCAACAATAAGATGGCACTAGTGGGGACAGGGCCTATAGCCCCGGCCCATAACGGGCTTTAGTCCCGGTTCACCAACCGGGACCAAAGGGGCGGGACTAAAGGCCTAACCTTTAGTCCCGGCCCTGTTCCAAGCCGGGACTAAAGGTGCTCCACGTGGGCGCCTCGGAGCGCCCTCAGGGGGAGGCCCTTTAGTCCCGGTTCTTTACACGGACCGGGACTAAAGAGTTTCAGATTTTGTTTATTTTTGGGTTTTAGGGTTTTAGGGTTTAGGTGTTCGGGAGATTAACGTGATGCCTCGTTTGGTGTTCGGGAATTAGTTTTCATATAATTCTAAATAGAAATAATTATGCATATATATATAAGATTAACTTATCTTACAAGCGAGCATATATATACAATTATATGGAGATCTGAATTATCGGGACTAGAGCCCGTCTATTCGATTACATGGACGAACATCAGTAATGGCCCCTAGCTACACTAAATCGTCCTTTGTCATCTATAGCTTCCGTCCTCAGAAAGGTCGCAAGCTCCTCTGCAACAGCAATCGCGCGTTGCTCTGGTAGGACCTTCTCCCTCATGGCCGTGTACTATATAAGAAGAGGAGATGAATATGAATATCAATCATGATAACAAAGAATGACGGGTAAAAATAGAGGTGTGAATGTTCATTGCTTACGTCGAATCTGTGATCCTTGTGCTCACAGGTAAACGTGCGAATGGTCTCGCAAACATAGTATCCGCATAGATGCGTCCCCCGTGGCTGCTGGTCGCACTTTACGAGAATAGAATATATATAATCAAAATAATAATCTAGCATCATAAATGTATTGAAAATAGAAGTATATCATACTACTACTTACCTGAGCCGCTCTAAAGGTCAGCTTCTCACGCTCGATACCGGGAGTCACGCACTTGAACCGCTTCCAAACCCTGCCCGACAAGGGTAATGATTTGCTAAGTTTTTCATTAATTGATATATCAGAAAATCATCGAAAGAGACCGATAGAGCGCAAGAATGATTGAAATTACCCTTGGAGCATGTCCTGCAGGCTTTGGAACTGTTCCAAGGGTCTCGATAATGGGTCGAAGGCATCAACTCTTCCCTTATCAATTTGAATGTCCAACAGAATCCAATGGAGGCTGCACATGTATATATATATATATGTGTGTCAGTAACTTATCAATTACACTTATAAGTGAATGGACACAACAGAGTAAAGACCCTCACCTGAAGTTGTATGGAAACAGTATGTCGTCACAGAAATTTTGATCTGTTAGAAACCTTAGAAGGTTTTCCTCTGTCTCCTTGGGTTTATCAGTTAGCGTCGCTATATGTATTTTATCTGGGTCAATAAACCCAATATTTAGGATTTTCCTACTTTTACAATCCAGAATCTTCATTCTGCATAATAGAGTACAAGTTATATATAGACAATGAATTGAAATAACTAAACAAGTTATATGTAGACAACGAATTGAAAAGCTTACAGACAATAGCAACTCATAAGCGATTTGTCGAGGGCGTCGACATTGTACATCTGGAAGAGTTCATCAAAGTCGATATGGATTTCTTCGGGGCGGCCGTAGTACTCCCGTGGGACACTCAACACGATCATCGTTCTCCCATTCTTTGATTCACTTAAGTACCATGTATGCAAGTAACGCATATTTGTTGGGAGATCATCTTTGCTGACCAAAGGCGCTCCCATGACAAACTGTGGCTTAGGGGCTACCACAGCCTTGTGTAACCTGTCGTCTTGGGAAGCCAGAATGGCTTCAACTGGGATACCCCATTCATCCGCCCACTTCTTTGCTAATTCCAAATCTTGCCCCTGCACCGGAGGGGGGACATTCTCGGGTAACACCCTGAGGGGTGGGATCGACTATTTGGCCTGTTGTCCAAGCTGAGGAACGTCTGATCTCTTTTTTGCTTGTAGTTGAACTTGATTTGCTCCCACTTGCACTTGCACGTGATCTGCTCTTTTTCACTTCCTTCTGCAATGTGCGTGTATAGTCATCAGGCTTATGGTGTAAGTCATACTGTGATGGAAGGGTCGTGAAGTATTTTGCAAATGCTATTTGCTTCTTGGTGTATTCCGGGCGGGGCTCGGGTTCCTTCTTTTTCATCTGCGCATCATGATGTTCCTTTGCTATCCTGGTGTTTTCCTCGGGGGTACGATCATAATGTCTGATAGGAAGATTAGCATGAGGTACCTTTGGGAGGGGCGATGGTTTGCGCTTTGGGGGCTCCGTCGCTTAGAAATCATCGGCGGAGCGTTCTTGCTGGCACGCTTCCGCTTAGTATCCGGAGCGGGCGGCGGCGGAGACGGACGACCCAAGTCCGGCGACGGTGATCGAGATGGACTCGAGTTGTGCTGGCCGACGTCATGTGGAGGGCTTGGAGGTAATGGAGGTGTAGGTGCCCTGCGACGACTCGGAGGCGGTGTTGTTCTTGGGGCCGAGCCTGGAAGCTTGATGTAGTTCTTGTCCCATAGGATGACTCCACCCAGTACTTCTCCGAGTGTCCTCTCATCTTCGGGTCCAGCTATGTGGAGCTCCATATCATGAAACCCGCCTTGATTTCATCCATCCCGACTTTAGCAAAGCCAGCTGGAATCTCACGGCCATGCCAGCGTGCATCAGGGCCAGAAGGTAAAGCTTGTCCGATGGCCACCTTCATGGATATGTTCTTGAATTTCTGATGGAGTTCACATGATGTTGACTCCTTGATTCCATCCACGGGGTAGCCGGGACCGCCCTCTATCATTCTTCGTGCATCGTTGGGCGGGGCCTCAGATTCAGCCACGCTGCTTTTCCACTTAGATGGGGCGCCGGTAATATCAAATGCAGGATCTTCCTGGCGCGTTACTCCTCTAAGCTCATCAATCTGCTTCTGTTGCTCGTTAATCCTGGCAAGCAACTGGTTGAACTTGTCATTCTCCTCATCCTGCTGCCGCTTCTTTGCTCTCGCTCGACTTCTGTAAGTGTCTTGGTCTCTGGCAAACCCAAGCCACCACGGGTAAGAAGGACCGAAGCCTCGCGTTCGTCCTCCATGTCCGTCATTGCCGAGGACGAGTGTGAGCAAATCTTTCTCTCTATCTGCAGTGAACTTTCTTTTTCCCTCCTTAATTTCTTTCACTATCTTTTTCCAATTCTCCCTGGGTATCCTAAGACCGTCACTGCAGATGAGGTCCCCTGTTTCTTCGTCGTACGAACCACCATGCGCAAGGAACCAATTTCTTGCTCTCAATTCCCACTCATCACGGAGTGGTTCAGGTACGATGCCTTTAGCTAGCAGATCTTGCTCTTTCTTATCCCACTTTGGGATGGCAGTCTCATAGCCCCCTAGCCCCAGCTTGTGGTGATATTTCTTCTTGTCGGCATTTATCTTGTTCTTTTCTGATAATGCCTGGGCATCTTCTGACTCCTTGTACTCTTGAAATGCCTTCCAGTGATTCGCCTGCTTGGCTAGATACCCCTCGAATACTGGCACTTTCTTTGTCTTCAGATAGTTTTTCCATAGCTTCTTCTTCCAGCTACGGAACAGTTCAGCCATCTTCTTTAGAGTCCACTGCTTGACTTTGGCCCTCAGTTTGTCTGCGGCGTCTTCATTCTCACATTCTGGCAGGTTGAAATGTGACATGACATCATTCCAAAGATTATCTCTCTACCTTTCGGCGACATAGTCACTATCGGCTGCCCCTTTGCGCTTGTTCGACTCCCGAACGCTAATCGGGACGTGATCCCTAACGAGAACTCCGCATTGCTTCTTGAATGTGTCAGCAGCATTCTTAGGAAGCTTGGGTTCGCCCGTAGGCAATATCACCTCAAAGGTGTAATGCGTCCGTGCATCCAACTTTCTAGTCGGGCCTCGTTTCGTAGGTTTTCTCGATGTGGAGGCCTAAGAGGGAGAAACATTCGTTAAATGAATGTATATGTATACAATATAGAGCTATCTCCAATATTTTTCACATATTACAAGTGATTGTCGAACTTCATATGTATACCTCGTCGGACTTTATTATTTCTCCACCGGTTTTTCCACCGGCTTCTCCATCAGTGGAGCTATCACCTTCTCTGTCATTGGACCTATCTCCTGTCCCATCGGCTTCATCTTCGTGTCGGTCGACCTACATTCCATATCCGGAGGGGTTTAGATATGACGACGGAGATTCAGCTGGTTCAACATCGGGGGCGCCGTCTTTGATTATATCTTCGAGAAGTTCTTCCTCTTCGAGGTTCCTGATATGTGGATCCGTAGTTCTGCAAAAAACGGACATTTGATTAACTAATAATCTAACAAACTATATAAGAGGGGTTGGAAACTTCGAAGTGTCGTTTTATATAGGAGGACCTTTAGTCCCGGGTCTTGGCTAGAACCTAAACTCTAAAATATGTCTAACGGATTCTCTTAACCTTTAAGGATTTAACAAAATCGCGACATTCTAGATGTGTAGAAAATGATCCTATTTTTCCTGATCTCATCTACCCTTCTATATGTCACATTGTCTAGTGTCAAAGGACTTTGTTGAACTTTGTACCAAAAAGGAATTATTCTATCAGGAACTCCGTTCCAAAACAACTTTAGTCCCGGGTCGTGGCTCCACCTGGGACTCCTAGATTTCTGCATAGTATTCAAAGTAGGAGTACTTTTCCAATCTGAGCATTCAATAAGCAAAACCAAATCGTAAAATAAAGTAGTATTCAAATTAGCATGCATTAAATTATAAGCAAAACTACATCATCTCTTTTGTCCGTACATCGTCGAATATTATCACTAATACTCCTGGAATACTATCATACATATAGCATCACTGATACAGCTAGAACCGTAGCGCCCGACGGGTATCGTCGCGGGCGGTGGACACCCAAAGAGAAGGAACCATCACAGGATCATAGCTCCAGTGAGATCCCCGAAGAACCTGCCAGGTATGCTCGAACCTGCCCTCCAACACAACCATGTAGCGACGGACGTGCTCATCCTCCTCGCTGACACGGTGAAGTACCACCTCCGCGGTGTCCGGAAGCCTCGGCACCGTCACTGGCCCACGCGACCGCCACCAAACAAGGAGCGGGTCAACAACGGGCTGGCTCCTCACCAACCAACGCCCCCGGAAGGTAGCACCTCCCAATACCAGCTGGGCGGAGCCTAGTCCCGGACAGGGCCCCTCTGATCAAGCAGGTGTCCTCCGCCGAGTCGACGCCGAGGATGCGGGATAGGCATCGTAAAATGAACTAAAAAAATAAACTAGTTCTATTAATTTTCTTGCTAAAAATAAACTATTAACACTTAAGCATATACAATAGCAAAATTAAACTATTAACACTTAAGCATATACAATAGCAAAATTAAGCAATAATCTCAGAAACACTAATTAAGCATCTATATATGTAGAAATGTCTTCTTCTTCTTCTTCTTCTTCTTCTTCTTTCTTATTTTCTTCTCCGCTTCTTCTTCAACTTCTCTTCTTCTACTTCTCCTCTTCTTCTATTTTTCTTCTTCTTCTCCTCTCCTCCTCTTCTTATTCTCCTTTTTCTTCTTTTCTTCTCCTGCTCTTCTTATTTTCCTTTTTCCTAATCTTATTTTCTTATTTTTGTTCATATTTCTTCTTCTTGTAACCCTAACCTAATTCTAAATATTACTAACCCTAATAATCTAGCACAAACCTAATAACAATAGGAATTAAATGACAAAAAAAATCTTTTTCTTTTTCTTCTTTTCTTCCCTTTTTCTTCTTTTCTTCTCCTTTTTCTTCCTTTCTTCTCCTTTTTCTTCCTTTCTTCCCTTTTTCTTCTTTTCTTCCCTTTTTCTTCTTTTCTTCTCCTTTTTCTTCTTTTCTTCTCCTTTTTCTTCTTTTCTTCTCCTTTTTCTTCTTTTCTTCTCCTTTTTCTTCTTTCCTTCTACCGGCCGGAGTGTTGGGAGGAGGGGGCGGGGGCCTTACCGGCCGGAGGCGTCGACGACGGCGAGGAGGACAGCGGCGAAGAGGAGGACGGCGGCGGCGAGGAGGACGGCAGGCGGCGGCGAGCAGGACGACGGGCAGCCTAACGGTGTTGTCGAGTTCGTCGCTGTGCCACGCCGGGCAGGAGAACGAGGAAGAAGGAGAGAAGGAAATGCGATTTGGGTTGGAAATTTTCTAACTCCCGCTTATATAGGTGGATCTTTAGTCTCGGTTCGGGGCTCGATCCGAGACTAAAGACCCCCTTTAGTCCCGGGTGGAGCCACGACCCGGGACTAAAGGCCCTTTTTCGGCAGACCAAAAGGCGGGAAGCAGGGGCCTTTAGTCCCGGTGCGGGGCTCCAACCGGGACTAAAGGGGGTCTTTAGTCCCGGTTCGAGCCCCGAACCGGGACTAAAGTGCTCGGCAAGCGGCAGGCGAGGGGCTTTAGTCCCGGGTCGTGGGTCCACCCGGGACTAAAGCCCCTCCTCGGCTGCACGATAAGTTTAGTCCCACCTCGCCCAGCGAGGGGGGCTAACACTTGTTTATAAGCCCCGTCGCAGAACCTCCATCGAGCTCCTCTCTAAAGCAGGCTTACAGGCCTAAACTCACTGTAAATTTGAAAATTGAAACTATATTCGAAATTATGGAGAAAATTCAACCTCAATTCAAAGTGAGGTCACTTCGAATTTAGGTTGAATTTTCTCTATAAATTCTCATATAGTTTCAATTTTTTTCTATTTTCAAAATTAATTATTTTGACTATCCAAACTATTATCTATTTTTTTATTTTCAATTAAAAACTATGTTTATTAAAATTCTTTTTGCATATTTGAGAATTTGACAAAACTATGATAATGAAAAGTGTTTGAAATTGAATAAATAATTCAAAACTATTTTCTATTTTCAAAAGTAATTATTTTGACTATCCAAACTATTAACTATTTTGTTATTTTCAATCAAAAACTATGTTTATCAAATTCTTTTTGCATATTTGAGAATTTGACAAAACTATGATAATGAAAAGTGTTTGAAATTGAATAAATAATTCAAAACTATTTTCTATTTTCGAAAGTAATTATTTTGACTATCCAAACTATTAACTATTTTGTTATTTTCTATTAAAAACTATGTTTATTAAAATTCTTTTTGCATATTTGAGAATTTGACAAAACTATGATAATGAAAAGTGTTTGAAATTGAATAAATAAGGGATTTCGAACGAGAACTCATCTCTCACAAAGGCATTTCATTTTTTTGAACTTATTTGAACTCCATACTTTTTGTATGTTCAAAATGCACCATTCAAAGGCACATCACAAAATTTCAACAATTTCTAACTTAATTTGGTATATTTCGTGCATTTACTTATTTTTTTTTTTGAGCTAGTTGACCCTGAAATTGAAAAGCACTACAAATGAACTATGAAAATGTTGAAAGTTGGCATGCTATCATCATTTCACCCACATATCATGTGTTAAAAAGTTGAGAGGGCTACGACAAAAACTGGATGCACTTCGTGTACAAAACGGACAATCTCTCTCGAAGTATCAGGGTTTCGAACGAGAACTCATCTCTTACAAAGGGATTTCATTTTTTTGAACTTATCTGAACTTCATACTTTTTGTGTGTTCAAAATGCACCATTCAAAGGCACATCACAAAATTTCAACAATTTCTGACTTAATTTGGTATATTTCATGCATTTACTTATTTTTTTGAGCTAGTTGACCCTGAAATTGAAAAGCACTACAAATGAACTCTGGAAATGTTGAAAGTTGGCATGCTATCATCATTTCACCCACATAGCATCTGTTAAAAAGTTGATAGGGCTACGACAAAAACTGGATGCACTTCGTGTACAAAACGGACAATCTCTCTCGAAGTATCAGGGTTTCAAACGAGAACTCATCTCTTACAAAGGGATTTCATTTTTTTGAACTTATTTGAACTCCATACTTTTTGTGTGTTCAAAATGCACCATTCAAAGGCACATCACAAAATTTCAACAATTTCTGACTTAATTTGGTATATTTCGTGCATTTACTTTTTTTTGAGCTAGTTGACCCTGAAATTGAAAAGCACTACAAATGAACTCTGAAAATGTTGAAAGTTGGCATGCTATAATAATTTCACCCACATAGCATGTGTTAAAAAGTTGAGAGGTCTACGACAAAAACTGGATGCACTTCGTGTACAAAACGGACAATCTCTCTCGAAGTATCAGGGTTTCGAACGAGAACTCATCTCTTACAAAGGGATTTCATTTTTTTGAACTTATTTGAACTCCATACTTTTTGTGTGTTCAAAATGCACCATTCAAAGGCACATCACAAAATTTCAACAATTTCTGACTTCATTTGGTATTCTTCGTGCATTTACTTTTTTTTTGAGCTAGTTGACCCTGAAATTGAAAAGCACTACAAATGGACTCTGAAAATTTTGAAAGTTGGCATGCTATAATAATTTCACCCACATAGCATGTGTTAAAAAGTTGAGAGGTCTACGACAAAAAATGGATGCACTTCGTGTACAAAACGGACAATCTCTCTCGAAGTATCAGGGTTTCAAACGAGAACTCATCTCTTACAAAGGGATTTCATTTTTTTGAACTTATTTGAACTCCATACTTTTTGTGTGTTAAAAATGCAGCATTCAAAGGCACATCACAAAATTTCAACAATTTCTGACTTAATTTGGTATATTTCGTGCATTTACTTTTTTTTGAGCTAGTTGACCCTGAAATTGAAAAGCACTACAAATGAACTCTGAAAATGTTGAAAGTTGGCATGCTATCATCATTTCACCCACATAGCATGTGTTAAAAAGTTGAGAGGGCTACGACAAAAACTGGATGCACTTCGTGTACAAAACGGACAATCTCTCTCGAAGTATCAGCGTTTCGAACGAGAACTTATCTCTTACAAAGGTTTATTAAAATTCTTTTTGCATATTTGAGAATTTGACAAAACTATGAAAATGAAAAGTGTTTGAAATTTAGTACATTCCATACATGCATTACATAAAAGGTTTAATACATTATTACATTATTGCACCAATATTCCTATCTATTATTTCTGTTTTCTTCTGGGTCGTAGCCGTGGAGAATCTTCATCATTCAGTAGGATGCTTGGGTCAGTTTTCACTTTGAAGGGCGGAATTTCATGAAACTTATTATAATCTTCTGACATGTCTGTCTTGTCATCTACTCCCATGATGTTTCTTTTCCCTGAAAGAACTATGTGGCGTTTTGGCTCATCGGACGATATCTTCTTTTGCTGATTTCTTTTTCTCATTTTTGTAGACATGTCCTTCACATAGAAAACCTAAGCGACATCATTGGCTAGGACAAATGGTTCGTCCATGTACGCAAGATTGTTGAGATCCACTGTTGTCATGTCGTACTTTTGGTCTACAACTACCCCGCCTCCTGTCAGCTTCACCCATTTGCACCGAAACAAAGGGATCTTAAAAGTAGGTCCATAGTCAAGTTCCCATATCTCCTCTATGTACCCGTAATATGTTTCCAAACAGTGCCCATTCTCGTCTGTTGCATCAAAGCGGACACCACTATTTTGGTTGGTGCTCTTATTATCTTGGGCAACCGTGTAAAATGTATTCCCATTTATCTCATACCCTTGGAAAGTACATATAGTCGAAGATGGTGGCCTGGCCAAACAGTACAGCTGATCTCCAACGTTGTCGTCATTCATGAGATGTGTCTGCAACCAACTGCCGAAAGTCTTCTCGTGTTCCCCTTTAATCCAAGAGCAGCCTTCCCCGGGTTTTCGGAGCGTAGAATATTCTTGTGTCTCACGATATACGGAGCCACCACGGTGGAATTGTGTAGAACTGTGTAGTGTGCTTGAGAGAAAGAATGCCCGTCCATACATACTTTTGCTTTCCTTCCTAGTGTGCCTTTTCCTGTCAGCCTACCCTCATACCGAGATTCAGGAACACCAATCGGCTTAAGGTCAGGAAGAAAGTCCACACAAAACTCAATGACCTCCTCTGTTCCATAGCCCTTGGAGATGCTTCCTTCTGGCCTAGCATGGTTACAAACATATTTCTTTAAGACTCCCATGAACCTCTCAAAGGGGAACATATTGTGTAGAAACACAGGACCGAGAATTCTAATCTATTCGACTAGGTGAACTAGGAGGTGTGTCATTATATTGAAGAAGGATGGCGGGAACAACAACTCAAAGCTGACCAGACATTGGACCACATCAATCTGTAACCCTGATAGACTTTCTCGATCGATTACCTTTTGAGAAATTGCATTGAGGAATGCACATACCTTCACAATTGCCAGGCAAACATTTTCCGGTAGAATTCCCCTCAATGCAACCGGAAGCAATTGCGTCATAAGCACGTGGCAGTCATGAGACTTTAGGTTTTGGAAATTTTTGTCTTTCATATTCACGATTCCCTTTATATTCAACGAGAAGCCAGTCGGGACCTTGATAATGAAAAGGACTTCAAAGAAGATTTCCTTCTCTTCCTTAGTAAGGGCGTAGCTGGCACGCCCTTGAAACTACCCTGGATGCATGCCATCTCTTCCTTTATGACGTTCCTGGTCCTCCCGTGCTTCCGGTGTATCTTTTGACTTCCCATACAACCCCAGGAAGCCTAGAATATTCATGCACAGATTCTTCGTCAGGTGCATCACGTTGATTGCCGAGCGGACCTCATGGACTTCCCAGTAGGGTAGCTCCCAAAATATAGATTTCTTCTTCCACATGGGTACGCGCTTATCAGGGCCGTTAGGAATAGGTTGGCTGCCAGGACCCTTTCCAAAGATTACTTTTAAGTCTTTGACCATATCAAATACTTCAGCACCAGTACAGATGACAGGCTTCCCCCGGGGTTCTGCCTTGCCATTGAAATGCTTGCCTTTTTTCTTTAAGGGATGCTTGGGCGGAAGAAAACGACGATTGTACGGGTACACATTCTTCCTACATTTTTCCAGATATATACTTTCTGTCTGATCCAAACAGTGCGTGCATGCATTGTATCCCTTGTTTGACTGTCCTGAAATGTTACTAAGAGCAGGCCAATCATTGATGGTTACGAAAAGCAACGCTCGAAGGTCAAATTCCTCTTGTTTGTGCTCGTCCCACACACGTACACCTGGTTCAGCCCACAGCTGTAAAAGTTCATCAACTAATGGCCTTAGGTACACATCAATATCGTTGCCGGGTTGCTTTGGACCTTGGATAAGCACTGGCATCATAATGAACTTCCGCTTCATGCACAACCAAGGAGGAAGGTTGTAGATACATAGAGTAACGAGCCAGGTGCTGTGACTGCAACTCTGCTCCCCAAAAGGATTCATGCCATCTGTACTTAGACCTAACCATAAGTTCCTTGCGTCAGCTGCAAATCTTGGGAACTCTCTCTCGATTTTTCTCCACTGCCGACCATCACTGGTGTGCCTCAACTTATCGTCTTTCATACGATCTTCCATGTGCCATCGCAACAACTTCGCATGATCTTTATTTCTGAACAGACGTTTCAACCGTGGTATTATAGGAGCATACCACATCACCTTAGCAGGAACCCTCTTCCTGGGTGGCTCGCCCTCAATATCACCAGGGTCATCTTTCCTGATCTTATACCGCAATGCAGTGCATACCGGGCATTTATCCATATTCTCGTACTTCTCACCGCGGTAGAGGATGCAGTCATTAGGGCATGCATGTATCTTCTGCACGTCTAATCCTAGAGGGCAGACAAGCTTCTTTGCTTCGTACGTGCTGGCGGGCAATTCCTTCTTTCTTGGAAGCATCTTCTTCATCAGTACCAGCAACTTTTCAAATGACGAGTCAGTCACACCGGTCTCTGCCTTCCACTTCAGCAATTCCAGTGTGCTACCCAGCTTCTTCTGGCCATCTTCACAAGTTGGGTACAACAATTTGTTGTGGTCCTGTAACATATGCTCGAACTGCAACCTCTCCTTTTCTATGTCGCAACCTCGCCGTGCATCAGAAATGACCCGGCCAAGATCATCAGCGGGCTCATCTGGTCCCCGTTCTTCATCCTGATCTTCTTCTTCATTGTCTTCCATTGCGGTATCAGCATACTCAGGGAACATAGATCGGTAGTTGTCATCATCGTTCTCTTCTTCTTCATCGTCGTCTTCCATCATAACCCCTCTTTCTCCGTGCTTGGTCCAAACATTATAGCCCGACATAAAACCGGACCGAAGCAGGTGGCTCTGAATGACTCTTGAGGAAGTGTAATCCTTCTCATTCCGACATTCAACACATGGACAAAACATATAGCCACCACCATGCTTGTTCGCATCGGCCGCATCTCAAAAAGAATGCACGCCTTCTCTGTAAGCGGATGTGCGTCGATCACCGTACATCCATGGATGGCTCATCTGCGTTATACGACAGTATATCAAATACAATCACGATCCTAAAAATTAGTACCGCACGGTCTAAACGAGAAAATATAGTTGCTAACCTTTTAGAATAAGTAGAAATAAAGAGGAAGAGGTTTAAGCGTGGCTCGGGCATCTCATATCGTAGTTGTGTTCGGTGAACTGAAGCGGCATCGCTCTAACACACATTTCAACAAACACCTCTAGTGCATCCAAAAAAAATGGAGAGCTAGCACACACCTACACTCTTCCATCCAAGAAAAATGCAAGGAAGAGGGGAGAGGGGGGCTGTGCTATATATAGGCAGAGGACTTTAGTCCCGGTTTGAGACACAAACCGGGACTAAAGGTGGCGCACATGCGGGCTGCACACCGCGTAGCCCTTTAGTCCCGGTTTGAGACACAAACCGGGACTAAAGGATCCTTACGGGCCAGGACCAAAGCCTCGTGCGATTTGGGGCGACGTGGCCGGGCCTTTAGTCCCGGCCCAGAGGCAGGCCGGGACTAAAGGGTCCACGCCAAAGGCCCGTTTTCCACTAGTGTGGCATTTTTTCTCCCATCCCTGATAATTTTCTACTAAATAATATTTTCTGTAAGTCAATAGATTCTTACCAAATGAGTGTTTAACAATAAAATGGCAGATAAATCATGACAATTACATTCAAAACTTCTAAGATTTTAATACACTAGTGTAATAATAGAGCCTTCAATCACGGGCTAATCTACTAGAATGTTTATTTTCCCATTGCAATACACGAGTAATTATCTATAGTTTTGAAATATTTATAAAATAAAAATACCAAAATGGAAATCATGATGCATGTTTGCATGTTGGGGTGCATTTTTCCCTATGCATATTGCATGTTAAGTAGATATCAACTTCCCATTGTGAATGACAAAGGAAGTCAACATCATTAGGCTTGCGCAGAGCCAAGGATTTAGCTAGAAGAGGGTCTCATCTCTAATGCATATGAAACGAAAATATCAAGTCAGAGTCTCATGCTTGATAGACCAAACACACTTCAAGAATTGAGATCCCTCCCTACGTTCAAAAGCAAGAAGAGGGGTATTTCGCTTGAAAGCTGCAGCTAGAAGCCCCCTTCCTCCCCAAGGATCCAAACCGTCTGAGCATAAGTTCCACATTCATGCGGTAGGACCCAAGAATACCTAGACTCACCTGGTCCTTGGGCAAGCACATATCTGCCCTCTTGATCATATGGTATTTATGGCATCCATCTGACGCCTAATAAAAGAAAGGATCTATGCACACCTTCTGACAATATATCAAAGCCCATCATATACATGTGAAAACTGAAGAGACATGAGTCGATAAGCATGGATTTACTCCCTTTGGAAGTAAATCTTCCACATCACAGCTCAAACCAAGATGCAGCCCATCCCGCAAACGGGTCAAAATCCTTGACAAGGATCCTCGAGTCAGAAAGTGACATCCGCAAGTCTGTAACGAGGAAGGAGAACAACTTGCAATTAAGGTTGTCTGCAATTCGATGTTGATCAATGACTGGATAGCCCATCATTGTGACCTCAGTCTTAACAAAATTGATCCTAAAGTCGAACATGGCCTCAAAGCAGAGGAGAAGGAGCTTTCACGATGATGATATCAAGTTTTGAGCCCTATACCATGATCATGGTGTCATCTGCATAGTGGATGGCACGCCACCTCAAGGAACAATGTGCCCAACCACATCGGATATGTAGCCGACCATTTTAGCCTCATCCAGGATGGCTACAAGGGTGTTGTAACGACTAAGATGCGGTCCTTTCCGATCTGGGGATCAAGGCCCCGAATTGGAAAGGAGCGCATCTAAGCGTCTCGCAAACAAGGTATCATAGCACATACATAATAATAACAGATTGAAAATCAGGGTTTCAATTGCCATCTCATAAATATATCAGAGTACATCATGCATACAATCAAAGTATGGACTACAAAACAAGGGAAATGGCTATGCTACCCTGCCTGCTGGCCCACGATCGCAACCACGCCTCAATCTTCTGGATAGTTCACGTACAGGCGGTCGTTCTCTTCGTCGTACTGCCACGCCAGCTGCGTGCCGTCGGGATCACCTGTCTCTGGGGTACCTGAACCTGTTGGTGTTGTGAAGGAGTCTGTGAGCCACGGGGACTCAGCAATCTATGACCTCGGTGCCAGAACTAGTCAAGTTATTAGGTTGGATAGGTGGTGTATTTAGGTTGCAGCATCCTAAGCTTGATATGGTGGCTAACTTACGTAGAACATATATGAAGGTGGTCTATACTAGCGGTCGATAATACTTGTTCACTAAGTGATCCTGATCACCTACCTATGTCAATCATAACCCCACCGTGTTCCCGATCGAAGAGAGATCTTCGAGGGGACAGTCACGGTTACGCACACAGTTGGCAATTTTATTAGCTTATGTTTAAGTTATCTATTACCGGATGTTAACAAAATATTCCAAGTTGCCACATAACCGCGGACACGCCTTTCCGAAAGATTAAACCCTGCAGGGGTGCTCCAACTAGTCCATCACAAACGTACACGGGCCGCAAAGTAATCCTCTATCACGAATCTCGTGATCTCGTCAGATTCCTTAGAGGAAAACCTCAACTCTGGGGAGAACCAAAGCTTCACTGGGATTCCTATACGCAAGATATATCGCTAAGGTAAGACAAGACTAGCAGGACCTCCCGACGTGTCGGCGGCCCTCATAAGAGCCGCGTATCTCAGTCTCAGGACATGCCGGATAAGCGAAGCGTACAGTGGCCACAAAAATCTCCCGAGTTGCCCCGGGATGGCCCCGCACGGTGCTCTAGTTTGGACCAACACTCATGAGGAGCACTGGCCCGGGTTGTTGATTAAATTCCTCGGGTAGGCCATTCCCTATGCATATTATTATTAAGTGATTAGAAAATTAACACCAATGTTGGGTCCTGCCGGACAAGTCTTAACACTACGCGATTTATCGAGGGGGTCCCCATAACAACCCCGAACATGTTAGGAGCGATCAATATGGAATCAAACACCGGTAGCCGGTAACTATGGCGGCAATAACGGAACAAAGCACCCGGCAAAAGGCTAGGCCTCCCGTTATTTACCAAGTATATAGGTGCATTAATTAAATAACAGAAATTAAGATAATGATATCAAGCTCATGTTAACACATGAGGCAAAGCACCTGCATTTAGCAACGCTAACATTAGTAGCTGAGCAAAGCCTACTTAGCCATTCAAGTTTGCTAGGAAGGGGTAAGTGTTTGGTTTTATGGCATATCAAGAGGCAAATATTTCAGTGGTAGGCAGCGAGCATATGACAAAGGAAACGTAATCTAGCATAACAAGTCTAGAGATGGAACCGATGTCATATCATCTTGCGTGTGATATCCTCAGCTTGGAATGGTTCTTGTACGTCCTGCACGTGCTCTCCTGAATCCACGTATTCGTTCTCCAATCTCGGTGCTACCCAACCTAAGAATAACATCCAATGAACAACAACACCTCAAGATGCAACAAGCACATGATGCATGAGATGAATATGAGCATGCATCACTATTTCTATCACTAGCACAAGCATAAGGAGTAAAACATGTTCCTGGACAGAACTGCATCCTAAGCTATTTGTACATACATGAGAATGACATGATCAGATGCTTCTCAAGAAAACGATGCAAAACCATATAAAGAACATTACAATCGGAGCCACGGATCAACAGGAATCAACGAAACAAGATATGAAGCCCTAGGTGACAAAATCATCACCTCACACTCAAATGGCACAACTCTGGTATTTCCAGGTTGCCAAGACATAAAACAAGCCATCATGGATGGGGTGGAGCAAATAAGAACACCACATCATCAACTAAGCACTCACAAACATCAAAATGACAAAACTACACAATCTGCCATAAACTGCATTATAGCACTTTGTGAGCTACATGCAAAGCACCTACAGCCACCCAAATGTGACAAATAATATATGTGGTTGTAGCTATCTAAGAATACTACAATCACAAGCAAGAATAACACAAAAAGGAATTAAACACACAAAGTTACAAGGCTGCAAACTTGCCCAAAAATATCAGATTTCAGGGACTTAGTGAAAATTCCAGATTCTCACTTTCTGTCTATGCTCTCAAGCATTTTGACAGCAGCCAAAACAATATCTACAGGACTCCAAATGGAATGAAATTTTACAGGAAGCTATACAAACATATCAGCTCCAACTTTCCAGTTGAAAGCTAAGGCCAGATCACAACACATTGACCTGCACAACCTCATCAACAGGAGAAGAAAATATAAACAGATTCTCAGACTTAGTGAAAATCTCAGATTTTCACAAATCTGGAATTTCAGCCACATGTCTACTTTGGATGGGCACAACTTGCACACATGGATTCCAAAACATGAATTGAAACCAACATGTGGTAGAGGGGGTCACCCTCTACTACCACAACCAAGAAACTATCACAAAGGCTCACCACAACTCATGGAACCAAGCTCTAAACATAGAAGAAAAATGAAATATGTCATCTCCAAAAAATGTCCCAATGGCAAAACTAAGTTCACCAATGGATTCCTTGGGAGATTCTACCCCAAAATCATATATAATAAGCATGCACTTACTTGGAGCAAATGATTACAAACTAGGAAGGAAGAAACTACATAGATACCTACATAGTTAATAGTGCTACATCACATGTGCAAAGTCACTAGAGATACCTACACAAGCATGTACACATGATCAAAACATCAAGGTGGTTACATGAGGGGTAGACCTCATGCCTATGTGCTTTGCACATCACCACATCATCTCTAGCAACAAGCACAACAAATAATATAACTCCTATACTAACAAGAGAGTATGCACACCCTCACATATGGGCATGTGATGGTGCACACTCTCACATGCACCACAAAGGAACACCCTTGGTGTCATGTCACCCACAAGGTGCAACCCACATAAGAATCTACACATGCTTAACTAACAAACTCCATCTACACATGCTAATCATAGCTAGCAACCTAGTGCATCACATACACACTAATTACATGTGGTGAGGGGGAGGCATCCACACACATAAACACACTCCCCTAAATCTTATGAGATGCATAACACAAGATCTACTAGTGCAGCCACACAACTAAAACACACCCACACATACATGGCATCTAGCTCACAAAACACACATGCATTCCACCTACACACATATATCTACCAAGATATATCTACACATGCACTCTACACTTTCTAGCATCAAACACTAGGAGAAACATGCTGCTGTGAGAGAAATAAAAATACCCCACATGAGACCAAGTATCTGCAGCAACTATACAAGCCAAACATAGTAAAACAGCTATGAAATGCAACAAAAAATAAAAAGGACAGGGGAGGGATTCGAACCGACAGCCCTTGTATCACCACACAGGACCAACACCACTCTGCTACTAGTCTCTTGCTCTACAGAACAAGGTGAACAAGCAGGGTGAAGTGTTACCGAAGCCACTGCTGGTTAATGTGCCAAAAATCACAAAACAAAAGGTGCGCCAAGGGGATTCGATCCCACGACCTCTCGGGTACAATTACATCCAGCTACCACTGCGCTACGACACGGCTTCTGGGAGAGTAGAGTCTAAAACAAAGAGAACTAACGAGAGCACTCGGTGCCCTGCACACCGCGCAGGGTCACCGTCGACAGGGAGGTCGTCGTGCTCTCTGTTGTTGTTGCTGCACCAAGAGGGAAAACGCACCTCTGCTACTGCACAGCGCGCTACCCACATCTACCGCGGGCACGCACCAAGCTACTGCATCGACATCTGACGCACTGGATAAACGCACACCACTACATCACCCTGCTGCTGATCTACTACGAACAGGGAGGCCGACGCACACCACGGCGGATCCAGCCCGAACCAAGGGAAGAAGAAAGGGGGCGGTGCTCCTCACCTTGGGGAAGGAAGGAGAGGAACCGATCGGAGGAGAGGGCGATGGAGAGGAAGAAGATCGGCGACAAAGACGCTCCTGGATGCAGAACCGAAGCAGAACAAAGGGGCTCCGGGTCCGCGGCGAAGACGAGCTCCTAGTCGACGGTGAGGACGCTCCTCGACCTCACCGAGGACAAAAATGGGGCGCGGGCACCATCCCCGGGCCCCTGGACATGGCCGCCGGCGCTGCTCGACGGAGAAGGCGGGGTAGACGGCGGCGAGGGGTTCTCTCTCTCACTGCTCCTAATCTACAGAGACTTACCAGAAGGAGGAGAAGAGAGATGGGGAAGGAGATGGTGGCGGCGGCGGAGAGAGGGAAACCCTACGAGATGGAGAGGGCACGGACGCCAAGATAAATAGGGGCCTCGACGTTAGTGCCTCACGGCGCTTGCGTCTCTCTCTCTCTCGCTTGTGTGACGGAAAGAAGCGCTGGAGGGGAAGACGGCGTCAGGGAGGAAGAAGGGACGCGCGTGGGCTCCTGGCGCACGAGAGAGAGGGAGGGATGGGCCGGCCTGTGGGAGTGAGCCCACAGGTGGCGCCATTTAAAAGGAAAACACCCCCTGGGCTCTTTCCATTTACAGAAAATAACAGGGAGTAAAACAAAAGCACAAGAAAAACTACAAGTGCTAAAAATAAAATAGCACTTGTCCTGGACATGTAAAAACAAGACCTATTTAATAAAAAATGAGAACAAGAATTTAGGAGCAAGTATTTATTTTACAAAACAGCCATGGCTTGATCTTTTTTGTAATTTATGCACCTTAAAACACCCACTCAAAACCAGCAATACAATTCTCTCATCCACCACAAATCAAACCTAACACAAGAGCATTTTTAAAAGGGGAAAGGAAGGAGTGCATCTTGACATAGAGAAGAATTAGAGAGAGAGAGGAAGGATGTTTTGAAACCTAAGGAAACACAATCACATGCATCACCCCACACAAGCTATACATCACATGCACATGATCACCACACCACATGAAATCATATGACCACATTGTAACAACAAGAACACATGGCATGATATGGAATGCATGCATGCAAAGGAAGAGAAAAAATAATAAGGGGCACATGAAATCATACATGCAAAAGGACTCTCTCATATCAATGTCAAGGTGGTCCCACATGGAAGGTTCCAAATAGGAAAGGTTTTACAATTGGGGCATTACAGGTGTTGACTGCAAGATTAAAGAGGAAGGGGGAGATAGAAGCCCCCCATCATTCCTCGAGAATACCTAAAAAGGAGACCACCTCTCGTGTGTGAAACTTAGATATGGTTAGTGCATATTGTATTGAATTGGCAAGCTCTTTTTGTTTCGAGAAAATTAAGTTTTGAGACTCGGCTAGTAGAGCAAAAAGTTTAATTCTCCAAAAAAAGTCAATTAACACAAGGGGGATAAGATGGGGAATTAAACTATAAATATGGTCTAGAGATGCAGAAATGCAATTCGGCTCCTAGGAGCACGTGCTCCTCTCGGTGGAAAATGAATTTTGAGATGTTAAAAAAATCCCAACAAAATTTGTATGTGTTCTTTGTCACAACCAAATGCTACCTGGAATTTTTTAGGCAAAAAGGTTAAACATTTTGGTCTGTGCAGAAAAATAAATAAATTGAATATTAATTGTTATCCCAAAATGTCACATCAAATTTATTTTTTCACCAACGAAACACCACTGCCTGTTTCACATGAAAATTGTCAAGCATGCTTGAGAAACTAACACAAATATATATAAAATAACTTGGAATTTTTTTAAAATATTTATTTTTACTATTAGGATTATTGTTCATCTTGATGCAAGTGCACCCAGAAGCCAAAATGCCTTTCCCCTAGAGATGCCCTTACTTTGTACCAGTTCATAAAAATTCAATCTGCCTTCATCCATATCTAAGTTTCATCCATAGAACATACGTACTCATATCCACAAAAGAAGTCATATATTCTAACCAAACTCAACCGACAGTCACCGTACCTAAGTTTCATATGGAAAACTTAGATAATTTATCAAAATATAGCTACTGAACATAGATAAGTTGTAAAAAACAACTACTGACATACACAGATCTAGGCGTGCAGCCTTCATTTTAGCCACATTTGGACGACCTGAATTCAAATTCGCATTTCTAATTTCGAGGCCAAGTCTTGTGATGCTTGTTGGCACTGGTTCAGCGTCTACTTTTTAGTTAAAAATTTGTGATCTTTACTCATGACTAGTTGAATGCTCGTGCGTTGCCACGAGGCAATATAAAGATGCTAGACATTAGTGAAATGATAAAAAAGGAACACAAATGCCAAGCAATGCATGCATCTAGTTTACAACTGTGCCATGCCAAATATTGATGTTGTTTTTCCGGTTTTAGCTTTCCACAACAACCAAGCACCACCCACCCTTCCTTCCCATGGAACATTTTCTTCTTTTGCCCTCATCTAGCGAGACAAGTTAGGGTCTTTCTACTACCCATTCCAAACTACATGACGTACCATGACAAAAAAAGAGTAAAAATAAGGTATCTATTGTACTAAATAACATTGAAAACCTGCGAACAAAGGCATTAATAAGTGCTGAAAGGGAAGCAAACATTAAGATCTATAATTTGACCAAACTTGATAGATGAAAACTACTCTCTCCGTTCACAAATATAAGATGTCATAACTTGATAGACCAAATCTAGTCATTTCAATTCTTATGTAGTCCACATTGAAATATTTAAAATATCTTATATATGTGAACATGGTGAGTATGTTATAACTTGTACAATATCCTGAGCTACCGCACCGACAACCCACTCCTCGTTATATGAGAGGCATATCTTCCTCTCACGTCAAATGTGTCCCATTCAAACTCCAGTGCTCACTGTACGTATCTTTTGATGCCAAGACATAAAATCTGAGACACATCAAAACACCAAGTGTAGAGATGACAGAAATAGAATGAGTGAAAAATTCTACAACCATGATAAAATATATTTCAATAAAGAAGTAACTTTACTTTATCGAAATAATGGTAATGTTTGTTAGGTTGCCTTAAAACCTCAAAAGCTAGACCATCGTTACTTTTTTTAGGTAGTCAGACACATATTTTAAAATCAAGTAGTACCCATTTAAGTGATGTAAAGTGTTGCAACTGTAACCATTTACCTGAATCTTTTTTTAGGTAGGCACACACATAACAAACAAAAGATGAAGTTCTGTTGAATTTCAATGCCCATGGAACAAACATTGCATTTCTCTTTGTCCAGGGAACAAACATTGCATTTTTAGGTAGGCACACACATAACCTATTTTAAGGGAACATACATTGCATTTCTCTTTGTCCATAATTTAATTAATTGACTCCATTTATCCAACCCTTACCACATGAAGGGCAAATAATGCATACAGAAAAGCTAGTAAGTTTAGAAGTAAATTTATGAAAATATCATACCAATGAAAACATATTGTAACGTCAGTATTCATCTTGTACTGTTGTTATCTTGAACAAATATATTTTTTCCAAGAATTTGCTCATATAGTCCCATGTATGAGCTAACACTAAAGTAGGATGCATAATTATATGACATGCTGCATTATCACATTAGCTTCACAAACCTAAAGGTCACTAAGATAATGCCCATTGCGACTTCCACCAAATATGTACACTGTCTTGCGATACATTTGTTCCATGCTGTAGTAGCCAGAGTTCACATCAATGGTACAAAAGTAAATATTATAACATAAAGGAAAAATAGGGTAACGGCCCTACAAGTTACATATAGCAGAGGCAAGGAAAAGATATGGTGCACCTCATAATGGGGTTTATGATGTTGCCCACAAATAGATAATGCATGCCATCCATCGCTAGCACTGACAGTACTAAGACCTTACAGAGTAACATCTTTGTCTTGTGTACCCATTGAAACTTTCAGAAATGATTTCGACAAACTTGATAATAGCCCTGGGAATAAACACTGATGGGCTAATGCAGCCCCGCAGGGCCTGGACACATCCCATTTTTTGGGCTATCATCTCTCTTATCTTTTCTGCATAGATTCACAAGGAGCAGTGGCACCATGTATTTGTTTCTTCATTCTATTTCCTCTCCTCTAATGTGTGCATCTAAAAATAATCTGATGATTGGTCACTCGACCCTTCTTCAGGTCTTTTTTATTTTGCACTATACACTGAAAGTATCTGTCCTTCTGCAAAATTGCATCAGTTGGAGTCCATTCATACAGTAAAAGCTATGCTATTGAAACTGGAGCACAAAGCACAAGCTGACATTCAGTAGAGGTGATTACCTTGTGGAGAACTACCAACGCGTCGACTTCAGTTAAAATAACCATCCTACACTAACAAATGTTCTTGGTTCAGAAGCTCATAGACAAATGGTTCTAATTAATAGTCAAATAAGTGTGCTGGACTTGTAGACAAAGTTGACCAGCAAGGGTTCTACCAAGCACATGGTCCAACCTTCTCGGCTGCATGCCCTCCGCTTATCAAATTGAACAAATGCATGCAATGCAACGATCATCGCGTCCTCTAGTGCAACCACCCGAGAGTCCGACCGCGCCATGCTTGTCAAGGCCTTCGACGAACCTCGCACGCCTTCGTCACTGGCCAAATCTTCCTCTTCCACCCTGACCCCAACACATCGTCCTGCACTCCTGCTCACCCCCTGCGCCCCTCGCTGCCATCACGATGGCAGCAGCCGCCCATGAGTGAGGCTTCTTCCACCTCCTCTCGGGGATCTGGAGGAGCTCCAGCGGCGGCTGGAGAGCCCGCCAGGGCCACACCGACGGTGCGTTCCAGTAGCACCAGATCGAGGGGAGAGAGGAGTGGCATGGCACCATCGCGTCTGTAGTCGCCGCTAAGCACCCATAGATCTCGGGGGAGGGGGTGGATCGAGCGAATTGGGGCGGACGGAAAAATCTGGTGGCTGAAGGAGCGAGTCGATTGGAGAGGCAGAGAGATAAAGTGTGATGCCGAGAAAAGGGTGACCTCGTTCGTGGGTTGAGTCAGAGCACTTTCTTTTGGCCGTGGATCTTGAAGGTACGCTGAGTAGGAGTTTGATTTTGGGCTGCTGCGGGCGTGGTTATCGTGCGATGGTTGTGTACGAGGAGAGAAGGTGGGGCATCCAAGAGATTGAACCATCACGACTGCACATCCTCCTTTAATAGTATAGAATCAGCCGACGGATGGGTAGCAGTCCCCATAATATATCAGTCTAGATCTCTTTAGCACTATAAAAAGAAAATCTTAATCGCCTACAGACTACCTTACAGTTAAGAACAAAACAGAAGGTGTGAGATTGTAAGAATTGGAACCATAAGCACGTTTACAGCAACTAGTTCGTGTATCATACCACAGTCCACTGTACAATTGTCTCCATTTCCTTCCCAAATATTTCAGTTTAAACATATGAAACACAAGCACTGGAGTACATCCCTTCCACCCCTAGACCAAGACAGCATGAAGGGTGAAGAACTTCAGAAGAAGAAAAAAAACACACTTATGTATGCATGCTTAGGCGTCAGTGATCACACAGTTGCAGTGTTCTTCGGGGGGCACGGTGTGCATATGGCATCAAGAGTTGACGGGTACGAGATCGAGATCAGATTCGATCTGCACTTCGCTGCCCCATCGTCACGATATCCGTTTGCTCCAGGGGTGGTGCTTGGTGGGTTGACCTTGGGGTTCAGGAGCGATGTCTCAGGGAGGGACTGAGAAATTGCGATCAGTGACCGGCGAGCAGTTTCCCGGGTGAACTCTGCTTCTGCTGCTGCTGCTGCTGCAGGCGAGGCCATCAACCGAAGTACTAAATGCTGCATTTCAAGTGTAAAAGGAAGGACGCCAGAGGTCAGAATTCTAGACTTACAATCTGAAGAATTTTGAAGAAATGAGAGAGCCGAGAAACAAAGGCAGATTCATTAGTAGTTTATTTTATTTCAGGTATGATCAAGAAACGGAGCAAATTCACTATGTAGCTTTGGAAAGGAACACCTAAATCTGCATTTTGTGGCGATGCGTTTGTTTATCACTAAGCCACAAGATGCACTAAACAGAAAAGAGTTATTATATTTATTAACCCTGGTGTTTGATACTTTGATCCACCTGGATCCTAAACGATCAAACTATCAAGCCTTTCGAAAATGCAGGAAAAAGAATCATAGACGTAAATAAAGCTACAAAATAAAAGTTGATTAAAAATCATATAAACTAGTATGAATGTCTGTATCCAGTGCCAATATGACAGGATGAAAACACTTTCAGTTATCTCTTGTATTATTGTACAAAAACACAATTAATCATCTTGATTGACAAAAAAATTGCGATTCTGAACTTTATATATCACCCACGTCCATGAATCATCTCAGATTTCTTCAAATTTCACAAGACAAACCATCCTCCGAACCTTTGGAGGTTTATTTTCCAATATTTAGCATGGGCGACTAGAATTCGCTGCACCCATCAAATTAGAACCCACGCTAATTCTACATGTTGAGAATTAACCATTCATCATGTCATGTTTATCAAATGAACAGTCTGCTATAGTGCCAGACCAACTAACCTGGAATACGGCTGGGTATGTGCTAAGAAATGACCGGAGATGTCACACACTTTCGGCCCTTTGAACTTGCTAGAAGAACCAACCTCTAGCCTCGTTAGTTCCTTTGATGGATCTCCAACGAAGCTAGTGGTTGCTTCTTCCAACAACCAACCCCCATGGCAGAGAGATATGCCTTGCTTTTATACGTACTACGAGGAGAGAATAGATCATGCTTTATTTGATCTATTATTACTTAATTATAGACAAAAAGAAGTGGAAATCCATGTTTCAACAACAGCCGTCCATCGAACAGAGCCAAGCCAATAATAGCAAAGACTTGGACACCCGGCCTTTCACCTAATTTTGGATCAACGGCACAGCCGAAAATTAGCCTTCCACACGCAGCCAGAGCAAAAGATACCACGAGTTTCACACTTGACAGCCTAACAGAATCCGAGCATCCTCTGTAGACCTCTACCGGCCACACCGATTCCGTGATCCATGGTGCAGATTGAGACCAAACTTTCTGTAATAGAACTGAACTGAAAAGCTCTAACAGCGGCTTGTGATAATTTCATTGCTGGACAAAGAAGAAACTACTATCCCATCTCTGCTTGATAGCATGATCCCGCTGATGACCGCTACCGGAGATCGCTGATCCTTACTGCATATGATCGATCGAACAGCTCCTCAACTCGGCACCCGCCCGCCCGCCCCCAAAGCAAGAACCCGCGGAATCCTGATTTCAGCGGCGGTAATTCGGGCTTTGAGGTTTGATCGAGGACGCAAGAAGGGACAAACAAAGAATCGAGCGAAGGAAGAATCCATACTGAGATGGGTGCGGGGCTTTGGAGGAGAAAGGGACTCACCGGAGACGAGCAGGGGAGGAGACCTGTGGAGGACGGAGAGAGGCGAAGACGAAGAGAGATCGTCGGCAGGCTTCGGCAAGGCAATAGTCCAAGACACACGCGCACCCACACTCGTTGACGTTTTCTCCAATATAACACACCTGATCTCGCGGGCGGCGTATCCCCGCCCGGCTCGCGCCTGGCCGCACGTTCCGAGATGGACGGCCTGAGATCGGCGCCGGGCTTTACGCCGCCCGGCCGGCCTCTCGCTGTCTTTACCGGATAGGGATTGCCACGCTGATCGCGAGATTAATCGTATCCAATTCTACCGTCTCCCATCTACTACTTGTACTAAAAAGTTTATTCAGTGGATTTCAAGTTGCACCGGGGGACGCACACGCTCGCTGGATGGCACGTGGGCCCACCTGGCCGGGTACGTTGGGGCCGGTGAAACTGTCGGTGAGTTCGTTTCCGTGCGTAGGTTTCGGGGCCGGTCTGGTCGGGCCGACGGACAGCTGCGTAGTTTGAGTTGGTTTGCGTTGAGTTGCATGGTCGCCGTGCAGGACAGTTCGAGAAGCGCGGTCGTCGTCACGTGCACCCATGTGTCGCCGCACTATTGGAGGACTCCGCTATGCACATTCTCGTCTTCTTGGATGGCCTGCTTTTCCTTCTTGTGTCTTACTCAGAACTCAGTCTCACTATTCATCGGAATCCCACCTTTACGGTCAACTCCAACGCACCATTTCATCCGGACGTCTGTTTGGTCTAAATTTTATCCATTTGGGACGACAATAAGATTGTCCATGTCCGGATCGGTCTGTTGCTGGGTCGGTGCGTCCAACGTGCGGCCGCACCTCAAATCGTCCGGGACCATAGAGCATTTAAAAAAAGTTGGAATAAACAAAAAATACCAGAAAAATGTAAATAAAACACAGACATTAATAATTATATATTAATAAAACATTGTTCAACGATACACGACCCACAGTCCTTAATTAACATAATTAAAAAGACAGATAAAATGGGTCGCCCCGCGCTGCTGCTGTGCCCTTCACCGTCTTCAGGCGCCGCCGTTGCCGTCATCGTCGCCAGTGAGGTCGATGTACGACGGCATCGTCCAGAGGTGGGCTGGCGGCCCGTGGAAGGTTGACGGCGCTGGCGGCGCCTGCACCACCTCCCCGCATGGCGATGGCTCGTGTTCCGATGACTGCGACGGCGTGGGGCACCAAGGCTCGGCTCCCACTCCCTGGGCCATCTCCATGCTCGTGCACGACCACGTCCAGCGCTGCCCACCAGATTCGTTAGGGAACGCGACCACTGGCTGCTCCTCCACTACTAGGGAAAACCTTACACACAAAAGCTTACCAGTAGCGCTGTTTTAAAGGAGGCGCTGCTGCTATTTAGCAGTAGCGCGTGTAAAAAAACAACGCTACTAATAAACTCATATCAGTAGCGTGGCAGTTATAAAACGTGCTACAACTATAATTGCCACACCATTCCCGACAGGCTAGGTATAGTAATAGCGCCCTTCCTAAACCAACGTTGCTACTATTCTACTTAGTTGTAGCGCTTGGCACCAACCCGCACTGCTGCTATGCCCACCTTATCCACCTTGTGCGCTCACTCTCTCTTCCTCACTCCCGGCCCCTCAGCCCCCCTCACACCGTCGCTCCCTCTCTGCCCCCCGTCGCTCGCCGCCGCCGTCGCCTACCCGTCCTTCCTCTGCCACCGTCACCTCCCCCTCCTTCCCGGACTCGGTAATCCTCCCCTCCTCCCCGCCCCACCTCCTCCGTCCTCCCTTCACTCCTCCATTCGCCGTCGGCCGGCCCCTCCTCGCTCCGCCTTCCTCCTCCGTCCTCCTTCCTTCTCCCTCCTTTAGTCACCCCTCCTTCTCCCTCCTCCCTCCTCCCCGCCCACCTCCTCCGTCCTCCATCCACTCCTCCATTCGTCGTCGGCCGGCCCCTCCTCGCTCCGCCTTCCTCCTCCGTCCTCGTTCCTCCTCCCTCCTTCAGTCGCCCCTCCTTCTCCCTCGTCCCTCCTCCCTGCTACATTTTGATTTAGTAGGCTAGTTGATATTTTTTTGTTGATATGCAGCATTTTGATTTACTTAATAGTTTGTAGTTGATATATAACAATTTTAATTTAGTATGATTAACTGATTAGTAAAAATTTAGACATAGTTGATAGTTTTTAGTTGACATAAGCCTCTATTCATATATAACACTTTGATTTATAATAGTTTCTAGTTAACTGAATTATTACTAGGGGTTTAGTATATTGTTTTTAGATATAGTTGATAGTTTCTAGTGATCATGAAACTATTTACTCATTTACTAGAATGAACATGTCATATTTGTTAATACTACTCAAATACATGTTGATCGAATATATTTTGTTTATGTAGAAATCAAGTATTTGCCCCTGCCTCATTGTTGCTGGCTACGCCTATAGGGATTTCCTTGGCAAATATGCAAAGGATTCCCCCCGGTCTTGGAGCCTTGCGTTGGTGTTCCCTTCAAGAGGAAAGGGTGATGTAGCACATCGGCGGTAAGTATTTCCCTCAGTTTGAGAACCAAGGTATCAATCCAGTAGGAGGATCGCGTCAAGTCACAAGTACCTGCACAAACACAAAGAGCTTGCACCCAACGCTATGAAGGGGTTGTCAATCCCTTATATATTGTTTGCAAAGTGAGAACTGAAAGCAAAAAAGTAAACAAAGCAAAGTAAAAGTAAAAGTGGAGATGATAGTTGTGAATAGACCCGGGGGCCGTAGTGTTCACTAGTGGCTTCTCTCATGAAAGCAAGTAGACGGTGGGTGAACGAATTACTGTCAAGCAATTGATAGAACCGCGCAAAGTCATGACGTTATCTATGGCAATGATCATACATATAGGCATCACGTCCAAAACAAGTAGACCGATACTTTCTGCATCTACTACTATTACTCCACACGTCGACCGCTATCCAGCATGCATCTAGTGTATTGAGTTCATAAGAACAGAGTAACGCCTTAAGAAAGATGATATTATGTAGATGGACAATCTCAAATCTATGATGAAAACCCATCTTGTTACCCTTGATGGCAACAATACGATGCATTCCTTGTAGCCCCTTCTGGCACTGGGAAAGGTCACCGCACGGTATGAACCCAAAACCAAGAACTTCTCCCATTGCAAGAATCATAGATCTAGTTGGCCAAACAAAACCCAAGACTCGGAGAGACTTACAACGATATCAAATCATGCATATAAGAAATCAGCAAAGACTCAAATATAATTCATAGATAATCCGATCACAAATCCACAATTCATCGGATCTCGACAAACACACCGCCAAAGAGGATTACATCGGATAGATCTCCATGAAGATCATGGAGAACTTTGTATTGAAGATCCAAGAGAGAGAAGAAGCCATCTAACTACTAACTACAGACCCGTAGGTCTGAAGTGGACTACTCACGAGTCATTGGAGAGGCAATGATGTTGATGTAGAAGCCCTCCAGCTCCAAAGTACCCTCCGGCGGGGCACCGGGAAGGGTCTCCAAATGAGATCTCGCGGAAACGGAAGCTTGCGGCGGCGGAAAAGTGGTTTCGTGGATGCCCTGATTTTTCTGGGACATTAAGGAATAAATAGGCCAAAGAGCTAGGGCAGGGGAGCTCTAGGGGGGCACAAGCCTTGTGGTCGCGGCCCCCTGGCCGCGGCCATAGGGCTTGTGGGCTCCCTGTGGGCCTCCTGCCTTGGCTCTCAAGTCCCCCGATCTTCTTCTGTTGTGGAAAAATTTATTTCGGGGATTTTATTCCGTTTGGACTCCGTTCCAAAATCAGATCTGAAAAGAGTCAAAAACACAGAAAAAACAGGAACTGGCACTTGGCACTGAATTAATCAGTTAGTCCCAAAAAACATATAAAAGGTAAATAAAACATCCAAAGTTGACAAGATAACAACATGAATCCAACAAAAATTATAGATACGTTTGAGACGTATCAAGCATCCCCAAGCTTAACTCCTGCTCGTCCTCGAGTAGGGAAGTGATAAAGAATGAATTTTTGATGCTTTCATGCTACCTAGCATAGATGTCCTTTGTAGCTCCTCTTATGTGACATGAATGTTCAGATCCGTTAGATTCAAAACAATAGTTTGCTATTGACGTGGAGACAATAATACTTCAAGCAAACTAGCAAGGTAATCATGAACTTTCAAAATAACAAGGCCAAAAGAAAGTTATCCCTACAAAATCATATAGTCTCGCTATGCTCTATCATCCTTGCACAACGAATTTAAATCACGCACAACCTCGGTATTGGCCAAGTAATTGTTTTCACACCTTTACTTTCTCAAACTTTTCAACTCTCACGCAATACATGAGCGTGAGCCATGGTTTTAGCACTATAAGTGGAATGGAGTGTGGTGGAGGTTGCAAGGCAAACAAGGAGAAGATGGTCACATTGACTAAGCATATCAATGAACAATGGATATGCTCATCAATAGATATCATTGTGAATGAGTAGGGATTGCCATACAAATGATGCACTAGAGCTAAGAGTAAGTGAAAGCTCTTAAAGAAAACTAGTGGGTGTGCATCCAACTTGCTTGCTCACGAAGACCTAAGGCAATTTTGAGGAAGCCCATCATTGGAATATACAAGCCAAGTTATATAATGAAAATTTCCCACTAGCTATATGGTGGTGACAAAACGAGAGACTCTCAATCATGAAGATCATGGTGCTTAATATGAAGCACAAGTGTGGAAAGGAGATAGTAGCATTGTCCCTTCTCTCTTTTTCTCTCATTTTTTTTGTGGGCTCTTTGGCCTCTTTTTTTGGTGGGCATCTTTGGCCTCTTTTTGTAAATGGGCTTCGCTGGCCTCTTTTATTTCCTCACATGCGACAATGCTCCATCAATGATGATCATCACACTTACAACTCAAAAGAGTAATGATGACTCTATATGGAATGCCTTCGGTAGTGTACCGTGACAATGATCTAGCATGGCATAGACATCAATGGAAACATCATGCTAGCTATCTTATGATCATGCAATGGCAATGTAGAAGTGGTGGCACATGTCATGGTGGTAGTTGCATGACAATATATCTCGGAATGGCTTTGAAGAAGCCATAGTAGGAAGGTATGGTGGCTGTTTTGAGGGAGGCTAATGGTGGGTTTTATGCACCGGCGAAAGTTGCACGACACTAAGAAGATAGTGATGGTGGAAGGTGAAAGTGCATCTAAACCATGGACTCAACATTAGTCATGAAGAACTCATATACTTGTTGCAAAAGTTTTAGTAGTAATCGAAACAAAGCATTCAACGCATACTCCTAGGGGAAGGGTTGGTAGGTATAAACCATCGCACGATCCTGACCGCTACACAAAGGATGAAAATCAATAAACTAACCATGCTCAGACTTCATCACATAGCGGTTCACCATACGTGCATGATACGGGAATCACTAACTTCAACACAACTATTTCTGGATCTACAACACCTTACTAGTATAGCTTCAATATTACCACAACCACAACTCAAAACTAATTGAGATGAATCATACTTCTCTAACTACTCAATGCACATGAAGGTGGAAGTTTTCATATCCCTTTGGATAACTACCCCTTTTGAGACTAATTTCATAGCATAAGCCAACTACCAAGCCCCGCACCGCTGTGCTCTAAAAGATATAAGTGAAGCACATAGAGCAAAATCAACTAGCTCTAAAGATATAAGTGAAACACATGTGAGTTGAATTGCCTAACCAGAGGATATAAGTGAAGCTCGACAAAATCACGGTGAGTGCATGTCTCTCTCTCTAGGTGTGCAGCAAGGAAGATTGTGACACAACAAAAATAAAAGACTCCTATGATACAAGACGCTCCAAGCAAAACACATAACATGTGGTGAATAAAAATATAGCCCCAAGTAACGTTACCGATGGATTGAAGACAAAAGAGGGGATGCCTTCCCGGGGCATCCCCAAGCTTAGGCTTTTTCGACATCCTTGAATCAACTTGGGGTGCCTTGGGCATCACCAAGCTTGATCTCTTGCCACTCTTTATCTCTTTGTCCATAAGAACTTCATCGAAAACTTGAAAACTTCACAACACGAAACTTAAACAGAAACTCTGATATCATTAGTATAAGAAAGCAAATCACCACTTCCTTAGGTACTGTAGCAAACTTAAATTCTACTTATGTTGATGTTGGGTTACTGTATTTTCAATCTTCCATGGCTAATACCCCCAGATACTATCCATAGTTTCATCAAAATAAGCAACCTACTCAACAAAAATAGAATCTGTTAACACCAGACCAGTCTGTAGCAATCTGTATACTTCGTATACTTCTGGTACTCCAAAAATTCTCAAAAATTACGATAGTCTGAAGAATTTGCGTAGCAATTAGCAACAAAGAATCAACTCAAAATCTGTTACAGAAAAAAAAATGAAAATTATTTTCGTGAGCACAAAGTTTCTGTCTTTTCCAGCATGATCAAACGATCATCCCCAAGACTAATCATAAAGGTTTTACTTGGCACAAACGCAAAAGAAACAGAAAAAGCACAATCATAACAGAATTATGAAAGTGTGGAAAACAAAAAACAGAAATAAAAAAGGATAGATTCGTTGTGTTGCCTCCCAACAAGCGCTATTGTTTAACGCCCTTAGCTAGGCAAAAGGTGATGGAATCACGTATAGTCATCTTTGGTGCTCAAACCATAAGTAGCCCTCATCATAGATTCATAAGGCAATCTTATTTTCTTTCTAGGAAAATGCTCCATGCCCTTCTTTAGAGGAAATTGAAATCTAATATTCCCTTCCTTCATATCGATGATAGCACCAATAGTCCTTAGGAAAGGTCTACCAAGAATAATGGGACATGAAGGATTGCAATCTATGTCAAGTACAATGAAATCCACGGGTACATAGTTCTTATGCACAATAATAAGAACATCATTGCTACTTCCCATGGGTTTCTTGACAGTAGAATCCGCAAGATGCAAATTAAGAGAACACTCTTCAATCTCATGAAAACCAAGAATATCACATAAAGACTTTGGAATCGCGGAAACACTAGCACCCAAATCACACAAAGCATTGCATTCATAATTTTTGATTATGATTTTGATAGTAGGTTCCCACTCATCATGAAGTTTTCTAGGTATAGAGACTTCTAATTCGAGTTTCTCTTCAAGAGATTTCATCATAGCGTCTAAGACATGTGCGGTAAAGGCTTTGCTTTGGCTATAAGCATGTGCAGAGTTTGCAATGGATTGCATCAAGGAAATGCATTCAAACAAGGAGCAACTATCATAATTGAATTCCTTGAAATCCAAAGTGTGAGTTTCATTACTACCCAGTATTTTGATTTCTTCTACTCCACTCTCCACACTTTATCATCAAGATAGGTGGACTTCGAATCATTGGGGCGGTTTTCAACCAAAGTGGATTCATATCCAGCCCCTTCATCAATAGGTTTGACACGCGAAAACAAAGATTCAAGAGGAGTCACACCAAGCACTTTAAGATCTTCGTGATTTGCATCACTAGAACGCCCCCTTTTAAACCATTCATGCTTAGCGCGAATTTGGGCGGTTCTTTCTTTGCTCTCATTCATGGAGACACGCATAGCTTTTAAAGTTTCATCCAAGTTAACCTTGGGAGGAGCACATCTAACTTTCAAAGCATCAATATCACAAGACATCCTATCAACGCTCTTAGCCAAATCGTCTATTTTGAGTACTTTTTCCTCTATGGATGCATTGAAAATCTTTTGAGAGTTGATGAACTCTTTGATATTACTCTCTAAATAAGAGGGTAATCTGTTGTGATTTCCATAAGTGTTGTTGTAGGAATTGCCATAATTGTTAGAGGAGTTACTAGGAAAAGGCCTAGGAACATAGTTTCCTCTAAAAGCATTGTTGTTGCCCAAATTGTTCCTACCAACAAAATTAACGTCCAAACTAGCGTTGCTACTCTTAATCAAGGAAGATAGTGGCATGTCATTAGGATCTAAAGGAGCATTTCTACTACCAACCAAGTTCATCAACTCGTCCATCTTAGCACTAAGCGAGTTAATTTCTTCTATAGCGTGTACCTTTTTGCTAGGAGGTGACCTTTCAGTGTGCCACTGAGAGTAGTTGGTCATGATATTGTCTAGGAGTTTTGTAGCTTCTCTTAACGTGATTTCCGTGAACGTTCCACCTGAGGCGGAGTCCAAGATATTGCGAGAAGCAAAATTCAAACCAGCGTAAAAGATTTGTATAATCATCCACAAACTCAAGCCATGAGCGGGACAATTTCTAATCATTAACTTCATCCTCTCCAAAGATTGTGCAACATGTTCATGATCAAGTTGCTTGAAATTCATGATATCGTTACGGAGAGAGATAATCTTAGCCGGCGGAAAATACTTGGATATGTAAGCATCTTTGCACTTATTCCAAGAGTCGATACTATTTTTAGGCAAAGAAGAAAACCAAGTTTTTGCACGATCTCGCAAAGAGAACGGAAAAAACTTTAATTTAACAACATCATTATCCACATCTTTCTTCTTTTGCATATCGCAAAGTTCAATGAAAGTATTAAGATGGGATGCGACATCTTCACTAGGAAGGCCAAAAAATTGCTCTTTCATAACAAGATTCAGCAAGGCAGCGTTGATTTCATATGATTCCACACTAGTGGCAGGAGCAATCGGAGTACTAATAAAATCATTATTATTAGTATTCGATAAGTCGCAAAGTTTGGTGTTTTCAGCCATGATGACTTCAACAAACAAACAAGAACACAAGAAAGCAAGAAAACTGGCAAAGGAAAACGGCAAAAGGCAAAAGAAAACGGCAAAGGAGAAAGGCAAATGAAAATGGCAAATGTGAAGTGGGGGAGAGGAAAACGAGAGGCAACTCGCAAAAAAGGTAAATGCAAGAGATGAGTTTGTGACACTTACTTGGATAGATGTTGACTTGATCTCCCCGAACACGGCGCGAGAAATTGGCGTGTTGACGGGAGATTATTCTTGTCTTGATACTCCTCGGCAAGCGGTCCTCCCCGGCAACGACGCGAGAAATCCTTCTGATGCTGGCTACGCCTATAGGGATTTCCTTGGCAAATATGCAAAGGATTCCCCCGCGGCCTTGGATCCTTGAGTTGGTGTTCCCTTGAAGAGGAAAGGGTGATGTAGCACAGCGACGGTAAGTATTTCCCTCAGTTTGAGAACCAAGGTATCAATCTAGTAGGAGGATCGCGTCAAGTCACAAGTACCCGCACAAACACAAAGAGCTTGCACCCAATGCTATGAAGGGGTTGTCAATCCCTTATAGATTGTTTGCAAAGTGAGAACTGAAAGCAAAAAGTAAACAAAGCAAAGTAAAAGTAAAACCGGAGATGATAGTTGTGAACAGACCCGGGGGCCGTAGTGTTCACTAGTGTCTTCTCTCATGAAAGCAAGTAGACGGTGGGTGAACGAATTACTGTCGAGCAATTGATAGAACCGCGCAAAGTCATGACGTTATCTATGGCAATGATCATACATATAGGCATCACGTCCAAAACAAGTAGACCGATACTTTCGGCATCTACTACTATTACTCCACACGTCGACCGGTATCTAGCATGCATCTAGTGTATTGAGTTCATAAGAACAGAATAACGCCTTAAGCAAGATGACATGATGTAGATGGACAATCTCAAATCTATGATGAAAGCCCATCTTGTTACCCTTGATGGCAACAACACGAGGCGTGCCTTGCTGCCCCTCCTATCACTGGGAAAGGTCACCGCACGGTATGAACCCAAAACCAAGCACTTCTCCCATTGCAAGAATCATAGATCTAGTTCGCCAAACAAAAACCCAAGACTGGAGAGACCTACAAGGATATCAAATCATGCATATAAGAAATCAGCAAAGACTCAAATATAATTCATAGATAATTTCATCACAAATCCACAATTCATCGGATCTCGACAAACACACCGCCAAAGAGGATTACATCAGATAGATCTCCATGAAGATCATGGAGAACTTTGTATTGAAGATCCAAGAGAGAGCAGAAGCCATCTAGCTACTAACTACGGACCCGTAGGTCTGAAGTGGACTACTCACGAGTCATTGGAGAGGCAATGATGTTAATGTAGAAGCCCTCCAGCTCCAAAGTCCCCTCCGGCAGGGCACCAGGAAGGGTCTCCAGATGAGATCTCGCGGAAACGGAAGCTTGCGGCGGCAGAAAAGTGGTTTAATGGACGCCCTGATTTTTTCTGGGATTTTAGGGAATAAATAGGCCAAAGAGCTAGGACACGGGAGCTCTAGGGGGGCCACAAGCCTGGTGGCCGCGCCCCCCCTAGCCGCGGCCACAGGCTTGTGGGCTCCCTGTGGGCCTCCTGCCTTGGCTCTCAAATCCCCCGATCTTCTTCTGTTCTGGAAAATTTTATTTCGGGGATTTTATTCCGTTTGGACTCCGTTCCAAAATCAGATCTGAAAAGAGTCAAAAACACACAAAAAACAGGAACTGGCACTTGGCACTAAATTAATAAGTTAGTCCCAAAAAAGATATAAAAGGTAAATAAAACATCCAAAGTTGACAAGATAACAACATGAAATCATCAAAAATTATAGATACGTTTGAGACGTATCGCTCATCCCCGCAGTTGTCCCCATCGCCGACCCCCTAAGACCTCTAGGTATGAATAGTCAAATCCCCATGTTGTTCATATAGATGATAATGTGTTGTAAATGTCAATGATGAAAATGCTAGTGCTAGTCGCCATGTCATTTATGTCGATGATGATGCATTCTGAATATAGAGGATGTCTTGGTGTTTTTGTTTGCAATGTACCTCCGAGTGGCCTATGTTTTGCCGGAATGCTGATTCGTTTCCGTTTCGGCAAATTTCAGGCATTCGATATGTCATGTGTTTAGTAAAGGTCATGCCGAATTTTTTTCATGAATTTTCGAGTGCTTATGATTTGCCAGAACGGGAATTCAATGATATTCCGACAAAACATAGGGCATTTTTTCTATGTCATTGCTCGATGTATGGAACGGGTTGACTTTAGGTGTTGTGGGGGTCGCTTCTCCTTCTTTTCCTTGTGTGCTAGATAGAGGAAGAATCCCGACTGTTGTCATGGGGGTCGCTTCTCCTTCTTTTCCTCGTGCTAGATATTTGTAATGCACTAGGGAAAGGAGGAGTAGCGACCATCACCGACGGTCAAAATATCAGAGGGAGTGCCCACCATATACGTGAGATGTGAGTTTAGGAAGGAAAGACTCGACGGACCTAAAGTCAACCCGTTGCATATTGAGTAATAATGATATGTGTGTTGATCAGTTTTAGTAAGGAAATGTCTGACGATGAAAGGGAATTCGTTATGTGCCAATACTGCAAAGACGAGTGCGGCCTGTGCGACACGCCTCACCTAGTTGGTGGTAGGCGCTTCAGCATCATGCTGGATGAGAACTTCGAAGTGGATACAGTAAGTCACAACGATAAGTCTTTTTTCGTAATTAAGCATGACTTCTTTTGCTTGAACTTATAATTTTTATTTTTTACTATTTTACTAGTGTATCCCTTGCCATGCAATAATTTATGTCTTGGACACGATTGGTTTCAGTACTAAAAAAACTATGGAGGTAAAGAGAGTTCACTTGAGGACCGAGCGTGATTATACTTTTGTCGTAAAGTTGTACAATGCATACACCTACTCCTATTTTGAATGCACAAAATTGGCAAGCACTATGTAAGGCTTATGCATTTGAGCCCAATATGCTTATAACCTTTGATATTCATCCGGAAGATGAAATTGAAGGTAATATCGACATCTGGGTCGATGTGCAGATGCCTCCAGTTCTACCATTATGTGAGTTTCTCAACCATATTTATTAAGTAATCTATATTGTTTATTTTAAAATAGTTGACAACTTATTTCTATTGACAGCTTATTTTCATTCTTAAAAAAATGTACGGAAGATGGTAGACAAAACCTACTACTACAATGATGAAGCAGAATTAACTTATAAGGAGAAAAATCATCTTATCGCATTTATTAATTATCTTGAGAATTACAACATCTATTATCAAACTCCTCCACATTATGGTCAATACATGCCACTAGTGCACGCGGTGAACTATGGTAACATCCATGGAGATTGCATGGTAAGATTTTCTAGTATTACAACATCCATGCATCTTTTGCATAAATTCTTATAAAACTAAACTACATTGCTAACTACAAAGTTATTACTATGTTTTTCAACAGAAAATCCGGAAGGATTGTGTGCCCTATCTGATGTTTCCGAGAGGTCACGTTGTTGTTATGAGCTTAGGGCCAGCACGGCCAGGTCAGCCTACGCATCACTCCTGTCCATGCCGGATTTCTAAAACCGATGAAGTCATGACAATCAAAGACTGGAAAAAATGTATGGTCAATCGTAGAGAGCTACTTCGAAGCAACATTGTGCGTAGGCCAAGAATTGGAGACAGGATGATCTCCATTCTCCATAATGGAGAGTCAGGGCCTATCTTGTTTTATGATGGAGTAGGTCCTAGGTACAATGTGTTATTATGTGCTACAATGTGTTAGAGTTGATGATGATGAGGAGGAGGAGTTGTGATTATGACTAGTGACCAACTTGTTATATGATGTCTCATTGACTGATGATCAAATAGTGTTGGTGGTAATGACTATGATGATTATTAGTTATAGTGTTGTTGGTGATGATATGATGCAAGAGTTTTTATATTAATATGATGATGATGTTGATCATGATTATCATGATGGTTTGTTATTATGATCATGATTGGTTATTATATCATTGGGGGAAGGAAAGCGGATTAGATTCATGTGGATGGATCAAAAGTGACCAAAAGTTGAATTAGTAGGATCGTCGTCCTACTAATTCAACTTTTGATCACTTTTGATTCATTTGGAGGAATAAAATCCATGTTTCTCGTCACAATGATATAATAATTCATCATGAACATATTGATATAACAACCTCTTAATTGGTAATGTATCAAAATTTATATAACGGCGTATAAATACACTAAAAACTAAAAATAATGAAAAATAGATTACTAGTAGTGCATGTTTGCAAGAACGCTACTAATAGTTGTCTTATCAGTAGCGATGGTATGATACATGCTACAACTATATGTCTTAGCAGTAGCGCGTCTTACACGCGCTGCTGGTAAGTAATAGCTGTAGCGCCTTACTAGTAGTGCAGTTACCCGCGCTACTAGTAGGCACTAAACCGCCCTACTACTAGGCTTTTCCCTAGTAGTGCTCGTGCACCTCCTCCTTCACCGCTATGGACTGCTCCTCCATGGTGTCGGCCATCTCCAGCTCCGGGACGGCCACCTCACCGGCCGCGGAGAGGGCCATCATCTCCTCCAGCCCCACCCACTAGCGCTCATCATACGTGTTCATGGAATCTTCCATGACACGCTGGACGAGTCGACCCTCCTCCTCTTCGGTCATGCGAGGAGGTGGTGGTGGCGACGGAGAGGGCGACGACGACGGGGTCGACATTAGGTCGCACACCCGCGTACGCCCATGCACCTAGGGAGGGCTCCGAGGGCACACCCGACGCTCTGCACGTGCTTGTTGCGGGCTGTTGTGTGGGCCGGCAAAATAGGACGCCGCCGCACGTCGTGCTCATCACGGAACCAAGTGTCCCATAATGGGGAATCCACAGCGTACCTCAGGTCATAGTAGAGGTCGTCAGGGAGGCGGCATCGGCGGCGTTGGATGTCGTCGCAGCGGGCACGACCACTCATTGGGACCGGCGGGATAGGCACCCGATCGGCAGACATGTGCCAGTTGTTCAGCAAGTGGAGTCTCTCTCCTTGGCTCCCAATAGTGGCGACACACATCCGCATGGACATACTGCCGGGAGAGCGCCGGGTCGCCCGGAGGGGCAATGGAGAAGGCTGGCGGAGCAGGCCGTGGCGGAGGAGGAGAACGACGTGGCTCGCTTGCGGCAGGGCGGCGGCCGGAGGAACACCGAGCCTCGTGGTCATGCACCCCCTTCCCCTTGCCGCCGGTGCTCCACCACCCCTTTGCTGTCGGCGGTCGGAGAGCTCGAGGGAGGGGGAGAAAGCTAGGGTTTGGTGTCGGTCCCGAGGAGGCACCAGGACTGGAGTGGGCGCGTGCACTTTGCCGGTCCATGACTTAAAGAAGGACGGCGACCGCCCGCTGATGACCCACAAGTATAGGGGATTGCTATCCCAACGACAACAGCGCCAAAAGTTGACACATTGACAGAGGCTGGGTTTGCGTTGGTTCTTCCCTTGAAGAGGAAAGGGTGATGCAGCACAGGAGCAATAAGTATTTCCCTCAGTTTGAGAACCAAGGTATCGATCCAGAAGGAGGGTCTCATCAAGTCCAGAGTACCTGCGCAAACACAAACAAGCTTGCACCCAACGCTTCAAAGGGGTTGTTAATCCCTTCAAGATTGTTTGCAAAGTGAGATCTCAAGGCGGAAAGTGCAACGAAGTAAGAAGTGTAAGGCTGAAAATATGGTGTGGAGTAGACCCTGGGGGCCATAGTGTTCACTAGAGGCTTCTCTCAAAATAGCAAGTATCACGGTGGGTGAACAAATTACCGTCGAGCAATTGATAGAACCGCGCAGAGTCATGACAATATCCAAGGCAATGATCATGCATATAGGCATCACGTCCGAGACAAGTAGACCGATACTTTCTGCATCTACTACTATTACTCCACATATCGACCTCTATCCAGCATGCATCTAGTGTATTAAGTTCATGACGAACAGAGTAACGCTTTAAGCAAGATGACATGATGTAGAGGGATAATCTCATATCTACAACAAAGCCCACCTTGTTATCCTTGATAGAAACTACACGATGTGTGCCTTGCTGCCCCTACTGTCATTGGGAAAGGTCACCACACGGTAAGAACCCAAAACCAAGCACTTCTCCCATTGCAAGAATCATAGATCTAGTTGGCCAAACAAAATCCAAGACTCAGAGAGACTTACAAGGATATCAAATCATGCAGATAAGAAATCAGCAAAGACTCAAATATATATCATAGATAATCTGATCACAAATCCACAATTCATCGGATCTCGACAAACACACCGCCAAAGAGGATTACATCGGATAGATCTCCATGAAGATCATGGAGAACTTTGTATTGAAGACCCAAAGAGAGAAGAAGCCATCTAGCTACTAACTACGGACCCGTAGGTCTGAAGTGAACTACTCACGAGTCATTGGAGGGGCGATGATGTTGATGAAGAAGCCCTCCAACTCCAAAGTCCCCTCCGGCAGGGCACCAGGAAGGGTCTCCACATGAGATCTCGCAGAAACGGAAGCTTTCGGCGGCGGGAAAGTGTTTTCATGGACGCCCTGATTTTTTCTGGATTTTGAGGGAATATATAGGCCAAAGACCTAGGGCAGGGGAGCGCCAGGGAGGCCACAAGCTTGGTTGCCGCGGCCCCCTAGCCGTGGCAACAGGGCTTGTGGGCTCCCTATGGGCCCACTTGCTTGGCCCTTAAGCCTCCTGATCTTCTTCCATTCTGGAAAAAAACATTTTGGGGATTTTATTCCATTTGGACTTCGTTCCAAAATCAGATCTGAAAAGAGTCAAAAACACAGAAAAAACACGAACTTCCGCTTGACACTGAGTTGATAAGTTAGTCCCAAAAAAGATATAAAAGATAAACAAAACATCCAAAGTTGACAAGATAACAACGTGAAACCATAAAAAATTATAGATACATTTGAGACGTATCAAGCATCCCCAAGCTTAACTCCTTCTCGTCCTCGAGTAGGGAAGTGATAAAGAATGAATTTTTGATGCTTTCATGCTACCTAGCGTAGATGTCCTTTGTAACTCCTCTTATGTGACGTGAATGTTCAGATCCATTACATTCAAAACAATAGCTTGCTATTGACGTGGAAACAATAATATTTCAAGCAAACTAGCAAAGTAATCATGAACTTTCAAAATAACAAGGCCAAAAGAAAGTTATCCCTACAAAATCATATAGTCTGGCTATGCTCTATCATCATTGCACAATGAATTTAAATCATGTGCAACCCCGGTATTGGCCAAGTAATTGTTTTCACACCTTTTCTTTCTCAAACCTTTTCAACTCTCACGCAATACATGAGCGTGAGCCATGGTTTTAGCACTATAAGTGGTGTGGAGTGTGGTGGAGGTTGCAAGACAAACAAGGAGAAGATGATCACATTAACTAGGCATATCAATGAGTTGTGGAGATGCTCATCAATAGATATCAATGTGAATGAGTAGGGATTGCCATATAAATTATGCACGAGAGCTATGAGTATGTGAAAGCTCTTAAAGAAAACTAGTGGGTGTGCATCCAACTTGCTTTCTCACGAAGACCTAAGGCAATTTTGAGGAAGCCTATCATTGGAATATACAAGCCAAGTTATATAATGAAAATTTCCCACTAGCTATATGGTGGTGACAAAACGAGAGACTCTCAATCATGAAGATCATGGTGCTTAATATGCACAAGTGTGGAAAGGTGGTAGCATTGTCCCTTCTCTGTTTTTCTCTCAATTTTTTTTGGATGGACACTTTGGCCTCTTTTTTTAATTCTTTTATTTATTTTGGTGGGCATCTTTGGCCTCTTTTATTTCCTCACATGGGACAATGCTCCATCAATGATGATCATCACACTTACAACTCAAAACTTAGAGCAACGATGGCTCTATATGGGATGCCTTCGGTAGTGTACCGTGAGAATGATCTAGCATGGCATAGACATAAATGGAAACATCATGCTAGATAATTATGATCATGCAATGGCAATGTAGACGTGGAGGCACATGTCATGGTGGTAGTTGCATGGAAATATATCTCAGAATGACTTTGAAAAAGCCATAGTAGGTAGGTATGGTGGCTGTTTTGAGGGAGGCTAATGGTGGGTTTTGTGCACCGGCGAAAGTTGCACAACACTAAAGAAGATAGTGATGGTGGAAGGTGAAAGTGCATCTAAACCATGGACTCAACATTAGTCATGAAGAACTCATATACTTGTTGCAAAAGTTTTATTAGTAATCGAAACAAAGCATTCAACGCATACTCCTAGGGGAAGGGTTGGTAGGTATAAACCATCGCGCGATCCCGACCGCCACACAAAGGATGACAATCAATAGACTAATCATGCTCAGACTTCATCACATAGCGGTTCACCATACATGCATGCTACGGGAATCACTAACTTCAACACAAGTATTTCTAGATTCACAACACCTTACTAAGATAACTTCAATATTACCATAACCACAACTCAAAACTAGTTGAGATGAATCAAACTTCTCTAACTATTCAATGCACATGAAGGTGGAAGTTTTCGTATCCCTTTGGATAACTACCCCTTTGAGAATACTTTCATAGCATAGATCAACTACCAAGACACGCACCGTCGTGCTCTAAAAGATATAAGTGAAGCACATAGAGTAAAATGAACTAGCTCAAAAGATATAAGTGAAGCACATGTGACCTTAATTGTCTACCAAAGGATATAAGTGAAGCTCGACAAAATCATCACAGTGAGTGCATGTCTCTCTATCTAGGCGTGCAGCAAGGATGATTGTGACACAACAAAAATAAAAGACTCATAAGATACAAGATGCTCCAAGAAAAACACATAACATGTGGTGAATAAAAATATAGCCCCAAGTAACGTTACCGATGGATTGAAGACGAAAGAGGGGATGCGTTCCCGGGGCATCCCCAAGCTTAGGATTTTATGGCATCCTTGAATCTCTTGGGGTGCCTTGGGCATCCCCAAGCTTGAGCTCTTGCCACTCTTTATCTTTTTGTCCATAAGAACTTCACCCAAAACTTGAAAACTTCACAACACGAAACTTAAATAGAAACTCGTGATAACATTAGTATAAGAAAGCAAACCACCACTTCCTTAGGTATTGTAGCAAACTTGAATTCTACTTATGATGGTGTTGGGTTACTATATTTTCAATATTCCATGGCTAATACCCCCCGATACCATCCATAGTTTCATCAAAATAAGCAACCAACACAACAAAAACAGAATATGTTAACAGCAGACCAGTCTGTAGCAATATGTATACTTCGTATACTTCTGGTACTTCCAAAATTCTAAAACATTACGACAGTCTGCAAAATTTGCGTAGCAATCAGCAGCAAAAAGAATCAACTCAAAAGCTCTTACAGAAGAAAAAAAATGAAAATTCGTTTCGTGAGCAGAAAGTTTCTATCTTTTCCAGCATGACCAAACTATCATCCCCAAGACTAATCATAACGGTTTTGCTTGGCACAAACGCAAAAAGAAACACACAAAACACAATCATAACAGAATTATGAAAGTGTGGAAAACACAAAACAGAAAGAAAAAGGATAGATTCGTTGGGTTGCCTCCCAACAAGCGCTATTGTTTAACGCCCTTAGCTAGGCATAAGGTGATCGAATCACGTATAGTCATCTTTGGTGCTCAAACCATAAGTAGCCCTCATCAAAAATTCATAAGGCAATCTTATTTTCTTTCTTGGAAAGTGCTGCACGCCCTTCTTTCAGGGAAATTGAAATCTAATATTCCCTTCCTTCATATCGATGATAGCACCAATAGTCCTTAGGAAAGGTCTACCAAGAATAATGGGACATGATGGATTGCACTCTATGTCAAGTACAATGAAATCCACGGGTACATAGTTGTTATTTGCAACAATAAGAACATCATCGATCCTTCCCATGGGTTTCTTGACAGTAGAATCCGCAAGATGCAAATTAAGAGAACACTCTTCAATCTCATGAAAACCAAGAATATCACATAAAGATTTTGGAATCGCGGAAACACTAGCACCCAAATCACACAAAGCATTGCACTCATAGTTTTTGATCTTGATTTTGATAGTAGGTTCCCACTCATCATGAGTTTTCTAGTTATAGAGACTTCTAGTTCGAGCTTCTCTTGAAGAGATTTCATCATAGCATCTACGATATGCGCGGTAAAGGCTTTGCTTTGGCTATAAGCATGTGGAGAGTTTGCAATGGATTGGATCAAAGAAATGGATTCAAACAAGGAACAACTATCATAATTGAATTCCTGGAAATCCAAAGTGAGAGTTTCATTACTACCCAAAATTTTGATTTCTTCTACTCCACTCTCCACACCTTTATCATCAAGATAGGTGGACTCCGAATCATTGGGGCGTTTTTCAACCAAAGTGGATTCATATCCAGCCCCTTCATCAATAGGTTTGACACGCGAAAACAAAGATTCAAGAGGAGACACACCAAGCACCTTAAGATCTTCGTGATTTGCATCACTAGAACGCACCCTTTTAAACCATTCATGCCTATCACGAATTTGGGCAGTTCTTTCTTTGCTCTCATTCATGGAGACACGCATAGCTTTCAAAGTTTCATCCAAGTTGACCTTGGGAGGAGCACATCTAACTTTCAAAGCATCAATATCACAAGACATCCTATCAACGCTCTTAGCCAAATCGTCTATTTTGAGTAGCTTTTCCTCTATGGACGCATTGAAAATCTTTTGAGAGTTGACGAACTCTTTGATATTACTCTCTAAATCAGAGGATAATTTTTTGTGATTTCCGTAAGTGTTGTTGTAGGAATTGCCATAATTGTTAGAGGAGTTACTACGAAAAGGCCTAGGAACATAGTTTCCTCTAAAAGCATTGTTGTTCCCAAAATTGTTCCTACCAACAAAATTAACGTCCAAACTAGCGTTGCTACTTTCAATCAAGGAAGATAGTGGCATGTCATTAGGATCCAAAGGAGCATTTCTACTAGCTACCAAATTCATCAACTCGTCCATCTTAGCACTAAGCGAGTTAATTTCTTCTATAGCGTGTACCTTTTTGCTAGCAGGTGACCTTTCAGTATGACGCTGAGAGTAGTTGGTCATGATATGGTCTAGGAGTTTTGTAGCGTCTCCTAACGTGATTTCCATCAACGTTCCACCTGAGGCGGAGTCCAAGATATTGCGAGAAGCCAAACTCAAGCCATGAGCCACAAACTCAAGCCATGAGCGGGACAATTTCTAATCATAAGCTTCATCCTCTCCCAAGATTGTGCAACGTGTTCATGATCAAGTTGCTTGAAATTCATGATATCGTTACGTAAGGAGATGATCTTAGCCGGCGGAAAATACTTGGATATGTAAGCATCTTTGAACTTATCCCAAGAATCGATACTATTTTTAGGCAAAGAAGAAAACCAAGTTTTTGCGTGATCTCACAACGAGAAAGGAAAAGGCTTCAACTTAATCACGTCATTATCCACATCTCTTTTCTTTTGCATATCGCAAATCTCAATGAAGGTATTGAGATGGGATGCGTCATCTTCATTAGGAAGGCCAGAGAATTGCTCTTTCATAACAAGATTCAGCAAAGCTACGTTGATTTCATACGATTCCGCACTAGTGGCGGGAGCAATCAGAGTACTAATAAAATCATTATTATTAGTGCTCGAGAAGTCGCAAAGTTTGGTGTTTTCAGCCATGATGACTTCAACAAACAAACAAGCACACAAGCAAGCAAGAAAACCGGCAAAGGAAAATGGCAAAGGCAAAAGAAAACGGCAAAGGAGAAAGGCAAATGAAAACGGCAAATGTGAAGTGGGGGAGAGGAAAATGAGAGGCAACTGGCAAAAAAGTAAATGCAGGAGATGAGTTTGTGAGACCTACTTGGATAGATCTCTCCTTCCCCGGAAACGGCGCCAGAAATACTTCTGATAATGCAACAAAAGACCTTCCAACGGCGCCAGAAACACGTGTTGACGGGAGACTGTTCTTGATACTCCTCAGCAACGGCTCCAGGAATCCTTCTACAACGGCTACGCCTTTAGGGACTTCCTAGGCAAATATGCAAAGGATTTCCCCGTGGCCTTGGAGCCTTGCATTGGTGTCCCCTCGAAGTGGAAAGGGTGATGTAGCATAGCGGTGGTAAGTATTTCCCTCAGTTTTGAGAACCAAGGCATCGATCTAGTGAAGGAGTATCACAAGTGCCTGCACAAACACAAAAAGCTTGCTCCCAACGCTATGAAGGGGTTGTCAATCCCTTATAGATTGTTTGCCAAGTGAGAACTGAAAGCAACAAAGTAACAAAGCAAAGTAAAAGCGGAGGTGTAAACGATAGGTGTGAATAGACCCGGGGGCCGTAGTGTTTACTAGTGGCTTCTCTCATGAAAGCAAGTAGAAGGTGGGTGAACGAATTACTGTCGAGCAATTGATAGAACCACGCAAAGTCGTGACGTCATCTATGGCAATGATTATATCTATAGGCATCACGTCCAAAACAAGTAGACCGATACTTTCTGCATCTACTACTATTACTCCACACGTCGACCGCTATCCAGCATGCATCTAGTGTATTAAGTCCAAAAGAAGAGAGTAACAAGATGACATGATGTAGATGGACAATCTCATATCTACGACAAAGCCCACCTTATTACCCTTGATGGCAACTACACGATGTGTGCCTTGCTGCCCCTACTGTCACTGGGAAAGGTGACCACACGGTAAGAACCCAAAATCAAGCACTTCTCCCATTGCAAGAATCATAGATCTAGTTGGCCAAACAAAACCCAAGACTCGGAGAGACTTACAAGGATATCAAATCATGCATATAAGAAAACAACAAAGACTCAAATATATATCATCGATAATCTGATCACAAATCCACAATTCATCGGATCTCGACAAACACACCGCCAAAGAGGATTACATCGGATAGATCTCCATGAAGATCATGGAGAACTTTGTATTGAAGATCCAAGAGAGAGAAGAAGCCATCTAGCTACTAACTATGGACCCGTAGGTTTGAAGTGAACTACTCATGAGTCATTGGAGGGCCGATGATGTTGATGAAGAAGCCCTCCAACTCCAAAGTCCCCTCCAGCAGGGCACCGGGAAGGGTCTCCAGAAGAGATCTCGCGGAAACGGAAGCTTGCGGCGGCGGAAAAGTGTTTTCCTGGACGCCCTGATTTTTTCTGGATTTTTAGGGAATATATAGGACAAAGACCTAGGGCAGGGGAGCGCCAAGAAGGCCACAAGCTTGGTTGCCGCGGCCTCCCCCTTGGCCGCGGCAACAGGGCTTGTGGGCTCCCTATGGGCCCACTTGCTTGGCCCTCAAGCCTACTGATCTTCTTCCGTTCTGGAAAAAATTATTTTGGGTATTTTATTCCGTTTGGACTCCGTTCCAACATCAGATCTGAAAAAGTCAAAAACTCAGAAAAACAGGAACTGGCGCTTGGCACCGAGTTAATAAGTTAGTCCCAAAAAAGATATAAAAGGTAAACAAAATATCCAAAGTTGACAAGATAACAGCGTGAAACCATAAAAAATTATAGATACGTTTGAGACGTATCAGTGGGCAAGCCCAAGAAGGCCCCTGCACAGGAGAGAAAGAAAATCAAAGAGAAAAGGAAAAAACAGGGGGAAGTGGGAAAATGGAGAAGGACTCCACCTTCCAATCCTAGTTGGACTAGGATTGGAGGAGGAATCCTCCTCCCCCCACTTCGGCCGACCCCTTGGGGCTCCTTGAGCCTCAAGACAAGGTCCCTCCCCTCCCTCCTATATATACTGAGGTATTAGGGCTGATTTGAAACAACTTTGCCACGGCAGCCCGACCACATACCTCCACGTTTTTTCCTCTAGATCGCATTTCTGTGGAGCTCGGGCAGAGCCCTGCTGGAATAAGATCACCACCAACCTCCGGAGCGCCGTCACGCTGCCGGAGAACTCATCTACCTCTCCGTCTCTCTTGCTGGATCAAGGAGGCCGAGATCATCGTCAAGCTGTACGTGTGCTGAACACGGAGGTGCCGTCCGTTCGGCACTAGATCGGAGCGGATCGTGCGACGGATCACAGGACGGTTCGTGGGACGGTTCGCGGGGCGGATCGAGGGATGTGAGGACGTTCCACTACATCAACCGCGTTTCTTAACACTTCCTGCTGTGCGATCTACAAGGGTACATAGATCGGAAATCCCCTCTCGTAGATGGACATCACCATGATAGGTCTTCGTGCGCGTAGGATTTTTTTCCCATGTGACGTTCCCCAACAGTGGCATCAAGAGCTAGGTTCATGCATAGATGTTATCTCGAGTATTACACAAAAGTTTTTGTGGGTGGTGATGTGCGATTTGCTGCCATCCTTAGTCTTTTCTTGATTCCGCGGTATTGTTGGATCGAAGCGGCTCGGACCGACATTACTCGTACACTTACGAGAGGCTGGTTTCATCGCTACGAGCAACCCCGTTGCTCAAAGATGACTGGCGAGTGTCGGTTTCTCCAACTTTAGTTGAATCGGATTTGACCGAGGAGGTCCTTGGAGAAAGGTTAAATAGCAATTCATACATCTCCGTTGTGGTGTTTGCGTAAGTAAGATGCGATCCTACTAGATACCCATGGCAACCACGTAAAACATGCAACAACAATTAGAGGACGTCTAACTTGTTTTTGTAGGGTATGTTTGTGATGTGATATGGACAACGATGTGATGTGATATATTGGATGTATGAGATGATCATGTTGTAATAGTTAATATCGACTTGCACGTCGATGGTACGGCAACCGGCAGGAGCCATAGGGTTGTCTTTAAACTAATGTTTGTGCTTGCAGATGCGTTTACAATATTGCTAGGACGTAGCCTTAGTAGTAATAGCATGAGTAGCACGACAACCCCGATGGCGACACGTTGATGGAGATCATGATGATGGAGATCATGGTGTGACGCTGGTGACAAGAAGTTCGTGACCGGTGCTTTGGTGATGGAGATCAAGAAGCACATGATGATGGCCATATCATGTCACTTATGAATTGCATGTGATGTTAATCCTTTATGCACCTTATCTTGCTAAGAACGACGGTAGCATTATAAGGTGATCTCTCACTAAAATTTCAAGAAAAAATTGTGTTCTCCCCGACTGTCCACCGTTGCGACAGTTTGTCGTTTCGAGACACCACGTGATGATCGGGTGTGATAGACTCAACGTTCACATACAACGGGTGCAAAATAGTTGCACACGCGGAACACTCGGGTTAAACTTGACGACCCTAGCATGTACAGACATGGCCTCGGAACACAAGAGACCGAAAGGTCGAGCATGAATCATATAGTTGATATGATTAGCATAGAGATGCTTACCACTGAAACTATTCTCGACTCACGTGATGATCAGACTTGAGATAGTGGATTTGGATCATGTACCACTCAAATGACTAGAGAGATGTACTTTTTGAGTGGGAGTTCTTAAGTAATATGATTAATCGAACTAATTATCATGAACATAGTCTAATGGTCTTTGCAGATTACGATGTAGATTGCGCTATAGCTCTACTGTTTTTATATGTTCCTAGAGAAAATTTAGTTGAAAGTTGATAGTAGCAACTTTGAGGACTGAGTCTATAAAACTGAGGATTGTCCTCGTTGCTGCGCAGAAGGCTTATGTCCTTAATGCACCACTCGATGTTCTGCACCTCGAGCGTCGTCTGTGGATGTTGTGAAACATCCAACATACACGTTTCTGATGACTACGCGATAGTTCAGTGCAAAATACTTAATGGCTTAGAAGCAAGGTGCAGAAGACGTTTTGAAACGTCACGGAATATAAGAGATGTTCTAAAGAGATGAAATTGAGATTTCATGCTCGTGCCCTTGTTGAGAGGTATGAGACCTCCGACAAGATTCTTTGTCCACGAAGTGAAGGAGAAAACTCAATCGTTGAGCGTATGCTCAAATTGTCTGAGTACGACAATCGCTTGAATCAAGTGGGAGTTAATCTTCCAGATGAGATGGTGATGGTTCTCCAAAGTCACTGCCACCAAGCTGTGAGAGCTTCGTGATGAACTATAACATATCAAGGATAGATACAATGATCCTTGAGCGATTCATGATGTTTGTCACTGCAAAAGTAGAAATCAAGAAGGAGCATCAATAGTTGATGGTTAGTAAAACCACTAAGTTTCAAGAAAGGCGAGGGCTAGAAGGGATACTTCGTGAAACGGCAAAACAGTTGCTTCACTAATGAAGAGACCCAAGATTAAACCCAAACCCGAGACTAAGTGCTTCTGTTATGAGGGGAACGGTCACTGAGGCGGAGCTACCCTAGATGCTTGGTAGATAAGAAGGCTGGCAAAGTCGAAAGAAGTATATTTGATATACATGATGTTGATGTGTACTTTACTAGTACTCCTAGTAGCGCGAGGGTATTGGATACCGGTTCGGTTGCTAAGTGATTAGTAACACGAAATAAAAGCTACGGAATTAACGGAGACTAGCTAAAGGCGAGGTGACGATACGTGTTGGAAGTGTTTCCAAGGTTGATATGATCAAACGTCGCACGCTCCCTCTACCATCGGGATTAGTGTTGAACCTAAATAATTGTTATTTGGTGCTTGCGTTAAGCATGAACATGATTGGATCGTGTTTATTGCAATACGATTATTCATTTAAAGAGAATAATGGTTACTCTATTTGCTTGAATAATCACCTTCAATGGTTTATTGAATCTCGATCGTAGTGTTACACATGTTCATGATATTGGTGCCAAAAGATACAAGGTAATGATGATAGTACCACTTACTTGTGGCACTGCCGCTTGAGTCATGTTGGTATAAATTGCATGAAGAGGCTCCATGCTGATGGATCTTTATACTCACTTGATTTTGAATCACTTGTGACATGCAAATCATACCACATGAGCAAGGCCTTGTCTTCATTGAGATGAAACAAGATAGTAACTTGTTGGAAGTAATACATTTTGATGTATGCAGTCCAATGGGTGCTGAGGCACGCAGTGGATATCATTATGTTCTTACTTCAATGACGATTTGAGTAGATACATGAGTATTTACTTAATGAATCACAAGTCTGAAATATTGAAAAAGTTCAATTTTGTTTCAGAGTGAAGTTCGTCGTAACAAGAGGATAAACTGTCTACGATATGATCATAGAGATGAATATCTGAGTTGCAAGTTTTGGTACACAGTTGAGACAATGTGGAAGTTGTTTCGCAATTCATGCCACCAAGAACACCATGTTGTGATGGTGTGTCCGAACGTCATAGCCGCGACCTATTTGATATGGTGCATACTATGATGTCTCTTATCGAATTACCGCAATCATTTATGGGTTATGCATTAGAGACAACCGCATTCACTTTAAATAGGGCACCGCGTAATTCCGTTGAGATGACACAGTATAGACCGAGGTTTATAGAAATCTGAACTGTCGTTTCTTGAAAGATTGGGGCTGCGACACTTATGTGAAAAAGTTTCAGTCAGATAAGCTCGAACCCAAAGCGGAGAAATGCATCTTCATAGGATATCCAAAATAGTTGGATACATCTCCTATCTCAGATCCGGAAGGAAAGTGTTTGTTTCTAGAAAACAGGTCCTTTCTTGAGGAAAGGTTTCTCTCGAAAGAATTGAGTGGGAGAGTGGTGGAACTTGATGAGGCTATTGAACCGTCACTTCAACCAGTGTGTAGCAGGGCGCAGGAAGTTGTTCATGTGGCGCCTACACCAATTGAAGTGGAAGCTAATGATAGTGATCATTGGAGCTTCGGGTCATGCTACTACAAACCTCGTAGGTCGACAAAGGTCGCGTACTACTACAGAGTGGTATGGTAACCCTGTCTTGGATTCAGACAAATGGCTGAAGGCCATGAAATCCGAGAGAGGATCCATGCATAAAACAAAGTGTAGACTTTGGAGGAACTGCTTGTTGGTAGTAAGACTATTACGTAAAGATGGATCTTTAAAAGTTAGACAGACGATGATGGTGATAAGTCACCATTAAGAAAAGCTCGACTTGTCGCAAAGATGTTTCCGGCAAGATCAAATAGTTGACTATGATGAGACTTTCTCACTCATAGCGATGCTAAAAGTCTGTTAGAATTGTGTTAGTAGTTGCTGCATTATTTATGAAATATTGCACATGGGATGTCAAAACATTGTTTCCTTGACGTTTTCCTTGAGGAAAAACTGTATGTGATACAACCAGAAGGTTTTGTCGATCCTGAAGATACTAACAAGTATGCAAGCTCCAGCGATCCTTCAACGGACTGGTGCAAGCATCTCGGAGTTGGAATATACACTTTGATGAGATGATCAAAGATTTTGGGTTTGTACAAGGTTTATGAGAAACTCATATTTCCAAAGAAGTGAGTGGGAGCACTATAGAATTTCTGATAAGTATATGTGGTTGACATATTGTGGATCAGAAGTAATGTAGAATTTCTGTAAAGCATAAAAGTTTGTTTGAAAGGAGTTTTTCAAAGGAATACCTGGAATGCGCTACTTGAATGTTGAGCATCAAGATCTATGGACATAGATCAAAACGCTTAATAGAAGTTTCAACAAGATGCATGCCTTGACAAGTTTTTGAAGGAGTTCAAAATAGATCAGCAAAGAAGGAGTTCTTGGTTGTGTTGTAAGGTGTGAATTTGAGTAAGACTCAAAACCCGACCCCGAGAGAATAAAGAGAATAGACGAAGGTCATCTTCTATGCCTTGGCCGTAGAATCTGAAGTATGCCATGCTGAGTACTGCACCTGATGTGTGCCTTGCCTCAAAGTCTGTTGAGAGGTACAGAGAGTGATCCATGATTGAATCACTAGCAGCGGTCAAAGTTATCCTTAGTAACTAAATGGACTAAGGAATTTCTTGATTATGGAGGTGGTTAATAAGTTCGTCGTAAAGGGTTACGTTGATGCAAGCTTTGACACTAATCTGAATAACTATGAGTAGTGAAACGGATTCGTATAGTAGAGTAGATATTTGGAGCATTTCCGAATAGCACGTAGTAGCAGCATCTATAAAGATGACATAAAGATTTGTAAAGAACACATGCATCTGAAAGTTTCAGAACCGTTGACTAAAACCTCTCTCACGAGCAAGACGTGATCAGACCCCAGAACTATATGGGTGTTGGATTCGTTGAAATCACATGGTGATGTGAACTAGATTATTGACTCTAGTGCAAGTGGGAGACTGTTGGAAATACGCCCTAGAGGCAATAACAAATTAGTTATTATTATATTTATTTGTTCATGATAATCGTTTATTATCTATGCTATAATTGTATTGATTGGAAACACAATACTTGTGTGGATACATAGACAAAACACTGTCCCTAGTAAGCCTCTAGTTGACTAGCTCGTTGATCAAAGATGGTCAAGGTTTCCTGACCATAGGCAAGTGTTTTCACTTGATAACGGGATCACATCATTAGGAGAATCATGTGATGGACCAGACCGAAACTAATGACCGTAGCATGTTGATCGTGTCATTTTGTTACTACTGTTTTTTTGTGTGTCAAGTATTTGTTCCTATGACCATGAGATCATATAACTCACTGACACCGGAGGAATACCTTGTGTGTATCAAACGTCACAACGTAACTGGGTGACTATAAAGATGCTCTACAGGTATCTCCAAAGGTGTCCGTTGAGTTAGTATGGATTAAGACTGGGATTTGTCACTCCGTATGACAGAGAGATATCTCCGGGCCCACTCGGTAATACAACAGCACACACAAGCCTTGCAAGCAATGTGACTTAGTGTATGTCACGGGATCTTGTATTACGGAACGAGTAAAGAGACTTGCCGGTAAACGAGATTGAAATAGGTATGCGGATACCGACGATCGGATCTCGGGCAAGTAACATACCGAAAGACAAAGGGAATGACATATAAGATTATATGAATCCTTGACACTAAGGTTCAACCGATAAGATCTTCGGAGAATATGTAGGATCCAATATGGGCATCTAGGTCCCGCTATTGGATATTGACCGAGGAGTCTCTCGGGTCATGTCTACGTAGTTCTCGAACCCGCAGGGTGTGCACACTTAAGGTTCGACATTATTTTATGCGTATTTGAGTTATATGGTTAGTTACCAAATGTTGTTCGGAGTCCCGGATGAGATCACGAACGTCACAAGGGTTTCCGGAATGGTCCGGAGATGAAGATTGATATATAGGATGACCTCATTTGATTACCGGAAAGTTTTCGGCATTACCAGGAATGTACCGGGAGTGACGAATGGGTTCCTGATGTTCACCGGGGGGGGGGGGGGGGGCAGCCCACCCCGGGGAAGCCCATAGGCCTTAGGGGTGCTGCACCAGCCCTTGGTGGGCTGGTGGTCAAGCCCAAGAAGGCCCCTGCGCAGGAGAGAAAGAAAATCTAAGAGAAAAGGAAAAAAGGGGGAAGTGGGAAAATAGAGAAGGACTCCACCTTCCAATCCTAGTTGGACTAGGATTGGAGGAGGAAACCTCCTCCCCCAACTTCGGTTGACCCCTTCGGGCTCCTTGAGCCTAAAGGCAAGGTCCCTTCCCTCCCTCCTATATATACTGAGGTATTAGGGCTGATTTGAGACAACTTTGCCACGGCAGCCCGACCACATACCTCCATAGTTTTTCCTCTAGATCGCGTTTCTGCGGAGCTCAGGCGGAGCCCTGCTGGAATAAGATCACCACCAACCACCCGAGCGCCGTCACGCTGCCGGAGAACTCATCTACCTCTCCGTCTCTCTTGCTGGATCAAGAAGGCCGAGATCATCGTCGAGTGTACGTGTGCTGAACGCGGAGGTGCCGTCCGTTCGGCACTAGATCGGAGCGGATCATGGGACGGATTGCGGCACGGTTCGTGGGACGGTTCGCGGGGCGGATCGAGGGACGTGAGGACGTTCCACTACATCAACCGTGTTTCTTAACGCTTCTTACTGTGTGATCTACAAGGGTACGTAGATCGGAAATCCCCTCTCATAGATGGACATCACCATGATAGGTCTTCGTGCGTGTAGGAAAATTTTTGTTTCCCATGCGACGTTCCCCAACATGGAGATCATGGAGAACTTTGTATTGAAGATCTAAGAGAGAGAAGAAGCCATCTAGCTACTAGCTATGGACCCGTAGGTCTATGGTGAACTACTCACGCATCATCGGAGAGGTCATGGTGTTGATGAAGAAGCCCTCCGTGTCCGAATCCCCCCTCCGGCAGGGCACCAGGACGTGCCCCAGATGGGATCTTGTGGAGACAGAACCTTGCGGTGGCGGAAAAGTGATTGCGATCATCTCCTTATTTTTTCTGGAATTTATGGGATTATATAGGCGAAAGACCTAGGTCAGGGGGCCTGATGGGGTCATAGTCCTAGGGTAGGGTCATAGGCCTGTCATATAGGTCCTACCCAAGGACTACCCCTCACTAAGGGCAAGGCCCTAGTCAGTCCCGACTGAATTAAGGGGTCCCCATCATCCAGTCGGTAACAGGTCCTCAACCATCCAGTCGGAGACTAGCATTCGGAGGATACCCAAGCTAACCGACTGAGTACACTCGGTACATCGTAACCTCTCTGGAGGGAAACTGCCGTACGTTTCCGGGTGCATTTATTAGCATTTAGGGCATACGTTACCTGTAACGCACGCATTCAACCCCCGTTACTCCACCCTTGTACCGGAACCGTTGCGGAGGGAAACACACTCTATATAAGCCGCCCTCCCCCACTGGTAGAGGGGTTAGCAAATCATTGTATTCCATATTACACTCGACAACAAGCTCCGAGAGCACTCAGACGTAGGGTTGTTACCTCCACCGCACAGGGGCCTGAACTCATACAACCTCGCCGTAGCTAGGACTCTGCCCATCTCATTCGTACCCTACACATCTACTGTCAGGCTTATACCCACGATAGTTGGCGCCCACCGTGGGGCAGGCGTCTAAGCGACTTCCGGCGAGTTTGCGACTACTTCCTTTCGTCATGTCGTCCGGTGGAGATTCGAGCATGGGTCATCAGATCTTCTTCGGCGCTCTCTCCTTCATCGTCGACGATTCGGCGTGGCTTCGGGATGTGCCCCTCGACGTTGAGGCGCTTCCCCGTCGCGGGGCTACGCACTTCCGTGCCGGCGCCCGCGGCATTCTTCTTCTCCAACAGTCGACTCCGATGTCGACCTGCACCGCCGCCACACGCCGCAGCAAGCGGTCCCGCCGTCCGCAGCTGCAGCGTTGGGTGCAACACGCCCAGGCGCGCTAGAATGCGTCTTCGCAAGTGGCGGTTCTTGAGTCCGTTGTGGTTGCCCCGCCGTCGCAGCACTCGGACTCGGTCCCGACTGAGTTTCCTTCCGAGTATGCGGGTCACGGGCCCGCAGCAGAAGTACACATGGCCAACTCCCATGAAGATCCCCGTCAGGCTGGCCGGAATGAGCACGAGATTGGCAAAGCGTCCGGCGCACGTCGTCCACCTCGCCGTTCTGCTAGCCGGCACACTCGGCGGAGCAACGTGGAGCTGTTCCGCACACCACTCCTCAACTTTGCTGCAGCTGCCAAGATAGCCGATTCCCTCCAACCGACTGATTCACAGGCTGGTAGAGGGATCGAGCAGATCCGAGCCCTGTTGCACATGGCGCAGCAGCAGAATTCGGCGGTCTCCCAGTCGCACAACCGGATCTATAACAGTTCCGTCCACGCGAATACGCATCGGTCGGTTCACAGCCCAGGTTCCCATCAGCGCCACGGGTGAGGCAGTCGTTCCATGATTCGTGAAGATCGCCGCCGCTCACGCACCCCTCTGCGGGGTGGGCCCTATGGGTCCCGACATCATGATGATTGGCATTTAGTCGGCGACACCTATGACCCAAGACCCGACGCAAGAGGACATATCGCCCAGCGGAGAGTCGACAGAGCTCGAGCCCACCGCGATGGTCGCGATATCGACCGTCCGAGTGGAAGCAGGGCCACCGTGTCTGGTCCCGAGTGTTTCAGTCGAGCCATCCGTTCGGCTGACATCCCTCCCAACTTCCGATTGGCGACGGGAATTAGCAAGTTCACAGGAGAGTCCAAGCCAGAAATGTGGCTGGATGACTATCGAGTGGCAGTCCAGATCGGAGGAGGGGACGACCATGTCGCCATGAAGCACCTCCCTCTGATGCTCGACGGCTCGGCGCGAGCGTGGCTAAACCAGTTGGCCCCCTCAAGCATCTACAGTTGGGCAGATCTGGCCCGAGTGTTCATCAAGACCTTCGAAGGGACGTGCAAGCGCCCTGCTGGCCTTGTGGAGCTCCAGCACTGCGTCCAGAAGCAGAATGAGCCCCTGCGTGACTTCATCCAGCGCTGGACAACTCTTTATCACACGGTGGAGAACGTCACCGAGCATCAAGCAGTCTGCACCTTCAAGGCAGGTGTGCGGTACAGGGATCTGTACCTGAAGTTCCGTCGAACAGGCGACATCTCCATGAGCAAGATGATGGAGATAGCAGCACACTACGCGAATGGCGAAGAAGAGGACCGCATCCGAAGCGGCAAACATAAAACAGTCGCTGATGGCGATGGGGGCAACACTCGGAAGCAGAAGCAGAAAGCTCCGACCGCTCCGCAAGCAGAAGCTGCAGCCGTAACCAATGCTAAGTTCAAGGGCAAAGGGAAGGTGCAGTTTACCCCCAAGAAGAAGCAATTCAATAACCCCATCCTGGACCAGCCATGTCCGGTTCATACGAAGATGGACGAAGAAGGCAACCCCATATATGCGAAGCATACCACTCGACAGTGTCGCCTCCTGATCCAGGGGTTCAGCAAAGGGCAACCGAGTGAGAAGGACCATGAACAGGACGAGGAGGATAAGGAGGATCCGTTCCTCCAAGTCCATGCAACCCTGATGATCTTTGCTGACGTCGAGAGCAAGAGCCGACTGAAGCTGGTGAGCAGAGAGGTGAACATGGCCACCCCTTCCAACCCCAAGTTCCTCAAATGGTCTCAGACTGCGATCACCTTCGACCAGTCGGATCATCCGGCACATGTACCCACCCCGGGGAGACAGGCCCTGGTCGTCGACCCGGTGGTAGAAGGAGTCCGACTGCGCAAAGTCCTCATGGATGGCGGCAGCGGCTTGAACATCATGTACGCCGATACACTCAAGGGGATGGGCATCCCGATGTCCAAACTCAGCGAGAGCAGCATGCAATTCCACGGAGTCGTCCCAGGACGGAAGGCCAAGTCACTCGGCCAGATCGCGTTGGACGTCGTTTTCGGCTCCGACAAGAACTTCCGCAAGGAAAAACTGATGTTCGAAGTGGTTGACTTCCAGAGCGCTTATCACGCAATTCTGGGTCGCCCAGCGTATGCGCACTTCATGGCCCGTCCATGTTACGTGTACCTGAAGCTGAAGATGCCAGGCCCGAAAGGTGTGATCACCATCACAGGAAACGGCAGCGGGCTGAAGAGTGTCTGCAGCAGGGATCAAGAATCGCCGACCAGCAGATGGCCGTCCTCGAGCTGGACGAGTACAAGAAAACAGTCGACCCCGCCGACCTGATGCGCTCGAAAAAGCCGGCTTCAGAGTCTGCATTTCAGTCGGCGGGAGAGACGAAGAAGGTCAGCATCCACCTGACGGACGCCACTGCTGCCCCGACGAACATCTCCACCACCCTTGATCCTAAATAGGAAGCCGAGCTCACCCAATTCCTCCGTGAGAACTCGGACATCTTCGCATGGAAACCCTCTGACATGCCAGGTGTACCCAGGGAGTTGGCTGAGCACCGACTGCACGTGGATTCCATGGCTCGGCCTGTCCGAGAGCGCCTGCGCCGGTCCGCCGTGCACAAGAGGAAGGCAATCGGGGAAGAGGTGGCCAAGCTGCTGGCAGCCAACTTCATTCGCGAGGTTCACCACTCCGAGTGGCTCGCCAATGTTGTCATGGTGCCCAAGAAGGACAAGTCACTCCGAATGTGCATCGACTTCAAGCATTTCAAAAAGGTCTGCCCGAAAGACCATTTTCCGCTCCCCCGCATAGATCAAATTGTCGATTCGACTGCGGGTTGCGAGCGTCTGTCATTTCTCGATGCCTACTCGGGTTATCATCAGATCCGTCTGTATGGTCCCGATGAGTTAAAGACAACCTTCATCACCCCATTCGGGTGCTTCTGCTACATCACTATGTCGTTCGGTCTGAAGAATGCAGGAGCTACCTTTATGCGCATGATCCAAAAATGTCTCCTCGACCAGATCGGTCGGAATGTGGAGGCATATATGGATGATATCGTAGTCAAGTCACGCAAAGGTTCCGACCTGCTGACTGACTTGGCAGAAACATTCGCCAACCTTCGTAGGTATGATATCAAGCTCAACCCAGCCAAATGTTCATTCGGTGTTCCCAGCGGAAAGTTACTCGGTTTCTTCGTTTCCGAACGAGGGATCGATGTCAACCCCGAAAAGATCGGGACCATCGTCCGAATGCAGAGGCCGGTCAGAATACACGATGTTCAACGGCTCACAGGTTGCCTAGCGGCTTTGAGCAGGTTCATCAGTCGACTCGGCGAAAAAGTACTCCCTCTGTACCGACTCATGAAGAAATCAGATACTTTCGAGTGGACAGATGAAGCCCAAGTCGCATTCGACGACCTCAAAGTCCTACTTTCCACCCAGCCGGTTCTTACTGCTCCGCTCAGTAAAGAGCCCCTTCTTCTGTATATCGCGGCTACAAATCAAGTCGTCAGTACTGTTCTTACAGTCGAACGAGAAGAAGAAGGCAAAGCACACAAAGTTCAGCGGCCAGTGTACTACATCTCCGAAGTCTTGACTCCTTCCAAGCAGAGGTATCCCCACTATCAAAAACTTATCTACGGGATTTACATGACTGCGAAGAAGGTGGCCCATTATTTCCAAGACCACTCGGTGTCTGTCGTTTCTGATGCTCCATTGTCGGAAATTCTCCACAATCGAGATGCGTCGGGCCGAGTGGCGAAGTGGGCGATGGAGATGATGTACTGTGACATCAAGTTCGAGGCCAAGAAAGCTATTAAGTCTCAAGCTCTGGCTGACTTCATAGCAGAATGGGTAGAAAAACAGCAACCGACCCACATCTGCTCGGCCCATTGGACAATGTTCTTCGATGGGTCCAAGATGTTGAATGGCTCCGGCGCTGGCGTTGTGATCATATCACCGAAGGGCGACAAGCTCAAGTACGTGCTACAGATACACTTCGATTCCTCCAACAACGAGGCGGAGTATGAAGCTCTCCTCTACGGGTTGCGTATGGCCATCTCACTCGGCGTCCGTCGCTGATGGTCTACGGCGATTCAGATCTGGTGGTCAATCAAGTGATGAAAGAGTGGGACGTCAGAAACCCCACCATGACTACATACTGCAATGCAGTGAGGAAGCTTGAGAAGAAGTTTGAAGGTCTAGAACTTCACCATGTTCCAAGACTGAAGAACCAAGCAGCTGACGAGTTAGCGAAACTCGGATCCACTCGGAAACCAGTCCCGAGTGACGCCTGCCTCGAGCACCTCCACCTCCCCTCAGTCAAAGAAGATCCTTTCACAGAGGAACCGGTACAACCCAAGAGCACAACAGATCCGACTAAAGTCGATGTACCTGCTGTGGTTGATCTGGTCATGGAGATTCTGGCTGTCATTCCCGATTGGACTGTGCCGATCATGGCATATATCTTGAGGCAAGAACTTCCAGAAGATGAAGTCCAAGCCAGGCAGATAGTCCGCAGGTCGAAGTCATTCACTGTCATTGAAGGCCAATTGTACAAGGAAAGTATCTCAGGCGTTCTTCAACGATGCATCTCCCCAGAGGAGGGGCAACTGATTCTGGAGGATATTCACTCGGGGACCTGCGGTCATCACGCTTCTTCGAGAGCAATCGTCGCCAAGGCATTCAGGGCTGGCTTCTTTTGGCTGCAGGCTAACGAGATGGCTAAGGATATGGTTGATTGATGTGAGGGCTGCCAGTTCTACTCCAACAAGTCTCACAAGCCAACGTCTGCATTGAAGACGATCCCTCTGGTGTGGCCATTTGCAGTGTGGGGATTAGATACAGTCGGCCCATTCAAGACAGGCCAAGGCGGATACACACATCTGTTGGTGGCAGTCGACAAGTTCACGAAATGGATCGAAGCGAAGCACATCAAGAAGCTCGACGCCTCAACAGCCGTCAAGTTTGTCAGGGACATCATCTTCAGATTCGGTGTACCTCACAGTATAACCACGGACAACGGGACAAACTTTGACTCGGACAGATTCAAAGGTTTTTGTACAAGCCAAGGCATCCGAGTGGATTTTGCTTCCGTAGCACATCCTCAGTCCAATGGACAAGCAGAGCGGGCAATCAGACTTATTTTGCAAGGTTTGAAGCCCCGACTCCTGCGAGAGATAGGACATGCCGCTGGCACTTGGGTTACCGAGCTACCTTCAGTGCTTTGGGGACTTCGCACAACCCCGAACAGATCTACAGGGCGATCACCGTTCTTCCTCGTTTATGGAGCAGAAGCGGTCCTTCCGAGTGACTTGCTTCACAATGCGCCACGAGTCGAACTCTTCTCCGAAGTCGAAGCAGAACAAGCAAGAGAAGACGGAGTGGATCTTCTGGAGGAGGAGCGCGAGATGGCATTAACTCGCTCGACCATTTATCAACAAAATCTGCGGCGTTTTTCATGCACGCCACGTCAGAAGTCGGACGTTCCAAGCAGGCGACCTGGTGCTCCGAGTGGATCAACAAAGACCTGACAAGTTGGCTCCGGCCCGGGAAGGACCCTTCATCATATCCAAGGTGCTGAACAACGGAGCATACAGACTCTACAACATCGAGAGGGAGATAGACGAGCCGCACGCATGGAACGGAGATCTCCTGAAGCGCTTCTACGCGTGACCGTCGACTGAAGCGATGTAAAGAACAAGTATTGGCGAAATAATATAAAGCAGATTGAGTTTTTTGCAGGTTCAAAGTTCTTCCGCGGTCGCAGACTCCGGTCTCAAAAAAAAACTTAGCTGCGATCCAGAATCGCCTAAGTATTAAGTTTCTCCGAGTGTACAATTAACGTCACACTCGGGGGCTTAGCTGCGATCCAGCATCGCCTAAGTATTAACTTTCTCCGAGTGTGCACTTAACGTCACACTCGAGGGCTTAGCTGCGATCCAGCATCGCCTAAGTATTAACTTTCTCCGAGTGTGCACTTAACGTCACACTCGGGGGCTTAGCTGCGATCCATCATCGCCTAAGTGTTAACTTTCTCCGAGTGTGCACTTAACGTCACACTCGGGGGCTTAGCTGCGATCCAGCATCGCCTAAGTATTAACTTTCTCCGAGTGTGCACTTAACGTCACACTCGGGGGCTTAGCTGCGATCCAGCATCACCTAAGTATTACCTTTCTCCGAGTGTGCACTTAACGTCACACTCAGCGGCTTAGCTGTGATCCAGCATCGCCTAAGTATTAACTTTCTCCGAGTGTGCACTTAACGTCACACTCGGGGGCTTAGCTGCGATCCAGCATCGCCTAAGTGTTAACTTTCTCTGAGTGTGCACTTAACTTCACACTCGGGGGCTTAGTTGCGATCCAGCATCGCTTAAGTATTAACTTTCTCCGAGTGTGCACTTAACGTCACACTCGGGGGCTTAGCTGCGATCCAGCATCGCCTAAGTATTACCTTTCTCCGAGTGTGCACTTAACGTCACACTCGGAGGCTTAGCTGCGATCCAGCATCGCCTAAGTATTAACTTTCTCCGAGTGTGCACTTAACGTCACACTCAAGGGGCTTAGCTGCGATTCAGCATCGCCTAAGTGTTAACTTTCTTCGAGTCTGCACTTAACGTCACACTCGGGGGCTAAGCTGCGATCCAGCATCGCCTAAGTATTAACTTTCTCCGAGTGTGCACTTAACGTCACACTCGGGGGCTTAGCTGCGATCCAGCATCGCCTAAGTATTACCTTTCTTCGAGTGCGCACTCAACGTCACACTCGGGGGCTTAGCTGCGATCCAGCATCGCCTAAGTATTAACTTTCTCCGAGTGTGCACTTAACGTCACACTCGGAGCGCTTAGCTGTGATCCAGCATCGCCTAAGTATTAACTTTCTCCGAGTGTGCACTTAACGTCACACTCGGAGGCTTAGCTGCAATCCAGCATCACATAACTATTAACTTTCTCCAAGTGTGCACTTAACGTCACACTCGGGGGCTTACCTGTGATCCAGCATCGCCTAAGTATTACCTTTCTTCGAGTGTGCACTTAACGTCACACTCGGGGGCTTAGTTGCGATCCAGCATCGCCTAAGTACTAACCTTCTCCGAGTGTGCACTACACGTCACACTCGGGGGCTTAGCTGCGATCCAGCATCGCCTAAGTACTAACCTTCTCCGAGTGTGCACTACACGTCACACTCGGGGGCTTAGCTGCGATCCAGCATCGCCTAAGTATTAGCCTTATCTGAGTGTGCACTTCACGTCACACTCGAGGGGCTTAGCCGCGATCCAGCATCGACTGTTTACCTTTGGCTTCACCAAGAAACGCCAAACAAAAACTCGAATCAACATTGCAACAGAAGAGCAAAAATCGGATTCCAAAATTCTCGCAAAGATAGCTAACTCGGTGCGGATGAAGCTTACCCGCACCGATTTAAAAGTGTGACGGCCAACAGAAGTGGCCAAAGTACCTTACAGATAAACACTCAGCATACCGAGGATAAAGTTTCTTACACGTCAGCTGGGCCGGCGCCAGGACTGGAGGGCTCCACGAAAGTGTCCAAGTCGATTCCGTCGGTGATGCTGGTAGCACTCTCAAGGAACGTCTCCATGAAGTCTTCGAATTGAAGCTTCTTCGTGTTGGCGACCTTCAGCGTCTTCAGTTTTTCCTCACGCACCTCCTTGCAATGGACTTGGACCAAGGACAGAGCAACATCTGCACCGCAACGAGCTGCAGATTTCTTCCACGACTGCACTCTGTTGGGAATCTCCTCAAGTCGGGTCATCAGGTTCTCCATCTCCTGCCGCGACTCATCTTCTGGCCAAAGCTCCTTGTCGATTCGGCCGACGACTTCTCCCAGTCGACCGATGAAAGGACCAACTTTGCCCACGCGGATGTGCGCATGGAGGAGATCCCGATTGGTGTCGTCGCCGAGTGGAACGTTCTCAAGAATCGAATGCTCCACGTCAGCCGCTTCAGCTTCGGCGTCAAAGCAAAAATCTGCGACAATAGGACAAACAGACAATAAGCGCCGAGTGTTACACGCATAGCACAACCATTCGGAAAAAGAAGGACTTACCAGCCAGACGCGTCATCATCTGCCGAGCCCAGTCGCTGACATATTTCTCTTGTGCTCTGCATTGTTTGTTCAGCACATCCATCTGACTCATCAGCGCAGTCCTCTGTTTCCCTATCTTTTCCACTTCCTCAGTCAACACCTTGTTCACTTCACGCGCCTGCTCCAATGACTTCTCCCGTTCCGCCAGAGCATCCTTCATGCCGGCCATTGCAAACATGGCCGCATCAAGTTCACCAGCGAACTGATTCCTCTCCGCCTTGGGAGTCTCATAGGCTGATCCCATTTCACAGGTTTTCTGCCACCAAACACCAAGAGACAATCAGAATGTTCAACAGTTAAAAGTCTAAGTTCTTCAGACCCTTGCCGACGCAAGCAGTCGACAGCGGTCTCGGGGACTACACCCAGTGGGTTCACTAAGAGTGACCCCACTGGCATGCAGCTCAAGCAAGCCTACCCTATTGAGATGCATGTTATCACCTACGCCTACGAGGCAAATGCTACTCGACCTGAGTACAACTTACTCTCGGAGACTCTTACAGTAAATGCACTCCGAGTGCCACAACTGCTAGCAGTCGGTCATATTATTTACAGACACGACCAAAGCAAAGACAATATGTATAAAGACAACTGTCGGTGCAAGCACTCGACAGAAGTCTCGGGGACTACACCCACTGGGTTCACTCAGAGTGAACCCATTGCAAACAACAAATCCTATTCAAGAACACCCAGTGGGTTACAGGAGAAAAGTAAATACTTACTAGACCACTTACTCGGATATCATCGCGCAGCTCCAAGCTCCGCTGGTACAAGGCCGCAACGGAGTCGTAGGCCCTCTTGGCTTCTCCAGCCATCAGCTCCGCCTGCACCATAGCCCCCTTGGCCGCTCCCACCTGCTCCTCAGGAAGACGCTGAATGCTGAATCCAGCATTCGACGAGCCTGGAATCGTCGGAGGTTCCTGAGGCATCCCAAGGCCCGCCCAGTCGGCTCCTCAGCCACCAACACTGGTTCATTCTGTGGCAGCGCCTCAGTCGGCAGCACGTCGGCGGCGAGAGCGGCAGCAGGAGGAGCAGCCTCAAGAACAGGCTCCACAGCTGGGTCGGCTCTCCCCTGGTCGCCCTCGTCCAGGCAAATCGCCCCTGACAGGCCGAACGACACGAGGTCTCAGAAAACGAAAGAGACAGAACCTATGATAGAATAAAACACTCGGAGTCACTATAACGCACCTGGCTGGGACGAGACGACGTTGTCCGTGTCCATGGGGTCGTCTTCTTGGCGCGCCGAAGAGGTAGCAGAAGTGGCGACTCTGTCGAGTGAAATCCATTCGACCAATGAACAAGAATTCACTCAGATATCAGGAGAAATTAGAAGACCGACACATTACGTGGAGGTGACGGGGACAGCAACCCTCATCCGCGGCAGAGCCTTCCGAGGTTTGGACCCACTCGGTTTGGCCGCCTTAGAAGACTGACCCGCAGGCTCAGCGGCAGCATCCCTGGCCCTTTTAGTGCTCCGAGCACTCGGGACCACCGGGGCAGTGGGTGGAGCACTCGACGATGCTGGAGGGGCCGAGGGAACGGCAGGCTCGTGTCGGCGCTTGGTCCGATGCTCTGTTTGCGGAGGCTGCGAGTCCTGCTCTTCATCTTCCTCCTCCGTCGCTGGACTCTTCCTCCGACTCCCCGCTGTTGGAGACATATTCAATGCTCTCCATGCTGCCCTCCTGGCTGCCTTCCTCCTCATCGGCCGAGTTCCCGTTCGAGACGGGAGAAAACCAGTTGGTCCACTCCTGCATAAAATTCAGTGGGCGACATCAAACATCACACAGAGATTCAAGCAAACGACAAGATTAGGACAGTTAGGAGCACTCGACAAGAGTCTCTCACCTGATTCGGCGGAGGATTATCCGCGCAGAAGGGCTTCACTCGCCGTGATCCTTTGGGATTCTCGCAGGAGCTCGTGATCTGGAGCACCCACAAGGTCACCCTCTCCTCAGTCACGCCCACAACATTGGTCCGAGTGGAATCCTCGGGCCCCATATAATGCCACATGGCATGGTCGCGAGCCTGCAGGGGCTGGATACGCCGACCAAGGAAGACCTCGAGCAAGTCTATGCCAGTGACCCCCCTCCTGACGACGTCTACGAGCGCCCCGACCTGAGGCTGGCTGTCGTTCTTCTCCGCCCTCGTGAGCGCGAGTTGCTTAGGTGGGGCGGGCCGGTCTAAACTAAAAGGAGGAAGCCCAGTCGACGCATTCGGTCAGGCGATATCCTGGCAGTAGAACCATGTCGACTGCCAGTTCTTGACCGACTCACTTAACTGAAGAGCAGGATAACTACTCCGACTCTTCTTCTGAAAACCTAAACCCCCGCAGAGCTGGAGGAGATGTGTCTTATCATCCGACTGGCTAAGTCGTTTGATGGTTTGGGATCTGGCGGAAAAGATGTGTTTGAACAAACCCAATGGGGAGGGCAGCCGATGAAACACTCACACAAAACTATAAAGGCAGAAAGATGGGCGATGGCATTCGGAGGAAAATGGTGAAGTTGGGCTCCGAAGTGATTCATGATGCCCTTGAAGAAAGGATGCGGGGGCAAAGAAAAACCTCGGTGGACACGGCTGAGGAGCAAGACGCGCTCCCCCTCCCGAGGCGTTGGCTCGACCTCGTCCTCCGCCGGCAGTCTCCAGGACTTATGCACGAGCATTCCGTGCTCCACCAGCTGCAGCAGATCCCCCTCCGTCACCGTGGAGGGAAGGAAATCGCCTTGAATCCACCCCACCGGCAGCGGCCGCTGTCGCCGCTGAGCAGGCGCCGCCGCCTTGCCCTTCTTCTTCCTCGCCTCCATCTTGCTGGTCTGACCCTTGGTCATGGAGGCGACGGTGAACCCTCGGGAGGAAGGAGAAGGAAGGAGTGTAGGAGCGCTGGAGGTGGCGAGGAAGACGGAGCAGGCGAGAGCGAAAGATTCGGCGAGCGTAACGAAGAAGCCTCGCCGCCGAGATTTAAACAGGGTTCCGACTGGGTCACTGGCGGGTGGCCCCGAAAGCTTATCCGCCCGATCGTCCGCGGCGATATAAGTGGAGAAGTTGAAGGCGCGAGAATCGAGGCGTCAGGCGCTACTCGAGCGCGCTGGCGTCATCCCCGCTGGACGCGCGGAAACCGAAATTTGAAGATCCCGGAAAATCCGTCGCGGTCAGTTGACCAGTCGTGTCAAAAGATGCCGCAGAAGCACTCGACTTCCGACAGTCTGTTTCGCGAGTACTTCCACTCGGATTGTTGGTCAGAAAAGATAAAATGGATCGAGGCAAGCAATGCCCAAACCGAATCTGTTCCAATCAGATCCAGACTTCAAGCACCGCTTCGTCGTTTCAACCCCAATCCATTCGGGGACTAATGATGGGGTCATAGTCCTAGGGTAGGGTCATAGGCCTGTCATATAGGTCCTACCCAAGGACTACCCCTCACTAAGGGCAAGGCCCTAGTCAGTCCCGACTGAATTAAGGGGTCCCCATCATCTAGTCGGTAACAGGTCCTCAACCATCCAGTCGGAGACTAGCATTCGGAGGATACCAAGCTAACCGACTGGGTACACTCGGTACATCGTAACCTCTCTCGAGGGAAACTGCCGTACGTTTCCGGGTGCATTTATTAGCATTTAGGGCATACGTTACCTGTAACATACGCATTCAACCCCCGTTACTCCACCCTTGTACCGGAACCGTTGCGGAGGGCAGCACACTCTATATAAGCCGCCCTCCCCCACTGGTAGAGGGGTTACCAAATCATTGTATTCCATATTACACTTGACAACAAGCTCCGAGAACACTGAGACGTAGGGCTGTTACCTCCACCGCAGAGGGGCCTAAACTCATACAACCTCGTCGTAGCTAGGACTCTGCCCATCTCATTCGTACCCTACACATCTACTGTCAGGCTTATACCCACGACAGGACCTCTAGGGGGCCCACAAGCCTGGATGGCGCGGCCCCCCTGGCCGTGGGGTGGGGGCATGTGGAGCCCCTGGGGCTCCCCTGCCTTGTCTCCTAAGTTCTCCGATCTTCTTCCATTCCAAAAAAAATATTTTCGGGGATTTTCTTCCGTTTGGACTCTGATTCAAAATCTCATCTGAAAGGGGTCAAAAACATGGAAAAAACAGGAACTGGCACTTGGCACTGAGTTAATAAGTTAGTCCCAAAAAATATATAAAAGGCATACAAAACAACCAAAGTTTGACAAGATAATAGCATGAAACCATCAAAAGTTATAGATACGTTGGAGACGTATCAAGCATCCCCAAGCATAACTCCTGCTCGTCCTCGAGTAGGGAAGTGATAAAGAATGAATTTTTGATGTGGAATGCTACCTAGCATAGTTGTCCTTTGCAACTTCTTTCACGTGGCATGAATGTTCAGAACCGTAAGATTCAAAACAATAGTTTGCTATTGACATGAAAACAGTAATACTTCAAGCAAACTAGCAAAGTAATCATGAACTTTCAAAATAACAAGGCCAAAGAAAGTTGTCCCTACAACATCATATAGTCTGGCTATGCTCCATCATCCTCACACAACTAATGTAAATCATGCACAACCCTGGAATTGGCAAAGTAATTGTTTTCGCACTCTTACTTTCTGAAACTTTTTCTAACTATCACGCAATACATGAGCGCGAGCCATGGATATAGCACCATAGGTGGAATAGAGTGTGGTGGTGGTTGTGAGACAAAAAGGAGGAGATGGTCACATTGACTCTTCGTATCAATAGGCTATGGAGATGCCCATTAATAGATATCAATGTGAATGAGTAGGGATTGCCATACAAGAGATGCACTAGAGCTATAAGTATGTGAAAGCTCAAGAGGAAAACTAGTGGGTGTGCATCCAACTTGCTTGCTCATGAAGACCTAGGGAAATTTTGAGGAAGCCCATCATTGGAATATACAAGACAAGTTATAAAACGAAGATTCCCACTAGCATATGGAAGTGACAAAGCAAGAAGCTCTCAGTCATGAAGAACATGGTGCTAACATGAAGCACAAGTGTGGAAAAAGATAGTAGCATTGTCCCTTCTCTCTTTTTCTCTCTTTTCTTTTTTTCCATTTGGGCTCTTAGGCCTCTTTTTTTCCTCTTTTTTTTGGGCTCTTTGGCCTCTCTTTTTTTATTTCCTCACATGGGACAATGCTCTAATAATGATGATCATCCCACTTTTATTTACTCACAGCTCAAAGATCACAATGATGATGACTCCATAGGAAATGCCTCCGGCAGTGTACCGGGATGTGCAACGATCTAGCATGGCGCATGACGTTGAAACATCTCGCTAGATATCTTATGATCATGCAATGGTAATATGAGAGTGATGGCACAAGTCATGAGACGGAACGGTGGGAGTTGCACGGCAATATATCTCGGAATGGCTATGAAAATGCCATAGTAGGTAGGTATGGTGGCTGTTTTGAGGAAGGAATTTGGTGGGTTTGTGCATCGGCGAAAATTGCGCGGCACTAGAGAGGCTAGCAATGGTGGAAGGTGAAAGTGCATCTATACCATGGACTCACATTAGTCATGAAGAACTCACATACTTATTGCGAAAGTTTTTATTAGTAATTGAAACGAAGTGCTAAACGCATACTCCGAGGGGAAGGGTTGGTAGGTGTAAACCATCGCGCGATCCCGACCTCAACACAAAGGATGACAATCAATAGATCAATTATGCTCCGACTTCCTAACATAGCGGTTCACCATACGTGCATGCTACGAGAATCACTAACTTCAACACAAGTATTTCTAGATTCACAACACCCTACTAACATAACTCTCAATATTACCGAATCCACGTCTCAAAACTAATTGAGAGGAATCGAAACTTCTCTTTCTACTCAATGCACATGAAGATGGATGTTTTTGCATCCTCTTTGGGTACCTAGCACATTTGGGACTACTTTCATAGCATAAGCCAACTACCAAGTCATGCACCGCCGTGCTCTAAAGATATAAGTGAAGCACAAGAGCAAAAGTATCTAGCTCAAAAGATATAAGTGAAGCACTATGAGCATTCTAGCAAAATCACGATGAGTGCATGTCTCTCTCTCTAAAAAAGGTGTGAAGCAAGGATGATTGTGACACAACAAAAAGAAAAGACTCCTAAGATACAAGACGCTCCAAGCAAAACACATATCATGTGGTGAATAAAAATATAGCTCCAAGTAATGTTACCGATGGATTGAACACGAACGAGGGGATGCCTTCCTGGGGCATCCCCAAGCTTAGGCTTTTTGGTGTCCTTGAATTTGGCTTGGGATTCCTTGGGCGTCCAAAAGCTTGAGCTCTTTCCACTCCTTATCTCTTTGTCCATGAGAACATCACCCAAAACTTGAAAACTTCACAACACAAAACTTAAACAGAAACTTGTGATAACATTAGTACAAGAAAACAAACTACCACTTCTTTTGGTAGTGTAGAAAACTTGAATTCCATCTATATTGATGATGGGCTACTATATTCTCACTTTTCCATGGCTAGTACCCCCCCCCCCCCGATACTAACCATAGTTTCATCAAAACAAGCAACCAACTCAACAAAAACAGAATCTGTCGAAAACAGACCAGTCTGTAGCAATATGTGTACTTCGTATACTTCTGGTACCTTAAAAATTCTGAAAACTTACGACAGCCTGGGGAAAAGACATATAAATCAGCAGCAAAAAGAATCAACTCAAAATATCTTTCTGAATAAAAATGAAAAATCATCTCGTGAGCGAAAAGTTTCTGTGTTTTTCCAGCAAGATCAAACAACCATTACCAAGACTAGTCATAAAGGCTTTGCTTGGCTCAAACACAAAAAAACACAAAAAACACAATCACAACAGAATTATGAAAGTTTGTACGCAAAAAAACAGAAAGAAAAAGATAAATTCATTGGGTTGCCTCCCAACAAGCGCTATTGTTTAATGGACTTAGCTAGGCATAGAAGCGATAGGATCACGTATCGTCGTCTTTGGTGCTCAAACCATAAGTGGCCCTCATCATGGATTCATAAGGCAATCTTATTTTCTTTCTAGGAAAGTGTTCCATGCCCTTCCTTAAAGGAAATTGAAATCTAATATTCCCTTCCTTCATATTGATGATAGCACCGATTGTCCTTAGGAAAGGTCTACCAAGAATAATAGGGCATGTAGGATTGCAATCAATGTCAAGAACAATGAAATCCACGGGTACATAGTTCCTATTTGCAACAATAAGAACATCATTGATCCTTCCCATGGGTTTCTTGACAGTAGAATCAGCAAGATGCAAATTAAGAGAACACTCTTCAATCTCATTAAAACCCAGAACATAACATAAAGACTTTGGAATCGCAGAAACACTAGCACCCAAATCACACAAAGCATTGCACTCATAGTTTTTGATTTTGATTTTGATGGTAGGTTCCCACTCATCATGAAGCTTTCTAGGGATAGAGACTTCCAATTCAAGTTTCTCTTCAAGAGCTTTTATCATAGCTTCGACGATATGATCGGTAAAGCCTTTGTTTTGGCTATAAGCGTGTGGAAAGTTTAACATGGATTGCATCAAAGAAATGCATTCAATCAAGGAGCAACTATCATAATTGAATTCCTTGAAATCCACGGTAGTAATTTCATTACTACTCAAAGTTTTAACGTCTTCTACTCCACTTTTAATGCTTTTAGCATCAAGATAGATGAACTCCGAATCTTTGGGGCACTTTTCAACCAAAGTGGATTCATATCCAGCCCCATAATCATTAGGTTTGACACAAGAAAACAAAGATTCAATGGGAGTCACACCAAGCACTTTAAGATCTTCGTGATTCTCATCATGAGAACACGCCTTTTTAAGCCATTCATGTCTAGCACGAATTTGGGCGGTTCTTTCTTGGCTCTCAATCATGGAGACACGCATAGCTTTCAAAGTTTCATCCATGTTGATTTTGGGAGGAGCACATCTAACTTTCAAAGCATCAACATCTAACTTTCAAAGCATCAACATCACAAGAAATCCTATCCACGCTCTTAGCCAAATCGTCAATTTTGAGTAGTTTTTCCTCTATGGACGCATTGAAAATCTTTTGAGAGTTGATGAACTCTTTGATATTACTCTCTAGATGAGAGGGTAATCTATTGTAATTTCCATGAGTATTGTTGTAGGATTTGCTAAAGTTATTAGAGGAGTTACTAGGAAAAGGCCTAGGAACATAGTTTCCTCTAAAAGCGTTGTTGTTGCCAAAGTTATTCCTACCAACAAAATTAACGTCCAAGCTAGCGTTGCTACTCTCAATCAAAGAAGAGAAAGGCATATCATTAGGATCCAAAGGAACACTTCTACCAGCAACCAAATTCATTAACTCATCCATCTTAGCACTCAACGAGTTAATTTCTTCTATAGCGTGTACCTTCTTACTAGTAGGTGACCTTTCAGTGTGCCACTGAGAGTAGTTCATCATGATGTTGTCTAAGAGCTTTGTGGCTTCTCCTAATGTGATTTACATGAACGTTCCACCTAAGGCGGAGTCCAAGATATTTCTAGAAGCGAAATTCAAGCCAGCGTAAAAGATTTGAATAATCATCCAAAGACTCAAGCCATGAGCGGGAAAATTTCTAATCATTAATTTCATTCTCTCCCAAGCTTGTGCAACATGTTCATGATCAAGTTGCTTGAAATTCATGATATCATTATGGAGAGAGATGATCTTTGCCGGCAGAAAATACTTGCATATATAAGCATCTTTGCACTTATCCCAAGAATCGATACTATTTTTGGGCAAAGAAGAAAAACCAAGTTTTTGCGCGATCTCGCAACGAAAAAGGAAAAAAGCTTCAATTTAATCATGTCATTATCCACATCTATTTTATTTTGCATATCGCAAAGCTCAATGAAGGTATTGAGATGGGATGCGGCATCTTCACTAGGAAGGCCAGAGAATTTCTCTTTCATAACAAGATTCAGCAAAGCGGCATTGATTTCATATGACTCCGCACTAGTGGCGGGAGCAATTGGAGTACTAATAAAATCATTATTATTAGTATTCGAGAAGTCACAAAGTTTGGTGTTTTTGTTCATGGTGACTTCATGAAGCAAGCAAGCACACAAGCAAACAAGGAGCAAGCGAGAAAAAGGGCGAACGAAAGGGCAAACGAAAAGGCGAACGAAAAAGGCAAATTGGTGAAGTGGGGGAGAGGAAAACAAGAGGCAACTGGCAAGCAAAGTAAATGCAAGAGATGAGTTTGCGACACCTACTTGGATGAGTTATTGACTTGATCTTCCTCCCCGGCAACGGCGCCAGAAATTCTTCTGCTATCCCACAGACAACAACGCCAGAAGTTGACATGTTGACAGAGGCTAGGCTTGTGTTGGTTCTTCCCTTGAAGAGGAAAGGGTGATGCAGCACAGGAGCAGTAAGTATTTCCCTCATTTTGAGAACCAAGGTATCAATCCAGAAGGAGGGTCTCGTCAAGTCTAGAGTACCTGCGCTAACACAAACAAGCTTGCACCCAACGCTTCAAAGGGGTTGTCAATCCCTTCAAGATTGTTTGCAAAGTGAGATCTGAAGGCGGAGAGTGCAACGAAGTAAAAAGTGTAAGGCTGAAAATATGGTGTGGAGTAGACCCTGGGGGCCATAGTGTTCACTAGAGGCTTCTCTCAAAATAGCAAGTATCACGGTGGGTGAACAAATTACTGTCGAGCAATTGATAGAACCGCGCAAAGTCATGAAGATATCTAAGGCAATGATCATGCATATAGGCATCACGTCCGAGACAAGTAGTCCAATACTTTCTGCATCTACTACTATTACTCCACACATCGACCGCTATCCAACTTGCATCTAGTGTATTGAGTTCATGACGAACAGAGTAACGTTTTAAGCAAGATGAATGATGTAGAGGGATAATCTCAAACCAATGATGAAAACCCCATCTTTTTACCCTTGATGGCAACAACACGATGCGTGCCTCGCTACCCCTTCTGTCACTGGGTGAGGTCACCGCACGGTATGAACCCAAAACCAAGCACTTCTGCCATTGCAAGAATCATAGATCTAGTTTGCCAGACAAAACCCACAACTCGAAGAGAATTACAAGGATATGAAATCATGCATAAGAGAGTGTTGGAATTATGCCCTAGAGGCAATAATAAATATAGTTATTATTATAATTCCTGTATCAAGATAATCGTTTATTATCCATGCAATAATTGTATTGAATGAAGACTCATTTACATGTGTGGATACATAGACAAAACACTGTCCCTAGCAAGCCTCTAGTTGGCTAGCCAGTTGATCAAAGATAGTCAGTGTCTTCTGATTATGAACAAGGTGTTGTTGCTTCATAACTGGATCACGTCATTAGGAGAATCACGTGATGGACTAGACCCAAACTAATAGACGTAGCATGTTGATCGTGTCATTTTGTTGCTACTGTTTTCTGCGTGTCAAGTATTTGTTCCTATGACCATGAGATCATATAACTCACTAACACCGGAGGAATACTTTGTGTGTATCAAACATCGCAACGTAACTGGGTGACTATCAAGATGCTCTACAGGTATCTCCAAAGGTGTTCGTTGAGTTAGTATGGATCAAGACTGGGATTCGTCACTCCGTGTGACGGAGAGGTATCTCGGGGCCCACTCGGTAATACAACATCACACACAAGCCTTGCAAGCAATGTGACTTAGTGTAAGTTGCGGGATCTTGTATTACGGAACGAGTAAAGAGACTTGCTGGTAAACGAGATTGAAATAGGTATGCGGATACTGACGATCGAATCTCGGGCAAGTAACATACCGAAGGACAAAGGGAATGACATACGGGATTATATGAATCCTTGACACTGAGGTTCAAACGATAAGTTCTTCGTAGAATATGTAGGATCCAATATGGGCATCCAGGTCCCGCTATTGGATATTGACCGAGGAGTCTCTCGGGTCATGTCTACATAGTTCTCGAACCCGCAGGGTCTGCACACTTAAGGTTCGACGTTGTTTTATGCGTATTTGAGTTATATGGTTGGTTACTGAATGTTGTTCGGAGTCCCGGATGAGATCACGGACGTCACGAGGGTTTCCGGAATGGTCCGGAAACGAAGATTGATATATAGGATGACCTCATTTGATTACCGAAAGGTTTTTTGGAGTTACCGGGAATGTACCGGGAATGACGAATGGGTTCCGGGAGTTCACCGGGGGGGCCACCCACCCCGGGGAAGCCCATAGGTGTTTGGGGTGCCGCACCAGTCCTTAGTGGGCTGGTGGGACAGCCCAAGGGAGGCCTATGCGCATTGGGAAGAAAATCAAAGAAGAAAGAAAAAAAAAGGAGGAGGTGGGAAAGGGAAGAAGGACTCCACCTTCCAAACCAAGTAGGACTCGGTTTGGGAGGGGAATCCTTCCCCCCTTGGCTCGGCCGACCCCTTGGGGGTTCTTGGACCCCAAGGCAAGGCTCCCCCCTCCCTCTCCTATATATAGTGGGGTTTTAGGGCTGATTTGAGACAACTTTGCCACGGCAGCCCGACCACATATCTCCACGGTTTTACCTCTAGATCGCGTTTCTGCGGAGCTCGGGCGGAGCCCTGCTAAGACGAGATCATCACCAACCTCCGGAGCGCCGTCACGCTGCCGGAGAACTCTTCTACCTCTCCGTCTCTCTTGCTGGATCAAGAAGGCCGAGATCATCGTCGAGCTGTACGTGTGCTGAACGCGGAGGTGCTGTCCGTTCGGCACTAGATCGTGGGGCTGATCGCGGGATAGTTCGCGGGGCGGATCGAGGGACGTGAGGACGTTCCACTACATCAACCGCGTTCACTAACGATTCTGCTGTACGGTCTACAAGGGTACGTAGATCACACATCCCCTCTCGTAGATGGACATCACCATGATAGGTCTTCGTGCGCGTAGGAAAATTTTCGTTTCCCATGCGACGTTCCCCAACAGTGGCATCATGAGCTAGGTTCATGCGTAGATGTCTTCTCGAGTAGAACACAAAAAATTTTGTGGGCGGTGATGTGCGTTTTGCTGGCCTCCTTAGTCTTTTCTTGATTCCGCGGTATTGTTGGATCAAAGCGGCTCGGACCGACATTACCCATACGCTTACGAGAGTCTGGTTTAATCGCTACGAGTAACTCCGTTGCTCAAAGATGACTGGCGGGTGTCAGTTTCTCCAACTTTAGTTGAATCGGATTTGACCGAGGAGGTCCTTGGATGAGGTTAAATATCAACTCATATATCTCCGTTGTGGTGTTTGCATAACTAAGATGCGATCCTACTAGATACCCATGGTCACCACGTAAAATATGCAAACAACAAAATTAGAGGACGTCTAACTTGTTTTTGCAGGGTATGCTTGTGATGTGATATGGACAAACGATGTGATGTGATATATTGGATGTATGAGATGATCATGTTGTAATAGATAATATCGACTTGCACGTCGATGGTACGACAACCGGCAGGAGCCATAGGGTTGTCTTTATAACTAACGTTTGTGCTTGCAGATGCGTTTACTATTTTGCTAGGATGTAGCTTTAGTAGTAATAGCATGAGTAGCACGACAACCCCGATGGCAACACGTTGATGGAGATCATGGTGTGGCGCCGGTGACAAGAAGATCGTGCCGGTGCTTTGGTGATGGAGATCAAGAAGCACGTGATGATGGCCATATCATGTCACTTATGAATTGCATGTGATGTTAATCCTTTTATGCACCTTATTTTGCTTAGAAAGACGGTAGCATTATGAGGTGATCTCTCAGTAAAATTTCAAGACGAAATTGTGTTCTCCCTGACTGTGCACCGTTGCTACAGTTCGTCGTTTCGAGACACCACGTGATGATCGGGTGTGATAGACTCAACGTTCACATACAACGGGTGCAAAACAGTTGCGCACGCGGAACACTCGGGTTAAGCTTGACGAGCCTAGCATGTGCAGACATGGCCTCGGAACACATGAGACCGAAAGGTCGATCATGAATCATATAGATGATATGATTAGCATTGAGATGCTTACCACTGAAACTATATTCAACTCACGTGATGATCGGACTTGAGCTAGTGTAAGTGGATCATGAACCACTCAAATGACTAGAGAGATGTACTTTTTGAGTGGGAGTTTAGCGAAAAATTTGATTAAGTTAAACTCTAATTATTTTGAACATAGTCTAAGTCCACTTTGAATATATTTGTGTTGTAGATCATGGCTCACGCGACAGTCACCCTGAATTTTAATACGTTCCTAGAGAAAGCTAAGTTGAAAGATGATGGAAGCAACTTTGTAGACTGGGCTCGTAATCTTAAGCTAATCTTACAAGCTGGGAAGAAGGATTATGTCCTTAATGCTGCGCTAGGAGATGAACTACCCGCTACGGCTGATCAGGATGTTAAGAACGCTTGGTTAGCACATAAGGAGGACTACTCAGTAGTTCAATGTGCAGTCTTGAATGGCTTAGAACCGGGACTTCAACGTCGCTTTGAGCGTCATGGAGCATTTGAGATGTTCCAGGAGTTGAAGTTTATCTTTCAGAAGAACGCCCGGATTGAGAGGTATGAGACCTCCAATAAATTCTATGCTTGCAAGATGGAGGAGAACTCGTCTGTCAGTGAACATGTGCTCAAAATGTCTGGGTACTCAAACCGTCTAGCTGAGATGGGGATTGAACTCCCGCAAGAGGCTATCACTGACAGAATCCTTCAATCACTGCCGCCAAGCTATAAAGGCTTTGTGTTGAACTACAACATGCAAGGGATGAACAAGTCTCCCGGCGAGTTGTTTGCGATGCTGAAAGTCGTAGAGTCTGAACTCCGTAAAGAGCATCAAGTGTTGATGGTGAATAAGACCACTAGTTTCAAGAGAAACGGCAAAGGCAAGAAGGGAAATTCAATGAAGAGCGGCAAGCCTGTTGCCAATCCGACGAAGAAACCCAAAGATGGACCTAAGCCTGAAACAGAGTGTTACTATTGCAAGGGTATGGGTCACTGGAAGCACAATTGCCCCAAGTATCTGGCAGATAAGAAGGCGGCCAAAGAAAAATCACGTATATTTGATATACATGTTATGGATGTGTACTTAACCGGCTCTCGTAGTAGTGCCTGGGTATTCGATACCGGTTCTGTTGCTCATATTTGCAACTCGAAACAGGAACTGCGGAATAGACGAAGGCTGGCGAAAGATGAAGTGACGATGCGCGTGGGAAATGGTTCCAAGGTTGATGCAATCGCCGTCGGCACAGTTTCACTTCAGTTACCATCAGGATTAGTTATGAACTTGAATGCGTTGAGCATGAACATGTTGGAATTATGCCCTAGAGGCAATAATAAATATAGTTATTATTATAATTCCTGTATCAAGATAATAGTTTATTGTCCATGCTATAATGGTATTGAATGAAGACTCATTTACATGTGTGGATACATAGACAAAACACCGTCCCTAGCATGCCTCTAGTTGGCTAGCCAGTTGATCGATGATAGTCAGTGACTTCTGATTATGAACAAGGTGTTGTTGCTTGATAACTGGATCACGTCATTGGGAGAATCACGTGATGGACTAGACCCAAACTAATAGACGTAGCATGTTGATCGTGTCATTTTGTTGCTACTGTTTTCTGCGTGTCAAGTATTTATTCCTATGACCATGAGATCATATAACTCACTGACACCGGAGGAATGCTTTGTGTGTATCAAACGTCGCAACGTAACTGGGTGACTATAAAGATGCTCTACAGGTATCTCCGAAGGTGTTAGTTGAGTTAGTATGGATCAAGACTGGGATTTGTCACTCCGTGTGACGGAGAGGTATCTCGGGGCCCACTCGGTAATACAACATCACACACAAGCCTTGCAAGCAATGTAACTTAGTGTAAGTTGCGGGATCTTGTATTACGGAATGAGTAAAGAGACTTGCCGGTAAACGAGATTGAAATAGGTATGCGGATACTGACGATCGAATCTCGGGCAAGTAACATACCGAAGGACAAAGGGAATGACATACGGGATTATACGAATCCTTGGCACTGAGGTTCAAACGATAAGATCTTCGTAGAATATGTAGGATCCAATATGGGCATCCAGGTCCCGCTATTGTATATTGACCGAGGAGTCTCTCGGGTCATGTCTACATAGTTCTCGAACCCGCAGGGTCTGCACACTTAAGGTTCGACGTTGTTTTATGTGTATTTGAGTTATATGGTTGGTTACCGAATGTTGTTCGGAGTCCCGGATGAGATCACGGACGTCACGAGCGTTTCCGGAATGGTCCGGAAACGAAGATTGATATATAGGATGACCTCATTTGATTACCGGAAGGTTTTCGGAGTTACCGGGAATGTACCGGGAATGACGAATGGGTTCCGGGAGTTCACCGGGGGGGGGGGCTACCCACCCCGGGGAAGTCCATAGGCCTTGGGGGAGACACAGCAGCCCTTAGTGGGCTGGTGGGACAGCCCACAAGTGCCCTATGCGCCAGGGAGAAGAAAATCAAGAGAGAAAGAAAAAAAAGGAGGAGGTGGGAAGGAAGGGGGACTCCCTCCCACCAAACCTAGTCCAACTCGGTTTGGGGGGGAGAGTCCTTCCCCTTGGACTCGGCCGACCCCCTTGGGGCTCCTTGAGCCCCAAGGCAAGGCCCCCTCCCTCCCACCTATATATACGGAGGTTTTAGGGCTGATTTGAGACGACTTTTCCACGGCAGCCCGACCACATACCTCCACGGTTTTTCCTCTAGATCGCGTTTCTGCGGAGCTCGGGCGGAGCCCTGCTGAGACAAGGTCATCACCAACCTCCGGAGCGCCGTCACGCTGCCGGAGAACTCTTCTACCTCTCCGTCTCTCTTGCTGGATCAAGAAGCCCGAGATCATCGTCGAGCTGTACGTGTGCTGAACGCGGAGGTGCCGTCCGTTCGGTACTAGATCGTGGGACTGATCGCGGGATTGTTCGTGGGGAGGATCAAGGGACGTGAGGACGTTCCACTACATCAACCGCGTTCTCTAACGCTTCTGCTGTACGGTCTACAAGGGTACATAGATCACTCATCCCCTCTCGTAGATGGACATCACCATGATAGGTCTTCGTGCGCGTAGGAAAATTTTTGTTTCCCATGCGACGTTCCCCAGTAGTGGCATCATGAGCTAGGTTCATGCGTAGATGTCTTCTCGAGTAGAACACAAAAGTTTTTGTGGGCGGTGATGTGTGTTTTGCTGCCCTCCTTAGTCTTTTCTTGATTCCGCGGTATTGTTGGATTGTAGCGGCTTGGACCGACATTACTCGTACGCTTACGAGAGACTGGTTTCATCATTACGAGTAACCCCCTTTGCTCAAAGATGACTGGCAAGTGTCAGTTTCTCCAACTTTAGTTGAATCGGATTTGACCGAGGAGGTCCTTGGATGAGGTTAAATAGCAACTCATATATCTCCGTTGTGGTGTTTGCGTAAGTAAGATGTGATCCTACTAGATACCCATGGTCACCACGTAAAACATGCAACAACAAAATTAGAGGACGTCTATCTTGTTTTTGCAGGGTATGAATGTGATGTGATATGGCCAACGATGTGATGTGATATATTGGATGTATGAGATGATCATGTTGTAATAGAAATATCGACTTGCACGTCGATGGTACGGCAACCGGCAGGAGCCATAGGGTTGTCTTTATACTAACGTTTGTGCTTGCAGATGTGTTTACTATTTTGCTAGGGTGTAGCTTTAGTAGTAATAGCATGAGTAGCACGACAACCCCAATGGCAACACGTTGATGGATGATCATGGTGTGGCGCCGGTGACAAGAAGATCGTGCCGGTGCTTTGGTGATGGAGATCAAGAAGCACGTGATGATGGCCATATCATGTCACTTATGAATTGCATGTGATGTTAATCCTTTTATGCACCTTATTTTGCTTAGAACGACGGTAGAATTATGAGGTGATCTCTCACTAAAATTTCAAGAAGAAATTGTGTTCTCCCCGACTGTGCACCGTTGCTACAGTTCGTCGTTTCGAGACACCATGTGATGATCGGGTGTGATAGACCCAACGTTCACATACAATGGGTGCAAAACAGTTGCGCACGCGGAACACTCGGGTTAAGCTTGACGAGCCTAGCATGTGCAGACATGGCCTCGGAACACATGAGACCGAAAGGTCGATCATGAATCATATAGATGATATGATTAGCATAGGGATGCTTACCACTGAAACTATACTCAACTCACGTGATGATCGGACTTGGGATAGTGTAAGTGGATCATGAACCACTCAAATGACTAGAGAGACGTACTTTTTGAGTGGGAGTTTAGCATATAATTTGATTAAGTTAAACTCTAATTATCTTGAACATAGTCTAAGTCCACTTTGAATATATTTGTGTTGTAGATCATGGCTCACGCGACAGTCATCCTGAATTTTAATACGTTCCTAGAGAAAGCTAAGTTGAAAGATGATGGAAGCAACTTTGTAGACTGGGCTCGTAATCTTAAGCTAATCTTACAAGCTGGGAAGAAGGATTATGTCCTTAATGCTGCGCTAGGAGATGAACCACCCGCTACGGCTGATCAGGATGTTAAGAACGCTTGGTTAGCACGTAAGGAGGACTACTCAATAGTTCAATGTGCAGTCTTGTATGGCTTAGAACAAGGACTTCAACGTCGCTTTGAGCATCATGGAGCATTTGAGATGTTCCAGGAGTTGGAGTTTATCTTTCAGAAGAACGCCCGGATCGAGAGGTATGAGACCTCCGATAAATTCTATGCTTGCAAGATGGAGGAAAACTCGTCTGTCAGTGAACATGTGCTCAAAATGTCTGGGTACTCAAACCGTCTAGCTGAGCTGGGGATTGAACTCCCGCAAGAAGCTATCACTGACAGAATCCTTCAATCACTGCCGCCAAGCTACAAAGGCTTTGTGTTGAACTACAACATGCAAGGGATGAACAAGTCTCCCGGCGAGTTGTTTGCGATGCTGAAAGTCGCAGAGTCTGAACTCCGTAAAGAGCATCAAGTGTTGATGGTGAATAAGACCACTAGTTTCAAGAGAAACGGCAAAGGCAAGAAGGGCAATTCGAAGAAGAGCGGCAAGCCTGTTGCCAATCCGCCGAAGAAACCCAAAGCTGGACCTAAGCCTGAAACGGAGTGTTTCTATTGCAAGGATATGGGTCACTGGAAGCGCAATTGCCCCAAGTATCTGGCAGATAAGAAGGCGGGCAAAGAAAAATCAGGTATATTTGATATACATGTTATTGATGTGTACTTAACCGGCTCTCGTAGTAGTGCCTGGGTATTCGATACCGGTTCTGTTGCTCATATTTGCAACTCGAAGCAGGAACTGCGGAATAGACGAAGGCTGGCGAAAGATGAAGTGACGATGCGCGTAGGAAATGGTTCCAAGGTGGATGCAATCGCCGTCGGCACAGTGTCACTTCAACTACCATCGGGATTAGTGATGAACTTAAATCATTGTTATTTAGTGCCTGCGTTGAGCATGAACATTATATCTGGATCTTGTTTATTGCGAGACGGTTACTCTTTTAAGTCAGAGAATAATGGTTGTTCTATTTCTATGAGTAACATATTTTATGTTCATGCACCGAATGTGAGAGGATTGTTCATATTGAATGTTGATAGCGATACGCATATACATAACATTGAGACCAAAAGAGTTAGAGTAAACAATGATAGCGCCATATTTCTGTGGCACTGCCGCTTAGGTCATATTGGTGTAAAGCGCATGAAGAAACTCCATGCTGATGGACTTTTGGAGTCAGTTGACTTTGATTCACTTGACACGTGCGAACCATGCCTCATGGGCAAGATGACTAAAACTCCGTTCTCCGAAACAATGGAGCGTGCAAGTGACTTATTGGAAATCATACATACCGATGTGTGTGGTCCGATGAGCGTGGAGGCACGCGGCGGATATCGTTATTTTCTCACCTTCACTGACGATTTGAGTAGGTATGGCTATGTCTACTTGATGAAGCACAAGTCTGAAACATTTGAAAAGTTCAAGCAATTTCAGAGTGAAGTGGAAAATCATCGTAACAAGAAGATCAAGTTCCTACGGTCTGATCGTGGGGGTGAATATCTGAGTTTCGAGTTTGGTGATCACTTAAGAAAATGTGGAATTGTTTCACAGTTGACACTGCCTGGAACACCACAGCGTAATGGTGTGTCCAAACGTCGTAATCCTACTTTGTTAGAGATGGTGCGATCTATGATGTCTCTTACTGATTTGCCATTATCATTTTGGGGTTATGCATTAGAAACAGCTGGATTCACTTTAAATAGGGCACCATTGAAATCCGTTGAGACGACACCATACGAACTGTATGGAAAAAGGCCAAAGTTGTCGTTTCTTAAAGTTTGGGGATGTGATGCTTATGTCAAAAAGCTTCAGCCTGAAAAGCTGGAACCCAAAGCGGAAAAGTGCGTCTTCATAGGTTACCCAAAAGAGACAGTTGGGTACACCTTCTATTTCAAATCCGAGGGCAAAGTGTTTGTTGCTAAGAACGGAGCTTTTCTCGAGAAGGAGTTTCTCTCAAGAGAATTGAGTGGGAGGAAGATAGAACTTGACGAGGTTATCGAACCTATCATCCATCTGGATGGTGGCGCAGGGCAAGGGGAAACGTCTGTCATTGCGACGCTGGTTGAGGAGGAAGTTAATGATGATGATCATGAAACTCCAGTTCAAGTTTCTGTTGAACCACGCAGGTCGACGAGATCACGTGCTGCTCCAGAGTGGTACGGTAATCCCGTCTTATCAATCATGTTGTTAGACAACAATGAACCTGCAAGTTATGAAGAAGCAATGGTGGGCCCAGATTCCAACAAATGGCTAGAAGCCATGAAATCCGAGATAGGATCCATGTATGAGAACAAAGTGTGGACTTTGGAGATACTACCTGAGGGCCGCAAGGCTATTCAGAACAAATGGATCTTTAAGAAGAAGACGGACGCTGACGGTAAAGTTACCGTTTATAAAGCTCGACTTGTGGCAAAGGGTTTTTTCACAAGTTCCAGGAGTTGACTACGATGAGACTTTCTCACCCGTAGCGATGCTTAAGTCCGTCAGAATCATGTTAGCAATAGCTGCATTTTTCGATTATGAAATCTGGCAGATGGATGTCAAAACGGCGTTCCTTAACGGTTTCCTTAAGGAAGAGTTGTATATGATGCAACCCGAAGGTTTTGTCGATCCTAAGAATGCTAACAAGGTATGCAAGCTCCAGCGATCCATTTATGGACTGGTGCAAGCATCTCGGAGTTGGAACAAACGTTTTGATGAGGTAATCAAAGCATTTGGGTTTATACAAGTGGTTGGAGAATCTTGTATTTACAAGAAAGTGAGTGGGAGCTCTGTGGCGTTTCTAATATTATATGTGGATGGCATATTACTGATTGGAAACAACGTAGAGCTTTTGGAGAGCATAAAAGGTTACTTGAATAAAAGTTTCTCTATGAAGGACCTAGGAGAAGCTGCTTACATTCTAGGCATTAAGATCTATAGGGATAGATCAAAACGCCTGATAGGAATTTCACAAAGCACATACCTTGATAAAGTTTTGAAAAGGTTCAAAATGGAACAGTCCAAGAAAGGGTTCTTGCCAGTTTTACAAGGTACAAGATTGAGTAAGACTCAGTGCCCAGCAACTGATGAAGATAGAGAGCATATGCGCTCCGTCCCCTATGCTTCAGCCATAGGTTCTATCATGTATGCGATGTTGTGCACTAGACCGGATGTTAGCCTGGCCATAAGTATGGCAGGCAGGTTCCAGACTAATCCAGGAGTGGATCACTGGACAGCGGTCAAGAATATCCTGAAGTACCTGAAAAGGACTAAGGAGATGTTTCTCGTGTATGGAGGTGATGAAGAGCTCGTTGTAAAAGGTTACGTCGATGCAAGCTTTGACACAGATCCGGACGACTCTAAGTCGCAAACCGGATACGTATTTATTCTTAATGGGGGTGCAGTAAGCTGGTGCATTTCCAAGCAAAGCGTCGTAGCAGATTCTACATGTGAAGCGGAGTACATGGCTGCCTCGGAGGCGGCTAAGGAGGGTGTCTGGATGAAGCAGTTCATGACGGATCTTGGAGTGGTGCCAAGCGCACTGAATCCAATAACCTTGTTCTGTGACAACACTGGTGCCATTGCCTTAGCAAAGGAACCACGGTTTCACAAGTAGACCAGACACATCAAACGACGCTTCAACCTCATCCGCGACTACGTCGAGGAAGAGGACGTAAATATATGCAAAGTGCACACGGATCTGAATGTAGCAGACCCGCTGACTAAACCTCTTCCACGGCCAAAACATGATCGACACCAGAACTGTATGGGTGTTAGATTTATTACAATGTAATTCACATGGTGATGTGAGGGCTAGATTATTGACTCTAGTGCAAGTGGGAGACTGTTGGAATTATGCCCTAGAGGCAATAATAAATATAGTTATTATTATAATTCCTGTATCAACATAATAGTTTATTATCCACGCTATAATTGTATTGAATGAAGACTCATTTACATGTGTGGATACATAGACAAAACACCGTCCCTAGCATGCCTCTAGTTGGCTAGCCAGTTGATCGATGATAGTCAGTGACTTCTGATTATGAACAAGGTGTTGTTGCTTGATAACTGGATCACGTCATTGGGAGAATCACGTGATGGACTAGACCCAAACTAATAGACGTAGCATGTTGATCGTGTCATTTTGTTGCTACTGTTTTCTGCGTGTCAAGTATTTATTCCTATGACCATGAGATCATATAACTCACTGACACCGGAGGAATGCTTTGTGTGTATCAAACGTCGCAACGTAACTGGGTGACTATAAAGATGCTCTACAGGTATCTCCGAAGGTGTTAGTTGAGTTAGTATGGATCAAGACTGGGATTTGTCACTCCGTGTGACGGAGAGGTATCTCGGGGCCCACTCGGTAATACAACATCACACACAAGCCTTGCAAGCAATGTAACTTAGTGTAAGTTGCGGGATCTTGTATTACGGAACGAGTAAAGAGACTTGCCGGTAAACAAGATTGAAATAGGTATGCGGATACTGACGATCGAATCTCGGGCAAGTAACATACCGAAGGACAAAGGGAATGACATACGGGATTATACGAATCCTTGGCACTGAGGTTCAAACGATAAGATCTTCGTAGAATATGTAGGATCCAATATGGGCATCCAGGTCCCGCTATTGGATATTGACCCAGGAGTCTCTCGGGTCATGTCTACATAGTTCTCGAACCCGCAGGGTCTGCACACTTAAGGTTCGACGTTGTTTTATGTGTATTTGAGTTATATGGTTGGTTACCGAATGTTGTTCGGAGTCTCGGATGAGATCACGGACGTCACGAGGGTTTCCGGAATGGTCCGGAAACGAAGATTGATATATAGGATGACCTCATTTGATTACCGGAAGGTTTTTGGAGTTACCGGGAATGTACCGGGAATGACGAATGGGTTCCGGGAGTTCACCGGGGGGGGGCAACCCACCCCGGGGAAGTCCATAGGCCTTGGGGGAGACACACCAGCCCTTAGTGGGCTGGTGGGACAGCCCACAAGTGCCCTATGCGCCAAGGAGAAGAAAATCAAGAGAGAAAGAAAAAAAAAAGGAGGAGGTGGGAAGGAAGGGGGACTCCCTCCCACCAAACCTAGTCCAACTCGGTTTGGGGGGGGAGAGTCCTCCCCCTTGGACTCGGCCGACCCCCTTGGGGCTCCTTGAGCCCCAAGGCAAGGCCCCCTCCCTCCCACCTATATATACGGAGGTTTTAGGGCTGATTTGAGACGACTTTTCCACGGCAGCCCGACCACATACCTCCACGGTTTTTCCTCTAGATCGCGTTTCTGCGGAGCTCGGGCGGAGCCCTGGTGAGACAAGGTCTTCACCAACCTCCGGAGCGTCGTCACGCTGCCGTAGAACTCTTCTACCTCTCCGTCTCTCTTGCTGGATCAAGAAGGTCGAGATCATCGTCGAGTTGTACGTGTGCTGAACGCGGAGGTGCCGTCCGTTCGGTACTAGATCGTGGGACTGATCGCGGGATTGTTCGCGGGGCGGATCGAGGGACGTGAGGACGTTCCACTACATCAACCGCGTTCTCTAACGCTTCTGCTGTACGGTCTACAAGGGTACGTAGATCACTCATCCCCTCTCATAGATGGACATCACCATGATAGGTCTTCGTGCGCGTAGGAAAATTTTTGTTTCCCATGCGACGTTCCCCAACAGAACATTATATCTGGATCTTGTTTATTGCGAGACGGTTACTCTTTTAAGTCAGAGAATAATGGTTGTTCTATTTCTATGAGTAACATCTTTTATGGTCATGCACCCAATGTGAGAGGATTGATCATATTGAATCTTGATAGCGATACACACATACATAACATTGAGACCAAAAGAGTTAGAGTTAACAATGATAGCGCCATATTTTTGTGGCACTGCCGCTTAGGTCATATTGGTGTAAAGCGCATGAAGAAACTCCATGCCGCTGGACTTTTGGAGTCACTTGAATTTGATTCACTTGACACGTGCGAACCATGCCTCATGGGCAAGATGACTAAAACTCCGTTCTTCGGAACAATGGAGCATGCAAGTGACTTCTTGGAAATCATACATACCGATGTGTGTGGTCCGATGAGCGTAGAGGCACGCGGCGGATATCGTTATTTTCTCACCTTCACTGAAGATTTGAGTAGATATGGTTATGTCTACTTAATGAAGCACAAGTCTGAAACATTTGAAAAGTTCAAGCAATTTCAGAGTGAAGTTGAAAATCATCGTAACAAGAAGCTCAAGTTCCTACGGTCTGATCGTGGGGGTGAATATCTGAGTTTCGAGTTTGGTGCTCACTTAAGACAATGTGGAATTTTTTCACAGTTGACACCGCCTGGAACACCACGGCGTAATGGTGTACCCGAACGCCGTAATCGTACTTTATTAGAGATGGTGCGATCTATGATGTCTCTTACCGATTTGCCGTTATCGTTCTGGGGTTATGCATTAGAAACAGCTGCATTCACTTTAAATAGGGCACCATCAAAATCCATTGAGACGACACCATACGAACTGTGGTATGGCAAAAGGCCAAAGTTGTCGTTTCTTAAAGTTTGGGGATATGATGCTTATGTCAAAAAGCTTCAGCCTGAAAAGCTGGAACCCAAAGCGGAAAAGTGCGTCTTCATAGGTTAACCAAAAGAGACAGTTGGGTACACCTTCTATCTCAAATCCGAGGGCAAAGTGTTTGTTGCTAAAAACGGAGCTTTTCTCGAGAAGGAGTTTCTCTAGAGAGAATTGAGTGGGAGGAAGATAGAACTTGACGAGGTTGTCGAACCTCTCATCCCTCTGGATGGTGGCGCAGGGCAAGGGGAAACCTCTGTCGTTGTGACACCGGTTGAGGAGGAAGTTAATGATAATGATCATGAAACTCCGGTTCAAGTTTCTGTCGAACCACGCAGGTTGACGAGACCACGTGCTGCTCCAGAATGGTACGGTAATCCCGTCTTATCAATCATGTTGTTGGAGAACTATGAACCTGCAAATTATGAAGAAGCAATGGTGGGCCCAGATTCCAACAAATGGCTAGAAGCCATGAAGTCCGAGATAGGATCCATGTATGAGAACAAAGTGTGGACTTTGGAAGTACTGCCTGAGGGCCGCAAGGCTATTCAGAACAAATGGATCTTTAAGAGGAAGACGGACGCTGACGGCAATGTGACCGTTTATAAAGCTCGACTTGTGGCAAAGGGTTTTTCACAAGTTCAAGGAGTTGACTATGATGAGACATTCTCACCCGTAGCGATGCTTAAATCCGTCAGAATCATGTTAGCAATAGCTACATTTTTCGATTATGAAATCTGGCAGATGGGTGTCAAAACGGCGTTCCTTAACGGTTTCCTTAAGGAAGAATTGTATATGATGCAACCTGAAGGTTTTGTCGATCCTAAGAATGCTAACAAGGTGTGCAAGCTCCAGCGATCCATTTATGGACTGGTGCAAGCATCTCGGAGTTGGAACAAGCGCTTTGATGAGGTGATCAAAGCATTTGGGTTTATACAAGTGGTTGGAGAATCTTGTATTTACAAGAAAGTGAGTGGGAGCTCTGTGGCGTTTCTAATATTATATGTGGATGACATATTGCTGATTGGAAACAACATAGAGTTTTTGGAGAGCATAAAGGATTACTTGAATAAAAGTTTCTCTATGAAGGACCTAGGAGAAGCTGCTTACATTCTAGGCATTAAGATCTATAGGGATAGATCAAAACGCCTGATAGGACTTTCACAAAGCACATACCTTGATAAAGTTTTGAAGAGGTTCAAAATGGAACAGTCCAAGAAATGGTTCTTGCCAGTTTTACAAGGTACGAGATTGAGTAAGACTCAGTGCCCAGCAACTGATGAAGATAGAGAGCATATGCGCTCCGTCCCCTATGCTTCAGCCATAGGTTCTATCATGTATGCAATGCTGTGCACTAGACCGGATGTTAGCCTGGCCATAAGTATGGCAGGTAGGTTCCAGAGTAATCCAGGAGTGGATCACTGGACGGCGGTCAAGAATATCCTGAAGTACCTGAAAAGTACTAAGGAGATGTTTCTCGTATATGGAGGTGACGAAGAGCTCGCCGTAAAAGGTTACGTCGATGCAAGCTTTGACACAGATCCAGATGACTCTAAGTCGCAAACCGGATACGTATTTATTCTTAATGGGGGTGCGGTAAGCTGGTGCACTTCCAAGCAGAGCGTCGTAGCAGATTCTACATGTGAAGCGGAGTACATGGCTGCCTCGGAGGCAGCTAAGGAGGGTGTCTGGATGAAGCAATTCATGACGGATCTTGGAGTGGTGCCAAGCGCACTGAATCCAATAACCTTGTTCTGTGACAACACGGGTGACATTGCCCTAGCAAAGGAACCACGGTTTCACAAGAAGTCCAGACACATCAAACGACGCTTCAACCTCATCCGCGACTACGTCGAAGGGGAGGACGTAAATATATGCAAAGTGCACACGGATCTGAATGTAGCAGACCCACCGACTAAATCTCTTCCACGGGCAAAGCATGATCAACACCAGAACTGTATGGGTGTTAGATTTATTACAATGTAATTCGCATGATGATGTGAGGGCTAGATTATTAACTCTAGTGCAAGTGGGAGACTGTTGGAATTATGCCCTAGAGGCAATAATGAATATATTTATTATTATAATTCCTGTATCAAGATAATCGTTTATTATCCATGCTATAATTGTATTGAATGAACACTCATTTACATGTGTGGATACATAGACAAAACACTGTCCCTAGCAAGCCTCTAGTTGGCTAGCCAGTTGATCAAAGATAGTCAGTGTCTTCTGATTATGAACAAGGTGTTGTTGCTTGATAACTGGATCACGTCATTAGGAGAATCACGTGATGGACTAGACCCAAACTAATAGACGTAGCATGTTGATCGTGTCATTTTGTTGCTACTGTTTTCTGCGTGTCAAGTATTTGTTCCTGTGACCATGAGATCATATAACTCACTAACACCGGAGGAATACTTTGTGTGTATCAAACGTGGCAACGCACCTAGGTGACTATAAAGATGCTCTACAAGTATCTCCGAAGGTGTTCGTTGAGTTAGTATGGATCAAGACTGGGATTTGTCACTCTGTGTGACGGAGAGGTATCTCGGGGCCCACTCGGTAATACAACATCACACACAAGCCTTGCAAGCAATGTGACTTAGTGTAAGTTGCGGGATCTTGTATTACGGAACGAGTAAAGAGACTTGCCGGTAAACGAGATTGAAATAGGTATGCGGATACCGACAATCGAATCTCGGGCAAGTAACATACCGAAGGAGAAAGGGATTGACATACGGGATTATATGAATCCTTGACACTGAGGTTCAAACGATAAGTTCTTCGTAGAATATGTAGGATCCAATATGGGCATCCAGGTCCCGCTATTGGATATTGACCGAGGAGTCTCTCGGGTCATGTCTACATAGTTCTCGAACCCGCAGGGTCTGCACACTTAAGGTTCGACGTTGTTTTATGCGTATTTGAGTTATATGGTTGGTTACCGAATGTTGTTCGGACACCCGGATGAGATCACGGACGTCGCGAGGGTTTCTGGAATGGTCCGAAAACGAAGATTGATATATAGGATGACCTCATTTGATTACCTGAAGGTTTTTCGGAGTTACCGGGAATGTACCGGGAATGACGAATGGGTTCCAGGAGTTCACCAGGGGGCCCACCCACCCCTTAGTGGGCTGGTGGGACAGCCCAAGGGAGGCCTATGCGCATTGGGAAGAAAATCAAAGAAGAAAGAAAAAAAAGGAGGAGGTGGGAAAGGGAAGAAGGACTCCACCTTCCAAACCAAGTAGGACTCGGTTTGGGAGGGGAATCCTTCCCCCCTTGGCTCGGCCGACCCCTTGGGGGTTCTTGGACCCCAAGGCAAGGCTCCCCCCTCCCTCTCCTATATATAGTGGGGTTTTAGGGCTGATTTGAGACAACTTTGCCACGGCAGCCCGACCACATATCTCCACGGTTTTACCTCTAGATCGCGTTTCTGCGGAGCTCGGGCGGAGCCCTGCTGAGACGAGATCATCACCAACCTCCGGAGCGCCGTCACGCTGCAGGAGAACTCTTCTACCTCTCCGTCTCTCTTGTTGGATCAAGAAGGGCGAGATCATCGTCGAGCTGTACGTGTGCTGAGCACGGAGGTGTTGTCCGTTCGGCACTAGATCGTGGGACTGATCGCGGGATAGTTCGCGGGGCGGATCGAGGGACGTGAGGACGTTCCACTACATCAACCGCGTTCACTAACGCTTCTGCTGTATGGTCTACAAGGGTACGTAGATCACACATCCCCTCTCGTAGATGGACATCACCATGATAGGTCTTCGTGCGCGTAGAAAAATTTTCGTTTCCCATGCGACGTTCCCCAACAGAGAGATCAGAAGAAACTAAAATAAGATTCATAGATAATCTGATCATAAATCCACAATTCATCGGATCTCGACAAACACACCGCAAAATAAGATTACATCGGATAGATCTCCATGAAGATCATGGAGAACTTTGTATTGAAGATCCAAGAGAGAGAAGAAGTCATCTAGCTACTAGCTATGGACCCGTAGGTCTATGGCGAACTACTCACGCATCATTGGAGAGGTCATGGTGTTGATGAAGAAGCCCTCCGTGTCCGAATCCCCCCTTCGACAGGGCACCAAGACGTGCCCCAGATGGGATCTTGCGGAGACAGAAGCTTGCGGCGGCGGAAAAGTGATTGCGATGATCTCCTGATTTTTTCTGGAATTTATCGGATTATATAGGCGAAAGACCTAGGTAAGGGGACCTCCAGGGGGCCCATAAGCCTAGATGGCGCGGCCCCCCTGGCCGCGGGGTGGGGGCTTGTGGAGCCCCTGGGGCTCTCCTGCCTTGGCTCCCAAGTTCTCCGATCGTCTTCCGTTCCAAAAAAAATCTTTTCGGGGATTTTCTTCCGTTTGGACTCCGTTTCAAAATCTTCTCTGAAAGGGGTCAAAAACATGGAAAAACAGGAACTGGCACTTGGCACTGAGTTAATAAGTTAGTTCCAATAAATATATAAAAGGCATACAAAACATCCAAAGTTTGACAAGATAATAGCATGAAACCATCAAAAATTATAGATACATTGGAGACGTATCAGGGATCAATCGTAGTCCTTTCGATAAGTAAGAGTGTCGAACCCAGCGAGGAGCAGAAGGATCTGACAAGTGGTTTTCAGCAAGGTAAAATCTGCACGCACTCAAATTGTCGGTAACAAGTGATTGTGTGGTGAGATGATTCGTAGCAAGCAACAAGTAACAAAAGTAGCAACGGTGCAGCAAAGTGGCCCAATCCCTTTTGTAGCAAGGGACAAGACTGGACAAAGTCTTATAGGAGGAAAAACGCTCCCGAGGACACACGGGAATTTCTGTCATGCTAGTTTCATCATGTTCAGATGATTCGCATTCGTTACTTTGATAGTTTGATATGTGGGTGGACCAGCGCTTGGGTACTGCCCTTACTTGGACAAGCATCCCACTTATGATTAACCCCTCTCGCAAGCATCGGCAACTACAAAAGAAGAATTAAGACAAAGTCTAACCATAGCGTTAAACTAGTGGATCCAAATCAGCCCCTTACGAAGTAACGCATAAACTAGGGTTTAAGCTTCTGTCACTCTAGCAACCCATCATCTACTTACTACTTCCCAATGCCTTCCTCTAGGCCCAAATAATGGTGAAGTGCTATGTAGTCGACGTTCACATAACACCACTAGAGGAAAAACAACATACAACATATCAAATTACCGAACGAATACCAAATTCACATGACTAATATTAGCATGACTTATCCCATGTCCCCAGGAACAAAAGTAACTACTCACAAAGCATAATCATATTCATGACCAGAGAGGTAATGAGTAGCATCAAGGATCTGAACATAAACTCTTCCACCAAGTAATCCAACTAGCATCAACTACAAAGAGTAATCAACACTACTAGCAACCTTACAAGTACCAATCGGAGTCGCGAGATGGAGATTGGTTACAAGTGATGAACTAGGGTTTGGAGATGAGATGGTGCTGATGAAGATGTTGATGGTGACGAGTCCCCACCGATGAGAGGAGTGTTGGTGATGACGATGGCGACGATTTCCCCCTCCGAGAGGGAAGTTTCCTCGGCAGGATCGTCCTGCCGGAGCTCTAGATTGATTCTGCTCAAGTTCTGCCTCGTGGCGGCGGCGAAACCACAAAAAAGCTCCTCCCTAATTTTTTCCTAGACGAAACCCTTCATATAGCAAAAGAGGGGGGCCAGTGGGCCAGTGGGCCAGTGGGCTGCCCAGAAGCCCTCATGGCGCGACCTGGGGGGGTGGCGGCGCCGTGCAGGCTTGTGGGCACCCTCTGGTGCCCCTCTGGCACTTCTTCGGCCCAGTATTTTTGATAAATCAGGAAAAAAATCCTCGTTGATTTTTATGTCGTTTGGAGTTGCGCAGAATAGGTATCTCAAACTTGCTGCACTTTCAGGCCAGGATTCCAGTTGTCGGTATTCTCCCTCGTCATGTAAACCTTGCAAAATAAGAGAGAAAAGTCATAAGAATAGTACCATGAAGTGAAATAACAGCCCAAGAAGCGATAATTATCTACATGAAAACATGATGCAAAATGGACGTATCAACTCCCCCAAGCTTAGACCTCGCTTGTCCTCAAGCGAAAGCCTAGCTCAATAAATATGTCCACATGTTTAGGGAGAGAGGTGTCGACAAAACAAGATACGAACATGCATGTATCATGATCATGATGAGAACAACAATACCAACATATAATCTGTCATGCTAAAGTGATAATTCCTTCACAAAGTAAAGCATGGATCAAGAACCTTACCGAGAAGTAACAACCGATAGCCTTTAGTCAATGAAGCAATTGCAATTTATCACAACATCAGAAGGATTCAAATAAGAGCTTGTAAAGCTAATCCAAATACTCAATCATTCTTTCGTTTTCTACAATTGCTACAACTCACGTGGTACTCATGAGATCAAAGTTTCAGCTGGACACAGAGAAAGATAGGGGCTTATAGTTTTGCCTCCCAACTTCTCACCTCAAGGGTAATGTCAACAATAATAATTCATGAATGCTTACCTCCAAGTTGACATATGAATATAGATCTTTCCCAAGCATATGACGATAGCCAAGACAAAGGAGAAATAAGGAATTGGTGAAGATCACCATGACTCTTTCAAGGGCAAAAAGTAAAGGTACAAGATAGGCCCTTCGCAGAGGGAAGCAGAGGTTGTCATGCGCTTTTGAGGTTTGGATGCGTGTCCTCTTAGTGCGGAGGAACGTCACTTTATATTGCCTCATGTGATAAGGAACTTTATTATGCAGTCTGTCGCTTTTATGTCTTCCTCATCACAGGTTCGTATAAAGCTTATTTTCCACACACTAATAGATCATACATATTAGAGAGCAATTTTTATTGCTTGCACCGATGACAACTTACTTGAGGGATCTTATTCAATCAATAGGTAGGTATGGTGGACACTCATGGCAAAACTGGTTTGAAGGTTTATGGATGCACAAGTAGTATCTCTACTTAGTGCGGGAGTTTTGGCTATTGTGAGGTGGAAGCAATCGTCACATGCTAAGGGATCTCTAATCATATAACATTGTTCGGAACCAAGCAATCACAATTCATTATGTTGTCTTCCTTGTCTAACATCTACTTCTAGGCATGCAATAGTTCAGTGAGTGTTCACAATCATAGATGGTGTCAGAGATGATATATTTATATGTGAACCTCTCCTTCTTTATCACTTCCTATTAATTGCAACAATGACCAAGGTCTACATTTGCCTACCCTCAACAAGTTTCATCCTCATTCTTTTTATATGTGAAGCCATCACTTCCCATAAGATCATTACATGATCTTTCATGCTTTTGTTCTATTCTCACTCTTTTGATCATGACAAGAGGCAAAGCCCTTCAACTAAGACACTCTTTATTATATGTCTCACGAGCAAGAATACATCGGGGGTGACACAAAGAAAAACTCAAGACTAAAACACTAAGACTTTTATTCTACTAGAGAAAGAGAAAACTGAAAAGGAACAAACTAAAACAAAGGTAAAGGCAAAAGATGTGATGGTGATACGATACTGGGGCAACTCCCCCAAGCTTGGCACAAGCCAAGGGGATTGCCCATACCAATGCTCAGTTGTCTTCCTTCGGTGGTGATGGTGGAGTTGTTGCAACCTTTGATTCCAAGAGGGCCATCAGTCTTTGATTTATACCTTGGAGATCTGTGGTATGTTTCTCCAGCAAAACAACTTCACGAGTGAGACAAGTATTGCGAGCACGAGTTGTTTCACAAAACATCAAGAGTTCAATCCAAGATGGAGACAGTAGGTGGAGGTAAGGTTGGAGGAAATCCACTTCTTCAACTTCTTCCTTGTTGAGCACAGATTGCATTTCGTCCCATGCCTGATCCTTCTCCTTAGCTTTGCCTTGGTTTCTTTAGGTAGCCTATCCTTAGCCTCCATGACCTCCATCCTTTTCAGATCAGCATGAACTTCTCCATAGATTAGACAGAGGTTGTTCTCCCCCACAGATTCCTGGGACGACATCTTGACCTAGATCTGCGGCAGAAAACAGGCTCGAAACAAAAAACAGAGGAAATCTGCGTGATACAGGGGGCAGACCAAACGGGAGTATATATAATTATTTTTTCCAGACCAGAAGGAGTACCCTGCATGAAAACGAAGTCCGGGGGGTGCACGAGGTGGCCACAAGCCCTCACAGCGCGGCCAGGGGTGGGCTCACGCCATGCAGGCTTGTCGCCTCCTCGCGCACTTTCCGGACTACTTCCAATTTTTTTATTTTTTCAAATATTCCAAAACGGAGAAAAATTCCTACTGGAAAAGTGTTGGAGTCTGTTTTCTTACCGAATCACATGCCTCTTCGTTTTCAGAGTCTAAAACAGGCTGATAAATATCCCTTAGGTATTCTTCCGGAGTTATGGTATTAATGATATTGCTTTCAACATTTATGGGAGTACGTGAGATATAATGCTTGATTCTCTGCCCATTTACCATTCTCGGACAATTACCTTCCATGTTGTTGATCTTGATAGCACCGGAACGATATACTTCCTCAACAACATAGGGACCTCCCCATTTAGAGAGAAGCTTGCGTGCGAAGAATCATAAACGGGAGTTATATAGCAAGACATAATCACCTATATTGAACTCATGCTTTTGTATCCTCTTATCATGCCACCTCTTAACCTTCTCTTTGAACAGCTTGGCATTCTCATATGCCTGAGTTCTCCACTCATCAAGCGAGCTAATATCAAATAACCTCTTCTCACCGTCAAGTTTGAAATCAAAGTTGAGCTCTTTGATTGCCCAATAAGCTTTATGCTCTAACTCAAGAGGTAAGTGACATGCTTTCCCATACACCATTTTGTATGGAGACATGCCCATGGGATTCTTATAGGCAGTTCTATAAGCCCATAGTGCATCATCGAGCTTCTTAGACCAATTCTTTCTAGACCTGTTGACAGTCTTTTGCAGAATCAGTTTAATTTCTCTATTACTTAGCTCTACTTGACCACTGGACTGAGGGTGATAGGGAGTCGCAATTCTATGATTGACATCGTACTTAGAAAGTGTTTTACGGAAAGCACCATGAATGAAGTGTGAACCACCGTTGGTCATTAGATATCTAGGGACTCCAAATCTAGGGAAGATAACTTCTTTCAGCATCTCGATAGAGGTGTTGTGATCAGCACTACTAGTGGGGATAGCTTCTACCCACTTAGTGACGTAATCAACAGCAACTAAGATATGCGTATACCCGTTGTATTTTGGAAAAGGTCCCATATAATCAAAGCCCCAAACATCAAATGGTTCAATGACAAGTGAATAGTTCATAGGCATTTCCTGACGTTTGCTAATATTACCTACTCTTTGACATTCGTCACAAGACAAGACAAACTTACGGGCATCCTTGAAGAGAGTGGGCCAATAGAAACCTGATTGCAATACCTTATGTGCAGTTCTATCTCCCGCATGGTGTCCTCCGTAGGCCTCGGAGTGACACTTCTGTAGGATCTGTCCCTGTTCATGTTCAGGTACACAACGTCTAATAACACCATCTACTCCTTCCTTATAAAGGTGATGATCATCCCAAAAGTAATGTCTCAAGTCAAAGAAGAATTTCTTCTTTTGCTGGTACGTGAAACTAGGTGGTATGTATTTGGCAACAATATAGTTTGCACAATCAGTATACCACGGTGCACTACGTGAAGCATTGATGACATTCAGTTGCTCACCAGGAAAGCTATCATCAATAGGTTGTGGGTCATCAAGAACGTTATCCAACATAGACAAGTTATCTGCTACTGGGTTATGAGCACCCTTTTTGTCGACAACATGCAAATCAAATTCTTGTAGCAAGAGAACCCATTTCATAAGTCTAGGTTTAGCGTCCTTCTTCTCCATGAGGTACTTAATAGCAGCGTGATTAGTGTGAATAATGACTTTGGAATCAACTATGTAAGACTTGAACTTTTCACATGCAACACACGACTGCTAAAAACTCCTTCTCCGTAGTAGCATAGTTTCTTTAGGCACTGTCTAGAGTTTTACTAGCATAGTGAATAACATTCAACTTCTTATCGACTCTTTGCCCTAGAACAACACCAACATCATAATCACTAGCGTCACACATGATTTCAAAAGGCAAGTTCCAATCAGGTGGTTGAACAATAGGTGCAGTTATCAAAGCCCTCTTAAGTATTTCGAAGGCTTCCTCACAATCATCGTCAAAGACAAAAGGAATATCCTTTTGCAAGAGATTGGTAAGAGGCCTAGAAATCTTAGAGAAGTCTTTGATGAACCTTCTATAGAAACCAGCATGACCAAGGAAACTTCTTATACCTTTGATATTTGTGGGGTATGGCATTTTCTCGATTGCATCAACCTTAGCCTTATCGACTTCAATACCTCTTTCAGAAATTTTATGTCCTAAGACTATGCCTTCATTAACCATAAAGTGGCACTTCTCCCAATTCAAGACAAGATTGGTGTATGTACATCTCTGTAAGACTCGGTCAAGATTGCTGAGGCAATCATCAAAGGAAGACCCGTTAACAGAAAAGTCATCCACGAAAACCTCGACAATCTTTTCACAAAAGTCAGACAATATAGCCATCATACATCTTTGAAAGGTGGCAGGTGCATTACATAAGCCAAAAGGCATACGTCTATAAGCAAAGGTACCGAAAGGACAGGTGAAAGTGGTTTTCTCCTGATCAGATTGTGCAACTAGTATTTGGGAGAAACCAGAATAACCGTCTAGGAAGCAAAAGTGTGTGTGTTTAGACACCCTTTCTAGCATTTGGCCGATAAAAGGCAAAGGGTAATGATCTTTCCTAGTGTCTTTATTTAATTTCCTAAAATCGATCACCATCCTATAGCCAATAATAATCCTATGTGGGATCAACTCATCCTTATCATTAGGGACAACGGTAATGCCTCCCTTCTTAGGAACGCAATGCACCAGACTCACCCAATCGCTATGAGCAACAGGATAGATAATACCTGCTTCCAGGAGCTTTAGTATTTCTTTTCTTACTACTTCTTTCATCTTAGGATTCAATCTCCTTTGCTGATCAGCAACTGGTTTGAAATCAGGATCGGTTTTAATCTTGTGCTGGCATAGAGTGGGACTAATGCCCTTAAGATCATCAAGAGTATATCCAATAACAGCACGGTGCTTCTCAGAGTTTTTAGTAACTTCTTTTCTTCCTGCTCTGAGAGGCTAGCACTAATGATAACATGATATATCTCCTTTTCATCAAGATAGGCATACTTAAGAGTATCAGGCAACTGTTTAAGCTCGAACACAGAATCACCCTTTGGTGAAGGTGGATCCCCAAGCAGTTCAACAGGCATATTATTCTTAAGGATAGGATATTGTTCTAAGACAACTCTATCTATCTCATCCCTTTCATCCATATGCATATCATTTTCATGCTCAAGCAAGTATTGCTCTAAGGGATCAGTAGGAGGCACGGCAATAGAAGCTAAGGCAATAGTTTCATCCTTACTAGGCAACTCCTTTTCATGAGGTTGTCTACCAAACTTAGAGAAATTGAACTCATGTGACACACCCTCAAAGCCAACAGTGACAGTTTGCTTCTCACAGTCAATATGAGCATAGACGGTATTGAGGAAGGGTCTGCCAAATATGATGGGACAAAAGCTATCTTGTGCGGTAGCAAGAACGAGGAAATCAGCAGGATACTTTGTTTTACCACACAAGACTTCAACATCCCTAACAATTCCCACAGGGCAGATAGTATCTCCATTGGCAAGCTGAATAATAACATCAATAGGCTCTATCTCAACAGGTGCAACCTCATCTTTGATTTCATCATATAAGGATTGAGGTATTGCACTAACACTAGCACCCACGTCACATAAACCATGATAACAATGATCTCCTATCTTAACAGAAACCACATGCATTCCAACAACAAGCCTATGTTTGTCTCTAGCGCGAGGTTTAGCAATTCTAGCAGCATCTTCACAGAAGTGAATATTATGTCCCTCAACATCGTCGGACAGAAGATCTTTGATAATATCAATGCTAGGTTCAACTCTAATTTGCTCAGGGGGTGTAGGTGTTCTAATATAGCGTCTACGTATCACAGTTGAAGGTTTAGAATGATCCTTTATCCTAATAGGGAAAGGTGGTTTCTCAATGTAAGCACTGGGAACCACGGGATCATTATAGGCAATGACTTTCTCTTCAACTGGAGTGGGTTTAACTACATTGACTTATAAAGGAGGATGATATTTAAACCACTTCTCTTTGGGGAGATCAATATGGGCAGCAAAGGATTCACACAATGAAGCTACTATCTCAGAGTCAAGTCCATACTTAGCGCTAAAGTCACAAACAGTATTTGTCTCAACAAAGGATTTAACGCAATCAAAAGTGAAATTCATACCTGACTCCTTACCTTCTTCAAGCTCCCAATCTTCAGAGTTGCGTTTAATTCTCTCCAATAAATTACATTTGAAGTTAATATCTCTCTTCATAAAAGAACCGGTACAAGAAGTGTCAAGCATGGTGCGATCATCATGAGAAAGCCGAGCATAGAAGTTCTGAATGATAATTTCTCTCGAGAGCTCATGATTGGGGCATGAATATAGCATTGATTTAAGCCTCCCCCAAGCTTGAGCGATGCTTTCTCTGTCACGAGGCCAAAAATTATAAATATAATTCCAATCACGATGTACTAAATGCATAGGAAAAAACTTTTGATGAAATTCCAATTTCAACCGATTGTAGTCCCATGATCCAGTATCATCACATAGCCTATACCATGTCAACGCATTATCCTTCAAAGATAAAGGAAAGACCTTCTTCTTGACCTCATCCTCGGGCACACCTGCAAGCTTAAATAAACCACAAACCTCATCTACATAGATCAGATGCAAGTCTGGATGTGATGTTCCATCTCGTGTAAAAGGATTAGCCAGCACTTTCTCAAGCATACCCGAAGGAAATTCAAAGAAAATATTTTCAGTAGGTGCAGAAGGTTGAGGAGCAACTCTTTGTGCTTTCGTTCGAGGTGAAGATACCCCGAACAAGCCCCTCAAAGGATTAGTATCCATAGTGACAAGTGATAACAAATTTTAGCACACTATATGAATGTTTCCTTACCAAGTTCCACTTACCAAAGGCGCTTCACTCCCTGGCAACGGCGCCAGAAAAGAGTCTTGATGACCCACATGTATAGGGGATCAATCGTAGTCCTTTCGATAAGTAAGAGTGTCGAACCCAACGAGGAGCAGAAGGATCCGACAAGTGGTTTTCAGCAAGGTAAAATCTGCACGCACTGAAATTGTCGGTAACAAGTGATTGCGTGGTGAGATGATTCGTAGCAAGCAACAAGTAACAAAAGTAGCAAAGGTGCAGCAAAGTGGCCCAATCCTTTTTTAGCAAGGGACAAGCCTGTACAAAGTCTTATAGGAGGAAAAACGCTCCCGAGGACACACGGGAATTTCTGTCATGCTAGTTTCATCATGTTCATATGATTCGCATTCGTTACTTTGATAGTTTGATATGTGGGTGGACCAGCTCTTGGGTACTGCCCTTACATGGACAAGCATCCCACTTATGATTAACCCCTCTCGCAAGCATCCGCAACTATGAAAGAAGAATTAAGACAAAGTCTAACCATATCATTAAACTAGTGGATCCAAATTAGCCCCTTACGAAGTAACACATAAACTAGGGTTTAAGCTTCTGTCACTCTAGCAACCCATCATCTACTTACCACTTCCCAATGCCTTCCTCTAGGCCAAAATAATGGTGAAGTGTTATGTAGTCGACGTTCACATAACACCACTAGAGGAAAAACAACATACAACATATCAAATTACCGAACGAATACCAAATTCACATGACTAATATTAGCATGACTTATCCCATGTCCTCAGGAACAAAAGTAACTACTCACAAAGCATAATCATATTCATGACCAGAGAGGTAATGAGTAGCATCAAGGATCTGAACATAAACTCTTCCACCAAGTAATCCAACTAGCATCAACTACAAAGAGTAATCAACACTACTAGCAACCTTACAAGTACTAATCGGAGTCGCGAGACGGAGATTGGTTACAAGTGATGAACTAGGGTTTGGAGATGAGATGGTGCTAATGATGATGTTGATGGTGATGAGTCCCCTCCGATGAGGGGAGTGTTGGTGATGACGATGGCGACGATTTCCCCCTCCGGGAGGGAAGTTTCCCCGACAGGATCGTCCTGCCGGAGCTCTAGATTGGTTATGCTCAAGTTCCGCCTCGTGGCGGCGGCGAAACCACGAAAAAGCTCCTCCCTGATTTTTTTTCCGTGATGAAACCCTTCATATAGCAAAAGAGGGGGGGGGGCAGTGGGCCAGTGGGCTGCCCACAAGCCCTCATGGCGCGGCCTGGGGGGTGGCCGCGCCATGCAGGCTTGTGGGCACCCCCTGGTGCCCCTCTGGCACTTCTTCGGCCCAGTATTTTTGATAAATCAGGAAAAAAAATCCTCGTTGATTTTTACGGCATTTGGAGTTGCGCAGAATAGGTATCTCAAACTTGCTCCACTTTCAGGCCAGAATTCCAGTTGCCGGTATTCTCCCTCTTCATGTAAACCTTGCAAAATAAGAGAGAAAAGGCATAAGAATAGTACCATGAAGTGAAATAATAGCCCAAGAAGCGATAAATATCAACATGAAAACATGATGTAAAATGGACGTATCACCCGCCTAAGTGGATGATAGGCGGGGCCTACCGGGCATGCGTAGTAAATACTGGCGGTGGGAGGTAGGTGGCTGCGTGCCACACGTTCCTGACACGGATGAGAGGAGCGCTTGAGCGCGTCCGCTCGCTGTCCGCTAGGGGCCAACTACAGCGCACGACCCCACCCAGTCTGGCCCTGTACGTTCGGGGCAAAACAGACAAACCCCACGGCCCAGCGCGCATCGCCCTTGACGCATCTTGTATGTTTTGTGTTCGGACCGACCCATTTCCGGCGCAAACATGCGTCCGGTTTGGGTCGTGCCGCACAGCGAGCGGACACGTTCGAGCCCTCCTATCGTCCGCGTCGGGGACGTGTGGCAGGCGGCCACCTACCTCCCATCTCCCGTATTTACTATGCACGCCCGGTAGGCCCCGCCTGTCATCCACTCAGGCGGGCAGTCGCCGTCCTTTTTAAGAAGTGGACCGACAGAGTGCACGCGCCCACTCCACTCGTGGTGCCTCCTCTTGACCGACACCAAACTCTAGGTTTCTCCCCCTTCCTCGAGCTCTCCGGCCGCCGCCACCACCACCTCCTCGCATGACCAAAGAGGAGGAGGCCCGGCTCGTCCAGCGTGTCATGGAAGATTCCATGAACACGTACGATGAGCGCCAGTGGGTGGGGCTGGAGGAGATGCTAGCCCTCTCCGTGGCTGGCGACATGGCCATCCTGGAGCTGGAGATGGCCGACGCCATCGAGGATCAGCCCGTGGCGGTGAAGGAGGAGGTGCACGAGGAACAGCCAGTGGCTGCGCTCCCCCAAATCTGGTGGGCCAACGCTGGACGTGGTCGTGCACGGCAATGGAGATGGCCCAGGAAGCGGGGACCGAGCCTTGGTGCCCCGCGTTGCCGCGGTCACCGAGCGCGAGTCGTCACCGCGCGGGGAGGTGGTGTAGGCGCCGCTAGCGGCGCCAACCATCCAGGGGCCGCCGGCCCACCTCTGGACGATGCCGCCGTACATCGACCTCGTTGGCGACGATGATGATGATGACGACGCCTCAGGACGGCGACAGGCACGGTAGTAGCGCGGGGCGGTTCATTTTATTTGTTTTTGAATTATGTTAATTAAGGATTATGGGTCGTGGGCCTGTTGAACAATGTTTTGTTAATGAATAATTATTAATGTTTGCATTTTATTTACATTTTTCTAGAATTTTTTGTTTATTCCAAAAAAAATGTTGTATCCGCCCCGGACGATTTGGGGTGCGGCCGCGCGTTGGGCGCACCGACCCGGCCATGGACCGATCCGGACATAGGCAGCCCCATTGTCGCCCCAAACGGACAAAATCCGGGCCAAACAGATGTTCAGATGGGGTCGTGCGCTGGAGCTGGCCTAACCCACTTGGTCCTAGTTAATTTGGTGGGAATAACTAGACATCCTGCCAGAACTTTCACAAATTATGTGGGACAAGTGGGATCCCACTTAGCAAATGCGGGCGAGCTGCAACGGTTCTCGGGTGCTCTGCAAGGGCTGCGCCGACGACTACACCATCTGCCCCTGCCTGGCATGGATGAGGAGCCCCTACGCGCAGGCCAACACCACCATCTTCCTCGCCAAGTTCTACGGTCGCGCGGGGCTGATCAACCTGCTCGCCGCCGCCCACGACGATGCCCATCACCTGGCACTCTTCAGGTCGCTGCTCTACGAGGCGTGCGGCCAGGCGACAACCCCATATATGGCGCCTCCCAGCTGTTCTCGACGGGGAACTGGGAGTCCTGCCACGCCGTCGTCCAGGCCGTGCTCGAGGGCCGCCCCTGTTAGGTTGATCTCTCCACGTGGGCCCAACGGCCCACCGGACCCTTGATCCATATGTGCCCTGATCGGGGGCTCCCAAGCCGTTATGGTTGGTGGCCCCTGCGACCCATGCTATATTAACAGAGGTGGGGGCCGGGGCACGAGATATGAGGTTCGCCGCCGCCACTTTCCCCACCTACACGCCCTACCGATCTAGGGTTAGCATGGTGCTCACGAGAAGCACCACTGCCACCGCATCTCTCTGTTGCCGTCGCCGTCACCACCTCTCTGATGAACGCCGGCGCGAGCTCCTCAAGTGTGGGGCAAGGTAGTAACTACTGCTCCTACCGGACTCATCTAGCCTAGAAGATCCACGGGATCTATCAATGGTTTAAGAGCCACTAGGCATCAGATTTGTTTCGGTAGAAAGAATCAAAGGAAAAGTTTTTCCCCTCCCCAGGAACTCTAGAATAGGGTTCAAAGAAAAGAACCCTCACCGGAAAAGTTGTGTCGCCGCAAGGCCGCGCTGTTCCTCTCGATCCGAACGGGCATCGGCAAGCCGAGCCGTTTGGAAGAAGAACACCACCCCTCATCGGGGCAAAGATTCTACCCCTCCGGGGGCAAAGCACAGATCGGATTGGATCTGCAGGACAAACAAAATAAAGGCAAAGAGAAGGTATCACCCCACCGGGCAAAGTGCTCCATCACCAAACCGCTCAACAACGGCCTACTCATCGCAAGGCGGACGCGCAGCCGACGAGGGGGGTGGAAACGGAGCAAAGGAGGGCACGTCTCCCTCAGCCACATCTCTCTGCCTCTCTCTCTCTCGCATCTAAGTTGGGAGGTGGAAGGCATGGAGGAAAGAAAATAGAGAAGGAGAAAGAGGGAACCGCAGCCAAACCGCTCGACAGGTGCGCGCCCACCGCAAGGTGGGTGCGCAGCCGGCGAGGGGAAGGCCACGGCTCCGGCGTGTGAACCTCCGCCAAGTGCAGATCTGCCACGGGATAGAGCATAGGAGGGGATCGCGCCTCGTGTTCCCTGGAACAAAGAAACGAGGAGGAGGAGGTCCCGGAGTAGGGGAAAGGAGGGGCTGCGAGTGCAGCGCTGCGGTGGCCCTCGTGGCCATCGCCGGCGGCCAGAGTAGGCTCGCTAGTGGCCTGGAGTTGTAGACGCTCGAGAGAGCGGCCACGAGCGAGAGAGAGGCCACGAGCAGCGCGCAGGGGAGGGGCTGAATGAGTTAGGGTTTCCCCCTGCGTCTGGAGCCCATTTTTTATTAGCCGAAAGGGGTGGGTTACCTTCAGATCCAATCTAACGGCCCAGATCTCCACCGACGCCACACACTTCTGTGTCACCACCGCTGTCACCACCACACCGATGGAGGCCGGCGGGATTCCTCGAGTGCAGGACCAGGAGGCTTCCACTTGATGAGTTGCCTAAAGGACGTTCTGACACTCAGAGGTGATAATTACACTGAGTGGAGGAAGAAAGTTGACATAGCTTTTGTCTGTGCTGAGGTGGACTGGGTTCTGGAGGAACCACAACCCATTAAAACTCCAGGGCCAGTCAGAGATGCAAAAGACAATGATGCTGCATGGGAGGAAAACCAGAGGGATTACACTCCAGTGGAGATGTCCTACTCCCTCAGCAACCAAAAGTGGGTAAATGGCAACAAAAAGTGTTTGGCATTAATAAAGAATACAATTGAGAACACCATTGTGGGCTCAGTTGCAGAGTGCACTTCCGTAGGGGAGTAGCTTCAAGATAAAGAGTCAGTTCACTATCTCTTCGAAGACATATGCCACCCAGTTGATAAAACAACTGGTTACAGAGAACTACACTGGAGGTGGCCATGGCATTAGAGAGCACATCCTTCGGATGAGCAACATGGCAGCAAAGCTAAAGCCCATGGACGCGGATCTGGAGATCAAACCAGCTCTCCTCGTCCACCTGGTCATGGCTTCTCTTCCAAAGGAGTTTGAAACTTTTGTTGTGAACTACAACATGCAGCCTGATACATGGGACATAGAAAAGGTAATAGCAATGTGTGCCTAAGAAGAGGAGAGAATTAAAGCCTTACATAGTGGCTCCGTGAACTATGTGAGGAAAAGAAAAAGAATTTCCAACCCAACATCAAAGGTTCTCCTTCAAAGCCACATGGTAAAGGCCCCACGCATTTTCAGCATCAGCAAAAGCCTCTTCTAGTGGACAAGGACACTTGTCTCCACTGCAAGAAAACAGGGCACTACAAAAAGGATTGCCCTGACTTGCTAAAGGCCTTCATGGCAAAGAGAGGTAACGACATCGTTTCCTTTGTTAATGAATCCATGTATTCACAGTTTTCAAAATCTACTTGGTGGATTGACTCAGGAGCAACTGTTCATGTTGCAAACTCTTTACACGGATTCAGTTTGACGAGAATTATGCAAAGAAAAGAAATAAGTATTGAAGTCGCAAATGGTGTCCAAGCAGAAGTTGAAGCTGTCGGTGACGTCTCCTTGGAGCTAGCTGAAGGATTCAAGCTTTTTCTTAGAGATGTTCTATTTGTTCCTTCATGTAATATAAATTTAATTAGCGTTTCATGTTCGGATAAAGAGAATTATGAATGCTATTTTGGACATGGTAAATGTGCCATTTGGTATAATAATGCTTATGTGGGTGATGCTTTCCTTCACAATGAGCTTTATTTATTATCACTTTGTGAAAAAATGCATTATGTGTGTAATGTGAATGAGCAAAGTTCCTCATCGAACAAAGAACAAAAGAAAAGAAAGAGAACTCACGACTCATCGAAATTATGGCACTGTCGCTTGGGCCATATTTCCAAGGGGAGAATAGAAAGATTAGTCAAAAGTGAAATTCTTCCTCTGTTGGAGTTCTCTGACTTAGAACAATGCATACATTGCGTTAAAGGAAAGTATGTAAAACAAATCAAAAAGGGTGCAAACCGAAGCACAGGAACACTGGAAATTATTCACACTAACATTTGTGGACCATTTCTTGTGAAAAGTGTGGATGGATATGATTCGTTCATAACATTCACGGATGATTACTCCCGCTTCGGTTATATTTATCCAATCAAAGAAAGAAATGAAGCAGTGGATAAATTCAAAATATTCAAAGCTGAAGTTGAAACTCAGCTTGACAATAGAATAAAGATAGTGAGGTTTGACCGTGGGGGGAGTACTACGGTCGACACACTCCATATGGCCAAGTCCCTAGACCTTTTGCAAAGTTCTTGCAGGAGACTGGCATAGCATCCCAGTATTCAATGTCGGGCAAGCCTCAACAAAATGGAGTAGCTGAAAGGCATAACCGTACCCTTATGGATATGGTGCGCAACATGATGTGTTACTCCAACCTGCCATTGGGATTATGGATGGAGGCGCTTAAAAACGCCATTCACATTCTCAATAGAGTACCAAGAAAGTCGGTGCCCAAAACACCATATGAGCCGTGGACAGGAAAAGTACCATGCTTGCAACACTTCAAAGTGTGGGAATGTGTAACGCCCCGGACACACCCGCCGGCGGTCGTTACTCCTGGCGGGATCTAGACTGGCCCCACATATCAATACTAGTCTTTTCTGCGCACTTCGTCCTCACTCATGCACACCCGCGATCAACTTCTCGGTCGGTCACCCATCCTAGAACTACTCCAAGCCAAGCATGCTTAACCTGGGAGTTCTGTTCGAATGGGCTCCCGGAAAAGAAGGAATTCCTTATTGATATGAGTAGTCTATCATCCCTAATAAGCCGGGCTATCACACACACCACCACTCAGAGGAACCGACGTCCTCGTCGGGCCACGGGAGCGTTCCCTCTTGGCACAAACGTTTGTGCATCCAGTCCAGTACATGTGACATGTCGTGTGCTACGACGGGTCACAAACGTCATGAACAACATGACTGCGCACCTGTCCGCAAACATCCGTGTAACCGCGAGGGTCGGCTCTGATACCAAACTTGTAACGCCCCAGACCCACCCACCGGCAGTCGTTACTCCTGGCGGGATCTAGACTAGCCCCACATATCAATACTAGTATTTTCTGCGCACTTTGTCCTCACTCATGCGCACCCGGGATCAACTTCGCGGTCGGTCACCCATCCTAGAACTACTCCAAGCCAAGCATGCTTAACCTGGGAGTTCTGTTCGAATGGGCTCCCGGAAAAGAAGGAATTCCTTATTGATATTAGTAGTCTATCATCCCTAATAAGCCAGGCTATCATAGGATGTCCAGCTCAGGCCAAAATGTTTAATCCAAATATTGCAAAGCTAGATCCCAACACTGAGTTGCCACTTCAGTGGCTATCCTGATAGATCAAAAGGTTTTCGTTTCTACTATCCAGAAAGATACACAAAGTTTGTAGAAACGAGACACGCGGTCTTCTTATAGGACGAAATGATGAGGGGGGTCCTGGTAGCTCGGAAAATTGATCTTGAGGAGAAGAGGGTGCATGCACCTAATCCGATGATTCAAGAGCCATTTTTCGCACTACATGTTGTAAATCCAACCATGACAACTATGGGAGAAGATCCGGAACATGTCCTTCAGGATCTGACTGTACGTGTTGTTGAGCATGAAAGGTGTTGGAAATATGCCCTAGAGGCAATAATAAATTAGTTATTATTATATTTCCTTGTTCATAATAATCGTTTATTATCCATGCTAGAATTGTATTGATTGGAAACTCAAATACATGTGTGGATACATAGACAACACACTGTCCCTAGTGAGCCTCTAGTTTACTAGTTCGTTGATCAAAGATGGTCAAGGTTTCCTGGCCATAGGAAAGTGTTGTCACTTGATAATGGGATCACATCATTGGGAGAATGATGTGATGGACAAGACCCAAACTATAAACGTAGTATATGATCGTGTCAGTTTATTGCTACTGTTTTATGCATGTGAATGTATCTGTTCCTAAGACCATGGGATCATGCAACTCCCGAACACCGGAGGAATACCTTGTGGGTTATCAAACGTCGCAACGTAACTGGGTGACTATAAAGGTGCTCTACAGGTATCTCCAAAGGTGTCTGTTGGGTTGGCATGGATCAAGAGTGGGATTTGTCACTCCGTGTGACGGAGAGGTATCTCGGGGCCCACTCGGTAATGCAAGAAATATGACTAAGTGTAAGTCACGGGATCTTGTATTACGTAACGAGTAAATAGACTTGCTGGTAACGAAGATTGAACTAGGTATAGAGATACCGACGATCGAATCTCGGGCAAGTAACATACCGAAGGACAAAGGGAATAGTATACGGGATTATATGAATCCTTGACATAGAGGTTCAACCGATAGAGATCTTCGTAGAATATGTAGGAACCAATATGGACATCCAGGTCCCGCTGTTGGTTATTGACCAGAGAGTGTCTTGGGTCATATCTGCATAGTTCGCGAACCCGCAGGGTCTGCACACTTAAGGTTCGGTTTCGTTTCGGTATAGTTGAGTTATAGGTGTTGGTGACCAAAGGTTGTTTGGAGTCCCGGATGAGATCACGGACGTCACGAGGGTTTCCGGAATGGTCCGGAAATTAATATTGATATATAGGATGGTTTCATTTGGTCTCCGGAAAGATTTCGGGCATTGTCGGCAGTGTACCGGGAGTGACGAATGGGTTCTGGGTTTTCACCGGGAGGGGCCCACCCACCCGGGTGTGAGCCCAATAGTCCAAGGGTGGCGCACCAGCCCTTAGTGGGCTGGTGAGGCCAGCCCAAGTGGGCTATGGCGCTAGGAAAAGAAAACCAAAAGAAAAGGAAAAAAATGAGGGAGGTGGGAAGGAAGAGGAGGACTCCTCTTTCCCCCAAACCGAATTGGAGTTGGAGTCCTCCTCCTCCTTTCGGCCGACACCCTTGGGGCTCTCTTGAACCCCAAGGCTAGCCCCTCCCCTCCTCCTATATATACTAGAGGTTTTAGGGTTTTTGAGACACAACTTTGTCACGTGCAACTCAAACCTCTACTTTGTAGTTCTTCCTCTAGATTAGTTTTCTGCGGGACGCGGAGGTGCCGTCCATTCGGCACTTGATCGGGACGGATCGTGGGACGGATCGCGAGACGGTTCGTGGGACGGATCGTGGGACGGTTCGTGGGACGGATCGTGAAGACGTACCACTACATCAACCGCGTTTAACAACGCTTCTGCTTAGCGATCTACAAGGGTATGTGGCTCCAATCTCCCTCTCGTAGATGAACATCACCATGATAGGTCTTCCTGTGCGTAGGAAATTTTTTGTTTCCCATGCAACGTTCCCCAACAAAAGGGAGGTACATCAGCCAATTTTAGAGGATGTGCTAGAGAATGAGGCACTTAGAAGATCTAATAGAACAAGAAGATCGGCTATTTCTGCTGATTAAGGTTTATAGCACAAAATTGGTTAATATGGAAGGTGATCCCACTTCATATGAAGAAGCGATGAGAAGCCCTCATTCATCGAAGTGGCTGGAGGCAATGGAAGATGAGATGAAATCGATGAGTTCCAACGATGTTTGGGACTTAGAAATTATTCCTAAAGGAGCCAAAGCAGTAGGCTATAAATGGGCCTACAAAAAAAGTATGACTCTAATGAGAATATAGAAAAGTATAAAGCACGACTCATCGCAAAAGGATTTACAGAAAGAGAAGGGATAGACTACAATGAGACTTTTTCCCCAGTCTCATGTAAGGATTCCTTCAGAATCATAATGGCATTAGTTGCACATTTTGATTTAGAGTTGCATCAAATGGATGTAAAGAAGACATTTCTAAACGGAGATTCAGAAGAAAATGTCTACATGAAACAACCCAAGGGTTTTATCACGGAAGGCAAGGAAGATATGGGATGCCGCCTAAAGAAATCCATTTATGGACTAAGGCAAGCCTCTAGACAGTGGTATCTAAAGTTTAGCGATACTATCAAAAGATTTGGATTTCAAGAAAACGTTGAGGATAATTGCGTTTATGCAAAATTTAAAAATGGGAAATACATTTTCCTAATCTTGTATGTGGATTATATCTTACTTGCAAGCAATGGTATTAGTTTACTAGAAGAGACAAAGAAGTTTTTATCCTCAAACTTTGATATGAAAGACCTTGGTGATGATGCATATGTTTTGGGCATTGAAATTCACCGAGATAGGAAAAATGGAGTCTTAGTACTGTCGCAGAAAGCACATTTAGAGAAGGTTCTCAAAATGTACAATATGCATGCGAGTAAGGCCACACCTGCTCCTACAGTCAAGGGTGATAGTTTTGGGAATTACCAATGTCCCAAGAACCAGTACGAGCTCGATCAGATGAAAATAGTGCCATATACTTCGGTTGTTGGAACTTTACAGTACGCATAAGTGTGCACACGCCCCGACTTAGCTTTTCTCACAGGCCTAGAGCACTGGAAGATGGCAAAGAAAGCATTGCATTATGCGCAAGGCAGAAAGGATATCATGCTAACATACAGAAGATCTGATTCCCTAGAGATAAAAGGGTATTCAGACGCAAATTTTACGGGAGATAGAGATGATAGAAAATCCATGTCAGGATACGTGTTCACTCTCGCTGGAGGGGCTATTTCATGGAAAAGCTCCAAACAGGCCATAGTTGCATCGTTCACGATGCAAGCAGAGTTCATAGCATGTTTTGAAGCCACTGAGCAGGTGATATGGTTAAAGAAATTTATACCCGACTTGAACGTGGTAGATTGTATTCACAAGCCACTAAAGATATATTGTGACAACGAGCCCGCAGTATTTTATGCTCACAACAACAAGTCGAGTAATGCTTCGAAGACAATAGATATAAAGTACTATGTTGTGAAATATAAAATCCAGGATCACACTATAAGTCTCGAGCATATAAGTACAAAGAATATGCTTGCGGATCCGCTAACGAAAGGCTTACCACCCAATGTGTTCAAGGAACACTTAACCAGCATGGGGTTAATGGAAAGCCCATGATTCCTGGATCATAAGAGGCCCAAAAGTAACAGAATTTGTTTCAAAATAAAACGTATGTTGTGTTTGTATGATTCTATCGGCAATTAAGTTGTGACGATGAGACATGCTCTACGTGCCAATATGTGACGGAACAAATAAACTAGAAAGTATAAAGTTAAAGTAAAAGTTGAGATGAAGGGGGAGAATGTTAGGTTGATCTCTCCGCATGGGCCCAACGGCCCACCGGACCCTTGATCCATATGCGCCCTGATCGGGGGCGCCCAACCCGTTATGGTTGGTGGGCCCCTGTGACCCGTGCTATATTAACAGAGGTGGGGGCCGGGGCACGAGATAAGAGGTTCGCCGCCGCCACTTTCCCCACCTACACGCCCTACCGATCTAGGATTAGCGCGGTGCTCACGGGAAGCACCACTGCCACCGCATCTCTCCGTCGCCGCCGCCGTCACCACCTCTTCGATGAACATTGGCGTGAGCTCCTCAAGTGCGGGGCAAGGTAATAACTACTACTCCTACCACTCTCATCTATCCTAGAAGATCCATAGGATCTATAAGCCCCATCCCCCAGGTCGACGCCGACCAAGCCACCCCGCATCCCAGTCTCACGGCGGCTTACGGCGTTCGCCATCTCCCCAGTGACAACATCAACTGTGTGCGTGCCACACTCCGCATCTCGCGCGCCGGCTTCAAGTGCGCAGCCTCCTCCTCTTCCACCGCGAGACCCAAACCCAAGCTCCACTGCGAGCCGAGCCACGAGGGGGAGTTGGCCGGCAGCCACGACAACGCTGTTCCAGACGAAATGAATCTTAAACTCCTGGTGGTGATATTGAGCAGTAGCAACAACCTGGGTGTCGGGTGAGTTTGGCAGGGGTAGAGGGAGGAGAAGCTGCAAGACGGGGATGGGCTAGGTACGAGAAGGAATACACGAATGTGCGGCGTCGGCGTGGATCGATCGGCAACGGCATGGAGAGTGCGTGTGCGCCGTGACGGCTCCTGTGTCAGGACTCAGGAGAGAAACATATCCGGAAAAGATCCTCGTGGGTGATGTGGGTTCTCAATAAAACAATAGGGCTAGCCCACTTATTTTTTTCTACTATCAAATAAGATCACATTAAAGCATTTTAAGTGGGATGCCTTTATTATTCCCATTTAACCCCACCCCACCTGCATCCTGACACAGAACATTCGGCCTGGCTAGGCTGCTACCCAATGCGTGTTTTATTTGGACGCAACTATGTCTCGCTTATAGCAAGACCAGCACAGCCTCGCTACAAGCAGACGTCCAGAATGGGCCGGCCTAGCAGGGACCACATGCATTTAACTTTATATTTCGGGGTTTTCACATTTGTGCTTTTGTTTTTTGTTTTTTACTTTTTATTATATTCCAACATATTATATATATATCTCCCCAATAATAATAAAGCAAATAGGGTTTCTGGTCGTCCGTCGTGGCATTTTTGCAAAAAAGTCCCTCTGTTTTATGTTAATAAACCCGCAGTCCTTTCTTAAGTGAGGAAAACGTTTCACTTTTATGAAAAAGACCCTACATGTTCCGAGGCGAGGAGTCACGGCGGCAATAGACGGTGCGCTCGCCAGATCCAATCGGCCGCCGGATTTCTTCCGCCCGTCGCCATGTCCGCCGCGGGGGACCTCTCTCACCGGCGAGAGGAAGGCCACGCTTCGATCCGCGCCCGGTACGCTCGGAAATAACCGCCATCACACCCTCTCCCTCCTTCTCCACCGATCCCCTGGCCTTTGTCCGTGTTTCCCCAGGGCTCTCCCGAGCGGGCCGCCGGCGGGGAGGCTAATCGACGACATCCTGGTGGAGATCATCTCACGCGTGCCCGCCAAGGCGCTCTACCTTTGCAAGTGCGTCTCGAAGTACTGGCTGGGCCTCATCCACCACCCCGACCACCGCAAGAGGCTCCCTCAAACCCTCGCCGGCTTCTTCTACGGAAGCAGCGCCAGCACCACGGGCCAGCGGCGCCTAGAGCTGCCCTTCCGCTACACCAGCCTCTCGGGGGACCGCCACCACGCTCCGTTCGGCGCCTCCTTCACCTTCCTGCCCAACCACCACCTGCCCGTCGATCTACTCGACTCCTGCAACGGCCTCCTCCTCTGCCGCTGCTACCACGTCTCCCACGGGGTCGGCGCGTTCCGTTACATCGTGTGCAACCCCGCCACCGACAAGTGGGCCGTGTTGCCCAACTCCAGCAAGGACAGCAACGAGGTCGCCACCACGTCTCTGGGCTTCGACCCAGCGATGCAAGGTGGATGGAAAAGAAGCAGAGTGGCAACTTCATAGGGTTAACAAAAGAGTGAAAAGCGAGTAGCTGTAAAAAGTAATTGCATGATACAAGTATAGAGTTGTGGCGAATAAGTCCGCTGAAAATATGGACTTCTGTGTTATTTTCTGCTCATATATTATGAATTTGAGACACTGATTTTCAAAAGTGAACAATATCTGTTGATCTTAATATTAAAACTTAAGAGATGCGATTTTATATTAGCCTTTTCATTTTATGAGATTAGTTGATAACTGATTTGGTTGCCTCTGTATATCTGAAGTGACCGCCCTTAACTTCTGCTTTATAATCTGTACTTGTACATTATACAACAGTTCTTTACAACGAAGCCTTATGCTTGTGATCCATCAAGTCTGCCGAAATATCCTCCAAGCAAGGAATATGACGCTAAGCTTCGAGATGAAGAAGCTAGGAGGTAATATTCTCTGTAGCACCTAATATAAGTATTATGCAATCTGCAAGTTGAAGTTTTGAACAGATGGGTTTTATCATTGGCATTTCTGTATTTAACTAATTATATGTGTTTTGGTCCACACGCAAAGAGCAGCTGCAGCCAAAGGACATGAATCTGAAACTGGACGCAGGAAGCAACTTGCAACACAAAATGGCACTAACGAATCACAGGTATTGCAGAATTAATCCGATCTTAGTATAGTCTGATAATTGTCATACCAAGGGTCTCCTAAGGGGATTTTTTTTCTGGTGCCACAGTCTGCACTTTTGAGCTTTGAAACATGTCATTCAATAGCTGATGCTAGCAGTTCGGTGAATGCATTATATGCATGATCCATTATCGTGATGCAATGCAATTGCTTCTCTATTTGTTTGGAACTTAATTTATACAACTGTTTTATTGTACTGCACACACATTGTTTCCAGCTCCAGAGGCAACTATACTGAATATGACAACTAATTTTGATGCCATGTTGTTAAATATAAACAGTTCACTGTTTCATATTACTCAAATCTCTCTTTTTTCATGGCTTTGCAGCAACGGCAAGTTACGGTTAATCCTAAAAGCAGTAGTAACAAGTTTACTCCAAAGGAGGATGTTGTTACCGGCTTTCCAATGGATCCTCTGGTAGTAGACAATGGCCATGCTCGCCGTGTTCCTTTGATGAATGCTGGTCGTTCATCCTCCACTTTGGGTCGATCAAGTGGCACAGATCCAAACGCCCAAAGATTCTACACCTCTCAGATTGCTGCTGCCGAGATGTCTAACCCATCTACAGCAACTGGGCAGCGAGGCAATACTCGTAAGCTATCTAACCTTGGGGACAGTGCCAGGAAACAGTATTTAAGAGAGCATCGGTCGAGTTCAAGGTACAATCAACTCGCTGCTGCTAACCAGTCTGACAAACCCGAATGGTTGCAATCACATCAATTCCAAGAAAGACCGCCATCTTCCCATCAGAAGGATGAAGTGGTGGCAGATAAGGAGCCTGCAGGGCGAGTTACTTAATTGTTCTAATTAGCTCCAGGTGGTTTTAGTTCCTAACATTTATAGAGAGCAATGCAAAGCATGATCTAGCCCTTAAGAGCCGGGATCAGTTTCAATAAATTCCGAAAAATCTATGTGTTAGCATTTCTGGTTGGTTCTTATTGGGTCTAGACTTCGGAGCGGATGTTCGGCAAATAATGTGCTGATAATTTCCCGTCTATATATTATCTTCAGTCAGTTATGCTCATAATTTCTCGCCTATATATTCATTTAGGTGAATGGCACAAGGAAGAACCGAATCTATTACTCAGGACCATTGATGCCTCCCGGGGTAAACATGGAAGAGATCCTTAAAGAGCACGAGCGGCAGATCCAACAAGCCGTGCGAAGGGCTTGTCTGGACAAGGGAAAGGGCAAGCATGCCGAGAGAGACCAGTCGGAGTCACTGCTGTATGTTGCCCAGAGAGTGGATTTACAAGGAGAAGAGATGGAATAGAGCTACTCGGGACTCCGCCGCCACAGTCTTTCTCGATGGCCTTCTGTTTTTTCGTACCCTTGACCTTGAATATCATGATTACATAGCTGCGGTGGACACCAAGGGAGAGACATGCCTGATATTCAGGGTCCCTGGTGGTCAGGATCATGATTTTGGCCAGGCTGATGGTTTTGTTCAACATGTGTTATTCAAGGTTCCTGGTGGTCGGTTTGATTATTTTGGTCTGGCTCATGGTCTTATTCAGCGTTCGCAGGGCTCCTTGCATTTTGCCAATTTTCAAAGGGATCAAGATGGTGTCGCCATTCGATTGGTAGTTCATGTTCTCAAGGACTATCAAGGCGAACAATGGAAATTGAAGCATAGCATTAAAACCTCACACATATGTGGATGGACAAATTTATGGCTTGATGTGGATTTTGATTTCGTTGCGATTCATCCAGAGTGCAACTTGATGTTCTTCATTGCGGGGGGTGTCACATTAATGTGCTGTAATATTGATAATCGGCAGGGTAAAGTGATCTTCTATCTTGGAGGTGCCAAGCCGCTATCTTATGTGCGGTAGTCACCATCATTGCACACCTTACATCAATATGAAACTACTGGTGCCTTTATAAGAAGTGGATATCTTATCGGAGTCGATTCCTTTATGCTATGGAGGAGATGGCTTGGTATGTCTGCTTGAATATGGCTGTCCTTTTCTCTGACTGATGGATGCATCTTTTTCCGATTTGGAGCAATGGTGGTTCAGTATGGAAGGAATTTGACTGATTTCTCTATGATCAGTAGTTATCCAAATTTGCTCTAAACTTTCTATCATTCCTAGTGTCTGGTTTAGTGAACTTCTACCTTCATGCATTGCTTAACCTTGTGTACTGTTTGCTTAAGGTACTATGACCCATTATGTGAAAGACATGGGCAATGGTTATCATGCAGCAAAACTTTTCTTGAACATCATCCCGAGGCTTAAACGTTTATCTTTGATTTGTAGCCATGGGAATTATAAGCATCTTCTTCACAGTTATTTTAGTATACGACCACTTGTCTGCTAACGATATGGTGTGTTAAATTCTGCTGATGATCTGATGCGGCAAATCATATATATTTTTTTCTTTCCTGTCAATGGTTTGAAAAGTAAAATCCTTGCTGCTATTTGTTAGTATAACACTTGGATGAATACATGTCACTTCTTTTCAGTGTTTTGTTAGATGTTTTCTGTGTAGAACACAAAAGTGGTCTCTGTTTGTCGGTATTGTTCTGTTAAGTAGCTTAAAAGAGTTTGAACTAAGCACTGACATGTGCCTTTTATTGTCCTGAGGAGGGATTAGGGGCGAGCGGGAGGAGTGCGGCGCGGCTCTCGGGGCAAGGGCAAGTGGCGCCGCGTGGCGTGATGGGCTCGGCGGGCCTCGCGCGGGCAACCAGCCATGGCGTGCAGCGGATAAGAGAGGGAGAGGGAGGAAGATGGGGATGGAGGAAGCGATGTTGTGGATAAGGGACAAGCAGTACACATAAAAGGGACAAGCAGTGCACATAAAAGAATGTAAAATGCTAGAATTAGTCTATGCATTAGAATTATAATCGTTAATAACGAATTACCTCATAAAGTGTTAACGTGTTTATCTACAATCGTATATCGATTAGATATGAGACGGTCAAAATCTTCATGTACTCAACACTCATTGTAATAATAAATGGTCAATACATAGTTTTATTATCCCGTTGCAACGCACGGGCCCTTTTGCTAATAACTATAAAATAAATTTACGTACATAATTCAAAGTAATAACATTATATCCAAAAGACATGTATAAAAATGTTACCGAGTGCATGTTTTATTTGGACGCAACTATGTCTCGCTTATAGCAAGACCAGCATAACCAAGAGCAACCAGTTAGCGAGTGCTTGTTCGGAAGCCACCTAGCGAGCGCTCTCACGCGTCGCCACTTGGCACGTTTTCAATCGCCGCCTTGTATCGCGCTATGAGCTTTCCTTTCGGATTTTATTTTTTTATTTTTTTCCGAACGTGTTTTTGGTTTTTAAATTGATTTTTTTTATTTTTTTAGTGTTTCGGTTTTTCACCGATCTTTTTTAGTTTTTTGACAAAAAAATCAATTTTTATTTACGTGAAAAAACGTGTTCTTTATGAGAGGCACAATTTAACCTTCGTGAAAGGCGCGGCGGTCGCCGCACTATTGAAGGACTCCGCTATGCACATTCGCGTCTTTTTGGATGGGCTGCTTTTCCTTCTTGTCTTTCTTAGAACATTCGGCCTGCTGGGCAGTCACCGAGTGCGCGTTTTATTTGGAGGCAACTCTGTCTTGCTTATAGCAAGACCAGCGGGTTTTCTATTTAACGCTGTAGGCGTTCGTTCGTGTGCATTTTCATTAAAAACAATTTGAGGGGTGAAAACTGCTTTATTGATCACTATTGCGGATTACAGGAATAATAGTAGTATCAAAGGGTTCGAGTCGCCACACATGGCGTCCCTCCCCTAAATACAGAGCATATCTAACTAAGTGGTGAGCTTCCATGTTGGATAATCTTCCTTCATGGGTAAACAAAATATGTTGAAAGTCACTCCTTCCATCAGATATTTCCTTGATAATAGGGCCGATTATTCCTTCAGATCCCGAGTTGATTTCTTCGATAGCATTCAGACAATCAGAAGCCACTGCAACCTTCTGCAGTAATAAGTCTCGTCCCAAAGCTTGAGCTTCGCGGCACGCAAGGGTTTCCAAAATTAGAGGATCAGTTAAACCGTGGAAGACAACGGCTAATGAGCCCAGATAAGCTCCCTGCTCGTCCCTGCAGACTGCACTAATCGCTCCTATGGGAGGAGCTTTGCAAACTGCACCGTCGACATTGATCTTTGTCCAACCCGCAGGGGGCTTGATCCATCGCCGAGTATTGGAGTGAACTGGTGTAGGGGTTGATCTTGATGCTGGCTTGTTCGGTTCCAACTCTGCTATATAGCGGTTGACGAAGGCAAGTGTAGATCCTGGGCTTTGATGCTCTACTTCATGAATAAGCTTGCGTCGGCGAACCAGATCGCCCAGAGTGTTACCGTGATGTTGGTCATCTCGGTCGCAGAAACTGATGATCGCATGGAGAATAGCCAAGACTTCGCGTATGGTTCCGCAGTAGCCAACATGTGCTGCACTACCTATGAATTGTGTAGTACCCAGACACAGCGAGCCATGGTGCATGTAAGCAGGGAGTGGATCCAAGAATCCTCTGCCCCGCATATCGCGCATGCCCGGGAAGGTGCCATATTGCGGTGGTGTCGAACATATGCTGTAGGTAGAGAAGTCCGGGCCAATCTCCATAAGAAGATCTTGATTTTCGAAGGGATCTGGATCCGCCACACCTCATCCCAACATTTCCTCTCTCTGGTGACGTCCGCCGGGCCGCCATTGCCTTCGAGCCAGGCTTCCCTTCGGAGCTTAGTAGTAATGAGCATGGGATAACAAGAGTTGACGGAAAACAAGCCTTTCTTATCCTGTGACCATGACCAGTAATCTTCATAGTGTCTAGTGATTAGAGGGATGTTAAGAATCACGTCTGCATCAATCGGTAGAAAAGTTGAGGTGATCAACTCCCGGTTCCACCTGCTGATGTGTGATCGATAAGCTCGGCAACCATGGTGGGACGTTGGGCCGTAAGGAATGCAATAGGTCGCATGGAAACTTCTTTAGGGAGCCAGTTGTGGTTCCATATCTCTGTGGTTGAGCCGTCCCCGATCCGTTTGACCAGTCCTAACTTGAGAATCTCCTTCCCCTCGATGATTGCTCGCCATATTTGTGATGGGTTATTCCCAAGCTCAGAATCCAGGAAGCAAGTAGAGGGGTAGTATCGTGCCTTTAGGATCCTGCCACTTAAGGATTCCGGAGCCTTGAGCAGGTGCCAAGCTTGTCTAGCAAGTAAGGTGAGGTTAAATAGTTCAATGTCTTTAAAACCCAATCCACCTTCATACTTAGGCCGTGTCATCACCTCCCACGATACCCAGCTCGTCTTCCTTTCACCGTTCGTACTACCCCACCAGAACTTCCTTATGAGGGAGTTGATGTGGAGGCACAAACCGCGGGGAAGTTTAAAGCACGCCATAGAGAAGACCGGGACTGCTTGCGCAATGGACTTTATAAGAACTTCCTTCCCTCCTGAGGATAATATCTTTTCCATCCATCCTTTCACTTTATCCCAAACCCTATCTTTCAGATATTTAAACGCCCCATTTTTGCTGCTACCAACATCTGTGGGCATGCCCAAATATTTGTCATTCAGACTCTCATTGTGCACATTGATAATGTTTTTTATACTCTCCTTCTCTACATCTGAATAACCTTTACTAAAGAAAACGGAGGACTTAGATTGGTTAATTCTCTGTCCCGAAGCGTTGCAATAGGTTTCCAGCAAAGAAGATACCATAGTAGCTCCCTGACAACTCGACTTGAAAAACAGCACGCTATCATCAGCAAACAGTATGTGACTTACTGGCGGAGCCGTTGGTGCCACTTTAATTCTGTGAATATGTGATGACTCATTGTGGTTTTTGAGGAGGCACGAGAGGCCCTTTGCTGCCAACAAGAAGAGATAGGGTGATAGTGGATCTCCCTGTCAAATCCCTCTCGTAGGAGTGAATTGTACCAGTTTCTTCCCGTTAAATAAGACCAAAAACGTAACTGAGCTAACCATCCTCATGATAAGATCAACCCAGGCTGGTGCAAAACCTAGTCTGGTCATCATAGCGCTCAGATATGTCCATTCCAAACGGTCATATGCTTTCATCATGTCTAGTTTCAAGGCACAGAATCCATTCCTCTTTGATTTGCTTCGTTTCATAAAGTGCAGACATTCATAGGCAGATATTATGTTGTCTGTAATAATTCTTCCTCCAACAAAAGTTGATTGTTCTTCTGATATGATCTCAGGGAGGATGGATTTCAATCTATTTGTTATGACATTGGATGCTATTTTATAAAGAACATTACAAAGACTTATCGGATGGAATTGTGTGAGGAGTGTGGGGCTTGTTACCTTTGGTATCAACACCAGAATAGTATCGTTCAAGATAGCCACTTCATCTTCTCCCTTCAGAATTTTTAAGGTGACTGCAGTGATCATTGCCACATACATCCAGTAGCGTTGGAAAAAATGGGCGGGAAACCCATCAGACCCTGGCGCTTTTGTGGGTGCCATTTGAAATAAAGCTTCCTTCACCTCTTCTTGAGTAAAGTCCGATGTAAGAAGATTATTCATCTCAGTGGTAACTTTACGTGGAACCCTGTTAAGTACTTCCTCCATATTGGGTGTACCTTCGGATGTGTAGAGATGTTTATAGAAATCGGTGACCATGTGTTCTAGCTCAACAGCATTATCAACTGTAGTACCATCCTCACGTACCAGAGACTGGATTTTTTTTTGCGTCGACGCTTGCTTGCCCGTAGATGAAAGAACTTTGTATTTCTGTCGCCCTCTTTGAGCCATGTTACCCGGGACCTTTGACGCCACATCACCTCCTCTCTGTAATAGAGCTCGGACAGTCTATCCCCGATCTTTATTTCAACCCTAGAAGGTTGGGTGCGCATTTGGTCTGCCCGTAGATTTGCCAGATCTCCGTTCAGCCGTTTGATCTCCTTCCTCACATTACCGAAGGTATTGTTATCCCAGCGCCCGAGGCCTTTTGCTAGAGCATCTATCTTCCCTTTCAAATCTGCTATTGTATCCACTCCAGGGCCCTGCCAATGTTGTTGCACCTACTCTTGGAAACCATCATGTGATTCCCACATCATCTCATACTTAAAAGTTTGCTTTACGAGCCTGCCCAGTTGGCCTTCGGTTTCAAGCAAGATGGGGCTATGATCAGATGTGGCAGCCACTTTGTGCACTAATCTTGCATTTGGGAATATAGACAGCCACTCCGCAATAGCTAAGGCTCTGTCTAATCGGACGCGGGTATAGGTTCCTCCTGCGACCCTTCTTTCGAAGGTCCATCTCGGTCTAGTGAATCCCAGATCAGAGAATCCGCAAACATCGACGGCATCACGAAACCCATTGACCTGTGTCATGCTGCGGTGGCTTGATCCCTCGTACTCGTCCAAACACAAGACTTCGTTGAAGTCCCCCCAACACAACCAAGGACGATCCGTCGCCGAAGCTAATGATCGAAGTAGATCCCATGTTATACCTCTTTCCTCCACCCTTGCTTCCCCATAAACCACCGTCAATCTCCATTGTTCCACCCCCGGCATGGTGATGAGTGCATCAATGTGATATTCCGAGTAACCAAAAATCTCAAGCTTTATTGAATCATTCCAAAAGATCCCTAAACCTCCACTTCTACCAGAGCTACTAACAGCGAAACAAAGATCGAACCCTATTGAACTTGCCAAGCTTTCTACTCTTCCTCCAGGGAGTTGAGTTTCCACAATGCATGCCACCATTGGAGTATATTGCCTCACAAGATTGCGAAGCTCACGAACTGTCTCGGGTCTACCAGCCCCTCGACAGTTCCAGCAAAGAAGACTCATTGAGCCCGACGGCGCTCCTCGCAGGAGCCCGCCAAATCGCTCATAGTATTTGTTATTTTATGTGGTGAAGAACTTGCCTTGTACTTCTTTCGATCCCTTGGTGCAACATACGCCTGCGGAGGTGGTGGAGTATGCTCTGGGAGTTCAGATGCCTCCCTCATACTGGTCGTGGACTGGTGATCACCCCCTTGATCCATCGGCCCTGCTGTAGTAGCATTGGACATGTCTAGCCTCTTCTTTGCAGAAGATTCCATCTCGGGTGGTTCCCTATCGTCCTGCTCCATCTGCATTGGTTTCATTGGGCTCTCAGCCGTGTCCTCAACATTCTCGTCCTCGCTCATCCCTGCCTCCTGCGAAAAGTGTTTCTTTGCTGCATTCTCTGTTCGACTGTTGGAAGTAGCCTGTCCCTGCGGTCCTCCACCCCTACCGCGACGGCCCCGAGTACGTGGGGGGTTTGAGCTACGCTGGGGGTATTGATTTGCCACTAATGACCGTCTGATAGCTACCATCCATTGGCCATACTGTACCTCATCAGGGCCGTGGACGCCATCTCCACACTCCTCCAGAACATGTCCCATGACACCACAAACCTCGCAGAAAAATCCAACTTTCTCATATTTCACCGGTACGAGGAGGGCTTCCTCTCCTCTGATCTTCAGCGGAGTAAAACGAACAAGGGGTTCATCTATTTTGATTTTGACTCGAACCCTTACATAATTCCCTTCAAAGAATCTGTTAGGGTTCATCTCCACGCTCTTCACCTGCCCAATGCGCCGAGCAAGTTGGTCTAGTATCCCTTCTCTCCGATACAATTCAGGAGTGTCATGTATTTGTGCCCAAACTTGCACCCGATCCAGAGCAACCGTATGCGGTTTGCCCTTGCCATCGTATTCCTCTATCACCACCATTAAACCCCTGAAGATCCAGGGTCCTTGGTGCATCACCCTGTTCCAATCCCCAACACAGAACATCTGAATAATGAAGAGATTATCGTCCGCTTCTCGTATCCCCGGATCATATGCCAAGCGCCACACGAACTTCATCGTGGTTTTGAAAGACTCAGCGCTGAAGGGTTTGGTAGTATGCACTTTTGCCATCGTGTTTCCTCTGAGAACCTCGAGATTTCTTCTTCATCCACCATCACTGCATCTAGCTCCGCCCCCTTAAGCTTCATATTCCTCATGGGTGCCTCCAGATCAACCGACGCTTTCCCCGTTCCACCACCCTGACGAGGGGCACCAGACGAGGACGCCATTGCAAGGGAGGGAGTCTCGCGGGGAGGATCCGTTGCGAGGAAAGTATCCAATCCTCAACAGCGATGGTGATCCGCCGGAGTAGAGACCCTAAACCCTAGTCGCCACTAGGGTTAGTCATGTGCATTTCCATAAATAGATGTCTACAACGTGCCATGATGGGCCAACCTATTATACAATGTATTTAAAAAAAATTATGAGCTAGCTAGGATTCGAACCAGGGACGATAACCACCCATCCAAGTACTTGGATGTGCTAGACAAGCTTATTAACGTTTTACTAGTTATTATTTTTTCAAAAATTTCTGCACAGTTTTCTCTTTTTCTTTTATCATTTATCATTTTTCTTTTTTCTCGTTCTTACTATTTTCTTGATCAATTATGATGAACTTTTTTGATATGAATGAATTTTCTCAATTTTGATGAATTTGTTTCACTCAAATTCAATTTTTATTTCAAAAAACCGATGATTCTTTTTCTTCAAAATTGGTAAACTATTTTTACTCAAATTCAATGATTTGTTTTCAGAAAAACGATGGTTTCTTTCTTCAAAATTGGTTTACATTTTATCAAAATCTGTGAACTTTTCCAAAATTTGAAAAGAACTTCTTTTCAAAGTCGGTGAATTTGTTTTCAAAATATGTGAAAGTTTTTCAAATATCATGAACTTTAAAAAAAATGAAGAACTTTTTCCAAATTTATTGAGTATTTTTTCAAAATCAGTGATTTTTTTCCAAAAAAGCAAACTTTATCAAATTTCAATTCAAATATTACTGATATTGGTGAATTTTTTTCAAATTATTAGTTTACTTTTCAAAACTACTAAAACGTTTCAAAAACATTGATGAGTTGATTTTCAAATATGATGAAATTTTTTAAAATTATTGAACTTTTTAGCAAATTTGATGGATTTTAGTATATTTAATGAACTTTTTTGAAATCCCAATTTTCTAATTCTTGTTTTTTTTATTTAATATTTTGTCTTTTCATAAAGTCAACCGTTGAAATAAGCCTGATCAACTAGGAGCGAGCCTGTCATACCAACCAGGGGTATTCGTCAAGGTGATCCAATCAGCCCCTACCTTTTTCTTCTTTGTACTGAAGGATTGTCATGTCTGCTTAAATAACAGAAAAACCAAGGAGTGCTACATGGTATTAAAAATGGTCGTCTTGGTCCTGCTATTTCTTATTTACTGTTCGCAGATGATAGTATTTTCTTTGCAAGAAGTGATAGGAGGAGTGTGGAGGCTTTGAAAGAAACACTTCAGTTATATTGTCAGGGGTCGGGTCAAAAGATAAATCTAGATAAATCTTCCATTTTCTTTGGTAATGGTTGTCCAGAGGAGATCAAGAATGAGGTTAAACATAGCCTGGGTGTTTTTAATGAGTCTCTCCAGGATTCATATCTTGGTATGCCAACTGAGGTTGGGCGATCACCTACAATGACTTTCAGATATTTGTATGATCGTATGTGGAAGCGCATCAATGGTATGTCTGTTCGACCTTTATCTAGAAAGGGAGTGGAGATCTTATTAAAGTCTGTGGTTCAGGCAATTCCTACATTTGTGATGAGTTGTTTCCGTTTACCTGTTGGTACATGTGAGCAAATGAGGAGAACTATCTCTGATCAGTGGTGGGGGTTTGCTGATGGTAAAAGGAAAATGCATTGGAAATCTTGGGATTGGTTGACATGTCCGAAGTCTATGGGTGGAATGGGGTTCAGAGATATGTGCATGTTTAATCAAGCAATGTTGGGCAAACAATGTTGGCGTTTACTTACAGATCCAGATTCTCTGTGTGCGAGGGTTCTTAAAGGCCGTTATTTCCCAAACACTGATTTCTGGGATGCAAAATGTCCACGATCTGCTTCCTACACATGGCGGAGTATTCTTCATGGTATGGAGTTGGTTAAATCTGGAATCCGTTGGGGTGTGGGAAATGGTTCTACAATCAAGATTCAAGAGGATAATTGGATCCCGGGAGTGAATTCTCAGGTCTTGCATTTGCTTTCTCCTCTTTCGGCCGGCCAGAAGGTTAGTTCTCTTTTTGCTGAAGATGGTTTGCATTGGAACGAACAGCTAGTTAGGTCAATTTTCGATGCTGCTGTGGCGGAACAAGTGCTTCAACTTCCTATCAGTCGTTTTGGTGACAGTGATTTTGTTTCCTGGCCTCATACTCGGTCTGGTACATTTTCGGTCCGTTCAACATATCACTTGGCTAGAATGACAAAGGTTTATTCATCCCATAGTATCACAGGCCGTGGTATGTCCTCTAATCTCCATTGTGAAACCAGTTCATGGAACAAACTCTGGGCGATCAAGGCACCGGGGAAAATGATAATTACTCTATGGAGGTTTTCTCATGATTGCCTCTCATCTGGGATGCAGCTTCATGGGAGAGATATTCCTGCATCTAAGGTTTGTGTTCATTGTTCTGTTGAGGAGCGTATTGAACATGCTTTGCTTTTTTGCCCATATGCACAAGCTGTTTGGTCTGATATCAAAGGTTATTTCGATGTGCATCTTTGTCGGAATGGATTTACAAATTGCAAATCATGGATTTTTGATTTCCTGGATCGATGCGATGACCTTGCAGCTACTGTTTTAGCAGTCACATGTTGGCATATTTGGGATGCTCGTAACAAACTCAGAGAAGAAAATATTCACCAGCACCCGTCTAGTCTTGCTCTCAAAATCAAAGCTTATGTTGATATGATTGTGGAGCACTTGTTCATTAACAGACCTAACCATAGGCGTGAACCTTTTTCAATAGCATCTTGGGTTCCGCCGCCGGCAGGTAAAGTGATGATTAATGTGGACGCTGCTCTCTTTTCCAATACCAGGAGCATGGGGGCATGTGTAGTGATGCGAGATCAGTTGGGAGCTTGTATTGTTTCCTACGGTATTGGTGTGCCTGACGTTTACAATCCTGAGTTGGTAGAGGCAATTGCTATCAAGAGAGGCTTGCTATTTGCTTTGGATGAAGGTATCCAGGAGATTGTTCTTGCTTCAGATTGTTTGACTGTGATTCAACGTATAAATTCTTTGGTCATGGATCGATCTCCTTGTAGTCCTGTGATTCAAGACATCAAGCATATTAGAGCTTCTTTCAGTAGTTGTTCTTTATTTCATGTGCGCCGAGAGCAAAATGTTTCTGCACATTTGTTTGCTAGATCTTGTAATCAGCTAGGGTATCGTGTTTGGCGTGGTGTGGCTTCCGAATGCATCCGGAAATGAATTTGTATGAACATTTTGCCATAATCTATAAAGTGGTGTGTTATAAAAAAAACTAGGAGCGAGCGAGCGGCCAGTGGGACGGGCGCTCGCCGTATGGGCCAGCCACTCATTTGGTGGCTGTGAGCGCCAGATTTCTTAGTTGGCGCCTGAAGCGCCAACAGGAGCCAACTAGGAGCGAGACCTGTGGAATATCCCATTCGTCGCTCTATAGGAAGTGGTGCCGGCGCTTCACACAGTGCGGGGAAGGTACCGATTTTAAATAGGCTGGCCTATTTGACGGGTTGCACAGTCTCAAATTTAGGAATTTTCATTTTTTTTTCGGTTTTGTGAAACTTCTAGAAGTTTTCTTCATCCAGATTTTTCTTTTTTCTTTTTTCTTTTATGTTTCTGTTTCAATAAATGTTCTGGATTTTTAAAAAATGTTCTTCATTTTATAAAAATGTTCTGTATTTTCCAACAAATTCTTTTCAGTTTCAAAATTTATTCTTAAGTTTCAAATTTATTCTCGGTTTCAAAATTAGTTTTTAAGATTCAAAAAATGTTCGTGCTTTAAACAATTGTTCGCGCTTCCAAAAAAATTCATTTTTTTTTTCAAATTGTTCTTCATTTCATAATTTTATTCTCAAGATTAAAAAATGTCGTTCTTTAAAAAATCGTCCGCGCTTCCAAATATGTTCAGAAATTTTCAAAATTGTTCTCGGCTTAAAAATTATTTCTCAAGATTCAAAAAATATTGGTGCTTTAAAAAATTATTCGCGCTTCCAGATTAGTTCTTTTTTACAAAAATGTTCTTCGTTTCAAATTTTTGTTCTCAAGATTCAAAAAAAATTCATGCTTTCAAAACTTCCTCGCGGTACCAAATTTGTTCAGCATTTTTGGAAATTGTTCTTGGTATCAAAATTTGTTCTCAAGATTCAAAAAATTTGTTCGCCCTTTCAAATTTTTCGAGGTTTTCAAAATTGTCCCCTTTTCAAAATTTGGTTCTCAAGATTGAAAAAATGCTTATGCGTTAAAAAATTGTTCGCACTCCCAAATTTGTTCATGTTTTTTCAAAATTGTTCTAGGTTTAAAATTTTATTCTCAGGATTCAAAAACTATTCATGCTTTAAAAGATTTCCTAAATTTCGAATGTTCTTGCTTTTAAAAAATGTTACAAATTTAGAAAAAATATCAGTTTTCAAACTTAGTTCATGAATTCAAAAAATGTTCTTCAAATTGGAAATTTATTTTTTTGCTTCAAATACGAAAAATATTGGAAAAAGTAAAGAAAGCGAACTAAAAAAGAAATAAAGAATATAAATAAGCAGAAAATAAAAGTAAAAGAAAAGTATATTCTATTTTTTTGAAACAATAAAAAAATAAGCTGGGTCGACCCAGTTGGGTGAGCCCCTGTGCGTTGCAAGATACGGCGGGTAGGAGCTCCCGTTGGAACCTCCAAGTCTATGCCTCGCTTCCTGTAAAACCGACTTGCGCCTTGCCTTAAGCACAGCGTGTAGTGGGCCAACGCAGTAGTTTTACTTTTATTTAGTTTCATTCGTTCATTAGATTCACCCGTTCTTTATGTGTCAATCTTACTTTCTTATTTTTTATAAGTCTAAAAATCCAAGTATACATATTTCAAAAAAATACTAACTGAAATTTTCAAAAACTTTGCCGCATGAAAAATTAATGTTCATGCAATTAAAATTGTGTTCATTCAAATTTACTATGTCTATGATATCTCATTTGTTACATTTTTATGAATCTTTTAAAAAAATCACATAATTTGTATAAATGTTGAAACCATTTGGAAAAAAATCATGAAATTTATTGAATCTTCACGGGTTTAAAGAATCATTTCATGACATTTCCAAAAAAAGGCGCTTTAAATGTAAAATTTGTCCGCTAACAAAAGCGGTGATTAAAAATATGTTCATAAAATGTCAAAAAAAATGCTCGAAGGCGACGGTTTGGAAGCTAATGTGCATTCAGAACTGTAAAGGGAAGGAGAGAGGCGAGCTACATGCTCTAGGGGAGGGGGCTGGCTTCCGGTGAAGAGATGGAGTAGTAGCGGCGGTAGCGGTGACAACAGATCCGCTTGGCCGGTGACACGAGTAAGAGGATGGGAAAAGGCTCTGGAGGGGGTCTGGGCTGTGAGGAGACCCCTGGTGCCCTCGGGCATCGTGAGGCCGGACGACGACGACGACAGAGGTAGTGTGTGTGCACATAGCGTTGTGGCATGTGAGTCGTGCGGTCATCACATGCACTAGCGCTCTAGTGCACGCATGGTTGCCAAAACTTTGTCCTACACGTTAGACTTAACAGATATCTTTAGGTCTCTAGGATGCCAATTATCAATGGTTAGTGGATGAGATCGAACTATTTAATACAAAATAAATTTTGACAGGGAGTTGTTTGCACCATGCCACTGATTTTTGGTGTTAGCTACAGGGCTGATTTTTTATGGGTGTTAGAGAGTTGCTATGGTGAGTAGACTTGTGAAGTTTTGAATCATTTGGATAAGACTTGATGGTACTTCCTTTAGAAAGGGACCCTCCTTAGATATATATATACCCTTCTATGTGGTATATAGAAATGATGAATATATATCTAGGAGAAGCTCTGCAAATTATTTGGGAGGCTAAAATTGTAGCTCCTTTAGAAATGGCCCACATGTGACATATTGGAGCTTATGAAGTAAACTTCATTTTTTCTCTTGGTCCCATATTTTAATAGAAGCTCAAGATAGATGCCAAGATCATCTCCAGAAAGTGTGTGGCACTTTCGAAATGTATAGCTATTTCTAAAGGTTGAATTCTCCTAGAGGGCAGAAAAAATAAATCTATTTTTAGATGAAAAATATTGCATATGACATGTCAATATTTTTGTGGATATGGAGTTAATAAACATAGGAGAGTGTCTATAAATTTTTGGGCATCCATCCAAGCAATGGGAATTAAGGTTCCTTTTTGTAATGGTGGAGTTAGGGTTTAGTTCCCGGCAACTGGAATGAGGGTTTTGGAGCAAAACCCCGAGATAAATATTTCTAGTGGAAATGAAAACTTGAGGAGGATATATGTAACGACTAAGATGCGGTCCTTTCCTATTTAGGGGGCGATGCCTCAAAATGGAAAGAAGCGCATCTATGCGTTTCGCAAGCAAGATAAACATAGCACATACATAATTAAAGAATGACAAATAGGGAATCATTTGCCATCTCACATAGATAATATCAGAGTTTACATCCACACATTTATTCAGACAAGGTAGTTCCGCTACGGACTACATAACATAAGAAAAGGCTATGCTATCCCGCATGGTTGCCCACGATCACGACCACGGCCTCAGTCTTCTGGATAGTTCACGTACAGGTGGTCGTTCTCCTCATCGAACTGCCACGCCAGCTGCGTGCCATCGGGATCACCTATGTCGGGCGTACCTGTACCTGTTGGGGTGTTGAAGTAATCTGTGAGTCACAGGGACTCAGCAATCTATGACGTTGGTACCGAAACTAGTCAAGTTATTAGGTGAGGAAGGTTCAGTGTTTAGGTTGCAGCATCCTAAGCATTTATGGTGGCTATCATACGGAGAACAGAGTTATAACTGTGGTGGTCTACGCGAGCGGTTGAAGACTAGGTGATCACTAAGTGATCCTGAACACCTACTTACATCAAACATAACCCCACCGTGTTCCCGATCGAAGAGAGGTCTTCGAAGGGGACAGTCACGGTTACGCACACGGTTGGCAATTTTATTAGATTAAGTTCAAGTTATCTATAACCGGATGTTAACAAATAATCCATGTTTCCACATAACCGCGGGCATGGCTTTCCGAAAGATTAAACCCTGCAGGGGTGCTCCAACTAGTTCATCACAAATGGTCACGGGTCGCAAAGTAATCCTCTATCAAAAATCTCGTGATCTCGTCGGATTCCTTAGAGGAAAACCTCAACTCTGGGGAGAACCAAAGCTTCACCAGGATTCCTATATGCAAGATATATCACAAAGGTAAGACAAGACTAGCAGGACCTCCCGTCGTGTCGACGACCCCGATAAGAGCCGCGTATCTCAGTCTCAGGACACGACGGATGAGCGACGCATACAGTGGTCTGATAGAAATCTCTGAAGTTGCCATGAGTTGGCCCCGCACAGTGCTCTGGTTTGGACCAACACTCATGAGGAGCACTAGCCAGGGTTGTTGATTAATTCCTCGGGGTAGCTATTCCCTATGCAAATTATTATTAGGTGATTAGCAAATTAAAACCAATGTTGGGTCCTGCCGGACAAGTTTTAACACTACACGATTTATCAAGGGGGTCCCCATAACAACCCCGAACGTGTTAGGAGCGACCAGTTATGGAATCAAACACCGGTAGCCGGAAACTAAGGCGACAATAACGGAAAAAATCACCCGGCAAAAGGCTAGGCCTTCCTTCATTAACCAAGTATATAGGTGCATTAATTAAATAGAAGATTTAAATATAATGATATCAAAACTCATGTTATCACATGAGACAGCTGTCACCTGCAACTAGCAAAGCTAACATTACAAGCTGAGCATGCCTGCTTAGGCATACAACATTAGCTAGGAGGGGAAGGTGTTTGGGTTTCATCGCAATATGAGGAGGCAATTATATCAAGTGGTAGGCAGCGAGCATATGACGAAGGAAACGTGAATCTAAGCATAACAAAGCTAGAGACAGTATCAAGTTCACGGTCATCTTGCCTGTGATGTCTTCAGCTTGGAACTACTCTTGTTCGTCCTGCACGTACTCTCCTGAATCCACGTACTTGCTTTCCGATCCCGGTGCTATCCAATATAAAAACAACAGCCAATGAACAACAACACAACATGATGCAACAAACACATGATGCATGAGATGAGAATGTAGCATGCATCTCTATTCTAGTCACTTGCATATGCATGAGAAGAAAAGACAAACTTCTGGACAGAACTTCACTCTAAGATATCTTGACATGCATGAAGATGACATGAACAGGTGCATCACGAGAAAACGATGCAAAAACATATAAAGAACTTTGAGAACGGAGCTATGGATCAACCGGAAACTACTAAACAAAATATGGAGTCCTACGGATCAAATCCACCACAAGCACACTCCAATGGCACACATCTGGTATTCCCAGGTTGCCACATGATCAAACAAACAAAAATAGGTGGGGTGGTGTGATACGAATCCATCGTATCTACTTTTCCAAACTCTATTGCCCTTGTTTTGGACTCTAATTTGCATGATTTGAATGGAACTAACTTGGACTCACGCTGTTTTCAGCACAATTGCCTTGGTGTTATTTTTGTGCAGAAATCAAAGTTCTCCAAACGTCCTGAAAATTTACGGGGAGCAGTTTTGGAAAATAAGAAAAATATATGCGCCAAGTTCCACCTCACGGGGTGGGCCAGTGGGCCACAAGCCCTGGCTCCGCCACCACCCCCTGGTGGCGGTGGGCAGGCGTGTGGGGCCCACACGGCTCTGCCGCCCCGAATTCCAGCTCTATAAGATCCCTTTCGTCCCAGAAAAAAATGAAAAGAGAAGTTTTCATCGCGTTTTCGATACGGAGGCGCCGCCAACACCTGTTCTTCATCTGGAGGGCAGATCTGGAGTCCGTCTTGGGCTCCGGAGAGGGAAAATCGTCGCCATCGTCATCATCAACCTTCTTCCCTCTCCAATTCCATGAAGCTCTTCGTCGTTTGTGAGTAATCTATTCGTAGGCTCGCTGGGCGGTGATGAGTAGGATGAGATCTATCATGTAATCGAGTTAGTTTTGATGGGGATTGATCCCTAGTATCCACTATGTTCTGAGATTGATGTTGCTACTACTTTGCCATGCTTAATGCTTGTCACTAGGGCCCGAGTGCCATGATTTCAGATCTGAAATTATTATGTTGTCACCAATATATGTGTGTTTTAGATCCGATCTTGCAAGTTGTAGTTAACTACTATGTGTTATGATCCGGCAACCCCGGAGTGACAATAACCGGAACCACTCCAGGTGATGACCATAGTTTGAGGAGTTCATGTGTTCACCAAGTGCTAATGCGTTGGTCCGGTTCTTTATCAAAAGGAGAACCTTAATATCCCGTAGTTTCCTTTTGGACCCCGCTGCCACGGGAGGGATGGACAATAGATGTCATGCAAGTTCTTTTCCCTAAGCACGTATGACGACAGACGGAATGCATGCCTACATCACATTGACGAACGGGAGCTAGCCACATATCTCTCCGTGTTATAGCTGTTGCATGATGAATATCATCCAAACAAAACACCGACCCATTGCCTACGAGTTTGTCCTACTGCTGTTACTTGTCTTGCTCTGCTGCTACTGGTACTACTGTTGCTACTGTTGTTACTTGTTTTTCTCTGCTGCTGCTGCTGCTACTGTTGCTATTACTGTCGCTTGCTACTGTTGCTACTTGCTACTGCTGTCACTACTGCTGTTCCTTACCGCTGCTATTGCTCGTTACACTGCTGCTACCTGCTACAATCTTGATTCGCTGATCGTTGACGGGAACTGACAATTTCCGTCAACGAGGCAACTTGGCGCCATTGATACAATCTTTAGGAATAGTCTGCCGTCAACAGATCGTTTCTGACACCGTTGTTATCATACTACTTTGCTACTGATACTTTGCTTGCAGATACTAATCTTTCAGGTGTGGTTGAATCTGACATATTCAGCTGCTAATACTTGAGAGTATCCTCTCACCTCCTATAGGCGAATCAACAAATTTGGGTCGAATACTCTACCCTCGAAAACTGCTGCGAACCCACACACTGGTGGTCCATCAAAAACATTCTTATAGTTTCGTTGCCGGGAGTGCTAGCAGCATTCTTCTGGTGCCGTTGCAGGGGAAGGTTTGTTGTCATCAGCATTCGTCTAGCCATCGCCAGAGATTGCAATCAGCATTTTTCTGGCGACGTTGCCGGAAAGGTATTGCTATATTCTCTGAGTTACTTGGGATTTATATCTACTGATCACTATGAAGAATCTAAAGGATCCGAAGAACAAAGTCTTGCCCTCAACTACGAGAGGAGGTAAGGAATTGCCATCTAGCTCTGCACTTGATTCACCTTCAGTTATGAGTAAGTTTGCGACATCACCTCCTGCTAGAAATCTTGATATGTCGCCTGTGCTTGATGATGCTTGTGATACTACTGCTAGAGATGCTATGCTTGATACTATGCCTGATACTGGTAGAGGTGCTATGCTTGATACTATGCCTGATGATACTATGCTTGATACTATGCCTGATACTGCTAGAGATGCTATGTTTGATACTGCTTTGCCTGATGATGCTAGAGATGCTATTTTGCCTGATGATGTTATGCTTGATACTGCTAGAGATACTCCTTTGCCTGATGTTCCACTAGGAGTGTTCCTTGATGCTCATATTGCTAGAGTTACTGCCAATGCTCGTCATGCTTCTGAAACTGCCGATACTATTGAGATAGAACCTGCTTTTGCTCCTCCTAGATCTAGCTCTCCTAGATATGAATTGCCTGATATACCTGAGGGTTACGTTATGGAGGGAGAGATAGCTGAGGATTTTCTTGCGTGTAAGGATGCCTATGACGCTGAGAAATTATTTCTCAAGTGGAAGGAAAAATCTCGGGAAGCTAAGATGAAATACGACCCAAAGTTTACCACTTCACCTATCTTTATCACCGATAAGGATTATGAATTCTCTGTCGATCCTGAGATAATCTCTCTAGTCGAATCTGATCCTTTTCACGGTTATGAGTATGAGACGGTCATAGCCCATCTTGCCAAACTACACGATATAGCCAACCTTTTCACTAATGAGGAGAAGATCCGCCACTACTATATCCTTAAGTTGTTTCCTTTCTCTCTAAAAGATGATGCTAAAGCCTGGTTCACCTCTCTTGCTCCTAGATGTGTGCGTAGTCCCCAGGAGATGGTCTATTACTTCTGTGAGAAATATTTCCCTGCCCATAAGAAGCAAGCTTCCTTGCAGGAAATATACAACTTTGCTCAACTCCAAGAAGAGAGTCTTCCACAAGCTTGGGGGAGGCTCGTCGAGCTACAGAATGCTTTGCCTGATCACCCTCTTAAGAAGAACGAGATACTTGATATCCTCTATAACGGACTTACCGATGCCTCTAGAGACCACCTAGATAGTTGTGACGGTTGTATTTTTAGGGAACGAACTGTAGAACAAGCTGAGACCCTACTGAATAACATCTTGATCAACGATAATGCTTGGACTATTCCCAAACCACCTCCTAAGCCAACTCCTAAGAAAAGAGGTATTCTATTCCTCAGTCCTGAAGATATGCAAGAAGCCAAGAAATCTATGCAAGAGAAAGGCATTAGATTTGAAGATGTCAAAAATCTACCACCTATCGAAGAGATCCATGGTCTCGATAACCCGATACAGGCAGTGGAAGTGAATTCTCTGCGTAGGTTTGATGAGAGTGATATTCCTTTTGATAAACCTGCTAGCCTATGCTTTGATGAATTTGACAACTTTGTTGCCAAACAACAGAGTTTCAATGATTATGTTAGCAGACATTTGGAACAAAGTACTCGTATGCTTAGCCATTTAAGTGCTTGTTTAGACAGAAATGTCAATGATCTGAAGCTTCTGAGTAAACATGCCTCTATGGTTACTACTCAGGTAGAACAAGTACTTAAAGATCAGAATGACCTGCTCAATGAATTAAATGACAACTCTGTCAGACTCATTACTAGAGGAGGCAAAATGACTCAGGAACCTTTGTATCCTGAAGGTCATCCTAAAATACACCCAGTCATCCTAAGGAGAAGAAGAAGGATGATAGAAACCTGCACGCCAGTTCACCAAATACTGTCACACCTGAAGAACCTAATGATATTTCTGCGTCTCATGCAGAAACACAATCAGGTGATGAACATGAACCTGGTGACAATGTGGACAGCGATGTTCATAATAATGCTCAACCTAGCAATGATGAGGATGTGGAGATTCAACCTACGGTTAATCCTGTTAATCCACAACCTAAGAGATACGACAAGAATGACTTCACTGCTAGGAAGCATGGTAAAGAAAGAGAGCCATGGGTTCAGAGACCTATGCCCTTTCCTCCTAAGCCATCCAAGAAAAAGGATGATGAAGATTTTGAGCGCTTCGTTGAGATGATAAGACCCGTCTTCCTGCAGATGCGGTTAACTGATATGCTCAAGATGTCTCCGTATGACAAGTATATGAAAGATATCGTGACTAATAAACGGAAGATACCAGATCTTGAGATCTCCACCATGCTTGCCAATTATACTTTCAAAGGTGGAACTCCTAAGAAACTTGGTGATCCCGGAGTGCCCACTATACCTTGCTCCATTAAACGAAACTATGTAAGAACTGCCTTATGTGACCTTGGAGCCGGTGTTAGTGTTATGCCGCTTTCTCTTTATCGTAGACTTGAATTGGATAAGTTGACACCCACTGAAATTTCTCTGCAAATGGCCGACAAATCAACTGCTTTCCCTATAGGCATTTGCGAGGATGTGCCTGTTGTGGTTGCTAACACCACTATCTTAACAGACTTTGTTATCTTGGATATTCCTGAGGACGATGCCATGGCTGTCATCCTCGAAAGACCCTTTTTAAACACTGCAGGGGCTGTTATAGATTGCAACAAAGGCAATGCCACTTTCCATGTCAACGGTAATGAGCACACAGTGCACTTTCCGAAGAAACGATATCCAATACATTGCATCAATGCTATCGAAAAGACTTCATCAATTCTCATTGGGAGCTTTGAATGCCCTATTCCTCATGTCAAGATGAAGTATGATTTGCTTGTTGGGGAGATACATATCCCCATTGAGGTGACTTAGTGGCTATCGAAAATTCTCCGTTCTCTCTTGCGATTCGAGAAGGTTTTGTCATAAGGACTTGATCAATCCCATTGACGGATTTCTTTCGATGACCATGAAATGGATGAATCAAGGAGTCACATACCTATGTTTTAAGCTTTCTTTTTATGTTGCTTAGAAGAATAATGATAGAATTAGTTTAGTTTTTCCTGTTTTCTGTTTTAGTGTCCTGGAGAAAAATACCTCGAAAATAAAAGTTCTCCGATGGTCCTGAAAATTTAGTATGATTTTTTCTGGAATTTTTGAAAATTTCTGGGCCTGAGAGCTGGCCTGGGGGCCTGACCAGTGGGCCACAAGCCCTCCCACCGCCACCTACCCCCCTGGTGGCGGGGTGCAAGCTTGTGGGGCCCACAGGCACCCCCTCCACTCATTCCAGCTCCCAGCCTCTTCTTCCACCTCCAGAAAAAATTGTTTCGCAGCTCAAACCCGTGTTCTTGCTCATTTCGCTGTGATTTTCGATCTCCTTGCTCAAAGCACCATTCTCCGAACCGTTTTGGGGAAATTACTCCTTGGTAAGTGACTCCTCCATTGGTCCAATTAGTTTTTGCTCTAGTGCTTTATCCTTCGCGTATTCTTGCTACCTTGGTGACCCTGTTCTTGAGCTAGAAATGTTGATTTTAGCTGGTTCCAAGTAGTTTTAGCGCGTGATACGGTCTCTAGGCACTAGTAGGACTAGTTGCTACAAGGTGTGGTGGGTCTTTATTCACTTTTTCTCTTGAACTTCAAAAATTTCAGCAAAAGGAAATTATGTTCAGGAGGAAGTTTCATGGTGGTTCCTCAAGTAAGAAGGGTCCTCGTCTCTCCTTTCGGGAGCCCAAACCTTTTCAACTAAGGGACGTACCGGTACAACCATGTGAATGGCCTTCCGATGAGTTCATGATCGAAGCAGGTTTCAAGGATGAGTTTGATACACTTGTCCGCAATACCGGGTTAGAAGAATTCCTCTCAGATAAATGTGAACAATATGCTATGCTCACTGCCTCTTTCGTGCGTAGAATTAAATTCTCAGTTGGTCGTGACTCATCCATACTGTTTGATCTGTACGATAAATCATATACCATGGATCTGGAGGATTTCAATAGGATTTGCAAGATACCCGATGGGGGTAGTGTTAATGATCCTCCTAAGTCCTTGGTCAGAGACTTTGTCTCTAGTATAACTGTTAGAGAAACCAGAGATATCACGCAAGCCACCATAGGAAGCATCCATTTACCTGCCTTGCACTACCTTGCCCTCTTCATAGGTAGGTGCATTAACGGCAAGGGTGCACATTGTCACCTATGCGCTTCCGACCTTAGTATCCTTAAGAGCGCAGTAACATGTGATATGAGCTTCAATATGGGAGCTATAATAGCAAGGAGGTTGAATAAAAATGCCAGTGAGGGAAATTTCTTTGGTGGATTTTATGCTACACGCTTAGAAAATTTTCTTGGAGTATCCATCCTCCCAGATGACCCTCCTCTCCATACAGCCTACCTTGATCGTGTCGCTCTAACACACTACGAGTTCCTTGAGAGAGATCATGGATCCCTCCTATACCGCTGATATTTAACCGACAGCGTGTTTTCCATATTACCCTTCCTGCTCCTGCTTTCTTTGACTTTCAGGTAAAACGAAGATACTACATAACCATAGGAGAGGCAGAGGAGTATGAGAGGGAGGCGACGGCTGCTCGACTTCGTGAGGCAGCTATTCAGGCAGTGGCTGCAGCACTCCCGTATAACACCCATTATGACTTTGGGTTTCGCCGGGATCATCCATGGGAGTAGACCAAGCTAGGCCCAAAGGCCTAAGCTTGGGGGAGTACGTGTTCTCACCGACTTTACATTCATGCTTATGCTTTCACTTTGTTAGCCGGTGTTTACACTTTGCCACTGTATTATCCATGCTAGTTTCTTTTCGTTTTCTTGTTTTGTGTCCTTTTGAGAAAACCCAAAAATATTTTTCTTTCTTCTTTTGCTTGTTGGGAGCTTTCCCGTGTAAATAGTTTTCTTTTTCTTTGTGTCAAGGTAGAAGATATTGGTTACAATGTTTAGTGGTTCTTACATGCTTACCTGTTTAGCTTTCAAAGAGACATATTATTTTGTCTTCTCCTTTGTGTTTGCCTGCAGATTCAGCTTAGTCCAATGCGCTTATTACCGTTTTCATCGTTCGATCGTGCAAATGAAAGGCAACAATGATGATATATGATGAAGTGACTGAGACTGAAAAGCTGGTATGAACTCTATCTATTTTTTTTTTGTAAATATGACTAGCTTGTCGACCCAGATTTAGCTTTGTTGTGAGAGAACCATGTTTGCAATGACAACTTAGAGATCATAGTTTCTGATGCCATGCTTATTTAGCTGAGAGCTTATAATGGTTTGTCTTGAATGCCAACATAGATTTTGAGATGACTATGATGTAGTATGATAGGATGGTATTCCCCTTTGAATGTTTCAAGTGGCTTGACTTGGCGCATGTTCATGCATGTAGTTGAAACAAAATCAACATAGCCTCTATGATGTTCGTGTTCATGGTGATTTATATCCTGTTCATGCTTGCATTCAATGTTAGTCAAACTCATTGCATCTTGATGACTGTTGTCGCTCTCTAGTTGGTCGCTTCCCAGTCTTTTGCTAGCCTTCACTTGTACTAAGCGGAATACTGCTTGTGCATCCACTTCCATAAACCCAAAAGTTTTTCCATGAGAGTCCACCATACCTACCTATTTGCGGTATCTACCTGCCGTTCCAAGTAAATTTGCATGTGCCATTCTCTAAACCTTCAAGAAATAATCTGTTTTGCATGCCCGAACCGCTCATGTGGTGACAGAGGGCTATTGGTATCTTCCATGCTAGGAGTGTTATCCTTGACATGTGTTTATTCACAGTCATTCACGAGAAAGGGGCCGGTAATTGGAATGCCCAGTTCCACGCTTAAATCGAAAACATAACTGTAAAACAAGACTCCCCCCGGATTGATGTTAGTATGGACGGTACCCGAGGATTCGGCTAGCCGTGGAGTGTGATTGATTGGTGGTGGGGGAGTTAAAACTTTACTTTTCTGTTTGGGAACCGCCTATAGCATGAGTAGCATGGAAGATATTGAGAACTCTTGGTCATTGCGTTAACAATGAAAGCATGCCACCCAAAATTATTATCTCTGTTTTCAAAGCTTGAGATCTGGCACCTCTGCAAATCAATGCTTCCCTCTGCGAAGGGCCTGTCTATTTATTTTCCTGTCAAGTCATCCTCCTCTTATATAAGCACCAATTAGAGAGCACCTCTGTCATTTTTATGCTTTGCTTTTGATTGATATTGAGTATGACTATGACTGGATCTTTGTTGCTATGAATTACAATGTTTAGTCAGCCCTTGATCTTTGAAAGTGCTCTGCATTTATGTTTTGGGGTCTCAAAAAGAGCTAGCGAGATACCACCTATTCATATTGCTTCATGCTCGTTTTGATTGAAGTGTTGGTATTTGAAACTCATTATTATTTGCTCGTTAGCTGATTATGCCATTGATATTAGTTTACCGTGAGACCTTTGTGTCATTTGCTTATGTGGTTAACTTGTGATCTTGCTGAAATTATGGTTATGAGTTAGACATAGTTGCAACAACAAGATCAAATAGAGTTTGTCAAAGTTTTTCTTTCTCTCTCAGTTTGTCAACTGAGTTGCTTGAGGACAAGCAAGGTTTTAAGCTTGGGGGAGTTGATACGTCTCCATCGTATCTACTTTTGCAAACTCTTTTGCACTTGTTTTGGATTCTAATTTGCATGATTTGAATGGAACTAACCTGGACTGACGCTGTTTTCAGCAGAATTGCCTTGGTGTTATTTTTGTGCAGAAATCAAAGTTCTCCAAACGTCCTGAAAATTTACGGGGAGCAGTTTTGGAAAATAAGAAAAATATCTGCGCCAAGTTCCACCTCAGGGGGTGGGCCAGTGGGCCACAAGCCCTGGTTCCGCCACCATCCCCCTGGTGGTGGTGGGCAGGCTTGTGGGGCCCACACGGCTCTGCCGCCCCGAATTCCAGCTCTATAAGATCCCTTTCATCCCAGAAAAAATGAAAAGAGAAGTTTTCGTCGCGTTTTCGATATGGAGGCGCCGCCACCACCTGTTCTTCATCTGGAGGGCAGATCTGGAGTCCGTCTTGGGCTCCGGAGAGGGGAAATCGTCGCCATCGTCATCATCGACCTTCTTCCCTCTCCAATTCCCTGAAGCTCTTCATCGTTCGTGAGTAATCTATTCGTAGGCTCGCTAGGCGGTGATGAGTAGGATGAGATCTATCATGTAATGGAGTTAGTTTTGATGGGGATTGATCCCTAGTATCCACTACGTTCTGAGATTGATGTTGCTACTACTTTGCCATGCTTAATGCTTGTCACTACGGCCCGGGTGCCATGATTTCAGATCTGAAATTATTATGTTGTCACCAATATATGTGTGTTTTAGATCCGATCTTGCAAGTTGTAGTTACCTACTATGTGTTATGATCCGGCAACCCCGGAGTGACAATAACCCGAACCACTCCCGGTGATGACCATAGTTTGAGGAGTTCATGTGTTCACCAAGTGCTAATGCGTTGGTCCGGTTCTTTATTAAAAGGAGAACCTTAATATCCCGTAGTTTCCTTTTGGACCCCGCTCCCACGGGAGGGATGGACAATAGATGTCATTTAAGTTCTTTTCCCTAAGCACGCATGACAACACACGGAATGCATGCCTACATCACATTGACGAAAGGGAGCTAGCCACATATCTCTCCGTGTTATAGCTGTTGCATGATGAATATAATCCAAACAAATCACCGACCCATTGCCTACGAGTTTGTCCTACTGATGTTACTTGTCTTGCTCTGCTGCTTCTACTACTAGTGTTGCTACTGTTGTTACTTGTTTTGCTCTGCTACTTCTGCTACTATTGCTATTACTGTCGCTTGCTACTGTTGCTACTTGCTACTGCTATCACTACTGCTGTTCCTTGCCGCTGCTATTGCTCGTTACACTGCTGCTACCTGCTACAATCTTGATTTGCTGATCGTTGAAGGGAACTGACAATTTCCGTCAACGAGGCAACTTGGCGCCATTGATACAATCGTTAGGAATAGTCTACACATGAACTTTTGCAACCACAACTACAAGGGAAGAAAATAACAGCAGTTTCTCAGACTTAGTGAAAATCACAGATTTTCACCAAGCTGACAATTTCAGCCACAAGCCTACTTTGACAAGACACAACTTGCACATACAAAGTCCTAAGCATAAAGAAAAACCAGCATGTTGTAGAGGGGTTCACCCACTACTGCCACATCAAGGAATCATCCTCTTAGGCTCATCACACCACATGGCACCAAGCTCTAAACAAAGCATCAAACTCAAAAATGACTTTTCCAGAAAGTGTCAAAAAGGGAAATCTGATTTCACCAATGGATTCCTGGGAAGATTCTACACCAAAAACACTTATAATACCTAGGTACTTGCGTAGAACAAATAGGCACAAAGTTGAAAGGAAAAACTACATGGAATTACATAGATGCAAATAGTGCCATATCATATGTGATACTCACTAGTTCATTACCTACACATGCACTTGCACACACTCACAACTCCAATTGTGCACATGAGGGGTAGTCCTCATGTTCGTGTGCCTTAGCACACCACCACACACACACATACATCAAGCATACACACACTAGCACCTACACATGCTAATGAGCTCACACTCACATCACATCAAGCATATACACACTCACACATGGTTGTGCTTGCAACCACAACAACACTCTACTCCTACACATGCACTAGTGCACATATGCACACATACACATACACACACTCACACACATGGACACATACACCCACACATGCACTTGGGTACTTGCACCACACAAGCACACACCTCATACATCACCTACACAAACATACTAGCAAAATAAAAGATGCAAACCTACCCATGTGAGGTATGAACACCTCCACTTGCTGCTCAAGCAAGGTAACAAGTACTAAATGGAAAACAACAAAAGAAACACAAGAAAAAAAAATACAAAGGGGGACAGAGGGGATTCGAACCCATGCCCTTATGTGCACATCACAACACGCTACCACTGTGCTGCACCTCTTGGCTTGACAGAGAGGGGAGAGGAAGCAGGATAAGTCTACCTCTGATGCTACTGTGCCACAAAATGAAATAAGCAAAAGGGGTGCGCTGCGGGGGCTCGAACCCACGACCTACGCTAAGGTAAAATCCACTGCTACCACTGCGCTGCTTGATCGACACTTAACACAGAGGGGGGCTTTGCTCTTTTGAGCAACCCCCTCTGGATCTACTACAGCCCGACGGTGGCGGGAACAGGGGAGGGTCACCATCGGCGCTACACTTCAAATTGGACATGGGCTCGTTGCTGGAAGGAAGAAGGAACTCCCACGGTTCCATTCCACACCTAAACTCAATGAGAGAAGCCCTACAGCTACTGCTCCACGAGCACGCGGCGGCGTCGGCGACAGAGAGAAACATGCCGGCGCTGCTACGGGTCTACGCGCGATCTGCCGACAGGGGAAGGGGGAGGAGTGCATCTGCTCACCCACTGGTCGAGGAGGGCGCGCCTGTCGGAGAGGAAGAAGGTGTCGTCAAGGAAGAAGCCGTTGCGGAGGTGGTCATCCGAGCGGAAGGGGTCGTCGTCGAAGTAGTGGAAGTAGGGTTGATCGGCGACGATTAGCTGCGGGAACTGACTCCCCTGAGGTCCCGCGTGCTCTTAGGCTGCTTGGAGAGGAAGGAGAGGCGTGCTGTCGACGGTGACGAGCTCATCACTGATTGGCCATGGCGGAGAAGTAGCTCGCTTACCTACTGTCGACGAGGGAGAGGGAGGAGGAAGATGGGAAAGGAGGTGGCGGCGGCTTGGAGGAACCCTACCAGGACACGCACGCCAAGGATTAAATAGAGGGCGAGGGAGGCTGCCTCGACGTCCGTGAGCCACGGCGTCAGCTCTCTCTCTCGCACTCTCTCTGACGAACTGACGGAAAGGAGGGGGAAGAAGAAGACGATGTCAACAGGAGAGCGCTGCCGCGCGAGGAGGGTACTGGGCCAGCGAGGAGGAGGAGGCCCACTTGGAGGCGCCAGGTAAGAAAGGAAAAACCCACTGGGGTTTTTCTATTTGAAAACAAAACATATACAAATAAAAACACACATGCAACACTGTTGACCCTAAAATAAAACAAAAATGCCCCTGGTCATAAGGGAATTATGACCCAATAAAATAAAATGAAAAGAGGATATTTGGAGCAATTAAATATTTACAAAACAAAATTAAATAGTCTGTTTTGTGAATAAACACCCCTCTCAAACATAGTTTCAAAACACATTAGTCCTAGCACGACATCCACCACAGAACACTCTAAATGATCTACATTTTTGAACCAGGGTTAGAGTAAGTAAATCTTGAGCTTGATAAATAAGAAGGGTGGTTTTGAAACCTAGTTGAAATCTAACATAGATGAAACCCACTTTCAAACACCACTCCACATCACATAGCACATCACCACATACCACATCCATGGATCAACACAACAACAAACACAATGAAGGCATGAATGATATAGATGCATGAATGCAAAAAGGGAGACAAGGTATGATCACATGAAATAACACATGGCAATATATCTCACAAATCAATGACATGATGGACCCACATACATGAAGCTTCCAAATATGGCAAGTTACACTCTGTGGCATTACAAACTCTCCCACTCTACAAAAAGATCATGCCCCGAGATCTAGGAATGAAAGAACTCTGGTAATTCGCAACAGAGGTGATCCTCACGTTCCCAAGTGGCCTCTTTATCGGATGATGTGACCACTGCACCTTGAGAAATTAGATAGACTTGTTGCGGGTCTTGCGCTCAGTCGCCTCGAGAACCGCAAATGGATGCCCATGATAGGATAGGTCGGGTTGAAGGTCGATGTCTAGAAGATCAACTGTGCGCTCGGGAGTCTTGAAGCATCTCCGGAGCTGAGAGATATGGAACACGTCATGCACATTTGCAAAGTTTGAAGGGAGCTCAAGTTGATACGCAAGGTCACCTCTCTTGCCAACAACTCTGAAAGGACCAACGATGCCAAAGCGTTGTGTGCCCTTCATAGGAGACACTTTGAGATAGATGAAGTCATCGAGCTCATAAGACATGTCATGATGCTTGCTATCATAATAGCTCTTCTGGCGGGACTGTGCTGCTCTGAGATTATCCCGAATGACCCGACACATCTCTTCAGCTTCTTCGATCAAGTCATTCCCAAGAATCTGACGCTCACCAGTCTCGGACCAGTTGAGTGGGGTACGACACTTCCTGCCATAGAGAATCTCAAACGGAGCTTTGCCTGAAGTAGATTGATAACTGTTGTTATACGAGAACTCAGCGAAAGGCAGGCAGTCTTCCCACTTCATGCCAAAAGAAATGACACAGGCTCTTAGCATATCCTCAAGGGCCTGATTGACTCTCTCCACTTGCCCACTAGTCTGAGGATGAAAAGCTGTGTTGAATCGTATCTTCGTACCCATCACAGACTGGAAACAGTCCCATAACTTGGAAGTGAAGATACTTCCGCGATCCAAAGAAATCAACATAGGCACACCATGCAAAGACACTATCCTGGAAGTGTACAGCTCTGCAACCTGAGCTGCCGAGATGGATTCCTTGACTGGAAGAAAATGAGCCACTTTACTCAACTTGTCGATGACGACGAAGATGGCATCGTTACCCTTCTTGGACTTCGGAAACCCGGTGATGAAATCCATCTCAATATGGTCGAACTTCCACTCGGGAATGGGCAATGGATGCAAAAGACCTGCTGGACGTTGATGCTCTTCTTTCACGCTTCGACATACATCACATTCATTTACGAACTGAGCAATCTCACGCTTCATGCGAGTCCACCAGAAGGTCTGTTTCAAGTCCTAATACATCTTGGAACTTCCTGGATGTATTGAGAGCATAGAGTTATGAGCTTCTTCCATGATAACCTTTCTGAGATCACCTTTTGGAAAGACAAGACGATCCTCAAAGAATAATGTGTCTCTGGCATCAACACTGAAGCACTTATATTTGGGCACTCCCTTTGCCAAGCCAATCTTAACTTTCTTCACCATTGCATCAAGAAGTTGTGCTGCTCGGACCTGATATTCCAAGGTAGGAAAGATCTGAAGATTTGCAAGAAATCCCTGAGGTACTAACTGAAGGTTGAGCTTTCTGAAAGATTCACAAAGGTCAGGCTGGAGAGGCTTCAGAATGAGACTGTTGTAGTAAGCCTTCCTGCTCAAAGCATCTGCCACGACATTAGCTTTGCCTGGAGTGTACTCAACGCTCGAATTAAATCTTGGAGCATTTCCACCCAACGAGTTTGCTGAAGATTCAGGTTAGGCTGGGTGAAGATGTACTTGAGACTCTTGTGATCGGTGAACACTTCAACCTTTCGTTCCAACAAGAGGTGTCTCCAGGTCATCAGAGCATGTACCACTGCCGCCAACTCAAGATCATGCACAAGATAATTCTCCTCACTTGGCTTCAACTGCCTCGAGGTATAATCTACCACTTTCTTGTCTTGCATCAACACAGCACCAAGAGCTTGAAGAGAGGCGTCGCATAACACTTGGTAAGGTTTGGAGTCATCAGGAGGAACCAAGACTGGAGTAGAGGTGAGCTTCTCTTTGAGTGTGTCGAAGGCCAACTGACACTCTGGAGACCAGACATACTTCACACCCTTCTGAAGAAGACTTGAGAGAGGCTTAGCAATCTTGGAGAAGTTCTCAACGAATCTTCTACAATAGCTTGCAAGCCCGAGAAAGCTTCGAAGCTGCTTCACATTTTGCGGAGGCTCCCACTCAACAATGGCCTGCACCTTCGACGAATCAACTTTGATGCCCTCAGTAGAGATGATGTGCCCAAGGTAGACAACTTCTTTCAACCAGAACTCACATTTGGAAAACTTGGCGTAGAACTTATGCTCTCTCAGCTTATCAAGCACTAGTCTGAGATGTTCTTCATGCTCTTCCTCAGTTTCCGAAAAGACCAGAATATCATCGAGATACAGCAAGACGAATTCATTCTTGAAGGGAGAGAATATGTAGTTCATCATTCGACAAAATGTCGGTGGAGCATTTGCCAGACCAAAAGACATGACCGTATACTCATACGAGCCAAAACTTGTCCCAAAAGCAGTGTTTGGAATATCCTCTTCGCGAATGTGAATTTGATGATAGCCGATCCTGAGATCGAGCTTAGAGAAGACCTTAGCCCCTTTCAACTGCTCGAACAACTCATTAATGTTAGGAAATGGATACTTGTTTCTGATTGTCTTCTTGTTCAATGGATGGTAATCGGCACACAATCGGTCCGTGCCATCCTTCTTCTTGACAAACAACACTCCACAGCCCCAAGGAGAAGAGCTTGGTTTGATCAGACCCAGACGCTCATGCTCATCGAGTTGCCTCTTAAGTTCCTTCAGCTTTTCTGGACCCAACTAATACGGCCATTTCCACACAGGCGCAGTACCCGATTCAAGCTCAATAACGAATTCAACTTCTCGGTGCGGAGGCATTCCTGGCAGTTCTTCTGGAAACACATCTTCATATTCGCAGACCACTGGGACTTGCGAAATTGGGGAAATCTCACCCTTCCCATTTAAGGAAAACAGACGGATTGTGTCATCGCACGCCGCGAAGATAATCATGTCCTCCGAAGAGTGAGTTAGCTTCACTTCTTTAGCTTCACAATCAATCGATGCCTTGTTCATAGCCAACCAGTCTATACCAAGGAAGAAATCAATGTCAAAATTTCCCAAGACAATAGGATACGCCAGAAAAGCATAATCCCCCATCTTGACAGTGACATCCTGAACCACTTTGTTGGCGCTCATAAGAGTACCGGGTGACACCACACATGACGCCTTGCTCAAATACTTAGAATCAGAATCATGCTCGGTAAAGAACATGTTGGGGAACGTCGCATGGAAAACAAAAATTTTCCTACGCGCACGAAGACCTATCATGGTGATGTCCATCTACGAGAGGGGATTTCCGATCTACGTACCCTTGTAGATCGCACAGCAGAAGCGTTAGTGAACGCGGTTGATGTAGTGGAACGTCCTCACGTCCCTCGATCCGCCCCGCGAACCGTCCCGCGATCAGTCCCACGATCTAGTAGCGAACGGACGACACCTCCGCGTTCAGCACACGTACAGCTCGACGATGATCTCGGCCTTCTTGATCCAGCAAGAGAGACGGAGAGGTAGAAGAGTTCTCCGGCAGCGTGACGGCGCTCCGGAGGTTGGTGATGACCTTGTCTCAGCAGGGCTCCGCCCGAGCTCCGCAGAAACGCGATCTAGAGGAAAAACCGTGGAGGTATGTGGTCGGGCTGCCGTGGAAAAGTCGTCTCAAATCAGCCCTAAAACCTCCGTATATATAGGTGGGAGGGAGGGGAGGAGTCAGCCTCAAAACCTAAAGGTTTGGCCGAAATTGGAGGTGGAGGAGTCCTACTCCAATCCTACTTGGAGTAGGATTCCACCTTCCCACTTGGAAACTCTTTCCACCTTGTGTTTTTTCCTTCTCAAACCTTATGGGCCTTAGTGGGAACTTATTCCAGCCCACTAGGGGCTGGTTTATCTCTTCCCATAGCCCATGAGACCCCTTGGGGCGTGACACCCCTCCCGATGGTCCCCGGCACCCCTCCCGGCACTCCCGGTACACTACCGATGAGCCCGAAACTTTTCCGGTAATGCACGAAAACCTTCCGGTAACCAAATGAGGTCATCCTATATATCAATCTTCATTTCCGGACCATTCCGGAAACCCTCGTGACGTCCGTGATCTCATCTGGGACTCCGAACAACATTCGGTAACCAACCATATAACTCAAATACGCATAAAACAACGTCGAACCTTAAGTGTGCAGACCCTGCGGGTTCGAGAACTATGTAGACATGACGCGAGAGACTCCTCGGTCAATATCCAATAGTGGGACCTGGATGCCCATATTGGATCCTACATATTCTACGAAGATCTTATCGTTTGAACCTCAGTGCCAAGGATTCATATAATCCCGTACGTCATTCCCTTTGTCCTTTGGTATGTTACTTGCCCGAGATTCGATCGTTAGTATCCGCATACCTATTTCAATCTCGTTTACCGGCAAGTCTCTTTACTCGTTCCGTAATACAAGATCCCGCAACTTACATTAAGTTACATTGCTTGCAAGGCTTGTGTCTGATGTTGTATTACCGAGTGGGCCCCGAGATACCTCTCCGTCACACGGAGTGACAAATCCCAGTCTCGATCTATACTAACTCAACGAACACCTTCGGAGATACCTGTAGAGCATCTTTATAGTCACCCAGTTACGTTGCGACGTTTGATACACACAAAGCATTCCTCCGGTGTCCGTGAGTTATATGATCTCATGGTCATAGGAACAAATACTTGACACGCAGAAAACAGTAGCAACAAAATGACACGATCAACATGCTACGTCTATTAGTTTGGGTCTAGTCCATCACATGATTCTCCTAATGATGTGATCCCGTTATCAAGTGACAACACTTGCCTATGGCCAGGAAACCTTGACCATCTTTGATCAACGAGCTAGTCAACTAGAGGCTTACTAGGGACAGTGTTTTGTCTATGTATCCACACAAGTATTGTGTTTCCAATCAATACAATTATAACATGGATAATAAACGATTATCATGAACTAAGAAATATAATAATAACTAATTTATTATTTCCTCTAGGGCATATTTCCAACAGAACATTCTAGACATGAACGAATGGGAAGCACCAGAATCAAACAACACTTTAGCAGGAATATCATTAACGAGGAGGTTACCCATAATCACATCTGACGAGTTCTCTGCTTCAGCTGCATTCACCATATTGACTCTAGCAGACCTGGGGTTGAACTTCACAATAGCATTGCTTGGAGGTTTTCCTGGAGGAGGAGGCGGAAGACGCAGCTGAGAAGTGCACTTGTTGGCACAGTGACCCTTCTGCCCACACTTGTGACAAGTAACATCTGCGGGCTGACGGTACTGTGTCTAAGGAGGCCCTTGATTCTGCTGCTGAAACCTCTGCTGTAAAGCTGGGTTGGGTGGGTGGGAAGAACCACGGCCACCTGAATGCTTGAACTGCTGCGTGTGCCGAGGAGGAGGAGGAGACACCCAATATTTCTGTTGCTTCTGAACCACCTGAGTTGAGGAAGACGAGATGGAATATCTGAAGCGCTTCTTTGAATTCTCCACCCTGAGCAAAGCTGCCTCAGCCCTGAGAGCCCTATCAAACTCCTCAGGATCGTGCAAAGCGAGGGCTAGCTGCAAATCCTCTTTCAAACCACCTCTGAACTAATAGATCTTGCTCTTCTGATCAGCAATGTCCTGCAAGGCATATCGGGCTAGCTCATGGAACTCGACGTTGTACTTGTACACGGAGTTACCACCTTGCTTCAAGCGCCTGAACTTCTCACGCATCTCCTCCACAAAGCTAGACGCGATGTAGTGGGACCTGAAGTCTCTGCAGAACTCATCCCAAGTGATCACTCTAGCACCCCTGCAATCCTTCAACTGGTGCAACCAGATCGATGCTTGCCCCTTCAGCTGGAATGTTGCAAACTTGACAAAATCCTCTGGACGGACATTGCTACACTCAAAGTGCTTGTTCATGTCGCGAATCCAATCCTCAGCATCAAACGGCTGGTCACACGACGTGAAGGTCTTCGGCTGATTTGACAGGAACTGACTCAGATTAGCAAACTGATTGCCACCATGGTTGAAGTTGCCTTGCTGCTGATTAGTCCTGTCTTGCAACAAACGTATCAGCATCTGAGTGTTTGCATTTGTAGCAGCCATCACCGCTTGCCAAGCCTGTGCAGGAGGAGGCGGCAGCGGAGGAGGATTCTCTGGAGGAGGGGGTGATGGCGGCATCTCAGCACCCTCACGACCTGGATTCTGACGAGTTGGTGGAGCCATCCTGAAGATGGACAACACATTAGCCCACAGAATAAATTGAAGGTAAAGATGAATCAAAAAGGCAGGAATATCTGAACAGGAATATAGCAATTGCACTCGAACAAAATAGTAAGAATGCTTCCTCAAAGTGACTCTCGACAAAATTCTAATTAAGCCCACTTGCAAACAAGTATGAGCTAGAACTGCTCGGAACAAACGTATGATTGAGATTTCATCCGATATCTTCATGGAAAAGATCGCACGGGCTCGAATTTACAGTAGCCATCCTGTGCAAGGTAGTGCACACGACTTACGAAGCATCCCCGAGTCGTAGCAAGCTACAAGTACTCTTTAGGACACAACGAGAACTGCTGTAAGACCACCGTGAACAAATGTACCCACTGAATGTCGAATCCCAACCTCACATCATGCATCTGTAGGAAGATTGTCCTATAAGTCACTACTTGATATCCCACCTATGAATTCCCGAAATATCTGGTCATGCAATCTGGTACACGGATACAAGGAGTAATATTCACACAACTCCTACACTAACCCGTCCAATGTATCACATTCGTCAACACATAACCAGAATCTCGGACCTTCATCTACTACAGACCCTTGTGATCACAATGATACAAAGTATGGTAGTACTCCCGAACAATCTGCACCAGTACTGGGGACATCGGGGTTATCTCGCCACTACTAGTATTGAAGCAATTACGAACATCCTTCATTCTGAGATACTCAGAAATATGAATGATGGCGATGTGCACAAGAATCCCCTTGAGCTCAACTCCCCGGAAGAAATCAAGGCAGACAGGAGGCACCAAGACAGAACTCCGTCACATCGATATCATATAGATTTCAAAATACCCGCGTGATCCTACATTTTTTTAGCGAGAAGAGGAGTAGAATTAAGATTTCCTAAGACGAGAACCTCACCACACCATGGAAGAGGAGAAAAAATAAACCTAATCTCCGATATAACTAAGACTCAAAACATTTTACTAGACTCGACTCGGCCAAGTACGATCACACAAAGGCTCCTATGGTCGTAAGGCTCTGATTACCAACTTGTAACGACTAAGATGCGGTCCTTTCCTATTTAGGGTGCGATGCCCCAAAATGGAAAGAAGCGCATCTATGTGTTTCACAAGCAAGATAAACATAGCACATACATAATTAAAGAATGACAAATAGGGAATCGTTTGCCATCTCACATACATAATATCAGAGTTTACATCCACACATTTATTCAGACAAGGTAGTTCTGCTACGGACTACATAACATAAGAAAAGGCTATGCTATCCCGCATGCTTGCCCACGATCTCGACCACTACCTCAGTCTTCTGGATAGTTCACGTACAGGCGGTCGTTCTCCTCATCGTACTGCCATGCCAGCTGCGTGCCATCGGGATCACCTGTGTCGGGCGTACATGTACCTGTTGGGGTGTTGAAGTAATCTGTGAGTCACAGGGACTCAGCAATCTATGACCTTGGTACTGAAACTAGTCAAGTTATTAGGTGAGGAAGGTTGAGTGTTTAGGTTGTAGCATCCTAAGCATTTATGGTGGCTAACATATGTAGAACAGAGTTATAACTGTGGTGGTCTACGCGAGCGGTCGAAGTCTAGCTGATCACTAAGTGATCCTGAACACCTACTTACGTCAAACATAACCCCACCGTGTTCCTGATCGAAGAGAGGTCTTCGAAGGGGACAGTCACGGTTACACACACGGTTGGTAATTTTATTAGATTAAGTTCAAGTTATCTATAACCAGATGTTAACAAATAATCCATGTTGCCACATAACCGCGGGCACGGCTTTCTGAAAGATTAAACCCTGCAGGGGTGCTCCAACTAGTCCATCACAAACGGTCACGGGTCGCAAAGTAATCCTCTATCACGAATCTCGTGATCTCGTCGGATTCCTTAGAGGAAAACCTCAACTCTCGGGAGAACCAAAGCTTCACCGGGATTCCTATAGGCAAGATATATCGCAAAGGTAAGACAAGACTAGCAGGACCTCCCGTCGTGTCGACGACCCTGATAAGAGCCGCGTATCTCAGTCTCAGGACACGACGGATGAGCGACGCGTACAGTGGCCTGATAGAAATCTCTCAAGTTGCCCTGAGTTGGCCCCGCACAGTGCTCTGGTTTGGACCAACACTCATGAGGAGCACTGGCCAGGGTTGTTGATTAATTCCTCGGGGTAGCTATTCCCTATGCAAATTATTATTAGGTGATTAGCAAATTAAAACCAATGTTGGGTCCTGCCGGACAAGTCTTAACACTAAACTATTTATCAATGGGGTCCCCATAACAACCCCGAACATGTTAGGAGCGATCAGTTATGGAATCAAACACCGGTAGCCGGAAACTAAGGCGGCAATAACGGAACAAATCACCCGGCAAAAGGCTAGGCCTTTCGTCATTAACCAAGTATATAGGTGCATTAATTAAATAGCAGATTTACACATAATGATATCAAAACTCATGTTATCACATGAGACAGCTCGCACGTGCAACTAGCAAAGCTAACATTAGAAGCTGAGCATGCCTACTTAGCCATACAACATTAGCTAGGAGGGGAAGGTATTTGTGTTTCATGGAAATATGAGGAGGCAATTATATCAAGTGGTAGGCAGCGAGCATATGACGAATTAAACGTGAATCTAAGCATAACAAAGCTAGAGACGGTATCAAGTTCACGGTCATCTTGCGTGTGATGTCTTCAGCTTGGAACTGCTCTTGTTCGTCCTGCACGTACTCTCCTGAATCCACGTACTCGCTCTCTGATCCCGGTGCTACCCAATATAAAAACAACAGCCAATGAATAACAACACAACATGATGCAACAAACACATGATGCATGAGATGAGAATGTAGCATGCATCTCTGTTCTAGTCACTTGCATATGCATGAGAAGAAAAGACAAACTTCTGGACAGAACTTCACTCTAAGCTATCTTGAAATGCATGAAGATGACATTAACAGGTGCATCACGAGAAAACGATGCAAAAACATATAAATAACGTTGAGAATGGAGCTACGGATCAACCGGAAACTACGAAACAAGATATGGAGTACTACGGATCAAATCCACCACAAGCACACTCCAATGGCACACTTCTGGTATTCCCAAGTTGCCACATGATGAAACAAACAAAAATAGGTGGGGTGGTGCAAAGAAACTCATCACACCACCAAGTATGCACTCACAAGCTTCAAAACAACAAAACTATGCAATCTGTCCTAAACAGCATCATAGCAGTTTGAGAGCAACATGCAAAGCACCTACAACCACCCAGATGTGCCAAACAAGATATGTGGCAAAAGCTATTCAAAAGTTCTACAAGCATGAGCAAAAAGATAATACAAAGGAGTAACACACAGAAAGATCTACATGTGCTAACTTGGCCAAAAATAACAGATTTCAGGGACTTAGTGAAAATCTCAGATTCTCACCAGCTGTTTATGCTCAGAAGCATTTTGACAGCCCCCAAAACAATATCTACAGGAAGTGAAAGTGCATGAAATTTAACAGAGAGCTAGACAAACACAAAAGCTCCAACTCTCTAGTTATTTGCAAGGGCTGATTCCCAACACATGAACTTTTGCAACCACAACTACAAGGGAAGAAAATAACAGTAGTTTCTCAGACTTGGTGAAAATCACAGATTTTCACCAAGCTGACAATTTCAGCCAGAAGCCTACTTTGACAAGACACAACTTGCACATACAAACTCCTAAGCATAAAACAAAACCACCATGATGTAGATGGGTTCACCCACTACTGACACATCAAGGAATCATCCTCTTAGGCTCATCACTCCACATGTCACCAAGCTCTAAACAAAGCATCAAACAGAAAAATGACTTTTCCAGAAAGTGTCCAAAAGGGAAATCTGATTTCACCAATAGATTCCTGGGAAGATTCTACCCCAAAAACACATATAATACCTAGGTACTTGCATAGAACAAATAGGCACAAAGTTGAAAGGAAAAACTACATGGAATCACACAGATGCAAATAGTGCCATATCATATGTGATACTCACTAGTTCATCACCTACACATGCACTTGCACACACTCACAACTCCAATGGTGAACATGAGGGGTAGTCCTCATGTTCATGTGCCTTAGCACGCCACCACACACGCACATACATCAAGCATACACACACTAGGACCTACACATGCTTATGAGCTCACACTCACATCACATCAAGCATACACACACTCACACATGGTTGTGCTTGCAACCACAACAACACTATACTCCTACACATGCACTAGTGCACATATGCACACATAGACATACACACACTCACACACATGGACACATACACCCACACATGCACTTGGGTACTTGCACCACACAAGCACACACCTCATACATCACCTACACAAACATACTAGCAAAAAATAAACAAAGATGCAAACCTACACATGTGAGGTATGAACACCTCCACTTGCTGCTCAAGCAAGGTAAGAAGTACTAAATGGAAAACAGCACAAGCAACACAAGATAAAAAAAATACAAAGGGGGACACAGGGGATTCGACACACACTCACCCACACAACACTCTACCACTGCGTTGCACCTCTTGGCTCGACAGAGAGGGGAGAGGAAGCAGGATAAGTCTACCTCTGATGCTACTGTGTCACAAAATGAAATAAGCAAAAGGGGTGCGCTACGGGGGCTCGAACCCACGACCTGCGCTAAGGTAAAACCCACTGCTACCACTGCGCTGCTTGATCGACACTTAACAGAGAGGGGGGCTTTGCTCTTTTGAGCAACCCGCTCTGGATCTACTACAGCCCGACGGTGGCCGGAATAGGGGAGGGTCACCGCCGGCACTACGCTTCAAATTGGACACGGGCTCGTTGCTGGAAGGAAGAAGGAACTCCCATGGTTCCATTCCACACCTAAACTCTACGAGAGAAGCCCTACAGCTAGTGCTCCACGAGCACGCGGTGGCGCCGGCGACAGAGAGAAACACTACGGCGTTGCTACGGCTCTACGCGCGATCTGCCGATAGGGGAAGGGGGAGGAGTGCTTCTGCTCACCCACTGGTCGAGGAGGGCGCGACTGTCGGAGAGGAAGAAGGTGTCATCGAGGAAGAAGCCGTTGCGGAGGTGGTCGTCGAAACGGAAGGGGTCGTCGTCGAAGTAGTGGAAGCAGGGTTGATCGGCGACGATTAGCTGCGGGAATCCGCGTGCTCTTGGGCTGCTTGGAGAGGAAGGAGGGGCGCGCTGTCGACGGTAACGAGCTCATCACGGATCGGCCATGGCGGAGAAGGAGCTCTCCTACCTACTGTCGACGAGGGAGAGGGAGGAGGAAGATGGGAAAGGAGGTGGTGGCGGCTTGGAGGAACCCTAGCCAGGGCACGCACGCCATGGATTAAATAGAGGGCGAGGGAGGCCGCCTCGACGTCCGTGAGCCACGGCGTCGGCTCTCTGTCTCGCGCTCTCTCTGACGAACTGACGGAAAGGAGGGGGAAGAAGAAGACGACGTCAACAGGAGAGGGCTCCCGCGCGAGGAGGGTACTGGGCCAGCGAGGAGGAGGAGGCCCACTCGGAGGCTCCAGGTAAGAAAGGAAAAACCCACCGGGGTTTTTCTATTTAAAAACAAAACAGAGACAAATAAAAACACACAGGCAACACTGTTGACCCTAAAATAAAACAAAAATGCCCCATGGTCATAAGGGAATTATGACCCAATAAAATAAAATGAAAAGAGGATTTTTGGAGCACTTAAATATTTACAAAACAGAATTAAATAGTCTTTTTTGTGAATAAACACCCCTCTCAAACATAGTTTCAAAACACATTAGTCCTAGCACCATATCTACAACAAAACACTCTAAATGATCTATATTTTTGAACCAGGGTTAGAGCAAGTAAATCTTGAGCTTGATAAATAAGAAGGGTGGTTTTGAAACCTAGTTGAAATCTAACATAGATGAAACCCACTTTCAAACACCACTCCACATCACATAGCACATCACCACATACCACATCCATGGATCAACACAACAACAAACACAATGAAGGCATGAATGATATGGATGCATGAATGCAAAAAGGGAGACAAGGTATGATCACATGAAATAACACATGGCAATAGATCTCACAAGGCAATGACATGATGGACCCACATACATGAAGGTTCCAAATATGGCAAGTTACACTCTGGGCATTACAATATATAAGTTTGATGATTAAGGCATAGCCAATTACCATCACACATACCCAAGATCCAAAGAAAACTTGAGAACACCGAAAGAAAAAGACGGGTGTCACATCCTGCAAATGAAATTTTTGAGGAGTGAATATATGGGTGTTACACCCGACACCACTTAGCTCTGAATGATGAAGCCCTGTCGGATTGTTGATTCCATACTCATGGATATCAACAGAGATGTCGCCCGTTCGATCTTTGGTTCGAGGCAAAATTCGTGCGGTTTCCAGGTTTAATCCTAGCTATGGAAATCTGCATTAACTATGACTGCACTCAGGTTGGTACAATATAATATAATTTCATCTCCATCTGCATAGTGTTCTTGAGATTTGATTGGTAGGACATGTTGTTTCTATTTTCTACTATGTGTCCTAAAGTTTGCTCCTTCCATCATCCCTTTGCCATGGATCTGTGTTGTAGTCGAAACTACCTTGGAGGCAGCCCCTGTTATCTCTCACGGTAATGGCGTCCCACGAGGAGATGAGGCCCATGGCGGATCTCCATGTTGCGCTTGTCTTCAGGCTGTGAAGAATGCTGATGTTTGTTGATTGTGGATAGCCAGGTGAAGGCACTGGCGTGGATCCACCACCATGATGCAAATGCAATGTTGTCTTCTTATCTTCTGTTTATTATTTCTTTTTTCTGTATTTTCTATCAATTTATGAATCTACTGCTATGCATTTTAGTGGTAGTCTCGTCGTTTCAGTTCGAGATTACACATGAGTTGACCATACGGTGTAACGATTACAATCCAATTTCGGAGTTGAACCAAACATGTTTACAGTTTTGCTCATGGCGTTTATAGTGTCGTCGTATCCCCACTATGATTACGTTTGCGTGATCATTCTCGAACCAACAACTTCTTTGTGTTTTTATAGACAACTATTTATTTGTCATTCTAACATGTGGACATTCATGATTTCGAAAGAAATGTCGATGACTACAAAATGTTCACATATTTCAAAAGAGCTATTGAGGTAAAGAAAATCAAAAAAAAATGTTTATGTGTATAAAATTTAACGATTATGACCTAAAAAAGTTGACAACTTCGATTTTCTATGTAGCTAATGTAAAATGGATAATGAATTTAACCCTATATACATAAGCAGTTGATCTTCATTAATTTTACGTATCTAAAAATGAACAAATGTCACCTCATCAAAGACCACCTAACACGCACGGGTAAAGAATAATTCATTATTAGTTGATCTCACTACTTCTAATTGTCCCAACATGCACACATCTCATCTCACTACACTTCACATCTCATCATAGGCCCACCACAATATGCATGCAATAATGTTCATGGCTCATACAATCAAAACTCATAAGAAAACCTATTGCAATCAATGTCTGCAACAACATGTGAGGTGTCATCTTGCATATAAACAACTAGATTCGAAATAAGACCACAAAAGGGAAATATCAAACAGAAAACATGTAGAAAGAGTTAAAAACATGAAAATGTCAAAATAAAAAAAGCAAGGTGAATACAGAAAAAAGAAGAAGGAGAAATAAAAAAAGTAAGCCCAAAACAGAAATGGTCGGCCCAACTCCCTCTACTTCATGTGACGTTAATGTACAAATGACCATTTAAGACTACTCATGCCTCTTCCTACGGTCGTCGGATATGGTCTTCAGCGACATATCAGATCCGGCGACACTCGAGGCACTTGCTTGTCGCGAAGCTCTTGCTCCCACATTGGACTTATCCCTCGACCAAGTTGTCGTTGCATGTGATAATAAAATAGTTGTGGCAGAGATCAAGAATGGAACGAAAGGAAGGTATAGCCGTATAGTGCGATCATCAAGGAGATTTGTTCTCTCACGTGAGATTTCAGAAACAGTGAATTTATTATCCAAGGCATACCATGAACTTTGAGGCACCGAATTCAGTTAATTTTTCTACTCCCACCTATCCAAAACAAGTGTCTCAGGTTTGATAGGAGGTTAGTTCAACCCTAGTTCAAAGCCGAGACACTTATTTTGAATCTGAGGGAGTACTTCTTTAGTTGTTGGTCGCCATTTGTGGCTGGGCTTACCCCACGACCAGTTTGTTATTTCCTGTAAACGGAACTGCTACCTCTTAATAAAGTTTGGTTTACCTTAAAAAATTTAAGACCAGCGCCCACTCCTGATACATGCAATTATTACTGTGGAGGAGCAAAATTGTCAAATATTAATTCCAAGTAGCAGTCTTGAAGCCCTCCTTGATATACTTGGTTCATCTAAAAACATAGCATACTCTCGAACAGAGAGAGTATGTTATCCTAACAAAATTTTGGCTCGCTCAGACAACGAAAATAAATTATACAGTGGGCAGAATCTATCACTAGAAAATACTGGTCACCGGAATTGAAGATGGACAGGCGGCGGGTGGCTTGGGAGAAGGAGGTGCGATGCGAGGCCTCGACACTGGGCAGGTGCCCTCTCTTCTCTATAGCACAAGGCAAGGGGTCCGGAAACAGACGTGATGTTTTTGCACCCGAGGTCAAATGAACTCGGGTGAACAGTAAATTAGCAAAGTGTTTTTTGGGGGGTAAACTTAAAAATGTTTGAAGTGTTTGTAAAATTTCATCATGAAATCACATTTGTGGAAATCGTGACAAAAAAACAAAATTAAAACTCTGAAAATGCTACTTTCAAAAGCTTTTTAGAGCACTATTTTTTTTGTCACGACTTCAAAAAATGTGATTTTGTACTGAAATTTTCCAATCTATTAAAACATTTGTCAAAGTTTGCCATAAATTTTTTTAGATTTTTTTAAACATTTAAAAAATATTTTTGAATTTACTGTTCACCCCGAGCTCATTTGAGCTCGGGTGTAGAAGATCACTTTGCTCCGGAAACCATCTTATTTTTCTCACCTGAACATTGATTTTAAAGTTTTAGCAACTTTTTCGGAAGTGTACTATATTTGACTGTTACACTGTGTCTACAGAGCAACACGGTACACGTCTGACTGGATGATATTATCCCAGCGCTTAGTGTGCTCCACTGTATTTTACCACCTTCGTACTTCTTTTTTCCGACAGCGATTCATAGTGCTTGCGTGTCGTACTCGTACATGGATCCACCAGCGGCGTGTGACATGAAAAGACGTACACGGCATATGGCCCAGGGACAATCAACACAGTTGGCACTGGAAAAGTATTACAGGTTTGAAGGATCACGTTTATGATCAGTAACCTGAGACCACGTTTTGTGCAGGACAAGAAACAGCGTTCCAGGTCACATGCATGCTCTCCGAGCTTATGCTCCTACAGGATATATACTGGAAATCATGAAATGTACTGTTCCTCTACCCCACAAAGCTCAATGCTAAGACATGTTTTATATTCGTGGCATGTTTTGTCAAGGTCAATCATGATGATGATCATTGTATCGCATAAAGAGTACGTACAAGCTAAACTGCATATATGTGCTGTTTCTGTCATGATGTGATAAATAGGTAAAAGGCTATCTACGATAAAGAAAAGCAGGGAACAGACCTAACCTTCACATCGCTGATATATATACTGGGCTCCATTTCTCACAAGAGATTAATTTCAGGCCAAGGAACCTGGTGCCAGCAGGTCAACTTTTTTGACTTATCCTCATTGGTTTTACAGGGTGGCGAGCACAGTGAAACCCGAAATATGTGGCGGAGATATATACGGTAGCTGGTCTAGTTGCAAGTGCACTCTGGATTTGGAGCATGCATTGACGTGTTATTTTAACCGTCGGAATCCTTGAGATGTTCAGTCACAACCAACAAGCACGTCATATTCGCAGCACAGGAGGAAGCCATCGCCAATCAGTCAATCGCAGGAAAGAAGAAAAGCATCAAGCAGACCTACCATGGCACACCTACTTGGCTACTTGGATCACTCGCCGCTTATCTGGAGAAGGCCTATCTGATCTCTCCACACGGAAACGCATGGCAGCCACTGAAGCCCTAACGCAAAGGTCGAGGCCGGCCATAGGAGGGCTAGCTCGAGCCATCGGTTAGTAGTTGGCCGTAGCAATCCATCGGAGTTGAGAGGGATGCATGTCTGCCGGCCGGCCGCTTTTCAGCGAGCTATGCTGAAAACACGACGGCTCAGCTCGTCGTACTCGTACCACTACAGTACACACCATAGACGAAACCCGATCGTCCGTCCTCTGGCCGGCCGCCGGCTGCATTTCCTTCCCGAAGTGACAACTCGCGCATTCAGCTGGCGCATACAGATCCGTCGTCGTCGTCGTCGCCCGCTCGCGAGCGCATGGTGGTGGATGGAGAAAGCGCGGGGACGCAACCAGGGTGGTGCGCGGCCGGAGAGCGACGGGCGCTGCTGTAAAACGTAAATGCAAATGATAGGAACGTCACGGTCAAGCTGGTCTCAGGTGAGAGCACCTCACCTGACCTAGCTAAGCTGAGAGGTAATCCTCCTTCTCGAAAAAAAGGCAAGCTGAGAGGTAAGTCATGTCAAATTGTCATCTAACCAGACACGTAAAAGTGCCCCGTGACGAGAAATTAGGTAGTATCATCCAGTTAAGTGTACGTTCACATCAAGAAACCGGTATGCCTAGCACGCCACCAGCTACCCCGCGTGCGTAGCTAGCTCCGGTATCGAATCGGCAGCAGCTGATCTCTCGGTGACCTGAAGTGACACAATGGGGTGAGCTAGAAGACGTATAAGTGCTGTGCATTTCATTCGTCACCAGAGCAAGATAAAGCGAGAGGGTTGGCCAAGATCATTTCGCCGGGATACTAAAAGCAGAGGGGTATGCAGCCACTGTCAGTCAAATCTAGAGTGCACTTAACTAGCCCACCCTTGGTTTCCAGGAGACGAATGAAGCCGTGCGTGTCATGCATGCCTTTATGCTAATGCTATTATGATCTTAGCTAGCCATGAGTGCAGTTCATCAAAAGTGGGGGAACCGGATGAAAAGCACATAATCGGCCGAAAAGAACGAACCCGCAATTGTTAATACCATCTGTAATCACTGTCGACCATTTTTATTCACTCGTCCGCGCGCACTGAAACAGACAAAACTTGGGTTATACCTGAAAAACGCTGCGTGCTACTGGCAAATGAAGGTATGTTTGGTAACACCTCTCCTTTGTGCCAGCCAAATCATGCGTAGCATTACCCGTGACAAAGTGGTTTTTTTGTGCGCGAAAGAAAAGGATAAGAGGATTTGCGACGATATGAATGGCCTAATTTTTATACAGTACTTTAGCTAGGATGATCTTTGTGCACTGGAAAGCACCATGCGGTTACACAGTACTTGCTTTGGCAAATATCTTAGGGCCTCTCTGATTGCAAGATCCTAGAAAATTTTCAAAGAGGAAAAGAAAGACATATGAAAATTTGTGTCAAGAAATGCTGAAAAGGAGAGATGCCAAACTTGGGTTACAACCCAGATATGAATATTCGCCGATGGTGCTGCGTATGGGTGTAATTCGCCTTGTTGGAGGCGTTGTCCCCTGGTTCCGGCATCATTTCCATATCAGCCAACCTCTCTAGGTGAAAACCTATGAGCCAGCTTCGAGCTCCGAGGCATCCTTTCAAAGTTTTGGACCCTCACCTCTTCATTGGCGGACGATTTGGGGTGGCGGTATCTACGACCGGATGACGGACATTCCTTCTTCCTTTAGTTGTGGAATGAGTAGTTTAGCCATGAAACTAGGATGAGCTGGGTGGTTATGACCTTCGGAACGACCGGCGTGGTCGTTGTTCTTGTTTTCTTTTCTTAAGCTTTCCTATGTGTAATGGATGCGTGCATCCTTCAAGTTTTTTTTATTTTATTGTTATAGGATTGCCAACATATTCAGATAATCCTATCTCCTACAGCATTGCCACCATTTATTTTTGTACCATATATATGTATCATCTAAGCACATTAACAAATAAAGCACATATATAGGACACTTTGCATTGTCAAGTATGAAAACGGGTGTTAATCAAGTCATATAGTTTTGTAAAAACATCTGCAACATGTTTGTTAGATACATTTTTGAACTTCCTTTGTTCAAATTTGTTTTGTAAACTTAGATGCCCAAAATGTTCTGATCATGTATCTTATTTAGTTACGATATATGATTGCCTTTAAATTTTGTGAATGAATAGGTAAGGCTACTTCCAAGTATTTAAGTTATTTAATCATGCTATTATCTTGAATGACCTTCTATACATAGTTATGTGTTTGTCTAACTGTTGTGGCTTAGATAGCTAGCTATGAAATTACATTGTATAACAAGTGCATCACAAGAAAGTCGACATTTTATCTGAGTAGATAGGGGTCAAGCTCGAACAATTTGCATCACTAGTTGTAACTCCATCACCCTACTAAGTGACAACTCTTCTTCTGTACTCATATGATCCAGAGAAGCCTTTATATCTGGGTCACATTTTGTCTCTCAGAAGCATATGAATCACATGAACGTTTTACTGAACAGTCATATGATTATCTACTGCAAAAAAAATTGGAGCATCCAAACAGCTATGCTATACAATTTCCGCGTCATAGATTTGTATAGGAATCTGCAAGAGATGACATCTGATTCCTGCATTTTTTCTATTCCTGTGTTTTTTCCGATCATACATCCCAAACAGGCCCGAAACCAATGTACGACGCAATTAGCAACTTCTTAAAATTCCTATAAAGCACACTTTTAGATTTTTTTTGACAAAGAATAGATTCTATTAATTCAAAATGAAGCATCAAGGAGATACAAATCAATAAACACACACCCGGCGTCTGCAAAGTTAGGATACATACATACACACAAACACACACAAAAACACGATACCAAATAACAAAGTCATATGATACCAAAGTTATGTCTAAGCGAGGAAAAAAAAACCTGAAGCTACCAAATCTACGATTGACAAACTACAACTAGTTTTATAAGGCACACTTTTAGCTGTATCAAGTTTCATTTGACAAAGCCTTGCACTGCTAGCTACTCTCTCCGTTTCAAAATAAGTGTCTCAATTTTATGATAGCTCTAGTACAAAATTATATTAAGCTTGTGGCACTTATTTTAGGACGGAGGGATTACAACATTGGTTCGTATTTTTCTTTTCTTTTGGCATTGTTCTTGACAGCACAGAGTATATGCCGGCCATGTCTATTTTATCCATGATCAGCTAGAAGAAATCTTTAAAAATGCACATATTTAAAACGGAAGGAGTAGTGAACAAAATTGCATCGTCGTCGTAACTCCACCACTACAATAAAAGCAGTTCCCGTCATCCACTTCCCATATAAATCAAAGGAGCCTTGTCTCTTTCTCTGCCCGGATCGATCGATCGATGCTCGCACATGTATACGAGTCGCCTGTGCTCACCGAGCACAAACGAATCCGAGTCCTCGTTTAGTCTTATGTTGTACGCAGCTCGCTCGTGCATGTAGCACAGTAGTAATATTAGACATATATGTCATCCCGCGGATAAAGTGGTAAGGTAACTAACTAGTGATGCGATGCCCGTACAGGTACAAACGAACACATGCATCTGACATCCGTTGTCGTGTGGCATATATTCCCCTATCATCATCTCATATCCGGCCTGCCGACAAGAGCGTTTGGGTACATGCATTCAACGGAACCCTCACAAAAAGCTCGGACGAATGACGAGGAGCACACTGTCTGTCACACACTAAAATTACTAAAGCGACTCGTGCAGACAGCAGCGGAACGGTAGGTCAGAATTCCTCCAACTATGCGAGCGTCTTCCAGAGCAGGACCAGCAGGACAAAAGCCCGGATGAAATGCAGCCGGTCGTTTCTCCGAAAGGAAGAGAAAAGAGAAGAGGAGGAGGAGCCGATGATGATCCACTGCACACCGCGCGATTTACTACGGACCTGACGGGACACACACCTGCTCCCCGTCCATGCACATCGTCCGTTCGGCGAGCAAGTTGCTGGGCACCGCGCGCAGCACACCGATCGACACAGATTTAGCACCTAGCTACGCGCTGGCGCTGGTGCCCACTAGCCACCACTTACTACCCGGTCGATCCTCCAAAGCGTCGAGACACTGGCGTGTGTGTAGTGTAGGGGTGTGCGCGCGGGGCACGGTTTCATGGTGTTGTCATGAGATGACCAGAACCTGAAATAGTTCGCCCAACGTCCTCGTGTCGGGTCGCGGGAGAGGTGCGCGGGAGCACGGCTCGATCTGTGCTGTGCACCGCTGGCTGGCCACTACTAAGTACTAACCCCTGGTGTCGTATACTTACGTAGGGATGGATGCATGACCGGTCGTGGGGATTGGATGGTCGACGGCGATGTCCTCGTCGGAACGGTCACGCTCGACGGGGCCGCACGAGGCGAGTGGACCGTGACAGCGCGCCGGATGGCGGCCACGCGTGCCAGCGATAAGCCGAGCAGCGGGGAGGACGGGGCGCGCCGGGAGGAGAAGGAGACCCACCTTGACCTGACCTAGGCTACGTACGCGCGCGCTGATATCCCGCCCCACTTATACGATCCACCACCGGCGTGGAAAACACCCCAAAAATCGCCCCGGCAGCGAGATCGCGCGGGATTCTTGGTGGCCGACGTGGGCCGCGGTACTTCGTGCTACTACTACTACTACTCAGCTGCTCTACCGGCTTTGGTTGTCTCTTGCTGTGGATCGGTCGAGGTAGCTATAGAGGTGCGTCTTTCTGCCTAACCCCACCAGCATGCATGTCGCAAAAGGCAAAAAAACGCTCACCTCCCTCGGGCCTCAGTTGATGTTTGATCACCGGCAGCGTTTCGGCACGCGGCGATCGTGTTATTTGCTGCTCGACTACGGTTTTGCATTGGGCGATCCTTCTCAGAACAGCTACGTATTTGGTTTTAAAATGCCCTAAAGCTAAGCTAGGTATTGGGGTGGGGTGCTCGCTTTGGGGTCTTTGCTCCATGTAGCATACCCCGTCGGTTTATAGTCGCCCTTTAGGGATCCAAATGGTCGTCGAGTACGAGCTTTTGTCACTGCCAATGTTTTGCGACCGGATGTTAGGATCGAAACGTGCCATTCGCCGGAGGCGCTTGCGCCAATAGCATATGTTATTCGATACTGCTAGTGGCTAAATGCCTAATCAATGCTTTTTCGGCGTAAAAAAATTGCCCCGTTTTATATTATACTCCCTCCGTCCAAAATTACTTGTTGTACGTATGTATAAAAATAAATGTATCTAAAATTAAAATACGTCTAGATACATTTATTTCTATGACAAATATTTTCGGAGAGAGGAAGTATAAGGCAACCATCAAGAACCACACTAAGTTCAACACTACTCGAATCGGGCATGTATATCGAGTGTCACGGACGCTCGGCAATGGGCCAATAATCGTCGACGAAAGCTTTGACGAGCGGTGCACTCGGCAAAGGGCACCCGACGTACACCCCTCAGGCAAATAGGAATTTGCCGGGAGCCACGACACGGGCACTCGACAAAGAGTTTGCCGAGAGCCATATGCGGCACCCGGCAAAATAAAGTAGCTAACGGACCACCGACGGAGGCGGCCGTTGCCACGTGGCAACAACGTGACGTGTGTCTCCAGAAGCATATGCCGAGAGCAACTCTCGACAAAAGTAGCCAATAGGAAAGCACCACATGTCAGTCTCCTGACATGTGGGTCCACATGCTACTCTGAGCGTCGTGTTTACCGAGAGTGTCACTCGGCAAAGCTATCCAATAGAAAAGCGCCACGCACCTGCCATGTTGGTCCACATGCTACGTCGAGCGCCTAGTTTACCGAGAGTGGTACTCGGCGAAGCTACCTGATAGGAAAGCGCCACGTGTCAATGTCCTGCCATGTGGGTCTACATGCTACACCGAGCGTCGTGTTTACTGAGAGTGTCACTTGGCAAAGCTACCCAATAGGAAACCGCCACGTGTCCAGCACCTGCCATGTGGGTCCACATGCTACGCTGAGCGCCGAGTTTACCGAGAGTGGTACTCGGCAAAGCTACCCAATAGGAAAGGGCCACGTGTCTATCGCTTGACATGTGGGTCTGCACTATATGCCGAGCGTCGTGTTTGCCGAGAGCAGCCCTCGGTAAAAATGCCAAACGACGCTATTGGTTGATATTCTTTTGCGAGAGGCCTCTCAGTAAAGATTGTATCACTGTCCAGTTTCACAGGCTTTACCGAGAGCCGCTCTCGGCAATGTTTTGCCCAACAGCCTTTTTTGCATTTTTGTATATTTCCTGCAGCAAAACATATACAAAGCAGCATATAGTGCACCACACATAGAACATCTCACATATAGGCATCACTGAACAAAAAAAGAAATAATTCTCAAAAACAGCCCACATAAAAGAAATAGTGCATAAAAAGTGCAATAGTTGTCAAGCACACTCAAGTACCACAAGTTGACAAGTCTCAAGATCACACAAGATGCAATAGTTCTCAAGTACATACGAGTAACAGTTTCAAACACAACATAACATTAAGTTCACGAAGAGGCTAAGGGCAAGGAGCCTGTGAAGTGTCATTCTGAACACCGGTGACAAAAGTTTTTAGTATGATAACATGAATCCTATCCTTGGGGATTCAAGAAGTTTAGTTATTAAAGGCCCAATCCTTTTGTCTGATTATTGCAATCTTAATTATGAAGGCAACCCCGCACGAGAGATATGGCCTTTCATTGGACAACTGACTCTGGATGTAGGACGTGTGTCAGTCAAGACGCAATTTGGACACATCCAACACTTCGATATGAAGCAAGCACATATTGATGCATGACTTTGAGAGCATAAATTAAGATCACGATGATGCCAAGAAAAATATATGGTTGTAAGCACAAGTCTTCATATCCATGCCTATTTTTATTATAAGTGTTTTAAGCTTTAGCTTGATTTACAATCCGGTTAAAAATTGGAATGAATTCTCTAGCAAAAGCTTGTTTGAAACCCTAGCTTAAAGGGCACCTTCGTCTTGTGGTTTCGATAACTCAAGGTTACCTCGGTGGGAAAGGGCGAGAATCTGTATTGCTCCATTTCCAGATCACCATAGGAACTAATCAGGGAGCATAGGAACTTCGAGTCAGAGTGGATCACACCATCTTGTCCAACTAATCTTGTGTGATCACCGGGAACAATCACGCACACATTCACACCCCATCCACCCTAAGGCCCACATCTTTCGATTCCTAGGTATTTGGATCACCCACTCTTCCTCGTCCTCGACTTAATCCACTACCCTTGCTCTTGCATATCCACCACCTCGTGGTATTCTCTTCACGTAGCTCCATGATTATCAGAGTTATTATAAGTCACGACTTACCAGTCACCCCATTCATATTCCTCGCACTTATGTATGCCATCCCCACATTCAATTACGAATGCCTAGTAAGACCACGAAAACCGAGTAGCTTTTCATACTCCACCAAATATTTCTTATTCACCTTAAAAGTTTTGGGAACAAACCAAACTAGAGGAGTAACTAGCATCACAAATACATGGGCTTTAAGATACTTCGCAGGATTTATCCGCCCCTCGTCCACTATCACATTGGTCATTGAAATCTCCACCTTCTTTTCAATCCTTTAGCTAGCTACTTCTTCTTTGTAAGACCACCAGGAATACCATAACCCTTGCCCAAATTGGTATCATATCAAGCTTATACTCATCGACATTTGCGAATCATCATACTCTTCGAGGACAATCACAGCTGGTCGAAACACCCAAGGGCCTCCACCAGAACTCAATTCTAATCGCCTAAGCACATGAACTAAACCAATAACATATTATCATCCAAAGTTTTGAAGGTCACAACTTGTGTTAAGGCCCAAGTGTTACACATATCCTTGACGAGAGAAACACGACTAATTGGTTCGTGTGTATGAACGCTAAAAATCCTAAGCCAATGCACTTCCTCAACCAGTCCATCAATCTCTCACTCTCTTCCTATCCATGGACATCCAGACCCCTCAAATTGGTCCTCCGAATTTTTCTCCGAACAACGTTCTTCATCACCGCCACCACCACAACTCGGTGCACTGCTCACCGTCAGCGCTTTAGCTTTAATCGTTGTTTCTGCCATGCAAGAACACCCGATTGGTACATGTTCTCCAGGGATCACCTAGGGGATCACATCAGGAAGTCCATAAGGGAACTCTTACATGAGAATTGTGGTATTCGATTGGCAGGTTGTTATTCCGATCGGGGAGAGTAGAGGAACTCAAGAACCCTATGTTCTCCCTAGGGGGGGGTTCTTTGTATAGGCTACCAACCTTATTGAACTCCATGAGAAGTCCCTACTGAAAGGATCGAGATGGTTGACTAGAGGGGGGGGGGGTGAATAGGCAACTACCAATTTTTAGCTCTTCTTAACAAATTAGGGTTAGCAACAAAAGGTTCTCTAGATGAACAACTAGGTGAGCAACCTGTATGATGCTAACAACAAAGACAACAAGTGCAAGCAAGGAATACACCACAACAATAATAAGTACAAGGTAAGGGTAAGAGATAACCACAAGTGTAACCGGTGGAGACGAGGATGTGTTACCGAAGTTCCTTCACTTTGACAGGAAGTACGTCTCCGTTGGAGCGGTGTGGAGGCACAATGCTCCCCAAGAAGCCACCAGGGCCACCGTATTCTCCTCATGCCTGATACGTCTCCAATGTATCTATAATTTTTGATTGTTCCATGCTATTATATTATCTGTTTTGGATGTTTTATATGCATTTATATGTTGTTTTATATTATTTTTGGGACTAACCTATTAACCTAGAACCTAGTGCCAGTTTCTGTTTTTTTTCCACGTTTTTGAGTATTGCAGGTAAGGAATATTAAACGGAGTACAAACGGAATAAAATCTCCGAAAAGATTTTACTTGGACCAGAAGACACGCAACAGACTTGGAGTAGGGGGCAAGGCAGTTGCCAGGAGGCCACAAGCCTATAGGGCGTGCCCTAGGGGGTGGCCGCGCCCCCTGGCTTGTGGGCCCCATGCAGGTCTCCTAACCCTAATTATTGGCCTATAAATTCCCAAATATTCTTGTATCGCCAAAAAGCGCCACGAAAATACTTTTACGCTGCGGGGAGCCTCTGTTCCCGAGATATCCAATCTACGAGCCTTTTTCCGGTAATCTACCGAAGAGGGAATTGATCACGGAGGGCATCTACATCAATTCCATTGCCCCTCCGATGATGTGTGAGTAGTTTACCACAGACCTACGGGTCCATAGCTAGTAGCTAGACGGCTTCTTCTCTCTCTTTGATCTTCAATACCATGTTCTTCATGATCTTCATGGAGATCTATCCGATGTAATACTCTTTTGCGGGGTGTTTGCCGAGATCCGATGAATTGTGAGTTTATGTTCACAATTTATCTTCAATCCATCGGTAAATTTACTTGAGGCTATATTTTTATGCACCACATGATATGTGTTTTGCTTGGAGCGTCTTGTATGATATGAGTCTTTACTTTTTAGTTTGCCACAAGCATCCTTGCTGCACACTTATTTTGAGAGAGATAGACACACTGAATCATGAATTTATTAGAATACTCTTTATGCTTCACTTATATCTTTTGCGCTAGGCAATGTTGCACTAGTACTTCACTTATATCTTTTAGATCACGGTGGTGTTGTGGAATTATTTAACTCTCGTACCTCACTTATATTATTTTTAGAGTTCTTTAAACAACATGGTAATTGGTTTAGGTTATGAATTTAGTCCTAATATAATAGGCATCCAAGAGGGATATAATAAAAACTTTCATATTAAGTGCATTGAATATGATGAGAAGTTTGACTCCTTGCATATAGTTTTGAGATGTGACGATGGTAATTTGAGAGTCATGCTAGTAAGTAATTGTGAATTAGAAAAAATACTTGTGTTGAAGCTTGTGATTCCAGTAGCATGCACGTATGGTGAACCGTTAAGTGATGAAGTCGGATCATGACTTGTTTAATGATTGTCAACCTTTGTGTGAGGTCGGGATCACGCGATGGTTAACTCCTAGCAACCCTTCCCCTAGGAGCACGCGTCTAATACTTTGCTTCGATAACTAATAGGCTTTTGCAATAAGTACGTGAGTTCTTTATGACTAATGTTCAGTTCATGGATTATACCTACTCTCCCCCTTCAACCTTTGCTAGTCTCTCTAGTACCGTGCAACTTTTGCCGGTACATTAAACCCACCTTCCTCAAAATAGCCACCATATATTTTCCTCAAAACAGCCACCATACCTACCTATTATGGCATTTTCATACCCATTCTGAGATATATTGCCATGCAACACCACCCTCCCGTTTTTATGACACACACCATCACTTCCATATTTCTTATAGAGTCATACTTTTTCTAGCGATCGAGTTATAATCTTTGAGTTGTAAGTAAATAAAAGTGTGATGATTTGCATTATTAGAGCATTGTCCCATGTGAGAAAAGGATGGTGGAAGCTATGATTCCCTCACAAGTTGTGATGAGTATCCGGACTTTAAAAAAATAAATAAAAAGGCCAACGAAGCCCATAAAAAGAAAATAAAAGAGGCCAAAGAAGCCCACCAAAAAAGGAGAAAAAGAGAAAAAAGGAGAAATGAGAGAAAGAGAGAAGGGACAATGCTACTATCTTTTTCCACACTTGTGCTTCAAAGTAGCACCATGTTCTTCATAGAGAGTCTCCTATTTTGTCACTTCCATATAACTAGTGGAATTACATATTTTGTACGACCACTTAGTTTTCTTTTTCAGCTTTCATACACTTATAGCTCTAGTGCATTTGTTGCATGGCAATTCCTGCTCACTCACATTAATATCTATTGATGGGCATCTCCATAGCCCATTGATATGCCTAGTTGATGTGAGACTATCTTCTCCTCTTTTTTGCAATCTCCACCACATTTTATTCCACCTATAGTGCTATATCCATGGCTCACACTCATGTATTGCATGAGAGTTGAAAAGGTTTGAGAGCATAAAAAGTGTGAAGCAATTTCTTGATTTTCATTGGGGTTGTGCATGATTTAGATACTTTGTGTGGTGAAGATGGAGCATAGCCAGACCATATGATTTTGTAGGGATAACTTTCTAAGACCATGCTATTTCGAAAGGAAGCAATTACCTTATTAGTATGCTTGAAGCATTATTGTTTCTATGTCAATATAGAATTTTGTTTTGACTCTTATGGATCTGAATATTCATGCCACAATAGAGATTATTACATGGATAAACATGTTAGGTAGTATTCCACATCAAAAATCCAGTTTTTATCATTTACCTACTCGAGGACGAGCAGGAATTAAGGTTGAGGATGCTTGATACGTCTCCAACATGTCTATAATTTTTTTATTGTTCCATGATATTATATTATTTGTTTTGGATGTTTTATATGCATTTATAAGTTGTTTTATATTATTTTTGGACTAACCTATTAACCTAGAGCCTAGTGCCAGTTTCTGTTTTTTCCACATTTTTGAGTATTGCAGATAAGGAATATTAAACAGAGTCCAAACGGAATAAAATCTCCGGAAAGTTTTTTCTTGGACCAGAAGACACGTAACAGGCTTGGAGTAGGGTGCAACGCAGTTTCTGGGAGGCCACAAGCCTGCAGGGTGCGCCCTAGGGGGGGGGGTGGTTGCGCCCGTGGCTTGTGGGCCCCCTGCACGTCTCCTAACCCTAATTCTTGGCCTATAAATTCTCAAATAATCCCGTATCACCAAAAGGAGCCACGAAAATACTTTTACGCTGCTCGGAGCCTCTGTTCCCGAGAGATCCAATCTGGGAGCCTTTTCCGGTAATCTGCCGGAGACAGAATTGATCACGGAGGGCATCTACATAAACTCCATTGCCCCTCCGGTGATGTGTGAGTAGTTTACCACAGACCTACGGGTCCATAGCTAGTAGCTAGACGACTTCTTCTCTCTCTTTGATCTTCAATACCATGTTCTTCATGATCTTAATGGAGATCTATCCGATGTAATACTCTTTTGGGGAGTGTTTGTTGAGATCCGATGAACTGTGAGTTTATGTTTAGATTATCCATGAATATTATTTGAGTCTCTTCTGAATTCTTATATGCATAGTTTCATATATGTGCAAGTCTCTTCGAATTTTCTGTTTGGTTTGCCCAACTAGATTGGTAATTCTTGCAGTGGGAGAAGTGCTTAGTTTTGGGTTCAATCTCGTAGTGTCCTCATCCAGTGACATAGAAGGGGTAGCGAGGCATGTATTGTATTGTTGCCATCGAGGATAAAAATATGGGGTTTTCAACACATTGATTGAGTTTATCCCTCTACATCATGTCATCTTACTTAATACGGTACTCTATTCTTCATAAACTTAATACTCTAGATGCAGGCAGGAGTCGGTCGATGTGTGGAGTAATAGTAGTAGATGCATAATCGTTTCGGTCTACTTGACACGGACGTGATGCCTATATGCATAATCATTGCCTTGGATATCTTCATAATTATTCGCTTTTCTATCAATTGCTCGACAGTAATTTGTTCACCCACCATATTATTTTCCTTTATGAGAGAAGCCTCTAGTGAAATCTATGGACCCCGGGTCTATTTTCCGTATTATATTTTCAGATCTATAAACCAAAAATACTTTGCTATAATTTATTTACTTTTGTTTTACTTTCAGATCTATCAATATTTTATATCTATCTCTATCAGATCTCATCCTTGCAAATAACTCACAAGGGATTGACAACCCCTTTATAGCGTTGGGTGCAAGTGTTTGATTATTTTTGTAGGTATTACTTGTTGGGGAACGTTGCATGGGAAACAAAAAAATTCCTACGCACACGAAGACCTATCATGGTGATGTTCATCTACGAGAGGGAGATCGAATCCACATACCCTTGTAGATCACTAAGCGGGAAGCGTTAAGAAACGTAGTTGATGTAATGGAACAACTTCGTGATTCAAATCACCGTCGTCCCATGATCCGTCCCGATCTAGCACCGAACGGACGACACCTCCGCGTTCAGCACATGTACAACTCGATGACGATCTCCGCCTTCTTGATCTAGCAAGAGAGACAGGGAAGTAGATGAGTTATCCGGCAGCGTGGCAACGCACCGGTGATGGTGATGATCTATTCCTGCAGGGCTTCGCCCGAGCTCCGCAGAAATCCGATCTAGAGGAAGAACTACGAAGTAGAGGTTTAGGGTTGCACGTGGCAAAGTTGTGTCTCGAAAATCGTAAAACCTCTAGTATATATAGGAGGAGGGGAGGGGCTAGACTTGAGGCTCAAGGGAGCCCGAAGGGCGTCGGCCAAAGGGAGGAGGAGGGAGTCCTACTCCAATTCGGTTTGGAAGGAGGAGTCCCTTCCTTTCTTCCCACATCCTCTTTTTTCTTTTCTTCCTCCTTTGATTTTTTCCCTTGGTCGAAATAGTACTATTGGGCTGGCCTCACCATCCCACCAAGAGCTGGTGTGCCATCCATGGGCCTATTAGGTTCTCTATCGGGTGGGTGGCCCTTCCCGGTAAAAACCCGGAACCCATTCGTCACTCCCGGTACACTCCCGGTAATGCCCGAAATCTTTCCGGAAGCCAAACGAAACAATCCTTTATATCAATCTTCATTTTCAGACCATTACAAAAACCATCACGACGTCCATGATCTCATCCGGGACTCCGAACAAAACTTCAGTCACCAGCACCTATAACTTAACTATATCGAAACGTCCCCGAACCTTAAGTGTGCAGACCCTGCAGGTTCGAGAACTATGCAGACATGACCAGAGACACTCCCCGGTCAACATCCAATAGCAGGACTTGGAGGTCCATATTGGATCCTACATATTGTACGAAGATCTTATCGGTTGAACCTCTGTGCCAATGATTCATATAATCCCGTATACCATTCCCTTTGTCGTTCGGTATGTTACTTACCCGAGATTTGATCATCGGTATCCCTATACCTATTTCAATCTCGTTGCCGGCAAGTCTCTTTACTCGTTCCGTAATACAAGATCCTGTGACTAACATTTTAGTCACATTTCTTGCAAGGCTTATATGTGATGTTGTATTACCGAGTGGGCCTCGAGATACTTCTCCGTCACACGTAGTGACAAATCCCAGTCTTGATCCATGCTAACTCAACGGACACCTTCGGAGATACCTGTAGAGCACCTTTATAGTCACCCAGTAACGCTGCAACGTTTGATACACACAAGGTATTCCTCCGGTATCACTGAGTTACTTGACACGCAGAAAACAATTGCAACAAAATGACATGATCACATGCTACGTTTATAGTTTGGGTCTTGTCCATCACATCATTCTCCCAATGATGTGATCCAATCATCAAGTGACAACACTTGTATATGGTCAGAAAACCTTAACCATCCTTGATCAACTGACTTGTCAAGTAGAGGCTTACTAGGGACATAGTTTTGTCTATATATCCACACATGCATTTATGTTTTCATTCAATACAATTATAGCATGGATAATAAACGATTATCTTGAAACAGGAAATATAATAATAACTATTTTATCATTGCCTCTAGGGCATATTTCCAACAGTCTCCCACTTGCACTAGAGTCAATAATCTAGTCTCACATCGCTATGTGATTTACATTGGAATGAATCTAACACCCATACAATTCTGGTGTTGATCATGCTTCGCTCGTGGAAGAGGTTTAGTCAGCGGATCTGCAACATTCAGATCCGTGTGTACTTTGCAAATATTTACATCCTCTCCTTCGACATAGTCACAGATGAGGCTGAAGCGTCGTTTGATGTGTCTCGTCTTCTTGTGAAACCTTGGTTCTTTGGCTAGAGCAATGGCACCAGTGTTGTCAGAAAATAGAGTTATTGGATTTAGTGCGCTCGACACAACTCCAAGATCCGTCATGAACTGCTTCATCCAGACACCGTCCTTAGCCGCCTCCGAGGCAACCATGTACTTCGCTTCACATGTAGAATCTGCTACGACGCTTTGCTTGGAACTGCACCAGCTTACCACACCCCCATTGAGAATAAATACGTATCCGATTTGAGACTTAGAGTCATCCGGATCAGTGTCAAAGCTTGCATCGACGTAACCCTTTATGACGAGCTCTTCGTCACCTCCATAAATGAGAAACATTTCCTTAGTCCTTTTCAGGTACTTTAGAATATTCTTGTCCGCCGCCCAGTGCTCCACTCCTGGATCACTTTGAAACCTGCCTGCCATACTTACGGCCAGGCTGATGTCCGGTCTTGTGCACAACATTGCATACATGATAGACCCTACGACTGAATAATAGGGGACGATACTCATATTTTCTCTATCTTCTGTAGTTACTGTACATTGAGTCTTACTCAACTTTATACCTTGTAACACAGGCAAGAACCCTTTCTTGGATTGTTCTATTTTGAACTTCTTCAAAACTTTCTCAAGGTATGTGCTTTGTGAAAGTCCTATCAGGCGTCTCGATCTATCTCTATAGATCTTAATACCTAATATGTAAGCAGCTTCTCCTAGGTCTTTCATTGACAAACTTTTGTTCAAGTAATCCTTTACACTCTCCAAAAACTACACATTGTTTTGAATCAACAATATGTCATCCACATATAATATTAGAAAGGCTACAGAGCTCCCACTCACTTTCTTGTATATACAAGATTATCCTACAACTTGTATAAACCCAAATGCCTTGATCACCTCATCAAAGCGCTTATTCCAACTTCAGGATGCTTGCACCACTCCATAAATGGATGCTGGAGTTTGCATACTTTATCAGCATTCTTTGGATCGACAAAACCTTTGGGTTGCATCATATACAACTCTTCCTTAAGAAACCCATTAAGGAACGCCGTTTTGACATCCATCTGCCAAATTTCATAATCTAAAAATGCTGTTATTGCTAACATGATTCACACGAATTTAAGCATCACTACCGGTGAGAATGTCTCATCGTAGTCAAATCGTTGAACTTGTGAAAAACCCTTCGCCAGAAATCGAGCTTTATAAACGGTTGATACGTCTCCAACGTATCTATAATTTTTGATGGTTTCATGCTATTATCTTGTCAAACTTTGGATGTTTTGTATGCCTTTTATATATTTTTTGGGACTAACTTATTAACTCAGTGCCAAGTGCCAGTTCCTGTTTTTCCATGTTTTTGACCCCTTTCAGAGGAGGATTTTAAACGGAGTCCAAACGGAATGAAACTGCCAAAAAGATTTTTTTTCGAAACAGAAAAAGATCGGGAAGCCTGAGAATCAGGGCAGGAGGTCACCAGGGATCCCACAAGCCCCCTAGCCGCGGCCAGGGGGCCCGCGCCTCCTAGGCTTGTGGGATACCTGGGCCTCCTCTGCCCTAGGTGTTTCGCCTATAAATTCCCTAAAATCCCAGAAAAAATCAAGAGATCATCGAAAGTACTTTTCCGCCGCCGCAAGCTTCTGTCTCCGCAAGATTCCTTCTGGGGCACGTTCTGGTGCCCTGCCGGAGGGGGGGATTCGGATACGGAGGGCTTCTTCATCAACACCATGACCTCTCCGATGATGCGTGAGTAGTTCACCATAGACCTATGGGTCCATAGCTAGTAGCTAGATGGCTTCTTCTCTCTCTTGGATATTCAATACAAAGTTCTCCATGATCTTCATGGAGATCTATCCGATGTAATCTTCTTTTGCGGTGTGTTTGTCGAGATCCGATGAATTGTGGATTTATGATCAGATTATCTATGAATCTTATTTGAGTTTCTTTTGATCTCTCTTATGCATGATTTCATATCCTTGTAATTCTCTTCGAGTTGTGGGTTTTGCTTGGCCAACTAGATCTATGATTCTTGCAATGGGAGAAGTGCTTGGTTTTGGGTTCATACCGTTCGGTGACCTCACCCAGTGACAGAAGGGGTAGTGAGGCACACATCGTGTTGTTGCCATCAAGGGTAAAAAGACGGGGTTTTCATCATTGGTTTGAGATTATCCCTCTACATCATGTCATCTTGCTTAAGGCGTTACGCTGTTCGTCATGAACTCAATACACTAGATGCATGCTGGATAGCGGTCGATGTGTGGAGTAATAGTAGTAGATGCAAAAAGTATCGGTCTGCTTCTCTCGGACGTCATGCCTATATGTATGATCATTGCCTTAGATATCGTCATGACTTTGCGCGGTTCTATCAATTGCTCGACAGTAATTTGTTTACCCACCGTGATATTTGCTATTTTGAGAGAAGCCTCTAGTGAACACTATGGCCCCCGGGTCTACTCCACACCATAATTTCAGCCTTACTCTGTTACTTCGTTGCACTTTCGGCCTTCAGATCTCACTTTGCAATCAATCTTGAAGGGATTGACAACCCCTTTATAGCGTTGGGTGCATGCTCTTTTGTGTTTGTGCAGGTACTCTGGACTTGACAAGATTCTCCTACTGGATTGATACCTTGGTTCTCAAACTGAGGGAAATACTTACTGCTCCTGTGCTGCATCGCCCTTTCCTCTTCAAGGGAAAAACCAACGCAAGCTGAAGAGACGACAGAAGATCTCTGTCGCCGTAGAAGAATAATTTCTGGCGCCGTTCCCGGGGAGGATCAAGTCAAGAACTCATCCAAGTAAGTGTCGCAAACTCATCTCTTGCATTTACTTTTTTGCCTCTCGTTTTCCTCTCCCCCATTTCTGAAAAACAAATATTTACAAAAATATTTTCCTTTTTTTCGTTTGCCTTTTTCGTTCGCCCTTTTCTTTCACTTGCTTTCTGTTCGCTTGTGTGCTATGTGCCTTCAATATGCTTGCATCTTCGCTTGCTGAAAATCTAGTGATATGGATCCTCATCCACTTGCTAATCTCTCTAAGAGATCCAATTATGTTGAACCAATTGCTAGTGAGTTGAGTGCACTTGACTTTCTCTATGGAGTTTTGCTTGAGATGCGTGAATCTGAAAATCGTGATGAAGAAATTTATGAAATGATTCACGAGGGCTCCTTGAATGAAAAGCATGATTGCAATGATTTCATTATAAATTCTATTAATGACAATCATGCTAAAAATATGCAAAACCCTAAGCTTGGGGATGCTAGTTTTTCTATGTCCACTACTTGTTGCAATGATATTTGCAATAATATTGAAAGTGAGTTTGGAGAAGTCATGACTTTAGTTGATGATAATCCCACTATTTTTTAAGAGTATCAACTTTGCATGCATGTGGATCATGAAAAGAATATGCTTTGTGATAGCTATTTTGTTGAATTTGATTATGATCCCCCATGTAATTGCTATGAGAGAGGAAAATATTGTGGCAGAAACTTTCATGTTACAAAATTACCTCTCGTTATGTGGAGATCGCTATTGTCTCTTTCTTCTTCCTTGCATATGGCAACTATTGGTTGTCTTGACAATCTGTTTTCCTATAAAATACCTATGCATAGGAAGTATATTAGACTTAGATGTGATTTTCACATGCTTTATGATGCTCTCGTTGTGCTTCAATTCTTGTCTTTTGTGTGAGCATCATTGAATTATCAATGCCTTGCTAAGGGCGTTAAACAATAGCGCTTGTTGGGAGGCAACCCAATGAACTTATCTTTTTCTTTCTGTTTAGTTGCGTCCACACCATCATAATTCTTCTATGATAGTGCCTTTTGTGTTTCTTTTTGTGTTTGAGCCAAGAAAAACCTTTATGACTAGTCTTGGTGATGGTTGTTTGATCTTGCTGGAAAAAGACAGAAACTTTTCTCTCACAAGATTATTTTTCATTTTTATTCAGAAAGAGCTTTTGAGTTGATTCTTTTTGGTAGTCGTAATTTTGCAGAATTGTTGAGGTACCAGAAGTATACGAAGTATACAGGTTGCTACAGACTAGTCTGTTTTTGACAGATTCTGTTTTTGTTGAGTTGGTTGCTTGTTTTGATGAAACCGAGGTTAGTATCGGGGGGTACTAGCCATGGAAAAGTGAGAATACAGTAGCCCAACACCAATATAAATATAAATCAAGATTGCTAAAGTACCGAAAGAGGTAGTAGTTTGTTTTCTTGTGCTAATGATGTCACGAGTTTCTGTTTAAGTTTTGTGTTGTGAAGTTTTCAAGTTTTGGGTGATGTTCTCATGGACAAAGAGATAAGGAGTGGAAAGAGCTCAAGCTTGGGGATGCGCCAAGCCAAATTCAAGGACACCAAATAGCCTAAGCTTGGTGATGCCCCGGGAAGGCATCCCCTCTTTCGTCTTCAATCCATCGGTAACATTACTTGGAGCTATATTTTTATTCACCACATGATATGTGTTTTTCTTGGAGCGTCTTGTATCTTAGGAGTCTTTTATTTTTGTTGTGTCACAATCATCCTTGCTGCACACCTTTACAGAGAGACATGCACTCATCGTGATTTTGCTAGAATGCTCATTGTGCTTCACTTATATCTTTTGAGCTAGATAATTTTGCTCTATGTGCTTCACTTAGATCTTTTAGAGCACGGCGGTGTGTGACTTGGTAGTTGGCTTATGCTATGAAAGTAGTCCCAAAGGCGATAGGTACCCAAATAGGATACAAAAACCTCCAATCTTCATGTGCATTGAGTAGAAAGAGAAGTTTTGATTCCTCTCAATTAGTTTTGAGACGTGAATTTGGTAATACTAAGAGTTATGTTAGTACGGTGTTGTGAATCTAGAAATACTTGTGTTGAAGTTAGTGATTCCCGTAGCATGCACGTATGGTGAACCGCTATGTTAGGAAGTCGGAGCATAATTGATCTATTGATTGTCATCCATTGTGTTGAGGTCGGGATCGCGCGATGGTTAACACCTACCAACCCTTCCCCTAGGAGTATGCATTTAGCACTTTGTTTCGATTACTAATAATTTTTTTTGCAACAAGTATGTGAGTTCTTCATGACTAATGTGAGTCCATGGTATAGATGCACTTTCACCTTCCACCATTGCTAGCCTCTCTAGTGCCGTGCAATTCTCGCCGGTACACAAACCCACCAAATGCCTTCCTCAAAACAGCCACCATATCTACCTACTATGGCATTTTCATAGCCATTCCGAGATATATTGCCATGCAATTGCCACCGTTCCGTCTCATGACTTGAGCCATCACTCTCATATTGCCATTGCATGATCGTAAGATAGCTTGCGAGATGTTTCAACGTCATACGCCAAGCTAGATCGTTGCACATCCCGGTACACTGTCGGAGGCATTTCCTATAGAGTCATTTCTAAGCTCTGAGCTGTGAGTAAATAAAAGTGTGATGATCATCATTATTAGAGCATTGTCCCATGTGAGGAAAAAAGAGAGGCAAAATAGCCCAAATAAAAAAAGAAAAAAAGAAGAAAAAAATAAGAAAAAGAGAGAGGCCTCAGAGCCCAAATAAAAAAAGAGAGAAAAAGAGAGAAGGGACAATGCTACTATCTTTTCCCACACTTGTGCTTCATAATAGCACCATGTTCTTCATGATTGAGAGCCTCTCGTTTCGTCACCACCATATGCTAGTGGGAATCTTCATTATATAACTTGGCTTGTATATTCCAATGATGGGCTTCCTCAAAATTGCCCTAGGTCTTCGTGAGCAAGCAAGTTGGATGCACACCCACTAGTTTACCTTTTGAGCTTTCACATACTTATAGCTCTAGTGCATCCTTTGTATGGCAATCCATACTCATTCACATTGATATCTTTTAATGGGCATCTCCATAGCCTTTTGATATGCCGAGTCAATGTGACCATCTCCTCCTTTTTGTCTCACAACCACCACCACACTCTATTCCACTTATAGTGCTATATCCATGGCTCACGCTCATGTATTGCGTGATAGTTATAAAAAGTTTGAGAAAGTAAGAGTGCGAAAATAATTACTTGGCCAATACCGGGATTATGCATGATTTACATTAGTTGTGTGAGGATGATGGAGCATAGCCAGACTATATGATTTTGTAGGGATAACTTTCTTTGGCCTTGTTATTTTGAAAGTTCATGATTACCTTGCTAGTTTGCTTGAAGTATTATTGTTTTCATGTCAATAGCAAACTATTGTTTTGCATCTTACGGATCTGAACATTCATGTCACATGAAAGAAGTTGCAAAGGAAAACTATGCTAGGTAGCATTCCACATCAAAAATTCATTCTTTATCACTTCCCTACTCGAGGACGAGCAAGAGTTAAGCTTGGGGATGCTTGATACGTCTCCAACGTATCTATAATTTTTGATGGTTTCATGCTATTATCTTGTCAAACTTTGGATGTTTTGTATGCCTTTTATATATTTTTTGGGACTAACTTATTAACTCAGTGCCAAGTGCCAGTTCCAGTTTTTCCATGTTTTTTACCCCTTTCAGAGGAGGATTTTAAACGGAGTCCAAACGGAACGAAACAGCCAAAAAGATTTTTTCCGAAACAGAAAAAGATCGGGAAGCTTGAGAATCAGGGAAGGAGGTCACCAGGGACCCCACAAGCCCCCTAGCCGCGGCCAGGGGGGCCCGCGCCTCCCAGGCTTGTGGGCTCCCTGGGCCTCCTCTGCCCTAGGTCTTTCGCCTATAAATTCCCAAAAAGCCCAGAAAAAATCAGGAGATCATTGAAAGTACTTTTCCGTCGCCGCAAGCTTCTGTCTCCGCAAGATCCCATCTGGGGCACGTTATGCTGCCCTGTCGGAGGGGGGGATCGGATACAGAGTGCTTCTTCATCAACACCATGACCTCTCCGATGATGCATGAGTAGTCCACCATAGACCTACGGGTCCACTTCTAGTAGCTAGATGGCGAAGTTCTCCATGATCTTCATGGAGATCTATCCAATGTAATCTTCTTTTGCAGTGTGTTTGTCGAGATCTGATGAATTGTGGATTTATGATCATATTATCTATGAATCTTATTTGAGTTTCTTCTGATCTCTCTTATGCATGATTTCATATCCTTGTAATTCTCTTCGAGTTGTGGGTTTTGTTTGGCCAACTAGATCTATGATTCTTGCAATGGGAGAAGTGCTTGGTTTTGGGTTCATACCGTGCGGTGACCTCACCCAGTGACAGAAGGGGTAGCGAGGCACGCATCATGTTGTTGCCATCAAGGGTAAAAAGATGGGGTTTTCATCATTGGTTTGAGATGATCCCTCTACATCATGTCATCTTGCTTAAGGCGTTACTCTGTTCGTCATGAACTCAATACACTAGATGCATGCTGGATAGCGGTCGATGTGTGGAGTAATACTAGGAGATGCAGAAAGTATCAGTCTACTTGTTTCGGACGTGATGCCTATATGTATGATCATTGCCTTAGATATCGTCATGACTTTGCGCGGTTCTATCAATTGCTCGACAGTAATTTGTTTACCCACCGTGATATTTGCTATTTTGAGAGAAGCCTCTAGTGAACAATATGGCCCCCGGGTCTACTCCACACCATATTTTGAGCCTTACTCTTTTACTTCGTTGCACTTTCGGCCTTCAGATCTCACTTTGCAATCAATATTGAAGGGATTGACAACCCCTTTATAGCGTTGGGTGCAAGCTCTTTTGTGTTTGTGCACGTACTCTGGACTTGACGAGATTCTCCTACTGGATTGATACCTTGGTTCTTAAACTGAGGGAAATCCTTACTGCTCCTGTGCTGCATCGCCCTTTCCTCTTCAAGGGAAAACCCAACACAAGCTCAAGAGACGACAGAAGATCTCTGTCGCCATTGCAACGGTCACATTACCGCCCGCGTCCGTCTTCTTCTTAAAGATCCATTTGTTCTGAATAGCCTTGCGACCTTCAGGTAAGACTTCCAAAGTCCACACTTTGTTTTCATACATAGATCCTATCTCGGATTTCATGGCCTCTAACCATTTGTTGGAATCTGGGCCCACCATTGCTTCTCCATAATTCACAGGCTCATTGTTGTCTAACAACATGATAGATAAGACCGAATTCCCGTACCACTCAGGAGCAGTACGTGATCTTGTCAACCTGCGAGGTCCGATAGTAACTTGATCCGAAGCTTCATGATCATCATCATTAGCTTCCTCCTGAACTGGTGTTGCCTCGACAGAGATTTCCCTCTGCCCTGCGCCACCATCTTGTGGGAGCATAGGTTCCAAAACCTCATCAAGTTCTATCTTCCTCCCACTCAATTCTTTCGAGAGAAACTCTTTCTCAAGAAAAGCTCCGTTCTTAGCAACGAACACTTTGCCTTCGGATCTGAGATAGAAGGTGTACCCAACTATCTCTTTTGTGTAACCTATAAAGACACACTTTTCCGCTTTGGGTTCCAGCTTTTCAGGCTGAAGCTTTTTGACATAAGCATCACATCCCCAAACTTTAAGAAATGACAACTTTGGCTTCTTGCCATACCATAGCTCATATGGTGTCGTCTCAGCGGATTTTGATGGTGCCCTATTTAAAGTGAATGCAGCTATCTCTAATGCATGACCCCAAAACGATAATGGTAAATCGGTAAGAGACATCATCAATCGCACCATATCTAATAAAGTATGATTACGATGTTCAGACACACCATTACGCTGTGGTGTTCCAGGTGGTGTCAATTGTGAAACGATTCCACATTGTCTTAAGTGAGCACCAAACTCGTAACTCAGATATTCACCCCCTCGATCAGATCGTAGTAACTTGATCTTCTTGCTACGATGATTTTTAACTTCACTCTGAAATTGTTTGAACTTTTCAAATGTTCCAGACTTGTGCTTCATCAAGTAGATATATCCATACCTACTCAAATAATCAGTGAAGGTGAGAAAATAACGATATCCGCCGTGCGCCTCCACACTCATTGATCCACACACATAAGTATGTATGATTTCCAACAAGTCACTTGCATGCTCCATTGTTCCAGAGAACGGAGTCTTAGTCATCTTGCCCATAAGGCATGGTTCGCACGTGTCAAGTGATTCAAAATCAAGTGACGCCCATCAGCATGGAGTTTCTTCATGCGCTTTACACCAATATGACCTAAGCGGCAGTGCCACAAAAAGGTGGCGCTATCATTGTTAACTCTACATCTTTTGGTCTCAATGTTATGGATATGTGTTTCATCACAATCAAGATTCAATATGAACAAACCCCTCACATTGGGTGCATGGCCATAAAAGATATTACTCGTATAAATAGAAAACTCATTATTTTCTAACTTAAATGAGTAACCGTCTCGCAATAAACAAGATCCAGATATAATGTTCATGCTTAACACACGCACTAAATAAAAATTATTTAAGTTCATAACTAATCCGAATGGTAACTGAAGTGAGACCGTGCTCACGGCGATTGCATCAACCTTGGAACCATTTCCCACGTGCATCGTCACTTCATCCTTCACCAGCCTTCGTTTATTCCGCAGTTCCTGCTTTGAGTTGCAAATGTGAGCAACAGAACCGGTATCAAATACCCAGGAACTACTACGAGAGTTGGTTAAGTACACATCAATAACATGTATATCATATATACCTTGTTTGGCGTTGGCCGCGTTCTTATCAGCCAAATACTTGGGGCAGTTGCGCTTCCAGTGACCCATCCCCTTGCAATAATAGCACTCAGTTTCCGGCTTAGGTCCAGCCTTGGGTTTCTTTGTCGGAGGGGTAACAGTTTTGCCGCTATTCTTGGAGTTATCCTTCTTGCCTTTGCCGCTTTTCTTGAAACCAGTGGTCTTATTGACCATCAACACTTGATGTTCTTTTCGGATTTCTGACTCCGCGACTTTCAGCATCGCAAATAACTCGTCGGGTGACTTATTCATCCCTTGCATGTTATAGTTCAACACAAAGCTCTTGTAGCTAGGTGGCAGTGATTGAAGAATTCTGTTAGTGATAGCCTCTTGCGGGAGTTCAATCCCCAGCTCAGCTAGACGGTTTGAGTACCCAGACATTTTGAGCACATGTTCACTGACAGACGAATTCTCCTCCATTTTGCAAGCATAGAATTTATCGGAGGTCTCAAGCCTCTCGATCCGGGCATTTTTCTCAAAGATTAACTTCAACTCCTATAACATCTCATATGCTCCATGACATTCAAAGCGTCATTGAAGTCCCGGTTCTAAGCCATACAAGACTGCACATTGAACTACTGAGTAGTCCTCCTTACGTGCTTGCCAAGCGTTCAAAACATCTTGATCAACCGTAGCGGGTGGTTCATCTCCTAGTGCTGCATTAAGGACATAATTCTTTTGCCCAGCTTGTAGGATAAGCCTCAGATTACGAGCCCAGTCTACAAAGTTGCTACCATCATCTTTCAGCTTAGCTTTCTCTAGGAGCATATTGAAATTCATGGTTGCTATTGCGCGAGCCATTGATCTACAACATCAAATATTGCAAAGTTTACTTAGACTATGTTCAAGACAATTAGAGTTCAACTAATCATATTACTAATAAACTCCCACTCCAATAGACATCCCTCTAGTTATTTGAGTGTGGCATGATCCAAATTCATGATCTCAAGTCCGATCATCACGTGAGTTGAGTGTAGTTTCAGTGGTAAACATCTCTATGTTAATCATATCAACCATATGATTCATGCTCGACCTTTCGGTCTCTTGTGTTCCGAGGCCATGTCTGTACATGCTAGGCTCGTCAAGTTTAACCCGAGTGTTCCGCGTGTGCAACTGTTTTGCACCCGTTGTATGTGAACGTTGAGTCTATCACACCCGATCATCACGTGGTGTCTCGAAACGACGAACTGTCGCTACGGTGCACAGTCGGGAAGAACCCAATTTTATCTTGAAATTTAAGTGAGGGATCACCATATAATGCTAGTGTCGTACTAAGCAAGATAAGGTGCATAAAAGTATTAACATCACATGAAATTCATAAGTGACATGATATGGCCATGATCTTGTGCTTATGAATCTCCATCACCAAAGCACCGGCATGATCTTCATCGTCACCGGCGCCACACCATGATCTCCATCAACGTGCCGCCATCGAGGTTGTCGTGCTATCTATGCTATTACTATTAAAGCTACAACCTAGCAATATAGTAAACGCATCTGCAAGCACAAACGTTAGTTTAAAGACAACCCTATGGCTCCTGCCGGTTGCCGTAGCGTCGACGTACAAGTCGATATTTAACTATTACAACATGATCATCTCATACATCCAATATATCACATCATGTCTTTGGCCATATCACATCACATGCATACCCTGCAAAAACAAGTTAGACGTCCTCTAATTTGTTGTTGCATGTTTTACGTGGATGCTATGGGTATCTAGTATGATCGCATCTTACTTATTCAAAGCCACAACGGTGATATGCAAATTGCTATTTAACCTTTCTCCAAGGACCGCCTCGGTCAAATCCGATTCAACTAAAGTTGAAGAAACAAACACCCGCCAGTCATCTTTATGCAACAAGTTGCATGTTAGTCGATGAAACCGATCTCTCGTAAGCGTACGAGTAAGGTTGGTCCGGGCAGCTTCAATCGAACAATACCGCCGAATCGAGACTAAGGAGGGAAGAAAATCGAACATCAACGCCCACAAAAACTTTTGTGTTGTACTCGAGATTACATCTACGCATGAACCTAGCTCATGATGCCACTGTTGGGGAACGTTGCATGGGAAACAAAAAAATTCCTACGCACACGAAGACCTATCATGGTGATGTTCATCTACGAGAGGGAGATCGGATCCACATAACCTTGTAGATTGCTAAGCGGGAAGCGTTAAGAAATGCGGTTGATGTAGGGTAACAGCTTCGTGATTCAAATCACCGTCGTCCAACGAGCCGTCCCGATCTAGCACCAAACGGACGACACCTCCGTGTTCAACACACGTACAGCTCGATGACGATCTCCGCCTTCTTGATACAGCAAGAGAGACGGGGAAGTAGATGAGTTCTCCGGCAGCGTGACGGCACGCCGTGATGGTGATGATCTATTCCTACAGGGCTCCGCCCGAGCTCCGCAGAAATCCGATCTAGAGGAAGAACTACGAAGTAGAGATTGAGGGTTGGACGTGGCAAAGTTGTGTCTCAAAAACCCTAAAACCTCTAGTATATATCAGAGGAGGGCAGGGGCTAGCCTTGAGGCTCAAGGGAGCCCCAAGGGAGAAGGAGGGACTGCTACTCCAATTCGGTTTGGAAGGAGGAGTCCCTTCCTTCCTTCCCACCTCCTCTTTTTTTTCTTTCTCCTTTGATTTTTCCCTTGGCCGAAATAGTCCTATTGGGCTGGCCTCACCATCCAACCAGCTGGTGCGCCACCTATGGACCTATTAGGTTCTCTCCCGGGTGGGTGGCCCCTCCCGATAAGAACCCGGAACCCATTCGTCACTCCCGATACACTATCGGTAATGCCCGAAATCTTTCCGAAAGCCAAATGAAACAACCCTATATATCAATCTTTGTTTCCAGACCATTCTGGAAACCCTCGTGACGTCCGTGATCTCATTCGGGACTCCGAAAAAAACTTCGGTCACCAGCACCTATAACTCAACTATACTGAAACGTCACCAAACCTTAAGTGTGCAGACCCTGTGGGTTCGAAAACTATGTAGACATGACCTGAGACACTCCCCGGTAAATATCCAATAGCGGGACTTGGATGTCCATATTGGATCCTACAATTTCTACGAAGATCTTCTCGGTTGAACCTATGTGCCAAGGATTCATATAATCCCATATACCATTCCCTTTGTACTTCGGTATGTTATTTGCGTGAGATTTGATCGTCGGCATCCCTATACTTATTTCAATCTCGTTACCGGCAAGTCTCTTTACACGTTATGTAATACAAGATCCCATGACTAACATTTTAATCACATTGCTTGCAAGGCTTATATGTGATGTTGTATTACCGAGTGGGCCCCAAGATACCTCTCCATCACACGGAGTGACGAATCCCAGTCTTGATCCATGCTAACTTAACGGACACCTTCGGAGATACCTGCAGAGCACCTTTATAGTCACCCTGTAACGTTGTGATGTTTGATACACACAAGGTATTCCTCAGGTGTCAGTGAGTTAGATGATCTCATGGTCATAGGAATGAATACTTGACACGCAGAAAATAATAGCAACAAATGACACGATCACATCCTACGTTTATAATTTGGGTCTTGACCATCACATCATTCTCCCAATGATGTGATCCAATCATCAAGTGACAACACTTGTATATGGTCAGAAAACCTTAACCATCCTTGATCAACTGGCTAGTCAACTAGAGGCTTACTAGGGACATAGTTTTGTCTATATATACACACATGCATTTATGTTTTCATTCAATACAATTATAGCATGGATAATAAATGATTATCTTGAAACAGGAAATATAATAATAACTATTTTATCATTGCCTCTAGGGCATATTTCCAACATTACTATTGGAGCCTTGCTTATTCCTCCTACTAGATTGATACCTTTGTTCTCAACAAACTGAGGGAAATACTTATCTACTTCACTGCATCACCCTTTCCTCTTCAAGGTAAAACCAATGCAAGCTCAAGACGTAGCAATGCCCTCACACAATGCGAGATGTTGTGATTCCACTATTAGTGCCCTTGAAGGTGGCGACCGGACCTTTACAAACAAGGTTGGGATTATCTCCACACAAAACTTGGAGGCTGCCAACAAGACCACGAAGCTTCACCACAATGGAATGTGGCTCTGAGGCAACCTCAACCGTCTAGGGTGCTCAAACACCCAAGAGTAACAAGATACGCAAGGGATTAGTGGGGGGAATGAAATATCTCTTGGTGGAAGTGTAGATCAGGGCCTTCTCAACCAATCCCCATGAAATCAACAAGTTTCATTGGCTAGGGAGAGAGATCATGCAAGAATGAGCTTTGGAACAATCCAACCGTTACCCCCCACTTAATGCACTAGCAGAGCGGTACTACCGCTGTTAGGAGCGGTAGTACCGCACATCAGTTCATCGACCACGGTAGTAAGAAAATACTACCGTGCCTACCACTACTGAGGAAAAAGGATGCACAAAAAGTCCGACGGAGCGGTAGTAAAAAACTACTACCGCCCAGAGAGCGGTACTACCGCCCAGAGTGCAGTAGTAAAAAACTACTACCGCCTCGAGGGCGGTACTACTGCTGGCCCTTTTGCACATACAGTGAAAAACATGGTTGGAGCTCCATTTGAAGCAAGGGAAAGGTGGTGCAATAGAAATGTGTACATGTTGATTCGACCCAAACCTTTCTGACCCGGACCCCATCTTAATAGTACGGCTTTCCTATGACTCAAATCCACCAAAGAGAAACGTAGAAAGAAACCGTCTTTGAAAGACCCCGAGGGGCACGAATCGTCTTGTGCTTAGTTATGAATTATCTGAAATGCTCAATACACACGATTAGTCCACATAGGAATTGTCATCAATGACCAAAACCACTTAGGGAGAAATATGCCCTAACAGTCTCCCCCTTTTTGGTGGATTGATGACAATAGATGATTTGCACTAAAGAATATAAAAATAACATATGCAAACCCAAAATCTACAAACTAGAGACAGGCTCCCCCTGGATGTGTGCATACTTTAGAAAAAGGATATGGACTGCCCAGCACACAACCAAAGACAAGCACTCCCCCTAGATTTTATAGATGAGGCAATCCTTGCAACAAACTGAATAAGCACTAAGCATGGAAGCAAGGCATAGCATGTGAGCATGAATATAAGGGCACATAACAATTGGACTCACAAGCTACTAATAACTTGGATAATAATGAGACAATAAAGATAGAGGAGTGATAGCATATGTCTCACACCATATGATAAAGTATGATGTCTCTTGGTCTCACACACAAAGCAAAGACAACAAAAGTAGCAACGAAAGTTCAACAAATAAAGAAACATAGAAAATGAGGAAACTCGCAAATCCTACACTCTCTCCCCCTTTGGCATCGGGACACCAAAAAGGTAGAGATGACACCTACGACAGAGGGGTAGCTCGAACTATAGAGGACACATCCATCGGACCCCTCAACATACTCATCATCAGTCTCGTCTTCTGTCTCCTCATCAGACTCCTTGTCAGACTCAGCCCACTAAAGATTATTATTTTTCATCCAAGCATCCTAAGGAGTGATGTCTTTCGCACACCCAGTGGATATGTGCACGTCGATCTTCCTCAAAATCAGCTTGTCGTGCTGATGGCCCTCCTTCTGAGCAACATGAGTCATGTACTGCCCCTTCGCCTGCATGCAAAATAAGGTCTTCATCCGGTCCGTGAGCTTCTTGGCCCAAGATGGCTCGGCAGAGGAAGACACCTGTCACTCTGGAACACCCTCATCCTCAACCGCATCGTCATCCTCATCAGAATCCATAGTGGAAGCAATAGGTGTAGTGGTGGTGTTGTGTGACAGCCCGATGCCGACGTTCTAGAAGATTCCCCCTTCTTTCCGTTTTCGTCGTGTGTCTATTTTCTTTTGTCGCATCATCGTCGCATCATTCGCATCATCTGCATTGCATCGGCATCTCCGTTGCCGCCAGTTTTCAAAACTTGCATCCGTTGTTAGTTGCCGGTTCTCGTCGTTGTCCGTTCTGAGCCCGACCGCACTCGCACGCGCCCGCGGCATCGTCGAAACCCTGTATTTAAAGTGCGTTTAAAACTTTCTCTGATCGGGGTGAAACTTGGCATGCGGTAGTAATTTGTTTTAGTTAGACCGCCTGTCGAATTTCGTCGGGATCGGAGTTCGTCTGCTACCCGAACGGTCGACCGTAGCGGCACCGTATTCGGTCTGCCGTCGGACGTTTGTCGGTGTTTTAAAATCGTTGCCGCGCCGCCCGTTCTCCCTCTCGTCTCCGGATATCCCCTCTACACGGCCGCGTACCCGTTACCGCATGTGGAATCATTCGAATCCGACCCCGCGGTTGGATCCGGAACGCGATTTCGGGTAACCTAGCCCCCCGTTTGTCTATATATAGGCCCCCATGTCATTATTTTAGACAACCCCTCTTCCCTGCCTCGAAATCCATGCCAACCCCGAAACCCTAATCCTCCCGCAGCCTCCTCCCACCTCCTCCTCGCGCCGCCGGGCCCGCGAGTCCGAGGCAGGCCCTCCTGAGCCCATCTCGGCCCCGCCACAGCCGCAACCTCCCTGCTCCCGTCAAGGCAGCCTCCTGAGCCTCCCCTCGCCTCTCCCCGTCGAAGCCGCTGCAGCCAGGGCCCGGATCTGGCCGGAACGTCGCTGTCGGCGAGCAGCTCCCAAAGGCCAGCCCCGCTGCATGCTCTCTCTCTCTTCCCCGAGCCGCCGCTCTCCTCCCGTGATGCGCCGTCCCGTGCCCTCGCGTCCCGTCGGCCGGCCGCCGCCCCGGGAGACGCCAGATCCGGTGAGGCCGCCCAGATCTGCTCGCTGCACCTGCACCTCGGCCCCTCCGGCCACCTGCATCGCCTCAAGCCACGCCGCCTCCTGCCCAGGTCGGGGGCAGAGGAGGAGGACGATCCGCCAACCGTGTCGCTCGTCCCGCATCGCTCGTCCCGCATCACTCGTCCCGCATCGCCAGAGCCTGGGCCGGCCAACGCGAGCAGCGCCCTAGGCCCATCTCGGCTTCTCCAGCAGCCTCGCCCGGGCCGCCTCTCCACCGCCGGCCCAAGTGGCCTCAGGTGAGCGCCGGCCCCGTTAACCCCGCCCAGTGCGTTTTTTTAATCAAGCGCTTGCTCTGTTAGGCCCATGAACGAATTAGGCCCGTTAGCATATTTTAGGATTTTACAAAGATTTATTAATTTCAGAAAAATTGCTAGATTTTAAAACGCGTGTAGTTTCTAAACCGTGCATCGGATCGGAACGTTTTAAATATGTTTTTCGTGTAGATTTGTGCGTAGAATCCGTTTTCACAACTTGCATAATTGTTTGACGTTGTTTGACGTGTCGAATGCATAGATTAGTGTGCTGTTCCAATAGGATAGTGCCCGTAATTATTTTTCGCGCGTGTCCGGGTTGCTCGTATGCCGTAGATAAAATGTTCATGCTCTAGGGACCCATTTGCCATGTATTTTAGAGTAGCTGATGGAATTTTTGCACGTAGGGATTTCCCGCTAGATTATTTTCTGTGTCTAGGCCATTATCTCGCATATATGTGTGGCATTATTTTTTGTGTTGCAACCCCACATGTTTTATATGTTTTCGGGGTAGAAAAATCCATGGGATTTTTCTGTGCAATTAGTTTTAGCTTTTGAGTAAATTTGTTCGCGCGATATTTTTGCCATGTTGCCCTCTTGTTTATTTCGTAGGATTTAATCCGTGCCGCGTTTGATTAAGTTGTCAACCAGGGAGTTGTTCTTGGATGTTTAGACTAGCCCCTGGTATTTTTGCTTGCAATAGAAATGCATGTTTAGGTGTGGCTTGATTGCCCTCAAGTTGCTAGAAATAGTGCTGATTTGGAGGAGCTGAAATATTTCCAAGTCTGAGATCTGTTATATTTTGTTGATGTCTTGTCTTGCTTGTAACTTGTGATCTGTAGCTCTTTTGAGGTTGGTGCAATGGAGTTAGGTTTACCCCTTGTGTTTCTCTAGCTTGTTGTAAATTTGCATGCCATTTGGAGTCCTATAGCTATAGGTTTTGCTGCTGTCAATATGGCTTCAGATCGAAAACTGCACTTTCATGAGGTGTAATTTTCACTAAGTCTGAAATAGTGTGTGAGATGCCATTTTGTGTCTTCTTTCCCTAGTGATCCATGATGCCATGCTAGTTGTTGTTAGTTGTTTGTAGTAGTGCTTCTTGCCCTCTTTCGTGCCATGCCTTGTTTGAGTTTATCGGAGTTGTGTAGCCCGTAGTTGCGGGGTGTAGAAAATGCTATGTGGCTGATTTTGGCAGATTGTAGTGATTTCTTGTTTTGCTCGTAGTTGTTGAACCGTAGCTCCGATTTGATCGTGTCCTACATGAAACTTGCTTAGAATCTCGTGTAATTTCATTTTCTCTTGCTGGTTGTATGTTTTGAAGTGCTCGTGACCGTCGTTGCACACATATTGCATTCATGCCATCATATCTCGTGGTGCTTGTATCTTTTGATCCGTAGCTCCGTTGGAGATGTTCTCTATGTGTAAATTGCTTCAAATGACGCGTAGAATCACGTGAACCTATTTGTTTTTCTGTTTAACAACTAATTAAATGTGTTAATTCAGATCTGGACAGAATTGTAAATTAACATGTGAGGTCGTCTCGGAGATGTTATATGTCATTTCCGACCTCATTTAAAATGTCTAGATAGGTAGTATAATTTCCGCTTCACCTCGTGCATGTTTGAAAACTTTAATATTGCCGTGTAAATAACCGGGAGTGAACTAAATAATTCATATGTGGAGTTTCGTCAATATGCAACTCGTTGCATATTGAACTTCACTTAATGTGTAGTGTTTGATTGTGTGAATTGTCATGCCGTGACTTGCATGTATTCAACTGCTCATGCATCATATGTGTTGTGCATCGTGTGGTGAATTCCGTGTGTTGATTTGTGTTTACGGTTTGCTTCGTCTCGATAGAGTTCCGCCGCATGCCGGATTGTGAGGACCCGTTCGACTACATCGGTTCGTCTGCTTCACGGAGGCATTCTTCTTCCAAGCAGGATCTCAGGCAAGATGACCATTTCCCTAGATACCATTACTATCATTGCCATGCTAGTATTACCGTTTCTATCGATTATGTCTCATTGCCTACCACATGTTAAATATCAGCCTCTCAACAATGCCATGTAAACCTTCAACCTGTTCAACTTGTTCAACCTAGCAAACCACTGATTGGCTATGTTACTGCTTGCTTAACCCTGTGTTAGCGTTGCTAGTTGCAGGTAAATTGCTTCCATGTGAAAACATGGGTTCCTTGTTATATCACCCTATTAAATGCTATTTAAATTAATGCACCTATATACTTGGTAGAAGGTGGAAGGCTCGGCCTTTTCTAGCCTGGTGTTTTGTTCCACCTTTGCCCCTTAGTTTCGGCTACCGGTGTTATGTTCCATAATTGAGCTCTCCTAACACGATCAGGGTTGTTATGGGGACCCCCTTGATAATTCGTTTTAGATTAAAGCTGGTCTGGCAAGGCCCAACTTTGGTTCTACATTTGCCCAACATAATAATTTTGTTAACACTAAAATGCATAGGGAGTTAGCGCTACCCGAGGAGTAATTTTACATAAACAGGGGGGCCAGTGCTGATGGTGTTGGTCCAAAAAGGACAGACTGCGGGGCCACCACGGGGCAACTCGAGGTTTGGTACCTGTAGGCTTTTCCATCCGTCGTGTCCTGAGAACGAGATACGTGGCTCCTATCGGGTTCGTCGACACGTCAGGCGGCCTTGCTGGATTAGTTTTACCTTTGACGAGATATCTTATGCATCGGGATTCCGGTGATGCTTTGGGTAATCTCAGAGTTGAGGTTTTCCACTAGGGAATCCGACGAGATCGCGAGCTTCGTGATTGAGGATTTCCATGCGGCTTGTGGTAATTTGTGATGGACTAGTTGGAGCGCCCCTGCAGCGTTAAATCTTTCGGAAAGCTTTGCCCGCGGTTATGTGGCAACGTGGAAACTTTGTTTAACATTGGTTCTAGATAACTTGAAGTTAACTTAATTAAAACTTGCCAACTGTGTCCGTAACCGTGACTGTCTCTTTTGTGAGTTCCTTCTCCGATCGAGGACACGGTGGGGTTATGTCTGACGTAAGTATGTGTTCAGGATCATTCATTTGATCATCAGTAGTTCACATCCGCTATGCGTAGCTCTTCCCCCTCTTATTTCTGGTACTCGTAAGGTTAGCCACCAAATATATGCTTAGCCGCTGCTGCAACCTCACCACTTAACCATGCCTCACCTAATAAGCTTTGCTAGTCTTGATACCTTTGGAAATGAGATTGCTGAGTCCCCTATGGCTCACAGATTACTACAACACCAGTTGCAGGTACATGTAAAGGTTCCTTGACGCGAGCGCGTTGATTGTTCATTTGGAGTTTCTTCTTCTTCTTTTTCTTCATCGATCTAGGATGGGTTCCAGGCCGGCAGCCTGGGATAGCAAGGATGGACGTCGTTCTTCTTTTCTCGTTTGTTTTCGTCCGTAGTCGGACCCTGCTCTTCTTCATGATGTTTATTTAATGTACTGATGTGACTCTGATGTAGCTTGTGGCGAGTGTAAGCCAATTCTATATATATATCTCTTGTTTTCAGTACATGTACTTGTAACGATATCCATTCTTGCGACACGACGAGATGCGCTTCTATCCCTGACGAGGCCTTCGTGCCAAATTGAGGATAGGGTCGCATCTTGGGCGTGCCATGTTGGCCCACTTGTTCTTCTGCCGCACCTTAATAGGCTCATGGCGAATCCACCCGGGAGCATGGAGCTCAATAGCTCAGAAGGCCTCCGCCCACTTCTTCTTGATCAGGTAAAACAGATAAGGGCCATAGATGAGAACCTTACGGTTAAGAACAACTAACTGAAGCTTACTCCACATGACGTGAGACACATCAAGCAGTCCAGAGGCACGAGTTCGCCCTTTCTGACACATGAAAAGCATATCCACCAGGTATGCATGCACCTGGACCTTGTTTCCAACTGATAACCCATAAATATAGGGGATCACAATAGTTTTCGAGGGTAGAGTATTCAACCCAAATTTATTGATTCGACACAAGGGGAAGCCAAAGAATATTCTCATGTATTAGCAGTTGAGTTGTCAATTCAACCACACCTGAAAGATTTAGTATCTGCAGCAAAGTAATGCAAGGCAGGAAAATGAATGCTCCCCATGGTAGCCTGTGTAATATCTCTAGTTTCTCTGACAGTTATACCAGAGAAAAAGTCTCTAACCGAAGATTTAGGAGGATCATTGAGACTACCCCATATAGGTATCTTGCAAATTCTATTGAAATCCTCTAAATCCATGGTATATGATTTTTTATAGAGATCAAACAGTACGGATGTGTCACGGCCAGCTGAAAATTTGAATCTACGAACAAAAGAGGCAGTGAGAGTAACATAATGTTCACATTTATCGGAGATGAATTCTTCGAGTCCGACATTGTGAACAAGTGTATCAAACTCGTCTTTGAAACCTGCCTCAATCATGAATTCATCAGAAGGCCGTTCACATGGTTGTACCTGTGCGTTCCTTGGTTGGTAAGGATCGGGCTTCCGAATCGCGAGACGGGGACCTCTCTTGCTTGAGGAACCACCATGGTAGTTTCTCCTGAACATCTTCCTTTTCTGAAATTTTCAGTGACTCAAAGGAAAAGTGAACAAGGCTCAACTAAACTCGTAGCAACTACTCCCACAAGTGCCTAGAAGCCATATTACGCATCAAAACTACTTCGGACCAGCTAAAATTAGCATGCAAAGCTCAAGAACAGGGTCACCAAGGCAGCAAAAATACGCGATGTATAAGGCACTAGAGCAAAAACTAATTGGACCAATGGAGGAGTCACTTACCAAGGAGCAATTTCCCCAAAACAGTTTGGTGAATGGTGCTTTGCACAACGAGATCGAAAATCCCAGCAAGAAGAGCAAGAACACGGGTTTGAGCTGCGAAACGATTTTTTCTGGAGGTAGGAGAAGCAGATGGGAGCTAGAATAAGTGGAGGGGGTACACGTGGGCCCCACAAGCCTGGTAGGCGCGGCCAGGGGGGTGCCCGCGCCTCCAGGGCTTGTGGCCCACTGGTGCAGCCCCCTGACTATCTCTCCGTCTCAGTATTTTTCAAAAATTCCAGAAAAAATCATACTTGATTTTCACGGCATTCGGAGAACTTTTATTTTCGGGGTACTTTTCCACGGGACGCTAAAAGCAGAAAACAGGGAAAACTAAACTAAATCTATCATTTTTCTTCTAAGCAACCGAAGGTGAAAGCTTGGAACATAGGTTTGTGACTACTTGATTCATCCATCTCATGGTCATCAAAAGAAATCCGTCAATGAGTTTGATCGAGTCTCCTTGACAAACTTTTTCGAATCGCAAAAGGAAACGGAGAATTTTCGAATAGACACTAGGTTACCCCAATGGGGATGTGCATATCCCCAACAATCAAGTCATACTTCTTCTTAACAATAGGTATAGGGCATTCAAAGCTCCGAATAAGAATCGATGAAGTTTTTTCGATAGCATTGATCCAATGTACTCGATATTGTTTCTTCGGAAAGTGCACCGTATGCTCATTACCGTTGACATGGAAAGTGACATTGCCTTTGTTGCAATCAATAAGAGCCTCTGAAGTGTTTAAAGAGGGTCTTCCGAGGATGACCGCCATGGCATCGTCCCTGGGAATATCCAGAATAACAAAGTCTATTAAGATAGTGACGTTTGCAACCACAACAGGCACATCCTCGCAAATGCCGATAGGGAAAGCAGTTGATTTGTCGGCCATTTGCAGATAGATTTCAGTTGGTGTCAACTTATCCAGTTCAAGCCTATGATAAAGAGAGAGAGGCATAACACTAACATCGGCTCCAAGGTCGCATAAAGCAGTTCTAACGTAGTTGCCTTTAATGGAGCAAGGTATAGTGGGCACTCCGGGATCACCTAGTTTCTTAGGAGTTCCACCCTTGAAGGTATAGTTAGCAAGCATGGTGGAAATCTCAACCTCAGGTATCCTCCTCTTATTAGTCACAATATCCTTCATGTACTTAGCATATGGAGACATTTTGAGCATATCTGTCAAACGCATTTGCAGAAAGACAGGTCTGGTCATTTCAACAAAGCGCTCAAAATCCTCATCATCCTTTTTCTTGGATGGCTTGGGAGGAAAGGGCATGGGTTTCTGAACCCATGATTCCCTTTCTTTACCATGCTTCCTAGCAGCGAAGTCATTCTTATCGTATCTTTTATTCTTAGGCTGTGGGTTATAAAGATCAACATTAGGTTCAATATCCACATCCTTATCATTGCTAGGTTGAGCTTCTTCATGAACATCGCTATTGATATTATCGTTAGGCTCATGTTCATCACCAGATTGTGTTTCAACATCAGAAATAGAGACATCATTTGGATTCTCAAGTGTAACAGGGTTGCTAGCGTGCAGGTTCCTATCATCTTTCTTCTTCTTCGTAGGATGACTAGGTGCATCAGTGCTAACTCCTTGAGAATCTTGTTCAATTATCTTAGGATGACCCTCAGGATACAAAGGTTCCTAGGTCATTCTACCGCCTCTAGTGACGGCTCTGACAGAATTGTCATTCAACTCATTGAGCAAGTCATTTTGAGCCTTAAGTACTTGTTCTACTTGAGTGGTAACCATAGAGGCATGTTTACTCAAGAGCTTAAGATCATTGATGTTTCTATCCACACAAGCACTTAAATGACTAAGCATACGAGCATTCTGTTCCAATTGTCTGCTAACATAATCATTGAAGCTTTGTTGTTTGGCAACAGAGTTATCAAATTCATCCAGGCATAAGCTAGCAGGTTTATCAAAAGGAATATCACTCTCATCGAACCTACGAAGAGAATTTACTTCTACTACCTATATCGGGTTATCGAGACCATGAATCTCTTCGATAGGTGGTAGATTTTTGACATCTTCAGATTTAATGCCTTTCTCTTTCATATATTTCTTAGCTTCTTGCATATCTTCAGGACTGAGGAATGGAATACCTCTTTTCTTCGGAGTTGTCTTCGGAGGTGGCTCGGGAATAGTCCAAGCATTCTCATTGCACAAGATATTATTCAATAGGATCTCAGCTTGTTCTACGGTTCGTTCCCTAAAAACACAACCGGCACAACTATCTAGGTGGTCTCTAGAAGCATCGATAAGTCCATTATAGAAGATATCAAGTATTTCATTCTTCTCAAGAGGGTGATGAGGCAAAGCATTCAGTAGCTGGGCGAGCCTCCCCCAAGCTGGTGGGAGACTCTCTTCTTCAACTTGCGCAAAGTTGTATATTTCCTGCAAGGCAGCTTGCTTCTTATGGACAGGGAAATATTTCTCACAGAAGTAGTAGATCATATCCTGGGGCTACGCACACAACCAGGAGCAAGAGAAGTGAACCAAGTTTTAGCATCATCCTTTAGCGAGAAAGGAAACAACTTACGGATATAGTAGTGGCGGATCTTTTCCTCACTAGTGAATAGGGTGGCTATATCGTGCAGTTTGGTAAGATGTGCTACAACCGTTTCAGACTCATAACCGTGAAAAGGATCATATTCGACCAGAGTGATTAACTCAGGGTCGACAGAGAATTCATAATCCTTATCGGTCACAAAGATAGGCGAAGTAGCAAACTTCGGGTCGTATTTATCCTAGCATTCAGATATTTTTCTTTCCACTTGCCAAGTAATTTCTCAACATCATAGCTATCCTTACAAGCAAGAAAGTCCTCAGCTATCTCTCCCTCCATAAAATAACCCTCAGGCATATCAGACAATTCATATCTAGGAGAACTAGTTCTAACAGGCAAAATAGCAGGTTCTACTTCAATAGTATCAGCAGTTTCAGAAGTATCATCGCATCTAGCCGGAACTCTAGCAATTTGTGCATCAAGGAATGCACCTAGTGGCAAAGCAGTATCAAGCATAGCATCATCACAAGTATCATGGGCAGCAGAAGTAGCATCATCAAGCACAGGCGACATATCAAGATTTCTAGCAAGAGGTGGTGTCGCAAACTTACTCATAACTGAAGGTGAATCAAGTACGGAGCTAGATGGCAGTTCCTTACGTGTCCTCGTAGTTGAGGGCAAGACTTTAGTTCTTGGATCTTTCACATTCCTCATAGTGATCAGCAGACGTAAATCCCAAGTGACTCAGAGAATAGAGCTACGCTTCGCCGACAACGGCGCCAAAAAAAGGTCTTGATAACCCACAAGTATAGGGGATCGCAACAATTTTTGAGGGTAGATTATTCAACCCAAATTTATTGATTCGACACAAGGGGAAGCCAAAGAATATTCTCAAGTATTAGCAGTTGAGTTGTCAATTCAACCACACCTGAAAGATTTAGTATATGCAGCAAAGTATCAGTAGCAAGGTAGTATGATAGCAGTGCTGCTCGCTACGCCTATAGGGATTTCCTTGGCAAATAGGCAAAGGATTCCCCCGGGGCCTTGGAGCCTTGCGTTGGTGTTCCCTTGAAGAGGAAAGGGTGATGTAGCATAGCGGTGGTAAGTATTTCCCTCAGTTTGAGAACCAAGGTATCAATCCAGTAGGAGAATCGCGTCAAGTCACAAGTACCTGCACAAACACAAAGAGCTTGCACCCAACGCTATGAAGGGGTTGTCAATCCCTTATAGATTGTTTGCAAAGTGAGAACTGAAAACAAAAGTAAACAAAGCAAAGTAAAAGTAAAAGATGAGATGATAGTTGTGAATAGACCCGGGGGCCGTAGTGTTCACTAGTGGCTTCTCTCATGAAAGCAAGTAGACGGTGGGTGAATGAATTACTATCGAGCAATTGATAGAACCGTGCAAAGTCATGACGTTATCTATGGCAATGATCATATATATAGGCATCACGTCCAAAACAAGTAGACCGATACTTTCTGCATCTACTACTATTACTCCACACATCGACCGCTATCCAGCATACATCTTGTGTATTGAGTTCATAAGAACAGAGTAACGCCTTAAGCAAGATGACATGATGTAGATGGACAATCTCAAATCTATGATGAAAGCCCATCTTGTTACCCTTGATGGCAACAACACGATGCGTGCCTTGCTGCCCCTTCTGTCACTGGGAAAGGTCACCGCACGGTATGAACCCAAAACCAAGCACTTCTCCCATTGCAAGAATCATAGATCTAGTTGGCCAAACAAAACCCAAGACTCGGAGAGACTTACAAGGATATCAAATCGTGCATATAAGAAATCAGCAAAGACTCAAATATAATTCATAGATAATCTGATCACAAATCCACAATTCATCGGATCTCGAAAACACACCGCCTAAGAGGATTACATCGCATAGATCTCCATGAAGATCATGGAGAACTTTGTATTGAAGATCCAAGAGAGAGAAGAAGCCATCTAGCTACTAACTACGGACCCGTAGGTCTGAATTGGACTACTCACGAGTCATTGGAGAGGCAATGATGTTGATGTAGAAGCCCTCCAACTCCAAAGTCCCCCCCGGCAGGGCACCGGGAAGGGTCTCCAGATGAGATCTCGCGGAAATGGAAGCTTGCGGCGGCGGAAAAGTGGTTTCATGGACGCCCGATTTTTTCTTGGATTTAAGAGAATATATAGGCCAAAGAGCTAGGGCAGGGGAGCGCCAGGGAGGCCACAAGCCTGGTGGCCGCGGCCACAGGGCTTGTGGGCTCCATGTGGGCCTCCTGCCTTGGCCCTCAAGTCCCCCGATCTTCTTCTATTCTGGAAAAATTTATTTCGGGGATTTTATTCCGTTTGGACTCCCTTCCAAAATCAGATCTGAAAAGAGTTAAAAACACAGAAAAAACAGGAACTGGCACTGAATTAATAAGTTAGTCCCAAAAAAGATAAAAAAGGTATATAAAACATCCAAAGTTGACAAGATAACATCATGAAATCATCAAAAATTATAGATACGTTTGAGACGTATCAAGCATCCCCAAGCTTAACTCCTGCTCGTCCTCGAGTAGGGAAGTGATAAAGAATGAATTTTTGATGCTTTCATGCTACCTAGCATATATGTCCTTTGTAACTCCTCTTATGTGACATGAATGTTCAGATCCGTTAGATTCAAAACAATAGTTTGCTATTGACGTGGAGACAATAATACTTCAAGAAAACTAGCAAGGTAATCATGAACTTTCAAAGTAACAAGGCCAAAAGAAAGTTATCCCTAAAAATCATATAGTCTGGCTATGCTCTATCAACCTTGCACAACGAATTTAAATCATGCACAACCTCGGTATTGGCCAAGTAATTGTTTTCACACCTTTACTTTCTCAAACCTTTTCAACTCTCACACAATACATGAGCGTGAGCCATGGTTTTAGCACTATAAGTGGAATGGAGTGTGGTGGAGGTTGCAAGGCAAACAAGGAGAAGATGGTCACATTGACTAGGCATATCAATGAGCTATGGAGATGCTCATCAATAGATATCAATGTGAATCAGTAGGGATTTCCATACAAATGATGCACTAGAGCTAAGAGTAAGTGATAGCTCTTAAAGAAAACTGGTGGGTGTGCATCCTACTTGCTTGCTCACGGAGACCTAAGGCAATTTTGAGGAAGCCCATCATTGCAATATACAAGCAAAGTTATATAATGAAAATTTCCCACTAGTTATATGGTGGTGACAAAACGAGAGACTCTCAATCATGAAGATCATGGTGCTTAATAAGCACAAGTGTGGAAAGATAGTAGCATTGTCCCTTCTCTCTTTTTCTCTCATTTTTGGTGGGCTCTTTGGCCTCTTTTTTTTTCTTTTCTCTTTTAATTTTGGTGGGCATCTTTGGCCTCTTCTATTTCCTCACATGGGACAATGCTCCATCAATGATGATCGTCACACTTACAACTCAAAACTTAGAGCAATGATGACTCTATATGGAATGTCTTCGGTAGTGTACCGTGACAATGATCTAGCATGGCATAGGCATCAATGGAAACATCATGCTAGCTATCTTATGATCATGCAATGGCAATGTAGAAGTGGTGGCACATGTCATGGTGGTAGTTGCATGGCAATATATCTCGGAATGGCTTTGAAAAAGCCATAGTAGGTAGGTATGGTGGCTGTTTTGAGGGAGGCTAATGGTCGGCTTTATGCACCGGGGAAAGTTGCACAGCACTAAAGAAGATAGTGATGGTGGAAGGTGAAAGTGCATCTAAACTATGGACTCAACATTAGTGATGAAGAACTCACATACTTGTTGCAAAAGTTTTAGTAGTAATTGAAACAAAGCATTCAACGCATACTCCTAGGGGAAGGGTTGGTAGGTATAAACCATCGCGCGATCCCGACCGCTACACAAAGGATGACAATCAATAAAATAATCATGCTCAGACTTCATCACATAGGGGTTCACCATACGTGCATGCTACGGGAATCACTAAGTTCAACACAAGTATTTCTAGATCCACAACACCTTACTAGTATAACTTCAATATTACCACAACCACAACTCAAAACTAATTGAGATGAATCAAACTTCTCTAACTACTCAATGCAGATGAAGGTGGAAGTTTTCATATCCCTTTGGATAACTACCCCTTTTGAGACTACTTTCAAAGCATAGATCAACTACCACGCCACGCACTGCCGTTCTCCAAAAGATAGAAGTGAAGAACATAGAGCAAAATCATATAGCTCAAAAGATATAAGTGAAACACATGTGAGCTGAATTGTCTAACCAAAGGATATAAGTGAAGCTCGACAAAATCACGGTGAGTGCATGTCTCTCTCTCTAGGTGTGCAACAAGGAATATTGTGACACAACAAAAATAAAAGACTCCTACGGTACAATACGCTCCAAGCAAAACACATAACATGTGGTGAATAAAAATATAGCCCCAAGTAACGTTACCGATGGATTGAAGACGAAAGAGGGGATGCCTTCCCGGGGCATCCTCAAGCTTAGGCTTTTTCGGCATCCTTGAATCAACTTGGGGTGCCTTGGGCATCCCCAAGCTTGAGCTCTTGCCACTCTTTATCTCTTTGTCCATAAGAACTTCACCCAAAACTTGAAAACTTCACAACACGAAACTTAAACAGAAACTCGTGATATCATTAGTACAAGAAAGCAAATCACCACTTCCTTAGGTACTGTAGCAAACTTAAATTCTACTTATGTTGATGTTGGGTTACTGTATTTTCAATCTTCCATGGCTAATACCCCCCGATACTATCCATAGTTTCATCAAAATAAGCAACCAACTCAACAAAAACAGAATCTGTTAACAGCAGACCAGTGTGTAGCAATCTGTATACTTCGTATACTTGTGGTACTTCAAAAAATTTGAAAAATTTCGACAGTCTGAAGAATTTGCTTAGTAATCAGAAGCAAAAAGAATCAACTCAAAAGCTCTCCAGAAAAACAATGAAAATTCTTTTCGTGAGCAGAAAGTTTCTGTCTTTTCCAGCATGATCAAACGATCATCCCCAAGACTAATCATCACGATTTTACTTGGCACAAACGCAAAAGAAACACAAAAAACACAATCATAACAGAATTATGAAAGTGTAGAAAACACAAAACAGAAAAAAGGATAGATTCATTGGGTTGCCTCCCAACAAGCGCTATTGTTTAACGCCCTTAGCTAGGCATTGATAATTCAATGATGCTCACACAAAAGACAAGAATTGAAGCACAACGAGAGCATCATAAAGCATGTGAAAATCACATCTAAGTCTAACTTACTTCCTATGCATAGGCATTTTATAGGAAAACAGATTGTCAAGACAACCAATAGTCACCATATGCAAGGAAGAAGAAAGAGACAAAAGCAATCTCCACATAACGAGAGGTAATTTGGTAACATGAAAGTTTCTACCACAATATTTTCCTCTCTTATAGCAATTACATGTGGGATCATACTCAAATTCAACAATATAGCTATCACATAGTATATTATTTTCATGATCCACATGCATGCAAAGTTGACGCTCTTCAAAAATAGTGGGATTATCATCAACTAAAGTCATGACTTCTCCAAACCCACTTTCAATAATATTGCAAATATCATTTTCATCATGAGGTTTCATTTTTTTTCAAGATGATAAGAAAAATCATCACCCCATTCATGATCATTGAACAAGTAGTGGATATAGCAAAACTAGCATCCCCAGGCTTAGGGTTTTGCATATTTTTAGCATGATTGTCACTAATAGAATTTATAGTGAAACCATTGCAATCATGCTTTTCATTCAAGGAGCCCTCATGAATCACTTCATGAATTTCTTCATCACGATTTCCAGATTCACGCATCTCAAGCAAAACTCCATAGAGAAAGTCAAGTGCACTCAACTCACTAGCAATTGGATCAACATAATTGGATCTCTTAAAGAGATTAGGAAGTGGGTGAGGATCCATATCACTAGATTTTTAGCAAGCGAAGATGCAAGCATATTGAAGGCACATAGCACACAAGCGAACAGAAAGCAAGCGAGAGAAAAGGGAGAACGAAAAAGGCAAACAAAAAAGGCAAAATGGAGAAGTGGGGGAGAGGAAAACGAGAGGCAACTGGCAAAAAAAGTAAATGCAAGAGATGAGTTTGCGACACTTACTTGGATGAGTTGTTGACTTGATCTTCCTCCCCGGCAACGGCGCCAGAAATCCTTCTGCTGTTGGCTACGCCTATAGGGATTTCCTTGGCAAATATGCAAAGGATTCCCCCGCGGCCTTGGAGCCTTGCGTTGGTGTTCCCTTGAAGAGGAAAGGGTGATGTAGCACAGCGGCGGTAAGTATTTCCCTCAGTTTGAGAACCAAGGTATCAATGCAGTAGGAGAATCGCATCAAGTCACAAGTACTTGCACAAACACAAAGAGCTTGCACCCAACGCTATGAAGGGGTTGTCAATCCCTTATAGATTGTTTGCAAAGTGAGAACTCAAAACAAAAAGTAAACAAAGCAAAGTATAAGTAAAAGCAGAGATGATAGTTGTGAATAGACCCGGGGGCCGTAGTGTTCACTAGTGGCTTCTCTCATGAAAGCAAGTAGACTGTGGGTGAACGAATTACTGTCGAGCAATTGATAGAACCGTGCAAAGTCATGACGTTATCTATGGCAATGATCATATATATAGGCATCACGTCCAAAACAAGTAGACCGATACTTTCTGCATCTACTACTATTACTCCACACATCGACCGCTATCCAGCATGCATCTAGTGTATTGATTTCATAAGAACAGAGTAACGCCTTAAGCAAGATGACATGATGTAGATGGACAATCTCAAATCTATGATGAAAGCCCATATCGTTACCCTTGATGGCAACAACACGATGCGTGCCTTGCTGCCCCTGCTGTCACTGGGAAAGGTCACCGCACGGTATGAACCCAAAACCAAGCACTTCTCCCATTGCAAGAATCATAGATCTAGTTGGCCAAACAAAACCCAAGACTCGGAGATACTTACAAGGATATCAAATCATGCATATAAGAAATCAGCAAAGACTCAAATATAATTCATAGATAATCTGATCACAAATCCACAATTCATCGGATCTCGACAAACACACCGCCAAAGAGGATTACATCGGATAGATCTCCATGAAGATCATGGAGAACTTTGTATTCAAGATCCAAGAAAGAGAAGAAGCCATCTAGCTACTAACTACGGACCCGTAGGTCTGAAGTGGACTACTCACGAGTCATTGGAGAGGCAATGATGTTGATGTAGAAGCCCTCCAACTCCAAAGTCCCCTCCAGCAGGGCACCGGGAAGGGTCTCCAGATGAGATCTCGCGGAAACGGAAGCTTGCCGCGGCGGAAAAGTGGTTTTGTGGACGCCCCGATTTTTTCTCGGATTTTAGAGAATATATAGGCCAAAGAGCTAGGGCAGGGGAGCGCCAAGGAGGCCACAAGTCTGGTGGCCGCGCCCCCCTGGCCGCGGCCCTAGGGCTTGTGGGCTCTCTGTGGGCCTCCTGCCTTGGTCCTCAAGTCCCCCGATCTTTTTTTGTTCTGGAAAAATTATTTCGGGGATTTTAATCCGTTTGGACTCCGTTCCAAAATCAGATCTCAAAAGAGTCAAAAATACAGAAAAAACAGGAACTAGCACTTGGCACTGAATTAATAAGTTAGTAAAAAAAGATAAAAAAAGGTATATAAAACATCCAAAGTTGACAAGATAACACCATGAAACCATCAAAAATTATAGATACGTTTGAGACGTATCAAGCAGCAGTAGCAACAGTAACCAATAGCAGCAAAGTGACAGTAGTAGCAACAAAGTAAAAGTAGTAGCAACAGAGTAACAGTAGCAGTAGTGACAACAGTAGCGGAAAAGTAACGTAGCAAGGACCAGTAGGAAAAACTTGTAGGCATTGGATCGGTGATGGATGATTATGCGGATGCTATTCATCATGCAACAGTTATAACACGAGAGATATGTAACTAGCTCCAGTTCGTCAATGTAATGTAGGCATGTATTCTGTATGTAGTCATACGTGCTTAGGGAAAAGAACTTGCATGACATCTATTGTCCACCCCTCCCGTGGCAGCGGGGTCCTAATGGAAACTACGCGATATTAAGGTTCTACTTTTAATAAAGAACCGGACCAACGCATTAACACTTGGTGAATACATGAACTCCTCATACTATGGTCATCTCCGGGAGTGGTTCCGGCTATTGTCACTCCGGGGTTGCTGGGTCATAACACATAGTAGGTGACCACAACTTGCAAGATAGGATCAAGAACACACATATATTTGGGACAACATAATAGGTTCAGATCTGAAATCATGGCACTTGGGCCCTAGTGACAAGCATTAACCATGGCAAAGTAGTAGCAACATCAATCTGAGAACATAGTGGATACCAGGGATCAATCCCCGTCAAAACTAAATTGATTACATGATAGATCTCATCCAACCCATCACCGTCCAGCAAGTCTACGATGAGATTACTCACGAACGGTGAAGAGCATCATGGAATTGGCGATGAAGGAAGGTTAGTGATGACGATGGCGATGATATCCTGTCTCCGAAGCCCAGAACGGACTCCAGATCTACCCCCAAAGGAAGAACAGGAGGTGGCGGCGCCTCCGTATCATAAAACGCGATGAACTCTTCTCCTTGATTTTTTTCCGGACGAAAGGGACTAAATAGAGCTGAGATTGGAGGCGGTGGAGCAACGTGGGCCCCACAAGCCTGCTAGGGGCGGCCAGGGGCCGCGCCTGGTGGGCTTGTGGGCTCACAGCTCCACCCCTCCGGTTGATTCTTGCGCCAGTATTTTTTAATATATTCCACAAAAAATCCCCGTAAATTTCCACGTCATTCCGAGAACTTTTATTTCTGCGCAAAAACAACACCATGGCAATTCTGCTGAAAACAGCGTTAGTCCAGGTTAGTTCCATTCAAATCATGCAAATTAGAGTCCAAAACAAGGGCAAAAGAGTTTGGAAAAGTAGATACGATGGAGACGTATCACCAACATGCGGAAAAAGAGTGTTGCGAAATATACGGTACATGACATCAAGGAATGGGTTCAGCACGTGGAAGACCTCACCATGGCAACAACTTCTCCTTAGTTGTAGCAGATGGCTTAGCATGTGGTCGCAAACCAACTGAGTGCTCAAGCCCCTCATCACAGATGTGCAGAAAATCCATAAACTCCTTCCAAGTAGGAGACAACATCTCCCCATTGGTCATCCAAGACATAGTGCGCTCCTCATCGGAGTGAAAGTGGACAGTAACAAAGAACTGAGCCACAATCTCAGGATCAAAGTCAAAGTGAAATGTGATGAGCTCCGCAATCTCAAGCTGTTCCACCATAGCCAGAGCTTCACCAAAGTATGGCGTGTCCTTCTTCAGGTGGTCCATGTCAATCCACTGAACGGGTACATAGGTATTCGTCTTGGTCTTGATCACATCTTCATAAATAAGAGACTGCTGCTTAGACCAGAACATTTCACATCCGGGGAGCTGAACCCTAGCTTTGTCATAGGGGTTGACCTTTTGGCGGAGCGGAAACTCAGCAAGTGGCATAGCACCCCAATCGACAGTGTTGGCCTTGGTCTTGTGAGCAGACCACTTGAAATTACGCTTCAGAGCCTTGGATCCCTCGGCAGTATCTGAAGAGCGACGTCGCTTGGAACTGGCATCCTGAGGTGGGTTAGAGCGCCTAGATCCATCACCTATGACACGCAACACAAACACAATAAAACGACAACAGAGGTCCAGACAAAGACAAAAGCAAATTAGAAAACCCCAGAGAACTGAGAAAAAGGAGGACACAAGACGTGTATTCAGGAAACAGCGGTAGCGCCGCTGGTCAAGCGGTAGTAAAAATTTACTACTGCTCTGGCAGCAGTAGTACCGCCCTGACAGCGGTAGTACCGCTGGTCAAGCGGTAGTAAAAATTTACTACCGCTCTGATAGCGGTAATACTGCTCTACTGCGGTAGTACCGCTCGAGGAGGAGGGGTAGTACCACATGGGCGAGCAGTGCCAGATCTGACATGGAAAACTTCAGATCCGGTACTACCAGAGACCCAAACGCACATGTTATACCCTACCCATTAAAATTTCTAACACAGACAAGCACTCTCCAACCCTCCTTGCAAGAAAGAAATATGCCATGAAATGAAGTACTAACGCATATGCCCCCAACCCTAGATCCAACAAAAATGATGCAAAGAGAAGGGAACGAGGGCAATACCGAGGTCCATGGCACGAAGGAGAGGAGGGAAACGATCCCACCAAACGGAATCGGAGGAGAGTGGCTGGAGAAGCAGATCCGGTGAGTCCCTCGGACACCGTTTCATGGGAAGAGAGAGAGAAAGAGAGAGAGAGAGCCATGAGATGAATGGGTATGGGGGAGAGAAAGAACTGCCCCCTGCCCTAATATAACCCCATGTGGCACTAGCGGCGTGGTAGTACTGTGGTCATCGCGGTAGTACCACTTCGCCATTGGTAGTAAAATTTTACTATCGCTCGCTGACCGGTACTACCGCTCTTCCAGCGGAAGTAAAAAAATTATTGTCGTGCCTGGAGCGGTAGTACCACGCCCTCTTTAATAAAAAAACTTTGAACTTTGCCAAAAACAAGAGAGAAATGGCTGGAAAGCCCAAGAGAGGATAACAAGACGACATAAGCACAAAACATTAGTACAAAAACGAGTCTTCTGACGAAGAGAGGGCGGTGGCCGGAGCCACCAATGTTTGAGACAAATGGTATGACACCGCGAAGAATTATCCTTGGGTTCATGACCAAAGCTCGTCCTTGAAGCACATGTGCCATCAACAATGGCTAATGTGAAAGACGTGATCAATTTATGTATAATGGGGGGAGGAAAAGTTCATTGAGAGAACAACACTCCCCTATGTCCATGCCTACACCTAGAGCAAAATTTAATGATGAGTGAGGTGTAGTGTGCCTAGTTTCAATCCACATTACTTGAATCAATGATAATTAGCTCATGCCTTAACTCGCAAAACCTTGCTTCATCTAGACGTTTGGTGAAAATATCTGCAAGTTGCTCTTGAGTATTGATGAAGAGGACCTCAATATCTCCTTGCTTGATATGATCTCGAATAAAATGATGACGAATATCAATATGTTTGGTCTTGCTATGTTACACCGGATTGAGAGATATCTTGATGGCACTTTCATTGTCACATAGAAGAGGCACCTTGTCACAAGTGACACCGTAATCCTTTAAAGTTTTCCTCATCCATAATAATTGAGCACAACAACTTGCGGCAGCTACATACTCGGCCTCGGTGGAAGAAAGTGACACACAGTTTTGCTTCTTGGAAGACCAAATTACCAAAGAGCGACCAAGGAATTGGCATCCTCCAGAATTTGACTTCCTTCCGACACAGTCTCCAACCCAATCCGAGTCAGAGTAACCTACTAGACTAAAGCTTCCTCCTTTGGGGTACCATAAGCCAAAGTTTGGGGTATGAGCCAAATATGGAAAGATTCGTTTGACTGCCGCATAGTGGCTTTCCTTTGGTGCAGATTGAAACCATGCACAAATTCCCATAGTCAACATGATATCTGGTCTAGATGCACAAAGATAAAGCAAGGATCCAATCATGGAGCGATATACCTTTTTATCCACTGCTTTACCATTGGGATCACTGTCAAGCTTGCATTTGGTTGGCATGGGAAATTTGACCGGCTTGACGTCCTCGAGCTCGAACCTTTTGAGCATGTCTTGAGTGTATTTGGCTTGTTTGATGAATGTTTCTTCTCTTCCTTGTTTGATTTCAGATCGAGAAAGTACTTCAACTCTCCCATCATAGACATCTCAAACTTCTCGGTCATTAGTCCAGCAAACTCTTCATTGAAAGATTCGTTAGGAGAACCGAAAATAATATCATCAACATAAAGTTGGCATATGAACAAATCCCCTTTGAGCTTTTTGGTAAAAAGAGTGGGATCGATTTTCCCAAATTTCAAACCCACGGTCTTGCAACAACTCGGTAAGGTACTCATACCACGGATGTGGGGCTTGTTTAAGGCCGTATTGTGCCTTCTTGAGTTGGTATACATGAGTGGGAAACTTGGGATCCATGAATCTCGGGGGTTGTTTGACATATACTAGCTCATTCAAGGGACCATTAAGAATTGCACTCTTCACATCGATTTGTTGCAATTTAAAATCATGATGAGAAGCACAAGCAAGCAACATGCGAATAGATTCAAGACAAGCAACAGGGGCAAAGGTTTCACCGTAGTCGATACCCTCGACATGGGAGTATCCTTGAGCCACCAATCTTGCCTTGTTCCGAATAACAACACCATTTGCATCCTGCTTGTTCTTAAAGATCCATTTGGTTCCAATGACATTATGTTCCTCCGTTGTCCTTGGCACTAATTCTCAAACTTTATTGCGCTCAAAGTTGTTAAGTTCAACATGCATGGCTTCAAGAAAATCCTCATCATCGAGTGTTTCATGTACCTTTTGGGGTTCAACACACGAAACAGACGCGTGATGCAAACAAAACTTTGATAATTGTTGACGAGTAGTTACCCCCTTATTGAAGCTTCCAAGCACATTCTTGAAGATATGTTGTCAAACCAGGAGCTTGTTAGCTATCTTGGCAGCGCATCGCTCCAAGACTTCCATATTGGGTAATTGAGGAGCATCTTCTCGAACATCTTGAGCACCGTCTTGAGCTTTCTCACTAGTTTGCCCTTGATATTGTGATTGCACTTGATCTTGAGCACCGTCTTGAGCTTGTTCACTAATTTTCCCTTGATCTTGTGGTCGCACTTGATCTTGAGCAAACTCGGAGTCTTGAGCATGATCTTGGACATCATTTTGTGCAACACCATCTTCATGAGGTTGATCTTGTCCTTGATCTTGTTCATTGGTTTGAGGGCCTTCACTTTCTTCTTCGGAAGCGTGTGGGACTAGTGAAGGTGATGGATCTACTTGAATGGAGCATTGTCCTTCTACTTCCTCCACAAGGGGTTCCTCAATGGGGAGTATCTGACCAATCCCCATTCTTATTATGGCTTGAGGAGGAGTTTCATCACCTACATCACAAAGACCACTTTGCTCCTGTTGGGAGCCATTATTTTCATCAAACTCCATGTTACACATCTCCTCAATGAGTCCGGTGGACTTGTTGAGAACACGGTAAGCATAAGAGTTTGTAGCATAACCAACAAATATGCCCTCATGATCTCTAGCTTCAAATTTAGCCAAACAAACACCTTTCTTGAGTATGAAACACTTACAATCGAACAACCGGAAGTACTTGAGGTTGGCCTTGTTCCCGGTAAGAATCTCATATGGAGTCTTGTTCAAGCCTTTGCGGAGGTAGAGCCGATTGGATGCATGACATGCGGTGTTGATGGCTTCGGTCCAAAAGTTGTACGGAGATTTGAATTCCGCCATCATGGTTCTTGTTGCATCCATCAATGTCCGGTTCTTCCTCTCCGCCACACCGTATTGTTGGGGGGTAATGAATATTAGTGCTTGATCCCCTTGTCACTAGGGAACTCATTCAAGGTGTAGTTCTTGAACTCGGTGCCGTTATCACTCCTAATCATCAATATCTTTGCTTCATGTTGACGTTGAGATTCGTTAGCAAAGTCGATGACGGTTTGTTGAGTCTCACTCTTCCTCTTGAAGAAGTATACCCAAGTGTATCTTGAGTAGTCATCCACAATCACCAAGCAATACTTCCTTCCCCCAAGACTATCAAAAGATGGAGGACCAAAGAGATCCATGTGAAGGATCTCCAAGGGCCTTTTAGAGTAGATGATAGTCGTGGGACGGTGAGCTCTTTCACGAAGCTTTCCTTCAATACAAGCACTGCAAGCACGGTCTCTAGCAAAACTCACATTTGTTAGTCCACGAACATGGTCCCCTTTGAGGAGACTTTGCAAAGATCTCATATTGACATGATCTAGCCGGCGATGCCAATGCCAACCCACATCAACTTTAGCCATTAGACAAGTCGCGATCTTAGTAGGTCACTCCGAAAAGTTCACCACATAGAGACCATTCTCGACATGTCCAACAAAGGCTACTTTAAGAGTCTTGCTCCACAAAAGGGACACGGTATCATGATTAAAGAATGTGGCAAAGCCCATAATTGCAAGCTGACGAACAGAAAATAAATTGTATGCAAGGGACTCAACAAGCTTGACCTTCTCTATGGATAAATCTTGAGTGTTGACCACCTTGCCAAACCCCATTACCTTAGATGTTAAGGCATCAACAAATTGGACATGGATGGGCGTAGATGGAATTGGATGCACATCCACCACCAAGTCCTTGCTCCCGGTCATATGATTTGTGGCTCCACTGTCGAGCAACCATGACACTCTACTGGAAGCAAACTCCTACAAGAGATCAATGCTTGGATTTAGGTACCCATTCTTGAATGGGTCATTTGATGTTAGAAACAAGGGTTTTAGGAACCCAAATAGCCCATTCAATGTACCCATGATAAGAACCAACAAATTTGGCATAAACATGTGCTGAAAATATGCCCTAGAGGCAATACTAAAATGGTTATTATTATATTTCCTTGTTCATGATATTTGTCTATCGTTCATGCTATAATTGTATTAACCGGAAACCGTAATACATGTGTGAATACATAGACCATAATATGTCCCTAGTGAGCCTCTAGTTGACTAGCTTGTTGATAAATAGATGGTCATCGTTTCCTAATCATGGACATTGGATGTCATTGATATCGGGATCACATCATTAGGAGAATGATGTGATGGACAAGACCCAATCCTAAGGACAACACAAGATCGTGTAGTTCGCCTGCTAGAGCTTTTCTTATGTCAAGTATAATTTCCTTAGACCATGAGATTGTGCAACTCCCGGATACCGTAGGAGTGCTTTGGGTGTATCAAACATCACAACGTAACTGCTCGATTATAAAGGTGCACTAGAGGTATCTCTGAAAGTGTCTGTTGGGTTGTACGAATCGAGACTGGGATTTGTCGCTCCGTGTCACAGAGAGGTATCTCTGGGCCCACTCGGTAATGCATCATCGTATTGAGCTCAATGTGACTAAGGAGTTAGTCACATGATCATGAGTTACAGAACGAGTAAAGAGACTTGTCGGTAACGAGATTGAACAAGGTATAGGGATACCGACGATCGAATCTCGGGCAAGTGTCATGCCGATAGACAAAGGGAATAGCATATGGGATTGATGAATCCTTGACATCATGGTTAATCCGATGAGATCATCGTGGAACATGTGGGAGCCAACATGGGTATCCAGATCCCGCTGTTGGTTATTGGTCGGAGAGATGTCTCGGTCATGACTGCATGGTTCCCGAACCTGTAGGGTCTACACACTTAAGATTCGGTGACGCTAGAGTTGTTATGGGAATCGTATATGTGGTTATTGATGGTTGTCTGGAGTCCCAGATGAGATCCCGGACGTCACAAGGAGTTCCGGAATGGTCCGGAGGTAAAGATTCATATATAGGAAGTGGAGATTTGATCATCGAAAATGTTTCGAGGATCATTGGTATTCTATTGGGACCATCGGAAGGGTTCCGGGGGTCTAGCTGGAGGTGCCACCAGCCTTGAAGGGCTAAGTGGGCCAAAAGTGGAAGTGAACCAACCCCTAGATGGGCTGGTGCGCCTCCCACCAAGGCCCAAGGCGCACAAGGAGGCAAGGGAAGCCAAACCCTAGGTGTGGGGGCTGCCTTGGGTGGCAAGCCAACCCCTAGGGCGCCTCCTCCACCTCCTAGGGCTGCCGCACTGTTACATCTCCAATGTATCTATAATTTTTGATTGTTCCATGCTATTATATTATCAACTTGGGATGTCTTATATGCATTTATATGCCATTTTATATCATTTTTGGGACTAACCTATTAACTCAGTGCCTAGTGCCAGTTTCTGTTTTTTCCGTGTTTTTGACCTTCTTTAGAAAAGAATATTAAACGGAGTCCAAATGGAATAAAACCTGCGGGGTGATTTTTTTTCATAACAGAAGATACCCAGAAGACTTGAGAACCAAGGCAGGAGGTCTCGTGGGAGGTCACGAGCCCCCTAGGAGCGCCCCAGGGGGGCGCCTAGCAGGTTCGTGGGCCCCCCTTGCCTCCTTTGCCCTACCTATTTCGCCTATAAATTTCCAAAAATCCCGAAACCAACAGGGAGAGCCACAAAAATACTTTTCTAGCCGCCGCAAGCTTCTGTCTCCGCGAGATCCCATCTGGGGACCGTTCTGGTGCCCTGCCGGAGGGGGATTCGGACACGGAGGGCTTCTTCATCAACACCATTGCCTCTCCGATGATGCGTGAGTAGTTCACCATAGACCTTCAGGTCCATAGCTAGTAGCTAGATGGCTTCTTCTCTCTCTTGGATCTTCAATACAAAGTTCTCCATGATCTTCATGGAGTTCTATCCGATGTAACTTTCTTTTGCGGTGTGTTTGTCGGGATCCGATGAATTATGGATTTATGATCAGATTATCTATGAATATTATTCGAGTCTCGTCTGATTTCTTATATGCATGATTTCTTATCCTTGTAATTCTCTTCGAGTTATGGGTTTCATTTGGCCAACTTGATCTATAATTCTTGCAATGGGAGAAGTGCTTGGTTTTGGGTTCATACCGTGCGGTGTCCTCACCTAGTGACATAAGGGGTAGCGAGGCACGCATCATGTTGTTGCCATCAATGGTAAAAAGATGGGGTTTATATCATATTGCATTAATTTATCCCTCTACATCATGTCATCTTGCTTAAGGCGTTACTCTGTTTGTTATGAACTTAATACACTAGATGCATGCTGGATAGCGGTCGATGTGTGGAGTAATAGTAGTAGATGCAGAAAGTATCGGTCTACTTGTCTCGGACGTGATGCCGATATGTATGATCATTGCCTTAGATATCGTCATGACTTTGCACGATTCTATCAATTGCTCGACAGTAATTCGTTCACCCACTGTAATACTTGCTATCATGAGAGAAGCCTCTAGTGAACATTATGGCCCCTGCGTCTATTTTACACTATTCAGATCTACATACAATAATACCAAAAATACCTTGCTGCACTTTTATTTATATTTACCTTTTATCACTAGCAGATCTCACCTTGCAAGTAATCGTAAAGGGATTGACAACCCCTTTATCCCGTTTGAATGGACGTGGATGTCTCCTAGAGGGGGGTGAATAGGCACTTTAAAATAATTACGGTTAAGGCTTGAACAAATGCGGAATAAAACTAACGTTTAATTTGTCAAGCACATAACCTACAACAACTAGGCTCACCTATGTGCACCAACAACTTATGCTAAGCAAGATAAAAAACTAAGTGATAGCAAGATATATGACAATAAACAATATGGTATCACAAAGTAAAGTGCATAAGTAAAGGGTTCGGGTAAGAGATAACAGAGGCACGCGGAGACGATGATGTATCCCGAAGTTCACACCCTTGCGGATGCTAATATCCGTTGGAGCGGTGTGGAGGCACAATGCTCCCAAAGATGCCACTAAGGCCACCGTAATCTCCTCACGCCCTCGCACAATGCAAGATGCCGTGATTCCACTAAGGGACCCTTGAGGGCGGTCACCGAAGCTGTACAAACAAGGTTGGGGCAATCTCCACAACTTAATTAACAACACCACAAAGCTTCACCACAATGGCATATGGCTTCGAGCTGACCACAACTGCTCAGGGCAATCTCCACAACTTAATTGGAGACCCCGACGCTTGCCCGGAGCTTTACAACACACTGATTCATCTCCGAGGCACCACCAAGCTTCTAGGGGTACCAAGTACCGAAAGGTAATAAGCTTCTCAACTTCTCACTTCCATGTATCACCGTGGAGAACTCAAACCGATGCACCAAATGCAATGGCAAGGGCACACGGACTGCCCAAATTCTTCTCTCCCAAATCCCACCAAAGCAACTAATGCTATGAAGGAAAATGAGAGGAAGAATGAAGAAGAACACGAAGAACTCCAAGATCTAGACCCAATGGGTTCCCCTTAGAGGACAAACTGATTGGTGAAAATGTGGATCTAGATCTCCTCTCTCTTTTCCCTAAAGAACTAGCAAGAATCATTGGAGGGATTGAGAGTTAGCAAGCTCGAAGAAGGTCAACAATGGGGGAAGAACACGACCTAAAGAGATAAGGTTCAATGGGGAAGAAGAGCCCCTTTTATAGGTGGGGCAAAATCCAACCTTATGCTTCACAGCCTGCACAGAGCGGTACTACCGCTTATGGGAGCGGTACTACCGATCGGTAGGTTCACCAACCATGCTGAGGCCACGAAAAAAGTCTCACGGAGCGGTACTACCGCTAGGGAGCAGTAGTAAAAAAATACTACCGCTTCGGGGGCGGTACTACCTCTCGAGGGCGGTACTACCGCTATAGGAGCGGTACTACCGCTGGCACTAGGAGCGGTACTACCGCTGGATACTGAAACTGCTGTAACTTTCGCATACGGACTCCGAATTCAACGAAACCAAGTTTGTTGGAAAGCTGACGACATGGGCTAACAAAAACTTGGTAGAAATATCAATAAGAAGAAAGTGACAAAAGTCCCATGAGAAAATGGTGAGAACCCTTCTTCGAATAAGACCGGTAAAAACTTCCAACATCGAAAACATCATAGAAGATGCATATGGACTCCGTTTTCGATGAACTCGAGCGTGTCATGAAGATGACCATAAGCTCTAAAACTCACAAAGAGAATTACCAAACAAGAACCAAGAAGTATGATGCAAGGATGCAAATGGTTTGAGCTCTCAATGAACGATACGATCAAGCTACTCACTTGAGAGCCCCCCCTTGAGAGTACGTAAATCTATCCTAAAACAGAAAACCTATCAAGGGCAAACCTATACCTTGCACCTCCTCCTCTTGAGAGAAGATGATGATCTTGGCTTCCTCAAGATGGACCACCTTTCTTGCTTGTGTTGTCTTGATGAAGACTAGTTGATTGCTCCCCCATAGACTATGGGTGAGCCGCTCTTCACAATATCTTCACAAGTCCATTGCCACCATCCTCCACCACTTGACGTCATCCGCCATGGGTTGTATCGGATCTTCCTCTTGACTCAAGCCCATGGAAACACACCTAACCCCACATAGAACTCTCAAGAAGACCATGGGTTCGTACACAAATACATATTGGACAATGCTTACCATACCATGGGATCACTTGATCCCTCTTGGTACATATTGTACGCTTTGTGTGTTGATCATCTTGATTTACTCTTTGTCTGACGATCTTGATCAACCTTGTGTCTCTATGACCATTCTTTGGATAATACCTTGAATACCACCTTGTTCATCATATAAACTCCTTGAACCCAACAGATGGACTTCAAGAAGTGCCTATGGACAAATACTATAAATATAACTTAAGGCAACCATTAGTCCATAGGAATTGTCATCAATTACCAAAACTACATATGGAGATATATGCTCTAACACCGTTGGGTGCAAGTTTGTTTGTTTTTGCGCAGGTTCATTGGTGCCTCATCTTGATACTCCTACTCGATTGATACCTTGGTTCTCAAACTGAGGGAAATACTTATCTTTACTTTGCTGCATCACCCTTTCCTCTTCACGGGATAAACCAACGCAAGCTCAAGAAGTAGCAGGAAGAATTTCTGGCGCCGTTGTCGGGGAGTGTTCAAGTGAAGCATATCTACCAAGTACCTATCGCAAACTCATCTCTTGCATTTACATAATTTGCCTTTTGCCTCTCGTTTTCCTCTCGCCCACTTCTAAAACAAAATTTAGAAAAATATTTGCCTTTTTTTCGTTCGCCTTTTCTTTTGCTTGCTTTTTGTTTTCTTGTATGCTTGTCTGCTTGCTAAGTCACCATGTTTGAATTGTTCAAACACAAGAATACTCTACCTGGGTTCAATAGGATAGCCCCTCTGTCCTTTCCAAACTCATAAATAATTAGTCTATGGGAAAACGTCCCGAGGTGGCTAGAGATACCTTTAGAAATGTCGATGATGGGGATCCTGTACTTTTCCATTATTCGCTTAATGAATCCTTAAAAGACGCTTGGGATAGAGTGCTAAAGATTTAAGCCAGTCATCTCCCTCCTTATCATATTGAGCTGTACTTAAAAGGTTTTTACGCGGGGCTGCCCCACTCTTTTAAACAAGTCTTGGATTCTATATTTAATAAGTGTTTCCTTGTTGGAGATTCCTTTGACATTTATGAAAGGAAGAAAGCAATATTTGGGCGTCCCAAAGGAGAAAATGAGTCTACCACCCTCATGTGTTTTTATCAAAATGAATCAATAAAAGAAATGAAAGCTAGTTTAGACGTGAACTTCCGTAATGCGCTTAATATTTCCTCCACTATAAATGGTCACGTGCTTTCACAAAATAGGAAGATAGTTTCTCTCGATAAAAAGGTCCTTCCTTGGTCCCTAAGGAAAGATGACAATACTTGATTCTATTGCCTTATGCCTAGCTAAGGGCGTTAAACGATAGCACTTGTTGGGAGGCAACCCAATGAATAGAATTATTTTTGCTTTTCACTTTCTGTTTTGTTGAGTACACACCATCATGATTTTGTTATGATTATGTTTTTTATGTTTTAATTAGTGTTTGTGCCAAGTAGAACCTTTATGATTAGTTTTGGTGATAGTTCTTTAATCATGCTGAAAAAGACAGAAACTTTGTGCTCACGAAATTACTTTTAATTCCTATCCCGAAAGTGCTTTTGAGTTGATTATTTTTTATGCTGATTGATATGCAAATTGCACTAATTTTTATAATTTTTCATAATTTCTGGGATAGCAGAGGTATACGAAATATACAGATTGCTACACACTGTTCTATTTTTGACAGATTTTGTTTTTGTTGTGTTGATTACTTATTTTAATGAAACTATGGTTAGTATCGGGGGTACAAGCCATGGAGAAGTGAGAATACAGTAATATAACATCAATCTAAATGGAAATTAAGTTTCCTACAGTACCTAAAAAGTTGGTGGTTTGTTTTCCTATGCTAATGATATCACGAGTTTCTGTTTAAGTTTTGTGTTGTGAAGTTTTCAAGTTTTGGGTGATGTTCTTATTGGCAATGGAATATAGAGTGGAAAGAGCCTAAGCTTGGGGATGCCCAAGTCATACCAAGAAAAATTCAAGTACACCAAAAAGCCTAAGCTTGGGGATGCCCCGGGAAGGCAGCCCCTCTTTCGTTTTCAATCCATCGGTAACGTTACTTAGAGCTATATTTTTATTTACCACATGATATGTGTTTTGCTTGAAGCGTCGTGTATTATAGGAGTCGTTTCTTTTTGTTTTATCACAATCATCCTTGCTGCACATATTTTTGATAGGGACATGCACTCATCGTGAATTTGTTAGAATACTCAATGAGCTTCACTTATATCTTTTAAGCTAGGCAATTTAGCTCCCATGAGCTTCACTTATATCTTTTGAGCTAGATAATTTCGCTCCCATGAGCTTCACTTAAATCTTTTGAGCTAGATAATTTTTCTCTAGTGCTTCAATTAAATCTTTTTAGAGCACGACGGTGTCATATTTTGTAGAAATAAAACTCTCGGTCTTCACTTATATCATTTTGAGAGTGCTCTCTCTAAGTAACTTGGTAATTAGCATGTGTTATGAAATTAGTCCTAAATATGATAGGCATCCAAAGAGTATATAATAAAAACTTTCATATTCAAGTGCATTGATTAATAAGAGAAGTTTGATTCCTCACAACTAGTTTTGAGATATGGATATGGTAATATTAGAGATACGTTAGTAGGGTGTTGTGAATCTAGAAATACTTGTGTTGACGTTAGTGATTCCCGTAGCATGCACGTATGGTGAACCGCTATGTTAGGAAGTCGGAGCATAATTGATTTATTGATTGTCATCCTTTTTCTGGCGGTCGGGATCGCGTGATGGTTAACACCTACCAACCCTTCCCCTACGAGTATGCGTTTAGCACTTTGTTTTGATTACTAATAAAACTTTCGCAATAAGTATATGAGTTCTTCATGACTAATGTTAGTCCATGGTATATATGCACTCTCACCTTCCACCATTACTAGCCTCTCTAGTGTCGCGCAACTTCCACCGGTGCACAAACCCACCATATACCTTCCTCAAAACAGCCACCATACCTACCTATTATGGCATTTTCATAGCCATTCCGAGATATATTGCCATGCAACTTCCACCGTTCCGTCTCATGACATGTGCCATCATTTTCATTCTTCCATTGCATGATCGTAAGATAGCTAGCGAGATGTTTCAACATCATACGCTAAGCTAGATCGTTGCACATCACTGCCGGAGGCATTTCATATAGAGTCGTTATTGTTCTAACTATTGAGTTGTAAGTAAACAAAAGTGTGATGATCATCATTATTAGAGCATTTTCCCATGTGAGGAAATAAAAAAGAGGCCAAAAATGCCCACCAAAAAAAATAGAAAAAAAATGAAATGAAAAAAAAGAGGCCAAAGAGCCCAAACAAAAAAAATGAGAGAAAAAGAGAGAAGGGACAATGCTACTATCTTTTTCCACACTTGTGCTTGAAAGTAGCACCGTGTTCTTCATGATAGAGAGTCTCTTCTTTTGTCACTTTCATAAACTAGTGGGAATTTTCATTATATAACTTGGCTTGTATATTCCAATGATGGGCTTCCTCAAAATTGCCCTAGGTCTTTGTGAGCAAGCAAGTTGGGTGCACACCCACTAGATTTCTTTTTGAGCTTTCATACACTTATAGCTCTAGTGCATCCGTTGCATGGCAATCCCTACTCATTCACATTGATATCTATTGATGGGCATCTCCATAGCCCGTTGATATGCCGAGTCGATGTGACCATCTCCTCCTTTTTGCCTCACAACCTCCACCACACTCTATTCCACTTATAGTGCTATATCCATGGCTCACGCTCATGCATTGCGTGAGAGTTGAAAAAGTTTAGAAAGTAAGAGTGTGAAAAAAATTACTTGGCTAATACTGGGGTTATGCATGATTTACATTCGTTGTGTGGGGATGATGGAGCATAGCCAGACTATATGATTTTGTAGGGATAACTTTCTTTGGCCTTGTTATTTCAAAAGTTCATGATTACTTTGCTAGTATGCTTAAAGTAGTATTGTTTTCATTAAACTACTGTTTTGAATCTTATGGATCTAAACATTCATGCCACAATAAATAAGTTACGGAAAACAAATATGTTAGGTAGCATTCCACATCAAAAATTCGGTCTTTATCACTTCCCTACTCGAGGACGAGCATGAGTTAAGCTTCGGGATGCTTGATACGTCTCCAACGTATCTATAATTTTTGATTGTTCCATGCTATTATATTATCAACTTCGGATGTCTTATATGCATTTATATGCCATTTTATATCATTTTTGGGACTAACCTATTAACTCAGTGCCTAGTGCCAGTTTCTGTTTTTTCCGTGTTTTTGACCTTTTTCAGAAAAGAATATTAAACGGAGTCCAAATGGAATAAAACCCGTGGGATGATTTTTTCCATAATAGAAGATACCTAGAAGACATGAGAACCAAGGCAGGAGGTCTCGTGGGAGGTCACGAGCCCCCTAGGCGCGCCCCGGGGGGGCTAGCAGGCTCGTGGGACCCCCTTGCCTCCTTTGCCCTACCTCTTTCGCCTATAAATTCCCAAAAATCCCGAAACCAATAGGGAGAGCCAAAAAAATACTTTTCCGCCGCCGCAAGCTTCTATCTTCGTGAGATCCCAACTGGGGACCGTTCTGGTGCCCTGCCGGAATGGGATTCGGACACGGAGGGCTTCTTCATCAATACCATTGCCTCTCCGATGATGCGTGAGTAGTTCACCATAGAGCTTCGGGTCCATAGCTAGTAGCTAGATGGCTTCTTCTCTCTCTTGGATCTTCAATACAAAGTTCTCCATGATCTTCATGGAGATCTATCCGATGTAACTTTCTTTTGCGGTGTGTTTGTCGAGATCCGATGAATTGTGTATTTATGATCAGATTATCTATGAATATTATTTGAGTCTCCTCTGATTTCTTATATGCATGATTTCATATCCTTGTAATTCTCTTTGAGTTATGGGTTTCGTTTGGCCAACTTGATCTATAATTCTTGTAATGGGAGAAGTGCTTGGTTTTGTGTTCATACCGTGCGGTGTCCTCACCTAGTGATAGAAGGGGTAGGGAGGCACGCATCGTGTTGTTTTCATCAAAGGTAAAAAGATGGGGTTTATATCATATTGCATGAATTTATCCCTCTACATCATGACTTCTTGCTTAAGGCGTTACTCTCTTTGTTATGAACTTAATGCACTAGATGCATGTTGGATAGCGGTCAATGTGTGGAGTAATAGTAGTAGATGCAGAAAGTATCGGTCTACTTGTCTCGGACGTGATGCCTATATGTATGATCATTGCCTTAGATATCGTCATGACTTTGCGCGATTCTATCAATTGCTTGACAGTATTTCGTTCACCCACCGTAATACTTGCTATCATGAGAGAAGCCTCTAGTGAACACTATGGCCCCGGGCTCTATTTTACACATTATATTCAGATCTACATACAAAAATACCAAAAATACCTTGCTGCACTTTTATTTATATTTACCTTTTATCACTATCAGATCTCACCTTGCAAGTAATCGTAAAGGGATTGACCACCCCTTTATCGCGTTGGGTGCAAGTTTGTTTGTTTTTGCGCAGGTTCATTGGTTCTCAAACTGAGGGAAATACTTATCTCTACTTTGCTGCATCAACCCTTCCTCTTCAAGGGAAAAACCAACGCAAGCTCAAGAAGTAGCACGCACCTCCTAGGGTTTCCCTAGGGGTGGCGCACCCCCTCTCCCCCCTCCTATATATACTGGAGGATTTGGGAGGGTTGCACACACTTGATTTAATCACCCTGGTGCAGCCCTACCTCTCCCTCCGCGGTGCTTGGCGAAGCCCTACCGGAAAACCACATAGCTCCACCGCCACCACACCGTCGTGCTACCAGAATTCTCCCTCAACTTCTCCTCCTTCCTTGTTGGATCAAGAAGGAGGATACATTGCTGGGCTGTAGGTGTGTTGAATGCGGAGGCATCGTACGTTCGGTGTTCGGATCGGATCTTCCGCGATTTGAATCTCCGTGAGTACGACTCCATCGACCTCATTCATAGTAACGCTTACGCTTTGTGATCTTCAATGGTATGAAGCTGCTCTCCCTCACTCGTTGCTAGCTTCACCTAGATGATCTTGGTGTGACGTAGGAATTTTTTTCAATTATTACTACGATCCCCAACAGTGGCATCCGAGCTAGGTCTATGCGTAGATTATATGCATGAGTAGAACACAAGTAAGTTGTGGGCGATGATGTGGTCAATTTGCTTGTCGTTACTAGTTTTATCTTGATTCGGCGGCATCGAGGGATGAAGCGGCCCGGACCTACTTTACACGTACTCTTATGTGAGACTGGTTCCACCGCCCGACATGCACTTGTTGCATAAGGTGGCTAGCGGGTGTGTGTCTCTCCCACTTTAGTCGGATCGGATTCGATGAAGAGGGTCCTTATGAAGGGTAAATAGCATTGGCATATCAACATTGTGGCTGTCACGTAGGTAAGAAACGTTCTTGCTAAAAACCCAAATCATCCACGTAAAACTTGCAACAAAAATTAGAGGACGTCTAACTTGTTTTTGCAGGGTTTGCAATGTGATGTGATATGGACAAAAGGATGTGATGATATATATGTGATGTATGAGATTGATCATGTTCTTGTAGTAGGATTCATGACTTGCATGCCGATGACTACGACAACCGGCATGAGCCATAGGAGTTGTCTTAATTTATTGTATCATATGCAACTCCATGTGATTATTTTACTTTATCGCTAACCGTTAGCCATAGTAGTAGAAGTAATAGTTGGCGAGACGACTTCACGGAGACACAATGATGGAAATCATGATGATGGAGATCAGGGTTTCATGCCGGTGACAATGATGATCATGTCGTGCCCCGAAGATGGAGATCAAATGAGCAAGATGATATTGGCCATATCATGTCACTATATGATTTGCACGTGATGTTTATCATGTTTCTATATCTTATTTGCTTAGAATGACGGTAGTGAATAACATGATCCCTCACTAAAATTTCTAGAAAAGTTTTCCCCTAAGTGTGCACCGTTGCGAAGGATCGTTCTTTCGAAGCACCACATGATGATCGGGTGTGATAGACTCTAACGTTCGCATACAACGGGTGTAAGCCTAGCATGTACAGTCATGGCCTCGGAACACGGGAGACCGAAAGGTCGAACATGAGTCATATGGTGGATACGATCAACATGGAGATGTTCACCATTGATGACTAGTCCGCCTCACGTGATGATCGGACACGGGCTAGTCAACATGGATCATGTATCACTTGGATGACTAGAGGGATGTCTATCTGAGTGGGAGTTCATTAAATAATTTGATTGGACGAACTTAATTATCATGAACATAGTCAAAAGGTATTTGAAAATTAAGTTGTAGCTTGTGATGTAGCTCTAGTGTCTTTAATATGTTCCTAGAGAAAATTTAGTTGAAAGATTATAGTAGCAATTATGCGGACCAGGTCCGTAAACTGAGGATTTTCCTCATTGCTACACAGAAGGTTTATGTCCTTAATACACCGCTCGGTGTGCTGAACCCCGAACAACGTCTGTGGATGTTGTGAACATCTAACATACACGTTTTGATGACTACGTGATAGTTCAGTGCATAATACTTAACAACTTAGAATTGAGGCAACGAAGTCGTTTTGAACGTCACAAAACATATGAGATGTTCCAAAAGCTGAAATTGGGATTTCAGGCTCGTGCCCTTGTTGAGAGGTATGAGACCTCTGACAAGATTCTTAGTCCATGAAGTAAGGGAGAAAAGCTCAATCGTTGAGCATGTGCTCAGATTGTCTGAGTACTACAATCGCTTGAATCGAGTTGGAGTAGATTTTCCAGGTGAGATAATGATTGACATAGTTCTCCAAAGTCACTCCCACCAAGCTATAGAGCTTCGTGATGAACTATAACATATCAGGGATAGATATGATTATCTTTGAGATATTCGCGATGTTAGACACCGCGAAAGTAGAAATCAAAGAGGAGCATCAATTGTTGATGGTTAGTAAAACCACTAGTTTCAAGAAGGGCAAGGGCATGAAGGGATACTTCATAAAACGGCAAACGAGTTGCTGCTCTAGTGAAGAGACCCAAGGTTGAACCCACACCCGAGACTAAGTGCTTCTGTAATGAGGGGAACAGTCACTTAAGAGGAACTACCCTAGATACTTGGTAGATGAGAAGGCTGGCAAAGTTGACAAAATGTAAATTGGATATACATGATATTGATGTGTACTTTACTAGTACTCATAGTAGCACCAGAGTATTAGATACCAGTTCGGTTACTAAGTGTTAGTAACTCGAAATAAAACCTACGGAATAAACGGAGACTAGCTAAAGGCGAGGTGACAATATGTGTTGGAAGTGTTTCCAATGTTGATGTGATCAAACATCGACGCTCCCTCTACCATCGGGATTAGTGTTAAACCTAAATAATTGTTATTTGGTGTTTGCGTTGAGCATAGACATGATTAGATTGTGTTTATTGCAATACGGTTATTCATTTAAAGATAATAATGGTTACTCTATTTATTTGAATAATACCTTCAATGGTCTTACACCTAAAACGAATGGTTTATTGAATGTCGATCGTAGTGTTACACATGTTCATAATATTGATGCCAAAAGATATAAAGTAATAATGATAGTACCACTTACTTATGGCACTTCCACTTTAGTCATATTGGTATAAAACGCATGAAGAAGCTCCATGTTGATGGATCTTTGGACTCACTCATTTTTGAAAAGTTTGAGACATGCAAACCATGCCTATTTGTACAAACGCATGAAGAAACTCCATGCAGATAGATCATTTGGACTCACTTGATTTTGAATCACTTGGCACATGCAAATCATACCACATGGGCGAGATGACTGAAGGCCACGTTTTCCAGTGAGATGGAACAAGAAATCAACTTGTTGGAATTAATACATTTTGATGTGTGCAATCCAATGAGTGCCGATGCATGCAGTGGATATCGTTATGTTCTTACTTCATAGATGATTTGAGTAGATACTAGTATATTTACTTGATGAAACACAAGTATGAATTATTGAAAGTTTCAAGTAATTTTAGACTGAAGTTGAAGATCGTCGTGACAAGAGGATAAAATGTCTATGATATGATCATAGAGATGAATATCTGAGTTACGAGTTTGGTACACAATTAAGACATTGTGGAAGTTGTTTAACAACTAATGCCGCTTGGAACACCATAGTGAGATGGTGTGTCTGAACATCATAGTTGTGCACTATAGGATATGGTGCATACTATGGTGTCTCATATCGAATTACCACTATCGTTTATGGGTTAGGCATTAGAGACAACCGCATTCACTTTAAATAGGGCACCACATAATTCCGTTGAGGTGACACCGTATGGTTTAGAAGAACCTAAGTTGTCGTTTCTTAAAACTTTGGGGTTGCGACGCTTGTGTGAAAAAAGTTTCAGCCTAAGCTGGAACCCAAAGCGGATAAATGCACCTTCATAGGACACCCAAAACAGTTGGGTATACCTCCTATCTCAGATCCGGAAGCAAAGTGTTTTTTCTAGAAACGGGTGCTTTCTCAAGGAAAAGTTTCTCTCAAAAGAAGTGAGTGGGAGGATGGTGGAAACTTGGTGAGGTTATTGAACCATCACTTCAACCAATGTGTAGCAGGGCGCATGAAGTTGTTCAAGTGGCGGCTACACCAATTGAAGTGGAAGCTGATGATAGTGATCATGAAGCTTCGGATCAAGTTACTGCAAACCTCGTGGGTCGACAAGGAAATGTAATACTCCAGAGTAGTATAGTAATCATGTCTTGGAGGTCATGTTGCTTGACAACAATGAACCTACGAGCTATGGAGAAGAAATGGTGGGCCCAGATTCTAACAAATGGCTGGAGGCCATAAAATCCGAGAAAGGATCCATGTATGAAAACAAAGAGTAGAATTTGGGAGAACTACTTGATGGTCGTAAGGCTGTTGGGTACATATGGATTTTAAAACGGAAGACAGACTATGATGGTGAAAAGTCACCATTAAGAAATCTCGACTTGTCGCAAAGTTATTTCCGACAAGTCCAACGAGTTGACTACGATAAGACTTTCTCACTCATAGCGATGCTGAAAGTCTGTTAGAATTATGTTAGCAGTTGCTGCATCATTTATGAAATCTTGCACATGGGATGACAAAATATTGTTTCGTCGACGGTTTCCTTGAGGGAAGGTTGTATGTGATACAACCAAAAGATTTTGTCAATCCTAAGGGATGCTAACGAGTATGCAAACCTCCATCAATCCTTCTAATGACTCGAGTAAGCATCTCGGAGTTGGAATATGCGCTTTGACGAGATGATCAAAGCTTTTGGGTTTATACAATGTTTTTGAGAAACTTGTATTTCCATGTAAGTGGGTGGGAGCACTATAGAATTTCTGATAAGTATATGCGGTTGACATATTGTTGATCGGAAATGATGTAGAATTTCTGGAAAGCATGTAGGGTTTTTTGAAAAGTGTCTTTCAAAGGAAAACCTGGATTGAGCTACTTGCACATTGAACATCAAGATCTATAGAGATAGATCAAAATGCTTAAATAGAACATTCAAGTGAATACATACCGTGACAATATTTTGAAGGAGTTCAAAATAGATCAGTCAAAGAAGGAGTTCTTGGCTGTGTTGAAAGGTAGGAATATTGAGTAAAACTCAAAACCCGACCACATCAGAAGAGAGAGAGAGAGAGAGAGAAAGGATGAAGGTCGTCCCCTATGCATTTGTCGTAGGCTCTACAATATTCTATGTTGTGTACCGTACCTCAAGTGTGGCTTGCCATGAGTTAGTCAAGGGGTACAAGACTGATCCAGGAATGGATCACAAGACAACGGTCAAAGTTATCCTTAGTAACTAGTGGACTAAGGAATTTTTCTCGATTATGGATGTGGTAAAGGAGTTGGTCGTAAAGGGTTACGTCGATGCAAAATTTGACACTAATCCAGATGACTCTGAGTAGTAAACCGAATTCGTTTAGTGGAGCAGTCATTTGGAATAGTTCCAAATGTCGTGCGGTAGCTTCATCTACAGGATGACATAGAGATTTATAAAGCACACACGGATCTGAAAGGTTCATACTCGTTGACTAAAACCTCTGTCACAAGCGAGATATGATCAAACCCCATGGGGGTTAGATTCATTACAATCACATAGTGATGTGAACTAGCTTATTGACTCTAATGCAAGTAGGAGATTGTTGGAAATATGCCCTAGAGGCAATAATAAAATGGTTATTGTTATATTTCCTTGTTCATAATAATGATGACCCACAACAATAGGGGATCAATCGTAGTCCTTTCGATAACTAAGAGTGTCGAACCCAACGAGGAGCAAAAGGCTGTGATAAACGGTTTTCAGCAAGGAAATAACTGCAAGCACTGAAAGTAGCGGTAACAAGTGATGGTGTAGTGAGGTGAAACGTAGCAAGTGAAAAGTAACAAGTAACAAGTAGTAGCAAAGGTGCAGAAAAGTGGCCCAATCCCTTTTGTAGCAAGGGACAAGCCTGAACAAAGTCTTATAGGAGGAAAAACGCTCCCGAGGACACACGGGAATTTCTGTCATGCTAGTTTCATCATGTTAATGTGATTCGCGTTCGTTGCTTTGACAGTTTGATATGTGGGTGGACCGGTGCTTGGGTACTGCCCTTACTTGGAAAAGAATCCCACTTATGATTAACCCCTCTCGCAAGCATCCGCAACTACGAAAGAAGAATTAAGACAACATCTAACCATAGCATTAAACTAGTGGATCCAACTCATCCCCTTACGAAGCAACGCATAGACTAGGGTTTAAGCTTCTGTCACTCTAGCAACCCATCATCTAATTACTACTCCCCAATGCCTTACTCTAGGCCCAAATATGGTGAAGTGTTATGTAGTCGATGTTCACATAACACCACTAGAGGAAAAGACAACATAAAGCATATCAAAATACCGAACGAATACCAAATTCACATGACTATTATTAGCAAGACTTATCGCATGTCCCCAGGAACAAAAGTAACTACTCACAAAGCATAATCATAATCATGATCAGAGGTGTAATGAGTAGCACCAAGGATCTGAACATAAACTCTTCCACCAAGTAATCCAACTAGCATCAACTACAAAGAGTAATCAACACTACTAGCAACCTTACAAGTACCAATCGGAGTCGCGAGACAGAGATTGGTTACAAGAGATGAACTAGGGTTTGGAGAGGAGATGGTGCTGATGAAGATGTTGATGGAGATGACTTCCCTGCGACGAGAGGAGTGTTGGTGATGACGATGGCGACGATTTCCCCCTCCGGGAGGGAAGTTTCCCCGGCAGGATCGTCCTGTCGGAGCTCTAGATTGGTTTTGCTCAAGTTCCGCCTCGTGGTGGCGGAGAATCCACGAGAAAGCTCCACCCTCATTTTTTTTGGACGAAACCCTTCATATAGCAAAAGAGGGGGTCAGTCGGCCACCAGGGTGCCCACAAGCCCTGTAGCCGCCTCCAGGGGGGTAGGTGGCGGCTACCAGGCTTGTGGGCCCCTGGTAGCTCCCCTCTGGCAGTTCTTCCGCCCAGTATTTCTTATATATGCCCAAAACATTCCACGTTGATTTTCAGGGCATTTGGAGTTTCACAGAATAGAGGACTCACACTTGCTCCTTTTCTAGTCCAGAATTCCAGCTGTCGGTATTCTCCCTCTTCAAATAAACCTTGCAAAATAAGAGAGAGAAGGCATAAGTAGGGTACCACAAAGTAATATAACAGTCCATAAAGCGATAAATATCAACATGAAAGCATGATGCAAAATGGACGTATCTCCCAAGCTTACACCTCGCTTGTCCTCAAGCAAAAACCAAGATTCATAAACATGTCCACATGTTTAGGGATGAAGGTGTCGATAAAACATAATACGGACATGAGGGCATCATGATCACACATAGAACATCAATACATCATAAAGATTCTTATGGGAAAGTAACAATTCCTTCACAAAGCAAAGTATGAAACAAAAACCTTACCGAGAAGTAGCCAACAACAGTCCATAGTCATTGAAGCAATTGCAATTTATCATAACATCAGAAAGAGTCAAATAAGAGCTTGTAAAGCAAACCCACGTACTCAATCATCTCTTTTGTTTTCCACAATTGTTACAACTCACGTGGTACTCATGGTATAAAAGTTTCAGCTCGACACAGAGAAAGATAGGGGCTTATAGTTTTGCCTCCCAAGTATTTACCTCAAGGGTAAAGTCAACAATAATAAAGCATAAGTACTCATCTCCAAGTTGATATATGAATATAGATATTTCCCTAGCATGTGACGGTAGCCAAGACAAAGGCAAAATAAGGAATTAGTGAAGATCACCATGACTCTTCCAAGGGAAAAAAAGTAAAGGTACAAGATAGGCCCTTCGCACAGGGAAGCAGAGGTTGTCGTGCACTTTTGAGGGTTTGGATGCGTGTCCTCTTAGTGCGGAGGAACGTCACTTTATATTGCCTCCTGTGATAAAGAACTTTATTATGCAGTCTGTCGCTTTTATGTCTTCCTCATCACAGGTTCGTATAAAGCTTATTTTCCACACACTAATAGATCATACATATTAGAGAGAATTTTTTATTGCTTGCACCGATGACAACTTACTTCAGGGATCTTATTCAATCCATAGGCAGGTATGGTGGACTCTCATGGCAAAACTGGGTTGAAGGTTTATGGATGCACAAGTAGTATCTCTACTTGGTGCGGTAGTTTTGGTTAATATGAGGTGGAAGAAATCGTCACATGCTAAGGGATCTCTAATCATATAACATTGTTCGGAACCAAGCAAACACAATTCATTATGTTGTCTTCCGTGTCCAACATCTACTTCCAAGCATGTAATTGTTTGGTGAGTGCTCACAATTGTAAAAAGTGTCTAAGATGATATATTTATATGTGAACCTCTCTTTCCTTATTACTTCTTATTAATTGCAACAATGACTGGGGACTATATTGGTCTATTCTCAACAAGTTTCAATCATCATACTTGTTATAAGTGAAGCTATCACTTTCCATAGGATCATCTCATGATCTTTCATGCTATCGTTCTTTTCATACTTTTGATCACGGCACAAAACAAAGCCCTTGACTAAGATACTCTTTATTATATAGCTCGCAAGCTCGAATACATCGGGGGAGACACAAGGCAAAAGACTCAAACTAAACACTAAAGACTTATTCCACTAAGAGAAGAAAGTAAAAACTGAAAAGGAAAGAACTAAAACAAAGGTAAAAGCAAAAGATATAAAGGTGATACGATACCAGGGCAACTCCCTCAAGCTTGGCAAAAGCCAAGGGGATTGCCCATACCAATGCTTAGTATTCTTCCTTTGGTGGTGATGGTGGTGGAGTTGTTGAAGCAGTCTTGAGCTTGTCTAATTTCCACTTGAGCATAAAGTTCTGCTCCCTTAGATCATCATTTTCCTCCTCAAGCTTCAACACTCTATGGCAAAGTTCTGGCTTACTCTCGTGCAAGAAACGAGAAGGGATAAACAATGTCTTAGGCTTCTTCCTTTGGTCAGGGAGGCTTGACTTCTTGAACTCCACATGAGTGCATCCAGGTTGAGGTAGAGGAGCCACCTCTTCATCAGAACTCATTTGTTCCTTCCCCTTGGGATCATAGTCCTCTTCCTCGTCAGTGGTACAGCCATATGATTCCAAGTTCCCATAGACCTTGGGATTAGCAAGGTTATCAGCCACATAGCTCTCCCCCTCAGAATCCCGAGAAGACATCTTTGCTCTAAATCTGCGGCAGACAACAGGCTCGAAATGAAAACAGAGGAAAACTGCGCGATACGGAGATCAAAACCCTCGGGCGTATATATAATGATTTTTTCTGGACCAGAAGGAGTGCTCCGCAAGAAAACGGAGTCCAGGAGGCACACGAGGTGCCCACAAGCCCTGTAGCCGCCGCCAGGGGGGCAGGTGGCGGGTACCAAGCTTGTGGCCGCCTCGTGCGCTCTCCGGACAGCTTTTTATTTTTCTATTTTTCCATAAATTCCAAAGACGAGAAATATCCTACTGGAAATGTTTCGGAGTCCAATTACTTACCGAAACACATACCTCTTCGTTTTCAGGGTCTGAAACAGGCTGATAAACATCCCTTATGTACTCCTCTGGAGTTATGATACTGGTCTCAACATTTATGGGAGCAGCAGAGATATAATGCTTGATTCTTTGCCCATTTACCACTCTAGGAAAATTATCTTCCGTGTTATTGATTTTGATGGCACCGGAACGATATACTTCCTCGACAATGTAAGGACCTTCCCATTTAGAGAGAAGCTTGCCTGCGAAGAATCTTAAGCGAGAAAGGTATAGCAGGACATAATCACCTACATTGAACTCTCATTTTTGTATTCTTTTATCGTGCCATCTCTTAACCTTTTCCTTGAACAGCTTGGCATTCTCATATGCATGGGCCCTCCATTCATCTAATGAGCTGATATCAAACAACCGCTTCTCACCGGCAATTTTGAAATCGAAGTTGAGCTCTTTGATTGCCCAATAAGCTTTGTGTTCCAGCTCAAGAGGTAAATGACAGGCCTTACCGTAAACCATTTTATACGGCGAAATGCCCATGGGATTCTTATAAGCAGTCCTATAAGCCCATAGTGCATCGTCAAGTTTGCTAGACCAATTCTTTCGAGATCTATTGAGAGTCTTTTGTAAGATCAATTTGATCTCCCTATTACTCAACTCCACTTGACCACTAGACTGAGGATGGTAAGGAGATGCAACTCTATGGTTGAAATCATACTTAGCAAGCATCTTGCGGAAAACACCATGAATGAAGTGTGAACCGCCATCAGTCATCAAATATCTAGGGACTCCAAATCTTGGGAAAATGACTTCTTTAAGCATCTTAATAGAGGTGTGATGATCAGCATTTCTAGTGGGGATAGCTTCTACCCACTTAGTGACATAATCAACAGCGACTAAGATGTGAGTATACCCATTGGAACTCGGGAAGGGTCCCATATAATCAAAGCCCTAGACATCAAATGGTTCAATGACAAGTGAATAGTTCATAGGCATTTCCTGACGCTTACTGATGTTCCCTATTATTTGGCATTCGTCACAAGACAAGACAAACTTACGGGCATCCTTGAAGAGAGTGGACCAATAGAAACCTGATTGCAATACCTTATGAGCAGTTCTATCTCCAGCATGGTGTCCTCCGTAGGCTTCGGAATGACACTTCTGCAGGATCTGTCCCTGTTCATGTTCAGGCACACAACGTCTAATAACACCATCTACTACTTCCTTATAAAGGTGAGGATCATCCCAAAAGTAGTGTCTCAAATCAAAGAAGAATTTCTTCTTTTGCTGGTAGGTGAAACTGGGTGGTATGTATTTGGCTACGATATAGTTTGCGTAATCAGCATACCACGGTGCACTATGTGAAGTGCGGATGACATTTAATTACTCATTAGGAAAGCTGTCATCAATAGGTCGTGGGTCATCAAGGACATTCTCTAGCCTGGACAAGTTATCTGCTACAGGGTTATCAGCACCCTTTCGGTCAACAACGTGCACATCAAATTCATGTAGCAGGAGAACCCATTTGATTAGCCAAGGCTTAGCGTCCTTCTTCTCCATAAGGTACGTAATAGCAGCATGATCAGATTGAATAATGTCTTTGGAGTCAACTATATAAGATCTAAACTTTTCACATGCAAACACGACTACTAAAAACTCTTTTTCTGTAGTGGCATAGTTTCTTTGGGCACTGTCTAGAGTTTTACTAGCGTAGTGAATAACATTCAACTTCTTGTCAACTCTTTGTCCTAGAATAACACCAACAGCATAATCACTAGCATCGCACATGATTTCAAAGGGCAAGTTCCAATCAGGTGGTTGCACAATAGGTGCGGTTATCAAGGCCTTCTTAAGTATTTCGAAAGCTTCCTCACAATCCTCATAAAAAACAAAAGGAACATCCTTCTGCAAGAGGTTGGTAAGAGGCCTAGAAATCTTAGAGAAGTCTTCAATGAACCTTTTATAGAAACCAGCATGACCTAGGAAACTTCGTATACCTCTGATATCTGTGGGGCAAGGCATTTTCTCAATTGCATCAACCTTAGCCTTATCAACTTCAATGCCTTTATCAGAGATTTTGTGTCCTAAGACGATGCCTTCATTAACCATGAAATGGCACTTCTCCCAGTTCAAGACGAGGTTGGTATCTTTGCATATATATAAGACTTGATCAAGGTTGCTGAGGCAATCGTCAAAGGAAGTACCGTAAACGGAGAAATCATCCATGAAAACCTCAACAATCTTTTCACAAAAGTCACAGAATATAGCCATCATACATCTTTGAAAGGTGGCAGGTGCATTGCATAAGCCAAAAGGCATATGTCTATAGGCAAAGGTAACGAAGGGGGAGGTGAAAGTGGTTTTCTCCTGATCAGATTGTGCAACAGGTATTTGCGTGAAACCTGAATAACCGTCTAGAAAGCAGAAGTGTGTGTGTTTAGATAGCCTTTCTAGCATTTGGTCGATAAATGAAAAAGGATAATGGTCTTTCCTGGTTGCCTTGTTCAGTTTCCGGAAGTCTATCACCATCCTATAGCCAGTAATATGTGGGATTTGTTCATTCTTATCATTAGGAACGACGACGATACCTCCCTTCTTAGGTACGCAATGTACTGGACTTACCCAATCACTATGAGCAACAAGATAAATGATTCATGCTTCCAGGAGCTTTAATATTTCTTTTCTCACGACCTCTTTCATCCTAGGATTTAGTCTCCTTTGATGATCAGCAACTGGTTTAGAATCAGGATCAGTTTTAATCTTGTGTTGACATAGAGTGGGAGTAATACCCTTAAGATCATCAAGAGTATATCCAATAGCCGCATGGTGCTTCCTCAAAGTTTTTAATAACTTCTTCTCTTCGTGATTCGAGAGGTGAGCACTAATAATAACAGGATATATCTCCTTCTCATCAAGGTAGGCATACTTAAGAGTATCTGGTAACTGTTTTAGCTCGAACACAGGATCACCCTTTGGTGGGGGAGGATCCCCAAGCAGTTCAACGGGCAGATTATTCTTGAGAATAGGATATTGTTCTAAAACAATTTTATCTATCTCATCTCTTTCATCCATATGCATATCATTTTCATGCTCAAGCAGATATTGCTCTAAAGGATCCGTAGGAGGTACGACAATGGAGGCAAGAGCAATGATTTCATCCCTACCAGACGACTCTTTTTCATGGGGTTGTCTTCCAAACTTGGAGAAGTTAAATTCATGAGACACACCCTTGAAACTGACAGTGACAGTCTGTTTAATGCAATCAATATGAGCATTGACAGTGTTGAGAAAGGGTCTGCCAAATATGATGGGACAAAAGCTATCTTGTGCAGTAGCAAGGATTAGGAAATCAGTAGGATACTTCGTCTTACCACACAAGACTTCTACATCTCGCACAATTCCCACAAGGCAGATAGTGTCTCTATTAGCTAGCGTAATAGTGACATCAATGGGTTCTAACTCAGCAGGTGCAATCTCATCTTTGATTTCATCGTATAGGGACCGGGGTATTGCACTAACATTAGCACCCATATCACATTAACCATGATAACACTGATATCCGATCTTGACAGAAACAACGGGCAGGCCAACAACAGGTCCATATTTGTCTTTCGTGTGAGGTTTAGCAATTCTAGCGGAGTCCTCACAGAATTTGATAACATGCCCATCTATGTATTCGGCTAAGAGATCATTGATAATAGCAACACTAGGTTAAACTCTAATTTCCTCAAGGGGTGCAAGTGGTCTAATGTAACCCCTACGTATCACAGTTGGAACTTTGTAATAATCCTTTTTCCTAGCACGGTAAGGTGGTTTCTCAGCGTAGGCACAAGGAACAATAGGATCAGTAAGGCAATGACTTTCTCTTCAACTAGATTGGGTTTAACTATATTGACTTCTACAGGAGGATGATACTTAAACCACTTCTCTTTGGGAAGATCAACATGAGCAACAAAATATTCACATAGAGAAGCTACTATCTCAGAGTCAAGTCCATACTTAGCGCTAAAATCTCTAGAAGTGTTTGTTTCAACAAAAGATTTAACGCAATCAAACTGGAAATTCATACCTGACTCCTTACCTTCTTCAAACTCCCAATCTTCAGAGTTACGTTTGATTCTTTCCAATAAATTCCACTTATGGTCAATATCCTTCTTCATAAAAGAACCGGTACAAGAAGTCTCAAGCATGGTACGATCTTCATGAGAAAGCCGAGCATAAAAGTTTTGAGTGATAATTTCTCTCGAGAGCTCATGATTGGGGCATGAATATAGCATTGATTTAAGCCTCCCCAAGCTTGAGCTACGCTTTCCCTGTCACGAGGCCAAAAGTTATAAATATAATTCCGATCACGATGTACTAAATAAATAGGATAAAACTTTTGATGAAATTCCAATTTCAACCGATTGTAGTCCCATGATCCAGTATCATCACATAGCATATACCATGTCAACGCCTTATCCTTCAAATATAAAGGAAATACTTTCTTCTTTACCTCATCCTCAGGCAAACCTACAAGCTTAAATAAACCACAAACTTCATCTACATAGATTAGATGCAAGTCTGGATGTGATGATCCATCTCCTGTAAAAGGATTAGCTAACAGTTTCTCAAGCATACCTGAAGGAATTTCATAAAAGATATTTTCAGTAGGTACCTCAGGTTGAGGAGAAACTCCTCGTGCTTCCGTTCGTGGTGAAGATACCCCGAACAAATTCCTCAAAGGAACAGTTTCCATAGTGACAATAAATTTCAGCACACTATATAAATGTTTCCTTACCAAAGGCACTTCACTCCCCGACAACGGCGCCAGAAAAGAGTCTTGATGACACGAGTATAGGGGATCAATCGTAGTCCTTTCGATAAGTAAGAGTGTCGAACCCAACGAGGAGCAGAAGGCTTTGATAAACGGTTTTCAGCAAGGTAATAACTGCAAGCACTGAAAGTAGCGGTTGAAAAGACCTCGATGACGCCTAGAGGGCGGTGAATAGGCTATTTAAAAACTTCTTCGGATTTGGCTTAAACCTAGTGCGGAAATAAACTAAGAGGATACTTTTCAAGCACAAATCCTAAATGCAATAGGCACCGCAACGTGTATCAACAACACGATCTACCAAGATGGACACAATACAGTTACTAACAAGCACAAGCAAGTTACACAAACTTACTTGAGCTATATCACCCGACAAGTAGGTGAACGACACAAGATACTAGATCACACTATAGCACACGATATATCAAAAGCTGCAAGTGTGAACATGTGGATATAGAGGGTACGCTTGAACGATTAATCTTGTACAAGAAATAGCCAACACAATATAATGAGCACAAACAATATGCAATGTATGTATGCTCAAGTAACACAAGTAAACCACAAGTAAGGAGTTAGGGTTAAGGATAACCAAGGTCACTGAGGCGAAGATGTATCCCGATGTTCACTTCCTTGGAGGGAAGCTAGTCACCGTTAGAGAGGTGGATGTTACCACGAAGGCACACCAACGCCACGAATGCTCACCCTATTCTCCTTTGAGATAACACCACGAAGGCGTTTCCCAACCACTAGTGGTAAGCCTTTGAGGTGGCTTCCAAACCCTCACAAACCTTTCCGGAGGGTAATCACACGGATTGATTCCTCTCCGAAGAATTCCTACTGCCTAGGAGTCTCCAACCTCCAAGAGTAACAAGATCACGGGGAATGCTCAAAACTTGCTCAAATCTCAAATAGCTTGGGTTGAGAGAAGGAGAGGGAGACGATCTATCTTTTGATTGGAACAACTCTCAGAGGGGCTCACAAATGCTCTTGGGATCTAAGATTTGATGTAAGCAAATGTGTGTGAGGTAGAAATGTGTTCTTATGAGGACATGGCTGTGTTGGACACCCTCTCACGAAGTGGGAGGGGGGTATTTATAGTGGGGAGAGAAAAACAGCCATTGGGGTCACTTAAGTCTGCCAGTGGTCGGACATCCGGCAGTTTCTCGGATGTCCGGACGCCCACAAGGTGTCGGACATCCGACAGGGTTCGGTCGTCCGAGAGATGCATATATATCTAGAATCACTTTGTAGTTGAACTCGGACCGGATGTCTGGAGGAAGCCAAAAGTCCGAGTTATTCGACTCAAACTGCTCTGGTGCGAGATTCCGGATTTCCGAAGGAGGTCGGATGTCCGGCCCTCGGACGTCCATAGGGAGCCGGAAGTCCGAGTTATATGGCTCAAGTTTCTCTGGTGCAAAGTTCCGGATTTCCGAAGTTGGTCGGACGTCCGGCCCTCGGACGTCCGGAGGGAGCCGGAAGTCCGAGTTATATGGCTCAAGTTTCTCTGGTGCAAGGTTCCGGATTTCCGAAGGAGGTTGGACGTCCGGCCCTCGGACGTCCAGAAGAGGTTGGAAGTCCGAGACATTGGTTCTGTTTTGAGATAAGAGTAGAGCAGTGGAGATGAGGTATGAGCGGAAAAGTAGAGATGTAGTTTGAGCAAGTTCATCGCAAAACCTGTGATCCCCTCTTAATAGTGCGGGATCCCTAAAGACTCGAGAATCATAAAAGGGTACTGATGATCCATACTTGAGCGTATACTTTTATTCGCTGATCATCACTCCGCACCACTAACGTCAAAGGAACTGATACCTTTGAGTTAGCCCTTTCACTTGAGCTTGATGTTGTTGTTCCTTCTTGGCTCAAGTTGAAAGCAAGACATGATGAAATCTTCAAGCAGGTCTCCCATACACAATGTGGAAAGCCTAGCTTATGTATTCATCTTCATTTGTCCACCATGTGAACATCCACAAGAATCAAGCATGTAGTGCTCAGGAATGCTTATCTTGATCTTGTCCTTGTTAGCACATGAGCTTGTCCTTATCAACACATGATCATTAACAATAGTTTCAATGATATATTTGTGCTGATCCACTTGAACTTGCACACCACAATCTTGATGACGATCACCAATTGACGTCATCCTTCATGGGTTGTATGAGATCTTCCTTTTGACGCAAGCCCTTGGAAGCACACCTAACCCCCACATAGGACTCTCACAAAGACCATGGGTTAGTACACAAACACGTAATGGACAATGCTTACCATACCATGGGATCACTTGATCCCTCTCGGTACATCTTATACGCTTTGTGTGTTGATCATTTTGATTTACTCTTTGTCTGAGATCTTGATCAACCTAGTGTTTCTATGACCATTCTTTGGATAATACCTTCAATACCATCTTGGTCATCATATAAACTCCTTGAACTCAACAGATGGACTTCAAGAAGTGCGTATGGACAAATCCTATAAATATAACTTAAGGCAACCATTAGTCCATAGGAATTGTCATCAATTACCAAAACCACATATGGAGATATATGCTCTAACAATCTCCCCCATTTTGGTAATTGAAGACAACCACTTCAAGAGAGTTTATATAAGGAAATAAGCATAACCAAGCGCACACATACAAGGTAATAATGCATGCGTGCAAGATGTAAATTCTTACGCAATAAAAGCAAAATCCTCTAAACATATCCAAAGTAAACTCTCTAAACTTCTCCCGCATTGGCATCGATTGCCAAAATAGACGAAAAGTTTAGAAAGCCAATATAGTAGGTGGTCCTCCACAAAGTGTGTACTTCTCAGCAAATGAGTGTAGAGAAATACACGAATACAATGATAAGTAGTTGGAGGGAAACAAACTATATTGAGGACCCAAAGATTGCAAATAAAAGGATCGTATGCCACAAAGACATACAAAAATAGAGGCAATCAATAAAAAGATTCCAGATGGAACAAACAATCATATGGTCCTTCGAACCACATGAATAAAAGATATTATGATAAAGGGAACAGAGTGTTTTATCAAAAACTAGAGAAGCTCCCCATGATTTGTGCACTAATACGAGATTTTTGTATTTGATACAGGTGCACAAAATAGGATCGTTGCTCCCCCAAAATTAATAAAAACACACAACGAGTGCAAGAAGATAGATGAGATAATAAGCATATCAATTGCACAAAACAAATGGTTGAGCAACATGTAAAAGAAGCAACTTAAGAATTGGCTCAACCAAAGTAATGTGTGTGAGTCATGGCAAAGCACTTGAGAAGACTAAGATAAGGATGAGCATTACTCATCAACATAGTCTTGATGAAATGAGATACAGAGTGCAAGACATATCATTCCCACACACACATACTAGAAAATGGGTTCACAAGCTTACTAATAAACAAAATAAGAACCAACGCTTGTGATAACCCATTTTGAAGATAGGAAGTAAGAACATTATCAAGAGGAGGGATACTAATTGAAATGGCAAAACCCTCATCAAGACAAGCATGAGGAAAAATAATCTTCACGACCAAAGAGTGCATCAAGATGTAGGAAAATAAGATACGCACTCAAAACAAATCCTTTCACGAAGCCACCAAAAACTGAAAAAGGAAATGTAATGATGGACGTGAAAGAAAAGAGGATATCAATTAGAGATGTAACTTCTCTCATGTGTAAAATATTCTAAGTAGAAGACAATCATGATGATATATATCCACAAAGAAGGATGTACACACGAAATGGTTACAAGAAGGAACAAACTAGATATCCAAAAGGAAGTCATAAATATATCAATGAGATCTTTTGCTTGGAAGCATAGCACATGGCCTAATATTTTCTTATTGTACAATATGAACTTCCGACATACGAACATCAAAGACATCCCAACTAGTAGTAAGACATCAGCGTTCGGATGCTTTGAGAAAGCAAACAAGTACTACAAGAACGAATCAAGAGATTCATGCCATGATGCAACCTGGAAAAGAAAAGACAGGTTGGGGCCTCTGCAAGAAAAGAATGCATGAAGTGGATACTTGTTACCGAGACAACATTGGATTGATGTAGTAGATAGTTGTTCTTTGATCATCCTAACTTGGCTCCAATAATCACATGGTCTCAACACCTTCCTTATAGGTGAGCCGAGCATCCAATGCATCTCCAGTTGTTCCTGGAATAGCAAAACAAACAAAATGGTGCCCAAACTCATTGGGGCCAAAGAGTTAGAAAACCAGCAATACATAGGACAGACTCCACATACAGATGTCCATATAGATATGAATTTGAATTTCGTGCACACTTTAGCCAATTTATGACAAGGTGGAGTTTCCCTTATATATTGGGTCAAAGAAGGAAAGCAAGCAAAAGAAGTTGTATATAGTAGATATGCATGCTCAAGACTCTCAAGAATCAACTCAACACAAAGTTGATAAGTCACCAAAAGACAAGGTATCAAGTGATAATAAGATCCTAAACAAAAAAGAAATATCACTTGAAGGATATCAACTAAAGGATAACTCAAGGAATGAGATATCATTGACACATGACAAATAAAAGGAAACAAGAAACCAATTGAAGGAAAACAAACACGAGGTATCTAATTTCCAAAAGAGAGCTAGGTTCCAACAAACCAAGCCCTCGACAAATTTTCATGATGGCACAAAGCATCATAAAGAGCAAGACTTGCCTCCCATCAACACACACTTGATGGGGATCAAAAGATTTTATGATGGGTGAATAAAGAGAGTGTTCTAAAGAAAATAGGATAGCTCCCCCAAGGGACGTGCATTATATAGAATTTGCATTTAAATACAAAATGCACATGATGGGATCATCACTTTCTCTATATCTATAAAAACACTAGACATGTTAAAATAGATCCATAAGAGGCAAGGAAGACAAACGAAACACAAAATCCAATGTAAAGACGATTAGCAATTCCTATCACATGATGGGAATACCAATTGTCAAGGACAAGAAGTATTTTGGAAGTGATACTCATTGGTAGATCGCAAATATATCCAAGATCATCTTTACCCATAAAACGCAAGCAAATGACACTTGTAGAGCTAACATGCCACCTAGGAACAAGATAATTTACAATATCAACACTAAGTGGCAACACCTCAAATGTACACATTTTCTAGTTTTGTAATATGCACATAGCATATTACTCCCCCATAATGTGATAAACCAACAATATTAACAAGTGGCAAATTGAAACCAACAAGAGATACTTAATGGACCATAGAGAATTTGGATTTCTCATGAGTAAGACATACCACATAGAAACTAGATAATCTTGAAATATCAAAACTAAGTGGTATTCCCCATGTATACACATTTATAGGATTGTGAGGTGTGCAAAGCACATCACTCCCCCACAATGGGATAATCCACTAATCTCTCACAAGAGCCAACAAAAATACAAACAAGATGCAAAAAGGCTCAATACAAGACTCACATGTACATGATATGCAAACCAACATACACATACTCGATTGCTCAAGATAAGCAAGTTGGAAGCACAACATATACAAACGCATGCAAGGTACAAAACCACGACATGCAAAGGGGCAAGCACCTAACAATGTAAACAGTTTAAGTATAAGTTACCGTAAGGAGGCACATTGGATATAAGATAGAAACTCAATAATCCGAATGACTTGGCTTGAGATAATATGAATGATGAAGACCCCTTAATTCTTTATTATGTATCCAAGTCTCTAATGTCCTCCATAGTCACCTATTGATCAAGTTTGAGCTTGTTGGACCCCAACTACGTTGGGTCCTAAGAGGTTAATCACAATAGGCTTGGCAACCCAAATGGTTCTTTTCTTGACACCATTTTGAGTACCAACAAACTTGGCAAACACATTGCCAACCTTATCCTTCCCAAGGGAATAGATATCATTAATAGTGATTGGGTTGGATAAGTTACCTCTTGTGCAAGACAAAGCGACGTGACCCTTCTCACGACATAAGTAGCAACATCTACCCTTTGCTTTCTTCCCAGTTGATTTCTCACCTCGGGGAGTGTTGGCTTGGGTATTATTGGGAAGAGGCCTTCCTTCAACTTGTAGCTGAATATGTGATTGAGTTTGTGGCCGCTTCCCTTGTTGCTTGTGACTTTGAGACTTCGTCTTCAGAGGGCAAGATCTAACATGGTGCCCTTTAACTTTGCACTTGAAGCAAATGATTTTGGCCGAATTCTTGAATTTTTCTAGGCCCCTCTTGTTCTTGTTTGAGTTTACTCCAACATCATTTTTGTCATTTGGAGATGTTTGCTCACACAGGACGTTGTTGAGTGTGGACATCCCTTCATGACACCGTTCCAAGTCTTTCTTCAAAGAAGTGACTTGGGCCTTGAGCTCTTCGATTTCCTCTGCACGGTTAGTATCAATGCAAGTACTAGAGGAAGTGCAAGCTTCAATGTTAGAGCAACAAGGCAAGGAAAGTAATTCATCACACGAGGTAGCAACATTATGAGTAGACGAATTACGAGGACTAGCACATGGAAATATAGTACTTTGACTAGAAGTAGTGCCATTGTCCATATGAGGCTCACTTGATGTTACCTTGGTGATGATAGCCTCATGAGCTAACTTTTGCACATTATAGGATGTTAGAAGATTGACATGAGAGCTTGTGAGCATTACATGGTTTTCTTCCAACTTCCCATAATTTCTAGTTAGTAAATCAAGTTGAGCATGTAGCTCAATATTCTCCTTCAATGTTGATACTTCAAATGAGGTAGAGTTAGATGTACAAGTATCATCAACAATATGAGAGGAGTAAGTAGCAAATAGAGACTTCTCATGAGTAGATTGAAGCTCCTCATAGATCTTAGAGGTTTTGATGAGCTCTCCCTTGACATTATTGCATTCAAGAAGAAGGACCTCAAAATCCTTTTTAAGTTTATCATGAGCAACTTCAATCTCTCCTTTTGAAGATCTTAAGTCTCTACATGCTTGATGACTCTTCTCAAGTTCATGTTCAAGTTGTTCACTTTTAGCTTGTTCATGATTAAGTGAATCATTACAATTTTCAAAGTAAGCAAGAACATCTTGGAATCTTTAAAGAGCGTTATTTTTAGCTTTATGAAGAATTTTACTGATCACATAGATATTTTCAGTCAAGTCATCATCATCATCCTCATCGCAAATATCATCGTTATTGCACAGGGAAGATGATACCTCATTATTACCTCTTGCCATGAGGCACATGTGAAATGGAGGAGTTGATGATGATTCTTTTGGTGAATCAGATTCTTCATTAGTCAAAAGTACTTCATATTTCTTGATTTCCCCTAAATGATTAGTCATAGAGCAACTAGGGAGAAACAAGATATTTTGATCAAGAGGACACGGGAAAGCAGGCATATCACCACAGACATTTGTCGAGGGATCTTTAGGTGAAATGCATGACCTATCAGCACAATAATTTACACTATGTGTGGTGTTAGATATGCTCGTGTCCATAAAGGCTATGACATTTTCATCAACATATATTTCTTCACTCACCATGTCATTACCTTGTGAGATTGAAGATGCTGAGGTGTGCAAGCAATCGGATATGGAAGTAGTGGTGGACTCTTTATGATCGAAAAGAGTGAAGAGCTCATGCACCAATTCCTTCATCATAATATCGTCTTCATCAAGATTGGACCCACCATATATATCTTCAAGTTTAGTCCAAACTTCATGAGCTGACTTGCAAGTCGAGATAGACTTAAACACTTCAGGACTTATGGTTTGATGAATGGCAAGAAAAGCCTCACAATCAAGATATATTTCACTAGTAGATGAAGATGCATCATCCTTTTTGTCGGCAATCCCTACAAGAACAATTCGTAAAGTATTTGGGCCCATGGCCCGAAAGTGATGAAGCATACGAATTCTCCATAGGGTATAATTTGTGCCATCAAAGTCAAAGGTGTCATTGTGCACTAATCCAATAGTCGACATCGATACTCTCTAGGTTGTGAAACCAAATTAAAGAGAGACCTTGCTCTGATACCAATTGAAAAGACCTCGATGACGCCTAGAGGGGTGGTCAATAGGCTATTTAAAAATTTCTTCGGGTTTGGCTTAAACCTAGTGCGGAAATAAACTAAGAGGATACTTTTCAAGCACAAATCCTAAATGCAATAGGCACCGCAACATGTATCAACAACACGATCTACCAAGATGGACACAATACAGTTTCTAACAAGCACAAGCAAGTTACACAAACTTACTTGAGCTTTATCACCCGATAAGTAGGTAAACGACATAGGATACTAGATCACACTATAGCACACGATATATCAAAAGCTGCAAGTGTGAACGTGTGGATATAGAGGGTATTCTTGAACGATTAATCTTGTACAAGAAATAGCCAACACAATATAATGAGCACAAACAATATGCAATGTATGTATGCTCAAGTAACACAAGTAAACCACAAGTAAGGAGTTAGGGTTAAGGATAACCAAGGTCACTGAGACGAAGATGTATCCCGATGTTCACTTCCTTGGAGGGAAGCTAGTCACCGTTAGAGAGGTGGATGTTACCACGAAGGCACACCAACGCCACGAAGGCGCACCCTATTCTCCCTTTGAGATAACACCACGAAGGCGTTTCCCAACCACTAGTGGTAAGCCTTTGAGGTGGCTTCCAAACCCTCACAAACTTTTCCGGGGGGTAATCACACGGATTGATTCCTCTCCGAAGAACTCCTACCGCCTAGGAGTCTCCAACCTCCAAGAGTAACAAGATCACGGAGAATGCTCAAAACTTTCTCAAATATCAAATAGCTTGGGTTCAGAGAAGGAGAGGGAGATGATCTATCTTTTGATTGGAACAACTCTCAAAGGGGCTCACAAATGCTCTTGGGATCTAAGATTTGATGTAAGCAAATGTGTGTGAGGTAGAAATGTGTTCTTATGAGGATATGGCTGTGTTGGACACCCTCTCACGAAGTGGGAGGGGGTATTTATAGTGGGGAGAGAAAAACAGCCGTTGGGGTCACTTAAGTCTGCCAGTGGTCGGACATCCGGCAGTTTCTCGGATGTCCGGACGCCCACAAGGTGTCGGACGTCCGACAGGGTTTGGTCGTCCGAGAGATGCATATATATCTGGAATCACTGTGTTGTTGAACTGGGACCGGGCGTCCGGAGGAAGCCGGAAGTCCGAGTTATTCGACTCAAACTGCTCTGGTGCGAGATTCCGTATTTCCGAAGGAGGTCGGACGTCCGGCCCTCGGACTTCCTGAGCGAGCCGGAAGTCCGAGTTATATGGCTCAAGTTTCTCTGGTGCAAAGTTCCGGATTTCCGAAGTTGGTCGGACGTCCGAAGGGAGCTGGAAGTCCGAGTTATATGGCTCAAGTTTCTCTGGTGCAAGTGTCCGGATTTCTGAAGGAGGTCGGACGTCCGGCCCTCGGACGTCCGGAGGAGGCCGGAAGTCCGAGACATTGGTTCTATTTTGAGATAAGAGCAGAGCAGTGGAGATGAGGTATGAGCAGAAAAGTAGAGATGTCGTTTGAGCAAGTTCATCGCAAAACCTGTGATCCCCTCTTAATAGTGCGGGATCCCTAAAGACTCAAGAATCATAAAAGGGGTACTGATGATCCATACTTGAGTGTATACTTTTATTCGATGATCATCACTCCGCACCACTAACGTCAAAGGAACTGATACCTTTGAGTTAGCCCTTTCAGTTGAGCTTGATGTTGTTGTTCCTTCTTGGCTCAAGTTGAAAGCAAGACATGATGAAGTCTTCAAGCAGCTCTCCCATACACAATGTGGAAAGCCTATCTTATGTATTCATCTTCATTTGTCCACTATGTGAACATCCACAAGAATCAAGCATGTAGTGCTCAGGAATGCTTATCTTGATCTTGTCCTTGTTAGCACATGAGCTTGTCCTTATCAACACATGATCATTAACAATAGTTTCAATGATATATTCGTGCCGATCCACTTAAACTTGCACACCACAATATTGATGACGATCACCACTTGATGTCATCCTTCATGGGTTGTATGAGATCTTCCTTTTGACGCAAGCCCATGGAAGCACACCTAACCCCCACATAGGACTCTCACAAAGACCATGGGTTAGTACACAAACACGTAATGGACAATGCTTACCATACCATGGGATCACTTGATCCCTCTCGGTACATCTTATACGCTATGTGTGTTGATCATCTTGATTTACTCTTTATTTTAGATCTTGATCAACCTAGTGTTTCTATGACCATTCTTTGGATAATACCTTGAATACCATCTTGGTCATCATATAAACTCCTTGAACCCGACATATGGAATTCAAGAAGTGCCTATGGACAAATCCTATAAATATAACTTAAGGCAACCATTATTTCATAGGAATTGTCATCAATTACCAAAACCACATATGGAGATATATGCTCTAACAGCGGTAACAAGTGATGGTGTAGTGAGGTGAAACGTAGCAAGTGAAAAGTAACAAGTAAAAAGTAGTAGCAAAGGTGCAGAAAAGTGGCCCAATACCTTTTGTAGCAAGGGACAAGCCTGAACAAAGTCTTATAGGAGGAAAAACGCTCGCGAGGACACACGGGAATTTCTGTCATGCTAGTTTCATCATGTTCATGTGATTTGCGTTCGTTACTTTGATAGTTTGATATGTGTGTGGACCGGTGCTTGGGTACTGCCCTTACTTGGAAAAGCATCCCACTTATGATTAACCCCTCTTGCAAGCATCCGCAACTACAAAAGAAGAATTAAGACAACGTCTAACCATAGCATTAAACTAGTGGATCCAAATCAGCCCCTTACGAAGCAACGCATAGAATGGGGTTTAAGCTTCTGTCACTCTAGCAACCCATCATCTACTTACTACTCCCCGATGCCTTCCTCTAGGCCCAAATATGGTGAAGTGTTATGTAGTCGACATTCACATAACACCACTAGAGGAAAAGGCAACATACAGCATATCAAATTACCGAACGAATACCAAATTCACATGACTATTATTAGCAAGCCTTATCCCATGTCCTCAGGAACAAAAGTAAATACTCACAAAGCATCATCATAATCATGATCAGAGGTGTAATGAGTAGCATCAAGGATCTGAATATAAACTCTTCCACCAAGTAATCCAAGTAGCATCAACTACAAAGAGTAATCAACACTACTAGCAACCTTACAAGTACCAATCGGAGTCACGAGACGGAGATTGGTTACAAGAGATGAACTAGGGTTTGGAGAGGAGATGGTGCTGATGAAGATGTTGATGGACATGACTCCCCTCCGACAAGAGGAGTGTTGGTGATGACGATGGCGACGATTTCCCCCTCCGGGAGGGAAGTTTCCCCGGCAGGATCGTCCTGCCGGAGCTCTAGATTGGTTCTGCTCAAGTTCCGCCTCGTGGCGGCGGAGAATCCACGAAAAAGCTCCACCCTCATTTTTTTCGGAAGAAACCCTTCATATAGCAAAAGAGGGGGGCCAGTGGGCCACCAGGGTGCCCACAAGCCCTGTAGCCGCCGCCAAGGGTGTAGGTGGCGGCTACCAGGTTGTGGGCCCCGGGTAGCTCCCCTGTGGCACTTCTTCCACCCAGTATTTTTTATATATTCCCAAAAAATTGGACGTTGATTTTCATGGAATTTGGAGTTGCACAGAATAGAGGACTCGGACTTGCTCTTTTTCAGTCCATAATTCCAGCTGCCGGTATTCTCCCTCTTCAAATAAACCTTGTGAAATAAGAGAGAAAAGGCATAAGTATGGTACCACAAAGTAATATAACAGTCCATAAAGCGATAAATATCAACATGAAAGCATGATGCAAAATGGACGTATCAAATAACAATCTATTGTTCATGCTATAATTGTATTAACTGGAAACCGCAATACATGTGTGAATACTTAGACCGCAACATGTGTCTAGTGAGCCTCTAGTTGACTAGCTCGTTGATCAATAGATGGTCATGATTTTTTGATCATGGAAATTGGATGTCATTAATAATAGGATCACATCATTAGGAGAATGATGTGATGGACAAGACCCAATCCTAAGGATAGCACAAGATCGTGTAGTTCGTCTGCTAGAGCTTTTCTAATGTCAAGTATCATTTCCTTAGACCATGAGATTGTGCAACTCCCGGATACCGTAGGAGTGCTTTGGGTGTATCAAACGTCACAACGTAACTGGGTGATTATAAAGGTGCACTAGAGGTATCTCTGAAAGTGTCTGTTGGGTTATACGAATCGAGACTCGGATTTGTCGCTATGTGTGACAGAGAGGTATCTCTCAGCCCACTCGATAATTCATCATCCTACTGAGGTCAATGTGACTAAGGACTTAGTCACAGGATCTTGTGTTACAGAATGAGTAAAGAGACTTGCCGGTAAAGAGATTGAACAAGGTATAGGGATACCGACGATCGAATCTCGGGCAAGTGTCATGCTGATAGACAAAGGGAATTGCATACGTGATTGAGTGAATCCTTGGCATCGTGGTTCATCCGATGAGATCATCGTGGAACATGTGGGAGCCAACATGGGTATCCAGATCCCGCTATTGGTTATTGGCCGGAGAGATGTCTCGGTCATGACTGTATGGTTCCCGAACCCGTAGTGTCTTCACACTTAAGGTTCGGTGACGCTAGAGTTGTTATGGGAATCGTATATGTGGTTACCGAAGGTTGTTCGGAGTCCTGGATGAGATCCCGCACGTCACGAGGAGTTCCAGAATGGTTTGGAGGTAAAGATTCATTTATAGGAAGTGGAGATTTGATCACCGGAAATGTTTCGAGGATCATTGGTATTGTACCGGGACCACTGGAAGGATTCTAGGGGTCGAGCGGGAGCTGCCACCAGCCCCGAAGGGCTATGTGGGCCAAAAGTGAAAGGGAACCAGCCCCTAGATGGGCTGGTGCACCTACCACCAAGCCCAAGGCGCACAAGGCGGCAAGGGAGGCCAACTCCTAGGCGTGGGGCTGCCTTGGGTGGCAAGCCAACCCCTAGGGCGCCTCCTCCTCCACCTCCTAGGGTTGACACACCTCCAAGGGTTTCCCTAGGGGTGGCGCACCCCCTCTCCCTCCCTCCTATATATAGTGGAGGATTTGGGAGGGCTGCACACACCTGATTTGATCACCCTTGGCGCAACCCTACCTCTCCCTCTTCTCCTCCTCCGCGATGCTTGGCAAAGCTCTACTGGAGAACCACAGAGCTCCACCGCCACCATGTCGTCGTGCTGCCGGAATTCTCCCTCAACTTCTCCTCCCTCCTTGCTGGATCAAGAAAGAGGAGACATCCCCGGGTTGTAGGTGTGTTGAAGGCAGAGGCACCTTACGTTCGGTGTTCGTATCGGATCTTCCGCGATTTGAATCGCTGCGAGTACGACTCCATCGACCGCATTCATAGTAAAGCTACCTCTTTGCGATCTTCAATGGTATGAATATGCTCTCCCTCACTCGTTGCTAGCTTCTCCTAGATGATCTTGGTGTGACATAGGAATTTTTTTGAATCATTACTACGATCCCCAATAACATGCCCATGACTAGCACGGCATAAAACATAAGAGGGGTTAAAGGCGTCGGTGCTACCTCAAAAAGATCCCCGGCAACAGTGCCGGAAATACTTCTGATGGTTATGTTGTGTATCCCTTGCAACAGCGCCAGGAAGTAGTTGTGTCGACGGCACCAGGAATCCTTCAGCTATGGCTACGCCTAAAGTGACTTCCTAGGCAAGTATGCAAAGGATTTCCCCCGTGGCCTTGGAGCCTTGCGTTGGTGTTCCCTTGAAGCGGAAAGGGTGATGTAGCACAGCGATGGTAAGTATTTCCCTTAGTTTGAGAACCAAGGTATCAATCCGGCGGAAGAGTATCTCAAGATCCTGCACAAACACAAAAGCTTGCACCCAACGCTATGAAGGGGTTGTCAATCCCTTATATATTGTTTGCCAAGTGAGAACTGAAAGCAACAAAGGCAATGTAAATATCATGCTAGCTATCTTACGATCGTGCAAAGGCAATGTAGACGTGGTGGCACATATCATGGTGGTAGTTGCATGGCAATATATCTCGGAATGACTTTGAAAAAGCCATAGTAGGTAGGTATGGTGGCTGTTTTGAGGGAGGCTAATGGTGGGTTTTGTGCACCGGCGAAAGTTGCGCGGCACTAAGAAGATAGTGATGGTGGAAGGTGAAAGTGCATCGAAACCATGGACTCAACATTAGTCATGAAGAACTCATATACTTGTTGCAAAAGTTTTCTTAGTAATCGAAACAAAGCATTCAACGCATACTCCTAGGGGAAGGGTTGGTAGGTATAAACCATCGCGCGATCCCGACCGCCACGCAAAGGATGACAATCAATATACTAATCATGCTCAGACTTCATCACATAGCGGTTCACCATACGTGCATGCTACGGGAATCACTAACTTCAACACAAGTATTTCTAGATCCACAACACCTTACTAGCATGACTTCAATATTACCATAACCACAACTCAAAACTTATTGAGATGAATCAAACTTCTTTCACTATTCAATGCACAGAAGGTTGAAGTTTTCGTATCCCTTTGGATAACTACCCCTTTCGAGACTACTTTCAACGAATAGATCAACTACCAAGCCACGCACCGCTGCGCTCTAAAAGATATAAGTGAAGCACATAGAGCAAAAGTATCTAGCTCAAAAGATATAAGTGAAGCACATGTGAGCTGAATTGTCTACCAAAAGATATAAGTGAAGCTCGACAAAATCACGGTGTGTGCATGTCTCTCGCTCTAGGTGTGCAGCAAGGATGATTGTGACACAACAAAAATAAAAGACTCCTACGATACAAGACGCTCCAAGAAAAAACACATAACATGTGGTGAATAAAAATATAGCCCCAAGTAACGTTACCGATGGATTGAAGACGAGAGAGGGGATGCCTTCCCGGGGCATCCCCAAGCTTAGGCTTTTACGGTATCCTTGAATCTTGGGGTGCCTTGGGCATCCCCAAGCTTGAGCTCTTGCTACTCTTTATCTTTTTGTCCATAAGAACTTCACCCAAAACTTGAAAACTTCACAACACGAAACTTAAACAGAAACTCGCGATAACATTAGTACAAGAAAGCAAACCACCACTTCCTTAGGCACTGTAGAAAACTTAAATTCTACTTGTGCTGATGTTGGGTTACTGTAATTTCAATATTCCATGGGTAATACCAACCCGATACTATCCATAGTTTCATCAAAATAATCAAGCAACACAACAAAAACAGAATATGTTAACAGCAGACCACTCTGTAGCAATCTGGATGTTTCGTATACCTCTGTTACTTCAAAACTTCTAACAATTACGACAGTCTAAAGAATTTGCATAGAAATGAGCAGCAAAAAGAATCAACTCAAAAGCTCTTACACAAAAGAAATGACAATTCTTTTCGTGAGCAGAAAGTTTCTGTCTTTTCCAGCGTGACCAAACGATCATCCTCAAGACTAATCATAACGGTTTTGCTTGGCACAAACGCAAAAAGAAACACAAAAAACACAATCACAACAGAATTATGAAAGTGTGGAAAACACAAAACAGAAATAAAAAAGGATAAATTCGTTGGGTTGCCTCCCAACAAGCGCTATTGTTTAACGCCCTTAGCTAGGCATTCAATGATGCTCTCACAAAAGACAAGAATTGAAGCACAACGAGAGCATCCTAAAGCATGTGAAAACCACATCTAAGTCTAACATACTTCCTATGCATAGGCATTTTATAGGAAAACAGATTGTCAAGACAACCAATAGTTGCCATATGCAAGGAAGAAGAAAGAGACGATAGCAATCTCAACATCACGAGAGGTGATTTGGTAACATGAAAGTTTCTACCAAAATATTTTCCTCTCTCATAGCAATTACATGTGGGATCATATTCAAATTCAACAATATAGCTATCCCATAGGATATTCTTTTCATGATCCACATGCATGCAAAGTTGACGCTCTTAAAAAATAGTGGGATTATCATCAAATAAAGTCATGACTTCTCCAATCCCACTTTCAGTATTGTTGCAAATATCATGTTCATCATGAGGTTTGAAAAAAAATTCAAGATCATAAGAAAGATCATCACCCCAATCATGATTATTGCAATAAGTAGTGGTCATAGCTAAACTAGCATCCCCAAGCTTAGGGTTTTGCATATTTTTAGCATCATTGTCACTAATAGGATTTATAGTGAAACCATTGCAATCATGCTTTTCATCCAAGGAGCCCTCATGAATCACTTCATGAATTTCTTCATCACGATTTCCAGATTCATGCATCTTACGCAAAACTCCAAAGAAATAGTCAATTGCCCTCAACTCACTAGCAATTTGTTCCACACAAGTGGGTCTCTTAAAGAGACTAGCAAGTGGATGAGGATCCATACCACTAGATTTTCAGCAAGCGAAGATGCAAGCATATTGAGGGCACATGGCACACAAGCGAACAGAAAGCAAGCGAGAGAAAAGGGCGAATGGAAAAAAGGCAAATGAAAACGGCAAACGTGAAGTGGGGGAGAGGAAAACGAGAGGCAACTAGCAACAAAAGTAAATGCAAGAGAAGAGTTTGTGAGACCTACTTGGATAGATCTTGATTTCTCATCCCCGGCAACGGCGCCAGAAATAGGCACGTTGTCGGGAAATTATCTTGATGACCTACTTGGATAGATCTTGATTTCTCTGCCCCGGCACCGGCGCCATAAATACTTCTGCTACCTCAAAAAGATCCCCGGCAACGGTGCCGGAAATACTTCTGATTGTTCTGTTGTGTATCCCTTGCAACGGCGCTAGGAAGTAGTTGTGTCAACGACACCAGGAATCCTTCGGCTACGGCTATGCCTTAAGGGACTTCCTAGGCAAGTATGCAAAGGATTTCCCCCGTGGCCTTGGAGCCTTGCGTTGGTGTTCCCTCGAAGCGGAAAGGCTGATGTAGCACAGCGATGGTAAGTATTTCCCTCAGTTTGAGAACCAAGGTATCAATCCAGTGGAAGAGTATCTCAAGATCCTGCACAAACACAAAAGCTTGCACCCAACGGTATGAAGGGGTTGTCAATCCCTTATAGATTGTTTGCCAAATGAGAACTGAAAGCAACAAAGTAACAAAGCAAAGTAAAAGCGGAGATGTAAACGATGGATGTGAATAGACCCAGGGGTCGTAGTGTTTACTAGTGGCTTCTCTCATAAAAGCAAGTAGACAGTGGGTGAACAAATTACTGTCGAGCAATTGATAGAACTGTGCAGAGTCGTGACGATATCTATGCAGTGATTATTTCTATAGGCATCACGTCTGAAACAAGTAGACCGATAATTTTTGCATCTACTACTATTACTCCATACGTCGACCGCTATCCAACATGCATCTAGTGTATTAAGTCCATAAGAACACAGTAACGCCTTAAGCAAGGTGACATGATGTAGAGGGATAATCTCAAACCAATGATAAAAACCCCATTTTTTACCCTTGATGGCAACTGCTTGATGTGTGCCTTGCCGCCCCTACTGTCACTGGGAAAGGTCACCACATGGCAGTACCCAAAACCAAGCACTTGTCCCATTGAAAGAATCATAGATCTAGTTGGCCAAACAAAACCCAAGACTCGGAGAGACTTACAAGGATATCAAATCATGCATATAAGAAATCAACAAAGACTCAAATATATATCATAGATAATCTGATCACAAGTCCACAATTCATCGGATCTCGACAAACACACCGCCAAAGAAGATTACATCGGATAGATCTCCATGAAGATCATGGAGAACTTTGTATTGAAGATCCAAGAGAGAGAAGAAGCCATCTAGCTACTAACTACGGACCCGTAGGTCTGAAGTGAACTACTCACGAGTCATTGGGGGGGGCGATGATGATGATGAAGAAGCCCTCCACCTCCAGAGTCCCCTCCGGCAGGGTGCCGGGAAGGATCTCCAGATGAGATCTCGCGGAAACGGAAGTTTACGGCAGCGGAAAAGTATTTTAAAGGCTCCCCTGATTTTTTGCGGAATATTTGGGAATATATAGGCGCAAGATCTAGGTCAGGGGGCGGCCAAGGTGGCCACAAGCTTGCCCACCGCCGCCTCTCCCCCTGGTGGCGTGGTGGGAGCTTGTGGTCTCCTTGGGGCCCACCTCGCTTGGCCCAAAGGCTCCCTGGTCTTCTTTCGTTCGGGGAAAAATCATTTCGGGGTTTTTATTCCATTTGGACTCCGTTCCAAAATCAGATCTGAAAAGAGTCAAAAACACGGAAAAAACAAGAACTGGCACTTGGCACTGAATTAATGAGTTAGTCCCAAAAAGATATAAAAAGGTACATAAAACATACAAAGAAGACAAGATAACAACGTGAAACCATCAAAAATTATAGATACGTTTGAGACGTATCAGCCGGCTATGTTGGTAGAGGTGGTTTTGCCCTTCTTGGCATTGTCACCCCCTCCTTGTTCTTCATCTTCTTATGAGTGCTCTCACCCTCTTTGACAAAGATGTCCTTGCGAGGGGGAGAAAGCTTGGTCTTGTTCTTCTTTTTCTTTTTAGACTTGGTTGCAAACCCAAGTCCTTCCTTTCGTACCACTTCCTTTTGATTACTCAAAAGGTCATTTAGATTTTCTCGCCTTGGATGCATGACACAAGGCCCTTTTCAAGTTGTTCTTTCAACTTGGCGTTCTCCTCCACAAGATGCACATGCTCACAACAAGGGTTAATAGCACAAGCATTATCAATTAGAATAAAAGGAGGACAAGTTGAAATCTCATTGGTTAGTTTTGCTTGGAGTTGATCATGAGACTTCTTGAGAGAGAAATGAGCACCTTTCAAGACCTCGTGGGCCTTGCCAAGTGTGTCAAATTCTTCCTTGAGTCTAGCATGGACAACCCCAAGTGCAACTTTCTCGGATTTAAGCACACGTGTAAGAACAATAGCATGATCAAGATCTTTTTGTAATTTAGCATGATCAATGTTGTGTGACTCCTCAAGAGCCAAACGAAGACCACACTCTTCCTCTAGAGCAATGGATAGTTCTGTAATCTCATCGACGTAATCATGACTATGTTCTTGCAACTTGGAGATATTATCCTCATGAGTCTCAATGAGACATTGGCCTCACCAAGTTGTTCCAAAAAGAACAACGAAGTGCTTCTTGGATTCACCTTTGATCTTACACAGGAATTTGTCAAACTCATTCTCATCAAGCTCCACTACTTCACTATTATCAACACAATCAAACAAACAAGGAGAAGTAGTGATAGTGGTCTTGATGTTGGGGGTTACCTTATTGATACCTTTGGCCATGAGGCATTTGGCGATGTGGTTCTCGTTGGTGGCGCCGAAGAGAGACACCTTGGAGATGGAAGTGGCAATGTCCATGGTAGTCATGACATCCCCTCATGTCCTGTATCATCTTCATCATCATCGGAGGTGTACTCTTCATGGACCACCAAACCCCTTGGAGGAGTATTCTTGGTGAAGGTGTTCTTGCTTGGGAAGCACTTGGCTCTATCTTTGCGAATGAGCTTGCCCCGTTGTCTTCCCTCTTCTCATAAGGGCAATCTGCCACAAAGTGACTCACATTGCCACAATTTTAGCATGTCCTTACTCGTTGCTTGTTCTTGGACCCACTTGAATTGTTCTTGGAGAAGTTGGGATTTGAGTTTCTCTTGTTTCCCCAAAATTGCCTAGATGCAAGAGCTATGTGCTCATGATAAGCATACTTTGTGTCTTCAGGGCAGCCATCTTCTTCCTCTTCCTCTTCTTCATCCAAAATGACCTTGGCTTTCAAGGCAAGGTTGGGTGAGGCTTTCTTCGACCGGACACGAGCAAGAGCATTGTCGGCGGTCTTGTTCATAATATACATGGCAATGAACTCATCCAACACTTCGCCTGAGGTCAAGGCGTGGAAATCTGGCCTTTGACGAATGACGGAAGACAAGGCTTTGTTGAATGGCATGATGGCCTTGAGAAACTTGCGCTTGATCCAAGTGTCATCCGTCTTCTTGCTCACATGGTCTTGGAGAGACACAGCAAGAGCAGTCACCCTTCGATAGAGATCACGGGGGTCCTCATCTTCTAGCATCACAAACTCATCGGCCGCATCAAGAACCAGTTCAAAGTTGGACCGTTGAATGCTTAAGCTCCCCTTGTATAACACCATGATGTGCTCCCAACAATCCTTTAAACGGGTGAAGGTACGCAAGTGAGGTAGATCTTCTGGAGGAACCGCGGATTGAAGGATGAACAATGCAAAATGATTGTATTGATTGTCCGCCTCTTCTCTTGGAGTGAAGTTGTTTGTATCATGAGGGTAAAAACCTTGTTCGATGATTCTCCAAAGATTGGTTGAGCTTTGATTCAAATGAGACTTCATGGAAAAGACCCAGTTAGCGAAATCACCTTTAACAAGTTTAGGAGGAGGACCAAGGTTATTAATATGCGGTGTAGGGACCGGTCCTCCATAGACCTGGGGAGGAGGAACCGAGGCAAAGGTTCCCATCCCATTCTTGTCAAGAGGGGAATAAGTTCAAGTATCTTTAGCCGTTTCCTATCCGGAATTGGCCTCCGATTCCGATATGGTGGGTTTAGCCACAAGTACCGGTTCGTGTGAATTCTTCATCCCCTCAAGTAATTATTTAAGCATGGACTTGGCTTCGGTCGTCATGGACGTCTTGAGTGAGGCCATAGCCTCATTCAAGTCGTCTCGTGTGATCGAACTCAACTCCACGGCCTCGGGCACTTTGTGCCCAACCACACCGTTGTCAACCATACACTTCGGGTGGTGAAACCCTTAATAAAGAGACGTGGCTCTCATACCAATTGAAAGGATCGATATGGTTGACTAGAGGGGGGTGAATAGGCACCTACCAATTTTCAGCTCTTCTTAACAAATTAGGGTTAGAATCAAAAGGTTCTCTAGATGAACAACTAGGTGAGTGATACGTCCCAAACGTATCTATAATTTCTACTTGTTCCATGATCTTTTGGGTGACATAGTTATATGTTTTGCTACACTTTTATATCTTTTTACACATATTTGGAATAATCTACTAACTCAGTGCACCCAGTGTCAGTTTCTATCTGTTGATGTATTTTTTGCAGGGACTTTTACCCAAATTTATAGAGCCGAAAAAATCCTGAGAAAAATATATAAAAATCAGCATGACGGAAGCTTCACGGGCAACAAAGGTGGGCCAGAGGGGAGCCAGGGTTTGCCCAGGCGGCCTACCTAGGCGGCCTACCCCCTGGCCACGCCACCAGGTCGCCTGGGTGGGGCCCACCTCCTCTGGTGCCCGCCTTCAGCCTATATTTACCTCTCCGATCGAAAACTGTAAGTGCATCTAGTGCCCCTTAGTGATTTTGGTGGTTTGAATACTTATAGGTTAAGTATCTAATGTGTTCATGAGTGTACACATGATCTATAAGTCGCTGAGGAGTTTGAAATATTCGATGAATATCGACCCCTAAAAATGTATATCTTCGGCTGAAGAAATTGGTCTGAAGCTGAAGAATTGAATCGCGAAGAAATTGCGATGAAATTGATATTCCTCATGAAGAAATTGAAGATGAGGAATTCGGTGTGTCCTGAAGAAAAACAAGTTGAAGATTTTGAAGCATGAAGATTTATTTTGTATGTTTTATTTTCTTCACTTTTGAGTCATAGAAACACCGTACTATTAAAGGGGGTCAAAGTAACACGTCGGAATGAATTTCCTCATGATGCTCAACCCAAGCCTAATCCTACGAAAAGCCTCAAGTGAGGAATATGAGAGACATGAGGACTCTCACAGTTGAGGGTCCCGACCGTTACCGCAAGTCGCGCCACATCATTGGTCTTATCCACACCAACGATCATATTATTGAAGGGCATTAATGTCAAATCATGTCGGGATGCTCCCAGGCTATAAATAGCCCCCCCACAACCATTAGCTGGTTGGCTGTTCCGTTAGCAACTGACACTTGTCATAAGAGCAACCCAAATTCCTCACAGTCTTCGAGAGTAATTCATCAGTGAGGAAATACCCCCAAACACCAAACCACAAACCGAAAACCAAGTGATTGAGCATCACTGAAGAAGTTGTTCCTGTGTGGGACTGAAGCCTTTTTATCTCTGAGGACTGTGCATCCTCCAGACGGTTAGGCGTCATGGTCTAGAGCAATCCAGCAATCAATTATGGATCGCGAGGTGACCAAGTTTGTGAGGTTTTGGAAGTCTGCCCTGAAGACATACCACGAGTGTTGGGCGAGGACTGTGTGTTCTTAGCCCAAGGAGAATACGGTAGGGACTGTGTGTCCCGGGACTGTGTGTCCTTTGGTTTCAGTACCAAGCCGCTCCAAACCAGATCTACAACTGTCACAGCAGTTGGAACTAGGTCATCAACCACTGTCTTCACTGTGAAACGGGTTCTATTTCTTCAACTCTTTATATTCCTCAGATTGTGTGTTGATGATTTTCACTGCCACTATTTGAAGAATTTGCTGAAGACTTTCTCTGAAATTCCTCAACCCCAAATTCTTCAGCAAGTTAATCCTCATCTATTTTCTCCGTGCCTGCATACTGTCCAAACTGTTTTTCATATTCTTCATCCTGAAAAACTGCTATAGTGATACTTTGCACTCCTGGTCCTTTGTTGTTTCCGCTGCAAGTTAGTCATCAGTGAGGAATTTCCTCAAAAAGAAATTTCCTCAGTGATGAAATTCTAAAAATCTCCTATTCACCCCCATCTAGTCGATATAACACACTTTCAATTGGTATCAGAGCAAGGTACTCCCTTGTTCTGTGTGATTTTGGTTTACCCACCTGGAGTTTTAGTTATGTAGACTGCAGGCATGATCAAGGTTACAGCAGCATGTCCTACTTTCGAAGGAAAGGACTTTCCCTTCTGGAATACCAAGATGCAGATGCATCTACAAGTTGTTGACAACGATCTCTGGTATATTGTGGAACATGGCGTCCCTATCATTACTGCTACTATCTCTGCCGCTGATGTGAAGAAATTCAAGCAACTTGATCCTCAAGCGAAGAATATCATCTGTGTCCATCTGAGCAAGGGCCAGTATGGCAGAGTAAGTGCTTTGGGCTCAGCAAAACTTATCTGGGAAAGGTTGTCCAAAGTTAATGAAGGAGTATCAACCGAGCGTGATTCTCGTGTTGATGTTCTTCGCAATCTCTTCAACCGCTTCAAGAGGTTTGACAATGAAAGCTGCCAAGATACCTTTGATCGCCTCACTGACATATCAAATGAACTGCAAGCACTGGGAGCTCGAGACATTACTGATCACGAAGTTGTGAAGAAACTGCTAAGATCTTTGGATTCTTCATTTGATAGTTTAGTTCTGATGATTCAAGAAAGACCAGACTACAAGATGCTTGATCCAGCTGATATACTCGAAAGACTCAATACTCATGAATTCCAACAAGAAGAAAAGAGAGATCTATATGGACCAAGCTATTCTAGACCACGTGCACTGAAGGCCAAAGCAATTTCCTCATCTGAAGAAGAAGACTCTGATGGTAGCATTGGTGATCCTGAAGAATTTGGACAGGAGCTTGCAATGCTCGTGAGGAAATTCCAGAAGTTTACACGACGTGGCCAGTTTGGTAAATCTTCAAAAAGAGATATGAGGAAATCATAATCTTCTTCTGAGGACTACAAGAAAAGAACCTGCCAGAAATGCAAGAAATCAGGTCACTACATTGCTGATTGTCCTCGTTGGGGAAAGGAATCAAAGAACAAGAAATACAAGGATGAAAGTTCTGATGACTCGAAGAAAAAGAAGAAATCTTCAAAATCCTCGTCTTCAAAGTCCTCATCGCACAAGAAGACTAGTTTCAGAAAGCTAGTTTTAGAAAGGCTCGGGCACTTATTGGCAAGGAAATGGACTCCGAGGCAGAATCCGAGGAATGTGATGAAGAGGAGGGTTCTGATGAAGACTCAGAATCTGCACAGGCTAGCCTTGCACTTGCAACCACATTTGTCAGCAAGTCAATCTTCAACCTTGAAGAAAAAGATAACACCATCCACACTGATGACTATGCTGATGACTTCGATCCAACCTATTGCTTCATGGCAAAAGGTTCAAAGGATGACAAACCCACGAGTACTGAGTGGATTCTTGATAGTGGCTGCACACATCACATGACTAGTGACAAAAGCTTGCTGATGAATATTCCACTAGCTCCATCACCCCTGAAGCAAATCACATATGCTCACAAAGGTAAAAGCAAGGTATTGGGACTTGGCAAAGTGGCTATTTCCAAGGATAGGCACATGGACAAAGTAATGCTTGTTGAATCCCTTGGATTTAACCTCATGTCAGTCTCAATGCTTTGTGATCTTGATATGATTGTTATCTTTGGAAGGTATAGATGTGTTGTCATCATGGAATCTGACAGATCCAAAGTCTTCGAAGCTGTTAGAAGAGGGGATTTGTACATTGTTGATTTCTCTACAAGTCCTCAACCAGCCACTTGCCTACTAGCAAAAACCTCAGAAGAGTGGCTGTGGCATCGAAGACTTGGTCATGCAGGTATGAGGAATTTGCACACGCTCACAAAGAAGAAGCATGTTATTGACATCGAATCAGTCAAATTCCTCAAGGACGACCTCTGCGGTGCTTGTGAGTCTGGGAAAATGACCAGATCCAAGCACCCCTCGAAGACTATCATGACCACTACTCGTCCATTTGAATTTCTTCACATGGATCTATTTGGACCAACTCATTATGCCACACTAACAAATGCAGCATCTTTATATGGCTTTGTCATAGTTGATGATTATTCCAGATACACATGGGTGCATATCATTTTATATAAAACTGAAGTGCAGGAAGTCTTCAAACGATTTTCCTCAAGGGCCTCGACGAACTTCGGCGTCAAGATCAAACACATCAGGAGTGATAATGGAACAGAGTTCAAAAACACTGGTCTTGATAATTATGTTGATGAACTTGGTATTACTCACGAATTGTCTGCTCCTTATACTCCTCAACAGAATGGTGTCGTCGAAAGGAAGAACAGGACTCTGGTTGAGATGGCAAGAACCATGCTTGAAGAATATCAGACTCCTCGTCGCTTTTGGCCTGAAGCAATCAACACTGCATGCCATATCATCAACAGGGTATATATTCACAAATTCCTCAAGAAAACCTCATATGAACTCCTCCCAGACAAGAAACCCAATGTAAGTTATTTCAAAGTCTTCGGTGCAAAATGTTGGATTAGAGATCCTCACCATAGCTCAAAGTTTGCACCTAAGGCACATGAGGGTTTCATGCTCGGTTATGGAAAGGACTCGCACACCTACAAAGTCTTGAACAACTATCACAACAAGGTTGTTGAGACTGTAGATGTGCGGTTCGATGAAACTAATGGCTCGCAAAGAGAGCAATTGCCTCCGGATCCAGATAAGTTGTCTCCTGAGGAAGCAATAAAGCTCAAAGTTAGTGAAAACATTGTTCCCACTGAGGAAATTGATGAAGAAATCATTCCCAGCACTGATGAAAATCAAGAAGATGCTCCTAAGGAAATTGCTCCAGAACCAATTCCTCAGCCCAGACGAAATCCTCAACCAGCTCATCCGAGGATTGCAAATGAAGTGGAACTTGACAAAATCCTCAATGACATCAACGCGCCAGGTCCTATCACTCGCTCAAAAGCTTCACACTTAGTTAACTTTTGTGGGCATTTCTCCTTTGTGTCTATCACAGAACCTTCAAAAGTTGTTGAGGCTTTCATGGAACCAAGGTGGATCCAAGCCATGCAAGACAAACTTCTTCAATTCAAGCTGAATGACGTATGGGAGCTCATCAAACGACCAGATCCTTGCAAGCACAATATCATCGGAACCAAGTGGATTTTCCGAAACAAGCAAGACGAGGATGGTCAAGTCGTGAGGAATAAGGCACGACTTGTAGCCCAAGGCTACACACAGGTTGAAGGAATAGATTTCGATGAAACTTTTGCACCTGTTGCTAGACTTGAAGCTATTCGAATGCTACTTGCTTATGCTAATCATCATAACATCATCTTATATCAAATGGATGTGAAAAGTGCATTCCTCAATGGTAAGCTTGAGGAAGAAGTATATGTTGCTCATCCCCCAGGTTTTGAGGATCCAAAGAATCCAGACAAAGTCTTCAGACTTAAAAAGGCGCTCTATGGTCTCAAGCAAGCCCCTCGGGCATGGTATGATACATTGAACGAATTCCTCGTGAACAAAGGCTTCAAACCTGGTTCACTCGATCCAACTCTTTTCACTAAATCCTATGATAATGAACTATTTGTGTGCTAGATATATGTCGATGATATCATATTTGGCTGTACTGGAAAACGTTACAATGATGAATTTGCTTACATGATGAGTGAAGAATATCAGATGTCTATGATGGGGAAGCTGAAATTCTTCTTAGGTCTTCAAATTCGTCAACAACACGATGGAATCTTCATATCACAGGAGAAATACCTCAAGGATGTTTTGAGGAAATTCGACATGCATGAATGCAAAGGTGTCAAGACTCCAATGCCGACCAACGGCCACCTCTGCACTGACGAAAATGGTAAAGAATTCGATCAGAAGGTATATCGCGCCATGATTGGCTCTTTACTCTATTTGTGTGCATCTAGGCCAGATATAATGCATAGTGTTTGCATGTGTGAACGTTTTCAAGCAAAACCGAAGGAATCACACCATAAGGCTGTGAAGCATATTCTTTGATACTTAGCTCACACACCAACACTAGGATTATGGTACCCCAAGGGCTCAAATCTTCATCTTGTGGGATATTCTGATTCTGACTATGCTGGTGACCGTGTGGATCGCAAGTCAACCTCTGGCACATGTCATTTCCTCGGAAGATCACTACTCTGCTGGTGCTCAAAGAAGCAGAACTGCGTTTCACTCTCCACTGCCGAAGCTGAGTACATTGTCGCTGGTTCATGCTGTGCTCAATTGCTATCGATGAAGCAAACCCTCAAGGACTACGACATCAACATGAAGAATGTGCCTCTCTACTGCGACAATGAGAGTGCAATCAAGATTGCATACAACCCAGTACAGCACTCGAAGACCAAGCACATCCAGATTCGTCATCATTTTCTTCGGGACCATGTCCTCAAGGGCAATATCCTCATCGACCATGTGAAGACTGACGATCAACTGGCAGATATCTTCACTAAGCCCTTGGATGAGAAAAGGTTTTGCAAGTTGTGGTGTGAGCTTAATATCTCAGAATCTTCAAATGTTTTGTAAAAACATGCGCACATCCTAACACTTATGCAAAATTGATGACTTAGATGTGCAACACACGATGAATAGATTTTCTTCAACCAATGAAGAATATCACTCTTAGTGTGAGGAAAACAACGAAGAAATTGATTCTCAGGGCCCGACGACAATTGTACATGGCGTCTGAAATCAACATTCTTATATGGTGGGTCACGCCACCACCCAACTTGAAATTCCTCAAGTTGAATTTCTTCAAAGCTGAATTTCTTCAAAAGATGATTTTCTTCAAAATAGTTGTTCTTCAAACTTGTTTTTCTTCACAACTGAAATTCATCATCATGACGCTTTGTCACAAAATCCTCAAGTTAATAAAAATCTTCAAAACACTTGATGATTTTCGTTTACCTAGATAGACTTTGATTTCAAAGTCCTCAACAACATTCACTTATAGCTATTTCTTCAATTTGATATTTCATCTAAGTGAATGTGATCGGACCCTACTTTCCCTCGATGCTACTTTCACCCAGTCTATTCAATTCTTCATATGCGTTCTACTTGAAACTTTGTTCAAAATCCTCACTGCGTCCTTGTCAGCTGATGATTTTGTAACAAAATCCTCAAATCTTCAAAAATATTTTTTTGTTGTTACACAGTAACTGAACCCCACTTTTCCCGTTCGGATAACCACGATCTCCACGATCTCCACCGCTTCGGTCGTGGGCTACACGTGTCCTGCGGAGACGTAGAGACAGGGGCTATTTGGTCCGATACTTTCGCGCCAACAGTTACCACCTGGCTATAAATATGTCCCCATCTCCCTTCAGTAAAATCTTCTTCGTCCCATCGCCCTCCTGCTACAGCAAAGCTCAAAAGCCCTAGCGCCACCGCTAGAAGTCTCGACACCGGCGAGGAAAAGCTTGACTGCCTCGATCTCTCCATCGCCGAAACGACGCCAGAACCGGACCGTCTTCGTCCGCCGCCGCCGTAGCTGTCCTCTGTTGTCGAGTTAGGGCGCATTGGACTTGCACCGAAGAGCATATACTGCTACTTCCTTCTCTATCCTTTGTGTGCACTATCTAGGGTAAATAAAAACCCTATTTTTACAACTCTTTTGATCTACTATTTTACCTTAGAGATGTGAAATCTGTTTTTCCTCAAGTATCCATTGATTTCTTTTCCTCAAACACTGCTTATTCCTCAATGATTGATGAACTTCACTAAGCATCTAAAATCTTCACGAGATTCCTCAATTGTGCAAATTTTCGAATCTGTACAACTCTGGAACCCAAGAACAGTGTGCTTAGACAAATTCCTCATCCACTGGTCAAATTCCTCAACTTTAAAAATTTTCATTTCATCAAATTTGAGAACGCATACGACCTCTCCAAATTCCTCGCAACTATACTCTGTTCACACGTACAAACATGTCAGCTGATGAATCTCTAGGTTCTCATCAACTTAACTCATTTGCATCGTTTCTTGAAGAAAATCTACAAGTTTCATCAGAATCCTCAAGAGTTCAATTTCCCCAGCAAAAGCCTCAGCTGAAGAAAATAGAAGATGAAAGGAAGCAAAAGGGTGGCAGGAAGCTCGAGCAGAACACTGTCATAGATATCCCTGAGGATATATACTTGGAATACTGCACTCCTGATGAGCAAGAGACTATGCCCAAGAGGAAGATTAGGCTTCAAAAGATAGAACGCTGATGGGCTAAGGAGTGGAAAGAATACAGATTCGTCACTTCCAAATATGCGAAGAAATTCGCTCTGAAGCCTCCTGGCAAATGGCCTCCTCTTGAGGATTATCAGGATGCACAACCCTCAAGCCTCAAGACAATTGATGACTATCCTGAAGAAAAGTCAAAACTTTTGTCAAAGCTTCAGAAACAAGCAGAAGCCGTCGTGAGGAAATTCAATGAAGAATCTGCTGCTGCTACAACTGCTCCCACCTCCTCTGCAGTTGAAACTTCTGGCACGGCCATTCCTCAAATGAAGTTTGTGTCACCAAAACCAAAGTCTTCAAAGCCTCAAGAGAAAATGCCTCAGAAAGCTGCACCAGCATCGGCACCAAAACCCACTACAAGAAATAAGGTCAATTATGACTCCCTATATTGGTCATTGATTCGTCATTGTTGTCATTTATTGACCTTTTTTGACAAAATTTACAACGTCAACAGTTGGCCGTCAAGAATGAACAAACATGACATTTCTAAAATTTTGGTCGTAGGTCTCTATCGACCAAAATTTTCGTTTGGTCATTACCCATTTGTGTGAGCCACGTAGGATCTGATGTGGCCAAGCTGACATGGCATTGCTAGTGACCAAATGGAATCATCATAACTTTCGGATCCCTGTCCACCAATCTAGCTACATGGGCCTGGCACAATACCTATTTTACTATTGAAAATGTCTGATTTGTTTGGGTTGAAGCATATTTTTGCTAGAAGCACGCATATCTCAGGATAGGCCCATCAAAAATAAGTACAACATAATAAAAGATTGCAAATAAAATATATATTTCATTTCAGTAGCATATCACATCAAATACAATACATCATCCACCGACTCCACGCATTAAGGTTCAATGCGTAACAAGGGCACATCAAAATAATTTTACATGTACACAACAGCATACTTCTGCAAGTGCAAGTGCACAGAAAAGGGACCCAACAAATGCACAATCGCACATAAAGAAAGTTCCACAAAGATTGGATGAGAACCACAAGTTTCTTCTCATCCTCTTCCTCTGCACAATATGCTCTTGCCATTGCCACCTGCAAGAAGAAAATGATTGTAAGGCTTTCAGAACAAGGAAACTATTCGTCACGCAAGGTGAAGAATTGTTAACATAAGTATTGTTGCTGCCATCAATACATAAGAATTACGCCACTAGTAAACTAGTACCCAACATTAATCGGGGCCTCATGTACCCATAAAATAAAATAAGTACTATAATTAATATGTGTGACAAATTATACAAGGTAGACTGTTAACACATTTGGTCTCTGTCCAAGGAATTCACTACAGGTTACAACCATCATCATGTTATTCGAATAAAAACACACATGAGGTAAAAATGTTGTCTACAGAATAATCTCATTTAAAAATATGCAAGAAGAATCCTAATAGGAATAGAGATGATAAGCATCCTACTTTACAAGCTTAGGAAGGCTTTTGCTGAAATGATTATTACAGATGAGCTCCCTTTTGCATTTTCTGAGAAAGAAGGGTTTAGAAAGTTTATGTCCAAGGCATGCCAACGTTTTAATGTGCCATCTAGGAGAACAACTACTGGAGAAGTTGTTAGCATGTTCAATGTGCAGAAACAGGAGCTGAAAAAAATCTTTGTGGAAACATGTGAGAAAGTATGCCTCACCACTGACACATGGACTTCTGCCCAGAAACAGAACTATATGTGTGTTACAGCACATTTCATTGATGGTGACATGGACTTCTGCCCAGAAACTAGTATTTCTGAAGGGAAGTATCTTCACATGAGATGTGTTGCACATATTATAAACTTGGTGGTTACTAATGGACTAAAGGAAATCAACTTTTCAGGGGCACGTGTGCGAGCTGCTGTACCTACTAGATGGACCTCAACATACCTTATGTTGAGAGCTGCAGCAACGTATGAGCAGGTTTTCTATAGGTATGCTGATGATGACCCATACTATGCACTTGATTTAAATGGTGAGAAAGGTCCTGGAGTTCGAGAAGCCGCAGATTGGGATAATGCAAGAAAGATGACAGAATTTTTGGAACACTTCTACGAGCTTACTGTTCGTGTTTCCGCATCACTACACTGTACAGCTCACATATTTTTTTCATGAGATAGATGATATTATCATCTTGCTGCGGCAATGGTGTGAAGGCGAAGATTCTTTGCGTAGGGATATGGCTAAAAGGATGATAGCTAAGTACAATAAATATTGGGGGGGGGGGGGTCATAAAAGCTTCCTATATCTTCGGTTGCATTGGAGTCGGCCTTCAGCACCGGTGGTCGTAGTTTAGATCAATGAAGGAGCTCCCTAACTCCATTCATGGTTCAAGCACTTGTGTGCACACAAGATTGGTTGAGGCGATCTATTTCTATAAATGACGAGGAGGACACTGCAGAATTAACTAAGCTAGAGGAAGGTAAGTCGATAATTTACTTGAGTTATTTTTCTTTTATTTCTCCCATGTCACTCGTTAATTAAATATTTTTTATTTATATTTTCAGCATTACTTGAAGAAATTAATATTTCTAGCAACAACTCCAATAAGGGTAATTCGACCATCGTCGATGATTCTACTTCCTAAATATGGTGCGAACCCTTACTAACTTTACTATCTACTAGTTATAGCTTATCAAGTTCAAAAATATACATTTTTTTCATGTAGTTGCAACTGAGGTATGCTGACAAATTTATTGTACAAAATCCTCAGATGTTTGTTTCGGGCAAGCTTGTCGTATGGAGCCATGGAAGTAGTACTGCAGATCTGAGAGCTTGAAGCCTTGTTCTTGTGATGAAGTCCCATTTATTCACGTTTCTATCACTAGTCATCTATTTTACAGCCTTTCATTTGATTTCCCTCCACTTGTGTGTGAGAAAATAAGAATTATGTTATTTTCTTTTGCTGCTACATAAGCGAGACTATTTGTTATACGTTCCTACGTGAGACTTTGTTCTCTATTTGTTATACGTCCCGGCTTTGATGGGTTCATGTATTTTGGTTTTCCGGTTAACCGAATAAACCGAACTGATATATTTTGGTTAATATGGTTCGGTTGCTAATTTCTGTATGATTATTTCGGTGACCATTTCAACAAAACCGAAATTATAAAACACCGAATAAACCAAACCGTATTAACCACATTACCGAATGTCCAGCCCTAGATACACCACCAAGGAAATGACAAGAACATGCAACACTATATATATAACTGGTGGAGTAACCAACAATCACAGTACTTGAGAATCATTATTATACTATAGTTTAGGAGGAATGACAACATGGTTACCAGCCTGGCTTTTCTTGGCATGGATGCCGAATGTGACCTCGATCTGTGGCGAGAGCCCTTGCTGCTAGTGGAATGTCGACTAGGTCAAACTTGCCCAGCAGTTTGTTGTCTATTGCCATCTCATGCTCGCCTTGCAACACTTTCATACCCACTTGTGTCTGGCTGTCAGCAATGGTTAAGAACACCTGCAAAAGCACATACATAGCTAAGTATGATGCCAAAATAATATGGACATGGCAAGCAAGCCAATACAGATCAGATGAACAGAAAATAAATTTCTATTGTATGAAGGCAAAATTTCAGGTTCTTATGGAATGGACCAGTAATGCTATGGAGAAGCCAGATCCATGAATACCATCAGAAGGCACAATCCTAGCTAATGCTAATCAGTCCTCTTAGGGAAGTGTGTCAATAAGTGAAAGCAAGCAAGCTCATATTACATAGATTGATAGAAGAGAAAAACCTACCAGAGGACATTTCTAAAAAATAATCCAAAGTTCAATTGTGGAATAACAATCCTGACTATAGCTGAGGAGTCGGCACCATATTTATCAATGACTCTTGACACAAAGGACAAAGCCATCACATAAACATCTCAAGTAATATAACGAACTAACTAAAGAAAGTAAAATAATGATACCAAATAGAGGAAGATCAGTGAGACACCACCAAAAAGAAAAGCAAAAATGTATACACAACTACATAACTGACAATCATACTTGCATGTACAGAAGACAATCTTACCTGCATGGATAGTTTGTAACGATTTGTTCAACACATTTGAGTTGCAACCAATCTGTAACAAAACACCAATACTTCTTATCGACATCAAACATTTAATCTAGCTATTATGTATGTTTGTTATTAAAATCCCAATAGGCAAGGATAGAGATGGGATGAGATGCGGGGGACGAACCTGTATGTCGTGCTCGAGGCAGTAAAGTTCCCAGCACGCGTTGCCGACCTGGATGCCGGCCTTCCCCATCCCCATCCATCCATCCCTCCATGGGCGGGTGGGTGAGGGGCTAGGTCCTCCGGGTGTTGTCGCCTTGCCAGTTCGCGGGGTCGGACCTGAGGTCACCGGTGGTGATGGGGTAGGAGGATACGGTCCCAAGTGGGGGTGCGGTTGGGGGTCGTCGTCGGAGGCGGTGGGTTTGGAGAGGAGTAGCGCGAGTGCATCTCCGGCTAGAGAGGGGAGGGGTAGGTGGCACCGACGGTCCTCCTCTTATAAATCTACTACTGCCGGCGGTTTATGACTAGATGAGCCTCACCGGCGACAAGGAGGTCGAAACCCTAGCTGTCGATGGGTGGCTCGTTGCTGTTGTAGGATGCGCGTGCCGGATCTGGCCTGAGGGGGAAGGAGCAGAGGGAGGGGTCACAGTGGTGCGCTGGGAGCCATCGGTTGCCACCGAAGGTCGCCGGGATCGGCCGCCATAGGTGGTGCGGCGGGCAAGGAGTCCCGGGGGAGAGAGATGGAGCTCGCGAGAACAAAGGGGTAGTGGGGTTTCTGTCTTTCTCTTTTTTTTTCTTTTTTTTCACTTTGGGAGCCAACCAATCACATGCGAGGCCACGTATTCCTCCCCTAAAACAGATCCTGGCCATCCACTCCTCCTACATCCAACACTCCAAAACCCTTCTCTCATCCAAAATAGAGCTACACATGTCAATGACCATTTTGTGCAATGCGATTATGACCTTCTTGATATAGATGGTCAAAATTTTCTAGGGTTTGGACCATTTTAGACACCTCATGACTTTTTTATAAATTTTAGTCATAGATCTATGACCAATTCAACCGCCGTCAATATTTTTTTCATAAACGAGCTTATTTCTTGTAGTGACCCTCAGCACCACCAAAGGTTTAAAGCCTGAACAGAGGCAGATTGTGAAGCAAATGCCAACTGTCTCTAGCTCCTCTGTTCCGTCTGCAACAAGCTCTAAAACAAAGTCTTCACCAACTCCACTGAAGACTAAGGTGACTGCTGGGAGAGGAACCAGACCAAGCCCAAGCAAAATCATCAAAGTCCCTTTTGCATCAGAAGGTAGTGATGAATATGATGATGAGACTCTGCAAGCCATCATCAAAAACAAGGAGGAGAGGGTAGCACAAGCTTCAGGAAGCTCCATTCGTCTGGCCGTGGACCCAAAAGTCCTCCTGGATTACATCAACATCTGGTATGAGGACCCCAACACACCAATCGATGATTTGAAGCTTCCCCCAGGCATCAGCCACATGGTGGCCAGATTCATCAACGAGGCCAAGTGGAAAGAGCAGCAAGCCAAACAAGCTAAGGCTGCAAACTCAAAAAGGAGAAATTCCTCAGTCATAATATCCTCAACCTGACGCCTGATGCACTTGTGTCCACACAGGCTGAATTGAAGACTTTGACACACAAGTACACTAAGGTCTCTGATCGTCAAAGTCTCAAAAATAATTTCATCAAATTTGCCACTGACGTAGTTGATGATTACAACAAGAAGGCTGCCCCTCCAGCTACAACACCTCAGCCTCTGATTGAGGAACCAGCTGATGAAATTGCTCATGCTGAGGAAATCCCTCAAGAAAGTCGTGCTGATGAACCGGCTATTGAGGAAATTATCAAAGAAAATCCAGCTGATGACTCTACTACAGCTGGTGAAACTGCTGCAGCTGATGACTCTGCTCCAGCTGATGAAACTGCTTCAGCTGAGAAAACGCCTTCACCAAAAGCTTCAAAGGTGAAGAAAATGACTCTATATGCATCAGACGTGAAGAAGACCAGAGCTGCTGAAAAGGAAGCCAAGAAGAGAAAAGCTTCCTCAGCAGAAGAATCAACTGAGGCCAAGCGCCTCAAAGCTCTTAATGAAAATGAACCTCTGGATCCTATGCCTCTCAACGTTGCTCCATCTTATGAGATGACTCCCTTCGACAGCGAAGACAAAGAGCACTTTGCTGATGAGGAAATGAAGAATGATGCGTCTGAAGAACACACTGATGAGGAAATTCGAATTGATGACAGTCCTCAGACCTTCATTCCTCCTGAAGAAACTGCTCAAGGATCAGCTGCACCAGCTGATGAATCTGGCTCCTCTACCAAGCAAGCTCCTCAAGCTGAGGAAAAACAAAGCAAAAATCCTCAGCCTGACGAAATCCAAAATCCTGAGCAAAATCCTCAACCTGAGGCTCAGGATGACCCAATTCCTCCTCCTGAGCAAAATCCTCAACCTGAGGCTCAGGATCAACCAATTCCTCCTCCAGAGCAAAATCCTCAACCAGAAGCTCCCGTTGATGACATTCCTCAACCAGAGCAAGCTCCTCAGCCTGAAGCACAAGCAGATGAAATTCCTCATCCTGAGGAACATGCTGAGGAAAATGCACCAGATCCAGAGAATGCTCTTGTCGTCATCAATCCAAAAACTGCGATGATTGTCTCTCCTCAAGGCAAGAAGCAAAATCTTCAGCCGATGCAGCGTCAGTCGTTCTCCAAGCGGCCAAAGTTTCAAAAGGAATCCTTCTTTGAAGAACGCATGTTCTTCATCAGAGAAAATCCCTATGACAAGCCTCGCATGAGGCATCTGAAGTTTTGGACCAGGACACAGCTCAACTACTACGCATCTGTGTTGTGTGGAAGAAACAAGATTTTCCAGCATAGGCACATTCCTCACGTTGAGCTTGAAGAAATTCCTTGCTTCGCCCCAATCCTCAACGTTCTGTATGAAGCAGGACTGCTCCCTATGTGCTCAGATATCTGCGATTGGAATAGTGACATTGTTCTTCAATTCTATGCAACTCTGCACATTTGTGGAGATCCAACAGACATCAACACTTGGGTGCTGGATTGGATGACGCAGAACACACACTTCAAGGCTCCTGCCAATGAGTTGCTGCGTGAACTTCCAGTGTCAATTCCCTCAGAGCAGGCAGTAAAGTTGTATGATGAACGTGAGCTGGCAAACAAGCTGATGAAATTCCTCATGAAACCTTTGGCTAAGGGGCAACCACCAAGAACAACCTTCCTAGTCCATGAGCTAAAGTATGAACCCAAGACGGTTTACAGAATCCTCTGCAGTGTTCTTGCGCCTATCAAGGGTCATGATGATGAAGAAGACGTCGTAGGCATCATGAAGAATATCCTCTTCAACATCATCCATGGCATTCCCATCAACATCCATGATTTCTTCTTGAGGACTCTGGTGGAAAATGCTATGTCCCCTTTGGACCTGAAGATTTACGCTCCATGGATCATGAGATTCATCACACGCAGGTCAGGCATCAACTATCATGCTAATTTCAACAATCATCAAGGTTACATGCCTCCTCTAAGGGTCAACAAGAAGACTTTCGAGCATGTTGAAGGAAAAGGCAAGTCTGTTATTGATGAAGGCAGTCGGCCCCTTGATGGCCAGTTCCAAGAGCCAGATGCTTATTCCTCATGGGATGGCACTAAAACCCATCCTCCAAGTCATGTTGCTCCAAGGGTGATGAATACCAGAGAGCTTCTTCTCAGTCTTCACCAAAAGGTGGATCGGAATCACAAGTGGGTCAAACGCCAGTTTGGCGCCATTGTGAAAACCCTCAATGAAACACAGAATGTCGTGAAGCTTAACCATCATTATCTTCATGAGGTTTTTGACCGCACATGGGCCACACTGGCTCATTTGAAGACTCCAGCAGAACTTGAAGAATTGGAGTTTGTGCAGGACTTCGACTGGTCATGGCCACCAAAGAATAAATTCAGGCCAATTCCAGTTCCAGACCTTGAGGACAGTTCGTTTTCTTCATTCCGCACTGCTGAATCAGATGAAGATCAACAAGATACTGCCACTGGTCCAAGGAGGAAGTCTACTCCCAAGAATCCTCATGCGTCTTCCTCAACTGCCAAGAAGTGAAAGTCTACACGGGCGTTAGTCCTCAGTTTGTCCCTTTTTGTCACTTGATGACAAAGGGGGACAAATCTGAGAGTTAGTCTTCACGCGGGATATTTTGGGGGCTTATAAACTTTATTTAAGTTACAAACTCTTGGCTCTTCTAAAGTGTTTATGTAATGAGTTGTAACTTAAGCCCGGTGGTACTCTGACGCTTTTGAACGTTTTTCTTCGCATGCTTATTCCTCAAAATTTTAATGCATGCGTGCTGGAATTCGTCAGATACCATTTGTCATCATGCATCCTCAATTTCTTCATACTATATGTCGTATGTATGCATGATTTACAAGACTCAGGGGGGAGATCTCCATGATATAAATCATCAATGTGCATTTGCTGTGAAAAGCAAAATCCTCAAGATATGCACATCTTCAGGGGAAGTCTCTCTGAATCTTGATTTCTAATTCCTAAAATAAGTATTTACACTTCTTATTTTTATCCCTGTTGAAGACTTAACCTAGTTGTCATCAACCACTAAAAAGGGGGAGATTGTAAGTGCATCTAGTGCCCCTTAGTGATTTTGGTGGTTTGAAGACTTATAGGTTAAGTATATAATGTGTTCATGAGTGTACGCAGGATCTATAAGTCGCTGAGGAGTTTGAAATATTCGATGAATGTCGACCCCTGAAAATGTATATCTTCGGCTGAAGAAATTGGTCTGAAGCTGAAAAATTGAATCACGAAGAAATTGCGATGAAATTGATATTCCTCATGAAGAAATTGAAGATGAGGAATTCGGTGTGTCCTGAAGAAAAACAAGCTGAAGATTTTGAAGCATGACGATTTATTCTGTCTGTTTTATTTTTTTCACTTTTGAGTCATAGGAACACCGTACTGTTAAAGGGGGTCAAAGTAACATGTCGGAATGAATTTCCTCATGATGCTCAACCCAAGCCTAATGCAACCAAAAGCCTCAAGTGAGGAATATGAGAGACATGAGGACTCTCACAGTTGAGGGTCCCGGCCGTTACCGCAAGTCGCGCCACATCATTGGTCTTATCCACAGCAACGGTCATATTATTTAAGGGCATTAATGTCAAATCATGTCGGGATGCTCCCAGGCTATAAATAGCCGCCCCCACAACCATTAGCTGGTTGGTTACTCCGTTAGAAACTGACACTTGTCATAACAGCAACCCAAATTCCTCAGAGTCTTCGAGAGTAATTCATGAGCGAGGAAAAACCCCAAACACCAAACCACAAACCGAAAACCAAGTGATTGAGCATCACTCAAGAAGTTGTTCCTGTGTGGGACTGAAGCCGTTTACCTTTGAGGACTGTGCATCCTCCAGACGGTTAGACGTCATCGTCTAGAGCAATCCAATAGTCAATTGTGGATCGCCAGGTGACCAAGTTTGTGAGGGTTTGGAAGTCTGCCCTGAAGACTTACCACAAGTGTTGGGCGAGGACTGTGTGTTCCTAGCCCAAGGAGAATACGGTAGGGACTGTATGTCCCGGGATTGTGTGTCCTTTTGTTTCAATACCAGGCTGCTCCAAACCAGATGTACAACTGTCACAACAGTTGGAATTGGGTCATCAACCACTGTCTTCACTGTGAAACGGGTTCTATTTCTTCAACTCTTTATATTCCTCAGATTGTGTGTTGATGATTTTCACTGCCATGTTTGAAGAATTTGCTGAAGACTTTCTCTAAAATTCCTCAACCCCAAATTCTTCACGCAAGTTAATCCTCATCTGTTTTCTCCATGCCTGCATACTGTGCAAACTGTTTTTCATATTCTTCATCCTGAAAAACTGTTGTAGTGATACTTTGCACTCCTGATCCTTCGCTGTTTCCGCTGCAAGTTAGTCATCAGTGAGGAATTTCCTCAAAAAGGAATTTCCTCAGTGATGAAATTATAAAAATCTCCTATTCACCCCCCTCTAGTCGATATAACGCACTTTCAAAAACCCTACCATCATATCCAGAATCGCGAATTTCTCCATCGTTCCGCCGCCGCAGCGCTCCCAAGATCGGTAGCGCCAGAAGACCTCTTCCCGGCACCCTGCCGGAGGGAGGATTGACATTCGGGAGCTTCTCCACCACCATGGATGCTTCCAAGACGTGTCGTGAGTAGTCCTCCTTGGACCATGGGTCCATGACCAGTAGCTATGTGATGTCTTCTTTCCAATCTTGTGCTTCAATGTTTAGCCCTTGTGATCTGCCCTACATGATCAAGGCATCTATGTAATTCTTCCTGCTGTTGCTATGCTTGGTTTGCTGGGATCCCATGGATATGAGATTTCGTTCAGATTGTGATGAGTTATATATTTGATTATCCTTTTATATTATGTTCTTAGGTAATTCATGCATGTTCTCCATTGCTTTTTATTGCTTTGGCCGAGTAGTAGGTTGTAACTCCAAGAGGGAGCGTTATGCATGATTGTGAGTTCATGCCCCCTGATGTCTAGCTTGAGTGACAGAAACATGAGACTAGGGGATGTGTTGTTGCCACCAGGGAGAAAACAACGGTGCTTGTGACCACGGTTGCAAGGATTGTTTACCTTACACAAAGTTCGTTAATGCAGTTGTCCGTTGCTTTGAGTTTACACTTTGGGTGGGGCTTGCAACTTAATACCAGCTAGATGTTCTGGATAGATATCTCAAGGTGGATGATTAGTAAGTAGATGGCGATGAATAAACGGTCTACTTGTTTTGGCGTACTGCCCATTACTTTTGAGGCTCTAACTTTCTAGTAGCATGATTAGCATTGCGGTTCGTTTATCATTCTGTAAATTGCCTAGCTGTAACTTGTTTACCCATGCATAGTTTTTTATCGTCTTTTGGGAGAGAGACATCACTAGTGAATGTCATGTGACTCTGGTCCATATTACCACCATTGCTTACACCTCCATAATTTACTGCTTTTATTTACTTTTCCGTTGCAATCACTATCACTATTCCCGCTTGTGTTTTGATCCTTTGCAAACTACAAGGCCAGAGAGATTGACAACCTCTCTGTACTCGTTGGGAGCAAAGTTATTTGTTTTGTGTGCAGGTCCACGTCTTCTGCTAGCGCCAGAGCAGCGGACACCTACTTGTTGATCCTTGGAGTCCTCCTGGTTCCAAAAACCTTACAGTCCCCATGTAAGGGAAATTTGCTGCTGACTACATATCCACCTTTAACTTGGGGTAACCAACGAGGCGCGAGAAGTATATCCATCAACTCGGCATCAATGAGCAACCTATATGATGCTAACTACAAAGACAACAAGTGCAAGCAACGAATACTCCACAACAATAATAAGTACAAGGTAAGGGTAAGAGATAACTAGAAGTAGAACCGGTGGAGACGAGGATGTGTTAGCGAAGTTCCTTACCTTTGACATGAAGTACATCTCCGTTGGAGCGGTGTGGAGGCACAATGCTCACCGAGAATCCACTAGGTCCACTGTATTCTCCTCATGCCCTCACACAATGTGAGGTGTCGTGATTCCGCTATTGGTGCCCTTGAAGACGACAATCGGACCTTTACAAACAAGGTTGGGGATATCTCCACACAAAGCTTGAAGGCTCCCAACAAGACCACGAAGCTTCACCGCAATGGAATGTGGCTCCGAGGTGACCTCAACCGTCTAGGCTGCTCAAATACCCAAGAGTAACAAGATCCACAAGGGATTAGTGGGGGAATCAAATACCTCTTGGTGGAAGTGTAGATCAGGGCCTTCTCAACCAATCCGTAGGAAATCAACAAGTTTGATTGGCTAGGGAGAGAGATCGGGCAAGAATGAGCTTTGGAGCAACAATGGAGCTTCGGGAGGTAAGAGGCCACCTTCTGAGGGAAGAAGACACCTTTATATAGTGGGGGGGCTTAATCCAACCATTACCCCCCACTTACTGCACTAGCAGAGGAGTACTACCGCTGCTAGGAGCGGTACTACCGCACGTCAGTTCACCAACCACGGTAGTAAGAAAATATTGTCGTGTCTACCACTTCTGAGGCAAAAGGATGTGCAAAAAGCCCGATGGAGCGGTAGTAAAAAACTACTACCACCCCGAGAGCGGTAATAAAAAAACTACTAACGCCCCGAGGGCGGTACTGCCGTTGTGCCAACGGTAGTACCGCTGGCCCTTTTGCACAGACATGGAAACACATGGTTAGAGCTCCATTTGAAGCAAGGGAAATGTGGTGCAATAGAAATGTGTACGTGTTGATTCCACCCAAACCTTTCCAACGCGAACCCCCTATTAATAGTACGGCTTTCCTACAACTAAAATCCACCAAAGAGAAACGTAGAAAGCAACTGTCTTTGAAAGACTCCGAGGGGCACCGAATCATCTTGTGCCTAGTTATGAGTTATCTGAAATGTTCAATGCACACGATTAGTCCGCGCAAGTATTGTCATCAATCATCACAACCACTTAGGAAGATATATGCCCTAACACCTATGTCTAGAGCGTAATTGAAGATGGTAAACTCAGGAATAGCTAAGTGAGAAAACTTGAGCGACCGTCGGGTCATGCCATTCCTTTCATCGTCATTCCCATGAAGGATCACCTCGTAATCAAGAAGTTGAAACAAGACACACTTCTGGTTCACGAGTAGAGATGTAAATGGCACGATAAACGACATCACAATGCTCATTTAGTTAGATTAAGTTAGCTCGATAGTTCATTTTCCCAGGATTTTTTTTCTTAAACTATTAGACCCATAAATGAGCATAAACGAGTTTAAACAGATCGCGGTTTACATCCCCATTCACGAGAAGGGCGTACATATAACATATTATTAATTTTTGTTTTGAAAGGAAGCAAAAGACTTGCCTCATTTCATTAATTAAGAGGAGAAAGAGTTTAATGCGTGTGTTACAACATCCATCGTGTTACAACATCACTATAAAAGGCGTACTCTCGTAGTAATGATGAATTTCAATTTATTTGCATCCATGGTGACCTATGTTTGAGCATCAATCTTGATGTTAGCTAGTAGAACCATCGATGGGATACTCTTGAATTAAAAGATGCGAGTGTTCCTTTTAATCCAAATTATTCAAGAGATGAGCATGAAAAAGGTAGTCATATCACCCGCAAAAAAAGAAAAAGAAAAAGGTAGTCATATGGCCTTCCTGTTTACTAGTCTGGTAGAGGCCAAGAGTTCCATCACTCTTACCAAGCCGCAATGGTAAACTCAGAAATACCCAAGCGGGGCCGTCAGGTACCCGTTACTCCCATAGTCGCGTGAAGGACCACTTCCTCCCACGCACCTGATCAGGCAGTCCACCTAGCGTTGACTAGGCTCCCCGGCCGGTTCCTTTTACTACAGTTTTTATACGTCCCCTGTCATGTACACATCATTATCATCAACAGTAAGCACTCAAGTTCGAAATGCAGCATCCATCCGTGCCGTAATGACGAGACTAGTATCGGTCTATAGCCCCTGCTTTGCTTTCAGGCAGATGGCCGGAGGAGCAGTGGCCACCACGACTCCACGAGAAGAGACGGGACACGGATTTCTGACAACACATGCGCGACGCCTACGGATCAGAGCGGGGAGGACGCCGAACACCGATCAAACTGACGCGCGCCTGTTCTGGGATGGCGCCCGAGCCCGCCCGCGATGAGCTGTAAGACACGCCAACACTGTGGGTAATTCGGGCCGGCGCCAATTCCCGCACTGTGGTCGACTGTTCTTACCCGTTTAGAATCGTCACGCCTTGTTTGGTAGGAAAGGGTTGGAGAGGATTGTGGAGGGGGAAGCGCTGTTCTCTGACGGCGAGGCAGCAGGCCGAGCACGGCCGGCATCCGATGCGTCGCGGATAACGAACGGTAAAGAGTAAAGAGCCGCCGGTCGGTCCACGGCTGTCGATGCAACCTCCGACACCGGGCGGCCGGGCAGGGTCCCGGACGCTCGCTCTCCCGTCCACACGGCGTAACCCGTGTTACGTGGCAGTAAATTTCATGGGAGTCACTGTCTCGAGCACGCTAGACGCTAGCTGCGTCTGCATTTTGTGGCATCCAGCCTGATTCTGTTCTCTGCTTCCACTTCCAGAGGCGTAGCTAGGGTTGTTACCATCTCCAAGAAAGGCACATACTAATAATAATGGGAGGAATATTGGCTGCGGTAAGCCGTTCCGATCTCTCCATACTGAGACACGAGGGAAAACACCAAGAACTATTCTTCTTCTAGTAAAAAAACACCAAGAACCGGATGGTCTTATTCTTATTCCGAACCATTTCTTTGGAATATACTACTACTAGTACAGGTAGCGAGGTCCATTGGTAGTAGCTGTTCCGTGGAGGAATCACACCGGCAGCGCACACAATTCAGGAGCAAGCAACCAGCACTACCAGGCCTGGCGTCCATTTACTGAAAGCAAGCGGATGTAGATGTGATTAAACGCAGGAATGCTGGTCTGATCACGGCTAAGCATCCGGAGTATATATTAAGCACATACGTTACCTACTACGACCTACTAATGCGGAATGCCAATCATATTGTGAGGAGATTTCCAGAGAATTAAAGGGAAAGATTGTGCCACGCCACGCCTCCCACGCGCACTTCTTGCCCCGTTTCACGGACGAAATGGACCGGGCTAAATGCGGGTTACTGGGCACTACCGCACTACCAACTGCTGAAGCACACCACCCTGCAGGAGTTACCGAACACAGAGCGAGTTGAATGGATCCCCACCGCATCGCCCGGCGCCGGCGACGACAGAGACGAGTGAGCAAAGCGTACAGGGCGCAGGAAGAGCGAGCTGGGTTTCCTCCGTGCGATGATGGGCTCTGGCCTCTGGCTGGCCAGGAGAACAAAAAGAGGAGGAGGAGGGGGTGAAAAAACAAAAAACAAATAGGGCGTCGCCGTCGGCCGTGACGTCCCTCTCTGTCCCGGTGATGCACATCTACCTAAGATACCTGAACTAGTGACCTCATGTGAGAGGAGCAGGCCACGCACGCTGCCTTCCTTCCCTGCTTGCTTTCCCGGCCGCGGGCTCTATAAATCGCGCCAGCTCCTCCCCGCAGAAGCAAAGCAGCCACCCCATCGCCTCGCCTCGTCTCTCGCTCTCTTCGCCTTTCTTGCTCGGCCTCCTCCTCGCAGCAGCAGCAGCAGCTTCTCTCTCTCGTTGCATTACTTGACGGAGGCCGGCCGGCTGCTGAGGAGATCCAGCGAGGAAGCAAGAGATGGTTAGAATCCATGCATGCTCTCCCTCTTCTTCTACTTCGTTCCTGGTCTAGCCAGCGGGGTTCAGTTCGCCTTGCTTTGTACTAACAGTATGTAATAACTCGCGCGATGTATGGCTTGGCTGCAGTCTGCGAACGAGGGAGACCTTAAGATGAGGGTGATCGCCATGGGCGGCGAGGCCGCCTCCGAGAGGAGGGCTGCCGAGGAGAAGCTCTGCGAGTACACCCTCGACGGCTCCGTGGACATCAAGGGGCGGCCGGCTGTGAAGGGCAAGTCGGGAGGATGGCTCGCGGGAGTCCTTATTCTCGGTACAATTCCATCATCTTTTCTTTTGCAAGGATTTCTCTTCTCCCTACTGCATGAGATGAGGATATCATCTGCTGATCGCCTTTTCCTTCCACTAGAAAAAAAAAAGATTTGATAACCAGGCTTTTCTCCAGTGAACTTTACGCTGCTCTGATATGTCGTCTAGGAGGAGTAGTGGTAGTGGTACACATGTAGGAAGTAGCTAGGGGTAGTGCAAGTCGACTGATCTGATGTGACGTTTTGCCTCAAAGCAGACGGTAGACACCAGGCCCTTTTGCGGAATTCTGCATGCTGAGGTGACATCGGCCATGCAGCTGCTAGCGCCCAGAACTGGGGATTCCCTGCCGCGAGGGGAGGCCGGCTCCCGGGGCGCATTTGCGAGTGCTAATTCAGGGCAGCAGCATCACTACGAGACAGCAGACGTATCATCCACACGATCTAGCAACCCAACGCTGGCCATCGGCCGATCCATCTGTGGCGAGCGCGCGCTCTGCTATAGCTGCCTATGTAGTGGTTGGTTGGACGACAGTGTTCGCCACAACTGTAAGTTATTATTGGTACTAAAGTGACGCGCTTCGGTTGATCAGTCGGCCCTCTGCATCGCCTTCAGGGGGAAGTGTCGAAAGGCCACTTCGTTTTCGTTGCACAGTTTAGATTGTGTCGGTTTGCGTGTGTGTCGCCGCGTGGTTAGCCAGCCAGTCGTTAGCTTTTGTGTGAATGACTCTTGCCGGTGGTCATGCATCTAATTTTGATTTGATATTTGATGTTTGATCGATTTGCAGTGAACCAGGGCCTGGCCACCATGGCCTTCTTCGGCGTGAACGTGAACCTGGTGCTGTTCCTGACGAGGGTGGTGCAGCAGAGCAACGGCGACGCGGCCAACAACGTGAGCAAGTGGACCGGCACCGTCTACATGTTCTCCCTCATCGGCGCCTTCCTCAGTGACTCCTACTGGGGCCGCTACAAGACCTGCGCCATCTTCCAGGCCATCTTCGTCCTCGTAAGTACTAGATCGACCTCTCATGTATCAGACCTGTACGTAAGACGTACGCTAGTTTTTGTAGTTTGTAGCTTCGCACACGCAAACCATTTTGTCCATGTACCACAGTAGTTTCTGTGAGCGATCGATATATGGGCACAAGCACATCACTGTCGCTATGCACATCAAAGACGTAGCGTAAGTATAGCACCACGCGCGCGGCCGGGCTGATGAACTGTGAACCTTTTTGCCGCGCTGCAGGGGCTCGGGCTGCTGTCGCTGTCGTCGCGGCTATACCTGATCAGGCCGGTGGGGTGCGGCACGGAGCACACGCCCTGCGCGTCGCACTCCGGCACGGAGATGGGGATCTTCTACATCGCGCTCTACATGATCGCCTTCGGCAACGGCGGCTACCAGCCCAACATCGCCACCTTCGGGGCCGACCAGTTCGACGAGGAGGACCCCGCCGAGGCGCACTCCAAGGTCTCCTTCTTCAGCTACTTCTACATGGCGCTCAACCTCGGCTCGCTCTTCTCCAACACATTCCTCAGCTACCTCCAGGACCACGGCAAGTGGGTGCTGGGGTTCTGGGCCTCCACCGCCGCCGCCGCCACCGCCCTGCTGCTCTTCCTCAGCGGGACGCCCCAGTACCGCCACGCGCAGCCCTGCGGCAACCCCATGGCCAGCATCTGCCAGGTCGCCTCCGCCGCCTGCAGGAACTGGAAGTCCGGCGGCGTGTCGCCCGACGTGGAGATCCTGTACGAGGGCGACGACAAGACGGATTCCGGCTCCAGGAAGCTTCTGCACACCAAGGGCTTCAGGTTCTTGGACCGGGCGGCACTCACGACCGAGGACACCAACTCCAAGCTCGCCACGTGCAGCAAGACGCGCGACCAGTGGAGGCTGTGCACGGTGACGCAGGTGGAGCAAGTGAAGAGCATCCTCCGGATCCTCCCCATCTGGGTCTGCACCATCCTCTACTCCGTCGTCTTCACACAGATGGCGTCGCTCTTCGTCGTGCAGGGGGCCGCGATGCGCCGCACCACGCCTTTGGGCAGCTTCTCGATCCCGGCCTCCAGCATGTCGGCCTTCGACATCCTCACCGTCACGACCACCATCTTCCTGTACCGGCGGGCCATCTGCCCGCTCCTGGCACGGCTCACGGGCCGCCCGACCGGACCAACGGAGCTGCAGAGGATGGGCCTTGGCCTGGTCCTCGGCGCAATGGCCATGGCCAACGCCGGCACGGTGGAGCACTTCAGGAAGGCCAGCGCGACCACCGCGAACGGCAGCGAGCTCCACATCCTATGGCAGGTGCCGCAGTACGCGCTGATCGGCGTGTCGGAGGTGATGATGTACGTGGGCCAGCTCGAGTTCTTCAACGGCGAGATGCCCGACGGGTTCAAGAGCTTCGGCAGCGCGCTGTGCATGATGTCCATGTCGCTCGGCAACTACTTCAGCGACATCATCGTCAGCGCGGTGACCAAGGCCACCGCCGTGGACGGGCGGCCGGGCTGGATCCCGGCCGACCTGAACGAGGGCCACCTCAACAAGTTCTACTTCCTGCTCGCCATACTCTCCGTCGCCGACTTCGCGGTGTACCTCGTGTTCGCCGGCCGCTACAGGAAGAGCTGCAAGGTGGAGGGACGGAGCGACGACGAGGAGGAAGGGAGCGTGGACGACGAGGAGGCATGCCACGCGTGAGCGTGGCTCGGCCTCTCTCGACGGCCGCCTGGCTGCGGTGGTTCTTGAGATCGGAGACTTGATGCACGAGCATTGTTACGTACGTTCAGCGCGCGCGACGGGTCTCTCGTTGATGATAGGACATGCATGGGAATGGGATGGGATCGGCGGCGGCTGGCTGCTGCTACCACTAAAGAATAAGCATGCTGCAGGATGTGCAACTAGGCCTATGTCTATGTGTTCGTTTCTTGTCATTTTTGGCCAGTGTCACGCTGTAACTCACCACTTATGTTCACTGTACCGCTGACTAGTATGCTACCACTTCATTTGTATGCATGGACAGTGCACTTCATTTCTATGCATAACTTTCTTTACTTCCTGTTGGTTCCGGTTTGCAACAGATCATGCACACTACTCCTCCGTCCCATAATGTATACTAGTGTCAAAATATTTTACATTACGAAACGGAGTGATTATTATATAACTAGGAATTTGCTTAGTACAACCATAAATTTTGATTTTATTTGCTACAAGTACAACACAACGATATCATGTGAACTGTCATGTTTTGCCGTTATTAAGTGAAATGGTTACTTTGTACACTACACCGTCTCAAATTCTGTACCCTACAAAAATGAAAAAAAAATGCATCCATATAAGCGAAGAAAATTATCACCGTTTTGATGAATAGTGCTCAGCAAAGGAACACATGACCGATCATCAAACATTGCATAGAGCATGCTCAGTATCTACTAGTTAAAAGTTTGGCCCCTAAAAAAAAGGGTTTGCCACATATATGGCTATTGTATTCAAACAGCCAACAAACTTATAAGAGGAGAATGTCCACTTCACGCAGGACTGCAGGTACAAACAGCAGACCCCCAAGATGAGTTGTACATCGCAGAGACAAAAGTCTAAAAACGGTTTCACCAAAGACAGTTTTGCACCATGCATTAAGAGGATGAATTACTGCAATTACTGCATTCATTGGATCATCTTTAGCATATGCTATCCAGAAACCATGTTTCATTGTAGAATTGCAACTGTTGGAGGCCTACCCAGATTTTTTGATGGAATTTTGTGCGGCAGCGGAACAAGAGCCCTCCCTTCTCCCCAACGAGGCTGATTTTTATTGGATCCGTCATCTCCCTCCGGGGACTAGGGGAATGAATGGCTGTAAGTATCATCAACATCGCTCGTGTGTTGGCTTATGTGCAGATGATTGTGCAGCATCTTTGGCCAAACCCATCAAACCAGGCACATTCGACGGGTAATACACCACAGCGATGGCCTCTACCTCCCATGGGCTATGTTTGTGTTAACGTTGATGCTGCTCTCTTTCCTGACACTCGTCGCATGGGGTGTGGTGTGGTTTTGCGAGATCATTCCGGGGCTTTTATCATGTCTGTGAGCGAAGGTATGTCCGTATTTCCTTCTTCGGGGTTGGCTGAAGCAATGGCTGTTCGTCGGGGTTTAATGGCAGCTCAGAGCAGGGATGTTCATCGGATTATTCTGGCGTCGGACTGTCTCTCCTTGATTCAGCGCATCTCTTCGCCTGGGATGGATCGTTCCCAACGGATATTAGATCGATGGCGTCAGACTTCCAGTCTTGTACGTTTCAATTTCATCGTCGTAATTTCAATGTGGTCGCACATAAATTGGCTCGGAATGCCGAGCCGTCATCTTGTAATATTTCTGTTGGTGTTATTCCGAGCTTGATTCGGGACGAACTTTGTAATGACATCTCTTGATCAATAAAGACCATATTATCTCAAAAAAAAACATCAATCCAAATCAGGGAGCATCCCTTCCATCACCATCTTAGTGCACAGCAGTGTCTTCATCTCCATCTTCAACGTCATTCATATATGGTTGGTGTAAATCGAAACATGTAATTCCCGATGTTCATTGCTTATTGTTGATTGAACATTTATGAGTTTTTTTAATTTAATGTGCCAGGGAAGCCCTACAACATTAAAAAAAAAAAATAAGAACGCATATTCATGTTACTTAGGACTTCAACTCTACGGAGCTTAAAATAGGTTGATCCATAATCCACAGAATGCCTTCAGCCTTTGGAATTCCAACACTTATATTCTATATCTAAATAATTAGCCCCCACAAACATATTTTTCTCAATATGCACACACACCATCTTAGCATGTAAACATGCACGAAAAAGACCTACCTCAACATGCCAACATCCATGGTAAAAGGTTTACCTCAATAATTAAATACAATAAATCATAATCCGTTCCATAATGTAGTGTGTATAGATTTTCTAAAAAGTCAAATTAAACAAATCTTGACCGAGTTAACAAAGGAAACTATTTCTATATACAATTCCAAGTATGTACAACATGAAAATATACCCGATGATGTGTCCAGTGACATGCATTTGGTATTTTAAATGATCATGTTTTTATCTATACAATGGTCAAATTTTGTAAGGTATGGCTTTTGAGAAAAGATCTATACACATTGTACCATGGTATGGAGGGAGTGTGTGTTTTTAGTTCTAGTTCTCATATTATTCATCCAAATATTCATGCTCAAAATAATCAAAGAGCATGAAAGTATATGACAACTGGTTCCTACCGCAGTGGTAGGGGGACCATCTAGTTGCATCAGATTGTCGTCCAAACATACATGAGCATGCGAGCTGGATCCGTTGCAGGAGCTTCGTATCCTTATGGGTGTGACAAGTGCTCTTGGTTATCCTTTCTTTCGTTTACGTTATAGATGGTTTTTCTTTTGGTGTTGTACCATTTTTTCCCTTCGGTTTTATTCTCTTTGAATTTTAATATATTTTTTCATTTTTATATTTTCTTTTTGTGTTTGTTTATTAAACAAATCATTTTGTTTTTCAATTTATCACTTAGAATTTATGAACATTATAAAAACCATGAATATTTTTTGAAATAATATGACTATTTTTATAAATAACTCAAAAAATAATTTAATGAAACAATGAATGTACTTAAAATACACGAAAATTGTAAAAATTCAATCATTTTGTTAAATTCATGAACAATATTTAGATTCACAATATTTTTTAGATTCATGTGTATTTTAGAAAAATCGCATTTTTAATTTATGAACATTATTAGAATATTTCAACATTTTCGATTTTGTGAACATTTTTTTATTTATATAAAATCATTAAAAGGGAAGAACAAAAGGAAAATAATTCTAATGAAGAATGACCAAGAAATAAAAAGAAACAAACCAACACCAGAGAATCGGGAAAAAGCTGACAGAAAATATAAAAGAAACAAACCGAAAAGAAACACCAAAAAGTATCAAAGGAAAGAAATAATAGTCCAGTGTTAAATGGCCGCAGGCCGATTATGCCATCCCTTGCGATTTGCCTAAGATCCCCGATGCTTAACTAAAAAAAAGTTAACTACTTGCTCGCGGATACGTACCCTCTCGCTTAGGGGTTTTGTCCTCCGGCGGCGATTGGATCGCCGATGAGAGTATCACCTACCACCACTACTGTCGGGGTCGTGTGGAGGTAGTTTGTCTTATGACGGGGGCTGATGGATCCTCATCTTCCTCCGGGTGGACCGGGAAAAACTTGGAGGAGATGTTGCACCACGTGGACTTGAAGGATGAAGAGCTAGATGATGTGGTTGTGGGTGAAGCGGAGGTTAAGAAACTTGAGGCAGATGCAAGGTGGCTTGCGATCGGAAGGCTCAACACTTTCCGTTCCTTCTCCTCTTCGGCAATGTTTGAAACCCTCAAATCCGTCTGGGGGCTGGCTCAAGTCCCAAAGTACAGAGAAGCAGGTGATAACCTCTTCGTGTTCCAGATGTTTTGCCTTGGGGACTGGAAGAAAGACGTCCATGGCGGTCCTTGGTTGTTCCGAGGTATGGGGCTAATTGTAGAAGATTATGATGGGAAGAAGGACCCTGCTTCAGTGGTCCTTGATGGTCTTTACGTCCGGGCTCATATTCATGGGATCCCAGATATGTATCGTGATGCAGAGATAGTGGATCAACTCGCTCGCCATATTCGTCGTGTCAAAGAGATTCAACTTTCACCAAGGCTGTTTTATGAAGGTGATTATGTACGAGTGCGGGCGCGAGTGCTCGTGGGCAAGCCTCTCACCAGGATTACATCTCTGACATTCACGGGAGAGGGTTGGTGTATGCTTCCTGTCAAGTATGAAAAGATACCATATTTTTGGCAAGTTTGTGGATTCATGGGCCATAACCATGTGGAGTGTGGAGATGGTGTTTGGGAGGAGAAAGAGAAGCAATGGGAAAGCTGGATGTTGGCACAGCGAAAGGAGGTAGCACTGGGGACGGAAGGTGAAGGCCACGCAGCTCGCGGAGGTCCCTCGACGGGTCGTGGTAGAGCAGGCATAAGTGGTCGAGGTGAACCTACTCCTCGCCAGAGATCACCTCCCCGCAAGAGATCATCCGAGGATGCCGGACTCGACGCGAGAGAAGATGAGGAGGAAGACGTGACTAGCCCTCTGAAATCAAATGAGTCTGGCCAGATAGTGAAGGAGACTAAATCTGCAGCCCGTCGGAGCATGAACTTGGTTTTGTCAACTAGTACGTCTACGCAAGACCAGCAAAACTATAAAGTGAAAGTTGCACAAGCAGTAACCTGAACCTTGTACTTGCGAAGGAAAATATAGCAGGAGGCATGACAACTACTGGTAGCCAGCCTTCTGACACACCACCGCCACCACCGGCGTATGTCTCTCCAAGAGAGTTAAAGAAAGCAAAGAAAGTGGCCTCTCCGGCCAAGAATACTTTTTTGGAAGCAAAGGCACAAGTTAGCAATCTGGGAGCGGATAAAGTTTCAGAACAAGCATTGGCAACATCGGCGGCCTCCCTCCAGGAGGACCGTCGGGCCTAATGTCGATCCTATGTTGGAACTGCCACGGGTTGGGCGACCCCGCGACAGTTAATGAGCTTCGCAACCTTGCGCGGGAGAGTGCGTCAGCGGTCCTATGCGTTGTGGAAACGCAGATTGCAAATAATCGCATGGAGGGTTTGGCAAGAACTTTAGGGTATGACAATGCCTATGGAGTGAGCAGCTCGGGGAGAAGTGGTGGTATGTGTATGTATTGGAAGCAGCCTTGGTGCTGGAACTAAGGAACTTCTCTAAATATCATATCGATATGGAGGTTAGGGAGAATGGGAAAGATCCATGGCGCCTAACTTGTTGGTATGGGGAGGAGAATAGGAGCATGCGATATAAAACCTGGGATATGATGGGATTTTTGAAGGCAGATAGTGATCTTCCGTGGATGTGTATCGAGGACTTCAATGAGGTTCTGCGAAGGGAAGAACAGTTTGGCGCGAATGAGCGGGATGTGGGACAAATAAATGCATTTAGAGCGGCGGTGGATGTATGCCAGTTGTGTGATTTGGGCTATACTGGTCTCGACTGGACTTTCGAACGTAAAGTGCAGAACGGTGCCACCTGTTGAGTTAGACTTGATCAAGCAATGGAGACAGCCGAGTGGAGCTCTTTATTTCCTTTGGCATGTATACGCCATGTGCATGCTGTAAAATCGGACCATTCACCTATTCTTCTCCTTAATAGTATGGAGGCGCACATCAAGCTTCTGGACAACATATAAACCATGAAAAGTCTTCCATTTATTGTGGTAAGGGATGTCCGGTGTCGCAAAGAGAGATAATTAAAGGTATTCTTGAAGTCCAAAAAGAGACCATATGTGAGCGATACTTGGGGTTACCATCTGATGTGGGACTAGCGAAGAATGGTGTGTTCTCCTATCTAAAGGACAGAGTTTGGAAGAATATCCATGGATGGATGGAAAAGTGCCTAGCGGGATGTGGCAAGGAGGTGCTAATTAAGTCGTTGGTGCAGGCTATACCCACATACTCTATGGCTCTTTTTAAGTTACCAAGGGGTTTATGTTAGCATATTACTTCATTGATACACAAGTTTTGGTGGGGTATCAAGGCAGGTGAAAGGAAAATAACATGGGTTTCATGGGAATCTATGTGTATTCCGAAATACAAGGGGGGTCTTGGTTTCCGAGATATGGAGTTTTTTAACTTGGCACTTCTTGCCAAGCAGGTATGGAAGATTCTTTGTGATCCTAATACTCTAAGAGCGTGAATACTTAAGGCGGTGTATTTCCCAGCTTCAGTCATTCTTTCAGCCCAAGTGGGTTCCAGGCCATCACAAATCTGGCGCTCTCTCTACGAAGGGAGGGACATCTTGTACACGGGGCTGATTAAGCGCATTGGAGATGGTGAGAACACCAGCATCTGTAATGATAATTGGTTAGCGAGAGATTATAACATGCGCCCAATTAGTGTAATCTCTCCAAACCTCCGAAAAAAGTTGCAGAACTTATATCAAATATGGGCAGAATCTGGGACGAGCAAGCATTGACTGAACATTTGCTTCCGATGGATGCCGAGGTAGTGCGCCAAATCCCACTCAGCCATACTAATCAAAATGATTTCTATGCATGGCAATATGAGAAATCTGGAGTGTTCTCCGTTCGTTCTTGCTACAGGATGGTCATGGAAAGAAAAATTAGGCGGGAGAAGTGGCTTACTGGAGAAACCGATCCATCAAACATTGTCCAGCAGGAGAGCAATTGGAAGAATCTTTGGGGTGTTCAGTTCCTGCCAAGCTCCGCATTTTTGCATGGCGCCTAGCTCGGGCGTCCCTGCCGACGGGCCAAGAGAGACAACGTCGCCACATGTCGGAGGAGGCAGTATGTCTGATTTGCCAAGCTGCATGCGATACTAGGAGACATGCCCTCCTAGATTGTAAATTGTCAAAGAGCCTGTGGTCCCTCCGAGACGATGATGATGATTCGCTGCTACCTGTATACGGCGATGAGACGTCCGATCCGAAGCTCTGGCTGCACGGTCTCTGTAATACATTGAGCCAAGACACGTTCGTTGTTGTTCTTAACAACTTATGGGCGATATGGTGGGCGCGCCGCAAGGCGATTCACGAGCAGGAATTTCAAAGTCCATTGTCCACACATTTGTTCATTGAACGCTCTTTGCAAGAGTTGAGAGAACTGCCAGCCAAGAAGCAAAAGATCAAGAACACCAGGGGGCTGCTAGTACATTAGCGCCACGATGGATACCGCCTTCACCAGGAGAGACCAAACTGAATGCTGACGGGGCTGTGTCGAAGTCCTCAAATATTGGTGTTGTGGGTGTGATATGTCACAACGCAGAGGGACATTTTCTTGGCGCTTCTACGTTGGTCTTCCAGGGAATAACTGAGCCTGCAACGCTCGAGGCCTATGCATGCAGAGAGGATATAGCTTTGGCAGAAGATATGGTTATCACCAAAGTGCGTATAGCATCCGACTGTCTGAGAGTCATCAACGACCTGAAAAGCCAATTACACCGAAGAGAATATTGCATGATTTTAAATGATATACAAGAGAGGAAGTCGAGTTTCCTTAGCTGTGAGTTTGTTCACGAGCAACGTGCTTGTAATAGCGAGGCACATAAGTTAGCGAGGATGGCCACTGCCCTAGATATAGGCCGTCATCTATGGCTCAATAGTCCTCGAGACAACCTTTATATTCCCCAAAACATTATGATATGAAATAAAGCGCATTGTTTCTTAAAAAAAAGTTAAGAATTTTTCCAAGAGTTGTTTATGTTTTGAAACGCCAAATATTCATATACTTTTGGTAAAAGGGTTTGTTGTTCCAAAAGATGTTCGCGTTGTTTAAAAATGTTCACAAGCTTTTAATAAAAAGTCCATGCTGTAGACAAGAAATGCTCGTGATGTTTACAAAATCATACACTTTTTCTTAACACAATACAAATATACGCACTTACATTGATCTCTATGAACACACACATCTTATCCCTATAAACACCTTCAAAACCCTAAGCCGACACAACATTTCGCGACTGATGTGTTCACAGTGGGCCGTGGGCACCTTCGTAGTCAACGAAAATTTCTTCCCTCCTGAAATAATCAAAAAAAAAAAAATTACGAGCACTAGTATTAAGTTTAGGACTTGAACCTTCTTGAGCTGGTTCCACCACAAGGAACCCAACCATGGGAAATACACTTTTCTTCCTGGTTGTATATGCATCCTATATGGTGATATTTTTAATATTAAACAAAAAGTTAAAATAGTTTAAAAGTATTTTTGAATTAAAGTTAACTTTGTTTTGCACCAGCATATAAATTTTCACGGAAAAAAACCAACATTGACTTCTGGATAAAATAGACAAAAATTATTTGCTATTGTAGGTCACTATTCATACTTTCTTGATCGAAAATTTGCCTTTTTTGAAAAGAAGTCAAAGTTTAATTTTCTGTTTGTGAAACTTCTCTTACAAGTCCAAATGGATGGTTAAGTTTATTTTAAAAATATTTTCAGAAGTTTTTAATATTTTGTTGAATTGCTAATTTTTTTTACATATAGGGTGTATGTACATCCAGGAACCAAAAGTTCCTGTCCACCCAACCATTTCCTACATTCAGTTCACAAGAGTTTCACGTACACGAAACACAGCTCTTCAAAAAATGTCCACATCGTTGAAAATAGTGTTCAATAAATTTTTAAAAGTATGTGATGTACTTTTCATGATGTAATTTTGAAGTATCATACATTTTTTTAAAAAATAATTAAATTAAAATACATAATTTTAATTTTTTTTAAATACTTATGCATTTTAGGGGAAAATATTAAAACATATATTGACATTCAAGGATCATTTTTCGAGTAGGGGTATCACTAGTAACATGGCTAGAAATTAGTAGGTGGGGTACGTATGCTGACCTTATAGCGAAGGTCGTCGTACACTCGACAACGTGACACAACAATTTTTAAATAAGCCCAGTTGCCTCATGTGAGCACACCTTACGAAACACCTAATGTCGTCGCTTCCGGAGTCCCACTGCTTTGCACTAGTGTGGGCATTTCAAGGTTCCACTAACTTTGGCATGAACGAGGACCACCTAAAAAAAATTCACCATCATACTCACCATACTCTCCGTGAACGATTAAATGGTCTATCTAGGGGGAAACTTGAGAGGGGGCAAGAACGTATGACCATATTCATGAACCAAGAAGTCAAACATCCATGTAACTAATATATTGGCATAAACAATTTGTACTTTTAGATCGTAGGGGGGCTTTGTCCCCTCCCCCTCCAATTCCATTCTCTAGCGGCAGACCCTAGGGTAAACTTGAGAGAGCCAAGAGTGTATGACCTTATTCATCAACCAACAAGCCAAGCACCATATAGACTAAAGTATGGGCAGAATCACTTTGTTATTCTACATCATGAGGCGACAACATCCCCACCTCCTCCCTCGGTTCCATCATTATCAGTGTGGTAAACGTCAGCGCCGACACGTTCCAACACTTCGGTAAGTCCATTGCGACCACCACAAGCAGTAGCCACCTGCACATAATATGGCAGGTGTCGATATGAGTTGATCAGCATGTTAGAGGTGATGATGTATGTGTGCCAAGTTGATTTCTTCAGCGTGGAGATGCCTCAAGGCTTAAAGAGCTGAGCTTTGGGAGCATACTATACATGTTGTCCATGTGGAAGGTCAGCCGACCTGGATCTCGGTTGACCTGAACAAGGGCCACATCAACAAGTTCTACTTCTTGCTCTCCATACTCTCAATCCTAAACTTTGTGGTGTACCTCATGTTCTCTAACTAATACAGGAAGAACTGCAAGGTAGATGGAAGGAGCCGACCTAGGGGAAAATGTAAGAGGGAAAATAATGTATGACCATGTTTCTAAACAAACAAGGCAATCAACCATATAAACTAAATTTGTGCATAACCACTTCATTCTTTTATATCATCTGGGGCAAAGGCCCCCACCCTCTCCCTTAGTTTCATTATCAAATGAAACCAAGGTTTGCAGCCCAATTCAGTTACAAAGTAGAACTACAAAAAATAAAAGGTCAAAGCTTTGGCAATATACAACACAACTTGTTGCCAACATATTATAATACAAATGCAAAACACGACTGGTTCACGTAAAGGCCAAAAAATGCAGCATATTACAACTATTGATAGTGTCTTTTTTAACAAGAAATGTCATCAATGCAAATTTTGGGTGTTGAGTTTCCATTGCCTAATCCACTGTTAATGTGCTCAAAACCACTTGAATACGTCAAATCAGATACCACGGTTGATATTTGGACCTCAAGGTTAGTTTGTAGTGTATATCGACCGATGTTAAAGTTGAGGGTTGGGTTTAAACCATGTGGTTAGTTCGGGGTTAGAATGTGGACTTTCGCATGATGAAATGTTGAAAACGTTGTCTAAACATTCACACCTTTGTTATGTTGATGGTTATCCTCGCTTTCGTCAAATAAATTTTGATGTGGAGGGTGAGGACAAAAAAACCCTTTGGATGTCCTTTTTGATCATGTGTTTATAAATGTATGCCTTTGGTTTATGTAATGCACCTGCTATTTTTGAAAGATATATGATTGTTCAAAGTGCAGACAACCCCTCAATGTGGTTTCACTAATTATTGATAATCTCTATGGACTAACACTTTCACTGAGATATATTTGAAGGAATATTTCATAGGTGGTGCCTTAAGGATATATTGGATTGATGCAAGGATGATTTCCATGGAGACCAAGATATGCTCTAAGCTTTGGTATTGAATGCCAATTCTTATGGAGCATTGCTTGCTCGAGCGGGAGTTTTGGGATTCCCTGAAGTGTAAGGGTGACACAGAACACTCGCAAGTGTTTCCCTTATTTAGACAACCAATGTTATCAATACAGTAGGTGTCTCCCCAGCTATAAAAGTTAACAACACATGTAGATAAAGACACACGCGCGCGCGTGCGCACACACACACACACCAACACGACGAGAGGGTTGTCAATCCCTTTGTGTTTCTAGTTACAATATTAAACGCAAGTGATAGAGATAAATAGTAGCAAGGTAACATGGTAAAATAGTAGCAATTGTGTAAAACAATTCAGTAATGGATAATAGCCCATGGGGTCATGGGTTCGCTAGTAGCATCTCTCTCGAAAACATGCATATGGCATGGTAAACAAAGTGCAGTTGGACAATGATTAAATTGTAATATTTATGTTTATGACTATGATCATTCATGGTATGATATTGTATGGGCATTACATCTGTGATAAGTAGAGTGTTAATCCAACAACATCTACTATTAATTCTCCACCCCAAAACTGCTATCCAGCATGCATATCAATGCATTAAGTTTGCAAGAAACGAAGTATCACAATAAGCAAGTTAACATATTGTAGACAAGAAAAAGTCAATCAATATGAAAAAAAACATCATTTTATCCTTAGTGGCAACAATACAGTACGTGTCGTGGGAATGATCCTGATAATAAAACCAGCTGTAAGAATGAGGGACGGAGCCTAGCTAGGGTGAAGTGGATACACTCGGATGTACGAGTTCGGGCCCCACTCAGGAGTGGTAACGACCCTACATCTCGAGCCTCGATGGCTGGTGTTTGTTTATCGAATATGTAATAGTACAGAATGTTGAACCCTTGTTCAGGAGCCTGGGGGTGGCTTATATAGAGTGTGCCACGACCATCCGGATCTCGTTACAAGGGTGAGTAAATGCTAACTACGGGATTTACTAGTAAGGGACCCCTAACTTCAGCGTTACTAGTAACGCATGTTTTCACTGCACTTCATGTGATAGTTTAAGTCTGTAGCCGTTGCAGTCCCTTCGTTGCCCATGCCTTGCTGTAGTCTGAGTGTAGAGGTACATCCGACTAATACGAGATGATCCGAGTGACCTCATGCGGGCCGAGTGATGGTACACTTGTCCGAGTGAAGTCATGAATGCACAGGTGGCTTTTGGGACACTCATGTCCATGTAGGTTCTTGGGTAGGCCTAGGGATGCAGGTCCGTAGGACTACCCCTAATGTACAACCCCATAAGTAGCCCCCGAATCAGCCGAGGTTTAACTTGCCGAGTGGAAGGCACTCGCTTATGCCCTCGGTGTCTCACGGACACCGAGGTTGTAGCTCGGGGCTACATCACTCGGGCTCTCAGTAAATCGCTGTGGATTCAAGAGTGAAATATTTCGAGTGTTGGAGCATGTCGGAGCGCTTCCATTCGGTAATAGTTGAATACCTTTCAGAAAGGTGAATTCAATGTTTCGGACGGTCCGAGTTCAGGGATCCGATTATCCAGATCGGTGAGGTAGGACGGGTCCCACTCGCACTGCGGTGTGGGCGATCTGATTGCCTTCTTGTGTTGTCCGAATGCTTGTAGTCTGATGGATGGACGAGTGGCATGGTATTCAGCTCACCTCATTATGTGCCACGGATACGAAATCCAGTTGGGTCATTAGAAGGGAGCGGATTCTCCATGATATGTTGAATCGATGGAGCGTGCTGGGGAAGTGGAATCAGTGGCAACGTGGGTAGTGGAAGTAGTGGAGGGGCGCCTTGATTTCCATGTGTGAAATGTTGCTGTCATGCTAGAGGGATGTTGTCATCGGGTTCATGTAGATCTTCCTCGTGCAGGTGGAGCACTCGATGGGGCATCTTCCTGTAGCATATAAATAGGCCGAGGTAGTGAGGGAAAGGTATCTCGCCACTAGATCTAAGCTGCCCTCGTTCCTTCTCTTGAACCTTGTTGTTGCCAGCTTTGTCGTTTCACCACCTCGCCCACTCCGCTACGTAGCATGGCAATAGCCGCGACTACGAAATCCGAGCGGACCATGAAGTGTTCGCGCGGTTCTTCTTCACGTGCCGGGACGCTCCCTCCAGGCTGGATTCAGGGCGGCTGGATGCCGTCGCGAGTTTCCAAGGAGTGCATACTGGACCTGGAGAGCAAAGACGTGGTGGTTCGGGGAAGCTGGCAGTTGCCAGACAAAGGGGAGATGGAGCCTACGCCAAGGGGTGACGAGCGGGTGCTCCTGGTTACCCATGTGGAAAGAGGTTTCTCCTTGCCCCTGCATTCGTTCTTCCGTGGTTTCCTTGACTTTTTCGGCGTGCAGCTTCATCATCTTTCCCCCTAATGTTGTCTCGTACTTAGCTGCTTTTGTATCTTTATGCGAGAATTTCCTCGGGTGCTATCCACACTGGGGATTATTCACACAACTATTCACATGTCGTGTGATGATAGTGAAAAAGTCTTCTCATTCGGAGGTAAATACGCATGTAGTGAAACTTTGTGGGGGTTTAAGAATTCAGCTCAGGGGCAAGAGTAGTTTTCCTCAAATGTCCTTCCCCGATTCGGTGAAGGGTTGGTAAGACTCGTGGTTCTATTGCGAGGATGTTCCAATCGTTAAGGGTTAGTTGGGCCTTCCGCCTTATTTGCCCGAGTGAATTCAGTCGGCTCCCTCATTTATGGTGTCTAAAGAAGAGAGGACGAACATAGATATCCTCGTGATTGCATTGATTGCCTTGTTGCGAAAAAACATCAACGGGATGGACCTTCTAGAAGTCTTTTCCAGTGAAGGATCCAGAAATTGCACGCCAGGGTCCATCCCATGTGGATGTCTAGCGGTCCGGATGACCCAACCCGTGTTCATACGGAGGTGGTCGGGGCAGAGTAGCTGGAGGAAAAGCTCAAGGCCATAACGCTTGCGCAAGGCAATCCGAGGTGCACCCGATTGGTGCCCCCTTCTCAGCAAAGTAGCCGCTAAATGAGGTAAATATTCTCGTGCTTGAACCTAGTGAACTTCTTTGTTCCTTGTCGTTTTCGTTTGTAATTCAAACACCGCCACTCGACAGGCTTTTACACGGCTGGTCAGTTCCATCCCAGCGGCTGACTGCGCACCCATCGACGTGGAGGGTGAGACCAAGCATCAAGAGGACTCGGAAGGTGAAGAGGATGAAGATGAAAACAAGGAGACTGAGGTGAGTGGCGACGAACACGGGGATGAGGCGGAGTCTTCTTCATCTGATGAAGTCCCTCCCAAGACTCGCTCGAAAGCGCGCCAAGACCCTAGGATCCGTATCGGGGGCTGATACGTCTTCAACGTATCTATAATTTTTTATTGTTCCATGCTGATATATTATCATTCTAGGATACTTCTTGGGCATTTATATACCAATTTATAATAATTTTGAGCACTAGTCTATTGACCCAGTGCCCAGTGCAAGTTCCTGTTTTATGCGTGTTTTTTGCTTTGCAGGTTTACCCTACCAAACGAAGTCCAAATGCTACGAAACTTTAATATGATTTTTTCCGGACTATATGAAGACCTGCAAGCATCAAAAGTGGACGAGAGACCTCACAAGGGAGGCACAGGCCAACAGGGCGTGCCCGCGCCCTGATGGCTTGTGGCCCCCCTGGATGCCTCCCACAAGTCTCTGTTCCGACGGGAGGCCATCTAAACGTCCGTTCCGGTGATCTGCCGGAGGGGAGATCAATCATGGAGGGCCTCTACATCAACCTTGCAGCCCTCACCATGATGTGTGAGTAGTTCACCACAGACCTATGGGTCCATAGGGAGTACCTTTTTTTTTATAAAATGAGGATTACCCCCGGCCTCTGCATCTGGACGATGCATGCAGCCATTTTATTAATTATTCACAAAGACCTTACAAGTAGTACATCAGTTTGTCCGAAGCCACCATCTTAGCAACAACTATCGCTACTCCTAACCACTTGATGAAGGGGTGCCGATAGTTCGAGCCTAATACCAAACATACATCGCACCAAAGCTAACATCTAAAGTCGGAGGCCCCAACCGAGCCACATACTGGGTTTAGGGTACAAACCGGTCCGGCGCACTCTCATGTGTCGTCGCCGGCATCTTCCACCAATCCGTCTTCAGAGAATAAACTAACACACCAACTTGCTAGACCTCTCTGGCATCGACGCCACCATGACGCCAGAGAGCTTCCACCTCCTGCACGAGTCCATCTTCATGCATCAGACACCGAGTCTCCGCTGCTCCACACTGCTGAGATCCACCGCCATCAATGAGTAAGATGAAGCACCGCTCCACCAAAAATTCCGTCCACTGGTCCGTCAAGCCCGTGTACACCTTCAAGAATGACGTCCCCAAGAGGAAAACGACACCTACACGCCGCCGTCATCCGATCTACTGATCTAGTGTTTCCCTCGGAGGTAGCGGATAGAGGTCTTGAGCTTCTCCACGGCAATGCCCCCAAGAAGGTGACGACATAGAAGAGTGTCGCCATCGTCCGACTTAGCAACAAGCCAAGAACAAGGATTTCTCCCAGATCCGCTCGACGAATCTCCGTCTCACATCGTGTGCACACGCGCACCGATCTCTGCCACCATAGAGCAAGCTAGCCACTCAGGCCAGATCAGATCTGACCAAAGGGCCAACTACGTGTGCAGCTGACTAGCCAACCAAGTCCCTCCATGCCGTTGCTAATCCAAGGAGACGCAGCGCCACGGCCCCATGCAGCAGCTGCATATGCCGCCGCTCGCCGCCGGGAGCAAGCCACCGCGGCGCTAGGAGTGAGCCACTCAGATCTGGGGACGCACATCCACGCGCCTGGATGCCCCGCGCCACCCACGTGCGCGATAAGGAGAGGCTCCTCCGGCACCGCCGTCATCCACCCGGGCTTAGCCCGACGGTTTCCTCCAGCGGCGGCGGAGGGGAGGGGTGGGATGAGGAGAGACCGGCGGCTAGGGTTGGAGCCCCTCGGCCGCCCGCACGGGGGGCAGCAGAGGGGATTACCTAGATGGCAATCTCTCTCTTATGATATTCAATATCATGTTCATCGCATCTTTGCTTTGATCTATCTGATGTAATCACTATGTATGGTGTGTTTGTTGGCATCCGATGAATTGTGGGTTTATGTTCAGATTATTCATGAAAATTATTTGAGTCACCTCTGATTATTATGATTCTTAATTGCATAATCATCATAGCTTCGTAATGCTCTCCAATCTATTGAGATAGTTTGGCCAACTAGATTAATTGCATAATCATCATAGCTTCGTAATTCCTCAACTCCTTACTTTCCTCGTATTATGTGTTGATGACTTTCATTGCGACTGTTTGAAGAATTTGCTGAAGACTTTCTCTGAATTTCCTCAACCCCAAATTCTTCACGTCAGTTAATCCTCATCTGTATTCTGCGTGCCTGCTCACAGTGCAATCTGTTTTCACATTCTTCACTCTGAAAAACTACTGTTGTGAAACTTTGCGCTTTTGATCCTTTACTGTTTTCGCTGTAAGTTAGTCATCAGTGAGGAATTTCCTCAATGACGAAATTCTAAAAATCTCCTATTCACCCCCTCTAGTCGATATAACGCACTTTCAGCAATCAATAACAGCCGTTGCAGTATTCATAAATAGTCTACTAAGGATGATCGACAAACGTCGTCCTCGGGAATATCTTGTATCACAAAGTCCGTTTGGATAGTTACGTTTGCAACCAGAACATGCACATCCTCATAAATACCAATAGCTAGAGCAGTTGATTTATCAGCCATTTGCACAGAGATTTTAGTAGGTGTGAGTTTATTCAAGTCAAGTCTACACTATAAAGAGAACGGGATAACACTAACACTACCTCCAAGGTCACATAAAGCAGTTTTAACATAATTTCCTTTAGTAGAGCATGGTATAGTTGGTACTCCGAGATTTCCCAGTTTCTTTGGTATTCCACCCTTAAAAGTTTAATTAGCAAGCATGATGGAAATCTCGCCTTCCGGTATCTTTCTTTTATTAGTAACAATATCTTTCATGTACTTAGCATAGGGAGACATTTTGAGAATATCAGTTAAGCGCATATGTAAGAAAACAGGTCTCGGTATTTCAGCAAAGCGCGCAAAATCCTCATCATCCTTTTAATTGGATGGTTTAGGAGGAAAGGGCATGGGTTTCTGAATCCATGGTTCTCTTTCTCTATAATGCTTCCTAGCAAAAAAATCTCTTTTATCATATCTCTTATTCTTAGGTTGTGGGTTATCAAGATCAACATCAGGTTCAATCTCCACATCATTGTCATTAATAGGTTGAGCATCGACATGAACATCACCATTAATATTATCACCAGGTTCATGTTCAATATCAGATTGTGTCTCATCATCAGAAATGGAGATATCATTTGGGTTTTCATGTGACTCTTTATCAGGTTCACTAGTAGCATGCAAAGTCCTATCATCATTCTTTTTGTTTTTATTAAAAGGACCAGGTACATTAATATTATCTCTCTGAGAATCTTGCCCAAATCTCTTAGGATGGCCCTTAGGATACAAAGGTTCCTGAGTCATTCTACCATCTTGATACATCTCAAACGTATCTATAATTTTTGATGGTTTCATGCTGTTATCTTGTCAACTTTGGATGTTTCATATACCTTTTATATCTTTTTTGGGACTAACTTATTAATTCAGTGCCAAGTGTCAGTTCCTATTTTTTCTGTGTTTTTGACTCTTTTCAGATCTGATTTTGGAACGGAGTCCAAACGGAATAAAATCCCCGAAATAAATTTTTCCACAACAGAAGAAAATCAGGGGACTTGAGGGCCAAGGCAGGAGGCCCACAGGGGGCCCACAAGCCCTGTAGCCGCGGCCAGGGGGGGCCGCGGCTACCAGGCTTGTGGCCCCCCGGGAGCTCCCTTGCCCTAGCTCTTTGGCCTATTTATTCCCTAAAATCCCAGAAAAAATAAGGGCGTCCACGAAACCACTTTTCCGCCGCCGCAAGCTTCCGTTTCCGCGAGATCTCATCTGGAGACCCTTCCCGGTGCCCTGCGGAGGGGACTTTGGAGCTGGAGGGCTTCTACATCAACATCATTGCCTCTCCAATGACTCGTGAGTAGTCTACTTTAGACCTACGGGTCCGTAGTTAGTAGCTAGATGGCTTCTTCTCTCTCTTGGATCTTCAATACAAAGTTCTCCATGATCTTCATGGAGATCTATCCGATGTAATCCTCTTTGGCGGTGTGTTTGTCGAGATCTGATGAATTGTGGATTTGTGATCAGATTATCTATGAATTATATTTGAGTCTTTGCTGATTCCTTATATGCATGATTTGATATCCTTGTAAGTCTCTCCGAGTGTTGGGTTTGGTTTGGCCAACTAGATCTATGATTCTTGCAATGGAGAAGTGCTTGGTTTTGGGTTCATACCGTGCGGTGACCTTTCCCAGTGGCAGAAGGGACAACAAGGCACACATCGTGTTGTTTCCATCAAGGGTAACAAGATGAGCTTTCATCATAGTTTTGAGATTGTCCATCTACATCATGTCATCTTGCTTAAGGCATTACTCTGTTCTTATGAACTCAATACACTAGATGCATACTGGATAGAGGTCGACGTGTGGAGTAATAGTAGTAGATGCAGAAAGTATCGGTCTACTTGTTTTGGACGTGATGCCTATATGTATGATCATTGTCATAGATAACGTCATGACTTTGCGCGGTTCTATCAATTGCTCGACAATAATTCGTTCACCCACCGTCTACTTGCTTTCTTGAGAGAAGCCACTAGTGAACACTACGGCCCCCGGGTCTATTCACAACTATCATCTCCGCTTTTACTTTTACTTTGCTTTGTTTACTTTTTGCTTTCAGTTCTCACTTTGCAAACAATCTATAAGGGATTGACAACCCCTTCATAGCGTTGGGTGCAAGCTCTTTGTGTTTGTGCATGTACTTGTGACTTGACGCGATTCTCCTACTGGATTGATACCTTGGTTCTCAAACTGAGGGAAATACTTACCGCCGATGTGCTACATCACCCTTTCCTCCTCAAGGGAACACCAACGCAAGGCTCCAAGGCCGCGGGGGAATCCTTTGCATATTTGCCAAGGAAATCCCTATAGGCGTAGCCAGCAGCAGAAGGATTTCTGGCGCCGTTGCCATGGAGATCTAGTCAAGATCTATCCAAGTAAGTGTCACAAACTCATCTCTTGCATTTACCTTTTTTGCGAGTTGCCTCTCGTTTTCCTCTCCCCCACTTCACATTTGCCCTTTTCATTTGCCTTTCTTCTTTGCCGTTTTCATTTGCCTTTTGCCGTTTTCCTTTGCTCGTTTTCTTGCTTGCTTGTGTTCTTGTTTGTTTGTTGAAGTCATCATGGCTGAAAACACCAAACTTTGCGACTTCTCGAATACTAATAATAATGATTTTATTAGTACTCCGATTGCTCCCGCCACTAGTGCGGAATCATATGAAATCAACGCTGCCTTGCTGAATCTTGTTATGAAAGAGCAATTTTCTGGCCTTCCTAGTGAAGATGCCGCATCCCATCTTAAAACTTTCATTGAACTTTGCGATATGCAAAAGAATAAAGATGTGGATAATGATGTTAAATTGAAGCTTTTTCCGTTCTCTTTGCGAGATCGTGCAAAATCTTGGTTTTCTTCTTTGCCTCAAAATAGTATCAATTCTTGGAATAAGTGTAAAGATGCTTACATATCCAAGTATTTTCCGCCGGCTAAGATTATCTCTCTCCGTAACAATATCATGAATTTCAAGCAACTTGATCATGAACACGTTGCACAATCTTGGGAGAGGATGAAGTTAATGATTAGAAATTGTCCCGCTCATGGCTTGAGTTTGTGGATGATTATACAAATATTTTACGATGGTTTGAATTTTGCTTCTAGAAATATCTTGGACTCCGCCTCAGGTGGAACGTTCATGGAAATCACGTTAGGAGAAGCTACAAAACTCCTAGACAATATCATGACCAACTACTCTCAGTGGCACACTAAAAGGTCACCTGCTAGCAAAAAGGTACACGCTATTGAAGAAATTAACTCGCTTAGTGCTAAGATGGACGAGTTGATGAATTTGGTTGCTAGTAGAAATGCTCCTTTAGATCCTAATGACATGCCACTATGTTCCTTGATTGAGAGTAGCAACACTAGTTTGGACGTTAATTTTGTTGGTAGGAACAATTTTGGCAACAACAATGCTTTTAGAGGAAACTATGTTTCTAGGCCTTTTCCTAGTAACTCCTCTAACAACTATGGCAATTCCTACAACAACACTTATGGATATCAAAACAAATTACCCTCTGACTTAGAGAGTAATATCAAAGAGTTCATCAACTCTCAAAATATTTTCAATGCGTCCATAGAGGAAAAACTACTCAAAATAGACGATTTGGCTAAGAGCGTTGATAGGATGTCTTGTGATATTGATGCTTAGAAAGTTAGATGTGCTCCTCCCAAGGTTAACTTGGATGAAACTTTAAAAGCTACGCGTGTCTCCATGAATGAGAGCAAAGAAAGAACCGCCCAAATCCGCACTAGGCATGAATGGTTTAAAAGGGTGCGTTCTAGTGATGCAAGTCACGAAGATCTTAAAGTGCTTGGTGTAACTCCTCTTGAATATTTGTTTTCGCGTGTCAAACCTATTGATGAAGGGGCTGGATATGAATCCACTTTGGTTGAAAAACGCCCCAATGATTCGGAGTCCACCTATCTTGATGATAAAGGTGTGGAGAGTGGAGTAGAAGAAATCAAAATATTGGGTAGTAATGAAACTCCCACTCTGGATTTCAAGGAATTCAATTATGATAGTTGCTCCTTGTTTGAATGCATTTCCTTGATGCAATCCATTGAAAACTCTCCACATGCTTATAGCCAAAGCAAAGCCTTTACCGCACATATCATAGATGCTATGATGAAATCTCTTGAAGATAAACTCGAATTAGAAGTCTCTATACCTAGAAAACTTCATGATGAGTGGGAACCTACTATCAAAATCAAAATCAAAAACTATGAATGCAATGCTTTGTGTGATTTGGGTGCTAGTGTTTCCGCGATTCCAAAGTCTTCATGTGATATTCTTGGTTTTCATGAGATTGAAGAGTGTTCTCTTAATTTGCATCTTGCGGATTCTACTGTCAAGAAACCCATGGGGAGGATCAATGATGTTCTTATTGTTGCAAATAAGAACTATGTACCCGTGGATTTCATTGTACTTGACATAGATTGCAATCCTTCATGTCCCATTATTCTTGGCAGACCTTTCCTAAGGACTATTGGTGCTATCATCGATATAAAGGAAGGGAATATTAGATTTCAATTTCCTCTAAAGAAGGGCATGGAGCATTTTAGTAGAAAGAAAATAAGATTGCCTAATGAATCTATGATGAGGGCTACTTATGGTTTGAGCACCAAAGATGACCATACGTGATTCCATTACCTTATGCCTAGCTAAGGGCGTTAAACAATAGCGCTTGTTGGGAGGCAACCCAACGAATCTATCCTTTTTCTTTCTGTTTTGTGTTTTCCACACTTTCATAATTCTGTTATGATTGTGTATTTTGTGTTTCTTTTGCGTTGTGCCAAGTAAAACCGTTATGACTAGTCTTGGGGATGATCGTTTGATCATGCTGGAAAAGACAGAAACTTTCTGCTCACGAAACGAATTTTAATTTTTTTTATGTGAGAGATTTTGAGTTGATTCTTTTTTCTGCTGATTTCTACGCAAACTTTTCAGACTGTCGTAACTTTTCAGAATTTTTGAAGTACCAGAAGTATACGAAGTATACAGATTGCTACAGACTGGTCTGCTGTTAACAGATTCTGTTTTGTTGAGTTGGTTGCTTATTTTGATGAAACTATGGATAGTATCGGGGGGTATTAGCCATGGAAGATTGAAAATACAGTAACCCAACATCAACATAAGTAGAATTTAAGTTTACTACAGTACCTAAGGAAGTGGTGGTTTGCTTTCTTATACTAATGATATCACGAGTTTCTGTTTAAGTTTCGTGTTGTGAAGTTTTCAAGTTTTGGGTGAAGTTCTTATGGACAAAGAGATAAAGAGTGGCAAGATCTCAAGCTTGGGGATGCCCAAGGCACCCCAAGTTGATTCAAGGATGCCTAAAAAGCCTAAGCTTGGGGATGCCCCGGGAAGGCATCCCCTCTTTCTTCTTCGATCCATCGGTAACGTTACTTGGGGCTATATTTTTATTCACCACATGTTATGTGTTTTTCTTGGAGCGTCTTGTATCGTAGGAGTCTTTTATTTTTGTTGTGTCACAATCTTCCTTGCTACACACCTAGAGAGAGAGAGACATGCACTCACCGTGATTTTGCCGAGCTTCACTTATATCCTTTGGTTAGGCAATTCAGCTCACATGTGTTTCACTTATATCTTTTGAGCTAGTTGATTTTGCTCTATGTGTTTCACTTCTTTCTCTTAGAGCACGGCAGCGCATGGCGTTGTAGTTGATCTATGCTATGAAAGTAGTCTCAAAAGGGGTACTTATCCAAAGGGATATGAAAACTTCCACCTTCATGTGCATTGAGTAGTTAGAGAAGTTTGATTCATCTCAATTAGTTTTGAGTTGTGGTTGTGGTAATATTGAAGTTATACTAGTAAGGTGTTGCGGATCTAGAAATAATTGTGTTGAAGTTAGTGATTCCCGTAGCATGCACGTATGGTGAACCGCTATGTGATGAAGTCTGAGCATGATTAGTTTATTGATTGTCATCCTTTGTGTAGCGGTCGGGATCGTGCGATGGTTTATACCTACCAACCCTTCCCCTAGGAGTATGCGTTGAATGCTTTGTTTTGATTACTACTAAAACTTTTTGCAACAAGTATATGATTTCTTCATGACTAATGTTGAGTCCATGGTTTAGATGCACTTTCACCTTCCACCATCACTATCTTCTTTAGTGCCGTGCAACTTTCGCCGGTGCATAAAACCCACCATTAGCCTCACTCAAAACAGCCACCATACCTACCTACTATGGCTTTTTCAAAGCCATTCCGAGATATATTGCCATGCAACTACCACCATGACATGTGCCACAGCTTCTACATTTCCATTGCATGATCATAAGATAGCTAGCATGATGTTTCCATTGATGTCTATGCCATGCTAGATCGTTGTCACGGTACACTACCGAAGGCATTCCATATAGAGTCATCATTGCTCTAAGTTTTGAGTTGTAAGTGTGATGATCATCATTGATGGAGCATTGTCCCATGTGAGGAAATAAAAGAGGCCAGCGAAGAAATTTACAAAAAGAGGCCAAAGATGCCCACCAAAAAAAAGAGAGGCCAAAGAGCCCACCAAAAAATTAGAGAAAAATAGAGAAGGGACAATGCTACTATCTCTTTTCCGCACTTGTGCGTCATATTAAGCACCATGATCTTCATGATTGAGAGTCTCTCGTTTTGTCACCACCATATAGCTAGTGGGAAATTTTCATTATATAACTTGGCTTGTATATTCCAATGATGCGCTTCCTCAAGATTGCCTTAGGTCTTCGTGAGCAAGCAAGTTAGATGCACACCCACTAGTTTTCTTTAAGAGCTTTCACATACTCTTAGCTCTAGTGCATCATTTGTATGGCAATCCCTACTCATTCACATTGATATCTATTGATGAGCATCTCGATAGTTCATTGATATGCCTAGTCAATGTGACCATCTTCTCCTTGTTTGCCTTGCAACCTCCACCACACTCCATTCCACTTATAGTGCTAAAACCATGGCTCACCCTCATGTATTGCGTGAGAGTTGAAAAAGTTTGAGAAAGTAAAGGTGCGAAAACAATTACTTGTCCAATACCGAGGTTGTGCATGATTTAAATTCGTTGTGCAAGGATGATAGAGCATAGCCAGGCTATATGATTTTGTAGGGATAACTTTCTTTTGGCCTTGTTATTTTGAAAGTTCATGATTACCTTGCTAGTTTGCTTGAAGTATTATTGTCTCCACGTCAATAGCAAACTATTGTTTTGAATCTAACGGATCTGAACATTCATGTCACATAAGAGGAGTTACAAAGGACATCTATGCTAGGTCGCATGAAAGCATCAAAAATTCATTCTTTATCACTTCCCTACTCGAGGACGAGCAGGAGTTAAGCTTGGGGATGCTTGATACGTCTCAAACGTATCTATAATTTTTGATGGTTTCATGCTGTTATCTTGTCAACTTTGGATGTTTCATATACCTTTTATATATTTTTTGGGACTAACTTATTAATTCACTGCCAAGTGCCAGTTCCTGTTTTTTCTGTGTTTTTGACTCTTTTCAGATCTGATTTTGGAACGGAGTCCAAACGGAATAAAATTCCCGAAATGAATTTTTCCAGAACAGAAGAAGATCGGGGGACTTGAGGGACAAGGAAGGAGGCCCACAGGTGGCCCACAAGCCCTGTAGCCGCGGCCAGGGGGCCCCCGCGGCTACTAGGCTTGTGCCCCCCTAGAGCTCCCCTGCCCTAGCTCTTTGGCCTATTTATTCCCTAAAATCCCAAAAAAATAAGGGCGTCCACGAAACCACTTTTCCGCCGCCGCAAGCTTCCGTTTCCGCGAGATCTCATCTGGAGACCCTTCCCGGTGCCCTGCCGGAGGGGACTTTGGAGATCGAGGGCTTCTACATCAACATCCTTGCCTCTCCAATGACTCGTGAGTAGTCTACTTCAGACCTACGGGTCCGTAGTTAGTAGCTAGATGGCTTCTTCTCTCTCTTGGATCTTCAATATAAAGTTCTCCATGATCGTCATGGAGATCTATCCCATGTAATCCTCTTTGGCGGTGTGTTTGTCGAGATCCGATGAATTGTGGATTTGTGATCAGATTATCTATGAATTATATTTGAGTCTTTGCTGATTTCTTATATGCATGATTTGATATCCTTGTAAGTCTCTCCGAGTCTTGGGTTTTGTTTGGCCAACTAGATCTATGATTCTTGCATTGGGAGAAGTGCTTGGTTTTGGGTTCATACCGTGCGGTGACCTTTCCCAGTGATAGAAGGGGCAGCAAGGCACGCATCGTGTTGTTGCCATCAAGGGTAACAAGATGGGCTTTCATCATAGATTTGAGATTGTCCATCTACATCATGTCATCTTGCTTAAGGCGTTACTCTGTTCTTATGAACTCAATACACTAGATGCATGCTGGATAGCGGTCGACGTGTGGAGTAATAGTAGTAGATGCAGAAAGTATCGGTCTACTTGTTTTGGACGTGATGCCTATATGTATGATCATTGCCATAGATAACGTCATGACTTTGCGCGGTTCTATCAATTGCTCGACAATAATTCGTTCACCCACCGTCTACTTGCTTTCATGAGAGAAGCCACTAGTGAACACTACGGCCCCCGGGTCTACTCACAACTATCATCTCCCCTTTTACTTTTACTTTGCTTTGTTTACTTTTTTGCTTTCAGTTCTCACTTTGCAAACAATCTATAAGGGATTGACAACCCCTTCATAGCGTTGGGTGCAAGCTCTTTGTGTTTGTGCAGGTACTTGTGATTTGACGCGATTCTCCTACTGGATTGATACCTTGGTTCTTAAACTGAGGGAAATACTTACCGCCGCTGTGCTACATCACCCTTTCCTCTTCAAGGGAACACCAACGCAAGGCTCCAAGACCGCGGGGGAATCCTTTGCATATTTGCCAAGGAAATCCCTATAGGTGTAGCCAGCAGCACATCTCCAGTCACATCTCTAACAACAAGATCATTGTTTTTACTAATCATCTCATTGAGCAAATCATTTTGTGCCTTAAGTACCTGTTCTACTTCAGTAGTTACCATGGAGGCATGTTTACTAATAATCCTAAGGTCATTAACAGTTCTACTCATATATTCCCCCAAGCAATCAAGCATGTAAGCATTATGATTCAATTATCTACTAACATAAGCATTGCAATTTTCTTGTTGAACAACAAAGTTATCAACTTCATCCAAGCGTTGGCTAGCCGACTTATTATAAGGAATATCACCTTCATCAAATTTATGAAGATAATTTACCTCTACTACCTATGTCGGGTTATCAAGACAATGTATTTCTTCAATATGTGCTAGATTCTTAACATCTTCAGCTTTAATACCCTTTTCTTTAGTAGATTTATTTGCCTCTTGCATATCTTCAGGACTGAGGAATAAAATAGCTATTTTCTTTGGAGTTGGTTTTGGAGGTGGTTTGGGAATAGCCCAATCATTATCATTGCTCAATATATTATTCAATAGTAGTTCAACTTGTTCAACAGTTCGTTCCGTGAAAACACAACCATCACAACTATCTAGGTGGTGCCTAGAAGCATCGGTTAGTCGATTAAAAACATATCAAGTATTTCATTTTTCTTGAGAGGGTGATCAGGCAAAGCATTACGTAGCTGGAGAAGCCTTCCCCAAGCTTGTGGGAGACTCTCTTCTTCAATTTGCACAAAGTTAAATATTTCCTGCAAGGTAGCTTGTTTCTTATGGGCGGGATTATTTTTTCCAGAGAAGTAGTAAATCCTATTTTGGGGACTACGCACACAACCAGGAGCAAGAGAATTAAACCATATCTTAGCATCACCCTTTAATGAAAATGGAAACAGCTTAAGAATATAACAGTAACGGATTTTTTCCTCATGAGTAAATAGGGTGGCTATATCATTCAATTTAGTAAGTTGTGCCACAATAGTTTCAGATTCATAACCATGAAAAGGACCAGATTCTACCATAGTAATTAACTCAGGATCGACAGAGAATTCGTAATCCTTATTAGTAACACAGATAGGTGAAGTAGCAAACTTGGGATCACATTGCATTCTAACATTCAAAGATTTTTCCTTCCACTTGCATAGCTTTATAAGATCATCTCTATCCTTACAAGCAAGATAGTTCCTAACTACTTCTCCTTCCATAACATAACCCTCAGGTATATTAGGCAATTCATATCTAGGAGAGCTAGGTCTGGCAGGTGAATCATAGTGTTCAGTTTCATCATATTCAACAATATTATCAGTTTCGGCACTCACTCTAGTAATTTGTTCATCAAGAAATTCCCCAAGCGGCACCGTTGTATCAAGCAAAGTATCATAAGCATCATGCATATCAGAAGTAGCATCATCAATTGCTTGCGACATATCAGATTCAGTAGCAGGTGGTGGTGTTGCAAATTTACTCATAACAGACAGTGAATCAAGTGCAAAACTAGATGGCAGTTCGTTACCTGCCCTCGTAGTTGACGGGTAGATCGTAGTTCTAACGTCTTTCAGATTCTTCATACTGATCAACAGATATAAATTCGAAGTGATTCAGACAATAAAGCTATGCTCCCTGACAACGATGCCAGGAAAAGGTCTTGATAACCCACAAGTATAGGGGATCGCAACGGTTTTCGAGGGTAGAGTATTCAACCCAAATTTATTGATTCGTCACAAGGGGAGCCAAAGAATGTTCTCGAGTATTAGCAGCTGAGTTGTCAATTCAACCACACCTGAAAAACTTAATATATAAGGCAAAGTATTCAGTAGCTAAGTGGTATGGAAGTAATGGTAATGGTGGCAAACGTGACAGTAGCAGTTTTGTAGTGATCGTAACAATAGCAACGGAAAAGTAACATAGAAAAGACCAATATGTGGAAAGCTCATAGGCAATGTATCAGTGATGGATAATTATGTTGGATGGCATTCATCATGCAACAGTCATAACATAGGGTGATGCAGAACTAGCTCCAATTCATCAATGTAATGTAGGCATGTATTCCATATATAGTCATACGTGCTTATGGAAAAGAACTTGCATGGCATCTTTTGTCCTACCCTCCCATGGCAGCGGGGTCCTAATGGAAACTAAGGGATATTAAGGCCTCCTTTTAATAGAGAACCGGACCAAAGCATTATCACTTAGTGAATATATGAACCCCTCAAACTACGATAATCACCGGAAAAAAATCCAAGTTATTGTCTCCCTGGGGAATGCAAATCATAACTCGTAATAGGTGTCTATAACTTGCAAGATAGGATCAAGAACACATATATATTCATGAAAACATAATAGGTTCATATCTGAACTCATGGCACTCGGACCCTAGTGACAAGCATTAAGCATAGCAAAGTCATAACAACATCTATCTGAGAACATGATGGATACCAGGGATCAAATCCTAACAAAACTAACTCGATTACATGATAGATCTCAGCCAACCCATCACCGTCCACCAAGCCTACAATGGGATTACTCATGAACGATGGAGAGCATCATTACAAGCCAAAAATATATTCCTCCTGCTAAGACCATCTCCCTTAGAAATCAAATAATGAATTTTAAACAACAAGATCATGAGCATGTTGCCCAATCATGGGAGATATTGAAATTAATTATAAGAAATTGCCCAACTCATGGTTTAAACTTGCGGATGATTATCCCAAATTTTTATGTTGGACTAAACTTTGTGCCTAGAAATCTTCTAGATTCTGCTGTAGGTGGTACCTTCATGGATGTGGCCTTAGGCGAGGCCACCAAACTTTTAAACAATATTATGACAAATTATTCTCAATGGCATACCGAAAGAGCCCTAACTGGTAAGAAGGTAAATTATATTGAAGAAATTGCTACTTTGAGTGAAAAAGTGGATGTTCTTATGAATATGGTTGCTAGTAAAAATACTCATGTTGATCCCAATGTATGCCTTTGTCTACCTTGATTGGGCAAAATAATGATGCTATTGATGTGAACTTCTTCTCATGAAATAATTTCAACAAGAATGCTTATAGAGGAAATTTCAATGCTAGACCGTATCCCGGTAATTCCTCTAATAACTATGGAAATTATTAGGACATTCTTCTAGAAATGATAATAGGACACCCTCTGATCTTGCTAACACAATTAAATAATTTATTAATTCTCAAAAAGTTTTCAATACTATGGTAGAAGAAAATTTGCATGTTGTTGATACTTTGGCTAAAAACATGGATATAATTGCTCTTGATGTAGAAACTCGTAAAAGCAAGGTGCTGCCACCTAAGTATGATTTTAATGAGTCTATTAAATCTATCCAAATATCTATTAATGAAAGTAAGGAGAGGACCGCTAAGTTGAGAGCTAAGCGGGAATTCTTAGAAAAGGTTCTTCCACCAAGTTTTTACTAGAACCATGATGAAGATATTAAAATGATTGGTGTTTCTCCTATTGAATCTTTGTTTACCTCTCTGAATATAAATGATAAAGGGACTGGATATAACTCAACTATGGTTGAGGAGCGTCCCATTTGCTTGGAGGGTGATAATTTTGATGCTAAAATTGAAAAAGACGGGTTTGGAGATTTCAAAACTTTAGCTAGTGATGGGCCTACTATCTTGGATTATAAGGACTTTAATTATGATAAATGCTCCATAGTAGAATGTATTTACTTTCTGTAATCCATTATTATCTCACCCAATTCTTATGAACAAAACAAAGCTTTTACCGAACATATAGTAGAAGCTATGATGAAAGCTTATGATGAGAAACTTGAACTTGAAGTTTCTATTCCTAGAAAAATGCATGATGAGTGGGAACCTACCATCAAAATAAAAATAAATAAATATGAATGCAATGCTTTGTGTGATCTTGGTGCTAGTGTTGCAACCATACCAAAAACTTTATGTGATGTGCTTGGTCTCACCAATATTGAATCATGTTCCCTAAACTTGCATCTTGTGGGTTCTACCATCAAGAAACCTTTAGGTATAATTAATGATGTCATTATTATTGCAAATAAAAATTATGTGCCTATAGATTTCATTGTTCTTGATATTGATTGCAATCCTTCTTGCCCCACTTACGAACTATAGGTGCAATTATTAACATGAAGGAGGGAAACATAAGGTTCCAATTCCCATTAAATAAAGGGATGGAACACTTTCGTAGAAAGATAATTAAACCACCTTATGAATTAGCCATGAGATACACTTATGGGTTGAGTGTCAAAGATGACAACACTTGAAACTATGCATTATGCCTAGCTAAGGGCATGAAACAATAGCGCTTGTTGGGAGGCAACCCAATAGTTATCTTAATTTTTATTTCTTAGTTTATGTTATTTTGTGTTGACATGATTATTGCCTTCGTAATGATTATGTTTTTATGCTTTAATTAGTTTTTTTGCCAAGTAAATCATTTGGGATAACTTATTTGATGCGTATGATTGATGCTGTGCAAAAACATAAACTTTTGTCTCCAATGCAGAATTATTAATTCTCTGTTGGAGCATGCTTAATTCTTGAATTTTTTAAACAGTATTTATGTACAAATTCTCCACGTTGTCCTAATTTATCATAATTTTTAGAGTTACATAAGTATGGGATCTTTACAGATTGCTACAAACTATTCTGTTTTAAACAGATTCTGTTTTGCGTGCATAGTTTGCTTGTTTTGATGATGCTATGAATTATATGGGGGCGTATAAGTCATGGATAAGTTAGAATACATTACCTATTATGCAATTATAAATTAAAAATCTATTTATAAAAGTACCTAAAGTATGCAATATATTTCTTATGCTAACGAATCTCACGAAGTTTTGTTGAGTTTTGTGTGATTGAAGTTTTCAAGTTTTGAGTGTGATCGCGATGGACCATGGAATAAGGAGTAGCAAGAGCCTAATCTTGGGTATGCCCAAGGAACCCCAAGTATTATTATAAGGAAGACTCAAGCATCTAAGCTTGGGGATGCCCTGGAAGGCATACCCTCTTTCGTCTCAAACCATCGGTACGTCACTTGGAGCTACATTTTTATTCATCACATGATATGTGTTTTGCTTGGAGCATCGTTTGCTTTTGTTTTATTTTACTTTCAGTTTGTCACAATCATCATTTGCTGGACACACCTATTAGAGAGGGAATTACCTTCATTATGATTTGCTAGAATACTCTATGTGCTTCACTTATATCTTTTGAGGTTGGAAGTTGCTCTAGTAGTTCACTTATATCCTTTCGAGCACGGTGGTGTGTAGATTTTATAGAAATATTTCCTCTAGTTCTTCAATTATATTTGTTTGAGAGCTTAATAAATAGTGATAGTAATTTGCATGGGTCATAATACTAGTCCAAAAATAATAGGCATTCAATGAATGATAATCAAAACCATCATGTAGCACACATAGAGAAGTTGTGAGTTAATGATATTGATATGGTAATATGAAAAAGGTGTAAGTCCATAATTGTTGATTCATATAAGTGTCGGGATTAAAGGGGTGTTTACTTGTTGTTCATCTAAATATTAAAGAGGCATGGTGATGATGTGTGAGCATTCTTATTCCTTGTTAGAATCCTAGTGTTGTCTCGAGTCGGGAGCGCGCGGCGGTTAACTCCTACCAACCCCTCCCTCGAGGCATGCGAGTAGTGCTTTGATGTGTGATAAAACTAATAAAACTTCACAATAAGTATGTGAGTTCTTTATGACTAATGTGGCACCTTGGACATACGCATCTTTACCTTCTCATATTTGCTAGCCTCTTCGATATCGTGCATAGCCCATTCCCACCTCGAGGATTGGTGCAACTTTATCAGATGCATCAACACCCCGCCGCATGATACGCTATGTTGCACATAAGCCTCATTATATATTCCTCAAAACAGCCACCATACCTACCTATTATGGCGTTTCTATTGCCATTCCGAGATATATTGCCATGCAAATTCCATCATCACTTCACATGACTATTTCGTTCATCGTAATATTGCTTTGCATGATCATATAGAGCTGGCATAGTATTTGTGGCAAAGCCACCTTCCAACATGTTTTTGATGCATGTCACGCTAGATCATTGCACATCCTGTTAAACTAACAGAGGCATTCTCAGAGAGTCATATGTTCCTATCGGTTCTCATATTGAGTTGTAAGTAAATATAAGTGTGATGATCATCCTTGCTAGAGCATTGTCCCAGCGAGGAAAGGATGATAGAGACTATGATTCCCCCACAAGTCGGGATGAGACTCCGGACAAAAAATAAATAAAATGGACGACGCCGAATGAGCCCACCATATATATATATATATATACAAAAATTATGGGTGAGGATAAAAGAAAAAAAAAGAGAAAAGCCCACCATATAAAAAAATAAATGAGAGAAAAAAGATAGAAGGGACAATGCTACTATCCTTTACCACACTTGTGCATCAAAGTGGCACTATGATCTTCATAGCGAGAGTCTCCTATGCTAGCACCTCCATATGCTAGTGGGAATTATCTTATCATAATAAACTTGGCTTGTATATTCCAATGATGGGCTTCCTCAAATGCCCTAGGTCTTCATGAGCAAGCAAGTTGGATGCACACCCCACTTAGCTTAAGTTGAGCTTTCATACACTTGTAGCTCTAGTGCATCATTTGCATGGCAATCCCTACTCCTCGCATTGACATATATCGATGGGCATCTCCATAGCTTGTTGGTATGCCTAGTTGATGTGAGATTATCTTCTCCACTTTTTACCCCTTTGATATCTACCACCATATTCTATTCCACCTATATGCTATGTCCAATGGTTCACGCTCATGTATTGCGTGAATAACTAAAAGTTGATGCATATTGAAAAAGTATGATCGAATTGCCTGACTTCAACACTGTGGAGCTTAATATTTGTATTTATGTGGTGAAGACGGAGTCATGCCTTGCTAATACAATTAAGATGAATAGGGGTAAACAATCTTTTAGGATCGTATACTTTGAAAATCAATAATTTTGTTGCTTATACTTAATAAATATTATTATGTTGATGTTTATTAATTCATCATTTCTCAATGATCATACATACAATAGATTATATTATGGATAGCATGTCACATCAAAAATTCTATTTTTATCATTTACCTACTCGAGGACGAGTAGGAATTAAGCTTGGGATGCTGATACGTCTCCAATGTATCTACAATTTTTTATTGTTCCATGCTGATATATTATCATTCTAGGATACTTTTTGGGCATTTATATACCAATTAATAATATTTTTGATCACTAACCTATTGACCCAGTGCCGAGTACGAGTTCCTATTTTCTGCGTGTTTTTTGCTTTGTAGGTTTACCCTACCAAACAAAGTCCAAATGCCATGAAACTTTAATATGATTTCTTATTGACTATATGAAGACCTTCAAGCATCGGAAGTGGACAATAGGCCGCACGACGGAGGCACAAGCCAACAGGGCGTGACCTAGGGCTTGGTCGCGCCTTGATGGCTTGTGGCCCCCTAGACGCCTCCCGACGTCCCTCTCTGTCCTATAAATTCAAAAATATTCCGAAAACCCTGAGAGCACTCCCGAAACACTATTTCCACCGCCGCAAGTCTCTGTTCCGATGGGAGGCCATCTAAACCTCCGTTCCGAAAATCTTCCGGAGGGGAGATCAATCACGGAGGGCCTCTACATCAACCTTGCTGCCCTCACCATGATGTGTGAGTAGTTCACCATGGACCTACGGGTCCGTAGGTAGTACCTAGATGGCAATCTCTCTCTCTTATGATCTTCAATACCATGTTCATCGCATATTCGCTTTGATCTATCCGATGTAATCACTATGTATGGTGTGTTTGTTGGGATCCGATGAATTGTGGGTTTATGTTCAGATTATTCATGAAAAGTATTTGAGTCACCTCTGGTTATTATGATTCTTAATTGCATGATCATAATAGCTTCGTAATCCTCTCCGATCTATTAAGACTGTTTGGCAAACTAGATTAATATTTCTTCACTAGGAGTGGTGCGTTGTAGTAGGTACAACCTCGCGAATTTCTATATCCGAGTGACAGAAGGGGACAAGATGCGTCTTTGTGTTGCTGCTACTAAGGATAAAACGATGGGGTTTATTCATATTTATTGAGTTTACTTTGTCTACATCATGTCATTTCTCTCCAAGCTTTGCTCTGTTTTTTACTTAATACGTATAGAGGCAAGCATAGAAGCGCTCTTGAAGTGGAGTGATAGTAATAGGTGCAGGCAGGAATCGGCCTATTTGCTTATGGACGTGATGCCTATATACACACGATCATTGTTGTGAAAATCCCATGATTATTCGTTGTTCTATCAATTGCCCAACAGTAATTTGTTTACCCACCATATGCCTTTGCCATGAGAGATGCCATTAGGGAACACTACGGCCTCCGGGTCTACTCACTTATATATTTACAAACACTGCTGTCGGAAATATGCCTTAGAGGCAATAATAAAGTGTTTATTATTATATTTCCTAGTTCATGATAATTGTCTATTATTCATGCTATAATTGTATTAACCGGAAACCGTAATACATGTGTGAATATATAGATCACAATGTGTCCCTAGTGAGCTTCTAGTTGACTAGCTCGTTGATCAGTAGATGATCTTGGTTTCCTGATCATGGACATTGGATGTCATTGATAACGGTATGACATCGTTGGGGAATGATGTGATGGACAAGACGCAACATAGCACTAGATCGTGTTGTTCGTCTGCTAAAGCTTTTCTAATGTCAAGTACCATTTCCTTAGACCATGAGATTATGCAACTCCTGGATACCGTAGGAGTGCTTTGGGTGTACCAAATGTCACAACGTAACTGGGTGGTTATGAAGGTGCACTATAGGTATCTCCGAAAGTATCTATTGGGTTGTACGAATCGAGACTGGGATTTGTCACTCTGTGTGACGGAGAGGTATCTCTGGGCCCACTCGGTAATCCATCATCATAATGAGCTCAATGTGACTAAGGAGTTAGTTATGGGATGATGTGTTACGGAACGAGTAAAGAGACTTGCCGGTAATGAGATTGAACAAGGTACAGGGATACCGACGATTGAATCTCGGGCAAGTATCATACAGGTAGACAAAGGGAATTGCATACAGGATTGATCGACTCCCCGACATCGTGATTCATCCGATGAGATCATCATGGAACATGCGGGAACCAACATGGATATCTAGACCCTGCTGTTGGTTATTGATCAGAGAGTTGTCTCGGTCATGTCTCCATGCTTCCCGAACCCGTAGGGTCAACACACTTATGGTTCGATGACGCTAGGGTTATATGGGAATAGTATACGTGGTTACCGAAGGTTGTTCAGAGTCTCGGATGAGATCCCGGATGTCACGAGGAGCTCCGGAATGGTCCGTAGGTAAAGATTCATATATAGGAAGTCAGGATTTGATCGCCGGAAGTGTTTCGGGCGTCACCGGTAATGTACCGGGACCACCGGAAGGGTTCCAGGGGTCCACCGGGAAAGGCCAAGAGTGGAAGGGAACTAGCCCCTAGATGGGCTATTGCGCCAACCATCTCAGCCGAAGGCGCACAAGGGGTGGAGTAGGGTAAAACCCTAGGCGTGGAGGGGTAGCCTTGGGCTTTCACGCGCACCCTAGGGTGCCTCCTCCACCCTTGGCTGCCGCCCCTTGCCCATCTAGGGGTGCCGCACCCCTTACGGTGGAAACCCTAAGGGTGGGCAGCCTCCTCCGTCTCCTCCTATATATAGTGGAGTGTTTGGGGATGTTTTGAGACACAATATCTCTCTCTCTCGGCGCAGCCCTACTTCTCCTCCTCCTCGTCCTTTGTAGTGCTTGGAGAAGCCCTGTTGGAGTGCCACGTAGCTCCACCGTCACCATGCCGTCGTGCTGCCGGAGCTCTCCCTCAACCTCTCCTCCCTCCTTGCTGGATCAAGGCGTTGGAGAGGTCACCGGGTTGCACGTGTCTTGAATGCGGAGGCGCCGTTGTTCGGCGCATAGATCAGAATCCACCGCGATCTGAATCGCTGCGAGTATGATTCCGTCAACCGCGTTCTAGCAACGCTTCCTCTTAGAGATCTTCAAAGGTATGAAGATTCTCTACCCCTTTACTCGTTTCTGGTTTCTCCATAGATAGATCCTTGTATGGCGTAGGAAAATTTTGAAATTACTACCTTCCCTAACATTGGTATCAGAGCCAAGGTTCTATGCATAGATTTTATGCACGAGTAGAACACAAAAGTTGTGGGCGATGATTTTGTCTATTGCTTGCCGTTAGTAGTCTTATCTTTTTTCGGCGGTATTGTGGGATGAAGCGGCCCGGACCGACCTTACACGTATGCTTACGTGAGAATGGTTCCACCGATTGACATGCACTTGGTGCATAAGGTGGCTAGCGGGTGTCTGTCTCTCCCACTTTAGTCGAATTGGATTCGATGAAAAGGGTCCTTATGAAGGGTAAATAACATTGGCATATCAATGTTGTGGCTGTCACGTAGGTAAGAAGTGTTCTTGCTAGAAACCCAAACCAGCCACGTAAAACTTGCAACAACAATTAGAGGATGTCTAACTTGTTTTTGCAGGGTATGCTATGTGATGTGATATTGCCAAAAGGATGTGATGCTACATATGTGATGTATGAGATTGATCATGTTCTTGTAATAGGATTCACGACTTGCATGTTGATGAGTATGACAACCGGCAGGAGCCATAGGAGTTGTCTTAATTTATTGTATGAGATGCAACGCCATGTGATTACTTTACTTTATTGCTAAACGTTAGCTATAGTAGTAGAAGTGATAGTTGGCGTGACGACTTCACGGAGACACAATGATGGAGATCCTGATGATTGAGATCATGGTGTCATGCTGGTGACAATGATGATCATCGTGCCCCGAAGATGGAGATCAAAGGAGCAAGATGATATTGGACATATCATGTCACTATATGATTGTATGTGATGTTTATCATGTTTTTCATCTTATTGCTTAGAACGATGGTAGCAAAGATAAGATGATCCCTCATTAAAATTTTGAGATATGTATTCGCCTAAGTGTGCACCGTTGCAAAAGATCGTTGTCTCGAAGCACCACGTGATGATCGGGTGTGATAGATTCTAACGTTCACATACAATGGGTGTAAGCCAGTTTAGACACGCAAAAACATTTAGGTTGACTCGACGAGCCTAGCATGTACAGACATGGCCTGAAATACGGGAGGCCGAAAGGTCGAACATGAGTCATCTGATTGATACAATCAACATGGAGATGCTCACCATTGATGACTAGTTCGTCTCACATGATGATCGGACACGGGCTAGTCGACATGGATCATGTAACACTTAGATGACTAGAGGGATGCTGATCTAAGTGGGAGTTCGTTAGTAATTTGATTAGATATTGTAATTCCAATGGCCAATGCAAATGTCTCATTCAACTTCAATGCATTCCTAGAGAAAACCAAACTGAAAGATGATGGGAGCAACTATGCGGATTGGGCTCATAACTTAAAGCTCATCCTCACTGCTTCCAAGAAGGCATATGTCCTCAATGCACCGCTAGGTGATCCTCCCGTTCCTACGGTAACACATGACGTTAGGAACGCCTGGCAGTCGCGGAGTGATGACTACTCTCTGGTTGAGTGCGACATGCTTTACAGTTTAGAGCCGGGGCTCCAAAGGCGTTTTGAGCAACATGGAGCATATGACATGTTTGAGGAGCCGAAACTTGTTTTTCAAGCTCATGCCCGGGTCGAGAGATCTGAAGTCTCCGACATGTTCTTTAGTTGTAAGATGGAGGAGAATAGTTCTCAGTGAGCACACACTCAGAATGTGTGGGTTGCACAACCGCTTGACTGAGCTGGGAGTTGAACTTCCGGATGATGCGATCATTGACAGAATCCTCCAGTCGCTTCCACCTAGCTATAAAGGCTTTCTGATGAATTACAGCATGCAAGGGATGGAAAAGACTATTCCCGAGTTGTATTCAATGCTAAAACCCGCGGAGGTTGAAATCAAGAAAGAACATCAAGTATTGATGGTGAATAAGACCACCAGTTTCAAGAAGAGCAAGGGTAAGAAGAACTTTAAGAAAGACGGCTAAGCAGTTGTCGCGCCCGGTAAACCAGTTGCCGGGAAGAAGCCAAAGAAAAGAAACAAGCCTGAGACTGAGTGTTATTACTACAAGGGAACCGGTCACTGGAAGCGGAATTTCCCTAAGTATATAGCGGACAAGAAAGCTGGCAATGTCAAAGGTATATATGATATACATGTTATTGATGTGTACCTTACCAACGCTCGTAGTAGCTCCTAGGTATTTGTTACCGGTGCTGTTGATCACATTTGCAACTCAAAACCGGAACTGCGGAACAAGCGTAGGCTAGCAGAGGATGAGGTGACGATGCGCGTCGGGAATGGTTCCAAGGTCGGTGTGATCGCCGTCGGCACGCTACCTCTACATCTACCTTCGGGATTAGTTTTAAACCTTAATCATTGTTATTTAGTACCACCTTTGAGCATGAACATTGTATCGGGATCTCGCTTGATGCAAGATGGCTACTCATTTAATCTAAAAATAATGGTTGTTCTATTTATATGAGTGGTATGTTTTATGGTCATGCCCCGCTCGTCAATCATTTATTCCTGATGAATCTCGATCGTGATGTTACACATATTCATTTTGTGTGAGTACCAAAAGATGCAAAATTGATAGTGATAGTCCCACATACTCGTGGCACTGCCGCCTTGGTCATATCGGTGTCAAGCGCATGAAGAAACTCCATACAGATGGACTTTTGGAGTCTCTTGATTTTGAATCATTTAACACATGCGAACCGTGCCTCATGGGCAGGATGACCAAGACTCCGTTCTCTGGAACAATAGAGCGAGCAACCAACTTGTTGGAAATAATACATAACGATGTATGCAGTCCAATCAGCGTTGAGGCTCGCGGTGGCTATCGTTATGTTCTCACCATCACTAATGATTTAAGTAGATATGGGTATGTTTACTTAATGAAGCACAAGTGTGAAACCTTTGAAAGGTTCATGGAATTTCGGAGTGAGGTGGAGAATCAACGTGACAAGAAAATAAAGTTCTTACGATCTGATCATGGAGGAGAATATTTGAGTCATGAGTTTGGCACACACCTAAGGAAATGTGGAATTGTTTCACAACTCACGCCGCCTGGCACACCGTAGCGTAACAGTGTGTCTGAACGTCGTAATCACACTTTATTGGATATGGTGCGATCTATGATGTCTCTTACCGATTTACCGCTATCATATTGGGGATATGCATCAGAAATTGCCGCATTCACTTTAAATAGGGCACCATCTAAATCCGTTGAGACGGCACCGTATGAATTATGATTTGGCAAGAAACCTAAGCAGCCGTTTCTGAAAGTTTGGGGCTGCGATGCTTATGTGAAGAAACTTCAACCAGAGAAGCTAGAACCCAAAGCGGAAAATGCGTCTTCATAGGATACCCTAAGGAAACTATTGGGTATACCTTCTATCTTAGATCCGAGGGAAAAATCTTTGTAGCCAAGAATGTATCTTTTCTAGAGAAAGAGTTTCTCTAGAAAGAAGTAAGTGGGAGGAAAATAGAACTTGATGAGGTAATTGTACCTCCTCTCGACCGGAGAGTAGCAAAGTGCAAGAAAATGTTTCTGAGGTGCCTGCACCGGCAATAGATGAAGTTAATGATGATGATCATGAAACTTCAGATCAAGTTGCTACTGAACCTCGAAGGTCCAATAGGACACGTTCCGCACTAGAGTGGTACGACAAACCTTCCATGGAAATCGTGTTGGTGGAAAACAATGAACCTTCGAACTATGAAGAAGAGATGGCGGGCCCGAATTCCAACAAATGGTTTGAGGCCATGAAAAATTGATATAGGATTCATGTATGAGAACAAAGTATGAACTTTGGTGGACTTGCCCGATGATCAGCGAGCAAAAGGAAATAAATGGATCTTTAAGAAGAAGATTGACGCGGATGGTAATGTGACCATGTATAAGGCTCGACTTGTCGCTAAGGGTTATCAACATGTTCAAGGGATTTACTACGACGAGACCTTATCACCCGTAGCGATGCTGAAGTCGGTCCGAATCATGTTAGCAGTTGCCGCATTTTATGATTATGAAATCTAGCAAATGGACATCAAAACGGCATTCCTGAATGACTTTCTTAAGGAAGAATTGTACATGATACAGCCGGAAGGTTTTGTTGACCCTATCAACGCTAACAAGGTATGCAAGCTCCGACGCTCCATCTATGGGCTGGTGCAAGCATCTCGGAGTTGGAATATTCGCTTTGATGAGATGATAAAAGCGTTTGGGTTTGTACAGACTTATGGAGAAGCATGTATTTACAAGAAAGTAAGTGGGAGCTCTGTAGCATTTCTCATATTATATATGGATGTCATATTGTTGATGGGAAATGATATAGAACTATTGGAAGGCATAAAGGCCTATTTGAATAAGAGTTTTTCAATGAAGGAGCTCAGAGAAGCTGTTTACATATTAGGCATTAAGATCTATAGAGATAGATCGAGACGCCTCATAGGCCTTTCACAAAGCACATACATTGACAAGATATTGAGGAAGTTCAATATGGATAAGGCTAAGAAGGGGTTCGTTCCTGTATTACAAGGTGTGAGGTTGAGTACAACTCAACGCCCGACCATGGCAGAAGATAGAGAAAAGATGAGTACCGTCCCCTATGCTTCAGTCATAGGCTCTATTATGTACGTCATGCTGTGTACCAGACCTGATGTGAACCTTGCCATAAGTTTGGTAGGGAGGTACCAAAGTGATCCAGGAGTGGATCACTGGACAACGGTCAAGAACATCCTTAAGTACCTGGAAAGGACTAAAGATATGTTTCTCGTTTATGGAGGTGCCGAAGAGCTCGTCGTAAAGGGATACGTTGATGCTAGCTTCGACACAGATCCGGATGACTCCAAGTCACAAAACCGGATACGTGTATATTTTGAATAATGGGGCAGTTAGTTGGTGCAGTTGCAAGCAAATCGTCGTGGCCTCATCTACATGTGAAGCGGAGTACATAGCTGCTTTGGAAGCAGCACTGGAAGTATTCTGGATGAATGAGTTCATCACCGACTTAGGAGTGATTCCAAGTGGGTCGTGCCCGATGACTGTGTTCTGTGACAACACTGGAGCTATTGCCATTGCAAAGGATGCAGGTTTCACAAGAAGACCAAGAACATCAAGCGCTGCTTCTCCTCCATACGTGGATACATCCAGGATGGAGATATAGATATTTGTAAAGTACATACGGATCTGAATGTCGCAGATCCGTTGACTAAACCTTTTCCACGAGCAAAACATGATCAACACCAAAACTCTATGGGTGTTCGATTCATCACAATGTAACTAGATTATTGACTCTAGTGCAAGTGGGAGACTGTTGGAAATATGCCCTAGAGGCAATAATAAAGTGGTTATTATTATATTTCCTAGTTCATGATAATTGTCTATTATACATGCTATAATTGTATTAACCGGAAACCGTAACACATGTGTGAATATATAGATCACAATGTGTCACTTGTGAGCCTCTAGTTGACTAGCTCGTTGATCAATAGATGATCATGGTTTCCTGATCATGGACATTGGATGTCATTGATAACGGGATCACATCATTGGGGAATGATGTGATGGACAAGACCCAGCATAGCACTAGATCGTGTTGTTCGTCTGCTACAGCTTTTCTAATGCCGAGTATCATTTCCTTAGACCATGAGATTGAGAAACTCCTGGATACCGTAGGAGTGCTTTGGTTGTATCAAATGTCACAATATAACTGGGTAATTATAAAGGTGCACTACAGGTATCTCCGAAAGTATCTGTTGGGTTGTACAAATCGAGACTGGGATTTGTCACTCCGTGTGACGGAGAGGTATCTCTCGGCCCACTGGGTAATCCATCATCATAATGAGCTCAATGTGACTAAGGAGTTAGTGACGGGATGATGTGCTACGGAATGAGTAAAGAGACTTGCCGGTAACGAGAATGAACAAGGTATAGGGATACCGACGACCGAATCTCGGGCAAGTATCATACCGGTAGACAAAGGGAATTGCATACGGGATTGATCGAATCCCCGACATAGTGGTTCATCCGATGAGATCATCGTGGAACATGCGGGAACCAACATGGATATCTAGACCCCATTGTTGGTTATTGACCGGAGAGGTGTCTCGGTCATGTCTGCATGCTTCCCGAACCCGTAGGGTATACACACTTAAGGTTCGATGACGCTAGGGTTATATGGGAATAGTATATGTGGTTACCGAAGGTTATTCAAAGTCCCGGATGAGATCCCGTAGGTCACGAGGAGCTCCGGAATGGAGCGGAGGTAAAGATTGATATATAGGAAGTGATGATTTGATCGTTGGAAGTGTTTCGGGCGTCACCGGTAATGTACTGAACCATTGGAAGGGTTCCGGGCCGGGGGTCCAACGGGAAGGGCCACAAGCTCCAAAGTGCTACATGGGCCAAGAGTGGAAGGGAACCAGCCCCTATATGGGCTTTTGCAACTCCCATCACATCCCAAGGTGCACAAGGGGTGGAGAGGGGCAAAACCCTAGGCATGGAGGGACAACCTTGGGCTTTCAGGCCCACCCTAGGGCGCCTCCTCCACCCTTGGCTGCCGCCCCTTGCCCATCTAGGGCTGTTGCACCCCTTAGGGTGGAAACCCTAAGGGTGGACACCCTCCTCCCTCTCCTCCTATATATAGTGGAGTGTTTGGGCTGTTTTGAGACACAATCTCTCTCTCTCGACGCAGCTCTACTCCTCCTCCTCCTCGTCCTCCGTAGTGCTTGGCGAAGCCTTGTCGGAGTGCCACGTAGCTCCACTGTCACACGCTGTCGTGCTGTCGGAGCTCTCCCTCAATCTCTCCTCCCTCATTGGTAGATCAAGGCGTTGGAAACGTCACCGGGCTGCACGTGTGTTGAACACGGAGGCGCCGTTGTTTGACGCATAGATCGGAATCCACCGCGATGTAAATCGCTTCGAGTACGACTCTATCAACCACATTGTAGCAACGCTTCCGCTTAGCGATCTTCAAAGGTATGAAGATGTTCTGCCCCTTTACTCGTTGCTGGTTTCTCCATAGATAGATCCTTGTGTGGCGTAGGAAAATTTTGAAATTACTACGTTCCCCAACAACTACTACTACCTTGCTGCCATTATTTTTGTTTTATTTTATTGTGCAATTTACAATTATCAACAATTATCTACACACCTCATTTGCTTGCAAATAATGAGATCAAGGGGATTGACAACCCTGTTGCTCACGTTGGGTCCAAGTTATTTGTTTCTTTGTGTGCAGTCACTGAAGACGGTTGAGGTTGGTATTCCTATTGGTTCGATAAACCTTGGTTTCATGACTGAGGGGAATACTTACCGACATTGTGCTGCGATAAACTATTCCTCTTCACGGAAAACCCAACGCAGATCACAGTCATCAGGGGCCCTAGGACTCCAAAGGTGGTGAAGCCAATTGTGTCGGCTATGCCGACCGGCAGTTCCAAACGAGTTTGGAGTGAGCCAGAGGTATCACCGGAGAAAGCCGCCAAACATCCCAAGACCATGACCTCGAAACCCCGGAAGGCTGTTCTGCCGCGCATCAAGGTCGATGTGCTAGTGGCTTCGGCGTAAGTACTTTTGCCGAGTGATTATTTCTTTGTTTTTCAAGGTATTCTGAGTGATGGTTGGTTTTCTTGCTGTCTTTGTCGCACGCCTGATACGTAGACCACTTGTCTGGATATAAAGACCTATGACAAAGGGAAGGCGGATACCAACGATGCCTCTTCCAAAGGTAACTCTTGAGCTTATCTATGTGCCATTCGGGAATTGGGACCCAGCCACAAAATGTCGTTTTGAATGTTTGTGGTCGTGTGGAGAGCCATGAGATGTCATCCAACTTGATCCCATTAGTCCTGCAGTGGTTGGTGAAGCATCCAAGCGAGCTGCGACCCACAACCGAGTGATTGAGTCCTCGATGGCCCAGGTTCAGGTTCCTAAGCCTCGGGAGGCTGCTTTGGCTGGAATGTCATTCGGACCCAGTCCGTATGTCACATCACAGCTTCCTCCTATGGACCACAACCTCTTCTAGCTGCACCATATCCTGGGGGATCAAGAGAGGGTACGCAAGCGTCCCTGGCTCAACTGGAAGTGATGGTTGGGCGACTGAAAGAAGCGTATGACACTAGTGAAGCTGTGGCGAAGAACATTCGGGTGAGTCCTTTTCGTGCACACATGTTTTTTGTTTTTGAATTAAAACCCGAGTGGGTTTTCTTTGAGGCACATCCACTGGGTGCCTGTTTTTCATTGGGGCGTGCTGAGCGCAGCTACTAGGTGTAGTCCCCGAGGCTATTGGCAACTGGAGCAGTCGGCGATAGTGTTAGTTCCTGTTTTGGTTCGAGAAAGGTAGATAGGGTACGAGGCCCTTTTTTCCACCTCTTATTGTTCCAGTGGGGGCGCTGAGCACACCCACTGGGTGTAGTCCCCGAGGCTACCGTTAACTAGATTAGTCGGCGGTAGTCTTAGAGTTACTATTTTTGTATTCTGCTTGACTTGTGTTTGTTGATGACAGACTGCCTGCGGGCCCGGGGGCCACGATGACTCTATGGAGAAGGAGTTGCAAGCCCTTCGACCGAGCCTTGATGCTGAGAAGGATAAGCGTAAATGTCTAGAGCAGGAGAAACGCATAGTGGAAGGTAAGCCTTTAATGTCCAACTAACTCATGATTCGATTATCCTTCCCATCCGACTGTGGCTGTCTTGTCAGATCGCCTTTCTGAGAGGCTGAAGAATTCGATTTGTTTAGTTACCATGAAGGAGGCCCTCGAGAAGAGGGATGAAGATCTCGCATCAGCCTGGAGAGGGGCCAAACAAAAAATGCAAGTGCCCGAAACTAAGCTCAAGACGGTCGAGACACTTGAAGAAGAGAATCAACTTCTGAAGGCTGGCGCGGAAACATCTGCCATGGAGCTCGCTGAGCTAAAAAAGCACTACATCGAGTGGGAGACCAATTTTGGGGAGGTCGTCACCAAGAAAGCTAAATGGGAGCAGTTTATTGAAGACTTCAACAAGGAACACTGCGAGAAACTTAAAGGTATGTGATGAGTGTGAATGGTCTCTCATTGTCGCCTTGGAATTCCTGAGTGATATTTTCTTATCTCTTTGTTTTTCGACTGAATCTAGCCTTCTCCATTGGTGTTGAGGAAGAGACAGCGCAAATAGAGAAAGAACTAGACCTGAAGGCAAGGATCCTGAAGGACAGTGCTTCCTTAGCTCTTCTCACACTGGAACATCGCGTGGACTATGTGTTGGGTTGCTTCAAGTGGCTTCAATCGGCCGTTGGGGAGATAGATCAAGAGACCACCCCTGACAATGCACTTCAAAGGACGCCTAGACAATCGTGAACAGAGTGAAGTCCATCCCACAGAACTCCAATCTTGGAAGAAGTCAGCGGTGAGGGTCGGAGCCGACATCATCCTCTACCTCGTCTTCATCCATTTTAAAGGAGTGGATGAAGAGAAACTGAAAAATCTCTGGGTCATCAATAGAAAAAGAGCCAAGGTCGAGGACTTTATGGAGATTTTCATGGCAGCCGCCACCAAGATTGCATATGGGATAGACCTCGACACCTTCGTGGAAGCGTTGGAGTCTTCAGCTTCCGAGTGATGCTCGGAGAAAAAACATTAAGTTTCAATTTGCCTCGGGATGCCGAGTGGTTTATGTAATCCCAAACTTTGAGCGAGCATTGAGCTATCTCTTTTGCGTATCTTTTGTTGGAACTTTGTTTTGTTCATCCTCGTTTGAATTTGGATCTTATTTGCTTGAATATCCTTATTCAGGGTCACTTTTACTCGGGTGAAAGCAGGTTCGCATCCGAGTCCCCGAGTGTGGAGGTTCTTCTCACTCGGGATTCTTTTTTTACTTAGGCAAAATCTCGTTCATGGCTAAGCCCCTGAGTGTGGATGTTGTCCTCACTAAGGATTATTTCTAACTTAGGCGAAAGAAGGTTCACGACTAAGCCCCCGAGTGTGGAGGTTGTCCTCACTTGGGATTGTTTTTAACTTTGGCGAAAGCAGGTTTGCGGCTAAGTCCCCAAGTGTGGAGGTTGTCCTCACTCGGGGTTATTTTTAACTTAGGCAAAAGGAGGTTCATGGCTAAGCCCTTGAGTGTGGAGGTTGTCCTCACTCGAGATTATTTTTAACTTAGGCGAAACAAGGTTCGCGGCTATGCCCCCGAGTGTGGAGGTTGTCCTCACTCAAGATTATTTTTAACTTAGGAGAAAGCAGGTTCGCGGTTAAGCCCCCAAGTGTGGAGGTTGTCCTCCTATCGGGATTATTCTTAACTTAGGCAAAAGCAGGTTCGCGGCTAAGCCATCGAGTGTAGAGGTTGTCCTCACTCAGGATTGTTTTTAACTTAGTCGAAAGCAGGTTGGCGGCTAAGTCCCCAAGTGTGGAGGTTGACCTCACTCGGTATTGTTTTTGACTTACGAGAAAGGAAGTTCGCTGCTAAGCCCCTGAGTGTGGAGGTTGTTCTCACTCGGGATTGTTTTGTTCATCCTGGGACCGAATGAAGAAGTTGCTTCTATTCGGAACCATTTTAACTTTGGCGAAAGCTGGTTCGCGGCAAAGTCCCCGAGCATGGAGGTTGTCCTCACTCGGGGTCGGGTTGTTTCCCTTAGCCCGCGAAACAGGTTCAATACCAAGAAATGAGTGTTCTATACATCTCGGCGACCGAATGAAGAACTTAATTCCATTCGGAACTGTTTTAAATTAGGCAAAAGGTGGTTCATGGCTAGGTCCTCGAGTGTCGAGGTTGTCACCACTAGGGGGCAGGTTTTTTTGCCTTAGGCGGAATAGGTTCGCTACCAAGAAATGATTTACACCCACTGGGGGTGTGTTTCACCGGAGTGAGAGGGTTGACCATAGTTGAAGAAAGAAAATATGTTATTCTTCTAACCATTCGAATTCATTACATGAATGAAATGACACGTTCTATGTATAGAACTTGGAGAGCAGGTCCGTATTCTAGTTTCTGGGCTCTTCCACTACATTCTTGAGGTTGTATGACCGATAAGCTCCGTTGTTCAGGACTTTGGAGATGGCGTTTGGCGCTTGCCATGGAGGTGCCAGCTTATGGGATTTTTGTTGGTCAAATCGGAGGACCAAGTCCCCTTCTTGAAATGCTCGGCCTCTGACTTGCTTGCCATGGTAGCGTCTCAAGTCTTTCTGGTACTGTGTGGACCGAATGAGGGCTAGCTCAGTCTCTTCTTCCAAGAGATCCAAACTATATTGTCGTGCTGCTTCGGCTTCAGCTTTGTTGTATTTCTCCACTCGAGGGGAGTTTTTACGTAAGTCACTCAATAGGACAGCTTCCGACCCATACACCATGAAGAAAGGAGTACGCTTGGTTGAACGATTTGGAGTCGTTCGCATACCCCACAAAATGGATGGTAACTCTTCTAGCCATGCGCCTGCGGCGTATTGGAGATCTCTCATTGGCCGGGGCTTCAATCCCTAAAGTATCATACCATTCACCCCTTCTGCTTGCCAATTTGACTACGGGTGAGCCATGGAGGGGGTAGTTGACCCGAGTGCTGTCTGAGTGACAGAACTCCTGGAACTCGTCCGAATCGAAGTTAGTTTCATTGTCGGTGATGATGTCGTGAGGAACTCCAAATCTGAAGATAATCTGCCGAATGAAGCTGATGGCAGTCGTTGAATCTAGGCTTTTGACGGGCTTTGCTTCGACCCACTTGGTGAACTTATCCACCACAACTAGCAGGTGGGTGAATCCACTCGTCCCTGTTCGCAAAGGGCCGAGCATGTCGAGACCCCACACGACGAATGCACGAGGTGAGCGGAATCATTTTCAGCACGGTTGCAGGCTTGTGTGACTAATTTTTGTAGAACTGGCATCCGACACATAGCTCGACCAAGTCTCTTGCTCCCTCATTGGCTCGGTGCCAATAAAAACCCGCTCGGAAGGCCTTGGCCACCACTGTCCAAGAGGACACTGTTGGAAATATGCCCTAGAGGCAATAATAAAGTGGTTATTATTATATTTCCTTGTTCATGATAATTGTCTATTATTCATGCTATAATTGAATTACCGATAAACTATAATGCATGTGTGAATACATAGACCACAATGTGTCCCTAGTGAGCCTCTAGTTGGCTAGCTCGTTGATCAATAGATGATCATGGTTTCTTGATCATGGACATTGGATGTCATTGATAACATGATCACATCATTAGGAGAATGATGTGATGGACAAGACCCAGTCCTAAGCATAGCACTAGATCGTGTTGTTCGTCTGCTAAAGCTTTTCTAATGTCAATATCATTTCCTTAGACCATGATATTGTGCAACTCCCGGATACCGTAGGAGCGCTTTGGGTGTATCAAACATCACAACGTAACTTGGGATTATAAAGGTGCACTACAGGTATCTCTGAAAGTGACTGTTGGGTTGGTACGAATCGAGACAAGGATTTCTCACTCCGTGTGACGGAGAGGTATCTCTGGGCCCACTCGGTAATGCATCATCATACTAAGCTCAATGTGACTAAGGAGTTAGTCATGGGATGATGTGTTATGGAACGAGTAAAGAGACTTGCCGGCAACGAGATTGAACAAGGTATAGGGATACCGACGATTGAAACTCAGGCAAGTATCATACCGGTAGACAAAGGGAATTGATACGTGATGGATTGAATCCTCGACATCGTGGTTCATCCGATGAGATCATCGTGGAACATGTGGGAACCAACTTGGATATCCATACCATGTTGTTGGTTATTGACCGGAGAGGTGTCTCGGTCATGTCTGCATGGTTCCCAAACCCGTAGGGTCTACACACTTAAGGTCCGATGACACTAGGGTTGTAATGGGAATAGTATGTGGTTACCGAAGATTGTTCGGAGTCCCGGATGAGATGCCAGACGTCACGAGGAGTTCCGGAATGGTCCGGAGGTAAATATTCATATATAGGAAGTGGAGATTTGATCGCCGGTAGTGTTTCACGGATTGTCGGTATTGTACCGGGGCAACCGGAAAGGTTCCGGGGTCCACCGGAAAGGGCCACCAGCACCGAAGGGCTACATGGGACAAAAGTGGATGGGAACCAGCCCCTAGGTGGGCTGGTGCACCACCACCAAGGGTCGAAGGCGCACAAGAGGACTGAGGGGGGGAAAACCCTAGGCGTGGGGGCTGCCTTGGGCGCGAAGCCCACCCTAGGGCGCCGCCCCTCCTCCTCTTGGCCGCCGCCCCTCCCATCTAGGGCAGCAGCCGCACCACCTAGGGAAACCCTAGGGGTGGCGCACCCTCCTCCCTCTCCTTCTATATAAACCCAAGGGGTGTAGGGATGCAAACACACAAGTTCTTCCTCCCTTGGCGCATCCCTACCTCTCCTCCTCCTCCTTGTCCTCCGTAGCGCTTAGCGAAGCCCTGCCGGAGTACCACACAGCTCCACCATCACCACGCCATCGTGTTGCCGGAGCTCTCCCTCAACCTATCCTCTCTCCTTGTTGGATCAATGCGTAGGAGACATCACCGGGCTGCACGTGTGTTGAACGCGGAGGCGCCGTTGTTCGGCGCTTAGAACGAATCTTCAGAGATTTGAATCGCTACGAGTACGACTCCATCAAGCGCGTTCTAGCAACGCTTCTGCTTAGCAATCTTCAAAGGTATGAAGATGCTCTACCTCATTGCTCGTTGCTGGTTTCTCCTAGATAGATCCTTGTGTGATGTTGTATATATTTTGAATTACTACTATGTTCCCCAACAGTGGCATCCGAGCCAGGTTCTATGCGTAGATTCTATGCACGAGTACAACACAAAAGTTTTGGGTGATGATTTTGTCAATTGCTTGTCATTACTAGTATTATCTTGATTCGGCGGCATCGTGGGATGAAGCGGCCTGGACCGACTTCACACGCACTCTTACGTGAGACTGGTTCCACCGAATGACATGCACTTGTTGCGTAAGGTGGCTAGCGGATGTCTGTCTTTCCCACTTTAGTCGGATGGGATTCGATGAAGAGGGTCCTTATGAAGGGTAAATAGCATAGGCATATCAACGTTGTGGTTGTCACGTAGGCAAGAAGCATTCTCGCTAGAAACCCAAATCAGCCACGTAAAACTTGCAACAACAATTAGAGGACGTCTAACTTGTTTTTGTAGGGTATGCTATGTGATGTGATATGGCCAAAAAGGATGTTATGTTACATATGTGATGTATGAGATTGATGATGTTCTTGTAATAAGATTCACGACTTGCATGTCGATGAGTATGACAACCGGCAGGAGCCATAGGACTTGTCTTAATTTATTGTATGAGATGCAACGGCATGTGATTACTTTACTTTATTGCTAACCATTAGCTATAGTAGTAGAAGTAATAGTTGGCGAGACGAATTCGCAAAGACATAAGGATGGAGATCATGGTGTCATGCCGGCGACAATGATGATCATGCCGTTCCCCGAAGATGGACATCAAAGGAGCAAGATGATATTGGCCATATCAAGTTACTAGTAGAGAAGAGGGCTTTGGTCCACTTGATGAAATCTGATTAGTCTCGGTTCACTCATGAACCGGGACCCATGGGGGCATCGGTCCCAGTTCATGAGGCCAGGGCGCCGGCCTGGACTCGTGAGCCATTGGTCCCGGTTCCAGACATGAACCGGTCCAATGTGCCTCGCTCTTGGCCCACAACCATTAGTCCCAGTTTGTGGCTGGAACCGGGACCAAATGTTGAACTTTAGTCTCGGTTGCACCCACAAACCGGGACCAATGGTTGGCCTATATATACCTCTTGCCCGTGAGCAGAGCAATGTACTACTCTATTTTTTGGCTGGCCGTGGGAGAGCTTTGTGGTGGTCTAGATCACCTCCTATGCACATGAGGTGTTCGATGAAATGACTGAGCCACACTTAAGCTTTCTCCACTCGAATCTCCTTGTCCAAGCTCCATTTTCCTCAAGTTTTGTGTAGCTTTGGCGGTTCGTCCTATCCCGTCCCCGTCCTCACCGCCATCGATTGCCCGCTCCCATCTCGGCGCCAGCACCACCGTGGTTAGTCTCTTCTACTTATCTTCTTTCTAAAAGAAAAAAGTTCTTACTTGTATGATTTAGATAGATACTTATGTAATTTTCTTACTTTTGTTATTATATAGTGCCATGGTTTTGGTATCTGCCTCCGTCGGCCCTCGTCATGTCTATGATTCGGATGTGGTATATATTATCTTTTATAACTATTTTTACTATTTAGTGTTTATGACAATTATGCCGACCAACGTGACATTGATTTTTTAATCTAGAAGGTATGTGAACCGGAAATTGCAACCGACATAGAAATTCTTGTCGAGAAGTTAAATTTGGTTGAAAAAGAAAACAATTACCTGAAAGAAAAATTACAAAGAGGAGAAGATGATATTGGAGTTGGATGTTGCCGATGTCGTCGACGATCACAAGATCAAGATGGATGCAATGCGCTAGAAGATTAGAAAGATTAGAAAATATGTCATTCATACCAAGGCTTGGTATCATTATGTCGTTGGATCAATTGGTACCTTAGTTACGGTTAAGATCGCATTTGTTGTTGCATTTAAATTTTATAGCTTCAATGTATGTTCTATTTAGTTGCTCTAGAGAGCTATATGTTGTTGAATAATGAGAACTATGTATGAACGTTATGTATTTATTTTGGTAACTACTACACTTTGGCTTTAATGTGATGATTAATTTCTATTAATTTGGTCACCTCTCTATTCATGATATGTTGTAATGGTTTTTAATACACTTTATTATATAACGCACGTAGATGAACCGACAATGGATGTATGGTGCCGCCGCACCTCCGAGTATATTAAGGGCCTGCATAATTTTCTTGAAGCGGCTGAGGCAAACAAGCAGAGTGGTTTTATGCATTGTCCATGTACTGTTTGTGGGAATACGAAGGCTTTCTCGGACTATAAGACCTTTCACTTCCACCTTCTTCAGAAGGGTTTTATGTCACACTATAATATTTGGAACAAGCACGGAGAAAGAGGGGTTATGATGGAAGACAACATAGAAGAAGAGGATGATGACTACCACCCGCCCACTGAATATAGTGATGCTGTAATGGGGGAAGCTGAAGATGAAGAGGAACCAGACGATGTGCCCGATGAAGATCTTCGTTGAGTCATTGTTGATGCACATAGAGAATGCGAAAGTGAAAGGGAGAAGTTGAAGTTCGATCGCATGTTAGAGGATCACAAAAAAAGGTTGTACCCAAATTGCGAAGATGACAACACAAATCTCGGTACCACACTAGAATTGCTGCAATGGAAGGCAGAAATGGTGTATCTGACAAGAGATTTAGTTTGCTACTGAAAATATTGAAGAAGAAGCTTCCAAAGGATAATGAATTGCCCGACATTACATATGAAGCAAAGAAGGTTTTATTCCCTATAGAATTGAAGGTGGAGAAGATACATGCATGACCTAATGACTGCATCCTCTACCATGGTGCATACGAGGATTTGAACGCATGCCCGGTATGTGGCGCATTGCGGTATAGGATCAGAAGCGATGACCCTGGTGATGTTGAGGGCCAACGCACCGAGAAGATGGTTCCTGCCAAGGTGATGTGGTATGCTCCTATAATACTGCGGTTGAAACGTCTGTTCAGAAACAAAAAGCATGCCGAGTTGATGCAATGGCACATAAAAGACCGTAAGAAAGACGGGAAGTTGAGAGCACCCGCTAACGGGGTGGCAGTGGAGAAAGATCAAGAGAAAGTGGAGCGACTTTACACGTGACCCAAGGAACATATGGTTTGGTTTAAGTGCAGATGATGTTAATCCTTTTGGGGTGCACAGCAGAAAGCATAGCACATGGCCTGTGACTCTATGTATGTATAACCTTCCTCCTTGGTTGTGCATGAAGCAGAAGTTCATTATGATGCCAGTGCTCATCCAAGGCCTTAGGCAACCCGTGAATGACATTGATGTGTACCTAAGGCCATTAGTTGATGAACTTTTATAGCTATGGAATAGAAATGGTGTACGTGTGTGGGATGAGAACGAACATGAGGAATTTGACCTACATGCGTTGCTGTTTATAACCATCAACGATTGACCTGCTCTCAGTAACCTTTCAGGACAGACAAACAAGGGATACAACGCACGCACACACTGTTTAGATGACACCGAGAGTATATATTTGGACAAATACAGGAAGAATGTGTACCTAGGGCATCGTCGATTTCTTCCGACCAACCATCAATGTCAAAAGGAAGGAAAGCATTTCAAAGGTGAGGCAGATCACCGGAAGAAGCCTGATACGTCTCCAACGTATCTATATTTTTTGATTGTTCCATGCTATTATATTATCAACTTGGGATGTCTTATATGCATTTATATGCCATTTTATATCATTTTTGGTACTAACCTATTAACTTAGTGCCTAGTGCCAGTTTCTGTTTTTTCTGTGTTTTTGACCTTTTTCAGAAAAGAATAATAAACGGAGTCCAAACGGAATAAAACCTGCGGGATGATTTTTTCCATAACAGAAGATACGCACAGGACTCGAGAACAAAGGCATGAGGTCTCGTGGGAGGTCACGAGCCCCCTAGGCGCGTCCTAGGGGGGGGGGCGCCTAGCAGGCTAGTGGGCCCCCCGTGGCTCTTCTACCCTACCTCTTTCGCCTATAAATTCCCAAAAATCCCGAAACCAAAGAAGAGAGCCATGAAAATACTTTTCCACTGCCGCAAGCTTCTGTCTCCGCAAGATCCCATCCGGGGATCATTCTGGTGCCCTGCCGGAGGGGGATTCATACACGGGGGGCTTCTTCATCAACACAATTGCCTCTCCGATGATGCGTGAGTAGTTCACCATAGACCTTCAGGTCCATAGCTAGTAGCTAGATGGATTCTTCTCTCTCAAGGATCTTCAATAAAAAGTTCTCCATGATCTTCATGGAGATCTATCCGATGTAATCCTCTTTGGCGGTGTGTTTGTCGAGATCCGATGAATTGTGGATTTATGATCAGATTATCTATGAATAGTATTTGAGTCTCCTCTGATTTCTTATATGCATGATTCCGTATCCTTGTAATTCTCTTCGAGTTATGGGTTTCGTTTGGCCAACTTGATCTATAATTCTTGCAATGGGAGAAGTGCTTGGTTTTGGGTTCATACCGTGCGGTGTCCTCACCTAGTCACAGGGTAGCGAGGCACGCATCGTGTTGTTGCCATCAAGGGTAAAAAGATGGGGTTTATATCATATTGGATGAATTTATCCCTCTACATCATGTCATCTTCTTAAGGTGTTAATCAATTTGTTATGAACTTAATACACTAGATGCATGCTAGATAGCGGTCGATGTGTGCAGCAATAGTAGTAGATGCACAAATTATCGGTCTACTTGTCTCGAACGTGATGCCTATATGTATGATCATTGCCTTGATATCGTCATGACTTTGCGCGATTCTATCAATTGCTCGATAGTAATTCGTTCAGCCACCGTAATACTTGTTATCATGAGAGAAGCCTCTAGTGAACACTATGGCCCCCGGGTCTATTTTACACATCATATATTCAGATCTACATACAAATATACCAAAAATACCTTGCTTCACTTTTATTTCTTTTTACCTTTTATCACCTTCAGATCTCACCTTGCAAGTAATCGTGAAGCGATTGACAACCCCTTTATCGCGTTGGTTGCAAGTTTGTTTGCTTTTGCGCAGGTTCATTGGTGCCTCATCTTGTACTCCTACTGGATTGATACCTTGGTTCTCAAACTGAGGGAAATACTTATCTCTACTTTGTTGCATCACCCTTTCCTCTTCAAGGGAAAGACCAACACAAGCTCAAGAAGTAGCTGGAAGAATTTCTGGCGCCATTGTCGGGGAGTATTCAAGTGAAGCATATCTACCAAGTACCTATCGCAAACTCATCTCTCGCATTTACATTATTTGCCATTTGCCTCTCATTTTCCTCTCCCCCACTTCTAAAAAAACAAAATTTACAAAAATATTTGCCTTTTTTGTTTGCCCTTTCTTTTGCTTGCTTTCTGTTTGCTTTTGTGCTTGTATGCTTGCTAAGTCACCATGTCTGAAAACACGAAATTGTGTGACTTCTCCAATACTAATAACAATGATTTTATTAGTACTCCAATTGCTCCTGCCACTAGTGCGGAATCATATGAAATTAATGCTGCCTTGTTGAATCTTGTTATGAAAGAGCAATTTTCCGGCCTTCCTAGTGAAGATGACGCATCCCGTCTTAATTCCTTTATTGAGTTATGTGATATGAAAAATAAGAAATATGTGGATAATGATATGATTAAATTGAAGCTATTTCCATTCTCACTACAACATCGAGCAAAAACTTGGTTTTCATCTTTACCCAAAAATAGTATTGATTCATGGAACAAGTGTAAATATGCCTTTATTTCTAAGTATTTTCCACCAGCTAAGATTATCTCTCTCCGTAATTTTATCATGAATTTTAAGAAATTAGATCATTAACATGTTGCACAATCTTGGGAGAGAATGAAATTGATGATTAGAAATTGTCCCGCTCATGGCCTGAGTCTTTGGATGATTATACAAATTTTCTATGCTGGTTCGAATTTTGCTTCTAGAAATATCTTGGATTCCACTTCTGGTGGAACTTTTATGGAAATCACACTAGGATAATCCACAAAACTCCTAGATAATATCATGAAAAATTATTCTCAATGGCACACTGAAAGGTCACCTACTAGTAAAAAAGTGCATGCTATAGAAGAAATTACCTTTTTGAGTGCGAAGATGGATGAGTTAATGAAGTTGTTTGCTAGTAAAAGTGCTCCTCTAGATCCAAATGATATGCCTTTGTCTTCCTTGATTGAGACTTGCAATGAAAATTTGGATGTTAATTTTGTTGGTAGGAATAGTTTTGGTAACAACAATGCTTATAGAGGTAACTTTAATCCTAGGCCTTTTCCTAGTAATCCCTCTAATAATTTTGGAAATTCCTACAACAATGCTCATGGAAATTATAATAAAATACCCTCTGATCTTGAGAGTAATATTAAGGAGTTTATTACTTTGCAAAAGATTTTCAATGCTTCCATCGAAGAAAAACTACTTAAAATTGATGACTTGCCTAGGACTGTTGATAGAATGTCTCTTGATATTGATGCTTTGAAATCGCGATGTGTTCCTCCCAAGATTAATATGGACGAAACTTTGAAAGCTATGCATGTTTCTATGAATGAGAGTAAAGAAACAACCGCCCAAATTCGTGTTAGACTTGAATGGCTTAAAAAGGCACGTTCTCGTGATGAGAATCCTTTTTTTCTAATGTCAATCCTAATGATGATGGGGCTGGATGTGAATCCAGTTTGGTTGAGAAACGCCCCAATGATTCGGAATCTACTTATCTTGATGCTAAAAATACGGAAAGTGGAGTAGAGGATATCAAAACTTTGAGTAGTGATGAAATTACTACTTTGGATTTTAAGGAATTTAATTATGACAGTTTCTCTTCGATTGAATGTATTTCCTTGATGCAATCCATGCTAAACTCTCCACATGCTTATAGCCAAAATAAGGCTTTTACCAATCATATCGTTTATGCTATGATGAAATCTCTTGAAGAGAAACTTGAGTTGGAGATATCTATTCCTAGAGAACTTCATGATGAGTGGGAACCTACTATAAAAATCAAGATTCAAAATTATGAATGCCATGCTTTGTGTGATTTGGGTGCTAGTGTTTCCACAGTTCCAAAATCTTTATGTGGTGTTCTAGGTTTCAATGAGATTAATGAGTGCTCTCTTAATTTGCATCTTGCGGATTCTACTATTAATAAACCTATGGGAAGGATCAATGATGTTCTTATTATTGCAAATAGGAACTATGTGCCATAGATTTCATTGTGCTTGATATTGATTGCAATCCGACATGTCCCATTATTCTTGGTAGACCTTTCCTTAGGACTATTGGTGCTGTTATTGATATGAAGGAAGGGAATATTAGATTTCAATTTCCATTAAAGAAGGGCATGGAACACTTTCCTAGAAATAAAATAAGATTGCCTTATGAATCCATGATGAGAGATACTTATGGTTTGAGCACTAAACATGACGATACTTGATTCTATTGCCTTATGCCTAGCTAAGGGCGTTAAACAATAGCGCTTGTTGGGAGGCAACCCAATGAATAAATTTATTTTTGCTTTTCACTTTCTGTTTTGTTGAGTCCACACCATCATGATTCTGTTATGATTGTGTTTTTTTATGTTTTAATTAGTGTTTGTGCCAAGTAGAACCTTTATGATTAGTTTCCGTGATAGTTGTTTAATCATGCTGAAAAAAGACAGAAACTTTGTGCTCACAAAATTATTTTTAATTCGTATCCAGAAAGATATTTTGAGTTGATTCTTTTTTCTTATGATTGATATGAAAATTTCCCTAAGTGTCATAATGTTTCAGATTTTTTGGGATACCAGAGGTATACGAAATATACAGATTACTAAGACTGTTCTGTTTTTGACAGATTCTGTTTTTGTTGTGTTGATTACTTATTTTGATGAAACTATGATTAGTATCGGGGGGTACGAGCCATGGAAAAGTGAGAATATAGTAATATAACATCAATCTAAATAGAAAGCAAGTTTACTACAGTACCTAAAAAGTTGGTAGTTTGTTTTCTTATGCTAATGATATCACGAGTTTCTGTTTAAGTTTTGTGTTTAGAAGTTTTCAAGTTTTGGGTGATATTCTTATGGAAAATGGAATAAAGAGTGGAAAGAGCTTAAGCTTGGGGATTCCCAAGTCATCCCAAGCCAAATCCAAGGACACCAAAAAGCTTAAGCTTGGGGATGCCCCGGGAAGGCATCCCCTCTTTTGTCTTCAATCCATCGGTAACGTTACTTGGAGCTATATTTTTATTCACCACATGATATGTGTTTTGCTTGGAGCGACGTGTATTATAGGAGTCTTTGCTTTTTGTTTTATCACAATCGCCCTTGCTGCACACCTTTTTGAGAGCGACTTGCACTCATTGTGAATTTGTTAGAATACTCAATGAGCTTCACTTATATCCTTTGAGCTAGACAATTTAGCTCCGACGAGCTTCACTTATATCTTGTGAGCTAGATTATTTTTCTCTAGTGGTTCACTTAAATCTTTTTAGAGCACGACGGTGTCATATTTTGTAGAAATAAAAACTCTCGATCTTCACTTATATCATTTTGAGAGTGTTCTCTCTAAGTAACTTGGTAATTGGCGTGTGCTATGAAATTAGTCCTAAATATGATAGGCATCCAAAGAGGATATAATAAAAACTTTGATATTCATGTGCATTGATTAGTAAGAGAAGTATGATTCCTCACAATTAGTTTTGAGATATGTATATGGTAATATTGGAGTTATGTTAGTAGGGTGTTGTGAATCTAGAAATACTTGTGTTGAGGTTAGTGATTCCCGTAGCATGCACGTATGGTGAACCGCTACGTTAGGGAGTCGGAGCATAATTGATTTATTGATTGTCATCCTTTCTGCGGCGGTCGGGATCGCGCGATGGTTAACACCTACCAACCCTTCCCCTAGGAGTATGCGTTTAGCACTTTGTTTCGATTACTAATAAAACTTTCGCAATAAGTATATGAGTTCTTCATGACTAATGTGAGTCCATGGTATAGGTGCACTCTCACCTTCCACCATTGCTAGCCTCTCTAGTGCCGCGCAACTTTCGCCAGTGTACAAACCCACCATATACCTTCCTCAATACAGCCACCATACCTACCTATTATGGCATTTTCATAGCCATTCTGAGATATATTGCCATGCAACTTCCACCGTTCCGTCTCATGACATGTGCCATCACTTTAATATTGCCATTGCATGATCGTAAGATAGCTAGCGAGATGTTTCAATGTCATACGCTAAGCAAGATCGTTGCACATCCCGGTACACTACCAGAGGTATTTCACATAGAGTCATTATTGTTCTAAGTATCGAGTTGTAAGTAAATAGAAGTGTGATGATCATCATTATTAGAGCATTGTCCCATGTGAGGAAATAATAAAAAAAGAGGCCAAAGAGCCCAAACAAAAAAAAGAGGAAAAGAGAGAAGGGACAATGCTACTATCTTTTTCCACACTTGTGCTTCAAAATAGCACCACGTTCTTCATGATAGAGAGTCTCTTGTTTTGTCACTTTCATATACTAGTGGGAATTTTCATTATATAACTTGGCTTGTATATTCCAATGATGGGCTTCCTCAAAATTGCCCTAGGTCTTCGTGAGCAAGGAAGTTGGGTGCACACCCACTAGTTTTCTTTTTGAGCCTTCATACACTTATAGCTCTAGTGCATCCGTTGCATGGCAATCCCTACTCATTCACATTGATATCTATTGATGGGCATCTCCATAGCCCATTGATACGCCGAGTCGATGTGACCATCTCCTCCTTTTTGCCTCACAAGCTTCACCACACTCTATTCCACCTATAGTGCTATATCCATGGCTCACGCTCATGTATTGCATGAGAGTTGAAAATTTTGAGAAAGTAAGAGTGCGAAAACAATTACTTGGCCAATACCGGGGTTGTGAATGATTTAAATTCGTTGTGTGGGGATGATGGAGCATAGCGAGACTATATGATTTTTTTAGATAACTTTCTTTGGCCTTGTTATTTCAAAAGTTCATGATTACTTTGCTAGTATGCTTGAAGTATTATTGTTTTCATGTCAATATGAAACTATTGTTTTGAATCTTACGGATCTGAGCATTCATGCCACAAAAAATAAGTTAGAAAGAACAAATATGTTAGGTAGCATTCCACATCAAAAATTGGTCTTTATCACTTCCCTACTCGAGGACGAGCAGGAGTTAAGCTTGGGGATGCTTGATACGTCTCCAACGTATATACAATTTTTGATTGTTCCATGCTATTATATTATCAACTTGGGATGTCTTATATGCCATTTTATATCATTTTTGGGACTAACCTATTAACTTAGTGCCAAGTGCCAGTTTCTGTTTTTCCCGTGTGTTTGACCTTTTTTCAGAAAAGAATATTAAACAGAGTCCAAACGGAATAAAACCCGCGGGGTGATTTTTTCCATAACAGAAGATACACACAGGACTTGAGAACCAAGGCAAGAGGTCTCGTGGGAGGTCATGAGCCCCCTAGGCGCGCCCTAGGGTGGGCCATGCCTAGCAGGCTCGTGGGCCCCCCGTGGCTTCTCTGCCCTACCTCTTTCTCCCATAAATTCCCAAAAATGCCGAAACCAAAGAAGAGAGCCACAAAAATACTTTTCCGCCACCGCAAGCTTCTGTCTCCGCAAGATCCCATCCGGGGATCATTCTGGTGCCCTGCCGGAGGGGGATTCATACACGGGGGGCTTCTTCATCAACACAATTGCCTCTCCGATGATGCGTGAGTAGTTCACCATAGACCTTCAGGTCCATAGCTAGTAGCTAGATGGATTTTTCTCTCTCAAGGATCTTCAATAAAAAGTTCTCCATGATCTTCATGGAGATCTATCCGATGTAATCCTCTTTGGGGGTGTGTTTGTCGAGATCCGATGAATTGTGGATTTATGATCAGATTATCTATGAATAGTATTTGAGTCTCCTCTGATTTCTTATATGCATGATTCCGTATCCTTGTAATTCTCTTCGAGTTATGCGTTTCGTTTGGCCAACTTGATCTATAATTCTTGCAATGGGAGAAGTGCTTGGTTTTGGGTTCATACCGTGCGGTGTCCTCACCTAGTCACAGGGTAGCGAGGCACGCATCGTGTTGTTGCCATCAAGGGTAAAAAGATGGGGTTTATATCATATTGCATGAATTTATCCCTCTACATCATGTCATCTTGCTTAAGGTGTTAATCAATTTGTTATGAATTTAATACACTAGATGCATCCTAGATAGCGGTCGATGTGTGCAGCAATAGTAGTAGATGCACAAATTATCGGTCTACTTGTCTCGAACGTGATTCCTATATGTATGATCATTGCCTTAGATATCGTCATGACTTTGCGCGATTCTATCGATTGCTCGACAGTAATTCGTTCACCCACTATAATACTTGCTATCATGAGAGAAGCCTCTAGTGAACACTATGGCCCTCGGGTCTATTTTACACATCATATATTCAGATCTACATACAAAAATACCAAAAATACCTTGCTGAAATTTTATTTCTTTTTACCTTTTATCAGCTTAAGATCTCAGCTTGGAAGTAATTGTGAAGGGATTGAAAACCCCTTTATCGCGTTGGGTGCAAGTTTGTTTGCTTTTGTGCAGGTTCATTGGTGCCTCATCTTGATACTCCTACTTGATTGATACCTTGGTTCTCAAACTGAGGGGAATACTTATCTCTAGTTTGCTGCATCACCCTTTCCTCTTTAAGGGAAAAACCAACGCAAGCTCAAGAAATAGCAAAGCCCGCCCTCCGTATTGGTGATCAATTACTTGATATGGTCAATGATTTACAAGTAATCTTTGGAAAGTATCCTCGCGGACTATCTGTTCCGAATGATGATGCGGGACGCGCACCCATGTGGAAGAAGAAGTCTATATTTTGGGACCTACCCTATTGGAAAGACCTAGAGGTCCGCTCTGCAATCGACGTGATGCACGTGACGAAGAATCTTTGCGTGAACCTGCTAGGCTTCTTGGGAGTGTATGGGAAGACAAAAGATACACCGGAGGCATGGGAGGAACATCAACGTGTGCATGAAGAATATGGTATGCATCCAAAGCAGTATGAAGGTCCTGCCAGCTACGCTCTTACCAAAGAAGAGAAGGAAATCTTCTTTGAATGTCTGCTGAGTATGAAGGTTCCCTCTGGCTTCTCGTCGAATATAAAGGGAATAATAAATATGGCAGAGAAAAAGTTCCAGAACCTAAAGTCTCATGACTGCCATGTGATTATGATGCAACTGCTTCCGGTTGCATTGAGGGGGCTTCCAACGGAAAATGTTCGATTAGCCATTGTGAAGTTATGTGCATTCCTCAATGCAATCACTTAGAAGGTGATCGATCCAGAAATTCTGCCAAGGTTAAGGAGTGATTTGGTGCAATGTCTTGTTAGTTTCGAGATGGTGTTTCCACCATCCTTCTTCAATATCATGACGCACGTCCTAGTTCATCCAGTCGATGAGATTGTCATTCTGAGCTCTGTATTTCTACACAATATGTTCCCCTTTGAGAGGTTCATGGGAGTCTTAAAGAAATAAGTTCAGAATCGTGCTCGTCTAGAAGGAAGCATCTCCATGGGCCATCAAACAGAGGATATCATTGGGTTTTGTGTTGACTTCATTCCTGACCTTAAGAAGATTGGTCTCCCTCAATCGCGATATGAGGGGAGACTGACTGGAAAATGCACCCTAGGAGCGGACTCAATAATATGTACGGACGGACATTCTTGGTCTCAAGCACACTACACAGTTCTACAGAATTCTACCTTGCGGACCCCGTATGTCGATGAACACAAGAATATTTCACGCTCCAAACACCCGGAGCAGTGTGTCGACTGGATTACATATGAACACATCAGGACTTTTGGCAGTTGGTTGCAAAAACGTCTCATGGGTGACAACACTATTTCTGATGAGCTGTACTCGTTGGTCAGGGGACCATCTTGTACTGTATTGACTTACCAAGGGTATGAGATAAATGGGAATACATTTTACACGATCGCCCAAGATCAAAAGAGCACCAACCAAAATAGCGGTGTCCTCTTTGATGCAGCAAACACCAAGAGGGGAAAGGACACATATTATGGTTACATAGTGGACATATGGGAACTTGACTATGCACATGATTTCAAGGTCCCTTTGTTTCAGTGCAAATGGGTCAATCTGTCTGGAGGCGGGGTACAGATAGACCCACAGTACGAAATGACAACATTGGATCTAAACAATCTTGGGTACACAGTCGAACCATTCGTCCTAGCGAATGATGTGCGCGGGTATTCTATGTGAAGGACGTGTCTACCAAACCGAGAAAAAGAAAATATAAGGCATCGAATACATCATATGATGAGCCAAAGTACCACATAGTTCTTTCAGGAAAAAGAGACATCGTGGGATTGGAGGGCAAGACAGACATGTCTGATGATTATGAAAAGTTTCAAGAAATTCCTCCCTTCAAAGTCAAGGATGACCCAAGCACCCTGTTAAATGATGGAGATTATCCATGGTTACGGCACAATAAGTGAAGGAAACAAGCGAAGAAAAGTGAAGTAATGAAATGCCTTTTGTAACAGATGAGTTTTCGTATGAAACCATGATACTTTGAAAGAGATTGTAAGATTTGTACATGAAGTGCATCCAAGTTTTTCCATAACCCTCTCAACTTTTTATCACATGCTATGTGGGTGAAATGATGATACCTTGCCAACTTTCAACCTTTTGAGAGTTCATTTGTAAGATTTTTCAATTTCATGGCCATTTAGCTCAAAAAATGAGTGAAAGCATGGAAAATACCAAATGAACTCAGAAATTGTTGAAAATTGATGGTGTGGCTTTGAATGGTGCATTCTGAAGACACAAAAAGTCTGGAGTTCAAATATGTTCAAAAAAATGAAATCCCTTTCTAATAGATGAGTTTTCGTATGAAACCGTGATACTTCGAAAGAGATTGTTCGTTTTGTACACGAAGTGCATCCAGTTTTTGCCGTAACCCTCTCAACTTTTTAGCACATGCTATGTGGGTGGAATGATGATACCATGCCAACTTTCAACATTTTTAGAGTTCATTTGTAGTGCTTTTCAATATCATGGTCATTTAGCTCAAAAAAAAATCAATAAATGCATGAAAAATACCAAATGAAGTCAGAAATTAGGCCGAGAAGCCTGTAGTTGCGAGGAGCTCGACAGGGTGTGCGCAACAGCGCTTATAAACCACTCGCGGGCTCTCTTGGCTAGCGAGGTGGGACTAAAATTTTGGCCTCGGGCAGCACCACACTTTGGTCCCGGTTGGTGGCACAGACCGGCACCAATACCACCGTTCGTCCCGGTTGGAGCCACCAATCGGTATTAAAGGTCTCTTCTTCCTGCCCTTTTGGGCTGCTGAAAATTGACCGTTAGTCCCGGTTGGTGGCTCCAACCGGGACGAAAGGGTGGCATTGGTGTCGGTTGGAGCCACCAACCGGGACCAAAGGTGTTCGCATATATGGCGGGACTTATAGAAATTTCCACCAACTCCCATTTTCCCCGTTCTCTTCTCTCCTCTTCGTCGCCGTCGCCCCTGAGCCCGTCCTAGTCGCTGCCCCAGGCCCGTCGTCATTGGCCTGCGCCTCCTCCATGAGCCCGTTGTTGCCATCGTCGTCATCCCCGAGCCTGTCGCCGCTAGCCCGCGCCTCCTCCACGAGCTCGTCGTCGCCGTCGCCCCCGAGCCCGTCGCCGCCACCGTCGTCCTAAGCCCGTCGTCGCCGTTGCCCCTGAGCCCATCACCTTCGTCGTCGCCGTCACCCCCGAGCCCTTCGTCGTCGCTGCCGCCCTGAGCCCATCGCCATCGCCGTCACCCCCGAGCCCGTCATCGTCGTCGTCGTCGCCCCGAGCCCATCACCGTTGTCGTCGCCCCCGAGCCCATTGTCGCCGCCGTCGCCCCCGAGCCCGTCCTCGCCGGCCCGCGCCTCCTCCGCGAGCGCTTCGTCGTCGTTGCCTTCGCCACCCCGAGCCGGTGCTACGTAAATATTCACTATGCATTTTTGTACATTTTCAAATATTCACTATGTACATTTTTATGTACATTTGTTTATGTATAAGAATACCATGATAGATGTTTCTAGTTTATGATTATACATAAACAAATAGTAATATAGGACTCATGTCTACTCCATGAATGGTACCAAAATAGGACTCCTATAGCTAAGATGACATTTAGTACAACATCTTTGGTATGGGTCTTGGAAAAAAATTGAACATTGTTGGGTCATGTTCTATTGTTAACCGATTTTGGTGATACCCCTCCAAGTAGTGACGAGACATGGTTCAAATTTGAGTCCATGACTTGTTAGCGATGAAATTGTAGAACGTGTGACTTGCGAACATTCCTTCATGGATGAACTAAACACACCCCTCCAAGTAGTGACGAGACACGTTTGTTTGTTCATAGAAGAAAGTTTTTTGTTTATAGAAGAAAGTTTTGTGTATAGAATCCGTTGTTTGAAATTCATGAGAGAGGCGGTCCGAATGTGGGACATTCATGTTTGTATATTAATTGCCATGTTGTAATATTTGCAGAAACTATGGATCCAAGAAACTTGGAACAAGAACAGTTGTTGGGTGAGATAATCCGCGACGGAGCTCAGATCTCTTTATATGTCAACGATACCGATGGTCTGGAAGGAGAGGATAATCCGTGACATGACCGTGATGGCTCCGGTGACCGAATGTCGGAGGAAGAAGGAGACCATGATGATGGCTCCGGTGACTGAACGGAGGAGGGAGCTGTTGTAAAGTCCGAATCAAGCCAAACTTCGGTTATGAGACGAGGCCCGAAGAGAAGGTTGTGCAAGGATGCAAAGTTCACGATCACATCACTCGCGGACGATGGCCTACCGATTCTACCCAAGAGGACCAAGGACGCATTTTCTACTGAGTGCGGAGCTATTGTTAGGGACAACATCTTGATCAGCATCAAGCAATGGAATAAGCCTAAGAGCGACGACATCCCTGAAGGTGATTATGTCACCGATAGGCAGAAAGATGATCTTTGGACCGCGCTGAAGGAAAATTTCACCCTACTGCCAGAGGAGGATCTGAATAAGCTAGTTATAGAGCCACTAGTCGAGGCATGTGCTCTTAATAAGATGAATGATCTATTCAGGATGTGGAAGAAAGAGTTGAAATCAAAGTTTGTCGAGAAAGGGAAGACTCCAAAATTCATCGGTCGATTTGAGAAGATGAGAGATCAGTGGCCTGCATTTGTGGCCTACAAGACATCGGACAAGAGTAAGAAAATGTCAGAGACAAGCAAGAACAATGCTACAAAGAAGCAGCATCACCATCAAACAAGGTTAGGTGGCTACCTCAAAGCCCGTCTGTTGTGGGACAAAGCTGAGAATGACCTGATTGCTGAAGGGGTCGAACCACAAACATTTAACTGGCCAGACCATTCAAGGACTTGGTTCTTCGGGGTTGGTGGAACTTTGGACCCTGAAACAGGGTAGTGCTATTGGACGAACGAGCAACTTGCAATACCCATCAACAAGCTTCAGAAGTGTATCACCGCAGCACATGAACGGATGTTCATTCCCGGCAGAGAGAAGGACGAGCTGACTAAGGCCCTAGGGAATGCTGAGCACCCTAGACGAACACGAGGGACACCAGGCTCCGTTCCATGGAAGGTTGGTTTCCCGACGCGGGAGGTTATAGAAGTCAGGAGAGAAAGAGGAAAGTGGAGATGAGCCACATGCAAAAGATCCAAGCAAGACTACAAAAGCTAGAGGAACTTGAGAGCGAGCGAGGTGTTGGCCAACCATCTCAGCGGCACGAAGCTACACCAGAAGCTACCCCGCCATCTCAGCAGAGAAGCAGCGTGGCTTCCACGGAGCTCGCTCAGCCTGACTTCACGGCTCCTAGCTACCCCGTGGATACTATTACGGAGGCTCAACATTGCGAGCTTATGACGAAATGCCGGAACCTCACTTTCATGGCTGCTATCGGCTCTGTTGCACCTCCTCAACCCAATGGAACTTTTCACTGCCTTTCGATTCCACATGGCTTTTCTGTTGTGATGGTGGATGACGTAATGGAGGGATTTGAGGAGCTCGAGCTTGACCACCCTACAGGTGAAGGGGAGAATAAGCTGGTTCATGCTATGAGGAGTACATGTCTATGGCAAAAGGAGTACATCAAGCTTCCAAACTGGACGCATCCGCCTCCTCCTCCCCCGGCGAGTTAGAGCACTCCGCCTCCTCCTACGGCGATAAAGGTTACTCCACCTCCTCCTCCTCCTCCTCCTCCTCCTCCGGCGATAAAGTTTACTCCACCTCCTCCTCCTCCTCCTTTAGCGAGTGATCAAGGCACTCCGCTTCCTCCTCCTCCGGCGAGTGATCAGGACACTCTACCTCCTCCTCCTCCGGCGAGTGATCAGGGCACTGATGACCCACAAGTGTAGGGGATCTATCATAGTCCTTTCGATAAGTGAGAGTGTCGAACCCAACGAGGAGCAGAAGGATTTGACAAGTGGTTTTAAGGAAGGTATTCTCTGCAAGCACTGAAATTATCGGTAACAGATAGTTGTGTGATAAGATGATTCGTAGCAAGTAGCAAGTAACAAAGGTGCAGCAAAGTGGCCCAATCCCTTTTGTAGCAAGGGGAAAGACTCGACAAACTCTTATAGGAGGTGAAGCGCCCCCGAGGACACATGGGAATTTCTGTCAAGCTAGTTTTCATCATGTTCATATGATTCGCGCTCGCTAATTGATATTTTGATATGTGGGTGGACCGGTGCTTGGGTGTTGCCCTTACTTGGACAAACATCCCACTTATGATTAAACCCTCTCGCAAGCATCCGCAACTACGAAAGAAGAATTAAGACAAAGTCTAACCATAGCATTAAACTAGTGGATCCAAATCAGCCCCTTACGAAGCAAGGCATAAACTAGGGTTTAAGCTTCTGTCACTCTAGCAACCCATCATCTACTTATTACTTCCCAACGCCTTCCTCTAGGCACAAATAATGGTGAAGTGTTATGTAGTTGACGTTCACATAACACCACTAGAGGAAAAACAACATACAACGCATCAACATATCAAACGAATACCAAATTCACATGACTACTTATAGCAAGACTTATCCCATGTCTTCAGGAACAAAAGTGACTACTCACAAAGCATAATTATGTTTATCACCAGAGAGGTATGGAATAGCTTCAAGGATCTGAACATATAATCTTCCACCGAGTAATCCAACTAGCATCAAATACAAAGAGTAATTAACACTACTAGCAACCTTACAAGTACCAATCGGAGTCGCGAGACGGAGATTGGTTACAAGAGATGAACTAGGGTTTGGAGATGAGATGGTGCTGATGAAGATGTTGATAGTGATGAGTCCCCTCTGATGAGAGGTGTGTTGGTGATGACGATGGCGATGATTTCCCCCTCCGGGAGGGAAATTTCCCCGGCATGACGGCCCTACCGGAGTTCTAGATTGGTTCTGCTCAAGTTTCGCCTCGTGGCGGCGGCGATTCCTCCCGGAAGCGTCCTCTTGATTTTTTCTGGAACGAAACCCTCCTTATAGGAAAAGATGGGGGCCAGAGGGGCAATTGGTGGACCACAAGCCCCCTAGGCGCGGCCAACGGGGTAGGCCGCGCCTAGCAGGCTTGTGGCCTCTTGGTGGCTCCCCTCTAGTACTTCTTCCGCCCAGTATTTTTTATAAATTCCAAAATAATTCTTCGTTGATTTTCACGACTTTTGGAGTTGCGCAGAATAGGTATCTCAAACTTGCTCCCTTTTCAGACCAGAATTCCAACTGTCGGCATTCTCCCTCTTCATGTAAACCTTGTAAAATAAAAGAGAAAAGGCATAAGTATTGTACCGTGAAGTTATCAACATAAAAGCATGATGCAAAATGGACGTATCAGGCACTCCGCCACCTCCTCCTCCTCCGGCGAGTCAGGGCACTCCGCCTCCTCCGGCGAGTGATCAGAGCACTCCTCCTCCTCGTCCTCCTCCTTCTCTCAAGCGGAAGAGAGACACCACCGCTCTGGCGGCTAGCAGTGATGCAAGGTTAGCAAAATGAAAAAGTGGGAAAACAATTCCCTAGCTCGGCCAATAGGAGAAGCAATCGTGTCTAGCGATATTGTCGTCACTAATCATCCGGGGATGGTGCCCGGTACCAATCCTGATGATTACTTGGAGGATGATGTAATTTTTGAAACAGCTGAGGTAACAAAAGAAAAATATAAATACATGCACGGGAAGCCTCTCGTCAAACCTGGTCATCCTCCTCTAACACCGATGATGCACAAATTGCATGAGTGGTACATGAAAACCTGCATGGAGTCTGGGAAAGACACTATCTATATGGAAGTGAAACCAGAGCACAAATTCATTGGAGCTTCAGTTATGTCTGTTGAATTTGTGGAGTTATTTCAGTTATACAATCAACTGTCCCTCGACAAACAACTCGTAACTTCCTACTGTTTGTATGTATTACTTCTATAGTTAAGTCTCTAGCTCAACTCGTTCATTGCATGTATATATATAATTATCCTCACTATATATATCATGCAGATTGAAGATCATCGAATTAAAAAAAGCAGGAATCTTCGACGTTGGGTTCATTAGCCCAGATGCCATGAATGAATGGTCGGTACGAAAATCAAGCAAAGAGACCGAGGACAACTTGCTAAAGTCGTTCCTTATAAATCAAAACAAAAGGGAAATACTCTTTCCTTACAACTTCAAGTGAGTGTTGTTGTCTTCTCTGTATACTCGATTTCGCTTACTCGAGGTTAAGTAATGTAATTGATGAGTTATATATGCGTGCGCAGTTACCACTATATTCTGCTATCCATTAAGCTTGATGGGGCAAAAGTAGCTCTCTTAGAGTCGAGACGTAAACATCCCGAGTATTTTGCGGACATGTCTGCAATGCTCAAGAAGTAAGTCCAGTCAGTACCGGGACCATATCGGCACGCAACTTCCGTTAATTTCCTGATATTAACTAATCATTGTCTTTGCCTGGCAGGGTTTGGAAGAAGTTCACCAAAAACGCTCCCGGTCTAAACAAAGAGTTGCAATTTACGCACCCCTAGTACTAGTTAGTTCCGCGCATCTCTAATTGATTCCAATTTTCATCAATATATCATTACCATGCTTGCTTATCTGTTTGATTGAACTACATTCTGGTAAAATGCTTGTACAAGGAAGGTGGGACTGAATTATGTGCATACTACGTATGCGGGTTCATTCGCCTCTCGACCTCTAAGCGGGCGGGCTTATCTGAGAAACAATATCAAGTACGTAAATAATATTCATAATTTTATTTTGTATATTACCATAAATTGTGTTGAGTTTTATTCATATATATGCATGTATTGACCCCTTCTTTAAATTAGATCTGGCAGATGCGGGATGAACTCCTAACACATGATCACATACGAGCAATTCAAGAGGAATTGGCGGGATTCTTTCTTGACCACGTAATATCTAAAGACAGAGAATACTATGTGGGTTATTTGTGATTGGATCTTAGGTAGATGATGTTAGGGATTGTAAAAGATGTTATATTGTAAAAGATGTTAGCGATTGTAAATGGTTTCCTTCATTTTCTTATTAGCTAGCGTCAAGTTATTTCTATATGTATAGTAGCTAGCGTCGACCAAGCACGGAGAAAGAGAGGACACTTCTCTCTATTAGCTAGCTAACACAACATGAAACCACTAAACTAACCCTCCAACCCCCCCCACCCCCCCATTCAAAAAAAACAAAAACTCCAGCTCCGGCCAGATGCTGATTCGTGGATGCCATTTGGTCCCGATTGGTGTGACCAACCGCGACTAAAGTTCCTCCTGCCTGGGCTCCCCGTAGTGGCCACGTGGAGACCCTTCTATACTGGTTGGTAAGTGAACCAGGACTAAAGGTTTTGGGCTTTAGTCCTGACCCTTTAGTCTCGGTTCCAGAACGAGGGCTAATGGGCCTCTGGAACCAGGGCTAATGGGCCATTTTATAATAGTGTGTCACTATATGATTGCATGTGATGTTTATCATGTTTCTCATCTTATTGCTTAGAACGACAGTAGCAAAGATAAGATGATCCCTCATTAAAATTTCGAGATAAGTATTCCCCTATGTGTGCACCGTTGCGAAGGATTGTTGTCTCGAAGCACCACGTGATGATCGGGTGTGATAGATTCTAATGTTCGAATACAACGGGTGTAAGCCAGATTTACACACGCAAAACACTTAGGTTGACTCGACGAGCCTAGCATGTACAAATATGGCCTCAGAATACGAGAGGCCAAAAGGTCGAACATGAGTCATATGGATGATACGATCAGCATGGAGATGCTCACCATTGATGACTAGTCCGTCTCACGTGATGATCGGACACAGGCTAGTCGACGTGGATCATACATCGCTTGAATGACTAGAGGGATGACTATCTAAGTAGGAGTTCATTAAATAATTTTATTAGATGAATTTAATTATCATGAACTTAGTCTAAAATTGTCTTTACAAATATTGTAGATCCAACGGCCAAGGCAAATGTCCCATTCAACTTCAACGCGTTCCTAGAGAAAACCAAATTGAAAGATGATGGGAGCAACTATGCGGTCTGGGCTCATAATTTAAAGCTCATCCTCATGGCTTCAAAGAAGGCATATGTCCTTGATGCACCGCTAGGTGACCCTCCCATTCCCCTGGCAACCCAGGACGTTAGGTACGCCTGGCAGTCGTGGAGTGATGACTACTGTCTGGTTCAGTGCGACATGCTTTACAGTTTAGAACCAGGGCTCCAAAGGCGTTTTGAGCAACACGGAGCATATGAGATATTCGAGGAGCTGAACCTAGTTTTTCAAGCTCATGCCCGGGTCGAGAGATATGAAGTCTCCGACAAGTTCTTCATTTGTAAGATGGAGGAGAATAGTTTTGTCAGTGAGCACATACTCAGAATGTCTCGGTTGCACAACCGCTTGACTCACCTGGGAGTTGAACTTCTGGATGTTGCGGTCATTAACAGAATCCTCCAGTCGCTTCCACCTAGCTATAAAGGCTTTGTGATGAATTACAACATGCAAGGGATGGAAAAGACTATTCCCGAGTTGTATTCAATGCTGAAATATGTGGAGGTTGAAATCAAGAAAGAACATCAAGTGTTGATGGTGAATAAGACCACCAGTTTCAAGAAGGGCACGGGTAAGAAGAACTTCAAGAAAGATGGCAAAGCATTTGCCGCGCCCGGTAAACCAGTTCCCGAGAAGAAGCCAAAGAAAGGATCCAAGCCTAAAACTGAGTGCTATTACTGCAAGGGAACCGGTCACTGGAAGCGGAATTACCCTAAGTACTTAGCGGACAAGAAGGCCGGCAACGTCAAAGGTATATATGATATAAATGTTATCGATGTGATCGCCGTCGCCACGCTACCTCTACATCTACCTTGGAGATTAGTTTTAGACCTTAATAATTGTTATTTAGTACATTGTATCGGGATCTTGTTTGATGCAAGATGGCTACTCATTTAAATCTGAGAATAATGGTTGTTCTATTTATATGAGTGGTTCGTTTTATGGTCATGCCCCACTGGTCAACGGTTCATTCCTCATGAATCTCGATCGTGATGTTACACATATTCATAGTGTGAGGACCAAAAGATGTAAAGTTGATAATGATAGTCCCACATACTTGTGGCACTGCCGCCTTGGTCATATCGGTGTCAAGCGCATGAAGAAACTCCATACATATGGACTTTTGGAGTCTCTTGATTTTGAATCATTTGACACATGCGAAGCATGCCTCATGGGCAAGATGACCAAGACTACATTCTCCGGAACAATGGAGCGAGCAACCAACTTGTTGGAAATAATACATACCAATGTATGCGGTCCAATGAGCGTTGAGGTTCGCGGTGGCTATCGTTATGTTCTCACCCTCAGTGATGATTTAAGTAGATATGGATATGTCTACTTACTGAAACACAAGTCTGAAACCTTTGAAAAGTTCAAGGAATTTTAGAGTGAGGTAGAGAATCAACGTGACAAGAAAATAAAGTTCCTGCGATCTGATCGTGGAGGAGAATATTTGAGTCACGAGTTTGGCACACACTTAAGGAAATGTGGAATTGTTTCACAACTCACACCGCTTGGCACACCGCGGCATAACGGTGTGTTTGAACATAGTAATCGTACTTTATTGGATATGGTGCCACATTTATGATGTCTCTTACTGATTTACCGCTATCATTTTGGGGATACGCATTGGAATCTGCCACATTCACTTTAAATAGGGCACCGTCTAAATCCATTGAGACGACACCGTATGAATTATGATTTGGAAATAAACCTAAGCTGTCGTTTCTGAAAGTTTGGGGCTGCGATGCTTGTGTGAAGAAACTTCGACCTGAGAAGCTTGAACCCAGAGCGGAAAAATGTGTCTTCATAGGATACCCTAAGGAAACTATCGGGTATACCTTCTATCTTAGATCCGAAGGCAAAATCTTTGTTGCCAAGAACGGATCCGTTCTAGAGAAAGAGTTTCTTTCAAAAGACATAAGTGGGAAGAAAGTAGAACTTGATGAGGTAATTGTACCTCCTCTCGAACTAGAGAGTAGCGCAACACAAGAAAATGTTTCTGAGGTGCATGCACCGGCTTGAGAAGAAGTTAATGATGATGATCACGAATCTTCGGATCAAGTTCCTACTGAACCTTGAAGATCCACGAGGACACGTTCCGCACCAGAGTGGTACGACAATCCTGTCATGGAAATCATGTTTTTGGACAACAGTGAACCTTCGAACTATGAAGAAGCGATGGTGGGCCCGGATTCCAACAAATGGCTTGAGGCCATTAAATTCGAGATATGATCCAAGTATGAGAACAAAGTATGGACTTTGGTGGACTTTCCTGATGATCAGCGAGCCATAGAAAATAAATGGATCTTTAAAAAGAAGACTGACGCGGATCGTAATGTGACCATCTATAAGGCTCGACTTGTCGCTAACGGTTATCGACAAGTTCAAGGAATTGACTGCGAGGAGACTTTCTCACCCGTAGTGATGTTGAAGTCCGTCCGAATCATGTTAGCAGTTGCCGCGTTTTATGATTATGAAATCCGGCAAACGGATGTCAAAATAGCATTCCTGAACGGCTTTCTTAAGGAAGAATTGTATATGATACAGTCGGAAGGTTTTTTCGATCCTAATAATGCTAACAAGGTATGCAACCTCCAGCGCTCCATCTATGTGCTGATGCAAGCATCTCAGAGTTGGAACATCCGCTTTGATGAGGTGATCAAAGCGTTTGGATTTGTACAGACTTACGGAGAACCCTGTATTTACAAGAAAGTGAGTGAGAGCTCTATAGCATTTCTCATATTATATGTGGATAACATATTGTTGATGGCAAATGATATATAACTTTTGGAAATCATAAAGGCCTATTAGAATAAGAGTTTTTCAATGAAGGACCTTGGAAAAGCTGCTTACATATTAGGCATCAAGATCTATAGAGATAGACCGAGATGTCTCATTGGACTTTCACAAAGCACATACCTTGACAAGATATTGAAGAAGCTCAATATAGATAATCCTAAGAAGGGGTCCTTGCCTGTATTACAAGGTGTGAGGTTGAGTATGACTCAACGCCCGACCACAACAGAAGATGGAGAAAAGATGAGTACCGTCCCATATGCTTCAGCCATAGGCTCTATCATGTATGCCATGCTTTGTACAAGACCTGATGTGAACCTTGCCTTAAGTTTGGTAGGGAGATATCAAAGTGATCCAGGAGTGGATCACTGGACAGCGGTCTAGACTATCCTAAAGTACGTGAAAAGGACTAAAGATATGTTTCTCGTGTATGGAAGTGCCGAAGAGCTCGTAGTAAAGGGTTATGTCAATGCTAGCTTCGACACAAATCCGGATGACTCCAAGTCACAAACCGGATATGTGTATATATTGAAAGGTGGGGCAGTCAGCTGGTGCAGTTGCAAGCAAAGTGTCGTGGCGGCATCTACATGTTAACCGGAGTACATAGCTGCTTCAAAAGCAGCACACGAAGGAGTTTGGGTGAAGGAGTTCATCACGGACCTAGGAGTGATTCCCAGTGCGTCGGGCCCGATGACTCTCCTTTGTGACAACACTGGTGCTATTGCCATTGCCAAGAAGCCCAGGTTTCACCAGAAGACCAAGCACATCAAGCACTACTTCAACTCCATTCATGGATACATCCAGGATGGAGATATAGATATTTGTAAAGTACATACGGATCTGAATGTCGCAGATCCGTTGACTAAACCTCTTCCACGAGCGAAACATGATCAACACGAGAACTCTATGGGTGTTCGATTCATCACAATATAACTAGATTATTATCTCTAGTGCAAGTGGGAGACTATTGGAAATATGCCCTAGAGGCAATAATAAAGTGGTTATTATTATATTTCCTTATTCATGATAATTGTCTATTATTCATACTATAATTGTATTATCCGAAAACCGCAATACATGTGTGAATACATAGACCATAATGTGTCCCTAGTGAGCCTCTAGTTGGCTAGCTCATTGATGAATAGATGATCATGGTTGCCTGATCATGGACATTGGATTTCTTTGATAACGGGATCACATCATTAGGAGAATGATGTGATGGACAAGACCCAATCTTAAGTATAACACTAGATCGTGTTGTTCGTGTGCTAAAGCTTTTCTCATGTCAGTATCATTTCCTTAGACCATGAGATTGTGCAACTCCCGGCTACCGTAGGAGTGCTTTTGGTGTATCAAACGTCACAATGTAACTGGGTGATTATAAAGGTGCACTGCAGGTATCTCCGAAAGTGTCTGTTGGGTTGGTACGAATCGAGACTGGGATTTCTCACTCTATGTGACGGACAAGTATCTCTAGCCCCACTTGGTAATGCATCATCGTACTGAGATCAATGTGACTAAGGAGTTAGTCACATTATGGTGTGTTATGGAACGAGTAAAGAGACTTCCTGGCAACGAGATTGAACAAGGTATAGGGATACCAACGATCGAATATCCGGCAAGTATCATACCAATAGACAAAGGGAATTGCATACATGATTGATTGAATCCTCGACATCGTGGTTCATCCGATGAGATCATCGTGGAACATATGGGAACCAACATAGATATCCAGACCCCACTGTTCGTTGTTGGCCAGAGAGGTGTCTCGGTCATGTCTTCATGGTTCCCGAACCCGAAGAGTCTACACACTTAAGGTTCGATTCCGCTAGGGTTGTAATGGAAATTGTATGTGTTTATCGAAGGTTGTTCGGAGTCCCGGATGAGGTTCCGGACGTCACGAGGAGTTCCGGAATGGTCCGGAGGTAAAGATTCATATATAGGAAGTGGAGATTTGATCGAGAGAAGGGTTTCATGGATTGTCGGTATTGTACCGGGACCAGCGGAAGGGTTCCGGGGGTCCACCGGGAAGAGACACCAGCCCCAAAGGGTTATGTTGACCAAAAGTGCATGGGAACCAGCCCCTAGGTGGGCTGGTGCGCCACCACCAAGGGCCCAAGGTGCACAAGAGAACTAAGGGGGCCAAACCCTAGGTGTGGGGGCTGCCTTGCGCGCCAAGCCCACCCTAGGGCATGATACGTCCATTTTGCATCATGCTTTCATGTTGATATTTATCGCTTTTTGGGCTGTTATTTCACTTTACGGTATAATACTTATGCCTTTTCTATCTTATTTTGCAAGGTTTACATGAAGAGGGAGAATGCCGGCAGCTGGAATTCTGGCCTGAAAAAGGAGCAAGTTTGAGATACGTATTCTGCGCAACTCCAAAAGCCGTGAAAATCAACGTGGATTTTTTTTGGGATTTATAAAATTACTGGGCAGAAGAAGTGCCAGAGGGGCGCCAACAGGTGGCCACAAGCCTGCTAGGCGCGGCCACCCCCCTGGCTGCGCCTAGGGGGCTTGTGGGCTCCCTGCAGGCCCACTGGCCCCCCTCTTTTTCTACAAGAAGGGGTTCTGTCTGGAAAAAATCAGGAGGAGGCTTCTCGAAGGATTCGCCGCCGCCACGAGGTGGAACTTGAGCAGAACCAATCTAGAGCTCCGACAGGACGATCCTGCGGGGGAAACTTCCCACCCGGAGGGGGAAATCGTCGCCATCGTCATCACCAACACTCCTCTCATCGGAGGGGACTCATCACCATCAACATCTTCATCAGCACCATCTCATCTCCAAACCCTAGTTCATCACTTGTAACCAATCTCCGTCTCACGACTCCGATTGGTACTTGTAAGGTTGCTAGTAGTGTTAATTACTCCTTGTAGTTGATGCTAGTTGGATTACTTGGTGGAATAGTTTATGTTCGGATCCTTGATGCTACCCATTACCTCTCTAGTCATGAATATGATCATGCTTTGTGAGTAGTTACTTTTGTTCCTGAGGACATGTGATAAGTCATGCTATAAGTAGTCATGTGAATTTGGTATTCATTCGATATTTTGATGTGTTCTATGTTGTTTTTCCTCTAGTGGTGTTATGTGAACGTCGACTGCATAACACTTCACCATTATTTGGGCCTAGAGGAACGCATTGGGAAGTAGTAAGTAGATGATGGGTTGCTAGAGTGACAGAAGCTTAAACCTTAGTTTATGCGTTGCTTCGTAAGGGGCTGATTTGGATCCACTAGTTTAATGCTATGCTTAGACTTTGTCTTAATTCTTCTTTCGTAGTTGCGGATGCTTGCGAGAGGGGTTAATCATAAGTGGAATGCTTGTCCAAGTAAGGGCAGTACCCAAGCGCCGGTCCACCCACATATCAAACTATCAAAGTAACGAACGCGAATCATATGAACATGATGAAAACTAGCATGACAGAAATTCCCGTGTGTCCTCGGGAGCGTTTTTCCTCCTATAAGTGTTTGTCCAGGCTTGTCCCTTGCTACAAAAGGGATTGGTCCACTTTGCTGCACTGTTGTTACTTTTCTTACTTGTTACTTGCTGCGAATCGTCTCACCACACAACCACTTGTTACCGATAAATTGAGTGGCTTCAGATATTACCTTGCTGAAAACCTCTTGTCAGATCCTTCTGCTCCTCGTTGGGTTTGACACTCTTACTTATCGAAAGGACTATGATAGATCCCCTATACTTGTGGGTCATCAAGACTCTTTTCTTGTGCCGTTGCCGGGGAGTGAAGCGCCTTTGGTAAGTGGAACTTGGTAAGGAAACATTTATATAGTGTGCTGAAATTTATTGTCGCTTGTCACTATGGAAACTAATCCTTTGAGGGGCTTGTTCGGGGTATATTCACCTCGAACGGAAGCACAAAGAGTTGCCCCTCAACCTTCTGCACCTACTGAAAATATTTGCTTTGAATTTCCTTCGGGTATGCTTGAGAAACTGCTGGCTAATCCTTTTACACGAGATGGAACATCACATCCAGACTTGCATCTAATCTATGTAGATGAAGTTTGTGGTTTATTTAAGCTTGAAGGTTTGCCTGAGGATGAGGTCAAGAAGAAGGTCTTTACCTTATCTTTTAGGGATACGGCGTTGATATGGTATAGGCTATGTGATGATACTGGATCATGGAACTAGAATCGGTTGAAATTGGAATTTCATCAAAAGTTTTATCCTATGCATCTAGTACATTGTGATCGGAATTACATTTATAATTTCTGGCCTTGTGACAGAGAAAGCATAGCTCAAGCTTGGGGGAGGCTTAAATCAATGTTATATTCATGCCCCAACCATGAGCTCTCGAGAGAAGTTATCATTCAGAACTTCTATGCTCGGCTTTCACATGATGATCGCACCATGCTTGATACTTCTTGTACCGGTTCTTTTATGAAGAGAGATATTGACTTCAGATGGAATTTATTGGAAAGAATTAAACGCAACTCTAAAGATTGGGAGCTTGATGAAGGTAAGGAGTCAGGTATGAATTTCAATTTTGATTGCGTTAAATCCTTTGTTGAAACAAATACCTTTAGTGATTTTAGCGCTAAGTATGGACTTGACTCTGAGATAGTAGCTTCATTGTGTGAATCATTTGCTGCTCATATTGATCTCCCCAAAGAGAAGTGGTTTAAATATCATCCTCCCTTAGAAGTCAATGTAGTTAAATCCAATCTAGTTGAAGAGAGAGTCATTGCCTATAATGATCCTGTTGTTCCCAGTGCTTACATTGAGAAACCACCTTTCCCTGTTAGGATAAAGGATCATTCTAAAGCTTCAACTGTGATACGTAGAGGATACATTAGAACACCTACACCCCCTGAGAAAATTAGAGTTGAACCTAGCATTGCTATTATCAAGGATCTCCCGTCCAACGATGTTGAGGGACATAATATTCACTTCTCTGAAGATGCTGCTAGAATTGCTAAACCTCACGCTAGAGACAAACATAGGCCGGTTGTTGGCACACATGTTGTTTCTGTTAAGATAGGAGATAATTGCTCTCATGGTTTATGTGACGTGGGTGCTAGTGTTAGTGCAATACCTCAATCTTTATATGATGAAATCAAAGACGAGATTGCACCTATTGAGGTAGAACCTATTGATGTAACTATTCAGCTTGCCAATAGAGATACTATGTGCCCTGTGGGAATTGTTAGGGATGTTGAAGTCTTGTGTGGTAAAACAAACTATCCTGCTGATTTCCCCGTTCTTGCTACCAATCAAGATAGCTTTTGTCCCATCATATTTGGCACACCTTTTCTCAATACTATCAATGCTCATATTGACTATGAGAAGCAAAATGTCACTGTTGGCTTTGAAGGTGTGTCACCTGAGTTCAATTTCTCCAAGTTTGGTAAACAACCTCATGAAAAGGAGTTGCCTAGTAAGGATGAAGCTATTGCCTTAGCTTCTATTGCCGTGCCTCCTACTGATCCCTTAGAGCAATACTTTCTTGATCATGAAAATGATATGCATATGGATGAGAGAGAGGAGATAGATAGAGTTGTCTTAGAATAATATCCTATCCTTGAGAATAATTTGCCTGTTGAACTGCTTGGGGATCCACCCCCACCAAAGGGTGATCCTGTGTTTGAGCTTAAACAGTTGCCTGATACTCTTAAGTATGCTTATCTAGATGAAAAAGAGATATATCCTGTTATTATTTGTACTAGCCTCTCAGAGCATGGAGAATAGAAGTTATTAAAAACTCTGAGGAAGCATCGTGCTGCTATTGTATATACTCTTGACGATCTTAAGGGCATTAGTCCCACTCTATGCCAGCACAAGATCAAAACTGATCCTCACTCCAAGCCAGTTGCTGACCATCAACGGAGATTAAATCTTAAGATGAAAGAGGTAGTAAGAAAAGAAACACCAAAGCTCCTGGAAGCAGGTATTATCTATCCTGTTGCTCATAGTGATTGGGTGAGTCCTGTACATTTTGTCCCTAAGAAGGGAGGCATTACCGTAGTCCCTAATGATAAGGATGAATTGATCCCACAGAGGATAATCAGTGGCTATAGGATGGTGATCGATTTTAGGAAATTGAATAAAGCCACTAGGAAAGATCATTATCCTTTGCCTTCTATCGACCAAATGCTAGAAAGACTGTCTAAACACACACAATTCTGCTTTCTAGACGGTTATTTTGGTTTCTCCCAAATACCAGTTGCACAATCTGACCAGGAGAAAACCACTTTCACCTGCCCTTTCGGTACCTTTGCTTATAGACGTATGCCTTTTGGCTTATGTAATGCACCTGTCACCTTTCAAAGATGTATGATGGCTATATTCTCCGACTTATGCAAAAATATTGTCGAGGTTTTCATGGATGACTTCTCCGTTTACGGGTCTTCTTTTGATGATTGCCTCAGCAACCTTGATCGGGTCTTGGAGAGATGTAAAGATACCAATATTGTCTTGAATTGGGAGAAGTGCCACTTTATGGTTAATGAAGGCATCATCTTAGGTCATAAAATTTCTGAAAGAGGTATTGAAGTCGATAAGGCTAAGGTTGATGCAATCGAGAAAATTCCATACCCCACATATATCAAAGGTATAAGAAGTTTCCTTAGTCATGCTGGTTTCTATAGAAGGTTCACTAAAGACTTCTCTAAGATTTCTAGGCCTCTTACCAATCTCTTGCAAAAGGATATTCCTTTTGTTTTTGACGATGATTGTGAGGAAGCCTTTGAAATACTTAAGAAGGCTTTGATAACCGCACCTATTGTTCAACCACCTGATTGGAACTTACCTTTTGAAATCATGTGTGATGCGAGTGATTATGCTGTTGGTGCTGTCCTAGGGCAAGGAGTTGATAAGAAGTTGAATGTTATTCACTATGCTAGTAAAACTCTAGACAGTGCCCAAAGAAACTATGCTACTACGGAAAAGGAATTTTTAGCAGTCGCGTTTGCATGTGAAAAGTTCAGGTCTTACATAGTTGATTCCAAAGTCACTATTCACACTCATCACGCTGCTATTAAGTACCTCATGGAGAAGAAAGACGCTAAACCTAGACTTATCAGATGGGTTCTCTTGCTACAAGAGTTTGATTTGCATGTTGTCAACATGAAGGGTGTTGATAACCCCGTAGCAGATAACTTGTCTAGGTTGGAGAATGTTCTTGATGACCCACAACCTATTGATGATAGCTTTCCCGATGAGCAATTGAATGTCATCAATGCTTCACATAGTGCACCATGGTATGCTGATTATGCAAACTATATTGTTGCCAAATATATATCACCTAGTTTCACATACCAGCAAAAGAAGAAATTCTTCTTTGATTTGAGACATTACTTCTGGGATGATCCTCACCTTTATAAGGAAGGAGTAGATGGTGTTATTAGATGTTGTGTACCTGAACATGAACAGGGATAGATCCTACAGAAGTGTCACTCCGAGGCCTACAGAGGACACCATGCGGGAGACAGAACTGCACACAAGGTATTGCAATCAGGTTTCTATTGGCCCACTCTCTTCAAGGATGCCCGTAAGTTTGTCTTGTCTTGTGACGAATGTCAAAGTATAGGTAATATCGGTAAACGTCAGGAAATACCTATGAACTATTCACTTGTCATGGAACCATTTGATGTCTGGGGCTTTGATTATATGGGACCTTTTCCAAAATCCAACTGGTATACTCATATCCTAGTTGCTACTGATTACGTCACTAAGTGGGTAGAAGCTATCCCCACTAGTAGTGCTGATCACAACAGTTCTATCAGGATGCTTAAAGAAGTTATTTTCCCTAGATTTGGAGTCCCTAGATATCTAATGACTGACGGTGGTTCACATTTCATTCATGGTGCTTTCCGTAAAACGCTTGCCAAGTACGATGTCAAACATAGAATTGCGTCTCCCTATCACCCTCAGTCCAGTGGTCAAGTAGAGCTAAGCAATAGAGACATTAAACTAATTCTGCAAAAGACTATCAACAGGTCTCGAAAGAATTGGTCTAAGAAACTCGATGATGCACTGTGGGCTTATAGAACTGCCTATAAGAATCCCATGGGCATGTCTCCGTACAAAATGGTGTACGACAAAGCATGTCATTTACCTCTTGAGCTAGAGCGTAAAGCTTATTGGGAAATCAAAGAGCTCAACTTTGATTTCAAACTTGCTGGTGAGAAGAGGTTATTTGACATTAGTTCGCTTGATGAATGGAGAGCTCAGGCATATGAAAATGCCAAGTTGTTCAAAGAGAAGGTTAAGAGTTGGCATGATAAGAGGATACAAAAGCGTGAGTTCAATGTAGGTGATTATGTCTTGCTATATAATTCTCGTTTAAGAGTTTTTGTAGGCAAGCTTCTCTCTAAATGGGAAGGTCCCTATATTGTTGAGGAAGTATATCGTTCCGGTGCTATCAAGATCAACAACACGAAAGGTATATGTCCGAGAGTTGTAAATGGGTAGAGAATCAAGCATTATATCTCAAGTACTCCCATAAATATTGAAAGCAATATTACCAATACCATAACTCCGGAAGAATACCTAAGGGATGTTTATCAGCGTGTTTCAGACTCCGAAAACGAAGAGGTATCTGATTCGGTAAGAAAACAGATTCCAAAACTTTTCGAGTAGGAATTTTTCTCTGTTTTGGAATATTTGAAAAAAATAGAAAAATTGGAAGTAGTCCGGAAAGCGCGCGAGGAGGCGACAAGCCTGCCAGGCACGGGCCCACCCCCTGGTCGCGCCTGGGGGGCTTGTGGCCACCTCGTGTGCCTCCCGGACTCCGTTTTCGTGCGGAGTACTCCTTCTGGTCTGGAAAAAATCATTATATATTCTCCCGAAAGGTCTGACCCTCGTATCACACAAATTTCCTCTGTTTTCATTTCGAGCTTGTTTCCGGTGCAGATCTAGTTCACTATGACGCCCCCAAAAGCTCTGAAGGACAAGATCTTCGAGAAGGTCATCAATCCCTACCTCGCGGGAGTGCTGCAACATCCTCAATCTATCGAGATGTGTGAGGGGATGTTGCACATCCGTGATGTTGAGGGGCCCAAGAAGACCGGGTGCATGGAGGCGAGGATCGAAGCAATGGATCAACAGGTCTTGAAGTGCCAAGGGATGGTGGATCGTGGACTCAACGCCAACCACATGATGATCACGGAGTTCACCAGCAAGCACAAGATTGATGCCAATGACATTGGGAAGCACCTCTCCAGGCTCTATGACAGGATTGATCACCTCCAAGCCCAGATCTATGACCTGCATAACCAAAACTGTGATTATGAGTATAGATTTAAATCAATATGGTTGGCTGTAGATTTGAGGATTCCGGAGACTCGTTCATCTTTCCATGATGGAGCACCTATGCCTTGGAAGACAGAGGATCAAACCCATGTTGCAACAACTCCACCACCATCACCTCCAAAGGAAGACAACTAAGCATGGGTATGGGCAATCCCCTTGGCTTGTGCCAAGCTTGGGGTGTTGCCCCGGTATCGTATCACCATCACATTTTTTGCCTTTACCTTTGTTTTAGTTTGTTCCTTTTCAGTTTTTATCTTTCTCTAGTAGATAAAAAGTCTTAGTGTTTTAGGCTTGTGTTTTGCTTTGTGTCACCCCCGATGTATTCGAGCTTGTGAGCCATATAATAAAGAGTGTCTTAGTTGAAGGGCCTTGCCTCTTGCCATGATCAAAAGATTGAGAAAAGAACAAAAGCATGAAAGATCATGTAATGATCTTATGGGAAGTGATGGCTTCACATATAAAAAAAGTTGATGGAAACTTGTTGAGGGTAGACAAATGTAGACCTTGGTCATTGTTTCAATTAATAGGAAGTGATAAAGAAGGAGCGGTTCACATATAAATATATCATCTTTGACACCATCTATGATTGTGAACACTCACTAAACTATTACATGCTTAGAAGTAGATGTTGGACAAGGAAGACAACATAATGAATTGTGTTTGCTTGGTTCTGAACAATGTTATATGATTATAGATCCCTTAGCATATGACGATTGCTTCCACCTCATATTAGCCAAAAATCCCGCACCAAGTAGAGATACTACTTGTGCATCCATAAACCTTCAACTCAGTTTTGCCATGAGAGTCCACCATACCTACCTATGGATTGAATAAGATCCCTCAAGTAAGTTGTCATCGGTGCAAGCAATAAAAATTGCTCCCTAATATGTATGATCTATTAGTGTGTGGAAAATAAGCTTTGTACGAACCTGTGATGAGGAAGACATAAACGCGATAGACTGCATAATAAAGTTCTTTATCACAGGAGGCAATATAAAGTGGCGTTCCTCCACACTAAGAGGACACGCATCCAAACCTCAAAAGCGCATGACAACCTCTGCTTCCCTCTGCGACGGGCCTATCTTGTACCTTTACTTTTTGCCCTTGAAAGAGTCATGGTGATCTTCACCAATTCCCTATTTCACCTTTATCTTGTCTAACGGCATATGCTTGGGAAAGATCTATATTCATATGTCAACTTGGAGGTAAGTATTCATGAATTATTATCGTTGACATTACCCTTGAGGTAAGCAGTTGGGAGGCGAAACTATAAGCCCATATCTTTCTCTGTGTCCAGCTGAAACTTTGATCTCATGAGTACCACGTGAGTTGTAGCAATTGTAGAGAACGAAAAGATGATTGAGTATGTGGATTTTCTTTACAAGCTCTTATTTTAATCTTTCCGATGTTGTGATAAATTGCAATTGCTTCAATGACTAAAGGCTATCGGTTGTTAATTCTCGGTAAGGGTCTTGATCCATGCTTTACTTTGTGAAGGAATTGTCACTTTAGCATGAGAGATTATATGTTGGTATTGCTGTTCTGATCATGATCATGATGTGTGCATGTTCGTCTTGTTTTCTCGACACCTCTCTCTCTAAACATGTGGTCATGTTTATTGATCTAGGCTTTCGCTTGAGGCAAGCGAGGTCTAAGCTTGGGGGAGTTGATACGTCCATTTTCCATCATGCTTTCATGTTGATATTTATCGCTTTTTGGGATGTTATTTCACTTCACGGTACAATACTTATGCCTTTTCTCTCTTATTTTGCAAGGTTTACATGAAGAGGGAGAATGCCGACAGCTGGAATTCTGGCCTGAAAAAGGAGAAAGTTTGATATGCCTATTCTGCGCAACTCCAAAAGCCGTGAAAATCAACGTGGATTTTTTTGGGATTTATAAAAAATACTAGGCCGAAGAAGTGCCACAGGGGCACCAGCAGGTGGCCACAAGCCTGCTAGGCGCGGCCACCCCCCTGGCCGCGCCTAGGGAGCTTGTGGGCTCCCTTCTGGACCACTGGCTCCCCTCTTTTGCTACAAGAAGGGTTTCGTTCTGGAAAAAATCAGGAGGAGGCTTTTTAGAGGATTCACCGCCGCCACGAGGCGGAACTTGAGCAGAACCAATCTAGAGCTCCGGCAGGACGATCCTGTCGGGGAAACTTCCCTCCCGGAGGGGGAAATCGTCGCCATCGTCATCACCAACACTCCTTTCATCGGAGGGGACTCATCACCATCAACATCTTCATCAGCACCATCTCATCTCGAAACCCTAGTTCATCACTTGTAAACAATCTCCGTCTTGGGACTCCGATTGGTACTTGTAAGGTTGCTAGTAGTGTTAATTACTCCTTGTAGTTGATGCTAGTTGGATTACTTGGTGGAAGAGTTTATGTTCAGATTCTTGATGCTACTCATTACCTCTCTGGTCATGAATATGATTATGCTTTGTGAGTATTTACGTTTGTTCCTGGGGACATGGGATAAGTCATGCTATAAGTAGTCATGTGAATTTGGTATCCGTTCGATATTTCGATCTGTTGTATGTTGTTTTTCCTCTAGTGGTGTTATGTGAACGTCGACTACATAACACCTCACCATTATTTGGGCCTATAGGAAGGCATTGGGAAGTACTAAGTAGATGACGGGTTGCTAGAGTGAGAGAAGCCTAAACCCTTGTTTATGCGTTGCTTCGTAAGGGGCTGATTTGGATCCACTAGTTTAATGCTATGGTTAGACTTTGTCTTAATTCTTCTTTCGTAGTTGCGGATGCTTGCGAGAGGGATTAATCATAAGTGGGATGCTTGTCCATGTAAGGGAAGTACCCAAGCGCTGGTCCACCCACATATCAAACTATCAAAGTAACGAACGCGAATCATATGAACATGATGAAAACTAGCATGACAGAAATTCCCATGTGTCCCCGGGAGCGTTTTTCCTCCTATAAGAGTTTGTCCAGGCTTGTCCCTTGCTACAAAAGGGATTGGGCCACTTTGCTACACCATTGTTACTTTTGTTAATTGCTACTTGCTGTGAGTCATCTCACCACACAACCACTTGTTACCGATAATTTCAGTGCGTGCAGATATTACCTTGCTGAAAACCACTTGTCAGATCCTTCTGCTCCTCGTTGGGTTCTACACTCTTACTTATCGAAAGAACTACAATAGATCCCCTATACTTGTGGGTCATCGGGGCGCCACACCTCCTCCTCTTGGTCGTTGCCCCTCCCATCTAGGGAAGCAGACACACCACCTAGGGAAACCCTAGGGGTGGCGCACCCTCCTCCCTCTCCTCCTATATAAACCCAAGGGGTTTAGGGCTGCAAACACACAAGTTCTTCCTCCCTCGGAACAGCCCTACCTCTCCTCCTCCTCGTCCTCCGTAGCGCTTAGGGAAGCCCTGTCGGAGTACCACGCAGCTCCACCATCACCACGCCGTCATGCTACTGGAGCTCTCCCTCAACCTCTCCTCTCTTCTTACTCGATTAAGGCATAGGAGACGTCACCGGGCTGCACGTGTGCTGAACGCGGAGGCGCCGTTATTTGGCGCTTAGATCGGAATCTTCCGCGATCTGAATCTCTACGAGTACGACTCCATCAACGGCGTTCTAGCAACTCTTCTGCTTAGCGATCTTCAAAGGTATGAAGATGCTCTACCCCATTGCTCATTGTTGGTTTCTCCTATATAGATCCTTGTGTGGCATAGGAGTTTTTTTGAAGTACTACTATGTTCCACAATAGACACGTGATGTCCACAGGTTCCCGAGTGAATGTCGTGCAAAATTTGCAGTCCTTCCTCTGGGGAATGCACTTTTGACTAACTCCTCTAGCACTTCTCTTCTATAGTTTGACTCCGAGGACTTCAAAGCTTTAGACCGCCAAACTGTTTGGCGGGCTTCCTCTTTGTCTTTGGGGAGTTCTTGCCGGAGCAAGTAAGACAAACAAGGCTGAGTACATTCGGGTGTGATGACCAGCATCTCGTGGATGAGGTCGACCATCGCCGGGACATCAATTTCAGTGGAGTTTTACGGGACGACTACTTGCATAGGCTCTTCTGTAAAAGGATCTTCTTTGAATGAAGGGGTGCACATGTGTTCAGGGAAGATGCCTTTCGGGAGGAGTTCCCAAGTGGATCGGATTTTTGCCAAGTCGTCAGCCTCTTGATTCTTGGATCGGGGCACGTAGTGCAATTCCAACCCTTCGAAGTTTTTCCGTAGCTTTCTAACTACATTGCAATAGACTGTCATGGCCGGGCTTAGAATGTCCCATTCCTTGATCACCTGATTGACGATAAGGTCTGAGTCGCCGTAGAGCATCAATCATCGCACACCGAGTGAGATGGCCATGCGGAGTCCGTACAGGAGGGCTTCGTATTTGGCCTCATTTTTAGATGAGTCGAAGTTGATTTGGAGAACATAATTCAGTCGGTCTCCCCTCAGGAAACGAGAACCACTCCAGCCCCTGATCCATGAAGCGTCTTGGATCCATCGAAAAACATGGTCTAATGTTCGGGGACGCCAGGATCCGACTACGCTTGTTCTATCCATTCGGCTAAGAAGTCTACCAAGGCCTGGGACTTGATCATCTTTTTGGCTTCGAACTTGATCTCGAGCGGGAGGAGTTCAATAGCCCATTTAGCCACTCGGCCAGTAGCATCTCTGTTGTGTAGGATTTGCGCCAAGGGAGCGTCACTGATGACGGTGACCAAATGATCTTGGAAGTAATGGACTACCTTCTTCACAAACAGATAAATAGCGTAAACAAGTTTTTGATAATGCAGATACTCTGCTTGGAAGGAGTCGGTACCTCTGAGATGTAATAAATTGGTCTATGTACCTTGTACGCCTTCCCACTCACTACTGAAATTCAGAAATTTGCCGTCTGCCATGGCGGATGGCAAAGGGGGGAACCACGGATGGCAAAGCCTTTGCCGTCGGTGAGCAGACGGCAAATTAGACGACAAAAAAAATCCGGTGAAGAGGTTCTTTGCCGTCTGCTTTTTTAAAGCAGACGACAAAGAATCTTTGCCATGAGGGGGCAGACGGCAAATTAAGTGGGACGACACATACTGCAACGGCCCCGTTAAGTGTTAATGGCAGGCCTCCCCTCTTTGCCGTATGCCATCGCCCCTTTGCCATGTGGGGGCAGACGACTAAGAGGGGACAGAGAGGGGGCTGATTCCCCTCTTTGTCGTCTGCCACCCCCCCTTTGCCATGTGCGGGCAAACGGCAAAGAGGGGAGACAGAGGGGGCTGATTCCCCTCTTCGCTGTCTGCCATCCCCCCTTTGCCATGTGGGGGCAGACGACAAAGAGGGGAGAGAGAGGGGGTTGATTCCCCTCTTTGTCGTCTGCCATCCCCCCTTTGCCATGTGGGGGCAGAGGGCAAAGAGGGGAGAGAGAGAGGGTTGATTCCCCTCTTTGCCGTCTGCCATCCCCCTTTGCCATGTGGGGGCAGACGGTGAAGGGGGGAACTAGCCCCTGTTTAATTTATTTTTATTATATCCAACATTTTTAACAGTAGTTTCAATACAAGCTTCCGTGAAGCCATGGTACAAGAAATCATCTTCAAGCATTCCATCAATATAACCCAAGCTTCCCGTGAAGTGAATGTAATCTGCAAAATGACAAATAAAAAAGTTAGAAGAATAATAGTAGATGAAGAAGTGTATATAGGTTATTTTGGAGAGAAATTAGCTAAGTATAGGCCATTTTGGAGCTAACTAAGCTAATTATGTCATTTAGGGGAACCCTAGCTAACTATAGGTCATTTCGGAGCAAACTTGGGTAAAATAGGTCATTCCGGAGCAAACTATGCTTATTAAGCCATTTTGGATCTAGCTAGGGTAATTATAGGCCATTTAATACCTAAGTTAGGGGGAATAGGTCATCTTGCAGCTACGTAAGCCTTATTATATCATTTAGAAGAGAACTTAGCTAACTATAGGTCATTTTTTATTAAATAGGTCATTTTGGAGCTAACTAAGCTAATTATGTAATTTCGTAGGATATTTAGCCAATTTAGCCTTTCTTGGATGAGTCTAAGCTACGTAGAAGAATAGAAAGAGAAGCGGAAGTAAAAGAAGGAGGAGGAGGAGGAGGAGGAGGAGAAGTAGAAGGAGAAGGAAGAGGAGAAGAAGAAGAAAAGAAGAAGGAGAAGGAGAAGGAGGAAGAAGGAGGAAGAAGAAGGAGAAGGAGGAGCTCCTTCTCCTTCTTCTCCTCCTTCTTCTCCTTCTTCTTATCCTCCTCCTTCTCTTCTTCTTCTTCTCTTCTTCTTCTTCTTCCTTCCTTTCATTTTTCCTCTTTCTTCTCCTCTTGTCCCCTTCTTCTGGCTAAATTGGCTAAGAATGCCTTTTTGGAGCTAATTATGTCATTTTGAGGATAATTAGCTAAGTATAGGTCATGTTTTAATAAATAGACCATTTTGGAGCTAACTGAGCTAATTATGTCATTTAGGTGGAACCCTAGCTAACTATAGGTCACTTCGGAGCTAACTTGGGTAAAATAGGTCATTCCAGAGCAAACTATGCTTATTAAGCCATTTTGGATCTAGATAGGCTAATTATAGGCCATTTAATACCTAAGTTATGGGGAATAGGTCATCTTGCAGCTACGTAAGCCTTATTATGTCATTTAGGAGAGAACTTAGCTAACTATAGGTCATTTTTTTATTAAATAGGTCATTTTGGAGCTAACTAAGCTAATTATGTCATTTCGTAGGATAATTAGCCCATTTAGCCTTTCTTGGATGAGTCTAAGCTACGTAGAAGAAGAGAAAGAGAAGAGGAAGTAAAAGAAGGAGGAGGAGGAGGAGGAGGAGAAGGAGAAGGAAGAGCAGAAGAAGAAGAAAAGAAGAAGGAGAAGGAGAAGGAGAAAGAAGAAGGAGATGGAGGAGCTCCCTCTCCTTCTTCTCCTCCTTCTTCTCCTTCTCCTTATCCTCCTCCTTCTCTTCTTCTTCTTCTTCTCTTCTTCTTCTTCTTCCTTCCTTTCATTTTTCCTCTTTCTTCTCCTCTTGTCCCCTTCTTCGGGCTAAATTGGCTAAGAATGCCTTTTTGGAGCTAATTATGTCATTTCGAGGATAATTAGCTAAGTATAGGTCATGTTTTATTAACTAGACCATTTTGGAGCTAACTAAGCTAATTATGTCATTTAGGTGGAACCCTAGCTAACTATAGGTTGTTTCGGAGCTAACTTGGGTAAAATAGGTCATTCCGGAGCAAACTATGCTTATTAAGCCATTTTGGATCTAGCTAGGTTAATTATAGGCCATTTAATAGCTAAGTTAGGGGGAATAGGTCATTTTGCAGCTACGTAAGCCTTATTATGTCATTTAGGAGAGAACTTAGCTAACTATAGGTCATTTTTTATTAAATAGGACATTTTGGAGCTAACTAAGCTAATTATGTCATTTCATAGGATAATTGGCCAATTTAGCCTTTCTTGGATGAGTCTAAGCTACGTAGAAGAAGAGAAAGAGAAGAGGAAGTAAAAGAAGGAGGAGGAGGAGGCGGAGAAGGAGAAGGAAGAGGAGAAGAAGAAGAAAAGAAGAAGGAGAATGAGAAGGAGGAAGAAGGAGGAAGAAGAAGGAGAAGGAGGAGCCCCTTGTCCTTCTTCTCCTCCTTCTTCTCCTTTTTCTTATCCTCCTCTTTCTCTTCTTCTTCTTCTGCCTTCCTTTCATTTTTCCTCTTTCTTCTCCTCTTGTCCCCTTCTTCGGGCTAAATTGGCTAAGAATGCCTTTTTGGAGCTAATTATGTCATTTCGAGGATAATTAGGTAAGTATAGGTCATGTTTTATTAAATAGACAATTTTTGAGCTAACTAAGCTAATTACGTCATTTAGGTGGAACCCTAGCTAACTATAGGTCGTTTTGGAGCTAACTTGGGAAAAATAGGTCATTCCGGAGCAAACTATGCTTATTAAGCCATTTTGGATCTAGCTAGGCTAATTATAGGCCATTTAATACCTAAGTTAGGGGGAATAGGTCATCTTGCAGCTACGTAAGCCTTATTATGTCATTTAGGAGAGAACTTAGCTAACTATAGGTCATTTTATATTAAATAGGTCATTTTGGAGCTAACTAAGCTAATTATGTCATTTCGTAAGTTAATTAGCCAATTTAGCCTTTCTTGGATGAGTCTAAGCTACGTATAAGAAGAGAAAGAGAAGAAGAAGTAAAAGAAGGAGGAGGAGGAGGAGGAGGAGAAGGAGATTGAAGAGGAGAAGAAGAAGAAAAGAAGAAGGAGAAGGAGAAGGAGGAAGAAGGAGGAAGAAGAAGGAGAAGGAGGAGCTCCTTCTCCTTCTTCTTATCCTCCTCCTTCTCTTCTTCTTCATCTTCCTTCCTTTCATTTTTCGTCTTTCTTCTCCTCTTGTCCCCTTCTTCGGGCTAAATTGGCTAAGAATGCCTTTTTGGAGCTAATTATGTCATTTCGAGGATAATTAGCTAAGTATAGGTCATGTTTTATTAAATAGACCATTTTGGAGCTAACTAAGCTAATTATGTCATTTAGGTGGAACCCTAGCTAACTATAGGTCGTTTCGGAGCTAACTTGCGTAAAATAGGTCATTCCAGAGCAAACTATGCTTATTAAGCCATTTTGGATCTAGCTAGGCTAAATATAGGCCATTTAATACCTAAGTTAGGGCTAATAGGTCATCTTGCAGCTACGTAAGCCTTATTATGTCATTTAGGAGAGAACTTAGCTAACTATAGGTCAATTTTTATTAAATAGGTTATTTTGGAGCTAAATAAGCTAATTATGTCATTTCGTAGGATAATTAGGCAATTTAGCCTTTCTTGGATGAGTTTAAGCTACGTAGAAGAAGAGAAAGAGAAGAAGAAGTAAAAGAAGGAGGAGGAGGAGGAGGAGAAGGAAGGAGAAGGAAGAGGAGAAGAAGAAGAAAAGAAGAAGGAGAAGGAGAAGGAGGAAGAAGGAGGAAGAAGAAGGAGAAGGAGGAGCTCCTTCTTCTTCTTCTCCTCCTTCTTATCCTCCTCCTGCTCTTCTTCTTCTTCTCTTCTTCTTTATCTTCCTTCCTTACATTTTTCCTCTTTCTTCTCCTCTTGTCCCATTCTTCGGGCTAAATTGGCTAAGAATGCCTTTTTGGAGCTAATTATGTCATTTCGAGGATAATTAGCTAAGTATAGGTCATGTTTTATTAAATAGACCATTTTGGAGCTAACTAAGCTAATTATATCATTTAGGTGGAACCATAGCTAACTATAGGTCGTTTCAGAGCTAACTTGGGTAAAATAGGTCATTCCGGAGCAAACTATGCTTATTAAGCCATTTTGGATCTAGCTAGGCTAATTATAGGCCATTTAATAGCTAAGTTAGGGGGAATAGGTCATCTTGCAGCTATGTAAGCCTTATTATGTCATTTAGGAGAGAACTTAGCTAACTATAGGTCATTTTTATTAAATAGGTCATTTTGGAGCTAACTAAGCTAATTATGTTATTTCGTAGGATAATTAGCCAATTTAGCCATTTTGGAGCTAACTAAGCTAATTATGTCATTTAGATGGAAGTCTACTATTTTTTATTAAAACACTAGAAATAACGTACCATTATCGTCATCACGACGGTGAAGCACGGTGGCTCTGGCTTGTTTCACTTGGAGAAGGCTGCCCTGGAGAAGGCTCCATTGTAGAAGGGCCGTGCGATGCGTTTCGGGAGATATTCTGCACCAAACATCGTTTGCAATGTGTCTTTAGCATGAGGACACTCTTAAGATCACTGCACTGAAATGAAACTCATCGTCCCCGCCACGTTAATGACTAGCATCGGCGGAGGGACTTGGCCGCTCTTCTCGCACATAGACTGTACATTTGGTTTTGACAAGTCAAAGTTTTTATTTATTCATGAAACGGACATTCAAATGCAAGATTTGAAATAACATGAAGAAGAAACTTACCACGAAGAGCTCGTATATGGCCCTGTGAGACGCATCATTCCGTGCCCTCTCCGCCTCCACCAATGCAGTCGTCCTCTCCTCCAGCAACCTAATTTCCTTATCCTTCTCCGCCATAGCCGCGTGCATTGCCTCTCTCTCTTTCTGAATAGCAGCCTGCAACACAACCCATTGTTAGCAATGTAATCATATTGGTTCCAACGCACAACATAATGCGGAAAGATAGTTGAGTCCTTTAAACTAACCTCGATGGCGAGCTCGACTGGCCGTGGACGACGTGTTATCTCCAGACAAGAGCTCGTTCGGCGTGCCTTTATCTGCCGGAGAGTGCTAGGACAACGTATAAGGCCGTATCCAATGGTGATCGAGCCATGGGGCCTCCCGTTGCCAGCTATCATCACCAGCTCTGGATCAATAGGTCCCTCGCTCGGGTTAAAGTCCTCCCCTTTCCTCGCCTTCCTGTGATATCTGTACTTCACGAGCTTGTGGTGGGAGGAGATGTTGGTGAAGTTTTCTGGATGCTCGAGGTCAGACTCAGAGAATGCCTTGACCTTCTTGTACGAGGTAGTATGGGCCATCGCATACAGGTCGTACATCTGTGGCACCTCCGTCTTATTGTGACGCGCCTAAAAGAGAGAGAGAGGAAAATTATATTAGTAAAGGGCTCAAGATAGCACTAAGAATGAATTGCACGAGGCATGAAGCAAAACCACATACCCATTTCTCGCCAAATTGGATTAAGTTGACGCTCCCTTGATGGTGTGGCCGCCAACCATTTTGCCACACCTCTCCTTGGCGTTGTTGTGGCTGGCCTCCCACGTTTTGGAGCACCACTGGTCCACCAAGGCCTCCCAACAATCCATCTTATCCACACACCATCTCGGGGGCACCTAAGTTAATAAAGAGAAATTTGAGCGCGTAAGAACCAAATCAAGGAAACTAACTACAAAGCCTTAATAATATGTAATTACCTTCATGTAATGCTCCTTCTCCATCTTAGCATCACGGCACTTCGCCTTGTCAATCCTAATACGCCGCGTGGCATAGTAGTCTCGAACAGCCAGCACCAGAGCCTTGTGCCGAAAGTTTTGAAGTAGGCGGCGACATTCGGTTTCGATAACCTTTGCCGCGTCCTCCTCGTATCCCTCCTCACACCTGTAGTAGGTATGCAAACGAGACAACACCGATTAGTACAATAAATAGCTATGGTTGATTTATAATTGTGTGAAGGAGAAATTACCCAGAACTTTCGGATCACCATGTCCACCCTCGTGTCGCACAAAACACCGTCGATCTCCACCTCTGGCGGGGCCGGGGCACCCAAGTAGTGCTCCCAGGTCATTCCTACCTCTCGCTCCCGACCGGGCAACGTAACAAACCCTGGGAAGTTTTTACGGCAAAGCACACCAAGGACGTTGTTGGGCTTGTGGACACCCTGGGCAACAATCCAACCCCTACAGTATGACAAATTAAAGCCAAAAAATTAGATATTTGAGAAAACACGAAGGCAAAAGGTTAAATAAGAGTAAATTAACTTACTTGTCCCCATTTGGCCTAATCGACCACCTCTGCTCGGGGGTCGCCAGCACGAGTGGGAGCCCCGAACTACCACGCTGGTAGACGGTAGCCCCCTCACCCAGCTCCTCGTTGCTACCAGCATGGCCACTTGGCTCAGCCCAGGTATCCCACTAGGTCTCTTGGGACGTACCCTCATCCCTACTTTGCTACGGAGTCGCCTGGAATGAAGCCTCTGGGACACGAGTCTCATGGGTCGAAGGCTCGTCGACCTGAGGCTCATCGACCCGAGGCTCGTGGGTTGAAGGCTCGTCGACCCGAGAATCCACCCTAGAAGTCCTCTGCTCAGGTGAATCAGCTTGGGGTGGTGGCGGAGACCGTGTAGTCGCCACCTCAGAAGGCGTGGCAGCCACCGCCCTACCTCTCCCGCGGCCACGTGTACCTTTAGTACAACATAAATACTAACATGAGTAATAAAATGTATATAAATACCAATATGCATACAACATGAGTACAACATAAATACCAACATGAATACAACGTGTACCTTTAGTACCTCTCGGCTTCGCGGGGGGTCGACCTCCTCTCACGGGGGCGCTCCTTGCAGAGTAGAGAGCAATGCACTCCGAAGAGGCGAGCCAGGAATGGAAGTACCCATCCCATCACCCGCCGACGAAGAAGGAGCCGCGGAGTGCTTTCGACCCTTTCCCACCATCTTTCAACACCTGTCATGACAAAGAGTAAATGAAATTAGTACAACATAAATACCAACATGAGTAATAAAATGTATATAATTTAAGTGTATCATCGTCATAAATACCAACATGACTAATAAAAATTGAATACCTAACATGAACTCAACATTTATATATAGTATAATAGTTGAATACCTGACATGAACTAATAACAACCGTGCTCGTCTATATATGCTTTGGGGTCAATAAATGCATCATGATCATCACTATCATCAATAAATGCATAATCATCATCACTATCACGAAGAACATGTGGAAGGCCACCATTATATAATCAGTCAAGAAGTGACAGGTCATCCGCAGCAGTAACCTCTTCTTCTTCCATCTCTTCCTGTTTGGGCTCAGGGGTTAAGACGGATTCACTGTCGCTGTCTACTTCAATGTTCTGGGGTGAAGTAGAGCGGTTCTTGAAACGTTTCTTGGACATACATGTTTCTTGGAAGAATTCTCCTTCATATGTGTCTGGGTTAATGTGAGGTTCGTAATCCTCTTCATCGAGGGTAGGTGATCTAAAATGTGGTGGCACTTCATAAACGACATCCCAACCTTTGAGATTTGGATCAGTTTGGCAGACCCACGGTAGATAGAAAACTTGTGTCGCGTGTTGAGCCGTAATATAGACATCGGGAACATCTAAGTGGGTGTTTTGGTTGATTTCGACTAGTCCTATATGTTCATGAGTCCTTCTAGTCTCCCTCGGCTCAAACCAATAACATTTGAAGACTACGACGGTCGGTGGGTTTTCACCATAGAATAGAAGTTCATAAATTGCTTCAACTCTTCCATAATACTCGGTGTCTCCTTCGCCGATAGCAGAGACAGAACAATTTGAATTCTTTAGGTCGGGCATAGATAGATCTTTGCCAAAGGTATGAAAGTGATACCCGTTGATGTTGTATTTGTCAAATGAACAGACCTTATAGTCAAAACCATTAGCGACTTGTCTCAACTCGGCGTCCATAGACTCTGCATCAGCCTACAAGTTTAATACGAAAGAATGGATGCATTAGCCGCAAATTAGACCAAGAAATCAAATGTGACCTTAATGGTAATTAATTACCCTTTGTTTAAACCAAGAGATGAAACCGGGATAGTCGCCTCCATGCTTTGCGTGAAGCTCATACTCTTCGACGGAATCCTTTTCGATGACCGCTCCATCCGAGAATTCGACGACGTATCGACTATATCAAATATGCAGTAATAAGAGTAGTTCATAGCAATTAGAAGTTGCGGAACAATAAATTACCGAGAACTTACTCGATGTACTGCCCCACTTCTGTTAGGTTGGTGAAGATATACAAAGAAATGGTCCGCCTTTCTTCGACATCCAACGATTTCCCTTTCGAAGCACCGGATGGTGCGAGCTTACCTTTGAATAGGCTGAGGTTGGATCGAACCTTTTTTGGATCGCCATCATTGTACCGAGGCTTCGGGTTATGCAAATGATGATTTTTGGCTTCGTTTAGTGCTGTCACGAAGTTTGCCACCTCCTTAGTAATGAATGCCTCGGCCATCGATGCTTCAATTCTACGTTTATTTTTACACTTATCTCGAAGCGTCTTCTGCATCCTCTCAGTTGAGTAGCACCATCGATTTTGAACGGGCCCCCCATTCTTGCCTCGACCGGGAGATGTAAAATCAAATGTTGCATTGGATTAAAGAAGCCCAGTGGAAAGATCTTTTCTAATTTGCAGATCAACTCCGGCGCCAACTCTTCCATTTAATCCAGCACGCCAGGCGATAGTTCTTTCGCACAAAGAGAACGGAAGAAATAGCTCAGCTCTGCCAGTACTAGCCATTCATCCTCAGGGATAAAGCCATGCAACATCACCGGCATTACCCGCTCAATCCATATGTGCCAATCATGACTCTTGAGCCCAAATATTTTCAATTTCTCAAGACTCGCTCCCCTCTTTAGATTCGCAGCATACCCATCGGGGAACATCAACCGCATTTTCACCCACAATAGCATTTCCCTCATAGCTGGCCTTTCAAGATTGAACCATGCCTTTGGCTTTGCTATGCTTTGCTTTCCTTTCCGTTGTCGCAAGTTTTGCAACGGTCTATCACATAGAGCCTCCAGGTCGATTCTAGCCTTAGGATTATCTTTTGACTTCCCCTATATGCCGAACAATGTACCAAAAATGGCCTCCGCAATATTCTTTTCAGTGTGCATCACGTCAATGTTGTGTGGGCAAAGGAGGTCTTTGAAGTAAGGCAGATCCCATAAGCATGACTTGTGAGTCCAGGCGTGTTCTGTATTATACCCTTTGAAGTATCCTGGACGCAAAGGATCAGGCTCGAGAGCGTTTAACTAATCAAGGTTCTGTTGGCCTGTCAACGCAGCTGGTGCAGTGTTATTGACAACTCTACCTTCGATGAAATTCTTCTTGTCTTTTCTGAACTTATGGTTAGGATCCAGGAATTGTCTATGCATGTCGAAGCAAGAATACTTGCGACCAGCCTGCAGCCAACGGAACTGAAGAGTTGCCTTGCATGCGTCGAGTACATGTACCTTCCATGCACACACCAGCCAGCGAATAGCGCAAACGCTGGATAATCATGCGTTGAGTACATGTACCACACAAGCATTTTTAAATTTGTTTTGGTAGCCATGTCGTAGGTCTTGATCCCATTATCCAAGGCTTCTTGCAACTCATCCTTAAGCGGCTGCATGTACACATTCATATTCTTCCCCGGATAGTTGGGCCCTGGAATTATCAACGTCAGGAAAATGTTCTTTCTTTTCATAATCTCTCCGGGTGGCAAATTTAGTGGAATGACAAATATAGGCCAACAACTGTATTGTGCTGCCGTCATACCATACACATTGAACCCATCCGTGCTGATGGCAACTCTAGGTCGCCTTGGATCTTCCGATTTATCCTTATGTAATGCATTGAAGTGCCTCCACCCAAAACCATCTGAAGTGTGTACCAGCATCTTGTTCCCATCTGCATCTAGTTCGGTTCTTTTGTCCAATTTGTGCCATGTCATATGTCTGGCCGTCTCTTCGACCATGAAAACACGTTGAAGTCTTGGTATGATTGGCAGATACCGAAGAACACTAATGGGGATTTTGGTTTGATTCTTCTCACCCATGCTGTTGTCTACCATAATATACGTGGAAGAATTGCAAATGGGGCAATAGTTCAAGGACGCATACTCAAGCCTAAATAAGGCACATCCATTCTCACAGGCATGTATCTTCTCATAGGGCATCTTAAGTACACGGAGGATTTTCTCTGACTGGTACAGTTTTGCAGGCAGTACATGGCCTTTGGGTAGAAAGCGTCCAAATATCGTCATCATCGCATCGTAGCATTCTCTGCCTAGGTTGAATTGAGCCTTCAGAGCCATTACTTGCGCGATGGCATCCAGCTGACAAAGCTCAGTCTGCTCGTGGAGAGCACGTTTTGAAGACTCCAACATTTCATAGAAGGCCTTTGCAGATTCCTCCATCTCATCGTCCGAATCCGAGCATCATCAAAGTCTTGCACCACGTCTTCAATCCCGGTACCATGCTCGTCGGTGCAACGACGAAGCACCTCAGCTCTGGCACGTTGGTCAGACTCACCATGAAAAGTCCACATAGTATAATTAGGTATAAAACCCCACTTCTGCAGGTGTTTACCCATTTCAAACTCTGTCTGCTTTTTCCAGTTGTCGCAGTTGGGACAGGGGCACCATGTTTTTTGCTGCCCATTTGCAAATGCGGCTCTCACAAACCCCCTGGTTTTTGTTAACCATTCATGGGTCATGTCTTTCTGACTAGGGTGACCAGTGTACATCCAAGCACGATCACTCATGTTGCCTAGCTACCTATGGGGGCACAAGAAATAAATATATAATTCATCATCTATATTCGTACGCTAATCAAGTTTGTCAGTTTTATTACGTCCATGCAACCTACACGCTAATAGGTAAAGATAGGTTCTAATCCCACCCGAGTATGGGTAGATTGGGTTTGTTTTCCGATGCTCTGCTCCAGATGCGACGTAGAATTTCGGCAGCACTTCCCCGCTGTTCTCCTGATACACGTCTCGACAATAAGCAGAGAGGATTTGTACCCAGAGAACAACATGGGAGGCACTGACGAAATTCCGCATCGGATCCGAAGCACAGCATACGGGAAAACAAACTCAATCTACACATACTCGGGCTGTCCATGGATAATGTTGGACAATTCAAAAGGATGGCGGTTATAAATATGCAAAGAAATGCATATTTATAGATGTCGCCCTTTCAAACGGGAGACGCATACTGGTCACACATACTCATGATTGAAGAAACCTATAGCTAGCAAGTTTCATCGGCACGAAGACCGGAACATATCAAATTAAGGGGTAGGAGGAGAAGTTATTTGTGCTCACCAACAAACGCATGGGCGGAGCTCGTACAACGCACGTGGAGGTCATCGAACAACTGCACATTGAAATTCACACGATCAACACAAATATGATGTTTTTATAATTAACATAATCGGAAAATATGTCGCCTAACTCATAATTTACAAAACTATGACCCCCGTCGGCTTAGTGGCGTCGATGGTCGATGGTGTCGGGTGTCGGTCGCGTCGATGGTCGGTGGTGTCGGGTGTCGGTGGCGTCGGGGGTCGAGGTCAGTGTCGTCGGGGGTCAAGGGTCACTGGCGTCAGGGGTTGGGGTCTTTTCGGTCAACCAGAGGCTGAAGAGGTGTCGGGGGTCAGGGTTGTGGGTCAGGGGTAGGGGGTCGGGGGTCGAAGGTCAGTGGCGTTGTGGGTCGGGGGTCTGGGGGCGAGGGTCAGTGGCGTCAGGAGTCGAGGGTCAGTGGCGTCGGGCGTCGGGGGTTGGGGGTCGAGGGTCAGTGGCGTCTGGAGTCGAGGGTCAATGGCGTCGGGCGTCGGAGGTCGGCGGTTAGTGGAGTCGGGGGTTGGGAGTCGGGGGTCGGGGGTCGACGGTCAGTGGTGTCGGGCATTGGGGGTCGGGAGTCGGGTGTCAGTGGCGTCGGAGGTTGGGGGTCGAGGGTGAGGGATTGGTGGCGTCGGTCGTCGTGGGTCGGGGATCGGGCGTCGGGGTCCTCTTCTTTCTTCTTCTCCTCTCTCCTCTTTTTCTTCTTCTTCTTCTTCTTCTTCTTCTTCTTCTTGATCATCTTATTCTTCTTCTTCTTCTTCTTTTTTCTTCTCCTCCTCCTCCTCCTCTTCTTCTTCTTCTTCTTCTTCTTCTTTCTTTTATCTTTCTCCTCCTCTCCTCTTTCTTCTTCTTCTTCTTCTTCTTCTTCTTCTTCTTCTTCTTCTTCTTCTTTCTTCTTCTAGTTTATTATTCTCTTATTTTCTTCTAAGTTTTTTTCTATCTATTTTTTTTCTTTTCTATCTACTTTTTCTACTTAATAAACTAACTATCTAATTTAACCTAAAAACAGAAAAAAACGAACTATCCAATTTAACAGAAAAAACACAAAATAAACTAACTATCTAAATTAACTATCTAATTTAAAAGAAAAAACTAGAAATAAAGCGAAAAAGAAGAAAAAAACCTTACCTGCGCAGGGGCAGTGGGCGGCCGGGGCAGAGGGCAGTGGGAGGAGGGGAGGGCGAGCTCCGGCCCAGGGCGGCGGGGAGGAGGTGCGGGGGGAGGAGGGGAGGGCGAGCTCCGGCCGCGCGGTAGTGGTGGGCCGGAGCGGCTCTGGTGGTGGCGGCGGCGGCACTCGGGTGGGCAGGGCGCAGGGAGGAGGGGCACGGGAAGGAGGGGCGCGTGGAGGACCGGCACGGGGAGGAGTTGCGCGGGGAGGAGGAGAGGGCGAGCTTCGGCCGCGCGGTGGTGGTGGCGGCGGCACTGGGGTGGGCAGGGCGCGAGGAGGAGGGGCGCGGGAAGGTGGGGCGCGGGGAGGAGGGGCACGGCGAGCTCCGGTGGTGGTGACGGCGACGTTGGAGTGGGAAAGGGGCGCGTGCGAGAGGCAGGAGGTCGAGGGGAGCGGCTGGGGTGGAGTGTGCCGTTAGGGGAGCGGGGGGTGGGGGCTGGGCGCTGTTAGGGGGAGCTCCCCTTTGCCGTCTGCAAAGGGTGGGAGGCAGACGGCAAAGGGGTGGGTGGGGTGGGGCGGGAGTTGGCCGTTAGGGTGGCGCCCCTTTGACGTCCGCATGCTCTTTGCCGTCTGCCTGTAGGGCCTTTGCCATGCGTCAGCAGACGGCAAAGAGGTGGCAGACGACAAATAAAACCTTTGCCATCAACAACGTCTTTGCCGTCTGCTTTGTACCAATTGACGGCAAAGAGGATCTTTGCCATGCGTCAGCAGACGACAAAGGCACGACAGACGACAAATTTATCAATTCCAGCAGTGAGAATGGTGCTAACTACTTCGCTAGTGGTGGCAATGTATATGAGTAAGGGCACCTGGCTGCTCGGAGCAGCTAACACAGGCTGGGTGGATAGCAAAGCCTTGAGCTGGTCGAAAGCAACTTGTCGTTCGTTTGTCTACTCGAATCTGCCTTTTCACTAAATCTTGAGATGAAGCGGCTCAGGGCTATGAGGCAACCCGTAAGCCTCTGCACATCATGGATGCGCTCTGCGTCTCATTTGGAATATGGTGCCGATTTTATCAGGGTTGGCATCAATACCTCATTCGGAAACGAGGAAACCGAGTAACTTACCGACCGACACCAGAAAGTGCACTTGGACGGATTAAGCTTGATCCCGAAGTGCCAGAGGTTCACGAAGGATTCGGCAAGGTCGGTTAGGAGGTCGGAACCTTTCCTGGACATGACCATGATGTCATCCATGTAGGCTTCAATGTTACGACTGATCTGTTCCTGCACACATTTCTGGATCATATGCTGAAAAGTAGCCCCAACATTTTTTAGGCCGAATGGCATGGTGATGTAGCAAAAACACCCGAATGGGGTGATGAAAGCCATTTTTATTTCATGAGGTCCATACATTCAGATCTGGCGGTCCCTAGAGTACGCATCTAGGAACAACACATGTTCACATCCAGCAATTCAATATAAGATATGATCTATTTGAGGTAAAGGGAAATTCTCTTTCGGGCAAGCCCGATTGAGGTGCTTGAAGTCAATACACATTCAAACTAAATTGTTCTTTTTGGGCACCATGACCACGTTCGGCAACCACTTGGAGTGGTAATCCTCGCAGATGAACTCGGCACCTAGGAGCTGAGTAATCTCCTCACCAATTGCCTTGCGCTCTCCATAGAGGAGTAGTGCAAGTGCTCCTTGACGGGCTTGACTTTGGAGTCCACCCAGACGTGGTGCTCAGCCAGTTCCGTGGGAACACCCGACATGTCAGAAGGCTTCAATGCGAAGGTGTCCCAGTTCTCGCGGAGGAACTGGATGAGCTCGGCTTCCTATTTTTTGCTGAATGAAGTGGAGAAGTTTGTCCTGGAGGCACTCGGGTTGGTAGGGTGGATGTGAACCTGCTTGGTCTAACCGGCCAATTAAAAGGCAGGCTCAGTAGCTCGCCGTTTTGACCTAAGCAAGTCAGCAGTGTACACCGCCTTCTTGTATCCTTCGAGCTCGGTCGCCAATACTTGCTCGTTGGTTATCCGAGAATCCTGCTGAAGGCATTCTTCAGCAATCTTCCGATTTCCAATCACTGTAATCACGCCTTTCGGTCGAGGCATCTTAAGTTTAAGATACACCTAACATGGTCGGGCCATGAAACATGCGTAGGCAGGCCTACTCAGGATGGCGTGATAGGCGCTTTTGAAGTCGACGACCTCAAAGGTCAGTCTTTCCTTTGTGTAATTCTTCTCATTGCCGAATACGACATTCGAGGTGATCGGACTGAGTGATTCGGCCTTCTTCTCGGGGATGACCCCGTGAAACTGCATGTTAGTTTTTCTCAATTGGGACAATGGTATGTCCATCGTCGTGAGCATGTCAACATAGATGATGTTGAGGCCGCTGTCGTCTTCCATGAGGAACCTTCGCAGTCGGACCACGTTGACGACCGGATCGATGACCAACGCCTGCCTCCCAGGGTTAGAAATGTTGGCCGGGTGGTCCGAGTGGTCGAACATGATGGGCGTCTTTCTCCAATCGAGGCACTTTGTGGTAACTGGAGCTACCATGTTTACCTCCTGAATGATGACTTTCCATTGGCTCTTGCTCTCGACATCGGCGATGATCATGAGAACTTTCTCTATGATCGGATACCCGGGGGTAACCTCTTAATCGTCCTCATCACTTTTATCCCTAGAGGGTTCTCCGCCTATGCGTTGATTCTAACTACCAAAATTCACATATATTTAAAAAAAATCTCTAAATTTTTATCGCGTTTGGAGTCCATGTGATATGGATTTCCAGTGAAACAAAAAATAGAAAAAAATAGGAACTAGCACTCGGCACTGGATAAGTAAGTTAACCCCAAAAAATAATATAAAATGTTGCCAAAAGTATATGAAAGTTGCAAAATATTGACATGAATACTTCATAAGTTATCGATACGTTGAAGACGTATCAGCATACAAAAGCTTAATTCCTCCTCATCCTCAAGTAGATAAATGATAAAATAAATAATTTATGAAGTATGAATGCTAGAATAGTATACAAGTTTGATCAATGTTACTTCCAATCACTTTTTCTAGCATCACAAAACAACAACTCTTTTCTCATAGAACTTCTCATGATCAAGTAACAAGCTATTCACATGTTAAAGTTTAGACAATAAACTTTCTTGAAAACTATGTTTTCAGTCATCTAACAATTACAATTCATCTTATTTTTTGGAAGGGTCTATGTAAGAGCATAGATTTAGCAAATTCCACAGTCAACTATCATTTAGTCTTCCATGATTGCTGACACTCAAGGCATATTCTTAGAACAAGAAGTTTCAAGTAAACACATAGGAAGATAGGGGCTTAATGTTCTGCCTCCCAACTTATTTATCTCATGGATAATGTCAATAATAATGATTCATGATCACCTATATCCAACTAGATATATGTGCCTAGATTTTTCCCCACCACATGGTGCTTGCCAACTAAAGAATAGATAGATTGGAATAGGGATGAGCATTATTGAGTCTTGCATAAAAATAGAAACAGAAAAGTAAAAGATACCTCTTTCGTAGAGGGAAGCAGAAGTTGTTGTGCGCTTTTTAATTTTGGATATGCAATCTCTTAATGAAAAGGAACGTCAATTTATATTGCACCTTGTGATAGAAAACTTTATTACGCAGTCTGTTGCTTTTATTTCTTTGCCATCACAAGATCGTACAAAGCTTATTTTCCCTTACAATAAAAGATCATACATGTTTAGGAGCAACTTTTATTGCCTTGTGCACCTATAACAACTTACTTGAAGGATCGTATTCAATCCATAGGTAGGTATGATGGACTCTCATGGCAAGAAACTGGGTTTAAGGGTTATAGATGCACAAGTAGTATCTCTACTTAGTGTGAATATTGGGGCTAGCAAAAGATCCTAAGAAATCTACACATGTCATAGGATCCATGACAATATAACTACTATGTGGATATAAGAAAGCATTACCTTTACGTTGTCTTCATTGTCCAACGTCAACTACTTGCTCAAGTTTGAAAATACTTAATGGGGGCTCACAATCATAGAAGATGTACAAGATAGTATATTTATATGTGAGATCTCTCTTCCTTCAATATTATTTCATGAATTGTTAGAGTGACCACTGCTATTTTTGTTAACCTCAAATAAATTTTATGGCTTATACCCTTAGTATGTGAAGTCACTACTCCCCATGGGACAAGAATATGAATCATATATAATTTCACATTTTATGACATTCAATTGATTCAACATTTTCTCCTAGGATATAAGTGAAGCACAAGAGTGATCACCAAACTACTATAAAAAAGATAAAAGTGAAGTTCATAGAGCTTTATTTAATGAATATAGATGGACCAATAGTTAAGCTCAAAATATATAATTGAAGCACACGAAGCATGCTATAAAGTCATACTCAAAAGATTTAAGTGAAGTACATGAAGCATTCTATAAAGTCATACTCAAAAGATTTAAGTGAAGCGCATGAAGCATTCTATAAATAAGCCCAGGATTATATTCTACCAGCATGGTGAGTAAAATAAAAGGGAATAGTAACCACAAAATATTCTCCAAGAATAGCACAAGTGAACGAATGAAAACTTACGATCAACATTGGCTAACCGATAATTGTTGACAGAGAGAGGTGGGATGTGTAGCATCCCCAAGCTTAGATTCTTGAAACATCTTGTAATATTAACTTCGGGTGCCTTGGGCATACCCAATATTGATATTTTTTATCTCGTTCAATCCTCTCATATCCTGGTTTCATCTGTGTCTCAAAAAATTCATCCCACAAAACTGGAAAAGAACTTGTGAGATAGGTTCGTACACATAAGAATAAATCTACACTTCATGTACTGCCAAGACAAGTTGAATATTAGTTTTCAAACATTAGGTACTCTATAATATCATTTCCGAAATTTATATCTACCAATATAAGCTATGGAAACACTAGGATAAGTTGATAACAAAACTATATCAACAATCTGTCTAAACAGGACAGTCTGTAGCAATTTATTTAAACAGTTTATTTCTGTACCTCTAAAAATTCTGAAACTTTAGGACAAGCTAAATAATTTGTACGAGAGTACTTTATAAAAGTTCCATAAACTTTACACGTTCGAGTAAAATATGATAATTCAAATACTACAACAAAACTTTTTGTTTTTATACAGCACACCTCACACTTGCAATTCAAGCACTCTAAAGATAATTCTTGGAACCTTTTATTGAGGTATAATATTATAAGTAAAATAAATAAAATACTAAAAAAAATAAAATGACGCTTCATGAAAAACACATATTATGTGACGAATAAAAATTTAGCTCCAAGTATGATATATCAATAGTGTTGAAGATGAAAGACGGGATGCATTCTCGGCATCCCCAAGCTTAGATGGTTGAGTCTTCCTTGGATATTACCATGGGGATTCCTTGTGCATCCCCAAGATTAGTTTCTTGATGCTCGTTATTCTCCTCATGTTGGTATCTCACCCAAAACTTGAAAACTTCAATCACACAAAACATAACAGAAACCTCGTGAGATCCGTTAACATAATAGGCAAATCATAAACTTTAGGTACTGTTATAAATTTATTAATATTTAATTTTTGCATAAGGTAGTGTATTCTAACTTCTCCATGGATTATACACCCTGATACAGTCGATGGAATCATCAAAACAAGCAAACTATGCAAGCAAAAAACAGAATCCTTCCAAAACAGAACAGTCTGTAATGATCAGCACAAATACCAAACTTCTGTAACTCAACAAATTGAGAACAATTAGTAAGTCCTGGGTAATTTTTATATTAATATTGTGTAAAGAATTCATATCAAAAATAAATTCTGGCAAAATCACAGAAATTATGTAGTAGACGTTAAAGTTTTTGTTTTTGCACCGTATCAATTCTACTTATCATCCAAATCATCCCAAAGGATTTACTTAGCACATTACTGAATTATAAGACACAAAACATGATTAATACAGTAGATTAAAAATGTTAAAACACAAAAAAAGAAAATATAAGTGTTGGTTTGTCTCCCAACAAGCGCTTTTTTAAGCCTTTTAGCTAGGCATGATAATCTCAATGATGCCAACATAAGGATAGTTTATGAAATATGCAAAAGATCATCATGAATATTATGATAAGAAAATTATTTTTATGGTACAGTGGTATAAACAAGGGGATAATTATTTTTATGAGAAATTTCCATGAAAAAATCTACATTGTTTCCATGAGCATGAACACAAGTGTTCAAGGTCGACCATCATTTCTTCAACACATAACTTTCCAATCGCTTCTCTTTTAAGAGGCAAGTAAAAAAATAAAAAGTTTCAACCTTTTTTTCATTTGTTTAAACCACAACTAAATAAAGAAAACAAGAAAACAGGAAAAAAACAAAAACAAGATTTGTCGGATCTCGGGCTCCGCAAAACCCTAAAGATTCGAACTCCGGGGCGTGTACGAAGATCTCTCGCTGCTCGCCTCACCTAGCTCGCTACTCGCAGGGGATGGCGGAGAACTCACTCGATGGCGATGAAGATACAGAACACGACAGTTTACCCAGGTTCAGGCCACTGAGAAGTGTAATACCCTGCTCCAGCTTTGGTGGATTTCCTCTCGTGGAGGTTGGTGGATGCACTAGTACAGTGTTCGAGGGCCTCCGAAGGCTGGGTGGCCTTTGTGTGGTGTCGGTGAGAGAATGAATGGATTTCATATCCCCTACGAAATAACCTACTCTCTATGTATAGTGTTGGCCCCGGTCCTCTTCCCCTATCGCAAGGGCGGGAAGGGATCCTACAATGGCCAATTTTTAAGAGGAACACGGGGAATATGCTCCCCTGCCCAAAGGTGGTCTTCGCCTACAAAGTGGACGTCAAAGCTGCAGGGACATGTCCAGGGATGACGTCCGTCCTGCTGGCGGGCGGTAATGGCGTTGTTGCACCAGAACTGAAACCTTTGTAAGATGCCTTGGGAACCCACGTACGTCCTTGCCCCTTTGCACTAAAGGGGAAACTGCTCCGTCCTGCTGTCCGCTGCTTGCATGTCCTTCCTCCGCGTCATTCTTGACTCCTGAAGTCAGGTCTCGCCTCGGAATATTTGCCGCTCCGGAGGGGTCCTGAGGAGGCCCCGTGCGGGTCTTCGTACTGCTCCTCCTCGTGAGGCTCGGACCCTTGCAAGGGCCTTGCCTTGAGTGGTGCCATGGCCGGTTGTGTTTGCTTGATGAAGTGGGCCAACACTGAGCCATAGGCAGGCAGGTCTGGGTACCCCCACTCCCAGAATGCTGACAGTAGCCCCCGGGCCCAAGGCGTTCCCGGGATGGCTTCTCGGCGAAGCCTTGAGTGCGGCCTGAGGCGTCGTGGGCCCTAAATGCATGTGGGCCAGGTCTGCCGTGCGTCACGCAGTTGATGTTGGGTCTCCCTTGCCTTCTGTCTCCACTCGAGCCATTAGGAGCTTGACCCGTTGCGTTGGTCCATTATTGCTTTCCTTTCTCCCGCACTCGCTCTTCCACCTCGGTCTCCAACTCCAACCCACGTCTTCGAGATCCAGCACCGCGCTGCTCCCTTCTCAGTTCAGCTATGGCGCCCTTCCTGGAGCTGGAGATGCAAGGTCCTGCCCTAGCTCCTCCGCTCCTGGAGTGCACCCTCTCCAAGGATGCGGATCTTGCCCCTATGCTCCCATGGACAGCAGCTGAGTCCATTGAGCATGGGCGGAACCTAATCTGGCCTGGCGCCGTAGCGAAGCGGGCCGCATCGAAGGCGGTATACCTCTTCTTCCTTCATAGCATCTTTGCCGGGGTGGTGCCGCTTTTCTCCTCGTTCTTCACCACCATCCTAAATCACTACGGGATCTAGGCCCTTCACCTCCAGCCCAACTCCATCTTGCTTTTGTCTGTCTTCGCTTTCTACTGCAAGGCCTTCATGGGCGTGCGGCCTTCGGTAGCCCTCTTCCGCCATTTCTTCTGTTTGCGTCTGCACAACAACGCCCATTTGTCGGCGTGCGTGTCCTTCGGAGCGGCCCAGAGCGGCAATTTGCTACTGAAGGCCAGGAAGAAGGTGGAAAACTTCAGGCACCGTTGGGTTCTCATGAGCCTCAAGGATGCCAACCCTCGGCTCGAGGAGCCGAAGGGCCTGCCGGGGAATACTTCTGCGTGGAGCTCGACGAACCTCTCCGACCCTCGGGTCGCGCCCATCCTGGAGCGCTTCTCCCGCGATATCAGCGCCAAGAGGCTGACTGGGGGGATGATAGTGAAGGAATTCTTGGCGCAGCACCTGGTGCCCCTTCAGGCCCATTCCAGGCCCGTTTGGGACTTCCAGATCGGCGACGACAAGCTCAGGCTCTGGTCCCAGGACCTTCCAACTAAGGAGCTAAACAGGGTCATGGCAACCCTGCTGGGCGGTGACCCTGGTGACCTACCCGAGGCTCTGGTTCTGATGTACCGTCTCGACGACCGAGCCAACCTGATCTCCATGCTGCCTGTCTTGGATGAGCAGGGGCTCATCCTGGCCCAGGGCTCTGATCGAGTAGAGGTGTCATCTGACGACACCTCCAGTGGGGAGGACTCAGAGAAGACCGTCGACGACTATCCGAGAAGCGCACCTCTCCCGTCACAGGCCTCCCTTTTGCGCGAGCTTGAAGATGATCATGTCGTCGGTGAAGTCTTCGCGGTGATCTCCCAGCGCCCATCCAGGATCTCCAGGGGTCCGCATCGCCCCCCCCCCCCCCCGCGCCACGCAGTCCGCATGCGTGCTCGCCTCCCGGAAGCACGGGGCTGGGTCGCCCTTGGCGCATCCTGCCTCCGTCGGCGGAAAGTCCGAGGCGTCAGGCTCACCCCCCTCCGTGGGGGGGCCTACCTCCCCTTCCGTCGCTGGGGCGGAGAGGACGAGGAGATGGGTCAACGTCGGAGACTAATTGACTCGCCTAAGCATGCCCAGCGCGTCCATTGTCTGCGCATGGCTGATTCCCTTTTTGCCTGATGTCCACGATCACTGCCGCGCCGGGGGCGAAGAAGAAGAAGGCATGCGTCAAGCCAAAGGCGACTCCTGACGCACCACCAGCCCTCCCCAACATGTCGCCGCCTGCCGTAGAAGAAGGGGAGACTCGCGAGGCGACCTCTCAGGCCTTGGTCGCCGAGCCCTCCGAGCCCCACAAGCGTCCTGAGGCGGTCGCGGCGGGATCGTTGCCCGAGGGGCAGGCCCACAACAGCACTTGAGGCTCCTCATGAGGAGAGCCAGAGGACTTTGATATACGCCCAGGGCGTCCTGAACAAGGCCTTCGCCGCCCTGGGCAAGGTCGCGGTCGCGATGGCGGAAGGCGAGAAGGAGGTCGCGATGGGGAAGCCGAATCCGCTCGAGCCGCACATGTGAAGGCGATGAAGGAAGCCGCAACGGCTGCCACACGCTGCGAAGAGGCGGAGTCTTGCCTGAAGGCCTTCCAAGAAGAACAAGCCGAGCAAGCCGATCGGCTTCGCCTCCGGGAGGAAGAACTCGCTCAAGAGGAACAGTTGTCCTAGGAAGAAACTCGCCTTGGCGCGAAGCAGGCGCACTTGGACGAGCAGGAGAAGGAGATCTCCTCAAAGAAGGCCCTTCTTGATGCCAAGGAGGAATCCCTAGCTGTAGCCGAGAAGAAAAAGTCCGCGGAGCTGGTCGGCTTCCCTGACGTTGAGCTCAGGCTTCGCGTGGCGCTCCACACCCTCTGCCGCGGTGGGTTTGACGAGCCTTTGGCCACCCTGGAGGATGGCTTCGTCGGGCTTGCGGTGGAGCTTGCCGTGGCATTGGAGGACATCGTCATCCAGGTGGACGAGGTCTTGGATAGTGAATGTCGCGACCTCTTTTCCGAGGCCACGACACACGTCTTCAGTCACCTTCTTCTTCATGAGCTGGTGTTTGACTTCGACTTCGTGATCCTGCCAGTCCCTACTGAGGCCCGCGAAAGCAGTGCGGAGGCGGTGAGGGGCCCCGTGGAGACGTTGGTGAAGAGGTTCGCTCGCGTCACAGTTTCCCCATCTCCGGATGCTGCTAAAGCCGACGGCGGGGAAGACGAGCCACTGACACTGACGACAAGCCCCCTGAAGATGGAGCGACCGACGGCGGCAGTTCTTCCTGATTTCTTCCCCCTGTTGTTTACCTGCAATGCACATCGTGCCTCGTGGAGGCGTCAAACTCATTTGTCTTGTCAAGAAATTGTTAAGGCTTGTAATAACTGGCTAACTGCTTGAATGTTTTTTTGCCCTGTTTCTTTCATGCTTGCTGTGATACTCTGTGTCGGCACGGCCCGCCCCACGCGTAGCTCCACCGCCAATGGACCGACCAGATACCAAGATGGCTCGAAGGGGGGAGGGTCTACGAGCACAGTTAGGCCCCTGAGTCGCGATGCTCAGGGGTCCCCCTTGACGTGAGAGCATCCCTCATGAGGGGAATGCGACAAGGATTTAGAAACTTCGGAACACCTTCAGCACTCTACGTTGGCAGGGCCCGCCCCGCGTGTACCTTCGCCGCGGTTGGACCGCCTGGATACCAGGACGGCCCAAAGGGGGAAGGGGCTACGAGCACAGTTAGGCCCGTGAGTCGCCATGCTCGGAGTCCCCTTTGACGTACGAGCGACTCCAATGTCCCTCCTAGGAAACTAACAATTTGAGACTCCCGAGCTGCTTGAGCACTCTGCGTCGACAAGGCGTGCCCCGTGCTAAAGCAACAGACAACAGCGCCAGAGATTGACACGTTGACGGAGACTGGGCTTGCGTTGGTTTTTCCTTTGAAGAGGAAAGGGTGATGCAGCACATGAGAAGTAAGTATTTCCCTCAGTTTGAGAGCCAAGGTATCAATCCAGTAGGAGAATCTCGGCAAGTCCAGAGTACCTGCGCAAACACAAAAGAGCTTGCACCTAACGCTATAAAGGGGTTGTCAATCCCTTCAAGATTGATTGCAAAGTGAGAGCTGAAGGCGGAAAGTGCAACGAAGTAAAAGAGTAAGGCTGAAAATATGATGTGAAGTAGACCTGGGGCCATAGTGTTCACTAGAGGCTTCTCTCAAAATAGCAAATATTATGGTGGGTGAACAAATTACTGTCGATCAATTGATAGAACCCCACAAAGTCATGACGATATCTAAGGCAATGATCATACATATAGGCATCACGTCCGAGACAAGTAGACCGATACATTCTGCATCTACTACTATTACTCCACACATCGACCGCTATCTAGCATGCATCTAATGTATTGAGTTCATGACGAACAGAGTAACGCCTTAAGCAAGATGACATGATGTGGAGGGATAAACTCAAACCAATGATGAAAACCCCATCTTTTTACCCTTGATGGCAACAACACGATGCGTGCCTCGCTACCCCTTCTATCACTGGGTGAGGTCACCGCACGGTATGCACCCAAAACCAAGCACTTCTCCCATTGCAAGAATCGTAGATCAAGCTGGCCAAACAAAACCCACAACTCGAAGAGAATTACAAGGATATGAAATCATGCATAAGAGAGATCAGAAGAAACTCAAATAAGATTCATAGATAATCTGATCATAAATGCACAATTCATCGGATCTTGACAGACACACCGCAAAAGAAGATTACATCGGATAGATCCCCATGAAGATCCTGGAGAACTTTGCATTGAAGATCCAAGAGAGAGAAGAAGCCATCTAGCTACTAGCTATGAACCCGTAGGTCTATGGTGAACTACTCACACATCATCGGAGAGATCATGGTGTTGATGAAGAAGCCCTCCGTATCCGAATCCCCCCTCCGGAAGGGCACCAGAACGTGCCCCAGATGGGATCTTGCGGAGACAGAAGCTTGCGGCGGCAGAAAAGTACTTTCAATGATCTCCTGATTTGTTTTGGGATTTTAGGGAATATATAGGCGGAAGAACTAGGGTAGAGGAGGCCCAGGGATTCCACAAGCCTGGGAGGCGCGGCCCCCTGGTCGCGGCTAGGGGGCTTGTGGGGTCCCTCGTGGCCCCTGCCTTGGTTCTCAAGTTCCCCGATCTCCTTCTATTTCAGAAAAAATCTTTTTGGAAGTTTCGTTCCGTTTGGACTCCGTTTAAAATCCTCCTCTGAAAAGGGTCAAAACACGGAAAAAAACAGGAACTAGCACTTGGCCCTGACTTAATAAGTTAGTCCCAAAAAAGATATAAAAGGCATACAAAACATCCAAAGTTTGACAAGATAATCTCATGAAACCATCAAAATTTATAGATACATTGGAGACGTATCAAGCATCCCTAAGCTTATCTCCTGCTCGTCCTCGAGTAGGGAAGTGATAAAGAATGAATTTTTGATGTGGAATGCTACCTAGCATAGTTGTCCTTCGTAACTTCTTTCATGTGACATGAATGTTCAGATCCGTAAGATTCAAAACAATAGTTTGCTATTGACATGAAAACAATAATACTTCAAGCAAACTAGCAAGGTAATCATGAACTTTCGAAATAACAAGGCCAAAGAAAGTTATCCCTACAAAATCATATAGTCTGGCTATGCTCTATCATCCCCACACAACTAATGTAAATCATGCACAACCCCGGTATTGGCCAAGTAATTGTTTTCGCACTCTTACTTTCTCAAACCTTTTATAACTATTACGCAATACATGAGCGTGAGCCATGGATATAGCACTATAAGTGGAATAGAGTGTGGTGGTGTTTGTGAGACAAAAAAGGAGGAGATGGTCACATTGACTAGGCATATCAAAGGGCTATGGAGATGCCCATTAATATATATCATTGTGAATGAGTAGAGATTTCCATACAAAGGATGCACTAGAGCTATAAGTATGTGAAAGCTCAAAAGGAGAACTAGTGGGTGTGCATCCAACTTGCTTGCTCACGAAGACCTAGGGCAATTTTGAGGAAGCCCATCATTGGAATATACAAGCCAAGTTATATAATAAAGATTCCCACTAGCATATGGTGGTGACGAAACGAGAGGCTCTCAATCATGAAGAACATGGTGCGATTATGAAGCACAAGTGTGGAAAAAGATAGTAGCATTGTCCCTTCTCTCTTTTTCTCTTTTTTTATTTGGGCTCTTGGGACTCTTTTTTTCTCTTCTTTATTTGGGCTCTTTGGTCTCTTTTTTTTCTCACATGGGACAATGCTCTAATGATGATCATCACACTTTTATTTACTCACAACTCAAACCTCAGAACGATGCTGACTCTATAGGAAATGCCTCCGGCAGTGTACCTGGATGTGCAACGATCTAGCTTACGATCATGCAATGGCAATATGAGAGTGACGGCATAAGTCATGAGACGGAACGGTGGGAGTTACATGGCAATATATCTCGGAATGGCTATGAAAATGCCATAGTAAGTAGGTATGGTGGCTGTTTTGAGGAAGGCATATGGTGGGTTTATGCACCGGCGAAAGTTGCGCGGCACTAGAGAGGCTAGCAATGGTGGAAGGTGAAAGTGCTGCTATACCATGGACTCACATTAGTCATGAAGAACTCACATACTTGTTGCGAATGTTTTTATTAGTAATCGAAACAAAGTGCTAAACGCATACTCCTAGAGGAAGGGTTGGTAGGTGTTAACCATCGCGCGATCCCGACCTCGACACAAAGGATGACAATCAATAGATCAATTATGCTCTGACTTCCTAACATAGCGGTTCACCATACGTGCATGTTACAGGAATCACTAACTTCAACACAAGTATTTCTATATTCACAACAACCTACTAACATAACTCTTAATATTACCAAATCCACGTCTCAAAACTAATTGAGAGGAATCAAAACTTCTCTTTCTACTCAATGCACATGAAGATGGAGGTTTTTGTATCCTCTTTGGGTACCTATCATCTTTAGGACTACTTTCATAGCATAAGCCAACTACCAAGTCACGCACCGCCGTGCTCTAAAAGATTTAAGTGAAGCACATAGAGCAAAATTATCTAGCTCAAAAGATATGAGTGAAGCACGATCATCATTCTAGTAAAATCACGATGAGTGCATGTATCTCTCTCAAAAAGGTGTGCAGCGAGGATGATTGTGACACATCAAAAAGAAAAGACTCCTACGATACAATACGCTCCAAGCAAAACACATATCATGTGGTGAATAAAAATATAGCTCCAAGTAATGTTACCGATGGATTGAAGACGAAAGAGGGGATGCCTTCCCGGGGCATCCCCAAGCTTAGGCTTTTTGGTGTCCTTGAATTTGGCTTGGGATGCCTTGGGAATCCCCAAGCTTGAGCTCTTTCCACTCTTTATCCCTTCGTCCATGAGTGCATCACCCAAAACTTGAAAACTTCACAACACAAAACTTAAACAGAAACTCGTGATATCATTAGCAAAAGAAAACAAACTACCACCTCTTTAGGTACTATAGAAATCTTGATTTCTATTTATATTGGTGTTAGATTACCGTATTCTCACTTTTCCATGGCTAGTACCCCCCGATACTATCCATAGTTTCATCAAAATAAGCAACCAACTCAACAAAAACAGAATCTGTCAAAAACAGACCAGTCTGTAGCAATCTGTATACTTAGTATACTTGTGGTACCTCAAAAATTCTGAAACATTACGACTGCCTGGGAAAAAGGCATATCAACCAGCATCAAAAAGAATCAACTCAAAAGCTCTTTCTGAATAGAAATGAAAAATAATCTCGTGAGCGAAAAGTTTCTATCTTTTTCCAGCAGGATCAAACAACCATCACCAAGACTAGTCATAAAGGTTTTGTTTGGCTCAAACACAAGAAGAAACACAAAAGACACAATCATAATAGAATTATGATGGTGTGGACGCAAAAAAACATAAATAAAAAGAAATAAATTCATTGGGTTGCCTGCCAACAAGCGCTATTGTTTAACGCCCTTAGCTAGGCATAAGGCGATAGAATCACGTATCGTCGTCTTTGGTGCTCAAACCATAAGTAGCCCTCATCATCTTAAGGTCTTCATATTTCTTACTAGATAATTCACCCCTATTTTTAGGAACAAAAACAGACTTGGTGACCTTATTGTGGGCAAAATTTGGAGTATTCTGCACAGCGGCAAAAGCGGAACCCAAGTTCGTTATAACATACTCTAGTTTGCCAATCCTAGCGGAATCATGACCTAGTTTTTCGTTAACTATGCGTTCCTTCTCCTTTAAATTTTTCAAAACCATTCCTACCTTGGATCCGTACTGAGTGATTTTATTGTGTATCATTTTATCCAAATTCTCAATAAGTTCGATCGTAGCAACTTTATTTTCAATGACGTCCAGCCTACGCATCACATGTTCCAGAGTTAAGGTAGATCCATTAACCATGAGTGGGGGTGAGCCTACCAAATTTATTACAGCTCCGTAAGAATGAACGGTATGGCTACCCAAGAAATTTCCACCTACGATGGTGTCAAGAATATACCTATTCCAAGGAGAAACACCCACATAAAAACGGCGAAGCAGGACGGTAGTAGATTGCAAATCCTATACCAAGCATCCTTTAAGTTTTCTTCCTCAACTTGTTTGAAATTGAGAACTTTGTTCTTGGGAGTATCGTTCGATGTGGTGGATCTAGCCATGAGGACAGGTAGACTATCCCACACAAACAAACAGGAAGCAAGCGAGAGAAAAAGGGCGAACGAAAAGACAAACGAAAAAGGCAAAGGAAAAAGGCAATTTTTTTTTGTAAATTCTTGTTTTTCAGAAGTGGGGGAGAGGAAAACGAGAGGCAAAAAGTAAATGCAAGAGATGAGTTTGTGACACTTACTTGGATGAGTTCTTGACTTGATCCTGCCCAACAACGGCGGCAGAAATTCTTCTGCTACGGCAACAGACAACAGTGCCAGAGATTGACACGTTGACGGAGACTGGGCTTGCGTTGGTTTTTCCATTGAAGAGGAAAGGGTGATGCAGCACAAGAGCAGTAAGTATTTCCCTCAGTTTGAGAACCAAGGTATCAATCCAGTAGGAGAATCTCGTCAAGTCTAGGGTACCTGCGCAAACACAAAAGAGCTTGCACCCAACGCTATAAAGGGGTTGTCAATCCCTTCAAGATTGATTGCAAAGTGAGATCTGAAGGCGGAAAGTGCAACAAAGTAAAAGAGTAAGGCTGAAAATATATTGTGAAGTAGACCTGGGAGCCATAGTGTTCACTAGAGGCTTCTCTCAAAATAGCAAATATTGCAGTGGGTGAACAAATTACTATCGATCAATTGATAGAACCGCGCAAAGTCATGACGATATCTAAGGCAATGATCATACATATAGGCATCACGTCCGAGACAAGTAGACCGATACTTTCTTCATCTACTACTATTACTCCACACATCGACCGCTATCCAGCATGCATCTAGTGTATTGAGTTCATGACGAACAGAGTAACGCCTTAAGCAAGATGACATGATGTAGATGGATAAACTCAAACCAATGATGAAAACCCCATCTTTTTACCCTTGATGGCAACAACATGATGCATGCCTCGCTACCCCTTTTGTCACTGGGTGAGGTCACCACACGGTATGAACCCAAAATCAAGCACTTCTCCTCTCGGGACCCCGATCCTAAGCCATAGGAATCCATCCTATAACACATCGCATCTCTTTGCGGTCTCATGCACGGTTATCCCCACGGCTGCAACCTTACCTTAGCCGGGACCGTTTGCGCCTTTTGACTCATGTATGCGATTGTGTCGCTAGCAATCCAATGTCAAAGAACCCAGATCGACATGTCTAGTCATAAACTAAAGTGGCAGTTCCGTACACGGACAGTCATACATTACCCAGCAAAGCAGGTGTCAGTCATCAACGAATGTAGACGAGTCGTAGCAAGCTACAAGGACTCCATTACATACGCGTGACATTTCCCAAAGGTACAGACACAACAGCTAAGAAGGACACATGCCGGTCAACCAATGTGTCCAGAGCAGTAGCGAACTACCATGGCTCGATGGAATCACAAAGGGGCATTCCTCCGTAAGGAGTGCTACTAAGGCATACGACTAGGTATTCGAACCCCATACATATCAAGTACAACACACGTACACATGTATACCGATATGTATAGATACATCGATGGCATCACAACATAACCGTAAACATACAAACTTTATTTAGAAGGCTCGGAAGAGCCTCATACATAATATTACACAGATAGGGGTCTCATGACCCATCATCATAATTCATACACACAAGTCTTACAAGCCAACAGATGATTTAAAACTGTCTGAGTATAGACAGATGGAAAGACAAAGGCACATGGCTTGACTATCTACAGACCCATCCTAGGGCCAGATCGTAGCTGGGATACCAGCTACTCGTCGTTGTCGATGTCTAGGTAGAACCCTCCATTAGGGTCATTAACAACCTCTGCAACAAATTATTAAGAAAACGTGAGTGCAAAAGTACTCAGCAAGACTTTAGGATAAACTATCTACTCATGCAATGTATCAACAAGGAGTTGTGGAGTTTCATGTAGAAAGCTAGCATTTGACTCTTGGCTAGACAACTTGCATTTTTAAATAGTTTTGACAACTTTGATTTCTCGTACACGAGTCCACTAACACCACAACAATATTCCATCGTGGAATCATTCCGTCTTCCTACAGAAATGTTGTCCACGACACTCACGCTTATCTTGACAATTTTATGAGTAGCCATTATAGTTATCTATGAACAACATATGTTTCCAAGTAGTCCATATCCGCGGACGCGGCTATTCAAATAGATCATAACCCTGCAGGGGTGTACTTCTTCACACATGCTCTCGCCACTTAACGCCATGTGCACGTCATGCACCTCGGCAACCTTCAACGGGAAGCCCAGCGAGGGAGTCGGCCACGACCGTTAACCACGCTAATACTTAGTCCACGTCTATCGCCTATCTGAGGGTAACCCGCACGGAAGTCCGGCCGAGGTTTCCGTCACGGCCCCAAACGATGTGCGCAGGGTCCCCAAGCCCACCATCCGGTTGCCACTTGGTACACCGTGCCACTACCTACTGCATCATAGCCCACCTCTAAGGTCAGTGCTACGCACGGCCTCCAACATGACTATAAACACCAAAAACTACTTGCAACTCCTGGACCGAGTACTAAGCGATTAATAAGTCGAGCGGGGTCATATTTCAGGGCGCAACATGTGGTAGTATCTCATCTTGGGTTACCTATACGGAATTCAGTTCCTAAGGACGGTTCCAATGAAACAACCCTCCATGTACTCCTACATAGCCTTTCACCGGTACCTTTACCAAATCACGTTCAGCACACCACCTTTACTTACTGAACACATTCTCACAATTCTGTTCATCACCCAGATGACAGACCATACACAACTCTAAGCATAGCATGCATAGCAAGATAAGGCACATCATGGCTCAAGCATCTACCAGGTATGCTAGGTTGCAAGGTTCAGCTATTTACTGTGACAAGGACAGGTCATGCAAAGGAAGTGGGTTCAACTAACGTGATAAAGCAGTGAAAGCATTTTGACCTAATGCAATAAGTAAGAGCAGGAGCGAGAACATGGGGTTTATCGGTATGATCAAAATGGTTGCTTGCCTTGTTGCTCAGCAGAGCGGTGATATCCGTCAGTCGGATAATCAGACGTATCCGGAGGGGCGGAGCCTACCGGAGTAACAACAATCAATCTATATCAAACATATGCAACAAAATGATGCATGAAGTGCAATGTAGCATGGTTTGAAATGACTAGCAGAGCCCTTTGGGGTGATCTTGATTTGAAATCATAATTCAAATATCATTTGAATTATAATTTATCAAATCCTTTTAATTGATTTGACCTCAGGCTCTTTCATAAAAAAAAATTCATGCATGAAAATAGCACCATTGGATTCCTTGGATTTTTTTGATCCATTTACATATATTATTTGTGAAATTTGGAGTTATATTCAATTATGTATGAATTTCCCAAGTTTTGAACTTATTCTGGAATATTTTTAAACAGAAAAGCTTTTATTGCATCAGCATGACATCAGCAGGTCAATCTGGCCGTTGAAAGTCAAACCTGACCAGTGGGACCCACTGGTCAGTGACTCTGGCCAGGTTTTAGTTTAAATTTAACTTAATTGACTAATTATCAGGGTTGGACCCACATGTCAGTGTCTGTTTAAGTTCTTATTTAATTAATCATTTTTATTAACTTAATCCAAATTAACCAGGGGGCTGGCCCCACCTGTCATAGGCTTAGGGGGTCTGATCCACCGGCGGCGAGGTCGATTCCACCGGAGCCCGACGAGATGCATCTCCGATGACCAAACTCCACGCGGAGGGCACCACACGAACGACACTTCACCCCCAGCTCCATTTTTGCATGCAGCAGGGGATGAAATGGCCGGAGATGACGCCGGCGATGAGCTTGGCGACGACCGAAGCTCGGGCTATGTCGGGATCGACGAAACCGAAGGCAAAACGATCGGGGCTTAGCTCCTAGAGCATCTACGCAACACACTTTAGCCATTGGTGGCCTCAGATGGACCAGCCGATCACCCGAGAGCTACCGGCGATGAGGTCCCACGGTGGATCTCGTCGGGCTCCGGTGGAATCGAGGCCTAGAGGAAGGGATCGAGGGGGAAAACTTATGGGAAAGGACACTGAGCTCACGGGAAGTGCAGAGGCGTCAAGAGTGGGCGCGGGGATGGCCTGAGGAGGGAGAACGACGACGGCGAGCTCCGGTGACCCGAGGAAGAAGACAATGGCTTCACAACGTCTCAGGGGTTCTTGGCGTCGCACGACTAGCTGGGAAGCTTTAGGGAGCGAAGGTGAATCTGTTGTGCGGCTCGGGAGAGAGGGAAAGGGACAGGAGCGACGGCGAGCTCAAGCTTGAGCTTGCGGTCATGGCGGCCGAGAGGGGGAGATAGAACAGAGCGAATGTGGAGGGGATGTGCTCGGGGAGGCCTTCAGGGAGCTTATCCCCGTTGCGCCAGCACGACGCGGCGGCCAGGCAGACGCACAGGTGCGTGGCCGCGCCGGAACAAGCGGCGGCCACCTCCTGCTACTCGGTGGCAAGGAAGACGGCGGGGAGCAGCTCGGCCTGGGCCAGGTGAGCGATAGGTAAAGGTTTTCTAATTTTCTTGTTTTCTGTTTTCTGTTTATTCTTTCTGTTATTTGTTTTGTTTTATTTTTGGCTCCAAACTATTCCTAAAATAGTTTGAAAAATACTAGAGTGTTAGTTGGAATATTTCCAACCACTCATAAAGTTTTCAACATTTTTGGAAACTTTAAATTATTTGAAATCAAATATATAATTGATTTCAGTAGCTTTTAACTTAATTTTAAAATGTCAAAGATAGTTTGAAAATAAGTTTCATCTCTGATATCTTGTTTACTATATTTATCAGAAAAGGTGAACTTTTCTTAAGGCCATTTTGGGTTCACTGATTTGACATCAATTTTCGAATGCTTTTGGATGAGGGATTGCTAGGGTTTTGCTTTGGTTTCCTTGCTTTGCTTTTGGGTTTTTCATTTCATTTCCTTGGATGCATTGAAAGAAAACATAAGCACATCTTACTAAACCTAATAGGGATCAGGGATGTGAAAACTCACCCCCACTCAATAGAATCTCGTCCCGAGATTTGGAAGTCGTCGGGAATAGCGCGGGGTACTCAAGTCGGAGACGATCCTCTCTTTCCCATGTTGCCTCCTGTTCAGAACGATTTTACCATTGAACTTTAAGAAACTTGAGGTTTCGACGTCGAGTGGTACGCTCAGCTTGATCAAGAATACGCACAAGGTATTCTCGGTATGAAAGGTTATCTTGGAGATCAAGCGTTTCGTGGTCCACTTCACAGATAGGATCCGAAAAGCAACGTCTGAGTTGCGAGACGTGGAACACATCATGAACCTTGGAAAGATGCGGAGGAATTTCAAATTGGTAGGCAATGTAACGACTCGACTCAATACGAGTGAAGCCTCTGGTGTTTCCGTACCATCCCAAGATCATGCTGGTACACACTCAGTACATCAATGTATATATCAAGAGTTCAATCACACAACTTTATTAATCAAAATCTCATATCGAGTACTTTATTACAATAATGAATTACAATAAAGTGGCTGAAGGCCATCTCATGAGATATCTAACGAAGACTAGCGGAAGCATCAGGTAGACGAGTCCATCCGACTCCAGGGCATGTCGTTGAGCGTAGATCGTAGCCTCACTCCTGGTCGGAAAAGTACTCTGCAACATGATACGTTGCAGCTGTGTAGGTCAGCATATGGAATATGCTGGCAACACATCAAAGAGAGGGGGGAAATAATAACCAACTATTTCTACATGCATATTTGGCAGGTGGGGCTATAAGTTTTAGCATAAAGCAAATTTTCTCCTACAGCAAGAGAGGGCTAAAAGCAAAATATTACTACATTGTTTGTTGTTAACGAGATGGTTCCGCCAACCAATTCTCGTACCCGAGTTGTTGATAATTCCCACATCATTATTAAGTTGTGTCGAGAGTTCAGGGAAATTTCAATGCATTCGGCTCAAGTTGTCCAGGACCGTGGACACGGCTAATCGATTAGGTTTGGGCACTCTGCGGAGTTTTGCACACGTTCCCCACATGATTTGATCGCCTCCGAGTATGTCCTCGCACTTCAGGGTGTTTGAAGACCGGAAGATCAAAACATGGTCTTTCAATGGGTCCCTCTGAATCCCTGTCGGTGCCCATCCATTCCTACCATTCTTCTACATCTGCTAGCACCGCCTGTCCAGAGTCGCCGCGTTGTCCAACCAAGCCAGAGCCCATAATGACTTGTGGCTGTGCAGGTAATCCTTGGGTCTTGAAGCCTCCGTTCGTCTCTTCGTGCCTAGGTGAAGCTTTCCGCAAGATGTCATGGCATGTCTCCAGCATCCCGGGGTCGTCCACTAGTTTCTCCAGGGAGCCCGTCAAACCGTCCTTTACCCAGAGTTGCATTTCTTCATGAGGTCTTGAAAATCTTGACTTAACCGGTCTTGGTTATTTAATTAACCTCGCATCACTCGTGTTATGCACTCAACCAGAATCCCGTCTACTCAAGCATAGCAATATGAAATTTGTCGTCAGGGCCAAGTATCGGGGTTGTTGTGTGCCTACCACATGATACTACAATCTATAACTATAATTTCCAGGTACCTACTCAGCATGCAATTGGGCAAAGAAAAGTGAAACTACCATGCATAGAAAACATAGGCGAATAGTATGATCAAAATGACTTGCCTTGATGATAGTTGTCCTGATCGAGCGCTTCTAAGTAACAAGCTTCGCACTCCGGGTGATCTACCGATACAAACAAATACACACCATAAGCACTACAATCATCAACAACTAAAATACATCACAATCATAAAGTAGCTATGGCATAAAGTGAAAGAATTCACTTCACCTAACTAAGGCAGAAATTGTTTCTGTTAAAACCCCAAGTAAATATATTAAAAAAATGAAACTTATATAACAGTAAGATATAATCACTAGGAAGCAGCAACAAAAAGAATCAAATTAAAAGCTATTTTTAAACTCCTCGAATAAGCAAAACAAGGTTTAAACTAAATCTGATATAATTCAAATTTTTAAATTTCAAACATAGACAAATTATATGTTTTTAAACACTACAGAAAAATTGTGATCTACTGGAACAAGTTTCAACTCCATTGGAATTCGGTATCAAACGCTATGATCAAAACAAGATTGGAACTTTCTCTGTTTTCTAATCTAAAACAGAAAAAGAAGAAAAACTACAGTGGACAGGGGGTTAGGTGGCAGCTTCTGGTTTTCCTAGATGGTGTGTGCTGCGGGGCTATCTAGAAAACGACCGGTATGTAAGCAAAAGCACCGGCTAACTAATAAGTGGAGAAAAACCAGTTCGGTTTTTGTCTAAAAACCGAAGAGGTAACTTGTTCTAATCTGGATCGTTGAGTTTAAATCGTACGGTTAAGAGAGATGGGGGTGTAGCTCACAGGGGTTGTGTCTTCTCCGGGGAGTTTTCCGGCGATGGCCGAGGCGGTGAGGCAAGGAGGGGCAGCTCCGGTGGGTCTCCGGCGGTGGCGACGGGTCGGGGAGATGGCGGGGCTTCTCCCCCGTCGTTCTGTGGCGGCGGCGAGTGGTGGGGAGGCTCGGGGTGAGCAGCAGGAGTGGCCGGGGCTTCGGCCGTGCTCGGAGCTCCGGCGGCGGCGTGCGGTGGCGTGGGGCGGAGATGAGGGGAACGGGGTGCGGGGGACTCGGGCGGAGATGAGGGGAACGGGGTGCGGGGAGGGGCTCGGGGTCGACTTTTATAGGGAGGGGAGAGGAGGCAGAGGGCAAGGAGATCGGGGTAACTCCGGCGAAGGGGGCTCGGCCGGCTGAGAGAAGGAAAGAGAGGAGAGAGAAAAGGAAGGAGGAAGGGGAAAGGAGGAAGGAGAAAGGGGGGTGCGCGCGGGGCGACGGGTGGGGTCGGCGCGGGTGGGGCCCAGGCGTCAGCGGGTTAGGGTAGGGGCGACTCGGTGCGGTTGGGCGCAGGGGATCCCGGGCCAGTGGGATCGGTGGGCCGGCTATAATGCGCTCGGGGTGGGTTTCCCTTTAAAAAAAATATTCCTGTTTAGATTTTTTTTAATAAAACGGAAACTAAAAGGAATAAAAAGGAAACAAAATAAAATAATTAATATAGGCTATTATATACCAAATTGATCAGAAAAATATTTCCTAATTGATTATCATTTTTCCAAAACCAAAATAAAAACTTTTTAAAAATGTTTTTTCAGAAAAAACCCTAAGGCTTTATTTTCTTTTTTGAAATTATTTTCTCCACAAAGTTTGTGTTTCCTTGGCTCAAAAATTTTCAAAAGTGCCTCACATTTTGGAGGGTCATTTTCCTCTGCTCTTTCTTGCTTGCAAGAAATTTATTTCCCGGCACTTCTTGCACGAAGAAAACAAATAGAAATGCAAAAGAAAAATTTGAAAGAATTCAAATGCAAATCTTTATTGCCATTCAATATGCATAGATGCTTAGCTACAATTGTAAAACATTCCCAATTGGGAAAATTGGGATGTTACAGGCAACCTCTCCTCGTTGGCAAGAATGCGAAAAGGACCAATGTAACGAGGAGCCAACTTGCCCTTGATACCGAATCGATGGATACCCTTCAGAGGTGTAACCCGAAGGTAAGCCTTCTCGTCAACTTCAAAGGTCACAACCTTATGATGACGATCATATTGGCTCTTTTGACGAGACTGGGCTGTTTTAAACTTTTCACGAATAATGCGAGCTTGCTCTTCTGCATCCTGGATCATTTCCGGACCAAAGAGTTGCCTCTCTCCAGTTTCTGACCAATTAAGAGGTGTTCGACATCTTCGTCCATAGAGAACTTCAAAAGGAGCTTTGCCCAAGCTTGATTGATAACTATTGTTATAAGCAAACTCGGCGAATGGAAGGCACTTCTCCCAATTCATACCGAACGATATAACACAAGCTCGCAGCATATCTTCTAGAACTTGATTCACTCTTTCTACTTGACCACTTGATTGAGGATGGAAAGCAGTGCTAAAAGATAAGTGAGTCCCCATGGCATTCTGAAAACTATCCCAAAAGCGAGAAGTAAAGTTACTTCCACGGTCTGAGTTAATCTCTAGAGGAACACCATGAAGATACACTATTCGAGAGATGTATAACTCTGCTAGCTGGCTAGGTGTTATACTCTCGCGAACTGGAAGAAAATGAGCTACTTTGGAAAGACGGTCAATGACCACAAAGATAGCATTATTTCCTTTCTTGGTCTTGGGAAATCCGGTGATGAAATCCATACTGACTTTATCCCATTTCCATTCCGGAATAGCTAAAGGTTGAAGGGTGCGAGCAGGCCTTTGATGTTCTGCCTTAACTCAACGACAAACATCGGAGTTAGAAACGAACTCAGCAATTTCTCTCTTCATCCTAGTCCACCAAAACCTCTGGCGTAGGTCCTGATACAACTTAGTACTACCAGGATGAATGGTGAGAGGAGAGTCATGAGCCTCCTTAAGGATTAACTGCCTTAGATGTGGATTCTTAGGAACCACTAGATGATTCTGGAAGAACACAACATCTTGATCATTCATGGAGAATTCCTTAGCATTTCCGCTAATAATATTCTCCTTGATCCGTGATATACCCTTATCATGCTTCTGGCCAGCTATGATTTGATCCTTAAGAGTAGGCTTCGCCACCAGGGTAGAAAGGAATCCTTGAGGAACAATGTGAAGATTTAACTTCCAAAATTCCTCATAGAGACGTGGTTGACCTCGTTGTAGCATCAAATTGTTACAATAATACTTACGACTTAGTGCATCAGCCATAACATTGGCCTTCCCCGGGGTGTAAGTCATCCCTAAATCGTAATCTGTGATCAAATCAACCCACCGTGTTTGCGTGAGATTCAAATCCGGCTGGATGAAGATATATTTCAGACTTTGGTGATCAGTGAATCTTTCGCAACGATTACCAAGGAGGTATTGTCACCAGGTTTTAAGTGATTGGACAACTGCTGCAAGCTCAAGATCATGTGTGGGATAATTATCCTCATGTGTACGCAATTGTCGAGATGCGTATGCAATCACATGACGATCCTGCATGAGAATGCAACCTAATCCTTGTCGCGAGGCGTCGCAGTAGATAACAAAGTCCTTAGAGAAATCTGGTGGTAGCAACACAGGTGCGGAAGTCATGCGTCTTTTCAGTTCCTGAAAACTATGCTCACACTGTGGTGTCCACTCGAACATTTTATCTTTCTTGAGGAATTCAGTTAGAGGCTTTGCAACCTTGGAGAAATTCTCGACAAAGCGGCGACAGTAGCTCGCTAGACCGAGAAAACTCCTAACTTGCTTAACCGATTCAGGTTGAGTCCAATCAAAGACAGGTTGAACTCTCTCGGGATTGACAGCAATACCCTTACCAGAGATTACGTGGCCTAGATAGGTCACTTCTGGTAACCGAAATTCACATTTTGAAAACTTGGCATAAAGGCGATGCTCTCGAAGTTTCATCAATACCAGTCTTAGATGCTCGGCATGTTCTTGTTCGTTCTTCGAGTAGATGATAATATCATCGAGGTATACTACGACGAATTTATCCAAATACTCCATGAAGATTGAATTCATCAAGCGAGAGAAGGTGGCTGGGGCATTGGTTAAACCGAAGGACATGACAGTGTACTCGTATTGGCCATAACGAGTCACAAATGCCATTTTTGGAATGTCCCCGTTCTTAATCTTGATTTGATGGTATCCCAACCTCAAATCCATTTTTGAGAAGACTGAGGATCCAGCGATCTGATCATAAAGGTCGTTGATCCTGGGGAGCGGATACTTGTTCTTTATGGTGACCAGGTTAACTGGTCGATAATCTACAACCATCCGATCCGTTCCGTCTTTCTTCTTGGCGAAGAGGATGGGACAAGCCCAAGGAGAAGAGCTAGGATGAATGAAACCTTTAATCAAAGCCTCATCTAGTTGCTTCTTAAGTTCGGCTAGCTCCAGGGGTGCCATCTTATATGGTCTCCTGGCTATTGGAACGGTTCCCGGAACAAGGTCTATCACAAACTCTACATCTCTGTCAGGTGGAATTCCTGGCAGTTCCTCTGGAAAAACATCAGGAAAGTCACGGACTACCGGAATGTCTTCAAGTTCCGGAAGAGGTTTGGCATTGAGGGAATAGAGTTGGCATTTGGCAACTCGAGTAGAGACATTGACTATCTCACCCGAGGCATGGGTAAGCTGAACATTTCTAGAATGAGTATCAATCTTGGCATAATGAGCTGACATCCAGTCCATACCCAAGATGATATTGATATCCGAAGATTTCAGGGCTATCAAAGATGCTAGAAAAACTAGCCTGTCTACTAGAATTTCATTGTCATAGGTTATCCTGGAGGTTTGCCACTTACTACCAGGGGTTTTGACAACCAATGGGCTTGGCATATCACAGAAAAACATGTTATGCAACCGTGCATAACTTTCTGAAATGAAGGAATGAGATGACCCAGTGTCAAAAAGAACAAACGCTGGGTGATGATTAACAAGGAGCGTACCCAGTAAGACGTCCGGATCCTCTGCAGCTTCTTCTACTGAAACATAGTTCACACGGCCTCGTACAGGAGTTGGCTTCAAATAGTATGCTTTACCCGACTTGCCTTGCCCAACGGACTTTCCGGGTTGCTTGGCACCCATATTCTGAGGAAACTCTCGGGAATAGTGCCCTGGTTCTCCACACTTGTAACAGATCACCTGATTTGCACGTGGTGCAACATTGCTAGCTGGACCACCATAGGTTTCTGCTGGAGGGTTGGTCTGATTCATCTGAGGCGCTCCATAGGATGGCCTCGGAGTGTATCTTGGCGGTAGAGAACTATTTGGAAGCCACAACCTACGTTTCAGAAACGCGGAACCAGATGACGAGCCAGAGTCACGGGAGTGCTTCTTTGTGGCTTCATAGTCGGTATGACCAGTCTCGACACTGATCGCCTTGTTGTCAAGGGCTTGGAAGCTTGTACATTCATGGAGGCGCAAATCACGACGAAGCTGAGGGCTCAGACACTTACGGAATCTTGCTTGCTTCTTGGCATCAGTAGACACCTCGTCTGTTGCATAGCGGGCAAGGTTACCGCACTCGCGGCTATAGGCATCCACGGTCAACTTTCCCTGGGTGAATGCACATAACTCCTCTCTCTTTCTGTCCATCAGGCCCTCTGGAATATGGTGCAGACGGAAGGCTGCACTAAAATCTGCCCATGTGGTTGCTAGTCCGGCAGGACGCATAGCTTCAAAGTTCTCCCACCACAGATTGGCGGGTCCTTCCAGAAAGTATGCCGCAAAGGTCACCTTGTCCGCCTCAGAAACATTCGCAGAGAGAATCTTGCATGATATACTGCACAGCCAATCATCAGCGTCGAGGGGATTGACGGAGTGATGGAACTTTGGAGGATTCAGCTTCACAAAGTCATTGACGGACACTGCATCATTCCTAGGCTGACGAGCCGTATTTTGCTCAATACGCTCTAACAAACGGTTGGTCTCCCTTTTATTTCTCTCTGCCTCTAGCATAACTTCTGCCAGAGAGGGCGGATGAGGCAGTTCCTCCTGCAATGCTTGACTACCTTCTCCCTGCTCCTGAGCAGGGGCACGGTTCAACCTTGTGAACACCATCCTGACAAACAAACTCACAGCTTAGACCAATATCAACATCAACACTAACTATGGATTAAGAATGCACTGAACACATGGAATGCGGCAATGAACATCCGAACAACATGGTAACAAGCAACTGATATATATACACCATGGTTCATACACACCATTACATAGTTCAGTACAACCTTAATCAAAGAGCAAACTACTGAAAACATGAAACTACTCATCGGAGGCTTTCCAGGCTTCCTATATATTATTTATCTATGTCTCCGGAATTCATCTCACGACACAAGCATACTCCACAAGACACACGGGACTGTGGAAGTATAACTACTACCATACTATCCTTCCACTCACGTTTCAGGCATCCGCATAGAACATCTCATAAAGATTGCCTCCATGGCCTGGGAGCTCAACCTGCGGATCAGGAAATACTCCAGCCTGAGACACCTGGGATCCGTAAGGACACGGGTGTGGCTTTGGTCCCCTGACTGGTGGTAGTAGAGGTCCCCGAAGAGGGGTGACTCCTCCTATAGCAGGCCAGTCAACATGAGTCGGAAGATGGGTCCTAACAGGGTTCAGCATCTCCATATCTCCATACCCTGTCTGGACTATAGGTGCCAACTGTGTCAAAGCCGTCCACAGACGGGCACGTGTAGCATAGAGCTCCATACGAAGGGCACGAGCATCCCTGTCTCTATTCTCTAACATCTCAGCAGTGGACTGCAGCAGTGGATCCTCCATAGAGGAATCAAAGTAGACCCCACTGAGGTATCCATCTTCACATGGCTGAGAGGCAGGAACATAGAAGAACTCTGAATTCTGTAGCAGTGCATGTCTGGCCCTCATGATGGTCAACATTGAATAGGCAGCATCTTGTACTGCCATGTCAACTGTGACCCCTAATCCATAAGACCAATGGATCGGCTCCTCAGCTCCAGGGTAATCTAGGAATACCCTAACAGTGCAGAGGTACTGACTCTGATTAAAATCCCGATACTGCTCCTCCACTGTGTACTCTGGGTACCAGTGGTAACCGGATACTGACATCATCCTGACTAGCATGGCCGTATGACCTGGCACATCAATGCACCTAGTCAGACGAACCACCTGACGAGAAGGACGGCCAGGCATCTGAAAGTAGAGAGTAATGCAAAAGCATTAGAGCTCTGAAGACAAAATTGGGGAGCATAACGGCTGTAAATGCTCAAAAACAATTTTGAGACAGCCCAAAAATAGAATAGCGTAAACACTCAACTACCAAGTTCAATTCCATGGTCATCAAAACTTACTTTCTTTTCCTTGGAATAAAGAAACCCGAAGTAACTCTCGACTTGTTGTCCTATAATCTACCGATCGGAAACACGAGCCTAAGAGAAAGATAAGCAACCTAGTCCTTAATCCCCGCAGAAAGGACAATGATGACTAGAATAGAATAATTAAAGAAGAGAAGCAAGAATGTTACGTTCCCTTCCACAAACAATTCCCTTATGTATAACTAAAGCAATTCTAAACTCAACTTCGACCAGTTTGTCTTAGTAATCCTATAGTCAGTCAGGCTCTGATACCATCACTGTCGGGACCCCAATCCTAAGCCATAGGAATCCAGCGTGTAACACATCGCATCTCTTTGCGGTCTCACGCACGGTTATCCCCACGGCTGCAGCCTTACCTTAGCCGGGACCGTTTGCGCCTTTTGACTCACGTATGCAATTGTGTCGCTAGCAATCCAATGTCAAAGAACCCGGATCGACATGTCTAGTCATAAACTAAAGTGGCAGTTCCGTACAGGGACAGGCATACATGACCCAGCAAAGCAGGTGTCGGTCATCAACGAATGTAGACGAGTCGTAGCAAGCTACAAGGACTCCATTACATACGCGTGACATTTCCGAAAGGGACAGACACAACAGCTAAGAAGGACACATGCTGGTCAACCTATGTGTCCGGAGCTGTAGCGAACTACCATGGGTCGATGGAATCACAAAGGGGCATTCCTCCGTAAGGAGTGCTACTAAGGCATACGACTAGGTATTCGAACCCCATACATATCAAGTACAACACACGTACACATGTATACCGATATGTATAGATACATCGATGGCATCACAACATAACCGTAAACATACAAACTTTATTAGAAGGCTCGGAAGAGCCTCACACATAATATTACACAGATAGGGGTCTCACGACCCATCATCATAATTCATACACACAAGTCTTACAAGCCAGCGGAAGATTTAAAATTGTCTGAGTACAGACAGATGGAAAGACAAAGGCACATGGCCTGACTATCTATAGACCCATCCTAGGGCCAGATCCTAGCTGGGATACCAGCTACTCGTCGTCGTCGATGTCTAGGTACAACCCTCCATTAGGGTCATTAACAACCTCTGCAACAAATAATTAAGAAAATGTGAGTACAAAAGTACTCAGCAAGACTTTAGGATAAACTATCTACTCATGCAATGTATCAACAAGGAGTTGTGGAGTTTCATGCAGAAAGCCAGCATTTGACTCTTGGCTAGACAACTTGCATTTTTAAATAGTTTTGACAACTTTAATTTCTCGTACACAAGTCCACTAACACCAGAACAATACTCCATCGTGGAATCATTCGGTCTTCCTACGGAAATGCCGTCCACGACTCTCACGCTTATCTTGACAATTTTATGAGTAGCCATTATAGTTATCTATGAACAACATATGTTTCCATGTAGTCCATATCCGCAGACGCGGCTATTAGAATAGACCATAACCCTACAGGGGTGTACTTCACACACGCTCTTGCCACTTATAGCCATGTGCACGTCATGCACCTCGGCAACCTTCAAGCGGAAGCCTAGCGAGGGAGTCGGCCACGACAGTTAACCACGCTAATACTTAGTCCACGTCTATCGCCTATCTGAGGGTAACCCACACGAAAGTCCGGCCGAGGTTTCCGCCACGGCCCCAAATGATGTGCGCAGGGTTCCCAAGCCCACCATCCGGGTGCCACTTGGTACACTGTGCCACTGCCTACAGCATCATAGCCCACCTCTAAGATCAGCGCTACGCACGGCCTCCAGCATGACTATAAACACTAGAAACTACTTGCAACTCCTGGACCGAGTACTAAGAAATTAATAAGTCGAGCGGGGTCATATTTTAGGGCCCAGCATGTGCTAGTATCTCATCTTGGATTACATATACGGAACTCAGTTCCTAAGGACGGTTCCAATGAAACAACCCTCCATGTACTCCTACATAGCCTTTCACCGGTACCTTTACCAAATCAAGTTCAACACACCACCTTTACTTATTGAACACATTCTCACAATTATTTTCATCACCCAGATGACAGACCATACACAACTCTAAGCATAGCATGCATAGCAGGATAAGGCACATCATGGCTCAAGCATCTACCAGGTATGCTAGGTTGCAAGGTTCAGCTATTTACTGTGACAAGGACAGGTCATGCAAAGGAAGTGGGTTCAACTAACGTAATAAAGCAGTGAAAGCATTTTGACCTAATGCAATAAGTAAGAGCAGGAGCGAGAACATGGGATTTATCGGGATGATCAAAATGGTTGCTTGCCTTGTTGCTCAGCACAGGGGTGATATCCGTCAGCCGGATAATCAGACGTATCCGGAGGGGTGGAGCCTACCGGAATAACAACAATCAATCAATATCAAATATATGCAACAAAATGATGCATGAAATGCAATGTAGCATGGTTTGAAATGACTAGCAGAACCCTTTGGGGTGATCTTGATTTCAAATCATAATTCAAATATCATTTGAATTATAATTTATCAAATCCTTTTAATTGATTTGACCTGATCTTGTTTCATAACTTTGTTTTTCATGCTAGAAAATAGCACCATTGGATTCCTTGGATTTTTCTGATCCGTTTACATATATTATTTGTCAAATTTGGAGTTATATTCAATTTTCTATGAATTTCCGATGTTTTGAACTTATTCTGGAATTATTTTTAAAAAGAAAAACTTTTCTTGCATCAGCATGACATCAGCAGGTCAATCTGGCCGTTGAAAGTCAAACCTGACCAGTGGGACCCACTGGTCAGTGACTCTGGCCAGGTTTTAGTTTAAATTTAACTTAATTAACTAATTGTCTGGGTTGGACCCACATGTGAGTGTCTGTTTAAGTTTTTATTTAATTAATAATTTTTATTAACTTAATCCTAATTAGACAGGGGGCTGGCCCCACCTGTCATAGGCTTAGGGGGTCAGATCCACCGGCGGCGAGGTCGATCTCGCCGGTGGTGAGCCTCCGGCGACCACCAGAACGGCGGAGGGGCTCGAAAATGCATCTCCGATGACCAAACTTCACGCGGAGGGCACCACACGAACGACACTTCACCCGTGGCTCCATTTTTGCACGCAGCAGGGGATGAAATGGTCGGAGATGACGCCGACGACGAGCTTGGCGGCGGCCGAAGCTCGGGCTATGTCGGGATCGATGAAACCGAAGGCAAAATGATCGGGGCTTAGCTCCTAGAGCATCTACACGACGGACTCAAGCCATTGGTGGCCTCGGATGGACCAGCCGATCACCGGAGAGGTACCCACGACGAGGTCCCACGGTGGATCTCGTCGGGCTCCGGTGGAATCGAGGCCTAGAGGAAGGGATCGAGGGGGAAAACTTAGGGGAAAGGACCCTGAGCTCACGGGGAGTGCAGAGGTGTCGAGAGTGGGTGCGGGGTTGTCCTGAGGAGGGAGAACGACGGCGGCGAGCTCCATTGACCTGAGGAAGAAGACGATGGCTTCACGGTGTCTCAGGGGTTCTTGGCGTCGCGCGACTAGCTGGGAAGCTTCAGGGAGCGAAGGCGGATCCGTTGCGCGGCTCAGGAGAGAGGGAGAGGGACAGGAGCGACGGCAGGCTCAAGCTTGAGCTTGCGGTCATGGCGGCCGAGAGGGGAGAGAGAACAGAGCGAATGGGGAGGGGATGACCTCGGGGAGGCCTTCGGGGAGCTTATCCCCGTTGCTCAGGGGTACCCCTTGACGTAAGAGCGGCTCCGTACCTCCAGTTGTGTGACCCCGCACTGGGCATGGGCGTAGTCGTAGGTGGACTGGGTTGACTTCTTGGCCAGCTATGGGTATAGTCATTGGTGGACTATGTTGATTTCCTTGCAAGCTATGGGCATAGTCATTGGTGGACTATGTTGATTTCCTTGCCAGCTGCGGGCATAGTCATTGGCGGAAGTGGGTTGAATGCCTCCGTCTTCTCCCCAGCGCGGAGCGTAAGGCTGCCACTAGGCATGGGAGGGACCCCTCCGCGTCCTCGGGGGGGCCGGGCGTATATAGCCCAGCTAGTTATTACGTGAGAGCGTCACGGTAGGGGTGTATCTGGGATGTCGCGAGGATGATTTGGTCTCGCAAGTATTCCTACCCCCGAGGCATTAGGCGCCTGATTCCTTTTTGGTCTTTACCCATCGTGAGCATAGGTCATCCACTGGGCGTGGGAGGGTACCCTCCGCGTCCTCGGGGGGCCCTGGGCGTATACAGCCTCGGCTCATTACTACGTGAGAGTGTCACAGTGGCGGTGTATCTGGGAGGTCGCGAGGACGCTTTGGCCTCGCGAGTGTCCCTACCCCCGAGGCATTAGGCGTGTGATTTCTTTTGGGTCATTGGTAAACCCTGCTGACTTCTTCTTCTTCAGGAGTGAGGCTGGGTGTCTGCTGACTCAGGAGGCCTGCAAGGATAAGCTTCGGCCGGAGCCCCCAAACGGGGAGCCGACGGCTCAGAGATGCAAGCAAGGTAGAATGTTAGGGTTCAAAGTGGGTGCGACAGAAACAACTGAAGGAAGCGTAAATTAAAGTAGCGGTTGGGGAGTGCCCTGAACTCCTGGAGGCCTCATGGCCCTATGGGCACCCTCGGACGGAGTGAGCCAAAAAGTTACCTGGCAGCAGCCAACAAAAAGTCACCTCACGGCCATGCCGAGGAAGTGCCGAGGGTGCCGTCGTCGCCCGATCTCCTGCTTCCATGATCGCGGCCCTCACGGGTCCATCGTCTCCCGAGGCTCGGGACCTTCGCTTCACCCGAGCGTCTCCTCCTCTTCCTCACCATGCCCCAACAGGAAAGGCATGAGCATGGCCTACTGGAGCCGCCGACAGGGGGCGGCCGCGTTCACAAGCCCGAAGGGCATGAGGGTACCGGCGTCCGGGCACACCCACTGATGGTCAACTCGCGCGGGCCAGAAGGGTCCTTGAGAGGGCAGGGTCCTTGGCTTTGTCGATTGCGAGCGCGTTGATGTAGATGCAGGGCCAATCAACCGCACCGACGACAGCGAGTGCGATTGCTAATGTAGGGCAGTGCCCGCCTCGCACGGCCTGGGCCTCTCGAAGTTCTTGGATTGTTCTGATGATGGACTCACGCGCGCCCGAGTGCACCCTCGGGTTGTGCTCGGGTGCCACCCTCCCCGCACTGGTCAGGCCGGGGAACCTCCCCGGTGGGAGCCCCTAGTCCTGACCCAAGGGGGCGCCGAGCGCGCCTTCCTATGCGATGGGAGGCAAGACCCCGTCCCCGGGCACGGTGCTTAAAGTTCCAGGGTGCTCCATGGTGAGGAGCTGCTTCTTTTTCTTGCGTGGGTCCCCACAAGGTGGCTCGTCTTTTTCTCGTCTGAGCGCTCCGCCGTCGCGGCGCGGTAAGCGCGCTCGAATGTACAGACGGCATCCTTCTCGTCGCAAGGGATGGTGATGACGCCGCCGCTCCCTGGCATCTTGAGGACGTTGTAGCCATGGTGGGTCACTGCGAGGAACTTGACGAGAGCCGGGTACCCAAGGATTGCGTTGTATGGCAGGTGGATGTGTGCGCGACGTTGAATACAATGATCTCGGTGTGGTAGTTCTTGCACTCGCCGAAGGTGACTGGCAAACGCACCTGCCCGATGGGCACGGTGGACCCTTCCGTGACTACTGAGAAAGGCTTGGTTGGCATGAGCTATTCATACGGTGGCTGGAGTATTTCGAAGGTCTCGACTGAGAGGACGTTGAGCCCCGCCCCACTGTCGATAAGGGTCTTCGTGACGAGGACGTTGTTGATGGTCGGGGTGCACATCATGGGGAGATTGCCAGCCATGAACGAGCACCTGAGCTGATCACTTGGGTCAAAGGTGATGGTGGTCTGGGAACAGTTGAGAGGGTGCATCGCTTCAGGCTTCGGGGAGCGGCATTCACCTCCCGGGCGAACTGCTTGATGCCCGGTTTGAGACTGCGGTTTGGGCGTCGCCCAGGATGGAGGCCACCGCCCTGACCTCCTCAAAGCCCCGAGCCCCATCATCATGCCTGCCTTCATCCCTCATTCTGGGTGGTGGAGGCAGTGGAGGCAGTCCATCCTCACGAGGGCGAACCTCACGAGGCCGACCACGTTGTTGCCTCTCCTGAGGGTCGTCGCGCCAGCGGTCCTCCTGAGGCTGGCGGCTCCAACGGTCCTCCTGAGTCTTGTCGTGCCAACGGTCCTCATGAGGATGTTCACGCCACTCCTGACGCAGCTCCCGGTCATCCCAGCAGCCTCCACTGCGACCACCGCTGTGCGTGAGGCTTCTGTCTCCCCGTCCAGGGCACCTACTGAAGTGCTCGTCATGGACCAGTCGGAGCTCGTGGCACTTGGAGGTATCATGGCCGCTTGTGCCGTGGAAGACGCACGTTGGCCCCCCTGCCGACGGACGGTCTCCCCCTTGGCCGTACTTCTCCTCAGGCTCGGCTGCGATTACCACCGGAGCCTTGCGCTTCACCTCCTTGGCCTTGGTCTTCTTCTCTTCTGATTCCGCTGCCTGAGGACCGAGGAGCGACAGGCGACCTTCTTCAGCCCCGGCGCACTAGTTTGCGAGGTTGAACATTTCCAATGTCGTGCTCATTTCATCACTCATGGCGAGCTCCTCCTTCATCTTGAGGTCGGTGAATCCGTCGGAGAAGGCCGAGATGACGGCCTCATCCGATGCCTTGGGGATCCTGAGGCGCATGGCCGTGAAGCACTGTACGCACTTGTGTAGGGTCTCCCCCTTCTGCTGCTTGATGCGTTGCAGGTCGTTCACGGTGGGAGCGCGGTCCTGAGTGCCCTGGAAGTTGGCGATGAAGCGCTCACGGAGACCATTCCAGGAAGTGATGGACGCCCTTGGGATGTTGAGGAGCCTAGAGAGCGCGCCGCCCTTGAGCACCATGGGAAACCAACACGCCATGACCTTGTCGCCCCCTCTTGCCGCCCTGATACTCAGCGTGTAGAGTTGCAGGAACTCGGCGGGGTCCAGGGTGCCGTCGTAGCGCAGGGGTAGGTCGGGCTTGAACTTGTAGGGCTACGCAGTTTGGTAGAGCTCAAGGGCGATGGCGAGGCACCCCACCGGACCGACGGGTGCAGCGGGCGCGGGGACGACCTGGTCCTGGTGCTTCAGTGGATCTCCTTCGAGCGGGGCACGCTCGTGGCGCGGAATTTGCAGCGCCGGGAGCGCGCGCGCATTAGCGTGTGGCCAAGGGACCATCTGACAGCTTGCTTCATCTCCTGGGCCCACCCTGGGTTCGCGAAGTCAGTCGGGGGGATGCACTTCCTGCCTAGGCTCGGGGTGAGCGCAACGCCGCGGAGATGGGGCTGGGCGTCTTGCTCCTCATCGTTCGACAGGGACAGTTGGACACGAAACGAGCAGGAGAACGCCACGGAATCACCGGCTGCGGCGACGAACTCCTCGATGCGCTGGAACGAGTCGTTGTGGCGGGCACGGGCGGGCCGGTAACGGAGTAGCTCGGTGGCCATAGCAAGCGCACGCCGGCCATGCGACATCTCCGGCCGGGCTCGTGAGGCCGACCCGGAAGCCCGGACAAGCGATGGAGTGGCGGCGCAGTCGTCGGCCTGCTCGGTAGCTGGCTGGGAGGAACCTTGATGTTCTTGAGCGTCGGGTCCTGTCGCGGCTTTCCCCATGGGCGATGGTGACCGGCGCCCGCCAGCGGGGCCCACGGGCGCCGTCTAAGCAACGCGGGTGGTGCAGCTCTCGGTGTGAGCCCGACGAGCGTCAGCCATTGGAGCGGCGAAGCTTGGTGAAGGCGGATCTTGGAGGAAACCTTAACACGCCCCCTACCCGGGGCACCAAATATCTGATTTCGGGCTCCACAAAACCCTAAAGATTCGAACTCAGGGGCATGTACGAAGATCTCTTGCGGCTCGCCTCACGTAGCTCGCAGGGGATGGAGGAGAACTCACTCGATGGCGAGGAAGATACATAAGACGACATTTTACCCAGGTTCGGGCCGCTGAGAAGCGTAATACCCTACTCCAGCTTTGGTGGATTTCCTCTCGTGGAGGTTGGTGGATGAACTAGTACATTGTTCGAGGTCCTCCGGAGGCTGGGTGGCTTTTGTGTGGTGTCAGTGTGCGCATGAATGGATTTCGTATCCCTACGAAGTAACCTACCCTCTATATATACTGGTGGCCCCGGTCCTCTTCCCCTATCGCAAGGGCGGGAAGGGATCCCACAATGGACAATTTTGAAGGGGAACATGGGAACATGCTCCCCTGCCGAAAGGTAGTCTTCGCCTACAAAGTGTTTGTCAGCGCTGCACGGACAGGTCCAGGGATGATGTCCGTCCTGCTGGCGGGCGGCGATGGCCTTGTTGCACCCGAATTGAGACCTTTGGAAGATGCCTTGGGAACCCGCGTACGTCCTTGCCTCCTTTGGACTAAAGGGGAAACTGCTATGTTCTGTTGTTCTCTGCTCGCCTATCCTTCCTCCATGTCATCCTTGACTCCTCAGGTTGGGTCTCGCCTCGGAATCTTCGCCGCTCCCGAGGGGTCCTGAGGAGGCCCCCTGCGGGTCTTGGTGCTGCTCCTCCTCGCGAGGCTCGGGCCCTCGCGAGGGCCTTGCCTTGAGTGGTGTTGCGCCCGGATGTGTTTGCTTGATGAAGTGGGCCAGCCCTGGGCCGCAGGGAGGCAGGTCTGGGTACCCCCATTCTGAGAACACCAACAAGATCTACTTAGTTATAGAAGCAAACAAGCATACACGAAAATATTAACCCCACACTATTACTCCCCGGCAACGGCGCCTGAAAAGAGCTTGATAATCTCCAAGTGCAAGGAATCATCGTAGCACATTCCAAAGATGGAAGTGGTAAGTATGGAGTGTCAAACCCACAAGGAGCTGAAGGTAAGATCAATATTTTCTCAAGTCCTATTTGCCATCGATACGACTCTACATGCACCGAACATTTGCTTCTATCTAGTAACGAGACATAAAATTGTGTTGTGGGTATGGAGAGGATAGCTTTGCATGATATCGGAGAATTAAAATGTGAAAATAGTTGCTGCACTAAATAGAGATATAATATATTACAATATATTACAAATAGCGAGTGTGGAATAATGATGGTATGGTGTGCGGAATCATCCTACGCAATTGATAACAAGATCGGTAATCATTCTTGAAAATTTTATATGAGGGGACGCATGAGCTAACATACTTTCCGTACTTGGATCATATGGACTTATGATTGGATCTCTAGCAAGCATCCAAAATTACTATAAATCATTAAGGTAAACCCAAGCATAGCATTAAACATCAAGTCCCCTTTACTCCCATACGTAAACAACCCCCTTACTCGGGTGTAAGCTTCTGTTACTCTATCCACCCACTATAAGTGAATCATGAACATATTGCAACACCATCCAGCGTGAATCCTTCACGTGTGCGCCTCACTGAAGGCACCTTAGGACAGAACGAAAATAAAACATATACTCTTAACAAATCAAGATCATCAATCAATCCAAAGGACAACACAGATCGACACAAACATCACAGGATGGCAACACATCATTGATTAATAATATGTGACATGAAACACCATGTTCAAGTAGGGGATTAGAGCAGGGTGCGAGTGAGTGGACCGATGAAAAGAGATGTGGAAGGTGATGAAGATGGTGATGTTGATGAAGACGATCACCGCGGGGATGGCTCCCCTAGCGACACTTCGGCATCGTCGGAAGAGTGGGGGACAGAGTCTCCCCCTTAGGCTTCCTCCTCCATGGCCTCTCCCCATCTAGGGAGAGTTTCACCCTCTGGTCCTTGGCCGCCATGGCTCCCGTAGGGGCGAGAGCCCCTCCGAGATTGGATCTCTCACTCTTTCTCTCTGTTTCTCTCCTGTTTTCGCTATCTTTACTAACCCTTCGCCATTTATTAAATATCCAGAGATCTGTAACTCCGATCGGGCTGAAAGTTAGAGTGGATTTTTCTCACGAAAATAAATTTATTGCGGCAAAAGAAGGGCCTCGACTAACGGGCAGGACACAAGCCATCAGGACGCCCCCACCCCCACGTTGCACCCTATTTCCTTGTGGGGTCCTCGAGCATCGACTTGCATTGTACCGACTCCCAAAATTCATATATATTCCAAAAACATATCCAGAAATTTTTATCGTGCTTGGAGTCCGTTTGATTTTGATTTTATGCCAAACAAAAAACACAAAAAAACGAACTTGCACTGGGCACTAGATAAGTAATTTAGTCCCAAAAAATAATGTAAAATGTTGCCAAAAGTATTTGAAAGTTGTAGAATATTGGCATGAATACTTCATAAATTATCGATACGTTGAAGATGTATCAATGTATTGGAGTTAAAAGTGTACGAGACCTCGACTGAAGCTAAGTGGGTGTGCATCCAACTTGCTTGTTCATGAAGACCTCGGGCATCTGATGAAGCCCGTCATAGGGACATACAAGCCATGATCTATAATGAAAAAATCACACTAGCATATGGATGTGGCAAAACATGAGCGTCTCTATATGAAAACATGGTGACACTTCGAGCCACAAGTGTGGAAAAATAGGTAGTAGCACTATCCCTTCTCTCTTTTCTCTCATTTTTTTATCTTTTTCCTTTTTATCTTTTTCTTTCTTTAATTTTTCTATTTTTTTATCTTTTTTATGTTTGTATTTTTATGTCTACAGTATCATCTCAACTTGTGCGTGAATCTCTATATCCATCGTACTTTCCTCACATACACATTGCCCTAATAAAGAATAGCATCATACCTTTATTTACTTACAACTCGATATAAAAACTACTAAAGAATATGACTTTATATGAATGCCTCTGGCATTGTACCAGGATGTGCAATGATCTAGCGTAACATGTATGATAATTGTGAACGGTGGCTTTGCCACAAATACTATGCCAACTTCATGATCATGCAAAGAAATATGACAATGGGTGTACAAGTCATATCGTCTGACGGTGCAAGTTGCATGCAACATATCTCGGAGTGACTATGGAAATGCCATCATAGGTAGGTATGGTGGCTGATTTGAGGAAGATATAAGGTGGATTATGCACAACAGAGGGTATCATGTCGCGGGGTTTGGATGCACCGGTGAAGTATGCACCGATCCTCGAGGTGAGAATGGGAATGCACAGTACCGAAGAGGCTAGCATAATATGTGGTGGTGAGAGTGCATACACCCATGGATTTAAATTAGTCATAAATAACTCACATACTTATCACAAAATTATATTAGCTCTCTCGAAGCAAAGTACTACTGTCATACCCCTAGGGAGGAGGTTGGTAGGAGTTAACCATCGCGCGCCCCTGACCTAAACAACAATTGGATTTCAGTGAGCAATAAGAATGCTCACACATCAGCACCATGCGATGACAAATATTTAGATGAATATAAAATTAACATACTTTAACTATTGATAGTTTTACTAACCAACAACCATGCACTCACACCCTTTCATGTTACCACATCAATATCATTAACCCACAATTTCTCTGTTATGTGCTACATGTGGTTTTGATTATGCACTCCTTGAATACCTATTATTTTTTGACTAGTCTTATAACCCATGAAAATTACCATCGCTCTTTATTAACTCTCAAACAAATATAAGTGAAGAATGGGGGTGCAATTATTTCCATAACATCTACATGCCATCGTGCTCTGAAAGATATAAGTAAAGCACTAGAGAAACTACTAAGCTCAAAAGATTTAAGTGAAACACATAGAGTATTCTATCAAATCATGGTGAATATGTGTCCCTCAAGTAGGTGTGTTCAACAAACAATGAGTGTGGAAAACCAAAAAAAAAGCAAACTAAAGCAAGCAATGCTCCAAACAAAACCCATATCATATGATGAATTAAAATACAACTCCAAATGACATATTGATGGGTTGAGATGAAATAGGGGATGCCTTCCGGGGAATCCCCAAGCTTAGATTCGTGAGTCTTCCTAGAATATTTCCTTGAGGTGACTTGGTAATCCCGAGGCTTAGGCTCCTGCCGCTCCTTATTCCTTCATCGTGATAACACGCAAAACTTGAAAACTTCAGCATACAAAACTTAACAAAAAAATTGTGAGATCCATTAGTAAGATAGGAGAACCATAAGCATTCAGTAATGTTATAAATTGATTCAAATTTTATTATTGCATAGTGTACTGTATTTTAACTACTCCATGACTTATACCCCCCGATATAATCCATAGCATCATCAAAACAAGAAAATTATAACCTTTCACAAAAATTGAGTTGGAGCATGCGTAATGTCTATAGACCTCAATCATTTTCCTCTCTTCCCCTAGCTTCTAGAACCCTAGCCATCGCCAGGAGAGGACAATCTTCCAGAACTATCCTTCGGCGGCTCTACTCCGTCGGCAACCTCGATCTTTGTCGGGGCAGGTATGCACTCGATCACCTATGGGACTATTGGCCCCTTCGTGGTTCGGCGGGGAGATCACGTTGCACAAAGAGTAGAAACTACGAGGCAGCACGATGATGAGACTTAAGGCATTTACCCAGGTTCGGGCCACTGAGAAGTGTAAAACCCTACTCCTGCTTTGGTGGATTGTCTTGAGGAAGATGGAGCTCGCACAGTGTTGTGCCTCGGCAAGGATTGTCGTGGAGAGCATGTGCGTACAAATGATCTAGCGTCTGAATCCTTTGGGGTTTGAATCCTCTGTTAGGTTGCATTGGGCCTCCTTTTATAGCTCAAGGGGTGTCCACAGTAGCAAACCAACATGATTAGATAGCTAACAATGCTATCATACCTAAATCTAGCACTCAAGACAGAATGCCATAAATGCGGCATTAGGTAGTGTGCGTGGGTGCGTCCCCGGCAAGCTCCTTCCACCACCTAGTTGGTTGTTGCTTGGTGTCTTGACACGCCTCTAGACGGGTGTCAACTAGTTGTAATCTGTCTTCTGGTGCATCACCACCTATCTAGCAAGAGCCACTTAGCCATGTGGGAGCTCGACACCTCATCGATAAGTGACTGGTCTGGCGATGAGGTGGAGTGGTGGCAGATTGGCTCACACTTGCCGAAGGGGTGACTTGTCGAGTCTTCTGGAAGAGGAGTGCGCCTTGGTCTCCCACAAGCGACGGGGGTTCTTGGCGCATCTTGGGCCCGTCCTGGGTTGCGTCTGCCGGGGGCTTGGTCTTCTTGATGCGCTCTTTGATCTCTCGTAGAGCGGCTTCTCTGGCCTAATCCAGGTCTTGATGAAGGATTAGCATTCCCTAGCAGCCTTAGGCCATTAGGTCGAAGGCTTATCATCTGTGCACAAGTCAGGGGGAAATAAATACCCCTGTTTGTGTACCCCAACAGTCTTCGGTGGTGAGGAGGGTCGCCGGATCCACGCGTGTGGAGCGTTTTCAGTCCTTGTAGTCTTGGTTTTCAGATTATTCCTCGCCTTGGCTTCAGCAGCAGCGATGACGATCCTGAATAAAGTTTATTCAGATCCTTCCCTGATGAGTCCATCAGTCCTATGGTTGGGGATTGATTTGGAAACTAGTCTGTTCAAGAAAGGATGGTGTGGCGATGATGGCATCCTCGTGGTGGACCTGTGTCCTCGGGCTCTATCGTTGCGATGATGTTTGGTCCACCGTCACCGCTGAGCTTGGGAGGTAGTCTAGCACTGGATGCAGGTTGTTGTGTGCATCGACAACATCTGGAAGACGGAACGTGTGATGGGTTCATGGTTCGTGGATGGCAGGTATGGTTTCCTCTTTCGACATCTTAGTTGTGGTGGGGTGCCATATCTGTAGTTCGATGGCGTGTCCGGTGTGTTGCCTGGTCTAATTCGTTCAATAGCAAGTGCTTCACTTTTGGTGAGCCACCATGGAGGTCCTCAAAGCTGCATATCAGCGATGGAGCCGCGTCGAGCTCGGGTGAGGAGGTGATTCATCATTCTTTTCTTCGGTGGCTGATGTGGTGGTGCCGGTGGCAGGTGACGGACGTTGGTGTCAAACACAGAGATGTTCTTCTATCTTTTCAGTTTTTTCATGTCGGTATTTATGTTACTTGTACTTTAATCGGTATGATATGAATAAGACACATATTACAAAGCATAAAAAATAAAGCAAACTATGCAAGCAAAAAAAAACAGAATTTGTTTAAAATAGAACAATATGTAGTGATCAACAAATAAAACCTACTTATGAAACTCCTAAAATTCTGAAAAATTAGGAAAACCCGAGGAATTTTGATATCAATAGTGTGTAAAAAATTCAGATGAAAAAGACGTTTCACTAAAATCACACAAATTCCGCACCGGATGTCAAAGTTTTTTCTTTTGCACCATATCAATTCTACTTATCATTCACGTCATTCCAAAGGCTTTACTTGGCACAAACACTAATTTAAACATAAAAATACAATAATTACAGTAGTAGTAATCATGTGATATCACACAACGAAAAAATAAAGCTAGAAAAATAAGATAACTTTTGGATTGCCTCTCAACTAGTGCTATTGTTTTATGACCCTAGCTAAGCAGAATGCATATGATCAAGTGACGTCATCCACCTTATCAAGCTCCTCAATAACACAACCATACTTCTTAGGAATAATAGGAGGCTTGAAAATAGGGTCTCTTATCAAGTTTATAAATTGGGATGCACACTAATCATTTTTAGATCTTCATCTCGCTTGATAGGAGGGGTACTAATGTTCTTGGGAACATATATGGAATTGGGATTTTTATTTTGAGAGGTACTAGCATTAATTTTTGAGGGATTGAAAGCGGAACCTACTTTATCAATGACTCCCTCCATTTTATCAACTCTATTCAAGCTTTGCTCTACCCTTTCATCAATAGTTGTATCTTTCTCCTTTAAAGATTTCAAAGTAATTCCTACCCGTGACCCAAATTGAGTGATATTATCATGAAGCTTTTCATCCAACTCCTCAATTTGTTCTCTCGTAGTCATTTTACTTTTAATAACATCAAGGCTTTGCATAATGTGTTCCATGGTCAAAATAGTTTCATTAATGGTAATAGGTAGTCACCCAACTAAATTTTCCATGGCTTTAAAAGCATGCGAAGTGTGACTCATTAAGAAGTTGCCACCGGAAATAGTATCAAGTACAAATATATACCAAGTATTAATACCTGCATAGAAATTACGAAGTAAGATGTCGGGGGTTTGCTTATGAGTTGATTTATTTTGAGCAATGCAAATCCTATGTCGAGCATCTTTTGAACTTTCTCCTGCCCTTTATTTAAAATTAAGAACCTCATTACCGGTAGTAAAGTGAACAATGGAAGAACTAACCATGGTAGCAAGCAAGCAACCACCCCCCTCGGTGCCCCCTGTTGGCTCGTGGGGCCCATGTGTGGCCCCCCAACCTTCTCTTGAAGCTTCCAGATCTTATTTTGGTCCAGAAAAAAATTGTCAAAATGTTTTGTGGTATTTGGACTCCATTTGGTACTTTAACCTAAAAAAACAAAAACATGCAGAAAACAACAACTCACACTTGGGACTCGGTTAATAGGTTAGTGCTCAAAAATAATATCAATTGGCAAATAAATGCCCAAAAAGCATCCTAGAATGATAGTATTATAGCATGCAATAATCAAAAATTATAGATACGTTGGAGATGTACAATGTCTCGCTTGTTCTCATGCTAATACATGTGGGGAAACAACCTCCCTTATGAAGAGGTCCAATTTCCACTAGGTTAGCATTATGGGACTAAACTTTTGTCCCGCCTCTTGCCTTGCATGAATGGGATGAGTGGACCTCTAGGATTTATTAGGAATTCTAAAATTCTATTGGGCTGACCCATATATAAATCAAATTCCAGCATCCTAGAGACACACAAAATTTTCCTTTCGTTCCACAATACTGTTTTCATACCGGTATTGCAGTGGAGAATGTTAAGTTGAACTTCCACCTAGAACTCTATGCTACACTATTAACCAACTTGAACAATGGACTAGGGCTTGAATTGTAAGTTTTCCGCAAATCTAGATTTAGCAAAGCCTTGATAGATATTGTGTTACTCTGGGACTTCCCCGCGGGTGGATCTTATGTGTCGTACTCTGAGGCCTTTCATGAGTTTACTAGCGAGCACCCAACTCCCATAGATTGCAACATTTAACAATCAGACTCATATAGGTGTCTTATTTAAAAGATGTTCTCCGGGAAAACATATGTGCTTAAATAAGCTACTTAGAACACATTAAGATATATATCAACCTCCCATGCATATTAGCAGAGCATTGTGTCTTCATGGAGGGGTAGTATTAATAGTAAGGATACTCTCCTCTTAGTTGACCAACAGCTTGTCTTCCACATCTAATTCATGAGACCTTCGATCACATAGAATTACCATTGTGAAGAACTCATATTGTGGGTCTCATACCCATCCCATTCCATGCATTATCTGTCACATTACGTGATAGACCCTTAGTAAAAGGATCTGCCGGATTTTTATACGTTTGGATATAATCTAGTGCAATAAATCCAGTGTTTTCCATTTTTGTGAAAGACTTTAACCTTCTCTGAACATGTCTTGATGACTTCATGTTATCCTTTGAACTACTCAATTTGACAATCACAGTTTGATTGTCACAGTTCATAAGAATACCCGTCACATGTTTCTCAACAACCGGTAAGTCATTCAAGAGCCAAAAAAGCCAATTAGCTTCGACCATAGTTGTATCTAGTGATGTGAGTTCTGCATCCATTGTTGACCTCGTTAAGATGGTCTGTTTGCAATACTTACAAGAATCAACACCACCTCCATGGGTGAATACATATCCGCTCATGGTCTTTATCTCATCAGCATCACAGATCTAGTTTGAGTCACTATACCCTTCAAGTACCTTCCATTTGATCTTCGGGTACCCAGTGTAGTGAATTCCATAACTTGTTGTGCCCTTCAAATAGCGCATAACTCTTTATAGAGCTTCCCAATGATCATCTCCTCGTTTTAAGACAAAACAATTCAGTTTTCTAATAACAAAAGATATGTCGGATCTCATAGCGCCAGCTAAATACATAAGTGATCCAATAATCTAAGAGTAGTTCATTTGATCTCTAGAAATTCTTCGATTCTTTCGAAGCAACATGCTAGCATCATATGGTGTTGGATAGGGCCTGTTGTCACTATAACCAAAGCGACTCAAGATCTTTTCCACACAGAGATTGAAGCAATGTAATCCCACCATCATTATCTCTCAAAAGCTTGTTTTCAGAATAACATCAGCTATTCCTAAATCCTTCATCTCAAAACAACGAGATAGGAAATCCTTGACCTCCTAAATAACATTCAGATTGTTTCGAAAATCAATATGCATCAACATACAAGCAAACGATAACCCCCCCCCCCACCATGGAGATAGTACACACATTTATTAACTTTGTTTACAACAAAGCCTGCAACTGTTAAAGTTCATTCAAACTTTTCATGCCACAACTTAGGTACTTTCTTAAGTCCATACAAAGACTACAATTATTTGCACACCTTTCCTTCTTGATCGTCCTCTATAAACCCATTTGGTTGTTCCATGTAAATTTCCTCGTCCAACTCTCCATTTAGGGAAGCAGTCTTAACATCCATTTGATGAATGAGAAGACCATGTGAGGCAACTAGTGAAAGTAGTACTTAAATACTGGCCAGTCGAGCCAGAGGTCATTAAGTATCAAAGAAATATTCACGTTCCTCTTGGGTATTACCCTTGGCCATGAGTCGTGCCTTGTACTTCTCAATAGTACCATGAGGCCTAATATTCTTCTTGAATGCCCATTTCCACCCTATAGGTTTGCACCCATAAGGACGATCGGTGATTTCCCAAGTTTTATTTGCCAAGATGGTATCCATATCACTATGAACCGCTTCCTTCTAGTAGTCAATTTCCTCGGATCTATAGGCCTCTAAAGTAGAACCGGGAGTGTCTCTTATGAGATACACAAGAAATCATCACCAAAGGACTTTGCATTCCCCTTTCTCTTGCTCCTTAAGCCTCATTATTTTCCTCCACGGGATCTTCAAAAATGTCGCTTTAGAATGGTAGGTTCGGACATTACAACTACATCTCAACTCGGTGAACAAGGCAACTCCATGATTGTACCGACATGCATGCCCAATACCTCCGATTTTATTGTCAAGAATCTATAACCAATGCCATGAAAAGCATAGCCCAGGAAAACATAATCCAAAGTTATTGGTCCAAGCTTGCGCTTCTTTGGAATTGGTATATTGACTTTCGCCAAGCAACCCCAAGTTCGTAGGTAAGAGAGTTTAAACCTTTTCTTCTCCCATTACTCGAATGGAGTTATCTATGTATTCATCGTGGAAACTTGATTTAGGACATGACATGTAGTCAATGTTGCCCCCCACCATGCCTTGGAGACATCCGATCTGTCTAACATGACGTTAACCAAATCAGTTAGAGTATGGTTCTTTCTTTTGGCTACCTGATACTTGTGATCAGCGTTGGGTTTTCCATGAAAAGGAACGGGTAATCGTAGCACAATGAGGGTAAGTATTTCCCTAGATTAAGAAACCAAGGTTTATCGAACCAATAGGAATATCAAAACTCAACCGTCTTGAGAAGATGCACACAAAAGAGCAAACAATTTGCACCCAACGCGGGCAAGAGGGTTGCCAATCCCCTTGATCTCGTTATTTGCAAGCGAATGAGATGTGTAGATAATTGTAGATAGTTGTGACTTGCAAAATGAAATAAAATACGAATAATAATAGGGAGGAAAATATAAGTTTTTAGAATATACAAGTGAATAGACCCGGGGGGCATAGTGTTCTCTAGTGACATCTCTCATGAAAGCAACATATGGTGGGTAAAAAAATATTGTTGGGCAATAGATAGAATAGTAGATAGTTATGCAATTTTCATGGCAATGATCATGTGTATATAGGCATCGTATCCATAAGAAAATAGGCCGACTCCTGTCTGCACCTACTACTATTACTCCACCCATCGACCACTATACATCATGTATCTAGAGTACTAAGTGAAACAGACTAATGCTTGGGGAACGATGACATGATGTAGACAAAGTAAACTCAACCAGTATGAATAAACCACATTATTTTATCCTTAGTGGCAGAAACACAAAGACTCAATTTGTCCCATTCTATCACTTGGATATAAAAACTTGCCAGGTCAAACCCACTACAATGCACCCCTCTCACTAAAGAAATACCAAACTACTTGGCCAACACAATTCAATAGATCACAGAGAATTATGAAGCTATGATGATCATGCAAATATTAATTATAAAACTCAAAGAAGACTCAAATATTATTCATGAATAATCTGAACATAAACCCACAATTCATCGGGTCCTAACAAACACACCATACAAAAGAACTACACCAGATAGATCAAAGTGAAGATGTGATTATCATTGTATTGAAGATCGAGAGAGAGAGAGAGAGAAATCTAGATACTAACTATGGACCCGTAGGCCTGTGGTGAACTACTCACACATCATCACGAGGGCACCAAGGTTGATGAATAGGCCCTCAGTCATCAATCCCCTCTCACAATGTGCAGGAATGGAGCTCCAGATGGGGTCAGTCGGGAATAGAGACTTGCGGCACCATAAAAAGTGTTTTGCAAATATCTTTGGGATTTTTGGAATATTTGTGAATTTATAGGCCATAGAATGGAGCAAGAGGGGCCATAGGGGAGCCACGAGCCATCAAGGTGCGGCCATCCCCCTGGCCGCACCCTGTTGCCTTGTGGGCTCCACGTGTGGCTTCACGTCTCCTCTCGAAGGTTCTAGGTCTTCTCTTGGTCCAGAAAACATCATAAAAAAGTTATGTGGCAATTGGACTTCGTTTGGTACTAAAAGCGTGGGAAACAAACAACACATAGAAAAAAAAACTGGCACTGGGTTATTAGGTTAGTGCTCAAAAATAATATAAATTGGTGAATTATAACCCAAAAAGTATCCTAGGATGAGAGTATAGCACCATGGAACAATAAAAAGTTATAGATACGTTGGAGACGTATCAAGCATTCCCAAGCTTAATTCTTGCTCGTCCTCGAGTAGGTAAATAATAAAAATAGAATTTTTTATGTGACATGCTATCCAATATGTAATATTTTGCATGTATGCTCATTAAGAAATGATGAATTAACAAACATCAACCTAGTAATAATTATAAGCACAAGCAACAAAATCATCAATCTTTCAAAGTATACAATCCTAGAAGAATGTTTACCCCCATTTATCTTTCATACTAGCAAAGCATGGCTTCGTCTTCACCACATTAATACAAATGTGAAGCACCATGGTGTCCAAGTCAGGCAATTGGATCATACTTTTTGAAAGTAAATCAACGTTTTATATTTCACGCAATACATGAGCGTGAGCCATGGACATAGCATAAGGTGGAATAGAATGTGGTGTTAGGTATCAAAAGGGTAAAAGTAGAGAAGATAGTATCACATCAACTAGGCATACCAACAGGCTATGGAGACGCCCATCGGTAGATGTCAATGCAAGGAGTAGGGATTGTCATGCAAATGATGCACTAGAGCTATAAGTGTATGAAAGCTCAAAAGAATCTAAGTCGTGTTTGTATCCAACTTGCTTGCTCATGAAGACCTCAGGAATTTGAGGAAGGCCGTCATCAGAATATGCAATCCAAGTTTATAATAATAATATGATTCCCACTAGCATATGAAAATGACAAATAATGATACTCTCTATATGAGGAATATGGTGCCACTTTGAGGCACAAGTGTGGTAAAGGATAGTAGCAAAGTCCCTTCTATCTTTTCCTCTTATTCATTTTTTCATCTTTTTGTTATGGTGGGCTCATTTGGCCTCCCCCATATTCTTTTTTTGTACGGAATCTCTTCCCGACTTGTGCAGGAATCATAGTCTCCATCATCCGCTCCTCACTTGGATAATACTCTAATAATTATGATCATCACACTTTTATTTACTTACAACTCATGAAAGCTCAATATGAAGAATTATGACTCGGTATGAATGCCTGTAGCAGTGTACCAAGATGTGCAATGATCTAGCATGACATGTATCAGCAATATAATGAATGGTGGCTTTGCCATAAATGCTATGTCAGCTCTATATGATCATGCTAAACAGTATGATAATGAATGAAGTAGTCATATGATGTAACGATGGAATTTCCATGGCAATATATCTCGGAATGGATATGGAAATGCCATGATGGGTAGGTATGGGCTGTTTTGAGGAAGATAAAGAAAGGTTTATGCGTGATAGAGCATATCATGCAATAGGGTTTGGATGCAACGGCGAAGTTTGAACTGATCCTCGAGGTGTGAATGGGCAAAGCACGGTACCAAAGATGCTAGAAAAATATGGGGAGGTGAGATTGTGTATGTCCATGGTTTTACATTAGTCATGAAGAACTCATATACTTATTGCAAAGTTTTATTTGCTTCATCACAAATCAAAGCACTACCGCATGCCCCAAGAGATAGGGTTGGGAGGAGTTAACCATCGCGCGACTCTCACTCGAAACAACACTAGGATTTCAACGAAGAATAGGAATGCTCACACATCCCCGCCATGCATTTTTAATTTTAGAGAAGAAAAAATCAACACCTCGTAATACCGCTACTTATATGAATCAATAATGATGCACTCACACCTTTTTCATATTACCACATCAATATCATTAACCCACATTTGTTGTTTATCTCCTACATGATGGTTTTGATTATCATTCATTGAATACCTATTATTTTAGGACTAGCTTTATGATCCATGAAAATTGTCATGACTGGTTATTAACTCTCAAACAAATATAAGTGAAGAATGATAGTTCAAATATTTCTATAAAATCTACAAGCCACCGTGCTCAAGAAGATATAAGTGAAGTACTAGCGCAACTGTTTAGCTCAAAAGATATAAGTGAAGCACATAGAGTATTCTAACAAATCATGATAAATATGTGTCTCTCTGAGGTTGGTGTGTCCAGCAAAATATGATTTTGGCAAAATAAAAAAATATAAAGCAAACTACGCTCCAAGCAAAACTCATATCATGTGATGAATAAAAATGTAGCTTCAAGTGACATACCAATGGATTGAGACGAAAGATGGGATGCCTTCCGGGGAATCTCCATATTTAGATGCTTGAGTCTTCTAATAATATCACCTTGGGAATCCCCAAGCTTAGGCTCTTACCACTCCATATTCCATTCTCCATCGCGATAACATCCAAAACTAGAAAACTTCAATCAGACAAAACTTAACAAAACTTCGTGAGATCCATTAGTACAAGCAATCAAATATTTAGGTGCTATTGTAAAATTGATTCATACTTCATTATTGCATAATAGGTACTATATTCTATCTTCTCCATGGCTTATACCCCCCAATACAATCCATCACATCATCAAAACAAGCAAACTATGAAAGCAAAAATAGAATCTGTCCAAAACAGAACAATCTGTAGTAATCTGTAATGAACCTATACTTATGTAACTCCCGAAATTCTGAAAACTTATGAAGACCTGAGGAATTTGTAGAGAAATACTATGTAAAAAATATCTTAAAAAGACGTTCCAGTAATATTAGATAAATTCTCCACTAGATGTTAAAGTTTTTGTTTTTGCATCATATCAATTAGCTTGTAGTAATGATACGATGCAAGCACTAATTAGACATAAAACACAATCATTACAGAGTCAATAATCATATCATCACACCAAGGCAGAAAGTAAAAAGCAAAAAAATTAAGATCACTATTGGGTTGCCTCCCAACAAGCGCTATTGTTGCATGCCCCTAGGTAGGCATAACGCATATGATCAAGTGTTGTCATCTTTGACATCAAGCTCGTCAACAACACAACCACGAATAGTGGAAACCATAGGAGACTTGAAAACAGGATCTTTTATCAAGTTTACAAAGTTGGGATACACACTAATCATTTTAAGATCTTCGTCCCTTTTTATAGTAGTAATACTAATGTTCTTAGGAACAAACATAAATTTGGGACTTTTACTACGAGAGGTACTACCATTAATTTTGGAGCGTGTGAAAGTGGTAAGTACTTTATATATAACCTCCTCCATTTTCCCAATCCTATTCATAATTTGTTGTACTCTCACATTAATAATGGTGTCCTTCTTCAAAGTTTTAAAAGTCATTCCTCCGTGTGAACCAATTGAGTAATATGATTATGAAGCTTTTTGTCAAACTCCTCAATTTGTTCATTAGTAGTAATTTTATTTTCAAAAGCATCAAGCCTACGCATAACATCTTCCAGGGTTAAAATAATTCCATTAACAATGGTGGGAGGTAATCCCACAAGATTTTCAACAGCATTATAGGCATCCAAAGTGTGGCACATTAAGAAATTACCACCGGTGATGGTGTCAAGAACAAACCTATACCAAGTTTTCACACCCGCATAAAAATTGCGAAGCAAGGTAGTAGTGGATTTCTTATGAGCTAATTTATTTCTGAGCATTGAAAGTCCTATACCAAGAATCTTTCAAATTTTCTCCTCCCCTTTGTTTGGAATTGAACACTTCATTTTTCGAAGTGAGCAACAGAGTGTGAGGATTAGGGATTGGCATGCAAGAAATGCACTAGAACTATAAGTGTGTGAAAGCTCAACTGAATCTAAGTGGGTGTGCATCCAACTTGCTTGGTCATGAAGACCTCGAGCATTTGAGGAAGCCCGTCATCGGAATATACAACCAAGTTCTATAATGAAAAATTCCCACTAGCATATGAAAATGATAACTCATGAGACTCTCTATATGAAGAACATGGTGCTTACTCTAAGCATAAGTGTGGAAAAAAGAAGATAGTAGAACTGTCCCTTCTCTCTTTTCTCTCATTATTTTTTCTTTTTTCTTTTTCTCTTTTTTTGTATTTTTCCTTTTTTCTTTCTTTATATGTTTTCTTTCTTTCCATTTTTTTCTTCTTTTTCCTGTTTTTATTTTTTGTACGGAGTCTCATCCCGACTTGTGGGGGATCATAGTCTCCGTCATACTTTCCTCACTAGGACAGTGCTCTAGTAATGATGATCATCACGCTTTTATTTACTTACAACTCGATATAACAAGGCAATGATGATAGAAGAAATGACTCTATATGAAGGCCTTTGGAAGTGTACCAGGATGTGCAATGGTGTAGCGAACATGTAAATAATGATGAATGGTGGCCTTGTCACAAATACTATGTCAGCTACATGATCATGCAAAGCAATATGATGATGAACACACAAGTCATGTGATGTAACGGTGGAAGATTCACGTCAATATATCTCTGAATGTCTATGGAAATGCCATAATTGGTAGGTATGGTGGATGTTTTGAGGAAGATATAGGGTGGATTATGTGTGATAGAGCGTATCATATCACGGGGTTTGGATGCACCGTCGATGGTTGCACCAGTCCTCCAGGTGGGAATGGGCAATGCATGGTACCGAAGAGGCTAGCAAATATGGAAATGTGAGAGTGCACATATCCATGGATTCACATTAGTCATAAAGAAATCATATACTTATTGCAAAGCCTATTAGCTTGCTCAAGGAAAGTACTACTGCATAGCCCTAGGGAGAAGGTTGGTCCATCGCGCGCCTCCGAGCCAAACAGCACATAGGATTTCATTAACACATAAGAACACTCACACATCATCATCATGCCATAACCAATATTTAGATGAGTAATTAATAACACGCATTAATACCGATATTTTTACTAACAAACAATCATGTGTTCATGTCCTTTCATATTACTAAATCAATATCATTAACCCACAGTTCTATTCTAGTGTGCTACATGAAAGTATTTATTATATCCTCCTTGAATACCTATCCTTTTGGGACTAGTCTTATAACCCATGCAAATTACCATTTCTATTTATTAGAATCTCAAAAAGATATAAGTAAATAACGAGGGTACAATTATTTCTATAAAATCTACACCCCACGTGCTCTAAAAGATATGTGTGAAGCACTGGAGCAACTCCTTAGCTCAAAAGATATAAGTTGTGGGGACCTCGACTTACGAGCCGAGATTGCCGAATGTACGTGCTCAGTGATCCCAGAGATCAATGCTCACCGAACACACAAATATTGAATATTAAGAGTCTTACATCCAACACACCGAAATGATACAACAAATGACCAACAAGGTCAAGTTCACATAGGTAGGGCCTATAAGGACAAATTACACTGATACATCTACTAGCAGAAAACTTGGGGCTAAGCGGGTGCCTATGCCATAATCCTACACCAACAGCCAACATGCATTCTAACTAGGAAGCGTCCTAGTTCGCAAGTCCGTCTCCGATGATGTATTCTTCTCCAAACTCCGGTCCTTCCATGTCTAGTCAATAACATAACCAGTGGCAAGCCAGTGAATACTTTGAATGTACACGCAAACATCCCATGATATGGATAATGCAGTATGTACGATAACAAGTAATATGCAGTATTGGTGGATAGCAACTTGTTTGTAAATAAACATGATCATAGATGGATGTGCCACATAACTAGATGGTAGTTAAAAGACCAGGTTACAGATATCAACATATCTGTTAAGGGCTGAACACTTCGGGTTCACCCGTTATGCTAAGTCACCAAACTTGGTCATATCAACTCTTGAACACACACATACTCATACTTCGTTTATGCGGAAACGACTCGACGTAGTTTAAGCAGGATTACCCAACTGCCCTTGACCGTGGACACGGCTATTCGAATAGTTTTACACTCTGCAGAGGTTGTACGTTGTACCCACGAGATCTAAGAAACTTCCGTGTCATCCACAACTCGTGATATATAACATACCCGAGGTAAGTACCCGATCAATGCCTTTCCCCTAACGATACTAGACAAAGAGGTCCACTCGATTGGTACCCAGCCCACATGATGTACGTCTTACGAGCACCAACTCTGGACAGTATCATCCATGCGGGGATCAACGGTGTGCCCGGAACACGTAAAAACGGCATAGTCGTCCTACCTAGCACGACCCCGTCACGAGAGTGACCACATATCACTCTCGCCACTAGTAATGTGGCTCTTTGCTAGTACCGACCAGAGTAATCAACAAAGCCCCGTCCCATAAAGGGGTAACGTGGTCGCACATGTAAGGTTGGGACAGTCGACACATCATAAATCTATTCCCATTTCTGAAACCACTCACACCAAAATACCCGGTGCACCACTTCTTCCAAAATGGCCACCTATCTCATCATCACCCTCACGCATTAGTGGCACCGGACGGGGTTCTCATAAACCTTTGATACTTACCATCATCATGCTCATGCTTCTACTATGCTTAGCTCTACTTGTCAACATGATATTAGCGTGAACCTCATAGGTGGTACGATCATGCTCAAAAATGCAAGTGCTCCGAAGGAGCCATCGGAAACATCATATCGATGATTTACCGAATATTCATGATCATATGCAACGGGTATATTTGCTCTACTAACATGCAAATAATATTTTTCTCAAACATGGTCAAAGGGCTGCTTGCCTTGATCAGCTAAGTATTCGGGGTCTTCGGGGTCTTCGAGTCCAACTCCTTCGTCAAACATGGTATCTATCGTCGTAGTAAATAATAAAATAATAAGTAGCTCACTCAAAAACAGAGCACAAACTCACTTTCAAAATGTTGCCCTATTCTGATAAATCTACAATACTATTTTGAAAACATTTGTGTCTGGTTTTGGTAAAAGATTATTTTTTTAAAATCAAGTTAACAGGAGTTATAGTACTCAAAATAAGCACTTTTAGTTATAGCTATACAGAAAAGTTGTCACAAAAATATGCCTAACCGTTCTATTAAATTCTACTCATTTTTAGAAGAACTGTGGTGGAAAATAATTAAATTATATTGGATAATAAATCCTACAAAAATCTTTTAAAAATGGATTAAATAGAAAAAAGAAAAAGGGCTTTAGCTCAGGCCTGGCTCGACCTGTGGCTTGGGCTGGCCCAGCTGGCCAGCCAGCCAGCTAGCCCAAGCGCGCGCGCCGCCAAGTTCAAACCTGACAAGCGGGCCCCTGCGGTGAGCGGCAGAAAGGAGAGAGGGGGAGAGAGAAGAGCCACCGATAGGTGGGGCACACCTGTCGTGGTCGTCTTTCACCTCTAGACAAAGGGGAGGGGAGGCACGCCGGCGGCGATACCGACGCCCTCGAGCCCAACTGATGGCAGGAATGGAACCAGCGCATCATCGCCTACCTGCTAGTGGTCAAATGGACGACGGGGAGGTCCTGGTTCACCGGCAACGAGGTGGCTGCGGCGGATCCGATTCAGGAGGTTGATGAACTAGGTGCTACGGGCAGGGATTAGCTCGGGGAAGTGGGGGGAAAGCTTCATGAGCTCACTACGGTCAGAGAGGAGACAAAGGAGCATCAGAGTTGGCCTGTAGCCCGAGATCGATGGAGCTCCAAAGCGGCGGGGCCTCGGTCGATCTCGAGCACCGGAGCTCGATGTGCTCGAATGGAGTGGCTAGGGGCTCAATATAGGCTTTGGAGGAGTGGGATGAGGGTGCTGGAGCGAGGGGACGGCCTATTTATAGGCCCTCAATGGTGCACCGAGCAGGAAGCGCTGGTGGTTTCACCGTGGCTCGCAGGAGGGGCAGTGAGAGCTCGGGGTAGAAACCACGGTATTGCAAACGTGGTTTAGGACTCCTCTGACTCATTGAGAGGAAGAGAGGGCGAGGAGGACCGTGCATGCATGGCCGTGGACTTCTGGTCGAATCTGGTGGGCGCGGGCACGCGTCGCTCCGGTCAACACAGCAAGGGAGGAGGGGCCCTAAGGCTGCCCTGATGCAGAGGGGTTGTTGGGGATGCGAATGGGCAACGGGGGGAGGCTTGAATTGGCTGGGGCTGGCCACCTTTGCCTCGGGTGCGCCCTGTAGCGTGCCCAGAGCGTAGTTTTCGCATGCCACGGCATGCTGGCGTGCTCTGGGGTGCCTTGGCCGTGTCTGGCGTGTCCTGGGCTGGGTTGGAAGATAATTAGCCGTTTGAGAGCCGAGAGACTCCCTGCTGGTCAAGGGAAGTGATTAAAGGAGTGATGCCAGACTTGAACAAGAAATTAGAATGGGGTTTTTGGCTCTTCTTCTTGGAATCAAGGAGGGGCCACTCACCTGCAGTTGGGGAGTGGTTTTGGCTGTTTGGTCTATGAGTTTGAAGGAAAGTGCATGGGCCAGGAGTGAGGTAGGAGCTGTTTTACTAATCTGGCACAAGGTGTTCGATAGGTGCTTGGGGTTGCTACACTTCACCATTCGTGATGAAAGTTAAGAGGATTGAGTTTGATGCAAAATAAGGATGCTCCACCAAATTTTAGCTTCATTGGACAAGTTTGGCAATGCAAACTTGAAATCACCCCCAAATGGGCACATCTGTCCCTTCCAAAGAGAATGTGGGTAGATTACCCCCTGCAAATCCCATTTTTACAGACACTGCTCATTTGGGGTGTTGAACACTTCTACAACGTTTCAAGCCATTTGGACAAAATTTGCAATGTAGAGATGTTTCAACTTGATTCTCGACAAGAGGGTTTTAGGATTATTTAGTGAACCAAACCACCTTGGAATGAGGTGAAACTTGGTGTGCCACCAAATATAGCTTGGGGAGGTTGCTGGAATTTTCTAGGAATTTATTGGAAATATTTCAAAAGGTCAAAACAGACAGAGTTGGTTTTCAAGGGTTTGCTCAAATATTTTGAATATAAATAGGGGTTGAAAATCTTATGTATGGAAAATATATGCCCTTTGAGTATCTCCAAATTTTCTCAGATTTTTCTAAGGCAGAAATGTAATTTTTATATAGAAATATAATTCCTTGCTTCAGAATGGACATGCATATAAAATAGGAAAATAATTTGAAAAATAATTATTTACGATATTGGAGAGTTAAAATAGTTCTAAAATCATATTATCATCTTTGGGTAAAGGCACTCCCTTGTCATCAGGGACTTGTAGTGCAAACCCAAAGCAAGGTTTCTGAAATAGTCAAAAATAAGAAAAAGAATCCTTGGGAATAATCATGTTATAAAAATATGGTTCTTGAATCCACTCATTCAAGCATATAAACACACAATGACAATCATGTCACTCACAACATTGGTTTTGGAAAAAAAATTCATAAACTCATATTTCGAAACTACAGTTGAAGTGAGGTCAAAACAGGGTGTGACATAAGTGAAGCACATAGAGTATTCTAAAAAATCATGATGAACATGTGTATATCTCAAATAGGTGTGTTCAACAAAAAATTATTGGGTCTAACCAAAAACAAAGAAAACTATAATACACCACGCTCCAAGTGAAACACTTATCATGTGATGAATAAAAATATAGTTGCAAGTGACATACCGATGGAATGGAGACGAAAGAGGGGATGCCTTCCAGGGCATCCCCAAGCTTAGACGCTTGAGTATTCCTAGAATATTACCTTGGGGTGCCTTGTTTATCCCCAAGGTTAGGGTCTTTCCGCTCCTTATTTCTTCATCCATCGTGATCACACCCAAAAACCTGAAAACTTCAGCACACAAAACTCAATAGAAACCTCGTGAGATTCGTTAGTATAATAGGCAAATCATAAACTTTAGGTACTGTTATAAATTGATTAATATTTAATTATTGAATAAAGTACTTTATTATAACTTCTCCATGACTTATACCCCTGATATAATCCATAAATTCATGAAAACAAGTGAACTATACAAGCAAAAACAGAATCTGTCTAAAATAGAACAGTTTGTAATGATCAGCACATGTCATGGGTATAAGTCTAACAGTAGAAGTACGGGGTACGAAAGTATATGGGCAGAGCCTTAGCTACGACGAGGATGTATGAGTTCAAGCCCCTCTATGGTGGAGGTAAAAGCCCTACATCTCAGTGCTCTTGGGAGCTTTGTGTCAAGTGTATCAAGGGATTACAGCAAGTGCCAACCCCTGTACCAGTGGTGAAGGGCGGCTTATATAGAGTGTGCTGCCCTTCATAATGGTCCGGTGGACAGGAGTGGAGTAGTGGCGAGTAAACGCTGGCGTTACTGGTAACGTAAGCCTTAAATGCTAGTTATGGTGTATGAAAACGGGTGACCGTTGCCCTCCTAGGAGGTTACGATGTACACAGTGGATTCCAGTCGGTACGTTAGATATGCTCCGAGTGGATCATCGCCGACTGGATGATGGGGGCGTCCTTAGTTCAGTCGGAACCGTCTAAGGGCCTTGTCCCCTATGAAGGGTAGTCCTTGGGTAGGACCTATAGGGCAGACCTATGACCCTACTATAACCCCATCATTAGTCCCCGAATGGATCGAGGCTGGAACGATGAAGTGATGTCCGGAGTTTGGAGCCGACTGGTATTGAGGTGATCTTAGCATTGTCTGCCTCGATCCATTTTATCTTTGCGGCTAGTGATCCGAGTGAATATGCAAGCAAAACGAACCGTGAGGGACCGATTACTTCCGCAGAATCTTTCGACGTGACCGGTCATACTGACAGCGCCGGATTTTCCGGGATTCTCAAATTTCGGTTGTCGCGCGCTCAGCGGGGATGACGACAACGCCATCGAGTAGATTTCGTCTCCTCGATTACCGTGTCGCGATCTTCTCCACTAATCTTGCAGCAGCCGATTGGGAGGATAAGATCTTGGGCCCACCTGTAGGTGACTCAGTCGGAGGCCTTTTAAAGCCTTCCCGGCGAACCTTCCTGTTGCGTTGCTCGTTTTCCTCCCATTAATCTCGCCCCTCCCCCCCCCCCCCCCCCCCGCAACTCTCTGCACACCTCTAGCCACCTCCTTCCCCTCCTCCTCGGCGGATCCGTCGCCCTCGCCATGACGAAGGGGCAGACCAGCAAGCTTGAGGCGAATAAGAAGAAGAAGGGGGCATCCTCCACTCAGCGGCGACAGCGGGCGTTGCCGGCGGGCTGGATCTAGGGGGACTTCCTCCCCTCCATAGTGAGGGAGACCGACGTGCTGGAGCTGGTGGAGCACGGCATGGTCGTCAATAAGTCTTGGAGGCTGCTGGAAGGCGAGATGGAGCCGGCACCGAGGGAGGGGGAGCGCGTCCTGCTACTCAGCCACGTGGCCAGAGGTTTCTCCCTGCCTCCCCATCCTTTCTTCCGAGGTATTATGAACTACTTCGGGGCGCAACTCCATCACTTTCCGCCGAATGCAATAGCTCATATTTCCGCATTCATCACCCTCTGCGAGTGTTTCATAGGATGTCCTCCCCACTGGGGGCTCTTCAAATATGTCTTCTCTGCTAGATCTCAAACGGTTAAGAAACTTAGCCAGTCTGATGATAAGACGCACATCCTCCAGCTCTGCGGGGGTTTAGGATTTCAGAAGAAAGCGAAAAGTAGTTATCCCTCCCTTCAGCTATCCGAGTCGGTTAGGAACTGGCAATCGTCCTGGTTCTATTGCCAGGACATTGCGTGCCCGAATGCTCCGAGTGGGTTACCACCCTTTAGTTTAGACCGCCCGGTCCCTCCCAGGAAGCTAGCGCTCTCTAAGGGAGAAAAAACCTAGATCCAGCCTTTGATCGACGCGCTGGTAACCGTCGTCCGGAACGGAGTCACCGGCATGGACCTGTTGGAGACTTTTCTGGATCGACGCATCCAGCCGCTCCAGGCCCGAGACCACGCAATGTGGCATTACACGGGGCCTTCGGATACCACTCAGTCCCATCCTGAAGACGTGCGCGAGGAAACCGTGGTTGCGTGGGTCCGCAGCATCATGGGCACATGTGATAACCCCGTGGGAGCTCGGCGGGTGAAGGCCTTCCGCGCCCAAAATCCTCCTCCGAATGAGGTGAGTACATGTTGTCGAGTGCTTTTAACCTTCTCGGTTTTATTGCTTTTCTTGTCTCGCCGACTGACATTGCCGACTGTGTTTTGTGCAGGAGTGGACGAACTAGCATTCTGCAGTCTCAAATGGGAATCTGGTCGAGGAAGAAGAAGGCAGCATGGAGGGTAGCATGAGTAGTGCGGAATACGTCTATGATAGTAGGGAGACGGAGGAGGAAACAGAAGAGGAGGAGGAGAGTGAAGGGCAGAGCTCGTCACCCTCACCACCAGAACGCCGAACCAAGCACCGTCATGACCCCGCTGTTCCGCCGGCTCCTCCCGTGGCCCCGAGTGCTCGGAGTGTGAAGAGAACCACGGGTTCTTCTACCGAGCCCGTGGATCAGCCGTCCAAGGTGGCTAAACCTAGCGGATCTAAACCTCGGAAAGCTTTGCCCCGGATGAGGATCGTTGTTCCGGTCGCCTCAGCATAAGTATCTTTGCTCTTCCATCTTCCTTCGGTATCCGATTGGACTCTTCTTTTTGGGAATTCATGTTTACCCGTCGAATGGATTTCACTCAACAGAGCTTCTACCTCCGCTACCTCTCTGCCGCGTCAGAGTGCCGATCACATGGACACTGACAACGCCACCACGTCCCAGCAAGGTACGTTGTCATGACTCCGAGAGTTGTATTACCATTTCATGAGTGTTGTCTTTGATATTGATATTTTTCTGTATTTTTATTTTGTTCAGTCGGGCTTCCTTCGGAGGTGTTCCATCTGGACGACGACGACCAAAGGAGGTCGGAACCAGCTTTGGCACCTGTCCTTGGGGTTATCCAACCTACTTCCAACCCCACCATGAGCGTGCCGCCGACTGAGACGGTGATCTTCACGGCGGAACCGACTGGAGCAGAGCTCGGGATGCCCAGGGAGCTCGAGATACCTAGGGCGCCTTCTGCCACGCCGGGTTCGTCGACTGTTCAATATGATGCCCGACGCCTCCCGAAAGATCAAGTAGGAGCCGCCAAGGACGCCATGGTACAAGTGGAGCTGATGGTGGGCGAAGCCAAGGGAGCATATGACTCTGTTGCGTCCCTGTACAAGAAGAGCTTGGAGCTTCGAGATGATATCCGAGTAAGTGCGCTAGTAAGTGTTTACATTCCTCTTGGTGCCCACTGGGGGTTTTGGCGAGATACGCGGATACAGTAGGTTAATTTTCCAGTGGGTTCACTCCGAGTGAACCCAGTGGGTGTAGTCCCCGAGACTTCTGCCGAGTGCTTGCACCGGCAGTTGTCTTTATATGTCTTTTCCATAATCTCTACAGATCAGAGCTGATATGCCTGAATGGTACCAGTGGGGGCACGCCGAGTGCACCCAGTGGGTGTAGTCCCCGAGAGTAGTGTTACTCGGGTCGAGTAATAGTAGTCTCATAGTGTTGTTGGTTTGCTATGGAGCTCAATGGGACCGACCTGTTCGAGCTTCATACCAGTGGGGTCACTCTCAGTGAACCCACTGGGTGTAGTCCCCGAGACCACTGTCGATTGCTTGCATCGGCAGGGGTATGAAGAATCTTGAGTTTTGATTCTTTTGTCATATCTGTCGAGACTTTTTCCTTGTTGAATCTGGCTGATCCTCCCTTTGTGTCTCTTTGACAGAAGACTTGTGAAATGGGATCGGCTTATAATGCTCTGAAGGCTGAGAAGACTCAACTTGCTGCCGACTTGGAGGTAGCTGTGAATGATCTGGCTGGCATGAAGAAGGCTCTCGCTGAACGAGAAATATCTTGGGGGGAATCTCAGGGGACTAACAAGGCACTGCTAGCCGAGTTAGAAAAAATGAAGAAGGAGAGATCTGAATGGGTGGGCCAGCTGAAGTCAATGAACGCTCGGTGCAAAGCGCAGGAGAACTACGTCGGCGACTGGGCGAAGAAGATGGTCACAGTGGTTGGTGGTAAGTTGCTTGCCGAGTGCTCTTTGACTTTGGAGTTCACTCCGCGCTTATTTTCTCCCTGTCTTTTCTTTGCAGATTTCTGTCGGGACGTTGAAGCCGAGACCGCCGAAATTGAAGGGGCGCTTGGGCAACCGAATGTTCCACTCGGTGATGAAGCTAACCGGGACATGTTCCGACTGAATTCCCGCCTTAACAAAGTGGGTCCTTTCATTGGTCGCCTGAGAGAAGTTGTTGGTCGAATTGACAAAGAGCTGTGGCCTGAAGATGACTCCCGGAATAATATAGAGGGGTTGATGACTCGACTGGAGGATATTCCAAGCAGAGTGCAGGCATGGAAGAAGTTTGCCGCTCGGTGTGGCACGGACATGGCTCTGTTTCTGGTCCGAGTGCATTGTAAGGAAGCCCGTGAAGACAAGCTGAAGACGTTGCAGGTCGCCAACACCAAGAAGCTTCGATTTGAAGACTTCATGGAGACCTTCCTCGACACGGCCACTCGGATTACAGATGGAATCGACCTCGACACCTTCGTGGAGCGTGCCAACCCCGGCGATGCTTGATTGAATTTATATTGAACGCGCATTTACCTCGGTATGCCGAGTGGAGTTTGTATTAAACTTTGGCCACTGCTGTTGGCCGGTACATTCATGGCTCAGTGTGGATAAACTTGATTCACACCGAGCCAACTGATCGTTGAACTCAATTTGAATTTGAACCGGATCTTTTGCTCTTCTTTCGCTGAGTTTTTTTTTGACACGATTTGGGCTCGTGGTTTTTGTTTAGGCGACTCAGCTAAGCCTCCAAGTGTAACTCGAGTGCCCACTCGGAGGAAGCTCTTTACTTAGGCGACTCTGGTTCGCAGCTAAGTCCCCGAGTGTGACTTTTGGTGCACACTCGGAGTTAGTTGTTTACTTAGGCGACTCTGGGTCACAGCTAAATCCCCGAGTGTGACTTTTGGAGCACACTCGGAGGAAGTTGTTTACTTAGGCGACTCTGGGTCGAAGCTAAGTCCCCGAGTGTGACTTTTGGAGCACACTCGGAGCAAGTTGTTTACTTAGGCGACTATGGGTCGCAGCTAAGTCCCCGAGTGTGACTTTTGGTGCACACTCGGAACAAGTTGTTTACTTAGGCGACTCTGGGTCACAGCTAAGTCCCCGAGTGTAACTTTTCGTGCACACTCAGAGCGAGTTTTTACTTAGGTGACTCTAGGTCGCAGCTAAGTCCCCGAGTGTGACTTTTGGTGCACACTTGGAGCGAGTTTTTACTTAGGCTACTCTGGGTCGCAGCTAAGTCCCCGAGTCTGACTTTTGGTGCACACTCGGAGCAAGTTGTTTACTTAGGCGACTATCGGTCGCAGCTAAGTCCCAGAGTGTGACTTTTGGTGCACACAAGGAGCAAGTTGTTTACTTAGGCGACTCTGGGTTGCAGCTAAGTCCCCGAGTGTGACTTTTGGTGCACACTCGGAGCCAGTTTTTACTTAGGCGACTCTGGGTCGCAGCTAAGTCCCCGAGTGTGACTTATGGTGCACACTCGGAGCGAGTTGTTTACTTAGGCGAATCTGGGTCACAGCTAAGTCTCCGAGTGTGACTTTTGGTGCACACTCGGAGTGAGTTTTTACTTAGGCGACTCTGGGTCACAGCTAAGTCCCCGAGTGTGACTTTTGGTGCACACTAGGAGCAAGTTTTTACTTAGGCGACTCTGGGTCGCAGCTAAGTCCCCGAGTGTGACTTATGGTGCACACTCGGAGCGAGTTGTTTACTTAGGCGACTCTGGGTCACAGCTAAGTCACCGAGTGTGACTTTTGGTGCACACTCGGAGCGAGTTTTTACTTAGGCGACTCTGGGTCGCAGCTAAGTCCCCGAGTGTGACTTATGGTGCACACTAGGAGCGATTTGTTTACTTAGGCGACTCTGGGTCGCAGCTAAGTCCCCGAGTGTGACTTATGGTGCACACTCGGAGCGAGTTGTTTACTTAGGCGACTCTGGGTCGCAGCTAAGTCCCCGAGTGTGACTTTTGGTGCACACTCGGAGCAAGTTGTTTACTTAGGTGACTCTGGGTCGCAACTAAGTCCCGAGTGTGACTTTTGGTGCACACTCGGAGCGAGTTTTTACTTAGGCGACTCTGGGTCACAGCTAAGTCACCGAGTGTGACTTTTGGTGCACACTCGGAGCGAGTTTTTACTTAGGCGACTCTGGTTCACAGCTAAGTCCCCGAGTGTGACTTATGGTGCACACACGAAGCGAGTTTTTTACTTAGGCGACTCTGGGTCACAGCTAAGTACCCGAGTGTGACTTTTGGTGCACACTCGGAGCGAGTTTTTACTTAGGCGACTCTGGGTCATAGCTAAGTCCCCGAGTGTGACTTTTGGTGCACACTCGGAGCGAGTTTTTACTTAGGCGACTTTGGGTCGCAGCTAAGTCCCCGAGTGTGACTTATGGTGCACACTCGGAGCGAGTTGTTTACTTAGGAGACTCTGGGTCGCAGCTAAGTCCCCGAGTGTGACTTTTGGTGCACACTCGGAGCGAGTTTTTACTTAGGCGACTCTGGGTCACAGCTAAGTCCCCGAGTGTGACTTTTGGTGCACACTCGGAGCAAGTTTTTTTACTTAGGCGACTCTGGGTCGCAGCTAAGTTCCCGAGTGTGACTTTTGGTACACACTCGGAATCAATTTTTTAGACCGGAGTCTGCAAACGCGGAAGAATTTTGAATCGGCAAGAAATTAATCCGCTTTGTATTACTTCGATGACATTTGTTCTTTACATTGTCTCTGTCGGCGGTTATGTGTAGAAGCGCTTCAGTAGATCTCCATTCCATGCTCGCGGCTCGTCCGTCTCCCTGTCGAGGTTGTAGAGTCGATACGCTCCGTTGTTCAGCACCTTAGAGATGATGAACGGTCCTTCCCAGGCGGGAGCCAACTTGTGTGGTCTCTGTTGATCCACTCGGAGCACCAGGTCGACTGCTTGGAACATGCGGCTCCTGACGTGCCCCGCATGAAATCGCCGCAGATCTTGCTGATAAATTGTTGAACGGATCAATGCCATCTCGCGCTCCTCTTCTAAAAGTTCTACTCCGTCTTGCCTGGCTTGCTCTGCTTCGGCTTCGGAGAAGAGTTCGACTCGTGGAGAGTTGTGAAGCAAGTCACTCGGAAGGAATGCCTCTGCTCCATAAATGAGGAAAAACGGGGATCGTCTTGTCGATCTATTCGGAGTTATTCGGACGCCCCACAGCACCGAACGCATCTCGGTGACCCATGCGCCGGCGGCATGCCCAACTTCCCGCAGGAGTTGAGGCTTCAACCCATGAAGAATGAGTCCATTCGCCTGCTCCGCTTGTCCATTTGTTTGGGGGTGCGCAACGGATGGAAAATCCACTCGGATACCTTGGCCTGCGCAAAAACCTTTGAATTTGTCTGAGTTAAAGTTTGTGCCATTGTCAGTGATTATGTTGTGTGGAACCTTGTATCTGGCGATGATGTCTCTGATAAATTTGATGGCCGTAAGGGCATCAAGCTTCTTGATTGGCTTGGCTTCAATCCACTTGGTAAACTTGTCGACTGCTACCAGCACATGGGTGAATCCTCCTTGGCCTATTCTGAATGGTCCGACTGTATCTAATCCCCACACGGCGAATGGCCAGGAAAGGGGAATTGTCTTCAGCACGGACGTTGGCTTGTGGGACTTGTTTGAATAGAACTGACAACCTTCGCAATGGTCGACTATATCTTTTGCCATTTCATTCACCCGCAACCAGAAGAAACCAGCTCTGAATGCTTTGGCGACGATTGCCCTTGAGGACGCATGATGGCCGCAGGTTCCCGAGTGAATTTCTTCCAAAATTAACTGACCTCCCTCAGGAGAGATACACCACTGAAAGACACCTGAAACACTTTCTCTGTATAACTGGTCCTCAATGACGGTGAAGGACTTCGACCTGCGAACGATCTGCCTAGCTTGGACCTCGTCTTCCGGTAACTCTTGCCTCAGGATGTACGCAATGAATGGCACAGTCCATTCGGGAATGACAGCTAGAATCTCCATGACCAGGTCAACCACAGCGGGAACCTCGACTTCAGTCTGATCTGTTGAGCTCTTCGGTTGCACAGGTTCCTTTGTAAAAGGATCTTCTTTTACCGAGGGGAGGTGTAATTGCTCGAGGCAGACATCACTCGGGACAGGTCTCCGTGTGGATCCAAGTTTTGCCAATTCATCTGCTGCTTGGTTTTTCTGTCGGGGAACATGGTGAAGTTCCAGACCTTCGAACTTCTTTTCGAGCTTTCTTATTGCGTTGCAGTATGCAGTCATGGTGGGGTTCCTTACATCCCACTCCTTCATTACTTGATTAACCACTAGATCTGAGTCACCATAGACCATCAGGCGACGGACGCCGAGTGTGATGGCCATGCACAACCCGTAAAGGAGAGCTTCGTACTCTGCTTCATTGTTGGAAGAATCAAAATGGATCTGCAACACATACTTGAGTTTACCACCTTTCGGGGATATTAGCACTACGTCGGCGCCGGAGCCATTCAACATCTTGGACCCATCGAAGAACATGGTCCAATGAGCCGAGTAGATGTGAGTCGGTTGCTGTTGTTCTACCCATTCTGCTATGAAGTCAGCAAGAGCTTGAGACTTTATAGCTTTCTTGGCTTCGAACTTGATGTCGCAGTATAGCATCTCCATTGCCCACTTTGCCACTCGGCCTGATGCGTCCCGATTATGGAGAATTTCCGACAACGGAGCATCAAATATGACAGATACCGAGTGGTCTTGGAAATAATGAGCCACCTTCTTTGCAGTCATGTAGATCCCATAAATAAGCTTCTGATAATGGGGATACCTCTGCTTGGAAGGAGTCGGGACTTTGGAAACATAATATACTGGTCGCCGAACCTTGTACGCTTTGCCTTCTTCTTCGCGTTCGACTGTCAGAACGGTGCTGATGACTTGATTTGTAGCCGCGATGTACAGAAGAAGGGGTTCTTTACTGAGCGGGGCAGTAAGAACCGGCTGGGTGGAAAGCAGGGCTTTGAGGTCGTGGAATGTGGTTTGGGCTTCGTCTGTCCACTCGAAGGTATCCGACTTCTTCATGAGTCGGTACAGAGGTAGCGCCTTCTCGCCGAGTCGAGCGATAAACCTGCTCAAAGCCGCTAGGCAACCTGTGAGCTTTTGTACGTCATGTACTCTTACCGTCCGCTCCATTCGAACAATGGTCCCGATCTTTTCGGGGTTGACATCGATCCCTCATTCGGAAACGAAGAAACCGAGTAACTTCCCGATGGGAACGCTGAATGAACACTTGGCTGGGTTGAGCTTGATATCGTACCTACGTAGGTTGGCGAATGTTTCTGCCAAGTCAGTCAGCAGGTCGAAACCTTTGCGTGACTTGACTACGATATCGTCCATATATGCCTCCACATTTCGACCAATCTGGTCTAGGAGGCATTTTTGGATCATTCACATAAAAGTTGCTCCTGCATTTTTCAAACCGATTGGCATAGTGATGTAAGAGAAGCACCCGAATGGGGTGATGAAAGATGTTTTTAATTCATCTGGACCATACAGACGGATCTGATGATAGCCTGAATAGGCATCAAGGAAGGATAAGCGCTCGCAACCCGCAGTCGAATCAACGATTTGATCTATGCGGGGGAGCGGGAAGTGGTCTTTCAGACAGACCTTATTAAGGTGCTTGAAATCGATGCACATACGGAGAGACTTGTCCTTCTTGGGCACCATGACAACATTAGCGAGCCACTCGGAGTGGTGTACCTCGCGAATGAAGTTGGCTGCCAGCAGTTTAGCTACCTCCTCTCCGATTGCTTTTCTCTTGTGCGTGGCGGACCAACGCAGGCGTTCTCGGACGGGCCGAGCGGCAGGATCCACATGCAGTCGGTGCTCAGCCAACTCCCTGGGTACACCTGGCATGTCAGCAGGCTTCCATGCAAAAATGTCCCAGTTCTCATGGAGGAATTGGATGAGCTCGGCTTCCTATTTTGGATCAAGGGTGGTGGAGATGTTTGTTGGGGCGGTGGTGGCATCCGTCGGGTGGATGCTTACTTTCTTCGTGTCTCCCGCCGACTGGAATGCGGACTCGGAAGTTGGCTTCTTTGAACGCATTGGGTCGGCGGGGTCGGCAATCTTCTTGTACTCATCCAACTCGAGTACAGCCATCTGATGTTCTGCAATTCTTGACCCCTGCTGCAGACACTCCTCGGCCCGCTGCCGATTGCCAGTGACAGTAATCACGCCTTTGGGACCAGGCCTCTTCAGCTTCAAATATACGTAACATGGACGGGCCATGAAATGTACGTATGCCGGACGGCCCAGAATGGCATGGTATGCACTCTGGAAGTCTACCACCTCGAATATTAACTTCTCTTTGCGGAAGTTCTAGTCAGAGGCAAAAACGACATCCAACACAATCTGGCCGAGTGATTTGGCCTTTCTTCATGGGACGACTCCATGGAATTGCATACTGCTCTCGCTAAGTCTGGACATCGGAATGCCCATTCCCTTGAGAGTATCGGCGTACATGATATTCAAGCCGCTGCCGCCGTCCATGAGGACTTTGCGCAGCCTAACTCCTTCCACCACCAGGTCGACGACCAGAGCTTGCCTCCCTGGGGTGGGTACGTGTGCTGGGTGGTCTGACTGATCAAAAGTGATTGCAGTCTGTGACCACTTGAGGAACGTGGGAGTGGATGGGGTTGCCATGTTTACCTTCCTGTTGACCAGCTTCAGCCGACTTTTGCTTTCTACATCAGCAAAAATCATTAACGTTGCATGGACTTGAGGGAACGGATCCTCCTTGTCCTCATCATCTTGCTCGGTGTCTTTCTCACTCGGTTGTCCTTCACCAAATCCTTGGATGAGGAGGCGACACTGCCGAGTGGTATGTTTCGGCAATATGACATTGCCTTCTTCATCCGTCTTTGTGTGGATTGGACACGGTTGATCTAGGATGGAATTTCCTGACTGTTTCTTCTTGGGGGTGTACTGTGGTTTCCACTTGCCTTTGAACTTAGCGTTTGTAACGACTGCCGCCTCTGCTTGCGGAGTGGATTGGGCTTTCTGTTTCTGCTTCCGACTGCTGCTCCCATCTCCGTTGGCGACTGACTTATGCTTGCCGCTACGTATGTGGTCCTCCTCTTCGCCATTCGCATAGCGCGCGGCTATCTCCATCATCTTGCTCATGGAGATGTCGCCTGTCCGACCAAACTTCAAGTATAGATCTCTATACCGAACGCCTGCCTTGAAGGCAGAGATCGCTTGGTGTTCTGTAACATTCTCCACCGTGTGGTAGAGGGTTGTCCAACGCTGGATGAAATCACGCAAGGGCTCGTTTTGCTTCTGGACACAGTCCTGAAGCTCTGTGAGACCAGCAGGGCGTTTGCACGTACTCTCGAAGGTCCTGATGAAGACTCGGGACAGATCTGCCCAACTGTAAATGCTTGATGGAGCTAACTGGTTTAGCCAAGCTCGAGACGAACCGTCAAGCATCAGTGGGAGATGTTTCATGGCGACATGGTCATCTCCGCCACTGATTTGGACCGCCACTCTGTAGTCGTCTAACCAAGTTTCTGGTTTGGACTCTCTTGTGAATTTGCTGATTCCCATCGCCAATCGGAAGTTGGGAGGGATGTCAGCCGAGCGAATGGCCCGACTGAAACACTCGGGACCAGAAATGACGATCTTGCTTCCACTCAGACGGTCTCTATCGTGACCATCACGGTGGGCTCGACTTCTATCAACCTTCTTCTGAGTGATATACCCTCTTGCATCAGGCCTTTGATCATGCGCGCCACCGTCCGAACGATGATCATCGTAATGCCGGGGTCCGTAAGGCCCACTCCGCGGAGGAGTACGCGAACGCCGACGATCTTCGGGATGAGACCGAATGGAAAGCGGATTCTGACTCGGGTCCCTGGAACGGCTGCCCCCTCTGCGTCGTTGGTGAGAGCCGGGACTGAAAACCGATCGATGTGTGTTCGCTTGAACGGAACTGTTGTGGATCTTGTTGTGCGACTGGGAGACCGCCGAGTTTTGTTGCTGCGCCGTATGTAACAAGGCACGGATCTGCTCGATTCCTCTACCAGCCTCCGAATCAGTCGGCTGGAGAGAATCAGCGATCCTGGCGGCTGCAGCCAAGTTGAGGATGGGTGTGCAGAATACCTCAACGTTGCTCTGGCGAGTGCGTCGACTGGAAGAACGAAGGTGCTGACGACGAGCGCCGGATGATTCTCCGATCTCACGCTCGTTCCGACCAGTTCCGGAGGGGCTTTCGTGGGTATCGGCCATGAGTACTTCAGCTGTAGGCCCGTGACCTTGATACTCGGAAGGTAGTTCAGTCGGAACTGACTCCAAGCACTGGGATGACCGCGGGACCACAACCGATTCGAGCACCGCCACTTGAGAGGACATGTCTTGTCGCGCTAGGGCGTGTCGCACCCAACGCTGGAGCTGCAAACGACCGGATCGCTTGTTGCGGCGCATGACGGGGGCGAAGATCGACATCGGGGTCGATGGCTGGAGAAGAAGAATGCCGCAGGAACTGGCACGGAAGTGCGTAGCCCCGTGACTCGGAAGCGACTCGATGTCGAGGGGCGCATCCTGAAGCCATGCCGAATCATCGGTGATGAAGGAGAGTGCACCAAAGAGGATCTCATGACCCATGCACAGATCTCCGCCGGATGACATGACGAAAAGATGAAATCGCAAACTCGCCGGAAGTCGCTTAGACGCCTGCCCCATGGTGGGCGCCAACTGTGGTGGGTATAAGTCTGACAGTAGAAGTACGGGGTACAAAAGTATATGGGCAGAGCCTTAGCTACGGCGAGGATGTATGAGTTCAGGCCCCTCTACGGTGGAGGTAAAAGCCCTACGTCTCAGTGCTCTTGGGAGCTTTGTGTCGAGTGTATCAAGGGATTACAGCAAGTGCCACCCCTGTACCAGTGGTGAAGGGCGGCTTATATAGAGTGCGCTGCCCTTCATAATGGTCCGGTGGACAGGGGTGGAGTGGTGGCGAGTAAACGCTGGCGTTACTGGTAACGTAAGCCTTAAATGCTAGTTATGGTGTATGAAAACGGGTGACCGTTGCCCTCCTGGGAGGTTACGATGTACAGAATGGATTCCAGTCGGTACGTTAGATATGCTCCGAGTGGATCGTCGCCGACTGGATGATGGGGGCGTCCTTAGTTCAGTCGGAACCGTCTAAGGGCCTTGTCCCCTATGAAGGGTAGTCCTTGGGTAGGACCTATAGGGCAGACCTATGACCCTACCCTGGGACTATAACCCCATCAGCACTAAAACCATACTTCAGTAACACTGAAAATTCTGAAACAATATGAAAATATGGGAAATTTGTATATAAATGGTGTGTCAAAAATTCAGATTAAAAAGACGCCCCAGTAAAATCACAGAAATTCTGCACTGGTTGTAAAAGTTTCTACACATGACCAAATCTACTACCATGCAAATCATCCCAAAGGCTTTACTTGGCCCAAACACTAATTAAAACATAAAACATGATCATTACAATATCAACATAAATTAACAGAGATATTGGGTTGTCTCCCAACAAACTCTTTCTTTATAGCCATGAAGATTGGCTTGGGATAATGATGGTGCGCACATAAAAAACAAGAATTGAAGCACAAAGAGAGTACCCTAAAGCATGTAAAAACACATCTAAGTCTAAAATACTTTCTATGCATAGGAACTTTATAAGCAACAATTTATCAAGACAATAATTGTCTAGAATAAGCAAGTAGAAAGAATGAAGCATTGATAATTTGAATATCAAGCGAGGTAAGTGAGTAACATGAAAATTTATATAACCATAGTTGTGTGTCTCATAATAATTACATGTAAGATCGTATTCAAATTCAACAATATAGCTATCATATAAAATATTTTCTCCATGATTCACATGCATAAATTTTTACAATCTTCCAAGATAGTGGGATTAACATTAACTAAAGTCATGACTTCTCCAAACCCACCTTTATAAAAAAAATCATAAGTTCTATCATTCTCCAAAGTAGTTAGATCATTATTACCTAAAGTGGATGCTTTACCAAACCCACTTTTAGTATCATTGCAAATATCATTACCAATAGTAGATTCAACATGAATCTCAGAATTTTCAAGATCACAAGAATTATCATGATTATCACCCCAATCATGATCATTAGCACAATTGATATCCACAGAATTTATACTAGCAAAATTGCAATCATGCATTTCATTCAAGGAACTATCATGAATCACTTTATAAATTTATTTTAGTACTTCATCACAGTTTTCATATTCACAATTTTCAAGCAAGACTTCATAAAGATAATCTAGTGTACTCAACTCACTAGCAATTGGTTCAACATAATCCGGTCTTTTGAAAATATTAGCAAGTGGATGAGGATCCATTTATCTTAAATTTTTGTTTTCACTTCTGTTTTTCTGTGACAAAGATAAAGATAGCATTTCTAGGTAGCTAGAGAGTAGAACAAGTGAATGGTAATTTGTGTGCAGGAACGTGATAAGAATTTGATGATGTATCCCCGATAGTCGCACCAGAAATTTTCCATGCTACTTGTAAACAACGTTGGGTTTTTCCCCGGAAAGGAAAGGAGATGAAGCACTATAGAGATAAGTATTTACCTTAGTGATAACCAAGGTTATCGAACCAATAGGATAATCATGCAAACTCTCTTCATCAGCACCTACACACACAAAATAGAACACTTGCACCCAATGCGGGCATTAGGGTTGTCAAGCCCCTTGAACTCGTTACTTGCAAGGATTAAATATTGATAGACGGATAATCTAAATCTAAAATAAAATAACAGAAGATAGATAGCATCAATGATTTTTAGGGTTTTAGTAATATATTTTGTGTAGACCCAAGGGGCTTGTTTTCGCTAAAGGTTTCTCTCTCGAAGATAGCATACTGTGGGTAGACAAATTACTATTGTGCAATTGATAGAATAGTGCATAGTTATGAGATATTTAACACGACAATGATCATGTATATAGGAATCACGTCCATAAGCAGGTAGACCAACTCCCGCCTACATCTACTACTATTACTCCACCCATCGACCACTATCTAGCATGCATCTAGAGTATTAAGTACGAAACATAGTAACGCTTGGAGCAAGATGACATGATGAAACATAGTACTCAATTAATTTGAATTAAGCCCATCATTTTATCCATAATGTCAGCAATACAAATACGTATCATGTCCCTTTCTACCACTGGGATTGAGCACCAGAAGATTGAACCCATCACAACACACCACTCCCACTAAAGATAAATTAATCTAGTTGGACAAACCAAACCGATAGATCAGAGATAAATATGAAGCTATAATAATCATGCATGAAATAATTTAGATGATACTCAATTAATAAACATGCCATAAAGAATATTACATCGAATAGATCACTGCGGAAATCGCAGTGAACTTTGTATTGAAGATCCTAGAGAGACAGATAGCCATCTAGGTACTAGCTATGGACCTGTTGGTCTATGGTAGATTACTCACACAACATCTTGGGAGTAGCAAGGTTGATGTAGAAGCCGCCGTGAATTGTCCCCCATCCGATAGGGCATCAGAATATGGCTCCACATGGGATCACGGCGAAACAGAGACTCGCGGTGGAAGAAAAAGTGTTTCGGGTGGCTATCTGGTGTTTTATCGATTTAAGAGAATTTATAGAGGCACAGTTAGGTTAGGAGGAGCCACGAGGTTGCCCTAAAGCAATAGAGAATGCCTACCCCCTGGGGGGCACGTCCTATTGCCTTGGCACCGCCTCGTGCAACCACCGGCCTCCCTTCGAAGCTTCTAGGTCTTATATTTGTCCAAACAATCATCAAAAAGTTTCATAGCATTCGGACTTCATTTGGTACTGATTTCTTAAAAAGCCAAAAACATGTAGAAAACAAAAATTGGCACTAGGCACTAGGTTGATAGGTTAGTTTGCAAAAATTGTATAAATGTAAAAACCCGACTCGAGACGAGTCAAGCCTCTGTGTATCTATGCCATCCCTGGATCAGTATGCTGGCACACACAATACATCAATGTATATATCAAAGTGCAATCGCATGTAAATAACGTAAAACTGATATATACCTCATCAGCGGAAATAGTCAAGGGAGTGGAGTCCCAATAAACACCACACTACAAGAAAACAGTTTTTTGCCATCTGCCTAGTCTTTGCCGTCTGCTAGCTGACGGCAAAGACACTCTTTGCCATTAGCTTCAGCAAAACTGACGGCAAAGAACTGGCTGATGGCAAAGTAGGTCTTTGCCAGCAGTCAACTCTTTGCCGTCTGTCGCAGACGGCAAAGAAGGGGCCAGCAGACGGCAAAGAAGCTCATCTGGCCGGGGGAACCTTAGGTCAAACTACTCCCTTCTTTGTCGTCTGCTGGCTGGCGGCAAAGATGCCAGAGGCAGACGACAAAGCGTATAGACCCCTTTGCCGTCCGCGAGCAGACGACAAAGGTCTTGAATCTAGTAACGGCTGTCCCGCCCCCACCGCGGCCCTCTCTCTCTCTCTCAAACGGCCCCTCCCTCTCTCTCTCCTCCCCCGATGCCCAACGCCGCCACCACTGTCGCCCGGCCACCCCCGGCGCCGCCCCGGTGCCCCTGGTGCCGCCCCCGAAGCCCCACAACCCCCCCGGTACCCCCTGGTGCCGCCCCTGAAGCCCCACCGCCGGCGCCCCGTGGTGCCCCTGGTGCGCCCCCACTGCCCCACCCCCGGTGCCCCTGGTGCCGCCCCCGCAGCCCCACTGCCGGTAAGCGCATCCACCCCCGCCCCCTTGTTCTTTATTTTTTGATTTTTTATTGTTTGGTATTTAGTTTTTTGGAATTACATTATAACTACCGGCATGATTTTTCATTGTTGTTGTAGTAGTTGTTCTTGTTATTGTAGTTGTTGTTGTTATTGTAGTTGTTGTGGCATATATAGTTTAGTTGGTAGGTTAGTTAATTAGTAGTTTTAGTGGTAGTTTAGTTAGTTGGTAGATTTAGTTAGTTAATTAGTAGATTTAGTAGGTAGTTTAGTGGTAGATTTTGTTTTGTTATTTAGTGGTAGCTAGATTATTTTTTAGTTACTTAGTGGTAGATTCTGTTTTTTTTATTTTTTTCCTGTTTAGTGCTATCTAGGTTTAGCGATAGGTTTAGTTAGCTTCCTTAGTTAGGTTAGTTAGTTAGTTAGCTTAAAATAAAGAATAGGAAGAAGAAGAGGAGGAGGAGGAGGAGAGGAGAAGAGGAGGAGGAGAAGAAGAAGAAGAGGAGGAGGAGGAGGAGGAGAAGACAAAAATAAGAAGGAGAAGAAGAAAAGAAGAAGAAAGAAGAAGAGATGAAGAATAGAAGAAGAGAAGAAGAATACCTTCTCCTCCTTCTCCTTCTTCTCCTCCTTCTTCTCCTCCTCCTCCTTCTCCTTCTTCTTGATTTCTTCTTCTTCTCCTCCTCCTCCTCTTTCTTCTCCTCTATCTTATTCTCCTTACCTTATTTTCCCCAACAACGAGATAATTAGCCCATTTAGCTAAAAAAATGGCCATTCTTCTCCTCTTTCATATTATCCTTGCTTTAATTAACCCAACAACGACATAATTAGCCCATTTAGCTCCAAAATACCATAATAAGCTCAAAATGGCATAAGAACCTTGGTTACCTCATTAATATTATATACTTAGCTTGTTTTCCTCTAAAATGGGATAATTAGCCCATTTATCTCAAAAAAGACATAATTAGGTAATTTAGCTCCAAAAAGAGGAGAAGAGGAGAAGAAATAGGCAAAATGAAAAGAAAGAAGAAGAAGAAGAAGAGAAGAAGGAGAAGGAGGAGGAGGAGGAGGAGGAGGAGGAGAAGGCCAAGGACCTTCTATCCTTCTCCTCCTCCTCCTTCTCCTCCTCCTCGTCCTTCTTCTTGATTTCTTATTCTTCTCCTCCTCCTCCTCTTTCTTCTCCTCTTTCATATTATCCTTGCTTTAATTAACCCAACAATGACATAATTAGCCCATTTAGCTCCAAAATACCATAATAAGCTCAAAATGGCATAAGAACCTTGCTTAGCTCATTAATATTATATACTTAGCTAGTTTTCCTCTAAAATGGGATAATTAGCCCATTTATCTCAAAAAAGACATAATTAGGTAATTTAGCTCCAACAAGAGGAGAAGAGGAGAAGAAATAGGCAAAATGAAAAAAAAGAAGAAGAAGAAGGAGGAGGAGGAGGAGAAGGATAGAAGGTCCTTGGCCTTCTCCTCCTCCTCCTCCTTCTTCTTGATTTCTTCTTCTTCTCCTCCTCCTCCTCTTTCTTCTCCTCTTTCATATTATCCTTGCTTTAATTAACCCAACAATGACATAATTAGCCCATTTAGCTCCAAAATACCATAATAAGCTCAAAATGGCATAAGAACCTTGGTTAGCTCATTAATATTATATACTTAGCTAGTTTTCCTCTAAAATGGGATAATTAGCCCATTTAGCTCAAAAAGACATAATTAGGTAATTTAGCTCCAACAAGAGGAGAAGAGGAGAAGAAATAGCTAAAATGAAAAGAAAGAAGAAGAAGAAGAAGAAGAAGAAGAGAAGATGAAGAAGAGAAGAAGGAGAAGGAGGAGGACGAGGACGAGGACGAGGAGGAGAAGGCCAATGACCTTCTCCTCCTTCTCCTCCTTCTTCTTGATTTCTTCTTCTTCTCCTCCTCCTCCTCTTTCTTCTCCTCTTTCATATTATCCTTGCTTTAATTTCCGCAACAATGACATAATTAGCCCATTTAGCTCCAAAATGCCATAATAACCTCAAAATGGCATAAGAACCTTGGTTAGCTCACGAATATTATATACTTAGCTTGTTTTCCTCTAAAATGACATAATTGGAATATTTGTGTTGATCGGGTGGATTTACATGTGATAGTTGTCTCGGCGTTGTGAGGTCTGCTGTGCGAAGACCTGCCCGTGCGTTGTACGAGCTCCGCCCCTGCATTCGTGGGTCAGTACAAATTTCATCTCCTCCCTGCCCCTTCATTTACTGTGGCTCGGTTTCTGGATGAAACTTTCTAGATTTAGGTAATTCAATTAATTTATAAGTATGCGTGACCAGTATGCATCTCCCGTTCGAAAGGGCGACATCTATAAATATGCATGTCTTTGCATATTTATAACCGCCATCCTTCCGAATTGTCCAACATTATCCATGGACAGCCCGAGTATGTGTAGATTGGGTTCATTTTCCCGTATGCTGTGCTCTGGATCCGATGCGGAATTTCGTCAGTGCCTCCCTGTTGTTCGCCGGATGCACATCCTCTCTGTTTATTGCGGAGACGTGTATCAGGAGAACAGCGGGGAGGTGCTGCCGAAATTTTGCGTTGGATCCGGAGCAGAGCATGGGAAAACGAACCCAATCTACACATACTCGGGTGGGATTAGGACCTATCTATACCTATTAGCGTGTAGGTTGCCTGGACGTAATAAAAATGGCGAACCTGATTAACCGATGAATATAAATGCTAAATTATATATAAATATATTTCTTCTGTCTTTAGTAGCTACGCAAGATGAGTGATCGTGCGTGGATGTATACCGGTCACCCTAGTCAGAAAGAGATGACGAAAGAATGGTTTTTAAAAACAAAGGAACTTGTGAAAGCCACATTCGCAAATGGCCAGGAAAGAAACTATTGCCCCTGTCCTGGATGCGACAACTATAAAAAGACGACAGAGGCTGTAATGATTAAATACGTGCAGAGGAGGGGTTTTAAGCCTAATTATACAGTGTGGACATTTCATGGTGAGTCTATACAACGCACAAGAGCTGAGGTGGTCCATTGTCGCAAGGACGAGCATGGTACTGAGATCGAAGACATGGTGCAAGACTTTGATGATGCTCGGGATTCGGAAGATGAGATGGAGGAATCTGCAAAGGCCTCTTATGAAATGTTGGAGTCTTCAAAACGTCCTCTCCATGAGGACACTGAGCTCTATCAGCTGGATGCAATTGCACAAGTAATGGCTCTGAAGGCTCAGTTCAACTTGGGAAGATAATGCTACGACGCGATGATGACACTATTTGGACGTTTCCTACCCAAAGGCCATGTCATGCCTGCAAACCTGTACCAGTTGGACAAAATACTTCGTGTACTTAAGATGCCCTATGAGAAGATAGATGCATGTGAGAAAGGATGTGTCTTATTTAGGAAGGAGTATGCACACTTGGACTATTGTCCCAATTGCGAGTCTTGCAGGTATCTTGTGGTAGACAACGGTATGGGTGAGAAGAGGCAGACCAAAATCACAGTTAGTGTTCTTCGGTATATGCCAATCGTACCAAGACTTCAACGTCTTTTCATGGTCGAAGAGACAGCCAGACAGATGACATGGCACAAATTGGGCAAAAGAACCGAACTAGATGCGGATGGGAATAAGATGATGGTACACACATCGGATGGGGAAGCGTGGAAACATTTCGATGGATTGCATGAGGATAAAGCGGCAGATCCAAGGAATCCTCGAGTCTGCGCTGCCACGGATGGTTTTAATCCCTTCATCATGACGGCAACCCAATACAGTTGTTGGCCTGTATTTGTCATTCCACTCAATCTCCCCCCCCCCCCCCGGGCAGATTATGCAAAGAAAGAACATATTTCTGACGTTGATAATTCCAGGGCCCAATTATCCGGGGAAGAATATGAATGTGTACCTGCAACCGCTTAAGGATGAATTGGAAGAAGCTTGGGAAAATGGGGTCAAGACATACGATGCCGCTAGAAAACAAAACTTCAAAATGCATGTGTGGTACATGTACTCTATGCATGACTTGCCAGCGTATGCGCTATTCTCTGGATGGTGTGTGCATGGAAGGTTCCCGTGCCCCCAATGCAAGGCAGCTCCTCAGTTTCATTGGTTGCAGGAGAGTCAGAAGTATTCTTGCTTTGACTTGCATAGACAGTTCCTGGATCCTGACCATCAGTTCAGAAAAGACAAGAAGAACTTTACCAAAGGTAAAGTTGTCAAAAACTTGGCACCACCTGTGTTCACAGGCCAACAGATCCTGGATCAGTTAAACGCCCTCGAGCCTGATCCAGAGCGTCCAGGGTATTTCAAGGGGTATAATTCAAAACACGCCTGGACTCACAAGCCATGCTTCTGGGATCTGCCTTACTTCAAAGACCTCCTTCTTCCACACAATATCGACATGATGCACACTGAAAAGAATATCGGAGAGGCTATTTTTGGTACATTGTTCGACATAGATGGGAAGACAAAGGATAATATTAAGGCTAGAGTCGATCAAGAGACACTATGTCATAGACCGTTACAAAACATGCGAGAAGGCAAAGGAAAGCAGAAGTGGTCGAAGCCAAAGGCCTGGTTCAATCTTGGAAGGCCAGCTATGAGGGAAATTATCTTGTGGGTCAAAATGCACTTGATGTTCCCCGATGGGTATGCAGCGAATATAAAGAGGGGAGCGAGTCTTGAAAAATTAAAAATCTTTGGTCTCAAGAGTCATGATTGGCACATATGGCTAGAGCGGGTAATGCCGGTGATGTTACGTGGCTTTATTCCTGAGGATGAATGGCTAGTACTGGCGGAGCTGAGCTATTTCTTCCGAGTTCTTTGTGCGAAAGAATTGTCGCCTGGCGTGGTAGAAGACATGGAGGAGTTTGCACCGGAGTTGTTGTGCAAGTTAGAGAAGATCTTTCCACCGGGCTTCTTTAATCCAATGCAGCATTTGATTTTACATCTACCGACCGAGGCAAGATTGGGTGGGCCCGTGCAAGATCGTTGGTGCTATGCAGCTGAGAGGATGCAGAAGACCCTTCGAGCTAAATGTAAAAATAAGCGTAGAATTGAAGCATCGATGGCTGAGGCATTCATTACTGAGGAGGTGGCAAACTTTGTGACAACACACTATGAAGCCAAAAATCATCATTTGCATAATCCGAAGCCTCGGCACAATGATGGAGACCCTAAAAAAGGTGGGTCCAACCTCAGCCTATTCAAAGGGAAGCTCGCACCAGCCGGTGCTTCGAAACCAATAACGTTGGATATCGAAGAATGGCGGAACATTTCGGTGTATATCTTCAACAACCTAACAGAAGTGTGGCCGTACATCGAGTCAGTTCTCGGCACATTTTCCAGTAACTTCTAATTCATTTGAACTGGTCTTATTCCCGGATATTTCAAACAGCCGTTACGTCGTCAAATTCTCGGATGGAGCGGTGATCGAAAATGATTCCGTCGAAGAGTATGAGCTTCTGTCAAAGACAAGAGGCGGCTATCCCGGTTTCATCTCTTGGTTCAAACAAACGGTAATTATCAATAATGGACCATTTCATTCTTGGTCTAACTTGCGGCTAATGCAACAACCGTTTCGTATTAAACTTGTAGGCTAATTCAGAGTCTATGGACGCCGAATTGTGACAAGTCGCTATTGGTTTTGACTATAAGGTCCGTTCATTTGAGAAATACAACATCAACGGGTATCTCTTTCGTACCTTTGGCAAAGAGCTATCTATGCCCGACCGGAAATCTACAAATTGTGGTGTCTCTGCTATCGGCGAAGGTGTTATCGAGTATTATGGAAGAGTTGAAGCAATTTATGAACTTCAATTCTATGGTGAAAACCCACCGAACGTCGTAGTCTTCAAATGTTATTGGTTCCAGCCGAAAAAGACTAGAAGGACTCATGAACATATAGGACTAGTCGAAATCAATCCAAACACCCATTTAGATGTTCCCGATGTCTATATTACGGCTCAACACGCGACCCAAGTTTTCTATCTACCGTGGGCATGCCAAACGGATAAGAATCTGGAAGGTTGGTATGTTGTTTATGAAGTGCCGCCACATGTCGGACCACCTCTCCCAAATGAACAGGATTATGAACCTCACATTAATCCAAACACATATGATGGAGAATTCTTCCAAGAAACGTTTCAAGAACCGCCGTGCTTCATCCAAGAACATGGAAGTAGATAGCGACAATGAATCCGACTCCAGCCCTGAGCCGGAACCAGAAGACCTGGAACTCGTAGAGGTTACTGATGCGGATGACCTGTCAATGCTTCAACGATTAAAGGAAGGCCTTTCACAACTTCACGCCGTTGAACCCGATGAGCACGTCATTCATGAAGACATGCGTGATAGTGATGATGATGATGCATTTATTGATGATGATTATTAGTTTGTAAGATTCACAACTTAAATTATATTTTTTTTAATCTTTATTATTCATGTACATATTATTATTCATGTCAGTCATTCAATTTTTTTATGTTGTACTAATTTATTTTAATCTTTATCATGGCAGGTGTTGAAAGATGGTGGGCGCGGGTCCAGAGCGCTCGACGGGTTCTTCCCAGGCGCCCCGCACGAGGGGTGGTACTTCCCTTCCACCCCTATCTCTCCGTAGAGCCTTGGCAGATAGTCTTTCGACACCAGCCGTGGGTTCTTCTTCGTCGGTGGCATTGCCCACTGGGAGAGGTGCTAGTCGGGTAGGGAAGAAGGGGAAGGGTACAGGGAGAGGTGGTGGCCGCGGAAGATCCAGGAGGACTGTTGAGCCGTCCTCGCCACCACAACCAGCTCATTCACCCGAGCATAGGAGTAGTATGGTCCACCCATTTGCGGAGGAGGCTACGGGACTCCAGTCCAGGAGCCTGGTGTTCACGGGCATTCGTCCCATGAGACTCCGGTCCAGGAGCAGCCTCGGGTCGAGGTGCATTCGGCCCAGGAGCAGCCGGAGGAGACTACGGTTCCGGAGGCTTCACCCGACGTGGAGAGGCCCGGATGGGAGCCTTGGCCGGATCGTACCGAGTTGCCGGATTGGACCGAGGGTCCGGGTGGCTCAGGGGGCGGGGATGGCGGGGATGATCTTACGGATAGTGAGGGCGATGTGCAGGTGGACGGGGACACCGTGTACAAGTGTGGTAGTACAGGTCTCCCGGTCGCGCCGGCTACCCGCGAGCAGAGGCCGGTGATTAAACCTGAAGGAGATAGCTAAGTACATTTACCCTTTTTTTAGCTTTTGCCTTCAAGTTTGTTCAAATATCTAATGCGCTGACCTTATCATACTGCAGGGGATGGGTACACCCTCTTGGAGTCCGTAGGCCGAACTCCGTCCTTGGTGTGCTTTGCCGGACAAATTTCCCGGGGTTTGTCACGTTGCCTGGTGAGGGTCGGGTTCCTACACTAGGATTTACCTGGGAGCACTACCAGGCTACGCAGGCCCCGCCGGAGGAGATTATAGATGGTGTCTTGTGCCACACGAGGGCCGAGATGGTGATCAAGATCTTTTGGGTAAATTATCCTTTTACAGAATCTAAAATTAACAATATAGCTAATTATTGTACTAATCGGTGTTTTCATGTTTGATTGCAGACCTTCTATAGGTGTGAGGATGGATATGAGGAGGAGGCGGCCAGGGTTCTCGAGGTCGAGTGTAGGTGGTTACTACAGAACTTGCACCACGAGGCTCGGCCGCAGGCTATTCGAGATTACTACGCCACGCGTGGTATTAAGAAGCAGAAGAAGGATTGCCGCGGAAAGTTTCTGAAGAAGGAGCAATACATGAAGGTAATTACCTATTCTTAAGTCCTTCTACGTAGTTTTCTTGATTTCATTCATAGGCGTAGCGCTGAAAATTCTTTCTAATAACTTACAGGTGCCCCCGAGATGGTGTGCGGATAAGATGGATTGTTGGGAGGCGTTGGTTGATGAGTGGTGCACAGGCAGCTGGCGAGCCATCCACGAGAATGTGAAGGATCGGCGTAGCCAAATGGTTCGTGTGCCACACCATCAAGGCAGCGCCAACTTACTTCAGTTTGGACGAAACTGTTGGGGAACGTCGCATGGGAAACAAAAAATTTCCTACGCGCACGAAGACCTATCATGGTGATGTCCATCTACGAGAGGGGATGAGTGATCTACGTACCCTTGTAGACCGTACAGCAGAAGCGTTAGAGAACGCGTTTGATGTAGTGGAACGTCCTCACGTCCCTCGATCCGCCCCGCGAACAATTCCGCGATCAGTCCCACGATCTAGTACTGAACGGACGGCACCTCCGCGTTCAGCACACGTACAGCTCGACGATGATCTCGGCCTTCTTGATCCAGCAAGAGAGACGGAGAGGTAGAAGAGTCCTCCGGCAGCGTGACGGCGCTCCGGAGGTTGGTGATGACCTTGTCTCAGCAGGGCTCCGCCCGAGCTCCGCAGAAACGCGATCTAGAGGAAAAACCGTGGAGGTATGTTGTCGGGCTGCCGTGGAAAAGTCGTCTCAAATCAGCCCTAAAACCTCCGTATATATAGGTGGGAGGGAGGGGGCCTTGCCTTGGGGCTCAAGGAGCCCCAAGGGGGTTGGCCGAGTCCAAGGGGGAGGACTCCCCCCCCCCAAACCGAGTTGGACTAGGTTTGGTGGGAGGGAGTCCCCCTTCCTTCCCACCTCCTCCTTTTTTTTCTCTCTTGATTTTCTTCTCCTTGGCGCATAGGGCACTTGTGGGCTGTCCCACCAGCCCACTAAGGACTGGTGTGTCTCCCCCAAGGCCTATGGGCTTCCCCAGGGTGGGTTGCCCCCCCCCCCCCCGGTGAACTCCCGGAACCCATTCGTCATTCCCGGTACATTCCCGGTAACTCCGAAAACCTTCCGGTAATCAAATGAGCTCATCCTATATATCAATCTTCATTTCCGGACCATTCCGGAAACCCTCGTGACGTCCGTGATCTCATCCGGGACTCCGAACAACATTAGGTAACAAACCATATAACTCAAATACGCATAAAACAACGTCGAACCTTAAGTGTGCAGACCCTGCGGGTTCGAGAACTTATGTAGACATGACCTGAGAGACTCCTCGGTCAATATCCAATAGCGGGACCTGGATGCCCATATTGGATCCTACATATTCTACGAAGATCTTATCGTTTGAACCTCAGTGCCAAGGATTCGTATAATCCCGTATGTCATTCCCTTTGTCCTTCGGTATGTTACTTGCCCAAGATTCGATCGTCAGTATCCGTATACCTATTTCAATCTCATTTACCGGCAAGTCTCTTTACTCGTTCCGTAATACAAGATCCCGCAACTTACACTAATTTACATTGCTTGCAAGGCTTGTGTGTGATGTTGTATTACCGAGTGGGCCCCGAGATACCTCTCCGTCACACGGAGTGACAAATCCCAGTCTTGATCCATACTAACTCAACCAACACCTTCGGAGATACCTGTAGAGCATCTTTATAGTCACCCAGTTACGTTGCGACGTTTGATACGCACAAAGCATTCCTCCGGTGTCAGTGAGTTATATGATCTCATGGTCATAGGAATAAATACTTGACACGCAGAAAACAGTAGCAACAAAATGACACGATCAACATGCTACGTCTATTAGTTTGGGTCTAGTCCATCACGTGATTCTCCCAATGACGTGATCCAGTTATCAAGCAACAACACCTTGTTCATAATCAGAAGACACTGACTATCATCGATCAACTGGCTAGCCAACTAGAGGCTTGCTAGGGATGGTGTTTTGTCTATGTATCCACACATGTAAATGAGTCTTCATTCAATACAATTATAGCATGGACAATAAACGATTATCTTGATACAGGAATTATAATAATAACTATATTTATCATTGCCTCTAGGGCATAATTCCAACAGTCTACCACTTGCACTAGAGTCAATAATCTAGCCCTCACATCACCATGTGAATTACATTGTAATAAATCTAACACCCATACAGTTCTGGTGTTGATCATGCTTTGGCCGTGGAAGAGGTTTAGTTAGCGGGTGTGCTACATTCAGATCCGTGTGCACTTTGCATATATTTACGTCCTCCCCTCGACGTAGTCGCGGATGAGGTTGAAGCGTCGTTTGATGTGTCTGGTCTTCTTGTGAAATCGTGGTTCCTTTGCTAAGGCAATGGCACCAGTGTTGTCACAGAACAAGGTTATTGGATTCAGTGTGCTTGGCACCACTCCAAGATCCGTCATGAACTGCTTCATCCAGACACCCTCCTTAGCCGCCTCCGAGGCAGCCATGTACTCCGCTTCACATGTAGAATCTGCTACGACGGTTTGCTTGGAACTGCACCAGCTTACTGCACCCCCATTAAGAATAAATACGTATCCGGTTTGCGACTTAGAGTCGTCCGGATCTGTGTCAAAGCTTGCATCGACGTAACCTTTTACGGCGAGCTCTTCGTCACCTCCATACACGAGAAACATCTCCTTAGTCCTTTTCAGGTACTTCAGAATATTCTTGACCGTTGTCCAGTGATCCACTCCTGGATTACTCTGGAACCTGCCTGTCATACTTATGGCCAGGCTAACATCCGGTCTAGTGCACAGCATCGCATACATGATTTAACCTATGGCTGAAGCATAGGGGACGGAGCGCATATGCTCTCTATCTTCATCAGTTGCTAGGCACTGAGTCTTACTCAATCTTGTACCTTGTAAAACTGGCAAGAACCCTTTCTTGGACTGTTCCATTTTGAACCTTTTCAAAACTTTATCAAGGTATGTGCTTTGTGAAAGTCCTATCAGGCGTTTTGATCTATCCCTATAGATCTTAATGCCTAGAATGTAAGCAGCTTCTCCTAGGTCCTTCATAGAGAAACTTTTATTTAAGTAACCTTTTATGCTCTCCAAAAGCTCTACGTTGTTTCCAATCAGTAATATGTCATCCACATATAATATTAGAAACGCCACAGAGCTCCCACTCACTTTCTTGTAAATACAAGATTCTCCAACCACTTGTATAAACCCAAATGCTTTGATCACCTCATCAAAGCGCTTGTTCCAACTCCGAGATGCTTGCACCAGTCCATAAATGGATCGCTGGAGCTTGCACACCTTGTTAGCATTTTTAGGATCGACAAAACCTTCGGGTTGCATCATATACAACTCTACCTTAAGGAAACCGTTAAGGAACGCCGTTTTGACATCCATCTGCCAGATTTCATAATCGAAAAATGCAGCTATTGCTAACATGATTCTGACGGACTTAAGCATCGCTACGGGTGAGAAAGTCTCATAGTAGTCCACTCCTGGAACTTGTGAAAAACCCTTTGCCACAAGTCGAGCTTTATAAACGGTCACATTACCGTCAGCGTCCGTCTTCTTCTTAAAGATCCATTTGTTCTGAATAGCCTTGCGGCCCTCAGGTAGTATCTCCAAAGTCCACACATTGTTCTCATACATGGATCCTATCTCGGACTTCATGGCTTCTAGCCATTTGTTGGAATCTGGGCCCACCATTGCTTCTTCATAATTTGCAGGTTCATTGTTGTCCAACAACATGATTGATAATACGGGATTACCGTACCACTCTGGAGCAGCGCGTGATCTCGTCGACCTGCGTGGTTCAACAGAAACTTGAACTGGAGTTTCATGATCATCATCATTAACTTCCTCCTCAACCGGCGTCGCAACGACAGAGGTTTCCCCTTGCCCTGCGCCACCATCCAGAGGGATGAGAGGTTCGACAACCTCGTCAAGTTCTATCTTCCTCCCACTCAATTCTCTCGAGAGAAACTCCTTCTCGAGAAAAGCTCCGTTCTTAGCAACAAACACTTTGCCCTCGGATTTGAGATAGAAGGTGTACCCAACTGTCTCTTTTGGGTAACCTATGAAGACGCACTTTTCCGCTTTGGGTTCCAGCTTTTCAGGCTGAAGCTTTTTGAGATAAGCATCACATCCCCAAACTTTAAGAAATGACAACTTTGGCCTTTTTCCATACCACAGTTCGTATGGTGTCGTCTCAACAGATTTTGATGGTGCCCTATCTAAAGTGAATGCAGCTGTTTCTAATGCATAACCCCAAAATGATAGCGGCAAATCAGTAAGAGACATCATAGATCGCACCATCTCTAACAAAGTACGATTACGACGTTCGGACACACCATTACGCTGTGGTGTTCCAGGCGGTGTCAACTGTGAAACAATTCCACATTTTCTTAAGTGATCACCAAACTCGAAACTCAGATATTCAACCCCACGATCAGACCGTAGGAACTTGATCTTCTTGTTATGATGATTTTCCACTTCACTCTGAAATTGCTTGAACTTTTCAAATGTTTCAGACTTGTGCTTCATCAAGTAGACATAACCATACCTACTCAAATCGTCAGTGAAGGTGAGAAAATAATGATATCCGCCGCGTGCCTCCACGCTCATTGGACCACACACATCGGTATGTATGATTTCCAATAAGTCACTTGCACGCTCCGTTGTTCCGGAGAACGGAGTCTTAGTCATCTTGCCCATGAGGCATGGTTCGCACGTGTCAAGTGAATCAAAGTCAAGTGACTCCAAAAGTCCATCAGCATGGAGTTTCTTCATGCGCTTTACACCAATATGACCCAAGCGGCAGTGCCACAAAAATATGGCGCTATCATTGTTTACTCTAACTCTTTTGGTCTCAATGTTATGTATATGCGTATCGCTATCAAGATTCAGTATGAACAATCCTCTCACATTCGGTGCATGACCATAAAAGATGTTACTCATAGAAATAGAACAACCATTATTCTCTGACTTAAAAGAGTAACCGTCTCGCAATAAACAAGATCCAGATATAATGTTCATGCTCAACGCAGGCACTAAATAACAATGATTTAAGTTCATCACTAATCCCGACGGTAGCTGAAGTGACACTGTGCCGACGGCGATTGCATCAACCTTGGAACCATTTCCTACGCGCATCGTCACTTCATCTTTCGCCAGCCTTCGTCTATTCCGCAGTTCCTCTTTCGAGTTGCAAATATGAGCAACAGAACCGGTATCGAATACCCAAGCACTACTACGAGAGCCGGTTAAGTACACATCAATAACATGTATATCAAATATACCTGATTTTTCTTTGCCCGCCTTCTTATCTCCCGGATACTTGGGGCAATTGCGCTTCCAGTGACCCATACCCTTGCAATAGTAGCACTCCGTTTCAGGCTTAGGTCCAGCCTTGGGTTTCTTCGGCGGATTGGCAACAGGCTTGCCGCTCTTCTTTGAATTGCCCTTCTTGCCTTTGCCGTTTCTCTTGAAACTAGTGGTCTTATTCACCATCAACACTTGATGCTCTTTACGGAGTTCAGACTCTGCGACTTTCAGCATCGCAAACAACTCGCCGGGAGACTTGTTCATCCCTTGCATGTTGTAGTTTAACACAAAGCCTTTATATCTTGGCGGCAGTGATTGAAGGATTCTGTCAGTGATAGCTTCTTGCGGGAGTTCAATCCCCAGCTCAGCTAGACGGTTTGAGTACCCAGACATTTTGAGCACATGTTCACTTACAGATGAGTTTTCCTCCATCTTGCAAGCATAGAATTTATCAGAGGTCTCATACCTCTTGATCCAGGCGTTCTTCTGAAAGATAAACTCCAACTCCTGGAACATCTCAAATGCTCCATGGCGCTCAAAGCGACGTTGAAGTCCCGGTTCTAAGCCATACAAGACTGCACATTGAACTATTGAGTAGTCCTCCTTACGTGCTAACCAAGCGTTCTTAACATCCTGATCAGCCGTAGCGGGTGGTTCATCTCCTAACGCAGCATTAAGGACATAATCCTTCTTCCCAGCTTGTAAGATTAGCTTAAGATTACGAGCCCAGTCTACAAAGTTGCTTCCATCATCTTTCAACTTAGCTTTCTCTAGGAACGTATTAAAATTCAGGATGACTGTCGCGTGAGCCATGATCTACAACACAAATATATTTAAAGTGGACTTAGACTATGTTCAAGATAATTAGAGTTTAACTTAATCAAATTATTCGCTAAACTCCCACTCAAAAAGTACATCTCTCTAGTCATTTGAGTGGTTCATGATCCACTTACACTAGCTCAAGTCCGATCATCACGTGAGTTGAGTATAGTTTCAGTGGTAAGCATCCCTATGCTAATCATATCATCTATATGATTCATGATCGACCTTTCGGTCTCATGTGTTCCGAGGCCATGTCTGCACATGCTAGGCTCGTCAAGCTTAACCCGAGTGTTCCGCGTGCGCAACTGTTTTGCACCCGTTGTATGTGAACGTTGAGTCTATCACACCCGATCATCATGTGGTGTCTCGAAACGACGAACTGTAGCAACGGTGCACAGTCGGGGAGAACACAATTTCGTCTTGAAATTTTAGTGAGAGATCACCTCATAATGCTACCGTCGTTCTAAGCAAAATAAGGTGCATAAAAGGATTAACATCACATGCAATTCATAAGTGACATTATATGGCCATCATCACGTGCTTCTTGATCTCCATCACCAAAGCACCGGCACGATCTTCTTGTCACCGGCGCCACACCATGATCATCCATCAACGTGTTGCCATCGGGGTTGTCGTGCTACTCATGCTATTACTACCAAAGCTACATCCTAGCAAAATAGTAAACGCATCTGCAAGCACAAACGTTAGTATAAAGACAACCCTATGGCTCCTGCCGGTTGTCGTACCATCGACGTGCAAGTCGATATCTCTATTACAACATGATCATCTCATACATCCAATATATCACATCACATCGTTGGCCATATCACATCACAAGCATACCCTGCAAAAACAAGTTAGACGTCCTCTAATTTTGTTGTTGCATGTTTTACGTGGTGACCAAGGGTATCTAGTAGGATCGCATCTTACTTACGAAAACACCACAACGGAGATATATGAGTTGCTATTTAACCTCATCCAAGGACCTCCTCGGTCAAATCCGATTCAACTAAAGTTGGAGAAACTGACACTTGCCAGTCATATTTGAGCAAAGGGGGTTACTCGTAACGATGAAACCAGTCTCTCGTAAGCGTACGAGTAATGTCGGTCCAAGCCGCTTCAATCCAACAATACCGCGGAATCAAGAAAAGACTAAGGAGGGCAGCAAAGCACACATCACAGCCCACAAAAACTTTTGTGTTCTACTCGAGAAGACATCTACGCATGAACCTAGCTCTTGATGCCACTGTTGGGGAACGTCGCATGGGAAACAAAAAATTTCCTACGCGCACGAAGACCTATCATGGTGATGTCCATCTACGAGAGGGTATGAGTGATCTACGTACCCTTGTAGACCGTACAGCAGAAGCGTTAGAGAACACGGTTGATGTAGTGGAACGTCCTCACGTCCCTCGATCCGCCCCGCGAACAATCCCGCGATCAGTCCCACGATCTAGTACCGAACGGACGGCACCTCCGCGTTCAGCACACGTACAGCTCGACCTGAACTTATGTAGACCTTGCGGGTTCGAGAACTTATGTAGACATGACCTGAGAGACTCCTCGGTCAATATCCAATAGCGGGACCTGGATGCCCATATTGGATCCTACATATTCTACGAAGATCTTATCGTTTGAACCTCAGTGCCAAGGATTCGTATAATCCCGTATGTCATTCCCTTTGTCCTTCGGTATGTTACTTGCCCGAGATTCGATCGTCAGTATCCGTATACCTATTTAAATCTCGTTTACCGGCAAGTCTCTTTACTCGTTCCGTAATACAAGATCCCGCAACTTACACTAAGTTACATTGCTTGCAAGGCTTGTGTGTGATGTTGTATTACCGAGTGGGACCCGAGATACCTCTCCGTCACACAGAGTGACAAATCCCAGTCTTGATCCATACTAACTCAACCAACACCTTCGGAGATACCTGTAGAGCATCTTTATAGTCACCCAGTTACGTTGCGACGTTTGATACGCACAAAGCATTCCTCCGGTGTCAGTGAGTTATATGATCTCATGGTCATAGGAATAAATACTTGACATGTAGAAAACAGTAGCAACAAAATGACACGATCAACATGCTACGTCTATTAGTTTGGGTCTAGTCCATCACGTGATTCTCCCAATGACGTGATCCAGTTATCAAGCAACAACACCTTGTTCATAATCAGAAGACACTGACTATCATCGATCAACTGGCTAGCCAACTAGAGGCTTGCTAGGGACGGTGTTTTGTCTATGTATCCACACATGTAAATGAGTCTTCATTCAATACAATTATAGCATGGACAATAAACGATTATCTTGATACAGGAATTATAATAATAGCTATATTTATCATTACCTCTAGGGCATAATTCCAACAGAAACTGGGTATGTGATTTGCTTCATGATTCATGCAATTCATTCTTGATGCTAATATTTTGTTCCTCTCTTTTAGGCGCATCACAATAAGACTGAGATGCCACACTTGTACGACCTTTATGGCATGGCCCATACTGCCTCGTACAAGAAGGCGAAGGCATTCCCTGAGTCTGACCAGGATGATCCCAATAACTTCACCAACATATCATCCCACCAGAAGCTCGTTGCATACAGGGACGCGGGGAAGGCTACGAAAGGGGATGACTTTAACCCTAGCCAGGAACCTTTGGATCCAGAGCTAGTGATGATATCTGGTGGCGCGAGGCCCCATGGCTCGATAGCCATTGGAGATGGCATAATACGTTGTCCACTCACTCTTCCAGAGATCAAGGCGCGCCAGTCGAGCAGATGTCCTGAGATAACGCCTCGTCCACGGCCAGTCGAACTTGCCATCGAGGTTAGTTGTACGGACTAAGAACACTTTCATCCATTTCATTATGTGTGTCACCATAGATCATTACTGTGGTAACGAAGAATGGTGTTTCAGGCTGCTCTTCAGAAAGAGAGGGCGGCAAACCAGGCTGCTCTTGAGAAAGAGAGATTGGCAAGCCAGGCTGCTCTTCAGGCTGCTCTTGATGAGAGGGACCAGACCACGACACGATTGCTTGAGGAGGAGAGGGCCCGGAATGAGGCGGGTCAACGGGCCCTGTACAAGATTTTTGTGGTATGTTTTTTTTCACATTAGCCAAATCATGTGTGTAATGTCTGTTTCAATACTAACTAATACGACCCACTCTTCAGGGTCTGTGCGAGAAGAGCGGTCAAGTCCCCCCACCGATGACCGTCTTCTCTTCGATTGGCACGGTGAGTTTCATTATAAACTAGTATTAATAATTGAGTGTCATCATGCTAACTGAGACATTGCAAAATATCTTTTCTGCAGAATAACTCCTGAGCGGCATCGCACGACCCTTCTCCAGGGCAACCGTCTCCAAACGAAGCCGTCGCGAGCAACCGTGGTGTTTCTCCTCCTTGATGACCACTACGGTAAATTTCTCCTCCAAACTTAGCTTGTTTTCCTCTAAAATGAGATAATTAGCGCATTTAGCTCCAAGAAGACATAATTAGGTAATTTAGCTCCAACAAGAGGAGAAGAAATAGGAAAAATGAAAAGAAAGAAGAAGAAGAAGAAGAGAAGAAGGAGAAGGAGGAGAAGGAGGAGGAGGAGGAGGAGGAGGAGGAGAAGGAGGAGAAGGCCAAGGACCTTCTTGTCCTTCTCCTCCTCCTCCTTCTCCTCCTTCTCCTCCTTGATTTCTTATTCTTCTCCTCCTCCTACTCTTTCTTCTCCTCTTTCATATTATCCTTGCTTTAATTTCCCCAACAATAACATAATTAGTCCATTTAGCTCCAAAATACCATAATAAGCTCAAAATGGCATAAGAACCTTGGTTATCTCAAAAAGACATAATTAGGTAATTTAGCTCCAACAAGAGGAGAAGAGAAGAAATAGGCAAAATGAAAAGAAAGAAGAAGAAGAAGAAGAAGAAGAAGAAGATAAGAAGAAGGAGGAGGAGGACGAGGAGGAGGAGGAGGAGGAGAAGGCCAAGGACCTTCTATCCTTCTCCTCCTCCTCCTTCTCCTCCTCCTCCTTCTTGATTTCTTTTTCTTCTCCTCCTCCTCATCTTTCTTCTCCTCTTTCATATTATCCTTGCTTTAATTAACCCAACAATGACATAATTAGCCCATTTAGCTCCAAAATACCATAATAAGCTCAAAATGGCATAAGAACCTTGGTTAGCTCATTAATACTATATACTTAGCTTGTTTTCCTCTAAAATTGGATAATTAGCCCATTTAGCTCAAAAAAGACATAATTAGGTAATTTAGCTCCAACAAGAGGAGAAGAGGAGAAGAAATAGGCAAAATGAAAAGAAGAAGAAGAAGGAGGAGGAGGAGAAGGATAGAAGGTCCTTGGCCTTCTTCTCCTCCTCCTTCTCCTCCTCCTCCTCCTTCTTCTTGATTTCTTCTTCTTCTCCTCCTCCTCCTCTTTCTTCTCCTCTTTCATATTATCCTTGCTTTAATTAACCCAACAATGACATAATTAGCCCATTTAGCTCCAAAATACCATAATAAGCTCAAAATGGCATAAGAACCTTGGTTAGCTCAGTAATATTATATACTTAGCTAGTTTTCCTCTAAAATGGGATAATTAGCCCATTTAGCTCAAAAAGACATAATTAGGTAATTTAGCTCCAACAAGAGGAGAAGAGGAGAAGAAATAGGCAAAATGAACAGAAAGAAGAAGAAGAAGAAGAAGAAGAAGAAGAAGAAGAAGAAGAACGAGAAGGAGAAGGAGGAGGAGGAGGAGGAGAAGGCCAAGGACCTTCTATCCTTCTCCTCCTCCTCCTTCTCCTCCTCCTCCTTCTTGATTTCTTTTTCTTCTTCTCCTCCTCCTCTTTCTTCTCCTATTTCATATTATCCTTGCTTTAATTAACCAAACAATGACATAATTAGCCCATTTAGCTCCAAAATACCATAATGAGCTCAAAATGGCATAAGAACCTTGGTTAGCTCTGTAATACTATATACTTAGCTAGTTTTCCTCTAAAATGGGATAATTAGCCCATTTAGCTCAAAAAAGACATAATTAGGTAATTTAGCTCCAAAAAGAGGAGAAGAGGAGAAGAAATAGGCAAAATGAAAAGAAAGAAGAAGAAGAAGAAGAGAAGAAGAAGAAGGAGGAGGAGGACGAGAAGGCCAAGGACCTTCTATCCTTCTCCTCCTCCTCCTTCTCCTCCTCCTCCTCCTTCCTCTTGATTTCTTCTTCTTCTCCTCCTCCTCTTCTTTCTTCTCATCTTTCATATTATCCTTGCTTTAATTAACCCAACAATGACATAATTAGCCCATTTAGCTCCAAAATACCATAATAAGCTCAAAATGGCATAAGAACCTTGGTTAGCTCATTAATATTATATACTTAGCTAGTTTTCCTCTAAAATGGGATAATTAGCCCATTTAGCTCAAAAAAATACATAATTAGGTAATTTAGCTCCAACAAGAGGAGAAGAGGAGAAGAAATAGGCAAAATGAAAAGAAAGAAGAAGAAGAAGAAGAAGAAGAGAACAAGAAGAAGGAGGAGGAGGCGGAGGAGGAGGAGGAGGAGAAGACCAAGGACCTTCTATCGTTCTCCTCCTCCTCCTTCTCCTCCTCCTCCTCCTTCTTCTTGATTTCTTCTTCTTCTCCTCCTCCTCCTATTTCTTCTCCTCTTTCATATTATCCTTGCTTTAATTAACCCAACAATGACATAATTAGCCCATTTAGCTCGAAAATACCATAATAAGCTCAAAATGGCATAAGAACCTTGGTTAGCTCATTAATATTATATACTTAGCTTGTTTTCCTCTAAAATTGGATAATTAGCCCATTTAGCTCAAAAAAGACATAATTAGGTAATTTAGCTCCAACAAGAGGAGAAAAGGAGAAGAAATAGGCAAAATGAAAAGAAAGAAGAAGAAGAAGAAGAGAAGAAGAAGAAGAGAAGAAGGAGAAGGAGGACGAGGACGAGGAGGACGAGGAGGAGAAGGCCAAGGACCTTCTAGTCCTTCTCCTCCTCCTCCTTCTCCTCCTTCTCCTCCTTCTTCTTGATTTCTTCTTCTTCTCCTCCTCCTCCTCTTTCATATTATCCTTGCTTTAATTAACCCAACAATGACATAATTAGCCCATTTAGCTCCAAAATGGCATAATAACCTCAAAATGGCATAAGAACCTTGGTTAGCTCATGAATATTATATACTTAGCTTGTTTTCCTCTAAAATGGGATAATTAGCCCATTTAGCTCAAAAAAGACATAATTAGGTAATTTAGCTCCAACAAATGATATATAGTTCACCACACATATACTTAGCTTGTTTTCCGCTAAAAATGACATAATTAGCTGAAAAACATCATATTTTGTTCTTCTTCTAACTTTCTTATTCACATTTTTGCAGATTGGATATACTACATGCATGGAAGCTGGCATTCATGGAGTTGAACAATGTCAACGGATGAACTATATATGTATATCATCTAGTTTTCATTTGAGTTGATGAACAATGTCGAACTATATGTATATGTATATATGGATAAACAGTGCAATACTTGGTATGTTATTTCTTTGGATGTATGGGGATGTACATTGGTGAATCATATATGTGTGGTGAATTATATATATGTGTTGGCAAGTATATGTGTGGTGAACTAAATATCATATATGTGTGGTGAATTATATAAATGTGCTATCAAATATAGATATGTGTGTGTGTGTGTGTGTTGTGAAATAATATAAAATAAAATAAACAGGTACAATATGGGCTCTTTGCCGTCTGCCAGCTGATGGCAAAGACCTGTGCCATCAGCTGGCAGATGGCAAAGGTGCCACATGGCACCCAGCTGTGCATCCTGGGATGTCTATGTAGGCTCTTTGCCGTCTACCTCCATGGTGGGCAGACGGCAAAGAAGAGGGAACAAAGGAGGGGGGGAGGAGGAGGCAGACGGCAAAGAGTGGAGAGAGGGGGGAGGGGAGGAGCAGGCAGACGGCAAAGATGGATGGGGAGGCAGACGGCAAAGATGGAGGGGGAGGGGAGGGAAGGAGAAGGCAGACGGCAAAGAGGGACGGGGAGGCAGACGGCAAAGATGGAGGGGGAGGTAGACGGCAAAGCCTCCGTTAACCCCTAACGGAGGCAACGCGTGTCGGCTGCCGTCTCGAGCACTTTGCCGACTGCTCCTAAGGAAAGCTGATGGCAAAGAGCTTTGTCGTCTGCTTTGCCTGGGCAGACGGCAAAGAAGGTCCTATGCCGTCGTAGGCTGACGCAGAAATTTTGCCGGCCGTGAGAATCTTTGCCGTCTGCGATATTGTCTTTGCCGTCCGGGATATTGTTTTTGTCGTGTGTGATGGCAGACGGCAAAGAAGCTGATTCCTGTAGTGCCAACGGCAAGTTGAGTGCAGACCGTAACCCTGAATCATACTCTTACTCGTCGAAGAAATGTATCTGCAACATAAGACATTGCAGCCGTGTAGGTCAGCATGTTGAATATGCCGGAAAGTCACAAAAAAGAGGGGTGAAAATATCATCTATACTATATGCATATATGGCAGGTGGGGCTGTAGTTTAAGTTTTGCGTAAAGCAAATTTTCCTACAACAAGAGAGAGGGTAAAAGAAAAACTTACTACATGGTTGGTTGTTAATGAGATGGTTCCACCAACCAATTCTCATACCCAAGTTGTCAATAATACCCACATCATTAATATTATTTGTGTTGAGAATTCCAGATAGTTTTAGTTCCTTCGGCTCAAGTTGTGCATGACCGTGGACACGGCTAATCGATTAGGTTTGGGTACTCTGCAGAGTTTTGCACACGTTCCCCACAATATTTGATCGCCTCCGTTGAATGTCCTCGCACTACAGGGTGTTTGAGGACCGGATGATCAAAACATGGTCTTTCAACGGGTTCCTCTGAGCCTCTGTCGGTGCCCATCCAATCCTACCGGTCTTCTACATCTCGTAGCACCGCCCGTCCAGAGTCGTCGCATTGTCCAACCAAGCCAGAGCCCATAATGACTTGTGGTTGTGCAGGTAAGCATTGGGTCTTGAAGCATCCATCCATCTCTTCGTGCCTGGGTGAAGCTTTCCGCAAGATGTCATGGTGCTTCTCCATGCATCCCGGGTCCTCCGCTGGTTTATCCCAGGGGGCCCATCAAAACAGTCCTTCACCCAGAGGTATATTGCATCACGAGGTCTCGAAAAGTCTTGACATATCCGGTCTTGATTATTAAAATTTTCTCACAACACTCGTGATAGACTCTCAACCAAAACCCCCATCTACTTAAGCATAGCAAAATAACATGTATCGTCCCGGGCCAAGTAACAAGGGTGATGGGTGCCTACCACATGATACTACATCAAGAACCAATTTTTCGAGTTCCTACTTAGCATGCAATAGGTGAAGAAAGGTTGATCTACAATGCATATAAAACATAGGAAATATGATCAACGTGACTTGCCTTGTTGACGATTGTCGAACTCGAGCGCATCTAGATAACGAGCTTCGCACTCCGGATAATCTAACGAAGCAAACAATTTCACACAATAAGCATCACAATGGCAAGTGATCAAAATAAAGCAATAAACAAAATTAGCTATAGCACAATGTGAAAAAATTGTCTTCCATAACCAAATCAGAATCTGTTTTGGTGAAAACCCCAAGATAATATATCTTAAAAATTCTGAAACTGAACCTACTCATAAATAAGATCACTAGTGATCAGTAACAAAAAGGATCAATTAAAAGTTTATTTTTAAACTCTCGGTATTCACAAAATAATATGTAACCCAAATCTGTTTTAACTCACATTTTATAAATTCAAACATAGTCATATTTAATATTTTCAGAAGCTACATGAAATTTGTGATCCAATGCAAAAAGAATCACCTCATTTGGATTTATAGAATAAAAGTTGTAGGCATTCTAAAATCAGGTTCAAATCTGTTTCGGAATTAAAAACAGAAAAAGATTAAAAGGAAAAGGGTGACGTGGTAGATTCTGATTGGTTGTGGGGTGTGCACGTTTTAGGATAATTAGAGGACGACTGCAAAGTAAAGAAGAGCTCTCTGGTTAAATTCTAACTAACAGAAAAACCGTGGTTTTCTAACTAAAACCGAAAGGGTACCTAAGTCTAATCTAGAGCATAGAATATAGATCTAACGGTGGAAGAAAAAAAAGAGAATCCTTACCGTGGCTGCAGAGAAGAAGAACGCCATCGAGGTTTTCCTGGCCGAAGAGGGAGCGGCGAGGTGGGGTGGTTCCGGTGGCCGGCGACGGTGGTGGAAGGGGCAGCTGGCGGAGGAGGTCTCGGGCGTCGCGTTGGTGGAGTCAGGCGGCCCTAGGGGGGACGGGGCGTGGCAGGAAAGCTCCTGGAGGAGGTCGGCCTAGAGGGAAGCTCCGGCGAGGTGGGGCGGCGGCTAGAGGCGAGGAGAGGGGTTGTTTGCTAGGGTAACGGAAAGAGGAGGCCGAGGGTATTCTTATAGGGGTGGTGGGAGGTGCAGGGAGGGAAGGAATCCCGCGAATCCGGGAGAGGAAGCTTGTTGTGAGGTGCCTGCCATGGCCATGGAAGGAAAGCTCTGGAGGTAGAAGAAGAAATAATGGGCCAGATTTGGATTTCGTAATAGGCCCAGATAACTTTCCTAATAAAAGTGATTTGTTTCCTTTTAATTTAAAACACGAAAGAGAGCTACAAAAGGAATTAAATTATTTCCCGGAAAATACAAGTATTGTATATCAAAATTCTCAGAAAAATATTCCCCACCACGTGGACATTTTATTTTTAACAAAATAGAAACTTTATAAAAATTTATTTTTTTTAAATCCAATAAAATCCAAATTTTGTCTTTAAAAATTTTGGCACTCTTTTTCTAGTGACTTATTTTTTTGGGGTGTCATCTTACCTCCTCTCTTTCTTGCTTGGCAAGTATATTGTCAGGAAAATTTTTGTGGTTGAAATCTTGTGCCAAAAATAAATTCGAATCAAATACCGAAAGAAATTCAAATGCCACCTTGATTCAAATTCTTTATAGTTGAAGAAGTCATGTTATCTTCTCTCATTGATTTTAAACGGATGAATTTGAATTCATGGGAAAAAGGGGAAAGTCATTTTATTCCCTCTCATTCAAAAGTTTTAAAAAGTTTCAAACTTCACTCAAGTTTCTATCACTCAAACAAACAAACAATCAATCTAATAATTTTATTAACATTCCAGAATTTGGGATTTTACAATAAAATAGCATATAAATGCATATAAAGCATCCATGATTTATAATATAATAGCATGAAACAATAAAAAATTATAGATACATTGGAGACGTATCAAGGTCCAAGAATCTTGCACTACTTTAAGGAAGCGAGGGTGACAGTGCCAAAAGCCCTCAAACAAAATAATTTTCTTCTTGGGGTTGACGTTTGAACCGAAAGTTAGAGGGTATATGATCTGAAATTGTTCATGAGAGAGGTTTTACCATAGTATTAGGAAAGACAGAAATTCATTCAGGTGAAGAGAAGAATCAATCCAGTTGCTCTAGTAGTGGTGTTAGTTGCATGTTTCTCCATGTATAATGCTTGCTCTTTATGTGAATTTCCAACAACACTAGTGCACTGATAATCACTTTAAATTTTGTAATATCATCAATATGACCACATGACTCTTTTCTATTTTCCGGAGATCTCATAAAATTAAATTCTACCATGAAAAGTCAATGATCATCAATTGCAATGTCAACAGACTCAAACCATTGTATGAATTCAATCCTTTCCGGCCCATCAGACAGCCCATAAACATTTGTGAGATACCAGAATTGATTAGTTTATACCGATGTATAATCTGACTTGGAAATTGGTTATTGCACCATATATTTATAAGACCACCAGATGCCCCAAGTGAGGGGACAAATTCATATTTGTCAAACTTCCCGGTCCAACATTTTCTAATGGAAGAATGTTCGTAATCCACCATTTGTGTTTCTTGTAAACACACTACTGTATAGTTTGATTCAATGATTTTATTACGTAGGGCTATGCATTTATGGTCCGAATTTAAGCGACGTACATTCCATCATAGAATATTCGACATAACTAACGGCATAGAGTATTACAAAATATAAGTTCAGATAACTTCAAGCATATAAAGGAACTTAAGGACAGTTGCTGAGAAGGATTTGCAGTGGCCCTTGCTCTGCTCAGCCACCTCTTGCACCAACTTTTCTTCAATATTTCTTCTCTTGGAATGCCACACGTGTTGATGCCTAGGTGCTGGATTGTCTTGATTGAGGTGAGTGGTAGTACCTGCCTCGTGATGTATTATCTATCCAATCATTTTCATTCTTCTATTCCAGGATGTACGGCTTTTATATTGGATTGACATGACATATGTTCTTCTTAGTGTTGGCCATGGTGGGAGCTTTAAAACCAAAATATCTAGTTGCCCTCATGCTTCTGTGAACCTGTGAACTGTCCAGGGGGCTATCTGATGGTGCCTCTTTTGAGAGGTTGGAGTGTCCATCACCATGTATTCTTGCATTCCAACAGTTTCCTGAAAATGATTCACACTCAATAAACTCAGCAACTTCCATGCTCTGCTTCAACCTCAGTGCTAGCATATTTCCCTTATCATCATAACAGAAGTTGTTACACTATTGCCACACTTTAGAGTTGCACAAGACTGTTGTGGTGTTGGATTTGAAAGGTGAAAATGGGAATTTGGTGTTACCGACAGCTTCCACTAGATCCATCAGAAAAACTTGCACCCCATTTACGAATACCCTCCAGTTCTCTTGTGTTTCCATTCAATACAATTAGAGCATGGATAATAAACGATTATCTTGAAACACGAAATATGATAATAACTATTTTATTATTTCCTCTAGGGCATATTTCCAATAGTCTCCCACTTGTACTAGAGTCAATAATCTAGCTTCACATCTCTATGTGATTTACAATGTAATGAATCTACCACCCATACAGTTGTAGTGTTGATCATGTTTGGCTCGTGGAAGAGGCTTAGTCAGTGGATCTGCAACATTCAGATCCATGTGCACTTTGCAAATATTTATGTCCTCCTCCCCTATGTAATCACGGATGGCATTGAAGCATCGCTTTATGTGTCTGGTCCTCTTGTGAAACCTTGGCTCCTTGGCTAGAGCAATGGCACCAGTGTTGTCACATAACATATTTATTGGGTCTAGTGCACTTGGCACTACTCCAAGATCTCACATGAACTTCTTCATCCAGACACCCTCTTTAGCCACCTCCGAGGCAGCTATGTACTCCGCTTCGCATGTAGAATCAGCTACGACGCTCTCCTTCGAAGTGCACCAGCTTACCACAACACCATTCAGAATAAATACGTATCCGGTTTGAGACTTAGAGTCATCTGGATTAGTGTCGAAGCTTGCATCAATGTAACCCTTTACGATGAGCTCTTTGTCACCTCCATAAACAAGAAACATTTCCTTAGTCCTTTTCAGGTACTTTTGAATATTCTTGACCACTGTCCAGTGCTCCACTCCTGAATTACTTTGAAACTTGCCCTTCATACTTATGGCAAGGCTGACATCCGGTCTTGTGCACGACATTGCATACATGATAGACCCTATGGCTTAAGCATAGGGGACGACACTCATCGTTTCTCTATCTTCTGCAGTTACTGGGCATTGAGCCTTAATCAACTTTATACCTTGTAGCACAGGAAAGAACCCCTTCTTGGATTGTTCCATTTTGAACTTCTTCAAAATCTTATCAAGGTATGTACTTTGTGAAAGTCCTATCAGGCACCTTGATCTATCTCTATAGATCTTAATGCCCAATATGTAAGCAACTTCTCCGAGGTCCTTCATTGAAAAACTTTTACTCAAGTAATCCTTTACACTTTCCAAAAGTTATACATTGTTTCCAATCAGCAATATGTCATCCACATATAATATTAGAAACTCTATAGACCTCCCACTCACTTTCTTGTAAATAAAAGCTTCTCCAAAAACTTGTATAAACCGGAACGCCTTGATCACCTCATCAAAGCGTTGATTCCAACTCCGAGATGCTTGCGCCAGTCCATAAATGGATCGGTGGAGTTTGCATAGTTTGTGAGAATTCTCTGGATTGACAAAACCTTCTGGTTGCATCATATACAACTCTTCCTTAAGAAACTCGTTAAGGAACGCTATTTTGACATCCATCTACCAAATTTCATAATCGACAAATGCAGCTATGGCTAACATGATTCTAACGGACTTAACCATCGCTACAGTTGAGAAAGTCTCATCATAGTCAACTGCTTGAACTGGTGAAAAACCCTTTGCCACAAATCGAGCTTTATAGATGGTCACAATACCGTCCGCGTCCATCTTCTTCTTAAAGATCAATTTGTTCTGAATGGTCTTTCGGCCTTCGGGTAATACTTCCAAAGTGCATACTTTGTTTTCATACATAGATCCTATCTTGGACTTCATGGCCTCTAACCATTTGTTGGAATTCGGGCCCACCATTGCTTCCTCGTAGCTTGTAGGCTCATTGTTGTCTAACAACAAGATCGATAAGACAGGATTCTCGTACCACTCTGGAGAAGTACGTGCCCTTATCGACCTACGAGGTCTGATAGCAACTTGATTTGAAGCTTCATGATCATCGTAATTAGCTTCCTTTTCAACTCGTGTAGCCTCGTAGGAAACTTCTTTCTGTCCAGTGCCACCATCTGGTTGAAGCAAAGGTTCTTCAACCTCATCAAGTTCTATGTTCCTCCCACTCAATTCTTTCGAGAGAAACTTTTTCTCAATAAAAGCTCCATTTTTAGCGACAAACACTTTTCCCTCGGATTTGAGATAGAAGGTATACCCAACTGTATCTTTTGGGTAACCTATGAATACACACTTTTCCGCTTTGGGTTCCACCTTTTCAGGCTGAAGTTTTTTGAAATAAGCATCACATCCCCAAACTTTAAGAAATGACAACTTTGACTTCTTGCCATACCACAGTTCATATGGTGTCGTCTCAGAGGATTTTGATGGTACCCTATTTAAAGTGAATGCAGGTGTCTTCAATGCATAGCCCCAAAATGATAACGACAAATCGGTAAGAGACATCATAGAACGCACAGTATCTAATAAAGTACGATTACGACATTCGGACACACCATTACGCTATGGTGTTTGAGGCGGTGTCAACTATGAAACAATTCCACATTGTCTTAAGTGAGCACCAAAATCATAACTTAGATACTCACCTCCTCGATCAGATCGTAGGAAGTTGATCTTCTTGTTACAATGATTTTCAACTTCACTCTAAAATTGCTTCAACTTTTCAAACGTTTCAGACTTGTGCTTCATCAAGTAAATATAACCATATCTACTCGAATCATCAGTGAAGGTGAGAAAATAACGATATCCACCACGCGCCTCTATGCTCATCGGTCCGCACACATCAGTATGTATGATCTCCAACAAGTCACTTGCACGCTCCATTGTTCTGGAGAACGGAGTCTTAGTCATCTTGCCCATGAGGCATGGTTCACATGTGTCAAGTGATTTAAAATCAAGTGACTCCAAAAGTCCATCACCATGGAGTTTCTTCATGCGTTTTACACCAATATGACCTAAGCGGAAGTGCCACAAGAAAGTGGCGCTATCATTATTAACTCTACATCCTTTGGTCTCAATGTTATGGACATGAGTGTCATCACTATCGAGATTCAACATGAAAAATCCCCTCACATTGGGTGCATGACCATAAAAGATATTACTCATATAATTAGAAAACCATTATTCTCTGATTTAAATGAGTAACTGTCTCGCAATAAACAAGATCCAGATACAATGTTCATGCTCAATGTAGGCACTAAATAACAATTATTTAAGTTCATCACTAATCCCGATGGTAACTTAAGTGAGATCGTGCCGATGGCGATCGCATCAACCTTGTAACCATTTACATGCGCATCGTCACTTCATCCTTCACCAGCCTTCGTTTATTCCGCATTTCCTGTTTCGAGTTGCAAATGTGAGCAACAGAACCGGTATCAAATACCCACGCGCTACTACGAGAGCTGGTAAGGTACACATCAATAAAATGTATATCAAATATACCTTGTTTGGTGTTGGCGGCCTTCTTATCGGCCAGATACTTGGGGCAGTTTTGCTTCCAGTGACCAGTACACTTGCAACAATAACACTCAGTTTCTGGCTTGGGTCCAGCCTTGGGTTTCTTCGTCGGAGGGGCAACAGCTTTGCCACTCTTCTTGGAGTTACCCTTCTTGCCCTTGGCGTTTTTCTTGAAACTAGTGGTTTTATTGACCGTCAACACTTGATGTTCTTTCTGGATTTCTGACTCGGCGATTTTAAGCATTGCAAACATCTTGGCAAGTGACTTATTCATCCCTTGCATGTTATAGTTCAACATGAAGCTCTTATACCTAGGTGGCAGTGATTGAAGAACTCTGTTAGTGATAGCCTCTTGCGGGAGAGAAATCCCCAGCTCAGCTAGATAGTTAGAGTACCCAGACATTCTAAGTATGTGTTCACCAACAGACCCGTTCTCCTCCATTTTGGAAGCATGGAACTTATCAGAGGTTTCATACCTCTCGATCTGGGCATTCTTCTCAAAGATAAACTTCAACTACTGGAACATCTCATATGCTCCATGACGTTCAAAACGTCTTTGAAGTCCCGGTTCTAAGCCATACAAAACTGCACATTAAACTAATGAGTAGTCATCCTTACGTGACTGCCAAGCGTTCAAAACGTCTTGGGTCGCTGTATCGGGTGGTCCATCACCTAGAGCTGCATCAAGGACATATTGCTTTTGGCCAGCCGTGAGGATAAGTCTCAGATTACGAGTCCAGTCAATAAAGTTGCTTCCATCATATTTCAGCTTAGCCTTCTCTAGGAACGTATTAAAATTCAGGGTTGCTACTACGCGAGCCATTGATCTACAACATAAAATTTTGCAAATATTACTTGGCTATGTTCAAGATAATTGTGTTTAGCTAATCATATTACTAATAAATTCCCACTCAAATTGACATCCCTCCAGTCATTCGAGTGTCACATGATCCAAATTCACTAACTCAAATCCGATCATCACGTGAGTTGAGTATAATTTCAATGGTGAACATCTCCATGTTGATCATATCAACTATATGATTCATCCTCGACCTTTCGGTCTCTTGTGTTTTGAGGCCATGTCTGTACATGCTAGGCTCGTCAAGTTTAACCCGAGTTTTTCGCGTGTGCAACTGTTTTGCACCCATTGTATGTGAACGTTGAGTATATCACACCCGATCATCACGTTGTGTCTCGAAATGACGAACTGTCACAATAGTGTACAGTCGGACAGAACACAATTTGAGCTTGAAATTTTAGTGAGAGATCACCTTATAATGCTACCGTCATTCTAAGTAAAATAAGGTGCATAAAAGGATTAACATCACATGCAAATCATAAGTGACATGATATGGCCATGAACTTGTGCTTCTTGATCTCCATCACCAAAGCACCGGCATGATCTCCACCATCACCGGCGCCACACCATGATGTCCATCATTGTGCTTCCATCGAGGTTGTCACGCTAACTATGATGTTACTACTAAAGCTACTACTAGCGATAAAGCAAAGCAGCACCAAGCGCAAAAATAATTAAAGACAACCCTATGGCTCCTGTCGGTTGTCGTAGCATCGACGTGCAAGTCAATATTTAACTAGTACAACATGATCATCTCATACATCCAATATATCATATCATGTCTTTGGCCCTATCAAATCACATGCATACCTTGCAAAAACAAGTTAGATGTCCTCTAATTTGTTGTTGCAAATTTTACGTGGCTGCTATGGGTATCTAGTATGATCGCATCTTACCTACGCAAAGCCACAACGGTGATATGCAAATTGCTATTTAACCTTCTCCAAGGACCGCCTCGGTCAAATCCAATTCAACTAAAGTTGAAGAAAGAGACACCCGCCGGTCATCTTTATTCAACAAGTTGCATGTTAGTCAATGAAACTGGCCTCTTGTAAGCGTACGAATAATGTTGGTCCGAGCCGCTTCAATCCAACAATTCCGCTGAATCAAGAAAAGACTAAGGATGGAGCAAATTGAACATCAACGCCCACAAACTCTTTTGTGTACTACTCGAGATATCATCTACGCATGAACCTAGCTCATGATGCCACTGTTGGGGAACTTTGCATGGGAAACAAAAAAATTCCTACGCACACGAAAGACCTATCATGGTGATGATCATCTACGAGAGGGGAGATCGGATCCGCATACCCTTGTAGATTGCTAAGTAGGAAGCGTTAAGAAACGCGGTTGATTTAGTCGAATGCCTTCGCGATCCGAATCGCAAGCGTCCCACGAACTCCGTCCCGATGTAGCGCCAAACTGACGGCACCTCCGCATTCAGCACACGTACAGCTTGATGAAGATCTCCACCTTCTTGATCCAGCAAGAGGGGCGGAGAGGTAGAGGAGTTCCCCGATAGCATGACGGCGTGGTGGTGGTGGTGGTGAACTAGTCCAGCAGGACTTCGCTGAGCTATATCGGACTAATCTGGACGAGGAAGATGATATGTGGAGAAGAGGGCAGCACGTGGCTTTTTCTGGTGCCTTTTGCCCTTTAAACCTCCACTATATATAGGAGGAAGAAGGGGGAGGGCTGGCTTGCCTCCTACTCCAAGGAGGAGCTTCAGCCGAGCCAAGAGGGGAAGAGTCCTCCTCCAATTCGGTTTGGGTGGAGGAATCCTCTCCCACTTGGCCAACTCCCTTTTTTTCCTTCCCTTTTTTCTTTTTGCTCTTTGGCCGAATTGGACTTATTGGGCTGCCACACCAGCCCACTAAGGGCTGATGTGCCACCACTAAGTCCAATAGGCCTTCACCCGGGTGGGTGGTCCCTCCCGGTAAAACCCCGAAACCCATTCATCACTCCCTGTACTTTACCGGTAATGCCCCAAATCTTTCCGGAAGCCAAATGCAACATTCCTATATATCAATATTTACCTCCGGACCCTTTTGGAGCTCCTCGTGACGTCCAGTATCTCATCCGGGACTCCGAACAACTTTCGGTCACCAACATACATAACTCAATACTATCAAAACGTCATCGATCCTTAAGTGTGCAAACCATGCGGGTTCGAGAACTATGTAGACATGACCGAGACACTTTCCGGTCAATATCCAATAGCGGGACCTGGATGCCCATATTGGATCATACATATTCTACGAATATCTTATCGGTTGAACCTCTATGTCAAGGATTAAGTTAATCCCGTATAACATTCCCTTTGTCCTTCGGTATGTTACTTGTCCAAGATTCGATCGTCGGTATCTTCATACCTATTTCAATTTTGTTCCGTAATACAAAATCTAGTGGTTAACTCTTCAGTCACATTGCTTGCAAGGCTTCTTTGTGATGTTGTATTACCGAGTGGGCCCCGAGATACCTCTCCGTCATACGAATCCCATTCTTGATCCATGATAACTCAACGGACACCTTCGGAGATACCTCTAGAGCACCTTTATAATCACCTAGTGACGTTGCGACATATGATACACACAAGTCATTCCTTCGGTGTTAGTGAGTTACATGATCTCATGGTCATAGGAACGTATACTTGACATGCAGAAAACAATACCAACAAAATGACACGATCACATGCTACATTTATAGTTTGGGTCTTGTCCATCACATCATTCCCCTAATGATGTGATCCTGTTATCAATGACAACACTTGCCTATGGCCAGGAAACCTTAACCATCTTTGATTAACGAGCTGGTCAACTAGACGCTCACTAGGGATATTGTTTTGTATATATATCCACAGATGCATTTGTGTTTCCATTCAATACAATTATAGCATGGATAACAAACGATTATCTTGAAACAAGAAATATAATAATAACTATTTTATTGTTGCCTCTAGGGCATATTTCCAGCAACAACATTGGAGCACGACACCCACCAATTCAACCAAGAAACGGGAGGAGGCAGATGTGAAAGAAACAACCAAGAAAAATTTATTGATTCTCATATCTTGGTTGAAGTGCAGCATGGATTCAAATCTAGAATGAACCTCATCGTCCACCTTGAGACCAGGTGCAAAGGCCCAATGAAGGATGTTGGTCATCTTGATCCGAAGGGCGCCTAGTAGCCTCCATGAGCGGCAAGTGCTGGTGGTGGGTGAGAGGTGGGAGTTGCCATGGGAGAGGGCTAGTGGTGGGAGTCCCCATCGATGATAGCCCACAAAGATAGTCTTTAACCTTGGGACACACGTTTCCCTGAAGCTCCCAAGCGGTTTTGGGAAGCTTCTTGTCTATTTTTTTTCTCATTTTTCGGCCTAGTTTCCGTACGGTTTGCCTTCTTTATTTTTCATTGTTTATATTTTATATTTTATACTTTTTTCAAATAAATGGACTTTTACCAAATTCACAAACTTTGTAAAATTCATATTTTTTTAAATGTTTTGAACTTTTCTTGAATCCATGGTTTTTTCATATTTCATGTAATTTTTAAAAAAATTAACAAAAAATAACTTTGTGATTTTCTTAAAATTCATTAAATTTTCCTGAATTCGTGAATTTTTTAAAAATTTGTGATACTTTGAAGTCAAGATGGGAACGGGCCGGGTTGGCCCGCCGGGTCACTGACCCGGCCCAAAAAGTCAAGGGGTTGGCCTTGAATCATATATGGGTGAGTGGAGCCGGCACCATGTGACCAGACGGGTCAGACATGTCGACCCATCTGAACCAATGAGACACAAAACAGCAAGCATGCATATATATATATATATATATATATATATATATATATATATATATATATATATATATATATATAGTCTAAATGGGTCACTACGTGAGGCCATTGATATCCTTGTGTTACAGCATCTAAAGTTCTGAATCAAGGACGCACGAACAACGTGCATGCATGCATACATATAGGCATATTGCATAGTGTGCATGCATACATATATGCATATTGCCGCGGCGAGTGCACTATGGCTAATTATTTCCCTAACGAGGCATCTAATAATGTGTAGATCTGCGGACAAGATGATTTAAAAAATCAAGAGAGGACGAGGGCGGGATGAGTAATACAAGAGGACACCAAGCGTGAGTAAAAAAATGCTAAATTTTGGGTCGGCCTCATGTATCCAGTGGGTCACTCAGGCCAGAAAATTCTAATGAAATGGGTCGACCCATGGCTTGGCATATTGACCTTGGGGCCATGGGTCAGGTCCAAGGCGAGGTTCGGGTCGACCCATTTCCATCTTGACTTTTAAGTTCATGACTTTTTTCAGAAATTGTGATTTTCTTTGGAAAATATAACTTTTTCTAAATATGCTTTCGCTCAAATACGCAAACATTTTCCAAATTCAAGATTGTTTTTAAAAAAATTCAAGAACTTACTTCATATTCTTTAATTATTTTCTAAAATTCCTGAACCTTATCTAATTCATGTTTTTCTCAAATCCATGGCTTTTGCTTTTTAAGTTTTATGAACTTTTTAATTTCTTTGCAAGCATTTTTCTCTATTTCTTGAACTTTTTTATTTTATGATTTTTATTGTGTGATTTTTCTTTTTTGTTAACTGGTTTTCTAATTCTTTGATCTTTTTAAATTGTTAAACTTTTTCTAAAGTAAGGGGTCAGCTGGTCCATTTGACAGTGGTCAGCAGTGAAAGTCATCCACTTAAACTGTCTACGCCGATTGAAAATCACGAACCAATCAAAGAAATAGTTCTACTGAGTCGCCTTTTTTTCATGAATATGCAAGATTGCGTATCTTTTCATTGATAGAAAGACAGGTGAAGAATCCGGCGCTAAAGGCAGATCATGGAGTATCCTGTCCAGCCCGACCTTCATACACAGTACAAAGATCCAGTCCATGATACGCCCAATCCGCATCACAGTGCGGGCGGAAACAACATGACCTCCTATCTGCCGCATTCTACGACAGAATGTCGGGGCTTTGCACAAGGCAGTCCTCCAACTAGGTCAGCCCATGTGGAAGCTAGGACCAGTGTAAAAATCCAGAAAAATGAGAAGCAAAAGTAGGATTCAAATTCACGATCCCGTCATTGTATACATAGACAGCTAGCCACTATGCTTATTAGTGTTCCTGGTTAATAGGCAACGAGGATACTTTAGAACTAGCTACCTGGGCACATTGGATTTTTCTTATAATTTCTAGAGAATTCTGAATATTTTCCAAAAAAAAACAATTTTTTTTATGAACACGCATGAGTTTTAAAAATTTGGGAATAGTTTTCAAATTGTAATCAAATTTAGAAACCATTTTTCTAAATCCAGGAACATTTTTGAAAAATCAGAACAATTTTAATAAACATGAACAATTTATAAAAAAATGAATAATTTTACAATTTCGGAATCAAATTTTAAAAAATATATATATTTTTAGAAAATTGTGAACAAATCTTGGAAAATTGAAATATTTCTAAATGCCAGAATTTATTTTGACACTCATATTTGTTTCTAGAAAATGTGAAGCAATATATGAATTCGTGAACAAATTTTGTAAACGGAACAATTTTGGAATTTATGAATAAATTTTGAAAACAGAACAGTTTTTAAAACTCCAAACACTATTTAACAATCACGAACGAGTTGTGCAGAAATGTGATTTTTTTATTTATTAACAAAAATTACAATGCACACATTTTCTAATTTGTGAAAATATTGATAATAGAGTTTTTTAAACTAACTGGACAAATTAGAAAACGGAAATATTTTATTAATTTCGAACTTTTTTTGAGAAACGCAAACAATATTCGGTAACCCCGAACATGTTTTGAAATTCCAAACATGTTTTTCCAAATTAGGGAACACTTTTCATTATTTTGAATGAAATTTTTAAACAGGTACAACTTTTTGAAGGAAATGAAAACAGAAAAGAAAAAACAAAAAGTATAACCAGGACAAAAAAAACGTTCCAAAATACCAGCGAACGAAATGGTTGGGGTACCTTCTAGAGGTTCCAGCTAGTTTCTTTTTGGTTTTCGGAAATTTATAGAAGGTTCCCTGAACTGGATTTGTTTTCTTTTTTATTGATTTATTCATTTTTTTGTTTCAAAAATGTTCTACATTTTCACAAAATGTTCTTCAAATAAGATAAATGTTTTTGCTTTTTAAAAATTTGGTCTGGATTTTCAATAAAAGTTCTGTATTTTTCAAAAATATTCTGGAATTTCCATAAATTTTTCTTCAAATTCAAAAAATCTTATTGATTTTTAAGAAAATATTCCAGGATTTTTAAAATGTTCTAGATTTGCAAAAAATATTCGGCATTTCCAAAAATTCTTTTCAAATTCGAAAAATGTTTCTTGTTTTTTTGAAAAATGTTATAAATTTCAAATAGTTGCCATTTTTCCAAAACATTTATAACTTCAAAAAATGTTCTAGATTTGCCAAAAATTGTTCGGGATTTTCAAAATATTATCTAGATTTTCAAAAAAAATCTTCAAATTCCGAAAATGTTTGAAAATTGCTCTTAATTTAAAATTTTGTTTTCGATTTAAATATGTTCTTAAATGTTTAAAAAATTGTTCGTGCTTCCAAATTTGTTTACGTTTTTTCAAAATTGTTCTCGGATTTAAAATTTGTTCTCCAGATTCTAAAATGTTCGTGCTACAAATTCATTCAGGCTTTTAAATTTGTTCTCCATTTTAAAAAATGTTCAAAAATTTTAGCGCTTCCAATTTGTTCGGTTTTTTTTTAAATTGTTCTCCATTTCAAAATTTTGTTCTCAAGATTCAAAAACTGTTCGTGCTTTAAAAAATTGTATGCGCTTAAGTGTTTGTGTTTTCGTTTGTTCCGAATTTGTTCAGGATATTTCAAATTTGTTTTCGTTTTCAAAATTTGTTCTCAAAATTCAGAAATTGTTTGTGTTTTAAAAATTTGTTCACGCTTCCGAATTTGTTCAGGGTTTTTCATAATTGTTCTTCTTTTTAGAATTTTGTTCTCGAGATTCAAAAAATGTTCGGGTTTAAAAAAATTGTTCATGCTTCCAAATTTGTTCACGATTTTTCAAACTTATTCTTGGTTTCAAAGTTTATTCTAAGAATTCAAAAATTGTTCGTGCTTCCAATTTGTTCGCGTTTTTTCAAAATTATTCTCCTTTTTCTAATTTTTGTTCTCAAGATTGAAAAAATGTTCGTCATTTGAAAAATTGTTCGCGCTTCCAAGTTTGTTCACGATTTTTGAAAATTGTTCTAGATTTCAGAAGTTCTTATCAAAATTCAAAAAAATTGGTGCTTTAAAAATTTATTCACACTTTCAAATTTGTTCGGCGTTTTTCATAAAATTTCTTCTTTTTAAAATTTTGTTCTTAAGATTAAAAAAATATTCATGTTTTGAAAAATTATTCATACTTCTAAATTTGTTCACGATTTTTCAAAATTGTTCTGCAAATTCAAAAAATGTTTTTTGCTTCAAATACAAAAAGAAAAGGAGGAAGAAAATAAAAAATAAACAAAAAAAAATAAAAGAAACAGAAAAGAAAAAAGTGACAGAAAAAAACTGGACGAGCCCAATCGAGGTTCCCCGCTGTGCGAGGCAGGGAGTCCTTGCCGCAATGAGCTGTAGGTAGGAGCTCCCGACAATTTGCACAGCCCGGGGCAAATAGGGATTTCCGGGAATGATAGTTTACTCGTCCAATCGATCACCCCACGTGAGTAATAACATGACCCGACAGCCAGAGACAGCGGTCGCGGCACACTACTCGTCGGAGCTGAGGGAGTTGCATTGGCAGAAGGAGCTCAACCGCGCTGCAACCTCCTTTCAACTGACGGAGCCAACGATGATGACGACAGAAACAAAAGGAGGAAGCAGCTCGAGATCGCCGTCATCCACCTCGACCTCTAAATCAGTTACGAGTCTCGCTCCACACCTCGTTTGTGTGCCGGTTCGGTCGCTTTGATTCTTCCATCTGTCGGCCGGGAAGTTTGCAGTTGGCGATCGCGCGGACGAAGCCGTGTATTTCTCTCTAGGAGTCTTGCTCGACGGGAGATCCACCGTGTGGCTCCGTATGAATTAGGGTGTATGTAACCTTGAGCTCCTCAATTCGAAAAGAAAACACTATTGCTTCCGCGTGTGCCATGTGTTTCTCTCTAGGAGTCTTGCTCGACGGGAGATCCACCGTGTGGCTCCGTATGAATTAGGGCGTATGTAACCTTGAGCTCCTCAATTCGAAAAGAAAACACTATTGCTTCCACGTGATGATTCAACAAGACTAAATGGATGTGATGTATGCAACAACTCCCTCTGTTTATGATATTAGACCATTAAACTTTCTTGGATTGAAGGCCTCACAATCAGTTGAGGTATCCAACTACAATTTGGTCACCCAATTTTAACCGGGTCAACAATTTCTTAATAAGCTTTTCCATTTAATGCTTCCAATTCACTATGCTGCTTAATTATGAAACTTTTTATTCGATTGAGGTATTCGATTTGGGAATTGGTTCATGATTTTAACTAGGTCAATGATTTTTAAAATCAATCGAGACCAACCTATTTATAAAAACTATATCAATCCCATGCACCCCTCGCCATCAACAAATATATTATTATAGCATCAAAATAATACATGCAGGCAGTGACGCGGAAAAAATATTGACGTAAATATCGATTGATTAGTACATAACACAGAATCACACTGGAAAGGCCCATCAAAACACCGCATTATAATAAATAAATAAAGTACTCCATCATCTCTCACACTAGCCAAATCAAATTCTCTCTCGGTTTCAAGATATAGGGTGCATTTTTTTAAAAAGTCAAATTTATTTAATATTTACTAAGTTTGGAGTAAAAAATATCAACGCTCATAATACTAATAAATAAAATATGAATTTAATGATAGCAACTTGATATTGTTCTCTTAAATTTGGTCAAATTTGAAGGGTTTGCACTTTTAAAAAACTAATACACCTATATTTTAAAACAAAGAGACTAGTTTATTTTATAAAAATTCAACAACACCAACAATGCAGCAACGCGCGTTTAATCCTTCTAGTTCTTCTCAAATCGAGTGGTGGCTCCTACTACTCCCTCATTTCCGGTTTATAGGGCTCAAATCTGAAATCTCATCAGCCAAGGTGAATTGTGAGTGGATGACACTAGTTTTAACTAGCCAATGAAATATTTCTCACATATTCAATTTCCAAGGCAATAAATGTAGCATCATCCTTCCCATTGGATTTGCATGATGGATGTAAAAAACGATGCATGCGTAGCCACTTATCTCCTTTCTCTAAACTCTATGAATTAAATATGGCGTGGGACTCAAAGCATTTTAACTCAATTAGACTCAAAATGAGCCTAATATAATGGAAATCTGAAAATTTTGAGATGAGCCCTATAAACCGGAAAGGAGGGAGTAACTCCGATACATATTATTTCACGATAATATGCATCTCTTTAAGCGACAACTAAGGCCGTGTCTGGATCACCGTTTCTCTTTCAAATACACTTGTAAAAAATACACATCTGTCGCCGTCCTTACATTTCCGGGTGAAATTTACATAAAGGCCAGTAAGTTACACGTGTAAGTTATACACCTCCGTATTGAAATACATCCAATCCAAGCACGGCTTAATATGGATCAAAAGAGTATTAAACGTTTGAGACATAATGAAGTGGTAATAATTAAACTGCCATGAGTTATTCCATGACTCATTTTAATGAGTAGTTTGCAGAAGGAAAAAAAACGAGGCAATCCCGTGTTATGCATTATTTTGTTCATATCAAAATGTAGAGATTTTGTGTGAAATTCATGTGCTTCAAACGGGCCAATCACATCCGTTATTTGGGAATTCGTCCTCTTGTTTGTGCTTAGTCTTTCCCAGTTCTAAGATTTTAATTTTTAGAGGATCTTGAAGTCACTAAGACCAACTTTAACAGATTCCTATGTCGCACCTAGGTGATCTCACAAAATCGAATAGAAAATCATAATTTTTACTCCACCATCGGAAACTCCTGCAACCCGTCGAAATATCCTTACCGTTTTCGTGGCTGGGGAAAAGTGACCCCCTCTTTCTCCCTCCCTCGCGCCTCCTCCATTCGCACCGCAGCTGCCACCGATGACTAGCCATCCCGTTAGAATGGACAACACAAAACCTTCCGCCACCCTGCCCGAGCACCACCGCTAGTTTGGTGCTGCTAGAAACCACCTCCACACCGCCGCTCGTGCCGAAGGAAAGGTTTGGGATGAAAAATATCCACTGGCATCAAGCTCCGGCTCCAACCGCAGCAAAGGCTGCCGGGATGGCGGCTTCCCCTTCAGCAACGGCCAGTCGCCCTCTTGCCGCTCCCGCCAGAGCCAAGAGAGATTGAAAACCGATGGCGGCGGCGACCATCATCGAGGAGGCCGCGAAGAAGAAAAAGAGAGCCACTCTAGCACCCTGATGACCCACAAGTATAGGGGATCAATCGTAGTCCTTTCGATTAGTAAGAGTGTCGAACCAAATGAGGAGACGAAGAAAATGATAAGGATTTTTCACCAAGGTATTCTCTGCAAGTGCCATGAATAAGAGTTATAGATAATTTTGTAGCAAGATAATTCGTAACAAGTGACAAGTAACAATAATAACAAGTATGCGGCTAGATAGACCAATCCTTTCTATAACAAAGGACAGGCCGGAAAGTACTCTCGTATGAGGCAAACGCTCCCGAGGATACATGTGAATTTCTATCCAGTCATGTTCGTCATGTTGAGTTGATTCATGTTCGTTACTTTTATAATTTGATATGTGGGTGGACCGGTGCTAAGGCGTTGTTCTTACTTGAACAAGGAACCCACTTATGATTACCCCCTCTTGCAAGCGTCCGCAACTATGAAAGAAGAATTAAGATAAATCTAACCATAGCATGAAACACGTGAATCCAAATCAGCCCCTCATGAAGCAACGCATAAACTAAGGTTTAAGCTTATGTCACTCTCGCAGCACATCATCTACTTGTTACTCCACAATGCCTCCCCATACACCCATAACATGGTGAAGTGTCGTGTAGTCGACGATCACACGACACGTCTAAGAGAAGCAACATCATACGCATCATCAAAATATCGAGTGAATACCAACTTCACATGATTACTTATAACAAGATTTCTCCCATGTCCTCGGAAACAATAGTAACTACTCACACCTCATCAACATGTTGAAGGTCAGAGGTATAATAATAGTAACTAAGGATCTAAACATAAAATCTTCCACCAAGAAAACCAACAAGCATCAACTTCAAAATGTAATCAACACTACTAGTAACCCACGGTTACCAATCTGAGGTTTTGAGACATAGATTGAATATAAGAGATGAACTAGGGTTTGAGATGAGATGGTTCTGGTGAAGAAATTGATGAAGATTGGTCCGCCCACGAACGAGGAAGCGTTGATGATGACGACGGCTTCAATTTCCCCCTCCCGGAGGGAAGGTTCCCCGGTAGAATCTCTCTACCGTAGAGAAAAAGTGCCTCTGCCCAGGTTTCCGCCTCGAGACGATAGCGCTTCATCCCGAAAGTATCCTTATGATTTTTTATAGGTCAAAATACACCATATAGGAGAAGTGCGGGGGCTCGGGAGACCTGCTGGGGCCCCACAAGGCAACTAGGCGCGCCTAGGGGGATGGGCGCGCCCTGTTAGCTTGTGGCCAGCACGTGGCCCTCCTCTGGTATATTTTTGGCCCAATAATTCTTAAATATTCCATAAATAATCTCTGTGAAGTTTCGGGTCATTTCGTCTCTAGTGATTTTCATCCTTTTTCTTGGTTTTCAGGTCTAGAATTCCAGTTTCTAGTAATTTCTCTCTTTGTGATGTACCTTGCATATGCAGAGAGAAAAGGCATGAGAATTGTATCATAATGAGGAACAATGGACAATAATATCATCAATATTAATAAGAATTCATGATGCAAAATGGACGTATCAACTCCCCCAAGCTTAGACCTCACTTGTTCTCAAGCGAAAGCTGAACTCGATAATAATGACCACATCATTTGACACGGAGGTATCGATAAAAACACAATATTGACATGATAGAATCATGAATATTAAGGTAGCAACAAGATTTGTTGTAAATATGCCCTAGAGGTAATAATAAATTAGTTATTATCATATTTCCTTGTTCATGATAATCGTTTATTATCCATGCTATAATTGTATTGATTGGAAACTCAAGTACATGTGTGGATACATAAACAACACTATGTCCCTTTGAGCCTCTACCTAGACTAGCTCGTTGATCAAAGATGGCTAATTTTTCCTAGACATAGACATTAGTTTTCATTTGATAATGGGATCACATCATTAGGAGAATGATGTGATGGACAAGACCCAAATCATAAGCATAGCATAAGATCGTACCAAGTTTACTACTATTGCTTTCTGTATGTCAACCTATATGTTCCTATGACCATGAGATCATGCAACTCACTGACACCGGAGGAATGCCTTGTGTGTATCAAACATCGCAACATAACCGAGTGACTATAAAGATGCTCTATAGGTGTCTCCGAGGGTGTTTATTGAGTTCGCATGGATCAAGACTGGGATTTGTCACTCTGTATGATGGAGAGGTATCTCGGGGCCCACTCGGTAATACAACATCACAATAAGCTTGCAAGCAATGTGACTAAGGAGTTAGTCACGGGATATTGTATTACGGAACAAGTAAAGAGACTTGCCGGTAACGAGATTGAACTAGGTATGGAGATACCAACGATCGAATCTCGGGCAAGTAATACACCGATGGACAAAGGGAACTACATACGAGATTAAGTGAATCATTGACATCGTTGGTTCGACCGATATAGATCTTCTTAGAATGTGTGGGAACCAATATGAGCATCCAGGTCCCGCTATTGGTTATTGACTAAAGAGGTATCTCAGTCATATTTGCATAGTTCTGGAACCCGCAGGGTCTACACATTTAATGTTCGGCGATGATATAAACATAGTTGAGTTATTGTGTTGGTGACCACATGTTGTTCGGAGTCCTGAATGAGATCTCGTACATCACGAGGATCTCTTGAATGGTCCGGAGGTAAAGATTTATATATGGGAAGTCATATTTTGGCTACCGGAAAGGTTTCAGGTTTTTTCGGTATTCTACCGGGAAGCTTCTAGAAGGTTCCGAAAACTTCCGGAGGAGTCCGGAAGTCCACCAAAGGTTCCACCATGTCCCAAGGGTTTGCATGGGATGAGGGGAGGCGCCCTGTCCTTATTGGGCCAGGCGCAGAACTCCCTCAAGGCCCATGCAGTTGGGAAACTTGGAAAGTCCACTTTTGTATGGAAGGGAAGGAGGAGGACTAGGATTCCACCTCCTCCCACCTTGGTTGCGCCATAGGGCTTGGAGGGTTTCTTCCCCCACGCCCCTCCACCTATATGTAGAGGGGAGGGCCCCCCCAAGAGGACACACCAATTCCTTGGCGCCCCTCTCTCTCCCTAGATCGTTTTCTCCTCCGTTTACGGTTTTGGTAGTGCTTGGCGTAGCCCTGTCGAAATAGCACCACCACCACCGCCACCACATCATCGTGTTTCCGGGGAACTCAGCTACTACTTCACCCATGCTCACTGGATTGAGGCGGCAAAGACGTCATCAAGTTGTATGTGTGCTGAACATGGATGTGTCGTCCGTTCGGCACTTGATCTCGACGTTCGGGATTAGATCGCAGTTTGGATCGTGATTGGATCATGAAGACGTTCGACTACATCAATCACATTTCTTAATGCTTCCACTTAGAAATTTACAAGGGTATGTAGATGCACTCCCCCTCTCGTAGGTGTTGATCTCCATAGATTGATCTTGGTGAGCGTAGGAAAATTTTGTTTCCCATGCGAGGTTCCCCAAGAGTTGTATCAGAGCTTGGTCTATGTGTAGATAACATGCAAGAGTAGAAAACAAAAGAGTTTGTGCGCATTGATGTTCACATTGCTTACTTCCTTAGTATTATTTTGATTCGGCAGTATTGTGGGATGAAGCAGCCCAGACCAACCTTATTTGTCTAGGTATGAGAGACCGGTTCCATCGACTGACATGCAACTTGTTGCATAAAGATGGCTGGCGGGTGTTTGTCTGTCCCACTTTAGTTGAATCAGATTCGATAATTGTGGTCCTTGTAGAAGGTCAAATAGCAACTTAAATACCACCGTTGTGGCTTTGCATAGGTAAGAACAATTCTTGCTAGTTACCCATAGCAGCCACGTAAAACATGCAACAACAAAGTAGAGGACGTCTAACTTGTTTTTGCAGGGTATGTTGTGATATGATATGGCCAAGGACATGATGAGATATATATGATGTATGAGATGATCATGTTTTGTACAGATTATCACAACTTGCATGTCGATGACTACGACAACCAGCAGGAGCCATAAGGTTGTCTTTAATTATTTGTGTCTTTTTGCTTTACTTGATCGCTATGAGTTAGCAATAGTGGTAGTAGCATAGTTGGCACGACAACCTCAATGGCGACACGATGATGGAGATCATGATGATGGAGATCATGGTTTCATGTCGGTGATGATGGAGATCATGGTGGTGTTTTGGGGATGGAGATCAAAAGCACAAGATGATGGCCATATCATGTCACTATTTTGATTTGCATGTGATGTTAATACTATTTATGCATCTTATGTTGGGGAACATCGCATGGGAAACAAAAATTTTCCTACGCGCACGAAGACCTATCATGGTGATGTCCATCTACGAGAGGGGATGAGTGATCTACGTACCCTTGTAGATCGTACAGCAGAAGCGTTAGTGAACGCGGTTGATGTAGTGGAACGTCCTCACGTCCCTCGATCCGCCCCGCGAACAATCCCGCGATCAGTCCCACGATCTAGTACCGAACGGACGGCACCTCCGCGTTCAGCACACGTACAGCTCGACGATGATCTCGGCCTTCTTGATCCAGCAAGAGAGACGGAGAGGTAGAAGAGTTCTCCGGCAGCGTGACGGTGCTCCGGAGGTTGGTGATGACCTTGTCTCAGCAGGGCTCCGCCCGAGCTCCGCAGAAACGCGATCTAGAGGAAAAACCGTGGAGGTATGTGGTCGGGCTGCCGTGGAAAAGTCGTCTCAAATCAGCCCCAATACCTCCGTATATATAGGTGGGAGGGAGGGGACCTTGCCTTGGGGCTCAAGGAGCCCCAAGGGGGTCGGCCGAGTCCAAGGGGGGAAGGTCCCCCCCCCCAAACCGAGTTGGACTTGGTTTGGTGGGTGGGAGTCCTTCCCTTCCTTCCCACCTCCCTTTTTTTTTATTTCTCTTTGATTTTTCTTTGTATGGCGCATAGGTCCCTTTTGGGCTGTCCCACCAGCCCACTAAGGGCTGGTGCGCCACCCTCATGGCCTATGGCTTCCCCAGGATGGGTTGCCCCCCCGGTGAACTCCCGGAACCCATTCGTCATTCCCGGTACATTCCCGGTAACTCCGAAAACCTTCCGGTAATCAAATGAGGTCATCCTATATATCAATCTTCGTTTCTGGACTATTCCGGAAACCCTCGTGACGTCCGTGATCTCATCCGGGACTCCGAACAACATTCGGTAACCAACCATATAACTCAAATACGCATAAAACAACGTCGAACCTTAAGTGTGCAGACCCTGCGGGTTCGAGAACTATGTATACATGACCCGAGAGACTCCTCAGTCAATATCCAATAGCGGGACCTGGATGCCCATATTGGATCCTACATATTCTACGAAGATCTTATCGTTTGAACCTCAGTGCCAAGGATTCATATAATCCCGTATGTCATTCCCTTTGTCCTTCGGTATGTTACTTGCCCGAGATTCGATCGTCAGTATCCGTATACCTATTTCAATCTCGTTTACCGACAAGTCTCTTTACTCGTTCCGTAATACAAGACCCCGCAACTTACACTAAGTTACATTTCTTGCAAGGCTTGTGTGTGATGTTGTATTACCGAGTGGGTCCCGAGATACCTCTCCGTCACACGGAGTGACAAATCCCAGTCTTGATCCATACTAACTCAACTAACACCTTCGGAGATACCTGTAGAGCATCTTTATAGTCACCTAGTTACGTTGCGACGTTTGATACACACAAAGCATTCCTCCGGTGTCAGTGAGTTATATGATCTCATGGTCATAGGAATAAATACTTGACACGCAGAAAACAGTAGCAACAAAATGACACGATCAACATGCTACGTCTATTAGTTTGGGTCTAGTCCATCACGTGATTCTCCTAATGACGTGATCCAGTTATCAAGCAACAACACCTTGTTCATAATCAGAAGACACTGACTATCTTTGATCAACTGGCTAGCCAACTAGAGGCTTGGTAGGGACGGTATTTTGTCTATGTATCCACACATGTAAATGAGTCTTCATTCAATACAATTATAGCATGGATAATAAACGATTATCTTGATACAGGAATTATAATAATAACTATATTTTTATTGCCTCTAGGGCATAATTCCAACAGTCTCCCTCTTGCACTAGAGTCAATAATCTAGCCCTCACATCATCATGTGAATTACATTGTAATAAATCTAACACCCATACAGTTCTGGTGTTGATCATGTTTTGGCCGTGGAAGAGGTTTAGTCAGCGGGTCTGCTACATTCAGATCCGTGTGCACTTTGCATATATTCACGTCCTCTCCCTCGACGTAGTCGCGGATGAGGTTGAAGCGTCGTTTGATGTGTCTGGTCTTCTTGTGAAACCGTGGTTCCTTTGCTAAGGCAATGGCACCCGTGTTGTCATAGAACAAGGTTATTGGATTCAGTGCGCTTGGCACCACTCCAAGATCCGTCATGAATTGCTTCATCCAGACACCCTCCTTAGCCGCCTCCGAGGCAGCCATGTACTCCGCTTCACATGTAGAATCTGCGACGACGCTTTGCTTGGAACCGCAACAGCTTACCGCACCCCCATTAAGAATAAATACGTATCCGGTTTGCGACTTAGAGTCGTCCGGATCTGTATCAAAGCTTGCATCGACGTAACCTTTTACGGCGAGCTCTTCGTCACCTCCATACACGAGAAACATCTCCTTAGTCCTTTTCAGGTACTTCAGGATATTCTTGACCGCTGTCCAGTGATCCACTCCTGGATTACTCTGGAACCTACCTGCCATACTTATGGCCAGGCTAACATCCGGTCTAGTGCACAACATTGCATACATGATAGAACCTATGGCTGAAGCATAGGGGACGGAGCGCATATGCTCTCTATCTTCATCAGTTGCTGGGCACTGAGTTTTACTCAATCTCGTACCTTGTAAAACTGGCAAGAACCCTTTCTTGGACTGTTCCATTTTGAACCTCTTCAAAACTTTATCAAGGTATGTGCTTTGTGAAAGTCCTATCAGGCATTTTGATCTATCCCTATAGATCTTAATGCCTAGAATGTAAGCAGCTTCTCCTAGGTCCTTCATAGAGAAAATTTTATTCAAGTAATCCTTTATGCTCTCCAAAAACTCCACGTTGTTTCCAATCAACAATATGTCATCCACATATAATATTAGAAACGCCACAGAGCTCCCACTCACTTTCTTGTAAATACAAGATTCTCCAACCACTTGTATAAACCCAAATGCTTTGATCACCTCATCAAAGCGTTTGTTCCAACTCCGAGATGCTTGCACCAGTCCATAAATGGATCGCTGGAGCTTGCACACCTTGTTAGCATTCCTAGGATCGACAAAACCTTCGGGTTGTATCATATACAACTCTTCCTTAAGGAAACCGTTAAGGAACGCCGTTTTGACATCCATTTGCCAGATTTCATAATCGAAAAATGCAGCTATTGCTAACATGATTCTGACGGATTTAAGCATCACTATGGGTGAGAATGTCTCATCGTAGTCAACTCCTTGAACTTGTGAAAAACCCTTTGCCACAAGTCGAGCTTTATAAACGGTCACATTGCCGTCAGCGTCCGTTTTCCTCTTAAAGATCCGTTTGTTCTGAATAGCCTTGCGGCCCTCAGGTAGTACTTCCAAAGTCCACACTTTGTTCTCATACATGGATCCTATCTCGGATTTCATGGCCTCTAGCCATTTGTTGGAATCTGGGCCCACCATTGCTTCTTCATAATTTGCAGGTTCATTGTTGTCTAACAACATGATTGATAAGACGGGATTACCGTACCACTCTGGAGCAGCACGTGGTCTCGTCGACCTGCGTGGTTCGACAGAAACTTGAACTGGAGTTTCATGATCATCATCATTAACTTCCTCCTCAACCGGCGTCGCAATGACAGAGGTTTCCCCTTGCCCTGCGCCACCATCCAGAGGGATGAGAGGTTCGACAACCTCGTCAAGTTCTATCTTCCTCCCACTCAATTCTCTTGAGAGAAACTCCTTCTCGAGAAAAGCTCCATTTTTAGCAACAAACACTTTGCCCTCGGATTTGAGATAGAAGGTGTACCCAACTGTCTCTTTTGGGTAACCTATGAAGACGCACTTTTCCGCTTTGGGTTCCAGCTTTTCAGGCTGAAGATTTTTGACATAAGCATCACATCCCCAAACTTTAAGAAACGACAACTTTGGCCTTTTGCCATGCCACAGTTCGTATGGTGTCGTCTCAACGGATTTTGATGGTGCCCTATTTAAAGTGAATGCAGCTGTTTCTAATGCATAGCCCCAAAACGATAATGGCAAATCAATAAGAGACATCATAGATCGCACCATCTCTAATAGAGTACGATTACGACGTTCGGACACACCATTACGCTGTGGTGTTCCAGGCGGTGTTAACTGTGAAACAATTCCACATTGTCTTAATTGAGTACCAAACTCGAAACTCAGATATTCACCCCCATGATCAGACCGTAGGAACTTGATCTTCTTGTTACGATGATTTTCCACTTCACTCTGAAATTGCTTGAACTTTTCAAATGTTTCAGACTTGTGCTTCATCAAGTAGACATAACCATATCTACTCAAATCGTCAGTGAAGGTGAGAAAATAACGATATCCGCCGCGTGCCTCCACGCTCATCGGACCACACACATCGGTATGTATGATTTCCAACAAGTCACTTGCACGCTCCATTGTTCCGGAGAACGGAGTCTTAGTCATCTTGCCCATGGTTCGCACGTGTCAAGTGAATCAAAGTCAAGTGACTCCAAAAGTCCATCAGCATGGAGTTTCTTCATGCGCTTTACACCAATATGACCTAAGCGGCAGTGCCACAAAAATATGGCGCTATCATTGTTAACTCTAACTCTTTTGGTCTCAATGTTATGTATATGCGTATCGCTATCAAGATTCAATATGAACAATCCTCTCACATTCGGTGCATGACCATAAAAGATGTTACTCATAGAAATAGAACAACCATTATTCTGACTTAAAAGAGTAACCGTCTCGCAATAAACAAGATCCAGATATAATGTTCATGCTCAACGCAGGCACTAAATAACAATGATTTAAGTTCATCACTAATCCTGACGGTAACTGAAGTGACACTGTGCCGACGGCGATTGCATCAACCTTGGAACCATTTCCTACGCGCATCGTCGCTTCATCTTTTGCCAGCCTTCGTCTATTCCGCAGTTCCTGTTTCGAGTTGCAAATATGAGCAACAGAACCGGTATCGAATACCCAGGCACTACTACGAGAGCCGGTTAAGTACACATCAATAACATGTATATCAAATATACCTGATTTTTCTTTGGTCGCCTTCTTATCTGCCAGATACTTGGGGCAATTGCGCTTCCAGTGACCCATACCCTTGCAATAGTAACACTCCGTTTCAGGCTTAGGTCCAGCTTTGGGTTTCTTCGTCGGATTGGCAACAGGCTTGCCGCTCTTCTTCGAATTTCCCTTCTTGCCTTTGCCGTTTCTCTTGAAACTAGTGGTCTTATTCACCATCAACACTTGATGCTCTTTACGGAGTTCAGACTCTGCGACTTTCAGCATCGCAAACAACTCGCTGGGAGACTTGTTCATCCCTTGCATGTTGTAGTTCAACACAAAGCCTTTATAGCTTGGCGGCAGCGATTGAAGGATTCTGTCAGTGATAGCCTCTTGCGGGAGTTCAATCCCCAGCTCAGCTAGACGGTTTGAGTACCCAGACATTTTGAGCACATGTTCACTGACAGATGAGTTTTCCTCCATCTTGCAAGCATAGAATTTATCGGAGGTCTCATACCTCTCGATCCGGGCGTTCTTCTGAAAGATAAACTTCAACTCCTGGAACATCTCAAATGCTCCATGACGCTCAAAGCGACGTTGAAGTCCCGGTTCTAAGCCATACAAGACTACACATTGAACTATTGAGTAGTCCTCCTTACGTGCTAACCAAGCGTTCTTAACATCCTGATCGGCCGTAGCGGGTGGTTCATCTCTTAGCGCAGCATTAAGGACATAATCCTTCTTCCCAGCTTGTAAGATTAGCTTAAGATTACGAGCCCAGTCTACAAAGTTGCTTCCATCATCTTTCAACTTAGCTTTCTCTAGGAACGTATTAAAATTCAGGATGACTGTCGCGTGAGCCATGACCTACAACACAAATATATTCAAAGTGGACTTAGACTATGTTCAAGATAATTAGAGTTTAACTTAATCAAATTATTCGCTAAACTCCCACTCAAAAAGTACATCTCTCTAGTCATTTGAGTGGTTCATGATCCACTTACACTAGCTCAAGTCCGATCATCACGTGAGTTGAGTATAGTTTCAGTGGTAAGCATCCCTATGCTAATCATATCATCTATATGATTCATGATCGACCTTTCAGTCTCATGTGTTCCGAGGCCATGTCTGCACATGCTAGGCTCATCAAGCTTAACCCGAGTGTTCCGCGTGCGCAACTGTTTTGCACCCGTTGTATGTGAACGTTGAGTCTATCACACCCGATCATCACGTGGTGTCTCGAAACGACGAACTGTAGCAACGGTGCACAGTCGGGGAGAACACAATTTCGTCTTGAAATTTTAGTGAGAGATCACCTCATAATGCTACCGTCGTTCTAAGCAAAATAAGGTGCATAAAAGGATTAACATCACATGCAATTCATAAGTGACATGATATGGCCATCATTACGTGCTTCTTGATCTTCATCACCAAAGCACCGGCACGATCTTCTTGTCACCGGCGCCACGCCATGATCTCCATCAACGTGTTGCCATCGGGGTTGTCGTGCTACTCATGTTATTACTACTAAAGCTACATCCTAGCAAAATAGTAAACGCATCTGCAAGCACAAACGTAAGTATAAAGACAACCCTATGGCTCCTGCCGGTTGCCGTACCATCGACGTGCAAGTCTATATTTCAATTACAACATGATCATCTCATACATCCAATATATCACATCACATCGTTGGCCATATCACATCACAAGCATACCCTGCAAAAACAAGTTAGACGTCCTCTAATTTTGTTGTTGCATGTTTTACGTGGTGACCAAGGGTATCTAGTAGGATCGCATCTTAATTACGCAAACACCACAACGGAGATATATGAGTTGCTATTTAACCTCATCCAAGGACCTCCTCGGTCAAATACGATTCAACTAAAGTTGGAGAAACCGACACTTGCCAGTCATCTTTGAGCAACGGAGTTACTCGTAACGATGAAACCAGTCTTTCGTAAGCGTACGAGTAATGTCGGTCCAAGCCGCTTCAATCCAACAATACCGCGGAATCAAGAAAAGACTAAGGAGGGCAGCAAAACGCACATCACCGCCCACAAAAACTTTTGTGTTCTACTCGAGAAGACATCTACGCACGAACCTAGCTCATGATGCCACTGTTGGGGAACGTCGCATGGGAAACAAAAATTTTCCTACGCGCACGAAGAGCTATCATGGTGATGTCCATCTACGAGAGGGGATGAGTGATCTACGTACCCTTGTAGATCGTACAGCAGAAGCGTTAGTGAACGCGGTTGATGTAGTGGAACGTCCTCACGTCCCTCGATCCGCCCCGCGAACAATCCCGCGATCAGTCCCACGATCTAGTACCGAACGGACGGCACCTCCACGTTCAGCACACGTACATCTCGACGATGATCTCGGCCTTCTTGATCCAGCAAGGGAGACGGATAGGTAGAAGAGTTCTCCGGCAGCGTGACGGCGCTCCGGAGGTTGGTGATGACCTTGTCTCAGCAGGGCTCCGCCCGAGCTCTGCAGAAACGCGATCTAGAGGAAAAACCGTGGAGGTATGTGGTCGGGCTGCCGTGGAAAAGTCGTCTCAAATCAGCCCCAATACCTCCGTATATACAGGTGGGAGGGAGGGGACCTTGCCTTGGGGCTCAAGAAGCCCCAAGGGGGTCGGCCGAGTCCAAGGGGGGAAGGCTCCCCCCCAAACCGAGTTGGACTTGGTTTGGTGGGTGGGAGTCCTTCCCTTCCTTCCCACCTCCCTTTTTTTTCTTTCTCTTTGATTTTTCTTTGTATGGCGCATAGGGCCATTTTGGGCTGTCCCACCAGCCCTTAGTGGGCTGGTGCGCCACCCTCATGGCCTATGGGCTTCCCCGGGATGGGTTGCCCCCCCGGTGAACTTCCCGGTAACTCCGAAAACCTTCCGGTAATCAAATGAGGTCATCCTATATATCAATGTTTGTTTTCGGACTATTCCGGAAACCCTCGTGACGTCCGTGATCTCATCCGAGACTCCGAACAACATTCGGTAACCAACCATATAACTCAAATACGCATAAAACAACGTCGAACCTTAAGTGTGCAGACCCTGCGGGTTCGAGAACTATGTAGACATGACCCGAGAGACTCCTCGGTCAATATCCAATAGCGGGACCTGGATGCCCATATTGGATCCTGCATATTCTACGAAGATCTTATCGTTTGAACCTCAGTGCCAAGGATTCATATAATCCCGTATGTCATTCCCTTTGTCCTTCGGTATGTTACTTGCCCGAGATTCGATCGTCAGTATCCGTATACCTATTTCAATCTCGTTTACCGGCAAGTCTCTTTACTCGTTCCGTAATACAAGATCCTGCAACTTACAGTAAGTTACATTGCTTGCAAGGCTTGTGTGTGATGTTGTATTACCGAGTGGGCCCCGAGATACCTCTCCATCACACGGAGTGACAAATCCCAGTTTTGATCCATACTAACTCAACTAACACCTTCGGAGATACCTGTAGAGCATCTTTATAGTCACCCAGTTACGTTGCGATGTTTGATACACACAAAGCATTCCTCCGGTGTCAGTGAGTTATATGATCTCATGGTCATAGGAATAAATACTTGACACGCAGAAAACAGTAGCAACAAAATGACACGATCAACATGCTACGTCTATTAGTTTGGGTCTAGTCCATCACGTGATTCTCCTAATGACGTGATCCAGTTATCAAGCAACAACACCTTGTTCATAATCAGAAGACACGGACTATCTTTGATCAACTGGCTAGCCAACTAGAGGCTTGCTAGGGACGGTGTTTTGTCTATGTATCCACATATGTAAATGAGTCTTCATTCAATACAATTATAGCATGGATAATGAACGATTATCTTGATACAGGAATTATAATAATAACTATATTTATTATTGCCTCTAGGGCTTAATTCCAACATCTTATTCTTCTTAGGACGACGGTAGCATTATAAGATGATCCCTCACTAAAATTTCAAGATAAAATTGTGTTCTCCCCAAGTGTGCACCGTTGCGAAGGTTTGTCGTTTCAAGGCACCATGTGATGATCGGGTGCGCTAGACTCGATGTTCGCATACAACGGGTGTAAGCCAGTTTTGCACATGCAGAACAGTTGGGTTAAACTTGACAAGCCAAGCATGTACAGACATGGCCTCAGAACACAGGAGACCGAAAGGTCAAACATGAGTCATATAGTAGATATGATCAACATGGAGATGTTTACCATTGAAACCACCTTATCTCACGTGATGATCGAACTTGGGTTGGTGGATTTGGATCATGTAACACTTGAACAACCTGAGGGTTGTTGAGTTCAGTCACAATTCTTAAGCAATATGATTAATTGAAGTCATTATCATGAACGTAGTCTAAGTTGTATTTGCAAAATATGTTGTAGAACAATAGCCCGCGTTGTAGCTCCACTATATTTTTGATACGTTCCTAGAGAAAACTAAGTTCAAATATGATAGTATAAATTATGCAGACTAGGTCCGTAAGTTGAGGATTGTCCTCATTGCTGCACAAAAGGCTTATGTCCTTGATGCACCGCTCGGTGTGCCACCCCCTCAAAGCGTCATATGTGAATGTTGTGAACATCTGACAGACACGTTTTTTATGACTACTTGATAGTTCAGTGAGTCATGCTTTACGAATTTGAATTAAGTCCTCAAAGACGTTTTGAACATCACGGAGCAGATGAGATGTTCCAAGAACTGAAATTGGGATTTCAGGCTAGTGCCCGTGTTGAGAGGTAGGAGACCTATGACAAGATTCTTTGCCTAAAAATGAAGGAGAATAGCTCAACCAGTGAGCATGTGCTCAGATTTTCTGGATGTACAATCAGTTGAATTAAGTGGGAGTTGATCTTCCAGATAAGATAGTGATTGACATAAGTCTCCAAGTCATTGCGACCAAGATACTCCAGCTTCGTGATGAACTATAACATGCCCAGGATGGATATGATGATCCCTGAGCTATTCATGATGTTTTACACCGCGAAGTTAGAAATCAAGAAGGAGCATCAAGTGTTGATGGTTAGTAAAACCACTAGTTTCAAGAAGGGCAAGGTCAAGAAGGGAAAATTCGAGAATTGCAAGCCAGTTGTCGCTCCAATGAAGAAACCCAAGTTTGAACCAAAACCCGAGAGTGAGTGCTTCTATTGTGAGGGGAATGTCCACTGAAAGCGGAAATATGCCCCACATACTTGGCAGATAAGAAGGATGGCAATGTCAACAAAAGTATATTTGATATACATGTTATTAACGTGTGGCTTACTAGTGCTCATTGTAGCCCCTAGGTATTTGATAACGGTTCTGTTGCTAATATTAGTAACTCGAAATAGGAGTTGTGGAATAAACAGAGACTATCTAAAGGCGAGGTGTCAATGCATGTTGGAAGTGTTTCCAAGGTTGATGTGATCACCATCGCACGCTCCATCTACCTCCAAGGTTAGTGGTAAACCTAAATAAATATTATTTGGTGTATGCATTGACCATGACCATTATACTGATTTTTTATTGCGAGACGGTTATTTATGTAAGTTAGATAATAATGGGTTATTCTGTTCACATGAATAATGTCTTACATGATCATTCACCCAAGATGAATGGTTTACTGAATCTCGATCGTAGTGATACATGTGTTCATAGTATTGATGCCAAAAGATGTAAAGTTAGTAATGATACTACCACTTACTTGTGGGATTGTCGCTTAGGTCATATTGGTGTAAAAACGCATGAAGAAAATCCATGCTGATGGATCTTTGGGCTCACGTGATTTTGAATTTCTTGAGACATGCATACCATGCCTATTGGTGTAAAATGCATGAAGAAACTCCATGCTTATGGATCTTTGGACTCAGTTGATTTTGAATCACTTGAGACATGCGGACCTTGCATCATGGGCAAGATTACTAAGACCCCGTTTTCCAAGAAGATGGAACGGGCAAGTGACTTATTTGAAATATACATTTTGATGTATACAGTCCAATGAGTGCTGAAGCACGTAGAAGATATTGTTATTTTCGTACTTCACAAATGATTTGAGTAGATACGAGTATATCCACTTGATGAATCACAAGTCTGAAATGTTGAAAAGTTCAAGCAATTTGAGAGTGAGGTTGAAGATCATCATGACAAGAGGATAAAATGTCTACAATGTGATCGTAGAGGTGAATCTCTGAGTTATGAGTTTGGTATACATTTAAGACAATGTGGAAATTGTTTCACAACTCATGCCACTTGGAACACCATAGAGTGATGGTGTGTCTATATGTCATAGTTCTGCTCTATTAGATATGGTGCATACTATGATGTCTCTTGCCGATTTGCCACTATAGTTTTGGGGTTATGCATTAGAGACAACCACATTCACTTTAAATAGGGCACCATATAATTCCGTTGAGATGACACCGTATGAACTATGGTTTGGCAAAAAACCTGAGCTGTAGTTTCTTAAAGTTTGGGGCTGCGACGCTTATGTCGAAAGGCTTCAGTCTGATAAGCTTGAACCCAAAGCAGATAAATGCATCTTCGTAGGATACCCAAAGGAAAAAAGTTGGGTATACCTTCTATCTCAGACCCGAGGAAAAATGTTTGTTGCTAAGAAAGGGTCCTTTCTCGAGAAAAAGTTTCTATCGAAAGAATTGAGTGGCAGGGTAGTCAAATTTGATGAGCTTACTGAACCGTCACTTCAACGAGAGAGCAGCGGGGCACATGAAAATGTTCCTGTGGCACCAACACCAATTGAAGATGAAGCTAATGATGGTGATCATGGAGCTTCACATCAAGCTAGTACCAAACCTCGTAGGTCAACAAGGACACGTACTCCTCCTAAGTGGTAAGATAATCCTATCTTCGAGGTCATGTTGTTGGACAACGATGAACCTACGAGCTATGGAGAAGCAATTGTGGGCCTCGATTCCAACAAATGGCTAGAGGCCATGAAATCCGAGATAGGATCCATGTATAAAAACAAAGTGTGGACTTTGGAAGAATTACCTAATGATCTTAAGGTTATTAAGTACAAATGGATCTTTAAGATGGAGTCAGATGATGATGGTAAATGTCACCATTTATAAAGATGGACTTGTCGGAAAGAGGTTTCCGACAAGTTTAAGGAGTTGACCACAATGAGACATTCTCACCCATAGTGATGATAAAGTCCGTTGGAATTATGTTCGCAGTTGCTGCATTTTTCAATTATGAAATTTGGCAGATGGATGTCAAAACATCGTTTCCTTAACGGTTTCCTTGAGGAAAGGTTGTATGCGATACAACTAGAAGGTTTTGTCAATCCTAAGGATGCTAAAAGGCATGTGAGCTCCAGCGATCCATTTGTGGACTGGTGCAAGCATCTGGTAGTTGGAATAAGTGCTTTGATGAGCAATCAAAACTTTTGGTTTATACAGAGGTTATGAAGAAACTTGTATTTACAAGAAAGTGAGTGGGAGCACTATAGAATTTCTGATAAGTATATGTGGTTAGAATATTGTTGATCAGAAATGATGTAGAATTTCTAAAAAGAATGAAGGGTTGTTTGAAAGGAGTTATCCGAAGGAAAACCTGGATAAAGCTGCTAAAAATATTGGGCATCAAGATCTATAGAGATAGGTCAGGAGGCTTGATAAAACTTTCAATAAATACATACCTTGACAAGATTTTGAGGGAGTTCAAAATGGATCAATCGAAGAAGGATTTCTTGACTTTATTGTAAGGTATGAGTTTTAGTAAGACTCAAAGCCCGATCACGAGAGAAGAAAGAGAAAGGACGAAGGTCATCCCTTATGCCTTAGTCGTAGGCTCTATAGTATGCCATGCTATGTACCGCACCTGATGTGTGCCTTGCCATGAGTCTTTCAAGGGGTACAAGAGTGATCCATGAGTGGATCACTCGACAGTGGTCAAAACTTCCTTAGTAACTAGAGGACTAAGGAAATGTTTCTCAAATATGGATGTGATAAAAGAGTTAGTCATAAAGGGTTAAGTCAATGCAAGCTTTGACACCAATCCGGATAACTCTTAGTAGCGAACCGGATTCGTATAATGGAGGAGTCACTTGGAATAGCTCCAAGTGGAGCGTGGTAGCAACATCTACATTATGACATAGAGAGTTGCAAAGTACACATGAATCTGAATGTTGCAAATTCGTTGACTAAAAGCTCTCTCACGAGCAAAACATAATCAAACCCGAGAACTCATTGGGTGTTAATCACATGGTGATGTGAACTAGATTATTAACTGCAGTGCCAGTGGGAGACTGTTGGAAATATGCCATAGAGGCAATAACAAATTAGTTATTATCATATTTCCTTGTTCATGATAATCATTTATTATCCATGCTATAATTGTATTGATTGAAAGCTTGAGTACATGTGTGGATACATAAACAATACTATGTCCCTAGTGAGCCTCTACTGGGCTAGCTCGTTGACCAAAGATGGCTAAGGTTCCCTAGACATAGACATGAGTTCTCATTTGATAAAGGGATCACATCATTAGGAGAATGATGTGACGTACAAGACCCAAACTGTAAGCATAACATATGATCGTATCAAGTTTACCGCTATTGCTTTCTTCATGTCAATGTATCTGTTCCTATGACCATGAGAGCATGCAACTCACTGACACCGGAGGAATGCCTCGTATGTATGAAACATCGCAACATAATTGGGTGACTATAAATATGCTCTACAGGTGTATCCAAGGGTGTCCCTATAGTTGGCATGGATCAAGACTAGGATTTGTCACTCCGTATGATGGAGAGGTATCACCAGGCCCACTCGGTAATACAACATCACAATAAGTGAAAGGACAATTGCTCCCTAGGGTAGTTTTGATAATTGACCACGACATTTGCATCATTGGACTAATATGTTTTACAAGTATATTTCAAAAAAGTTCAAAAGATGTTATGGCTAAAGGCTTATGTGGATATGCCCCATGATGCAAGAAAGGAATAAGATTCGCTCAAGCTTCAAACTAGAAGACTCTTCATTTTATATTTGTGAGAAATCACTTTTGAGTCCATAGGAAAACCAATACTATTAAAAGGGGGTGAGGTAGTAAAATGAACTGGTTTCTCAAGTGCTCAAAGTTAGCCACCAAAATACTCAGTCATTTTTACCACTTAACTATTCTCTCCAAATTCCACATACTCAAATTCGGTGTCACAAACTTCCAAATTTCGGACCCACCGATTTTGACCTGAGACAGAAACCCTTGCCATTCCCACCAAATTGGTGCAACCAAGTTCAGGGTGACCAACTTTCTGTTGTCTCCGTACACAAAATCAGAATTTCCGAGTTTGAGTATCGGTGCCACTGATTTTTTCCATATGACCGTTAGCCACCTTTTCGGTGCCACCAAGTTGTGTATATCGGTCCCACCGAGATTCAAAAGTTACTACCTTTGTGTGTATCCGTACCACCGAGTTTATGATTTTGGTGTCACTGAGTTTGGCACTTTAGGTGTAATGGTTGGATTTTGTGTGCTGCCTATATATACCCCTTCATCCACCTCTCACTCGTGGGAGAAGAACTCAGAACACTCACTTCATTGCCAGATTCATTTTCTGAGAGAGAACCACCTACTCATGTGTTGAGACCAAGATATTACAATCCAATCATTTGAAACTTGATCTCTAGCCTCCCCAAACTGCTTTCCGCCAAATCAATCTCTCCTACCCATGCATATTCTATGAGAGAGTGATTTTGTGTTGAGGAGACTATCTTTGGAAGCACAAGAGCAAGGAGTTCATTGATGTACCACATATATTACCTTTTGGAGGGTGGTGCCTCCTAGATTGGTTAGGTGTCGCTTGGGAGCCTCCTACTTCGTGTTCTGAAGTTGAACCAAGATGTTTCTAAGGGCAAGGAGACTGCCTACTTCGAGAAGATCTACCGTGAGTAAGGCTAGTCCTTCGTGGGCGGATGCTGTGGTGGAACAGACAAGGCCGCTTCTTCGTGGAACCCTTGTGGGTGGAGCCCTCCATGGACTCTCGTAGTCGTTACCCTCCGTGGGTTGAAGTCTCCACTAACATGGACATACGATAGCGCCACCTATCGGAACCATATCAAAAATCGACGTGTCAACCTCATGTGTTTGATCTCCCTACCTTACTCCTTTAATTTACACTTGCATGTTTTACATTCCGCTACTACACTCTTAGAACTACATGTGTAGGGTGTACTTGACTTGCCATAACTGCCAAAGCTAGCTCTCAACTAAAATTGGGAAAATGCAAAAAATTATCTTGTCAAGTAGTCTAATCACCCCCCTCTAGACATACTTCCGATCCTACAAGTGGTATCAGAGCTTTGGTCTCCGTTGCATTGGTTTCACAACGTAGGAGAGTATGGCATCTAGTGAGGGAAATTATCACCATAGAGGTCCATATTTTGGTGGCACTAATTTTGCTATTTGGAAGCATAAGATGAAAATGCATATTCTTGGCTTTAATCCTCATGTTTGTGTTGTTATTCGTGTTGGTGTGCAAGCTAAATTCTTTGGAAAAGGGCATGAAATGGATCGTGATGCAACAGTTGATGAACTTAAGATGTTGCAACTCAATGCTCAAGCCTGCGACATCATCTTCAACTGTCCATGCCCCAAAGAATTCAACAAAATCAGCCGCCTCGAGAATGCAAAAGAAATTTGGGATACTTTGATCGATATGCATGAAGGTATTGATTATGTTAGAGAATCTAAGTTGTAATTGCTTAAAAGCCAGCTTGACAAGTTCAAGATGAAGGATGGTGAAGGTGTCGCTGAAATGTACTCTAGGCTAGCTCTCATCACCAATGATATTGTCGGCTTTGGAAGCGAAGAGATGACCAACAAATTCATCATCAAGAAGATACTTAGAGCTCTTGATGGAAAGTATGACACAATGTGCACATTGATCCAAATGATGCCAAACTACAAAGATCTCAAGCCCACTAAAGTCATTGGTAGGATTGTTGCTCATGAGATGTCACTCAAGGACAAAGATGAGCTGCACAACAAGTCAAGCGGTGCTTGCAAAGCTTCATGTAATGCTCCCGCTACTTCAATGGACAATCTTGTAATTGATGAAGAGATAAGCCTCAATGTCAGAAAATTCAACAAGTTCTACAAGAGTAGAGGCAAAGGGAGAATCTCAAGCTCAAGACATGATGAGAAGCGTTCGTCCAGTCGTGACCGAAACTGCTACAATTGTGGGAATCCCGGAGACTACTCCAATGAGTGCTTGGCTCCCTACAAATGAAGAGAAGAGTTACCCCCGATAGACGAAGCTCAAGAGATGAGTCACCTCGCAGAGAGAGAATGAGTAGAGAAGATCGATATGAACGAAGACACTCACGGAGAGGCAAGGAATCAGAGATGAAGGACAAATACACCAAGAGCAGCTCAAGAAGAAGACATCAAGCTCATGTTGGTGAATGGGTTTCTGGCTTAGAATCTGACCACCATTCCGAGAGAAGCTATCACTCCAACTCCGACTATAATGAAGATGAAGGTGTTGCCCGCATTGCACTTGTTTTCTCCAACTCCTACGACCTCTTTGATTCACCAAATGAGGGGTTCGGAAACTGCTTCATGGCTAAAGGCCCCAAGGTATCACACCTCGAGTATCTTGATTTTAATAGTGACGAGGATGACTTGTTAGGAGAAGATGACTTGCTCTTTGATAAAACTAGTGATTGCAATGAAAATGAACTTGCTAATTATCATTCTAGTCAAGAGAAATCAAGTGATGATGATAAGAACGAAATTGAACGACTTACTGGAGAATTAAAAACTCTTAAGTTAGCTCATGAGACTACTCTAGAAGATCGTAGAAATCTTGGAAGAACCCATGAGAAGCTTTACTTCGAGAAGCTCAATTTGAAGCAAGAGCATGAGTTCCTAAAAACGATCAATGATGATGTTCAAAAGAAGAGTTCTTCTTATCTAGCCAAACGATTACTCTTGTCTAATTTTGTTACACAAGTTAAACCTAGGAACACTAGTAACAAAGGTAAGAGAGTTTCTTCATCTAGTAACAACAATGCTAAAGCTAAATCCAATAATGTTGTTGCTAGTAGCTCTCTTGATTCCACTAATGATTCTCTTGGCCAAGTTACACTTGAGCAAGAAAACTATTTGTTGAAATGGATTATAGAAAGAGGTGTCTTCAAGAGTCCTGCCAGAAGTAAGCAATTTGAGGAAATTATGCACAAGCAAGGAGGATATCAGAAGAAACAAGGTGTTGGCTACTTCAACGTCAACGGAGATGATTGGGAAGAAGGTCCATATCCCATTCCTGAGTTTGTTCCCCAAGACGAGAAGTATGATCCTACTCCTCCCGAAGGAACAAGCTCACAAGATGGCTTTCTACCACAAGACCACAAGGGCAAGGGAAAGCTTCAAGATGACATTGACCTATTTTAAGAAGAACCCCAAGTCAAGATCAAATGGATTCCCAAGGACACTACTAGCTCTACCTCATCTAGTGCTACAACAACTCCAAGGATTCCCATCAATTTGATGTGGATCCCCAAGAGGAAGAACTAGAAGGTTCTTGAGGGGTGACTCCACCAATGAAATTCACTCTTATTCATTTTGGCAAGAACTATATGCAATGAACCTCAACCATATGCATTAGCTCAAGGAGTCACACATTCCCTCAAAGATAAGCAAGGAACAAGGTAATTAATGCATCTTTGGACATCATCCCATGTGTGTTTCACTCCATGTCCATAGATGTTTTTGCATATATTCCCTTTGTTTTGGGACTAACCCATGTAGGTGAGAAGAGTAAGAAACAACAAGGATTGCTCCCAACTCAAGATGATCTTCATCAACTTTGAGCATCCACCACTACTTCACCTACTTGAAGTCTTCTACGACAAAACCAAAGGTTAGTTTATCCCTCTTAGGGGGATGTCATACCAAGGGGGAGCTTTACTCTAAATCTTGAGTATAAGTGTCTCCTAAGGATATGAACACATTAATGCTTATGTAAAAGTGGTAACCCCACTTGCGCTTAATGATGAGTATGACCTATGATCAAGTATTCTTACTTGGCTCCTAAGTCAATATACTCATATATAGATGACTTTGTCATTGCCCAAGTGTTTGATAGCTCCTAGGATGTTTGTGCATGTTCACCATATTTTATATATCATTCTTATTATGTGAGCATGTTGGTCTGCATGAGTTTGCTCATTCGCGGACATCCAATTGTTGTTATTTGGCTCTTGTTTTATCTTTTGCAATTGGATGGACAATAATGCCTAGCACCCTTCTCTAGCTATCTATGTTATCTCATCTAAAGTTCTATTCATGCTTCATCACAAAACATGAACAAGCACTTGTCGATCCATGTATGTGAAGGCGTACTCTGAGTTCTGTATCGTCAAAGGCTGCCTTCCAAAACCTCTTTGAAAATCTCGGTGAGACCAACTCCACAAACTCGGTTCCACCGAATTTCCAAAGCTAATCTGGTTTTTCAATCTCGGTACCACCGAAATCACAAACTCGGTTACACCAAGTTTCCCTATCAACACACAGTAGAGGAACTCAGTGACACCGATTTTGTAATCTCGGTGACATCCACAGCGAATGGGTATATATTCCAGCGAACGGGTTCTTTGAAGTCACATAGTCAAAACCCTTCGCCTCAAAACCCTAAGCTGCCCCCAAGACTCCTCGTCATTACCTTTGCCTCCCCGAGCGCCTCCACCATTGGGAATCGCCGCCGTCGACGGATTCTTCACCGCCATAGCCACACCGCCACCAACTTAGGGTATGGATCTGATCTCCTTTTGGGTTCCCCTATCCAACTCTTACGCATTGCAAAAGTTTATCTACAAACCACCATGTGCAAACCCTTCCCTTTGAGTAGAGTATCTTGTAGCATAGAGGAATTTGACATTTTGGATCTGATATGCTGCAGCATGCAACTTGGTGAGACCGAGTTTGCGAAATCGGTTCCACCAATTTTCATTTTAGGGTTCCCGAGAAGCAACTTGATGAGACAGAGCAGCTCTTTTCGGTCCCACCGAAACAGATTGCCAAGTTTCTGTTAAGCGAGTAAGCTTTCTCGGTGACTCCTGTAGAAGATCATACCCTAAGTTTCAAACTTAATTTTTTTAAAAATTCCTTCTGTGTTCTGTGTTGCTCAACCCTTCTGCCTTTCCTATATCTACTTCACAGGTCTGTTGTTTGTTGTTGAGTTTCCGCTTGTCTGCCAAGATGTCTGGATCTGAAGATAGTCAGAATGATTTTAGAGAGCCAAGTGTTGAGATGGACCGAGGCACTAGTCCTGAGAAGACTGACTCTAACCATGGATCCTACAGCTCCCATGGCTTGCCCAAGGCAGCCACCAGCCAGAGGAAGAAACTGAACTCAGATGAAGAAGACTCAGACTTTGTGCCGGAGGAAACTTCAGCTCCTCCAAAGGCTCCTAAGAAGACTGACAGGAAACAGTACGCAACCCCTGCTGATCTAAGAGCTCCTGAATCTGCAAGGGAAAGCACAACACTTTACACACATAAACTTGCCAAGAAAGCTGGTGTGAGGAGACAAGGAAGAGGGTAGTTCGTTTTGTGGGGAGACACACTTCCATGTATGAGGACTGTGAAGAAGATGTTGGTGAAGATGAGATCCCAGTTCCTCTTAAGAAGAAGAAGCCCGTGACTGAAGCCATGAAATCTACTCCTAAGCCTCCATCCAAGGCCAACAAGGTTGTAGCTCATAGGAAGACTACAAAGGATATTCTTGCAGCTGCCAAGGAGAAAGGCCCTGCCTCAAGTGCCTTTGTTGCAGAGGAAGAAGAAGATGAGAATGCACCTATTCCGAGGAAGCTCCGACCAACTCTGCTAGTACACAATGTTGCTTACCTAGTAGCAGAAGATATGAGGAAGAGCAATGATGCAGGTTTGAGGAAATGGGGAGCTATTGATTCATATGCTAAAAGGAGAAGAACTGTTGTTGACCCAAGGTTTCACACTAAGGAACAACAAGATTTTTATGAGACTGTCCTGTATGACAAGAGTCCAGCTATCAGTGATATGAGATATGTTGACTGGGCTTATATCAAAGAAAACGAAATTTTATTTCCCCATGTCCAAGAAAATTTCAGGCTAGTGGACATTGAACATTTTGTTGGAAAAGAGATTACCCCATGGAATGATGAGCTGGTCATGCAATTTTACTGAACTGTTCATTTCTGTGGAGATGGTTCTTTGGTATTGATGACTCATGGTCACAAATATGAATCTATGATTGATGAGTGGGCCACTATCATTGGTGCCCCCAACCAGAAAGAGAGTGATGTGGCTATATATTCTGAAACAAAGATGAGTCACAATATCATGGAAAATATGTACAAGCCAATTCCCCACGAGTATTTGGCTAGTCAGAAGATGGGCTCAGTATACTTCTTGCAACCATGGAGACAATCCACAACTAACACCATTCTAAGACACACCTTGATGCCTAAATCAGGTGATGATAGGATGATTCGAGGACACTCCATCAATCTGCTGCACCATTTGGACTGTCACACTAGATTCAGAGTGATGGACTTGGTAGTAGAGACTATCTGGAGGACTAATGCTAATCAGAAAATATCATGTGGATATGCCCCTTACATTCACATGCTTATCAATGCCAAGCTAGGCAAGCATGCATATCTCCTTGATCGCCCCAATCTGCCGCTTCAGCCAGAATTTGAAGACAAATTTGTGGTGATGGATGAAAATGATTACAGCTCACCTACTGCAAGAATGGCAGCAGAGGCAGCAAAAGCCGAGGCTGTTAGAAATGAGCCACCACCAGTTCCGCAACGCATAACTCAAGCAGAGAAAATGGCATTTCTAGTTAGCTCTGTCCAAGGTATGGAGAAGAACATCCAGGAGATACTGCAAAGTCAGAAAAGCCTTGAGAGAGTCGTGGAAACGAAGTTTCGTGACATGGATGTGAATGCAACGAAGTTGACCACTATAGTCAAATTTTTGCTCCCTAGGGTGGTTTTGATAATTGATGACAACATATGAATCATTGGACTAATATGTTTTCCAAGCATATTTCAGAAAAGTTCAAAAGATGTTATGGCTAAAGGCTTATGTGGATATGCCCCTTTATGCAATAAAGGAATAAGATTGGCTCAAGCTTCAAGCTAGAAGACTCTTCATTTCATATTTGTGAGAAATTACTTTTGAGTCCATAGGAAATCCAATACTATTAAAAGGGGTGAGGTAGTAAAATGAACTGATTGCTCAAGTGCTCAAAGTTAGCCACCAAAATACTGAGGCATTTTTACCACATAACCATTATGTCCAAATTCCACATACTAAAATTCGGTGTCACCAACTTTCATATTTCAGACCCACCAAGTTTGACCTCACACAGAAACCCTAGCCATTCCCACCAAATCGGTGCAACCGAATCAATATCGGTGGTACGGAGTTCAGGGTGACCAACTGTCTGTTGCCTTGGTACACAAATCAGAAATTCTGAGTTTGAGTATCGGTGCCACCGAGTTTGGCCATTTGACCGTTAGCCACCTTTTCGGTGCCACCGAGTTGTGTATGTCGGCCCCACCAAGATTCAAAAGTTATTGCCTTTGTGTGAATCGATACCACCGTGTTTATGACTTCGGTGTAACGGTTGGATTTTGTGTGTTGCCTATATATACCCCTTCACCCACCTCTGACTCGTGGGAGAAGCACTCAGAGCACATACTTCATTGCCAAATTCATTTTCTGAGAGAGAACTACCTACTCATGTGTTGAGACCAATATATTCCAATACAATCATTTGAAACTTGATCTCTAGCCTCTCCAAACTGCTTTCCACCAAATCAATCTCTCCTACCCATGCATATTTTGTGAGAGAGTGATTTTGTGTTGAAGAGACTATGTTTAGAAGCACAAGAGCAAGGAGTTCATTGATCTACCAGGTCTATTACCTTTTGGAGGGTGGTTCCTCCTAGATTGGTTAGGTGTCGCTTGGGAGCCTCCTACTTCGTGTTGTGGAGTTGAACCAAGATGTTTGTAAGGGCAAGGAGATCGCCTACTTCGTGAAGATCTACGATGAGTAAGGCTAGTCCTTAATGGGCGGAAGCTGTGGTGGAATAGACAAGGTCGCTTCTTCATGGACCCCTTGTGGGTGGATCCCATCGTGGACTCTCGCAGCCGTTACCCTGTGATACGTCTCAAACGTATCTATAATTTTTGATGGTTTCATGGTGTTATCTTGTCATCTTTGGATGTTTTATGTACCTTTTATATCTTTTTTGGGACTAACTTATTAATTCAGTGCCAGTTCCTGTTTTTTCTGTGTTTTTGGCTCTTTTCAGATCTGACTTTGGAACAGAGTCCAAACGGAATAAAATCCCCGAAATAAAATTTTCCCGAACGGAAGAAGATCAGGGGGCTTCAGGGCCAAGCCAGGAGAGCTACAGGGGGCCCACAAGCCCTGTAGCCGCCACCAGGGGGCGGCGGCTAGCAGGCTTGTGGCCTCCCTGGCACCCCCCCGACCTAGCTCCTTCGCCTATATATTCCCTAAAATACAGAAAAAATCAGGGAATCCACGAAAACACTTTTCCGCCGCCGCAAGCTTCCGTTTCCGCGAGATCTGATCTGGAGACCCTTCCCGGTGCCCTGCCGCAGGGGACTTTGGAGTTGGAGGGATTCTACATCAACATCATCGCCCCTCCAATGACTCGTGAGTAGTTCACTTCATACCTACGGGTCCGTAGTTAGTAGCTAGATGCCTTCTTCTCTCTCTTGGATCTTCAATACAAAGTTCTCCATGATCTTCATGGAGATCTATCCGTTGTAATCCTCTTTGGCGGTGTGTTTGTCGAGATCCGATGAATTGTGGATTTGTGATCAGATTATCTATGATATATATTTGAGTCTTTGCTGATTTCTTATATGCATGATTTGACATCCTTGTAAGTCTCTCCGAGTCTTGGGTTTTGTTTGGCAAACTAGATCTATGATTCTTGCAATGGGAGAAGTGCTTGGTTTTTGGTTCTTACCGTGTGGTGGCCTTTCCCAGTGACAGTAGGGGCAACAAGGCAGACATCGTGTAGTTGCCATCAAGGGTAACAAGGTGGGCTTTGTCTTAGATATGAGATTGTCCATCTACGTCATGTCATCTTGCTTAAGGCGTTACTCTGTTCTTTTGGACTTAATACACTAGATGCATGCTGGATAGCGGTCGACGTGTGGAGTAATAGTAGTAGATGCAGAAAGTATCGGTCTACTTGTTTTGTACGTGATGCCTATAGATATAATCATTGCCATAGATGACGTCACGACTTTGCGCGGTTCTATCAATTGCTCGACAGTAATTTGTTCACCCACCGTCTACTTGCTTTCATGAGAGAAGCCACTAGTGAACACTACGGCCCCCGGGTCTATTCACACCTATCGTTTCCACTTTCGCTTTTACTTCGCTTTGTTACTTTGTTGCTTTCAGTTCTCACTTGGCAAACAATCTATATGGGATTGACAACCCCTTCATAGCGTTGGGAGCATGCTTTTTGTGTTTGTGCAGGTACTTGTGATACTCCTTCACTGGATCGATACCTTTGTTCTCAAAACTGAGGGAAATACTTACCACTGCTGTGCTACATCACCCTTTCCGCTTCGAGGGAACACCAACGCAAGGCTCCAAGGCCGCGGGGAAATCCTTTGCATATTTGCCTAGGAAGTCCCTAAAGGCGTAGCCGTAGCACAGGGATCCCTGGTGCCGTTGTTGAGGAGTATCAAGACAAGAACAGTCTCCCGTTAGCACGTGTTTCTTGCACCGTTGGAAGGTCTTTTGTTGCAGTAGCAGAAGTATTTCTGGCGCCGTTACCGGGGAAGGAAAGATCTATCCAAGTAGGTGTCCCAAACTCGTCTCTTGCATTTACCTTTTTTTGCCAGTTGCCTCTCATTTTCCTCTCCCCCACTTCACATTTGCCGTTTTCATTTGCCTTTCTCCTTTGCCTTTTTCGTTTGCTTTTTTCTTGTTCGCCCTTTTCTCTCGTTTGCCTTTCTGTTGCTTGTGTGCTATGTGCCTTAAATATGCTTGCATCTTCGCTTGCTAAAAATCTAGTGATATGGATCCTCATCCACTTGCTAATCTCTTTAAGATATCCACTTATGTGGAACCAATTGCTAGTGAATTGAGTGCACTTGACTATCTTTATGGAGTTTTGCTTGAGATGCGTGAATCTGAAAATCGTGATGAAGAAACTTATGAAGTGATTCACGAGGGCTCCTTGAATGAAAAGCATGATTGCAATGGTTTCACTATAAATCCTATTAGTGACAATCATGCTAAAAATATGCAAAACCCTAAGCTTGGGGATGCTAGTTTTGCTATGTCCCCAACTTGCTGCAATAATCATGATTGGGGTGAGGATCTTTCTTATGATCTTAAAAATTTGTTTAAGCCTCATGATGAATATGATGTTTTCAGTATTATTGAAAGTGGGTTTGGAGACATCATGACTTTAGTTGATGATAATCCCACTATTGTTGAAGAGCATCAACTTTGCATGCATGTGGATCATGAAAAGAATATCCTTTGTGATAGCTATTTTGTTGAATTGGAATATGATCCCACATGTAATTATTATGAGAGAGGAAAATATGGTGATAGAAACTTTCATATCACTAAATCACCTCTCGTTATGTTGAGATTGCTATTGTCTCTTTCTTCTTCCTTGCATATGGTAACTATTGGTTGTCTTAACAATCTGTTTTCCTATAAAATGCCTATGCATAGGAAGTATGTCAGACTTAAATGTGTTAGCCATATGCTCCATGATGCTCTCGTTGTGTTTCAGTCCTTACCTTTTATGTGAGCATCATTGAAATCAATGCCTAGCTAAGGGCGTTAAACAATAGCGCTTGTTGGGAGGCAACCCCATGAATTTATCTTTTTATTTCTGTTTTGTTGCGTCCACACTTTCATAATTCTGTTATGATTGTGTTTTTTGTGTTTCTTTTGCGTTTGTGCCAAGTAAAACCGTTATGATTAGTCTTAGGGATGATCGTTTGGTCATGCTGGAAAAGACAGAAACTTTCTGCTCACGAAAATAATTTTGTTTTTTTTTCTGTAAGAGCTTTTGAGTTGATTCTTTTTGCTTCTGATTACTACGCAAATTCTTCAGACTATCATAATTTTTCAGAATTTTTGAAGTACCAGAAGTATACGAAGTATAAAGATGGCTACAGACTGGTCTGCTGTTAACAGATTCTGTTTTTGTTGAGTTGGTTGCTTATTTTGATGAAACTATGGATAGTATCGGGGCGGGGGGGGGGTATTAGCCATGGAAGATAGAAAATACAGTAACCCAACATCAACATAAGTAGAATTTAAGTTTGCTACAATACCTAAGGAAGTGGTGGTTTGTTGATGAAACTATGGATAGTATCGGGGGGTATTAGCCATGGAAGATTGAAAATACAGTAACCCAACATCAACATAAGTAGAATTTAAGTTTGCTACAGTACCTAAGGAAGTGGTGGTTTGCTTTCTTATACTAATGTTATCACGAGTTTCTGTTTAAGTTTCGTGTTGTGAAGTTTTCAAGTTTTGGGTGAAGTTCTTATGGACAAAGAGATAAAGAGTGGCAATAGCTCAAGCTTGGGGATGCCCAAGGCACCCCAAGTTGATTCAAGGATGCCGTAAAAGCCTAAGCTTGGGGATGCCCCGGGAAGGCATCCCCTCTTTCGTCTTCAATCCATCGGTAACGTTACTTGGGGCTATATTTTTATTCACCACATGTTATGTGTTTTGCTTGGAGCGTCTTGTATCGTAGGAATCTTTTATTTTTGTTGTGTCACAATCTTCCTTGATGCACACCTAGAGAGAGAGACATGCACTCACCGTGATTTTTTCGAGCTTCACTTATATCCTTTGGTAGACAATTCATCTCACATGTGCTTCACTTATATCTTTTGAGCTAGTTGATTCTGCTCTATGTGCTTCACTTATATCTTTTAGAGCACAGCGGTGCGTGGCTTGGTAGTTGATCTATGCTTTGAAAGTAGTCTCAAAAGGGGTAGTTATCTAAAGGGATATGAAAACTTCCACCTTCATGTGCATTGAATAGTCAGAGAAGTTTGATTCATCTCAATTAGTTTTGAGTTCTGGTTGTGGTAATATTGAAGTTATGCTAGTAAGGTGTTGTTGATGTAGAAATACTTGTGTTGAAGTTAGTGATTCCCGTAGCATGCACGTATGGTGAACCGCTATGTTATGAAGTCTGAGCATGATTAGTCTATTGGTTGTCGTCCTTTGTGTGGCGGTCGGGATCGCGCGATGGTTTATACCTACCAACCCTTCCCCTAGGAGTATGCGTTGAATGCTTTGTTTCTATTACTACTAAAACTTTTGCAACAAGTATATGATTTCTTCATGACTAATGTTGAGTCCATGGTTTAGATGCACTTTCACCTTCCACCATCACTATCTTCTTAGTGCCGTGCAACTTTCGCCGGTGCACAAAACCCACCATTAGCCTCCCTCAAAACAAACACCATACCTACCTACTATGGCTTTTTGAAAGTCATTCCGAGATATATTGCCATGCAACTACCACCATGACATGTGCCACCACGTCTACATTGCCATTGCATGATCATAAGATAGCTAGAATGATGTTTCCATTAATGTCTATGCCATGCGAGATCATTGTCACGGTACACTACCGAAGGCATTACATATAGAGTCATCGTTGCTCTAAGTTTTGAGTTGAAAGTGTGATGATCATCATTGATGGAGCATTGTCCCATGTGAGGAAATAAAAGAGGCCAAATATGCCCACCAAAAAAAAGAGGCCAAAGAGCCCACCAAAAAAAAGAGAGAAAAAGAGAGAAGGGACAATGCTACCACCTTTACACACTTGTGCATATTAAGCACCATGATCTTCATGATTGAGAGTCTCTCGTTTTGTCACCACCATATAGCTACTGGGAAATTTTCATTATATAACTTGGCTTGTATATTCCAATGATATGCATCCTCAAAATTTCCTTAGGTCTTCGTGAGCAAGCAAGTTGGATGCACACCCACTAGTTTTCTTTAAGAGCTTTCACATACTCTTAGCTCTAGTGCACCATTTGTATGGCAATCCCTACTCATTCACATTGATATCTATTGATGAGCATCTCCACAGCTCATTGATATGCCTAGTTAATGTGATCATCTTCTCCTTGTTTGTCTTGCAACCTCCACCACACTCCACACCACTTATAGTGCTAAAACCATGGCTCACGCTCATGTATTGCGTGAGAGTTGAAAAGGTTTGAGAAAGTAAAGGTGTGAAAACAATTACTTGGCCAATACCGGGGTTGTGCATGATTTAAATTCGTTGTGCAATGATGATAGAGCATAACCAGACTATATGCTTTTGTAGGGATAACTTTCTTTTGGCCTTCTTATTTTGGAAGTTCATGATTGCCTTGCTAGTTTGCTTGAATTATTATTGTTTCCATGTTAATAGCAAACTATTGTTTTGAATCTAATGGATCTGAACATTCACGTCACATAAGAGGAGTTAAAAAGGACATCCATGCTAGGTAGCATGAAAGCATCAAAAATTCATTCTTTATCACTTCCCTACTCGAGGACGAGCAGGAGTTAAGCTTGCGGATGCTTGATACGTCTCAAACTTATCTATAATTTTTGATGGTTTCATGTTGTTATCTTGTCATCTTTGGATGTTTTATGTACCTTTTATATCTTTTTTGGGACTAACTTATTAATTCAGTACCAAGTGCCAGTTCCTGTTTTTTCTGTGTTTTTGCACTTTTCTGATCTGATTTTTGAACAGACTCCAAACGAAATAAAATCCCCGAAATAAATTTTTCCCGAACGGAAGAAGATCACGGGGCTTGAGGGCCAAGCCACGAGAGCTACAGGGGGCCCACAAGCCCTGTAGCCGCCACCAGGGGGCGGCGGCTAGCAGGCTTGTGGCCTCCCTGGCGCCCCCCTGACCTAGCTCCTTCGCCTATATATTCCCTAAAGTACAGAAAAAATCAGGGAATCCACGAAAACACTTTTCCGCCGCCGCAAGCTTCCGTTTCCGCGAGATCTCATCTGGAGACCCTTCCCGGTTCCCTGCCGGAGGGGAATTTGGAGTTGGAGGGCTTCTACATCAACATAACCGCCCCTCCAATGACTCGTGAGTAGTTCACTTTAGACCTACGGGTCCGTAGTTAGTAGCTAGATGGCTTCTTCTCTCTCTTGGATCTTCAATACAAAGTTCTCCATGATCTTCATGGAGATCTATCCGATGTAATCCTCTTTGGCGGCGTGTTTGTCGAGATCCGATGAATTGTGGATTTGTGATCAGATTATCTATGATATATATTTGAGTCTTTGCTGATTTCTTATATGCATGATTTGATATCCTTGTAAGTCTCTCCGAGTCTTGGGTTTTGTTTGGCCAACTAGATCTATGATTCTTGCAATGGGAGAAGTGCTTGGTTTTGGGTTCTTACCGTGTGGTGACCTTTCCCAGTGACAGTAGGGGCAGCAAGGCACACATCGTGTAGTTGCCATCAAGGGTAACAAGGTGGGATTTGTCGTAGAAATGAGATTGTCCATCTACATCATGTCATCTTGCTTAAGGCGTTACTCTGTTCTTTTGGAGTTAATACACTAGATGCATGCTGGATAGCGGTCGACGTGTGGAGTAATAGTAGTAGATGCAGAAAGTATCGGTCTACTTGTTTTGGACGTGATGCCTATAGATAGAATCATTGCCATAGAAGACGTCACGACTTTGCGCGGTTCTATCAATTGCTCGACAGTAATTTGTTCACCCACCGTCTACTTGCTTTCATGAGAGAAGCCACTAGTGAACACTACGGTCCCCGGGTCTATTCACACCTATCGTTTCCACTTTCGCTTTTACTTCGCTTTGTTACTTTGTTGCTTTCAGTTCTCACTTGGCAAACAATCTTTAAGGGATTGACAACCCCTTCATAGCGTTGGGAGCAAATATTTTGTGTTTGTGCAGGTACTTGTGATACTCCTTCACTGGATCGATACCTTGGTTCTCAAAACTGAGGGAAATACTTACCACCGCTGCGCTACATCACCCTTTTCGCTTCGAGGGAACACCAACGCAAGGCTCCAAGGCCGCGGGGAAATCCTTTCATATTTGCCAAGGAAGTCCCTAAAGGCGTAGCGGTAGCAGAAGGATTCGTGGTGTCGTTGCTGAGGAGTATCAAGACAAGAACAGTATCCCGTCAGCACGTGTTTCTGGCGCCGTTGGAAGGTCTTTTTTTGCAGTAGCACCTTCCATGGCTTGAAGTCTCAACTAACATGGACGTATGATAGCGCCACCTATCAAAACCATGCCAAAAATCGTCGTGTCAACCTCATGCGTTTGATCTCCCTACCTTACTCCTTTACTTTACACTTTCATGTTTTACATTCCACTGCTACACTCATAGAACTGCATGTGTAGGGCGTACTTGACTTGTCATAACTCCCAAAGATGCCTCTCAACTAAAATTGGGAAAAGGCAAAAAAATATCTTGTCAAGTAGTCTATTCACTCGCCCCCCTCTAGACATACTTTCGATCCTACAATAAGCTTGCAAGCAATGTGACTAAGGAGTTAGTCACGGCATCTTGTATTACAGAACGAGTAAAAAGACTTGTCGGTGATGAGATTGAACTAGGTATGAAGATATCTACGATCGAATCTCGGGCAAGTAATATACCGATGAACAAAGGGAACTACTAACTGGATCAACTGAATCCCAGTAATCGTTGGTTCAACCAATATAGATCATCCTAGAATGTGTGGGAACCAATATGGGCATCCAGGTCATGCTATTGGTTATTGACCGAAGAGGTATCTCAGTCATGTTTGCATAGTTCTCAAACCTGCAGGGTCTGCAAACTTAACGTTCGGTGACGATATAGACATAGTTGAGTTATTGTGTTGGTGACTAAATGTTTTTTGGAGCCCCGGATGAGTTCTCGGATGTCACAGGGAGCTCCGAAATGCTCCGGAGGTAAAGATTTATATATGGGAAATCTATTTTGGCTACCGGAAAGATTTTGAGTTTTTTTGGTATTGTACTGGGAAGGTTCTGGAAACTTCCGAGGGAGTCTGAAAGTCCACCAAGGGTTCCACCATGTCCGAAGGGTTTGCATGGGCTGAGGGGAGGCGTCGTGGACTTATCGAGCCAGGTGCACAACTCTCTCAAGGCCCATGCAGTTGGGAAAGGTGGAAAGTCCACCTTTGCAAGGAAGGGAAGGGGGAGGACTAGGATACCACCTCCTCCCACCTTGGTTGCGCCTTAGGGCTTGGAGGGGCTGTTCCCAACGCCCCTCCGCCTATATATAGAGGGGAGGGAGCGCCCCAAGCGGACACACCAAGCCCTTTGCGGTTTTGGTAGTGCTCGGCGTAGCCCTGATGGTATAGTACCACCACCACCGCCATTGTGTTGCTGGAGAACTCAACTACTACTTCACCCACGCTCGCTCGATCGAGGTGGTGAAGGCATCATCGAGCTGTACATGTGCTGAACGCGGAGGTGTCGTCCGTTCGGCTCTTGATCGAGACGTTCGTGATTGGATCGTGGGACGGATCATGATTGGTTCGCCAAGATGTTCGACTACATCAACCGCATTTCTTAACGCTTTCGCTTAGCAACCTACAAGGGTATGTACATGCACTCCCCCTCTCGTAGGTGTTGATGTCCATAGATTGATCTTGGTGAGCGTAGGAAAATTTTGTTTCCCATGCGACGTTCCCCACCATGTTTTTCATCATATAGCTGCTCATAAACAAGTAACAATCTATTCACAATTGTTGAAGTACGAAGAATAAACTTTATTGGCAAACAACAAACTATGTTCTTAGCCATGGAGACAATCATAATTCATCATATTTCATAGGAGAGTCTATGTAAGAGCTTTTATATTAGCAAGTTCGCATACTCAACTATCATTCAGTCTTCTATAATTGCTGCTACTCATTGCATATTTTTGAAGCTAATGTTTTCATTAGACACATAGGAAGACAGGGGCTTCATTGTTTTGCCACCCAACTTATTTTCTCAAGGATAATATCAATAGTAATGGTTCATGATCTCCTACATCCAGCTGGATATATATATATATATATATATATATATATATATATATATATATATATATATATATATATATATATATATATAAATAAAATGTTTGGAGCACCTAGATGCCTGTTATAGTAGGTGATATAATATATATATAGGGAAATTCCATACTACTACCACGTGTAGTTACCCCCTCCCTCGTTGGTCTTCACGTGTCGTGTAGAAATCCAGGCGGATGTGGGTGGAAGCGATCGGATGATAAAATTGCTTTTTTACATAAGGCAGTCCCTAGTTTTTTGGTGGGAAGGAACGTGTAACTGATTTGCTAATCGTGGGTTGACCAAGCGCTATGAAGAGGGTCTACACGTTTCGTCTGAGACACCGAACACAACAACCCACTAGTTTACAATTAAATATCAGTATATCTCCATACTAATAATAAGCGTATATACCTAACATACATATATACTCCATGCTCCCATCTAAAAAAGACTATTGTACTCTACATACTCTGTGCATATAATATATAGTTTTAATCAACCAAGTATATACTACATACTCTGAACAGATATACTTCATACTCTAGTAACAAGCATATATACCCCATACAAGATACATATATACTACCAAGCAAAAGAGCAAGGGGTACATATATACTACATACTCCTTTGTACAAAAATACTGTCCTCTATATACTCCGTGTGTATCATATTTTTTTCATACTACAAAGCAATCAACTATGCATATACTCCATACTTTAAGCGTAAATATTCCATACTCTTGTAACAAAAGAGTCACAGATGAGCACAAGACTAGTCGGTGCACACAGTTAGCCGGCCAACAAACTAGCAAGCTGTTTGGCCTAAACATTATCTTCTCTATTAATCTATTAATTCAAGTGCTAGTACGTTGCAGCTCATCAGGTGTTGTCACATCCACTAAGCCCTTTCAATTAGTTGCTCGGACGGCTGGGGTTCAAAGTTTAGGGGATAACTACACCCAGGGATAGTAAAAATTTGTCATAGAGATATCCCCAACACATGATGCTTGCCAACTAGGGAGTTAAGAGGTTGGACTAGGGATAAAATTTATTTACTCTTGCATAAAAGTAAACTCATGAATATACAAGATAGGCCCTTCGCGCAGGGAAGCGGAGGTTGTCATGCGTTTTTAGGTTGGATGTGCAAACTCTTAATGCAAAGGAATGTCATTTTAAATTGCCCCTTATGATAGCAAACTTTATTATGCACTTTGTCGCTTTTATTTCTTTGCCATCACAAGATCGTACAAAGCTTATTTTCCCTTGCAATAAAAGATCATACATGTTTAGGAGCAATTTTTATTGCATGGTGCATTGATGACAACTTACTTGAAGGATCTTACTCAATCCATAGGTAGATATGGTGGACTCTCATGGCAAGAAGCTGGGTTTTAGGGTTATGGATGCACAAGTAGTATCTATACTTAGGGCGGAAAATTTTGGCTAGCAAAAGATCGAAAGCAAGCACCACATGTTAGAGGACCCATGACAAAATAACTTCTATGTGAATGTAAACTATCTTGAACATTATGTTTTCTTCCATGTCCACCATCAACACTTGCTCATTATATAATATTTGGTGGGTGATTACAGTCATAAAAGGTGTCCAAGATAGTGCATTTATATGTGAGTCTCCTCTCCTCTATCATAATATTGCATAGATTGTAACAATGGCTAATGTTATAATTGTTTATTCCCAGCAACTTTTATCACTAATACTTTTTCTATGTGAATTCACTACTCCTCATGGGATTAGCATATGATCTTTTTATTTATTTTATTTCATTGCTACGATGATAGATGCATGAGAGTAAAGCACACAAACTCAACCAATCTTTATTATATAACTCTCAAACTCGATTACAAGGATAGATAGATCTCAAAGCAAACATCTAAGCAAAGAAAATATGAAATTTTATTTCTCTAAATCAATACATAACTAAGGATCGACCTAAGAGAGATGGTAATGATAAAAGTGATGGTGATACGATATTGAGGCATCTTCCCCAAGCTTGGAGCAAGTCAAGGTTGGTGCCCATACTCATAAACTCAGGCAGGTTGGTGGTAATGATGTAGCAGGTTGGTCCTCCGTATTCTAAGGCATTTGCTCACCATCATAGAAAGAGGATCTTGTCTGCGAAATCCTGAAATCAGCAACAATGCTCATCCACTTAAACATCAATTCATAGTCATAGTTTTGGTTTTGCACGTCAAAGATTGGAGCTTGGAGATGTTCGATCCGCTCTTGAAGCTTGAAGAGAGCCTCTCCCAAGTTCCTAGTGTCCAGTTTGTTCTCCCGAATGAAGTCCGTCATCATAGAGTGACCCAAACTATGGATCTTGGATTGATTGGTAACAAGGGAGGGAGATGATGTGTACCCAGTTCGAGCCCTCTTGATAGAGGTAAAACCTTACGTCATGCTCTTGTTATATTGATGAAGTAGTATGAAGTTCATAATTGATCTATCTCGAGATCGGACATTGTAGTCTAAAAACCTGATCGTAATGAGCTTAAATCCCACTATGAACTACATCCCCCTGGTTTATATACACACTAGGGGTGCTAGGGTTTACACAACGACGGTTACATTAAGGAAAGGAACATGCAGATCACCACATTGCCTTGGATTGCACGACAAGTCTTCGAAAGATTCCATCTTGATTTTAGTATCTTCAATGATGATCGAATGGCCATGAGTCCGGCCCACAAGAGAGGATAGTTGGCCTCAGAACCCCCTTAATCATGGACTCCCTGAGTAGCCCCAAACTAGCCTCCAATGCCACAGTCTAGGCTCGCCATCTTCACCCTTTCACAATCTTCGGCCTGCGGGGCGAGTTCTTCCTTATGTTCAGTTGGCACAAGTTCGGATTGGTCCTCATTCGTGATTGCCAAAACGTCATCAATACCACAAGAATGAATATTTCTCTCGCAAGGTTAACCACCTCCTCGATTCATGTGCGCCAAAGAGAAATAGGTGGTTCCTTACGAAGAGAAAAACAAGTAAGTTACTTATTATATAACTTGTGCGTGGCCCCAGCAATGCTCCTCATCCCTTCCAGGCCTCCAGAATAACACCAGAGAAACAAAGATATTGCAATTGCTCCAAGCTCTTTCTCGCGCACTCATGGATCCCTGCCAGGTGATTGGGCGACTTGTTCGGTCTCTCACTTTCGCCTATGCAAGCTTGAAGTTCAGCGGTACTTGCCTGACTCAGATATAGCACCTTCCGCTCTGGGCTAACCTCCGCCGACGGCAAGGCCTTTGTAGAGAAATTCCCCACATCTCGCAGAGGGGAGAGGGTATGCCACATTCCTTTCCTCTTACGACGCATGGGCTTTCCTATTTACCCCTTTTATGGGGTTTACTGGAGTTTTATGGAATCCAACTCCACCACCTTACTCCCAGATCCAACTTCCAGATCTTGGGATTTTTTGCCCTCTGCAAGATGTTTCTGGGTTGCGAGGCCCATTTTGATCTATGGAGGAAAAAATCACTTGTCCCCCAAACTGAGGGAGAGACTATTTGCAAAGTAGGCGGAGCTGAAGTATGGTATATAGCGGGAACTCGGTATCCGGTAGGGACTCCGAGGGCAGCTTCCAAAGAGTGGACCTCAAAATGGTTCTACATCGAAGATATCCCTTTACTTGATCCTATTCGAAGGATTCTGCTCGAATTTTCAACTGGTCCTATTAAGAAGCGGTTCAACTCGCGCCCGAGGAACCCTTATCAAGAAGACAACTCAGATGTGAAGCATTTGGTTTCCAAGGTAAAACTATTGGCACATTTTAAGCTTACCATGATTGACATAATGGTCGCGAACCTAAATCGATGTATTAAACCTCTTCAAAAAAGTTTCCATCCCCTGTGGAAACACAATGGTTCAAGTGATTCCACTCGATGCAAGTGGTAGGGTCCTTCGAGTCCAGCAACGTTGGTTGTCATATTAGTCGACCTCTACAAAGGAGAAAAGGAGGATTTTATCGGTTTGAACACTAGGAAGGCTACTCAAGTCATAACACGAGCGAATGGGTTAGTATAGCTTTGTTCTCCTTAATTCAGATTTTTATTTACACCTATCCTTGGCTGATTGAATCCTTGAAATTTTTTCTCAAACAGGAATGGAGATGCTGGGTAGAGGAGATCAACTGCCCTCCTCCCGAGCCAAAAAATATGCCAAGGATGACGAACCAAGATTCCACGATGATCCGGATACATCAGTTATCTTTGAGGAAGATTTCTTTTTTTAGATGAGAGTTAATGGTTCTAAGGTTACTCTTATAGCCGATTATCCCACCATACCTGCTTCCTCGACTAGGGGAAAAACAAAACTTCTTCCTGAAAAGGACGCTCGCTTGCTATGGTGGCAACTCCTACCCTAACAGGTCGTCGCTCAACGCATCGAACACCTGTTAATACAGAGTCTACCAAGCCCATGCCAAACAATGGCAGGTCCTCTAAATGTGGAGCATCCACATGTACCACTTCGATTGCTCCTCCTGCCAAGAGGTAACAATATCACTTCAAGCATTGCTTCTCCGATCAGCGGCAAGCATTTACACTTGTTTCCATATTTTATATGAACCGAACACAACCACTCTTATCAATAGTAGGGGGTAATGTGGAGGTCCCTTCTGCAAGTCAGCCTCCTGAGGATCACGGCAAGGTCTCGGTTACCAACTCCTAAGTTGAGAGCATAATGAACCACCATCGTCGAAAAGAATCAATGGGGCATGCTGAATTTTCCGAACATGGGTTTAATGCCTTGAGTTTGGTGGATGCGCACCTCGGAGCCTCCCGAGCAACACTTGAGGGAGTTGCCACCCGTGTGTCAACAAGTATTAATGTATGTATTTAGAGTTTTGCAATCGTGTACAAATCTCAAGCCACTAGCCCCAATCCTCGATTAGTTAGTATGTCCGATCTCAGGGTCTAAACACACTCATCGACATGTTTTTTAGGTCGCAAGGGATAAAAATAAGGAGTTGTCCCAAGACATCGGTATGTAGCGAAGACAACTCGAGGCTGCGAAGGCCAAACTGGAGCATGTAAAAAGTTTCACAAGAGAAGCACATGGTGAGAAATTTACTTTCACAACAAGTCCATAGTTTCCATGTTATCTTTCTTAAATGAAAATGTACTTTATAGCAGCTGAGCCTACTGGTCAATTGCAAAGAGATCTCGAGGCAGCGAGAGAATCGCAACGATACGTCGAGTCTCGGAATGAGGCCAGTGATACGTCTCAAACGTATCTATAATTTTTGATGGTTTCACGCTGTTATCTTGTCATCTTTGGATGTTTTATGTACCTTTTATATCTTTTTTGGGACTAACTTATTAATTCAGTGCCAAGTGCCAGTTCTTGTTTTTTCTGTGTTTTTGGCTCTTTTCAGATCTGACTTTGGAACGGAGTCCAAACGGAATAAAATCCCCGAAATGATTTTTTCCTGAACGGAAGAAGATCAGGGGGCCTGTGGGCCAAGCCAGGAGGGCTCCAGGGAGCCCACAAGCCCCCACTCCGCCACCAGGGGGAGGCGGCGGTGGCAGGGCTTGTGGCCTCCCTGGCTGCCCCTGACCTAGATCTTTGGCCTATATATTCCCTAAAATACAACAAAAAATGAGGGGAGCCTTGAAAATACTTTTCCACCGCTGCAAGCTTCCGTTTCCGCGAGATCTCATCTGGAGACCCTTCCTGGCGCCCTGCCGGAGGGTACTTTGGAGTTGGAGGGCTTCATCATCATCATCGTCGCCCCTCCAATGACTCGTGAGTAGTTCACTTCAGACCTACGGGTCCGTAATTAGTAGCTAGATGGCTTCTTCTCTCTCTTGGATCTTCAATACAAAGTTCTCCATGATCTTCATGGAGATCTATCTGATGTAATCTTCTTTGGCGGTGTGTTTGTCGAGATCCAATGAATTGTGGATTTGTGATCAGATTATCTATGATATATATTTGAGTCTTTGCTGATTTCTTATATGCATGATTTGATATCCTTGTAAGTCTCTCGGAGTCTTGGGTTTTGTTTGGCCAACTAGATCTATGATTCTTGCAATGGGAGAAGTGCTTGGTTTTGGGTTCTACCATGTGGCGACCTTTCCCAGTGACAGTAGGAGCAGCAAGGCACACATTAAGTAGTTGCCATAAAGGGTAACAAGATGGGCTCTGTCGTTGATATGAGATTGTCCATCTACATCATGTCATCTTGCTTAAGGCGTTACTTTGTTATTTTGGACTTAATACACTAGATGCATGCTGGATAGCGGTCGACGTGTGGAGTAATAGTAGTAGATGCAGACAGTATCGGTCTACTTGTTTTGGACGTGATGCCTATAGATATAATCATTGCCATAGATATCATCACGACTTTGCGCGGTTCTATCAATTGCTCGACAGTAATTTGTTCACCCACCGTCTACTTGCTTTCATGAGAGAAGCCACTAGTAAACACTACGGCCCCCGGGTCTATTCACATCTATCATTTACACATCCGCTTTTACTTTGCTTTGTTACTTTGTTGCTTTCAGTTCTCACTTGGCAAACAATCTATAAGGGATTGACAACCCCTTCATAGCGTTGGGAGCAGGTTCTTTGTGTTTGCGCAGGATCTTGTGATACTCCTCCACTGGATTGATACCTTGGTTCTCAAACTGAGGGAAATACTTACCACCGATGTGCTACATCACCCTTTCCGCTTCGAGGGAACACCACCGCAAGGCTCCAAGGCCACGGGGGAAATCCTTTGCATATTTGCCTAGGAAGTCCCTTAAGGCGTAGCCGCAGCAGAAGGATTCCTGGTGCCGTCGACACGACTATTCCTGGCGCCGTTGCTAGGGAAGCCTAACTGACATCAGAAGTATTTCTGGCGCCGTTGCCGGGGAGGAGAGATCAAGATCTATCCAAGTAGGTCTCACAAACTCATCTCCTACATTTACTTTTGTTGCCAGTTGCCTCTCGTTTTCCTCTCCCCCACTTCACATTTTCCGTTTTCATTTGCCTTTCTCCTTTGCCGTTTTCTTTTGCCTTTGCCTTTCTCCTTTGCCGATTTTCTTGCTTGCTTGTGTGCTTGTTTGTTTGTTGAAGTCATCGTGGCTGAAAACACCAAACTTTGCGACTTCTCGAGCACTAATAATAATGATTTTATTAGTACTCCGATTGCTCCCGCCACTAGTGCAGAATCGTATGAAATCAACGCAGCTTTGCTGAATCTTGTTATGAAAGAGCAATTCTCTAGCCTTCCTAGTGAAGATGCCGCATCCCATCTCAATACCTTCATTGAGCTTTGTGATATGCAAAAGAAAAGAGATGTGGATAATGACGTGATTAAGTTGAAACTTTTTCCTTTCTTGTTGCGAGATTGCGCAAAAACTTGCTTTTCTTCTTTGCCTAAAAATAGTATCGATTCCTAGGATAAGTGCAAATATGCTTACATATCCAAGTATTTTCTGCTGGCTAAGATCATCTCCTTACGTAACGACATCATGAATTTCAAGCAACTTGATCATGAATACGTTGCACAATCTTGGGAGAGGATGAAGCTTATGATTAGAAATTGTCCCGCTCATGGCTTGAGTTTGTGGATGATTATACAAATCTTTTACGCTGGCTTGAATTTCGCTTCTCGCAATATCTTGGACTCCGCCTCAGGTGGAACGTTCGTGGAAATCACGTTAGGAGACGCTACAAAACTCCTAGACAATATCATGACCAACTACTCTCAGTGGCACACTGAAAGGTCGCCTGCTAGCAAAAAGGTGCACGCTATAGAAGAAATTAACTCGCTTAGTGCTAAGATGGATGAGTTGATGAATTTGGTTGCTAGTAGAAACGCTACTGTTGATCATAATGACATGCCACTATCTTCTTTGATTGAGAGTAGCAACGCTAGTTTGGACGTGAATTTTGTTGGTAGGAACAATTTTGGCAACAACAATGCTTTTAGAGGAAACTATGTTCCTAGGCCTTTTCCTAGTAACTCCTCTAACAATTATGGCAATTCCTACAGTAACACTTATGGAAATCACAACAAATTACCCTCTGATTTAGAGAGTAATATCAAAGAGTTCATTAACTCTCAAAAGATTTTCAATGCGTCCATAGAGGAAAAACTACTCAAAATAGACGATTTGACTAAGAGCGTTGATAGGATGTCTTGTGATATTGATGCTTTGAAAGTTAGATGCGCTCCTCCCAAGGTCAACTTGGATGAAACTTTGAAAGCTATGCATGTCTCCATGAATGAGAGCAAAGAAAGAACCGCTCAAATTCACGCTAGGCATGAATGGTTTAAAAGGGTGCGTTCTAGTGATGCAAATCACGAGGATCTTAAAGTGCTTGGTGTGTCTCCTCTTGAATCTTTGTTTTCTCGTGTCAAACCTATTTATGGAGGGGATGGATATGAATCCACTGTGGTTGAAAAACGCCCCAATGATTCAAAGTCCACCTATCTTGATGATAAAGGTGTGGAGAGTGGAGTAGAAGAAGTCAAAATTTTGGGTAGTAATGAAACTCCCACTTTGGATTTCAAGGAATTCAATTATGATAATTTCTCCTTGTTTGAATGCATTTCTTTGATGCAATCCATTGTAAACTCTCCACATGCTTATAGCCAAAGCAAAGCCTTTACCTCGCATATCGTAGATGCTATGATGAAATCTCTTCAAGAGAAGCTCGAACTAGAAGTCTCTATACCTAGAAAACTTCATGATGAGTGGGAACCTAATATCAAAATCAAGATCAAAAACTATGAGTGCAATGCTTTGTGTGATTTGGGTGCTAGTGTTTCCGCGGTTCCAAAGTCTTTATGTGATATTCTTGGTTTTCATGAGATTGAAGAGTGTTCTCTTAATTTGCATCTTGCGGATTCTACTATCAAGAAACCCATGGGAAGGATCGATGATGTTCTTATTGTTGCAACTAAGAACTATGTACCCGTGGATTTCATTGTACTTGACATAGATTGCAATCCTTCATGTCCCATTATTCTTGGTAGACCTTTCCTAAGTACTATTGGTGCTATCATCGATATGAAGGAAGGGAATATTAGATTTCAATTTCCTTTGAAGAAGGGCATGGAGCACTTTCCTAGAAAGAAAATAAGATTGCCTTATGAATCTATGATGAGGGCTACTTATGTTTTGAGCACCAAAGATGACTATACGTGATTCCATCACTTTTTGCCTAGCTAAGGGCGTTAAACAAAAGCGCTTGTTGGGAGGCAACCCAACGAATCTATCCTTTTTCTTTTTGTTTTGTGTTTTCCACACTTTCATAATTCTGTTATGATTGTGTTTTTGTGTTTCTTTTTGCGATTGTGCCAAGCAAAACCGTTATGATTAGTCTTGGGGATGATCGTTTGGTCATGCTGGAAAAGACAGAAACATTCTGCTCACGAAAAGAATTTTCATTTTTTTTCTGTAAGAGCTTTTGAGTTCATTTTTTTATGCTGATTTCTACGCAAATTCTTTAGACTGTCGTAATTTTTCAGAATTTTTGAAGTACCAGAGGTATACGAAATATACAGATTGCTACAGACTGGTCTGCTGTTAACAGATTCTATTTTTGTTGTGTTGGTTGCTTATTTTGATGAAATTATGGATAGTATCGGGGGGTATTAGCCATGGAAGATTAAAAATACGGTAACCCAACATCAGCATAAGTAGAATTTAAGTTTGCTGTAGTCCCTAAGGAAGTGGTGGTTTGCTTTCTCATACTAATTTTATCACGAGTTTCTGTTTAAGTTTCATGTTGTGAAGTTTTCAAGTTTTGGGTGAAGTTCTTATGGACAAAGAGATAAAGAGTGGCAATAGCTCAAGCTTGGGGATTCCCAAGGCACCCCAAGAGATTCAAGGATTCCGTAAAAGCCTAAGCTTGGGGATGCCCCGGGAAGGCATCCCCTCTCTCGTCTTCAATCCATCGGTAACGTCACTTGGGGCTATATTTTTATTCACCACATGTTATGTGTTTTTGCTTGGAGCATCTTGTATCGTAGGAGTCTTTTTTTTTGTATCACAATCATCCTTGCTGCACACCTAGAGAGAGAGACATGCACTCACCGTGATTTTGTCAAGCTTCACTTATATCTTTTGGTAGACATTTCATCTCACATGTGCTTCACTTATATCTTTTGAGCTAGATACGTTTGCTCTATGTGCTTCACTTATATCAACGGTGCGTGGCTTGGTAGTGGATCTATGCTTTGAAAGTAGTCTCAAAAGGGGTAGTTATTCAAAGGGATATGAAAACTTCCACCTTCATGCGCATTGAATAGTTAGAGAAGTTTGATTCATCTCAATTAGTTTTGAGTTGTGGTTATGGTAATATTGAAGTCATGCTAGTAAGGTGTTGCGGATCTAGAAATACTTGTGTTGAAGTTAGTGATTCCCGTAGCATGCACGTACGGTGAACCGCTATGTGATGAAATCTGAGCATGATTAGTCTATTGATTTTCATCCTTTGCGTGACGGTCGGGACCGCGCAATGGTTTATACCTACCAACCCTTCCCCTAGGAGTATGCGTTGAATGCTTTGTTTCAATTACTAATAAAACTTTTGCAACAAGTATATGAGTTCTTCATGACTAATGTTGAGTCCATGGTTTAGATATACTTTTACCTACCACCATCACTATCTTCTTAGTGCCGTGCAACTTTCGCCGGTACACAAAACCACCATTAGCCTCCCTCAAAAATGCCACCATACCTACCTACTATGGCTTTTTCAAAGTCATTCCGAGATATATTTCCATGCAACTACCACCATGACATGTGCCACCACGTCTACATTGTCATTGCATGATCGTAAGATAGCTAGCATGATGTTTCCATTAATGTCTATGCCATGCTAGATCATTGCCATGGTACACTACCGAAGGCATTCCATATAGAGTCATTGTTGCTCTAAGTTTTGAGTTGAAAGTGTGATGACCATCATTAATGGGGCATTGTCCCATGTGAGGAAATGAAAGAGGCCAAAGAAGCCCACCAAAAAAAGAGGCCAAAGATCCCACCAAAAAAATGAGATAAAAAGAGAGAAGGGACAATGCTACCACTTTTTCCACACTTGTGCATATTAAGCACCATGATCTTCATGATTGAGAGTCTCTCGTTTTGTCACCACCATATAGCTAGTGGGAAAATCTTCATTATATAACTTGGCTTGTATATTCCAATGATAGGCTTCCTCAAAATTGCCTTAGGTCTTCGTGAGCAAGCAAGTTGGATGCACACCCACTAGTTTTCTTTAAGAGCTTTCACATACTCTTAGCTCTAGTGCATCATTTGTATGGAAATCCCTACTCATTCACATTGATATCTATTGATGAGCATCTCTACAGCTCATTGATATACCTAGTTAATGTGATCATCTTCTCCTTGTTTGTCTTGCAACCTCCACCACACTCCACACCATCTATAGTGCTAAAACCATGGCTCACGCTCATGTATTGCGTGAGAGTTGAAAAGGTTTGATAAAGTAAAGGTGTGAAACAATTACTTGGCCAATACCGGGGTTGTGCATGATTTAAATTCGTTGTGCAATGATGATAGAGCATAGCCAGACTATATGCTTTTGTAGGGATAACTTTCTTTTGGCCTTGTTATTTCGAAAGTTCATGATTGCCTTGCTAGTTTGCTTGAATTATTATTGTTTCCACGTCAATAGAAAACTATTGTTTTGAATCTAATGGATTTGAACATTCACGTCAAATAAGAGGAGTTACAAAGGACATCTATGCTAGGTAGCATGAAAGCATCAAAAATTCATTCTTTATCACTTCCCTACTCGAGGACGAGCAGGAGTTAAGCTTGGGGATGCTTGATACGTCTCAAACGTATCTATAAATTTTTATGGTTTCACGCTGTTATCTTGTCAGCTTTGGATGTTTTATGTACCTTTTATATCTTTTTTGGGACTAACTTATTAATTCAGTGCCAAGTGCCAGTTCCTGTTTTTTGTGTGTTTTTGGCTCTTTTCAGATCTGATTTTGGAACGGAGTCCAAACGGAATAAAATCCCCGAAATGATTTTTTCACGAACGGAAGAAGATTAGGGGGCCTGTGGGCCAAGCCCGGAGGGCTCCTGGGAGCCCACAAGCCCGCACTCCGCCACCAGGGGGAGTCGGCGGTGGCAGGGCTTGTGGCCTCCCTGGCCGCCCCCTGACCTAGATCTTTGGCCTATATATCCCCTAAAATACAACAAAAAATGAGGGGAGCCTCGAAAATACTTTTCTGCCGCCGCAAGCTTCCGTTTCCGCAAGATCTCATCTGGAGACCCTACCCGGCGCCCTGCCGGAGGGGACTTTGAAGTTGGAGGGCTTCATCATCATCATCGCCGCTCCAATGACTCGTGAGTAGTTCACTTCAGACCTACGGGTCCGTAGTTAGTAGCTAGATGGCTTCTTCTCTCTCTTGGATCTTCAATACAAAGTTCTCCATGATCTTCATGGAGATCTATCTGATGTAATCTTCTTTGGCGGTGTGTTTGTCAAGATCTGATGAATTGTGGATTTGTGATCACATTATCTACTTTGTTCTTTTGGACTTAATACACTAGATGCATGCTGGATAGCGGTCGACGTGTGGAGTAATAGTAGTAGATGCAGACAGTATCGGTCTACTTGTTCTGGACGTGATGCCTATAGATATAATCATTGCCATAGATATCGTCACGACTTTGCGCGGTTCTATCAATTGCTCGACAGTAATTTGTTCACCCACCGCCTACTTGCTTTCATGAGAGAAGCCACTAGTAAACACTACGGCCCCCGGGTCTATTCACATCTATCGTTTACACCTCCGCTTTTACTTTGCTTTGTTACTTTGTTGCTTTCAGTTCTCACTTGGCAAACAATCTATAAGGGATTGACAACCCCTTCATAGCGTTGGGAGCAGGTTCTTTGTGTTTGTGCAGGATCTTGTGATACTCCTCCACTGGATTGATACCTTGGTTCTCAAACTGAGGGAAATACTTACCACCGCTGTGCTACATCACCCTTTCTGCTTGCAGGGAACACCAACGCAAGGCTCCAAGGCCACGGGGGAAATCCTTTGCATATTTTCCTAGGACGTCCCTTAAGGCGTAGCCGCAGCAGAAGGATTCCTCGTGCCGTCGACACGACTATTCCTGGCACCGTTGCTAGGGAAGCACAGCTGACATCAGCCAGCAGTTGCTCATTATTTTGAAGTATTGATGAAAGCAACCTTAGGGCGGAAAAACAAGAATGCATCAGTCAAATTGAGAGTTTAAAGGCTCAGCGGGCGCACACCACCGAAGAGAACAAGAGATTTAAGGGTGGAATGTTCGGTAAGTAATATGTCGAACTCGTAAATATACGAATGTGTGGTTTGAAATTGACAAATATCCCACTTCCCTTTATATCACTCCTCACTGGGCGGCCCAAAGAAGAAGTCGGTTCGTTTAGTGGTGACCTACTAAAGGAATTGTCCATAATTTATGAGCGAGGGTGAACGGCGATGAAGAGCACACAAAAAGCATCATGGCTAAACGAGAAGCCTCCGAAAGGGATGGTCGAACTGGCTAAGCGATTCAAGGGCTCGGTGCCGATTTGAATTGTGGAAAACATTGACCTAGCAAGAAGGCGTTCGAGAGGCATGGGTAATGGTGAAGACTAGGTTCACTAAGCTCGAACCCAAATAACTCGCGCGAGTTGGGCCGACAAGGCCCGATGGTCAAGAGGTGTCTCTTCACTTGGTTTATGATCAAGTGATGCCCGCCGCACGCTTGTCGCAACAAGATTGTCGCCTGAATGCAATAATAGACAACATAGATCAACAGTCGGATTTGTGATTTTATGTAACTAAGTACTTATCTCATGTTGTTCTTCGTTCGATGTGTTGATATTGTCTTAACCGACCATCTGCTTCTGCGTCCCTTGATAATAATTAGGGAGTATTTCACACTATGTAACATGGAAAACGGGTAACCTGTATGGTGAACCAGGCAATTCACTCATATGGTGCTAATAGACAGATCTTTATCGTGGAGTTATGTTATATTACTTTTATTTAGTAAGAAACATCTTCCCAAGAAAATAGTTCCTTTATGGGTTCCTTTCTTTGGGTTTCGGAATATCCGTCGTATGCGGATGAAGAGTATGTTGGGAAAATTAACCCTTGATTATGATCACCTAATTATTGTCACGTTCCTTGTGCCTGACCAATTATGTCATTAAGAACCCTAGCTTTCGGCTTCAACCGTCTAAGGTACGTATCCAGATTACCCAGTCGCAACAATCACAGAGGTGCTCCCTTTATCCTCTAGCCGAACAATTGGGAACTTAGATGATAAATACAGGAGCCATGCAACCCATCTTGGAAAAATCTTAAGTAAAATTTAGTGCATATAACGACTTAGGTATAGGAAGGATAGACATATCATGAAATAGATGCACAAATGTAATATGATCAACTTGTATTAAAAAGCCCCCAGGTGCCTCCGGAAAATACATGTTCGTGGACACAGTTTGGTTTATCCAAATATAAGATGGGATATGTTAATCAACTTGAAAGAGGAAAATGAAGAAGGATACACAAAAAACTGAAAAGGTAAAAAGGCACTAAATTAGCGTGATTGTACCGTTCTAGTTGTACAAACACCGAAGACGAGATGCGTTCCATGGGTTTGGTTCAAGACAATTATCTGACGCGTTGTAGAGACGATATGCTCCTCCTGTAGGCACATCGTCTATTATGAAAGGGCCCTCCCATTTGACTGGAAGTTTATTTTTCTTCTTCACAGGGAGACGTAGCACAAGCTCGCCCACATTGCAAGTCTTCGCCCGAACTTCCCTGCTCTTGTAGCGTAGGGCTTGCTGTTGGTAGAAGGTGGAATGTGCGAGAGCTATATCATGCTCTTCTTCTAGTGCGTCCAAGTCATCCTGTAGAACCCACCCCGTTTCTTTTTTCCTTGTACATGCACACTCTAGGTGCATCATGAATGATATCACACGGGAGGACTACTTCCTCCCCGTACACCATGAAAAATTGGCGTATAACCCATTGATCTATTCGGCGTGGTGCGCAAACCCCACAATATGAAGTCGAGCTCCTCTACCCAATGGCAATCAGATTCTTTCAGAGATCGTACTAAACGTGTCTTGATTCCACTCATGATGACACCTTTGGCTTGTTCGACCTATCCATTTGTTTGCGGGTGATAGACAGAAGCGTACCAGTCCTTAACTTCCTGGGTTGCGAAATTGGATCCGCTGTCCGTTATTATACTATGAGGAACACCATATCGGTGCACCACATATGTTATAAAATTGATGACCGGACCGGACTTGGCGGAAGGTACTGGTTTCGCTTCGATCCACTTAGAAAACTTATCGGCGATAACCAGTAAATATTTCCTTTTCTTGGATCCCCGTTTCAGAGGTCCGACCATGTCCATCCCAAGACCGCGAACAGCCAAGTGATCGGTATTGTACGAAGAGCTATTACGGACATGTGGCTTTGATTTGCAAAAAGCTGACATCCGACACAATGTTGGACGAGTGTATGAACGTCTGCTCGGGCTGTTGGCCAAAAGAAGCCAGCCCATAATGCTTTGCTTACCAGAGCTCTAGCCGCTGTGTGGTGACCGCCCATACATGCATGTATTTCAGCAAAAATTTGTTTAACTTCTTCTTCGGATATGCATCTATGGAGGACTACGGTAGTGTTTTTTTATAGAGTTCCCCTTCATGAACCTTATAAGACATGGACCGTTGAACAATCTGTCTTGCTTCTGTTTGGTCATCGGGGAGTTCTTGGTAGGGAAGATAATCCAGGAAGGGCTCGATCCATCTCGCAATTAGGGTCGTGATTTCGTGAGTCAAAAGTGTTTCCTCAAGTGTGAAGCCACCGATGATTTGATCATCTAGGACAACTATAAGGGGAGTGACTTGTTCCTTTCTCGTGGCTCCAATGTCCTCATTTTCATCCTGCCATACCACGGAAGGTTTGAAGAGTCATTCCAGAAAGGTATTTTTAGGGGCAGGGTCCTGCTTGGAGCTCATACGAGCAAGGACATCGGCAGTCTGGTTGTTGTCCCTAGAGACATGGTGGGATTCAAGGCCTTCAAACCGAGATGATATCTTGAGGGTGATGTTCCTATAAGGTGCCATCTTTGGATTTTTGGCATTGAATTAGCCATTGATTTGGGAGATAGCGAGGTTCAAATCCCCCCGCACCTCCAGCATTTGTACGCCCATCGAAGTTTCCATCCAAAAACCATGCAACAAAGCCTCGTATTCGACCGCATTATTGGAATCAGTATACATGATTTGTAATACGTACCGGATATTGTCATCGGAGGGGGGCGTAAGTATGACACCAGCCCGAGGCCAGCAAGCTTGTTGGAGCCGTCAAAGTACATCATGCAATGGGAATATGTACTATGATCTTTAGTGAGTTTGACTTCCATCCATTCGGCTAGAAAGTCAACCAACACCTGAGACTGGATAGCTCGGCGTGGCCGGTACATGATTCCAAAAGGTAAGAGCTCTATGGCCCATTTGGCTATGCTGCCGGTGGCGTCCTTGTTATTGATTATATCATTCAAGGGTACTTCATATGTTACCGTGACTAAACACTCTTAAAAGTAGTGTAGGAGCTTGCGAGACGCCATAAAAATTGTGTAGGCTATCTTTTGGTAGTGCGGTAGAGAGATTTTCATGGGGTAAGTACTTCAGACACATAGCAGACCGGTTTTTGTATTCGGAGTTTGTGGCGAGCAGCCTCTTGTGCGACCACGAGTACAACGCTGACAACCTGGTTGGTGGTCGATATGTATGATAGCATTGGTTCTCGTGTGGTAGGTGTTGTCAGTATTGGATTACCGCCTAGCAACGTTTTAATTTCCTCTAGGGCTGTCGTTGCTTCTATGGTCCACTCAAAGTTTTTGGTTCGCTTAAGCAATCGATAGAGTGGTAGTGCCTTTTTACTGAGGCAAGAAATGAAACGGCTTAGATTCACCACATAGCGTGCCACCTTTTGTACGTGCTTTAACTCCATTGGGATCGCCAGCAGAGAAAGAGCTCGGATTTTTGCCGGATTGGCCTCTATTCCTGTATGGTAGACAATGAAACCAAGCAGTTTACCTGCGGGAATGCCGAAGACACACTTCTCCGGATTGAGTCATATGCCATATTTCTAGAGATAGTCAAAGGTTTGTCGAAGGTCGTCTACTAGATGACTGACGTGTTTAGTCTTGATGACCATGCCATCCAAGTATTCCTCAACTATGTTGCCGATTTGTTTCTCTAGGCATGTCTAAATCATGCGTTGATATGTGGAACCTGCATTTTTTAACCCAAAGGGTATTGTGCTGAAGCAGAATGGCCCGTATGGAATGATGAAAGCAGTTGCAGCTTGATCAGATTTCTTCATCTTTATTTGATGGTATCTGGAGTAGGCGTCAACGGAACATAGTGAGTCATGTCCGGTGGTGGCATCAGTGATTTGGTGTATGTGAGGTAAAGGAAATGAATCCTTAGGACATGCTTTATTGAGATCTTTGAAATCGACGCATAGCCGCCAGGATTTATCCTTCTTTGGAACCATGACCAAGTTTGCCAACCACTCTGGGTGTTTGATGTCTCGAATGAATTTGGCTTCGAGCAATTTTACTAGTTCGGTACCGATGGCTTGATGCTTGGGCTCGGAGAAGCAAGGTAACGTCTATTTGACAAGTTTGAAGCTATCAATTATGCTTAAGCTGTGCTCGGCTAGACTTTGTGGGATTCCTGGCATGTTTTAAAGGGTGCTAGGTGAATATATCCCAGTTTCTTGTAAGAAAGTGTGCAATGCTTCATCAACCACAGGGTCGAGTTGTGCTCCGATGCATGTTGTTTTATTAGGACATGTAGGATGCACTTGAAATTTGTTTATTTCATCAATGGGTGTCGGAGTCAAAACCGACCATCTCGAGTAGGGGGTCCGAACTATGGATATAGGGTCGATGGGTAACAAGAGACGACAGGGACAGTGTTTTACCCAGGTTCGGGCCCTCTTGATGGAGGTAAAACCCTACGTCCTGCTCTTGTTGAAATTGATGAGATAGCATAGAGTACAAGGTCAATCTACACTGAGATCGATGTTGTGATCTAAACCCTAATATAATGATCTAGATGTACCATGCAAACTATGACCCCCTGGCTTATATAGACGCTAGGGGTGTCAAGATTTACACAAGGTCGGTTACAACACAAAAGGAATATTCTGATGCCCATATCTACTTGGATTGCATGCCAAGCCTTTGTAACAGTCCATCTAGAATATAACACTTCTGTCAAGGGTCAGACTACTCAGAAAAGCCCGCCCCATACGGATAGGTAAGCGGCCCAAGGATCCCCTAGTCCCAAACTCCCCGAGTAGCCCCGAATTAGCCTTCAATACAAAAATCCTCCTCCGCTGTTGATGTCATGGGATACAGGCTTGCGAGGCGAGTTCCTCCTTTATTCTTTGACCGAAGATAGCTCGGCTCATAACGATTCCTTCCCTTTTAAACATGAAATCAAATACATAGATTTTTATCCCTAGGCCTACCGTTTTAACAATAGGCGACATCCTTCCCAAACCAAAAGGCCACAGTTTTTTTTTGAACGAGCGTCTTAAGGCTGTTTTATTTGGCAAGTCCCATCATGGAGATCATGTCCCCCCTTTCAGGGATATGGTTTATGGATTAAGCCTATCTCACACACCCATAATCGCGAGTCCATCTAGCAATGGTGGAGTTTGCGGTACATCAGCGTGGCCTTCGGTATTCTAGCAAGTCATAAAAGGTAAAAACGGTCAGCTTGGCCTCCTCTCGCACCTCAGATCTCGCTTGCCATCGTTGTTCCCCTTTCTCGAAGCTCCAACCATCTAGTCCCTCCTCCTCCTCCCAAGCTTTCAAACCCTCTCTCCAGTACGGCAATGACTACCGCTGGTTCCAAGGGCAAGTGGGAGGTCTCCTTCGTCTCCGAAAAAGACACCTTGGAGCTGAAGAGTTGTGGCTACCTCTCAAAAGACATAGCCCACCGTGCGTCAGAGGAGAACCAAGTTATCCCCAACCCAAGGGATGGGGAAATAATGGTTTTTATCCCTCATTTCTTTAGAGGTTTGAGCTATCCACCTCACCCCTTCATTTGGGGGATCATGTTTTATTATGGTCTCAACTTCCACGACCTCCCCCCCCCCGAACTCCATTACCCATCTCTCCGCCTTCATCACGGTCTGCGAGGATTTCTTGCAGGTCCAACCCCACTTCGGCCTGTGGCTGAAGGTCCTCAACTTCAAGCCCAAGGTCGTCAATGGTGAGTGATGATCCACAAGTACAGGGGATCAATCGTAGTCCTTTTGATAAGTAAGAGTGTCGAACCCAACGAGGAGGAGAAGGCTCTGATAAACGGGTTTCAGCAAGGTAATAACTGCAAGCACTAAAAGTAGCGGTAAGAGTGAATAGTGACTTTGGAGTCAACTATATAAGATCTGAACTTTTCACATGCAAACACGACTGCTAAAAACTCCTTCTCCGTGGTGGCATAGTTTCTTTGGGCTCTGTCTAGAATTTTACTAGCGTAGTGAATGACATTCAACTTCTTGTCAACTCTTTGTCCTAGAACAACACCAACATCATAATCAGTAGCAACACACATGATTTCAAAGGGCAAGTTCCAATCAGGTGGTTGAACAATAGGTGCGGTTATCAAAGCTTTCTTAAGTATTTCGAAAACTTCCTCACAATCCTCATCAAAAACAAAAGGAACATCCTTCTGCAAGAGGTTGGTAAGAGGCCTAGAAATCTTAGAGAAGTCTTTAATGAACCTTCTATAGAAACCATCATGACCTAGGAAACTTCGTATACCTCTGATATCTGTGGGGCAAGGCATTTTTTCAATTGCATCAACCTTAGACTTATCAACTTCAATGCCTCTCTCAGAGATTTTGTGTCCTAAGACAATGCCTTCATTAACCATGAAGTGGCACTTCTCCCAGTTCAAGACGAGGTTGGTATCCTTGCATCTCTGTAAGACTCAATCAAGGTTGCTGAGGAAATTGTCAAAGGAAGAACCGTAGACGGAGAAATCATCCATGAAAACCTCAACAATCTTTTCACAAAAGTCAGAGAATATAGCCATCATACATCTTTGAAAGGTGGCTGGTGCATTACACAGGCCAAAAGGCATGCGTCTATAAGCGAAGGTACCGAAGGGGCATGTGAAGGTGGTTTTCTCTTGATCAGATTGTGCAACAGGTATTTGCGAGAAACCTGAATAACCGCCTAGAAAGCAGAAGTGTGTGTGTTTAGATAGCCTTTCTAGCATGTGGTCAATAAACGGCAAAGGATAATGGTCTTTCCTAGTTGCCTTGTTCAGTTTCCGGAAGTCTATCACCATCCTATAGCCAGTAATAATCCTCTGCGGGATTAGTTCATCCTTATCATTAGGAACGACGGTGATACCTCCCTTCTTAGGTACGCAATGTACTCGACTTACCCAATCACTATGAGCAACAGGATAAATGATTCCTGCTTCGAGAAGTTTTAATATTTCTTTTCTCACGACCTCTTTTATCCCAGGATTTAATCTCCTTTGATGATCAGCAACTGCCTTAGAATCAGGATCGGTTTTAATCTTGTGCTGACATAGAGTGGGACTAATACCCTTAAGATCATCAAGAGTATATCCAATAGCCTCACGATGCTTCCTCAAAGTTTTTAATAACTTCTTCTCTTCATGATTCGAGAGGTGAGCACTAATAATAACATGATATATCTCCTTCTCATCAAGATAAGCATACTTGAGAGTATCTAGTAACTATTTTAGCTCGAACACAGGATCACACTTTGGTGGGGGAGGATCTCCAAGCAGTTCAACATGCAGATTATTCTTGAGAATGGGATATTGTTCTAAGACAATTTTATCTATCTCATCTCTTTCCTCCATATGCATATCATTTTCATGCTCAAGCAGATATTGCTCTAAAGGATCCGTAGGAGGTACAACAATAGAGGCAAGAGCAATGATTTCATCCCTACCAGACGACTCTTTTTCATGGGGTTGTCTTCCAAACTTGGAGAAGTTAAATTCATGAGACACACCCTCGAAACTAACAGTGATAGTCTGTTTAATGCAATCAATGTGGGCATTGACAATGTTGAGAAAGGGTCTACCAAATATGATGGGACAAAATCTATCTTGTGCAGTACCAAGGACGAGCAAATCAGTAGGATACTTCGTCTTACCACACATGACTTCTACGTCTCTCACAATTCCCAGAGGGCAGATAGTGTCTCTATTAGCTAGCGTAATAGTGACATCAATGGGTTCTAACTCAGAGGTGCAATCTCATCTTTGATTTCATCATATAGGGAACGGGGTATTGCACTAACACTAGCTCCCATATCACATAAACCATGGTAAGAGTGATCTCCTATCTTGACAGAAACAACGGGAAGGCCAACTCCAGGTCTGTATTTGTCTTTCACGTGAGTTTTAGCAATTCTAGCGGAGTCCTCAAAGAATTTGATAACATGCCCGTCTATGTCTTCGGCTAAGAGATCTTTGATAATAGATACACTAGGTTCAACTCTAATTTCCTCAGGGGGTGCAAGTGGTCTAATGTAACCCCTACGTATCACAGTTGGAGCTTTAGAATAATCCTTTATCCTAGCAGGGTAAGGTGGTTTCTCAGCGTAGGCACAAGGAGCAACAGGATCACTAAAAGCAATGACTTTCTCCTCAACTAGATTGGTTTTGACTATGTTGCTTTCTACAGGAGGATGACATTTGAACCACTTCTCCTTGGGAAGATTAACATGAGCAGCAAAAGATTCACATAGAGAAGCTATTATCTCAGAGTCAAGTCCATACTTAGCGCTAAAATCTCTAGAAGTGTTTGTCTCAACAAAAGATTTAACGCAATCAAACTGGAAATTCATACCTGACTCCTTACCTTCTTCCAGCTCCCAATCTTTAGAGTTACGTTTGATTCTTTCCAATAAATTCCACTTGTGATCAATATCCTTCTTCATAAAAGAACCGGTACAAGAAGTGTCAAGCCTGGTACAATCTTCATGGGAAAGCAGAGCATAAAAGTTTTGAGTGATAATTTCTCTCGAGAGCTCCTGATTGTGGCATGAATATAGCATTGATTTAAGCCTCCCCCAAGCTTGAGCTTTGCTTTCCCTATCATGAGGCCAAAAGTTATAAATTTAATTCTGATCACGATGTACGAAATGCATAGGATAGAACTTTTGATGAAATTCCAATTTCAACCGATTGTAGTCCCATGATCCAGTATCATCACATAGCCTATACCATGTCAACGCCTTATCCTTCAAAGATAAAGGAAAGACTTTCTTCTTTACCTCATCCTCGGGAAAACCCGCAAGCTTAAATAAACCACAAACTTCATCTACATAGATTACATGCAAGTCTGGATGTGAAGATCCATCTCCTGTAAAAGGATTAGCCAGCAGTTTCTCAAGCATACCTGAAGGGATTTCATAAGAGATATTTTCAGTAGGTACCTTAGGTTGAGGAACAACTCCTCGTGCTTCCGTTCGTGGTGAAGATACCCCGAACAAACTCCTCAAAGGAACAGTTTCCATAGTGACAAGTGACAATGAATTTCAGCATCGTATATAAATGTTTCCTTACCAAATTCCACTTACCAAAGGCGCTTCCTCCCCGGCAACGGTGCCAGAAAAGAGTCTTGATGACCCACAAGTAGAGGGGATCAATCGTAGTCCTTTTGATAAGTAAGAGTGTCGAACCCAACGAGGATGAGAAGGCTCTGATAAACGGTTTTCAGCAAGGTAATAACCGCAAGCACTGAAAGTAGCGGTAACAAGTGATGGCGTAGTGAGGTGAAACGTAGCAAGCCAAAAGTAACAAGTAACAAGTAGTAGCAACGGTGCAACAAGTGGCCCAATCCCTTTTGTAGCAAGGGACAATCCTGAACAAAGTCTTATAAGAGGAAAAGCGCTCCCGAGGACACACGGGAATTTCTGTCATGCTAGTTCCATCATGTTCATATGATTCACGGTCGTTACATTGATAGTTTGATATGTGGGTAGACCAGCGCTTGGGTACTGCCCTTACTTGGACAAGCATCCCAGTTATGGTTAACCCCTCTCGCAAGCATCCGCAACTACGAAAGAAGAATTAAAACAACGTCTAACCATAGCATTAAACGAGTGGATCCAAATCAGCCCCTTACGAAGCAACGCATAGACTGGGGTTTAAGCTTCTGTCACTCCAGCAACCCATCATCTACTTACTACTCCCCAGTGCCTACCTCTAGGCCCAAATATGGTGAAGTGTTATGTAGTCGACGTTCACATAACACCACTAGAGGTAAAACAACATACAACATATCAAAATACCGAACGAATACCAAACTCACATGACTATTATTAGCATGACTTATCCCATGTCCTCAGGAACAAAATTAACTACTCACAAAGCATAATCATAATCATGATCAGAGGTGTAATGAATAGCATCAAGGATCTGAACATAAACTCTTCCACCAAGTAATCCAACTAGCATCAACTACAAATAGTAATCAACACTACTAGCAACCTTACAAGTACCAATCGGAGTCGCGAGACGGAGATTGGTTACAAGAGATGAACTAGGGATTGGAGAGGAGATGGTGCTGATGAAGATGTTGATGAAGATGCCTCCCCTCCGATGAGAGGAGTGTTGGTGATGACGGAGGCAACAATTTACCCCTCCGGGAGGGAAGTTTCCCCGGCAGGATCGTCCTGTCGGAGCTCTAGATTGGATCTGCTCAAGTTCCGCCTCGTGGCGGCGGAGAAACCACGAAAAAGCCCCCGAATGATTTTTTCTGGAATGAAACCCTTCATATAGCAAAAGAGGGGGGCCAGTGGGCCGCCAGGGTGCCCACAAGCCCTGTTGCCGCGGCCAAGGGGGTAGGCCGCGGCAACCAGGCTTGTGGGCCCCTGGTTGCTCCCCTCTGAAACCTCTTTCGCACAGTATTTTTTATAAAATCCAAAAAAAATCCATGTTGATTTTCAGGACATTTGGAGTTGCGCAGAATAGAGCACACAGACTTGCTCCTTTTCTAGTCCAGAATTCCAACTGTTGGTATTCTCCCTTTTCAAATAAACCTTGCAAAATAAGAGAGAAAAGGCTTAAGTAAGGTTCCACAAAGTATAATAACAGTCCATAAAGCAATAAATATCAACATGAAAGCATGATGCAAAATGGACGTATCAGTGAGCAGGCTCACTATGGAGGGGCAATGATCGGAAAACTCAACGGGGCTACATGGCCCAAGGGCACATTCATAGACACTATCAAGTCATGGCAAAATGAGTGTTCTACGTCACCGAGCCATGTAATGCTGGTGAGGCAGACCCTCCTGCTTTCAGATCTCCCCCCCCCCGACACGCCTCACATCCTAGACAGAGAAGGCCCTAGATTGAGGGGAGGCCGATGAAGTGAAGGAGCTCACGAAGAGGATCTCTGACTTAATGGAGAAGATCGACCTTACCAACTTGGTGTAGGTGATGCTGCATCGTGGTCTTCTCCCCTGCCAGCATCGATTCGTCCTGATATGGGAATATGATCCAACGAATTCGGATACTTCGGCTAGCCCGGTACAAAAACCACACCCGAGAAGCTGTGGAAGGCCTTGTTCAAGTCGCAAAAGACTTGGCTGGACGAGGAGGAGGATGATGGCCTTTCCCTCCTCAGTCCTACCGGGCTGGTAACATTTTTATCTAACTGTTTCAACTTTGATCCCTCCTTTAATAAGTCACTTACCCCTTCTTCCCCAATATTTGGAGATCTGGCTGAAGAAATCCGGATAGATTAACTGTCCGGTCCCTCTACACGAGGACCCCAGGACCCCTCCGCTAGCGTCCATGTTGGTCGAGAAGCTGTACATGGCTCCAAGGGAGAAGGAGGAAAAGAAGAGCGGGAAGAAGAAAATTTAGGGGGGGGGACTTCTATCGAAGGGTCCCCCGGATACTAAGTCTAAAGAGACACTAGCTCCCTCCCACATGGTGGGAGAATAAGAGGATGATGAGGAGGAGGTAAGCGAGTCCTCTCATACTAAAAAGGGAGCGGTGTCTGAAGACGCTGAGGGAGACCAAGATCCCATTGCTTTGAAGAAGCCGAGTAGGTCCCCTGTGGCCCTATTCGATGACATTCCGGACTCAGATGAGGAGTCTATGGATTAAACACCGGTCCCTTGAAAGATCCTCAGGGTGAAGCCCCAAGCCAAAGATATGTACGAAAAATCCAAACTGATGTCACTTACTGCTGCCCTTCAAGAAGCGTGGAAAGAGGCGCATGACCTCTGCAAGGAAGTTCACCACATCAAACAAATCACAACAGGTAAGAAGTATTCATTGCAATGTACCTTTGGCAGACGAAGATTTGTATCCCTTAACAGAGTATGGAGCTCTTGAGGAGTGCGGTCGATGCTCAGAAGTCTATGCTTTTCCAGAGGACGCGTCGCAGCAGAGGCTTTTCTGGGCACAGTTCCTGAATACTGAACATCCTCAACTGGGGTCCGACGAGTTGAAGCAGCTAATGGAGCTGCACAAAATGACTGAGCCAGCCATGAAGAACTTGTGCATCAGGTTATGGTCGGCCGAACCGTTTCCCAGCAGCTACTTTGGCTTGGTCCAGAAACTAATTGATGTGTTGCATCAAATAAACATCATGAAGCACTCGGTCTAGATCGAAGGAGCTCGCATGGCTTTTTCGAAAACAATGATGCCCTGTTAGGAAAGCAACTTATCTTTATTGAAGGCCCAAGGGGCATATATATTACACAATACTTGAGGCGCAAGGAAAGTAAACAAAGACTAATAGGACTCCTAGACCAATAGTAGTACTTCCTACCCCCCCCCCCCCCTCAAATGCAAATCGTATGCAATAGCATTGCATTTGAAGAAGTGTAATACTAAAAAAATTTGATAATCCAAATCCACATCTTGGGAGTGTCGTCTTAGCATGAAGAGTCTTCTAAACCTATCGAGTCAAGCCAAAGGGGATAACGAACAGATGGCACATCAGAGGAAGACACCACATCACTTGAAGATACAACATAAGTATCAAGAGAAGATGGGTTGTCGAAAGAAGATGGCATATCAAGAGTGTAAAGCATTGCATTGAAAATCATAGTCCATGACAACCGACGGTGAAAGAAGCTTAGCGGTTAAGGCATGATAATGGACGTAGATCGTCAATGCAAAAGGAGTCCAGAAAATCCTATAGAAAACAACTAGGGTAATTAGGCCACAAAAGTTGTATACAAAAGATTAGGAAGAGAGAAAGGATGGCGGACAAAGATATGGAGGACTCGCATGGCATGAGAAACACAAAATAACAACGGATTTGGTGGACGCAACGGAAAAAAACTGAAAAGCATATACGAAACTAGATGGGATAACAAGCATCAACATGTGAGCAGCGGTAGTAGCTTATAGAAAAGATCCAGCAAGCACGTAGGCAAGCATCACATGATAGTAGGAGGAGAGAAACACGCATGTACGGCTGCATGAGTTGACGCACGCGAGTGAGAAGCGGCTGCACACGTGACACATGTTCAGAGAGTAATGGATGATGAATCGCTAGTCACCACGTGGCGGCGACGGTCTTCACGGGAGGGCCGATCTTCGCAACGACAGACTTGGAGAGCAGCTAGTCGGAGCGCATTCTCGCACGGGAGACCTGCACGGGCGGGAAGGGGAGACTGTGGGGACCCCGACTTACTAGTCGAGAATCGCCGTGCTCAGTGATCCCAGAGATCAATGCTCAGCGAACACAGATACTGAATAAAGAGTCTTACATCTGAGTACCGATTATTATTACAACACGTGACCGAAGGGTCAAGTTCACAAGATAGGGCTTAAGGTGAAATCACACGAGTACACTAATAGCGGAAAACAAAGGGGCTAAGCGGGTGCCCATGCCATCAAGCCTACACCGACAGGCATTCTGACTCGGAAGCGTCCTAGTTCGCAGGGGTCACTACTGGAATCCAGTTCTTTGCCGTCAGCCATGTCTTTGCCGTCTGCTGGCTGATGGCAAAGAACCTCTTTGCCGTCAGTTGACACAAGGCGGACGGCAAAGGGCTGACAGATGGCAAAAATACTATTTGCCATGTGTCGGCCCTTTGCCGTCTGCCAGCGGATGGCAAAGGGACCAAGGGTAGACGACAAATAGCACGGGTGGGTCCCATGCCTGCCGTGCCCGACGGAAGGCTAGCTTTGCCGTGTGTTGGCCTTTGTTGTCTGCCGTTGGGGCCTTTGCCGTCGGGGGGCGGATGGCAAAGAGGCCGACCGTGTGACGACCGTCTTCTCCCCCTCATGCTCACTGTCTCTCTGTGTCCCCCCACAGTACTGTCTCTGTGTCCCCCTCGCGCTCACTGTCACTCGCCCCCGCCGCCGCACAGCCTCGCTCCCACCGGCGACCCCCTCCTCGCGGCGCTCCCCTCCCCGCGGCGACCGCCTCCCCGTGGCCACCCCCTCCCCGCGGCCACACCCCTCCTCGCGGTGACCCCTCCCTGCGGCCACCCCCTCCCCGCGGCCACACCCTTCCCGGCGACCTCTCCCTGCGGCCACCCCCTCCCCGCGGCCACAACCCTCCCGGCGGCCACACCCCTCCCTGCGGCCACCCCCTCCCCACGACCACACCCCTCCCGCGGCAACTTCCCTGGTGAGTTCAATTTTTTTTTCTTTCTTTTTTTCATTTCAGTGCATCTGACGATGAAGTTTCCTTGTACCTGACTCTAGATAGCTTTAGACGATGAATCCATGAACCATGGGAGTCCATTTGGATCTGAGGTGTAGCCATCACATAAATCGGAACGAGACCTAGTGCCAATTTTGCGCCATCACAGGAACTAGAGCCTCTTCGTTTTGTTTTGCAGTTTATGGTTCTTCCACAAGTTGATGTACATTTTCTGATCAAAACAAGAGATGATTCAGTCTCCTAGCTAGGCCTTTTTCTTTCTTCCCAGCAACCTTAATTAAATCATATCAAAGCAAAAGTGATTAATTCAAGATGATTTGATGTCCATTAATTTAGTAATCTGCTGCAACAGGATACATACACATCACTCGCTGTGTCGATGACAGGTGGGCCCGGCCCCGTCTTGTCATGGATGCAACATTTGGAAAATAGAAAATTCTGGTGGCACATATAAGAAATGAAAGTTATCCCGAGATATATGCATCGGTTGCTTCTTTTGCTTTTGCAATGGTGGTCTCTTCTTTCAAGGAGGAAAGCAAAAATCTAAAAAAACACTAGATTCTAGATAGTTTCCATTTCTAGTAACGGGGGTTAATAGAAAGTTAGACTTATGGAGGCCGAGTGAGGTCATAAGGGATATACAAGACGAAGAAGAAAAAGAGGAGAGAGGAGAAGAAGAAAGAAAAGGACCCCGACCCCCGACCCCCCGCCCACGACCCCCGACGCCCAACGCCACCAACCCCGACCCTCGACCCCCGACCCCCGACGCCACTAACACCCGACTCCCGACCCCCGACACCACTGACCCCCGACACCCGACTCTCGACCCCCGACGCCCGACGCCACCAACCCTCGACGCCCGACGCCACCAACCCCCGACCCTCGACCCCCGACCCCCGACGCCACTGACACCGGACTCCCGACCCCCGACGCCTGACACCACGGACCCCCGACCCCCAACTCCCGACGCCCGACACCACTGGCCCCCGACCCCGACCCCCGACTCCCGACCCCCGACGCCCGACACCACTCAACCCCGACCCCCGACCCCCGACGCCACTGACCCTCGACCCTCGACCCCCTACCCCGACCCCCGACACCACTGACCCCCAACCCCCGATCCCCGACACGTCTTCGGCCTCTTGTTGACCAAAGAGACCCCAACCCCCGACGCCAGTGATCCTCGACCCCCGACAACACTAACCCCAGACCACCGACACAACTAACCCCCGACCGCTGACGCCACCGACACCCGACACCACCGACCCCCGACGCCACTAACCGCCAACACCGGGCCCCCGACACCTCTTTGGCCTCTTGTTGATCGAAAAGACCCCAACCCCCGACGCTAGTGACCCTCGACCCCCGACGACAGTGAGCCCCGACCATCGACGCATTTAACCCGACTCCCGAACACCGACACCCGACACCACCGACCCTCGACGGCACTGACTCCCGACGCCACTAAGCCCCGACCCCCGACACCTCTCCTGCCTTCTGTTGAACGAGAAGGTGCTTTTCGGCCTTCTAGAGGCCCACGGGGTCATAGTTTTGTAAATTATGAGTTAGGTCACATATTTTCCGATTATGTTAATTATAAAAACATCGTATTTGTGTTGATCGTGTGAATTTCAATGTGCAGTTGTTCGACGACCAACACGTGCGTTGGACGAGATCCGCCCTTGCGTTTGTTGGTGAGCACAAATGACTTCTCCTCCTACCCCCTTAATTTGCTCTGTCCCGGTCTTCGTGCCGATGAAACTTGCTAGCTATAGGTTTCTTCAATCATGAGTATGCGTGACCAGTATGCGTCTCCTGTTCGAAAGGGCGACATCTATAAATATGCATTTCTTTGCATATTTATAACCGCCATCCTTTCAAATTGTCCAACATTATCCATGGACAGCCCGAGTATGTGTAGATTAGGTTTGTTTTCCCGTATGCTGTGCTCCGGATCCGATGAGGAATTTCGTCAGTGCCTCCCCTGTTGTTCTCCGGGTAAACATCCTCTTTGCTTATTGCCGAGACGTGTATCAGGAGAACAGCGGGGAGGTGCTGCCGAAATTCTGCATCGCACGACCCTTCTACCACCGACACCCGACGCCACCGACCCCCGACGCCACTAACCGCCAACACCGGGCCCCCGACACCTCTTTGGCCTCTTGTTGATCGAAAAGACCCCAACCCCCGACGCTAGTGACCCTCGACCCCCGACGACAGTGAGCCCCGACCATCGACGCATTTAACCCGACTCCCGAACACCGACACCCGACACCACCGACCCTCGACGGCACTGACTCCCGACGCCACTAAGCCCCGACCCCCGACACCTCTCCTGCCTTCTGTTGAACGAGAAGGTGCTTTTCGGCCTTCTAGAGGCCCACGGGGTCATAGTTTTGTAAATTATGAGTTAGGTCACATATTTTCCGATTATGTTAATTATAAAAACATCGTATTTGTGTTGATCGTGTGAATTTCAATGTGCAGTTGTTCGACGACCAACACGTGCGTTGGACGAGATCCGCCCTTGCGTTTGTTGGTGAGCACAAATGACTTCTCCTCCTACCCCCTTAATTTGCTCTGTCCCGGTCTTCGTGCCGATGAAACTTGCTAGCTATAGGTTTCTTCAATCATGAGTATGCGTGACCAGTATGCGTCTCCTGTTCGAAAGGGCGACATCTATAAATATGCATTTCTTTGCATATTTATAACCGCCATCCTTTCAAATTGTCCAACATTATCCATGGACAGCCCGAGTATGTGTAGATTAGGTTTGTTTTCCCGTATGCTGTGCTCCGGATCCGATGAGGAATTTCGTCAGTGCCTCCCCTGTTGTTCTCCGGGTAAACATCCTCTTTGCTTATTGCCGAGACGTGTATCAGGAGAACAGCGGGGAGGTGCTGCCGAAATTCTGCATCGCACGACCCTTCTACCACCGACACCCGACGCCACCGACCCCCGACGCCACTAACCGCCAACACCGGGCCCCCGACACCTCTTTGGCCTCTTGTTGATCGAAAAGACCCCAACCCCCGACGCTAGTGACCCTCGACCCCCGACGACAGTGAGCCCCGACCATCGACGCATTTAACCCGACTCCCGAACACCGACACCCGACACCACCGACCCTCGACGGCACTGACTCCCGACGCCACTAAGCCCCGACCCCCGACACCTCTCCTGCCTTCTGTTGAACGAGAAGGTGCTTTTCGGCCTTCTAGAGGCCCACGGGGTCATAGTTTTGTAAATTATGAGTTAGGTCACATATTTTCCGATTATGTTAATTATAAAAACATCGTATTTGTGTTGATCGTGTGAATTTCAATGTGCAGTTGTTCGACGACCAACACGTGCGTTGGACGAGATCCGCCCTTGCGTTTGTTGGTGAGCACAAATGACTTCTCCTCCTACCCCCTTAATTTGCTCTGTCCCGGTCTTCGTGCCGATGAAACTTGCTAGCTATAGGTTTCTTCAATCATGAGTATGCGTGACCAGTATGCGTCTCCTGTTCGAAAGGGCGACATCTATAAATATGCATTTCTTTGCATATTTATAACCGCCATCCTTTCAAATTGTCCAACATTATCCATGGACAGCCCGAGTATGTGTAGATTAGGTTTGTTTTCCCGTATGCTGTGCTCCGGATCCGATGAGGAATTTCGTCAGTGCCTCCCCTGTTGTTCTCCGGGTAAACATCCTCTTTGCTTATTGCCGAGACGTGTATCAGGAGAACAGCGGGGAGGTGCTGCCGAAATTCTGCATCGCACGACCCTTCTACCACCGACACCCGACGCCACCGACCCCCGACGCCACTAACCGCCAACACCGGGCCCCCGACACCTCTTTGGCCTCTTGTTGATCGAAAAGACCCCAACCCCCGACGCTAGTGACCCTCGACCCCTGACGACAGTGACCCCCAACCATCAACGCATTTAACCCGACTCCCGACCACCGACACCTGACACCACCGACCCTCGACGCTACTGACTCCCGACGCCACTAAGCCCCGACCCCCGACACCTCTTCTGCCTTCTGTTGAACGAGAAGGTGCTTTTCGGCCTTCTAGAGGCCCACGGGGTCATAGTTTTGTAAATTATGAGTTATGTCACATATTTTCCGATTATGTTAATTATAAAAACATCGTATTTGTGTTGATCGTGTGAATTTCAATGTGCAGTTGTTCGACGACCTCCACGTGCGTTGGACGAGATCCTCCCTTGCGTTTGTTGGTGAGCACAAATGACTTCTCCTCCTACCCCCTTAATTTGCTCTGTCCCGGTCTTCGTGCCGATGAAACTTGCTAGCTATAGGTTTCTTCAATCATGAGTATGCGTGACCAGTATGCGTCTCCCGTTCGAAAGTGCGACATCTATAAATATGCATTTCTTTGCATATTTATAACCGCCATCCTTTCGAATTGTCCAACATTATCCATGGACAACCCGAGTATGTGTAGATTGGGTTTGTTTTCCCGTATGCTGTGCTCCGGATCCGATGAGGAATTTCGTCAGTGCCTCCCCTGTTGTTCTCCGGGTACAAATCCTCTTTGCTTATTGCCGAGACGTGTATCAGGAGAACAGCGGGGAGGTGCTGCCGAAATTCTGCATCGCACGACCCTTCTACCACCGACACCCGACGCCACCGACCCCCGACGCCACTAACCGCCAACCCCGGGCCCCCGACACCTCTTTGGCCTCTTGTTGATCGAAAAGACCCCAACCCCCGACGCTAGTGACCCTCGACCCCCGACGACAGTGACCCCCAACCATCGACGCATTTAACCCGACTCCCGACCACCGACACCTGACACCACCGACCCTCGACGGCACTGACTCCCGACGCCACTAAGCCCCGACCACCGACACCTCTTCTGCCTTCTGTTGAACGAGAAGGTGCTTTTCGGCCTTCTAGAGGCCCACTGGGTCATAGTTTTGTAAATTATGAGTTAGGTCACATATTTTCCGATTATGTTAATTATAAAAACATCGTATTTGTGTTGATCGTGTGAATTTCAATGTGCAGTTGTTCGACGACCTCCACGTGCGTTGGACGAGATCCGCCCTTGCGTTTCTTGGTGAGCACAAATGACTTCTCCTCCTACCCCCTTAATTTGCTCTGTCCCGGTCTTCGTGCCGATGAAACTTGCTAGCTATAGGTTTCTTCAATCATGAGTATGCGTGACCAGTATGCGTCTCCCGTTTGAATGGGCGACATCTATAAATATGCATTTCTTTGCATATTTATAACCGCCATCCTTTCAAATTGTCCAACATTATCCATGGACAGCCCGAGTATGTGTAGATTGGGTTTGTTTTCCCGTATGCTGTGCTCCGGATCCGATGAGGAATTTCGTCAGCGCCTCCCCTGTTGTTCTCCGGGTACACATCCTCTTTCCTTATTGCCGAGACGTGTATCAGGAGAACAGCGGGGAGGTGCTGCCGAAATTCTGCGTCGCATCTGGAGCAGAGCATGGGAAAACGAACCTAGTGTACACATACTCGGGTGGGATTAGGACCTATCTTTACCAATTAGCGTGTAGGTTGCATGGACGTAATAAAACTGACAAACTTGATTTGCGTATGAATATAGATGATGAATTATATATTTATTTCTTGTGCCCCCATAGGTAGCTAGGCAATATGAGTGATCGTGCTTAGATGTACACTGGTCACCCTAGTCAGAAAGACTTGACCCATGAATGGTTAACAAAAACCAGGGGGTTTGTGAGAGCCGCATTTGCAAATGGCCAGCAAAAAACATGGTGCCCCTGTCCCAACTGTGACAACTGGAAAAAGCAGACAGAGTTTGAAGTGGGTAAACACCTGCATAAGTGGGGTTTTACGCCTAATTATATGGTGTGGACTTTTCATGGTGAGTCTGACCAACGTGCCAGACCTGAGGTGATTCGTCGTCGCACCGACGAGCATGGTACCGAGATTGAAGACATGGTGCAAGACTTTGATGATGCTCGGGATTCGGACGATGAGATGGAGGAATCTGCAAAGGCCTTCTATGAAATGTTGGAGTCTTCAAAACGTCCTCTCCACGAGTAGACTGAGCATTGTCAGCTGGATGCCATCGCGCAAGTAATGGCTCTGAAGGCTAAATTCAACCTAGGCAGAGAATGCTACGACGCGATGATGACGATATTTGGACGCTTTCTACCCAAAGGCCATGTACTGCCTGCAAACCTGTACCAGTGAGACAAAATCCTCCGTGTACTTAAGATGCCCTATGAGAAGATACATGCCTGTGAGAATGGATGTTCCTTATTTAGGCTTGAGTATGCGGCCTTGAACTATGGCCCCATTTGCAATTCTTCCAGGTATATTGTGGTAGACAACGGCATGGGTGAGAAGAATCAGACCAAAATCCCCAGTAGTGTTCTTCGGTATCTGCCAATCGTACCAAGACTTCAACGTCTTTTCATGGTCGAAGAGACGGCCAGACAGATGACATGGCACAAATTGGGCAAAAGAACCGAACTAGATGCGGATGGGAACAAGATGCTGGTACACACTTCAGATGGTTTTGCGAGGAGGCACTTCGATGCATTACATAAGGATAAATCGGAAGATCCAAGGCAACCTAGAGTTGCAATCAGCACGGATGGGTTCAATGTGTATGGTATGACGGCAGCACAATACAGTTGTTGGCCTGTATTTGTCATTCCACTAAATTTGCCACCCGTAGAGATTATGAAAAGAAAGAATATTTTCCTGACGTTGATAATTCCAGGGCCCAACTATCCGAGGAAGAATATGAATGTGTACATGCAGCCGCTTAAGGATGAGTTGCAAGAAGCCTGGGATAATGGGATCAAGACCTACGACGCGGCTGCCAAAACAAATTTCAAAATGCATGTGTGGTACATGTACTCGACACATGATTATTTGGCTGGTGTGTGCATGGAAGGTTCCTGTGCACCACATGCAAGGCAGCTCTTCAGTTCAGTTGGCTGCAGGCTGGTCGCAAGTATTCTTGCTTCGACATGCATAGACAATTCCTGGATCCTGACCATAAGTTCAGAAAAGACAAGAAGAATTTCATCAAAGGTAGAGTTGTCAAAAACACTACACAAGCTGCGTTGACAGGCCAACAGACCCTTGATTAGTTATACGCTCTCGAGCCTGATCCTTTGCGTCCAGGATACTTCAAAGGGTATAATACGGAACACGCCTGGACTCAAAAGTCATGCTTTTGGGATCTGCCTTAATTCAAAGACCTCCTTTGCCCACACAACATTGACGTGATGCACACTGAAAAGAATATTGCGGAGGCCATTTTTGGTACATTGTTCGGCATAGAGGGGAAGTCAAAATATAATCCTAAGGCTAGAATCGACCTGGAGGCTCTATGTGATAGACCGTTGCAAAACTTGCCACAACGGAAAGGATAGCAAAGCATAGCGAAGCCAAAGGCATGGTTCAATCTTGAAAGGCCAGCTATGAGGGAAATGCTATTGTGGATGAAAATGCGGTTGATGTTCCCCGATGGGTATGCTGCGAATCTAAAAAGGGGAGCGAGTCTTGAGAAATTGAAAATATTTGGGCTCAAGAGTCATGATTGGCACATATGGATTGAGCGGGTAATGTCGGTGATGTTGCGTGGCTTTATCCCTGAGGATGAATGGCTAGTACTGGCAGAGCTGAGCTATTTCTTCTGTTCTCCTTGTGCGAAAGAACTATCGCCTGGCGTGCTATATGAAATGGAAGAGTTGGTGTCAGAGTTGATCTGCAAATTAGAAAAGATCTTTCCACCGGGCTTCTTTAATCTAATGCAACATTTGATTTTGCATCTCCCGACCGAGGCAAGAATGGGGGGCCCGTTCAAAATCGATGGTGCTACTCAACTGAGAGGATGCAGAAGACGCTTCGAGCTAAGTGTAAAAATAAACGTAGAATTGAAGCATCGATGGCCGAGGTATTCATTACTGAGGAGGCGGCAAACTTCGTGACAGCACACTATGAAGCCAAAAATCATCATTTGCATAACCTGAAGCCTCGGTACAATGATGGCGATCGAAAAAAAGTTCGATCCAACCTCAGCCTATTCAAAGGTAAGCTTGCACCATCCGGTGCTTCGAAAGGGAAATCGTTGGATGTCGAAGAATGGCGGACCATTTCATTGTATATCTTCACCAACCTAACACAAGTGCGGCCATACATCGAGTAAGTTCTCGGTAATTTATTGTTCCGCAAGTTCTAATTGCTTTGAACTCCTCTTATTCCCAGATATTTGATGGAGCGGTCATCGAAAAGGATTCCGTCAAAGAGTATGAGCTTCTCGCAAATCATGGAGGCGACTATCCCGGTTTCATCTCTTGGTTCAAACAAAGGGTAATTAATTACCATTAAGGGCCCATTTGATTTCTTGGTCTAATTTGCTGCTAATGCATCCATTCTTTCGTATTAAACTTGTAGGTTGATGCAGAGTCTATGGACGCCGAGTTGAGACAAGTCGCTAATGGTTTTGACTATAAGGTTCGTTCATTTGACAAATACAACATCAACGGGTATCACTTTCATACCTTTGGCAAAGAGCTATCTATGCCCAACCTAAAGTCTACAAATTGTTCTGTCTCTGCTATCGACGAAGGAGATACCGAGTATTATGGAAGAGTTGAAGCAATTTATGAACTTCTATTCTATGGTGAAAACCCACCGACCGTCGTAGTCTTCAAATGTTATTGGTTTGAGCCGAGGGAGACTAGAAGGACTCATGAACATATAGGACTAGTCGAAATCAACCAAAACACCCACTTAGATGTTCCCGATGTCTATATTACGGCTCAACAGGCGACACAAGTTTTCTATCTACGTGGGCCTGCCAAACTGATCCAAATCTCAAAGGTTGGGATGTCGTTTATGAAGTGCCACCACATTTTAGACCACCTACCCTCAATGAAGAGGATTACGAACCTCACATTAACCGAGACACATATGAAGGAGAATTCTCCCAAGAAACACGTATGTCCAAGAAACGTTTCAAGAACCGCTCTACTTCACCCCAAAACATTGAAGTAGACAGCGACAGTGAATCCGTCTTAACCCCTAAGCCCGAACAGGAAGAGCTGGAAGAAGAAGAGGTTACTGGTGCGGATGACCTGTCACTTCTTGACCGATTACATAATGGTGGCCTTCCACATGTTCTTCGTGATAATGATGATGATGATGCATTTATTGATGATAGTGATGATCATGATGCATTTATTGACCCCGAAGCACATATAGACGAGCACGATTGTTATTAGTTCATGTCAGGTATTCAACTATTATACTATATATAAATTTTGAGTTCATGTTAGGTATTCAATTTTTATTAGTCATGTTGGTATTTATGACGATGATACACTTAAATTATATACATTTTATTACTCCTGTTGGTATTCATGTTGTACTAATTTCATTTACTCTTTGTCATGACAGGTGTTGAAAGATGGTGGGAAAGAGTCGAAAGCACTCCGCGGCTCCTTCTTCGTCGGTGGGTGATGGGATGGGTACTTCCATTACTGCCTCGCCTCTTCGGAGAGTGTTGCTCTCTACTATGCAAGGAGCGCCCCCCGTGAGAGGAGGTCGAGCCCCCACGAAGCCGAGAGGCACTAAAGGTACACGTTGTATTCATGTTGGTATTTATGTTGTACTCATGTTGTATGCATATTGGTATTTATATACATTTTATTACTCATGTTGGTATTTATGTTGTACTAAAGGTACACGTGGTCGCAGGAGAGGTAGGGCGGTGGCTGCCATGCCTTCTGAGGTGGCGGCTACACGGTCTCCGCCACCACCCCAAGGTGATTCACCTGAGCACAGGACTTCTAGGGTGGATTCGTTTGAGGTGGAGGCTACATGATCTCCGGTTCACGAGCCTCAGGTCGACGAGCCTTCGACCCATGAGACTCGTGTCCCAGAGGCTTCCTTCCACGCGACTCCGGAGCAAAGCAGGGATGAGGGTACGTCCCAAGAGACCGAGTGGGATTCTGGTAGCGACGAGGAGCTGGGAGGGGGGCTACCGTCTACCAGCGTGGTAGTTCGGGGCTCCCGCTCGTCCCAGCGACGCCCGAGTAGAGGTGGTCGATTAGGCCAAAGGGGGACAAGTATTTTAATTTACTCTTATTTAACCTTTTGCCTTCATGTTTTCTCAAATATCTAATGTTTTGGCTTTAATTTGTCATACTGTAGGGGTTGGATTGTTGCCAAGGGTGTCCGCAAGCCCAACAGCGTCCTTGGTGTTCTTTGCCGTAAAAACTTCCGAGGGTTTGTTACGTTGCTCGGTCGGGAGCGAGAGGTAGGAATGACCTTGGAGCACTACTTGGGTGCCCTGGCCCCACCGGAGGTGGAGATTGATGGTGTTTTGTGCGACACGAGGGCAGACATGGTGATCCGAAAGTTCTGGGTAATTTCTCCTTCACATAATTATAAAACAACCATAGCTATTTATTGTACTAATCCGTGTTGTCTCGTTTTCAGACCTACTAAAGGTGTGAGGAGGGATACGAGGAGGACGCGGCAAAGGTTATCAAAACCGAATGTCGCCGCCTACTTCAAAACTTTCGGCACGAGGCTCGGGTGCAGGCTGTTCGAGACTACTATGCCACGCGGCGTATTAGGATTGACAAGGCGAAGTGCCGTGATGCTAAGATGGAGAAGAAGCATTACATGAAGGTAATTACATATTATTAACACGTTGTAGTTAGTTTCCTTGATTTGGTTCTTACGCGCTCAAATTTCTCTTTATTAACTTAGGTGCCCCCGAGATGGTGTGTGGATAAGATGGATTGTTGGGAGGCCTTGGTGGATCAGTGGTGCTCCGAAACGTGGGAGGCCAGCCACAACAACGCCAAGGAGAGGCGTGGCAAAATGGTTGGCGTGCCACACCATCAAGGGAGCGTCAACTTAATCCAATTTGGCGAGAACTGGGTATGTGGTTTGCTTCATGCCTCATGCAATTCATTCCTAATGCTATCTTGAGCCCTTTACAAATACAATTTTCCTCTCTCTCTCTTTTAGGCGCGTCACAATAAGACGGAGGCGCCACAGATGTACGACCTGTATGCGATGGCCCATACTGCCTCGTACAAGAAGGTCAAGGCATTCTCTGAGTCTGACCTCAAGCATCCAGAAAACTTCACCAACATCTCCTCCCACCACAAGCTCGTGAAGTACAGAGATCACGGGAAGGCGAGGAAAGGGGAGGACTTTAACCCGAGCGAGGGGCCTATTGATCTAGAGTTGGTGATGATAGCTCGGAACGGGAGGCCCCATGGCTCGATCGCCATTGGAGACGGACTTATACGTTGTCCTAGCACTCTCCAGCAGATAAAGGCACGCCAAACGAGCTCTTGTCCGGAGATAACACGTCGTCCACGGCCAGTCGAGCTCGGCATCGAGGTTAGTTTAATGGACTCAACTATCTTTCCGCATTATGTTGTGCGTTGGAACCAATATTATTACATTGTTAACAATGAGTTGTGTTGCACACTGCTATTCAGAAAGAGAGAGAGGCAATGCAGGCGGCTATGGCGGAGAAGGATAAGGAAATTAGGGAGCTGGAGGAGAGGACAACTGCATTGGTGGAGGCGGAGAGGGCACGGAATGATGCGTCTAACAGGGCCATATACGAGCTCTTTGTGGTAAGTTTCTTCTTCATGTTATTTTAAATCTTGCATTTGAATGTCCGTTTCATTAGTAAATAAAAAGTTTGACTTGTCGAAACCAAATGTACACTCTATGTGCGAGAAGAACGGCCAAGTCCCTCTGCCGATGCCAGTCATTAGCGTGACGGGGACGGTGAGTTTCATTTCAGTGCAGTGATCTTAAGAGTGTCCTCATGCTAACTACACATTGCAAACGATGTTTGGTGCAGAATATCTCCCGAAACGCATCGCACGACCCTTCTACAGTCGAGCCTTCTCCAGGTGAAACAAGCCAGAGCCACGGTGCTTCACCGCTGTGATGACGATAATGGTATGTTATTTCTAGTGTTTTAATAAAAAATAGCTAGACTTCCATATAAATGACATAATTAGCTTAGTTAGCTCCAAGAAAGGCTAAATTGGCTAATTATCCAACGAAATGACATAATTAGCTTAGTTAGCTCCAAAATGACCTATTTAATAAAAACTGACCTATAGTTAGCTAAGTTCTCTCCTAAATGACATAATAAGGCTTACGTAGCTGCAAGATGACCTATTCCCCCTAACTTAGGTATTAAATGGCCTATAATTAGCCTAGCTAGATCCAAAATGGCTTTATAAGCATAGCTTGCTCCGGAATGACCTATTTTACCCAAGTTAGCTCTGAAACGACGTATAGTTAGCTAGGGTTCCACCTAGATGACATAATTAGCTTAGTTAGCTCCTAAATGGTCTATTTAATAAAACATGACCTATACTTAGCTAATTATCCTCGAAATGACATAATTAGCTCCAAAAAGGCATTCTAAGCCAATTTTGCCCGAAGAAGGGGACAAGAGGAGAAGAAAGAGGAAATATGAAAGGAAGGAAGAAGAAGAAGAGGAGAAGCAGAAGAAGAAGGAGAGGGAGGAGGATAAGAAGAAGGAGAAGAAGGATGAGAAGAAGGAGGAGAAGAAGGAGAAGGAGCTCCTCCTTCTCCTTCTTCTTCCTCCTTCTTCCTCCTTCTCCTTCTCCTTCTTTTCTTCTTCTTCTCCTCTTCCTTCTCCTTCTCCTCCTCATCCTCCTCCTCCTCCTTCTTTTACTTCTTCTTCTCTTTCTCTTCTTCTATGTAGCTTAGACTCATCCAAGAAAGGCTAAATTGGCCAATTATCCTACGAAATGACATAATTAGCATAGTTAGCTCCAAAATGACCTATTAAATAAAAAATGACCTACAGTTAGCTAAGTTCTCTCCTAAACGACATAATAAGGTTTAAGTAGCTGCAAGATGACCTATTCCCCCTAACTTAGGTATTAAATGGCCTATAATTAGCCTAGCTAGATCCAAAATGGCTTAATAAGCATAGTTTGCAGCGGAATGACCTATTTTACCCAAGTTAGCTCCGAAACGACCTATAGTTAGCTAGGTTCCACCTAGATGACATAGTTAGCTTAGTTACCTCCTAAATGGTCTATTTAATAAAACATGACCTATACTTAGCTAATTATCCTCGAAATGACATAATTAGCTCCAAAAAGGCATTCTTAGCCAATTTCTCCTTCTTATTTTCTTCTTTTCTTCTTCTTCTCCTCTTCCTTCTCCTTCTCCTCCTCCTCCTCCTCCTCCTCCTTCTTTTACTTCTTCTTCTCTTGCTCTTCTTCTACGTAGCTTAGACTCATCCAAGAAAGGCTAAATTGGCTAATTATCCTACGAAATGACATAATTAGCTTAGTTAGCTCCAAAATGACCTATTTAATAAAAAATGACCTACAGTTAGCTAAGTTCTCTCCTAATTGACATAATAAGGCTTACGTAGCTGCAAGATGACTATTCCCCCTAACTTAGGTATTAAATGGCCTATAATTAGCCTAGCTAGATCCAAAATGGCTTAATAAGCATAGTTTGCTCCGGAATGACCTATTTTACCCAAGTTAGCTCCAAAACGACGTATAGTTAGCTAGGGTTCCACCTAGATGACATAATTAGCTTAGTTAGCTCCTAAATGGTCTATTTAATAAAACATGACCTATACTTAGCTAATTATCCTCGAAATGACATAATTAGCTCCAAAAAGGCATTCTTAGCCAATTTAGCCTGAAGAAGGGGACAAGAGGAGAAGAAAGAGGAAAAATGAAAGGAAGGAAGAAGAAGAAGAAGAGAAGAAGAAGAAGGAGAAGGAGGAGGATAAGAAGAAGGAGAAGAAGGAGGACAAGAAGGAGAAGGAGCTCCGCCTTCTCCTTCTTCTTCCTCCTTCTTCCTCCTTCTCCTTCTCCTTCTTCTTTTCTTCTTCTTCTCCTCTTCCTTCTCCTTCTCCTCCTCCTCCTCCTCCTCCTTCTTTTACTTCTTCTTCTCTTTCTCTTCTTCTACGTAGCTTAGACTCATCCAAGAAAGGCTAAATTGGCTAATTATACTACAAAATGACAAAATTAGCTTAGTTAGCTCCAAAATGATCTATTTAATAAAAAAATGACCTACAGTTAGCTAAGTTCTCTCCTAAATGACATAATAAGGCTTACGTCGTTGCAAGATGACCTATTCCCCCTAACTTAGGTATTAAATGGCCTATAATTAGCCTAGCTAGATCCAAAATGGCTTAATAAGCATAGTTTGCTCCGGAATGACCTATTTTACCCAAGTTAGCTCCGAAACGACCTATAGTTAGCTAGGGTTCCACCTAAATGACATAATTAGCTTAGTTAGCTCCTAAATGGTCTATACTTAGCTAATTTCTCTCCAAAATAACCTATATATACACTTCTTAATCTAGTATTATTCTTCGAACTTTCTTATTTGTCATTTTGCAGATTACCTTCACTTCACGGGAAGCTTGGATCATATTGATGGAATGCTTGAAGATGATTTCTTGTACCATGGCTTGTATTGAAACTATTGTAGTATATGGATATATATGAAACTTTGTATGCATGTGGATGAAACTGGTGTAATATATGGTTTGGTACAGATTCAACTTGCATAATATGTATGCACTATGGACGAGAGTTATTTTAATATGGTTATGAGTACGGAAATAAATTTATTTATGTCAAATATATATATATATATATATATCCTGATTATTGTTAAAAATGTTGGATATAATAAAAAATAAATTAAAAAGGGGCTGGTTCCCCCCTTTGCCGTCTACCCCCACATGGCAAAGGGGTGTAGGGAGACGGCAAAGGGGGGAAGCTGCCCCCTCTCTCTCCCCTCTTTGTCGTCTGCCCCCACATGACAAAGGGGTGTAGGTAGATGGCAAAGGGGGGAATCTGCCCCCTCTCTCTCCCCTCTTTGCCGTCTACCCCCACATGGCAAAGGGGGGTGGGCAGACGGCAAAGGGGTGAATCAGCCCCCTCCCTCTCCCCTCTTTGCCGTCTGCCCTCACATGGTAAAGGGGGGATGGCAGACGGCAAAGAGAGGAGGCCTCCCGTTAACACTTAACGGGGTCGTTGCAGTATATGCCGTCCCAGTTAATTTGCCGTCTTCCCCCTCATGGCAAAGATTCTTTGCCGTCCGCTTTACAAAAGCACACGGCAAAGAACCTCTTCACCAAAATTTTTTACCGTCTAGTTTGTCGTCTGCTGACCGACAACAAAGCCTTTGCCGTCGGTGGTTCCCCCCTTGACGGCAAATTTCTAAATTTCAGTAGTGGGTGTTGCCGAAGACATACTCATCTCCAAATTCCGGTCCTTCCATGTCTGGTCAATAACATAATCAGTGGCAAGCCAATGAGTACTTTGAATCTACTCGCAAACATCCCATGATATGAACAATGAAAGTGAAGGATAACAATATCATGCATTTCTAGTATAACTCATCGGGGTGGAATGATCATGAATATGCATCAAATTAAAGAATTACTCTTGAAAAACAGGTTACAAATATCAACATATCTGTTGAGGGGTGAACCATCCGATTTCACCCTATATGCCAAGTCACCAAACTTGGTCATAGCATTGCTATCATAGAAGCACTTTTCTTATCACCACACACAACTCACGCACACTTATTTTAAGAGGAAATATCAGGACGTAGTTTAAGCAGGATTACCCAACTGTCCTTGACCGTGGACACGGCTATTCGAATAGTTTACACTCTGCAGAGGTAGTATGCTGGACCCACGAGATCCGAGAAACTTCCGTGTCATCCACGACTCGCGGTATATCACATACCCGAGGTAAGTACCCGGTCAATGCCTTTCCCCTGACGATACTAGACAAAGAGGTCCACTCGATTGGTACCCAGCCCACATGTTGTACGTCTTACGAGCACCAACTCTGGATAGTACCAACCATGCGGGGACCAACAGTGTGATTGGAACTCATAAAAATGGCATAGTCGTCCTACCCGGCATGACCCCATCACGAGAGTGACCACATATCACTCCCGTCACTAGTAATGTGGCTCTTTGCTAGCACCCACCAGAGTAATTAACATAGCCCCGTCCCATAAGTGGTAACATGGTCGTACTGGTAAGGTTGGGACGGTCGACACATCATAAATTTAATCCCATTTCCGAAACCTTACTCACACAAATACCGGGTGCATCACTTCACCAAAAGTGACCACCTAACTCATCATCACCCTTGGGCATTAGTGGCACCCGACGGGGTTTTCATAAAATCTTGCTTTATGTCAAGAACATGCTCATGATAATACTACTGCTACCTTTACTTGTCAACATGATATTTGCATGACCCTAAGGGTAGAGTCAAGCTCAATGCATGTGCTCCGGAGGAGCCTTCGGTAAAATCATATCAAATGATTACCGACACTTATGATCATATGCAACGGGAATACTTGCTATTATAACATGCAAAGTAACATATGCTCAGTCATGGTCAAAGGGTTGCTTGCCTTGGTTAGCTAAGTATCCGGGGTCTTCGAGGTCTTCCGCTCCGATTCCCTCGTCACACAGATTTTCTATCGTCGATAAAACAATAAATAAGGAATAGATCACACAGAAACAATCCACAAAGTCATTTTAAAATGTTCCCTATTACTGATAAATCTAAGATATCATTTTAGAAATACTTGCATTAATTTTCCTTCAAGGAATATTTTTGAAAACAACCAAGCACAAGCAAAACTATTCCATTTTAGCCCTTCTTAATATTGTAAAATATAATAGTTGCTGGGAACATTCATCTAACCATATCATTAAATACTACATATTTTTAGGAAAATAACAGTGGAAGAATTATATTTTTACAATGGTTAAATGTTTTCATAAAAATCTTAGAAATCCAGGTTTTAAAATAAAAAGAAAAACAGGCCAGCTCCTGGCCTGGCTTGGCCCAGAGCTGGGCTGGCCCAGCCGACGGCCTGCCCAGGCGGGCGCACCGTCAGGTTTGAACCTGACGCGCAGGGCCCTGCGGTCAGTGGCCGAGGCCAGCGCGGGGGCGAAGCCTGGGCCACCAACAGGTGGGGCACACCTGTCGGGGTCGTCTCTGATACGTCCATTTTGCATCATGATTCCATGTTGATATTTATTGCTTTTTGGGCTGTTATATTACTTGTGGTACCATATTTATGCCTTTTCCCTCTTATTTTGCAAGGTTTATTTGAAGAGGGAGAATTCAGGCAGTTGGAATTCTGGACTGGAAAAGAAGCAAATCTTAGTCCACTATTCTGCACATCTCTAAATGCCCTGAAAAATTACGTGGATTTTTTGGGAGTATATAAAAAATACTGGGCGAAAGAACTACCGGAGGGGGCTGCCCGGGCGCCACAAGCCCTGACACCGCCACCCCCTGGTGGCGGAGTGGGGGATTGTGGGCTTCCTGACGGCCCACTAGCCCCACTCTTTTGCTATATGAAGCGTCTTGGTCCAGAAAAAATCAGAAGGGAGCTTTTTCATGGTTTCGCCGCCGCCACGAGGCGGAACTTGAGCAGATCCAATCTAGAGCTCCGACAAGACGATCCTGCCGGGGAAACTTCCCTCCCGGAGGGGGAAATCGTCGCCATCGTCATCACCAACACTCCTCTCGTCGGAGGGGAGGCATCTTCATCAACATGTTCATCAGCACCATCTCCTCTCCAATCCCTTGTTCATCTCTTGTAACCAATCTTCGTCTCGCAACTCCGATTAGTACTTGTAAGGTTGCTAGTAGTGTTGATTACTCTTTGTAGTTGATGCTAGTTGGATTACTTGGTGGAAGAGTTTATGTTCAGATCCTTGATGCTATTCATTACACCTCTGATCATGATTATGATTATGTTTTCTGAGTAGTTACTTTTGTTCTTGAGGACATGGGATAAGTCATGCTGATAATAGTCATGTGAATTTGATATTTGTTCGGTATTTTGATATGATGTATGTTGTTTTTCCTCTAGTGGTGTTATGTGAACGTCGACTACATAACACTTCACCATATTTGGGCCTAGAGGAAGGCATTGGGAAGTACTAAGTAGATGATGGGTTGCTGGAGTGATAGAAGCTTAAACCCCAGTCTATGTGTTGTTTCGTAAGGGACTGATTTGGATCCACTAGTTTAATGCTATGGTTAGACTTTTTCTTAATTCTTCCTTTGTAGTTGCGGATGCTTGTGAGAGAGGTGAATCATAAGTGGGATGCTTGTCCAAGTAAGGGCAGTACCCAAGCGCCGGTCCACCCACATATCAAACTATCAAAGTAACGAACGCGAATCATATGAACATGATGAAACTAGCATGACAGAAATTCCCGTGTGTCCTCGGGAGCGTTTTTCCTCCTATGAGACATTGTTCAGGCTTGTCCCTTGCTACAAAAGGGATTGGGCCACTTGCTGCACCATTGCTACTACTTGTTACTTGTTACTTTTTGCTCACTATGTTTCACCTTGCTACACAATCACTTGTTACCGCTACTTTCAGTGCTTGTAGTTATTACCTTGCTGAAATCCGTTTATCAGAGCCTTCTGCTCCTCGTTGGGTTCGACACTCCTACTGATTTCCTCGTCCTTGGTATTGCACAAGATAGCTTTTGTCCCATCATATTCGGTAGTCCCTTTCTCAACACTGTCAATGCTCACATTGATTGCATTAAGCAGACTGCCACAGTTAGTTTCGAGGGTGTGTCTCATGAATTTAACTTCTACAAGTTTGGAAGACAACCTCATGAAAGAGACTCGTCTGGTAGAGATGAAATTATTGCTCTTGCCTCTATTGCCGTACCTCCTACGGATCCTTTAGAGCAATATCTGCTTGAGCATGAAAATGATATGCATATGGAGGAGAGAGATGAGATAGATAAAATTGTCTTAGAACAGTATCCTATTCTCAAGAATAATCTGCCTGTTGAACTGCTTGGGGATCCTCCCCCACCAAAGGGTGATCCTGTGTTCGAGCTTAAACAGTTGCCTGATACTCTTAAGTATGCCTATCTTGATGACAAGGAGATATATCCCGTCATTATTAGTGCCCTCCTCTCAGAGCACGAAGAGAAGAAGTTACTAAGGACTCTGAGGAAGCACCGCGCTGCTATTGGATATACTATTAATGATCTTAAGGGTATTAGTCCTACTCTATGTCAGCACAATATTAGTCCTACCAGTTGCTGATCATCAAAGGAAATTAAATCCAAAGATGAAAGAGGTCGTTAGAAAAGAAATATTAAAGCTTTTGGAAGTAGGAATCATTTATCCTGTTGCTCATAGTGATTGGGTAAGTCCAGTACATTGCGTACCTAAGAAGGGAGGTATCACCATCGTTCCTAATGATAAGGATGAACTAATTCCACTAAGGATTATTACTGGCTATAGGATGGTGATAGACTTCGGAAACTGAACAAGGCAACCAGGAAAGATCATTATCTTTTTCCGTTCATCGACCAAATGCTAGAAAGTCTATCAAAACACACACACTTCTGCTTTCTAGACGGTTATTCAGGTTTCTCGCAAATACCTGTTGCACAATCTAATCAAGAGAAAACCACTTTTACCTACCCTTTCGGTACCTTTGCCTTTTGGCTTATGCAATGCACCTGCCACCTTTCAAAGATGTATGATGGCTATATTCTCTGACTTTTGAGAAAAGATTGTCGAGGTTTTCATGCATGACTTCTCCGATTACGGCTCTTCCTTTGAAGATTTCCTCAGCAACCTTCATCGAGTCTTACAGAGATGCGAAGAAACCAACCTCGTCTTGGATTGGGTGAAGTGCCACTTTATGTTTAATGAAGCTATCGTCTTAGGACACAAGATCTCTGAAAGAGGCATTGAAGTTGATAAGGCTAAGGTTGATGCAATTGAGAAAATGCCTTGCCCCACAGATATCAGAGGTATACGAAATTTCCTAGGTCATGCTGGTTTCCATAGAAGGTTCATTAAAGACTTCTCTAAGATTTCTAGGCCTCTTACCAACCTCTTGCAGAAGCATGTTCCTTTTGTTTTTGATGAGGATTGTGAGGAAGCCTTCAAAATAATTAAGAAGGCTTTGATAACCGCACCTATTGTTCAACCACCTGACTGGAACTTGCCCTTTGAAATCATGTGCGACGCTAGTGATTATGCTGTTGGTGCTGTTCTAGGACAAAGAGTTGACAAGAAGTTGAATGTCATTCACTACGCTCGTAAAACTCTAGACAGTGTCCAAAGAAACTATGCCACTACGGAGAAGGAATTTTTAGCAGTCATGTTCGCATGTGAAAAGTTCAAATCTTATATAGTTGACTCCAAAGTCACTATTCACTCTGATCATGCTTCTATTAAGTACATTATGGAGAAGAAGGACGCTAAGCCTAGGCTGATCAGATGGGTTCTCCTACTACATGAATTTGATTTGCACGTCGTGGACCGAAAGGGTGCTGATAACCCTGTAGCAGATAATTTGTCGAGGCTAGAGAATGTCCTTGATGACCCACTACCTATTGATGACAGCTTTCCTGATGATCAATTAAATGTCATCCGCACTTCACATAGTGCACCGTGGTATGCCGATTATGCAAACTATATCGTAGCCAAATACATACCACCTAGTTTCACCTATCAGCAAAAGAAGAAATTCTTCTTTGATTTGAGACACTACTTTTGGGATGATCCTCACCTTTATAAGGAAGGAGTAGATGGTGTTATTAGACGTTGTGTGCCTGAACATGAACAGGGACAGATCTTGCAGAAGTGTCATTCCGAAGCCTACGGAGGACACCATGCTGGAGATAGAACTGCCCATAAGGTATTGCAATCAGGTTTCTATTGGCCCACTCTCTTCAAGGATGCCCATAAGTTTGTATTGTCTTTCCCACCAATGCCAAAGAATAGGAATATCAGTAAGCGTCAGGAAATGCCTATGAACTATTCACTTGTCATTGAACCATTTGATGTCTGGGGCTTTGATTATATGGGACCCTTCCCGAGTTCCAATGGGTACACTCACATCTTAGTTGCTGTGGATTACGTTACTAAGTGGGTAGAGGCTATCCCCACTAAAAATGTTGATCACCACACCTCTATTAAGATGCTTAAAGAAGTCATATTCCCATGATTTGGAGTCCCTAGATATTTGATGGTTGATGGCGGTTCACACTTCATTCATGGTATTTTCCGCAAAATGCTAGCTAAGTATGATGTCAACCATAGAGTTGCATCTCCTTATCATCCTCAGTCTAGTGGTCAAGTGGAGTTGAGTAATAGGGAGATCAAATTGAACCTACAAAAGACCGTCAATAGATCTCGAAAGAATTGGTCTAGCAAACTTGACGATGCACTATGGGCTTATAGGACTGCTTATAAGAATCTCATGGGCATGTCGCCGTATAAAACGGTTTACGGTAAAGCCTGTCATTTACCTCATGAGCTGGAACACAAAGCTTATTGGGCAATCAAAGAGCTCAACTTCGATTTCAAACTTGCCGGTGAGAAGCGGTTGTTTGATATCAGCTCGTTAGATGAATGGACAGCCCAGGCATATGAGAATGCCAGGTTCTTCAAGGAAAAGGTTAAGAGATGGCACGACAAACGAATACAGAAGCGAGAGTTCAATGTAGGTGATTATGTCCTGCTATACAATTCTCGTTTGAGATTCTTTGCAGGCAAGCTTCTCTCTAAATGGGAAGGTCCCTATGTTATCGAGGACGTATATCGTTCCGGTGCCATCAAAATCAATAACACGGAAGGAAATTTTCCTAGAGTGGTAAATGGTCAAAGAATCAAGCATTACATCTCTGGTACTCCCATAAATGTTGAGACCAATATCATCAATGTCATAACTCCAGAGGAGTACATAAGGGATGTTTATCAGCCTGTTTCAGACCTTGAAAATGAAGATGCACCTATTTCGGTAAGAAATTGGACTCCGATGCTTTTCCAATAGAAAATTCTATTTCTTCCGTTTTGGAATTTTTGGAAAATTAGAAAAATAAAAAAGCAGTCCGGAGAGCGAACGAGGCGGCCACAAGCCCTGCCACCGCCCCTACCCCCTGGTGGCGGAGGGCAAGCTTGTGGGCACCTCCTGTGCCTCCCGGACTCCAGATTTCTTGCGGAGGACTCCTTCTGGCCTAGAAAAAATCAATATATAGTCGCCCGAAGGTTTTGATCTCCGTATCGCGCAGTTTTCCTCTATTTTCGTTTTGAGCTTGTTGTCTGCCGCAGATTTAGAGCAAATGTCTCAGGAATCTGTTGGGGAGAATGATCTTCACCAAGTTCATGAGGAAGTAGATGCTGATCTGAAAAGAGTAGAAGTCACGGAAGCCAGGGACCAAGCTAAAGAGAAAACCCAAGCTAGGGAGGAGGTTCAACCTATGTTCAACATTGAAGACGTTGAAGGGGTAGACTTTCTCCAACCCTTCCTCCACGAGTTGTCTCCATCCTTGATTGAACTCTTGAGGTTTTGCGAAACAACTCGTGCTCGCAATATTTCCCTTTCTCGTGAAGTTGTTTTGGTGGAAAATCATGTCACAGATCTCAAAGGTATAAATCAAACATTGATAGCTCTCTTGGAATCAAAGGTGACAACAACACCACCATCACCACCGAAGGAAGGCAACTAAGCATTGGTATGGGCAATCCCCTTGGCTTTTGCCAAGCTTGGGGGAGTTGCCCTAGTATCGTATCACCTTTATATCTTTTGCTTTTACCTTTGTTTTAGTTCTTCCTTTTTAGTTTTTATTTCTTCTCTTAGAGAAATAAGTCTTTAGTGTTTAGTTTGAGTCTTTTGCTTTTGTCGCACTCCCGATGTATTTGAGCTTATGAGCCATATAATAAAGAGTATCTTAGTCAAGGGCTTTGCTTTGTGCCATGATCAAAAGTATGAAAAGAACGATAGCATGAAAGATCATGAGATGATCTTACGGAAAGTGATAACTTCACGTATGACACGTATGATGATTGAAACTTGTTGAGAATAAAACAACATAGACCTCAGTTATTGTTGCAATTAATAAGAAGTAATAAGGAAAGAGAGGTTCACATATAAATATATCATCTTAGACACTTTTTACAATTGTGAGCACTCACCAAACTATTACATGCTTAGGAGTAGATGTTGGACAAGGAAGACAACATAATGAATTGTGTTTCCTTGATTCCAAACAATGTTATATGATTATAAATCCCTTAGAATGTGATGATTGCTTCCACCTCATATTAGCCAAAACTCCTGCACCAAGTAGAGATACTACTTGTGCATCCATAAACCTCCAACCCAGTAAGAGTCATCGGTGCAAGCAATAAAAATTGCTCTCTAATATGTATGATCTATTAGTGTGTGGAAAATAAACTTTGTACGAACCTGTGATGAGGAAGACATAAAAGCGACAGACTGCATAATAAAGTTCTTTATCACAGGAGGCAATATAAAGTGACGTTCCTCCGCACTAAGAGGACACGCATTCAAACCTCAAAAGCGCATGACAACCTCTGCTTCCCTCTGCGAAGGGCCTATCTTGTACCTTTACTTTTTGCCCTTGTAAGAGTCATGGTGATCATCACCAATTCCCTATTTTTGCCTTTGTCTTGGCTACCGTCACATGTTTGGGAAAGATCTATATTCATATATCAACTTGGAGTTGAGTACTTATGCTTTATTGTTGTTCACTTTACCCTTGAGATAAATGGTTGGGAGGCAAAACTATAAGCCCCTATATTCCTCTGTGTCCAGCTGAAACTTCGACACCATGAGTACTACGTGAGTTGTAACAATTGTGGAAAACAAAAGAGATGATTGCGTATGTGGGTTTGCCTTACAAGCTCTTATTTGACTCTTTCTGATGTTGTGATAAATTGCAATTGCTTCAATGACTATGGACTATTGTTGGTTACTTCTCGGTAAGGTTTTTGCTTCATGCTTTGCTTTGTGAAGGAATTGTTACTTTCCCATTAGAATATTTATGATGTATTGTTGTCCTATGTGTGATCATGATGCCCTCATGTCCGTATTATGTTTTATCGACACCTTCGTCCCTCAACATGTGGACATGTTTATGGAACTTGGTTTTCAATTGAGGACAAGCGAGGTCTAAGCTTGGGGGAGTTGATACGTCCATTTTGCATCATGCTTTCATGTTGATATTTATTGCATTTTGGGCTGTTATATTACTTGTGGTACCATATTTATGCCTTTTCTCTCTTATTTTGCAAGGTTTATTTGAAGAGGGAGAATTCAGGCAGCTGGAATTCTGGACTGGAAAAGGAGCAAATCTTAGTCCACTATTCTCCACATCTCCAAATGCCCTGAAAAGTTACGTGGATTTTTTTGGGATTATATAAAAATACTGGACAAAAGAACTACCGGAGGGGGCTGCCAGGGCGCCACAAGCCCTCACACCGCCACCCCCTGGTGGCGGAGTGGGGGATTGTGGGCTCCCTAACGGCCCACTAGCCCCCCCCCTCTTTTGCTATATGAGGTGTCTTGGTCCAGAAAAAATCTGAAGGGAGCTTTTTTGTGGTTTCGCTGCCGCCATGAGACGGAACTTGAGCAGATCCAATCTAGAGCTCCGGCAGGACGATCCTGCCGGGGAAACTTCCCTCCCGGAGGGGGAAATCGTCGCCGTCGTCATCACCAACACTCCTCTCGTCAGAGGGGAGGCATCTTCATCAACATCTTCATCAGCACCATCTCCTCTCCAATCCCTAGTTCATCTCTTGTAACCAATCTTCGTCTCGCAACTCCGATTGGTACTTGTAAGGTTGCTAGTAGTGTTGATTACTCTTTGTAGTTGATGCTAGTTGGATTACTTGGTGGAAGAGTTTATGTTCAGATCCTTGATGTTATTCATTATACCTCTGATCATGATTATGATTATGTTTTGTGAGTAGTTACTTTTGTTCCCGAGGACATGGGATAAGTCATGCTGATAATAGTCATGTGAATTTGATATTCGTTCGGTATTTTGATATGTTGTATGTTGTTTTTCCTCTAACGGTGTTATGTGAACGTCGACTACATAACACTTCACCATATTTGGTCCTAGAGGAAGGCATTGGGAAGTACTAAGTAGATGATGGGTTGCTGGAGTGACAGAAGCTTAAACCCCAGTCTATGCGTTGCTTCTTAAGGGACTGATTTGGATCCACTAGTTTAATGCTATGGTTAGACTTTGTCTTAATTCTTCTTTTGTAGTTGCGGATGCTTGCGAGAGAGGTTAATCATAAGTGGGATGCTTGTCCAAGTAAGGGCAGTACCCAAGCGCCGGTCCACCCACATATCAAACTATCAAAGTAACGAACGCAAATCATATGAACATGATGAAACTAGCATGACAGAAATTCCCGTGTGTCCTCGGGAGTGTTTTTCCTCCTATAAGACTTTGTTCAGGCTTGTCCCTTGCTACAAAAGGGATTGGTCCACTTGCTGCACCGTTGCTACTACTTGTTACTTGTTACTTTTTTCTCGCTACATTTCACCTCGCTACACAATCACTTGTTACCGCTACTTTTAGTGCTTGCAGTTATTACCTTGCTGAAATCCATTTATCAGAGCCTTCTGCTCCTCGTTGGGTTCGACACTCTTACTTACGAAAGTACTATGATTGATCCCCTATACTTGTGGGTCATCAGTCTCCTACCTCCAGCCGGATAGGAGGAGGAGGACGCCGATGAGGTTGCCGATGTGCTCAAGCTCTGAGAACACGGGAATGGGTCCGCCTGACCGTCGCCTACCTGCTGGTGGTCGAAACAACAACGGGGGAAGGGGTTCGCCAGCGACGAGGAGGCTGTGGCGGAGGGGTTTCGAGAAGTGGTCGAGGGGGTGGCTAGAGACACGAAAAAGCTCGGGCGTGTTGGGGGAAAGCTTCCTGGGGTCAAGGGGGTCAGTTTGGTGGGTCGAGGGGCGCAGGAGCTGTCGTGTAGCCGGAGATCGACCGGAGCTCCGAGGCGGAGGGGCCTCGGTCGATCTCGAGCACCGGGGCTCTACTGGTTTGCTCGGGTGGCTAGGGAGGTGCTAGTGGATGCGGCGAAGCTATCTGAGGGGTGCTGGAGCGAGGGGGCTATTTATAGGCCCGCGAAAGTGAGCAGATTCGGGAGCGTGTGTGACTCACCGTGGCGTGCATGGGGGTGCAGAGAGAGGTCGGGGTTGAAACCACGGTTTCAGGACGTGGTATTGGACTTCCCGAACCATCTGCAGCAGAGAGAGGGAGAGAGAAGGCGAGCATTCGTGGCCGCGCAAGCTTGGCCGATTCTAGAGCGCGCGGGCACACGTTGCGCGAGCTCTAGCGCGAGAGAGGAGGGGCCCTGAGGCTTTCCCGATGCAGAGAGGCTGTCGGGGAGGAGGTTGGACATCTCGGGGGAGGCTGGAACTGGCCGAGGGCGTTGCCCCCACCTCGGTGACTCCCTGTAGCGCGCCCAGCGTGCAGTTTTGGCATGTCACAGCATGCTGGTGCGCTCTAGGGAACTTTGGACGTGTCTAGCATGTCCTGGCACTTGCTGGGGGAGTGCTAGCCATTTGGTTTTAGTGGGAGCTTCGGCTGGTCAAAGGAGGCAAGAAATACTGGTGCTGTCAGTCATGAACTGAGGTCTAAATTGGGGGGTTTTGGCCTTTCCAGTTTGAACCAGTGAAGGGCCAGTTGACTGGGGTTAGATACATGTGCTGGCTACTTAGTCTAAGAGTTTGAAGCAAAGGAGTTTGGTTTAGCTGAGACAAAGGTGGCTTTTTCCTATCTGTCAAAAGGTGTTCGACAGTGGGCACAGGGGGTTGCACCCCAGCACTGGTGCTGAGACTTAACAAGTTTGGTTTTGGTGGTAAACCATGGAGTTCCACCAAATTTGAGCTCCAAAGGACAAGTTTAGCTTTGTAAACTTGAAATCACTCCAATATGACCAGATCTGTTCCTTCCAAAGGGAGTGTGGGCAAACTAAGTCCCACAAATCCCATTTTTGGTGTAGAACCCTCATTTGAGGTATTAGACACTCCTGCAAAGTTTTAGCCTCATTGGACAAACTTTGCTATGTAGAGTTGCTCTAACTTGATTCTGGACAGACAGGGTTTTTGGGTTATTTGGGGTCCTTATCCACCTTTAATTAAGGTGAAACTTTCTCTGGACACCAAACAAGGCTTAGGGACATCACTGGAATTTTCTAGGAATTTATTGAGAATATTTCCTTTGGAAATATTTCAAAATGCCAAAACAGGCAGAAATAGCTTTTATAGTTTTAATCAATAAATATAATATAAAATGGGGTTTAAAATCTTATGTATGGAAAATATATGTTCTTCTGATCATCTCTAAATTTAATCAGATTTTTCCAAAGGAGAAAAGTATTTTTCCATGTTGGAATACCAATTCTGACCTTAGAAATGGACAGGTTATTTAATTAGGAAAATACTCACAAAAATAATTAATTTTGTGGTTTTGAAATATAAAGATGGGTAAAAATCAGATTACCAAATATGAGTAGTAGCACTGCTTGCTATCAAGGACATGCAGTGCAATTCAAGGTGGTTTTACTTTGGTTATCATAGGTTTTTGGAAATCCGTAAAATACCAAAGGAATTTAGGGTTTTAAAACCTCACATGATCAAGTATACAAGCATACAATGTCAATCATGGCACTCACAACATTAGTTTTGAAAAGTTTTAACAAGCTCAGAATTTTACAACACAGACAGGTGATAGCAAAAACAGGGTGTGACAAACCTATCCCCAAGATTCCTAAGCTAGGTGCTAAAAAGGTCTGGGAACTCAAATTGGAGATAGTCTTCACCCTCCCATGTAGCTTCGTCTTCGGTGTGGTTGCTCCATTGAACCTTGAAATACTTGATAGTGCGGCTTCGAGTGCATCGCTCTGCATCATCCAGAATGCGGATTGGCCTCTCGCGGTAGGTGAGATCAGACTGAAGGTCATTGGCCTAGTGATCAATGTCCTTATAAGGATCGGAACGACTTGGCGTCTGGAGACACTTCCGAAGTTGTGACACGTGGGAAACGTTGTGCACACCTGAAAGTTCCGGAGGTAATTCTAGCTGATAAGCGACCTCTCCACGCCTTGTCGTGATCTTGAATGGCCCAATGAACCTTGGAGTGAGCTTCCCCTTAATGTGGAAACGCTTGGTTCCCTAGAGAGGTGTGACACGGAGGTACACCAGATCTCCGGGAATGAACTCCACATTCCTACGACGAGAGTCCGCATAACTCTTTTGTCGCGACCTAGCTGCCTTCAGATTTTCTTGGACTAGTTGCACCTTCTCTTCTGCCGGTGCAAAACTTCTGGTCCGAAAATCAGCCCATCTCCGGTTTCTGACTAGTTGAGCGGGGTGCGGCACTTCCGTCCGTACAACACTTCGAACGGGGCCATCTGGAGACTAGACTGGTAGTTGTTGTTGTACGAAAACTCAGCGAACGGCAGATAGTCTTCCCATTTGGCTCCATGCGCTAGGACGCATGCGTGGAGCATATCTTTGAGTATCTGATTCACCCTTTCTATCTGTCCTCCCGTCTGCGGGTGGAAGGTGGTGCTGAAAGAGAGCTTGGTACCGAGGGCTTCCTGAAGTTTCCTCCAAAACCTTGAGGTGAACTACGTGCCTCGGTCAGATACAATCTCCTTGGGAACTCCATGAAGGCTTACTATGCGCTCAATATAGAGAGTAGCCAACTTGTTCCCGTCATAAGTGGTATTGAGAGGGATGAAATGGGCCACTTTGGTCAAATGGTCGACAACAACCCATATCGAGTTATGTCCCTTGCTAGACCTTGGTAGACCGGTAATGAAATCCATCCCTACCTTGTCCCACTTCCATTCCGGCACGTGGAGAGGTTGTAGCAGTCCTGCGGGTCGCTGATGCTCAGCCTTAACTTGCTGACACACCACGCACTTGGCCACATATGACGCGATTTCCCTCTTCATGTCGTGCCACCAGAATCTTTCTCGGAGATCTTGATACATCTTGGTACCACCGGGGTGAATGGAGTAGGGTGTATCATGAGCTTCCCGTAGGATGAGTTCCTTGAGTTCGGCCTTGTTGGGAACGCATAAGCGTTTCCCAAACCACACCACTCCTTGATCATCCTCCAAGAATCCTGGGGCCTTGCCTTCTGAAATATTCTTCTTGATACCTTCGATGCTCTTGTGACCCTTTTGGGCCTCCTTGATGTCATCTTCCAACGTTGGTTTGACTTCGAGATTATCTAGGAATCCTGGTTCCACTAGTCCCAATCCGAAGTTCTCCAATTCTTCGTATAAGGCGGGCTGCCTTTCCTTAAGCATGACGTTTAAGGTGATGGTCTTCCGACTCAAGGCGTCGGCCACCACATTTGCCTTACCGGGGTGATATTGAATGCTTAGGTCGTAGTCTTTGATCAACTCCAACCATCTCCGTTGCCTCATATTCAATTCCCTTTAGGTGAAGCTATACTTCAAACTCTTGTGGTCGGTGTATATTTCACATCGCTTCCCCAGAAGGTAATGTCGCCATGTCTTCAGGGCATGCACTACTGCTGCCAACTCGAGATCATGGGTGGCGTAATTCTCCTCATGCGGGCGCAGTTGCCACGACCCTACCATCCTGCATTAGAACCCCACCTAGCTCGGTCCTCGAGGCATCGCAATATATCACGAACTCCTTCCTGATATCTGGAGTGGCCAATACCGGGGCGGTGGTTAGCCTCTTCTTCAACTCTTGGAAGCTTGCCTCACATTTCGGCGTCCATTCGAACTTCTGGCCTTTCTTCAAGAGCTGAGTCATAGGTCGCGCGATGTGGGAGAATCCTTCTATGAACTTGCGGTAGTATCCTGCAAGTCCGACGAAGCTCCTGACTTGCTTCACGTCGATTGGCGATTCCCAGTTGGTTACCGTGGTAATCTTAGAGTGATCAACTTCCAATCCACTTGCCATCATGTTATGACCTAGGAATCCAACTTCGTTCAGCCAAAACTGGCATTTGCTGAACTTGGCATACAGTTGGTGCTCTCGAAGCTTTTCCAATACTAACCTCAAGTGTTGCTCATGTTCTTCTTCAGACTTGGAAAATATTAATATGTCGTCAATGAATACGATGACAAACTTGTCCAAATATTCCATGAAGACCTTATTCATGAGGTACATGAAGTAAGCTGGGGCATTCGTCAATTCGAAGGATATGACAGTGCATTCGTACAGACCGTACCGGGTCACAAATGCCGTCTTCGGAATGTCTTCGGGTCGAATCTTTAGTTGGTAATATCCAGATCGGAGGTCGATCTTGGAGAATACCTTTGCTCCATTAAGCTGGCCGAACAAGTCTTCAATCTTGGGGAGTGGATACTTGTTCTTGATCGTGACCTCATTGAGTGAATGGTAATCAACGCAAAGTCGGATTGTCTCATCCTTCTTGGACACGAAGAGAACACGCGATCCCCAAGGTGACGCACTTGGACGAATAAACCCTTTCCTGAGCTGCTCATCGAGTTGCTTCTTCAACTCCGCTAGCTCTTCGGATCACATCCTGTAAGGCTTCTTATAGATAGGCCTTGATCCGGGCATGAGTTCGATGATGAACTCGATGTCTCGGTCAGGAGGCATCCCTAGTAGCTCATCAGGAAAGACATCCGGGTACTCACAGACTATTGGCACTCGGTCGACTCCTTCCTGTGATAGTCTGTTAACTCGTGGCACTCGAGTGGGTACTGGCTCAGAGACATACTTGACTTCGACCCCTTGGTCACTTGTCATGGTAATGGCCCTGTTAGCACAGTCCAAGATACTCTGATGCTTGGCCATCCAGTCCATACCGAGGATTACTTCTAGGCCTTGCGACTTAAGCACAATGAGATCTGATGAGAAGCTCGTCCCATTGATAACTATCCCAACCTTTCTACACCCTAGGTTGGTTTTCAAAACTGCTCCCGGGGTTTGAATTGCCATATGCCCATGAAGGAAGGTAGGTTTTAGTCCACACTTTTCCGCAAAGTTTTTCGTAACAAAGGAATGCGAAGCACCACAATCAAACAATACTGTTGCTGGGGTAGAGTTGACGAGGAACGTACCCAGAATGTAGTCCGGGTCTTCCTGTGCCTCTTCTGCGGAAATATGATTAATCCGCCCCTTGCTATGATACTGCTGATTGCGGGGAGCCTGGTTCCTGCCTGGTGCTTCTTGGCCTGAATTTGGCGCATTGGGGCGCGGAACATCGGGTTTCTTATTGGGGCACTGCCTGGAATAGTGCCCTGGTTGTCCACACCCGAAACACGTAACTTGCGCTGGAAGGTTGGTCTTGCTCCCACCGTTGTTTGGCGGAGTGCTTGCTGGCTTGACGCTGACTTGCTGAGGTTGGTAATTCTGGCGAAATGTTGGATGCTTGTACTGCTGTTGTTGATAGTTGGGTCTTGCTGGGGCTGACTGCCATGGTCGTGGTTTTGAGTTGATCGGTACTCCACTACTTATTAGCTTGCGCTTACGGGTGTCGTCCATTGCACGACGCTTATCTTCCAACATAAGAGCCTTATTAACCAGGTCACTGAAGGTTCGACATTCACAAACAACCAGTTGATACTGGAGTGACTGATGTAGTCCTTCCATAAAGCGCTCCACTTTGGCAGCCTCGGTGCTGACATCTTCAGGTGCATACCTTGATAGAAGGTTGAACTTCTGCAAATACTCCTTGACTGATCCACTGCCTTGCCTTAAGGCTCGGAATTCCCACTTCTTAATGGTCATCATCCCCGGAGGGATGTGAGCGGTGCGGAATCCATCCTTGAACACGGCCCAAGTGATGACTTGCCCGGCTCGCATGATCTGAAATCCATCCCACCAGACTTTGGCTGTGCCTCCGAGACAGTGGGTTGCATAGAGAACTTTCTCATTGTCGTCAGTGCACTTGACCAGCACGAGAAGGTCTTCGATAGTGCAGATCCAGTCATCGGCATCCAAGGGCTCAGTCGTCTCCGTGAATATGGGTGGCGTAGTCCGCATAAACTCAGAGAGAGTTGAGCGACCATTGCCATTCCCGTTCTGTGGTGGGTGGTTCACCAAAGTTTGAGCCAGCTGCCGGATAGCAGCACTGTTGGCTTGACACTCCTCCCGAAGAGCTTGAAGTAACTGAGCCATGGTCAAGCTTTCAGGGGAGGCGGTGGTGGAGGAACATCGTCTTGCCGCTCATGGTGATCTCCAGCTTGAGATTCCCCTCCGGTTCCCTGCTGCTATCCTGAAGAGGCAGAGCCGGGGTTGCCGAAAGTGCTGTTGCAAGTTGCATTCACCATCCTGTCAGGGGACTAGACATGTCAAATTCTGCTGAACCGGTTGCACTTGAGAGGGACGACGCTCTAGTAAAGAGGGGGTTTGGTGTGTGCTAGTGTGCAAGGTTTTATGACAAAGGTTTTTGAAAAGAACTATTGCATTAATTTAAAAGCAAGCGATGAAGTCTCTCACAAGCTGCTCAAGGAAGAATGCGACTTGCATCCAACAGGTTCACACAACATCTGGGTCATAAAATCATGATACAAGAACTCCTACGTTCGGTACATCCTACGTTGCTAAGCGATCGACTGCGCGGTCTCATAAGCCGGCTCTGTGGGATCTTCTTCTTCCTCTTCATCTTTGTCTTCATCTTCATTAGTGCTTCCCTTCCTCGAAGGGGTAGGGGAAGGAAGTAGACCATCTCGACGTCTCTTGGTTGGTGAGGTAGCGAAAATCTCGGTGTACTCTTCTGCGGTTAAACATCGACTCTGAAGAGGAATAGCCTGAAGCGGGGGTATTCCTCCTCGGAAAGCAAAGTCAGGTGATATCACAGGTGCTCCTTCTTTCTTCACCTTGTTGTTCTTCATCTTCTCCATATGAAGTAGGTCCATAACTTGGTGCAGCTCTTGGCGAATCCTTGTTGACTCCTTGATCAAAAGATGCGTCAAGGTGTCTGAGGAGAGGCTGAAGTAGGTCTGAAACCTTAATGGCATCCCATCCTCAGATGAGGGGTTGAGTGTCCAGCTTCCGTGTATCTTATCCTTAACAAAAGGTAGGTGACGAGTAGCGGGTTCGTCCGCCATCTCAGGAAGGATATCGCAGAGTCGCGCGAGTGCCTCTCGTGCTGCAGTCTCCATGGCCAACATCAGATCCCCCATTTGTGGCCCTTCAAAGAACCAACTAGTTGGGGAGTCATTAGCCTTCACTATCACGTCCACGTGATACTCCTTGGTGACGGCGTTGACCCAGTGTTCGTGATAGAGAAAGACGGGCGTGCGACGCACTTGACACTTCTCGAGGCTATCACTCAAAAGTAGAGGAAAGCCCGTTTCCAGAAGCGTCTCCGGTACGGCGGCCATCTACAAGGTGTAGAGGAGAGGGTTAGAAATATATAGTGGGTGCGGTTCTCGGGTCAATCTATGTGCACTAATTGTCCGGCTATCGCCCATGCTACCTAAGGCTTCCTATAGTCAGGATGGCTCTGATACCAGCTCTGTGGGGACCCCGACTTCCTAGTCGAGAATCGCCGTGCTCAGTGATCCCAGAGATCAATGCTCACCGAACACAGATATTGAATAAAGAGTCTTACATCCGAGTACCGATTATTATTACAACACGTGACCGAAGGGTCAGGTTCACAAGACAGGGCCTAAGACCAAATATCACGAGTACACTAATAGCGGAAAACAAAGGGGCTAAGCGGGTGCCCATGCCATCAAGCCTACACCGACAGGCATTCTGACTCGGAAGCGTCCTAGTTCGCAGGGGTGTCGCCGAAGACATACTCATCTCCAAACTCCGGTCCTTCCATGCCTGGTCAATAACATAACCAGTGGCAAGCCAATGAGTACTTTGAATGTACTCGCAAACAGCCCATGATATGAACAATGAAAGTGAAGGATAACAATATCATGCATTTCTAGTATAACTCATCGGGGTGGAATGATCGTGAATATGCATCAAGTTAAAGAATTACTCATGAAGAACAGGTTACAGATATCAACATATCTGTTGAGGGCAGAACCATCCGAGTTCACCCTATATGCCAACTCACCAAACTTGGCCATAGCATTGCTATCATAGCAGCACTTTTCTTATCACCACACACAACTCACGCACACTTGGTTTATGCGGAAATATCAGGATGTAGTTTAAGCAGGATTACCCAACTGTCCTTGACCGTGGACACGACTATTCGAATAGTTTACACTCTGCAGAGGTAGTACGCTGGACCCACGAGATCCGGGAAACTTCCGTGTCATCCACGACTCACGGTATATCACATACCCGAGGTAAGTACCCGATCAATGCCTTTCCCCTGCTGATACTAGACAAAGAGGTCCACTCGATTGGTACCCAGCCCACATGTTGTACGTCTTACGAGCACCAACTCTGGACAGTACCAACCATGCGGGGACCAACGGTGTGACTGGAACGCATAAAAATGGCATAGTTGTCCTACCCGGCACGACCCCATCACGAGAGTGACCACATATCACTCCCGCCACTAGTAATGTGGCTCTTTGCTAGCACCGACCAGAGTAATTAACATAGCCCCGTCCCATAAGGGGTAACGTGGTCGTACTGGTAAGGTTGGGACGATCGACACATCATAAATCTAATCCCATTTCCGAAACCTTACTCAGACAAATACCGGGTGCATCACTTCACCAAAAGTGACCACCTAACTCATCATCACCCTCGGGAATTAGTGGCACCCGACGGGGTTTTCATAAACTCTTGCTTTATGTCAACAACATGCTTATGATAATACTACTGCTACCTTTACTTGTCAACATGGTATTTGCATGACCCTAAGGGTAGAGTCAAGCTCAATGCATGTGCTCCGGAGGAGCCTTCGGTAAAATCATATCAAATGATTACCGGCACTTATGACCATATGCAACGGGAATACTTGCTATTATAACATGCAAAGTAACATATGCTCAGTCATGGTCAAAGGGTTGCTTGCCTTGGTCAACTAAGTATCCAGGGTCTTCTAAGTCTTCCGCTCCGATTCCTTCGTCACACGGATTTTCTATTATCGATAAAACAATAAATAAGGAATAGCTCACACAGAAACAGTCCACAAAGTCATTTTAAAAATGTTCCCTATTACTGGTAAATCTAATATATCATTTTGAAAATACTTGCATTAATTTTCCTTGAAGGAATATTTTTGAAAACAACTAAGCAGAAGCAAAACTATTCTATTTTAGCCCTTTTTAATATTGTAAAATAGAATAGTTGCTGGGAAAATTCATCTAAGCATATCATTAAATACTACACATTTTTAGGAAAATAACAGTGGAAGAATTATACTTTTACACTGGTTAAACGTTTTTATAAAAATCTTAGAAATCCAGGTTTTAAAATAAAAATAAAAATAGGCTAGCTCCTGGTCTAGCTCGGCCCAGAGCTGGGTTGGCCCATGGCCAGCCGACGCCCTGCCCAGGCGCACGCGCCGTCGGGTTTGAACCTGACACGCGGTGCCCTGCGGTCAGTGGCTGAGGCCAGCACGGGGGAGGAGGCTGGGCCACCGACACGTGGGGCACACTTGTCGGGGTCGTCTCCTACCTCCAACCAGAGAGGAGGAGGAGGACGCCGACGAGGTTGCCGACGTGCTCAAGATCTGATGAACACGGGAATGGGTCCGCCTGACCGTCGCCTGCCTGCTGGTGGTCGAAACAACAACGGGGGGCAGGGGTTTGCCGGCGACGACGAGGCCATGGCGGAGGGGTTTCGGGAAGTGGTCGAGGGGGTGGCTAGAGACACGGAAAAGCTTGGGCGAGTTGGGGAAAAGCTTCCTGGGGTCAAGGGGGTCATTTTGGTGGGTCGAGGGGCGCAGGAGCCGTCGTGTAGCCGGAGATCGACCGGAGCTCCGAGGCGGAGGGGCCTCGGTCGATCTCGAGCACCGGGGCTCTGCTTGTTTGCTGGGGTGGCTAGGGAGGTGCTAGTGGATGCGGCGAAGCTATCTGAGGGGTGCTGTAGCAAGGGGGAGGGCTATTTATAGGCCCGCTACGGTGAGCAGAGTCGGGAGCGCCGGTGACTCACCATGGTGCGCATGGGGGGTGCAGAGAGAGGTCGGGGTTGAAACCACGGTCTCAGGACGTGGTATTGGACTGCCCGAACGATCTGTAGCAGAGAGAGGTAGAGAGAAGGCGAGCATTCGTGGTCGCGCAAGCTTGGCCGATTCTGGAGCGCGCGGGTACGCATCGCACGAGCTCTAGCGTGAGAGAGGAGGGGCCCTGAGGCTTGCCCGACGCAGAGGGGCTGTTGGGGAGGAGGTTGGACATCTCGGGGGAGGCTGGAACTGGCCGAGGGCGTTGCCCCCACCTCGGTGACTCCCTGTAGCGCGCCCAAAGCACAGTTTTGGCATGCCACGGCATGCTATTGCGCTCTAGGGCACTTTGGACGTGTCTAGCATGTCCTGGCACTTGCTGGGGGTGTGGCTAGCCGTTTGGTTTTAGTGGGAGCTTCGGCTGGTCAAAGGAGGCAAGAAATACTGGTGCTGTCAGTCATGAACTAAGGTCTAAATTGGGGTTTTTGTCCTTTCCACTTTGAAGCAGTGAAGGGCCAGTTGACTGGGGTTAGATACAGGTGCTGGCTACTTAATCTAAGAGTTTGAAGCAAAGGAGTTTGGTTTAGCTGTGGCTAAGGTGGCTTTTTCCTATCTGTCAGAAGGTGTTCGACAGTGGGCACACGGGGTTGCACCCCACCACTAGTGCTGAGACTTAACAGGTTTGGTTTTGGTGGTAAACCATGGAGTTCCACCAAATTTGAGCTCCAAAGGACAAGTTTAGCTTTGTAAACTTGAAATCACTCCAATATGACCAGATCTGTTCCTTCCAAAGGGAGTGTGGGCAAACTAAGTCCCACAAATCCCATTTTTGGTGTAGAACCCTCATTTGAGGTATTAGACACTCCTGCAAAGTTTTAGCCTCATTGGACAAACTTTCCTATGTAGAGTTGCTCTAACTTGATTCTGGACAGACAGGGTTTTGGGGTTATTTGGGGTCCTTATACACCTTTGATTAATGTGAAACTTTATGTGGACACCAAACAAGGCTTAGGGACATCACTGGAATTTTCTAGGAATTTATTGAGAATATTTCAAAATGCCAAAACAGACAAAAATATCTTTTATAGTTTTAATCAATAAATATAATATAAAATGGGGTTTAAACTCTTATGTATGGAAAATATATGTCCTTCTCATCATCTCTAAATTTAATCAGATTTTCCAAAGCAGAAAAGTATTTTTCCATGTTGGAATACAAATTCTGACCTTAGAAATGGACATGTTATTTAATTAGGAAAATACTCACAAAAATAATTAATTTTGTGGTTTTGAAATATAAAGATGGGTAAAAATCAGATTACCAAATATGAGTAGTAGCAATGCTTGCTATCAAGGACATGAAGTACAATTCAAGGTGGATTTACTTTGGTTATCAAAGGTTTTTAGAAATCAGTAAAATACCAAAGGAATTTAGGGTTTTAAAACCTCACATGATCAAGCATACAAGCATACAATGTCAATCATGGCACTCACAACATTAGTTTTGAAAAGTTTTAACAAGCTCAGAATTTTACAATACAGAGAGGTGATAGCAAAAACAGGGTGTGAGAGAGACCTACATGGGCGGGCACACGAGATCTGCACGGGGGCGACGTTGATTATAGCGGCTGCGATCTTCAGGGCGATGAGACCCAGCGTGACGGCGTTGACCAAGCTGACCCGGTATCTAGATCTGGAGGGTGCAGAACCAGCCCAATCTGGAGGTAGTCTTGACTCGTGCGGCCCAATCTCCTGATTTGGAGAGAGCAGCATGATACGACAATAGGAAGATGGCGGCATCGCTAGGGGAGGCAGCGTCCGGCCAAGAGGAAGTTGGTGGCGGTGCAAAATTGGATCTACATGAGTTGCACGTGCTAAAAAAATAACCTAAGCTCGGATACCATGTTAGGAAAGCAACTTATATTTATTGAAGACCCAAGGGGCATATATATATTACACAATACTTGAGGTGCAAGGAAAGTAAACATAGACTAATATGAATCCTAGACAAATACTAATACTTCCTAACCATTCTTTGTGCTTCACTTATATCTGTAGAACTTAGCATTTGCTCTAGTACTTCAATTATATCTTTTTGAGCACGGTGGCATGTAGATTTTATAGAAATATATGCACCCTCATTCTTCACTTATATTGGTTTGAGAGTTAATAAAAAGTAACAGTAATTTGCATGCGTCATAAAGCCAGTCCAAAAAAAATAAGTATTCAATGTATGATAATCAAAACCATCATGTAGCACATATAGAGAAATTGTGTGTTAATGATATTGATGTGGTAATATGAAAAAGGTGCTAGTGTATCATTGTTGATTCATAGAAGTACCGGTAATAAGAGTTGTGAATTTCTTGTTTTTCTAAATATGTTGTAAATTTTGTGTCTTACTTTTCTGTTTTTGTGTGTCAAAATAAAGATAGCATTTCTAGGCAAATAGATAGTAGAACAAATGAATGATAATTTGTGTGTAGGCACTTGATAGGAAATTGACGATATTCCATGGCAACGGCGCGAGAAATCCTTCCTGATACTTGTGATTTGCATTGGGGTTTTCCTCGAAGAGGAGGGTATGATGCAGCACAGTATAGACAAGTATTTCCTTGAGTGAGAACCAAGGTTACCGAACCAATAGGAGGATCACACAAGTTCTCGTCTTCAGCACCTACACACAAAAGAGCACACACTTGCACCCAATGCAGGCAAGAGGGTTCTCAATACCCTTAAACTCATTACTTGCAAGCAAATGAGTAGTGTGGATGATAGTTGATAATTTTAAATTGCAAAGAACAAAAAAAATAAATGGCAGCAAGATATTGAGAGTGTTTGTAAATACATATGTGAATAGACCTAGGGTCATAGTATTCTCTAGAGACTTCTCTCTTGAAGAAGGCATACGATGGGTAAGCAAATTACTGTTCGCAATTGATACAAAAGTGCATAGTTATGTAATATTTATTCACAACAATGATCATGTGTATATAGGCATCACGCCCATAAACAAGTATACTGACTCCTGCCTGCATCTACTACTATTACTCCACCCATCGTCTGTTATCCAACATGCATCTAGAGTATTAAGTAAAAACAGAGTAATGCTTGGATAATGATGACATGATGTAGACAAATTAAATACAATTAATATGAATAAAACCCATAGTTTTATCCTTAGTGGTGGCAATACAAATGTGTGTCTTGTCCCCTAGTCTTCCATTGGAATATAGAGCACCACAAGATTGAACCCAATACAACACACCTCCCTCACTGAAGATAAAAACAATCTAGTTGGACAAACTAAACTGATAGATCAAAGAAAATTACGAAGCTATAATGATCATGCAAATAAGAATCAAATAATAATTCAGAGGAGACTCGGATCTTTTTCATGAATAATCTCAACATAAACCCACAATTCATCATATCCCAACAAAAACACCGCAGAAATCTATTACATAAGATAGATCACCGCGGGAATCGCGTTGATCTTGGAAATGAACAATAGATAGAGATAGATAGATAGAGAGAGATAGATAGAGAGAGAGAGGCGGAGGGAGGGCAAGAATTGAAACAAAAAGAGAGCATCATAAAGCATGTGAAAAACACATCTAAGTCTAATATACTTCCTATGTATAGACATTTTATAGTAAACAATTCACCAAGACAAGTGTGTCTAGCATATGCAGATCGGAGGAGAGAACCATTAATAATTTCAACACCAAGAGAGGTACTTGAGTAGCATGGAAATTCCTATAACCATATTCGCCTCTCTCATAATAATTACATTTAGGATCATAATCAAACTCAACAATATAACTATCATGTAAAACATTATCTTTATGACCATAAGCATACAAGTCTTGTAATCTCCCAAGGTAGTGGGACTAACATCAACTAAAGTCATGACCTCTCCAAACCCACTTTAATTTCATAAGATTGATCATTCTCCAAAGTGAGTGGGATCATTACTACCTAAAGTTGATGCTCATCAAAACCCACTTTTATTAATATTTCCAATATGATAATAAATAATATATTCATCTTGAAGCTTAGAATTATCAAGATCATAAGAAACATCATGATTATCACCCCAATCATGATAATTACCACAATTTACATTCATAGAATTCATACTAACAACATCGCGATCATGATTTCCATTCAAGGAACTATCATGGATTAGTTTATAAATTTCTTTTAACACTTCATCACAAATTTCAAATTCATTACTTTCAAGCAAGACCTCATAAAGATAATCTAGTGCACTCAACTCACTAGCAATTGGTTCAACATAATCGAGTCTTTTGAAAAGATTAGTAAGTGGATGAAGATCCATTTATCTTAAATTTTGTGTCTTACTTTCTATTTTTTTGTGAAAAAAATAAAGATAGCATTTCTAGGCTAATAGAGAGTATAACAAGTGAATGATAATTTGTGTGTAGGCACTTGATAGGAAATTGATGATATTTCCTCGCAATGGTGCTAGAAATCCTTCCTGATACTTGTGATTTGCGTTGGGTTTTTCCCTGAAGAGGAGGGGATGATGCAGCAGAGTATAGACAAGTATTTCTCTCACTGATAACCAAGGTTATCAAACCATTAGGAGGATCACATAACTTCCTGTTTTCAGCACCTACACACCAAAGAGCACACACTTGCACCCAATGCAAGCAAGAGGGTTGTCAATCCCCTTAAACTCATTAATTGGAAGCAAATGAGTAGTGTGGATGATAGTTGATAATTGTAAATTGCAAAAAAGAAAACAAATAAATGCAGCAAGGTATTGAGAGTGTTTGTGAATATATATGTGAATAGACATGGGGGACATAGTGTTCGCTAGACGCTTCTCTCGAAGAAGAAGGCATACGATGGGTAAACAAATTATTGTTGGGCAATTGATACAAAAGTGCATAGTTATGTAATATTTTTTCACAACAATGATAATGCGTATATAGGCATCACGCCCATAAACAAGTAGACCGACTCTTGCCTCCATCTACTACTATTACTCCACCCATCGACTATTATCCAGCATGCATCTAGAGTATTAAGTAAAAATAGAGTAATGATTGGAGAATGATGACATGATGTAGACAAATTAAATACAATTAATATGAGTAGAACCCATAGTTTTATCCTTAGTGGGAGAAATAAAAATACGTGTCTTATCCCCTAGTTTGCCACTGGGATATAGAGCACCACAATATTGAATGCACTACAACACACCTCCCTCACTGAAGATAAACCAATCTAGTTTGCCAAATTAAATCGATAGATCAGAGAGAATTATGAAGCTATAATGATCATGTAAATAAGAATCAAATAATAATTCAGAGGAGACTCAAATATTTTTCATTAATAATCTGAACACAAACCCACAATTCATCAGATCCCAACAAACACACAACACAAAACTATTACATAAGATAGATCACCGTGGGAATTGCGGTGATCTTTTCAATGAAGAACACACACACACACACACACATACACACAGGGGGGTAGGGAGATGGAGAGGGGGACGGGAGGGAGGGAGGGAGGGAGAGAGAGAGAAATGAGAGAGAGGTAAAAAGAGATGTAGGTACTAGTTATGCACCCATAAGTCTGTGGGGAACTACTCACACATCACCATGGGAGCAACAAGGTTGATGTAGAGGCCCTCCATGATCAATTCCCCCTCCGGCAGGGCACCAGAACATGGCTCCAAATGATCACATAGAGATAATATAACAGCATGGAACAATCAAAAATTATAGATACGTTGGATACGTACCAGAATCCCCAAGCTTAATTCCTGCTCGTCCTCGAGTGGGTAAATGATTAAAAAAATTGATGTGGAATGCTCCCTATCATGTCCATCACATATTATTTTATTTTGTAGCATGGACATTGATACGTCCATTTTGCATCATGCTTTCATGTTGATATTTGTTGCTTTTTGGGCTGTTATATTACTTGTGGTACCATATTTATGCCTTTTCTCTCTTATTTTGCAAGGTTTATTTGAAGAGGGAGAATTCAGGCAGTTGGAATTCTGGACTAGAAAAGGAGAAAATCCTAGTCCACTATTCTGCACATCTCCAAATGCCCTAAAAAGTTACGTGGATTTTTTTGGGATTATATAAAAAATACTGGGCGAAAGAACTACCGGAGGGGGGCTGCCAGGGCGCCACAAGCCCTCACACCGCCACCCCCTGGTGGCGGAGTGGGGGCTTGTGGGCTCCCTGACGGCCCACTAGCCCCGCTCTTTTGCTATATGAAGCATCTTGGTCCATAAAAATCAGAAGGGAGCTTTTTCGTGGTTTCGTGGCCGCCACGAGGCGGAACTTGAGACTACATGTATGTTGTCTTTTCCTCTAGTGGTGTTATGTGAACGTCGACTACATAACACTTCACCATATTTGGGCCTAGAGGAAGGCATTGGGAAGTAGTAAGTAGATGATGGGTTGCTGGAGTGACAGAAGCTTAAACCCCAGTCTATGCGTTGCTTCGTGAGGGGCTGATTTGGATCCACTAGTTTAATGCTATGGTTAGGCTTTGTCTTAATTCTTCTTTTGTAGTTGCGGATGCTTGCGAGATAGGTTAATCATAAGTGGGATGCTTGTCCAAGTAAGGGCAGTACCCAAGCGCTGGTCCACCCACATATCAAACTATCAAAGTAACGAACGCGAATCATATGAACATGATGAAACTAGCATGATCGAAATTCCTGTGTGTCCTCGGGAGCGTTTTTCCTCCTATAAGACTTTGTTCAGGCTTGTCCCCTGCTACAAAAGGGATTGGGCCACTTTCTGCACCGTTGGTACTACTTGTTACTTTTTGCTCGCTACGTTTCACCTGCTACACAATCACTTGTTACCGCTACTTTCAGTGCTTGCAGTTATTACCTTGCTGAAATCCGTTTATCAGAGCCTTCTGCTCCTCGTTGGGTTCGACACTCTTACTTATCGAAAGGACTACGATTGATCCCCTATACATGTGGGTCATCAAGACTCTTTTTTGGCGCCGTTGCCGGGGAGTGAAACGCCTTTGGTAAGTGGAAATTGGTAAGGAAACATTTATATACTGTGCTGAAATTTATTGTCACTTGTCACTATGGAAACTGTTCCTTTGAGGAGTTTGTAAGGGGTATCTTCACCATGAACGGAAGCACGAGAAGTTGTTCCTCAACCTGAGGTACCTACTGAAAATATCTTTTATGAAATTCCTTCGGGTATGCTTGAGAAACTGCTGGCTAATCCTTCCACATGAGATGGATCTTCACATCTAGACTTTCATCTAATCTATGTAGATGAAGTTTGTGGTTTATTTAAGCTTGCAGGTTTGCCCGAGGATGAGGTAAAGAAGAAAGTATTTCCTTTATCTTTGAAGGATAAGGCGTTTACATGGTATAGGCTATGTGATGATACTGGATCATGGGGCTACAATCGGTTGAAATTGGAATTTCATCAAAAGTTCTATCCTATGCATTTAGTACATCGTGATCGGAACTTTATTTATAACTTTTGGCCTCGTGACATGGAAAGAATATCTAAAGCTTGGGGGAGGCTTAAATCAATGCTATATTCATGCCCCAATCATGAGCTCTCGAGAGAAATCATCAGTCAAAACTTTTATGCTCGGCTTTCTCATGAAGATCGTACCATGCTTGACACTTCTTGTACCGGTTCTTTTATGAAGAAGGATATTGATCACAAATGGAATTTATTGGAGAGAATCAAACGCAACTCTGAAGATTGGGAGATGGAGGAAGGTAAGGAGTCAGGTATGAATTTCCAGTTTGATTGCGTTAAATCTTTTCTTGAGACAAACACTTCTAGAGATTTTAGCGCTAAGTATGGACTTGACTCTGAGATAGTAGCTTCTCTATGTGAATCTTTTGCTGCTCATGTTGATCTTCCCAAAGAGAAGTGGTTTAAATATCATCCTCCTGTAGAAAGCAACATAGCCAAAACCAATCTAGTTGAGGAGAAAGTCATTGCTTTTAGTGATCCTGTTGTTCCTTGTGCTTACACTGAGAAACCACCATACCCTGCTAGGATAAAGTATTATTCTAAAGCTCCAACTGTGATACGTAGGGGTTACATTAGACCACTTGCACCCCGTGAGGAAACTAGAGTTGAACGTAGTGTTGCTATTACCAAAGATCTCTTAGCCGAAGACATAGATGGGCATGTTATCAAATTCTGTGAGGACTCCGCTACAATTGCTAAACCTCACGCGAAAGACAAACACAGACCTGTAGTTGGTCTGCTCGTAGTTTCTGTTAAGATAGGAGTTCACTGTTACCATGGTTATGTGATATGGGAGCTAGTGTTAGTGCAATACCCCGTTCTCTATATGATTAAATCAAAGATGAGATTGCACCTGCTGAGTTAGAACCCATTGATGTCACTATCACGCTAGCTAATAGATACACTATCTGCCCTCTAGGAATTATGAGAGACGTAGAAGTCCTGTGTGGTAAGACGAAGTATCCTACTGATTTCCTCGTCCTTGGTACTGCACAAGATAGCTTTTGTCCCATCATATTTGGTAGACCCTTTCTCAACACTGTCAATGCTCACATTGATTGCGTTAAACAGACCGTCACAGTTAGTTTCGAGGGTGTGTCTCATGAATTTAACTTCTCCAAGTTTGGAAGACAACCCCATGAAAGAGCGTCGTCTGGTAGGGATGAAATCATTGCTCTTGCCTCTATTGTCATACCTCCTACGGATCCTTCAGAGCAATATCTGCTTGAGCATGAAAATGATATGCATATGGAGGAGAGAGATGAGATAGATAAAATTGTCTTAGAACAATATCCTATTTTCAAGAATAATCTGCCTGTTGAACTGCTTGGGGATCCTCCCCCACCAAAGGGTGATCCTGTTTTCGAGCTTAAACAGTTGCCTGATACTCTTAAGTATGCCTATCTTCATGAGTAGGAGATATATCCTGTCATTATTAGTGCTCTCCTCTCACAGCACGAAGAGAAGAAGTTACTCAGAACTCTGAGGAAGCACCGCACTGCTATTGGATATACTCTTGATGATCTTAAGGGTATTAGTCCTACTCTATGTCAGCACAAGATTAAAACCGATCCTGACTTTAAACCAGTTGCTGATCATCAAAGGAGATTAAATCCTAAGATGAAAGAGGTCGTTAGAAAAGAAATATTAAAGCTTCTGGAAGCAGGAATCATTTATCATGTTGCTCATAGTGATTGGGTAAGTCCAGTACATTGCGTACCTAACAAGGGAGGTATCACCATCGTTCCTAATGATAAAGATGAACTAATCCCACAAAGGATTATTACCGGCTATAGGATGGTGATAGAATTACGGAAACTGAACAAGGCAACCAGGAAAGATCATTATCCTTTGCCGTTCATCGACCAAATGCTAGAAAGGCTATCAAAGCACACACACTTCTGCTTTCTAGACGGTTATTCAGGTTTCTCGCAAATACCTGTTGCACAATCTGATCAGGAGAAAACCACTTTCACCTGCCCTTTCGGTAACTTTGCCTATAGACGTATGCCTTTTGGCTTATGTAATGCACCTGCCGCCTTCCAAAGATGTATGATGGCTATATTCTCTAACTTTTTTGAAAAGATCGTCGAGGTTTTCATGGATAAATTCTCTGTTTACGGGTCTTCCTTTGATGATTGCCTCTGCAACCTTGATCGAGTCTTACAGAGATGCAAAGAAACCAACCTCGTCTTGAATTGGGAGAAGTGCCACTTTATGGTTAATGAAGGTATCGTCTTAGGACACAAAATATCTGAAAGAGGCATTGAAGTTGATAAGGCTAATGTTGATGCAATTGATAAAATGCCTTGCCCCACAGATATCAGAGGTATACGAAGTTTCCTAGGTCATGCTGGTTTCTATAGAAGGTTCATTAAAGACTTCTCTAAGATTTCTAAGCCTCTTAGCAACCTCTTGCAGAAGGATGTACCTTTTGTTTTTGATGAGCATTGTGAGGAAGCTTTCGAAATACTTAAGAAGGCTTTGATAACCGCACCTATTGTTCAACCACCTAACTAGAACTTGCCCTTTGAAATCATGTGTGATGCTAGTGATTATGTTGTTGGTGTTGTTCTAGGACAAAGAGTTGACAAGAAGTTGAATGTCATTCACTACGCTAGTAAAACTCTAGACAGTGCCCAAAGAAACTATGCCACTACGAAGAAGGAATTTTTAGCAGTCGTTTTTGCATGTGAAAAGTTCAGATCTTATATAGTTGACTCCAAAGTCACTATTCACTCTGATCATGCTGCTATTAAGTACCTCATGGGGAAGAAGGACGCTAAGCCTAGGCTGATCAGATGGGTTCTCCTGCTACAGGAATTTGATTTGCACGTCGTTGACCGAAAGGGTGATGATAACCCTGTAGCAAATAACTTGTCTAGGTTAGAGAATGTCCTTGATGACCCACTACCTATTGATGATAGCTTTCCTGATGAGCAATTAAATGTCATCCGCACTTCACATAGTGCACCGTGGTATGCCGATTATGCAAACTATATCGTAGCCAAATACATACCACCCAGTTTCACCTATCAGCAAAAGAAGAAATTCTTCTTTGATTTGAGACACTACTTTTGGGATGATCCTCACCTTTATAAGGAAGGAGTAGATGGTGTTATTAGACGGTGTGTGCCTGAACATGAACAGGGACAGATCTTGTAGAAGTTTCATTCCGAAGCCTACGGAGGACACCACGCTGGAGATAGAACTGCCCATAAGGTATTGCAATCAGGTTTCTATTGGCCCACTCTCTTCAAGGATGCCCGTAAGTTTGTCTTGTCTTGTGACGAATGCCAAAGAATAGGGAACATCAGTAAGCGTCAGGAAATGCCTATGAACTATTCACTTGTCATTGAACCATTTGATGTCTGGGCTTTTATTATATGGGACCCTTCCCGAGTTCCAATGGGTACATGATACGTCTCAAACGTATCTATAATTTTTGATGGTTTCACGCTTTTATCTTGTCTTCTTTGGATGTTTTATGTACCTTTTATATCTTTTTTGGGACTAACTTATTAATTTAGTGCCAAGTGCCGATTCCTATTTTTCCGTGTTTTTGACTCTTTTCAAATCTGATTTTGGAACGGAGTCCAAACGGAAGAAAAACCCCGAAATGATTTTTTCCCGAACGGAAGAAGATCAGGGGGCCATTGGGCCAAGCCAGGTGGGCTCCAGGGAGCCCACAAGCCCCCACTCCGCCACCAGGGGGAGGCGGTGGTGGGCAGGCTTGTGGCCTCCGTGGCTGCCCCCTGACCTAGATCCTTGGCCTATATATTCCCAAATATTCAGCAAAAAATCAGGGGAGCCTCAAAAATACTTTTCCGCCGTCGCAAGCTTCCGTTTCCGCGAGATCTCATCTGGAGACCCTTCCCGGCGCCCTGCCGGAGGAGACTTTGGAGTTGGAGGGCTTCATCATCATCATCATCACCCCTCCAATGACTCGTGAGTAGTTCACTTCAGACCTACGGGTCCGTAGTTAGTAGCTAGATGCCTTCTTCTCTCTCTTGGATCTTCAATACAAAGTTCTCCATGATCTTCATGGAGATCTATCCGATGTAATCTTGTTTGGCGGTGTGTTTGTCGAGATCCGATGAATTGTGGATTTGTGCTCAGATTATCTATGATATATATTTGAGTCTTTGCTGATTTCTTATATGCATGACTTGATATCCTTGTAAGTCTCTCCGAGTCTTGGGTTTTGTTTGGCCAACTAGATCTATGATTCTTGCAATGGGAGAAGTGCTTGGTTTTGGGTTCTACCATGTGGTGACCTTTCCCAGTGACAGTAGGGGCAGCAAGGCACACATCAAGTAGTTGCCATCAAGGGTAAAAAGATGGGGGTTTTATCATTGGTTTGAGATTATCCCTCTACATCATGTCATCTTGCTTAAGGCGTTACTCTGTTCTTATGGACTTAATACACTAGCTGCATGCTAGATAGCGGTCGACGTGTGGAGTAATAGTAGTAGATGCAGAAAGTATCGGTCTACTTGTTTTGGACGTGATGCCTATAGATATAATCATTGCATAGATATCGTCATGACTTTGTGCGGTTCTATCAATTCCTCGACAGTAAACACTACGGCCCCCGGGTCTATTCACATCCATCGTTTACACCTCCGCTTTTACTTTGCTTTGTTACTTTGTTGCTTTCAGTTCTCACTTTGCAAACGATCTATAAGGGATTGACAACCCCTTCATAGCGTTGGGAGCAAGTTTTTGTGTTTGTGCAGGATCTTGAGATACTCCTCCATCGGATTGATACCTTGGTTCTCAAACTGAGGGAAATACTTACCACCGCTATGCTACATCACCCTTTCCGCTTTGAGGGAACACCAACGCAAGGCTCCAAGGCCACGGGGGAAATCCTTCGCATACTTGCCTAGGAAGTCCCTTAAGGCGTAGCCGCAACTGAAGGATTCCTGGCGCCATTGTCGGGGAGGAACACGTCAAGATAATTTCCCGACAACGTGCCTATTTCTGGCACCATTGGAAGGTCTTTTGTTGCAGTAGCAGTACACTCACATCTTAGTTGCTATGGATTATGTTACTAAGTGGGTAGAAGCTATCCCCACTAAAAATTCTGATCACCACACCTCTATTAAGATGCTTAAAGAAGTCATATTCCCAAGATTTGGAGTCCCTAGATACTTGATGACTCATGGCGGTTCACACTTCATTCATGGTGTTTTCCGCAAGATGCTAGCTAAGTTTGATGTCAACCATAGAGTTGCATCTCCTTATCATCCTCAGTCTAGTGGTCAAGTGGAGTTGAGTAATAGGGAGATCAAGTTGATCTTGCAAAAGACCGTCAATAGATCTCGAAATAATTGGTCTAGCAAACTTGACGATGCACTATGGTCTTATAGGACTTCTTATAAGAATCCCATGGGCATGTCACCGTATAAAATGGTTTACGGTAAGGCCTGTCATTTACCTCTTGAGCTGGAACACAAAGCTTATTGGGCAATCAAAGAGCTCAACTTCGATTTCAAACTTGCCGGTGAGAAGCGGTTGTTTGATATCAGCTCGTTAGATGAATGGAGAGCCCAGGCATATGAGAATGCCAAGTTGTTCAAGGAAAAGGTTAAGAGATGGCACGACAAACGAATACAGAAACGAGAGTTCAATGTAGGTGATTATGTCTTGCTATACAATTCTCGTTTGAGATTCTTTGCAGGCAAGCTTCTCTCTAAATGGGAAGGTCCCTATGTTATCGAGGAAGTATATCGTTCCGGTGCCATCAAAATCAATAACATGGAAGGAAATTTTCCTAGAGTGGTAAATGGGCAAAGAATCAAGAAGTACATCTCTGGTACAACCATAAATGTTGAGACCAATATCATCAATGTCATAACTCCAGAGGAGTACATAAGGGATGTTTATCAACCTGTTTCTGACCTTGAAAACGAAGATGTGTCTGTTTTGGTAAGAAATTGGACTCCGATACTTTTCCAATAGCAAATTTCTTTCGTTTTGGAATTTTTGGAAAATTAGAAAAATAAAAAGCAGTCCGGAGAAAGAACTAGGCGGCCACAAGCCCTGCCACCGCCCCCTACCCCCCTGGTGGCGGAGAGCAAGCTTGTGGGCACCTCGTGTGCCTCCCGAACTCCGTTTTCTTGCGAAGGACTCCTTCTGGCACAGAAAAAATCAATATATAGTCGCCAAAGGTTTTGATCTCCGTATCGCGTAGTTTTCCTCCGTTTACGTTTCGAGCTTGTTTCTGTGACAGATCTAGATCATCATGACTTCCCCAAACTCTCCTATGGACAAGATCTTCGAGAAGGTCATCAATCCCTACCCCACGGAAGTGCTGAAGCACCCTCAATCTATCAAGATGAGCAAGGGGATGTTGCACATCTGTGATGTTGAGGGGCCTAAGAAGACCGGAAGCGTGGAGACGAGGCACGAAGCAATGGAGCAACAAGTCTTCAAGTGCCAGGGGATGGTGGAGCGTGGACTCAACGCTAACCACATGATGATCACGGAGTTCACTAGCAATCACAAGATGGATGCCATTGATATTGGGAAACACCTCTCCAGGCTCTATGATAGGGTTGATCAACTTCAGGACCAGATCTATGACCTACAGAACCAAAACTGTGAGTATGAGTACATATTTAAATCAATAAAGTTGGCTGCAGATTTGAGGATTCCGGCGACTCATTCATCCTGCCATGATGGAGCACCTATGCCTTGGAAGACGGAGGATCAGACTACTTGAACAACTCCACCACCATCACCACCAAAGGAAGACAACTAAGCATTGGTATGGGCAATCCCCTTGGCTTCTGCCAAGCTTGGGGGAGTTGCCCTGGTATCGTATCACCTTTATATCTTTTGCTTTTACCTTTCTTTTAGTTCTTTCCTGAAATTTATTTCTTCTTTTAGAGGAATAAGTCTTTAGTTTTTAGTTTGAGTCTTTTGCTTTTGTCTCTCCCCCGATGTATTCGAGCTTACGAGCTATATAATAAAGAGTATCTCAGTTAAGGGCTTTGCTTTGTGCCATGATCAAAAGTATGAAAAGAACGATAGCATGAAAGATCATGAGTCAATCTTATGGAAAGTGATAACTTCACTTATGACACGTATGATGATTGAAACTTGTTGAGAATAAATCAACACAGACCTTAGTCATTGTTGCAATTAATAAGAAGTAATAAGGAAAGAGATGTTCACATATAAATATATCATCTTAGACACTTTTTGCAATTGTGAGCACTCACCAAACTATTACATGCTTATGAGTAGATGTTGGATAAGGAAGACAACATAATGAATTGTGTTTGCTTGGTTCCAAACAATGTTATATGATTAGAGATCCCTTAGCATGTGACGATTGCTTCCACCTCATATTAGCCAAAACTCCCGCACCAAGTAGAGATACTACTTGTGCATCCATAAACCTCCAACCTAGTTTTGCCATGAGAGTCCACCATACCAACCTATGGATTGAATAAGATCCTTCAAGTAAGTTGTCATCGGTGCAAGCAATAAAAATTGCTCTCTAATATGTATGATCTATTAGTGTGTGGAAAATAAGCTTTGTACGAACCTGTGATGAGGAAGACATAAAAGTGACAGACTGCATAATAAAGTTCTTTATCACAGGAGGCAATATAAAGTGACGTTCCTCTGCACTAAGAGGACACGCATTCAAACCTCAAAAGCGCATGACAACCTCTGCTTCCCTCTGCGAAGGGCCTATCTTGTACCTTTACTTTTTACCCTTGTAAGAGTCATGGTGATCATCACCAATTCCCTATTTTTGCCTTTGTCTTGGCTACCGTCACATGTTTGGGAAAGATCTATATTCATATATCAACTTGGAGTTGAGTACTTATGCTTTATTGTTGTTCACTTTACCTTTGAGGTAAATGGTTGGGAGGCAAAACTATAAGCCCCTATCTTCCTTCGTGTCCAGCTGAAACTTTCACACCATGAGTACCACGTGAGTTGTAACAATTGTGGAAAACAAAAGAGATGATTGAGTATGTGGGTTTGCCTTACAAGCTCTTATTTGACTCTTTCTGATGTTGTGATAAATTGCAATTGCTTCAATGACTATGGTTTATTGTTGGTTACTTCTCGGTAAGGTTTTTGCTTCATGCTTTGCTTTGTGAAGGAATTGTTACTTTACCATAAGAATCTTTATGATGTATTGCTATTCTATGTGTGATCATGATGCCCTCATGTCCGTATTATGTTTTATCGACACCTTCGTCCCTCAACATGTGGACATGTTTATGGAACTTGGTTTTCGCTTGAGTACAAGCAAGGTCTAAGCTTGGGGGAGTTGATACGTTGATTTTGCATCATGCTTTCATGTTGATATTTATTGCTTTTTGGGCTGTTATATTACTTGTGGTACCATATTTATGCCTATTCTCTCTTATTTTGCAAGGTTTATTTGAAGAGGGAGAATTCAGGCAGCTGGAATTCTGGACTAGAAAAGGAGCAAATCCTAGTCCACTATTCTGCACATCTCCAAATGCCCTGAAAGGTTACGTGGATTTTTTTGGGATTATATAAAAAATATTGGGTGAAAGAAATACCGGAGGGGGGCTGCCAGGGCGCCACAAGCCCTGACACCGCCACCCCCTGGTGGCGGAGTGGGGGCTTGTGGGCTCCCTGATGGCCCAATAGTGCCCCTCTTTTTCTATATGAAGCGTCCTGGTCCAGAAAAAATCAGAAGGGAGATTTTTCGTGGTTTCGCCGCTGCCATGAGGCGGAACTTGAGCAGATCCAATCTAGAGCTCCGGCAGGACGATCCTGCCGGGGAAACTTCCCTCCCGGAGGGGGGAATCATCGCCATCGTCATCACCAACACTCCTCTCGTCGGAGGGGAGGCATCTTCATCAACATCTTCATCAGCACCATCTCCTCTCCAATCCCTAGATCATCTCTTGTAACCAATATTCGTCTCGCAACTCCGATTGGTACTTGTAAGGTTGCTAGTAGTGTTGATTACTCTTTGTAATTGATGCTAGTTGGATTACTTGGTGGAAGAGTTTATGTTCAGATCCTTGATGCTATTCATTACACCTCTGATCATGATTATGATTATGTATTGTCAGTAGTTACTTTTGTTCCTGAGGACATGGGATAAGTCATGTTAATAATAGTCATGTGAATTTGACATTCGTTTGGTATTTTGATATGTTGTATGTTGTATTTTCCTCTAGTGGTGTTATGTAAACGTCAACTACATAACACTTCACCATATTTGGGCCTAGAGGAAGGCATTGGGAAGTAGTAAGTAGATGATGGGTTGCTGGAGTGACAGAAGCTTAAACCCCAGTCTATGCATTGCTTCCTGAGGGGCTGATTTGGATCCACTAGTTTAATGCTATGGTTAGACTTTGTCTTAATTCTTCTTTTGTAGTTGCGGATGCTTGCGAGAGAGGTTAATCATAAGTGGGATGCTTGTCCAAGTAAGGTCAGTACCCAAGCGCCGGTCCACCCACATATCAAACTATCAAAGTAACGAACGCGAATCATATGAACATGATGAAACTAGCATGACAGAAATTCCCGTGTGTCCTCGGGAGCGTTTTTCCTCCTATAAGACTTTGTTCAGGCTTGTCCCTTGCTACAAAAGGGATTGGGTCACTTGTTGCACCATTGCTACTGCTTGTTACTTGTTACTTTTTGCTCGCTACGTTTCACCTCGCTACACAATCACTTGTTACCGCTACTTTCACTGCTTGTAGTTATTACCTTGCTGAAATCCGTTTATCAGAGCCTTCTGCTCCTCGTTGGGTTCGACACTCTTACTTATCGAGGACTACGATTGATCCCCTATACTTGTGGGTCATCATACATTTGGACTTTAAGTAATTCAAAGCAATAGTCTATAATTTGACATAGAGTCAAGGATATCAACAAGGAACCATGTCTTTCAAAATATCAACACTAAAGAAAGCTATCCCTATTCCATTATCCTCCATTATTGATCCTTTCATGAAGCACACTCAAATATTACCTATATCCAATGCACAAATATGACAATAGCATTCCCTAGTTGGTGCTTTATAAGAGAAGATGGAGACTCAATAAAAATGAAAATTGCATAAAAGTAAATAGATAGGCCCTTCGCAGAGGGAAGCAGATATTTGTAGAGGTGCTAGAGCTCATAGCTTAAATCGAGAGATAAATTTATTTGGAGAGGCATGATTTTCCCAGCAATGAAAATGACCAAGAATTCCCAATATCTTCCATGCTAGATAATTCATAGGTGGTTCCCAAACATAAAATAAATTTATTTCCTTTTCCAGCATTCTCACACAATCCATGGCTGGCCGTATCCAAGGTGCCCTCCATACCAACACTTCCATGGAATTTATTATTGAACAACATATATAAAGTCTTTCTTCATTTCGGGACTAGGCATCCCAATTACGTGCCACACTCATGTGCAACGACAAGTGAATAAACACTCATCTTGAGAATAACATACCTAGCATGGAAATTGTTGGCCACCCCTTGCTGCTTCATGAGCGGTACAGGCACACAAAAAGGAAATTTAATTTGAAAAATAGAGTTGGCACATACAAATCTACTTGGAATGGCACGGAAATACCGCATATAGGTAGGTATGATGGACTTATTTGGCACAAGTTTGGGTTTAAGGAGTTGGATGCACAAACAGTATTCCCACTTAGCAGAAATGAAGGCTATCAAATAGATTGAGAAGCGACCAACCAAGAAACGGAAACGATCATAAACGAGCATTAAACATAACTAACACTGAATAATGCACCACAAGTAGGATGTAACTTCATTGCACAACTATTGAATTTCGTGCTTGCATAGGGAATCACAAACCTTAACACCAATATTCTTACTAAGGCATAATTACTCACCAACATGACTCGCATATTACTATCTCCATATCTCAAAATTATAGCAAGGAATCGAGTTTTTAATATCCAATGACCTTCATGAAAGTTTTTATTATATCCCTCTTGAATATCTATCACTTTGGGACCAAATTCATATGGCGTGCAAATTATCATTACTATTCTTTAACTCTCAAAAAGATCTAAGTGAAGCACGAGAGCATAAATATTTCTTCAAAAATTATAATATCAACTCTCAAAATAATTTAAGTGAAGCATGAGAGTGCATTTATTTAAAAATTTACCAACTATAAAATTGATATAAGTGAAGCGTGAGAGCACATTTCTTTAAAATATAACCACCGTCGTCCTCAAAAATATTTAAGTGAAGTACTAGAGAACCGCCTAGCTCAAAAAATTAAGTGAAGCACAAAGAGTACTCTAGCAAATCATGATATGCGGGTGGCTCTCTCAAACGAATTTGTTGATCAAGGATGATTGTGACAAACTAAAAAGAAAAACAAGCAAAGACTCATATAATACACCATGCTCCAAGCAGAACTCATGATATGTAACGAATAAAATATAGCTCCAAGTAAAATTACCGATGGTCGTTAGAAGAAAGAGGGGATGCCTTTCGGAGTATACCTGAGCTTAGTTGATTCGTAGTCCTTGAATATCGCCTTGGGGTGCCATGGGAATCCCCAAGCTTAGGATCTTTCCACTCTTTATTCCTTCATCCATTGTGATCTCACCCAAAACTTGAAAATTTCAATCACACAAAACTTAACAAAACCTTCATGAGATCCGTTAGTATAATAAAGCAAATCACCACTCTAAGTACTATTTCAATCCCATTCGTATTTTATTATTGCATTATACCTACTGTATTCCAACTTTACCATGGGTTATACCCCCCGGTACAATCCATAGATTCATCAAAATAAGCACATAATGCAACAAAAATAGTATTTGTCAAAAGCATAACAGAATGTACTACTCTGAACTTTGACCATACTTCTCTAACTCTAAAATTTCTTAAAAAATAAGAAAACGTGGACAATTTGTATATGAATCATGTGTAAAAAATTCAGAACAAAAGCACGTTTGTGTGAATTTTCAAAATTCCATAACTTGGCGCAAAAGTTTCCATTTTTCAACAGGATCAAATCAACTATCATCCAACATAATCCTAAAGGCTTTAATTGGCACAAACACTAATTAAAACATTAAAACACAATCATAACAGTAGCATAATTGCATATTTATTGAAAAACAGAAAGGAAAACAAAAGATAGCTATCGGATTGCCTCCCAACAAGCGTTATTGTTTTATGCCCCTAGTTAGGCATAATGCATAGATTCAAGTATTGTCATCTTTAGTTTCCTCCATCACAAATTAATAATCCTTTATAGATCTAGCATTCATATTCTCAATTATCACACTCCTAGGAATAAAACTAAAGAACTCACAATTCTCAATTATCACACTCCTAGTAGGTTTCTTTATCAACTCGACAAAATTGGGGTGAATACTAATCATTTTAAGATGTGCGTTGCTCTAGAAGTGGCGCCCTTGTTCTTAGGATAGTAATTAGACTTGAAATTCCTACTAGGAGGAGTATTTTCAATAGTTTTAATGGAATAGAAATCTGAGACCAAGTTACTAAATATTTCTTCCAACTTATTAATTCAAGCGGGGGTCTCTTCTACCCTCACGATTATGGATCTTTTTATACAAATTTTCAATACGTTCTAGAATGAGCATTTTCTTTTTAATAGCATCTAGTCATTGCATAACTTGCGGAAGAGTTAAAATTGTTTCATTGATAATGATAGGTGGTGATCCCACTAAACTTCCCATAGCATTTAAAGCATCAAAGCGGGGCAACTAAAGAAATTTCCCAAGGTGATAGTACCAAAAACGAATCTATACCAAGTAGTAATACCCACATAAGAATTGTTAAAAAGGATAGTAGTGTATTGCTTATGAATAGATCTATTATGAGCATTGCAAATTCTATACCAAGCATCTTTTATACCCCCATCCCCCTTTGCTTAAAAGTGAGAACTTCATTTTGAGGGGTGAACGAGACAAGAGAAGAACTAGCCGTAATGACAAGGCAAGTAAAAGATCAAACATGAAAAAGGCAAACAAAAAAATATTTTTGTATTTTTTTAGAAGTGGGGGAGATGAAATCGAGAGGCAAATAGCAAATAAAGTGCAAGGAGATGAGAGTTTATGCGTAGGTGCTTGATAGATGTTGATGATGTCTCCCTTGCAATGGTACCAGAAATTCTTCCTAGTACTTGTGAGCTCCGTTGAGATTTCCGCGAAGAGGAGGGGATGATGCATTATAATAGAGATAATTATTTCCCTCAACTATGAAACCAAGGTTATCAATCCAGTAGGAGAACCAAGCAACATTATGTAAACAACACCGGCACACAAACAACAAACAGTTTCAACCCAACGCATAGAGTGGTTGTCAATCACACAATGGTATTGAGATAGATTCAATTGTACAGGGTTTCATAAATAGATCTAACTAAAACACAAAATAAAATAAATAAAATAAAATTGCAGCAAGGTATTTTTGGTTTTAATATAAGATAGAAAATAGACCCCGGGAGGCATAGTTTTCACTAGAGGCTTCTCTAAAGAAAATAGCTTATGGTGGGTAAACAAATTACTGTTGGGAAATTGATAGAAAAGCGAATAATCATGACGATATCCAAGGCAATGATCATGTATATAGGCATCGTGCCCAAGATTAGTAGACCAACTACTGTCTGCATTACTACTATTAATCCACACATCGACCACTATCCAGCATGCATCTAGTGTATTAAGTTCATGGGAAAACGAAGTAATGCATCAAGAACGATGAAATTATGTAGCCAAGATAAACTCACATATGAATAAACCCCCTTCTTGTTACACTTAATAGCAATGATACATGCGTGTCATGTCTCTTTCTGTCACTAAGATTGAGCACCACAAGATCAAAGCTATCACAAAGCACCTCTTCCCACATCAAGATAAATCAACCTAGTTGGCCAAACCAAACCAATAAATCGGATAAGAAATACAAGGATATAATAATCATGCATAAAATAGTTCAAAGAAGACTCAAATAATATTCATGGATAGATTAAATCATAAACACACAACTCATCGGATCCCAACAAACACACCAGAAAAGAGTTACATCAAATATATCTCCAAGAACATCGAGGAGAACATTGTATTGAAGATCAAAAAGAGAGAATAAGCCATCTAGCTACTAACTACGAACCTGTAGGTGATAGAGGCGAGGGTGTCCTGATCTTTTGATGATATGGTGGCTATCAATTTTTTGGATGCGACTTTGATGATCTGATTACAAACGTGGACGACATTGCACCTTAGCAATCGCTAAACCAACTCCAAGAGGTTACTGACCACACCGGAGCACGATCAACCTGACCATGAAGGTCTCTTCCTGCAACCAATCAAAGAACAAGCAAGAATACGATAAAAGCAATCTGAATATTGCAAATAAATATGAAGTATTGACAAGGATGGGGATCCGAAAGCGGTCTTGGTATGGTCATTGGATACAAACGAAGTACACGAAGTTGTAATGGCTAACTTTTAACTAAACAAATCCCAAGCAAAAAGCTACTAGGTTGATCTACTTATATAGGAGTAAGGGGTGGAGGCCAAGGAGGTGGGAGTACGTCCCAAGGCAGCCTAAAACTAACCCTAGGTCGTACAAGGACTATGGGCCCAAGTGAAGGTGATGCAACATCTTTGGACTTGTAGTTTGACTCGGATTCTGGTGCAACATCAGATTGTTTCGTCAATATCTCCATGTTTCGAACGAATTTTAAGGTGATTCCATTTGGGATGGAACGCACATAAAATCTACTTTCCAAAAAAATGGAATCACCCAATTCGGAGTCCGTATGAAAACGTTGTTGACATTTTGAGATAGGTATGTCTGTGTAGTCCGAATCTGAGTCCATAACGTGAGAGACTTGGACTTTATCTTCTCTTGGGCTAAAAGTGACGTGACAGAACTTCTTGAACAGCACATAATCATTTCCTTTTATGTGATAGGACTTCTTGAACAACACCTAATTATTTCCTCTTCCTTTTGTTGGGGAACATTGCATGGGAAACAAAATTTTCCTATGCACACGCAGTACCTATCCATGGTGATGATCATCTACGAGAGGGGAGAGTGAATCTGCATACCCTTGTAGACCGCTAAGCGGAAGAGTATATAATGCGGTTGATGTAGTGGAACATCTTCGTGATCCAAACAGCAGCCGTCCCGCGATCTCATCACAATTCGTCCTGCAATCCCATCACTATCCATCCCGATCTAGTGCCGAACGGACGGCACCTCCGCGTTCAGCACACGTACATCTCGATGATGATCACCACCTTCTTGATCCAGCAAGAGGGGCGGAGAGGTAGAAGAGTTCTCCAGCACGACGGCGTGGTGGTGGTGGTGGTGAACTACTCTAGCAGGGCTTCGCCAAGCTATGTCGGACTAGTCTAGATGAGGGAGACGATCTATGGAGGAGAGGGCAACACGTGGTTTTTCTGGTGTTGGCTTCCCTCAAAACCTCCACTATATATTGGAGGAAGAGGGAGGTGGGATGCCTTGCCCTCTCCTCCAAGGAGGAGAGGTTCGGCCGAATCCAAGGGGGAGGAGTCCTCCTCCAATTAGGTTTAGTGGAGGAGGACTCCTCTTCCTTGTGAGATTACCCTTCCTTCTTTCTTCTCTTTTCCTTTTTCTTTTACACTTGGACGAAATAGTCTTATTGGGATGGCCGCACCAGCCCACTAAGGACTGATGCACCACCTTTAGGCCTATTAGGTCCTCTCCTGGGTGGGTGGCCCCTCCCGGTAAAACCCCGGAACTCATTCGTCACTCCCGGTACTTTACCGGTAATACCCAAAAACTTTCCGGAAGCCAAATGCAACTTTCATATATATCAATCTTTACCTCTAGACCATTCTAGAGCTCCTCATGATGTCCGAGATCTCATACGGGACTCCGAACAACTTTCGGTTAACAAACACACATAACTCAATAATATGAAGCGTCACTCAACCTTAAGTGTGCAGACCGTGTGTCATGCCCCAAGAGTGTATCTTTCCCTATTTGGAACCTTCTCTATGTGGGTCCACCTTGTCATTGATATGAGAGCTATTCTATGTGTTATGATTTCATGCGTCACCTTGCATTGTTCTTCCTTTGCATGCATGCATTCCATCCATCTCTGGTCTTTGTGTTTGTTGCCTTGTGATCTTATGTTTGTGGTGGATAGCATGTGATGTTATGTAGTGATGTGGAGTGGAGTATGTGCTAGTAGATAATATGTGGTTGCAATAGGTTTTATGAAACACTTCCCCTTTCTCTATTTTATCTCAAGCCAATAATTACTTGCTCCTTCTCTGTTTTAAAAATGCCCATGGTTTAGGATATTTTGTGGTGGATTTGAAGTTGTGTTTTTGCTGTTTTGAAACTATGTTGTAAGGGTGCAAATATTCACAAAACAACTCAACTTAATTCTGTTTTGTAAATATTAAGTTGCTCCAAAAACCCCTTTTACATTTTATTAAAATAGGTCATAATTTCTTATGACCAGGGGTATTTTTATTTTTATTTTTGGTGCCATAGTATTCCCTGGGAATTAGTTGTTTTTCTGGTGTTGGATTAAATAGAAAACCCCCTAGGGAATCCTTTTCTCTCCTCCTCGCGCAGCATGGGCCTTCCCCATCGTTGAGGCCCAACTTCTTCTCTATTCCAGCGAGAGCCCAGGCGCGCCACCCCTTCTCCTTTCTCTGACGCCGTTCCTCCCCAGGGCGCTGATTTCCGTCAGGGCAACCGAGAGAGAGAGCGAGAGGTGATGGCGCCGTCCCGTCGAGGCCCTCTTAAAAGCATTGGCCTCCGTGCCTCCCTTCCCCTAGGGTTCCGCGCTCCCCCATCTGCCGCCGCCACTCCTCCCTCCATCTCCTTCCGTCTCACCTTCCCCCTCAGGTAAGGGCTCTCTAGATCCTAGCAGAGAGAGAGAGAAGTGCATCGCCGACGTCCATCGTGCCCCCGTCGTCTCCGGCGCCGGCCACCATGTCCGAGGGCTCGGAGAGGTTCCCGCGCACCATTCCCGTCCTCGATGAGGTCGGGGAGCGACCTCACTGACGGGCAGGAGCTCGTCTACGACGTGCACCCGTCGTTCTTCCTCCCCTGCTTCGGTACTGCACCGCACCTCTGCAGCCTCCTTTAGATCTTCTACGTCTTCTTCCGGCTTCTTCCCGATCTATTCGTCCCCTTCTTCCTTCCCCTAGGTGAGCATGGTTCCTCCTCCCTTCCCCCTCAATTAGTTCCGGTGATGTTCGTCGCCGCGCTTCTCTGTCCAGAGAAGGGATCGACAGGCCTTGTTGTGGTTGTGTGTACGTAGGTGCTCGGATCGTCGTGGCCAAGGGCCTCCAGCAGCGCAGTAGTATTTGTGTAGGTGGATCCCCATGTGTAGAGCAGAGGTAGAGCAAGTAGGACGCTCCGGTGCTCGTCGCCGTCGTCGTCTCTCTGTGAAGCAGAGAAGGTGGTTCCATGAGTGTGTGCTTTACCTAGTACATCACCTCCTCTCTGTCAAGTATTCGAGCGTAGCGTAGTGGCACATGATGTGTGTATGTGTGTAGTTGCAGGTGGGTGTGGGTTCGAGTCACAGGGTTGCCACCCCCCCTTTTTATTCTCCTTTATTCGGCACAGTAGCTTAGCAGCAGGAGAGGCAGCTTAGCTTGGTTGCACCGCGTGTACTGTCGAGCAAGTGGCATCTAGCAGGGTGGTGTCGTTGTTGTGTTGTGTTCCAGGGGTCCAGGGTTCGAACCCCCCCCCCCCCCCTAATCCTTTTTATTTTCTTTTGCTTTTACTTGTTTTTTTCTTTTTTTTGCTAGGTGTGTTGCTATGGTGTGATCTACACCATGTGGTATTATTTCAGCTGTCAAACAGCATGTTGTGTCTATTATTTTTGCTAGCATGTGAAGATATTGTATGTGTAGGTATATTCTTAGTAGAAATGCATGTGTAGGTGGATTTGCATATATGCATGTGTAGATTCATGTGTGTGTGTGTGTGCACCTTGTGGGTGTATGGCACTAAGGTGGTGTATCCATGTTGTGCAAGTGAGATGCATGTGTGGGTGTTTTCCCATGTGCATGTTGTATGTGTGTGTGTCCTATCTTGTGCAAGTATGTGATGTATGTGAGTGTGTGTGTCTCACACATGTCATGGCAAGATGTGCCATGATAAGCACATGTGCTTATATGTGTAGGTGTAGAAGTGCTTATGTGAGTGCAAGTTAGTAGTGAATTCTATTTAGGATGTGTAGGTGACTTTTATGCTTGTGCTTGTTGTATCTGTGTGGGAATGGTGATGTGCTATGGCACACATACATTAGTTCTAAACCCTCATGTCACCATTGTACTTGTGAGAGTGTGCAAGTGCTTGTGTAGGTGTTGTTCTAGTGAATAGCACATGTGATGATGCACTATTCACTCCATGTGATTCCATGTAGGTTTTCTTTTCTAGTTTGTGCCCATTTGTTATATGCAAGTGCCTATGTATTATATATGTTTTTGGGGTAGAATCATCCCAGGAATCCATTGGTGAAGTCAGTTTTGCCTTTGGAACACTTTCTGGGAATGTCATATTTCATATTTGTTCAATGTTTGGAGCTTGGTTCCATGAGATGTGGTGAGCCCAAGAGGTTGATTCCTTATTGTGGCACTAGACGGTGACCCCCTCTATGGCATGTTGGTTTTGTGTCATGCTTAGGAATTCATGTGTGCAAGTTGTGCCTAGTCAAAGTAGGCATGTGGCTGAAATTCCAGTTTAGTGAAAATCTGAGATTTTCACTAAGTCTGAGAATTTGTTTATATTTTCTTCTCCTGTTGTTTTGCTTGTAGAGGTCCATGTGTTGGTAATCAGCCTTTGCTATCAACTGGAAAGTTGTAGCTTTTGCGTTTTTCTAGCTCTCTATAAATTTTCATTCCATTTGGAGTCCTGTAGGTATTGTTTTGGGTGCTGTCAAAATGCTTCAGAGCATAAACAGCTAGTGGGAATCTGGAATTTTCACTAAGTCCCTGAAAACTGATATTTTTTGTCCAAGTTAGCAGATGTTTAACTTTCTGTGTGAAATTACTTTGTGTGATCTTTTTGCTTGTGCTTGTAGTACTCTTGGATAGCTACTGCCAAATATCCTATTTGGCATATTTGGGTGGCTGTAGGTGCTTTGCATGTAGCCCTCAAACTGCTATGATGTTGTTTATGGCAGCATGTATAGTTTTGATGTTTTGATGCTTGTGAGTGCATAGATGATGGTGTGGTGATATTCCTTGCACCACCCCATCCATGTTGGTTTGTTTTATGTCTTGGCAACCTGGGAATACCAGAAGTATGCCATTGGTGTGTGTTGTGATGGATTTGACACGTAGGACTCTATTTCTTGTTTCGTTGTTTCCCGTTGATCCGTAGCTCCGTTTGTAACGTTCTTCATATGTTTTTGCATCGTTTTCGCGTGACGCATCTCTTCATGTCATCCTCATGCATGTCAAGATAGCTTAGAGTGCAGTTATGTCCAGGAACTTGTATTTACTTCTCATGCATGTGCAAGTGAGTAGAATAGAGATGTATGTTCATTTCATCTCATGCATCATGTGCTTGTTGCATCTTGAGGTGCTGTTGTTCATTGGATGCTATTTCTATGTTGGGTAGCACCGGGATCGGAGAAAGAGTATGTGGATCCGAGAGAGTACGTGCAGGACGAACAAGAGCAGTTCCAAGCTGAGGACATCACACACAAGATGATATAAACTTGATTCCATCTCTAGACTTGTTATGCTAGATTCACGTTTCTTCGTCATATGCTTGCTGCCTACCACTAAAATAATTGTCTCCTGATATTGCCATGAAACCCATACACTTATCCCTTCCTACCAAATCTTGAATGGCTAAGTAGGCTTTGCTCAGCTTCTAATGTTAGCGTTGCTAGTTGCAGGTGCAATTGTCTCATGTGATAAAATGAGTTTGATATTGATACGTCTCCATCGTATCTACTTTTCCAAACTCTTTTGCCCTTGTTTTGGACTCTAATTTGCATGATTTGAATGGAACTAACCTGGACTGATGTTGTTTTCAGCAGAATTGCCTTGGTGTTATTTTTGTGTAGAAATCAAAGTTCTCCAAACGTCCTGAAAATTTACGGGGAGCAGTTTTGGAAAATAAGAAAAATATCTACGCCAAGTTCCACCTCAGGGGGTGGGCCAGTGGGCCACAAGACCTGGCTCCGCCACCACCCCCTGGTGGCGGTGGGCAGGCTTGTGGGGCCCACATGGCTCTGCCGCCCCCAATTCCAGCTCTATAAGATCCCTTTCGTCCAAGAAAAAATATAAAGAGAAGTTTTCGTCGCGTTTGCGATATGGAGGCGCCGCCACCACCAGTTCTTCATCTAGAGGGCAGATCTGGAGTCCGTCTTGGGCTCCGGAGAGGGGAAATCATCGCCATCGTCATCATCAACCTTCTTCCCTCCTCAATTTGATGAAGCTCTTCGTCATTCGTGAGTAATCTATTCGTAGGCTCGCTGGGCGGTGATGAGTAGGATGAGATCTATCATGTAATCGAGTTAGTTTTGATGGGGATTGATCCCTAGTATCCACTATGTTCTGAGATTGATGTTGCTACTACTTTGCCATGCTTAATGCTTGTCACTAGGGCCCGAGTGCCATGATTTCAGATCTGAAATTATTATGTTGTCACCAATATATGTGTGTTTTAGATCCGATCTTGAAAGTTGTAGTTACCTACTATGTGTTATGATCCGGCAACCCCGGAGTGACAATAACCGGAACCACTCCCGGTGATGACCATAGTTTGAGGAGTTCATGTGTTCATCAAGTGCTAATGCGTTGGTCCGGTTCTTTATTAAAAGGAGAACCTTAATATCCCGTAGTTTCCTTTTGGACCCCGCTGCCACGGGAGGGATGGACAATAGATGTCATGCAAGTTCTTTTCCCTAAGCACGTATGACGACACACGGAATGCATGCCTACATCACATTGACGAACGGGAGCTAGCCACATATCTTTTCGTGTTATAGCTGTTGCATGATGAATATCATCCAAACAAATCACCGACCCAGTGCCTACGAGTTTGTCCTACCGTTGCTACTGCTGCTACTACTGTTGCTAATGATGTTACTTGTTTTGCTCTGCTGCTGCTATTACTGTTGCTACTACTGTTACTTGTCTTGCCCTGCTGCTACTTTTGCTACTACTGTCGCTTGCTACTGTTGCTACTTGCTACTGCTGTCACTACTGCTTTTCCTTGCCGCTGCTATTGCTCGTTACACTGCTGCTACATGTTACAATTTTGGTTCGCTGGACGTTGACGGGAACTGACAACTTCCGTCAACGAGGCAACTTGGCGCCATTGATACAATCGTTAGGAATAGTCTTCCGTCAACAGATCGTTTCTGACACCGTTGTTATCATACTACTTTGCTCGCACATACTAATCTTTCAGGTGTGGTTGAATCTGACATATTCAGCTGCTAATACTTGAGAGTATCCTTTCACCTCTTATAGGCGTATCAACAAATTTGGGTTGAATACTCCACCCTCGAAAACTGCTACGATCCCATGCGCTTGTGGGCCATCAACAACATTCTTCTAGTTTCGATTGCCGGAGAGTGCTAATAGCATTCTTCTGGTGCCGTTGCAAAGGGGAAGAACAGTTGGCATCAGATATCATTATATTAATCTGATATTTAATTAATGCACATATATACTTCGTAAATAACGGAAGGCCTAGCCTTTTGCCAGGTGTTTTGTTCCGTTATTGCCGCCATAGTTACCGGCTACCGGTGTTTGATTCCATAACTTATCGCTCCTAACACGTTCGGGGTTGTTATGGGGACCCCCTTGATAAATCGTGTAGTGTTAAGACTTGTCCGGCAGGACCCAACATTGGTTTTAATTTGCTAATCACTTAATAATAATCTGCATAGGGAATAGCTACCCCGAGGAATTTAATCAACAACCCGGGCCAGTGCTCCTCATGAGTGTTGGTCCAAACTAGAGTCGTGTGCGGGGCCAACCCGGGGCAACTCGGGAGATGTCTATCAGGCCACTGTACGCTGTGCTCATCCGGCGTGTCCTGAGACTGAGATACGCGGCTCTTATCACGGTCGTCGACACGTCGGGAGGTCCTACTAGTCTTGTCTTACCTTACCGATATATCTTGCGTATAGGAATCCCGATGAAGCTTTGGTTCTCCCCAGAGTTGAGGTCTTCCTCTAAGGAATCCGACGAGATCACGAGATCCGTGATAGAGGATTACTTTGCGGCCCGTGACCGTTTGTGATGGAGTAGTTGGAGCACCCCTGCAGGGTTTAATCTTCCGGAAAGCCGTGCCGCGGTTATGTGGCAACTTGGAATAGTTGTTAACATCCGGTTATAGATAACTTGAACATAACTCTAATAAAATTGCCAACTGTGTGCGTAACCGTGACTGTCCCCTTCGAAGACCTCTCTTCGATCGGGAACATGGTGGGTTTATGATTGACGTAAGTAGGTGTTCAGGATCACTTAGTGATCAGCTAATCAACGATCGCTAGTATAGACCACCTTCAATGCTTGTTCTACGTAAGCTAGCCACCATATATGCTTAGGATGTTGCAACCTAAATACCCCACCTTCCTTACCTAATAACTTGACTAGTTCTGGCACCGAGGTCATAGATTGCTGAGTCCCCGTGGCTCACAGATTCCTTCAAACACCAACAGGTTCAGGTACCCCCAAGACAGGTGATCATGACGGCACGCAGCTGGCATGGCAGTACGATGAGGAGAACGACCACCTATACGTGAACTATTCAGAAGACTCAGGCGCGGTCGTGATCGTGGGCAAGCATGCAGGGTAGCATAGTCATTTCTCATGTTTTGTAGTCCGTAGCGGAACTGCCTTGTTTGGATGTGTGATGTAACTCTGATATTATTTATGAGATGACAGTTGAACCCCTTATTATCATTCTATTATTATGTATGTGCTATGTTACCGTGCTTGCGAAACGCTTAGATGCGCTTCTTTCCTCTTCGGGGGCCTCGTTCCCCTAAACCGGAAAGGACCGCATCTTAGTCGTTACACCCTGCGGGTTCGAGAACTATGCAGACATGACCTCAGACACTCTCCGGTCAATAACCAATAGCGGGACCTGGATGCCCATATTGGCTCCTACATATTCTACGAAGATCTTTATTGGTTGAACCTCTATGTCAAGGATTCAGTTAATCCCGTATGTGTTCCCTTTATCCTCCGATATGTTACTTGCCCGAGATTCGATTGTCGGTATCTCCATACCTAGTTCAATCTCATTTTCGGCAAGTCTCTTTACTCGTTCCGTAATACAAGATCCTGTGACTAACTCCTTAGTCACATTTCATGCAAGGCTTATTGTGATGTTGTATTATCGAGTGGGCCATCCGATACCTCTCCGTCACACGGAGTGAAAAATCCCAGTCTTGATTCACGCCAACCCAACAGACACCTTCGGAGATACCTCTAGAGCACCTTTATAGTCACCCAGTTACGTTGCGACGTTTGATACACACAAGGTATTCCTCCAGTGTCCAGGAGTTGCATGATCTCATGGTCATAGGAGCTGATACATTGACATGCAGAAAACAGTAGCAATAAATTAACACGATCATATGCTACTTTCATAGTTTGGGTCTTATCCATCACATCATTCTCCTAATGATGTGATCCCGTTATCAAGTGACAACACTTGTCTATGGACAGGAAACCTTGACCATCTTTGATCGACGATCTAGTCAACTAGAGGCTCACTAGGGACTATGTGTTGTCTATGCATCCACACATGTATTTGAGTTTCCAATCAATACAATTCTAGCATCGATGATAAACGATTATCATGAACAAGGAAATATAATAATAACCAATTTATAATTGCCTCTAGAGCATATTTCAACACCTTTATCTTCACACGTGGTTCAACAATTCTGCATTTAGGCATGGAATAAAAATAGGTGAAGTATTTTTGTTTCGGATAACATAAATAAATAATGGGAACTACTACGCGTCTACCGGCGGATGTTTTGTAAACATCCGTCACCTTGATGACCGTCGGATCTCCATGGCACAGTCGTCCGATCTAACTCTTAGCACGCGGCTCGGTCGCCTCCCCGTCACATTAGTTCCTGAAACAACAAACGAGTTGGAGAAACAAACGTCGATCGATCTCCTGGCACGCCCCGTTTGTCCCCTCACCCACTAATTAAATCCTGAAACAACGACCTTGTTGCATAAACAACAATCGCCTTCTAGAAACAACGGCCATGTTACAAAAATAATTCCTGAAACAACGGTCACATTGCAGAAATAATTTATGCAACTGCTGAAACAACGGTTGCGTTGCAGAAAACAACGACCGTGTTGCAGAAACTGAAGAGGGATAGATGACTGCAAGGTTAGAGGAGAGGGAGAGGGAGGAGAGGGAGAGGTAGGAGACCGGATCCAAAATCCAACCGGAAGGTACACAAGGATTTGAGCCCTTCCACCCACCTCGTCCTGGTACTCGAACTCCTCCATCGATGGCATCCTCCTCCCCGGCGGTCTTCTCGGCAACGGTGGAGGCGCACCTCGCCCTGACCAGCCCGCCCCTCGCGGCCTCCCACCAGACCTCTCTCGCTCTGGTGGACCTCCTCCCCTGCAGCATGAGCATGGCCCGCGGCAGACCCCGCGACGGGCTCGGCCGCAACGCCTCACCGACAACGGGCCCAGGGTCCTTCTCAGCACGGGCGCCAAGAGAGTGACAGACGACACGTGGCCAACACTACTTCAGGAAAAGAAAAGATCGGTTGGGGAAGAGATAAGATAAGGACATGTGTCAAGCATTTGAGGTGGTGGATGCCCAACGATGGATCTGTCGGTTGTTGTATAATGTTTCCCATAAATTATTGCATGATTATTATAAGAAATCCCCTCACAAATATGCCAATATGAAATATTTTTGGTTGTATCCAAGATAGCCATGTACTCATCATCCTCCCCTTCTTGAAAACAAAGCCATCTCCGGCGTTTCTTAATCTGTAATATGGCGAACAAAAGAGACCAAACATACATGTTGTATATCTATATGTCATCCATTTTTTACTTCCCTTGTTTTTTGCACATATGACACATGTATACATGAGTAACTTTCATATGTTATGAAATATAAAGCCAAAATATTATCACAAGAAGTAGAAGGCATGAAAATATTGCAACTCGGTTTGCACATATAAGTAAAGTCCTTATTCATATCAAAAGATTGAGAATGTTCATCATTAAACCATCCTAACATTGGTGAATACCCTTTCATTGTTACAAATTTACATGCTTAAATAAACAAACATGCAACAAGTCATTTGACATAGAATCATCACCAAGATTAGAGGTTATATCAAAATGATTAAACATCGGCATAATTATTATTAAAAATATTTGACGCAAATTTGATTTATTCTATGATTCACATGGTTCTTTCTCATCAATATGTAATTCAATGGGTTCACTCAACATTGTCGATATTGTAATTATTTGATCACATGGCAGAGTCAAATAATAAATATAGTCCTCTAAAATAGGTGGTGTGACCAAAGTAATGGGTAGCTCATCACAAGGTACATTACAATTGACGAGGCATTCATCATACTCATGTGGAGGTGGAAGATAAGTACCTTTATCATTACCTCTTATGATCAACTTAGATGATGTAGGCACTCTCGATGGTAATGTGTCACATGGTGAAGGTGATGTAGCTCTCACAATCATTGATGTGGTTGTCATCGTACGCCTAGTAGATGAAGGAACAACCATATCAACTCTTGGAATATTGACCTTGCACTCTTTCTCCTTGTGGGCAACACATCATTTTATTTCCTGTTCAGCTTTGCAAGCAAGATGAAACAAACAATCCATAGGATAACTCTTTTCATGAATTAGCATCTCCTGAATATCATGGTTTAATCCTCCAAAAAATCTATCCATAAAATCTTCTTCACTTTCTTCTAATCAGGAATGCAACAAGGTCGTTTGTAAATCATCATAATATTTTGTTACGGTATGACTACCTTGTTTCAAATGTTGTAACTTTTTAATCATGTCACGAGTATAATAAGCACGAACGTGTGTCTCATGGCAAATTTCAAATCATCCCAAGTAGTAGCTATATAATCAGGGTGTAACCGACAATATCTGATCCACCAAACTGAAGCATAACTAGTGAAAGAACCAACCGCGACCTTAACTTTCTTATGTTCAGGAAAATTATGGAAATAAAATATATCATTTATTTAAAACTCCCATTCAATATATAAAGCAGGTCTAAAACCGCCATTAAATAGTGGTATAGAAAGATTAACCTCATGACGTGCATTTGTATCTCTCTGCACCTCTCGTAACAGTTGTTGTGGTGGCACGTCTTCCATGATCAAAGAAGCCCATGAACTGACAACTCTGGATCCTTTCTTGACTAGTAGAAACAAGAAAAAATCCAAGAATTTTGTTTCTATGAGCTACTAGGATGTGGTGGTAAAACGCTCAGAGTAAAGCAAATATCAATGTCTTACAAATTCTCATCATGCAGCAGGTGGTGACCGGCAACCGACAGTGTCAATATCTCTGAAGATTGAGTAAATCGATAACCAGGTAAATGTATGTATACACGGTGTAGAAATATGTGGATCTAGGAAGGCTTAATATATGGTAGCAAAAGATTAGCAATAATTAATTCAGAGATGCAATGTTGAATAAACGCTCAACGACGGTACTGTGTTGGTCCTAGGCTAGACCATACTAGAGACGCGAGCCTAAAACACTAAAGGAGTCACGACATACCACAAGTATCAGCAATGGATGATATGAAGTAGCTCTAAATAGCAAGATATAAGTAAAGAACATAATGGCAGTAAAGATAATGATGATAAATGACTGCTAAGCATGGTATACCAAAACTCTTTCTGCAAATTTCCTCCAGAAAATATTATGTCAAATTTCTGATATTTGTTTCTCAAAATTTCCACTCGTCCAAGCTTTACAATGCAAAAAGAATCACTCAATTCCTATTTCGTATGAGGAGTCAAAAAATTCGGGAAAGGACATGAAAAATATTGACAAACTATGTCTGCGACCTTCCGAGGGCAAAAGGTCATATTTAGAAGCCGATTTGGAGGTGGCAATAATGAACTAATTAATGAACTATTCATATTCATCTTGTCGATAGCTTGAATTTGAGTACTTGTGGAGCCAAAACGGACTTTGTATGAGGAAGATACACCAGTTTTACTCAACACTGCACAAAAGAGTTTCGAATCCGAATTCAGATACGGGATTGAGTCTAGATACATCAAAAATTTGTTTTTGATATATTTTCTATTTTTTCTCACATTTTTTGCCTTTTTCTCCTTTTTTCTTATCTTACTTCTTTTCTCTTCTCGCCAGCAACCAAATAAGATGCAGATTGGATCAAGTATAGATGTGAATGACCTCAAGTATGATAATGACAATGAACAATTCGAGCACGTGGTGAATATTGATGCATGGTGGTGGGTGATAGCAGAAGCTATGATGATGGACCGGTGGTATGACTAGTGTGAACAGAACTCGAAACTCTAAATGAACTAGACACTAATGCCAACAACTTGACACGACGATGCAACCGATAATTCAACTATGCAAGCACTAAAAAGAAAAGTGCAAAGGCTCAGACTGGCTTGGACAAAGGATGAATATATCTAACTCTTTTTTGTCGCTTTTTCTTGGGTAATAGATAATAAAAATAAATCTAATGTAGGGATAACTAGAAATTCTCACCAAGCAACCTGAAAACTGATACCACTTGATAGAGGCAAGGGCGTCCCAATCTTTCGATGAGATGGTGCCTATCGATTTAGTGGAGACGATTTGATGATTCGACTACAAACGTGCACGACATAGCGCCTTAGCAATCGCTAAAAAACTCCAACAGGTTATTGACCACGCCGGAGCACGATCAGCCTCACCAAGAAGGTCTCTTGCTGCAAGCAATCGAAGAATGGGCAAGAATATGATAAAAGTAGTTTGAATATTGCGAATATATATGAAGTATTGACAAGGATGGGGATCCGAAAGCGGTCTTGGTCTGGTCGTTGGACACAAACGAAGTCCATGAAATTGCAATGACTAATTTTTAACTAAACAAATGGGAAGCAAAAAAGCTACTAGGTTGATCTACTTATATAGGAGCAAGGGCTGGCGGCCATGGATGTGGGAGGACGTCCCAAGGCAGCCTAAAACTAACCCTAGGTCGTACAAGGCCTATGGGCCAAGTGGAGGTTATGCAACACCTTTGGACTTGTAGTTTTTTGGATTCTGGTGCAACGTCAGATTGTTTCATCAATATCTCCATGCTTCGAACGAATTTTAAGGTGATTCTAACTGGGATGGAACGTACATAAAATCTACTTTCCAACAAAAAATGAATCACCCAATTTGGAGTCCGTATGAAAATGTTGTCGAAGTTTTGAGACAAGTATGTCTGTGCAGTCCGAATCCGAGTCAAAAAAGTGAGAGACTTGGACTTTATCTTTTCTTGGGCTAAAAGTGATGTGAGAGAACTTCTTGAACAACACATAATCATTTCCTTTGATGTGATAGGACTTCTTGAACAACACCTAATCATTTCCTCTTCCATTATCTTCACACGTGGTTCGTGCAAGCGTTCGACAATTCTGCATTTAGGCATTGAATAAAAATAGGTGAAGTATTTTTGTTTTGGTTAACATAAATAAATTATTTCATAATTATCATAACAAATCACCTCACAAATATGTAAATATGAAATATTTTTGGTCGTATTCAAGGTACTTGTGTCCTCATCAGTAGGCCTGTGGTAAACTACTCACGCGTCATCGCAGGGGTAGCAAGGATGATGAAGAACTCCTCCGTGATTGTTGCCCCCTCCGGCAGAGTGCCGGAAAAGGCCTCTATATTGGATCTCATGGTTCTAGAACTTGCGATGGCGGAAAATTTATTTCATCGACTCCTCTAGGGTTTTTGGGATTTTAGAGTATTTGTAGAGTCGGAGGTAGGTCAAGGCGGTTCCTGTGGGCTCCACTACCCACCAGGGCGCGCCGGAGGCCTCTGGCATGTCCTGGTGTGTAGTGGGTCCCATGGGCCTCCTCTCGTGTCCACTAGAAGTTTCTAGGGTCTCTTCCTGACACAAAAAATCTCCAAAAAGTTTCGTGGCATTTGAACTTCGTTTCGTATGGATATTCTATAAAGTAAAAAAAACAAGCGAAAAATAGCAACTGCCACTGGGCACTAAGTTACTGGGTTAGTCCCAAAAAATGATATAAATTTGCTAGTAAATGTATATAAAACATCAAAGATTGATAATATAATAGCATGGAACAATCAAAAATTATAGATACGTTGGAGACGTATCAGCAAGTCACTACTGAATGGTCCACCTTTAGGCAGCAACTAGCTGATTATATGTTTGTTGAGTACCGTGTGGCACAAGGAGAACTAGATATGGAATAAGATGAGAGTATGATAGGTAGCTGCGGTGGTCTTCTTTTGTATAGCTAGCTGTGGTGTTCTTCTTTTGTATAGCTAGCTAGTTTCTAGTGTGATGATGTGTGTGGTGTTTTGTGTATGCATCGCCTTCATGAAATTAATGGATAACATTATGTTTCTATCATGGTACAAACATTGTAGTCACTTCTTCAACCATGACGCTACAAGGAAATAAAATATTGTACAAAATATAAAATGTTTGAAGAAGTGACTACAAGGAGGAGAAATTACTACTTATCGCATAAGTGAATACAACTAAGTGGCCGTCGCTGCATCATTCATCTCATCATCCCATAAGTAGTAATTTCTCCTCCTTGTAGTCACTTCTTCAACCATGAGATGAATGATGCATCGCTTGAAGTACTTGTTGAGCATCACAACAATGGTGACCATGCCCAAAATGGATGGAAGTCACATGTGTACCCACATGCCATAAGGCATGTGAACTATAAGCGCAATAAGGACATCACAAAGGAACATTAGAGGAAGGATGAGGAATTTGGATCATCACTATGAGATCGTAAGAAAGACCATTTCTCAAAGTGATTTTCTTCGGGATTGGACCAATAATGGGCTATCAATGGATAGAGATGATATTTGGGATAAATATGTGGAGGTAACCATCATGAGTACACAATCTTTATATAGTTTGCATAGGTAGAATAACAAGGCAGCAACTTTACTATTGGTTTGTGTTTATTGTGCATGCTAACAAGACATGGATGGAGATAAAGTCTTACAAGATCAGAATAATCAAGAACTGGGAGTCCATATGTATTATATATCAAAAAGATCATGCTAATGGTGAGGGTATGAAGATATGTGCTGAGATTATTGCAGAGCCGTTAGAAGAACCGAGTGAAGTCTCTCCAAAAGTAGTGCCAAAGAGGTAGCGAATAGGTGACACTATTCTTTGCATGATTGGAGATATGAAGAAGGACTTAGTTGATGCTTTCGAGACAACTGAGTTGATTCCACTACCAAAGGCTACCACTCATGTTGAAATACTTGATGCACTTTATTTAATACCTGATTTGACTGAGCAAGAAAGCCTTCGATGTTATGGTAAGTTGGTACTCAATGATCCTGTATTTCAAGCTCTAAAGGAGCTGCCCATCACCTTGACAAAGACGTGGCTGCTAATCTTGCCTTGAAGATCGATGATTTCCTGCTATGTGTGTGTTCTTTTATGTCTTATTGAACATCGACCTATATATTTTATGCCCTATTGAACTTGGAACTATATGTAATACTACCACACACTATTTATGTCAAGCATTTGGACCTATATATTTAAATAATTGTGAATTATGTCATGTACGAGACCATATTTGAGAGTATAAAGTTGGTACCCAATGATAGGGAAGTTTAGTACCACCCTGCTAGTGGAGAATTGGACCTCCTTATAAGAGATGCTCTTCCACATGCTATTGGAGCTTGAGAAAAGAAGTGGCGCTCACACACTCCTCCTCCACCGCACACCTCGTCACGCCGCATCGTCGGTTGAGGGAATGAGCCTAGCCGAGCTCATACCTATGTGCTTATTTTTGTCGATCAGAAACGAAGAGTTCGTAAGAGACGCACCACGATCTGAGACGTCGGATCATGGGTTGTTGCCGGCTCGGACATGGGTCCAACCCACATCTCTCCACCTGCACGCGCATATATATGTGAGGCACCGTCCAAAACCCTAGTTGCCACGAACAAATAATATCTTCTCCACATGCACCATCCATGTCATTCCTTTTGTTGTCTAGAAGGTGGACGAGGAGGCCGCCGCTGCTATGGCCAACTGGCCTAACGGAGCGTATAACTCGCTTATCCCACTCACGTTTATTATTGTGTTAACCGCACTAGTGATTTTCATAGATATTTCTACTATGTGTCTAGTACGTGATACTATAATCAAATATCAGTCATTGCTTAGTACTGTTTATGCCATGCTCATGATTTATTCTTGGATTAATTTAGTGAAAAAATTGCCTATTTACTCAACACGATCGCCGTAGAGGCGCAGTTCCAGGCTATCGCGGAGGAGAACAACGCGAAATGCGCCACTTATGCGTCACCGATGAACCACCAGGCGAACCGGTGGGACGGTGACAGCCAAGGCCCACTATTTTCCTATTGGAACACACGTCCATCGGTGACGGAGATGGCATAGACTCCTTCATGGATGAGCAGAGCACGGGAGGTGGCAGGGCCTGGTGTCCCATGTGAGCCAATCCGTCTCCCGTGTTCTACTCTTCCTCGTGGAAGACCGCTGTTAGATAATATTTCTCCATATGTGGTTTTGGTAATTGATGGCAATTCCTATAGACTAATGGTTGCCTTGAGTTATATTCGAAGGATTGGTCCGTAGACACTTCTTGAAGTCCATGTGTTGGTTTCAAGGAGTTTATATGGTGACCAAGATGGTATTCAATGTTTTATCCAAAGATTGGTCATGTGAGAGTTGAGCTTATTTCAAGCATATCTTGAAGAAGAAGATTGTGTGAACATTCATGTTTACCTTCAAGACATTATCTTTATGAAGAGAGAAGATAAGATACAAGGTTGATCAAGACTAAGTCAAAGAGTGAATCAACTTGATCAACACTCAAAGCATACAAGATGTACCAAGTGGGATCAAGTGGTCCCATGGCATGGTAAGCATTGTCCATTACGCTTTGTGTACTAATCTATGGTCTAGGTGAGAGTTCCGTGTGGGGTTAGGTATGTTTCCATGGGCTTGCGTCAAGAGAAAGATCTCATTCAACCCATGGAGGATGACATCAAGAGGTGATCGTCATCAAGATTGTGGTGTGCAAGTTCAAGTGGAGCATCACGAAGAGACCATGCTTGAAGCTTGTTGTCCACTCTGGTGACAATGGACTTATGAAGATGTGCTGAAGAGTGGCTCACCCATAGTGGAGTATGGGGGAGCAATCAACTAGTATTCATTGAGCCAACGCAATCAAGAAAGGTGGTCCATATTAAGGAAGTAAAGATCATCATCATCTATCTCAAGTGTACTATGTGCAAGGTATATGCTTGCCCTTGGTAGGTTTTCTATTTTACTAGTCTCATGGTAGTAGTTGGGAGACCGGGTTATAGGATTGATTGCCATACTATCAGGGGGGATCTCAAGTGAGTAGCTTGATCGTATCGTTCATTGAGAGCTCAAACCATTTCCATACTTGCATCATATTTCTTGGTTATTAATTGGTGTTTCTCTATGTGAGTTGTAGAGCTTATGGTCATCTTCATGACAAGCTCGAGGTCATCGAAAACGGAGGCCATGTGCATCTTCTATGATGTTTTTTATGTTGGATTTTTTGCCGGTTCTTCATTCATAGAGGTTTTACATCTCTATATCATTGGCATTTTTATAACTGCCGTTGTTGGATAACTCTTGTCATCTTGAATCAAACAAGCTTGAGTTTCCTCAGTTCGGAGCTCATTTGCAGAAGTTATGGCAGTTTTGGTCTTTCATGTTTTCTTGTTACAGTTGTACCGCTTGTCCGGTACGTCCGGTCTAACTACCGCCCCAGGGGTGATACCCTGGGGTTGTTGCTCTCAGGTTCATGCCAGCGGTTGTACCGCATGATCTGGCCTTCCCTCGAGAGTAGCTTCAAGCGGTTGCACCGGCCCAATACCACCCTACCACCAGACAGGTCTCTGTTTAGATATGGTTTTTGAGCGATGGTGGTGCGGGTGTTCTGGTTACTCGTTTCAACCAGTACTGCTGTCCATGCCACCGGTTGTACCGCTCGGTACGGTTTTTGTAGGGTACCCGTGTTTTTCGATTGTACCGCTCCTATGTTATTCTGCACATAAGGGGCAGATTCATGGGGACCTATAAAAGGGGATCTTCTTCCCCATTGGCCCCCAATCTCTTTAGCTCGTGTTTACCCCCCATTGTTGACCTTCTTCGAGCTTGCTAACTCTCAATCCCTCCAATGATTCTTGCTAGTTCTTGATGGAAAAGAGATAGGACATCTAGATCCACATTTCCACCAATCACTTTTTCCTCTTTGTGAGGGGAACCCCTTGGATCTATAACTTGGAGTTCTTTATGTTCTTCTTCGTTCTCCATCTCATTTTCTTTCACACCATTAATTATTGTGGTGAGATTTGGGAGAGAAGGACTTGGGCACTCCGTGTTCCCTTGCCATTGCATTTGGTGCATATGTTTGAGTTCTCCACGGTGATACGTGGAAAGTGAAGTTTGAGAAGTTTATTACTCTTGGGTGTTTGGGTACCCTGGAGCTTGTGCCTCTTGGGTGCATTGGCGCCTAGACGGTTGGTGGTACCTCAGAGCTCAATCATTATGGTGTAAAGCTCCAACCAAGCGTCGGGGTCTCTAGTTAGGTTGTGGAGATTGCCCCCGAGCAATTGAGGTCACCTCGGAGCCACAATCCATTGTGGTGAAGCTTTGTGGTGTTGTTGGTAACCTCCAATTAAGTTGTGGAGATTGTCCCGACCTTGTTTGTACGGGTTCGGTGATCGTCTTCAAGGGTCCCTTAGTGGAATCACGGCATCTTGCATTGTACGAGGGCATGAGGAGATTACGGTGGCCCCAGTGGCTTCTTGGGGAGCATTGTGCCTCCACACCGCTCCAAACGGAGATTAGCATCCGCAAGGGTCTGAACTTCGGGATACATCATCGTCTCCAAGTGTATGGGTTATCTCTTACCCGAGCCTTTTTTCTTATGCACTTTACTTTGTGGTAGTCATATTATTTCTTGTTATATATCTTGCTATCACTTAGTTGTTTATCTTACTTAGCATAAGTTGTTGGTGGAGATAGGTGAGCATAGTTGTTTTAGGTTTTGTGCTTGACTAATTAAAGGTTAGTTTTATTTCACATTTGTTCAAGCCTAAATCGTAATTATTTTAAAGCGTCTATTCAACCCCCCCCCCACCCCTCCCCCTAGGCGACATCCACATCCTTTCAACCGCACCTTCACTTCGTCGGCCTTATCGCTGTTGCTCATGGAGGATGACATGGGCTTGGACGCTGGGCGCCGCCGCCGATAGGTTTAGGGGCGGGCCTTTTTCTGTTATAAATGTTCAAATGTAATGAAATCCGTCACTTCGTCGGCCTTATCGCCGTTGCTCATGGAGGATGACATGGGCTTGGACGCTGGGCGCTGCCGCCGATAGGTTTAGGGGCGGGCCTTTTTCTGTTATAAATGTTCAAATGTAATGAAATCCGTCGTTTTTGTATGAAATCCGTCATGCACGAAATACGGTCGTGTTTGAACGAATTTTGTCCCGTTAGTTCGAGTTGTTGTCAAAATGTATGCGGCTAGCGTTGGATGTCGTCCTCCCACACACGTATCCGCGGACTGATCCCCACACTGTCTGCAGACTGATCTCGAAATAGGCTTTCGTCCGCACGCGGATGCGGGAGGAAATTTGCAGGTTGCCGTTGGAGATGCCCTAAGAGAGTAAGAAGGAACTCACAGGTTTTTCCTGTCAACCCTCGTCAACTGAATTCTCAAAAACAATGTCTAGGTTGGTGAATGATCATGGTCTAGCAGTTAGGATGGGTAAAGAAGCACGATATGTGATGCAAAAAGTTTCTACGACGACATTTGGTGGTCTCCTCAACTGCTACACTCTTTAATTTCTTCCTTGAGAGGATTGCATATCACAGAATCTGACATTGACAGATGAGATTTCCTGGCTAATTAATCAGTTTTCTGATATTGTTTCTCATCCAAGACTCCACTGTACTTAATTTGCTCCGCGTTTGACCATTTCATCGTCAGTTCCTTTCCTCTACATGCCCCTTTTTATTCTGCTTTGCTTGCTTTTCTGACATCACCCATCCAGACCTTCGGATTCTCTTGTGTTTCTTTTCTTAATATTTCACTGGCTAAAGAGACTAGTTGTCACTGCCCTTATATGAATATCTTGACACTGACATTCCTTTCCCCATAATTTGTATTTCTACTTGGCCCCTCGCTTCTCATTTAAGCTTCAAACTTCAGCAGTAGATACAGTTGACCTATTTGATTTTGTTCTGTGCTTACAATTTGTTGCACAGCCATTCATTGAAGGCTCGACTGGACAGCATAAATTAGTGGCATTTCTTAATGGTGGCATCTGGTGGTCGTCTAATTAAAAGGATAATGAATAGGTGCCAAACCATAGACTTGTTGGTGTCTTTAATGTAAATGGTCTGAAGTGTGCAATACGCACTTCTTTTATTTATTTGTCAATGTTTTTATTATTCTTGTCGGCAGTATAATGGACATTAATTTCAAACAAGATTTGCTGAACTATCCCTATGGTGATCCAAACGCTTTTATATTAGTTTACGGAGGGAGTAGGTTTCTTTGCTTTGACTAACATAGTTCAGCCACTTGATAGTGTAGCAATATTCTGTTGAGCTACTTTGGTCCATACTTCTGTTGCACAATTTCCTGTCTACTGCAACTTGCACAGTATACTGCAACTTGCAAAGTTCTATCATGTTCATGTGTGCATTAAATACAGCCTTTAGGTGACAGTCATTCTCAACACCTCTGAGTGAACCAAATTGAGAACATCGTATCGAATGATACCACCCTTTAGGTGACACGAACATTAACATAACTAGTGATACCACCTGTTAGGTGACACCATGATACTAAATTACTGACATAGAAATGGTGTTGTCGATGGACATCAATAATCCTGAAAAATAGTTTGTGACATTGATACCAAATAAAACTAGCATGTCCTAGAATTTCAAGTTCGGATCTGATCTACATGTTCAGTAAAAGAAAAGAAAAACGATAATCAACCTAACAATATATTCGGAATAAAAGTAAAAGGAGAAGACACTTTTTAACTCTATTTTTCTTCCTTTGTTTCTCTTGATATACATCCTAGTTTTGATTAGACGTTTGCAGGGGAGCTCCACTCTACAAAATTCTAGGATATTTCTCTAACTATTTGTTGGTATCATGGTAAGGGTGATATTAACAGATATGTTCTTGAACCGAATTACATATAATTGCCCGACTGAAATTGTTAAAATACCTGGAGAAATCATGCTTAGAGCATCTTCAACAGGCGCGGTAAATTTGGCATGCGCTGAAGAAAACACCTTTTTTGTGCGCAGGGGGCGGTTGGCGTGCTTCAGCAGGCGCGGCAAATTTGGCATGCGCGGGAGAAAACGCCTTTTATGTGCGCAGGGGCGATTGGCGTGCTCCAGCAGGCGCGGGAAAAACTGACGCGCAAAAAAAAAGACGCATACGTGAAAAAGCAGCAATGCGCGCGGCAGTTTTGACGTGCGGCGACCAACGCGCCCTATAAAAACCGTGTGCGCTCGCCCGCAAACCTTCACCCCCAGCGCCTGCGACTTCGCCTCCGCCGGGCCACCGTCGCCGCTTTCCTCGTCTCCGACGCCCTTCTCCCTCGGCCCCGTCGCCCTTCTTCCTCGTCGCCACGATGCCACCGCGCCGCTGGAGCAGTTTCGGCTATTACGGCATTCACGTCGGCTCCTCTGGCGTGTTTTACGCGAAGATACGCTTCCGTAATACACGCCTCGGGCTCACGACGTTTGAGACCGCCAAGCGGCCGCCCGCGCGTATGATGCGCCGGCATGGCGGCTCACCAGGTTGCTGTCATGGATGAATTTTTGGAAGTCCGGACGCACGAGGAGGCGCAGGACCACACGCCTTCCTCGCGGCTAATCACCGCGAAGGACTGCCACATCAAGCAGAGGCAGAAGCATCGCCTCCTCATCACCGAGACGGATGAGCAGGCCATGAAGATGTGGTGCCAGCGCTTCCCGCAGGATGTCATCGACAAGCGTGAGTACTAGGCGCTATAGAGGGCGGTGCGAGCCGCGGAGCGGGCAGACAGGCGTGAGCAGAAGGATGCAGCGGTAGCGCAGTGCAACCTGGGGCAGGCGTCGACATGAAGCGAGAAGGATGATTGTTGGGTTGACACTTTCCTCACGTCGGACTACACCATCAAGGAGAGCAAGGAGCAGGAGTTTTCTAGTATTTATCTATGTAGTTTATCAATCTAGTTATATCATTTTCGTTTGTATCATTTGGACCTGAACTATGTTTATGAACAATGCTATGAACTATTATTGTTGATTTATTTTTGTGTTTTTGAACTTTTTAATGATTTAAAAAGTAAGAAATGTTGTTTGTGCTAGGCGTGGGCATTTTAAATTTAAAGCGCATGCTAGAGTTGTATCGCAGTGTCCTTTTTTTTGAGCGTCTGCTGGAGCAGGCGCCATGCCGCACGCTAAAAAAACCTATTTCGACGCTGGAAAAAGAATTTAGCGCGTCATGCCGTTGCGTGTTTATTGGAGTTGCTGAATTGTCCAATATTCTTGGTTCTGTGCAACCATATCTTTGAAAGTAATATGATTTCATGCTTTGATTTTTCTTTATAAAATAATGGAACCACTTTACAGACCAGTTTAGTTACCTGTGTGCTGAATTTTGTTGAAGTTTTTTAATGGAAACTTGACAAATCGGTAACTTCTTGTTCTAATTCAGTGGTGTACTAATTTTACTGTTTGAGTGTATGTTATTTCCGGTAGCATTTGCAAGTTCCTTTTCTCGTATATACTCCAATGCCCGTATAATTCTAAGTTTCCATTGCTATTTTTGGTTCTGGGTCTGAGGCATTCCACATCCGGCATGGCGAAGTGTTAGTATTCGGTATGACAGGCACTCGCCGTTGTGCAGTGTGTGACTAAATTTCGGTATGTCAGTCTACCACTATCACACAAGATAAGGGACACTTTACAGGGGTTAAGTTGGTGGCTTAGTGCACAGTTAATTGATTAAAGCAGCTCCTGTTTTGTGGATGCAGGCCAGATAAGAGCATAGATTCAACATTTCCAGAACAGAATTGCAAGTAGCAGCGTTACCGAATGGAGACACCTTTTTCTGGTAGGGTTCAGCCTCCAAGTCCAAGCTGGGGCTTTTTGGTACCCCTACGAAACCAATTATATTTCCCAGAAGTATGGATTTGGTCTCCTCGCTCCTGTTGCTTTGCTTCGGATGCATCAAAGATCTGCTGGCTTTTGTCCGTCAAGAGGGGCTCGCGTGGTCACACTCGCACATCTAGTGATCTTTGTCGATCTAAACAACAGGTCAATTGTGCAAAAGGCGTAGCGGACCTCTCTATCTTCTTTAACAATGGTGTAGCTCTCCAGGCAATCCATATTTCCAAACATATTAATTTTTTCGGTCCATCGGTGCCCAAGCAGTCCAGGTCCAGTCCAAGCACTAGACTTGGGATAGGCCCTAAACACTATTCTATATGCCTGCCTTGAACAGGAGAAAATGTATTTTTTTGCAGACCTTTTGGCCCCTATTCCCATGTTGCCCTATTATAATATAATCTTTCATTATCCTAATGCAAGCGGACTAACAAAAGTCCAAGATTCCTTTCTCCGGGATGGATGGATGGCCCCAGTTGAGTTGCACCTCATGGTGGGAAGCGGACAAACAAAAACCAGGTTCCATTTGTACGTCCCTCTAAAAATTACAACAAGTAGTGGATTGCCACTATATACTTCCTACTTAAGACAAGATATATGAGCCTTGTATAAATCGAGGATCGTCTGCAGTAAAGCACCTGCCGTTCCTCCCCTAACATGTGGGCCCGATGGGTACCTTGCCCGCATGGCAGTGGCCCAACGGCCCAACGGCACAACGCACGGCAGAGGAGCCGCTGCCATCCTAGAGCGTCTTATTTTTTTCCTGTGCAAACGACTCAGTTATGCTCTTAAAGCCTATAAGCATGGAGGTCCTATCTTACTAGATGACCCATTGCATTTTTGACATGAAGACCAATTACAGCCACAAGCCGAAGCTTTCTGTAAATAACATGTTTTATGAATGATCTGCAATGAAACCTAAACGTGCATTCATGCTGCTCAAGAGCGCGAGAGCCGCATTCATACCAGCTCAGAGCAGACATGACCTCTCATTAGTGTTGACATTGAACAAGTTTGTCGGTCGAGAACGCCATCTACGACGCGTCCTAGTCTCAGCTCTTGTTCAATGACGGAGCGACGTGAGTAGGCACGACTAGTCGGATATCTATCGCATTCAAACTAGCAGCTTGTATGTCCGTCTAACGACATTAATCGTGCACACCGCCCGAGAAACCCACTCCAACGTGGGCACTCACACACCCTGCCACTTGGCCTGGTCGGCATCCGCTATTTAAACGAGTGTCTCACACGAACCAGACCAAACAACCGTCTCGCTTCACATCCTCCTTCGTGCACCACCTCCACCATTACCACCTTGTATAGCCCTACGTATCAGAGAAGTCCTCTTCGTCTTCGCGAAATTTCAGCCAAACGTGTCGTCATGGTAGCAGAAAAACGGTGCCTTGGCAACCATTTTAACAAAAAATACATACTTCAGTAAAAGCTGCTTGTCGTGGCAACCTAAAAACGATGTTGTGGCAGAAACTTCAAAAATCACTACCGTAAAAAACATATTGAGACAAAACTGCTTGTCGTGGCAGCAATATATAAACTTACTGTCATGGCACCAGTTTCTTCAGCTTTTCTTCTTTGCCATGGCAGTAATCTAAACAAAGCTCTCGCATAGACTCTTTCTGAAATATGATGAATTGCAGTTGCATCCATGACTAAAAACATAGCTTGTCAGTTTTCAATAAGGTTTATGGATTATACTTTAGCATGTGAATGGCGTATCACTTGTTCATGAGAATTTTTATGATAATATTGTGTTGTTAAAATAATGATCATGATGCTATCATGTTCGTATTTTGTTTTTATCAACACCTCTCTCTCTAATCATGTGGTCATTATTATCGAGTTTGGATTTCTCTTAAGGACAAGCGAGGTCTAAGCTTGGGGGAGTTGATACGTCAATTTTCTATCATGATTTCCTGTTGACATTTATAATGTTTTCAAGCATTATTTCACTTTTTGATGCAATTCTTATATATTTTTTTCTCTCTTAATTTACAAGGTTTACACAAAGAGGGAAATCACCGAAAACTGGAATTATAGATCAGAAAGGCTATGGAAAAGGCTGGAAATTTTATGGACTCCGAATTACCTGAAACTTTACGGAGAATTTTTGTGGAATATATAATGAATATTGGAGTAAATAACCACCAAAGGGGGGCCACCTGTTGCCCACAAGGCAACAGGGTGTGCCATGATGCCTTATGGTTCCCACAGGCGGCCTCTGGTGTCCATCTTCTACTATACGAAGGGTTTTGACCTATAAAAAATTAGGAGGATACTTTTGGGAGAAAGTGTCGTCGTCTCGAGGCGGAAACTTGGGCAGGGGCACTTTTTCTCTCTAGCAGAGCGATTTTGCCAGAGAAATTTCCCTCTGGGAGGGGCAAATCAAAGTCATCGTCATCACCAACGCTTCCTCCTTCGTGGGAGGATCAATCTTCACCAACATCTTCACCAACACCATCTCATCTCAAACCCTAGTTCATCTCTTGTATTTAATCTTTGTCTCAAAACCTCAGACTGGTATCCGTGGTTTGCTAGTAGTGTTGATTACATCTTGTAGTTGATGCTAGTTGGTTTACATGGTGAAAGATAATGTGTTCACATCCTTAATCATATTCATTATACCCATGATCTTGAACATGGTGATGATTTACGAATAGTTTCTTTTGTTCTTGAGGACATGAGAGAAGTCTAGTTATACGTAATCATATGAAGTTGGTATTCGTTCGATATTTTGATGATATGTATTTCGTTGCTTGCTTTAGTGGTGTCATATGAATGTCGACTACATGGCACTTCACCATACTTGGGCCTAAGAGAAGGCATTGTGGAGTGATAAGTAGATGATCTGTTGCTAGAGTGAGAGAAGCTTAAACCCTAATTTATGCGTTATTCACTAAGGTGCTGATTTGGATCCACATGTTTCATGTTATAGTCAAAAAAAATTTAATTCTTCTTTCGTAGTTGTGAATGCTTGCGAGAGGGGGTAATCATAAGTGGGTTACTTGTTCAAGTAAGAACAACAACCAAACACCGGTCCACCCACATATGAAATTATCAAAGTAACGAACGTGAATCAACTCAACATGATGATCGTGACTAGATGACAATTCCCATGTGTCCTTTAGAACACCTTGCCTTATATAAGAGGATTTTCCGGCTTGTCCTTTCCTATAAAAAGGACTGTGCCACAAGTATATAGCAAAAAACTACCACATTGCAGGAGTTGACCATAGAAAACTACCACCTTTTTAACCTTTCAAAAAACTACCACAAAATTGTTTTGCTCTTCCAAAAAAAACAAATGACCACATTGTTTAAAATTGATCCGAATTATGACAGATCGGGCCCGCTCCTAACTAAACCATTTGTTGATGTTTTATTTGATCGTTAACTGACATGTGGGACTCACATGTGAGCTCTTTCTTCCTTTTCCTTTTATCTTCTTCCTCCCAAGAGCGCCACCTCATCTCTTGACCTTCACGAGCCGCGGCGGCGCGCCATGAGCTACTCAAGAGCTCGGCTGCGATAGAAGCATCACCAGGGTGCGGTGGTGAGGCATGTAGGAGAGCGTCGATGGCAAGTAGCGGCGGTGGCATGCAGTGGCGGCAGCAAGCAGCGGTGATGTCATGTAGCACAGCAGCAAGCAGCGGAAGCAGCAAGCAGTGATGGCGGCTAGCAATGGCTGCAGCAAGCAGCGACGACGGCATGGAGTGGCAGTAGCAAGCAGCGGCGACAGCATGGAGCGGCAGTAGCAAGCAGCGGTGGCGGGAGCAGCGACAGCAGCAAGCAGCAACGGCAGTGTGTAGCGATGGCAGCGAGCAGCGGCAGCAGCAAGCAGCGACGGCGGCGAGCAGCGGTGGCGAGCAGCGCCTGCAGCAAGCAACGGCGGTGGCATGGAGCGGCAGGAGCAACGAGAGGCGGCGGGAAACCTGTGCACCCATGACAAAGGCCGGCCACAAGTACCTCATTGTTTTTTCTAAAAAATATCAAAGGAACCTGAATGCTTTTGAAAAAAATAATACATGGACCTGATTGCTTTTTTCATTTTGGACCCCATATGGCATAACGGCGAGTCTAACGGTCAAGGCTAACGGTGTTGACTTTTATGTCACATCGTACGTGACTTGAGAGCCCTCCTTGTCATAAACACACTTATAAGTTAATGGTTCGAACACTTGGGTTTTTTGGAACAGCGAAACAATTTTGTGGTAGTTTTCTATGGCCAATGTGTGTTATGTGGTAGTTTTTTGCTATTTACTCATTGTGCCACCTTGAAGCACCTTTGTTACTATTGTTACTTGTAACTTGTTACGAATTATCTTTCTATAAAACTATCTATCACTACTACTTACAAAACTTTGCAGAAAATACCTTGCTGGAAACCGCTTGTCATTTTCTTCTGCTCCTCGTTGGGTTCGACACTCTTACTTGTCTAAAGTACTACAATTAATCCCTTATGCTTATGGGTCATCATGATTCTTTTCTAGCATCGTTGCTGGGGAGTGAAGCGCCTTTGGTAAGGAAACATTTTCATTACGTGCTGGAATTTACTTTTGCTTGTTACTATGGAGGACAATCCTTTGAGCGGGTTGTTTGGGGTATCTTCACCTCAATCAGAAGTGGAAAAAGCCACTCCTCAATCTACTAAACCTTTTGAAAATATTTACTATGAAATTCCTTTGGGTATGTTAGAGAAATCGCTAGCTAATCCTTATTCAGGAGATGGAACAACCCATCCTAATTTTCCCTTGATATATATAGATGAGATTAGTGGATTATTTAAGTGTGCAGGTTTATGTGAGGATGGAGTTAAGAGGAAGGTATTGCCTTTATCTTTGGGGGGAAAGGCATTGATTTGGTACATGCTATTGTACGATACTGAAACATGGGACTGGAATCGATTGAAGCTGGAATTTTACGAGAAGTTTTATCCTATGCATCTAGTTCATCGTGATCGAAATTATATATATAATTTTGGCCCGGTGAAGGAGAAAGTATTGCTCAAGCTTGGGGGAGCCTTAAGTCTATGATTCACACATACCCTAATCTTGAGATCTCAAGAAAAATAAGTACACAAAACTTTTATGCTCGACATTCTTATCATGATCAATTGATGCTTGATTCTTCTTGATTGGTTCCTTTATCAAGAAAACTATTGAATTCAAATGGGATCTTCTCGATAGAATTAAATGCATCTCTGAAGATTGGGAACTCGACAAAGGTAAAGAGTGAGGTATAAATCTTGGGTTTGATTGTGTTAAATATTTTATGGAAACATATGTTTTTCATAAGTTTAGTACTAAATATGGACTTGACTCTCAGATAGTAGCTTCCTTTTGTGAATCATTTTCTACTCATGTTGATCTCCGTAAGGAGAAGTGGTTTATATTTCGTCCAACTATTGAAGAATTATTAGAGGAACCTGTTATAGTTAAATATGAAACAATTATTTATACTTAAAACTCCGAGGAAGCACCAAGCTGCTATTGGATATACTCTTGATGATCTTAAGGGCATTAGTCCCACTCTATTTCAGCATAAGATTAATATGGAACCTGATGCTAAACCCGTTGTTGATCATCAACATCATTTGAATCCCAAAATGAAAGAAGTGGTAATAACTTAAATATTAAAGCTTCTCGGAGCAGGTATAATTTATCCTATGGTTGATAGTAGATGGGTAAGTCATTTTCATTGTGTTCCTAAGAAAGGAGGTATAACCGTTGTTATAATGATAAAAATGAACTTATACCACAAAGAATTGTAACTCATTATAGGATGGTAATTGATTTCACAAAGTTAAACAAAGCCAGGATCATTACCGTTTTATTGATGAAATAATATAAAAATTATCTAAGCATACACACTTTGTTTTCTTGATGGACATTCTGGTTTCTCTCAAATAGCTGTGTCAAAAAAGATCAAGAGAAAACTAGTTTTACGTGTGCTTTCGGAACTTATGCGTATAGATGTATGCCTTTCGGTTTATGTAATTCACCTGCTACCTTGCAAAGATGTGTGACTCATATATCCTCTGATTTTTTTGAAAAGATTGTTGAGGTATTCATGGATGATTTTTTTCATTCACGGGTCTTCTTTTGATGATTTCTTAAGCAATCTTGATTTAATTTTGCACAGATGTGAAGAAACTAATCTTGTATTGAATTGGGACAAGTGACACTTTATGGTGAATGAAGGTATAGTACTTGGGCATGAAATTTGTAAACAGGGTATTGAAGTAGATAAAGCTAAAGTTGATGCAATTGAGAAAATGCCATGTCCTAAAGATGTTAAAGGTATATGAAGTTTTCTTGGTCATGATGGTTTCTATAGAAGATTCATTAAAAAATTCTAGGCCACTAACTAATCTTCGCACAAAGAGGTTCCATTTGTTTTTTAAGATGATTGTGTAGAAGCATTTGAAACACTTAAGAAAGACATAATTTGTGCATCTATTGTTCAACCACCCGACTGGAACTTACCATTTGAAATTAGGGTTTTTTTACATGTGTGCACCTGGTTCCTTAGCTCTACTCATTCATCCTCGCTCTCTTAACTTTTGCTCATTTTTTCCCACTCCCTTGCCCGAAACCCTCAGAACTGCTCACAACGGACGTTGTCGTCGGGTCAATGGCTTGACCGTTAACTCTAACGAGTGGGGCCGCACTAGACTATGTCGTCCATTGGACCTGAAAAGTGGGGCCGCGTTGTGCGGTGTCGCTATTCGACCGTTGGGCCGTGGTTTTGATGGGTCGTCCCTTGCATTAAACGCCTCCGCACACCGCCACGACAGAAGCCTGCTATGCATGCACCCAGCAAATCCTGCCTGCATGCGTCGATGTGCGCCCCCATGATGCGCCGACCGAGCCTGCATGCACCGACCGAGCCTGCATGCGCTGATGTGTGCCGCCACGATGCACTGACCGAGTAGCTTTCTTGCATGCCAGATGTTGTGGTTTTGTCACGGCAGATGTCCTCGTGAAAGGACTTAGAGATGGAGCCATTGCACCTTGGTGGCGACTCAAAGGGGGTGAGCAAAAGCGAGACTCGGATTTACCCAGGTTCGGCTCCTCGTGAGGAGGTAAAAGCCTACGTCCTGCTTTGTGTGGATTAATGGTGGTTTCGATTACAAGGAGGGCGTAACTCGCCTGACCTAGCTCTCGATTCTTTCTAACCCGCCCGATCTCTCCCTAGGACTCGCCTTTATATACAGGTCGAGGCCCTAGGCTTTACAAAGTCCTGCCATTCTACTCTCCATAGCTTTCCTTATCGCTAAGTCGCAGTGTTCTCCACGGCTAGGAGCTTCCTTGATATTCCATCATCCGCACGATCTTCTGAACCGCCCTTCAGTTCCTGGGCCACGGGACACGCAGCCAATGGTGAGTCGCCCCTCTGGTGACCCGGCCAATTAAGGGCGGGTTACCCACAGGTAATATCCCCAATATTAGGCCCCAAATTGTCCTGAATTTATTCATGTCAATAAACTCCTATCTGTTCGGGCGACTCTCCTCATTTTTTGACCTTCGACGGATGTTAAGTCGCCATTCCCAATACTTGATCTGAGTCGCCATGAAATACTGAACGGCATCACCTCGTCCCCTTAGTTCCGGGCTTTTAACACCATAACCGTCAACAGATATTTTGTTCTTAATTGTTTATCCCGAAAATCTAGGCGCCATGATCGCCATCTCTGACTTGTCACCTCGATTTCTGCCTCGACAGCCTCGATTTCCGTTCTTGCCCTTTAAATAACAGGGGAAATGGGGGGGGGAGAAACCATGTCATCATCCCCCATCTCATCCTCATCTTCCCCGCTCACTTCGTCTCCGAGCGCCAGCACTCCGGCGTCGTCCCCAAGCACCAGCGCCCCGACGTCGTCTCTGACTCCTGGAACTTCTCCATCGACCGCGACTCTCCGGGTGCCAAGAAACACGAAGCTCCGAGCATTCGTCCCCGGCGGCGATCTCCTGTTTACAAGTACACACCTTCCCCCACTTAGGGTTAGGCTAAGAACGCCATGACCGTAGCCTCTTGCGAGCTAGCTTCATAATTCAATGAACACCTTGAACTGCTTTAGATCCGTTCCCTGCTCTAGTGATTGGCCTTAGGTAGTAACAGGCTTCGGCCATTTAATCATGTCCTCTTGCTAGTTTAAGCCCACATACTGCTGACCAACATTGTAGTTGCGTTATGTGTGTAGTTCATCACCATTACTCCAGGCAATATCCTTCTATTTTAATCCGTTCGTAGATCCATAATTTACTGCCAATCTGTAGAAACATGTTTGTTCACCTGTTGAGTATATCTCTAAGGAAAAGAACACTTCTGAGAGTCGCCGTTTAGCTTCAGTCTTCATAGCAACTTAGTTTCATTACTATAGCCATGATACCTTCTCTTCCAATCTGAAGGGCAGGTTAGAATACTTTTTGAAGATATATCCGTAGATCGCCCAAATAACGGGCCATGATGTACATCAACCTTTTGGCGGGTTACCAATTCTTGTACGAACACCGTAGGCCCATACCGGCGGGTTAGAACATTTCCTAGTCTGTTATTGAGTCGCCTTGTACTCCATTTTTTTTGTAGTCATGGCCATGGCGGGGTCTCCTTGACAATAAGGAAACCATTGGTTGGAGAACCGCCCCGGGCGAGTTGACCCCCAACCCCGCTCCAGGAGAAGTAGTGATCTTCGCCGATTACCTTGAGCGTGGTTTTAAGCCGCCCGGGTCAAAGTTTTTCCGGGACGTCCTGCATTTCCTCAACCTCCATCCTCAAGATCTGGGACCCAACTCCATCAGCAACTTATGCAAGTTCCAGGTCTTCTGCGAAGTATATTTGCAGAGAGAACCCATGATCCCCTTATTCTAGAACTTTTTTCATCTAAACCGCCAGACCGAGTTTCCCAACGGTCCCAACCACGAGCTTGGAGGAGTTAACATCCAGAGACGCCGCGAATGTGGATTCCCGACAGTTCTTTTGCCTAGCCATCCCAAAGGCTGGGCCGAGTCATGGTTCTACTGCCGAGACACTTCTCCACCAGGCGAGAATCCTCCCCCGGGCTTCAGAGAAGACCGCGTGCCCATGGACTTCAAATTTCCTGACAAGCTCATAGAAGAAGAAGAGTCGGAGTTTATCCCAATCTTCTCCGATTTGAAATTCCTAAAAAACAACGGGCTCATCGGGATCGACCTGTTCCGCTGCTGGATAGAATGGAACATCCTTCCCATGAGTCGCCGCGACGGGCTGATGTATGATTATGATGACACAGTAGACCATCCACAGCGCGTTAGTCGCCGCCAGCTCTCAGAGAGTGAAATTGTCGGAGTCATTAAGAAACTGACCGGCGAGTTTCTGGAAGAATGCGCCAAGATTGGTCTTAAAGCCTTCTGCCGCACCAACCCGGTGCCACCAGTAAGAATCTAAGCCGCCCTTTGTCTTGATTATGCTTAACAACTTTCGTGGCTTAAGATTTGCTTCCATCCATGAGAAAACCGATGTGTTTTGGCGGAGGGGCCCCAAAACGGCCACCCCAAAGTCCAGCAAGGTGCCAACCAAAAAGAAAAAGACGGTGAGCAAAAAGAAAACCGCCACAAAGGATTCATCTTTCGTTGGCGACTCACACGGAGACGAGGCACATTCAGAGGTAAGGTTTTTTCCTTGCTCCTTATTTATGTGTTCCGACTTAAGTTTACACCATACATCCTTATGTGTAGGGCGACGATGATGAGAGCAAAAATGATGCAGTCGAGGTAATTTCCATTTTTCCGACTCACCTTATCCTTCCCTTAGACCAGCCAGGCAGATCTGCAGAAAAGTGCCCATGTCTCACCCTCATGCTTATATGGACCCTGATTTCCTTTTGAAGAAAGCAAGATTTACCCCCTCACGCAAGACCCGTAGTCGCTCTGGCGACTTGATCACCGGACTGCCTGAGAAGACAATCGGTCGAAAACGCACCAGCGAGGTACATTCTTGTTTTATTATACCCTTTGTCGTATGGAATATGACTCTCCACGTTGTGAATTTCAAGTCTTTGTTTTTTCAGACTTCTCCTCCGACATCTGGCGACTCGGGAATATCTGCTCTCCCGCCGATGATTCGTGTGCAAGGGTAAGTCTTCTTTGTTAACCCATTTTTTCCTAAACGATGATATGTGCTTTTAATCTTGGTGCTTTTGTCATAGGGTACAAGCAAAGAGAAGAAAGACCGGCGACTCTTCTTCTGTTCTCCGAACATCTGATGCCTTAGGCACGATCACCTCTGTTCCTAAGACTGATGAGGAGGAAACAACGGCTTGTGATATTCCTGCGGGCGATATTCCCGATGCCCGGGATGACTTGCCCATCGTTTTGAAGGAGACTACTGGTCAGAGTAACCCGCCAAGCCCTCTCAAGGCGACTGACGATCCAGACGTCGTGGTCACTAGCGTTGGCTACTCCACTCCTCCAACTGTCGTGCTTTCCAAACATACCTCCAAGGCAACTCGCCTTTCCCCTGATGAAAACCCAGAACCCCTCAAGCTCCCCCAATATGAGAAGCTAGAATTCGATCAGCTTTGCTCCGGTTTCACAAGTCATCTGGAGAGGGATTTTGAACTGAACAAGAGCTTGCTCCGTCTTATGAGGACCAAACATGAGGTATGTTGATGTATTTTCCTGCACCCATTAGCCTTCCAAGCGCCGGCTCATCTTTTAAAAGATGAGCCGGGTCTTTGTAGTAGATAAAATCTCCAAACTGTAGCCCTAAGGGCCGGGTCATCTTTAGGAAGATGAGTCGGGTCTTGTATTTAGAAAAAACTTCAACATGTAGCCCCCAAGGGCCGGGTCATCTTTTGGAAGATGAGCCAGGTCTTGCATTTAGAGAAAAACTTCAACCTGTAGCCCCCAAGGGTCGGTTCATATTTTTAGGAAGATGAGTCGGGTCTTGTATTTAGAGAAAAACTTCAACCTGTAGCCCCCAAGGGTCGGGTCATCTTTTTAGGAAGATGAGCCGGGTCTTGTATTTAGAGAAAAACTTCAACCTCTAGCCCCCAAGGGCCGGGTCATCTTTTAGGAAGATGAGTCGGGTCTTGCATACGGTATGATTTTTGATAAAAAAAATCATACATTAGCCCCCAAGTATCAGGAGTATCGCTTGCAATGATTCTGAAACTTATCTCCCCAAATTTAATGTGCAGGAGTCTATGGCACAAACTGAGTCGGCGGTAGCCGACTTAAAGAAAAATCTGGCTGGACAACAGGATGCCCACTCCGAGTTGGAGACGAAGTTACGCTTACTGCACGCTGGGCTAGAGAAGATGAAAGCTGACCAGAAAAAACTTGAGAAGAAAGCCAAGTCTGATCAAGCCACCATCCTGAAGCGTGCTGAGCAGGCTGAGGAGAAATTGGAAGCCTCCCAACAAGAGCTAACCGGCTTAAAAAAGCATGTGTCCAATATGACAGTCGCCATGTTTGGTAAGCGTTATCCTTTAACTCGTTTGACTAACCAATCTGGAATCAAAAACTATCAAATACCGATTTACCCTTTGCAGGTGCACGAGCTGTTAATCTTTCGGACGACTGTCTGCTTATGTTAAGAGCCATATACACCTTTGTTGAGCAGCTATACACCAGGGGCGTGCTATCGGTTAAGGCAGTGATGGGCAACAAGGGACCAGTAATGACCATCAAGCAGATGCTTGGCTTCTTGTCTATGTTGCCTCTTCACATAGAGGAGTTAAAGAGATCAGACGCCCGAAAGGGAGTATTGAACACTCTGAGTTGGTGCTTGGCTTATGCCCCGGAGCTCAAAACCGAAGAAATAGTCGCCGCTACCCCGAGCTGAAAGATGACGGGTCAGAATTCACCGAGGTGGACTATCACCGAACCATCGTAGAAGCTCGCTATGCGGCGACTCAACTGACAGCCAGCTTAGATCAGAACAAATACCAAGCCGCCTATGACGAGAACAAAAAGAAGGTGACGCCTCCTGCATATGAAACTGCTAGCCTGGTTCCTAGTCGTCCCAAGAATCGTTTTGATCTTGACTTGGACCTATCTCTCTTCCTTGATGATGAAGACGAGTTCATCGCCCTGTCCAAGTGCAACTGGAAGTTGGGCGACTTACGAATCGAAGTCGGAGAGAGCTCACGGCAAGGCGACTTGGCAGCGGACTGATTCGCCCATGGATCCTTCCTTTACTGGGGAATGACACATATTCTGGCCCTGAGAGCCATGTAATAGTCTTGCCGGTGTGTGTGAAACACCAAACATGTCGTATTGTTTTTTGGATGGAACCACTTGTAGTCCTTGGATCTTATGCATGACTCGCATGCAAAAAAAAAATTGTGATAAGCCAAAGAATGTCTCAAAAAAAATTCCTCGTATGTTTAGGAAAAAACAGCAGCCAAGTCAGTAAGTGCATGGCCAAAAATGAACCAGCCCCCTGGATCATGGCAAATAATAAATTAGCCCCCGGGATATGGAAAGAAATAAATCAGCCCCCGGGTTACGGCAAACAATATGAGCCGGGGCGAGTTATAATCAAAGCCGGCTCAAGGTAAAAAAATTATCGACTCGATGAGTTTCGATAGGATAAGACGAGTTTGCAAAACTCTAGTGTTACCCGTGAGAAGCGTTTTGCAAAAAAGCCTTGTTATTTTAGACCGGCTGATCAGGCGTGAGTCAAGCTTCTATGAAGCGGGTTCAATGAACCAATGGTTTCTTTATTTTCCATGTGTGACTCTGGCCGATACCTTTTATGTTTTAACCAAGGCGAGTTCAGGGTCCAAATAACGGATTGACTCGCCTTGAGTACATAGGTCCATGTGGCGACTTGTTCAACACACAGTCCGGTATAACCATTTGTAATGCGGTAATTTTTTGCTAGCCAAGAGGGTATTCAGGCTGGACTCAATGAGTGGAAGCCCCCAAGTGACCTATGGTTTAGGAAGAAACCAGGCATAGGATTACAGAAGCGTATACGCTCTTACCGCAAAACGACTTGGGGACTAGTAGCCCCCAAGTAAGCCGGCTTAATTCTCAAAGCCATATAAGGTGCCCATGTTTGGACCGTGCGACGCGACAACGTTGGTCCTCTTTGGCTTTTATCAAGGCCCAGTTTTGAAGCAAGTGCAGCATGGCGACCTACACTCTTTGACTTTGATAGCGTCCATGTTTGGGCGACTTATAGAACAATAAAGACTCATGCTTTCAGAAGCTGAAACGGCGAAGGACCCCGATATTCGTGGGTGTCGGCTTTATTGCTTTCATAATTCATGGATTACAAAAAAATGATAAAGAAAAAAGAGGGAGCTCATGGCTCTTAAGTGTAGTAAGGCCGCAGATGGGCTATATTCCCGGGGCGAGTTGTCTCAACCTCTGTAGTTGGCCGATCCTGGCGAAGATCCACCAAATAGTATGAACCGTTCCGAAGATTCTTGCTAACAACAAACGCCCCCCCCCCATGAGGGTGATAGCTTGTGCATACCGGTATGATCTTGAATCAAACGAAGCACTAAGTCGCCTTCTTGGAAAGCTCGGCTCTTGACCCGGCGACTATGGTAACGGCGCAAGTCCTGTTGGTAAATCGCCGATCGTGACGCGGCCAAGTCACGTTCCTCTTCCAAAGCATCCAGCGAGTCTTGTCGTGCCAACTCATTGTTCTGCTCCACATAGGCGGTGAATTGTGGGGAATCATGCTTGATGTCACTTGGTAACACCGCTTCTGCCCCGTAGACAGAAAGAAAGGAGTAAAACCCGTGGAACGGTTTGGAGTCGTTCTGATACTCCATAGTACTGAAGGCAACTCCTCAACCCAACATCCTCGTGTACGTTCCAGAGGTACCATGAGCCGAGGCTTGATCCCTCGCAATACTTCCTGATTCGCCCTCTCTGCGTGTCCATTAGACTGGGGATGCGCAACCGTGGAAACATCAAGCCGGATATGCTCTCTTGAACAGAACTCTTGCATTGCACCTTTGGATAGGTTAGTACCATTGTCAGTAATGATACTATGAGGATAACCAAATCTGAAGATCAGTTTCTTCAAGAACTTGACGGCCGTATCAGCGTCACAACTGCTAACAGGTTTCGCCTCCACCCACTTGGTAAATTTGTCAACCGCCACCAACAGGTGAGTCTTTTTGGTGGAAGACATCTTGAAGGGCCCAACCATATCAAGCCCCCAGACTGCAAACGGCCAAGTGATTGGTAGCATTCTTAATTCCTGAGCCGGCACATGCATCTGGCGTCCAAACTTTTGGCAGACATCACATCTGCGAACGATCTCCTCTGCGTCTGCGTGAGCCGTCAACCAATAAAACCCATGTCTGAAGGCTTTAGAAACCAAGGATCGGGACCCGGCATGATGACCACAGTCGCCCGCGTGAATCTCGTTGAGAATCATACATCCTTCCTCAGAAGAAACGCATCTTTGAAATACCCCTCAGGTGCTTCGTTTGTGTAACTCGCCATTGTGTATGACCATGGATTTGCACCGACGGACGATTTGGCAAGCTAGCACCTCGTCGGCTGGTAACTCGCCTCTGGTGAGGTACGCCATGAAGGGAATCGCCCAGCCCAGAGTAGCATGGAGAGCCGCCACGAGTTGAGACTCAGGATCTGGTACCGCTATATCTTCCTCCGAAGGCAATTTTACTAAAGGGTTATGTAATATATCCAAAAAGACATTGGGAGGAACTGGCTTACACTGTGAACCAAGGCGGGAAAGAGCATCCGCTGCTTCGTTAAGCCGTCGATCGATGTAATCCACTTAATAGCCATTGAAGTGACCCGCCACATCGGACACAGTTCGTCTATAAGCCGCCATCAGAGGGTCTCGTGAATCCCAGGTGCTAGAAACCTGCTGCGCCACCAGATATGAATCGCCCAAACATCTCACTCACGTGAGGTGCATCTCCTTGGCGAGTCGCAAACCAAGGAGCAAAGCTTTGTATTCTGCTGCATTATTGGTACATGGGAACATGAGTCGGAGTACATAACAAAATTTGTCTCCGTGAGGCATGGTTATCACCACACCAGCCCCCGAGCCTTCCAACTGTCTGGACCCATCAAAATAGATGGTCCAATACGTAAGATAGGTCTTTCCTCAGGGATTTGTAACTCGGTCCAATCATTGATGAAGTCCACGAGCGCTTGAGATTTGATGGTCGTCTGAGGCGTATATCGTACCTGATCGGACCCAAGCTCGATGGCCCACTTGGCAATCCTTCCAGTAGCCTCTCGGTTTTGTATGATGTCACCGAGGGGGCGGAGCTGACGACCCTGATCGGGTGTTCCTGGAAGTAATGTTTCAGCTTTTGACTCGCCATGAACACCCCAAAAACCAACTTTTTCCAATGTGGATAGCATTGCTTGGAGAGGCTGAGGACCTCGCTGATGAAATACACCGGTCGCTGGATGGGGTACTCCTTTCCTTCTTCCTTTCGCTCGACAACTACTGCCACATTGACTACTTTGGAATTGGCTGCAATTATAGGAGCATAGGTTCCTTGTCCGCCGGAGCCGCCAACACGGGCGGGTTAGATAATTGCCGCTTCAAGGCTTCGAAGGCTTCGTTGGCTTCGTCTGTCCACACGAAACGATCGGTTTTCTTGAGCAGCTGGTAGAGAGGGATGGCCTTCTCTCCAAGGCGACTTATGAAACGACTCAAAGCCGCGATTCGACCCGCCATACGCTGCACCTGGTTAACGTTAGTTGGTTTCCCAAGTGAAGTAATTGCCTCGATTTTGTCCGGGTTGGCCTCGATGTCGCATTCTGATACCAAGAAACCCAATAACTTCCTCGCAGGGACACCAAAAACACACTTGATGGGATTAAGCCTCATCTGGTAAACACACATGTTGTCGAAGGTTTCTTTGAGATCCTCCAAGAGTGACTCCTTGCGGTGAGACCTGACCATGATGTCGTCCACAGAAGCATGAACGTTACGGCCTATATGGCTGTGTAAGCAGTTTTGGATGCGGCGCTGGTAAGTCACCCCCGCACTCTTGAGCCCATACGACATAGACACGTAACAGAAGGCTCCGAACGGGGTGATGAAGGTTGTCTTCTCCTGATCCGCCGCCGCCATTTTTATCTGATGGTACCCTGAATAGGCGTCCCAGAAACACAGACGTTCGCAACCCATCGTCGAATCAATAATCTGCTCAATGCGGGAAAGGGCGAAAGGATCCTTTGGACAGGCTCTGTTGAGGTCGGTGTAATCAATGCACATGCGGAAGGTGCCATTCTTTTTTTGCACTAGGACCGGGTTAGCCAGCCATTCAGGATGGAAAACCTCGATGATGAACCCAACGGCAAGGAGCTGGGCTACTTCCTCGCCGATCGCCTTGCGGCGTTCTTCGTTAAACCTGCGAAGGTACTGCCGAACTGGCTTAACTGCAGGCTCAGTGTTAAGATGGTGCTCAGCGATTGCTCTCGGTACACCCGGCATGTGAGAAGGTTTCCATGCAAAGATGTCCCGATTCTCACGGATGAATTCGATGAGCGCGCTTTCCTATTTGGGGTCGAGACCCGCCCCAATAGTGAACTGCTTGGTGGAGTCGCCCGGCGCAAAGTTGATAACCTTGGTGTCATCCGTTGGTTTAAACTTGAGCGGCGGCTCAGAATCGATGGTTGGCCTTTTGAGCGGCGTCATGTCCGCCGGGTCAACATTGGATTGGTGAAACTTGAGCTCCTCAGCCGCACAGGCTGACTCAGCATAAGCCGCGTCTCCTTCTTCACACTCCTGGGCTATTTTTCTGTCGCCGTGGACGGTAATAGGACCCTTGGGTCCAGGCATCTTGAGTTTGAGATAAACATAGCATGGGCAGGCCATGAACTTGGCGTACGCCGTCCGTCCAAACAATGCATGATAGGGGCTCTTGATTTTGACCACCTCAAACAGGAGGGACTCGCTCGTGTAGTTCGACTCCGTGCCAAAAGCCACGTTAAGCTTAACCCACCCAATCGGGTACGCCGACTTACCGGGGACAATGCCATGGAAGACCGTGGATGATGGCATCAAGTCCTTCTCCAAGAGATTCATCCGCCGAAAGGTGTAGAAATACAGAATGTTGATGTTGCTGCCTCCGTCCATGAGAACCTTGGAGAGGGTGTATCCCCCAACTTGGGGAGCCACGACTAGGGCTGAGTCGCCAGGGTTGTCAACTCGGGGTGGATGGTCTTCCCGGCTCCATGTTATGGGTTGCTCTGACCAATGAAGGTATCGGGGGAGCGTCGTCTCAGCTACGAAAGTCCAATGCTTCACCTTATGATCTCGTTTACACGTGTTGGTGGTGAACACGTGGTACTGCCCGCTGTTCAACTGTTTGGGGTTATTTTGGAACCCGCCCCGATCCTCCTGCCGTTGGGGATCTCCTTGCGGGGGGGCTTTTGGAACATTCCCGGTGGATGGTACTACTAGTTATGCACTTGGTATTGGCCAGCATTGTGCTGCGACCCGCCCTGTTGTCCTTGGTTTGGAGAACTCCCGAACATGGCCTGGTGTGACCCGGATGCGCCTGGTTGTTCCTGTCACTGGCCCTGCTCGCCGCCTTGACTTCTCTTGAGTGCCTCGGCCCGAAATTCTTGCATCACATAACAATCTTCCCATGAGTGAGTCGTTGGTCCTTCGGCCGTAGCGTGGTGCGGGCACGGGCCTTTAAGCATTTCATGGTAGTTACGTGGTTTCTTCCCACTAAAGCCCCGCTTCTTTTGGCATGGGTTTGTGTTGCCGGTATTAGTATTAGCAACAAATTCCATAGGACCCTCTTGTTGCCATTTCTTGCCATGCCCGCCATGGTGGTTATTGCCCCGATTCTGAAACTGGGAATGGCCTTTATGTAACTCGCCCTTCCTGGCAGCACCAGCTTTGTCGTCGCCCTCTCCAGGGTCCTTGGTATCGTCCCACTCAGCATACTTGGTAAGGGCGTCCATTAGCTCGCCCTTGTCCTGTACCTTTCACTTAAGTCTCCACAGCTTCAGTACCAGAGGCTCATAATGGCAATTCTTCTCTAGGATTAACACCGCTTGAGCCGCCGAAATGCCTTCCGATGAATGAATAACTTCCGCGCCGGGTCCAATGATGGGCCGACTCATCCGGCCGCTGGATGCAGTGTTGTAGGTCGACAATAGTCATTGGGAGCTTGCAGGTCCCTCTGAAGTTTTTGACGAAGCGCTCCTTTAACTCCGCCCAAGTGTTGATGGAGTTGGGCGGCAGGTTTTTCAGCCACGTGTGTGCCGTCCCTTCGAGCATAATGGTGAAGTATTTAGCGCAGACCGCCTCGCTTACGTCGAGCATATCCATCGCGAGCTCGTAGCTCTCGATCCATGACCCGGGTTCGAGATCCGACGAGTAGTTGGGTACCTTCCTGGGCCCTTTGAAATCCTTCGGCATGCGCTCGTTGCATAGAGCTGGGGCGAGACATGAGACCCCAATATGCTTGCCCCAAGATTCTAGGGGCACGGGAGGTGACGGCGCGTAAGCTGGGTAGGCTGGACCCGCCGTCACTGTTCGTTCTATGTGTCGCGCGGCTCACGCCGCATCCACAACATCCTGAGCCCGTGTGTCGGGCATTCCGAGCGGGTCATGCGAAGGGAGGCGCCGTGGCCCACTGGTTACTACGGGGAAGTCCTCATGGCGACTTCTGGTGTGTGCGTGAGGCGTGGAGTGCAGCCGATCAAGGCTATGAGAATATTGTGCATGCTGAACCACGACCGTCTTTAGCATCTCGATGGCGTTTCTGGCCTCTATCTCGGCTGGGGTGTTTCCGTAGATCGGAAGGGACTCCAGGTGGCGGGTTGCTTCTAGCACGTTATCCACAGGATTCGAGAAGTGGCTCCGTGGTGTATGGAACCGAGTCGCATGGGCATCCATTGGCTGAGGTGGCGGTGGATTGGGCCGCGGAGCAGCTCCTCCCCTCGGGATGGTTTGTAAAGGCTGGTCTGGACCCGCCCCGGGGGTGCACGGAGTGTCGAAAAGGTGAGTTGGGTGTAAGTCGTCCGGGATGTGCCCATTGTGTCTCCTTTTGTGAACGGCGTCAGACATGCGCTGTTGTCTCTCGAGCCGCCAGCCCTCAGTATTCAATCGCTCCGTCTGATCAGTGAAGCAACACTTAAACAACATGTGTGATCATTGCGGCACCTAAACTCATAGCTCACAACATCTAAATAGAACTAACCATACACCACACGCAAATTTAAGGACACTCAAATATAGATAGCATTATACATTGGGTACCCTAATACATTACTACCATAGATTCACTTCATCACATCATAAACAACCACATCCAGTTTACCAAAAGTAACCTAAAAGATAAAGATAAAACATGCCACCACATTCAGTTTATCATATCATCACATCATCACATCACACCGGAGTCAGGGCCTTCGTGAGGGAAGCATGCTGCCCCTGATCATGTAGTCCTCCTCGCGAATCGCTACATCCTGTGCATGAGACACAAGGTGATTGAAGCGGCCATCCTTTGGCTTTGGCTTGGTGGTGCAGTAGGGTCAGGGCCACTTCTTGATCTTGCGGTTGTAGGAGGAAGCAACTCCCTTGGCTTAACCTTCTCCACCTCCTTCGCTGTGAAGGACGCGACGTTGGCCTTGTACACATATTCTCCAGAATCATGTTGCACACATGAATGAATTACATTAATACATTATAGATTCATATACACCATGTCAAAGGAACTAAATGAACAATCTAAATTTCAAGTAGGCTTACCTCATATTGTTCGTCATCACTATACTCTGGATCGTACGGGTCGAACCCGGTAAGGGCCAGCTTCCCGATTTTCCCCCAACCATCATCCTCCCGAATATACAATTAGATCCATCACTAGTAAATACAGAAGCCAATTGAAAATTTAAATATGCACACATGACACATTGATCATAGGGCTAATATATTATGATCCTATTTGGATTTTCCATTGTCATGCACACACATTGAACAACAAAGCTAACACAACTAAATATTGTGAACAATTTATATACTAATGAATCAAATAACTTCTTAATCAATGGATTCCATTTGGGCATATGACATTCAAAACCCCAATCTGCATAGCATTCAAAAACAAATCTAATAAGGACCCAGTCTAATAAGCATACATGTCTGTAGCATTAAAACCCCCAATTTGTGTAGCATTTAAAACAAATCTAATAAGCATACATCTATGTAGCATTGAAGCACGGAGATCCCTATGTCTAATACAGATCTATCTAGCATTTTTGCAACGAATGTAATCCAAAAAATCCTAGTACAAAAAGCCCCATCCCCCCCATAAAGAAAACCCCGACTCATCTATCAAACCAACTACTCTAACTATCTATACTACCAGATGAATCACAATCTAATATCCTAAATATTGCAACCAACAAGCAAGTGCAAATACCTCCTACTCCTCCTCAGGCAGCGCATCGGGCGTATTGGGATGGAATGTGTCGCTCGACGTCGTTACCTTCTGCTCCGGCAGCACTGAGGCGGAGCCCGCGACCTCCTTCTCCACATCCACAGCGGTTGCGAGTTTCCGGGCACCGCCGTGGATGCCGCCAACTCCTTCACTTCATCCACGGTCACCGCGCCCTACAGCTCCACTACATCTCCGGCCACTGCGTCGGCGTCGCCATGAGCTTCCGCCATCGAATAGATGGAGGCGATGAAGGTGAGGAAGAGGATGCGGTGGGGAGGAGTGAGACGGTGCGGTGGAGGCAATTGAGGAGAGCGAGACGACGCAGGTAGGGGAGAGGAAGACGATGCATCAGGGAGGGGATTTGGGGGGAAATGGTAGGGGCGATGCGTTGGGAGGTGGTTCACCCTCTTTATACGATGGGACGTTTCAGGCATCTCCCATGGACACGTGCTACCCCACGACCGCGGTCAGTTGCATGCACCCGCGACTCGGCCCTACGCGGCCCCACTCATGAGAGTTAACGGTCAAAGGCATTGACCCGACGGCAACGCCCGTTGTAACCTGTTCTGAGGGTTTCGGGCAAGGGAGTGGGGAAAAGTGAGCAAAAGTTAAGAGCGTGGGGATGAATGAGTACAACTAATGAACCAGGGGCACAGAAATAAAAATCCCTTGAAATTATGTGTGATGCTAGTGATTATGATGTTGGTTCTTTTCTAGGGAAAAGAGTTAATAAGAAATTGAATGTTATTCATTATGCTAGTAAGACTCTAGACAATGCTCAAAGAAATTGTGCTACCACTGAGAAAGAATTTCTAGCAGTTGTGTTTGCATGTGATAAGTTTAGACCTTACATTGTTGATTCTAAAGTTATTGTTCACACAAATCATGCTCTTATGAAATACCTTATGGAAAAGAAGGATGCTAAGCCTATACTAGCTAGGTGGGTTCTTTCACTTAAAGAATTTTATTTGCATATTATTGATATAAAGGGAGTTGAGAATCTTGTAGCACGTAATTTGTCTAGGATGGAAAATGTTCTTGATGACCCACTACCTATTGATGATAGTTTTTGTGATGATCAATCAGTTGTTGTAAATGCTTCCTCTAATACTCCTTGGTATGCAGATTATGCTAATTACATTGTTGCTAAATATATACCACCTAATTTCACATACCAACAAAAGAAAAGTTATTCTTTTATTTAATACATTACTTTTAGGATGACCCACATCTCTATAAAGAAGGAGTATATGGTGTTATTAGACATTGTGTACATGAGCATGAACAGGAACAAATCCTACGGAAGTGTCATTCCAAGGCATACGGAGGACACCACGCTGGATACAGAACTACACATAAGGTATTACAATCTGGTTCTTATTGTCCTACTCTTGTCAAAGATGCATGTAAGTTCGTCCTTTCTTGTGATGAATGTCAAAGATTTGGTAGTGTTGGTAGACGTTAGGAAATGCTTATGAATTATTCACTTGTTATTGAACCATTTGATGTTTGGGGTTTTGAATATATGGGAACTTTTCCTTCCTCTAATGGGTATACTCATATTATAGTTGTTGTTTATTATGTTACTAACATTACTGCATGATGCTTCTAATGTGTGACACTACAATTAGAGACCCTTCAACGAAACTGTTGGGGAACGTCGCATGGGAAACAAAAAATTTCCTACGCGCACGAAGACCTATCATGGTGATGTCCATCTACGAGAGGGGATGAGTGATCTACGTACCCTTGTAAACCGTACAGCAGAAGCGTTAGTGAACACGGTTGATGTAGTGGAACGTCCTCACGTCCCTCGATCCGCCCCGCGAACAATCCCGCGATCAGTCCCACGATCTAGTACCGAACGGACGACACCTCCGCGTTCAGCACACGTACAGCTCGACGATAATCTCGGCCTTCTTGATCCAGCAAGAGAGACGGAGAGGTAGAAGAGTTCTCCGGCAACGTGACGGCGCTCCGGAGGTTGGTGATGACCTTGTCTCAGCAGGGCTCCGCCCGAGCTCCGTAGAAACGCGATCTAGAGGAAAAACCGTGGAGGCATGTGGTCGGGCTGTCGTGGAAAAGTCATCTCAAATCAGCCCTAAAACCTCCGTATATATAGGTGGGAGAGAGGGGACCTTGCCTTGGGCCCCAAGGGGGTCGGCCGAGCCAAAGGGGGGAAGGACTCCCCCCCAAACTGAGTCCTACTTGGTTTGGTGGGTGGAGTCCTTCTCTCCTTTCCCACCTCCTCTTTTTTTTCTTTTCTCTTTGATTTTTCTTCCAATGCGCATAGGGCCCTTTTGGGCTGTCCCACCAGCCCACTAAGGGCTTGTGCGCCACCCTCAAGGCCTATGGGCTTCCCCGGGGTGGGTTCCCCCCCCCCCCGGTGAACTCCCGGAACCCATTCGTCATTCCCGGTAACTCCGAAAACCTTCCGGTAATCAAATGAGGTCATCCTATATATCAATCTTCGTTTCCGGACTATTCTGGAAACCCTCGTGACGTCCGTGATCTCATCCGAGACTCCGAATAACATTCGGTAACCAACCATATAACTCAAATACGCATAAAACAACGTCGAACCTTAAGTGTGCAGACCCTGCGGGTTCGAGAACTATGTAGACATGACCCGAGAGACTCCTCGGTCAATATCCAATAGCGGGACCTGGATGCCCATATTGGATCCAACATATTCTACGAAGATCTTATCGTTTGAACCTCAGTGCCAAGGATTCATATAATCCCGTATGTCATTCCCTTTGTCCTTCGGTATGTTACTTGCCCGAGATTCGATCGTCAGTATCCGCATACCTATTTCAATCTCGTTTACCGGCAAGTCTCTTTACTCGTTCCGTAATACAAGATCCTGCAACTTACACTAAGTCACATTGCTTGCAAGGCTTGTGTGTGATGTTGTATTACCGAGTGGGCCCCGAGATACCTCTCCGTCACACGGAGTGACAAATCCCAGTCTTGATCCATACTAACTCAACGAACACCTTCGGAGATACCTGTAGAGCATCTTTATAGTCACCCAGTTACGTTGCGACGTTTGATACACACAAAGTATTCCTCCGATGTTAGTGAGTTATATGATCTCATGGTCATAGGAACAAATACTTGACACGCAGAAAAACAGTAGCAACAAAATGACACGATCAACATGCTACGTCTATTAGTTTGGGTCTAGTCCATCACGTGATTCTCCTAATGACGTGATCTAGTTATCAAGCAACAACACCTTGTTCATAATCAGAAGACACTGACTATCTTTGATCAACTAGCTAGCCAACTAGAGGCTTGCTAGGGACAGTGTTTTGTCTATGTATCCACACATGTAAATGAGTCTTCATTCAATACAATTATAGCATGGATAATAAATGATTATCTTGATACAGGAATTATAATAATAACTATATTTATTATTGCCTCTAGGGCATAATTCCAACAGTCTCCCACTTGCACTAGAGTCAATAATCTAGCCCTCACATCATCATGCGAATTACATTGTAACAAATCTAACACCCATACAGTTCAGGTGTTTATCATGCTTTGGCCGTGGAAGAGGTTTAGTCAGCGGGTCTGCTACATTCAGATCCTTCTGCACTTTGCATATATTTACGTCCTCCCCTTCGACGTAGTGGCGGATGAGGTTGAAGCGTCGTTTGATGTGTCTGGACTTCTTGTGAAACCGTGGTTCCTTTGCTAAGGCAATGGCACCCGTGTTGTCACAGAACAAGGTTATTGGATTCAGTGCGCTTGGCACCACTCCAAGATCCGTCATGAACTGCTTCATCCAGACACCCTCCTTAGCCGCCTCCGAGGCAGCCATGTACTCCACTTCACATGTAGAATCTGCTATGACGCTTTGCTTGGAACTGCACCAGCTTACCGCACCCCCATTAAGAATAAATACGTATCCGGTTTGCGACTTAGAGTCGTCCGGATCTGTGTCAAAGCTTGCATCAATGTAACCATTTACGGCAAGCTCTTCGTCACCTCCATACACGAGAAACATCTCCTTAGTCCTTTTCAGGTACTTCAGGATATTCTTGACCGCTGTCCAGTGATCCACTCCTGGATTACTCTGGAACCTACCTGCCATACTTATGGCCAGGCTAACGTCCGGTCTAGTACGCAGCATTGCATACATGATAGAGCCTATGGCTGAAGCATAGGGGACGGAGCGCATATGCTCTCTATCCTCATCAGTTGTTGGGCACTGAGTCTTACTCAATCTCGTACCTTGTAAAACTGGCAAGAACCCTTTCTTGGACTATTCCATTTTGAACCTCTTCAAAACTTTATCAAGGTATGTGCTTTGTGAAAGTCCTATCAGGCGTTTTGATCTATCCCTATAGATCTTAATGCCTAGAATGTAAGCAGCTTCTCCTAGGTCCTTCATAGAGAAACTTTTATTCAAGTAATCCTTTATGCTCTCCAAAAACTCTACGTTGTTTCCAATCAGCAATATGTCATCCACATATAATATTACAAACGCCACTGAGCTCCCACTCACTTTCTTGTAAATACAAGATTCTCCAACCACTTGTATAAACCCAAATGCTTTGATCACCTCATCAAAGCGTTTGTTCCAACTCCGAGATGCTTGCACCAGTCCATAAATGGATCGCTGGAGCTTGCACACCTTGCTAGCATTCTTAGGACCGACAAAACCTTCGGGTTGCATCATATACAATTCTTCCTTAAGGAAACCGTTAAGGAACGCCGTTTTGACATCCATCTGCCAGATTTCATAATCGAAAAATGTAGCTATTGCTAACATGATTCTGACGGACTTAAGGATCGCTACGGGTGAGAATGTCTCATCGTAGTCAACTCCTTGAACTTGTGAAAAACCCTTTGCCACAAGTCGAGCTTTATAAACGGTCACATTGCTGTCAGCATCCGTCTTCCTCTTAAAGATCCATTTGTTCTGAATAGCCTTGCGGCCCTCAGGCAGTACCTCCAAAGTCCACACTTTGTTCTCATACATGGATCCTATCTCAGACTTCATGGCTTCTAGCCATTTGTCGGAATCTGGGCCCACCATTGCTTCTTCATAATTTGCAGGTTCATTGTTGTCCAACAACATGATTGATAAGACGGGATTACCGTACCACTCTGGAGAAGCACGTGGTCTCGTCGACCTGCGTGGTTCGACAGAAACTTGAACCGAAGTTTCATGATCATCATCATTAACTTCCTCCTCAACCGGCGTTGCAATGATAGAGGTTTCCCCTTGCCCTGCGCCACCATCCAGAGGGATGAGAGGTTCGACAACCTTGTCAAGTTCTATCTTCCTCCCACTCAATTCTCTCGAGAGAAACTCCTTCTCGAGAAAAGCTCCGTTTTTAGCAACAAACACTTTGCCTTCGGATTTGAGATAGAAGGTGTACCCAACTGTCTCTTTTGGGTAACCTGTGAAGATGCACTTTTCCGCTTTGGGTTCCAGCTTTTCAGGCTGAAGCTTTTTGACATAAGCATCACATCCCCAAACTTTAAGAAATGACAACTTTGGCCTTTTGCCATACCACAGTTCGTATGGTGTCGTCTCAAGGGATTTTGATGGTGCCCTATTTAAAGTGAATGCAGATGTTTCTAATGCATAACCCCAAAACGATAACGGAAAATCGGTAAGAGACATCATAGATCGCACCATCTCTAATAAAGTACGATTACGACGTTCGGACATACCATTACGTTGTGGTGGTCCAGGCGGTGTCAACCGTGAAACAATTCCACATTATCTTAAGTGAGCACCAAACTCGAAACTCAGATATTCACCCCCAGGATCAGACCGTAGGAACTTGATCTTCTTGTTACGATGATTTTCAACTTCACTCTGAAATTGCTTGAACTTTTGAAATGTTTCAGACTTGTGCTTCATTGAGTAGACATAACCATATCTACTCAAATTGTCAGTGAAGGTGAGCAAATAACGATATCTGCCGCGTGCCTCTACGCTCATCGTACCACACACATCGGTATGTATGATTTCCAACAAGTCACTTGCACGCTCCATTGTTCCGGAGAACGGAGTTTTAGTCATCTTGCCCATGAGGCATGGTTCGCACGTGTCAAGTGAATCAAAGTCAAGTGACTCCAAAAGTCCATCGGCATGGAGTTTCTTCATGCGCTTTACACCAATATGACCTAAGCGGCAGTGCCACAAAAATATGGCGCTATCATTGTTAACTCTAACTCTTTTGGTCTCAATGTTATGTATGTGTGTATCGCTATCAAGATTCAATATGAACAATCCTCTCACACTGGGTGCATGACCATAAAAGATGTTAGTCAAAGAAATAGAACAACCATTATTCTCTGACTTAAAAGAGTAACCGTCTCGCAATACACAAGATCTAGATATAATGTTCATGCTCAACGCAGGCACTAAATAACAATGATTGAAGTTCATAACTAATCCTGATGGTAACTGAAGTGAAACTGTGCCGACGGCGATTGCATCAACCTTGGAACCATTTCCTACGCGCATCGTCACTTCATCTTTCGCCAGCCTTCGTCTATTCCGTAGTTCCTGTTTCGAGTTGCAAATATGAGAAACAGAACCGGTATCGAATACCCAGGCACTACTACGAGAGCCGGTTAAGTACACATCAATAACATGTATATCAAATATACCTGATTTTTCTTTGGCTGCCTTCTTATCTGCCAGATACTTGGGGCAATTGCGCTTCCAGTGACCCATACCCTTGCAATAGTAACACTCTGTTTCAGGCTTAGGTCCAGCTTTGGGTTTCTTCGTCAGATTGGCAACAGGCTTGCCGCTCTTCTTTGAATTACCCTTCTTGCCTTTGCCGTTTCTCTTGAAACTAGTGGTCTTATTCACCATCAACACTTGATGCTCTTTACGGAGTTCAGACTCTGCGACTTTCAGCATCGCAAACAACTCGCCGGGTGACTTGTTCATCCCTTGCATGTTGTAGTTCAACACAAAGCCTTTATAGCTTGGCGGCAGTGATTGAAGGATTCTGTCAGTGATAGCCTCTTGCGGGAGTTCAATCCCCAGCTCAGCTAGACGGTTTGAGTACCTAGACATTTTGAGCACATGTTCACTAACAGACGAGTTCTCCTCCATCTTGCAAGCATAGAATTTATCGGAGGTCTCATACCTCTCGATCCGGGCGTTCTTCTGAAAGATAAACTTCAACTCTTGGAACATCTCAAATGCTCCATGACACTCAAAGCAACGTTGAAGTCCCGGTTCTAAGCCATACAAGATTGCACATTGAACTACTAAGTAGTCCTCCTTACGTGCTAACCAAGCATTCTTAACATCCTGATCAGCCGTAGCGGGTGGTTCATCTCCTAGCGCACCATTAAGGACATAATCCTTCTTCCCAGCTTGTAAGATTAGCTTAAGATTACGAGCCCAGTCTACAAAGTTGCTTCCATCATCTTTCAACTTAGGTTTCTCTAGCAAAGTATTAAAATTCAGGGTGACTCTCGCGTCAGCCATGATCTACAACACAAATATATTCAAAGTGGACTTAGACTATGTTCAAGATAATTAGAGTTTAACTTAATCAAATTATACGCTAAACTCCCACTCAAAAAGTACATCTCTCTAGTCATTTGAGTGGTTCATGATCCACTTACACTAGCTCAAGTCCGATCATCACGTGAGTTGAGTATAGTTTCAGTGGTAAGCATCCCTATGCTAATCATATCATCTATATGATTCATGATCGACCTTTCGGTCTCATGTGTTCCGAGGCCATGTCTGCACATGCTAGGCTCGTCAAGCTTAACCCGAGTGTTCCGCGTGCGCAACTGTTTTGCACCCGTTGTATGTGAACGTTGAGTCTATCACACCCGATCATCACGTGGTGTCTCGAAACGAAGAACTGTAGCAACGGTGCACAGTCGGGGAGAACACAATTTCGTCTTGAAATTTAGTGAGAGATCACCTCATAATGCTACCGTCGTTCTAGGCAAAATAAGGTGCATAAAAGGATTAACATCACATGCAATTCATAAGTGACATGATATGGCCATCATCACGTGCTCCTTGATCTCCATCACCAAAGCACCGGCACGATCTTCTTGTCACCGGCGCCACACAATGATCTCCATCAACGTGTCGCCATCGGGGTTGTCGTGCTACTCATGCTATTACTACTAAAGCTACATCCTAGCAAAATAGTAAACGCATCTGCAAGCACAAACGTTAGTATAAAGACAACCCTATGGCTCCTCCCGGTTGCCGTACCATCGACGTGCAAGTCGATATTATCTATTACAACATGATCATCTCATACATCCAATATATCACATCACATCGTTGGCCATATCACATCACAAGCATACCCTGCAAAAACAAGTTAGACGTCCTCTAATTTTGTTGTTGCATGTTTTACGTGGTGACCATGGGTATCTAGTAGGATCGCATCTTACTTACGCAAACACCACAACGGAGATATATGAGTTGCTATTTAACCTCATCCAAGGACCTCCTCGGGCAAATCCGATTCAACTAAAGTTGGAGAAACCGACACTTGCCAGTCATCTTGGAGCAACGGGGTTACTCGTAGCGATGAAACCAGTCTCTCGTAAGCGTACGAGTAATGTCGGTCCAAGCCGCTTCAATCCAACAATACCGCGGAATCAAGAAAAGACTAAGGAGGGAAGCAAAACGCACATCACCGCCCACAAAAACTTTTGTGTTCTACTCGAGAAGACATCTACGCATGAACCTAGCTCATGATGCCACTGTTGGGGAACGTCGCATGGGAAACAAAAAATTTCCTACGTGCACGAAGACCTATCATGGAGATGTCCATCTACGAGAGGGGATGAGTGATCTACGTACCCTTGTAGACCGTACAGCAGAAGCGTTAGTGAACGCGGTTGATGTAGTGGAACGTCCTCACGTCCCTCGATCCGCCCCGCGAACAATCTCGCGATCAGTCCCACGATCTAGTACCGAACGGACGGCACCTCCGCGTTCAGCACACGTACAGTTCAACGATGATCTCGGCCTTCTTGATCCAGCAAGAGAGACGGAGAGGTAGAAGAGTTCTCCGGCAGCGTGACGGCGCTCCAGAGGTTGGTGATGACCTTGTCTCAGCAGGGCTCCGCCCGAGCTCCGCAGAAACGTGATCTAGAGGAAAAACCGTGGAGGTATGTGGTCGGGCTGTCGTGGAAAAGTCGTCTCAAATCAGCCCTAAAACCTCCGTATATATAGGTGGGAGAGAGGGGACCTTGCCTTGGGGCTCAAGGAGCCCCAAGGGGTCGGCCGAGCCAAAGGGGGGAAGGACTCCCCCCCAAACCGAGTCCTACTTGGTTTGGTGGGTGGAGTCCTTCTCTCCTTTCCCACCTCCTCTTTTTTTTCTTTTCTCTTTGATTTTTCTTCCAATGCGCATAGGACCCTTTTGGGCTGTCCCACCAGCCCACTAACGGCTGGTGCGCCACCCTCAAGGCCTATGGGCTTCCCCGGGGTGGGTTTCCCCCCCCCCCCCCCCCGGTGAACTCCCGGAACCCATTCGTCATTCCCGGTACATTCCCGGTAACTCCGAAAACCTTCCGATAATCAAATGAGGTCATCCTATATATCAATCTTCGTTTCCGGACTATTCCGGAAACCCTCGTGACGTTCGTGATCTCATCCGGGACTCCGAACAACATTCGGTAACCAACCATATAACTCAAATACGCATAAAACAACGTCGAACCTTAAGTGTGCAGACCCTGCGGGTTCGAGAACTATGTAGACATGACCCGAGAGACTCCTCGGTCAATATCCAATAGCGGGACCTGGATGCCCATATTGGATCCTACATATTCTACGAAGATCTTATCATTTGAACCTCACTGCCAAGGATTCATATAATCCCGTATGTCATTCCCTTTGTCCTTCGGTATGTTACTTGCCCGAGATTCGATCGTCAGTATCCGCATACCTATTTCAATCTCGTTTACCGGCAAGTCTCTTTACCCGTTCCGTAATACAAGATCCCGCAACTTACACTAAGTCACATTGCTTGCAAGGCTTGTGTGTGATGTTGTATTACCGAGTGGGCCCTGAGATACCTCTCCGTCACACGGAGTGACAAATCCCAGTCTTGATCCATACTAACTCAAGGAACACCTTCGGAGATACCTGTAGAGCATATTTATAGTCACCCAGTTACGTTGCGACGTTTGATACACACAAAGTATTCCTCCGGTGTTAGTGAGTTATATGATCTCATGGTCATAGGAACAAATACTTGACACGCAGAAAAACAGTAGCAACAAAATGACACGATCAACATGCTACGTCTATTAGTTTGGGTCTAGTCCATCACGTGATTCTCCTAATGACGTGATCCAGTTATCAAGTAACAACACCTTGTTCATAATCAGAAGACACTGACTATCTTTGATAAACTGGATAGCCAACTAGAGGCTTGCTAGGGATAGTGTTTTGTCTATGTATCCACACATGTAAATGAGTCTTCATTGAATACAATTATAGCATGGATAATAAACGATTATCTTGATACATGAATTATAATAATAACTATATTTATTATTGCCTCTAGGGCATAATTCCAACAGAAACTGTGTGTGATCCACCAATCGCCAATAGTATAGTTCAAGTAGCATCGCCAATGACACGAACTGTGTGCGATGGCGGATCCATCAAATATGACTTAGAAAAGAATTGTGTGTGCGAGACGCGGCACACAATTCTTTCATACGAACTATTTGCGATTAGCTAAAATAACACAAAGGTTATAGATATCCGGATGTGTGCGATAGAGGGCACATAGTTCACTACCATAAACTGTGTGTGATGATATAGCAGAACACAAACTATTCCGTGTGATGATATAACAGTTCACTACCGGATGATATACATCAAATAGGTGAGTAATCAGAATCATGTGCGAACACAAGAAATAACACAGACGATTGGTGCTAATAACATGTGTGTGTTGTGGGGAAACGGTTGTTGGTATATAATTGTCAACGATTGATGAAATCATCACCAACGGGTTACATAGTTTACTCCGTGTGTAATGTGATTTGCTTTGTCTGCATAACATCTATGATGTGTCTACAAAACAACAACATATGTACTGCTTATGAAGTCCACACTCGTCGAAGGCTCTTGTGGTTCAGCCTCGACCCGCACTCGCTTGTTTGTTGCCTCGTCCTCCTTCGGAAAAGGAGGTGATCCTCGGCGGCGACTGAGCGAGTCCGGGACTAAGGGGTCCTCGGGCTGCTAACCTATTTTAATGGGCTGGACTCATGGGCTGCCCTGTGATTTTCATTGAAGGCCGAATTACCAGACAATGTCGTATCCAGAATGGATTCTTCTGAAGCCTTGGTGTATTCTCCAAGTTAAGATGGTAATCGACATGTTTTCTCCTTGGTGCTACCGATGTTGTGTAACCCTAGTACCCGTGGTATTTATATAAACCAGAGAACTTTAGCTCATAGGGCACGTTAAGATCATTATTTCTAGGGCTTTAGACCACAACATATGATCCTGAGGTAGATTAACTTTGTATTCGATACTCCATCATCAATATAAACAAGAGCATGACGTAGGGTTTTACCTCCATTAGGAGGGCTCGAACCTGTGTAAACATTGTCTCCCTTGTATCATGTTACCCTTCGATACAAGATCCACAATTCGGATGCCCTACCCGAGATTCGCCGGTTTGAAACCGACATTGGTGCTTTCATTGAGAGTTTCACTATAGGATCACCAGAAGGATCGATAGCTCACTTGGTCACCAACGATGGCATCAGCGCCGGGAATATCTTAGTACTTGGTCATCTCTCCACGTTCGCCAGCATCGTTCCCATGTCGAGGTGACCTATCACCTATGACAGATCGTCGGGTTCTCCCCGGGTCATGGCATCAAGTTTGGTGACCTAGATTACGTTTCCAATGCTCGAGACGTTCTGGCCCTCGCTGTTGGGGAACGTCGCATGGGAAACAAAAAAAATCCTACGCACACGCAATACCTATCCATGGTGATGATCATCTACGAGAGGGGATAGTGCATATACATACCCTTGTAGATTGCTAGGCGGAAGCGTATATGACGCGGTTGATGTAGTGGAACATCTTCGCGATCCAAATCGCAGCCCGTCCCGCGATCCCATCACGATCCTTCCCGATCTAGTGCCAAATGGACGACACCTCCGCGTTCAGCACACGTACATCTCGATGACGATCTCCACCTTATTGATCCAGCAAGAGGGGGCGGAGAGGTAGATGATTTCTCCAGCACAGCGGCGTGCTGGTGGTGGTGGTGGTTCTATTCCAGATGGGGTTCGCCTAAGCACCGATGAAACTAGAGGAGAAACAGATCTAGAGAGAGGGCAGCACGTGGCTGTTTTCTGTGTCTCTAAAACCCTAAAAACCCTTAGTATATATAGGAGGAGAGGAGGGAGAGGGCTGCACCCTAGGGCAGCCCTTTCTTCCCTTGCGCAAGGAGGAGAGGAGGAGTCCTCGTCCAATCCTATTTGGAGTAGGATTCCTCCTTCCCACTTGGAAACTCTTTCCACCTTGTGTTTTTTCCTTCTCAAACCTTATGGGCCTTAGTGGGAACTTATTCCAGCCCACTAGGGGCTGGTTTATCTCTTCCCACAGCCCATGAGGCCCCTTGGGGCGTGACACCCCTCCCAATGGTCCCCGACACCCCTCCCCGCACTCCCGGTACACTACCGATGAGCCCGAAACTTTTCCGGCGACCAAAACAGGACTTCCTATATATCAATCTTTACCTCTGGACCATTCCGGAGCTCCTAGTGATGTCCGAGATCTCATCCGGGACTCGGAACAACCTTCGGTAACCAACACCTATAACTCAACTATACTGAAACGTCACTGAACCTTAAGTGTGCAGACCCTGCGGGTTGGAGAACTATGCAGACATGACCTGAGACACTCTCCGGTCAATAACCAATAGCGGGACCTGGATGTCCATATTGGCTCCCACATATTCTACAAGATTTATATCGGTTGAACCTCTATGTCAATGATTCAGTTAATCCCATATGATGTTCCCTTTGTCCTTCGGTATGTTACTTGCCCGAGATTCGATCGTCGGTATCTCCATACCTAGTTCAATCTCGTTACCGGAAAGTCTCTTTACTTGTTCCGTAATACAAGATCCCGTAACTAACTCTTTAGTCACATTTCTTGCAAGGCTTGTTGTGATGTTGTATTACTGAGTGGGCCCTGAGATACCTCTCCGTCACACGAAGTGACAAATCCCAGTCTTGATGCATGCCAACCCAACAGACATCTTTGGAGATACCTGTAGAGCACCTTTATAGTCACCCAGTTATGTTGCGATGTTTTATAACCCACAAGGTATTCCTCCGGTGTCTGGGAGTTGCATGATCTCATGGTCATAGGAACAGATACATTGACATGCAAAAAACAGTAGCAATAAACTAACACGATCATATGCTACGTTCATAGTTTTGGGTCTTGTCCATCACATCATTATCCCAATGATGTGATCCCGTTATCAAGTGAGAACACTTGTCTATGGTCAGGAAACCTTGACCATCTTTGATCAACGAGCCAGTTAACTAGAGGCTCAATAGGGACAGTGTGTTGCCTATGTATCCACACATGTAATTGAGTTCCCAATCAATACAATTATAGCATGGATAATAAACGATTATCATGAACAAGGAAATATAATAATTACCAATTTATTATTGCCTCTAGGGCATATTTCCAATAGTCTCCCACTTGCACTAGAGTCAATAATCTAGTTCACATCACTATGTGATTTTGATGAATCTAACACCCATACAGTTGTGGGGTTTGATGATGTCTTGCTTGTGAGAGAGGTTTTAGTCAACGGGTCTGAACCTTTCAGATCTGAGTGTGCTTTACAAATATCTATGTCATACTATAGATGCTGGTACTACGTGCCATTTGGAACTATTCCAAATGACTTCTCCACTATACGAATCTGGTTTACTACTCAGAGTTATTCGGATTAGTGTCAAAGCTTGCATCGACGTAACACTTTACAATGAACTCTTTAATCACCTCCATAATTGAGAAAAATTCCTTAGTCCAGTAGTTACTAAGGATAACTTTGACCGTTGTTCAGTGATTCAATCATGGATCCCTATTTGTACCCCTTGACAGACTCATGGCAAGGCACCCATCAGGTGCGGTACACAACAAAGCATACTATAGAGCCTACGGCTAATGCATAGGGGACGACCTTCGTCCTTTCTCATTCTTCTGCCGTGGTCGGGCTTTGAGTCTTACTCAACTTCACACCTTACAAATAGCCAAGAACTCCTTCATTGTCGATCTATTTTGAACTCCTTCAAAAACTTGTCAAGGCATGCATTTCATTGAAAGTTCTATCACGCGTCTTGATCTATCTCTATAGATCTTGATGCTCGATGTTCAAGTAGCTCAATCCAAGTTTTCCTCTGAAAACACCTTTTCAAACAACCCTATATGCTTTCCAGAAATTCTACATCATTTCCGATCAACAATATGTCAACCACATATACTCATCAGAAATTCTATAGTGCTCCCACTCACTTCTTTGGAAATACAAGTTTCTCTTAAACCTTGTATAAACAAAAAATCTTCGATCATCTCATCAAAGCGTATATTCCAACTTCGAGATGCTTGCACTAGTCCATAGAAGGATCGTTGGAGCTTGCATACTTGTTAGCATCCTTAGGATCGACAAAACCTTCTGGTTGTATCACATACAATCTTTCCTCAAGGAAACCGTCGAGGAAACAATGTTTTGACATCCTATGTGCAATATTTCATAAATAATGCAACAACTGCTAACATAATTCCAACAGACTTTTAGCATTGCTACGAGTGAGAAAGTCTCATCATAGTCAACTCTTTGAACTTGTTGGAAACATCTTTGCGACAAGTCGAGCTTTTTATTAATGGTTACTTTTCACCATCATCGTCTGTCTTCCTTTTAAAGATCCATCTGTACTTAATAGTCTTACGACCATCAAGTAGTTCTTCCAAAGTATACACTTTGTTTTATACACGGATCCTCTCTCGGATTTCATGGCCTCCAGCCATTTGCCGGAATCCGGGCCCACCATCGCTTCTTCATAGCTCGTTCGTTCATTGTTTTTCAACAACATGACCTCCAAGACATGGTTACTGTACCACTCTGTAGCAGTACGCGACCTTGTTGACCTACGAGGTTTGTAGTAACTTGATCCGAATCTTAATGATCACTATCATCAGTTTCCACTTCAATTGGCGTAGGCACCACAGGAACAACTTCCTGCGCCCTGCTACACACAGGTTGAAGTGACGGTTCAATAACATCATCAAGTTCCACCACCCTCCCACTCAATTCTTTCGAGAGAAACTTTTCCTTGAGAAAGGACCCGTTTCTAGAAACAAACACTTTGCTTCCGGATCTGAGATAGGAGGTATACCCAACTGTTTTGGGTGTCCTATGAAGATGCATTTATCCACTTTGGGTTTGAGCTTATTATGCTAAAAGTTTTCCACAAAAGCATCGCAGCCCCAAACTTTTAAGAAACGACAGCTTAGGTTTCTCCAAACCATAGTTCTTACGGTGTCATCTCAACAGAAATACATGGTGCCTTATTTAAAGTGAATGCGGTTGTCTCTAATGCATAACCCATAAACGATAGTGGTAAAGAGACATCATAGTATGCACCATATCAAATAGGGCGCGGCTATGATGTTCGGACACACCATCACACTATGGTGTTCTAGGTGGCATGAGATGTGAAACAATCTTCACATTTGTCTTACTTGTGTACCAAACTCGCAACTTAGATATTCATCTCTATGATCATATCGTAGACATGTTACCCTCTTGTCACGACGATCTTCAACTTCACTCTGAAACTACTTGAACCTTTCAATAATTAAGACGTGTGTTTCATCAAGCAAATACACTAGTAAGAACATAAGGATATCCACTGCGTGCCTCAGCACTCATTGGACTGCATACATCCAAATGTATTACTTCCAACAAGTTACTTTATAGTTCCATCTCACTGGAAAACGAGGCCTTCAGTCATCTTGCCCATGTGGTATGATTTGCATGTCTCAAGTGATTTAAAATCAAGTGAGTCCAATCGATCCATCTGCATGGAGTTTCTTCATGCGTTTACACCAATAGGTATGGTTTGCATGTCTCAAACGTTTCAAAAATGAGTGAGTACAAGGATCCATCAGCATGGAGCTTCTTCATGCATTTTATACCAACATGACTCAAGCGGCAGTGCCACAAGTAAGTGGTACTATCATTACTACTTTGTATATTTTGGCCTCAATATTATGAACATGTGCAGCACTACGATCAAGATTCAATAAACCATTGAAGGTATTTATTCAAGAAAATATAATAACCATTATTCTCTATAAATGAATAATTGTATCGCAATAAACATGATCTAATCATGTTCATGCTCAACGCAAATACCAAATAACAATTATTTATGTTTAACACTAGTCCCGATGGTAAAGGGAGCGTGCGATGTTTGATCACACCAACCTTAGGGTTACTTCCAACACACATCGTCACCTCACCCTTGCTAGTGTCCATTTAATCCGTAGCTTAAATTTAGAGTTAATAACACTTAGCAACTGAACCGGTATCTAATACCCTGGTGCTACTAGGAGAACTAGTAAGGTACGCATCAATATTAGGTATATCCTATATACTTTTGTTGACTTTGCCACGCTTCTCATCTACCAAGTATCTAGCGTAGTTCCGCCTCAGTGACCGTTCCCCTCATAACAGAAGCACTTATTCTCAGGTTTGGGTTCAACCTTGGGTTTCTTCACTAGAGCAGCATCTGGTTTGTCGTTTCATGAAGTATCCCTTCTTGCCCTTGCCCTTCTTGAAACTAGTGGTTTTACTAACCATCAACAATTGATGCTCCTATTTGATTTCTACTTTTGCGATGTCAAACATCGTGAATAGCTTAAGGATCATCATATCAATCCTTGATATGTTATAGTTCATCACGAAGCTCTAGTAACTTGGTGGCAGTGACTGGAGAACCATCACTATCTCATCTGGAAGATTAACTCCCACTCGATTCAAGGGATTGTAGCACTCAAACAATCTGAGCACATGCTCAACGATTGAGCTTTTCTACCTTACTTTGTAGATAAAGAATCTTGTCGGAGGTCTCATACCCCTTAACAAGGGCAGGAGCATGAAATCCTAATTTTATCTCTTTGAACATCTCATATGTTCCGTGACGTTCAAAACGTCTTCGGTGCCTTAATTCTAAGTTGTTGAGTATTATGCACTCAACTATCATGTAGTCATAAAAAATGTGTATGTTAGATGTTCGCAACATCCAAAAATGATGCTCGAGGTTAAGCATACCGATCGGTGCATTAAGGAGCAATGAGGACAATCCTCAGTATACAGATCGAGCCCGCATAATTTCTACTATCATCTTCCAACTAAATTTTCTCTAGGAACATATCAAAAACAGTAGAGCTACAACGCAAGCTACAACATAATTTGCAAAGACCTTTTGTCTATGTTCATGATAATTGAGTTTAGCTTATAATATTACTAATAACTCCCACTCAAAGAGACATCCCTAAGTCATTCGAGTGGCGCATGATCCAAATCCACTAACTCAAGTCCAATCATCACGTGAGTTGAGTATAGTTTTAGTGGTGGACATCTCCATGTTGATCATATCAACTATACGATTCATGCTTGACCTTTCGGTCTCCTGTGTTCCGAGGCCATGTCTGTACATGCTAGGCTCGTCAAGTTTAACCCGAGTGTTCCGCGTGTGCAACTGTTTTGCACCCGTTGTATGTGAACGTTGAGTCTATCACACCCGATCATCACGTGGTGTCTCGAAATTACGAAATGTCACAACAGTGCACAGTCAGGGAGAAGACAATTTTATCTTGAAATTTTAGCGAGGGATCACCTTATAATGCTACCATCGTTCTAAGCAAAATAAGGTGCATAAAAGGATTAACATCACATGCAAATCATAAGTGACATTATATGGCCATGATCTTGTGCTTCTTCATCTCCATCACCAAAGCACCGGCATGATCTTCATCATCACCTGTGCCACACCATGATCTCTGTCGGTGAATACTCACTACATATGCCATTGGTAGGCTAAAGTCGGTGAGAACCGAAGGGACAACGGAGGGCGGTGGGGTCGAGGTTGGTACAAGCCTAGAACGCACGATGTACCCAGGTTCAGGGCTCTCCGAAGAGATAATACCCCTAGTCCTGCCGCAATGTATGATGTGTATGGATGGATTACAAGGTTGCTCCTGGAGCCGTATTGCCGAGGAGGAAGAGGGGAGCAGCCGGCTCGTCTCTGCCTCTCCTATGTGGTTGGTGAGTGTATGTGTAATCTGTTGTTTTTCCACCCTCTGCATGGAGGTGGACCGGGGGGTTTTATAGACGAACCCTCCGGCCTACAATATGGATAAAGGGTACAAGATTGGGGCATGGCTGGCAGCCTTGCCGGCTGACCAGGGGACCCACGAGGGTCTTGTCTTGTCGCTTGAGGGGCCCGCCGGGTGCGAGATCCCGTCTGGCTGTGGGACCCAGCGGCTAGCCAATGGAGCTCTCGCGTAAGGTTGACGCAGGACACGTGCGGTACGTCCGGCGACGTCCAGCGAGATTCGTCATGGGTAGACGGTACGGTCGCCTCCACTGTTCCCACGCCGAGTGTAGTAATGGAGTGGGAGTTTGACGGCCGACACTATGCTGGGTGATGGATCAGAGCCGGGGTAGGTCAGCTGCGTGGCCGCCAACGTTGGTACCTGCCGTGCACTCCAATCCAGTACCTTTGCTGACGCGTAGCCACCTTTAATCGTAGGGTCTCGTCATGACCTACGATCTGATGTGACTTGAGGTCCTCGGTCGGCTAGGCCGCTTGGCTAGCCGGCTTGGGCACGGTTGCCTCGTTCCTAGCCGGCTGGCTTGGCCAAGGCAGTCAGGAAGAGGTAGCCGTCTCGCCTCTAGCCGGCAGGGGTTGCCTGGCCGGCCAAAGAGTTGGTAGTCTCGTCCTCCAGCCGGTAGGCGCAGCCTAGCCAGCCAGAGGACTCGGGCCTTGGAGAATTATACTTGGTCATTCCTTTTGGGCAGGAGATGAAGGAGCGGCCTCAATGAGCCTACCCCGGGGTTATCCCCCCGACAGTAGTCCCAGAAGCTGGAGAGGCCCGCCGTCTACGGACGGGTGGCCTCACCGGCTTGATTTTTTGTCTTTGTGTTCCTGCCGCCATCTGGGAAACGCCGGCTCCGAAACCGGCTTGCTTTGAAGCGACGCCTTGGCTTCATCGTAGGCCACGCAGAGCGCGCCACGTGCCAGGCCCGGCCTGATGTAATGATGGTTATTACTGGTGACGGGACCGGGCCTGGGCCTTGGGTCCCGCCACGATGCCCCCTCGACCTCCACGTGGAAGATCCTCTGCGGAAATACTCCGCGAGGGTTGGGCTTCGGGAAGCGTTACCGCCCGTAATACACGGGATTATTGGGGTTCCGTGCGAACCGAATCCCCTCCCCATGACGCTTCGTGGGGTTTAAATGGGTTGCGGGGGTTCCCAGGAGGCCACTCGCCCCCTTATCGCCCCGCATCGACGCCCTCTTCTTCCCTGAGCCCAGAGAGAAAGAGACCGTCCTCTTCGTCTTCTTCTTCTTCGTCGCCGTCGAGCCACCAGCCTTCCCGAGCTTCTGCCGCCCGCAGTCATGGCCGGGGGCTCCTCCTCGAAGAAGGCCTCGTCGCAGGGAGCTTGGCTTGGCAGTGAGATCTGCGAAGGCCACATCGAGGCACTCCGCCATCACCGACTATTGCCCCCGGCCTCCAAGGTGCTGGTGCGGATTCGTGGTGCCGAGACCGCCCCAACACCGGCAAAGGGAGAGATCGTCGTTTTTGACGAGCACTTCTACAGGGGCTTTGGGCTCCCGGCGAGCCCCTTCTTCTCCGAATGGCTCCACTTCTTCAGCCTGCAGCCGCACCACCTGGCGCCGAACGCCATCTTGCAGCTGTCGGCCTTCGTGGTCTTGTGCGAGGGCTTCCTCGGGATCGAGCCCCGCCTCGATCTCTCGTGAAGCTTGTTTTTCTTCAAGCAGCAATCCATTGCGATGGACAAGGCCGCGCTGGAGAAGCACGCTGGGCCACGCCCGATGACGCCGTGCGGAGCCGCACTGGTGCATCATCGTTCGAAGTCCGGCTTCCCCCAGTTGCCGCTGCACGAGTCCATCAAGCAATGGCAGAAGGGCTTCTTCTACGTGAAGAATGCCGACCCTGCCCGCGACAGCCTCAACATGCCCCCGTTCAACATTAACCCTCCGACGAAGTTGAGCTGGGGGGCGAAGTTCCCGAAGCCGATTCCCGAGGTGGCGCAGATCGGCGCCCACCTCGACATTTTGGAGAAAGGCGGCCTCCTTGGCCGCGACCTGCTCACCACCATCTGGTCTGCCGCTGCAGGATTCTGCCGCTGCAGAGGCGGCCCCATCTGGTCTGCCAGATGAGCGGCCGGCATGACCCCTGCGGGACATCCGCCAAGAGATTCATCCCGACCGCGGTGGCGCGGGGGTGAACCAGATTTCTACCGCCCACATGGATGACAGTGGGAACTGGTCGTGGGGGATGAACCCTTACTGCAGGTCCCGTCCACCTCCGGTGGTAAGCACTCTTTGTTGCTTTGTTCTTGTTGTTTGTCTTGCGACCGACCGTCTCACTGAACCGGCCGTCAACTCCTTCGCACAGATGTTCGAGAAGCTGCAGGCAGCACTCAACCCGCCTGCCCCTGACGTGGCGACATCTGACGCCTCGGAGATCGAGGACGAGGGCATGATCGAGTCCCGCTCTGCCTCCCCCGAAGGTTTGGAGAACGCGCTGGAGTCGGAAGGGACGGAGCCGTTTGGTGAGCATCTGTGGCCCTTCATCGTAGATTGGACGGACGATGACGAGACTCCCTCCTTCCTATGTGATGCAACCTTCGAGGAAGACTCCGATGGGGTGGAGGAGGTCACCAGCCCGCCTTTGACGCGCGAACGGCGTCATGGGGCCGAGGCGGCCGGACCTGACGAGGCAGCCAGGAATAAGGGCAAGGGTGCCACAGCTTCCAGGCCGGCTCCTAAGCACCCGGCGACGGGTCCTCCAGTCGGAGTACGAGCAGGCGGCGCTAAGAAACGCCATGGTGCCGGCAGGAGGCAGGTGCCCATCATCGCAGGGTAAGGATTCCTCTCCCTTCTTTTTATTTTGCCTTGTGTGAAGCTTCGTTCCTCAAAACGTCGCCCGACGGGGAGGCGGAAGACATGGAGGAGGACACCGCCTCCGCAGCCGAACGAGCCGGCTAGACAGCGGCTGATGCTGCCCAGAGGGAGCTCGAGGTGCAGTCCAAACGCCAGTGGGATGCGGCCGCGGGGAAGACGGCCGAGGGCCAGTCTCGCCCCAGCCGGGCCGAAAAGCCGACAGAGAAGCGTACGAAGGCTAGAAATGCCCCTCCATGCATGCTCGCGTGGAGGATCCAGCTAGCGAGGCGGCCTCGAGGCGCGCCCCGGGGACCAAGGAGGCCCATCCCTCCGAGCCGGACGCCTCTCCGCCGGTGGATCTTGAGGTGATCCGTGATTCGCCTAGGGCCGAGGCGGCGCCCGACGCGCCGGAACTGATCCTGGACGCACCGGACATGGCCCCGGATGCGCGAGGAGTGAACTTGGATGCACCGGACGCGGCCCATCCACCTGCTGCCGAGGAGGCGGTGCCGGGCGAGACGTCGGCGGAGCCGGCTGCCATGCCGGCGCGTGGAGACGGCACCATCGTCGTCTCCCACCAGGGTCCGGCTACTCCAGGAGTCGGTGCCAGGGTCGGGAGCCGGCCCATGAAGACTTGGCGAGCGGCTAACTTGGTGCACTCGAAGCTGCCCATAGGCACCGCGCTCCACAGCGTCCCGGAGCTGGTGTCGATGTTTGCCAGCAGCCGGTTCAAGGTGGACCAGGCCGCCCGCGTGGTAGGCGGCGATCTGGAGAACTTGGAGGAGCGCACCAGGGTAAGTGCCTCATATGTGTCTTCGTTTTTTTTCTGTTCTTCTTCTTGAATCAATGGGGGCGCGCCAGCGTACCCACAGGGTGTTGCCCCCGAGAGTCGGGCCGGCCGATCATCGGCCGGGCCGAATCGCTTTTGAGCTTCTTCTCTTGCTTTGCTTCTTTAGTGGGGGCGCGCTAGCGCACCCACTAGGTGGAGCCCGTGAGAATCGGGCTGGTTATGACTTAACCAGGCCGAATCTTACTTTTGCTTCTTCCTTGCTTTGTAGGATCTTTATGATGCCCTGGTGCAGGCCTACAACACACTGCGGGCTCAGAACCAGGCGGCTGATGGACAGATTGCCGAGCTTCAAGCCCAGCTGGGCGAGGTTGTCGTGGAGCGGGACGCCCTGCGTGACGCGGACAGACGGCTCTAGGAGCAGCTGACTCTTATCCACACGGAGAAGAAGGAGCTCGAGGCGGCCAGCCGGGCCGAGCTAGAGCAGTTGTGCGCCTTTGTGCAGGAGAAGGACCCCTCCCATACTACCGACGTGGAACGTCTTGAGATGCTTCATCTCGGGGAGATGAAGCTCAAGGACTGATGACCCACAAGTATAGGGGATAAATCGTAGTCCTTTCGATAAGTAAGAGTGTCAAACCCAACGAGGAGAAGAAGGCTCTGATAAACGGTTTTCAGCAAGGTAATGATTGCAAGCGCTGAAAGTAGCGGTAACAAGTGATGGTGTAGTGAGGTGAAACGTAGCAAGCGAAAAGTAACAAGTAACAAGTAGTAGCAACGGTGCAGCAAGTGGCCCATTCCCTTTTGTAGCAAGGGACAAGCCTGAACAAAGTCTTATAAGAGGAAAACGCTCCCGAGGACACACGGGAACTTCTGTCATGCTAGTTTCATCATGTTCACAGGATTCGCGTTCGTTGCTTTGATAGTTTGATATGTGGGTGGACCGGCGCTTGGGTACTGCCCTTACTTGGACAAGCATCCCACTTATGATTAACCTCTCTCGCAAGCATCCGCAACTACGAAAGAAGAATTAAGACAACGTCTAACCATAGCACTAAACTAGTGGATCCAAATCAGCCCCTTACGAAGCAACGCATAGACTGGGGTTTAAGCTTCTGTCACTCTAGCAACCCATCATCTACTTACTACTCCCCAATGCCTTCCTCTAGGCCCAAATATGGTGAAGTGTTATGTAGTCGACGTTCACATAACACCACTAGAGGAAAAACAACATACAACATATCAAAATACCGAACGAATAAAAAATTCACATGACTATTATCAGCATGACTTATCCCATGTCCTGAGGAACAAAAGTAACTACTGACAAAGCATAATCATAATCATGATCAGAGGTGTAATGAATAGCATCAAGGATCTGAACATAAACTCTTCCACCAAGTAATCCAACTAGCATCAACTACAAAGAGTAATCAACACTACTAGCAACCTTACAAGTACCAATCGGAGTCGCGAGACGGAGATTGGTTACAAGAGATGAACTAGGGTTTGGAGAGGAGATGGTGCTGATGAAGATGTTGATGGAGATGACACCCCTCCGACGAGAGGAGTGTTGTTGATGATGAAGGTGATGATTTCCCCCTCCGGGAGGGAAGTTTCCCCGACAGGATCGTCTTGCCGGAGCTCTAGATTGGATCTGCTCAAGTTTCGCCTCGTGGCGGCGGAGAATCCACGAAAAAGCTTCGCCCTGATTTTTTACGGACGAAACCCTTCATATAGGAAAAGAGGGGGCCAGTGGGCCACCAGGGTGCCCACAAGCCCTGTTGCCGCGGCCAGGGGGTAGGCCGCGGCAACCAGGCTTGTGGGCCCGTGGTTGCTCCCCTTTGACACTTCTTTCGCCCAGTATTTTTTATATATTCCCAAAAAAATCACCGTTGATTTTCAGGGCATTTGGAGTTGCGCAGAATGGACGTATCAACTCCCCCAAGCTTAGACCTCGCTTGTCCTCAGGCGAAAACCAAGACCCAAAACATGTCCACATGTTTAGGGATGAAGGTGTCGATAAAACATAATACGGACATGAGGGCATCATGATCACACATAGAACAACAATACATCATAGAGATTCTTATGGGAATGTAACAATTCCTTCTCAAAGAAAAGTATGAAACAAAAACCTTACCGAGAAGTAGACAATAACAGTCCATAGTCATTGAAGCAATTGCAATTTATCACAACATCAAAAAGAGTCAAATAAGAGCTTGTAAGGAAAATTCACATACTCAATCATCTCTTTTGTTTTCCACAATTGTTACAACTCACGTGGTACTCCTGATATCAAAGTTTCAGCTAGACACAGAGAAAGATAGGGGCTTATAATTTTGCCTCCCAACCATTTACCTCAAGGGTAAAGTCAACAAGAATAAAGCATAAGTACTCAGCTCCAAGTTGATATAAGAATATAGATCTTTCCCAAGCATATGACGTTCACCAAGGAAAATTCTGAATAAGGAATTGGTGAAGATCACCATGACTCTTACAAGGGCAAAAAGTAAAGGTACAAGATAGGCCCTTCACAGAGGGAAGCAGAGGTTGTCATGCGCTTTTGAGGTTTGGATGCGTGTCCTCTTAGTGCGGAGGAACGTCACTTTATATTGCCTCCTGCGATAAAGAACTTTATTATGCAGTCTGTCGCTTTTATGTCTTCCTCATCACAGGTTCTTACAAAGCTTATTTTCCACACACTAATAGATCATACATATTAGAGAGCAACTTTTATTGCTTGCACCGATGACAACTTACTTGAGGGATCTTATTCAATCTATAGGTAGATATGGTGGACACTCATGGAAAAACTGGGTTGAAGGTTTATGGATGCACAAGTAGTATCTCTACTTGGTGCAGGAGTTTTGGCTAATATGAGGTGGAAGCAATCGTCACATGCTAAGGGATCTCTAATCATATAACATTGTTTGGAACCAATCAAACACAATTCATTATGTTGTCTTCCTTGTCCAACATCTACTTCTAAGCATGTAATAGTTTGGTGAGTGCTCACAATTATAGAAAGTGTCTAAGATGATATATTTATATGTGAACCTCTCTATCCTTATTACTTCTTATTAATTGCAACAATGACTGGGGTCTATGTTGGTCTATTCTCAACAAGTTTCAATCATCATACTTGTTAAATGTGAAGCTATCACTTTCCATTAGATCATCTCATCATCTTTCATGATATCGTTCTTTTCATACTTTTGATCACGGCACAAAGCAAAGCCCTTGACTAAGATACTCGTTATTATAAAGCTCGTAAGCTCGAATACATCGGGGGAGACACAAAGCAAAAGACTCAAACCAACCACTAAAGACTTATTCCACTAAGAGAAGAAATAAAAACTGAAAAGGAAAGCTAAAACAAAGGTAAAAGCAAAAGATGTAAAGGTGATACGATACCAGGGCAACTCCCCCAAGCTTGGCATAAGCCAAGGGGATTGCCCATACCAATGCTTAGTTGTCTTCCTTGGGTGGTGATGGTGGTGGAGTTGATGAAGCAGTCTTTGCCTTTGATTCCAAGAGAGCTATCAATCTTTGATTTATACCTTTGAGATCTGCGACATGGTTTTCAACCAAAACAATTTCATGAGAAAGGGAAATATTGCGAGCACGAGTTGTTTCACAAAACCTCAAGAGTTCAATCAAGGATGGAGACAGCACGTGAAGGAAGGGTTGGAGAAAATCTACTCCTTCAACGTCTTCAATGTTGAACATAGGTTGAACTTCCTCCCTAGTTTGGGTTTTCTCCTTAGTTTTTGTCCCTGGCTTCCGTGACTTCTACTCTTTTCAGATCAGCATCTACTTCTTCATGAACTTGAGGGAGATTATTCTCCCCAACAGATTCCTGAGACATCTTTGCTCTAAATCTTTGGCAGACAACAGGCTCGAAACGAAAACAGAGGAAGACTGCGCGATACGGAGATCAAAACCCTCGGGCGTATATGTAATGATTTTTTTTGGACCAGAAGGAGTGCTCCGCAGGAAAACAGAGTCCGGGGGGCACACGAGGTGCCCACAAGCCCTGTTGTCGCAGCCAGGGGGAGGGCAAGGCAACCAAGCTTGTGGCCGCCTCGTGCGCTCTCCGGACTACTTTTTATTTTTCTAGATTTCAAAAATTACAAAACGGAGAAAATTTCCTTACAAAACGGAGAAAATTTCCTATTGGAAAAGTTTCGGAGTCCAATTACTTATCGAAACAGATACCTCTTCGTTTTCAGGGTCTAAAACACGCTGATAAACATCCCTTATGTACTCCTCTGGAGTTATGATACTGATGATATTGGTCTCAACATTTATGGGAGTACCAGAGATGTAATGCCTGATTCTTTGCCCATTTACCACTCTAGGAAAATTGCCTTCCGTGTTATTGATTTTGATGGCACTGGAACGGTATACTTCCTCGACAACGTAGGGACCTTCCCATTTAGAGAGAAGCTTGCCTGCGAAGAATCTTAAACGAGAATTGTATAGCAGGACATAATCACCTACATTGAACTCTCGTTTTTGTATTCTTTTATTGTGCCATCTATTAACCTTTTCCTTGAACAACTTGGCATTCTCATATGCCTGGCCCTCCATTCATCTAATGAGCTGATATCAAACAACCGCTTCTCACCGGCAAGTTTGAAATCGAAGTTGAGCTCTTTGATTGCCCAATAAGCTTTGTGTTCAAGCTCAAGAGCAAAATGATAGGCCTTACCGTAAACCATTTTATACGGTGACATGCCCATGGGATTCTTATAAGCAGTCCTATAAGCCCATAGTGCATCATCAAGTTTGCTAGACCAATTCTTTCGAGATCTATTGACGGTCTTTCGTAAGATCAATTTGATCTCCCTATTACTCAACTCCACTTGACCACTAGACTGAGGATGATAAGGAGATGCAACTCTATGGTTTACATCATACTTAGCGAGCATCTTGCGGAAAACACCATGAATGAAGTGTGAACCGCCATCAGTCATAAGATATCTAGGGACTCCAAATCTTGGGAAATTGACTTCTTTAAGCATCTTAATAGAGGTGTGGTGATCAACATTTTTAGTGGGGATAGCCTCTACCCACTTAGTGATATAATCCGCAGCAACTAAGATATGAGTATACCCATTGGAACTCGGGAAAGGTCCCATATAATCAAAGCCCCAGACATCAAATGGTTCAATGACAAGTGAATAGTTCATATGCATTTCCTGACGCTTACTGATATTCCCTATTCTTTGGCATTCGTCACAAGACAAGACAAACTTACGGGCATCCTTGAAGACAGTCGGCCAATAGAAACCTGATTGCAATACCTTATGAGCAGTTCTGTCTCCAGCATGGTGTCCTCCGTAGGCCTCGGAATGACACTTCTGCAGGATATGTCCATGTTCATGTCCACGCACACAACGTCTAATAACACCATCTACTCCTTCCTTATAAAGGTGAGGATCATCCCAAAAGTAGTGTCTCAAATCAAATAAGAATTTCTTCTTTTTCTGGTAGGAGAAACTGGGTGGTATGTATTTGGCTATGATATAATTTGCATAATCAACATACCACGGTGCACTATGTGAAGTGCGGATGACATTCAATTGCTCATCAGGAAAGCTGTCATCAATAGGTCGTGGGTCATGAAGGACATTCTCTAGCCTAGACAAGTTATGTGCTACACGGTTATCAGCACCCTTTCGGTCAACAACGTGCAAATCAAATTCCTATAGCAGGAGAACCCATTTGATTAGCCTAGGCTTAGCGTCCTTCTTCTCCATGAGGTACTTAATAGTAGCATGATCAGAGTGAATAGTGACTTTGGAGTCAACTATATAAGATCTAAACTTTTCGCATGCAAACACGACTGCTAAAAACTCCTTCTCCGTAGTGGCGTAGTTTCTTTGGGCACTGTCTAGAGTTTTACTAGCGTAGTGAATGACATTCAACTTCTTGTCAACTCTTTGTCCTAGAACAGCACCAACATCATAATCACTAGCATCGCACATGATTTCAAAGGGCAAGTTCCAATCAGGTGGTTGAATAATAGGTGCGGTTATCAAGGCCTTCTTAAGTATTTTGAAAGCTTCCTCACAATACTCATCAAAAACAAAAGGAACATCCTTCTGCAAGAGGTTGGTAAGAGGCCTAGAAATCTTAGAGAATTCTTTAATGAACCTTCTATAGAAACCAGCATGACCTAGGAAACTTCGTATACCTCTGATATCTGTGGGGCAAGGCATTTTCTCAATTGCATCTACCTTAGCCTTATCAACTTCAATGCCTTTCTCAAAGATTTTGTGTCCTAAGACGATGCCTTCATTTACCATGAAGTGGCACTTCTCCCAGTTCAAGACGAGGTTGGTATCTTTGCATCTCTGTAAGACTCGATCAAGGTTGCTGAGGCAATCATCAAAGGAAGAACCATAAACGGAGAAATCATCCATGAAAACCTCAACAATCTTTTCATAAAAGTCAGAGAATATAGCCATCATACATCTTTGAAAGGTGGCAGGTGCATTGCACAAGCCAAAAGGCATGCGTCTATAAGCAAAGGTACCGAAAGGGCATGTGAAGGTGGTTTTCTCTTGATCAGATTGTGAAACAGGTATTTGTGAGAAACCTGAATAACCGTCTAGAAAGCAGAAGTGTGTGTGTTTAGATAGCCTTTCTAGCATCTGGTCGATAAACGACAAAGGATAATGGTCTTTCCTGGTTGCCTTGTTCAGTTTCCAGAAGTCTATCACCATCCTATAGCCAGTAATAATCCTGTGTGGGATTAGTTCATTCTTATCATTAGGAACTACGGTGATACCTCCCTTCTTAGGTACGCAATGTACTGGACTTACCCAATAACTACGAGCAACAGGATAGATGAGTCCTACTTCCAGAAGCTTTCATAATTCTTTTCTCACGACCTCTTTCATCCTCGGATTTAGTCTCCGTTGATGATCAGCAACTGGTTTAGAATCAGGATCGGTTTTAATCTTGTGCTGACATAGAGTGGGGCTAACACCCTTAAGATCATCAAGAGTATATCCAATAGCAACACGGTGCTTCCTCAAAGTTTTTAATAACTTCTTCTCTTCGTGATTCGAGAGGTGAGCACTAATAATAACAGGATATATCTCCTTCTCATCAATATAGGCATACTTAAGAGTATCTGGTAACTGTTTCAGCTCGAACACAGGATCACCCTTTGGTGGGGGAGGATCCCCAAGCAGTTCAACAGGCAGATTATTCTTGAGAATAGGATATTATTCTAAGACAATTTTATCTATCTGATCTCTTTCATCCATATGCATATCATTTTCATGCTCTAGCAGATATTGATCTAAAGGATCCGTAGGAGGTACGGAAATAGAGGCAAGAGCAATGAATTCATCCCTACCAGATGACTCTTTTTCATGGGGTTGTCTTCCAAACTTGGAGAAGTTAAATTCATGAGACACACCCTCGAAACTAACAGTGACAGTCTGTTTAATGCAATCAATGTGAGCATTGACAGTGTTGAGAAAGGGTCTACCAAATATGATGGTACAAAAGCTAACTTGTGCAGTAGCAAGGACGAGGAAATCAGTAGGATACTTCGTCTTACCACACAGGACTTCTACGTCTCTCACAATTCCCACGGGAGAGATAGTGTCTCTATTAGCTAGCGTAATAGTGACATCAATGGGTTCTAACTCAGCAGGTGCAATATCATCTTTGATTTCATCATATAGGGACCGGGGTATTGCACTAACACTAGCACCCATATCACATAAACCATGATAACAGTGATCTCCTATCTTGACAGAAACAACGGGCAGGCCAACTATAGGTCTGTATTTGTCTTTCGCGTGAGGTTTAGCAATTCTAGCGGAATCCTCGCAGAATTTGATAACATGCCCGTCTATGTCTTCAGCTAAGAGATCTTTGATAATAGCAACACTAGGTTCAGCTCTAATTTCCTCAGGGGGTGCAAGCGGTCTAATGTAACCCCTACGTATCACAGTTGGAGCTTTAGAATAATCCTTTTTCCTAGCAGGGTAAGGTGGTTTCTCAGCGTAGGCACAAGGAACAATAGGATCACTAAAGGCAATGACTTTCTCTTCAACTAGATTGGGTTTAACTATGTTGACTTCTACAGGCGGATGATACTTAAACCACTTCTCTTTGGGAAGATCAACATGAGCAGCAAAAGATTCACATAGAGAAGCTACTATCTCAGAGTCAAGTCCATACTTAGCGCTAAAATCTCTAGAAGTGTTTGTTTCAACAAAAGATTTAACGCAATCAAACTGGAAATTCATACCTGACTCCTTACCTTCTTCAAGCTACCAATCTTCACAGTTACGTTTGATTCTTTCCAATAAATTCTACTTGTGGTCAATATCCTTCTTCATAAAAGAACTGGTACAATAAGTGTCAAGCATGGTACGATCTTCATGAGAAAGTCGAGCATAAAAGTTTTGAGTGATAATTTCTCTCGAGAGCTCATGATTGGGGCATGAATATAACATTGATTTAAGCCTCCCCCAAGTTTGAGCTATGCTTTCCCTGTCACGAGGCCAAAAGTTATAAATATAATTCCGATCACGATGTACTAAATGCATATGATAAAACTTTTGATGAAATTCCAATTTCAACCGATTGTAGTCCCATGATCCAGTATCATCACATAGCCTATACCATGTCATCGCGTTATCCTTCAAATATAAAGGAAATACCTCATCCTCGGGCAAACCTGCAAGCTTAAATAAACCACAAACTTCATCTACATAGATTAGATGCAAGTCTGGATGTGAAGATCCATCTCCTGTAAAAGGATTAGCCAGCAGTTTCTCAAGCATACCCGAAGGAATTTCATAAAAGATATTTTCAGTAGGTACCTCACATTGCGGAACAACTCCTCGTGCTTTTGTTCGTGGTGAAGATACCCCGAACAAACTCCTCAAAGGAGCAGTTTCCATAGTGACAAGTGACAATAGATTTCAGCACAATATATAAATGTTTCCTTACCAAATTCCACTTACCAAAGGCGCTTCCCTCCCCGGCAACGGCGCTAGAAAAGAGTCTTGATGACCCACAAGTATACGGGATCAATCATAGTCCTTTCAATAAGTAAGAGTGTCGAACCCAACGAGGAGAAGAAGGCTCTGATAAACGGTTTTCATCAAGGTAATGACTGCAAGCACTGAAAGTAGCGGTAACAAGTGATGGTGTAGTGAGGTGAAACGTAGCAAGCAAAAAGTAACAAGTAACAAGTAGTAGCAACGGTGCAGCAAGTGGCCCAATCCCTTTTGTAGAAAGGTACAAGCCTGAATAAATTCTTATAAGAGGAAAAACGCTCCCGAGGACACACGGGAATTTCTGTCATGCTAGTTTCATCATGTTCATATGATTCGCGTTCGTTACTTTGATAGTTTTATATGTGGGTGGACTGGCACTTGGGTACTGCCCTTACTTGGACAAGCATCCCACTTATGATTAACCTCTCTCGCAAGCATCCGCAACTACGAAAGAAGAATTAAGACAACGTCTAACCATAGCATTAAACTAGTGGATCCAAATCAGCCCCTTACAAAGCAACGCATAGAGTGGGGTTTAAGCTTGTGTCACTCTAGCAACCCATCATCTACTTACTACTCCCCAATGCCTTCCTCTAGGCCCAAATATGGTGAAGTGTTATGTAGTCGATGTTCACATAACACCACTAGAGGAAAAACAACATACAACATATCAAAATAACGAACGAATACCAAATTCACATGACTATTATCAGCATGACTTATCCCATGTCCTCAGGAACAAAAGTAACTACTCACAAAGCATAATCATAATCATGATCAGAGGTGTAATGAATAGCATCAAGGATCTGAACATAAACTCTTCCACCAAGTAATCCAACTAGCATCAACTACAAAGAGTAATCAACACTACTAGCAACCTTACAAGTACCAATCGGAGTCGCGAGACGGAGATTTGTTACAAGAGATGAACTAGGGTTTGGAGAGGAGATGGTGCTGATGAAGATGTTGATGGAGATGACTCCCCTCCGACGAGAGGAGTGTTGCTGATGACGAAGGCGACGATTTCCCCCTCCGGGAGGGAAGTTTCCCCGGCGGGATCGTCGTGCCGAAGGTCTAGATTGGATCTTCTCAAGTTCCGCCTCGTGGCGGCGGAGAATCTATGAACCAGCTCCACCCTGATTTTTTTTCCGGACGAAACCCTTCATATAGAAAAAGATGGGGGCCAGTGGGCCACCAGGGTGCCCACAAGCCCTGTTGCCGCGGCCAGGGGGGTAGGCCACGGCAACCAGGCTTGTGGGCCCCTGGTTGCTCCCCTGTGACACTTCTTTCGCCCAGTATTTTTTATATATTCCCAAAAAAATCATTGTTGATTTTCACGGCATTTGGAGTTCCGCAGAATAGAAGACTTAGACTTGCTCCTTTTGCAGTCCAGAATTCCAGCTGCCGGTATTCTCCCTCTTCAAATAAACCTTGCAAAATGAGACAGAAAAGGCATTTGTATGGTTCCACAAAGTATAATAATAGTCTATTAATCGATAAATATCAACATGAAAGCCTGATGCAAAATGGACGTATCAAGGGCGCTGCCTTGAAGGAGAAGGAGGACGCCCTGATCCAGAAGCAGACGCAGCTGGCCAAGGCCCTGGACTCGGCTGCGGCCCTCCAGGACGACGTCGCCCGCCTTACTCAAGCGAGCAAGGTGCGGGAGATCGAGGCCCTGGAGAGCGCCCATGAGACTGATAGCGATTTCCACTCTGAGTCTTCTTTTTGTTTTGTCTTGAACTTTCTTTGCCGTCTCCTCTTCTTACTCTTTTTTTGTGCCCCCTCCCCTATCTCAGGCCTCTTCCCTGAGACACGGGACGCGGCCGACACGGCAGTCAAGGTGAGCCGTGAGGAGCGCCGCACGGCCGGGTAGGAGGTAGACGCTACCTTCGGCTGGAGAGTGGAGGAGATCGGAGTGGGCCTCGGGGCCCGCCTGTGCATCTTGGGCAAGTCCGTGGATCGGCTTCAGATCGCAGGCTTGTCGATGGTGGCGGCCCTGTGGCCTGATGGCGTGGAGCCGGCGTCGATGAGGCGGCTCTCCCGCTTGCTTGTGACTGGCGAGGACCGTCTTGATGCCTAGCGCGCTTTGGATGCACGTGCTAGAGCCTACATGGCCCTGGGCTTGGCCAAGTCCTAGTACCGAAACCTCGATTTGGGCAAACTCGTCGCTCAGCGCGATGACTCGGAGGTGGAGCTGCAGGCCGTGGAAGCGGCGCTGCGCGTGAGGGCCAGCGACATCGCTTCGTACGCCGCCTGGGATGAGCTCAACTTGGAGCGGGGCGAAGGCGGCAATTTGATACCTGAGGATCTGCATGGCCTTCAGCCCTATGACACCGATGGAAGCTCCGACAAGGCGGTCCATGAGGTGGAGAATGTTGCCGCCTCCAGCGGCACGGCGTACGCCGACTCCGATGCGGACGGAGCCGGGAGCCCTCACGGAGGAGACGGCGCCACGGCCTCGGGAGCAGTCGGCGATGGTGAAGCCACCACTTCAGGAGCAGTAGCCGGGGCGACCGATGAGGCCGCAACCCCTTAGTCGATCCTGTTTCTTTTTGTTGTCTGAAATTGTCTTGTCAGTCCAACAGTTCCACCCACTGGGGTGGAATGAACTTCGGCCATGGGCCAATGCATTTTGAATGTATGGATTCAACATTATATTCGTATTGCCATGCGTGCCGTTTTATATCTTTACCTTTTGATTCCTCTTTGACTTCTTTTTCTCCAACTCCTCTACCCCCCAAGTTTCCACCCCGCCAGCCCGACAGCCGGAAGCCGGTCTGTGACTGGGTCGAGGTTTCTGACTTTGAGAATATAAGACTTAGATTTTTCGAAGCCATCAAGACTTAAAGATTCACACATAAACCAGCAGAGGCCGGCTAGAATGAGATCGTAAAATAGATCAAGCCAACCCGAGCCGACAACCTTTTTGTAGTCAAACTTTGCATGCATCCGGCCTGACCTGGCGTCGCCTCGCTAGCTGGACAGCCGGGAGCTGGTCTGTAGCTGTTACGAGCTGACCAGCGATCGGTCTGGCGTACACTATGTGTTTTTCTACAACATAAGGAAGGCGTCCGGGCGTCTAGCGAGCCCCCGAGCTTATTAGAGCTAGCAAGAGACTTCGTAGAGTGAGCACTCTAGATATGAACTTAAAAAGAAGCATAAGGCATGCTCTTTACATTGCATTCATTAGGAATCCCTGAAGAGGGAGAAAGATACATATGTGCATGCTCTTTCCATGTTTGATACTTTCCTTCTAGCAATAGAACGGGCGAAGCAACGCCGCGTTCCATGGACGTTCCATCTCCTAGACGGAGTCATCCCTCTTGCGCTTCCTTGGCTTCTGGGCATCGATCAAGTAGTATGCGTTGTTGTGCAATGCCCTACTAATGATGAAGGGTCCCTCCCATGGGGATGAGAGCTTGTGCTGGCCAGCGGTGCGCTGGATTCTTCTGAGCAACAAGTCTCCCTCTCTGAAAGAGAGAGGCTTGATCTTCTTGATGTGGTAGTATCTCAGCTTCTATTGATAGATGGCCGTCCGGCTCAAGGCCAAGTCCCTTGCTTCCTCGAGGAGATCCACACCGTCTTCTCTTGCCTCCTTTGCCTCCGTTTCCGTGTACAGGGTGACCCGAGGCAACTCGAACTCGATATCCGTAGGGATAAGGGCCTCGGACCCGTATACAAGGAAGAACGGAGTGAAGCCGGTTGACCGGTTGGGCGTGGTGCGGAGACTCCACAGTACAGCCGGCAGTTCTTTGATCCAGGAGCCGGCTGACCTAACAAGTGGTGCCACCAGTCTTGGCTTGATATCGGCTAGGATCAGGCTGTTGGCCCTCTCCACCTGGCCATTGGACTGGGGGATGTGCCACTGATGCCAAGTCGAGCCGGATGCCTACCTTGGAGCAGTAGAGCGCCAGAGCGCCCTTGGCGAAGTTAGTGCCGTAGTCGGTGATGATGCTGTGGGGGACGCCATATCGAACAGAGATGTCCGTGATGAACTTGACAGCCGTGGGGCCATCAAGCTTCTTGATGGGCCTAGCCTCGATCCACCTGGTGAATTCATCGACGGCTACCAAGAGGTGAGTCATGTCACCACGAGCCGTCTTGAAAGGCCCCACCATGTCCATCCCCTAGACGGCGAAAGTCCATGACAAGGGGATGGTTTTGAGGGCCGAAGGCGGCATGTGGCTCTGTGTGCCAAAGAATTGGCAGCCCTCGCATTTGTTGACCAGATCCACGGCCTCCTCGAGGGTCGTGGGTCAGTAGAATCCGTGGCGGAACGCCTTGGCCACCAGGGTTCTAGAGGCGGCATGATGCCCGCACTCCCCCTGGTGAATGTCTCTGAGGATCTCTTGTCCCTTTTCTGACTCGACGCAGCACTGGAACACGCCAGTCGCGCTACGCCGAACCAGCTCGCGATTGATGATGGCGTAGGCTGCAGATCTGCGTTGGATCTTCCTCGCCTCTGCCTCGTCTTGAGGAAGCTCGCCGCGAAGGAGGAAGGCCAGGATGGGTTGAGCCCATGACGGAGCCGACACAAGGGGTGGCTCCATCTCGACCTAACTGTCAGGGGCTTCTGCAGCCCTTGCACTTGATGAAGCAGTAGTCGTGGGCTCGAGACAAGGTGTCTCTGATGCCGTCGTGTCGGCTGGCTCGCCGTCTACCTCCATGACATCCACCCACTGGGTGTCGAGACGACAGGATTCGAGGCAGGGCAGAGCCGGAGTTGTTGTTGTAGCCGGTGCCGCAATTGGAGTCGGTGGAGCCAGCGTAGCACGCACACGAGCTGTAGCTCGTGGAGCCGACGATGCTTGCACCGAAGATTCAGCCGGTGCCACAATTGGAGTCGGCGGAGCCAGCGTAGCCGGCACAGGAGCTGTAGCCGGCGTAGCTGGTGGAGCCGACGGCGCTTGCACTGAAGATTCAGCCGGTGCCACAATTGGAGTCGGCGGAGCCAGCGTAGCCGACACAGGAGATGTAGCCGGCGTAGCTAGTGGAGCCGACGGCGCTTGCACCGAAGAATCAGCCGGCACGAAGATCGATGCCGACTCTGGAGACGGCCTGATAGACGGCTTGTGGAGCTGCTCGAGGGAGACGCCGGCTGGAATAGCATGTCTCATGGAGCAAATCTTGGCCAGTGTATCAGCCGCCTCGTTGTCTGCCCTGGGAACATGGTGGGACTCGCAACCCTCGAAGGGGCCGCTGAGCTGCTGGATGAGGAAGAGGTAGCTTGCCATGTTGGCGTCCCTGGCGTCCCATTCGCTAGAAACTTCTACACCACCAGATCTGAGTCGCCGAAGCAGATGAGCCGCCGGATGCCAATCTCCTTGGTGAGCCGGAGGCCATGAGCGAGCGCTTCGTACTCGGCGACGTTGTTGGAGGCGGCGAAGTGGATCTGGAGAGCATACTTGAGCTGGTCTCCTTTCGGAGACGTTAAGACGATGCCGGCTCCCAAACCAGTCCACATCTTTGAGACGTCGAAGTGGATCCGCCAATGCGTAGAGTGTGGAGGTGGTGGCTCGAACTGGGTTTCGGCCCAGTCGACCATGAAGTCGGCCACCACCTGAGATTTGATGGCGGTGCGAGGATCGTAGCGGATATCGTGGTCCGCCATGGCGATGGACCACTTGGCGATCCCGCCAGTTGCATCACGGTGCCCATGATTTCTGAAAGCGGAGCAGTGCTCACCATAGTGATAGCATGCTCGTGGAACTATTGTTTCAACTTCTTTGCAGCAAGGTAAACACCATAACACATTTTTTGGTAGTGGGGATAGTTCTGCTTGGAGGCATACAAGACCTCGTTGAGGTAGTAGACAGGGCGCTGCACTAACAGTACCTTGCCCTCCTCCTTGCGTTGAACTACCAACACTACACTAACCACGCGAGTGGTCGCTGCAATGTATATGAGTATGGGTTCCCTTTCAGCCGGCGCTGCCAAGATTGGCAGGCTCGAGGTGACCCACTTGAGGTCGCGGAAGGCTTCGTCTGCCTGGTCGTTCCTCTCGAACTTCGTCGTCTTCTTCATGAGCTGGTAGAGTGGAAGGGCCTTCTCGCCGAGCCGGCTGACGAACCGGCTAAGGGACGCCAAGCAGCCGACGAACATCTGGACGTCTAGGATCCGAGCCGGCCGCACCATCCGCTCGATGGTGCCGATCTTCTCGGGGTTCGCCTCGATGCCACGAGCGGATACGAAGAACCCCAAGAGCTTGCCGCTTGGGACCCCAAAGACGCACTTCTCCGGGTTGAGCCGGATCTTGTATTCGCGCAGGTTGGCGAATGTCTCCCGCAAGTCGTCGAGGAGGTTGAAGTGCTGCTTCGTCTTGATGACGATGTCATGCACATAGACGTGGATGTTTCTGCTGATCTGTGGCAGTAGGCACTGCTGCATACAGCGTTGGAACGTCGCACCAGCGTTCTTCAGACCGAACGTCATGGTGGTGTAGCAGTAAGCCCCGAAGGGCGTGATGAAGGAGGTCTTCAGGCGATCAGCTGGATCCAGCTTGATTTGATGGTAGCCTGAATAAGCATCCAGAAATGACAGCATTTCGCAGCCTGTAGTGGAGTCGATCACTTGATCTATCCTAGGCAACGCGAAAGGGTCTTTCGGACAGGCCTTATTCAGGCTAGTGTAGTCGATACACCTTCGCCAGGAATTGTTCTTTTTCAGCACCAGGACTGGATTAGCTAACCAGTCCGGGTGGAAAACCTCCATGATGAAGCCGGCTGCAAGGAGCCGGGTAATCTCTTCTCCAATTGTGCGCCGCTTCCCCTCGGCGAAGCGGCGCAAAGGTTGTTTTACCGACTTTGCATCCGGTCGCACATGAAGTTTGTGCTCGGCGTACTTCCTTGGAACACCCGGCATGTCCTTGGGGACCATGCAAAGATGTCCCGATTCTCACGGAGGAAGTCGACGAGCTTGCCTTCCTATTTGGGGCTGAGGCCAGCCCCGATGGTGACGCACTGCTTGGGGTTTGCAGGGTCGAGTGGCACCTGCTTGGTCTCTTTGCCCGGCTTGAAGGAGCCTTCGCCGGCCGACTGGGATGGAGGAGAAGGGATCGCCGGCTGCTCGGTAGCCTGGGCCACGAGCCGGTCGATCTGTCTCTTCTCCTCAGCAATCACCATAGCGTCGGCCAGGCGGCTGCTGTCTTGGGCGCACTCGAGCGACTTCTTGTAGTCGCCAGCAATGGTGATGATGCCCTTTGGACCCGGCATCTTCATCTTCAGGTAAGCATAGTGCGAGATAGCCATGAACTTGGTCAGAGCCGGTCTGCCCAGCAGCACGTGATACGTGCTGCTGAGGTCCACTACCTCGAACCATATGGACTCACGGCGGAAATGAGCCTTGTCGCCGAAGAGGACGTCCAGCTGGATTTTGCCGATAGGCGCGCAGGACTGCCCAGGCACGATGCCATGGAAGACAGTGCTGGTCGGCAGGACGTCCGTCTCCTTGAGCCCGGGTTGGGGCCGAGGATGAGCGCGTATGAGCCCGGGTTGGGCATCACCGCAGGATGGTCTACCCGGCTCCATGTGATTGGTCTTTCGGACCAATGTATGTATTGGGGAACCGGGGGAACCGTGGCATTCACCTCACTCCATCTCTGGCGCAGGCTATGCTTGTCGTCGCCTTCACTGGTGAAGACAACGAATGCTCCGTCTTGCTGGGGGTAGTCGTTGTGGAGGCGGCCATCGATGCGAGGCGGCGGCGGTGGAGCCGGAGCAGGACCAGGAGTCGGGGCTTGAGGCGCAGCCTGTGCACCTGGGGCATCCGGCAGGCCCTCCCCTTGCGACAGCCGTCGTGCGAAACTGCACTGTCGAAGGGTGTGGGTAGAAGGCTGTGCCCCAGAATGTATCTTGCAGGGGGCGTCAAGCAGCTGCTCGAAAGTCTGCTTGGGCAACCAGTTCGTGTTGCCCCTGTTGGGTCGCTTTCGTTGAGAGCCGGCTTGATAAGCCGACGCCTCACCCTCCACGCTAGCTACCAACTTGTTGTTGGAGCGCGAATCTAGCTGATCCGCCTTGCGCTTGTTGTTGTTCTGGCCGCCTTGACTGTCTCCAGCCGGCTTGGGAGTAGCCGGAGTTTGGACAGCCTTGTCCGAGGCGGTCACCTTGACACGCATCGCCGAGTCGGTCGTGGCGTAGTTGTCCGCCTTGGCCATAAGCACCGCCAGAGAGGTGGGCTCAGAGCACATGAGCTTGTGCTTGAGGAGGGTGTTGTCTCGGCAACCGTCGATGAAGTACTGGATGGCTTGTACCTCATGCACCCCCTCGCAGGAGTTGCGAAGCTCCGTCCTGCGAGTGACGTAGTCGCGAAGGGTTCGTCGGGCCTGTGGACGCACATGGCCAGCTTGCGAGGCCGTCCAGGGCACTTGTAGGTGCCGGTAAAGTTGTGGACAAACGCCTCCTCGAAGTACACCCATGAGTTGACGCTGCCGGCTGGAAGGCTGTTGAGCCAAGTCCTAGCCGAGCCGGCCAACATGAGTGGTACGTAGCAGACTGCTACGCGCTTGTTGCCCCTCGCAAAGCCAACGGCGGTGGTGTAGTCGATAAGCCAGTCTTCCAGCTTGGCGGTGTCGTTGTACTTGGGAGTGTCCTGAGGCAAGGTGAAGCCTCGGGGAAATGGCTCCCCTCGGATCCGGGGGCCAAAGCAGGCCGGACCGATGGGACCGTCCTCCTCCAGGAGGGCTGACTGGGCCAGGGTGTTGAGACGCCTGCGGGCGTCCTGGTCGCCCTGGGGAACGCGAGCGCCGATCCGAGCTGCGATCGGAAGTGCACCCTGCGAACCGGTGGCATGGGTCCTCCCCGGACGAGGAACCTCATACACCCAGTCGCTTTCGTCGCCTCTGCGACGCCTGCTCGAAGTATGCTCGCTCTGGCACTGGGAGCGCCTGTCTTGACTTTCCTCACCCCTCCGAACGGAGGTGCGATGCGAGGAAGATCCCTCCGTATGGTGATGACCGCTAGGGTTGCGGCACGCTCCGGTGTTGGGTCCCGGAGATTCTGACTGGGCCTGACCGGGGTCAAGCCGTGTCTGCTGCTCGTTGGTGGCATCAAGGAGATTCTTGACCCGCTTCTCTTGGAAGGCGCGGTCCTCGCCCTCCAAGCTCGGCATTTCTTCCATGGCCGCCTGCGCCACCCGCAAGTTGGCCACAAGGGTCTCATAGACGGGCTGGTTGCCTCCTAGGATCTCGGCAATGAACCGGTCGTGGCCTAGACCGATCCAAGCCGGCTAGGTGCCTCGGAAATCAGAGTGAGGCCGTATGCGGAGTTATACTCGCGCTGCGTGGCCTCCATCCGGCGCTTTGCCGAGGCGGCGGCAATGCCCTCCTCCAAGATCTTCTTGCGAGCCTCCCCAGCGAGGCTCGGGCATCGTTAGGGTTTGTGGAGGCGGCGATGGGCGTCTTTAGGCCGGCGAGTGCGTCCTGAAGAGTGTCAGCGGTGACAGCAGCAGGCTCACCAGCGTCTGCTGACGCCTTGCCATGAGTCGTGCTGGTGCCAGCGCCAATGACCATCACGTCCACAACATTGGAGACGGTGGCGACATGGTATGGGATGAAGAACCCCACCGACGTCGGAGGGCCGTCGAAGATGAGTACGTTGTTGGGGTACACGTCATGTGCAGGCATCTCAGTGATAGAGAGCCTACTGAAGCTGGCGCACAGCGCCTCGACATCGAAGTCCTCGCCGAAGTAGCGCGGACCATCGTTGAGACGTAGGTCGCTAAACAGAATGTTGAGGTTCTCCATAGCAGCGACGACGACGCTAGGAGGCGCCTCGTCATCGGAATCTTCATCTGAATCTGCATGGCGGACGGGGACGTCGATCATCATCGGTGTTGCCTCATCGAAGGCGAGCTCCACGGGCATGCAGATCGATCCGGACGCGATGCATTCGGTGGTGTAGGTGCGGGGCCCCTCCCAACGCGTAAAGCCAGCCGATGTCGCTATCGGCCCCACGGTGGGCGCCAAATGTCGGTGAATACTCACAACATATGCCATGGGTAGGCTAAAGTTGGTGAGAACCGAAGGGACAATGGAGGGCGTTGGGGCCGAGGTTGGTACAACCATGGAACGCACGATGTACCCAGGTTCAGGGCTCTCCGGAGAGATAATACCCCTAGTCCTGCCGGAATGTATGATGTGTATGGATGGAGTACAAGGTTGCTCCTGGAGCTGTATTGTGGAGGAGGAAGAGGGGAGCAGCCGGCTCGTCTCTGCCTCTCCTATGTGGTTGGTGAGCGTATGTGTAATCTATTGTTTGTCCACCCTCTGCATGGAGGTGGACCGAGGGGTTTTATAGACGAACCCTCCGGCCTACAATATGGATAAAGGGTACAAGAGTGGGGCCTGGCTGGCAGCCTCGCCGGCTGACCAGGGGGGCCACGAGGGTCTTGTCTTATTGCTTGAGGGGCCCGCCGGCTGCGAGATCCCGTCTGGCTGTGGGACCCACCGGCTAGACAATGGATCTCTCGCGTAAGGTTGACGCATGACACGTGCGGTACGTCCGGCGTCGTCCAGCGAGATTCGTCATGGGCAAAAGGTACGGCCGCCTCCACTGTTCCCATGCCGAGTGTAGTAATGGAGTGGGAGTTTGATGGCCGACACTATGTTGGGTGATGGATCAAAGCCGGGGTAGGTCAGCAGCGTGGCCACCGACGCTGGTACCTGTCGTGCACTCCAATCCAGTACCTTTGCTGACACGTAGCCACCTTTAATCGTAGGGTCTCATCATGACCTACGATCTGATGTGACTTGAGGTCCCCGGCCGGCTAACCCGCTTGGCTAGCCGGCTTGGGCACGGCCGCCTCGTTCCTAGTCGGCTGGCTTGGCCAAGGCGGTCAGGAAGAGGTAGCCGTCTCGCCTCTAGCCGCCAGGGGTTGCCTGGCCGGCCAGAGAGTTGGTCGTCTCGTCCTCTAGCCGGTAGGCGCAGCCTAGCCGGCCAGAGGACTTGGGCCTTGGAGAATTATACTTGGTCATTCCATTTGGGTAGGAGATGAAGGAGCAGGCTCGATGAGCCTACCCCGGGGTTATCCCCCTGACAATCTCCATCATTGTGCCGCCATCGAGGTTGTCGTGCTATCTATGCTATTACTACTAAAGCTACTACGTAGCAATAAAGTAAACGCATCTGCAAGAACAAACGTTAGTTTAAAGACAACCCTACGGCTCCTGCCGGTTGCCGTAGCATCGACGTGCAAGTCGATATTTAACTATTACAACATGATCATCTCATACATCCAATATATCACATCATGTCTTGGGCCATATCACATCACATGCATACCCTGCAAGCAAAAACAAGTTAGACGTCCTCTAATTTGTTGTTGCATGTTTTACGTGGCTGCTATGGGTATCTAGTATGATCGCATCTTACTTACGCAAAGCCACAACAGTGATATGCAAATTGCTATTTAACCTTCTCCAAGGACCGCCTCGGTCAAATCTGATTCAACTAAAGTTGAAGAAAAAAACACCCGCCAGTCATATTTATGCAACAAGTTGCATGTCAGTCGATGAAACCGGTCTCTCGTAAGCGTATGAGTAAAGCTGGTCCACACTGCTTCAATCCAACAATACCGCCGAATCAAGAAAAGACTAAGGAGGGCAGAAAATTAAACATCAACGCCCACAAACTCTTTTGTGTTCTACACAAGATATCATCTATGCATGAACCTAGATCATGATGTCACTGTTGGGGAACGTCGCATGGGAAACAAAAAAAATCCTACACGCACGCAATACCTATCCATGGTGATGATCATCTACGAGAGGGGAGAGTGCATCTACATACCCTTGTATATCGCTAAGCGGAAGCATATATGAAACAGTTGATGTAGTGGAACATCTTCATGATCCAAATCACAGCCCGTCCCACGATCTGATCACAATCCGTCTCGCGATCCCATCACGATCCTTCCCGATCTAGTGCCGAACGGACGACACCTCTGTGTTCAGCACATGTATAGCTCGATGACAATCTCCACCTTCTTGATCCAGCAAGAGGGGGCAGAGAGGTAGCTGAGTTCTCTAGCACGACAACGTGGTGGTGGTGGTGGTGGTGCTATTCCAGCAGGGGTTCGCCTAAGCACCGTTGAAACTAGAGGAGAAACCGATCTAGAGAGAGAGGGCAGCAAGTGGCTGTTTTCTTTGTCTCTAAAACCCTCAAAACCCTTAGTATATATAGGAGGAGAGGAGGGAGAGGGTTGCGCCCTAGGGCAGCCCTTTCTTCCCTTGCACAAGGAGGAGAGGAGGAGTCCTCCTCCAATCCTATTTGGAGTAGGATTCCTCCTTCCCACTTGGAAACTCTTTCCACCTTGTGTTTTTCCTTCTCAAACCTTATGGGCCTTAGTGGGAACTTATTCCAGCCCACTAGGGGCTGGTTTATCTCTTCCCACAGCCCATCAGGCCCCTTTGGGCGTGACACCCCTCCCGATGGTCCCCCGCACCCCTCCAGGCACTCCCGGTACACTACCGATGAGCCCGAAACTTTTCCGGCGATCAAAACATGACTTCCTATATATCAATCATTACCTCCGGACCATTCCGGAGCTCCTCGTGACGTCCGGGATCTCATCCGGGACTCCGAACAACCTTTGGTCACCAACACCTATAACTCAACTATACCGAAACATCACTGAACCTTAAGTGTGCAGACCATGCGGGTTCGAGAACTATGCAAACATGACTTGAGACACTCTCTGGTCAATAACCAATAGCGGGACCTAGATGTCCATATTGGCTCCCACATATTCTACGAAGATTTATATCGGTTGAACCTTTGTGTCAAGGATTCAGTTAATCCCGTATGATGTTCCCTTTGTCCTTCGGTATGTTACTTGCCCCAGATTCGACCGTCGGTATCTCCATACCTAGTTCAATCTCGTTACCGGCAAGTCTCTTTACTCGTTCCGCAATACAAGATCCCGTAACTAACGCCTTAGTCACATTGCTTGCAAAGCTTGTTGTGATGTTGTATTACCGAGTGGGCCCGAAGATACCTCTTCGTCAGACGGAGTGACAAATCCCAGTCTTGATCCATGCCAACCCAACAGACACCTTTGGAGATACCTGTAGAGCACCTTTATAGTCACCCCAGTTACATTGCGATGTTTTATAACCCACAAGTTATTCCTCTGGTGTCCAAGAGTTGCATGATCTCATGGTCATAGGAACAGATACATTGACATGCAGAAAATAGTAGTAATAAACTCACACGATCATATGCTATGTTCATAGTTTTGGGTCTTGTCCATCACATCATTCTCCCAATGATGTGATCCCGTTATCAAGTGACAACACTTGTCTATGGTCAAGAAACCTTGACCATCTTTGATCAACGAGCCAGTTAACTAGAGGCTCACTAGGGACAGTGTGTTGTTTATGTATCCACACATGTATCTGAGTTTCCAATCAATACAAATATAGCATGGATAATAAACGACTATCATGAACAAGGAAATATAATAATAACCAATTTATTATTGCCTCTAGGGTATATTTCCAACACTCGCTGGGTTCTTAGCTTTTTGTGATGAGCCCGGAAACTCCAAAGCTTTGACTTCGGGTCTCCTCCTCGACTTCGTGTCTAGGACGGTGCCCACTTCGGATCTAACCTTGAGCACAGATCCAACCATGGCATTTTAAGATCATGGGTTAATCCTGGACAAGCACACTCCCTGTGTCGACGCGCCGGAGATCAACTCCGCCCAAACCCCGAAGACTAATTTGGTTGATTCCTTGCTATCAAACGAAACACTGGCCCGGATCCGAGCTATGGAAATTTTGGATGACCCTGCCTCAACCTACGTTCAGTTCGGCTTCGAGCCCAGTCTTGGGGAATTTTATTTTCCACCCACCACCCACTTGATAGCCACTATCAAAGATTTAATTTATATGCTAGACTTCTCTTCAGATGAGGCCGAACATACATACACGGATGTCGACACACGCTCTCCTCCCACAACTGGACGATGGATGACCACCTCCACCTATGATGTGTACATGGTGGACGCCCCTAAGAATGATGGCGCCATAGGGAAGAGCGAAGACGACACCCCGATAAAAAACAGTGGCGATGAACTACTGCTACGTCTCAAACGTATCTATAATTTTTTATGGTTCCATGTTGTTATCTTGTCATCTTTGGATGGTTTATGTACCTTTTATATCTTTTTTTGGAACTAACTTATTAACTCAGTGCCAAGTGATAGTTCCTGTTTTTTCCTGCGTTTTTGGCTCTTTTCAGATCTGATTTTGGAACAGAGTCCAAACGGAATAAAATCCCCGAAATGATTATTTCCCGAATGGAAGAAGATCAGGGGGCCTCTGGGCCAAGCCAGGTGGGCTCCAGGTAGCCCACAAGCTCCCACTCCGCCACCAGGGAAGGCGACGATGGCAGGGCTTGTGGCCTCCCTGGCCGCCCCCAGACCTAGATCCTTGGCCTATATATTCCCTAAAATACAGCAAAAAATCAGGGGAGCCTCGAAAATACTTTTCTGCCGCCGCAAGCTTCCGTTTCTGCGAGATCTCATCTCGAGACCCTTACCGGCGCCCTGCCGGAGGGGACTTTGGAGTTGGAGGGCTTCTTCATCATCATCATCGCCCCTCCAATGACTCGTGAGTAGTTCACTTCAGACCTACGGGTCCACAGTTAGTAGCTAGATGGCTTCTTCTCTCTCTTGGATCTTCAATACAAAGTTCTCCATGATCTTCATGGAGATCTATCCGATGTAATCTTCTTTGGCGGTGTGTTTGTCGAGATCAGATGGATTGTGGATTTGTGATAAGATTATCTATGATATATATTTGAGTCTTTGCTGATTTCTTATATGCATGATTTGATATCCTTGTAAGTCTCTCCGAGTCTTTGGTTATGTTTGGCCAACTAGATCTATGATTCTTGCAATGGGAGAAGTGCTTGGTTTTGGGTTCTACCATGTGGTGACCTTTCCCAGTGACAGTAGGGGCAGCAAGGCACACATTAAGTAGTTGCCATCAAGGGTAAAAAGATGGGGTTTTCATCATTGGTTTGAGATTATCCCTCTACATCATGTCATCTTGCTTAAGGCGTTACTCTGTTCTTATGGACTTAATACACTAGATGCATGTTGGATAGCGGTCGACGTGTGGAGTAATAGTAGTAGATGCAGAAAGTATCGGTCTACTTGTTTTGGACGTGATGCCTATAGATATAATCATTGCATAGATATCGTCACGACTTTGCGCAGTTCTATAAATTGCTCGACAGTAATTTGTTCACCCACCGTCTACTTGCTTTCATGAGAGAAACCACTAGTAAACACTACGGCCCCCGGGTCTATTCACATCCATCGTTTACACCTCCGCTTTTACTTTGCTTTGTTACTTTGTTGCTTTCAGTTCTCACTTGGCAAACAATCTATAAGGGATTGACAACCCCTTCATAGCGTTGGGAGCAAGCTTTTGTGTTTGTGCAGGATCTTGAGATACTCCTCCACTGGATTGATACCTTGGTTCTCAAACTGAGGGAAATACTTACCACCGCTGTGCTACATCACCCTTTCCGCTTTGAGGGAACACCAACGCAAGGCTCCAAGGCCACGGGGGAAATCCTTTGCATACTTGCCTAGGAAGTCCCTTAAGATGTAGCCGCAGCTAAAGGATTCCTGGTGCCGTCGACACGACTATTCCTGGCGCCGTTGCAAGGGAAGCACATCTGACATCAGAAGTATTTCGGGCGCCGTTGCCGGGGATCTTTTGTTGTAGTAGCAGAAGTATTTCTGGCGCCGTTGCCGGGGAGGAGAGATCAAGATCTATCCAAGTAGGCCTCACAAACTCATCTCTCGCATTTACTTTTGTTGCCAGTTGCCTCTCGTTTTCCTCTCCCCCACTTCACTTTTGCCGCTTTCATTTGCCTTTTCGTTCGCCCTTTTCTCTCGCTTTCTTTTTGTTCACTTGTGTGCCATGTGCCTTCAATATGTTTGCATCTTCGTTTGTTAATCTCTTTAAGAGACCCACTTATGTGGAACGAATTGCTAGTGAGTTGAGGACACTTGACTATCTTTATGGACTTTTGCTTGAGAGGCGTGAATCTGAAAATTGTGTGGAAGAAAATTATGAAGTAATTCATGAGGGTTCCTTGGATGAAAAGCATGATTGTAATGGTTTCACTATAAATTCTATTAGTGACAATCATGCTAAAAATATGCAAAACCCTAAGCTTGGGGATGCTAGTTTTGCTATGTCCACTACTTGTTGCAATAATCATGATTGGGGTGATGATCTTTCTTATGATCTTGAAAAATTGTTCAAACCTCATGATGAATATGATATTTGCAACAATATTGAAAGTCGGATTGGAGAAATCATGACTTTAGTTGATGATAATCCCACTATTTTTGAAGAGCGTCAACTTTGCATGCATGTGGATCATGAAAAGAATATCCTATGGGATAGCTATATTGTTGAATTTGAATATGATCCCACATGTAATTGCTATGAGAGAGGAAAATATTATGGTATAAACTTTCATGTTACCCAATTCCCTCTCGTTATGTTGAGATTGCTATTGTCTCTTTCTTCTTCCTTGCATTTGGTAACTATTGGTTGTCTTGCCAATTTGTTCTCCTATAAAATGCCTATGCATAGGAAGTATGTTAGACTTAGATGTGATTTTCACATGTTTCATGATGCACTCATTGTGCTTTAATTCTTGTCTTTTGCGACAGCATCATTGAATGCCTAGCTAAGGGCGTTAAACAAAAGCGCTTGTTGGGAGGCAACCCAACGAATTTATCCTTTTTCTTTGTGTTTTGTGTTTTCCACACTTTCATAATTCTGTTATGATTGTGTTTTTGTGTTTCTTTTTGAGTTTGTGCCAAGCAAAACCGTTATGATTAGTCTTGGGGATGATCGTTTGGTCATGCTGGAATAGACGGAAACTTTCTGCTCACGAAAAGAATTTTCATTTTTTTCTGTAAGAGCTTTCGAGTTGATACTTTTTGCTGCTGATTGCTACGCAAATTCTTCAGACTTCCGTAATTTTTCAGAATTTTTGAAGTACCAGAGGTATACGAAATATACAGATTTCTACAGACTGGTCTGCTGTTAACAGATTATGTTTTTGTTGTGTTGGTTGCTTATTTTGATGAAACTATGGATAGTATCGGGGGTATTAGCCATGGAAGATTGAAAGTACACTAACCCAACATCAGCAAAAGTAGAATTTAAGGTTGCTACAATACCTAAGGAAGTGGTGGTTTGCTTTCTTGTACTAATGTTATCACGAGTTTCTGTTTAAGTTTCGTGTTGTGAAGTTTTCAAGTTTTGGGTGAAGTTCTTATGCACAAAGAGATAAAGAGTAGCAAGAGTTCAAGCCATGGGATGCCCAAGGTACCCCAAGATATTCGAGGATGCCGTAAAAGCCTAAGCTTGGGGATGCCCCGGGAAGGCATCCCCTCTCTCGTCTTCAATCCATCGGTAACGTTACTTGGGGCTATATTTTTATTCACCACATGTTATGTATTTTTGCTTGGAGCGTCTTGTATCGTAGGAGTCTTTTATTTTTGTTGTGTCAGAATCATCCTTGCTGCACACCTAGAGAGAGAGAGACATGCACACACCGTGATTTTGTCGAGCTTCACTTATATCTTTTGCTAGACAATTCAGCTCACATGTGCTTCACTTATATCTTTTGAGCTAGATACTTTTGCTCTATGTGCTTCACTTATATCTTTTAGAGCGCAGCGGTGCGTGTCTTGGTAGTTGATCTATGCTTTGAAAGTAGTCTCAAAAGGGGTAGTTATCCAAAGGGATACGAAAACTTCCACCTTCATGTGCATTGAATAGTTAGAGAAGTTTGATTCATCTCAATTAGTTTTGAGTTGTGGTTATAATAATTTTAAAGTCATGCTAGTAAGGTGTTTTGGATCTAGAAATACTTGTGTTGAAGTCACTGATTCCCGTAGCATGCAGGTATGGTGAACCGCTATGTGATGAAATCAGAGCATAATTAGTATATTGATTGTCATCCTTTGCGTGGCGGTCGGGATCGCTCGATGGTTTATACCTACCAACCCTTCCCCTAGGAGTATGCGCTGAATGCTTTGTTTCGATTACTAATAAAACTTTTGCAACAAGTATATGAGTTCTTCATGACTAATGTTGAGTCCATGGTTTAGATGCACTTTCACCTTCCACCATCACTATCTTCTTAGTGTCGTGCAACTTTTGCCGGTGCACAAAACCCACCATTAGCCTCCCTCAAAACAGCCACCATACCTACCTACTATGGCTTTTTCAAAGTCATTCCGAGATATATTGTCATGCAACTACCACCATGACATGTGCCACCACATCTACATTGCCATTGCATGATCGTAAGATAGCTAGCATGATGTTTCCATTGATGTCTATGCCATGCTAGATCATTGCCACGGTACACTACCGTAGGCATTCCATATAGAGTCATAGTTGCTCTAAGTTTTGACTTGAAAGAGTGATGATCATCATTAATGGAGCATTGTCCCATGTGAGGAAATAAAAGAGGCCAAAGAATCCCACCAAAATAAATAAAAGAGGCCAAAGAGCCCACCAAATAAAATTAAAAAAATGAGAGTAAAAGAGAGAAGGGACAATGCTACCACTTTTTCCACACTTGTGCATATTAAGCACCGTGATCTTCATGATTGAGAGTCTCTCGTTTTGTCACCACCATATAGCTAGTGGGAAATTTTCATTATATAACTTGGCTTGTATATTACAATGATAGGCTTCCTCAAAATTGCCTTAGGTCTTCGTGAGCAAGCAAGTTGGATGCACACCCACAAGTTTTCTTTAAGAGCTTTCACATACTCGTAGCTCTAGTGCATCATTTGTATGGCAATCCCTACTCATTCACATTGATATCTATTGATGAGCATCTCCATAGCTCATTGATATGCCTAGACTATCTTCTCCTTTTTTGTCTTGCAACATCCACCACACTCCACACCACTTATAGTGCTAAAACCATGGCTCACGCTCATGTATTGCATGAGAGTTGAAAAGGTTTGAGAAAGTAAAGGTGTGAAACAATTACTTGGCCAATACCGGGGTTGTGCATGATTTAAATTCGTTGTGCAATGATGATAGAGCATAGTCAGACTATATGCTTTTGTAGGGTAACTTTCTTTTGGCCTTGTTATTTTGAAAGTTCATGATTACCTTGCTAGTTTGCTTGAATTATTATTGTTTCCACGTCAATAGCAAACTATTGTTTTGAATCTAATGGATCTGAACATTCACGTCACATAAGAGGAGTTACAAAGGACATCTATGCTAGGTAGCATCAATGCATAAAAAATTCATTCTTTATCACTTCCCTACTCGAGGACGAGCAGGAGTTAAGCTTGGGGATGCTTGATACGTCTCAAACGTATCTATAATTTTTGATGGTTTCATGTTGTTATCTTGTCATCTTTGGATGTTTTATGTACCTTTTATATCTTTTTTTGGGACTAACTTATTAATTCAGTGCCAAGTGTCAATTCCTGTTTTTCTGTGTTTTGGCTCTTTTCAGATCTGATTTTGGAACGGAGTCCAAACGGAATAAAATCCCCGAAATGATTTTTCCCGAACGGAAGAAGATCAGGGGGCCTCTGGCCAAGCCAGGTGGGCTCCAGGGAGCCCACAAGCTCCCACTCCGCCACCAGGGGGAGGCGACGGTGGCAGGGCTTGTGGCCTCCCTGGCCGCCCCTAACCTAGATCCTTGGCCTATATATTCCCTAAAATACAGCAAAAAATCAGGGGAGCCTCAAAAATACTTTTCCGCCGCCGCAAGCTTCCGTTTCCGCGAGGTCTCATCTGGAGACCCTTCCTGGCGCCCTGCCTGAGGGGACTTTGGAGTTGGAGGGCTTCTTCATCATCATCATCGCCCCTCCAATGACTCATGAGTAATTCACTTCAGACCTACGGGTCCGTAGTTAGTAGCTAGATGGCTTCTTCTCTCTCTTGGATCTTCAATACAAAGTTCTCCATGATCTTCATGCAGATCTATCCGATGTAATCTTATTTGGCGGTGTGTTTGTCGAGATCTGATGAATTGTGGATTTGTGATCAGATTATCTATGATATATATTTGAGTCTTTGCTGATTTCTTATATGCATGATTTGATATCCTTGTAAATCTCTCCGAGTCTTCGGTTTTGTTTGGCCAACTAGATCTATGATTCTTGCAATGAGAGAAGTGCTTGGTTTTGGGTTCTACCATGTGGTGACCTTTCCCACTGACAGTAGGGGCAGCAAGGCACACATTAAGAGTTGCCATCAAGGGTAAAAAGATGGGGTTTTCATCATTGGTTTGAGATTATCCCTCTACATCATGTTATCTTGCTTAAGGCGTTACTCTGTTCTTATGGACTTAATACACTAGATGCATGCTGGATAGTGGTGGACGTGTGGAGTAATAGTAGTAGATGCAGAAAGTATCGGTCTACTTGTTTTGGACGTGATGCCTATAGATATAATCATTGCATAGATATCGTCACGACTTTGCGCGGTTCTATCAATTGCTCGACAGTAATTTGTTCACCCACCGTCTACTTGCTTTCATGAGAGAAGCCACTAGTAAATACTACGGCCCCCGGGTCTATTCACATCCATCGTTCACACCTTCGCTTTTACTTTGCTTTGTTACTTTGTTGCTTTCAGTTCTCACTTGGCAAACAATCTATAAGGGATTGAAAACCCCTTCGTAGAGTTGGAAGCAAGATTTTGTGTTTGTGCAGGATCTTGGGATACTCCTCCACTAGATTGATACCTTGGTTCTCAAACTGAGGGAAATACTTACCACCGCTGAGCTACATCACCCTTTCTACTTCGAGGGAACACCAACGCAAGGCTCCAAGGCCACGGGGGAAATCCTTTGCATACTTGCCTAGGAAGTACCTTAAGGCGTAGCCGCAGCTGAAGGATTCCTAGTGCCATCGACACGACTATTCCTGGCGCCGTTGCAAGGGAAGCACAGCTGACATCAGAAGTATTTCTAGCGCCGTTGCCGGGGATCTTTTGTTGCAGTAGCAACTACCCAAGCGCCGGCGCCAGCGCAAAAAGCCCAAGGGGCGTAAGAGCAAGGAAAAAATATGGGCACCGAAGAAAATGCTACCCCGAACAACCCAGAGAACCCCATGGACCCTGCTGCTCCCGACCACAAGCTCGATGATTCGGGGGGCGTACGGATCAGCAAAAACCCGAGGACCTTGATGATTCTGAAGATAGAAACTACCTCCCTCATTCCGGAGAGGAGGATAGTCTCGGAGATGAGGATTTCATCGTCCCTAAAGACCCACTGGATCCAGAATGGTTCAAGCGATAACTTATAGCCTCTGCTCGAAGCCTCAAGATAAAACAACAAAAAATGAAAGCCAAACAAGACTCCATCAACGAAAGATGGACGCAAGTACTAGCCGCCAAAGAAGGGTACGGAAAGGAACGACACGGGCAAAACAAAAGTTACCCGCTCCGCTGGTAACTGCTAGAGCTCGAGGATGAGGCCTTTAAGCCCGCACTACCCAAACGCACTCACGGTGACCAGCCACACTGCCCCCCTCGAGGACGGGATAGGACGACTGTAGAAGACGGCGAACAACCCGAACATCTTCCTAGAAGAAGGAAAGATCCGGCATAGCCGGGAGACCCATCCGACATGTGACACAACTTGAATGCTAAAGCAGGACACACAAGATCCATCTATGGGTCCATAGGACACACTCCCGCTAGATGGGGCGGGTACCAAGCTCGGCTTGATCAGAATGATAGAGTTCGGGAATCGCCTCAGGCCAGGACTTCATTCGACCTCCAGCATGATGTAGCTCGAGTGAGGGGTGCCGCTCACCCAATGTGTTTTACACACGAGGTGATGCACCACCAGTTTCGTGAAGGGTTTAAGCCCGTAAATATAGAACAATACGACAAGACAACAAACCCGTCCGTGTGGCTCGAAGACTTTATTCTCCACATTCATATGGCCCGAGGCAATGATCTCCATGCCATAATATATTTATCACTGAAGCTCAAGGGACCGGCACGACATTGGCTGAACAATATCCCCAAAAACTCCATTGGGAGTTGGGAAGAGCTCAAAGACGCTTTCCGAGCTAACTTTCAAGGCACCTATGTCCGGCATCGAGGTTCTGATGACTTGACCCACACCGTCCCAAAAGCTGGTGAGTCATCCCGGATTTTTTTGAATCGAATCCTGATGAAGAAAAATCAAATCGTCGACTGTTTGAACACCGAGGCACTAGTCTCCTTCAGAAACAACATCCAGGGTGAATGGCTAGCCCGGACGCTCACGCAGGATAGGCCAAGAACAATGGAAGCCCTTACCTCGCTTATGACCAGCTTTTGCGTAGCTGGGGGGGTTGGCTTGCTCATCGAAACAACCCTCCCGGAAACCCCGGAACTTCTAAAGTTCGGGACGGTAATGGGAAGCCATGACGCAACAAGAACAAGCGACAACATTACAGTGGTGAAGCGAAGACATGACAGTCAATGCCAGATTCAACAACTCAAGGTCTCGACCATGGAAGAAACTCTCTAACGGGAATCGGGATGGACTGACCGCACTAGAAAAAATACTGGACACACCCTGCCAGATCCACGACACCTCAAACAAGCCTGCTACACACACTAACTATAACTGTTGGGTGATCAAATAGGCGAGCAAACCCACAACTAAGGACTAGGCAAAGAGTCCCTGTAGAAAGGACGATGAGGAACCTTGCAAGGCGAACAATGGAGGCCAAAAGCAATTACCTCGTGACGTCAAAACTGTGAACATGATCTACTTCACCCACATACCAAGGAAAGAGAGGACGCACGCGCTTTGGTATGTTTATGCCATAGAACCCGTGGTCATGAACTATAACCCATGGTTGGCCTGCCCGATCACCTTTGATCGCACAGACCACCCGACTAGTATTCGACACGGGGGTTCGGCAGCCCTCGTACTTGACCCCATTATCGATGGGTACCACCAAACTAGGGTCCTAATGGATGGAGGTAGTAGTCTCAATCAGATTTACGCAGATACAGTGAGGAAAATAGGTATTGAACCATCAAGGATCAAACCCAATAATACCACCTTTAAAGGAATAATCCTCTGCGTCGAGGCCCACTGCTCGGGCACCATAACTTTGGAAGTAGTGTTCGGCTCGCCCAATAATTTCTGCGGCGAGGACTTGCTCTTCGACATTGTCCCTTTTTAGAGCGGTTGTGCAATGTAGTATACGATATCTTACGCTGGAAGCTTGGAGACACACATTTTCATGTTCAGTCCCATCACACACGAGATAAACTATAGGATTCGTTTGTGTTGTTGAATATCACACACAATTATGGTAAAGGACTGTGTCCGATGCGACTATGTGTGCTAGTTTTTGGCCGCAACGAATGAAATTTCAGACCACCGCACAAATATCAATCTCCCCCGCCCCTCGTACCAACAAAAAGCCACATATTCGCTTGCTTCCCCTTCCTTTCCTAAGTTCAAACCTTCACTACTTGCTTGCAGCGCCGCCTCCTCACCCGTGATGCTCCATCCTGCTACTCGGCCTCCTCCATCTAGTCAGGTAATCCACACCATCCCCATACCCCTCCCCCTCCACCCCTCCTCCTCCATTCCACATGCCCCGACCGACGGTGCGACACCTTCCACCAAAATTACCGGCCCACCCCTACATAATCGCCGCCAAAAGACATGGTGCACGCAATATAGCCAGGATCTCAAGGAGCATCTTGTAGCGAACAAGCAAATCACGGCCGCACACGAGGATGAGGCCGCGATAAAACTGCCATGCATGCTGACCCCCAGATCTTGGAGCAATACCTCGCCTTGAGTCCACCGTCGATGCCTCGCACACAGATGATGCCACGTGGTTGGCTGCTTTAAAAAATAACTCATTGTGTTTTCCCAAGGGCTCTGTTGGTGCCTTTGACGATGACTACGAGTTGTTTTATCATCGTGCTCGTGCTTTCGTCAACTCCAGAGCCGGCAGATTGATGCGTGGACATGCCAAGGCCACTCACCACTACGAGGAGGGCACCCATAATGTGGAGGCCTTTCCCTCGTCCAAACCCATCATTAACGATATCTCCGACAACGGGGAATAGCTTTTTTAGCTTAATTAATAATGACATGTCTTCAGCTAGCTATGCCTATTAAGCATGTTTTCTTTACCTGTTGCATGTGCTGAGAAATTCTAGTGAAATATGCTATGTAATGCTACTATGCAATATGACCTTCTAGTATGTTCTATTGTGCAATGTGATGCTCAGTTAACTGTTTGGTTCATTTGTTTTGGTGATCATCTACAATGTGGTGTTTGATTTTATTGGTACAATTTTGTATTGTTATGCATGTGAAACATACAATTTCTATATCTCCTGGTTCTTAGCACGCTTGGCTTTTCCATGTTGCGTGAATTAATATGTTGGATCTGCAATGTGTTTATTTTTCATTAACATATTTTACTGATAGCATGCCAAATCTCACTTATAACCTCATCAATATCTACCTTAAATACGTTATAGGGGGGAACAATGGGAGACATTGAAATTTACCATCGAGGTTTGCACTTCCATGATCCTTTGGCTAATAGCACATTATTATGCAATTGCATGAACCATTCTAATATCTAGGTTTCTAATAATTTGGTCTTGCACATGTAGGTCATGTTGTAAGAGGTTTAGACCCACTGTTCGACCCATTTTGCATGTGGGAAATGATGTATTCATGGACGTCAATCAAATCAAGAAACTCAGAAAGATTGTTAAGATAAACAAACTAGCAATGAAAAGCAACAATCTCTTTGTGTGCACAATGAAGAAGACATCAATCAACTATAGGATGGTACTATCTCTTTTACCTTGTTATGCATATCTTTGTTTCCACTCCTTTGCAAAGTAGTTCATCGATGAGTGTGTCTCAAACTACATGTATGGTCAAGAGTCAAGGAAGGTATTCATACAACACCCACGATATAATCTTGAAGTATTCCTTGAGAGAATGAAAGATGGGTGGGCAACCATCCACATGCACTGGCATAAAGTTATAAGGACCTTCGACATCAGTGAAGGCTCAATATTTGCCTTCTGCTTCAGCAGTTTTCTAGAAAAGATTCATGTATCTATTTACCATATATGATGCTACTTTCCAAAGATTTTAGATGTTGCATGTGAAACTTGGCCCTGTCGTGTAATTGGGTAGCTAGGTAGTATATGCCTATATGATGTTGTACTCTGATGTATTTCAATTATGAAATCCTGGTTGCCGTAATATGAAATGAAATATATTGTATGCTTGATATGAAGTGTCAATTTAATTACTAGCTGGATTATAAATAACAGAGCAATTAGCATGATTATTGGGGTTTCCGCTTGCACGCGGTTTTTCATAGAACACCGTGAGCGATGACGTCAACAAACCCACACTGTTTCTAGAAAGTTGGTGTGTTGGATCAGTGAAACATCACACACGACTTCCGACCGACAACAGTGTGCATTAGAACATCCATTCACAAAAGTTTCACATAAACGTGTGTGTAATGGACAACCCTATGCCAAATAGTTTCTTCTAGGCACCGTGTGTGATGGCCACCCCTGACACACACGGTGTTTTGCAGAAAATTGTGTGTGATGTACAATACGAACGGAACGTACGTTTGGGGTTCACTGTGTGGGATGCTAAGCACATCTCACATGACTTCCCCAATATACATGTTTGTGATGGCCCTTCCAATCGCACATGATATATTTTTCGCCATCGTGTGTGACCGGGCACAGGCATCGTGCTACCTCTTGAGCTTGCGTTGGTTTTTCCCTTGACAAACACACCGCAAAAGAAGGTTACATCGGATAGATCTCCATGAAGATCATGGAGAACTTTGTATTGAAGATCCAAGAGAGAGAAGAAGCCATCTAGCTACTAGCTATGGACCCGAAGGTTTGTGGTGAACTACTCACGCATCATCGGAGAGGCAATGGTGTTGATGAAGAAGCCCTCCGTGTCCGAATCCCCCTTCGGCAGGGCAACAGAACGGTCCCCAGATGGGATCTTGCGGAGACAGAAGCTTGCGGCGGCGGAAAGTATTTTCGTGGCTCTCTCTGGTGGTTCTGGATTTTTAGGGAATTTATAGGCGGAATAAGTAGGGCAAATGAACCACGTGGGGCCCACAAGCCTGGTAGGCGCGCCCCTAGGCCGTGGCTAGGGGGCTTGTGACCTCCCCCGGGGTCCTTTGCCTTGGTTCTCAAGTTCCCTGCGTATCTTCTATTACGAAAAAAATCATTCCAAAGGTTTTATTCCGTTTGGACTCCGTTTAATATTCTTCTCTGAAAAGGGTCAAAAACACGGAAAAAACAGGAACTCGCACTTGGCACTGAGTTAATAGGTTAGTCCCAAAAAAGATATAAAATAGCATATTCATGCATACAAAACATCCAAAGTTGACAAGATAATAGCATGGAACCATCAAAAATTATAGATACGTAGGAGACGTATCAAGCATCCCAAAGCTTAACTCATGCTCGTCCTCGAGTAGGGAAGTGATAAAGACTGAATTTTTTATGTGGAATGCTACCTAACATATTTGTCCTTTGTAATTTCTTTCATGTGGCATGAATGTTCAGATCCGTAAGATTCAAAACAATAGTTTACTATTGACATGAAAACAATAGTACTTCAAGCATACTAGCAAAGTGATCATAAACTTTTGAAATAACAAGGCCAAAGCAAGTTATCCCAACAAAATCATATAGTCTGGCTATGCTCCATCATCCCCACACAACGAATTTAAATCATGCACAACCCCGGTATTGGCCAAGTAATTGTTTTCGCACTCTTACTTTCTCAAACCTTTTCAACTCTCACACAATACATGAGCGTGAGCCATGGATATAGCACTATAGGTGGAATAGAGTGCGGTGGAGGTTGTGAGGCAAAAAGGAGGAGATGGTCACATCGACTCGGCATATCAACGGGCTATGGAGATGCCCATCAATAGATATCAATGTGAATGAGTCGGGATTACCAAGCAACGGATGCACTTAGAGCTATAAGTGTGTGAAAGCTCAAGAGGAAAACTAGTGGGTGTGCACCCAACTTGCTTGCTCACGAAGACCTAGGGCAATTTTGAGGAAGTCCGTCATGGGAATATACAAGCCAAGTTATATAATGAAAATTCCCACTAGTATATGGAGGTGACAAAACGAGAGACTCTCTATCATGAAGAACATGGTGCTATTTTGAAGCACAAGTGTGGAAAAAGATAGTAGCATTGTCCCTTCTCTCTTTCTCTCTCCCCCCTTTTTTTTGGGCTCTTTGGCCTCTCTTTTTTTCATTTTTTTGGTGGGCAACTTTGGCCTCTTTTTTTTTCCTCACATGGGACAATGCTCTAATAATGATGATCATCACACTTTTATTTACTTACAACTCAATACTTAGAGCAATGATGGCTCTATAGGAAATGCCTCCGGGAGTGTACCGGGATGTGCAATGATCTAGCTTAGTGTATGACGTTGAAACATCTTGCTAGCTATCTTACGATCATGCAATGGCAATATGAAAGTGACAGCACATGTCATGAGACGGAACGGTGGGAGTTGCGTGGCAATATATCTCAGAATGGCTATGAAAATGCCATAATAGGTAGGTATGGTGGCTGTTTTGAGGAAGATATATGATGGGTTTGTGCACCGGCGAAAGTTGCACGGCACTAGAGAGGCTAGCAATGGTGGAAGGTGAAAGTGCATCTATACCATGGACTCACATTAGTCATGAAGAACTCATATACTTATTGTCAAAGTTTTATTAGTAATCGAAACAAAGTGCTAAACGCATACTCCTAGGGGAAGGGTTGGTACGTGTTAACCATCGCGCGATCCCGGCCGCAACACAAAGGATGACAATCAATAAATCAATTATGCTCCAACTTCTTAACATAGTGGTTCACCATACGTGCATGCTACGGGACTCACTAACTTCAACACAAGTATTTTAGATTCAAAACACCCTACTAACATAACTCTAATATTACCATATTCATATCTCAAAACTAATTGAGAGGAATCAAACTTATCTTTGCTAATCAATGCACATGAATATGGAAGTTTTTATTATATCCTCTTTGGATGCCTATCATCTTTAGGACTCTTTCATAGCACACGCCAATTACCAAGTTACTTAGAGAGAGCACTCTCAAAAAGATATAAGTGAAGATCGAGAGTTATTATTTCTTCAAGATATGACACCGTCGTGCTCTAAAAAGATCTAAGTGAAGCACTAGAGCAAAGTTATCTAGCTCGAAAGATATAAGTGAGGCACATGCGAGCTAAATTGCCTAACTCAAAAGATATAAGTGAAGCTCAATGAGTATTCTAGCAAATTCACGATGAGTGCATGTCCCTCTCAAAAGCTGTGCAGCAAGGATGATTGTGACAAAACAAAAAGAAAAGACTCCTATAATACACGACGCTCCAAGCAAAACACATATCATGTGGTGAATAAAAATGTAGCTCCAAGTAACGTTACCGATGGATTGAAGAAGAAAAAGGGGATGCCTTCCCGAGGCATCCCCAAGCTTAGGCTTTTTTGTGTCCTTGAATTTGGCTTGGGATGTCTTGGGCATCCCCAAGCTTAAGCTCTTTCCACTCTTTATCCCTTTGTCCACGAGAACATCACCCAAAACTTGAAAACTTCACAACACAAAACTTAAACAGAAACTCGTGATATCATTAGCATAAGAAAACAAACCACCACCTCTTTATGTACTGTAGCAAACTTGATTTCTATTTAGATTGGTGTTATATTACTGTATTCTCACTTTTCCATAACTAGTACCCCCCCCCCCGATATTATCCATAGTTTCATCGAAATAAGCAATCAACACAACAAAAACAGAATCTGTCAAAAACAGACCAGTCTGTAGCAATCTGTATACTTCGTATACCTCTAGTATCCCAACAATTCTGAAAAAATTATGAAAATTAGGGAAATTTGCATATCAACCAGCAGCAAAAATAATCAACTCAAAATCTCTTTCTAGATAGGAATTAAAAATAATTTCGTGAACACAAAGTTTCTGTCTTTTTCAGCATTATCAAACAACCATCACCAAAACTGATCATAAAGATTCTACTTGGCACAAACACTAAAAGAAACATAAAAACACAATCATAACAGAATTATGATGGTGTGGACACAACAAAATAGAAAGCAAAAAAGCAAAGATAAATTCATTGGGTTGCCTCCCAACAAGCGCTATCGTTTAACGCCCTTAGCTAGGCATTGATAATTCAATGATGCTCACACAAAAGACAAGAATTGTAGCACAACGAGAGCATCATAAAGCATGTGAAAATCACATCTAAGTCTAACATACTGCCTATGCATAGGAATTTTATAGGAAAACAAATTATCAAGACAATCAATAGTTACCATATGCAAGGAAGAAGAAAGAGACAATAGCAATCTCAACATAACGAGAGGTGATTTAGTGATATGAAAATTTCTACAACCATATTTTCCTCTCTCATAATAATTACATGTGGGATCATATTCAAATTCAACAATATAACTATCACATAGGATATTCTTTTCATGATCCACATGCATGCAAAGTTGACGCTCTTCAAAAATAGTGGGATTATCATCAACTAAAGTCATGACTTCTCCAAACCCACTTTCAATATTATTGCAAATATCATATTCATCATGAGGATTAAACAAATTTTCAAGATCATAAAAAAATCATCGCCCCAATCATGATCATTGCAACAAGTAGTGGACATAGCAAAACTAGCATCCCCAAGCTTAGGGTTTTGCATATTTTTAGCATGATTGACATTAATAGAATTCATAGTGAAACCATTGCAATCATGCTTTTCATTCAAGGAGTGCTCGTGAATCACTTCATAAATTTCTTCATCACAATTTTCAGATTCACGCATCTCAAGCAAAACTTCATAAAGATAATCTAGTGCACAAAACTCACTAGCAATTGGCTCAACCTAATTGGGTCTCTTGAAAAGATTAGCAAGTGGATGAGGATCCATATCAATAGATTTTTAGCAAGCGAAGATGCAAGCATATTGAAGGCACATAGCACACAAGCAAAGGAAAGGCAAACGAAAAAGGCAAATATTTTTTAAAATTTTGTTTTTTCAAAAGTGGGGGAGAGGAAAACGAGAGGCAAAAGGCAAATAATGTAAATGCAAGAGATGAGTTTGCTATAGTTACTTGGATAAGCTTCACTTTGAATACTCCCCAACAACGGCGCCAGAAATTGGCACGTTGACGGAAAACTATTCTTGACTTGATCTTCCCCGGCAACGGCGCCAGAAATTCTTTTTGCTACCTCTTGAGCTTGCGTTTGGTTTTCCCTTGAAAAGGAAAGGGTGATGCAGCACAGTAGCAGTAAGTATTTCCCTCAGTTTGAGAACCAATGTATCAATCCAGTAGGAGTATCAAGATGATGCACCAATGTACCTGCGCAAAAACAAACAAACTTGCACCCAACGCTATAAAGGGGTTATCAATCCCTTCACGATTATTTGCAAGGTGAGATCTGAAGGTTAAAAGTGCAACAAAGTAAATCTGTAGATATGAAAATATGAGGTGAAGTAGACCCGGGGGCCATAGTGTTCACTAGAGGCTTCTCTCATGATAGCAAGTATTACGGTGGGTGGACGAATTACTGTCGAGCAATTGATAGAATCGCGCAAAGTCATGATGATATCTAAGGCAATGATCATACATATAGGCATCACGCCCGAGACAAGTAGACTGATACTGTCTGCATCTACTACTATTACTCCACACATGGACCACTATCCAGCATGCATCTAGTGTATTGAGTTCATAACAAACAGAGTAACGCCTTAAGCAAGATGTCATGATGTAGAGGGATAAATTCATGCAATAGATATAAACCCCTGATACATCTCAAACGTATCTATAATTTTTGATGGTTTCACGCTGTTATCTTGTCAACTTTGGATGTTTCGTTTACCTTTTATATCTTTTTTGGGACTAACTTATTAACTCAGTGCCAAGTGCCAGTTCCTGTTTTTTCTATGTTTTTGACTCTTTTCATATCTGATTTTGGAACGGAGTCCAAACGGAATAAAATCCCCAAAATGATTTTTTCCAGAACGGAAGAAGATCGGGAGGCTTGAGGTCCAAGCAAGTGGGCCCACAGGGAGCCCACAAGCCCTGTTGTCGCGGCCAGGGGGAGGCCACGGCAACCAAGCTTGTGGCCTCCCAGGCGCTCCCCTGCCCTAGGTCTTTGGCCTATAAATTCCCTAAAAATCAGAAAAAAAAATCAGGGCGTCCACGAAAACACTTTTCCGCCGCCGCAAGATTCCGTTTCCTCAAGATCTCATCTGGAGACCCTTCCCGGTGCCCTGCCGGAGGGGACTTTGGAGTTGGAGGGCTTCTTCATCAACATCATCGCCCCTCCAATGACTCGTGAGTAGTTCACCTCAGACCTACGGGTCCGTAGTTAGTAGCTAGATGGCTTCTTCTCTCTCTTGGATTTTCAATACAAAGTTCTCCATGATCTTCATGGAGATCTATCCAATGTAATCCTCTTTGGCGGTGTGTTTGTCGAGATCCGATGAATTGTGGATTTGAGAACAGATTATCTATGATATATATTTGAATCTTTGTTGATTTCCTATATGCATGATTTGATATCCTTGTAAGTCTCTTCGAGTCTTGGTTTTTTTTTGCCAACTAGATCTATGATTCTTGCAATGGGAGAAGTACTTGGTTTTGGGTTCATACCGTGTGGTGACCTTTCCCAGTGACGGTAGGGGCAGCAAGGCACGCATCGTGTTGTTGCCATCAAGGGTAACAAGATGGGCTTTGTCGTAGATATTAGATTGTCCATCTACATCATGTCATCTTGCTTAAGGCGTTACTCTGTTCTCATGAACTTAATACACTAGATGCATGCTGGATAGCGGTCGACGTGTGGAGTAATAGTAGTAGATGCAGAAAGTATCAGTCTACTTGTTTTGGACGTGATGCCTATAGATATAATCATTCCCATAGATAACGTCACGACTTTGCGCGGTTCTATCAATTGGTCGACAGTAATTCGTTCACCCATCCTCTACTTGCTTTCATGAGAGAAGCCACTAGTGAACACTACGGCCCCCGGGTCTATTCACACCTATCGTTTCCACTTTCGCTTTTACTTTGCTTTGTTACTTTGTTGCTTTTAGTTCTCACTTGGCAAACAATCTATAAGGGATTGACAACCCCTTCATAGCGTTGGGAGCAAGCTCTTTGTGTTTGTGCAGGTACTTGTGATATTCCTTCACTGGATCGATACCTAGGTTCTCAAATTTGAGGGAAATACTTACCACCGCTGTGCTACATCACCCTTTCCGCTTCGAGGGAACACCAACGCAAGGCTCCAAGGCCACGGGGGAATCCTTTGCATATTTTCCTAGGAAGTCCCTAAAGGCGTAGCCATAGCAGAAGGATTCCTGGTGCCGTTGCTCAGGAGAATCAAGACAAGAATAGTCTCCCGTCGGCACGCTTGTTTCTGGCGCTGTTGGAAGGTCTTTTGTTGCAGTAGAAGAATTATTTCTGGCGCCGTTGCCGGGGAAGGAGAGATCTATCCAAGTAGGTATCACAAACTCACCTCTTGCATTTACTTTTTTTGCCAGTTGCCTCTCGTTTTCCTCTCCCCCACTTCACATTTGTCATTTTCATTTGCCTTTCTCCTTTGTCTTTTTCTTTTGCCTTTTTGCCATTTTCCTTTGCCGCTTTATTTTGCCCCTTGTCGTTTTCCTTTGCCGGTTTTCTTGCTTGCTTGTGTGCTTGTTTGTTTGTTGAAGTCATCATGGCTGAAAACACCAAACTTTGCGACTTCTCGAGTACCAATAATAATGATTTTATTAGTACTCCGATTGCTCCCGCCACTAGTGTGGAATCGTATGAAATCAACGCAGCTTTGCTGAATCTTGTTATGAAAGAGAAATTATCTCGCCTTCCTAGTGAATATGCCGCATCCCATCTCAATACCTTCATTGAGATTTGCGATATGCAAAAGAAAAGAGATGTGGATAATGACGTGATTAAGTTGAAGCTTTTTCCTATCTCGTTGCGAGATCACGCAAAAACTTGGTTTTCTTCTTTGCCTAAAAATAGTATCGATTCTTGGGATAAGTGCAAAGATGCTTACATATCCAAGTATTTTCCGCCGGCTAAGATTATCTCCTTACGTAACGATATCATGAATTTCAAGCAACTTGATCATGAACACGTTGCACAATCTTGGAAGAGGATGAAGCTTATGATTAGAAATTGTCCCGCTCATGGCTTGAGTTTGTGGATGATTATACAAATCTTTTACGCTGGTTTGAATTTTTCCTCTCGCAATATCTTGGACTCCGCCTCAGGTGGAACATTCATGGAAATCACGTTAGGAGACGCTACAAAACTCCTAGACAATATCATGACCAACTACTCTTAGTGGCACACTGAAAGGTCACGTGCTAGCAAAAAGGTACACGCTATAGAAGAAATTAACTCGCTTAGTGCTAAGATGGACGAGTTGGTGAATTTGGTTGCTAGTAGAAACACTACTGTAGATCCTAATGGCGTGCCACTATCTTCCTTGATTGAGAGTAGCAACGCTAGTTTTGACGTTAACTTTGTTGGTAGGAACAATTTTGGCAACAACAATGCTTTTAGAGGAAACTATGTTCCTAGGCCTTTTCCTAGTAACTCCTCTAACAATTATGGCAATTCCTACAACAAAGCTTATGGAAATCATAACAAATTACCCTCTGATTTAGAGAGTAATATCAAAGAGTTCATCAACTCTCAAAAGATTTTCAATGCGTCCATAGAGGAAAAACTACTCAAAATTGACGATTTGGCTAAGAGCGTTGATAGGATGTCTTGTGATATTGATGCTTTGAAAGTTAGATGTGCTCCTCCCAAGGTCAACTTGGATGAAACTTTGAAAGCTATGCGTGTCTCCATGAATGAGAACAAAGAAAGAACCGCCCAAATTCGCGCTAGGCATGAATGGTTTAAAAGGATGTGTTCTAGTGATGCAAATCACGAAGATCTTAAAGTGCTTGGTGTGACTCCTCTTGAATCTTTGTTTTCGCGTGTCAAACCTATTGATGATGGGGCTGGATATGAATCCACTTTGGTTGAAAAACGCCCCAATGATTCGGAGTCCACCTATCTTGATGACAAAGGTGTGGAGAGTGGAGTAGAAGAAATCAAAATTTTGGGTAGTAATGAAACTCCCACTTTGGATTTCGAGGAATTCAATTACGATAGTTTCTCCTTGTTTGAATGCATTTCTTTGATGCAATCCACTGCAAATTCTCCACATGCTTATAGCCAAAGCAAAGCCTTTACCGCGCATATCATAGATGCTATGATGAAATCTCTTGAAGAGAAGCTCGATTAGAAGTCTCTATACCTAGAAAACTTCAAGATGAGTGGGAACCTACTATCAAAATCAAGATCAAAAACTATGAGTGCAATGCTTTGTGTGATTTGGGTGCTAGTGTTTCCGCGATTCCAAAGTCTTTATGTGATATTCTTGGTTTTCATGAGATTGAAGAATGTTCTCTTAATTTGCATCTTGCGGATTCTACTGTCAAGAAACCCATGGGAAGGACCGATGATGTTCTTATTATTGCAAATAAGAACTATGTACCCGTGGATTTCATTGTACTTGACATAGATTGCAATCCTTCATGTCCCATTATTCTTGGTAGACCTTTCCTAAGGACTATTGGTGCTATCATCGATATGAAGGAAGGGAATATTAGATTTCAATTTCCCCTAAAGAAGGGCATGGAGCATTTTCCTAGAAAGAAAATAAGATTGCCTTATGAATCTATGATGAGGGCTACCTATGGTTTGAGCACCAAGGATAACTATACGTGATTCCATCACCTTATGCCTAGCTAAGGGCGTTAAACAATAGCGCTTGTTGGGAGGCAACCCAACGAATCTATCATTTTTCTTTCTGTTTTGTGTTTTCCACACTTTCATAATTCTGTTATGATTTTGTTTTTTGTGTTTCTTTTTTGCGTTTGTGCCAAGCAAAACCATTATGATTAGTCTTGGGGATGATCGTTTGGTCATGCTGGAAAAGACAGAAACTTTCTGCTCACGAAAAGTATTTTATTTTTTTCTGTAAGAGATTTTGAGTTGATTCGTTTTGTTTCTGGTTGCTATGCAAATTCTTCAGACCTTCGTAATTTTTCAGAATTTGTGAAGTACAAGAAGTATACGAAGTATACAGATTGCTACACACTGGTCTGCTGTTAACAGATTCTGTTTTTGTTGTGTTGGTTGCTTATTTTAATGAAACTATGGATAGTATCGGGGGGTATTAGCCATGGAATATTGAAAAATACAGTAACCCAACATCAACATAAGTAGAATTCAAGTTTGCTACAGTACCTAAGGAAGTGGTGGTTTGCTTTCTTATACTAATGTTATCACGAGTTTCTGTTTAAGTTTCATGTTGTGAAGTTTTCAAGTTTTGGGTGAAGTTCTTATGGACAAAAAGATAAAGAGTGGCATGAGCTCAAGCTTGGGGATGCCCAAGGCACCCCAAGATCATTCAAGGATGCCGTAAAAGCCTAAGCTTGGGGATGCCCTGGGAAGGCATCCCCTCTTTCGTCTTCAATCCATAGGTAACGTTACTTGGGGCTATATTTTTATTCGCCACATGTTATGTGTTTTGCTTGGAGCGTCTTGTATCATAGGAGTCTTTTATTTTTGTTGTGTCACAATCATCCTTGCTGCACACCTAGAGAGAGAGACATGCACTCACCGTGATTTTGTCGAGCTTCACTTATATCCTTTGGTTAGACAATTCAGCTCACATGTGCTTCACTTATATCTTTTGAGCTAGATGCTTTTGCTCTATGTGCTTCACTTATACCTTTTAGAGCACGGCGGTGCGTGGCTTGGTAGTTGATCTATGCTTTGAAAGTAGTCTCAAAAGGGGTGGTTATCCAAAGGGATACAAAAACTTCCACCTTCATGTGCATTGAATAGTTAGAGAAGTTTGATTCATCTCAACTAGTTTTGAGTTGTGGTTATGGTAATATTGAAGTTATATTAGTAAGGTGTTTGTGGATCTAGAAATACTTGTGTTGAAGTTAGTGATTCATGTAGCATGCACGTATGGTGAACCGCTATGTGATGAAGTCTAAGCATGATTAGTCTTTTGATTGTCATCCTTTGTGTGGCGGTCGGGATCGCGCGATGGTTTATACCTACCAACCCTTCCCCTAGGAGTATGCGTTCAATGCTTTGTTTCGATTACTAATAAAACTTTTGCAACAAGTATATGAGTTATTCATGACTAATATTGATTCCATGGTTTAGATGCACTTTCACCTTCCACCATCATTATCTTCTTCAGTGTCGTGCAACTTTCGCCGGTGCACAAAACCCACCATTAGCCTCCCACAAAACAGCCACCATACCTACCTACTATGGCTTTTCCAAAGTCATTCCGAGATATATTGCCATGCAACTACCACCATGACATGTGCCACCACGTCTACATTGCCATTGCATGATCGTAAGATAGCTAGCATGATGTTTCCATTAATGTCCATGTCATGCTAGATCATTGTCACGGTACATTACCGAAGGCATTCCATATAGAGTCATCGTTGCTCTAAGTTTTCAGCTGTAAGTATGATGATCATCATTGATGGAGCATTGTCCCATGTGAGGAAATAAAAGAGGCCAAAGATTCCCACCAAAATAAAAAAAGAGGCCAAAGAGCCCATCCAAAAAAAATAAAAAAAAATGAGAGAAAAAGAGAGAAGGGACAATGCTACCACCTTTCCACACTTGTGCATATTAAGCACCATGATCTTCATGATTGAGAGTCTCTCGTTTTGTCACCACCATATAGCTAGTGGGAAATTTTCATTATATAACTTGGCTTGTATATTCCAATGATAGGCTTCCTCAAAATTGCCTTAGGTCTTCGTGAGCAAGCAAGTTGGATGCAAACCCACTAGTTTTCTTTAAGAGCGTTCACATACTCTTAGCTCTAGTGCATCACTTGTATGGCAATCCCTACTCATTCACATTGATATCTATTGATGAGCATCTCCACAGCTCATTGATATGCCTAGTTAATGTGACCATCTTCTCCTTGTTTTTCTTGCAACCTCCACCATACTCAACACCACTTATAGTGCTAAAACCATGGCTCACGCTCATGTATTGCGTGAGAGTTGAAAAAGTTTGAGAAAGTAACGGTGTGAAAACAATTACTTTGCCAATACCGGGGTTGTGTATGATTTAAATTCGTTGTGCAATGATGATAGAGCATAGCCAGACTATATGATTTTGTAGGGATAACTTTCTTTTGGCCTTGTTATTTTGAAAGTTCATGATTATTTTGCTAGTTTGCTTGAAGTATTATTGTTTCCACGTCAATAGCAAACTATTGTTTTGAATCTAATGGATCTGAACATTCACATCACGTAAGAGGAGTTACAAAGGACATCTATGCTAGGTAGCATGAAAGCATCAAAAATTCATTCTTTATCACTTCCCTACTCGAGGACGAGCAGGAGTTAAGCTTGGGGATGCTTGATACGTCTCAAACGTATCTATAATTTTTGATGGTTTCACGTTGTTATCTTGTCAACTTTGGATGCTTTGTTTACCTTTTATATCTTTTTTGGGACTAACTTATTAACTCAGTGCCAAGTGCCAGTTCCTGTTTTTTCTGTGTTTTTGACTCTTTTCATATCTGATTTTGGAACGGAGTCCAAACGGAATAAAATCCCCAAAATGATTTTTTCCAGAACGGAAGAAGATCGGGAGGCTTGAGGGCCAAGCAAGTGGGCCCACGGGGAGCCCACAAGCCCTATTGTCGCGGCTAGGGGGGAGGCCGCGGCAACCAAGCTTGTGGCCTCCCTGGCGCTCCTGTGCCCTAGGTCTTTGGCCTATAAATTCCCTATAAATCCAGAAAAAATCAGGGCGTCCACGAAAACACTTTTCCGCCGCCGCAAGCTTCCATTTCCGCGAGATCTCATCTGGAGACCCTTCCCGGTGCCCTGCCGGAGGGGACTTTGGAGTTGGAGGGCTTCTTCATCAACATCATCGCCCCTCCAATGACTCGTGAGTAGTTCACTTCAGACCTACAGGTCTGTAGTTAGTAGCTAGATGGCTTCTTGTCTCTCTTGGATCTTCAATACAAAGTTCTCCATGATCTTCATGGAGATCTATTCGATGTAATCCTATTTGGCGGTGTGTTTGTCGAGATCCGATGAATTGTGGATTTGAGAATAGATTATCTATGATATATATTTGAGTCTTTGCTGATTTCTTATATGCATGATTTGATATCCTTGTAAGTCTCTCCGAGTCTTGGGTTTTGTTTGGCCAACTTGATCTATGATTCTTGTAATGGGAGAAGTGCTTGGTTTTGGGTTCATACCGTGTGGTGACCTTTCCCAGTGACAGTAGGGGCAGCAAGGCACGCATCATGTTGTTTCCATCAAGGGTAACAAGATGGGCTTTGTCGTAGATATGAGATTGTCCATCTACATCATGTCATCTTGCTTAAGGCGTTACTCTGTTCTCATGAACTTAATACACTAGATGCATGCTGGATAACGGTCGACGTGTGGAGCAATAGTAGTAGATGCAGAAAGTATCGGTCTACTTGTTTTGGATGTGATGCCTATAGATATAATCATTGCCATAGATAACGTCACGACTTTGCGCGGTTCTATCAATTGCTCGACAGTAATTCGTTCACCCACCGTCTACTTGCTTTCATGAGAGAAGCCACTAGTGAACACTACGGCCCCCGGGTCTATTCATACCTATCGTTTCCACTTTCGCTTTTACTTTGCTTTGTTACTTTGTTGCTTTCAGTTCTCACTTGGCAAACAATCTATAAGGGATTGACAACCCCTTCATAGCGTTGGGAGCAAGCTCTTTGTGTTTGTGAAGGTACTTGTGATATTCCTTCACTGGATCGATACCTTGGTTCTCAAAACTGAGGGAAATACTTACCACCGTTGTGCTACATCACCCTTTCCGCTTCGAGGGAACACCAACGCAAGGCTCCAAGGCCACGGAGGAATCCTTTGCATATTTTCCTAGGAAGTCCCTAAAGGCGTAGCCATAGCAGAAGGATTCCTGGTGTCGTTGCTGAGGAGAATCAAGACAAGAATAGTCTCCCGTCAGCACACTTGTTTCTGGCGCTGTTGGAAGGTCTTTTGTTGCAGTAGCAAGAAGTATTTCTACCCCTGTCTTTTTACCCTTGATGGCAACAACATTATGCATGCCACGCTACCCCTTCTTTCACTGGGTGAGGACACCGCACGGTATGAACCCAAAACCAAGCACTTCTCCCATTGCAAGAATTGTAGATCAAGTTGGCCAAACAAAACCCATAGCTCGAAGAGAATTACAAGGATATGAAATCATGCATATAAGAGATCAGAGGAGACTCAAATAATATTCATAGATAATCTGATCATAAATCCACAATTCATCGGATCTCGATAAACACATCGCAAAACAAGGTTACATCGGATAGATCTCCATGAAGATCATGGAGAAATTTGTATTGAAGATCCAAGAGAGAGAAGAAGTCATCTAGCTACTAGCTATGGACCCAAAGGTCTGTGGTGAACTACTCACGCATCATCGGAGAGGCAATGGTGTTGACGAAGAATCCCTCCGTGTTCGAATCCCCCTCCGGCAGGGCACCAGAACGGTCCCCAGATGAGATCTTGCGGAGACAGAAGCTTGCAGCGGCGGAAAAGTATTTTCGTGGCTCTCTCTAGTGGTTCTGGATTTTTAGGGAATTTATAGGCGGAAGAAGTACGGCAAAGGAGCCACGTGGGGCCCACAAGCCAGGTAGGTGCGCCCCCTAGGCCGCGGCTAGGGGGCTTGTGACCTCCCCCGGGGTCCTTTGCCTTGGTTCTCAAGTTCCCTGCGTATCTTCTGTTACGGAAAAAATCATTCCGAAGGTTTTATTACGTTTGGACTCCGTTTAATATTCTTCTCTGAGAAGGGTCAAAACACAGAAAAAACAGGAACTGGCACTTGGCACTGAGTTAATAGGTTAGTCCCAAAAAAGATATAAAATAGCATATTCATGCATACAAAACATTCAAAGTTCACAAGATAATAGCATGGAACCATAAAAAATTATAGATACGTTGGAGACGTATCACATCGCTGACGGGTTTCCATGACGTGTGGGATAGCCCCCTATCGCCCACACATGCAAGGCGACGGTTTGAGACCATGTCATAGAAAGGGGTTAAAAACTATTTGTATAGCAGGCGTCTGCACTAGTGATCGCACACCTAAAAGCACAGAAACCGTGTCTAATGAATATTTGTGCGCCAAGTTCCCCTCCACCTTAGCAAAAACATCCGTTGACCGCCAAAGATCTGCCTCTCACCCCAAGGGCCACATTTCCCCTGTTACCCCCCTCGCCCCTGCGGCGCCAGAGCCACATCTCGGCATCTCCAACGACGATTCTCTTACCAACGAGGTATTCGTCTCTCTTCCCTCTTGCTCAACTAGGATTAGGGTTTTGGTTTGGAATTGGGGATTTTAAAGCGGACGGCTGATTTGAGCGATTTCTTTATCTTGTAGCTACCTAGGATAATCAATTCCAAGGACGGAGCAGGGTAGCTAAAGACCTGCATGTTCATGGTCAACATCAATTTCCATCCGTGAAGTTATGAGCTTTCGAATTTGGGTACAGTGGGAGGAAGTTTTTGCGAAGTGCAAAGAAGGTTAATCTAACTCTCATTGTTAGAAATCATTTATTACATTAGGTGTAATTCACACACTTCCAGTGTGCTTTTTGATTCTGGATGTGATTAAGACACTGTCAGAGTTCTACGATTGTGAGTGTCGTTTTAATTGATATAAATAGTAATATGTTATAAAATTTGTTTGGATCACATGGTAGGAAGCTCACAACATGACTATAATACATAGCATTTAGGGACTTAGTGCAAAAAACGTTTTCACGAACTATTTTAACCTAAAGGCATATTGACAACAAGAAAACTATATGCTACAGGACTTGTCATGGCATGAAAATTTACAGCATGGTAGTAGACATGATGCACTTCATTTCATTCAACATGAGTAACGTCTAATTATACGCAGAAACATGGCTAACATCAACACAACATGGCAATCTGAAATAAACAGATTCTCGGACTTTGTGAAAATAATAGGGTGCAAGAGCAACAGTTTTTAACAGATTGGCATGTTAGACAGTAAAATATACATACGTGTCACTATTAATTTGATCTTATTCAAACACTACCGATGTGCATCTTGTACTACAAAGACTTGCATTTATATTGAGCTTCCTAGTAAAATTGGCAATTTGTTGTTACACATGACAGAAATAGAGGAGGGATAAGAACCACAGGCTCCTACTACAAAGACTCTACGAGCAGAACCATGGCATGGCTGATGAAGACCCATGTGAAGCATGCAAGTACAAGCATGGCCAACCATTTCTTGTTGGAGAATACTACGAGGAGTGCAGTTCCACTTGTCACAAGTTACATAAATATTATATGGATATAATTTCAGAAGGAGAAGATACTAACATCCTGCAAGTGCACTATGACAGTAGGCATTTCAATCACCATGGGGGTACCATCAATGTGGAATTTGAGTACTTTCATCTCGTCTTCAACTTCAATGAGCTTGCTGCCACTCTTGTCAAATGCTTGATGTTGTAAGTACTTCACAGACTCTGATCAACTTCTCCATACAAGGCAATAAATGAAAAAAAGAAGCTAACTGTATTGTATTCCTCTTAGGGGATTGACGATGCAGAGAACAAGAAGCATGCATGAGTATTTCATAGATCCTGATTTAGCAAACGATGTTTTGTTAAGTCGTAATGACACACTCAAGGCTTCCATTGATCATGTCAAAGATCTTGTTTGACTTACAGATAGGAGAAATCTTTAGGTGGCCATATAATGAATGGTAAGTTTAATATACAACCACACATACATTAATTGTCTTTCAATTTTCGACAAAGTTCGTTAGTTCAATGTTTTCTTAAACTGTAACCAACACTAGATCTTGGTGGTCATTGTACCAAAATGCAACACAGTTTACTACGTGGATTCCGTGAGACAGTCAAATAAGCCTTAGGATCTGAATCATCTTCAGGATTTCATGAATAGGTATTGGATTCTTTGATGTTAATATATTGTGTTCATATCTGGTTCAAGAATTGAGTATGTGAAAATTCATCCTCATTTACAGTGTATTGTCAAGGGATATAACTATAAGATGGTGTCGTTTCGAGCGCCAACCATCTCTTCAACACACGATCGTTTCTCCGGTAAGAGAACAAAATCCGTTATTTTCAGAAAATGCTAGTCAGATGTTCAAGTTTCTAAGTAAACTTTTGTCTATTTCTCTCCAAAGAAAAAAAGTAATAACTTACACATGTGTGGTTGTTCCTAACATGACAAATACATGACTAATACTATACAATGAATTTCAGTGTCCTCAACAACAACAAGGGACTAACCTATGTGGATACTATGTTTGCGCACACAAGATAAACCTATGCAGACATGTTCTATGTGGTGTCGATGTTGACAACATTGAACCACTAAGTCTGTTTCTTAATTACTATCTTATACTCCACACGTATGGAACATTCTGATCTAAAAATCCTACAATATATCTTTGGATCCATGACCTCTGAACCGCTCGCGCGCACATGAATTGTCTTCTATTAGGAAATTAATCATCACCTTCTTTGTGAAACACTATATCAAGATAAGTCCAGCCTGTGAAGATTTCAACATTCATATCTCCTAACAATAATTATGCATTCAAATAGTGTTATCAGCTAAACATATATGCATGGATGCATTGTTTTACATATGATCATGCATTTGTATTTCGTACAATATGATTATGTACTGCGTATGTCCATACATTTGTGGAACTTATCTAGCATTTTCTCAATTGCATATTGTCGTGAAATGTGATGAATATTCTACCTCTGGACACTGTTTATACAATTGCATATTATGGTGAATTATGATGAATGTTCCTCATGTGGACATTATTTGTTCGCTTGCATATTTTGGCAAATTTTCTATTTGCACGGTGATTCAAATGTGATATTTTACAATAACCTGACCATTTCGGCGAATACGATTCAAGCAAACAAGCGTGTGCGATCCAGAATGGAAAGCACACATAACTCGTAGAGCAACCGCTTGTGATCTACAGGGAAAGCACACGAGATATAAACTAAAACGTTGGTGATACATAAAAATCACAGACAATTTGCAGCACTTGTACGTGTGCGTATGAGCTCCTCACTCGTTGCGATAGCACCTTATCTCACACGCCAAAAGGAAACCAAGCCCGATGCAAAGATGATATCACGTAAAAAAATTTGGAAACGTGTCTCACACGCCAAAAGGAAACCAAGCCCGATGCAAAGATGATCTCACGTAATTTTTTTTGGAAACGTGTGTGATAATATCATGCATGTCAGACGGGTGCGAGAGAAATCTTGTGTGCGATGATGAAGATATTGTTGGAAATATGCCCTAGAGGCAATAATAAATTAGTTATTATTATATTTCTTAGTTCATGATAATCGTTTATTATCCATGCTATAATTGTATTGATTGGAAACACAGTGCATGTGTGGATACATAGACAAAACACTGTCCCTAGTAAGCCTCTAGTTGACTAGCTCGTTGATCAAAGATGGTCAACGTTTCCTGACCATAGGCAAGTGTTGTCACTTGATAACGGGATCACATCATTAGGAGAATCATGTGATGGACTAGACCCAAACTAATAGACGTAGCATGTTGATCGTGTCATTTTGTTGCTACTATTTTCTGCGTGTCAAGTATTTGTTCCTATGACCATGAGATCATATAACTCACTAACACCGGAGGAATGCTTTATGTGTATCAAACGTCGCAACGTAACTGGGTGACTATAAAGATGCTCTACAGGTATCTCCGAAGGTGTTAGTTGAGTTAGTATGGATCGAGACTGGGATTTGTCACTCCGTGTGACGGAGAGGTATCTCGGGGCCCACTCGGTAATACAACATCACACACAAGCCTTGCAAGCAATGTGACTTAGTGTAAGTTGCGGGATCTTGTATTACGGAACGAGTAAAGAGACTTGCCGGTAAACGAGATTGAAATAGGTATGCGGATACTGACGATCGAATCTCGGGCAAGTAACATACCGAAGGACAAGGGGAATGACATACGGGATTATATGAATCCTTGGCACTGAGGTTCAAACGATAAGATCTTCGTAGAATATGTAGGATCCAATATGGGCATCCAGGTCCCGCTATTGGATATTGACCGAGGAGTCTCTCGGGTCATGTCTACATAGTTCTCGAACCCGCAGGGTCTGCACACTTAAGGTTCGACATTGTTTTATGCGTATTTGAGTTATATGGTTGGATACCGAATGTTGTTCAGAGTCCCGGATGAGATCACGGACGTCACGAGGGTTTCCGGAATGGTCCGGAAACGAAGATTGATATATAGGATGACCTCATTTGATTACCGGAAGGTTTTTGGAGTTACCGGGAATGTACCGGGAATGACGAATGGGTTCCGGGTGTTCATCAGGGGGGGGGGCAACCCACCCCGGGGAAGCCCATAGGCCTTGGGGGTGGCGCACAAGCCCTTAGTGGGCTGGTGGGACAGCCCAAGAAGACCCTATGCGCCATAGGAAGAAAATCAAAGAGAAAAGAAAAAAAAAGGAGGAGGTGGGAAAGGGAAGAAGGACTCCACCTTCCAAACCAAGTTGGATTCGGTTTGGAAGGGGAGACCTTCCCCCCTTTGGCTCGGCCGACCCCCTTGGGGCTCCTTGAGCCCCAAGGCAAGGTCCCCTCTCTCCCAGCTATATATACGGAGGTTTTAGGGCTGATTTGAGACGACTTTTGCCACGGCAGCCCGACCACATACCTCCACGGTTTTTCCTCTAGATCGCGTTTCTGCGGAGCTCGGGCGGAGCCCTGCTGAGATAAGATCACCACCAACCTCCGGAGCGCCGTCACGCTGCCGGAGAACTCTTCTACCACTCCGCCTATCTTGCTGGATCAAGAAGGCCGAGATCTTCGTCGAGCTGTACGTGTGCTCAACGCGGAGGTGCCGTCCGTTCGGCACTAGATCGGAGCGGATCGTGGGACAGATCGCGGGACGGTTCGCGGGGCGGATCGAGGGACGTGAGGACGTTCCACTACATCAACCGCGTTCACTAACGCTTCTGATGTGCGATCTACAAGGGTACGTAGATCTGAAATCCCCTCTCATAGATGGACATCACCATGATAGGTCTTCGTGCGCGTAGGAAAATTTTTGTTTCCCATGCGACATTCCCCAATAGTGGCATCATGAGCAAGGTTCATGCGTAGATGTCTTCTCAAGTAGAACACAAAAGTTTTTTGTGGGCGGTGATGTGTGTTTTGCTGCCCTCCTTATTCTTTTCTTGATTCTGCGGTATTGTTGGATCGAAGCGGCTCGGACCGACATTACTCGTACGCTTACGAGAGACTGGTTTCATCGCTACGAGTAACTCCGTTGCTCAAAGATGACTGGCGGGTGTCAGATTCTCCAACTTTAGTTGAATCGGAATTGACCGAGGAGGTCCTTGGATGAGGTTAAATAGCAATTCATATATCTCCGTTGTGGTGTTTATGTAAGTAAGATGCGATCCTACTAGATACCCATGGTCACCACGTAAAACATGCAACAACAAAATTAGAGGACGTCTAACTTGTTTTTGCAGGGTATGCTTGTGATGTGATATGGCCAACGATGTGATGTGATATATTGGATGTATGAGATGATCATGTTGTAATAGTTAATATCGACTTGCACGTCGATGGTACGGCAACCGGCAGGAGCCATAGGGTTGTCTTTAAACTAACGTTTGTGCTTGCAGATGCGTTCACTATATTGCTAGGACGTAGCTTTAGTAGTAATAGCATGAGTAGCACGACAACCCCGATGGCGACACGTTGATGGAGATCATGATGATGAAGATCATGGTGTGACGCCGGTGACAAGAAGATCGTGCCGGTGCTTTGGTGATGGAGATCAAGAAGCGCATGATGATGGCCATATCATGTCACTTATGAATTGCATGTGATGTTAATCCTTTTTGCACCTTATCTTGCTTAGAACGACGGTAGCATTATGAGGTGATCTCTCACTAAAATTTCAAGACGAAATTGTGTTCTCCCCGACTGTGCACCGTTGCGACAGTTCTTCGTTTTGAGACACCACGTGATGATCGGGTGTGATAGACTCAACGTTCACATACAACGGGTGCAAAACAGTTGCACACGCAGAACACTCGGGTTAAGCTTGACGAGCCTAGCATGTGCAGACATGGCCTCGGAACACATGAGACCGAAAGGTCGAGCATGAATCGTATGGTTGATATGATTAGCATAGAGATGCTTACCACTGAAAGTATTCTTGACTCACGTGATGATCGGACTTGAGATAGTGGATTTGGATCATGTACCACTCAAATGACTAGAGAGATGTACTTTTTGAGTGGGAGTTCTTAAGTAATATGATTAATTGAACTAATTGTCATGAACATAGTCTAATGGTCTTTCGAATTACGATGTAGCTTGCGCTATAGCTCTACTGTTTTTATATGTTCCTAGAGAAAATTTAGTTGAAAGTTGATAGTAGCAAACTTTGAAGAGGATTGTCCTCGTTGCTGCGCAGAAGGCTTATGTCCTTAATGCACCACTCGGTGTGCTGCACATCAAGCGTCGTCTGTGGATGCTGTGAACATCCGACATACACGTTTCTGATGACTACATGATAGTTCAGTGCAAAATACTTAATGGCTTAGAAGCAAGGCACCGAAGACGTTTTGAAACGTCACGGAACATAAGTGATGTTCTAAAGAGATGAAATTGTGATTTCATGCTCGTGCCCTTGTTGAGAGGTATGAGACCTCCGACAAGATTCTTTGTCCACAAAGTAAAGGAGAAAAGCTCAATCGTTGAGCGTGTGCTCAGATTGTCTGAGTACGACAATCACTTGAATCAAGTGGGAGTTAATCTTCCAGATGAGATAGTGATGGTTCTCCAAAGTCACTGCCACCAAGCTGTGAGAGCTTCGTGATGAACTATAACATATCAAGGATAGATACAATGATCCTTGAGCGATTCGCGATGTTTGACACTGCGAAAGTAGAAATCAAGAAGGAGCATCAATAGTTGATGGTTTGTAAAACCACTAAGTTTCAAGAAAGGCAAGGGCTAGAAGGGATACTTCGTGAAACGGCAAAACAGTTGCTGCACTAATGAAGAGACCCAAGATTAAACCCAAACCCGAGACTAAGTGCTTCTATAATGAGGGGAACAGTCACTGAGGCGGAGCAACTCTAGATACTTGGTAGATAAGAAGGCTGGCAAAAGTTGAAAGAAGTATATTTGATATACATAATGTTGATGTGTACATTACTAGTACTCCTAGTAGCATGAGGGTATTGGATACCGGTTCGGTTGCTAAGTGATTAGTAACACGAAATGAAAGCTACGCCATAAACGGAGACTAGCTAAAGGCGAGGTGACGATACATGTTGGAAGTGTTTCCAAGGTTGATATGATCAAACGTCGCACGCTCCCTCTACCATCGGGATTGGTGTTAAACCTAAATAATTGTTATTTGGTGCTTGCGTTAAGCATGAACATGATTGGATCGTGTTTATTGCAATACGATTATTCATTTAAAGAGAATAATGGTTACTCTATTTTCTTGAATAATCACCTTCAATGGTTTATTAAATCTCGATCGTAGTGTTACACATGTTCATGATATTGGTGCCAAAAGATACGAGGTAATGATGATAGTACCACTTACTTGTGGCACTGCCGCTTGAGTCATGTTGGTATAAATTGCATGAAGAGGCTCCATGCTGATGGATCTTTATACTCACTTGATTTTGAATCACTAGTGACATGCAAATCATACCACATGAGCAAGGCCTTGTTTTCATTGAGATGAAATAAGATAGTAACTTGTTGGAAGTGATACATTTTGATGTATGCAGTCCAATGGGTGTTGAGGCACGCAGTGGATATCATTATGTTCTTACTTCAATGACGATTTGAGTAGATACTAGAGTATTTGCTTAATGAATCACAAGTCTGAAATATTGAAAAGTTCAATTCTGTTTCGGAGTGAAGTTCGTCGTAACAAGAGGATAAACTTTCTACGATATGATCATAGAAATGAATATCTGAGTTACGAGTTTTGGTACGCAGTTAAGACACTGTGGAAATTGTTTCGCGGTTCATGCCACCTAGAACATCATAGTGTGATGATGTGTCTGAACGTCATAGCCACACACTATTTGGTATGGTGCATGCTATGATGTCTCTTATCGAATTACCACTATCATTTATGGGTTAAGCATTAGAGACAACCACATTCACTTTAAATAGGGCACCATGTATTTCCGTTGAGATGACACAGTATAGACTAAGGTTTAGAGAAATTTAAACCGTCGTTTCTTGAAAGTTTGGGGTTTCGACACTTATGTGAAAAAGTTTCTGTCTGATAAGCTCGAACCCAAAGCGGATAAATGCATATTCATAGGATATCCAAAACAGTTGGGTACATCTCCTATCTCAGATCCGAAAGCAAAGTGTTTGTTTCTAGAAACGGATCCTTTCTCGAGGAAAGGTTTCTCTCGAAAGAATTGAGTGGGAGGGTGGTAGAACTTGATGAGGTTACTGAAACCATCACTTCGACCAGTGTGTAGCAGGGCGCAGGAAATTGTTCCTGTGGCGCCTACACCAATTGAAGTGAAAGCTGACGATGGTGATCATCGAGCATCGGATCAAGTTACTACAAGCCTCGTAGGTTGACAAGGTCGCGTACTACTACGGAGTGGTACGGTAACCCTGTCTTGGAGGTCATGTTGTTGAGCAACAGTGAACCTACGAGTTATGGAGAAAGCGATGGTGGGCCCAGATTCCGATAAATGGCTGGAATCCATGAAATCCGAGAGAGGATCCATGTATGAAAACAAAGTGTAGACTTTGGAAGAACTACTTGATGGTCATAGGACTATTGAGTAAAGATGGATCTTTAAAAGGAAGACAGACGATGATAGTGATAAGTCACTATTAAGAAAAGCTCGACTTGTCGCAAAGATGTTTCCGACAAGATCAAACAGTTGACTATGATGAGACTTTCTCACTTGTAGCGATGCTAAAAGTCTGTTAGAATTATGTTAGTAGTTGCTGCATTATTTATGAAATATTGCATGTAGGATGTCAAAACATTGTTTCCTCGATGGTTTCCTTGAGCAAACATTGTATGAGATACAACCATGAGGTTTTGTCGATCCTAAAGATACTAGCAAGTATGCAAGCTCCAGCGATCCTTAAATGGACTGGTGCAAGCATCTCGGAGTTGGAATATACACTTTGATGAGGTGATCAAAGATTTTGGGTTGGTACAAGGTTTATGAGAAACTTGTATTTCCAAAGAAGTGAGTGGGAGCACTATAGAATTTCTGATAAGTATATGTGGTTGACATATTGTGGATCAGAAGTAATGTAGAATTTCTGTAAAGCATACAAGGTTGTTTGAAAGGAGTTTTTCAAAGGAATACCTGGATTGAGCTACTTGAATGTTGAGCATCAAGATCTATGGAGATAGATCAAAACACTTAATAGAAGCTTCAACAAGATGCATGCCTTGACAAGTTTTTGAAGGAATTCAAAATAGATCGGCAAAGAAGGAGTTCTTGACTGTGTTGTAAGGTGTAAATTTGAGTAAGACTCAAAACCCGACCATGGCAGAATAAAGAGAATAGACGAAGGTCGTCTTCGATGCCTTAGCCGTAGACTCTAAAGTATGCCATGCTAAGTACCGCACCTGATGTGTGCCTTGCAGCAAGTCTGTTAAGAGGTACACAGAGTGATCCATGATTGAATCATTGATCAGCGGTCAAAGTTATCCTTGGTAACTAAATAGACTAAGGAATTTTTCTTGATTATAGAGGTGGTTAAAGAGTTCGTCGTAAAGGGTTACGTCGATGTAAGCTTTGACACTAATCCGAATAACTATGAGTAGTGAAACGGATTCGTATAGTAGAGTAGATATTTGGAGTATTTCCGAATAGCACATAGTAGCAGCATCTATAAGATGACATAAAGATTTGTAAAGAACACACGGATCTGAAAATTTCAGAACCGTTGACTAAAACCTCTCTCATGAGCAAGACGTGATCAGACCCCATAACTATATGGGTGTTGGATTCGTTGGAATCACATGGTGATGTGAACTAGATTATTGACTCTAGTGCAAGTGGGAGACTATTGGAAATATGCCCTAGAGGCAATAATAAGTTAGTTATTATTATATTTCTTAGTTCATGATAATCGTTTATTATCCATGCTATAATTGTATTGATTGGAAACACAGTGCATGTGTGGATACATAGACAAAACACTGTCCCTAGTAAGCCTCTAGTTGACTAGCTCGTTGATCAAAGATGGTCAAGGTTTCCTGACCATAGGCAAGTGTTGTCACTTGATAACGGGATCACATCATTAGGAGAATCATGTGATGGACTAGACCCAAACTAATAGACGTAGCATGTTGATCGTGTCATTTTGTTGCTACTGTTTTCTACGTGTCAAGTATTTGTTCCTATGATCATGAGATCATATAACTCACTGACACCGGAGGAATGCTTTGTGTGTATCAAACGTCGCAACGTAACTGGGTGACTATAAAGATGCTCTACAGGTATCTCCGAAGGTGTTAGTTGAGTTAGTATGGATCGAGACTGGGATTTGTCACTCCGTGTGACGGAGAGGTATCTCGGGGCCCACTCGGTAATACAACATCACACACAAGCCTTGCAAGCAATGTGACTTAGTGTAAGTTGCGGGATCTTGTATTACGGAACGAGTAAAGAGACTTCCGGTAAACGAGATTGAAATAGGTATGCGGATACTGACGATCGAATCTCGGGCAAGTAACATACCGAAGGACAAGGGGAATGACATACGGGATTATATGAATCCTTGGCACTGAGGTTCAAACGATAAGATCTTCGTAGAATATGTAGGATCCAATATGGGCATCCAGGTCCCGCTATTGGATATTGACCGAGGAGTCTCTCGGGTCATGTCTACATAGTTCTCGAACCCGCAGGGTCTGCACACTTAAGGTTCGACGTTGTTTTATGCGTATTTGAGTTATATGGTTGGTTACCGAATGTTGTTCGAAGTCCCGGATGAGATCACAGACGTCAAGAGGGTTTCCGAAATGGTCCGGAAACAAAGATTGATATATAGGATGACCTCATTTGATTACCGGAAGGTTTTCGGAGTTACCGGGAATGTACCGGGAATGACGAATGGGTTCCGGGTGTTCACCGGGGGGGGCAACCCACCCCGGGGAAGCCCATAGGCCTTGGGGGTGGCGCACCAGCCCTTAGTGGGCTGGTGGGACAGCCCAAGAAGGCCCTATGCGCCATAGGAAGAAAATCAAAGAGAAAAGAAAAAAAGGAGGAGGTGGGAAAGGGAAGAAGGACTCCACCTTCCAAACCAAGTTGGATTCGGTTTGGAAGGGGAGACCTTCCCCCCTTTGGCTCGGCCGACCACCTTGGGGCTCCTTGAGCCCCAAGGCAAGGCCCCCCCCTCTCCCACCTATATATACGGAGGTTTTAGGGCTGATTTGAGACGACTTTTGCCACGGCAGCCCGACCACATACCTCCACGGTTTTTCCTCTAGATTGCGTTTCTGCGGAGCTCGGGCGGAGCCCTGCTGAGATAAGATCACCACCAACCTCCGGAGCGCCGTCACGCTGCCGGACAACTTTTCTACCTCTCCGTCTCTCTTGCTGGATCAAGAAGGCCGAGATCTTCGTCGAGCTGTACGTGTGCTGAACGCGGAGGTGCCGTCCATTCGGCACTAGATCGGAGCGGATCGTGGGACGGATCGCGGGACGGTTCGTGGGACGGTTCGCGGGGCGGATCGAGGGACATGAGGACGTTCCACTACATCAACCGCATTCACTGACGCTTCTGCTGTGCGATCTACAAGGGTACGTAGATCTGAAATCCCTTCTCTTAGATGGACATCACCATGATAGGTCTTCGTGCGCGTAGGAATTTTTTTGTTTCCGATGCGACGTTCCCCAACAGATATCACATACAGTTTCTACCATGGCCCGTGTGGATTAGGGAATGTTTTGCATATGGTAAAAGGTCAAGCACTATTTGTTTTCCATGAGCAATTAGATGTGTTTGACTCCTTATAGACATGTGTGATTGATCCCAAATCCCACATGTATGCCCAAAATATAGTGTGTGGTATGTTCCTGCACTACACACGATTATGTTTGGTATATCGTGTGTGTTCATCGTTCACCATTGCCGATGATTTTTCCATGTCGTGTGGGATGTAACCCCTATCGCCCACACATGCAAGGCGACGGTTTAAACATTCGTCGTGGAAAGGGGTTAAAAACCGTTTGTATAGAATGTTGCAACACCAGTCTAAGTGGGTATAAGCTATTCCAACTAGTAGTGCAGATCATAACACTTCTATTAAAATGCTTAGGGAAGTTATTTTCTCGAGGTTTGGGGTCCCTAGATACTTAATAACTAATGGCAGTTCACATTTTATTCATGGTGCTTTCTGTAAACTTTTGGATAAACATGTTGTTAACCACAGAATTACGTCACCTTATGATCGTGAGTCTAGTTGTCAAGTTGAATTTAGCAATGGAGAAATAAAATTGACCTTGCAAAAGACTGTCAATAGATCTAGAAAGAATTGGTCTAAGAAACTTGATTATGCATTATGGGTTCATAGAACAACTTATAAAATCATATGGGTATGTCTTGTTATAAAGTGTTCTATAGAAGAGCATGTCATTTACCTCTTGAGTTAGAACATAAAACTTATTGGGCAATTAAGGAACTTAATTATGGCTTCAATCTTGCTTGTGAAAATAGGTTATTTGACATTAGCTCTCTATATGAATGGAGGACACAAGCCTATGAAAATGCCAAGTTGTTTAAAAATAAAGTTAAAAGATGGCATGTCAAAAGAATCCAAAATGGGGAATTTAAAGTAGGAGTCTAATTCTTTTGTACAACTGTCGTTTTAGATTCTTTGCACGAAAGCTTCTCTCTAAATGGGAAGGACCATATATCGTCGAAGAAGTTTATCGCTCCGGAGCTATTAAGATCAACAATGTCGAAGGCACAAATCCGAGAGTTGTAAATGGGCAAAGAATTAAGTGTTATATCTCAGGTACGCCCATTAATGGTGAAACTAATATTATCCACGTGATGACACTAGAAGAACACATAGGAGAGACCTTCTCGAACACTCCAAAACCCTGAAAAGGAGTAGGTATGTGATATGATAAGTAAACCGACTCCAAAAATTGTATAAAATTTATTTATATATATTTTGGAATATTATATAAATTACAAAAAATAAGAACCAACCGAGGGGACCCATGTGGAGGTCACAAGGCAACAAGACATGCCCTACCCCGTGGGCGCGCCGGGTTGCCTTGTGAGGCCCTCGTGTGCTCCCCCGACTCCGTTTTCTACCAGTACACATATTATTCCATAAAAAAATCATTATATATACTCCCGTGTGTTTTGACCTGAGCATCACAAGTTTTTCATCTATTCTTGTTTTGGGTTGTTTTTCTGACAGATCGAGATCGCCATGACGCCATCAAACTCCTCGAAGGACAAGTTCTACGAGAAGGTTATCAACCCTTACCTCCCGGAGGTGATCAAACACCCTCAAAACATTGGGATGAGCGATATTGATTCACATCCGGGGCATCCAAGGGCCAAAGAAGGAGGGAAGCGAGAAGGCCAGGCTTGCAGCGGTGGAACATGAGATCTTCAAGTGCCAATGGATGTTGGAACATGGAATCAACGACAATCACTCCATGATCACTGATTTTATTCATGAACATAAGATGGACATCAAGGAGATTGGAGAGATGATCTGTAAGCTCCATGATAGGCTTCAAGATCCCCAGGATAAAATCTATGATCTACAAAACAAAAACTCTGAGTATAAATCTCGTTTCAAGAGGATGAGCATAGCTGCAGATTTCAGAATTTCGGGGACCAACTCTTCCTTCTTCAGTGGGGAGCCTATGCCATGGAAGATGGAGGACAAACCTACTTCATCACCACCATCACCCAAGAAGGAAACTAGACTACACGGGTATGGGCACCTCCCTTATCTTGTTCCAAGCTTGGGGCAGGTTCCCCAGTATTGTATCACCATCACTTTTACCATCATCACCTATTTTCAGTTTGACCCTTAGTTTTCCTTTGATTTATAAGAATAAAACTTCAATATGATTTAGATTTGAGTGTTTGCTTAGTGATCTATCTATCGATGTAATCGAGTTCGAGAGTTATATAATAAAGAGTAATTTGAGTTCATTTGCTTTACCTTCTTGCTTAAATCTTAGCAATGAAAGAATAAATAAAAATATCATATTCTAATCCCATGGGGAGTGGTGACTTCACATAAAAATAGTATGATTGAAAAAACTTGTTGGAAGTTGACAGACATAGTATTAGTTATGCAATTGCATGAAGAAGTAATAATTAAGAGAGGTCTCACATATAAATATACTATGTTGGACATATATTTATGATTGTGACCCCCCATTAAATATTCTATGCATGATAAACTAGTTGACGTTGGACAAGGAAGACAACATAATGATTTATGTTTGTTTATATTCACATAGAATCTATATTGTTATGATCCTCCAACATGTGGTGCTTACTCATAACCTTTGCTCGCTAAAATTTCACACCAAGTAGAGATACTACTTGTGCATCCATAAACCCGCAAACCCAGTTTTATGCCATGGGAGTGCATCATACCTACCTGTGAATTGAACAAGATCCATGAAGTAAGTTTTCATCGGTGCAAAAGCAATAAAAATTGCTCCTAAATATGTATAATCTTTTATTGTAAGGTAAAACAAGCTTTGTACGATCTTGTGATGGCATAGAAATAAAAGCGACATCTTGCATAATAAAGGTCGTTATCATAAGGGGCAATATAAAGTGATGTTCCTCTACATTAAGAGCTCGCACATCCAAATAAAAAGTGCATGCCAACTTTTGCTTCCCTTTGCGAAGGGCCTATCTTTTACTATCATGTATTTACTTGTATACAAGAGTCATTCATTATCATACCTATTCCATCCTTATTTACTCTCTACTTGTCAAGCATCATGTGGTGGGGAAAGATCCATGCATATAGATTGAGCTCGATATAGGTGATCATGAATCATTATTGTTGACATTATCCTTGAGATAAACAGTTGGGTGGTTAAAATTTTGGAACCCCTATCTTCCTATGTGTCTAATTGATGCTTTTGTTTCACAAATATGACGCGTGTGTCAACAATCATAGAAGACTAAATGATAGTTGAGTATGTGAACTTGCTAAACAAATCTCTCACATAGGCTCTTTCTGAAATATGATAAATTGCAATTGCCTCCATGACTAAAAACATAGCTTGTCAGTTTAAAATAAGGTTTATGGATTATACTTTAGCGTGTGAATGGCGTATCACTTGTTCATGAGAAGTTTTACGATAATATAGTGTTGTTATAATAATGATCATGATGCTATCATGTCCGTATTTTGTTTTTATTGACACCTCTCTCTCTAATCATGTGGTCATTATTATCGAGTTCAGTTTTCTCTTAAGGACAAGCGAGGTCTAAGCTTGGGGGAGTTGATACGTCCATTTTGCATCATGATTTCCTATTGACATTTATAATGTTTTCAAGCATTATTTCACTTTTTGATGCATTTATTATATATTTTCTCTCTTATTTTACAAGGTTTACACAAAGAGGGAAATCACCAGAAACTGGAATTCTAGACCAGAAAGGCTATGGAAAAGGATGGAAATTTTGTGGACACCAAATTACCTGAAACTTCACGGAGATTTTTTGTGGAATATATAATGAGTATTGGAGCAAATAACCACCGGAAGGGGCTCACTAGTTTCCCACAAGGAAACAGGGCACACCCCCCCCTAGGACGCGCTCTCATGCCTTGCGGATCCCGCATGCAGTCTCCGATGCCCACCTTCTACTATATGAAGGGTTTTGACCTATAAAAATAGAGAGTATACTTTTGGTATGAAGCACCGCAGTCTCGAGGCGGAAACCTTGGCAGGAGCACTTTTGCTCTTCGGCAGAGCGATTCTACCGAGGAAACTTCCCTCTGGGAGGGGGGAATCGAAGCCATCATCATCACCAACGCTTCCTCCTTCGTGGGAGGATCAATATTATCCAACATCTTCACCAACACCATCTCATATCAAACCCTAGTTCATATCTTGTATTCAATCTTTGTCTCAAAACTTCAGATCGGTACGTGTGGGTTGCTAGTAGTGTTGATTACATCTTGTAGTTGATTGTGATAGCCTGGCTTATTAGGGATGATAGACTATTTATATCAATAAGGAATTCCTTATTTTCCGGGAGCCCATTCAAATAGAACTCTCAGGTTAAGCGTGCTCGGCTTGGAGTAGTTCTAGGATAAGTGACCGACCGGGAAGTTGATCCCGGGTGCGCATGAGTGAGGACAAAGTGCGCAGAAAAGACTAGTATTGATATGTGGGGCCAGCCTAGAACCTGCCAGGAGTAACGACCGCCGAAGGGTGTGTCCGGGGCGTTACAACTTTGGTATCAGAGCCGACCCTCACAGTTACATGGATGTTTGCGGACAGGTGTGCGGTTATGTTGTTCATGACGTTTGTGACCCGTCGTGGCACACGACATGGTACATGTACTAGACTGGATGCACAGACGTTTGTACCAAGAGGGAACACTCTTGTGGCCCGACGAGGACGTCGGTTCCTCTGAGTGGTGGTGTATGTGAAATTCCTTCTTTTCCGGGAGCCCATTCAAATAGAACTCTCAGGTTAAGCATGCTCGGCTTGGAGTAGTTCTAGGATGGGTGACCGACCGGGAAGTTGATCTCGGGTGCGCATGAGTGATGACAAAGTGCGCAAAAAAGACTAATATTGATATGTGGGGCCAGTCTAGATCCCGCCAGGAGTAACGACCGCCGACGGGTGTGTCCGGGGCGTTACATTGATGCTAGTTGGTTTACTTGGTGGAAGATAATATGTTCAGATCCTTAAACATATTCATTATACCTATGATCTTGAACATGGTGATCATTTGTGAGTACTTACTTTTGTTCTTGAGGATATGGGAGAAGTTTAGTTATAAGTAATCATATGAAGTTGGTATTCGTTTGATATTTTGATGATATGTATTTTGTTGCTTCCTTAAGTGGTGTCATGTGAACGTCGACTACATGGCACTTCACCATACTTGGGCCTAAGGGAAGGCATTGTGGATTAATAAGTAGATGATGGGTTGCTAGAGTGACAGAAGCTTCAACCCTAGTTTATGTGTTATTCCATAAGATGCTAATTTGGATCCACATGTTTCATTCTATGGTTAGATTTATCTTAACTCTTATTTCGTAGTTGCAGATGCTTGCTAGAAGGGGTAATCATAAATGGGTTGCTTGTTCAAGTAAGAACATCACCCAAGCACTGGTCCACCCACATATCAAATTATCAAAGTAACGAACGTGAATCAATTCAACATGATGAACGTGACTAGATGGCAATTCCCATGTGTCCTCGAGAACACATTGCTTTACATAAGAGAACTTTCTGACCTGTCCTTTGCTATAAAAAGGACCGGGCCACCTTGATGCACCTTTGTTAATATTGTTACTTGTTACTTGTTACGAATTATCTTGCTACAAAACTACCTATTACTCCTACTTACATAACTTGCAGAAAATACCTTGCTGAAAACCGCTTGTCATTTCATTCTGTTCCTCATTGGGTTCGACACTCTTACATATAGAAAGGACTATGATTGATGCCCTATACTTGTGGGTCAGCATTGCCTTCTCGTGTTTTGATTGTTCACTATTCTTGACTATGATGTAGCCCAAAGAACTGTTAGCAGGTCGTTGACAGCCAGAGTCACTGATTGCCATAACTTTGTAAGAAAACTACATCATGGTATCAATTAACGGAAACGAAGTAACACTCAGGCATAAAAGAACACCAAGTGAAAGATTGTATCTAATAATAGATCTAATCTTATAGGCGCACAATTTTATTAAGCTCTAGAACCCATATATTTCTTAATTCTTTTTATCAATAAACAAATTCATTACTAAAAAATTGTGCAATATCCTCATAATCACATGTGATCTATATCAAAACCAACATCTACTCATAGAACTGCTCATCATGATGCCACTGTTGGAAAACATGGTAGAAAACAAAAAATTCACCTTACGATCATGATCCCAAGAACACTACGAAGATGCATAAGGGTTTTAGGTCATATTGTTATCAACTTCGAGTTGGAGTGAAACAAGATTTGGTGTAGATTGTTGATGAAGTCCCTCAAACCGTTCACGAACAATCCCTCGAACCTAAGACCAAAAACCCGACCTCTCTACGAATATTAGGCGTATGGCTTTCATAATCCAGCAACACTTCACGTCGTAAGTGGAGAATTGGAGGGAGAAGAAGATAACCTGGTGAGGCTTCTCTATTATGAGGATTATAGAGAACCAAGTCTAACTCTAAGCTAGATGAAGTCTAAATTTGAACTATAACTAGAGAACTAGAGGAGGCTCAAAACTTTTGTGTTCGAAAAGGCCAAATCCTTTAATAGATATAGGTTGAGGGAGAGGGGAGGGGCATCACAATTCAAAAAGGGGCAAGAGTACCCCTCCAGTTCATCCTAGGAGGGAAACTTCCCCTCCAATTTGGCCTCCTCCCTTTAGCTTCTCCAAGAAGCTAAGGGGGGTGCCCCCACTAATGGGCCTTAAGGCTCATTTTTTTTCCTATAGGCCCTTTAGTGTTTTATTTAGCCTATAAGTATTAAATAACTAGTAGGAGGCTTCTAATTAATATTAGTGCCCTATACCGTTTATTTAATGTCTCTCAAACATTTTCCACCTATATATCAATTCATGGTATTACCTGGTAAACCCCGAAACTCTTCCGGTAACCCTGAAATGCTTTCGGTTTCTCTCAAAACTATTCCTTATATTAATGAAACTATTATGAGAATATTTTATCAGAACTTTTACTCCACTAATACTCAACAGATTATGATTCCCTTAAGCATGTGACCTTGTAGGTTCGGTAAAACATAGACATGAACGAAACTACCTCTCGTTCAATGATCAATAGAGAAACTGTGAACATCCATATTAACCCCTATGAATACACTAATATTGAGTGAACCTTTGGTTATCATATGCTATTTCCTTTGTTGCATGATACACTACAAAACCCAAGTTGAGATATATCGTATCCGTTTGAGTCATTCTCATGCTAATTATACCAGTCTCCTCGTTATTGATTTTGTTCTTCTTTCTCGTTGGCATATTCCAACATCCCGTGTGATCTAGTCACCTATGTATGGTCAGACAATGATGGATGTCGTCACACCGAGATGTCCCAGATATTATCTCTCCGTCCTTAGAGGAGCAAATCCCACTCTTGACCTATCAAGCCCCTTATCACACTTCTCGATGAACCTAAAAGTTGTCATTATGATAACCATGTCATAGATGACATTTGAGCAACCCCAAAATCTATCGTATGTTATGAAGTTTCTACGACAATCACATGGTCTAAGGAACTAAAACATACATTAACTCTCCGTGTTATAACTCATAGACTTGTGACAATAACATCTCAAGAGTATAACAAATAAGTTGGGTCAATTCAATATGGTCGTTCTACTAACACCATACTCTTAGTGTTGTTCCGCATCCACGTTACACTTAAGTAAATGCCCATGATCACCAAGACATGATCATCACCCAACATTTGAGCTACTCCTAGAGGCAAGACCAGGAATGAGGTTTTACCGTTTATCATGCTACACGTGCATATGAGTTTTCCTGTGAACCACATATTCAAGAATCATAATAATTATATCATATAACATAACTTATTAATTATAAAAGTAGAAATAAATAACACAAATAATGTTGCCTTCACGACATATTTCCAACACGCCTATACAACCGGGCAAACGACTCGGTAAAAGAAGCTGACCCAGACGGGATCCTCATGCCTGCCACATATGCTCGGGTTGACCAACACCCGTGATATCTAACCTAAATTGAAGCGGATGTGGGGGCGTGTCCACCACGTCTTATGTCACACACGCGTGCCCACCCGACCCCACATATATTTGCCCCATCTGTATCCTGGATCAAACCCTAACTACTCCACTCCGTTCCCAAAGCCCGCTCCAGGGATTTTTGGCATTCTCCAGCATGGCGGACGGTGGATCCGGGTCTGGCCTCTCTAGTTCAGACCTCATTCCATGTGGCCCGGAGGAGATGGATGTATGAGTTGCTCTCCGTCGCTCCAAGGAGGGGTCCGTTCGAGAGCAGCAGACTGGATCTGAATGGACTCCATTGCGTCAGTGTAAATGTCGCTTCGATCTTCTGGCCGTGGTGACCGGGGGCGCTTGCATGCAGCCCGCCGGAGGCGGTGTGTTCCATATGGTACCCCAACGACGTGACGACGACGCAACCCCTTTAGTGGTGCGTCAACTCCACGGCCTCCGAGCTGGAGGTAAACGTCGACATGACTCATAGCGCGCTCGCTGCCATGGAGCTCGTGCCCGCCGTGCGAGGCAGAGGATGCGGGAGGATGCAACAACCCTAGCAGAGGAGGCCGTAGAGGCGGAGTTGCACGCTGCTCCAGAGCCGGTACACGTGACCGACATTCCCTGGAGCCTTAACCGCGTCTTGATGGAGGTGTCGAGCTTGAGGCACGAGGGGACTATCATGGACCTCAGCTTGACGGCAACGTCCAGGCCACGGGCTGTGACGAGGAAGAATATGTCATGAGGGACTGCAACGCCTCAAGTCCCGTGAGTCGGTCCGTGTCCCATGTCCTACCCCTCCTTGCTGACGACCACATCTTCACTCCAGGGGGCTCTACTGACATGATGGAGGTGTCGAGCTTGAGGCACGAGGGGACTATCATGGACCTCACATTGACGGCAACGTCCAGGCCACGGGCTGTGACGAGGAAGAATAGGTCATGAGGGACTGCAACGCCTCAAGTCCCGTGAGTCGGTCCGTGTCCCATGTCCTACCCCTCCTTGCTGACGACCACATCTTCACTCCAGGGGGCTCTACTTACAGTAGAATATGGACATGGACATGGAGGTGAGCGAGGCGACCAAGATTTAGATTAGATTTTACGTTGCATGTAATTGTGCGTCTTTGATGATTCGATAATAAGTTATCCGGTTGTGAAAAAAGGCATTTGAGATGTAATGAGGACGCTACCACAAATGTTAGACAAGCCAAATTAGCTATATTGCAACTGTAGGTATTCTTACCACACCATAGTGCACTCCTACTTAGAACGTATCCTCTCCGTGTAATTTATACTCCCTCCGTTTCTGAATACAAGTCTTTTTAGATGTTTCAATAAAAGACTACATATAAATGTATATAGACACATTTTAGAGTGTAGATTCACTCATTTTACTTTGTATGTAATCTTCTTATGAAATCTCTAAAGAGATTTATATTTAGAAACGATGGAAGTAATACTCTATGAGTATGGAGGAATTATCCGACAAAATATCATTGAATTTGATTTGATAAAAGTGACTACGAAACACATGTGATAAGGCCAATGCCGGCACATGACCCGACGGGCGTCCGCTTTATGTCCGTTTGGGGTCAATTTGGACGGACGGCATGGGAGCGGACATACGTTTGACGCTTCTGCGCCCAACATGCTCGAGCAGCCCTGATCCCAAACGGTCCGCCTAGCTCGGCCCGCCTCGTCGCAGCACCTGCCCCGTTCGCCCAGCTCGTGTCGCCTCGCTGCAGGAGCCGTCCCGCCCGGTCAGCTCGAGCCGCTTCGACGCAGTGTCGTCCAGCCTGTGCAGCCCGCACCGCTCGCCCCACCTGCCGCTCGCCCTCTCGCCTTGCTACTAGGCCGTGCTCTGCTCGACCACCGCGCGACGCTCTAGTCGCCCTCGCCACACCCTGTCCACAGCTCGCCCGCCATCACCGTCGCCTACTGTAAAACGGACGCCTCGCCCCTTCCGTCCTCCGGCAACAGCTTGCCCGCGCCACCCCCGCATGCTCACCCGACACCGACGTGGCTGCGCGCATGTCGTCCCGCACGACGACCGAGCTATAGAGCGCGCGAGAGGGGCGGGGCGAGCTGCCGCGACGGGGCGTGCGGGGCGTGCGGGCGCGACGAGCTGGCGCGCAAGGCAGCCGTGCGAGGCGTGCACATCCAGAGCAGGGCCGCGGGGGTGGCGAGCAGCGCGACACGCGGCGAGCTGGCGCGGCCTGCACGGTGGCCCGCGGACATGCGGGCTAACTAGCGGGCCGCAGACGACGGGCAGCGGGCGGAGCATGGCAGCGGCTAGCTGGCGGAGCAGGTTGTGGTGTGGGGAGCGCCGTGGCTGGCATGGAGAAGGAGAGGCCGTCGGGGCTGGGGCGTGGGTCACTGATTTCTGGGCCACAGACGGAGAGAGCGACCAGAGCGTCCGCTTCTGTCCGTTTCAGACGTATTTGTGGCTGAAATTTGTTCCAGGTTTGGAATCGGAACTGATAAAAACGAACATCTCAGGATCACTTTGTCCGTTTGGGTATTGCCGTTGGGTAAATTTTTGACTCAAACGTATCCGAACGAACAGAACGTTGTCGCGCGTTGACGTGGGCCTAAATCTTCACATGTTTACACCGGAGTAGTTTACACTGTGATCACAACGGATAAAGCCACTCTTGAAAAACGCTGGGTGATTCACATGGGATGCCTCCTCGTTCCCGTTGTAACTGTAATCTTCCTCTCTCCCCTCCCCATTGCCTTTGCCCTCGCGTCGCTACACTTTTGAAATACCCGCTCCACCCAGGAGAGGAGAGGAGCCAGGAGTCGTCGCCCCAAGTTCAAAGCCGGCCCCGCCAAAGCCATCCAATTTGCGGAGACGGGCGCCCACGTCGCGCCGCGCGGATTCACGCGCCTGCCTTCGCCCTCGGCGGTGGAGTGGAACGGAGTCCCGTCCCCCGTAATTAACCCCGACCGGCGTAGGCGATTCCCAGGGCGCAACGTTGACCCCCGTCCCGCTCTCCCACCCCACCCCACCCACCATCCCTCCTCCACGTCACGGGTCTCGCTCCCTCCGCCCTGCCGCCGCGCCGCTCGTCCTGCCCTGCTCCACGGCGCCGCAGGCGCGGACAAAACACGCCCACTCCGCCATACCGGCACCACCTGACAGGTTCCTCCCCAGCCCCGGACGTTTTCCCGGCCCGGCCCCTGGAGGAGCGCCGGAGCGGGCGGACGGGTCCTCGTGACACACACACACACACACAGTCGCTGCCAAATTCGGATGTCAAATTTGCGTTTTTCGCACTTACGCCAACGCTAAGTCTCCTCTACTCTCGCCTCGCCTTTGTTAGTGTGCACATCACTGACAGGAGTGAGCATAGAAAACTCCCTCCCTCTCCCTCTTCTCAACGCTCTGCCCCAATCCCCCACACCCCACACACCTCCGGCCCGGCCACCCCCAATCTCGCCTCCCTCGCCCCCAATCCCTCCCCGCTCCGGCTGGATCCTGCGCCTCCGCTGGATCCCGCCCCGGCGAGATCCCGCCCCCGCGAGATCCCGCGGTCGCAGCTCCACGCCTGCCGCCGCCGCCGCCGCCACCCCCCGTGTCGCCCGCTGCGATGTGCTGCTAAATAAGGTCTGCTCCCTCCCTCCTCGTCGCCGCCTCGCCTTCCTTCTGACCGGGCCGCGGCCAGCGTCGGATGCCATGGGCAGCGGCGCGTCACGGCTGCTTACCGCGTGCGCGTGCTCGCGGCCGGCGCCGGCGTCCGTCGACGCGGAGCCCTGCCTGGACGACGCGCTCGGCCACTCCTTCTGCTACGCGTCCGCTGCCGCATACTCCTCCTCCTTCCGCCACGGCATCTCCGGCGCCGCGCTCTCGGCCAACTCCTCCGTGCCCGTGCCGCTCTACCTCTCCTCCGCCGCCGCCGGGGCTGGCTCCATGCCGCAGAACTACTCCTCTGCGTTCCACACGTCCTCGTCCTTCTCCTCCGCGCCGCTGCAGCTCTCCAACCTCTCCTCGGGGCCCCTGTTCCTCTCCGGGCCCATCGACCGGGGCGCCCAGCTCTCCGGCCCGCTGGACGCCGCCGTGCCCTTCTCCGGCCCGCTCCCCACCAAGCCCACCAAGCGCACCTCCTCCTCGTCCAGAGGGCTCTCCAGCAGGTTCCGGAAGCCATTATTCGGTAGCCTGCGCCGGAGCGTGTCGGAGAAGCACCAGCCGGCGCTCATGGTGCCACTCCGCCAAGACGACGGCGTGCAATGGGCGCACGGACGCGCAGGGGAGGACCGCGTCCACGTGGTTGTCTCCGAGGACCAGCGTTGGCTATTCGTCGGCATTTACGACGGCTTCAACGGCCCTGAGGCCCCCGACTTCCTTGTTGCCAACCTCTACCGCTTCCTCCTACGCGAGCTTCGTGGAATATTCTATGAAGAGGCAGACAGGGATAGCAAGCGGCTGTGGCAGTTCCTCGCCGACGGTGACGATGATGACAATGAACTCGACTTTTCAGGTTCCGGCCGGTTTGCAATGTCGCTTGCCAGGCTCAAGGAGCGGCGGTTCAACATGTGGGCACATGCAGCGGCTGTGGGTGATGATGAAATCAGCAGGGAATGGGGTCCCAAGAAGTTGGAGGCAGCGCCAGCAGTGAGGGATCATGGAGCTGTGCTTGGTGCGCTCACTCGGGCACTGGCCTCGGCGGAGGCAGCATACCTCGACATGACTGACCAATCAATGGGAACCCACCCGGAATTGGCGGTGACCGGGGCATGCCTGCTTGTGGCTTTGGTGAGGGATGATGACGTGTATGTAATGAATCTTGGGGACAGCCGCGCCGTTGTGGCACAACGAGCAGATGATGACCATGGTTGTGGGCTTGGTGCCATGCGGATGGATGACATCGGCGTAGGATTGGAGATCGAGTCAAGGCCTGTCGGATATCCCATGATTGGGCTCGAGGCATTGCAATTGTCTATTGATCATAGCACCAGCATCGAAGAGGTAACTTTGTGCTGACACTGCTTTGCATAAGCAAATCTGCTGACATAACTTAGAATGAGCTTATAGCTTATATACATTTATGTCCTATTGACCTGCTGTTCCACTGTTTATTATGTGTATGCCAGAGCTTCTGTCATTGTTTGTGAGCAATTTGCTCACGTCTGTCAGCAGTAAGGCACTCTAAATGATCAAACTATCACATTATTGTTCTTTTCTGGCTTTACATTCCTATTTCGTAGAACTAACCATGGAAATCATTTTATTGTAAATACCTGAAGACTTTAAAGTTGAAACACCAAGGCAATAAAAGGTTTCATGTCTTTAAGAAAAGATCATGTTATCCTTGATGCCTTAGTTTCAGTTGGTCAGAGTCACACCCATTTCTTTCATCATTTCGTCATTTGCTGTTAGGTTCCATTTCCATTGCCCTTATTTCTCTTGTAAATTTGTCAATGGAAGCAGTTGGTCATTTTAGACCTCGCACTATTTATGCCTATGAATTCATAATATTTGTTTTGATATGCAGGAAGTCCAGAGGATCAAACGTGAGCATCCAGATGATGATCAGTGTATCGTAAATGACAGAGTAAAGGGCCGTTTAAAAGTTACCCGAGCATTTGGTGCCGGGTATCTCAAACAGGTAATTCTATGGATTGGTTGGGTGTTTACTAAGATCTTTAACCCTACTCTCATATTTCAAAGTTTGTTCAACCCTGTTAGCAGTTTATTTATTTTCGGATGAGTATGAATTTGTTGCCAATAGTTAGTAATTTTTATTCTGAATTATATAGAAGCTACTTTTAGAAGCTCTATTTGGTCGAATGTAATAGAAAACCTAGCTAAAGCTTACCTAGAATTTGTGTATGTTGTACAGGCAAAGTTGAACAATGGATTGCTGGAGATGTTCCGCAATGAGTACATTGGTGATGCACCATACATATCATGCATACCTTCTCTTTGCCATCACAAGCTCACTTCAAGGGACCAGTTTTTGGTTCTTTCTTCCGATGGCTTGTATCAGTACCTGAGCAACGAGGAGGTAGTTCTGCATGTTGAGAATTTTATGGAGAGATTCCCTGAAGGCGATCCAGCACAGAGTCTAATTGAGGAACTTCTTTCGCGTGCAGCAAAGAAAGCTGGTAAGCTTTTGCCTTCCATGCATGTTCTTCCATACTATGCCTTCTCATATTTCAGTTCTTGATGTGTTTGTATGTGACCATTCCTTGTTGTAATCAGCACTACACGTGTTCAGAAGGACATGGCCACGTGCAAATTCATGTACACAAAATGACATGGCCATTTCCAAATTGTTTCTGTCCCTGACATATCATTCCAAATAATAGAATGCTGTTAAGTTATCTTTACCAGATAACAGTCAAAATTCCTAGCTAGGCTACCCAAATTTAGATAGTCTCTCCGAAGGACCTCACATCATCTGATCATTTGCTTCCAACCGTATGCTATCTCACATTGATACAATCATTAACATTCGGTCAGTGGCTTATTGCTATGTGTTGATGCATTACGTCATACATCTAAGCTACTTTGAGTTATCTTGAATGTCAAATGTGTTTTGATCTGTTTTTGCCCCTTTTCTTCTTTGGTTTTCCAGGTATGGACTTCTACGAGCTACTAGATATACCTCAAGGGGACCGGAGGAAATACCACGACGATGTCACCGTCATGGTTGTTTCCCTGGAAGGTAGAATATGGAAATCGTCTGGAACTTATGTGTGATGTTCAGCTGGAACAATGTCAGCATCAGCATTTATGGTGCGGCCCCTGCGGCTGGTCAGCGCCTCCGAGCAAGTTCGTGCATGCTCATCAAGACAGAAATATCCCCACACTTGACAGCTTGGCAGGCAGGTCATGTGCTCCATGCATTTCTGAAAGCTGTATTCTCCGATCGGAGATTGTCATGGCTGGCCCAGATCTCATTCAGGTTCAGAACAAAACAGAGCCCATGGGTCAGATTTAACACCGCGGAGAAGCGGTGGAAAAAGGGGGAGCAATCCCTGGCAAGTTAGGGTTAGAATTCGTCTTGTCCCGCCACCTGCAGCGTTAATTGGTCACGGTACTCACCTGTGACAATTTTCCCCCACCTCGCTGTGGTGTTGTAGAAGGTTTGCTTCTTTTCTGTCCTTGATTGAGGGGAGGAAGAAGACCTTTGGGACAGGCAATTTTTCTCGGCCATGTAGGGGGTGTCGTGAGCCTGTAGGGTGCTCGAACTGTTCTTCAGAAAGAAAAATGACGGTTTCGCTCCTCGTTTTGTGCTTTATTTGTCTTCCCCGACCCTGATTGTTGGGAGCAACTAGTTAGCGAGTGAGGGAGCCTTTCAGCAATCGCTCCTACTTGCCGCGTTTCCAGCCGCCGTCACGTGTCGCATTCTAAGTGTTTTCTTTAGATTTTGTTTTTTTATTCTTCCGCATTCGTTTTTGTCTTTCTTGAGTGTTTATTTTTTATTTTTTTGGTGTTACGGTTTTTCACCGGTCTTTCATAACTTTTGGACAGTAAAATATATATTTACGAAAAAAAGACGTTTTTTTAACACGAAAAAACATGTTTTTTTTGTTTCTTTTGCGAGAGGCATGGTTTTGCTTTCGAGAGAGGCACGGTTTTGCCTTCGCGAGAGGCATGGTCGTGCCTTTTGAAAAGGAAAAAAACGTGTTTTCTGTTTTTCTTCGAGAGGCACGGTTTTGCTTCCGCGAAAGACACGATTTTGCCTTTCAGAGAGGCACGTCTGTGCCTTTTGGAAAGAAAAAAAAACATGTTTTCTGTTTTTTTGCGAGAGACCTTGTTTTGTTTTCGTAAAAGACACGGTTTTGCCTTCGCGAGCTCTTCCGAAAGAAAAAAAAACGCGTTTCATGTTTTTTTTGAGAGGCGTGGTTTTGTTTTTGCGAAAGGTATGATTTTGCCTTCGCGAGAGTCACGCCCGTGCCTCTCCCGAAAAAGGGAAAAACGTGTTTTGTGCTCTTTTTTTTCACGAGAGGCACGACTCATGCCTCTTAGAAAGAAAAAAAATGCATTTTTTGTTTTTATTTATCGCGTGAAGCACGGTTTTTTTGTCCGGTTTTTTCTTCTTTTTTTTCGTGAAAAAAATGTTCGTCAAAACCTATCAACATGGGATCTAGTTTTGAAGATCTTGACCCAAGAAAGCCAACGGTGAAAACAATTTGAGATTTGAACGCACAGTTTAGGAGATAAAACGTTCTGAAAATATGTATCTATGAAAAAGGGAAACTCCCAGGTTGCGGCAAGTGGCACGCATGCAGTGCACCACTTGTCGCGCTACTTGTCACAACCTGTGAAGATGGGAGTAATCGTTGGAAGGTGTATTCGCTAATTAGTGATTTCGCTGATTGTTGGGAAATTCTTATTCCGTGCGCTACAATAAGGAACGACGTTACAATAGGGAACGACGCCCACGCCCGCGCATAACATGCATCATCCTGGGCCTGGCCCAAGAAGCTCGAGGTACGGCGGCGAGGCGTAGGATGTGGTGTACGATGACGATACCGTGATCATTGGGTTCACGTACCCAACTACACAAGGACATTCATAGCAACTTCGATGGGACGATCAAAACAGATGGCGTATTTCTCCGTTTTTTGTTCGTTTGGATTGGTTCGGAGGACATGAACGTACGCTTCCGTGTTTGGGTTGGCACATGGGCTAACGCTGGCCCGATCCATTTTGACAACGCGTGAAAAAATGCAAACATTTATAAAATAAATAAATAATAATAATTAAACATTAAAGCCGGTCATGAAGGTCGGCAAGAGTGTACGCGTCTTAATTATATCAGTTAAATATTAAAAAACCTAAACTACGAGACAACGCGCTGCCCTAGGCGTCCTTGTTGTCGACATCGGGACCGGTGAGGTCGATCAGCGTCGGCGCACGCCGGGCATAGGGGAACGCCGTGTTCGAGACGTCGTTGATGTCGGGGGCGGGTTGTGCCGCCGCTGCCTGTGCCTCCGTTGTCTGTTCCGCTGGCGCGGGTTGTGCTGGTGGCGGCGACAGCGGGATGCGGTGCTCCCAGTGGCACTGTGCTTGGTGCACCAGGACGATCATCCGCTCGCGAGGCCGGCGGGAAGACGCCAACGGAGGGAGCGCGCAGGGATGGACGACGGGGGACTTGCCCTTGTTTTGGACGGCGAAGGCGGCCATGGGTGCTGGCTAGGGTTTGGTCGATGACGAGGGAGCACAGAGGTGACGAGATGGGGACAGGGGTCTCGAAGTAGATATGGTAGAAGCAAAGTTGTTCCTGTCTTTCGATGAGATGGTGGTTATCGTTTTTAGTGGAGTAGACTTTGACGATCTGATTACAAACGTGTGAGGACGTCGTGCCTTAGCAATCGCTAAACCAACTCCCAGAGGATATTGACCACACCGGATCACGATCAACCTGACCACGAGGGTCTGTTTCCTATACGCAAACGAAAAACAAGCAAGAAACTAGGATTGCAATCTGGATATTGCGAATATAAAGGGAAAGCTTTATTGATGAAGGTGGGAATATGTGACGCCTTTGTCTGGTCGTGGAACACAAAAGAAGAACGCGAAGTTGCAGCAATGACGAACTTGTAATCTAAACAAAACCCAAGTCTAAACGGTGCCCTAAGGGAACACAAAGGGATTTTCGTGACCCTTGGAGGAGGGGTCCGAAAACGACCCTAAACTCGGTTTCCCGACACATACGGACTCTAAAAACAACCTATAATATGGTATGTCGAAAGTACTTGGTCCCGGCCCAAAAATAGGGTGACGCAACACCTATAGTAGCCTATGGATGAAATTTATAAAGTGGCGTCTTGAATATTTCGTCCAAGCCTTCATGCTCCCCTTACGGTGGCTTCAAAGTGCGAAAATCACGAGCGTAAGTTCCATTGTTCTTTCCTGCGCGTGCACCTTCTTCTCCATGCTTGATCCCGCTCAAACAGATATCCTTCTTGTCCATGCTAGGTCCTTTAATCATAAGTACAACAAAAGTATCTGACTTAGGCAACATCATATGTTCATGAACATTAGAAGGATTTCCAAGAAATGAAAGTACCTGGTAATTCAATTGGCGTGCACGAGCTCTAGTAACTGGTCCAGTATGTATAACAGCTGGGTTTTTGGTGTAACAATGGTATTGATGTCCTCATCATCCTCCCCTTCTTGAACTGAAGTCGTCCTCGACGGAAGCTCATCTTCCTCACCTAAATATGGCTTTAAATCTGCAATGTTAAAAGTGGGACTAACCCCAAAATCTGCAGGCAGCTCAAGTCTATATGCATCATCATTTATTTTCTCTAATACCTTGAAAGGACCATGAGCACGCGACATTAGCTTTGACTTGCACAAATCAGGAAACCTATCCTTACGAAAATGCAACCAAACAAGATCTCCAAGTGCAAAAACAACATGTTTTCTACCTTTATCTCCAGAAAGTTTATATTTAGCATTCATACGCTCAATGTTTTCCTCAGTTAACTCATGCATCTTTAATCAAATGAACACGTTCTTTAGCATCAAAATTAACCTTCTCCGAAGATGGAAGAGGTAACAAATCAATAGGTGCACGAGGTAAGAAACCATACACAACTTTGAAAGGGCACATCTTAGTAGTAGAATGCAGCGAACGATTATAAGCAAATTCAATATGGGGCAAGCATTCTTCCCACATATTCAGGGTTTTCTTCAAAACAACCCTAAGCATAGTAGACAATGATATATTGACTACTTCAGTTTGTCCATGAGTTTGGGGGTGACATGTAGTACTAAAAAGCAATTTTGTCCCCAACTGAGCCCATAAACATGTGCAAAAGTGGCTGAAAAATTTAGCATCACGATCTGAAACAATCGTATTTGGCACACCATGCAATCGAATAATTTCACGAAAGAACAAACCAGCCACATTAGCAGCATCATCACTTTTATGACATGGTATAAAGTGTGCCATTTTTGAAAATTTGTCCACAACAACAAATATGCTATCGCTCCCCTTCTTTGTTCGAGGTAAACCTAAAAAGTCCATAGATATATCTTCCCAAGGAACACTAGGTACAAGAAAAGGCATATATAAACCATGAGGATTGAGTCGTGACTTAGCTTTTTGACATGTCGTGCAGCAAACAACAAAACGCTCAACATCCCGTCGCATCTTTGTCCAAAATAAATGTGTAGCAAGTACGTCCTCCGTCTTCTTTACACCAAAGTGTCCCATCAATCCTCCTCCATGCGCCTCCTGTAACAACACAAGACGAACAGAGCTAGCTGGAATGCATAGCTTGTTAGCACGGAAAAAAAATCCATCATTAATGATGAACTTGTTCCATGTTCTCCCTGTTGGGGAACGTCGCATGGGAAACAAAAAATTTCCTACGCGCACGAAGACCTATCATGGTGATGTCCATCTACGAGAGGGGATGGGTGATCTACGTACCCTTGTAGATCGTACAACAGAAGCGTTAGTGAACGCGGTTAATGTAGTGGAACGTCCTCACGTCCCTCGATCCGCCCCGCGAACCGTCCCGCGATCAGTCCCACGATCTAGTGCCGAATGGACGGCACCTCCGCGTTCAGCACACGTACAACTCGACGATGATCTCAGCCTTCTTGATCCAGCAAGAGAGACGGAGAGGTAGATGAGTTCTCCGGCAGCGTGATGGCGCTCCGGAGGTTGGTGATGACCTTGTCTCAGCAGGGCTCCGCCCGAGCTCCGTAGAAACGCGATCTAGAGGAAAAACCGTGGAGGTATGTGGTCGGGCTGCCGTGGAAAAATCGTCTCAAATCAGCCCTAAAACCCCACTATATATAGGAGGAGGAGGGGGAAGACTTGCCTTGGGGTCCAAGGACTCCCAAGGGAGTCGGCCGAGCCAAGGGGGAAGGTCTCCCCCTCCCAAACCGAAATCCACTTGGTTTGGAAGGTGGAGTCCTTCTTCCCTTTCCCACCTCCTTCCTTTTTTTTCCTTTCCTCTTTGATTTTCTTTCCTATGCGCATAGGCCTCTCTTGGGCTGTCTCACCAGCCCACTAAGGGCTGGTGCGGCACCCCAAACACCCATGGGCTTCCCTGGGGTGGGTGGGCCCCCCCGGTGAACTCCCGGAACCCATTCGTCATTCCCGGTACATTCCCGGTAACTCCGAAAACCTTCCGGTAATCAAATGAGGTCATCCTACATATCAATCTTCGTTTCCGGACCATTCCGGAAACCCTCGTGACGTCCGTGATCTCATCCGGGACTCCGAACAAGATTCGGTAACCAACCATATAACTCAAATACGCATAAAACAACGTTGAACCTTAAGTGTGCAGACCCTGCGGGTTCGAGAACTATGTAGACATGACCCGAGAGACTCCTCGGTCAATATCCAATAGCGGGACCTGGATGCCCATATTGGATCCTACATATTCTACGAAGATCTTATCATTTGAACCTCAGTGCCAAGGATTCATATAATCCCGTGTGTCATTCCCTTTGTCCTTCGGTATGTTACTTGCCCGAGATTCGATCGTCAGTATCCGCATACCTATTTCAATCTCGTTTACCGGCAAGTCTCTTTACTCGTTCGTAATACAAGATCCCGCAACTTACATTAAGTTACATTGCTTGCAAGGCTTGTGTGTGATGTTGTATTACCGAGTGGGCCTCGAGATACCTCTCCGTCACACAGAGTGACAAATCCCAGTCTCGATCCATACTAACTCAACGAACACCTTCGGAGATACCTGTAGAGCATCTTTATAGTCACCCAGTTACGTTGCGACGTTTGATACACACAAAGCATTCCTCCGGTGTCCGTGAGTTATATGATCTCATGGTCATAGGAACAAATACTTGACACGCAGAAAACAGTAGCAACAAAATGACACGATCAACATGCTACATCTATTAGTTTGGGTCTAGTCCATCACATGATTCTCCTAATGATGTGATCCCGTTATCAAGTGACAACACTTGCCCATGGCCAGGAAACCTTGACCATCTTTGATCAACGAGCTAGTCAACTAGAGGCTTACTAGGGACAGTGTTTTGTCTATGTATCCACACAAGTATTGTGTTTCCAATCAATACAATTATAGCATGGATAATAAACGATTATCATGAACTAAGAAATATAATAATAACTAATTTATTATTGCCTCTAGGGCATATTTCCAACACTCCCTTCTTTACAATTCTCCAACACATCTTTAAAATCAGCATCATGCACATATTGATCTTTGATGGTCTCCAAACCAAATATTTTAAAGGCAAGTTGTGAAAGCATAGTATAACGACGAGACAATGCATCAACAATAATATTTTCTTTACCCTTATTGTGTTTAATGACATACGGGAAAGTCTCAATGAATTCAACCCATTTAGCATGTATACAGTTCAGTTTTTCTTGACTTTTAATATTTTTAAATGATTCATGATGAGAATGTATGCTAATTTTTTTGGGCCATAAATAATTTTGCCATGTTTCCAAACTCTAAACAAGAGCATATAATTCCTTATCATAAGTAGAATAATTCAGACTAGGCCCACTCAATTTTTCATAAAAGTATGCAACAGGTTTACCATCTTGTAATAACACACCTCCTAATCCATTTCCACTAGCATCACATTCAAGCTTGAAAGTCTTATTAAAATCAGGAAGTTGGAGTAAAGGAGCATGTGTCAACTTATCTTTCAAAACCGTGAAGGCTTCTTCCTGTGCGGTACCCCAAGGAGCTTCTTTGGCCTCTTTTATTTTTTTATGGGCTTCGCCGGCCTCTTCTATTTTGTTGTAAAGTCCGAAGACTCATCCCAACTTGTGAGGGAATCATAGCTTCCATCATCCTTTTCTCACACGTGACAATGTTTTAATAATGCAAATCATCACACTTTTATTTACTTACAACTTGATATCTAGAACAAAATATGACTCTACAAGCAATATGGAAGTGATGGTGCATGTCATAAAATGGGACGGTGGTGTTGCATGGCAATATATCTCGGAATGGCTATGAAAATTCCATAATAGGTAGGTATGGTGGCTGTTTCGAAGAAAATGTATGGTGGCTGTTTTGAGGAAGGCAGGTTTAATGTACTGGCGAAAGTTGCGCGGTACTAGAGAGGCTAGAAAAGGTGGAAGGGTGAGAGTGCGTATAATCCATGAACTCAACATTAGTCATAAAGAACTCACATAATTATTGCAAAATCCTATTATTTATCAAAGCAAAGTATTATATGCATGCTCCTAGGGGAAGGGTTGGTAGGAGTTAACCATCGCGCGATCCCGACCTCCACACAAAGGTTGAGAATCATTAAACAAATCATGCTCCGACGTCATCACATAATGGTTCACCATACGTGCATGCTACGGGAATCACAAGATTTAACACAAGTATTCTTCTAATTCAAAATTACTTACTAGCATGACTCTCATATTACCATCTTCATATCTCAAAACTATATGCAAGGAATCAAACTTCTCATCATACTCAATGCACTTAATATGAAAGTTTTTATTATATCCCGCTTGGATGCCCCCTATATTAGGACTAAATTCATAACCTAAACCAATTACCATGCTATTTAAAGAACTCCCAAAAAATATAATTGAGGTACGAAAGTTTTATAATTTCTGTAAAACAACACCGCCGTGCTCTGAAAGATATAAGTGAAGCACTAGAGCAACATTGCCTAGATCAAAAGATATAAGTGAAGCTCAAAGAGTATTCTAATAAATTCACGATTAAGCGTGTCTCTCTCTCAAAAGATGTGTGCAGCAAGGATGATTGTGGAAAATTAAAAAGTAAAGACTCGTATCGTACAAGATGCTCCAAGCAAAACACATATCATGTGGTGAATAAAAATATAGCCTCAAGTAAATTTACCGATGGATTGAAGACGAAAGAGGGGATGCCTTCCGGGGCATCCCCAAGCTTAGGCTCTTCGGTATGCTTCAATATGGCTTGGGGTGCCTTGGGAATCCGCGATCTTAGGCTCTTGCCACTCCTAATTCCATAGTCCATCAAATCTTTACCCAAAACTTGAAAACTTCACAACACAAAACTCAAAAGAAAACTCATGAGATCCGTTAGTATAAGAAAAATAAATCACCACTTTAGGTACTATTTTGAACTAATTCTTTATTTGTATTTATGTAATATTTACTCTATTCCAACTTCTCCATGGTTCATACCCCCCGATACAACCCATAGTTTCACCAAAATAAGAAAACAATACAAAGAAAACATAATCTGTCAAAAAAAGAACATCATATAGCAATATGTTTACTTTGAATACTTCTGTAGCTCCATTTTTTTTTGAAAATTTAGGAAAATCTAGGAAATTTGTAAACCAATCTTGTTTAAGAAATTCAGATCAAAATCAGGATATAGTGAATTTACAAAATTCCTGGACTGAGAGCGAAAGTTTCTGTTTTTCAGCAAAATCAACTTGCAAACACCGTATACCATCCCAAAGGTCTTACTTGTCTCAAACACTAATTAAGACAAGAAAACACAATTATTACAGAGATAATAACGTGTTCAGCAGTCAAAAATATAAACAAAAACAATAGCATAAAAATAAAATTGGGTTGCCTCCCAACAAGTGCTATTGTTTAACGCCCCTAGCTAGGCATAATGATTTCAATGATGCTCGAATAAAGGTAAAGAACTGAAACATAAACAGAGCATCATGAATCACATGGCAATCATATTTAAGTATAACCCACTTCCTATGCATAGGTATTTTGTGAGCAAACAAATTATGGGAACAAGAATCAATTAGCATAGGAAGGGAAAACAAGTATAACTTCAAAATTTCCAACACATAGAGAAGAAACTTGATGTTATTGCAATATGTAAAAGCATATGTTCGTGTCTCATAGTAATTTTCAGTAGCATAATGAATAAATTCAACAATATAGCTATCACATAAAGCATTATTTTCATGATCCACATGCATAAAAGTCTTACAATCTTCCAAGGTAGTGGGATTAACATTAACTAAAGTCATGACCTCTCCAAACCCACTTTTATCAAAAAATTCATAAGATTGAACACTCTCCAAATATGTGGAATTCTTTTTACCTATATTTTACACTCTTCCAAACCCACTTTCGATATCATATTAATCAAGAGTATTAAATAAATTATCAAGATCATAAGAAGCATTATGACCCCAATCATGATCATTGCAATAAGTAGTGGTCATGGCAAACCAATCAAATATAGCATCCCCAAGCTTGTGGGTTTGCATATCATTAGCACAATTGATATTAATAGAATTTACAACAATATCATTGCAATCATGCTTTTCATTCAAGGAAACATCGTGAATCACTTCATCACAATTTTCAGATTCACGAATCTCAAGCAAAACTTCATGGAGATAATCAAGTACACTCAACTCACTAGCAATTGGTTCAACATAATTGGATCTCTTGAAAAGATTAGCAAGTGGACGAGGATCCATATCAATAGATTTTTAGCAAGCAAAGATGCAAGCAAATTGAAGGCACATGGTAACACAAGTAGACAAAAAGAGATCCAGTGAGAAAAAGGCAAATAAAACGGCAAATTGGTTAAGTGGGGGAGAAGAAAACGAGAGGAAAATGGCAAATAAAGTAAATGCAAGAGATGAGTTTGTGATGGGTACTTCGTAGGCTTGATCTTGCTATGTATTCTCCCTCGCAACGACGCCACAAATCCTTCTTGCTACCTCTTGAGGTTGCGTTGGTTTTCCCTTGAAGAGGAAAGGGTGATGCAGCAAAGTAGATAAGTATTTCCTTTAGTTTGTTAAGAACCAAGGTATCAATCGAGTAGGAGGAACAAGCAAGTCCCTAATCGTAGTACCTACACAAACAATCAAACACTTGCAGTCAATGCTAAAAAGGGGTTGTCAAGCCCTTCAGAGTTATTTACAAGGATGAGATCTGATAGAGATAGATATAAAAGATTGCGGAAACAAAAGTAAATAAATTGCAGCAAGATATTTTTGGTATTTTTGGTTTATAGATCTGAAAGTATAATATGGAAAATAGATCCGGGGGCATAGGTTTCACTAGAGGCTTCTCTCATAAAGGAAAATAATACGGTGTGTGAACAAATTATTGTCGAGCAATTGATAGAAAAGCGAATAATTATGAATATATCCAAGACAATGATTATGCATATAGTCATCACGTCCGTGTCAACTAGACCGAAACGATTCTGCATCTACTACTATTACTCCACACATCGACCGACTCCTGCCTGCATCTAGAGTATTAAGTTCATGAAGAACAGAGTAACGCATTAAGTAAGATGACATGATGTAGAGGGATAAACTCAAGCAATATGATGAAAACCCCATCTTTTTATCCTCGATGGAAACAATACAATACGTGCGTCGTTACCCCTACTATGTCACTAGGAGAGGACACCACAAGATTGGACCCAAAACTAAGCACTTCTCCCATTGCAAGAATTACCAATCTAGTTGGCCAAACCAAACCAATAATTCGAAGAGACTTGCAAAGATATGAAATCATGCATATTATAATTCGGAAGAGACTCAAATTATATTCATAGATACTCTGAACATAAACTCACAATTCATCGGATCAGGACAAACACACCACAAAAGAGTATTACATCGGATAGATCTCCGTGAAGATCATGAAGAACATGGTATTGAAGATCAAAGAGAGAGAAGAAGCCATCTAGCTACTACTATGGACCCGTAGGTCTATGTTGAACTACTCACGCATCATTGGAGGGGCAATGGAGTTGATGTAGATACCCTCCATGATCAATTCCCTCTCCGGCAGATTACCGAAAAAGGCTCCGAGATTGGATCTCACGGGAACAGAGGCTCTCGGTGGCGTAAAAGTATTTTCATGGCTCTCGATGGCTCTTTTTGGCGATACGGGAATATTTGGGAATTTATAGGCCAAAGAATAGGGTTAGGAGACTTGCAGGGGACCCACAAGGCAGGGGCTAATACGTCCAAAATGCATCAGTATTTTGTATCATAATTTGTCTCTATTCATTGATATATTTTACATTATAATCATGCACTTATAGTGTTTTGGCTTATTCTACACAGTTTACAACTTTCCGGTGCCGAAACAGCAGACGCAGGATTCAACGGAGAAAATAGCACGAAGAGTTACCGTATCAGAACATCTCGAACTGCGCCAAAAATTTGAGGGAAGGAGTTTCCGAACAGATCCCGAAGACGGGCCGGAGGGGGGCCACAGGTCTGAAAAGGATCGAGATGGACCTAGAGGGGGGGGGGGTGAATAGGTACAGTTCCAAATTTCAATAATTACTTAGCAATTTTAGGCAAGAGTGCAGAATATGAGTGTAGGCCTAATAATTGCTATGACAAGGAGTAAGCTATTTAGAGTGAAGTAAGGCAAGCGGTAAACAATAATCAAATACAAGTAAGTAATAAGGATTAACACAAGTAGAGAGTTAGGGTTAGGAATAACCGAAACTCCAAGAGAGACGAGGATGTATCCCGATGTTCACTTCCTTGGAGGGAAGCTACGTCACCGTTAGAGGGGCGGATGTTACCACGAAGGCACACCAACGCCACGAAGGCTCACCCTATTCTCCCTTTGAGATAACTCCACGAAGGCGTTTCTCAACCACTAGTGGTAAGCCTTGAGGTGGCTTCCAAACCTTCACAAACTTTCCGGGGGAAGTCACAATGGTTTGATTCCTCTCCGAAGACTCCTACCGCCTAGGAGTCTCCAACCTCCAAGAGTAACAAGATCACGGGGATTGCTCAAAACTTGCTCAAATCACAAATCACTTTGGTGGGAAGGAGGAGAAGGAGACGATCTATCTTTTGATTGGAACAACACTCAAAACGACTCACAAATGCTCTTGGGATCTAAGATTTGGTGTAGACAAGAGTGAGTGAGAAGAAAGGTGTTCTTGGATGTGTTCTACCTGTGTTGGACACCCTCTCACGAAGTGGGAGGGGGGTATATATAGTGGGGAGTGTAAAACAGCCGTTGGGGACACTTTAAGTCACACAGGGTTCGGACGTCCGGCAGTTTACGAAACTCCGGCGTCCGCAAGGGGTCGGACGTCCGACATGGGTCGGTCGTCCGAGAGCTGTAGATATGTCTAGAAACACTGTGAGTTGAACAGGGACCGGACGTCCAGAGAAGGCCGGAAATCCGAGTTATTCGACTCAACTTCTTTTGGTGCAAGGTTCCGGATTTCCGAAGGGGTCGGACGTCCGACCCTCGGACGTCCGGGGGAGCCGGAAATCCGAGTAATAGAGCTCACGTTCTTCTGGTGCAGGGCTCCGGATTTCCGAAGCTGGTCGGTCGACTGGCCCTCGGATGTCTGGAGGGAGCCGGAAATCCGAGTTATAGGGCTCAAGTTATTCTCGTGCAGAGCTCCGGATTTCCGAAGCCTGTCGGTCGTCCGAACCTTGACCGGCCCTCGGACGTCCGTAGGGAGCGGGAAGTTTGAGGCATTAGACCTATTTTGAGATAGGAGCAGAGTAGAGAATATGTGGAATTGAGCAGAATAGTGAGGATGTGGTATGAGCAAGTTCATCGCAAAACCTGTGATCCCCTGTTAATAGTGCGGGATCCCTATACTCAAGAATAGTAAACTCAAAAGGATAGTCTACATCATCTTTTCTCAATCCCGAGCCTTCTTGACATATAAATCCCGATCTTCTCAGACCACCTTTGGCATATAATTCCCAATCTACTAAAGTACTTGCCATCCCGAGATACACTCAACAAATAGAATTAATTTCCTATGTATGTGTTGTCATTAACACAAAAAGTCGATTAGGGGCATAGCATGCACTTTCAATCTCCCCCTTTTTGGTAGTTGATGACAAGATATACATAGGTCTCAAAAAGATTTAACATACATTATAGCCTTGGAGAGATTTAGTACGGAGCTCCCCCTTAGTATGTGCATGATAAAATATCGGAGCTCCCTTTTAATGTGTGTATCTAACATATAATGGATCATCATAGAAGTAGTGAAGCAAAACATAATAGCCTATGATGATATCATAGCAATCCATAGCAATCACTACATTCATAAGTAGCCATACATGAGTTTATCCATTACATTACTCAACCATGCAAATTTAGACTAAATCTCCAAAGACTAAAAACTACGATACATTACTCCCCCTTTGGCACCAAGTACCAAAAAGGGAGGCACCAACATCATCAACCATGCTCAGAGCTCATCAGCATCATCATCAGCATCATCCTCATCATCAGGCAAGCCACTGCCACCAGCCTCGTCAAGGAAATCAGCCCACTCAGGACCAGATGGGAAGCCAAAGTCAGAAGGAGGAGCAGCAGGAAGGGACTCATCATCACTCACATCAAGAGCGCCCGAGTCTCTCAGACGAGCCTTGAGGGCATTCTTGGAGGAGACTAGGCGAGAAACCACATCATGGGTTCGACCACACTGGAAAGAGATGGCCTTCATCATAGCATAATGTGCCTTGCCAATGAAGTTGGCAAAGCGGCCGAGAGGAGCGGAGCTAGATGAGGGGGTTGCTGACCGAGCAGCAGTGCGGTGAGTGGATGTGGAGGATGGTGTTTTCTTGGGAGCATAGTTATCCGCCATGTGAGCGGGAATGACCCACTTGCGATGTGTGTGAGTGACAGCAACAGAGAAATCAGCAACATGATTAGTAAGAGCCTGGATGAAGGGGCATGAGGGAAAGCTCGCTTGTATTGAAAACTAGCAAGCCGAATCTCATGCCAGAGAAAGTGAGGCACATTAATTTTGCTCTTGGGGTGCTCGTACAAGTGTGACATGATGTCAATACAGTAGCCACTGCAGGAGCCCTTATCACCCATCTTGGGATAGATGGTGCGGATAAGACACTGAAAGATGATAAAGTAAGGTGAACGCCAGATGGATACCTGGTTAAGATCCTTCATGCGTTCATCCGCATCAAGCTCACGGAGTGGTTTGAGGAGATACCCACATGCCTCAATGGACTTAGGTGCATGGTTAGGATCATTCCTATGTATTTTGAAGCCGGAGTTGGGGAAACCAAGTGCGGCAACAAACGTATCATAAGAAGCTGTGAAGCGAGCGTCAGAGGTGATCCAGCTAACAGTGTGGTTTGGAGCAAAGAAGCATGTGGCATAGAATTGGTGAATGGCAGCAGCGTTAAAATCACGATGAAAAGCAAACGGGGCAGCAAGCCCTGATGCCTCAATAAGCTCAATGGCACCCGGGTATTTCGCCGGGTGCATGCGAATATGCTCAAGATCTATGAAGTGATGAACAGAGAGACCCTTAGAAACTATGACTGTAGTAAAATTGTCCGCCTAGACGTGTGTGCGGAAACGTGAGTCCGTAGAGTCACGTACGACAGAGAATTGATCAATGTCGCGGCGGAAAGTGAGGTATGAAGACTTGGCAAGCGTGGTGAAGTTCGTGACTTCACGACCTAAGGTAGCAGGGGGTTCATGTGACATGCGACGAGCTTCACCTGCGGGCTGAGCAAGAGGAGGTGGTGGCATATAGGATGCCCTGCGAGTCCCGGGCTTTGGCATGGACCTCCGATCGGCGGGCTGGTCAGCACGGTCCTCGGCGGCAAGCTCATCCTTGAAGTCAGAGGCATCACCATCAGACGACGAGGGGAGCTGTGGAGACGGAGGACGCCGGGCAGTCAGTTTGAAGGGACGACGTTGCCCTTCCGAGTCCGACCCCGTGCCAGTAGGGGCACGAGTGGATGAGCCAGCAACGTCCTTCCAGGCGGCGTGCTTAACCCTGGGCATGGTGCACAACAACCTACACGGATGGAACCCCAAATGAGGAACGAACATGGTCAAACCATATGAACGAACACGTGGACTTGGGAGAGAAGGAACCAAACGCGAGGGGAACGGAGGAGATACCTGCAGATGGATCCCGCGGAGGAAGAAGAGGAAGAAGAGAAGGATCCGCGGAGGAGATCGGGCAGATCTCGGGAGTGGCGGCACGGGCGAGCGCTCCTGGAGCTGGCGGCGGCGGCTGCTGGGGAAAAAGGGGGCGCGTGAGGGCTAGGGCAAAGCCCAGCCCCGCGCCCATCTATTTATAGCCCCCGATGTGTCGGACGTCCGACAGGCGTCGGACGTCTGGAGAGGATTTTGCCGTCGGACGACCGACACTGGTCGGACGTCCGGAATGAGGTTAGCTGCCGGAAGTCCGAGACACGTCGGACGACCGAGAGAGAGGAGGAGGCAGAGGCTAACTCTGGAATTTTTGATGATGAGATGATGATTTTTTTTCATGGTTTCTCACAAAGAGCACGAACATAGTTGCCTACAAGCATTACATATACTACTTGTGGACAGAAATTGATTTATGCATACTTTGTAAGCTCAAAACAGAAAATTATGACCCACTCCCCCTAAATGCATGCCCACATCAAGACACAAACATAATGTGAGTGTGTGTATGTGTGCAAGGTTTCAAGTTATGTTATCAAGCTCCAAGATACCAAGTTCACGCCTAAGTTGATAGAACCTAGCTATGCTAAGTGGCTTGGTGAAAATGTCGGCGAGCTGCATGTCGGTACCCACATGGGTAATATCAATGTCACCCTTTTGCACATGGTCTCTCAAGAAATGATACCTAATATCAATATGTTTTGTGCGAGGGTGATCAATGGGGTTCTCGGAGATCTTTATGGCACTTTCATTATCACAGAGAAGAGGAACGTGTCGATACGTGATACCATAATCCTTTAGGGTTTGCCTCATCCATAGCAGTTGGGTTGCATAGCTTGCGGCTGCAATATATTCGGCCTCGGCCGTGGAGAGAGCAACACAGTTCTGCTTTTTCGAGGACCAACTTACCAAGGAGTGACCAAGAAACTGACATGCACCGGAAGTGGATTTCCGTCCCACTTTGTCACCGGCCCAATCCGCATCGGAGTACCCAATAAGATCGAACTTTGCATCCTTAGGGTACCATAAGCCTAACTTTGGGGTGTGAACAAGGTATCTAAGAATATGCTTAACCGCCGTATGATGGCTTTCCCTAGGGGAAGCTTGAAATCTAGCACATATGCCTACACTTAACATGATGTCCGGTCTAGATGCGCAAAGATAAAGTAGCGAACCAATCATGGAGCGGTAAGTAGTTGGGTCAAAAGGAATACCGTTGGTGTCTTCATTTAGAACTACATCTGTGGCCATGGGTGTCTTCATTGGTTTAGCATTTGTCATATCAAAATTTTCAAGAATGTACTTGAGGTACTTAGTTTGAGACAAGAAAATCCCCTCTTGAAATTGTTGTATTTGAAACCCAAGAAAGAACTTCAAGTCCGTGTTGAGTGACATCTCAAAGGTCTTGGTCATGGAGGCCGCAAACTTCTTGCATAAATGGATGTTAGGAGAACCAGAAATGATGTCATCAACATAGATTTGGCATAAGATCAAATCACCATTTTCCCTCTTAGTAAAAAGAGTGGGATCGATCACCCCCACTACAAAGCCATCATCGAGTAGGAACTTCTTAAGATGATCGTACCAAGCACGGGGTGCTTGTTTGAGGCCATACAGAGCCTTGTGAAGTTTGTATACATGGTCTTTGTGGTGAGGGTCAACAAACCCAGGTGGGTGTGATACATATACCTCTTCTTGTTGAGGACCGTTAAGAAATGCACTTTTCACATCCATTTGATGCAAAGTAAAACCATTGAAAGTAGCATAGGCCAATAAAATGCGAATGGATTCAAGACGAGCAACAGGGGCGAAAGTCTCACCAAAGTCCAAACCTTCAACCTGGGAGTACCCCTATGCTACTAACCTTGCCTTGTTGCGTAGGACAGTCCCATTATCATCTTCCTTGTTCTTGAAAATCCATTTAGTTCCAATGACATTATGTTCCTTAGTTGGTCGTTGTACCAATGACCATACTTTGTTGCGTGTAAAACTGTTTAACTCTTCTTGCATAGCAAGGAGCCAGTCATTGTCACACAATGCATCCTGAACCCTGTGTGGCACGGTACTAGAGACAAACGAAAAGTGAGCACAAAAGTTTGTTAATTGTTTAAGAGTCACTCTACCTTCCGACACGCCGGTGAGGATTTGATCAATATCAACACGACCGGCCACACGTGGCATGATGGAGGTCAGGGTTTCACGAGGTTCGACTTCGTTTCCATCATCAACGTCCTCAACATATGGATCATTTATGTGCGGAGGAAGATATTCCTCTTCGCGTTGCACCCGTTGAGGTTCATCATCAAGCATATCCATACTTTGGTCTAGCTCTTGAAGATCAACTTGTTCTTGAGTGTGATCAGAGTGAGAGACATGTTCTCCCACTTGATCCTCAACAACTAGCATGATATGTGTGCTAGTATCTTGTGGAGGTACGGGCAGTGAACAGTCTTGAGGATGAGAAATACTCTCATCATCTTCATCATCATCATGGGGTCTTTGTTCCATGGGAAGGAGTGCACCTACACCCATGTTCAAGATATCTTGTGAGGAGTCTTCTTCACATGCATCATTTAGATCAACTTGTTCCCCATGGGAGCGGTTAAATTCATCAAACGTCACGTCACAGGTTTCTATAACACATCCAGTGGATTTGTTGTAGACTCTGTAGGCGTGAGAGTTTGATCCATAGCCAACAAAAATCCCTTCAGTTGTTTTGGATTGAAATTTTCCTAACCTTTACCGTTTGTTGAGGATGAAACACTTGCATCCAAACACACGAAAGTACTTAACATTTGGCTTGTTCCCAGTTAGGAGCTCATATGGAGTCTTCTCCAATATTGATCGAAGGAAGAGCCGTTTTTATGCATGACATGCTGTGTTGACGACCTCAGCCCAAAAACTATGTGGGGACTTGTATTCGTCTAACATGGACCTTGCCATTTCCACAAGTGTCCGGTTCTTCCTCTCTGCCACACCATTTTGCTGAGGGGTGTAAGGTGCGGAGTACTGATGTTCAATTCCCTCATCACTAAGAAATTCTTCTAGGGTGTAGTTCTTGAACTCAGAGCCATTATCACTTCTTATTGCCTTGATGTCCTTGTCAAACTTCCGCTGGGCTTGTTTGGCAAAATCAATGAAGGTGATCTTCGTCTCGTCCTTGGACTTGAGAAAGAACACCCATGTATATCTTGAGTAATCATCGACAATGACTAAGCCATACTTTTTCCCTCCAAGACTTGCCCATGAAGGAGGCCCAAACAGATCCGTATGAAGGAGCTCTAACGGCCTTGAAGTGGATACAATGTTCTTGGGTGGATGTTTTGATTGATGTTGTTTCCCAGCTATGCATGCACTGCACACACGATCTTTCTTAAAAGATACATTTGTTAGTCCAAGGATGTGATTGTCGTTTAAGAGATTTTGAAGATTTGTCATGCCGACATGGGCGAGCCGGCGATGCCACAACCATCCCATGTCGGCCTTGGCCATTAGACAAGTTGTATGGAAGGTGCTCTCTTTCGAGAAATCAACCGTGTAAAGGTTGCCATCCAACTCTCCAACAAAGGCCACTTCGAGAGTGTCTCTCTTAAAGACTTTCACATCCGTTAGTCCGAATAATGTTTCATAACCAACGGAAGCCAATTGGCGAACTGAAAGTAAATGATATTGAAGAGATTGGACAAGCATGTCATTTGCAATAGACATGTCATTAGTGATTGCCACCTTGCCCAACCCAATTACCTGCCCTTTCGACCCTCCACCAAATACAATGCTCATGAATGGTCGAATGGTTTGCATGAAGTCATAGAGCAAGTTACTGTCTCCGGTCATATGATTGGTGCATCCACTGTCGATCACCCATTTGGCTCCTCCGGAGAAAACAACCTGTAACGAATTAAGACTTGGTTTGAGGTACCCATTTCGTCATGGGGCCTTTCACATTAGTTACAAGAGTCTTAGGGACCCCAATAGCATAAAATCGGAATGCATTACGGGGACCAACGAATTTAGCATAAGCCTCTCCTTCCTTTGATTTGCGAAGTACATAGGATGGAGGCATGAATTCAGTTGTCTTGTTGAGAGTAGGCAAACCCCTAGTGTCCGACCCACTCACAACCTTACCTTTCTCCTTGTGTCCCTCTCGTACACATATTTCTTTAAGTGGAGTGGTACACTTGAGAGGAGATGCACTTTTCTTGGCGGTGCTTGGGTTGAACCCAAGCCCTTAACCTTGGCAAGGCCTCCATTGTGTCGACTTAAGATCTCATTGAGAGTCTTTTGTCCTTGTGCACATGTCATGATACCTCTGTCTAGCCGTGCCTTTAGCGAACAGTTTTTCTCAAGGATAGATGTCAGTTCAGCACTAGAGTTAGTAGTGCAGGTATCAACATTAATAATAGGTGAGGAGTAAGCCTTAGCTAAAGTGTCAAGATAAGTAACCTTGAGTGCCTCAAAGCTCTTTGTAAGAACAGTGAGTTTATCTTCCTTGTCTTTGAGAGACAAGGATAGACGCTCACAGTCCTTAGAAAGGGAAGCATGAGAGTTCACTTGTCGTTTTTTATCATTTAATAACTCTTTGCACACAGATTCAACCTTTTTCAAGGAGGCAAGATCATTAGCATGTTTATCAAGGTTTTCACCTACTTTTGAGCATAATGCATCATTTTGTGCTTCCTCATATAGGACTTTCTGCTCAAGGATTTCATTTCTTTCCTTCTCCTCAGTGACGAGGGATTCGAGTTCCTTGATGGTATTGGTGTGCTTACTCACCATTTCCATAAGTATGAGAAACATAGTGAGCTTATTTCCTTTAAGAGAGCATATAAATTTGTTTATTTTAGCAAACATGGGATGATCTAAGTCATTATCCTCATAGTGATCTTCCGCATCAAGATACTCATCAGATGGGGTAGAAGCTAGACTGAAAGAGTTTAACCGTGGAGTTACCTTAACCTTATCATGGGAGCTTTGGTCTTCTTCATCTCCCATGGCAGTCTTTGCCATCAAACACTTGTGGGTGTTTCCCTTGTAGTCTTTCATATAGTTGTAGTGAACAACATCACCACTTTTGTTGACTAGCCTCTAGGTGTTTTGTGTATCCTGAGCTACCCCGGCAACCCCACCAACGTCTTCTGGATCTGATTCTTCTTGTGCAACCATTGCTCTTCCATCTCTCCTCTTGAGCTTGAAGTTCATATGGTTAGGCAACTTCTTCTTTACAAAGGTCTTTGGAAACCTTGGTTTGTCTTCTCTCTTTTCATAAGGGGAGTCATTGGAGAAGTGGTTGTTTTCCTCACAGTTGTAGCATTTCCTTACCTTCTTCTTTGGGAATCTTCCCTTGAATTTTCCTGCACTGAACTTCTTTACAAAGAGAGCAATGTCCTCATAAGATGGGCTTTCATCAGAGTCAACATCATCACCATCTTCGCAGTCATCATCACCCTCTTCTTCTTCACTTTCTTCTTCGTCACATTCATGCTTGGCTTTCAAAGCAAGATTGATCTTTGATGTTGAAGTGCCATGCATGGCAAGGTGCTTTGTTGCATTTGCCTTTGACTCTTCAAATAATTGGAAAGTGGATATGATGTCATCTGGAGTCATTTCTTTGAAACCATGGTGCTGCCTCATGTCCCATACCATTTGATGGTGATACGGAGCAAGAGCATGAAGTAACTTGTCCACGAGAAATCTCTTGGTCAGATTGAAGCCATCTTGCATCTTGTCACAGTCACATGACTCAATGTCTGCGGCGAGAGTCATGAGCCGTTCTAGCAGTTGCTTGGGAGATTCACCCTTTTCCATACAGAAATTCTGTAATTGCCCCTTGGCAATTACATATTGAGCAAGCCGAAGAGTGGAGGTACCGGTCTTGGTCCTTATAATGCTATCCCACAGTTCCTTGGCACTTGTGATGTGAATGTAAGGTCTCCGTTGCTTGTCATTCATTCCTTTTCTTATGCACATGATCGCAGTGTCATTGAGATGCTTGTCATAAGTTTCTCTCGGAGTGAGGCACCTTGGATCTACAGGATTGTACCCATGCTCGAGGATGTCCAACATCTCATCATTGGCGTACCTAAGATGATCCTGCATACCAACTCTCCACAAAGCAAAATCGGAATTGTCATCAAGCAAGGGAGGTTTTCCTCCACGATTGTACTTAGGTTTATCAATTTGAGATCTAGCATAAAGCCATGGAACACTGGTTTGGTTCCTTTCCGGAGGTTGTTGGCCAAATGAAGAACCGTGCACATGTGGCCCTAAGGCCCTCGGGGACGTGGCTGTCCCCGTGGTTAATGATGCCAGTCTTATTTGGACCAAGGCCTCAAGAGAAGAATCATGCTCCTCTTTTTGCTTGGCAAGGGCCCGTTCCAGGTCCTCAGAGGTGAAAGACTTGACTTCCGTGGAAGTCTCGTCCCTCTCCACTGGAGCTACAGTAGTTGGAATCCCGTCAATCTCGCTCTAGGGCGGTTAAGCCACAAGAATTGAGCAAGAGGCTCTGATACCAATTGAAAAGGATCGAGATGGACCTAGAGGGGGGGGGGGTGAATAGGTACAGTTCCAAATTTTAATAATTACTTAGCAATTTTAGGCAAGAGTGCGGAATATGAGTGTAGGCCTAATAATTGCTATGACAAGGAGTAAGCTATTTAGAGTGAAGTAAGGCAAGCGGTAAGCAATAATCAAATACAAGTACGTAATAAGGATTAACACAAGTAGAGAGTTAGGGTTAGGAATAACCAAAACCCCAAGAGAGACGAGGATGTATCCCGATGTTCACTTCCTTGGAGGGAAGCTACGTCACCGTTAGAGGGGCGGATGTTACCACGAAGGCACACCAACGCCACGAAGGCTCACCCTCTTCTCCCTTTGAGGTAACTCCACGAAGGCGTTTCTCAACCACTAGTGGTAAGCCTTGAGGTGGCTTCCAAACCTTCACAAACTTTCTGGGGGAAGTCACAATGGTTTGATTCCTCTCCGAAGACTCCTACCGCCTAGGAGTCTCCAACCTCCAAGAGTAACAAGATCACGTGGATTGCTCAAAACTTGCTCAAATCACAAATCACTTTGGTGGGAAGGAGGAGAAGGAGACGATCTATCTTTTGATTGGAACAACACTCAAAAGGACTCACAAATGCTCTTGGGATCTAAGATTTGGTGTAGACAAGAGTGAGTGAGAAGAAAGGTGTTCTTGGATGTGTTCTAGCTGTGTTGGACACCCTCTCACGAAGTGGGAGGGGGGTATATATAGTGGGGAGTGTAAAACAGCCGTTGGGGACACTTTAAGTCACACATGGTTCGGATGTCCGGCAGTTTACGGAAGTTCGGGCGTCCACAAGGGGTCGGACGTCCGATAGGGGTCGGTCGTCCGAGAGCTATAGATATGTCTGGAAACACTGTGAGTTGAACACGGACCGGACGTCCGGAGAAGGTCGGAAATCCGAGTTATTCGACTCAACTTCTTCTGGTGCAAGGTTCCAGATTTCCGAAGGGGTCGGACGTCCGACCCTCGGACGTCCGGAGGGAGCCGGAAATCGGAGTTATAGAGCTCATGTTCTTCTGGTGCAGGGCTCGGGATTCCCGAAGCTGGTCGGTCGACTGGCCCTCGGATGTCCGGAGGGAGCCGGAAATCCGAGTTATAGGGCTCAAGTTCTTTTGGTGCAGAGCTCCGGATTTCCGAAGCCTGTCGGTCGTCCGACCCTTGACCGGCCCTCGCACGTCCGGAGGGAGCCGGAAGCATTAGACCTGTGTTGAGATAGGAGCAGAGTAGAGAATATGTGGAATTGAGCAGAATAGTGAGGATGTGGTATGAGCAAGTTCATCGCAAAACCTGTGATCCCCTCTTAATAGTGCGGGATCCCTATACTCAAGAATAGTAAACTCAAAAGGATAGTCTACATCATCTTTTCTCAATCCCGAGCCTTCTTGACATATAAATCCCGATCTTCTCAGAACACCTTTGGCATATAATTCCCAATCTACTAAAGTACTTGCCATCCTGAGATACACTCAACAAATAGAATTAGTTTCCTATGTATGTGTTGTCATTAACACCAAAAGTCGATTAGGGGCATAGCATGCACTTTCAAGGTAACCTAGGCGACCTGGTGGCGCGGGCCACCCCTAGGACGCACCTAGAGGCCGCCTGGGTGGTTGGTCTCGCCTCCAGTGCTCTCCTTTGGCCTATATGACCCTCGTGAGCTAAAAGTTACGGAAGAGAAGAGTTTTCGCAGTTCCGCCGCCGCTCCATGGTGGAAACCTACAGAGAAGAAAATACCTTTCTGACGGGCAGATTCCGCCGGGGAGAACTCCTCCCGAAAGGGGAGACCGTCCTCATCGTCATCACCATCGTCACGGGCATCATCGAGATCATCACCATCACCAACACCATATCGATCTTCATCCCATCTACTTCACCATTGCAATCGGAGTTGTACCTTGCACTATTCATCCCCCTCTACTCTACCAGTGTTGATTACTCTTTTGTGGTCAATGCTATTGAGTTTTGTTGGAGAATTATTATTATGACCAGATTGTTAATCATATTTTCATCACCTCTGATCATGATATCTTTTATGTCTTGTGAGTAGTTCCGTTAGTTCTTGAGGACATGGGAAAAGTCTAGATGCTAGTAGTCATATGATGTTGAAGTAATATGTGTTGATTGATATTTAAGTTATGGTGTTATTCTTCTAGTGGTGTTATGTGAACGTCGACTACATAACACTTCGCCTTTTTAAGGACCTAGGGGAATTCATCATGTATAAACAATGCTTATGGTGGGTTGTCGGAGTGATAGAAGCCTAAACCCAAGTTCACATACTTTTGCATGAGGAAGTATTGGATCCTAAAGCTTATTTCTATGGTTAGGCTTTGCCTTAATTTCTCTCTTGTATTGACAAATGCCTGCAAGAGGGATTAATCATAAGAGTGTAGTTGTCTTAGCCTAGACGGTGCACTAGTTAAGATCCAGCCACATAACACTTATCAATACAAAACATAGTACTAGACGGAATATGGCGAAAGCACTTGACTATCTCTCTCGCATGTCTTCAGGAACACCTTAGTATTTATAAGTTAGTCCCTCGGCTTGTCAGTTGTGTTCAAAAGGATTGGGCCACTTGCTGCACCTCGGCACCATTTACTTTCCTTGCATTTATTTCCTTGTTGCTATTACGTGAAAACCCATGAAAAGTTACCTTTCAGTACTTGCAGTTATTCCTTGCTCAAGATCGCTTGTCAGTACCTTCTGCTCCTCGTTGGGTTCGACACTCTTACTTATAAAAAAGGCTACGATAGATACCCTACACTTGTGGGTCATCAAGACCATTTTCTGGCGTCGTTGTCGGAGAGTGTAGCGGTATTGGTAAGTGAAATCGGTAAGGAAACCTTTACGCTGTACGTGCTGTTTTTGTTTTACTGTTTCTGCCTTTTGTCCCTATGTACAACTCTGCTCTTGGTTTGTTGCTTGTGGGGAACCGCCCCAATGCTATTGTGGTGGAGAAGCCCCCCCCACCTACTGAAATTGTGCCCTTTAAAATGCCAACTGGTATTATTGATTGTGTCTTGGGTAATCGATATGCAGGAGATAGACATCCAGGTGAACACTTGCTATATCTTTCACAACTATGCTCCTTATTTAAGCTTGCAGGTATATCGATGGATTTTGTTATGAGAAAGCTATTCTCTCTATCATTAAAAGATAAGTCTTTGGATTGGTATAGGCTTCTTGATGACTCTCACTTACTATATTAGCAAGATCTTATGCCTCTCTTTTATGCAAAGTTTTATCCTCTTCATGAAATACATCAGGACAGGAACTATATTTATAACTTTTGGTCTCGTGACGGAGAAAGCATCGCTCAAGCTTGGGGGATATTGAAGTCCTTAATACTCAAATGTCCCAATCATGAGCTCTCCAAATAAATTATTCTTACAAATTTTTATGCAAGGCTTTCTCGTCAAGATAAAGAGATGCTTGATGCCTCCTCTAGTGGGGCATTCTCCAACAAAAGCACTGAAGCTAAGTGGGATCTTATTGAAAGGATCCAGAAGAACACTGAAGACTAGGAGATTGATAAAGGTATTGAGCCTGTTATAAATTATGAGCGTGATTACATTGAGAGCTATGTGAAAACTGATTACTTCAATACCTTTTATGCTAAGATTGGTCTTGATTCCCAGCTTCTAATTGATTTTTGCAAAGACTTTGCCTCTCATATTAACTCTTCCAAGAAGAAGGAGGATCAACACCATAAACCTTTAAAGGAATTACCTGTTGATATTAATGTTGTTGACCCTATCTTGCGTGCAGTTGTATATGAAAGGCCCCGTTTTCCCGCAAGGATGAAGGACCATTCTTTTGTCACAGGCATCATGAATAAAAGTGAAAGAACGACTAATAGAATGAGGAGCTGATTAAAGTCGATCCTCAAGTTGCATTAGTCAAGGATCTTGTTACTAGTAATATTGAGGATTCCAATATAATTTTTTGTGCTGTTTATACTAACCTTGTTACAGCCAAGAATAAAGGGCTAATTTCAGGTACTCCAGTTGTATCTGTTAAAATAGGAGATCGTAATTATTATGGGCTATGTGATTTGGGATCCAGTGCTAGTGCTATTCCTTTTTCACTTTATCAAGAGATCATGAATGAGATCTTGCAAACAAATAAACTATCTCTCCTATTGTAATTGTGTGAGATGTTGAAGTCTACGTGGAAAGGTAAAATATCCTACCGACTATCTAGTACTTGGTTTAGTGCAAGATAGTTTTTGCCCTATTATCTTTGGTAGGCCTTTTATCAAAACTTGTGGCGCTATTATAGATTGCAGGAAAGGAAAAGTATCTGTTGAATTTAATGGTGAGCCATATGAATTTAACTTTTCTAAATTCTCGAAGCAAACTCGTGGTACTGATCTGCCTAGTAACGATAAAATTATTGAAGATATTGCTTCTATTGCTATTCCTCCTAACGATCCTTTGTAGCAATTTATGGAGGACCACGCGTATGATAAGCATATGCAGGAAAGGAATGAGCTAGATGATATATTCTTGAGACAATCTGCTATCTTGAAGCACAACCTTCCGATTCAGCCTTTGGGAATTTTATCAAAACCAAAAGAAGACCCGATGTTTGATCTCAAACCTCTTCCCAGTACACTCAAGTATGCTTATTTAGATGAAAATAAAGTATATCATGTTATTATCAATTCTAACCTTTCAGGATATGAAGAAGATCGATTATTGGAAGACTTTCGTAAACACCGAGGCGCTATTGTCTATACCCTTGATGATCTTAAGGGGATTAGTCCATCTATTTGTCAACATACTATCAATCTTGAGCGTGATGCTAAACTGGTTGTTGATCATCGACGACGGTTGAACCCGAAGATGAAGGATATTGTGAGGACCGAAATCCTCAAGCTTCTAGCCGCAGGTATTATCTACCCTATAGCTGATAGTAAGTGGGTAAGTCTGGTACATTGTGTTCCCAAGAAAGGAGGTACGACTGTGGTTCCTAATGATAAGAATGAACTAATACCTCAAAGAATTATTTTGGATATAGAATGTGTATTGATTACAGGAAGCCGAACAAGGTGACCAGGAAGGCCACTACCCGCTGCCGTTCATCGACCAAATGCTTGAAAGGTTATCCAAAAACACTCACTTTTGCTATCTTGATGGGTACTCTGGTTTCTCTCAAATTCATGTTAACACTGCCGATCAAGAGAATACTACATTTACTTGTCCCTTTGGTACTTATGCTTATAGACGTACGCCTTTTGGTTTATGCAATACTCCTGCTACTTTTCAAAGGTGTATGCCTGCTATCTTTCATGGTTTTTGTGAGGAAATTGTGGAGGTATTCATGGACGATTTCTCCGTCTATGGAACCTCTTTTGACCATTATCTCCACAACCCTAATAAAGTTTTGCAGAGATGCGAGGAGACGAACTTGGTACTCAACTGGGAGAAGTGCCATTTCATGGTCAATGAGGGAATTTTTCTTGGCCACAAGATTTCTGAAAAGGGAATCGAGGTGGAGAGGGCAAAAGTCGAAGCAATCGAGAGGATCCCTTATCCAAAGGACATCAGAGGTATTCGTAGTTTCCTCGATCATGCTGATTTCTATATAATATTTATTAAAGACTTCTCTAAGACTTCAAAACCCCTCACTAATCTTCTCCAGAAGGATATTCCTTTTGTGTCTGATGAATATTGTAAGGAAGCCTTCGAAGTTCTTAAGAAAGCCTACATAACCGCCCCTATAGTCCAACCACCTGATTGGAATTTGCCTTTTGAAATCATGTGTGATGCTAGTGATTTTGCTGTTGGAGCTGTGTTAGGATAAAGGGTTGATAAGAAATTGAATGTTATACATTATGCTAGAAAAACCCTTGATAGTGCTCAAAAGAATTATGCTACTACCGAGAAAGAATTTTTAGCGGTAGTGTTTGCTTGTGATAAGTTTAGGCCTTACATTGTTGATTCTAAAGTCATCATTCATACTGATCGTGCTTCTATTAAGTATCTTATGGAAAAGAAGGATGCCAAACCAAGGATTATCAAATGGGTCCTTCTTCTTGAAGAATTTGATTTGCAGATTATTGATAGGAAGGGAGCAAACAACCTTGTAGCAGACAACCTTTCCAGGATGGAGGACATATCACATGACCCTATTCCGGTCAACGATAGTTTTCCTGATGAACAGTTGGCTGTTTTGCAGGTGCAATCTAATTCCGATCCATGGTATGTAGATTATGTTAACTTTATTGTTGCAAAGTGTTTGCCTCCAGGATTAAAATTCCAGCAGAGGAAGAAGTTCTTCCACGACTCGAGGTATTACTTTTGGGATGACCCACATCTTTTTAGAGAAGGTGCAAATGGAATCGTGAGGATATGCATACCGGATCATGCGTAGAAGGATATCTTGAGACAATGTCATAGCAGTCCTTATGGAGGACATCATGCCGGTGAGAGGACCGCACACAAGGTTCTCCAATCTGGTTTTTATTGGCCTACTCTCTTTAAAGATGCTAGACACTATGTTTTATCTTGTAATAAGTGCGAGATAGTTGGTAATATTAGTAGGTGGAATGAGATGCCTATGAATTATTCTCTGGTCATTGAACCTTTTGATTGGTAGGGTTTTGATTTTATGGGTCCTTTCCCTCCTTCACACAAATACACTCACATCTTAGTGGTTGTTGATTATGTGACCAAGTGGGTTGAAGGAATCCCCACTGAAAGTGTTGATCACAAGACATCCTTGAAAATGCTCAAGGATGTAATCTTCCCTAGGTTTGGTGTACCTAGGTACCTCATGACTGATGGAGGATCACATTTTACACACGGTGCTTCTAGAAAAGCTCTAGCCAAATATGATGTTAATCATAGAATTGCTTCACCTTACTACCCTCAAACAAGTGGGAAAGTTGAGCTCACAAAAGGAGAGATCAAGTTGATCTTGCAAAAGACAGTGAACAGTTCTAGAACGGTCTGGTCCAATAAGCTAGGAGATGCCTTGTGGGCATACAGAACTGCTTACAAAAATCCCATGGGGGTGTCTCCTTACAAGATGGTCTATGGCAAGGCATGCCATCTACCTTTAGAGTTAGAGTGCAAAGCTTTCTGGGCTATTAGAGAGCTTAATGCTGACCCAAAGCTTGCTCGTGAAAAGCGTCTCATGAACTTGACTTCTCTAAATGAGTGGAGAAGTGAAGCTTACGAGAGCGCAAAAATGTTCAAAGAAAAGGTAAAGAAGTGGCATGACAAGAGAATTTTGAAACGTGAATTTAATGTTGGTGATAAAGTTTTGTTGTATAGATCTCGTTTCAGGTTTTCTCTAGGTAAATTACTTTCCAAGTGGGAAGGACCGTACCATATCGAAGAAGTCTATCGCTCCAGTGCGATCAAGATTAATAATTTTGAAGGCACAAAACCACATGTTGTGAATGGGCAAAGACTCAAGCATTACATGGCTGGAGACCACATCAATGTAGAGGTGGATGTGATACAGGTAGCCACTCATGAATAACATATTGCAACACTGTATCAGACATCGGCAAAAGCATAATAAGAATAGGTATGAGATACGGTAAGGAAACTTTGCGAACATCAATAAAAGTGCCGAATTATGTGTTTTTGCAAAATTATGAAAAATCCTAGATGAAGCAGAGCTGGAGAGGAGCCCCAGTTGCTCCAGGCGACCTGTGGGCGCGGGATACCTCCTGGCCGCGCCAGGAGGCCGCCTGGACCACCCGGAGTCCGTCTCCGACTCTAGTTTGGCTTGTCACCTTCCTTTTGGTGCAGGATTTTTTGCTATATATTTTCCCGAATCGTCCCGTCTTTGTATCTTGCGATTCCGTACGTTGTCTTTTAGATCTGTTTGTGCTAGGAGAACTTTCAGCAAAACTAGGTGCCATGGCTTCCCCAAAATCTCGCAAGGACAAGTTCCTTGTCAACGTCATCAACCTTACCTCGCAGAGGTAAATAGACACCCTCAAACACTTTGGGTGGAGGATGGTGTCCTCCACAAAGAAGATTTGAAGGGACGTGTCAAGGAGGGGAGCACCAGGGCCAAGCTGGAAGAAGTGGAGCAAGAAGTCATCAGTACAAGTTGATGATCCAGCGTGGTGTCGAGGCCAATTGCGATATCATCGCCGAGCTAAAGAGGGAACATGAGGAGGAGATGAAGGAAGTATGATCGATCATATCCACACTAGAAACCGAAGTGTCCGAGATTCAAGGGCACATCTATGACCTTCAAAACCAGAACTATGAGTATGAACTTAAGTTTTTGCGCATAGGCTTATCTGTCGACAGCAGGATCCTGGAGACTCAAGAATCCTGTGTGGAGGGAGGACCTTTGCGATGGTAGCTTTTTTCTAAGAATTACCTGAAGAATAAGAACAAGGATGAAGAGTGAAATCTTCATGGGTAATGGCTTTCCCTTAGCTTGTTCCAAGCTTGGGGGAGTGCCCGGTATCTTTATTTATATTTATTTTTTACCTTTTATGGTCAAGTTTAGTGTCGTATCATGTCTGGGGAAGTTATCTTATGAAATAGGTGTTTGCATTGAGGTCTATCACTCCTTTGTGGAGAGTCTTGTATCCGTGAGCGTGTAGTGTCTATGATGGAATATTAATGAGAAGTCTATTGGTTTCTTTGCTCCACTTGGTATTCTATTCATGCAATCGATCTTATATGTTGATTCTTACTGGAATACTAATCTTACATATCAGGTATGGCTTTGAAAACTTTATTTAATCTTGGCAAACATAGCATTGGTCATAACAACAAGCATGAGTTTTTCTTGTAGCGACCTAGCCAAAACCTTTATGTTCTTATGCTTGAAGTGTTATGTTGACAAGGAAGACAACTTGATGTTTTATGCCAATTCTTTATGTTAAACTTTATATTATTTTGCATCCAAGTCAACATTATTTGTCTGCTCTCAAAAGCCTTTGTTAGCCAACCCTTGCACCAAGCGGGAATACTGCTTGTGTATCCATACCCTGAAACCTCAACCTTCCCAAGAGTCCACCATACCTTCCCTATACATGGTATTTCACCACCACTCCTAAAGTATATTACTCATGTTCTATCTTTAAACATTCAAATATTACTCCCTGTTTTGTGCCTCTGTTTTAGCTCATGAGGAAGTAGTAGCTAATTCATGATCTTCTCATATTGGACAAGTTTTATCCTGGGTTTGCATGTTTAATCTGCAAACCCATAATAGCAGAAGGGACTGGCGTGAGCGCGCCCAACTCGTAAAACATAATAACAACAAACAAAACCCCCTTCACGCTTTGTTGATGAGAAATCACAAAACTTTGGTAGTGATAAACAAAGGAGACTAAGGGGATGTGATCGTCCCCACTTTGGGAGCCGTTCCTCAAAACTTGTCCAACATGAGAAGTATTGGGCTATCTACTAGCATTCTTTGACAAATTATGCACCTCTCAAAAGCTTGTTTTACAATCTTGTTGATTTTCAAGATCCCTAAAAGCTCTAGCACATGAGTTTTCCCTACTTCCCTCTGTGAAGGGCCAATCCTTTACTTTTATCTTGAGTCAGTAAAACATACTTCTTTTTATCCTAAAAAGAGCACACACCTTATGTTGACAAAGATGCATGTGTTTATATTGTTTCATTGAGAATTGCCATATCACACCTTTGTTGATATTATCATTAAGATAAATAAGTTGTTTGTTAAAGCCTAGATAAAGCAAACATCTTCCTTTGTGTTAGCATTTTCACTTCTTGACTAATAACATGTTCTTTCAAAAAGCTTCAAGTGATCTCATCAAAATATAAGAGGAAGAGCAAAAGTTAAAAGTTACTAGTTGTTCTTTGATCAAGGACTTGTTTGCCATGGTTTGATGAGTTTCCTTAGCCCTACTTTTGATTGTAATTCATATTACTCTTTCATATGGGCCTTATGAGTTGTGATTGCGGTTGAGGATGGTTGAGTCTAGTAGAGAAATCATGATGCTTCTTGTCTGTATTCTTATTTATCGACACTTCACTCTCTAAACTTGTGGATAAGTTTACCGAGCTCAATATTCGCTTGGGGACAAGCGAAGTCTAAGCTTGGGGGAATTGATACGTCCAAAATGCATCACTAATTTTGTATCATAATTTGTCTCTACTCATTGATATATTTCACATTATGATGATGTACTTATAGTGTTTTGTCTTATTTTACACAGTTTACAACTTTCCGGTACCGAAACAGCAGACGCAGGATTCAGCGGAGAAAATAGCATGAAGAGTTACCATATCAAAACATCTCCAACTGCGCTGTGAGGGAAGGAGTTCCCGAACTGATCCCGAAGACATGCGGAAGAAGGGCCGGAGGGGGGCTACAGGTCACCCAGAAGACCTACTGGCGCGGGCTACCCCGAGGCCGCGCCCAGAGGCCGCCTGGGTGGTGGGTCCCGCCTCCGGTGCTCTCCTATGGCCTATATGACCTTCGTTACCTAAAAATTACGGAAGAGAAGAGTTTTTGCAGTTCCGCCGCCGCTCTGTGGCGGAAACCTACAGAGAAGAAAATACCTTTCCGACGGGCAGATTCAGCTGGGGAGAACTCCTCCCAGAAGGGGAGATCGTCCTCATCGTCATCACCGTCATCACGGGCATCATCAAGATCATCATCACCATTATCACCATCACCAACACCATCTCCATCTTCATCCCATCTACTTCACCATTGCAATCGGAGTTGTACCTTCCACTATTCATCCCCTCTACTCTACCGGTGTTGATTACTCTTTTGTGGTGAATGCTATTGAGTTTTGTTGGAGAATTATTATTATGACTAGATTGTTAATCATATTTTCATCACCTCTGATCATGATCTCTTTTATGTATGGTGAGTAGTTCCTTTAGTTCTTGAGGACATGGGAAAAGTCTAGATGCCAGTAGTCATATTGTTGGGGATATTACTTGCGGTGTAACCCACCCTAGCTGGGCCGGGTCACTAAAGGGGCGACTCATTCATTGGTAATACATGCCTTGGCCCAGGAGCCGGGTGGCGGTTTAGGAGCTATACCGAGGATAGACCGCCAAGGAGGTTTCTAGTGTTGGAAAGCACGACGACTTAGAGATAGGGAAAGCTATGATCTGTAGCATAGTCAGGACTCTTGTAAATCCTAGGGCCTCTACCAGTATATAAAGGCGAGTCTCTCGGGAAGATAGCGCAAGTTAGAAATCATCGAGGGCTAGATCAGGCGAGTTACGGCCTCCTTGTAATCGAAACCATCATCAATCTACAGAAAGCAGGACGTAGGCTTTTACCTCCACACAAGGGCCGAACCTGGGTAAATCTAAGTCTCACTTTTGCTCACCCCCTTTGAGTCGCCACCAAGGTGCGATGGATCCATCCTTAAGTCCTCTCACGAGGACATCTGCCGTGACAAAACCACGACAGTTGGAGCCCACCGTAGGGCTAGCACACGGTGGAGTTGAGTTCTCAAAGGGAGCCCTACCAGGGTTAGGAAGCTATGCGGTTGGCATCATGACGAAGAGCTGCCGCGGAAGGTACTACATCGACATCTCGCTGTGGGGGCCAGAAGCCGATTCAGTCGAATCTGGTTACGGAGTCCCCTTCGGCAAGATCAACATCTTCATCGGCATGATTGGAACACTCGTGCCTGAGCCGGACACCTCGACCGACATCGTCGAGCCGGCCAGGTACGTCCTCCCCATCACGCGACAGGACAGGGGACGCCATGTTTTTGTTGATTTTACGCAGGGAGCGAGCGTACAAGACGAACATGCAATCCAGGAGGTCACCCCCGTCAATTCTGATGACGAGTAATCCATGGGCAAGATAGATTCAATTCATCCTCTTCACGAGGGACAACTTGGAGGGTTGTCACTGGCGATGGATCCCGAGATTCTTGAAAGACCGCATTGACAAATCGCCATCTATATGGCAGGGGTGGCACAACCTCAGCAAAATCCAACCGACAACAATGAGACCGGCGAGTGATGTCCCACAAGCGTATGGGATCGCAGCAGTTTTCGAGGGTAGAGTATTCAACCCAAATTTATTGATTCGACTCAAGGGGAAGTGAAAGAATATTCTCAAGTATTAGCAGCTGAGTTGTCAATTCAACCACTCCTGAAAGATTAGTGTCTGCAAGCAAAGTATCAGTAGCAAGGTAGTACGATAGCAACGGTGCCAGAAAAGCCTTGGTTAATGGGATGTTAGTACCGCTTACCTAGCCTCGGAACGGTGCCAACAAAGTCTTGCAACAAGTAACAACGGAGTAGTAAGGAACAACAGTAGCAGCAGCAGCAAAGTAACAAGTAACAACAGTAGCAACAGTAGCAACAAAGTGATAGCAGCAACAAAGTGGCCCAATCCCTCTTGTAGCAAGGGACAAGCCTAGGAAAAGTAACGTAGCGAGGACCAGTAGTAAAAGACTCGTAGGCAGTGGATCGGTGATGGATGAGTGTGACAGATGTGATTCATCATGTAACAGCTATAACACGGAGAGATATGTGGTTAGCTCCTGTTCGTCAATCTAATGTAGGCATGTATTCCGTATGTAGTCATACGTGCTTAGGGAAAAGAAATTGCATGACATCTATTGTCAATCCCTCCCGTGGTAGCGGGGTCCTAATGGAAACTACGGGATATTCAGGTTCTCCTTTTCATAAAGAACCGGACCAACGCATTAGCACACGGTGAATACATGAACTCCTCATACTATGGTCATCTCTGGGAGTGGTTACGGCTATTGTCACTCCAGGGTTGCCGGGTCATAACACATAGTAGGTGACTACAACTTGCAAGATAGGATCTAAAACACACATATATTGGCGACAACGTAATAGGTTCAGATCTGAAATCATGGCACTCGGGCCCTAGTGGCAAGCATTAAGCATAGCCAAGTAGTAGCAACATCAATCTAGAACATAGTGGATGCTAGGGATCAATCCCCGTCAAGAACTAACTCGATTACATGATAGATCTCATCCAACTCATCACCGTCCAGCAAGCCTACGATGATATTACTCACGAACGATGAAGAGCATCATGGAATTGTCGATGGAGAAAGGTTGATGATGACGATGACTACGATTTTCCCTCTCCGGAGCCGGAAACAGACTCCAGATCTGCCCTCGAGATGAAGAACAGGATGTGGCGGCGCCTCCGTATCGCAAAACGCGATGAAACCTTCTCTCTGATTTTTTTTCCAGGTGAAACACAAGATATAGAGCTGAGATTGGGGGCGGTGGTGCCATGTGGGCCCCACATGCCCTCACGGTGCGACCATAGGGGGTGGCCGCGGCCTGTGGGCTTGTGGCCCACTCGCACGCCCCCTCCGGTGGATCTTTGCGCATGTATTTTTCTTTTATTCCAGAAAAAATCTCCGTAAATTTTCAGGACGTTCTGAGAACTTTCATTTCTGCACAAAAATAACACGATGACAATTCTGCTGAAAACAGCGTCAATCCGGGTTAGTTCCATTCAAATCATGCAAATTAGAGTCCAAAACAAGGGCAAAAGAGTTAGGAAAAGTAGATACGACGGAGATGTATCAGCGAGATGTCGAAAACCCCGGCTCAAGCCATGGAGGATTTAACGGCGGAGGTCACCAGGCTCATGACAACCGCTGTGACGCTAGAGAATCAGGAATCGATCAACGCCGAGCTTGCGAAGCTGCGGGAGGCGATGGCCAAGGCCCAGCGAGACGTGGAAGCGGAAGCCGCCAGGATGGAGACGCAACAAGCCATGATCTCTGCGGAGACGGAACGGTTGAACACCGAAGCCTGGCGGCTCGAGAGACAACAGCGTGCGTCCGATGCCATTCACCAAAGGAGACACCACGGACGCGTCCCAGTCGACTTACATCCAACTCGCCTCTTCGACACCCCGCGCACTCCTGGGGCGGGACCTAATCGACCTTTGCAAGCCGCTCCAGGGGGAGGTCCGGTTCAACCGCCTAACCCGCCACCGCCTCAACCGATGGATGCCCATGCAACTCGCTTCCAGACACCACAAGGCCACTTCTCAAATCCCGTGGATAATGTGCTGGCAGCAACCCGCCACCTGGAGTCTCTCCCCATCTATGGAAACTCCTGGGCCGAGATAGAAGCAAGAAACGCCATCGAGATGCTGAAGACAGCAGTGGTGTAACATGCGCAATACTCACACAGTCTTGACCGGTTATACTCCACGCCCCAGGCGAGTCACACCAGGAGTTGCCACGAGGACCAACCCACACTGACTAGCGGGCAACGACGTTTTCCTTAGACCAACCCGCTCGGGATGCCCGATACGCGATCCCAAGACATTATGGATGCGACGTGAGTCGCGCGTCAGATGGAGACGGCTGCTGCGGCGGGTCAGGGTTATCCGGCTTATACCCAGACACCTCCCGCACCGCTCGATGCCGGAGGCAAGCACATTGGGGCGTCATGTCTCACGCCCGCCCTACGCAATTAGCGGATGCCTACGGATTTCAAAGGACCAAGGAAGGTACCCAATTACACACCATATAACGAACCAGGGTCATGGATTGAGAGTTACGAGCTTGTGATGGAAATGCTTGACGTAAATGAGGCAGTTTGCGCCAAGTATTTCACTATGATGCTGGAAGGAACGACGCGTGTATGGTTGAAAAACTTGCATCACTCCATCAACACTTGGGCAGAGATAAAGGAGCGCTTCATCAAAAATTTCAGAGGGACTTGCAAACGCCCAATGACCATCGTCGACTTACATCACTGCGTCCAGCGGCCGGACGAGTCGTCCCATCACTGGACTCAGCGAGTCGCAGAAGTTATTCATTCGTCAGATGGCATCTCGGCGGCTCAGGCGGTATTGATTCTGGAGAAAAATTGCCATTATGAGCCTCTGGTGTTGAAGCTAGGGCGACTTAAGCGTCAAGTGCAGGACATGGGCGAGTTGATGGATATCCTCACTAGATATGCCGAGTTAGATGACACCAAGGATCGTGGAGAGGATGACGACAAGGCTAGCACCACCAGGAGGGGTGAATCATCGAAGGGGCGCTCTCAGTTTCAGGGCCGGGGTAACCACCACCATGGCGGGCAAGGTAAAAAGAGACAACAGGAAGGCCCCACAGATTTCGTTGCTGACACCAATACCGGCAACGGAAACCAGCGCTAGAAGAAGCGGGGTTTTAGTGGGAAGAAGCTGCGCAACTATCATGAGATGCTCAAAGGCCCTTGCCCACAGCATGCTACGGCTGAGGGCCCGGCGACCCACTCTTGGGAGGATTGCTACATGATGCAGGAGTTCCGAGCTGAGGCTCTCAAGAAAGGCCAAGGAGGTGATCAGGGCCAGCGACAGGAACAGTTCGGCGCGCCCGGGTCAAGTCAGAGCCCGTTCGGCGGTTTTCCTAACCCAGGTCCACAGGGCGGGTCACAGCCCAACGGCGGACAGTATCAAGTTCACAACCAACAACAGTATAACCCGTGAGGAGTGTTTTAGCAGCCACCCCCGCAAGGGGATCTCCAGCGACATGATGATCGTAGAGGTTTCCAGAATAACCCTAAGCAGCTGAACAATGGGCAGTATCATGTGTTCACCACCATTACCTGCAAACGGGATCAGAAGGTGAAACATAGAACTTTCAGCGTGGTTGAGCCGGCGCTCCCCAGGCACCTTCACTGGTCTGAACAACCCATAACCTGGAGTAGGGAGAATCACCCGCCCCGAGTTGATAATCTTGGCAACTTAGCTTGGGTCGTGGCTCCCAAAGTCGGAGGATACACCCTTTCCAAAGTTCTTATGGATGGAGGCAACATCATTAACATCTTATACTTCGATACCTTTCGAAGATGAATCTCTTGGAGAAAGGCTTGATGCCATCGTCCACGGTCTTCCACGACATTGTTCCGGGTAAGTCGACGTATCCAATTGGGCGGATTAAACTTAACGTGGCTTTTGGCACAGAGTCTAATTACAGGAGCAAGTCACTCATGTTTGAGGTGGTCAAAATCAAAAGCCCTTACCATGCATTGTTTGGAAGGCCGGCTTACTCCCGATTCATGGCTCGCCCATGTTATGTTTACCTCAAGCTCAAGAATACTGGTCCTAAGGGGCCTATCACAATTAGCGGGGACAGGAATATAGCCCAACAGTGCAAAGAAGGAGACACAACTTATGCTGAGATGGCTTGCGCGACGGAGGAGCTCAAGTTTCACGAAGCCAATGTTGATCCGGCAGACATGACGCCACTCAAGAGGCCAACAATCAACTCTCAGCCTCCCCTCAAGTTTAAACCAACAGGTGATACCAAGGTTATAGACTTCACGCCTCGCGACTCAACCAAGCAGTTCACTATTGGGACGGGTCTGGATCCCAAATAGGTAAGCACGGTCATCGAATTCATCCGTGAGAATTGATACGTCTCCATTGTATCTACTTTTGCAAACTCTTTTGCCCTTGTTTTGGACTTTAATTTGCATGATTTGAATGGAACTAACCCGGACTAACGTTGTATTCAACAGAATTGCCATGGTGTTGTTTTTGCGCAGAAATAAAAGTTCTCGGAATGACCTGTAAATTCACGGGGATTTTTTGTGGAATATATGAAAAATACTGGCGCAAGAATCAACCGGAGGGGTGGAGCTGAGAGCCCACAAGCCCACCAGGCGCGGCCTCCTGGCCGCGCCTGGCAGGCTTGTGGGGCCCACGTTGCTCCGCCGCCTCCATTCTCAGCTCTATTTAGTCCCTTTTGTCCGGAAAAAAATCAAGGAGAAGAGTTCATTGCATTTTACGATACGGAGGTGCCGCCACCTCCTGTTCTTCCTCTGGAGGGCAGATCTGGAGTCCGTTCTGGGCTCCGGAGAGGGGAGATCGTCGCCATCGTTATCACCAACCTTTCTTGATGCCAATTCCATGATGCTCTTCACCGTTTGTGAGTAATCTCATAGTAGGCTCGCTAGACGGTGATGGGTTGGATGACATCTATCATGTAATGGAGTTAGTTTTGACGGGGATTGATCCCTAGTATCCACTATGTTCTGAGATTGATGTTGCTACTACTTTGCCATGCTTAATGCTTGTCACTAGGGCCCGAGTGCCATGATTTCAGATCTAAACCTATTATGTTGTCGTCAATATATGTGTGTTCTTGATCCTATCTTGCAAGTTGTAGTCACCTACTATGTGTTATGACCCGACAACCCCGGAGTGACAATAGCCCGAACCACTCCCGGAAATGACCATAGTATGATGAGTTCATGTATTCACGAAGTGTTAATGCGTTGGTCCGGTTCTTCGTTAAAAGGTGAACGTTAATATCCCGTAGTTTGCATTTGGACCCCGCTGCCAGAGGAGGGATGGACAATAGATGTCATGCAAGTTCTTTTCCCTAAGCACGTATGACTATATACAGAATACATGCCTACATTACATTGACGAACTTGAGCTAGTTACATATCTCTCCGTGTTATAACTGTTGCATGATGAATACCATCTGGCATAATCATCCATCACCAATCCAATGCCTATGAGTTTTTCCTACTGGTCCTTGCTACGTTACTTTGCCGCTACTGTTGTCACTGCTGCTACTATTACTCTGTCGCTACTGCTGTTACTGCTGCTACTGTTACTTTGCTGCTACTGCTATTACTTTGCTGCTACTGGTTACCGTTGCTACTGTTGCTATCATACTACCTTGCTACTGATACTTTGCTGCAGATACTAAGTCTTTCAGGTGTGGTTGAATTGACAACTCAACTGCTAATACTTGAGAATATTCTTTGGCTTCCCCTTGTGTTGAATCATCAAATTTGGGTTGAATACTCTACCCTTGAAAACTGTTGCGATCCCCTATACTTGTGGGTTATCAAGACTATTTTCTGGCGCCGTGGCCGGGGAGGCATAGCTATATTCTCTGAGTCACTTGGGATTTACGTCTGCTGATCACTATCAGGAATCTGAAAGATCCAAAAACCAAATTCTTGCCCTCAACTACGAGGACATGTAAGGAACTGCCATCTAGCTCTGCACTTGATTCACCTTGAGTTATGAGTAAGTTTTCGACACCACCTCCTGGTAGAAATCTTGATATGTCGCCTGTGCTTGATGATGCTACTTCTGCTGTCCACGATGCTTGTGATGATGCTATGCTTGATACTGCTTTGCCACTAGGTGCATTCCTTGATGCACAAATTGCTAGAGTTGCTGCTAGATGTGATGATTGATGATCCACAAGTATAGGGGATCAATCGTAGTCCTTTCTATAAGTAAGAGTGTCGAACCCAACAAGGAGCAGAAGGATCTGACAAGTGGTTTTCAGCAAGGAAATATCTGCAAGCACTGAACTTGTCGGTAACAAGTGATTGTGTGGTGAGATGATTCGTAGCAAGCAACAAGTAACAAAAGTAGCAACGGTGCAGCAAAGTGGCCCAATCCCTTTTGTAGCAAGTGACAAGCCTGGAAAAAGTCTTATAGGAGGAAAACCGCTCCCGAGGACACACGGGAATTTCTGTCATGCTAGTTTCATCATGTTCATATGATTCACGTTCGTTACTTTGATAGTGTGATATGTGGGTGGACCGGCGCTTGGGTACTGCCCTTACTTGGACAAGCATCCCACTTATGATTAACCCCTCTCGCAAGCATCCGCAACTACGAAATAAGATTTAAGACAAAGTCTAACCACAACATTAAACTAGTGGATCCAAATTAGCCGCTTACGAAGTAACACATAAACTAGGGTTTAAGCTTTTGTCACTATAGCAACCCATCATCTACTTACTACTTCACAATGCCTTCCTCTATGCCCAAATAATGGTGAAGTGTTATGTAGTCGACGTTCACATAACACCACTAGAGGAAAAACAACATACAACATATGAAAATATCGAACGAATACCAAATGCACATGACTACTATTAGCATGACTTATCCCATGTCCTCAGGAACAAAAGTAACTACTCACAAAGCATAATCATATTCATGACCAGAGAGGTAATGATTAGCATCAAGGATCTGAACATAAACTCTTCCACCAAGTAATCTAACTAGCATCAACTACAAAGAGTAATCAACACTACTAGCAACCTTACAAGTACCAATCGGAGTCGCGAGACGGAGATTGGTTACAAGAGATGAACTAGGGTTTGGAGATGAGATGGTGCTGATGAAGATGTTGATGGTGATGAGTCCCCTCCGATGAGAGGAGTGTTGGTGATGATGATGGCGACGATTTCCCCCTCCTGGAGGGAAGTTTCCCCTGCAGGATCATCCTGCCGGAGCTCTAGATTGGTTCTGCTCAAGTTCCGCCTCGTGGCGGCGGTGAATCCACGAAAAAGCTCCTCCTTTATTTTTTCTGGACGAAACCCTTCATATAGAAAAAGAGGGGGCAAGTGTGCCTGCAGGCTGCCCACAAGCCCTCATGGCGCGGCCTGGGGGGTGGTCGCGCCGTACAGGCCTGTGGCCACCTGCACGCCCCCTCTGGCACTTCTTCGGCCCAGTATTTTTGATAAATCGGGAAAAAATCCTCGTTGATTTTTACGGCGTTTGGAGTTGCGCAGAATAGGTATCTCAACTTTGCTCCACTTTCAGGCCAGAATTCCAGTTGCCGGCATTCTACTTCTTCATGTAAACCTTGCAAAATAAGAGAGAAAAGGCATAAGAATTGTATCGTGAAGTGAAATAACAGCCCAAGAAGCGATAAATATCAACATGAAAACATGATGCAAAATGGACGTATCAATTTCCCCAAGCTTAGACCTCGCTTGTCCTCAAGCGAGAGCCGAGCTCAATAAATATGTCCACATGTTTAGGGAGAGAGGTGTCGACAAAATAAGATACGAACATGCAGGCATCATGATCATGATCAGAACAGCAATAGCAACATATAATCCCTCATGCTAAAGTGATAATTCCTTCACAAAGTAAAGCATGGATCAGGAACCTTACCGAGAAGTAACAACCGATAGCCTTTAGTCATTGAAGCAATTGCAATTTATCACAACATCAGAAAGAGTCAAATAAGAGCTTGTAAAGCAAATCCACATACTCAATCATTCTTTCGTTCTCTACAATTGCTGCAACTCACGTGGTACTCATGATATCAAAGTTTCAGCTAGACATAGAGAAAGATAGGGGCTTACAGTTTTGCCTCCCAACTGCTTACCTCAAGGGTAATGTCAACAACAATAATTCATGAATACTTGCCTCCAAGTTGACATATGAATATAGACCTTTCCCTAGCATATGACGTTAGCCAAGATAAAGGTGAAATAGGGAATTGGTGAAGATCACCATGACTCTTTCAGGGACAAAAAGTAAAGGTACCAGATAGGCCCTTCGCAGAGCAAAGCAGAGGTTGTCATGCACTTTTGAGGTTTGGATGCGTGTCCTCTTAGTGCGGAGGAATGTCACTTTATATTGCCTGGTGTGATAAAGAACTTTATTATGCAGTCTGTCGCTTTTATGTCTTCCTCATCATAGATCGCTTTTATGTCTTCCTCATCACAGGTTCGTACAAAGCTTATTTTCCACACACTAATAGATCATACATATTAGAGAGCTATTTTTATTGCTTGCACCGATGACAACTTACTTGAGGGATCTTATTCAATCCATAGGTAGGTATGGTGGACACTCATGGCAAAACTGGGTTGATGGTTTATGGATGCACAAGTAGTATCTCTACTTAGTGAGGGAGGTTTGGCTAATATGAGGTGTAAGAGATCGCCACATGCTAAGGGATCTCTAATCATATAACATTGTTCGGAGCCAAGCAAACACAATTCATTATGCTGTCTTCCTTGTCCAACATATACTTCTAGGCATGCAATAGTTTAGTGAGTGTTCACAATCATAGATGGTGTCAGAGATGATATATTTATATGTGAACCTCTCCTTCTTTATCACTTCCTATTAATTGCAACAATGACCAAGGTCTACGTTTGACTACCCTCAACAAGTTTCAATCCTCATTCTTTTTATATGTGAAGCCATCACTTCCCATAAGATCATTACATGATCTTTCATGCTTTTGTTCTATTCTCACTCTTTTGATCATGGCAAGAGGCAAAGCCCTTCAACTAAGACACTCTTTATCATAATGCTCACGAGCTCGAATACATCGGGGGTGACACAAAGCAAAACTCAAGACTAAAACACTAAGACTTTTAAACTACTAGAGAAAAAGAAAACTGATAAAGGAAAACTAAAACAAAGGTAAAGGCAAAAGATGTGATGGTGATACGATACCGGGGCAACTCCCCCAAGCTTGGCACAAGCCAAGGGGATTGCCCATACCAATGCTCAGTTGTCTTCCTTTGGTGGTGATGGTGGTGGAGTTGTTGAAGAGGTCTAGAGCTTGTTTAATTTCCACTTGAGTATAAAATTCTGCTCCCTCAGATCATCATTTTCCTCTTCAAGCTTCAACACCCTTTGGCATAATTCCTGCTTACTCTCCTGCAAGAAACGAGAAGGGATAAACAAGGTCTTAGGCTTCTTTCTTGAGTCAGGGAGGCTCGACTTCTTGAAATCCACATGCGTGTGTTCAGGTTGAGGTAGAGGAGCCTCCTCTTCATCGGAACTTGTTTGTTCCTTCTCCTTCGGATCATAATCTTCTTCCTCATCGGTGGTCCAGCCATAAGGATCCAAGTCCCCATAGACCTTGGGGTTAGCAAGGTAATCAGCCACATAGCTCTCCCCCTCTGAATCCCGAGAAGACATCTTGACCTAGATCTGCAGCAGAAAACAGGCTTGAAACAAAAAACAGAGGAAATCTGCGTGATGCACGGGTCAGACCAAACGGGATTATATATAATGATTTTTTCCAGACGAGAAGGAGTACCCCACACGAAAACGGAGTCCGGGAGGCGCACGAGGTGGCCACAAGCCCTCACAATGCGGCCAGGGGGTGGGCCTGCGCCATGCAGGCTTGTCGCCTCCTCGTGCACTTTCCGGACTACTTCCAATTTTTGTATTTTTTCAAATATTCCAAAACAAAGAAAAATTCCTACTGGAGAAGTTTTGGACTCTGTTTTCTTACTGAATCACACACCTCTTCGTTTTCGGAGTCTGAAACAAGCTGATAAATGTCCCTTAGGTATTCTTCCGGAGTTATGGTATTGATAATATTGCTTTCAACATTTATGGGATTACCTGAGATATAATGCTTGATTCTCTGCCCATTTACAACTCTCGGACAATTACCTTCCGTGTTGTTGATCTTGATAGCACTGGAACGATATACTTTCTCAACAACATAGGGAACTTCCCATTTAGAGAGAAGCTTGCCTGCAAAGAATCTTAAACGAGAGTTATATAGCAAGACATAATCACCTAAATTGAACTCACGCTTTTGTATCCTCTTATCATGCCACCTCTTAACCTTTTCTTTGAACAACTTTGCATTCTCATATGCTTGAGTTCTCCATTCATCAAGCGAGCTAATATCAAATAACCTCTTCTCACTGGCAAGTTTGAAATCAAAGTTGAGCTCCTTGATTGCCCAATAAGCTTAATGCTCTAGATCAAGAGGTATATGACATGCTTTACCATACACCATTTTGTACGGAGACATGCCCATGGGATTCTTATAGGCAGTCCTATAAGCCCATAGTGCATGATCGAGCTTCTTAGACCAATTCGTTCTAGACCTGTTGAAAGTCTTTTGCAGAATCAGTTTAATCTCTCTATTACTTAGCTGTACTTGACCACTGGACTGAGGGTGGTAGGGAGACACAATTCTATGGTTGACATCGTACTTAGCAAGCGTTTTACGGAAAGCACCAAGAATGAAGTGTGAACCACCGTCGGTCATTAGATATCTAGGGACTCCAAATCTGGGGAAGATAACTTCTTTCAGCATCCTGATAGAGGTGTGGTGATCAGCACTACTAGTGGGGATAGCTTCTACCCACTTAGTGATGTAATCAACAACAACTAGGATATGAATATACCCGTTGTATTTTGGAAAAGGTCCCATATAATCAAAGCCCCACACATCAAATGGTTCAATGACAAGTGAATAGTTCATAGGCATTTCTTGACGTTTGCTAATATTACCTATTCTTTGACATTCATCACAAGACAAGACAAACTTATGGGCATCCTTGAAGAGAGTGGGCCAATAGAAACCTGATTGCAATACCTTGTGTGCAGTTCTATCTCCTGCATGATGTCCTCCGTAGGCCTCGGAGTGACACTTCTGTAGGATCTGTCCCTGTTCATGTTCAGGTACACAACGTCTACTCCTTCCTTATAAAGGTGAGTATCATCCCAAAAATAATGTCTCAAGTAATAGAAGAATTTCTTCTTTTGCTGGTACGTGAAGCTAGGTGGTATATATTTGGCAACGATATAGTTTGCATAATTAGCATACCACGGTGCACTATGTGAAGCATTGATGACATTCAATTTCTCATCGGGAAAGCTATCATCAATAGGTTGTGGGTCATCAAGAACGTTCTCCAACCTAGACAAGTTATCTGCTACTGGGTTATCAGCACCCTTTCTGTCGACAACGTGCAAATCAAATTCTTGTAGCAAGAGAACCCATCTGATAAGTCTAGGTTTATCGTCCTTCTTCTCCATGAGGTACTTAATAGCAGCATGATCAGTGTGAATAGTGACTTTGGAATCCACTATGTAAGACCTGAACTTTTCACATGCAAACACGACTGCTAAAAATTCCTTCTACGTAGTGGCATAGTTTCTTTGGGCAATATCTAGAGTTTTACTAGCGTAGTGAATAATATTCAGCTTCTTATCAACTCTTTTCCCTAGAATAACACCAACAACATAATCACTAGCGTCACACATGATCTCAAAAGGCAAGTTACAATCAGGTGGTTGGTCAATAGGTGCGGTTATCAAAGCCCTCTTAAGTATTTCGAAGGCTTCCTCACAATCATCGTCAAAGACAAAAGGAATATCCTTTTGCAAAAGATTGATAAGGGGCCTAGAAATCTTAGTGAAGTCTTTAATGAACCTTCTATAGAAACCAACATGACCAAGGAAACTTCTTATCCCTTTGATATCTGTGGGATTTAGCGTTTTCTCGATTGCATCAACCTTAGCCTTATCGACTTCAATACCTCTTTCAGAAATTTTATGTCCTAAGACGATGCCTTCATTAACCATAAAGTGGCACTTCTCCCAATTTAAGACAAGATTGCTGTCTTTACATCTCTGGAAGACTCGATCAAGGTTGCTGAGGCAATCATCAAAAGAAGACCCGTAAACGGAAAAGTCATCCATGAAGAACCTCAACAATCTTTTCACAAAAGTCAGAGACTATAGCCATCATACATCTTTGAAAAGTGGCAAGTGCATTACATAAGCCAAAAGGCATACGTCTATAAGCAAAGGTACCGAAAGGGCAGGTGAAAGTGGTTATCTCCTGATCAGATTGTGCAACTGGTATTTGGGAGAAACCAGAATAACCGTCTAGAAAGCAGAAGTGTGTGTGTTTGGACAGCCTTTCTAGCATTTGGTCGATAAAAGGCAAAGGGTAATGCTCTTTCCTAGTGGCTTTATTCAGTTTCCTAAAATTGATCACCATACAATAGCCAGTAATAATCCTCTGTGGGATCAATTCATCCTTATCATTAGGGACAACGGTAATGCCTCCCTTCTTAGGGACGCAATGCACCGGACTCACCCAATCGATATGAGCAACAGGATAGATAATACCCGCTTCCAGGAGCTTTAGTATTTCTTTTCTTACTACTTCTTTCATCTTAGGATTCAATCTCCTTTGATGATCGGCAACTAGTTTGAAGTCAGGATCAGTTTTAATCTTGTGCTGGCATAGAATGGGACTAATGCCCTTAAGATCATCAAGAGTATATCCAATAGCAGCACGGTGCTTCCTCAGAGTTTTTAGTAACTTCTTTTCTTCATGCTCGGAGAGGCTAGCACTAATTATAACAGGATATCTATTTTTCATCAAGATAGGCATACTTAAGAGTATCAGGCAACTGTTTAAGCTCGAACACATGATCACCCTTTGGTGGGGGTGGATCCCCAAGCAGTTCAACAGGCAAGTTATTCTTAAGGATAGGATATTGTTCTAAGACAACTCCATCTATTTCATCCCTTTCATCTATATGCATATCATTTTCATGCTCAAGCAAGTATTGCTCTAAGGGATCAGTAGGAGGCACGACAATAGAGGCTAAGGCAATAGTTTCATCCCTACTAGGCAACTCCTTTTCATGAGGTTGTCTACCAAACTTGGAGAAATTGAACTCACGTGACACACCTTCAAAGCCAACAGTGACAGTTTGCTTCTCACAATCAATATGAGCATTGACAGTATTGAGAAAAGGTCTACCAAATATGATGGGACAAAAGCTATCTTGTGCGGTAGCAAGAACGAGGAAATCAGCAGGATACTTCATTTTACCACATAAGACTTCAACATCCCTAACAATTCCCACACGGCACATAGTATCTCTATTGGCAAGCTGAATAGTGACATCAATAGGCTCTCTCTCAACAGGTGCAATCTCTTATTTGATTTCATCGTATGAGGATTGAGGTATTGCACTAACACTAGCACCCACGTCACATAAGCCATGATAACAATGATCTCCTATCTTAATAGAAACCACAGGCATGCCAACAACATGCCTATGTTTGTCTCTAACGTGAGGTTTAGCAATTCTAGCAGCATCTTCACAGAAGTGAATATTATGTCCCTCAACATCGTCGGTTAGAAGATCTTTGATAATAGCAATGCTATGTTCAACTCTAATTTGCTCAGGGGGTGTAGGTGTTCTAATATAGCCTCTACGTATCACAGTTGAAGCTTTAAAATGATCCTTTATCCTAACAGGGAAAGGTGGTTTCTCAATGTAAGCACTGGGAACAACATGATCATTATAGGCAATGACTTTCTCTTCAACTGGAGTGGGTTTAACTACATTGACTTCTAAAGGAGGATGATATTTAAACCACTTCTCTTTGGGGAGATCAATATGATCAGCAAAGGATTCACACAATGAAGCTACTATCTCAGAGTCAAGTCCATACTTAGCGCAAAAATCACTAAAGGTATTTGTCTCAACAAAGGATTTAACGCAATCAAAAGTGAAATTCATACCTGACTCCTTACCTTCTTCAAGCACCCAATCTTCAGAGTTGCATTTAATTCTCTCCAATAAATTCCATTTGAAGTCAATATCTCTCTTCATAAAAGAACCGGTACAAGAAGTGTCAAGCATGGTGCGATCATCATGAGAAAGCCGAGCATAGAAGTTCTGAATGATAATTTCTCTCGAGAGCTCATGATTGGGGCATGAATATAACATTGATTTAATCCTCCCCCAAGCTTGAGCGATGCTTTCTCTGTCACGAGGCCAAAAATTGTAAATATGATTCCGATCACGATGTACTAAATGCATAGGATAAAACTTTTGATGAGATTCCAATTTCAACCGATTGTAGTCCCATGATCCAGTATCATCACATAGCCTATACCATGTCAACGCCTTATCCTTCAAAGATAAAGGAAAGACCCTCTTCTTGACCTCATCCTCAGGCAAACCTGCAAGCTTAAATAAAGCACAAACTTCATCTACATAGATTAGATGCAAGTCTGGATGTGATGTTCCATCTCCTGTAAAAGGATTAGCCAGCAGTTTCTCAAGCATACCCGAATGAAATTCAAAGAAAATATTTTCAGTAGGTGCAGTAGGTTGAGGAGCAACTCTTTGTGCTTCTGTTGGAGGTGAAGATACCCCGAACAAGCCCCTCAAAGGATTAGTATCCATAGTGACAAGTGACAATAAATTTCAGCACACTATATGAATGTTTCCTTACCAAGTTCCACTTACCAAAGGCTCTTCACTCCCTGGAAACGGCGCCAGAAAAGAGTCTTGATGACCCATAAGTATAGGGGATCAATCGTAGTCCTTTCGATAAGTAAGAGTGTCGAACCCAACGAGGAGTAGAAGGATCTCACAAGTGGTTTTCAACAAGGAAATATCTGCAAGCACTGAAATTGTCGGTAACAAGTGATTGTGTGGTGAGATGATTCGTAGAAAGCAACAAGTAACAAAAGTAGCAGCGGTGCAGAAAAGTGGCCCAATCCCTTTTATAGCAAGGGACAAGCCTGCACAAAGTCTTATAGGAGAAAAAACGCTCCGGAGGACACATGGGAATTTGTGTCATGCTAGTTTCATCATGTTCATATGATTCACGTTTGTTACGTTGATAGTTTGATATGTGGGTGGACCGACGCTTGGGTACCACCCTTACTTGGACAAGCATCCCACTTATGATTAACCCCTCTCGCAAGCATCCTCAACTACGAAAGAAGAATTAAGACAAAGTCTAACCATAGCATTAAACTAGTGGATCCAAATCAGCCCATTACGAAGTAACGCATAAACTAGGGTTTAAGCTTCTGTCACTCTAGCAACCCATCATCTACTTACTACTTCCCAATGCCTTCCTCTAGGCCCAAATAATGGTGAAGTGTTATGTAGTTGACGTTCACATAACACCACTAGAGGAAAAACAACATACAACATATCAAAATACCGAACGAATACCAAATTCACATGAGTACTATTAGCATGACTTATCCCGTGTCCTCAGGAACAAAAGTAATTACTCACAAAGCATAATCATATTCATGACCAGAGAGTTAATGAGTAGCATCAAGGATCTGAACATAAACTCTTCCACCAAGTAATCCAACTAGCATCAACTACAAAGAGTAATCAACACTACTAGCAACCTTACAAGTACCAATCGAAGTCGTGAGACGGAGATTGGTTACAAGAGATGAACTAGGGTTTGGAGATGAGATGGTGGTGATGAAGATGTTGATGGTGACGGGTCCTCTCCGATGAGAGGAGTGTGGTGATGACGATGGCGACGATTTCCCCCTCTGGGAGGGAAGTTTCCCCGGCAGGATCGTCCTACCAGAGCTCTAGATTGGTTTTGCTCAAGTTCCGCCTCGTGGCGGCGGCGAATCCTTGAAAAAGCTCCTCCTTTATTTTTTCTGGACGAAACCCTTCATATAGCAAAAGAGGGGGGCAAGTGGGCCTGCAGGCTGCCCACAATCCCTCATGGCGCGACCTGGGGGGGGGGGGGGGTGGCCGCGCCGTGCAGGCTTGTGGCCACCTGAACGCCCCCCTCTTGCACTTCTTCGGCCTAGTATTTTTGATAAATTGGGAAAAAATCCTCGTTGATTTTTACGGCGTTTGGAGTTGCGCAGAATAGGTATCTCAACTTTGCTCCACTTTCAGGCCAGAATTCCAGTTGCCGGCATTCTCCTTCTTCATGTAAACCTTGCAAAATAAGAGAGAAAAGGCATAAGAATTGTACCGTGAAGTGAAATAACAGCCCAAGAAGCGATAAATATCAACATGAAAACATGATGCAAAATGGACGTATCAATGATACTTCTTAAACTGCTGATACTATTGAAGTAGAACGTGTTATTTTGCGTGTTAGAACTAGCTCTCCTAGATATGAATTGCCTGATAAGCCTGAGGGTTATGTTATGGAGGGAGAGATAGCTGAGGACTTTCTTGCTTGTAAGGATAGCTATGATGTTGAGAAATTACTGCGCAAGTGGAAAGAAAAATCTTTGAACGCTAGGATGAAATACGACCCGAAGTTTTCTACTTCGCCTATCTTTGTGACCGATAAGGATTATGAATTCTCTGTCGACCCTGAGTTAATCACTCTGGTCGAATCTGATCCTTTTCACGGTTATGAGTCTGAAAATGTTGTAGCCCATCTTACCAAACTGCACGATATAGCCACCCTATTCACTAGTGAGGAAAAGATCCACCACTACTTTATCCTTAAGCTATTTCCTTTCTCGCTAAAGGATGATGCTAAGACTTGGTTCACTTCTCTTGCTCCTGGTTGTGTGCGTAGCCCCTAGGATATGATCTACTACTTCTCTGAAAAATATTTCCCTGCCCATAAGAAGCAAGCTGCCTTGCAGGAAATATACAACTTTGCGCAAGTTGAAGAAGAGAGTCTCCCACAAGCTTGGGGAGGCTCGTCCAGCTACCGAATGCTTTGCCTGATCATCCTCTTGAGAAGAATGAAATACTTGATATCTTATATAATGGACTTACCGATGCTTCTAGAGGCCACCTAGATAATTGTGCTGGTTGTGTTTTTAGGGAAAAAGCTGTAGAACAAGTTGAGATCCTATTGAATAATATCTTGTGCAATGAGAACGCTTGGACTATTCCCGAACCACCTCCGAAGCCAACTCCTATGAAAAGAGGTATCCTATTCCTCAGTCCTGAAGATATGCAAGAAGGTATGAAATCTATGAAAGAGAAAGGCATTAAAGCTGAAGATGTCAAAAATCTACCACCTATCGAAGAGATCCATGCTTTTGATAACCCGATACAGGTAGTAGAGGTAAATTCTCTTCGTAGATTCAATGAGAGTGATATTCCTTTTGATAAACCTGCTAGCTTATGCCTGGATGAATTTGATAACTTTGTTGCCAAACAACAATGTTTCAATGATTATTATAGCAGACAATTGGAAGAGAATGCTCATATGCTTAGTCATTTAAGTGCTTGTGTGGACAGAAACGTCAATGATCTTAAGCTTTTGAGTAAACATGCCTCTATGGTTACTACTCAGGTAGAACAATTACTTAAGGCTCAAAATGACTTGCTCAATGAGTTGAATGACAATTCTGTTAGAGTCATCACTAGAGGCGGTAGAATGACCCAGGAACCTTTGTATCCTAAGGGTCATCCTAAGAGAATTGAACCAGATTCTCAAGGAGTTAGCACTAATGCACCTAGTCATCCTAGGAAGAAAAAGAAAGATGAGAGGAACTTGCACGCTGGAAACCCTGTTGCTGTTACACCTGAGAGTCCAAATGATGTCTCTATCTCTGATGCTCAAACACAATCAGGTGATGAACATGAGCCTAACGATAATATCGATAGTCATGTTCATGGTGATGCTGAACCTAGCAATGATAAAGATGTGGAGATTGAACCTGCTGATCTTGATAACCCACTGCCTAAGAATAGGAGATACGATAAGAACAATTTCGCTGCTAGGAAGCATGGTAAAGAAAGGGAACCATGGGTTCATAAACCCATGCCCTTTCCTCCCAAACCATCCAAGAAAAAGGATGATGAGGATTTTGAGCGATTTGTTGAAATGATTGGACCTGTCTTTCTGCAAATGCGTTTGATAGATATGCTCAAAATGTCTCCGTATGCTAAGTACATGAAGGATATTGTGACTAATAAGAGGAGGATACCTGAGGTTGAGATTTCCACCATCCTCGCTAAATACACATTCAAGGGTGGAACTCCTAAGAAACTAGGTGATCCCGGAGTGCCCACTATACCTTGCTCCATTAAAGGAAACTACGTTAGAACTGCTTTATGCGACCTTGGAGCCGGTGTTAGTGTTATGCCTCTCTTTCTTTATCGTTGCTTTCGATGTCCGACAAATCAACTGCTTTCCCACTGAAATCTCTCTGCAAATGACCGACAAATCAACTGCTTTCCCTATCGGCGTTTTCGAGGATGTGCCTCTTGTGGTTGCCAACATTACTATCTTAACAGACTTTGTTATTCTGGATATTCCCGAGGATGATGCCATGGCAGTCATCCTTGGAAGACCCTTTCTAAACACCACAGGGGCTATTATAGATTGCAACAAAGGCAATGTCACTTTCCATGTCAATGGTAATGAGCATACGGTGCACTTTCCCAAGAAACAATATCGAGTACATTGCATCAATGCTATCGAAAAGACTTCATCGATCCTTATTGGGAGCTTTGAATGCCCTATACCTCCTGTCAAGATGAAGTATGATTTGCTTGTCGGGGATATCCACATCCCCATTGAGGTAACCTAGTGACTATTCGAAAATTCTCCGTCTTCTTTTACGATTCAAAAAAGTTTGTCAAGGAGACTTCATCAACCTCATTGACGGATTTCTTTCGATGTCCATGAGATAGATGAATCGAGGAGTCACAAACCTATGTTCCAAGCTTTCACCTTCGGTTGCTTAAAATAAAAATGATAGATTTAGCTTTAGTTTTCCCTGTTTTCTGCTTTTTGCGTCCCGTAGAAAAGTACCCCAAAAATAAAACTTCTCCGAACATCCTGAAAATCAAGTATGATTTTTTCTGGATTTTTTGAAAAATTCTATGACGGAGAGCTAGTCAGGGGGATGCACTAGTGGGCCACAAGCCCAGGAGGCGCGGGCACCCCCTGGCCGCGCCTACCAGGCTTGTGGGGCCCACGTGTACCCCCTCCACTTATTCTAGCTCCCATCTGCTTCTCCTACCTCCAGAAAAAATCATTTCGCAGCTCAAACCCGTGTTCTTGCTCTTCTTGCTGCGATTTTCGATCTCCTTGTGCAAAGCACCATTCACCAAGCTGTTTTGGGGAAATTGCTCCTTGGTATGTGACTCCTCCATTGGTCCAATTAGTTTTTGCTCTAGTGCCTTATTCGTTGCGTATTTTTTCTGCCTTGATGACCCTGTTCTTGAGCTTTGCACGCTAATTCTAGCTTGTCCCAAGTAGTTTTGATACGTGATATGGCCTCTAGGAACTTGTTGGAGTAGTTGCTACGAGTTTAGTTGAGCCTTGTTCACTTTTCCTTTGAGTCACTGAAAATTTCAGAAATGGAAGATATTTAGGAGAAATTATCATGGTGGTTCCTCAAGCAAGAGAGGTCCCATTCTCGCGATTCGGGAGCCCGATCCTTACCAACAGAGGAACGCACAGGTACAACCATGTGAATGGCCTTTTGATGAATTCATGATTGAGGCAGGTTTCAAAGACGAGTTTGATACACTTGTTCACAACGTCGGACTCGAAGAATTCATCTCCGATAAATGTGAACATTATACTACTCTCACTGCCTCTTTTGTTCGTAGATTCAAATTTTCAGCTGGCCTGACAGATCCGTATTGTTTGATCTCTATGACAAATCGTATACCATGGATTTAGAGGATTTCAATAGAATTTGCAAGATACCTGTTTGGGGTAGTCTCAATGATCCTCCTAAATGTTCGGTTAGAGATTTTTTCTTTGGTATAACTGTTTGAGAAACTAGAGATATTACACAGGCTACCATGGGGAGCATTCATGTTCCTGCCTTGCATTACTTTGCCCTCTTTATAGGTAGATGCATTAACGGCAAGATCGAGCATTGTCACCTCTGCGCACCTGACCTTAGTATTCTTAAGAGTGCAGTAATGGGTGATAGAAGTTTCAACATGGGAGCTATAATAGAAAGGAGGCTGAATAATAATGCTAATGAAGGGGATTTCTTTGGTGGGATCTATGCCACTCGCATAACAAATTTTCTTGGAGTACCCATCCGCGAAGGAGACCCCCCGCTCCATACAGCTTTCCTTGATCGCACCGCTTTGACACGCTATCAGTTCCTTGAGAGGGATGATGAATCCCTCTTATACCGGTTAATATTTAACCGACAGCGTGTTTTCCATATTACCCTTCCTGCTCCTGCCTTCTTTGACTTTTAGGTAAAATGGAGATATTACATAACCAGAGGAGAGGCAGAGGAGTATGAGAGGGAGGCAAAGGCTACTCGCCTCCATGAGGCAGCTATTCAAGCAGTGGCTGCAGCGCTCCCGTACAACCCCCATTATGATTTTGGGTATCGCCTGGACCATCCATGGGAGTAGACCAACTTAGGCCAAAAGCCTAAGCTTGGGGGAGTATGTCGGTGTTCACACTTTGCCACTGTATCATCCATGCTAGTTTACACTCTCGCTTCGTTAGTCGGTGTTCACACTTTGCCACTGTATCATCTATGCTAGTTTATTTTATTTTTTTTCTCATTTTCTTTTCGTGTGTTTGTATAGTTTGAGAAAAACCCAAAAATATTTTCTTGTTCTTCTTTTGCTTGTTGGGAGCTTTCCCGTGTAAATAGTTTTCTTTTTCTTTGGGTCAAGGTAAAAGACCATGGTTACAATGTTTAGTGGCTCTCGCATGCATATCTATTTATATCTCAAAGAGCCATATTACTTTGTCTTCTCCTTTGTGTTTGCTTGCAGATTCAAGCTTAGTCCAATACACTATTATTGTTCACATCATTCGGTCGTGCAAGTGAAAGGCAATAATGACGATATATGATGAGGTGACTGAGCCTGGAAAAGCTGGTATGAACTCGATCTATTTTGTTTTTGTAAATATGACTAGCTCATCGTTCCCGATTCAGCTTTTGTGAGAGAAACATGTTTGCAATGAGAACTTAGAGATCATAGTTTCTGAGGCCATGCGTAATTAGCTAGGAGCTTATAATGGTTTGTCTTGGATGCCAACATGAATCTTGAGATGACTATGATGTAGTATGGTAGGATGGTATACTCCTTTGAATGATTCAAGTGGCTTGACTTGGCGCATGTTTACGCATGTAGTTGACACAAAGTCAACATAGCCTCTATGATATTCATGTTCATGGTGATTTATGTCCTACTCATGCTTGCACTCAATGTTGGTTAATCTCAATGCATTTTGTTGACTGCTGTCGCTCTCTAGTTGGTCGCTTCACAGTCTTTTGCTAGCCTTTACTTGTACTAAGCGGGAATACTGCTTGTGCATCCACTTCCATAAACCCAAAGTTGTTCCATTTGAGTTCACCATACCTACCTATATGCGGTACCTACCTGCCGTTCCAAGTAAATTTGCATGTGCCACTCTCTAAACCTTCAAGAAATAATCTGTTTTGCATGCCCGAACCGCTCATGTGGTGACAGGGGGCTATCAGTATCTTCCATGCTAGGCGTGTTATCCTTGATATGTGTTTATTCACTATCATTCACAAGAAAGGGGCCGATAATTGGAATGCCCAGTTCCATGCTCAAATCAAAAAGATAATTGCAAACAAAACTCCCCTAGATTGACGTTGGTATGGACGGCACCCGAGGATTCGGCTAGTCGTGGAGTGTGATTGATCGGTGGTGGGGGAGTCAAAACTTTACTTTTCTGTTTGGGAACCGCCTATTGCATGTGTAGCGTGGAAGATGGTGACAAACTCTTAGTCATTGCGTTGACAATGAAAGCATGCCACCCAAAATTATTATCTCTGTTTTCAAAGCTTGAGCTCTGGTACCTCTGCAAATCAATGCTTCCCTCTACGAAGGGCCTATCTATTTACGTTCCTGTTGAGTCATCCTCTTCTTATAAAAGCACCAATTAGAGAGCACCTCTGTCATTTTTATGCTTTGCTTTTCACTAATATTGAGTATGACTGTGACTGGATCTTCTTTGCCATGAATTACAATGTTTAGTCAGCCGTTGGTCTTCGGAGGTGCTGTGCATTTATGTTTTGCGGTCTCAGAAAGAGCTAGCGAGATACCATCTGTTTGTATTGCTTCATGATTGTTTTGATTGAAGTGTTGACGTTTGAAACTTGTCATTATTGCTCGCTAGTTGATTATGCCATTGATATGAGTTTACAGTGGGACCTAGATGTCATTTGCTTATGTGGTTAGCTTTTGATCTTGCTGAAATTCTGGTTATGAGTTAGGCATAGTTGCAATAACAAGATCAAACAGAGTTCGTAAAAGTTTTTCTTTTGTCTCTTTCAGTTTGTCAACTGAATTGGTTGAGGACAAGCAAGGTTTTAAGCTTGGGGGAGTTGATACGTCTCCATCGTATCTACTTTTCCAAACTCTTTTGCCCTTGTTTTGGACTCTAGTTTGCATGATTTGAATGGAACTAACCCGGACTAACGCTGTTTTCAGCAGAATTGCCATGGTGTTGTTTTTGCGCAGAAATAAAAGTTCTCGGAATGACCTAAAATTCACGGGGATTTTTTGTGGAATATATGAAAAATACTGGCGCAAGAATCAACCGGAGGGGTGGAGCTGAGAGCCCACAAGCCCACAAGGCGCGCCCCCCCTGGCCGCGCCTGGCAGGCTTGTGGGGCCCACATTGCTCCACCGCCTCCAATCTCAGCTCTATTTAGTCCCTTTGGTCCGGAAAAAAAGCAAGGAGAAGAGTTCATCGCGTTTTACGATATGGAGGCGCCGCCACCTCCTGTTCTTCCTCTGGAGGGCAGATCTCGAGTCTGTTCTGGGTTCCGGAGAGGGGAGATCGTCGCCATCGTCATCACAAACCTTTCTTCATCGCCAATTCCATGATGATCTTCACCGTTCGTGAGTAATCTCATCGTAGGCTTGCTGGACGGTGATGGGTTGGATGAGATCTATCATGTAATCGAGTTAGTTTTGACGGGGATTGATCCCTAGTATCCACTATGTTGTGAGATTGACGTTGCTACTACTTTGCCATGTTTAATGCTTGTCACTAGGGCCGGAGTGCCATGATTTCAGATCTGAACCTATTATGTTGTCGCCAATATATGTGTGTTCTTGATCCTATCTTGCAAGTTGTAGTCACCTACTATGTGTTATGACCCGGCAACCCCGGAGTGACAATAGCCGGAACGACTCCCGAAGATGACCATAGTATGAGGAGTTCATGTATTCACTAAGTGTTAATGGGTTGGTCCTGTTCTTTATTAAAAGGAGAACCTTAATATCCCGTAGTTTCCATTAGGACCCCGCTACCATGGGAGGGATGGACAATAGATGTCATGCAAGTTCTTTTCCCTAAGGACGTATGAATATATACGGAATACATGCCTACATTACATTGACGAACTGGAGCTAGTTACATATTTCTTCGTGTTATAACTGTTGTATGATGAATACCATCCAGCATAATCATCCATCACCGATCCAATGCCTACGAGTTTTTCCTACTGGTCCTTGTTATGTTACTTTGCCGCTACTGCTGTCATTGCTGCTACTATTACTCTGTCGCTACTGCTGCTACTGTTACTTTGCTGCTACTGCTGTTACTTTGCTGCTACTAGTCACCGTTGCTACTGTTGCTATCATACTACCTTGCTACTGATACTTTTCTGCAGATACTAAGTCTTTCAGGTGTGGTTGAATTGACAACTCAACTGCTAATACTTGAGAATATTCTTTGGCTTCCCCTTGTGTCGAATCAACAAATTTGGGTTGAATACTCTACCCTCGAAAACTATTGCGATCCCCTATACTTGTGGGTTATCAAGACTAAAAAAATCCTCGTTGATTTTCACGACTTTTGGAGTTGCGCAGAATAGGTATCTCAAACTTGCTCCTTTTTTAAGCCAGAATTCCAGCTGTCGGCATTCTCCCTCTTCATGTAAACCTTGCAAAATAAGAGAGAAAATGCATAAGTATTGTACCGTGAAGTGTAATAACAGCCCAAAAAGCGATAAATATCAACATGAAAGCATGATGCAAAATGGACGTATCAAGAATCGGGACATATTCACGTGGAAACCTTCTGACATGCCAGGTGTACCGAGAGAATTCGCTGAGTACCATCTTAATACTAACCCCAAAGTAAAGCCAGTCTGGCAGTACCTTCGCAGGTTTAATGAGGAGCGACGTAAGGCGATTGGAGAGGAAGTCGCCCGGATTTTGGCTGCCGGGTTCATCATCGAGGTTTTCCATCCAGAATGGTTGGCTAACCCGGTCCTGGTGCTAAAAAAGAACAACACTTTCCGCATATGCATCGACTACACCGACCTCAACAGAGCCTGTCCGAATGACCCCTTCTCCCTTCCCTACATTGATCAAATCATTGACTCAACGACGGGTTGTAAGCGTTTGTGTTTCTTGGATGCTTATTCAGGATATCACCAGATCAAGATGGCGGTGGCAAACTGATACGTCTCAAACGTATCAATAATTTTTGATGGTTTCACGCTATTATCTAGTCAACTTTGGATGTTTTGTTTACCTTTTATATCTTTTTTGGGACTAACTTATTAACTGAGTGCCAAGTGCCAGTTCCTGTTTTTTTTCTGTGTTTTTGACTCTTTTCAGATCTGATTTTGGAATGGAGTCCAAACGGAATAAAATCCCCAAAATGATTTTTTCAAGAACGGAATAAGATCGGGAGGCTTGAGGACCAAGCAAGTGGGCCCACAGGGAGCCCACAAGCCCTGTTGCCGCGGCCAGGGGGAGGCCGCGACAACCAAGCTTGTGGCCTCCCTAGCGCTCCCCTTCCCTAGGTCTTTGGCCTATAAATTCCCTAAAAATCCAGAAAAAATCAGGGCGTCCACGAAAACACTTTTCCGCCGCCGCAAGCTTCCGTTTCTGCGAGATCTCATCTGGAGACCCTTCCCGGTGCCCTGCCGGAGGGGACTTTGGAGTTGGAGAGCTTCTACATCAACATCATCGCCCCTCCAATGACTCGTGAGTAGTTCACTTCAGACCTACGGGTCCGTAGTTAGTAGCTAGATGGCTTCTTCTCTCGGATCTTCAATACAAAGTTCTCCATGATCATCATGGAGATCTATCCGATGTAATCTTCTTTGGCGGTGTGTTTGACGAGATCCGATGAATTGTGGGTTTGTGATCAGATTATCTATGATATATATATGAGTCTTTGCTGATTTCTTATATGCATGATTTGATATCCTTGTAAGTCTCTCCGAGTCTTGGGTTTTGTTTGGCCAACTAGATCTACGATTCTTGCAATGGGAGAAGTGCTTTGTTTTGGGTTCATACCGTCTGGTGACCTTTCCCATTGACAGTAGGGGCAGCAAGGCACACATCGTGTTGTTGCCATCGAGGGTAACAAGATGGGCTTTGTCGTAGATATGAGATTGTCCATCTACATCATGTCATCTTGCTTAAGGCGTTACTCTGTTCTCATGAACTTAATACACTAGATGCATGCTGGATAGCGGTCGATGTGTGGAGTAATAATAGTAGAAAAGTATCGGTCTACTTGTTTTGGACGTGATGCCTATAGATATAATCATTGCCATAGATAACGTCACGACTTTGCGCGGTTCTATCAATTGCTCGACACTAATTTGTTCACCCATCGTCTACTTGCTTTCATGAGAGAAGCCACTAGTGAACACTACGGCCCCCGGGTCTATTCAGACCTATCGTTTCCACTTTCTCTTTTACTTTGCTTTGTTACTTTGTTGCTTTCAGTTCTCACTTGGCAAACAATCTATAAGGGATTGACAACCCCTTCATAGCGTTGGGAGCAACCTCCTTGTGTTTGTGCACGCACTTGTGATACTCCTTCACTGGATCGATACCTTGGTTCTCAAAACTAAGAGAAATACTTACCACCGCTATGCTACATCACCCTTTCCGCTTCGAGGGAACACCAACGCAAGGCTCCAAGGCCACGGGGCAATCCTTTGCATATTTGCCTAGGAAGTCCCTAAAGGCGTAGCCATAGCAGAAGGATTCCTGGTGCCGTTGCTGAGGAGAATCAAGACAAGAATAGTCTCCCGTCAGCACGCTTGTTTCTGGCGCCGTTGGAAGGTCTTTTGTTGCAGTAGCACAAACCAGGAGAAAACGTCCTTCATAACCCTCTCGGAGCCTTTTGTTACGTGTCTATGTCGTTCGGGCTCAAGAGTGCGGGGGCGACTTATCAGCGTTGCATCCAAAATTGTTTGCATAACCAGATCGGTCGTAACGTCCACGCTTATGTGGACGACATCGTAGTTAGATCTTAGAAGAAAGAGTCGCTCTTGGAGGATCTCGAGGAGACTTTTGATAATTTGTGCGTATACCAGATGAGGCTTAACCCCACCAAGTGCGTGTTTGGTGTTCCTGCAGGAAATTTATTGGGTTTTCTGGTGTCAGAACGCGACATTGAAGCTAACCCGAACAAAATTGAAGTGATTACTTCGCTAGGAAAGCCGACTAATATTAACCAAGTCCAGCGCATGGCGGGTCGTATCACGGCTCTAAGTCATTTTATAAGTCGCCTTGGGGAGAAGGCCATCCCTCTTTATCAGCTGCTCAAGAAAACTGATCAATTCGTATGGACGGACGAAGCCAACAAAGCCTTTGAAGCCTTGAAACGACAATTGGTTAAGCCGCGAGTGCTGGCGGCTCCGACGGACAAGGAGCCTATGCTTTTGTACACTGCGACCAATTCTAAAGGAGTGAGTGTGGCAGCGGTTGTCGAGCGGAAGGAAGAAGGAAAGGATTACCCGGTTCAGCGACCAGTATATTTTATCAGCGAAGTCCTGACCCTCTCCAAACAACGCTACCCGCATTGGCAGAAGCTGGTCTTTGGAGTGTTTATGGCGAGTCGGAAGTTGAAGCACTACTTCCAAGAGCACCCCATCACGGTAGTCAGTTCTGCCCCCCTTGGTGACATTATACAAAATCGAGAAGCAACTGGACGGATTGCTAAGTGGGCCATTGAGTTGGGGCCTCATCACGTGCGATATACTCCCCGTACGGCCATTAACTCTCAAGCACTAGTGGACTTCATCAACGACTGGACCGAGTTGCAAATTCCAGAGGATAGACCCGATCATACATATTGGACAATCTATTTCGACGGATCCAGGCAGTTGGAAGGCTCGGGGGCTGGTGTGGTGATCACCTCGCCCCAGGGTGACAAATTTTGCTATGTCCTCCGGCTCATGTTTCCATGTACCAACAATGCAGCAGAGTATGAAGCCTTGCTCCATGGGTTGCGACTCGCCAAAGAGATGAATCTCACGTGAGTCAGGTGTTTGGGCGACTCAGATCTGGTAGCACAGCAGGTTTCTGGCACCTCAGATTCTAGAGATCCCTTGATGGCAGCTTACATGCGAGCTGTGTCGGACGTAGCGGGTCATTTTCATGGTTATCAAGTTGATCACATCGACCGACGACTCAATGAAGCACCAGATGCTCTTTCCCATCTTGGTTCACAGCGTAAGCCAGTTCCTCCCAATGTCTTTTTGGATGTATTACATAACCCTTCGGTGAGGCTACCTTCAGAGGAAGATTTGGCGGTACCGAACCCCGAGTCTCAACTTGTGCCGGCTCTTCGTGCCACCGCGGATTGGGCGATTCCCTACATGGCGTATCTCACACAAGGCGAGTTACCCGCGGATGAGTTATTGGCTCGCCAAACCGTCCGTCGGTTCAAATCCATGGTCATACACAACGGCGATTTGCACAAGTGAAGCACCTCAAGGGTATTTCGAAGGTGTGTCTCTTCTGAGGAAGGATGTATAATCTGCAATGAAATTCATCCAGGCGACTATGGTCATCATGCCGGGTCACGCTCCTTGGTGTCTAAGGCCTTTATACATGGGTTTTATTGGTTGACGGCTCATGCAGACGTGGAAGAGATAGTTCGCCGATGTGATGGTTGTCAGAAATTTGGACGTCAGATGCACGTGCCGGCTCAGGAGTTGCGGATGATCCCAATCACTTGGCCGTTTGCGGTCTGGGGGCTAGACATGGTTGGTCCTTTCAAGATGTCTTCCAATAAAAAGACTCACCTATTGGTGGCGGTTGACAAGTTTACTAAGTGGGTTGAGGCAGAACCCGTTAGTAGCTGTGATGCAGATACGGTTGTCAAATTCTTGAAGAAACTGATTTTCCGGTTCGGATACCCTCATAGTATCATTACTGACAATGGTACTAATCTATCAAAGGGCGCAATTCAAGAGTTCTGCGGTCGAGAGCATATCCGGCTTGACGTTTCTGCAGTCGCACATCCCGAGTCTAATGGGCAGGCACAAAGGGCAAATCAGGAAATACTGCAAGGAATCAAGCCCCGACTTATGGTGCCTTTGGAGCGTACTCCAGGATGTTGGGTGGAAGAGTTGCCCTCAGTATTATGGGGCATCAGGACCACCCCAGCCGCTCCACAGGTGTTACTCCTTTCTTTCTGGTCTATGGGGCAGAGGCGGTGTTGCCAAGTGACATCCGACACGATTAACCACGAGTCGCCGCCTATGTGGAATAGGACAACGAGTTGGCACGGCAAGATTCGTTGGATGCTTTGGAGGAAGAGTGAGACTTGGCTGCGTCGCGATCGTGGATCTATCAACAAGACTTGAGATGCTACCACAGCCGCCGTGTCAAGAGCCGGACTTTTCAAGAGGGCGACTTAGTGCTCCGGTTGATTCAGGATCACACTCGTATGCATAAGTTATCACCTCCATGGGAAGGACCGTTTGTCCTCAGCAAAAATCTTCGGAACGGCTCGTACTACTTGGTGGATCTTCACCCAGATCGGCCAACTACAAAGGTTGAGACAACTCACCCTTGGAATATAGCCTACCCGCGGCCTTACTACACCTAGAGCCATGGGCTCCTTTATTTCTTACAAATCTCAGAATTTGTAATCTTTTATTTATAAAGCAATAAAGCCGGCACCCACGAACTTCGGGGTCCTTTTCCGTTTCAGCTTCTGGAAAGCATGAGTCTTTATTGTTCTATGAGTCGTCCAAACATGGACGCTATCAGTGCCAAAGAGCGTAAGTCGCCATGCTGCACTTATTTCAAAATTGGGTACTCATAAGTCAAAGAGGACCAGTCGCCACGTTGCACGGTTCAAAAATGGGCTCCTTATATGATTTTGAGAATTAAGCCAACTTACTTGGGGGCTACCAGTTCCCAAGTCGTTTGGCAGTAAGAGCGTACACGCTTCTGTAATCCTATGTTCGACTTTTCCCTAATCATAGGTCACTTGGGGGCTTCCACTCACTGAGTTCAGCCTGAATACCCTCTTGGCTAGTGTTGGGGGATATTATCTGTTGTGTGACCCGCCTAGTTGGGCCGGGTCACCAAGCGGGCGACTCATCCTTTGGCGATTCAAGCCTCGGCCCGTGAGCCCAGGAGCTAGACGGCGGTTCAGGATCCTCGTGGAGAATCCATCATTGGGAAGACCTTTAAGTCTTGGAAAGCATGGCGACTTAGAGATAGAAAGAATCATGACTTGCATGATGGTAAGGACTCTTGTAAACCCTAAGGGCTTGACCTGTATATAAAGGTGAGTCCCGGGGAAGGATCCGGCAGGTTAGAAATCATCGAGTGCTAGGTCAGGCGAGTTACGCCCTCCTTGTAATCGAAACACCATCAATACAACACAAAGCATGACGTAGGCTTTTACCTCCTCTCGAGGGGCCGAACCTGGGTAAATCACTGTCTCTCTCCCGTTCAACCCCTTTGAGTCGCCACCAAGGTGTGATGGCTCCAACACTAAGTCCTTTCACGAGGACATCTGCCGTGACAAAACCACGACAGTTGGCGCCCACCGTGGGGCCTGCGCACGGTGGAGTTGAGTTCTCAAAGGGAGCCCCACCAGGGTCAGGGAGCTACGCAGCGGGGCTCATGACTTGGAGCCGCCGCGGGAAGTACTACATCAATAACTTGTTGTGGGGGACCGAGGCCGATTCAATCGAATCCGGCTACAGAATCCCCTTCGGCAAGATCAACATCTTTTCGGCTTGGTTGGATCGCCTATGCCTGAGCCGGACATCTTCACCGACATCGTCGAGCTGGCCACGTATGTCCGCCCTGTTGCGATGCCAAATCTAACCCGCCCGGTCTTTGTTGGTTTCACACAGGGATCTCAGGAACCAGAACGATCGGCGACTCAGGAGACCATGCCGGTCAACACTGATGACGAATCATCCATGGGCGACTCAGGTTCAATTCAGTCTCTACATGGGGGCTGCCTCGGAGGCCTGTCATTGGCAATGGACCCCGAGGTTCTCGACCGGACCCGCGGTCAGATTGTCGTTTACATGGCAGGGGCGACTCAGCCCCCGCCAAACCCGACAGGCAATGAGGGGACTGGCGACACATCGAGAAGCCCAGCTGCGATCTTGGTTGATTTGGCGACAGAGATAACAAGCCTCATGGCGAACCCTGTAACAGCAGAAAACCAGGACACGATAAATGCCGAGTTGGAAAAGCTAAGAGATGGGTTGGCAAAGGCTCAGCGAGACGCTGAAATAGAAGCCGCCAGGATCGAGACCCGGCAAGCTCAAATCACCGCTGAGGCAGCCCGCTGGAACTCCAAAAACTGGCGGCTCGAGAGGCATCAGCGCGCATCTGACGCTGTCCATCAGCGGAGGCACCATGGGCGTTTACCCCCTGATCTCAACCCTACCCGCCTATTCGACACTCCACGCACTCCCGGGGCAGGAGACGCTCCGGGAGGAGGGCCGGGCCAGCCGCCAAACCCGCCGCTTCAGCCAGCGGTTGATCGCGTCCCTCGATTCCAGACACCTCGGGGTCACCTTTCCAACTCGGTGGACAACGTGCTCGCCGTGAGTCGCCATTTAGAGTCCCTTCCGATTCATGGCAACACCCCGGCTGAAATAGAAGCAAGGAATACCATTAAGATGTTGAAGACGACGGTGGTTCAAAACACCCAGTTCTCGCACAACCTCGATCGGCTGCACTCCACCCCCCAGGCAAGCCGCACCAGGAGCTGGCCAGAGGACCAGCCCGCCATAACCAGCGGACCGCGACCCCTTCCCCAGGTTAACCCGCCTGACCATCGGGACCCGCCGGGGTTGGGATAACCCGGACATCCAAACCGGCCCAGCACCGCTTGTTGGAGGCGGCAGGCAGGTAGGGGTGCCATGCTTGGACCCCGCCCTTCATAATGAGCGAATGCCGAAGGATTTTAAGGGACCAAGAAAGGTGCCTAACTACACCCCGGACATTGAGCCGACGTCAATGGTTGAGAGTTACGAAATCGCCATGGACATGCTCGATGTAAATGAAGCAATCTGCGCCAGGTACTTCACAATGATGCTCGAGGGAACGACACATACTTGGTTGAAAAACCTGCCCACCAACTCCATCCAAACTTGGGCTGAATTGAAAGAGCGTTTCATCAAAAACTTCTGGGGAACTTGCAAGCGCCCAATGACAATAGTCGATTTACAGCACGGCGTTCAACGCCCTGATGAGTCGGCTCACCACTGGACGCGGTGGGTCGTGGAAATCATTCACTCGTCGGGCGGCATCACAGCGGCTCAGGCTGTGCTGATCTTGGAGAAAAACTGCCACTATGAGCCCTTGGTACAGAAGTTGGGGCGGCTCAAGCGAAAGGTCCAGGATATGGGGGAACTAATGGACACCCTCACTAGGTACGCCGAGGCGGACGATACCAAAGATCCAGGAGAAGATGGCGGCAAGGCCAACTCGCCGAGGAAAGGCGAGTCATCCAAAAATCATACCCGGCTTGAGGGACGCACCCACCATAATCACGGGGGGAACGACAAGAGAAGGCAGCAGGAAGGATCCACGGACTTCGTTGCCAACATCAATGCCAACAACGGCAACCAGCGCCAGAAGAAGAGGGGTTACAGTGGCAAGAAGCCACACAATTATAACGAGATACTCAAGGGCCCCTGCCCGCACCACGCCATGGCGGACGGACCGACGACTCACTCCTGGGAGGACTGTTATGTGATGCGGACACGGACCAATAGCAGGAACAGTTCGGTGCACCTAACCAACGCCAGAACCCGTTCGGCAGCTTCCCCGAACCGGGGGCTCTGGGCGGCTCGCAGCCATGCAGCGGCCAGTATCCAGTGCATAACCAACAACGGTATAACCCGCCCGGGGTTTTTCAGCAGCCACCCCCACAGGGGGCTCCACAGGGGCAAGATGATCATGGCGGGTTCCGCAACAATCCCAAACAATTAAACAACGGGCAATACCACGTCTTCAACACCAATGCCTGCAAGCGTGATAAAAAGGTGAATCACCGAGCGTACAATGTATCTGAGCCGGCACTCCCTAGGTACCTCCACTGGTCTGAGCAGATTATATCGTGGAGTAGGGAGGATCACCCGCCTAGAGTTGACAACCCCGGCGACTTAGCATTGGTCGTGGCTCCTCAAGTCGGGGGATATACCTTATCGAAGGTACTGATGGATGGTGGTAGCAGCATCAACATACTATACTTCGACACTTTTCGAAGGATGAACTTGCTAGAGAAAGATTTAATGCCGTCAACCACGGTATTCCAAGGAATTGTCCCAGGTAAATAGGCATACCTCATAGGCCGGGTTAAACTCACAGTTGCGTTTGGAACAGTATCCAATTACAGGAGTGAGTCGCTTATGTTTGAGGTGGTCAAGTTAAAGAGCCCCTATCATGCGTTGTTTGGGCGACCGGCTTACGCCCGTTTCATGTCTCACCCCCGCTATGTTTACCTTAAACTCAAGATGCTCGGTCCTAAGGGGCCCATCAAGGTTGATGGTGACAGGAGGATAGCAAGAGAGTGTGAGGAAGGGGATGCGGCTTATGCAGAAGTCGCCTGCGCTGCAGAAGAGCTCAAATATCACCAGACCAATGTTGATCCAGCAGATATGTCACCTCTAAAGAAGCCAACAACAGACGCTGAGCCGCCACTCAAGTTCAAACCAGCGGATGACACTAAGATAGTGGATTTCGTCCCTGGCGACTCAACCAAGCAGTTCACTATTGGGGCGGGTCTGGACCCCAAATAGGAAAGCGCGCTCATCGAATTCATACGTGAGAATCGGGACATCTTCGCATGGAAACCTTCTGACATGCCTGGTGTACCAAGAGAATTCGCTGAGCACCATCTTAATGTTGACCCAAAAGCAAAGCCGATTCAACAATATCTTCGCAGGTTTAATGAGGAACGACGCAAGGCAATTGGGGAAGAAGTCGCCCGTCTTTTGGCCGCCGGATTCATCGTAGAGGTCTTCCACCCCAAATGGATGGCTAACCCGGTCCTGGTGCTCAAGAAGAACGACACCTTCCGCATGTGCATTGATTACACATATTTTAACAGAGCCTGTCCAAAGGACCCTTTCGCCCTTCCCCGCATCGATCAAATCATTGATTCAGTGGCGGGCTGCGAGCGTTTGTGTGTCCTCGACGCTTATTCCGGATATCACCAAATTAAGATGGTTGTGGAAGATTAGGAGAAGACAACTTTTATAACCCCCTTCGGGGCTTTTTGTTATGTGTCCATGCCGTTTGGGCTCAAAAGCACTGGGGCGACTTACCAGCGCTGCATCCAAAATTGTCTCCATGGCCAAATAGGACGCAACGTCCACGCTTATGTTGATGACATTGTGGTTAAAACTCATAGGAAGGAGACGCTCTTGGAAGATTTAAGGGAAACTTTTGACAATCTGCGGGTATACCAGATGAAGCTTAATCCCACCAAGTGTGTCTTTGGCGTTCCCGTAGGAAAGTTGTTGGGTTTCCTGGTGTCTGAGCGCGGCATTGAGGACAACCCGGACAAAATTGAGGCGATTACTTCGCTTGGGAAACAAGCGAATATCAATCAAGTTCAATGGATGGCGGGTCGTATCGCGGCTTTAAGTCGCTTCGTAAGCCGCCTGGGAGAAAAAGCTATTCCCCTTTATCAGTTGCTTAAGAAATCTGACCGTTTTGTTTGGACAGACGAGGCCAATGAAGCTTTTGAAGCCTTGAAGCATCAGCTGGTCAACCCGCCGGGTTTAGCCGCCCCGACTGAAAAAGAGCCTATGCTTCTGTACATAGCGGCAAACTCCAAGGCGGTGAGCGTGGCAGTGGCCGTCGAGAGGAAGGAAGAAGGGAAGGAATATCCGGTGCAACGCCCGGTGTATTTCATTAGTGAGGTGCTAACTCTCTCCAAGCAACGATACCCGCACTGGCAGAAGCTGGTCTATGGGGTCTTTATGGCGAGTCGAAAGCTCAAACAGTATTTCCAAGAGCATCCCATCACGGTGGTTAGCTCCGCTCCTCTCGGGGACATCATCCAAAACCGAGAAGCAATAGGGCGAATCGCCAAATGGGCGATCGAACTTGGGCCGCACCACGTGCGATACACCCCTCGCACGGCTATCAAGTCTCAGGCCTTGGTTGACTTCGTCAACGATTGGACCGAATTACAGATTCCGGAAGACAGGTCCGACCTCACGTACTGGACTATTTACTTTGACGGGTCTAGGCAGTTGGAAGGCTCGGGGGCTGGCGTGGTGTTGATTTCGCCCTAGGGAGTCAAATTTTGTTATGTTCTCCGACTCATGTTTCCATGCACCAACAACGATGTGGAGTACGAAGCCTTGCTTCATGGTTTGCGACTCGCCAAGGAGATGAACCTCACGCGTGTGAGATGTCTCGGCGATTCTGATCTGGTGGCTCAGCAAGTTTCAGGTACTTGGGACTCTCGGGACCCCCTGATGGCGGCTTACAGAAGGGATGTGTCCGATGTGGAGGGTCATTTCCATGGCTATCAAGTCGACCATATCGATCGGCGCCTTAATGAAGCAGCTGACACCCTTTCATGTCTCGGTTCACAACGTAAGCCGGTTCCTCCCAATGTCGTTTTGGATATTTTGCATAATCCTTCCGTAAGTTTACCTTCAGAAGAGGAGTTGGCAATACCAGACCCTGAGTCCCAGTTTGTGGCGGCTCTCCATGTTACGCCGGATTGGGTTCTTCCGTATTTGGCATATCTTGCACGAGGCGAGTTACCTTCGGATGAGGTGTTGGCTCGCCAAATTGTCCGTCGGAGCAAATCCATGGTCATCATCAATGGCGAATTGTTTAAGCGAAGCACTTCTGGGGTATTCCAACGACGTGTTTCTTCCGAAAAAGGATGCGTGATTCTAAACGACATCCATGACGGAGATTGTGGGCATCATGCCGGGTCACGCTCCCTAGTCTGAAAGGCGTTCCGCCACGGATTCTTTTGGTTGACGGCTCATGCAGATGCAGAAGAGATAGTTCGTCGATGTGATGGTTGCCAACGTTATGGATGACATGCTCATGTGCCGACTCAAGAACTAAGGATGATACCTATTACTTGGCCTTTCATGGTCTGGGGGCTAGACATGGTTGGCCCCTTTAAGATGCCGTCCAATAAAAAAACTCATCTGCTGGTGGCGGTTGATAAATTTACCAAGTGGGTCGAAGCAGAACCTGTTGGTGCTTGTGATGCGGAGACAACAGTCAAATTCTTGAAAAAACTGATTTTCCGGTTCGGATATCCACACAACATTATTACTGATAATGGTACTAATCTATCGCAAGGAGCGATGCAGGAGTTTTGCCACCAGGAGCACATCCGGCTTGATGTCTCTGCAGTTGCTCATCCACAATCTAATGGGCAGGCGGAACGGGCGAATCAGGAAGTATTGCGAGGAATCAAACCCCGACTTATGGTTCCCCTGGAACGCACCCCAGGGTCTAGGGTTGAGGAGTTGCCTTCAGTACTGTGGAGCATCTGAACCACCCCAAACCGTTCTACGGGTTTTACTCCCTTTTTCCTTGTATACGGAGTAGAAGCTGTTCTTCCCACTGACATTATGCATGACTCGCCCACAGTTGTTGCTTATGTGGAACAGGACAACGAGTTGGCGCGTCAAGATTCTTTGGACGCCTTGGAGGAAGCACGCGAGTTGGTTGCCGCCTGATCGGCTATTTATCATCAGGACTTGCGGCGTTACCACAATCGCCGGGTCAAGAGCCGAACCTTTTAGGAGGGCGACTTAGTGCTTCGATTGATCCAAGATCGCACTGGCATGCATAAATTATCACCACCATGGGAACGACCGTTCGTCGTCAACCAAAGCCTTCACAACGGGTCATACTATCTGGTGGATCTTCGGCCTGATCGGGCAACCACGGAGGCTGAGTCAACTCGCCCCTGTAACATAGCCCACTTGCGGCCTTATTATACTTGAGCTATTGGCTTTGTTTTTTCTTCTCTTAAAAAATTGTAAGTTTTTCATTTTCATGAAGCAATAAAATTGATGCCCACGAACTCGGGGGCTTTCCTGCTATTTCATCTTATTGAAAGTATGGATCTTTTATTTTGCTCCTTAACAAGTCGCCCAAGCATGGACGCTATCCATACGAGAGAGCATAAGTCGCCATGCTGCACTTATTACAACACTGGGTATCGATAAGCCAAAGAGGATCAAGTCGCTACAAGCGCGTGATTCAAACATAGGCGCCTTATATGATTCTGTGGATTAGGCCGCCTTACTTGGGGGCTATTTGTTCCCAAGTCGTTTTGTGGTAATAGCGTATACGCTTCTACAATCCTATGACCAGTCTTTCCCCTAATCATAGGTCACTTGGGGGCTTCCTCTCACTGAGATCAGCCTTACTACCCATTTGGCCTGCAAAAATTACCGCATTACAAATGGTTATACTGGACTGTGTGTTGGCCGAATCGCCATATGGACCCACGAACTCTTGGCGAGTTACTCCGCTTTATGGACCCTGAACTCGCCTTGGTTAAAACATGTCTGGTACCGGCTAGCGCCCCACATGGAAAATAGAGAAACCATTGGTTCACTGAACGTGCTTCATTGAAGCTTGACTCGTGCCTGATCAGCCGGTCTAAATACTTGAGCTTTTTATACAAAAAGTCTCCCTCGGGTAGCACTTGAGTTTATATAACTCGTCCTATCCTGTCGCGACTTGATGAGCCGACGAAATTCTTATTTTTCACCTTCCTGGCACTTGCACAAGGTTTTTCAAATTTTTCCGACTCACCCTAACATCTTGAGTTGGTTATTATTTATTATCATCCATTACTCACTGAGGTGGTTTGATGTATGTTTTTAAGCCTAACAGGTTGATGATCAAAATCACTATTGCCATGGCGGGTCAAGCATCATAAGGTGCCCTGAGGGCGACACAAGTGTTTTAGAGAAATCACACAACAAGGTTGTTTCTACGAATGACTTATTACATGGCTCTGATGGCCAAATCCATGAAGAACTACTCCGCTGATGTCCCCGGGTCAGCCTGCTTTGAGCTCTGACCGACTTCAATTTGCAAGTCGCCCAATACCCAATTACACTTGGATAAGGCAGCAAATTCATCTTCATCATTCAGATATGATGATAGATCCGCCTCCAAATCAAAAGGGTTCTTGGGTCGACGCGGAGTCAAGCTGGTTGTCACAAAGGTTGGCAGATTTACTTTCTTATTCTTGTCATCATAAGCAGCTTGATACTTTGATAAATCCAAGCTTGCTGCAAGCTGAGTCGCCGCCAAGCGGGATTCTTTGACAACGCGCTGGTAATCCTCTTGAGCAAATTCTGACCCGTCGTCCTTGAGCTAGGGAAAGTCTGCTGCTACTTCTTTGGGTTTTAACACTGGAGCGTACGCTAAGCACCAACTCAACATAATCAGTACCCCTTTTCGGGCAGCTGATCGGGTTAGCTCACCGATCTGAGGTGGAAGGGTAGATAAGCAGCCAAGCATCTTTTTGATTGATGTTATGGGTTCCTTGGCACCCATCACTGCCTTCACGGTCAGCATGCTTCCGGTATACAGTTGCTCTGTTAATGTATAAATCGCCTTCAGCATCAGGACGCAATCATTTTGAAGGTTGGTGGCTCTCGGACCTATATAAGGGATAATGATGGTCAGTAACTTCTTCATACTAAGTTAATTTTTTACAAAGTGCAAGATCAGGGTTTTGTTTCTTACCAAAGATAGCATGTACCATGTTGGAGATATGTTGCTTTAAGCCGGCCAGATCTTGTTGCACGACTTCCAATTTTGCTTCAGCTTTTTCCGCTCGCTTTACCGCGACGTCTTGATTAGCTTGAGCCTTCTTGTGGGCGGCCTTCAGCTTCTCCATCTCAGATAAGATTTTTTGATATTTTTCTTTTGATTTTGCCCGTGCATCTTGCTAGTCGGCTAAACTTTTCTTTAAGTCGCCAAATGCCGACTCAGCTTGGGCAAGAGATTCCTGTCAAAATATATTATAAAGGGGAAGTCTCAGAATTATTGCAAGCAACATCTCTGACACTTGGGGGCTAATGTATAATTTTTTAGACAAAATTATACAATATCAAGACCCGGCTCATCTTTCAACAGATGACCCGGCCCGTGGGGGTTACAGGTCGAAAGATTTTTTCATATCAAGAACCGGCTCATCTTTCAATAGATGATCCGGCCCTTGGGGGTTAGAGGTCGAAAGATTTTTTTTCATATATCAAGACCTGGCTCATCTTTTAACAGATGACCCGGCCCTTGGGGGTTAATGAGGATGGTGTGCATTAAGGCGTACCTCATGTCTATTCTTCATTATAAGGAGAAGACTCTTCTCCATTTCATAACTCGCCTCCAGGCGACTTGCAAAGCCAAAACAGAGTTCTTTAAATTCAAGATACTCGTATTGATATAGCTTGTTCTTGGAAATTTCATGTTCAATAGAAGGCCGGGTTGATGTTGATACGTGCTTCGACAAGACTGCTGGATCCGGCTTAGAGAAGCCAGTACCAGTGATGATTACAACATCTGGATCCTCTACCGTTTTCAATGGACTCGGTGGATTGGGCGTCTCCGTGCCTTCCTTGGGAGAATTCGGGAGATCCGCTTGGTCATCAGATTTATCCTTTGCCGGATTATCCTGAGTCGGCGACGGTCTTTCAATAGGCTCTGCAGCTGTGATGGAAGTTGACCCGCCAGGTTTCCTTTTCTTCGCTTGTGCCCTAAAAAGAGAAGGGGTGCGCTTAAAAACAGACATCATATCTTCAGGACAATGTAAGTATTATAAGAATTTACCCTGGAACGCGAATCATCGGCGGAAGGGCTGACATCATTGAGTCGCCTGACGAAGGGGGAGAATTCTACAAAAGTAATACCTCAAGATATGAGAAAGTTATAAGTATGATCCAAAAGGAAACGGAAGGGGACGCTGTTAAAAGGATACCTCATTCTGCCTCTTCTTAGTTTTCATTGGTAACCCAGATACCATGTCTCCAGAATGACTCCGAGTTTTCCGATTGGAAGCATATTGCGTTTTCTTCAAAAGGAAATTAGGATCCAAACAAGCATTTGGGTGAGACATGGGAACCTTCCCACAAATCCGCCTAGCCGGCTTAGGCGGAGGAGAAGATGAGTCGGAGGAAACGGAAATTACCTCTACGGAGTCTTCCTGGCTTACGTTGTCCTCATTCTATACAAGAGATACGGAGGTGTAAACACACAAATATAGCAATGAATGGCAAGACAAAGAAGATAGAATTTTTACCTCTGTAAGTACATCGCCGACTTGGGATTCGTCCGCATCAGACGGTTCAGTAACGATGGCTTTGCCTTTGCCCTTGGTTTTCTTCTTTGGGGGCGGCCTGGCTTGCTTCAGGGCCATCTTTTTCGGCCTCTTGGACCAGAATTTGTCACCTTTCTGAAGTGGCATTTTTATTATGAGAATCATAATTCAAGTAAGTCGGAAGGAATAAAGTAAAGGCGGGTTAAGTTATTTACCTTAGGTGTCGGGTTGATCTTGCAGAATGGCTTAAGACCTATTTGGCCACACTTGGCCAAGGGCTCGCCGATCAGCTTCTTGATGATGGATACATTGTCATTTTCTGTCAGTGCTGTACGGAAGTAGCACTGGGGATGGTCCAAGGTGCCATCGAACTCACACATTAAGCCGTCTCAACGACTTAAGGGGAGGATGCGCCATTCAACCCAGCAGCGGATCAAGTCAATCCCGGTAATACCGTTGTTTGTCAGAGATCGTAACTCGGATAGCACCGGGATAAAATATGACTCCTCTTCTTCAGTAAGCTTGTCTAGAAGCTTAAAGTTCGTAGGAAGGCGTTCCTCCCTATAGCCAAGGAGCTTGTTTTCACCCTCAGGAGAAGTTTCTTGGCAATAAAACCAAGACTCGTCCCAGCCTTTGGGATGGCTTGGCATGGAGAGTGATGGGAATGGACTGTCCCTACGGCGTTGAACGTTGACGCCTCCAAGTTCCAAACTAGGGCCATTGGAAAATTCGGTCTGGCGATTCAAATGAAAGAAATACTAGAACAAAGGAACGGAAGGTTCCATCCTCAAGTAGGCTTCACAGAACACTTGGAACTGACATAAGTTGCTAATCGAGTTAGGTCCTAAGTCTTGGAGGCGGACGTTCATGAATGTCATGGCATCTCTGAGGAATTTTGACCCTGGCGACTTAAACCCCCGTTCGAGGTGCTCAGCAAAGACAACTATTTCCCCTTCCTTCGGGTTGGGAATCTCTTCTCCAAACCCGGATTGCCATCCGATAACCTCTTTCGGGTCGAGATTTCCCGTCTTCACACAGTCGTTGAGAAAAGCTTCATCAACTTTGGTTGGGAGCCAATCGACTTTGAAAATGGTACCCATGGCTACGAAGGAAAAGATTACGGGTAAATTAACTCGCCGAGCGCTTGCTGAGTGGTTAAAAGATCAATTAACTCGCCGAACATTTGTCAGGTGACTAAGGGAGTCTGATGACTCGCCAACAAGGGGCCGGGTCAGAATACAAGGGCGATTTAGGAATTTCCTACTGCTTAAGAGAGACGACTCAGGGCTTCGGAGATGTTCGTTTAAATGGTGAAGTACGGATCTACAAACAGGTTTTATACAGCAGGCAGTAACACATAGATCTACGGAGCAGGCGAAAATGAATGAAAAAGGCCTGGATAAGGTAAAACAGCCTATGGCTAGGGTAGGAACAATAAAGCTGATCTGACATAAGCCATTTTAGATCCTCAAACACGAGCTAATCAACTGAGAATATGGTCGATGCTACTGTACCTACTAGTATCGTCGTGAACTAATCAGCGATTATGGGGGCATTCGAGGTGTTCTAAAGAACCGGCAAGCAATGAACCTCGAGGAGCTAAGATCTACTTCTAATGGAGGAGGACTGACCTGATGATGGCGACCGGAGGCGACCGAGGAAGATCCGCGGCGAGTGTTGCTCGCTAAGTCGGCCTCGGGATGCGTCCGACGCGGTGGCCGGAGACGGAGATCCTCGGGCGGTGATGGAGTTCTTGGTGCGGTCACGAGGAAGAAGGGGTCGACAAGATGGGTAGGTGGAAATGTTCCCTGCCCCCTTCCCCTAGCCTTTTTTTTGGGTCGGGTGCTGGAATCAAGGCGCCTCGCGCGGGAACTGACGACGGGATAAGGATTCGCCATGATGGCGCCCAAAAATTTCGGGATATCTGTGCCGAAGGATCCGTTGGGGTTTGCGTCATCATTTCTTCCGAGATTAAAGGGATAAGATGATGTCATCAAGAAGTGGTTCAGCGACTTGGGTATCTCCAGGATAAGGTGGCAGACAAAGTGTATGATGCGTAAAAAGAGCTGAGTGAGTCGCCCCTGGCTAGGTGAGAATTGACATGAATAGGTTCAGGTCGATCTGGGGCCTAATGTTGGGGATATTATCTGTTGTGTGACCCGCCCTAGTTGGGCCGGGTCACCAAGCGGGCGACTCATCCTTTGGCGATTCAAGCTTCGGCCCGTGAGCCCAGGAGCTAGACGGCGGTTCAGGATCCTCGTGGAGAATCCATCATTGGGAAGACCTTTAAGTCTTGGAAAGCACGACGACTTAGAGATAGAAAGAATCATGACTTGCATGATGGTAAGGACTCTTGTAAACCCTAAGGGCTTGACCTGTATATAAAGGCGAGTCCCAGGGAAGGATCCGGCAGATTAGAAATCATCGAGTGCTAGGTCAGGCGAGTTACACCCTCCTTGTAATCGAAACACCATCAATACAACACAAAGCAGGACGTAGGCTTTTACCTCCTCTCGAGGGGCCGAACCTGGGTAAATCTCTGTCTGCTCCCGTTCAACCCCTTTGAGTCACCACCAAGGTGCGATGGCGCCAACACTAAGTCCTTTCACGAGGACATCTGCCATGACAAAACCACGACAGCTAGCGAAAAATTACCGCATTACAAATGGTTATACTGGACTATGTGTTGGACAAGTCGCCATATGGACCTATGTACTCTGGGTGAGTCAATCCGTTATTTGGACCCTGAACTCGCCTTCGTTAAAACATAAAAGGTATCGGCCGGAGCCACACATGGAAAATAGAGAAACCATTGGTTCACTGAACCTGCTTCACTGAAGCTTGACTCGCGCCTGATCAGCCGGTCTAAACAATATGGGCTGTTGCAAAAGCCTTCTTGGGGGTAACACTAGAGTTTTGCAAACTCGTCTTATCCTGTCGCAACTCATTGAGCTGATGAATTTTATATCTTGGTGACACAGCCACAAGGTTTCATAACACCCTTGCATGACTCGCCGTGACTCATTGAGCCGGCCTTTGTTCATAACTCGCAGCGACTCATTGGGCCGGTTTTTAACTATTATTTGCCATGACCCAGGGGGCTGGTTTATCTTCTGCCATAACTCACTGAGTCGGCTTGTGGTGTTTTTTCTTGACACACAGGTTGAAGATTTTTATGTCAAACTATGACACTTCCTCGCTTATCGAGCAGAAGGAATGTAAAAGGCGATTCACGATTCGCATAAAGGATAAACTATTCAGCAATGTCAAGCAAAAGGCATGGGCGGAAGACTGTTTTCCTACAATCTAACAAACAATTACATGGCTCACACGGCCAAGTCGGGCGTCATCTCCCAATCAAGAAGAGATCACATTGTTTTTTTAAAGCAAAGGTTACATCCTAAGAAGACTCAAGTTGCCTCCGGGTCGCCTTGCCTCGAGCTTTCCAGCTTCCAGTTATACTTGGCCAAGGTGACGAACTCATCTTCATCGTCAAGGAAGGTAGATAGATCTGCTTCGAAGTCAAAGGGATTCTTGGGCCGGTGAGGAGTCAGGCTGGTCGTTTCATACGATGGAGTAGTCACCTTCTTGTTATTATCATCATACACAGCTTGGTATTTGTTTAAATCCAAGACGGCTGCTAGTTGAGTCGCCGCAAAGCGGGACTCTTTGATTACTCGATGGTAGTCATCTTCGGTGAACTCCGACCCGTTGTCTTTCAGTTCAGGATAGCCAACAGTTACCTCCTCTGGTTTCAGCTCGTGAGCATAGGCCAGGCACCCGCTTAGGGTATTCAGGGCTCCCTTCTGGGCGGCTGATCTCGTCAGCTCCTCCACTTGAGGAGGCAACGTAGACAGGTAGCCAAGCATGCTCTTGATGGACTTAACTGGCTCTTTGTTGCCCATCACTACTTTTATCGTCAGCACGCTCCCCGTATACAACTGCTCGGTGAAGGTATACATCGCCTTTAGTTTCAGCATGCAGTCATCTTGGAGATTGGCGGCTGGTGGACCTATAAAGGATAAATCCGTGTTTGTTAGTCTTGGCAAACTAGACTGATTTTTCGATCAAAGGAATTGATCCTTACCAAAAATGGCTTGAGTCATGTTGGAGATGTATTTTTTCAAACGGGAGAGCTCTTGCTGGGCGGCTTCTAGTTTCTCCTCGTCTTGCTCAGCCCGCTTCAAGATGGCGGCTTGGTCAGATTTGGCTTTCTTTTCAAACTTCTGGTGATCATCCTTCATTTTTTCTATTTCAGCTAGGACCACCTGATACTTCTTCTCAGATTCAGACCGAGCATTCTACTGTTCGGCTAAATTTTTCCTTCAATCAACTAGGGATGACTCGGCCTGGGTCACAGATTCCTGCAAAGCAAAATTTGGGGAGACAAGTCTCAAAACTATTGCAAGCAATATTCCTGACACTTGGGGGCTGATGTATGATTCTATTCAAAGTCATACAAAATACAAGACCCGACTCATCTTTCAAAAGATGATCCGGCCCTTGGGGGCTACAGGTTGAAGTTCTTTAACTACAAAGACCCGGCTCATCTTTCAAAAGATGACCCGGCCCTTGGGGGCTACAGGTTGAAGTTCTTCTTTAACTACAAAGACCTGGCTCATCTTTCAGTGACCCGACCCTTGGGGGCTACAGGTTGAAGTTTTTTCTTTAACTAAAAGACCCGGCTCATCTTTCAAAAAGATGACCCGGCCCTTGGGGGCTACAGGTTGAAGTTCTTCTTTAACTACAAAGACCCGGCTCATCTTTCAAAAGATGACCCGGCCCTTGGGGCTACAGGTTGAAGTTTTTTCTTTAACTACAAGACCCGGCTCATCTTTCAAAAAGATGACCCGCCCCTTGGGGGCTACATGTTGAATATTTTTACTATATTCAAGACCCGGCTCATCTTTCAAAAGATGACCCGGCCCTTGGGGGTTACAGGTTGAAGTTTTTCTCTAAGTACAAGACCCGGCTCATCTTTCAAAAGATGACCCGGCCCTTGGGGGCTACATGTTCAAGAATTTAACTTTATACAAGACCCAACTCACCTTTCAAAAGATGACCCGGCCCTTGGGGGCTATGGACAGATATGGGTCTAACAGACATTGCAACAAAAATTATTTCATCGAGGAAGAGTAGTCTATTGGAAGGCTAATGGGTGGAAGAGAATACGTAATAAAGAACGTACCTCATGTTTTACTCTCATCATGTGGATCAAGCTTTTATTCATTTCATAACTCGTCTCCAGGCGACTTGCGAAGCCAGAGCAGAGTTAATCAAATTCTAGCTTCTCATAATGGGGAAGCTTCAACTTACTGACATCTTGTTCTATGGAAGGATGGGATTCCTTTGAAGTGTGTTTAGATTACACCGCCGCTGCAGGTTTGGAGTAGCCAGTACTAGTGATAATGACGACATATGGATCCTCAGTCGCCCTGGGAGAGCTCGGCGGGTTAACATTACCAGTGGTTTCCTTTAAGGAGCTTGGAGAGTCGTCCCGAACGTCAGGGATGTCATCTGCACGAACATCCTGAGCTGCCACTTGGTCTTCGTCAAGCTCCGGGGCAGAGGTGCTCGTGACTAACGCCAAGGCCGTCTTAGGAGCGGAAGACAAGTCGCCCGTTTTTCTCTTCTTTGCTTGTGCTCTGAAAATGTAGACATCAAAGTTAGAGAAAATATCATTATTGGGAAGAGAAAGGGTTAATAAAAGGACTCACCCCTGTACACGAATCATTGGCGGAAGAACTAACATCACTGAGTCGGTAGATGAAGGAGGAGAAGTCTGAAAGAATAAAAGTTCAAGGTGTGAGGGAGTTGTGAATGGCATTTTCTACAAGGAGGAGAGTGTGTTTAAACAAGAGCATACCTCGCTCGTGCGCTTCCGACCGGTTGCCTTTTCAAGCAACCCGGAAATTAAGTCGCCGGAGCGGCTCCGGGTTTTACGCTTGGGAGTATATTTTGCCTTCTTCAAAAGGAAATCAGGGTCCATATAAGCATTTGGGTGAGACAAGGGAACTTTCCCACAAATCCGCCTGGCTGGCCTAGGTGAAGAGGAAGTTGAGTCGGAAGAAATAGAAATTACCTCAACCGCGTCATATTGACTCTCATAGTCATCACCCTACGCATAAAGGCACAGGGTATAAGCATGAGTCGGAACATAAGGATGATAAGTAAAGGGGAAGTTTTTACCTCTGGCTGTTCTTCGACGGCTTGTGACTCGCCGACGATGGATGAATCCTTGACGATGGCTTTGCCCTTGTTTGTTTTCTTCTTCTTCTTTGGTGGCGGCTTGGTTGTTTTTTGGGCAGTCACCTTTGGTACCCTTCGCCAAAAGGGATCACCTTTCTGGTGGATAGAATAAAATTTCAAACCCGGAGCATTGGCACGTATATTTAAAAGGTAAAGGAAGGCGGCTTGGATTGTTACCGGTGGAGCTGGGTTGGAGTGACAGAAGGGCTTGAGCCCGTTCTTGGCACAGTCTTCCAAAGACTCGCCGGTTAATTTCTTGATTATCCCAACAATGTCCTTCTCTAGGAGTATTTTATGGTGGAAGCATTGCGGATGGTTCACGCTACCATCATATTCACACATCAGACCATCCCGACGACTCAGAGGAAAAATGTTCCATTCCATCCAACAATGGAATAGATCAACCCCGGTGAGCCCGTTATTGGTCATAGACCGCAACTCGGAGAAGAAAGGGATGAATTCTGATTCTTCTTCTTCTATGACCAGGCGATCTTCTCTATAACCCGGAAGTGGGTTCTCACCAGGAGAAGTGTCACGACAGTAAAACCAAGACTCGGCCCAGCCTTTGGGATGGCTCGGCAGAAGGACAGATGGAAACCCACGTTTGCGGCGCCGCTGTATGTTTGACTCCTCCGAGTTCATGACTGGGCCCGTTGGAAAATTTGGTCTGGCGCTTCAGATGGAAGAAGTTCCAAAATAATGGCTATGGGCTCTCTTTGCAGGTATACCTCGCAAAATACTTGAAACTGGCAGAGATTACTGATGGAGTTGGGTCCGAGGTCTTGAGGATGAACGTTGAGGAAATGCAGGGTATCTCTGAAGAACTTTGACCCGGGCGGTTTGAAGCTTCGTTCAAGATGGTCAATGAAAACGACTACTTCCCCTTCGGCAGGGTTGGGATCACCTCGCCTGGGGCGGTTCGCCAACCGATAACTTCCTTACTATCGAGATGACCCGACTTGACAAATTTCTCAATAATAGCGTCATCAATCTTGGTGGGTAACCCATCGCATTTGGAGACGACGACCATGACTACAAAAAGAGGAAACCAGGCGGCTCACTGAGGACCATGAAATATGGTAACTCGCCAGTTGGAGATCTATGATGTGTCTGTAAAGACCTTATGACTCGCCATTAGGTGACAAAAGTACGGATATGAAGGCATTCTAACTCGCTAGCTGAGCGATTTATGGTATGTCTACGAAGGTGTTATGACTCGCCCCTCGACCGACAAAAGGTGTAGCTATGGTGATAATCTAACTCGCTGTGGTGGAAGAAGGTGAGCGGCGACTCTCAAAGGATTTTTTCCTTAGGGATATTCCCGGGAGAAGGATAAACATGTTTCTAAAATCGAGCAGTAAATTACGGATCTACGGGTGGATCGAATTAAAAAGATAATATTTGGCAAAATTTCGAAGGCTACGAATGCAAGAATGTGGCAGTGATATCATCTGGATCTACGGAATAAAACTTCAAATGGCCGAGAGATGCAATGAGACTACCACAGTTTGCTACTACAAAGGATCTACCGCAAGAATATTAAGCAGATCCACAGTAAAGGAAGATGTTCGTTGTGTTCCGGAGACAACTTACAAGAACAATGGAGCCCTCAGTCTAACCCTAATGGAGAAAGGCATTAACCTGAGAGAGGAGGATGACGCCGGAGATGAACGCGGAGAGCTTCGCGCATTCGATTCGCCCAGAGACGCCCATGATGCAGTGGCTGGCGACGGAGCTTCGGGGAATGGCGAGGAGGCCGAGGCGCTGGCGCGAGGAAGATAAAGGACGCGAGGAAGCCGAAGTGGGGGTAGGTGATGGTGCCCCCACTCCCCCTGCGGTTATTCAAAGGACCGGAGCTGGAATCAAGGCGGCAGGCGCGGGAATAGAGGCGACAAACTGAAAATTTGCAATAATGGCGCCTGGATTTTCGGGATAAGTAAATGGCGGAGCAAAAGATCCGTTGGGTGGTTACGACATTGAAACCCCGAAATTGAAGGGATAAGATGATGTCATCAAAGACTACATGGCGGCTCAAACAATTCATGATGGATGGCGGCTTATCGTCCGTCAAAAGGTAGGAGTGATACAAGTCGCCCCAAAATGAGTGAAGGTTTATTGGCGTGAATAAATTCAAGACAATCTGGGGCTTAATGTTGGGGATATTACGTGCGGTGTAACCCGCCCTAGCTGGGCCGGGTCACTAAAGGGGCGACTCATTCATTGGTAATACATGCCTTGGCCTAGGAGCCGGATGGCGGTTCAGGAGCTATACAGAGGATAGACCGCCAAGGAGGTTTCCAGTCATGGAAAGCACGGTGACTTAGAGATAGGGAAATCTACTATTGATGACAATCCCTATGGACAAGGAGTTTATATGATGACCAGTGTTAGAGCATATTTCTCCATATGTGGTTTTGGTAATTGATGAGAATCCCTATGGACTAATGGTTGCCTTAAGTTATATTCGAAGGATTTGTCCATAGACACTTCTTGAAGTCCATCTGCTGGTGTCAAGGAGTTTATATGATGACCAAGGTGGTATTGAAGGTATTATCCAAAGATTGGTCATGAAGACACAAGGTTGATCAAGACTAAGCAAAGAGTAAATCAAGATGATCAACAGACAAAGTGTACAAGATGTACCGAGAGGGATCAAGTGATCCCATGGTATGGTAAGCATTGTCCATAACGCTTTTGTGTACTAACCCATGGTCCTTGTGAGAGTTCTATGAGGGGTTAGGTGTGTCTCCATGGGTTTGCATCAAGAGGAAGATCTCATTCAACCTATGAAGGATGACATCAAGTGCTGATCGTCATCAAGATTACAATGTGCAAGTTCAAGTGGAGCATCATGAAGATATCATGCTTGAAGCTTGCCGTCCATTGAGCAATGGACTTATGAAGATGTGCTGAAGAGTGGCTCACCCATAGTGAGTATGGGGGAGCAATCAACTAGTCTTCGTCAAACCAAGGAAATCAAGAAAGGTGGTCCATCTTGAGGAAGCCAAGATCATCATCATCATCTAGCTCAAGAGGACTAGGTGCAAGGTATTGGTTTGCCCTTGATAGCTTTTCTATTTTAGGATAGATTGCCATACTATCCAGGGGGGCTCTCAAGTGAGTAGCTTGATTGTATCGTTCGTTGAGAGCTCAAACCATTTGCATCCTTGCATCATATTTCTTGGTTCTTGTTTGGTGTTTCTCTTTGTGAGTTTTACAGCTTATGGTTATCTTCATGATGATATGTCCATTTTGCATCATGTTTTCATGTTGATATTTACGGCTTCTTTGGTTGTTATTTCACTTCACGGTACAATTCTTATGCCTTTTCTCTCTTATTTTGCAAGGTTTACATGAAGAGGGAGAATGCCGACAACTGGAATTCTTGCCTGAAAGTGGAGCAAACTTGAGATACCTATTCTGTGCAACTCCAAACGTCGTAAAAATCAACGAGGATTTTTTTCCAGATTTATACAAAATACTGGGCCGAAGAAGTGCGAGAGGGGCACGTGCAGGTGGCCACAAGCCTGCACAACGCGGCCACCCCCCACGCCGCGCCATGAGGGCTTGTGGGCAGCCTGCTGGCCCTCTTGCCCCCCTCTTGTGCTATATGAAGGGTTTCGTCTGGAAAAAAAATCAGGGAGAAGCTTTTTCGTGGTTTCACCGCCGCCACGAGGCGGAACTTGAGCAGAACCAATCTAGAGCTCCGGCAGGACGATCCTGCCGGGGAAACTTCCCTCCCAGAGGGGGAAATCGTCGCCATCGTCATCACCAACACTCCTCTCATCGGAGGGGACTTGTCACCATCAACATCTTCATCAACACCATCTCATCTCCAAACCCTAGTTCATCACTTGTAACCAATCTCCGTTTCGCGACTCCGATTGGTACTTGTAAGGTTGCTAGTAGTATTGATTACTCTTTGTAGTTGATGCTAGTTGGATTATTTGGTGGAAGAGTTTATGTTCAGATCCTTGATGATACTCATTACCTCTCTAGTCATGGATATGATTATGCTTTTTGAGTAGTTACTTTTGTTCCTGAGGACATGTGATAAGTCATGCTAATAGTAGTCATGTGAATTTGGTATTCGATCGATATTTTAATGTGTTGTATGTTGTTTTTCCTCTAGTGGTGTTATGTGAACGTCGACTACATAACACTTCACCATTATTTGGGCCTAGAGGAAGGCATTGGGAAGTAGTAAGTAGATGATGGGTTGCTAGAGTGACAGAAGCTTAAACCCTAGTTTATGCGTTTCTTTGTAAGGGGCTGATTTGGATCCACTAGTTTAGTGCTATAGTTAGACGTTGTCTTAATTCTTCTTTCGTAGTTGCGGATGCTTGCGAGAGGGGTTAATCATAAGTGGGATGCTTGTCCAAGTAAGGGAAGTACCCAAGCGCCGGTCCACCCACATATCAAACTATCAAAGTAACGAACGTGAATCATATGAACATGATGAAAACTAGCATGACAGAAATTCCTGTGTGTCCTCGAGAGTGTTTTTCCTCCTATAAGACATTGTCCAGGCTTGTCCCTTGGTACAAAAGGGATTGGGCCACTTTGCTGCACCGTTGCTACTTTTGTTACTTGTTGCTTGCTACGAATCATCTCACCACACACAATCACTTGTTACCGATAAATTCAGTGCTTGCAGATATTTCCTTGCTGAAAACCAATTGTCAGATCCTTCTGCTCCTCGTTGGGTTCGACACTCTTACTTATCGAAAGGACTACGATTGATCTCCTATACTTGTGGGTCATCAAGACTCTTTTCTGGCGCCGTTGCCGGGGAGTGAAGCGCCTTTGGTAAGTGGAACTTTGTAAGGAAACATTCATATAGTGTGCTGAAATTTATTGTCACTTGTCACTATGGATAATATTCCTTTGAAGGGCTTGTTCAGGGTATCTTCACCTCGAACAGAAGCAAATATAGTTGCTCCTCAACCTGCTGCACCTACTGAAAATATTTGCTTTGAATTTCCTTCGGGTATGCTTGAGAAACTGCTCGCTAATCCTTTTACAGGAGATGGAACATCACATCCAGACTTGCATCTAATCTATGTAGATGAAGTTTGTGGTTTATTTAAGCTTACAGGTTTGCCCGAGGGTGAGGTCAAGAAGAAGGCATTTCCTTTATATTTGAAGGATAAGGCGTTGACATGGTATAGGCTATGTGATGATACTTGATCATGGGACTACAATCGGTTGAAATTGGAATTTCATCAAAAGTTTTATCCTATGAATTTCATCAAAAGTTTTATCCTATATTTACAATTTTTGGCCTCGCGACAGAGAAAGCATCTCTCAAGCTTGGGGGAGGCTTAAATCAATATTGTATTCATAACCCAACCATGAGCTCTCGAGAGAAATTATCATTCAAAACTTCTATGCTCAGCTTTCTCCTGATGATCGCACCATGCTTGACACTTCTTGTGCCGGTTCTTTTATGAAGAGAGATATTGACTTCAAATGGAATTCATTGGAGAGAATTAAACGCAACTCTGAAGATTGGGAGCTTGAAGAAGGTAAGGAGTCAGGTATGAATTTCACGTTTGATTGCGTTAAATCCTTTGTTGAGACAAATACCTTTAGTGATTTTAGTGCTAAGTATGGACTTGACTCTGAGATAGTAGCTTCATTGTGTGAATCATTTGCTGCTCATATTGATCTCCCCAAAGAGAAGTGGTTCAAATATCCTCCTCCTTTAGAAGTTAATGTAGTTAAACCCACTCCAGTTGAAGAGAAAGTCATTGCCTATAATGATCCTGTTGTTCCCAGTGCTTACATTGAGAAACCACCTTTCCCTGTTAGGATAAAGGATCATTCTAAAGCTTCAACTGTGATACGTAGAGGCTATATTAGAAGACCTACGCCCCTGAGCAAATTGGAGTTGAACCTAGCATTGCTATTATCAAAGATCTTCTGGCCGACGATGCTGAGGGACATAATATTCACTTCTGTGAAGATGCTGCTAGAATTGCTAAACCTCACGTTAGAGACAAACATAGGCATGTTGTTGACATGCCTGTGGTTTCTGTTAAGATAGGAGATCATTCTTATCATGGTTTATGTGACGTGGGTGCTAGTGTTAGTGCAATACCTCAATCCTTATACGATGAAATCAAAGACGAGATTGCACCTATTGATATAGAGCCTATTGATGTCACTATTCAGCTTGCCAATAGAGATACCATCTGCCCTGTGGGAATTGTTAGGGATGTTGAAGTCTTGTGTGGTAAAATGAAGTTCCTGCTAATTTCCTCGTTCTTGCTACCGCACAAGATAGCTTTTATCCCATCATATTTGGTAGACTTTTCTCAATACTATCAATGCTCATATTGATTGTGAGAAGCAAACTGTCACTGTTGACTTTGAAGGTGTGTCACATGAGTTCAATTTCTCTAAGTTTGGTAGACAACCTCATGAAAAGGAGTTGCCCAGTAGGGATGAAACTATTGCCTTAGCATCTATTGCCGTGCCTCCTACTGATCCCTTAGAGCAATACTTGCTTGAGCATGAAAATGATATGCATATGGATGAAAGGGATGAGATAGATAAGTTGTCTTAGAACAATATCCTATCCTTAAGAATAACTTGCCTGTTAAACTGCTTGGGGATCCACCCCCACCAAAGGGTGATCCTGTATTCGAGCTTAAACAGTTGCCTGATACTCTTAAGTATGCCTATCTTGATGAAAATGAGATATATCCTGTCATTATTATTGCTAGCCTCTCAGAGCATGAAGAAAAGAAGTTGCTAAAAACTCTAAGGAAGCACCGTGCTGCTATTGGATATACTCTTGATGATCTTAAGGGCATTGGTCCTACTCTATGCCAGCACAAGATTAAAACTGATCCTGATTTCAAACCAGTCGCTGATCATCAAAGGAGATTAAATCCTAAGATGAAAGAAGTAGTGAGAAAAGAAATACTAAAGCTCCTGGAAGCGGGTATTATCTATCCTGTTGCTCATAGCGATTGGGTGAGGCCAGTGCATTGCGTCCGGAAGAAGGGAGGCATTACCGTTGTCGCTAATGATAAGGATGAATTGATGCCACAGAGTATTATTACTGGCTATAGGATGGTGATCGATTTTAGGAAATTGAATAAAGCCACTAGGAAAGATCATTACCCTTTGCCTTTTATCGACCAAATGCTAGAAAGGCTGTCCAAACACACACACTTCTGCTTTCTAGATGGTTATTCTAGTTTCTCCCAAATACAAGTTGCACAATCTCATCAGGCGAAAACCACTTTCACCTGCCCTTTCGGTACCTTTGCTTATAGACGTATGCCTTTTGGCTTATGTAATGCACCTGCCACCTTTCAAAGATGTATGATGGCTATATTCTCTGACTTTTGTGAAAAAATTGTTGAGGTTTTCATGGATGACTTCTCCGTTTACGGGTCTTCCTTTGATGATTGGCTCAGCAACCTTGTTCGAGTCTTGTAGAGATGTAAAGACACCAATCTTGTCTTGAATTGGGAGAAGTGCCACTTTATGGTTAATGAAGGCATTGTCTTAGGACATAAAATTTCTGAAAGAGGTATTGAAGTCGATAAGGCTAAGGTTGATGCAATCGAGAAAATGCCATACCCCACAGATATCAAAGGTATGAGAAGTATCCTTGGTCATGCTGGTTTCTATAGAAGGTTCATTAAAGACTTCTCTAAGATTTCTAGGCCTCTTACCAATCTCTTACAAAAGGATATTCCTTTCATTTTTGACGATGATTGTGAGGAAGCCTTCGAAATACTTAAGAGGGCTTTGATAACTGCACCTATTGTTCAACCACCTGATTGGAACTTACCTTTTGAGATCATGTGTGACGCTAGTGATTATGTTGTTGGTGCTTTTCTAGGGCAAAGAGTCGATAAGAAGATAAATGTTATTCACTACGCTAGTAAAACTCTAGACGGTGCCCAGGGAAACTATGCTACTACGGAGAAGGAATTTTTAGCAGTCGTGTTTGCATGTGAAAAGTTCAGGTCTTACATAGTTGATTTCAAAGTCACTATTCACACTGATCATGCTGCTATTAAGTACCTCATGGAGAAGAAGGACGCTAAACCTAGAATTCCATACAAAATGGTGTACGGTAAAGCATGTCATTTACCTCTTGAGCTAGAGCATAAAGCTTATTTGGCAATCAAAGAGTTGTACTTTGATTTCAAACTTGCCGGTGAGAAGAGGTTATTTGATATTAGCTCGCTTGATGAGTGGAGAACTCAGGCATATGAGAATGCCAAGATGTTCAAAGAGAAGGTTAAGAGGTGGCATGATAAGAGGATACAAAAGCGTGAGTTCAATGTAGGCGATTATGTCTTGCTATATAACTCTCGTTTAAGATTATTTGCAGGCAAGCTTCTTTCTAAATGGGAAGGTCCCTATGTTGTTGAGGAAGTATATCGTTCCGGTGCTATCAAGATCAACAACACGGAAGGTAATTGTCCGAGAGTTGTAAATGGGCAGAGAATCAAGCATTATATCTCAGGTACTCCCATAAATGTTGAAAGCAATATTATAAATACCATAACTCCGGAAGAATACCTAAGGGATATTTATCAGCCTGTTTCAGACTCTGAAAACGAAGAGGTATGTGATTTGGTAAGAAAACAGAGTCCAAAACTTTTCCAGTAGGAATTTTTCTCCGTTTTGGAATATTTGAAAAAATACAAAAATTGGAAGTAGTCCGGAAAGTGCACGAGGAGGCGACAAGCTTGCATGGCGCGGGCCCACCCCCTGGCCGTGCCGTGAGGGCTTGTGTCCACCTCGTGCGCCTCCCAGACTCCGTTTTCGTGCAGGGTACTCCTTCTGGTCTAAAAAAATCATTATATATACTCCCGTTTGGTTTGACCCCTGCATCACGCAGATTTCCTCTGTTTTTCGTTTCGAGCGTGTTTTCTGCCGCAGATCTAGGTCAAGATGTCTTCTCAGGATTCAGAGGGGGAGAGCTATGTGGCTGATTACCTTACTAATCCCAAGGTCTATGGGGACTTGGATCCTTATGGCTGGACCACTTATGAGGAAGAAGATTATGATCCGAAGGAGAAGGAACAAACAAGTTCCGATGAAGAGGAGGCTCCTCTACCTCAACCTAAACACACACATGTAGAGTTCAAGAAGTCGAGCCTCCCTTACTCAAGGAAGAAGCCTAAGACCTTGTTTATCCCTTCTCGTTTCTTGCAGGAGAGTAAGCATGAATTATGCGAAAGGGTGTTGAAGCTTGAAGAGGAAAATGATGATCGGAGGGAGCAGAATTTTATGCTCAAGTAGAAATTAAACAAACTCGAGACCTCTTCAACAACTCCACCACCATCACCACAAAAGGAAGACAACTGAGCATTGGTATGGGCAATTCCCTTGGCTTGTGCCAAGCTTGGGGGAGTTACCCCGGTATCGTATCACCATCACATCTTTTGCCTTTACCTTTGTTTTAGTTTTCCTTTTCAGTTTTCTCTTTCTCTAGTAGATTAAAAGTCTTAGTGTTTTAGTCTTGAGTTTTGCTTTGTGTAACCCCCGATGTATTCGAGCTCGTGAGCCATACAATAAAGAGTGTCGTAGTTGAAGGGCTTTGCCTCTTTCCATGATCAAAAGAGTGAGAATAGAACAAAAGCATGAAAAATTATGTAAGGATCTTATGGGAAGTGATCGCTTCACATATAAAAAGAATGAGGATTGAAACTTGTTGAGGGTAGTCAAACGTAGACCTTGGTCATGGTTGCAATTAATAGAAAGTGATAAAGAAGGAGAGGTTCACATATAAATATATCATCTCTGACACCATCTATGATTATGAACACTCACTAAACTATTACATGCCTAGAAGTAGATGTTGGACAAGGAAGACAACATAATGAATTGTGTTTGCTTGGCTCCGAACAATGTTATATGATTAGAGATCCCTTAGCATGTGATGATTGCTTCCACCTCATATTAGCCAAAACTCCCGCACCAAGTAGAGATACTACTTGTGCATCCATAAACCATCAACCCAGTTTTGCAATGTGAGTCCACCATACCTACCTATGGATTGAATAAGACCCCTCAAGTAAGTTGTCATTGGTGCAAGCAATAAAAATAGCTCTCTAATATGTATGATCTATTAGTGTTTGGAAAATAAGCTTTGTACGAACCTGTGATGAGGAAGACATAAAAGCGACAGACTGCATAATAAATTTCTTTATCATAGGAGGCAATATAAAGTGACGTTCCTCCGCACTAACAGGACACGCATCCAAACCTCAAAAGCACATGACAATCTCTGCTTCCCTGTGCGAAGGGCCTATCTTGTACCTTTACTTTTTTTCCTTGAAAGAGTCATGGTGATCTTCACCAATTCCTTATTTCGCCCTTATCTTGGCTAACATCATATGCTTGGGAAATATCTATAGTCATATGTCAACTTGGAGCTAGGCATTCATGAATTATTATTGTTGACATTACCCTTGAGGTGAACAGTTGGGAGGCAAAACTGTAAGCCCCTATCTTTCTTTGTGTCGAGCTGAAACTTTGATCTAATGAGTACCACGTGAGTTGTAGCAATTGTAGAGAATGGAAGAATGATTGAGTATGTGGATTTGCTTTAGAAGCTCTTATCTGACTCTTTCCGATGTTGTGATAAATTGCAATTGCTTCAATGACTAAAGGCTATCGGTTGTTACTTCTCGGTAAGGTTCTTGATCCATGCTTTACTTTGTGAAGGAATTATCACTTTAGCATGAGAGATTATATGTTGGTATTGCTGTTCTAATCTTGATCATGATGCATGCATGTTCGTATCTTGTTTTGTTGACACCTCTCTCCCTAAACATGTGGACATATTTATTGAGCTAGGCTTTCGCTTGAGGACAAGCGAGGTCTAAGCTTGGGGGAGTTGATACGTCCATTTTGCATCATGTTTTCATGTTGATATTTATCGCTTCTTTGGCTGTTATTTCACTTCACGATACAATTCTTATGCCTTTTCTCTCTTATTTTGCAAGGTTTACATGAAGAGGGAGAATGCCGGCAACTGGAATTCTGGCCTGAAAGTGGAGCAAAGTTGAGATACCTATTCTGCGCAACTCCAAACGCCGTAAAAATCAACTAGGATTTTTTCCGGATTTATAAGAAATACTGGGCCAAAGAAGTGCCAGAGGGGCGCGTGCAGGTGGCCACAAGCCTGCACGGCGTGACCACCCCCAAGCCGCGCCATGAGGGCTTGTGGGCAGCCTGCTGGCCCACTTGCCCCCCTCTTCTACTATATGAAGGGTTTCGTCTGGAAAAAAATCAGGGAGGAGCTTTTTCGTGGTTTCTCCGCCGCCACGAGGAGGAACTTGAGCAGAACCAATCTAGAGCTCCGGCAGGACGATCCTGCCGGGGAAACTTCCCTCCCGGAGGGGGAAATCGTCGCCATCGTCATCACCAACACTCCTCTCATCGGAGGGGACTCGTCACCATCAACATCTTCATCAGCACCATCTCATCTCCGAACCCTAGTTCACCACTTGTAACCAATCTCCGTCTCGCTACTCCGATTGGTACTTGTAAGGTTGCTAGTAGTGTTGATTACTCTTTGTAGTTGATTCTAGTTGGATTATTTGGTGGAAGAGTTTATGTTAAGATCCTTGATGCTACTCATTAACTCTCTGGTCATGGATATGATTATGCTTTGTGAGTAGTTACTTTTGTTCCTAAGGACATGGGATAAGTCATGCTAATAGTAGTCATGTGAATTTGGTATTCGTTCGATATTTTGATGTGTTGTATGTGGTTTTTCCTCTAGTGGTGTTATGTGAACGTCGACTACATAACACTTCACCATTATTTGGTCCAAGAGGAAGGCATTGGGAAGTAGTAAGTAGATGATGGGTTGCTAGAGTGACAGAAGCTTAAACCCTAGTTTATGCGTTGCTTCGTAAGGGGCTGATTTGGATCCACTAGTTTAATGCTATGGTTAGACTTTGTCTTAATTCTTCTTTTGTAGTTGCGGATGCTTGCGAGATGGGTTAATCCTAAGTGGGATGCTTGTCCAAGTAAGGGCAGTATCCAAGCGCCGGTCCACCCACATATCATACTATCAAAGTAACGAACGTGAATCATATGAACATGATGAAAACTAGCATGGCAGAAATTCCCGTGTGTCCTCGGGAGCATTTTTCCTCCTATAAGACTTTGTCCAGGCTTGTCCCTTGCTACAAAAGGGATTGGGCCACATTGTTGCACCGTTGCTACTTTTGTTACTTGTTGCTTGCTACGAATCATCTCACCACACAATCACTTGTTACCGATAAATTCAGTGTTTGCACATATTTCCTTGCTAAAAACCACTTGTCAAATCCTTCTGCTCCTCGTTGGGTTCGACACTCTTACTTATCTAAAGGACTACGATTCATCCCCTGTACTTGTGGGTCATCACATGACAAGCTCGAGTCCATCCAAAACGGAGTCCATATGCATCTTCTATTAGGTTTCCAATGTTGGAAGTTTTTGCCGGTTCTTCATTCATAGAGGTCTCATTTATCTATATCATTGTCAGTTTCTAACTGCATGTTCTTAAGATTTTATGTCGCTGTTGGATAGCTCTTGTCGTTGCGAATTCAACCAGCTTGAGTTTGCTCGATACGGAGTTCGTATGCGAAAGTTAGAGCAATTTCGCTAACCAGTGGTAGTACCGCTCCTCGTGCCAGCGCTAGTACCGCTCCTAGAGCGGTAGTACTGCCCCCGGAGCAGTAGTAATTTTTTACTACCACTCCCCAGTGGTAGTACCGCTCCAGTGGGGCTATGAGTGTGGGTAACAGTTGGATTCGTTCCCCCACTATACAAAGGAGGTCTTCTTCCCCATTGTACCTTATCTATCCGTTTAGCTCGTGTTCTTCCCCCATTGTTGACCTTCTTAAAGCTTGCTAACTCTCAATCCCTCCAATGATTATTGCTAGTTCTTGAGGGAAAAGAGAGAGGAGATTTAGATCCACATCTCCACCAATCACTATCTCTTTGGATCTTGATCTTGGAGTTCTTTGTGAGCTCCTTGTTCTTCCTCTCATATTTCTCCATAGCTTTTGTTGTTTTGGAGGGATTTGAGTGTGAGGGGTTTGACCATTTCGTGTGTTCTTGCCATTGCATTAGTTGCATCGGTTTGAGTTCTCCACGGTGATACGTGGAAGTGAGAAGTTGAGAAGCTTATTACCCTTGGGGTACTTGGTACCCCTAGAAGCTTGGTGGTGCCTCAGAGCTCAATCATTGTGGTGTAAAGCTTCGGGCAAGCGTCGGGATCTCCAATTAAGTTGTGGAGATTTCCTCGAGCATTTGTGGTCACCTAGAAGCCATATGACATTGTGGTGAAGTTTCGTGGTGTTGTTGGGAGCCTCTAATTAAGTTGTGGAGATTGTCCCAACCTTGTTTGTACGGGTTCGGTGACCGCCCTCAAGGGTCCCTTAGTGGAATCACGGCATCGTGCATTGTGCGAGGGCGTGAGGAGATTACTATGGCCTTAGTGGCATCTTGGGGAGCATTGTGCCTCCACACCGCTCCAAAGAGAGATTAACATCCGCAAGGGTGTGAACTTCGGGATACATCATCGTCTCTCCGTGCCTCGGTTATCTCTTAACTGAACCCTTTACTTATGCACTTTACTTTGTGATAGCCATATTGTTTCTTCTCATATATCTTGCTATCACTTAGTTGTTGATCTTTCTTAGCATAAGTTGTTGGTGCACATAGGTGAGCCTAGTTGTTTTAGGTTTTGTGCTTGACAAATTAAACATTAGTTTTATTCCGCATTTGTTCAAGGCTAAACCGTAATTATTTTAAAGCGCCTATTCACCCCCTCTAGGGGACATCCACGTCCTTTCAATTGGTATTAGAGCTAGGTCTCTCTTTATTAGGTTTAACCACCTAGAGAGTAAGGATGTCTACTAGGGGTTTAGGATTCTCTCACACCCTTTGTTTCGATGGCACACATTTTGATGTTTGGGTAATTTGCATGCTTAATCACTTTAGGGTCATGGACCCAAATTTGGAGTGAATTGTAGATATGGGTTTTTCTCCTCCAAAGGGTTCTCAAAATATATCTTTAGAGGATGAGAAAAACTCTTATCTGAATGCTCAAGCTTCTAATGTGCTTTTTGATGCTTTGTGCAATGTAGTTATATTTCAACTCATGCCATTCCGGGATGTTCATGAGTTGTGGACAAAGCTTCAAGATAAATATGGTACGTGCAAGATTTGTGAGAATGATTGTTCTCCCTCCACCTCCAGTCGTGTGGTCTTCTCAACTTCATCTACTTCATCTACATGTGGATTGCCACAAGGTAATGATATGGTGAGTAGTGGATATCATTGCAATGATGATAGTGGGCTTATTGTTGATGATCCTTCATCACTATATTATTGCAATGCTTCATCTTTGGGCATTAACACTTTGAGCACTCTAAATGTTTTACATGCTTGTGTTGATAGTCCGTGCATATCATGTAAAAACTACTTGACTAAATCTCATGATGATATGCTTTCTATATCTTGTTGCCATTATAAAAATGTATCTATTTCCTCGAGTTGTTGTGCTAACAATGTAAAGGAAATCCATCACTCCATGGAACAAGATGTGGCCTTAAATGATGCTTCAAGGGATCCCACATCATCATCTATTATTTCTCACTTTTTCCTTATGGCTAAGGCTTCAAAGGTATCTCCTACTTTGAATACCAATATATCTCATGATGATGATGTTGATGATAATGAAGAGTGTGATGGTATTGCATCCTTAAAAATTAAGGGTGAAATGATTTTTAAATATGTTTATAAGAATAAACTTGCTTGTTCCAACTTCATGGAAATCATGTCTATTTCCACTAAGGGCAAGAAATACATTGAAGAGTTGGAAGCTCATCTTGAGGAGCATGAGGCTACCATTGAGAGAATGAAAGGTAATGATCGTGATTACGCTAATGAGATCGTGGAGCTATCTCAAGCTCTTGAAAATGAACAAACCACCAAGGAATCTCTTGAGGAGACCTTTTCTCTAGAATTATCTAGATTAAAGGAATCTCATGATAGAGCTCTCGAGGTGGCTAATGATTTTAGAACTAAAAATGATAAGCTTGAAGTTGCACATGCTAAACTCCTTGAGGACTATGAGCACCTCAAAAATGGCTCAAGGGCTATTAAGAGTTCGCTCATCAAACTCACCGAGACTCATGCTCAATTTGAAGCGTCATATGCTAAAGAGCTTGCCAAGTTGCCTTCTCTTTTTATTGTTAATAATGATGCTTGTGCTACTAACTCTATTTCTTGTGAAGCATCCATTTTAAAGGAGAATGTTGAGCTAAGGGCTCAACTTGAGTTTCTATCTAGCAATTATGGGAAATTGGAAGAAAGTTAGGTAATGCTCAGAAGCTCTCATGATGATCTTCTAGTATCCCATAATGTGCTAAAATTAGCTCATGAGGCTACTACTACCAAGGTAACATCAAGTAAGCCTCATGTGGACATTAGCACTACTTCTAGTCAAAATGCTATATTGCCATGTGCTAGTCCTCGTAATTCATCTACTCATAATGTTGCTACATCTTGTGATGAATTACTTTCCTTGCCTTGTTGCTCTAACAATGAAGCTTATACTTCCTCTAGTACTTTTGTTATACTAACCATGTAGAGGAAATCGACGAGCTCAAGGCCCAAGTCACTTCATTGAAGAAAGATTTGGAAAAGAGTTAGGAAGGGATGTCCACACTCAAAAATCTCTTGTGTGGGCAAAAATCCCCAATTTACAAAGGTGGACTTGGGTTCAACTCCAACAAGAATAACAAGTCCAAAAGCTTCAAGAAGAAGCGCCAAGAACAAGTCAAGAATTCTTCCAATATTGTTTGCTTGAAGTGTAAAATTTAAGAGCACTATGTTAGATCTTGCCCATTAAACAAGAAGCCCGAAAGTCACAAGCAACAAGGGAAGCGTCCACAAGTTCAATCACATACTCAACTTCAAGTTAAATAAAGGCCTCTTCCCAAGAAGACCGAAGCCAACATTCCTCAAGTTGAGAAATCAATTGGGAAGAAAGTAAAGGGTAGATGTTGCTACTTATGTCCTGAGAAGGGTCACTTCACTTCTTCTTGCACGAGTGGTAATTTATCCAACCCAATCATTATTGTTGATATCTATTCTCTTGGGAAGGATAAGGTTGGCAATGTGTTTGCCAAGTTTGTTGGTACTCAAAGTGGTGTCAAGAAAAGAACCATTTGGGTAGCCAAGCCTATTGTGACTAACCTCTTCGGACCCAACGTGGTTGGGGACCAACAAGCTCAAACCTGAGCAATAGGTGATCATGGAGGACATTGGAGACTTGGTTTCATCTTGAAGAATCAAGGGACCTTCATAATTCATATTATCTCAAGTCAAGTCATTTGGATTATCGAGTTTGTATCTTATATCAAATGTGCCTCCTTATGGTAACTTGTACTTAAAAGTGTTACATTGTTAGTTACTTTCCCCTTTGCATAATGTGGTTTTGTACCTTGCATATGTTTGTATATGTTGTGCTTACAACTTGCTTACCTTGAGTCATCAAGTATGTGTATATTAGTTTGCACACCAAGTACATGTGAGTGTTGTATTGAGCCTCGTTGCATCTTGTTTGTATCTTTATTGGCTCTTTTGAGAGATTAATGGATTATCCCATTGTGGGAGAGTGATGTGCTCTACGCACCTCACAATCCTATAAATGTGTATACATGAGTAATACCACTTAGTATTGATATTAGAAGTTTATCTAGTCTCTAGCTGGTATGTCCTGCTCATGAGAAATTCAGATTCTAAATGGTCTATTAATTATCTCTTGTTGGTTTTCATTTGCCACTTGTTAATAATGTTAGGTTATCACATTATGGGGGAGTAATATGCTATGTGCATATTACAAGCCTAGAAAATGTGTATATTTGAGGTATTGCCACTTAGTGTTGATACTGTAAATTATCTTGTTCCTAGGTGGCATGTTAGCTCTACAAGTTCCATTTGCTTGCGTTTTAGGAGTAAAGATGATGTTGGATATTTTTGCAATCTACCAATGGAAATTGTTTCCAAATACTCATTGTCCTTTGACAATTGGTATTCCCTTCATGTGGTAGAATTTCCTAATCAACTTTACATTGGATTTTATGTATCGTTTGTCTTCATTGCCTCTTGTGGATTGGTTTGAACATGTGTTGTGTTTCTATAGATATAGAGAAAGCGATGGTATCATCTTGTACATTTTGTATGCAGATGGAAATTCTATATAATGCATATCCCTTGGGGGAGCTATCCTATTTTCTTTGGAACACACTCTTTATACGTCTATCATAAAATCTTTTGATCCCCATCAAGTGTGTGTTGATAGGAGGAAAGTATTGCTCTTTATGATGCTTTGTGCCATCATGAAAATTTGTAGAGGGTTTGGTTTGTTTGGAACCTAGCTCTCTTTTGGAAACAAGATACCTCATGTTTGTTTTCCTTCAATTGGTATCTTGTTTCCTTTTGTCTCGCATGTGTCAATGGATATCATTCCTTGATGTATATTTTAATTGGTATCCTTCAAGTGATAATTTTTCGTTTGATTTTTTATTTTCACTTGATACCTTGTCTTTTGGTGTCTTATCAACTATGTGTTGATTTGATTTTTGAATGCCTTGAGCATGCATATTTAGTATATACATATAGTTTCTTTTGCATGCTTTCTTTCCTTGACCCGATATATAGGGGAAACTCCACCTTGTCACAAATTGACTAAAGTGTGCATGAAATTCAATTTCATATCCATATGCACATATTTATGTGGAGTTTGTCCTATGTATTGTTGGTTTTCTAACTCTTTGGTCCCAATGAGTTTGGGCACCATTTTGTTTGTTTTGTTGTTCTAGGAACAATTGGAGAGGCATTGGATGCTCGGCTCACCTACAAAGAAGGTGTTAACACCATGTGCTTATTGGAGCCAAGTTAGGATGATCAACGAACAACTATCTACTACATAAATCCAGTGCTATCTCGGTAACAAGTATCTACTTTATGCATACATTTCTTGCATTCAACCTTTCATAGGTTGCATCATGGCATGAATTTCTTGATTCGTTCTTGTGGTACTTGTTTCTTTCCTCAAAGCATCCGAACGATGATGTATTATTGCTAGTTGGGATGTCTTTGATGTTCATATTAGTAGCTCATATTGTACAATAAGAAAATATTAGGCCATGTGATATGCTTTCAAGCAAAGATCTTATTGGTATATTTATGACTTCCTTTTGGATATCTTGTTTGTTCCTTCTTGTAACCATTTCATGTGTATATTCTTCTTTGTGGATATATATCATCATGATTTTCTTCTACCTAGAATCTTTTACACATGAGAGAAGTTACATCTTTAGCTGATATCCTCTTTTCTTTCACGTCCACCGTTGCATTTCCTTTTTCAGTTTTTGGTGGCTTCGTGAAAGGATTTGTGTTGAGTGCGGATCTTTTATCCTTGCATCTTGATGCACTCGTTGGTGGTGAAGATTATTTTTCCTCATACCTGTCTAGACAAGGGTGTTGACATTTTGGTTGGTATCCCTTCTCTTGACAAGGTTATTATTTCCTTTCTTCACCATGGGTTGTTGATACGTCGCCATCGTATCTACTTTTCCAAACTCTTTTGCCCTTGTTTTGGACTCTAATTTGCATGATTTGAATGGAACTAACCCGGACTGACGTTGTTTTCAGCAGAATTGCCATGGTGTTGTTTTTGCGCAGAAATAAAAGTTCTCAGAATGACATGGAAATTTACGAGGATTTTTTGTGGAATATATAAAAAATACTGGCGCAATAATTACCTAGAGGGACGGAGCCAGGAACCCACAAGCCCAGGAGGCACGGCCCCCCCTGGCCGCGCCTGGTAGGCTTGTGAGGCCCCCATGGCTCCGCCGCCTCCAACTCCAGCTCTATATAGTCTCTATCACCAAGAAAAAATTAAGAGAGAAGAGTTCATCGCGTTTTATGACACGTAGCCGCCCCCACCACCTGTTCTTCCTCTGGAGGGCAGATCTGGAGTCCGTTCTGGGCTCCGTAGAGGGGAAATCGACCCCGTCATCATCATCAACCATCCTTCATCGCCAATTCCATGATGCTCTTCACCGTTCGTGAGTAATCTCATCATAGGCTTGCTGGACGGTGATGGGTTGGATGAGATCTATCTGGTAATCGAGTTAGTTTTGATGGGGTTTGACCCCTAGTATCCACTATGTTCTGAGATTGATGTTGCTACTACTTTGCTATGCTTAATGCTTGTCACTAGGACCCGAGTGCCATGATTTTAGATCTGAACCTATTATGTTTTCATCAATATATGTGTGTTCTTGATCCTATCTTGAAAGTTGTGGTCACCTACTATGTGTTATGACCTGGCAACCCCGGAGTGACAATAGCCGGAACCACTCCCGGAGATGACCATAGTATGAGGAGTTCATGTATTCACTAAGTGCTAATGCTTTGTTCCGGTTCTCTATTAAAAGGAGACCTTAATATCCCTTAGTTTCCATTAGGACTCCGCTGCCACGGGAGGGATGGACAATAGATGTCATGCAAGTTCTTTTCCATAAGCACGTATGACTATATATGGAATACATGCCTACATTACATTGACGAATTGGAGCTAGTTACAAATCACCCCATGTTATAACTGATACATGATGAATGTCATCCGGCATATTATCCATCACCGATCCAAATGCCTATGAGTTTTTCCTACTGGTCCTTGGTACGTTACTTTACCGCTATTGCTATCACTGCTGCTACTGTTACCGCTACTGTTGTCACTGCTGCTACTATTACCATTGCTACCATTACTATCACACTACTTTGCTACTGAAACTTTGCTACAGATACTAAGTCTTTCAGGTGTGGTTGAATTGACAACTCAACTGCTAATACTCGAGAATATTCTTTGGCTTCCCCTTATGTCGAATCAACAAATTTGGGTTGAATACTCTACCCTCGAGAACTGTTGCGATCCCGTGTACTTGTGGGTTATCAAGACTATTTTATGGCGCCGTTGCCGGAGAAGCATAGCTCTCTTCTCTGAGTCACTTGGGATTTACGTCTGTTGATCACTATGAGGAATCCGAGAGATCCAAAAACTAAAGTCTTGACCTCAACTACGATGACAGGTAAGGAACTGCCATCTAGCTCTGCACTTGATTCACCTTCAGTTATGAGTAAGTTTGCGACACCACCACCTACTAGAAATTCTGATGTGTCGCCTGTGCTTGATGATGCTACTTCTGCTATCCATGATGCTTACGATGATGCTTTGCTTGATACTGCTTTGCCAATAGGTGCATTCCTTGATGCACAAATTGCTAGAGTTGCTGCTGAATGTGATGATACTTCTGAAACTGCTGAAATTATTGAAGTAGAATCTGCTGTTTCACTTGTTAGAACAAGCTCTCCTAGATATGAATTGCCTGATATACCTGAGGGTTATGTTATGGAGGGAGAGGTAGATGAGGACTTTCTTGCTTGTAAGGATAGCTATGATCTTGAGAATTTACTGCGCAAGTGGAAGGAAAAATCTCTGAATACTAGAATGAAATACGATCCTAAGTTTGATACTTCACCCATCTATGTAACTGATAAGGATTATGAATTCTCTGTCGATCCTGAGTTAATCACTTTGGTCAAATCTGATCCTTTTCATGGTTATGAGTCTGAAACAGTTGTAGCACATCTTACCAAGCTGAATGATATAGCCACCCTATTCACGAGCGAGGAAAAGATTCGCCATTACTATATCCTTAAGCGGTTTCCTTTCTCGCTAAAGGATGACGCTAAGACTTGGTTCACTTCTCTTGCTCCTGGTTCTGTGCGTAGTCCCCAGGATATGATCTACTACTTCTTTGAGAAATATTTTCCTTCCCATAAGAAACAAGCTGCCTTGCAGGATATATATAACTTTGTGCAAGTTGAAGAAGAGAGGCTCCCACAAGCTTGGGGAGGCTTGTCCAGTTACTAAATGCTTTGCCTGATCACCCTCTTGAGAAAAATGAAATACTTGATATCTTTTATAATGGACTAATCGATGCTTCTAGGGACCACCTAGATAGTTGTGCTGGTTGTGTTTTTAGGGAACGAACTGTGGAACAAGCTGAGATTCTATTGAATAATATCTTGAGCAATGATAATGCTTGGACTATTCCCGAACCACCTCCGGAGACAACTCCGAAGAAAAGAGGTATTCTATTCCTCAGTCCTGAAGATATGCAAGAAGCCAAGAAATCTATGCAAGAGAAAGTTATTAAATCTGAAGATGTTAAGAATCTACCACCTATTGAAGAAATACATGGTCTTGATAACCCAGCACATGTAGTAGAGGTAAATTCTCTTTGTATATTCAATGAGAGTGATATTCCTTTTGATAAACCTGCTAGCTTATGCTTAGATGAATTTGATAACTTTGTTGCCAAACAACAAAGTTTCAATGATGATGTTAGCATACAATTGAGGGAAAATGCTCGTACGATTGTTCATATAAGTGCTTGTGTGGATAGAAATGTCAATGATCTTAAGCTTTTGAGTAAACATGCCTCTATGGTCACTACTCAAGTAGAACAAGTACTTCAGGCTCAAAATGACTTGCTCAATGAGTTGAATGACAAGTCTGTTAGAGTTATCACTAGAGGTGGTAGAATGACCAAGGAACCTTTGTATCCTGAGGGCCATCCTAAGAGAATTGAACAAGATTTTCTAGGAGTTAGGACTAAGGCACCTAGTCATCCTAGTAATATGAAGAAAAAGAAAGATGATAGGAACTTGCATGCTAGCAAACCTTCTGCTGTTACACCTGAGAATGCAAACGATGTCTCTGTTTCTGATGATGAAACACAATCTGGTGATGAACATGAGCCTAGTGATAATATTGACAGTGGTGTTCATGTTGATGCTCAACCTAGCAATGATAAGGATGTGGAGATTGAACGTGTTGATCTTGATAACCCACAACCTAATAGTAGGAGATATGATAAGAACGACTTCATTGCTAGGAAGCATGGTAAAGAAAGGGAGCCATGGGTTCAGAAACCCATGCCCTTTCCTCCCAAACCATCCAAGAAAAAGGATGATGAGGATTTTGAGCGCTTTGTTGAAATGATTAGACATGTCTTTCTGCAAATGCGTTTGACAGATATGCTCAAAATGTCTCCTTATGCTAAGTACATGAACGATATTGTGACTAATATAAGGAGGATACCTAAGGTTGATATTTCCACAATGCTCGCTAATTACACCTTCAGGGGTGGAACTCCTAAGAAACTATGTGATCCCGGAGTGCCCACTATACCTTGCTCCATTAAAGGAAACTACGTTAGAACTGCTTTATGCGATCTTGGAGGCTGTGTTAGTGTTATGCCTCTCTCTCTTTATCGTAGACTTGAATTGGATAAGTTGGCACCCACTGAAATGTCTTTGCAAATGCCCGACAAATCAACTGCTTTTCCTATCGGCATTTGCGATGATGTGCCTGTTGTAGTTGCTAACGTTACTATCTTAACATACTTTGTTATTCTGGATATTCCCGAGGATGATGCCATGGCGGTCATCCTTGGAAGACCCTTTTTTAAACACTGTAGGGGCTTTTATTGATTGCAACAAAGGCAATGTCACTTTCCATGTCAATGGTAATGAGCATACGGTGCACTTTCTGAAGAAACAATATCGAGTTCATTGTATCAATGCTATTGAAAAAACTTCATCAATCCTTATTGGAAGCTTTGAATGCCCTATACCTACTGTCAAGATGAAGTATGATTTACTTGTGGGGGATATGCACATCCCCACTAAGGTAACCTAGTGATTATTCAGAAATTCTCTGGTTTCATGTGATTTGAAAAATGTTTGTTAAGGAGACTTGATCAACCTCATTGACAGATTTATTTTGATGACCATGAGATGGATGAATCTAGGAGTCACAACCTTCTGTTCCGAACTTTTACTTTCTGTTGTTTAGAAGAAAAATGATAAATTTAGCTTTAGTTTTTCCTATTTTCTGCTTTTTGCGTCCCTTAGAAAAGTGTCCCGAAAATAGAAGTTCTTCAAATGCCCTGAAAATCAAGCATGATTTGTTTTTGGAATTTTTGAAAAAAATCTGAGATAGAGAGCTAGTCAGGGGGATGCACCAGTGGGCCACAAGACAAGGAGGCGCGGACACCCCCCTAGCCGCGCCTGGCAGGCTTGTGGGCCCCACGTGGCCCCCTCCACTTATTCCAGCTCCCATCTCCTTCTCCTACCTCCAGAAAAAATCATTCCACAGCTCAAACCCGTGTTCTTGCTCTTCTTGCTGCGTTTTTCGATCTGCTTGTGCAAAGCCCATTTCACCAAACTATTTTGGGGGAATTGTTCCTTGGTATGTGACTCCTGCATTGGTCCAATTAGTTTTTTCTCTAGTGCTTTATTAGTTGCGTATTATTGCTGCCTTGGTGACCCTGTTCTTGAGCTTTGCATGTTAATTTTAGTTGGTCCCAAGTAGTTTTTATGCATGATATGGCCTCTAGGAACTTGTAGGAGTAGTTGCTATGAGTTTTGTTGAGCCTTGTTCATTTTTCTTTTGAGTCACTAAAAATTTCAGAAAAGGAAGATGTTCAGGAAAAACTATCATGGTGGTTCTTCAAGCAAGAGGGGTCCCCATCTCGCGATTCGAGAGCCCGATCCTTATCAACCGAGGAACGCACATGTACAACCATGTGAATGGCCTTCTGATGAATTCATGATTGATGCAGGTTTCAAAGATGAGTTTGATACATTTGTTCACAACGCCGGGCTCGAAGAATTCATCTCCAATAAATGTGAACAGTATACTACTCTCACTGCCTGTTTTGTTCGTAGATTTAAATTTTCAGTTGGCCGTGACACTTCCATACTGTTTGATCTCTATGACAAATTGTATACCATGGATTTAGAGGATTTCAATAGAATTTGCAAGATACCTGATTGGGGTAGTCTTAATGATCCTCCTAAGTCTTCGCTTAGAGATTTTTTCTCTAGTATAACTGTTGGAGAAACTAGAGATATTACGCAGGCTACCATGGGGAGCATTCATTTTCCTACCTTGCATTACTTTGCTCTCTTCGTAGGTAGATGCATTAACGACAAGATTGAGCATTGTCACCTCTGTGCACCTGACCTTAGTATTCTTAAGAGCGCAGTAACGGGTGATAGAAGTTTCAACATGGGAGCTATAATCGCGAGGAAGCTAAATAATAATGCTAATGAAGGGGATTTCTTTGGTGGGATCTATGCCACTCGCATAGCAAATTTTCTTGGAGTACCTATCCGCGAAGGAGATCCCCCGCTCCATACAACTTTCCTTGATCGCGCCCCTATGACGCGTTATCAGTTCCTTGAGAGGGATAATGAATCCCTCCTATACTGGTTAATATTTAACCGAGAGCGTGTTTTCCAAATTACCCTTCCTGCTCCTTCCTTCTTTGACTTTCAGGTAAAACGGAGATATTATATAACCAGAGGAGAGGCAGAGGAGTATGAGAGGGAGGCAAAGGCTGCTCTCCTCCGTGAGGCAGCTATTCAGGCGGTAGCTGCCGCGTTCCCGTACAACCCCCATTATGATTTTGGATATCGCCCGGACCAGCCATGGGAGTAGACCAACTTAGGCCAAAATCCTAAGCTTGGGGGACTACGTGTTTCTCACCGACTTTATATTCATGCTCACACTTTCACTTTGATAGTCGATGTTCACACCCTGCCACTGTATCATCCATGCTTGTTTATTTCTTTTTCTCGCTTTCTTCTTGTGTGTTTGTTTAGATTGAGAAAAAAAATTAGTTGTAAGTTTACTTTCCAGCTTGCTTAGTGGTGTTTAAAATGAAAACCCAAAAATATTTCCCGTTCTTCTTTTGCTTGTTGGGAGCTTTCCCGTGTAAATATTTTTCTTTTTCTTTGGGTCAAGGTAGAAGACCATGGTTACAATGTTTAGTGGCTCTCACATGCATAATTGTTTATCCATCAAAGAGCCATATTACTTTGTCTTCTTCTCTGAGTTTACTTGCATATTCCAGCTTAGTCCATTGCACGAACACTCTCATTATTATTCACATCATTCGGTCATGCAAGTGAAAGGCAATAATGACGATATATGTTGAAGTGTCTGAGCGTGGAACAGCTGGTATGAACTCTATCTATTTTGTTTTTGTAAATATGACTAGCTCATCGTTCCTAATTCAGCTTTGTTATGAGGGAAACATGTTTGCAACGACAACTTAGAGATCATAGTTTTTGATGCCATGCTTAATTAGCTTGGAGCTTATAATGGTTTGTCTTGGATGCCAACATCAATTTCAAGATGATTATGATGTAGTATGGTAGGATGGTATCCTCCTTTGAATGATTCAAGTGGCTTGACTTGGCGCATGTTTACGCATGTAGTTGAAACAAAATCAATATAGCCTCTATGATATTCATGTTTATGGTGATTTATGTCCTACTCATGCTTGCACTCAATGTTGGTTAATCTCAATGCATATTGATGACTGTTGTCACTCTCTAGTTGGTCGCTTCCCAGTCTTTTGCTAGCCTTTACTTGTACTAAGCGGGAATACTGCTTGTGCATCCACTTCAATAACCCAAAGTTGTTCCATATGAGTCCACCATACCTACCTATATGCGGTATCTACCTGCGGTTCCAAGTAAATTTGCATGTTCCACTCTCTAAATCTTCAAGAAATAGTCTGTTTTGTATGCCCGAACCGCTCATGTGGTGACAAGGGGCGGTCAGTATCTTCCATGCTAGGTGTTTTATCCTAGATACGTGTTTATTCACTATCACTCACGAGAAAGGGGCCGGTAATCGGAATGCCCAGTTCCATGCTCAAATCGAAAATATAATTGCAAACAAAACTCCCCCTGGATTGTTGTTGGTATGGAAGGCACCCGAGGATTCGGCTAGTCGTGGAATGTGATTGATCGGTGGTGGGGAGTCAAAACTTAATTTTTTTCTTTGGGAACCGCCTATAATTTGTGTAGAATGGAAGATGGTGAAAACTCTTGGTCATCGCGTTGACAATGAAAGCATGCCACCCAAAATTATTCATCTCTGTCTTCAAAGCTTGAGCTGTGGCACATCTGCAAATCAATGCTTCCCTCTGCGAAGGGCATATCTATTTATGTTTCTGTTGAGTCATCCTCTCCTTATAAAGGCACCAATTAGAGAGCACCTCCGTCATTTTTATGCTTTGCTATTAATTGTTATTGAGTATGACTGTGACTGGATCTTCTTTGCCATGAATTATAATGTCCAGTCAGCCCTTGGTCTTTAAAGGTGCTCTGCATTTATGTTTTGCGGTCTCAGAAAGAGTTAGCGAGATACCATCTGTTCATATTGCTTCATGATTGTTTTCATTGAAGTGTTGATGTTTGAAACTTATTATTATTGCTCACTAGTTGATTCTGCCATTGATATGAGTTTACCATGAGACCTAAATGTCATTGCTTATGTGGTTAGCTTATGATCTTGCTAAAAATCCGAATATGAGTTAGACATAGTTACAACAACAAGATCAAACAGAGTTCGTAAAAGTTTTTCTTTTGTCTCTTTCAGTTTGTCAACTGAATTGCTTGGGGACAAGCAAGGCTTTAAGCTTGGGGGAGTTGATACGTCTCCATCGTATCTACTTTTCCAAACTCTTTTGCCCGTGTTTTGGACTCTAATTTGCATGATTTGAATGGAACTAACCCGGACTAACGGTGTTTTTAGCAGAATTGCCATGGTGTTGTTTTTGCGCAGAAATAAAAGTTCCCGGAATGACTTGGAAATTTACAAGGATTTTTTGTGGAATAAAAAATACTAGCGCAAGAATTACCTAGAGGGACGGAGCCAGGAGCCCACGAGCCTAGGAGGCGCATGCCCCCCTGGCCGCGCCTCGCAGGCTTGTGAGGCGCCCGTGGCTCCGCCGCCTCCAACTCCACCTCTATATAGTCTCACTCACCCAGAAAAAATTAAGAGAGAAGAGTTCATCGCGTTTTAGGACACGGAGCCGCCGCCACCACCTGTGCTTCCTCTGGAGGGCAGATCTGGAGTCTGTTCTCGGCTCCGGAGAGGGGAAATCAACGTCGTCGTCATCGTCAACCATCCTTCATCGCCAATTCCATGATGCTCTTCACCGTTCGTGAGTAATATCATCGTAGGCTTGCTGGACGGTGATGGGTTGGATGAGATCTATCATGTTATCAAGTTAGTTTTGATGGGGTTTGATCCCTAGTATCCACTATGTTCTGAGATTGATGTTTCTACTACTTTGCTATGCTTAATGCTTGTCACTAGGGCCCGAGTGCCACGATTTCAGATCTGAACCTATTATGTTTTCATCAATATATGTGTGTTCTTGATCGTATCTTGCAAGTTGTAGTCACCTACTATGTGTTATGACCCGACAACCCCGGAGTGACAATAGCCGGAACCACTCCCGGAGATGACCATAGTATGAGGAGTTCATGTATTCACTAAGTGCTAATGCTTTGTTCCGGTTCTCTATTAATAGGAGACCTTAATATCCCTTAGTTTCCATTAGGACTCCGCTGCCATGGGAGGGATGGACAATAGATGTCATGCAAGTTCTTTTCCATAAGCACGTATGACTATATACGGAATACATGCCTACATTACGTGGATGAACTGGAGCTAGTTACAAATCACCCCATGTTATCACTGATACATGATGAATGTCACCTGGCATAATTATCCATCACCGATCCAAATGCATACGAGTTTTTCCTACTGGTCCTTGCTACGTTACTTTACCGCTACTTCTGTCACTACTGCTACTGTTACCGCTACTGTTGTCACTGCTGCTACTGTTACCATTGCTACCATTACTATCACACTACTTTTCTAGTGAAACTTTGTTGCAGACACTAAGTCTTTCAGGTGTGGTTGAATTGACAACTCAACTGCTAATACTCGAGAATATTCTTTGGCTTCCCCTTGTGTCGAATCAAAAAATTTGGGTTTAATACTCTACCCTCGAAAACTGTTGTGATCCCCTATACTTGTGGGTTATCAGTTGTCACAAGCGTTGGTTCTCAATTTTTTTATTAGTAAGCTTGTGAACCTATTTGCTAGTAGTGTGTGTGTGGGAAGGATATGTCTTGCACTTTGTTCTTATTTCTTCAAGACTATATTGATGAGTAATGCTCATCCTCACCTTAGTCTTCTCAAGTGCCTTGCCATGACTCACACACATCATTTTGGTTGAGCTTACTCTTAAGTTGCCTCTTTTACATGTTGCTCAACCATATGTATTGTGCAAGTGATATACTTATTATCTCATCTATTTTATTGCACTTGTTGTGTGTTTTGTTAATTTTGGGGGAGCAACGATCCTATTTTGTGCACTTGTATCAAATACAAAACAATCTTATTAGTGCACAAATCATGGGGAGCTTCTCCAGTTTTGATAAAACAAACTATTGTCCTTATCATAATATCTTTTATTCATGTGGTTCGAAGGACCATATAATTGCTTGTTCCTATTGGTATCTTTTGATTGTTTGCTTCTCTCGTTTGTATGTCTTTGTGATATAGGATCCTTCTTGGAATCTTTGGGTCCTCGATATAGTTCGTTTTCCTCCAACGTTTATCATTTTATTTGTGTATTTCTTTGCACTATTGTTGAGAAGTACACACTTTTTGGAGGACCACCTACTATATTGGCTTCCTAAACTTTTTGTCCATTTTAGCAATCGATGCCAATGGGGGAGAAGTTTAGAGAGTTTAGTTTGGTGATGCATAAAGGGTTTTGCTTTTATTGCTTAGGCATTTACATCTTGTACGCATGCATTATAGCTTTGTATGTCTGTGCTTGGTTATGCTTATTTCCTTATATAAACTCTCTTGTTCTGATTGTCATCAATTACCAAAATGGGGGAGATTGTTAGAGCATATTTATCCATATGTGGTTTTGGTAATTGATGACAATCCCTATGGACTAATGGTTGCCTTAAGTTATATTCGAAGGGTTTGTCCATAGGCACTTCTTGAAGTCCATTGATACGTCCATTTTGCATCATGCTTTTATATTGATATTTATAGTATTATGGGCTGTTATTACACATTACGGTACAACACTTTTGCCTTTTCTCTCTTATTTTGTAAGGTTTACTTGAAGAGGGAGAATGCCGGCAGCTGGAATTCTGCGTGAAAAAGCAGCAAGTTTGAGATACCTATTGTGCACAACTCCAAAAGCCATGAAAATCAGCATGGAATTATTTTGGAATATGTAAAAAATATTGGGCGCCGGAAGAAATACTGGAGGGGGGCCACCAGGAGGTCACGAGCTTTCCAGGCGCGCCCTACCCCCCTGGCCATGGCTGGGTGGCTCGTGGGCCCCCTGTTACCCCTCCGACTCCCATCTTCTGCTATAAGGAGGGTTTCGTCCCAAAAAAAATCAGGGGAGAGCTTTTGGGAAGAAACGCCGCAGCCACGAGGTGGAACTTGAGCAGAACCAATCTAGAGCTCTGGCAGGGCCGTCCTACCGGGGAAACTTCCCTCCCGGAGGGGGAAATAATCGCCATCGTCATCACCAACACTCCTCTCATCGGAGGGGACTCATCTCCATCAACATCTTCATTAGCACCATCTCATCTTCAAACCCTAGTTCATCTCTTGTACCCAATCTCCGTCTCGCGACTCCGATTGGTACTTGTAAGGTTGCTAGCAGTGTTAATTACTCCTTGTAGTTGATGCTAGTTGGTTTATTCGGTGGAAGATCATATGTTCAGATCCTTAATGCTATTCAATACCTCTCTGATCATGAACATAATTATGCTTTGTGAGTAGTTACGTTTGTTCCTGAGGACATGGGATAAGTCTTGCTATAAGTAGTCATGTGAATTTGGTATTCATTCGATATTTTGATGCGTTGTATGTTGTCTTTCCTCTAGTGGTGTAATGTGAACATCGACTACATAACACTTAACCATTATTTGGGCCAATAGGAAGGCATTGGGAATTAATAAGTAGATGATGGGTTGCTAGAGTGACAGAAGCTTAAACCCTAGTTTATGCGTTCCTTCGCAAGGGGCTGATTTGGATCCACTAGTTTAATGCTATGGTTAGACTTTGTCTTAATTCTTCATTCGTAGTTGCGGATGCTTGCGAGAGGGGTTAATCATAAGTGGGATGTTTGTCCAAGTAAGGACAACACCCAAGCACCGGTCCACCCACATATCAAACTATCAAAGTAGCGAACGCGAATCATATGAGCATGATGTAAACTAGCTTGACAGAAATTCCCATGTGTCCTCGGGAGCGCTTTAGCTTATATAAGAGTTCGTCCAGGCTTGTCCCTTGCTACAAAAGGGATTGGGGCATATTGCTGCACCTCTGTTACTATTGTTACTTGCTACCCGTTACGAATTATCTTATCACACAACTATCTGTTACCGATAATTTCAGTGCGTGCAGAGAATACCTTGCTGAAAACAACTTGTCATTTCCTTCTTCTCCTCGTTGGGTTCGACACTCTTACTTATTGAAAGGACTATGATAGATCCTCTACACTTGTGGGTCATCATCCATCTATTGGTGTCAAGGAGTTTATATGATGACCAAGGTGGTATTCAAGGTATTATCCAAAGATTGGTCATAAAACACAAGGTTTATCAAGACTAGCAAAGAGTAAATCAAGATGATCAACAAACAAAGTGTACAAGATGTACCGAGAGGGATCAAGTGACGAATTATCTCATGGTATGGTAAGCATTGTCCATAACGCTTTTGTGTACTAACCCATGGTCCTTGTGAGAGTTCTATGAGGGGTTAGGTGAGTCTCCATGGGTTTGCATCAAGAGGAACATCTCATTCAACTTATGAAGGATGACATCAAGTGGTGATCGTCATCAAGATTACAGTGTGCAAGTTCAAGTGGAGCGTCACGAAGATATCATGCTTGAAGCTTGCCGTCCATTGTGGTAGCAATAGACTTATGAAGATGTGATGAAGAGGGGCTCACCCATAGTGAGTATGGGGGAGCAATCAACTAGTCTTCGTCAAACCAAGGCAATCAAGAAAGGTGGTCCATCTTGAGGAAGCCAAGATCATCATCATCTATCTGAAGAGGACTACGTGCAAGGTATAGGTTTTCCCTTGATAGGTTTTCTATTTTAGGATAGATTGCCGTATTGTCAAGGGGGGCTCTCAAGTGAGTAGCTTGATTGTATCGTTCATTGAGATCTCAAACCATTTGCATCCTTGCATCATATTTCTTGGTTCTTATTTTGTGTTACTCTTTGTGAGTTTTAGAGCTTATGGTCATCTTCATGACAAGCTCGAGTTCTTCGAAAACGGAGTCCATATGCATCTTCTATGATGTTTTCGATGTTGGAAGTTTTGCCGGTTCTTCATTCATAGAGGTCTCACTTATCTATATCATTGTCATTTTCTAAATGCACGTTCTTAAGATTTTATGTTTTTGTTGGATAGCTCTTGTTGTTATGAATTCAACAAGCTTGAGTTTGCTCGATTCGGAGTTCGTATGCAAAAGTTAGAGCAATTTCAGTATCCAGCGGAAGTACCGCTCCTGAAGCGGTAGTACCGCCCCTGAAACAGTAGTGTTTTCTTTACTACTGCTCCCGGGTGGTAGTACCGCTCCGGGCAGCAGTAGTACCGCTCCAGTCGGGCTATGAGTGGGGGTAACGGTTGGATTCGTTCCCCCACTATATAAAGGAGGTCTTCTTCCCCATTGGACCTTATCTATCCGTTGAGCTCGTGTTCTTCCCCCATTGTTGACCTTCTTAGAGCTTGCTAACTCTCAATCCCTCCAATGATTCTTGCTAGTTCTTGAGAGAAAAGAGAGAGGAGATCTAGATCCACATCTCCACCAATCAATTTCTCCTCTATTTGACGGGAACCCCTTGGATCTTGATCTTGGAGTTCTTTGTGAGCTCCTTGTTCTTCCTCTCATATTTCTCCATAGCTTTTGTTGTTGTGGGGGGATTTGAGTGGGAGGGACTTGACCACTTCGTGTGTTCTTGCCATTGCATTAGTTGCATCGGTTTGAGTTCTCCATGGTGATACATGTAAGTGAGAAGTTGAGAAGCTTATTACCCTTGGGTACTTGGTACCCCTAAAAGCTTGGTGGTGCCTTGGAGCTCAATCATTGTGGTGTAAAGCTCCGGGCAAGCATCGGGATCTCCAATTAAGTTGTGGAGATTGCCCCGAGCATTTGTGATCACCTCGAAGCCATATGCCATTGTGGTGAAAATTCGTGGTATTGTTGGGAGCCTCCAATTAAGTTGTGGAGATTGCCCGAACCTTGTTTGTACGGGTTCGGTGACCGCCCTCAAGGGTCCCTTAGTGGAATCACGACATCTTGCATTGTGCAAGGGCGTGAGGAGATTACGATGGCCTTAGTGGCATCTTGGGGAGCATTGTGCCTCCACACCGCTCCAAACAGAGATTAGCATCCGCAAGGGTGTGAACTTTGGGATACATCATCGTCTCTTACCCGAACCCTTTACTTATGAACTTTACTTTGTGATAGCCATATTGTTTCTTGTCATATATCTTGCTATCACTTAGTTTTTTTATCTTGCTTAGCATAAGTTGTTGGTGCACACACGTGATCCTAGTTGTTTTAGGTTTTTTGCTTGACAAATTAAATGTTAGTTTTATTCCGCATTTGTTCAAGCCTAAACCGTAATTATTTTAAAGCGCCTATTCACCCCCCCTCTAGGCGACATCCACGTCCTTTCATCATGTTTTTTTCTGATGTTGTGAATTTATCCAATTATCGACTGAATTATCAGTTTTAGAGCATAGTCCCTCATGTTCATACATTTAATAACTACAAAACCATGCATCATATGTAAAAACTATAGATATGTTAAATGATTAGAATTTTTAGTAGATTATCAATATCCCACTTTCATGCATGTTTAAAATGTTTAAACCCGTTGTTTGCATTAATTTGCAAAAATGCCATGTTAAATCGGTTTAATTCATACCTAATTAACCATAGCTTGGATTAAAATGTTCCACATATGTAACTTGACTAAAAAACATGTAGAATTACATGGTGGCATTTATTTTGCTGTTTAACAACTCTAAAATTGTGTTATAGGCATATCAGTACCGAAATCTTAATTTGCATATGGGGAATTTTTGAAATTGTTATTAGTTGTTACGGCCTGATTTAAACTTGCCTAGAATCTCATGTAGTTTCATAATATCTTGCAACATCCATGTTTCAACATGTTTGTGGGTGTCATTTGCATACATTTTGCATTCATGATATATTATCTTGTGTTGATCATATCTTTTAGACCGTAACTCTGTTTTAGATGATCCTATATGTAAATCAACTAGAATGATGTGTAGAATCACATTGTGAAAATTCTTTCCCTCTTTAATAAATATGAAATGTGATAAGATCATATTTGGACCAATTTTGAAATTAACATATGTGGTTGCTTCAGAAATATTATAAGTTACTTCCGACCTCATTTAAAATGCCTAGATAGTGTAATCTATTTATGCTTCACCTCTTGCCATGTTTAACAACATTTACCATTATCGCGTACCTAAATGGGAGTGAACCAAGTAATTCAAATGTGGAGTTTCGTCAATATGCAACTTGTTGCATATTCAACTTCACTTAATGTGCAGTATTTATTGTTGTGCTTTGTCATGCCTTGCATAATCGTATGGACATGCATCATAATTGTTTGTGCATCATGTCAAGTATATATTGTGTTGTTTATTGTGTGTTGGTTGTTTATTTCCGGATTGCTTCTTCTCGATAGAGTTTCAAAACCGCTTCGGAGTTGAGGATTCATTCGACTAGTTGGTTCATCTACTTCACGGATTCGTTCTTCTTCCAAGCAGGATCTCAAGAAAGATGATCATTTCCCTAGATGCCACTACTATCATTGGTTTGCTAGTTGTCTTGCTTCTATCATTATGTCTCGTTACCTACCGCCTGAATATCAAGCCTCCAAACATTGCCATGAAAAGCTTCTAACCCCCTCCACATCCCAGCAAACATTTGTTTGGCTATGATACCGCTTACTCAACCCTTCTTATAGCGTTGTTAGTTGTAGGTGCAAGTTGCTTTCGATGTGATAACTTGGATTCCTTGATATATCACAATATTATTGCTATTTAATTTAATGCACATATATACTTGGTAAAAGGTGGAAGGCTTGGCCTTTTGTTCGGTGTTTTTTTCCACTATTGCCAACCTAGTTACTTGTGTACCGGTGTTATGTTCCATATTGGGTGCTCCTAACATGCTTGGGGTTGTTATGGGGACCCCCTTCATAACTTGTCTTAGATTAAATTCTTCCGCAACTTTGGTACTACATTTTCCTAACAACTCATAAAGTTGCATAGGGACTTTCTTGACCCCGTGGATAATTAATCAACCCCCGGGCGAGTGCGCCTCATGAGTGTTGGTCCAAAATGTGTAGACTATGGGGCCACTGTAGGGAAATTCGTGGTATCGTTTCACTTATAGTGTGACCTATCCGGTCGTGTCCTCACAACGAGATACGCGGATCCTATCGGCTTCTTCAACACGTCGGGCAGCCTTGTTGGATTTGTTTTACCTTTTACGAAATATCTCGTGCACTGAGATTCCGAGGATACTTTGGGCGATCTCGAGGTTGAGGTTTGCCACCGGGATTCCGAGGAGACTACAACCTTTTTCCGTGCTTGATATTTTCTATGAAGCTTCTGGCTAGTTTGTGATGGATGAGTTGGAGCACCCTTGTAGGGTTAAATCTTTGTGAGAGCCGTGCCCATGGTTATGTGGCAACTTGGGAAAAATTTTAACACCCGGTCATAGCAAACTTGAAGTAAACTGAATTAAAATATACCAACTGTTTGCGTAACCATGACTGTCTCTACTCATGAGTTCTGGATCCGAGAGAGGACATAGTGGGGTTATGTTTAACTCGTAAGTAGGTGTCCAAGATCATTTCTTGATCAATATTAGTTCACGTCTGTTTATGCATAGATTACCCCCCTCTTATTCTTGTACTCGTAAGTTAACCACTCAAATAAATGCTTAGTGCTTGTTGCAGCCTCACCACTTAACCATATGTCACCCATTAAGCTTTGCTAGTCTTGGTACCTTTGTAAATGAGATAATTGAGTCCTTGTGGCTCACAGATTACTACAACAACAGTTACACGTATAAGTAAAGAGATACATTGAGGTGAGCATGATGATTATTCTATTTGGAGTTTCTTCTACTTCTTCTTCATCCATCAAGGGATGGGTTCCAGGTCGGTAGCCAAGGATGGCAAGGATGGACGTCATTTTTATCATTTGATTTTGTCCGTAGTCGGACCCTGCTCTTCTGAATGGTGGTTGAATGTATGTTTGTATTGAGATGATCATGATTATCTTGTGGCAAGTGTAAGCCAATTCCATATACCCATCTCTTCTGTACGTATACTTGTGACGATATCCATTCTTGCGAAACAATGATATGCGCTTCTATCCCTGTCGAGGCCCTCATGCCGAAATAAGGATATGATCGCATCTTGGGTGTTACAATTCCCAAAAGCCCTTTCTTTCAAAATCCTCAAGATGGTGTCATGGTTCAACATATCAAATGCTATTTCAAAGTCTATCTTTAGGAGTTCAATCTCTTTCTTAGATTGGTTGTACTCATGAAGGTATTCAAAGGACGAGGCAAGAAAGTCTTGAATGCATCTCTTGTTGAGAAAACCATATTGATTGCTATGCACCATAGGGAGAATGAGGTTCTCTACTATTTGCCAATAGTTTGTTATAATCTTTAGAGTACAATTCAGCAAGGAAATTGGTCTGAAATCTGCAGGGTTAATAGTTCAGTTCTTCTTGGGAATGAGAGTGACATAAGAATAGTTGATGCATTGAATATTGTTACTTGGTGAATGAAAATCTTCAATGATCTTATAGAAGTCATCTGCAATAGTATCCCAATAGGCCTTCAAAAATGCAGCATTGAAACCATCAGGACCAGTGAATTTATCACTTGGCATGTGTTGAACCACCTCATCAATTTCATTTCTGGTGAATGGAAGTTCTAGGGAGTGGAGATCAGAATTGGGTTGAAGAAAATTATGCAGCAGTAGTGGGTTGTCTCTGTCTTTTTTTGTACCCATCATGTCCTTGAAAGCTTTAAACAGAATTGCCAATTTAGTATGACGGTCATGATGCTCATTACCATATTCATGAGAGAGCATTGCAATGTGATTATTCTTGGTAGCTTTTGCTTGGAAAAATTTGGTGTTGGCCTCCCCATACTTGATGTTCCTAATAGTAGCTCTTTGTTTCCAATAAGTTTTCTGGTGAGACAGGTAATTCTGTAGATGTTTTTAAGAATCTGGCTACCATTGTCCTCTTCCCCGATTAAGTTTCTGAATTCTTCAATGTTATCACAGAATAATATCACTTCGTTGGTATTGGCAATGGTATTTTTATGGTGAGAACAATTCTTAGCTCATATTTTGAGGCCTTTCCCGAGCCTTTTGAATTTTGCAGAGATGATATTTGCACTGTCTGCTTCTTGTACTGGTTGTTCCCATATCTCCTTAACTTTTTATTTAAACTAAGGGTGATCTAACTAGTAGTTTTGAAATCTAAAGATCTTTAATCTAGGGATACTGGTTCCAATCTTTATCATTACGGGCACATGATCTGATGTGGTCTTAGACAATGGAAGAGTCAGAGTGTTTGAGAAATCCAAATTCCAGTATTCAAATATGAAACACCGGTCTAATTTGTCTAATAATGGTGCATCATTCACATTGCTCCAAGTGAAATTTCTACCTTTGAGAGGGATTTCAATGAGTGTGAGTTCATTGATTGTTTCATTAATGTGAGCATGTCTTGTGAGCTAGCACCATCTATGTTTCTGTTCTGAGGATATCTGGCATAATTGAAATCTCCTACAACAAGCCAGTTCATATCATCCTCAATCCTGCAAGTCCTGGAACCAATTAATAAATTGTGTTCTAGCTGGTTGTTGACAAGGACTATAAATGTTAGTCAGCAATAGAATTTCACTAGAATGTTTGGATGTGAAATCAACAGTGATTGAGAAGTCATTGATATCAATGGCATGTCCAGAAAAGATTTGCTCACTCCAAATTACCAATAAACACCCTCATGCCCCTACCGAGGGAAGGAACACAAATTCATTTAGCCTCTTTTTGAGAAAACTGCTATTAATCTGGTCTTCCTTAGTTTCTTGCAGACATAAGATTGCAATGTAGACTCTCGAATTTTATTAGCCAGGGCCAACGACTTTTTAGGATCATTACTACCTCTTATATTCCAAGAGAGTACATTCGAGGATTTAGCCATAAAGAGAAAAAGTTACACTTAGGATCCACATATCAAGAGCTAGAATCTTTGAACTACTGATCATTCCAATCTCAGTGATCTTTTGATAGTATGTTTTCAATAGTTTCATATCATACATTTGTGATAAACTGACATATGATAGTCTGAAGGACACAAAATACCTCACAACTGACATAGTTACTCTCTGTGGAACTAAGTGGAAGTCCTAGTTGAGGCCTCTGCAGGTCCTTATTTGTTACTGTTTGATTTTTTGCTTCTTGTTTTAAATCCTGACTGCGACTTCCCTTGTTCTTTGCTCATTAACTTTACAAAAAGGTGTTTGTATTTTTAAACACTTTAGTAGGTATGATAGGAGGTAAAGCGGAGCAAGGTAAAGAGTTTTTATCTTTTGAAGTCGCTTTCCTATAGTCTTCATTAAGAGCCTGCAGTGTGCAACTTCTTCTTACCTCTGTTTCAACTAGAGGCAGTTTTTCTTTCCACTTTTTGTTAATAAGAAGATCTTAAGTAGAAGATGCAGAATGTCCTTTGGAATTTTTGTGCGTAGGAGTAGCCATATTTTCATGGTCTACTTCTTGGGTCATCTCAGTCCGTGAAGAGTAAATATGAGAAAAAGATGTTGAGTAACTATCTCGAACAACCAAAAGTTTAAACTCGTGAGTATCAGACCCTTGATCAATATAGCTCCAAACCTGTGAGGAAATGAACTTTTTGCCCATTCCAATTTTTCTTTGGAGAGTAATGCCACTGACTAAAAATTAACCCATTCTATATGTACTTGGATTACCTCCTTACTGTCTACGGATGGAGCAAAGTGTTCTTTCCAAATGTGGGCTCCTTCCTTTGCAAAGATCGCTTCATCCTGTGACAACTGGGGATTTTTTTGCCTTTGTTCAGCTCTGCTTTTTTCCATGAGAACATGATTAACTGAGTTAGGAAGATATACAAAGCCCATGAGCAGATTTTGATTGTAATCTTTATAAATTGGTCCACTAAAACTTGGGGGTATAGAGAGAATAGAAGTTGAAAGGTCACCTTCATGAGAATGCGCTCGCTGCTCAGAGTGCATCTGCACTATTGGTATTTGTTCCACAAAATTCTTTGAACTCTTAGCAACTAGATTGTTCTATCCAGGGATTATCCTTCATGGAAGTATTTTTTCTATTGTAGCAGCCTGTCCCTGAGAAAAGAGCTCCTTTTGCATAGGGTCATCAATTCTTGGTTGTGTTTCCACACTAAGGGTTGCCAAAATAGCATCCAGGTGGATGTGAGGCAGCAACATCAGAGGATCAGCAAAATTCAGAAGTTGAGGCTCAGGCCCACTATGCACATTCAAAACTAGTATCTTAGGTAATACTGGTGCAGCAGGTCCATAATGAGGCCCATTAGAAGATGCACCTGAATTAGCATTGTCATGTGATCTAGTCAAAGAGATAGTTAGACTACTAGCATTATCCATGTTTGGCAACATATTCTGGATAACATGTACTATTTCCTCTTCCATTGGTTCCATGAGATCATATAATTCCAAAAACTCTCCTCGCTGCTGCTACCTCTTGAGCTTGCGTTGGTTTTTCCCTTGAAGAGGAAAGGGTGATGCAGCAAAGTAGCGATAAGTATTTCCCTCAGTTTGAGAACCAAGGTATCAATCCAGTAGGAGTATCAAGATGAGGCACTAATGTACCTGCGCAAAAACAAACAAACTTGCACCCAACGCTATAAAGGGGTTGTCAATCCCTTCACGATTACTTGCAATGTGAGATTTGAAGGTGAAAAGTGCAACAAAGTATTTTTGGTATTTTTGTAGATCTGAATATATGATGTGAAGTAGACCCGGGGGCCATAGTGTTCACTAGAGGCTTCTCTAGTTATAGAAAGTATTACGGTGGGTGAACGAATTACTGTCGAGCAATTGATAGAATCGCGCAAAGTCATGACGATATCTAAGGCAATGATCATACATATAGGCATCATGTCCCATACAAGTAGACCGATAATGTCTGCATGTACTACTATTACTCCACACATCGACCAGTATCCAGCATGCATCTAGTGTATTAAGTTCATAACAAACAGAGTAACGCCTTAAGCAAGATGACATGATGTAGAAGGATAAATTCATGCAATATGATATAAACCCCATCTTTTTACCCTTGATGGCAACAACACGATGCGTGCCTCGCTACCCTTTCTATCACTGGGTGAGGACACCGCACGGTATGAACCCAAAACCAAGCACTTCTCCCATTGCAAGAATTATAGATCAAGTTGGCCAAACGAAACCCATAACTCCAAGAGAATTACAAGGATACGAAGTTATGCATATAAGAGATGAGAGGAGACTCAAATAATATTCATAGATAATCTGGTCATAAATCCACAATTTATCGGATCTCGACAAACACACCGCAAAAGAAAGTTACATCGGATAGATCTCCATGAAGATCATGGATAACATTGTATTGAATATCCAAGAGAGAGAAGAAGCCATCTAGCTACTAGCTATGGCCCCGAAGGTCTGTGGTGAACTACTCACGCATCATCGGAGAGGCAATGGTGTTGATGAAGAAGCCCTCCGTGTCCGAATCCCCCTCCGGCAGGGCACCAGAATGGCCCCCATATGGGATCTTGTGGAGACAGAAGCTTGCGGCGGCGGAAAAGTATTTTCGTGGCTCTCTTCTTTAGTTTTGGGATTTTAGAGAATTTATAGGCGAAAGAGGTAGGGCAAAGGAGGCACGTGGGGCCTACAAGCCTGGCAGGCGCGCCCCCTAGGGCGCGCTTGGGGGGCTTGTGACCTCCCACGAGGTCTCCTGCCTTGGTTCTCAAGTCCCCTGCGTATCTTCTATTACGGAAAAAAAATCATCCCGCATGTTTTATTCCGTTTGGACTCTGTTTAATATTCTTTTCTTCAAAAGGTCAAAAACACGGAAAAAACAGAAACTTGCACAAGGCACTGAGTTAATAGGTTAGTCCCAAAAAAGATGTAAAATAGCGTATTCATGCATATAAAACATCCAAAGTTGACAAGATAATAGCATGGAACCATCAAAAATTATAGATACGTTGGAGACGCATCAGCTGCAGTTGAAGTCAATCTGAGGGTTTTGTTGGGGAAGAGCCCAATGTCCCCAACCCGGAATGTCCATCTCTTTTTCCTCCTCCTCGGGCTCCCAAGGATTAGGGATTTGAGGTTGTGGCTGGTGAAGTGCAAGCTCTAAATGTACTTGGTCATTTTTCAGGTTCAGGTCTGGTATTTGTTCCTGCTGAACATCATCATGTTCATGGCGTTGCAGTGGCCCAATGGAGTGGTTATTTTGATTGAGATGGAGATGTGGCTGATGCGGAAGTGGATGTGCGTTGCCCACAGGATTAATGGGATCTTCATGTGGTTCATCTGCCGCAAGCATCCTCTTCTGCAGGATAACTACTGGGACAGTATGAGATTCAGACTGGAAGTCATCTCCCTCTCCAATGACCAAACTAGCAAGGATATGTCTCAACTATTCAACTCTCACTTTGATCATCGCGTTGGCTCTAGTGCTCTTAATTCTGTCCCATTCTATAAGCTTACCAAAACCTCTCACAGCATTGGAGTTCATGCATACATCTTGTGTCAAATGGAAAATTGATACGTCCATTTTGCATCATGCTTTCATGTTGATATTTATCGCTATATGGACTGTTATATTACTTTGTGGTACCATACTTATGCCTTTTCTCTCAAATTTTGCAAGGTTTATTTGAAGAGGTAGGATACCGGCAGTTGGAATTCTGGACTCGAAAAGGAGCAAGTCTGAGTCCTCTATTCTGCGCAACTCCAAATGGCATGAAAATCAATGTGGAATTTTTTGGGAATATATAAAAAATACTGGGCAAAAGAAGTGTCAAGGGGGAGCTGCCAGGGGCCCACAAGCCTGGTAGCCGCCACCCCCTAGTGGCGGCTACAGGGCTTGTCGGCACCCTGGTGGCCCACTGGCCCCCCTATTTTGCTATATGAAGGGTTTCGTCCAGGAAAAAAATCAGAGTGGAGCTTTTTCGTGGATTCTCCGCCGCCACGAGGCTGAACTTGAGCAGAACCAATCTAGAGCTCCGACAGGACGATCCTGCCGGGGAAACTTCCCTCCCGGAGGGGGAAATCATCGTCATCGTCATCACCAACACTCCTCTTGTCGGAGGGGAGTCATCTCCATCATCATCTTCATCAGCACCATCTCCTCTCCAAACCCTAGTTCATGTCTTGTGACCAATCTCCGTCTCGCGACTCCGATTGGTACTTGTAAGGTTGCTAGTAGTGTTGATTACTCTTTGTAGTTGATGCTAGTTGGATTACTTGGTGGAAGAGTTTATGTTCAGATCCTTGATGCTACTCATTACACCTCTGATCATGATTATGATTATGCTTTGTGAGTAGTTACTTTTGTTCCTGAGGACATGGGATAAGTCTTGCTAATAATAGTCATGTGAATTTGGTATTCGTTCGGTATTTTGATATGATTTATGTTGTCTTTTCCTCTAGTGGTGTAATGTGAATGTCGACTACATAACACTTCACCATATTTGGGCCTAGAGGAAGGCATTGGGGAGTAGTAAGTAGATGATGGGTTGCTAGAGTGACAGAAGCTTAAACCCAAGTCTACGCGTTCCTTCGTAAGGGGCTGATTTGGATCCACTAGTTTAATGCTATGGTTAGACGTTGCCTTATTTCTTCTTTCGTAGTTGCGGATACTTGTGAGAGGGGTTAATCATGAGTGGCATGCTTGTCCAAGTAAGGGCAGTACCCAAGCGCCGGTCCACCCACATATCAAACTATCAAACTATCAAAGTAACGAACGCGAATCATATGAACATGATGAAACTAGCATGACAGAAATTCCCGTGTGTCCTTGGGAGCGCTTTTCCTCCTATAAGACTTTGTTCAGGCTTGTCCCTTGCTACAAAAGGGATTGGGCCACTTTGCTGCGTCGTTGCTACTACTTGTTACTTGTTACTTTTCACTTGCTACGTTTCACCTCCTACACCATCACTTGTTACCGCTACTTTCAGTGCTTGCAGTTATTACCTTGCTGAAAACTATTTATCAGAGCCTTCTGCTCCTCGTTGGGTTCGACACTCTTACTTATGGAAAGGACTCTTTTCTGGCGCCGTTGCCGGGGAGCAGGTGCCTTTGGTAAGTGGAATTTGGTAAGGAAACATTTATATACTGTGCTGAAATTTATTGTCACTTGTCACTATGGAAACTGTTCCTTTGAGGACTTTGTTCGGGGTATCTTCACCACGAACGAAAGCACGAGGAGTTGCTCCCCAACCTGAGGTACCTACTGAAAATATCTTTTATGAAATTCCTTCGGGTATGCTTGAGAAACTGCTGGCTAATCCTTTTACACGAGATGGATCATCACATCCAGACTTGCATCTAATCTATGTAGATGAAGTTTGTGGTTTATTTAAGCTTGCACGTTTGCCCGAAGATGAGGTAAATAAGAAAGTATTTCCTTTATCTTTGAAGGATAAGGCGTTGACATGGTATAGGCTATGTGATGATACTGGATCATGGGACTCCAATCGGTTGAAGTTGGAATTTCATCAAAAGTTTTATCCTATGCATTTAGTACATTGTGATCGGAATTATATTTATAACTTTTGGCCTCGTGACAGGGAAAGCATAGCTCAAGCTTGGGGGAGGCTTAAATCAATGCTATATTCATGCCCCAATCATGAGCTCTCGAGAGAAATTATCACTCAAAACTTTTATGCTCGGCTTTCTCATGAAGATCGTACCATGCTTGACACTTCTTGTACCGGTTCTTTTATGAAGAAGGATATTGACCACAAGTGGAATTTATTGGAAAGAATCAAACGTAACTCTGAAGATTGGGAGCTTGAAGAAGGTAAGGAGTTAGGTATGAATTTCCAGTTTGATTGCGTTAAATCTTTTGTTGAAACAAACACTTCTAGAGATTTTAGCGCGAAGTATGGACTTGACTCTGAGATAGTAGCTTCTCTATGTGAATCTTTTGCTGCTCATGTTGATCTTTCTAAAGAGAAGTGGTTTAAGTATCATCCTCCTGTAGAAGTCAACATAGTTAAACCCAATCTAGTTGAAGAGAAAGTCATTGCCTTTAGTGATCCTATTGTTCCTTGTGCCTACGCTGAGAAACCACCTTACCCTGCTAGGAAAAAGGATTATTCTAAAGCTCCAACTGTGATACGTAGGGGTTACATTAGACCACTAGCACCCCCTGAGGAAATTAGAGTTGAACCTAGTGTTGCTATTATCAAAGATCTCTTAGACGAAGACATAGACGGGCATGTTATCAAATTCTGTGAGGACTCCGCTAGAATTGCTAAACCTCACGGGAAAGACAAATACGGACTTGTAGTTGGCCTTCCCGTTGTTTCTGTCAAGATAGGAGATCACTGTTATCATGGTTTATGTGATATGGGTGCTAGTGTTAGTGCAATACCCCGGCCCTATACGATGAAATCAAAGATGAGATCGCACCTGCTGAGTTAGAAGCCATTTATGTCACTATTACGCTAGCTAATAGAGACACTATCTGCCCTATGGGAATTGTGCGAGATGGAGAAGTCTTGTGTGGTAAGACGAAGTACCCTACTGACTTCCTCTTCCTTGCTACTGCACAAGATAGATTTTGTCCCATCATATTTGGTAGACCCTTTCTCAACACTGTCAATGCTCATATTGATTGCATTAAACAGTGTGTCACTATTAGTTTCAAGGGTGTGTCTCATGAATTTAACATCTCCAAGTTTGGAGGACAACCCCATGAAAAAGAGTCGTCTGGTAGGGATGAAATCATTGCTCTTGCCTCTATTGCCGTACCTCCTATGGATCCTTTAGAGCAATATCTGCTTGAGCATGAAAATGATATGCATATGGATGAAAGAGATGAGATAGATAAGATTGTTTTAGAACAATATCCTATTCTCAAGAATAATCTTCCTGTTGAACTGCTTGGGGATCATCCCCCACCAAAGGGTGATCCTGTGTTCGAGCTAAAACAGTTACCAGATACTCTTAAGTATGCCTACCTTGATGAGTAGGAGATATATCCTATTATTATTAGTGCTCACCTCTCGAATCACGAAGAGAAGAAGTTATTAAAAACTTTGAGGAAGTACCGTGCGGCTATTGGATATACTCTTGATGATCTTAAGGGTATTAGTCCCACTTTATGTCAGCACAAGATTAAAACCGATCCTTATTCTAAACCAGTTGCTGATCATCAAAGGAGATTAAATCCTAGGATGAAAGAGGTCGTGAGAAATGAAATATTAAAGCTTCTGGAAGCAGGAATCATTTATCCTGTTGCTCATAGTGATTGGGTAAATCTAGTACATTGCGTACCTAAGAAGGGAGGTATCACCGTCGTTCCTGATGATAAGAATGAACTAATCCCACAAAGGATTATTACTGGCTATAGGATGGTGATAGACTTTTGGAAACTGAACAAGGCAACCAGGAAAGACCATTATCCTTTCTTGTTTATCGACCAAATGCTAGAAAGGATATCTAAACACACACACTTATGCTTTGTAGACGGTTATTCAGGTTTCTCGCAAATAGCTGTTGCACAATCTAATAAGGAGAAAGCCACTTTCACCTGCCCCTTTGGTACCTTTGCTTATAGACGTATGCCTTTTGGCTTATGCAATGCACCTGCCACCTTTCAAAGATGTATGATGGCTATATTCTCTGACATTTGTGAAAAGATTGTTGAGGTTTTCATGGATGATTTCTCCGTTTACGGTTCTTCCTTTGACGATTGCCTCAGCAACCTTGATCAAGTCTTACAGAGATGCAAAGATACCAACCTCGTCTTGAACTGGGAGAAGTGCCACTTTATGGTTAATGAAGGTATCCCTCTACATCATGTCATCTTGCTTAAGGCGTTACTCTGTTCTTATGGACTTAATACACTAGTTGCATGCTAGATAGCGGTCGACGTGTGGAGTAATAGTAGTAGATGCAGAAAGTATCGGTCTACTTGTTTTGGACGTGATGCCTATAGATATAATCATTGCATAGATATCGTCATGACTTTGTGCCGTTCTATAAATTCCTCGACAGTAAACACTACGGCCCCCGGGTCTATTCACATCCATCGTTTACACCTCCGCTTTTACTTTGCTTTGTTACTTTGTTGCTTTCAGTTCTCACTTCGCAAACGATCTATAAGGGATTGACAACCCCTTCATAGCGTTGGGAGGAAGTTTTTGTGTTTGTGCAGGATCTTGAGATACTCCTCCATCGGATTGATACCTTGGTTCTCAAACTGAGGGAAATACTTACCACCGCTACGCTACATCACCCTTTCCGCTTTGAGGGAACACCAACGCAAGGCTCCAAGGCCACGGGGGAAATCCTTTGCATACTTGCCTAGGAAATCCCTTAAGGCGTAGCCGCAACTGAAGGATTCCTGGCGCCATTGTCGGGGAGGGACACGTCAAGATAATTTCCCAACAACGTGCCTATTTCTGGCACCATTGGAAGGTCTTTTGTTGCAGTAGCAGTACACTCACATCTTAGTTGCTATGGATTATGTTACTAAGTGGGTAGAAGCTATCCCCACTAAAAATTCTGATCACCACACCTCTATTAAGATGCTTAAAGAAGTCATATTCCCAAGATTTGGAGTCCCTAGATACTTGATGACTGATGGCGGTTCACACTTCATTCATGGTGTTTTCCGCAAGATGCTAGCTAAGTTTGATGTCAACCATAGAGTTGCATCTCCTTATCATCCTGAGTCTAGTGGTCAAGTGGAGTTGAGTAATAGGGAGATCAAGTTGATCTTGCAAAAGACCGTCAATAGATCTCGAAAGAATTGGTCTAGCAAACTTGACGATGCACTATGGTCTTATAGGACTTCTTATAAGAATCCCATGGGCATGTCACCGTATAAAATGGTTTACGGTAAGGCCTGTCATTTACCTCTTGAGGTGGAACACAAAGCTTATTGGGCAATCAAAGAGCTCAACTTTGATTTCAAACTTGCCGGTGAGAAGCGGTTGTTTGATATCAGCTCGTTAGATGAATGGAGAGCCCAGGCATATGAGAATGCCAAGTTGTTCAAGGAAAAGGTTAAGAGATGACACGATAAAAGAATACAAAAACGAGAGTTCAATGTAGGTGATTATGTCCTTCTATACAATTCTCGCTTAAGATTCTTCGCAGGCAAGCTTCTCTCTAAATGGGAAGGTCCTTACGTTGTCGAGGAAGTATATCGTTCCGGTGCCATCAAAATCAATAACACGGAAGGTAATTTTCCTAGAGTGGTAAATGGGCAAAGAATCAAGCATTATATCTCTGGCACTCCCACAAACGTTGAGACCAATATCATCAATATCATAACTCCACAGGAGTACATAAGGGATGTTTATCAGCCTGTTTCAGACCCTGAAAACGAAGAAGTATGTGTTTTGGTAAGTAATTGGACTCCGAAACTATTCCAGTAGGAAATTTTCTCTGTTTTGGAATTTTTGGAAAGTTAGAAAAATAAAAAGCAGTCCGGAGAGCGCATGAGGCGGCCACAAGCTTGGTAGCCGCCACCTGCCCCCCTGGCGGCGGCTACAAGGCTTGTGGGCACCTCGTGTGCCTCCCGGACTCCGTTTTCTTGCGGAGCACTCCTTCTGGTCCAGAAAAAACATTATATATACGCCCGAGGGTTTTGATCTCCGTATCTTGCAGTTTTCCTCTATTTTCGTTTCGAGCCTGTTTCTGTCGCAAATCTAGATCGTCATGACTTCCCGAAAAGCTCCTAAGAACAAGATCTTCGAGAAGGTCATCAATCCCTACCACACGGAAGTGCGGAAACACCCTCAATATATCAAGATGAGTGAGAGGATGTTGCACATCCATGATGTTGAGGGGCCTAAGAAGACCGAAAGCATGGAGACGAGGCTCGAAGCAATGGAGCAACAAATATTCAAGTCCCAAGGGATGGTGGAGCGTGGACTCAACGCCAACCACATGACGATCATGGACTTCACCAACAATCATAAGATGGATGCCATTGACATTGGGAAGCACCTCTCCAGGCTCTATGACAGGGTTGATCAACTTCAGGGCCAGATCTATGACCTGCAGAACCAAAACTGTGAGTATGAGTATAGATTTAAATCAATACGGTTGGCTGCAGATTTGAGGATTCCAGCGACTCGTTCATCCTGCCATGATGGAGCACCTATGCCTTGGAAGACGGAGGATCAGACTACTTCAACAACACCACCACCATCACCACCAAAGGAAGACAACTAAGCATTGGTATGGGCAATCCCCTTGGCTTTTGCCAAGCTTGGGGGAGTTGCCCTGGTATCGTATCACCTTTATATCTTTTTCTTTTACCTTTGTTTTAGTTCTTTCCTTTTCAGTTTTTATCTCTTCCCTTAGTGGAATAAGTTTTTAGTGTTTAGTTTGAGTCTTTTTCTTTGTGTCACCCCTGATGTATTCGAGCTTGCGAGCTATATAATAAAGAGTATCTTAGTCAAGGGCTTTGTTTTGTGCCATGATAAAAAATATTAAAAGAATGATAGCATGAAAGATCGTGAGATGATCTTATGGAAAGTGATAGCTTCACATATAACAAGTATGATGATTGAAACTTGTTGAGAATAGACCAACATAGACCCCAGTCATTGTTGCAATTAATAAGAAGTAATAGGGAAAGAGAGGTTCACATATAAATATATCATCTTAGACACTTTCTATAATTGTGAGCACTCCCGAAACTATTACATGCTTAGAAGTAGATGTTGGACAAGGAAGACAACATAATGAATTGTGTTTGCTTGGTTCCAAACAATGTTATATGTCTAGAGATCCCTTAGGATGTGACGATTGCTTCCACCTCATATTAGCCAAAACTCCCGCACCAAGTAGAGATACTACTTGTGCATCCATAAACCTTCAACCCAGTTTTCGTTGGAATTATGCCCTAGAGGCAATAATAAATATAGTTATTATTATAATTCCTGTATCAAGATAATCGTTTATTATCCATGCTATATTTGTATTGAATAAAGACTTGTATACATGTGTGGATACATAGACAAAACACTGTCCCTAGCAAGCCTCTAGTTGGCTAGCCAGTTGATCAAAGATAGTCAGGGTCTTCTGATTATGAACAAGGTGTTGTTGCTTGATAACTGGATCGCGTCATTAGGAGAATCACATGATGGGCTAGACCCAAACTAATAGACGTAGCATGTTGATCGTGTCATTTTGTTGCTATAGTTTTCTGCGTGTCAAGTATTTGTTCCTATGACCATGAGATTATATAACTCACTAACACCGAAGGAATGCCTTGTGTGTATCAAACGTCGCAACGTAACTGGGTGACTATAAAGATGCTCTACAGGTATCTCCAAAGGTGTTCGTTGAGTTAATATGGATCGAGACTGGGATTTGTCACTCCGTGTGACGGAGAGGTATCTCGGGGCCTACTCGGTAATACAATATCACACACAAGCCTTGCAAGCAATGTGACTTAGTGTAAGTTGCGGGATCTTGTATTACGGAACGAGTAAAGAGACTTGCCGGTAAACGTGATTGAAATAGGTATGCGGATACTGACGATCGAATCTCGGGCAAGTAACATACCGAAGGACAAAGGGAATGACATACGGGATTATATGAATCCTTGGCACTGAGGTTCAAACGATAAGATCTTCGTAGAATATGTAGGATCCAATATGGGCATCCAGGTCCCGCTATTGGATATTGACCGAGGAGTCTCTCGGGTCATGTCTACATAGTTCTCGAACCCGCAGGGTCTGCACACTTAAGGTTCGACGTTGTTTTATGCGTATTTGAGTTATATGGTTGGTTACCGAATGTTGTTTGGAGTCCCAGATGAGATCACGGACGTTACGAGGGTTTCCGGAATGGTCCGGAAACGAAGATTGATATATAGGATGACCTCATTTGGTTTCGGGAAGGTTTTCGGAGTTACCGGGAATGACGAATGGGTTCCGGGTGTTCACCGGGGGGGGGGGGGGCAACCCACCCCGGGGAAGCCCTTAGGCCTTGGGGGTGGCGCACCAGCCCTTAGTGGGCTGGTGGTACAGCCCAAGAAGTGCATATGCGCCATAGGAAGAAAATCAAAGAGAAAAGAAAAAAAGAGGAGGTGGGAAAAGGGGTAAGGACTCCTCCTTCCAAACCTAGTTGGACTCGGTTTGCAAGGGGAGGGTTGCCCCCCTTGGCTCGGCCGAACCCCTTGGGGGTCCTTGGACCCCAAGGCAAGGCTCCCCCCCTCTTCCCCTTATATATACGGAGGTTTTAGGGCTGATTTGAGACAACTTTGCCACGGCAGCCCGACCACATATCTCCACGGTTTTACCTCTAGATTGCGTTTCTGCACACCTCGGGCGGAGCCCTGTTGAGATTAGATCACCACCAACCTCCGGAGCACCGTCATGCTGCCGGAGAACTCATCTACCTCTCCGTCTCAATTGCTGTATCAAGAAGGCCGAGATCATCGTCGAGCTGTACGTCGGCTGAACGCGGAGGTGTCATTCGTTCGGCACTAGATCGTGGGACTGATCGCGGGACGGTTCGCGGGGCGGATCGAGGGACGTGAGGATGTTCCACTACATCAACCGCGTTCACTAACGCTTCTGCTGTGCGGTCTACAAGGGTACGTAGATCGAATACCCCTTTTGTAGATGGACATCACCATGATAGGTCTTCGTGCGCGTAGGAAAATTTTGTTTCCCATGCGACGTTCCCCAACAGTGGCATCATGAGCTAGGTTCATGCGTAGATGTCTTCTCGAGTAGAACACAAAAGTTTTTGTGGGCGGTGATGTGCGTTTTGCTGCCCTCCTTAGTCTTTTCTTGATTCCGCGCTATTGTTGGATTGAAGCGGCTTGGACCGACATTACTCGTACGCTTACGAGAGACTGGTTTCATCGCTACGAGTAACCTTGTTGCTCAAAGATGACTGGCAAGTGTCAGTTTCTCCAACTTTAGTTGAATCGGATTTGACCGAGGAGGTCCTTGTATATGGTTAAATAGCAATTCATATATCTCCGTTGTGGTGTTTGCGTAAGTAAGATGCGATCCTACTAGATACCCATGGTCACCACGTAAAACATGCAACAACAAAATTAGAGGACGTCTAACTTGTTTTTGCAGGGTATGCTTCTGATGTGATATGGCCAATGATGTGATGTGATATATTGGATGTATGAGATGATCATGTTGTAATAGATAATATCGACTTGCACGTCGATGGTATGGCAACCGGGAGGAGCCATAGGGTTGTCTTTAAACTAACGTTTGTGCTTGCAGATGCGTTTACTATTTTGCTAGGATGTAGCTTTAGTAGTAATATCATGAGTAGCACGACAACCCCGATGGCGACACGTTGATGGAGATCATAGTGTGGCGCCGGTGACAAGAAGATCGTGCCGGTGCTTTGGTGATGGAGATCAAGGAGCACGTGAAGATGGCCATATCATGTCACTTATGAATTGCATGTGATGTTAATCCTTTTATGCACCTTATTTTGCTTAGAACGACGGTAGCATTATAAGGTGATCTCTCACTAAAATTTCAAGACGAAATTGTGTTCTCCCCGACTGTGCACCGTTGCTACAGTTCGTCGTTTCGAGACACCACGTGATGATCGGGTGTGATAGACTCAACATTCACATACAACGGGTGCAAAATAGTTGCACACGCAGAACACTCGGGTTAAGCTTGACGAGCCTAGCATGTGCAGACATGGCCTCGGAACACATGAGACCGAAAGGTCGATCATGAATCATATAGATGATATGATTAGCATAGGGATGCTTACCACTGAAACTATACTCAACTCACGTGATGATCGGACTTGAGCTAGTGTAAGTGGATCATGAACCGCTCAAATGACCAGAGAGATGTACTTTTTGAGTGGGAGTTTAGCAAGTAATTTGATTAAGTTAAACTCTAATTATCTTGAACATAGTCTAAGTCCACTTTGAATATATTTGTGTTGTCGATCATGGCTCACGCGACAGTCACCCTGAATTTTAATACGTTCCTAGAGAAAGCTAAGTTGAAAGATGATGGAAGCAACTTTGTAGCTTGGGCTCGTAATCTTAAGCTAGTCTTACAAGCTGGGAAGAAGGATTATGTCCTTAATGCTGCGCTAGGAGATGAACCACCCGCTACGGCTGACCAGGATGTTAAGAACGCTTGGTTAACACGTAAGGAGGACTACTCAGTAGTTCAATGTGCAGTCTTGTATGGCTTAGAACCGGGACTTCAACGTCGCTTTGAGCGTCATGGAGCATTTGAGATGTTCCAGGAGTTGAAGTTCATCTTTCAGTAGAACGCCCGGATCCAGAGGTATGAGACCTCCGATAAATTCTATGCTTGCAAGATGGAGGAGAACTCGTCTGTCAGTGAACATGTGCTCAAAATGTCTGGGTACTCAAACCGTCTAGCTGAGCTGGGGATTGAACTCCCGCAAGAGGCTATCACTGACAGAATCCTTCAATCACTGCCGCCAAGCTATAAAGGCTTTGTGTTGAACTACAACATGCAAGGGATGAACAAGTTACCCGGCGAGTTGTTTGCGATGCTGAAAGTCGCAGAGTGTGAACTCCGTAAAGAGCATCAAGTGTTGATGGTGAATAAGACCACTAGTTTCAAGAGAAACGGCAAAGGCAAGAAGGGTAATTCAAAGAAGAGCGGCAAGCCTGTTGCCAATCCGACGAAGAAACCCAAAGCTGGACCTAAGCCTGAAATAGAGTGTTACTATTGCAAGGGTATGGGTCAGTGGAAGCGCAACTGCCCCAAGTATCTGGCTGATAAGAAGGAGGCCAAAGAAAAATTAGGTATATTTGATATACATGTTATTGATGTGTACTTAACCGGCTCTCGTAGTAGTGCCTGGGTATTCGATACCGGTTATGTTGCTCATATTTGCAACTCGAAACAGGAACTGCGGAATAGACGAAGGCTGGCGAAAGATGAAGTGACGATGCACGTAGGAAATGGTTCCAAGGTTGATGCAATCACCGTCGGCACAGTTTCACTTCAGTTACCATCAGGATTAGTTATGAACTTGAATCATTGTTATTTAGTGCCTGCGGTGAGCATGAACATTATATCTGGATCTTGTTTATTGCGAGACGGTTACTCTTTTAAGTCAGAGAATAATGGTTGTTCTATTTCTATGAGTAACATCTTTTATGGTCATGCACCCAATGTGAGAGGATTGTTCATATTGAATCTTGATAGTGATACACACATACATAACATTGAGACCAAAAGAGTTAGAGTTAACAATGATAGCGCCATATTTTTATGGCACTGCCGCTTAGGTCATATTGGTGTAAAGCGCATGAAGAAACTCCATGCCGATTGACTTTTGGAGTCACTTGACTTTGATTCACTTGACACGTGCGAACCATGCCTCATGGGCAAGATGACTAAAACTCCGTTCTCCGGAACAATGGAGCGTGCAAGTGACTTGTTGGAAATCATACATACCGATGTGTGCGGTCCGATGAGCGTAGAGGCACGCGGCGGATATCATTATTTTCTCACCTTCACTGACGATTTGAGTAGATATGGTTATGTCTACTTAATGAAGCACAAGTCTGAAACATTTGAAAAGTTCAAGCAATTTCAGAGTGAAGTTGAAAATCATCATAACAAGAAGATCAAGTTCCTACGGTCTGATCGTGGGGGTGAATATCTGAGTTTCGAGTTTGGTGCTCACTTAAGACAATGTGGAATTGTTTCACAGTTGACACCGCCTGGAACACCACAGCGTAATGGTGTGTTCGAACGTTGTAATTGTACTTTATTAGAGATGGTGCGATCTATGATCTCTCTTACCGATTTGTCGTTATCGTTTTGGGGTTATGCATTAGAAACAACTGCATTCACTTTAAATAGGGCACCATCAAAATCCGTTGAGACAACACCATACGAACTGTGGTATGGCAAAAGTCCAAAGTTGTCGTTTCTTAATGTTTGGGGATGTGATGCTTATGTCAAAAAGCTTCAGCCTGAAAAGCTGGAACCCAAAGCGGAAAAGTGCATCTTCGTAGGTTACCCAAAAGAGACAGTTGGGTACACCTTCTATCTCAAATGCGAGGGCAAAGTGCTTATTGCTAAAAACGGAGCTTTTCTCGAGAAGGAGTTTCTCTCGAGAGAATTGAGTGGAAGGAAGATAGAACTTGATGAGGTTGTCGAACCTCTCATCCAGCTAGATGGTGGCGCAGGTTAAGGGGAAACCTCTGTCATTGCAACGCCGGTTGAGGAGGAAGTTAATGATGATGATCATGAAACTCCGGTTCAAGTTCCTGTCGAACCATGCAGGTCGACGAGACCACGTGCTGCTCGAGAGTAGTACGGTAATCCCGTCATGTCAATCATGTTGTTAGACAACAATGAACCTGCAAATTATGAAGAAGCAATGGTGGGCCCAGATTCCAACAAATGGCTAGAAGCCATGAAGTCCGAGATAGGATCCATATATGAGAACAAAGTATGGACTTTGGAAGTACTACCTGAGGGCCGCAAGGCTATTCAGAACAAATGGATCTTTAAGAAGAAGACGGACGTTGACGACAATGTGACCGTTTATAAAGCTCGACTTGTGGCAAAGGGTTTTTCACAAGTTCAAGGAGTTGACTACGATGAGACATTCTCACCCGTAGCGATGCTTAAGTCCGTCAGAATCATGTTAGCAATAGCTGCATTTTTCGATTATGAAATCTGGCAGATGGATGTCAAAACGGCGTTCCTTAACGGTTTCCTTAAGGAAGAGTTGTATATGATGCAACCCAAAGGTTTTGTCGATCCTAAGAATGCTAACAAGGTGTGCAAGCTCCAGCGATCCATTTATGGACTGGTGCAAGCATCTCGGAGTTGGAACAAACGCTCTCATGAGGTGATCAAAGCATTTGGGTTTATACAAGTGGTTGGAGAATCTTGTATTTACAAGAAAGTGAGTGGGAGCTTTGTGGCGTTTCTAATATTATATGTGGATGATAAATTGCTGATTGGAAACAAAGTAGAGTTTTTGGAGAGCATAAAGGATTACTTGAATAAAAGTTTCTCTATGAAGGACCTAGGAGAAGCTGCTTACATTCTAGGCATTAAGATCTACATGGATAGATCAAAACGCCTGATAGGACTTTCACAAAGCACATACCTTGATAAAGTTTTGAAGAGGTTCAAAATGGAATAGTCCAAGAAAGGGTTCTTGCCAGTTTTACAAGGTACGAGATTGAGTAAGACTCAGTGCCCAGCAAGTGATGAGGATAGAGAGCATATGAGAACCGTCCCCTATGCTTCAGCCATAGGTTCTATCATGTATGCAATGATGTGCACTAGACCAGACGTTAGCTTGGCCATAAGTATGGCAGGCAGGTTCCAGAGTAATCCAGGAGTGGATCACTGGACGGCGGTCAAGAATATCCTGAAGTACCTGAAAAGGACTAAGGAGATGTTTCTCGTGTATCGAGGTGACGAAGAGCTCGCCGTAAAGGGTTACATCGATGCAAGCATTGACACAGATCCGGACAACTCTAAGTCGCAGACCGGATACGTATTTATTCTTAATGGGGGTGCGGTAAGCTGGTGCAGTTCCAAGCAAAGCGTCATAGCAGATTCTACATGTGAAGCGGAGTACATGGCTGCCTCGGAGGCGGCTAAGGAGGGTGTCTGGATGAAGCAGTTCATGACGGATCTTGGAGTAGTGCCAAGCGCACTGAATCCAATAACCTTGTTCTGTGACAACACGTGTGCCATTGCCCTAGCAAAGGAACCACGGTTTCACAAGAAGTCCAGACACATCAAACGACGCTTCAACCTCATCCGCGACTACGTCGAAGGGGAGGACGTAAATATATGCAAAGTGCACATGGATCTGAATGTAGCAGGCCCGCTGACTAAACCTCTTCCACGGGCAAAGCATGATCAACACCAGAACTCTATGGGTGTTAGATTTATTACAATGTAATTCGCATGATAATGTGAAGGCTAGATTATTGACTCTAGTGCAAGTGGGAGACTGTTGGAATTATGCCCTAGAGGCAATAATAAATATAGTTATTATTATAATTCCTGTATCAAGATAATCGTTTATTATCCATGCTATAATTGTATTGAATAAAGACTTGTATACATGTGTGGATACATAGACAAAACACTGTCCCTAGCAAGCCTGTAGTTGGCTAGCCAGTTGATCAAAGATAGTCAGGGTCTTCTGATTATGAACAAGGTGTTGTTGCTTGATAACTGGATCACGTCATTAGGAGAATCACATGATGGGCTAGACCCAAACTAATAGACGTAGCATGTTGATCGTGTCATTTTGTTGCTATAGTTTTCTGCGTGTCAAGTATTTGTTCCTATGACCATGAGATTATATAACTCACTAACACCGAAGGAATGCCTTGTGTGTATCAAACGTCGCAACGTAACTGGGTGACTATAAAGATGCTCTACAGGTATCTCCGAAGGTGTTCGTTGAGTTAATATGGATCGAGACTGGGATTTGTCACTCCGTGTGATGGAGAGGTATCTCGGGGCCTACTCGGTAATACAACATCACACACAAGCCTTGCAAGCAATGTGACTTAGTGTAAGTTGCGGGATCTTGTATTACGGAACGAGTAAAGAGACTTGCCGGTAAACGTGATTGAAATAGGTATGCGGATACTGACGATCGAATCTCGGGCAAGTAACATACCGAAGGACAAAGGGAATGACATACGGGGGGAAGGACATATGCGCCATAGGAAGAAAATCAAAGAGAAAAGAAAAAAAAGAGGAGGTGGGAAAAGGGGGAAGGACTCCTCCTTCCAAACCTAGTTGGACTCGGTTTGGAAGGGGAGGGTTGCCCCCCTTGGCTCGGCCGAACCCCTTGGGGGTCCTTGGACCCCAAGGCAAGGCTCCCCCTCTTCCCCCTATATATATATATGGAGGTTTTAGGGCTGATTTGAGACAACTTTGCCACGGCAGCCCGACCACATATCTCCACGGTTTTACCTCTAGATCGCGTTTCTGTGGAGCTCGGGCGGAGCCCTGCTGAGATTAGATCACCACCAACCTCTGGAGCGCCGTCACGCTGCCGGAGAACTCATCTACCTCTCCGTCTCTCTTGCTGGATCAAGAAGGCCGAGATCATCGTCGAGCTGTACGTGTGCTGAACGCGGAGGTGTCGTCCGTTCGGCACTAGATCGTGGGACTCATCGCGGGATGGTTCGCGGGGCAGATCGAGGGACGTGAGGATGTTCCACTACATCAACCGCGTTCACTAACGCTTCTGCTGTGCGGTCTACAAGGGTACGTAGATCGAATACCCCCTCTCGTAGATGGACATCACCATGATAGGTCTTCGTGCGCGTAGGAAAATTTTGTTTCCCATGCGACGATCCCCAACAGTTTTGCCATAAGTGGACACCATACCTACCTATGGATTGAATAAGATCCCTCAAGTAAGTTTTCATCGGTGCAAGAAATAAAAATTGCTCTCTAATATGTATGATCTATTAGTGTGTGGAAAATAAGCTTTGTATGAACCTGTGATGAGGAAGACATAAAAGCGACAGACTACATAATAAAGTTCTTTATCACAGGAGGTAATATAAAGTGACGTTGCGCATGACAACCTCTGCTTCCCTCTGTGAATGGCCTATCTTGTACCTTTACTTTTTGCCCTTGAAAGAGTCATGGTGATCTTCACCAATTCCCTCTTTTGCCTTTGTCTTGGCTACTGTCACAAGCTAGGGAAAGATCTATATTCATATATCAACTTGGAGATGAGTACTTATGCTTTATTATTGTCGACTTTACCCTTGAGGTAAATGGTTGGGAGGCAAAACTATAAGCCCCTATCCTTCTCTGTGTCCAGCTGAAACTTTGATACCATGAGTACCACGTGAATTGTAACAATTGTGGAAAACAAAAGAGATGATTGAGTATGTGGGTTTGCTTTACAAGCTCTTATTTGACTCTTTGTGATGTTATGATAAATTGCAACTGCTTCAATGACTATGGATTGTTGTTGGCTACTTCTCGGTAAGGTTTTTGCTTCATACTTTGCTTTGTGAAGGAATTGTTACTTTCCCGTAAGAATCTTTATGATGTATTGTTGTTCTATGTGTGATCATGATGCCCTCATGTCCGTATTATGTTTTATCGACACCTTCATCCCTAAACATGTGGACATGTTTATGGATCTTGGTTTTCGCTTGAGGACAAGCGAGGTCTAAGCTTGGGGGAGTTGATACGCCCATTTTGCATCATGCTTTCATGTTGATATTTATCGCTTTATGGACTGTTATATTACTTTGTGGTACCATACTTATGCCTTTTCTCTCTTATTTTGCAAGGTTTATTTGAAGAGGGAGAATACCGGTAGCTGGAATTCTAGACTCAAAAAGGAGCAAGTCTGAGTCCTCTATTCTGCGCAACTCCAAATGCCCTGAAAATCAACATGGAATTTTTTGGGAATATATAAAAAATACTGGGCGAAAGAAGTGTCAGAGGGGAGCTGCCAGGGGCCCACAAACCTGGTAGCCGCCACCCTCCTGGCGACGGCTACTGGGCTTGTGGGCACCCTGGTGGCCCACTGGCCCCCCTCTTTGGCTATATGAAGGGTTTCGTCTAGGAAAAAATCAGAGTGGAGCTTTTTCATGGATTCTCCGCCGCCACGAGGCGAAACTTGAGCAGAACCAATCTAGAGCTCCGGCAGGACGATCCTGCCGGGGAAACTTCCCTTCCGGAGGGGGAAATCGTCACCATCGTCATCACCAACACTCCTCTCGTCGGAGGGGAGTCATCTCCATCAACATCTTCATCAGCACCATCTCCTCTCCAAACCCCACTTCATCTCTTATAACCAATCTCCGTCTCGCGACTCCAATTGGTACTTGTAAGGTTGCTAGTAGTGTTGATTATTCTTTGCAGTTGATGCTAGTTGGATTACTTGGTGGAAGAGTTTATGTTCAGATCCTTGATGCTACTCATTACACATCTGATCATGATTATGATTATGCTTTGTGAGTAGTTACTTTTGTTCTTGAGGACATGGGATAAGTCTTGCTAATAATAGTCATCTGAATTTGGTATTCGTTCGGTATTTTGATATGATGTATGTTGTCTTTTCCTCTAGTGGTGTTATGTGAACGTCGACTACATAACACTTCACCATATTTGGGCCTAGAGGAAGGCATTGGGGAGTAGTAAGTAGATGATGGGTTGCTAGAGTGACAGAAGCTTAAACCCCAGTCTATGCGTTGCTTCGTAAGGGGCTGATTTGGATCCACTAGTTTAATGCTATGGTTAGACGTTGTCTTAATTCTTCTTTCGTAGTTGCGGATGCTTGCGAGATGGGTTAATCATAAGTGTGATATTTGTCCAAGTAAGGGCAGTACCCAAGCGCGGGTCCACCCACATATCAAACTATCAAAGTAACGAACGCGAATCATATGAACATGATGAAACTAGCATGACAGAAATTCCCGTGTGTCCTCGGGAGCGCTTTTCCTCCTGTAAGACTTTGCTCAAGCTTGTCCCTTGCTACAAAAGGGATTTGGCCACTTTGCTGCACCGTTGCTAATACTTGTTACTTGTTACTTTTCACTTGCTACGTTTCACCTCAGTACACCATCACTTGTTACCGCTACTTTCAGTGCTTGCAGTTATTACCTTGCTGAAAACTATTTATCAGAGCCTTCTGCTCCTCGTTGGGTTCGACACTCTTACTTATCGAAAGGACTACGATTGATCCCCTATACTTGTGGGTCATAAAAAATCAGATAACAATAAAGAAACTTCTCCATTGAGTGTAAGTCTCCTCCAATTTAGACTTTCATTGTGCTTTTGGAAGATAACATGGACATCCGTAAAAGCATGTGACCTATTCAGGAACAACCCATCGCAATCAAAAACACTATCCAGAAGGACATATGCTTGACCTAAAGGGCATGGGTAGATTTCCGAAAAACCCATATGCTTGACCTCGGAGAGAAAATCCCCTAGAACTGCACCCATAGTTGCGAAAGTCACCTGTAGATTAGGCATTGGGACAATGATGGTGATAGCCAAGTTCAGGTGTGTTGGAGCCACCGCACCGGCGACCACATGAACCCTAGCAGGACGGCCCTCCACATCAATGTGCTGGTGGTTTGTTGGAATGAATGGCGTAGGATCAAATGGGAAGGATGTCGTGGACAGCTCCAATGATGGATGAGTGTTACTCCCTGGCGGAGGGGAGGGATGGCGACGGAGAAGCAGAGGTGGGGGCAAGGTGGAACACAAGAGGTTGGTATTGGATTCATATAGTGGAGCAGTCATTTGGAATAGTTCCAAATGGCGTGAAGTAGAAGCATCTGCAGGATGACATAGAGATTAGTAAAGGACACATGGATCTGAAAGATTCAGACCCATTGACTAAAAACCTCTCTCACAAGCAAGACATGACAAAACCCCAGAACTGTATGGGTGTTAGATTCATTACAATCACATAGTGATGTGAACTAGATTATTGACTCTAGTGCAAGTGGGAGACTGTTGGAAATATGCCCTAGAGGCAATAATAAATTAGTTATTATTATATTTCCTTGTTCATGATGATCGTTTATTATCCATGCTAGAATTGTATTGATTGGAAACTCAAATACATGTGTGGATACATAGACAACACACTATCCCTAGTGAGCCTCTAGTTGACTGGCTCGTTGATCAAAGATGGTCAAGGTTTCCTGACCATAGACAAGTGTTGTCACTTGATAACATGATCACATCATTAGGAGAATGATGTGATGGACAAGACCCAAACTATGAACGTGGCATATGATCGCGTGAGTTTATTGCTAGTGTTGTCTACATGTCAAAGTATTTGTTCCTACGACCATGAGATCATGCAACTCCCGGACACCGGAGGAATACCTTGTGTGTATCAAACATTGCAACGTAACCGGGTGACTATAAAGGTGCTCTACAGGTACCTCCGAAGGTGTCTGTTGGGTTGGCATGGATCAAGACTGGGATTTTTCACTCCGTGTGACGGGGATGTATCTCGGGGCCCACTCGGTAATTCAACATCACAACAAGCATTGCAAGAAATGTGACTAAGGAGTTAGTCATGAGATCTTGCATTATGGAACGAGTAAAGAGACTTGTCGATAACGAGATTTAACTAGGTATGGAGATACCGACGATCGAATCTCGGGCAAGTAACATACCGAAGGACAAAGGGAACATCATACGGGATTAACTGAATCCTTGACATAGAGGTTCAACCGATAGAGATCTTCGTAGAATATGTAGCAGCCAATATGGACATAGAGGTCCCGCTATTGGTTATTGACCGGAGAGTGTCTCAGGTCATGTCTGCATAGTTCTCGAACCCCCAGGGTCTGCACACTTAAGGTTCGGTGACGTTTTCGTATAGTTGAGTTATAGGTGCTGGTGACCGAAGGTTGTTCGGAGTCTCGTATGAGATCCTGGATGTAACGAGGAGCTCCGGAATGGTTCAGAGGTAAAGATTGATATATAGTAAGTCCTGTTTTGGTCACCGGAAAAGTTTCGGGCTCATCGGTAGTGTACTGGGAGTGCCGGGAGGGTGCCGAGGGACCATCGGGAGGGACGAGACGACCCAAGATCCTTATGGGCTATGAGAGGAGGTGAACCAGCCCTTGGTGGGATGGCCTAAGCCTCTCTCAAAGGCACATGCGTCTAGGAGTGGAGATAAAAGGCAAAAGTCCTTTAAAAGGAAAGGAAGGAGGATTCCTCCCAAAGTAGTCCACCTCCCTTGTGAGCAGTTGGACTCTTCCTTGTAGGGTTCGGACAACCCCTTCTCCTTGGAGTAGGGGCCAAGGTTGCATGCTCTCCCCTCCTCCTATATATACTAGAAGTTTTGAGGGTTTTGACACATAGAAATTAGCCACGTGATGCCCTCTCTCTAGATCTGTTTTTCCTCTAGTCTAGTTTGAGCGGTGCTTAGATGAAGCCATTCTGGATTAGTTCACCACCACCACCACCACGCCACCATGCTGGAGAACTCATCTATCTCTCTGCCCCTCTTGCTTGATCAAGAAGGCGGTGATCGTCATCGAGCTGTACGTGTGCTGAACGTGGATGTGCCGTCCGTTCGGCACTATATCGGGAAGGATCGTGATGGGATCGCGGGACGGATCGTGATGAGATCGCGGGACGTGATGCGATTTGGATCGCGATGATATTCCACTACATCAACCGCATTATATACACTTCCGCTTAGCAATCTACAAGGGTATGTGGATCCGATCTCTCCTCTTGTAGATGATCATCACCATGGATAGGTATTGCGTGTGCGTAGGAATTTTTTTGTTTCCCATGCAACGTTCCACAACAGTGGAATCATGAGGTAGGTTCATGCGTGGATAATATCTCGGCTAGAACACAAAAGAGTTTGTGGGCGTTGATGTTCAATTTTCTACCCTCCTTAGTCTTTTCTTGATTCGGCGGTATTGTTGGATTAAAGCGGCCTGGACCAACATTACTCGTACGCTTACAAGAGACCGGTTTCATCGACTAACATGCAACTTGTTGCATAAAGATGACTGGCGGGTGCCTATTTCTTCAACTTTAGTTGAATCGGATTTGATCGAGGCGGACCTTGGAGAAGGTTAAATAGCAACTTGCATATTACCGTTGTGGTTTTGCGTAAGATGCGATTATACTAGATACCCATAGCAGCCACGTAAAACATGCAACAACAAATTAGAGGATGTCTAACTTGCTTTTGCAGGGTATGCATGTGATGTGACCTGTCCAAAGACATGATATGATATATTGGATGTATGAGATGATCATGTTGTAATAGTTAAATATCGACTTGCACATCGATGCTACGGCAACCAGCAGGAACCATAGGGTTGTCTTTAATTATTTTGCGCTTGGAGATTCTTTGCTTTATCACTAGTAGTAACTTTAGTAGTAACAACATAATTAGAACTACAACCTCGATGGCAGCACAATGATGGAGATCATGGTGTGGCGCCGGTGATGATGGAGATCATGCCGGTGCTTTGGTGATGGAGATCAAGAAGCACAAGTTCATGGCCATATCATGTCACTTATGATTTGCAAGTGATGGTAACCCTTATATGCACCCTATTTTGCTTAGGACGGCAGTAGCATTATAAGGTGACCCCTCACTAAAGTTTCAAGATAAAATGGTGTTCTCCCGGACTGTGCACCATTGAGATAGTTCGTCGTTTCGAGACACCACGTGATGATCGGGTGTGATAGACTCAACGTTCACATACAATGGGTGCAAAACAGTTGCACACGCGGAACATTCGGGTTAAACATGACGAGCCTAGCATGTACAGACATGGCCTCAGAACACAGGAGACCGAAAGGTCGAGCATGAGTCATTTAGTGGATATGATCAACATGGAGATTTTCACCATTGAAGCTAAACTCAACTCACGTGATGATCAGACTTGAGTTTGTGAATTTGGATCATGTGACACTCGAATGCCTAGAGGGGTGTCAATTTGAGTGGGAGTTTATTAGTAATATGATTAGCTAAACTCAATTATCATGAACGTAGTCAAAAGCTCTTTGCAAATTATGTTGTAGCTTGCGTAGTATCTCTACTGTTTTTGATATGTTCCTAGAGAAAATTTAGTTGAAAGATGATAGTAGCAATTATGCGGACTAGGTCCGTAAACTGAGGGTTGTCTTCATTGCTGCACCTAAGGCTTATGTCCTTAATGCACCGATCGGTGTGCTGAACCCCGAGCATCATGTGTGGATGTTGCGAACATCTCACATACACGCTTTTGATGATTACGTGATTGTTCTGTGCATAGTGCTTAACGGCTTAGAATTGAGGCGACGAAGACGTTTTGAACGTCACGGAACATATGAGATGTTCCAAGAGCTGAAATTAGGATTTCAGGCTCGTGCACGCGTTGAAAGGTGTGAGACCTCTGACAAGTTTCTTGGCTTGCGAAGTAAGGGAGAAAAGCTCAATCATTGAGCATGTGCTCACATTGTGTGAGTACTACAATCGCTTGAATCGAGTGGGAGTTCATCTTCCACATAAGATAGTGATTGACATAGTTCTCCAAAGTCATTGCCACCAAACTACCGAGCTTCGTGATGAACTATAACATGTCAGGGATAGAGATGATGATCCCTGAGTTATTTGCGATGTTTGACACCATGAAAGTAGAAATCAAGTAGGAGCATCAAATGTTGATGGCTAGTAAAACCACTAGTTTCAAGAAGGGCAAGGGAAAGAAGGGGTACTTCATGAAATGGAAAACCAGTTGCTTCTCTAGTGAAGAAACCCAAGGTTGAACCCAAATCTGAGACTAAGTGCTTCTGTTATGTGGGGAACTGCCAGTGAAGCAGAACTACCCTAGATACTTGGTAGATGGGAAGGCTGGCAAAGTTGACAAAAGTATATTGCATATACGTGATATTGATGTGTACCTTACCAGTACTCCTAGTAGCACCAAGGTATTAGATATTGCTTCAGTTGCGAAGTGTTAGTAAATCGAAATAAAAGCTATGAAATAAACGAAGACTTGCTAAAGGCGAGGTGACGATGTGTGTTGGAAGTAATTCCAAGGTTGATGTGATCAACATCGCATGCTCCCTCTACCTTCGGTATTAGTGTTAAACCTAAATATTGATTGGTGCTTGCGTTGAGCGTGAACATGATTGGATCATGCTTATTGCAATACAATTTTTCATTTAAAGAGAATAATGGTTACTCTATTTACTTGAATAATACTATCGTCGTTTTCTCACGACAGATGCCATAAGTAGGCTTATCGAGATTGGTTGGAGTCGAAAGGACACCGGCGGTCTCCGGGAACGAGATTGGTAACTAGCGAGCGAGACACACGATGTACCTAGGTTCGAGGCTCTTCGTGAGAGATAATACCCCTAGTCCTACCGGAATGGTTGATGAGCCAGAGTGTTACAGTATGCTCCTTGAGCTGTTCGTCGGAGGAGGAAGGAGTAGCTGGCTCGCGTTCTACCTTTCTTTTGTGTGTGTGTGTGTGTGTGCAAGAATGGCCGACCCTCTGCATGTAGGGGGCGGGGGGTTCTATAGTCGAACCCACCGGCCTACAAAATGGATATAAGTACATTATGGGGGACCCGGCTGGCAGCCTCTCGGGATGGCCAGGGGGCCCGCTGAGGTTAAGTCTTGTTGCTTGAGGGGCCCGCCAGCTGCAAGGTCCCATCTGGCCATGGGACCCGCCGGCTGGCCAATGGTATGGGTGCGTGCTCTCCACGCTGGACGAGGCCGGTACAACCCGCGTCGTCTAGCGGGATCCGGTGCCGGTCAGCGGTACGACCGCCTCCACTGGAGCCACGTTGGGCTAGGTAATGGAGTGGGCAATGGTGCACGGGTACGATGCATGGTTGACGGATCAGAGCCGGCGTCGGTCATCGGTACATCCGTTGTTACTGTAGCCATGCATGCACTTCTCCATCGTACCCGTGCCAAGGTACCCCCACCTTTAATCGAAGGCCCCCGTCGCATCCTGAGGATCGATGCGACAGGTGCCCTTCAGCCAGCTGGCGGCTTGGCCAGCCGGCGTGAGAGTAGATGACTACTCCCCTAGCCGGCAAGAACTTCGTAGCTGGCCAGGAGGAGCCAACAGTTGAAGATGTTGTTGCTCATTTCTGTACCAAAGTATAGAGGAGTAGGCTTGATGAGCCTACCCCGGGGTTATCCCCCCGCCAGTAGTCCCCGAAGCAGGGGAGGTCCGCCGTCTCGAGGCGAGGGACCCTGCCGGCTTGAGTATCTGGCTTGCGGGCTTCGGGAGCCATTGTATGGGAGATGATTGGGCAGGGAGCCGGCTGGCTTCTGGCGAACGCCTCGGCTTATTCGCACGCAACCCTGGTGCGCCATGTGTCGGGCTTTGAGCTTCGTGCTCTGACAAGCCACGCGCATGACGGGACGGGGCCTACATCATGGGACCCGCCAGGCCACGCCCTCGGCCCGCGTTCGTGGATCCTCTATGGATACGCGGTGACGGTTGGTTTTTTGGAGTGCATTAAAGCTCCCGCACGATCCGTAGGGGGTGGAGATCGTGCGCACTGGATCCCTTCCCCATGATCTCTTCGGTGGTTTAAATGGAGGGGCGGGGGCACCGAAGAGGCCATTTGCCCCCGTCCCGCTCTGCTTCAGCACCCTCTGCCTCCTAGACAAAGAGAGAGAGTGACCGCTGGCGCCCTTGCCACCGTTCGCCACTGGAGTTTCGGGCATTCCGTGAAGCTCCTCGCCGCCGCTCCACCATGTCTCAGTCCGCCTCCGAGAAGGTGAAGTTCCGGGGCGCCTGGAAAGGCAGCGACGTCACCGAGGGACACATTGAGGTGCTCCGCTACCACCGCATGCTGCCCTCGGAGGAACTCGTCACGGTGCGCCTCCCCGACACCGAGGCATCTCCGACACCTCACACCGGAGAGGTGGTGGTCTTCAAGAAGCATTTCTTCCACAGATTCGGGCTCCCCTCCAACGACTTCTTCTCGCGCTTTCTGGTGCATTTCAGCCTGCATCCGCACCACCTCGCGCCGAACGCCGTCCTTCAGTTGGTGGCTTTCGTGACCCTGTGTGAGGGGTTCATGGGGATTGAACCCTGAATAGATCTCTGGCGGCAACTTTTCTTCTTGAAGCAGTAGTCAGCGCCAACTGATGTTCCCGACGCCATGAGGATGACGCCTTGCGGCGCCGCCTTGGTTCATCACCGAACCGCCTCCGGCTTCACGAAGCTCCCCCTCCATGATTCGGTGAAGAAGTGGCGGAGGGGATTCTTCTACGTGAAGAATGTGGATCCCGTGCTCAACTACATCAACTTGCCTCCTTTCTCCATCGCTCCGCCGACCACGATGTTGAACTCGAAGAGTATGCGTCCGAAGCCCATCGCAGAGGTGAAGAAGATATGTGCCCACCTCGAGCTGTTGAAGACTCGAGGCCTTCTGACCGAAGATTTGCTTCCTACCATGGTGGCATGCCGGATCCTACCTGTACAGCGCTGCCCACACCTGATCTGTCAGATGGGTGACTGCCATGACCCATGTCGGCTTACAACGAAGAACATGCGAGCCGGCAGGGTGGCTCATCATGTGAACCTCATCTCCTCCGCCTCCATGGATGAAGGCGGTGAATGGGAATGGGGCATGACCCCTTGCGACCGAAGCCATCCTGCTCCGATGGTACGTTTCTTATTTGGTTGCGGTTCTTGTCTTTCTTTGGATAACATCCGGCGTCTGACACCTGACGCAAGCTACATCCTCAGCTGTTCAAGCGCCTGCAAGTCTACCAGCTGCTAGTTGTGGACATGGAGGTGTTGGACCCTACCGAGATCGAAGACGATGACGAGGTGGAGCTTCAGCCATCAGCCTCCTAAGACGTGGAGGAGGTGGCGAAGTCGGAGGGAACCGAGCCGGCCGGTGATTTTTTTGCGTCCGGGTTGCTTGACTGGACAGATGATGATGAGGTGTCACCTCCCTTGCATGATGCAGCCGACTTGGAAGACCTAGAAGAGCTAGAAGAGGTCTCCAACCCTCCCTTGACACGGCAATGCCGAGCCGCCCGCGTGTCGGTTGAGGATGGTGAAGGAGTGTGGCGGAAAGGCAAGCAGGCCGCCGTCACCAAGCCGGCTCCCAAGCGAACCGCAGCAGGGCCTCTAGCCGGAGGTCGCTGGGGTGGCTCAAAGAAGCTGCGAGTCATCTCGGCCGTCGTCGGGAGACGGCCGATTCCCATCTTTGTCGGGTAAGTGGTCATGTCTTTGTTCTTTCCCCCATGTTTGATTCTTCTGGAGAGAATCCCTCCTTATCGATTCATAGTAAGCACGGAGGTCGAGGCAGTGGAGGAGGATGATGCTGCCGCCCGCCTGGGCCGAGATGGATGCTGCCCAGAAGGCGCTGCTTGAGCAGGAACGCCGCCCCTGGGAGGAGGGGGCCCGAAAGGCGGCTGTAGGGAGAGACCAACCCGACAAGCGTGCAAGCGGCCCTGATCCAAAGCCTACCACCAAAGAGAGGTGCTCCAAGACGAGGCATGATCCTGCCTCACGGGTGAGTGTGGATGCCCAAACCAGCGAGCCAGCTCGGGTCGGGGCCAGTACGGCCAAGACCGCCAATATCATCGGGCTAGAACCTGCCTCCATGGAGGTGGATTTCAATGTGGCGCCCGACACGCGTGACGTAGGAGCGGACACCGCACCAGAGGTGCAAATGGATGCGCCGGGAGTGGAAATCCCGCCACACGACACGAAGATTTCCCTGGTGGTGAAGGAGAGGACTGCGCGGACCGAGGATCCGCAGGTGCCTCGCCGGGCCGATGTGTCGAAGGAGCCGGCCCAATGCGCGCTGCCAGGAGACGACACCATGGTCATTTGTGGCCGTGGCCCGTCCGCCTCAAGAGCCGGCCCATAGAGTCTTGGAACGCGGCAAAGGCACGCCGTGGGACATTGCATCCTAGCACCGTGCCGAGTGGGGTCACGCTGGTGTCAGCGTATTCCCGCAGCCCTGACAAGGTGGCACATGCGGCCTTGGTGGCCTGAGAGGACCTTAACCGCCTTGAGGAGTGGACCGCGGTAAGTTTTCAATTCCCTCACCTTTTGGTCGAGCTTTTTCTTCTTCTTTTTTGGCTTTTTCCAGCACACCCACTGGGTGTAGCCCCCGAGAGTCGAGTTAGCTAAGAGTTAGCCGGGCCGAATCTTACTCGTGGCAGCTTGTTTTCTTCTTTCTCTCTTTCTATGGAGGCGCACCAGCGCACCCACTGGGTGTAGCACCTGAGAGTCGGGTCGGCTGAGAGTTAGCCGGGCCGAGTCTTACTTCCTGATTTGCTTTGCTTCTTTTCATCGTAGGATCTTCATAACAGCCAAGCGCTGGCTCACAACACGCTGCTGGCCCGGATCCAAGAGGCCGAGAGCCGGACCAGCGAACTTCAGGGCCGGGTGGACCAAGCCATCTCGGAGCGCGATGCCTTGCGCGGTGAAGACGACCGGCTCCGTCATGAGGTGGATCTTCTCCACACGGAGAAGAAGGACCGCGAGGCGGCCCATCAGGCGAGGCTGGAGCAGATGTGCGCCGCCCATGCCGACGCCCGGAAGCAGAAGGAGTCCTCCCATGCCACCAACCTGGAGTGCTTGGAGAAGCTGCACCTTGAGGAGAAGGCACAGAAGGATGACGCCCTCAAGGAGGCGCAGGCCCAGTTGGTGAAGGAGACCGAGGCGGCCCAGGCCTTCTGGAGCGAGATCACCCGCCTGGCTCAAGAGCGCATATTGCGAGACCGCAAGGCTCTAGAGGAAGCGGGCGAGGTCGATATTCACCTCAACCATAAGCCTTCTTTGACTTGCCTTCTTTTTCAACGTCTTAGCTTTTATTTTTTGTTTTTGCTCACGCCGCGCCCCTATTCCTGCTCCCCAGAACTCTTCCCAGGGACACGGGAGGCGACATAAGCCGCCGTGGAGGCCAGTCGCGACGAGCGTCGTGCTGCAGGCATTGAGGTGGACGCCACCGCTGGCTGAACCGTGGAGGAGATAACCACCGGCGCCAAGGCCCGTATGCGCGAGCTAGCGCATTCTCTGAACCGGCTCCAGGACGTCGGGCTGATGATGGTGAAGGCCCTTTGGCCCGATGCAGTGGAGCCAGCATCAATGAGCCGGCTATCCCGCTGGCTTGAAGCCAGAAGCTCCCGTCTGGACGCCTGGCGTCCGTCAGCGGTAGGAGCTGGAGCGTACATGGCGCTCCGCTTGGCCAAGTCATGGTATAGAAACCTGAACTTGGGCCGGCGCACAGCACAACGCGCTGGCGCAGAAATGGAGCTAGAAGCCGTCGATGACGAGCTGCAAGTGCGGGCCAGCGACATCGTGTCCTTCGCTGCTTGGAACGAGTTCAGTCTAGAGCGCGAAGCTGACGGCAACGTGATCCTGGAGGATCACTTCCAGCTGGCTCTCCATGACGCCGACAGCAGCTCCGACGAGACGGCGTTTGAAGACGCCCACTCCAGCGATGAGGCTTATGCCGACTCCACAAGGGGTGGTGCCGAAGGTGCTCGGGCGGATGACGATGCTTCTACCTCAGGCGGGGCTGGCGATGCCGGCGCCTGCGCCTCACGTGCCGCTGGTGACGCCGGAGCCACGGGTGGAGCCGCGGGTGGAGCCGCCACCAAGTGAAGACTTTTTCGTTTTTCTGCACTTCTTTTGTTAGTCCAGCAGTTCCACCCACTGGGGGTATTATGTAATGAACTCCGGTTGTGGGCATTTGAATGCTTTTGAATGTAATATATGTTTATCTATCTACATTGTGCCTGTGAAAGTTGTGTTTGCCGACTCACTTTTCTGTCTTTTGTTTCTCTTTGGCTTCCGTCTGTCCAAGAACTTTGCCTCCTCCAGCATCCACCCCGCCAGCTCGACAGCCGGGAGCCAGTCTGTGACTGGGACGTGGCTTCTGCCTTTGAAAGCGTCAGCCTCAGATATTTTGAAGCCGCCAAGATACTTAGACTTGGAGCGAGCCAGCAGAGGCCGGCTAGAAAGGAAGATCGGAAGCGATCGAACCTACCCGAGCCGGCAACCCCTTTCGTAGTCGGATTTTTCATGCAGCCGGCCTTCCTTCCCATAGTCCCGTTAGGCGAACAGACGGGAGCCGGTCTGTGTCTTGTGCAGGGTGGTAAGGGTTACGAATCGACATGTATTATACATTCGACTACGACTAAGGAACTAGCTTAGGCGGGCAAGCGAGCCCCCGAGCCCGAGGAACCGGACACGAGAGTCCACTCTTGAATTCACAACTCTTTTCATGAACTTGAAAAAGGTATGCCCCAAGTAAGGGCTTGGAGCACCCATTGCATTCACTGAAATCCCGAAAAGGGTAAAGGATACATATGTACACATTTTTCTCTCTTGTTCTTAGGAGTAGAACGGAGGAAGCAATGCCGCGTTCCATGGACGCTCCATTTGTTCACCAGAGTCGCCTCTCTTGCGCTTCTGCGACTTCTCGGTGTCTATCAGATAGTATGCATTGTTGTGCAAAGCCCTGCTGATGATGAGGGATCCCTCCCATGGGGAAGAGAGCTTGTGATGGCCGGCTGTTCGTTGGATTCTTCTAAGTACCAGGTCCCCCTCATGAAAGGAGAGGGGGCTGATCTTCTTGCTGCGGTAGTGACTCAGCTTCTGCTGGTAGATGGCCATCCGTCTCAAGTCCAACTCCCGTGCCTCCTGGAGTTGATCAATGCCATCTTCTCTTGCCTCTTTCGCGTCCGCCTCCATGTATAGGGTGACCCGAGGCGAGTCGAACTCCACATCCGTATGGATGATTGCCTCGGACCCATATACAATGAAGAATGGTGTGAAGCCGGTTGATCGGTTCGGCATCGGGCGGAGGTTCCACAGCATAGTCGGCAGCTCTTTGATCCAGCAGCCGGCTGACCTGACGAGCGGTGCCACGAGTCATGGCTTGATGTCGGCCAGGATTAGGCCATTTGCCCTTTCCGCCTGGCCGTTTGACTGAGGGTGCGCCACCGACGCCTGATCGAGCCGGATGCCCTCTTTGGCACTGAAGAGTGCCATTGTACCTTTGGCGAAGTTGGTGCCGTTGTCGGTGATGATGTTGTAGGGGACGCCATAGCGGACAGAGATGTCCTTGATGAACCTGACGGCCGTGGAACCGTCAAGCTTCTTGATTGGCCTGGCCTCAATTCACTTGGTGAATTTGTTGACGGCTACCAGGAGATGCGTGATGCCTCCTTGAGCGGTCTTGAATGGTCCCACCATGTCCAACCCCCATACGGCAAAGGCCCATGACTAGGGGATGGTCTTGAGGGCCTAGACCGGCAAGTGGCTCTGCGTACTCAAGCGATGCCAGCCTTCGCACTTGTCGACTAGGGTCGTGGCCTCTTCCAGGGCTGTGGGCTAATAGAATCTATGGCGGAACGCCTTGGCCACCAGGTTTCTAGAGGTGGTATGAAGGCCGCACTCACCCTGGTGTATGTCCTTGAGGATTTCTTGCCCTTTCTCTAACTCGACACAGTGTTGGAACACGCCGGTTACGCTACGTCGAACTAGCTCGCGGTTGATGATGGCGTATGCGGGAGATCGCCGTTGGATATGTCTCGCCTCTGCCTCGTCTTGAGGAAGGTCGCCCCGAAGAAGGAAAGCCGGGATAGGTTGTGCCCATGAGGGAGCCGACACGGGAGCCGGCTCCGGCTCGACATGAAGGTTAGAGGCATCTGAAGCCCCCGAGTTTGTCATTATGGTCCTGGGTTTGAGACCTTCTATCTCTGGTGCCGTCTTGGCAGCCGGCATGCCATCAACCTCCATGACGGCCACCCACTGGGTGTTGAGCCGACACGGTTCAAGGTTTGGCCTAGCCGGCGGCGTGGCTGGAGCCGGCAAGATTGCCGGAGCCGACGGAGCGAGCGGAGCCGGCGAAGATGATGATTCCAGCGGCTTCTCCGAACCCAAAGTCATTGGGACGGATGGGTCAACAGGCACAAAGATTGATGCCGACTCCGGAGACGGCTTGATGGATGGCTTGTGCAGCTGCTGGACGGAGACGCCGACCGGGATTGCTTGTCTTGTGGAGCCAATTTTTTCCAATGTATCAGCCGCCTCGTTGTCTGCTCGGGGGGCGTGGTGGAACTTGCAGCCCTCAAAGGGGCCACCGAGCTGCTGGATGCGGAAGCGGTAGCTGGACATGTTGGCGTCCCTGGCGTCCCATTCACCAGAGACTTGCTGCACCACAAGATCAGAGTCGCCGAAGCCGGAGGCCATGCGCTAGCGCCTAGTACTCGACGAAGTTGTTGGAGGCAGCGAAGTGTATGTGGAGAGCGTACTTGAGCTGGTCTCCTTTCGGAGACGTCAAGACGATGACGGCTCCCAGACCAGTTTGCATATTTGAGCCATCGAAGTGCATCCGCCAATGTGTGGAGTCGGGAGGCGGCGACAAGAACTGGGTGTCGGCCCAATCAACGAGGAAGTCGGCCACCACCTGAGATTTGATGGCGGTGCGCGGCTCGTAGCGGATGTCGTGGTCGGCCATGGCGATGGACCACTTTGCAATCAGGCCCATGTCATCATGGTTGCCCATGATTTCTGAAAGTGGAGCTATGATCACCATCGTGATGGCGTGCTCCTGGAAGTATTGCTTCAGCTTCTTGGCGTCAAAATACACGCCATAGCACATCTTTTGATAGTGGGGGTAGTTTTGCTTGGAGGCGGACAAGACCTCGCTCAGATAGTAGAAAGGGCGCTGAACCAGGAGCACCTTGCCCTCCACCTTGCGCTCCACTACCAAGACCACACTAACCACGCGTGTGGTTGCTGCGATGTAGATGAGGATGGGCTCCCTCTCTGCCAACGCGACCAAAATTGGCGTGCTTGAGATTACGCGCTTGAGGTCACGGAAAGCTTCATCCGCTTGATCATTCCACTCAAACTTGGTTGTCTTCTTCATCGGCTGATAGAGTGGTAGCGCCTTCTCGCCCAGCCGGCTGAGGGATGCCAGGCAGCCGGCAAACTTCTAAATGTCAAGGAGTCCAGCCGTCTTGGCCATGCGCTCGATGGTTCTAATCTTCTCGGGGTTAGCTTCGATGTCGCAAGCCAGCACGAAGAAACCCAAGAGCTTGCCGGCTGGAACTCCAAAGATGCATTTCTCCGGATTGAGCTAGATTTTGTACTCGCGCAGGTTGGTGAATGTCTCCCGCGGATCGTAAAGGAGACTGAAATGTTGCTTAGTCTTGATGACGATGTCATCGACGTGGACGTGGATGTTCCTGCCAATTTGTGGCAGCAGGCATTCTTGCATGCAGTGTTGGAAGGTAGCGCCGACGTTCTTCAAGCCGAACATCATCACCGTGTAGCAGTTGGCTCCAAATGGTGTGATGAAGGAGGTCTTGAGCCGATCGGCCGGGGCCAGCTTGATCTGGTGGTAGCCGGAATAAGCATCTAGAAATGATAGCAATTCGCAGCCGGCCGTGGAATCGATCACTTGATCTATCCGTGGCAGGGCGAAGGGGTCTTTTGGGCATGCCTTATTCAGGCTTGTGTAATCGATACACATGCGCCATGTTGTATTCTTCTTCAGCACCAGGACTGGATTGGCCAGCCAGCCCGGGTGGAAAACCTCCATGACGAAGCCGGCTGCGAGTAGCCGGGAGATCTCTTCTCCAATTGTGCGTCGCTTCCCCTCAGCGAAGCAGCGCAAAGGCTGTTTGACCGTCTTTGCATCCGGCTGCACATGAAGCTTGTGCTCGGCGTACTTCCTCGGGACTCCCGGCATGTCCTTTGGGGACCATGCAAAGATATCTCGATTATCACGGAGGAAGTCGACGAGCTCGCCTTCCTATTTGGGGCCGAGGTTGGCCCCGATGGTGACGCACTACTTGGGCTTGGTAAGGTCGAGGGGCACTTGCTTGGTCTCCTTGGATGGCTCAAACGAGGCCTCGCTGACCGACTGGGACGGAGGAGTAGGCATTGCCGGCTGCTCGGTAGCTTGAGCCACAAGCCGGTCAAGCTGCCTCTTCTCCTCGAAAATCACTAGTGCCTCGGCCAGCTAGCTGTTGTCGCGCGCGCACTCAATCGACTTCTTGTAGTGGCCGGCAACAGTGATGATGCCCTTGGGACCCGACATCTTCATCTTGAGGTAAGCGTAATGAGGGATCGCCATTAATTTGACCAATGTCGGCCTGCCCAGCAGCGCGTGGTAGGGGCTGTTGAGGTCCACCACCTAGAACCAGACCGGCTCGCGGCGGAAGTGTGCCTTGTCGCCGAATAGGACGTCCAACGGGATTTTGACGATCAGCAAGCATGATTGTCTCGGCACAATGCCGTGGAAGACAGTCCTGGTCGGCTGCAAGTCCTTCTCCTTCACCCCGAGCTTGAGCAAAGTGTCTCGGTAGAGGATGTTGATATCGTTGCTGCCATCGACCAACACCCGTGAGAACCGACAGGTGAGTTTCTTGGAGGCAAAGGTGGGGTCGAGGGTGAGCGCATATGTGCCGGGGTTATGCATCACCGTAGGATGGTCAGCCCGGCTCGATGTAATTGGCTTTTCAGACCAATGCATGTATTGGGGAACCGAGGGGACCGCATCATTCACCTCATGCCGGTGTTGACGGTGGCTGTGCTTGTCGTCGCCTTCACTAGTGAAGACGACGTAGGCCCCCTCCTACTCGGGGAACTGATCGTGAAGGCGGCCATCATTGGGAGGCGGCTGATGTGGAGCCGGACCCGGCCCGGGAGCTGAACCTCGTGGACCCGACCCCGGGGGAGCTGGCAGACCCTTACCCCGGGCCAAGCGCTGCGAGAAGCTGCACTCCTAGAGCGTGTGGGTGGCCGGCTTCGCCCCGGAATGCATCTTGCAAGGCGCGTCCATCATTTGCTCGAAGGTGAGCTTGGGTTGCCAGGCATTCTTGCCGGCTCGCCGCCGCTCAGCGCCGGCTGCTCTTCCTCCATGTTGGCCACCTGCTTGCTTCCAGGTTGCGGACCAAGTTGATCCGCCTTGCGCTTGTTGTTCTGGCCGCTTCGGTTGTCGCCAGTCGGCTTAGTCATAGCCGGCGGCTGGACACGCTTGTCCGTCGCGCTGACCTTGATTCTCATTGCGAAGTCGGCAGTAGCATACTTATCCGCCTTGGCCATGAGTACCGCCAAAGAGGTAGGCTCGGAGCACATGAGCTTGTGCTCGAGAAGGGTGCCGTCTCGGCACCCGTCGATGAAGTACTAACTAGCTTGTACCTCATGCACCCTTTGCAGGAGTTGCACAACTCTGTCCAGCGAGTGACATAGTCGCGAAGGGGTTCGTCAGGCTTCTGAAAGTACATGGCCAGTTCCAGGGGCCAGCTAGGGCGCTTGTATGTGCCGGTGAAGTTGCGGACGAACGCCTCTTCAAAGTCAACCCAAGAGTTGACGTTGTCGGCTGGTAGGCTCTTAAGCCAAGTCCTTGCCGAGCTGCTCAGCATGAGTGGCACGTAGCGGATGGCTACGCGCTTGTTGCCCCGGGCGATGCAGATTGCGGTGGTGTAGTCGATCAGCCAGTCTTCCGGCTTGGCAGAGCAGTTGTACTTTGGAGTATCGCGGGGGAGGGTGAAGGCGGAAGGGAATGGCACCCCTCGGATCTGGGGGCCGAAGCACGTTGGACCTATGGGACCCTCCTCCGCCAGGAGGGTCTACTGAGCCAGAAGGTCGAGGCGGGTTCGAGCATCATTCTTGCTGCGAGGGACGTGAGGGCCGATCCGGGCCACGAGCTGGGGCCAGATCGGGGGCGCGGACGTGTTTTTCTTCTCCCGACGCTCGGGCGGGGGAACCTCATGGATCGTGTCTCCTTCATCTCCGGCCGGCTTGCGACGTCGGCTACTGACTGCTCGTGGCTCGCTCCGGCGGTCGGAACGCTAGTCTTGGCTTCCCTCAGCCCTCCGGCCTGAGGCGCGAGGGGTTGAAGAATGTTGAGCCTGCTAACGGCCGCTGGGGACGTGATGACCCTCGGGGTCGAGTGCCGGAGACACCGAGAAGGCACGGTTAGGGTCCAAGCGAGATCGTTGCTCGTTGGCTGCATCAAGAAGATCCTTGACGCGCCTTTCTTGATGGGCACGCTCCTCACCCTCCAGATAACTCACTTCTGCAAGGGCTGCCTGGGCGGCCCGCATGTTGGCCGCAGGAGTGTCGTAGATGGGCAGTTTGCCGCCTAAGGTTTCGGCGACGACCCTACCACGGCTGCGGACCTCTCCACACTGGCTGTGACCATCAGCAGCCGGAGTGAAGCCATAAGCGGAGTTATACTAGCGCTGTGCGGCCTCCATCCGACGCTTGGCAGTGGCAAGGGCGGTGCCTTCTACCAGGAGTTGCTTGCGAGCTTCCTCCAGCTCAGCCCTTGTCGTGGCTATGTTAGCCGTCGTGGCGATGGGAGTAGTCAGCCCAGCAAGGGTGGCATGAAGCGGATCGACAGGGCAAGGAGGGGGGTCTGCTGCATCCACTGCGGACTTGCCGCAGCCCGAATTGTTGCTAGTGCCAGCAACCATCACCTCCATGAGGTCGGAGGGAATGGCGAAGTCATGCGGGGAAGTCACCCGGCGAACGACGACGGATCGCTGCAGTCGAGCACATCGCTAGGGTACTCGTCGAGTGCAGGCCCGTCCTCGAGGGTGAGCTTGCTGAAGTGCGCGTAGAGAGCATCGACGTCGATGTCCCTGCCAAGGTGGCGAGGCTCCTCGTCGAGGCGCAGGTTGGCAAAGAGAGTGTAGAGGAGAGTAACGTCGAGAGCGACGTCGCTAGCAAGTGGCTTGCAAGCGATCTCCTAAACAGAGCCTGCAAGATGGGCTGAACCATCGATCAACACCGTGGAAATCTCTGCAGGGGCAGTCTCCACGGGCGTGCTGATCAGTCCGGATGCGAGGCATCCAATGAAGGTGGCGGAAGGTCCTGCCCGGAGCGTATCTCCGACCGATGTCGCGGACGGTCCCCTGGTGGGCGCCAATTATCGTCGTTTTGTCACGACACATGCCATAGGTAGGCTTATTGAGAGTGGTTGGAGCCTAAAGGACACCGGCGGGCTTCGGGAACGAGATTGGTAACTAGCGAGCAAGACGCACGATGTACCCATGTTCGGGGCTCTCTGTGGGAGATAATACCCCTAGTCCTGCCGAAATGGTTGATGAACCAGAGTGTTACAGTATACTCCTTGAGACGTTCGTCGGAGGACGAAGAAGGAGCATCCGTCTCGGGTTCTACCTCTCCTTTGTGTGTGTGTGGGTACAAGAATGGCCGACCCTCTCATGGAGGGGGGCCAGGGGGTTCTATAGTCGAACCCACCGGCCTACAAAATGGATATAAGTACATTATGGGGGACCCGGCTGGCAGCCTCTCGGGCCGGCCAGGAGGCTTGTTGGGGATATTATCTGTTGTGTGACCCACCCTGGTTGGGCCGGGTTACAAAGCGGGCGACTCGTCTACTGGCAATTCAAGCTTTGGCCCAATAAAGCCTTGGAGCTAGATGGCAGTTCAAAATCTTCGTGAAGAGTCGATCATTGGGAAGGTCTCCAAGTCTTCGAAAGCACTGCGACTTAGAGGTAGAAAGGATCATAACCTGCGTAATGGCAAGGACTCTTGTAAATCCTAAGGCTCGACCTGTATATAAAGGCAAGTCTTAGGGAAGGAGAGGGTAGGTTAGAAATCATCGAGTGCTAGGTCACGCGAGTTACGCCCTCCTTGTAATCGAAACACCATCAATACAACACAAAGAAGGACGTACACTTTTACCTCCTCACGAGGGGCCGAACCTGGGTAAATCTCAGTCTCGTTCTCGTTCAATCCCTTTGAGTCGCCACCAAGGTGCGATGGCTCCAACACTAAGTCCTTTCACGAGGACATCTGCCGTGACAAAACCACGACAGTTGGCGCCCACCGTGGGGCTGACGCACGATGGAGTTGAGTTCTCAAAGGTAGCCCTACCAGGGTCAGGGAGCTACGCGGCTGGGCTCATGACCCGCAGCCGCCGCGGAAAGTACTACATCAATAACTCGCTGTGGGGGCCCGAGGCGGATTCAATTGAATCCGGCTACAGAGTGCCCTTCGGCAAGATCAACATCTTTGTCGGCATGGTTGGATCACCTGCGCCTGAGCCGGACATCTCCGCCGACATCGTCGAGCCGGACAGGTATATCCGCCCTATTGTGAGGCCAAACCTAACCCGCTCGGTCTTTGTTGGCTTCACACAGGGATCTGAGGAACCAGAACGATCGGCGACTCAAGAGACCACACCGGTCAACACTGATGACGAATCATCCATGGGCGACACAGATTCAATTTAGTCTCTACACGGGGCTGCCTCAGAGAACTGTCACTGGCAATGGATCCCGAGGTCCTCGACCGGACCCGCCTCCAGATCGCCATGTACATGGCGGGGGCGACTCAGCCCCAGCAAAACCCTGCAGGCAATGACGGGACCGGTGAAACATCCAGGAGCCCAGCTGCGATCTTGGTGGACTTGACGGCGAAGATAACAAGGATCATGGCTCCCCTGTAACAACAGAAAACTAGGGAACGATAAATGCCAAGTTGGCAAAACTAAGATATGGGGTGGCAAAGGCTCAGTGAGATGCTAAAGCAGAAGCCGCCAGGATCGAGACCCGGCAAGCTCAGATCACCGCTGAGATAGCCCACTTGAACACCGAAAACTGGCAGCTCGAGAGGCATCATCGCTCATCCGACGCTGTTCATCAGAGGAGGCACCAGGGGCGCTTACCCCCTGATCTCAACCCTACCCGCCTTTTCGACACTCCACGCACCCCGGGGCAGGAAACACTCCAGGGAGAGGGCCGGGTCAGCCGCCAAACCTGCCGCTTCAGCCAACAGTTGATTGCGTTCCCCGTTTCCAGACGCCACAAGGCCACTTTCCAACCCCGTGGACAACGTGCTTGCCGCAACTCGCCATTTAGAATCCCTTCCGATTTATGGCAACACCCCGCCCGAAATAGAAGCAAGGAACACCATTGAGATGTTGAAGACGGCGGTGGTTCAAAACACACAGTTCTCGCACAGCCTCGATCGGCTACACTCCACCCCCCAAGGAAGTCGCACCAGGAGCCGGCCAGAGGACCAGCCCGCCGAAACCAATGGATCGCGATCCCTTCCCCAGGTTAACCCGCTTGACCATCGGGGCCCGCCGGGTCGGGATCACCCAGACATTCAAACCGGCCCAGCACCACTTATTGGAGGAGGCAGGCAAGTAGGGGTACCATGCTTGGCCCCGCCCTTCGCAATGAGCGGATGTCGAAAGACTTTAAAGGACCAAGGAAGGTGCCCAATTACACCCCCGACCTTGAGCCGGCGTCATGGGTTGAGAGTTACGAAATCGCCATGGACATGCTCGATGTAAATGAAGCAGTCTGTGCCAGGTACTTCACAATGATGCTCGAGGAGACGGCGCACACTTGGTTGAAAAACCTGCGACCCAACTCCATCCAGACTTGGACCGAGCTGAAAGAGCGTTTCATCAAAAAATTCCGGGGAACATGCAAGCGCCCAATGATGATAGTCGATTTACAGCACTGCGTTCAGCGCCCCGATGAGTCAGCTCACCACTGGACGCGGCGGGTCGCAGAAATCATCCATTCGTCGGACGGCATCACGGCGGCTGAGGCCGTGTTGATCTTTGAGCAAAACTGCCACTATGAGCCCTTGGTACAGAAGCTGGGGCGACTCAAGCGAAAGGTCCAGGATATGGGAGAATTGATGGACACCCTCACTAGGTACGCCGAAGCGGATGATACCAAAGATCCAGGAGAGGATGGCAGCAAAGCCAACTCGCCGAGGAAAGGCGAGTCATCCAAAAATCACACCCGGCTCCAGGGACGCACCCACCATAATCATGGGGGGAACGGCAAGAGAAGGCAGCAGGAAGGGTCCACGGACTTCGTCGCCAAAACCAATGCCAATAATGGCAACCAGCGCCAGAAGAAGAGGGGTTACAGTGGCAAGAAGCCACACAATTATAATGAGATACTTAAGGGCCCCTGCCCACACCATGCCATGGCGGACGGGCCGGCGTCTCACTCATGGGAGGACTGTTACGTGATGCAGGAATTTCGGGCAGAGGCAATCAAAAAGGGCCAAAACGGTGACCAGGGCCAACGGCAGAAATAGTTCGGTGCACCTAATCAATGTCAGAACCCGTTCGGCGGCTTCCCCGAACAAGGGGCTTATGGCGGCTCGCAACCAAGCAGCGTCCAGTATCCAGTGCACAACCAACAGCGGTATAACCCGCCCGGAATGTTTCAGCAGCCACCCCCGCAGGGGGCTCCACAGGGGCAAGATGATCATGGCGGGTTCTGCAACAATCCCAAACAATTAAGCAGCGGGCAATACCACGTGTTCACCACCAATGCCTGCAAGCGAGATAAGAAGGTGAAGCACCGAACGTACAGTGTATCTGAGCCGGCGCTCCCCGGGTACCTCCACTGGTCTGAGCAGACTATCTCATGGAGTAGGGAGGATCACCCGCCCAGGATTGACAACCCCGGCGACTTAGCATTGGTCGTGGCTCCTCAAGTCGGAGGTCATACCCTATCGAAGGTGCTTATGGATGGTGGTAGCAGCATCAACATCTTATACTTCGACACCTTTCGAAGGATGAACCTGCCGGAGAAAGACTAAATGCCGTCAACCACGGTGTTCCATGGAATCATCCCAGGTAAGTCGGCATACCCCATTGGCGGAGTCAAAGTCACAGTGGCGTTTGGAACAACATCCAATTACAGGAGGGAATTGCTTGTATTTGAGGTTGTCAAGTTAAAGAGCCCTTATCATGCGTTGTTTGGGCGACCGGCTTACGCCCGTTTCATGGCTCGCCCCTGCTATGTCTACCTTAAACTCAAGATGCCTGGTCCTAAGGGACCCATCACGGTTGATGGTGACAGGAGGATAGCAAGAGAGTGTGAGGAAGGAGATGCGGCTTACGCAGAGGTCGCTTGTGCTGCAGAAGAGCTCAAGTATCACCAGGCCAATGTTGATCCAGCAAATATGTCACCCCTCAAGAAGCCAACAACAGACGCTGAGCCGCCCCTTAAGTTCAAACCAACGGATGACACTAAGATGGTGGATTTCGTTCCTGGCGACTCATCCAAGCAGTTTACTATCGGGGCGGATCTGTATCCCAAATAGGAAAGCGCGCTCATCGAATTCATCCGTGAGAATCGGGACATCTTCGCATGGAAACCTTCTGACATGCCTGGTGTACCGAGAGAATTCGCTGAGCACCATCTTAATGTTGACCCAAAAGCAAAACTGATTCAGCAATATCTTCGCAGGTTCAATGAGGAACGACGCAAGGCAATTGGGGAAGAATTCGCCCGTCTTTTTGCCGCCGGATTTATCGTAGAAGTCTTCCACCCCAAGTGGTTGGCTAACCCGGTCCTGGTGCTCAAGAAGAACGGCACCTTCCGCATGTGCATTGACTACACAGACTTTAACAGAGCTTGTCCAAAGAACCCTTTCGCCCTTCCCCGCATCGATCAAATCATTGATTCAGTAGCAGGCTACGAGCGTTTGTGTTTCCTGGACGCTTATTCCGGATATCACCAAATCAAGATGGCTGTGGAAGATCAGGAGAAGACAGCTTTTATAACCCCATTTGGGGCCTTTTGTTATGTGTCCATGTCGTTCGGGCTCAAGAGCACCGGGGCGACTTATCAGCTCTGCATCCAAAATTGTCTCCGTGGCCAAATCGGGAGCAACGTCCACGCTTACGTTGATGACATTGTGGTTAAAACTCCTAGGAGGGAGACGCTCTTGGAAGATCTGAAGGAAACTTTTGACAACCTGCGGGTATATCGAATGAAGATTAATCCCACCAAATGTGTCTTTGGCGGTCCCGCGGGAAAGTTGTTGAGTTTCTTGGTGTCCGAACGCGCCATCGAGGCCAACCCGGACAAAATTGAGGCACTTACTTCGCTTGGGAAACCAGCGAATATCAATCAAGTTCAACGCATGGCGGGTCGTATCGCAGCTTTAAGTCGCTTCGTAAGCCGCCTGGGGGAGAAAGCTATTCCCCTCTATCAGTTACTTAAGAAATCTGACCGTTTTGTTTGGACAGACGAGGCCAATGAAGCTTTTGAAGCCGTGAAGCAACAGCTCGTCAACCCGCCAGTTTTGGCCGCCCCGACTGAAAAAAGAACCTATGCTTCTGTACATCGCGGCGAACTCCAAGGCGGTCAGCGTGGCAGTAGTTGTCGAACGGAAGGAAGAAGGACAGGAATATCCGGTACAACGCCCGGTGTACTTCATTAGCGAGGTGTTAACCCTCTCCAAACAACGTTACCCGCACTGGCAGAAGCTGGTCTATGGGGTCTTTATGGCGAGTCGGAAGCTCAAACACTATTTCCAAGAGCATCCCATCACGGTGGTTAGCTCCGCTCCTCTTGGGGACATCATCCAAAACTGAGAAGCAACAAGGCGAATCGACAAATGGGCAATCGAACTTGGGCTGCACCACGTGCGGTACACCCCTCGCACGGCCATCAAACCCCAGGCATTGGTCGACTTCGTCAATGATTCGACCGAATTATAGATTCCGGAAGACAGGCCTGACCTCACGTACTGGACTATTTACTTTGATGGGTCTAGGCAATTGGAAGGCTCGGGGGCTGGCGTGGTGTTGATTTCACCCCAGGGAGACGAATTATGTTATGTTCTCCGACTCATGTTCCCATGCACCAACAATGCTGTAGAATATGAAGCCTTGCTTCATGGTTTGCGACTCGCCAAGGACATGAACCTCACGCGTGTCAGATGTCTTGGCGATTCTGATCAGGAGGTTCAACAAGTTTCAGGTACTTGGGATTCTCGGGACCCCCTCATGGCGGCTTACAGAAGGGCTAACTCTGATGTGGCGGGTCATTTCCATGGCTATCAAGTTGATCATATCGACCGGCGACTTAACGAAGCAGCTGACGCCCTTTCACATCTCGGCTCGCAACGTAAGCCGATTCCTCCCAATGTTTTTTGGATATTTTGCATAATCCTTCCGTGAGGTTGCCCTCAGAAGAGGAGTTGGCAATACCAGACCCTGAGTCCCAGTTTGCGGCGGCTCTCCGTATTACGCCGGATTGGGTTCTTCCTTATTTGGCATATCTTCCATGAGGCGAGTTACCTTCGGATGAGGTGTTGGCTCGCAAAATCGTTCGTCGGAGCAAATCTATGGTCATCATCAACGACGAATTATATAAGCGAAGCACTTCTGGGGTATTCCAACGATGCGTTTTTTCCGAAGAAGGGTGCGTGATTCTGAACGACATCCATGCCGGAGATTGTGGGCATCATGTCGGGTCACGTTCCCTGGTCTCAAAGGCGTTCCGTCACGGATTCTTTTGGTTGATGGCTCATGCAGACGCTGAGGAGATAGTTCGTCGATGTGATGGTTGTCAACGTTACGGACGACAGGCTCATGTGCCGGCTCAAGAACTAAGGATGGTACCTATTACTTGGCCTTTTGCGGTCTGGGGGCTAGACATGGTTGGCCCCTTTAAGACGTCATCCAACAAAAAGACTCATCTACTGGTGGCGGTTGATAAATTCACCAAGTGGGTCGAAGCAGAACCTGTTGGTGCTTGGATGCAGAAACAGCGGTCAAGTTCTTGAAAAAACTGACCTTCCGGTTCGGATATCCACACAACATTATTACTGATAATGGTACTAATCTATCACAAAGAGCGATAAATGAGTTTTGCCATCGTGAGCACATTCGGCTTGATGTATCTGCGGTTGCTCATCCACAATCTAATGGGCAAGCGGAACGGGAGAATCAGGAAGTTTTGCGAGGAATGAAGCCCCAACTTATGGTTCCCCTGGAGCACACCCTAGGGTGTTGGGTTGAGGAGTTACCTTCAGTACTGTGGAGCATCCGAACCACCCCAAACCGTTTTACGGGTTTTACTCCTTTTTTCCTGGTATACGGAGCAGAAGCCGTTCTTCCCACTGACATTAGGCATGACTCGCCCAGAGTTGCTGCTTATGTGGAACAGGATAACGAGTTGGCGCGTCAAGATTCTTTGGACGCTTTGGAGGAAGCACGCGACTTGGCTGCCGCCCGATCGGCTATTTATCAGTAGGACTTCCGGCGTTACCATAGCCGCCGGGTCAAGAGCCGAACTTTTCAGGAGGGCGACTTAGTGCTTCGATTGATCCAAGATCTCACTGGCATGCATAAGTTATCACCACCATGGGAAGGACCGTTAGTCGTCAGCAAAAGCCTTCGTAATGGGTCATACTATCTGGTGGATCTTCGGCCTGATCGGCCAACCACGGAGGCTGAGTCAACTCGCCCGTGGAACATAGCCCACTTGCGGCCTTATTACACTTGAGCTATTGGCTCTGTTTTTTCTTCTCTTGAAAATTTTAAGTCTTTCATTTTTATAAAGCAATTAAGTTGATGCCCACGAATTCTAGGGCTTTCCTGCTATTTCATCTTATTGAAAGCATGGATTTTTATTGCTCTTTGCCAAGTTGCCCAAGCATGGACGCTATCCATACCAGAGAGCATAAGTCGACATGCTGCACTTATTACAACACTGGGTATCGATAAGCCAAAGAGGATCAAGTCGCTACAAGCGCCAGATCCAAACATAGGCGCCTTATATGATTCTATGGATTAGGCCGGCTTATTTGGGGGCTATTTGCTCCCAAGTCGTTTTGTGGTAAGAGCGTATACGCTTCTACAATCCTATGACCGGTCTTTCCCCTAAGCATAGGTCACTTGGGGGCTTCCTCTCATTGAGATCAGCCTTACTACCCATTTGGCTTGCGAAAAATTGCCGCATTACAAATGGTTATACTAGACTGTGTGTTGGCCGAATCGTCATATGGACCCATGAACTCTTGGTGAGTTACTTAGCTTTATGGACCCTGAACTCGCCTTGGTTAAAACATGCATGGTACCGGCTAGCGCCCCACATGGAAAATAGAGAAACCATTGGTTCACTGAACCTGCTTCACTGAAGCTTGACTCGTGCCTGATCAGCCGGTCTAAATACTTGAGCTTTTTTACACAAAAAGTCTCCCTCGGGTAGCACTTGAGTTTATCTAACTCGTCCTATCCTGTCACGACTTGAACGAGCCGACGAAATTCTTACTTTCACCTTCCTGGCACTGCCACAAGGTTTTGCAAATTTTTCCGACTCGCCGGATCTTTTTGAATCAGTTTTTTTTTCTGCACATAATTCGCCGGAACATCTTGAGTCGGTTATCATTCATTATCATCCATTACTCACAGAGGTGGTTTGATGTATGTTTTTAGCCTAATAGATTGATGATCAAAATCTCTACTGACATGGTGGGTCAAGCATCATAAGGTGCCCTGAGGGCGATACAAGGGTTTTAAAGAAATCGCAGAACAAGATTGTTTTCTACAATAACCTATTACATGGCTCTGATGGCCAATTCCATGAAGAACCACTCTGGTGGTTCCCCGAGGTTAGCTTGCTTTGAGCTCTGGCCGACTTCAAGTGGTAAGTCGCCCAACAACCAATTACACTTGGATAAGGCGGCGAATTCATCTTCATCATTCAATAATGTTGAGAGGTCCGCGTCCAAATCAAAAGGGTTCTTGGGCCGACGCGGAGTCAAGCTGGTTGTCACAAAGGTCGTCGGATTTATTTTCTTATTCTTTTCATCATAAGCAGCTTGATACTTTGACAAAATCCAAGCTTGCTGCAAGCTGAGTCGCCGCCGAGCGTGATTCTTTGACAACGCGCTGATAATCATCTTGAGTAAATTCTGACCCGTCGTCCTTGAGCTGGGGAAAGCGTGCTGCTACTTCTTCGGGTTTTAGCTCTGGAGCATATGCTAAGCACCGACTCAACGTAGTCAGCACCCCTTTCCGGGCAGCTGATCGGGTTAGCTCACCTATCTGAGGCGGAAGGGTAGATAAGTAGCCAAGCATCTTTTTGATTGATGTTATGGGTTCCTTGGCGCCCACCACTGCCTTCACGGTCAGCATGCTTCCAGTATACAGTTGCTCCGTTAATGTGTAAATTGCCTTTAACATCAAGATACAGTCATCCTGAAGGTTGGCGGCTCTCGAACCTATATAATGGATAATGATGGTCAGTAACTTCTTCATACTAAGTTTTTTTTTACAAAGTACAAGATCGGGGTTTGTTTCTTACCAAAGATAGCCTGTGCCATGTTGGAGATATGTTGCTTTAAGCCGGCCATCTCTTGTTGCATGGTTTCCAATTTTCCTTCAGCTTTTTCCGCTCGCTTTAGCGCGGCGCCTTGATCAGCTTGAGCCTTCTTGTGGGCGGCCTTCAGCTTCTCCATCCCAAATAATATCACTTGACATTTTCTTCTGATTTAGCCCGCACTTTTTGCTGGTCGGCTAAATTTTTCTTTAAGTCGCCCAACGCCGATTCAGCTTGGGCAAGAGATTCCTGTCAAGTATATTATCAACGGGCAAGTCTCAGAATTATTGCAAGCAACATCTCTCACACTTGGGGGCTAATGTATAATTTTTTAGACAAAATTATACAACATCAAGACCCAGCTCATCTTTCAACAGATGACCCGATCCTTGGGGGTTATAGGTCAAAAGTTTTTTATAATATCAAGACCCGGCTCATCTTTCAACAGATGACCCGGCCCTTGGGGGTTATAGGTCGAAAGGTTTTTATAATATCAAGACCCGGCTCATCTTTCAACAAATGACCCGGCCCTTGGGGGTTATAGGTCAAAAGTTTTTTATAATATCAAGACCCGGCTCATCTTTCAACAGATGACCCGGCCCTTGGGGATTACAGGGCGAAAGATTTTTCTAATATCAAGACCCGGCTCATCTTTCAACAGATGACCCGGCCCTTGGGGGCTAATAGGGATGGTATGCATTAAGGCGTACCTCATGTCTATTCTTTATCATAAGGAGTAGATTCTTCTCCATTTCATAACTCGTCTCCAGGCGACTTGCAAAGCCGGAGCAGAGCTCTTTAAATTCTAGATTCTCGTACTAGGACAGTTTGGCCTTGGAAATTTCATGTCCAGTAGAAGGCTGGGTTGATGTTGATACATGCTTCGACAAGACTGCCGAAGCCGGCTTAGAGAAGCCAGTACCAGTGATGATTACATCATCTGGATCTTCTGCCGTTTTCAACGGACGTGGCGGATTGTACGTTTCCGTGCCTTCCTTGGGAGAACTTGGGTGGTTCGCTTGGTCATCAGGTTTATCCTTTGCCGGGTTAGCCTGAGTCGGCGTAGGTTTTTCAATAGGTTCTGGAGCCGTAGTGGAAGTTGATCCGCCAGTTTTCCTTTTCTTCGCTTGTGCTCTAAAAAGAGAAGGGGATATGCTTAAAAAACATCATCATCATCAGGACAAATGTAAGTATTATAAGGACTTACCCTGGAACACGGATCATTGGCAGAAGTGCTGACATCACTGAGTCGCCTGCTGAAGGGGGAGAATTCTGCAAAAGTAATACCTCAAGATATGAGCAAGTTATAAGTATGATCCAAAAGGAAGCAAAAGGGGACACTGCTAAAAGGATACCTCATTCTGCCTCTTCTTGGTAGGACTTTTCGCTGGTAACCCGGACACCAAGTCTCCAGAGTGACTCCGAGTCTTCCGATAGGAAGCATGTTGCGCTTTCTTCAAAAGAAAATTAGGATCCAGACAAGCATTTGGGTGAGACATGGGAACTTTCCCACAAACCCGCCTGGCCGGCTTAGGCGGAGGATAAGATGAGTCGGAGGAAATAGTAATTACCTCTACGGAGTCTTCTTGGCTTTCGTTACCATCATTCTATACATAAGAGGTACAGAGATGTAAACAAAAATTATAACAGTGGATGTCAAGACAAAGAAGATAGAATTTTACCTCTCAAGATATGTCGCCGATTTGGGATTCGTCCACATCAGACGGTTTAGTGATGGCGGTTTTGCTTTTGCTCTTGGATTTCTTTTTTGGAGGCGGATTGGCTTGCTTCAGGGCCATCTTTTTTGGCCTCTTAGACCAGAATCGGTCGCCTTTCTGAAATGGAATTTTTATTATGCGAATCAGAATTCAAGTAAGTCGGCAGGAATAAATCAAAGGCGGGTTAAGTTATTTACCTTAGGAGCCAGGTTGATCTTGCAGAATGGCTTAAGCCCTATTTGGCTACATTTGGCCATGGGCTCGCCGGTCAGCTTCTTGATGATGGTCACAATATCATTTTCTGTGAGTGTTGTACGGAAATAGCATTCGGATTATCCAAGGTGCCATCAAACTCACACATTAAGCCGTCTCGGCGACTTAAGGGAAGGATGCGCCATTCCACCTAGCAGCGGATCAAATCAACCCCAGTAAGACCATTGTTTGTTGAAGATCGTAACTCGGATAGCACCGGAATAAAATCCGACTCCTCTTCTTTAGTGAGCTTGTCTGGAAGTTTAAAGTTTGTAGTAAGGCGTTCCTCCCTATAGCCAAGGAGTTTGTTTTCACCCTCAGGAGAAGTTTCTTGGCAATAAAACCAAGAGTCGCCCCAGCCTTTGGGATGGCTTGGCATGGCGAGTGATGGGAATGAGCTGTCCCTGCGGCGTTGAACGTTGACGCCTCCAAGATCTAAGCTAGGGCCATTGGAAAACTCGATCTGGCGATTCAAATGAAAAAAGTACCAGAACAAAGGAACTAAAGGTTCCATCCGCAAGTAGGCTTCACAAAACACTTGAAACTGACATAAGTTACTAATCGAGTTGGGACCCAAGTCTTGGAGGTGTACGTTCATGAAAGTCATGGCATCACTGAGGAATTTTGATCCTGGCGGCTTAAACCCCCGTTCGAGGTGTTCAGCAAAGACCACTATTTCCCCTTCCTTCGGATTGGGAATTTCTTCGCCTAACCCGGATCGCCATCCGATAACCTCTTTCGGGTCGAGGTTTCCCGTTTTCACACAGTCGTTGAGAAAAGCTTCGTCAACTTTGGTCGGGAGCCAATCGGCTTTGAAAATGGTACCCATGGCTACAAGGGAAAAGATTATGGATAAATTAACTCGCCGAGCGCTTACTGAGTGGTTAAGAGGATCAATTAACTCGCCAAACATTTGTCAAGTGACTAAGGGAATCTGTTGACTCGCCAACAAGGGACCCGGTCTGGACACAAGGGCGATATAAGAATTTCCTACTATTTTAAGGAGACAACTTAGAGCTTCAGAGATGTTCAATAGAATGGTGAAGTGCAGATCTACAAACAGATTTTACTAGCAGGCAATAAAACATAGATCTACGGAGCAGGCGAAAATGAATGGAAAAAGGCCTGGATAAAGTAAAACAGCCTATGGCTAGGGTAAAAACAGTAAAGCTGATTTGACAGAAGCTTTCCTTAGTTCCTTGGCAGGAGTTAATCGGTTGAGAGTATGGTTGATATTACCGCGCCTAGCACTACTGCAAATTAATCAATATATAAATGGAAGGATTCGAGGTGCGCTAAGGAACCGGCGGACAATGAACACCGATGAGCTTAGATCTGTTTCTAATGGTGAAAGGCTGACCTGATGATGGTGTCCGGTGGCGACCAAGAGAAATCCGCGGCGAGTGCAGCTTCCTTGGTCGGCCTGGAGACGCGTCGTACGAGGTGGCCGGAGGTGGAGTTTTCCTCGGGCGGCGATGAAGGTCTCGATGTGGTTGCGAGGAAGAAGAAGACCAGTGAAATGGGTAGGTGGGGATGCGCCCTGCCTCCTTCCCCGAGCCTATTTATTGGGTCGGGCACTGGAATCAAGGCGCCTTGCGCGGGAACTGAAAACAGGATAAAGAATCGCTTTAATAGCGCCACGATTTTCGGGATATCTGTGTTGAAAGATCCGTTGGAGATTGCGTCGTCATTTCTTCCGAGATTACAGGGATAAGATGGTTTCAGCAAGAAACAGTTCGACGACTTGGATATTTCCATGAAAGGTGGCGGATTAAGCGTATGATGCGTAAAAGAACAGAGTGAGTCGCCCCTAACTAGGTAAGAGTTGGCGTGAACAGGTTCAAGTGAATCTGGGGCCTAATGTTGGGGATATTATCTGTTGTGTGACCCGCCCTGGTTGGGCTGGGTTACACAGCGGGCGACTCGTCTACTGGCGATTCAAGCATTGGCCTAATAAAGCCCAGGAGCTAGATGGCGGTTCAAAATCTTCATGAAGGGTTGATCATTGGGAAGGTCTCCAAGTCTTGGAAAGCACGACGACTTAGAGATAGAAAGGATCATAACCTGCGTAATGGCAAGGACTCGTATAAATCCTAAGGGCTCGACCTGTATATAAAGGCGAGTCCCGGGGACGGAGAAGGTAGGTTAGAAATCATCGAGTGCTAGGTCATGCGAGTTACGCCCTCCTTGTAATCGAAACACCATCAATACAACACAAAGCAGATGTAGGCTTTTACCTCCTCACGAGGGGCCGAACCTGGGTAAATGTCAGTCTCGTTCCCGTTCAACCCCTTTGAGTCGCCACCAAGGTGAGATGGCTCCAACACTAAGTACTTTCACGAGGACATCTGTCGTGACAAAACCACGACAAGGCCCGCTGAGGTTAAGTCTTGTCTCCTAAGGGGCCCATCGGCTGCAAGGTCCCATCTGGCAATGGGACCTGTCGGCTGGCCAATGGGATGGGTGCGTGCTCTCCATGTTGTACGTGGGTAGTACGATCGACGTTGTCTAGAAGGATTCGGCGCCGGTCAATGGTACGGCCGCCTCCACTGTAGCCACGCAGGGCCAGGTAATGGAGTGGGCGATGGCGCGCGGGTACGATGCATGGTTGACATATCAGAGCCGGTGTCGGCCAGCGATACAGCCGTCGTTACTGTAGCCATGCATGCGCTTCTCCATCGTACCTGTGTCGAGGTACCTTCACCTTTAATCAAAGGCCCCCGTCAGGTCCTGAGGATTGATGCGCGGGTGCCCTTCAGCCGGCTGGCGGCTTGGCCAGCTGGTCAGAGAGTAGACAGCTACTCCCCTAGCTGGCAAGTACTTCGTAACTGTCTAGGAGGAGTTGGCAGTTGAGGATGCTATTGCTTCTTTCTGTACCAAAGTACAGAGGAGTAGGCTTGATGAGCCTACCCCAAGGTTATCCCCTCGTCAAATACCTTCAATGATCATGCACCTAATATGAATGGTTTATTTAATCTTGATCATAGTGATACACAAGTTCATAATATTGATGCCAAAAGATACAAAGTAGTAATGATAGTACCACTTACTTGTGGCACTGCCGCTTGAGTCATATTGGTATAAAACGCATGAAGAAGCTCCATGCGGATGGATTGTTTAGAGTCACTTGATTTTGAATCATATGAGACATGCAAATCATGCCACATGGGTAAGATGACTCAAGGCCTCGTTTTCAGTGAGATGGAACGAGTAAGTGACTTGTTGGGAATAATAAATTTTAATGTATGCAGTCCAATGAGTGCTGAGGCATGCTGTGGATATCGTTATGTTCTTACTTCACACATGATTTGAGTAGATACTAGTATATTTACTTGATGAAACAGAAGTCTGAATTATTGAAAGGTTCAAGTAATTTCAGTGTGAAGTTGAAGATCGTCGTGACAAGAGGATAAAATGTCTATGATATGATCGTAGAGATAAATATCTGAGTTGTGAGTTTGGTGTACAATTAAGATAGTGTGGAGATTGTTTTACAACTCATGCCACCTGAAACACCATAGTGCGATGGTGTCATAGCCGTGCCCTATTTGATATGGTGCATACTATGATGTCTCTTATCGAATTACCACTATCATTTTTGGGTTAGGCATTAGAGACAACCGCATTCACTTTAAATAGGGCAACACATAATTCCGTTGAGACGACACTGTATGAACTATGGTTTAGAGAAACCTAATCTGTCTTTTCTTCAAAGTTTGGGGCTCCGACGCTTATGTGGAAAAGTTTCAGTATGATAAGCTCGAACCCAAAGCGGATAAATGCATGTTCATAGGATACCCAAAACAGTTGGGAATACCCCTTATCTCAGATCCAAAAGCAAAGTGTTTGTTTCCAGAAATGGGTCCTTTATCGAGAAAAAGTTTCTCTTGAAACAATTGAGCGGGAGAATGGTGGAAACTTGATGAGATTATTGAACCGTCGCTTCAACCAGTGTGTTGCCTACACCAAGGTGCAGGAAGTTGTTCTTGTGGGGCCTACACCAATTGAAGTGGGAGCTGATGATAGTGATCATAAAGCTTCAGATCAAGTTATTGCAAACCTCATAGGTCGACAAGGAAACGTATTGCTCCAGAGTAGTACAGTAATCCTGTCTTGGAGGTCATGTTGTTGGAAAACAATGAACCTATGAGCTATGGAGAAGCCATGGTGGGCAGGATTCTGACAAATGGCTGGAGGCCATGAAATCTGATGTAGGATCAATGTATGAAGACAAAGTGTAGACTTTGGAAGAACTATTTGATGGTCGTAAGGCTGTTAGGTACAGATGGATCTTTAATAGGAAGACAAACAATGATGGTAAATGTCACCATTAATAAAGCTCGACTTGTCGCAAAGATGTTTCCGACAAGTTTAAGAAGTTGACTACGATGAGACCTTCTCACTCGTAGCGATGTTGAAAGTATGTTGGAATTATGTTAGCAGTTGCTGCATTATTTATGAAATCTTGCAGATAGAATGTCAAAGTATTGTTTCCTCGACGTTTTCCCAGAGGAAAGGTTGTATGTAATACAACCAGAAGGTTTTGTCGATCCTAAATTATGCTAACAAGTATAAAATCTCCAGAGATCCTTCTATGGACTGGAGCAAGCATCTCGGAGTTGGCATATATGCTTTGATGTGATGATCAAAGTTTTTGGTTTTATACAAAGTTTATGCGGAACTTGTATTTCCAAAGAAGTGAGTGGGAGCACTATAGAATTTCTGATAAGTATATGTGGTTGACATATTATTGATCGGAAATGATATAGAATTTCTGGAAAGCATATAGGGTTGTTTTGAAAGGTGTTTTTCAAAGGAAAACCTGGATTCAGCTACTTGAACATTGAGCATCAAGATCTATGGCGATATTTCAAGACGCTTGATAAAACTTTAAATGAAATGCATGCCTTGACAAAGTTTTGAAGGAGTTCAAAATAGATCAGCAAAGAAGGAGTTCTTGGCTATGTTGTAAGGTGTGAGTATTGAGCAAAGACTCAAAACCCAACCATGGCAAAATAAAGAGAAAGTATGAAGGTCGTCCCCTATGCATTAGCCGTAGCCTCTATAGTATGTTATGTTGTGTACCGCACCTGATGTGTGCCTGGCCATGAATCTGTCAAGGGGTACAAGAGTGATCCAGGAATGGATCACTCGACAGGCGTCAAAGTTATCCTTAGTAACTAGTGGACAAAGGAATTTTTCTCAATTATGGAGGTGATAAAATAGTTCGTCGTAAAGGGTTACGTCGATGCAAGCTTTGAAACTAATCCGTATGACTCTGAGTAGTAAACCTGATTCGTATAGTGGAGCAGTCATTTGGAATAGTTCCAAATGGCGTGAAGTAGCAACATCTACAGGATGACATAGAGGTTTGTAAAGGACACACAGATCTGAAAGATTCAGACCCGTTGACTAAAAACATATCTCACAAGCAAGACATGATGAAACACCAGAACTTTATGGGTGTTAGATTCAATACAATCACATAGTGATGTGAACTAGATTATTGACTCTAGTGCAAGTGGGAGACTGTTGGAAATATTCCCTAGAGGTAATAATAAATTAGTTATTATTATATTTTTTGTTTATGATAATTTTTTATTATCCATGCTAGAATTGTTTTGATTGGAAACTCAAATACATGTGTCGATACATAGACAACACACTGTCCCTAGTGAGCCTCTAGTTGACTGGCTCGTTGATCAAAAATGGTCAAGGTTTCCTGGCCAAAGACAAGTTTTTGCACTTGATAACGGGATCACATCATTAGGAGAATGATGTGATGAACAAGACCCAAACTACGAACGTGGCATATGATCTTGTGAGTTTATTGCTACTGTTTTCTGCATGTCAATGTATCTGTCCCTATGACCATGAGATCACACCAGAGGAATACCACGCGTGTAAATGGGTGACTATAAAGCTGCTCTACAGGTATCTCCGAAGGTGTCTGTTGGGTTGGCATGGATCAAGACTCGGATTTGTCACTCCGTGTAACGGAGAGGTATCTCAGGGCCAACTCGGTAAAATAACATCACAACAGGCCTTGGAAGCAATGTGACTAAGGAGTTAGTCACGGGATCTTATATTACGGAACAAGTAAAGAGACTTGACGATAACAAGATTGAACTAGGTATGGAGATACCGACAATCGAATCTCGGGCAAGTAACCTACCAAAGGACAAAGCGAACAACATATGGGATTAACTAAATTTTTGACATGGAGGTTCAACCGATAGCGATCTTCATAGAATATGTAGGAGCCAATATGGGCATCCAGGTCCCTCTATTGGTTATTGACTGGAGAGTGTCTCGGGTCATGTCTGCATAGTTCTCGAACCCGCAGGGTCTACACACTTAAGGTTAGGTGACATTTCGGTATAGTTGAGTTATAGGTGCTGGTGACCGAAAGTTGTTTGGAGTCCCGTATGAGATCCTCGACATCGGGATGAGCTCCACAATGTTCCGGAGGTAAAGATTCATATATAGAAAGTCCAGTTTCTGTCACCGGAAAAGTTTCGGGCTCATCGGTATTGTACGAGTAGTGTCGGGAGGGTGCCGGGGGACCACCGGGAGGGGTGTGACAACCCAAAAGCCTCATGGGCTGTGAGGGGAGGCGGACCAGCCACTAGTGGGCTGGCCTAAGCCTCTTTCAAAAGCCCATTCGGCTAGGAGTGGAGAAAAAAAGGCAAAAGTCCTTTAAAAGGAAAGGAAGGAGGAGTCCTCCCAAAATAGTCCACCTCCCTTGTGAGAAGGTGGACTCCTCCTTGTAGGATTCGGCCAACCCCTTCTCCTTGGTGTAGGGGGAAAGGCTGCCTCCTCTCCCCTCCTCCTATATATACTAGAGGTTTTGAGGGTTTTGACACACAGAAATCAGCTACGTGCTGCCCTCATTCTAGATCTGTTTCTCCTCTAGTCTAGTTTCAGCGATGCTTAGGCAAAGCCCTGCTGGATTAGTTTACCACCACCACCACCACGCCGCCGTTCTGGAGAACTCATCTATATCTCCGCCCCTCTTGCTGGATCAAGGAGGCGGTGATCGTCATCAACCTGTACCTGTGCTGAACGTGGAGGTGTCGTCCGTTCGACACTAGATCGGGATGGTTCGTGATGAGATCGCGAGATGGATCGTGATGAGATCGTGGGATGGGATGCGATTTGGATCATGAAGATATTCCACTACATCAACCGCGTTATGTACGCTTCCGCTTAGCAATCTACAAGGGTCTGTAGATTCACTCTCCCCTCTCGTAGATGCTCATCACCATGGATAGGTATTGCGTGTGCGTAGGAAAAAATTTGTTTACCAGAAACGTTCCCAACAATGAGTTGGATGAGATCTATCATGTAATCGAGTTAGTGTTGGTAGGGTTTTATCCCTAGTATCTATTATGTTCTGAGATTGATGTTGCTATGACTTTGCTATGCTTAATGCTTGTCACCAGGGCCCGAATGCTATGATTTCACATCTAAACCTATTATGGTTTCATGAATATATATGTGTTCTTGATCCTATCTTGCAAGTTATAGACACCTATTACGAGTTATGATCCACATCCCCACGGTGACAATAACTGGGATTCTTTCCAGTGATTACCGTAGTTTGAGGACTTCATGTATTCAAAAAGTGCTAATGCCTTGGTCCGGTTCTCTATTAAAAGGATGCCTTAATATCCCTTAGTTTCCATTAGGACCCTGCTTCCGCGGGAGGGTAGGAAAAAAGGTGTCAGGCAAGTTCTTTTCCATAAGCACGTATGACTATATATGGAATACATGCCTACATTACATTGATTAATTGGAGCTAGTTCTGTATCACACTATGTTATGATTGTTACATGATGAATGCCATCCGACATAATTATCCAACACTGATCCATTGCCTACGAGCTTTCCACATATTGATCTTTGCTAAGTTACTTTTCCGTTGCTATTGTTACAATCACTACAAAACTGCTACTGTTACGTTTGCCACCATTACCGTTACTTCCATACTACTTTGCTACTAAATACTTTGCTGCACATATTTAGTTTTCCAGGTGTGGTTGAATTGACAACTTAGCTGCTAATACTCAAGAATATTCTTTGGCTCCCCTTGAGTCCAATCAATAAATTTGGATTGAATACTCTACCCTCGAAAACTGTTGTGATCCCCTATACTTGTGGGTTATCAAGACCTTTTTGTGGCACCGTTGCTGGGGAGCATAGCTATATTTTGTGAGTCACTTCGAATTTATATCTGTTGATCACTATGAAGAATCTGAAAGACGCTAAAACCAAGATATACCCCTCTACTATGAGGACATGTAAGGAACTACCATCTAGCCCTGCACTTGATTCACCGTCTGTTATGAGTAAATTTGCGACACCACCACCTGCTACTGAATCTAATATGTCGCAAGTAATTGATGATGCTATTTCTACTATGCATGATGCTTATGATGATACTTTGCTTGATACTATTGTGCTACTTGGTGAATTTCTTGATGAACAAATTGCTAGAGTGAATGCTGAAAATGATGATATTTCCGAGTCTGATGAAATTATTGAAACTGAACATCATGATGCACATACCAGGCCAAGCTCTCCTAGATATGAATTGCCTAATATACCTAAGGGTTATGTTATGGATGGATAAGTATCTAGGGACTTTCTTGCTTGTAAGGATAGAGATGGTCTTAAGAAATTACTATGCAAGTGGAAGGAAAAAAATTTGAATGCTAGAATGCAATATTATCCCAAGTTTGCTACTTCACCTATATGTGTTACTGATAAGGATTATGAATTCTCTGTTGATCCAGAGTTAATTACTTTGGTAGAATCTGATCCTTTCCATGGTTATGAATATGATACTGTTGTGGCACACCTTACAAAATTAAATGGTACAACCACCCTATATACTCATGAGGAAAAAATTCGTTACTACTATATTCTTAAGTTGTTTCCCTTCTCATTAAAGGGTGATGCTAAGATATGGTTTAAATCTCTTGCTCCTAGTTGTGTGCGTAGTCCCCAACATATGATTTATTACTTCTCTAAAAAATAATTTCCTGCCCATAAGAAACAAGCTTCCTTGGAGGAAATATTTAACTTTGTGCAAATTGAAGAAGAGAGTCTCCCACAAGCTTGGCGGAGGCTTCTCTAGTTACTTAATGCTTTTCCTGATCATTCTCTCAAGAAAAATGAAATACTTGATATCTTTTATAATGGACTAACCGATGCTTCTATGGTCCACCTAGATAGTTGTGCTAGTTGTGTTTTCAGGGAACAATCTGTTGACCAAGCTGAACTACTGTTGAATAATATATTGAGCAATGATAATGATTTGGCTATTCCTGGACCATCTCTAAAACCAACTCCGAAGAAAAGAGGTATTATATTCCTTAGTCTTGAAGATATGCAAGAGGCAAAGAAATCAATGAAAGAAAAATGTACTAAAGCTGAAGATGTTAAGAATCTACCACCAATACATGGTCTGATAACCCGATACAGGTAGTAGAGGTAATTTCTCTTCGTATATTTGATCAAGATAATATACCTTATAATAAGTCTGCTAGCTAATGCTTGGATGAATTTGATGACTTTGTTGCTAAACAAGAAAATTTCAATGCTTATGTTAGTAGACAATTGAAACATAATGCTTACATGTTTGATCGCTTGGGTGACTATATGAGTAGAACTATTAATGACCTTAGGATTATTAGTAAACATGCTTCCATGGTAACTACTCAAGTAGAACAGGTACTTAAGGCACAAAATAATTTGCTCAATGAGATGATAAGTAAAAAACAATGATCATTCTGTTAGAGTTGTGACTAGAGGTGGTAGAATGACTTAGGAACATTTGTATCCTCAGGGCCATCCTAAGAGAGTTGAGCAAGAATCTTAGAGGGTTAATATTGACGTACCTGGCCCTTCTAATAAAAAGAAAAAGAATGATGATAAGACTTTGCTTGGTGCTAGTGAACTTGATATAGAGTCATGTGAAAACCCGGATGATATCTCTATTTATGATGCTGAGACATAATCTGGTAATGAACATGAACCTAGTGATAATATTAATGATGATGTTCATGTCGATGCTCAACCTAGTAATGACAATGATGTGGAGATTGAACCTGCTGTTGATCTTGATAACCCACAACCTAAGAATACAAGATATGATAAAAGAGATTTTGCTGCTAGGAAGCATGGTAGAGAAAGAGAACCATGGGTTCAAAAACCCATGCCCTTTCCTCCCAAACCATCCAAGAAAAAGGATGATGAGGATTTTGAGCACTTTGCCGAAATGTTGAGACATGTTTTCTGACGTATGCGCTTAACCGATATTCTGAAAATGTCTCCCTATCCTAAGTAGATGAAAGATATTGTTACTAATAAAAGAAAGATACCAGAAGCTGAGATCTCCACCATGCTTGCTAATTACACTTTTAAGGGTGGAATACCAAAGAAATTAGGAGATCCCGGAGTACCCACTGTACCATGCTCCATTAAAGGAAATTATGTTAGAACTGATTTATGTGACCTTGGAGCTGGTGTTAGTGTTATGTCGTTCTCTTTATATCCTAGACTTGAATTGAATAAGCTGACACATACTGAAATATCTCTTCAAATGGCTGATAAATCAGCTGCTTTACCCATCGGTATTTGTGAGGATGCACCTGTTGTAGTTGCAAACGTTACTATCATAGCGGACTTTGTTATTCTTCATATTCCCAAGGACGACAGTTTGTCGATCATCCTTGGTAGACCTTGCTTGAATACTGCAGGGGCTGTTATAGACTACAACAAAGGCAATGTCACTTTTCATATTAATGCTAATGGGCATAACGTACACTTTCCGAAGAAACAGTCTCAAGTTCATAGCATCAACTCCATTGAAGAAATTCCAACGTTCACTATTGGAGACTTTGAATTCCCTCTTCCTACAGTAAAAAATAAATATGGTATACATATTGTTGGGGACATGTATATCCCCATTGAGGAAACATAGTGTTATTCGAAAGTTCTCCGGTTCCATGTCATTCAAAAAAAGTTTGTCAATAAGACTTGATCAACCTTATTGATGGATTCTTATTTATGGGCATGAGATGGGTGAATTTAGAAAGCACAACCTTCTGTACCCAACTTTTATTTTATGTTCCTTAGTTTCAATTTAGTAAAAATGTTATTATTTCTCTGTTTTCAATTTTATCCATGCAATAGAAAAGTGTCCTAAAAATAAAGTTCTCATAACTCCCTTAAAATTTAGTATGATTTTTTCTTGAATACTTAAGAATTTCTGGTACTAAGAACACATCACGGGGTCGTACCATTGGGCCACAAGCCTGCAGGGCGCGGCCACCCCCCTGGGCAAGCCCCCTAGCTTTTGGGTCCCACGTGGGGCCCCTTCACTTATTCTAGTACACATCCACTCCTTCTTCCAGAAAAAATCCCACCATTGCTCAAACTCGTGTTTTGGCTCATCTTGCTGCCATTTTCGATCTCCTTGCTCAAAGCCCCATTTGCAAAACTATTTTAGGGGATTGATCATCGGTATGTAACACCTCCAATGGTCTAATTAGTTTTTGTTCTAGTGCTTTATATATTGCAAAATCTTGCTGTTGTGGTGACCTTGCTCTTGAGCTTGCATGTCAAATTTTAGAGGCCCAAGTAGTTTTGATGCATGACATATCTTCTAGACACTTGTGGAAGTAGTATCTATAAGTTTTGATTGAGTTTGTTCATTTCTATGAGGAGTCACTAAAAAATTCAGATTTATTTTTCAGAAAAATTAAAATGTTAAGGAAAATATACCAAGGTGGTTCCTCGAGCAAGAAGACCCCGAGACTCGCGATACGCGAGTTCGACTTTGAGCACCAAAGGGAAGCTCAAGTACGGCCTTGAGAATGGCCGTCGGAATCATTCAGGGTCCATGCCAAATTCAAGGAAGAATTTTACGCATACATACGAAATGCTGGCCTTGAAGATTTTGTTTCACACCAATGCAAGCAATATCATCAACTCATTGATTCCTTCATGGGGAGGTTTGAATTTTCATCCAGGCGTAATACGCATTCCGTTCTATTTAACCTTTATGATGAATCTTATACTATGGACCTTGAAGATTTTAACAATGCATGCAAAATTCCACAATGGGGTAGCCATAGTGATCCTCACAAGGCCTAATATAATGATTTGCTTGCTAGCGTCACCGTGGGAGAAACTAGAAATATTACATAGGCTACCTTGGGGAGCATTCACTTTCCTGCCATACATTACCTTGCTCTCTTCATAGGTAGATGTATTAAGAGTAAACATGAGCATTGCCACCTTTGCGAACCTGATCCTAGTATTCTTAAGAGTGCGGTCATGGGTGATAGACGGTATAACTTAGGAGCTATTATTGCTCGGAGGCTACATAGAAATGCTAAAGACATAGATTTCTTTGGTGGAATTTATGCCACCCGTCTAGCCAATTATTCAGGGATACCTATTAGGGGGAATGATATTGAGCTACCACCTGCTTTTCTAGATTATGAGGCTATGGTGCGCTACTAGTTCCTCAAGAGAAATGAACAACACCTCATATACCGACTAATTTTTGATAGATAACATGTTGTCCATATTACACTTCCTTCTCCTGCCTTCTTTAACTTTCAGGAAAAATGAAAGTACTTTATAACTAGAGAGGAGGCATACGAGTACGAGAGAGAGGCTAAGGACGCTCGCCTCCATGCTGAAGCAGTTCAGGCGGCAGCTGCAGGAGCCATGTACAACTCCAACTATGACTTTAAATATTAGAAGGGCCAGCCATGGCCTTAGACCAACTTAGGCCAAAATCCTAAGCTTGGGGGAGTACGTATTTCTCACCGACATTACATTGATGTTCACACACTTATTCCAGTTGTCGGTGTTCATACTTTTTCATTGTACCATCCATAGTAGTTTATTCCTTCTTTTTTTGTTTTCTTCTTGTGTGTCTCATTAACCTTGAGAAAATAAAAAAAATTAGTTCTATCTTTACCTTCTAGTTTGTTTAGTTGTAGTGTTAAAAGAAAACCCAAAAACATTTTTTGTTCTTCTTTTGCTTGTTGGGGGCTTCCCCGTGTAAATAGTTTTTCTTTGTTCTTTGGGTCGAAAGGACAAGACTACACTGACATGTTGAGTGGCTCTCATATTCATTATCGTTTATCTATCACAGTGTCCATATTACCTTGTCTTCTCCTTTGAGTTATTGCTTGCAGATTTCATCTTAGTCCAATACACGAACACTCTTATTATTATTTTTCACACCATTCGGTTATGCAAGTGAAAGGCAATAATGATGATATATGATAAAGTGACGGAGATGGAGAAAAGCTGGTACGAACTCGACGTATCTTATTTTTGTAAATATGATTAGATCATTGTTCTGGATTCATCTCGTTATGGATTGAACATGTTTGCAATGACAATTAGAGATTATAGTTACTGATGCCATGCTTAATTAGCTAGGAGTGAATAATGGTTTTGTCTTGAGTGCCAACATGCATATTAAAATGGTTGTAATGTAGTATGATAGAATGGTATCCTCCTCTGAATGATTTGAGTGGCTTGACTTGGCACATGTTCACGCATGTAGTTGAAACAAAACCAACATAGCCTCTATGATGTTTATGTTCATAGTAATTTATATCCTAATCATGATTGCATCCAATGTTGGTTAATGACTGTTGTCGCTCTCTAGTTGGTCGCTTCCCAACCTCTTGCTAGCCTCCACTTGTACTAAGCGGGAATACTGCTTGTGCATCCATTTCCATAAACCCAAAGTTGTTCCATATGAGTCCACCATACCTACCTATATGCGGTATTTACCTGCCGTCCTAAGTAATTTGCATGTGCCATACTCTAAATCTTTAAATAAATATTTTGTTTTGTATGCCTGAATCACTCATGTAGTGACTAGGGGTTGTCAATATCTTCCATGATAGGTGGGTTATTCTCAAGATATGTGTTGCTTCACTATCATTCACGAGAAAGTGGCTAGTAATCGGGACGCTAGTTCCATGCTCAATAGTCAAATCAAATTTAACGAAACAAAACTCCCCCAGTATTGTTGTTTGTATGAACGGTACTCGTGGATTCGGCCGCCGTGGAGTGTGATCGATTGGTGGAGCGGGAGTAAAAACATAACTATTCTGTTTGGGAACCGCCTATAATGTATTTAGCATGGAAGATATTGAGATCTCTTAGTTGTTATGTTGACAATGAAAGCATGCCACCCAAAATTTTGTTTCATCCCTGTTTTAAAAGCTCGAGCTCTGGCACCTCTGCAAATCAATGCCTCCCTCTACGAAGGGGCTATCTATATTATATTACTGTTGAGTCATCCTCTTCTTATACAAAGGCACTAGTTAGAGAGCATCTCCGTCATTTGTATGCTTTGTTAATAATTGATATTGAGTCTGTCCTTATTCTTCGGAGGTGCTATACATTTATATTTTGCGGTCTCAGAAAGGGCTAGCGAGATACCAGTTTATCATATTGTATTATGATTGTTTTGATAAAATTGGTGTCATCCGAGACTCATTATTATTGCTCGCTGGTTGATTATGCGATTGATATAAGTAAATATGAGAGTTAAATATTATTGTGAATATGGTTAGTCTATATCTTAGCTGAAGATCTGAACATAAGTTAGACATGTTTACAACAGCAAGATCAAACAGAGTTTGTAAAAGTTTTTCTTTATCACTTTCAGTTTATCAACTGAATTGCTTGAGGACAAGAAAAGTTTTAAGCTTGGGGGAGTTGATACGTCTCCAACGTATCTACTTTTCCAAACTCTTTTGCCCTTGTTTTGGACACTAATTTGCATGATTTGAATGGACCTAACCCAGACAATCGCTGTTTTCAGGAGAATTGCCTTGGTGTTATTTTTGTGCAGAAATAAAAGTTCTCGGATTGACCTGGAAATTTACGGAGAACGTTTCTGGAATTAATAAAAAATATTGGCAAAAGAATCAACCGGAGAGGGGCCATCATGAGGCCACAAGCCTGCAGGGCGTCCACCTAGGTCGCGCCCACTGGCTTGTGGGGTCCTTGTGGTCCACCGACCTTGTTTCCGCTCCTATATATTCCTACCCAGGGAGAAACAAATATGATAGAAGAGTTCATCACATTTTACGATACGGAGCCTCCGCCACCTCCAGTTCCTCCTTGGGAGGGCTGATCTGGAGTCTGATTTGGGCTCCAGAGAGGGGAAATCGATGTCGTCATCATCACCAAAAATCCTTCATCACCAGTTTCATGATGCTCTCTGTCCTTCGTGAGTAATTCCATCGTAGGCTTGCTGGACGGTGATGGGTTGGATGAGATCTATCATGTAATCGAGTTAGTTTTGTTAGGGTTTGATCCCTAGTATCCATTATGTTCTGAGATTCATGTTGCTGTGACTTTGCTATGCTTAATGCTTGTCACTAGGGCCCGAATTCCATGATTTCATATCTGAACCTATTATGTTTTCATGAATATATATATGTGTTCTTGATCCTATCTTGCAAGTTATAGACACCTATTATGAGTTAGGATCCTCATCCCCGAGGGTGACAATAACTGGTATTCTTTCCGGTGATTACCGTAGTTTAAGGAGTTCATGTATTCACTAAGTGCTAATGCTTTGGTCCGGTTGTCTATTAAAAGGAGGCCTTAATATCCCTTAGTTTCCCTTAGGACCCCGCTTCCACGGGAGGGTTGGACAAAAGGTGTCATGCAAGTTTTTTTCCATAAGCACATATGAATATATATGGAATACATGTCTACATTACATTGATGAATTGGAGCTAGTTCTGTATCACCCTATGTTATGAATGTTCCATGATGAATGCCATCCGACATAATTATCCATCACTGATCCATTGCTTATGAGCTTTCCACATATTGGTATTTACTAAGTTACTTTTCTGTTGCTATTGTTATGATCACTACAAAACTGCTACTCTTACATTTGCCACCGTTACCGTTACTTACACACTACTTTGCTACTAAATACTTTGTTGCAGATATTAAGTTTTTCAGGTGTGGTTGAATTGACAACTCAGCTGCTAATACTCGAGAATATTATTTGGCTCCCTGATGTCAGCTGTGCTTCCGTGGCAATGGCGCCAGGAATAGTCGTGTCGACGGCACCAGGAATCCTTTTGATGCGGCTACGCCTTAAGGGACTTCCTAGACAAATATGCAAAGGATTTCCCCCGTGGCCTTGGAGCCTTGCTTTGGTGTTCCCTCGAAGCGGAAAGGGTGATGTAGCACAGCGGTGGTAAGTATTTCCCTCAGTTTGAGAACCAAGGTATCAATCCAGTGGAGGAGTATCACAAGATCCTGCAAAAACACAAAAAGCTTGCTCCCAACGCTATGAAGGGGTTGTCAATCCCTTATAGATTGTTCTCCAAGTGAGAACTGAGAGCAACAAAGTAACAAAGCAAAGTAAAAGCGAAAGTGGAAACGATAGATGTGAATAGACCCGGGGGCCATAGTGTTTACTAGTGGCTTCTGTCATGAAAGCAAGTATACGGTGGGTGAACAAATTACTATCGAGCAATTGATAGAACCGCGCAAAGTCGTGACGTCATCTATGGCAATGATTATATCTATAGGCATCACATCCAAAACAAGTAGACCGATACTGTTTGCATCTACTACTATTACTCCACACGTCGACCGCTATCCAGCATGCATCTAGTGTATTAAGTCCAAAAGAACAGAGTAACGCCTTAAGCAAGATGACATGATGTAGATGGAGAATCTCATATCAACGAAAGAGCCCATCTTGTTACCCTTGATGGCAACTACTTAATGTGTACCTAGCTTCCCCTACTGTCACTGGGAAAGGTCACCACATGGTAGAACCGAAAACCAAGCACTTCTCCCATTGCAAGAATCATAGATCTAGTTGGCCAAACAAAACCCAAGACTCGGACAGACTTACAAGGATATCAAATCATGCATATAAGAAATCAGCAAAGACTCAAATATATATATAGATAATCTGATCACAAATCCACAATTCATCGGATCTCGACAAACACACCGCCATAGAAGATTACATCAGGTAGATCTCCATGAAGATCATGGAGAACTTTGTATTGAAGATCCAAGAGAGAGAAGAAGCCATCTAGCTACTAACTACGGACCAGTAGGTCTGAAATGAACTACTCATGAGTCATTGGACGGGGCGATGATGATGATGAAGAAGCCCTCCAACTCCAAAGTCCCCTCCGGCAGGGCGCCGGGAAGGGTCTCCAGATGAGATCTCACGGAAACGGAAGCTTGCGGCGGCGAAAAAGTATTTTCGAGGCTCCGCTGATTTTTTGTTGTATTTTAGAGAATATATAGGCCAAAGATCTAGGTCACAAGCCCTGCCACCGCCGCCTCCCCCTGGTGGCGGAGTGGGGGCTTGTGGGCTCCCTGGAGCCCTCCTGGCTTGGCCCACAGGCCCCCTGATCTTCTTTCGTTCGGGAAAAAATCATTTCGTGGATTTTATTGAGTTTGAACTCCGTTCCAAAATCAGATCTGAAAAGAGCCAAAAACACAGAAAAAACAGGAACAGGCACTTGGCACTGGATCAATAAGTTAGTCCCAAAAAAGATATAAAAGGTACATAAAACATCCAAAGATGACAAGATAACAACATGAAACCATCAAAAATTATAGATACGTTTGAGACGTATCACTCCCCTTGAGTTAAATCAATAAATTTGGGTTGAATACTCGACCCCCGAAAACTATTATGATCCCCTATACTTGTGGGTTATCAGCGACCATGGTGACACCGTGCTCATCCTTGGTGTACTTGTAGTGTTCCCAGGTGAAACCTGACAACGGTGGGTCATCATCATTTGGCTTGGCCAACTCGTGGAAGTACTTCCTCACGAGCGATTCGATGACGTGGTTCGGCAATCATGCCTTTCGAGGCTTCGTATGGACAAATTCCCACTGACTGCATGATGAAAAAGACAAGCATATGTGATTGTAAAAGTTGTGGTATTCAAAATAATTTGCAAATCAAATGCTTACCAATCTCCCAACGGAGTTATGACAGGACGATCGGTGGTAGCCAATGGTTCCGGGACCTTCCCTCGACCACGCCCTGATTTCTTCCTCTTGGAAGTGTTGCTCGACGTAGACCCCGAGCCGTCAGAGTGCACCATGTCGCCAGACTGGGTAGCAAGTGGATTTTTCCCTTGAAAGGACCCTCCAACATTGTCATCCAATGACGGGTGCTCATCGGCAGTGAGCTGGCGGGATCCGGACGACTCGGTCGTACTACAGTTGCTGGTGTGGGTCAACCTCCGGTTCATGACTCTCTGATACTTACCGCCAAAGCCCCCCCTCGGAATCTGAAAACTAAACATCTATTCTTGTATCATGATATATAAAAATGATCAGAGTCAATATTCCCGTGTTTACTAATAGAAAATGGAAAGATAATATTCGTAACAACAAATTAGAGGAATACAGGAAACATAAAAGCAGTTTTTGTTTATTTTGTAGGTTATATATGCATATCATATAAACGGGGATAACTAACCTGCCACAACTGTGATAGACTGTTTTTAAGACACAAACCATGTAAATCCATATAGGTGGTGTAATCCTATGCTGGCTAGAGTGATAGATTGTTTCTCAACTATGCAAGCATATTGAAGGGACAAGCAAAATCTAAGATACTGATAGGCACACACTATTTTAAACACGAATCTGAATGTGCTCTAGGCTCTTGACTCGCATAGTTTTCAGGAAGAAAGAATAATGTGTAAGGCATAACAAAGATAGCAAATTAACTTTAGCCACAAAGAGTATATATCTTTATATCTATTTCTTTCTTCAGCTTGAAGATTGATAAAAAGTATATGCATGCATGATGGAAATATACGTGTACACAGGGGCGGAGCCAGGATTTAATGATAGGGGGCGAAGCAAAAATGATCAAACCCACATAACATCACATAGCCACATATATTTTTCAACAATGCTGCAAGCATAATTTTTCTACAATATATAAGCACAATAACAACTATTTGACAATTATGTGTTCAAACTTAGTTCTATGATTACCTACAAGATCATACAGGGTAATAATGTCACTAGAATTTCGTATAATCTTTTAGCAAAAGCAATATTTTCTATTCTTTCCCTTTATTTATACAAAATTATAGAACAGTGATCAAAGGATTAGCTTCGTGTAGACCAGAATTATGCAACTACATAGACTCTAACTGGTAGGACCGTAATGTGTTTCCTCTAATACATGATGTTTATGGTATTTGTGCTTTCCAGCGCGTGGTTCAACTCCTCGTGGACTCAAATCTTAGACTTGTTCTCTCATAATATAACTTCTAGTTCTTCCTATGTGCATGCTCTTTCATTTAAAGTCTATCAAATCAAATGGATGTGTGCTTACATGCTTTTCCTAAATTAGAGGCCGACATGAGTGTGCTATTAACTAGGATGGACAAAGATACTAAGATTCATTCACTCCCATGACTGGCTCAATTTTTAATTGTCTTCGGATTTTGTGCTGCAATGTCAAGCACATTTTGCTCGCCTGGGAGGAGACAAGGATCTATATTGGTCCGCCGACCGTCCTCTCAATTAAGGCTCTAATGTGGTGAGAAGATTTTAAGCTGAGCAGGCCGTGAGATGTTGCATGATGACCTACAAGTATAGGGGATCTATCGTAGTCCTTTCGATAAGTAAGAGTGTCGAACCCAACGAGGAGCAGAAAGAAATGACAAGCGGTTTTCAATAAGTTATTCTCTGCAAGCACTGAAATTATCGGTAACAGATAGTTTTGTGATAAGCTAATTTGTAACAGGTAACAAGTAACAATTGTAACAAAGGTACAGCAAGTTGGCCCAATCCTTTTTGTAGCAAAGGACAAGCCTGGACAAACTCTTATATAGAGAAAAGCGCTCCCGAGGGACATGGGAATTTATGTCAAGCTAGTTTCATTATGTTCATATAATTCGCGTTCGTTTCTTTGATAATTTAATATGTGGGTGGACCGGTACTTGGGTGCTCCCCTTACTTGGAAAAACCTCCCACTTATGATTAACCTCTCTCGCAAGCATCCGCAACTACGAAATAGGAATTAAGATAAATCTAACCATAGCATTAAACATATGGATCCAAATCAGCCCCTTAAGAAGCAACACATAAACTAGGGTTTAAGCTTATGTCACTCTAGCAACCCATCATCTACTTATTACTTCCCAATGCCTTACTCTAGGCCCAAATAATGGTGAAGTGTCATGTAGTCAACGTTCACATGACACCACTAGAGGAGAGACAACATATAACTTATCAAAATATCAAACGAATACCAAATTCACATGATTACCTATAACAAGACTTATCCCATGTCCTCGGGAACAAACATAACTACTCACAAGGCATCTTCGTATTCATAATCAGAGGAGTATTAATAATCATAAAGGATCTGAACATATGATCTTCCACTAAATAAACCAACTAGCATCAACTATAAGGAGTAATCAACACTACTAGCAACCCACAGGTACCAATCTGAGGTTTTGAGATAAAGATCGGATACAAGAGATGAACTAGGGTATGGAGAGGAGATGGTGCTGATGAAGATGTTGATGGAGATTGACCCCCTCTCGATGAGAGGATCGCTGGTGATGACGATGGCTTCGATTTCCCCCTCCGGGAGGGAAGTTTTCTTAGCAAAATAGCTCCGCCAGAGCTCTAGATTGGTTATGTCGAAATTCCACCTCGAGACGGCGGCGTCACATCCCGAAAGCTCTCTTATGATTTTTCCAGGTCAAAACCCTTGATATAGCAGAAGATGTGCACCAGAGGCCTGCCAGGGGGCCCACAAGACTGCAGGGCACGGCTAGGTGGGTAGGCGGCGCCCCCTGGCTTGTGGCTTCCTGGTGGGTCCCCTCCGGGACTTCTTTCGCCCATTATTTTTTTATATATTCAAAAATAATTCTCTGTAAGTTTTCACGACTTTTGGAGGTGTGCAAAATAGGTCTCTTAGATTTTCTCCTTTTCAATCCAGAATTCCAGCTACCGGCATTCTCCCTCTTCATGTAAATCTTGTAAAATAAGAGAGAAAAGGCCTAAGTATTATACCGTAATGTGTAATAAGATCCCATAATGCAATAAATATTGATATAAAAGCATGATGCAAAATGGACGCATCAAGTCCCCCAGCTTAGACCTCGCTTGTCCTCAAGCAAAAGCCGAGATCGATAAATATGTCCACATGTTTAGAGATAGAGGTGTCGATAAAATAAAATACATGCATGCATGCATCATGATTATCTTTAGAATAGTAACGTATGTTGACATAGAATATCTTATACTAGAGTAACAGTTCTTTCACAAGGCAAAATATGAATCAAGAACTCTATTAAGAACTAACAAACTATGATTTCAGTCATTGAGGCAATTCCAATTTATCGCAACGTAGGAAAGAGTCAATGTAAAATCTTGTAAAGAAAATCCACATACTCAATCACCTTATTGTATTATACAAGAAAATCCACATACTCAATCATCTTATGGTATTTCATAATTGCTAACACTCGCGCGGTACCTATGAGGTCAAAGTTTCAATCGGACACAGAGAAAGATAGGGACTTATAGTTTTTCCTCCCAACTATTTACCTCAAGGGTAATGTCAACAATAATAACTCATGATCACCCACATCCGAGTGGATATATTTGTCTAGATCATTCCCCAACACATGACGCTTGCCAAAGGATAAAGATGAAATAAAGGAAGTGGTGATGATCACCACGACTATTTCATAAAGGTAAGTACTAGAAAGTAATAGATTGACCCTTTGCAGAGGGAAGCAGAGGTTGCCATGTGCTTTTATAGTTGGATGCATAATCTCTTAATGCAAAAGAACGTCACTTTATATTGCTTCTTGTGATAAAGAACTTTATTATGCAGTCCGTTGGTTTTATTTCTTCTATATCACAAGTTCATATAAAGTTTATTTTCCTCGCACTAATAAACCACACATATTTAAGGAGCAATTTTTATTGCTTGCACCTATGACAACTTACTTGAAGGATCTTACTAAATCCATAGGTTGGTATGGTGGACTCTCAAGGCAAAACTGGGTTAAAGGTTTTTGGATGCACAAGTAGTATCCAGACTTGGTGCATGAGTTTCTTTTGGCTAATATGAGGAGGAAGCAAGCGACACATGTTGAAGGATCTATGACCATATAACTTCTATTCGGAAATAAGCAAACATAACTAATTATGTTGTCTTCCTTGTCCAACATCAACCTTTTAGCATATAATATTTTAATGAGTGCTCACAATCATAAAAGATGTCTAAGATAATATATTTCTATGTGAACCTACCTTTCTTTATTACTTCCTTTTAATTGCAACAATGACCAATAGCTTTGTTTGTCAACTCACAACAAATTTCAATCAACATACTTTTTATATGTGAAGTCATCACTCCCATAAGATCATTATGTATGGTATTTGGCTTTTATTCTATACTTCTTTCTATTTCCTTTTTCTCTAGATCATAGTGAACAGGCAAAGCTATCAACTCAAAACTACTATTTATTATATAACTCTCAAACTTGCTTACATAGGGGGAACAAAGAGAAAAACCTAAAACTAGATCACACTAAAACTTTATTCTACTAGATCAAGATATAGCCAAAAGTATTGAACGAAGAAAAATGAAACAAGTAAAAAGGTGTGATGGTGATACGATACAGGGGCACCTCCCCTAAGCTTGGCACAAGCAAAGGGGAGTGCCCATACCCATGTGTTCAGTTGTCTTTCTTCGGAGGTGGTGGTGTTGTATTCTTGGTGATGATGCCCCAGAGGATGCGATTCTCCTCCTCAAATTTATTATTTAGTCGTCTGAGCTCCATTGTTTCCTTGCGAAGCTTTCCGGTGACGGTTAGAGCTCCCATAACCCATGGATGTTCCATTGCTGCGGGGGAAAAGGCAACACTCTTTTTCATATTTTCATAAGAAAGAAATTTGGCATTGGGAGGGATAACCGAATTCAGAATTGCTGAGCTCTGAAGTTCTTCCATCATGGCTTCAGGATGCAAACGATAGGTAAGTTCTTGGTCTTCCTCCATAGCATCTATCCTTTTTAAGTCAGCTTCCACCTTTTCCTCCGTGACCTGCCCGGCATGGTTCTCCCCAACAGATTCTTGCAAAGACACATTGCTATGAATCTACTACAGAAACAGCTTAAAATGAAAACACGAGATATTGTCGAGGTACACAGGTCAAAACCTTCGGGAGATTATATAATGATTTTTTGCCGATCCGAAGGAGTATTACACAATAAAACGGAGTCTGGAGGGTGCACGGGGTGGCCACAAGCCTGTCGGGTGCGGCCAGGGGGTAGGGAGCGCCCCCTAGATTGTCGCCTCCTCGTGCATGCTTCAGACTGCTTTTAATATTCCTAATTTTTTAAATATTCCAAAACTGGTAAGAAAATGCCATTGAAAACATTTTGGAGTCGGTTTGCTTACCGTAGCACATACCTATTCCTTTTCGGAGTCTGGGATGTTCTAATAAATCTTCCTAATGTACTCTTTTGGAGTTGTGGTATTGATAATGTTGGTTTCTACATTTATGGGAGTGCCTCAGATATAATGCTTGACTCTTTGCCCGTTTACCACCTTAGGATTCATGCCTTCGGCGTTGTTGATCTTGATGGAACCAGAACAATACACTTCCTCGACAATGTAAGGCCCTTCCCATTTAGAGAGAAGTTTTCCTGCAAAGAATCTTAAATGAGAGTCGTATAGCAGGACATGGTCACCTACATTTAATTCACGCTTTTGTATCCCTCTATCATGCCATCTCTTAACTTTTTCTTTAAACAACTTGGCATTCTCATAGGCCTGGGTTCTCCATTCATCAAGTGAGCTAATGTGAAATAAACTCTTCTCACCAACAAGTTTGAAATCATAGTTAAGCTCTTTAATTGCCCAATAAGCTTTATGTTCTAGCTTTAGAGGTAAGTGACATGCTTTACCGTAAACCATTTTATAAGGAGACATACCCATAGGGTTTTTGTAAGCGGTTCTATAAGACCATAATGCATCGTCAAGTTTCTTAGACCAATTCTTTCTAGATCTATTGACGGTCTTTTGCAGGATCAATTTTATTTCTCTATTTCTCAATTCTACTTGCCCACTAGACCGAGGATGATAAGGAGATGCAATTCTATGATTAACATCATACCTAGCAAGCAATTTACGGAAAGCACCATGAATAAAGTGTGAACCACCATGAGTCATTAGATATCTAGGGACTCCAAATCTAGGGAAAATAACTTCTTTCAGCATTTTAATAGAAGTTATATGATCATCGCTACTAGTTGGAATAGCTTCTACCCACTTAGTAACATAATCAACAGCAACTAGAATATGAGTATACCCGTTGGATTCTGTGAAAGGTCCCATATAATCAAAACCCCAAACATCGAATGGTTCTATACCAAGAGAGTAATTCATAGGCATTTCCTAACGTCTACTAATATTAACAATTCTTTGACATTCATCACAAGACAAGACAAACTTACGAGCATCCTTTAAGGGAGTAGGCCAATAAAAACAAGATTGTAATACCTTGTGTGCAGTTCTATCTCTAGCGTGGTGTCCTCTGTAGGCCTCGGAGTGGCACTTGTATAGGATATGTCCCTGTTCATGTTGAGGTACACAACGTCTAATAATACCATCTACTCTTTCTTTCTAAAGGTGTGGGTCGTCCCAAAAGTAATGTATTAAAGCATAGAAGAATTTTTTATTTTGTTGGTATGTGAAACTAGGCGGTATAAATTTAGCAACAATGTAGTTGGATAACCAACATACCAAGGAGCATTGCGTGAAGCATTTATGACAGCTAATTGTTCATCAGGGAAGTTATCATCAATCGGTAGTGGGTCATCAAGAATACTTTCTAGTCTAGACAAGTTATCTGCTACGGTGTTATCAGCGCCCTTTCTATCAATAATATGCAAATCAAATTCTTGTAGCAGAAGGACCCATCTAATAAGTCTAGGCTTAGCATATTTATTTTCCATAAGGTACTTGATAGCAGCATGATCAGTGTGAACAGTTACTTTGGAATCAACAATACAAGGTATAAACTTATCGCAACCAAACACAATTGGTAAAAATTCCTTTTCAGTGGTAGCATAGTTTCTTTGAGCACTGTCTAGAGTTTTACTAGCGTAATGGATGACATTTAGTTTCTTATCAAATATCCTAAAACAGCACCAATATCATAATCACTAGCATCACACATAATTTCAAAGGGTAGGTTCCAATCAGGTGGTTGAACAACAAGTGTAGTGATTAAGGCTTTTTAAGAATTTCAAATGCTTCTACACAATCATCACAAAAAACAAATGGAATATCCTTTTGCAAAAGATTAGTGAGAGGCTTAGAAATTTTAGAGAAGTATTTAATAAATCTCCTGTAGAAACCAGCATGACCAAGGAAACTTCTTATACCTGTGATATCTGTTGGACACGACATTTTCTCAATAGCATGAACTTTAGCTTTGTCAACTTCAATACCTCTTTTGGAGATTTTGTATCCCAATACGATCCCTTCATTGACCATAAAGTGGCGCTTCTCCCAATTCAAGACAAGATTACTTTCTTCGCATCTCTTCAAAACTCGATCAAGGTTGCTCAAGCAATCATCAAAAGAAGTTCCGTAAACGGAAAAATCATCCATGAAAACCTCAACAATCTTTTCACAAAAGTCAGAGAATATAGCCATCATACATCCTTGAAAGGTAGCAGGTGCATTGCATAAACCAAAAGGCATACGTCTATAAGCAAATGTACCGAAAGGGCAAGTAAAAGTTGTCTTCTCTTGATCATCTTTTGATACAGGTATTTGAGAGAAACCAGAGTAACCATCTAGAAAGCAAAAAATGTGTATGTTTGGATAGTCTTTATAGCATTTGATCTATAAAAGGTAGCGAATAAAGATCTTTCCTAGTAGCCTTATTTAATTACCTGAAATCAATTACCATTCTATATCCCCTAACAATTCTTTATGGGACTAATTCATCTTTATCATTAGTAATAATGGTAATACCTCCCTTTTTAGGGACACAATGAACGGGACTAGCCCATCTACTATCAGCAATAGGATAAATTATACCTACCTCGAGAAGCTTTAGTATTTCATTTCTTACTACTTCCTTCATTTTAGGATTTAATCATCATTGGTGATCAATAAATGGTTTAGCATGAGGCTCCATATTGATTTTGTGCTGACATAGAGTGGGACTAATGCCCTTAGGATCATCAAGAGTATTTCCAATAGCTGCACAGTGCTTCCTCATAGTCAATAATCTCTTTTTTCATGCTCTCAAAGGTTAGCACTAATAATAACAGGATATATCACTTTTTCATCAAGATAAGCATACTTCAGAGTATCAGGTAATTGTTTCATCTCAAACACGGGATCATCCTTAGGTGGAGGAGGATCCCCGAGTATTTCAACAGGAAGGTTGTGTTTCAGAATAGGCTGCTGATCAAAGAAAATCTTATCTATTGCATTCCTTTCACTCATATGCATATCATTTTCATTGTATAGCAAATATTGTTCTAAGGGGTCGGTAGGAGGCACAACAATAGAAGCGAGACCAACAATTTCATCTTTACTAGGAAATTCTTTGTCATGGGGTTGTCTACGAAATTTAGAGAAATTGAACTCATGAGATGCATCCCCAGAACATACAGTAAATATTTCTTTTTCACAATCAATCTCAACATTAACACTATTTAAGAAGGGTCTACCGAATCAAGTTGACTAAATAATCCTAAAACCCTCGTTGTCCAGAATCAAGTTGAAGCAACTCTACATAGCAAAGTTTGTGCAAATGGGTTGAAACTTTGTAGGAGTGCTCAACACCCCAAATGGGGAGTCTCTGCCAAAGATGGGATTTACAGGGGGTAATCTACCCACATTCTCTTTGGAAGGGACCGATCTGCCCATTTGGGGTGATTTCAAGTTTGCATTGCCAAACATGTCCAATGAAGCTCAAATTTGGTGGAGCATCCTATCTTTGCACCAAACTCAATCCTGTTAACTTTCATCACCAATGGTGAAGTGTAGCTACCCCAAACACATGTCGAACACCTTCTGCCAGATTAGTAAAACAACTCCTACCTCACTCCACATCGATACACTTTCCTCCAAAGTCATAGACCAAGCAGCCAGCACCACTCCCCAACTGCTGGTGAGTGGCCCCTCCTCGAATCCAAGCAAAAGAGCCAAAAAGCCCCATTCAAATTTTTGGTTCAAGTCTGGCATTACCTATTTAATCACTTCACTTGACCAGCAGGGAGTCTCTCGGCTCTCAAACGGCTAAGGATCTTCCCTCCCAACCCCAGGACACGCTAGACACGGCCAAGGCGGCCCAGAGCGCGCCAGCATGTCGTGGCATGCCAAAACTGCACTCTGGGCACGCTATAGGGCGCACCCGAGGCAAAGGTGGCCAGCCCCGGCAAGTTCAAGCCTCCCCCCGTTACCCATCAGTGTCCCTAACAACCCTCCTGCATGAGGGACGCCTTAGGGCCCCTCCTCCTTCACTCTGTTGACCAGAGCGACGGGTGCCCACGCGCACCATATTAGGACAGAAGACCGCGGCCACGCATGCACGCTCCTCCTCGCTTTCTCTCCCTCTCATTGAGTCATAGGGGTCCTAAACCACGTCTGCAATACCGTGGTTTTGACCCCGAGCTCTCATTGCCCATCCTGAGAGCTACGGTGAAACCATCGGCGCTCCCCGCTCGATGCACCATCGGGGGCCTATAAATAGGCCTTGCCCATCACACCGGCACCCTCATCCCACTCCTCCAGAGCCCAAATTGCACCCATAGCCACTCCATTCGAGCACAGCGAGCTCCTGTGCTCGAGATCGGCCGAGGCCCATCCGCTTTAGAGCTTCGTCGATTTTGAACCTGGCGGCGCGCACATCAGGTTTGAACCTCGCGGCGCGCGCGCCTCGGCTAGCTCGCTGGCTCGCCCGCTAGCTCGGCCCAAGCCACAGGCCGAGCCACGCCTCGGTTAAAACCCCTTCTCTTTTTCTGTTTAATCCTGTTTTAAAAGATTTTTGTAGGATTTATTATCCAATATAATTTAATTATTTTTCCACCATAATTCTTCTAAAAATGAGTAGGATTTAATAGAGCCATTGCACAAATTTTTCAGACAACTTTTCTGTATGGTAATAATTAAAAAGGCTATTATGAATACTATAGCCTTTGTTAAAATGATTTTTAAAATAATATTTTCACCAAAACCAGAGACAAATATTTTCAAATTGATTATATAGATTTATCAGAATAGGGCAACATTTTTAAAGTGAGTTTGTGCTCTTTTTTGAGTGAGCTCCTTATTATTTCATTATTTACTACGAGGATAGATACCACGTTTGACGAAGGAGTTGGACTCGAAGACCCAGTAGACCCCGGATACTTCGCTGATCATGGCAAGCAGCCATTTGACCATGTTTGAACAATTACTATATTGCATGCTAGTGGAGAATTTGTAACCGTTGCATATGATCATGAGTATTCGGTAAATCATCGATATGATGTTGTCGTTGGCTCCTCCGGAGCACTTGCATTTTGAGCATGATCCTACCACCTATGAGGGACACGCTAATATCATGTTCACAAGTAGAGCTAAGAATAGTAGAAGCATGAGCATAATGATGGTAAATATCAAAGGTTTATGAAAACACCGTCGGTTGCCACGAATGCCCAAGGGTGATGATGAGTTAAGGTGGCCACTTGTGAAGAAGTGGTGCACCGGGTATATTTTGGTGTGAGTGGTTTCGGAAATGGGGTTAGTCTTATGATGTGTCGACCGTCCCAACCTTACATGTACGACCACGATACCCCTTTATGGGACGGGTCTTTGTTGACTACTTTGGTCGGTGCTAGCAAAGAGCCACAATACTAGTGGCGGGAGTGATATGTGGTCACTCTCGTGACGGGGTCGTACCAGGTAGGTCGACTATGTCGTTTTTACGTGTTTCGGGCACACCATTGGTCCCCGCATGGATGATATTATCCAGAGTCGGTGCTCGTAAGGCGTACATCATGTGGGTTGGGTACCAATCAAGTGGAACTCTTTGTCTAGTATCGTCAGGGGAGAGGCATTGATCAGGTACTTACCTCGGGTATGTCATACACTGCGAGTCGTGGATGACACGGAAGTTTCCCGGATCTCGTGGGTACAACGTACAACCTGTGGAGAGTGTAAAACTATTAGAATAGTTGTGTCGAGTCGTTTCCGCATAAAGCAAGTGTGAGTGAGTGTGTGTGATCAAGGAGTTTTGTTAAAGAGTTGATATGACAAAGTTCGGTGACTTGGCATATTGGGTGAACCCGGAGTGTTCAGCCCACAGCAGATATATTGATATATGTAACTTGTTCTTCTAAATGCCATCTAGCTTATGTTGCACATCCATCTATTATCATGTTTATTTACAATCAAGTTGTTGTCCACCTATACTGCATATTACTTGTTATCATACCAAGTGCATTATCCATATCATGGGTTGTTTGCGAGTACATTCAAAGTACTTGATACGTCTCAAACGTATCTATAATTTTTGATGGTTTCACGCTGTTATCTTGTCAACTTTGGATGTTTTTTTTACCTTTTATATCTTTCTGGGACTAACTTATTAATTCAGTGCCAAGCGCTAGTTCCTGTTTTTTGTGTGTTTTTGACTCTTTTCAGATCTGATTTTGGAACGGAGTCCAAATGGAATAAAATCCCCGAAATATTTTTTTCCAGAACGGGAGAAGATCGGGAGGCTTGAGGGCCAAGCAAGTGGGCCCACAGGGGGCCCACAAGCCCTGTTGCCGCGGCCAGGGGGAGGCCGCGACAACCAAGCTTGTGGCCCCCCTTGTGCTCCCCTGCCCTAGGTCTTTGGCCTATAAATTCCCTAAAGATCCAGAAAAAATCAGGGCATCCACGAAAACACTTTTCCGCCGCCGCAAGCTTCCGTTTCCGCAAGATCTCATCTGGAGACCCTTCCCGGTGCCCTACCGGAGGGGACTTTGGAGTTGGAGGGCTTCTTCATCAACATCATCGCCCCTCCAATGACTCGTGAGTAGTTCACTTCAGACCTACGGGTTCGTAGTTAGTAGCTAGATGGCTTCTTCTCTCTCTTGGATCTTCAATACAAAGTTCTCCATGATCTTCATGGAGATCTATCCGATGTAATCCGCTTTGGCGGTATGTTTGTCGACATCCGATGAATTGTGGATTTGTGATCAGATTATCTATGATATATATTTGAGTCTTTGCTGATTTCTTATATGCATGATTTGATATCCTTGTAAGTCTCTCCGAGTCTTGGGTTTTGTTTGGCCAACTAGATCTATGATTCTTGCAATGGGAGAAGTGCTTGGTTTTGGGTTCATACCGTGTGGTGACCTTTCCCAGTGACAGAAGGGGCAGCAAGGCACGCATCGTGTTGTTGCCATCAAGGGTAACAAGATGGGCTTTTATCGTAGATATGATATTGTCCATCTACGTCATGTCATCTTGCTTAAGGCGTTACTATGTTCTCATGAACTTAATACATTAGATGCATGCTGGATAGCGGTCGACGTGTGGAGTAATAGTAGTAGATGCAGAAAGTATCGGTCTACTTGTTTTGGACGTGATGCCTATAGATATAATCATTGCCATAGGTAACGTCACGACTTTGCGCGGTTCTATCAATTGCTCGATAGTAATTCGTTCACCCACCGTCTACTTGCTTTCATGAGAGAAGCCACTAGTGAAAACTACGGCCCCCGGGTCTATTCACACCTATCGTTTCCACTTTCGCTTTTACTTTGATTTGTTACTTTGTTGCTTTCAGTTCTCACTTGGGAAACAATCTATAAGGGATTGACAGCCCCTTCATAGCGTTGGGTGCAAGCTCTTTGTGTTTGTGCAGGTACTTGTGATAATCCTTCACTCGATCGATACCTTGGTTCTCAAAACTGAGGGAAATACTTACTGCCGATGTGCTACATCACCCTTTCCGCTTCGAGGGAACACCAATGCAAGGCTCCAAGGCCACGGGAGAATCCTTTGCATATTTTGCAAGGAAGTCCCTAAAGGCGTAGCCATAGCAGAAGGATTCCTAGTGCCGTTGCTGAGGAGTATCAAGACAAGAATAGTCTCCCGTCAGCACACTTGTTTCTGGCGCCGTTGGAAGGTCTTTTCTTGCAGTAGCAGTACTCACTGGCTTGCCACTTGTTATGTTATTGATAAGACATGGACGGACCGGAGTTTGGAGAAGAATTAATTGTTGGAGATGGACATGCGAACTAGGACGCTTCTCAGTCCGAATGCATGTTGGTGTAGGCTGATAGCATGGGCACCCGCTTAGCCCCAAGACTTCCGCTAGTAGATGTATGTGTGTAATTTGTCCTTATAGGCCCTACCTATGTGAACTTGACCTTGTTGGTCACTTGATGTACTGTTTCGGTATGTTGGATGTAATACTCTTAATATTCAGTATCTGTGTGTTCGGTGAGCATTGATCTCTAGGATCACTGAGCACGTTCTTTCGGCAATCTCGACTCGTAAGTCGGGGTCCCCACAGAGCTGGTATCAGAGCCATTCTGACTGTAGGAAGCCTTAGGTAGCATGGACGATAGCCGAGACAAAGTAGTGCACTCAGCCCTTACACTTGAGATTTTCTACACCCACAAATTTCAAACCCTCTCCTACAACCTTGTAGATGGCCGCCGTACCTGAGATGCTTCTGGAGACGGGCTTTCCCCTACTCTTGGGAGATAGCCTCAAGAAGTGTCAAGTACCCCGCATGCCCATTTTTCTCTACCACGAGCACTGGGTCAACGCCGACCCAAAAGAATATCACGTGGACGTGATAGTGAAGGCTAACGACTCCCCAACTAGTTGGTACTTCGAAGGACCATAGATGGAGAATCTGATATTGGCAGTGGAGACAGCCGCACGAGAGGCACTCGTGCGTCTCCGCGATATCCTTCCCGAGATGGCCAACGAGCTAGCCACTCATCACCTGCCTTTTATTAAAGAGGGGATTGATAGTAGCTGGACTCTTAACCCATCCCCAGAGGATGGAATGCCACTCAGGTTTCAGACCTACTTCAGCCTCTCCGCCGACACCTTGACTCACCTTCTGATCAAGGAGTCCGTGACGCTTTGCCAACAGCTGCACCAAGTCAAGGACCTACTTCGCCTGGAAAAGATGAAGACCCGCAAGCTCAAGAAGGAAGGAGCACCCGGAGGGCAGTCATCCATTGCCTTCTGAGGAGGGATACCACCGCTCCAGGCCACTCCTATTCAGAGTCGTCGTATGACCGTGGAAGAATACATTGAGCTCCTTACCACTTCACCAACCAAGAGACGATGTGATGGACCGCTCCCATCTCCCACACTTCTAAAGGAGGAAGATACCGATGAGGATGAAGATGAAGATCCCGCTGAGCCTACCTATGAGACCGAGCAGTCCGCCGCTTAGAGGAACATCTTAGGCAAATTAGGAGTCTCCCCATGCGTAGTCGAGTCCGTGTATCGGTTCATGAGAACCATGAATGTTGCGTGATCATGTTTGATGCAAGTCGCATTTCTGCCTTAGGCAGCTTGTAAGCGACTACATCACTTGTTTTAATTCAATGTATTAGTTTCCTCAAAAAAACTTTGTTCAACCACACACTAGCACAGTACCACACCCCCTTATCTAGGAGCATCATCCCTTATGATTCCCCGCCATTTCGGCCTACTGACATTTCTGCTCCCCTAACAAGATGGTGATTTCAACCCGCACCAGCACCTTGAGCAACCCCAGCTCTGCCACCTCTGGCGAGTAGCAGGGAACTGGTGGGACCGCTTAAGGTGGAGATCACCTCGAGCAGCAGCAAGGTGATATTCCCCCGCCACCACCACCTCTGGAGAGCCTAATTGTGGCTCAGTTCCTCCAAGCTCTCCGGGAGGAACGTCAAGCCAACAATGCCATCATCCAGCAGCTGGCTCAAGCCTTGGTGAACAATCTGCCACAAAGCGGAAATGGCAACGGTCGCTCTACTCTGTCTGAGTTCATGAGGACTACGTCGCCTATATTCACGAAGACAACTGAACCCTTGGATGCCGATGACTGGATCTGCAACATCGAAGAACTCCTCACACTGGTCAAGTGCATGGATGATCGCGAGAAAGTCCTTTACACTTCTCACTGTCTCGGAGGCACGACCACAGCTTGGTGGGACGGGTTCCAGATCATGCGAGAAGGGCAAGCTATCACTTGGGCTGTATTCAAGGAAGGGTTCCGCACTGCTCACATTTCCCCTAGAATGATGACTATTAAGAAGCGGGAATTCCAAGCCTTGAGGCAAGGCACTGGAATCGTCAAGGAATATCTGCAGAAGTTTAACCTCCTATCAAGATATGCACCGGAAGACGACAACACTAAGGCTGCAAAGGTGGAGCGCTTTATGGAAGGACTACACCAGTCGCTTCAGTATCAGCTGGTTGTCTGTGAGTGCCGGACCTTCTGCGACCTGGTGAACAAGGCCCTCATACTAGAGGATAAGCGTCGTGCAATGGATGATACCCGCAAGCGCAAGCTGATGGGTAATGGAGGACCTCGTAACCCGAAACCACGCCCATGGCAGTCAACCACAACAAGACCCAACTATCAACAAGAGCAGTACAAGGCACCAACTTTCCGCCAGAACTACCAGTCCCAGCAGCAAGTCAACACCAAGCCAGCAATCAACCCGCCCAATAACAGTGTAGTCAAGCCAAACATCCCAGGGCACGTAACCTGCTTTGGATGTGCTCAGACTAGGCACTAATCCAAGCAGTGCCCCAACAAGAATCCCGATGCACCGTTCCCCAATGCGCCTAATCAAGGACAAGGTCAAGGAGTGCCAGGCAGGAACCAAGCCCCCCGCAATCAGTAGTACCACATCAGGGGACGTATTAATCACATCTCCATAGAAGAAGCACAGGAAGACCCGGACTGCATTCTGGGTACGTTCCTCGCCAACTCCACCCCAGCAACAGTATTGTTTGATTGTGGTGCTTTGCATTCTTTTGTTACTTGGAAGTTTGCGAAAAAGTGTGGTTTGAAGCCTACCGTTCTAAATGGGCAAACAGAAGTACATACCGCGGGAGCAGTGCTAAGGACCAACCTCGGATGTAGAGGAGTCTGGATCAATATTAATGGGATAAGCTTCTCAGCAGATCTCATCGTCATTAAGTCGCAACGCTTGGACGTGATCCTTGCAATAGATTGGTTGGCCAAGCACCAAAGCATATTGGACTACACCAAAAGGGCTATTACCATGACAAGGGACAATGGGGTCAAAGTCAGGTATGTCCCTCAGCCTACATCCACTCAAGTCCCTCACGTAAATTGTCTATCGGGAGAAGAGTTGGACCAAGTGCCAATAGTCTGTGAGTACACGAACGTCTTTCCTGATGAGATGCCAGGGATGCCTCCTGCCCGAGACATCGATTTCATCATTGAGCTCATGCCCGGATCAAGGCCTATCTATAAGAAGTCTTGTAGGATGGGATCCAAAGATCTAGGAGAGCTGAAGAAGCAGTTGGATGAGCAACTCAGGAAAGGATTCATCTGTCCGGGTGCATCACCTTGGGGATCACCTGTTCTGTTCATGTCTAAGAAGGACGGGACTATCAGACTATGCGTCGATTACCGTTCTCTCAATGAGGTCATGATCAAGAACAAGTACCAACTCCCCAAGATCGAACACCTATTTGACCAGCTAAATGGAGCCAAGGTGTTTTCCAAGATTGATCTCCAATATGGATATTACCAACTGAATATCCGACCTAAGACATACCTAAGACCGCATTCGTGACCCGGTACGGTCTATACGAGTGCACCGTCATGTCATTTGGGTTGACCAATGCCCCAACATACTTCATGTACCTCATGAACAAAGTCTTCATGGAATACCTGGATAAGTTTGTCATCCTCTTCATCGATGACATATTAATCTTTTCCATGTCTGAAGAATAGCATGAGCAACACTTGAGGTTAGTGTTGGAAAAGCTTCGAGAGCACCAGCTTTATCCCAAGTTTAGAAAATGCAAATTATGGCTGCATGAAGTTGGATTCTTGGGCCATACCATGAAAACAAATGGATTGGCGGTCGATCCCTCCAAGATTACCACAATAACCAACTAGGAATCGCCAATCGACGTGAAGGAAGTTAGAAGCTTTCTCAAACTCGCGGGATACTACCACAAGTTTGTGGAAGGATTCTCCCGCATCGCTCGACCAATGACTTAGCTCTTGAAGAAGGGCAAGAAGTTCGAGTGGACGCCAGAATGCGACGAAAGCTTCCAGGAGTTGAAGTAGAGATTGAGTACCGCCCCGGTATTGGCTACTCCAGATATCAGCAAGGAGTTTGTGATATATTGTGATGCCTCAAGAACCGGGCTCGGTGGAGTCCTAATGCAAGACGGCGGGGTCATGAGTTACCTGTCATGGCAACTGCGCCCGCATAAGGAAAAATACGCCACACATGATCTTGAGTTGGCAACCGTAGTGCATGCCCTGAAGACATGTCGACATTACCATCTGGGGAAGCGATGTGAAATATACACCGACCACAAGAGTCTAAAGTAAATATTTACTCAAAGGGAATTGAATATGAGGCAACGAAGATGGTTGGAGCTAATCAAAGACTATGACCTCAGCATTCAATACCACCCCGGTAAGGCCAATGTGGTGGCGGATGCTTTAAGCCGGAAGGCCAGCACCTTGAATGTTATGCTCAAGGAAGGGGTACCCACCTTATATGAAGAGATGGAAAGTTTCGGGTTGGAGCTAGTTGAACTAGGATTCCTAGATAACCTCGAAGTTAGACCTACTCTGGCAGACGACATCAAAGCATCCTAGAAGGGGCACAAGAGCATCGGAGGCATCAATAAGAATATCCACGAAGGCAAGGCCCCGAAATTCTCAGTGGATGAGTAAGGAGTAGTGTGGTTTGGGAAACGTCTATGCGTACCCAACAAGGCGGAACTCAAGTACTTGATCCTGCAGGAAGCTCATGACACACCCTACTCTATTCACCCCGGTGGCACCAAGATTTATCACGACCTCTGGGAAAACTTCTGGTGGCATGGCATGAAGAGGGAAATAGCGTCCTATATCGCCAAGTGCGACGTGTGCCAGCGAGTCAAGGCTGAGCACCAATGACCTGCTGGATTGCTACAACCTCTCCAAGTGCCCAAATGGAAGTGGGACAAAGTCGGCATGGACTTCATCACCGGTCTGCCCAGATCAAGCAAAGGGTACAATTCCATATGGGTCATTGTTGACCACCTAACGAAGGTGGCCCATTTCATTCCAGTCAGCACCTCTTACAATGGTGGCCAATTGGCTAGCCTGTATATCCATCATATTGTGAGCCTCCTTGGAGTTCCCAAGGAGATTGTATCTGACCAAGGCATGCAATTCACGTCAAGATTCTGGAAGAAGTTCCAAGAAGCTCTCGGAACCAAACTCTCTTTCACCACCGCCTTCCACCCGCAAACGGGCGGACAGACGGAGCGAGTGAACCAGATACTTGAAGATATGCTCCGCACTTGTGTCTTGGCACATGGGACCAAATGGGAAGATTGTCCATTGTTCACTGAGTTCTCATACAACAACAGCTACTAGTCCAGTCTCCACATGGCCCCGTTCGAAGTGTTATACGGACGAAAGTATCGCACCCCGCTCAACTGGTCCGAGACTGGCGAAGGGTTGCCTTTCGGACCGGAAGACCTTCGTGAAGCAGAAGACAAGGTGCAACTTGTCCGGGGAAACTTGAAATCGGCCAAGTCGCGACAAAAGAGCTATGCGGATTCTTGCCGCAGAGAAGTGGAGTTCAATCTCGGAGACCATGTGTACCTCCGCGTCACACCTATCAAGGGAACCAAGCGTTTCCACGTCAAGGGGAAACTTGCTCCGAGGTTCATTGGACCTTTCAAGATTATGGCAAGGTGTGGAGAAGTTGCTTACCAGTTGGAGCTACATCCGGAACTTTCGGGTGTGCACAACGTCTTCCATGTGTCACAACTCTGGAAGTGTCTGCATGCGCCGAACCGTCCAGATCTTTATAAGGACATTGACCATCAAGCCATCGACCTTCAACCGGACCTCACCTATCGTGAGAAGTCGATCAGCATCATGAACGAAGCAGAGCGTTGCACCAGAAGCCACACCATCAAGTATTTCAAGGTTCAATGGAGCAATCACACCGAAGCAGAAGCAACATGGGAGCGTGAAGACTATCTCCGATCCAAATTTCCGCACCTTTTTAGCACCTAGATTAGGAATCTCGGGGACGAGATTCTTATAAGGGGGATAGGTCTGTCACACCTTGTTATACCTCACTTCAACTGTAGTTTCAAATCTGAGTTTATTAAAAAAATCAAAACAAATGTTGTGAGTGCCATGATTGTCAATGTGTGATAGAATGCTTGAATGGGTGGATTCAAAAACCATATTTTTATAACAAGATATTTTCAAAAGATTCTTTTTCTTATTTTGGCTATTATTAAGACCTTGCTTTGGGTTGCACTACAAGTCCCTGATGACAAGAGAGTGCCTTTACCCAAAGATGATAATCTGGTTTTAGAGCTTTTTTAACTCTCCAATATTATAAAATAATTATTTTTCAAAATATTTTCCTATTTTATTTGCATGTACATTTCTGAGGTGAGAAATGATATTTCTATATGAAAAATTATTTTTCTGCCTTAGAAAAATCTAAGAAAATTTGGAGATACTCAAAGGACAAATATTTTCCATACATAAGATTTTCAACCCCTATTTATATTCAAATTATTTGAGCAAACCCTTGAAAACCAACTATGTCTGTTTTGACCCTTTTAAATATTCCCAAAGGAAATATTTCCGATAAAATCCTAGAAAATTCCATCAACCTTCCCAAGCTATATTTGGTGGCCACACCAAGTTTCACCTCAATACAAGGTAGTTTGGTTCAATAAATAATCCTAAAACCCTCTCTGTCGAGAATCAAGTTGAAGCAACACCCCAGATGGGTTGAAACTTTGCAGGAGTGCTCAACACCCCAAATGAGGAGTCTGTGCTAAAGATGGGTTTTGTAGGGGGTAATCTACCCACATTCTCTTTGGAAGGGACATATCTACCCATTTGGGGGTGATTTCAAGTTTGCATTGCCAAACTTGTCCAATGAAGCTCAAATTTAGTAGAGCATCCTATCTTTGCACCAAACTCAATCCTGTTAACTTTCATCACCAATGGTGAAATGTAGCTACCCCAAACACCTGTCGAACACCTTGTGCTAGATTAGTAAAACACCTCCTACCTCACTCCACACCCATACACTTTCCTCCAAACTTATAGACCAAACAGCCAGCAGCACTCACCAACTGCTAGTGAGTGGCCCCTCCTCGAATCCAAGCAGAAGAGCCAAAAAAACATTCTAATTTATGGTTCAACTCTGGCATCACCTCTTTAATCACCTCCCTTGACCAGTAGAGAGTCTCTCGGCTCTCAAACGGCTAAGGATCTTCCCACACTGCCCCAGGACACGCCAGACATAGCCAAGGCACCCAGAGCGCGCCAGCATGCCATGGCATGCAAAAACTGCGCTCTGGGCACGCTACACGACGCACTCAAGGCAAAGGTGGCCAGCCCCGGCCCGTTCAAGCCTCATCCCTTTGCCCATTCGCGTCCCTGACAACCCTCCTACACCAGGGAAGCCTCATGCCCCTCCTCCCTCACTCTGTTGACCGGAGCGACGCGTGCCCATGCGCGCCAGATTCGGCCAGAAGACTACGGCCACGCATGCACGCTCCTCCTTGCTTTCTCTCCTTCTCAGTGAGTCACAGGGGTCCTAAACGACGTCCGCAATACCGTGGTTTCGACCCGAGATCTCACTGCCCCTCCTGCGAGCTACGGTGAAACCACCGGAGCTCCCCGCTAGGTGCACCATCGGGGGCCTATAAATAGGCATTCCCCCTCTCTCCAGCACCCTCATCCCACTCCTTCAGAGCCCAAATTGCACCCCTAGCCACTCCATTCGAGCACAGCCATCTCATGTGCTCGAGATCAGCCGAGGCCACGCCGCTTCGGAGCTCCGTCGATCTCGGGCTACAGGCCAGCTCCGACGCTCCTCTCTCCTTCTCCATGACCTTAGCAGCCTCAGGGAGCTTCCCCATCACCTCCCCGAGCTAATCCCTGCCCGTAGCACCTAGTTCATCAACCTCCCAAATCGGCTCCATCGCAGCTAAACCTGAGAATGGTTTCATACTTGAACCATACCCATTCATTTATCTCTCAAAACCATACTTGAACCAAACCCATTTAGTGTCATTTTTAGCCCAACCAAAACCAAACCCACTATTTTTTCCACCCAAAACATAACCGTGGGTTTAAACCCAGTACATAACCATGGGTTTGCTTTAATGTACATATGATTACACAAATTGACATGTTCAGAAAAAAATGAGATAGAAAAGGCATATGTGCATCTACAACGGTTTAGAAACAAAGTAATCCTTGAGATACAGTCAACACACAGTAAGAGGCAAAAAGAACATGCCCATGGTTGAAAAGCTCACTAACAAGTGTATTAAAACCAAATTGCTTAGCGAAAGCACAAGAAAACACTTCCAATTTTCATCTACTGTTTCCCCATAATACAAAATTACGTAGTGCATTACAGCATGCAAGCGGAGCAAAGATACTCGTTCTCGGTCGTCGTTGATTATTGCATATAACCAGTGCATAGAAACCGGTTTGGACCCGTAGTTTATAACCACTAATAACCAAACCGTTTAAACCCATAACCAACTATACCCAAACTGGTTTCTCCACATACCCAAACCAATACCAAACTAAAACTATCTCAACCCAATAAAACCTGAACCCATCAAACCCAAAGTAAGAACCGAACTGTTACACCCGGTTTTTTAATAACCATTCTCACGTTTAATCGCAGCCACCTCGTCGCCGATGAACCAGGGCCTCCCCGTCGACCCCTCGACCACCAGTAGGTAGGCAACGGTGTACCGGTTCCATTTCTGCCATCAACAGGGCTCGAGGGTGTCGGTAGCATCGCCGGCGTGCCACCCCTCCCCTTAGTCCAGAGGTGGGAGACGACACCGACAGGTGTGCCCCACGTCTCGGTGGCTCTTCTCTCTCCCCCTCTCTCCTCTCTGCCGCTGACTGCATGGGCCCGCGTATCAGGTTTGAACCTGGCGGCACGTGCGCCTGGGCTAGCTCGCTGGCTGGCCAACTGGGTCGGCCCAAGCCACAGGCCGAGCCAGGCCTGGGTTGAAACCCCTTTTCTTTTTCTATTTAATCATGTTTTAGAAGATTTTTGTAGGATTTGTTATCCAATATAATTTAATTATTTTTCCACCATAATTCTTCTAAAAATGAGTAGGATTTAATAGAGCCATTGCACAAATTTTTGAGACAACTTTTTTGTATGGTAATAATTAAAAAGGCTATTTTGAATACTTTATCCACTGTTAAAATGATTTTTGAAATAATCTTTTCACCAAAACCAAAGACAAATATTTTCAAAATGATAATATAGATTTATCAGAATAGGGCAACATTTTTAAAGCGAGTTTGTGTTATATTTTCAGTGAGCTACTTATTATTTCATTATTTACTACGACGATAGATACCACGTTTGATGAAGGAGTTGGACTCGAAGACCCAGAAGACCCCTGATACTTAGCTGATCAAGGCAAGCACACCTTTGACCATGTTTGAAAAAAATACTATATTGCATGCTAGTGGAGAAATTATAACCGTTGCATATGATCATGAGTATTCGGTAAATCATTGATATGATGTTTTCGATGGCTCCTCCGGAGCACTTGCATTTTGAGCATGATCATACCACCTATGACGGTCATGCTAATATCTTGTTGACAAGTAGAGCTAAGCATAGTAGAAGCATGAACATAATTATGGTAAATATCAAAGGTTTATGAAAACCCCGTCTGGTGCCAATAATGTCCGAGGGTGATGATGAGTTAAGGTGGCCACTTGTGAAGAAGTGGTGCACAGGTTATATTTTAGTGTGAGTGGTTTCAGAAATGGGATTATATTTATGATGTGTCGACCATCCCAAGCTTACATGTATGACCACGATACCGCTTTATGGGACGGGGCTTTGTTGACTATGTTCATGATAATTGTCTACTGTTCATGCTATAATTGTATTAACCGGAAACTATAATACATGTGTGAATATATAGATCACAATGTGTCCCTAGTGAGCCTCTAGTTGTCTAGCTCGTTGATCAATAGATGATCATGGTTTCCTAATCTTGGACATTGGATGTCATTTATAACGGGATCACATCGTTGGGGTATGATGTGATGGACAAGACCCAATCCTGATCGTAGCACTAGATTGTGTTGTTCGTCTACTAAAGCTTTTCTAATGTCAAGTGCCATTTCCTTAGACCGTGAGATTGTGCAAATCCCGGATACCATAGGAGTGCTTTGGGTGTACCAAACGTCACAACGTAAATGGGTGATTATAAAGGTGCACTACGGGTACCTCCAAAAGTGTCTATTGGGTTGTATGAATCGAGACCGGGATTTGTCACTCCATATGACGGAGAGGTATCTCTGGGCCCACTCGGTTATCCATCATCATGATGAGCTCAGTATGACTAAGGAGTTAGCCACGGGATGATGTGTTACGAAATTAGTTATGGGACTTGCCGGTAATGAGATTGAACAAGGTATAAGGATACCGACGATTGAATCTCGTGCAAGTATCATACCAGTAGACAAAAGGAATTGCATACGGGATTGATTGAATCCTTGACATTGTGGTTCATCCGAAGAGATCATCGTGGAACATGTGGGAGCCAACATTGATATCCAGACCCCGTTGTTGTTTATTGGCCAGAGAGATGTCTCGATCATGTCTGCATGTTGATATGTCTCCGTCGTATCTACTTTTCCGAACTCTTTTGCCCTTGTTTTGGACTCTAATTTGCATGATTTGAATGGAACTAACCCGGACTAACGCTGTTTTCAGCAGAATTGCCATGGTGTTGTTTTTGTTCAGAAATGAAAGTTCTCGGAACGTCCTGAAAATTTACGGAGATTTTTTCTAGAATAAAATAAAAATACATGCGCAAAGATCCACGTGAGGGGGTGTGCCAGTGGGCCACAAGCCCACATGGCGCGGCCACCCCCCTAGGTCGCGCCATGCAGGCTTGTGAGGCCCACATGGCACCACCGCCCCCAATCTCAGTCCTATATCTTCCGTTTCGCCTGGAAAAAATGAGAGAGAAGGTTTCATCGCGTTTTGCGATACGGAGGCACCGCCACATCCTGTTCTTCATCTGGAGGGCAGATCTGGAGTCCGTTTCGGGCTCCAGAGAGGGGAAATCGTCGCCATCGTCATCATCAACCTTTCTCCATCGACAATTCCATGATGCTCTTCATCGTTCGTGAGTAATCTCATCGTAGGTTTGCTGGACGATGATGAGTTGGATGAGATCTATCATGTAATCGAGTTAGTTTTTTACGGGGATTGATCCCTAGTATCCACTATGTTCTAGATTGATGTTGCTACTACTTGGCCATGCTTAATGCTTTTCACTAGGGACTGAGTTCTATGATTTCAGATCTGAACCTATTATGTTGTCGCCAATATATGTGTGTTTTACATCCTATCTTGCAAGTTGTAGTCACCTACTATGTGTTATGACCCGGCAACCCCGGAGTGACAATAGCCGGAACCACTCCCGGAGATGACCATTGTATGAGGAGTTCATGTATTCACCGCGTGTTAATGCGTTGGTCCGGTTCTTTATTAAAAGGAGGACCTTAATATCCCGTAGTTTCCATTAGGACCCCGCTGCCACGGGAGGAATGGACAATAGATGTCATGCAAGTTCTTTTCCCTAAGCACGTATGACTACATAAGGAATACATGCCTACATTAGATTGATGAACGGGAGCTAGTTACATATCTCCCCGTGTTATAGCTGTTACATGATGAATCACATCCGTCACACTCATCCATCACCGATCCACTGCCTACGAGTCTTTTACTACTGGTCCTCGCTACATTACTTTGCCTAGGCTTGTACCTTGCCACAAGAGGGATTGGGCCACTTTGCTACTGTTACAACTGCTGTTACTTTGCTGGTGCTGTCGCTACTGCTGTTACTTGTTACTTTGCTGCTGCTACTACTACTGTTCCTTGCTACTCCGCTATTATTTGTTGCAAGACTTTGTTGGCACTAATCTCCCATCAACATGCCTTTTTCTGGCGCCATTGCTAGGAATTGCCAAAGCTTTTTCTGTGTCGTTGCTATCATACTACCTTGCTACTGATACTTTGCTTGCAGACACTAATCTTTCAAGTGTGGTTGAATTGACAACTCAGCTGCTAATACTTGAGAATATCCTTTAGCGTCCCCTTGTGAGCGAATCAATAAATTTGGGTTGAATACTCTACCCTCTAAAACTATTGCGATCCCATACGCTTGTGGGACATCAAGGCTTTTTCTGGCACCGTTGCCGGGGAGGCACAACTATATTCTCTGAGTCACTTGGGATTGACGTCTGTTGATCACTATGAGGAATCTGAAAGATCCAAGAACGAAAACCCTACCTTCCACTACGAGGAGAGGTAAGGAACTGCCATCTAGCTCTGCACTTGATTCACCTTCAGTTCTGAGTAAGTTTGCGACTTTGCCTCCTGCTAGAAATCTTGATATGTCGCCTGTGCTTGATACTGTGCGTGATGATGCTATGCTTAATACTATGCCTGATGATGCTATGCTTGATACTATGCCTGATGATGCTATGCTTGATACTATGCCTGATGATGCTATGCTTGATACTATGTGTGATGATGCTACGCTAGATACTATGCCTACTATGCCTGATACTGCTTTGCCACTTGGTGCCCTTGATGCACATATTGCTAGAGTTCCTATTAGATGTGATGATACTACTGCTGATACTATTGAAGTAGAACCTGCTACTATGCCTGAATTGCATGTTATGCCTGATACGCGCTATGTTATGGAGGGAGAGATAGCTGAGGACTTTCTAGCGTGCAAGGATAGCTACGATGTCGAGAAACTTCGGCGCAAGTGAAAAGAAAAATCTTTGAACGCTAGGATGAAATACGACCCGAAGTTTGCCACTTCGCCTATCTTTGTGACCGATAAGGATTATGAATTCTCTGTCGACCCTCAGTTAATCACTCTGGTAGAATCTGATCCTTTTCACGGTTATCAGTTTGAAATGGTTGTAGCCCATCTTACCAAACTGCACGATATAGCCACACTATTCACTAGTGAGGAAAAGATCCGCCACTACTATATGCTCAAGTTGTTTCCTTTCTCGCTAAAGGATGATGCTAAGACATGGTTTACTTCTCTTGCTCCTAGTTGTGTGTGTAGACCCCAGGATATGGTCTACTACTTCTCTGAAAAATATTTCCCTGCCCATAAGAAGCAAGCCGCTGATGTTTGATGTGTATCCCTGGCAAATGCGCCAGAAATACTTCTGCTACTGCAACAAAAGACCTTCCAACGGCGCCAGAAATAGGCGCGTCGATGGGAGAATACTTGGCTTGATCTTTCTGCTGCGGCTACGCCTTAAGGGACTTCCTAGGCAAGTATGCAAAGGATTTCCCCCGTGGCCTTGGAGCCTTGCGTTGGTGTTCCCTCGAAGCGGAAAGGGTGATGTAGCATAGCGGTGGGAAGTATTTCCCTTAGTTTGAGAACCACGGTATCAATCCAGTGGAGGAGTATCTCAAGACCCTGCACAAACATAAAACTTGCTCCCAACGCTATGAAGGGGTTGTCAATCCCTTATAGATTGTTTGCCAAGGGAGAACTGAAAGCAACAAAGTAACAAAGCAAAGTAAAAGCGGAGATGTAAACGATGGATGTGAATAGACCCCGGGGCAGTAGTGTTTACTAGTGGCTTCTCTCTTGAAAGCAAGTAGACGGTGGGTGAACAAATTACTGTCGAGCAATTGATAGAACCGTGCAAAGTCGTGATGATATCTATGCAATGATTATTTCTATAGGCATCACGTCCAAAACAAGTAGACTGATACTGTCTGCATCTACTACTATTACTCCACACGTCGAACGCTATCCAACATGCATCTAGTGTATTAAGTCCATAAGAACAGAGTAACGCCTTAAGCAAGATGACATGATGTAGAGGGATAATCTCAAACCAATGATAAAAACCCCATCTTTTTACCCTTGATGGCAACTACTTGATGTGTGCCTTGATGCCCCTACTGTCACTAGGAAAGGTCACCACATGTCAGAACCCAAAACCAAGCACTTGTCCCATTGCAAGAATCATAGATCTAGTTGGCCGAACAAGACCCAAGACTCGGAGAGACTTACAAGGATATCAAATCATGCATATAACAAATCAGCAAAGACTCAAATATATATCATAGATAATCTGATCACAAATCCACAATTCATCGGATCTCAACAAACACACCGCCAAAGAAGATTACATCGGATAGATCTCCATGAAGATCATGGAGAACTTTGTATTGAAGATCCAAGAGAGAGAAGAAGCCACCTAGCTACTAACTACGTACCCGTAGGTCTGAAGTGAACTACTCACGAGTCATTGGAGGGGCAATGATGATGATGAAGAAGCCCTCCAACTTCAAAGTCCCCTCCGGCAGGGCGCCGGGAAGGGTCTCTAGATAGATCTCGCGGAAACGGAAGCTTGCGGCGGCGGAAAGTATTTTCAAGGCTCCCCTTATTTTTTGCGGAATATCTGGGAATTTATAGGCCAAAGACCTAGGTCAGGGGGCGGCCAGGGAGGCCACAAGCCTGCCCACCGCCGCCTCCCCCTAGTGGCAGAGTGGGGGCTTGTGGGCTCCCTAGAACCCACCTGGCTTGGCCCAAAAGCCCCCTGGTCTTCTTCTGTTCGGGAAAAAATCATTTCAGGCTTTTTCTTCCGTTTGGACTCCGTTCCAAAATCAGATCTGAAAAGAGTCAAAAACACGGAAAAAACAGGAACTGGCACTTGGCACTGAATTAATAAGTTAGTCCCAAAAAAGATATAAAAGGTACATAAAACAACCAAAGAAGACAAGATAACAGCGTGAAACCATCAAAAATTATAGATACGTTTGAGACGTATCAAGCATCCCCAAGCTTAACTCCTGCTCGTCCTCGAGTAGGGAAGTGATTAGAATGAATTTATGATGCTTTCATGCTACCTAGCATAGGTGTCCTTTGTAATTCCTCTTATGTGACGTGAATGTTCAGATCCATTAGATTCAGAACAATAGTTTGCTATTGACGTGGAAACAATAATAATTCAAGAAAACTAGCAAAGTAATCATGAACTTTCAAAATAACAAGGCCAAAAGAAAGTTATCCCTACAAAAGCATATAGTCTGGCTATGATCTATCATCATTGCACAACGAATTTAAATCATGCACAACCCCGGTATTGGCCAAGTAATTGATTCACACCTTTACTTTCTCAAACCTTTTCAACTCTCACACAATACATGAGCGTGAGCCATGGTTATAGCACTATAGATGGTGTGGAATGTAGTGGAGGTTGCAAGACAAAAAGGAGAAGATAGTCACATTAACTAGGCATATCAATGAGTTGTGGAGATGCTCATCAATAGAGATCAATGTGAATGAGTAGGGATTGCCATACAAATGATGCACTAGAGCTACGAGTATGTGAAAGCTCTTAAAGAAAACTAGTGGGTGTGCATCCAACTTGCTTGCTCACGAAGACCTAAGGCAATTTTGAGGAAGCCTATCATTGGAATATACAAGCCAAGTTATATAATGAATAATTTCCCACTAGCTATATGGTGGTGACAAAACGAGAGACTCTCAATCATGAAGATCATGGTGCTTAATATGCACAAGTGTGGAAAAAGTGGTAGCATTGTCCCTTCTCTCTTTTTCTCTCATTTTTTTCCTTTTATTTGTTGGGCTATTTGGCCTCTTTTTTTTGGTGGGCTTCTTTGGCCTCTTTTATTTACTCACATGGGACAATGCTCCATTAATGATGATCATCACACTTTCAACTCAAAACATAGAGCAACTATGACTCTATATGGAATGCCTTCGGTAGTGTACCGTGGCAATGATCTGGCATGGCATAGACATCAATGGAAACATCCTGCTAGCTATTTTACGATCATGCAATGGCAATGTAGACGTAGTGGCACATGTCATGGTGGTAGTTGCATGGCAATATATCTTGGAATGACTTTGAAAAATCCATAGGAGGTAGGTATGGTGGCTGTTTTGAGGGAGGCTAATGGTGGGTTTTGTGCACCGGCGAAAGTTGCACGGCACTAAGAAGATAGTGATGGTGGAAGGTGAAAGTGCATCTAAACCATGGACTCAACATTAGTCATGAAGAACTCATATACTTGTTGCAAAAGTTTTATTAGTAATCGAAACAAAGCATTCAACGCATACTCCTAGGGGAAGGGTTGGTAGGTATAAACCATCGCGCGATCCCGACCGGCACGCAAAGGATGACAATCAATATACTAATAATGCTCAGATTTCATCACATAGCGGTTCACCATACGTGCATGCTACGGGAATCACTAACTTAAACAAAAGTATTTGTAGATCCACAACACCTTACTAGCATGACTTCAATATTACCATAACCACAACTCAAAACTACTTGAGATGAATCAAACTTCTCTAACTATTCAATGCACATGAAGGTGGAAGTTTTCGTATCCCTTTGGATAACTACCCCTTTTGAGACTACTTTCAAAGCATAGATCAACTACCAAGCCACGCACCGCTGTGCTCTAAAAGATATAAGTGAAGCACATAGAGCAAAAGTATCTAGCTCAAAAGATATAAGTGAAGCACATGTGAGTTGAATTGTCTACCAAAAGATATAAGTGAAGCTCGACAAAATCACGGTGTGTGCATGTCTCTCTCTCTAGGTGTGCAGCAAGGATGATTGTGACACAACAAAAAATAAAATAATCCTACGATACAAGACGCTCCAAGCAGAAACACATAACATGTGGTGAATAAAAATATAGCCCCAAGTAATGTTACCGATGGATTGAAGACGAGAGAGGGGATGCCTTCCCGGGGCATCCCCAAGCTTAGGCTTTTACGGCATCCTTGAATCTCTTGGGGTTCCTTGGGCATCCCCAAGCTTGAGCTCTTGCCACTCTTTATCTCTTTGTCCATAAGAACTTCACCCAAAACTTGAAAACTTCACAACACGAAACTTAAACAGAAACTCGTGATAACATTAGTACAAGACAGCAAACCACCACTTCCTTAGGTACTGTAGCAAACTTAAATTCTACTTGTGATGATGTTGGGTTACTGTAATTTCAATCTTCCATGGCTAATACCCCCCAATATTATCCATAGTTTCATCAAAATAAGCAACCAACACAACAAAAACAGAATCTGTTAACAGCAGACCAGTTTGTAGCAATCTATATTTTTCGTATACCTCTGGTACTTCAAAAATTTTGACAAATTACGACACTTTGAAGAATTTGCATAGAAATCAGCAGCAAAAATAATTAACTCAAAATCTCTTACCGAAAGAAAAATGAAAATTCTTTTCTTGAGCAGAAAGTTTCTGTCTTTTCCGGCATGACCAAACGATCATCCCCAAGACTATCATAACGGTTTTGCTTGGCACAAACGCAAAAAGAAACACAAAAAACACAATCATAACAGAATTATGAAAGTGTGAGAAAAACAAAACATAAAGAAAAATGATAGATTCGTTGGGTTGCCTCCCAACAAGCGCTTTTGTTTAACGCCCTTAGCTAGGCGAAAGGTGATGAAATCACGTATAGTCATCTTTGGTGCTCAAACCATAGGTAGCCCTCATCATAGATTCATAAGGCAATCTTATTTTCTTTCTAGGAAAGTGCTCCATGCCCTTCTTTAAAGGAAATTGAAATCTAATATTCCCTTCCTTCATATCGATGATAGCACCAATAGTCCTTAGGAAAGGTCTACCAAGAATAATGGGACATGAAGGATTGCAATCTATGTCAAGTACAATGAAATCCACTGGTACATAGTTCTTATTTGCAACAATAAGTACATCATCGATCCTCCCCATGGGTTTCTTGACAATAGAATCCGCAAGATGCAAATTAAGAGAACACTCTTCAATCTCATGAAAACCAAGAATATCACATAAAGACTTTGGAATCGCGAAAACACTAGCACCCAAATCACACAAAGCATTGCACTCATAGTTTTTTATCTTGATTTTGATAGTAGGTTCCAACTCATCATGAAGTTTTCTAGGTATAGAGACTTCTAATTCGAGCTTCTCTTCAAGAGATTTCATCATAGCATCTACGATATGCGCGGTAAAGGCTTTGCTTTGGCTATAAGCATGTGGAGAGTTTGCAATCGATTGCATCAAAGAAATGCATTCAAACAAGGGGAAATTATCATAATTGAATTCCTTGAAATCCAAAGTGGGAGTTTCATTACTACCCAAAATTTTGACTTCTTCTACTCCACTCTCCACACCTTTATCATCAAGATAGGTGGACTACGAATCATTGGGGCGTTTTTCAACCAAAGTGGATTCATATCCAGCCCCTCCATAAGTAGGTTTGACACACGAAAACAAAGATTCAAGAGGAGACACACCAAGCACTTTAAGATCTTCGTGATTTGCATCACTAGAACGCACCCTTTTAAACCATTCATGTCTAGCGTGAATTTGGGCGGTTCTTTCTTTGCTCTCATTCATGGAGATATGCATAGCTTTCAAAGTTTCATCCAAGTTGACCTTGGGAGGAGCGCATCTAACTTTCAAAGCATCAATTTCACAACACATCCTATCAACGCTCTTAGCCAAATCGTCAATTTTGAGTAGTTTTTCCTCTATGGACGCATTGAAAATCTTTTGAGAGTTGATGAACTCTTTGATATTACTCTCTAAATCACTGGGTAATTTGTTGTGATTTCCGTAAGTGTTGTCGTATGAATTGCCATAATTGTTAGACGAGTTACTAGGAAAAGGCCTAGGAACATAGTTTCCTCTAAAAGCATTGTTGTTCCCAAAATTGTTCCTACCAACAAAATTCACGTACAAACTAGCATTGCTACTCTCAATCAAAGAAGATAGTGGCATGTCATTAGGATCTACGGCAGCGTTTCTACTAGCAACCAAATTCATCAACTCGTCCATCTTAGCACTAAGCGAGTTAATCTCTTCTATAGCGTGCACCTTTTTGCTAGCAGGCGACCTTTCAGTGTGCCACTAAGAGTAGTTGGTCATGATATTGTCTAGGAGTTTTGTAGCGTCTCCTAACGTGATTTTCATGAACGTTCCACCTGAGGCGGAGTCCAAGATATTGCGAGAAAGCGAAATTCAATCCAGCGTAGAAGATTTGTATAATCATCCACAAACTCAAGCCATGAGCGGGACAATTTCTAATCATAAGCTTCATCCTCTCCAAAGATTGTGCAACTGTTCATGATCGAGTTGCTTGAAATTCATGATATCTTTACGTAAGGAGATGATCTTAGCCGGCGGAAAATACTTGGATATGTAAGCATCTTTGCACTTATCCCAAGAATCGATACTATTTTTAGGCAAAGAAGAAAACCAAGTTTTTGCGCGATCTCGCAACAAGAAAGGAAAAAGTTTCAACTTAATCACGTCATTATCCACATATCTTTTCTTTTGCATATCACAAAGCTCAATGAAGGTATTGAGATGGGATGCGGCATCTTCACTAGGAAGGCCAGAGAATTGCTCTTTCATAACAAGATTCAGCAAAGCTGCGTTGATTTCATACGGTTCCGCACTAGTGGCGGGAGCAATCGGAGTACTAATAACATCATTATTATTAGTGCTCGAGAAGTCGCAAAGTTTGGTGTTTTCAGACATGATGACTTCAACAAACAAACAAGCACACAAGCAAGCAAGAGAACCGGCAAAGGAAAACGGCAAGGGCAAAAGAAAACGGCGAAGAAGAAAGGCAAACGAAAACGGCAAATGTGAAGTGGGGGAGAGCAAAACGAGAGGCAATTAACAACAAAACTAAATGCAAGAGAAGAGTTTGTGAGACCTACTTGGATAGATCTTGATTTCTCCTCCCCGAAAACGGCGCCAGAAATACTTCTCGTGTTCGCTGTGTATCCTTGGCAAATGCGCCAGAAATACTTCTGCTACTGCAACAAAAGACCTTCCAACGGCGCCAGAAATAGGCACGTCGACGGGAGAATACTTGGCTTGATCTTTCTGCTGCGGCTACGCCTTAAGGGACTTCCTAGGCAAGTATGCAAAGGATTTCCCCCGTGGCCTTGGAGCCTTGCGTTGGTGTTCCCTCGAAGCGGAAAGGGTGATGTAGCGTAGCGGTGGGAAGTATTTCCCTCAGTTTGAGAACCAAGGTATCAATCCAGTGAAGGAGTATCTCAAGATCCTGCACAAACACAAAACTTGCTGCCAACCCTATGAAGGGGTTGTCAATCCCTTGTAGATTGTTTGCCAAGTGAGAACTGAAAGCAACAAAGTAACAAAGCAAAGTAAAAGCGGAGATGTAAACGATGGATGTGAATAGACCCGGGGGCCGTAGTGTTTACTAGTGGCCACAAGCCCTAGGGGCGCGGGCACCCCCCTGGCCATGCCACCCAAGCTTGTGGGGCCCACAGGCACCCCCTCCACTCATTCTTGCTCTCATCCACTTATCCTTCCTCCAGAAAAAAATTGTTTCGCAGCTCAAACCCGTGTTCTTGCTCCTCTTGCTGGGATTTTCGATCTCTTTGCTCAAATCACCGTTCTCCGAACTGTTTTGGGGAAATTACTCCTTGGTAAGTGACTCCTCCATTGGTCCAATTAGTTTTTGCTCTAGTGACTTATACTCCGCGTATTTTTGTTGCCTTGGTGACCATGTTCCTGAGCTTTGTATGCTGATTCTAGCTGGTCCCAAGTAGTTTTGATGCGTGATATGGTCTCTAGGCACTTGTGGGAGTAGTTGCTACAAGTTTAGTTGAACCTTGTTCACCTTTCCTTTGGGTCACTGAAAATTTCAGAAAAGGAAGATGTTCAGGAGAAACTTTCATGGTGGTTCCTCGAGCAAGAGAGGTCCTCGTCTCGCGATTAGGGAGCCTAATCCTTACCAACCTAGGGAGGCGCAGGTCCAACCATGTGAATGGCCTTCTGATTAATTTATGATTGAGGCAGGCTTCAAAGATGAGTTTGATGCATTTGTTCGCAACGTCGGACTCGAAGAATTCATCTCCGATAAATGTGAACAATATGTTGCTATCACTGCTTCTTTTGTTCGTAGATTCAAATTTTCAGCTGGCCGTGAGCCATCGGTACTGTTTGATCTCTACGATAAATCGTATACCATGGATTTAGAGGATTTCAGTAAAATTTGCAAAATACCTATTTGGGGTAACCTCAATGATCCTCCTAAATCTTCGGTTAGAGATTTTTGCACTGGTATTACGGTTGGAGAAACTAGAAACATTACGCAAGCTACCATGGGGAGTATTCATTTTCCTGCCTTGCATTACTTTGCCCTCTTCATAGGCAGATGCATTAATGGCAAGATTGAGCATTATCACCTCTGCGCACCCGACCTTAGTATCCTTAAGAGAGCAGTGATGGGTGACAAAAGCTTCAACATGGGAGCTATTATAGCAAGGAGGCTGAATAAGAATGCTATTGATGGGAATTTCTTCGGTGGGATCTATGCCACCCGCATAGCAAATTTTCTTGGAGTACCCATCCGCGAAGGAGACCCCCCTCTCCATAACAGCTTTCCTTGATCGCGTCGCTATGACACGCTACCAGTTCCTTGAGAGGGATGATGAATCCCTCCTATACCGATTGATATTTAACCGGCAGCGCGTTTTCCATATTACCCTTCCTGCTCTTGCTCTCTTTGACTTTCAGGTAAAACAGCGTTATTACATAACCAGAGGAGAGGCAGAAGAGTATGAGAGGGAGGCGACGGTTGTTCGTCTCCGTGAGGCAGCTATTCAGGCAGTGGTTGCAGCGCTCTCGTCTAACCCCGATTATGATTTTGGGTTAGGCCAAAAGCCTAAGCTTGGGGGAGTACGTGTTCTCATCAACTTTACATTCTTGCTTATGCTTTCACTTTGTTAGCCGGTGTTCACACTTTTTCTCGTTTATGCTAGTTTATTTTCTTTTTCTCGTTTTTTTCGTGTTTGTGTCTAGTTTGAGAAAAAACCCAAAAATATTTTATTTTTGTTCTTTTGATTGTTGGGAGCTTTCCCGTATAATTAGTTTTCTTTTTCTTTGGGTCAAGGTAGAAGATATTGGTTATAATGTTTAGTGGCTCTTGCATGCATACCTGTTTAGTTTTCAAGAGCCATATTACTTTGTCTTCTCCTTTGTGTTTGCCTGCAGATTCCATCTTTAGTCCAATGCACGAGCACGCTCATGGTTGTTCACATCGTTCGGTCGTGCAAGTGAAAGGCAATAATGACGATATATGATGAAGTGACTGAGCCTGGAAAAGCTGGTATGAACTCGATCTATTTTGTTTTTGTAAATATGACTAGCTCATCATGCCTGATTCAGCTTTGTTGTAAGACAAACATGTTTGCAATGACAACTTAGAGATCATAGTTGCTTATCCATGCTTACTTATCTAGGATTTTATAATGGTCTGTCTTGATTGCCAACATGAATGTTGAGATGACTATGATGTAGTATGATAGGATGGTATCCTCCTTTGAATGTTTCAAGTGGCTTGACTTGGTGCATGTTCACGCATGTAGTTGAAACAAAATCAACATAGCCTCTATGATGTTCATGTTCATGGTGATTTATGTCCTACTCATGCTTGCACTCAATGTTAGTCAATCTCAATGCATTTTGATGACTGTTGTCGCTCTCTAGTTGGTCGCTTCCTAGTCTTTTGCTAGCCTTCACTTGTACTAAGCGGGAATACTGCTTGTGCATCCACCTCCCATAAACCCAAAGTTGTGCCATATGAGTCCACCATACCTACCTATGTGCGGTATCTACCTGCCGTTCCAAGTAAATTTGCATGTGCCACTCTCTAAATCTTCAATAAATAATCTATTTTGCATGCCCGAACCGCTCATGTGGTGACAGGGGGCTATTGGTATCTTCCATGCTAGGCGAGTTATCCTTGATATGTGTTTATTCACTATCATTCACGAGAAAGGGGCCGGTAATTGGAATTCCCAGTTCCATGCTCAAATGGAAAAGATAATTGCAAACAAAACTCCCCGGGGATTTATGTTTGTTTGGACGGTGCCCGAGGATTCGGCTAGCCGTGGAGTGTGATTGATTGGTGGTGGGGAGTCAAAACTTTACTTTTCTGTTTGGGAACCGCCTATAGCATGTGTAGCGTGGAAGATGTTGAGAACTCTTAGTCATTGTGTTGATAATGAAAGCATGCCACCCAAAATTATTATCTCCGTTTTCAAAGCTTGAGCTCTGGCACCTCTGCAAATCAATGCTTCCCTCTGCGAAGGGCCTGTCTATTTATGTTCCTGTTGAGTCAATCTCCTCTTACAAAAGCACCAATTAGAGAGAACCTTTGTCATTTTAAGCTTTGCTTTTAACTGTGTTGAGTGTGAATATGACTGGATCTTCATTGCCTTGAATTACAATGTTTAGTCAGCTCGTGGTCTTTTAAGGTGATGTGCATTTATGTTTTGCGGTCTCAGAAAGAGCTAGCGAGATACCATCTATTCGTACTGCTTCATGTTGTTTTGATTGAAGTGTTGACACTTCAGCCTTATTATTATTTGCTCGCTAGTTGATTATGCCATTGATACGAGTTTACTGTCAGACCTAGATGTCATTTGCTTTTGTAGTTTGATTGTAATGTTGCTGAAATTCTGGTTGTGAGTTACACATAGTTGCAACAACAAGATCAAACAAAGTTCGTCAAAGTTTTTCTTTTGTCTCTATCAGTTAGTCAACTGAGTTGCTTGAGGACAAGCAAGGTTTAATCTTGGGGGAGTTGATACGTCTCCGTCATATCTACTTTTCTGAACTCTTTTGCCCTTGTTTTGGACTCTAGTTTGCATGATTTGAATGGAACTAACCCGGACTGACGTTGTTTTCAGCAGAATTGCCATGGTGTTGTTTTTGTGCAGAAATGAAAGTTCTCAGAACGTCCTGAAAACTTACCGAGATTTTTTCTGGAATAAAAGAAAAAATACATGCACAAAGATCCACGTGAGGGGGTGTGCCAGTGGGCCAAAAGCCCACACGGCGGGCCACCACCCTATGCCGCGCCATGCAGGCTTGTGGGGCCCACGTGGCACCACCGCCCCCAATCTCAGTCCTATATCTTCCGTTTCGCCAGGAAAAAAATGAGAGAGAAGGTTTCATCGCGTTTTGCGATACGGAGGCGCCGCCACATCCTCTTCTTCATCTGGAGGGCAGATCTGGAGTCCGTTTCGGGCTCCGGAGAGGGGAAATCGTCGCCATCGTCATCATCAACCTTTCTCCATCGACAATCCCATGATGCTCTTCATCGTTCGTGAGTAATCTCATCGTAGGCTTGCTGGACGGTGATGAGTTGGATGAGATCTATCATGTAATCGAGTTAGTTTTTGATGGGGATTGATCCCTAGTATCCACTATGTTCTAGATTGATGTTGCTACTTGGCAATGCTTAATGCTTGTCACTAGGGCCCGAGTGCCATGATTTCAGATCTGAACCTATTATGTTGTCGCCAATATATGTGTGTTTTAGATCCTATCTTGCAAGTTGTAGTCACCTACTATGTGTTATGACCCGGCAACCCCGGAGTGACAATAGCCGGAACCACTCTCGGAGATGACCATAGTATGCGGAGTTCATGTATTCACCGCGTGTTAATGCGTTGGTCCGGTTCTTTATTAAAAGGAGAACCTTAATATCCCGTAGTTTCCATTAGGACCCCGCTGCCACGGGAGGGATGGACAATAGATGACATGCAAGTTCTTTTCCCTAAGCATGTATGACTACATACGGAATACATGCCTACATTAGATTGATGAACGGGAGCTAGTTACATATCTCCCCGTGTTATAGCTGTTACATGATGAATCACATCCGTCACACTCATCCATCACCGATCCACTGCCTACGAGTATTTTACTACTGGTCCTCGCTACGTTACTTTGCTTAGGCTTGTCCATTGCTACAAGAGGGATTGGGCCACTTTGTTGTTGTCACTACTGCTGTTACTTCGCTGCTGCTGTCGCTACTGCTGTTACTTGTTACTTTGCTGCTGCTGCTACTACTGTTCCTTGCTACTCCGTTGTTACTTGTTGCAAGACTTTGTTGGCACTAATCTCCCATCAACGTGCCTTTTTCTGGCGCCATTGCTGGGAATTGCCAAAGCTTTTTCTGGTGTCGTTGCTATCATACTACCTTGCTACTGATACTTTACTTGCAGACACTAATCTTTCAGGTGTGGTTGAATTGACAACTCAGCTGTTAATACTTGAGAATATCCTTTAGCTTCCCCTTGTGAGCGAATCAATAAATTTGGGTGGAATACTCTACCCTCGAAAACTGCTGCGATCCCATACGCTTGTGGGACATCACATGTCTCCCGAACCCGTACGGTCTACACACTTAAGGTTCGATGACGCTACAGTTGTAAAGAGAATGGTATGTGGTTACCGAAGGTTGTTCGGGATCCCGAATTAGATCTCGGACGTCACTAGGAGCTCCGGAATGGTCCGGAGGTAAATATTGATATATAGGAAGTCCTGTTTTGGTCACCGGAAAAGTTTCGGGCTCATCGGTAGTATACCGGGAGTGCCAGGAGGGTGCCGGAGGACCCCCGGGAGGGGTGTGACGACCAAAGGAGTCCATGGGATTTTAGAGGAGGTGAGACAACCCTTATTGGGCTGGCCAAGGTCTTCCCTAAAGGCCCATGCGCATAGGGATAAAGGCATAAGGCAAAGAGGCTTAAAAGGAAAGGAGGAATAGTCATTCCAAGGGAGTCCACCTCCCTTGTGGGAGCAGGACTCATCCTTGGCTTCCGTCGAACCTCTCCTCCTTGGTGGAGGGGACAAGGCAGCCCTCCCTCTCCCTCCTCCTATATATACTTGAGGTTTTGTCCTTGTGGGAACACACAATTAATCTCTCCCAAGGCGCAGTCCTACCTCTCTCTTCTTCCTCCTTCGCAATGCTTGGCGAAGCCCTGCCGAAGAACCACATAGCTCCAACACCACCAGGACGTCATGCTGCCGGAGCTCTCCCTCAACTTCTCCTTTCTCCTTGCTGGATCAATAAGGAGGAGACGTCACTGGGCTGTGCGTGTGTTGAACGCGGAGGTGTCGTGATTCGGCACATAGATTGGAATCCACCGCGACCTGAATCGCTGCGAGTACGACTCCATCAACCGCGTTCATATAAACGCTTCCGCTTAGCGATCTTCAAAGGTATGAAGATGCTCTACCCCTTTTATCGTTGCTGGTTTATCCATAGATAGGTCCTTGTATGGCGTAGGAAAATTTTGAAATTACTACGATCCCCAACAGTGGCATCCGAGCCTAGGTTCTATACATAGATTCTATGCACGAGTAGAACACAAAAGTTGTGGGCACTGATTTGTCAATTTTCTTGCCTTTACTAGTCTTATCTTGATTCGTCGGCATCGTGGGATGAAGCGGCCCAGACCGACTTTACACATACTTTTACGTAAGACTGGTTCCACTGCCTGACATGCACTTGGTGCATAAGGTGGCTAGCGGGTTTCTGTCTCTCCCACTTTAGCCGGATGGGATTCGGTGAAGACGGTCCTTATGAAGGGTAAATAGAATTGGCATATCAATGTTGTGGTTGTAACGTAGGTAAGAAACGTTCTTGCTAGAAACCCTAACCAGCCATGTAAAACTTGCAACAACAATTAGAGGACATCTAACTTGTTTTTGCGGGGTATGCTATGTGATGTGATATGGCCAAAAGGATGTGATGTTACATATGTGATGTTTGAGATTGATCATGTTCTTGTAATAGGATTCATGACTTGCATGTCGATGAGTATGACAACCGGCAGGAGCTATAGGAGTTGTCTTAATTTATTGTATGAGATGCAACGCCATGTTGATTACTTTACTTTATCGCTAACGGTTAGCAATAGTAGTAGAAGTGATAGTTGGCGAGACGACTTCGCGACGACACAATGATGGTGATCATGGTGTCATGCCGGTGACGATGATGATCATGGTGCCCCGAAGATGGTGATCAAAGGAGCAAGATGATATTGGCCATATCATGTCACTATATGATTGCATGTGATGTTTATCATGTTTTACATCTTATTGCTTAGAACGATGGTAGCAAAGATAAGATGATCCCTCATTAAAATTTCGAGATATGTATTCCCCTAAGTGTGCATCATTGCGAAGGTTCGTTGTTTCTAAGCACCACGTGTTGATCGGGTGTGATACATTCTAATGTTTGCATACAACGGGTGTAAGCCAGTTTACACACACAAAACACTTAGGTTGACTCGACGAGCCTAGCATGTACATACATGGCCTCGAATACGGGATTCCAAAAGGTCAAACATGAGTCGTATGGTTGATACGATCAGCATAGAGATGATCACCATTGATGACTAGTCTGTCTCACGTGATGATCGGACACGGGCTAGTCGACGTGGATCATGTGTCACTTGGATGACTAGAGGGATGTCGATCTAAGTGGGAGTTCATTAGTAATTTGATTAGATGAACTTAATTATCATGAACTTAGTCCAAAAGTGTCTTTACAAATATTGTAGATCAAATGGCCAACTCAAATGTCCCATTCAACTTCAACGCGTTCCTAGAGAAAACCAAGCTGAAACACGGTGGGAGCAACTATGCGGATTGAGCTCGTAACTTAAAGCTCATCCTCAATGCTACCAAGAAGGCATATGTCCTTACTGCAGCGCTAGGTGATCCTCCTGTTCCCGTGGTAGACCAGGACGTTCAGAACGCCTGGCAGTTAGGGGTGGGCATATAATCCGAACACCGAATTACCGAACCGAAATAACCGACACCGAAGCCGAAATAGCCAAAATCGATAAATACGGTCATAATTTCGGTTTTCACTTTTAAAAAACCGATTTTTCATTGAGAATTTCGGTCCTATGCCATGTCTAACCGAATAGGCCGAAAGACCGAATAGGAACAAAATGCCGAAAATTAATGAGTAGTCCATATGGCCGAGGTAGCAATACGTTCAGTCACGTTACATGTCCTCTCATACCGCTCAAAAAAAGGTACAGACCCTCTTGTGCCAAATAAACTCCCAACCCAACATGCCCCAACGACCTCACTAAATTCCCAATTGAACTAATCCAGTTCCCAAGTACAAACGCTGTCCGCGGTGCACTTGTGCATGTTTTCCACGTCAACAGACAAGCAGCCAAGAAGAACTTCCACTCCGTCCCTCTTTAGTAAACAAATCGGGTCCTGCTTGGTCCTACCGAGGACCGAACCGAAGTTATGGTGCACCGAAGCCTCGGTTAACATTTTCTCAAAAGACCGATCGGTCATTAATATTAGTAAACCTAATTTCTTACAAAACTGAAAAACCGAACCGAATTATTCGGTCTAACCGAATGCCCAGGCCTACTGGTAGTCGCGGAGTGATGACTAATCTCTCGTTCAGCGCGGCATGCTTTATAGTTTAGAACCGGGGCTCCAAAGGCGTTTTGAGCCTCACGGAGCATATGAGATGTTCGAGGAGTTGAAACTTGTTTTTCAAGCTCATGCCCTGGTCGAGAGATATGAAGTCTCCATCAAGTTCTTTAGTTGCAGGATGGAGGAGATTAGTTCTGTCAGTGAGCCCATACTAAGATTGTGTGGGTTGCAAAATCGCTTGACTCAGCTGGGAGTTGAACTTCCGGATGATGCGGTCATTGACAGAATCCTCCAGTCGCTTCCACCTAGCTATAAAGGCTTTGTGATGAATTACAACATGCAAGGCATGGAAAAGACTACTCCCGATTTGTATTCAATGCTGAAATCTGCGGAGGTAGAAATCAAGAAAGAGCATCAAGTGTTCATGGTCAATAAGACCACCAGTTTCAAGAAGGCAAGGGTAAGAAAATCTTCAAAAAAGACGGCAAAGAAGTTACCACGCTCGGTAAACCTGTTGCCGGGAAGAAGAAGAAAGGACCCAAGCCTCAAACTGAGTGTTATTAGTGCTAGAGAACCGGTCACTGGAAGCGGAATTTCCCCAAGTACTTAGCGGACAAGAAGGCCGGCAACGTCAAAGGTATATGTGATATACTTGTTATTGATGTGTACCTTACCAGCGCTCGTAGTAGCTCCTGGGTGTTTGATACCGGTGTTGTTGCTCACATTTGCAACTCTAAGAAGGAACTACGGAACAAGCGTAGGCTCGCTAAGGACGAGGTGACGATGTGTGTAGGGAATGGTTCCAAGGTTGATGTGATGCCGTCGGCACGCTACCTCTACATCTACCTTCGGGATTAGTTATAAACCTTAATAATTGTTATTTAGTACCAGCTTTGAGCATGAACATTGTATCGGGATCTCGCGTGATGCAAGATGGCTACTCATTTAAATTCGAGAATAATGGTTGTTCTATTTATATGAGTGGTATGTTTTATGGTCATGCCCCTCTGGTAAATGGTTTATTCCTGATGAATCTCGATCGTGATGATACACATATTCATATTGTGAGTGCTAAAAGATGTAAGGTTGATAATGACAGTGCCACATACTTGTGGCACTGCCGCCTTGGTCATACCAGCGTAAAGCGCATGAAGAAACTCCACACTGATGGAATTTTGGAGTCTCTTGATTTTGAAACATTTGACACATGCGAGTCGTGCCTCATGGTAAAGATGACCAAGACACCATTCTACGGAATAATGGAGCGACCAACCAACTTATTGGAAATAATACATACCAATGTATGCGGTCCAATGAGCATTGAAGCTCGCGGAGGCTATCGTTATGTTCTCACCCTCACTGGTGATTTGAGTAGATATGGGTATGTCTACTTAATGAAGCACAAGCCTGAAACCTTTGAAAAGTTCAAGGAATTTCAGAATGAGGTGGAGAATCAACGTGACAAGAAAATAAAGTTTTTACGATCTGATCGTGGAGGAGAATATTTGATAAACTAGTTTGGCATGCACCTAAGGAAATGTGGCATTGTTTCACAACTCACGCCGCCTGGCACACCGCAGCGTAATCGCACTCTATTGGATATGGTACGATCTATTATGTCTCTTACCGATTTACCGCTATCATTTTGGGTATATGCATTGGAAACTTCCACATTCACTTTAAATAGGGCACCGTCTAAATCAGTTGAGAAGACATCGTATGAATTATGATTTGGCAAGAAACCTAAGCCGTCGTTTCTGGAAGTTTGGGGTTGCGATGCTTATGTGAAGAAACTTCAACCAGAGAAGCTCAAACCCAAAGCGGAAAAATGATTCCTCATAGGATACCCTAAGGAAACTATTGGGTATATGTAATGCCCCGGACACACCCGTCGGCGGTCGTTACTCCTGGCGGGATCTAGACTGGCCCCACATATCAATACTAATCTTTTCTGGGCACTTTGTCCTCACTCATGCGCACCGGGGATCAACTTCCCGGTCGGTCATCCATCCTAGAACTATTCCAAGCAAAGCACGCTTAACCTGGGAGTTCTGTTCGAATGGGCTCCCGGAAAAGAAGGAATTCCTTATTGATATGAGTAGTCTATCATCCCTAATAAGCTAGGCTATCACAGTATACCTTCTATATTAGATCTGAAGGCAAGATCTTTGTTGCTAGGAACATATCGTTTCTAGAGAAAGAGTTTCTCTCGAAAGAAGTAAGTGGGAGGAAAATAGAACTTGATGAGGTAATTGTACCTCCTCTCGAACCGGAGAATAGCGCAGCGCAAGAAAATGTTTGTGAGGCGCGTGCACCGACTAGACATGAAGTAAATGATGATGATCATGAAACTTCGGATCAAGTTGCTTTTGAACCTTGAAGGTCAACGAGGGTACATTCCGCACCAGAGTGGTATGGCAACCCTCTCATGGAAATCATGTTGTTGGACAATGGTGAACCTTCGAACTATGAAGAATCGATGGCGGGCCCAGATTCCAACAAATGTCTTGAGGCCATGAAATCTGAAATAGGATCCATGTATGAGAACAAAGTATGGACTTTGGTGGACTTGCCCGATGATCGTCGAGCCATAGAAAATAAATGGATCTTCAAGAAGAAGACTGGCATGGATGGTAATGTGACCATCTATAAAGCACGACTTGTCGCTAAGGGTTATCGACAAGTTCAAGGGGTTGACTACGATGAGACCTTCTCACCCGTAACGATGCTGAAGTCGATCCGAATCATGTTAGAAATTGTCGCATTCTATGATTCTGAAATCTGGCAAATGGACGTCAAAACAGCATTCCTAAACGCTTTCTTAAAGAAGAATTGTATATGATAGAGCCGAAAGGTTTTGTCGATCCTAGCAATGCTAACAAGGTATGCAAGCTCCAGCACTCCATCTATGGGCTGGTGCAAGCATCTAGGAGTTGAAACATTCGCTTTGATGAGGTGATCAAAGCCTTTGGGTTTATACAGACTTATGGAGAAGCGTGTATTTACAAGAAAGTGAGTGGGAGCTCTGTATCATTTCTCATATTATATGTGGATGACATACTTTTGATGGGAAATGATATAGAACTATTGGAAAGCATCAATGCCTATTTGAATAAGAGTTTTTCAATGAAGGACCTTGGAGAAGCTGCTTACATATTAGGCATCAAAATCTATAGAGATAGATCGAGACGCCTCATAGGTCTTTCACAAAGCACATACCTTGACAAGATATTGAAGAAGTTCAATATGGATAAGGCTAAGAAGGGGTTCTTGCCTGTATTACAAGGTGTGAGGTTCAGTGCGACTCAACGATCGACCACGGCAGAAGAAATGGAGAAGATGAGTACCATCCCCTATGCTTCAGCCATAGGCTCTATTACGTATGCCATGTTGTGTACCAGACCTGATGTGAACCTTGCCATAAGTTTGGTAGGGAGGTACCAGAGTGATCCAGGAGTGGATCACTAGACAACGGTCATGAACATCCTTAAGTACCTGAAAAGCATTAACGATATGTTTCTTGTTTATGAAGGTGCTGAAGAGCTCATCGTAAAGGGTTACGTCGATGCTAGCTTAGACATGGATCCGGATGACTCCAAGTCACAAACCGGATACGTGTATGTTTTGAATAATGGGGCAGTTAGCCGGTGCAGTTGCAAGCAAAGCGTCGTGGCAGCATCTACATGTGAAGCGGAGTACATAGCTTCTTCGGAAGTAGCTCAAGAAGGAGTCTGGATGAAGGAGTTCATCACCGACCTAGGAGTGATTCCAAGTGCATCGGGCCCGATGACTTTGTTCTGTGACAACACTGGAGTTATTGGCATTGCAAAGGAGCCCAGTTTCACAAGAAGACCAAGCACATCAAGCGCCGCTTCAACTCCATTCGTGAATACATCCATGATGGAGATATAGATATTTATAAAATACACACGGATCTGAATGTTGTAGACCCCTTGACTAAACCTCTTCCACGGGAAAGCATGTCAGCACCAGAACTCTATGGGTGTTCAATTCATCACAATGTAACTAGATTATTGACTCTAGTGCAAGTGGGAGACTGTTGGAAATATTCCCTCGTGGCAATAATAAATTTGTTATTATTATATTTCCAGTTCATGATAATTGTCTATTGTTCATGCTATAATTGTATTAACAGGAAACCGTAATACATGTGTGAATATATAGATCACAATGTGTCCCTAGTGAGCCTCTAGTTGGCTAGCTCGTTGATCAATATATGATCATGGTTTGCTGATCATGGACATTGGATGTCATTGATAACGGGATCACATCATTGGGGAATGATGTGATGGACAAGACCCAATCCTAAGCGTAGCACTAGATCGTGTTGTTCGGGTGCTAAAACTTTTCTAATGTCAGGTATCATTTCCTTAGACCGCGAGATTGTGCAACTCCCGGATACCGTAGGAGTAGTTTGGGTGTATCAAACATCACAACGTAACTGGGTGATTATAAAGGTGCACTACGGGTATCTCCCAAAGTGTATGTTGGCTTGTACGAATCGAGACCGGGATTTGTCACTCCGTGTGATGGAGAGGTATCTCTGGGCCCACTCGGTAATCCATTGATACGTCCATTTTGCATCATGCTTTTATGTTGATATTTATCGCTTTATGGGATGTTATTACACTTTATGGTACAATACTTATGCCTTTTCTCTCTTATTTTATAAGGTTTACATGAAGAGGGAGAATGCCGGCAGCTGGAATTCTGGTCTGAAAAAGGAGAAAGTTTGAGATACCTATTCTACGCAACTCCAAAAGCCGTGAAAATCAACGAGGAATTATTTTGGATTTTATAAAAAATACTGGGCGGAAGAAGTACCGGAGGGGAGCCACCAGGAGGCCACAAGCCAGTGAGGCGCGGCCTACCCCCTGGCCGCGCCTAGTTGGCTTGTGGGCCCCCTGTTGCCCCTCCGGCTCCCATCTTCTGCTATAAGGAGGGTTTTGTCCCAAAAAAATCAAGAGGAGGCTTTCGGGAGGAATCGCCGCCGCCACAAGTCGGAACTTGAGCAGAACCAATCTAGAGCTCCGGCAGGGTCGTCTTGCCGGGGAAACATCCCTCCCGGAGGGGGAAATCCTCGCCATCGTCATCACCAACACTCCTCTCATCTGAGGGGATTCATCACCATCAACATCTTCATCAGCACCATCTCATCTCCAAACCCTAGTTCATCTCTTGTAACCAATCTCCGTCTCGCGACTCCGATTGGTACTTGTAAGGTTGCTAGTAGTGTTAATTACTCTTTGTAGTTGATGCTAGTTGGATTACTCGGTGGAAGATCATATGTTCATATCCTTAATGCTATTCAATACCTCTTTGGTCATGAACATAATTATGCTTTGTGAGTAGTCACTTTTGTTCCTCAGGACATGGGATAAGTCTTGCTATAAGTAGTCATGTGAATTAGGTATTCGTTCGATATTTTGATGCGATGTATGTTGTCTCAGCTCTAGTGGTGTTATGTGAACGTCGACTACATGACACTTCACCATTATTTGGGCCTAGAGGAAGGCATTGGGAAGTAATAAGTATATGATGGGTTGCTAGAGTGACAGAAGCTTAAACCCTAGTTTATGCGTTGCTTCGTAAGGGGCTGATTTGGATCCACTAGTTTAATGCTATGGTTAGACTTTGTCTTAATTCTTCTTTCGTAGTTGTGGATGCTTGTGAGGGGGGTTAATCATAAGTGGGATGTTTGTCCAAGTAAGGGCAGCAACAAAGCACCGGTCCACCCACATATCAAAATATCAAAGTAGCGAATGTGAATCATATGAACATGATGAAAACTAGTTTGACAGAAATTCTCATGTGTCCTCGGGAGTGCTTCACCTCATATAAGAGTTTGTCCAAGCTTGTCCCTTGCTACAAAAGGGATTCAGCCATCTTGCTGCACCTTTGTTACTTTTGTTACTTGGTACTCGCTACGAATTATCTTATCACACCACTATCTGTTACCGATAATTTCAGTGCTTGCACAGAGTACCTTGCTGGAAACCACTTGTCAGTTCCTTCTGCTCCTCGTTGGGTTCGACACTCTTACTTATCGAAAGGACTACAATAGATCCCCTACACTTGTGGGTCATCAAGACTCTTTTCTGGCACCGTTGCCGGGGAGGTAGGTCGCGCCTAGCAAGCGGAATTTGGTAAGGAAACATTTATATAGTGTGCTGAAATTTATTATCACTTGTCACTATGGAAACTAATCCTTTGAGGAGCTTGTTCGGGGTATCTTCACCCCGAACGGAAGCACAAGGAGTTGCTCCTCAACCTACTACCCCTAATGAAAATATTTATTATGAAATTCCTTTGGGTATGCTAGAGAAACTGTTGGCTAATCCTTTTACAGGAGATGGAACATCACATCCCGACTTGCATCTAATCTATGTAGATATAGTTTGTGGTTTACTTAAGCTTGCAGGTTTGCCCGAGGATGAGGTCAAGAAGAAGGTCTTTCCCTTATCTTTGAGGGATAAAGCATTGACATGGTATAGGCTATGTGATGATACTGGATCATCAAACTACAACCGGTTGAAATTGGAATTTCATCAAAAGTTTTATCCTATGCATTTGGTACATCGTGATCGGAATTATATCTATTAATTTTGGCCTCGTGATAGAGAAAGTATTGCTCAAGCTTGGGGGAGGCTTAAGTCAATGTTATATTCATGTCCCAACCATGAAATCTCAAGAGAAATTATCATTCAGAACTTTTATGCTCGGCTTTCTCATGATAATCGCACCATGCCTGACACTTCTTGTACCGGTTCTTTTATGAAGAGAGATATTGACTTCAAATGGAATTTATTGGAAATAATTAAACGCAACTCTGAAGATTGGGAGTTTGATGAAGGTAAGGAGTCTGGTATGAATAGTAAGTTCAATTGCGTTAAATCCTTCGTTGAAACAAATACTTTTTGTGATTTTAGCGCTAAACATGGACTTGACTGTGAGATAGTAGCTTCATTATGTGAATCATTTGCTGCTCATATTAATCTCCCTAAAGAGAAGTGGTTTAAATATCATCCTCCCATAGAATTCAATGTAGTTAAACCCAATCCAGTTGAAGAGAAAGTCATTGCTTATAATGATCCTATTGTTCCTAGTGTTTACATTGAGAAACCACCTTTCCCTGTTAGAATAAAGGATCATGCTAAAGCATCAACTGTTATACGTAGGGGCTACATTAGAACACCTACACCCCGTGAGCAAATTAAAGTTGAACCTAGCATTGCTATTATCAAAGATCTCCTGTCCGACAATGTTGATGGGCATGATATTCACTTATGTGAAGATGCCGCTAGAATTGCTAAACCTCATGCTAGAGACAAACATAGGTTGTTGTTGGCACATCTGTTGTCTCCGTTAAGATAGGAGAACATTGTTATCGTGGTTTATGTGACGTCGGTGCTAGTGTTAGTGCAATACCTCAATCTTTATATGATGAAATTAAAGACGAGATTGCACTTCTCGAGATGGAATCTATTGATGTTACTATTCAGCTTGCCAATAGAGATACTATCTGCCCATTGGGAATTGTTAGAGATGTTGAAGTCTTGTGTGGTAAAACTAAGTATCCTGCTGATTTTCTCGTTCTTGCTACCACACAAGATAGCTTTTGTCCCATCATATTTGGCAGACCTTTCCTCAATACTGTCAATGCTCACATGGACTGTGAGAAGCAAACTGTCATTGTTGGCTTTGAAGGTGTGTCACATGAATTCAATTTCTCCAAGTTTGGTAGACAACCTCATGAAAAGGAATTGTCTAGTAAGGATGAAATTATTGCTCTAGCTTCTATTGATGTGCCTCCTACTGATCCTTTAGAGCAATACTTGCTTGAGCATGAAAATGATATGCATATCGATGAAAGGAATGAGATAGATAGAGTTATCTTTGAACAACATCCTATCCTTAAGAATAATTTGCATGTTGAACTACTTGGAGATCCACCCCACCAAAGGGTGATCCTATGTTTGAGCTTAAATAGTTAACTGATACTCTTAAGTATGCTTATATTGATGAAAAAGAGATATATCATGTTATTATTAGTGCTAGCCTTTTAGAGCATGAAGAAAAGAAATTATTGAAAACTCCGAGGAAGCACCATGCTGATATTGGATATACTCTTCATGATCTTAAGGGCATTAGTCCCACTCTTTGCAGCATAAAATTAAAACCGTTCTTGATTCCAAACCAGTTGTCGATCATCAACGGAGATTAAACCCTAGGATGAAAGCGGTAGTAAGAAAAGAAATACTAAAGCTCCTGGAAGCAGGTATTTTCTATCATGTTGCTCATAGTGATTAGGTAAGTCCGGTGCATTGCGTCCCTAAGAAGGGAGGTATTACCGTTTTCCCTAATGATAAAGATGAATTGATCCCACAGAGGATTGTTACTGGCTATGGGATGGTAATTTATTTTAGGAAATTGAATAAAGCCACTAGGAAAGATCATTACCCTTTGCCTTTTATTGACCAAATGCTAGAAAGATTGTCTAAACACACACACTTCTCCTTTCTAGATGGTTATTCTGGTTTCTCCCAGATACCAGTTGCACAATCTGATCAGGAGAAAACCACTTCTACCTGCCCTTTCGGTACCTTTGCTTATAGACGTATGCCTTTTGGCTTATGTAATGCACCTGCTACCTTTCAAAGATATATGATGGCCATATTCTCTGACTTTTGTGAAAAGATTGGTGAGGTTTTCATGGATGACTTCTTTGTTTACGGGTCTTCTTTTGATGATTGCCTCAACAACCTTGATCGAGTTTTGCACAGATGTAAAGATACCAACCTTGTCTTGAATTGGGAGAAGTGCCACTTTATGGTTAATGAAGGAATCGTCTTAGGACATAAAATTTCTGAAAGAGGTATTGAAGTCGCTAAGGCTAAAGTTGATGCGATCGAGAAAATACCATGCCCTACAGACACCAAAGGTATAAGAAGTTTCATTGGTCATGCTGGTTTCTATAGAAGGTTCATTATAGACTTCTCTAAGATTTCTAAGCCTCTTACCAATATCTTGCAAAAGGATATTCCTTTTTTTTTTGATGATGATTGTGAGGAAGCATTTGAAATACTTAAGAAGGCTTTGATAACTACACCTATTGTTCAACAACCTGATTGGAACCTACCTTTTTAAATTATGTGTGATGCTAGTGATTATGCTGTTGGTGCTGTTCTAGGACAAAGAGTTGACAAGAAATTAAATTTTATTCATTATGCTAGTAAAACTCTAGACAGTGCCCAAAGATACTATGCTACTAGTGAAAAGGAATTTTTAGCACGCGTGTTTGCATGTGAAAAGTTCAGATCTTATATTGTTGATTCCAAGGTTACTATTCACACTGATCATGCTGCTATTAAGTATCTCATGGAAAAGAAAGATGCTAAACCTAGATTTATCAGATGGGTTCTCTTGCTACAAGAATTTGATTTGCATGTTGTTGATAGGAAGGGTGCTGAGAACCCCGTAGCAGATAACTTGTCTAGGTTGGAGAATGTTCTTGATGACCCACAGCCTATTGATGATAGCTTTCCAGATGAACAATTGAATATCATCAATGCTTCACGTAGTACACCTTGGTATGTTGATTATGCAAATTATATTATTGCCAAATTTATACCACCTAGTTTCACATACCAACAAAATAAGAAATTCTTCTTTGATTTGTGACATTACTTTTGGGATGATCCTCACCTTTATAAGGAAGGAGTAGATGGTGTTATTAGACGTTTTGTACTGATATGTCTCCAACGTATCTATAATTTTTTATGGTTCCATGCTATTATCTTGTCAAACTTTGGATGTTTTGTATGCCTTTTTATCTTTTTTGGGACTAACTTATTAACTCAGTGCCAAGTGCCAGTTCCTGTTTTTTCCGTGTTTTTGACCCTTTTCAGAGGAGGATTTTAAACGGTGTCCAAACGGAATAAAACTTCCGAAAAGATTTTTTCCGGAACAGAAGTGTAAGTGCATCTAGGGCCCCTTAGTGATTTTGGTGGTTTGAAGACTTATAGGTTAAGTATCTAATGTGTTTGTGAGTGTACACAGGATCTATAAGTCATTGAGGAGTTTGAGATATTTGAAGAATATCGACCCCTAAATATGTATGTCTTCAGTTGAAGAAATTAGTCTGAAGCTGAAGAAATGAATCGCGAGGAATCTGTGATGAAATTGATATTCCTCATGAAGATACTGATATTAACAAGTCCGGTGGTTCCTGAAGAAAATCACTGTGAAGAATTGAAGCATGAAGATTTACACTTTCTGTTTTACTTTCTTCGCATTCGAGTAATAGGAACACCGTATTGTTAAAGGGGGTCGAAGTTACACTATGGAATGAATTTCCTCATGATGTTCAACCCAAGCCTAATCCTACCAAAAGCCTCAAATGAGGAATACGAGTGACATGAGGACTCTCACAGTTGAGGGATCCGACCGTTTCGATAGCCACACCAAGTCACCGGTCTTATCCACTCCAACGGTCATATTACTTAAGGGCATTAGTGTCAAATCATGTCGGGATGCTCCCAGGCTATAAATAGCCACCCCCCACAACCACTAGCTGGTTCGCTGCTCTGTTAGAAACTGACACTTGTCATAAGAGCAACCCAATTCCTCAGAGCCTTCGAGAGTAATTCATCAGTGAGGAAATACACCATCCACCGAAACCACAAACCAAACCTAGTGATTGAGCATCACTGAAGAAGTTGTTCCTGTGTGGGACTGAAACCTTTTACCTTTGAGGACTGTGCATCCTCCAGACGGTTAGGCGTCATAGTCTAGAGCTTTCCAGCAGTCAATTGTGGATCGCCGGGTGACCAAGTTTGTGAGGGTTTGGAAGTCTGCCCTGAAGACTTACCACGAGTGTTGGGCGAGGACTGTGTGTCCTTAGCTCAAGGAGAATACGGTAGGGACTGTGTGTCCCAGGACTGGGTGTCCTTTGGTTTCAATACCAAGCCGCTCCAAACCAGATGTACGACTGTCACAGCAGTTGGAACTGGGTCATCAACGACTGTCTTCACTGAGAAACGGGTTCTAATTCCTCAACTCCTTACTTTCCCCATATTATGTGTTGATGGCTTTCACTGTGACTGTTTGAAGAATTTGCTGAAGACTTTCTCTGAATTTCCTCAACCCCAAATTCTTCACGTCGGTTAATCCTCATCTGAATTCTGCGTGCCTGCTCACTGTGCAATCTGTTTTCACATTCTTCACTCTGAAAAACTACTGTTGTGAAACGTTGCACTTCTGATCCTTTACTGTTTCCGCTGTAAGTTATTCATCAGTGAGGAATTTCCTCAAAAGGAATTTCCTCAGTGATGAAATTCTAAAAATCTCCTATTCACCCCCCCTCTAGTCGATATAACGCACTTTCAATTGGTATCACAGCAAGGTACTCCCTTGTTCTGTGTGATTTTGGTTTAATCACCTGGAGTTTTAGTTATGTTGACTGCATGCATGTTTAAGGTGACTGCAGCATGTCCTACCTACGAAGGAAAGAACTTTCCCTTCTGGAAGAACAAAATGCAAATGCATCTACAAGCTATCGATAATGATTTCTGGTATATTGTGGAACATGGCATCCCCATCATCTCTGCCAGTGTCACTGCGGGTGATGTGAAGAAATTCAAGCAACTCGATTCTCAAGCGAAGAACATCATCTGTGGCCATCTGAGCCCAGGCCAGTTTGGAAGAGTAAGTGCTTTGGGCTCTGCAACACTGATCTGGGAGAGACTGTGCAAGGTAAATGAAGGAGTATCAACCCAGCGTGACTCTCGTGTTGATATTCTTCGCAATCTCTTCAATCGCTTCAAGAGACATGACAATGAAAGCTGCCAAGACACCTTTGATCGCCTCACTCACATATCAAATGAACTGCAAGCACTCGGAGCTCGAGACATCACCGATCATGAAGTTGTGAAGAAACTGCTGAGATCTTTGGATTCTTCATTTGATACTTTAGTTCTGATGATTCAAGAAAGACCAGACTACAAGATGCTTGATCCAGTTGATATACTTGAAAGGCTAAATACTCATGAATTCCAGCTAGAAGAAAAGAGAGATCTATATGGACCAAGCTATTCCAGACCACGTGCACTGAAGGCTAGAGCAATTTCCTCATCTGAAGAAGAAGACACAGATGACAGCATTTGTGACCCTAAAGAATTTGGACAGGAGCTTGCAATGCTCGTGAGGAAATTCCAGAGATTTACACGACGTGGCCAGTTCGGTAAATCTTCAAGAGGAGACATGAGGAAATCAGAATTTTCATCTGAGGACTACAAGAAACGAACCTGTCACAAGTGCAAGAATTCAGGTCATTACATTGCTGATTGTCCCCGTTGGGGAAAGGAATCAAAGAACAAGAAATACAAGGATGACAGTTCTGATGACTCGAAGAAGAAGAAGAAATCTTCAAAATCCTGATCTTCAAATCCCCCATCACACAAGAAGACTAGTTTCAGAAAGGCACGGGCACTTATTGGCAAGGAAATGGACTCCGAGGAAGAGTCAGAGGAATGTGATCAAGAAGAGGGTTCTGATGAAGACTCAGAATCCGGACAGGCTAGTCTTGCACTGGCAACCACTTTCGTCAGCAAGTCAATCTTCAATCTTGAAGAAAATGATTGCACCATCCATACCGATGACTATGTTGATGACTTCGCTCCAACCTTTTGCTTCATGGCAAAAGGTTCGAAGGTACCAAATAATGCCTACTCCTCTGATTCAAGTGACTGTGAACCTAATGATTATAAGAAACCCAGTTATAGTAAACTTGCTATCATTGCCACTAAACAACAAACTGCTCTGGAAAGCTTCAAAAACTGCTAGATAAAAGTGATGATCTGTTGAATGATGAAATGAACCTTACCCAAATCCTCACTGATGATGTGAAAAGTCTTCAGTCTAGATTTGATAATCTTCAGGATCGTTATGATACACTCCTCACTGATCATGAGAAGCTTTCCTATGAATTTCTTCAAAGGAAGCTTGATCTTGAGAAGCTGAGGATGTCTCATGATGATCTTCGTATGGAAAATGATTCATTACTAGCTCAACAGATCAACGCTGGTCAAGTTGAATTTATTCCTCCATGTCTTAAATGCATTGAACGCGAAACTGCTAGTTCCTCACCAGAATCATCAAATGCTACCATTGCTACAAATTCTTCAACTGCACATGTTGTGTCTATTTCCTCACTTGAGGAAAACACAAATGTTACTGATGAAAATGCAGGGTTGAAGGAACTGTACGTGACAGGCATATACAAGAGTCTCAAAGGACATCAAACCCTTTGTGATGTGCTCAAAAAGCAGATCTTGAACAGGAACCCGAGGAAAGAAGGAATTGCCTTTGAGAGGAAATTAAATGCTGATGGATCCTATTGGAAACCTGAGCACTATCCCAAAACCTCATGGGTTGCTGCTACTGGGCCTCCTTTTGATCCATCTAATCTAACTGGCTTTTCATGTGAATTATCCTATTCCTCAAATGAGTCATTTGACTCCAACTATAAACTGTTCAAAAATCAATCTGGTGAAGTATTTGCTCGATATGTTGGAACTAACTGCAGGAATGTCCCTCCTGTGAGGAAAATCTGGGTTCCCAAAAGCTGTCATGAAAATCTTCAGGTGAATGTTCTCATGACACCTCTAGTGAAGAATCTGAACCCCAGATCAAATTCCTCAGGAGGACCAAAGTCTTCAAGAGGATCAAAATCCTCAACTGGTCAAAACTATGCTCGTACCCGTGCTAATGCTTCTAACATGCAGGGAAACTACAAGGAATATGAATATGAGTGTTACTACTCAAATCATTATGTTAATAAATCCTTAAACCAGTTCTCTGCATATTCATATGAGTACTTTAATCCCCCTACTATTAAGAGAAGTACATTGGCTTCAATGCCACCTTTCTCATATGGTGCTCGCAGGATGATGAATGCTTTGCCACCCCTTCAGATGTGGGTGGTGAAGAAATCGAACTAATCACTTCTGCAGGTCAGGTCTCCAGATGAAAATCATCATATGAAGAATTTGCTGGAGACCTGAGGAAATGCTTGATAGGACGCAAGCTAATGATTGATGAAATAGAAATATTTCACACGTCCTTACATTTGTGTTATGATGAAATTACTGATCTGATGAAATTAGTACCATATTCTTCAAATCTGAAGCATATGAGATGGTAAGCTGTACCAATTCATCTGCAGGATGACAAGCCCAAGAATGCTGAGTGGGTTCTTGATAGTGGCTGCACACATCACATGACTGGTGATAAAAGCTTACTGATGAATATGCCACTAAATCCATCACCTCTGAAGCAAATCACATATGCTGACAAAGGTAAAAGCAAGGTATTGGGACTTGGCAAAGTGGCTATTTCCAAGGATATGCATATGGACAAAGTGATGCTTGTTGAATCCCTTGGTTTTAACCTTATGTCAGTCTCGATGCTTTGTGATCTTTATATGATTGTTATCTTTGGTAGATATAGATGTGTAGTCATCATGGAATCTGACCTATCCAAATTCTTCGAAGGTGTGAGAAGAGGGGATTTGTACATTGTTGATTTCTCTACAGGTCCTCAACCAGCCACTAGCTTACTAGCAAAAACCTCAGAAGGATAGTTGTGGCACCGAAGACTAGGTCATGCAGGCATGAGGAATTTGCACACGCTCGCGAAGAAGAAGCATGTCATCGGCATCGAATCGGTCAAATTCCTCAAGGATCATCTGTGCGGTGCTTGTGAATCTGGGAAAATGACCAGATCCAAGCATCCCTCTAAGACTATCATGACCACTACACGTCCATTCGAATTGCTTCATATGGATTTATTTGGACCTACTCACTATGCCACACTAACCAATGCAGCATCATTATATGGCTTCGTCATAGTTGATGATTATTCCAGATATACTTGGGTGCATATCATAGTGTATAAAACCAAGTGCAGGAAATCTTCAAACAATTTTCTTCAAGGGCCTCGACAAACTTTGGCATCAAGATCAAACATATCAGGAGTGATAATGGAACTGAGTTCAAAAACACTGGTCTTGATGATTATCTTGATGAACTTGGTATTACTCATGAATTATCTGCTCCTTATACTCCTCAGCAGAATGGTGTCGTCGAAAGGAAGAACAGGACTCTGGTTGAAATGGAAAGAACTATGCTTGAAGAATATCAGACTCCTCGTCACTTTTGGCCTGAAGCAATCAACACTGCATGCCATATCATCAACAGGGTATATCTTCACAAATTCCTCAAGAAAACCTCATATGAACTCCTCACTGACAAGAAACCCAATGTAAGTTATTTCAAAGTCTTCGGTGCAAAATGCTGGATTAGAGATCCTCACCATAGCTCAAAATTTGCACCTAAGGCACATGAAGTTTTTATGCTCGGTTATGGAAAGGACTCGCACACTTACAGAGTCTTCAACAACTATCACAACAAAGTTGTTGAGACTGTAGATGTGCGGTTCGATGAAACTAATGGCTCACAAAGAGAGCAATTGCCTTCTGATCCAGATAAGCTGTCTCCTGAGGAAGCAATAAAGCTCAAGCCTACTGAAGACATTGTCCCCACTGAGGAAATTGGTGAAGAAACGATCCCCATCACTGATCAAAATCAAGAAGATGCTCCTGAGGAAATTGCACCAGCACCACTTCCTCAGCCCAGACAAAATCCTCAACTAGCTCATCCGAGGATTGCAAACGAAGTAGAACTTGACAAAATACTCCACGACATCAATGCACCAGGTCCTCTCACTCGCTCAAAAGCTTCACACTTAGTTAACTTTTGTGGGCATTTTTCCTTTGTATCCATCACAGAACCCTCAAAAGTTGCTGAGGCTTTTCTGGAACCGGAGTGGATCCAAGCTATGCAAGACGAACTTCTTCAATTCAAGCTGAATGGCGTATGGGAGCTCCTCAAACGACCAGATCCTCGCAAGCACAACATCATTGGCACCAAGTGGATTTTCCGAAACAAGCAAGATGAGGACGGTCAAGTGGTGAGGAACAAGGCACGACTTGTAGCCCAAGGCTACACCCAGGTTGAAGGAATAGATTTCGATGAAACTTTTGCACCTGTTGCTAGACTTGAAGCTATTCGAATACTACTTGCTTATGCTAATCATCATAACATCATTTTATATCAAATGGATGTGAAAAGTGCATTCCTCAATGGTAAGCTTGAGGAAGAAGTATATGTTGCTCAGCCCCCAGGTTTTGAGGATCCAAAGAATCCAGACAAAAGTCTTCAGACTCAAAAAGGCTCTTTATGGTCTCAAGCAAGCCCCTCGGGCATGGTACGATACATTGAAGGAATTCCTCATGAAGAAAGGCTTCAAACCTGGTTCACTCGATCCAACTCTTTTCACAAAATCCTATGATAATGAGCTATTTGTATGTCAAATATATGTCGATGATATCATATTTGGTTGTACTGACAAACGATACAGTGATGAATTTGCCTACATGATGAGTGAAGAATATCAGATGTCCATGATGGGGGAGCTGAAATTCTTCTTAGGTCTTCAAATTCGTCAACAAAGCAATGGAATATTCATATCACAGGAGAAATACCTCAAGGATGTTCTGAGGAAATTCGACATGCGTGAATGCAAAGGTGCCAAGACTCCAATGCCTACCAACGGCCACCTCGGCACTGATGAAAATGGTAAAGACTTTGATCAGCAGGTATATCGTTCTATGATTGGCTCTTTATTGTATCTATGTGCATCTAGGCCAGATATAATGCTTATTGTTTGCATGTGTGCACGTTTTCAAGCAAAACCGAAGGAATCACACCATAAGGCTATGAAACATATTCTTCGATACTTAGCTCACACACCAACACTAGGATTATGGTATCCCAAGGGCTCCAATCTTCATCTCGTAGGGTATTCTGATTCAGACTATGTTGGTGACCGTGTGGATCGCAAGTCAACTTCTGGCACATCCCACTTCCTCGGAAGGTCACTAGTTTGCTGGTCCTCAAAGAAGCAGAACTGCGTATCACTCTCCACTACCGAAGCTGAGTACATTGCTGCTGGTTCTTGTTGTGCTCAATTGCTATGGATGAAGCAAACCCTCAAGGACTATGGCATCAACATGAAGAATGTGCCTCTCTACTGTGACAATGAGAGTGCTATCAAGATTGCATACAACCCAGTACAACACTCGAAGACCAAGCACATCCAGATTCGTCATCATTTTCTTCGGGACCATGTCCTCAAGGGCAATATCCTCATCGACCATGTGAAGACTGATGATCAACTGGCAGATATCTTCACTAAGCCCTTGGATGAGAAAAGGTTTTGCAAGTTGCGGTGTGAGCTAAATATCTTAGAATCTTCAAATGTTTTGTAAAAACATGCACACATCCTAACACTCATGCAAAGTTGATGACTTATATGTGCAACACATGATGAATCGATTTTCTTCAACTAATGAAGAATGTCACTCTGAATGTGAAGAAATTAACGAAGAAATTGATTCTCAGGGCCCTACGACAATTGTACACGGCGTGTGTAATCAACATTCTTATATGGTGGGTCACGCCACCGCCCAATGTGAAATTCCTCAAGTTGATTTCCTTCAAATGTTCAATTTCCTCAAAATGTGTTTTTCTTCAAACAGATGTTCTTCATTGTGATGATTTATCACAAAATCTTCAAAAACACTTGATAACTTTCATTTGACTAGATAGACTGAGATTTCAAGTCCTCAACATCATTCACTTATTTCTATTTCTTCAAGTTGATATTTCTGCTAAGTGAATGTGATCGGACCCTACTTTCCCTCTATGCTATACTCACCCAGTCTATTCAATTCTTCATATGCGTTCTACTTGAAAGTTCTACTTGAAACTTTGTGCAAAATCCTCACTGCGTCCTTGTCAGCTGATGATTTTGTAACGAAAATCCTCAAATCTTCAAAAAAATTATTCTTTAAGACAGAGTAACTGAACCCCACTTCCCACGATCGGATAACCACGATCTCCACTATCTCTGCCGCATCGTTCGGAAGCTACACGTGTCCTGCGGAGACGTAGAGGCAGGGGATGTTTGGTCCGAAATTCTCGCGCCAACAGTAACTTTGGGCTATAAATATGTCCTTATCCCCCTCTGCATACTCTTCTTCGCTCCATCGCTCTCCTGCCACAGCATACACCACCGAACCCTAGCGCCATCGCTGGTAGTCTCGTCGCCGGTGAGGAAGAGCTTCACTGCCTCGACTTCTCCGTCGTCGGAACCACGCCGGAGTCGGACCATCTTCGTCCGCCGCCGCCGTAGACGTCCTCTATCGCCGGGTTAGGGTGCATTGGACACGCGACCAAAGAGCTTCTCCACACACACCTTTCTGTGTTCTTCGTGTGCACCTTCCAGGGTAAATATATCCCATTTTTACAGCAAGTTAGATCTAAAATTTTACATCTTCTATGTAAAATCTGTTTTTCCTCACAAACCGATAAGCACTTGATTCCTCAAACACTGCCTATCACCACATCATTGATGAACTATGCTAAGCATCTAAGATTTTCACGAGATTCCTCAATTGTGCGAATTTTCGGATCTGTACAACTCTGGAACCCAAGAACAGTATACTTAGGCAAATTCCTCAACCACTGGTTATATTCCTCAAATTGTCAAACTTTTTCATTTTCTTCAAATCTGAGAATGCATATGACCCCTCCTAATTCCTCGCAACTATACTTTGTTCACGGGTACACACATGTCAGCTGATGAATCTCTCGGTTCTCATCACATTAACTCATTTGCAGCGTTTCTGGAAGAAACTCTTCAAGTCTGATCAGAATCCTCAAGAGTTCAATCTCATCAGCAAAATCCTCAACTGAAGAAAATGGAGGAAGACAGAAAACAGAAGGGAGGAAAGAAACTTGAGCAAAACACAGCTGTGGATATCCCTGAGGATATTTACTTAGACTATTGCACGCCTGATGAAAATGAGACAATGGCCAAGAGAAAGATACGGCTGCAGAAGATAGAACACCGATGGGCGAAGGAATGGAATGCATATAGGTTTGTGACTCCCAAATATGCGAAGAAATTCGCTCTGAAGCCCCCTGGTAGAAGGGCCCCACTTGAGGATCATCAAGTAGCACATCGCTCAAGCCAAGACTATTGATGACTATCCAAATGAGAAGGAAAAGCATCTGGCTAAGCTCAAAAAGCAGGCAGAAGCTGCAGTGAGGAAATTCAATGAATCCTCAGCTGTTGCCTCAGCTGCTGCTACTTCCTCTGCCGCAGAAACCTCTGGCTCGGAAATTCCTCAAATGCAGTCTGTGCCATCAAAGCCAAGGGCTCCAAAGCCTCAAGAGAAGTCTGCTCAGGCTTCAGTCACAAAACCTTCAGTCACAAAACCTTCAGTCACAAAACCTTCAGCACCAAAACCTTCAACACCAAAACCATCAGTGCCAAAGCCCTGAGTACCAAAATCCTCAGCTCCACCTCCAAAGCCTCAAGAGAAACCAGTACAGAAACAAGTCATGAAGCCTACGAACGCCAGCTCCAGCTCCTCACTCCCATCTGCAACCAGCTCAGAGACAAAGTCTTCAACACCTCCTGCAAAGACTTTGGTAACTGCTAAACGTGCAACTTTGCCCAGCCCCAGCAAAATCATCACCGTCCCGTCTGCATCAGAGGGAAGTCATGAATTTGATGATGAGACCCTGCAAGCCATCATTAGAAATAAGCAGGAAAGAGTAGCTCAAGCATCAGGCAGTGCCATTCCTCTGGCAATGGACCCCAATGTCCTCCTTGACTACATCAACATCTGGTATGAGGACCCAAACACTCCAGTTGATGATTTGAAGCTTCCGCCTGGCATAAGCCACATGGTGACCACTTTCATCAATGAAGCCAAGTGGAAAGAACAGCAGGCCAGGCAGGTCAAAGTTGCAAAGATTAAAAAGGAGAAATTCCTCAAGCAGAATCTCCTCAAATTGACTCCTGATGCACTGGTGTCAACACAGGCAGAGCTGAAGAAATTGACTGACAAGTACTCCAAGCTGTCAGATCGTAAAAGTCTCAAGAGCAATTTCATCAAGCTGGCCACTAGAGTTGTTGATGACTACAACAAGAAGGCTGCACCCCTAACACCAACTCCTCAGCCCTTGATTGTGGACCCAACAGATGAATCTCCTCATGATGAGGAAACTCCTCAAGCTGAGGAAGTACACCGAGAGCGCCGTGTTGATGAACCGGCTATTCAAGAAATCATCATGGAAACTCTAGCTGATGAGACTGCCACTGACCCAGCTGCTTCATCAAAGCAGGCTGATGACTCTATTCCAGCTAGTTCCTCAATACCAGCTGAAGAATCTGTAGAGAGAACCCCTTCACCAAAAGCTTCAAAGGTGAAGAAGATGACTCCGTCTGCATCAGACGTGAAGAAAACAAGGGCTGCTGAAAAGGAAGCCAAAAAGAGAAAGGCCTCCTCAGCAGAAGAAGAAACAGAGGCAAAGCGCCTCAAAGCACTTGAAGAAGCTGCTCCTCTGGACCCTGTGCCCCTGAATGTCGCTCCTTCCTATGAAATGGTCATCATTGATGATCCAGCAAAAAAGGCATATGAGGAAATGAAAGATGTCACCTCTGAGGAACACACTGACGAGGAAATTCAGATAGACGACAGTCCTCAACCTTTCATTCCTCGAAAAGACAATGTTCAAGCATCAGCTGCACCAGCTGATGAAACTGCCTCTGCCACCAAGCCAGCTGAGGAAATACAAACTGAAAATCCTCAAGCTAATGAAATTCATCACTCTAAGCCAGCTGATGATCCAACTCCTCCAACTGAGCAAGAAGAAATTCCTCAGCCTGAAGCACAGCCGGAGCAAGCTCCTCAGCCTGAAGTACCAGCTGCTGAAATTCCTCACTCTGAGGAAAATGTTGAGGAGAATGCACCTGACCAAGACAATGCATTCGTCGTGATCAACCCAGAGACTGCCATTGTTGTCTCCCCTCCTATTCCTCAGCAAAATCTTCAGCCAGTTCAGCGTCAGCCATTCTCCAAGCGTCCAAAGTTTCAAAAGGAAAGTTTCTTTGAAGAACGCATGTACTTCATTGGAGAGAACCCCTATGACAAGCCTCAAATGAGGCATCTGAAGTTTTGGACTAGGACTCATATGAATTACTATGCCTCTGTGCTATGTGGACGAAACAAGATATTCCAGCACAGGCATATTCCTCATGTTGAACTTGAAGCAATACCGTGCCTGGAGCCAGTCCTCAGTGTACTCCATGATGCAGGTTTACTCCCAATGTGCTCCGACATATCTGACTGGAACAGCGAGTTAATTCTTCAGTTCTATGCCACTCTTCACATATCTGGCAACCCTGAAGACATTAACACTTGGGTGTTTGACTGGATGTCACAAAACACTCACTACAAGGCTCCTGCTACTGAACTCCTCAGAAAACTGCCTGTACCAATTCCCTCAAATGCGTTTGAGAAGCTTTATGGTGAGCGTGAGCTGCCAAATGGAATGATGGAAGTCCTCATGAAGCCTTTGGCTGAAGGAAAATCTCCGAGAACAACCTTCCTCATCCACGAGCTCAAGTACACACCCAGGTCTGTCTACAGAATCCTCTGCAGTGTGCTCGCGCCGAACAAAGGCCATGACGATGAAGAAGATGTTGTAGGCCTCATGAAGAATATCCTCTTCAAAATCATTCATGGTATTCCTATCAACATCCATGATTTCTTCTTGAGGACTTTGGCCGACAATGCTATGTGTCCTTTTGATCACAAAATATATGCCCCATGGATCATGAGATTCATCAGGACAAGGACATGCATCAACTTCCACGCTGATTTCCAAAACCATGTTGGTTATATGCCTCCTATCCGGGTCAACAAGAAGACTTCCGAGTCCATTGAAGGAAAAGGAAAATCTGTAATTGAAGAAGGCAGTAGGCCCCTTGATGGCTAGTTCAGAGAGCCAGAAGCTTATTCTTCATGGGATGATACTGAGACTCGTCCGGCAAGCCCCGTTCCTCCTCGCGTGATGAATAATAAAGAGCTCCTCCTCAATCTTCACCAGAAGGTGGATCGCAACCACAAATGGGTCAAACGCCAGTTTGGTGCCATTGTGAAAACCCTCACTAAAACACAGAACTCTGTGAAGCTCAACCATCACTATCTGCATGAGGTTTTTGATCGCACCTGGGCTACACTTGCACATCTGAAGACTCAGACTGAGCTTGAAGAAATGGACTTCGAGCGAGACTTTGAATGGTCGTGGCCTCCCAAGAAGAAGTTAAGGCCTATTCCAGTGCCAGAACTTGAAGACAACTCCTTTTCTTCATTCCGCACTGCTGAAACTGATGAAGAACAGCTCGACACTGCTACCGGTCCAAGGAAGAAGACTACTCCCAAGAAGCATCACGACTCTTCCTCAACCGCCAAGAAGTAAAGTCTTCACGGGCGTTAGTCCTCAGTTTGTCCCTTTTTGTCACTTGATGACAAAGGGGGAGAAACTTGAGAGTTAGTCTTCAAGCGGGATATTTTTGGGGCTTATGAACTATATTTAAGTTACAAACTCTTGGCTCTTCTGAAGTTTTTATGTAATGAGTTGTAACTTAAGCCCGATGGTACTGTGACGCTTTTGAACGTTTTTCTTCGCATGCTTATTCCTCAAGTTTCAATGCACGCATGCTGGAATTCGTCAGATACCATTTGTCATCATGCATCTTCATTTTCTTCATATGATATGTTACATGTATGCATGATTTACAAGACTCAGGGGGAGATCTCCATGATATAAATCATCAATGTGCATTTGCTGTAAAAAGCAAAATCCTCAAAAGATGCACATCTTCAGGGGGAGTCTCTCTGAATCTTGATTTCAAATTCCTCAAATGAGCATTTACACTTCATATTTTTTATCCCTGTTGAAGACTTAACCTAATTGTCATCAACCACCAAAAAGGGGGATATTGTAAGTGCATCTAGTGCCCCTTAGTGATTTTGGTGGTTTGAAGACTTATAGGTTAAGTATCTAATGTGTTTGTGAGTGTACACAGGATCTATAAGTCATTGAGGAGTTTGAGATATTTGAAGAATATCGACCCCTAAAAATGTATGTCTTCAGTTGAAGAAATTGGTCTGAAGCTGAAGAAATGAATCGCGAGGAATCTGTGATGAAATTGATATTCCTCATGAAGATACTGATATTGAGAAGTCCGGTGGTTCCCGAAGAAAATCACTCTGAAGAATTGAAGCATGAGAATTTACACTTTCTGTTTTACTTTCTTCGCATTCGAGTAATAGGAACACCGTACTGTTAAAGGGGGTCGAAGTTACACTATGGAATGAATTTCCCCATGATGCTCAACCCAAGCCTAATCCTACCAAAAGCCTCAAATGAGGAATACGAGTGACATGAGGACTCTCACAGTTGAGGGTTCCGATCGTTTCGATAGCCACACCAAGTCACCGGTCTTATCCACTCCAACGGTCATATTACTTAAGGGCATTAGTGTCAAATCATGTCGGGATGCTCCCAGGCTATAAATAGCCACCCCCCACAACCACTAGCTGGTTGGCTGCTCCGTTAGAAACTGACACTTGTCATAAGAGCAACCCAATTCCTCAGAGCCTTCGAGAGTAATTCATCAGTGAGGAAATACACCGTCCACCGAAACCACAAACCAAACCTAGTGATTGAGCATCACTGAAGAAGTTGTTCCTGTGTGGGACTGAAGCCTTTTACGTTTGAGAACTGTGCATCCTCCAGACGGTTAGGCGTCATGGTCTAGAGCTTTCCAGCAGTCAATTGTGGATCGCCGGGTGACCAAGTCTGTGAGGGTTTGGAAGTCTGCCCTGAAGACTTACCACGAGTGTTGGGCGCGGACTCTGTGTCCTTAGCTCAAGGAGAATACGGTAGGGACTCTGTGTCCCGGGACTGGGTGTCCTTTGGTTTCAATACCAAGCCGCTCCAAACCAGATGTACGACTGTCACAACAGTTGGAACTGGGTCATCAACGACTGTCTTCACTGAGAAACGGGTTCTAATTCCTCAACTCCTTACTTTCCCCGTATTATGTGTTGATGACTTTCACTGTGACTGTTTGAAGAATTTGCTGAAGACTTTCTCTGAATTTCCTCAACCCCAAATTCTTCACGTCAGTTAATCCTCATCTGAATTCTGCGTGCCTGCTCACTGTGCAATCTGTTTTCACATTCTTCACTCTGAAAAACTACTGTTGTGAAATGTTGCACTTCTGATCCTTTACTGGTTCTGCTGTAAGTTAGTCATCAGTGAGGAATTTCCTCAAAAGGAATTTCCTGAGTGTTGAAATTCTAAAAATCTCCTATTCACCCCCCCCTCTAGTCGATATAACGCACTTTCAAGAAGATACGCACTAGACTTGAGAACCAAGGCAGGGGCGAGCAGGGGACCCCACAAGCCCCCTAGGCGCGGCCAGGGGGCCCGCGCCTAGCAGGCTTGTGGGCCCCCTGTGGCACATCTGCCCTACCTCTTACGCCTATAAATTCAGAAAAAATTCCAGAACTGAAGAAGAGATCCACGAAAATACTTTTCCGCCGCCGCAATCTTCTGTCTCCACAAGATCACATCTAGGGCACGTTCTGGTGCCCTACCGAAGGGGGGATTCGGATACGGAGGGCTTCTTCATCAACACCATGACATCTCCGATGATGCATGAGTAGTTCACCATAGACCTTCGGGTCCATAGCTAGTAGCTAGGTGGCTTCTTCTCTCTCTTGGATCTTCAATACAAAGTTCTCCATGATCTTCGTGGAGATCTATCTGATGTAATCTTCTTTTGCAGTGTGTTTGTCGAGATCCGATGAATTGTGGATTTATGATCAGATTATCTATGAATCTTATTTGAGTTTCTTCTGATCTCTCTTATGCATGATTTCATATACTTGTAATTCTCTTCGAGTTGTGGGTTTTGTTTGGCCAACTTGATCTATGATTCTAGCAATGGGAGAAGTGCTTGGTTTTGGGTTCATACCGTGCGGTGACCTCACCCAGTGACAGAAGGGGTAGCGAGGCACGCATCGTGTTGTTGCCATCAAGGGTAAAAAGATGGGATTTTCATCATTGGTTTGAGTTTATCCCTCTACATCATGTCATCTTGCTTAAAGCGTTACTCTGTTCGTCATGAACTCAATACACTATATGCATGCTGGATAGCGGTCGATGTGTGGAGTAATAGTAGTAGATGCAGAAAGTATCGGTCTACTTGTCTCGGACGTGATGCCTATATGTATGATCATTGCCTTAGATATCGTCATGACTTTGTGCGGTTCTATCAAATTCTCGACAGTAATTTGTTCACCCACCGTATAATTTTCTATTTTGAGAGAAGCCTCTAGTGAACACTATAGCCCCGGGGTCTACTTCACACCATATTTTCAGCCTTACAATTTTACTTCGTTACACTTTCCGCCTTCAGATCTCACTTTGCAATCAATCTTGAAGGGATTGACAACCCCTTTATAGCGTTGGGTGCAAGCTTGTAACATCCCAAATTTTGGAATGTTAAAATAATTATTAGTTGTTTGTTTGTTTGCTTGTGTGATTGAAACTTGAGTGGAAATTTGAAACTTTTCAAAACTTTTGAATGAGAGGGAATAAAATGACTTTCCCCTTCTCCGGTGAATTCAAATTCAATCTTTTAAAAGCAAAGAGAGAAGATGACATGACTTCTTCAACTATAAAGAATTTGAACGGAGATATTTGCATTTGAATTATTTTGCATTTCTATTTGTTTTCTTCGTGCAAGAAATGCCGGGAAATACATTCTGTCAAACAGAAAAGAGAGGAGGAACATGACCCTCAAACACACGGGCATTTTGAAAGTTATTTGAACCCTAAAACTTAGAGGGTCATTTGAAAATTATTTACAAAACAAATAAATCTTTTAGGCAATTTTGTGAAAATAATTTTTTCTGAAGTTTTTATTTTTGCCGTGGAAAAATGCCCATCATTTAGATTTTATTTTTCTGATAATTTGAGTATATAGAAATTCTATTTTCGGAATTGATTTGATTTCCTAAATTCTCCTTTTAACTTCCTGTTTAATTTAAAAGGAAAAAATTTATATATTAGGAAAATCGCCGGAGGCCCAATAGGCAGGTTTGGGCCCGATTCCCTTTCTTCTTCCCCTCATCATCTCCTTCCTTCTTTGTCCAGGAACCTTCCATCAATGGAGGAAGGAATCCTCTCCTTCCCGATCTCCCTCTTCCTTCCTTCCGGACGCCATCCGAGGCCGCCTATAAACCCCTCAGCGTCTCCTCTCTCCATTTTTCCCAAGAGAACCCCCTCTCCTCGCCTCTAGCTCGCGCGCCACCTCGCTGGAGTCGGCCACCAGAGAACTCGCCGGCCACCTCCCCATCGCCCCTGCATTCCCTCCCCTCCCTGCCGAGCCCACCCCACCCCGCCGCCACTTCCCCACCACCGCTTCACCCCACCCCCTCGCCCTTCCCCACCATCACCGGAGCTGCTGCTCCTCCCCATCCCCACGAAACCTCCTGCCAGGAGCACGAGCAGCCCTGCTCCTCCCGTCACCCCCCCCCCCTCCTGCACCCCTCTCCATCTCCCCCTCGCCTCCCCCCTGGAGCCTCGCCGCCCCACCCCTCCTCCACCGGCACCGCACCCCCCCCCCCCCCGCCGGCGACCCCACCTCGCCAGAGCACCTCCCACCTCGCCGCCCCATCTCCTGCCAGTCACGGTAAGGCTCCCTCACCTCCTTCCTTTCTTTTTTTTTCTTTTACTTGTTTTGTTTTTTTTTGTATTACCGTTAGATCTAGATCCCACGGTGTAGATTAGAAGGTACTTACCCCTTCGGTTTTCTAAAAAGAACCGGCGGTTGTTTTTATTTAATTAGTTAGCCAAACAGTTTTCTTCTAATGTGCGGACGTTTGTTAGTTTAGCACCGCAGCGCACAGGTCTAAGCCAACCAGAGATCGCCACGTGGCCCGTTCATTAGTTAGCTTTTATACTTTTTTTCTGTTTAATTCCAAAAACAGAAAAGTTCCAACCTTGTTTATCCCATAACTTTTGATCCACAACTCCAATGGAGTTGATTATTTTTCCATTAGATCACATATTTTCTGTAGTTTTTAAAAACATATAATTTGGCTATGTTTGAAATTTTCAAATTTGAATCGGATCAGATTTAGTTTAAACCTTGTTTTGCCTATTCCAGGAGTTTAGAAATAGCTTTTAATTTGATTCTTTTTGCTACTGATCACTAGTGATCTTAGTTATCAGTGGTAAACATTTTAGATTTGTTTGAGTATTTTAGCTTCTGGTTTCTTGTGAAACAATTTCTGTTTCACCTCTTTTTAGGATCATGGCTATTACTTTTCTATAATTGTTTTTAAATTAGTTTCTTTATTATTTCAGAAAGATTATTGTTTTGTTTATGTTAGTTAATAGTAGGTTTGCAACAAGTTTTGATTTTTATTTTATTTGTTATCATGAAATCAATTCTAGTTCCTTAGTAACTTTCAATTGGTTTCACCACTGGTTCAAATCCCGTTTGGAAATACTTTCAAATAGTTTTGTGAAAAATACTTTATTTTATCTTAGTCAAATTTATATCTTAGTTCCTTGTTATTACTTTCAGTTAGACAAAAACTATTTTGTGTTTGACGTAGTAGAAGACTCCCTAGTCTTAGTTGAAGTTTCCTTCGGATTCCTATTCTCTCTCTCTCTTTTGTTTTGATTGCTAGAATGATTGCTAGTATGAGTGCTTATTTGAATGATATGTTTGTTATATAGATTTCATCGGAGAGTGACGAGTAGTCTATCAAGTTATTTCTCGAGAAATTCTTCTTCGTCAACATCACCAGGCAAGTCACTTTGATCATACTATCACCTATGTTTTATGCATCGTAGTTCTACCATCCTATGCCCAATTGCATGTTGCTTAGGTACTTGGAAATTTTAGTATAGATTGTAGTATCATGTGGTAGGCACACAACAACCCCGATACTTGGCCCCGGGACGACAACTTTCATATTGCTATGCTTGAGTAGACAGGATTTCGGTTGAGTGCATAACACGAGTGATGCGAGGTTGATTAAATAATCAAGACCGGTTAAGACAAGATTTTCAAGACCTCGGACGCAATGCAACTCTGGGTGAAGGACGGTTGATCGGCTCCCTGGAGAACCCAGTGGATGACCCGGGATACTGGGGACGGCCATGACATCCTGCGGAAAGCTTCACCCAGGCTCAAAGAGACGGACGGATATTTTCAAGACCCAAGGCTTACCTGCACAGCCACAAGTCATTATGGGCTCTGGCTTGGTTGGACAACGCGACGACTCTGGACAGGCGGTGCTAGCAGATGTAGAAGAACGGTAGGAATGGATGGGCACCGACAGGGATTCAGAGGGACCCGTTCAAAGACCATGTTTTGATCATCCGGTCTTCAAACATCCTGAAGTGCGAGGACATACACGGAGGTGATCAAATCTTGTGGGGAACGTGTGCAAAACTCTGCAGAGTACTCAAACCTAATCGATTAGCCGTGTCCACAGTCATGGACAACTTGAGCCAAAGGAACTGAAGTTATCTGGATTTCTCAACACCATTAAATATATTTGATGAGGGTAATTATTGACAACATGGGTACGAGAATTGGTTGGTGGAACCATCTCGTTAACAACCAACAATGTAGTAACATTTTTGATTTTAGCCCTCTCTTGATGTAGGAGAAAACTTGCTTTTCGCTAAAAACTTATAGCCCCACCTGCCATATATGCATATAGTATAGATGATTACTTTTCACCCCTCTCATATGTGACTTGCCCGCATATTCAATATGCTGACCTACACGCCTGCAACGTCTTATGTTGCAGATATTTTTCTTTGGCGAGTAAGAGTACGATTCAGGGTTACGGTCTACACTCAACTTGTCGTTGGTGTTTATTGGGACTCCACTCCCTTGACTGCTTCCGCTGAAATAATTAAGGTACATATATCAGTTTTACGCTATTTACATGTGATTGCACTTTGATATATACATTGATGTACTGTGTGTGCCAGCATACTGATCCAGGGATGGCACAGAAACACAGAAGTTTGACTCGTTTTGAGTCGGGTCGCTACAGAAATGGTATCAGAGCACATGTTGACTGTAGGACGTGACCCTAGAAACTGGAAATTGCTTAGGAAAGGATCTCCCAAAAATTTTAACAACACCTTTTACTTCTCATCTCTTCTGATTTCATCGAATGTTCCCTCTCACCTCCAATAGTTAGACAATACCCTTACCCCTTTGACCACATGAAGGATCAACTGAGTCCCACTTCAAAGTAAAGAGGATTTCATCATGCATTTGAAGAATTGAAGCTACACCAATTGAAGACTCTCAAGACCCGAAGAATTCGAAGACCCTGAAGCGTTCGAATATTTATATGACCATTAGAAGTCCAAACCCCTGTTATATACCAACGTTAGATACGATGATTTGTGAGTTGTCATTGGTGTGTGTTTCCCGACGGCCACAACTAAAACCTATTCTCAAAAATATTGTTTGTATTGTGTGTATGTCCCTCCCTCTATTACCCGTCTCATCCCCAAAACCTTAACCCTACCAGATGGAGTATGAAGCTGGACTTGTAGTCTCTGGACCAATGGCCCAGCTGGAGGCTGATATATGGATTCAAACCATGGAGAACCACTTTGGGAGCAACTTGATCTCAAGGAAGTATGAAGTGGAACACGCTCTTCAGTACTTTACACAAAGTGCTGCAATCTGGTGGAAAATGCATCATGCCATACAAGGATTTAGTGGAGCAGAAACCTGGGACGAATTCAAGAGGACTCTGTTAAGATCTCGTCTCATTCGGAAGTGCTATGATAATCCGAAGGAGAAGACTTGTGCATGCAAGATCTGTGGAGAAATAGGACACACCCAGGAAGAACACAAGGATGGATGCACTCATTGTGAAGGAAATCACCTAGCTGAGGAGTGCCCAAGTAGTCAGGTGACTTGTTTCTTGTGTGAAGGAACCACCCACTACCCAGCTCAGTGTCACATTTACCCCAAGGTGCAACAAGTTGTCAAGCAGTAGAAAGATGCAGTGACGGAAACCCTCAAGAAGAAGATTCTAGAAGAACCGGTGATGAACGAATATATTGAAGACCCTGATGGACAAGGTCTGACCAGATTTTTCTCCAATGCATGCTACTCATGTAGAGAAGAAGGATATTATTCACAGGATTGCACGAAGAGAAGCCAAGGGTATCTGGGAAACTTCCCGACAGAAAAAGTGGAGTTTGATCCACTTGAAATAGAAGAACTGGCCAAAGTAAAGGAGTCCGGAAAGAAGAAAAAGTACCCTCGGAAGAGCCAACTCTCTGTGGATATAGACTTGAGTCATGTCAGATGTTACAAGTGCATGGAGTTTGGCCACCACAAATACATGTGCTCAGGAAGGAAGCCGGAAATCCAAGGAGCAAAAGCAAAAGCTAAGAAGCCTCGAGACTTGTCAGAACTCATTTGCTTTTGTTGCAAGGAAGCAGGACATTTTGCCAGCGATTGTCCACAAAGGAAGAAAGCTAGAATGGAGTAGTTAAGTTTTGACCATGGCAATAAGTGTAATCCGAAGCACTCTTTTTTTTTCATGAGATCATGGAGTGAAATTTTTGTAACAGAAGTCCCTGAGATTGTAATAACATCATGAATAAATGGAATTTATTGTCTCATGATTGCCTATGTTGAAAATGTATGCGTTGTTTCTCTACGAGCAAGGATCTCTGAACACTTATGAGGATAAGAGAAATATGGTCTATGTAGGCATGAGTATAATTCATTTTAAGTGTGGTAGTAATCGGTAAACCCACAGGATCCATTGAGCAGGAGTGTACCATGATTTCCAAGGAGACATATACATTCCTCTGAGTACCTATTTACTGACACCTGCAGATGACAACTCTCTACGAGTCATTCCTCAAGGGCCCAGAAACGATCATGACCCTGACCAGTGACCATGATTACCCAAAAAATCCTGAAGGACATGATGAAGCACATTCATCTTGAAGGAGATGCAGTCTACAAAGGCTACCCATTCATGGAGAACGGAGTGGAACTTTGGTATGTGGAAGTACACCTCCACCATGTGAAAGGAGTTTGTCCAAAGACTATGGGGCAATACTTTTTCATTTCACGTGTACCACGAGCAACCTTCTTTGATGCTGTTCGTGAAGCTGCCATGGAAGCCATACGTCAGATTGGAGAAATACTTGAAGCAAGACTCCGTCATACCCAGGAATACCTGAGTGAAGTGCATGCAGAGATGATGGAGATGAAGCTCATGACCACCATGATGAAGCAAAAGATGGATGATTTCAAGGAGCACCTCGGAAAGTTCGAGTGGAACTAAAGTACCTCCAAGAGAGACAGATGAATGAAGTTGACAGAAATGCTTGACCATACCGAACAATGTGGATGGCAGCATTGTAATAGAGTACTTTTGAATTGAAGTTTTTGAGAAGAAAGTAAGGATGTAATAAAGGATTGATTATGAAATGAATATGATTTATGGAAGAAGCTATGATGGATCAGCAAAACGTTTTCTTAGGAGCATACGAAAACCTGAGAGATTGTGAAGATACGATAGATGTTTCGTTCAGCTTGCAGAACCAATGGATTATCCGAACTTCGTCCATGGACAAGAGAAATTCTGCAACGCTTGTGAGGATGCCCAAGTGTTAGAATGCCAGATTCGCTAAACCTTATACAGAGAAATGATTTGGGTGCGGAATGGATTGATCACCATGACGACTTACTCTTATCATTTATCTTGCTATTCGGAATGGTAAATCTGAGAGACTTACCCATAGAGAGAGACGACGTTCTTTGAAGCTTTTGGTTAAGCCTTAGAATGGTATGATGAACGCCCCATGTACATGGCACCTGTTGTCACGCGTAGGAAATTTTACGGTGAGAATGAAACCAAGACCCTCTCTCTGCATGGATAACCACAAATGGTAGACCACCATGAGAATCGTCGCTGGGTTATTTAGAATTGACCACGAGACTGTCAGTTAAGAAGACCCAGTAACGGAACAAACTTATATCAACGGAAGAGCCCTCATTTTTGATGGAGACGTTATGAATATAACGGAAGATATGAAGACTGTGAGAAGTCAGTTGCCAAAACCCCAGAGGATCGTTAAAACGTTTTGAGGGACCAGTAACCTTCATTTTAAGTGTGGTAGCATCCCACTTTGTCGGAGGTTGGATTTGTTAGAAGACCCCCAAACCCAAACCTTTCTTTCTAGCCTCTTCGAATCTCGAGGACAAGATTCATTTTAAGTGTGGTAGATTTGTAACATCCCAAATTTTGGAATGTTAAAATAATTATTAGTTGTTTGTTTGTTTGCTTGTGTGATTGAAACTTGAGTGGAAATTTGAAACTTTTCAAAACTTTTGAATGAGAGGGAATAAAATGACTTTCCCCTTCTCCGGTGAATTCAAATTCAATCTTTTAAAAGCAAAGAGAGAAGATGACATGACTTCTTCAACTATAAAGAATTTGAACGGAGATATTTGCATTTGAATTCTTTTGCATTTCTATTTGTTTTCTTCGTGCAAGAAATGCCGGGAAATACATTCTGTCAAACAGAAAAGAGAGGAGGAACATGACCCTCAAACACACGGGCATTTTGAAAGTTATTTGAACCCTAAAACTTAGAGGGTCATTTGAAAATTATTTGCAAAAGAAAATAAATCTTTTAGGCAATTTTGTGAAAATAATTTTTTCTGAAGTTTTTATTTTTGCCGTGGAAAAATGCCCATCATTTAGATTTTATTTTTCTGATAATTTTAGTATATGGAAACTCTATTTTCGGAATTGATTTGATTTCCTAAATTCTCCTTTTACCTTCCTGTTTTATTTAAAAGGAAAAAAATTCTATATTAGGAAAATCGCCGGAGGCCCAATAGGCAGGTTTGGGCCCGATTCCCTTTCTTCTTCCCCTGATCATCTCCTTCCTTCTTTGTCCAGGAACCTTCCATCAATGGAGGAAGGAATCCTCTCCTTCCCGATCTCCCTCTTCCTTCCTTCCGGACGCCATCCGAGGCCGCCTATAAAACCCTCAGCGTCTCCTCTCTCCATTTTTCCCAAAAGAACCCCCTCTCCTCGCCTCTAGCTCGCGCGCCACCTCGCCGGAGTCGGCCACCAAAGAACTCGCCGGCCACCTCCCCATTGCCCCTGCACTCCCTCCCCTCCCTGCCGAGCTCACCCCACCCCGCCGCCACCTCCCCACCACCGCTCCACCCCACCCCCTCGCCCTTCCCCACCATCACCGGAGCTGCTGCTCCTCCCCATCCCCACGAAACCTCCTGCCAGGAGCACGAGCAGCCCTGCTCCTCCCGTTGCCCCCCCCCTCCTGCACCCCTCTCCATCTCCCCCTCGCCTCCCCCCTGGAGCCTCGCCGCCCCACCCCTCCTCCACCGGCACCGCACCCCCCCCCCCCCGCCGGCGACCCCACCTCGCCGCCCCATCTCTTGCCAGTCACGGTAAGGCTCCCTCTCCTCCTTCCTTTCTTTTTTTTTCATTTACTTGTTTTCTTTTTTTTGTATTACCGCTAGATCTAGATCCCACGGTGTAGATTAGAAGGTACTTACCCCTTCGGTTTTCTAAAAAGAACCGGCGGTTGTTTTTATTTAATTAATTAACCAAGCAGTTTTCTTCTAATGTGCGGACGTTTGTTAGTTTAGCACCGCAGCGCACAGGTCTAAGCCAACCAGAGATCGCCACGTGGCCCGTTCATTAGTTAGCTTTTATTCTTTTTTTTCTGTTTAATTCCAAAAACAGAAAAGTTCCAATCTTGTTTAGCCCATAACTTTTGATCCACAACTCCAATGGAGTTGATTATTTTTCCATTAGATCACATATTTTCTGTAGTTTTTAAAAAAATATAATTTGTCTATGTTTGAAATTTTCAAATTTGAATCAGATCAGATTTAGTTTAAACCTTGTTTTGCCTATTCCAGGAGTTTAGAAATAGCTTTTAATTTGATTCTTTTTGCTACTGATCACTAGTGATCTTAGTTATCAGTGGTAAAATTTCAGATTTGGTTGAGTATTTTAGCTTATGGTTTCTTGTGAAACAATTTCTGTTTCACCTCTTTTTAGGATCATGGCTATTACTTTTCTATAATTGTTTTTAAATTAGTTTCTTTATTATTTCAGAAAGATTATTGTTTTGTTTATGTTAGTTAATAGTAGGTTTGCAACAAGTTTTGATTTTTATTTTATTTGTTATCATGAAATCAATTCTAGTTCCTTAGTAACTTGCAATTGGTTTCACCACTGGTTCAAATCCCGTTTGGAAATACTTTCAAATAGTTTTGTGAAAAATACTTTATTTTATCTTAGTCAAATTTATATTTTAGTTCCTTGTTATTACTTTCAGTTAGACAAAAACTATTTAGTGTTTGACGTAGTAGAAGACTCCCTAGTCTTATTTGAAGTTTCCTTCGGATTCCTATTCGCTCTCTCTTTCGTTTTGATTGCTAGAATGATTGCTAGTATGAGTGCTTATGTGAATGATATGTTTGTTATATAGATTTCATCGGAGAGTGACGAGTAGTCTGTCAAGTTATTTCTCGAGAAATTCTTTTTCGTCAACATCACCAGGCAAGTCACTTTGATCATACTATCACCTATGTTTTATGCATCGTAGTTCTACCATCCTATGCCCAATTGCATGCTGCTTAGGTACTTGGAAATTTTAGTATAGATTGTAGTATCATGTGGTAGGCACACAACAACCCCGATACTTGGCCCCGGGACGACAACTTTCATATTGCTATGCTTGAGTAGACGGGATTTCGGTTGAGTGCATAACACGAGTGATGCGAGGTTGATTAAATAATCAAGACCGGTTAAGACAAGATTTTCAAGACCTCGGACGCAATGCAACTCAGGGTGAAGGACGGTTGATTTGCTCCCTGGAGAACCCAGTGGATGACCCGGGATGCTGGGGACGGCCATGACATCCTGCGGAAAGCTTCACCCAGGCTCAAAGAGACGGACGGATATTTTCAAGACCCAAGGCTTACCTGCACAGCCACAAGTCATTATGGGCTCTGGCTTGGTTGGACAACGAGGAGACTCTGGACAGGCGGTGCTAGCAGATGTAGAAGAATGGTAGGAATGGATGGGCACCGACAGGGATTCAGAGGGACCCGTTGAAAGACCTTGTTTTGATCATCCGGTCTTTAAACATCCTGAAGTGCGAGGACATACACGGAGGCGATCAAATCTTGTGGGGAACGTGTGCAAAACTCTGCAGAGTACTCAAACCTAATCGATTAGCCGTGTCCACAGTCATGGACAACTTGAGCCAAAGGAACTGAAGTTATCTGGATTTCTCAACACCACTAAATATATTTGATGAGGGTAATTATTGACAACATGGGTAGGAGAATTGGTTGGTGGAACCATCTCGTTAACAACCAACAATGTAGTAACATTTTTGCTTTTAGCCCTCTCTTGATGTAGGAGAAAACTTGCTTTTAGCTAAAAACTTATAGCCCCACCTGCCATATATGCATATAGTATAGATGATTACTTTTCACCCCTCTCATATGTGACTTGCCGGCATATTCAATATGCTGACCTACACGGCTGCAACGTCTTATGTTGCAGATATTTTTCTTCGACGAGTAAGAGTACGATTCAGGGTTACGGTCTACACTCAACTTGCCGTTGGTGTTTATTGGGACTCCACTCCCTTGACTGCTTCCCCTGAAATAATTAAGGTACATATATCAGTTTTACGCTATTTACATGTGATTGCACTTTGATATATACATTTATGTACTGTGTGTGCCAGCATACTGATCCAGGGATGGCACAGAAACACAGAGGCTTGACTCGTTTTGAGTCGGGTCGCTACAAAGCTCTTTTGTGTTTGCGCAGGTACTCTGGACTTGGCGCGATTCTCCTACTGGATTGATACCTTGGTTCTCAAACTGAGGGAAATACTTACTGCTCTTGTGCTGCACCACCCTTTCCTGTTCAAGGGAAAAACCGACGCAAGCTCAAGATGCAACAGAAGGATTTCTGTCGCCGTAGCATGTACCTGAGCATGAACAGGGACAGATCCTACAGAAGTGTCACTCCGAGGCTTACGGAGGACACCATGCGGGAGATAGAACTGCACACAAGGTATTTCAATCCGGATTTTATTGGCCTACTCTCTTCTAGGATGCCCGTAAGTTTGTCTTGTCTTGTGATGAATGTCAAAGAATAGGTAATATCAGTAAACGTCAGGAAATGCCTATGAATTATTCACTTGTCATTGAACCATTTGATGTTTGGGGTTTTGATTATATGGGACCTTTTCCAAAGTCTAACGGGTATACTCATATTCTAGTTGTTGTTGATTACGTTACTAAGTGGGTAGAAGCTATCCCAACTAGTAGTGCTAGTCACAACACCTCTATTAGGATGCTTAAAGAAGTTATTTTCCCTAGATTTGGAGTCCCTAGATATTTAATGACTGATGGTTGTTAACATTTTATTCATGGTGCTTTCCGTAAAACGCTTGCTAAGTATGATGTCAACCATAGAATTGCATCTCCCTATCACCCTCAGTCCAGTGGTCAAGTAGAGTTAAGTAATAGAGAGATTAAACTAATTCTGCAAAACACCATTAATAGGTCTAGAAAGAATTGGTCTAAGAAGCTTGATGATGCACTGTGGGCTTATAGAACTGCTTACAAGAATCCCATGAGAATGTCTCTGTACAAAATGGTTTACGGTAAAGCATGTCATTTACCTCTTGAGCTCGAGCATCAGGCTTATTGGGCAATCAAAGAGCTCGACTTTGATTTCAAACTTGCTGGTGAGAAGAGGTTATTTGATATTAGCTCACTTGATGAATGGAGAACTCAGGCCTATGAAAATGCCAAGTTGTTTAAAAAACAGTTCACAGGTGGCATGATAAAAGGATACAAAAACGTGAGTTCAATGTAGGTGATTATGTCTTGCTATACAATTCTCGTTTAAGATTTTTTGCAGGCAAGCTTCTCTCTAAATGGAAAGGTCCTTACATTGTTGAGGAAGTATATCGTTCCGGTGCCATAAAGATCAACAACACGGAAGGTAATTTTCAGAGAGTTGTAAATGGGCAAAGAATCAAGCATTATATCTCAGGTACTCCCATAAATGTTGGAAGCAATATTATTAATACCATAACTCCGGAGGAGTACATAAGGGATATTTATCAGCCCGTTTCAGACTCCAAAAACGAAGAGGTATGTGATTCGGTAATTAAACCGACTCCAAAACTTTTCCAGTAGCAACTTTTCTCCGTTTTGGAATTTTTAGAAAAATAGAAAATTTTAAAGTAGTCCGGAAAGCGCACGAGGAGGCGACAAGCCTGCCAAGCGCGACCTACCCCCTGGTCGCGCTTGGGGGGCTTGTGAGCACCTCGTGTGCCTCCCAGACTCCGTTTTCTTGCGGAGTACTCCTTCTGGTCAGGAACAATTCATTATATATTCTCCCGAAAGGTCTGACCCTCGTAACACGCAAATATCCTCTGTTTTCGTTTCGATCTACTGTGCAGACAGATCTAGATCGCTATGGCGTCCCCAAAAGTTCTGAATGACAAGTTCTTCGAGAAGGTCATAAATCCCTACTTCGCGGGAGTGCTGCAACACCCTCAATCTATTGAGATGCACGAGGGGGTGCTGCACATCCGTGATGTTGAGGGGGCCAAGAAGATCGGAAGCGTGGAGGCGAGGCTCGAAGCAATGGAGCACCAAGTCTTCAAGTGCCAAGGGATGGTGGAATGCGGACTCAACGCCAACCACATGATGATCACGGAGTTCACCAACAAGCACAAGATCAATGCCAATGACATCAGGAAGCACCTCTCGAGGCTCTATGACAGAATTGATCACCTCCAAGCCCAGACCTACGACCAGCAGAACCAAAACTGTGAGTATGAGTATAGATTTAAATCAATACGGTTGGCTGCAGATTTGAGGATTCCGGAGACTCGATCATCTTTCCATGATCGAGCACCTATGCCTTGGAAGACGGAGAATCAACCCCAGATTGCAACAACTCCACCACCATCACCTTCGAAGGAAGACAATTAAGCACAGGTATGGGCGCTCCCCTTGGCTTGTGCCAAGCTTGGGGGAGTGGCCCCGGTATCGTATCACCATCACATCTTTTGCCTTTACCTTTTTCTTAGTTCGACCCTTTTTGGTTTTATCTTTGTCTAGTAGAATAAAGTTCTTAGTATGATCTAGGATTGAGTTTTGCTTTGTGTCTCCACCAATGTAATCGTGTTCGTGAGTTATAATAAGGAGTGTTTTAGTTAAGGGCATTGCTTCATGCCATGATCTAAAGAAAAGAATAATAAAAGAAAAAAATCATGAAAGATCATGTAATGATCTTATGGGAAGTGATGGCTTCACATATAAAAAGAATGTTGATTGAAACTTGTTGTGGGTGGACAAACGTAGACCTTGGTCATTGTTGCAATTAATAGGAAGTAATAAAGAAAAAGAGGTTCACATATAAATATATCATCTTTGACACCGTCTATGATTGTGAACACTCATTAACCTATTACATGCTTAGAAGTACATGTTGGACAAGGAAGACAACATAATGAATTATGTTTGCTTGGTTCCGAACAATGTTATATGACTAGAGATCCCTTAGCATGTGACGCTTGCTTCCACCTCATCTCAGCCAAAACTTCCGCACTAAGTAGAGATACTACTTGTGCATCCATAAACTTTCAACCCAGTTTTGCTATGAGAGTCCACCATACCTATATATGGATTGAAAAAGATCCCTCAAGTAAGTTGTCATAGGTGCAAGAAATAAAAATTGCTCCCTAAATATGTATGATCTATTAGTGTGTCGAAGATAAGCTTTGTACGAACCTGTGATGATGAAGACATAAAAGCGATAGACTGCATAATAAAGTTCTTTATCACAGGAGGCAATATAAAGTGACGTTCCTTCACACTAAGAGGTCACACATCCAAACCTCAAAAGCGCATGACAACCTCTGCTTCCCTCTGTGAAGGGCCTATCTTGTACCTTTACTTTTTGTCTTTAAAACAGTCATGGTGATCGACACCAATTCCTTATTTCGCCTTTATCTTGGTTAGCGTCATGTGCTAGGGAAAGATCTATATTCATATGTCAACTTGGAAGTAAGTATTCATGAATTATTATTGTTGACATTACCCTTGAGGTAAGTAGTTGGGAGGCGAAACTATAATCCCATATCTTTCTCTGTGTCCAACTGAAACTTTGATCTCATGAGTACCACGTGAGTTTTAGCAATTATAGAAGATGAAAGGATGATTGAGTATGTGGATTTGCTTTACAAGCTCTTATTTGACTCTTTTTGATGTTATGATAAATTGCAATTGCTTCAATGACTAAAGGCTATTGGTTGTTAATTCTCAATAAGGTTCTTGATCCATACTTTACTTTGTGTTGGAATTATCACTTTAGCATAAGATATTATATCACGATATTGATGTTCTAAATAAGATCATGATGCCTGCATGTCCGTATTTTGTTTTATCGACACCTCTATCCCTAAACATCTGGGCATATTTACTGATCTCGGCTTCCGCTTGAGGACAAGCGAGGTCCAAGCTTGGCGGAGTTGATACGTCCATTTTGCATCATGCTTTTATGTTGATATTTATAGCTTTATGGGCTGTTATTACACTTTACGGTACAATACTTATGCCTTTTCTCTCTTATTTTATAAGTTTTACATGAAGAAGGAGAATGCCGACAGCTGGAATTCTAGTCTAAAAAAGGAGCAAGTTTGAGATACCTATTCTGCGCAACTCCAAAAGCCATGAAAATCAACGAGGAATCATTTTGGATTTTATAAAAAATGCTGGGCGGAAGAAGTACCCGAGGGGAGCGACCAGGAGGCCCCAAGCCTGCGAGGCACGGCCTACCCCCCTGGCCGCGCCTAGGTGGCTTGTGGGCCTCCTGTTGCCCCTCCGGCTCCCATCTTCTGCTATAAGGAGGGTTTCGTCCCAAAAACCATCAAAAGGATGCTTTCAGGAGGAATCGTCGCCGCCACGAGACGGAACTTGAGCAGAACCAATCTAGAGCTCTGGCAGGGCCGTCCTGCCGGGGAAACTTCCCTCCTGGAGGGGGAAATCATCGCCATCGTCATCACCAACACTCCTCTCATCGGAGGGGACTCATCACCATCAACATCTTCATCAGCACCATCTCATCTCCAAACCCTATTTCATCTCTTCTAACCAATCTCCGTCTCACGACTCCGATTGGTACTTGTAAGGTTGCTAGTAGTGTTAATTACTCTTTGTAGTTGATGCTAGTTGGATTACTTGGTGGAAGATCATATGTTCAGATCCTTAATGCTATTCAATACCTCTCTGGTCATGAACATAATGATGCTTTGTAAGTAGTCACTTTTGTTCCTGAGGACATGGGATAAGTCTTGCTATAAGTAGTCATGTGAATTTGGTATTCGTTCGATATTTTGATGCGATGTATGTTGTCTCTCCTCTAGTGGTGTTATGTGAACGTTGACTACATGACACTTCACCATTATTTGGGCCTAGAGGAAGGCATTGGGAAGTAGTAAGTAGATGATGGGTTTCTAGAGTGACAGAAGCTTAAACCCTAGTTTATGCATTGCTTCGTAAGGGGCTAATTTGGATCCACTAGTTTAATGATATGGTTAGACTTTGTCTTAATTCTTCTTTCGTAGTTGCGGATGCTTGCGAGGGGGGTTAATCATAAGTGGGATGTTTGTTCAAGTAAGGGCAGCAGCCAAGCACCGGTCGACCCACATATCAAAATATCAAAGTAGTGAACGCGAATGATATGAACATGATGAAAACTAGCTTGACAAAAATTCCCATGTGTCCTCGGGAGCGCTTCACGTCATATAAGAGTTCGTCGAGGCTTGTCCCTTGCTACAAAACGGATTGGGACATCTTGCTGCACCTTTGTTACTTTTGTTACTTGCTACTCACTATGAATTATCTTATGACACCACTATCTGTTACCGATAATTTCAGTGCGTGCAGAGAATACCTTGCTGGAAACCACTTGTCAGTTCCTTCTGCTCCTCGTTGGGTTCAACACTCTTACTTATCAAAAGGACTACGATAGATCCCCTACACTTGTGGGTCATCATCCATCATCATAATGAGCTCAGTGTGACTAAGGAGTTAGCCACGGGATGATGTGTTACGGAACGAGTAAACAGACTTGCTGGTAACGAGATTGAACAAGGTATAGGGATACCAACAATAGAATCTCGGGCAAGTATCATACCGGTAGACAAAGGGTATTGCATACGAGATTGATTGAATCCTTGACATCGTGGTTCATCCGATGAGATCATCGTGGAACATGTAGGAGAAAACATGGATATCCAGACCCCGCTATTTGTTATTGGTCAGAGAGATGTCTCGATCATGTTTGCATGTCTCCCAAACCCGTAGGGTCTACACACTTAAGGTTCGATGATGCTAGAGTTGTAAAGAGAATGGTATGTGGTTACCGTAGGTTGTTTGGAGTCCCGATGAGATCTCGGACGTGATGAGGAGCTCCAGAATGGTCCGGATGTAAAGATTGATATATAGGAAGTCCTGTTTTGGTCACCGGAAAAGTTTCAGGCTCATCGATAGTGTACCGGGAGTGCCGGGAGGATGCCGGAGGACCCCTCGGAGGGGTGTGACGACCAAAGGAGTCCATGGGATTTTAGAGGAGGTGGACCAGCCCTTATTGGGCTGTCCAAGGCCTTCCCTAAAGGCCCATGCACTTAGGGATAAAGGGATAAGGCAAAAAGGCTTAAAATGAAAGGAGGAAGAGTCCTTCCAAGGGAGTCCACCTCCCTTGTAGGAGGAGGACTCCTCCTTGGCTTTGGCCGAACCTCTCCACCTTGGAGGAGGATCCAAGGCATCCCTCCCTCTCTCTCCTCCTATATATACTTGAGGTTTTGGCCTTGTGGGAACACACAATTAATATCTCCCAAGGCGCAGTCCTACCTCTCTCTTCTTCCTCCTCCAGAGCGCTTGGCAAAGCCGTGCCGGAGAACCACATAACTCCACCGCCACCATGTCGTCGTGTTGCCGGAGATATCCCTCAACTTCTCCTCTCTCCTTGCTGGATCAAGAAGTAGGAGACGTCACCGGGCTATGCGTGTGTTGAACACGGAGGTGCTGTGATTCGGCACATAGATCGGAATCCACCGCGATCTGAATCGCTGCGAGTACAACTCCATCAACTGCGTTCATAGTAACGCTTCCGCTTAGCAATCTTCAAAGGTATGAAGATGATCTACCCCTTTGCTCGTTGTTGGTTTCTCCACAGATAGATCCTTGTATGGCATAGGAAAATTTTGAAATTACTACGATCCCCAACAGATGATACTGTCAAGAGTCGGTGCTCGTAAGATGTACATCATGTGGGTTGAGTACCAATCGAGTGGAACTCTTTGTCTAGTATCGTCAGGTGAAAGGCATTGATCGGGTACTTACCTCGGGTATGTTATATACCGCGAGTCATGGATGACACGGAAGTTTCCCGGATCTCGTGGGCACAACGTACAACCTCTGCAGAGTGTAAAACTATTCGAATAGCCGTGTCCACGATCAAGGACAGTTGGGTGGTGTTGGTTTAACTACGTCCAGTCGTTTCTGCATAAACCAAGTGTGAGTGAGTGTGTGTGATCAAGGAGTTATGTGAAAGAGTTGATATCACCAAGTTCGGTGAATTCGCATATTGGGTGAACCCGGAGTGTTCAACCCACAGCAGATATATTGATATATGTAACCTGTTCTTCTAAATACCATCTAGCTTATGTTGCACATCCATCTATGATCATGTTTATTTACAATCAAGTACTTGTCCACCTATACTGCATATTACTTGTTATCATACCAACTGCATTATCTTGGTGATAACCCACAAGTATAGGGGAACAATTGTAGCCTTTCTTGATAAGTAAGAGTGTCGAACCCAACGGGGAGCTAAATGTAGAACAAATATTCCCTCAAGTTCTATCGACCACCGATACAACTCTACGCACACTTTACGTTCGCTTTACCTAGAACAAGTATGAAACTAGAAGTACTTTGTAGGTGTGATAGGATAGGTTTGCAAGATAATAAAGAACACCTAAATAAAAACTAGGGGTTGCTTAGATAAAGAAACAATTACGTTAGTTTAACGAGTGTGGAAAAGTGGTGGCAGGAGTTGCGTTATTGTCCCTAAGCAATTGACTACATTACTAGACCGATAGCAAGTTTTATGTGGGAGAGGCCACTGCTAGCATGTCATCCCTTACTTTGAATTCTATGCACTTATGATTGGAACTATTAGCAAGCATCCGCAACTACTAACATTCATTAAGGTAAAACACAACCATAGCAATAAGATATATTGGTCCCCTTCAATCTTGTATGCATCAATTTCTATGATAGGCTGAATCTTCTGCCACCCTTGCCCTCCAATACATAGTCCTATCAACATACTACTAGCCCTATCGTGTGATCCATGTGTGCGCTCATATGATGGGCACCAAAGGACAGCAACATAACCACAAGCAAATTAAACCAATCATAGCAATTCATCAATCATCGATAGGACAACGAAAATCTACTCAGACATCATAGGATGGCAACACATCATTGGATAATAATATGAAGCACAAAGCACCATGTTCAAGTAGAGGGTACATCGGGTTGCGGGAGAGTTGACCGCTGAATATAGATGGGGGAAGGTGATGGAGGTGTTGGTAAAGATGACGGAGGTGTTGGTGTAGATCGTCGTCACACGATGATGTCCCGGGCGGCGTTCCAGCGCCGCCGGGAGAGAGGGGGAGAGAGCCCCCTTCTTGTTCTTCTTCTTCCTTGACCTCCTCCCTAGATGGGAGAAGGGTTTCCCCTCTAGTCCATGGTCTCCATGACGGCGGAGGGGCGAGAGCCCCTCCGAGATTGGATCTCTCTCTCTGTGTCCTTCTGTTTCTGCGCTCCCAGATTCTGGCCTTACACCGTTTCTTAAATTCTCGGAGATCCGTAACTCCGATTGATGTGTCCTTTTAACACGATTTTCTTCCGGATATTAGCTTTCTTGCGGTGAAAGAAGGGCCTCAACCACCTTAGGGGTTGGTCACGAGCCTGCTAGGCGCGCCTGGGGGCCTCCTGGGCTCGTGACCCCCTCGGGCATTGTTTCGCGTTGATTATTCTTCCCACAAATCATAAATATTCCAAAAAAATCCCCATAGGTTTTTTTTCCGTTTGGACTTTGTTTGGTATGGATATTATGAAAAACAAAAAACATGGAACAAAGAGGAACTGGCACTGCGCACTGCATCAATATGTTAGTCCCAAAAATAGTATAAAAAGTTGCCAAAAGTATATGAAAGTTGTAGAATATTGGCATGAAACAATCAAAAATTATAGATACGACGGAGACGTATCGGCATCCCCAAGCTTAATTCCTGCTCGTCCTCGAGTAGGTAAATGATAAAAAGATAATTTTTGATGTGGAATGCTACCTAGCATAATCTTGATCATATAATCTAATCATGGCATGAATACTAAAACACAAGTGATTCGAATCAATAGTGTATCATTTGACATAAAGACAATAATATTTAAAGCATACTAACAAAGCAATCATGTCTTCTCAAAATATCATGGCCAAAGAAAGTTATCCCTACAAAATCATACAATCTGGCTATGCTCCATCTTCCCACACAACGTATTTAAATCATGCACAACCCCGGTTTTAGCCAAGCTATTGTTTCATACTTTAGTGTTCTCAAACTTTTTCAACTTTCACGCAATACATGAGCGTGAGCCATGTACATAGCACTATAGGTGGAATAGAATATGGTGGTTGTGGAGAAGACAAAAAGGAGGAGATAGTCTCACATCAACTAGGCGTATCAACGGGCTATGGAGATGCCCATCAATAGATATCAATGTGAGTGAGTAGGGATTGCCATGCAACAGATGCACAAGAGATATAAGTGTATGAAAGTTCAAAAAGATACTAGTGGGTGTGCATCCAACTCGCTTGCTCACGAAGACCTAGGGCAATTTGAGGAAGCCCATCATTGGAATATACAAGCCAAGTTCTATAATCAAAATTTCCCACTAGTATATGAAAGTGACAACATAGGAGACACTCTATCATGAAGATCATGGTGCTACTTTGAAGCACAAGTGTGGTAAGGGATAGTAGCATTGTCCCTTCTCTCTTTTCTCTCATTTTTTTAATTATTTTTTCTCCTTTTTTTGGTGGGCTTCTTTGGCCTCTTTTTCTTATTTGGGCTTCATTGGCCTCTTTTATTACTTCCTCACATGGGACAATGCTCTAATAATGATGATCATCGCACTTTTATTTACTTACAACTCGATATTTATAACAAAATATGACTCTATATGAATGCCTCCGGCGGTGTACCGGGATGTGCAATGATCTAGCGTAGCAATGACATCAAAAAGACGGACAAGCCATGAAAACATCATGCTAGCTATCTTACGATCATGCAAAGCAATATGACAATGATAGTGCGTGTCATAATAAACGGAACGATGAAAGTTGCATGGCAATATATCTCGGAATGGCTATGGAAATGCCATAATACGTAGGTATGGTGGCTGTTTTGAGGAAGGGTATATGGTGGGTGTAATGCACTGGCGAAAGTTGCGCGGTACTAGAGAGGCTAGCAATGGTGGAAGGGTGAGAGTGCGTATAATCCATGGACTCAACATTAGTCATAAAGAACTCACATACTTATTGCGAAAGTCCATTAGTCATCAAAACAAGGTACTACACGCATGCTCCTAGGGGAAGGGTTGGTAGGAGTTAACCATCGCGTGATCCCGACCTCCACACAAAGGATGACAATCAATAAATAAATCATGCTCCGACCTCGTCACATAACGGTTCACCATACGTGCATGCTACGGGAATCACAAACCTTAACACAAGTATTTCTACGAATACACAATTACTCACTAGCATGACTCTAATATCACATCTTCATGTCGCAAAACTATTGCAAGGAATCAAACATATCATATTCAGTGATCTACAAGTTTTATGTAGGATTTTATGACTAACCATGTGAATGACCAACTCCTGTTAACTCTCTAAATAGGTATAAGTGAAGCATGAGAGTTTAATTCTTTCTACAAAAGATATGCCTCTCTCTAAGAAATATAAGTGAAGCAAAAGAGCATTCTACAAATGGCGGTTTTCTATGTGTAGGGAAACAAGCAATCCAAACTTTGATATAAGTGAAGCACATGAAGCATTCTATAAAGCCATACTCAAAATATATAAGTGAAGTGCAAAGAGCATTCTATAAATCAACCAAGGACTATCTCATACCAGCATGGTGCGTAAAAGAAAAAGCGAAAAAACACAAAAGACGCTCCAAGCATTTGCACATATCATCTGACGAATAAAAATATAGCTCCGAGTAAAATTACCGATAGATTGTAGACGAAAGAGGGGATGCCTTCCGGGGAATCCCCAAGCTTACACGCTTGAGTATTCCTTGAATATTACCTTGGTGTGCCTCGGGCATCCCCAAGCTTAGGCTCTTGCCTCTCCTTATTCCTTCATCCATCGTGGTCTCACCCAAAACTTGAAAACTTCAATCACACAAAACTCAACAAAACCTTCGTGAGATCCGTTAGTATAATAAAGTAAATCACCACTTTAAGTAATGTTGTGAACTCATTCCAATTCATATTAGCATTATATCTACTGTAATCCAACTTCACCAAGGTTCATACCACTCGATACTACCCATACATTCATCAAAATAAGAGAACAATGCATAGAAAACAGAATCTGTCAAAAACAGAATAGTCTGTAGTAATCTGAACAAATACCATACTTCTGATACTCCAAAAATTCTGAAAAAATTATGATAATTAAGGCAATTTTTATATCAATCAGCAGCAAAAAGAATCAACTCAATAGCACTCTCTGTATAGAAATAAGAAATGATTTCGTGAGTGAAAAGTTTCTGTCTTTTTCAGCATGATCAAACAACTATCACCCAAACTAATCATAAAGGCTTTACTTGGAACATTATTTTTATAATACAATGGAATTGTACAAGGGGATAATTATTTTTGCGAGAAACTTCCATGAAAAATTCTACATTGTTTCCATGAGCATGAACACAAGTGTTCAAGGTCGACCCTCACTTCCGCAATGCATCACCTTTCAATCGCTTCTCTTTTTGAAAAAGTTTTAAGTTCCCCTCTATAATTTTTTGTTTTTAAACTATATAAAAGCACTCAGCATAAATAAATGACTCTCTAAAACTTCCGGGTTGTCTCCCAGGCAGCGCTTTCTTTAAAGCCATTAAGCTAGGCATAAAGTGCTCAAGTAATGGATCCACCCGGATCCCAAGGTATATCAAAGCCAATTTTAATTAACAATGATTTGTAATTTAGTAGTGAGCACAAGGTAACATATATCATGCAATGACGAAGTCTAACTCTCTTCCTATGTATTGGCATGTCATAAAAGAACAATTCCGGCACATCAAGTAAAGGCCAATACATAGCATAAGCAGTTTCTTGCATTTTATCGTATTGGAAACATAGAGAGGTGGAGATGTAGTCCCTCTCTCATAATAATTGCAAGTAGGAGCAGCAAGCACATGCATATTATATTCACCAAAATCATCATGTGTAATAGTAGAAGGCAACCCATCTATGTAATCCCTAATAAGAGCAAACTTCTCTGATATAGTGTACCTGGGAGAGTTCAAAAAGATAATAGGACTATCATAAGTGGGTGAGATAACAACAATTTCATGTTCAACATAAGGAACTATAGCAAGTTCATCTTAATAAGCATCATTCATATTGGCATCATGGCCACAAGCATAGCAAGCATCAAGTTCATCAAAAAGGGATATTTCAAACGAATCCAAGGGATCATGGCAATCAACATAGCATTCATCCTTCGGTAAGAATGAAGGGAAATTAAACAATGTATGAGTTGAAGAGTTACTCTCATTAGAAGGTGGGCACGGGTAGCTAGTCCGCTCTTCCTCCTTTTGTTCTTCGCTCTCCTCGTCATCTTTTTCATCTAATGAGCTCACAGTTTCAGCATTTTATTCTTCCATAGTTTCCTGCAAAATATTAGTCTCTTCTTGGGCAGCGGAGACTTTCTCCATAAATCGATAAATATGGGCATTATATTCATAATTAGTATAACAATAACGAAGCATAACCAAATTTTCAGATCGGTAAACAGCATCATCATTATCATCACACTTTTTAAACAGAGCTTCAATTTCATAAGCACCCATAAAAGCAACAAACTCTTCTATTTGTTCCACATCATAGTAATCATATATAACATTAGCATAAGAAGCCAAGGTTTCATTAGCATTAAATTTACAAGAAAAGGGAAGGTGTTTAGCCTTCATCCTAGAGCAACAAGTAATATCATATCTCAAGCATAGATCCCAAGCATACCATTTCAACATATGAATTTGATCCCATAATAGTTTCCCTTTTTGAGTCAAGCGATAATCCCTAAAGTATTCACGTTGATCCAACGTGTATCCCATTATATAATTGAATGGGGTTTTCTCAGGATTATTAAAGAAGTGCATAATATTTTCCACATAACGAGCATCGAGGGTTTTAGGAGGATCCCCATCTCCATGAGTAGCAAGTACACCTATTTTTTTGGTATTTGGTGTTCCATATCCATAACTAAAGATAGAGTATAATTTACAAAAGCAAATAAATCTACTTAGTGATAAAGCAAACAAGCACACACGAGAATATTCACCCGCGCTATTGCTCCCCGGCAACGGCGCCAGAAAAAGGTCTTGATAACCCACAAGTATTGGGGATCAATTGTAGCCTTTCTCGATAAGTAAGAGTGTCGAACCCAACGAGGAGCTAAAGGTAGGACAAATATTCCCTCAAGTTCTATCGACCACCGATACAACTCTACACACACTTTACGTTCGCTTTACCTAGAAGAAGTATGCAACTAGAAGTACTGTGTAGGTGTGATAGGATAGGTTTCCAAGATAATAAAGAACACATAAATAAAAACTAGGGGATGCTTGGATAAAGAAACAATTACGTTAGTTTAACGAGTGTGGAAAAGTGGTGGTAGGAGTTGCGGTATTGTCCCTAAGCAATTGACTACGTTACTAGACCGATAACAAGTTTTATGTGGGAGAGGCCACTGCTAGCATGTCATCCCTTAATTGGAATTCTATGCACTTATGATTGTAGCTATTAGCAAGAATCCGCAACTACTAACGTTCATTAAGGTAAAACCCAACCATAGCAATCAGATATATTGGTCCCCCTTCAATCCCGTATGCATCAATTTCTATGCTAGGCTGAAGCTTCTTTCACCCTTGCCCTCCAATACATAGTCATATTAACATACTACTAACCCTATGGTGTGATCCACGTGCGTTCTCATATGATGGGAACCAAAGGATAGCAACATAACCACAAGCAAATTAAACCAATCACAGCAATTTATCAATCACCGATAGGACAACGAAAATCTACTCAGACATCATAGGATGGAAACACATCATTGGATAATAATATGAAGCATAAAGCACCATGTTCAAGTAGAGAGTACAGAGGGTTGCGGGAGAGTGGACTGCTGAATATAGATGGGGGGAGGTGATGGAGGTGTTGGTGAAGATGATGGAGGTGTTGGTGTAGATCGTCGTCACACGATGATGTCCCGGGTGGCATTTCGGCGCCGCCGGGAGAGAGGGGGAGACAGCCCCCCTTCTTCATCTTCATTGACCTCCTCCCTAGATGGGAGAAAGGTTTCCCCTCTGGTCCATGGTCTCCATGGCGGCGGAGGGGCGAGAGCCCCTCCGAGATTGGATCTCTCTCTCTCTCTCTCTCTATGTGTGTCCTTCTGTTTCTGCGCTCCCAGATTCTGGCATTTCACCGTTTCTAAAATTCCCGGAGATCCGTAACTCTGATTGAGGTGTCCTTTTAACACGATTTTCTTCTGGATATTAGCTTTCTTGCGGCGAAAGAAGGGCCTCAACCGCCTTAGGGGTTGGTCACGAGCCTGCCAGGTGCGCCTGGGGGGGGGGGGGGGGGTAGGGCGTGCCTCCTAGGCTCGTGACCCCCCCGGGCATCGTTATTCTTCTTCCCAAAAATGATAAATATTCCAAAAAAATCCCCGTAGGTTTTTTATTGTGTTTGGACTTCGTTTGGTATGGATATTCTGCGAAACAAAAAACATGCAACAAATAGGAGCTGGCACTAGGCACTGGATCATTATGTTAGTCCCAAAAATAGTATAAAAAGTTTCCAAAAGTATATGAAAGTTGTAGAATATTGGCATGAAACAATCAAAAATTATAGATACGACAGAGACATATCACTTTCCACTGGTTATGTTATTAACCAGACATGGAAGCACCGGAGTTTGGAGAAGAATTTATGTTTGGAGACGGACATGCGAACTAGGACACTTCCCTCTCATAATGCCTATTGGTGTAGGCTGATGGCATGGGCACCCGCTTAGCCCCAAGACTTCTTCTAGTAGATGTATCGGTGTGATTTAGCCTTATAGCCCCTCCTATGTGAACTTGACCTTGTTGGTCACTTGATGTACTATTTCGGTATGTTGGATGTGAGACTCTTAATATTCAGTATTTGTGTGTTCGGTGAGCATTGATCTCTGGGATCACTGAGCACGTTCATTTGGCGATCTCAACTCGTAAGTCTGGCTCCCCACATTCCGCCTCGAGACGGCAGTGTCGCATCCCGAAAACTCTCTGATGGTTTTTTTTTTCAGGTCAAAACCCTTGATATAGCAGAATATGGGCACCGGAGGCCTGCCAAGGGGCCCACAAGCCTGCAGGGTGCGGCCAGGGGGTAGGCCGCGCCCGTTGGCTTGTGGCTTCATGGCAGGTCCCCTCCGGGACTTCTTTCACCCATTATTTTTAATATATTCCAAAATAATTCTCTATAAATTTTCAGGACTTTTGGAGCTGTGCACAATAGGTCTCTCAGATTTGCTCCTTTTCCAGTCCAGAATTCCAGTTGCCGGCATTCTCCCTCTTCAAGTAAATCTTGTAAAATAAGAGAGAAAAGGCATAAGTTTTGTACCATAACGTGTAAAAACAACCCATAATGCAATAAATATTCATATAAAAGCATGATGCAAAATGGACGTAGCATTGCACTTGTTAGTTGTTACATCTGTTGCTCAATGAAATTCTTTGTCATTCATTGTTACTACTCTATACCGAAGGCAAGATAAGGCAGATGGCTGCAAAGATTTCTTAGCTGCAAGGAAGAAAAGGAATTATGCAGCCAAGCTTTGGAACGATTGTACCTGACAACATGACGAGCTAACGGGCGACCGCTTGCGGTCGGCAGCGAGCGGCAGCTCGTGACGGTGAACCTTGCCGCTGCAAGCCAGCCATGAGGCCCTGGCAAAGGTGGCGGCGACAGCGGCAACGACAGAACAAAGCTGTGGCAGGGGCGATGGCGCACGCAGCGGCGACAGCTGGTGGCGCACGCGGTGACACAACTGGTGGCGGTCGGCAACGACTGTAGATGGAGGAGGGGCGGGGCGGTGGAGGCAGCTAGTGGTGCAGGCGGCGACTACTGGTATTGGTGGGCGCTACGGCGGCGAGATGTGTGGAATTATGGAATGACCGGCGTGATAGAAAGAGAGGGAACGGTAAAGACCTAGGTTTAGGTGCTTTACCAAGTGTAACGCTCGGTAAAGGTAGACTTTACCGAGAGTCGACGCTCGACTCTGAGAAACTATTGTGAACGGCTAAGCTCTAGGGTTAGGTGCTTTACCGAGTAGACGCTCGGTCAAGGTAGACTTATCGAGAATCACCATGGACTCTCAGCAACTATTGTGAACGCCTAAGATCTAGGTTTAGGTGATGTACCGAGCGCAACGCTCGGGAAAAGTAGACTTTACCAAGAGCCATGTGTTCACTCTCGGTAAATATTGTGATGCTCCTTTATTTTCCTTTTTGTGTTTTTTCTTTCGACACTTCCTTTTCTAGTCTAATATTTCATAGCTTTTTATGACTAAATTTTGAAAATACCATGACTTATGTTTTTATGGCTTTCGCATCACGCATGCCACCGAGGTACTTTCGCACCTCGCGTGCATAGGGCCTAGGCATGACGCAAGGACATCACAAAGGATTTCCCATGCCGCTTTCGGGCATGATTTCATGTGGTGCCTTGCATGTTTCGAATTTACAGTGATGAAACCCTAGAAGAGCAATAAATTTCTCGAATATTGCACACATGTAGGAAAAATGCGGGGGCGTGGCACATGTCTTGCGATGGTCTCCTTTGAGAGCATGATGAGTTTTGTGGCCAACGGAGCATCAAGACCCGCACTTCATGCACAAACCAGACACGTTCCCTCTCGATACCCACAGACTAGCTCGGAGATGGCATGGTTTACAAGTGCACTGAGGGAGGCTTATTCAAAACGCGCCCAAACTTTTACCACACCCTACATGGGCCATGTGATGACACCTTGCGAGCTCTCTAGGAATTCCGGCATCGTACACTTTTCCGACGATTTAAACTTTCGCATGAGGCATGCCACCGAGGTACTTTCACACCCCCTGTGCCATGGCACGGCCCTCCCCCGTCTGCGTAGGGCCTAGGCATGACGCAAGGACATCACAAAAGATTTCCCATTCCGGTTTTGGGCTTGATTTCATGTGCTTCCTTGCACGTTTGGAATTTCTGGCGATGAAACCCTAGAAGAGAAATAAATTTCTCGAATATTGCATGCGGTTCGGAAAAATGCGAGGGCGTGGCATGTGTCATACGATGATCTCCTTTGAGAGCACGATGAGTTTCGAGGCCAATGGAGCCATAGGACCCGCACTTCGTGCACAAACCGTACACGTTCCCTCTAGATACTGAGAGACTAGCTTGGGGATGGTACGGTTTACAAGTGGACTGGGGGAGGCTAATTCGAAATGCGCCGAAACTTTTACCACACCCTACATGGGCCATGTGATGACACCTTGCCAGGTCTGGAGGAATTTCGGCATCGTATGCTTTTCCGAGGATTTAAACTTTCGCATAAGGCATGCCACCGAGGTAACTTCGCACCCCCCGGTGCCATGGCATGGCCCTCCCCCATTTGCATAGGGCCTAGGCATGACGCAAGTACATCACAAAGGATTTACCATGCCGCTTTCGGGCATGATTTCATGTGGTGCCTTGCACGTTTGGAATTTCCGGTGATGAAACCCTAGAAGAGCAATAAATTTCTCGAATATTGCACGCGGGTCAGAAAAATGCGGGGGCGTTGCACGTTTCTTGCGATGGTCTCCTTTGAGAGGACGATGAGTTTCGAGGCCAACGGAGCAACAAGACCCGCACTTCGTGCACAAACCGGACACGTTCCCTCTCGATACCCACAGACTAGCTCATAGATGGTACAGTTTACAAGTGGACTGAGGGAGGTTTATTCGAAACGCGCCGAAACTTTTACCACATCCTACATGGGCCATGTGATGACACCTTGCCAGCTCTCGAGGAATTCTGGCATCGTACGCTTTTCTATGGATTTAAACTTTCGCATGAGGCATGCCACCGAGGACTTTCACACACCCCCCCTATGCCATGGCATGGCCCTCCCCCATCTGTGTAGGGCCTAGGCATGACGCAAGGACATCACAAAGGATTTACCATTCTGCTTTCAAGCATGATTTCATGTGGTGCCTTGCACATTTGGAATTTCTGGTGATGAAACCCTAGAAGAGCAATAAATTTCTCAAATATTGCATGTATGTCGGAAAAATGTGGGAGCATGGCACGTGTCTTGCGATGGTCTCCTTTGAGAGCACGAAGAGTTCCGAGGCCAACGGAGCAGCGGGACCCGCACTTCGTGCACAAACCGGACACGTTCCCTCTCGATGAGGTTTAGGGACTTTACCAAGAGGTGCTCTTTGTAAAAGTGAAACCTAGATCTAGGTTTAGGGACTCTACCAAGAGTTGCTCTCTGTAAAGGTAAGATTTTCTGGGAGCTGCTCTCGGTAAAAGGTCAAACCTAGATCTAGGTTTAGGGACTTTACCTAGAGGTGCTCTGTGTAAAGGTAAGCTTTTCCGAGAGCTGCGCTCAGTAAAAGGTGAAACCTAGATCTAGGTTTAGGGACTTTACCGAGTTTCACTTCGGGTTGACTCTCGAAAATAGTTCTGGCGGGCACTTATCCAATTCCAAATCACGCACGCTCTCATTTTACACTCCTGCTCGCCCCTGCTGGATTTTTCTCTCCTGCTCTCCCCCGCGACTGTCGTCCCCCCTCAAAGCCGCCGCCGCCGCTCCACCTTATCTGCCCCCCCCCCCCCGACAACACCGGTGAGTCCCTCCCTCGACCTCCCTCCTCCGCTCTCCCCTTTCACCCTAGTTCGACCGCTGCCATGGCCGTGCCGCACCCCGCGTCGCCTGCTTGCCGCTCCGGCCATTGTCCACTGTTGTGCCTCACCATGGCCACGCTGTGCATCTCCGCGGCCGACGCTCCATCTCCCCGCCGTGGCACCGCTGCCCCACCCCTTATGGCTAGGGTCGGCCGCCCCGGCCCCCCGAAAACGAGGGGGCCCCATGCTGGCATGTGCGAGGAGCTCTATAGGATCGACAACCGCCTGCTGGAGCATGGAATTAGATACCATAAAAAATCCTCAAAAAGGATTCAATAAAAAAATTAGGAATAGCCAACAAAGGACAACATTGCTGTTACTCCTCTTCCCTATTTTGTATCAGTATTAGCTTGTATATTTTTAAAAGTTAATGCATCTTGAAATTAGTTGGTTCAAATAGTTGGATATATGATTGACACTACTTCATTCTTTTGTGCAGTACATGCATCTATTTTGACAATAGAGAGTGAAATCTGTCTCACGCTTCAAGGTTAATCTTTTCCCGTTCCTGTGTAGGTTTCCATTTTTTGTAGATCACCTAAATAGTCGTGTAACCTAGGTGTCTCTCGTTCGAAAGGGTTGTATTTATAAATATGCAAGTGTCTGCATATTTATAATCTCGACTTTTTTGAATTGTCCACATTTTCCATGGACAGCCCGAGGATGTGTAGGCTGGTCATTTTCATGTCGTACTTTGATCTAAGACATTATTTCGACGGTGTGTCCTTGTTATTCTGTGGATACACATCCTCTCCGATTATTGCCGAGATGTGTATTTGGAGAACAGTGGGGAAATGCCGCCGAAATTTTGTCGTGGATTGGAGTACGTCATGGAAATAGACCCAACCTACACATCCTCGGGTGGGATTAGGACATATCTTACCTATTATATAGCTCACTGCATGTCGTAAAACTTGATGGAACCACTTTTTACATAAAAAACATTATGTGTATGTTTAACATTATATCAGAGGATGGAAGATCGTGAGTGGATGTACACTGGACATCCCAGCGTGGAGGGTGTGGCACTTGAGTGGATGTTGAAGACCAATGATTTCCTAGAATTAGTATTTGATGGAGAAACGTCACTTCGTGGAATTTTGTGCCCATGCACGGAATGCGATAACCAGGTTGAAAGAGATAAGATTACTATGAGTGAACACTTAGGAAAATATGGGTTTACGCCAGGCTATTACCGGTGGATCTTTCAAGGTGAGACAGAACAGTCCAGAGCAGAGGTGGTGTGATAGCGCACCAGCGAATATGATGCTGGGATTGAAAACCTATTAGATGAAATCCGCCGTGTAGATCCGCAGGAGGACCCGAACTCCGAGGAGCCACCGGAAAGCCCCGGAGAGTACCATGCAGCTTTGTTTGTGGCCCATACAGAGGTTACTCAACTAGATGGCATCGCATGCCTAATGTCCCTAAAGGCAACCCATGGCATAAGCATAATTTTCTTCAATGAGTTATTGTCAGTTATTGCTAGCCTTCTGCCTAAAGAAAACATATTGCCAAAGAACATGTACGAGTCGAACAAAATCCTTGGTTCACTGAAGATGTCGTATTTGCAAAAACATGCTTGTCCAAACGGATGCATGTTATTTAGAAATGAACATAAAGATGTGAACTACTATGTCAAGTGCAAATCCTCTAGGTATATTGAGGTACAAAATGATGATGGTAGCAAGAGGCAGCTCACTATTGCCGTCAATATCCTTCGATATCTACCATTCCTAGAAACGATCCAGAGGCTTTATATGACTGAGAAAACTGCCCAATATATGAGATGGGCCGCCGAAGGGAAGATGTACAATACAAAAAATATGCAACATCCACGGGATGGTGAAGCATGGAAGAAATTTGTTCAAATTCATAAGAAAACGGATAACTGGCACAGTGTAGCTGTTGGGATAACAACCGATGGGTTCAATCCATATGGTTTGATGGCTGCCATATATAGTTGTTGGCCAGTATATGTTATCCCCCTGAATTTTCCCCCTGGCGTTTGCATGAAACGGCATCACATGTTCCTCACGCTGATAATTCCAGGGCCTAACTATCCTGGGAAGAATACCAGTGTGTACATGGAGCCATTGGTGGATGACTTACTTGTTGCTTGGAACAATGGGGTAAGGACATATGGTGCCGTTTCAAAGAAGCACTTCAATTTGCATATCTCGTACCACACATTGCTACATGACCTACCAGCATGGGCGATATTTTGTGGTTGGTGTGTAAATGGAAAGTGGCCTTGCCCAGTGTGCCGACAGCGTGTGACTTTCATTTGGCTCGCTTAGGGTCGCAAGTATGTATGCTTTGACCAACATCGGCAGTTCCTTCGTCCTGATCACCCATACAGACAAGAAACTGTGAACTTCCAGAAAGGTTTTATTGTTGATGACCCACCACCACCTATTATGACCGGTGTCGAACTTAAGAATGAGCTAGATGCTCTTGAGAATAATCTCAATGGGAAAGGTTTTGTGGGATATGGAGAGACACACCAGTTGACTCACATTCCAACTTATGGAGGCTCCCTTACTTCAAAGATCTTCTCCTTCCACACAACATTGATGTAATGCACACTGAAAATAATATCGCGGAGGCTTTACTCGGCACAATCCTCGACCCCAAGAAGACAAAGGATAACATTCAGGCTAGGATCGATCAGGCCAAGCTATGCAACATGCCAAAATCAAATCTCGTGCCTCATGCAAAAGGTAGTACTTGGAAGAAGCCACCAACCCCTTTCACCCCTTCAATCTCCCAAAGGAAGGAAATTCTTGAATGGATTGTGAACAAGTTGTACTTCCCTGATGGACATGCAGCTAATATCATGAGGGGAGTGAATATGGCTACAAACCGAATAGGAGGCCTCAAGAGTCATGAGTACAATGTATGGCTTGAGCGGATAATGCTTGTGATGATTCGAGGGTATGTCAAAGAGGATATTTGGCGAGTGCGGCGGAATTGAGCTACTTATTCCGTCAACTTTGTTCCAAATAATTAGATTATGAAGTGGTTGCAAAGTTGGAGGAACAAGCACCTGAGTTGCTATGCAAGTTAGAGAAGATACTTCCGCTAGGTTTATTTAATATGATGCAACATATGATCTTACATCTCGCGTCAGAGGCTAGAATGGGAGGACCTGTGCAGTTTTGATGGCAGTATGCACCTGAAAGGGAGTTCAAGCATCTTCGTGACAAATGTAAGAATAAATCCCGCATCAAAGCCTCCATAGCGGAGGCATACGTGAACGAGGAGGTGGCAACGACCACGACAAAGTACTATCATGTAAGTATTCAGACTAGGTTAAATCCGGCTCCTCGTTACAATGAATAATCCACCAGTAATGTTTCCAACCTTAGCCTCTTCGAAGGCCATGTTGGCAAAGCAAGTGGACCTAAGAGCAAGACTTTTTACCTACCGAGTGGTAGACTCTTATGATCTGTGTCTTTCCAACATGGAAGAAGTGCAACCCTACATAACATACGTGTAGAACACCTTCATTGACAACTACTCGCTATTCTTGAGTCCTAACTTGAATTCTTCTCATTGCTAGGGAATTCAAGAATGCATTCTGGAAGCTACCACGACCCCCTAGCAACGAAGAATCAGCAAACCTTCTTGAAGATACCAATGCTGATGGCGGTTTCATTTCTTGGTTCTCACGAAAAGTAACTTTCCAAACTTTATGTACACATCAAGTTGTTCTTACTTGCCGGTAATGCTTCCACTAATGAACCAGACAATCTCCTATTAATCTTGTAGCCATACAAGGAGGTTGATATGGACGCCAAAATGACAGAAGTAGACAAAGGTTTTGAATACGAGGCCAATTCATTTAAGGCTTACGACATGAATGGGTACCGCTTCCACACTTATAAACACACGCGTGAGAGGCCCAATCAAAGGTTAATAAATAGTGGTGTCCATTGTCTAGGGACAGATGGACGTCACTACTATCGAACTAACGAAGAAATTTATCAGCTGCAATACTATGGTTTACAAGGTGTGAAGCTCGTCGTATTCAAATGCAGTTAGCTCGATCCTGAGAAAGTGAGACGGACCACTAGTATTGGTTGGGTCTAAGTTGAACGAGCATCGTGATATGCAAGAAATGATGTCTATATTATGTCTCAACAGCCTACACAAGTGTTTTATCTCCCATACGCATGCACATCTACGGAACATATCGATCTCTTGAAATGGGCTGTCGTGTACCCAGTACCCCCGCATACCAAGGTACCTACACCAAACAAGGACGATTACCACATAAACCCTGACACATACGAGGGAGAGTTCTATCAATAAGCAAACAATCACGAAGATGAAGATGATGCAGAGGAATATGATGGCGTACATCACAAAGATGATGCTATGGAACATGAGGCCATGAATGACATGGAAGTAGATAATGTGGAGGACGAATACGAGGATATTTCTGACCCTCGAGATTTAGCATTACTTCGGTGCTGGCAAATGGGGCTAGATAATGATGAGGGTCCCCCTGAAGACTTCGAGGATGAATGTATGAACTGGCATGATACCGATGATGACACCCCTCATCCAAATGTTACACCTAATATTGACCCCTATTTCTAACAACTCCATATAATCGTGTGAGAACTATGTATGCGTGTCACAACTCCATGTATTCGTGTAACAACTCTTCGTATTAATATGTGCAACAAATCTATGTATTCGTGTGTGTAACAACTCTATGTATTTGTATGTGCAACAACTCTATGTATTCGTGTGTGTAACAACTCTATGAATCTAGTTGTGCAACAACTATATGTATTCGTGTGTGTAACAACTCTATGCAACATCTCTATGTATTCGTGTGCGTAACAACTATATGTATTATTGTGAAAATTCCATTTATTATTATTCATGATATAATTAATGTATTTACATCAAGTTGTATCATTTGTACTAACTCGTTTGTTCTTCGTCGCATCAGGTGATTGAAACATAACAGGTGGGAACAAGAATCTAAAGCAAAGTTTAAAAGACGTGGTAGCTCTGTACAATGATCAACTTGCTCGACCGGTGAAAGAGGTGGCCACAACCGCAAGAAGGCCAAACGACCGGTGGGTCTACACCCCCTTCAAAAAACCAGGTGAAACGAGGTCGAGTAGGACGCGGGGGAGGAGTAGGAGGCAGAAGAGGCGGGGTACGAGGAGGAGGAGGTGGAGAGGAGGCGGCTCAAGGAGGTAGACAAGGTTGCGAAGAGGAGGCGGTTCGAGGAGGCAGACAAGGAAGAGTAGATGAGGCAGGAGGACGAGGCGGGCAAGGAGGGGTAGATGAGGCACGAGGACGAGGCTGACGAGGAGGTGGACGAGGAGGATGAGTAGGGAAGCGAGGAAAATGTAGAGCACCCCGGAGTATAGCACCTCCTTCTCCTGGACCCTGTGATGCGGTGCTTCGCCAACCTAATGAGGAGGATGCATAACGGTTGGAGGAGGAAATAGAGGATGGGGAGGAGGCGAGTGAGGATGAGGACGATGAGGAGGAGGTGGTGGAGGACGATGCCGCCGAGAGGAGCCTGGTTGTTCGTCGGGTTTCTGAGGGTGGGGATGGACCCTCACGAGTGACGGAGCACGACGAGGTGAGCGGCTCACAGCCGGGTAGTTCGACTATCAGCAGTACTTCCACAAGGAAAGTGTGGCTACGTGGTCCTTCAAAGCTTCCAAGACGTCCATATGTGCATAGAAACGTGTTGATTAAACCAGTGGGAGACAAGTAAGTGGTTATATCGACTCATCCCATATAAATTGCACCTTTGTCATTTCATCACATATAATATGACTTCACTCTTCCTGGTGTAGGAGCTTAATAAAAGCTGGTGAGAGGCGTCCGCCACGTCCGCCGAGTGGCATCATTGGGGGTCTTTGTAGGTTAAATTATCCTGGACTGGTCACTTTGCGCAACGGTGTCATTGAGCCAGCTTGGTCATGGGATCACTACAAACTCGCTCCGTATTTCCTGGATATGCTTCAGAGGGTTTATGGTAACAGAGGCTTGCCAGTTGTCAACGATTTCTCGGTAAGTCCTTTCAAACACTCCAATGTCAATACCAAAAGGTCAGATGGGAAGAATTCGTCCAATTAACCAGTTAACTTGCGGGTTAATCGCTACTCATAGGGTGACCGAATCGAATAGCACCTATTCATCGTGTTAACTTGCGAGGCCGATTAATTGGCCAGTTAGACCGATTAATCAGTTGTCATACCGATTAATCAGTTGCCAGACCGATTAATCGCTACTCGCCAGGTAACTACTGAGCAAACGAATCCCATTTTTTGGCACATAACCCCTCCCAACCAGTCTTGCTACAAAATACCTAGTGTTTTCTTTTCACCCCCTCCTAACCTGGCTGGTGGCTCGCTAGGTCCTCACCGGTCCCAGCCACCACACTACACCTCCAAGATCCAGCTACTCCGCCGCTCTGGTCGCCTGCCTCGACCTCATAGTCCCCCCCTGGCTACTCCCAATCCTCTCCCATGGGATGCTCCCCAATCTATTCCTCCATGGTGTCACCAGCACGCAAGGTACTACCATATTTTCCCCTACCTTTGTGGAGAATCCAACATTTATATATTAGTAGATTATAAAATTACAATTTTGTACATAAGTGGATGGAACTGTTGGTTTTGGTTGTTATTTGCAGTATATTGTGTGATGTATGTTAGCAAGTATATGGACAAGTTTAAAAGTTTAATCGATAATTTTGAATTTTGATATTTTCTAGATTTTGATGTATAATGATTGTTAATTATTCCTATTGCCCTTTTTATATGCTTATAATAGAATATTTTGGTGTATTACACAACTAGGTGCATGAAAGTATGTTATACTACATAAAAAATTAGATATAAGTTGGTAAGTTTCTATTTAACCTACCAATTAATGGTTGACCGATTAATCCCGTTAATAGGTCGATTCATCGATTAATCGCTATTCCCAAGCCAACCGAGCAGGTACCAGTTACCGATTTCTTGAACATTGCTCCTAGCATAGAGCGTCACGTACCACATACCGTGACCATTATTGATGAAATTCAGGTCAGTGCTTCTTCATTGATCCTTCATCGTCCTGCATGTTTGCATTTCAACAAGAATGACATTTGCATTGTCATATTGTAGACTCGACTGAATGACACCCAGAAAGAACGAGATGCAGACCGGGCTAAGCTGAAGGCACAAGATGACCCAGTGAAGTCTTTACCATATGTGGTGGTCAATCTTTATTCTATGCAAGGCAAACCAGTGACAGAGATGCCACAGATGCCAGAGTGGAACATTGTGAGTTTCATTCGAACTATTTCTATCACTATTTTTGCATTACCATATGCATTCATCTTATTGGGCCAATCCATAACAGCTCAGTCCATCACAAGGGTCGAACAATGTTCCGGTAGTTTTACCTCAAGTTGGTGGAGTTGGGGAAGCCAACGGAACGACGCCTTCTGATGTTAATGTTACCACTCCGATCTCCAAAACCGTGTGAACTTCATGTTATATTGTGTTTGAAACTGTTACTCATATGTTCTTGAGAACTATTGCATCTTGTGTGATCTTGAGACTTGTCAACTTGTGGTACGCGAGTGTGCTTGACAACTATTGCACGTTTTATGCACTATTTCTTTTATGTGGGCTGTTCTTGAGAATCATTTCTTTTTTTTGTTCAATGATGCCTATATGTGAGATGTTCTATGTGTGATGCACTATATGCTATTGTTGTATATGCTTTGCTGCAGGAAATAAACAAAATGCAAAAAAACTGTTGGGGCAAAACATTGCGGAGAGCGGTTCTCGATAAAGCCTGTGAAAGTGGACAGTGATACAACCTTTACCGAGACGCCTCTCGCAAAATAATATTAACCAGTAGCGCCGTCTGGCATCTTTACCGAGGGTGACTCTCGGCAAACACGGTGCTCGGCTTATACAGCAGACCCACATGTCAGGCGTTGGACACGTGGCCCTTTCCTGTTAGGTATCTTTGCCGAGTTCCCCTCTCAGCAAACATGACTCTCGACGTAGCATGCGGACCCACATGTCAGGTTGTGGACACGTGCGCTTTTCTATTGGGTAGCTTTGCCGAGTTCTCCTCTCGGTAAACTTAGTGCCCAACGTAGCTCGCTGACCCACATGTAAGGCGGTGGACACGCGTCGCTTTCCTATTGGGTATACTTGCCGAGTGTCACTCTCAGCAAAGCTTGCGCTTGGCGTAGCATGCGGACCCACATGTGAGGAGACTGACATGTGGCACTTTCCTAGTGGCTGTTTTTGTCGAGAGTAACTCTCGACATATGTTTCTGGACCCACATGTCAGGTTGTTGTCACGTGGCAACGATCGGTCCCGTTTGCGATCCGTTAGCTACTTTATTTTGCCGAGGGCCGGTTATGACTCTTGAAAAACTCTTTGTCGAGTGTCCGTGTCCTAACTCCCGACAATTTCTTGTTTGCCCGAGGGGTGTACGTCGGGTGCCCTTTACCGAGTACGTCACTCGATAAAGCTTTCACCGACGGTTATTGGTCCTTTACCGGATGTCCGTGACACTTGGCGTATATGTCGATTGCAATAGTGGGGGCCAGGCGGAGGAGGAGCCGACAAAATGTTTGCCTATCGTGTTCAGTTTTTAGGAGCCCCAAGTGTCCCATGGTAACGCGGAAACTGCATTCGTGTAATTTGCCCACCTCCACTCACCATCCGAAATGAATGGTTCGGATCGAGATGTCAACTGCTACAGAACATGAGATAAGGTCACTTGGCTTCCTATTTTCTTATGAGACGGTCACTCGGACTCCATGCAAACCTTGTACAGTACTTTGAAAATGCCCAGCTGAACATACCAAATCTCTGTGATACGCTTGTCTGTGGCAGGAGCCGGAGTATCATGTAAAGGGAAACTCACAGAACGAATCACCTGCAGGACTTTCTGCGATCTCACAGCAGGTTAGTAGCATGCAGCGGACGAGTATTATAATGCCATGCGGTCGGTGATAATTCTCCCGGTCGGTTTTGTATTTTGTTAGTCAACGGTTGGGGATGATTCCCTGTGATCATGGGCTGCGTTTTCGTATATGTGTAATATATAAGTATATTAGTATGTACTTGCAAGAAGGAAGTTTAATGGCCGGTCAGATTTATAGATCTGGAAAGCGTCCGTTTGTGATGTGCTATGTGTCAAAATTGTACTTCGTCGGAAATGCTGGATTGAAGAGGATATGAGGTAGGCTTGCTTCCAAAAGAAGGATGTGTGTGTTTCGAGAGGCTGGAAGAAAAATTGGCAAGTGACATTATGGGGTGATCCCACACTACGATAAAAGCATGTCGTCCTTGACGAAGCAAAGCTTTGGTTACCGTCGTCGTAAGAAAACTTAGATTTATTCTCCTCTTATTTAATGAATGAGGTAAATCTTATGTCTTTGTTTGAAAAAAAGAACACATTATCACTAGCATTTGGATCACTCTTGCATCTTCCGTGTTATTAACAAGGAATTTGAATGCCTCCAATAAACAATGAATCCCACAAACTCGTTCTCGTTTGGTTTTTTGCAAGTTATTGTTGAATATATAGCTTGCATGTATATGTGTATAGCCCGGTTCATCTCCTAGCATTTGTATAGTTGAGGTTAAGGCTCATATTGTACTCTATATATGTACACATGCATCCAATCAATACTTGTGAGTTGCATTGCCAAACATCTCTCTTTACATGATATCATACCTAGGGGGTGTTTGGTTGGGCTTTCAGCCAGCTTCCGGCTTCCAGCTTCGAAGCCAAAAGCTCATATTTAGGGGCTTCCAGCTGCAGCTGTGGCTTTCGGCTGCGGCTGTGACAAGGCCGAAAGCCACACCTGCAACCGGAAGCCCCTAAATAGGAGCTTTTGACTTAGAAGCCGGTAGACGGAAGCTGGCTGGAAGCCCAACCAGACACCCTTCTAACGTTCCTACTCTAACCCTACAGCAGTCGCCACCGTCGCCGCGCGCCTCCCTTCGACCGCAGCCGCTTCTCCTCACCACCACCCCACATCGCTGTCGCGTCCTTCCCTCCCTACTGACACTGTTGTCGCGTGTCTCCCACCGCTTCCGCTCCACCCCTCCAACCGGGAGTCGCCGTCGCCGCGATCTCCAGCCATAGCCGACGTCGCTCGCCATCTCTCCCATACAGCCACCGCCGCCGGGATCTCCAGCCGCAGCTGTCGTCGCTCGCCATCTCTCCCATGCAGTCGGCCTCATGAGTTCGTCGGGCTCCTCCAGCAGCAACCCCTTCACCGGCCCTGCGCCCTCCGCCGAAGCCATCCGCGACCTCAACATCGATGCTCGTGTTCCCATCCGCCTTGACTCATCCACCTCCTCGTACTACGCATGGAAGACCTACTTCAACCTTGTCTTCCCTGAGTACTACCTCACCGAACACATCGATGGCTCCATCGATGCCGAGTACATGAAGGGTGACCTGGAGTGGTCCGCCATCGAGGCCACTCTCATCCGGTGGTTCTACAAAACCATCTCAAAGGACATCTTCCACACGGTCGACACTGACGACGACGACGCTTGCACCGTGTGGACCAAGATCAACACGCTCTTCACCGACAACAAGCTTCAGCGCCTTGTGTTCTTGCAACAAGAATTCTTCGGATGCCACCATGATAACTCCACCATCGATGACTATTGCATGCGGCTCAAGATGCTCGCCGACGAGCTTCGCGACATCGGCACCAAAATCTCCGACGAGCTCATGCTTAGTACTCTCACCGCCGGCCTCGACGAGGATTTCGGCAACGCCGCTTCCAATCTCAAGTTGATGACGGAGCCCTTCTTTCAGACCGTCGTCGCATATTTGAAGTTGGAAGAGCGCCGGATGCAGAAGGTGAAACAGCGGGTGCAACACACCGCCCTTGCCGCCGGTATAACTCGCGGCGGCCCCCTCCTCCTCCGGCGGCTGCCCCCGCTTTGCGGCCCCCGCCACAACCCGGGTTCTACCTATTGCCTGTCGTTGCTCCCGTCGCTACCGCGCCACCCCACCAACAGCAGGAAGGGGGGGCTGCTACAACCAGCGCGGTGGAGGCCGACGCAACCAGCAGCATCAGCCGTAGCCATAGGGGATCGGGTGGCGCCGTGCCTCCCGCAGCCGTCTCCTCTGTGGACCGCGGGTACAAACCCGTGGACAGGTGTGGTGCACGCCTACCACATGCCTGTCCCACGGGCTCCCACGCCGGGCCTCCTCGGGGCGCCACTGACGGCATACCAGGCCTACTTCAACGCGACCACCCAGCAGGCCTGCGCCGGCTACGCCACCCCGTTCACCCCCTCGTACGGCGTCGGGTACAGGGCACCCACTCTGGTTCAGCCCTACGGCGTCGCCCCACAGCCGCAGGTTCCGCCGCCATGGGATCCCTCGCTCCTCGCTACCTTGCACTCGGCCCCGTCACCGAGCAACCATAGCGGCAGAGGCGACTGGTACATGGACTCGGGTGCCACCGCGCATATGACAACTCTTCCTGATAACCTCCTCTCTTCCACCCCTGCCACCACCTCCACTCGTATCACCGTAGGCAATGGTTCCTCCTCACCTATCACTCATATTGGTAGTACTACTTTTCCTTCCAACTCCACACCTATCAATATGTCTAATGTTCTTGTTTCTCCTAAGTTAGCATCCAACTTAGTTTCTATTCGTTGCCTCGCTCGTGAGAACCCCCTTACCGTTGAATTCGACGTCGTTGGTTTCTCTTTGAAGGACGCCCATACCAGGATGGTCTTGCACCGCTGTGACAGTCCTGAGGAGCTCTATCGCATGCACGCCAGTGCCTCCACCTCCACTCTCGTCGCTCTTCCCGCGGGCGTCGACCTCTGACATGCTCGCTTGGGCCACCCCAACCCCACCACCCTTCTCAAATACTTTGGAGTTTTTCTTTTTCATGTAATAAACTTGAGGACCACTCGTGTGAGGCTTGTCGTCTAGGCAAGCACGTTGGTCTTCTTTTTAGCGCATCAACCACTACATCTAACTTTCTATTTCATTTATTTCATATAGTGATGTTTGGACATCCCCTGTTGCGAGTAATACGGGCTATCTATACTATTTGGTGATTTTAGATGATTATTCTCATTGCGTGTGGACTTCCCCTCTCTGTCGCAAGTCCGACGCGCTTGCCACACTCACTGAATTTTATTCCTATGTCACCACACAGTTTGATCGCCATATTCTCACACTCCAAACCGATAACGATAAAGAGTTTGATAATGTTGTTGTTCACACTCTCCTCGCCTCTCGCGGCACTGTCTTATGCCTAACCTGCCCCTACACCTCCCAGCAGAACGGTCGTGCTGAGCGCATCCTACGCACTCTCAACTATTGCATTTGTACGTTACTCTTTCACTCCAACGTACCTCCCAGGTTCTGGCCTGATGCACTCGCCACCGCCACCCTACCCATCAACATCCGTCTCTGCAGCACTAGTTGGAACTACACTCCTCACCGTCTTCTGTTTGTTGTGCCCCCATCCTATGATGGGCTTCACATCTTTGGGTGTCTTTGCTATCCTAGCACCGCGTCCACCACTCCTCACAAACTCGCCCCTCGATCCCTTCCATGCGTCTTCCTTGGTTACCCTTCCAACACCAAAGGTTACCGGTGCTATGATCCTGTCACTCATCGTGTGTACACTTCGAGGCACGTGTTATTGTCGATACGGTGTTTCCATTCTTTCACGTATCCCCGCCGGAGGCTCCCTTGCCGGCGCTCGGCGCCCGCCCTCTGCGCGACAACGGTTGCCCGCCGCGGAGACCTCCCGCCGCTACCGCCAGCCGACTCCTCCAGTCGGTTGCTGCCATGCCTGCGACTCCCTCTCTCAAGGTTGAGTATGTCCAAGTCTCTCTCGTGGCTACCACACGGTGTGCGACTCCCTCCCCTCAGGTCGAGTCCGTCCAGGCCTCTCCAGCAGCTGCCCCTCAGCCTGCGACTCCCTCCCCTAAGGTCGAGTCTGCACAGGCCTCTGTTAGCGCCGCTCCGTCATCCATCGACCGAGTCGTTGGCGCCACCGCTACAGGCTCGACGCCTACCTCGCTCGTCACCCCGCCTGGCCCCACCGCGGTTCCACCCCTCGACGTGACGACCCGCGCTCACGCCAGCGTGTCTCGGCCCAGCACTCGCTACCTTTTGGACGAGTATGCGTGCACGGCCTCGACATCCACGCCATCACCAATCCCCTCCTCCGCTCGCGAAGCCCTTCGGGATCCTCACTAGCTCGCGGCGATGCACGAGGAGTTCACTGCCTTGCAATGGAACCGCACGTGGCATCTTGTTCTGCGACCCCCTAATGCCAATGTCATCACTGGCAAATGGGTGTTCTGCCACAAGACTCGCCCCGACGGTTCTCTCGAGCGCTACAAGGCTCGATGGGTGGTTCGTGCATTTTGGCAACGCGTTGGTGTGGACTTTACCGACACTTTTGCCCCGGTTGTTAAACCAGGCACGATCCGCATGGTCCTTCAGCTGGCGGTCTCTCGATCCTAGCATGTGCATCAGTTGGACGTCTCCAACGCCTTTCTACACGAACACCTCACCGAGCGGGTCTTCTGTCAGCAGCCTACTAGTTTCGTCGATGCTGATCATCCCGATCACGTGTGCCTGCTCTCTCGCTCTCTTTACGGGCTGAAGCAGGTGCCCCATGCTTGGTACGAGCAAATTGCGGCCTTCCTGCAGTCTCTTGGCTTCCGGTCCACCCACTCCGTTGCATCACTCTTTATGTATCATTAGGAAGCTGCCACTACATATCTGCTGCTCTACAACGACGACATCATCCTGACAGCATCTACCTCCAAGCTCCTTCAGCGTGTCAGTACTCGTCTTTGTGAAGAGTTCGTGCTTAAGGACTTGGGGCCTCTGCATTACTTCCTTGGCATTGAGGTCGTTCGACGACCTGATGGGTTTTTTCTTGCATTAGCAACGGTATGCTCAGGAGCTTCTTGAGCTCGCCGACATGCTCAACTGCAAGATAGCTCACACTCCCGTTGATACCATGGCCAAGGTCTATGCCATGGAGGGCTCTCTCGCGTGCTCTGCTCTACCGCTCCATCGTTGGTGCTCTCGAGTACCTGACCTTGACGCGCCCGGATTTGCAGTACGCAGTTCAGCAGGTCTGCCTTCACATGCATGCTCCGCGTGATTCTCATTGGACTCTGGTGAAGTGTATCCTTCGCTACATACGTGGCACCATGTCCATGGGTCTCACGCTGACGGCTTCCGCATCTACTCACATCGTCGCCTACTCGGATGCGGACTGGGCACGCTGCCCTGACACGCGACGGTCTATGTCCATCTACTGCGTCTATCTTATGTCCATCTACTGCGTCTATCTTATGTCCATCTACTGCGTCTATCTTGAACCCTCGCTGATCTCTTGGTCTTCCAAGCGACAGCCCACGGTCTCCCGCTCGAACGCTGAGGCTGAGTATCGACCAGTGGCTAACGCCGTTGCTAAGTGCTCCTGGCTATGCCAGCTTCTACATGAGCTGCTTTGTGATGTTCACAAAGCCACACTTGTCTATTGTGACAATGTCAGTGTTGTCTACCTCTCCGTCAACCCGGTCCATCATTGTCGTACGAAGCATATTGAGCTTGACATCCACTTTGTTAGTGAACAAGTGGCTCTTGGGCGCATTCGAGTTCTTCATGTTCCGACGACGCAGCAGTTCGCCGACGTTATGACAAAGGGATTGCCTACTTCTGTCTTTGAGGAGTTCAGGTCTAGTCTCTGCGTCTCCAGCGCCGCTTCGACTGCGGGGGGTGTTGAATATATAGTTTGTATGTATATGTGTATAGCCCGGCCCATCTCCCAGTCTTTGTATAGTTGAGGTTGAGGCCCATATTATACTCTATATATGTGCACATGCATTCAATCAATACATTGTGAGTTGCATTGCCAAACATCTCTCTCTACAGTTATCTGGGCAATTATCTTCTTCTTGTCAATCAATGAGACAAAAGAAAAAAAATGAATCTCAGGAACTCGGTCCAATCGTTCTGGTTAGCCACAGACAACTTCTAGGTATTATTCTCATGTTCTTTTTTGACAATCTTCTTTTGAAACGCGGTTGCCCGATTCACTAAAAATAGTCAAAGAGAATTTTTTTTTGGTTAATTAACCGAATAAAACCATCACAATAACCCGTACAAACAAGGCACATATGACAACCTGATAACCTGCACAAAAACGCCCACACGTCGTTAAGGAAAAAAACGTCGTTAGCACATTGGTTCAGTTGCCACCAACCCAATTGCAACTACTACCTCCGTCAGAGTTTATAAGTTACGAACGTGTACCTAGGTCGTTAATTTGACTTATATAAAATCTATTGTTTAATATAAAATTTATATCATTAAAAAATAGAACATCTAAATTTTTTAATGATATATTTTTTGTAATATATGATTATCATTAAGTTGGTCAAAATTACGACCTAGATACATGTGTCAAACTTATAAACTGAAATGAAGGGAGTAGTATTTTTCTTTTCTGGAACAAGAACGAAAGTTACTTGAGTAAAGATCACTCTCTCCACTATCTCCTACTCCTATTACTTGATTGGAAGTTTAAACGGGACACCGAGTAGGTATCTTCATCTTAACTTTGAATGTAAAACCAAAACTTTCGGCATTGACCTGGAACAAGTGGCGCCCCATATCCCACTTATTTTCTTCCTGGAAATCTCATAGCGCGTCTCACGTTGAGGATAGGGAACACCGAACACGCATCGAAGCATCGTCGTGCTGGGCTCTCAACCGCCGGCAACCAAAACCAGTATGAACAGAGACAGTAGAATGAAACCAGGGTTAACTATCCAATAAAATAAGGTTTAGATCAGTATGAATCTGCCCCAGAATTGTCAGCATCTCTTTCAATTATGACCCCTTTGACTATTCCTTGTAGAACTGCCGGCCTATGTTGTACATATAGCCTCGTCGCATCATTCCAGTCCTACTTCATGTAGACTTCGGATGCGCCATTAATACGAGCTGGTGCGGTGTGCATCGGGCGATCTATGGACATGGACATGGAGGAGCCTCCCCATCTGTTCCTGTGCCCCATCTCCATGGAGCTCATGGAGGACCCCGTCACGGTGTCCACCGGTGTCACCTACGACCGCCGCAGCATCGAGCGCTGGCTCTTCTCGTACGGCCGGACAACCTGCCCGGCCACGATGCAGCCCCTCGCCAACCTTGACCTCACCCCGAACCACACCCTCGCGCGCGTCATCTCCTCCTGGCTCGACCGCGGCTCCTCCTCCTCGTCTTCGTCGTCGCCGTCTACGTCTTCGCTGTCGAGTCCGGTCCACGAGCTGGGTACGCCGCTGACGAGGATGCTGGAGGAAGAGCGGCTGCGGTCGGCGCTGGGCGACCTCGAGGAGACGCCGTTCAAGGTGACCGCGCTCAAGAGCATGCGGAGTTGCATGGCGGGCGACGTGGCCATGCAGATCATCTTCGTCGCCTCGGGCGGCGTTGAGGCGATCGGCCGCGTGATGGCGCAGGCGCTGGCGGAGTGCGGCACGGGAGGCGACTTCTCCGCGTTCACGGTGTGCGAGGAGGCCGCCGCGGTGCTCGCCGCGCTCCCGCTCTCCGACGAGGCGTCGGTGGGGCTCGTTCTTGCGCCGGAGTGCCTGAGGCCCGTCATGGCGTTGCTCCAGCGCGGCAGCGCGGAGGCGAGGCTGCACGCCATGGACATCCTCACCAAGATCTCCAATGCCGGCGCCGGTGACCACTGGACTACCGGCATCGACGTCGACGACGTGCTCAAGTCCCTCCTCGAGCTCCTGTCGGACGAGGTCTCCGCGCGCCTAAGCTCGCGCGCGCTCGACGTGCTCCTGGACGTCGTGGAGCGGGCGCCGAGCGGGCGCGCCAAGGCCGTGGAGGTCGGCGCGGTGCACGTCCTCGTCGAGCTCCTCGTCGTGGACGCCGACGACCGCCACGTCGCCGAGCGGATACTGCTGCTTCTCAAGCGGCTGTGCAAGTGCCCCGAGGGGCGCCTCGCCTTCGCCGAGCACGACCTGTCGGTGGCAGCCGTGGCGAGGACAATGCTGCGGGTGTCGGATCTGGCCACGCAGCTGGCCGTCAAGGTGCTGTGGCTCGTCTCCATGGTGGCGCAGTCGGAGAAGGTGCTCGAGGATATGGTGCTCACCGGCGCCGTCGCGAAGCTGCTCGGGCTGCTGCACGTCGAGAGCGCGCCGTCCACGAAGCAAAAGACGGTGAGGATGGTGAGGATCCACGGCGTGTTCTGGAGGCAGTACCCTTGCTTCCCCACCGATCTCAAGGATTACTTGAGGTTGCTAGATTGATTTGTTCATTGGTTTCAGGTAATCTGCAGGAAATGAACGAAAAACATGAATTTCTTACAGAAAAGTTTTGGAACTAATCTATTTGTGATTATAATGTAAATACATATATGCTATGTATCTATTTTTTAAATGATAAATGTTCGGATTTTAAGCAAGAGCATCATTCACGACCGTCCATTTTCATCGTTAACCGTCCATTTTCATCGTTAAACCGTTTTTAGCGCGCAGCGGGAAAGCACGTGCGCGGAAAACAGATGCGCGCGGGAAAAAAGCGAGCGGCACGTGCTAGATTTGGTGTGCGGCGTCGAGCGCGTCTATAAAATGCAGCGCCCGTCACGTACCCTTCCACCGAATCAGTCACTCCCTCGTGTCGTCATGCGCCTTCCCTCGCCCCGCCACGCGCCCCTCTACCTCTTTTCTCACCTCGTAGCCGCCGCGCCACCATGCCGCCACGTCGCTGGGGAACTTCTGGCTACCTCGGTGTCTGTGCGCGCCCCTCCGGCACGTTCTACGTCGAGATCTGATCCGGCGACATGCGCCTCGGCCTCGGCACGTTCGACACCGTTGAGGAAGCCGCCCGCGCGTACGACGCAGCGGCGTGGCGCCTCAACAGGCCTCCAAGAGAGATGAATTTCCCCGAGGTGATGATGATGGAGTGGGCGCAGAACGTCACGCCTCGTCCATGGGTTGTCGGTTAAGAGGACCATCGTCGGAACCGGAGGCGGGAGCGTCGCCTCAGCATTGCTGAGATGGACGAGCATGCCATGGCGGAGTAGCGCCGACATTTCCCGCAAGACGTCCTTGACAAGCGCCAATTCTTCGCTCAAAGGAGGGCGGAGAGGGCGGATAGGAGGGCACAACAAGCTGCCTATCATGAAGATAGGCGTACGCAGAAGCCAGCCACAATCTTCAAGATGGAGCTCAAGGAAGTGTCGACTTCGTCCTCCGACGATGAACGCTGTTGACGCCTTCATCACGACGGAGGAATCGGGCACCGGCACGTCGGAGTTCGACGACGACGATGAGGAGTAGTTTTTTTATCGGTTTTTTTATCTATGCTATGATATATAGCTTTTTTATCTATCTAGGCTATCTATGTTCAAAATATGCCCTAGAAGCAATAATAAAATAGTTATTATTATATTTTTTGTTTCAAGATAATCGTTTATTATCCATGATATAATTGTATTGAATGGAAACATAAATGCTTGTGTGGATATATAAACAAAACAATGTCCCTAGTAAGTCTCTAGTTGACTAGCATGTTGGTCAAGGATGGTTAAGGTTTCCTAGCCATAGACAAGTGTTGTCACTTGATGACGGGATCACATCATTAGGAGAATGATGTGATGGACAAGACCCAAACTATAAACGTAGCATATGATCGTGTCATTTTGTTGCTATTGTTTTCTGCATGTCAAGTATTCATTCCTATGACCAGGAGATCATGTAACTCTTTGACACCGGAAGAATGTCTTGTGTGTATCAAACATCGCAACATTACTGTGTGACTATAAAGGTACTCTACAGGCATCTCCAAGGTGTCCGTTGAGTTAGCATGGATCAAGACTGGGATTTGTCACTCCGTGTGACGGAGAGGTATCTCGGAGCCCACTCGGTAATACAACATCACAAACAAGCCTTTCAAGCAATGTGACTAAAGAGTTAGTCACGGGATCTTGTATAACGGAACGAGTAAAGAGACTTGCCGATAACGATATTGAAATAGGTATGGAGATGCCGACGATCGAATTTCGGGCAAGTAACATACCGAAGGACAAAGGGACTGATATACGGAATTGTGTGAATCCTTGATATAGAGGTTCAACCGATAAGATCTTCGTAGAATATGTAGGATCTAACATGGACATCCAGGTCCCACTATTGGATATTGGCCAGAGAGTGTCTCGGTCATGCCTACATAGTTCTCAAACCCGCAAGGTCTGCAAACTTAAGGTTCGATGACGTTTTCGGTATAGTTGAATTATTGATGTTGGTAACCGAATGTTGTTCAGAGTCCCGGATGAGATCCCGAACGTCACGAGTGTCTCCGGAATGGTCCGGAAACAAAGATTGATATATAGGATTGTTGCATTTGGCTTCCGAAAAGATTTCGGGCATTAGCGGTAAAGTACCGGGAGTGACGAATGGGTTTCGGGGTTTTACCGGGAGGGGCTACCCACCAGGGAGAGAACCTAATAGCCCAATAGGGCTATTTCGGCTAGAGCAACAATAAAGGAAAAGAAAGGAAAAAAAGATAGGAGGTGGGAAAGAAGGAAAGGACTCTCCTCCAAACCGAATTGGAGGAGGAAACCTTCCTCCTTGGATCGGCCGACCCCTCCTACTTGGAGTAGGAGGCAAAGCAGCCACCCCTTGGTTCCTCCTATATATAGTGGAGCTTTGAGAGGGTTTTTGCACCTCAAGCCTTTGTGCAAACCTCTCTCCCTCCACTACTTCGTGACATATCGTAGCTAGATAGGTACAGCACGGCGAAGCCCTACCTGAGTAGCTCCACCATCATCACCACCACGGCGTCGTGCTGCTGGAGAATTCAGCTACCTCTTCGTCTCTCTTGCTGGATTAAGAAGGCGAAGATCGTCATCGAGTTGTACGTGTGCTGAACGCGGAGGTGTTGTCCGTTCGGTGCTAAGATCGGGACGGATCGTGGGACGGTGGCGATTTGGATCGCAAAGATGTTCCACTACATCAACAACGTTTCTTAACGCTTCCCGCTTAGCGATCTACAAGGGTATGTAGATCTGATCTCCCTCTCATAGATGATCATCACCATGATAGGTCTTCGTGTGCATAGGAATTTTTTTTCCCATGCAACGTTCCCCATCAGTGGCATCATGAGCTAGGTTCATGCGTAGATGAAATCTCGAGTAGAACACAAAAGAGTTTGTGGGCGTTGATGTTCAATTTGCTGCCCTCCTTAGTCTTTTCTTGATTCGGCGGTATTGTTGGATTGAAGCGGCCCGGGCCAACCTTACTCATACGCTTACGAGAGACCAGTTTCATCGACTAACATGCAACTTGTTGCATAAAGATGACTAGCGGGTGTGTATTTCTTCAACTATAGTTGAATCGGATTTGACCGAGGCGGTCCTTGGAGAAGATTAAATAGCAATTTGCACACCACCGTTGTGGCTTTGCGTAAGTAAGATGCGGTCATACTAGATACACATAGCAGCCATGTAAAACATGCAACAACAAATTAGAGGACGTCTAACTTGTTTTTGAAGGGTATGCATGTGATGTGATATGGCCAAAGACATGATATGATGTATGAGATGTATGAGATGATCATGTTGTAATAGTTAAATATCGACTTGCACGTCGATGCTACGGCAATCGGCAGGAGACATAGGGTTGTATTTAAACTAATGTTTGTGCTTGCATAAGCGTTTACTATATTGCTAGTGTTGGAAATATGCCCTAGAGGCAATGATAAAATAGTTATTATTATATTTCTTGTTTCAAGGTAATCGTTTATTATCCATGCTATAATTGTATTGAATGAAAGCATAGATGCATGTGTGGGTATATAGACAAAACAATGTCCCTAGTAAGCCTCTAGTTGACTAGCGAGTTGATCAAGGGTGGTTAAGGTTTTCTGACCATATGCAAGTGTTGTCACTTGATGACTAGATCACATCATTAGGAGAATGATGTGATGGACAAGACCCAAACTATGAACGTAGCATGTGATCATGTCATTCTGTTGCTATTGTTTTCTGCCTGTCAAGTATTCATTCCTATGACCATGAGATCATGTAACTCACTGACACCGGAGGAATACCTTGTGTGTATCAAACGTCGCAACGTTACTGGTGACTATAAAGGTGCTCTACACGTATCTCCGAAGGTGTCCGTTGAGTTAGCATGGGTCAAGACTGGGATTTGTCACTCCGTGTGGCGGAGAGGTATCTGAGGGCCCACTCGGTAATACAACATCACATATAAGCCTTGCAAGCAATGTGGCTAATGTGTTAGTCACGGGATCTTGTATTCCGGAACGAGTAAAGAGACTTGTCGGTAACGAGGTTGAAATAGGTATAGGGATACCGACCATCAAATCTCAGGCAGGTAACATACCGAAGGACAAAGGGAATGGTATACGGGATTATATGAATCCTCTGCACAGAGGTTCAAACGATAATATCTTCGTAGAATATGTAGGATCCAATATGGACATCCAGGTCCCGCTGTTGGATATTGACCGGGGAGTGTCTCACGTCATGTATGCATAGTTCTCAAACCCGCAGGGTCTGCACACTTAAGGTTCGGTGACGTTTCGGTATAGTTGAGTTATAGGTGTTGGTTACCAAAATTTGTTCGGAGTCTAGGATGAGATCATGAACGTCACGAGGGTTTCCGTAATGGTCCAAAAACAAAGATTGATATATTGGATTGTTTCATTTGGCCTCCGGAAAGATTTCGGGCATTACCGGCAGTGTACCGGGAGTGACGAATGGGTTCCGGGTCTTTATCGGGAGGGGCCCACCCACCCGGGAGAGAACCCAATAGCCCAAGGGTGGCGCACCAGCCCTTAGTGGGCTGGTGAGGCCAGCCCAAGTGGTTAATGTCGACTAGAAGGAAAAAACCAATGGAAAAAAAGAGGGAGGTTGGAAGGAAGGAGGGGACTCCTCCTTCCCAAACCGAATTGGAGTCGGAGTCCTCCTCCTCCTCTCTCGACCGGCGCCCTTGGGGTTCTCTTGAGCCCCAAGTCTAGCCCCTCCCCTCCTCCTATATATACTAGAGGTTTTAGGGGTTTTGAGACACAACTTTGTCACGTGCAACCCTAAACCTCTACTTCGGTGTTCTTCCTCTAGATCGGTTTTCTGCGGAGCTTGGGCGGAGCCCTGCAGGAATAGATCATCACCATCACCGGCGCTCCGTCACGCTGCCGGGGAACTCATCTACTTCCCCGTCTCTCTTGCTGGATCAAGAAGGCGGAGATCGTCATTGAGGTGTACGTGTGCTGAACGCGGAGGTGTCGTCCGTTCGGCGCTAGATCGGAACGGATCGTGGGACGACGGTGATTTGAATCACGAAGTTGTACCACTAAATCAACCGTGTTTCTTAACGCTTCCCGCTTAGCGATCTACAAGGGTATGTGGATCCGATCTCCCTCTCGTAGATGAACATCACCATGATAGGTCTTCGTGTGCGTAGGAAAAAAAATTGTTTCCCATGCAACATTCCCCAACAGTGGCATCATGAGCTAGGTTCATGCGTAGATGTAATCTCGAGTAGAACACAAAAGTTTTTGTAGGCGCTCATGTTCAATTTTCTGCCTGATACGTCTCAAACGTATCTATAATTTTTGATGGTTTCACGTTGTTATCTTGTCTTCTTTGGTTGTCTTATGTACCTTTTAAATATTTTTTTGGGACTAACTTATTAATTCAGTGCCAAGTGCCAGTTCATGTTTTTTCCGTGTTTTTGACTCTTTTCATATCTGATTTCGGAACGGAGTCCAAATGGAAGAAAAACCCCGAAATGATTTTTTCCCGAACGAAAGAAGATCAGGGGGCCTTTGGGCCAAGCCAGGTGGGCTCCAGGGAGCCCACAAGCCCCCACTCCGCCACCAGGGGGAGGCGGCGGTGGCAGGGCTTGTGGCCACCGTGGCTGCCCCTTGACCTAGATCCTTGGCCTATATATTCCCAAATATTCCGCAAAAAATCAGGGGAGCCTCGAAAATACTTTTCCGCCGCCGCAAGCTTCCGTTTCCGCGAGATCTCATCTGGAGACCCTTCCCGGTGCCCTGCCGGAGGGGACTTTGGAGTTGGAGGGCTTCTTCATCATCATCATCGCCCCTCCAATGACTCGTGAGTAGTTCACTTCAGACCTACGGGTCCGTAGTTAGTAGCTAGATGGCTTCTTCTCTCTCTTGGATCTTCAATACAAAGTTCTCCATGATCTTCATGGAGATCTATCCGGCGTAATCTTCTTTGGCGGTGTGTTTGTCGAGATCCGATGAATTGTGGATTTGTGATCAGATTATCTATGATATATATTTGAGTCTTCGCTGATTTCTTATATGCATGGTTTGATATCCTTGTAAGTCTTTCCAAGTCTTGGATTTTGTTTGGCCAACTAGATCTATGATTCTTGTAATGGGAGAAGTGCTTGGTTTTGGGTTCTACCATGTGGTGACCTTTCCCAGTGACAGTAGGGGAAGCAAGGCACACATCAAGTAGTTGCCATCAAGGGTAAAAACATGGGGGTTTTATCATTGGTTTGAGATTATCCCTCTACATCATGTCATCTTGCTTAAGGCATTACTCTGTTCTTATGGACTTAATACACTAGATGCAAGTTGGACAGCGGTCGACGTGTGGAGTAATAGTAGTACATGCACAAAGTATCGGTCTACTTGTTTTGGACGTGATGCCTATAGATATAATCATTGCATAGATATTGTCACGACTTTGCGTGGTTCTATCAATTGCTCGACAGTAATTTGTTCACCCATCGTCTACTTGCTTTCATGAGAGAAGCTACTAGTAAAGACTACGGCCCCCGGGTCTATTCACATCCATCGTTTACACCTCCGCTTTTACTTTGCTTTGTTACTTTGTTGCTTTCAGTTCTCACTTGGCAAACAATCTATAAGGGATTGACAACCCCTTCATAGCGTTGGGAGCAATATTTTGTGTTTGTGCAGGATCTTGTGATACTCCTCCACCGGATTGATACCTTGGTTCTCAAACCGAAGGAAATACTTACCGTCGCTGTGCTACATCACCCTTTCTGCTTCAAGGGAACACCAACGCAAGGCTCCAAGGCCACGGGGGAAATTCTTTGCATACTTGCCTAGGAAGTCCCTTAAGGCATAGCCGCAGCTGAAGGATTCCTGGTGTCGTCGACACACCTATTTCTGGCGCCATTGGAAGGACTTTTGTGCATTAGCATAGCTGACATCAGAAGCATTTCTGGCGCCGTTGCCGGGGAGGAGGATCTCTTGCCGAGGAAGATCAATACAAGAATAATCTCCCGTCAACACGCCAATTTCTGGCGCCGTTGCCGGGGAGGAGAGATCAAGATCTATCCAAGTAGGTCTCACAAACTCATCTCTTCATTTACTTTTGTTGCCAGTTGCCTCTCATTTTCCTCTCCCCCACTTCACATTTGCCGTTTTCATTTGCCTTTTTCCGTTCGCCCTTCTTCCGCTTGCTTTCTATTTGCTTTTGTTACCATGTGCCTTCTTTTAGCTTGCATCTTTGCTTGCTAAAAATCCATTGATATGGATCCTCACCCACTTGCTAGTCTCTTTAAGAGACCCACTTATGTGGAACGAATTGCTAGTGAGTTGAGGGCACTTGATTATTTCTATGGAGTTTTGCTTAAGATGCGTGAATCTGAAAATTGTGAGGAAGAAATTCATGAAGTGATTCACGAGGGCTCCTTGGATGAAAAGCATGATTGCAATGATTTCGCTATAAATCCTATTAGTGACAATCATGCTAAAAATATGCAAAACCCTAAGCTTGGGGATGCTAGTTTTGCTATGTCCACTACTTGTTGCAATAATCATGATTGGGGTGATGATCTTTCTTATGATCTTGAAAATTTGTTTAAACCTCATAATGAATATGATATTTGCAATAATATTGAATGTGGGTTTGGAGAAGTCATGACTTCAGTTGATGATAATCCCACTATTTTTGAAGAGCGTCAACTTTGCATGCATGTGGATCATGAAAAAAATATCCTATGTGATAGTTACATTGTTGAATTCGAATATGATCCCACATGTAATTGCTATGAGAGAGGAAAATATTTTGGTAGAAACTTTCATGTTACCAAATCACCTCTCATGATGTTGAGATTGCTCTTGTCTCTTTCTTCTTCCTTGCATATGGCAACTATTGGTTGTCTTGACAATCTGTTTTCCTATAAAATGCCTATGCATAGGAAGTATGTTAGACTTAGATGTGATTTTCACATGCTTTATGATGCTCTCGTTGTGCTTCAATTCTTGTCTTTTGTGTGAGCATCACCTTATGCCTAGCTAAGGGCGTTAAACAAAAGCGCTTGTTGGGAGGCAACCCAATGAATCTATCCTTTTTCTTTCTGTTTTGTGTTTTCGACACTTTCATAAGTCTGTTATGATTGTGTTTTTTGTGTTTCTTTTTGCGTTTGTGCCAAGCAAAACCGTTATGATTAGTCTTGGGGATGATCGTTTGATCATGCTGGAAAAGACAGAAATTTTCTGCTCACATAAAGAATTTTCATTTTTTCTGTAAGAGATTTTGAGTTGATTCTTTTTGCTGCTGATTGCTACGGAAATTTTTCAGACTGTCGTAATTTTTCAGAATTGTTGAAGTACCAGAGGTATACGAAATATACAGATTGCTACAGACTGTTCTGCTGTTAACATATTCCGTTTTTGTTGTGTTGGTTGCTTATTTTGATGAAACTATGGATAGTATCGGGGGGTATTAGCCATGGAAGATTGAAAGTACACTAACCCAACATCAGAAAAAGTAGAATTTAAGTTTGCTACAGTACCTAAGGAAGTGGTGGTTTGCTTTCTTGTACTAATGTTATCACGAGTTTCTGTTTAAGTTTCGTGGTGTGAAGTTTTCAAGTTTTGGGTGAAGTTCTTATGGACAAAGAGATAAAGAGTGGCAAGAGCTAAAGCTTGGGGATGCCCAAGGTACCCCAAGAGATTCAAGGATGCCGTAAAAGCCTAATCTTGGGGATGCCCCGGGAAGGCATCCCCTCTCTCGTCTTCAATCCATCGGTAACGTTACTTGGGGCTATATTTTTATTCACCACATGTTATGTGTTTTTGCTTGGAGCGTCTTGTATCGTAGGAGTCTTTTATTTTTGTTGTGTCACAATCATCCTTGTTGCACAGCTAGAGAGAGAGACATGCACACACCGTGATTTTGTCGAGCTTCACTTATATCTTTTGGTAGACAATTCAGCTCACATGTGCTTCACTTATATCTTTTGAGCTAGATACTTTTGCTCTATGTGCTTCACTTATATCTTTTAGAGCACAGCGGTGCGTGGCTTGGTAGTTGATCTATGCTTTGAAAGTAGTCTCAAAAGGGGTAGTTATCCAAAGGGATACGAAAACTTCCACATTCATGTGCATTGAATAGTTAGAGAAGTTTGATTCATCTCAATTAGTTTTGAGTTGTGGTTATGGTAATATTGAAGTCATGCTAGTAAGGTGTTGTGGGTCTAGAAATACTTGTGTTGAAGTTAGTGATTCCCGTAGCATCCATGTATGGTGAACCGCTATGTGATGAAATCTGAGCATTATTAGTATATTGATTGTCATCCTTTGCGTGGCGGTCGGGATCGCGCGATGGTTTATACCTACCAACCCTTCCCCTAGGAGTATGCATTGAATGCTCTGTTTCAATTACTAATAAAAACTTTGCAACAAGTATATGAGTTCTTCATGACTAATGTTGAGTCCATGGTTTAGATGCACTTTCACCTTCCACCATCACTATCTTCTTAGTGCCGTGCAACTTTCGCCGGTGCACAAAACCCACCATTAGCCTCCCTCAAAATAGCCACCATACGTACCTATTATGGCTTTTTCAAAGTCATTCCGAGATATATTGCCATGCAACTACCACCATGACATGTGCCACCATGTCTACTTTGCCTTTGCACGATCGTAAGATAGCTAACATGATGTTTCCATTGATGTCTATGCCATGCTAGATCATTGCCACGGTACACTACCGAAGGCATTCCATATAGAGTCATAGTTGCTCTAAGTTTTGAGTTGAAAGTGTGATGATCATCATTAATGGAGCATTGTCCCATGTGAGGAAATAAAAGAGGCCAAAGAAGCCCACCAAAAAAAAGGAGGCCAAAGAGCCCACCCAAAAAAATGAGAAAAAAAGAGAGAAGGGACAATGCTACCACTTTTTCCACACTTGTGCATATTAAGCACCATGATCTTCATGATTGAGAGTCTCTCGTTTTGTCACCACCATATAGCTAGAGGGAAGTTTTCATTATATAACTTGGCTTGTATATTCCAATGATAGGCTTCCTCAAAATTGCCTTAGGTCTTCGTGAGCAAGCAAGTTGGATGCACACCCACTAGTTTTCTTTAAGAGCTTTCACATATTCATAGCTCTAGTGCATCATTTGTATGGCAATCCCTACTCATTCACATTGATATCTATTGATGAGCATCTCCACAGCTCATTGATATGCCTAGTTAATGTGACTATCTTCTCCTTTTTGTCTCGCAACCTCCACTACATTCCACACCATCTATAGTGCTATAACCATGGCTCACACTCATGTATTGCGTGAGAGTTGAAAAGGTTTGAGAAAGTAAAGGTGTGAAACAATTACTTGGCCAATACCGGGGTTGTGCATGATTTAAATTCGTTGTGCAATGATGATAGAGCATAGCCAGACTATATGCTTTTGTAGGGATAACTTTCTTTTGGCCTTGTTATTTTGAAAGTTCATGATTACCTTGCTAGTTTGCTTGAATTATTATTTTTTTCACGTCAATAGCAAACTATTGTTTTGAATCTAATGGATCCGAACATTCACGTCACATAAGAGGAATTACAAAGGACGCCTATGCTAGGTAGCATGAAAGCATCAAAAATTCATTCTTTATCACTTCCCTACTCGAGGACGAGAAGGGTTAAGCTTGGGGATGCTTGATACGTCTCAAATGTATCTATAATTTTTGATGGTTTCACGTTGTTATCTTGTCTTCTTTGGTTGTTTTATGTACCTTTTATATCTTTTTTTGGGACTAACTTATTAATTCAGTGACAAGTGCCAGTTCCTGTTTTTTCCGTGTTTTTGACTCTTTTCAGATCTGATTTTGGAACGGAGTCCAAACGGAAGGAAAACCCCGAAATGATTTTTTCCCGAACGGAAGAAGATCAGGGGGCCTTTGGGCCAAGCCAGGTGGGCTCCAGGGAGCCCACAAGCCCCCACTCTGCCACCAGGGGGAGGCGGCGGTGGCAGGGCTTGTGGCCTCCCTGGCCGCCCCCTGACCTAGATCCTTGGCCTATATATTCCCAAATATTCCACAAAAAATCAGGGGAGCCTCGAAAATACTTTTCCACCGCCGCAAGCTTCCGTTTCCGCGAGATCTCATCTGGATACCCTTCCCGGCGCCCTGTCGGAGGGGACTTTGGAGTTGGAGGGCTTCTTCATCATCATCATCGCCCCTCCAATGACTCGTGAGTAGTTCACTTCAGACCTACGGGTCCGTAGTTAGTAGCTAGATGGCTTCTTCTCTCTCTTGGATCTTCAATACGAAGTTCTCCATGATCTTCATGGAGATCTATCCGATGTAATCTTCTTTGGCGGTGTGTTTGTCGAGATCCGATGAATTGTGGATTTGTGATCAGATTATCTATGATATATATTTGAGTCTTTGCGGATTTCTTATATGCATGATTTGATATCCTTGTAAGTCTCTCCGAGTCTTGGGTTTTGTTTGGCCAACTAGATCTATGATTCTTGCAATGGGAGAAGTGCTTGGTTTTGGGTTCTACCATGTGGTGACCTTTTCCAGTGACAGTAGGGGCAGCGAGGCACACATCAAGTAGTTGCCATCAAGGGTAAAAAGATGGGGTTTTATCATTGGTTTGAGATTATCCCTCTACATCATGTCATCTTGCTTAAGGCGTTACTCTGTTCTTATGGACTTAATACACTAGATGCATGCTGGATAGCGGTCGACGTGTGGAGTAATAGTAGTACATGCAGAAAGTATCGGTCTACTTGTTTTGGACGTGATGCCTATAGATATAATCATTGCATAGATATCGTCACGACTTTGCGCAGTTCTATCAATTGCTCGACAGTAATTTGTTCACCCACCGTCTACTTGCTTTCATGAGAGAAGCCACTAGTAAAGACTACGGCCCCCGGGTCTATTCACATCCATCGTTTACACCTCCACTTTTACTTTGCTTTGTTACTTTGTTGCTTTCAGTTCTCACTTGGCAAACAATCTATAAGGGATTGACAACCCCTTCATGGCGTTGGGAGCAAGCTTTTGTGTTTGTGCAGGATCTTGTGATACTCCTCCACCGAATTGATACGTTCGTTCTCAAACTGAGGGAAATACTTACTGTCGATGTGCTACATCACCCTTTCATCTTCAAGGGAACACCAACGCAAGGCTCCAAGGCCACGGGGGAAATCCTTTGCATACTTGCCTAGGAAGTCCCTGAAGGCATAGCCGCAGCTGAAGGATTCCTGGTGCCGTCGACACACCTGTTTCTGGCGCCATTGGAAGGACTTTTGTGCATTAGCATAGCTGACATCACTGCCCTCCTTAGTCTTTTCTCAATTCGGCGGTAATGTTGGATGGAAGCGGCTCGGACCAACATTACTCATACGCTTACGAGAGACCGGTTTCATCGACTAACATGCAACTTGTTGAATAAAGATGACTCGCGGGTGCCTGTTTCTTCAACTTTAGTTGAATTGGATTTGACCGAGGCGGTCCTTGGAGAGAGGCTAAATAGCAATTTGCACATTTCCGTTGTGATTTTGCGTAAGGAAGATGCGATCATACTAGATACCCATAGCAGCCACGTAAAACATGCAACAACAAATTAGAGGACGTCTAACTGGTTTTTGCAGGGTATGCATGAGATGTGATATGGCCAAAGACATGATGTGATATATTGGATGTATGAGATGATCATGTTGTAATAGTTAAATATCAACTTGCACGTCGATGCTACGGCAACCAGCAGGAGCCATAGGGTTGTATTTAAACTAACGTTTGTGTTTGCAGATGCGTTTACTATATTGCTAGGTTGTAGCTTTAGTAGTAATAGCATAGATAGCACGACAAACTCGATGGCGGCACATTGATGGAGATCATGATGATGGAGATCATGGTGTGGTGTCGGTGACGATGAAGATCATGCCGGTGCTTTGGTGATGGAGATCAAGAAGCACAAGATCATGGCCATATCATGTCACTTATGAATTGCATGTGATGTTAATCCTTTTATGCACCTTATCTTGCTTAGAACGACGGTAGCATTATAATATGATAGCTCACTAAAATTTCAAGATAAAATTGTGTTCTCCCCGACTATGCACCGTTGCGACAGTTCGTCGTTTTGAGACACCACGTGATGATCGGGTGTGATAGACTCAACGTACACATACAACGGGTGCAAAACAGTTGCACACGCGGAACACTCGGGTTAAACTTGCCGAGCCTAGCATGTGCAGACATGGCCTCGGAACACAAGAGACCGAAAGGTCGAGCACGAATTGTATGGTTGATATGATTAACATAGAGATGTTTACCACTGAAGCTGCGCTCAACTCACGTGATGATTGGACTTGAGTTAGTGAATTTGGATCATGTGACACTCAAATAACTAGAGGGATGTCTATTTGAGTGGGATTTTATTAGTAATTTGATTAGCTAAACTCTAATTGTCTTGAACATAGTCTAAGTCCACTTTGCAATATTTTATGTTGTAGATCAATGGCTCATGCAGTAGCAACCCTGAATTCCAATACGTTCCTAGAGAAAGCTAAGTTGAAAGATTATGGTAGCAACTTTGTAGACTGGGCTTGTAATCTAAGGCTCATCCTACAAGCTGGGAAAAAGAATTATGTCCTTGATGCAGTGCTAGGAGATGAACCACCCGCTACTTCTGATCAAGTTGTTTTGAACGCTTGGCAAGCACATAATGAGGACTACTCAGTAGTTCAATGTGCAGTCTTATATGGCTTGGAACCGGTACTTCAACGACGCTTTGAATGTCATGGAGCATATGAGATGTTCCAGGAGTTGTAGTTTATCTTTCAGAAGAACGCCCGGATCGAGAGGTATGAGACCTCCGATGAATTCTATGCTTGCAAAATGGAGGAGAATTCGTCTGTCATTGAACATGTGCTCAAAATGTCTGGGTACTCAAACCATCTAGCTGAGCTGGGGATTGAACTCCCGCAAGAGGCTATCACTGACAGAATTCTTTAGTCACTGCCACCTAGCTACAAGAGCTTTGTGTTGAACTATAACATGCAAGGGATGAATAAGTCACCCGGCGAGTTATTCGCGATGCTGAAAGTCGCAGAGTCAGAACTCCGGAAAGAACATCAAGTGTTGATGGTGAATAAGACCACTGGTTTCAAGAAAAGCGGCAAAGGCAAGAAGGGTAACTCCAAGAAGAGCGGCAAAGCTGTTGCTCCTCCGACGAAGAAACCCAAGGCTGGACCTAAGCCGGAAACTGAGTGCTATTATTGCAAGGGGATGGGTCATTGGAAGCGGAACTGCCCCAAGTATTTGGCTGATAAGAAGGCGGCCAACGCAAAACCAGGTATATGTGATATACATGTTATTGATGTGTATCTAACCAACTCTCGTAGTAGTGCCTGGGTATTTGATACCGGTTATGTTGCTCATATTTGCAACTCGAAGCAGGAACTGTGGAATAAACGAAGGCTGGCGAAGGATGAAGTGACGATGTGCGTGGGAAATGGTTCCAAGGTTGATGCAATCGCCATCGGCACAGTCTCACTTTAGTAACCATCACGATTAGTTGTGAACTTAAATAATTGTTATTTAGTGCCTGCGTTAAGCATGAACATTATATCTGGATCTTGTTTATTGCGAGACGGTTACTCATTTAAGTCACAGAATAATGGTTGTTCTATTTTTATGAGTAATATCTTTTATGATCATGCACCCAATGTGAGGGGTTTGTTCATATTGAATCTTGATTGTGATGACACACATATACATAACATTGAGACCAAAAGATGTAGAGTTAACAATGATAGCGCCACCTTTTTGTGGCACTGCCGCTTAGGTCATATTGGTGTAAAGCGCATGAAGAAACCCCATGCTGATGGGCTTTTGGAGTCACTTGATTTCAAATCACTTGACACGTGCGAACCATGCCTCATGGGCAAGATGACTAAGACTCTGTTCTCCGGAATAATGAAGCGTGCAAGTGACTTGTTCGAGATCATACATACTGATGTGTGCGGTCTAATGAGTATGGAGGCGCGTGGCGGATATCGTTATTTTCTCACCTTCACTGACGATTTGAGTAGGTATGGCTATATCTACTTGATGAAGCACAAGTCTGAAACTTTGAAAAGTTCAAGTAATTTCGGAGTGAAGATGAAAATCATGGTAACAAGAAGATCAAGTTCCTACGTTCTGATCGAGGGGGCGAATATCTGAGTTTTGAGTTTGGTGCTCACTTAATACAATGTGGAATCGTTTCACAGTTGACACCGCCTAGAACACCACAACGTAATGGTGTGTCCGAACGTCGTAATCGTACTTTGTTAGATATGATGCGTTCTGCGATGTCTCTTACCGATCTTCCATTATCGTTTTGGGGTCATGCATTAGAGACAGCTGCATTCACTTTAAATAGGGCACCATCAAAATCCGTTGAGATGACAACATATGAGCTATGGCATGGCAAGAGGCCAAACTTGTTGTTTCTTAAAGTTTGGGGGATGTGATGCTTATGTCAACAAGCTTCAGCCTGAAAAGCTGGAACCCAAAGCGGAAAAGTGTGTCTTCATAGGTTACCCAAAGGAGACAGTTGGGTACACCTTCTATCTCAGATCCAAGGGCAAAGTGTTTGTTGCTAAAAACGGAGCTTTTCTTGAGAAGGAGTTTCTCTCGAAAGAATTGAGTGGGAGGACGATAGAACTTGATGAGGTTGTGGAACCTCTGCTCGAACAGGATGGTGGCGCAGGGCAGAGAGAAATCTCTGTCAAGGCAACACCAGTTGAGGAGGAAGCTAATGATGATGATCATGAGGCTTCGGATCAAGTTGCTATCGGACCTCGCAGGTCGACAAGATCACGTACTGCTCCTCAATGGTACGGAAATCATGTCTTATCTATCATGTTGTTAGACAACAATGAGCCTGCGAATTATGAAGAAGCAATGGTGGGCCCGGATTCTAACAAATGGTTATAGGCCATGAAGTATGAGATAGGATCTATGTATGAAAACAAAGTGTGGACTTTGGAAGTATTACCTGAAGGTCGCAAGGCTATTTAGAACAAATGGATGTTTGAGAAGAAGACGGACGCGGACGGTAATGTGACTGTTTATAAAGCTCGACTTGTGGCAAAGGATTTTTCAAAAGTTCAAGGAGTCGACTACGATGAGACATTCTCACCGATAGCGATGCTTAAGTCCGTCTAAATCATGTTAGCAATAGCTGCATTTTTCTATTATGAAATCTGGCAGATGGATGTCAAAACGGCGTTCCTTAATGGTTTTCTTAAGGAAGAGTTCTATATAATGCAACCCGAAGGTTTTGTCGATCCAAAGAATTCTAACAAAGTATGCAAGCTCCAGTGATCCATTTATGGACTGGTGCAAGCATCTCGGAGTTGGAATAAGCGCTTTGATGAGGTGATCAAGGCATTTGGGTTTATACAAGTTGTTGGAGAATCTTGTATTTACAAGAAAGTGAGTGGGAGCTCTGTAGCATTTCTAATATTATATGTGGATGACATATTGCTGATTGAAAACAATGTGGAGTTTTTGGAGAGCGTAAAGGATTAATTGAACAAATGTTTTTCAATGAAAGACCTAGGAGAAGCTGCTTATATATTAGGCATTAAGATCTATAGGGATAGATCGAGGTGCCTGATAGGACTTTCACAAAGCACATACCTTGATAAGGTTTTGAAGAAGTTCAAAATGGAACAGTCCAAGAAGGGGTTCTTGCCAGTATTACAAGGTATAAAGTTGAGTAAGACTCAGTGTCCAGTAACTGCGGAAGATAGAGAAAAGATGAGTATCGCCCCCTATGCTTCAGCCATAGGGTCTATCATGTATGCAATGTTGTGCACAAGACTGGACGTCAGCCTGGCCATAAGTATGGCAGACAGGTTTCAAAGTGATCCAGGAGTGGAACACTTGGCGGCGGTCAAGAATATTCTGAAGTAACTGAAAAGGACTAAGGAAATGTTTCTCGTTTATGGAGGTGACGAAGAGCTCGTCGTAAAGGGTTACGTCGATGCAAGCTTTGACACTGATCCGGATGACTCTAAGTCTCAAACCGGATACGTATTTATTCTCAATGGGGGTGTGATAAGTTGGCGCAGTAACAAGCGAAGCGTCGTAGCAGATTCTACATGTGAAGCGGAGTACATGGTTGCCTCGGAGGCAGCTAAGGAGGGTGTCTGGATGAAGAAGTTCATGACGGATCTTGGAGTTGTGCCGAGCGCACTAAATCCAATAACTATGTTCTGTGATAACACTGGTGCCATTGCTCCACCTAAGGAACCAAGGTTTCACAAGAAGACCAGACACATCAAACGACGCTTCAACCTCATCTGCGACTATGTCGAAGGAGAGGACGTAAATATTTGCAAAGTGCACACGGATCTGAATGTTGCAGATCCACTGACTAAACCTCTTCCACGAGCGAAGCATGATCAACACCAGAACTCTATGGGTGTTAGATTCATTCCAATGTAAATCGCATAGCGATGTGAGACTAGATTATTGACTCTAGTGCAAGTGGGAGACTGTTGGAAATATGCCCTAGAGGCAATGATAAAATAGTTATTATTATATTTCCTGTTTCAAGATAATCGTTTATTATCCATGCTATAATTGTATTGAATGAAAGCATAGATGCATGTGTGGATATACTGACAAAACAATGTCCCTAGTAAGCCTCTAGTTGACTAGCCAGTTGATCAAGGATGGTTAAGGTTTTCTGACCATATGCAAGTGTTTTCACTTGATGACTCGATCACATCATTAGGAGAATGGTGTGATGGACAAGACCCAAACTATGAACGTAGCATGTGATCGTGTCATTTTGTTGCTATTGATTTCTGCGTGTCAAGTATTCATTCCTATGACCATGAGATCATGTAACTCACTGACATCGGAGGAATATCTTATGTGTATCAAACATTGCAACGTTACTAGGTGACTATAAAGGTGCTCTACAGGTATCTCCGAAGGTGTCCGTTGAGTTAGCATGGATCAAGACTGGGATTTGTCACTCCGTGTGACATAGAGGTATCTCGGGGCCCACTCGGTAATACAACATCACATATAAGCCTTGCAAGCAATGTGGCTAATGTGTTAGTCACGGATCTTGTATTACGGAACGAGTAAAGATACTTGCCGGTAATGAGATTGAAATAGGTATAGGGATACCGAGAACAAATCTCGGGCAGCTCACATACCGAAGGACAAAGGGAATGGTATACGGGATTATATGAATCGTTGGCACAGAGGTTCAACCGATAAGTTCTTCGTAGAATATGTAGGATCCAATATGGACATCCAGCTCCCTCTGTTGGATATTGACCGGGGAGTGTCTCACGTCATGTCTGCATAGTTCTCGAACACGCAGGGTCTGCACACTTAAGGTTCGGTGACGTTTCGGTATAGTTGAGTTATAGGTGTTGGTGACCGAAGGTTGTTCAGAGTCCCGGATGAGATCACGGACGTCACGAGGGTGTCCGAATTGGTCCGTAAACCAAGATTGATATATATGATTATTTCATTTGGCTTTCGAGAAGATTTCGGGCATTACCGGCAGTGTACTAGGAGTCACGAATGGGTTCCGGGTCTTTACCAGGAGGAGCCCACCCACCCGGGAGAGAACCCAATAGCCCAAGGGTGGCGCACCATCCCCTAGTGGGTTGGTGAGGCCAGCCCAAGTGGGCTATGTCGTCTAGAAATAAAAAATTAAAGGAAAAGGAAAAAAAAGAGGGAGGTGGGAAGGAAGGAGGGGACTCCTCCTTCTCCAAACCGAATTGGAGTTTGAGTCCTCCTCCTCCTCTCTCGGTCGGCGCCCTTGGGGCTCTCTTGAGCCCCAAGGCTAGTCCCTCCCCTCCTCCTACATATACTAGAGGTTTTAGGGTTTTTGAGACACAACTTTGCCACGTGCAACCCTAAACCTCTACTTCGTAGTCCTTCCTCTAGATCGGTTTTCTGCAAAGGTCGGGCGGAGCCCTGCAGGAATGGATCATCAGCATCACTAGCGCATCATCACGCTACCGGAGAACTCATCTACTTCCCCGTCTCTCTTGCTGGATCAAGAAGGCGGAGATCGTCATCGAGTTGTACGTGTGTTGAACGCGGAGGTGTCGTTCGTTCGGCGCTAGATTGGAATGGACCGTGGGACGGTGATGATTTGAATCATGAAGCTGTACCACTACATCAACCGTGTTTCTTAACGCTTCCCTCATAGCGATCTACAAGGGTATGTGGATCCGATCTCCCTCTCGTAGATGAACATCACCATGATAGGCTTCGTGTGCGTAAGAATTTTTTTTGTTTCCCATGCAACATTCCCCAACAGCTAGGTAGTAGCTTTAATAGTAATAGCATAGATAGCACGACAACCTCGATGGTGGCACAATGATGGAGATCATGGTGTGGCGCCAGTGACGATGAAGATCATGCCGGTGCTTTGGTGATGGAGATCAAGAAGCACGAGATCATGGCCATATCATGTCACTTATGAATTGCATGTGATGTTAATCCTTTTATGCACCTTATTTTTCTTAGAACAACGGTAGCATTATAAGGTGATCCCTCACTAAAATATCAAGATAAAATTGTGTTCTCCCCGACTGTGCACCGTTGTGACAGTTCGTCGTTTCGAGACACCACGTGATGATCGGGTGTGATAGACTCAACGTTCACATACAACGGGGGCAAAATAGTTGCACACGCGGAACAATCGGGTTAAACTTGACGAGCCTAGCATGTACAGACATGGCCTCGGAACACAAGAGACCAAAAGGTCGAGCATGAATCATATAGTTGATATGATCAACATGGAGATGTTCACCACTGAAACTATACTCAACTCATGTGATGATCGAACTTGAGTTAGTGAATTTGGATCATACGACACTCGAATAACTTGAGGGATGTCTATTTGAGTGGGAGTTTATTAGTAATATGATTAGCTAAACTCAATTGTCTTGAACATAGCCTAAGTAATCTTTGCAAAAATTTATGTTGTAGATCAATGGCTTGCGCAGTAGCAACCCTGAATTTCGATACGTTCCTAGAGAAAGCTAAGTTGAAAGATGATGGTAGCAACTTTGTAGACTGGGCTCGAAATCTGGGGCTTATCCTTGATGTTGGGCAAAATAACTATGTCCTTGATGCAGCACTAGGAGATGAACCACCCGCTACGGCTGACCAAGACATTTTGAACGCTTGGCAAGCACATAAGGATGACTACTCACTAGGTCAATGTGCAGTTTTGTATGGCTTAGAACCGGGACTTCAAAGACGTTTTGAACGTCATGGAGCATATGAGATGTTCCAGGAGTTGAAGTTTATCTTTGAGAAGAATGCTCGGATCGAGAGGTGTGAGACCTTTGATAAATTCTATGCTTGCGAAATGAAGGAGAATTCATTTTTCAGTGAACATGTGCTAAAAATGTGTGGGTACTCAAACCGTCTAGCTCAGCTGGGGATCTCTCTCCCATAAGAAGCTATCGCTGACAGAATTCTTCAGTCGATGCAACTTAGCTACAAGAGCTTCGTGTTGAACTATAACATGCAAGGGATGAATAAGTCACCCGGCGAGTTATTTGCGATGCTGAAAGTCGCTGAGTCACAAATCCAGAAAGAACATCAAGTGTTGATTGTGAATAAGACCACTAGTTTCAAGAAAAACGCCAAAGGCAAGAAGGGTAACTCCAAGAAGAGTGGCAAAGTTGTTGCCCCTGTGATGTCCCACAAGCGTATGGGATCGCAGCAGATTTTGAGGGTAGAGTATTCAACCCAAATTTATTGATTCGCCAAGATGGGAAGCGAAAGAATATTCTCAATTATAAGAAGCTGAATGTGTCAGATTCAACCACACCTGAAAGATTAGTGTCTGCAAGCAAAGTATCAGTAGCAAGGTAGTATGATAGCAACGGTGCCAGAACCAATCTGTTGACACGACAGACTATTCCTAACTGTTGTATCAATGGCGCCAGCACGTTGACGGGGGATTATTCTTGAGAAGAATGCTTCCCCGGCTACGGCTCCAACAAAGTCTTGCAACAAGTAACAGCGGAGTACCAAGGAACAGCAGTAGCGGCAGCAGCAAAGTAACAAGTAACAGGAGTAGCGGCAGCAGCAACAAAGTGGCCCAATCCCTTTTGTAGCAAGGGACAGGCCTAGGCAAAGTAACATAGCGAGAACCAGTAGTAAAAGACTCGTAGGCAGTGGATTGGTGATGGATGAGTATGACGGATGTGATTCATCATGTAACAGCTATAACACGGAGAGATAAGTAACTAGCTCCCGTTCGTCAATCTAATGTAGGCATGTATTCCGTATGTAGTCATACGTGCTTAGGGAAAAGAACTTGCATGACATCTATTGTCCATCCCTCCCGTGGCAGCGGGGTCCTAATGTAAACTACGGGATATTAAGGTTCTCCTTTTAATAAAGAACCGGACCAATGCATTAACACGCGGTGAATACATGAACTCCTGATACTATGGTCATCTCCGGGAGTGGTTCCGGCTATTGTCACTACGGGGTTGCCGGGTCATAACACATAGTAGGTGACGACAACTTGCAAGAGAGGATCTAAAACACACATATATTGGCGACAACATAATAGGTTCAGATCTGAAATCATGGTACTCGGGCCCTAGTGACAAGCATTAAGCATAGCCAAGTAGTAGCAACATCAATCTAGAACATAGTGGATACTAGGGATCAATCCCCGTCAAGAACTAACTCGATTACATGATAGATCTCATCCAACTCATCACCGTCCAGCCAAGCCTACGATGAGATTACTCACGAACGATGAAGAGCATCATGGAATTGTCGATGGAGAAAGGTTGATGATGACGATGGCGATGATTTCCCCTCTCCGGAGCCCGAAACGGACTCCAGATCTGCCCTCTAGATGAAGAACATGATGTGGCGGCGCCTCCGTATCGCAAAACGCGATGAAACCTTCTCTCTGATTTTTTTTCCAGGCGAAACGGAAGATATAGAGCTGAGATTGGGGCGGTGGTGCCATGTGGGCCCACAAGCCTGCACGGCGCGACCATAGGGGGTGGTCGCGTCCTGTGGGATTGTGGCCAACTGGCACGCCCCCTCCGGTGGATCTTTGCGCACGCATTTTTCTTTTATTCCAGAAAAAATCTCCGTAAATTTTCGGGGCGTTCCGAGAACTTTTATTTCTGCACGAAAACAACACCATGGCAATTTTGCTGAAAACATCGTTAGTCCGGGTTTGTTCCATTCAAATCATGCAAATTAGAGTCCAAAACAAGGGCAAAAGAGTTCGGAAAAGTAGATACGACGGAGACGTATCACCCTCCGACGAAGAAACTCAAGGCTAGGCCTAAGCCGGAAACTGAGTGCTATTATTGCAAGGGGACTGGTCACTGGAAGCGTAGCTGCCCCAAGTATCTGGCCGATAAGAAGCCGGCCAACGCCAAACAAGGTATATATGATATACATGTTATTGATGTGTACCTCGCCAACTCTTGTAGTTATTATTTAGTTCTTCGTTGAGCATGAACATTATATCTGGATCTTGTTCACTGGATCTTGTTCATTGCGAGACGATTACTCATTTAAGTCAGAGAATAATGGTTGTTCTATTTATATGAGTAATATCTTTTATGGTCATGCACCCAATGTCAGGGGTTTGTTCATATTGAATCTCAGTTGTGATGACACTCATATCCATAACATTGAGACCAAAAGATGTAGAGTTCAAAATGATAGCGCCACTTTCTTGTGGCACTGCCGCTTACGTCATATTGGTGTTAAGCGCATGAATAAACTCCATGCTGATGGACTTTTGGAGTCACTTGATTTTGAATCACTTGACACATGTGAACCATGCCTCATGGGCAAGATGACGAAGACTCCATTCTCTAGAACAATGGAGCGTGCAAGTGACTTATTGGAGATCATACATACTAATGTGTGCGGACCAATGAGCATAGAGGCGCGCGGCGGATATCGTTATTTTCTCACCTTCGCTGACGATTTGAGTAGGTATGGCTATATCTACTTGATGAAGAACAAGTCTGAAACGTTTGAAAAGTTTAAACAATTCCAAAGTGAAGTTGTAAATCATCGTAGCAAGAAGATCAAGTTCCTACTATCTGATCGAGGAGGAGAATATATGAGTTAAGAGTTTGGTGCTCACATAAGACAATGTGGAATTGTTTTAGAGTTGACACCGCCTAGAACACCATAGCGTAATGGTTTGTCCGAACATCATACTCGTAAGTTATTAGATATGGTGCAATCTATGATGTCTCTTACCGATTTGCCATTATAGTTTTGGGGCTATTCATTGGAGACAGATACATTCACTTTAAATAGGGCACCATCAAAATCCGTTGAGACGACACCATATGAGCTATGGTATGGCAAGAAGCCAAAGTTGTCGTTTCTTAAAGTTTGGGAATGTGAAGCTTATGTCACAAAACTTCAGCCTGAAAAGATGGAACCCAAAGCGGAAAAGTGTGTCTTCATAGGTTACCCAAAGGAGACAGTTGGGTATATCTTCTATCTCAGATCCGAGGGCAAAGTGTTGAGAAAGAGTTTCTCTCGAAAGAATTGAGTGGGAGGAAGATAGAACTAGATCAGGTTGCAGAACCTCTGCTTCCACAAGATGGTGGCACATGTAAGAAAGAAATTTCTTTCGAGGCAACACCAGTTGAAGAGGAACCTAATGATCATGATCATGAAGCTTCAGATCAAGTTACTTTCGGACCTCGCAGGTCAACAAGAGCATGTACTGCTCCTGAATGGTACGGGAATCCTGTCTTGTCAATCATGTTGTTGGACAACAACGAACCTGCGAATTATGAAGAAGCAATGGTGGGCCCAGATTCCAACAAATGGTTAGAAGCCATGAAATCTGAGATAGGATCTATGTATGAAAACTAAGTATGGAGTTTGGAAGTATTACCTGAAGGTTGCAAGGATATTCAGAACAAATGGATCTTTAAGAAGAAAACGGACGCAGACGGTAATGTGACCGTTTATAAAGCTTGACTTGTGGCAAAGGATTTTTCACAAGTTCAAGGAGTTGACTACGATGAGACATTCTCACCCGTAGCGATGCTTAAGTCCGTCCGAATTATGTTAACAATAGCTGCATTTTTCGATTATGAAATCTGGCAGATGGATGTCAAAACGGCGTTCCTTAACAGGTTTCTTAAGGAAGAGTTGTATATGATGCAACCCAAAGGTTTTGTCAATCCAGAGAATGCTGACAAGGTGTGCAAGCTCCAGCGATCCATTTATGGACTGGTGCAAGCATCTCGGAGTTGGAATTAGCGCTTTGATGAGGTGATCAAGGCGTTTGGGTTTATACAAATTTTTGGAGAAGATTGTATTTACAAGAAAGTGAGTGGGAGCTCTGTAGCATTTCTAATATTATATGTGGATGACATATTGTTGATTGGAAATAATGTGGAGTTTTTGGAAAGCGTAAAGGATTACTTGAATAAGAGTTTTTCAATGGAAGACCTAGGAGAAGCTTCTTACATATTGGGCATAAAGATCTATAGAGATAGGTCGAGACGTCTAATAGCTCTTTCACAAAGCACATACCTTGATAAAGCTTTGAAGAAGTTCAAAATGGAACAATCCAAGAAGGGGTTCTTGCCTTTGTTACAAGGTATAAAGTTGAGTAAGACTCAATGTCCAGTAACTGCAGAAGATAGAGAAAAGATGAGTGTCGTCCCCTATGCTTCAGCCATAGGGTCTATCATGTATGCAATGTTGTGCACAAGATCGGATGTTAGCCTGGCCATAAGTATGGAAGGCAGGTTTCAAAGTGATCCAGGAGTGGAACACTGGCGATGGTCAAGAATATTCTGAAGTACCTGAAAAGGACCAAGGAAATGTTTCTCGTTTATGGAGGTGACAAAGAGCTCATCGTAAAGGGTTACATCGATCCAAGCTTTGACACTGATCCGGATGACTCTAAGTCGCAAACCGGATATGTATTTATTCATAATGGGTGTGTGGTAAGCTGGTGAAGTTCCAAGCAAAGCGTCGTAGCTAATTCTACATGCAAAGCGGAGTACATAGTTTCCTCAGAGGCGACCAAGGAGGGTGTCTAGATGAAGTAGTTCATGTCAGATCTTGGAGTAGTGCCAAGTGCACTCGATCCAATCAATCTGTTTTGTGACAACACTGGTGCCATTACTCTAGCCAAGGAACCAAGGTTTCACAAGAGGACCAGACACATAAAGCGACGCTTCGACGCCATCCGCGATTACATCAAGGCGGAGGACATAAATATTTGCAAAGTGCACATGGATCTGAATGTTGTAGATCCGCTAACTAAACCTCTTCCACGAGCAAAGCATGAAGAACACCAGAACTGTATGGGTGTTAGATTCATTACATTGTAAATCACATGGAGATGTGAGGCTAGATTATTGACTCTAGTGCAAGTGGGAGACTATTGGAAATATGCCCTAGAGGCAGTAATAAAATAGTTATTATTATATTTCTTGTTTCAAGATAATCATTTATTATCCATGCTATAATTGTATTGATCGGAAACATAAATGCATGTGTGGATATATAGACAAAACAATGTCCCTAGTAAGTCTCTAGTTGACTAGCATGTTGGTCAAGGATGGTTAAGGTTTCCTAGCCATAGACAAGTGTTGTCACTTGATGATGGTATCACATGATTAGGAGAATGATGTGATGGACAAGACCCAAACTATAAACGTAGCATATGATTGTGTCATTTTGTTGTTATTGTTTTCTGCATGTCAAGTATTCATTACTATGACCATGAGATCATGTAACTCACTGACACCGGAGGAATGCCTTGTGTGTATCAAACGTCGCAATGTTACTCGGTGACTATAAAGGTACTCTACAGGCATCTCCGAAGGTGTTCGTTGAGTTAGCATGGATCAAGACTGGGACTTGTCACTCCGTGTGATCGAGAGGTATCTCGGGGCCCACTCGATAATACAACATCACAAACAAGCCTTGCAAGCAATGTGACTAAAGAGTTAGTCACGGGATCTTGTATTACGGAATGAGTAAATAGACTTACCGGTAACGATATTGAAATAGGTATGGATATGCCGACGATCGAATCTCGGGCAAGTAACATACCGAAGGACAAAGGGAATACTATACGGAATTGTGTGAATCCTTGACATAGAGGTTCAGCTGATAAGACCTTCATAGAATATGTAGGATCCAATATGGACGTCTAGGTCCCGCTATTGGATATTGGCCAGAGAGTGTCTCGGGCATGTCTACATAGTTCTCGAACCCGCAGGGTCTGCACACTTAAGGTTCGGTGACGTTTTCGGTATAGTTGAATTATTGATGTTGGTGACCGAAAGTTGTTCGGAGTCCAAGATGAGATCCCGGATGTCACGAGTGTCTCCGGAGTGGTCCAGAAATGAAGATTGATATATAGGATTGTTGCATTTGGCTTCCGGAAAGATTTTGGATATTACCGGTAAAGTACCGGGAGTGAGGAATGGGTTCCGGGGTTTTACCGGGAAGGGCCACCCACCCGGGAGAGAACCTAATAGGCCCTGATTCGTCCATTTTGCATCATGCTTTCATGTTGATATTTATCACTTCTTGGGCTGTTATTTCACTTCACGGTACAATTATTATGCCTTTTTCTCTCTTATTTTGCAAGGTTTACATGAAGAGGGAGAATGCCGGCAGCTGAAATTCTGGCCTGAAAAAGTAGCAAGTTTGAGATACCTATTATGCGCAACTCCAAAAGCTGTGAAAATAAATGAGGATTTTTTTGGGATTTATAAAAATACTGGGCCGAAGAAGTACCTGAGGGGCGCCAGCAGGAGGCCACAAGCCTGCTAGGCGCGACCACTCCCCCTGGCCGCGCCTAGGGGCTTATGAGCTCCCTGCTGGACCACTAGCCCCCCTCTTTTGCTACAAGAAGGGTTTTGGTCTGGAAAAAATAAAGAGGAGGCTTTTCGGAGGATTCGCCGCCGCCACGAGGCGGAACTTGAGCAGAACAAATCTAGATCTCCGGCAGGACGATCCTCCCGGGGAAACTTCCCTCTCGGAGGGGGAAATCTTCGCCATCGTCATCACCAACACTCCTCTCATCAGAGGGGACTCATCACCATCAACATCTTCATCAACACCATCTCATCTCCAAACCCTAGTTCATCACTTGTAACCAATCTCCGTCTCGCGACTCCGATAGGTACTTGTAAGGTTGCTAGTAGTGTTGATTAGTCTTTGTAGTTTATGCTAGTTGGATTACTTGGTGGAAGATTATATGTTCAGATCCTTGATGCTATTCATTACCTCTATGGTCATGAATATGATTATGCATTTTGAGTAGTTACTTTTGTTCCTGAGGACATGCGATAAGTCATGCTATAAGTAGTCATTTGAATTTGGTATTCGTTCGATATTTTGATGTGTTGTATGTTGTTTTTCCTCTAGTGGTGTTATGTGAACGTCGACTACATACTTCATCATTATTTGGGCCTAGAGGAAAGCATTGGGAAGTAGTAAGTAGATGATGGGTTGCTAGAGTGACAGAAGCTTAAACCCTAGTTTATGCGTTGCTTCGTGAGGGGCTGATTTGGATCCACTAGTTTAATGATATGGTTAGACTTTGTATTAATTCTTCTTTCGTAGTTGCGGATTCTTGCGAGAGGGGTTAATCATAAGTGGGATGCTTGTCCAAGTAAGGGCAGTACCCAAGCGCCGGTCCACCAACATATCAAACTATCAAAGTAACGAACGCGAATCATATGAACATGATGAAAACTAGCTTGACAGAAATTCACATGTGTCCACGGGAGCGTTTTACCTCCTATAAGACTTTGTCCAGGCTTGTCCCTTGCTACAAAAGGGATTGAGCCACTTTGCTGCACCGTTGTTACTTTTGTTACTTGCTACTTGCTACGGATCATCTCACCACACAACTACTTGTTACCGATAATTTCAGTGCTTGCAGATATTACCTTGCTGAAAACCACTTGTGAGATCCTTCTACTCGTTGAGTTCGACACTCTTATTTATCGAAAGGACTATGATAGATCCCCTATACTTGTGGGTCATCAGGCCCATGGGTGGCACACTAGCCCTTAGTGGGCTGGTGAGGCCAGCCCAATAGGGCTATTTCGGCTAGAGCAACAATAAAGGGGAAAAAGGAAAAAAATAAGAGGAGGTGGGCAAGAAGGAAAGGACTTCTCCTCCAAACTGAATTGGAGGAGGAAACCTACCTCCTTGGCTCGGTCGACCCCTCCTACTTGGAGTAGGAGGCAAGGCAGCCACCCCTTGGTTCCTCCTATATATAGTGGAGGTTTGAGAGGGTTTTTGCACCTCAATCCTATGTGCAAACCTCTTTCCCTCCACTACTTCGTGACATATCATAGCTAGAAAGGTACGGCACGGCGAAGCCTTGCCGGAGTAGCTCCACCATCATCACCGCCAGCCATCATGCTGCCGGAGAATTCATCTACCTCTTCGTCTCTCTTGTTGGATCAAGAAGGCACAGATCGTCATCGAGTTGTACGTGTGCTGAACATGGAGGTGTCGTCCGTTCGGTGCTAAGATTGGGATGGATCATGAGACGACGGCCATATGGATCACGTAGACGTTCCACTACATCAACCGCATTTCTTAACGCTTCCCGCTTAGCGATCTACAAGGGTTTGTAGATCCGATCTGCCTCTCGCAGATGATCATCACCATGATAGGTCTCCGTGTGCGTAGGAAAATTTTTGTTTCCCATGCAACGTTCCTCATCAATCTATGCAACTACGCTATGTATCAATTAATCCTATGATGATCAAAAATGCATGTTGTATGCGTTGAGTTTTCGCGCGTGTGTTGGAGTGTTGCGCGCGCGCCAAATTTTGCGGCTTCCGCTGGATCCAATGCTCGCAGGCACGCTGAATTTCACGGTGTGCACGCTGTAAACTGGATTTTTGTGCGCCGCGCATTGGGCACATGTTGGAGATGCTCTAAGACGACGCTACTCTCACGAAAAAATGCAGTATTCTAGTTGATCGGGTCGTCAGGCCGAAGGGACCGGCCCCTTGGGCAGCGAGGCTCAAGGTTCTGACGCGACATTTCCTATTCTCCTGTAACCTCTCGTCTCTCCTCTCTCTCTCAATATCTCCTCTTTCGACTGCGACAGGAGGGTGCCTCGCGAGCGTCGTGATTATCTCTAGCTCGCCACCCCTCGTTGATCCCGTGTGGAAGAGTTAATTACACAAAAGTATCACAATTGGGGCAAAACGTGCAGATTGGTACCAAGATTCCTATTTTTTCATATCAGTACCAACATTGTGTGAGGGCGTTGCAAATAAGTCTAACCCGTGTTTTATACGTACTGACGCTCCAATTGACGGTCGGTCCCACCCGTCAGGTGCCACGGTGTCCAACCGGCACATGCCCTCGCGCTGACTAGGACGAGCCAGACACGGTCACTCTTAACGGGCTCGGTCGAACCGAGCCGACCACTTCACCGAGCCGGAAGCCCCCGACGAACCCTAGCTCTTCCTATCCTCTCTCCCCCCTCTCAGGCGATGGCTGCGGCGACCCCTGATAGCGGCGGTGTCGTCAGCGGCTATGGCGACCTTCCTGGCCTCCGCGACGATGACCACGTGGGCATGGATCAACGAGTGTGGTTCGCTGAGATGTGGGTGGCCAACCCCACCACAAGCCGACGCCTTACCAGTGGAGCGAGTGGTGTTGTAAGTCCCTAAACAATCATAGGCCTAGGGTTTGTGTTTGAAAAGCACTGAAAAATATGATTTTTGTCGTGGATTGTAGGTTAGATGATGTTTTGTTGGTTGTTAGGATTCAGTTTGATGTTGGCCATAATTCACTTTGTTAGGATTTGCAGCAGGTTGCATAGTAGTGTTAATTCACTTTGTTAGGATTTACTCTCTTAGGATTCAGTGTTAACTGAAATAGAAAACTACTTTTGTTAGTACTTCTAATTTTTCTTTATCTGTTTCGTGTTCTCTTATGTTAACTCAAATTCTAGACTTACTTCAAAGTTGTAGACTTACTTAATTTATCTTTCATTTGATTTGTAGTTTGGACGAAGATATTTGGGAAGTAAGGATCCATTTTGATGCAAGAGAACAATTGGAGAGGAAGCTGTCCAGTTCAAACATTACTTATCTGAATTTGGTGGCACTGATGGAAACACAAGGAGTTCATGCATATGATTTTTTGTATCACATTTCAAATCCATCTTTAGGAGATAAAGGGCTGGATTTGGTAGATTGTAACTCTGAATTGCATATGATATAGAGTACGCCAAAGAGGAACATTGGAGATGATACTTTGGTGCTTAATATGCTAGCTAGGGCTTGTCCATCACCTCTTAGTGAATTTGTGAGGCAAGAATGTGATGAGCAACAATGTGAAGAGCAACAATCTGATGAGCAAGAATTGTCCACTATTGTGTACCAGGAGCATGTTTTGTTTGATCTGAGTGAGACCCTTGTCTTTGCTGTTGATCAGCATGGAGTGGTGTTTGAAAGTCAGGGTAGCAGCTCTACCACAGCTCATCTTCCTGGTGCTTGCACACAAGAAAGAAAGAATGTGAATGCCAAGTTGAAAGATGTTTTGGAATAAGAAGAAGAAGAAGAGGGATATAAGTATGATGTATATGAGGACAGTGATGGAGATTTAGAGATGGAAGAGGGAAAGATACAGAGAGAGCAAGAAGTACTAGAGGAAGAGGAAGAATCAGATGATGAACCATCAGAGGAGGAAGAAGCGTTGCATTATGAGGGTGACACTGAAGTTGAGGAGCCATTGAAGGTAGAGGAAGATAACACATTGGGATCAGAAGAAGAAGAAATTATAAACAAGAAGCAGAGGTTGCGAGTTAGAAGAGGACCAACAATAAGGCCACATTCCAGTAAGTTACCAGAGGTTGAACCTGATTTCGAACCTTCATCATATGAAGAAGATAAGGGTTTACTGAAGGAGAGTGATGATGATGGTATTGATCCACTCTAATTTGTCCCACCAAAGAAAATGAAGAGTAGGGCAAAGAAGATTCCTACTAGAAAGTGGTACAATGAGAAAATGGACCAACCACATGAACAACTGTGTCTAAAGTTGTGTTTTAGGGATCATCGTCAATTCAGAGATGCTTTGTTGAATTTACACATCACTCAGAGCAGGAATTTCAAGTATCATAGGAATTCAGATCACAGGATAATTGTTGAGTGTAGAGAAAAACAATGCCAGTTCTTTATGGTAGCAGCAGTTATAAAAGGGGAGAAAACCTTTGTAATTAAGAAGATGAGAGTAGATCACACTTTCCCTAGTAGTACTGAAACAACCAGGGTGAGTGGTAAGTGGCTAGCACAGAAATATGAGCACCTCTTCAGATCTGATCCAACTACTGGCATTCAAACTATAACTGATGCGTGCATGGAAAAATATGGTGTAGATGTGCCCAAGTCCATGGCATATAGGGCAAAGAACATAGTTATTGAAGCTATTTTAGGAGATCACAAGTTGCAATATCCTAGGCTTAGAGACTATGCTCAGCCTGTCATGGACATAAACCCTCGGAGTAGAGTAATAGTCACAACAGTTACTCCAATACAAACTGAAAAAATTCCCCACCCAGGCCCAAGATTTCATGCAATGTTCTTTTGCATTAATGGAGGAAGGGAGGCATTTCTCAAGGGGTGCACGCCATTCATTGGTAAGTTTCTGAACCTTGTGCGCCACTTACATATTGTATCTCATTTGAATGTATTTGATTCCTTGAAATGTTGATAATGCAGGTGTTGATGGATGCTCTATTAAGCTCACTACTGGTGCTCAATTCCTTGTTGCCACTGGTAAAGATGGCAACAACAATATATATCCACTGGCATTTGGCATAGTTGGACAAGAAGACACACCTAGTTGGTGCTGGTTTCTACACCAGCTCAAAATTTGCATAGGGGGTCAGTCAAAAAAATTGCCTAGGGGGAGAAGTGGGACAGTTTGGACCATATACTATAATGTCACATAGACAAAAGGTATGTGTACGCACAATTGTGTACAATGGCTTGTAACACTTCAATTTGTTATCTATCTTCTAGCTTGTAGCTTAGACTTGTTAAATTATGTGTATCACGGGTTATTGAATGCAGTGAATGTTGTGTTTCCAAACTGCAACCAAAGATTCTACCTTAACATGTACTCCCTCCGTACCTAAATATAAGTCTTTTAAGATATTTCACTAGGTGTCTACATACGGAGCAAAATGAATGAATCTATACTCTAAAGTATGACTATATACATTCGTATGTAATCCATTAGTTGAACCTCTAAAAAGACTTATATTTAGGAACGGAGGGAGTATATGCAAATTTCTAGACTGCTGGGTTTAGGGGGGAAGATCTTGAGAAGTGCATGTTTAGTGCTAGCTATGCCTATAATGAACACAAATTTAATATTGCAATGATGGATTTGAGAGCTGAAAGTGAGGAAGTTTGGCAGTGGCTTAGTGCAGTACCAAAAAAACATGGGCAAGGCATGCATTTGACACAAACTGCAAGACTAACTTGGTAGTGAACAACTTGTCTGAGGTGTTCAACAAGTACATTCTAGATGTTAGGAGAAAACCTATAAGGACAATGTGTGATGGGATAAAAGATAAGCAGATGGTGAGGTGGCACAGGAACAGAGAGAGTGGAAAGAAAGCAAGATGGAGGATAACACCTCATTACAGCGAGAAACTAGAGATTGAGAAGGAGAGGGCCAAATACTGCAAGCCAATACAAGCCGGGGTGAACTTATGGCAAGTTACAAGTGGGCAGCAAACACATGTTGTCAACTTGGAACTTCAGACTTGTGGATGCAGGAAGTGGAACCTTACTGGCATCCCATGCAACCATGCCATCTCTACAATAAACAAGGCTAAAAGGCTTCCAGAGGATTTTGTCAGCACATTCTCCAAGAAATAATTTTATTTGGCAGCTTATGAACCAATGATCTTTCCTGTTCCCGGTGAGCATGATTGGACAAGGACCCCTGGTCTAGATATAGAACCACCTGCATTTAAAGTGAAGAGAGGAAGAAAAAAAGAAAAGAGGATCAAGGGCAAATTTCAAGTACCAAAGCCAAAAGATAGTTCAAGAATGGGGACTATAACATGTGGAAATTGTGGTCTTGAAGGGCATAGGTACACAAGCTGTCTAAAACAGTTGAAGCCTGAGCTAGCTTTGAGGAAGAACAAACATGTGGTAATAATGTATCACCTTGAAGTATAGTACTTTTGCCTTTGTTGTATATTTCTTTCTTTCTAGTATTATTTATTGTTTTCACTGTGTGTGCAAGGCTACTCCAAGCAACTCACAGCCAAGAGCTAATGGTCATGCTCCCACAACACCATCACAACCAAGAGATGTTACTGGCAGAGGAGGAGCTGGCACAAGATGAGCTGGGAGAGGTGCTGGCAGAGGAGTTGCTGGCAGAGGTGCTGGCACAGGTGGAGCTGGGAGAGGAGGAGCTCGCAAAGGAGTAGCTAGCAGAGGACATGATAGAGGTGATCCAAGGCCATTCACTGCCCCTAGGAAATCTGCTGCCTCCACTTCCGGTGCTATTCCTACTCATGGTACACACACTAGATGGATGGCCTACTTCACTGCTAGTGGTGTTGGAAGATCTGGCATGTAATGTTCAACTAGAGTTTGTTGTTATTCTGGTCATGGTACAATGAGCTGTAATGCTACAAAGTGATGTTGAACTGATGCTATAGTTGGTTGTTATTTTGGTTCATGGTACAATGAGCTGTAATGCTACAAAGTGATGTTGAACTTGATGGTGTTGTTTATGGACCTGATGCTATAATGTGACGTTTTGGTTCATGTGTACATGATTTGATGCATCTGTTGTTTACATAAACCTCACAATTAACAATTCAAAACTAACACGAACCTCACAATTCACAATTCAAAATTAACATAAACCTCATCAATTCACAAATACATAGTGGAGTTCAAAGGCGTAGTTCAACATACTAGAACCATGGTTCACAAATACATAGTGGAGTTCAAATGATTAAATTCATCCTTTTCTCACAAAGGATGCATAGCACCATTAGTAGATACATAAACAGCCAGAGTCTTAGATGCCCATACATTACACACCCATAGTAAACTAGGTAGGTCACTACACAACCATCCTACCCAAAAGGTCAACAATGCCCACTACTCTCATATTCATCTTGTTCATTTCTGTAAGATGGCCAGGATGCACTTGAGTTTCAGCTTGAGATCCTCCCCTCCTTTCACCAGCTCAACAATCTGAAGCTCCAGTTGCCCCCTCTCTTCACTGTGCACTTCATTTCCCTTTAACAGATCAGCAATTTGAAACTTCAATTCCAGCTTCTCTTGGGTAAGCTTCTCCTCAGACTTTGTGAATTATGCATTCTTCATCTCCAATTTCTCCATAGCTTCATTGTGCACTTTCATCTCTTTCATATGCTTCAACTTCAAGTTCTGGATGACAACTGCTTGAGCTTTTGTCGGGTTAACTAGGAGTTCATATTTGTCATTTAGATGCTTGTGATATTCATCTTTCTTTGCCATCTGTCCTTTCATATCAGCAACCACTTCACTTCTGCATTGCTGCTAATAGGTTAGGCTAGACTGCAGATAACTGAGATTAATCACCTTTCCTCCTGGAAATCCATGAGTTCATGCACATCTTTAACTAACTTGTCATAGTTGGCATCCAGAGTATTGTTCTCTTCTGTTCGATGGTGAATAGTTAGAGCACTCTCAAGATTATCAGTCACCCTAGCATTCTTGGTATCTTCAAACATTGCACAAAGCTTCAACAATGCATTCTGCATTGTTATGGGCCACTCCTGATCAGCCCATTCAATAAAATCACAATTATCACCTTCCTGCAATTATAGATCAAATTCAACCATTACAGCATAAGTACATCAATTACCCTGCTATTCAAAAATTCTGCTATTACAACATAAGTACATCAATTACTCTAACAACAACTAAAGTTCTATAACACCCTGTTTTTAACACTCCTGACTGATTTGACTTTTCACAAAAATTAGGACCAATTAAATTTTTTGTGAATGCTTGTGATGCTTGAAGTGACTATTGCTTGCTTGGTTGCTTGTATGCGTGTGTTTGATTCTCAGTGATTCTTGTTACTCCCCAGACTCACCTCTTTAGCCCAAAACTCCTGCCTAATGATCATGCCATGTGTTTAGGACCAAAACTATTTTTACCAAATATTAGTTTCACCAAAAAGCATTTCTTTGAATTAAGCTTTCAAAACCCGTGAGATGGGATTTGTACTGCAAGTCCTCATATTAGGGAATTTATTTTGCACCAATTATTTTATTTAAAATCCATTATCAAAATAGCTTCCCAAAACCACAAATTTATTATTTTACAATTTATTTTACTATTTTATTTAAATGCCTTCCTATGATGCCACAAATGGTCTCTTACGAAGGAAAGCTATTTTTATTACTTTCAAAATACTTGAGAAAATTTAGGGAAACTCAGTGGACATATATATTACATATATATGAGTTTCAACACATAATCATGTTCAAAATATTTGGTAGACCCCTTCAAAATCCTTCCTGTCTATTTCAAGCTTTTGGAATATTTCTATAAGAAATATTCTCAATTAATTCGTGTAAAATCCTAGCATGTCACATATGATATATGTGATGATCTTGACAAGTTTTATCTCAATCCAAGTTGATTTGATTTCCCTAATTATTCTAAAACCCTATTTGTCTATATCCAAATTTGAGCAACTCTACATTGTCAAGTGTCTCCAATTGTGCTCAAATTTGGTGGACATGTTCTTATACTCCAATATTGCATCCACACCAAGTGGTGCATCAAGGAGAATAGAAGAACTTGTACCAAGCCCCTCAAAACCCTCTCTGTTGATTTCTAACTGTGGGAAAAATTACATTACAAAGTTTCTCCAATTGACCCCAAAAGTTTTGGGCATGCTTTAATGCTCAAACAATGCCCCCACACCAAATATTGGATTTGTGGGAATTGATTTGAATAGTTTTGTAAGCAGAAATCCATTTTTGCCCATTTCATGGGTTTTTCAAGTCTACATTGGAAACCTTCTCCAACAAATCCCAAAATTGGTGTCCAAGCTTATTTTCATCTATTATTTGATCCTCTTAAGTTTCATATCCATTGAAGTCCATATGGTTGCCCTGACACTCATCAAACACCCTGTGTGCACTCACCAAATTGGCTACTTTGGCCCCTACCACTTTTACCCTTGAGCTCAACTTTCTACCACAGCCTCCCCTAGTTACCTTTTTACTCTAGTAGCTTTTCCATGGCCACTAGTCAATTATTGGGGAGAGACCCCTTGTAGCTATCTCTCATTTTCACCCTTGGATCACCATTTTTACCTCTCTTGCCCCACTTCTGCTTAAGCCAAAGCCCCCACCTCTTTCCAGAGGATCCCTAGCATCCCAAGGCATCATTTCGAACCAAAATATGGCATGCTCATGTAGGAAAAATGAGGAGCACATCTACAACTAGATTTCTGGCTGAAATGTAGCTTTGTACAACAAGTACTAGGTACCCTCATCTTCTTGAGCTCAAACTTGGCAGTGTTGTAGTCCTTGCATAGCTAACACTGCCAGACATTGATTTTCCCCAAGGCTCCCCATCTAAAACCCACTTTCATTAGCTCTAAGTTTGCTATTACAAACTTAACCTCAGTCAAAGACCATTCAAACTAACTCCACTAGAGACCAAACTCCTCACTCACCCTCTAGATAACATGCCCCACATCCCACACACCTTTGACTGGTCAAGCTACTAGTGTAGGCATAGGTGGCCATGGTGACCACCACCCTGGCCTGCAAAACTGGTGCACTGCACCTCAACCTTGTCCCACAGCTCAAATCAGGCAGCCACTCCATGTCTCAGCATGTCACAACCCTTCCTTTTGATCGTTCCAAGCGCTTCCACCCACCAGCTAGCTTCCAAACCCCCTCTGGGGTGCGTGGCATCCATGCACTAGGAAGCTCCAGAGAGCTCCCGAGCTCTGTCTCCCTCTTCCCTCTTATCTCCTCTATCCCCGAGCCTTTGTATCTCTTGCATCTCACCCCCTCTCCCTTGGGCTCCTCCACGGCTTCCCCTTGAGCCTCCTCTCCTCCCCAGATCCATCCTATCCTCCCATGGCCACCATGGCCAGCTTCGGCCATGCTCGTGCCTGGGCTCTCTAGCCCCCCTCCTCTCCTCCTTCGGCTGTGTAGAAGTGCCCCGGGAGCCCCTGCAGCCTCTGCACTTCTCCTCTCCCTCCACAGGTGGCCATGGCACCCTGCTCTCTCCTCGGTTGGCCCCGCTGCCCCGGTCAGATGCCGGCCCCTCCATCGCTCCCCAGCATGGGGAGACGCCCCAAGGTGGAGCGGCTCGCCGCCACGAGCGCTCCGGTGGCTGGAGCACCACCGGAAGTGGCTGGAGCCACCGGGACAAAGCGCCGGCGTGTCGGGCCTCCCCTCCTCTGTCGGGGCATGAGGGAGCGCGCGAGGAGGAAGAAGGGCCTGCCAGTGGGGCCGGCGACCCCACTGGTCAGCCTCTAGGCCATCGGTCGGGTCCGTTGGTCAGGTTAAGTCGAAGTGCCCTCTGGGCGCTGCGTTTCCCAGCGCCAAAAGCGCATTCGGCCAAGTGCGCCATCGGCGAGGCCTTCTCAGGCGCCCGCAGAGGTTGCTGGGCCGGCCCATGGCGCCGAGCCACTATGTGTCGCCTGGTGCGCCTTCTTGTTAAGCCCTCTCCTTTCCATTTTCTTTTATCGGGAAATTCCAAAATACATAGTTAAATCATTATAACTCCAAAAATGTTGATTCAAATTTCTGCACGTCCCTAAAATCAAGACCAATCCAAAGATGTGCTTTGCACATTTTTCCAAGCAACTTCTCTGTTATGTTATTATTCAAAAACAGATTCAAATACTCCTAGCCTCCCCTTTCCAAATTCCTATAGGGTTCAAATCAACTACAAATGGAGTGATTCCAAATTCCAGAGCCTTCTAATATCACATCCTATTTTTGAAGCCTTGGTCAACATTTTTGTATGGCATATTTCTGTTGCAATAAATAAATAGCCTCCTTTTGCTATTTGTCCAGTATTGGAGAATCCCTAGTAGATTCATATAAACTCCAAATCCAGTGAAACAACTTTCTAAATGTTTCTAAAATTGTTCTTTGTTAAATGAGTGCCTCCACTCATTTTTATCAAAATGTTTTCTGTAGACTTCTTTTAGGATCACCTATTCTTCCTTTCATCCATTCAAAATTCCCTGATGATCCAAACCTCCTATAGCAAGGTTCAGGTATTTTTCTTATGACCAGAGAGGTCCAAGAAAAATATAACTCCTATTTATGTAGCACTTTTATTTCTGCTTGTTGTGTGGCTTACCGTGGTTGTTTCCGACAATAGTGATGAGTAGACGGAGTACTCGGAGTTGGATCAGGAGACCTCGAAGACCCCAAGAACTTACGAAAGCAAAGGCAAGTAGCCCTTTGACCATGTTTGAGCAAATATTATTTTGCATGCTAGTAGAGGAAATATTTCCCATTGCATATGATCATAAATATTCGGTAAATCACCATGTGATGTTACCGATGGCTCCTCCGGAGCACTTGCATTTTGAGCATGATCCTACCACCTATGAGGATCGCACTAATATCATGTTGACAAGTAGAGTTAAGCATGGTAGAAGCATGAGTATGATGATGGTATAAACCAAAGGTTTATGAAAACCCCATCGGGTGCCACTAATGCCCGAGGGTGATGATGAGTTAGGTGGCCACTTTTGGAGAAGTGGTGCACCAGGTATTTGGTGTGAGTGGTTTCGGAAATGGGAATAAATTTATGATGTGTCGACCGTCGCAACCTTACATGTGCGACCCCGTTACCCCTTTATGGGACGGGGCTTTGTTGATTACTCTAGTCGGTGCTAGCAAAGAGCCACATTACTAGTGGCGGGAGTGATGTGTGGTCACTCTCGTGGTGGGGTCGTGCCAGGTAGGGCGACTATGCCGTTTTTACGTGTTCCTGGCACACCGTTAGTCCCTGCATGGATGATATTGTCCACAGTTTGTGCTTGTAAGATGTACATCATGTGGGTTGGGTACCAATCGAGCGGATCTGTTTGTCTAGTATCGTCAGGGGAAAGGCATTGATCGGGTACTTACCTCGGGTATGTTATATACCGCGAGTCGTGGATGACACGGAAGTTTCCCGGATCTCGTGGGTACAGTGTACAACCTCTGCAGAGTCTTAAACTATTCGAATAGCTATGTCCACGGTCAAGGAAAGTTGGGTGGTGCTGCTTAAACTACGTCCAGTCGTTTCCGCATAAACCAAGTGTGAGTGTGTCTGTGCTCAAAGGTGTTATCTGAGTAAGAGTTGATATGACCAAGTTTGGTGACTTGGCATATCGGGTGAACCCGAAGTGTTCAGCCCTTAACAGATATGTTGATATATGTAACCTGTTCTTCTAAATACCATCTAGCTTATGTTGCACATCCATCCATGATCATGTTTATTTCAGTTAAGATGCTACCCACCAATACTGCACATTACTTGTTACCATATCAACTGCATTGTCTATATCATGGGCTATTTGCGAGTATAATCAAAGTACTCATTGGCTTGCCACTGGTTATTTCATTGACCAGGTATGAGAGAACATGACATGGTGAAGAGTACCTTTGTGATGTTCCTCCGAGCTAGGACGCTTCCCAGTCAGAATGCATGTAGGTTAAGGCTGATGACATGGGTTCACGCTTTCGACCAATATTTCTGTTGTTGGTCCAGTTTGGTGTGTTGGCCCTCAAGGCCCTAAATATGTAAGACTTGACCGCAACGGTCATTTGTTGTATCAAACGGTATGTATGGATGTCATAATCTTGTTATTCAGTTTCTGTGTGTTTGGTGAGCATTGATCTTTGGGATCACTGAGCACGTTCATTCGGCAATATCGACTCGCAAGTCGGGGTCCCCACAAGTTCTCAAATTATGCACTTTTTGTACAGCAAGAACAACTCTAAAATTCTTTTGTTCTTTTGTCAACAACAAAAGCATATGAAACTGGCATCAATGACACTATCATTTCTTCATAGTAAACAAACAATATAATTGCCACTCTCAAGCAGAGTAATTACTACTTACCAACTAAGAAAGAAACTTACAAGATCTGCACATGCTAAGAACCTTCTCCCTGTGTTTGTGCCTTCAAATGCAACATGCATCATCAATGCCTTGCCGTGCTTATCACAAAACACCATGATATCAAGCTCAAGCCCATGGTATTCCAAGTCCTCAACTGAAGTTGGAACCTACACAAGCTAATACACATCACTCCACTGCCAAAGGATGAGGAACAAACCAAATCAAAAGAAATCCCCAAGTAAAAAGGTACCTAAACAGAAAAAATCCCCAAATATTCTGACCCTAACCCTAACCCTAACTCGAACGAGCTCACCAGGTAAATCCCGTCGGTGGAGGAGTTGGAGGAGTGAATGTACGGGAGGCCCGACTGGTCGTTGATGACGAGATGATGTATATACTTCTCGCCCCTCGTTGGACCCCAAGTGGAAGGTGGAGATGTAGTCAGCAGCAAATTTCCCTTACACGGAGACTGTGTGGTTTATCAAACCAGGAGGACTCCTAGGCTCAACAAGTAGGTGTCTTCCACCCTGGCGCTAGCAGAAGACGTGGACCTGCACACACAACAAATAACTTTGCTCCCAACGAGTACAGAGAGGTTGTCAATCTCTCTGGGCTTGTAGTTTGCAAAGGATCAAAACACAAGCGGGAAGGTAATAGTGATTGCAACGGAAAAGTAAATGAAAGCGGTAAATGATGGAGGTGTAAGCCATGATGGTGATATGGACCGGAGTCACATCATGTTCACTAGTGATGTCTCTCTCCCAAAAGACGATAAACAACTATGTTAGGGTAAACAAATCACAGTTGGGCAATTGACATAATTATGATCGCACCACAATGCTAATTATGCTCCTTGATAGTTAGAGGTTCAATAGTAATGGGCAGTACGCCAAGACAAGTAGACCGTTTACACATCAGCGTGTACTTACTAATCTCCACCTTGAGATATCTATCCAGAACATCTCTCCAGGATTAAGTTGCGAGCCCCACCTGTGACAGCCGGAGACCGACGTTCCAGAAGATCCCCCTTTCTTTTCTTTCTGTCGTGTGGTTATTTTTTCGTTTGTTACATCGTCATGTAGTTTGCTTCATCGCATCATGCATGGCATCACGTCAACTGTGTTTTGTCGGTGTTGTTTGTTGCCGTGTTGTTGGGTGTTGGTGCCTTGTGAGTGGCGTTGTTTTATTGGAGCGTTGAGAGAGGTTGCGCGAGAGCCACCGCTAAACCCCGTTGCACCGCGGACCTAAAACCCTCCTCTCCCCTCCTAATTTGTTTTTGTGGTTTTGCTAAAGATTTCAAACTTAACCCCTCTTTTAAAAATTCGTCTTCTTTTAAGAATGTCATTTTTAGTAAATGTGGGGGCAACCCTTGGGTTTTAGTTTAATTCTCCTTTTGTTTTATTTTTAAAAACCGTCTCATTTTATTTTCTCTTTTAAAGAGCTTTTATTTTATCCTTTAAATAAATAGGTTTTATTTAATTCTTCAAAGGGGTTTGATTTTAATCTTTTGTTAAAAGGTTTAATTTTATTCTTTTGTAAAAGGGTTTAATTTTATTCTTAAAAGATTTTAGTTTTATTTGTTAAAAGGGGCCCAATCTATTTTATGGTTGGGGCATAATTTTTGGTTTTAAGAAGTCAAAAGGCATTTATTTATTTTATTTATTTATTTTTGTTTAAAGCCTTTCTCTATTTACAGATTTTTTCTGTTTCAAAGGTTTTAAAAAAAACCCAAATGGGGGAGGAGCCAGCCCAGGCCAGCCCGTCTTCCTCCCGTGACCTAGCCCGTCTTCCTCCCGTGCCCCTCCCCCTCGCTCATAGGGAGAAGCTCCCGAGCCGCCTCCGGCGCCCCTCCTGCCTCGCCTCCTCGCGCTGCAACCCCGAGGCCCGTCACCGCGCCGTCCTGCCCGAGCTGCCGTCGCTACTCCTTCCCTCGGCCTCGCCGGACCGCCGGCCGCCTCGCCCCTGTGTGCCGCCCCCATGGCCTCGCCCTCGCGAGCCCTGCCGCCTGCGCCGGTGTCGTGCCGTCCTCCGAAGCCGCCGACCTCAGCTTCGCCCCTCGCCATCGCCTCGCCCCTCCTCCTCATGGGCGCCTCCCCGCGCCGCACCCATGGAGCCCCTGCCCGCGCCTGCAGGCCCGAGCATCGTGCCCCGCCGCCTCCTCGTCGCCAGCCCCTCCGGAGCTGCCTGCTGCCATCCTCCTGCTCGCTGTCGCTGCGCCGATTTGCTGCCCTGCTGCTGGCCGTTGCAAGCTTGCGCCGCTGTCAATGCTGTTGTTGCTGCGCGTTGCTTGCTGATGCTGCCCATGCTGCTTTTGCTGTGTGCTGTTGCTTGTGCTAGTTAGATGCTAGCTGCTGCTTGAAAATCCTCCTGTGGCTAGCGCCGTTTTGCTGTTGCTGTGCATTGCCGTCGCTGTGCTTGCTTTGCTGTTGTTTGTTGCTATGCCGCAGAAGCATGCTGCTTGCTATTGCTACTGCTAGGCTATTGATGTAGCGTTGTGCTGCTGTCGCTGTTAGCTGCTAGCTGAGCCGCTTGCCGTTGCTATTCCCGCGGCCGGATGCTTGCTGTTTGCCTGCATGTTGCTGCTGCGTTTGCTGTTGCTGGTCGTACCTAGTGTTGTTGCTAGGTAGCTTCTATAGCTAGTTGGTGCCGCTAGATGCTAGTTTGCTGTGTGCTGATGCTTGCTAGCGTTGCTAGTAGATGTCTGGTGTGGTGGCTAGCTTGCCTTGTTGTTAGTTGCATGCTAGGCTAGTTGTTGTAGCTGCTGCTAGGTTGCCTTAGTTGTTGCTGCTGTAGATTGCTGTTGCTAGGCTGTGCTGCCGCTTGTCGTTGCCGCTTAGCCCATCCCCGCACCGTGGAGCCGTCAGCTCACGACAACCACAACGTCCTCGACGACCTTGGAAACGAGTTCGACTTCCCCGAACATCGACGGAGAAGTGATCGACTACCGACGCCGAAGACCGGGAACCACGACGCCGAGCGAACGACTACCATCGACGAGACCGTGTACCACTACTTCAACTACCGGCGCGTGAACGACTACTTCCACGACGACCACGACGGTCTTGTACCCCTTCACGCGTCGAAGGTATAACGATGAGACGTGGCCGAGAACCGTATGCATGAGTTGTATGAGTTGTATCGTGTGTTTGCACCGTTTGTATGCACATTGCACGTTGTCTCTCTAATGTTGTGCCCCGACACATGGGAACCCGGTAATCGGGATCACCCCATCTTTATTTAGCGTTCCCGCACGCGCTCCCTATTCGTTGTCACCGATATCTCGTCGAGTTATCGGGATAGGAATGTTGTCGTGGCATCGTTTCCGAATTGCCGCCATGGTTTCCTCTCGCTCACCGTGGCGACACCTTGCTTCTTTCCCTTCTTGCCGTGGTGTGATGTCTTGCATGCATGACGCATTCATGGCATATAATCTTGTGTTGCATGTTCTTGTGTCGTAGCTCCGTTCTAAGTCCGACGTGTTGTCGACTAGGATGCCATGTAGGACCGTCGCTTCACCCTTGCCATGTTAACTACAATTTAATATTGCCGTGTAAATAATCGGGAGTGAATTAAATAATTAATCGTGAAGTTTCGTCGATATGCAACCCGTTGTATATCGAGCTTCACTTAATGTGTAGAGTTTGCGTGAGATGAATTGCCATGCCATCCCTGGCATCGTCGAACTGAACATGCATCATAGTAGGTTATGCCTCATGTTGTGCATCGTGTGGTGAATATCGTGTGTTGATGCTTGTTTCCGTTTCCCTCCGTCTTGATAGAGTTTCGCAAGCGTGTCGGAATGTGAGGACCCGTTCGACTACGTTGGTTTGCCGACTTCTCGGAGTTATTCTTCTTCCAAGCGGGATCTCAGGCAAGATGATCATTTCCCCAGATACCATTACTATCATTGCCATGCTAGTTATTTCGTTGCTACCATTTATGTCTTGTTGCCTACCACTTGTTAAATATCAACCTCTCAACAATGCCATGATTACCTTCAACCTGTTCGACCTAGCAAACCACTGATTGGCTATGTTACTGCTTTCTTAACCATGTTGTTAGCGTTGCTAGTTGCAGGTGCAGATGCTTCCATGTGATAGCATGGGTTCCTTGTTATATCACCATATTTAAATGCTATTTATTTTAATGCACCTATATACTTGGTAAAAGGTGGAAGGCTCGGCCTTTCTAGCCTGGTGTTTTGTTCCACCTTTGCCCCCTTAGTTTTCGGCTACCGGTGTTATGTTCCATAAACGAGCGCTCCTAACACGATCGGGGTTGTTATGGGGACCCCCTTGATAATTCGTTTTAGATTAAAGCTGGTATGGCAAGGCCCAACTTTGGTACTACATTTGCCTAATAACTAATGAACTGCATAGGGAGTAATTAACCCGAGGAAATTTAATCAACCCCCAGGCCAGTGCTCCTCATGAGTGTTGGTCCAAAAACTAGAGCCATTTGCGGGGCCAACCCGGGGCAACTCGGGAGATTTCTATCAGGCCACCGTACGCTGTGCTTATCCATCGTGTCCTGAGAACGAGGTACGCGACTCCTATCGGGATCGTCGACACGTCGGGCGGCCTTGCTGGATTAGTTTTACCTTTGACGAGATATCTTGTGCATCGGGATTCCGGTCATGCTTTGGGTAATCTCAGAGTTGAGGTTTTCCACTAGGGAATCCGACGAGATCGCGAGCTTCGTGATTGAGGATTTCTATGCGGCTTGTGGTAATTTGTGATGGACTAGTTGGAGCACCCCTGCAGGGTTAAATCTTTTCGGAAAGCCGTGCCCGCGGTTATGTGGCAACGTGGAAGCTTTGTTTAACACTGGTTCTAGATAACTTGAAGTTAATTAACTCAAACTTGCCAACTTTGTGCATAACCGTGACTATCTCTTTCGTGAGTTCTTTCTCTGATCGAGGACACGGTGGGGTTATGTCTGACGTAGGTAGGTGTTCAGGATCATTCATTTGATCATCAGTAGACACGTCCGTTATGCGTAGATCTTCCCCCTCTTATTTCTTGTACTCGTAAGTTTAGCCACCAAATATATGCTTAGCCGCTGCTGCAACCTCACCACTTAACCATGCCTCACCCATTAAACTTTGTTAGTCTTGATACCTTTGGAAATGAGATTGCTGAGTCCCCTGTGGCTCATAGATTACTACAACACCAGTTGCAGGTACAGGTAAAGGTTACTTGACGCGAGCGCGTTGATTGTTCATTTGGAGTTACTTCTTCTTCTTCTTCTTCGATCTAGGATGGGTTCCAGGCCGGCAACCTGGGATAGCAAGGATGGACGTCGTTCTTATTTTTTTTCTCGTTTGTTTTCGTCCGTAGACGGACCCTGCTCTTACTCTTGATGATTATGTAATGTACTGATGTGACTCTGATGTAGCTTGTGGCGAGTGTAAGCCAACTCTGAATATATATCTCTTCCTTTCAGTACATGTACTTGTAACGATATCCATTCTTGCGACACGACGAGATGCGCTTCTATCCCTGACGAGGCCTTCGTACCAAATTGAGGATAGGGTCGCATCTTGGGCGTGACACCACCCAAAGTATAAACTCAAAGCAACGGACAACTGCATTAACGAACTATGCGTAAGGTAAACAATCCTTGCAACCGTGGTCACAAGCACCGTTGTTTTCTCCCTGGTGGCAACAGGCACATCCCCTAGTCTCATGTTTCTGTCACTCAAGCTAGACATCGAGGGGCCCGAACCCACAATCATGCATACCGCTCCCTCTTGGAGTTACAATCTACTACTTGGCCAAAGCAATAAAAAGCAACGGAGAACATGCATGGATCACTAAGGAACATAATATAAAAGGATAATCAAATATATAACTCATAACAATCTGAACATAATCTCATAATCCATTAGATCCCAACAAACCGAGCATAGCAAAAGCAAGAGGATTACATACATGACTTGATCATGTAGGGCAGCTCACAAGGACTAACCATTGAAGCACAAGATTGGAGAGAAGAAATCACATAATTACTGGTCATGGACTCATGGTCCAAGGAGGACTACTCACGGCACGTCCGGGAAGCGTCCATGGCCGTGGAGAAGCTCCCGGAGGTCAATCCTCCCTCCGACAGGGTGCCGGGAAGAGGTCTCCTCACGCTCTCGATCTTGGAAGCGCCGGGGCGGCGAAACGATGGAGCAATTCGCAATTCCAGAAAGTCTGGAGGGTTTCCTGGCGGATCTCTAAATATAGGCCAAAGGAGGGCACTAGAGGAGGTGGGGCCCACCCAGGCGACCTCTTGGCGCGGCCTGGGCCCTGGCCGCGCCAGCAGGCCTCCTGGGAGGGCCCTAGCCCCCCTCTAGCCCTCCTTCGGTGATCCCGAAGCTTCTGTTTCGCTAATTTTTTTATATATTTTTGTGGATTTTTTCGGGCGTCGGAAAATTGGGTAAAAGCTCGTTCAAAAAAGACATCAGCAGACAGAAACTGGCACTGGGTGCACTGAGTTAGTAGGTTAGTCCAAATATGTGTAAAATGATATAAAAGTGTAGCAAAACATATAACAATATCACCCAAAAGATCATGGAACAAGAAGAAATTATAGATACGTTTGGGACGTATCAACATCCCCAAGCTTAATTTCTGCTCGTCCTCGAGTAAATAAATGATAACACAATAATTTCTGTGCTAACATGCTAACACACATATAAGAACTTCAAAGTAAAGCAAGTGAGATATGCAATTCAAGTCGAGGCAAGAAGAAGCAAGAGTCTATATCTAGTATTGAATTTAACAAAGTAAGAACATAAAGGTGCAAGAGCTCTCGCTGTCCGTGACTCGAATGTCTCCAAATGGTGTTTGCGTGTAAGAAGTGGGAGATGGGATTAGAGATAAAATATTTTTAAATTGAGAACTCAATCTACTAAACCTCACACTTAGTCTCCTTCAGAATCTTATTTTGACTCATCCCCACACGACTTGTCAGGCACAAGTCAAAATGATCCTCTCCCTTTCGATTTTGAGCACTCATGCAATGGATGAGCGTAAACAAGATACATTGGCACTTATTATGGCAAATAGAATAATGATAGGGAAGGAAGACAAAAAGGGTGTGAAAGGCTCACATCAATGAGGACAATCATAGGCGAGACAAAGCCAACTGATAGATACGATGCGAGGAGTAGGGATTGCCATGTAATGGATGCACATATGAGGTAAGGTAAGCTCTCCAATGGAACTAGTGGGGTGCATCCAACTTGTTTGCTCATGAAGACCTAGAGCTCATTTGAGGAGGCTCATCATTGGAATATGCAAACCAAGTTCTATAGTGTAAGAGTCCCCACATAGTTATGCATGAATGATAATCTCTATGTAGTACCAATATAGTAATGGAGTACGAGTGTGGATCTTTCAAAAGGAATAGTAGTGCTGCCCCTTTCTCTCTTTTTATTTCTTTTCTTTTTCTTTTTCTCTTTTTTTATTTTTTGTGGCCTCTTTGGCTCTTTCTTTTTATCTCTCATTTGTCCTCTTTGGGGTCTTTTGTTTTGTCCACTTTGGGATCTTTTCCTCTCTTAAGGGCAACACTCTATGTTTTACATAAATAGAAAGAAAAACCATCACAGTTTATAAGAAGTGCTCAACATAAAGACAAGTGAAAACTATCATGATGTATGCAAATGCATGCCTCTGCCAGTGTAGCAGGATATGCAATGATACTAGCGCGTCATGTAGCAGTAATGAGGGCATGGCCCAACTAGCATGTGGCTCTACGATCAAGCAAAAACATGTATGACATGAAGATCAAGTCATGAGATGGTCGGTGTTGCATGGCAATGTATCTCGGAGAGGCTATGGAAATGCCTTAATAGGTAGGTATGGTGGCTGTTTTGAGGAAAGATATAATGAGGCTTATGTATGACAGAGTATATCATGTCATGGGTTTGGATGCACCGGCGGAGTTTGCACCAACTCTCAATGTGAGAAAGGGCAATGCACGGTACCGAAGAGGCTAGCAAAATATGGATGGTGGAAGTGCGAACAATCGAATACTCACATTAGTTTGAAGAACTCATACACTTATTATCGGTAACTATCTGTCTAGTTTGGAAATTCGCAAAGACACAAGTACACCGAGGAGGAATGTTTGGGGGTTTGGTTATCCTTGCGCATCCTCGACTCATGGTAACGTGAGGGTACTCTATATATTCCAACCCCTCCAGAGGTTAGCGATCAATTTAGTAGCTAGAGTTCTAAACTAATTTTAGTTTTTTGAGAAACACACGGATTTCCCAAAATACGACACCTCTCACTAATAGGCTCAAACTCTTGGCACCAATAGTCCAAACATTACTCAAATCAATACCTTAAAACTATTGCGAGTTACTACTATACTTAAATAGCAACCTCAATTACCTACTTATGCAAGACACACAACTCAGTGCAACGAGCCAACTCTCTAAACAAGATAAGCATGATAACTCAAGAGAGTTCCAAAATCAACCTAAATAATAGCTCTTAAAAATATAAGCATGAAAACCAAGAGCTAAGCATGACAGTAGCTACGAAAAGATGAAGAACACACAAAAAAGATAAGCATGAAAGCTATGTTGTGTTCTAGAGTGGAATGGAGTGTGTCTATCTCCCAAACAAGGTAGGCTAGGTTCCGACTTGTTATGACCAGCAAACTAAACTAAAACAAAACTAAAAAGCAAATAGTGGGATGCTCCAAGCATAGCACATATCATATGAAGTGATAAAAATATAGCATGGAGATGGACGAACTGATGATTGTTGGTAGAGAAGGGGATGCACGGGGGCATCCCCAAGCTTAGATGCTTGAGTCTCCTTGAATATTTCTTGGGATGCATGGGGCATCCCCAAGCTTGAGCTTTTGACACTCCTTTATCTTCTTTCATCATCTCTCCCATCGCATACTTGAAAACTCCCTTCATACAAAACTCATCATAAGCTGATTACAGTGGTTAATTCCCTTAATAAAATAATTCAATACCTGCTGGAAATAAAGATTTTCACGAAAAGCTAGTGATTCTTATGAATGACAAGGGTTTTTTGCAAATAAAAAGCAACCTTAGGATTTGCAAAACAATGAAAACGCAAAACATGGCAGAATTTGTGAAAAACAGAACAACAGGTAGTAAATAATTTATTCGGGGCACTTTTGCAATTCAAATCAAACAACTCAGAACAGACGCCAGAAAGACAACTATATAGAGCATGTTGTCAAAACAATTCACATCAAAAAGATGATCTGGTTATTTTTGGTGAATGTTTCCGTCAAGCAGACAGAATCTGTTTCTGGACAGCATGTCACAATTTTTGAACTTTCTAGCAATCAGAGGCTATAATTTGGCACAAAGCTTAAAAATAAAGATACAATGATGTTTCTACAGTAGTAACACACATCAAGACCACTAAAACAGAAAGTAAAAAGAAATTGGGTTGCCTCCCAACAAGCGTTTTCCTTTATGCCTTTGAGCTAGGCACAATTCAAGAAGATCAAGTGTTATCAACTCCAAAAGAATAACTTGCCCGTGTAACAGACTCATAAGGTAACTTAATCTTCTTTCTAGGGAAGTGTTTCATTCCCTTTTTAAGAGGAAATTGGAATTTAATAACTCCCTATTTCATGTCAATGATAGCACCAACGGTGCGGAGAAAAGGACGTCCAAAAATAATTGGACATGAAGGACATTCAATGTCCATAATAAGAAAATCAACGGGCACATAATTATCATTGACAATAATAAGAACATCATCAATTCTCCCTAAAGGTTTCTTTATGGAAGAATCAACGAGACGAACACCAAAAGAACATGGATCAAAAGGTTTCAAATCAAGCATATCATACATTCTTTTGGGCATAACAGAAGCACTAGCTCCAACATCACACAAAGCAAAGCAAGAGATATTATTTAATTTAATTTTGACCATAGGGTCCCAAACATCTTATATTTTTCTAGGAATAGAAGTCTCTAGCTCTAGCTTATCCTCCCTAGATTTGATAAGAGCATAGGTAATATGCTCGGTGAAGGCAATATTGAGTGTACTAGTGTGGGGGTCTTTAGCCATTCTTCTTTGCAAAAAGGTGATGACTTCAGAGAGACTACAGTTGTCAAAATCAAGGTTACTACCATTAATTAAAGTGGTAGTAATGTCATCTAAGCTCATTCTTTTGGTAGTCTCTAAATTCATAGGACTTACTTGTCCTATAGTTGAGGTATTAGCATCACCATTAATGGGTCCATTGGGACTAGCAGTGCGATGGGTGCTAAAAGTTTTGAGATCCTCAACAACTTGTATAGTAGCAATGGTAGTGTGTGTAGGAAGGCTCTTAATTCTCTCTTCCTCTTCGTGAGTTACAACCACTTCGGGTTTGGCTGCCATTTGATTTATCAAAGTGGACTGTGTATGAGACATATTTGAAACTTGGGTCTCCGTGGTGGTGAGTCTAGTTTGGAGACTGAAATCTCATTATTCAAGCTCTCAAGTTGTCTTCCTGTGTTTTGCAAGATAGAAGAATGCTCATCTAATTGTCTAGAGAAGGCCTTGTTCTGTTCATATTGGGTGTGCATATAATTCTTTGTAGCCTTCTCTATCCCTAAAAGTTTTTCATAACTAGGCATTCTTTTATCATTAGGAGTGTTACCATAGGTGTCGCTATTCCCGTAGTTGTTGGATGGGAACGGTCTAGGATTGCTACCAAAATTACTCCTATAAGCATTGTTATTGAAGTTGTTCCTAGAAATAAAATTAACATCCACTTGCTCTCTCTCTCTTGAGCAACCAAAGAATTTAAAGGAACATCATGAGGATCAATAGGAGCTTGCTTAGTAAGAAGAATCATGATCGTGTCAACCTTATCATTGAGGGAGGAGATCTCCTTAACAGAGTTTACCTTCCTACCTCTTGGAGCTCTCTCGGTGTGCCATTGAGAATAATTTGTCATCATCTCATCAAATAGCTTTGTGGCAGCACCAAGTGTAGTTGACATAAAGGTTCCTCCCGTGGTCGAGTCTAACAGATTCCGCGAGGTAAAGTTCAATCCTGCATAGAAAGTTTGGATAACCATCCAAGTAGTCAAACCATGAGTAGGGCAATTCTTAACAAGAGATTTCATAACTTCCCAAGCTTGAGCAACATGTTCATTATCCAGTTGCCTAAAATTCATAATGTTACTCCTCAACTGGATAAACTTAGCAGGCGGGTAATACTTCCCAATAAAAGCATCTTTGCACTTATCCCAAGAATCTATGCTATTCCTAGGCAAAGATTGAAGCCACACTTTGGATCCTCCTCTCAAGGAGAAAGGAAAAAAGATTAAGTTTAACAATATCACCATCTGCTTCTTTATATTTTTTCATATCACAGAGCTCAAAAAAATTGTTCAAGTGCAAGGCAGCATCATCTCCAGCACCGGAGAATTGATCTTTCATAACAAGGTTCGGTAAAGCAGGTTTAATCTCATAGGATGTGGCTCGAGTGGCAGGAGCAGCAATAGGAGTGTAGATAAAGTCATTGTTGTTGTGACTAGTGAAGTCACACAACTTGGTGTTCTCAGTAGAACCCATAGCAACGGCAACAAGCAAGAGCAAGCAACTAATTTTTTTTGTGGTTTTTGGTATAGGACTCTAAAGCAAAAACTAGAAAGAAAACTAACAAGACTAAAAAGCAAAGGTAAAAGACGGTGTATAACTCCCCTATCTTGAAGAGTGGAGTCCCCGGCAACGGCGCCAGAAATTTGCTTGATGACGAGATGATGTATATACTTCTCGCCCCTCGTTGGACCCCAAGTGGAAGGTGGATATGTAGTCAGCAGCAAAATTCCCTTACACGGAGACTGTAAGGTTTATCGAACCAGGAGGACTCCTAGGCTCAACAAGTAGGTGTATTCCACCCTGGCGCTAGCAGAAGACATGGACCTGCACACACAACAAATAACTTTGATCCCAACGAGTACAGAGAGGTTGTCAATCTCTCCGGCCTTGTAGTTTGCAAAGGATCAAAACACAAGCGGGAAGGTAATAGTGATTGCAACAGAAAAGTAAATGAAAGCGGTAAATGGTGGAGGTGTAAGCAATGATGGTGATATGGACCGGAGTCACGTGATGTTCACTAGTGATGTCTCTATTCCGAAAGACGATAAACAACTATGCTAGGGTAAACAAATCATAGTTGGGTAATTGACAGAATTATGATCGCACAGCAATGCTAATTATGCTCCTTGATAGTTAGAGGTTCAATAGTAATGGGCAGTATGCCAAGACAAGGAGACCGTTTATTCATCAGCATCTACTTACTAATCATCGACCTTGAGATATCTATCCAGAACATCTCTCCAGTATTAAGTTGCAAGCCCCACCCAAAGTGTAAACTCAAAGCAACGGACAGCTGCATTAACGAACTATGCATAAGGTAAACAATCCTTGCGACCGTGGTCACAAGCACCGTTGTTTTCTCCCTGGTGGCAACAAGCACATCCCCTAGTCTCATGTTTTTGTCACTCAAGCTAGACATCGAGGGGACCTAACCCACAATCATGCATAACGCCCCCTCTTGGAGTTACAATCTACTACTTGGCCAAAGCAATAAAAAGCAACGGAGAACACGCATGAATCACTAAGGAACATAATATAAAAGGATAATGAAATAAATAACTCATAACAATCTCAACATAATCTCATAATCCATCGGATCCGAACAAACCGAACATACCAAAAGCAAGAGGGTTACATAGAAGCCTTGATCATGTAGGGAGCTCACAAGGACTAACCATTGAAGCACAAGATTGGAAAGAAGACACCACATAGCTACTAGTCATGGACTGATGGTCCAAGGAGGACTACTCATGGCACGCCCCGGAAGCGTCCATGGAGGTGGAGAAGCTCCCGGAGGTCAATCCTCCCTCCGAGAGGGTGCCGGGAAGAGGTCTCCTCACGCTCCCGATCTTGGATGCGCTGCACCGGCGGAACGATGGAGAAATTCGTGATTCCAGAAAGTCTGCGAGGGTTTCCTCACGGATCTCTAAATATAGGCCAAAGGAGGGCACCAGAGGAGGTGGGGCCCACCCAGGGGACCTCCTGGCGCGCCCTGGGCCCTGGTCGTGCCAGCAGGCCGCTTGGGAGGCCCCTGAACACCCCCCCCCTCTAGCCCTCCTTCGGTGATCCAAAGCTTCAGTTTCGCTAATTTTTTTATATATTTTTGTGGATTTTTTTGGGCTTCGGAAAATTGGGTAAAAGCCCCTGCAAAAAAGACATCAGCGGACAGAAACTGGCACTGGGTGCACTGAGTTAGTAGGTTAGTCCAAATATGTGTAAAATGATATAAAAGTGTAGCAAAACATATAACAATGTCACCCAAAAGATCATGGAACAAGTAGAAATTATAGATACGTTTGGGATGTATTAGTCGTCGTTGCTCTCCTCCTCAAAAACCAAGGCGGTGGCAATGGCACGCTGCTACGGGTGTGTGGCTCTCAGGACGGTCAGTGAGGAGAGTGGTTGGGTGGGGAGGAGGGGAGAGGCCGACCGGGGTAAGAGAGCGACCGCGTCAGGCTCGTCCTAGTCAGCGCGAGGGCACGCGTCAGTTGGACAACGTGGCACCGACAGGTGGGACCGACCAGTGAGTTGGAGCGTCAATACGTACAAAACACGGGTTTAGACTTATTTGCAACGGCCTTGCACAATGTTGGTACTTACATAAAAAATTAAGAATCTTGTTATCAATCTGCACGTACTCCCCTAATATCTACTACGCAAGCTTCTCCTTGTACACGTTGTTGGGCCTCCAAGTGCAGAGGTTTGTAGGACAGTAGCAATTTTCCGTCAAGTGGGTGACCTAAGGTTTATCAATCCATGGGAGGCGTAGGATGAACATGGTCTCTCTCAAGCAACCCTGCAACCAAATAACAAAGAGTCTCTTGTGTCCCCAACACACCCAATACAATGGTAAATTGTATAGGTGCACTAGTTCGGCGAAGAGATGGTGATACAAGTGCAATATGGATGGTAGATATAGGTTTTTGTAATCTGAAATTACAAAAACAGCAAGGTAACAAATGGTAAAAGTGAGCACGAACGGTATTGCAATGCGTGGAAACAAGGCCTAGGGTTCATACTTTCACTAGTGAAGTTCTCTCAACAATGATAACATAATTGGATCATATAACTAGCCCTCAACATGCAACAAAGAGTCACTCCAAAGTCACTAATAGCGGGGAACAAACGAAGAGATTATTGTCGGGTACGAAACCACCACAAAGTTATTCTTTCTGATCGATCTATTCAAGAGTCCGTAGTAAAATAACACGAAGCTATTCTTTCCGTTCGATCCATCATAGAGTTCGTACTAGAATAACACCTTAAGATACATATCAACCAAGACCCTAATGTCACCTAGATACTCCATTGTCAGCTCAAGTATTCGTGGGCATGATTATACGATATGCATCACATAATCTCAGAATCATCTATTCAACCAACACATAGAACTTCAAAGAGTGCCCCAAAGTTTCTACCGGAGAGTCAAAACGTGTGCCAACCCCTGTGCATAGGGTTCCCAATGTCACGAACCCGCAAGTTGATCACCAAAACATACATCAAGTACTCACATGAATCCACGTGTGCCAACCCATATGCATAGGTTCCCAATTGTCAGAAACCCGCAAGTTGATCACAGCAGATAAACACGTGCAAGACATACATCAAGTGTTCTCAAAGACTCAATCTAATAAGATAACTCCAAAGGGGAAACTCAATTCATTACAAGAAGGAGAGGGGGAAGAACATCATAAGATCCAACTATAGTATCAAAGCCCATGGTACATCGAGATCAAGACATCTCAAGAACACGAGAGAGAGAGAGATCCAACACATAGCTACTCGTACATACCCTTAGCCCCGAGGGAGAACTACTCCCTCCTCGTCATGGAGATCGCCGAGATGATGAAGATGGCCACCGGAGATGGATTCCCCCTCTGGCAGCGTGCCGGAATGGGCTCCAGATTGGTTTTTGGTGGCTACAGAGGCTTGCGGCGGCGGAACTCCCGATCTAGGTTTCTTTCTAGGGGTTTCTGAATTTATAGGAATTTATGGCGGTGGAATTACGTCAGTTGGGCCCACGAGGAGGTCACAAGCCTAGTCGCCACCACCGGGGGGGTGGCGGCGTCAGGGCTTGTGACTCCCTCGTGGCTCTTCTAGCCTTCTTCCAAAGCTTCGGGGGTCTCTTTTGGTCCAAAAAATCATCGTAAAGTTTCATTCCGTTTGGATTCCGTCTGAAAATGGGCCAAAAACACGGAAAAACAGAAACTGGCACTTGGCACTGAGTTAATAGGTTAGTCAAAAAAAAAGATATAAAATAGAATAGTCATGCATAAAAACATCCAAAGTTGACAAGATAATAGCATGGAACCATCAAAAATTATAGATACGTTTGACACGTATCAAGCATCCCCAAGCTTAACTCCTGCTCGTCCTCGAGTAGGGAAGTGATAAAGAATGAATTTTTGATGTTGCATGATACCTAGCATAGTTGTCCTTTGTAACTTCTCTCACGTGACATGAATGTTCAGATCCATTAGATTCAAAACACTAGTTTGCTATTGACGTGGAAAGAATAATAATTCAAGCAAACTAGCAAGGTAATCATGAACTTTCAAAATAACAAGGCCAAAAGAAAGTTATCCCTACAAAAGCATATAGCCTGGCTATGCTCTATCATCATTGCACAATGAATTTAAATCATGCACAACCCCGGTATTGGCCAAGTAATTGTTTCACACCTTTACTTTCTCAAACCTTTTCAACTCTCACGCAATACATTTGCGTGAGCCATGGTTTTAGCACTATATATGGTGTGGAGTGTGTTGTAGGTTGCAAGACAAAAAAGGAGAAGATAATCACATTAACTAGGCATATCAATGAGCTGTGGAGATGCTCATCAATAGATATCAATGTGAATGAGTAGGTATTGCCATACAAATGATGCAGTAGAGTTAAAAGTATGTGAAAGCTCTTAAAGAAAACTAGTGGGTGTGCATCTAACTTGCTTGCTCACGAAGACCTAAGGCAATTTTGAGGAAGCCTATCATTGGAATATACAAACCAAGTTATATAATGAAAATTTCCCACTAGCTATATGGTGGTGAGAAAACGAGAGACTCTCAATCATGAAGATCATGGTGCTTAATATGCACAAGTGTGGAAAAGTGGTAGCATTGTCCCTTCTCTCTTTTTCTCTCATATTTTTTTATATATTTTTTTTGGTGGGCATCTTTGGCCTCTTTTATTTCCTCACATGGGACAATGCTCCATTAATGATGATCATCACACTTTCAACTCAAAACTTAGAGCAACGATGACTCTATATGGAATGCCTTCGGTAGTGTACCGTGACAATGATCTAGCATGACATAAACATTAATGGAAACATCATGCTAGTTATCTTACGATCATGCAATAGCAATGTAGACATGTTGGCACATGTCATGGTGGTAGTTGCATGGCAATATATCTCGGAATGACTTTGAAAAAGCCATAGTAGGTAGGTATGGTGGCTGTTTTGAGGGAGGCTAATGGTGGGTTTTGTGCACCGGCGAAAGTTGCACGGCACTAAGAAGATAGTGATGGTGGAAGGTGAAAGTGCATCTAAACCATGGACTCAACATTAGTCATGAAGAACTCATATACTTGTTGCAAATTTTTTATTAGTAATCGAAACAAACCATTCAGCGCATACTCCTAGGGGAAGGGTTGGTAGGTATAAACCATCGTGTGATCCCGACCGCCACGCAAAGGATGACAATCAAAAGACTAATCATGCTCAGACTTCATCACATAGCGGTTCACCATACGTGCATGCTACGGGAATCACTAACTTCAACACAAGTATTTCTAGATCCACAACACCTTACTAGCATGACTTCAATATTACCAAAACCACAACTCAAAACTAATTGAGATGAATCAAACTTCTCTAACTATTCAATGCACATGAAGGTGGAAGTTTTCGTATCCCTTTGGATAACTACCCCTTTTGAGACTACTTTCAAAGCATAAGCCAACTACCAAGCCACGCACCGCTGTTCTCTAAAAGATATAAGTTTAGCACATAGAGCAAAATCAACTAGCTCTAAAGATATAAGTGAAACACACGTGAGCAGAATTGTGTACCAAAGGATATAAGTGAAGCTCGACAAAATCACGGTGAGTGCATATTTCTGTCTCTAGGTGTGCAGCAAGGATGATTGTGACACAACAACGACAAAGACTCCTACGATACAAGACGCTCCAAGCAAAACACATATCATGTGGTGAATAAAAATATAGCCCCAAGTAACGTTACCAATGGATTGAAGACGAGAGAGGGGATGCCTTCCCGGGGCATCCCCAAGATTAGGCTTTTACGGCATCCTTGAATCTCTTGGGGTGCCTTGGGCATCCCCAATCTTGAGCTCTTGCCACTTTTTATCTCTTTGTCCATAAGAACTTCACCCAAAACTTGAAAACTTCACAACACGAAACTTAAACAGAAACTCGTGATAACATTATTATGAGAAAGCAAACCACCACTTCCTTAGGTACTGTAGCAAACTTAAGTTATACTTATGCTGATGTTGGGTAACTGTATTTTCAATCTTCCATGGCTAATACCCCCCGATACTATCCATAGTTTCATCAAAATAAGCAACCAACACAACAAAAACAGAATCTATTAACAGCAGACCACTCTGTAGCAATCTGTATATTTCGTATACCTCTGGTACTTCAAAAAATCTGAATAATTACGAAAGTCTGAAGAAATTTCATAGAAATCAGCAGCAAAAATAATAAACTCAAAAGCTCTTACAGAATAAAAATGAAAATTATTTTCGTGAGAAGAAAGTTTGTATCTTTTTCCAACATGATCAAACAATCATCACCAAGACTAATCATAACGGTTTTGCTTGGCACAAACACAAAAAGAAACAGAAAAGATACAATCATAACAGAATTATGATGGTGTGGAGAAAACAAAACAGGAAGCAAAAAGAAAAGAAAATTTTATTCATGGGGTTGCCTCCCAACAAGCGCTATTGTTTAACGCCCTTAGGTAGGCATTGATTTCAATGATGCTCACATAAAAGGTAAGGATTGAAACACAACGAGAGCATCATGGAGCAAATGGCTAGCACATTTAAGTCTAACCCACTTCCTATGCATAGGGATTTTGTGAACAAACAATTTATTGGAGCAAGAATCAACTAGAATAGGAAGGCAAAACAAGCATAGCTTCAAAAATTTCAACATATGGATAGGAAGCTTGATACTATTGCAATAAGTAGAAGCATATGATCCTCTCTCATAGTAATTTTCAGTAGCATCATGAATGAATTCAACAATATAACCAGCACCTAAGGCTTTCTTTTCATGATCTACAAGCATAGGATTTTTACTACTCTCCACATAAGGAAATCTATTCTCAAGAATAGTAGTGGGAGTATCGTAAAAGACTTGAGCACTATAAATTGTGTCCACAATGAAAAAGCAAGGTTTAGCAAAAGGGTTCTCGAGAGTATGACAAGTGTTATCATCCCTCTTCTTTAAAGCATAAATATACTCACAATAATCATCATAGATAGGAGGCATGCTATCATCAAAATGATTTTGATCATTCAAAGTGGAAGAACTAAAAAGATCATCTTCATCAAATATAGCATCCCCAAGCTTGTGGCTTTGCATATCATTAGCATCATGGGTATTCAAAGAATTCATTCTAAAAACATTGCAATCATGCTCATCCTTCACATATTCTATGCCAAGCATTCTATGTAATTCTTCTTTCAACACTTGAGCACAATTTTCCTTCCCATCATGCTCACAAAAGACATTGAAAAGATGCAGCATATGAGGCATCCTCAATTCCATTTTTTGTAGTTTTCTAGCGAAAAAACAAGAAACAAAAAGATTCGATTGCAAGATCTAAAGATGTACCATCAAGCGCTAACCTCCCCGGCAACGGCGCCAGAAAAGAGCTTGATGTCTACTACGCAACCTTCTCCTTGTAGACGTTGTTGGGCCTCCAAGTGCAGAGGTTTGTAGGACAGTAGCAATTTTCCGTCAAGTGGGTGACCTAAGGTTTATCAATCCGTGGGAGGTGTAGGATGAAGATGGTCTCTCTCAAGCAACCCTACAACCAAACAACAAAGAGTCTCTTGTGTCTCCAACACACCCAATACAATGGTAAATTGTATAGGTGCACTAGTTCGGCGAAGAGATGGTGATACAAGTGCAATATAGATGGTAGATATAGGTTTTTGTAATCTGAAATTACAAAAACAGCAAGGTAAAAAATGGTAAAAGTGAGCACGAACGGTATTGCAATGCGTGGAAAGAAGGCCTAGGGTTCATACTTTCACTAGTGAAGTTCTCTCAACAATGATAACATAATTGGATCATATAACTAGCCCTCAACATGCAACAAAGAGTCACTCCAAAGTCACTAATAGCGGGGAACAAACAAAGAGATTATTGTCGGGTACGAAACCACCACAAAGGTATTCTTTCTGATCGATCTATTCAAGAGTCCGTAGTAAAATAACACGAAGCTAATCTTTCCGTTCGATCCATCATAGAGTTCGTACTAGAATAACACCTTAAGATACATATCAACCAAGACCCTAATGTCACCTAGATACTCCATTGTCACCTCAGGTATCCATGGGCATGATTATACGATATGCATCACATAATCTCAGAATCATCTATTCAACCAACACATAGAACTTCAAAGAGTGCCCCAAAGTTTCTACCGGAGAGTCAAAATGTGTGCCAACCCCTGTGCATAGGTTCCCAATGCCACGAACCCGCAAGTTGATCACCAAAACATACATCAAGTACTCACATGAATCCACGTGTGCCAACCCATATGCATAGGTTCCCAATTGTCACAAACCCGCAAGTTGATCACAGCAGATAGACACGTGCAAGACATACATCAAGTGTTCTCAAAGACTCAATCCGATAAGATAACTCCAGAGGGGAAACTCAATTCATTACAAGAACATGAGAGAACATCATAAGATCCAACTATAGTAGCAAAGCCCATGGTCCATCTAGATCAAGACATCTCAAGAATATGAGAGAGAGATCAAACACATAGCTACTGGTACATACCCTCAGCCCCGAGGGAGAACTACTCCCTCCTCGTCATGGAGATCGCCGGGATGATGAAGATGGCCACCGGAGATGGATTCCCCCTCCGACAGGGTGCCGGAACGGGCTCCAGATTGGTTTTTGGTGGCTACACAGGCTTGCGGCGGCGCAACTCCTGATCTAGGTTTATTTCTGGGTGTTTATGAATTTATAGGAATTTATGGCGGTGGAATTACGTCGGTTGGGCCCACGAGGAGGTCACAAGCCTGGTCGCCACCACCGGGGGGTGGTGGCGGCGTCAGGGCTTGTGACTCCCTCGTGGCTATTCTAGCCTTCTTCCAAATCTTCGGGGGTCTCTTTTGGTCCAAAAAAATCATCGTAAAGTTTCATTCCATTTGGACTCCGTCTGAAAATGGGCCAAAAACACGGAAAAAACAGAAACTGACACTTGGCACTGAGTTAATAGGTTAGTCCCAAAAAAGATATAAAATAGCATATTCATGCATAAAAAAGACAAGATAATAGCATGCAACCATCAAAAATTATAGATAAATTTGAGACGTATCATCCCCCAATTGGAATACTTGTGTGTAATTATATCCGTGTGGAAAGACATCTCTGCGAGGGCTGCTGAGCGCACGTTGGTGATACATCTCCAACGTATCTATAATTTTTGATGGTTTCATGCTATTATCTTGTCAAACTTTGGATGTTTTGCATGCCTTTTATATATTTTTTGGGACTAACTTATTAACTCAGTGCCAAGTGCCAGTTCCTGTTTTTTCCATGTTTTTGAACCCTTTTAGAGGAGATTTGGAAACGGTGTCCAAACGGAAGAAAATCCCCGAAAAGATTTTTTCGTAACGGAAGAAGATCGGGAAGCTTGGGAGCCAAGGCAGGGGTGTTGGAATTATGCCCTAGAGGCAATAATAAATGTATAGTTATTATTATAATTCATGTATCAAGATAATAGTTTATTATCCATGCTATAATTGTATTGAATGAAGACTCATTTACATGTGTGGATACATAGACAAAACACCGTCCCTAGCATGCCTCTAGTTGGCTAGCCAGTTGATCGATGATAGTCAGTGTCTTCTGATTATGAACAAGGTGTTGTTGCTTGATAACTGGATCACATCATTGGGAGAATCATGTGATGGACTAGACCCAAACTAATAGACGTAGCATGTTGATCGTGTCATTTTGTTGCTACTGTTTTCTGCGTGTCAAGTATTTATTCCTATGACCATGAGATCATATAACTCACTGACACCGGAGGAATGCTTTGTGTGTATCAAACGTCGCAACATAACTGGGTGACTATAAAGATGCTCTACAGGTATCTCCGAAGGTGGTAGTTGAGTTAGTATGGATCAAGACTGGGATTTGTCACTCCGTGTGACGGAGAGGTATCTCGGGGCCCACTCGGTAATACAACATCACACACAAGCCTTGCAAGCAATGTAACTTAGTGTAAGTTGCGGGATCTTGTGTTACGGAACGAGTAAAGAGACTTGCCGGTAAACGAGATTGAAATAGGTATGCGGATACTGACGATCGAATCTCGGGCAAGTAACATACCGAAGGACAAAGGGAATGACATACGGGATTATACGAATCCTTGGCACTGAGGTTCAAACGATAAGATCTTCGTAGAATATGTAGGATCCAATATGGGCATCCAGGTCCCGCTATTGGATATTGACCGAGGAGTCTCTCGGGTCATGTCTACATAGTTCTCGAACCCGCAGGGTCTGCACACTTAAGTTTCGACGTTGTTTTATGCGTATTTGAGTTATATGGTTGGTTACCGAATGTTGTTCGGAGTCCCGGATGAGATCACGGACGTCACGAGGGTTTCCGGAATGGTCCGGAAACAAAGATTGATATATAGGATGACCTCATTTGATTACCGGAAGGTTTTCGGAGTTACCGGGAATGTACCGGGAATGACGAATGGGTTCCGGGAGTTCACCGGAAGGGGGCAACCCACTCCGGGGAAGCCCATAGGTATTTGGGGGGGGTCACACCAGCCCTTAGTGGGCTGGTGGGACAGCCCACCAAATCCTATGCGCCAAGGAAGAAAAATCAAAGGAAGAAAGAAAAAAAAAGGAAGAAGTGGGAAGGGGGAAGGACTCCCTCCCACCAAACCAAGTAGGACTCGGTTTGGGGGGGGAGAGTCCTCCCCCCTGGCTCGGCCGACCCCTTGGGGTTCCCTTGGACCCCAAGGCAAGGTCCCCCTCCCTCCTCCTATATATATGGGGCTTTTAGGGCAGATTTGAGACGACTTTCTCACGGCTGCCCGACCACATACCTCCATAGTTTTTCCTCTAGATCGTGTTTCTGCGGAGCTCGGGCGGAGCCCTGCTGAGACAAGATCATCACCAACCTCCGGAGCGCCGTCACGCTTCCGGAGAACTCTTCTACCTCTCCGTCTCTCTTGCTGGATCAAGAAGGCCGAGATCATCGTCGAGCTGTACGTGTGCTGAACGCGGAGGTGCCGTCCGTTCGGTACTAGATCGTGGGACTGATCGCGGGATTGTTCGCGGGGCGGATCCAGGGACGTGAGGACGTTCCACTACATCAACCGCGATCTCTAATCGCTTCTGCTGTACGATCTACAAGGGTACGTAGATCACTCATCCCCTCTCGTAGATGGACATCACCATGATAGGTCTTTGTGCGCGTAGGAAAATTTTTGTTTCCCATGCGACGTTCCCCAACAGTGGCATCATGAGCTAGGTTCATGCGTAGATGTCTTCTCGAGTAGATCACAAAAGGTTTTGTGGGCGGTGATGTGCATTTTGCTGCCCTCCTTAGTCTTTTCTTGATTCCGCGGCATTGTTGGATCGAAGCGGCTTGGACCGACATTACTCGTACGCTTACGAGAGACTGGTTTCATCGTTACGAGTAACCCCCTTTGCTCAAAGATGACTGGCAAGTGACGGTTTCTCCAACTTTAGTTGAATCGGATTTGACCGAGGAGGTCCTTGGATGAGGTTAAATAGCAATTCATATATCTCCGTTGTGGTGTTTGCGTAAGTAAGATGCGATCCTACTAGATACCCTTGGTCACCACGTAAAACATGCAACAACAAAATTAGAGGACGTCTAACTTGTTTTTGCAGGGTATGATTGTGATGTGATATGGCCAATGATGTGATGTGATATATTGGATGTATGAGATGATCATGTTGTAATAGAAATATCGACTTGCACGTCGATGGTACGGCAACCGGCAGGAGCCATAGGGTTGTCTTTATACTAACATATGTGCTTGCAGATGCGTTTACTATTTTGCTAGGATGTAGCTTTAGTAGTGATAGCATAAGTAGCACGACAACCCCGATGGCGACACATTGATGGAGATCATGGTGTGGCGCCGGTGACAAGAAGATCGTGCCGGTGCTTTGGTGATGGAGATCAAGAAGCACGTGATAATGGCCATATCAGGTCACTTATGAATTGCATGTGATGTTAATCCTTTTATGCACCTTATTTTGCTTAGAACGACGGTAGCATTATGAGGTGATCTCTCACTAAAATTTCAAGACGAAATTGTGTTCTCCCCGACTGTGCACCGTTGCTACAGTTCGTCGTTTCGAGACACCACGTGATGATCGGGTGTGATAGACTCAACGTTCACATACAACGGGTGCAAAACAGTTGCGCACGCGGAACACTCGTGTTAAGCTTGACGAGCCTAGCATGTGCAGACATGGCCTCGGAACACATGAGACCGAAAGGTCGATCATGAATCATATAGTTGATATGATTAGCATAGGGATGCTTACCACTGAAACTACTCTCGACTCACGTGATGATCGGACTTGGGATAGTGTAAGTGGATCATGAACCACTCAAATGACTAGAGAGATGTACTTTTTGAGTGGGAGTTTAGCAAATAATTTGATTAAGTTGAACTCTAATTATCTTGAACATAGTCTAAGTCCACTTTGAATATATTTGTGTTGTAGATCATGGCTCACGCAAGTGTCATCCTCAATTTTAATACGTTCCTAGAGAAAGCTAAGTTGAAAGATGATGGAAGCAACTTTCTAGACTGGGCTCGTAATCTTAAGCTAATCTTACAAGCTGGAAAGAAGGATTATGTCCTTAATGCTGCGCTAGGAGATGAACCACCCACTACGGCTGATCAGGATGTTAAGAACGCTTGGCTAGCACGTAAGGAGGACTACTCAATAGTTCAATGTGCAGTCTTGTATGGCTTAGAGCCGGGACTTCAACGTCGCTTTGAGCGTCATGGAGCATTTGAGATGTTCCAGGAGTTGAAGTTTATCTTTCAGAAGAACGCCCGGATCGAGAGGTATGAGACCTCCGATAAATTCTATGCTTGCAAGATGGAGGAAAGCTCGTCTGTCACTGAACATGTGCTCAAGATGTCTGGGTACTCAAACCGTCTAGCTGAACTAGGGATTGAACTCCCGCAAGAAGCTATCACTGACAGAATCCTCCAATCACTGCCACCAAGCTATAAAGGCTTTGTGTTGAACTACAACATGCAAGGGATGAACAAGTCTCCCGGCGAGTTGTTTGCGATGCTGAAAGTCGCAGAGTCTGAACTCCGTAAAGAGCATCAAGTGTTGATGGTGAGCAAGACCATTAGTTTCAAGAGAAACGGCAAAGGCAAGAAGGGCAATTCGAAGAAGAGCGGCAAGCCTGTTGCCAATCCGCCGAAGAAACCCAAGGCTGGACCTAAGCCTGAAACAGAGTGCTTCTATTGCAAGGGTATGGGTCACTGGAAGCGCAATTGCCCCAAGTATCTGGCAGATAAGAAGGCGGGCAAAGAGAAATCAGGTATATTTGATATACATGTTATTGATGTGTACTTAACCAGCTCTCGTAGTAGTGCCTGGGTATTCGATACCGGTTCTGTTGCTCACATTTGCAACTCGAAGCAGGAACTGCGGAATAGACGGAGGCTGGCAAAAGACGAAGTGACGATGCGCGTAGGAAACGGTTCCAAGGTTGATGCAATCGCCGTCGGCACCGTGTCACTTCAACTACCATCGGGATTAGTGATGAACTTAAATCATTGTTATTTAGTGCCTGCGTTGAGCATGAACATTATATCTGGATCTTGTTTATTGCGAGACGGTTACTCTTTTAAGTCTGAGAATAATGGTTGTTCTATTTCTATGAGTAACATCTTTTATGGTCATGCACCGAATGTGAGAGGATTGTTCATATTGAATCTTGATAGAGATACGCATATACATAACATTGAGACCAAAAGAGTTAGAGTAAACAATGATAGCACCATATTTTTGTGGCACTGCCGCTTGGGTCATATTGGTGTAAAGCGCATGAAGAAACTCCATGCTGATGGACTTTTGGAGTCACTTGACTTTGATTCACTTGACACGTGCGAACCATACCTCATGGGCAAGATGACTAAGACTCCGTTCTCCGGAACAATGGAGCGTGCAAGTGACTTGTTGGAAATCATACATACCGATGTGTGTGGTCCAATGAGCGTGGAGGCACGCGGCGGATATCGTTATTTTCTCACCTTCACTGACGATCTAAGTAGATATGGTTATGTCTACCTGATGAAGCACAAGTCTGAAACATTTGAAAAGTTCAAGCAATTTCAGAGTGAAGTGGAAAATCATCGTAACAAGAAGATCAAGTTCCTACGGTCTGATCGTGGGGGTGAGTATCTGAGTTTCGAGTTTGGTACTCACTTAAGACAATGTGGAATTGTTTCGCAGTTAACACCGCCTGGAACACCACAGCGTAATGGTGTGTCCGAACGTCGTAATCGTACTTTATTAGAAATGGTGCGATCTATGATGTCTCTTACTGATTTGCCGTTATCGTTTTGGGGTTATGCATTAGAAACAGCTGCATTCACTTTAAATAGGGCACCATCGAAATCCGTTGAGACGACACCATACGAACTGTGGTGTGGAAAAAGGCCAAAGTTGTCGTTTCTTAAAGTTTGGGGATGTGATGCTTATGTCAAAAAGCTTCAGCCTGAAAAGCTGGAACCCAAAGCGGATAAATGCGTCTTCAAAGGTTACCCAAAAGAGACAGTTGGGTACACCTTCTATCTCAAATCCGAGGGCAAAGTGTTTGTTGCTAAGAACGGAACTTTTCTCGAGAAGGAGTTTCTCTCGAGAGAATTGAGTGGGAGGAAGATAGAACTTGACGAGGTTGTCGAACCTCTCATCCCTCTGGATGGTGGCGCAGGGCAAGGGGAAACCTCTGTCATTGCGACGCCGGTTGAGGAGGAAGCTAATGATGATGATCATGAAACTCCAATTCAAGTTTCTGTTGAACCACGCAGGTCGACGAGATCACGCGCTGCTCCAGAGTGGTACGGTAATCCCGTCTTATCAATCATGTTGTTAGACAACAATGAACCTGCAAATTATGAAGAAGCAATGGTGGGCCCAGATTCCAACAGATGGCTAGAAGCCATGAAATCCGAGATAGGATCCATGTATGAGAACAAAGTGTGGACTTTGGAGATACTGCCTGAGGGCCGCAAGGCTATTCAGAACAAATGGATCTTTAAGAAGAAGACGGACGCTGACGGTAATGTGACCGTTTATAAAGCTCGACTTGTGGCAAAGGGTTTTTCACAAGTTCCAGGAATTGACTACGATGAGACTTTCTCTCCCGTAGCGATGCTTAAGTCCGTCAGAATCATGTTAGCAATAGCTGCATTTTTCGATTATGAAATCTGGCAGATGGATGTCAAAACGGCGTTCCTTAACGGTTTCCTTAAGGAAGAGTTGTATATGATGCAACCCGAAGGTTTTGTCGATCCTGAAAATGCTGACAAGGTGTGCAAGCTCCAGCGATCCATTTATGGACTGGTGCAAGCATCTCGGAGTTGGAACAAACGCTTTGATGAGGTGATCAAAGCATTTGGGTTTATACAAGTGGTTGGAGAATCTTGTATTTACAAGAAAGTGAGTGGGAGCTCTGTGGCGTTTCTAATATTATATGTGGATGACATATTACTGATTGGAAACAACGTAGAGCTTTTGGAGAGCATAAAAGGTTACTTGAATAAAAGTTTCTCTATGAAGGACCTAGGAGAAGCTGCTTACATTCTAGGCATTAAGATCTATAGGGATAGATCAAAACGCCTGATAGGACTTTCACAAAGCACATACCTTGATAAAGTTTTGAAGAGGTTCAAAATGGAACAGTCCAAGAAAGGGTTCTTGCCAGTGTTACAAGGTACGAGATTGAGTAAGACTCAGTGCCCAGCAACTGATGAAGATAGAGAGCATATGCGCTCCGTCCCCTATGCTTCAGCCATAGGTTCTATCATGTATGCGATGTTGTGCACTAGACCGGATGTTAGCCTGGCCATAAGTATGGCAGGTAGGTTCCAGAGTAATCCAGGAGTGGATCACTGGACGGCGGTCAAGAATATCCTGAAGTACCTGAAAAGGACTAAGGAGATGTTTCTCGTGTATGGAGGTGACGAAGAGCTCGCCGTAAAAGGTTACGTCGATGCAAGCTTTGACACAGATCCGGACGACTCTAAGTCGCAAACCGGATACGTATTTATTCTTAATGGGGGTGCAGTAAGCTGGTGCAGTTCCAAGCAAAGCATCGTAGCAGATTCTACATGTGAAGCAGAGTACATGGCTGCCTCGGAGGCAGCTAAGGAGGGTGTCGGGATGAAGCAGTTCATGACGGATCTTGGAGTGGTGCCAAGTGCACTGGATCCAATAACCTTGTTCTGTGACAACACTGGTGCCATTGCCCTGGCAAAGGAACCAAGGTTTCACAAGAAGACCAGACACATCAAACGACGCTTCAACCTCATCCGCGACTACGTCGAGGAGGAGGACGTAAATATATGCAAAGTGCACAGGGATCTGAATGTAGCAGACCCGCTGACTAAACCTCTTCCACGGCCAAAACATGATCGACACCAGAACTGCATGGGTGTTAGATTTATTACAATGTAATTCACATGGTGATGTGAGGACTAGATTATTGACTCTAGTGCAAGTGGGAGACTGTTGGAATTATGCCCTAGAGGCAATAATAAATGTATAGTTATTATTATAATTCATGTATCAAGATAATAGTTCATTATCCATGCTATAATTGTATTGAATGAAGACTCATTTACATGTGTGGATACATAGACAAAACACCGTCCCTAGCATGCCTCTAGTTGGCTAGCCAGTTGATCGATGATAGTCAGTGTCTTCTGATTATGAACAAGGTGTTGTTGCTTGATAACTGGATCACATCATTGGGAGAATCACGTGATGGACTAGACCCAAACTAATAGACGTAGCATGTTGATCGTGTCATTTTGTTGCTACTGTTTTCTGCGTGTCAAGTATTTATTCCTATGACCATGAGATCATATAACTCACTGACACCGGAGGAATGCTTTGTGTGTATCAAACGTCGCAACGTAACTGGGTGACTATAAAGATGCTCTACAGGTATCTCCGAAGGTGGTAGTTGAGTTAGTATGGATCAAGACTGGGATTTGTCACTCCGTGTGACGGAGAGGTATCTCGGGGCCCACTCGGTAATACAACATCACACACAAGCCTTGCAAGCAATGTAACTTAGTGTAAGTTGCGGGATCTTGTGTTACGGAACGAGTAAAGAGACTTGCCGGTAAACGAGATTGAAATAGGTATGCGGATACTGACGATCGAATCTCGGGCAAGTAACATACCGAAGGACAAAGGGAATGACATACGGGATTATACGAATCCTTGGCACTGAGGTTCAAACGATAAGATCTTCGTAGAATATGTAGGATCCAATATGGGCATCCAGGTCCCGCTATTGGATATTGACCGAGGAGTCTCTCGGGTCATGTCTACATAGTTCTCGAACCCGCAGGGTCTGCACACTTAAGGTTCGACGTTGTTTTATGCGTATTTGAGTTATATGGTTGGTTACCGAATGTTGTTCGGAGTCCCGGATGAGATCACGGACGTCACGAGGGTTTCCGGAATGGTCCGGAAACGAAGATTGATATATAGGATGACCTCATTTGATTACCGGAAGGTTTTCGGAGTTACCGGGAATGTACCGGGAATGACGAATGGGTTCCGGGAGTTCACCGGAAGGGGGCAACCCACTCCGGGGAAGCCCATAGGTATTTGGGGGGGTCACACCAGCCCTTAGTGGGCTGGTGGGACAGCCCACCAAATCCTATGCGCCAAGGAAGAAAAATCAAAGGAAGAAAGAAAAAAAAAGGAAGAAGTGGGAAGGGGGAAGGACTCCCTCCCACCAAACCAAGTAGGACTCGGTTTGGGGGGGGAGAGTCCTCCCCCCTGGCTCGGCCGACCCCTTGGGGTTCCCTTGGACCCCAAGGCAAGGTCCCCCTCCCTCCTCCTATATATATGGGGCTTTTAGGGCAGATTTGAGACGACTTTCTCACGGCTGCCCGACCACATACCTCCATAGTTTTTCCTCTAGATCGTGTTTCTGCGGAGCTCGGGCGGAGCCCTGCTGAGACAAGATCATCACCAACCTCCGGAGCGCCGTCACGCTGCCGGAGAACTCTTCTACCTCTCCGTCTCTCTTGCTGGATCAAGAAGGCCGAGATCATCGTCGAGCTGTACGTGTGCTGAACGCGGAGGTGCCGTCCGTTCGGTACTAGATCGTGGGACTGATCGCGGGATTGTTCGCGGGGCGGATCCAGGGACGTGAGGACGTTCCACTACATCAACCGCGATCTCTAATCGCTTCTGCTGTACGATCTACAAGGGTACGTAGATCACTCATCCCCTCTCGTAGATGGACATCACCATGATAGGTCTTCGTGCGCGTAGGAAAAATTTTGTTTCCCATGCGACGTTCCCCAACAAGGGGAGCCTCAGGGGACGCACAAGCCCCCACCCCGCGGCCAGGGGGGTAAGTCGCGGCCCACAGGCTTGTGGGCCCTTGGGAGCCCTCTGCCCTAGGGGTTGCGCCTATATATTCCCTAAAAATCCCTAAAGAATTCAGGAGATCATCGAAAGTACTTCTCCGCCGTCGCAAGCTTCTGTCTCCGCAAGATCCCATCTGGGGCACATTCTGGTGCCCTGCCAGAGGGGGGATTCGGATACAGAGGGCTTCTTCATCAACACCAAGACCTCTCCCATGATGCGTGAGTAGTTCACCATAGACCTACGGGTCCATAGCTAGTAATTAGATGGCTTCTTCTCTCTCTTGGATCTTCAATACAAAGTTCTCCATGATCTTCATGGAGATCTATCCGATGTAATCTTCTTTTCCGGTGGGTTTGTCGAGATCCGATGAATTGTGGATTTATGATCAGATTATCTAAGAATCTTATTTGAGTTTCTTCTGATCTCTCTTATGCATGATTTCATATCCTTGTAATTCTCTTCGAGTTGTGGGTTTTGTCTGGCCAACTAGATCTATGATTCTTGCAATGGGAGAAGTGCTTGGTTTTGGGTTCATACCGTGCGGTGACCTCACCAAGTGACAGAAGGGGTAGCGAGGCACGCATCGTGTTGTTGGCATCAAGGGTAAAAAGATGGGGTTTTCATCATTGGTTTGAGATTATCCCTCTACATCATGTCATCTTGCTTAAGGCGTTACTCTGTTCGTCATGAACTCAATACACTAGATGCATGCTGGATAGCGGTCAATGTGTGGAGTAATAGTAGTAGATGCAGAAAGTATCGGTCTACCTGTCTCGGACGTGATGCCTATATGTATGATCATTGCCTTAGATATCATCATGACTTTGCGCGGTTCTATCAATTGCTCGACAGTAATTTGTTCACCCACCGTGATATTTGCTATTTTGAGAGAAGCCTCTAGTGAACACTATGGCCCCCGGGTCTACTCCACACCATATTTTCAGCCTTACACTTTTTACTTCGTTGCACTTTCCGCCTTGAGATCTCACTTTGCAAACAATCTTGAAGGGATTGACAACCCCTTTGAAGCGTTGGGTGCAAGCTTGTTTGTGTTTGCGCATGTACTCTGGACTTGACGAGACCCTCCTTCTCGATCGATACCTTGGTTCTCAAACTAAGGGAAATACTTAATGCTCTTGTGCTGCATCACCCTTTCCTCTTCAAGGGAAAAAACCAACGCAAGCCAAGTCTCTGTCAACGTGTCAATTTCTGGCACTGTTGTTTCAGAAGTAGCAGAAGGATTTCTGGCGCTGTTGCCGGGGAGAAAGATGAAGTCAAGAACTCATCCAAGTAGGTGTCGCAAACTCATCTCTTGCATTTACTGTGTTTGCGAGTTGCCTCTCGTTTTCCTCTCCCTACTTCACCAATTTGCCTTTTTCGTTTGTCTTTTTACGTTTGCCCTTTTCTCTCGCCTGCTTTCAGTTCGTCTGTGTGGGATAGTCTTCCTGTCCTCATGGCTAGATCCACCACTTCGAACGATACTCCCGAGAGCGAAGTTCTCAATTTCAAACAAATTGAGGAAGAAAACTTAAAGGATGCTTGGTATAGGATTTGCAATGCTCAGAGTAGATCTACTCATAAGCAATCCACTACCGTCTTGCTTCGCAGTTTTTATGTGGGTGTTTCTCCTTGGAATAGGTATATTCTTGACACCATCGTAGGTGGAAATTTCTTGGGTAGCTATACCGTTGATTCTTACGGAGCTGTAATAAATTCGGTAGGCTCACCCCCACTCATGGTTAATGGAACTACCTTAACTCTGGAACATGTGATGCGTAGGTTCGACGTCATTGAAAATAAAGTTGCTACGATAGAACTCACTGAGAATTTGGATAAAAAGATCCACAATCAAATCACTCAGTACGGATCCAAGGTGGGAATGGTTTTGAAAAATTTAAAGGAGAAGGAACCCACAGTTAACGAAAAACTAGGTCATGATTCCGCTAGGATTGGCAAGCTAGAGGATGTTATAACCAACTTGGGTTCCGCTTTTGCCGTTGTGCAGAATACTCCAAATTTTGCCCACAACAAGGTCACCAAGTCTGTTTTTGTTCCCAAAAATAGTGGTGAATCATCTAGCAAGAAAGATGAAAACCTTACGATGATAAGTGATCACGCCACTTATGGTTTGAGCACCAAAGACGACGATATGTGATTCTATCGCTTTTATGCCTAGCTAAGGGCGTTAAACAATAGCGCTTGTTGGGAGGCAACCCAATGAATTTAACTTTTTCTTTCTGTTTTGTTGCGTGCATGCCATCACAATTCTGTTGTGATTGTGTTTTTTGTGTTTCCTTTTGTGTTTGAGCCAAGCAAAACCTTTATGACTAGTCTTGGTAATGGTTGTTTGATACTGCTGGAAAAAGATAGAAACTTTTCGCTCACGAGATGATTTTTCATTTTTATTCAGAAAGAGATTTTGAGTTGATTCTTATTTATGCTGGTTGATATGATTTTTTCCCAGGCCTTCGTAATTTTTCAGATTTTTTGAGGTACCATAAGTATACGAAGTATACAGATTGCTACAGACTGGTCTGTTTTTGACAGATTCTGTTTTTTGTTGAGTTGGTTGCTTGTTTTGATGAAACTATGGTTAGTATCGGGGGGTACTAGCCATGGAAAAGTGAGAATACAGTAGCCCAACACCAATATAGATAGAATTCAAGTTTTCTACAGTACCAAAAGAAGTGGTAGCTTGTTTTCTTGTGCTAATGTTATCACGAGTTTCTGCTTAAGTTTTGTGTTGTGAAGTTTTCAAGTTTTGGGTGATGTTCTCATGGACGATGAGATAAGGAGTGGAAAGAGCTCAAGCTTGGGGATTCCCAAGGCATACCAAGGCAAATTCAAGGACACCAAAAAGCCTAAGCTTGGGGATGCCCCGGGAAGGCATCCCCTCTTTCGTCTTCAATCTATCGGTAACATTACTTGGAGCTATATTTTTATTCACCGCATGATATGTGTTTTGCTTGGAGCGTCTTGTATCTTAGGAGTCTTTTCTTTTTGTTGTGTCACAATCATCCTTGCTGCACACCTTTTTGAGAGAGAGAGACATGCACTCATCGTGGTTTTGCTAGAATGCTCATAGTGCTTCACTTATATCTTTTGAGCTAGATACGTTTGCTCTAGTGCTTCACTTATATCTTTTAGAGCACGGCGGTGCATGATTTCGTAGTTGGCTTATGCTATGAAAGTAGTCCCAAATGTTATAGGAACCCAAAGAGGATGCAAAAACCTCCATCTTCATGTGCATTGAATAGAAAGAGAAGTTTTGATTCCTCTCAATTAGTTTTGAGACATGGATTTCGTAATATTACGAGCTATGTTAGTAGGGTGTCGTGAATCTAGAAATACTTGTGTTGAAGTTAGTGATTCCCGTAGCATGCATGTATGGTGAACCGCTATGTTCGGAAGTCAGAGCATAATTGATCTATTGATTGTCATCCTTTGTGTTGAGGTCGGGATCGGGCGATGGTTAACACCTACCAATCCTTCCCCTAGGAGTATGCCTTTAGCACTTTGTTTCGATTACTAATAAAAACTTTCACAACAAGTATGTGAGTTCTTCATGACTAATGTGAGTCCATGGTATAGATGCACTTTCACCTTCCACCATTGCTAGCCTCTCTAGTGCCGCGCAATTCTTGCCGGTGCACAAACCCACCAAATTCCTTCCTCAAAACAGCCACCATACCTACCTACTATGGCATTTTCATAGCCATTCCGAGATATATTGCCATGCAACTCCCACCTTCCGTATCATGACTTGTGCCTTCACTCTCATATTGCCATTGCATGATCGTAAGATAGCTAGCGAGATGTTTCAACGTCATACACCATGCTAGATCGTTGCACATCCCGGTACACTGCCGGAGGCATTTCCTATGGAGTCATCGTCATTGTGATCTTTGAGCTGTGAGTAAATAAAAGTGTGATGATCATCATTATTAGAGCATTGTCCCATGTGAGGAAATAAATAAATAAAAAGAGGCCAAAGATCCCAAAAACAAAAAAAAAACAAAAAAAGAGAGAGAAAAAGATAGGCCTAAGAGCCCAAATGAAAAAAAAGGAGAGAAAAAGAAAGAAGGGACAATGTTACTATCTTTTTCCACACTTGTGCTTCATAATAGCACCATGTTCTTCATGACTGAGAGCTTCTTGCTTCATCACTACCATATGCTAGTGGGAATCTTCATTATAAAACCTGGCTTGTATATTCCAATGATGGGCTTCCTCAAAATTGCCCTAGGTCTTCGTGAGCAAGCAAGTTGGATGCACACCCACTAGTTTTCCTTTTGAGCTTTCACATACTTATAGCTCTAGTGCATCTCTTGTATGGAAATCCCTACTCATTCACATTGATATCTGTTAATGGGCATCTCCATAGCCTATTGATACGCCGAGTCAATGTGACTATCTCCTCCTTTTTGTCTCACAACCACCACCACACTCTATTCCACCTATAGTGCTATATCCATGGATCGCGCTCATGTATTGCGTGATAGTTATAAAAAGTTTGAGAAAGTAAGAGTGCGAAAACAATTACTTGGCCAATACTGGGGTAGTGCATGATTTACATTAGTTGTGTGAGGATGATGGAGCATAGCCATACCATATGATTTTGTAGGGAAAACTTTACTTGGCCTTGTCATTTTGAAAGTTCATGATTACCTTGCTAGTTTGCTTGAAGTATTATTGTTTTCATGTCAATAGCAAACTATTGTTTTGAATCTTATGGATCTGAACATTCATGTCACGTGAAAGAAGTTGCAAAGGACAACTATGCTAGGTAGCATTCCACATCAAAAATTCATTCTTTATCACTTTCCTACTCGAGGACGAGCAGGAGTTAAGCTTGGGGATGCTTGATACGTCTCCAAGGTATCTATAATTTTTTATGGTTTCATGCTATTATCTTGTCAAACTTTGGATGTTTTGCATGCCTTTTATATATTTTTTGGGACTAACTTATTAACTCAGTGCCAAGTGCCAGTTCCTGTTTTTTCCATGTTTTTGACCCCTTTCAGAGGAGATTTTGAAAAGGAGTCCAAAGGGAAGAAAATCCCCGAAAAGATTTTTTTCGTAACAGAAGAAGATCGTGAAGCTTGGGAGCCAAGGCAGGGGAGCCTCAGGGGCCCCACAAGCCCCCACCCCACGGCCAGGGGGGTAGGCCACGACCCACAGGCTTGTGGGCCCCCTGGGCGCCCTCTGCCCTAGGGGTTGCGCCTATATATTCCCTAAAAATCCCAAAAAAATCAGGAGATCATCGAAAGTACTTTTCCGCCGCCGCAAGCTTCTATCTCCGCAAGATCCCATCTGGGGCACGTTCTGGTGCCCTGTCGGAGGGGGGATTCGAATACGGAGGGATTCTTCATCAACACCATGACCTCTCCGATGATGCGTGAGTAGTTCACCATAGACCTACGGGTCCATACCTAGTAATTAGATGGCTTCTTCTCTCTCTTGGATCTTCAATACAAAGTTCTCCATGATCTTCATGGAGATATATCCGATGTAATCTTCTTTTGCGGTGTGTTTGTCGAGATCCGATGAATTGTGTTTTTATGATCAGATTATCTATGAATCTTATTTGAGTTTCTTCTTATCTCTCTTATGCATGATTTCATATCCTTGTAATTCTCTTCGAGTTGTGGGTTTTGTCTGGCCAACTAGATCTATGATTCTTGCAATGGGAGAAGAGCTTGGTTTTGGGTTCATACCGTGTGGTGACCTCACCCAGTGACAGAAGGGGTAGCGAGGCACGCATCATGTTGTTGCCATCAAGGGTAAAAAGATGGGGTTTTCATCATTGGTTTGAGATTATCCCTCTACATCATGTCATCTTGCTTAAGGCGTTACTCTGTTCATCATGAACTCGATACACTAGATGCATGCTGGATAGCGGTCGATGTGTGGAGTAATAGTAGTAGATGCAGAAAGTATCGGTCTACTTGTCTCGGACGTGATGCCTATATGTATGATCATTACCTTAGATATCGTCATGACTTTGCGCGGTTCTATCAATTGCTCGACAGTAATTTGTTCACACGCCGTGATATTTGCTATTTTGAGAGAAGCCTCTAGTGAACACCTTGGCCCCCGGGTCTACTCCACACCATATTTTCAGCCTTACAATTTTTACTTCGTTGCACTTTCCGCCTTCATATCTCACTTTGCAAACAATCTTGAAGGGAATGACAACCCCTTTGAAGCGTTGGGTGCAAGCTTGTTTGTGTTTGCGCAGGTACTCTGGACTTGACGAGACCCTCCTTCTGGATCGACACCTTGGTTCTCAAACTGAGGAAAATACTTACTACTCCTGTGTTGCATCACCCTTTTCTCTTCAAGGGAAAAAACCAATGCAAGCCCAGTCTCCGTCAACGTGTCAATTTCTGGCACTGTTGTTTGAGAAGTAGCAGTTGGCCTGGTTCCTCTTGGCACTGATGTTTCGGGCGTTCTCAATCCTACCCTGCGATCGAAGATCCCTCGTTGTCGCGGTGCTACCCTCCTTGCACATCGCCTGAACGACGTCGCCGATCCCGTGCGGCGAAGATCCCCTAACACTGGGTCCGGATTATTTTTGTCCTCCACTTCATTATGGGCGCTTTCTTATCTCTAAGACTACCCACAATGGGAGTAACATATGTAGTACCCCCTCCATTTTTGTATACAAGCCCACAAACCCATATTACACGTACCAAGGCAAAAATTAATGTTTTTAAGTTAATGTTGTAAGACATCTTGTCTCCTTGTTTGTCGTGTAAATTAACGTGTATTTTTATTTCTCATGCACATCAAGCCAATGATTTCACTCTTGCATGCATTCAAGGGATAATTAATGCCTTCCTTTGCTAGTACTACGAGGCAAACACCGTTAATACTGCATCCATTAGTGTTAGTGGCCTTATATATATGCAAATCATAATTTTGATAGTAGTCTTGTATATAAAAATGGAGGGAGTAACATAGATGCCACATACGCAAAAAATATGATGTGGCAACTAATTACTGAGAAGAGAGAGATATTGAGTAACTTAGATAGTTACTCATGCTAGGAGTAACATAACGCATACCAAGACAAGATGAGTCTATAAGATAATAAATGCATAGCTCAATGTTACTATCTCTATGTTACCATTCATTATGAAGGTAGTAACTTAGACTAGTAGCATATGCATATTACTATTCTACTCCCTCCGTTTCTAAATATAAGTCTTTTAAAATATTTTACTAAGTGTCTACATATGAAACAAAATGAGTGAATCTATACCTAAAGTATGTATATATACATCTGTATGTAGTCCACTAGTGGAACCTTTAGAAAGACTTATATTTAGGAGGCCATGGAACTGCAACAAGGAGAAATTTCAGGAGGACTCAAGATCGAGGATGACCCGACACGACATGAAACTCACAGGTGACTGGGGGCGACCTCGAACCTCCCATCCACCATTAATGGTCGCCCCCCACCAACCCCTCCTCACTTCCCCATCACAACGGGATCTCATCTCCGCGCTTCGGCGTCTCATCCTCTCCCACCAACCCTAGCTCGTCGTGCGTTCGATGGCGGAGGAGAGACAGGGGATATGAGCGAGGCGCGCTCGTCCCACGGTGATGGTGGCGGTGCCATTGGTTCCCCGTGTGTCGATTCCGGTGGCGCAGAGGCCTTTTGAGGAGCTGCACTCCCCGGAGGCTCGTGCGGAGATGCTGAGGGTGGTTCGGGGGCTAGTCCCAGATCGTTCCAAGTGGCCGGAGCTCATGGTGGACATCATCCGCAGCTCCACCTTCGAGGAGTGGGCACGATTCTGCGGGGACGATGGGGGAATGGACTACGAACTGATCTACTGGGCAATTCAGGAGGCGGAGGTGACGGATCCAGTTCAGGCGATGCGGTGGTGCTCGTTCAAGTCGCAGAGCCCCTCCCGGCTCAACATCCGACCGCCGCTCATACTGGATGTTGGAATTATGCCCTAGAGGCAATAACAAATGTATAGTTATTATTATAATTCCTGTATCAAGATAATAGTTTATTATCCATGCTATAATTGTATTGAATGAAGACTCATTTACATGTGTGGATACATAGACAAAACACCGTCCCTAGCATGCCTCTAGTTGGCTAGCCAGTTGATCGATGATAGTCAGTGTCTTCTGATTATGAACAAGGTGTTGTTGCTTGATAACTGGATCACGTCATTGGGAGAATCACGTGATGGACTAGACCCAAACTAATAGACGTAGCATGTTGATCGTGTCATTTTGTTGCTACTGTTTTCTGCGTGTCAAGTATTTATTCCTATGACCATGAGATCATATAACTGACTGACACCGGAGGAATGCTTTGTGTGTATCAAACGTCGCAACGTAACTGGGTGACTATAAAGATGCTCTACAGGTATCTCCGAAGGTGTTAGTTGAGTTAGTATGGATCAAGACTGGGATTTGTCACTCCGTGTGACGGAGAGGTATCTCGGGGCCCACTCGGTAATACAACATCACACACAAGCCTTGCAAGCAATGTAACTTAGTGTAAGTTGCGGGATCTTGTATTACGGAACGAGTAAAGAGACTTGCCGGTAAAACAAGGTTGAAATAGGTATACGGATACTGACGATCGAATCTCGGGCAAGTAACATACCGAAGGACAAAGGGAATGACATACGGGATTATACGAATCCTTGGCACTGAGGTTCAAACGATAAGATCTTCGTAGAATATGTAGGATCCAATATGGGCATCCAGGTCCCGCTGTTGGATATTGACCGAGGAGTCTCTCGGGTCATGTCTACATAGTTCTCGAACCCGCAGGGTCTGCACACTTAAGGTTCGACGTTGTTTTATGCGTATTTGAGTTATATGGTTGGTTACCGAATGTTGTTCGGAGTCTCGGATGAGATCACGGACATCACGAGGGTTTCCGGAATGGTCCGGAAACGAAGATTGATATATAGGATGACTTCATTTGATTACCGGAAGGTTTTCGGAGTTACCGGGAATGTACCGGGAATGACGAATGGGTTCCGGGAGTTCACCGGAGGGGGGCAACCCACTCCGGGGAAGCCCATAGGCATTTGGGGGGTCACACCAGCCCTTAGTGGGCTGGTGGGACAGCCCACCAATCCCCTATGCGCCAAGAGAGAAAAAATCAAAGGAAAGAAAAAAAAAGGAAGAAGTGGGAAGGGGGAAGGACTCCCTCCCACCAAACCAAGTAGGACTCGGTTTGGGGGGGGAGAGTCCTCCCCCCTGGCTCGGCCGACCCCTTGGGGATCCCTTGGACCCCAAGGCAAGGTCCCCCTCCCTCCTCCTATATATATGGGGCTTTTAGGGCAGATTTGAGACGACTTTCTCACGGCTGCCCGACCACATACCTCCATAGTTTTTCCTCTAGATCGTGTTTCTGCGGAGCTCGGGCGGAGCCCTGCTGAGACAAGATCATCACCAACCTCCGGAGCGCCGTCACGCTGCCGGAGAACTCTTCTACCTCTCCGTCTCTCTTGCTGGATCAAGAAGGCCGAGATCATCGTCGAGCTGTACGTGTGCTGAACGCGGAGGTGCCGTCCGTTCGGTACTAGATCGTGGGACTGATCGCGGGATTGTTCGCGGGGCGGATCGAGGGACGTGAGGACGTTTCACTACATCAACCGCGTTCTCTAAACGCTTCTACTGTACGATCTACAAGGGTACGTAGATCACTCATCCCCTCTCGTAGATGGACATCACCATGATAGGTCTTCGTGCGCGTAGGAAATTTTTTGTTTCCCATGCGACGTTCACCAACAGTGGCATCATGAGCCAGGTTCATGCGTAGATGTCTTCTCGAGTAGAACACAAAAGGTTTTGTGGGCGGTGATGTGCGTTTTGCTTCCCTCCTTAGTCTTTTCTTGATTCCGCGGTATTGTTGGATTGAAGCGGCTTGGACCGACATTACTCGTACGCTTACGAGAGACTGGTTTCATCGTTGCGAGTAACCCCCTTTGCTCAAAGATGACTGGCAAGTGACGGTTTCTCCAACTTTAGTTGAATCAGATTTGACCGAGGAGGTCCTTGGATGAGGTTAAATAGCAACTCATATATCTCCGTTGTGGTGTTTGCGTAAGTAAGATGCGATCCTACTAGATACCCTTGGTCACCACGTAAAACGTGCAACAACAAAATTAGAGGACGTCTAACTTGTTTTTGCAGGGTATGATTGTGATGTGATATGGCCAATGATGTGATGTGATATATTGGATGTATGAGATGATCATGTTGTAATAGAAATATCGACTTGCATGTCGATGGTACGGCAACCGGCAGGAGCCATAGGGTTGTCTTTATTCTAACATATGTGCTTGCAGATGCGTTTACTATTTTGCTAGGATGTAGCTTTAGTAGTAATAGCATAAGTAGCATGACAACCCCGATGGCAACACGTTGATGGATGATCATGGTGTGGCGCCAGTGACAAGAAGATCGTGCCGGTGCTTTGGTGATGGAGATCAAGAAGCACGTGATGATAGCCATATCATGTCACTTATGAATTGCATGTGATGTTAATCCTTTTATGCACCTTATTTTGCTTAGAACGACGGTAGCATTATAAGGTGATCTCTCACTAAAATTTCAAGACGAAATTGTGTTCTCCCCGACTGTGCACCGTTGCTACAGTTCGTCGTTTCGAGACACCACGTGATGATCGGGTGTGATAGACTCAACGTTCACATACAACGGGTGCAAAACAGTTGCGCACGCGGAACACTCGGGTTAAGCTTGACGAGCCTAGCATGTGCAGACATGGCCTCGGAACACATGAGACCGAAAGGTCGATCATGAATCATATAGCTGATATGATTAGCATAGGGATGCTTACCACTGAAACTGCTCTCGACTCACGTGATGATCGGACTTGGGATAGTGTATGTGGATCATGAACCACTCAAATGACTAGAGAGATGTACTTTTTGAGTGGGAGTTTAGCATATAATTTGATTAAGTTGAACTCTAATTATCTTGAACATAGTCTAAGTCCACTTTGAATGTATTTGTGTTGTAGATCATGGCTCACGCAAGTGTCATCCTGAATTTTAATACGTTCCTAGAGAAAGCTAAATTGAAAGATGATGGAAGCAACTTTGTAGACTGGGCTCGTAATCTTAAGCTAATCTTACAAGCTGGAAAGAAGGATTATGTCCTTAATGCTGCGCTAGGAGATGAACCACCCGCTACGGCTGATCAGGATGTTAAGAACGCTTGGTTAGCATGTAAGGAGGACTACTCAATAGTTCAATGTGCAGTCTTGTATGGCTTAGAACCGGGACTTCAACGTCGCTTTGAGCGTCATGGAGCATTTGAGATGTTCCAGGAGTTGAAGTTTATCTTTCAGAAGAACGCCCGGATCGAGAGGTATGAGACCTCCGATTAATTCTATGCTTGCAAGATGGAGGAAAACTCGTCTGTCAGTGAACATGTGCTCAAAATGTCTGGGTACTCAAACCGTCTAGCTGAACTGGGGATTGAACTCCCGCAAGAAGCTATCACTGACAGAATCCTTCAATCACTGCCGCCAAGCTATAAAGGCTTTGTGTTGAACTACAACATGCAAGGGATGAACAAGTCTCCCGGCGAGTTGTTTGCGATGCTGAAAGTCGCAGAGTCTGAACTCCGTAAAGAGCATCAAGTGTTGATGGTGAGCAAGACCACTAGTTTCAAGAGAAACGGCAAAGGCAAGAAGGGCAATTCGAAGAAGAGCGGCAAGCATGTTGCCAATCCGCCGAAGAAACCCAAGGCTGGACCTAAGCCTGAAACAGAGTGCTTCTATTGCAAGGGTATGGGTCACTGGAAGCGCAATTGCCCCAAGTATCTGGCAGATAAGAAGGCGGGCAAAGAAAAATCAGGTATATTTGATATACATGTTATTGATGTGTACTTAACCGGCTCTCGTAGTAGTGCCTGGGTATTCGATACCGGTTCTGTTGCTCATATTTACAACTCGAAGCAGGAACTGCGGAATAGAAGAAGGCTGGCGAAAGACGAAGTGACGATGCGCGTAGGAAACGGTTCCAAGGTTGATGCAATCGCCGTCGGCACAGTGTCACTTCAACTACCATCGGGATTAGTGATGAACTTAAATCATTGTTATTTAGTGCCTGCGTTGAGCATGAACATTATATCTGGATCTTGTTTATTGCGAGACGGTTACTCTTTTAAGTCTGAGAATAACGGTTGTTCTATTTCTATGAGTAACATCTTTTATGGTCATGCACCGAATGTGAGAGGATTGTTCATATTGAATCTTGATAGAGATACGCATATACATAACATTGAGACCAAAAGAGTTAGAGTAAACAATCATAGCGCCATATTTTTGTGGCACTGCCGCTTGGGTCATATTGGTGTAAAGCGCATGAAGAAACTCCATGCTGATGGACTTTTGGAGTCACTTGACTTTGATTCACTTGACACATGCGAACCATGCCTCATGGGCAAGATGACTAAGACTCCGTTCTCCGGAACAATGGAGCGTGCAAGTGACTTGTTGGAAATCATACATACCGATGTGTGTGGTCCAATGAGCGTGGAGGCACGCGGCGGATATCGTTATTTTCTCACCTTCACTGACGATCTAAGTAGATATGGTTATGTCTACTTGATGAAGCACAAGTCTGAAACATTTGAAAAGTTCAAGCAATTTCAGAGTGAAGTGGAAAATCATCGTAACAAGAAGATCAAATTCCTGCGGTCTGATCGTGGGGGTGAATATCTGAGTTTCGAGTTTGGTACTCACTTAAGACAATGTGGAATTGTTTCACAGTTAACACCGCCTGGAACACCACAGCGTAATGGTGTGTCCGAACGTCGTAATCGTACTTTATTAGAAATGGTGCGATCTATGATGTCTCTTACTGATTTGCCGTTATCGTTTTGGGGTTATGCATTAGAAACAGCTGCATTCACTTTAAATAGGGCACCATCGAAATTCGTTGAGACGACACCATACGAACTGTGGTATGGCAAAAGGCCAAAGTTGTCATTTCTTAAAGTTTGGGGATGTGATGCTTATGTCAAAAAGCTTCAGCCTAAAAAGCTGGAACCCAAAGCGGAGAAGTGCGTCTTCATAGGTTACCCAAAAGAGACAGTTGGGTACACCTTCTATCTCAAATCCGAGGGCAAAGTGTTTGTTGCTAAGAACGGAACTTTTCTCGAGAAGGAGTTTCTCTCGAGAGAATTGAGTGGGAGGAAGATAGAACTTGACGAGGTTGTCGAACCTCTCATCCCTCTGGATAGTGGCGCAGGGCAAGGGGAAACCTCTGTCATTGCGACGCCGGTTGAGGAGGAAGTTAATGATGATGATCATGAAACTCCAGTTCAAGTTTCTGTTGAACCACGCAGGTCGACGAGATCACGCGCTGCTCCAGGGTGGTACGGTAATCCCGTCTTATCAATCATGTTGTTAGACAACAATGAACCTGCAAATTATGAAGAAGCAATGGTGGGCCCAGATTCCAACAAATGGCTAGAAGCCATGAAATCCGAGATAGGATCCATGTATGAGAACAAAGTGTGGACTTTGGAGATACTGCCTGAGGGCCGCAAGGCTATTCAGAACAAATGGATCTTTAAGAAGAAGACGGACGCTGACGGTAATGTGACCGTTTATAAAGCTCGACTTGTGGCAAAGGGTTTTTCACAAGTTCCAGGAATTGACTACGATGAGACTTTCTCTCCTGTAGCAATGCTTAAGTCCGTCAGAATCATGTTAGCAATAGCTGCATTTTTCGATTATGAAATCTGGCAGATGGATGTCAAAACGGCGTTCCTTAACGGTTTCCTTAAGGAAGAGTTGTATATGATGCAACCCGAAGGTTTTGTCGATCCTAAAAATGCTGACAAGGTGTGCAAGCTCCAGCGATCCATTTATGGACTGGTGCAAGCATCTCGGAGTTGGAACAAACGCTTTGATGAGGTGATCAAAGCATTTGGGTTTATACAAGTGGTTGGAGAATCTTGTATTTACAAGAAAGTGAGTGGGAGCTCTGTGGCGTTTCTAATATTATATGTGGATGACATATTACTGATTGGAAACAACGTGGAGCTTTTGGAGAGCATAAAAGGTTACTTGAATAAAAGTTTCTCTATGAAGGACCTAGGAGAAGCTGCTTACATTCTAGGCATTAAGATCTATAGGGATAGATCAAAACGCCTGATAGGACTTTCACAGAGCACATACCTTGATAAAGTTTTGAAAAGGTTCAAAATGGAACAGTCCAAGAAAGGGTTCTTGCCAGTGTTACAAGGTACGAGATTGAGTAAGACTCAGTGCCCAGCAACTGATGAAGATAGAGAGCATATGCGCTCCGTCCCCTATGCTTCAGCCATAGGCTCTATCATGTATGCTATGATGTGCACTAGACCGGATGTTAGCCTGGCCATAAGTATGGCAGGTAGGTTCCAGAGTAATCCAGGAGTGGATCACTGGACGGCGGTCAAGAATATCCTGAAGTACCTGAAAAGGACTAAGGAGATGTTTCTCGTGTATGGAGGTGACGAAGAGCTCGCCGTAAAAGGTTACGTCGATGCAAGCTTTGACACAGATCCGGACGACTCTAAGTCGCAAACCGGATACGTATTTATTCTTAATGGGGGTGCAGTAAGCTGGTGCGGTTCCAAGCAAAGCGTCGTAGCAGATTCTACATGTGAAGCGGAGTACATGGCTGCCTCGGAGGCGGCTAAGGAGGGTGTCTGGATGAAGCAGTTCATGACGGATCTTGGAGTGGTGCCAAGTGCACTGGATCCAATAACCTTGTTCTGTGGCAACACTGGTGCCATTGCCTTAGCAAAGGAACCAAGGTTTCACAAGAAGACCAGACACATCAAACGACGCTTCAACCTCATCCGCGACTACGTCGAGGAGGAGGACGTAAATATATGCAAAGTGCACACGGATCTGAATGTAGCAGACCCGCTGACTAAGCCTCTTCCACGGCCAAAACATGATCGACACCAGAACTGTATGGGTGTTAGATTTATTACAATGTAATTCACATGGTGATGTGAGGGCTAGATTATTGACTCTAGTGCAAGTGGGAGGCTGTTGGAATTATGCCCTAGAGGCAATAATAAATGTATAGTTATTATTATAATTCCTGTATCAAGATAATAGTTTATTATCCATGCTATAATTGTATTGAATGAAGACTCATTTACATGTGTGGATACATAGACAAAACACCGTCCCTAGCATGCCTCTAGTTGGCTAGCCAGTTGATCGATGATAGTCAGTGTCTTCTGATTATGAACAAGGTGTTGTTGCTTGATAACTGGATCACGTCATTGGGAGAATCACGTGATGGACTAGACCCAAACTAATAGACGTAGCATGTTGATCGTGTCATTTTGTTGCTACTGTTTTCTGCGTGTCAAGTATTTATTCCTATGACCATGAGATCATATAACTGACTGACACCGGAGGAATGCTTTGTGTGTATCAAACGTCTCAACGTAACTAGGTGACTATAAAGATGCTCTACAGGTATCTCCGAAGGTGTTAGTTGAGTTAGTATGGATCAAGACTGGGATTTGTCACTCCGTGTGACGGAGAGGTATCTCGGGGCCCACTCGGTAATACAACATCACACACAAGCCTTGCAAGCAATGTAACTTAGTGTAAGTTGCGGGATCTTGTATTACGGAACGAGTAAAGAGACTTGCCGGTAAAACGAGGTTGAAATAGGTATACGGATACTGACGATCGAATCTCGGGCAAGTAACATACCGAAGGACAAAGGGAATGACATACGGGATTATACGAATCCTTGGCACTGAGGTTCAAACGATAAGATCTTCGTAGAATATGTAGGATCCAATATGGGCATCCAGGTCCCGCTGTTGGATATTGACCGAGGAGTCTCTCGGGTCATGTCTACATAGTTCTCGAACCCGCAGGGTCTGCACACTTAAGGTTCGACGTTGTTTTATGCGTATTTGAGTTATATGGTTGGTTACCGAATGTTGTTCGGAGTCCCGGATGAGATCACGGACATCACGAGGGTTTCCGGAATGGTCCGGAAACGAAGATTGATATATAGGATGACTTCATTTGATTACCGGAAGGTTTTCGGAGTTACCGGGAATGTACCGGGAATGACGAATGGGTTCCGGGAGTTCACCGGAGGGGGGCAACCCACTCCGGGGAAGCCCATAGGCATTTGGGGGGTCACACCAGCCCTTAGTGGGCTGGTGGGACAGCCCACCAATCCCCTATGCGCCAAGAGAGAAAAAATCAAAGGAAAGAAAAAAAAAGGAAGAAGTGGGAAGGGGGAAGGACTCCCTCCCACCAAACCAAGTAGGACTCGGTTTGGGGGGGGAGAGTCCTCCCCCCTGGCTCGGCCGACCCCTTGGGGATCCCTTGGACCCCAAGGCAAGGTCCCCCTCCCTCCTCCTATATATATGGGGCTTTTAGGGCAGATTTGAGACGACTTTCTCACGGCTGCCCGACCACATACCTCCATAGTTTTTCCTCTAGATCGTGTTTCTGCGGAGCTCGGGCGGAGCCCTGCTGAGACAAGATCATCACCAACCTCCGGAGCGCCGTCACGCTGCCGGAGAACTCTTCTACCTCTCCGTCTCTCTTGCTGGATCAAGAAGGCCGAGATCATCGTCGAGCTGTACGTGTGCTGAACGCGGAGGTGCCGTCCGTTCGGTACTAGATCGTGGGACTGATCGCGGGATTGTTCGCGGGGCGGATCGAGGGACGTGAGGACGTTCCACTACATCAACCGCGTTCTCTAAACGCTTCTGTTGTACGATCTACAAGGGTACGTAGATCACTCATCCCCTCTCGTAGATGGACATCCCCATGATAGGTCTTCGTGCGCGTAGGAAAATTTTTGTTTCCCATGCGACGTTCCCCAACACTGGAGCTATCCCAACTTCCTCCTGATGTGCTGCCACCGGGGATCAGGCCGCCCCGCGTCCCAGGAAGATTCACAACCCTGGCAGACTCCTCCAATATCCAGCTGCGAAGGTGAGGGGCGTCAGGCGGCAGATGGGTTGCGCTACAACCTAGAACCGCCATCATGGCGAGGGGACCGCGGTGAGGTTGGTATTCGTCGTGCTCAGGTACCCCATGTTCGTCCAAAATGAGCTAGCACTCTCGATTTCTCCGTCAAAAAGTGATGCGACCATTTGGTCTTCGAGTCCCATATTAGTGTTCAGAATTTAGATTATGCATTGGTTGACCCTAAGGATGGAGTTTCTACTCCAATTACTTCACCGTCCATGATGAGGGATAAGAGGGTAGGTGACCTTCTCGTCAGTGTTTCAGATCGTAGTGATAACCCACAAGCATAGGGGATCGCAACAGTTTTCGAGGGTAGAGTATTCAACCCAAATTTGTTGATTCGACACATGAGGAAACCAAAGAATATTCTCGAGTATTAGCAGTTGAGTTGTCAATTCAACCACACCTGAAAGACTTAGTATCTGCAGCAAAGTATCAGTAGCAAAGTGGTGTGATAGCAATAATAGCAATGGTAACAGTAGCAGCAATGACAGCAGTAGCAGTAACAGTAGCAGTAGTGACAGCAGTAGCGGCAAAGTAGCAGCAGTGACAGCAGTAGTGGCAAAGTAACATAGCAAGGACCAGTAGGAAAAACTCGTAGGCATTGGATCGGTGATGGATAATTATGCCGGATGACATTCATCATGCAACAGTTATAACACTGAGAGATATGTAACTAGCTCTAGTTCGTCAATGTAATGTAGGCATGTATTCCGTATATAGTCATACGTGCTTATGAAAAGAACTTGCATGACATCTATTGTCCATCCCTCCCGTCGCAGCAGGGTCCTAATGGAAACTATGGGATATTAAGGTTCTCCTTTTAATAGAGAACCGGAACAAAGCATTAGCACTTAGTGAATACATGAACTCCTCATAGTAAGGTCATCTCCGGGAGTGGTTCCGGCTATTGTCACTCCCGGGTTGCCGGGTCATAAACATAGTAGGTGACTACAACTTGCAAGATAGGATCAAGAACACACATATATTGACGAGAACATAATAGGTTCAGATCTGAAATCATGGCACTCGGGCCCTAGTGACAAGCATTAAGCATGGCAAAGTAGTAGCAACATCAATCTCAGAAAATAGTGGATACTAGGGATCAATCCCCATCAAAACTAACTCGATTACATGATAGATCTCATCCAACCCATCACCGTCCAGCAAGCCTACGATGAGATTACTCGCGAACGATGAAGAGCATCATGGAATTGGCGATGAAGGAAGGTTGGTGATGACGATGGCGACGATCTCCCCTCTCCGGAACCCCGGAACGGACTCCGGATCTGCCCTCCACAGGAAGAACAGGGGGTGGCGGCGCCTCCGTATCGTAAAACGCGATGAACTCTTCTCCTTGAATTTTTTTTCCGGACGAAAGGGACTAAATAGAGCTGGAGTTGAAGGCGGCGGAGTCCCGAGGGCCCCACAAGCCTGCTAGGCGTGGCTAGGGGGGACCGCGCCTCCTGGGCTTGTGGGTTCCTCGCTCCACGCCTCCGGTTGATTCTTGCACCAGTATTTTTTATATATTCCACAAAAAATCCTCGTAAATTTCCAGGTCATTCCGAGAACTTTTATTTCTGCGCAAAAACAACACCATGGCAATTCTGCTGAAAACAGCGTTAGTCCAGGTTAGTTCCATTCAAATCATGCAAATTAGAGTCCAAAACAAGGGAAAAAGAGTTTGGAAAAGTAGATACGATGGAGACGTATCAACTCCCCCAAGCTTGAAGCCTTGCTTGTAGTCAAGCAATTCAGTTGACAAACTGAAAGAGACAAAAGAACAACTTTTACGAACTCTGTTTGATCTTGTTTCTGTAATTATGTCTAACTCACATTCAGATCTTCAGCAAGATCATAAGCTAACCACATAAGCAATGACATTTAGGTCTCAAGAGGAACTCATATCAATGGCATAATCAACTAGCGAGCTGCTGCTCGCTACGCCTATAGGGATTTCCTAGCAAAATATGCAAAGGATTCCCCTGCAGCCTTGGAGCCTTGCGTTGGTGTTCCCTTGAAGAGGAAAGGGTGATGTAGCACAGCAGCGTTAAGTATTTCCCTCAGTTTGAGAACCAAGGTATCAATCTAGTAGGAGGATCGCGTCAAGTCACAAGTACCTCCACAAACACAAAGAGCTTGCACCCAACACTATGAAGGGGTTGTCAATCCCTTATAGATTATTTGCAAAGTGAGAACTGAAAGCAAAAAGTAAACAAAGCAAAGTAAAAGTAAAAGCGGAGATGATAATTGTGAATAGACCCGGGAGCTGTAGTGTTCACTAGTGGCTTCTCTCATGAAAGCAAGTAGACGTGGCTGAACGAATTACTGTCGAGCAATTGATAGAACCGCGCAAAGTCATGACGTTATCTATGGCAATGATCATACATATAGGCATCGCGTCCAAAACAAGTAGACCGATACTTTCTGCATCTACTACTATTACTCCACACGTCGACCGCTATCCAGCATGCATCTAGTGTATTTAGTTCATCAGAACAGAGTAACGCCTTAAGCAAGATGACATGATATAGATGCACAATCTCAAATCTATGATGAAAGCCCATCTTGTTACCCTTGATGGAAACAACACGATGCGTGCCTTGCTGCCCCTTCTGTCACTCGGAAAGGTCACCGCACGGTTTGAACCCAAAACCAAGCACTTCTCCCATTGCAAGAATCATAGATCTAGTTCGGCAAACAAAACCCAAGACTCGGAGAGACTTACAAGGATATCAAATCATGCATATAAGAAATCAGCAAAGACTCAAATATAATTCATAGATAATCTGATCACAAATCCACAATTCATCGGATCTCGACAAACACACCGCCAAAGAGGATTATATCGGATAGATCTCCATGAAAATCATGGAGAACTTTGTATTGAAGATCCAAGAGAGAGAAGAAACCATCTAGCTACTAACTACGGACCCATAGGTCTGAAGTAGACTACTCACGAGTCATTGGAGAGGCAATGATGTTGATGTAGAAGCCCTCCAGCTCCAAAGTCCCCTCCGGCAAGGCACGTGGAAGGGTCTCCAAATGAGATCTCGCGGAAATGGAAGCTTGCGGCGGCGGAAAAGTGTTTTCGTGGACGCCCTGATTTTTTCTGGGATTTTAGGGAATACATAGGCCAAAGAGCTAGGGCATGGGATCTCCAAGGAGGCCACAAGCTTGGTAGCCGCGGGCCCCCGAGCCGCGGCTACAGGGCTTGTGGGCTCCCTGTGTGCCTCCTGCCTTGGCCCTCAAGTCCCCCGATCTTCTTCTGTTCTGGAAAAATTCATTTCGGGGATTTTATTCCGTTTGGACTCCGTTCCAAAATCAGATCTGAAAAGAGTCAAAAACACAGAAAAAACAGGAACTGGCACTTGGCACTGAATTAATAAGTTAGTCCCAGAAAAGATATAAAAGGTATATAAAACATCCAAAATTGACAAGATATCAGCATGAAACCATCAAAAATTATAGATACGTTTGAGACGTATCAAGCATCCCCAAGCTTAACTCCTGCTCGTCCTCGAGTAGGGAAGTGATAAAGAATGAATTTTTGATGCTTTCATGCTACCTAGCATAGATGTCCTTTGTAACTCCTCTTATGTGACATGAATGTTCAGATCCGTTAGATTCAAAACAATAGTTTGCTATTGACGTGGAGACAATAATACTTCAAGCAAACTAGCAAGGTAATCATGAACTTTCAAAATAACAAGGCCAAAAGAAAGTTATCCCTACAAAATCATATAGTTTGGCTATGCTCTATCATCCTTGCACAACGAATTTAAATCATGCACAACCTCGGCATTGGCCAAGTAATTGTTTTCACACCTTTACTTTCTCAAACCTTTTCAACTCTCACGCAATACATGAGCGTGAGCCATGGTTTTAGCACTATAAGTGGAATGGAGTGTGGTGGAGGTTGCAAGGCAAACAAGGAGAAGATGGTCACATTGACTAGGCATATCAATGAGCTATGGAGATGCTCATCAATAGATATCAATGTGAATGAGTAGGGATTGCCATACAAATGATGTACTAGAGCTAAGAGGATGTGAAAGCTCTTAAAGAAAACTAGTGGGTGTGCGTCCAACTTGCTTGCTCACGAAGACCTAAGGCAATTTTGATGAAGCCCATCATTGGAATATACAAGCCAAGTTATATAATTAAAATTTCCCACTAGCTATATGGTGGTGACAAAACGATAGACTCTCAATCATGAAGATCATGGTGCTTAATAAGCACAAGTGTGGAAAGATAGTAGCACCGTCCCTTCTCTCTTTTTCTCTCATTTTTTTGGTGGGCTCTTTGGCCTCTCTTTTTTATATATATTTTTTATTTTTGTGGGCATCTTTGGCCTCTTTTTGTAAATGGGCTTCGCTGGCCTCTTTTATTTTCTCACATGGGACAATGCTCCATCAATGATGATTATCACACTTAGAACTCAAAACTTAGAGCAATGATGACTCTATATGGAATGCCTTCGGTAATGTACCGTGAAAATGATCTAGCATGGCATAGACATCAATGGAAACATCATGCTAGCTATCTTAGGATCATGCAATGGCAATGTAGAAGTGGTGGCACATGTCATGGTGGTAGTTGCATGGCAATATATCTCGGAATGGCTTTGAAAAAGCCATAGTAGGTAGGTATGGTGGCTGTTTTGAGGGAGGCTAATGGTGGGTTTTATGCACCGGCGAAAGTTGCACGGCACTAAAGAAGATAGTGATGGTGGAAGGTGAAAGTGCATCTAAACCATGGACTAAACATTAGTCATGAAGAACTCATATACTTGTTGCAAAAGTTTTAGTAGTAATCGAAACAAAGCATTCAACGCATACTCCTAGGGGAAGGGTTGGTAGGTATAAACCATCGCGCGATCCCGACCGCCACACAAAGGATGACAATCAATAAACTAATCATGCTCAGACTTCATCACATAGCGGTTCACCATACGTGCATGCTATGGGAATCACTAACTTCAACACAAGTATTTCTAGATCCTCAACACCTTACTAGTATAACTTCAATATTACCACAACCACAACTCAAAACTAATTGAGATGAATCAAACTTCTCTAACTACTCAATGCACATGAAGGTGGAAGTTTTCATATCCCTTTGGATAAATGCCCCTTTTGAGACTACTTTCATAGCATAGATCAACTACCACGCCACGCACTGCCGTGCTCTAAAAGATAGAAGTGAAACACACAGAGCAAAATCAACTAGCTCAAAAGATATAAGTGAAACACATGTGAGCTGAATTGCCTAACCAAAGGATATAAGTGAAGCTCGACAAATCACGGTCAGTGCATGTCTCTCCCTCTAGGTGTGCAGGAAGGAAGATTGTGACACAACAAAAATAAAAGACTCCTATGATACAAGACGCTCCAAGCAAAACACATAACATGTGGTGAATAAAAATATAGCCCCAAGTAACGTTACCGGTGGATTGAAGACGAAAGAGGGGATGCCTTCCCGGGGCATCCCCAAGCTTAGGCTTTTTTGAGATCCTTGAATCAACTTGGGGTGCCTGGGGCATCCCCAAGCTTGAGCTCTTGACACTCTTTATCTCTTTGTCCATAAGAACTTCACCCAAAACTTGAAAACTTCACAACACGAAACTTAAACAGAAACTCATGATATCATTAGTATAAGAAAGCAAATCACCACTTCCTTAGGTACTGTAGCAAACTTAAATTATACTTATGTTGATGTTAGGTTACTATATTTTCAATCTTCCATGGCTAATACCCCCCCCCCCCGATACTATCCATAGTTTCATCAAAATAAGCAACCAACTCAACAAAAACAGAATCTATTAACAGCAGACCAGTCTGTAGCCATCTGTATACTTCGTATACTGTTGTTACTTCAAAAATTCTTAAAAATACGACAGTCTGAAGAATTTGCGTAGCAATCAGCAGCAGAAAGAATCAACTCAAAATCTCTCACAGAAAAAAAAAACGAAAATTCTTTTCGTGAGCAGAAAGTTTCTGTCTTTTCCAGCAAGATCAAACGATCATCCCCAAGGCTAATCATAACGGTTTCACTTGGCACAAACGCAAAAGAAACACAAAAAACACAATCATAACAGAATTATGAAAGTGTGGAAAACACAACACAGAAAGAAAAAGGATATATTTGTTGGGTTGCCTCCCAACAAGCGCTATTGTTTAACGCCCTTAGCTAGGCATTAATAAATCAATGATGCTCACACAAAAAACAAGAATTGAAGCACAACGAGAGCATCATAAAGCATGTGAAAATCACATCTAAGTCTAACATACTTCCTATGCATGGGCATTTTACAGGAAAACAGATTGTCAAGACAACCAATAGTTGCCATATGCAAGGAAGAAGAAAGAGACAATAGCAATCTCCACACAACGGGAGGTAACTTGGTAACATGAAAGTTTCTACCACAATATTTTCCTCTCTCATAACAATTACATGTGGGATCATGTTCAAATTCAACAATATAGATATCACAAAGGATATTCTTTTCATGATCCACATGCATGCAAAGTTGACGCTCTTCAAAAATAGTGGGATTATCATCAACTAAAGTCATGACTTCTCCAAACCCACTTTCAATATTATTACAAATATCATTGCAACAAGTAGTGGACATGGCAAAACTAGCATCCCCAAGCTTAGGGTTTTGCTTATTTTTAGCATGATTGTCACTAACAGAATTTATAGTGAAACCATTGCAATCATGCTTTTCATTCAAGGAGCCCTCGTGAATCACTTCATAAATTTCTTCATCATGATTTTTAGATTCACGCATCTCAAGCAAAACTCCATAAAGATAGTCAAATGCACTCAACTCACTAGCAATTGGATCAACATAATTGGATCTCTTAAAGAGATTAGCAAGTGGATGAGGATCCATATCACTAGATTTTCAGCAAGCGAAGATGCAAGCATATTGAAGGCACATGGCACACAAGCGAACAGAAAGCAAGCGAGAGAAAAGGGCGAACGAAAAAGGCAAACGAAAAAAAGGCAAACGAAGAAAAGGGCAAATTGTGAAGTGGGGGAGAGGAAAATGAGAGGCAACTGGCAAACAAAGTGAATGCAAGAGATGAGTTTGTGACACTTACTTGGATAGATCTTGACTTGATCTCTCCCCGGCAACGGTGCCAGAAATCCTTCTGCTGCTGGCTACGCCTATAGGGATTTCCTTGGCAAAATCCTTGGCAAATATGCAAAGGATTCCCCCGCGGCCTTGGAGCCTTGCGTTGGTGTTCCCTTGAAGAGGAAAGGGTGATGTAGCACAGCGGCGGTAAGTATTTCCCCAGTTTGAGAACCAAGGTATCAATCCAGTAGGAGGATCGCGTCAAGTCACAAGTACCTGCACAAACACAAAGAGCTTGCACCCAACGCTATGAAGGGGTTGTCAATCCCTTATAGATTGTTTGCAAAGTGAGAACTGAAAGCAAAAAGTAAACAAAACAAAGTAAAAGTAAAAGCGGAGATGGTAATTGTGAATAGACCCGGGGGTCGTAGTGTTCACTAGTGGCTTCTCTCATGAAAGCAAGTAGATGGTGGGTGAACGAATTACTGTCGAGCAATTGATAGAACCGCGCAAAGTCATGACGTTATCTATGGCAATGATCATACATATAGGCATCACGTCCAAAACAAGTAGACCGATACTTTATGCATCTACTACTATTACTCCACATGTCGACCGCTATCCAGCATGCATCTAGTGTATTGAGTTCATAAGAACAGAATAACGCCTTAAGCAAGATGACATGATGTAGATGGACAATCTCAAATCTATGATGAAAGCCCATCTTGCTACCCTTGATGGCAACAACATGATGCGTGCCTTGCTGCCCCTTCTGTCACTAGTAAAGGTGACCGCACGGTATGAACCCAAAACCAAGCACTTCTCCCATTGCAAGAATCATAGATCTAGTTGGCCAAACAAAACCCAAGACTTGGAGAGACTTACAAGGATATCAAATCATGCATATAAGAAATTAGCAAAGACTCAAATATAATTCATAGATAATCTGATCACAAATCCACAATTCATCGGATCTCGACAAACACACCGCCAAAGAGGATTACATCAGATAGATCTCCATGAAGATCATGGAGAACTTTGTATTGAAGATCCAAGAGAGAGAAGAAGCCATCTAGATACTAACTACGGACCCGTAGGTCTGAAGTAGACTCTCACCAGTCATTGGAGAGGCAATGATGTTGATGTAGAAGCCCTCCAGCTCCAAAGTCCCCTCCGACAGGGCACCGGGAAGGGTCTCCAGATGAGATCTCGCGGAAACGGAAGCTTGCGGCGACGGATAAGTGTTTTCGCGGATGCCCTGATTTTTTCTTGGATTTTAGGGAATATATAGGCCAAAGAGCTAGGGCAGGGGAGCTCCAGGGAGGCCACAAGCTTGGTAGCCCCCCCTGGCCGCGGCTACAGGGCTTGTGGGCTCCCTGTGTGCCTCCTGCCTTGGCCCTCAAGTCCCCCGATCTTCTTCTGTTCTGGAAAAATTCATTTCGGGGATTTTATTCCGTTTGGACTCCGTTCCAAAATCAGATCTGAAAAGAGTCAAAAACACAGAAAAAATAGGAACTGGCACTTGGCACTGAATTAATAAGTTAGTCCCAAAAAATATATAAAAGGTATATAAAACATCCAAAGTTGACAAGATATCAGCATGAAACCATCAAAAATTATAGATACGTTTGAGACGTATCACGAGCAATAATAATAACTTTCAAATGTCAACACTTCAATCAAAACAATCATGAAGCAATATGAACAGATGGTATCTCGCTAGCTCTTTCTGAGACCGCAAAACATAAATGCAGAGCACCTTCAAAGACCAAGGGCTGACTGAACATTGTAATTCATGGCAAAGAAGATCCTTTCACAGTCATACTCAATAAAAATTAATAGCAAAGCATAAAAAATTACGGAGGTGCTCTCTAATTGGTGCTTTTAAGAAGAGGATGACTCAACAGAAACATAAATAGATAGGCCCTTCGCAGAGGGAAGCATTAATTTGCAGAGGTGCTAGAGCTCAAGCCTTGAAGACAGAGATAAATAATTTTGGGTGGCATGCTTTCATTGTCAACGTGATGACCAAGAGTTTTCACCATCTTCCATGCTACACATGCTATAGGCGGTTCCCAAACAGAAAAGTAAAGTTTTGACTCCCCCACCATCGATCAATCACACTCCACGACTAGCCTAATACTCGGGTGCCGTCCATACCAACAACAATCCAGGGGGAGTTTTGTTTGCAATTATATTTTCGATTTGAGCATGGAACTGGGCATTCCAATTACCAGCCCCTTTCTCGTGGATGATAGTGAATAAACACGTATCGAGGATAACACGCCTAGCATGGAAGATAATGATCGCCCCTTGTCGCCCCATGAGCGGTTCGGGCATGCAAAACAGATTATTACTTGAAGGTATAGAGAGTGGCAAATGCAAATTTACTTGGAACGCCAGGTAGATACCGCATATAGGTACGTATGGTGGACTCATATGGAACAAGTTTGGGTTTATGGAAGTGGATGCACAAGCAGTATTCTCGCTTAGTACAAGTGAAGGCTAGAAAATGACTGGGAAGCGACCAACTAGAGAGCGACAATAGTCATCAATATGCATTGATATTAACCAACATTGAGTGCAAGCATGAGTAGGACATAAATCACCATAAACATGAATATCATAGAGGCTATGTTGATTTGTTTCAACTACATGCGTAAACATGCGCCAAGTCAAGCCACTTGAATCATTCAAAGGAGGATACCATCCTGTCATACTACATCATAATCATCTCAAAATTCATGTTGGCATCCAAGACAAACCATTATAAGCTCCTAGATAATTAAGCATGGCATCAGAAACTATGATCTCTAAGTTGTCACTGCAAACATATTTCTCTCACAACAAAGCTGAATTAGGAACGATGAGCTAGTCATATTTACAAAAACAAAATGGATCGAGTTCATACCAGCTTTTCCAGGCTCAGTCACTTCATCATATATCGTCATTATTGCCTTTCACTTGCACGACCGAATGATGTGAACAATAATAAGAGTGTTCGTGCATTGGACTACACTGGAATCTGCAAGCAACCACAAAGGAGAAGACAAAGTAATATTTTTCTTTGACAGATAAACAGATATGCATGCGAGAGCCACTAAACATTGTAACCATGGTCTTCTACTTTGACCCAAAGAAAAAGAAAACTATTTACACGGGAAAGCTCCCAACAAGCAAAAGAAGAACGGGAAATCTTTTGGGGTTTTCTCAACCTAAACAAACACACGAGAAGAAAGCGAGAAAAAGAAATAAACTAGCATGGATGATACAGTGGCAAAGTGTGAACACCGACTAACAAAGTGAAAGCGTGAGCAAGAATATAAAGTCGGTGAGAAACACATACTCCCCCAAGCTCAGGCTTTTGGCCTAAGTTGGTCTACTCCCATGGCTGGAAGTAACCGTCCCCGGGGTACTCCGGAGTGTACTGAGGATGCCAGTGCTGTGTGAGCTCCTCTGGCTCCCACTAATAAACTAGCGTCTGGTACTCAACTGGTAGCTCGGGCACGGGCACCTGTGGTGGCGCTATGCCCCAATATGCGTAGATGTCCGAGGGCATAATAATGTACATGCCTAGATGAAGATTGAACAAAGAAGGAGCAGGCAAAGTAATAGTCTCACGAGTACCCTGACGAAATACCAGGTTATAAATCATCCTCTTATTTATATCTTTATCAAGAAAGTCATGGTGAACCATGCTATCATAATCTAGATATCTCTCAGGAAGAAGAATCTCTTCTTCCTCATGCAGTCTAATAGGTATCTCAAAATGTCTAGCAAGACGGGTAGCATAGATACCTCCATAAACAACGCCTTTAGAACGGTTCGTGTTCAACCGTTGAGCCACTATAGCACCCAAGCTATAAGTTTTATCATTATAAAGGGCTTCGCGCAAAACCGTAAGATCAGGGGAGCTAAGGGCCCCAGCTTTCCCACGGCCAATCAAACATTTTCCCACGAATAATGAGAAGTACTGAAGCACGGGAAAATGTATGCTAGCAACTCTAGCGCAAGACACTCCTCTCTCCTCTCCTACAGCAATAGTATCAATGAAAGACTCCAAGTCCCGTGGACGAGGTTCATGAATATCCCCAACATAAGGTAATTTGCAAACATTGCAAAAAACCTAAAGTGACATGCGCTCGGGGATATCATATAGCTTGAACTCAACCATAGGAGGACTCTTCCTTCGATAGAAGTTAAAGCTTTGCATGAAAATAGTAGTGAGGAGGATGTATTGTGGACACTTATCTTCAACTAATACGGTAAGGCCTGCGTTTTCCACCAAGTAATAAAAATCCTCATAAAGACCGGCGGCACGTAAGAACACATCGCTTGGCCACTCGCACGCTCGAACTTCTGCAACTCGAGGGACCGGATACTTGGGTTTCTTATTCTCATTTTCATAACCCTTGGGGTCACGGCTTGAAGAGCCTCTTAGGAACCTCCTCATATTTTCCTTTTTCTTTCTCTGAAAATTTCTTAATTTTTTAGTGACTCAAAGGAAAAGTGAACAAGGCTCAACGAAACCCATAGCCACTACTTCGACAAGTGCCATATCACGCATCAAAACTACTTGGGGCCAGCTAAAATTAGCATGCAAAGCTCAAGAACAGGGTCACCAAGGCAGCAAAAATACACAACGAATAAGGCACTAGAGCAAAAACTAATTGGACCAATGGAGGAGTCACATACCAAGGAACAATTTCCCCAAAATAGTTTGGTGAATGGGGATTTGCACAAGGAGATCAAAAATCGCAGCAAGAAGAGCAAGAACACGGGTTTGAGCTGTAGAATGAATTTTTCTGGAGGTACGAGAAGGAGATGGGAGCTGGAATAAGTGGAGGGGGGACACGTGGGCCCCACAAGCCTGGTAGGCACGGCCAGGGGGTGCCCGCGCCTCCTCGACTTGTGGCCCACTGGTGCATCCCCCTGACTAGCTCTCTGCCTTAGAATTTTTCAAAAATTCCAGAAAAAATCATACTTGATTTTCAGGGTATTTGGAGAACTTTTATTTTTGGGACACTTTTCTACGGGGCGCAAAAAGTAGAAAACAGGAAAAACTAAAGCTAAATCTATCATTTTTATTCTAAACAACGGAAAATAAAAGTTTGGAATAGAGGGTTGTGACTCTCAGATTCATTCATCTCATGGTCATCAAAAGAAATCCGTCAATGAGGTTGATCAAGTCTCCTTGACAAACTTTTTTTGAATCGCATAAAACTGGAGAATTTTTGAATAGTCACTAGGTTACCTCAATGGGGATGTGCATATCCCCAACAAGCAAATCATACTTCATCTTAGCAGTAGGTATATGGCATTCAAAGCTCCCAATAAGAATCGATGAAGTTTTTTCAATAGCATTGATGCAATGTACTCGATATTGTTTCTTCGGAAAGTGCACCGTATGCTCATTACCATTGACATGGAAAGTGGCATTGCCTTTGTTGCAATCAATAACACTCCCTGCAGTGTTTAAAAAGGGTCTTCCAAGGATGACCGCCATGGCATCATCCCCGGGAATATCCAGAATAACAAAGTCCGTTAAGATAGTAACGTTAGCAACCACAACAGGCACATCCTCGCAAATGCCGATAGGGAAAGCAGTTGATTTGTCGACCATTTGTAGGGAGATTTCAGTGGGTGTCAACTTGTCCAATTCCAGTCTACGATAAAGAGAGAGAGGCATAACACTAACACCGTCTCCAAGATCGCATAAAGCAGTTCTAACGTAGTTGCCTTTAATGGAGCAAGGTATAGTGGGCACTCCGGGATCACCTAGTTTCTTAGGAGTTCCACCCTTGAAGGTGTAATTAGCGAGCATGGTGGAAATCTCAACCTCTCATATCCTCCTCTTATTAGTCACAATATCCTTCATGTACTTAGCATAAGGAGACATTTTGAGCATATCTGTCAAACGCATTTGCAGAAAGACGGGTCTAATCATTTCAACAAATCGCTCAAAATCCTTATCATCCTTTTTCTTGGATGATTTAGGAGGAAAGGGCATGGGTTTCTGAACCCATGGTTACCTTTCTTTACCATGCTTCCTAGCAATAAAGTCGTTCTTATCATATATCCTATTCTTAGGTTGTGGGTTATCAAGATCAACAGGTTCAATCTCCACATCCTTATCATTGCTAGGTTGAGCATCAACATGAACATCACTATCGATATTGTCATTAGGCTCATGTTCATCACCACATTGTGTTTCGGCATCAGAAACAGAGACATCGTTTGGATTCTCACGTGTGACAGCAGCAGGTTTGCTAGCATGCAAGTTCCTATCATCTTTCTTTTTCTTCCTAGGATGACTAGGTGCATCAGTGCTAACTCCTTGAGAATCTTGTTCAATTATCTTAGGATGGCCCTCAGGATACAAAGGTTCCTGAGTCATTCTACCACCTCTAGTGATAACTCTAACAGAGTTGTCATTCAGCTCATTGAGCAAGTCATTTTGAGCCTTAAGTACTTGTTCTACTTGAGTAGTAACCATAGAGGCATGTTTACTCAAAAGCTTAAGATCATTGACGTTTCTATCCACGCAAGCACTTAAATGACTAAGCATACGAGCATTATGTTCCAACTGTGTGCTAACATAATCACTGAAACTTTTTTGTTTGGCAACAAAGTTATCAAATTCATCCAGGCATAAGCTAGCAGGTTTATCAAAGGAATATCACTCTCATTGAATCTACGAAGAGAATTTACCTCTACTACCTATGTCGGGTTATCAAGACCATGGATCTCTTCGGTAGGTGGTAGATTTTTTACATCTTCAGATTTAATGCCTTTCTCTTTCATAGATTTCTTAGCTTCTTGCATATCTTCAGGACTGAGGAATAGAATACCTCTTTTCTTTGGAGTTGGTTCGGGAATAGTCCAAGCATTCTCATTGCACAAGATATTATTCAATAGGATCTCAGCTTGTTCCACAGTTCGTTCCCTGAAAACACAACCAGCACAACTATCTAGGTGGTCCCTAGAAGCATTTGTTAGTCCATTATAGAATATATCAAGTATTTCATTCTTCTCAAGAGGGTGATCACGCAAAGCATTCAGCATCTGGCCAAGCCTCCCCCAAGCTTGTGGGAGACTCTCTTCTTCAACTTGCACAAACTTATATATTTCCTGCAAGGCAACTTGTTTCTTATGGGTAGGAAAATATTTCTCGGAGAAGTAGTAGATCATATCCTAGGGACTACGCACACAACCAGGAGCAAGAGAAGTGAACCAAGTCTTAGCATCACCCTTTAGCGAGAAAGGAAATAGCTTAAGGATAAAGTAGTGGCGAATCATTTCCTCGCTCGTGAACAGGGTGGCTATATCATGCAGCTTAGTAAGATATGCTACAACCGTTTCAGACTCATAACCATGAAAAGGATCAGATTCGACCAGAGTGATTAACTCAGGGTCGACAGAGAATTCATAATCCTTATCGGTCACAAAGATAGGCGAAGTAGCAAACTTCGGGTCGTATTTCATCCTAGCGTTCAGAGATTTTTCTTTCCACTTGCGCAGTAATTTCTCAAGATCATAGCTATCCTTACAAGCAAGAAAGTCATCGGCTATCTCTCCCTCCATAACATAACCCTCAGGTATATCAGGAAATTCATATCTAGGAGAGCTAGTTCTAACAGGTGAAATAGCAGGTTCTACTTCAATAATCTCAGCACTTTTAGGAGTATCATCACATTCAGCAGCAACTCTAGCAATTTGTGCATCAAGGAATGCACCTAGTGGCAAAGCAGTATCAAGCAAAGCATCATCACAAGCATCATGAATAGCAGAAGTAGCATCATCAAGCAGAGGCGACATATCAGAATTTCTAGCAGGAGGTGATGTCGCAAACTTACTCATAACTGAAGGTGAATCAAGTGCAAAGCTAGATGGCAGTTCCTTACCTGTCCTCGTAGTTGAGGGCAAGACTTTATTTTTTGGATCTCTCGAATTCCTCATAGTGATCAACAGACGTAAATCCCAAGTGACTCAGAGAATAGAGCTATGCTTCCCGGGCAACGGCGCCAGAAAATAGTCTTGATAACCCACAAGCATAGGGGATCGCAACAGTTTTCGAGGGTAGAGTATTCAACCCAAATTTGTTGATTCGACACAAGGGGAAGCCAAAGAATATTCTCGAGTATTAGCAGTTGAGTTGTCAATTCAACCACACCTGAAAGACTTAGTATCTGCAGCAAAGTATCAGTAGCAAAGTGGTGTGATAGCAACAGTAGCAATGGTAACAGTAGCAGCAGTGACAGCAGTACAGTAACAGTAGCAGCAGTGACAGCAGTAGCGGCAAAGTAGCAGAAGTGACAGCAGTAGCGGCAAAGTAACGTAGCAAGGACCAGTAGGAAAAACTCGTAGGCATTGGATCGGTGATGGATAATTATGTCGGATGACATTCATCATGCAACAGTTATAACATGGAGAGATATGTAACTAGCTCCAGTTTGTCAATGTAATGTAGGCATGTATTTCGTATATAGTCATACGTGCTTATGAAAAGAACTTGCATGACATCTATTGTCCATCCCTCCCGTGGCAGCGGGGTCCTAATGGAAACTACGGGATATTAAGGTTCTCCTTTTAATAGAGAACCGGAACAAAGCATTAGCACTTAGTGAATACATGAACTCCTCATACTAAGGTCATCTCCGGGAGTGGTTCCGGCTATTGTCACTCCGGGTTGTCGGGTCATAACACATAGTAGGTGACTACAACTTGAAAGATAGGATCAAGAACACACATATATTGACGAGAACATAATAGGTTCAGATCTGAAATCATGGCACTCCGGCCCTAGTGACAAGCATTAAGCATGGCAAACTAGTAGCAACATCAATCTCAGAACATAGTGGATACTAGGGATCAATCCCCATCAAAACTAACTCGATTACATGATAGATCTCATCCAACCCATCACCGTCCAGCAAGCCTACGATGAGATTACTCACGAACGATGAAGAGCATCATGGAATTGGCGATGAATGAAGGTTGGTGATGACGATGGCGACGATCTCCCCTCTACGGAGCCCAGAACGGACTCCAGATCTGCCCTCCAGAGGAAGAACAGGGGGTGGCGGCGCCTCCGTATCGTAAAACGCGATGAACTCTTCTCCTTGATTTTTTTTCCCGAACGAAAGGGACTAAATAGAGCTAGAGTTGGGGGCGGCGGAGTCCCCAGGGCCCCACAAGCCTGCTAGGCGCGACCAGGGGGGTCGCGCCTCGTGGGCTTGTGGGCTCCTCGCTCCATGCCTCTGGTTGATTCTTGCGCCAGTATTATTTATATATTCCACAAAAAATCCTCGTAAATTTCCAGGTCGTTCTGAGAACTTTTATTTCTGCACAAAAACAGCACCATGGCAATTCTGCTAAAAACAGCGTTAGTCCGGGTTAGTTCCATTCAAATCATGCAAATTAGAGTCCAAAACAAGGGCAAAAGAGTTTGGAAAAGTAGATACGATGGAGACGTATCACGTAGTTATCCATGTTTAGATCGTGTGCTTGCTGATTCTAAGGATGGAGCGCCTAAGTCGGTTAGAGTTTCATCTCCGGCGAGGGATAGGGTGGATGATGACCATTTGGTCATCGAGTCTGAAATTAGCTCACTAGAGTTAGATTCTGGACCTGCTGATCCTAGTTTTGGAGTCTCTACTCTAGTTAAAGTGTTGTCCTCAGCTAAAGATAAAGTGGTAGGAGTGATAAAATCCCCAAAAGCACTTGTGATTGACCCGGTCAAAGGAGGTTTCGGTCCATCACCAACCCCTGCACCTCCCTTTCGTGGATGTGTGGTTGGGAGGAAAGCTCGTTTTCGAATGCCGTCTTCCCTTGTGAGAAACATGTCTGAGGAGGTGACGGAGGAATTTTTTAGGCAGCTCTGGGTTATTCCCTCTATTGGAAATATGCCCTAGAGGCAATGATAAAATAGTTATTATTATATTTCCTGTTTCAATATAATCGTTTATTATCCATGATATAATTGTATTCAATGAAAGCATAGATACATGTGTGGATAAATAGACAAAACAATGTCCCTAGTAAGCCTCTAGTTGGCTAGCCAGTTGATCAAGGATGGTTAAGGTTTCATGACCATATGCAAGTGTTGTCACTTGATAACTGGATCACATCATTAGGAGAATGATGTGATGGACAAGACCCAAATTATAAACGTAGCATGTGATCGTGTCATTTTGTTGCTATTGTTTTCTGCGTGTCAAGTATTCATTCCTATGACCATGAGAACATGTAACTCACTGACACCGGAGGAATACCTTGTGTGTATCAAACGTCACAATGTTACTGGGTCACTATAAAGGTGCTCTGCAGGTATCTCCAAAGATGTTCGTTGAGTTAGCATGGATCAAGACTGGGATTTGTCACTCCGTGTGACACAGAGGTATCTCGGGGCCCACTCGGTAATACAACATCACATACAAGCCTTGCAAGCAATGTGACTCAAGTGTAAGTCACGGGATCTTGTATTACAGAACGAGTGAAGAGACTTGCCGGTAACGATATTGAAATAGGTATAGAGATACCGACGATCAAATCTCGGGCAAGTAACATACCAAAGGACAAAGGGAATGTTATACGGGATTACATGAATCCTTGGCACAGAGGTTCAACCGATAAGATCTTCGTAGAATATGTAGGATTCAATATGGACATCCAGGTCCCGCTATTGGATATTGACCGAGGAGTGTCTCGGGTCATGTCTGCATAGTTCTCGAACCCACACGGTCTGCGCACTTAAGGTTCGGTGACGTTTTAGTATAGTTGAGTTATATGTGTTGGTGACCGAAGGTTCTTCGGTGTCCCTGATGAGATCACAGACGTCACGAGGGTTTCCGGAATGGTCCGAAAAGGAAGATTGATATATAGGATTGTTTCATTTGGTCACCGGAAAGATTTCGGGCATTACCGGCAATGTACCGGGAGTGACGAATAGGGTTTCGGATATTCACCGGAAGGGGCCCACCCACCCGGGAGTGAGCCCAGTAGCCCTAGGGTGGCGCACCAGCCCTTAGTGGGCTGGTGAGGCCAGCCCAAGTGGGCTATGGCGCCACAAGGAGAAAAAACCAAAAGAAAGAGGAAAAAAAAGAGGAAAGAGGGAGGTGGGAAGGAAGGAGTGGACTCCTTCCCCCAAACCGAATTGGGGTGGGAGTCCACCTCCTCCTCTCGGTCGGCACCCTTTGGGCTCCCTTAAGCCCCAAGGCTAGCCCCTCCCCTCCTCCTATATATATTGGTGGTTTTAGGGCTTTTGAGACACAACTTTGCCACATGCAACTCAAACCTATACCACGTGTTCTTCCTCTAGATTAGATTTCTGCGGAGCTCGGGCGGAGTCGTGCAGGAATAGATCATCACCAACACCGGCGCGTCGTCACGCTGCCGGAGAACTCATCTACTTCCCTATCTCTCTTGCTAGATCAAGAAGGCGGAGATCGTCATCGAGATGTACGTGGGTTGAACGCGGAGGTGCCGTTCGTTCGGTACTAGACCGGGACGGATCGTGGGACGATGGTGATTTGAATCACGAAGTTGTACCACTACATCAACCGCGTTTCTTAACGCTTCGTGCTTAGCGATCTACAAGGGTATGTGGATCCGATCTCCCTCTCGTAGATGAACATCATCATGATAGGTCTTTGTGTGCGTAGGAAATTATTTGTTTCCCATGCAACATTCCCTACACCCTCCCCTATGCGTCGTCGGCCTCATAAAAACCCATCCCCCCTCATCCGAACCCTAGTAATGCCATCCCCAACCTCTTCTGGATCAGGAAGGATCTCTTCCAATCCAGGAACTTTACCAGAGAAGATTGCTTCCCTGTGAAGTACCTCGGCCGTTTTGATCCTACCCCAACCTATTTCAGACTCTCTGTGGAAGGGATTGGCCCAGGATCTCTTTAGTTTGATGAGGTGGTTAAGGGAGAGATGGAGAATGGTCGTCAACAACAGCAACGGCAACCTCGTCGCCAACCTAACAAGAAGGCATTTCCTGCCCAAGGAGGGCAGGCCCAACCCCCTCAGCCTCCCCCTCCTGCTGTTGTGAAGCCCCAATCCACAAACAGAGGGGGAGGGGAGGATCCGAGAAGCAGGCTGCTGGAAACAATCAAACTGTGATGGCTCCAACAGTTCCTATGCCAGTCATCCCAAATCCCCCTGCTGTCCAAGCACTGGATCCAAGGTACAAGGAGATGACATGTTTCAATTGTAGCTGGTCTGGACACTATATTGGTAACTACATTGAGCCCAAGAAGTGTTTCATTTGTGTGGGAGTCCACAATCTTAACAACTGTGCAGCATGGGCTCGCCAACACCCCCACTGCCACCTATTTTGGGAATGTTGGTGCAGGTCTGGGGTTTTACCATATTGGTGTGTCAGTTTCTACAGAGTCTAGCTGGATGAACTATAAGAACTGTGCAATACTTCAGGTTGTTAGGGGAGAGGTATCTGCTTCTGAACTGCTGATGCAACTGAATGGGATATTCTGCAAGAACAAGCAGTGGCCTTGGCAGATTAGAGAACTAGAAGACAAGAAGTTCCTATTAAGGTTTCCCTCTGGAAGAATGTTGATTATTTGATTGAGTTCCCTCCTTTTGACTTACCTATTGATGGTGTTTCAGTCAAGGTGGTTGAGTGGCAGGGGATGTTGAATCCTTATGGTGAATTGTCTGAAGATTGGATTCAGATTGAAGGGATTCCCTCAAAGTGGTGTGCTTGGAAAGTGTTTGCACAGATTACCTCATGTTTTTGTATACTAGTGGGCGTTGACTGGAATGGCATTTTTAAAAGCTTCTATGAAACCATTCGTGTGAAGGTAGCTTGTAGAGATCCTGCTAAAATTCATTTTGAGAGACTGGTGGAAATGAATAAAAAGCTATATCTGCTGTTTTTTACTGTGGAGGGATTTGAGCAGATTGGAGATGAGGATGATGATAATGGGATTGACCCTGATGAGGAGGATCCTGACAAAAGCAAAGAGGAGGGAGAAGACTATGAGGGTAATCTGGATGCTGATGATAAGGACAATCTGGATGATGATACCAATCCTATTGATGATCTTGACAAGGCTAATTTCACCAAGAAGGATACCCATGTTTCTACCTCTGGTAACAAACAAAGAAGTGATCTTTCTGCAGTAGAATTCCAACCCATGATGATGTTAAACAATGCACACAATGCCTTCATTAAGGAAATCAAAAGTTGTGGAAATCCTGATAACTATGAATAGATGGAAGAAGATATGATCTCTCCTATGAGGGTCTTCCCTTCACCTCCAAAAGATGAGGAACCAATGTCTGTCCATATGGAATATTGTTTTGAGCAATTCAAAAAAATTGACATGGCTGAATCTAATGAAGAAGAAGGAGATACCCTGCCAGAGATGCAATGCTTGCCTAAAGAGCTGATAAGAGCCATTGGATCTACTAAGAGATCTTTGCTGGATTCTTTGGATAGTGTTGAGTCAGAAAAAAAAGGAGAGATTCCAAGAAGGGGCCTCTGTCAAATGGGGTCCGGTGTTAACTAGCAGACCTACCACTCGTGGACATGGAGACATCAATATTATGGACAAAGCCAAAGCGTATCAGAAGAAGAAGAATCTGGAGATCCCCCCATCATTCAAAGGTAACTCTTTTCCCTGTCTATGTAAAGATAATCTTATGGATCAGGCTAAGAAAATTGATATTTGTATTGGTAAAGATGAGAAAGAGCAAGTTGATATTATTGAGGACAACATTGAAGAAAAACTTAGATGCCTGCAATTTGCTGAGCTTAACCCTGAGGTTGTCCTCCCTAATAACCTAGATGTGGTTTTCCATTCTCATTCATCACCTACTGGTGCTAGTCCTAGATCTGAAATAGGGGGCACTGCTATTTTAGTGAAGGATAGTCCAACCCTTCTTACCAAAAGTAAGCCTTGTGGCTTATCACATCCCTTTAAAATCCCATGATAGGAGTTTTTTGGAATATCACGGGTCTGGGACAGCATGGGAAATTACAATGCCTTGGAGATTTTCTCCATAATCATAGTGTTGATTTTGTTGGTTTCTTTGAAACCAAAAGAGAGATCATTGATAACCATGTGCTGAAGTCCATTGCTTCTGGTAGTGACTTTTGTTGGCATACCTTACCTGCTATCAATACTGATGTGTCATCCTTGTGGGCCTTAAGAATAACATCTATGAGGTTATTGGTTTTATTAACAAAAAGTATTGTGTGATAGTGACTATTAAGAATAAAGAGGATGGTTTCTTATGGCATTTTGTTGCAATTTATGGCACTCTTACGAGTTCATTGATGAACTTCATGATGTCATGCACAATTTGTCTTACCCTGTTCTCCTAGGTGGTGACTTTAATTTGGTTAGATCTGTAGCTGACAAAAACAATGGGCTGATCAATAACCAGTCTACTTTACTTTTTAATGATTGGATTAACAAGTGGGGTCTTATGGAGATTAATATTGCTAATAGGAGCTACATGTGGAGTAATAATCAGGATGACCCTATTTTTGCAATGATTGATCGAGTGTTTATTTCTACAACCTGGGATGCTCAATTCCACTAACTGTTCTATCTGCTCTACCACGTGTTGGTAGTGATCACACTCCACTCTTGTTAGACACTAAAGCTCAGAAGGTTACCTCCCCCAAACCTTTTCGGTTTGAGAAGTGGTGGCTTGACCAACCATATTTTAAAGAGCTTGTTTGCAAAACCTGGACTAACATTGCTTTTGTGGGCAATTCCATGGATAATTGGTTGAAGAAAACTAGGATTTTACGGAAAAAGATTAAAGGTTGGAGTATCAATCTAGAAGCTGATATGAAAAAGAGGAAGAAAACCCTTCTCCAAGAGTTTGACATTCTTGATGTTTTTTTCTGAAACTAACCGATTAGACCCCAATGACAAGACTCGTTTGGAAGATATTAAGAAAGAATTAGAGGAGATCTGGAAAAAAGAAGAAACTGCCTTGTGACAGAGGTCCAGAGATAGGAGGATCAAAGATGGTGACCAGAATAACAAGTATTTCCATGCTTTAGCTAACCATCGCCATAGAAAAAACCACCTTTATGTGCTAAATGGGGATGATGTCCCAGTTCATTCCACTAAGGAGATGTTGGATATTGCCACTTCTTTCTACAAGAACCTCTTTGGTTATGAGCACAAATATAATATTTGCTTAGGTCCTTCCTTTTGGAAGGAAGAAGTGAGGGTTACTCCTGAGGAGAATGAGGTGCTGCAAAAAAACTTCTCTGAGGAAGAAATTAAGAAGGCCATTTTCAGTTCATATGCCCATGGTGCTCCAGGACCTGATGGTATTTCCTTTGTGTTCTATCAATCCTTTTGGGATTTGATTAAATCTGACTTCATGGCCTTAGTCAAAGACTTTGAAGAAGGGAAGCTTGACATCTATAAGTTGAATTTTTGCATTATTGTCCTAATCCCTAAACAAGCCGGTGCCAAGGATATGAAGAAATTTAGAGCCATTAGCTTTGGAAATTGTGATGTTAAGATCATTACTAAAGCTATGACTACCAGACTATCCCCCATTGGGGATAGACTGATTTCTCCAAATCAAACTGCTTTCATCAAAGGGAGATTTATTCTTGAGAGTGTGGTGTTGGCTCATGAGGTTATCCATGAAGTCAAACGATCCAAGACTCAGGGCCTTGTGCTCAAACTAGATTATGAGAAAGCTTATGATAGAGTTAGATAGGAGTTTCTTTTTGAGATGTTGGAATCAAGGGGATTTGGGTCTAAGTGGATATCTTGGATTAAGTGTATTCTCTTGAAAGGTACGTTTAGTGTTTGCATAAATGATGTGATTGGCCCCTACTTTGTTGGGGGCAAAGGTCTTAAGAAAGGGGACCCAATTTCTCCCATCCTCTTAATCTGGTAGCTAATGTTTTTCCTAAATTGTTGGCTAAAGCAGCTCAACAGAACCTCATTTCAGGGTTTGTGCCTCATGTGTTTAAAGGGGGGATTACCAGTTTGTAATATGCAGATGATACTCTCCTTTTCCTTGAAAACTCTTGTGAGAAAGCCAAAAAAAATGGACCCCCCTTTAAAGTACTTGGGAGTGCCATTGCATTATGACAAGTTATGCAGGGAAGATCTCCAACCAATCATTGACAGGATCATTAGATGTATTTCTAGGTGGTTAGGCAAACATCTTACCTACAAAGGGAAATTGATTCTTCTTTGTGCTTGCATTGTCAGTATTCCTGTCTACCTTATCGCAGTGATTAAGTTTCCAAAGTGGGCCATTGAGGCCATTAACTCTCAAATGGCCCATTTTTTCTGGGGGAATATTGAGGATCAGCACAAATATCACCTTGCTAATTGGGGATAGATTACTAGGAAGAAATCCTTTGGGGGTTTAGGTGTGCCTAACCTTAAGGAGTTTAATATGGCCTTATTGGCCTCATGGGGGAAAATATTCTTTGACAGATAGAATAAAGACTCGAAGGATATCATATCTTTCAAATATAACACTGAATCTCCCAATATTCTTTGGTCTAAACCTGATAATGGATCTTTCTTCTGGAAGAGTATAACTTGGGCTCTTAATGCCTCCAAGACATTCTATAGGTGGAATATTGGTAATGGCAGAAATAACAAATTTTGGCATGATACTTGGGCTGGGGATTGTTCCTTGAAGGTGCAATTTTGGAAATTATTTTACATTTGCAACCAACCTGACTGCACTATCTCTCAGGTTTGGGATGGGATAGAGCTTAAGCTGTAATTTAGAAGATGTGTTGATATTAGAGGAGTAGATAAATGGAACCAGTTACTTGATATTATCAAAAAAATCCCTATGTCTAACTCCCCTGATGTCCCAATATGTGGATGCTGGAATCAAAAGGGATTTACTGTGTTAAGTCTTTCTATAATGTTATTAACTATGGAGGGGTGGCTTCTTCCATTGGTGACAAACTTTGGAAAATTTTATGTCCATAGAATATTCATGTTTTCCTTTGGCTAAGTGTGTACAACAAAATACTAACCAGAGATAACTTAGCTAAGAGGAAAAATGTTGAGGATCCATCTTGCTTATTCTATTCTGAGCTGGAATCAGTACAACATCTTTTATTTGATTGTGTAGTGGCTAAATGCATATGGAAAATCTTTAAAGAGTTCTTTCAAATTCCAATTTCCTGTTTCAAAGACATTTGTGCCTTGTGGCTGATGGGTAAGAAAAAATCAGTTCAGAGCATGATTGTGGCTGCCTCCTTATGGAGTATTTGGAGACTAAGAAATGAATTATGTTTCCAGGGTTGAACTTGGAAAATTCTGGACTGCGTTCTTGTGAAGCTACGAAGTTTTTTGCGTCAATGGTTTGTTCTCTGCGACGCCACACAGGAGCTAGTTCTGCGATAATTCATCTCTAAACTAGACAAGTTCAAAGGAGAACTTTTGCGCATCACCTGGAGGAGCTTAATGCTACATGTGTTGATGTTTCTATTCAAAGTTAGTTGTTTTCTGTTTAGCTGAATTCTTGTTTTGAGATACTTTCGACCTGTGTTGGTCTTTGTTTGTTTGTGTGAGAGTTGTAAAAACTGGTGGTCTTGATGCTTCATCAATAAAATGAAGCATGGGGAAACTCCTTTTATTTAAAAAAGCTTATATTTAGAAACGGAAAGAGTATGTTACTCTTCATTGTGAGTAGTCTAATGGTTCCAGGGCGTGTGTATTGATGCAGCGACAAAGATGGAAGGTGGTGCCTCAACGGCGACGACGGTAAGGTTCATGGAGTGCGCCGATGTATTAGGATTCCTGGTGCAACCGTAGCTCAGGTGAGACGCAGCTGCCCGTAATACACGCTAAATTATTTTCAATCCCTTTTTGCTTGGTCATTGTTGATCTCCAGCGGGCATTATGGGTAGATTTCCTATCTTATTCTAGGAAGCGGCCCAGCGTGCACGAGAAAATATGGCAAATCTGGATGGCGGGAGCAAGATGGGTAGCCATTAGGAAGAGTTAGCTCCAGAATCGTCGGTGGCGGCGCTTGTTAGAGGGGCCAGGTTGCTGAACCAAACTACACCGAAAGGCGCTCACGGAATCAGGTGAATGAAGTCGGATGTGAGTATGGCCCTGTTTGGGACCATAATAGATTATGATAATCTGGATTATGAAGATAGATTATATAATCTGGTTTATAAAAGTAATCTAGGTGGACACGTTTGGAGGTCAGATTATATAAACTGTAATCCAGGTTTTACATTGCATAATGACCTGTCTGTCCTTTATTTTATTTTTTAAAAAGAAGAGGGTGGCAGTGGTAGGAATGTAATTATCTCCAACTTTACAAGGGTAATGGGTCATTAGCAATCCATAATCTGATTTTAGCTGGTATAGAGTAGATTATGAGTTTTTAATAATCTATCCATCTAGTTTTTATAATCTACATCATAAGTTGTCTTGTTTGGAGACATAATAGATTATAAAAATTAGATTATATAATCTGGATGGTTCCAAACAGGGACTATGTGACAGCTTTGGGTGGATTAACAGGTAATTATTTTACTTTGGTAAAGAACTAGAATGGTTCATCCGTTGGCATGTGCCTGGATGTTCTTTAAATTCTGGGAACTGAATCATAGCATAGTGTGAAATTGGTGATGTTTGATCTGTAATACATGTAGAGTAGTTGAACAAGGAGGTTTCTTTAGCTGAAGGAATGAAGCATTGTACAGTGCTGCGGGAGTGCATCAGGATTAGGCCATCAAATCATGATGTCCGAATATGCCATGCTTACTGTTTCATTTTTTTTATAGTCTGTCATGGTACAGTAGGGGGAGCTGACTTTCTCTTTGTTCGCTCTCTATTTTTGCATCTGATATTTCAGCTGATTGCAATGGCTGATCGTTTCATGAAGAAGTAGAACTTTATGGAAACCGAAATGAAGGTATGCCCAACGAATTAACATACTTTATATATTTCTCTTATATATTGTGTCTGTGCGACGGAAGCTGTGCTGCCGCCTTCTCTCCGTTGGGAAATCTTAGCATTGTCTGCACAAGAAATTGGCATAATGTCAAATGATCCCTGGTCTTATAATCCCCTCTGTGAAATTTTATATTAGAAAGCATATATACTACTATGTATTCTAAGTTATCCAATTGCACAAATTTTCTCCATGGATGGCTCTGGTAATATGTGGCATAAATAACAGCAATGTTTTGTAAACTTTACTCATAGAGGGAACACTTTCTATGTAGGCGAAATAAACAAATCTGAAACTTCCTTACTCGTGAATTTCAATAGTTCACCTATCTAAGTTGTCCCATTATTTTCCACACTATCTTCTACTGCTGGGTATAATGTCTCAAATAACTGTTGAACCATCATGTACTAATCTACAGTCCCAAATATTAAGCATGATTTCCTCTTAATATTTTAGTTACCTACCGCATCACATGTCGACTGAAGGCCATTACACTAAAGAAAAAACCATGTCCTCACATACTACCCCTATAGTTCCTTGCAAATCGATTAGATTTCATCTCTCTTCTGTTTCTAGGAAAGTTCATAGTTGCAAATTTAATTAAGATCACTGATTCAAGTATCCTATACTAAAATTTCAAATAGACTGATGCGGCAACGCGCGTCATCAATGATCTAGTTTTCTTCAACAAATTGGCAGTTGTGCTCTCTTCTCGTGCCCTATTTCACTGTCGATCCTCAATCATAAAAGTGCAATCGCAGGAATCCACATTACTGTGTAGGTCTTTGATTCTATGTGTTGAAAACTATCACCATCTCGAATTTCAATTGATTAAGTTTGAGCACCATTTTAGAGAGACAAATTTTGTTGCCCATGAACTAGCAAAGTTATCAAAACATGTTGTTTGGGATAGTTGGATGGAGGATGCTCCTCGTTCTCTAATCAGTTTTCTCGTAGAAGGTAGGTAATTGTTATTTCACATCCAGATGTAAAATACTTAGCTCACATCTAAGTATAGAACCGTTGAATCTTGTTTGTCTTTAATATTCATGCAACTTGATCTATAGCACGTCTAGGTTGTCAACCACAAGATCTAGTAATGAAAATTCATGCAAACTGCTTGATTCATATTTGTCCACGTTGAATGTCTTTTATCCTATGTGGGCCGGTGGTAGTTTATTTATAGCACACTCACCCACACACAAAGCACTTTTTAACCCCTCAAAAAAACATTTTTTTAGGGGATGTGGTATTCCCTTGTGTTTTTTTCTAGGAGGTAATGGTTGTGAGGAGCGCATCTTTCATTTTTCTTCCTTGTTTCTTTTCGGCTTTTCACTTTTTTTTCGAAATAACTCTTATATTACTCAACCATTAGTAATTACAATTTCGTGAGGCAATACATAAGACTTCATATGGAGCCGAACCGAGCCAAACCATGGTTCGGCCCTGCCTTCTACCAAAACTAGCCATAGCATGACTAACACAATTGCATGAACGACGGATATGAGTAATAGAAGATACACATTCCCCCATACTTTGCTTAATCTCTCCAATCAGAAAAGCATATCCTGATAAGTTGCGTCCTGCGTCCTTTACCATTGCAACAGCCTCAAGACAATCAGACTCCACATGTATCGGTAGAGAGCTCCATTGTAGCGCCAAACTGAGACCATTCCGGTTAGCCAGGATCTCAGACTCAAGCACATCATCGCAATCACCAACAAATCTGCAAGCGTTGAAGATAAATTTGCCATCATGATCCCGCAAGACCATGCCAGTTCCAACACTCCCGTTCAATACAGATCCATCAGTGTTTAATTTCAATCTTCCATAGATTGGGGGAACCGAAGAGCTACAACTGTCTATCGGTACAGCACCGACATCTCTCAGTAATGGAAAACAATGGGCTGGAACCATCTTACCTTTGACGTAATCAGCATCTGGATCAGCTCTCAAGTTTGCCAAGGAATCATAATAGCTCGCAAGGAACCTAACTCATGCATCAACTGGAGGAGCCGGCTTTGAATGTACAACTTCATTTCTGACATGCCAAATCCTCCATAGGAGCATACACGCCGTTGTTCATCGGCTTCACACACCACATGGATAAACCAGACGTCATGTCGTTTTATATTCAGTAAGTCTAGACAACTCCCAAACCCGCGCCATCGCTTTCCACAGCTGATGCGCCTTATCACATGCACACAGGACATGAAGTGAGTCCTCCACTTCACTACCACGGATAGGGAAAGTGTCTCGTTCCTCTAAAGTTCTTCGCTTCTTGTTCTTCCAGGTCGTCAGGGAGTTCGTTGCTACTCGCCATGCAAACGACAGAACCTTTGGCGAACCCGGACAAGACCAAATAAGCTTCCACACGTCCCTGCTACTATCTTGGGCAGAACTCGACGAAGGGATAGATGTTCCAAGCATATCACTTGCAGCAAGCCAGTAAGCACTTTTAACGGAGAAGTTTCCACTCCGTTCTGGCGCCCATGACAGAAAGTCTTCCCCTAACCGGGGCGAACGTCTTATCTTGCAAATATGTGCCACGTCAACCGGCAAAAAGAACCGTTATAGCTTCTGCATATCCCAATTACCATTGTGATCAAGCAGTTCAGACACCCATTTGAAACGACACCGACCTCTACTCGAAAGCAATGAATTAGTGTTTCCTCGCATCAGCCATTGATCATGCGATATTCTCACATTTTGCCTGTTTGTTATGCGCCACACAAGCCCTTTCTTCAAAAGTTCAAGACCATGATAGACCCCTTGCCAAGACTGAGAGGGGTTACCTGAAAATAATGTGTCCTCCAACCGCGTGTTTGGATAATATTTAGCCTTAAGTAACCTTGCACAAAGACTGTTAGGAAGAATTAGCAAACGCCAAGCTTGCGTTGCAATCAACACTTGGTTGAAAATTCTAAAATCCCTAAACCAAAGCCATCCTTGTGCTTTTGCTCGCAAAATTTTCTCCCAAGCAAACCAATGAGTTTTCCGCTTCCCTTTCTCCGAGCCCCAAAAATAATTCTGGACATGCGGTTCAAATCATCACACACTCCCAGCAGGATCTTGAATACACCCATAATGAAGGTAGGGATCGCTTGGGCTAGAGACTTTATCAAAGTTTCCTTCCCAGCCTGTGTTGGGTGCCCATCAAAAGCAAACAATCTCTTACTAACCTTTTCTTGCAGATTTTGAAGCTTGCCCTTAGTAAGTCGACCATCCGGAGTGGGTAAGCCCAAGTACTTCTCCTCAAATCCAGACCTGATCACCCCCAAGACGCCCTTGATTTCAGCTACAGTAGCCTCCGTACAAGATTATCCAAAAAGAATAGAGGACTTCGTCGGATTCAACAATTGTCCAGTGGCTTGCTTGTAAGTCTTGAGAATTTGCTTGACAGTATTCGTCTGCAGCCTAGTGGCCTTAAAGAATAACAGGGTGTCATCTGCGAATAGGAGATGTGATATTCCATGAGCTCGTCGACTTATCTTTTACGGGGACAAATCAGTTGAGTTTGTACCCTTGTTGAACAAAATAGAGAGACCATCAGACACAAACGTAAATAAGTATGGGGATAATGGGTCACCTTGTCGTAGCCCACATGACGGTGCAAATGAATCCGAGATGGCTCCATTGAATTTAACTGAGTATCTCACCAAGGTTACACATGACATAATCCAGTCAACCCATCGATGAGCGAAGCCAAGCTTTTGCATCATTTGCTTAAGGTAATTCCAATCAACTCTATCATAAGCTTTGGATAGATCTAGCTTGTAGGCACAGAAACTCCTTGTGGGGTCCTTTTCCTGCTTAATATGGTGAATACACTCAAAAGCAATCAAAGAGTTAACAGTGATCATTCGCCCAGAAATGATAGCACTTTGCGTTGGAGAAATAATCCCATCCAACACCGGTTTCAAGCGGTTAACAAGGCACTTAGAAACCACCTTATAAAAAAACATCACAAAGGCTAATTGGACGGAAATCTGTAATCTTAATGGGGTTCCAAATTTTTGGGATCAACACTATATTAGTATCGTTGACCCTTGTCGGCATTACCCCAGTCCAAAAAAAATCCTGGACCGCCGCCACAATACCCTCCTTAATAATGCCCTAATTCCTCTTAAAGAACCGCGCAATAAAACCGTCTGGGCCCGGTGCTTTAAGAGGCCTGATCTGAAACAAAGCATCTGAAATCTCCGTCTCGGTAAAATCAGTGCACAATGATGCATTTATATTCATCTATAACAGCTTCTACTAGATTCACAATGGGGCTTGGATCCACCGAAGGAACTGGAGAGAAGATGTTTTTAAAATAGTCCACGGCTGCTCGCCCCATCGCTTCATCACGTGTGAAAACCCGACTACTCGTGTCTTTGAGTTTTTTGATACGGTTTTTCCTAGCCCTCCAAACAGCCTTTAACTGGAAAAATTCGTATTTCGGTCCCCTTCCTTGAGCCAAGTGATACGGGAACGTTGCAACCACATTAACTGTATTTCGGCTTTCCACTTATATTTCCTTACTTACTTATTTTTTATTTTTTAGCATTTCAATTTTATTACGTATTCTGTTTTTTACTAATCCTTTTTCCAATTCATGAATATTTTTCAAATTTCATAAGTATTAAATTTTGCAAACACTTTTAAAATTCATGAATGTTATTTGAATTAATGTATTTTTTCTAAATTTTTATCTTCCAAATTCATGTTGGGATTTTCTATATTCTTGAATACTTTATAATTTATAAAAATAAAATAAAGATTATGTTAATATTTTTATAATGCATGGTTTTTAAAAAATCATGTTTTTTTTTTAAATGTAAATATTTGTTGGCCCAGTTGGAGCCCCCCCTGACTCGTAACTCGATTTGTGTTTTGTTTTTCATCCCACTTGTAGGTCCACCATTGAATCACAACTTGATCTGTGTTTTGTTTTTCATCGAGTTGCAGATCCACCGCTGATTTGTAACTAGGCTCGTAGTTTGTTTCATCCAACTAGGCTCATAGTTTCGTTGTTGTCCTAGTTGCAAGTCCTTCCTCCACTTGCGATTGGGCCCATAGTTTTTGTTGTTGTCCAGTTGCAAGTCCACCCTTCGACTCATAACTAGACTCGTAATTTGTTCCATCCCAGTTGAAAATCCATCCTTGACTCGTAAATGGTATCATAGTTTTGTATAGTTGTCTGAGTTGCAAGTCCACCCTCGAATCGCAACTAGGCTCAAAGTTTGTTTCTCATCTCAGTTGCAAAGTCGGCCATCGATTCACAAATGTGAATGTAGTTTGCTTTTCATCCCAACTGAAAGTCCATACTCGACTCACAACTAGGCTCGTACTTGTCCCATCTGCAAGTTCATCCTCGACTCACAACTTCCCTCATAGTTTTGTATAGTTGTCCAAGTTGCAAGTCCACCCTGGACTCGCAACTAGCCATATTCTATTTCTAGTCCTAGTTGCAAGGGCGCCCTCGGCTTGTAAATGGGGTTGTAGTTTGTTTCATCCCAGTTGCTGGTCCACCCTCAACTCACGACTAGGCTTGTAATTGTCCTAGTTGCAAGTCCACCATCAACACATTGTTGGGATTAGTCTAGGTCCGAACTTGTATGTTTTCTTTAGTTGCAAGTTCGCCCTTGAATCACAACTGCTAGTGTTTTTCACCGATTATAATTGCAAGCCTTCAATGCAACCGCAGTTCGGGTGGTTGGGTCCAACATACTTTTTGTCCGAGTTGCAAGTCCATTCTCGACTCACAGTTAGGACTTAGTTTGTTTTTCATCCCAGTTGCAAGTCCACCCTCGACTCGTTGATAGCTAGCAAGTGCACATGATTTCATTGTAGCCTTTTCTAAGTAAGAGTATCAATCCCACACGAAGCATAGGAATCAGACTTTTGCCTCTTGTAATTAATTATGTATTTTTATGCATGTGGATAATTATGGACTTAAAGCAAACTTAGGGAACAAATAAATTGTGATTGAGTAGTGGAACAAACTTTGAGGTAAATGACACAAAAATAAATAAGGAGCAACGATTAAATGACTGGTGAAACAACAAAGGAGTAAAGTGTTCCCATGGAGTCTGGAATCCCCATTGGTATGTGTCTAGCGCACCTATGCTTGCGTATAGTATGGTATGGATACTTGAGCCATTGTTGACGATTATGTTGGACGGAGATGGGTACAGAACACGTTTTACTCTAGGTAGACTTCGTGCCACGCACGCCACCATCATAGTCTCCTCCATAGGGTTACAACTCATGATAATTAAGGTTTTACTCCGTGGGTGCGGCCTCTTGAAGGGTTCTCCGAACTTCCCCTATCAATTGCAAAGGTTAGGAGCAACATGCTTTTACTGTCACCTCGATTTACCCTCACATCCTAGCCCTTAGAGTGACATTGATATACTTCACGACCATAAGGCACAGATGCAGAGTGGGGACCCTTCACAACATTCACAAAGTTATTAAATTAAGCATTAAACATGGAATCTCATATCCAAAATAATGTACCAAATCCTACATATACCAAGGTTCATCCATATCCCCGAGAAGTAGGGGTCTAATCACACATGGAGGCAACAAACATCATACGAAGGGTGATGGCATACCTGGATGGATGGTTCAAATAACACACAAGATGATACACTAGGGCTCCTGAGGTTACAATGGTGAGGATGTGGATGATGATGACAATGATAGTGGTCATGATGATGACGACGACTATGACAACGGTGATGATGTTGAAGACCCCTTGAGTGCGGCGAGGAAGATGTCCCTCTTCTCCTCGCCAATCCCTCCTCCGGATGAACTCCGGACGGTAGGGTTCTACTTTTTGGATCAGTTTCTGGTATCTTCAGGCGTCTGATTCATGATTGGATTTCACAAGGCTGAAATAGTTGATCTGGCAGCGGTGGTGGCACTCCATATGATCGCTCATACGAGCAAGCGTGGTCGTATGGAACACCGTCTTTTGTTGTGGAAATGCATCGATGATTTCTTCTTCGGCCTTCTTCTTTGATTCTTTTACGGTAGGTGATACGTCTCCAACGTATCTATAATTTTTTATGGTTCCATGCTATTATCTTGTCAACTTTGGATGTTTTATATGCATGAATATGCTATTTTATATCTTTTTTGGGACTAACCTATTAACTCAGTGCCAAGTGCCAGTTTCTGTTTTTTCCGTGTTTTTGACCCTTTTTCAGACGGAGTCCAAATGGACTGAAACTTTACGATGATTTTTTTTGGACCAAAAGAGACCCCCGAAGCTTTGGAAGAAGGCCAGAAGAGCCACGAGGGAGTCACAAGCCCTGACGCCGCGGCCACCCCCCCAGGCCGCACCGTGCAGGCTTGTGACCTCCTCGTTGGCCCAACTGACGCAATTCCACCGCCATAAATTCCTATAAATTCAGAAACCCCCAGAAAGAAACATAGATTGGGAGTTCCGCCGCCGCAAGCCTCTATAGCCACCAAAAACCAATCTGGAACCCGTTCCGGCACCCTGCCGGAGGGGGAATCCATCTCCGGTGGCCATCTTCATCATCCCGGCGATCTCCATGACGAGGTGGGAGTAGTTCTCCCTAGGGGCTGAGGGTATGTACCAGTAGCTATGTGTTTGATCTCTCTCTCTCGTGTTCTTGAGATGTCTTGATCTCGATGTATCGTGGGCTTTGCTAATATAGTTGGATCTTATGATGTTCTTCCCCCTCTCCCTTCTTGTAATGAATTGAGTTTCCCCTTTGGAGTTATCTTATCGGATTGAGTCTTTGAGAACACTTGATGTATGTCTTGCACGTGTCTATCTGCTGTGATCAACTTGCGGGTTCGTGACATTGGGAACCTATGCATATGGGTTGGCACACATGGATTCATGTGAGTACTTGATGTATGGTTTGGTGATCAACTTGCGGGTTCGTGACATTGGGAACCTATGCACAGGGGTTGGCACACGTTTTGACTCTCTGGTAGAAACTTTGGAGCACTCTTTGAAGTTCTATGTGTTGGTTGAATAGATGATTCTAGGATTGTGTGATGCATATCGTATAATCATACCCACAGATACTTGAGGTGACAATGGAGTATCTAGGTGACCTTAGGGTCTTGGTTGATAAGTATCTTAAGGTGTTATTCTAGTACGAACTCTATGAAAGATTGAACGGAAAGAATAGCTTCGTGCTATTTTACTACGGACTCTTGAATAGATCGATCAGAAAGAATAACTTTGTGGTGGTTTAGTACCCGACAATAATCTCTTCATTTGTTCTCCACTATTAGTGACTTTGGAGTTACTCTTTGTTGCATGTTGAGGGCTAGTTATATGATCCAATTATGTTATCATTGTTGAGAGAACTTCACTAGTGAAAGTATGAACCCTAGGCCTTGTTTCCACGCATTGCAATACCGTTCGTGCTCACTTTTGTTACTTGTTACCTTGCTGTTTTTGTAATTTCAGATTACAAAAACCTATATCTACCATCCATATTGCACTTGTATCACCATCTCTTCGCCGATCTAGTGCACCTATACAATTTACCATTGTATTGGGTGTGTTCGGGACACAAGAGACTCTTTGTTATTTGGTTGCAGGGTTGCTTGAGAGAGTCCATCTTCATCCTATGCCTCCCACGGATTGATAAACCTTAGGTCACCCACTTGAGGGAAAATTGCTACTGTCCTACAAACCTCTGCACTTGGAGGCCCAACAACGTCTACAAGGAGAAGGTTGCGTAGTAGACATCAAGCTCTTTTCTGGCGCCATTGCCGGGGAGGTTAACGCTTGAAGGTATATCTTTAGATCTTGCAATCGAATATTTTTGTTTCTTGTTCTTTTGCTAGAAAACTACAAAAAATGGAATTGAGGATGCCTCATATGCTCCATCTTTTCAATGTCTTTCGTGAGCATGATGGGAAGGAAAATTGTGCTCAAGTGCTGAAAGAAGAATTACATAGAATGCTTGGCATAGAATATGTGAATGATGGCATGATTGCAATGTTCTTAGCATGAATTCTTTGAATACCCATGATGCTAATGATATGCAAAGCCACAAGCTTGGGGATGCTATATTTGATGAAGATGATCTTTTTAGTTCTTCCACTTTGAATGATCAAAATTATTTTGATGAAAGCATGCCCCTTATCTATGATGATTATTGTGAGGATACTTATGCTTTAACTAAGAGGGATGATAAAACTTGTCATACTCTCGAGAACCCCTTTGCTAAACCTTGCTTTTTCATTGTGGACACAATTTGTAGTGCTCAAGTCTTTTACGATACTCCCACTACTATTCTTGAGAATAGATTTCCTTATGTGGAGAGTAGTAAAATTCCTATGCTTGTAGATCATGAAAAGAAAGCCTTATGTGCTGGTTATATTGTTGAATTCATTCATTATGCTACTGAAAATTACTATGAGAGAGGAGCATATGCTTCTACTTATTGCAATAGTATCAAGCTTCCTCTCCATATGTTGAAATTTTTTAAGCTATGCTTGTTTTGCCTTCCTATGCTAGTTGATTCTTGCTCTAATAAATTGTTTGATCACAAAATCCCTATGCATAGGAAGTGGGTTAGACTTAAATGTGCTAGCCATTTGCTCCATGATGCTCTCGTTGTGTTTCAATCCTTACCTTTTATGTGAGCATCATTGAAATCAATGCCTAGCTAAGGGCGTTAAACGATAGCGCTTGTTGGGAGGCAACCCAATAAATAAATTTTTCTTTGCTTTTCGCTTCCTGTTTTGTTTTATCCACACCATAATAATTCTGTTATGATTGTGTCTTTTGTGTTTCTTTTTGTGTTTGTGCCAAGCAAAACCGTTATGATTAGTCTTGGTGATGATTGTTTGATCATGCCGGAAAAAGACAGAAACTTTCTGCTCACGAAAAGAATTTTCATTTTTATTCTGTAAGAGATTTTGAGTTGATTCTTTTTCTGATGATTTATATGAAATTTCTTCAGACTGTTGTAATTTTTCATATTTTTTGAAGTACCAGAAGTATACTAAGTATACAGATTGCTACAGACTGGTCTCCTGTTAACAGATTCTGTTTTTGTTGAGTTGGTTGCTTATTTTGATGAGACTATGGATAGTATCGGAGGGTACTAGGCATGGAAAAGTGAAAATACAGCAACCCAACACCAACATAAGTATAATTTAAGTTTTCTACAGTGCCTAAGGAAGTGGTGATTTGCTTTCTTATACTAATGATATCTCGAGTTTCTGTTTAAGTTTTGTGTTGTGAAGTTTTCAAGTTCTGGGTGAAGTTCTTATGGACAAAGAGATAAAGAGTGGGAAGAGCTCAAGCTTGGGGATGCCCAAGGCACCCCAAGTTGATTCAAGGATGCCTAAAAAGCCTAAGCTTGGGGATGCCCCGGGAATTCATCCCCTCTTTCGTCTTCAATCCATTGGTAATGTTACTTGGAGCTATATTTTTATTCACCACATGATATGTGTTTTGCTTGGAGCGTCTTGTATAGTAGGAGTCTTTTATTTTTGTTGTGTCACAATATTCCTTGCTGCACACCTAGAGAGATAGACATGCACTCACCGTGATTTTGTCGAGCTTCACTTATATCCTTTGAGTTAGGAAATTCAGCTCACATGTGTTTCACTTATATCTTTAGAGCTAGTTGATTTTGCTCTATGTGCTTCACTTATATCTTTTAGAGCGTAGCGGTGCGTGGCTTGGTATTTGGCTTATGCTATGAAAGTAGTCCCAAAAGTGGTAGTTATCCAAAGGGATACGAAAACTTCCATCTTCATGTGCATTGAGTAGAAAGAGAAGCTTGATTCCTCTCAATTAGTTTTGAGAGGTGGTTGTGGTAATATTTAAGTTATGTTAGTATGGTGTTGTGAATCTAGAGATACTTGTGTTGAAGTTAGTGATTCCCGTAGCATGCACGTATGGTGAACCGCTATGTGATGAAGTTTGAGCATGATTAGTTTATTGATTGTCATCCTTTGTGTAGCGGTCGGGATCGCGCGATGGTTTATACCTACCAACCCTTCCCCTAGGAGTATGCGTTGAATGCTTTGTTTCGATCACTAATAAAACTTTTGCAACAAGTATATGAGTTCTTCTTGACTAATGTTGAGTCCATGGTTTAGATGCACTTTCACCTTCCACCATCACTATCTTCTTTAGTACCGTGCAACTTTCGCCGGTGCATAAACCTACCATATAGCCTCCCTCAAAACAGCCACCATACCTACCTACTATGGCATTTTCAAAGCCATTCCAAGATATATTGCCATGCAACTACCACCATGACATGTGCCACCACTTCTACATTGCCATTGCATGATCATAAGATAGCTAGCATGATGTTTCCATTGATGTCTATGCCATGCTAGATTATTGTCACGGTACACTACCGAAGGCATTTCATATAGAGTCATCATTGCTCTAAGTTTTGAGTTGTAAGTGTGATGATCATCATTGATGGAGAATTGTACCATGTGAAAAAAAAGAGGCCAAAGATGCCCACCAAAAAAAGAGAGGCCAAAGAGCCCACCAAAAAAATAAGAGAAAAAGAGAGAAGGGACAATGCTACTATCTCCTTTCCACACTTGTGCTTCATATTAAGCACCATGATCTTCATGATTGAGAGTCTCTCATTTTGTCACCACCATATAGCTAGTGGGAAATTTTCATTATATAACTTGGCTTGTATATTCCTATGATGGGCTTCCTCAAAATTGCCCTAGGTCTTCGTGAGCAAGCAAGTTGGATGCACACCCACTAGTTTTCCTTAAGAGCTTTCACATACTCATAGCTCTAGTGCATCTCTTGCATGGCAATCCCTACTCATTCACATTGATATCTATTGATAAGAATCTCCATAGCTCATTAATATGCCTAGTCAATGTGACCATCTTCTCCGTTTTTGTCTCACAACCTCCACCACTCCATTCCACCTATAGTGCTATAACCATGGCTCACGCTCATGTATTGCGTGAGAGTTGAAAAAGTTTGAGAAAGTAAAGGTGTGAAAACAATTACTTGGCCAATAACGAGGTTGTACATGATTTAAATTCGTTGTGCAAGGATGATAGAGCATAGCCAGACTATATGATTTTGTAGGGATAACTTTATTTTGGCCTTGTTATTTTGAAAGTTCATGATTACCTTGCTAGTTTGCTTGAAGTATTATTGTCTCCACATTAATAGCAAACTATTGTTTTGAATCTAATGGATCTGAACATTCATGTCACGTGAGAGAAGTTACAAAGGACAACTATTCTAGGTAGCATGCAACATCAAAAAATCATTCTTTATCACTTCCCTACTCGAGGGCGAGCAGGAGTTAAGCTTGGGGATGCTTGATACGTCTACAACGTATCTATAATTTTTGATGGTTCCATGCTATTATCTTGTCAACTTTGGATGTTTTATATGCATGAATATGCTATTTTATATCTTTTTTGGGACTAACCTAATAACTCAGTGCCAAGTGCCAGTTTCTGTTTTTTCCGTGTTTTTGACCCTTTTTCAGACGGAGTCCAAATGGAATGAAACTTTACGATGATTTTTTTGGACCAAAAGATACCCCCGAAGCTTTGGAAGAAGGCCAGAAGAGCCACGAGGGAGTCACAAGCCCTGACGCCGTGGCCACCCCCAAGCCGCACCATGCAGGCTTGTGACCTCCTCGTTGGCCCAACTGACGCAATTCCACCACCATAAATTCCTATAAATTCAGAAACCCCCAGAAAGAAACCTAGATCGTGAGTTCCGCCGCCGCAAGCCTCTGTAGCCACCAAAAACCAAACTGGAGCCCGCTCCGGCACCCTACCGGAGGGGGAATCCATCTCCGGTGGCCATCTTCATCATCCCGGCGATCTCCATGACAAGGAGGGAGTAGTTCTCCCTCGGGGCTGAGGGTATGTACCAGTAGCTATGTGTTTGATCTCTCTCTCTCGTGTTCTTGAGATGTCTTAATCTCGATGTACCGTGGGCTTTGCTACTATAGTTGGATCTTATGATGTTCTTCCCCCTCTCCCTTCTTGTAATGATTGAGTTTCCCCTTTGGAGTTATCTTATCGGATTGAGTCTTTGAGAACACTTGATGTATGTATTGCACGTGTCTATCTGTTGTGATAAACTTGCGGGTTCGTGACATTGGGAACCTATGCATATGGGTTGGCACACGTGGATTCATGTGAGTACTTGATGTATGTTTTGGTGATCAACTTGCAGGTTCGTGACATTGGGAACCTATGCACAGGGGTTGGCACACGTTTTGACTCTCTGGTAGAAACTTTGGGGCACTCTTTGAAGTTCTATGTGTTGGTTGAATAGATGATTCTGAGATTGTGTAATGCATATCGTATAATCATACCCACGGATACTTGAGGTGACAATGGAGTATCTAGGTGACATTAGGGTCTTGGTTGATAAGTATCTTAAGGTGTTATTCTAGTACGAACTCTATGAAAGATTGAACAGAAAGAATAGCTTCGTGCTATTTTACTACGGACTCTTGAATAGATCGATCAGAAAGAATAACTTTGTGGTGGTTTTGTACCCGACAATAATCTCTTCGTTTGTTCTCCGCTATTAGTGACTTTGGAGTGACTCTTTGTTGCATGTTGAGGGCTAGTTATATGATCCAATTATGTTATCATTGTTGAGAGAACTTCACTAGTGAAAGTATGAACCCTAGGCCTTGTTTCCACGCATTGCAATACCGTTCGTGATCACTTTGTTACTTGTTACCTTGCTGTTTTTGTAATTTCAGATTACAAAAACCTGTATCTACCATCCATATTGCACTTGTATCACCATCTCTTCGCCGAACTAGTGCACCTATACAATTTACCATTGTATTGGGTGTGTTGGGGACACAAGAGACTCTTTGTTATTTGGTTGCAGGGCTGCTTGAGAGAGACCATCTTCATCATACGCCTTCCACGGATTGATAAACCTTAGGTCACCCACTTGAGGGAAAATTGCTACTGTCCTACAAACCTCTGCACTTTGAGGCCCAACAACGTCTACAAGGAGAAGGTTGCGTAGTAGACATCAGTAGGTGAATATCACTTTAAATACGTGTTTTCACTACCAATTCTAGGGATCTTTTCCATATTATGCTAATTGGTCCAAAAAGTGTTACCTTAGATATTATCAAGAAAAAGAGGTGCGCGAAAGCGGTAACATTCCACAAATCCTACCATGTAGGCATAAAACACTTGGTAAAATTATCAGATAAATTGACTCACCAACTCCCCCAAGCTTAAGTTTTGTTCATCCCCGAGCAAGTTCCGCATCTAGTAAAGAACAAGGTCGGCTTGATATTTATGAGATACACATATGAAAGAAGTAGGAGCCCATTACTACTTATAGAAACAGGTAGGGATGAGAGGGTTTATGACAAATGCTATGTGTAATGCCCCAAAAAAATAATCATATTTTTATTAATTAAAATTTGGCAAGGAATAAAACTTCTAAATATAATTTGTCTTTTTTGCTAATTTCATAACCTTCTTTGTCTAGTATATTGAAAAATTCTTCCCTCCAAATAATTTTTTTGGAAAGTAATTTTGGCTTTGAATATTTTCCTTAAATCATTTTATTTAATTTACAAATTTAGTAGGAATGATCTTTATAATAAAACTTGCCCACTACTAATTCTTCCGATATCATTTTTAACTCTAAAAATACCCTTGTTACACTACAACCATTTTAAATATTTCTTTATAAATTCCACAAAAAATAGGAGACGTCAAGTAATGTCCACATATCGCCATTATGCAAAACCCCCTCTTGGTCATTCGTAAATTTTTGAGCCCAACATCAAATTTTCAAATCTGGTCCAGTTTGTGATTTGAACCGCAACCCCATTTTTCCTAGCCCTATAATTCTTGGAAATTTTCCCACTGCTAGTCCTCCCAACCAAACCCTTAAGTCCAAGAGATCAGCCTCAAATTCTGCTTTTAAGTTTGCCAAAAAAATTCCTATAGTTTCTGTCCAGAAGTGAATTCTCGCAAAACTTGCACTAGAAAGTTTTCTCTTTCCCCAAACCAACCTCACCACCCTCTTTAACATCTAAAGAGACCCCATCCTTTCAAATTGCATCTTTCAAAAAGCTCTCTACGTGGCTCTATCATTCTGTCGAACACCTTGGGTTCTCGACAGAATTTTGACCATCCCTAAGACCACAGTGCCAACCTGTTCCATTAACCAAACTAGCATGACTACCACTCACCCTAAACCATGTTATGTCACCCTCCCAATTATCATGATCAGAAGAGCTCCCTAAGTCGCCCTAGCATTCTGACAAGCACTTGTTGTGTGTGTCTGGAGCGCGAGCACAACACGCGTTTTGCACGTGCTCGCGACTCGCCCTTGCTGCCCGCGGCGTCGCGCCAGAACGCAACCGACCTTTCTCACCGGCTCTATAGCACTGTAACACCCCGGACACGCCCATCGGCGGTCGTTACTCCCGCATTTTGTCCTCACTCAAGAGTACCTGGGATCAACTTCCCGGTCGGTCACCCATCCTAGAACTACTCCAAGCCGAGGCCCGCCGACGGTCGTTACTCCTGGCGGGATCTAGACTGGACCCACATATCAATACTAGTCTTTTCTGTGCACTTTGTCCTCACTCATGCGCACCCGGGATCAACTTCCCGGTCGGTCACCCATCCTAGAACTACTCCTAGCCAAGCACGCTTAACCTGAGAGTTCTGTTCGAAGGGCTCCCGGAAAAGAAGGAATTCCTTATTTATATGAGTAGTCTATCATCCATAATAAGTCAGGCTATCACAAGCACCCCCGCCACGTCCTCGGCTAGCCAAGCGCTAGCCGCCACCGCCGCCTACTGCGTTCGACGCCGCCTAGGCCACGTGGTGCGCCCCCGAGCTCCCTAGCTCACCGAGCTCATCTGCAACCGCGTCGTCTACCCTGACAAACCCCGCTGATCAGGCCTACCTCCACTGTTCTCCCTTAAATGGCCAACCACCGTGCTTATCCTTGGGCAGCCGACAAACCTACCTCCCCTGCCTATAAATAGTCTATCAGACCTCGCTACCAACCTCGCAATCACTCCTAGAATGCTCATAAGCCTCCCTGGGACAAACAAACCACCGGAGGAGAGCATCTTCCTCGACTCCGACAGCTACGGTCGTGGCCACCTCACGGAACCAACTCCAATCCTCTATAGATACTCAACCCCGAGTGAAAGGACGTGGATGTCGCCTAGAGGGGGGTGAATAGGCGCTTTAAAATAATTACAGTTTAGGCTTGAACAAATACGGAATAAAACTAACGTTTAATTTGTCAAGCACAAAACCTACAACAACTAGGCTCACCTATGTGCACCAACAACTTATGCTAAGCAAGATAAACAACTAAGTGATAGCGAGATATATGACAATAAACAATATGGCTATCACAAAGTAAAGTGCATAAGTAAAGGGTTCGGGTAAGAGATAACCAAGGCACACGGAGACAATGATGTATCCCGAAGTTCACACCCTTGCGGATGCTAATCTCAGTTGGAGCGGTGTGAAGGCACAATGCTCCCCAAGATGACACTAAGGCCACCGTAATCTCCTCACGCCCTCGCACAATGCAAGATGTCGTGATTCCACTAAGGTTCCCTCAAGAACTAGCAAGAATCTCCTCTCTCTTTTCCTTAAAGAACTAGCAAGAATCATTGGACGGATTGAGAGTTAGCAAGCTCAAAGAAGGTCAACAATGGGGGAAGAACACGAGCTAAAAAGATAAGGTTCAATGGGGAAGAAGACCCCCTTTTATAGGTGGGGGAAAATCCAACCGTTATGCTTCACAGCCCGCACAGAGCGGTACTACCGCTCATGGGAGCGGTACTACCACTCGGTAGGTTCACCGACCATGTTGAGGCCAAAAAGGATGCGAAAAATAGTCCGACGGAGCGGTACTACCGCTAGGGAGCGGTAGTAAAAAATTACTACCGCCCCGGGGGCGGTACTACCACTAGGGAGCGGTAGTAAAAAATTACTACCGCTCCGGGGGCGGTACTACCGCTCGCACCAGGAGCACTACTACCGTTGGATACTGAAACTGCTCTAACTTTCGCATACGAACTCCGAATTCAACGAAACCAAGTTTGTTGGAAAACTAACGACATGGGCTAACACAATCTTGATAGAAATATCAATACGAAGCAAGTGAGAAAAGTACCATAAGAAAATGGTGAGAACCATTCTTCAAATAAGACCGGTAAAAACTCTTAGCATTGAAAACATCATAGAAGATGCATATGGACTCCGTTTTCGATCAACTCGAGCTTGTCATGAAGATGACCATAAGCTCTAAAACTCACAAAGAGAAACACCAAACAAGAACCAAGAGGTATGATGCAAGGATGCAAATGGTTTGAGCTCTCAATGAATGATACGATCAAGCTACTCACTTGAGAGCCCCCCCTTGACAGTACGGCAATCTATCCTAAAACAGAAAACCTATCAAGGGCAAACCTATACCTTGCACCTCGTCCTTTTGAGCTAGATGACGATGATTCTTGGCTTCCTCAAGATGGACCCCCTTTCTTGATTGTGTTGGCTTGATGAGGACTAGTTGATTGCTCCCCCATACACACTATGGGTGAGCCGCTCTTCAACATATCTTCACAAGTCCATTGCCACCATCCTCCACCACTTGACGTCATCCTCCATGGGTTGTATGAGATCTTCCTCTAGACGCATGCCCATGGAAACACACCTAACCCCACATAGAACTCTCACGAAGACCATGGGTTAGTACACAAATACGTAATGGACAATGCTTACCATACCATGGGATCACTTGATCCCTCTCGATACATCTTGTACGCTTTGTGTGTTGATCATCTTGATTTACTCTTTGTCTGAGATCTTGATCAACCTTGAGTCTCTATGACCATTCTTTGGATAATACCTTGAATACCTCCTTGGTCATCATATAAACTCCTTGAACCCAACATATGGACTTCAAGAAGTGCATATGGACAAATCCTATAAATATAACTTAAGGCAACCATTAGTCCATATGAATTGTCATCAATTACCAAAACCACATATGGAGAAATATGCTCTAACAATCTCTCCCAGTTTGGTAATTGATGACAACCACTTAAAGAGAGTTTATATAAGGAAATAAGCATAACCAAGCACACACATGCAAAGCAGTAATGCATGCGTACAAGATGTAAATGCTTATGCAATAAAAGCAAAACCCTCTAAGCATAACCAGACTCTACTCTCTAAAATTCTCCCCCATTGACATCGATTGCCAAAATGGACAAAAAGTTTAGAAAGCCAATATAGTAGGTGGTCCTCCAAAAAGTGTGTACTTCTCAACAAATGAGTGCATAGAAATACACATATACAATGATAAGAAGTTGGAGGAAAACGAACTATATCGAGGACCTAAAGATTGCAAATAAAATGATCGTATGCCACAAAGACATACAAAAATAGAGGCAAGCAATCAAAAGATACCAGATGGAACAAACAATCATATGGTCCTTCGAACCACATGAATAAAAGATATTATGATAAAGGCAACAGAGTGTTTTATCAAATCTAGAGAAGCTCCCATGATTTGTGAACTAATAAGAGATTTTTGTATTTGATACAAGTGCACAAAATAGGGTTGTTGCTCCCCCAAAATTAATAAAAACACACAACGATTGCAAGAAGATAGATGAGACAATAAGCATATCACTTTTCACAAAACAAATGGTTAAGCAACTTGTAAAAGAAGCAACTTAAGAATAGGCTCAACCAAAATAATGTGTGTGAGTCATGGCAAAGCACTTGAGAAGACTAAGATAAGGATGAGCATTACTCATCAACATAGTCTTGATGAAATGAGAAACAAAGTGCAAGACATATCATTCCCACACACACACACACTAGAAAATGGGTTCACAAGCTTACTAATAAACGAAATAAGAACCAACGCTTGTGACAACCCATGGCGAAGATAGGAAATAAGAACCTTGTCAAGAGGAGGGATACCAATCGAAATGGCAAACCCCTCATCAAGACAAGCATGAGGAAAAATGATCTTCACGGCCAAAGAGTGCATCAAGATGTAGGAAAATAAGATACGCACTCAAGACAAATCCTTTCACGAAGCCACCAAAACTGAAAAAGGAAATGCAACGGTGGACGTGAAAGAAAAGCGGATATCAATTAGAGATGTAACTTATCTCATGTGTAAAAGATTCTAAGTAGAAGACAATCATGATGATATATATCCACAAAGAAGGATGTACACACGAAATGGTTACAAGAAGGAACAAACAAGATATCCAAAAGGAAGTCATAAATATATCAATAAGATCTTTGCTTGGAAGCATAGCGCATGGCCTAATATTTTCTTATTGTACAATATGAACTTCCAACATACGAACATCAAAGACATCCCAACTAGCAATAAGACATCATCATTCGGATGATTTGAGAAAGGAAACAAGTACTACAAGAAAGAATCAAGAGATTCATGCCATGATGCAACCTGGAAAAGAAAAGACAAGTTTGGGCCTTTGCAAGAAATGAATGCATGAAGTAGATACTAGTTACCGAGACAACATTGGATTGATGTAGTAGATAGTTGTTCGTTGATCATCCTAACTTGGCTCCATTAAGCACATGGTGTCAACACCTTCCTTGTAGGTGAGCCGAGCATCCAATGCATCTCCAATTGTTCCTAGAACAACAAACAAACAAAATGGTGCCCAAACTCATTGGGACCAAAGAGTTAGAAAACCAACAATACATAGGACAAACTCCACATAAATATGTGCATATATATATATGAAATTGAATTTCATGCACGGTTTAGCAAATTTATGACAAGGTGGAGTTTCCCCTATATATCGGGTCAATGAAAGAAAGCATGCAAAAGAAGCTATGTATAGTAAATATGCATGCTCAAGGCTCTCAAGAATCAACTCAACACAAAGTTGATAAGTCACCAAAAGACAAGGTATCAAGTGATAATAAGATCTCAAACAAAAAATTATCACTTGAAGGATATCAATTAAAAGATACCTCAAGGAATGAGATATCCATTGACACATGCCAAATAAAAGGAAACAAGATACCAATTGAAGGAAAACAAACATGAGGTATCTAGCTTCCAAAAGAGAGCTAGGTTCCAAACAAACCAAACCCTCGACAAATTTTCATGATGGCACAAAGCATCATAAATATCAAGACTTGCCACCCATCAACACACTTGATGGGGATCAAAAGATTTTATGATGGACGAATAAAGAGAGTGTTCTAAACAAAATAGGATAGCTCCCCCAAGGGATGTGCATTATATAGAATTTGCATTTAAATACAAAATGCACAAGATGGGATCATTACTTTCTCTATATCTATAAAAACACTAGACATGTTAAAATAGATCCACAAGAGGCAAGGAAGACAAACGAAACACAAGATCCAATGTAAAGACGATTAGCAATTTCTACCACATGATGGGAATACCAATTGTCAAGGACAAGAAGTATTTTGGAAATAATACTCATTGGTAGATCACAAATATATCCAACATCATCTCTTACCCCTAAAATGCAAGCAAATGACACTTGTAGAGATAACATGCCATCTAGGAACAAGATAATTTACAATATCAACACTAAGTGGCAATACCTCAAATGTACACGTTTTCTAGGTTTGTAATATGCATATAGCATATTACTCCCCCATAATGTGATAACCCAACAATATTAACAAGTGGAAAATTAAAACCAACAAGAGATAATTAATGGACCATATAGAATTTGAATTTCTCATGAGTAAGACCTACCACATAGAAACTAGATAATCTTGAAATATCAATACTAAGTGGTATTCCCCATGTATACACATTTATAGGATTGTGAGGTGTGCAAAGCACATCACTCTCCCACAATGGGATAATCAATTAATCTCTCATAAGAGCCAACAAAGATACAAACAAGATGCGAAAAGGCTCAATACAATACTCACATGTACATGATGTGCAAACCAACATACACATACTCGATTACTCAAGATAAGCAAGTTGGAAGCACAACATATACAAACACATGCAAGGTACAAAACCACAACATGCAAAGGGGCAAGTAACTAACAATGTAAACAGTTTAAGTACAAGTTACCGTAAGGAGGCACATTGGATATAAGATAGAAACTCGATAATCCAAATGACTTGGCTTGAGATAATATGAATAATGAAGACCCCTTAATTCTTCATTATGTATCAAAGTATCCAATGCACTCCACAATCACCTATTTATCAAGTTTGAGCTTGTTGGTCCCCAACCACGTTGGGTCCTAAGAGGTTAGTCACAATATGCTTGGCAACCCAAATGATACTTTTCTTGACACCACTTTGAGCACCAACAAACTTGGCAAACACATTGCCAACCTTATCCTTACCAAGAGAATAGATATCATTGGATCAATTATCTCTCGTGCAAGAAGAAGCGAAGTGACCCTTCTCACGACATAAGTAGCAACATCTAACCTTTAATTTCTTCCCTATTGATTTCCCAACATGATGAGTGTTGTCTTGGGTCTTCTTGGGAATAGGCATTTCTTCAACTTGTAGTTGAGTATGTGATTGAACTTGTGGCCGCTTACCTTGTTGCTTGTGACTTTGGGACTTCTTCTTTAGTGGGCAAGATCTAACATGGTGCCCTTCAATTTTGCACTTGAAGCAAATAATCTTGGCCGAATTCTTGACTTGTTCTTGGCCCTTATTCTTTAAGTTTTTGGACTTCTTCTTCTTGTTGGAGTTGAATCCAGGTCCATCTTTGTCATCCCTTCATGACTCTTTTCCAAGTCTTTCTTCAAAGAAGTGACTTGGGCCTTGAGCTCTTCGGTTTCCTCTACATGGTTAGTATCAACACAAGTACTAGAGGAAGTATAAGCTTGATTGTTAGAGCAACAAGGCAAGGAAAGTAATTCATCACAAGAGGTAGCAACATTATGAGTAGAAGAATTACGAGGACTAGCACATGGCAATATAGCATTTTGACTAGAAGTAGTGCCACTGTCCACATGAGTCTCACTTGATGTTACCTTGGTAGTAATAGCCTCACGAGCTAATTTTAGCGCATTATGGGATGCTAGAAGATCATCATGAGAGCTTGTGAGCATTACATGACTTTCTTCCAATTTCCCATAATTGCTAGATAGCAACTCAAGTTGAGCCCTTAGCTCAACATTCTCCTTTAAAATGGATGCTTCACAAGAAGTAGAGTTAGTAGCACAAGCATCATCATTAGCAATAAGAGGAGAAGGCACCTTGACAAGCTCTTTAGCATATGAAGCTTCAAGTTGAGCATGAGAATCGGTGAGTTCGATGAGCGAACTCTTAATAGCCCTTGAGCCATTTTCGAGGTGCTCATAGTCCTCATGGAGTTCAGCATGTGCAACTTCAAGCTTATCATTTTTAGTTCTAAAATCATTAGCCACCTCGAGAGCTCTATCATGGGATTCCTTTAATCTAGATAATTCTAGAGCAAAGGTTTCCTCAAGAGATTCCTTGGTGGTTTGTTCATTTTCAAGAGCTTGAGATAGCTCTGCGATCTCATTAGCATAATCACGCTCATGATCTTCCATTTTCTTAATGGTGGCCTCATGCTCCTAAAGATGAGCTTCCAACTCCTAAATGTATTTCTTGCCCTTAGTGGCAATAGACATGATTTCCAAGAAGTTGGAACAAGCAAGTTTATTCTTATACAGAGATTTAAAAATCATTTCACCCTTAATTTTTAAGGATGCAATATTATCACTCTCTTCATCATTATCCTCAACCCCATTATCATCAACATCATCATCATGAGATATATTGGGATTCAAAGTAGGAGATACCTTTGAAGCCTTAGCCATAAGGCAAAAGTGAGTAACAATAGATGATGATGTAGGATCCCTCGAAGCATCATTCCCACAAATCTTGGACATACCATATTTATCTTGAAGCTTTGTCCACAACTCATGAGCATCCCGGAATGGCATGAGTTGAAATATAACTACATTGCTCAAAGCATCAAAAGACACATTAGAAGCTTGAGCATTGAGATAAGAGTTTTTCTCATCCTCTAAAGATATATTTTGAGAATCCTTTGGAGGAGAAAAACCCATATCTACAATTCGCTCCAAGTTTGGGTCCATGACCCTAAAGTGATTAAGCATGCGAATTACCCAAACATCAAAATTTGTGCCATCAAAACTAAGAGTGTCAGAGAATCCTAAACCCCTAGTCAACATCCTTACTCTCTAGGTGGTTAAACCTAATAAAGAGAGACCTAGCTCTGATACCAATTGAAAGGACGTGGATGTCGCCTACAGGGGGGTGAATAGGCGCTTTAAAATAATTACGGTTTAGGCTTGAACAAATGCAGAATAAAACTAATGTTTAATTTGTCAAGCACAAAACCTACAACAACTAGGCTCACCTATGTGCACCAACAACTTATGCTAAGCAAGATAAACAACTAAGTGATAGCAAGATATATGACAATAAACAATATGGCTATCACAAAGTAAACTGCATAAGTAAAGGGTTCGGGTAAGAGATAGCCAAGGCACGCGGAGACAATGATGTATCCCAAAGTTCACACCCTTGCGGATGATAATCTCCATTGGAGCGGTGTGAAGGCACAATGCTCCCCAAGATGCCAATAAGGCCACCGTAATCTCCTCACGCCCTCGCATAATGCAAGATGTCGTGATTCCACTAAGGGACCCTTGAGGGCGGTCACCGAACCCGTACAAATGGCAAACCTTGGGGGCAGTCACCAGAACCCGTACAAATTGCTCGGGGCAATCTCCACAACCTAATTGGAGACCCCGACGCTTGCTCGGAGCTTTACACCGCAATGATTGAGCTTCGAGACACCACCAAGCTTCTAGGACGCCAAAGCATCCACGAAGGACAATATCTAGGGTACTGAGTACCAAAGGTAATAAGCTTCTCAAACTTCACTTCCACGTATCACCGTGGAGAACTCAAACCGATGCAACAATGCAATGGCTAGGGCACAAGGAATGCCCAAGTCCTTCTCTCACAAATCCCACCAAAGCAACTAATGCTAGGGAGGAAAATGAGAGGAAGAACAAAGAAGAACACGAAGAACTCCAAGATCTAGACCCAAGGGGTTCCCCTCACTTAGAGGAGAAAGTGATTGGTGGAAATGTGGATATAGATCTCCTCTCTCTTTTCCCTCAAGAACTAGCAAGAATCATTGGAGGGATTGAGAGTTAGCAAGCTCGAAGAAGGTCAACAATGGGGGAAGAACACGAGCTAAAGAGATAAGGTTCAATCGGGAAGAAGACCCCCTTTTATAGGTGGGGAAAAATCCAACCGTTATGCTTCACAGCCCGCATAGAGCGGTACTACCGTTCATGGGAGTGGTACTACCGCTCATGGGAGCGGTACTACCACTCGGTAGGTTCACCAACCATGCTAAGGCCAAAAAGGATGCGAAAAATAGTCCGACGGAGCGGTACTATCGCTCCTGGAGCGGTACTACCTCTAGGGAGCGGTAGTAAAAAATTACTACCGCCCCGGGGGCGGTACTACCGCTGGCACCAGGAGCGGTACTACCGCTGGATACGGAAACTTCTCTAACTTTCGCATACGAACTCCGAATTCAACGAAACCAAGTTTGTTGGAAAACTAACGACATGGGCTAACACAATCTTTATAGAAATATCAATAAGAATCAAGTGAGAAAAGTACCATAAGAAAATGGTGAGAACCATTCTTCAAATAAGACCAGTAAAAACTCTCAGCATCAAAAACATCATAGAAGATGCATATGGACTCCATTTTTTATGAACTCGAGCTTGTCATGAAGATGACCATAAGCTATAAAACTCACAAAGAGAAAAACCAAACAAGAACCAAGAAGTATGATGCAAGGATGCAAATTGTTTGAGCTCTCAACGAACTATATGATCAAGCTACTCACTTGAGAGCCCCCCTTGACAGTACGACAATCTATCCTAAAACAGAAAACCTATCAAGGGCAAACCTATACCTTGCACCTTGTCCTCTTGAGCTAGATGACGATGATATTGGCTTCATCAAGATGGACCACCTTTCTTGATTGCGTTGGCTTGATGAATACTAGTTGATTGCTCCCCCATACACACTATGGGTGAGCCGCTCTTCAACATATCTTCACAAGTCCATTGCCACCATCCTCCACCACTTGACGTCATCCTCCATGGGTTGTATGAGATCTTCCTCTAGACGCAAGCTCATGGAAACACACCTAACCCCACATAGAACTCTCACGAAGACCATGGGTTAGTACACAAACACGTAATGGACAATGCTTACCATACCATGGGATCACTTGATCCCTCTCGGTACATCTTGTACGCTTTGTGTGTTGATCATCTTGATTTACTCTTTGTCTGAGATCTTGATCAACCTTGAGTCTCTATGACCATTCTTTGGATGAATACCTTGAATACCTCCTTGGTCATCATATAAACTCCTTGAACACAACATATGGACTTCAATAAGTGCCTATGGACAAATCCTATAAATATAACTTAAGGCAACCATTAGTCCATATGAATTGTCATCAATTACCAAAACCACATATGGAGAAATATTCTCTAACACCGAGCCCAGTCCTTCCCACCATAGAAATATGAAATCGCCAAGATAGCCCCCCGACTTCTAAATCGAGCCAAGCATGGTCATCTTCCCTGTTTCCGGTGACCACTACCACCACCACCATCCAGTAAAATTCACCGCGAAGAGTGCCTACCTCACTCCAATTCCTACACCATTAACTCCCTAAAAGCCTAACATTTCCACTATAACGCCCAAGATGCAGTCCTATCCTTATTTTGGCACGAGGGCCTCGACAAGGATAGAAACGCATCTCATCGTTTCGCAAGAATGGATATCGTTACAAGTACATGTACTGAAGACATGAGTATAAAGAGTTGGCTTACACTCGCCACAAGCTACATTAGAGTCAGATCAGTGCAATTCATACAATCATCATTAAGAAGAGCAGGGTCCATCTATGGACGAAAACAAATGATAAAAGAACGACGTCCATCCTTGCTATCCTAGGCTACCGGCCTAGAACCCATCCTAGATTGACGATGAAGAAGAAGAAGAAACTCCAAATAGCACAATCAGCGCGCTCACGTCAAAGTAAGTCTTTACCTGTACCTGCAACTAGTGTTGTAGTAATCTATGAGCCACATGGGACTCAGCAATATCATTTCCAAAGGTATAAGGACTAGCAAAGCTTAATGGGTGAGGTATGGTTAAGTGGTGAGGCTACAACACACGACTAAGCATTTATTTGAGGTGGCTAACTTAGGAGTACAAGAATAAAAGAGGGGGGATGTTCTACGCATAGCGAACGTGAACTACTGATGATCAAATGAATGATCCTGAACACCTACTTACGTCAGACATAACCCCACCGTGTCCTCGATCGGAGAAGGAGCTCATGAAAGAGATAGTCACGGTTACACACTCAGTTGGCATATTTTAATTAAGCCTACTTCAAGTTATCTAGAACCGGATGTTAAACAAAGTTTCCACGTTGCCACGTAACCACGGGCACGGTTTTCCGAAAGATTTAACCATGCAGGGGGTACTCAACCTGGTCCATCACAAATTACCACAAGCTGCATAGAAATCCTCGATCATGAAACTCGCGATCTCGTCGGACTCCTTAGTGGAAAACCTTAACTCTGAGATTACCCAAAGCATCACCGGAATCCCGATGCACAAGATATTTCATCAAAGGTAAAACTAATCTAGCAAGGCCGCCCGACGTGTCGACGATCCCGATGGGAGCCGTGTATCTCGTTCCCAGGACACAACAGATGGGTCACACCAGGAGTAAAACCAAACCTTGGGTTGCCCCGCGGTGGCCCCGTAGTATGCCAGTTTGGACCAACACTCATGAGGAGCACTGGCCCCGGGGTTGATTAATTATCTGCGGGTGCCGGCGGGTCCCTATGCTATTTATTAGGTTATTAGGCAAATGTAGTACCAAAGTTGGGCCTTGCCAAACGAGTCTTAGTCTAAAACAAATTATCAAGGGGGTCCCCATAACAACCCCGGTCGTGTTAGGAGCGCTTAATTATGGAACATAACACCGGTAATCGAAACTAAGGCGGCAAAGATGGAACAAAACACGAGGCTAGAAAGGCCGAGCCTTCCACCTTTTATCAAGTATATAGGTGCATTAACTTAAATAGTATTAATATGATGATACAACAAGGAACCCATGTTATCACATGGAAGCAACTGCACCTGCAACTAGCAACGCTAACACATGGTTAAGCAAGCGGTAACATAGCCAATCAGTGGTTTCCTAGGTTGTAGAAGGTTGAAGGTTTCATGGCAATGTTGAGAGGCTGATATTTAACAGGTGGTAGGCAATGAGACATACGATAGATACGATACAACTAGCATGGCAATGATAGTAATGGTGTCTTGGGAAATGGTCATCTTGCCTGAGAACCCGCTTGGAAGAAGAACGACTCCGTGAAGCAGACGAACCGAAGTAGTCGAACGGGTCCTCACATTCCGACACGCTTGCGGAACTCTATAGAGACGAAGCAAACCGGAAACAAGCATCAACACAGATATTCACCACGACACATGCACGACATCATGAAATTCATATATGATGCATAATCAGTTGAAAATATGCAAGACATGGCATGGCAATTCACACGTCAAACGCTACACATTAAGTGAAGCTCAATATGCAACAAGTTGCGTATTGACGGAACTCCACATTTAATTATTAAGTTCACTCTCGTTTGGGTACACATCAATATTAAATATTGTTAATCATGGCAAGGGGTGAAGCACAAATTAATCTACCTATCTAGGCATTTTAAATGAGGCTGGAAACGACATATAGCGTCTTCGAACTAACCCCACTCGTAAAATTCTAAATCTGTCTAGATTTGTCCTAATAACCTTTTATGTTTGTTAAACAACATAACAAAGTGGTTCACGTGATTCTACTTGTTGTTCTGGTCCATTTACATATATGGCTCATCTCCAACGGAGCTACGGTTAAATAACTACGGGCTAAACCGTTTCTAACACGCCGATACACAAACTGATGCAAACAACACGTTTAAGTATTTTTATCATGCATGAAAGTTGTAAATTATTAATCTATGTGAGAATCTAGCCAAGTTACATATCTAAATTTTCGCAAACCGACGCACGGATTAAATTCTACGGGCGTTTCAAAATAACACTATTTTCGTGAAATGCTAAATTTCACAAAACCTAAAAAACGCTAAAGGGCCGAATCTGTCCTAGTGGCCTACAGAGCATGCGCGGGCGCTGGATAGCATCGGTTGCTCACCTCGGCCATGGGCCGGATCTATAGCTGGAGAGGTGGGCCGCACGAGATGGGCCGAAGGGGGCTGGAGCGGTGTTGGGCCTGATTCTCATGGCGCTGGCCAGCCCACGCGTGGGGTCAACGCGAGCGGGTGCTTGTCGTGCTCCTCCCACGCAGAGGAGGCGACGGGGCAGGGAGACTCCGGCCGTTGGCGAGAGGCCTAGGGGTGGCGAGATCCGACCGGTGGCGGTGGGGCACGGCGCGGGACTCCGGATCCACCCGGTTCCCGGCGATGGCGAGGCTCACGGACTCCATTGACGGCGGTTGGGAACCTGGGAGGGAGAGAGAGCGCACTGAGAGAGATGATAGGGAGAGAAACGAGGGAGGAGAGGGCGGCGCGGGGAGGCCTCGGGTTCCGACGTTGCGGCGCTCCGGCGGCCGGCCGGGCGAGCGGCGGAGGTCTTGGCGAGCGGGGCGGCGGCTGCTCGTCCCCGAGCTCACCACGGGAGCTCGCGGTGGCCGCTGCGGATCCGAGCCCGGATGGGCTTCCACGACCCCGATCTAGGCTTCCAGGCCCGCGGGAGGAGAGGGACGTGGGAGGGAGAGAGAGGTGGAGCTGGATGGCGGCTAGGGTTTCGTGGAGGCATGGGAAACGAGGGAGAGATTAGGTTTTGCGTGTCTATTTATAGACAAGGGCCAGGGTTAGCGGTTTCGGGTGTTTTCGGAGCCTCCGATCTCGATCGGTCGCTCCGGAAACGTCCTAGAGTTAGGTTAGGCCATGTAGAGGGGGTGTAGGATGAGACGAGAGGGAAAACAGGCAACCCGGCGACAGAGTTTAAAACAACGGAAAATGTGTGACGATAACCGAAGATGGTGCCGCTACGGTCGACCGATCGGGTATCAAACAGACTCCGATTGCGACGAACTTTGGCAGGCGGCCTACCTGCATCATAACAAGACCGCACGCCAAGTTCCATCCCAATTCGAGAATATATTATACCATTTTTAAAAACAATATTTTATCGATGTCGCGGGCCCGTGCGTGTGTGGTTGGTCTCAAAACGGTGAACGTCGATAACGGAGAGAACCGACAACTAATAACGGATGCATGTTCTGAAAACTAGCGGCAATGGAGTGCCGATGCAATGCAGATGATGCACATGATGCGATGATGAGTGTGACAAACAAGAATTAACCGGCGACAGCGGAATAAAAGGGGAATCTTCTAGAGCGTCGGTCTCGGGTTGTCACGCCCACCCCCGCCTAGTTCACAGTAGAACCACCGTAGACAAAAGCCCTCTCGGGGCCAACGTCGTCGTCCGCCGGGATCGAAGACACTCGAGCCCCAGAGCTTGCTAGTGACCACGATGTACCTCCTCATGATCGCCGCGAGCCCCTGAGCGCAACAGTCTAGTCATCTTCTAACGTCGTGCCTTCAATCGCCGGCGAGGATCGCCAGAATCCTCCTCTTTGTTTCCGCCCTCACGCGCGGAAGAAGAGGACGAACCCGACACGTGGTCCCACCTGTCGGTGAGGCAACTAATCCCTCCTGCAGTGCACCTCGATCCCACTTAGAGTTCTACTAGACGATTATTCGGGTGATTCCAGGCATCGGGAAGTTAAGCTGGTGTGTGCGGGTCAGGTGTGTTTTCAACCCAAAGACCATAATCGGAATTAATCAATGACTCAGACTGACTACAGAAATACGTTACTTGTGGGTACAGAGTACCCCTCTGTAGAGTGTAATATCTATTCGGATAGCTGTGTCAGCGGTTAAGGACTATAGTGTGGGATAGGTCAAGTATCGGTCTTAGCATTGGCCTTCGGAGGAATTAATTTAATAAGGATATTAATCATGAATTATGATGGAATATTATTATTGTCAATTGTTGTGGACTAACCTTTTATCTTATATGAAAATTGTTGAGTATCCCTCGCAGGGTCCTACCACCTAGATACTCATGTTTGTAATTTCAATATAAGCCCTTTATGTGGCATCGCTCGAGACGCCTGACTCTGGGACTTCAGTTATTATTTTGATATAAGCCCTTTATGTGGTGTCCCTCCAAACGCCCGGACTGTGGCACGCATGTTATTATTTTCAATATAAGCCATTTTATGGTGTCGCTTCAAACGCCTAACCGTGGCACTCATGTCATTACTTTTGGTTCAAGCCCTTTATAAGGTGTCGCTCAGACGCCCGACTATGGCCTATTTTGCGTTTGCTTTCAAGGTGTCTCTTCTGACCCAATTGGACCATTTTATTTTATTTTTGGAATCCTTGGGAGACTACTGCCTCATGTTTCTTTTTTTACCTTCCCTTATTACTTATTACTTATATTTTTATCTTACAAATAAATTATCTGGATAATTGCATTCATGAGTTAAATCTTATGACATGTCAGATATTATTAAAGTTTTGGTGCATGCAACTCATCTGCTTTATCACGTCTAATTTTATGATGTTTGTGAGTACATTCAAATGTACTCACTGACTTGTCCCTCGCTATTGTCTTGGCCAGATTGCGTATTTGGAGAGGAGCATAAAGATGACAACCCTGGAACCTAGGCATCGAGGATAGTAGCCACGTGATATAGGAGTTATCCAGGTCAGCTGTTCCTGTGGGAATGGTGATAGACGCTGGAGATCCATGAGTCGCTTCCGCCATCCGTCACTATTTTTTTTGTACTCCATAAACCTTCATGGTATTGTACTCAAAATTTGTAAATTGCTTGGAATTATGTATCAAGAAAGTGTCCACCAGTGAACAGTAATCCTGAGGTTGGTGATGGCATACTTTTCATTTGCTGGGAATTTTATATCCCAGAAAACCAGCCCTGACAATATCTCATCTTTACTATGACAATGATCATGCAGGCATCCACACATTATCATTCGGTTTATTGTGGACAGGTAACAACTTCATATCCTAGTTCATTATTATTTCAATCGGGCAAGCAGATGAAGATTCTTTCTCCTCTTCTCTTTTAGATATTCAATATTCTTGAAGCATTTTTGGTCTCCTATCATTGGGGCATGTTTAAGAGCATCACTTCACTTTTTAAGTGATCTGCTAGTTAAACATGGATCTCATGAGAACTCATTTTACAAAGCAATTTTAAACTTTAGAGGGTTCATTTATTTTTCTGCTTGCCCTATTGTAAATTGAACCTTCAATGAACTAGCATATATAGTTATTTCTTGTCCTTTCAAAACCTTCACAATTGCAATGTGGAGTACTTATAATCATCATGCATGTAAATATGTGCCACTACTTAGATCACAACTATTATCATGTACGTTCCCAACTAAGCAATAATGATCCCACACATCAATACATCCAAATACTCATCGAAAGGACCATCCCTTATTCAAAAGAGAAATTGACAATTCAATCTTAACTAAAAAGAACTTATAACCTAATTTCAACTTGCGGGAAAGAAATGCAGAAAGGTAAAGATACAAAGTGCACGTGAATCCCCCAATCTTACAATCAAGCCCGGGAGATTGAAGCACTTAGTATTTAATGCTCACTCGTAGTACCCTTGCAGGCGGTGAAGATGTTCATGAACCGTCCCTTCATCTCCTCAATCACGGCGTGTTGATCCTCTACAATATGAGTCAAGACCCTCTTCAATCATGTTGCCTACGAAACCTTCTCCAACTCCTTGATGAGGCATTTAATCGATTTACCGTCTAATTTTCGATGGAAAAAATTTAACGTTTTCAATTTTCTATATTCATAATTTCATATGTAGAAGTTTAAATGCGTTAACAGTTCTCAGCTATAATTAATGATCTCTTACTTGTATTGAATGTTCCATCTTTTTTATGCACTAAAGTGTGTTAGGGGTCACTCACGCGATCTAGAAGTCCCAAATACTCTAGGGTCTCGCTTGTTTTTGACTGGGTCAAGGTGGCGATATGACACATTTCTTTTATTGTCTGCTTTGCTACAAAATAGATGCCCTCATTGACTGGTATGCTATGAATGAGATGCCAACATTATTTTGTATGAAAGGAAAACGCTATACATGAACAATGCACCCACAAACAATAAATATGATAAGAATATCTTTTATTTATGTTTCCTTTTCTTGTTTGTTATGTTCTTGTTAACTCCTTTTTCTTTTCTTTCCGCCCCCATTAGGACTATCGGGGATTGCATCTAAAAACATTTAATCTTTTATGATCTTTCTGCCTAGTGTTTCTTGAGACACTAGAAGCTAGGGCCTCCCTTCCCCGTTTCATCAAAAAGGAAAAATATATCATATTAAAAGGTAGGGGCCTTCTCTCGCGATTCTCTAAAAAATAGAACATGGCCAAAATCTTCAATTATTAATACTACCTTCAAATCCTCCACTACAATCACTCGGAAAGGCGAAGATCAGTTAATTAACCTTCATGAATCATTGCATAAAGGTTGCCATTGATAGAATAGAGATCTACATATGACAGATCTAGAGATGACAATGAGAAAGATATGGATGGATATACCCCCTTCTTCCTGAATGAACATAAATTGGCACGCATGCCTCTTCACCTTGGGTATCCGACGGGTGTAGCATTTTCAGCATGAAAAAGGATAAATGAGTCTAAATTTAATTGATAACGAGTGAGTAATCTAGCACTAATGAGGCATCCTCGTGCATGCATCTGTGTGATGGCGGTACAGATGTGTGTGCTGTGGACGGTTGGAGCTTCGAGGAGTGGTTGACGACGACAAGGAGTACGAGCGGCGGGTGGCTGAAGGGCATGAGCTAGGAGGTGATGAGTCGAGGTTTCACCATTACGAGGAGTCACATAGGACATATGAAGTAACGGGTTCGTAGCCGCGGGCATGTGAGGTACGACTGGTTTCGACAGTCAGGGATTCACGACATTGCACCTCACATGTCTTTTTTTATTATTAATTCTTTTTTATGTATTTATTGAATTAGATATGAATACCCATGCCTTATTCATATCTATTTTTTCTACAACAAAATCATTTTACATGTTTTGTGTACCAGTAGAGCAGTGGGACCAAGACGCAACGCAACACGAAGTCAGAAGTCAAGTCACCAACCGAAGGCGAAACCACGCAAATACGGAAATACGGCGTCCGGGGAGGTCCATTCTGGAAAACACACACGAAAAAGCGCTCCTGGACGGGGAAGACGACCTGGTGCTCGTCCCTCCCTTCCCCGAGATCTACCAAAAACCCGCGCCCCGTCAATCCCGTTCCTCCCCCTCACCGTCCGGCGAGCCCCGAGCACACCAGATCGCCCGCGTAGCTGGCGGCGCACCGTGGAGCCGCGCGCCAGTTAAGGGTGTTGGTCCCAGGCGCTTGAGCGGGGCGCGGGCGACGCGGAGACGATGCCGGTGGCGGCGTCGGCCATCTACTTCCTCAACCTTCGCGGGGACGTCCTCATCAATCGCCTATACCGCGACGATGTCGGGTGCGTGTTGCAGCACCCCCTCCTCCCCTCCCTGGCTCCCTGGGTTTTGAGTGGTAGATCTGAGGCCCCAGGATCCATTGATTCCGGCCATAACCTGTAGTTATGTAGATCGCTAGAAGGGTGGCAGGTAGCTCGTGAATTTCGATTGCTTTCGTTGAGTGACATGTGAAATCCTGCGAGGAGTGCAGTTGACAGCCACTCTTTCGGTGGTTGGCTCGTTGCGCACTGCAATTTGCCCATTGTCTTGGTTGTGGCGTTCCTTAGTGATTTGAATTTGGAATGCGTGTTCCATTCTCTGCCCTGAGGTTGTGGCGCCTACATAATTCCAGCATGGAGTAAAGAGATTGCTCACTGAGTAGGATATGTATTCCATCTAGGATGGTTCAAAGGAGGTTATCCTCTAGTCATATCTGATCATAGCAAGTGAACAACAATAAAAAAGAGAGTCCATACTAGTTCTTTTTTTCCCATTTTGAACTCGTAGTTTTGATGAGTGAGGCACTTTGGACAAGAAAAATTGCTGCATAGCTCATTTCATCTTTTCCAATGGGCTTTGACAGTAGTTAGTAGTCACATAGTTCTGTAGTTGAAATTTTACTTCTACTGCAGCATAAGCGGCAAGCCAGCTAACTTTGAAATAGTAACTGTCGGATTGAAATTAATTATAAATATTAACTCTCGCACCATAGATTTCCAAGAGGCCTTGGAAAGACCGGCAGAAGTTATTAAACATCTTGTAATATTCCTGAAAACTGCAATTTTGTATACTTGTACTAACAAAGTGCATGTGCGTTGCAACAGATCTGCAATGGACTAATACATGTTCACAACTTGAAAAATCTCACCCTGGTTTCGGTATTGTATATATATAAAAATATTTGGTTTTCACCCAAAGAGGCCAAGGGGTTTTCTGAAATGTTGGAGCAGAGTGGCAAGTGTCTTATTGGCTTATTGCAAAAATGCCACAACTTGACTTGCATGCGTTAGATGCAGATCGAATGGGTCTTTTATAGGAGTAGAGATAATAGCATTGGTACCAATAAAAATCATAATTATGTGGAATGTTTTCATACATGCACGTTGATAGTAGAAACAAAGCAAGACCATTCAATAAACCTGCAGCAATGCGCTGTAATCCTGTATGTACTGAGCCTATTTCGATATGTAGGTCTTACACTAGTTTAATATTGAGCAAGTACCATTCCATCTATATGATATATTTTCAATATCATAGTCATTGTTTATTAAGGACACTAGAACATGTAAACTACGACACCTACTCTTGAGTAATGCAAGCGTATTTTTCAAGCTTTGTTAATAAACATAGGACATGGATGTAAATTTAATGATGTTTGCTCCACGATGTCCTTTTTCTTTTTCTTTTCTTTAGCACACATTTATTCATTGTCACCTAGACAACTGTCTCATCATGAGGCTACTTAGGTCATTTCCTCTCATAGCCTTTCTCAGTTATCACCTTATATTCAATAAAGAACAGTCCCGCGTATTCATTTTGCTTCTCTCACTTTCCATTCCCTGCTTATTTGGTTGCACGTATCTTTACATTTAGTGACTAAACCCTACCGTGTTCATGTATGGCTATGCAGGGGAAATATGGTTGATGCATTCAGGATGCACATTATGCAAACAAAAGAGCTTGGTACATGCCCTGTTCGACAAATAGGAGGCTGTTCCTTCCTTTACATGAGGATCAGTAATGTTTACATTGTGATCGTGGTTAGCAGCAATGCTAATGTTTCTTGTGCTTTCAAGTTTGTTGTGGAGGTATGAAGTTTCTATTGCCTTATGTGCATTTCCAAATAAATTTTCCACACGGACATTATGATCTTGATGAATATAATATAACCTAACAAGATAGTTGGTCTTTTTCTTTTTCACTAGAAATATTTGCCTATGATGTTGTTTTTGTATTTGTCTATTCAGAGCAAAAGCATCTATTACTACCTCTCCCATAATATAAAACTTTTTATAGTTCTGCAAAAACGTCTTATATTATAGGATGGAGGGAGTAGTTACTTAACAAGCCAGATGATTTTCTGAAGTTACTTATTTCTGTTCTGTCAAATTGTAAGATGCATCATCTCAGTCCGAGAGGTTTAAATGATCATGTCATCTAATAATGGTATTGATGTTTGGCTTTGTTTGGTGACTGGATTTTTCTATTGCTAAAAGTAACTGGTGATGGTAGATAGGAATCACCAAACACAACAGGGTACAAACAGGTGGTACTAAAAACTAGAAATTTCAATGCCTCGATGGCGTGATGTTCCATGTTCATCACTGCTGGGAATAGTTTGATAGGACTAAATGAATTACCGAACCCTTTGTGCTCTATATGATTTCCTGAGGACCTTTTTGGAAGGGAGGGATTGGGCTAGGAGTTAGTTCAATTTGTCTGTTAGGCCAAAGATGATTCAGTGATGAAACTACAGTTGCTAATTCAATGTAGAGATCCTACTCAATGTACACATCAGCCTTCTTATGAGCAATTTAACATGTCCTATCTCATTCGCCGTTATTTGTGCTGAAGATTATTTGAAATTATCAGGCAGTGGCCCTCTTCAAGTCCTACTTTGGTGGAACTTTTGATGAAGATGCTATCAGGAATAACTTTGTGTTAATATACGAGCTTCTTGATGGTAAGGGCAATCCAATTTTGGACTTAACTTGCTGTTTCAGTTTCCACCATGGATTCTTTTTTTTGTTTGCAATACTGACACTGTGCAACTGTGCAGAGATTATGGACTTCGGTTATCCTCAGAATCTCTCACCTGAAATTTTGAAGTTATATATAACCCAGGAAGGCGTACGATCGCCATTTTCCTCCAAGGTCAGAAATATATGAAAAATGAAGTCTGCTGTATTTGATATGCAAAAAATAATTACGTGTTCCTATTCATTTTCTAGGAAAGTAACTGAACCATATTTCCTTCTCTCTGTACTGATAGCCTTCGGATAAGCCAGTTCCAAATGCGACCCTGCAAGTTACTGGCGCTGTTGGTTGGAGAAGAGAGGGTCTTGTGTACAAGAAGAATGAGGTATCTGAATTAAATATGTAGGGAGGCTTCAGCTGTATTTGAAAAAAAAGCAGAGGACTGACATTTATAATGGTCCTAGTTCAAAAAAAAAAAAATGCCATCATCCCGCATAAATTTTGAAATGCATCTCATTTCTAATACATATTGTGCATGTACCAGCAGGGCAATGGCCCATACTTCCATCAATTTTTGTTTCTTTGTTGTCCTTAATGTCATCTCATTGTTTACTTTCATTTAGCAAGTGAAGTAACAGTAATAATTAATGACTTCTTCTTGCACGTTAGGTTTTCTTGGACATTGTTGAGAGCGTAAACCTTCTTATGTCTTCTAAAGGTATTTTATGGATCATCAATTTTTTGTTATCTGGTCTGAGGTTTCCGGTGCCTTTCCTGTTCAGCTATTTGATGTTCATCGTGTATATTTCTTACATTTCTGCAGGGAGTGTTCTACGATGTGATGTGACAGGAAAGATTCTTATGAAGTGCTTCCTTTCTGGAATGCCTGATCTGAAGTTGGGACTTAATGACAAAATTGGACTTGAAAAGGAAGCCCAACTTAAGTCCAGGCCTTCAAAGAGGTATTGGTGTACTGAGTCTTGAAACATGATGACAAACTGTGCACATATATATTAACTGTTTTGCTGGTTAGCACTGTTTACTGGCTAGCGAACTTTGACTCCTTTACGTAAATGATCTCCTGATTGCTTTTGTTCTCTCCCTCTACAGTGGGAAGACCATAGAACTCGATGATGTCACGTTCCACCAGTGCGTCAACCTAACAAGATTTAACTCAGAAAAAACAGTCAGCTTTGTGCCACCAGATGGTGAATTCGAATTGATGAAGTAATTTTTAGATCCATATTTATTCTTGCAATTATCAGTACATTTTAGAAATGATAGTTTCATTCACTAGCTGGATTTTGATGGACATATTTGTTCTAGATATCGAATTACAGAGGGTGTAAATCTTCCATTCCGGGTTCTGCCCACAATTAAGGAGTTGGGACGAACACGCATGGAGATTAATGTGAAAGTGAGCAAATGTATCTTCACTGTGACGTCATAAATGTGTACATGTTTGCTAACATGGTGAATCTTTTGTTACGCAGGTTAAGAGTGTTTTTGGTGCTAAGATGTTTGCACTTGGTGTTGTGGTTAAAGTTCCAGTCCCAAAGCAGACAGCGAAGACGAGTTTCCAAACAACATCTGGCAAAGCCAAATATAATGCTTCAATTGATTCCCTGGTGTGGAAGTAAGTGCAATATTTTTGTCTAACATTTGCACTATACCAAACCCAGTATGTGGGTCATATTTTAATGAGTTTGATATTGTGAATTGATCAGAATGGTGTAAACAAAATTTCCCTAAATTATGCCCTGTCTAGCTGTTTGCAATTTTAAAGTATGTCCTGTTAGTGCATGTACAGGGAGTTCTTTTTCGTGCTGAGCTACCTCTTGCCAGTTATTGTTTGTTACCAGCATGAACTCATAAAAATCATAATACACATTCAAACCATAGGATCAGGAAATTTCCTGGACAGACCGAGGCAACGATGAGTGCAGAAGTTGAACTGATCTCTACAATGGGGGAAAAGAAGTTAGCGAACAGGCCACCGATTCAGATGGAATTCCAGGTTACATTTAATCTCGTTAAGAGTCTTGTTGTTTTCTTGGCAAGATGGCTATGAGCTTTCCTCTACATTTTATTTATCTGCTCTGCAATTTGTAACTGAAAATGACAATGTTAGGGAAGAAACCCAGTTTCTCATTATTTATGAACAAAATTTGAGTATGTACAAGATAAATTGATACTTAAATAATTGGTTGACCTTGGATTATTTTTGTTTGAGGAGCCTTCATGGCGTCTTTTGGAAGTATCTTCACATGCTGCATATAATGTGCTATATGCCCTACTAATCCCCATGTTGTCTTGACTGTTTCCTGCACTATATCCTTTATATTCACTATGACATCTCTTTCCTGCAGGTTCCGATGTTCACTGCTTCTGGTTTACGTGTTCGGTTCCTCAAGGTATGTCCAGCAAGACCAATATGAAACATTGAAAATGTGTGAAACTAAAACCATCTTTTGATGCATATTCAGGTGTGGGAGAAGAGTGGCTACAACACCGTTGAGTGGGTTCGCTACATCACAAGGGCTGGATCATATGAAATCAGGTGTTAGTGACCAAGAAAAATGGCGTGGGCTCCTTATTTCGTGGATTTGCGGAGCTCTTTTTGTACGCATCATGATTGATCAGAAAGCACGTAAATTATGACCCAGTTCTCTGTGAGTTTGTACTCCAGCAGAGGGCAGATCAGAGCAGGCAGTTTTCCTATGTTCCTTATTTTCATGTTGACACGGGATATGTATTCTCCCCCCGTGTCCTGTTTGTGTCATAGGGCATATTTTTTATTGTATATTTGGCTGTAGCATTTGTTCTCGTTGATCAATACACCCCTTGCCAGTTCCTGCTGTTTTCTCCTTGAATGGGTGTCAAATGGCTTGCAAAACGGAGTATAAATACATGATGATAATGTTGTTGGCTTGCTGTGCATGTGTTTGACTTTGATGTAAAGTGGATACGTGCCCTTCCATCGTTGATTTTTTTTTTGTGAGGTCTGTGTGAATGCTAATTGATGTCCAAGCATATGTGGTGACCGGTGAAGCTCTAGTTCACAATTTAGTTGTAGGAGAACTTTTAAAAGTTCACAATTAGGAGTACTACTACTACTACTGAGGCCCTGCTTGGTATGGGTGTAAATTTATACATCCGGATTTAATTTACAGGTGTATATTACCGGCTGCCTTTAATTTCCGCCTGGAAACTGAAACGACGCCTTGAGGTCTGTAATCTTTACGGGTGTATTCAGAAGCCAACCGACGATCCAAGCGGGACCTGAATTCGTTTTACGTATTGCTCCCTCCTTTACAAAATCATGTCTATGGATTTGTCTTGAAACCTATTTACAGAAGGTATTAAAAGACAGTTATCAATATTTAAACGGCAAATATAACTTGTGAACATGTGAAAAATAACAACAGATCCGAACAATCGAACTGACCGCACAACCCCTTACGACTACCAGCCCAGCCCCCGTGTTCAGATCCAGGACCAGACCAGCACGATCGCCAGCCCAGCCAACGTGAGCGAGTGTTTTTTTTTTTTTCGTTTAGTATTTGGTGCGAGAAAAATTATATTGCTAGAAGAGGATTCAAACCCAACTCCTACACTGTGTTCAGGCAAGGCGCTAACCAACTGAGCCCTATACTTATTGTTGTGCAATGAATGGAAAGGTTATAATTAGCAGTTTTTGCCTTCCGTATGAGCCAAAAAGTGTCTTTCTTTTCCCTCAAAAAAAAAGTGTCTTTCTTTTTCTCGTTCTCTTTTTGGATTTTTTCGAATGCATAATTTGTTAATGAGAAAACGAAATTCTGAACCACTTGAGTTTTGTAACTGATGCGAACGACCCAGACTCGTTTGAACGTTATTGTGTGGTCTAAATTAACTTCCGTGGTTTCCTTTGCCAAAACCTGCCAATGAAAGTAACTTTCAGTGTCTTTAACGATCTAAGCATCCGCACGTCACGTGAACCCAAAACGCTAGGGAGGAAATCAAACCTATGATCTCCTTGCGCATACACATTGCACGGTTGTACCATTCAGTAGGACCAAACACAACCGTTGTCTAACGACAACAAATAAAAATCTTTAGACGTTCTAGTTTTAACTATTTGACTATTGCGGTTGTAGATGCTCTAGTGCATCATTTTGTTGGTATTCTCGCAAAACTTCTAGTTTTACATATCACGGACCTGATAACTTATGTACCTCGGTCCATATAACTTTAGCGTCGCGGAGGAGGCAGGGGTGGTTGATGAAATACTCACTGGTAACTTTTACGTGAATATTATGGTAACTCATAAAACACAGACCTGATAACTTATGTACCTCGGTTCCGATAACTTTGGCATAGGGTGTGTGTGTGTGTGTGTGTGTTGGGGGGGTGATGAAATATCCTGCGGTGACTTTTATCTAAATAGCATGATAATTCACACATCACAAACCTGATAACTTATGTGTCTCGGCCCAGATTTCTTTTGGTGAGGGGTTGTTTAAAAACATACCACCGATTATTTTCGTGTAAATAGTTTGGTATTATATGCATCGTATACGTGATAATTCACGCACAAACACCGCAGTAATTTTAATCCAACCTGATAAGAAGGTTAGGAAAATCAGGTTTATACCCCGGTAATATCTATGTAAACAACATGGTAACATATGTAGCACATGTGTGATAACTTAGGCCCTGTTTGGAACCATAATAGATTATGATAATCTAGATTATGAAGATAGATTATATAATATGGTTTATAAAAATAATCTAGGTGGACATGTTTGGAGGCCAGATTATATAAACTGTAATCCAGGCTTTACATTGCATAATGACCTGTCTGCCTTCTGTTTTTTTAAAAGAGGAGGGTGACGGTGGTAGGAATGTAATTATCTCCAAACTTTACAAGGGTAATGGGTCATTAGCAATCCATAATCTGATTTTAGCTGGTATAGAGTAGATTATGAGTTTTAAATAATCTGTCCATCTAATTTTTATAATCTACAACATAATTTGTCATGTTTGGAAACAATATAGATTATAAAAACTGGATTATCATAATCTGTCATGTTTGGAGACAAAGTTTGGCCCTGTTTGGAACCACTCAGATTATGATAATCCAGTTTTTATAATCTATATTGTCTCCACACATGACAGATTATGTTGTAGATTATAAAAACTAGATGGACAGATTATTAAAAACTCATAATCTACTCTACCCCCCATAAAATCAGATTATGAATTGCTAATGGCCCATTATCCTTGTAAAATTGAAGGTAATTACTAATTTCTGCCACCGCCACCCTCCTCTTTTTTCCTCCTTAGCGCACGCACACGACGGACAGGTCATTATGCAATGTAAAAACCTGCATTACAGTTTATATAATCTGTCCTCCAAACATGTTCACCTAGATTATTTTTATAAACCTGATTATATAATCTATCTTCATAATTCAGATTATCATGATCTATTGTGGTTTCAAACAGGGCCTTAGCCCAAAAGTGGTATCTTCTGATCAAAAATTCATTGGAACATACCAATATGGGTTATAGTTTTGAAGCTCTCGTCCTTACAATTTTTTATGTGAAAACGGTCTTTAGAATCGACAGGTGGTTTGAGCTACAAAATATTTTGAAGTTTTGAAATAGGAGGAATCTTGGATGACCATTTTTATGTCCCTATAATTTTTATATAAACAAGGTGGTAACTTAGTTATCACAGGCGTGATAACTTACTTAAACTGGTCCTGTTAATTTCTGACCAGAATGAAAAGTCGTCGGAAACATATCAATATGAGATCTGGTTTTGAAGGTCTCATCATGACGAATCTTTTATGTGAAAATAGTTTTTCAACCGGAGCGACAGTTTGAGCTACAAAACATTTTTAAGTTTTTGAAATAAAGAGAATTTAGGATGACATCAGCTATTATGTCCACTAGTTCATTTGCACATGAGGAGAAAGATGGTTGACTATTTTTATGCTCCGATAATTTTTATATAAACAAGATGGTAACTTATGATCAAAGACGTGATAACTTACTTAGCCCGAGCCTAATAACTTTCGACCCTAAAAAATCATCAAAACATATTAACATAGGATCTAGTTTCGAAGGTCTCGTCGTGATGAATCTTTTATGTGAAAACAATTTTTTAATCCGACTGATGGTTTGAGCTACAATACATTTTGAAGTTTTGAAATAAGAAGAATCTAGGATGACATCGTATTTTTGTCCACTAATGCATGTCTGCATGTAACTAAAAGAAGAAGTGTTCGTAGAAGACAAATTAGTCATTCTAATACACGAATGCATGTAATTAGACGGAAGAAATGATCATTCCTATCTATTACTTGAAAACATAACGTTCGTATATACCATAATCCATATTTAAAATGTAACTTATTATGTATTGCGAGGAGTTCCATGGCTCCAGCTAAAGGCCTATTTGATTTGCAGAATTTTAAAAATGCATTAGTAGGGAAAACATAGAGTTCTAATGTTAGTTTGCCCATTTGGATACTATATGATTCGTTTTGTTTGATTGCATCACATGAAAACAAATGATTCTTTTCAAGAGGTTTGAGTGGATGCTAAAATTCATATGAAATATTATATACTTGAAAAAAAAATTATGATTCAATCCAACGAAACAAATGATGCCAGAGGTAATTTTTCTAAGGATTATAATCCCTCAAAATTTCTACAAGATCCGTTGAATTTCCACTTGGTCAGAGATGTTAGGCCAACTCTAGCGCGCGACCCCATCCGGACGTTCATTTTGCCCGGATTCTGTCCATTTGGGGCGGGCGACGGGGTCGTGTCCGGGCCATTTCTGGGATGCGATGGCCGTGCGCCCAACACGCGGACGCATCCTTGACCGCATCTTGTCTGCCTCATTTTGAAACACAAGCATTCGAACAGCCACGACCCATAGTTCATGCAAGCGGCCCTAGATCACGCCAGCAACACAGCCAGCCTACACGTCCCTCGTCGGCAACACAACCAAGTGCCGACAACACAACCGGCCTTCAAAAGAATAAGTTTTTCGCCGCAACACAACCGTCCATGTATTGCTTCATTTGCTCCTCCTTGCATTGTCGCTTCTTATCGCCCCTCACTTCCTTTTGAGACATCATGCCATGCAAAGTCTCATGCAAAGCATACGATGCCGCATCACGCTTGTCGTCCAACTTGAAGTTGGTCTTGCCCCTCGGCCTCTTCAATGCATCACCATCTCCACCTCCGCCCAAGGCGTCCGCCTTCTTGCCTCTCTTCCTTTGAAGCTCACGGTATTGATCTCTGAACTTAGAGGAATTGTTAATGATTTGCCAACAATGTGTGAGAGTGAATGGCTTGTCGTTGTGTCAGGCCTTGAATGCTTCCAAAGATTGAAATGCCTACATGATCAACAACAATTGGACATGCAAACACAATTAATCATAGAGGAGGCCGAGGCATGGCCGTAGCAAAGGAAAGAGAAGAGGCCGTACCATGTCCCTGATGCCAAGACCAACTTTTGCAAATCAACTTGTCCTCATCTTGTATGTATGATCCCGTACGAATGCTCCTATTCCTCATTTGAGCTTCCGCTCTTTGGGTGAGCTCATCGATGAACAATGGCTCGCCTGCAATGTCGACACCGTCCTCTTATTCTTCATCACCTTCGCAATATATGTCATCTTCTTCATGCCGCGAGTCACCATGGTCGGCCTCAAAGTCTTCATGGGCCATGTACTCGCCACGACCATCTTGACTGTGGGTCTCCTCCGGATCAAAGGTCCCGCCCTGCCCACCCGTCCGAAAGGCCTCACCACGGCCCTCGAAGATAACATTCTCCATGAACTGGTCGTAGAAAGGGTCCTCGACCGTTGGCGTCGGTGTTGGCATTTCTTTGCATCTCGACGGACGGGCGGCCACCGCTGCGGGACCCCGACGTGACGTTGAGGTCGATGACGGACGAGGGGCGTGGCGTGGACGGCGCGATTACGCTAACTTCCGTCGACCCCGACAAACGGATCTGGGCTTGGCACCTTGGCGGAGGGAAACCGGGCGACAATGGCGTGGTCGACGACGTCGGGGAGGGGCACTGCGGAGGCCGGACGACCGACGAGCCTATGCTCGTTCGGCCCGACGGGCGCAGCCGCGAAGCTCATTGGATAGAACAACCCCATCACGAGGAGGGCGTGCGCTTTACTGACGATGTCCTTCTTCTCTTGAGCATCGGCCTTCTGTCGCGCGGCCTCCAACGCAGCAAGCTCGATGGCATACGCGGCTGCGACGTCCTTCCTCTTCGGCTCCGCCCGTCGGTTCCGTCTCTTGGTCGATTCCGCGTCCAGCTTTGCGATCTCCTCCGGCGTGAGTTTCGACCGCGACTTCTTCGTACCCTGGGGCGCCTTCTTATTCTTCCCCTTGGTGGCCGGGACGATGGTCGAGTCGCCAGAATTCGGTGGGGGGTCGTCCATGGCGGGCGGGGCGTGGGAGGTTTTTTTTGGGGGGGGGGGGGATGAAATGGAATGGGGCGTGGGGGCGGGAAGGCCGTGCTGCTTTGTGCCACCGACGGGAGGGCCAGGGGAGGACACCGTGACAGCCCGATGCCGACGTTCCAGAAGATTCCCCTCTCTTTCCGTTTTCGTCGTGTGCCTATTTTCTTTTGTCGCATCATCATCGCATGATGCGCATCATCTGCATTGCATCGGCATCTCCGTCGCCGCCAGTTTTCAAAACTTGCATCCGTTGTTAGTTGTTGGTTCGCGTCGTTGTCCGTTCCGAGCCCGACCGCACACGCACGCGTCCGCGGCACCGTCGTAACCCTGTTTTTAAAGCGTGTATAAAACTTTCCCCGATTGAGTTGGAATTTGTCGTGCGGTTTTATTTATATATAGGTAGGCCGCCTGTCAAATTTCGTCGCGATCGGAGTCCGTCTGGTACCCGAACGGTCGACTCTAGCGGCACCGTGTTCGGTCTACCGTCGGACGTCTGTCGGTGTTTTAAAATTCGTGCCGCGCCGCCCATTCTCCCTCTCGTCTCCGGATATTCCCTCTACACGGTCGCGTACCCATTCCCCCGTTCGGATAACCTAGCCCCCCATATGTCTATAAATACCCCCCGGGGAATTTTAGACAGCCCCCTCACCCCCGTGTGCCTCAAAATCCATGCAGCCCCAAACCCTAGCCTCCCACCTCTCTCTCCCTAGCCCCAGCCGCCGCGGGCCCGCCGGGCCCGGAACCGTCGCGCCGCCGTCTGCCCGAGCAGCACAGCCCCGAGCGCCTCCAGCCGACCGTGCACCGCGCCTCGAGCCGCCGGTCGCCGCCGGCCTTCCACTGCCCCGTGCTTCGCGCCGCCGCCTCCCTGTTACACCGCCGATGTGGGCTGCAGCGCCGCCTCGCGCCAAGCCATCGCTGCGTCGCCCCTCCAGCCGCCGGCCAACTTGCTGGATCCGCGCCGTGCCATGTGCCCCCCCCGATCTGTGCCCAGATCCGGTCAGCCCCGCCGTTCCTCGGCCTCCCCGCCGGTCCCGCCGTCCCGAGGGCTTCCGGTCGTCCCGTGCCATCCTCCCGCCGCCGCCAGCACCTCCTGGTCGCGAGGACGAAGGACGAGGCGACGACCGAGCGCAGCGCTCGCCTCTAGCGCCCCTCGGCCCAACCGGCTGCCTCGCCCCGACCCCAGGCCCACCTGGCCTCGGCCGGCCCACCCCCTCGGCCTCTACAGCTCCCCCGAGGCCTTCGGCCCAGCTCCCTCCAAGCCGGCCCATCTCCACGCAGGCCCGAAGGTGAGCACCCTTTGACCAGCGCCGTGCGCGCGTGTTAGCTATATTGCGCACAACATTTTTCGGTCTGGTAGAATATTAGGCCGGGTAGTATTTATTTATTTTAGGGTTTTCGGTATTATAATTTCAGGAAATATAGATATATTAAAACGACCGTAACTTTTATTCCGTTAGTCAGATCGGAACGTGTAGTATACGGTTTTCGTGTAGTTTTACGCGTAGATTACGTTGGTGCAACTTGCGTATTTGTTTGACGTAGTTTGAGCCGCCATATGCCTAGGTTTACGTGTTGTCTAGATAGGATAGTGCCCGTATTTATTTTCCGCGCGAGTTTGAATTGTTCGTATGCCGTATTAGAAATGCCCGAACCATTTTTTCATGTATTTTAGAACGGTCTTTGGTATTTTTACGTGTAGGGATTTGCCGGTAATTTATTTTCTCGCGTATAGGTTATTTTTCTCGCATTTATGTGCGACATTATTTTGTGTTGCAAACCCCACATATTTTATATGTTTCCGGGGGAGAAAAATCCCATTTTTCTGTGCAATTAGTTTTAGCTTTTGAGTAAGTTAGCTCGTGAGATATTTTGCCGTGATGCACTTTTTGTTTAATTCGTAGGATTTAATCCGTTCTCCGTTTGACGGAGTTGTCAACTAGGGAGTTGTTCTTAGGTGTTTAGACTAGCCCCTGGTATTTTTAGTTGCAATAGAAATGCATGTTTAGGTGTGGTTTGATTGCCCTCAAGTTGCTAGAAATAGTGCTGATTTTGAGGAGCTGAAATATTTCTAAGTCTGGAATCTGTTATATTTTGTTGCTGCCTTGTCTTGCTTTCATCTTGTGATATGTAGCTCTTTTGAGGTAGGTCTAATGGAGTTAGCTGTAGCCCTTATGTTTCTCTAGCATGCTGTGAAGTTTCATGCCATTTGGAGTCCTGGAGCTTATGATTTTGCTGCTGTCAATATGGCTTCAGATCGAAAACTGCACTTTCATGAGGTGTTATTTTCACTAAGTCTGAAATAGTGTGTGGGATGCCATTTTGTGTCTTCTTTCCCTAGTGATCCATGATGCCATGCTAGTTGTTGTTAGTTGTTTGTAGTAGTGTTTCTTGCCCTATTTCGTGTCATGCCTTTCTTGAGTTTATCGGAGTTGTGTAGCCCGTAGTTGTGGGGTGTAGAAAATGCTATGTGGCTGATTTTGGCAGATTGTAGTCAGTTCTTGTTTTGCTCGTAGTTGTTGAACCGTAGCTCCGATTTGATCGTGTCCTACATGAAACTTGCTTAGAATCTCGTGTAGTTTCATGTTCTCTTGCTGTTTGTATGTTTTGAAGTGCTCGTGTCCGTCGTTGCACACATTTGGCATTCATGCCATCATATCTTGCGGTGCTTGTATCTTTTGATCCATAGCTCCGTTGGAGATGTTCTTTATGTGTAGATTGCTTGAAATGACGCGTAGAATCACGCGAACCTATTTGTTTTGCTGTTTAACAACTAATTAAATGTGTTAGTTTAGGTCTGGACAGAATTGTAAATTAACATGTGAGGTCGTTTCGGAGGTGCTATATGTCATTTCCGACCTAATTTAAAATGCCTAGATAGGTAGTTTAATTACGCTTCACCTCTTGCCATGTTTAACCACATTTAATATCGCCGTGTATCTAATCGGGATATAACTAAATAAATAAACATGGAGTTTCGTCAATATGCAACTCGTTGCATATTGAACTTCACTTAATGTGTAGTGTTTGATTGTGCGAATTGTCATGCCGTGACTTGCATGTATCCAGCTGCTCATGCATCATTTGTGTTGTGCATCATGTGGTGAATTCCGTGTGATGATTTGTGTTTCTGGTTTGCTTCGTCTCGATAGAGTTCCGCAGCGTGCCGGATTGTGAGGTCTCGTTCGACTATGTCGGTTCGTCTGCTTCACGGAGGCATTCTTCTTCCAAGCGGGATCTCAGGCAAGATGATCATTTCCCTAGATACCATTACTACCATTGCCATGCTAGTTATTTCGATGCTATCGATTATGTCTCGTTGCCTACCACATGTTAAATACCAGCCTCCCAACAATGCTATGATAACCTTCAACCTGTTCGACCTAGCAAACCACTGATTGGCTATGTTACCGCTTGCTTAACCCTGTTTTAGCGTTGCTAGTTGCAGGTGTAGTTTCTTCCATGTGATAACATGGGGTCCTGGTTATATCACCATATTAATTGCTATTTAATTTGATGCACCTATATACTTGGTAAAAGGTGGAAGGCTCGGCCTTTCTAGCCTGGTGTTTTGTTCCACCTTTGCCCCCTTAGTTTCGGCTATCAGTGTTATGTTCCATAATTGAGTGCTCCTAACACGATCGGGGTTGTTATGGGGACCCCCTTGATAATTCGTTTTAGATTAAAGCTAGTCTGGCAAGACCAACTTTGGTACTACATTTGCCTAACAACCTAATAATAATGCATAGGGACCCGCCGGCACCCGCGGAGTAATTTAATCAACCCCCGGGCCAGTGCTCCTCATGAGTGTTGGTCCAAAACTAGAGCCATTTGCGGGGCCAACCCGGGGCAACTCGGGAGATTTCTATCAGGCCACCGTACAATGTGCTTATCCGTCGTGTCCTGAGAACGAGATACGCGACTCCTATCGGGATCGTCGACACGTCGGGCGGCCTTGCTGGATTAGTTTTACCTTTGACGAGATATCTTGTGCATCGGGATTCCGGTGATGCTTTGGGTAATCTCAGAGTTGAGGTTTTCCACTAGGGAATCCGACGAGATCGCGATCTTCGTGATTGAGGATTTCTATACGGCTTGTGGTAATTTGTGATGGACTAGTTGGAGCACCCCTGCAGGGTTAAATCTTTCGGAAAGCCATGCCCGCGGTTATGTGGCAACGTGGAAACTTTGTTTAACACTGGTTCTAGATAACTTGAAATTAACTTAATTAAAATATGCCAACTGTGTGCGTAACCGTGACTGTCTCTTTCGTGAGTTCCTTCTCCGATCGAGGACACGGTGGGGTTATGTCTGACGTAGGTAGGTGTTCAGGATCATTCATTTGATCATCAGTAGTTCACGTCCGTTATGCGTAGATCTTCCCTCTCTTATTTCTTGTACTCGTAAGTTAGCCACCATATGCATATGCTTAGCCGCTGCTGCAACTTCACCACTTAACCATGTCTCACCCATTAAGCTTTGCTAGTCTTGATACCTTTGGAAATGAGATTGCTGGGTCCCCTGTGGCTCACAGATTACTACAACACCACTTGCAGGTACATGTAAAGGTTACTTGACGTGAGCGCGTTGATTGTACATTTGGAGTTGTTTCTTCTTCTTCTTCTTCATCGATCTAGGATGGGTTCCAGGCCGGCAGCCTGGGATAGCAAGGATGGACGTCGTTCTTATTTTTCTTGTTTGTTTTCGCCCGTAGTCAGACCCTGCTCTTACTCTTGATGTTTATGTAATGTACTGATGTGACTCTGATGTATCTTGTGGCGAGTGTAAGCCAACTCTGTATATATATCTCTGCTTTTCAGTACATGTACTTGTAACGATATCCATTCTTGTGACACGACGAGATGCGCTTCTATCCCTGACGAGGCCTTCGTGCCAAATTGAGGATAGGCTCGCATCTTGGGCGTGACAGGCAGGCACGCGCGTCCCGCCTGTCCGCGTGCTGTCCATTTCACCTCAAAACTGGACCAAATTTGGGCCGGGAATGGGACGAAAGCGGACAAAAAACGGACAAACGTCCGTTTGCGCCCACGGGCTGGGCCGCGTGGCGTGTCCGTTTTGTCTTAAATGGACGCGGCGGACAGGATAGGGTCACGCGCTGGAGTTGGCCTTAGCTGCTGGAAATGAGTATAATATTTCACCAGGAAAAGGAAGGAAAGCAATCGGGTATAGGATAAATAAACTAGCCAGTGCGAGTTGTGGTTCCATCGGTAGGCATTCTTGTCCGGATGCAATTGGTGTGCCTCTAGGTCAAGTGAGAGGTCATGTGTGGCTAGTGGATAATCTATCAAAATACGTGACATGTACTCTCTGTGTATCTAAATAATTATAGTTGAAAAGAATTAATTTAAATTTTTTTAACTACAATTATTTAGGTACGGAGGAAGTAAAATAATATATTACGACTGGAGCCTTTGGTTGCGGTTTTGTGACCATTGACATTTGGAAATGGCAGCATGCACCACATGTCGATTAGCTTGGGGCCATGGTAGTTTGTCATTAGTTTCGTAGGGAGTCATTTCTTCTTTGCCCTTGGGTAGAGGGACAAATATGTTAGAAAAATCAAATCGATAACTGAATAGATGCTTTTTGAAGAATGGGACAGGTAAAGCTCAGAATGGTTTCATACTTGAACTATATTTGAACCATACCTATAAATTTATCTCTTAAAACCATACTTAAACCATACCCATTTGATGTCATTTTCAGCCCAACCAAAACTAACCCAATATTTTTCCACCCAAACCAAGTTAAACCCAATAAATAACCGCGGGTTTAAAACCAATACATTGTTGGAGAACGTCGCATGGGAAACAAAAAATTTCCTACGCGCACGAAGACCTATCATGGTGATGACCATCTACGAGAGGGGATTTCCGATCTACGTACCCTTGTAGATCGCATAGCAGAAGCGTTAAGAAACGCGGTTGATGTAGTGGAACGTCCTCACGTCCCTCGATCCGCCCCGCGAACCGTCCCGCGATCAGTCCCACGATGTAGTGCCGAACGGACGGCACCTCCACGTTCAGCACACGTACAACTCGATGATGATCTCGGCCTTCTTGATCCAGCAAGAGAGACAGAGAGGTAGATGAGTTCTCCGGCAGCGTGACGGCGCTCCGGAGGTTGGTGATGATCTTATCTCGGCAGGGCTCCGCCCGAGCTCCGAAGAAACACGATCTAGAAGTAAAACCGTGGAGATATGTGGTCGGGCTGCCGTGGCAAAGTTGTCTCAAATCAGCCCTAAAACCTCCGTATATATAGGGGGAAGAGGGGGAGCCTTGCCTTGGGGTCCAAGGACCCCCAAGGGGTTCGGCCGAGCCAAGGGGGGGAGTCCTCCCCTTCCAAACCGAATCCAACTAGGTTTGGAAGGAGGAGTCCTTCCCCCTTTTTCCCACCTCCTCTTTTTTTTTCTCTTTGATTTTCTTCCTATGGCGCATAGGGCCTTCTTGGGCTGTCCCACCAGCCCACTAAGGGCTGGTGCGCCACCCCCAAGGCCTATGGGCTTCCCCGGGGTGGGTTCCCCCCCCCCCCCCCCGGTGAACACCCGGAACCCATTCGTCATTCCCGGTATATTCCCGGTAACTCCGAAAACCTTCCGGTAATCAAATGAGGTCATCCTATATATCAATCTTCGTTTCCGGACCATTCCGGAAACCCTCGTGACGTCCGTGATCTCATCCGGTACTCCGAACAACATTCGGTAACCAACCATATAACTCAAATACGCATAAAACAACGTCGAACCTTAAGTGTGCAGACCCTGCGGGTTCGAGAACTATGTAGACATGACCCGAGTGACTCCTCGGTCAATATCCAATAGCGGGACCTGGATGCCCATATTGGATCCTACATATTCTACGAAGATCTTATCGTTTGAACCTTAGTGCCAAGGATTCATATAATCCCGTATGTCATTCCCTCTGTCCTTCGGTATGTTACTTGCCCGAGATTCGATCGTCAGTATCTGCATACCTATTTCAATCTCGTTTACCGGCAAGTCTCTTTACTCGTTCCGTAATACAAGATCCCGCAACTTACACTAAGTCACATTGCTTGCAAGGCTTGTGTGTGATGTTGTATTACCGAGTGGGCCCCGAGATACCTCTCCGTCACACGGACTGACAAATCCCAGTCTCGATCCATACTAACTCAACTAACACCTTCGGAGATACCTGTAGAGCATCTTTATAGTCACCGAGTTACGTTGCGACGTTTGATACACACAAAGCATTCCTCCGGTGTCAGTGAGTTATATGATCTCATGGTCATAGGAACAAATACTTGACACGCAGAAAACAGTAGCAACAAAATGACACGATCAACATGCTACGTCTATTAGTTTGGGTCTAGTCCATCACGTGATTCTCCTAATGACGTGATCCAATTATCAAGCAACAACACCTTGTTCATAATCAGAAGACCCTGACTATCTTTGATCAACTGGCTAGCCAACTAGAGGCTTGCTAGGGACAATGTTTTGTCTATGTATCCACACATGTATATAAGTCTTCATTCAATACAATTATAGCATGGATAATAAACGATTATCTTGATACAGGAATTATAATAATAACTATATTTATTATTGCCTCTAGGGCATAATTCCAACAGTCTCCCACTTGCACTAGAGTCAATAATCTAGCCCTCACATCATCATGCGAATTACATTGTAATAAATCTAACACCCATACAGTTCTGGTGTTGATCATGCTTTGCCCGTGGAAGAGGTTTAGTCAGCGGGTCTGCTACATTCAGATCCGTGTGCACTTTGCATATATTTACGTCCTCCCCTTCGACGTAGTCGCGGATGAGGTTGAAGCGTCGTTTGATGTGTATGGAATCTTGTGAAACCGTGGTTCCTTTGCTAGGGCAATGGCACCCGTATTGTCACAGGTCAAGGTTATTGGATTCAGTGCGCTTGGCACCACTCCAAGATCCGTCATGAACTGCTTCATCCAGACACCCTCTTTAGCCGCCTCCGAGGCAGCCATGTACTCCGCTTCACATGTAGAATCTGCTACGACGCTTTGCTTGGAACTGCACCAGCTTACTGCACCCCCATTAAGAATAAATACGTATCCGGTTTGCGACTTAGAGTTGTCCGGATCTGTGTCAAAGCTTGCATCGATGTAACCCTTTACGGCAAGCTCTTCATCACCTCCATACACGAGAAACATCTCCTTAGTCCTTTTCAGGTACTTCAGGATATTCTTGACCGCCGTCGAGTGATCCACTCCTGGATTACTCTGGAACCTGCCTGCCATACTTATGGCCAGGCTAACGTCCGGTCTAGTGCACGACATTGCATACATGATAGATCCTATGGCTGAAGCATAGGGGACGGTGCTCATATGCTCTCTATCCTCATCAGTTGCTGGGCACTGAGTCTTACTCAATCTCGTACCTTGTAAAACTGGCAAGAACCCTTTCTTGGATTGTTCCATTTTGAACCTCTTCAAAACTTTATCAAGGTATGTGCTTTGTGAAAGTCCTATCAGGCGTTTTGATCTATCCCTGTAGATCTTAATGCCTAGAATGTAAGCAACTTCTCCTAGGTCCTTCATAGAGAAATTTTTATTCAAGTAATCCTTTATGCTCTCCAAAAACTCTACGTTGTTTCCAATCAGCAATATGTCATCCACATATAATATTAGAAACGCCACAGAGCTCCCACTCACTTTCTTGTAAATACAAGATTCTCCAACCACTTGTATAAACCCAAATGCTTTGATCACCTCATCAAAGCGTTTGTTCCAACTCCGAGATGCTTGCACCAGTCCATAAATGGATAGCTGGAGCTTGCACACCTTGTTAGCATTCTTAGGATCGACAAAACCTTCGGGCTTCATCATATACAACTCTTCCTTAAGGAAACCGTTAAGGAACACCATTTTGACATCCATCTGCCAGATTTCATAATCGAAAAATGCAGCTATTACTAACATGATTCTGACGGACTTAAGCATCGCTATGGGTGAGAATGTCTCATCGTAGTCAACTCCTTGAACTTGTGAAAAACCCTTTGCCACAAGTCGAGCTTTATAAACGGTCACATTGCCGTCAGCGTCCGTCTTCCTCTTAAATATCCATTTGTTCTGAATAGCCTTGCGGCCCTCAGGTAGTACTTCCAAAGTCCACACTGTTAGAGCATATATCTCCATATGTGGTTTTGGTACTTGATGACAATTCCTATGGACTAATGGTTGCCTTAAGTTACATTTATAGGATTTGTCCATAGGCACTTCTTGAAGTCCGTCTGTTGGGTTCAAGGAGTTTATATGATGACCAAGATGGTATTCAAGGTATTATCCAAAGAATGGTCATAGAGACACATGGTTGATCAAGATCTCAGACAAAGAGTAAATCAAGATGATCAACACACAAAGCGTACAAGATGTACCGAGAGGGATCAAGTGATCCCATGGTATGGATTTGTCCATAGGCACTTCTTGAAGTCCATCTGTTGGGTTCAAGGAGTTTATATGATGACCAATATGGTATTCAAGGTATTATCCAAAGAATGGTCATAGAGACAAATGGTTGATCAAGATCTCAGACAAATAGTAAATCAAGATGATCAACACACAAAGCGTACAAGATGTACCGAGAGGGATGAAGTGATCCCATGGTATGGATTTGTCCATAGGCACTTCTTGAAGTCCATCTGTTGGGTTCAAGGAGTTTATATGATGACCAAGATGGTATTCAAGGTATTATCCAAAGAATGGTCATAGAGACACATGGTTGATCAGGATCTCAGACAAATAGTAAATCAAGATGATCAACACACAAAGCGTACAAGATGTACCGAGAGGGATCAAGTGATCCCATGGTATGGTAAGCATTGTCCATTACGTGTTTGTGTACTAACCCATGGTCTTCGTGAGAGTTCTATGTGGGGGTTAGGTGTGTTTCCATGGGCTTGCGTCAAAGGGAAGATCTCATACAACCCATGGAGTATGACGTCAAGTTGTGATCATCATCAATGGTTGATCAAGATCTCAGACAAAGAGTAAATCAAGATGATCAACACACAAAGCGTACAAGATGTACCGAAAGGGATCAAGTGATCCCATGGTATGGTAAGCATTGTCCATTACGTGTTTGTGTACTAACCCATGGTCTTCGTGAGAGTTCTATGTGGGGGTTAGGTGTGTTTCCATGGGCTTGCGTCAAAGGGAAGATCTCATACAACCCATGGAGTATGACGTCAAGTTGTGATCGTCATCAAGATTGCGATGTGCAAGTTCAAGTGGATCAGCACGAAGATAGCATGCTTGAAGCTTGCCGTCCATTGTGGTGGCAATGGACTTGTGAAGATATGCTGAAGAGTGGCTCACCCATAGTGAGTATGGGGGAGCAATCAACTAGTCTTCATCAAGCCAACGCAATCAAGAAAGGTGGTCCATCTTGAGGAAGCCAAGATCATCATCATCTAGCTCAAGAGGACGAGGTGCAAGGTATAGGTTTGCCCTTGATAGGTTTTCTGGTTAGGATAGATTGTTGTACTATCAAGGGGGGCTCTCAAGTGAGTAGCTTGATCGTATCGTTCGTTGAGAGCTCAAACCATTTGCATCCTTGCATCATACTTCTTGGTTCTTGTTTGGTGTTTCTCTTTGTGAGTTTTAGAGCTTATGGTCATCTTCGTGACAAGCTCGAGTTCATCGAAAACGGAGTCCATATGCATCTACTATGATGTTTTCGATGTTGGAGTTTTTGCCGGTTCTTCATTCATAGAGATCTCACATCTCTATATCATTGGCATTTTCATAGCTGTTTGGATAGCTCTTGTCGTCCTGAATCCAACAAGCTTGGGTTTGCTTGATTCGGAGCTCGTATGCGAAAGTTATGGTTGTTTCAGTGGCGAGCGGTAGTACCGCTGGACCTAGCGGTAGTACCGCTAGAGCTGGCGGTAGTACCGCTGGCTGGCGGTAGTACCGCCACTAGTCAGCAGTAGTACCGCTCTAGGAGCTTAGTACCGCCTGCCTAGCGGTTGTTCGTGGACGGACCTTTTTGCGAAGACTTTCTTGGCGGTGGCACTACCAGGGGCCCAGCGATAGTACCGCTGGGACGAGCGGTAGTACCGCTGGAGTGCCAGCGGTAGTACCGCCCCTGGTCAGCGGTAGTACCGCTGCAGCCAGCGGTAGTACCGCTGGGCTCGGGCTGTAAGTGGGGGTAACGGTGTGATTCCTTCCCCCACTATATAAAGGGGGTCTTCTTCCCCCTTGGCCTTATCCATCCGTTGAGCTCATCTTCTACCTCCATTGTTGACATTCTTAGAGCTTGCTTACTCTCAATCCCTCCAATGATTCTTGCTTGTTCTTGAGGGAGAAGAGAGAGGAGATCTAGATCCACATCTCCACCAATCACTTTCTCCTCTATGTGAGGGGAACCCCTTGGATCTTGATCTTGGAGTTCTTTATGAGCTCCTTGTTCTTCCTCTCATATTTCTCCGTAGCTTTCGTTGTTGTGGAGGGATTTGAGTGTGAGGGACTTGACCACTTCGTGTGTTCTTGCCATTGCATTAGTTGCATCGGTTTGAGTTCTCCACGGTGATACGTGGAAGTGAAGTTTGAGAAGCTTATTACCTTTGGTAATTAGTACCCTAGATATTGTTCTTCGCGGATGCTTTGGCATCCTAGAAGCTTGGTGGTGTCTCGGAGCTCAATCATTGTGGTGTGAAGCTCCGGGAAAGCGTTGGGGTCTCCAATTAGGTTGTGGAGATTGCCCCGAGCAATTTGTACGGGTACCGGTAACCGCCCCCAAGGGTTGCCACGTGTACAGGTTCGGTGACCGCCCCCAAGGTTTGCCATTTGTACGGGTTCGGTGACCGCCCTCAAGGGTCCCTTAGTGGAATCACGACATCTTGCATTGTGCGAGGGCGTGAGGAGATTACGGTGGCCTTAGTGGCATCTTGGGGAGCATTGTGCCTCCACACCGCTCTAACAGAGATTAGCATCCGCAAGGGTGTGAACTTCGGGATATATCATCGTCTCCCCGTGCCTCGGTTATCTCTTACCCGAACCATTTACTTATGCACTTTACTTTGTGATAGCCATATTGTCTCTTGTCATATATCTTGCTATCACTTAGTTGTTTATCTTACTTAGCATAAGTTGTTGGTGCACATAGGTGAGCCTAGTTGTTTGAGGTTTTGTGCTTGACATATTAAACGTTAGTTTTATTCCGCATTTGTTCAAGCCTAAACCTTAATTATTTTAAAGCGCCTATTCACCCCCCCTCTAGGCGACATCCACGTCCTTTCACACACTTTGTTCTCATACATGGATCCTATCTCGGACTTCATGGATTCTAGCCATTTGTTGGAATCTGGGCCCACCATTGCTTCTTCATAATTTGCAGGTTCATTGTTGTCTAACAACATCATTGACAAAACGGGATTACCGTACCACTCTGGAGCAGCACGTGGTCTCGTCGACCTGCGTGGTTCGACAGGAACTTGAACCGGAGTTTCATGATCATCATCATTAACTTCCTCCTCAACCGGTGTCGCAACGACAAAGGTTTCCCCTTGCCCTGCGCCACCATCTAGAGGGATGAGAGGTTCGACAACCTCATCAAGTTCTATCTTCCTCCCACTCAATTCTCTCGAGAGAAACTCCTTCTCGAGAAAAGCTCCATTTTTAGCAACAAACACTTTGCCCTCGGATTTGAGATAGAAGGTGTACCCAACTGTCTCTTTTGGATAACCTATGAAGATGCACTTTTCCGCTTTGGGTTCCAGCTTTTCAGGCTGAAGTTTTTTGACATAAGCATCACATCCCCAAACTTTAAGAAACGACAACTTTGGCCTTTTGCCATACCACAGTTCGTATGGTGTCGTCTCAACGGATTTTGATGGTGCCCTATTTAAAGTGAATGCAGCTGTGTCTAATGCATAACCCCAAAATGATAACGGCAAATCGGTAAGAGACATCATAGATCGCACCATCTCTAATAAAGTACGATTACGACGTTTGGACACACCATTGCGCTGTGGTGTTCCAGGCGGTGTCAATTGTGAAACAATTCCACATTGTCTTAAGTGAGCACCAAACTCGAAACTCAGATATTCACCCCCACGATCAGACTGTAGGAACTTGATCTTCTTGTTACAATGATTTTCAACTTCACTCTGAAATTGCTTGAACTTTTCAAATGTTTCAGACTTGTGCTTCATTAAGTAGACATAACCATATCTACTCAAATCTTCAGTGAAGGTGAGAAAATAACGATATCCGTCGCGTGCCTCTACGCTCATCGGACCGCACACATCGGTATGTATGATTTCCAACAAGTCACTGGCACGCTCCATTGTTTCAGAGAACGGAGTTTTAGTCATCTTGCCCATGAGGCATGGTTCGCACGTGTCAAGTGAATCAAAGTCAAGTGACTCCAAAAGTCCATCGGCATGGAGTTTCTTCATGCGCTTTACACCAATATGACCTAAGCGGCAGTGCCACAAAAATATGGCGCTATCATTGTTAACTCTAACTCTTTTGGTCTCAATTTTATGTATGTGTGTATCACTATCAAGATTCAATATGAACAATCCTCTCACATTGGGTGCATGACCATAAAAGATGTTACTCATAGAAATAGAACAACCATTATTCTCTGACTTAAAAGAGTAACCGTCTCGCAATAAACAAGATCCAGATATAATGTTCATGCTCAACGCAGACACTAAATAACAATGATTCAAGTTCATAACTAATCCTGATGGTAACTGAAGTGAAACTGTGCCGACGGCGATTGCATCAACCTTGGAACCATTTCCTACGCGCATCGTCACTTCATCTTTCGCCAGCCTTCGTCTATTCCGCAGTTCCTGTTTCGAGTTGCAAATATGAGCAACAGAACCGGTATCGAATACCCAGGCACTACTACGAGAGCCGGTTAAGTACACATCAATAACATGTATATCAAATATACCTGATTTTTCTTTGGCCGCCTTCTTATCAGCCAGATACTTGGGGCAGTTGCGCTTCCAGTGACCCATACCCTTGCAATAGTAACACTCTGTTTCAGGCTTAGGTCCAGCTTTGGGTTTCTTCGTCGGATTGGCAACAGGCTTGCCGCTCTTCTTTGAATTACCCTTCTTGCCTTTGCCGTTTCTCTTGAAACTAATGGTCTTATTCACCATCAACACTTGATGCTCTTTACGGAGTTCAGACTCTGCGACTTTCAGCATCGCAAACAACTCGCCGGGTGACTTCTTCATCCCTTGCATGTTGTAGTTCAACACAGAGCCTTTATAGCTTGGCGGCAGTGATTGAAGGATTTTGTCAGTGATAGCCTCTTGCGGGAGTTCAATCCCCAGCTCAGCTAGACGGTTTGAGTACCCAGACATTTTGAGCACATGTTCACTGACAGACGAATTCTCCTCCATCTTGCAAGCATAGAATTTATCGGAGGTCTCATTGTTGGAATTATGCCCTAGAGGCAATAATAAATATAGTTATTATTATAATTCCTGTATCAAGATAATCGTTTATTATCCATGCTATAATTGTATTGACTGAAGACTCATTTACATGTGTGGATACATAGACAAAACACTGTCCCTATCAAGCCTCTAGTTGGCTAGCCAGTTGATCAAAGATAGTCAGTGTCTTCTAATTATGAACAAGGTGTTGTTGCTTGATAATTGGATCACGTCATTAGGAGAATCACGTGATGGACTATACCCAAACTAATAGACGTAGCATGTTGATCGTGTCATTTTGTTGCTACTGTTTCTGCGTGTCAAGTATTTGTTCCTATGACCATGAGATCATATAACTCACTAACACCAGAGGAATACTTTGTGTGTATCAAACGTCGCAACGTAACTGGGTGACTATAAAGATGCTCTACAGGTATCTCCGAAGGTGTTCGTTGAGTTAGTATGGATCAAGACTTGGATTTGTCACTCCGTGTGACAAAGAGGTATCTCGGGGCCCACTCGGTAATACAACATCGCACACAAGCCTTGCAAGCAATGTAACTTAGTGTAAGTTGCGGGATCTTGTATTACGGAACGAGTAAAGAGACTTGCCGGTAAACGAGATTGAAATAGGTATGCGGATACTAACGATCGAATCTCGGGCAAGTAACATACCGAAGGACAAAGGGAATGACATACGGGATTATATGAATCCTTGACACTGAGGTTCAAATGATAAGATCTTCGTAGAATATGTAGGATCCAATATGGGCATCCAGGTCCCGCTATTGGATATTGACCGAGGAGTCTCTCGGGTCATATCTACATAGTTCTCGAACCCGCAGGGTCTGCACACTTAAGGTTCGACGTTGTTTTATGCGTATTTGAGTTATATGGTTGGTTACCGAATGTTGTTCGGAGTCCCGGATGAGATCACGGACGTCACGAGGGTTTCCGGAATGGTCCGGAAACGAAGATTGATATATAGGATGACCTCATTTGATTACCGGAAGGTTTTCGGAGTTACCGGGAATGTGCCGGGAATGACGAATGGGTTCCGGGAGTTCACTGGGGGGGGGGGGGGAACCCACCCCGGGGAAGCCCATAGGCCTTGAGGGTGGCGCACCAGCCCTTAGTGGGCTGGTGGGACAGCCCAAAAGGGCCCTATGCGCATTGGAAGAAAAATCAAAGAGAAAGAAAAAAAAAGAAGGAGGTGGGAAGGGAAGGAAGGACTCCCACCCACCAAACCAAGTCCAACTCGGTTTGGGGGGGAGACCTTCCCCCCTTGGCTCGGCCGACCCCCTTGGGGTTCCTTGAGCCCCAAGGCAAGGCCCCCCTCCCCCACCTATATATACGGAGGTTTCAGGGCTGATTTGAGACGACTTTTCCACGGCAGCCCGACCACATACCTCCACGGTTTTTCCTCTAGATCGCGTTTCTGCGGAGCTCGAGCGGAGCCCTGCTGAGACGAGATCATCACCAACCTCCGGAGCGCCGTCATGCTGCCGGAGAACTCTTCTACCTCCCCGTCTCTCTTGATGGATCAAGAAGGCCGAGATCATCGTCGAGCTGTACGTGTGCTGAACGCGGAGGTGTCGTCCGTTGGGTACTAGATCGTGGGACTGATCGCGGGATTGTTCGCGGGGCGGATCGAGGGACGTGAGGACGTTCCACTACATCAACCGTGTTCACTAACGCTTCTGCTGTACGGTCTACAAGGGTACGTAGATCACTCATCCCCTCTCGTAGATGGACATCACCATGATAGGTCTTCGTGCGCGTAGGAAATTTTTTGTTTCCCATGCGACGTTCCCCAACACTCATACCTCTCGATCCGGGCGTTCTTCTGAAAGATGAACTTCAACTCCTGGAACATCTCAAATGCTCCATGACGCTCAAAGCGACGTTGAAGTCCCGGTTCTAAGCCATACAAGACTGCACATTGAACTACTGAGTAGTCCTCCTTACGTGTTAACCAAGCGTTCTTAACATCCTGGTCAGCCGTAGCGGGTGGTTCATCTCCTAGTGCAGCATTAAGGACATAATCCTTCTTCCCAGCTTGTAAGATTAGCTTTAGATTACGAGCCCAGTCTACAAAGTTGCTTCCATCATCTTTCAACTTAGCTTTCTCTAGGAACGTATTAAAATTCAGGGTGACTGTCACGTGAGCCATGATCTACAACACAAATATATTCAAAGTGGACTTAGACTATGTTCAAGATAATTAGAGTTGAACTTAATCAAATTACTCTCTAAACTCCCACTCAAAAAGTACATCTCTCTAGTCATTTGAGTGGTTCATGATCCACTTACACTAGCTCAAGTCCGATCATCACGTGAGTTGAGTATAGTTTCAGTGGTAAGCATCCCTATGCTAATAATATCATCTATATGATTCATGATCGACCTTTCGGTCTCATGTGTTCCGAGGCCATGTCTGGACATGCTAGGCTCGTCAAGCTTAACCCGAGTGTTCCGCGTGTGCAACTGTTTTGCACCCGTTGTATGTGAACGTTGAGTCTATCACACCCGATCATCACATGGTTTCTCGAAACGACGAACTGTAGCAACGGTGCACAGTCGGGGAGAACACAATTTCGCCTTGAAATTTTAGTGAGAGATCACCTCATAATGCTACCGTCGTTCTAAGCAAAATAAGGTGCATAAAAGGATTAACATCACATGCAATTCATAAGTGACATGATATGGCCATCATCACGTGCTCCTTGATCTCCATCACCAAAGCACTGGCACGATCTTCTTGTCACCGGCGCCACACGATGATCTCCATCAATGTGTCGCCATCGGGGTTGTCGTGCTACTCATGCTATTACTACTAAAGCTACTTCCTAGCAAAATAGTAAACGCATCTGCAAGCACAAACGTTAGTATAAAGACAACCCTATGGCTCCTGCCGGTTGTCGTACCATCGACGTGCAAGTCGATATTATCTATTACAACATGATCATCTCATACATCCAATATATCACATCACATCGTTGGCCATATCACATCACAAGCATACCCTGCAAAAACAAGTTAGACGTCCTCTAATTTTGTTGTTGCATGTTTTACGTGGTGACCATGGGTATCTAGTAGGATCGCATCTTACTTACGCAAACACCACAACAGAGATATATGAATTGCTATTTAACCTCATCCAAGGACCTCCTCGGTCAAATCCGATTCAACTAAAGTTGGAGAAACTCACACTTGCCAGTCATCTTTGAGCAACGGGGTTACTCGTAGCAATGAAACCAGTCTCTCGTAAGCGTACGAGTAATGTCGGTCCAAGCCGCTTCAATCCAACAATACCGCGGAATCAAGAAAAGACTAAGGAGGGCAGCAAAACGCACATCACCGCCCATAAAAACTTTTGTGTTCTAGTCGAGAAGACATCTACGCATGAACCTAGCTCATGATGCCACTGTTGGAGAACGTCGCATGGGAAACAAAAATTTTCCTACGCGCACGAAGACCTATCATGGTGATGTCCATCTACGAGAGGGGATTTACGATCTATGTACCCTTGTAGATCGCACAGCAGAAGCGTTAAGAAACGCGGTTGATGTAGTGGAACGTCCTCACGTCCCTCGATCCGCCCCGCGAACCGTCCCGCGATCAGTCCCACGATCTAGTGCCGAACGGACGGCACCTCCGCGTTCAGCACACGTACAGCTCGACGATGATCTCGGCCTTCTTGATCCAGCAAGAGAGACGGAGAGGTATATGAGTTCTCTGGCAGCTTGACGGTGCTCCGGAGGTTGGTGATGATCTTATCTCGGCAGGGCTCTGCCCGAGCTCCGTAGAAACGCGATCTAGAGGTAAAACCGTGGAGATGTGTGGTCGGGCTGCCGTGGCAAAGTTGTCTCAAATCAGCCCTAAAACCTCCGTATATATAGGGGGAAGAGGGGGAGCCTTGCCTTGGGTTCCAAGGACCCCCAAGGGGTTCGGCTGAGCCAAGGGGGGGGAGTCCTCCCCTTCCAAACCGAATCCAACTAGGTTTGGAAGGAGGAGTCCTTCCCCCTTTTTCCCACCTCCTTTTTTTTCTCTTTGATTTTCTTCCTATGGCGCATAGGGCCTTCTTGGGCTGTCCCACCAGCCCACTAAGGGCTGGTGCGCCACCCCTAAGGCCTATGGGCTTCCCCGGGGTGGGTTCCCCCCCCCCCGGTGAACACCCGGAACCCATTTGTCATTCCCGGTAACTCCGAAAACCTTCCGGTAATCAAATGAGGTCATCCTATATATCAATCTTCGTTTCCGGACCATTCCGGAAACCCTCGTGACGTCCGTGATCTCATCCGGGACTCCGAACAACATTCGGTAACCAACCATATAACTCAAATACGCATAAAACAACGTCGAACCTTAAGTGTGCAGACCCTGCGGGTTCGAGAACTATGTAGACATGACCCGAGTGACTCCTCGGTCAATATCCAATAGCGGGACCTGGATGCCCATATTGGATCCTACATATTCTACGAAGATCTTATCGTTTGAACCTTAGTGCCAAGGATTCATATAATCCCGTATGTCATTCCCTCTGTCCTTCGGTATGTTACTTGCCCGAGATTCGATCGTCAGTATCCGCATACCTATTTCAATCTCGTTTACCGGCAAGTCTCTTTACTCGTTCCGTAATACAAGATCCCGCAACTTACACTAAGTCACATTGCTTTCAAGGCTTGTGTGTGATGTTGTATTACCGAGTGGGCCCCGAGATACCTCTCCGTCACACGGAGTGACAAATCCCAGTCTCGATCCATACTAACTCAACTAACACCTTCGGAGATACCTGTAGAGCATCTTTATAGTCACCGAGTTACGTTGCGACGTTTGATACACACAAAGCATTCCTCCGGTGTCAGTGAGTTATATGATCTCATGGTCATAGGAACAAATACTTGACACGTAGAAAACAGTAGCAACAAAATGACACGATCAACATGCTACGTCTATTAGTTTGGGTCTAGTCCATCACGTGATTCTCCTAATGACGTGATCCAGTTATCAAGCAACAACACCTTGTTCATAATCAGAAGACCCTGACTATCTTTGATCAACTGGCTAGCCAACTAGAGGCTTGCTAGGGACAGTGTTTTGTCTATGTATCCACACATGTATATAAGTCTTCATTCAATACAATTATAGCATGGATAATAAACGATTATCTTGATACATGAATTATAATAATAACTATATTTATTATTGCCTCTTGGGCATAATTCCAACATACATAACTATGGGTTTGCTTTAACGTACATATAATTGCACAAATTAACAAGTTAAGAAGCAAATGAGATAGAAAAGGCATAAGTGCATCTACAACAGTTTGAGAACAAAATAATCCTTGAGATAAAGTCAACACACAGCAAAAGGAAAACAAAATGCCCACGTTTGAATAGCTCACTAACAAGTGTATTAAAACAAAATTGCTTAGCCAAAGCATAAGCAAAATACTTCCGATTTTCATGTGGTATTTCCTCATAATACATAATTATATAGTGCATTACAACATGCATGCGCATGAAAGATATTCGTTCTCGGTTATTGTTGGTTATTGCACATAACCAATGCTTAGAAACCGGTTTGGATCTATAGTTTATAACCGTTTATAACCAAACTGTTTAAACCCATAACCAACTATACCCAAACTGGTTTCTTCACATACCCAAACCAAAACCAAACTAAAAAAAGCTCAGCCCAATAAATCCTAAACCAATCAAACCCAAAGTAATAACTGAACCGTTAGACCCGGTTTTCTAACAACCATTCCCAAGTTTAGGGACAGGCAATCATTTTAAAAGGAGACTTCACAAAAAAAAACACATGTTCGGAAGGACAGGCAATCTATCTAGCTTTTTAAGCAATATACATTGGAGTGCCGGGAGTCCTATATTTTAAAAATATATCAAAGATGGTATTTAAATGCTTTTTTTGGAATGTTTTATACGAATACATATGGGTATTCTCTATGCATGTTTAAATATTCGTTAAATAATACAAGCCCGTTTCGGTTATTATATTTGTCATTTTTTATATATTGCGTATAAATATGTATGTTGATGAAAATTTGCACACACATACAACACATCTATATATACTTTTTTTTGCGGCTAACACATCTATATATACACGTACATAACTTCTAGATTTTTTTAGGTATAAAAGTTTATGCTTGCGAAACATTTTGCATACATTGATTGAACATTAAAAATGCACAGAAGTTCATTTGAATGTCCTTCTCATATGATAACCCTTCTTAAACTAAAAAGAGAGAGCAGACAACGCAACTCTTATCTAAAATATGAGACCGTTACACCGTTCCTAGCCACCGAGGACACATGTCCTCTTCTTCTACTCATTTTGCTTCAATTAATGTTGCGGCGCTACTTAGTTCAGTTTATTACAGTTTAATTTTCCTACGATGACACTCTGGTTTACTTGAGGATAAGGTTTTCCTTACTCATGATCGACGTTGTCGGTGGTGTAGAGGATATAAGGGGGTCGTACGGTTGCTGCTCTTCTAGAGTTGCAAATATGGTTATGTCTTTTCTTTTTCGGATGGTCTTCAAAGACATCATATTGATATAGTGAATGACAACCCTTCGTGTGTTGGTCTGTTGGCTTCTCTACGACCGACAAAGTTCGATTAACTTTGGCTTTGTCTTCACCGAGGTGTTATTGAATTTAGATCTTCCCCAATTTTTCTATCCAGATTTGGTGTGGTCATGTAGCCCTTTTTGTCGCCTTCTTCTTTATGGTTATGATTCGTTTTTTAAACCAGTTTGCATGCATCACTTCATTCTTGTTCGGCCGCCGTGTTAACAACGTTTCCCTAACTTTAACAATGTTTTAAAAGGTCTGTAGGTGACATCAGGATTCGTTCACAGCGCCCCGCCAACGAAAATGCAAGAGGAAATTTTCCCAACTATCTTGCGCGTAATTTTCTGGTTCTTTAAAAATGATTCTTCAAAGGAGTAATTATATCATTTCTCTTTTTATAAAAATGATAATGTTTTTTTAGGATAAATAAAATGATGAGGTATTTTTTTTTGAAATAAAATGATGAGGTGTTGAATGAAAAGAAAAGAGAAACAAAGAACCGCATCGGCTACGGCACGCATCTCAGTGCCGCCGTCGTCGTCGACAGGGACACATCATATGCGCACATCATATGTATACATCCATCCAGAGTTGCTCAAACACAGAGAGTTCCTCGACCTCCACTGGACAACCTTCGCTGTTGACCCAAATCCGCCGCCGCGTCTAAGATGGCATCTCCGGCGCCGCCGCTCAAGGACGCCGTCGGAGGCCTGGACCGCGACCCCTTCGTCGCCCTCCTCGCCAAGCTGATCGGCGAGTCCCAGCGCCTGCAGAACGACCCGCCGGCCCTCGTTCCGCAGGAGGACCTCGTGGCGCAGCACGTGGTCGACGCGCTCCGCCCGGTCTCGACGGAAACCGATGGCGGCCCGCTCGTCGTGCGGAAGGTGAGCTACACCGACGGCCGGAGCAACGTCATCGTCGAGTACCCCGGCACCGTCCCCGGCCGCGTCGTCTCCTTCGTCGGCATGCACATGGACGTCGTTCCGGCCAACCCTAGCGAATGGGTGAGTTCCTAGCAGATTTAGCTTTGATGTGTGAGTGCTGATTTCGGGGCTTAGGGTTCCTGGACGAAGGATTCGAGGGTTTGCTTAATTTGGGGGTGTTTCTGCCCGGATTCTTGGCACCTCGTTTTGTCTAGTTATATGTCTCTCTAGCTGGTCGCCAAAATTGCACCCTTCCCTGAATCGTTAGTAGAGTGTTCTACCTTGGAATAGATGCATTTTCCGGTGTAGTGCTGGAATGTTTTGATACAAGTTAGTACTTTGGTGGTTCATTGCTGTATCTACTGTTAAAGTTTCACATTTCCTCATTGGCGCTGTTTGATTTCGCTCATTCTATGTCTGTCGCATCATTAATTGATTAGTGGTTACTAACAAGTTGTACCTCAAATTTACTCTTGGTTTGTTCGTTAAATTTCTGTTGTTCTTGTTGGTTATAAACTTATAATCACTAATTAGTGGACTGGAATCTTCTACCCCTGCAGGACTTCGATCCCTTCTCACTAACCTTCGAAGGTGATGACAAGGAAAAGCTTAGGGGCCGCGGGACGACGGACTGCCTTGGTCATGTGGCGCTAGTGACTCAGCTCATGCGGCGGCTTGGTGAGGTGAAACCACCATTGAAGCATTCTGTCATTGCGGTGTTCATTGCCAATGAAGAGAATTCATCGGTCACTGGCATTGGTGTTGATGGCCTTGTCAAGGATGGGTTGCTGGATAAGCTCAAGACTGGACCCTTGTGAGTATTGAACTGTCCAACTAATGTGTCATTCGTGAGGATTGTTTGCTGATTTAGTTGGTTATATGTGTGGTATTGTTAAGGTTTTGGATAGATACTGCGGATAAGCAGCCATGCATTGGTACCGGTGGGATGATCCCTTGGCATCTGAAGGCAACAGGGAAGCTGTTTCACAGTGGCCTCGCACATAAGGTACTCATTTGGACTCACTAGAACAATGTTCAGTAATATAACTGTACACACAAAATCTAAGATAGTTGATGAAAAATGACCATACTTAATAAATGACATCATACAACCATATAACCTTTAAAGTAATAGGGTGAAAATATTGCATTACCTCTTGATTCCTTCAGTGGACATATTTTTAGACACTCCTTACATGAGGATAATTATAGTGAAGCGGAGGGAGTAGTAAATATTCTATAGATGTGATCTGTTAAATAGTATAGTTTCTAGAATAAGAGGGTGTTTGTTTCGAGGGACTTATTGGTTTTGGGACTTAAAAAAGTCCCTATAAGTCCCACCTAAACCAAACACAAGGGACTTATTGGGACTTATTATGGTTATTTGGGACTTATCAAATAAGACTCTCTAGTAGGAGCTTATTGGGACTTATTGCTGGTTAGGCCCGCGGAAGTCGATCCAGTGGCCGCCGCCCTGCCCCTCGTCGCTCGCACCGCCCCAATCGCCGTCGGCCGCCCGCCCCGTCCCCGCCCGCCCCGTCGCCGCTCGGGCCGCCCCGTCGCCGCCCAGTCGCCGCCCCGCCCCGTCGCCGCCCGGTCGCCGCCCCCGCCCCGTCGCCGCCCCGCCCCGTCGCCACCCGGCCGCCGCCCCGTCGCCGCCCCGCCCCGTCGCCGCCCGGCCGCCGCCCCGTGGCCGCCGCCCCGTCGCCGCCCGGCCGCCGCCCCGTCGCCACCCGGCCGCCGCCCCGTCCCCGCCCGCCCCGTCGCCGCCCGGGCCGCCCCGTCGCCGCCCCGCCCCGTCGCCGCCCGGTCGCCGCCCCGTCGCCGCCCCGCCCCGTCGCCACCCGGCCGCCGCCCCGTCGCCACCCGGCCGCCGCCCCGTCGCCACCCGGCCGCCGCCACCCGGTTCGTCCCCCCGCCGTCCTGTTTTCTGCAACATGGACTTATAAGTCCCTGTAAACAAACAGGCAGGGACTCGGGACTTATAAGTCCCTGTAAACAAACAGGTAGGGACTTATGACTTATAAGTTGGGACTTAAAAAAGTCCTAGGACTTATGAAACAAACAGGGCCTAAGTTAGCATCCTTGCGATTGGTACCAAAGTACCAACGTAGCTATGAATAATGGGACCAAAAACAAAGTAACACACAAAGTATAAAGCAAGTGATCGTTGATGCATGACTGGTACTCCCTCCGTCCTAAAATTCTTGTCGTAGATTTGTTTAGATATGAATGTATCTAGTCAAGTTTTAGTATTTAGATACATCCATTTCTAGAAAAAGCTAAGACAAGAATTTTGGGACAGAGGGAGTAGAACTTATTGCGTAATTAACTCTGCTGTTATTGTTTTCTGCACATGTTTATTTGACATGTCTTTGTAATGTTATGGAAAGAGGTATTCAAGTAGTTCACACAGCAAAAAAGTCCAAATATAGCATTTTCACCTTTTTTGCTGTTGGTGACAAAGTACAAACGTGTTTTAGTTTTGAAGACCATGCATCTGTTTTTTCTTTTCTTTTTTGCCAAAGGCCATAAATTCGATGGAGTTAAATATGGATGCACTTAAAGAAATCCAAACTCGGTTTTACAATGACTTCCCTGCACACGAGAAAGAGAAGCTCTACAAGTTTGCTAGTCCATCTACAATGAAGCCAACAAAGTGGAGTTGTAAGTCCCCTTGTACCTTTATTTTAAATACGTTTTAGAGTTAGTGTATTTATAATATGTGAACAAAGGAAAATTCATTGGGTGTGCTCCAAACATGTGATGCTTTGCAGATCCTGGTGGGGGTCTGAACCAAATTCCTGGTGAATGTACGATTTCAGGGGATATAAGGTTCAACTCTTGCCCTGAGGTCCTTAGATTCTCTTTAATTGCACTTGAGATGAAATGACCTGATTAAATTTTAGTTTGATACATGCTTTTTTATGGTCTTGTTTGATATATATTCCCTCCGTAAAGAAATATAAGAGCGTTTGAATCACTAAGCTCTTATATTGCTTTACGGAGGGAGTACTTACTAGGGCTGGAGGCATGGGGACCTACTGAAATTGAATGTTTTTGTTTGAACACTTACTGAAATTGAATGTGGAATCCTTTATGGTCAGTAGAGTGTTTACATAGGAGTAAAGAAGGAGATAAAATATGATGGACTAGCACTGGTCGCATATCTCTATGTTCGTAAGACTCCAGTAAAAAAATAATCCATGTTCACCTTTTTATTTTATTTTTGCTACTGTAGTAAGGTTGTCTATTTGTTTTTATTATTGAGACACCATGGGTTTTTGAGTGTTTCCTGACCATATGGTTTTTTTGATGTTGCAGGTTGACTCCTTTCTATAGGTAAGTCCATCTCTTATGTGTACAATACTCCCTCCGTCCGGAAATACTTGTCATAAGAATGGCTTTTATTCATTTGTGTGACAAGTAATTCCGGACGGAGGGAGTATGTATTACTCGGTCTCTTGGCTGGGCTTCTATGGCTATTAAATGACGTGTTAAATTCATAGTTGCTACTGCTATTATCATGCAGCACGAGTATTGTAGTTCAGAAGTTAAAAGAGTATGTAGATGATATAAATGCTGGAGTTGAAACAAAGCTGCCTACTCGTGGTCCAGTTTCGAAATATGTTCTTCCGGATGAAAATCTGCGAGGAAGGTGAATTAATCTTTCTTTACTGACTTCTACCAGTAATCTTCATGATGGAGGGCATAGTTTTCATTGTTTACTGTTTGAATGTGCTAGGCTTGAAATCACTTTTGATGGAGATGTGATGAATGGGGTGGCCTGTAATCTCGAGTCTCGGGGCTTTCAAGCATTGTGCAAAGCAACTGAGGAAATAGTTGGATACGTAGAGCCATATTCCATCACCGGGAGTTTGCCTCTGATTCGGGAATTACAGGTTTGAGAGAAACTAATGTACACCCTTGTCTTTTTTACGCAATATTTGTGTGCTAAAGCAAATTCATGATGACACTTTTACAGGATGAAGGATTTGATGTTCAAACAGCTGGATATGGTAAGCACTTGAGCACTAAATTGAGGTTCTTGGACTTCTGTTGGCCATGTTATCTAGGGATGGGCATAAAAACCGATGAACCGAATACTGAAACCAAAAAAACCAAAATTTCGGTTTTTCGGTTTTGAATATTAATACAGAAAATTTCGGTTAGTATCTGTGCAAACCGAACATAATTCGTTTGGTTCGATATAGGACGGTAACCGAACAGGAAAACCGAATATAGACGTGTGAACGTACGTCCAACTAGGCCTGGGCATTCGGTATAAACCGAAATTTCGGTTTCTACCATTCGGTTATTTTTAAAATTCGGTTAACAAAGATGAAAACCGAAAAAGACATCCTAAAATAGAAAACCGAAAATTCGGTTAACCGAGGTTTTTGGTTTGGTAATCGGTTTATATCGTATTTCCCAAATGAGGCAACGAATTAGCTGTGTGGCTAGCTTCCTTTGCACCTGCGCTTTATATAGACTAGCTATCCACCTCCTTGTGCGTGGCTGGCCGAGGTGGGGCTAAACCACCAGCCGGCAGCGCCTCGTACGCACTGAATTAAACTACCTTGGGCACACACAAGAATTGCTAGCCACAACCGCTAGCCAGCTTGGGCCTTGCATGCAGATTGTCATTTGTCGGCTTGGCCCATGTATTTTGTTTTGTCACGACTCATGAAAGCACACGCTCGAGACTACCTAGCACGGGAACAACTCGTTGTTGGATGTACGTTCACACGTCTATATTCGGTTTTCCTGTTCGGTTACCGTGCCTATACCGAACCGAATAAATTATGTTTGGTTTGCACAGATACTAACCGAAATTTTCTGTATTAACATTAAAAACCGAAATTTCGTTTTTTTTTGTTTCGGTCTCGGTTCGGTATTCAGTTCATCGGTTTTTGTGCCCACCCTACATCCAAACGAGTTGCTCCCGTGCTAGGTAGTCTCCAGCGTGTGCGTTCATGAGTCGCGTTCATGAGTCGCGACAAAACAAAATACATGGGCCAAGCTGACAAACGACAATCTGCATGCAAGGCCCAAGCTGGCTAGCGGTTGTGGCTAGCAATTCCTGTGTGTGCCCAACGTAGTTAATTCAGTGCGTACGAGGTGCTGCCGGCTGGTGGTTTAGTCCCACCTCGGCCAGCCACGCACAAGGAGGTGGATAGGAGTCTATATAAAGCGCAGGTGCAAAGGAAGCTAGCCACACAGCTAATTCGTTGGCTCATTTGGCAAATACGGTATAAACCGATTACCAAACCGAAAACCTCGGTTAATCGAATTTTCGGTTTTCTATTTTAGGATGTTTTTTTTGGTTTTCATCTTTGTTAACCGAATGGTAGAAACTGAAATTTCGGTTTATACCGAATGCCCAGGCCTTGTTATCAGTCAAATACTATTATACCGTTCATGCTCCTAGATTTGCATTGGGTGTCCTAATTTATCGTTCGGTTATCTCAGCCCACGTGAGATAGCTATCTCTTTAGTATAACTGCTCATACAGTGCTACCAATTCGCTGCAGGTTTACTGAAGACGTACCACGCGAAGAACGAGTATTGTCTGTTTTCAGATATGGCCCAAGGCTTTCAAGTGTTTGTAAGCATCATTTCGCAGCTGGAAGATGATGCTTAAGCCTTCTAGGGATGAAATATTACCTTATTAGATACATATTCCTGCTACCCGGAGATCTAATAATAGTGTTTTGAGCTTGGGCTCAACCATATCTCATACCATAATATTCAGGCTCAATTTACCGCATTGGTTTAGACGTACGAGCTTGGGTTGTTTGGTGAACCATACATGAAGGCAATTACACCCCCAGTTCCTAAATATAAGACGTTTTGGCAGTACCATCTACTCCCTCCGTTTCTAAATATAAGTCTCTTAAGAGATTTTATTAGGGGTCTACATACGAAGCAAAATGAGTGAATCAATACTTTAAAGTATGTAATTTATTAATGAAACCTCTAGAAAGACTTATATTTAGGAACAGAGGGAGTAGCTATGGATGAAGTCCATATAGTTGGATTGCTTTGTGTTATTAAAGCATCTCCAGCCGTTCGTTTCCCCGAAGGCCTTGAAATAGGGCCGCTTGGGGACGAACCGGTGCTAAAATCGGTATGTGGGGGCTCGGGTTCCCAGATGCCGTTTTTCAAATTGAATTCGGACCAAATTTAGAAAATTAACTTGATTTTGAACGAAATTTAGGCAATTTCATTTAAATTTGTACAAACTTAAAAAATACATAAAAACATAAAAAACCACGTCACCGTCGTCGCTGGTAGAAGGCGGTGTACATGTCGCCGTCACCATCACCATCCTTGCTGCAGCCTTGACCTGGATCGCTGCTGCGGAGGGGGGCGAACCGTGACGCCGTGCAGTGATCTCCTTCAGAGTGCGGCGCTGTCGCTCCATCTCCTCCCGAACGTAGTTGTCATGTGAGCACTTCAGGCCGGTGTCTAGGTCGACGACCATCTTGGCGTGCTCCTGCTTGACGATCACCGGCGACGTCGCCGGCTCCTCCTTCTTTGGCCTGACCAAGCGAAGGTGGCGCTTGGCCGCACGGAGGCGAAGGTTGGTGGCGGCCCTCGTTTATAACGAGGTTGCTGCCACGGCTGTGACGATGCCCCGACGTCTCCTAGGGATCGGCCTTCACGGTGGCGAGTGGCGGCGTCGTGCCGGAGGAGCGGGAGGAGGATGAGGAGAAGGACCCCGCCATTCGCTTGAGCAGCAACGAGCTCCCGCTCCGGCGTGAGAGCGACGACACCGGGTACTCCAGCGGCTGCTCGTTGCCGCCTTCGATGTGCTCGAAGACGGGTGTGGAGCGTGCGCCCGGGGGTGAAGAGAGGTGGGATGCGTAGCATCCCCAAGCGCTTAGATGCTTGAGACTTCTTGAAATATTTACTTGGGGTGCCTTGGGCATCCCCAAGCTTGAACTTTTGAATCTCGTTCAATCCTCTCATATCATGGTTTCACCTATTCTCAAAAACTTCATCCACACAAAACTCGAAAAAAAACTCGTGAGATAGGTTAGTACACATAATAATAAATTAACTCTTTATGTACTACAAAGACAAGTTTCACAACAATTTTCAAACATTAGGTACTGTATACTATCATTTCCATAATTTATGTCTACCAATATAGGCTATGGAAACTATAGGATAAGTAGATAACAAAACTATGACAACAATGTGTTCAAACAGAACAACTTGTAGCAATTTTTGAAAACAGTGTACTTCTGTAACTCAAATTATTTGAAAATTTATGACATGCTATAACATTTATATGAAAATGTTGTGTAAAAATTTCAGAAACTTTCCACGTTCCAGTAAAATATGAAAATTCGGAAAAAGTTTATGTTTTTTACACAGCATGCATAAAAAATGCAATGCAAGCATCCTAATGCAATTCTTGGAATTTTTTATTGATTTTTCTTTTATAAATAACACCTAACAGAGAACAATAAAATAAAATGATGCTCCAAGCAAAACTCATATCATATGACGAATAAAAATATAGCTCCAAGTAAGATATACGGATAATGTTGAAGACGAAAGAGGGGATGTCTTTCGGGGCATCCCAAGCTTAGGCGCTTGAGTATTCCTAGGTTCTTTTCACTCCTTATTCTCCTCATATCGGTGTCCAAAACTTGAAAACTTCAACCACACAAAACTTAACGGAACTTTACGAGATGGGTTAGTATAATAAATAAAGATAATTCACTTAGGTACTGTGAAGACAAGATTCATAATTGTTCACACATGATACCTATTGTATTTTATCATTACCATAATTTATATACCGCTAAATATAATCTATGAAAACACCAAAACAAACAAACTATGCATGCAAAACAGAACTTGTCAACAACATAACAATTTGTGAAGATCTGTAGTATAACCATACTTCCTTGTTTCTAAAAATTCTGAAAATTATGAAAATCTAGGCAATTTGTATATAAATCATGTGTAAAAAATTCAGATCAAAATCACGTTTTAGTGAATTTACAAAAATCCTGGACTGAGAGCAAAAGTTTCTGTTTTTGCACAAAATCAAGTCAACTATCATTCACACTATCCCAAAGGTTTACTTGGCGCTTTATTGAAATAAAAGGCATAAAACATGATTACTACAGTAGCTTAATCATGTGAACACCAAAAAACAGAAAGTAAAAATGTTTGGTTGTCTCCCAACAAGCGTTTTTCTTTAAAGCCTTTTAGCTAGGCATGATGATTTCAATGATGCTCGCATAGGAATAATAAGTATAGCATAAAAAAGAGCATCATGAATCTCATGACAAGCACATTTAAGTCTAACCCACTTCCTATGCATAGGGATTTTTTAAACAAACAATTTATGGGAGCAAGAATCAACTAGCATAGGAAGGCAAAACAAGCATATCTTCAAAACTTTGAACACATAGAGAGGAAACTTGATATTATTGCAATTCCTACAAGCATATGTCCCTCCCTCACAATAATTTTCAGTAGCATCATGAAGGAATTTCACAACATAACTATCACATAAAGCATTATCTTCATGATCCACAAGCATAGAAAATTTGTCACTCTCCACACATGCAAAATTCTTCTCATTCAAAGTAGTGTGAGCAAACTCAACAAAATAACTATCATGAGACACTTGATTGACATAATCACATTCAATATTAAAATCATTATGACAAGTTTCATGGTTACTATCACTCTTTATAACATACATGTCATCACAATAATCATCATAGATAGGAGGCATGCTATCATCATAATAGTTTTGCTCATCAAAACTTGGGGAACTAAAAATATCATATTCACCAAGCATAGCATCCCCAAGCTTGTGCCTTTGCATACCATTAGCATCATGAATATTCAGAGAATTCATACTAACAATATTGCTATCATGCTCATCACTCAAAGATTTAGTGCCAAATATTTTAATAACTTCTTCTTCTAACAGTTGAGCATAATTTTCCCTTCCATCATTTTCATGAAAGACATTGAAAAGATGAAGCATATGAGGCAATCTCAATTCCAATTTTTTTCTAGTTTTATTTTATAAAACCAAACTAGTGAAAGTTAAGAAACTAAAAGATTTAATTGAAATATCTAATGATATACCTTCAAGCACTCACCTCCCCGGCAACGGTGCCAGAAAAGAGCTTGATGTCTACTACACAACCTTCTTCTTGTGGACTCGTGTTGGGCCTCCAAGCGCAGAGTTTTCTAGGACAATAGCAAGTTTCCCTCAAGTGGATGACCTAAGGTTTATCAATCCATGGGAGGCATAGGATGAAGATGGTTTCTCTCAAGCAACCCTGCAATCAAATAACAAAGAGTCTCTTGTGTCCCCAACACACCCAATACAATGGTAAATTGTATAGGCGCACTAGTTCGGCGAAGAGATGGTGATACAAGTGTAATATGGATGGTAGATATAGGTTTTTGTAATCTGAAAATATAAAAACAGCAAGGTAACAAATAGTAAACAACGAGCAAAACGTTGTATAAATGCTTGGAAACAAGGTCTAGGGTTCATATTTTTACTAGTGCAAGTTCTCTCAACAATACTAACATAGTTGAATCATATATAAATCCCTGACACACGACAAAGAGTTCAACCCAAAGTCACAAATAGTGGAGAACAAATGAAGAAATTATTGTAGGGTACAAAACCACCTCAAAGTTATCTTTTCCAATAAATCTTATGAGCTATCCCTATAAGTGTCACGAACAACCCTAGAGTTCGTACTAAAATAACACCTTAAGATACACATCAACCAAAACCCTAATGTCACCTAGATACTCCAATGTCACCACAAGTACCCATGGGCTTGATTATACGATATGCATCACACAATTTCAGATTCTTCATGTTCAATCCAACACAAAGAATTTCAATGAGTGCCCCAAATTTTCTGTCGGAGAGTCAAGACGACAACATGTGCCAACCCCTATGCATAGATTTCCAAGTTCACGGAACCCGCAAGTTTACCACCAAAACATACATCAAGTGGATCAATAGAACACCCCATTGTCACCACGGATATCCCATCGCAAGACATACATCAAGTGTTCTCAAATCCTTAAAGACTCAATCCGATAAGAAAACTTCAAAGGGAAAACTCAATTCATCACAAGAAGATAGATTGGGGGAAGACTCCATATGATTCGTCTATATTAATAAAGCTTGCGATACATCAAGATCATGCCATCTCAAGAACACGAGAGAGAGAGAGAGAGATCAAACACATAGCTACTGGTACTTACCCTTAGCCCGGAGGGTGAACTACTCCCTCCTCATCATGGACACCGTCGGGATGATGAAAATGGCCTCGGGTGATGGTTTCCCCCTCTGACAGGGTGCTGGAACGGGCTCCCGATTGTTTTTTTGTGGCTCTGGAGGCTTGCAGCGGCAGAACTCCCCGTCTAGGTTTCTTACTCGGGTTTTTGGTATTTATAGGAATTTTTGGCATCGGTCTCACGTCAAGGGGGTGCTCCAGGAGTCCACAAGCTAGGAGCACCCTCCCAGGGGGTAGGGCCCGCCCTCCTGGCTTGTGGCCTCCTCGGTCACTTCCTACCCCAGCTCCGGTGCTTCACGGGTCTCTTTTGGTGCATAACAGATCACCGTAAATTTTCAGCCCATTCCGAGAACTTCTATTTGTGCACAAAAAAACGACACAATGGTAATTGTGCTGAAAACAGTGCTAGTCCGGGTTAGTTCTAATAAAATCATACCAAAGTCATATATAATTATTGTAAACATGGCATGAATACTTCATAAATTATAGATACGTTGGATACGTATCACCCAGGCTAGCCAAATCGAACCCACCGAAATTTATATATCGGTCTCACCAAAATACCAAAAGTAGCCACATTTTGCACTAGTCGGAGCAACCGAGATTTTCCTTCGGTATCATCGAGGAAGTTAATAATGTTGTAACAATTGCATTTTTGGAGATGCCTATATATACCCCTCCACCCGCCTCTCATTCAAAGAGGAAGCACTTAGTAGAAGCCAACACTTTCCCCATCTATTTTCTGAGACAGAACCACCTACTCATGTGTTGAGATCAAGATATTCCACTCCAATCATATGGATCTTGATTTCTAGCCTCCCCAACTTGCTTTCCACCCAATCAATCTTTTCTACCAAAGAAAATCCGTGAGAGAGTGATTGAGTGTTGAGGAGACTATCTTTTGAGGCACAAGAGCAAGGAATTCATGATACATACCACATCTATGACCTTTTGGAGATTGGTCCTCCTAGATTGGTTAGGTGTATCTTGGGAGCCCCCGACTTCGTGTGGAGTTGAATCAAGAAGTTTGTAAGGGGAAGGAGATTGCCTACTTTGTGAAGATCTATCCCGGGTGTATTTGTGAGGATTCTTGAGTGCTGCTCCAATCAAAGGATAGATCATCTCTCTCTCCTCCTCTCAACAAAAGGAATTCGTGATTTGAGCAAGCTTTGAGCATTTCCGTTGATCTTGTTACTCTTAGAGGTTGGAGACTCCTAGGCGGTAGGAGTTCTTCGGAGAGGAATCAAATTATTGTGATTACCTTCGAAAATTTTGTGAGGGTTTGGGGACCACCCCAAGGTGTACCACTAGTGGTTTACAAACGACTTTGTGGTGTTGTATTAAGGAGAGAATATGATGATCCTTCATGGCGTTGGTGTGCCTTCGTGGTAACATCCACCTCGCTAAACGGTGACATAGCTTCCCTCCAAGGAAGTGAACATCCGCATACATCCTCGTCTCTCATAGTTGCGGTTATCCCTAACCCTAGCTCCCTAGTTGTGGTTACTTGTCTCCTCATGTTCACATAATTTACATTGTGATTGTTTATCTATTTAGTTGCTTAACTAGCTCACCATACCCGTCTAGTTATCACCTTTGCAATTGTTAGGCTCACTTTCATATTTCACATTATTGCCTCAAATTGCTAAGTAACTATTCAAATTTGTAATTATACCTATCCACCCCTCCTCTAGGTCCATCTCAATCCTTTGAGATCCGTCTAACCTAATTCCAGCTCTATAAATTCTCTAAAACAGGAATAAAACGGAGAGCCACCCAAAACACTTATTCCGTTGCCGCAAGTCTCTGTTCCGTCGTTATCCCATCTGTACTCCTTTTCTGGTGCCCTTTCAGAGGAAGAATCAATCATGGAGGCCGTCTACATCAACCTTGTTGCCTCCATGCTGATGTGTGAGTAGTCCACCACACACCTACGGGTCCATAGCTAGTACCTAGATGGTTTCTTATCTCTCTTCGATCTTCAATACATCATTCACCGCGATTCCCGCGGTGATCTATCCGATGTAATCCTCTTTTGCGGTGTATTTGTTGGGATCTGATGATTTGTGGGTTTATGATCAGATTATTCATGAATATTAATCGAGTCTTCTCTAAATTCTTCTATGCATGATTGTTATAGCTTCATATTTCTCTCTGATCTATCGGTTTGGTTTGGCCAACTACATTGATTTATCTTAATGGGAGTGGTGCGTTGTAATGTGTTCAATCTTGCCATGCTCAATCCCAGTGATAGAAAGGGACATAACACGTATTTATATTGTTCCCATTAAGGAGAAACCGACGGGGTCTCAATATAATGCTTGTCTTACTTTGTCTATGTCATGTCACCTTGATCCAAGCATTACTCTGTTTTATACTTAATACTCTAGATGCATGTTGGATAGCGATCGATGAGAGGAGCAACAGTAGAAGATGTAGGCAGGAGTCAGTATACTTATTTATGGACGTGATGCCTATATACATGATCATTGGTGTGAATAACATGTCATAAATATGCACTATTTTGTCAATTACCCAACGGTAATTTATTTACCTATCGTATGCTATGTTCAACAGAGAAGCCTCTAGAAAAAACAATGACCCCAAGTCTACTTAAACATATTTACTAAAAGTCAATTTACCTTGATGTAATTTATTTAATTTTTATTTACTTTTATATTTATATTATCTATCTATCAATATTTAATCCTTGCAAGTAATGAGTTCAAGGGGCTTGACAACCCTCTTGCATGCGTTGGGTGCAAGTATTTGGTTATGTGTGTGTAGGTGCTGCAAAAAGTGAGTTTGTGTGACTCTCCTGTTGGTTTGATAACCTTGGTTCTCACTCAGGGAATTACTTATGTCTATTGTAATTCATCTCCCCTCCTCTTCAGGGAAAAATCCAACGTGGTTTTAGAAGTAGCAGAAAGAATTTTTGGCGCCGTTGATGGGTGACATCATCAAATTCTAATGAGGTTCCTTCACACAAATTGTCGTTCACTTGTTCTAATTTTTATTTGATTTCATATTTGATTGCTTAAAAATATCAAAAACACAAAAATACTTGCTTTTTTCTAGTTTACTATTTTTTCTTGAAGTTACTATCATGTGTGATTTTGTGATAACTAAGGAGGATAGCGACGGCCCAAAGCCCAATGAAAATGTATCCCCCATGAACTTGGACACTAGAACTTTTGTAATGGGAAGTGCGAATGTTATCAGAAAAAGTGTTATTCAAGAATTCTTTACTTGTACAGGAGCCTTAGTTAATAATGATGAGCCTTTCATTAAAAGAACCAATAATTATGCTCAAGCTATTTCACTTGTTATCCTTAAATTGGAAAGATGTTTTGTGCATACTCACCCCACTTTGAAAAGGTTGTTTTATGAGTTCCCTGTTATAAATGATCCTAGAGTTATGAAGTTTGGTATCATTGCCCTCATGAATGAATTTGATCATATAGTTCGAGAAGCTAGGAAAATCTTTGATCATTATGGTCTGAATTATGAATGTCCAATGATAGATGAGATTCTTTATGATGGAGTTCTCGTGAGAATATACATGTCTAGGGGTCCTCATGCTTTCGGGAAGAATGCTAAGAAAGATTTACCACACCTACATTCAATGCAACAAATATTCAATAGCACAAATAGTCATTATTATTGGATCATAAGAAATAATAAAGGTAGGTTTGATGAAGACTGTTGTGATAAGGTTCGAGCTCTTATAGAAGATGAATTTACAATCACTTATGAAAAGTCGCTTGAGAACAATTTTGCTTCTAAATTGAAATTGGAAGGCATATAAGTTACAAAGGATAGTCCCTTCCATTATTTGAGTTCCTCTAGTAGAAAATATCTTGCTGAAAAATGGATTTAATTATAAGTGCCCATGGTGATATTTTGAATAAGCAAGTAATGGAGATGAGGAAGAAGGATGACAATACTTGATACTATGCATTATGCCTAGCTAAGGGCGTAAAACGATAGCACTTGTTGGGAGGCAACCCAATAGTTATCTTAATTTTTTTGTTTTAGTATGTTTAAATGATTACTGATATGTAATTATTGTGTTTTTACGTTTAATTTGTGTTTGTACCAAGTAAATCCTTTGGGATGATTTGGATATGATAGAATTGATCCTGTGCAAAAAAAGAAACTTTTATGTCCAGTATTCTTTTATGAATTTAGTGAAACATATTTTTTATTTGAATTTTTACAAAGTATTTCTATAAAAATTTCCCAGGTTTTCCATTTTTTAGAATTTCTGGAGTTACACAAGTATGGTTTTAGTGCTGATCATTACACACTATTCTGCTTTAGTTAGATTATGTTTTTTGCTTGCATAGTTTGCTTGTTTTGATGATGCTATGGATTGTATCCGGGGATATAATCCATGAAGAAGTGAGAATACAATACCTTATGCCATAATTAGATATGAATCGATTTAAAATTTACTTAAAGTTTATGATTTTCCTATTATATTAACAGATCTCACGAGGTTTCTTTTGAGTTTTGTGTGATGAAGTTTTCAAGTTTTGGCTGGGACAACAATGGATGAAGGACTAAGGAGCAACAAGACCCTAAGCTTCAAAATACCCAAGGCACCCCAAGGTAATATTCAAGGAAGAACCAAGCGTCTAAGCTTGGGGATGCCTCGCAAGGCATCCCCTCTTTCATCTCCATTCTATCGGTATGTCACTTGGAGCTCTATTTCTATTCATCACATGATACAAGTTTTGCTTGGAGTGTCGTGTATTATAGTTTGCTTTTATTTTAGTTTGCCACAATTATTGTTTGATGGACACACATATTTGAGAGAGACACATGTTCATCATAATTTGTTAGAATACTCTATATTGCACTTATATCTTTTGAGCTAGGCAGTTTCTCTAGTGCTTCACTTATATCTTTTAGAGCACGATGGTGTTCAGATTTAGATAAATAATTGTACTATCATGCTTAACTTAAATGTTTTTGGGAGTCTAATAAATAGTAATGTAATATCCATGTGTTATAAGATTAGTCCAAAAATGATAAGTATTCAAGGGGGGCGTAATAAAAACTTTCATGTAGCTCACCATATAAGAGAACTGTGGGTTAATTATATTGAGTAGTATATGGAAGGGCATGAGTACATGATCATTTGTTAGTAGAAATATCGGTATTAAAGCTTGTTATTTGTTACTCATGTAAATATTGGTTATGACATGGTGATGATGTGTGAGCGTTCTTATACTTGATGAAATCCTATCGTGCTGTCCGAGTGAGGGGCACGCGATGGTTAATTCCTATCAACCTCCTCCCTATGAGCATGCAATAGTACTTTGCTTCGGGAGAGATAATAAGGCTTTACAATAAGTATGTGAGTTATTTATGACTAATGTGAATCCATGGATATACGAACTCTCACATCTTCATATTTTGCTAGCCTCCTCAGTAATGTGCATTTCCCATTCTCTCCTCGAGAGTCGGTGCACCTTCGACGGTGCATCCTAACCCCATGATATCATAAGCTCTATAAAACATAAGACACTCTATATATTCCTCAAAACAGCCACCATACCTGCCTATCATGGCATTTCCATAGCCATTCCGAGATATATTGCCATGGAACTTTCACTATTTCGACACATGACTTGTGTGTTCATCATCATATTGCTTTGCATGGTCATGTAGCTGACATAGTATTTGTGGCAAAGCGACCATTCATCATTACCTACATGTTACACTAGATCATTGCACATCCTAGTACACTCCTAGGGGCATCCATATAGAGTCATTTTGTATATATTTCATATCAAGTTATAAGTAAATAAAAGTGTGATGATCATCATTATTAGAGCACTGTCCCAGTGAGGAAAGGATGATGGAGACTAAACCCCCCCCTCACAAGTCGGGATGAGACTCCGAACGAAAAAAGGAAAAGAATAAAAAATGAGAAAAGAAAGAAGAAAGAAAGAAAAGATATAAAAAGGAGAAATAAATGAGAGAAAATATAGAAGGGCATTGTTACTATCTCTTTTTACACACTTGTGCTTAGAGGGACCACCATGTACTTCATATAGAGAGTCTCCTGAGTTTTCATTTTCATGTGCTAGTTGGAATTTGTCGTTTTAGAAGTTGGCTTGTATATTACGATGACGGGCTTGCTCAAATGCGTGAGGTCTTCATGGGCAAGAAAGATGCATTCACACCCACTTAGCTTTCGTTGAGCTTTTATACACTTATAGCTCTAGTGCATTTGTTTCATGTCATCCCTAATCCTCCCATTGAAATCGATTGATGGGCATATCCATAGCCCATTAGTCTGCCTAGTTGACGCGGGACTTCCTTTCCACTTTGACTCCTTTTGATCTCTACCACCATACTCTATTTCACCCATATGCTATATCCATGGTTCACACTCATGTATTGAGTGAGTTGAAAATTCTAAAGCGTGTTAGAAATGTGATTCAATTGCATGACTTGACACCGAGGGGCTCATGATTTATACATATGCAGTGAAGATGGATTCATGCCATGCTAATATGATAAAATGAGTAGGGAATAACATTCTTAAGGATCATATATTTTGGATATGAATGATTATGCTTCTTATGTTCATGGATTTTATTATGTTGATATCAATTAATTCATCATTACTAAAAGATCGTACCTAAAATAGATTACATGTTGGGTAGCAAGTCGCATCAAAGATACTATTTTTATTATTTAGCCACTCAAGGACGAGTAGGAATTAAGCCTGGAGATGCTAATACGTCTCCAACGCATCAATAATTTTTGATTGTTCCATGCTATTATATTATCAATCTTGGATTTTTTATATGCACTAATACGCTATTTCATACTATTTTTGGGAACTAACCTATTAACCTAGTGTCTAGTGAGAGTTGGTGTTTTTTGCTTGCTTTTGTTTTACTAGGAAATCAGTACAAAACAAAGTCCAAACTCTACGATTTTTTTGATGATTTTTTTCTAGACAAAAGAGACCCTCAAAGCTTAAGAAGGAGACGCAATGACACACGAGGAGACGACAAGGCAACAGGGCACGCCTAGGGGGCAGGCACGCCTTGATGCCTTGTGTGCCCCTTGTGGCTCCATCTGACCTAATTCCACCTTCATAAATTCTCTATTATTTATAAACCAATAGAGCGCCACCCGAAACACTTTTTTCGCCGCCACAACTCTCAGTTCCGCCATGATCCCATCTAGAGATCTTTTCCGGTGGCCCGCCAGAGGGGGAATTGATCATGGAGGTCATGTACATCAACTTTGCTTCCACCATGATGATGTGTGAGTAGTCCACCACAGACCTATGAGTTCATAGCTAATACCTAGATGGTTTCTTCTCTCTCTTTGATCTTAATGAAAAGTTCACCGCGATTACCGCGGTGATCTATCCAATGTAATCCTATTTCGTGGTTGTTTGTTGGGATCTCATGAATTGTGGGTTTATGATCAGATTATTCATGAATACTAATTGAGTCTTCTTTGAATTCTTTCATGCATGATTGTTATAGCTTCATATTTCTCTCCGATCTATGTGTTTGGTTTGGCCCACTAGATTGGTTTATCTTCAGTGGGAGTGGTGTGTTCTAATGGATTCAATCTTGTGGTCCTCAATCCCAGTGGTAGAAAGAGACATGGCACATATTTGTATTATTGACATTAATGAGAAAATGATAGGGTTTGAACATATTTCTGGTCTTACTTTCTCTACATCATGTCACCTTGCTCCAAGCATTACTCTATTTTATACTTAATACTCCAGATGTGTGCTGGATGGCGGTCGATGAGTGGAGTAATAGTAGCAAATGCAGGCAGGAGTCGGTCTACTTGTTTATGGACGTGATGCCTATATACATGATCATTGCCGTGAATAACATGTCATAACGATGTGCTATTCTGCCAGTTGCCCAACAATAATTTGTTTACCCACCTAATGCTATGTTCAAGAGATAAGCCACTAGTAAAAACTATGGCCCTCAGGTCTACTTAAATGGATTTACTAAAACTCAATTTACCTTGCTGCAATTTATTTATTTTTATATTTATATTGTCTATCTATTAATATTTAATCCTTGCAAGTAACAAGTTCAAGGGGCTTGGCAACCTTCATGCCCGCGTTGGGTGCAAGTGTTTGGTTCTGTGTGTGTAGGTGCTCCAAAAAGGGAGATTGTGTGAGTCTCCTATTGGTTTGCTAACCTTGGTTCTCACTAAGGAAAATACTTATCTCTGTTGTACTGCATCTCCCCTCCTCTTCGGGGAAAACCCAACATAGTTTTACAAGTACCAAGATTGCTTAATGTTGGGGAACGTCGCATGGGAAACAAAATTTTTCCTACGCGCACGAAGACCTATCATGGTGATGTCCATCTACGAGAGGGGATTTCCGATCTACGTACCCTTGTAGATTGCACATCAGGAAGCGTTAAGAAATGCGGTTGATGTAGTGGAACGTCCTCACGTACCTCGATCCGCCCCGCGAACCGTCCCACGAACCGTCCCGCGATCCGTCCCACGATCCGCTCCGATCTAGTGCCGAACGGACGACACCTCCGCATTCAGCACACGTATAGCTCGACGATGATCTCAGCCTTCTTGATCCAGCAAGAGAGACGGAGAGCTAGATGAGTTCTCCGGCAGCGTGACGGCGCTCTAGAGGTTGGTGGTGATCTTATCTCAGCAGGGCTCCGCCCGAGCTCCGCAGAAACGCGATCTAGAGGAAAAACCGTGGAGGTATGTGGTCGGGCTGCCGTGGCAAAGTTGTCTCAAATCAGCCCTAATACCTCAGTATATATAGGAGGGAGGGGGGAGGGACCTTCCTTGAGGCTCAAGAGAGCCCCAAGGGGTCGGCCGAAGCAAGGGGGGAAGTCCTCCCCTTCCAATCATAGTACAACTAGGATTGGAAGGTGGAGTCCTTCTCCACTTTCTCACTTCCCCCTTTTTTCTTTTTCATTTGATTTCTTTCTCCCCTGCGCATAGGGCCTCTTGGGCTGTCCCACCAGCCTACTAAGGGCTGATGTGGCACCCCTAAGGCCTATGGGATTCCCCCGGGTGGGCTGCCCCCCGGTGAACATCCGGAACCCATTCGTCACTCCAGGTACATTCCCGGTAATGCCGAAAACTTTCCGGTAATCAAATGAGGTCAGCCTACATATCAATCTTCATTTCCGGACCATTCCGGAAACCCTCGTGACGTCCGTGATCTCACCCGGGACTCCGAACAACATTCCGTAACCAACCATATAACTCAAATACGCATAAAATATCGCCGAACCTTAAGTATGCAGACCCTGCGGGTTCGAGAACTATGTAGACATGACCCGAGGGACTCCTCGGTCAATATCCAATAGCGGGACCTGGATGCCCATATTGGATCCTACATATTCCGAAGATCTTTATCGGTTGAACCTCAGTGCCAAGGATTCATATAATCCCGTATATCCTTTGTCCTTCGGTATGTTACTTGCCCGAGATTCGACCGTCGGTATCCGCATACCTATCTCGTTTACCGGCAAGTCTCTTTACTCGTTCCGTAATACAAGATCCCGTGACTTACACTAAGTCACATTGCTTGCAAGGCTTGTGTGTGATGTTGTATTACCGAGTGGGCCCCGAGATACCTCTCCGTCACACGGAGTGACAAATCCGAGTCTTGATCCATACTAACTCAACGGACACCTTCGGAGATACCTATAGAGCATCTTTATAGTCACCCAGTTACGTTGTGACGTTTGATACACACAAGGTATTCCTCCGGTGCCAGTGAGTTATATGATATCATGGTCATAGGAATAAATACTTGACACGCAGAAAAACAGTAGCGACAAAATGACACGATCAACATGCTACGTTCATTTAGTTTGGGTCTAGTCCATCACATGATTCTTCTAATGATGTGATCCCGTTATCAAGTGACATCACTTGCCTATGGTCAGGAAATCTTGACCATCTTTGACCAACGAGCTAGTCAACTAGAGGCTTACTAGGGACAGTGTTTTTGTCTATCTATCCACACAAGTATTGTGTTTCCAATCAATACAATTATAGCATGGATAATAAACGATTATCATGAACAAAGAAATATAATAATAACTAATTTATTATTGCCTCTAGGGCATATTTCCAACAGTCTCCCACTTGCACTAGAGTCAATAGTATAGTTCACATCACCATGTGATTTCAACGAATCCAACACCCATATAGTTCTAGGGTCTGATCACGTCTTGCTCGTGAGAGAGGTTTTAGTCAACGGTTCTGAAACATTCAGATCCGTGTGTCCTTTACAAATATTTATGTCATCTTATAGATGCTGCTACTATGTGCTATTCGGAAATACTCCAAATATCTACTCTACTATACGAATCCGTTTCACTACTCATAGTTATTCGGATTAGTGTCAAAGCTTGCATCGACATAACCCTTTACGACGAACTCTTTAACCACCTCCATAATTGAGAAAAATTCCTTAGTCCATTTAGTTACTAAGGATAACTTTGACCGCTGATCAGTGATTCAATCCTGGATCACTCTTTGTACCTCTTAACAGACTCGCTGCAAGGCACACATACGGTGCGGTACTCAGCATGGCATACTTTAGAGTCTACGACTAAGGCATAGAAGACGACCTTCGTCTATTCTCTTTATTCTGTCGCGGTCGGGTTTTGAGTCTTACTCAAATTCACACCTTACAACACAGGTAAGAACTCCTTCTTTGCTGATCTATTTTGAACTCTTTCAAAAACTTGTCAAGGCATGCATCTAGTTGAAACTTCTATTAAGCGTTTCGATCTATCTCCATAGATCTTGATGCTCAACGTTCAAGTAGCTCAATCCAGGTATTCCTTTGAAAAACTCCTTTCAAGGAACCTTTTATGCTTCACAGAAATTCTACATTGCTTCTGATCAACAATATGTCAACCACATATACTTATCAGAAATTCTATAGTGCTCCCACTCACTTCTTTGGAAATACAAGTTTCTCATAAACCTTGTACAAACCCAAAAGCTTTGATCAACTCATCAAAGCATATATTCCAACTCCGAGATGCTTGCACCAGTCCATAGAAGGATCACTGGAGCTTGCATACTTGTTAGCATCCTTAGGATTGACAAAACTTTCCGGTTGTATTACATACAATCTTTCCTCAAGGAAACCGTCGAGGAAACAATGTTTTGTCTTCCTATGTGCAATATTTGACAAATAATGCAGCAACTACTAACATAATTCCAACAGACTTTTAGCATCGCTACGAGTGAGAAAGTCACATCATAGTCAACTCTTTGATCTCGTCGAAAACATCTTTGCGACAAGTCAAGCTTTTCTTAATAGTGACGATTCACCATCATCGTCTGTCTTCCTTATAAACATCCATGTTGACTTAATAGTCCCACGACCAACAAGTAGTTCTTCCAAAGTCTATACTTTGTTCTCACATATGGATTCTCTCTCGGATTTCATGGCCTCCATCCATTTGCCGGAATCCGGGCCCACCATTGCTTCTTCATAACTCATAGGTTCATTGTTGTTCAACAACATGACCTCCAAGACAGGGTTACCGTACTACTCTGTAGTAGTATGCGACCTTGTTGACCTACGAGGTTTGTAGTAGCTTGATCCAATGCTTAATGATCACCATCATCAGCTTCCACTTCAATTGGTGTAGGCGCCACAGGAACAACTTCCTGCGCCCTGCTACACATTGGTTGAAGTGATGGTTCAATAACCTCATCAAGTTCTACCACCCTCCTACTCAATTCTTTCGAGAGAAACCTTTCCTCGAGAAAGGACCTGTTTTCTAGAAACAAACACTTTGCTTCCGGATCTGAGATAGGAGATGCACCCAACTGTTTTGGATATCCTATGAAGATGCAGTTATCCGCTTTGGGTTCGAGTTTATCAGACTGAAACTTTTTCACATAAGTGTCGCAGTCCCAATCTTTCAAGAAATGACAGCTTAGATTTCTCTAAACCTCAGTCTATAATGTGTCATCTCAACAGAATTACGCGGTGCCCTATTTAAAGTGAATGCGGTTGTCTCTAATGCATAACCCATAAATGACAGTGGTAATTCGATAAGAGACATCATAGTATGCACCATATCAAATAGGTCGCGGCTATGACACCATCACACCATGGTGTTCTTGGTGGCATGAATTGCGAAACAACTTCCACATTATCTTAACTGTGTACCAAAACTCGCAACTCAGAAATTCATCTCTATGATCATATCGTAGACAATTTATCCTCTTATTACGACGAACTTCACTCTGAAACAGAATTGAACCTTTTCAATATTTCAGATTTGTGATTCATTAAGTAAATACTCCTGTATCTACTCAAATCGTCATTGAAACAAGAACACAATGATATCCACTGCGTGCCCCAGCACCCATTGGACTGCATACATCAAAATGTATTACTTCCAACAAGTTACTATCTTGTTTCATCTCAATGAAAACAAGGCCTTGCTCATGTGGTATGATTTGCATGTCACAAGTAATTCAAAATCAAGTGAGTATAAAGATCCATCAACATGGAGCCTCTTCATGCAATTTATACCATCATGACTCAAGCGGCAGTGCCACAAGTAAGTGGTACTATCATCATCACCTTGTATCTTTTGGCACCAATATCATGAACATGTGTAACACTACGATCGAGATTTAATAAACCATTGAAGGTGATTATTCAAGCAAATAGAGTAACCATTATTCTCTTTAAATGAATAATCGTATTGCAATAAACACGATCCAATCATGTTCATGCTGAACGCAAGCACCAAATAACAATTATTTAGGTTTAACACCAATCCTGATGGTAGAGGGAGCATGCGACGTTTGATTATATCAACCTTGGAAACACTTCCAACACGTATCGTCACCTCGCCTTTAGCTAGTCTCCGTTTATTCCGCAGCTTTTATTTCGTGTTACTAATCACTTAGCAACCGAACCGGTATCCAATACCCTCGCGCTACTAGGAGTACTAGTAAAGTACACATCAACATCATGTATATCAAATATACTTCTGTCGACTTTGCCAGCCTTCTTATCTAGCAAGCATCTAGGGTAGCTCCGCCTCAGTGACCGTTCCCCTCATAACAGAAGCACTTAGTCTCGGGTTTGGGTTTAATCTTGGGTCTCTTCATTAGTGCATCAACTGTTTTGCCGTTTTACGAAGTATCCCTTCTAGCCCTTGCCTTTCTTGAAACTTAGTGGTTTTACTAACCATCAACTATTGATGCTCCTTCTTGATTTCTACTTTTGTAGTGTCAAACATCACGAATCGCTCAAGGATCATTGTATCTATCCTTCATATGTTATAGTTCATCACGAAGCTCTCACAGCTTGGTGGCAGTGACTTTGGAGAACCATCACTATCTTATCTGGAAGATTAACTCCCACTTGATTCAAGCGATTATCGTACTCAGACAATCTGAGCACACGCTCAACGATTGAGCTTTTCTCCTTTTACTTCGTGGACAAAGAATCTTGTCGGAGGTCTCATATCTCTTAACAAGGGCACGAGCATGAAATCACAATTTCATCTCTTTAGAACATCTCTTATGTTCCTTGACGTTTCAAAACGTCTTCGGCGCCTTGCTTCTAAGCCATTAAGTATTTTGCACTGAACTATCGCATAGTCATCACAAACGTGTATGTCGGATGTTCACAACATCCACAGACGACGCTCGAGGTGCAGCACACCGGGTGGTGCATTAAGGTCATAAGCCTTCTGCGCAGCAACGAGGACAATCCTCAGTTTTACAGACTCAGTCCGCAAAGTTGCTACTATCAACTTTCAACTAAATTTTCTCTAGGAACATATAAAAACTATAGAGCTATAGCGCAAGCTACATCGTAATTCGCAAAGACCACTAGGCTATGTTCATGATAATTAGTTCAATTAATCATATTACTTAAGAACTCCCACTCAAAAAGTACATCTCTCTAGTCATTTGAGTGGTACATGATCCAAATCCACTATCTCAAGTCCGATCATCACGTGAGTCGAGAATAGTTTCAGTGGTAAGCATCTCTATGCTAATCATATCAACTATACAATTCATGTTCAACCTTTCGGTCTCTTGTGTTCCGAGGCCATGTCTGCACATGCTAGGCTCGTCAAGTTTAACCCGAGTGTTCTACGTGTGCAACTGTTTTGCACCCGTTGTATGTGAACGTTGAGTCTATCACACCCGATCATCACGTGGTGTCTCGAAACGATGAACTGTCGCAACGGTGCACAGTCGGGGAGAACACAATTTCGTCTTGAAATTTTAGTGAGAGATCACCTCATAATGCTACCGTCATTCTAAGCAAGATAAGGTGCATAAAGGATTAACATCACATGCAATTCATAAGTGACATGATATGGCCATCATCAAGTGCTCCTTGATCTCCATCACCAAAGCACCGGTATGATCTTCTTGTCACCGGGGCCACACCATGATACCCATCATCATGATCTCCATCATCGTGCCGCCATCGAGGTTGTCGTGTAAGCTATGTTATTACTACTAAAGCTACGTCCTAGCAATATAGCAAACGCATCTGCAAACACAAACGTTAGTTTGAAGACAACCCTATGGCTCCTGCCGGTTGCCGTAGCATCAACGTGCAAGACGATATTAACTATTACAACATGATCATCTCATACATCCAATATATCACATCACGTCGTTGGCCATATCACATCACAAGCATACCCTGCAAAAACAAGTTAGACGTCCTCTAATTGTTGTTGCATGTTTTACGTGGTTGCCATGGGTATCTAGTAGGATCGCATCTTACTTACGCAAACACCACAACAGAGATGTATGAATTGCTATTTAACCTCTCTCCAAGGACCTCCTCGGTCAAATCCGATTCAACTAAAGTTGGAGAAACCGACACTCGCTAGTCATCTTTAAGCAACGGGGCTGCTCGTAGCGATGAAACTAGTCTCTCGTAAGCGTACGAGTAATGTCGGTCCGAGCCGCTTCGATCCAACAATACCACGGAATCAAGAAAAGACTAAGGAGGGCAGCAAGTCGCACATCACCGCCCACAAAAACTTTTGTGTTCTACTCGAGATGACATCTACGCATGAACCTAGCTCATGATGCCACTGTTGGGGAATGTCGCATGGGAAACAAAAATTTTCCTACGCGCACGAAGACCTATCATGGTGATGTCCATCTACGAGAGGGGATTTCCTATCTACGTACCCTTGTAGATCGCACAACAGGAAGCGTTAAGAAACGCGGTTGATGTAGTGGAACGTCCTCACGTCCTTCGATCCGCCCCGCGAACCGTCCCACGAACCGTCCCGCGATCCGTCCCACGATCCGCTCCGATCTAGTGCCGAACGGACGGCACCTCCGCGTTCAGCACACGTACAGCTCGACGATGATATCGGCCTTCTTGATCCAGCAAGAGAGATGGAGAGGTAGATGAGTTTTTTGGCAGCATGACGGCGCTCCGGAGGTTGGTGGTGATCTTATCTCAGCAGGGCTCCGCCCAAGCTCCGCAGATATGCGATCTAGAGGAAAAACCGTGGAGGTATGTGGTCGGGCTGCCGTGGCAAAGTTGTCTCAAATCAGCCCTAATACCTCAGTATATATAGGAGGGAGGGGGAGGGACCTGCGTTGAGGCTCAAGAGATCCCCAAGGGGTCGGCCGAAGCAAGGGGGGAAGTCCTCCCCTTCCAATCCTAGTCCAACTAGGATTGGAAGGTGGAGTCCTTCTCCACTTTCCCACTTCCCCCTTTTTTCTTTTCTTTTTCATTTGGTTTCTTTCTCCCCTCCGCATAGGGCCTCTTGGGCTGTCCCACCAGCCCACTAAGGGCTGGTGTGGAACCCCTAAGGCCTATGGGCTTCCCCCAGGTGGGCTGGCCCCCCCTGGTGAACATCCGGAACCCATTCGTCACTCCCGGTACATTCCCGGTAATGCCGAAAACTTTCCGGTAATCAAATGAGGTCATCCTATATATCAATCTTTGTTTACGGACCATTCCGGAAACCCTCGTGACGTCCGTGATCTCATCCGGGACTCCGAACAACATTCGGTAACCAACCATATAACTCAAATAAGCATAAAATATCGCTGAACCTTAAGTGTGCAGACCCTGCGGGTTTGAGAACTATGTACACATGACCCGAGGGACTCCTTGGTCAATATCCAATAGCGGGACCTGGATGCCCATATTGGATCCTACATATTCCGAAGATCTTTATCGGTTGAACCTCAGTGCCAAGGATTCATATAATCCCGTATATCATTCCCTTTGTCCTTCGGTATGTTACTTGCCCGAGATTCGATCGTCGGTATCCGCATACCTATTTCAATCTCGTTTATCGGCAAGTCTCTTTACTCGTTCCGTAATACAAGACCCGTGACTTACACTATGTTACATTGCTTGCAAGGCTTGTGTGTGATGTTGTATTACCGAGTGGGCCCCGAGATACCTCTCCGTCACAGGGAGTGACAAATCCCAGTCTTGATCCATACTAACTCAACGGACACCTTCGGAGATACCTGTAGAGCATCTTTATAGTCACCCAGTTACGTTGTGACGTTTGATACACACAAGGTATTCCTCCGGTGCCAGTGAGTTATATGATCTCATGGTCATAGGAATAAATACTTGACACACAGAAAAACAGTAGCAACAAAATGACACGATCAACATGCTACGTTCATTTAGTTTGGGTCTAGTCCATCACATGATTCTCCTAATGATGTGATCCCGTTATCAAGTGACAACACTTGCCTATGGTTAGGAAACCTTGACCATCTTTGATCAACGAGCTAATCAACTAGAGGCTTACTAGGGACAGTGTTTTTGTCTATGTATCCACACAAGTATTGTGTTTCCAATCAATACAATTATAGCATGGATAATAAACGATTATCATGAACAAATAAATATAATAATAACTAATTTATTATTGCCTTTAGGCTTCAAACTTCTGGTTGTGTTAGCTAGTGCATGAAGCTACATGGTGGTAGAGATAAGGTCTCAAGTTCAAGTCTTGGCTTTCGCAATTTATCAAAATATTGTCGTTGCCCCCTTTATGTCCACAAATAGGCCTCTTGTGCCATATCTCAAAGTCCATCCATGCATGTGTTGACTTCTTGCCTCACACATGAGAGGGGGTGAAGTGTATATGTGGATTGCATAGCCCTTTTTGCTAGCTAGGACTTTTGGTTGTGTTTTCTAGTGCATGAAGCTTAACATGGTACCATGGCCTAAAGTCTCGTATTCAAGTCTCGACTTTCGCAATTTATCAAAAAACTCTTTCTCCTCCCCCATTGTGTCCATGTATAGGCCTCCTGAGCCACACATATGAGTCTATTCACATGTTGACTTTCCACTTCACACATGAGTCTATTCACGTGTTGACTTTTCACTTCACATGTGTGAGGGGGGGGTGTTAAAGTGTATATGGGGATTGCCTAGCTCTTTGCATTAGTTTGGACTTTCATTTCCACTCTCGAGAGCATGAATCTTAAGAGATATTTTGCTTCTTTGCGTGTTTTACTTCAAATTAAGGTTTTGCACTATAATTTAGTTTCTTAATAGACCTTGTGCAGCTGTTTATTTTGCGTGATGCATTTGTCTAGTCAGTCACATATAGTAGGGTACAATATTTCTAAACAAGCAAATTGTCCTCATCCATATATTAACAATTTACAATAGATTATCTCGCATACAAGAAACGATACAATGGGTAAGGCACTATTATTGTTGATAGATTGCTGCTAAAGCGATCGGTCTAGGTTTGACTCATATTGGTTGTTGTGAAATTTCTCAGTTATCCTTGGATTTTCGAGTTGAATTATTCATGGATTTTTGAGTTGATCTATTGATTGGATGTCTAGTTGTAGTTAGATAATTCTACTAAGTTGTTGGTAAAACATCATAGAATTATTTTGAATTTATTGCGCACATATTGCACATATCCTTGATATATTAGGGGTACACCTGTAATTTGCTAGCATAGTTGTTCGGCCTTGTAGCTGTTTGTAGGATATGTAGTTATGCAGTAATTATACTCTGAAGTTCATGTTTGTCTAATGTATTGAGTCATCCAAGACTTAACCAACATGTTATTACATATATTCCCAATGGTTCTTAAGACCTGGTAGATCTTCTAATATATTTGAGTTGGGAGTTATACTAAAATGTAGCAATGTGCGGTTTGTCAATAATTTGATTAGCTTATTCTAGGGGATTGTTAGTAACACTTTCATCTCTCATGTACTCCCTCCATCGCATAATTTAAGATGTTTTTTGCAAGCTAAAATAGATTTTGAAAAATGTCTTATATTATGGGACAGAGAGAGTTCTTTGGTCATCTGGTTCATGTGTTGTTTGATGTTCTGAAGATTTCCTTTGTGTCGTACCTTACTCAGGTTTCTGTCTCTTTGTATTACAAATCCCTTGAGTAAAGAAAAAAGACCTCCAAAGCCAGATTTCTTCTCTAGCCTTCATGAGATTAAAGGCATCCATCGCGACGATGATGACCCCTTACAGAACGGATGTGTTGTCCCTCTTCTGGACCTTCCTCCACATGGCAAGGTAGATCATTGACTACAACATTGAAAGGACAACTTCTCCCCAAGGTGGTTTTAGTAATTAATAACAACATACGTGTCATTGAACTAATGATCTTATCTAAGTATATTTCAGAAAATTTCAAAGATGCATTAACTAAGGATTGTGAGGAGAACCCCTATATGCAAGGAAAGGAATAGGATTGGCCGAGCTTCAAGCCTCAAGACTCTAGATTTTATATGTGTGAGAAATCACATTTGAGTCCATAGGAAAGCCAATACTATTAAAAGGGGATGAGGTATCTATGATGAATTGGTTGCTCAAATGCTTAGAGATATCCACCAAAAATACTCATCCATTCTCCCACAAAATTCTGTGCCCAAAGCCTAAACATCAAAATCGGTGCCACCAAGAAATTTCCATTCGGCCATACCGATTTTCCACGAGACAAAACCTTCGCCAAACCATAGAGTCTCGATACCACCAACATCCTTTAGGTGCCACCGAAATCAGTGACCAAGTTTCTGGTATGTCATTTTCAAGAATTAGAAATTCCGAGTTTTTGAATTGATCTCACCGAGATTCAGAAACTACCGTAGGTCACCCATATCGGTACCATTGAGATTCCTATATCGATCTCACCAAGAATACAAAATTTGCCACGTTTTGTACAAGTCGGTGCCAACTAGTTTCACTTTGATTTCACCGAGTTGGGCAATAATGTTGTAACAGTTGGATTTTCGGAGATGCCTATGTATACCCATCCACCACCTCTCATTCATAGAGGAAGCACTCGGAACACACATACACTTTCCATATCCATTTTTCTAAGAGAGAGCCACCTACTCATGCGTTGAGATCAAGATATTCCAATCCATACATTTGAAACTTGATCTCTAGCCTCCCCAAGTTGCTTTCCACCCAATCATTCTCTTCTACCCAAGCCAAATCTGTGAAAGAGTGATTGAGTGTTGATGAGACTATCTTTTGAAGCACAAGAGCAAGGAGTTCATCGTACTACCGCATCTATTACCTTTTGGAGGGTGGTTCCTCTTAGATTGGTTAGGTGTCACTTGGGAGCCTCCTACTTCGTGTTGTGGAGTTGAACAGAAGTTTGTAAGGGCAAGGAGATCGTGTACTTCGTGAAGATCTACCCCGAGTGAGGCTAGTCCTTCGTGGACGTAAGCCATGATGGAATAGACAAGGTTGCTTAGCCGTGGACCCTTCGTGGGTTGAGCCCTCCATGGACTCGCATGGCCGTTACCCTCCGTGGGTTGAAGTCTCCATCAACGTGGACGTACGATTGCACCACCTATCGGAACCACGCCAAAAATTGCCTTGTCAACCTTTGCGTTTGATCTTCCTATCCCTACCCTCTATTTACATATGCATGTCATTACTTTGTGCTGCTATACTCTTAGACTTGCATGTGTAGGGTGTGCTTGACTTACAATAATTGCTAAAACGTGCCCACAACCAAAATTGGGAAAAGGATAAGTTTTTATTTGGTAAAGTAGTCTAATCACCCCCCTCTAGACATACTTTGTATCCGACAAGTGGTATCAGAGCTTTGGTCTCCATTGCATTGGTTTCACAACCTAGTAGAATATAGAGTCTAGTGAGGGAAATTACCACCGTAGAGGTCCATATTTTGATGGTACTAACGTTGCTAGTTGGAAGCATAAGATGAAAATTCATATTCTTGGTCATAACCCCGCCTTATGGGTTGTTGTTCGTGTTGGTTTGAACTTTGAAAGGTGAATTCTTTGGTGATGGAAGGGAACCGGGTCGTGAAGCGACTGCGGAAGAATTGAAGATGTTGAAATACAATGCTCAAGCATGCGACATTCTATTCAACTGCCTATGCCCAGAAGAGTTCAACAAGATTAGACGTTTTGAGAGTGCCAAGGAAATTTTGCACATTTTGGTTGATATGCACGAAGATACCGAATCTGTCAGGGAATCTAAGTTGGATGTGCTACAAAGTCAGCTAGACAAGTTCAAGATGAAGGATGGTGAAGGAGTCGCTGAGAAGTACTCTAGGCTTGCTCTCATCACAAATGAGATTGTCGGCTTGGGAAGCGAATAGATGACCGACAAATTCATCATCAAGAAGATAGTTATAGCCTTGGATGGAAAGATGACACTGCAGGCACATTGATCCAAATGATGCCAAACTACAAAGATCTCAATCCAACAAAAGTCATTGGAAGGATTATCTCTTATGAAATATCACTCAGAGACTAAGAAGAGCCACAACAAGTCAAGCAGTGCTTACAAAGTTTCAAGTGATGATCCCGCTACTTCAAATGACAACCTTGTCACCAATTAAGAGATAAGCCTCATGGTCAAGAAATTCAACAAGTTCTACAAGAGTAGAGGAAAAGAGAGAAGCTCCAACTCAAGGTATGAAGAGAAGCGTTCGTCTAGTCGTGACCGAAACTGCTACAATTGTGGAAGGCCCAGACACTACCCCAATGAGTACTTGGACCCCCACAAAAGAAGATAAGAGTCACGTAGAAGACGAAGCTCAAGAGAAGAATCACCTCGAAGAGAGAGAAGGATTAGAGAAGATCGTTATGAACGAAGACCCTCCTAGAGAAACAATGAATCAGATAAGAAGGACAAGTAGACGAAGAGCCACTCAAAAAGAAGACATCAAGCTCATGTTGGTGAATGGGTATCTGGCTCTTGAGTCCGACAACCAATCCAACAACTCCGACTATAGTCAATATGAAGGTGTTGTCGGCCTTGCACTCATATCCTCCAACTCCTATGACATATTCGATTCACCAAATGAAGGGATTAGAAACTGCTTCATGGCTAAAGGCCCCAAGGTATCACACCCTAAGTACTTTGACTTTAATAGTGATGAGTATGACTTACTAGGAGATGATGACTTGTTCTTTGATAAAACTGGTGATAGCAATGAAAATGAACTTGATGATAATCATGCTAGTCAAGATAAGTCGTGTGATGATGATAAGAAGGAGATTGAGCATCTAACTACATAATTAAACACTCTTAAGTTAGCCCATGAATCTAGTCTAGAATATCATGCAAAGCTTGCAAGAACTCATGAGAAGCTACGCTTCGAGAAGCTAAATTTAGAGCAAGAGCATGAGTTTCCAAAAGCAATCAATGATGATCTTGAAAGAAGAGTTCTTATTATCTATCCAAACGACTACTCTTATCCACTTCTGTTCCACAAGTTAAACCTAGGCACACAAGTAACAATGGAAAGAGAGTTTCTTCATATAGTAACAACAACACTAATGCTAAATCAAATGATGTTGTTGCTAGTATCTCTCTTGATTCCACTAATGATTCTCTTAGCCAAGTTACACTTGAGGAAGAAAACGATTTACTGAAAGGAATTATAGAGATAGGTGTTTTCAGGAGTCTTGCCGAAAGTAAGAAATTCGAGGAAATTGTACGCAAGCAAGGAGGACATCGGAAGAAATAAGGTATTGGCCACTGATGTGTACTACACAACTTGTTCTTGTAGACTCGTGTTGGGCCTCCAAGCGCAGAGTTTTGTAGGACAGTAGAAAATTTCTCTCAAGTGGATGACCTAAGGTTTATCAATCTGAGGGAGGCATAGGATGAAGATGGTATGTCTCAAACAACCGTGCAACCAAATAATAAAAAGTCTCTTGTGTCCCCAACATGCCAAATACAATGGTAAATTGTATAGGTGCACTAGTTCAGTGAAGAGATGGTGATACAAGTCTAGTAATGATAGTAGAAATATATTTTTATAATCTGAATAAATAGAAACAACAAGGTAGCAAGTAACAAAATTGAGCATAATCAGTATTGCAATGCTAGAAAATGAGGCCTAGGGTCCGTACTTTCGCTAGTGCAATCACTCAACAATTAACAATGCTAATATAATTGGATCACAAAACATTCCCTCACCATGCTATGAAGAATCACTCCAAAGTTACTATCTAGCGGAGAACATAAGAAGAAATTGTTTGTAGGGTACGAAACCACCTCAAAGTTATTCTTTCCGATCAATATTTCCAAGAGTTCATACTAAATTAACAAGTTATCATTTCCGATCGATCTATCCAAGAGGTCGTACTAAAATAACACCATTGATACATATCAATCAACCCTAATGTTACCTAGATACTCCAATGTCACCTCAAGTATCTGTATGCTAATTATATGACATGCATCAAACAATTTCAGATTCTTCATATTCAATCCAACACAAAGAACTTCAAGGAGCACCCCAAGATTTCTATGGGAGGACATAGTATGAAAACGTGCATCAACCCCTATGCATGGATTACCCCAATGTCACCTCGGGAATCCGCGAATTGAGTGCCAAAACATATATCAAGTGAATCACTTGAATACCCCAATGTCACTACGGGTATCCGTATGCAAGACATACATCATGTGCTCTCAAACCTGAATATTCAATCCAACATAACGAGATCTTAAAGTGAAAGACTCAATTCATCACATCAATAGATGGGACAAACACCATATGATCCAACTATATTAACAAGGCCCGTGATATATCAAGATCATGACATCTCAAGAACACGAGAGAGAGAGAGAGATTAAATATATAGCTACTGGTACAAACCCTCGGCCCCGAGGGTGGACTACTCCCTCCTCGTCATGGCCTCCGTCGGGATGATGATGATGGCCACCGGACATGATCTCCCCCTCCGGCAAGGTGCTGGAATGGGCTCCCGATTGGTTTTTCATGGGTACAGAGGCTTGCGGCAACGAAATTTCTCATCTAGGGTTATTTGTGGAGGTTTCTCTATTTATAGGAATTTTTGGCGTTGGAATCACGCCAAGATGGGGCACGAGGTGCCCACTAGGTAGCAGGCCGTGCGAGGGGTAGGCGCGCCCTGGTGCGCAGTGGGCAGCCGGGGCCTCCTCTCTGGTGGTTCTTTGCTCCCCTGGATGTCTTCTGGGTAGAAAAAAATCTCCAAAAAGTTTTGTGACTTTTGCGCTTCGTTGGATATTGATTTTCAGCGAAGTAAAAAACAAGCAAAAACAACAACTGACACTGGGCACTATGTCAATAGTTTAGTCCCAAAAAATGATATAAAGTTGCTATAAAATGATTGGAAAACATCCAAGAATGATAATATAACAGCATGGAACAATAAAAAATCATAGATATGTTGGTGACGTATCAGCATCCCCAAGCTTAATTCCTGCTCGTCGCCGAGTAGGTAAATGATAAAAACACAATTTTTGATGTGGAATGTTGCCTAACATATTCATTGTATTCTTTTCTTTATAGCGTGGTGTCGTGGTATTTCCAGGACAGATGCCAGGGGGTGGCTTAAAGAGGTGAGAGCAAGACCACTGTGGATATCCGGAACGGGTTGGGAAACATCACGCGGTGGTTTACCCAGGTTCGGGGACCTCACATGGAGGTAAGACCCCTACTCCTGCATGTGTGGTGTATATGGAGAATGTCGTGGTTTTGTCACGACAGATGTCCTTGTGAAAGGACTTAGTGGTGAATCCATCGCAACCATGTGGCGATCAAAGGGGTTGATCGGGAAACGGGAGATGAGTTTACCCAGGTTCGGCCCCTCAGATTGAGGTAAAAGCCTATGTCCTGCTATGTGTGTATTGCTGTGGGAATCGATTACAAGGGTGCGGATTTGTTGGGGAACGTCGCATGGGAAACAAAAAATTTCCTACGCGCACGAAGACCTATCATGGTGATGTCCATCTACGAGAGGGGATGTCTGATCTACGTACCCTTGTAGACCGTACAGCAGAAGCGATAGTGAACGCGGTTGATGTAGTGGAACGTCCTCACGTCCCTCGATCCGCCCCGCGAACCGTCCCGCGATCAGTCCCACGATCTAGTGCCGAACGGACGGCACCTCCGCGTTCAGCACACGTACAGCTCGACGATGATCTCGGCCTTCTTGATCCAGCAAGAGAGACAGAGAGGTAGAAGAGTTCTCCGGCAGCGTGACGGCGCTCCGGAGGTTGAAGATGATCTTGTCTCAGCAGGGCTCCGTCCGAGCTCCGCAGAAACGCGATCTAGAGGAAAAACCGTGGAGGTATGTGGTCGGGCTGCCGTGGAAAAGTTGTCTCAAATCAGCCCTAAAACCCCACTATATATAGGAGAGGGAGGGGGAAGCCTTGCCTTGGGGCTCAAGGAGCCCCAAGAGGGTCGGCCGAGTCCAAGGGGGAAGGCTCCCCCCCCAAACCGAGTTGGACTTGGTTTGGTGGGTGGGAGTCCTTCCTTCCCTTCCCACCTCCTCCTTTTTTTTTCCTTTCCTCTTTGATTTTCTTCCCAATGCGCATAGGCCTCTCTTGGGCTGTCCCACCAGCCCACTAAGGGCTGGTGCGGCACCCTAAACACCTATGGGTTTCCCCGGGGCGAGTGGGCCCCCCGGTGAACTCTCGGAACCCATTCGTCATTCCCGGTACATTCCCGGTAACTCCGAAAACCTTCCGGTAATCAAATGAGGTCATCCTATATATCAATCTTCGTTTCCGGACCATTCCGAAAACCCTCGTGACGTTCATGATCTCATCCGGGACTCCGAACAACATTCGGTAACCAACCATATAACTCCAATACGCATAAAACAACGTCGAACCTTAAGTGTGCAGACCCTGCGGGTTCGAGAACTATGCAGACATGACCCGAGAGACTCCTCGGTCAATATCCAATAGCGGGACCTGGATGCCCTTATTGGATCCTACATATTCTACGAAGATCTTATCGTTTGAACCTCAGTGCCAAGGATTCATATAATCCCGTATGTCATTCCCTTTGTCCTTCGGTATGTTACTTGCCCGAGATTCGATCGTCAGTATCCGTATATCTATTTCAATCTCGTTTACCGGCAAGTCTCTTTACTCGTTCTGTAATACAAGATCCCGCAACTTACATTAAGTCACATTTCTTGCAAGGCTTGTGTGTGATGTTGTATTACCGAGTGGGCCCCGAGATACCTCTCCGTCACACGGAGCAACAAATCCCAGTCTCGATCCATACTAACTCAACCAACACCTTCGGAGATACCTGTAGAGCATATTTATAGTCACCCAGTTACGTTGCAACGTTTGATACACACAAAGCATTCCTCCGGTGTCCGTGAGTTATATGATCTCATGGTCATAGGAACAAATACTTGACACGCAGAAAACAGTAGCAACAAAATGACACGATCAACATGCTACGTCTATTAGTTTGGGTCTAGTCCATCACATGATTCTCCTAATGATGTGATCCCGTTATCAAGTGACAACACTTGCCCATGGCCAGGAAACCTTGGCCATCTTTGATCAACGAGCTAGTCAACTAGAGGCTTACTAGGGACAGTGTTTTGTCTATCTATCCACACAAGTATTGTATTTCCAATCAATACAATTATAGCATGGATAATAAACGATTATCATGAACTAAGAAATATAATAATAACTAATTTATTATTGCCTCTAGGGCATATTTCCAATAGTCTCCCACTTGCACTAGATTCAATAATCTAGTTCACATCACCATGTGATTCGAACGAATCCAACACCCATATAGTTATGGGGTCTGACCACGTCTTGCTCGTGAGAGAGGTTTTAGTCAACGGTTCTGAAACTTTCAGATCCGTGCGTTCTTTACAAATCTTTATGTCATCTTATAGATGCTGCTACTACGTGCTATTTGGAAATACTCCAAATATCTACTCTACTATACGAATCCGTTTCACTACTCATAGTTATTCGGATTAGTGCCAAAGCTTGCATCGACGTAACCCTTTACGACGAACTCTTCAACCACCTCCATAATCGAGAAAAATTCCTTAGTCCATCAGTTACTAAGGATAAATTTTGACCGCTGCTAGTGATTCAATCATGGATCACTCTCTGTACCTCTCAACAGACTTGCTGCAAGGCACACATCAGGTGCGGTACTTAGCATGGCATACTTTTGATTCTACGGCTAAGGCATAGAAGACGACCTTCGTCTGTTCTCTTTATTCTGCCGGGGTCGGGTTTTGAGTCTTACTCAAATTCACACCTCACAACGCAACCAAGAACTCCTTCTTTGCTGATCTTATTTTGAACTCTTTCAAAACTTGTCAAGGCATGCATCTTATTGAAACTTTCATTAAGCGCTTTTGATCTATCTCCATAGATCTTTGATGCTCAACGTTCAAGTAGCGCAATCCAGTATTCCTTTGAAAACTCCTTTCAAACAACCTTGTATGCTTTACAGAAATTCTACATTACTTCTGATCCAAAACGTGTCAACCACATATACTTATCAGAAATTCTATAGTGCTCCCACTCACTTCTTTGGAAATACAAGTTTCTCATAAACCTTGTACACACCCAAAATCTTTGATCATCTCATCAAAGTGCTTATTCCAACTCCGAGATGCTTGCACCAGTCCATTGAAGGATCGCTGGAGTTTGCATACTTGTTAGTATCCTTAGGATCGACAAAACCTCATGGTTGTATCTCATACAATGTTTGCTCAAGGAAACCGTCGAGGAAACCATGTTTTGACATCCTACGTGCAATATTTCATAAATAATGCAGCAACTACTAACATAATTCCAACAGACCTTTAGCATCGCTACGAGTGAGAAAGTCTCATCATAGTCAACTGTTTGATCTTGTCGAAAACATCTTTGCGACAAGTCGAGCTTTTCTTAATAGTGACTTATCACCATCATTGTCTGTCTTCTTTTAAAGATCCACTTTTACTCAATAGTCTTATGACCATCAAGTAGTTCTTTCCAAAGTCTACACTTTGTTTTCATACATGGATCCTCTCTCGGATTTCACGGCTTCCAGCCATCTGTCGGAATCTGGGCCCACCAACGCTTTCTCCATAACTCGTAGGTTCACTGTTGCTCAACAACATGACCTCCAAGACAGGGTTACCGTACCACTCTGTAGTAGTACGCGACCTAGTCAACCTACGAGGCTTGTAGTAACTTGATCCGATGCTTGATGATCACCATCATCAGCTTCCACTTCAATTGGTGTAGGCGCCACAGGAACAACTTCCTGCGCCCTGCTACACACTAGTTGAAGTGATGGTTCAATAACCTCATCAAGTTCTACTACCCTCCCACTCAATTCTTTCGAGAGAAACCTTTCCTCGAGAAAGGATCCGTTTCTAGAAAAAAACACTTTGCTTTCAGATCTGAGATAGGAGATGTACCCAACTGTTTTGGATATCCTATGAAGATGCATTTATCCGCTTTGGGTTCGAGCTTATCAGACTGAAAATTTTTCACATAAGTGTCGAAGCTCCAAACTTTCAAGAAACGACAATTTAGATTTCTCTAAACCTCAGTCTATACTGTGTCATCTCAACGGAAATATGCGGTGCCCTATTTAAAGTGAATGCGGTTGTCTTTAATGCATAACCCATAAACGATAGTGGTAATTCGATAAGAGACATCATAGTATGCACCATACCAAATAGTGCGTGGCTATGACATTCAGACACATCATCACACTATGATGTTCCAGGTGGCATGAACTGCGAAACAATTTCCACATTGTCTTAACTGCGTACCAAAACTCGTAACTCAGATATTCATTTCTATGATCATATCGTAGACAGTTTATCCTCTTGTTACGACGAACTTCACTCCGAAACAGAATTGAACTTTTCAATATTTCAGACTTGTGATTCATTAAGTAAATACTCTAGTATCTACTCAAATCGTCAGTGAAGTAAGAACATAATGATATCCACTGCGTGCCTCAGCACCCATTGGACTGCATACATCAAAATGTATCACTTCCAACAAGTTACTATCTTATTTCATCTCAATGAAAACAAGGCCTTGCTCATGTGGTATGATTTGCATGTTACTAGTGATTCGAAATTAGGTGAGTACAAAGATCCATCAGCATGGAGCCTCTTCATGCAATTTATACTAACATGACTCAAGCGGCAATGCCACAAGTAAGTGGTACTATCATCATCAACTCGTATCTTTTGGCACCAATATCATGAACATGTCTAACACTACGATCGAGATTCAATAAACCATTGAAGGTGATTATTCAAGAAAACAAAGTAACCATTATTCTCTTTAAATGAATAATCGTATTGCAATAAACATGATCCAATCATGTTCATGCTTAACGCAAGCACCAAATAACAATTATTTAGGTTTAACACCAATCCCGATGGTAGAGGGAGCGTGCGACGTTTGATCATATCAACCTTGGAAACACTTCCAACACGTATCGTCACCTCGCCTTTAGCTAGTCTCCGTTTATGCCGTAGCTTACATTTCATGTTACTAATCACTTAGCAACCGAACCGGTATCCAATACCCTCATGCTACTAGGAGTACTAGTAAAGTACACATCAACATCATGTATATCTAATACACTTCTTTCGACTTTTGCCAGCCTTCTTATCTACCAAGTATCTAGAGTTGCTCCGCCTCAGTGACTGTTCCCCTCATTATAGAAGCACTTAGTCTCGGGTTTGGGTTTAATCTTGGGTCTCTTCATTAGTGCAGCAACTGTTTTTCCGTTTCACGAAGTATCCCTTCTAGCCCTTGCCTTTCTTGAAACTTAGTGGTTTTACAAACCATCAACTATTGATGCTCCTTCTTGATTTCTACTTTCGCAGTGTCAAACATCGCGAATTTCTCAAGGACCATTGTATTTCCTTGATATGTTATAGTTCATCACGAAGCTCTCATAGCTTGGTGGCAGTGACTTTGGAGAACCATCACTATCTCATCTGGAAGATTAACTCCCACTTGATTCAAGGGATTGTCGTACTCAGACAATCTGAGCACATGCTCAACGATTGAGCTTTTCTCCTTTACTTTGTGGACAAAGAATCTTGTTGGAGGTCTCGTACCTCTTAACAAGGGCAGAAGCATGAAATCACAATTTCATCTCTTTAGAACATCACTTATGTTCCGTGACGTTTTAAAACGTTTTCGGCGCCTTGCTTCTAAGCCATTTAAGTATTTTGCACTGAACTATCGTGTAGTCATCACAAACGTGTATGTCGGATGTTCACAACATCCACAGACGACGCTCGAGGTGCAGCACACCGGGTGGTGCATTAAGGTCATAAGTTGCTACTATGAACTTTCAACTAAATTTTCTCTAGGAACATATAAAAACTATAGAGCTATAGCGCAAGCTACATCGTAATTTGCAAAGACCACTAGGCTATGTTCATGATAATTAGTTCAATTAATCATATTACTTAAGAACTCCCACTCAAAAAGTACATCTCTCTAGTCATTTGAGTGGTACATGATCCAAATCCACTATCTCAAGTCCGATCATCACGTGAGTCGAGAATAGTTTCAGTGATAAGCATCTCTATGCTAATCATATCAACTATACGATTCATGCTCGACCTTTCGGTCTCATGTGTTCCGAGGCCATGTCTGCACATGCTAGGCTCGTCAAGCTTAACCCAAGTGTTCTGCGTGTGCAACTGTTTTGCACCCGTTGTATGTGAACGTTGAGTCTATCACACCCGATCATCACGTGGTGTCTCGAAATGACGAACTGTCGCAACGGTGCACAGTCGGGGAGAACACAATTTCGTCTTGAAATTTTAGTGAGAGATCACCTCATAATGCTACCGTCGTTCTAAGAAAAATAAGGTGCATAAAAGGATTAACATCACATGCAATTCATAAGTGACATGATATGGCCATCATCACGTGCTTCTTGATCTTCATCACCAAAGCACCGACACGATCTTCTTGTCACCGGCGTCACACCATGATCTCCATCAATGTGTCGCCATCGGGGTTTTCGTGCTGCTCATGCTATTACTACTAAAGCTACGTCCTAGCAAAATAGTAAACGCATCTGCAAGCACAAACGTTAGTTATAAAGACAACCCTATGGCTCCTGCCGGTTGCTGTACCATCGACGTGCAAGTCGATATTAACTATTACAACATGATCATCTCATACATCCAATATATCACATCACATCGTTGGCCATATCACATCACAAGCATACCCTGCAAAAACAAGTTAGACGTCCTCTAATTTTGTTGTTGCATGTTTTACGTGGTGACCATGGGTATCTAGTAGGATCGCATCTTACTTACGAAAACACCACAACGGAGATATATGAATTTCTATTTAACCTCATCCAAGGATCTCCTCGGTCAATTCCGATTCAACTAAAGTTGGAGAAACTGACACCCGCCAGTCATCTTTGAGCAACGGAGTTACTCGTAGCGATGAAACCAGTCTCTCGTAAGCGTACGAGTAATGTCGGTCCGAGCCGCTTCGATCCAACAATACCGTGGAATCAAGAAAAGACTAAGGAGGGCAGCAAAACGCACATCACTGCCCACAAAAACTTTTGTGTTCTACTCGAGAAGACATCTACGCATGAACCTAGCTCATGATGCCACTGTTGGGGAACGTCGCATGGGAAACAAAAAATTTCCTACGCGCACGAAGACCTATCATGGTGATGTCCATCTACGAGAGGGGATGTGTGATCTACGTACCCTTGTAGACCATACAGCAGAAGCGTTAGTGAACACGGTTGATGTAGTGGAATGTACTCACGTCGCTCGATCCGCCCCGCGAACCGTCCCGCGATCAGTCCCACGATCTAGTGCCGAACAGACGGCACCTCCGCGTTCAGCACACGTACAACTCGACAATGATCTCGGCCTTCTTGATCCAGCAAGATAGACGGAGAGGTAGAAGAGTTCTCCGGCAGCGTGACGGCGCTCCGGAGGTTGGTGATGATCTTGTCTCAGCAGGGCTCCGTCCGAGCTCCGCAGAAACGCGATCTAGAGGAAAAACCGTGGAGGTATGTGGTCGGGCTGCCGTGGAAAAGTTGTCTCAAATCAGCCCTAGAACCCCACTATATATAGGAGAGGGAGGGGGAAGCCTTGCCTTGGGGCTCAAGGAGCCCCAAGGGGGTCGGTAGAGTCCAAGGGGGAAGGCTCCCCCCAAACCGAGTTGGACTTGGTTTGGTGGGTGGGAGTCCTTCCTTCCCTTCCCACCTCCTCCTTTGTTTTTCCTTTCCTCTTTGATTTTCTTCCCAATGCGCATAGGCCTCTCTTGGGCTGTCCCACCAGCCCACTAAGGGCTGGTGCGGCACCCTAAACACCTATGGGCTTCCCCGGGGCAGGTGGGCCCCCCCGGTGAACTCCCGGAACCCATTCGTCATTCCCGGTACATTCCCGGTAACTCCGAAAACATTCCGGTAATCAAATGAGGTCATCCTATATATCAATCTTCGTTTCCGGACCACTCCGTAAACCCTCATGACGTCCGTGATCTCATCCGGGACTCCGAACAACATTCGGTAACCAACCATATAACTCCAATACGCATAAAACAACGTCGAACCTTAAGTGTGCAGACCCTGTGGGTTCGAGAACTATGCAGACATGACCCGAGAGACTCCTCGGTCAATATCCAATAGCGGGACCAGGATGCCCATATTGGATCCTACATATTCTACGAAGATCTTATCGTTTGAACCTCAGTGCCAAGGATTCATATAATCCCGTATGTCATTCCCTTTGTCCTTCGGTATGTTACTTGCCCGAGATTCGATCGTCAGTATCCGTATACCTATTTCAATCTCGTTTACCGGCAAGTCTCTTTACTCGTTCCGTAATACAAGATCCCGCAACTTACATTAAGTCACATTGCTTGCAAGGCTTGTGTGTGATGTTGTATTACCGAGTGGGCCCCGAGATACCTCTCCGTCGCACGGAGCAACAAATCCCAGTCTCGATCCATACTAACTCAACGAACACCTTCGGAGATACCTGTAGAGCATCTTTATAGTCACCCAGTTACGTTGCGACGTTTGATACACACAAAGCATTCCTCCGGTGTCCGTGAGTTATATGATCTCATGGTCATAGGAACAAATACTTGACACGCAGAAAACAGTAGCAACAAAATGACACGATCAACATGCTACGTCTATTAGTTTGGGTCTAGTCCATCACATGATTCTCCTAATGATGTGATCCCGTTATCAAGTGACAACACTTGCCCATGGCCAGGAAACCTTGGCCATCTTTGATCAACGAGCTAGTCAACTAGAGGCTTACTAGGGACAGTGTTTTGTCTATGTATCCACACAAGTATTGTGTTTCCAACCAATACAATTATAGCATGGATAATAAACGATTATCATGAACTAAGAAATATAATAATAACTAATTTATTATTGCCTCTAGGGCATATTTCCAACATGATTCACCTAACCTAGCTCTCGATTGATGTTAACTTAACCTCTCAACCCTAGAGACTCGCCTTTATATATAGGTCGAGGCTCTAGGTTTACAAGAGTCCAACTCCCATTACAATTCGTGAGCCGACCTACCTCTAACTCGCCTTGTCTCTTACGCAAGGAAACTTCAGGTGACTCTTTCCTCATGTGGGCCGTGAGCCGCCTTCTTCGAGTCGTGGACTAGCCGTCCCTTCATAGCGTATGCCTGGCGCCTTTCGCTTCTTAGATAACGGCTCATCTTGATCATGAAAATAGAGCCACCATTATCCTGACCCGGCCTCATAGGGCGGGTCTTATGACGGGATAATATCCCCAACATAAGGCCCCTGATTGGCTTGAACTTTGTTCACATCAATAAACATGTTTTTATATGCTCGACGGCTCAATAAAAGCCTCATCCCATATCCAAAGGAAAAATTGCCGGCTTGTAAATTTCTCTTGATTATCCACCACGAAGTTGAATGACGTCACTCTCTTTGAAAATTCTGGAATCTTCATCACATCATCCCGACGGCTCTTTTGATCTTATCCAATCGGCCCAAAAATCGAGGCGCCATTAATTCCAGCATTTACAGCGTCTCCTAGACTCTCGCGCCTACCGTTTCCATCCCCCCTCCGGTCTTTAAATACCGATAGGGGAATCTTTTTTCACTTTTACCCTAGCTCATCTTTTTCCTCCTCGACCCCTTCAGTCCACGACGCGCCGCCACCGCATCTCTTCTGGCGAACTTCTCCAAAGCACGGATTTCGCCTCCGTTCATCTCCTGCGCCGAGCCACGGTCTTCTTCTCCTCCGGTCAATGCTATTAGGTGCGCCCTTACCCTCTTGTAAGAGATCTACTCAGGTCATGCACTGTAACTCACCGGAGTTCTCTAGGGTTTGTCGTGTCACCATTAGCAACGCGAGTTCGTATATTCCTTTTAGCACATCAACCCCCCTTAATAGGTAGCGGAACGGATGCAAAATGAATCTCGCATAAGCTTTATTGATATCTTCGCAAGAACCTCGTCGCCATTTAGTTGTTGCCACCTCCGTGCTTCGCTGTTTATTTTAGCCATTAATTTTTCTTTTTTGCACTGTTGATAGATCCATCCTGCTGTGTAGTCTTGACGGAAAATTGTTCTTCCAACACTTAGCAGAATTCAATCTTCGTAGTCTCTACATGACCCAATAGTGGCTTATTATTAAGCCGGCTTAGTCTTTTTCGTGAGTCGCCATCCTCATGCGCCCCCTCATTCTTAGGTGACTTAAAATATTATGATCTCCTTTCCTGCTAGTCATTAGAATAACCCGCCATTTGTATCCATGCAGCTGGCTTCTTTCCGGCTCTGAACATTATGTCAAAGCCATTAAAATGTGACTGGTTACCTTCTGATATTGATGAAGCCACCTTGCAACTATTTGTGTCAATGGGAACCTTGTCCCCTAAAGAAGTGATTGGATGGAGAGCTCCTGCCGGGGAAGTTCGACCTCAACCCGCTGAAGGGGAAATAGTGGTAGTCACAGACCATTTAGACTGAGGCTACGCCCCTCCTGGCTCAAAATCCTTCTGGGATGCCCTCAGCTTTTTCAATCTCCACCCCCAAGATTTGGGTCCTAATTTAATCAGCAACCTGTGTCAGTTTTAGGTTTTGTGTGAAGCATACTTAGAAATAGAACCCACCATTCCCTTGTTTAGGGATTTTTTTCTATTTAAACCGCCAATCGGAATGGGATGATGGCCGTAGTTTAGAACTTGGCGGGGTCACCATCCAGAGGCAACGTGAAACCGGCTTCCCTGATGCCGCCTTACGCAGCCATCCCAAAGGCTGGGGAAAACCTGGTTCTATTGCAGAAATACTGCTTTGGATCAAGAAAATCCTTTGCCGGGTTACAAAGAAGATCGCCTGCCCATGGATTTCCAACTCCTCGGGTCTCTGACTCAAGAAGAACAAGCCACCCATAAGTCTGTTTGGCCCCTTCTGAGAGCTTTGAACAACAATGGTTTGACTCGATTCGATTTGATCCGATGCTGGGTTGAATGGCGCATCATGCCTCTAAGACGCTGGGATGGTATGATGTGTCAGTATGATGGCGATTTAAACAACGCTCAGCGTTTCACGATTGTCATGCTTGACTCTGAGGAGATCAACAGTCTCATGAAGAAGTTATGTAGTGAACCCGAAGAGGCTTGTTCCAAAATTGGTCTGAAACCATTTTGCGTTGCAAATCCAGCTCCTGAGGTAGATAAATAAATCCCTTATTTGTTTTATCTGGTATCTTCTTTTGCTTTTTGTAGAACTAAATTCCCGTGTTACAGAAAAATGCACCCTTCTGGAAACGTAGGATTGCAAAGCCGCCCGTCAAAAGAGTAAAGACCCTCGCCAAGAATAAGAAAGAAAAATCAGGTGCGGGCGAGTCATCCGTCGTGGGCGAGTCTCTACATATTGAAAATTTGTCTGAGGTAAATATCTGGACCATCCCCTTATTGCATCATATACCTATTCCAACCATCTGTTTCATTCTCAAGGAGATGATGTGGAAAGTGATGCTGAAGAGGCTGAGGTAATTTCCATATCTTCTGACTCAAGTATTTCCTCGGAAAGACCTCAAAGGCGGGTTTGTAGGAAAGTCCCTATGAATCACCCAGGCGTTCACTTGGATCCTAACTTCCTTTTGAAGAAGGCTCTACATACTCCAAAATGCCATACCCGCAGCGCTTCAGGTGACCTTATGACGGGTTTACCTGAAAAAACATCCGGCCGCAAATGTTGTACAGAGGTACCTTCTTGTTTCTTGTCAAGTTTATGGCGAGTTAGCTTATATTCACCATTTTTTGTGACTATAACAGGTGTCTCCTCCTTCATCTGGCGACTCAGCGTCCTCAAAGTTGCCACCCCTTGTTTGTCTTGCAGGTTATGGTGCTATTTGCTTTATGAACTCTTCACATGATATTCACATGTCATTTATGTATGTCCTGACATTTCATCTTTGTAGAGCTCAAGCCAAGAAATGGAAAACTGGCGGGTCAGTCCCAAATATTGACAAGCCTGACGTGGATGAAACAGATGCCTCTGTCCATGATACTCCAGATGAAACTACTAGAGCTTATGCTGATCCTCGAGAAGGCGCCGCTATGTACAATATCCCTGATGTTCAAGGCACCACGCCAGAAACTGATGACGTGGCCATGGACCCGGGTCATAAGGGAAATATCAACCCGCCAAGTCCCGTGAAGTCATCCAAAGATGCCACGCCTGAAGAGGATATTGTCGTTGTTCTTGGAATAGGTCATGCAACACGTGTCCGTAATGTGCTAGCAAAGCATACTGCCCGAGACGCCTCTGCAAGATGGTCAAAGGAAAATCTGCACTTGATCTCCCCAATATCGAGAAGCTGAACTTTGAAGAGCTTCATCCATGATATTTAACCTGCCTTTCCGTGAGCCGGGACTTCGAAGCCGTCTTGGTAAACATGACGAAGAAAAGATATGAGGTATGTATGGAATGAATTGCCTCATATGTCCTCCTATAGCCCCCAAGGCCCGGGGCATCTTCTTGCAGATGAGCCGGGTCTTGCTTAATATACTTCAAAGTCTTCAACCTGTAGCCCCCAAGGGCCGGGTCATCTTCTTGAAGATGAGCCGGGTCTTGATTAATAAACTGGAAAAGCTTGAACCTGTATCCCTGATACGTCTCAAACGTATCTATAATTTTTTGATGGTTTCACGCTGTTATCTTGTCTTCTTTGGATGTTTTATGTACCTTTTATATCTTTTTTGGGACTAACTTATTAATTCATCGCCAAGTGCCAGTTCCTGTTTTTTTTCCGTGTTTTTGACTCTTTTCAGATCTGATTTTGGAACGGAGTCCAAACGGAAGAAAAACCCCGAAATGATTTTTTCCCGAACGGAAGAAGATCAGGGGGCCTTTGGGCCAAGCCAGGTGGGCTCCAGGGATCCCACAAGCCCCCACTCCACCACTAGGGGGAGGTGGCGGTGGCAGGGCTTGTAGCCTCCCTGGCCGCCCCTAACCTAGATCCTTGGCCTATATATTCCCAAATATTCAGCAAAAAATCAGGGAGCCTCGAAAATACTTTTCCGCCGCCGCAAGCTTCCGTTTCTGGGAGATCTCATCTGGAGACCCTTCTCGGCGCCCTGCCGGAGGGGACTTTGGAGTTGGAGGGCTTCTTCATCATTATGGAGTAGTTCACTTCAGACCTACGGGTCCGTAGTTAGTAGCTAGATGGCTTCTTCTCTCTCTTGGATCTTCAATACAAAGTTCTCCATGATCTTCATGGAGATCTATCCGATGTAATCTTCTTTGGCGGTGTGTTTGTCGAGATTCGATGAATTGTGGATTTGTGATCAGATTATCTATGATATATATATTTGAGTCTTTGCTGATTTCTTATATGCACGATTTGATATCCTTGTAAGTCTCCCAGAGTCTTGGGTTTTGTTTGGCCAACTAGATCTATGATTCTTGCAATGGGAGAAGTGCTTGGTTTTGGGTTCTACCATGTGGTGACCTTTCCCAGTGACAGTAGGGGCAGCAAGGCACACATCAAGTAGTTGCCATCAAGGGTAAAAAGATGGGTTTTTTATCATTGGTTTGAAATTATCCCTCTACATCATGTCATCTTTCTTAAAGCGTTACTCTGTTCTTATGGACTTAATACACTAGATGCATGCTGGATAGCGGTCGACGTGTGGAGTAATAGTAGTAGATGCAGAAAGTATCGGTCTACTTGTTTTCGACGTGATGCCTATAGATATAATCATTGCATAGATATCGTCACGACATTGCGTGGTTCTATCAATTGCTCGACAGTGATTTGTTCACCCACCGTCTACTTGCTTTTATGAGAGAAGCCACTAGTAAACACTACGACCCCCGGGTCTATTCACATCCATCGTTTACACCTCCGCTTTTACTTTGCTTTGTTACTTTGTTGCTTTCAGTTCTCACTTGGTAAACAATCTATAAGGGTTGACAACCCCTTCATAGCGTTGGGAGCAAGCTTTTGTGTTTGTGCAGGATCTTGTGATACTCCTCCACCGGATTGATACCTTGGTTCTCAAACTGAGGGAAATACTTACCACCGCTGTGCTACATCACCCTTTCCGCTTCGAGGGAACACCAACGCAAGGCTCCAAGGTCACGGGGGGAAGTCCTTTGCATACTTGCCTAGGTAGTCCCTTAAGGCGTAGTCGCAGCTGAAGGATTCCTGGTGTCGTCGACTATTCTTGGCGCCGTTGCAAGGGAAGCACAGCTGACATCAGAACTATTTCTGGCGCCGTTGCCGAGGAGGAGAAATCAAGATCTATCCAAGTAGGTCTCACAAACTCTTCTCTTGCATTTACTTTTGTTTCCAGTTGCCTCTCGTTTTCCTCTCCCCCACTTCACATTTTCCGTTTCCATTTGCCTTTCTCCTTTGCCGTTTTCTTTTGCCTTTTGCCTTTTTCGTTCGCCCTTTTTCTCTCGCTTGCTTTCTGTTCGCTTGTGTGCCATGTGCCTTCAATATGCTTGCATCTTCGTTTGTTAATCTCTTTAAGAGAGCCACTTATGTGGAACGAATTGCTAGTGAGTTGAGGGCACTTGACTATCTTTATGGAGTTTTGCGTGAGATGTGTGAAATTGAAAATTGTGAGGAAGAAATTTATTAAGTGATTCACGAGGTCTCCTTGGATGAAAAGCATGATTGCAATGGTTTCACTATAAATTCTATTAGTGACAATCATGCTAAAATTATGCAAAACCCTAAGCTTGGGGATGCTAGTTTTGCTATGTCCCCTAGTTGTTGCAATAATCATGATTGGGGTGATGATCTTTCTTATGATCTTGAGAATTTGTTCAAACCTCATGATGAATATGATATTTGCAACAACATTGAAAGTGGGTTTGGAGAAGTCATGACTTTAGTTGATGATAATCCCACTATTTTTGAAGAGCGTCAACTTTGCATGCATGTGGATCATGAAAAGAATATCCTTTGTGACAGTTACATTGTTGAATTCAAATATGATCCCACATGTAATTATTATGAGAGAGGAAAATGTTGTGGTAAAGTCTTTCATGTTACCCAATTACCTCTCGTTATGTTGAGATTGCTATTATCTCTTTCTTCTTCCTTGCATTTGGTAACTATTGGTTGTCTTGCCAATTTGTTTTCCTATAAAATGCCTATGCATAGGAAGTATGTTAGACTTAGATGTGATTTTCACATGCTTTATGATGCTCTCGTTGTGCTTCAACTCTTGTCTTTTGTGTGAGCATCATTGATGCCTAGCTAAGGGCGTTAAACAAAAGCGCTTGTTGGGAGGCAACCCAACGAATCTATCATTTTTATTTCTGTTTTGTGTTTTCCATACTTTCATAATTCTGTTATGATTGTGTTTTTTGTGTTTCTTTTTGCGTTTGTGCCAAGCAAAACCGTTATGATTAGTCTTGGGGATGATCGTTTGGTCATGCTGGAAAAGACAGAAACTTTCTGCTCACGAAAAGAATTTTCATTTTTTTCTGTAAGAGATTTTGAGTTGATTCTTTTTTCTGCTGATTGCTAGGCAAGTTCGTCAGACTGTAGTAATTGTTAAGAAGTTTTGAAGTACCAGAGGTATACGAAATATACAGATTGATACAGACTGGTCTGCTGCTAACAGATTCTGTTTTTGTTGTGTTGGTTGCTTATTTTGATGAAACTATGGATAGTATCGGGGGGTATTAGCCATGGAAGATTGAAAGTACAGTAACCCAACATCAGAACAAGTAGAATTTAAGGTTGCTACAGTACCTAAGGAAGTTGTGGTTTGCTTTCTTATACTAATGTTATCACGAGTTTTTGTTTAAGTTTCGTGTTGTGAAGTTTTCAAGTTTTGGGTGAAGTTCTTATGGAAAAAAAGATAAAGAGTGGCAACAGCTCAAGCTTGGGTATGCCCAAGGCACCCCAAGAGATTCAAGGATGCCGTAAAAGCCTAAGCTTGGGGATGCCCCGGGAAGGCATCCCCTCTCTCGTCTTCAATCCATCGGTAACGTTACTTGGGGCTATATTTTTATTCACCACATGTTATGTGTTTTTGCTTGGAGCGTCTTGTATCATAGGAGTCTTTTATTTTTGTTGTGACACAATCATCCTTGCTGCACACCTAGAGAGAGACATGCACTCACCGTGATTTTGTCGAGCTTCACTTATATCTTTTGGTAGACAATTCAGCTCACATGTGCTTCACTTATATCTTTTGAGCTAGATACTTTTGCTCTTTGTGCTTCACTTATATATTTTAGAGTGCAGCGGTGCGTGGCTTGGTAGTTGATCTATGCTTTGAAAGTAGTCTCAAAAGGGGTAGTTATCCAAAGGGATACGAAAACTTCCACCTTCATGTGCATTGAATAGTTAGATAAGTTTGATTCATCTCAATTAGTTTTGAGTTGTGGTTATGGTAATATTGAAGTCATGTTAGTATGGTGTTGTGGATCTAGAAATACTTGTGTTGAAGTTAGTGATTCCCGTAGCATGCACGTATGGTGAACCGCTATGTGATGAAATCTAAACATGATTAGTATATTGATTGTCATCCTTTGCGTGGCGGTCGGGATCTCGCGATGGTTTATACCTACCAACCCTTCCCCTAGGAGTATGCGTTGAATGCTTTGTTTCAATTACTAATAAAACTTTTGCAACAAGTATATGAGTTCTTCATGACTAATGTTGAGTCCATGGTTTAGATGCACTTTCACCTTCCACCATCACTATCTTCTTAGTGTCGTGCAACTTTTGCCGGTGCACAAAACCCACCATTAGCCTCCCTCAAAACAGCCACCATACCTACCTACTATGGCTTTTTCAAAGTCATTCCAAGATATATTGCCATGCAACTACCACCATGACATGTGCCACCACGTCTACATTGCCATTGCATGATCGTAAGATAGCTAGCATGATGTTTCCATTGATGTATATGCCATGCTAGATCATTGCCACGATACACTACCGAAGGCATTCCATATAGAGTCATAGTTGCTCTAAGTTTTGAGTTGAAAGTGTGATGATCATCATTAATGGAGCATTGTCCCATGTGAGGAAATAAAATAGGCCGAAGAAGCCCACCAAAAAAATGAAAGAAAAAGAGAGAAGGGACAATGCTACCACTTTTTCCACACTTGTGCATATTAAACACCATGATCTTCATGATTGAGAGTCTCTCGTTTTGTCACCACCATATAGCTAGTGGGAAATTTTCATTATGTAACTTGGCTTGTATATTCCACTGATAGGCTTCCTCAAAATTGCCTTAGGTCTTCGTGAGCAAGCAAGTTGGATGCACACCCACTAGTTTTCTTTAAGAGCTTTCAAATACTCTTAGCTCTAGTGCATCATTTGTATGGCAATCCCTACTCATTCACATTGATATTTATTGATGAGCCTCTCCACAACTCATTGATATGCCTAGTTAATGTGACTATCTTCTCCTTTTTTGTCTTGCAACCTCCACCACATTCCACACCATCTATAGTGTTATAACCATGGCTCACGCTCATGTATTGCGTGAGAGTTGAAAAGGTTTGAGAAAGTAAAGGTGTGAAACAATTACTTGGCCAATACCGGGGTTGTGCATGATTTAAATTCGTTGTGCAATGATGATAGAGCATAGCCACACTATATGCTTTTGTAGGGATAACTTTCTTTTGGCCTTGTTATTTTGAAAGTTCATGATTACCTTGCTAGTTTGCTTGAATTATTATTGTTTCCACGTCAATAGCAAACTATTGTTTTGAATCTAATGGATCTGAACATTTACGTCACATAAGAGGAGTTTCAAAGGACATCTATGCTAGGTAGCATGAAAGCATCAAAAATTCATTCTTTATCACTTCCCTACTCGAGGACGAGCAGGAGTTAAGCTTGGGGATGCTTGATACGTCTCAAACGTATCTATAATTTTTGATGGTTTCACACTGTTATCTTGTCTTCTTTGGATGTTTTATGTACCTTTTATATCTTTTTTGGGACTAACTTATTAATTCAGTGCCAAGTTCCAGTTCCTGTTTTTCCGTGTTTTTGACTCTTTTCAGATCCGGTTTTGGAACGGAGTCCAAACGGAAGAAAAACCACGAATTGATTTTTTCCCGAACGGAAGAAGATCAAGGGGCCTTTGGGCCAAGCCAGGTGGGCTCCAGGGAGCCCACAAGCCCCCACTCCACCACTAGGGGGGAGGCGGCGGTGGCAGGGCTTGTGGCCTCCCTGGCCGCCCCCTGACCTAGATCCTCGGCCTATATATTCCCAAATATTCAGCAAAAAATCAGGGGAGCCTCGAAAATACTTTTCCGCCGCTGCAAGCTTCCGTTTCCGGGAGATCTCATCTCGAGACCCTTCCCGGCGCCCTGCCGGAGGGGACTTTGGAGTTGGAGGGCTTCTTCATTATCATCATCGCCCTCCAATGACTCGTGAGTAGTTCACTTCAGACCTACGGGTCCGTAGTTAGTAGCTAGATGGCTTCTTCTCTCTCTTGGATCTTCAATACAAAGTTCTCCATGATCTTCCTGGAGATCTATCCGATGTAATCTTCTTTCGCGGTGTGTTTGTCGAGATCCGATGAATTGTGGATTTGAGATAAGATTATCTATGATATATATTTGAGTCTTTGCTGATTTCTTATATGCATGATTTGATATCCTTGTAAGTCTCTCCAAGTCTTGGGTTTTGTTTGGCCAACTAGATCTATGATTCTTGCAATGGGAGAAGTGCTTGGTTTTGGGTTATACCATGTGGTGACCTTTCCCAGTGACAGTAGGGGCAGCAAGGCACACATCAAGTAGTTGCCATCAAGGGTAAAAATATGGGGTTTTTATCATTGGTTTGAGATTATCCCTCTATATCATGTCATCTTGCTTAAGGCGTTACTCTGTTCTTATGGACTTAATACACTAGATGCATGCTGGATAGCGGTCGACGTGTGGAGTAATAGTAGTAGATGCAGAAAGTATCGGTCTACTTGTTTTGGACGTGATGCCTATAGATATAATCATTGCATAGATATCGTCACGACTTTGCGTGGTTCTATCAATTGCTCGATAGTGATTTGTTCACCCACCGTCTACTTGCTTTTATGAGAGAAGCCACTAGTAAACACTACGACCCCCGGGTCTATTCACATCCATCATTTACACCTCCGCTTTTAGTTTGCTTAGTTACTTTGTTGCTTTCAGTTCTCACTTGGCAAACAATCTATAAGGGATTGACAACCCCTTCATAGCGTTGGGAGCAAGCTTTTGTGTTTGTGCAGGATCTTGTGATACTCCTCCACCGGATTGATACCTTGGTTCTCAAACTGAGGGAAATACTTACCACCGCTGTGCTACATCACCCTTTCCGCTTCGAGGGAACACCAACGCAAGGCTCCAAGGCCACGGGGGAAATCCTTTGCATACTTGCCTAGGAAGTCCCTTAAGGCGTAGCCGCAGCTGAAGGATTCCTGGTGCCGTCGACTCTTCTTGGCGCCGTTGCAAGGGAAGCACAACTGACATCAAGCCCCCAAGGGCCGGGTCATCTTCTTGAAGATGAGACAGGTCTTGATTAATAAACTTGAAAATCTTGAACCTGTAGCCCCCAAGGCCCGGGTCATCTTCTTGAAGATGAGCCGGGTCTTTGTTGAATATACTTGAAAATCTTAAACATGTAGCCCCCAAGGGTTGGGTCATCTTCTTGAAGATGAGTCGGATCTTGCTTAATTACCATGAAAAGCTTCAACCTGTAGCCCCCAAGGGCCGGGTCCTCTTCTTAAAGATGAGTCGGGTCTTGCTTAATAACCTGCAACTCCCCTTTCCATTATAAAAGCAAATACATTAGACCCCAAGTGTCAAGTGTATTGCTTGCAATGTGCTTGAGACTTGACTGTCCGCCTATCAATGCAACCAAATAAGATTAAGGTCACTGATCCTTCCTGCTTGATTTTGTAGGACACTATTAGTCAAAATGATGCATCCCTAAGCGGGATGAGAAAAAGTATGGGACGCCAACAAGACGCCAGGGCATCAGAGGAAAAGCTTCGAGTGACGTTGGCAGAACTTGAACAGTTCAAGGCCGAATATCTTAGTTATAAGGAATCAACTGAAGCTGAAAGAGCCGCCCTTGTGAAACGAGCTGAGAAGGTCGAGGGTCAACTGAAACAAGCCACATTAGAATTGACTGGTCTACATCGACATATATCCCATATGACCCACGCCATCTTTCGTAAGTCCTTAATATAAAGTCCGTTATCTTATTTGTAAAGGACTCAAAGTGCTCGACGACTTATGCTTCATTTGTTTCTTTATAGGCCTTCGATCCGCCAATCTTCAAGATGATTGAGTTTTGAAGCTAAAGGCAATATACACTCTGACGGAGCAACTTTATGCTGACGGCTTGCTGACCCTCAAGGCTGTCTCGGGAGACAAAGACCCAGTGAAGTATATATCAAGGATACGCTGCAGCGGCTCTCAACCATTGCTCGGCACATAGATGAAATAAGGAAATCATCCGCGTGAAAGGGCCTGATGGCAGCCATGAGCTGGGCAATAGCTTATGCTCCTGAACTTAAGCCGGATGAAATAGCCCACGGCTTCCCTAAATACAAGGATGACGGCTGAGACTTCAATCAGGAAGACCATGCGCAATGCGTAAAGGACGTTTGCCTTGCGGCAAGCCGCCTTGCTGAAAGCCTTGATATGCTGAAATATCATGCGGCTTATGATGATGATGGGAAGCGTGTGGCAATTCCCACTTTCACGTCTTGGGACTTAACACCTCACCGCCGTAAAATTCTTTTTGCCTCTGACGTTGACTCGTTAACCATCTTGACAGAAGAAGCTGGATTTCACGGCTTAATCAATTGCACCTGGGATGTGGATAACTTCGAGATCCAAGACCCCGAAACCTCAACATAGGGTGAGCCGGAGGCGGCTTAGACGTGGCGGCCCTTTGAAGCTTCAGTCCGCAGAGGAGATTGAAGCCGGAGAAATCTTGCCGCCAGGTTAACATAGAAAATTTCTGGCCTTGACGAGCCATGTAATCTTTCTTTGGAATATGCTTAAAACAACTTATGTATTTGCACCTTAATGTCAAATTTTCCTGGCATTACCTGGCAATATAAGTCGCCTTGTTTTGGCTATTGGTGATTTGAAGAAGTATTGTGCTTCTTTCTTGATCATCACCCATCTTGAATGAATTAATCATTGTTGTTGAATCTCTGCTTGAAAGCATAATCACCATATAAGGTGGAAAATAAGCTGGCTCTGTGAGTCATGGTGGGTAGATGGGCTTGCAAGGCTCTAATCATATCCTAAGAGGTTTTTGCAAAAACCTTTATGTATTTAGACTGGCTGATCAGGCTCAAGTCAAGCTTCACTAAAGCAGGTTCGGTGAACCCATGGATTGTCTATTTTCCATATGCTGGCTCTCGCGAGTACCTCAATGTTTTAACCTTGGAAGTTCAGTGTCCAATATTGGATTGACTCGCCAAGAGTACACGGGCCTTATGGGAGAGTCACAAAACACACAGTCCAGTATAACCATTTAGTAATTTGTTAATTTTTCGCTAGCCAAGAGGGTAGTAAGGCGGGACTCAATGAGTCAGAAGCCCCCAAATGACCTATGATCAAGGAAAGCATAGAATAGCCGAAGACAATGCTATTACTGCTAAATGACTTGGGAACTAGTAGCCCCCAAGTAAGCCGGTTTTTATCGCTCATGATCATACATAGGCGCCTATGTTTGAACCGTGCATCATGGCACTTGATCCTCTTTGACTTTACTGGTACCCATGTTTGAGTGGTCACATCAAGGCGACTTACTCTTTTTGATACCAGTAGCGTCCATGTTTGAATGGCCTCCTCGATGGCGACTCATCCTCTTGGGCGGCTTATTTTAATCAATAAAGACTCGAGCTCAGATATGGGCTGAAATAGAGAGACCCGAATTTCATGGGCGCCGACTTTATTGATGTAATGTAAAGAGTACACAATGATCTAAGTACGTACATAGATAAGGAGCCAATGGCTCTAAGTATAATAGGGCCGCAGGTGAGCAATGTTCCGGGGGCGGGTCGATTCTTCCTCCGTGGTTGGATTGTCAGGGCGTAAATCAATCAGGTAATACGAGCCATTGCGGAGGTTCCTACTGACGACGAAAGGCCCTTCCCAAGGGAGTGAAAGCTTGTGCATACCCGTATGATCTTGAATCAATCGAAGCACCAACTCGCCCTCCTGAAAGTACCGACTTTTGACACGTCGACTATGGTAACGACATAGGTCTTGTTGGTAAATCGCCAATCGTGTTGCAGCCAAATCACGCTCCTCCTCAAGAGCATCCAACGAATCCTGACGTGCTTGCTCATTATCAACTTCAACATATGCGTGACTCTGGGAGAATCGTGCTTCATATCGCTTGGGAGAACCGCTTCTGCCCCATAGACAAGGAAGAAAGGAGTGTAACCAGTAGAGCTGTTAGGTGTCATTCTGATACTCCAAAGTACAGAGGGGAGTTCTTCAACCCAACAACCCGGAGTGCGCTGTAGAGGGACCATGAGCCGGGGCTTGATCCCACGCAAGATCTCCAGGTTAGCCTGCTCAACTTGACCATTAGATTGTGGATGAGCTATTGCAGATATGTCAAGCCGGATGTGCTCTCGCTGACAAAAATCCTTCATTGCCCCTTAGACAAATTAGTACCGTTATCGGTGATGATGCTATGAGGGTAACCAAAACGGAAAATTAGCTTCCTGAGGAACTTAACCGCCGTTTCTGCTTCGTAGTTGCTCACCAGCTCTGCCTTAACCCACTTGGTAAATTTATCAACCGTTACGAGAAGATGTGTCTTTTTGTCAGAAGACCTTTTAAATGGGCCAACCATGTCAAGCCCCCAAACTGCAAAAAGCCATGTAATGGGGATCATGCGCAATTCCTGAGCCGGCACGTGCGTGTGACGTCCGAACTTCTGACATCCATCACATCGATGCACCATGTCTTCCGCATTGGCATGAGCCATCAACCAGTAGAAACCATGACGAAAGGCTTTTGACACCAAAGATCGTGACCCGATGTGATGTCCATAGTCGCCCGCATGTATCTCACTGAGAATATCTCGCCCCTCTTCTAGCAAAACACAACGCTGGAAAATCCCACAAATGCTTTGTTTGTGCAACTTGCCTTTATGTATAACCATGGACTTGCATCGCCGTAAGATCTGCCTGGCAAAAACTTCATCAGATGGCAACTCGCCTCGGGCCAGATAAGCCATGTAAGGTATCGTCCAGTCAGGAACTGCTGTGAGAGCCGCCACCAATTGTGACTTCGGGTTAGGAACCACTATGTCTTCTTCAGAGAGCAACTTCCCTGAAGGATTATGTAAGACATCCAAGAATACATTAGGAGGGACAGGCTTACACTATGATCCGAGATGGGGAAGAGCATCAGCCGCCTCGTTCTGTCAACGATCGATATGGTCAACCTGATAGCCACCCGCCACCTCGGTTACTGCACGTCTGTAAGCCGCCATCAATGGATCCTTGGAGTCCAAAGTTCCTGACACTTTTTGGGCCACTAAATCTAAGTCGCCCAAGCACGTGACTCGACTCAGGTTCATCTCTTTATCTATCCCGAGCCCATGGAGTAAAGCTTCATACTTAGGTGCATTGTTTGTGCAAGGAAACATGAGTTGTAGAACATAACAAAAATTGCCTTCTCTTGGGGACGACGACACCACCCCAGCTTCTGAGCCTTCCAATTGTCTAGAACCATCAAAATGAATCGTCCAGTAGGTGCTACCATGCTTGTGTTCTCGAATCTGCCACTCGGCCCATTCATTAATGAAATCTACCAGCGCCTGAGACTTGATGGCAGTACGAGGCATATACTTCACATGGTGAGGACCAAGCTCTATCGCCTATTTAGTAATCCGCCCGCTGGCCTCTCGGTTCTGTATAATATCCCCAATGGGCGCAGAACTGACCACAGTGATTGGGTGCTCCAAAAAGTAGTGCTTCAACTTCCGGCTTGCCATGAAGATCCCAAAGACCAACTTCTACCAATGCGGATACCGCTGTTTGGACAGGGTTAATACCTCACTAATGAAATACACCGGCCGCTGGACAGGATATTCCTGGCCTTCTTCCTTTCGCTCAACAACCACCGCCACGCTCACCGCTTTAGAATTAGCGGCAATGTACAAGAGCATCGGCTCTTTGTCAGCCGGGGCTGCCAGCACGTGCGGCTCAGCATGTTGTTTTTTGAGGGCCTTAAACGCCTCATTGGCCGCATCGATCTACACGAAGTGATATGTCTTGTTGAGCAACTGATAGAGCGGGATAGCCTTCTCACCAAGGCGACTTATGAAACGGCTCAGTGTCGCGATGCGACCCGCCATACGTTGGACATGATTAATGTTGGTCGGCTTCCCAAGCGAGGTAATTGCCTTGATCTTGTCCGGGTTAGCTTCTATGCCACGCTCGGATACTAAAACCCCCAACAACTTTCCTGCAGGAACCCCAAACACGCACTTCGTTGGGTTAAGCTCATCTGATAGACCTGGAGGTTGTCGAACGTCTCCTTGAGATCACCTAGAAGCGTTTCCGTCTTCTGTGTTTTTATCACGATGTCATCAACATAAGCATGGACATTGTATCCAATATGACTGTGTAGACAGTTCTGGGTACAACGCTGATAAGTCGCCCCTACACTCTTGAGCCCCAAAGGCACTGAGACATAGCAAAAAGCACCAAAGGGCCGTTTTCTCGTGAACCTCCTTGGCCATTTTGATCTGATGGTACCCAGAGTACGCATCCAGAAAGCATAGCCGCTCACAACCCGCTGTAGAGTCAATGATTTGATCGATACGGGGTAGGGCAAAGGGATCCTTGGGACAAGCTTTGTTAAGGTCTGTGTAGTCAATGCACATGCGAAAAGTGCCGTTCTTCTTGAGAACCAAGACCGGGTTAGCCAACCATTCAGGGTGAAATACTTCGGTGATGAAGCCGGTGGCTAAAAGCCGGGCGACTTCTTCTCCAATCGCCTTGCGCCTCTCATTAAAACGACGAAGGTATTGACGAACCAGCTTCATCTTGGGATCTACATTGACATGGTGCTCAGTGAGTTATCTCGGTACACCTGGCATGTCAGGAGGTTTCCATGCGAAGATGCCCCGATTCTCATGGATGAATTTGATGAGCGTGCTTTCCTATTTGGGATACAAGCCGGTTCCAATAGTGAACTGCTTTGAAGAGTCGCTAGGGACGAAATCCACCTGCTTGGTATCATGTGTCGGCTTGAACTTAAGGGGCGGTTCAGAATCAACTGTCGGTTTCTTCAATGGGCTCATGTCAGCAGGATCCACATTGGCCTTATGGAACTTCAGCTCTTTGACAACACATGCCGACTCATCATATGCAGCGTCTCCTTCTTTGCACTCATGGACTATCTTTTGGTTGCCATCAACTATAATGGTGCCTTTGAGACCTGACATTTTAAGCTTAAGGTACACATAGCAAGGCCGGGCCATGAAACAGGCGTAAGCCGAGCTCCCAAACAAAGCATGATAAGGGCTTTTGATCTTGACTACCTCAAACATCAATGACTCGCTTCTGTAATTGGACTCATCACCTAAAGCCACATTCAACTTAATCCGCCCAACAGGGTACGTCGACTTGCCCGCAAGTATTTTTCAGCGAAATTCATCCGCCTGAAGGTGTCATAGTATAAAATGTTAATACTGCTACCTCCATCCACGAGGAACTTAGAAAGCATGTATCCACCAACCTGAGGTGCCACCACTAACGCCAAGTCGCCAGGGTTATCAATTTGGGGCGGGTGATCGGCCCTGCTCCACGTTACAGGTTGCTCTGACCAATTTAAGTATCTGGGAACCGCTGGCTCAGCCATACTGATAGTCCTCTGCCTTACCTTCCTATCTCTCTTGCAAGTGCTCGTGATGAAAACATGGTATTGTCCACCATTCAACTTCTTAGGGTTGCTCTAAAACCCGCCCTGGTTGTTCGGCTGTTGGAACTCGCCCCGGTCGTTATACTGTTGTCCACCTGGGCCTGATTATTTTCCACCATTACGATGCGAGTCGCCTCGCCCCTGAGTCCCCGGGTTAGGAAAATCACCGAATGAAGAGCCACGTGAGCCGCCCGGGCCAAACTGATCCTGCTGGGCGCCTTCACCGCCTCCTTGGTGACCCCGAGACGCGTGAAGGTGAAACTCTTGGATCACAATACAATTTTCCCAAGAATGAGTAGATGGGGCATCTGGGGTACTATGCTTGGGGCAAGATCCCTTGAGAAGCTCCTCATAATTGTGCGGCTTCCTCCCGGTAAAGCCTCGGTCTTGAAATCGGCCCTAATTCATGTTCCGTCGTTGATTTCGTGGCCTGACGTTGGTGTTAGCAACAAAGTCGGAGGCGCCTTCCTGCTGCCTTCTTTCCCTTGACCTCCTTGGTTATTATTACGCCCAGAATTGTGGAAGTGATTTTTAGCTCCATATCCTCTTTTAGTTTCACTAACCTTCTCGTCATCAGAGTCGGCGTCCTTCTTACTCTCCGACTCAGCATACCTGGTGAGGGTGTCCATCAACTCGCCCATATCCTGCATCATTCGCTTGAGGCGGCCAAGATTCAATACCAGGGGTTGGAAATGAAAGTTCTTCTCCAAGATCAGCATGACCTGAGCCGCCGTAATATCGTCCGAAGAATGGATGATTACCGCGACCCGTCGGGTCCAATGGTGGGCAGATTCATCAGCCCGCTGAACACGGTGTTGAAGATCTACGATGGTCATCGAGCGCTTGCAAGTTCCTCGAAAGTTCTTGACGAAGCGCTCCTTGAGCTCTGCCCAAGTGCTGATGGAGTTGGGTGGCAGGTTCTTCAACCACGTATGAGACGTCCTTTCCAACATCATGGTGAAGTACTTGGCGCAGACCGCATCACCGTCATCGAGCATGTCCATAGCGAGCTCATAACTCTCAACCCACGCCCCAGTTCAAGATCAGGAGTATAGTTAGGCACCTTACGGGGACCTTTGAAGTCTTTGGGCATGCGCTCATTGCGCAGAGCGAAACATAGGCAAGGCATCCCGACATTCCTTCCTTGTCCACCGTATCCAAGAGCTGGTTGAGCATAAGCCGGAACTCCTTGACCCGCCAGGGCCGCCGCTGCCTCCGCCTCGGCCTGCCGGGCAGCTCGGGCAACGTTGAAAAGCGCATGAGCATTGGATGCTCGCGGCTCTGATAGATTGATGTGAGTTTGGTGTCAATGAGCGTTGCTGGAAACCGCGGGAAGGTCATCTGGGCGACTCTTCTTGTGGCTCGCCTGTGGAGTGGAGTGAAGACGATCATGACTGTACGAGAACTGAGCGTGCTGGACTACCGTAGTCTTTAACATCTCTATGGCATTTCGTGCGTCCACCTCTAGGGCGGTATTCCCACGAATGGGGAGAGACTCCATGTGGCGGGTCGCAGCCAGCACGTTATCCACCGGATTGGAGAAGTGACCCTGAGGTATTTGGAAGTGCTGAGCCACCTGTGGGTTCAACGGGGGTTGCATCGGCTATTGGACGATTTCCCCATGTGGATCGCCCTAGCCTGCTGGGTTGGATTAAGGTTCGGTGGGATGCGAATCTGACACCTCCTCTCATAAACGGCTTCTGAATAGACTCGCCGGCGCTCAAGTCGCCATGCCTCCAATTTCAGACGCTCCTCCTCTTCGTCGATCTAGGCTTGTCGATCCGTCATCCGGGTCTTCTCCGCATCGATCTGGCGCTGTATCTGGGCCATCTCTTTACGGAGTTTGGCCAATTCAGCATTAACCTCTGATACGTCTCCGTCGTATCTACTTTTCTGAACTCTTTTGCCCTTGTTTTGGACTCTAATTTGCATGATTTGAATGGAACTAACCTCGACTGATGCTGTTTTTAGCAGAATTGCCATGGTGTTGTTTTTGTGCAGAAATAAAAGTTCTTAGAATGTCCTGAAAATTTACGGAGATTTTTCTAGAATAAAAGAAAAATACATGCGCAAAGATCCACCGGAGGGGGCGTGACAGTGGGCCACAAGCCCACAGGCCGCGGCCACCCCCCTAGGCCGCGCCATGTGGGCTTGTGGGGTCCACGTGGGACCACCGCCCCCAAACTCAGCTCTATATCTTCCGTCTTGCCCGAAAAAAATTAGAGAGAAGGTTTCATCGCGTTTTACGATACGGAGGCGCCGCCACATCCTGTTCTTCATCTGGAGGGCAGATCTGGAGTCCGTTTTGGGCTCCTGAGAGGGGAAATCGTCGCCATCATCATCATCAACATTCCTCCATTGACTATTCCATGATGCTCTTCATCGTTCGTGAGTAATCTCATCGTAGGCTTGCTGGACGGTGATGAGTTGGATGAGATCTATCATGTAATCGAGTTAGTTTTGACGGGGATTGATCCCTAGTATCCACTATGTTCTGAGATTGATGTTGCTACTACTTTGCCATGCTTAATGCTTGTCACTAGGGCCCGGGTGCCATGATTTCAGATCTGAACCTATTATGTTGTCGCCAATATATGTGTGTTTTAGATCCTAACTTGCAAGTTGTAGTCACCTACTATGTGTTATGACCCGGAAACCCCGGAGTGACAATAGCCGGAACCACTCCCGGAGATGACCATAGTATGAGGAGTTCATGTATTCACCACGTGTTAATGCGTTGGTCCGGTTCTTTATTAAAAGGAGAACCTTAATATCCCGTAGTTTCCATTAGGACCCCGCTGCCACGGGAGCGATGGACAATAGATGTCATGCAAGTTCTTTTCCCTAAGCACGTATGACTACATACGAAATACATGCCTACATTAGATCGACGAACGGGAGCTAGTTACATATCTCTCCGTTTTATAGCTGTTGCATGATGAATCACACCCGTCATACTCATCCATCACCGATCCACTGCCTACGAGTCTTTTACTACTGGTCCTCGCTACGTTACTTTGCCTAGGCTTGTCCCTTGCTACAAAAGGGATTGGGCCACTTTGCTGCTACTACTGTTACTGTTGCTCTGTCGCTACTGCTGTCACTACTGTTGTTACTTTGCTGCTACTTGTTGCAAGACTTTTCCGGAGACGTTGCCGGGGAAGAATAGTTCCCCGTCCACGTGCTATTTACTGGCGCCATTGATACAACAATTAGGAATAGTCTGCCGTCAACAGTTCTGTTTCTAACACCGTTGCTATCATACTACTTTGCTACTGATACTTTGCTTGCAGACACTAATCTTACAGGTGTGGTTGAATCTGACAAACTCAGCTGCTAATACTTCAGAATATTCTTTCGCTTCCCCTTTGGCGAATTAACAAATTTAGGTCGAATACTCTACCCTCGAAAACTGTTGCGATCCCCTATACTTGTGGGTTATCAAGACCTTTTTCTGGCACCGTTGCCGGGGAAGCACAGCTATATTCTCTCAGTCACTTGGGATTGACGTCTGCTGATCACTATGAGGAATCCGAAAGATCTAAGAACTAAAATCTTGCCTTCCACTACGAGGAGAGGTAAGGAACTGCCATCTAGCTCTGCACTTGATTCACCTTCAGTTTTGAGTAAGTTTGCGACATCACCTCCTGCTAGAAATCTTGATATGTCGCCTATGCTTGATGATGCTACTTTTGCTGCCCATGATGCTTATGATGCTATGCTTGATACTATGCCTGATGATGCTATGCCTGATACTATGCATGATGATGCTATGCTTGATACTATGCATATTGATGCTATGCCTGATACTGCTTTGCCACTAGGTGCATTCCTTGATGCACCACTTGCTAGAGTTGCTGCTAGACGTGCTGATACTTCTGAAACTGCTGATACTATTGAAGTAGAACCTGTTACTATGCCTGCTATGCGCTATGTTATGGAGGGAGAGATATTTGAGGATTTTCTTGCGTGTAAGGATAGCTATGATGTTGAGAAACTACTGCGCAAGTGGAAAGAAAAATCTCTGAACGCTAGGATGAAATACGACCCGAAGTTTGCTACTTCACCTATCTTTGTGACCGATAAGGATTATGAATTCTCTGTCGACCCTGAGTTAATCACTCTGGTCGAATCAGATCCTTTTCACGGTTATGAGTCTGAAACGGTTGTAGCCCATCTTACCAAACTGCACGATATAGCCACCCTATTCACTAGTGAGGAAAAGATCCGCCACTACTACATGCTCAAGCTGTTTCCTTTCTCGCTAAAGGATGATGCTAAGACCTGGTTCACTTCTCTTGCTCCTGGTTGTGTGCGTAGCCCCCAGGATATGGTCTACAACTTCTCTGAAAAATATTTCCCTGCCCATAAGAAGCAAGCTTCCTTGCGGGAAATATACAACTTTGCTCAAGCTGAGGAAGAGAGTCTCCCACAAGCTTGGGGGACGCTCATCCAGCTACTGAATGCTTTGCCTGATCACCCTCTTGAGAAGAATGAAATACTTGATATCTTCTATAATGGACTTACCGATGCTTCTAGAGACCACCTAGATAGTTGTGTTGGTTGTGTTTTTAGGGAACGAACCGTACAACAAGCTGAGATTCTGCTGAATAACATCTTGTGCAATGAGAATGCTTGGACTATTCCCGAACCACCTCCTAAGCCAACTCCGAAGAAAAGAGGTATTCTATTCCTCAGTCCTGAAGATATGCAAGAAGCTAACAAATCTATGCGAGAAGAAGGCATTAAATCTTAAGATGTCAAAAATCTACCACCTATCAAAGAGATCCATGGTCTCGATAACCCGATACAGGTAGTAGAAGTAAATTCTCTGCGTAGGTTTGATGAGAGTGATATTCCTTTTGATAAACCTGCTAGCTTATGCATGGATGAATTTGATAACTTCGTTGCCAAACAACAAAGCTTCAATGATTATGTTAGTAGACAATTGGAACAAAATGCTCGTATGCTTAGTCATTTAAGTGCTTGTGTGGACAGAAATGTCAATGATCTTAAGCTTCTGAGTAAACATGCCTCTATGGTTACTACTCAAGTAGAACAAGTACTTAAGGCTCAGAATGACTTGCTCAATGAGTTGAATGACAATTCCGTTAGATTCGTCACTAGAGGCGGTAGAATGAACCAGGAACCTCTGTATCCTGAGGGTCATCCGAAGAAAATTGAACAAGATTCTCAAGGAGTTAGCACTGATGCACCTAGTCATCCAAGAAAGAAGAAGAAAGATGATAGGAACCTACACGCTAGCAACCATGTTGCTGCTACCCCTGAGAGTCCAAACGATGCCTCTGTCTCTGATGCTGAAACACAATGTGGTGATGAACATGAGCCTAATGATAATATCAATTGTGATGTTCATGTTGATGCTCAACCTAGCAATGATAAGGATGTGGAGATTGAACCTGTTGATCTTGATAACCCACAACCTAAGAATAGAAGATGTGATAAGAATGAATTCACTGCTAGGAAGCATGGTAAAGAAAGGGAGCCATGGGTTCAGAAACCTACGCCCTTTCCTCCCAAACCATCCAAGAAAAAGGATGATGAGGATTTTGAGCGATTCATTGAAATGATCAGACCTGTCTTTCTACAAATGCGTTTGACAGATATGCTCAAAATGTCTGTGTAAGCAAAGTACATGAAAGATATTGTGACTAATAAGAGGAGGATCCCTGATCTTGAGATCTCCGCCATGCTTGCTAACTATACCTTCAAGGGTGGAACTCCGAAGAAACTAGGTGATCCCGGTGTGCCCACTATACCTTGCTCCATTAAAGGTAACTACGTTAGAACTGCTTTACGCGACCTTAGAGCCGGTGTTAGTGTTATGCCTCTCTCTCTTTATCATAGACTTGAACTGGATAAGTTGACACCCACTGAAATCTCTGTGCAAATGGCCGACAAATCAACTTATTTCCCTATCGGCATTTGCGAGGATGTGCCCGTTGTGGTTGCTAACATCACTATCTTAACAGACTTTGTTATCTTGGATATTCCAGAGGACGATGCCATGGTGGTCATCCTCGGGAGACCCTTTTCAAACACTGTAGGGGCTGTTATAGATTGCAACAAAGGCAATGTCATTTTCCATGTCAACGGTAATGAGCATACGGTGCACTTTCCGAAGAAACAATATCGAGTACATTGCATCAATGCTATTGAAAAACTTCATCGATTCTTATTGGGAGCTTTGAATGCCCTATTCCCCGTGTCAACATGAAGTATGATTTTCTTGTTGGGGAGATACACATCCCCATTGAGTTGACCTAGTGACTATTCAAAAATTATCCGTCTTCTTTTGCGATTCAAAAAGTTTTGTCGAGGAGGTTTGATCAACCTCATTGACGGATTTCATTCGATGACCATGAGATGGATGAATCGAGGAGTCACAAACCTCTGTTCCAAGCTTTCACCTTCGGTTGCTTAGATGAAAAATGATAGATTTAGTTTAGTTTTCCCTGTTTTCTGTTTTCGCGTCCGGTAGAAAAGTACCCCGAAAATAAAAGTTCTCCCAACGCTGTGAAAATCAAGTATGATTTTTCTGGAATATTTGAAAAATTCTCGGACAAAGAGTCTGTCTGGGGGCCACACCTGTGGGCCACAAGCCCTAGGGGCGCGGGCACCCCCTGGTCGCGCCACCCAAGCTTGTGGGGCCCACAGGCACCCCCTCCACTACTTCTTGATCTTATCTCCTTCTCCTACCTCCAGAAAAAATCATTTCGCAGCTCAAACCCGTGTTCTTGCTCCTCTTGCTGGGATTTTCGATCTCTTTGCTTAAATCACCGTTCTCTGAACTGTTTTGGGGAAATTACTCCTTGGTAAGTGACTCCTCCATTGGTCCAATTAGTTTTTGCTCTAGTGCCTTATACTCAGCGTATTTTTGCTGCCTTGGTGACCATGTTCTTGAGCTTTGCATGCTAATTCTAGATGGTCCCAAGTAGTTTTGATGCGTAATATGGTCTCTAGGCACTTGTGGGAGTAGTTGCTACTAGTTTAGTTGAGCCTTGTTCACTTTTCCTTTGGTCACTGAAAATTTCAGAAAAGGAAGATGTTCAGGAGAAACTTTCATGGTGGTTCCTCAAGCAAGAGAGGTCCCCGTCTTGCGATTCGGGAGCCTGATCCTTACCAACCAAGGGACATGCAGGAACAACCATGTGAATGGCCTTCTGATGAATTTATGATTGAGGCAGGTTTCAAAGATGAGTCTGATGCACTTGTTCGCAACGTCGGACTCGAAGAATTCATATCCGATAAATGTGAACAGTATGTTGCTCTCGCTGCCTCTTTTGTTCATAGATTCAAATTTTCAGCTGGCCGTGAGACATCGGTACTGTTTGATCTCTATGATATATCTTATACCATGGATATAGAGGATTTTAGTAGAATTTGCAAAATACCTATTTGGGGTAGCCTCAATGATCCTCCTAAATCTTCGGTTAGAGATCTTTGCTCTGGTATTACTGTTGGAGAAACCAGAGACATTACACAAGCTACCATGAGGAGTATTCATTTTCCTGCCTTGCATTACTTTGCCCTCTTCATAGGCAGATGCATTAATGGCAAGATTGAGCATTGTCACCTCTGCGCACCCGACCTTAGTATCCTTAAGAGCGCAGTGACGGGTGACAAAAGCTTCAACATGGGAGCTATTATAGCAAGGAGGCTGAATAAGAATGCTATTTAAGGGGATTTCTTTGGTGGGATCTATGCCACTCGCATAGCAAATTTTCTTGGAGTACCCATCCGTGAAGGAGATTCCCCGCTCCATACATCTTTCCTTGACCGCGTCGCTTTGACACGCTACCAGTTCCTTGAGAGGGATGACGAATCCCTCCTATACCGTTTGATATTTAACCGGCAGCGTGTTTTCCATATTACCCTTCCTGCTCTTGCCTTCTTTGACTTTCAGGTAAAACGGAGATATTACATAACCAGAGGAGAGGAAGAGGAGTATGAGAGGGAGGCAAAGGCTGCTCGTCTCCGTGAGGCAGCTATTCAGGCAGTGGCTGCAACATTCCCGTATAACCCCCATTATGATTTTGGGTTTCGCCAGGACCATCCTTGGGATTAGACCAAGTTAGGCCAAAAGCCTAAGCTTCGGGGAGTACATGTTCTCACCGACTTTACATTCTTGCTTACGCTTTCACTTTGTTCGTCGGTGTTCACACTTTGCCATTGTATCATCCATGTTAGTTTATTTTCTTTTTCTCGTTTTATTTTCGTGTGTCTGTCTAGTTTGAGAAAACCCAAAAATATTTTCTTTTTCTTCTTTTGCTTGTTGGGAGCTTTCCCGTGTAGATAGTTTTCTTTTTCTTTGGGTCAAGGTAGAAGAACATGGTTACAATGTTTAGTGGCTCTTGCATGCATACCTGTTTAGCTTTCAAAGAGCCATATTACTTTGTCTTCTCCTTTGTGTTTGCCTGGAGATTCCAGCATAGTCCAATGCACGAGCATGCTTATTATTGTTCACATCGTTCGGTCGTGCAAGTGAAAGGCAATAATGATGATATATGATGAAGTGACTGAACCTGGAAAAGTTGGTATGAACTCGATCTATTTTCTTTTTGTAAATATGACTAGCTCATCATGCGTGATTCAACTTTTTGTGAGAGAAACATGTTTGCAATGACAACTTAGAGATCATAGTTGCTTATGCCATGCTTACTTAGCTAGGAGCTTATAATGGTTTGTCTTGGATGCCCACATGAATGTTGAGATGACTGTGTTGCAGTATGATAGGATGGTATCCTCCTTTGAATGATTCAAGTGGCTTGACTTGGCGCATGTTCACGCATGTAGTTGAAACAAAATCAACATAGCCTCTATGATGTCCATGTTCATGGTGATTTATGCCCTACTCATGCTTGCACTCAATGCTAGTTAATCTCAATGCATTTTGATGACTGTTGTCGCTCTCTAGTTGGTCGCTTCCCAGTCTTTTGCTAGCCTTCACTTGTACTAAGCGGGAATACTGCTTGTGCATCCACTCCCATAAACCCAAAGTTGGGCCATATGAGTCCACCATACCTACCTATGTGCGGTATCTACCTGCCGTTCCAAGTAAATTTGCATGTGCCATTCTCTAAACCTTCAAAAAATAATCTGTTTTGCATGCCCGAACCGCTCATGTGGTGACAGGGGGCTATTGGTATCTTCCATGCTAGGCGTGTTATCCTAGATATGTGTTTATTCACTATCATTCACGAGAAAGGGGTCGGTAATTGGAATTCCCAGTTCCATGCTCAAATCGAAAAGATAATTGCAAACAAAACTCCCCCACGATTGATGTTGGTATGGACGGTACCCGAGGATTCGGCTAGCCTTGGAGTGTGATTGATTGGTGGTGGGGGAGTCAAAACTTTACTTTTCTGTTTGGGAACCGCCTATAGCATGTGTAGCGTGGAAGATGTTGAGAACTCTTAGTCATTGCGTTGATAATGAAAGCATGCCACCCAAAATTATTATCTCTGTTTTCAAAGCTTGAGCTCTGGCACCTCTCCAAATCAATGCTTCCCTCTGCGAAGAGCCTGCCTATTTATGTTCCTGTTGAGTCATCTTCCTCTTACAAAAGCACCAATTAGAGAGCACCTCTATCATTTTTATGCTTTTCTTTTAACTGTGTTGAGTATGACTATGACTGGATCTTCATTGCCTTGAGTTACAATGTTTAGTCAGCCCTTGGTCTTTGAAGGTGTTGTGCATTTATGTTTTGCGGTCTCAGAAAGAGCTAGCGAGATACCATCTCTTCGTACTGCTTCATGTTGTTTTGATTGAAGTGTTGACGTTTGAGACTTTTTATTATTTGCTCGCTAGTTGATTATGCCATTGATATGAGTTTACCGTGAGACCTAGATGTCATTTGCTTATGTGGTTTGCTTGTGATCTTGCTGAAATTCTGGTTGTGAGTTAGACATAGTTGCAACAACAAGATCAAACAGAGTTCGTCAAAGTTTTTCTTTTGTCTCTCTCAGTTTGTCAACTGAGTTGCTTGAGAACAAACAAGGCTTTAAGCTTGGGGGAGTTGATACGTCTCCGTCGTATCTACTTTTCTGAACTCTTTTGCCCTTGTTTTGGACTCTAATTTGCATGATTTGAATGGAACTAACCCGGGCTGACGATGTTTTCACTAGAATTGCCATGGTGTTGATTTTGTGCAAAAATAAAAGTTCTCGGAATGTCCTAAAAATTTACGGAGATTTTTTCTGGAATAAAAGAAAAATACCTGCGCAAAGATCTACCGGAGGGGGCGTGCCAGTGGGCCACAAGCCCACAGGCTGCGGCCACCCCCCTAGACCGCGCCGTGTGGGCTTGTGGGGCCCACGTTGCACCACCGCTCCCAAACTCAGCTCTATATCTTCCGTCTCGCCCGAAAAAAAATCAGAGAGAAGGTTTCATCGCGTTTTACGATACGGAGGTGCCGCCACATCCTGTTCTTCATCTGGAGGGCAGATCCGGAGTCCGTTTCGGGCTCCGGAGAGGGGAAATCGTCGCCATCATCATCATCAACCTTCCTCCCTCGACAATTCCATGATGCTCTTCATCGTTCGTGAGTAATCTCATCGTAGGCTTCTTGGACGGTGATGAGTTGGATGAGATCTATCGTGTAATCGAGTTAGTTTTGACGGGGATTGATCCCTAGTATCCACTATGTTCTGAGATTGATGTTGCTACTACTTTGCCATGCTTAATGCTTGTCACTTGGGCCCGAGTGCCATGATTTCATATCAGAACCTATTATGTTGTCGCCAATATATGTGTGTTTTAGATCCTATCTTGCAAGTTGTAGTCACCTACTATGTGTTATGACCCGGAAACCCCGGAGTGACCATAGCCGGAACCACTCCCGGAGATGACCATAGTATGAGGAGTTCATGTATTCACCACGTGTTAATGCGTTGGTCCAGTTCTTTATTAAAAATAGAACCTTAATATCCCGTAGTTTCCATTAGGACACCGCTGCCACGGGAGGGATGGACAATAGATGTCATGCAAGTTCTTTTCCCTTAGCACGTATGACTACATACGGAATACATGCCTACATTAGATCGACGAACGGGAGCTAGTTACATATCTCTCCATGTTATAGCTGTTGCATGATGAATCACATCCGTCATACTCATCCATCACCGATCCACTGCCTACGAGTCTTTTACTACTGGTCCTCGCTACGTTACTTTGCCTAGGCTTGTCCCTTGCTACAAAAGGGATTGGGCCACTTTGCTGCTACTGCTGTTACTGTTGTTTTGTCGCTACTACTGTCACTACTGCTGTTACTTTGCTGCTACTTGTTGCAAGACTTTTCTGGAGCCGTTGCCGGGGAAGAATAGTTCCCCGTCCACGTGCTATTTACTGGCGCCATTGATACAACAGTTAGGAATAGTCTGCCGTCAACAGTTCTGTTTCTGACACTGTTGCTATCATACTACTTTGCTATTGATACTTTGCTTGCAGACACTAATCTTTCAGGTGTGGTTGAATCTGACAAACTCAGCTGCTAATACTTGAGAATATTCTTTCGCATCACCTTTGGCGAATCAACAAATTTGGGTTGAATACTCTACCCTCGAAAACTGTTGCGATCCCCTATACTTGTGGGTTATCAACCTCCGCCTGGTTGTCAGCCGTCACGACTACCGCCATGAGGTTTAACATCTCAGCCATCAGATCTGACTTAGCTTGAGCTGGGGTCTTGCCTGACCCACTAGCCCCATCGGCGTTTGCCGCGTTTGGTCGGTCGTGAGCCGTCGTGGCTCCTGCCATATAGATGGCGACTTGGCGGGGGGCGGGGGGGGGGGGGGGGTCCTGTGGTCCTTCGGAGATCGCCGCCTGAGGAAAACCACCCAGCCTTCCCTCATAGAGAGGGAAGATTGAACCGGTATATCTCCAATCGACGACTCGCCATCAGAGTTGACAGGGGTGTCACGGCCAGCTTCCGGCTCCCCCGGGAGGGTGGCTTCTTGTGTGAAGACGACAAATACGCGACGCTGTCGAAACTGACGCGTGGCGGGTTGGGTGAGCCGAGCCGACTCGACGATGTTGGTATAGATGTCCGGCTCGGCAACCGTTGTTCCGATCTTGCCGATGAAGACGTGGATCTTGCCAAAGGGGACCCAGTATCCGGATTCGATTGAACCGGCCTCGGACCCCGGCTTGAATTGTCGATGCAGTACTTTCATGAGCGACTCTTAGTCATGAGGTCGGCTGCAAAGCTCCCGAACCCTGGAAGGGCTCCCTTCGAGAACTCAACTCCATCGTGCGCAGGCCCCATGGTGGGCGCCAACTGTCATGGTTTTGTCACGGCAGATGTCCTCGTGAAAGGACTTAGTGGTGATGCCATCGCAACCATGTGGGGACTCAAAGGAGTTGATCAGGAAATGGGAGACGAGTTTACCCAGGTTCAGCCCCTCAGACCGAGGTAAAAGCCTACATCCTGCTATGTGTGTATTGCTGTGGGAATCGATTACAAGGGTGCAGATTCGCCTGACCTAGCTCTCGATTGATGTTAACTTAACCTCTCAACCCTAGAGACTCGCCTTTATATATAGGTTGAGGCCCTAGGTTTACAAGAGTCCAACTCTCATTACAATTCATGAGCCGGCCTACCTCTAACTCGCCTTGTCTCTTACGCAAGGAAACTTCGGGTGACTCTTTCCTCATGTGGGCCGTGAGTCGCCTTCTTCGAGTCGTGGACCAGCCGTCCCATCGTAGCATACGCCTGGCGCCTTTCGCTTCTCAGATAACGTCCCATCTTGATCATGGATATAGAGCCGCCATTATTCTGACCCGGACTCATAGGGTCTTATAATGGGATAATATCCCCAACAAAGAATATATAGTTGTACATGGTGCTCCTTGAGCTATGTGAAGGAAGAAGAAGGAGGCTGGGAGCTCTCCTCCTCTCTTGGAGAGTGGGGAATGAGAGAATGGGGGGAGTCTGGGTGAATCCTCCCCCTCTATACGTGTGTGTGTGTGTGTCTGTCTGGGGGTCTCTGTGCCCCCTCCATGTGTCTCCCCGTGGGTTGGCTCCCTGGGTCACCTTATAGAGGGGTGCCCAGAGGACAAGGGGGCCCACGGGGCCTAACTTTTATGTTGGACATAATGGGTGAGGGGCCCACCTGGCCTAACTTTACCGTTGGAGGTGACCGGTGCGTAGTGATACAAACTGGGCTGCTCGGGTGCAGTGATTCATGTTGCAGCGTCCTCCTATTCCGTCTGATGGGACGTTGCACCTGTCCTTGTTGGGCTTAATACGTCTCCAACGTATCTACTTTTCCAAGCTCTTTTGCCCTTGTTTTGGACTATAATTTGCATGATTTGAATGGAACTAACCTCGACTGACGCTGTTTTCAGCAGAATTGCCTTGGTGTTATTTTTGTGCAGAAATCAAAGTTCTCCAAACGTCCTGAAAATTTACGGGGAGAAGTTTTGGAAAATATCAAAAATATCTGCGCCAAGTTCCACCTCAGGGGATGGGCCAGTGGGCCACAAGCCCCTGCTCCGCCACCACGCCCCTGGTGGAGGTGGGCAGGCTTGTGGGGCCCACATGCACGTGCCGCCCCCAACTCCAGCTCTATAAGTTGTCTTTCGTCCCAGAAAAAATAAACAGAGAAGTTTTCTTCGCGTTTTCGATACGGAGGCACCGCCACCACTTGTTCTTTATCTGGAGGGCAGATCTGGAGTCCGTCTTGGGCTCCGGAGAGGGGAAATCGTCGCCATCGTCATCATCAACCTTCTTCCCTCCCCAATTCCATGAAGCTCTTCGTCGTTCGTGAGTAATCTATTCGTAGGCTCACTGGGCGGTGATGAGTAGGATGAGATCTATCATGTAATCGAGTTAGTTTTGATGGGGATTGATCCCTAGTATCCACTATGTTCTGAGATTTGGTGTTGCTACTACTTTTCCATGCTTAATGCTTGTCACTAGGGCCCGAGTGCCTTGATTTCAGATCTGAAATTATTATGTTGTCACCAAGTGCTAATGCGTTGGTCCGGTTATTTATTAAAAGGAGAACCTTAATATCCCGTAGTTTCCTTTTGGACCCCGCTGCCACGGGAGGGATGGACAATAGATGTCATGCAAGTTCTTTTCCCTAAGCACGTATGACGACACACGGAATGCATGCCTACATCACATTCATGAACGGGAGCTAGCCACATATCTCTTCGTGTTATAGCTGTTGCATGATGAATATCATCCAAACAAATCACCGACCCATTGCCTACAAGTTTGTCATACTGCTGTTACTTGTCTTGCTCTGCTGCTACTACTGTTGCTACTGCTATTACTTGTCTTGCTCTGCTGCTGCTACTACTGTTGCTACTGCTGTCACTTGTTTTGCTCTGCTGTTGCTGCTACTACTGTTGCTACTACTGTCGCTTGCTACTGTTGCTACTTGCTACTGTTGTCACTATTGTTGTTCCTTGCCACTGCTATTGCTCGTTACACAGCTGTTACTCGCTACTTTGCTATTACTATTGTGCTTGCAGATACTAATCTTTCAGGTGTGGTTGAATCTGACAAATTCAGCTGCTAATACTTGAGAGTATACTCTCACCTCTTGAATGGCTTATCAACCAATTGGGTCGAATACTCTACCCTCGAAAACTGCTGCGAATCCACGAGCTGGTGGGCTGTCAACAACATTCTTCCAGTTTCATTGCCAGGGAGTGCTATCAGCATTCTTCTGGTGCCGTTGCAGGAGAAGGTTTGTTGTTATAAGCATTCGTCTAGTTAATGCCAGAGATTGCGCAGATCAGCATTTTTCTGGCGCCGTTGCCGGGGAGGTATTGCTATATTCTCTGAGTCACTTGGGATTTATATATGCTGATCACTATGAAGAATCTGAAGGATCCGAAGACCAAAGTCTTGCCCTCAACTACGAGGGGAGGTAAGGAATTGCCATCTAGCTCTGCACTTAATTCACCTTCAGTTATGAGTAAGTTTGCACATCACCTCCTGCTAGAAATCTTGATATGTCGCATGTGCTTGATGATGCTTGTGATACTACTGCTAGAGATGCTATGCTTGATACTATGCCTGATGATGCTATGCTTGATACTACTAGAGATGCTATGCCTGATACTGCTTTGCCTGATGATGCTAGAGATGCTATTTTGCCCGATGATGCTATGCTTGATACTGCTAGAGATACTACTTTGCCTGATGTTCCACTAGGAGTGTTCCTTGATGCTCATATTCCTAGAGTTACTGCCAATGCTCGTGATGCTTCTGAAACTACCGATACTATTGAGATAGAACCTGCTTTTGCTCCTGCTAGATCTAGCTCTCCTAGATATGAATTGCCTGATATACCTGAGGGTTATGTTATGGAGGGAGAGATAGCTGAGGATTTTCTTGCGTGTAAGGATTCCTATGACGCTGAGAAATTAATTCTCAAGTGGAAGGAAAAATCTCGTGAAGCTAGGATGAAAAATGACCCGAAGTTGGCCACTTCGCCTATCTTTGTCACCGATAAGGATTATGAATTCTCTGTTGACCCTGAGATAATCTCTCTAGTCGAATCTGATCCTTTTCACGGTTATGAGTCTGAGACGGTCATAGCCCATCTTGCCAAACTATCCGAAATAGCCAACCTTTTCACTAATGAGGAGAAGATCCGCCACTACTATATCCTTAAGTTGTTTCCTTTCTCTCTAAAGGATGACGCTAAAGCCTGGTTCACCTCTCTTACTCCTGGATGTGTGCGTAGTCCCCAGGATATGTCTATTACTTCTGTGAGAAATATTTCCCTGCCCATAAGAAGCAAGTTGCCTTGCAGGAAATATACAACTTTGCTCAACTCCAAGAAGAGAGTCTTCCACAAGCTTGGGGGAGGCTCGTCCAGCTTCAGAATGCTTTACCTGATCACCCTCTTAAGAAGAACGAGATACTTGATATCTTGTATAACGGATATATCGATGCCTCTAGAGACTACCTAGATAGTTGTGCCGATTGTGTTTTTAGGGAACGAACTGTAGAACAAGCTGAGACTCTACTGAATAACCTCTTGATCAACGATAATGCTTGGACTATTCCCGAACCACCTCCTAAGCCAACTCCTAAGAAAAGAGGTATTCTATTCCTCAGTCCCGAAGATATGCAAGAAGCCAAGAAATCTATGCAAGAGAAAGGCATTAGAGCTGAAGATGTCAAAAATCTACCACCTATCAAAGAGATCCATGGTCTCGAGAACCCGGTACAGGTAGTAGAAGTGAATTCTTTGCGTAGGTTTGATGAGAGTGATATTCCTTTTGACAAACCTGCTAGCCTATGCTTTGATGAATTTGACAACTTTGTTGCCAAACAACAGAGTTTCAATGATTATGTTAGCAGAAATTTGGAACAAAGTGCTCGTATGCTTAGCCATTTAAGTGCTTGTGTAGACAGAAATGTCAATGCTCTGAAGCTTCTGAATAAACATGCCTCTATGATTACTACTCAGGTAGAACAAGTACTTAAAGCTCAGAATGACCTGCTCAATGAATTAAATGACAACTCTGTCAGAGTCATTACTAGAGGAGGCAAAATGACTCAGGAACCTTTGTATCCTGAAGGTCATCCTAAGAGAATTGATCAAAATTCTCAAGGAATCAATGCTGATACACTCAGTCATCCTAAGGAGAAGAAGAAGGATGATAGAAACCTGCATGCCAGCTCACCAAATACTATCACACCTGAAGAACCTAAGGATATTTCTGCATCTGATGCAGAAACACAATCTGGTGATGAACATGAACCTGGTGACAATATGGACAGTGATGTTCATAATAATGCTCAACCTAGCCATGGTGAGGATGTGGAGATTGAACCTACGGTTAATCCTGATAATCCACAACCTAAGAGATACGACAAGAATGACTTTACTGCTAGGAATCATGGTAAAGAAAGAGAGCCATGGGTTCAGAGACCTATGCCGTTTCCTCCTAAGCCATCCAAGAAAAAGGATGATGAAGATTTTGAGCGCTTTGTTGAGATGATAAGACCCGTCTTTCTGCAGATGCGGTTAACTGATATGCTCATGATGTCTCCGTATGCCAAGTACATGAAAGATATCGTGACTAATAACGGAAGATACCAGATCTTGAGATCTCCACCATGCTTGCCAATTACACTTTTAAAGGTGGAACTCCTAAGAAACTTGGTGATCCCGGAGTGCCCACTATACCTTGCTCCATTGAAGGAAACTACGTAAGAACTGCCTTATGTGACCTTGGAGCCGGTGTTAGTGTTATGCCTCTCTCTCTTTATCATAGACTTGAATTGGATAAGTTGACACCCACTGAAATTTCTCTGCAAATGGCCGACAAATCAACCGCTTTCCCTATCGGCATTTGCGAGGATGTGCCTGTTGTGGTTGCTAACACCACTATCTTAACAGACTTTGTTATCTTGGATATTCCCGAGGACGATGCCATGGCTATCATCCTCGGAAGACCCTTTTTAAACACGACAGGGGTTGTTATAGATTGCAACAAAGGCAATGTCACTTTCCATGTCAACGGTAATGAGCACACAGTGCACTTTCCAAAGAAACGATATCTAGTACATTGCATCAATGCTATCGAAAAGACTTCATCGATTCTCATTGGGAGCTTTGAATGCCCTATTCCTTGTGTCAAGATGAAGTATGATTTTCTTGTTGGGTAGATACATATCCCCATTGAGGTGACTTAGTGGCTATTCGAAAATTCTCTGTTCTCTCTTGCGATTCGAGAAGGTTTTGTCATAAGGACTTGATCAATCCCATTGGCGGATTTCTTTCGATGACCATGAAACGGATGAATCAAAGAGTCACATACCTTTGTTTTGAGTCTTCATTTTCTGTTTCTTAGAAGAAAAATGATGGAATTAGTTTAGTTTTTCCTTTTTTCTGTTTTAGCGTCCCGGAGAAATATACCTCGAAAATAAAAGTTCTCCGATGGTCCTGAAAATTTAGTATGATTTTTTCTGGAATTTTTTAAAATTTCTGGGCCTGAGAGCTGGTCAGGGGGCCTGACCGGTGGGCCACAAGCCCCCCCCCACCGCCACCTACCCCCCTGGTGGCGGGGTGCAAGCTTGTGGGTCCCACAGGCATCCCCTCCACTCATTCTAGCTCCCAGCCTCTTCTTCCACCTCCAGAAAAAAATCGCAGCTCAAACCCGTGTTCTTCCTCATTTGGCTGTGATTTTCGATCTCCTTGCTCAAAGCACCATTCTCCGAACTGTTTTGGGGAAATTGCTCCTTGGTAAGTGACTCCTCCATTGGTCCCATTAGTTTTTGCTCTAGTGCTTTATCCTTCGCGAATTCTTGCTACCTTGGTGACCCTGTTCTTGAGCTATAAAAGATGATTTTAGCTGGTCCCAAGTAGTTTTAGCGCGTGATATGGTCTCTAGGCACTTGTAGGAGTAGTTGCTACAAGGTGTGGTGGGTCTTTATTCACTTTTCTCTTGAACTTCAAAAATTTCAGCATAAGGAAATTATGTTCAGGAGGAAGTTTCATGGTGGTTCCTCAAGTAAGAAGGGTCCTCGTCTCTCCTTTCGGGAGCCCGAACCTTTTCAACTAAGGGACGCACCGGTGCAACCATGTGAATGGCCTTCCGATGAGTTCATGATCGAAGCAGGCTTCAAGGATTAGTTTGATGCACTTGTCCGCAATGCCGGGTTAGAAGAATTCCTCTCAGATAAATGTGAACAGTATGCTATGCTCACTGCCTCCTTCGTGCGTAGATTTAAATTTTTAGTTGGCCATGAATCATCCATACTGTTTGATCTGTACGATAAATCCTATACCGTGGATCTGGAGGATTTCAATAGGATTTGCAAGATACCCGATGGAGGTAATGTTAATGATCCTCCTAAGTCTTCGGTCAAAGACTTTGTCTCCAGTATAACTGTGGGAGAAACCAGAGATATCACGTAAGCCACCATAGGAAGCATCCATTTCCCTGCCTTGCACTACCTTGCCCTCTTCATAGGTAGGTGCATTAACGGCAAGGGTGCACATTGTCACCTATGCGCCTCCGACCTTAGTATCCTTAAGAGGATAGTAACAGGTGACAGGAGCTTCAATATGGGAGCTATAATAGCAAGGAGGCTGAATACAAATGCCAGTGAGGGGGATTTCTTTGGTGGAGTTTATGCTACACGCTTAGCAAATTTTCTTGGAGTAACCATCCATCCAGAAGACCCTCCTCTCCGTACAGTCTACCTTGATCGTGTCGCTCTAACACGCTACCAGTTCCTTGAGAGAGATCATGGATCCCTCCTATACCGCTTGATATTTAACCGGCAGCGTGTTTTCTATATTACCCTTCCTGCTCCTGCTTTCTTTGATTTTCAGGTTAAACGAAGATACTACATAACCATAGGAGAGGCAGAGGAGTATGAGAGGGAGGCAACGGCTGCTCGACTTCGTGAGGCAGCTATTTAGGCAGTGGCTGCAGCACTCGCATATAACACCCATTATGACTTTGGGTTTCGCCAGGATCATCCATGGGAGTAGATCAAGCAAGGCCAAAAGCCTAATCTTGGGGGAGTACGTGTTCTCACCGACTTTACATTCATGCTTATGCTTTCACTTTGTTAGCCGGTGTTTACACTTTGCCACTGCATTATCCATGGTAGTTTATCTTTGTTTTCTTGTTTTCTTGTTTTGTGTCCTATTGAGAAAACCCAAAAAGATTTTTCTTTCTTCTTTTGCTTGTTGGGATTTTTCCCGTGTAAATAGTTTTCTTTTTCTTTTTGTCAAGGTAGAAGATATTGGTTACAATGTTTATTGGTTCTTACATCCTTACCTATTTAGCTTTCAAAGAGCCATATTATTTTGTCTTCTCCTTTGTGTTTGCCTGTAGATTCAGCTTAGTCCAATGCGCTTATTATCATTGTCATCGTTCGATCGTGCAAATGAAAGGCAACAATGATGATATATGATGAAGTGACTGAGACTGAAAAGCTGGTATGAACTCTATCTATTTTGTTTTTGTAAATATGACTAGCTTGTCGACCCGGATTTAGCTTTGTTGTGAGAGAACCATGTTTGCAATGACAATTTAGAGATCATAGTTTCTGATGCCATGCTTATTTAGCTGAGAGCTTATAATGGTTTGTCTTGATTGCCAACATAGATTTTGAGATGACTATGATGTAGCATGATAGGATGGTATTCTCCTTTGAATGTTTCAAGTGGCTTGACTTGGCGCATGTTCATGCATGTATTTGAAACAAAATCAACATAGCCTCTATGATGTTCGTGTTCATGGTGATTCATATCATGGTCATGCTTGCATTCAATGTTAGTCAAACTCATTGCATCTTGATGACTGTTGTCGCTCTCAAGTTGGTCGCTTCCCAGTCTTTTGCTAGCCTTCACTTGTACTAAGCGGGAATATTGCTTGTGCATCCACTTTCGTAAACCCAAAAGTTTTTCCATGAGAGTCCACCATACCTACCTATTTGCGGTATCTACCTGCCGTTCCAAGTAAATTTGCATGTGCCATTTGAAAAGGACGTGGATGTCGCCTAGTGGGGGGTGAATAGGCGCTTTAAAATAGTTAAGGTTTAGGCTTGAACAAATGCGGAATAAAACTAACGTTTAATATGTCAAGCACAAAACCTACAAACAACTAGGCTCACCTATGTGCACCAACAACTTATGCTAAGCAAGATAAACAACTAAGTGATAGCAAGATATATTACAATAAACAATATGTCTATCACAAAGTAAAGTGTATAAGTAAAGGGTTCGGGTAAGAGATAACCGAGGCACGGGGAGACGATGATGTATCCCGAAGTTCACACCCTTGCGGATGCTAATCTCCGTTAGAGCGGTGTGGAGGCACAATGCTCCCCAAGATGCCACTAAGGCCACCGTAATCTCCTCACGCCCTCGCACAATGCAAGATGCCGTGATTCCACTAAGGGACCCTTGAGGGCGGTCACCGAACCCGTACAAATGGCAACCCTTGGGGGTGGTCACCGAACCCGTACACGTGGCAACCCTTGGGGGCGGTCACCGAACCCGTACACGTGGCAACCCTTGGGGGCGGTTACCGGTACCCGTACAAATTGCTCGGGGCAATCTCCACAACCTAATTGGAGACCCCGACGCTTCTCGGAGCTTCACACCACAATGATTGAGCTCCGAGACACCACCAAGCTTCTAGGACGCCAAAGCATCCACGAAGAACAATATCAAGGGTACTAAGTACCAAAGGTAGTAAGCTTCTCAACTTCTCACTTCCACGTATCACCGTGGAGAACTCAAACCGATGCAACTAATGCAATGGCAAGAACACACGAAGTGGTCAAGTCCCTCACACTCAAATCCCTCCACAACAACAAAAGCTATGGAGAAATATGAGAGGAAGAACAAGGAGCTCACAAAGAACTCCAAGATCAAGATCCAAGGGGTTCCCCTCACATGGAGGAGAAAGTGATTGGTGGAGATGTGGATCTAGATCTCCTCTCTCTTTTCCCTCAAGAACAAGCAAGAATCATTGGAGGGATAGAGAGTAATCAAGCTCTAAGAATGTCAACAATGGAGGTAGAACAAGAGCTCAACGGATGGATAAAACCAAGGGGGAAGAAGACCCCCTTTATATAGTGGGGGAAGGAATCAGACCGTTACCCCCACTTTTTGCCCGAGCTCCAGCAGTACTACCGCTGGCTGCAGCGGTACTACCGCTCGCACTCCAGCGGTACTACCACCAGCTAGCGGTACTACCGCTGGCTGCAGCGGTACTACCGCTGGCACTCCAGCGGTACTACCACCAGCTAGCGGTACTACCGCTGGCTGCAGCGGTACTACCGCTGGGCCCCTGGTAGTGCAACGGCACTACCACCGCCAAGAAAGTCTTCGCAAAAAAGTCCGTCCACGAACAACCGCTAGGCAGGCGGTACTAAGCTCCTGGAGCGGTACTACCGCTGACCAGGGGCGGTACTACCGCCAGCCGGCGGTACTACCGCTAGGGCCAGCGGTACTACCGCCAACTCTAGCGGTACTACCGCTCGCCACTCAAAAAACCATAACTTTTGCATACGAGCTCTGAATCAAGCAAACCTAAGCTTGTTGGATTCAGGACGACAAGGGCTATCAATGCGGCTATGAATATGCCAACGATATAAAGATGTGAGTCCTCTAAGAATGAAGAACCGGCAAAAACTCCAACATCGAAAACATCATAGTAGTTGCATATGGACTCCGTTTTCGATGAACTCGAGCTTGTCATGAAGATGACCATAAGCTCTAAAACTCACAAAGAGAAACACCAAATAAGAACCAAGAAGTATGATGCAAGGATGCAAATGATTTGAGCTCTCAACGAATGATACGATCAAGCTACTCACTTGAGAGCCCCCTTGATAGTACAGCAATCTATCCTAAACAGAAAACCTATCAAGGGCAAACCTATACCTTGCACCTCGTCCTCTTGAGCTAGATGATGATGATCTTGGCTTCCTCAAGATGGACCACCTTTCTTGATTGTGTTGGCTTGATGAAGACTAGTTTATTGCTCCCCCATACTCACTATGGGTGAGCCACTCTTCAGCATATCTTCACAAGTCCATTGCCACCACAATGGACGACAAGCTTCAAGCATGATATCTTCGTGCTGATCCACTTGAACTTGCACATCGCAATCTTGATGACTATCACAGCTTGACGTCATACTTCATGGGTTGTATGAGATCTTCCCTTTGACGCAAGCCCATGGAAACACACCTAACCCCCACATAGAACTCTCACGAAGACCATGGGTTAGTACACAAATACGTAATGGACAATGCTTACCATACCATGGGATCACTTGATCCCTCTCGGTACATCTTGTACGCTTTGTGTGTTGATCATCTTGATTTAGTCTTTGTCTGAGATCTTGATCAACCATGTGTCTCTATGACCATTCTTTGGATAATACCTTGAATACCATCTTGGTCATCGACGTCATACTTCATGGGTTGTATGAGATCTTCGCTTTGACGCAAGCCCATGGAAACACACCTAACCCCCACATAGAACTCTCACGAAGACCATGGGTTAGTACACAAATACGTAATGGACAATGCTTACCATACCATGGGATCACTTGATCCCTCTCGGTACATCTTGTACGCTTTGTGTGTTGATCATCTTGATTTACTCTTTGTCTGAGATCTTGATCAAGCATGTGTCTCTATGACCATTCTTTGGATAATACCTTGAATACCATCTTGGTCATCATATAAACTCCTTGAACCCAATAGATGAACTTCAAGAAGTGCCTATGTACAAATCCTATAAATGTAACTTAAGTCAACCATTAGTCCATAGGAATTGTCATCAATTACCAAAACCACATATGGAGATATATGCTCTAACACCATTCTCTAAACCTTCAAGAAATAATCTGTTTTGCATGCCCGAACTGCTCATGTGGTGACAGAGGGCTATTGGTATCTTCCATGCTAGGAGTGTTATCCTCGACATGTGTTTATTCACAGTCATTCACGAGAAAGGGGCCGGTATTTGGGATGCCCAGTTCTATGCTTAAATCAAAAACATAACTGTAAAACAAGACTCCCCCCGGATTGATGTTAGTATGGACGGTACCCGAGGATTCGGCTAGCCGTAGAGTGTGATTGATTGGTGGTGGGGGAGTCAAAACTTTACTTTCTGTTTGGGAACCGCCTATAGCATGAGTAGCATGGAAGATATTGAGAACTCTTGGTCATTGCGTTGACAATGAAAGCATGCCACCCAAAATTATTATCTCCCTTTTCAAAGCTTGAGCTCTGGCACCTCTGCAAAACAATGCTTCCCTCTGCGAAGGGCCTGTCTATTTATTTTCCTGTCGAGTCATCCTCTTCTTATAAGCACCAATTAGAGAGCACCTCTGTCATTTTTATGCTTTGCTTTTGATTGATATTGAGTATGACTATGACTGGATCTTCGTTGCTATGAATTACAATGTTTAGTTAGCCCTTGATCTTTGAAAGTGCTCTGCATTTGTGTTTTGTGGTCTCAGAAAGAGCTAGCGAGATACCACCTATTCATATTGCTTCATGCTTGATTTGATTGAAGTGTTGGTATTTGAAACTCATTATTGTTTGCTCGTTAGCTGATTATGCCATTGATATTAGTTTATCGTGAGACCTTTGTGTCATTTGCTTATGTGGTTAACTTGTGATCTTGCTGAAATTCTGGTTATGAGTTAGACATAGTTGCAACAACAAGATCAAACAGAGTTTGTCAAAGTTTTTTCTTTCTCTCTCAGTTTGTCAACTGAGTTGCTTGAGGACAAGCAAGGTTTTAAGCTTGGGGGAGTTGATATGTCTCCAACATATCTAATTTTCCAAACTCTTTTGCCCTTGTTTTGGACTATAATTTGCATGATTTGAATGGAACTAACCTGGACTGACGCTGTTTTCAGCAGAATTGCCTTGGTGTTATTTTTGTGCAGAAATCAAAGTTCTCCAAACGTCCTGAAAATTTACGGGGAGCAGTTTTCGAAAATATCAAAAATATCTGCGCCAAGTTCCACCTTAGGGGGTGGGCTAGTGGGCCACAAGCCCCTGCTCCGCCACCACCCCTGGTGGCGGTGGGCAGGCGTGTGGGGCCCACAGGCACCTGTCGCCCCCAACTCCAGCTCTATAAGTTGTCTTTCATCCTAGAAAAATAAAAATAGAAGTTCTCGTCGCTTTTCGATACGGAGGCGTCGCCACCACCTGTTCTTCATCTGGAGGGCAGATCTGGAGTCCGTCTTGAGCTCCGGAGAGGGGAAATCATCGCCATCGTCATCATCAACCTTCTTCCCTCTCCAATTCCATGAAGCTCTTCGTCGTTCGTGAGTAATCTATTCGTAGGCTCACTGGGCGGTGATGAGTAGGATGAGATCTATCATGTAATCGAGTTAGTTTTGATGGGGATTGATCCCTGGTATCCACTATGTTCTGAGATTTGATGTTGCTACTTCTTTGCCATGCTTAATGCTTGTCACTAGGGCCCGAGTGCCATGATTTCAGATCTGAAATTATTAAGTTGTCACCAATATATGTGTGTTTTAGATCCAATCTTGCAAGTTGTAGTTACCTACTATGTGTTATGATCCGGCAACCCCGGAGTGACAATAACCGGAACCACTCCCAGTGATGACCATAGTTTGAGGAGTTCATGTGTTCACCAAGTGCTAATGCGTTGGTCCGGTTCTTTATTAAAAGGAGAACCTTAATATCCCGTAGTTTCCTTTTGGACCCCGCTGCCACGGGAGGGATGGACAATAGATGTCATTCAAGTTCTTTTCCCTAAGCACGTATGACGACACATGGAATGCATGCCTACATCACATTTACGAACGGGAGATAGCCACATATCTCTCCGTGTTATAGTTGTTGCATGATGAATATCATCCAAACAAATCATCGACCCATTGCCTACGAGTTTGTCATACTGCTGTTACTTGTCTTGCTCTGCTGCTACTACTGTTGCTACTGCTATTACTTGTCTTGCTCTGCTGCTGCTACTACTGTTGCTACTGCTGTCACTTGTTTTGCTCTGCTGCTGCTGCTACCACTGTTGCTACTACTGTCGCTTGCTACTGTTGCTACTTGCTACTGCTGTCACTATTGTTGTTCCTTGCCACTGCTATTGCTCGTGACACTGTCGTTACTCGCTACTTTGCTGTTACTACTGTGCTTGCAGATACTAATCTTTCAGGTGTGGTTGAATCTGACAAATTCAGCTTCTAATACTTGAGAGTATACTCTCACCTCCTCACTGGCTTATCAACAAATTGGGTCGAATACTCTACCCTCGAAAACTGCTGCGAACCCACGCGCTGGTGGGCTGTCAACAATATTCTTCCAGTTTCATTGCCGGGGAGTTAAATCAGCATTCTTCTAGTGCCGTTGCAGGAGAAGGTTTGTTGTTATAAGCATTCGTCTAGTTAACGCCAGAGATTGCGCAGATCAGGGATCCACCCGGACAGGCTTCTAGTGGGACAGTATCCAGCCGGATGGGTTTCAGCCAGCCAGGTTCCAGTCGGACAGGTTCCAGCCACCTTGGGTTCCAGCCGGTCAGGTTCCAGCCAGCCTGGGTTCTAGCCGGCCAGGTTCTAGATAGAATGTCTCCAGCCAGCCAGGTTCCATCCGGACAATCTCCAGCTGGCCAGGTTCCAGCCAACAAGTCTTCTGTCTTTACTTATTTGATTGTCTTTGTTGATTCGCGGGGTATGACGTATCGGGGATAACTCCCCCGATGTTTTTTGAAATGTTGTATCGACTTCTTTAGCCTACCCGGGGTCATCCCCCTGACAGTAGTCTCCGTCAGCTGAAGAGTCATGCGGAGGCTTTTAGTTGTTGTCGTAGAAAATGACGGTATCGAGACACGGCCAGGTGCGGACGAGGAGTCCGTCGGCTCTCGTGCATGAAGCACTTCAGTGTGTGGACGTGAAGTCCGCTGGCTCTTGTGCGCGGGGCACTGCCAAGCACGGATGTGGAGTCCAGCGGCTCTTGCATGCAGAGCACTGCCGTGTGCGAACGCGTAGTCCGCTAGCTCTTGTGCACGGCGCACTGCCATGTGCACACACGGAGTCCGACGACTCTTCCGCACGAAGCACTGTCGTGTGCGAACGCATAGTCCGCTGCCTCTTGTGCACGGGGCACTACAAAGCGCGGACGTGGAGTCCGGTGGCTCTTGTGCGTGGCGAGCTCCCGTGTGCGGACGCGAAGTCCGCTGGCTCTTGTCCGCGGCAAGCTGCCGTGTGCAGGCGCGAAGTCCGCTGGCTCTTGTGCGCGGGGCACTGCCAAGCGCGGACGCGGAGTCCGGTGGCTCTTGTGCATGGGGCACTGCCATGTGCTGACATGGAGTCTGATGGCTCTTGCGCGTGAAGCGCTGCCGTGTGCGGACGCGGAGTCCGCTGGCTCTTGTGCGCAGGCCACTGCTAAGCACGAACGCGGAGTCATGTGGCTCTTGTGCGCGGGACACTGCCATGTGCGGACGCGGAGTCCGATGGCTTAACTGTCGTCGTTGTCGTGGCTGAGATTCCCGATGGCGACCGGCTACGGGCTGCAGCCACCAACGGCTTTCTTCTAGTGGAGGCGCGCGAGCCACCCACTTGGTGTAGCCTCGGAGATTCGGGCCGGCTACGCGGCTGCGTGGCAGCCGGGCCAAATCTTTGTCCGCTAATTTTTTTGTGTCCTCCTCGCGGGTTGACATGGCTTTCTTTCAGTGGGGGCGCGCCGACGCACCCACTGGGTGTAGCCTCCGAGCCTCCGGGCGACTCGAAGAGTCATGCGGAGGCTTTTTGCTGTTGATGTAGCAAAAAGGTTGCCGATGCCGACCGACTGCAGGCTGCATTCGGCGTAGCTCTCTTCCACTGGGGGCGTGCCGGCGCAACCACTGGGTGTAGCCTCCGAGCCTCCGGGCTACCCGAAGAGTCGTGCGGAGGCTTCTTGTTGTTGATCTAGCAAAAAGGTTGCCGATGGCGACTGGCTGCAGGCTGCAGCCGGGGTAGCTTTCTTCCAGTGGGGGCGCGCCATCGCACCCACTGGGTGTAGCCTCCGAGCCTCTGGGCGACTCGAAGAGTCGTGCGGAGGCTTCTTGTTGTTGGTGTAGCAAAAAGGTTGCTGTTGGCGACCAGCTCTGGACTGCAGCTGGCATATCTTTCTTTTCGTGAGCGTGCTCCAGCTGGACAGAATCCAGCCGGACAGTTTTCCAGCCGGCAACCGGCAGCCTGCAGCCGGACGGGTCCAGCCGGCAGCCCACAGTCTACAGCCGAACAGAATCCAGCCGGCACCCGGCAGCCAACAGTCTGCAGCCAGACAGAATCTAGCCGGACAGGTTTCCAGTCGGTAGTCGACATCCTGCAGCCGGATAGGTTCCAGCAAGACGGGTCCATCCGGCTGCAGCCGGCACCGGCAGACAGCAGTCTGCAGCCGAACATAATCCAGCCGGACATGTTTCTAGTCGGCAGCCTCCAGCCTGTAGCCGGCATGCAATGGTGGTTCGCCGCGAAGATGATCGTGCAAGAGACAAAGTTAGTCAGTGACGATTTATCAAATATTTAACTTTGGCCACACAAGTTTTATGCGGGTGGAATGTCGACTCGGTGTCGTGTGAGCCCTTTGGGTCATTTTGTGTCCCCTCGGCTCTTTGGCTTTTGATCTTGCTAGCCGGACAACCGCGATACGGTCTGTAGCTGAGACGAAGAGTGGGCCACAGAGGGGAGCACACAGTACTCTGACTCCAGGAGCAGGCTCGACCGGCTATAAATTTCATGAAGGGAACGACTGGTTCACCCAAACCGTTTTCTCCCTGGACGTTGTTCGCGAGATGACCTCCAGCTTTTGCTCTTGATAGCCAGACAGCCGCGATACGGTTTGTACCTGAGACGAAGAGTGGGCCTTTGGTACCATATACGCTACTAGCTCCGTCTGCGGGGAGGAATGAATGGGGCCAAACGACCGATGCCCGGGCCGAGACTAGCTCGACGCTGGGGTAAGCAGCAGAGTAGCTCAAATAAATGCGGTGATGGCCCCCGAGTATTGCTCGGGGTATTTGCTTTTGCACGCGGTACGAGGATGCGCAGATGGGAGCTCACATTGCTTTTCGTGTCGACGAGGTTATTGTTATCGATGACAGCCGACGGGGCTTTCTGCGAGCGGAGCACACCGGCCCGCCCACTGGGTGTAGCCATCGGGCCTTCGGCAGTCGATGGTTGTGCTAGCTGGCCGGGCCCGACGACCGAACGTCGAAGCGGATCGGCGACCGGGTCGGCCCGGTGTCGATGTAAGGAGCGGACTAGCGAGGCCACGACGCGGGCGGGCCAGCTGACAGAGCGGAGACGCAGCTTTTCTCGCGAACAACCTTTTTGACTTCTCTCGATAGGAGTTTTTTTGGTCGGCACGTCCATTGACTTTTCTTCATGAGCTGGTCCCTTTTATTGTGCCAAGCTGGCTGGGGGAGCGCGGGGCACAACCGACGCCGGTTGGGGAGGCTAGCCCGCGTGGGTAAGCGGGGGAGACCAGTCGGAGTGGGCGGCCAGCCGGAGTGGGGGCGCAGCCGACCGAGGTGGCCAACCGACCGGGGAGCAGCCGATAGCCAGCTCGGGAGGCGAGAGGGTGCAGTAGGGGGGAGGCCAGCCGGAGGGGGTAGCCAGCGGAGTGGAGCGTAGCCGGCCGAGGTGGCTAGCCGGCCGGGGAGGCGGCTATGGCGGGTGCGGAGGGCCTTCGGGTGGCAGGAGGAGGGTGGTGTCTCCGGTGAGCGAGAGGTTGGCCCGCGCGGCGATGGTGTCGCAGCGGAGTGGCTGGCCCGCGGGCGTGGACCAGTGGAGGCCGCGCCAGAGGTAGAGCGGCATGGAGGCGTTCCAGGTGGTGAGCTGGGCGTTGGGAGCGGCGCCCTACAGCGCGGGCTTGAGCATGTCCATGAGGATGGCTACGTCGCCGGCGGTCATGGTGAGCGACGGGGAGAGGAGCAGGAGGAAGAAGTTGGCGAAGAGGAGGAGATAATGTGGCACTATGGCGCACATTGTAGTAGGCATCATCTTACAAATAGTGTGCACTGGAAGAAGCTATGGTGAGCTGAATGAAGCTAGAAGCTCAGAGTGGACACAGCAGTGCATGGCGAGGATAACCCCACGACAGATGTCGTGGTGCGCGGGAGCGGGAGCGGCGGGAGGTGCCGGAGCCGGTGGCCTCGAGGCCAAGTGGTGCAGGTGCGCGAGGCTACAGTCGGCAAAGCGAGTGCGTGGAGCACAACACAGTCCTTGCAGAAAACGTCTCATTGCTGCTCCGCGTGCTGAATGGAGAAATGCCCGCGCTCGCATGCGTGGGTGTCGGGTCAGAGCTGCGAAACGACAATGAAAGCGACCGGTCGATGGCCTACGACAGCGACCAACGCCCATGTGAGCAAGACGCCGAGGGGCAGCTCCGGTGGGTTGGTGAAGAGCTTCGCTCGAAGAAGGCGGAGCACACGCGGATGGCGGCGCGGTGGCACCGGGTACTGGCAGAGCAGCGTAGGCTAAGAGAAACGGCACGGACGGCTGGGCCGTTGTGGGCGTCGGGCTGTCGCAATGGTGGTGACGAAGAGGGTGAGGCTGGCAACGAGGATGCGCAGCTCCGTGCGGTCGCCCCAGGGGCATGTCGGTGTCGGGTCCCCGAGCGCTACCGGAGAGACGATGGCGACACCACGATGATGAAGAAGAAAAGGGTCACGTCCGGACTGTAGTTCCAGCAGCAGCATGCCCCATGGTGGGCGCCAACTATCGTGGAATTTCCGGGACAGATGCCAGGGGGTAGCTTAAAGTGGTGAGAGAAAGACCGCTGTGGAGATCCGGAACAGGTTGGGCAATAGCACGCGGTTGTTTACCCAGGTTCGGGGCCCTCGCATGGAGGTAACACCCCTGCTCCTGCATGTGTGGTGTATATGGAGAATATATAGTTGTACATGGTGCTCCTTGAGCTGTCTGGAGGAAGAAGAAGGAGGCCAAAAGCTCTCTTCCTCTCCTGAAGAGTGGGGAATGAGAGAATGGGGGAGTCTGGGAGAATCCTCCCCCTCTGTACATGTGTGTGTGTGTGTCTCTGGGGGTCTCTGTGCCCCCTCCATGCGTCTCCCCGTGGGTTGGCTCCCAGGGTCACCTTATAAAGGGGTGCCTAGAGGACAAGGGGTCCCACGGGGCCTAACTTTTACTGTTGGGCATGATGGGTGAGGGGCCCACCTGGCCTAACTTTACTGTTGACGTGACTGGTGCGCAATGATACAGACTGGGCTGCCGGGGCGTAGTGATGCAGGGTGCAGCATTCTCCTGTCCTGTATGATGGGACGTTGCAGTTGTCCTCATTGGGCTCCAACCGAACAGGCTTCTAGTTGGACAGTATCCAGCCGACCAGGTTCCAGTCAGACAGTCTCCAGTCGGATAGGTTCTAGCCGGCCTGGGTTCTAGTCGGCCAGGTTCCAGCCGTACATACTCTAACCGGCCAGTCTCCAGCCGGACAGGTTCCAGCCGGCGAGGTTCCATCCGGACACACTCTAGCCGGAGAGTCTCCAGTCAGACACTCTCGAGCCGGCCAGGTTCCAGCCAGTCGGTGTTCTGTCTTTACTTCTTTGATTGTCTTTGTTGATTCACGGGGTATGTTGTATCGGGGATAACTCCCCCGATGTTTTTTGAAATGTTGTATCGTCTTCTTTAGCCTACCCGAGGCCATCCCCCCGACACATGAACTTATGGACGTGTAGATGATTCAAAGCAATAGTCTATAATTCGACATAAAAACTTTAATACTCAAGCATATCAACAAGCAACCAAGTCTCTCAAAATATCAACGTTAAAGAATGCTATCCCTAGCCCATCATGCTCAACCATTGATCCATTCATGCAACACACCCAAATATTAGCTACATCCAATGTTCAAGTATGATAATAGTGTTCCGTAGTTGGTGCTTTATAAGAGAATATGAAGACTCAAATTCAAAATAAAAGTTGCATAAAGTAAATGTAACACCCTGGTTTTCGCTCCCTAATTTTTTTTCATTTGCGGGTTTTGACCCCCGTCTTTTTCTCGGGTTATCAGATTACTTTCACCCTGGGAATGTGAAGATGGTCTCCTAGCCTTGCCTTCCCTAAATTCTCCCGAGTTTAGGCATTCCACCCAAGACCTTTTCTCAGGATTTTGCCGTCAAAACCCTACCTTCCGAATTGCCGGAAGGGAAACCCTCATCTCTCCAGTTTCAAAGGAACCCCAATTTCTTTTGCCCTGTTGCCTCCCAAACCTTTTCCCAATGATCATCCTTCATCTTTGAACCCTGGATATGCAAAAATATTGCCAAGTCATTTGCAACATTTTTTATTTAGAATTTATTCATTTTTCTGCCAGTTAAAGGAATTAAATCCAAGAAAATAGCTATCCATCTCCAAAGCTCATGAAAACTTGTAGAGATATTCTTTGTGGTCATATTGAGCTCCCTTAAAATATTGGCCATCATAGAATAAGGGAAATTGCATTTTCCTATTTAATGCCAATATATCATTTTGGGCACTTTCTAAAGGAACTACCATTTTGGTAGCCAGGAAAAATCCCAAATAATTTGTGGAGCTTCTCCTATCCATATATTTATCATTTCCATCAAAATCCCCAAGTTCCCCTAGTTCAAATTTTGAGCACAACATCAAATTGAAAATTCTGTCCAGTTGGGGAATTTGCAAAGGAAGTGCTCTATTCCTTGATCTCCTTGAGCTGAAACTTTGCAAGCTTATAGTTCTTCCTATCCTATTTCATTTTAACAAAGATCCAACTCCAATTATCCACTCATTTCCCCTAGAAACAACCACAAACACCTTGATATCAGGATCTGTTTTGGCAAGTTCCTTCTTCCCCAGAGCCTCCCAGCGCATTCCAACTTCCATTCTTATCTCCTAGAGCAGTGAGGGTGTTGTTGGACATGATTGGACACGCATGAGGTGTCAAATCGGGTTGTGCACGTGGTGATCACCGGCAGAGTGCGCCATATGCAAGCTCTATGCATTTGGGGCCCGGCCCCGTCCACTCCCTCTGCCTCTCGTGTCCCCTCCATGTCCAGTAGCTAGCCTATGATCTTGTGGTCCTTTCCCCCCTGTGTTGCTCGCCATGGACACCTCTGCCGACCACTAGAGCAATGCCGATCCTTCGGGAGCTTCGGACGCCGGCGAGAGATGCCCATAAGCTTCCCCTGAGGCTATTTAAGGAGCAAGCCGAGCCCCCCTCCTCGTTAGCAAGCCCAGAGCTCCCCAAGACCCTCCCACTCGAGATCGAGGAGCTCTCTGCCCGCCATGGCCGCCATTTCCGCATTCGGCTCCGGCTCAAGTTAGAGCACCTCGGCCCCTTCCTCCCTCCCTAGCCCCTGCCTGAGACCCCTTTGGATCTTGCGTGATCGCCGGCCTCGCTAGGGAAGGCCCTGCCGGCGCTGCCCACTGCAATGGCCTGTGGCGGTGGCGCTCTGGTCCATCTCCGGTGACCCCGCGGCCACCCTCGAGCGCGGCGAGGTGCGGTGGTTCTCCTGCACCCGTCGGTCGGCCTCCCGAAGTAGCATAGCGACGGCGAGGACCGGCGCCAGATCTTCCCCATGGCCCTGTCGGGAGGTTGAAGAAGAAGCAGGAGAGAGAGAGGAGTTGGGGCAGGGCCCGCATGTAAGAGAGAGATAGAGGAGTTGATAAAGTGGGGCCCGTGCGTCGCCTCAGGAGAGAGAGGGGACCCGACAGGTGGGCCCCGACCCCACCTGTCGGTGAGAGAAGACCTGGTCCAACTGTTAAGTGGAAGCGTATTCTGGTAAATACGCTTTCATTTAAGCACAAGCGCATTTCTAGCAATATGTTTTCTATTTTTCAGCCCACGGACCTGTTGGAGAGGATATTTTTGCAGATTGGTCCCTGATCTTCTTTCGTCCGTATCTTTTTAACCGTGACTCCTACCGAGGTGAAACCAACGCCCACGTCTTCGTCTCGTCGAGCCCATCAGGATGGAAACATTTTCACAAGGTGGTTACACTGTGAAAATTACCCTTCTGTCCTTGTTTCCAATCAGCCCCCTTCGAGAGAGAGCGGTATCCGGCGATCCTTTCTGCGGACTCTCCGCACCTCTTTCGGGAGTATTCTTCGACCCCAGGCAAGCCGACCACCTGACATATGCCCTAAAGCTTGCTCTGCGTTGTTCCTGCATGTTCAATTCATATGCTTACGATTGTATGTACAGTAACGTGTGGTACGTAACTCTGCTGAACCCTTGCTTGCATTTTCTTCAATGATGGCACCACGCCCGAGTCTGAGCTGCTTTCGGAGTCCGGGGTGGATGCCGACTTTATAACTCTCTCGTCGACAGCTAGCTCGTGTTCTGAGCTGCTTTTCGACCATCGCGGGCAGCTATTGAATTTCTTTCCGTGGCAGTGACCCTATGCGCTGAGCTGTTCTTCGGCCGTCTTAGGGAATTGCTACATTCTTTTTATCAACACCGCCTCATGTTGTGTGCTGCTTTCCAGCCATCTTGAGCCGGGGTTGAGTTATTCCGGTAACGTCCCAGATCTGTGTTGTAAAGACCATTCTGGTGGATACCGATTTATGTGCCGGTTTTATGCGAGGGTTCCGAGGGTCTAATTTATAGTTAGAGCTTGTAAAGTAATAACCTGTCATTTACATACTGTCTTATTAATGACTCATAATATAGAGATAGGTTGAGGTGTTTGTACCGTTGTTATTTCATGCAGAATCATCATTATGTTAAGTCATTGCTGACAACAACCATGCTTGATAAATATGTTGTTTAAACCAAACCTAATGGGTTGATCTCGAGTCACCTGTACGGGCTTATCCGTGCAACCACATTTGCCGATATGGGACGGCCGTGACTTGGGCTGATCGCGTGACCTTTCACCGGTACTCCCAAAGAGGGAGGAATATGCACGCGTGCTACCCTAATTAGGTGGGCGGTGATAATCCTGTGAGCCCAGTTGAGTTGAGTTGGGCCCGTCCCTAGGTGGGACAGTTCAGTTTGGCCACGATGGTGGCAGGTGTCATGAGGACACAGGGCCACCCAGGGCAAGACTCTGGGGAGCGTGGTTGCCGGGAGTACGATGAAAGAGTCACGGGTCAGGCAAGTTTCGTTGGAGTAATGTTGGTCCACCCGAATGGGATCACGAGGTCAGTGCTCCATAGTTTGGGTAAAGTGCACAACCTCTGCAAAGTGTCAAATCTATTCGAATAGCCGAGTCCATGGTATTGGACAGCCTGACCAGACCTCAGTAGGTGATCAACCGTAAGAGCGATGATAATTATGGAAGAACTTGTCTTGTGCAGACATCGGAAGATGTCCAGTATATGACATGTTAAGCCATGAGATGGCTATGAGATGAGTGGTCGATGACCACATAAGTTGGATTGGATCAGATTCAGACTGGATCATGAGAATAGTCGGGGTACAAATCATTTACCTAATACACTTTACCTTATTGCATTTACTTTAGAACTTATCTTGCTAGATAACCCTGTTATACCTTGATAATTAACCTTGCTAGATAGGTATGCTATGTCATGATGATTAATATTGCTCTAATAACAAATGCATGCTTGAGTGCCATAGATTGCTTTGCTCAGTGTATATGTTAGTTTTGGTTTGCTTGCGAGTACATTCAAAAGTACTCAACGACTTTTAACGTGGCCAGGTTCACATAAGGATCCATCGTACGCGAGGAGACAGAGTGTTCGCGGGCTAGGAGCGTAACCGAGTCAGATCCCTGTGGATTGGAGCTGCATCAAGCCATGCTGCCTTAGATAGAGCTTTTCCGCTGCCATCACCCTTGTGGCTCATCTTGTAAAACTCTTATATTCATTAATAGAAATGCCTATTTTCTTGATACCTGTTGTAAACGTGCATGCCATAGTGATTTCCTGGGCTGGTATGCGCGGCGACCGTCTGGCTATAGTGGTAATCAGGCGGAGGGCCACAGTAAATAGATAGGCCCTTCGTAGATGGAAGCAGGGATTTGTAAAGGTGCGAGATCTCAAGGTGAAAAATTTAGAGACAAAAATATTTTGGGTGGTATGCTTTTCCTATCAACGAGAACGACTAAGAGTTTCCAATATCTTCCATGTTAAACTAATCATAGGCGGTTCCCAAACTGAAAATAAAGTTTATTTCTTTTCCACCATTCTTTCACACTTCACGTCTAGCCGCATCAACGGGTACCGTCCATACAAACACTTTCCAAGGAATTCATTGTTTGACAACATAAAATAATTTTTCTTTGCATTTCGGGATTGGGCATCCCTATTGCCGCCATACTCTCATGCAATGACAAGTGAATAAACACTGATCTTGAGACTAACTTATTTAACATGGAAGATACCGGCCACCCCTCGCCGCTTCATGAGCGGTACGGGCAAACAAAACACAAATTTATTTTGAACATTAGAGTTGCCACTTGCAAATTTACTTAGAACGGCGTTGAAATACCACATATAGGTAGGTATGGTGGACTCGTTTGGCACAACTTTGGGTTTAGGATTTGGATGCACAAGCAGCATTCCCTCTTAGTACAAGTGAAGGCTAGCAAATACATTGAGAAGCGCCCAACCAAGGAACGAAAACCATCATAAGCAAACATTAAACATAACTAACACCGAATAATGCGGCACAAGTAAGATGTAATTTCCTAGCATAACTATTGACTTAATGTGCATGCATAGGGAATAACAAACCTGAACACCAATATTGTTACTAAAACATAATTACTCATCAACATAACTCACATATCACTATCTTCATATTACAAAACTATTGCAAAGAATCAAGTTTAACATCCAATGATCTTCATGAAAGTTTTTATTATATCTCCCCGGGATATCTATCACTTTGGGCAAAATTTCCTTTAAAGCAAATTTCCATTGCTAATAACAAGCTCTCAGACAAATATAAGTGAAGAACGAGAGCACAAGTTTCCTTAAAATTTTCAACTCTCAAAATAATATAAGTGAAGCAAGAGGGGATTTCTTCAAAGTTTCTACTAACTCTCAAAATAACCTAAGTGAAGCATGAGAGCATATTTATTCAAATAACAGCACCACCGTGCTAAAAAGATATAAGTGAAGTAGTAGAGCAATTCAATCAAACTACTCTCAAAAGATATAAGTGAAGATCAATGAGTAGTCAAACAATTAAGTAGCTATGTGAGGACTCTCTCTCTCAATAAAGTTTTCAGATCTGATATTTTATTTCAAACAACAAATAAAACAAAAGACACTCCAATAATAGGGCATATCATGTGGACAAATAAATATTTAGGCTCAACATAGGCTAACCGATATTTGTTTGATGAAGAGAGGTGGGATGCGTAGCATCCCCAAGCTTAGATACTTCAAAATTCTTGAAATATTTACTTGGGGTGCCTTGGGCATCCCCAAGCTTGATATTTTGTATCTCGTTCAATCCTCTCATATCCCGGTTTCATCTAAGTCTCAGAAACTTCTTCCACACAATATTTGAAAATAACTTGTGAGATAGGTTAGTGCACATAAGCATAGATCAACTCTTTATGTACGGCAAAGACAAGTTGCATAATAATTTTAAAACATTAGGTATTGTATACTATCATTTCAAAAATTTATATCTACCAATATAAGCTATGGAAACTATATGATGAGTAGATAACAAAACTATGACAACAATTTGTCTAAACAGGAGTGTCTCTAGGAATCTATTTAAAACGTGTACTTCTACATCTCCAAAAATTCTGCAAATTTAGGACATGATAAATGATTTGTATGAATGTACTGTGCAAAAATTTTAAGAAACTTTCAATGTTCCACTAAAATATGATAATTCAAATACTACAGCAAAAGTTTCTGCTTTTGTACAGCACACATCACACATGCAATTCAAGCATTCTAATGGAAATTCATGGAAGTTTTTATTGAAAAACAAGATTATAAATAACATATAACATAGAACCAAAAATGAAATGATGCTCCAAGCAAAACACATATCATGTGATGAATAAAAATATAGCTCCAAGTAAGATATACACATAATGTTGGAGATGAAAGTGGGATGCCTTCCGGGGCATCCCCAAGCTTAGATGGTTGAATATTCCTTGGATATTACTTTGGGGGTGCCTTGTTCATACCCAATATTAGGTTCTTTGTGCTCCTCATTCTCCTCATATTGGCATCTTACCCAAAACTTGAAAACTTCAATCACACAAAACTTAACGGAACTTCATGAGATGGGTTAGTATGATAAACATAGATCATTCACTTAGGTAATGCCAAGACAAGATTCATAATTTTTATCACATAATACCTACTTTATTATATTATTCCCATAATTTATATCACTAAATATAAGCTATGGAAACACTAAAACAAGCAAACTATGCGTGAAAAACAGAATCTGTCAAAAACAGAACAGTGTGTGAAGATCTGCATGAATCCATACTCCCTTGACTCTAAAAATTCTGAAACATCAGGCCAACGTAGAGAATTTGCATACCAAAACCGTGTAAAAATTTCTGAACTTTTTTAGCGATCCAGTAAAATCAGCACTGGACATAAAAGTTTTTGTTTTTGCACAGAATCAAACAAGCAAGTATCCACACTATCCCAACGGCTTTACTTGGAACTTTATTGAAATAAAAGATATAAAACATGAGTAATACAGTAGCTTAATCATTTTAACACTCAGAAACATAAAGTAAAAGTGTTGGGTTGTCTCCCAACAAGCACTTTTCTTTAATGCATTTTAGCTAGGCATGATGATTTCAATGATGCTCACATAAGAATAGTAGTTGAAACATGCAAAAGAGCATCATGAATCACATGGCAAGCACATTTAAGTCTAACCCGCTTCATATGCATAGGTATTGCAAGAAAACAATTTATTGTAGCAAGAATCATCTTGCATAGGAAGGCAAAGCAAGCATAACTTCAAAACTTTCAACACTTAGGGAGGAAACTTGATTTTATTGCAATTCCCTCATAAAATATTTAATAGCATCATGAAGGAATTCAAAAATATAACTATAAAATACAACATTATTTTCATGATGCACAAGAATAGAATTTTTATTACTCTCCACATAAGCAAATTTCTTCTAATTCATAATAGTGGGAGCAAACTTAACAAAATAACTATCATGAGATACTTAATTGATATAATCCATCTAAAAATTAAAATCATGATGACGGGTTTCAAGGTTATTATCACTCTTTATAGAAAACATGTCATCACAATAATCATCATAGATAGCAACTTTGTTGTCATAGTAAATTGAAACCTCTGCCAAAATAGTGGACTCATCACTAAATAAAGTCATGACATCTCCAAGTCCACATTTATCATTATGAAAAGATTCAACACCCTCCAAAATAATGTAATCATTAGTACCTAGAGTTGACTCTCTTTAATCATAATAAATTTGCTCATCAAAACTTGGGGGACTAAAAATATCATCTTCATCGAGCATAGCATCCCCAAGCTTGTGGTTTTGCATAACATTAGCATCATGGATATTCAGAGAATTCATACTAATAATATTACTATCATGTTCATAATCAAAGGAATTTATGCCAAACATTTTATTGAATTCCTCTTCTATCAATTGAGCACAATTTCCCTTTAAATCATTTTCAAGAAAGACATGATAAAGATGAACAATACGAGACCAGCTCAATTCCATTTTTTGTAATTTTATTTTCTAGAACCAAACTAGTGAAAAACAAGAAACTAAAATATTTAATTACAAGATATAAATGTATACCTTCAATCACTCACCTCCCCAACAACGGCGCCAGAAAAGAGCTTGATGTCTACTACACAACTTGTTCTTGTAGACACGTGTTGGATGATACGTCCATTTTGCATCATGTTTTCCTACTGTTATTTATAAAAAAATTATGCATAATAATTTTTTTGGGAGTATTTATAATTTAATTTATTTCATAATATGCAAGGTTTTCACAAAAGGGAGGAACCGGTAGCTGGAAATCTGGACCTAAAAAAGCTACGTCAAGTTACCTATTTTGCACAACTCAAAATGAGCTGAAACTTCACGGAGATTTTTTGTGGAATATATAAAAAAATACTCGAGAAATTTAGGACACAAGGGTGCACGAGGCCCCTCAGGTGCGCCCTGGTGGGTGGTGCTCAGACCGGACTACCTCTGGTGCGCCCTTCTGGTATATATTTGGTTTTGACCTAAAACAATTAAGGGGGGGGATTTTGGGACGAAGCGCCACCGTATCGAGGTGGAACTTGGGCAGAAGCACTTTTGCCCTCCTACGGAGCGATTCCACCGGGGGAACTTCCCTCCCGAAGGGGGAAATCATCGTCACCGTCATCACCAACAACCCTCTCATCTTGGGGAGGCCAATCTTCATCAACATATTCAACAACACCATCTCCTCTAAAACCCTAGTTCATCGCTTGTGTTCAATTTTTGCATCGGAACCTTAGATTGTTGTTTGTGAAGGGCTAGTAGTGTTGATTACATCTTGTTGTTGATTACTATATGGTTTATTTGGTGGAATACAAAATGTTCATATCCTTTATGCAAATTAATACTCCTATGATCTTGAGCATGTTTATCATTTGTGAGTAGTTACTTTTGTTCTTGAGGCCATGGGAGAAATCATGTTGCAAGTAATCATGTGAACTTGATATGTGTTCAATATTTTGATGGTATGTATATTGTGATTCCCTTAGTGGTGTCATGTGAACGTCGACTACATGAAACTTCACCATATTTGGGCCTAAGGGCATGCATTATGGAATAGTTATTAGATGATGGGTTGCTAGAGTGACAGAAGCTTAAACCATAGTTTATGCGCTACTTCATAAGGGACCGATTTGGATCCAAAAGTTTAATGCTATGGTTAGATATTTATCTTAATACTTTTCTCGTAGTTGTGGATCCTTGTGAGGGAGTTAATCATAAATAGGAGTTTGTTAAAGTAAGAATAACACCTAAGCACTGGTCCACCCACATATCAAACTATCAAAGTATCGAACATGAATCAAGCTATCATGGTGAAAGTGACTAGATGAAATTCCCGTGTACCCTCAAGAACTCTTTGCGTATTACAAGAAACCACTTTGTCATGTCCTTTGCCACAAAAGTATTGGGCTACCTTGCTGCACTTATTGTTACTCTTGCTACTAGTTACTTGTTTCAACTATCTTGCTATCAAAAACTTGTTACTGCTATTTTAGTGCTTGCAGACATTACCTCGTTGAGAACCACTTGTCATTTCCTTCTGCTCCTCGTTGGGATCGACACTCTTACTTATCGAAAGGACTACGATTGATCCCCTATACTTGTGGGTCATCAAGACTCTTTTCTGGCGTTGTTACCGATGAGTGAATCGCTTTTGCTAAGTAGAAATCGGTAAGGAAAATTTATTACTACGTGCTGAAATTTATTGTCACTTGCTACTATGGAAAACAATTAGTTGCCCACTAACCTACTACACCTACTGAAAATTTTAGTTATGAAATTCCTTCGGGTATCATAGAACAACTGCTAGCTAATCCTTATGAAGGATATGGAACTGAACATCCTAATAAGCACTTGATATATGTCGATGAAATTTGTGGATTATTTAAGCTTGCACGTCTACCCGGAGATGATATTAAGGGGAAGGTTTTCCCTTTATCTTTAAAGGGAAAATAATTGGCATGGTATAGGCTATGTGATGATATTGGATCATGGAACTGGAATCGATTGCAAATGGAATTTCATCCAATAATTTATCCTATGCATCTAGTTCATCACGGTTGGAATTATATAAATAATTTTTGGCCTCGTGAAGGAGAAATTATCGCTCTAGCTTGGGGGAGGATCAAGTCAATGTTATATTCATGCTCCAATCATGAGATATTGAGAGAAATTATTATTCAAAGCTTTTATGCTCGGCTTTCTCGTAACAATCAAACCATGCTCGACGCTTCTTGTACTGTTTCTTTTATGAAGAAGACTATTGAATTTAGGTGGGATCTCCTAAAAAGAATTAAACACAACTGTGAAGATTGGGAACTCAACGAAGGTAAAGAGTCAAGTATTAAGCTTATGTATGATTGTGTTAAATCTTTTATGAATACCGATGCTTTTCAAAAGTTTAGCACTAAGTATGGACTTGACTCTCAGATAGTAGCCGCTTTTTGCGAATCATTTTCTACTCATGTTGATCTCCCTAAGGAGAAGTGCTTTAAATATCATCCCCCTATTAAAGAAGAAATTAAAGAACCAATAATAGCCAAAGAAGAAACTATCATTTATAATCTCTTGGAAGAAATTATTGATGGGCACGTTATCTACTTCTATGGTGAAACTGCTAGATTGCTAACCCTGATGGGAAAGGTAAACATAGACCAGTTGTCGGCATGCGTGTTGTTTTAGTTAAAATAGGAGATCATTGTTACCATGTTTTATGTGATATAGGTGCTAGCGTAAGTGTTATTCCCTTTACTTTGTATCAAGAAATTATGGATGAAATGGCACCCGCTGAAATACAAGACATAGATGTTACTGTTAAACTTGCTAATAGAGACACCATCGCGCCACTTGGGATTGTTAGAGATGTTGAAGTCTTGTGTGGGAAAACAAAATATCCTACTGATTTTCTTGTTCTTGGTTCCCCACAAGATGATATTTGTCCCATTATATTTGGTAGACCTTTCTTGAACACCGTTAATGCTACTATAGATTGTCATAAACAAACTATTAGTGTTCATTTTGGTGGTGATTCTCATGAGTTTAATTTTTCCAAGTTTAATAGAAAACATCATAAGAAAGAATTGCCTAATAAAGATGAGATACTTGATCTTGCTTCTATTTTCGTGCCTCCTACTGATCCTTTAGAACAATATTTGCTAGATCATGAAAATGATATGCATATGCATGAAAGAAATGAAATAGATAACATCTTCTTTGAACAACAACATGTGCTTAAACACAATTTGCCTATTGAAACTGTCCCTCCTCCTCCTAAAGGTGAGACTGTTTTTGAATTGAAACAATTGCCTCATACTTTGAAATATGCTTATCTTGATGAAAAGAAGATATATCCTCTTATTATTAGTGATAACATTTCAAAACATGAAGAAGAAAGATTATTGAAAGTTCTGAAGAAGCACCGAGCTGCTATTGGATATACTCTTAATGACCTTAAGGGCATTAGTCCCACTCTATATGAGCACAAGATTAATATGGAACCTGATGCTAAATCCGTTGTTGATCACGAACATTGGTTGAATCCTAAAATGAAAGAAGTGGTAAGAACCGAAATATTAAAGCTTCTGGAAGCAGGTATAATCTATCACATAGCTCAGAGTAGATGGTAAGCCCCGTTCATTGTGTCCCTAAGAAAGGAGGTATTACTGTTGTTCCTAATGATAAGAATGAACTTATTCCACAAAGAATTGTCACTGGCTATAGAATAGTAATTGATTTCAGAAAATTAAACAAAGCAACTAGAAAGGATCATTACCCTCTACCTTTTATCGATCAAATGCTAGAAAGACTCTCTAAGCACACATATTTTTGCTTCCTAGATGGATATTCAGGTTTCTCTCAAGTACCTGTTTCACAATCCGATCAAGAGGAAATCACTTTTACTTGTCCTTTTGGAACTTATGCTTATAGACGTATGCCTTTTGGTTTATGCAATGCACCTGCTACCCGTCAAAGATGTATGACTACTATATTCTCTGATTTTTGTGAAAAGATTGTTGAGGTTTTCATGGATGCTTTTTGTAGGACAGTAGGTTGTGGGTCATCATTGGTCCTCCAAGTGCAGAGTTTTGTAGGACGGTAGCAAACTTCCCTCAAGTGGATGACCTAAGAGTTATCAATCTGTGGGAGGCATAGGATGCATATGGTCTCTCTCAATCAACCCTGCAACCAAATAATAATAAATCTATTGTGTCCCCAACACACCAAATACAATGGTAAATTTTATAGGTGCACTAGTTCGGTGAAGAGATGGTGATACAAGTGTAGTAATGATAGTAGAAATATATTTTTATAATCTGAATAAATAAAAATAGCAAGGTAGAAAGTAACAAAAGTGAGCATAAATGATATTGCAATACTTGAACATGAGGCATAGGGTCCGTAATTTCACTTCTGCAATCGCTCAACATTGTAATATAATTGGATCACATAACAATCCCTCAACTTGCGATGAAGAATCACTCCAAAGTTCCTATCTAGCAGAGAACATAAGATGAAATTGTTTGTAGGGTACGAAACCACCTCAAAGTTATTCTTTCCGATCAATCTTTCCAAGAGTTCATACTAAAATAACAAGTTATACTTTTTGATCGATCTATCCAAGAGTTCGTACTAAAATACCACCGTTGATACATATCAATCAACCCTAATATCACCTAAATACTCCAATGTCAACTCTAGTATCCGTGGGATAATTATACGACATAAACCAAACAATTTCATATTATTCATATTCAATCCAACACAAAGAACTTCAAGGAGCACCCCAAGATTTCTATCGGAGAACATAGTATGAAAACGTGCATCAACCCCTATGCATAGATTACCCCAATGTCACCTCCGGAATCCGTGAGTTGAGTGCCAAAACATATATCAAGTGAATCACTTGAATACCCCAATGTCACTGCGGGTATCCGCATGCAAGACATACATCATGTGCTCTCAAACCTAAATAATCAATCCTACATAACGAGATCTTAAAGTGAAAGACTCAATTCATCACAACAATAGCGTGGGAAAAACACCATATGATCCAACTGGAAGAGCATAATTTATCCTAGGTAATTTTGGTGGTTGATGACGATACCATTTGTGCGATATGCTTTCAAAGAATCATCACGTGACAGGAGACAGTTTTAGTCCCCTCAGGAAGTAAAAGTGAAGACGGTGCTTAGCTAGTGATTTAGGGTTGGTGGACTCGAGTCATAGATAATACCGTACTACCAAGAGGGGATCCGTGTTTGGAAAACTTGGGTGGAACACTTACTCTCATTCTTCTACACATCCCCTTTCCAGAGCAAAGAAGCCCCCATGTTTTGAGTGCCCAGGAAGTTCACAAGAGGCAGTACCGCCCTCGCAAGCGGTGGTACCACTCTAGCGGTAGTACCGCCCTCGTGAGAAGTAGTACCGCTCGAGCAGTACTGCCACCCACCAGTTCTCGACCTTCTTCCGCTTGTTTTTCTTCTGTGGTATTGGGGAGCATTTTTATTTTTTCGAACGGAAGTACCGCTCAGGGGGAGCGGTAGTACCGCTCTAGCGGTACTGCCGTCCCCTTCCGTCGCGCCCACTTCCGCTTATTTTTTCTCTCTGGCTTCCTACCCCCCCCCCCCCTTGTCCTGGCTGAGTGGAAGTACCATGCAGGATGAGCGGTAGTACCGCCCTGGTGCACGGTACTACCGGTTAGTTGGGCCAGTAATGGTCTAGTAACGACCACATTCCCCCCACTGTAAATAGGGGTCTTCTTCCCCGAGGAGACTTTACCTTTTTCCTCCCCAGCTCCATTGTTGCTCCACAAGATCAAACTTGCCCGATCTCCCTCCCTAGCCATCAACTCTTGTTGATTCTCTAGGGTTTGGAGAAGAAGGCCCTTCCCCACACTTCCACCAAGAGAAAAGTTGTTCCTCTCATTAATCCCTCATGGATTTTGGTACTCTTGCGTGTTTGAGCACCCTAGACGGAAGAGGTCACCTCGAAGCCATACTCTATTGTGGTGAAGCTTCGTGGTCTTGGTGGGAGCCTCCAATTAAGTTGTGGAGATTGCCCCAACCTTGTTTGTGAAGGTGTGGTCGCCGCATTCAAGGGCACCACTTAGTGGAATCACGACACCTCGCATTATGTGAGGGCGTGAGGAGAACACGATGGCCTTAGTGGTATCTTGGCGAGTATTGTGCCTCCACAGCGCTCCAACGGAGTCGTACTTCCCTTCAAAAGGAAGGAACTTCGGAAACACATCCTCATCTTCATCGGGTCCACTTGTAGTTATTTCTAACATTTACTTGTATTTACTTATTGCTTATTGTTGTTTTTGTCAGCATCATATAGCTTGCTCACCTAGTTGCATATCTAGACAACCTATTTGTTGCTAAAACTAATTTGTTTAAAGAAAAGTTTAAAATTTGTTAGTTGCATATTCACCCCCCCCCCCCCCGCGCTCTACTCAACCATATCGATCCTTTAAATTGGTACCAGAGCCTTGTCTCTTTATTAAGGGTTTCACCACCCAAAGAGTATGGTTGATGAGGTGCACGAGGGAGCTGTTGCAAACTCGGTCACCCGAGAGGAATTAAATGAGGTCATGTACACATTTAAATAATGAGTGGCTATCAAAGTCAAAAACATGCTTAAGGATTTCCTTGATATTTACAAACCTCCTACCGACCGTCGTTGGTGGCTAATCCCACAACTTCGAACTCGACGGTGGGGCAATTCCAAAAAGGAAATTGCTAGTAGTGAAAAGGTTAAAACGCCTCAAGGAACAAGTGGGGAAAATGCCTTTGCTTGTGTTCCAACTCCCATGGACTATGGAGGACCGATCCACTCTCCGCATATTGTTAATATAGGTCCTCCACCAAAGCTTGTTAAGAATGATTTTGCTAACTAGGCTTTTCGTATCAAGTCTCATTTGAACCACAATTCAACACAACTTTGGAGAATCATTGAGCAGGGATACTACCCACATGATCCAAGAAATCACACGCCAAGAGAAGAGGTCGACAATCAGCTCAACCACCCTGCCTTGTTCATTCTTCAATCAGTTGTACCTGTTGAAGACCTTCCTCACTTACGTACCTTCACTTGAGCCAAAGATTGTTGGGAGCACATCATCTCCATGAAGTGGTTCTTGATGAGGTTGATGAATTTGCTATGATCGAGGATGAGGACCCTTGTGAGCTTTATCGAAGAGTTACAACTCTTTTTGTTGCTCTTTAGGATCATGGAAGCAAAGATGTGGATGACACTTGGATTAAGCGCAAGTTGCTCAATGCCATCGTGTCTTTCAACAACTCCATGTCTTCTGTCATCCGTCAAAGGCTGGACTTTCATTCCTTGCCCTCAAGTGATGTGTTGGATGAGTTTATTGCCATGAACATTTTGAACAAGACCGCTGACAATGCTCTAACCGAGTTCAACGGTCAAGAAAAGACTCCCCCAACCTTTTTTGAAGGCCAAGGCTGTTGTGGAGGAAGATGAGGAATGCGAAGAAGAATCTTGTCCTGAAGACACCAATTATGCTTACCACGAGCACATGGCTCTTGCATCAAGGCAGTTTTGGGGCAACAAGAAAAACTCAAGGCCGAACTTCTCCAAGAACAACTCAAACGGGTCTAAGGGAAAGCAACGCGTGGGAACTTGCTACAATTGTGGCAATGTGAGTTACTTTGTGGTAGATTGTCCCTATGAGCAGAGGGAAGACAATGGTGTCAAACTCATTCACAAATACAAGACCAAGTCTTTCCCAAACAAGAACAACTTCCCCAAGAAGGTGCCCCCTAAGGGGTTGGTGGCTCTAGAAGAGTACCTCTCCGATGCGGATGATGACGATGAGACAAGTAGTGAAGCAATGGGAATGACCACGGTGTCCATTGCATCTTCTTCTCCAAGCAAGGTGTCTATCTTCAAGGCTCCCAACAAGAACCGCATTGCCAAGAGCCTCATGGCCAAGGCATCTGACAAGGTAACATCTAACGCTCAAACTTCAAACACCAAAGCTACCATTTCCGCTACCATGTAGCGACCGGACTCAAAACGAGTCAAGCCTCTGTGTATATATGCCATCCCTGGATCAGTATGCTGGCACACATAGTACATCAATGTATATATCAAAGTGCAATCACATGTAAATAACGTAAAACTGATATATACCTCAAAATCTTAGCAGAAATAGTCAAAGGGAGTGGAGTCCCAATAAACACCAACGGCAGGTTGAGTGCACACCGTAACCCTGAATCGTACTCTTACTCGTCGAAGGAAATATCTACAACATAATATGTTGTAGCCGTGTAGGTCAACATATTGAATATGTCGGAAAGTCACAAAAGAGAGAGGTGTAAATATCATCTATACTATATGCATATATGGCAGGTGGGGATGTAGTTTAAGTTTTGCGTAAAGCAAATTTTTCCTACAACAAGAGAGAGGGTTAAAGAAAAATTTACTACATTGTTGGTTGTTTAATGAGAAGGTTCCACCAACCATTTCTCATACCCAAGTTATAAATATTACCCACATCAATAATAAATGGTGTTGAGAATTCCTGATAACTTCAGTTCCTTCGGCTCAAGTTGTCCATGACCGTGGACACGGCTAATCGATTAGGTTTGAGTACTCTACAGAGTTTTGCACATGTTCCCCACAAGATTTGATCGCCTCCGTTGAAGTCCTCGCACTTCAGGGTGTTTGAGAACCGGATGATCAAAACATGGTCTTTCAACGGGTTCCTCTAAGCCTGTGTCGGTGCCCATCCAATCCTACCGTTCTTCTACATCTCGTAGCATCGCCTGTCCAGAGTCACCACGTTGTCCAACCAAGCCAGAGCCCATAATGACTTGTGGCTGTGCAGGTAAGCCTTGGGTCTTGAAATATCCATCCATCTCACTGAGCCTGGGTGAAGCTTTCCGCAAGATGTCATGGCGCTTCTCCATGCATCCTGGGTCCTCCGCTGGTTTTCCCAGGGAGCCCATCTGAACCATCCTTCAACCAAAGGTATGTTGCACCATGAGGTCTCAAAAGTCTTGGAATATCCGATCTTGATTATTATATTCTCACAACACTCGTGAATAACACTCAACCATAACCCCGTCTACTAAAAGCATAGCAAAATAAAATTCATCGTCCTGGGCCAAGTAACAAGGGTGATGGGTGCCTACCACATGATACTACATCAAGATCCAAATTTCCAAGTACCTACTTTGCATGCAATTGGTTGAAGAAGGTAGAGATACAATGCATATAAAACATAGGTAAAAACATGATCAACGTGACTTCCCTGGTAGGGTTGATGAAGATAGATATCTCTCACAGAAAAATAACTTGATAGAACTATTCGTCACTCTTCGATGAAATCCATATAATCAAACATAGTATTCATATAACCAATCATACTAGCAAACATCCTAGCAATCAATACAACAATAAAATTGATGCAATAAAATCAATAAGAAAGATCAAATAGAAATCCAAAGGAAACTTCAAAGAAAACTATGGAGTCTTCTACTACAACAATCATTAAATAGTTTTTGTTCTAATCAAACTTAACAGAAAATAAAACACTAAAATAGTAAAATAACAGAAAAGAAAATATAAAAATAACTAAGAAAACATAAAGTATTTTTCATAAACTATATTATTTTGAAAGTATTTTCAAATAGGACATCAAACTAGCAACGAAATCAATTTGCAAGTTATTACCGAACTAGAATTGATTTCATGCTATCAAATAAAATAAAATTTGGTTGTTGTTGAAAATCCACTGTTAACTAACAGAAAACAAAAATATAACCTTTCACTAGTATAAAAGAAAATAATTAAAAAGAATTATAGCCAAAGAAATAGTAACAATTCTAGAAAGAACTAAAACAGAATTTGTTTCACATGAAATAATGAGTTAAAATATTCCAAAAATTCTGAAATTTTACCTACTCATAAATAAGATCACTAGGGATCAGTAGCAAAAAGAATAAATTAACAATCTATTTTTAAACTCCAGATATAAGAAAAACAAGATTTAAACCAAATCTGTTTAAATTCAAATATAAATTCAAACATAGTCAAATTTTATATATACAAAAACTACATAAAATTTGTGATCTAATGCAAAAAAGAATCACCCTAATTGGATTTATAGATTAAAATTTATTAAGAAAACAAAAACAGAACTATTTATGTTACAGAATTTAAAGAGAAAAAGAAACGGTGACGTGGCAGATTCTGGTTGGCTAATGGTGTGCACTATTTAGACAATCTAGCGGACAGTTGTAATATAACGAATAACCTTTCAGTTTAAAATTACTAACAGCAAACTGGTTTGGTTTTCTAACTAAAAACCGAAGAGGTAAGTTACTCTAATCTACACCATTGGCTTAGGATCTAAAGGTGGAAGGATAAGAAGGGGGAAAAGAAAAAGAGGAGGAGTTACCTGCGCTATAGGAGTTTCCAGCGCCGGCAAGAAGGAACGGTGAGGTGGGCACTCTGGCGAGGGAACCGGCAGCGGGGAGGGGTGGAAACGATGGAGGGGACCTCGGCAGGCTGATTTTCCAGGCGACGGGGCGGTTCCAGGCGACGGCGAGGTTGATGGCATGCTCGTCACTTCCTGGCGTGTTCCTGTCTAGCAGCAGGAAGGAATGGCGTGGTGGTGGGTCTGCAGGGGCGTGGAGGTGGAACCGGCGGTGGTGGGAGGCGCGACAGGGGTAGTGACGGCGGAGGGGGTGGTCCAGGTGGCTAAGGGGGCACCCTGGCGATGGGGAGATGGCTCCTAGAGCCTTTGCTGCTTCGGTCCTGGCAGGGAGGATGGTGGTGGCGTGGTCTCTATAGGCAGGGAGGAGAGGTGCTTCCTAGGTGAACGGAACGAGGAGAGGTAGGGGCCTCTTATAGGGGTGTGGGAGGCTCGAGGAGGAAGGCAATCTCACGAAATCCGAAAGGGAAGCTTCCTGGAAAGAGCTGCCATGGCCAGAAAAGGAAGGTGTCGTGAGGAGGAAGAAGGTGGGGATATAGGCCAGATGGCATTCCTAATATGACCGAGATAGCCTTCCTATTAAACACATGTTTCCTATTTATTAAAAACAGGAAAGAAATCTCCGAAAAGGAAATTAATTGTTTTTTCAAATAAATAGGTATTATATACCAAAATGCCGAGGAAAATATTTCCCACTACGTGGGCATTTATTTTTTCACAAAAGAAAATTTTCACAAAAAAATATTTTTTTGAAAATCCAATAAAAATCCAAATCTTGCCTTTAAATTTTTGGCACTATTTTCTTCTAACTTTTTATTTATTTTGGGGTGTCATGTTACCTCCTCTCCTTCTTGCGTGGCAAGAATATGTCAGAAAGAATTTTCTGATGGAAATCTTGTGCCGAAATAAAATTCAAATTCAAAACAGAAGGGAAACTCGAATTGTCACACTCATTCAAATAAAATGCATAGATGCTTAGCTACAATTGTAAAACATTCCAAATAGGGAATTTGGGATGTTACAAACCTACCCACCTTAAGAGGAATCTCGCCGTCGAGATTCGGGTTGGCTAGAAAATAGGTGCGGGTGGTCTCGACGAAGATCTTATTCCCGTTCCCACGTGGCTTCTTCCTCGGTGTGATGACTCCACAAACCCTTGCAAAACTTGGTGATCTTGCTGTGAGTAACTCTGTTGGCAGTCTCGAGAATCCTGACGGGTTTATCCTCATAAGTCAGATCACTGTCAACCGGTATGGCCTCTAGGGGCACTGTGTCTCTCAATGGAATATCAGTCATATCAGCATGGCATTTCTTCAACTCGGAAACATGGAAAACATCATGAACTTCGGACAGTCCTTCCGGCAATTCCAGCTTGTAAGCAACTTCACCTCTACATTCAAGAATTTTGTAGGGGCCAATGAATGTGGGTGCTAACTTTCCTTTTACACCAAATCTCTTGATTCCTACGAAGTAGCGAATATTTATAACTTGTGTATGAGAAATGGTTGGTGGAACCTTCTCATTAAACAACCAACAATGTAGTAAATTTTTCTTTAACCCTCTCTCTTGTTGTAGGAAAAATTTGCTTTACGCAAAACTTAAACTACAGCCCCACCTGCCAAATATGCATATAGTATAAATGATATTTAGACCTCTCTCTTTTTTGACTTGCTGGCATATTCATTATGCTGACCTACACGGCTGCAACGTCTTATGTTGCATATATTTCCTTCGACGAGTAATAGTACGATTCAGGGTTACGGTGTGCACTCAACCTGCCGTTGGTGTTTATTGGGACCCCACTCCCTTTGACTGTTTCCGCTGAGATTTTGAGGTATATATCCGTTTTACGTTATTTACATGTGATTGCACTTTGATATATACATTGATGTACTGTGTGTGCCAGCATACTGATCCAGGGATGGCACAGATACACAGAGGCTTGACTCATTTTGAGTCGGGTCGCTACATACCATGGATATCGGAGATGAAAAGGAAGAGGTTGAGGAGGAGGAAACCTCCTTTGGTAAATTCGTGAGAAAACTCAAGGGTAAAACCAAGAAGCATGTTGTTTCTCTCTTGGAACAACTAGGTGAGGCTAATGACCTTATTGAATCTCATGAAGATACTATCTCTACCCTACAAGGTCGTAGTCGTGACTATGCTAATGAGATTGTGGATCTTTCCATTGCTCTTAAAAAAGATCAAAGACTTCATTTGATTCTTGAGGAGTCATCTAACGTGACCTTGCTAAGTTAAAGAAAGATCTTGATCGTCATGCTCTTGTTCTTACCCGCGTGCTTCAATCTGAAAAGAGTGCACTTGGGCTTGATCATGTTAGACTCAAGACAGAGCTTGCAACACTTGACAAGGCTCACAAGGCCTTGAAGAGTGCTCATGTCTCGTTAAAAGAGTCTCGTGCTCAACTCCAAGTAAAACTCACTAAGGAAATAGCCACTTGCTCTCCATTTGTTTTAATTTATAATGTCCATGATACTAACCCCTATTGTGAGCATGCACATCTTGTGGAGGAGAACTCTAAATTAAAAGAGCACCTTGAGAAAGGCCTTGTGACATGTATCCAAGGTCAAAAGAATCTTAATGACCTTTTGAGCAGTCAAAAGGAAGTGGTTGCAAAGGAAGAAGTTGGGTTTGAACCCAAGTCCAAGAAGAAGAAGAACAAGAAGAAGACCAAGCAACCTCCCCGGAAATCTTTGTTAAATCTGGGGAGGGTGCCCATGGGAAGAAAAAGGACCAAGATAAGGGTAGTAATACCGTGAAGGGCAATACCCCTTTACCCAACACAGACGGCGATTTTAACCCCTTCTATGTGTTGTGTCGTGCCAGTGATGGAAATGTTTTTGCTAAGTTTGTTGGTTCTTATGATGAGTACATTGCATGGTCTATTTGGGTTCCTAAGACCCTTGTTATGAACATAAGAGGACCCATTAAAGAATGGGTACCTAAATCCAAGCATTGATCTTATGCACGAGTTTGCTTCCGGTAGGGTGTCATGGTTGCTCAATAGTGGAGCAACAAATCATATGATCGGAAGCAGGGACTTGGTGGTGGACGTTCATACCGACCCATCCATTTCCACCCAAGTCTCCTTTGGTGATGATGCCATTTCAAAGGTATTGGGTCTTGACAAGGTGGTAATTTCTCCGGAACTTACCATTGAAAAGTGTATGCTTGTTGAAACCCTCGCATACAATTTACTTTCCGTTCATCAACTTGCACTTATGGGCTTTAGTAATTTCTTTGGCATTGACTCTTTGGCCCTTTTGTGGAGCAAGACTCTTAAAGTAGCCTTTGTTGGGCATGTCGAGAATGGTCTCTATGTGGTTAACTTTTCGGAGCGACCCACTAGGACCGCGACTTGTCTAATGGCTAAAGTTGATGTGGGATGGATTTGGCATCGCCGACTAGCCCATGTCAATATGAGATATTTGCAAAGTCTCCTCAAAGGAGATCACGTTCTTAGACTAACCAATGTGAGTTTCTCCAGAGATCGTTCTTGCAGTGCATGTATTGAAGGAAATATTCATGAGATAGATCACCGCCCCACGACTATCATCTAGACAAAAAGGACCTTGGAACAAATTCACATGGATGTGTTCGATCCTCCATCTTATGATAGTCTTGGGGGAAGAAAGTATTGCTTAGTGATAGTTGATGATTACCTCAAGATATACATGGGTATACTTTTTCAAGAGAAAGAGTGAGACTTAACAAACCACATCGACTTTGCTAATGAAGCTCAACGCCAACATAATGCAAAGATATTGATGATCAGAAGTGACAATGGCACCAAGTTCAAGAACTACACCCTAAATGATTTTATGAGTGATGAAGGAATTAAGCATCGATACTCTGCTCCTTACACTCCTCAACAAAATGGTGTGGCGGAAAGGAAGAACATGACGTTGATGGATGCGGCAAGAACCATGATGGCGGAGTTTAATTATCCTTATAACTTTTGGGCCGAAGCCATCAACACCGCATGTCACGCATCCAATCGGCTCTACCTTCGCAAAGGCTTGAACAGGACTCCATATGAAGTTCTTACCAGCAACAAGCCCAACCTCAAGTACTTTCGGGTGTTTGGTTGTAAGTGTTTCATTCTTAAGAAAGGTGCTCGTTTGTGTAAATTTGAACCTAGAGCTCAAGAGGGCATATTTGTTGATTATGCTACAAACTCTCGCGCTTGCCGTGTCCTCAACAAGTCCTTAGGAGTCATTGAGTAGACGTGTAACGTGGAGTTTGATGAGAATAATGGCTCCCAAGTGGAGCAAAGTGGTCTTTGTGATGTAGGTGATGAAATTCATCCCCAAGACATAAGAAGAATGGGCGTGGGATACTTCCTGCCCGTTGAGGAACCCCTTGTGGCTGAAGGAGAAGGACAATGTTCCACTCATGTGAAACCATCACAAGACCCACACGCTTCCAAAGAACACTCTGAAGGCCCTCATCCATGTGATCCCGATCAAGGAAAAGATCCACCTCAAGATGGTACTGCACCTAATGATGTCCTTGATCCATCTCACACCTCTGAGGATGCTCAAGATCAAGAGCAAGCTCAAGGTCAAGACCAAGTTCACGATCAAGAGCAAGCGCAAGAACAAAATCAAGCTCAAGATCAAGGGCAAACTCAAAAAGGCGGTAAAAGTCTCAAACATGCTCCTCAGCTTACCCCTGTGGAGATTCAAGAAAGATGTGCTGCCAACACTGCCAAAACGCTCAAAAATCTTTCTCATGTGCTGGAGAATGTCTATAGCAGCTTACACAAAGGGGTAACCACACGTCGTCAATTATCAAACTTTAGTGCCCATCATGTGTTTGTTTCTTGCATTGAAACACTAAAGGTACAAGAGGCTCTCGAAGACATGGATTGGGTCAAAGCCATGCATGAATAACTCAACAACTTCGAGCGCAACAAATGTGGCGACTGGTGCCAAGACCAAAGGAGAACCACAACATCATTGGGACAAAGTGGGTCTTTAAGAACAAGCAAGATACAAACGGTGTCGTCACTTGGAACAAGGCAAGATTGGTAGCACAAGGCTACTCCCAAGTCGAGGGTATCGACTATGGTGAAACCTTTGCTCCTCTCGCTCGCCTTGAGTCTATTCGCATCTTGCTTGCATTTGCTTCTCATCATAACTTCAAATTATACCAAATGGATGTGAAGAGTGCATTTCTTAATGGTCCCCTTAATGAGTTGGTTTATGTCAAGCAACCCCTGGGGTTCGAGGATCCCAAGTTCCCTAATCATGTGTATGTTCTCGATAAGGCACTCTATGGACTTAAACAAGCCACACGTGCATGGTATGAGAACCTTACCGAGATGTTACATGACCGTGGATTTGGAGTTGGGAAAATTGACCCCACTCTTTTTACTAAGAAGGTCAAGGGGAACTTGTTCATATGCCAACTATATGTTGACGATATTATATTTGGTTCTCCTAACAATGCTTTTATGAAGAATTTATTGCACTAATGACTTAAAAGTTTGATATGTCTATCATGGGAGAATTGAAGTTTTTCCTTAGATTCGAAGTCAAGCAACGAAGTCAAGGAACCTTCATCAATCAAGAAAAATATACTCAAGAGATGCTCAAAAGGTTCAAGATGGATGATCTCAAACCAGCCAAGGCCAACACTCCCATGCCTCTCAACTGCCATCTTGACCTCGATCCCAGTGGTAAAGTTGTGGATGAAAAGGTATATTGCTCTATGATTGGATCTCTCCTTTACCTTTGTGCATATAAACCAGATATTATGTTGACTATGGGAATTTGTGCACAATTTTAATCAGCACCTACGGAAAGTCACTATCTGGCGGCCAAGTGAATCTTTCGATATTTGGCTCATACCCCAAACTTTGGCTTATGGTATCCCAAAGGGGCTTCATTTGATCTCACATTGTATTCGGATTCGGTTTGGGCGGGAGACTGTGTGGATAGGAAGTCAACTTCCGGAGGCTGCCAATTCGTTGGCCGCTCTGTGGTAAGTTGGTCTCCCAAGAAACAAAATTGTGTTTCTCTCTTGTCCATCGAGGCTAAATATGTTGTTGCTGCAAGTTGTTGTGCTCAGTTACCATGGATGAGGCAAACTTTAAAGGATTACAGTGTCACTTGTGACAAAGTGCCTCTTTACTATGATAATAGCAGTGTTATCTCCATCTCCAACAACCCGGTTAAACATTGCAAGACAAAGCACATCAGTATTCATCACCACTTCATCTAAGAGCATATCAAGAGCGGGGAGATTAACGTCATTTACCTCAACACTAATGATCAACTTGCAGATATCTTCATGAAGCTGTTAAATGAAGCAAGATTTCGCGAGTTAAGGCATGAACTAAATATCATTGATTTGAGCAATGTGCATTGAAGTTCGGCACACCCCACCACTCTCATCATTCTATTTTGTTTAGATGTAGGCATGAATTTAGGGGGAGTGTTTCTCTCTCAATGGACTCTCCCTCCCCCTATTATGCATAAGTCGATCAAGTCTTTGACATTAGTCACTGATGGTGATATGTGTGCTCCAAAGACGAGTTTTGGTCATGGGCCCAAGGTTAAAATCTTCGCGGTGCCATACCAACCGACTCAAACATAGGTGGCCTTGGCAACCGCCCCTCTGCCACACAAGTTCTCTTCATTAACTGCATGAACGGTCGCTCCACAATGTGTTTTATTTCTCGTTTTGCATTCTTTTAAAAGTGGAGTACCTTCCTTGAGTTTGTACCTTTCTCTTCTCTGCATAGTCAAACTAAACCCATTTTTTGCCTTCGCTCTTTAATGGTGACTGTGGCCTGGGTCACCAACGGTACTACCGCTCCGGCGGTACTACCGTGCATTGGGGTGGTACTACCACTTCAGGGATTTTTGTCAGGAGTTAAGATCGGGACACGGGGGTTCTAACTCCCCCATACCCATTCCCTCCCTCTCCTCACGACTCCCCCTCTCTGCGGCAACCAAGAACATCACCAGAGACCGGCTCCGGATCCTTCTATCCATGCTGCCCTCCCCTTTTTTGTCCGGAGGGATCTCTCCTCCCACCCCCCCCCCTCGTACCATGGACCCCGGTATTGCCCTTGATCCACATCTCTCTCTCTTGGTATTTCCCTGGATCTTGATCTAGGCTAATGTGTGTGGATTCCGTGTTTAGTTTGTTTTCCCATGGCATGCGTAGGATGTATGGATGAGTTTGTGTTGCAATTAGGTTGGTACTTGCAATAGAGATGTGTGGGATGGAGAGATCCGGCACTGCCGCCTTCATTGTGAGCAGTTATCTGCTACAGGACGATACTACCGCCCGTGGGACGGTACTACCGCTTCAGCGGAAGTACCACTCTTATGCAACGCTCGTGCACCGCGGTACTACCGCCCCAGCACATGCACCCTTTTTCTTTCCTGCATCTACCCATCTCTGTTTTCGTTTCCTATTTGACTCTTGAAGTTTGTTTACACATATTTTTGCCATTCTTTTTATGAGTTCTAGGTTCTGGCTCTGGTCCAATGAATCGTCTCATGAACCGCATGCGTGGCTCCAAGTGCCCACGTGCATCTGAGGAACCGGCTGCTAGTTCGAGTGCTCAGCCACAAAAGCAGCATGTGAGAAGGATAGTCAGTAAGAAGAAGGGCCCCAAAGAGCCCCAAGGGTTGCCTCAAGAATAATTTGCTGTGATGCGCAAGCGGAATCCCTATTTTGTGTCTCGGGATGATACTCTTGCAGGGCGTCCGTTTTGGAACAAGATGCAATCACTTATCTATTCCAAGATCATCAAGACCAGGACCATCCTCTTTGTGGACGTCAAGAGCATTCATATGAGACATATGGTCCTAATCCCCACATTGCTTTTTTGTTGATGCTTATGCTCTCGGCGAGAAGTGGGGTATTAGTCCTATTTCCAACTTCAACAAGGACTTTGACAGCGAGGTCGTGGCTCAATTTTATGCCACTATTCACTTCCATGAAGGTGAGGAAAGGCGCTTATCCTGGATGACTGGCGGTCGTGTGCTGCACTCTGAATGGGCGACGTTTATGACTTCTCAGGGCATTGCTGACAAAGGTCTGGATGAGCCTACTCGCGGCCTCACACTGAGGTATTCCTTCTATTCATAAGTCCAAGCTCATTCCTTACTCACGGATTGTGAAGACTGCCAAGGGGGATCGTACCGAGCTTATGCCTTTTCTGGACATCATGCACATGATCTTTTGCAACTCTCTGTTTCCTCGCGTTGGGAACAAGGACCAGGTGCACTCATATCTTGTCAGCCTCCTTTTCTGCGAGAAGGAGCGTTACCGTGTGTCCACCTTGGATGTTTCCCACATTATGTGGATGGAGTTGAGGTCTGCTGTGTTTGACAAGAAGAAGGTGCCCATATATGCTTCGTATATGTTTAAGCTGATTGAGGACACTTAGAATGCTACCTTTCCTACTGACCATATGGTGACTGAGCACATGGACACTCACAGTGTGCTCAGTCTCCGTGTGGAGGAGAATTGAGGTGTTGCACGTTATGTTCCAGAGATTGTTGTTACTGACTCCAATGATGAGTCTGAGCCCGACTATGACTTTGTTCCCAGGTCCACGACTTAACCTTCTTGGGCCTCCAAGCTCAGGAACAAGATGAAGGCTCTTTTTTGCTTCCAGGCAAAGGGTCAGTACAAGCCACATGTCGATGCCAAGAAGGCACGCAACCGTGACAAGATGCTCATGCGTAAGATTGGCCTTGATGTCCAGAGCGGGTCAGAGGACAGGATCACTGATGAGGAGGACAAGATAAAGGCCAACTGCTAGTGGATGGTGTCTAAGGAGCAGGTGGCTGCTGAGGAGGAGGTGTCTACTGAGGAGGAGTCTGCTGCTTCAGATGAGTCTGAGGGAAATGACGATGAGGACTACTAAGCTTATCATATCTCCTCTTTTTGGTGTCTCGATGCCAAAGGGGGAGAAAGTATGTTAGTTTAAGATGGATTTTCCCTTGCTGAGGCACGAGTGTGTTTATTTGCATTTGCTTTCTCTATCTCATGAACTCGTTTATTGCTTGCTTTGGTTTGCGTTTGTTGTAAACTTGTGTGTGAACTTATGTATGGTGTAAGATATATGCTATCCCATCTATCATGTTATGTCTTCACCTTTATGATATGCTTGCTTATTAAATTGTGTCCTATATTCTGTTCTAGCAAGTATATAGCCTTGTCTATAAAATATAGGGGGAGTGTTGATCCTAGTGTGTGCGCTTTGCATTCCAAAATCATATTTAAATAGAGCACACATCTAGGGGGAGCCCATCTATATTTTGTAGGATTTGGGTTTGCCTAAGAATTCTTAGTTCATTTTTTGGCAAATTTTGTATTGTCATCAACCCACCAAAAAGGGGGATATTGTAAGAGCATAATTTCTCCTAGGTAATTTTGGTGGTTGATGATGATACCATTTGCGGACTAATCGTGTGCGATATGATTTCAGAGAATCATGAGGTGGCACGAGACGGTTTTATTCCCCTCGAGAAGTAAAAGTGAAGACGGTGCTTAGCTAGTGAGTTAGGGTTGGTGGACTCGATTCATAGATAATCCCATACTATCAAGTGGGGATCCGTGTTTGGAAAAGTTGAGTGGAACACTAACTCTCATTCTTCTCCCCATCCCTTTTCCGAAGCAAAGGAGCTGCCATGTTTTAAGTGTCGAGGAAGTTCACCAGCGATAGTACCGCCCTCACAAGTGGTAGTACCGCTCCAGCAGTAGTACCGCCCTGGTGAGCTATAGTACCGCTCCAGCGGTACTGCCGCCCACCAGTGCTGGGGCTTCATCCGCTTGTTTTTCTTCTGTGGTATCGGGGGGCCTTTTTATTTTTTCGAGCGGAAGTACCACTCAGGGGGAGCGGTAGTACCGCTCCAGCTGTCCTACCGCCCCTTCTGCCGCGCCCACTTCTGATTATTTTTTCTCTCTAGCTTCCTACCCCCTTTGTCGTGGCTGAGCGAAAGTACCACCCTGGTACACGGTACTACCGCTTAGTTGGCCCAGTAAGGGGCTGGTTACAGCCGGACCCCCCCCCCCCACACACACACACTATAAATAGGGGTCTTCTTCCCCGAGGAGACTTTACCCTTTTTCCTCCCCAGATCCAGTGTTACTCAACAAGCTAAAACTTGCCCGATATCCCTCCCTAGCCATCAACTATTGTTTATTCTTTAGGGTTTCGAAGAAAAGGCCCTTCACCACACTTCCAACAAGATAAAAGTTGTCCCCCCATTAATCCCTCGCGGATCTTGTTACTCTTGGTTGTTTGAGCACCCTAGATGGAAGAGGTCACCTCGAAGCCATACTCCATTGTGGTGAATCTTTGTGGTCTTGTTGGGAGCCTCTAATTGAGTTGTGGAGATTGCCCCAACCTTGTTTGTAAAGGTTTGGTCGCCCCCTTCAAGGGAACCACTTAGTGGAATCACGACACCTCGCATTGTGTGAGGGCGTGAGGAGAACGGTGGCCTTAGTGGCATCTCGGCGAGGATTGTGCCTCCACACCGCTCCAACGGAGACGTACTTCCCTTCAAAAGGAAGGAACTTCGAAAACACATCCTCATTTTCATCGGTTCCACTTGTGGTTATTTCTAACCTTTACTTGTATTTACTTATTTATTATTATTGTTGTTGTTAGCATCATATAGGTTGCTCACCTAGTTGCATATCTAGACAACCTATTTGTTTCTAAACCTAATTTGTTTAAAGAAAAGTTTAAAGTTTGTTAGTTGCCTATTCACCCCTCCTCGAGTCAAACATATCAATCCTTTCACCAACTATATTAACAAGGCCCGTGATATATCAAGATCATGACATCTCAAGAACACGAGAGAGAGAGAGAGAGAGAGAGAGAGAGAGATTAAACACATAGCTACTGGTACAAACCCTTAGCCCCGAGGGTGGACTACTCCCTCCTCGAGATGGCCTCCGCCGGGATGATGAAGATGGCAACCAGAGATGATCTCCCCGTTTGGAAGGGTGCTTGAACAGGCTCCCGATTGGTTTTTTGTGGCTACAGGGGCTTCCAGCCACGGAACTTCTCATCTAGGGTTATTTCTGGAGGTTTCTCTATTTATAGGAATTTTTGGCATTGGAATCACGCCAAGATTGGCCACGAGGTGCCCACTAGGTACTAGGCCGCACCAGGGGGCATGCGGGCCCAGGTGCCTAGTGGGTAGTGTGGGCCTCCTCTCTGGTGGTTCTTTGCTCCCGTGGATGTCATCTGGGCAGAAAAATGTCACCAAAAAGTTTCTTGACTTTTGGACTCTGTTTGATATTGATTTTCTGCAAAGTAAAAAAGAAGCAAAAAATAGAAGTGGCACTGGGCACTATGTCAATAGGTTAGTCCCAAAAATTGATATAAATTTTCTATAAAATGATTGCAAAACATCCAAGAATGATAATATAACAGCATGGAACAATCAAAAATTGTAGATACGTTGGAGACATATCAGCTACTTCAATGCAAATGGAGTTGAATGTGAAGAAGGTCAATACCCCCATCTGAAGTTTGTTCCCCAAAAGGAGAAGTATGATCCTACTCTCCCCAAGGGGACACATTCTCAAGATGAGCTTCCACGACAAGACCACAATCTCAAGGGCAAGGACAAGCTTCAAGAGGAGATTAACCCATTTGAGGAAGAATCCCAAACCATGGTCAAGTGGATTCCCAAAGCCACCACTAGCTCTACTTCATCAAGCGCTACCTCAACTCTAAGGATCCCCATCAAGTTGATGTGGGTCCCTAAGAAGAAGAACTAGAGAAGTTCTTGAGGAGTAACTCTGCCAATAAAATTTACTTTTATTCATTTTAGCAAGAACTATTTGCAATCAGCTCCAACCTTATGCATTAGTTCAAGGAGTCACATATTCCCTCAAAGGTAAGCAAGGGTCAAGGTAATTAATGTATCAATGGACATCATCTCATATGTAGTTCATTCCATGTCTATTGATATCCTTGTATTTGTTCCTTGTGTATGGGACTAACCCATGTAGGTGAGAAGAGTAAGAAACAACAAGGATTGCTCCCAACTAAAGATGATCTTCATCAACAATGAGCATTCACCTCTGCTACACCTACATGAAATATTCTACGACAAAATCTGAGGTTAGTTTATCCCTATTAGGGGGGATGTCACATCAAGGGGGAGCTTTACTCTAAGACTTGAGTTAAAGTATCTCTTATGGTGTGAACACATTGAAGGCTTTATGTAAAAGTGGCAATCCCACTTGTGCCTAAACGACGTGTATGACCTATGATCAAGTATTCTTCCTTGGCTCCTAAGTCAATATACTCATATAGAGATGACTTCGTCATCGCCAAAGTGCTTGGTAGATACTAGAGTGGTTGTGCATGTTTGTCATATTTTATTTGACATCTTATTGTGTGAGAATGTTGGTATGCATATCTTTGCTCATTCGAGGATATTCTATTGTTGTTATTTGGATTTTCCTTTTATTTGGCCAATTGGATATACAATAATGCCTAAGTACCCCCACTCTAGCTATCTATGTTTTCTCGTCTCAAATCTATTCATGCTACATGACAAAATTTGAGCAAGAACTTTAGGGATATTGTGTGTGAGGAGCACTAGGAGTTCCGTCTTGACAAGAGCAAACTTCCAACACCTCCCATGATCCACTCGGTGTAGACAACCCCAAAATCTCGGTCCCACCGAAGCACTAGGGTTGATTTGGTTTTAAGACCTCAGTACTACCGATTCTTAAATCTTGGCCTCACCAAGTTTCTGTGTCAACTAACAGTTATGAAACTCGGTGGCACCGATATTTTCAAACTGGTGTCACCGACAGGTATAGGGTATATATACATAGTGGACTCAAGACTGAAAAATACTTCACCTCCTCGGCTGTTTGTACCCTTGTGCTCCTGCCGCCCTTGTCTACGGACGTCCTTCTCGTCTCCAGCGCGTCCTCGCTGCCGGATTCTATCGTCGTTGGTGGAAATCTCCATCGCTGCCATTGCCGTAGCAGAACTTCGCCAAATTAGTGTAAAGTTCCCTCCTGTGCAATGTTTTAGTTCTTGCGCATGAGTATTCGCCCCTTATCTTCTCGAAGTTTGCAATGGCTCCAACCACAAAACAAATCATGTAGCATAGACGAACGATGAATTTTAGGGTTAGGTGTCCTTTTTGTGTATTCGAGTCACCGAGTGAACTGGATCGATGTCAACGATTCATGTATTTGGGTTTCTAAGAACCATCTCGGCAAGACCGAGTCTCACTTTTCGGTGCTAGCGGAAAGTGTGGCCAAGTCTGTGTTAAGAAAATGGTCAGTCTCGGAGACTCCGAGTTTTTCATCTCGGTGGAACCGAAACACACGAAACTGATAGTTAAGACTTAAATTTTGAATTCAATTTTTTTAAATGTTTGTGTTTTGTGATGCACATCCATTCCTACTCTTCTATAACTATTCACAGGGTCGGCTTGTTTGCTTGTCAGCTTGTCAACATGTCAGGGTCTGAAGATAGCTAGAATGATTTCACACAGCAGAGCATGGAGTGGACTCATGCACTAGTCCTGAGAAGACTGCGTCTGATCCAGGTACTCCAAGCTCTCATGATATGCCCAAGGCAACTACGAGGTCGAGGAAGAAGCTGAACTCAGATGAGGAGGATGCTGATTTCATTCTTGAAGAAAGCATTCCTCACTAGGAGAAGGAGAAAAGAGTATACCAGCTCAGATGCTATGAGAGCACCAGAGACTGCCATGAAAGGAATGAGACTCACCCTTGAGAACCCTACCTCCAAGATCACCAAGAAGTCAGGCCATAAAAGAGCTAGAAAGAGAGTTGTAAATGTTGTTGGAAGGCCAACATCTATGTAAGAAGATCCAACAGAAGTTGTTGAGGAAGAAGAGGAAGAGGTACCTGCTAATCCACCTCCTTCTAAGAAGAAAAAGCTTAAGGGAGATGCTATGGCCAGCAAGCCTGCAACAAAGACAAATACTACTGCTCCCAAGACCAAAAATCATGTAGCTCCTAAGCCCAAGGGGACTACAAGGTATATTCCTGCAGCACAGAAGAACAAAGGCTCTGCATCTAGAGTTGTTGTTGTAGAAGAAGAAGAAGAACATGTTTTTTTGAGGAAGCTGAGAGCTCACCTACCAGTGCATAATGATGCTCATCCTGTTGCGGAGGACATGAAGAAGAGGAGAGATCAAGGAATGAGATTGTGGAGAGCACAAGATCCCTATGTTGTCAGGTGGAGGACAACTCCCGATGATCGCTTTCACACCAAGGAACAATAGAACTTTTATGAGACTGTGTTATTGGACAAGAGTCCAGCTGTGAGCGACATGAGATATGTAGAGTGGGACTACATCAAGGAACATGAGGACTACTGCCCTTATGTGAGAAAAAATTTCAGGGCCATTCACACACAGGATTTTGTTGGGAGAGAGGTGACTACTTAGAATAACGAGATGATCATGCAGTTCTACCCCACTTCACATTTGTATCCTAATGGTAGAATTGTGTTGATAACTGAAGATCACAGGTATGAATCAACTGTTGAGGAGTGGGCAACCATCATGGGTGCTCCGAAGGCATTTGAAAGTGACTTGAATGTTTACTCTGAGCCAAAAATGAATCACAACTCTATGGCTAGTATGTACAATCCAGTGCCCCACAAGTACATGAAGACCCACAACCATAAGCTTGGATCTGTTTACTTTCTGGAAGTTGGGATACCTACCACCAATACCATCATGAGATACACCTTGATGCCTAAGTCAGGTGATGACAAGATGATCACGGGTATTCCATCAACATGTTGCACCACATTGACACTCACACCAGGATTAGAGTGATGCATCTGATTGTTGGGACAGTCAGAAGGATACCTGCTGACCAAAAGAGATCCTATGGATATGCTATGTACATTCAAATGTTGATCAATTCCAACATTGGGAAGAATGCATATTTGCTTGATCGTACACACCTGCCACTACAACCAAAGTTTGAAGACAATGAAGTAGTGATGGACCCCAGCCATCCTAGTTCAGTGCCACCTCGTGTTCAGGCAGAGGCGGGAACACAGGAAGAGGCAGCTAGAGAAGCTCCAGCTCCACAGTTGAGGACCAGAGAGGAACATATGACTTATCTTATCAGCACCATCCAAGGGATGGAGAAGAATATCAATGACATCTTGCTGAACCAAAAGAGTCTCGAGAGGATTGTGGAGGCAAAATTCCACGACCTGGATATCAAGGTTGAAAAGGACGTGGATGTCGCCTAGAGGGGGGGGTGAATAGGTGCTTTAAAATAGTTAAGGTTTAGGCTTGAACAAATGCGGAATAAAACTAACGTTTAATATGTCAAGCACAAAACCTACAAACAACTAGGCTCACCTATGTGCACCAACAACTTATGCTAAGCAAGATAAACAACTAAGTGATAGCAAGATATATTACAATAAACAATATGTCTATCACAAAGTAAAGTGCATAAGCAAAGGGTTCGGGTAAGAGATAACCGAGGCGGTTATGAATATGCCAAAGATATAGAGATGTGAGATCTCTATGAATGAAGAACCGGCAAAAACTCCAACATCGAAAACATCATAGTAGATGCATATGGACTCCGTTTTCGATGAACTCGAGCTTGTCACGAAGATGACCATAAGCTCTAAAACTCACAAAGAGAAACACCAAACAAGAACCAAGAAGTATGATGCAGGGATGCAAATGGTTTGAGCTCTCAACGAACGATACGATCAAGCTACTCACTTGAGAGCCCCCCCTTGATAGAACAGCAATCTATCCTAACCAGAAAACCTATCAAGGGCAAACCTATACCTTGCACCTCGTCCTCTTGAGCTAGATGATGATGATCTTGGCTTCCGCAAGATGGACCACCTTTCTTGATTGTGTTGGCTTGATGAAGACTAGTTGATTGCTCCCCCATACTCACTATGGGTGAGCCACTCTTCAGCATATCTTCACAAGTCCATTGCCACCACAATGGACGGCAAGCTTCAAGCATGCTATCTTCGTGCTGATCCACTTGAACTTGCACATCGCAATCTTGATGACGATCACAACTTGACGCCATACTCCATGGGTTGTATGAGATCTTCCCTTTGACGCAAGCCCATAGAAACACACCTAACCCCCACATAGAACTCTCACGAAGACCATGGGTTAGTACACAAACACGTAATGGACAATGCTTACCATACCATGGGATCACTTGATCCCTCTCGGTACATCTTGTACGCTTTGTGTGTTGATCATCTTGGTTTACTCTTTGTCTGAGATCTTGATCAACCATTGATGATGATCACAACTTGACGTCATACTCCATGGGTTGTATGAGATCTTCCCTTTGACGCAAGCCCATGTAAGCACACCTAACCCCCACATAGAACTCTCACGAAGACCATGGGTTAGTACACAAACACGTAATGGACAATGCTTACCATACCATGGGATCACTTGATCCCTCTCGGTACATCTTGTACGCTTTGTGTGTTGATCATCTTGATTTACTCTTTGTCTGAGATCTTGATCAACCATGTGTCTCTATGACCATTCTTTGGATAATACCTTGAATACCATCTTGGTCATCATATAAACTCCTTGAACCCAACAGATGGACTTCAAGAAGTGCCTATGGAAAAATCCTATAAATGTAACTTAAGGCAACCATTAGTCCATAGGAATTGTCATCAAGTACCAAAACCACATATGGAGATATATGCTCCAACAATCTCCCCCATTTTGGTAATTGATGACAACTACTTCAAGAGAGTTTATATAAGGAAATAAGCATAACCAACCGCACACATACAAAACAATAATGCATGCGTGCAGGATGTAAATGCTTACGCAATAAAAGCAAACCCCTCTAAACATATCCAAAGTAAACTAAACTCTCTAAACTTCTCCCCCATTGGCATCGATTGCCAAAATGGACGAAAAGTTTAGAAAGCCAATATATTTGGTGGTCCTCCAAAAAGTGTGTACTTCTGAGCAAATGAGTGCAAAGGAATACACAAATACAATGATAAGTAGTTGGAGGAAAACAAACTATATTGAGGACCCAAAGATTGCAAATAAAGGAATCGTATGCCACAAGGACATACCAAAATAGAGGCAAGCAATCAAAAGATACCGGATGGAACAAACAATCATATGGTCCTTCGAACCACATGAATAAAAGATATTATGATAAAAGCAACGGAGTGTTTTATCAAAACTAGAGAAGCTCCCCATGATTTGTGCACTAATAAGAGATTTTTGTATATGATACAAGTGCACAAAATAGGATCGTTGATCCCCCAAAATTAATAAAAACACACAACGGGTGGAAGAAGAAAGATGAGACAATAAGCAAATCTCTTGCACAAAACAAGTGGTTGAGCAATATGTAAAACAAGCAACTTAAGATTAGGCTCAACCAAAATAATGTGTGTGAGTCATGGCAAGGCACTTGAGAAGACTAAGATAAGGATGAACATTACTCATCAACATAGTCTTGATGAAATGAGACACAAAGTGCAAGACATATCATTCCCACACACACCTACTAGAAAATAAGTTCACAAGCTTACTAATAAACAAAATAAGAACCAACGCTTGTGACAACCATGGTGAAGATAGGAAATAAGAACCTTGTCAAGAGAGGAGGGATACCAATCGAAATGGCAAAACCCTCATCAAGACAGGCATGAGGAAAAATTATCTTCACGGCCAAAGAGTGCATCTTGTCAAGAGAGGAGGGATACCAATCGAAATGGCAAAACCCTCATCAAGACAAGCATGAGGAAAAATTATCTTCACGGCCAAAGAGTGCATCAAGATGTAGGAAAATAAGATACACACTCAAGACAAATCCTTTCACGAAGCCACCAAAAACTGAAAAAGGAAATGCAACGGTGGACGTAAAAGAAAAGAGGATATCAATTAGAGATGTAACTTTTCTCATGTGTAAAAGCTTCTAAGTAGAAGACAATCATGATGATATATATCCACAAAGAAGAATGTACACACGAAATGGTTACAAGAAGGAACAAACTAGATATCCAAAAGGAAGTCATAAACATATCAATAAGATCTTTTGCTTGGAAGCATAGCACATGGCCTAATATTTTCTTATTGTACAATATGAACTTCCAACATACGAACATCAAAGACATCCCAACTAGTAATAAGACATCATCGTTAGGATGCTTTGAGAAAGGAAACAAGTACTACAAGAACGAATCAAGAGATTCATGCCATGATGCAACCTGTAAAGAAAAGACAGGGCCCTTTGCAAGAAAAGAAAGCATGAAGTAGATACTTGTTACCAAGACAACATTGGATTGATGTAGTAGATAGTTGTTCTTTGATCATCCTAACTTGGCTCCAATAATAACATGGTCTCAACACCTTCCTTATAGGTGAGCCGAGCATCCAATGCATCTCCAATTGTTCCTGGAACAACAAAACAAACAAAATGGTGCCCAAACTCATTGGGACCAAAGAGTTAGAAAACCAACAATACATAGGACAAACTCCACATACATATGTGCATATAGATATGAATTTGAATTTCATGCACACGTTAGCCATTTTATGACAAGGTGAAGTTTCCCCTATATATTGGGTCAAAGAAAGAAAGCATGCCAAAGGAAATACATATAGTAAATATGCATGCTCAAGGCTTTCAAGAATCCAATCAACATATAGTTGATAAGATACCAGAAGACAAGGTATCAAGTGATAATAAGATAGCAAATGAAAAACTATCACTTGAGGGATATCAATTAAAATATTCAACAAGGCATGAGATATCCATTGACACATGCCAACTAAAAAGGAAACAAGATACCAATTGAAGGAAAACAAACACGAGGTATCTAGTTTCCAAAAGAGAGCTAGGTTCCAACAAACCAAACCCTCGACAAATTTTCATGATGGCACAAAGCATCATAAAGAGCAAGACTTGCCTCCCATCAACATCCACTTGATGGGCACCAAAAGATTTTCTGATGGACGAATAAAGAGAGTGTTGTAAAGAAAATAGGATAGCTCCCCCAAGGGTTGTGCGTCATATAGAATTTGCATTTAAATACAAAATGCACAAGATGGGATCATCACTTTCTCTATATCTATAAAAACACTAGACAAGTTAAAATAGATCCACAAGAGGCAAGGAAGACAAACGAAACACAAAATCCAATGTAAAGATGATTAGCAATTCCTACCACATGATGGGAATACAAATTGTCAAGGACAAGAAGTATTTTGGAAATGATACTCATTGGTAGATCGCAAATATATCCAAGATCATCTTTACCCATAAAACACAAGCAAATGACACTTGTAGAGCAAACATGCCACCTAGGAACAAGATAATTTCCAATATCAACACTAAGTGGCAATACCTCAAATGTACACATTCTCTAGGCTTGTAATATGCACATAGTATATTACTCCCCCATAATGTGATAACCCAACAATATTAACAAGTGGAAAACGAAAAACCAACAAGAGATAATTAATGGACCATTTAGAAATTGAATTTCTCATGAGTAAGACATACCACATAGAAACTAGATAATCTTGAAATATCAATACTAAGTGGTATTCCCCATGTATACACATTTATAGGATCGTGAGGTGTGCAAAGCACATCACTCCCCCATAGTGATAATCCATTAATCTCTCACAAGAGCCAATCAAAGATACAAACAAGATGCAATAAGGCTCAATAGAAGACTCACATGAACATGATATGCAAACCAACATACACATATTCGCTTACTCAAGATAAGCAAGTTGGAAGCACAACATATACAAACACATGCAAGGTACAAAACCACAACATGCAAAAGGGGCAAGCAACTAACAATGTAAATAGTTTAAGTACAAGTTACCGTAAGGAGGCACATTGGATATAAGATAGAAACTCAATAATCCAAATGACTTGGCTTGAGATAATATGAATGATGAAGACCCCTTAATTCTTCATTATGTATCCAAGTCTCTAATGTCCTCCATATTCACCTATTGATCAAGTTTGAGCTTGTTGGTCCCCAACCACGTTGGGTCCTAAGAGGTTAGTCACAATAGGCTTGGCAACCCAAATGGTACTTTTCTTGACACCACTTTGAGTACCAACAAACTTGGCAAACACATTGCCAACCTTATCCTTCCCAAGAGAATAGATATCATCAATAATGATTGGGTTGGATAAATTACCTCTCGTGCAAGAAGAAGCGAAGTGACCCTTCTGACGACATAAGTAGCAACATCTACCCTTTAATTTCTTCCCTATTGATTTCTCAACATGAGGAGTGTTGGATTGGGTCTTCTTGGGAAGGGGCCTTTCTTCAACTTGTAGTTGAGTATGTGAGTGCACTTGTGGCCTCTTCCCTTGTTGCTTGTGACTTTGGGGCTTCTTCTTTAGTGGGCAAGATCTAACATGGTGCCCTTCAATTTTGCACTTGAAGCAAATAATCTTGGCCAAATTCTTGACTTGTTCTTGGCCCTTCTTCTTGAAGCTTTTGGACTTCTTCTTATTGTTGGAGTTGAATCCAAGTCCATTTTTATCATTCGGGGATTTTTGTCCACACAAGACATTGTTGAGTGTGGACATCCCTTCATGACTCTTTTCCAAGTCTTTCTTCAAGGAAGTGACTTGAGCCTTGAGCTCTTTGATTTCCTCTACATGGTTAGTATCAACACAAGTACTAGAGGAAGTATAAGCTTCATTGTTAGAGAAACAAGGCATGGAAAGTAATTCATCACAAGATGTAGCAACATTATGAGTAGATGAATTACAAGGACTAGCACATGGCAATATAGCTTTTTGACTAGAAGTAGTGCTAATGTCCACATGAGGCTCACTCGATGTTACCTTGGTAGTAATAGCCTCATGAGCTAATTTTATCACATTATGGGATGCTAGAAGATCATCATGAGACTTGTGAGCATTACATGGCTTTCTTCCAATTTCCCATAATTGCTAGATAGCAACTCAAGTTGAGCCCTTAGCTCAACATTCTCCTTTAAAATGGATGCTTCACAAGAAGTAGAGTTAGTAGCACAAGCATCATTAATAGCAATAAGAGGAGAAGGCACCTTGGCAAGCTCTTTAGCATATGAAGCTTCAAGTTGAGCATGAGACTCGGTGAGTTCGATGAGAGAGCTCTTAATAGCCCTTGAGCCATTTCCGAGGTGCTCATAGTCCTCAAGGAGTTTAGCATGTGCAACTTGAAGCTTATCATTTTTAGTTCGAAAATCATTAGCCACCACGAGAGCTCTATCATAGGATCCCTTTAATCTAGATAATTCTAGAGCAAAGGTTTCCTCAAGAGATTCCTTGGTGGTTTGTTCATTATCAAGAGCTTGAGATAGCTCTGCGATCTCATTAGCGTAATCACGCTCATGACCTTGCATTGTCTCAATGGTGGCCTCATGCTCCTCAAGATGAGCTTCCAACTCCTCAATGTATTTCTTGCCCTCAGTGGCAATAGACATGATTTCCAAGAAGTTAGAACAAGCAAGTTTATTCTTATAAAGAGATTTAAAAATCATTTCACCCTTAATTTTTAAGGATGCAATATTATCACTCTCTTTATCATTATCCTCATCCCCATTATCATCAACATCATCATCATGAGATATATTGGAATTCAAAGTAGGAGATACCTTTGAAGCCTTAGCCATAAGGCAAAAGTGAGTCACAATAGATGATGATGTATGATCCCTTGAAGCATCATTCAAGGCCACATCTTGTTCCATGGAGTGATGAATTTCCTCTACATTGTTAGCACAACAACTCGAGGAAATATATACATTTTTATCATGGCAACAAGATGTAGGAGGCATATCATCATGAGATTTAGACAGGCAGTTTTTACATGATATGCACGGACTATCAACACAAGCATGTGAAACATTTAGAGTGCTCGAAGTGTTAACGCCCAAAGATGAAGCATTGCAATAATATAGTGATGAGGGATCATCAACAATAAACCCACTTTCATTATTGCAATGGTCACCACTACTCACCATATCATTACCTTGTGGCAATCCACATGTAGGTGAAGTAGATGAAGTTGAGAAGACCACACGACCGGAGGTGGAGGGAGAACAATCATCCCTGCAAATCTTGGACACACCATATTTATCTTGAAGCTTTGTCCACAACTCATGAGCATCCCGGAATGGCATGAGTTGAAATATAACTACATTGCTCAAAGCATCAAAAAGCACATTAGAAGCTTGAGCATTGAGATAAGAGTTTTTCTCATCCTCTAAAGATATACTTTGAGAATCCTTTGGAGGAGAAAAACCCATATCCACAATTCGCTCTAAATTTGGGTCCATGACCCTAAAGTGATTAAGCATGCGAATTACCCAAACATCAAAATTTGTGCCATCGAAACTAAGAGTGTCAGTGAATCCTAAACCCCTAGTCGACATCCTTACTCTCTAGGTGGTTAAACCTGATAAAGAGAGACCTAGCTCTGATACCAATTGAAAAGGACGTGGATGTCGCCTAGAGGGGGGGGTGAATAGGCGCTTTAAAATAGTTAAGGTTTAGACTTGAACAAATGCGGAATAAAACTAATGTTTAATATGTCAAGCACAAAACCTACAAACAACTAGGCTCACCTATGTGCACCAACAACTTATGCTAAGCAAGATAAACAACTAAGTGATAGCAAGATATATTACAATAAACAATATGTCTATCACAAAGTAAAGTGCATAAGCAAAGGGTTCGGGTAAGAGATAACCGAGGCGGTTATGAATATGCCAAAGATATAGAGATGTGAGATCTCTATGAATGAAGAACCGGCAAAAACTCCAACATCGAAAACATCATAGTAGATGCATATGGACTCCGTTTTCGATGAACTCGAGCTTGTCACGAAGATGACCATAAGCTCTAAAACTCACAAAGAGAAACACCAAACAAGAACCAAGAAGTATGATGCAGGGATGCAAATGGTTTGAGCTCTCAACGAACGATACGATCAAGCTACTCACTTGAGAGCCCCCCCTTGATAGAACAGCAATCTATCCTAACCAGAAAACCTATCAAGGGCAAACCTATACCTTGCACCTCGTCCTCTTGAGCTAGATGATGATGATCTTGGCTTCCTCAAGATGGACCACCTTTCTTGATTGTGTTGGCTTGATGAAGACTAGTTGATTGCTCCCCCATACTCACTATGGGTGAGCCACTCTTCAGCATATCTTCACAAGTCCATTGCCACCACAATGGACGGCAAGCTTCAAGCATGCTATCTTCGTGCTGATCCACTTGAACTTGCACATCGCAATCTTGATGACGATCACAACTTGACGCCATACTCCATGGGTTGTATGAGATCTTCCCTTTGACGCAAGCCCATAGAAACACACCTAACCCCCACATAGAACTCTCACGAAGACCATGGGTTAGTACACAAACACGTAATGGACAATGCTTACCATACCATGGGATCACTTGATCCCTCTCGGTACATCTTGTACGCTTTGTGTGTTGATCATCTTGGTTTACTCTTTGTCTGAGATCTTGATCAACCATTGATGATGATCACAACTTGACGTCATACTCCATGGGTTGTATGAGATCTTCCCTTTGACGCAAGCCCATGTAAGCACACCTAACCCCCACATAGAACTCTCACGAAGACCATGGGTTAGTACACAAACACGTAATGGACAATGCTTACCATACCATGGGATCACTTGATCCCTCTCGGTACATCTTGTACGCTTTGTGTGTTGATCATCTTGATTTACTCTTTGTCTGAGATCTTGATCAACCATGTGTCTCTATGACCATTCTTTGGATAATACCTTGAATACCATCTTGGTCATCATATAAACTCCTTGAACCCAACAGATGGACTTCAAGAAGTGCCTATGGACAAATCCTATAAATGTAACTTAAGGCAACCATTAGTCCATAGGAATTGTCATCAAGTACCAAAACCACATATGGAGATATATGCTCCAACAAAGGTGACGGAGTTGACTACAACTGTTGATCAGCTGAAGCATGAAGTTGATGCAGTGCACTCACCTCGCTCAAGAAGTGATGATGAGGATGATACGTATCTTCCTACTACCATTCAGTTCAGGGCTTAGGCCAGATCTGCAATTGTGTCAGTTCCGGAAGCTAGACCATCTTCATTAGCTCAACATCAGCTCCACCAGCTCCCGCACCTCCAGTGTCTACACCTCCACCTCAGAGGACATCTATTCACGCCTTCGCCAACGCTCTCCTGTCTACTCCATCAACTACTACTGGAGGAGATCGATCATAGAGCGATGCTTAGTTCTAGACCTTTGAACTTTTTGATAACTTGTTGCCAAAGGGGGTGTATAGATCAATAGGGCTTCGACAGAGAGAGAGAGAGAGAGAGAGAGAGAGAGAGTTGCTTTTTATTGCTCTCTTTAATTTTTTCCAGAATATTTGGTCTTTTGGATGTCTTAAACTTAAACGTGCTGGTACTTACGCTTTGATTGTTGATGATACTATGTCATACCTTTGAGCTATCTACATGTTGATCATTCACTCATCTATTTGGTGTAATGTGGATTACTATTCATTCATATCATTTATGCGCACCACCTAGATGTATGTGACATGGAAGACTGATCCCATGATCCTAATCGATTGTGCATTTGCATTCAAACACAAATCTAAAATAATGCACGCATTTAGGGGAGATCTTGCTTATCACATACTTCTCAAAGCGATGATGCTAATCATTGATTATATCTTTTGTCGAAGCTTTGAACTATATGTTCTTATCAGTTAGCAAAAAGGGGGAGATTAAAAGCACAACTTCTCCCTAAGGTGGTTTTGGTAATTAATAACAACATATGTGTCACTAAACTAATGATCTTAGCTAAGTATATTTCAGAAAAGTTCAAAGATGCATTGTCTAAGGATTGTGAGGAGAACCCCTCGATGCAAGGAAAGGAATAGGATTAGCCAAGCTTCAAGCCTGAAGACTCTACATTTTATATGTGCGAGAAATCACATTTGAGTCCATAGGAAAGCCAATACTATTAAAAGGGGTTGAGGTATCTATGATGAATTGGTTGCTCAAGTGCTTAGAGATAGCCACCAAAAATACTCATCCATCCTCCCACAAAATTCTCTGCCCATAGCCTAAACATAGAAATCAGTGCCACCAAGAATTATCATTCGGCCATACCGATTTTCCACCAGACAGAACCTTTGGCAAACCCTAGAGACTCGGTACAACCAACATTTTGTTTAGTGTCACCGAAATCAGTGACCAAGTTTCTGGTATGTCGATTTTAATAATTGGAAATTCTGAGTTTTGGAATCGGTCTCACCGAGATTTGGAAACTGCCATAGGTCACCCATATTGGTAGCACCGAGATTCCTATACCGGTCTCACCGAGAATACAAAAGTTGCCACATTTTGTACAAGTCGGTGCCACCGAGTTTCACTTTGCTTTCACCCGAGTTGGGCAATAATGTTCTAATGGTTGGATTTTTGGAGATGCCTACATATACGCATCCACCACCTCTCATTCGTAGAGGGAGCACTCGGAACACACATACACTTGCCATATCCTTTTTTCTGAGAGAGAGCCACCTACTCATGTGTTGAGATCAAGATATTTCAATCCATCCATTTGAAACTTGATCTTTAGCCTCCCCAAGTTCATTTCCACCAGATCAATCTCTTCTACCCATGCCAAACCTATGAGAGAGGGATTGAGTGTTGAGGAGACTATCTTTTGAAGCACAAGAGCAAGGAGTTCATCGTACTACCCCATCTATTACCTTTTGGAGAGTGGTGTCTCCTAGATTGGTTAGGTGTCGCTTGGGAGCCTCCTACTTCGTGTTGTGGAGTTGAACCAAGAAGTTTGTAAGGGCAAGGAGATCGCCTACTTCGTGAAGATCTACCCAAAGTGAGGCTAGTCCTTCGTGGACGTAAGCCATGATGGAATAGAAAAGGTTGCTTCTTCGTGTACCCTTTGTGGGTTGAGCCCTCTGTGTACTCGCGTGACCGTTACCCTCTGTGGGTTCAAATATCCACCAACGTGGACGTACGATAGCACCACCTATCGGAACCACACCAAAAATCGTCGTGTCAACCTTTGCGTTGGTCTTCCTATCCCTATCCTCTTTTTACATGTACATGTCATTACTTTCCACTCCTATACTATTAGACCTGCATGTGTTGGGTGTGCTTGACTTATAACAATTGCTAAAACTTACCCACAACTAAAATTGGAAAAATGCTAAGTTTTTATTTGGTCAAGTAGTCTAATCACCCCTCTCCTCTAGACATACTTCGGATCTTACAAACATCTACGCGTATGGACATGGATCCCCTGATGTGGGCTATTCCGCCTTTGAGCCACTAACACATGGCCCCACCAAGCATGAGGCCCACATGTGAGTGACCAAAAGACAAGGATAGTTACATCACAGATGGAGGTTGGGAAGCGAGAAGTGCTTGTGTACTCTTTGTACGAACCCAAGGTGAAGAGAGTCGTCAAGATGGATATTCAATAACGGACATGACAGAGATCCATCTCCTCCTTACCCCTTTTGGATCTGTACTATGTTGTGTAGTAGGGTTACGAGATTTGCTGCTATTAGAATCCTGCTAGTATTGTGTTCGCTGGATAATTGACATGATATGGTTTTCTTTTGTTCAATAAATTAGCAAATTAGCGATTAGAATATTATGCCCATATGTTTCATATAACATTCATATGTGTAAAACAACCTGATTGTGGCTTTAGAATTATCGTATAGCCTTGCCCAACTTTCTTGCTGCGCTGCTAGCTTTGGCAATTAGAGCATCTCCAACAACTCAACGGAAAAACTCCCTGATTGATCACCTATTGTGACTCCTCAATAACACTTTTCTAGTTATTGAGGATGAACGCTCGAGTAGATTGCTAATAATCCCGTCCCAAATAAGCAACTTGACATCAAGGACCCACCTGTCAATCGGTTGGCGATGGCGTGATAGTGCTTTGGTAGTAGCAATGGTCGTCCAATGATGATCCGACAACAATCTGGTGGTTCTACATATGTGCCTCGATGGTGTTTCGACGGCGGCAATGGTAGTCTAGAGGTTCATGAGCGGTGCGTCAACGGTCGTGAGGCGATGGTCCGACAACAGCGGTCCGGACATGCTCCAGCGACGGTCCGATGGCGCTTCGGCGATGGTCCGATGACCATTTAGGATTGTGCTCTCACGTGACAATATTGGCGATTAGATTGAAAGGATGCCAACCCCCTCCAAATAGGGGAAGATGGCTTGTTTTATTGGTGGTCACACATAATTTATTGGGGAAAGGGGAGCTGTTGCAGCAGTTTTTTGCCCAACCACCAAATACGTTTGGGGGTGGGAGTGGGGATCTCCTTGTAGATGCTCTAAAGGAGCAAGGCGAAGCATACATACGAAGATGGTCATGAAAATTATCCATCGAGTTTTTTTTCGAAAACTAATTTCAGTTCGACTGAAGGGAAACACAAACGAAGATCCGAGGGAGTTAGTCATCTCAATTCCTCTTACTCTTTCCCTCTTAATTCCCATGTTCCCGATCCAATCAAGGAATTTTTAGTCTTACATACCTTAATCTCTCATTCCCAATCTTTAACACCCCCTACCAAATACGTTGTAAATGTTTGAGCCGTTCCAAACAGTTTGGAGCTATTTCAATCACTTTAGGAAGACTTCTTGCAGTCGAACCAAATAATTTGACCACATTCAATACACCGTACACCTAGTGTAACCAGGCATATATAACGGGAGCAAGATTGGCAAATAAGTTCCCTGAAAGGTTAGTGATCAGATTTTGAAAGGCATATATTACCGGAACGGGCGTGAGCGGACGACGGAAGCGCTCAATTTTGTCTGCCGTGGATCCATTTGTTGCCCAATTTTGCGCTCAGTTTGGATCGGGATGGACAACGAGCGGACATCAGGCGGACACACGCGTCTGTTTGGGTCATCCCTTGGACAGCTTTTGCGTCCCGATGACCCAAACGGATAAAATGGATCGCTGTGTTGGGTTGCTCTTATCATTCTTGCAAATAATACAAACAAGATAATATTGCCTGTTTTTTATCTGAATATTGCCTGGTTATTATACCATGGGACATAAAATGCACCTACGAAAATGATCAAGATGAGAAGAAAAGAGCAACACTGACAGTTGGGAGTTGGCAGTGGCAGCTCAGGAGGGTACACCTCTTAACATCTATGGACCTCATAACTAAAGGTCGCTTTACTCCTCAACAGCTTACCAACCAAAACAACCAGAAGGGGATGGCAAGCCCGCACCACATCGCGATGGAGCTCGTCGGTCCCAAGGCCGGCGGATCCTCCTCCGCCGTCGCCGTCCACCACATGTTCGTCGTCGTCGTCGACGGCGTTGAGTCGGACATCCACGAGGGCACGCTACACGGCAGTCCCGGCAAGGTCACCGTCACCAGCCCCGGGAACCTCTCCGCCGACGGCCTCCGTAGCGTCGTCGTGCGCGGCGGGGGAGGGGGCGCCGTCGTGTTCACCCTGTGCGGCGACGCGGCAGCCGAGGGCGTGGAGTCCGCGTCCTTCGTCCAGTGCGGCGCGACGCGCGTCGACGGCGCGCGGGAGGTGTCGGTCTCGCGGTGCCGGTCCCTGGAAGCGGAGCAGGCCGGCAAGGTGACGGTCGAGAGGTGCCGGGAGGCGCGGCTCCGAGGCGGCGGGCTCCTCCGCGCGACCCGCTGCAGGCGGGCGGACGTTGAGAGCTTCGGCGAGGTCCGCCTGGCGCGCTGCAAGGGGGTGCGCGCCGACTGGTGCGGCAGCCTGGAGGTGCAGATGTGCAGGGCGGTCGACGCCAGCCGGTGCGGTGCCGTGAGCGGCGACCGCTGCCGCCGCGTCAACGTCGCCGGGTGCGGCAGCGTCGCCGTGACCCACGCCGTGGTCAAGACGGTGGAGGAAGAGCAGCTGCAGTCGCAGCAAACCGTGTCTCCGCAGTCCAGTGAGTAAGCACCAGATCAGCAGCGGCAGTGAATTCGAAATTGCTTGTAATTCCTTGTTGTCTGTACGAAATTGCGGAAGTTTCTGGAACTAAGAGATCGCTACTCGACGGATCGCGTTTAAATGTATGATGAATACGCCATGTTTCATTGCTTCTACTGGTTTGATCTCTTCCAAGAACTCTCACCTTGGACTTGTTGAATCTTTCTACTCAGCAAATTTTGAATGTCGAATGTTATAGTGCACATAATAATGGATGTACCAAGTGTAAAACGTGTTCTAAGTTCAGGAAACAGAAACTTAGACGCCCTCCGCTCCACGACTCCGCGCTGGAGGCGAGTGGCACCCAGTGTCAAGGTAACGCTTGGGACTGATCTACTTCATAAAATTCAGTTTCACTCCATCAAATTCATTTTAAAGCAGTTTCATACAGAAACTGTAACTCTTTTAGGATAGTGTCCAGCTTCAAAAATAAGAAATTTTGTGGAAAGAATATATTTGATTGGATGAGTGAGGATAAACGAAGGGGTATCCACTTACTAGTGACAGTGATAGGCAATTACTTCCAATTCCAGCTTCTACATTTTCTTGAAGCACTTTCTAAAGAGTTTCACAAAAAACATGGAGTTGTATCCGAGATTCTAAATTTTTTTGCGGAGCGGCATATGTTATGAAGCTACCTCGTTTGGCTTGTGTTTTCTAGAACGGAACTGAATTTTAAGAAGCGAAATAGTCCCAAACAGACCCTAAATCATGGGGCTGCTAAAAGCTCCGCTTCACGGAGAGCTGTCGAACAGGGGCTTAGACTATTTGAGTGAGAATGTTAGTTACACACGCAAACACATCAGTGAAAAGTTAAACTACAGGGATCAAAACTTAAGATTGTATTATTATATCATTGACTTATAAGTTCTTTGACTTATGGATGCAACATTCATTTTATGGATATGCTCCCTCATTTCTGAATATAAGCCCTTTTAGAGATTTTAATACAGGCTACGTATGAAGCAGTGTAGTGAAATCTTTAGAAGTGTTATATACTCTTCCTGTCTTAAAATAAGTGTTTTAACTTTGTATTAGCTCTAGTATAAAATTATATTAAGTTTCAGACAGTTATTTTGGGACAGAAGGAGTATTTAGGAACACAGGTAATATAAGTTTCACAGAATTCAATGACTAAGGTTACAGAGAGTTCAATGACCAATATTATATGCAAATTGAAATGTAATAGTTGTAAAATTTACTCAATTATGTTGAGTAGGGCAATGCATAGTAGCACGTCGATGTTTTTTGTCGAATTACATGGATTTCCTATCAAAACAAAATATATTTCGTTTACTGATGTTAGTTCAATCTATAATCATACGTCTTGTGATATTAAACCTAAAGCCAAAGAGGGCTCCGTTGAATTAAATAATTTAAACTCGATGTTTGAATTGCAAAAACGTCTTACATTAAGTAGCAGAGGCAGTAGTTATTAATATTTTTTAGTCTGATAATTTAATTGTGAAGGTTTAAACATTGATAAACATTTAGTTGATGGTATATACAACTATTGATTTGGTATATTGACTAATTTTATCTTTTAGTGATATAAAGATGTCCTCTAAGTCAAGTTCTTCAGCAAGTAAAACATCGAAATCTAGCAGTTGAGGTATTATTTACACCGAATGAGATGGCTCAAGCGCAGAAAATGAAAACAAAAAATTTAATTCTGAATTTAGATTGAAGATAGACCATGTCCATGCAATTTTGAATAGGTGTATGGATTACAAAAAATGCTCTGTGAAATCAAATATGCTCTCGTGAAGTTCCCTGAAATTAAAAAGGGTTTTTTTTCTTTGAGAAAACGCAAAGACTTTGTGACGTAGGAATTTTTTTGTTTAGATGCACTCTCCCCTCTCGTAGATGGTCATCAACATGGATAGATCTTAGTGTGCACGTAGGAAACTTTTGGTTTCCCATGCAACGTTCCCCCATAGTGGAATCATGAGCTAGGTCTATGCGTAGATGCCATCCCGAGTAGAACACAAAGGAGTTTGTGAGCATTGATATTCATGTTTCTGTCATTCTTAGTCTTTTCTTGATTCGACGGTATTGTTGGATGAAGCGGCCTGGACCAACATTACTCGTACACTTATGAGAGACCGGTTTCATCGACTAATATGCAACTTGTTGCATAAAGATGACTGACGGGTGTTTGTTTCTCCAACTTTAGTTTAATCGGATTTAACCGAGGCGGACCTTGGAGAAGGTTAAATATCAATTTGCATATCACCGTTGTGTTTTTGCGTAAGTAAGATGCGATCATACTAGATACCCATAGGAGACACGTAAAATATGCAACAACAAATTAGAGGACGTGTAACTTATTTTTGCAGGGTATGCATGTGATGTGATATGACCAAAGACATGATATGATATATTTGATGTATGAGATGATCATATTGTAATAGTTAAATATCGACTTGCACGTCGATGCTATGGCAACCGGCAGGAGCCATAGGGTTGTCTTTAATTATTTTTGCACCCGGTGATGCTTTACTTTATCGCTAGTTCGGTAGCCTTAGTAGTAACAACATAGGTGGCGCCGCAACCTCGATGGCAGCACAATGATGGAGATCATGGTGTGGCACCGGTGACGATGGAGATCATGTTGATGCTTTGGTGATGGAGATCAAGAAGCACAAGTTCATGACCATATCATGTCACTTATGTTTTGCATGTGATGTTAATCCTTTTATGCACCTTATTTTTCTTAGGACGACGGTAGCATTATAAGGTAATCCCTCGCTAAAATTTCAAGATAAAATTGTGTTCTCCCCGACTGTGCACCGTTGCGACAGTTCGTCGTTTTGAGACACCACATGATGATCGGGTGTGATAGACTCTACGTTCACATACAATAGGTGCAAAGCAGTTGCACGCGCGGAACACTCGGGTTAAACTTGATGAGCCTAGTATGTACGGACATGGCCTCGGAACACAAGAGACCAAAAGGTCAAACATGAGTCATATAGTAGATACGATCAACATAGAGATGTTCATCATTGAAGCTAACTCAACTCACGTGATGATCGGACTTGAGTTGGTGAATTTGGATCATGTGTCACTCAAATGACTAGAGGGATGTCAATTTGAGTGGGAGTTCTTAAGTAATATGATTAACTGAACTTATTATCATGAACATAGTCAATATGTCTTTGCAAATTATGTTGTAGCTTGTGCTGTAGCTCCACTGTTTTTGATATATTCCTAGAGAAAACTTAGTTGAAAGATGGTAGTAGCAATTATGCGAACTCGGTCTGTAAACTGAGGATTGTCCTCATTGCTGCAAAGAAGGCTTATATCCTTAATGCACCACCCGGTGTGCTACCCTCATGTGTTGTCTGTGGATGTTGCGGACATCTGACATACCCGTTTTGATGACTACGTGATAGTTCAGTGTGGAATGCTTAACAGCTTGGAATTAAGGCGCCCAAGACGTTTTTTAACGTCACGGAACATATAAGATGTTCCAAGAGCTGAGATTTGGATTTCAGGCTCGTGCCTGTGTTGAGAGGTATGAGACCTCCGACAAGATTCTTTGTCTACGAAGTAAGGGAGAAAAGCTCAATCGTTGAGCATGTGCTCAGATTGTCTGAGTACTACAATCGCTTGAATCGAGTGGGAGTTGATCTTCCAAATAAGATAGTGATTGACATAGTTCTCCAAAGTCACTGTCACCAAACTACTAGAGCTTCGTGACGAACTATAGCATATCATGAATACACAAGATGATCCCTGAGTTATTCACGATATTTGACACCGCGAAAGTAGAAATCAAGTAGGAGCATCAATTGTTGATGGTTAGTAAAAATACTAGTTTCAAGAAGGGCAAGGGCAAGAAGGGATACTTCATGAATGACAAACATGTTGCCGCTCTAGTAAAGAAACCCAAGGTTGAACCCAAACTCGAGACTAAGTGCTTTTGTGATGAGGGGAACGGTCACTGAAGCGGAACTACCCAAGGTACTTGTAGATAAGAAGGTTGGCAAAGTCGACGAAAGTATATTGGATATACGTGATATTGATGTGTACCTTGCTAGTACTCCTAGTAGCACCGGGGTATTAGATACCGGTTCAGTTGCTAAGTGTTAGTAACTTGAAATTATAGCTACAGAATAAACGGATACTAGCAAGGGTGAGGTGACGATGTGTGTTGGAAGTAATTCCAAGGTTGATGTGATCACCATCGCACGCTCCCTCTACTTTCGAGATTAGTGTTGAACCTAAATATTGTTTGGTGTTTGCATTGAGCATGAACATGATTGGATCGTGTTTATTGCAATACGGTTATTCATTTAAAGAGAATAATGGTTACTCTGTTTACTTGAATAATACCTTCAATGGTCATGCACCTAATATGAATGGTTTATTGAATCTTGATCGTAGTGGTACGCATGTTCATAATACCGATGCCAAAAGATACAAAGTAGTAATGATAATACCACTTACTTGTGGCACTGCCACTTGAGTCATATTGGTATAAAACTCATGAAGAAGCTCCATGCTGATGGATCTTTGGACTCAGTCGTTTTTAAATCGTTTGAGACATGTGAACCATGCTTATTGGTGTAAACGCATAAAGAAACTCCATGCAGATGGATCGTTTGGACTCAGTTGATTTTGAATCACTTGACACATGCAAATCATGCCAGCTAGGCATGATGACTAAAGGCCACGTTTTCTAGTGAGATGGAACAAGAAAGTAACTTATTGGAAGTAATACATTTTGATGTATGCATTCCAATGAGTGCCGAGGCACGTAGTGGATATCGTTATGTTCTTACTTCACAGATGATTTGAGTAGATACTGGTATATCTACTTGATGAAACACAAAGTATGAATTATTGAAAGGTTCAAGTAATTTCAGAGTGAAGTTGAAGATCGTCATGATAAGAGGATGAAATGTCTACGATATGATCGTAGAGATGAATATTTGAGTTGCGAGTTTGGTACACATTTAAGACAATGTGGAAATTGTTTCACAACTAATGCCACCTGGAACACCATAGTCTGATGGTGCGTCCAGACATCGTAGCCGCGCCCTATTAAGGTATGGTGCATACTATGATGTCTCTTATCGAATTACCACTATCGTTTTAAGGATATGCATTGGAGATAACAACATTCACTTTAATAGGGCACCGCGTAGTTCCGTTGAGATGACATCGTATGAACTATGGCTTGGAGAAACCTAAGCTATTGTTTCTTAAAAGTTTGGGTCTACGATGCTTATGTGAAAAAGTTTCAGCCTGATAAGCTCAAACCCAAAGCGGATAAATGCATCTTCATAGGATACCAAAAATAGTTGGGTATACCTCCTATCTCAGATCCAAAAGTGAAGTGTTTGTTTTAGGAAACAGATCATTTCTCAAGAAAGAGTTTCTCTCAAAAGAATTGAGTGGGAGGATGGTGGAACTTGATGAAGTTTTGAACCATCACTTCAATCAGAGAGTAGAAGGGTGCATGAAGTTGTTCATGTGGCGCCTACACCAGTTGAAGTGGAAGCCGATGATGGTGAACATGAAGCTTAGGATCAAGTTACTACCAAACCTCATAGGTCGACAAGGACACACGCTACTCCAGAGTGGTACGGTAATCCTATCTTGGAGGTCATGTTGATGGAGAAGCGATGGTGGGCCCGGATTCCGACAAATGGCTGGAGACCATAAAATCCGAGAGAGGATCCATGTATGAAAACAAAGTGTTGACTTTGGAAGAACTACTTGATGGTCGTAAGACTGTTAAGTACAGATGGATATTTAAAAGGAAGACAGACGATGATGGTGAAAGTCGCCATTTAGAAAGCTCGACTTGTTGGAAAGAGGTTTTTCGACAAGTTGAAGGAGTTGACTACGATGAGACTTTCTCACTCGTAGCGATGCTAAAAGTTTGTTGGAATTATGTTAGCGGTTGATGCATTTTTAATTATGAAATATTGCAGATGGATGTCAAAACATTGTTTCCTCGACGGTTTCTTGAGGAAAGGTTGTGTGTGATACAAACAGAAGGTTTTGTCGATCCTAAGGATGCTAACAAGTATGCAAGCTCTAGCGATCCTTCTAAGAACTGAAGTAAGCATCTCGGAGTTGGAATATGCGCTTTGATGAAATGATTAAGGCTTTTGGGTTTATACAAAGTTTATGAGAAACTTGTATTTCCAAGGAAGTGAGTGGGAGCACTATAGAATTTCTGATGAGTATATGTGGTTGACATATTGTTGATCGGAAATGATGTAGAATTTCTGTAAAGCGTATAGGGTTGTTTGAAAAGTGTTTTTCAAAGGAAAACCTGGATTGAGCTACTTGAACATTGAGCATCAAGATCTATAGAGATATATCAAAACGCTTAATAAAACTTTCAAATGAATACATAACGTGACAAGATTTTGAAGGAGTTCAAAATAGATCAGTCAAAGAAGGAGTTCTTGACTGTGTTGTAAGGTGTGAATATTGAGTAAGACTCAAAGCCCGACAACGGCAGAAGAAAGAGAAAGGACGAAGGTCGTCCCCTATGCATTAGTCGTAGGCTCTATAGTATGCTATGTTGTGTACCGCACCTAATGTCTGTCTTGCCATGAATCAGTCAAGATGTATAAAAGTGATCCAGGAATGGATTACTCGACAACGGTCAAAAGTTATCCTTAGTAACTAGTGGACTAAGGAATTTTTCTCGATTGTGGAGGTGATAAAAGAGTTTGTCGTGAAGGGTTACGTCAATGCAAGCTTTGACACTAATCCGGATGACCTGGTGTAGTAAACCGGATTCGTATAGTGGAGCAGTCATTTCGAATAGTTCCAAATGGCACGTGGTAGCAGCATCTACAGGATAACAAATAGATTTGTAAAGCACACACGGATCTGAAAGTTTCAGACCCGTTGACTAAAAACCTCTCTCCCAAGCAATACATGATCAAACCCCAGAACTGTATGGGTGTTAGATTCATTACTATCACATAGTGACGTGAACTAGATTATTGACTCTAGTGTAAGTGGGAAACTGTTGGAAATATGCCCTAGAGGCAATATTAAATTGGTTATTATTATATTTTCTTGTTCATGATAATCGTTTATTATCCATGCTAAAATTGGATTGAATGGAAACTCGTATACATGTGTGGATACATAGACAACACATTGTCCTTAGTAAGCCTCTAGTTGACTAGCTTGTTGATCAATGATGGTTAAGATTTCCTAGCCATAGACAAGTGTTGTCACTTGATAACGGGATCACATCATTAGGAGAATGATGTGATGGACAAGACCCAAACTATGAACGTAGAATGTGATTGTGTTCTTTTATTGCTACTATTTTCTGCATGTCAAGTATATATTCCTATGACCATGAGATTATGTAACTCACTGACACCGGACGAATGCCTTGTGTGTATCAAACGTCGCAACATAACTGGGTGACTATAAAGGTTCTCTACAGATATCTCCGTAGGTGTCCGTTGAGTTAGCATGGATCAAGACTGGGATATGTCACTCCATATGATAGAGAGGTATCTCGAGGCCCACTCGGTAATACAACATCACAACAAGCCTTGCAAGCAATGTGACTAAATAGTTATCCATGGGATTTTGTATTACGTAACGAGTAAATAGACTTGCCAGTAACTAGGTTCAAATAGGTATAGAGATACCGATGATCGAATCTCGGGCAAGTAACATACTGATACGTCTCAAACGTATCTATAATTTTTGATAGTTTCACGTTGTTATCTTGTCACCTTTGGATGTTTTGTTTACCTTTTATATCTTTTTTGGGACTAACTTATTAACTCGGTGCCAAGCGCCAGTTCCTGTTTTTTTGTGTTTTTGACTCTTTTCAGATCTGATTTTGGAACGGAGTCCAAATGAAATAATTCTTTCGCATGATTTTTTATGGAAAATATCAAAAATACCGGAAGAAAAAGATACCGGATGGGGGTCACGAGGGCGCCACAAGCCTTGTCGCCCCCCCCCTAGGTCGCGCCAACCAAGCTTGTGGGCCCCTCGGGGGCCCACTTGATGCAACTCCACCGCCATACGGTCCTATAAATTCGGAAACCTCCAGAAAGAAACCAAGATCGGGAGTTCCGCCGCCGCAAGTTCCTGTTTCCGCAAGATCTCATCTGGAGACCCTTCCCGGTGCCCTACCGGAGGGGACTTTGGAGTTGGAGGGCCTCTTCATCAACATCATCGCCCCTCCAATGACTCGTGATTAGTTCACTTCAGACCTACGGGTCCGTAGTTAGTAGCTAGATGGATTCTTCTCTCTCTTGGATCTTCAATACAAAGTTCTCCATGATCTTCATGGAGATCTATCCGATGTAATCCTCTTTGGTGGTGTGTTTGTCGAGATCCGATGAATTGTGGATTTGTGATCAGATTATCTATGATATATATTTGAGTCTTTGCTGATTTCTAATTTGCATAATTTTATATCCTTGTAAGTCTCTCCGATTCTTGGGTTTTGTTTGGCCAACCAAATCTATGATTCTTGCAATGGGAGAAGTGCTTGGTTTTGGGTTCTTACTGTGTGGTGACCTTTCCCAGTGACAGTAGGGGCAGCAAGGCACACATCGTGTAGTTGCCATCAAGGGTAACAAGGTGGGCTTTGTCGTCTTGCTTAAGGCGTTACTCTACATCATGTCATCTTGCTTAAGGCGTTACTCTGTTCTTTTGGACTTAATACACTAGATGCATGCTGGATAGCGGTCGACGTGTGGAGTAATAGTAGTAGATGTAGAAAGTATCGGTCTACTTGTTTTGGACGTGATGCCTATAGATATAATCATTGCCATAAATATCGTCACGACTTTGCGCGGTTCTATCAATTGCTCGACAGTAATTCGTTCACCCACCGTCTACTTTCTTTCATGAGAGAAGCCACTAGTAAACACTACGGCCCCCGGGTCTATTCACATCCATCGTTTACACCTCCGCTTTTACTTTGCTTTGTTACTTTGTTGCTTTCAGTTCTCACTTGGCAAACAATCTATAAGGGATTGATAACCCCTTCATAGCGTTGGGAGCAAGCTCTTTGTGTTTGTGCAGGCACTTGTGATACTCCTTCACTGGATCGATACCTTGGTTCTCAAAACTGAGGGAAATACTTACCGCCGCTGTGCTACATCACCCTTTCCGCTTCGAGGGAACACCAACGTAAGGCTCCAAGGCCACGGGGGAATCCTTTGCATATTTTCCTAGGGAGTCCCTAAGGCGTAGCCGCTGCAGCAGGATTCCTGGCGCCGTACCAGGGAAGGTCTATTATCGCAGTAGCAAGAAGAATTTCTGGCGCCGTTGCCGGGGAAGGAGAGATCTATCCAAGTAGGTCTCACAAACTCATCTCCTGCATTTAGTTTTTTGCCAGTTGCCTCTCATTTTCCTCTCCCCCACTTCACATTTTCCGTTTTCATTTGCCTTTCTCCTTTGCCTTTCTCCTTTGCCTTTTTCGTTCGCCTTTTCGTTTGCCTTTTTCGTTCGCCCTTTTCTCTCGCTTGCTTTCTGTTTGCTTGGGTGCTATGTGCCTTCAATATGCTTGTATCTTCGCTTGCTGAAAATCTAGTGATATGAATCCTCATCCACTTGCTAATCTCTTTAAGAGATCCAATTATGTTGATCCCATTGCTAGTGAGTTGAGTGCACTTGACTATCTTTATGGAGTTTTGCTTGAGATGCGTGAATCTGAAAATTGTGAGGAAGAAATTTATGAAGTGATTCACGAGGGCTCCTTGGATGAAAAGCATGATTGCAATGGTTTCACTATAAATTCTATTAGTGACAATCATGTTAAAATTATGCAAAACCCTAAGCTTGGGGATGCTAGTCTGCTATGTCCACTACTTGTTGCAAAGATCGTGATTGGGGTGATGATTTTTCTTTTGATCTTGAAATTTTGTTCAAGCCTCAAGACGAATATGATCTTTGCAATATTATTGAAAGTGGGTTTGGAGAAGTCATGACTTTAGATGATAATCCCACTATTTTTGAAGAGCAACAACTCTGCATGCATGTGGATCATGAAAAGAATATCCTGTGTGATAGCTATATCGTTGAATTCGAATATGATCCCACATGTAATGACAGATGAAAATATTGTGGTATAAACTTTCATGTTACTAAATTACCTCTCGTGATGTTGAGATTGCTCTTGTCTCTTTCTTCTTCCTTGCATTTTGTAACTATTGGTTGTCTAATTTGTTTTACTATAAAATGCCTATGCATAGGAAGTATGTTAAACTTAGATGTGATTTTCACATGCTTTAGGATGCTCTCGTTGTGCTTCAATTCTTGTCTTTTGTGAGAGCATCATTGAATGCCTAGCTAAGGGCGTTAAACAATAGCGCTTGTTGGGAGGCAACCCAACGAATCTATCCTTTTTCTTTCTGTTTTGTGTTTTCCACACTTTCATAATTCTGTTATGATTGTGTTTTTTGTGTTTCTTTTTGCGTTTGTGCCAAGCAAAACCGTTATGATTAGTCTTGGGGATGATCGTTTGGTCATGCTGGAAAAGACAGAAACTTTCTGCTCACGAAAAGAATTTTCATTTTTTTCTGTAAGAGCTTTTGACTTGATTCTTTTTGCTGCTAATGGCTACGCAAATTCTTCAGACTGTCGTAATTTTTCAGAATATTTGAAGTAACATAAGTATACGAAGTATACAAATTGCTACAAACTGGTCTGCTGTTAACAGATTCTATTTTTGTTGTGTTGGTTGCTTATTTTGATGAAACTATGGATATTATTGGGGGGTATTAGCCATGGAAGATTGAAAATACAGTAACCCAACATCAGCATAAGTAGAATTCAAGTTTTCTACAGTACCTAAGGAAGTGGTGGTTTGCTTTCTTATACTAATGTTATCACGAGTTTCTGTTTAAGTTTCGTGTTGTGAAGTTTTCAAGTTTTGGGTGAAGTTCTTATGGACAAAAAGATAAAGAGTGGCAAGAGCTCAAGCTTGGGGATGCCCAAGGCACCCTAAGAGATTCAAAGATGTCGTAAAAGCCTAAGCTTGGGGATGCCCCTGGAAGGCATCCCCTCTCTCGTCTTCAATCCATCGGTAACGTTACTTGGGGCTATATTTTTATTCACCACATGTTATGTGTTTTGCTTGGAGCGTCTTGTATCGTAGGAGTCTTTTATTTTTGCTATGTCACAATCATCCTTGCTGCACACCTAGAGAGAGAGACATGCACACACTGTGATTTTGTCGAGCTTCACTTATATCCTTTGGTAGACAATTCATCTCACATGTGCTTCACTTATATCTTTTGAGCTAGTTGATTTTGCTCTATGTGCTTCACTTATATATTTTAGAGCACGGTGGTGCGTGGCTTGGTAGTTGATCTATGCTTTGAAAGTAGTCTCAAAAGGGGTAGTTATCCAAAGGGATACGAAAACTTCCACCTTCATGTGCATTGAATAGTTAGAGAAGTTTGATTCATCTCAACTAGTTTTGAGTTGTGGTTATGGTAAAATTGAAGTTATGCTAGTAAGGTGTTGTGGATCTAGAAATACTTGTGTTGAAGTTAGTGATACCCGTAGCATGCACGTATGGTGAACCGCTATGTGATGAAGTCTGAGCATGATTAGTCTATTGATTGTCATCCTTTGTGTGGCCGTCGGGATCGCGCGATGGTTTATACCTACCAACCCTTCCCCTAGGAGTATGCGTTGAATGCTTTGTTTCGATTACTAATAAATTTTTTGCAACAAGTATATGAGTTCTTCATGAAAAATGTTGAGTCCATGGTTTAGATGCACTTTCACCTTCCACCATCACTATCTTCTTTAGTGCCGTGCAACTTTCGCCGGTGCACAAAACCCACCATTAGCCTCCCTCAAAACAGCCACCATACCTACCTACTATTGATTTTTCAAAGTCATTCCAAGATATATTGCCATGCAACTACCACCATGACATGTGCCACCAGTCTACATTGCCATTGCATGATCGTAAGATAGCTAGCATGATGTTTCCATTTATGTCTTTGCCATGCTAGATCATTGTCACGGTACACTACCGAAGGCATTCCATATAGAGTCATCATTGCTCTAAGTTTTGAGTTGTAAGTGTGATGATCATCATTGATGGAGCATTGTCCCATGTGAGGAAATAAAAGAGGCCAAAGATGCCCACCAAAAAAAAAGAGGCCAAAGAACCCATCTAAAAAAATGAGAGAAAAAGAGAGAAGGGACAATGCTACCATTTTTCCACACTTATGCATATTAAGCACCATGATCTTCATGATTGATAGTCTCTCGTTTTGTCACCACCATATAGCTAGTGGAAAAATTTCATTGTATAACTTGGCTTGTATATTCCAATGATAGGCTTCCTCAAAATTGCCTTAGGTCTTCCTGAGCAAGCAAGTTGGATGCACACCCACTAGTTTTCTTTAAGAGCTTTCACATACTGTTAGCTCTAGTGCATCATTTGTATGGCAATCCCTACTCATTCACATTGATATGTATTGATGAGCATCTCCACAGCTCATTGATATGCCTAGTTAATGTGACCATCTTCTCCTTGTTTTTCTTGCAACCTCCACCACACTCCACACCACTTATAGTGCTAAAACCATGGCTCACGCTCATGTATTGCGTAAGAGTTGAAAAAGTTTGAGAAAGTAAAGGTGTGAAAACAATTACATGGCCAATACCGGGGTTGTGCATGATTTAAATTTGTTGTGCAATGATGATAGAGCATAGCCAGACTATATGATTTTGTAGGGATAACTTTCTTTTGGCCTTGTTATTTTGAAAGTTCATGATTACTTTTCTAGTTTGCTTGAAGTATTATTGTTTCCACATCAATAGCAAACTATTGTTTTGAATCTAATGGATCTGAACATTCACGTCACATAACAGGAGTTAAAAAGGACATCTATGCTAGGTAGCATGAAAGCATCAAAAATTCATTCTTTATCACTTCCCTACTCAAGGACGAGCATGAGTTAAGCTTGGGGATGCTTGATACGTCTCAAACATATCTATAATTTTTGATGGTTTCACGCTCTTATCTTGTCAACTTTGGATGTTTTGTTTACCTTTTATATCTTTTTTGGGACTAACTTATTAACTCAGTGCCAAGCGCCAGTTCCTGTTTTTCTGTGTTTTTGACTCTTTTCACATCTGATTTTGGAACAGAGTCCAAAGGAATAATTCTTTCGCTATGTTTTTTTTATGGAAAATATCAAAAATACCGGAAGAAAAAGATACCAAAGGGGGGGTAACGAGGGCGCCACAAGCCCTGTCGCCCCCCCCCCAGGTCGCGCCAACCAAGCTTGTGGGCCCCTCGGGGGCCCACTTGATGAAACTCCACCGCCATACGGTCCTATAAATTCAAAAACCTCCAGAAAGAAACCAAGATCGGGAGTTCCGCCGCCGCAAGTTCCTATTTCCGCGAGATCTCATCTGGAGACCCTTCCCGGTGCCCTGCCAGAGGGGACTTTGGAGTTGGAGGGCCTCTTCATCAACATCATCGCCCCTCCAATGACTCGTGAGTAGTTCACTTCAGACCTACGGGTCCGTAGTTAGTAGCTAGATGGCTTCTTCTCTCTCTTGGATCTTCAATACAGAGTTCTCCATGATCTTCATGAAGATCTATCCAATGTAATCCTCTTTGGCGGTGTGTTTGTCAAGATCCGATGAATTGTGGATTTGTGATCAGATTATCTATGATATATATTTGAGTCTTTGCTGATTTCTAATTTGCATGATTTGATATCCTTGTAAGTCTCTCCGAGTCTTGGGTTTTGTTTGGCCAACTAGATCTATGATTCTTGCAATGGGAGAAGTGCTTGGTTTTGGGTTCTTACCGTGTGGTGACCTTTCCCAGTGACAGTAGGGGCAGCAAAGCACACATTGTGTAGTTGCCATCAAGGGTAACAAGGTGGGCTTTGTCGTAGATATGAGATTGTCCATATACATCATGTCATCTTGTTTAAGGCGTTACTCTGTTCTTTTGGACTTAATACACTAGATGCATGCTGGATAGCGGTCGACGTGTGGAGTAATAGTAGTAGATGCACAAAGTATCGGTCTACTTGTTTTGGACGTGAAGCCTATAGATATAATCATTGCCATAGATATTGTCACGACTTTGCACGGTTCTATCAATTGCTCGACAGTAATTCGTCCACCCACCGTCTACTTGCTTTCATGAGAGAAGCCACTAGTAAACAATACGGCCCCCGGGTCTATTCACATCCATCGTTTACACCTCCGCTTTTACTTTGCTTTGTTACTTTGTTGCTTTCAGTTCTCACTTGGCAAACAATCTATAAGGGATTGACAACCCCTTCATAGCGGTGGGAGCAAGCTCTTTGTGTTTGTGCAGGCACTTGTGATACTCCTTCACTGGATCGATACCTTGGTTCTCAAAACTGAGGGAAATACTTACCGACGCTGTGCTACATCACCCTTCCCGCTTCGAGGGAACACCAACACAAGGCTCCAAGGCCATGGGGGGATCCTTTGCATATTTGCCTAGGAAGTCCCTAAGGCGTAGCCGCTGTAGCAGGATTCCTGGCGCCGTACGAGGGAAGGTGTGTTGTCGCAGTAGCACATACCGAAGGACAAAGGGAATGTTATACGGGATTAACTGAATCCTTGACATAGAGGTTCAATCAATAAAGATCTTCGTAGAATATGTAGGAGCAAATATGGACATCTAGGTCTCGCTATTGTTTATTGACCGGAGAGTGTCTCCGGTCATGTCTACATAGTTCTCGAACCCGCAAGGTCTGCACACTTAAGGTTCATTGACGTTTCGGTATTATTGGGTTATGTGTGTTGGTAACCAGAAGTTGTTCGGAGTCTCGGATGAGATCCCGGACGTCACGAGGAGCTTCAGAATGGTTTGGAGGTAAAGATTGATATATAGGAAGCACCATTTTGGTCATCGGAAAGGTTTCGGGTATTTTTGGTAGTGTACCGGGAATGCCGAGAGGGCCATCGGGAGGGGTCACCCACACCGGGAGGCCATATGGGCCTTAGGGGTGGCACACCAGCCCTTAGTGGGCTGGTCGAGCCAGCCCCAAGGGGGCCATGCGCCCAAGAGGTGGAGGAAGGAAAAAACCCCAAAGGAGGGGAGGTTTCCAAGTAGGAGAGGAATCCTACTTGGAGTAGGATTGGAGGTGGACTCTTCCACCTCCTCCTATTCGGCCAAACCAAGGGAGGGACTTTTGGGTGCCTCCTCCCCTCCCTCCCTCCTATATATACTAGAGGATTTGAGGGCAGCCCCAACTATAATAAGCCACGTGCTGCCCTCTCTCTCTAGGTCGTTTTCTCCTCTATATTAGTTCAGGAGAGCTTGGCAAAGCCCTACTGGATTAGTTCACCACGACCACCACCACGCCGTCGTGCTGGAGAACTCATCTACCTCTCCGCCTCTCTTGTTTTATTAAGAAGGCGGAGATCATCATCGAGCTGCACGTGTGCTGAACGCGGAGGTGTCGTCCGTTTGGCACTAGATCGGGAAGGATGTGGTCAGATCGTGGGATGGATCATGATGAGATCGCGGGACGGATCATGATGGGATCATGGGACGGATCATGATGGGATCGCGGGACGGATCGTTATTGGATCGCGAAGATGTACGACTACATCAACCACATTATATACACTTCCGCTTAGTGATCTACAAGGGTATGTAGATGCCCTCTGCCCTCTCATAGATGGTCATCAACATGGATAGATCTTGTGTGCGCGTAGGAATTTTTTTTCCCATGCAACGTTCCCCAACACCCTCGGGCACCTACCCGACTCCGTTTTCTTGTGGAACACGTATTTTCTTGTATCAAAATTATGTGTATATATCTCCCGATGATTTGACCCTAGTAGCACGGAGAAATCCTCTGTTCTTGTTTCGTGCTGTTTTTTTGTCAGAACTATCAAGTCGGGCATCATGACTTCTCCCTCCTCCAACCACTTAGAATAATATGCTTGGCTTATAAAGATGGAGCTGAAAAGAGAGGAACCGAAAGAAACTATCAAATAGGAATTCACTTCCCCCTTCAATCTGATGGCTGGCACTAGGAATTCACGAGCTCGGTCCTACCAGATCCGGTTAAACCTCCCAATGCTAAGTTCATATATTATAATAACTTGAAAAGGTGTGTTGCTTTTTACCCTACAGACAATATACATCCATGGGTGGACGGTGCATTAACTGTCACCGGAAGGCTACATGAGGAGATAATGGATCTCAAACAACAAGTTAACAAGCTCGAGGAGGAAAATCGCATCCTGAAGGACATCATTACCAAGAATCTACCACCATCATCATCACAAAGAAGGAGACTTGAGTACACGGGTATGTACACACCCTGTTGGGGATATTACCTATGGGTAACCCGCCCTTAATGGGCCGGGTCACCAAAGGGGCGACTCACCCTTGGCCATGTGTTCAATGGCCCAGAAGTTGTGAGGCGGTTCAAGAAGATCGTGCGGATGATGGAACGCCGAGGAAGTTTTGAGTCGTGAGAAGCACGATGACTTAGAGATAAGGAAAACTACCAAGTGTAGGATAGCAGGACTTTATAAACCCTAGGGCCTCGACCTGTATATAAAGGCGAGTCCCGGGGAAAGGTCAGGCGAGTTAGAGAGAATCGAGAGCTAGGTCAGACGAGTTACACCCTCCTTGTAATCGAAACCATCATCAATCTACACAAAGCAGGACGTAGGCTTTTACCTCCTCACGAGGGGCCGAACCTGGGTAAATCTGAGTCTCGCTTTCGCTCACCCCCTTTGAGTCGCCACCAAGGTGCGATGGCTCCATCTTTAAGTCTTTTCACGAGGACATCTGTCGTGACAAAACCACGACAGTTGGCGCCCACCGTGGGGCTAGCGCACGGTGGAGTTGAGTTCTCAAAGGGAGCCCTATCAGGGTTAGAAAGCTACGCCGTCGGCATCATGACCAAGAATCGCCGGGGGAAGTACTACATCGACAACTCACTATGGGAATCGGAGGCCGATTCTGTCGAATCTGGCTACCGAGTCCCCTTCGGCAAGATCAACATCTTCATCGGCATGATCGGGACGCCCGTCCCTGAGCCGGACACCTCCATCGACATCGTCGAGCCGGCCAGGTACGTCCTCCCCGTCGCATGGCGGAACAAGAGCCGCCAGGTTTTCGTCGGCTTTACGCAGGGAGGTGACTTGCAAGTCGAAGAGTCGGGCCAGGACGTCACCCCCATCAACTTTGATGGTGAGTCATCCATGGGCGAGACGTCGTCGATCCACTCCATTGAGGAAGGGCAGCTCGGGGGGCTATCACTGACGATGGATCTCCAAGTCCTCGAGAGATCTCGCCGGCAAATCGCCATCTATATGGCAGGATCAGCACCGCCTCCTCATAACCCAACTGGCAACAACGAGACCGGAGGGACGTCCAAACCACCAGCGCAAACCATGATGGAACTGGCAACAGAGATTGCCAACCTTATGGCAACCCCGGTCACGTCTGAGAATCAGGAGTCAGTCAATGCTGAGCTGGCCAAACTGCGGGAGGCAATGACCAAAGCACAGCGCGACATGGAAGCAGAAGTCGCCAGGATCGAGACGTAGCGAGTTGCGGTCGCTGCAGAGACCGATCGACTGAACACCGAAGGCTGGTGACTCGGGATACAGCAACGCGCATCGGACGCTGTCCACCAAAGAAGACACGGCGGGCGCATCCCGACCGACTTACACCCAACTCGCCTCTTTGACACCCCCCGCACCCCTGGGGCGGGTCCTGATCGGCCTCTGCAAGCCGCCCCAAGGGGAGGAACGATTCCGCCACCCAATCCGCCGCCAGATCAGCCCATGGACGCTCATGCGACTCGATTCTAGACGCCACGGGGTCACTTCTCAAACCCCGTCGACAACGTGTTGGCCGCAACCCGCCACCTAGAGTCTCTTCCGATTTACGGAAACGCCCCAGCCGCGATAGAAGCTAGAAAGGCCATCGAGATGCTGAAAACAGCTGTGGTCCAGCATGCGCAGTATTCCCATAGCCGTGATCGGCTCCACTCTATGCCTCAGGCGAGTCACACCAGAAGCCGCCATGAGGATTTCCCCGCAGTGACCAGCGGGCCATGTCGCCTCCCCCAACATGATCTGCTTGGGATGCCTGACACACGAGCTTAGGATATTGTGGACGCAACATGAGCCGCGCGGCACATGGAGCCAACGGCCATGGCGGGTCAGGTCTATCCGTCCTACGTGCCACCAATGCTCGTGCCTCTGGATGGTGGAGGCAAGCACATTGGAGTGTCGTGTCTCGCGTCGGCTTTGCGCGACGAGCGCATGCCAAAGGACTTCAAAGGACCCAGGAAGGTTCCCAATTACTCGCCAGATCTCGAGCCTGGGTCATGGATCGAGAGCTATGAGCTCGCAATGGATATGTTGGATGTTAGCGAGGTGGTCTGCGCGAAATACTTCACCATGATGCTCGAAGGGACAGCACGCACTTGGTTGAAAAATCTGCCGCCTAACTCTATCAACACCTGGGCGGAACTGAAGGAGTGCTTCATCAAGAACTTCACAAGGACCTGCAAACGCCCGATGACCATCGTCGACTTACAGCAGTATGTTCAGCGGCCGGATGAGTCGGCCCACCACTGGACCCGGCGAGTTGCGGAAGTTATTCATTCATTGGAAGGTATTTCGGCAGCTCAAGCGGTGTTAATCTTGGAGAAAAATTGCCACTACGAGCCCCTGGTGCTGAAGCTAGGGAGACTCAAGTGAACGGTACATGACATGGGCGAGCTGATGGATGCCCTTACCAGATATGTTGAGTCGGATGACACTAAGGATCCCGGGGAAGGCGACGACAAAGCCGGAGCTGCCCGCAAGGGCGAGTTGCAAAAGGGCCAATCCCAGTTCCAGAACCGAGGAAACAACCACCATGGCGGGCATGGCAAGAAGCGGCAGCAGGAGGGTCCTGTAGAGTTTGTGGCTAATACTAATACTGGCAATTCAAACCCACGTCAGAAGAAACGGGGCGTCAGTGGGAAGAAACCGCATAACTACCATGAAATGCTTAAGGGCTCGTGCCCACAGCACGCCACAGCTGATGGACCGGCGACTCATTCATGGGATGATTGTTATGTGATGCAAGAGTTCCGAGCTGAGGCGCTCAAAAGGAGCCAAGGCGGCGAGCAGGGTCAACGGCAGGAGCAACCCGGCCCTTCCGGGTCACGACAGGTCACCTTCGGGGGCTTCCCCAACCAAGGTCCATAGGGCGGGTCACAGCACAACGCCGGTCAATACCAAGTTCATAACCAGCAATATCACCCACCGGGATATTCCAACAACCCCCCCCCCCCCCGCAAGGAGACCCCCAGCGACAGGAGGACAGGGGCGGATTCCAAAACAACCCCAAGCAGTTGAACAGCGGGCAGTACCACGTGTTCACCACTAACACCTGCAAACGGGACCGCAAGGTAAAGCACAGAACTTTCGTAGCTGAGTCGGCGCTTCCTCGATACCTTCACTGGTCAGAGCAACCCATAACGTGGAGCCGAGAGGACCATCCGCCCCGGGTCGACAACCCTGGCGACTTAGCCCTGGTCGTGGCTCCACAAGTCGGAGGATACACCCTCTCCAAAGTCCTTATGGACAGGGGCAGCAGCATCAACATCTTATACTTCGACACTTTCCGGCGGATGAACCTCCTCGAGAAGGACCTGATGTCATCGTCCACGGTCTTCCACGGTATTGTGCCTGGTAAGTCGGCGTACCCCATTGGGCGGATCAAACTTAACGTGGCTTTTGGCACAGAGTTAAACTACAGGAGCGAGTCTCTCTTGTTCGAGGTGGTCAAGATCAAAAGCCCCTACCATGCGTTGTTCGGACGACCAGCTTACGCAAAATTCATGGCCCGCCCGTGTTATGTTTATCTCAAGCTCAAGATGCCTGGACCCAAGGGTCCCATCACCATCCACGGCGACAGAAAAATAGCCCAAGAATGCGAGGAAGGAGATGCCGTCTATGCCGAGTCAGCTTGCGCGGCCGAGGAGCTCAAGTTTCACCAATCTCGCGTCGACCCGGCAGACATGACGCCGCTCAAAAAACTGACTATCGATTCTAAGCCGCCCCTCAAGTTCAAACCAGCAGACGACACCAAGATCATTGATTTTACGCCGGGTGACTCAACCAAGCAGTTCACTATTGGGGCGGGTCTTGACCCCAAATAGGAAAGCGCGCTCATCGAATTCATCTGTGAGAATGGGGACATCTTTGCATGGAAACCTTCTGACATGCCGGGTGTGCCGAGAGAATTCGCTGAGCACCATCTCAATACTGACCCCAAGGTTAAGCCGGTGCGGCAGTACCTCCGCCGGTTTAACGAAGAGCGCCATAAGGCGATTGAAGAAGAAGTGGCCCGGCTCCTTGCCGCCGGGTTCATCATCGAGGTTTTTCACCCAGAGTGGTTGGCTAACCCGGTCTTGGTACTTAAGAAGAACGGCACTTTCCGTATGTGCATTGATTAGATGGACCTTAATAGAGCCTGCCCAAAAGATCAGTTCTCCCTCCCTCGCATTGATCAAATCATTGACTCGACGGCGAGTTGCGAACGTCTATGCTTCTTAGACGCTTACTCAGGGTACCACCAGATAAAAATGGCGGTGGCGGATCAGGAAAAGACATCCTTCATAACCCCTTTTGGAGCTTTCTGTTATGTGTCCATGCCATTTGGGCTTAAAAGTGCGGGGGCGACTTACCAGCGCTGCATCCAGAACTGCCTACACAGCCAGATAGGCCGTAACGTCCACGCTTACATGGACGACATCGTGGTCAAATCTCATCGCAAGGAGTCGCTGTTGGAAGATCTCAAAGAAACATTTGACAATCTGCGTGTCTACCAGATGAGGCTCAACCCCACCAAGTGTGTGCTTGGTGTCCCAATAGGGAAGCTTTTGGGTTTCTTGGTGTCGGAACGAGGAATCGAGGCCAACCCGGAGAAGATTGCCGCGATTACTTCACTTGGGAAACCAGCCAACGTCAACCAAGTGCAGCGCATGGCGGGTCGAATCGCGGCTTTAGGCCGTTTCATAAGTCGCCTTGGGGAGAAGGCCATCCCTCTCTATCAGCTACTCAAGAAGACTGATCGTTTCGTGTGGACAGATGAGGCCAACGATGCTTTCAAAGCCTTGAAGCAACAATTAGCTAACCAGCCGGTGCTAGCGGCCCCGACTTACAAAGAGCCTATGCTCCTGTACATCGCGACTAATTCCAGAGCCGTTAGCGTGGCAATAGTTGTCAAGCGAAAGGAGGAAGGGAAAGAATACCCCGTTCAGAGGCCGGTATACTTCATCAGCGAAGTACTTACTCTCTCCAAGCAACGTTACCCGCATTAGCAGAAGTTGGTTTTGGGGGTGTTCATGGCGAGTCGAAAGTTGAAGCACTACTTTCAGGAACACCCGGTCACGGTCGTTAGCTCCGCTCCCCTCGGCAACATTATTCATAACCGAGAGGCCACTGGACGGATTGCTAAATGGGCCGTCGAGCTGGGTCCTCATCAGATTCGATATACACCTCGGATGGCTATCAAGTCTCAAGCGCTCGTGGACTTCATCAATGATTGGACCGAGTTACAAATCCCTGAGGAAAGACCAGATCTTACGTATTGGACCATCTACTTTGATGGGTCCAGACAGTTGGAAGGCTCGGGGGCTGGCGTGGTGATAACTTCGCCTCACGGTGACAAGTTTTGCTATGTCCTCCGACTCATGTTTCCATGTACTAACAATGCAGCAGAATACGAAGCTTTGCTTCATGGTTTGCGACTCACCAAGGAGATGAACCTCACAAGAGTGAGATGCTTGGGCGATTCCGATCTGGTGGCGCAGCAAGTTTCTGGTACTTGGGATTCGTGAGACCCTTTGATGGCGGCTTACAGACGGGCCGTGTCAGACGTGGCGGGTCATTTCAGTGGCTACCAAGTGGATCACATTGATCGACGACTTAATGAAGCAGCGGACGCTCTTTCTCACCTCGGTTCACAGCGTAAGTCGGTTCTTCCCAATGTCTCTTTGGATATATTGTATAACTTGTCAGTCAAATTGCCTTCGGAAGAAGACGTGGCGGTACCAGACCCCGAATCTCAACTTGTGGTGGCTCTTCACGCTACTCCGGATTGGGCAACTCCCTATATGGCGTATCTCACCAGAGGCGAGTTACCTGCCGATGAGTTGCTAGCTCGCCAAGTTATCCGCCGGAGCAAATCTATGGTCATACATAATGGCGAGTTACATAAGCGTAGCACCTCAGGAGTATTCCAAAGATGCGTTTCTTCTGAGGAAGGCTGCATGATCCTCAATGAGATTCATGCGGGCGACTGTGGTCATCATGCTGGATCGCGATCCTTGGTTTCTAAAGCTTTCAGACATGGGTTCTATTGGCTGACGGCTCATGCAGACGTGGAGGAAATCGTTCGCCAATGTGATGGCTGCCAGAAGTTTGGGCGAAAAACGCATGTACCGGCTCAGGAATTGCGGATGATACCAATCACTTGGTCATTTGCGGTCTGGGGGCTCGATATGGTTGGCCCTTTCAAGATGTCGTCTAATAAAAAGACTCATTTGTTGGTGGCGGTTGACAAATTTACCAAATGGGTGGAAGCAGAACCGGTCAGCAGTTGCGACGCCGAGACGGCTGTTAAATTCTTGAAAAGGCTAATTTTCCGGTTTGGATATCCACATAGTATCATTACAGATAATGGTATCAACCTTTTCAAAGGTGCAATGCAAGAGTTCTGCTCACGGGAGCATATCCGACTTGATGTTTCCGCGGTAGCGCACCCCCAGTCTAATGGACAGGCAGAGAGGGCGAATCAGGAAATCTTACGAGGGATTAAGACCCGGATCATGGTGCCCTTGGAACGCATGCCAGGATGTTGAGTTGAGGAATTGCCATCAGTTCTGTGGAGTATCAGGATGACTCCAAACCGCTCCACGGGTTTTACTCCTTTCTTCCTGGTCTATGGGGCGGAGGCGGTGTTACCAAGCGACATCAAACATGATTCTCCGCGAGTCTCCGCTTACGTGGAGCAGGATAACGAGTCGGCACGGCAAAACTCGCTGGACGCCTTGGAAGAGGAACGTGACTTGGCCGCTTCACGGTCGGCGATTTATCAGCAGGATTTACGTCGTTATCATAGCCGCCGGGTCAAGAGCCGAGCTTTTCAAGAAGGCGACTTAGTGCTCCGTTTGATTCAAGATCGTACCGGTATGCACAAGTTGTCACCCCCATGGGAGGGACCGTTTGTCATCAGTAAGAATCTTCGGAACGGCTCCTACTACTTGATGGATCTTCGTCCAGATCGACCAACCACGGAGGTTGAGACAACTCGCCCCTGAAACATAGCCCATCTACGGCCTTATTATACCTAAAGCCATGAGCTCCCTTTTTTCTATTTTATCAAGTTTTTGTAATACATGATCTATGAAAGCAATAAAGCCGGCACCCACGAATTTCGGGGACCTTTGCCGTTTCAGCTTTTGAAAGCATGAGTCTTTATTGTTCTATAAGTTGCCCAAACATGCACGCTATGAGCATCAGAGAGCATAAGTCGCCATGGTGCACTTATTTCAAAACTGGATGCTGGTAAGCCAAAGAGGACCAAAAGTTGCCATGCTGCACAGTTCAAACATAGGCGCCTTATATGGTTTTTTGATAAGTAAAGCCGGCTTACTTGGGGGCTACTAGTCCCCAAGTCGTTTTGCAGTAAGAGCGTATACGCTTCTGTAATCCTATGCATGGTTTATTCCTAAACCGTAGGTCACTTGGAGGCTTCCACTCATTGAGTTCAGCCTGACTACCCTCTTGGCTAGCGAAAAATTACCGCATTACAAATGGTTATACTGGACTATGTGTTGAATAAGTCGCCACATGGACCCATGTACTCAAGGCGAGTCAATCTGTTATTTGGACCCTCAACTCATCTTGGTTAAAACATAAATGGTACCGGCTAGAGTCACACATGGAAAATAGAGAAACCATTGGTTCACCGAACCCGCTTCACAGAAGCTTGACTCGTGCCTGATCAGCCGGTCTAAAATAACAAAGCTTTCTTAAAAAACTTCCCAAGGGTAACACTAGAGTTATTTAGACTCGTCTTATCCTATCGAAACTCATTGAGTCGATAAAATTTTCTTTCGAATTGGCCTTGATTATAACTCGCCCCGGCTTATGTTTTTCCTAAACCTGGGGGTTGATTTATCTCTCGCCATAATTCAGGGGGCTGGTATGGTTTTCCTAACAGACCAGGACAAAATTGGAGCCATTGCTTGATTCATGCAAAAGTCGGAGGCGAGTCATAAAAAGATTCAAGGACTACGAATAAAGTTCCATCCAGAAGACAAAAAGGCATGTTTGGTGTTTCACACACACTAGCAAAATAATTACATGGCTCTCATGGCCAAAATGGGCATCATTCATCAGCAAAAGAAGAATCCATGGGCGAGTCAAGCCGCCGCCGAGTCGCCTTGCCTTGAGCTTTCGCCGCCTTCGATTCGTAAGTCGCCCAGTTTCCAGTTACACTTGGACAAGGCAATGAACTCATCCTCCTCAGCCAGGAAGTCAGACAAGTCCAAGTCAAGGTTAAAAGGATTCGTGGGGCGGCTCGAAACCAAGCTGGCAATCTGATATGAAGGAGGTGTCACTTTGTTTTTATTTTCATCATAGGCGGATTGATACTTCTTCATGTCAAAACTCGCCGCCAACTGAGTCGCCGCATAGCGCGAGTCTACGATGGTTTGCTTATAATCCACTTCGGTGAATTATGTGCCATGAACCTTTAGCTCAGGGTAGCCGGCGACTATTTCCTCGGGTTTAAGCTCCGGGGCATACGCAAGGCACCGACTTAGGGTGTTCAACACACCTGTTCGAGCGGCCGATCTCTTTAGTTCTTCTACTTGAGGAGGAAGCGTGTACAAGAAGCCGAGCATTTGCTTGATGGTCATTGTTGGTTCCTTGTTGCCCATCACCGCCTTAATTGATAACACGCCTCCCGTGTACAGCTGCTCAGCAAAGGTGTATATGGCTCTCAATTTAGTCATACAATCATCTCGCAGTTTGACGGCTCGGGCACCTGCAACAGTGGCATAAGTATTTGGAGATTTTTTTGATCATAACCTGGTTAGTCAAAAGAAGTTTGGCGATCAAACTTACCGAACATGGCGACTGTCATATTGGATATATGCTTTTTCAAGCCAGTCAACTCCTGTTGGGCGGCTTTCAATTTTTCTTCTGCTTGTTCAGCATGCTTCAAGAGGGCGGCTTGGTCGGCGTTGGCTTTCTTCTCAAACTTCTCGTGGTCAGCCTTCAGTTTTTCTAACTCGGCCTGCAGCAAGCGGGATTTAGCCTCTAGCCCAGAGTAAGCATCCTGCTGACCAGTCAAATTCTTCTTCAAGTCGGCTACCGTCGCCTCACTCTGGGCCATAGACTCCTGCACATAATATTTGGGGAGACAAGTCTCAGAATTTTTGCAAGCAATACTCCTGACACTTGGGGGCTAATGTATGATTTTTTATCAAAAAGTCATACCACATACAAGACCCGGCTCATCTTCTAAAAAGATGACCCGACCCTTGGGGGCTACAGGTTGAAGTTTTCTATTACAAGACCCGGCCCATCTTCTAAAAAGATGACCCGGCCCTTGCGGGCTACAGGTTGAAGTTTTCTATTACAAGACCCGACCCATCTTCTAAAAAGATGACCCGGCCCTTGGGGGCTACAGGTTGAAGGTTTCTATTTACAAGACCTGGCCCATCTTCTAAAAAAGATGACCCTGCCCTTGGGGGCTACAGGTTGAAGTTTTCTATTACAAGACCCGGCCCATCTTCTAAAAAGATGACCCGGCCCTTGGGGGCTACAGGTTGAAGTTTTCTATTACAAGACCCGGCCCATCTTCTAAAAAGATGACCCTGCCCTTGGGGGCTACAGGTTGAAGTTTTCTATTACAAGACCCGGCCCATCTTCTAAAAAGATGACCCGGCCCTTGGGGGCTACAGGTTGAAGTTTTCTATTACAAGACCCGACCCATCTTCTCAAAAGATGACCCGGCCCTTGGGGGCTACAGGTTGAAGTTTTCTATTACAAGACCCGGCCCATCTTCTAAAAAGATGACCCGGCCCTTGGAAGGCTAATGAATATAGGAACATATATCCGCATACCTCGTGTTTGGTCTTCATAAGTCGGAGCAGGCTTTTGTTCAGCTCAAAATCCTTCTCCAGGTGATTTGTGAAGCCAGAGCATAGTTGGTCGAACTCCAGCTTCTCGTATTGAGGAAGTTTGAGGTGTTCTGAGTCGCCGTCAGGAGGAAGGTGACTTCCCTTTGATGTATGTTTGGAGAGCACGACAGTTGGAGGAGTATAATAGCCGAAGCCGGTGACCATGACGTTTGGATCGTCAGTCGCATTGAGAGGGCTTGGCGGTTTACTCGGGCCAGCGGTTTCTTTCAAGATGACGGGGAGTCATCCCGGGCATCGGAAATGTCGCCTGCAGGAATGTCGCAAGCCGCCTTGTGCTCCCTTTCAGCCTCAGGGATAGATGTGTCCGCACCTAAGGCATCAGATGATTGTTGTGCAAGAGGAGAGTCCCGGTTTTCCTTTTCTTTGCTTGCGCCCTGCAATAAAGCGCCAAGGTTTAAAGCACATGTTATGGTTTAAAAGAATTTGGGTTAACAGTGTAAACATACCCTTGCACGCGAACCATCGGTGGGAGAGCAGAGATAGTCGAGTCACCAGATGAGGGAGGAGAAGTCTGGCAGGACAAAGATTTGAAAGTCACAAGGATGGCGGGTTATGTTTCACACGTCAAAAGATATGACAAGACAGGCGTACCTCACTGGTCCGTTTGCGACCGGTCGTCTTCTCGGGCAGTCCAGTGATCAAGTCGCCAGAATGACTGCGCGTCTTGCGAGAGGGGGTGAATCTTGCTTTCTTCAAAAGGAAATCAGGGTCCATATAAGCATGAGGATGAGATATGGGCACTTTTCCGCAGATTCGCCTGGCTGGTCTAGGAGAAGAAGAAGGTGAGTCGGAAGAAATGGAAATTACCTCGACTGCGTCATTCTTGCTCTCATCGTCATCACCCTACATGCAAAGATATATGGTATAAACTTAAGTCGGAACATGTGGAGAAGGGACAAGGAAAAAACCTTACCTCAGAAATTGCCTCGTCTGCATGAGAGTCGCCAACAAAGGATGAATCTTTCATGGCAGTTTTCTTCCTGCTCACCGTCTTCTTCTTCTTGGGTGGCGCCTTGGTAGACTTTGAGGGGGCGGCTTTGGGACCCCTCCTCCAAAACACATCAGTTCTCTGACAAACAGAGGCATGTCTTTAAACCACGAAAGTTGCTAAAGTATAAACAAGACAAATGGCGGTTTAGATTCTTACTGGAGGCACCGGGTTGGTACGGCAGAAGCCTCTAAGGCTGATCTTCGCACATTCTTCCAGAGACTCGCCGGTTAATCTCTTAATGACTCTGACGATTTCACTCTCTGAAAGTTGGCGGCGACTGGTGCGTTGTGGATGCTCCAAAGTGCCATCACAATCACACATCAACCCGTCGCAGCGGCTCAAGGGAAGGATAATCCACTCTATCCAGCAGCGGAACAGGTCGATCCCGATGAGCCCGTTTTTGTACAAGAATTTCAGATCCGAAAAAAGTGGAATGAACTCCGACTCTTCTTCTTCAGTGAGCTTGTCAGGGAATTTAAAATCCATAGGCAAGCGATCCGCTCTCAAACCCGGAAGAGGGTTCTCGCCTGGTGGGGCAGTGTTTTTGCAGTAAAACCATGACTGGGCCCATCCTTTGGGGTGGCTGGGCAAAAGAACTGTCGGAAATCCACGCTCGCGACGTCTCTGAATGTTGACCCCTCCAAGCTCATGGTTAGGACCGTTGGAGAACTCGGTCTGGCAGTTTAAGTGGAAGAAGTTCCAGAACAAAGGGATCGAGGGTTCTTTCTGTAGGTGCACTTCACAAAAGACCTGGAATTGGCATAAATTGGTGATGGAATTGGGTCCTAGGTCTTGAGGATGAAGGTTGAGGGAGTGCAGGGCGTCTCGAAAGAACTTTGATCCAAGCGGCTTAAATCCACGCTCGAGGTAGTCGGTGAAGATCACTACTTCTCCTGGCCTCGGGTTGGGAATTGGCTCGCCCGGGGCGATTCTCCAACCAATAATCTCTTTACTGTCAAGGAGACCCGCTTCGACGTATTTCTCAAGTGTGGCGTCATCGACTTTGGTTGGCAACCAATCACACTTCGTGATGGCCATGACTACAAAAAAAATGGAGTGCGAGGCGACTCAGCAAAGATTAGAAATTATTCTAACCCGCTGGTACGGGACCATGGTGTTCACAAAAGAGTTTAGTAACTCGCCCACCAGACCGAAAAAAAGGGAGCGTCCTGACTACAATAATTAAACTGAGTCGCCATAAAGGTTGAAGCTAAAAGGCGACTCTTGAAAAACGTTCTTGTCCTTAGAGATGTTCTCGATGGGTGAAAAAACATGTTCCTATGGACGGGCGGAAAGCTAGAGATCTACGAACAGGTAAAAAATACAGAAATATTATCCGAGGTAATGGCGATGAACTGCGCGCACAGTACAACTACAAAGCTGGTCAACACAGCTCGGGTTTTTGAAATAGCGGAAGGCTGATATTAAGATGGTCGATGCCTATTGCAATTTGAAGCTAATCATGGCAACGGGAGGCGGATCTAACATATCTAGAGGTGTTCATCCTGCCATGAAGTAAAGAGCTATGGCCATGGAGGTCTTGGTCTACACCTAAAGAGAGGAAAGAAGTGTACCTGACAACAGGGGATTGCCGCCGGGGATGGAGGCTCGGGTCTTCATGCTCCTTGCCGCCGGGAGAGCCGTGGTCGATGGAGAAAGACTCCGGGAGCCGAGGATGATGCCAGGCGATGGAGCTGAGGACGAAGCTGGGATGCCGGATCTCGGAGACGATGTCGGGAGACCGGTGCGCGAAGACGAAGACGAAGGTGAAAGTGGAATGGGGGTAGGTGACGAGGCTCCTCTTCCCCCCCCCCCATTTCTCTCAGTATTTAAGGAGCAGGAATGGGAAACGAGGTTGTCAATGCGGGAATCGAGGCAACAAGTCAGTAAACGCAATGATGGCGCTGGATTTTCGGGATAAACAATTATGGGCGAAAGATTCGCTGACAGCTACAGTGTTTGGGAACTGGAACCGAGGAGCTGAGGTGACATCCTTTGACACTGTGTGGCGACTCAGGTTAGAGTGCTACGAATGGCGGCTCAGCATTTACCGAAAGCTAGAGATAAGGAGAGTCGCCAGAAGATTGAAGGGAGATTATTGACACGAATGAATTCATGACAATTTGGGGCCTAATGTTGGGGATGTTACCTGTGGGTAACCCGCCCTTAATGGGCCGGGTCACCAAAGGGGTGACTCACCCTTGGCCATGTGTTCAATGGCCCAAAAGTTGTGAGGCGGTTCAAGAAGATCGTGCGGATGATGGAACGCCGAGGAAGTTCTGAGTCGTGAGAAGCACGACGACTTAGAGATAAGGAAAACTACCAAGTGTAGGATAGCAGGACTTTGTAAACCCTAGGGCCTCGACCTGTATATAAAGGCGAGTCCCGAGGAAAGGTCAGGCGAGTTAGAGACAATCGAGAGCTAGGTCAGGCGAGTTACGCCCTCCTTGTAATCGAAACCATCATCAATCTACACAAAGCAGGACGTAGGCTTTTACCTCCTCACGAGCGGCCGAACCTGGGTAAATTTGAGTCTCGCTTTCACTCACCCCCTTTGAGTCGCCACCAAGGTGCGATGGCTCCATCTTGAAGTCCTTCCACGAGGACATCTGCCGTGACAAAACCACGACACACCCCTTGTCTTGTGCCAAGCTTGGGGGAGGTGCCCCGGTATCGTATCACCATTACTCTTATTATCTTTATCCATCTTAGTTTGATCTTTAGCTATTTCATGATTTAGTCAAATAAAAGTTTAGTTCGATCCATCCTTTCGAGTGCTAGTTTCGTGATCTATCTATCTATCTATCTATCTACTTATCTATGTAATCGAGTGAGAGTTATATAATAAAGTTTAGTTTGAGTTTTGCTTCTTTACTTTCTTGCTGCAATCAAAATAAAGGAAAATAATGAAAAATATCATATGCTAATCTTATAGTAAGTAGTGACATCACATAAGGAAAAGTATAAGTGATAAAATTTGTTGAAGGTTGACAAACATAGCATTGGTCAGTGATGCGACACATAAAAGAATTAATAAGGGAAGTATCCTCAACATCTTTTATGATTGTGAGCCCCCATTAATTACAATATGCCAAAACTGTTGGCATTGGACAAGGAAGACAACATAATGATTTATGCATGTTCACATTCACGTAGAAGTTATATTGTTATAGATCCTCTAACATGTGGTGCTTGCCCATTATCTTTGCTAGCCAAAAATCCGCACTAAGTAGAGATACTACTTGTGCATCCAAAACCTTAAACCCAAATCCATGTTTCAAGATTCCACCATACCTACCTATGGATTGAGTAAGATCCTTCAAGTAAGTTATCATCGGTGCACAAAGTAATAAAAATTGCTTCTAAACATGTTTGATCATTTAGTCTAAGGGAAATAAAGCGTTGTACAAACTTGTGATGGCGATAATAAAAGCGACGGACTGCATAATAAAGGTTGCCATCACAAGGGGCAATATAAGTAAAGTTCCTTTGCACTAAGAGATTTGACATACAACCAAAAAGCGCATGACAACAACTGCCTCCCTCTGTGAAGGGCCTATCTTTTACCTTTATGTATTTACTTTTGTGCAAGAGTAAAAGTATTTTCCTCTACCCCCCCTTTATCTTCTCTTTGGCAAGCATCATGTGGTGGGGAAAGATCTAGACATATATATCGAGCTGAATGTGGGTGGTCATGAGTTATTATTGTTGACATCACCCTTGAGGTGAATACGTTGGGAGGCGACACTATAAGCCCCTATCTTTCTATGTGTCTAGTTGAAACCTTTTGCTCATATGTCTGCGATGAGTGTTAGCAATCATAGAAGACTAAATGATGGTTGATTATGTAGACTTGCTTAAAAGCTCTATATGTCACCCTTCCTGAAAGTGTGATGAATTGTGTTGCAAAGTTGACTGAAAACATAGTTTGTTAGTTTTCAATAGAGTTTATGCTTCATACATTGATGTTGTGATGAATTATTACTTGTTTATAATAAGCCTTTATGATGAAAGTTACATGATGGAAATGCTATGATGAAGTATTTTATAAAGCTTTATTTGGTGTTATAATAATGAGCATGATGCTGCTATGTCCATATTTTGTTTTTATCAACACATCTCTCTCAAAGCATGTGGTCATGATTTTCGTTATCGACTTTCGGTTGAGGACAAGCGAGGTCTAAGCTTGGGGGAGTTGATACGTACATTTTGCATCATGTTTTTTACTGTTATTTATAGTGTTCTTATGCATTATATTGATGACCCACAAGTATAGGGGATCAATCGTAGTCCTTTCGATAAGTAAGAGTGTCGAACCCAACGAGGAGCAGAAGGCTCTGATAAACGGATTTCAGCAAGGTAATAACTGCAAGCACTGAAATCAGCGGTAACAAGTGATTGTGTAGCGAGGTGAAAACGTAGCAAGCGAAAAGTAACAAGTAACAAGTAACAAGTAGTAGCAACGGTGCAGCAAGTGGCCCAATCCCTTTGTAGCAAGGGACAAGCCTAAACAAAGTCTTATAGGAGGAAAAACGCTCCCAAGGACACACGGGAATTTCTGTCATGCTAGTTTCATCATGTTTATATGATTCACGTTCGTTACTTTGATAGTTTGATATGTGGGTGGACCGGCGCTTGGGTACTGCCCTTACTTGGACAATCATCCCACTGATTATTAACCTCTCTCACAAGCATCCGCAACTACAAAAGAAGAATTAAGACAAAATCTAACCATAGCATTAAACTAGTGGATCCAAATCAGCCCCTCACGAAGCAACGCATAGACTGGGTTTAAGCTTCTGTCACTCCAGCAACCCATCATCTACTTACTACTCCCCAATGCCTTCCTCTAGGCCCAAATATGGTGAAGTGTTATGTAGTCGATGTTCACATAACACCACTAGAGGAAAAGACAACATACATCATATCAAAATACCGAACGAATATCAAATTCACATGACTATTATCAGCATGACTTATCCCATGTCCTCAGGAACAAAAGTAACTACTCACAAAGCATAATCATAATCATGATCAGAGGTGTAATGAATAGCATCAAGGATCTGAACTTTAACTCTTCCACCAAGTAATCCAACTAGCATCAACTACAAAGAATAATCAACACTACTAGTAACCTTACAAGTACCAATCGGAGTCGTGAGACGGAGATTGATTACAAGAGATGAACTAGGGATTGGAGAGGAGATGGTGCTGATGAAGATGTTGATGAAGATGCCTCCCCTCCGACGAGATGAGTGTTGGTGATGACGATGGCGACGATTTCCCCCTCCGGGAGGGAAGTTTCCCCGGCAGGATCGTCCTGCCGGGGCTCTAGATTGGATCTGCTCAAGTTCCGCCTCGTGGTGAAGGCGAAACCACGAAAAAGCTCCCGAATGATTTTTTCTAGAACGAAACCCTTCATATAGCAAAAGAGGTGGGCTAGTGGGCCGTCAGGGAGCCCATAAGCCCCCACTCCGCCACCAGGGGGTGGCGGTGGCAGGGCTTGTGGCGCCCTGGCAGCCCCCCTCCGGTACTTCTTTCACCCAGTATTTTTTATATAATCCCAAAAAAATCCACGTAACTTTTCAGGGCATTTGGAGATGTGCAGAATAGTGGACTAAGATTTGCTCCTTTTCCGGTCCAGAATTCCAGCTGTCTGAATTCTCCCTCTTCAAATAAACCTTGCAAAATAAGAGAGAAAAGGCATAAATATGGTACCACAAAGTAATATAACAGCCCATAAAGCAATAAATATCAACATGAAAGCATGATGAAAAATGGACGTATCAACTCCCCCAAGCTTAGACCTCGTTTGTCCTCAAGCGAAAACCAAGCTCCATAAACATGTCCACATGTTGAGGGACGAAGGTGTCGATAAAACATAATACGGACATGAGGGCATCATGATCACACATAGGACAGCAATACATCATAAAGATTCTTATGGGAAAGTAACAATTCCTTCACAAAGCAAAGCATGAAGCAAAAACCTTACCGAGAAGTAACCAACAATAGTCCAAAGTCAATGAAGCAATTGCAATCTATCACAACGTCAGAAAGAGTCAAATAAGAGCTTGTAAGGCAAACCCACATACTCAATCATCTCTTTTGTTTTCCACAATTGTTACAACTCACATGGTACTCATGGTGTCAAAGTTTCAGCTGGACACAGAGGAAGATAGGGGCTTATAGTTTTGCCTCCCAACGATTTACTTCAAGGGTAAAGTCAACAATAATAAAGCATAAGTACTCAACTCCAAGTTGATATATGAATATAGATCTTTCCCAAGCATGTGACGGTAGCCAAGACAAAGGCAAAATAGGGAATTGGTGAAGATCACCATGACTCTTACAAGGGCAAAAAGTAAAGGTACAAGATAGGCCCTTCACAGAGGGAAGCAGAGGTTGTCATGCGCTTTTGAGGTTTGAATGCGTGTCCTCTTAGTGCGGAGGAACGTCACTTCATATTACCTCCTGTGATAAAGAACTTTATTATGCAGTCTGTCGCTTTTATGCCTTCCTCATCACAAGTTCGTACAAAGCTTATTTTCCACACACTAATAGATCATACATATTAGAGAGCAATTTTTATTGCTTGCACCGATGACACCTTACTTGAAGGATCTTATTCAATCCGTAGGTAGGTATGGTGGACTCTCATGGCAAAACTGGGTTGGAGGTTTATGGATGCACAAGTAGTATCTCTACTTGGTGCGGGAGTTTTGGCTAATATGAGGTGGAAGCAATCGTCACATGCTAAGGTATCTCTAATCATATAACATTGTTTGTAACCAAGCAAACATAATTCATTATGTTGTCTTCCTTGTCCGACATCTACTCCTAAGCATGTAATAGTTTGGTGAGTGCCCACAATTGTAAAAAGTGTCTAAGATGATATATTTATATGTGAACCTCTCTTTCCTTATTACTTCTTATTAATTGCAACAATGACTGAGGTCTATGTTGATTTATTCTCAACAAGTTTCTATCATCATACATGTCATAGGTGAAGTTATCACTTTCCATAAGATCGTCTCATGATCTTTCATGCTATCGTTCTTTTCATACTTTTGATCATGGCATAAAGCAAAGCCTTTGACTAAGATACTCTTTATTATATAGCTCACGAGCTCGAATACATCGGGGGAGAGACAAAAGCAAAAGACTCAAACTAAACACTAAAGACTTATTCCTCTAAGAGAAGAAATAAAATCTGAAAAGGAAAGAACTAAAACAAAGGTAAAAGCAAAAGATATAAAGGTGATACGATACCAGGGCAACTCCCCCAAGCTTGGCAGAAACCAAGGGGATTGCCCATACCAATGCTTAGTTGTCTTCCTTTGGTGGTGATGGCGGTGAAGTTGTTGGAGTAGTCTGATCCTTTGTCTTCCAAGGCATAGGTGCTCAATCATGGCAGGATGAACGAGTCGCCGGAATCCTGAAATCTGCAGCCAACCTTATTGATTTAAATTTGTACTCATACTCACAGTTTTGGTTCTGCGGGTCATAGATCTCGCCCTGAAGTTGATCAACCATGTCATAGAGCCTAGAGAGGTGTTTCCCAATGTCAATGGCATCCATCTTGTGATTGCTAGTAAACTCCGTGATCATCATGTGGTTGGCGTTGAGTCCACGCTCCACCATCCCCTGGCACTTGAAGACTTGTTGCTCCATTGCTTCGAGCCTTGTCTCCACGCTTCCAGTCTTCTTAGGCCCCTCAACATCATGGATGTGCAACATCCCCTCGCTCATCTTGATAGATTGAGGGTGTTTTAGCACTTCTGTGAGGTAGGGATTGATGACCTTCTCGAAGATCTTATCCTTAGGAGCGTTTGGGGAAATCATGATAATCTAGATCTGTCACAGAAACAGGCTCGAAACGAAAACAAAGGAAAACCGCGCGATACGGAGATCAAAACCTTTGGGCGAGTATATATTGATTTTTTCTGGACCAGAAGGAGTCCTTCGCAAGAAAACGGAGTCCGGGAGGCACACGAGGTGCCCACAAGCTTGCCCTCCGCCACCAGGGGGTAGGGGGCGGTGGCAGGGCTTGTGGCCGCCTCGTTCGCTCTCCGGACTGCTTTTTATTTTTCTAATTTTCGAAACAAACACCTCTTCGTTTTCAGGGTCTGAAACAGGCTGATAAACATCCCTTATGTACTCCTCTGGAGTTATGACATTGATGATATTGGTCTCAACATTTATGGGAGTACCAGAGATGTAATGTTTGATTCTTTGCCCATTTACCACTCTAGGAAAATTTCCTTCCGTGTTATTGATTTTGATGGCACCGGAACGATATACTTCCTTGATAACATAAGGACCTTCCCATTTAGAGAGAAGCTTGCCTGCAAAGAATCTCAAACGAGAATTGTATAGCAAGACATAATCACCTACATTGAACTCTCGTTTCTGTATTCGTTTGTCGTGCCATCTCTTAACCTTTTCCTTGAACAACTTGGCATTCTCATATGCCTGGGCCCTCCATTCATCTAACGAGCTGATATCAAACAACCACTTCTCACCGGCAAGTTTGAAATCAAAGTTGAGCTCTTTGATTGCCCAATAAGCTTTGTGTTCCAGCTCAAGAGGTAAATGACACGCCTTACCGTAAACCATTTTATACGGCGACATGCCCATGGGATTCTTATAGGCAGTCCTATAAGCCCATAGTGCATCATCAAGTTTGCTAGACCAATTCTTTCGAGATCTATTGACGGTCTTTTGTAGGATCAATTTGATCTCCCTATTACTCAACTCCACTTGACCACTAGAGTGAGGATGATAAGGAGATGCAACTCTATGGTTGACATCATACTTAGCTAGCATCTTGCGGAAAACACCATGGATGAAGTGTGAACCGCCATCGTCATCAAATATCTAGGGACTCCAAATCTTGGGAATATGACTTCCTTGAGCATCTTAATAGAGGTGTGGTGATCAGCATTTTTAGTGGGGATAGCTTCTACCCACTTAGTAACGTAATCCACAGCAACTAATATGTGAGTGTACCCATTGGAACTCGGGAAGGGTCCCATATAATCAAAGCCCTAGACATCAAATGGTTCAATGACAAGTGAATAGTTCATAGGCATTTCCTGACGCTTACTGATGTTCCCTATTCTTTGGCATTCGATCGCAAGACAAGACAAACTTATGGGCATCCTTGAAGAGAGTGGGCCAATAGAACCCTGATTGCAATACCTTATGGGCAGTTCTATCTCCAGTGTGGTGTCCTCCGTAGGCTTTGGAATGACACTTCTGCAGGATCTGTCCCTGTTCATGTTCAGGCACACAACATCTAATAACACCATCTACTCCTTCCTTATAAAGGTGAGGATCATCCCAAAAGTAGTGTCTCAAATCAAAGAAGAATTTCTTCTTTTGTTGATAGGTGAAACTGGGTGGTATGTATTTGGCTACAATATAGTTTGCATAATCGACATACTACGGTGCACTATGTGAAGTGCGGATAACATTTAATTGCTCATCAGGAAAGCTGTCATCAATAGGTAGTGGGTCATCAAGGACATTCTCTAGCCTAGACAAGTTATCTACTACAGGGTTATCAGCATCCTTTTGGTCAACGACGTGTAAATCGAATTCCTGTAGCAGGAGAACCCATCTGATCAGCCTAGGCTTAGCTTCCTTCTTCTCCATGAGGTACTTAATAGCAGCCTTATCAGAGTGAATAGTGACTTTGGAGTCAACTATATAAGATCTGAACTTTTCACATGCAAACACGACTGCTAAAAATTCCTTCTCCGTAGTGGCATAGTTTCTTTGGGCACTGTCTAGAATTTTACTAGCATAGTGAATAACATTCAACTTCTTGTCAACTCTTTGTCCTAGAATAGCACCAACAGCATAATCACTAGCGTCACACATGATTTCAAAGGGCAAGTTCCAGTCAGGTGGTTGAACAATAGGTGCGATTATCAAAGCCTTCTTAAGTATTTCGAAAGATTCCTCACAATCCTCATCAAAAACAAAAGGAACATCCTTCTGCAAGAGGTTGGTAAGAGGCCTAGAAATCTTAGAGAAGTCTTTAATGAACCTTCTATAGAAACCAGCATGACCTAGGAAACTTCGTATACCTCTGATATCTGTGGGGCAAGGCATTTTCTCAATTGCATCAACCTTAGCCTTATCAACTTCAATGCCTCTTTCAGAAATTTTGTGTCCTAAGACGATGCCTTCATTAACCATAAAGTGGCACTTCTCCCAATTCAAGACGAGCTTGGTATCTTCGCATCCCTGTAAGACTCGATCAAGGTTGCTGAGGCAATCATCAAAGGAAGACCCGTAAACGGAGAAGTCATCCATGAAAACCTCGACAATCTTTTCACAAAAGTCAGAGAATATAGCCATCATACATCTTTGAAAGGTGGCAGGTGCATTGCATAAGCCGAAGGGCATACGTCTATAAGCAAAGGTACCGAAAGGGCAGGTGAAAGTGGTTTTCTCGTGATCAGATTGCGCAACAGGTATTTGCGAGAAACCTGAATAACCGTCTAGAAAGCATAAGTGTGTGTGTTCTGATAGCCTTTCTAGCATTTGGTCGATAAATGGCAAAGGATAATGATCTTTCTTGGTTGCCTTGTTCAGTTTCCGGAAGTCTATCACCATCCTATAGCCGGTAATAATCCTTTGTGGGATTAGTTCATCCTTATCATTAGGAACGACGGTGATACCTCCCTTCTTAGGTACGCAATGTACTCGACTTACCCAATCACTATGAGCAACAGGATAAATGATTCCTACTTCCAGAAGCTTTAATATTTCTTTTCTAACGATCTCTTTCATCTTAGGATTCAATCTCCTTTGATGATAAACAACTGGCTTGAAGTCAGGATCAGTTTTAATTTTGTGCTGACATAGAGTGGGACTAATACCCTTAAGATCATCAAGAGTATATCCAATAGCAGCACGGTGCTTCCTCAGAGTTTTTAGTAACTTCTTCTCTTCGTGCTCTGAGAGGAGAGCACTAATAATGACAGGATATATCTCCTTCTCATCAAGATAGGCATACTTAAGAGTATCAGGCAACTGTTTAAGCTCGAACACAGGATCACCCTTTGGTGGGGGAGGATCCCCAAGCAGTTCAATAGGCAGATTATTCTTGAGGATAGGATATTGTTCTAAGACAATTTTATCTATATCATCTCTCTCCTCCATATGCATATCATTTTCATGCTCAAGCAGATATTGCTCTAAAGGATCCGTAGGAGGTACGACAATAGAGGCAAGAATAATGATTTCATCCCTACCAGACAACTCTCTTTCATGGGGTTGCCTTCCAAACTTGGAGAAGTTAAATTCGTGAGACACACCCTCGAAACTAACAGTGACGGTATGCTTAGTGCAATCAATGTGAGCATTGACAGTGTTGAGAAAGGGTCTACCAAATATGATGGGACAAAAGCTATTTTGTGCAGTACCAAGGACGAGGAAATCAGTAGGATACTTCATCTTACCACACAGGACTTCTACGTCTCTCACAATTCCGAGAGGGCAGATAGTGTCTCTATTAGCTAGCGTAATAGTGACATCAATGGGTTCTAACTCAGCAGGTGCAATCTCATCTTTGATTTCATCATATAAGGAATGGGGTATTGCACTAACACTAGCTCCCATATCACATAAACCATGGTAACAGTGATCTCCTATCTTGACAGAAACAACGGGCAGGTCAACTACAGGTCTGTATTTTTCTTTCGCGTGAGGTTTAGCAATTCTAGCGGAGTCCTCACAGAATTTGATAACATGCCCATCTATGTCTTTGGCTAAGAAATCTTTGATAATCGCAACACTAGGTTCAACTCTAATCTCCTCAAGGGGTGCAAGTGATCTAATGTAACCCCTACGTATCACAGTTGGAGCTTTAGGATAATCCTTTATCCTAGCAGGGTATGGTGGTTTCTCAGTGTAAGCACAAGGAACAACAGGATCACTAAAAGCAATGACTTTCTCCTCAACTAGATTGGTTTTGGCTATGTTGCTTTCTACAGGAGGATGATACTTAAAGCACTTCTTTTTGGGAAGATCAACATGAGCAGCAAAAGATTCACAAAGAGAAGCTACTATCTCAGAGTCAAATCCATACTTAGCGCTAAAATCTCTAGAAGTGTTTGTCTCAACAAAAGATTTAACGCAATCAAACTGGAAATTCATACCTGACTCCTTACCTTCCTCCAGCTCCCAATCTTTAGAGTTGTGTTTGATTCTCTCCAATAAATTCCACATGTGATCAATATCCTTCTTCATAAAAGAACCAGTACAAGAAGTGTCAAGCATGGTACGATCTTCATGAGAAAGCCGAGCATAAAAGTTTTGAGTGATGATTTCTCTCGAGAGCTCATGATTGGGGCATGAATATAGCATTGATTTAAGCCTCCCCCAAGCTTGAGCTATGCTTTCCCTGTCACGAGGCCAAAAGTTATAAATAAAGTTCCGATCACGATGTACTAGATGCATAGGATAGAACTTTTGATGAAATTCCAATTTCAACCGATTGTAGCCCCATGATCCAGTATCATCACATAGCCTATACCATGTCAACGCCTTATCCTTCAAAGATAAAAGAAATAATTCCTTCTTTACCTCATCCTCGGGCAAACCTGTAAGTTTAAATAAACCACAAACTTCATCTACATAGATCAGATGCAAGTTTGGATGTGAAGATCCATCTCCTGTGAAAGGATTAGCCAGCAGTTTCTCAAGCATACCCGAAGGAATTTCATAAAAGATATTTTAAGTAGGTACCTCGGGTTGAGGAACAACTCCTCGTGCTTCCGTTCGTGGTGAAGATACCCTGAACAAATTCCTCAAAGCAACAGTTTCCATAGTGACAAGTGACAATAAAATTCAGCACAGTATATAAATGTTTCCTTACCAATTTCCACTTACCAAAAGCGCTTCACTCCCCGGCAACGGCGCTAGAAAAGAGTCTTGATGACCCACAAGTATAGGGGATCAATCGTAGTCCTTTCGATAAGTAAGAGTGTCGAACCCAACGAGGAGCAGAAGGCTCTGTTAAACGGATTTCAGCAAGGTAATAATTGCAAGCACTGAAATTAGCGGTAACAAGTGATTGTGTAGAGAGGTGAAAACGTAGCAAGCGAAAAGTAACAAGTAGTAGCAACGATGCAGAAAGTGGCCCAATCCCTTTTGTAGCAAGGGACAAGCCTGAACAAAGTCTTATAGGAGGAAAAACGCTGCCGAGGACACACGGGAATTTCTGTCATGCTAGTTTCATCATGTTCATATGATTCACGTTCGTTACTTTGATAGTTTGATATGTGGGTGGACCGGTGCTTGGGTACTGCCCTTACTTGGACAAGCATACCACTTATGATTAACCTCTCTCGCAAGCACCCGCAACTGCAAAAGAATAATTAAGACAAAGTCTAACCATAGCATTAAACTAGTGGATCCAAATCAGCCCCTCACGAAGCAACGCATAGACTGGGGTTTAAGCTTCTGTCACTCCAGCAACCCATCATCTACTTACTACTCCCCAATGCCTTCCTCTAGGCCCAAATATGGTGAAGTGTTACGTAGTCTACGTTCACATAACACCACTAGAGGAAAAGACAACATACACATATCAAAATACCGAACGAATATCAAATTCACATGACTATTATCAGCATGACTTATCCCATGTCCTCAGGAACAAAAGTAACTACTCACAAAGCATAATCATAGTCATGATCAGAGGTGTAATGAATAGCATCAAGGATCTGGACATAAACTCTTCCACCAAGTAATCCAACTAGCATCAACTACAAAGAGTAATCAACACTACTAGTAACCTTACAAGTACCAATCGGAGTCGTGAGACGGAGATTGATTACAAGAGATGAACTAGGGATTGGAGAGGAGATGGTGCTGATGAAGATGTTGATGAAGATGCCTCCCCTCCGACGAGAGGAGTGTTGGTGATGACGATGGCGACGATTTCCCCCTCCGGGAGGGAAGTTTCCCCGGCAGGATCGTCCTGCCGGAGCTCTAGATTGGATCTGCTCAAGTTCCGCCTCGTGGCGGCGGCGAAACCACGAAAAAGCTTCCAAATGATTTTTTCTAGAATGAAACCCTTCATATAGCAAAAGAGGGGGGCTAGTGGGCCGTCAGGGAGCCCACAAGCCCCCACTCCGCCACCAAGGGGTTGGCGGTGGCAGGGCTTGTGGCGCCCTGGCAGCCCCCCTCCGGTACTTCTTTCGCCCAGTATTTTTTGTATAATCCCAAAAAAATCCACGTAAATTTTCAGGGCATTTGGAGATGTGCAAAATAGTGGACTAAGATTTGCTCCTTTTCTAGTCCAGAATTCCAGCTGCCTGAATTCTCCCTCTTCAAATAAACCTTGCAAAATAAGAGAGAAAAGGCATAAATATGGTACCACAAAGTAATATAACACCCATAAAGCAATAAATATCAACATGAAAGCATGATGCAAAATGGACGTATCATATATCACTTTGTGGAGTAATTTTAATCTCTTTCCTGTGATATTATGAAAGGTTTACATCAAGAGGGAAAATGCCGACAAACGGAATTTTGGACCTGAAAAAGCTACGTTAAATATACCTGTTCTGCACATCTCCAAATGGGCTGAAACTTTATGGAGAATTATTTTGGAATAAATGAAAAATACTGGAGCAAAGAAGTACCATAGGGGGGCTACCACGCGCCTACAAGGCACCAGGGCGTGCCAACCCCCGTGGTGTGACCTCATGTCTAGTGCCCCCCCGGCCCGCCTCTATTGGGGAATGTAGTAATTTCAAAAAAAATCATACACCAAACAAGGATCTATCTATGGAGAAACCACCAACGAGTAATGTGGTAGAGGACCTTCATACCTTTGAAGATCTCTATGCGGAAGCGTTACTGGAACGCGGTCGATGGAGTCGTACTCGCAGCGATTCAGATCGCGATGTGATTCCGATCTACATGCCGAACCACGGCACCCCCACGTTCAACACACGTACAACCCGGCGACGTCTCCCGCACCTTGATCCAGCAAGGAGGAGGGAGAAGTTGAGGGAGAGCTCCGGCAGCGCGACGACGCGGTGGCGGTGGAGCTGCGAGGGATCCCGACGGAGCTTCTCCAAGCTGCACGAAAGAGGAGGAAGAACTGGGATGCGCGGAGAGGGAGGAAACGATTTATGTGTCTTCTCCAAAGGTCAAACCCTCCACTATATATAGGGGGAGAGGGAGGGGGCGCCCCCTTTAGGGTTCCCACCCCCAAGGGGTGCGGAAGCCCCCATCTAGGGCTGGTGGTGGCGGCCAGGAAGGAAGGAGGGGGTGTGGCGCACCCTAGATGGGCCTTGGGCCCATCTGCTTTAGGGTCCCCCCTCCCTCTCTACCTGCGCATTGGGCCTTGGTGGGAGGCGCACCAGCCCACTCTAGGATGGTTACCTTCCACCTTTTGGCCCATGTCACCCTTTGGGGCTGGTGGCCCCTCTCGGTGGACCCTCGGAACTCTTCCGGTGGTCCCAGTACGTTACCGTGACGCCCGAAACATTTCCGGTGTCCAAAACCCCTCATCCTATAAATCAATCTTCACCTCTGGACCATTCCGGAGCTCCTCGTGATGTCTGGGATCTCATCCGAGACTCCGAACAACCTTCGATAACCTCGTACACTATTCCCATATAACCCTAGTGTTATCGCACCTTAAGTGAGTAGACCCTACGGGTTCGGGAAGCATGCAGACATGACCGAGACACCTCTCCGGTCAAAAACCAACGATTGGGTATGGATATCCATGTTGTTTCCCACATGTTCCACGATGATCTCATCGGATGACCCATGATGTCAAGGATTCACTTAATCCCGCATGCAATTCCCTTAGTCCATCGGTATGATACTTGCCCGAGATTCGATCGTCGGTATCCCTATACCTTGTTAAATCTTGTTACCCAACAAGTCTCTTTACTCATTCCGTAACACATCATCCCGTGGCAAACCTCTTAGTCACACTGAGCTCAATATGATGATGGATTACCAAGTGGGCCCAGAGACACCTCTCCGTCACACGGAGTGACAAATCCCGGTCTCGATTCGTACAACTCAACACACACTTTTGGAGATACCCGTAGTGCACCTTTATAATCACCTAGTTACGTTGTGACGTTTGGTACACCCAAAGCACTCCTATGGTATCCGGGAGTTGCACAATCTCATGGTCTAAGGAAATGATACTTGACATTAGAAAAGCTTTAGGAGACGAACAACACGATCTAGTGCTATGCTTAGGATTGGGTCTTGTCCATCACAACATTCCCCAATGATGTGATCCCGTTATCAATGACATCCAATGTCCATGATCAAGAAACCATGATCATCTATTGATCAACGAGCTAGCCAACTAGAGGCTCACTAGGGACACATTGTGATCTATATATTCACACATGTATTACGGTTTATGGTTAATACAATTATAGCATGAATAATAGACAATTATCATGAACTTGAAATATAATAATAACTACTTTATTATTGGCTCTAGGGCATATTTCCAACAGTCTCCCACTTGCACTAGAGTCAATAATCTAGTTCACATCACTATGTGATTGCAATGAATCCAACACCCATACAGTTCCGGTGTTCGATCATGTCTTGCTTGTGAGAAAGGTTTATTAGTCAACAGGTCTGAACCTTTCATATCCGTGTGTGCTTTACAAATCTCTACGTCATCCTATAGATGCTACTACGCGCCATTTGGAACCATTCCAAATGATTGCTCCATTATACGAATCCGGTTTACTACTCAGAGTCATCCGGATTAGTGATAAAGCTTGCATCGACGTGACCCCTTTACGACGAACTCTTTAATCACCTCCATAATCAAGAAAAAAAATCCTTAGTGCATCAGTTACTAAGGATAACTTTGACCGCTGTCCAGTGATCCATTCCTGGATCACTCTTGTACCCCTTGACTGACTCATGACAATGCACACTTTAGGTGCAGTACACAACATAGCATACTGATAGAGCCTACGGCTTATGCATAGGGGACGAGATTCTTCCTTTCTCTTTCTTTTGTCGTGGTCGGCTTTTGAGTCTTACTCAAAATTCACACCTTATAACACAACCAAGAACTCCTTCTTTTGTCGATCTATTTTGAACACTTTCAAAAACTTGTCAAGGCATGCATTTTGTTGAAAGTTCTATTAAGCACTTTGATCTATCTCCATAGATCTTGATGCTCACTGTTCCAGTAGCTTATCCAGGTTTTCCTTTGAAAAACTCCTTTCAGACAACCCTTTATGCTTTCCAGAAATTCTACATTATTTATGATCAACAATATGCCAACCACATATATTCATCAGAAATTCTATAGTGCTCCCACTCACTTCTTTGGAAATACAAGTTTCTCATAAACTTTGTATAAAACCAAAAACTTTGATCATCTCATCAAAGTGTATATTCCAACTCCGAGATGCTTGTTCCAGTCCATAGAAGTATCGTCGGAGCTTTGCATACTTGTTAGCACCCTTTAGGATTGACAAAATTTTCTGGTTGTATCACATACAACCTTTCCTCAAGGAAACCTATCGAGGAAACAATATTTTGACATCATATCTGCAAGATTTCATAAATGACTTAACAACTGCTAACATAATTCCAACAGAGCTTCAACATTGCTACGAGTGAGAAAGTCTCATCGTAGTCAACTCTTTGAACTTTGTTGAAAACATCTTTGCGACAAGTCGAGCTTTCTTAATGGTGACTTTTCACCATCACCGTATGTCTTCCTTTTATAGACCCATCCATAGTTAATAGTATTACGACCATCAAGTAGTTCTTCCAAAGTGTACACTTTGTTTTCATACATGGATCCTCCTTTCGGATTTCATGGCCTCGACCCATTTGTCGGAATCCGGGCCCACCATCGCTTCTCCATAGCTCGTGGGTTCATTGTTGTCCAACAATATGACCTTCAAGACAGGGTTACTTCACCACTCTGGAGTAGTACGCGTCCTTGTCGACCTACGAGGTTCGGTAGTGACTTGATCCGAAGCTTCATGATCACTATCCTCAACTTCCACTTCAATTGGTGTAGGCGCCACAGGAACAACTTCCTGCGCCCTGCTACACACATTGGTTGAAGTGATGGTTCAATAACCTCATCAAGTTTCTACCATACTCCCATTCAATTATTTCGAGAGAAACTTTTCCTTGAGGAAGGACCCATTCCTAGAAACAAACACTTTTGTTTCCGGATCTGAGATAGGAGGTATACCCAACTGTTTTGGGTGTCCTATGAAGATGCATTTATCCCCTTTGGGTTCGAGCTTATCCGGTTGAAACTCTTTCACATAAGCATCGCAGCCCCGAAATTTTAAGAAACGACAACTTAGGTTTCTCTAAACCATAATTCATATGGTGTCATCTCAACGGAATTACGTGGTGCCCTATTTAAAGTGAATGCGGTTGTCTCTAATGCCTAACCCATAAACGATCGTGGTAATTTGATAAGAGACATCATAGTATGCACTATATCTAATAGGGCATGACTATGACATATGGACACACCATCAGACTATGGTGTTCGAGTGGCATGAGTTGTGAAATAATTTTCACGTGAAATATTTTTCACATTGTCTTAAATGTTTACCAAACTTGTAACTCAGATATATATGTTTACCTCCACGATCACATCGTAGACATATTAACCTCTTTTTCACGATGATCTTCAACTTCACTCTGAAATTACTTGAACCTTTCAATAATTCAGACTTGTGTTTCATCAAGTAAATACACTAGTATCTACTCAAATCATCTCTGAAGTAAGAACATAATGATATCCACTGCGTGCCTCAGCACTCATTGGACTGCATACATCAAAATGTATTACTTCCAACAAGTTACTTTCTTGTTCCATATCACTGGAAAACGAGGTCTTCAGTCATCTTGCTCGTGTGGTATGATTTTCATGTCTCAAGTGATTCAAAAAAATCAAGTGAGTCCAAACGATCCATCCGCATTGAGTTTCTTCATGCGTTTATACCATCAGTCATGGTTTGCATTTCTCAAACGTTTAAAAAAATGAGTGAGTACAAAGATCCATCAGCATGGAGCTTCTTCATGCATTTTATACCAATATGACTAAGAAGCAGTGCCACAAGTAAGCGGTATTATCATTACTACTTTGTATCTTTTGGCAACAATATTATGAACATGTGTATCACTACGATCGAGAATTAATAAACCATTCATTTTAGGTGCAAGACCATTGAAGGTATTATTCAAGTAGACAGAATAACCATTATTCTTTTAAATGAATAATTGTGTTGCAATAAACATAATCCAATCATGTCTATACTCAACGCAAACACCAAATAACAATTATTTAGGTTTAACTCTAATCCCGATGGTAGAGGGAGCGTGCGATGTTTGATCACATCAACCTTGGAAACACTTCCAACACTCATCATCACCTCGCCTTTAACTACTCTCCGTTTATTCTATAGCTTTTATTTTGAGTTGCTAACACTTAGCAATTGAAGCGGTATCTAATACCTTGGTGCTACTAGGAGTACTAGTAAAGTACACATCAATATCATGTATATCCAATATACTTTTGTCGACTTTGCCAACCTTCTCATCTACCAAGTATCTAGGGTAGTTCCTCTTCGGTGAATATTCCCCTCATTACACAAGGACTTAGTCTCGGGTTTGGGCTCAACCTTGGGTCTCTTCACTAGAGCAGCAACGGGTTTGCTGTTTCATGAAGTATCCCTTCTTGCCCTTCTTGAGACTAGTGGTTTTACGAACCATCAACAATTGATGCTCCTTTTTGATTTCTACTTTCGCGGTGTCAAACATTGCGAATAACTCAAGGATCATCATATCCATCCCTGATATCTTTATAGTTCATCACGAAGCTCTAGCAGCTTGGTGGTAGTGACTCTGGAGAACTATCACTATCCCATCTGGAAGATCAACTCCCACTCGATTCAAGCGATTGTAGTACTCGCACAATCTGAGCACACGCTCAACGATTGAGTTTTTCTTCCTTACTTTGTAGGCAAAGAATCTTGTCAAAGGTCTTATACCTCTCAAGAAGGGCAGAAGCATGAAATCCCAATTTCATCTCTTGGAACATCTCGTATGCCCCGCGACGTTCGAAACGTCTTTAACGCCTAAATTCTAAGCCGTTTAAGCATTGTGCACTGAACTATCATGTAGTTATAAAAAACGTGTATGTCAGATGTTCGCAACATCCACAGACCATGCTTGGGATTTAGCACACCGAGCGGTGCATTAACGACATAAGCCTTCTGCGCAGCAATGAGGACAATCCTCACTTAACAGACCCAGTCCACATATTTGCTACTTCTATCTTTCAACTAAGTTTTTCTCTAGGAACATATCAAAAACCGTAGAGCTATAGCGCAAGCATAATTTGCAAGGACCTTTTTACTATGTTCATGACAATTAAGTTCATCTAATTAAATTATTCAATGAACTCCCACTCAGATCAACATCCCTCTAATCATCCAAGTGAAACATGATCCACGTTGACTAGCCCGTGTCCGATCATCACGTGAGACGGACTAGTCATCAATGGTGAGCATCTCCATGCTGATCGTATCAACCATACGACTCATGTTCGACCTTTCGGTCTCCCATATTCGAGGCCATGTCTATACATGCTAGGCTCGTCGAGTCAACCTAAGTGTTCTGCGTGTGTAAACTGGCTTACACCCGTCGTATGTGAACGTTAGAATCTATCACACCCGATCATCATGTGGTGCTTCGAGACAACGATCCTTCGCAACGGTGCACACTTAGGGGAATACTTTCTCGAAATTTTCATGAGGGATCATCTTATCTTTGCTACCGTCATTCTAAGCAATAAGATGTAAAACATGATAAACATCACATGCAATCATATAGTGACATGATATGGCCATCATCATCTTGCTCCTTGGATCTCCATCTTCGGGGCACCATGATCATCAATGTCACTGGCATGACACCATGATCTCCATCATTGTGTCTCCGTGAAGTCGTCACGCCAATCTATTACTTCTACTACTATAGCTAACATTTAGCAATAAAGTAAGGTAATCACATGGCATTTGCATCTCATACAATAAATTAAGACAACTCCTATGGCTCTTGTCGGTTGTCATATTCATCGACATGCAAGTCGTGAATCCTATTACAAGAACATGATCAATCTCATACATCACATACTTTTGGCCATATCACATCACATGGCATACCCTGCAAAAACAAGTTAGACGTCCTCTAATTGTTGTTGCAAGTTTTACGTGGTTGGTTAGGGTTTCTAGCAAGAACACTTCTTACCTACGTGACAGCCACAACGTTGATATGCCAATGCTATTTACCCTTCATAAGGACCCTCTTCATCAAATCCGATCCGACTAAAGTGGGAGAGACAGACACCCGCTAGCCACCTTATGCAACTAGTGCATGTCGGTTAGTGGAACCAGTCTCACGTAAGAGTACGTGTAAAGTCGGTCCGGGCCGCTTCATCCCACGATGTCGCCGAATCAAGATAAGACTAGTAACGACAAGTAGTTGACAAAATCAGCGCCCACAACTTTTGTGTTCTACTCGTGCATAGAATCTACGCATAAAACCTTGGCTCGGATGCCACTATTGGGGAACGTAGTAATTTCAAAAAAAATCCTACGCCAAACAAGGATCTATCTATGGAGAAACCAACAACGAGTAATGGGGTAGAGCATCTTCATACCTTTGAAGATCGCTAAGCGGAAGCGTTACTGGAACGCGGTCGATGGAGTTGTACTCGCAGCGATTCAGGTCGCGATGTGATTCCGATCTACGCACCGAACCACGGCACCCCCGCGTTCAACACACGTACAGCCCGGCGACGTCTCGCGCACCTTGATCCAGCAAGGAGGAGGGATAGGTTGTGGGAGAGCTCCGACAGCGCGACGACACGGTGGCGGTGGAGCTACGAGGGATTCCGACGGAGCTTCTCCAAGCTGTGAGGAAGAGGAGGAAGAACTGGGCTGTCTGGAGAGGGAGGAAACGATTTATGTGTCTTCTCCAAAGGCCAAACCCTCCATTACATATAGGGGGCGAGGGAGGGGGCGCCCCCTTTAGGGTTCCCACCCCAAGGGGTGCGGCAGCCCCCATCTAGGGCTGGTGGTGGCGGCCAAGAAGGGAGGAGGGGGTGTGGCGCACCCCAGATGGGCCTTAGGACCATCTACTTTAGGGTTTCCCCCCTTCCCTCTCTATCCGCACCTTGGGCCTTGGTGGGAGGCACACCAAACCACTCTCAGCTGGTTCCCTTCCACCTTTTGGCCCATGTCACCCTTTGGGGTTGGTGGCCCCTCCCGGAACCCTTCTGGTGGTCCCGGTACGTTACCGGTGACGCTCGAAACATTTTCGGTGTCCAAAACCCCTCATCCTATATATCAATCTTCACCTCCGGACCATTCCGGAGCTCCTCATGACATCCGAGATCTCATCCGGGGCTCCAAACAACCTTCGGTAAGCTTGTACACTATTCCCATATAACCCTAGCGTCATCGAACCTTAAGTGTGTAGACCCTACGGGTTCAGGAAGCATGCAGACATGACCGAGACACCTCTCCGGTCAATAACCAACAGCGGGGTCTGGATATCCATGTTGGTTCCCACATGTTCCACGATGATCTCATCGGATGAAACATGATGTCAAGGATTCACTTAATCCCGTATGCAATTCCCTTTGTCTATTGGTATGATACTTGTTCGAGATTCGATCGTCGGTATCCCTATACCTTGTTCAATCTCGTTACCCGTCAAGTCTCTTTACTCGTTCCGTAACACATCATCCCGTGGCTAACCCCTTAGTCACACTAAGCTCAATATGATGATGGATTACCGAGTGGGCCCAAAGATACCTCTCCGTCACACGGAGTGACAACTCTCGGTCTCGATTCGTACAACTCAACAAACACTTTCGGAGATACCCGTAGTGCACCTTTATAATCACCTAGTTACTTTGTGACGTTTGGTACACCCAAAACACTCCTACGATATCCGGGAGTTTCACAATCTCACGGTCTAAGGAAATGATACTTGACATTAGAAAAGCTTTAGGAGACGAACAACACGATCTAGTGCTATGCTTAGGATTGGGTCTTGTCCATCACATCATTCCCCAATTATGTCATCCCGTTATCAATGACATCCAATGTCCATGATCAAGAAACCATGATCATCTATTGGTCAACGAGCTAGCCAACTAGAGGTTCACTAGGGACACATTGTGATCTATATATTCACACATGTATTACGATTTCTGGTTAATACAATTATAGCATGAATAATAGACAATTATCATGAATTGGAAATATAATAGTAACTACTTTATTATTGCCTCTAGGGCATATTTCCAACAACATCTCACGACCATCTTCTGGTATAAATTATCTTTTAACTTGAAAAAACCCAGGAAAGGACTTTCGGGACGAAGCGTCGCCATCTCGAGGTGGAACATGGACAGGAGCGCTTTTTCCCTCTCGAGAGCGATTACGCCGGAGGAACTTCCCTTCCGGAGGGGGAAACCGAGGCCATCGTCATCACCAACAACCCTCTCATCTTGGGGAGGACAATCTTCATCAACATCTTCATTAGCACCATCTCCTCTCAAAACCCTAGTTCATCTCTTGTGCTCAATCTTGTATCGGAACCTCAGATTGATACCTGGGGTGTGACTAGTAGTGTTGATTACATCTTGTAGTTGATGCTTTATGGTTTATTTGATGGAATATCATATGTTCAGACCCAATATGCTATTTAATACCTCTCTGATCTTGAGCATGTTTATCACTTGTCAGTAATTACTTTTGTTCTTGAGGCCATGGGAGAAGTCATGTTGCAAGTAGTCATGTAAAATTGATATTCGTTCGGTATTTTGATGATGTGAATGTTGTGATTCCCTTAGTGATGTTATGTGAACGTCGATTACATAACACTTCACCATCTTTGGGCTTAAGGGAATGCATTGTGGAGTAGTAATTGGATGGTGGGTTGCGAGAGTGACAGAAACTGAAACCCAGGTTTATGCGCTACTGTGTAAGGGGCTGATTTGGATCCCTATGTTTAATGTTATGGTTAGAATTTATTCTTAATACTTTTCTCGTAGTTGCGGATGCTCGCGGGAGGGTTAATCATAAGTGGGAGGCTTGTTTAAGTAAGAACAACACCCAAGCATCGGTCCATCCACATATGAAATTATGAAAGTATCAAACGCGAATCAACCCAACATGACGAAAGTGAGTAGATGAAATTCCCGTGTGCCCTCAAGAACGCTTTGCCTATTATAAGATATTGTTCTGGCTTGTCCTTTGCTACGAAAGGATTGGGCTACCTTGCTGCACCTATTGTTACTATTGCTACTTGTCACTTGTTATAATTATCTTGCTATCAAACAACTTGTTACCGCTATTTCAGTGCTTGGAGAAAATACCTTGCTGAAAACCGCTTGTCATTTCCTTACGCTACTCGTTGGGTTCGACACTCTTACTTATTGAAAGGACTACGATTGATCCCCTATACTTGTGGGTCATCAGGGTGTGGGTGGGGATAGTGGCCGACCTAGGAATATGGCACGTTCGAGGCCACCTTCAAGGACTATAGCTACAGTTGGAGGTGCTTTTACGCTTGACAATACATTTTAGGAGGTGGATTCTATCAAGACGAGACACACAATTAGCTGTTTGTTTAGACTTTGTACTTTTAGTTGCTTATAAGGTCCACAAGCCCAAACTCAAGCTCAAACTTAACGTATCAAGGAGCCCTCAAGAATGCTGACAGTATGTATCTCCAACGTGAGAGCGACAAACTTGTGACTAGGGATTTAAAATATTGAAACATCTTCCTTTCATGTATACTTCTCTATCATTAAAAATGAATTGATGTCACACACTACTAAGGAACTAAGGAAGACACCCATACAGCTCGTTACACACACTGCATACACCACACCCGCCCCTCCCAAGCTTACTGGAAGGACCACCGTCACCACCAAATAGAGCCGAAATATAAATGACCACGAACTCCCACCAATCTAGCAGTTTTGATGAAAGATCGTGTCCCCGTGAAACTACCTACTCCGTCTCTTAGAGAGGCTCATATAGATTAGGTATGTATGCGTGCACTTGTATGCACGTGCATATGTCTATACCTATATTACGTTTTGAAAAATATAATATTAAATGATACTTGATTTACAAGAATAACAGTGTTATACTGTATATTTTTTTTGAACTGTTATACTGTATATTTTTTAAATGGAAGATGCGTCATTGATCAAAATTTGCTCAGGCAGAAGCCCCGCAAAAAACTGCCGGAGGAGGGCAACCAGCCTCGCGAGCGTCGCTCGGTCGCGCGTGTCCCTCCCTCGCCTCCCGGAGGTCCCATCTCTCTCTCTCTCTCTCTCTCTCTCCATCTCCCCCCTCCCCCTCCCCCTCCCCGTAACCCTATCTTTCTCACCAGTCAGCCCCCTTTCTTTCGCCCTCCTGGCGGCGGCGTCGGCGGCGCGTGTCTGACGGGGAGCTTTGGCGGCAGGTCGTCCGTGCCCTCTCCCTGCCCCCCTCATCTCTCTCCTATCTGCAGCGGGCGGTGGCGTCGGGAAACGGCGAGTCGCGTCGGCTGCTGACATGCTCCTCCTCTCCCCTGTCTCCTTCTCTGTGCTCTGACCCCGCTCCCTGTCGTATTTCCAGCTAGCTCAGCCGCCGATTTGGACGACACCGGCGAGCAGGACCTCACCGGCAGCAGCGCATATTATCCAACTTTGCAGATTCCCCCTACAAAGTCCGAGGTACAAACCCTAGACCTCAAGATCTGATTCGGTGTTGTCCTGGTGATTTTCCCTTCCCAAATCCTTCAAGCTAGGTGACCCATCCATTCGAAAATAATATGCCGCGGCAGTTAGCCCGTGTATTGACCTGGTTTCAGGTTCTTGTATTGGTAGCCTTAATTTTTTTTGCATATCATGTTTATGGTACTTTATTGCTCGCTACCATCTGTGGACATCAAATCTGCCTGTAGTGTTTATTGTATTGTATGGCGTGTCATGTTAAAGTTGCATTTTCCTGTTTCGATCAAAATCTGCCTGTAGTGCTTATTGAATTACATTGTGTGTCATGTTGATGTTTTCCTTGCTCCAGTTTTGCATTTAGATGGACAATAAGACAAATATGCTAATTTATGGGGCAGTTGCATATACGCTGTGACAGATGCTTTACTAGATGAGAAGGATGGGATGGAGTACCTAGACAATAAATAACAAAGAATGATATAACTTGTGTGAACATGCTTAGGCTTGGTAGAGCCCCTCTCTGACGATTTTATAAACTTGGGAATTGCTTGAGGACACGATACATTTGTGTGTTGAGCAGCTAGTAGCTATATATATTTTTAAATTAGGCACAACCTTAGGAATAGGTTAATGGTCACAAATTTGATAGGTCCACTGAAGTCGTTAACAGTTATTTCAATAAGTCTTCCGTGCTATTGGCATGCTATGAGATGATTTTATTACGAATCCTTCATTGGAGACCCCAACCAAAGTAGAAGGGTGCCACAGGTGGGATGCATACTCAAGGTATGAGGTTGAGCGAGAATACTTATTTTTTTGTTGGTATGGTTTTTTTAGATCCTATTTTTTTGGTTTTTACTTGTCACCAATCAGGATTGTGTTGGACCTATTGATGGTATGCAGTATAAGTGTATAACAAGCTTATGGAGTTATGGTAGGTGCCTTAGGTGTTGTTTGGATACGTGATATATACAGAACCGGATCTCCACAAATCATGAAAATTATGTAACAAACTAAAATCCTGTTTGGCAACTCTATCTAATCCGTGATTATAGAAAATCTGGTTTTCCAAAACCCAAGATTTCGGGTATATGGAAAAATGAGGATTAGTTGTTTTTTCTAAAAACGTGATCTGCATATACTCGATCGTTAACTTTTTCTCTTCGTCCGTCTTTTCCTCAATAAACTCTTTGCTGTGTGGGGACTAAAAGCCTATCCAAACCACACAAGGAACGTGACAAATCGGTTAAACGTTTTTTCTAGTCCAAACATCTTTTTTCATAAACTGGTTACTCACATAACAATTGATAAAACCGATTTTACTAAAAATCGGCTAATACCCAGTTCTATATAATCCTGTCCCTACCCAAACAACCCCTTAGTCCACTTGCTTTTGGGGCTGTGTTTTTATGGCTATTCTATGTAAAATATTGCCTTATATTCCCCTCTACCATTGAATGCAAAACATATGTGATAACATGTGATATTTTGCATGTGGCATTGACTGGGGTACTTTGCTAGCATTTCACATAGCTGTCTGCATGCCAGTTTCCAGGGTGAAAGTGCTTTTAAACATAATCATCATGTTATCTCTGAACGCGTTAGTCTTGTGCTTCTTCAGGTGTTTTACTTCAAATGAAGGGTTTACACTCTAATTTAGTTTACACGCAAATTTTCCTCATCAAACCATCAGCTAGTTTACGGTAACCTGTGTGCTAGGCGTCTTGTTACCATATGTTTCTTCTATCTTCCCATGTATTTCTTTGATGAGACTATTGATGCATAATGTCATAAATATAAACAGCTGTTGTTTTGGTAGGTGGGAAGACTGCTCCATTATCACAACCCTGTGGATCAGTTGACACTAGTCTTTGGGTTGCAAAATCTGGACAGTGCCTTCTGAAGTTTGACAGTCATTATCTTGTCAACAGTACATTGCCCTGCAAGATGCCAAAAATAAAGAACCTGTCTGATGCATGTAAAGTATCATTTTCTCCAGATGGACCCATATCTGAAGAAACACTCGAGAGAGTTCGTGCACTGTTAGGTGAGTCGAACTTTATACCATTTTGAATAGTCTGTAGTTATTTACGTTGGGGTACATACATCATCTGGTTGCGGATTCTTGTAAATCCTTCCTCCCCTGACATTTCTCACTTGTCCACATTCTCACACAAATTGCAAATTATATAAACGTGTCCATGGTCATTGTCTTCTGCTTTTTATCTAATTTTCTTCTTCATCCTAACTGGTTGTCAGATCATGCATTAGCCTAAATATACTGCTTTTATCAGTAACTGGATATTACTGAACCAGGCTCACCTGTTGTTATATGATACAATATTTTAGCAGTAATCATATTGCCAAGTTAGTTTTATTAATGTATGGTACCAACTACCAACAGCACATAGAAGACATGACATAATAGATTCGAGAGCAACTTATAAGTTGCTTGAAGGTGGTGGCTTCCTTTTTAGTTCTACCTCATCCTTGATTCGTATCATTACACAAACCATTTATCTTCCATATAATGTTCTTTTATTGAAATCCTTACATGCTTTCCATTTAAAGAAATGCCCCAACAGTTTTTAAAAACTCATCAGCTACATTTGCTGGTAAACAGTACAAACTTACCGATCAGTAAGACAAGAATATTTATTTGTGTTGTACCATTTTCATGTGAGTTTCTTAATTGTCTTAGTTGTCAAGTGTTCGTGAAGAGGTATAACCAACAGTGAACTACATGTGCTGCTCCATTTAACATGGCAAAAACAGTATTTTTATTTGGAATTGTAAATGTCCACTTTCAACCCATAACCTGGGCTAAAGTCCATTTTTGAACACTAAACTTACTGTTGAAACTGTAACCTTGAACTATCTAAATGATCCAGTTTCACCTTAAAGTGATTTGACTAGTGGTTTGGGTGACACGAATACCACCTGTCTGCCATGTTTATTGCCGTGAACTAGCAAACACCACAGGAACAAAAATCAAGAAACCCTATCATTCGGACAGAGAGCTTAAATTAAATTGCTTGAAATGGAATCAAAATTGGTAAGTAGGTCTTCGATGGCATGGCAAGACGTGTCAGTAACTTTAACAAGATATTATTATTTTCCTAGCTGCTTTGGCTATCTGCATGCCTGATATGAACTTGTGATGTACTCCCTCCATAAAGAAATATAAGAGCGTTTAGATCACTAGTTTAGATCACTAAACTAGTGATCTAAACGCTCTCATATTTCTTTACGGAGGGAGTACTATAGTGCTTCTAGAGTTTGTTCCATTCCTAATGTAGGGCAAAAACTTGCTTTTCATCTGATTCAGTGAAACCAGAGCAATGAGTATTGGCAGACTCATAATTGATTCTATTTTGTATTCCCAGATGAGATCAGACCTTTAGATCTTGGCCTAGATAACGAAGCACAAATTGCACGTAATTGGAATAGTTCTACGCGTCAACAGAATGGGAGGCGCGGACGCGGCGGGCCTAACCAGTACGCGCCCTCAATCAAATATCTCCACATTCATGAATGCGAAAGTTTCTCTGTAAGATCTCTTGCGTCATCTAATCATTATCTTAGTTAATAAAGTGTGCATTTTCAAATGAATACGTGAAGTGCCTCCTTTCTATGACTTTGATTTTTATAATTTATTATGCAGATGGGTATATTTTGTATGCCACCGTCATCAGTTATTCCACTTCACAATCATCCAGGAATGACTGTGCTGAGCAAGCTTCTTTATGGCAAGCTGCACGCCGAATCATATGATTGGATCGATGTAGCTGATCCAACTGACCCGTTAAAGCGTAAGTTCTGCCATTCGAAAATCTTCTACACAACAATAGTTGGCCATGGCCATAGTTCTCCAATTGGTTAATTTGTTTGTGCATGATATCCAGTATGGAACTCGTGACTCATCTAGTTCTTTTCCCCCTTGCTAAATAAATCGACATGCAAATTACTGTGCAAAAGTAATGTGGAATGCATTTTATGCAAGAAGACAATTTTTTCATACATTTCTTTCATCAAATGGACATGTTATGTAATTTTTTCGGACATTTCTTATCATCAAACCAGCGCAGTATGCAATGACTTTTATTTATTTGTGGTGTATGTTGAGGACCTTGTAGCATTAGGTCCTCAACATACATGACCTAATTAGGTGTTACAGAACATCAACCTTGTCTGTGCCCTTACCTTTTATTCTCGTAAGTAAATTGAGTCATTTTCATTGTTAAATGTCCTAGAAAAAAGGATTTTGCTCCCACTCAAAAGTTGTACTGATGTTTCTCACTTCAAATTCTACTGATGTTGTTATGACAGGAACACTGTCTGTGATGCCAATTTTGTGTCAATGCCATCTTATTTCCACACCCTACTTTGTGTCTCATTTATGCAGTATGGCGTAACTTGCCTATTGCGGCACACAATGTTGCTAAGTAGTGGTTGGACACTGATGACATTCTTAATCACAATGTGTTAATGCTAGCAAACACCTCAAAAGTAATGCCAGATAGTTAATTGTCATGCATTTAATATATTGCCGTATCTCCTGCCATCTAATTTTGACGAGTTCAAAGAATGGCTATCCATCAGAAACTGGTCTTATGGATTATTTATTAATCACACAAAATGATCCCATTTAAATCATTTTGTTGGTCGTGTCAAATTTGTGTGCCGACTAATAAGATCATGTAGCCTGTTACTCCCTTGGGTGCAGCAAGACCAGCAAGGTGTGTAAGAGACCGTGAAATGACTGCGCCCGAGACAACCATTCTTTATCCTGATAGAGGTGGTAACATCCACACTTTCAGAGCCATCACACCTTGTGCACTCTTTGACGTCCTTTCTCCACCTTATTCCGCTGAGAATGGGAGAGACTGTTCATACTTCCGGAAGTCACCAGTGAAGGAGCCATCTGGTAATATACAGCTCTTGCCATTTGATTATTGTTTTTAACCCATTATTTCATGCTATGCCAGTTTTGACATTTTCTGCTACAATTTACCAGTTGTTTTGCCGAGTGAAATAGATAGCTCTGAGGTAGTCTGGTTGGAGGAATTGGAGGACCATCAGCCTCCAGAGGGCTTTGTTGTTGCTAGAGGTTTGTACAAAGGCCCTGTGATAAGGAGATAGTTAGGTTTTGATACCACTTTTGCCAATGGATTGAGGACCCAGAGGGCGCCTCGTATCAGTTGTATGTGGCTTAGTAGAGCAAGTATCATCCAGGCAACCCGCAAGCAGCCTGTGGTTTACATTGTACACACACCACCTGTTGTGGGTGAATGAAGAAACGATTGAGACCATTTTCATTGTTCCTGCTCGGTACTGGAGCAATGCTGCTGGTCTGTGATGTACCCACGTGGCTCTTTTATCAGATGAAGGCCTTGGAGTATATACTTCTTTTGAGATTGGAGAGTTCTTGCCATGCTGTATTAGGTAGAACAAGTGGCATGGGCTTCTCACCTAATGATTGTTTCAGAAAAATTGATTTGGTGTGGTGAACTGATTATTCGGTGTCATTATGTAAACAATCGCATAAACATTCTTTGGGATAAAACTTTCGTCTTCGCAAAAACTGACAATGCGGTGTATGCTGTCAGAGTCTAGTTACCATTCCTTTCCTCTTCCAGTGATGCCCGTCAACATTTTTCAACATTATGGTTGTTTCGGATAAACTATTTTGTATCTTTTCACTAGTCACTCAGTACTCTATTCAAACATATGCACAAATATATTTATAAATAATGGTAAGAGCTTACCTGGCCAATCTTTTGGGCATATATATTGGTCGTGATATTCAGCACCAGCCCCTGCGCATCTAACGGATGCCACGCTGCCCTGCTTTGTATTCCCTTTAACATTTCGAATCAATAAAGTGTACCAGCATTCTCCTAAATTTTTTTTGATCATTTTGCTTTGTAGTCCGTTTTAACATTTCGCATCGATGAAGTTCCAGCGTTCCCCTAAAAATATATGTTTGATCATTGTCATATGAAACCTTTGTTTTATTTTGCGAGTAAGGCTATGGGTTTATATTATAAACTCCCAACGATGCAAGATGTCTAAACAAGAAAATTATAACCAGGTTCTGAGAGAGACAAACTCGATCTCAAGCACAAGCTGAAGTTTGTTGGGACTTGGGAACCACCAGAGACCAAACTCTTTCTCGATAGACTTCCGCCAGCTTCACAACACCGACGGAGAGGGCGACATTGCAACGGAGGCTGTTTTTTTTAAATATTGTTTTTTTTGTTGATTTTGAAAAATATTGCGTCGTTTTAAAAAATTTCAAAATTATCACAGCCTCGGCCTGACCAAGCCGGCTGGCTTCGGTCAGCCTTGCCGTCGCCGATTAGCTCCTGTCGGCGTTGGTGCAGCCGATTAGTGCCCAATCGGCCACGTGGTAGCCGACGATTGGCTCGGCCACGTCGCTTGCGTCCACTCGGCCTGGAGGGGAGCCAGTCGGCTTCGGCGTAGCCAACAGGCCTTTCGGCCCTGGCGCAACCGATAGGAGGCTGATCTGCCTCAGCCAGCCCGCTCCACCCCCTTCTTCCTCCTCCTTATCTCTTTCTTTCTTTCTCTCCTTCTCCTTTTTTCCTTTTCTCCCCACCCAAAAACTCTCTAATCTCTACACTAAATTCGAGCCGTTTTCCCCTCATTTTCCACCGTGGTGGTATTATAAAGGGTTAGGGCAGCCAAGCCATCCGTCGATTCGTAGTGGTGGTTTTGAACTTTTTTTGGTGGTGGTGGAGGTTGACGTGGAGGTGGTGGTGGTGATGGTGGTGGTGGAGTTGTGGGTGGAGGTGGTGGTTGTGGTGTACTTGGAGGTGGTGGTGGTGGTGGTGCAGGTTCTTGCGTTCGTCGTTTTTCTCATGTTCGTCGTTCGTCGTTTCTTCGATGCTTCAAGGGTAAAATTCAACATTCATTCCCATAGTGTTGTGTAATAAATTTAGGTGTGAGAAATATTGTGTTTATTTATTTTTTGGTGCTCCCGTAGATTTGGATATATTTAGGTCTGTAAATTAAGTTGTTTACATATTTTTAGGTGCTCCGTAAGCTTTGAAAAATATATTTAGGTCTTCGAATTTTAGTTGATTCGGAAATAATTTATGTTTGTCCTTCTTCTAAAATTTGTCCTTGTTGAATAATTTTTTAGGTTAACAGAGATGTCTGATTTAGTAAAGTTAGATTTTCACTACGGTTCTGGTATTGTTCAAACAAATGAGATGAGAGCTGATCTGAGTGAATATTAGTATATTGAGGTGCGAGTGACTTCTCCTAAAATATGGTCGATCAGTCTATTGACAGAATGGCTGGCCCGATGTTTAGGGTTTAATATTGAAACACACATTGTCCGTGTTCATGCATTATGGACTCGGTCCAGTTTAAATATTTACTTTTATTTGAAGCATATATAGCGGGACAACCAGTGGGTGCACTGATGAAAAGCTTGCGATCATAGGGGATGTAATCCTCTCGCCTTATTGCTCCCTGTGCTGAAGCCGGTTACCTGAAGCCGAATGTAGTTACGATTATGGACAGAGCAGTGAAGGGATGCACTATTCACAGTCAAATTATGCGTCCCATGCTGGAGATGATGTTTACGAAGTAGGCCAGAGCAGTCAGGTAGATGGAGAAAATGCAGATGATTATGTCAGCGGCGAGGCGGATGCTGACGGGATAGACGGGCACATGCAAAACGAGATGCATGAAAAAGATAGAGAATGTGATATTGCCGATGATTCAACCGAGTCAGACGAAGAAGAGAACACACATGAAGCGCCTATTCCCGCATCATGGAATCAAGACTTCTCATCTGCAATGATCGTGAACGATGGTCATGATTCTGCCTCGCAGTATCACGAGAACAACATTGCGACAGGTGCCCTGTACCCAAACAAACAAGCTCTGAAGGATGCAATCATTGATTCGGCAATGTCCATGCAAAAGGGTTTTTGTAGCTGATGTTTCAAGTCCGAAAAACTTGATAATGGTATGCAAAAACTAGGGTTGTCCTGCAAGGGTGCATGGCTATCTCCCTAAGTATGGCACAAACTGGGTCATAAGTGACATAGTTCATCATACTTGTGTTATTCCATGTATCCCTCAAGATCATGCTAACCTTACTTCCACAGTCATTGCTCGCTTGCTTTACATCGAGATAGTGGAGAGCAAAGCGATGGTAGTTAAGGCTATCCAGACAAAAGTCTTCGTCACGTTCAAGTACAACATTTCCTATGGCAAGGCTTGGAGGGCTAAGCAGAAGGCACTTGAGACCAAATTTGGTTCGTATTTCGATGCATATGACTCTGTTGTCTAGCTCCTCCACACGCTATAGAACCGGAATCCTGGCACCTATGTCGACATCAAGACTTGTACATGCCAGAGTTCCCAACTGTGAGGGTGTTGCATCGGTTGTTCTTCTCTTTCGGTGTCTGCATCGAAGCTTTCAGACATTGTCGACCGGTGATATGTGTAGGTGTCACTTTTCTCACTGGCAAGTACAAGGGTCAGATCCTCACAACCATAGGTCAAGATAGCCAAAATCAAGCCGTCCCACTTGCATTTTCTTTTGTGGAGAGCGAGAACATCGAGAGTTGGACATGGTTCTTCAGGCAGTTGAAAATAGTAGTTGTGCATGATAAGCCGAGTGTGTGCATCCTTCATGACAGACATGCAGGTATACTCAGCGCGATCAAGACATTGTCAAACCCTGGCCCCGACGAACAAACTCCATGGCAGGACATCCAGAGCCGTTGGTGCATGCGCCATCTTGGGGCAAATTTGATCTCGCAGTTCAAATAAGAATCTCATGAATATATTCAAGAAACTCTACAAGAAGAACCAATAATGGAAGTACGAGCTTATACGTAACAGACTTAATGTTTGCAAACATAAACATGTTAGGGACAGGAGAGCTGCAAGAGATGCAGCTGTGAGGGCACATGTTGAAGCAGTAGCTGCATAGCTAGCAACAGGATCTACTGCCGTGGAGGAAGAGCCGGTTGGGCTTTGTGACTTGCCAGGATTTGACCCTCCTGGTACAAGGAGAAGGCTTGCGAGGATGATTAAAACCTTTGATCAGTGGATAGAGCATGAGCCTTTGGAGAGGTGGTCTTTGTTGCATGACACACATGGATCAAGGTACGGTGTCATGACTACCAATCTGGTTGAAACATATAACTTTGTCCTCATAGGAAACAAGGTTTTGCCACTTACAGCGAGCGTGGAGGTCATTTTCTATGGCACAGTGAAGTATTTCATAGAAAGACGTCAGAGTGCTGCCCTGCATATCACTAACAATCCGAACACACGTTACTGTGAAAGGGTTATGAAGTACATGGATGAAAAGATGAAGAAAGCCCGGTCACACAGTGTTATCGCCATTGGAAATCTAGAGCGAAGGTTCGAGGTCCGCTTAGCTAACAACAAATTCGGATGTGCAAATGAGATGAGGACGGATGAGATGAAAATTGGAAATGAAGTGAGGCCAACGTGCGAGTGCACATGCAACAAACCGAAGTTGCTTCACCTACCTTGCTCGCATGCACTTGCTGCTTGCGGGCAGCTAGGCCTTGACGCAATCTCATTCGTGTCTCCGTACTTTTTGAAAGAGGCCGTCGTCAATACCTTGACAGGCGAGTTGATGGGTTTTCGATCAATGAGTAACTTCAACACCGTTGACCCTGCTGAAAGGCGATACATTCCACACCCTGATAATATGCGTACAAGTAGAGGTAGACGACAGTGTCAGCGCATCCGGAATGACATGGATGAATTTGAAGCCAGCATGCGCACCATGCAATGCATTTTATGTAATGAATTTGGGCATAGGGACCCTGATTGTACGACTTTCGTCACTGCAAGGGGCACTAGGCGTGGACGAGGCAGCCGGGGAAGAAGAGGAGGAAGAGGGAGAGCAAGAGGGGGAGGAAGAGTTTAAGATTGTCTTAATTATGTCAATATCTTGTTATTTGTACTAAGTGAAGCACTATATTTTAAGTTTTTACTAAGTGTGGCACTGTCTTTTAATTTGTACTAAGTGTGACACTCTCTTGTCATTTGTATTGTATGTGGCACTATATTTAATTACTATAGCAATGGAGGGAATGTTTTTGCTTAATCCGGACATTAATGGTAAGCATCGTGTTGTGCTATTAAGTGAGCACAAGCTCGTACCACTTGTCACTCGCACTGCTAAGGTGTACTGGATTATACATCCACGTTGGCTTGACAGGTAAATGCTTTATTTGTATGGTAAACTTGAAGCAGGTGTATTAAAGAGACACTGTAACAGAATTTTTATGTTGGTGGATATGCAGACTCAAATGGGTCAGGCTTTTACCTTTCACACGTCTAGTTGAGGCCATTGATACATCGAGGCACCTGAGCATTGACTCTTCTTTGCTCACTTGCTTAGTGGACCGATGGAGGCCTAAGACCCACACGTTCCACTTCCGCTGGGGTGAGATGGCTCCTACTCTGGAAGATGTCTCAATGTTGCTCGGAATACCATTGGCGGGACCTGCCATAGGACCATTGGAGGACCCGCCAGAGTGGCAACAATCTTTGGTAACACATTTCTTGGATTTATATATGATCGGGCTCCGGCTCTAGCGTAAGATCCACACGGACCTAAGTATGTCTGGTAACAACATTTAAGGGTTAGTTCCTAAGCCGCATATCTTTCATTTTGCATGCTTAAAGTTATTAACTAATACTTTCTCCTTACGTGATTATAGATCCAGAAATTTCCAGGGTATCCACAAGTCCCTTTGAGTGCAACACAGATTACTCATAGCCTGGAGGCGTACCTAATGTGGCTTCTCAGGAAGGTGATGTTCACACAGAACCATGTCACCACTATTAGAGCGCACTACATTCCCATTGCACTGGAAATCGTGAGCGCTGAGACACCGGATCAGATCACACCGAGGAGTTGGGGTTTGGCGGTATTAGGAAGTACATACCGAGGTATGTGCAACGGTTGCCAGCTTTCCATGGCCGAGTCGGACCTTCTTGGTTGCCCTCTGTTTTTACGACTGTGGTCCTGGGAGAGGTTCTCCATAGGACGACCAAACATAGATGTCGACCAGGGTTTTGATGCGGACAACATGTTTGATGTTCAAAACATCGACATGCCTACTTTCAGTCTGTGTTGGACACGTCGCAAGGTATGTCTCGCGGTATAATGTTATCCACCTTCTTTGTGTCCACTATGGCTGAAACTCACTTATGTCTTTGTGCAGTGACGATATGCTAGTGAATAGACTAGGCGAGCCTGCACTGCACTAAATGAGTAGTTCGATACATACACTGGAGTTATCTGGCAATCGTACACGCAAGCAACCATAACTGCGAGATATCCCGGTGGTATTTCTGAGCTATGCACGAGAGATCGGGGGTTACTGGATGACGAAATCAAAGATTATCTTTGATGTCTTTGTTGAGGAGATGGCGCAGCTGTGGGTTATGAGACAGTTCGGTCTTCGACAGGTGGCGAAGCCACCCCTACAGAAAACCAGCGACAAGGAGTAGTCCACAAGTATTATATACTTATTGCATATTACATTGTCTTTCACTATGGTCTATGGTTAAACAACACCATCAATTACAGGATGACAAGGAAGGGAACCAACATGACACATGCTTAGTGGCTATAGAGGCTACAACATAATGTTACAGACTGAGATACTGCTACTTAACATCTCTGGCATGAATAAGTCGGATTTGATCTCGGTGGATACAAATACTATTTGGATCGATACATGAGAGGGACACGATTACGCACTGTTCATGACTCTAATATAGATGAGATACGGGACCCCATTACGCGGATATGTACCTGACCTATGATACTTCTCGCTCTAGGCAGTACACGGTAATATTTATTATCTTTACCTAATACAACTTGTTGTTACATACTTTGTCTTCCGTACTTATTAATCATCATGACAATTTCAGGGTGAGTTGGCATACAATCTTCATATTGAGGTGATGAACTATGGACGACAAATGTCCACTGGTCCTCTTCTGGTACCGAGGTCTCAACTCGAGCCATGGTTCACGTGGTTGGAGGAGAAGATACGAGATGTCTATAGAGCTATCACGTGCACCCGCACTTCAGACGTTGTTCAACACCACGACCACCAGCAGCCGCGTCCCTCCGTGCATCGATAGTAGCCGCGTCCATGCCTAGAGCAACAACCTACGCCCCATCCACCCCCTCCTGACCAGGCTGGCAGTTCGACGTGGCATCACCCATATCACCATGCTCCCTTGCCGAGCTTCGTGTTTCAGCCAACACCACAACATCACAGTCCCACTGCGGGTTTCATGTTTGAGCCACATCCAACTGGTATGGTCCCTCCTATAGGATCCTATGCATATCAGGAGGCGTTGACGTCCGGATCTGTGTGCGCGGGTGAACAAGAAGAACCACTATCGCAACAAACCATGTGGCTGGACATGTTTTTGACTCCTCCACCATGGCCCACATAGGATACACAGAACGACAAGGCAGGTCCGAGATTCCTCTTCATAACATTAACCCCCACAGGTTTGGATGGAGTACGCCTCCCCCACCCCATAGCACCAAGGTAGACGTTGTTAGTGAGGCTTCTATCTATCATTAGAGACATGGCTATCTAATTATGTATGCGACATATGTCTATTTTTTGTATGAGACACATTCATGTTCTATTTCTATGCTCAGTTGGTTTAGCGGGGATAACACTTATACTACCAAAAAATGCACCCAACAACTTGAGATTACAAACAGATACTACAGAATAAATCTGAATTAAAAGGCACGACGAAACTACAGGAAGGCATCATCGTCATCCTCCGTAATTGCACAACTCTTGTCCTTCGTCGACCCAGAGCTCTTGACCTTCGATGATGAGGTACTCTTGTCCTTGGTACTTGACATGAAGATATCATCTTCGTCCTCGCTGTCGCCCATAAATAAAAATGGACGCTTTACTGCACCATACGTGTAACGCCCAAGATATGGTCCTATCCTTATTTTGGAGTGAGGGCCCCGACACGGATAGAAACGCATCTCATCGTTTCGCAAGGATGGATATCGTTACAAGTACATGTACTTAAAAGATGAGTATAAAGAGTTGGCTTACACTCGCCACTAGCTACATCAGAGTCACATTCGTACAATTCATACAATCATCATGAAGAAGAGCAGGGTTCATCTACGGACGAAAACAAACGATAAAAGAACGACGTCCATCCTTGCTATCCCACGCTCCCGGCCTGGAGCCCATCCTAGATCGAAGAAGAAGAAGAAGTAGAAACTCCAAATAGCACAATCAACGCGCTAACGTCAAAGTAACTCTTTACCTGTACCTTCAAGTGGTGTTGTAGTAATCTGTGAGCCACAAGGGACTCACCAATCTCATTTCCACACATATCAAGACTAGCAAAGTTTAATGGGTGAAGTATGGTTAAGTGGTGAGGCTGCAGCAAGCGACTAAGCATTTATTGGAGGTGGCTAACTTATGAGTACAAGAATAAAAGAGGGGATGATCTACGCAATAGCGGACGTGAACTACTGATGATCGAATGAATGATCCTAAACACCTACTTACGTCAGACATAACCCCACCGTGTCCTCAATTGAAGGAGTTCACGAAAGAGACCGTCATGGTTACGCACTCAGTTGGCAAATTTTAATTAAGTTTAGTTAAAGTTATCTAGAACTGGATGTTAAACAAAGTTTCCACGTTGCCACATAACCGCGGTCATGGCTTCTCGAAAGATTTACCCCTGCAGGGTGCTCCAACTAGTCCATCACAAACTACCACACGCTGCGACGGAATGACCTCGATCCGAGAAACCCGTGATCTCCTCGGGTTCCTATTGGAAAACCTGAACCTCGAGATAAGCCAAAGCATCCTCGGAATCACTCGCACAAGACGCTCGAGAAAGGTAAAACAAGTCCAGCAAGGCCGCCCGACGTGTCGATGATCCCCATAGGAGCCGTGTATCTTGTTCTCAGAACACGATGGATAAGCACAACGTACGGTGGCCTGATAGAAATATCCCGAGTTGCCCCGGGTTGGCCCCGCAAACGGCTCTAGTTTGGACCAGCACCAGCATCACTGACCCCCCTATATTATGTTAAATTACTCCTCGGGTCATGACGCCCTATGTTTTCAGTATTAGTAGAATTATTATGTTGGGAAAATATAGTACCAATGTTGGGCCTTGCCAGATGAGCTTTATCCCAAAACGAGAATCTAGGGGGTCCCCATAACAACCCCAAGCATGTTAGGAGCGCTCATTTATGGAACATAACATTGGTAGCCGAAACTAAGGCGACAAAGGTGGAACAAAACACTAGGTTAGAAAGGCCGAGCCTTCCACCTTTTACCAAGTATATAGGTGCATTAAATTAAATATCGAATAATATGGTGATATAAGAAGGAACCCATGTTAGCACAAGGGAGCAACTGCACCTGTAACTAGCAACGCTAACACATGGTTAAGCAAGCGGTAATGTAGCCAATCAGTGGTTTGCTAGGTTGTGATGAGATTGAAGGTTTTCATGGCAATGTTGGTAGGTTGATATTAAAAGGTGGTAGGCAGCAAGACTTAACGATAGCAACGAAACAATTAGCATGACAATGATAGTAATGGTATCTAGGAAAATGATCATCTTGCCTGAGATCCCACTTGGAAGAAGAATGATTCTATGAAGCACATGAACCAACGTAGTAGAACAGGTCCTCACATTCCGACACGCTTGCGGAACTCTATCGAGACGAACCAAACCGGAAATAGGCATCAACACACGATATTCACCACGACACATGCACGATAAGATACACACCCTAATATGATGCATGTTCAGTTTAAATATGCAAGGCATGGCATGACAATTCACATCACGCAAAACTACACATTAAGTGAAGCTCAATATGCAATGAGTTGCATATTGATGAAACTCCACATTTAATTATTTAGTTCACTTCCGTTTATTTCCACGGCAATATTAAATGTTGTTAAACATGGGAACAGGTGAAGCACCAATTATTCTACATATCTAGGCATTTTAAATGAGGCCGGAAACGACATATAGCATCTCCAAAACGACCCCGCGCGTTAAATTCTAAATCTGTCTAGATTTATCCTAATCACCTTTTATGTTTGTTAAACGGAAAAAGTGGTTTACGTAAAACTACGCGCCGTTCTAGTCCATTTGCATATATGGCTCATCTTCAACGGAGCTACGGTTAATTTATTATGGCCTAAACCGTTTCTATCACGTCGACACGCAAACTGATGCAAACAACACACTAAACAACTTTAAATATGCATGGGAGTTGGAAAATCTTAATCTACGCAAAAATCTAGCCAAGTTACATATATAACTCGTCGCAATCCGACGCACGGATTAAAAGATATGGGCATTTGAAAATCATGCTCTTTTTCTGAAATTAAATAAATTCGACAAAACCTAAATAAAAACTAAATGGGCCGAAATCTGCTACACGCCGAAAAGGGGTAGAGCGCTAGATAACTAAAAGGCGCTCAGGGCGCTGGATAGAAGGGGCTCACCTGCGTGAGTGGGCCGAAGGGGAAGGCTCGGGAGGCGGTTGGACCGGGGGAGGGAGGCGGCCCACGGGAACTAGAGGCTGGGCTAGCTCAGGCCTGGCCAGATGGGAGGCGCTGTTGGGCCGGCTGAAAGGGCCACACAAGGGAGACAGGCTGGCTCGAGGTGCAGGCCGGCCCACACGACCCATGGGGTGAGGCGGCCCACGCGGACGAGGAGCTGCGGCTCGTCCCCGACCTCCCGAAGCCGAGGCACAGGCGAGTCCAGGCTGCAACATCGGCGAGCTGCGGCCGAGAGGGGGAGGGGGCATGGTGGCGGGGCTGGACGAATCCGACCGTCGGAGCCCCATTCCCGACGGCGACCGGCCTCGTGGGAGCTCCGGCGAGCTCCGGCCATGGCGCTTGGAGGTTGCGGTGGGGCTGCTGCTCGGGGAGGAGGTGGCCCTCCGGCAAGGGAGCGGCGAGGTTCGGTCGGGGCGCGACGGCTACTCCGATTTGGCGGCTCCGGTGAGGTTCGGCTGGCCGGTGGGAGGTCCTCCGGCGCGCTCGCTCGGGATGCTGATCCAGATAGGATCGGGCTGGCTCTATGGTCGCCCGGACATGTCCGGTTTGACCACGGACATGTCCGGTAGGTGGGGATTTTGGCGGAATCTGGGCCTTTGGATGGAGATCCAATGGTCCAGATCTGTCCTGAGATTGGATTTCGGGAAGAGAGGAAGTGGAGCTAGCAAGTGGGGTTTTTCTAGGGGGGTGACTGCAAAAATGGCTAGGGAAAACCCTAGTGGAGTGAGAGAGCTCCATCATGGGGTGGTTCTTATATAGGGTTGGGCTATGGTGGGGTGGACCTTGTCCGTCCGATCGCGATCCGATGACCAGGAATGGAGGAAGTGGCTAGGTGGCTCTAATGGGCTATGTAGGGATGAGAGGGAAATGGTGCGGCCCGTGACAGAGTTTTTAAAACGCCGAACGTCCAACAATTAATTCGGCTATAATGCCTCTATATAATAAACCCTATGTGTATCAAACGAGCTCCGATTGCGACGGAATTTGTCAGGCGGCCTACCTACACTATAACAAGACCGTACGCCAAGTTTCAACCTAATCCGAGAAAGTCTCATACACACTTTTAAAAACAAGATTAAACAATATTGCGGGCGCGTGCGTGTGTGGTTGGTCTCAAAACGGTCAACGGCAAAAATGGAGAGAACCGGCAACTAATAACAGATTCAATTTTTGAAAACTGGCGGCAACAGAGTGCCGATGCAATGCGGATGATGCACATGATGCGAAGATAAGGAAACTACCCAAGGTCACACGGTGGCAACGGAGTAAAAGGAAAATCTTCGGGAGCGTCGGTCTCTGGCTGTCACAACTCTCCTAAACTAACAAAAGATCTCGCCCCGAGATCTAAGAATGAAAGGGGGAGAGGAAGAGAAAAGCAAAAGGTAAAACTTAGTTGCTTCTTTGACAAACAAGTGAAACCAACGATCCTTGAAGGTTGCAAAGAGATGAAGAATGATAAGAGAAACAAGCAAGAATTCAAACAAAATTTCGGCAGCACTTCGCTAGGAAACGGGGACAAAAAATTGATAAGATGGACAGAACTTGAGAAGATACACAATAAACTAACTAAATTGAATAAGAAAGGAGAGAACATGATCTTGATGGAACAAGATGATAGATTGAAGTGAGCAACATCACCACAACTTCCTGAACAAGAGAATAGAAACTAGATCATTGAAAAGAAAGAATGAGGAAGAAAAAGACAACTACTACCACAATTGAATTGAAGAGCATCCTGACAAGAAGAATTGAATGGAGTTGTTGAAAAACCAACAATGAAAAGAACAAGCTTGTAGTGGGCTTATGGAAACCATTTCAAAACAATGAGGTGACAACCAGCCACTAACATAAACAAGGATTGATTGGATGCAACAAGAAAGGCAAAACTTCTTACACTAAGAAGAAACATAGATGACTTGGATCAATGATAATCACCATAATAACAACGATCCTTAGGAAAAGCTTTAGGTGAAATCTAATCCAAGATAACTCAATGAAGAAACCATGGGTTGAAAAATTCTCATGAACAAACAATTGCTGGGTTTAAATATCTCATTCTTGAAACAACTTCTCTTCGAGACTCCACTAACAAGAATGCTACAATACCACCTGAAAGGATAAAGGAGGAAGAATTGCACTTGTAATGCAAGAGAAAGAATACTTGAGGAATTCCAACAAGAATCTTGAAGAACACTTGAGAAAAAGAATTTGATATCATGAGCCTCTCCGGAAGAAGAATTGAAATAACTTTGAGGGAACAACATTAAGAATTATGTTATGCTTATCCTTCATCAAGTTAAATTGATGACAATCACATATTGCATACCACTTATTCTTCTTGAAATGGATTGAGAAGAGAAAGAGATAGGGCACAAACTCGAAGAATCTTTGAACGAACCACCATCAAGAATTTCAAACGAAAGGGAACACTTTGAATGAATGGAGATGCATGAGAGCTACGAGATCATAATTCACCTAGAAGGAAAACTTGAACAAGGCACCAGAATAATTGAGAGACGAATGAAGATACAACAATTGAGAAGAATTTGAGAATGAAAGTGAAGGCTGAGAACGAAGAAATCTTCTGAAATGATGGCCTTCGAAGGATCGAGAAAGAAAACAAATCTGAAATGCAACGGATAGATATGGAAAGAATTCTCATGATTGGGAACAATTGAGAAGATCACACGAAGCTGAGATGACAATCTTCAAAGAATGAAAAAGACTTGAGAAAAGCACCTCTTCGGTCTTCAATGCAGAGAATGACGAGAAGGAGCACCACCCAAAATTATTGAGACACTCTAGAATAATGAATAAGGAAAAGTTGAGCCAACGAAGGAAATAATTCAGATTGGCCTTGAGGAAGGAATATTACTGATGGAATGCATACTTACGTCATAGTTGAAAAGAATTAGAGATCTTCGGAAAAGATTAGAAGAGCCAGGTAAGATCCTCGGAAGAACTTGCGGGTTATGGGCCCACTCAAAAGAAACACCATTGAAAGGATTGCTCAAAAATAGAGATATTGCACTAGTACAGATGAGAATTAGATGAGGTGGGAACCTCGAAATAATTCAAAGGATTGAAAACAAGAAACTTTTGAGATATCTTCAACACTCTTGCTAGAACAGAGATGAATGAAAAAAAACAAGAAAGACTTGAATAAGAATTCCCAACACAGAAATCATCAGAGGAAGAAAAGGATATGATGAACACCGAGAGCTTGAATTGAATCCACCGGAAAAGAGAACACGAATGAAGAATGATGAACTCAGAACTCCTGAGAATCTTCACAATGAATCATAGGATACACCACAGATGAGAAGATAGCGGAAGCATCCATGAATTGAACTCCACTTGGATGATACCTGAAACATTGAAGAAAAAGGGAGGGAGGGCGGGGAAAAACAAAGGCAACTTGGGACAGATGAGATGAACTCCGGAAAGAAATGAGAGATTGATCTTACAAATCTTGAAAATGATAGAATTGACTTGAAGAGAAGCACACTGGACGAAAAAGAATTGACATGACGACTCCGGTTGAGAAGAATTAAAAGACAACTTGTTTGAGCAAAAGAATTTGCATTCCCATAAAATATGAGATATGAATTCACCACTTGACATCGAAGCAACTCAAATTTCCATATTACAACAAAACAAAGGATGCGGCTTATGAAATAAGCCAGAACAAATTCATGACAGAGATTTCACTCGATATTTTCATGGATAGGATCGCACGGGATCTATCCTACATTAGCCATCATGTACAAGGTAGTGCACACGACATACGAAGCATCCTCGAGTCATAGCAAGCTAGAAGGACTCTTTAAGACACAACGAGAATCACTGTAAGACGACCGTGAACAAACGAATCCACTAGATGTCGATTCCCAACCTCACATCATGCATCTCTTGGAAGGTTGTCCTATAAGTAACTACTTGAATTCCCACCTAAGAACTCCTTAAACTTTCTAGTCATGCAATCGGTCCACGGATACAAGGAGTAAAATCCATCACTCAATTCCTAGCAATAACACTAACCCGTCTGGTGTATCACATCCATCAACACATAACCATAGATCTCGGAACTTAATCTATCTCAGACCCTCGTAATCACAACGATACTAAGTATGTCGATACATCCAGATCTATCTGCACCAGTACTGGGGAAGCCAGACTCCTCTGACCACTACGAGTATTGAAGCAATTTAGAACATCCGCCGTCGTGAGATACTAAGAAATTTGAATGATAACGATGTGCTTAAGAATCCCCTAGAGCTTAACTCCCCGGAATAAAATCAACACAGCAGGAGGCACCAAGTTAGAACTCCGTCACATCGACATCATATAGATTCCAAAAGTATCCGCGTGATCCTAAATTTTTTTGAGTGAGAAGAGGAGTAGAATTAAAATGGTTACATCAAGATTCCTCACGAGAGCATAGAAGAGGAGAAAAAGAATCCTACTCTCCAATATATAACTAGACTCAAAGCAGTTTTTCACTAGAGTCGACTCGGCGATTTCGATCAATCAAGGGGGCTTTTAGGTCGGTACTGCTCCGATACCAACTTGTAACGCCCAAGATGCAGTCCTATCCTTATTTTGGCGCGAGGGCCTCCACAAGGATAGAAATGCATCTCATCGTTTCGCAAGGATGGATATCATTACAAGTACATGTACTGAAAAGATGAGTATAAAGAGTTGGCTTACACTCGCCACAAGCTACATCAGAGTCACATCAGTACAATTCATACAATCATCAAGAAGAAGAGCAGGGTCCGTCTACGGACGAAAATAAACGATAAAAGAACAACGTCCATCCTTGCTATCCCAGTCTGCCGGCCTGGAGACCATCCTAGATCGATGACGATGAAGAAGAAGAAACTCCAAATAGCACAATCAGCGCGCTCACATCAAAGTAACTCTTTACTTGTACCTTCAACTGGTGTTGTAGTAAACTGTGAGCCAGAGGGGACTCAACAATCTCATTTCCACAGGTATCAAGCCTAGCAAAGCTTAATGGGTGAGGTATGATTAAGTGGTGAGGCTGCAGCAAGCAACTAAGCATTTATTGGAGGTGGCTAACTTATGGGTACAAGAATAAAAGAGGAGGATGATCTACACAATAGCGGAGTGAACTACTGATGATCGAATGAATGATCCTGAACACCTACTTACGTCAGACATAACCCCATTGTGTCCTGAATCGGAGAAGGAGCTCACGAAAGAGACAGCCACGGTTACGCACTCAGTTGGCAAGTTTTAATTAAGTTTATTTCAAGTTATCTAGAACTGAATGTTAAACAAAGTTTCCACGTTGCCACATAACCACGGGCATGACTTTCCGAAAGATTTAACCCTGCAGGGGTGCTCCAACTAGTCCATCACAAACTACCACACGCTGCGACGGAATGACCTCAATCAAGGAAACCCGTGATCTCCTCGGGTTCCTATTGGAAAACTTCAACCTCGAGATAACCCAAAGCATCCTCGGAATCCCTCGCACAAGACGCTCGAGAAAGGTAAAACAAGTCCAACAAGACCGCCCGGCGTGTCGATGATCCCGATAGGAGCCGCGTATCTCATTCTGAGGACACTACGTATAAGCACAACGTACCGTGACCTGATAGAAATCTCCCGAGTTGCCCCGGGTTGGCCCCGTAAACGGCTCTAGTTTGGACCAACACCAGCAACACTCGCCCGCATATATTATGTTGAATTACTCGTCGGGTTCATGACGCCCAATCTTTTTCGGTATTAGCAGAATTATTATGTTGGGCAAATATAGTACCAATGTTGGGCCTTGCCAGACGAGCTTTATTCCAAAACGAGAATGTAGGGGGTCCCCATAACAACACCAAGCATGTTAGGAGCACTAATTTATGGACATAACACCGATAGACGAAACTAAGGCGGGAAAGGTGGAACAAAACACGAGGCTAGAAAGGCAGAGCCTTCCACCTTTTACCAAGTATGTAGGTGCATTAAATTAAATAGCAAATAATATGGTGATATAGCAAGGAACCCATGTTAGCAGATGGAAGCAACTGCAACTGTAACTAGCAACGCTAACACTTGGTTAAGCAAGCGGTAACATAGCCAATCAGTGGTTTCCTAGGTTGTGATCAGGTTGAAGGTTTTCATGGCAATGTTGGGAGGTTGATATTTAACAGGTGGTAGGCAGCAAGACTTCACGATAGCAACGAAACAACTAGCATGGCAATGATAGTAATGGTATCTAGGGAAATGATCATCTTGCTTGAGATCCCGCTTGGAAGAAGAACGACTCCGTGAAGCAGACGAACCTACATAGTCGAACGGGTCCTCACATTCCGACACGCTTGTGGAACTCTATCGAGACGAAGCAAACTGGAAACAAGCATCAACACACAATATTCACCACGGCACATGCATGATAAGATGCACACCCTAATATGATGCATGTTCATTTTAAATATGCAAGGCATGGCATGAAAATTCACATCACGCAAAACTACACATTAAGTGAAGCTCAATATGCAATGAGTTGCATATTGACGAAACTCTATGTTTAATTATTTAGTTCACTCCCGTTTATTTCCACGACAATATTAAATGTTGTTAAACATGGTAAGGGGTGAAGCACCAATTAATCTATCTATCTAGGCATTTTAAATGAGTCTGAAAACGACATATAACATCTCCAAAACGACCCCACGCGTTAAATTCTAAATCTGTCTAGATTTATCCTAATAACCTTTTATGTTTGTTAAATGGCAAACAAAGTGGTTCATGTAAAATTACGCGTCGTTCTAGTCCATTTACATATGTGGCTCATCTCCAACGGAGCTACGGTTAATTTAGTACAACCTAGATCGTTTCTATCACGTCGACACGCAAACCGATGCAAACAGAACACTAAACTACTTTAAATATGCATGGGAGTTGGAAAATCTTAATCTACGCCAAATTCTAGCCAAGTTACATATATAACTAGTTGCAATCCGACACATGAATTAAAAGATTAGGGCATTTTAAAATCATGCTCTTTTTCTCAAATGAAATAAATTCGAAAAAACCTAAATAAAAACTAAACGGGTCGAAATCTGCTACAAGCCGAAACAGGGGCAGAGCGCTAGATAACTAAAAGGCGCTCATGGCGCTGGATAGAGGGGGCTGATGACGAGATGATGTATATACTTCTCGCACCCCGTTGGTTACCCCAAGTGGAAGGTTGAGATGTAGTGAGCAGCAAGTTTTCCCTCACACGTGAACTGTAAGGTTTATCAAACCAGGAGGACTCCTAGGATCAACAAGTAGGTGTCTTCCACCCTCGCGCTAGCAGAACACGTGGACCTGCACACACAACAAATAACTTTGCTCCCAACGAGTACACAAAGGTTGTTAATCTCTCCGGCCTTGTAGTTTGCAAAGGATCAGAACACAAGCGAGAAAGTAATAGTGATAGCAACGGAAAAGTAAATGAAAGCAGTAAATGATGGAGGTGTAAACAATGATGGTGATATGGACTGGAGTCACATGATTTTCACTAGTGAGGTTTCTCTCGCAAAAGACGATAAACAACTATGCTTGGGTAACCAAATCACAGTTGGTCAATTGACATAATTATGAACACACCACAGGATAATCAAATATATAACTCACAACAATCTGAACATAATCTCATAATCCATCGGATCCCAACAAACCGAGCATAGCAATAGCAAGATAATTACATAGATGCCTTGATCATGTAGGGCAGCTCACAAGGACTAACTATTGAAGCACAAGATTGGAGAGAATACATCACATAGATACTGGTCATGGACGTCCGGGAAGCGCCCATGGCGGTGGAGAAGCTCCGTGAGGTCAATCCTCCCTCCGACAGGGTGCCGGGAAGAGGTCTCGTGACGCTCCCGATCTTGGAAGCACTGCGGCGGCGGAACGATGGAGAAATTCGTGATTCTGGAAGATGTGTAAGGGTTTCCTCTCGAGACTCTAAATATAGGCCAAAGGAGGGCACCGGAGGAGGTGGGTCCCACCTAGGCGGCCTCGTGGCACGACCTAGGGCCTGGCCGTGCCAGCAGGTCGCCTGGGCAGCCGTTGGCCCCCCCTCTGGCCCATCTTCGGTGATCCGGAAGCTTCTGTTTCGCAGATTTTTTGATATATTTTTCCTGGAATTTTTCGGGCTTCGGAAAATTGGGTAAAAGCCCATGCAAAATAGACATGAGCAGACATAAACTGGCACTGGGTGCACTGAGTTAGTAGGTTAGTCCAAATATGTGTAAAATGATATAAAAGTGTAGCAAAACATATTACAATGACACCCGAAAGATCATGGAACAAGCAGAAATTATAGATACGTTTGGGACGTATCAGGGGCTCACCTGCGTGACCTGGGCCGAAGGGGAAGGGTGGAAGGCGGTTGGGCCGGCGGAGGGAGGTGGCCCACGGGCACTCGAGGCTGGGCTAGCTCGGGCCTGCCCAGAGGGGAGGCGCTGCTGGGCCGACTGAAAGGGCCACGCGAGGGAGGCATGCTAGCTCGGGGTGCAAGTCGCCCCACACGGCCCACGGGGCGAGGCGGACCATGCGGACGAGGAGTTGCGGCTCGTCCCCGACCTCCGGCAACCAACGCAAAGGCGAGTCCAAGCTGCAACGGCGGTGAGCCGCGGCCGATGGGGGGAGGGGGCGTGGTGGCGGCCAGCGGAGCATGGCGGCGGGGCTCGACGTTTCCGGCTATCGGAGCCCCATTCCCGTCAGCGACCAACCTCGTGGGAGTGTTGGGGAACGCCGTATGGGAAACAAAATTTTTCCTACGCGCACGAAGACCTATCATGGTGATGTCCATCTACGAGAGGGGATGTGTGATCTACGTACCCTTGTAGACCGTACATCAGAAGCGTTAGTGAACGCGGTTGATGTAGTGGAACGTCCTCACGTCCCTCGATCCGCCCCGCGAACCGTCCCGCGATCAGTCCCACGATCTAGTGCCGAACGGACGGCACCTCCGCGTTCAGCACATGTACAGCTCGACGATGATCTCGGCCTTCTTGATCCAGCAAGAGAGACGGAGAGGTAGAAGAGTTCTCCGGCAGCGTGACGGCGCTCCGGAGGTTGGTGATGATCTTGTCTCAGCAGGGCTCCGCCCGAGCTCCGCAGAAACGCGATCTAGAGGAAAAACCGTGGAGGTATGTGGTCGGGCTGCCGTGGAAAAGTCATCTCAAATCAGCCCTAAAACCTCCGTATATATAGGTGGGAGAGGGGGGGCCTTGCCTTGGGGCTCAAGGAGCCCCAAGGGGGTCGGCCGAGCCAAGGGGGGAAGGTCTCCCCCCCCAAACCGAGTCCTACTTGGTTTGGTGGGTGGAGTCCTTCTTTCCTTTCCCACCTCCTCCTTTTTTTTCTTTTCTCTTTGATTTTTCTTCCAATGCGCATAGGGCTCTTTTGGGCTGTCCCACCAGCCCACTAAGGGCTGGTGCGCCACCCTCAATGCCTATGGGCTTCCCCGGGGTGGGTTGCCCCCCGGTGAATTTCCGGAACCCATTCGTCATTCCCGGTAAATTCCCGGTAACTCCGAAAACCTTCCGGTAATCAAATGAGGTCATCCTATATATCAATATTCGTTTTCGAACCATTCCGGAAACCCTCGTGACGTCCGTGATCTCATCCGGGACTCCGAACAACATTCGGTAACCAACCATATAACTCAAATACGCATAAAACAACGTCGAACCTTAAGTGTGCAGACCCTGCGGGTTCGAGAACTATGTAGACATGACCCGAGAGACTCCTCGGTCAATATCCAATAGCGGGACCTGGATGCCCATATTGGATCCTACATATTCTACGAAGATCTTATCGTTTGAACCTCAGTGCCAAGGATTCATATAATCCCGTATGTCATTCCCTTTGTCCTTCGGTATGTTACTTGCCCGAGATTCGATCGTCAGTATCCGCATACCTATTTCAATCTCGTTTACCGGCAAGTCTCTTTACTCGTTCCGTAATACAAGATCCCGCAACTTACACTAAGTCACATTGCTTGCAAGGCTTGTGTGTGATGTTGTATTACCGAGTGGGCCCCGAGATACCTCTCCGTCACACGGAGTGACAAATCCCAGTCTTGATCCATACTAACTCAACGAACACCTTCGGAGATACCTGTAGAGCATCTCTATAGTCACCCAGTTACGTTGCGACGTTTGATACACACAAAGTATTCCTCCGGTGTTAGTGAGTTATATGATCTCATGGTCATAGGAACAAATACTTGACACGCAGAAAACAGTAGCAACAAAATGACACGATCAACATGCCACGTCTATTAGTTTGGGTCTAGTCCATCACGTGATTCTCCTAATGACGTGATCCAATTATCAAGCAACAACACCTTGTTCATAATCAGAAGACACTGACTATCTTTGATCAACTGGCTAGCCAACTAGAGGCTTGCTAGGGACAGTGTTTTGTCTATGTATCCACACATGTAAATGAGTCTTCATTCAATACAATTATAGCATGGATAATATACGATTATCTTGATACAGGAATTATAATAATAACAATATTTATTATTGCCTCTAGGGCATAATTCCAACAGTCTCCCACTTGCACTAGAGTCAATAATCTAGCCCTCACATCATCATGCGAATTACATTGTAATAAATCTAACACCCATACAGTTCTGGTGTTGATCATGCTTTGGCCGTGGAAGAGGTTTAGTCAGCGGGTCTGCTACATTCAGATCCGTGTGCACTTTGCATATATTTACGTCCTCTCCTTCGACGTAGTCGCGGATGAGGTTGAAGCGTCGTTTGATGTGTCTGGACTTCTTGTGAAACCGTGGTTCCTTTGCTAAGGCAATGGCACCCGTGTTATCACAGAATAAGGTTATTGGATTCAGTGCGCTTGGCACCACTCCAAGATCCGTCATGAACTGCTTCATCCAGACACCCTCCTTAGCCGCCTACGAGGCAGCCATGTACTCCGGTTCACATGTAGAATCTGCTACGACGCTTTGCTTGGAACTGCACCAGCTTACCGCACCCCCATTAAGAATAAATACGTATCCGGTTTGCGACTTAGAGTCGTCCGGATCTGTGTCAAAGCTTGCACCGACGTAACCTTTTACGGCGAGCTCTTCGTCACCTCCATATACGAGAAACATCTCCTTAGTCCTTTTCAGGTACTTCAGGATATTCTTGACCGCTGTCTAGTGATCCACTCCTGGATTACTCTGGAACCTACCTGCCATACTTATGGCCAGGCTAACGTCTCGTCTAGTGCACAGCATTGCATACATGATAGAACCTATGGCTGAAGCATAGGGGACGGAGCGCATATGCTCTCTATCCTCATCAGTTGCTGGGCACTGAGTCTTACTCAATCTCGTACCTTGTAAAACTGGTCAAGAACCCCTTCTTGGACTGTTCCATTTTGAACCTCTTCAAAACTTTATCAAGGTATGTGCTTTGTGAAAGTCCTATCAGGCGTTTTGATCTATCCCTATAGATCTTAATGCCTAGAATGTAAGCAGCTTCTCCTAGGTCCTTCATAGAGAAACTTTTATTCAAGTAATCCTTTATGCTCTCCAAAAATCTACGTTGTTTCCAATCAGCAATATGTCATCCACATATAATATTAGAAACGCCACAGAGCTCCCACTCACTTTCTTGTAAATACAAGATTCTCCAACCACTTGTATAAACCCAAATGCTTTGATCACCTCATCAAAGCATTTGTTCCAACTCCGAGATGCTTGCACTAGTCCATAAATGGATCGCTGGAGCTTGCACACCTTGTTAGCATTCTTAGGATTGACAAAACCTTCCGGTTGCATCATATACAATTCTTCCTTAAGGAAACCGTTAAGGAACGCCGTTTTGACATCCATCTGCCAGATTTCATAATCAAAAAATGCAGCTATTGCTAACATGATTCTGACGGACTTAAGCATCGCTACGGGTGAGAATGTCTCATCGTAGTCAACTCCTTGAACTTGTGAAAAACCCTTTGCCACAAGTCGAGCTTTATAAACGGTCACATTGCCGTCAGCGTCCGTCTTCCTCTTAAAGATCCATTTGTTCTGAATAGCATTGCGGCCCTCAGGCAGTACTTCCAAAGTCCACACTTTGTTCTCATACATGGATCCTATCTCGGACTTCGTGGCTTCTAGCCATTTGTTGGAATCTGGGCCCACCATTGCTTCTTCATAATTTGCAGGTTCATTGTTGTCCAACAACATGATTGATAAGACGGGATTACCGTACCACTCTGGAGCAGCACGTGGTCTCGTCGACCTGCGTGGTTCGACAGAAACTTGAACCGGAGTTTCATGATCATCATCATTAACTTCCTCCTCAACCGGCGTCGCAACGACAGAGGTTTCCCCTTGCCCTGCGCCACCATCCAGAGGGATGAGAGGTTCGACAACCTCGTCAAGTTCTATCTTCCTCCCACTCAATTCTCTCGAGAGAAACTCCTTCTCGAGAAAAGCTCCGTTTTTAGCAACAAACACTTTGCCCTCGGATTTGAGATAGAAGGTGTACCCAACTGTCTCTTTTGGGTAACCTATGAAGATGCACTTTTCCGCTTTGAGTTCCAGCTTTTCAGGCTGAAGCTTTTTGACATAAGCATCACATCCCCAAACTTTAAGAAACGACAACTTTGGCCTTTTGCCATACCACAGTTTGTATGGTGTCGTCTCAACGGATTTTGGTGGTGCCCTATTTAAAGTGAATGCAGCTGTTTCTAATGCATAACCCCAAAACGATAACGGCAAATCGGTAAGAGACATCATAGATCGCACCATCTCTAATAAAGTACGATTACAACGTTCGGACACACCATTACGCTGTGGTGTTCGAGGCAGTGTCAACTGTGAAACAATTCCACATTGTCTTAAGTGAGCACCAAACTCGAAACTCAGATATTCACCCCCACGATCAGACCGTAGCAACTTGATCTTCTTGTTACGATGATTTTCAACTTCACTCTGAAATTGCTTGAACTTTTCAAATGTTTCAGACTTGTGCTTCATTAAGTAGACATAACCATATCTACTCAAATCGTCAGTGAAGGTGAGAAAATAACGATATCCGCCGCGTGCCTCGACGCTCATCGGACCACACACATCGGTATGTATGATTTCCAACAAGTCACTTGCACGCTCCATTGTTCCGGAGAACGGAGTTTTAGTCATCTTGCCCATGAGGCATGGTTCGCACGTGTCAAGTGAATCAAAGTCAAGTGACTCCAAAAGTCCATCGGCATGGAGTTTCTTCATGCGCTTTACACCAATATGACCTAAGCGGCAGTGCCACAAAAATATGGCGCTATCACTGTTAACTCTAACTCTTTTGGTTTCAATGTTATGTATGTGTGTATCACTATCAAGATTCAATATGAACAGTCCTCTCACATTGGGTGCATGACCGTAAAAGATGTTACTCATAGAAATAGAACAACCATTATTCTCTGACTTAAAAGAGTAACCGTCTCGCAATAAACAAGATCCAGATATAATGTTCATGCTCAACGCAGGCACTAAATAACAATGATTCAAGTTCATAACTAATCCTGATGGTAACTGAAGTGAAACTGTGCCGATGGCGATTGCATCAACCTTGGAACCATTTCCTACGCGCATCGTCACTTCATCTTTCGCCAGCCTTCGTCTATTCCGCAGTTCCTGTTTCGAGTTGCAAATATGAGCAACAGAACCGGTATCGAATACCCAGGCACTACTACAAGAGCTGGTTAAGTACACATCAATAACATGTATATCAAATATACCTGATTTTTCTTTGGCCGCCTTCTTATCTGCGAGATACTTGGGGCAATTGCGCTTCCAGTGACCCATACCCTTGCAATAGTAACACTCTGTTTCAGGCTTAGGTCCAGCTTTGGGTTTCTTCGTCGGATTGGCAACATGCTTGCCGCTCTTCTTTGAATTTCCCTTCTTGCCTTTGCCGTTTCTCTTGAAACTAGTGGTCTTATTCACCATCAACACTTGATGCTCTTTACGGAGTTCAGACTCTGCGACTTTCAGCATCGCAAACAACTCGCCGGGAGACTTTTTCATTCCTTGCATGTTGTAGTTCAACACAAAGCCTTTATAGCTTGGCGGTAGTGATTGAAGGATTCTGTCAGTGATAGCCTCTTGCGGGAGTTCAATCCCCAGCTCAGCTAGACGGTTTGAGTACCCAGACATTTTGAGCACATGTTTACTGACATACGAGTTCTCCTCCATCTTGCAAGCATAGAATTTATCGGAGGTCTCATACCTCTCGATCCGGGCGTTCTTCTGAAAGATAAACTTCAACTCCTGGAACATCTCAAATGCTCCATGACGCTCAAAGCGACGTTGAAGTCCCGGTTCAAAGCCATACAAGACTGCACATTAAACTACCGAGTAGTCCTCCTTACGTGCTAACCAAGCGTTCTTAACATCCCGATCAGCCGTAGCGGGTGGTTCATCTCCTAGCGCAGCATTAAGGACATAATCCTTCTTCCCAGCTTGTAAGATTAGCTTAAGATTACGAGCCCACTCTACAAAGTTGCTTCCATCATCTTTCAACTTAGCTTTCTCTAGGAACGTATTAAAATTCAGGGTGACTGTCACGTGAGCCATGATCTACAACACAAATATATTCAAAGTGGACTTAGACTATGTTCAAGATAATTAGAGTTTAACTTAATCAAATTAATCGCTAAACTCCCCCTCAAAAAGTACATCTCTCTAGTCATTTGAGTGGTTCATGATCCAATTACACTAGCTCAAGTCCGATCATCACGTGAGTTGAGTATAGTTTCAGTGGTAAGCATCCCTATGCTAATCATATCATCTATATGATTCATGATCAACCTTTCGGTCTCATGTGTTCCGAGGCCATGTCTGCACATGCTAGGCTCGTCAAGCTTAACCCGAGTGTTCCGCGTGCGCAACTGTTTTGCACCCGTTGTATGTGAACGTTGAGTCTATCACACCCGATCATCACGTGGTGTCTCGAAACGACGAACTGTAGAAACGATGCACAGTCGGGGAGAACACAATTTCGTCTTGAAATTTTAGTGAGAGATCACCTCATAATGCTACCGTCGTTCTAAGCAAAATAAGGTGCATAAAAGGATTAACATCACATGCAATTCATAAGTGACATGATATGGCCATCATCATGTGCTCCTTGTTCTCCATCATCAAAGCACCGGCATGATCTTCTTGTCACCGGTGCCACACCATGATCTCCATCAACGTGTTGCCATCGGGGTTGTCGTGCTACTCATGCTATTACTACTAAAGTTACATCCTAGCAAAATAGTAAACGCATATGCAAGCACAAACGTTAGTATAAAGACAACCCTATGGCTCCTGCCGGTTGCCGTACCATCGACGTGCAAGTCGATATTATCTATTACAACATGATCATCTCATACATCCAATATATCACATCACATCGTTGGCCATATCACATCACAAGCATACCCTGCAAAAACAAGTTAGACGTCCTCTAATTTTGTTGTTGCATGTTTTACGTGGTGACCATGGGTATCTAGTAGGATCGCATCTTACTTACGCAAACACCACAACAGAGATATATGAGTTGCTATTTAACCTCATCCAAGGACCTCCTCGGTCAAATCCGATTCAACTAAAGTTGGAGAAACTGACACTTGCCAGTCATCTTTTGAGCAACGTGGTTACTCGTAGCGATGAAACCAGTCTCTCGTAAGCGTACGAGTAATGTCGGTCCAAGCCGCTTCAATCCAACTATACCGCGGAATCAAGAAAAGACTAAGGAGGGCAGCAAAACACACATCACCGCCCACAAAAACTTTTGTGTTCTACTCGAGAAGACATCTACGCATGAACCTAGCTCATGATGCCACTGTTGGGGAACGCCGCATGGGAAACAAAAATTTTCCTACGCGCACGAAGACATATCATGGTGATGTCCATCTACGAGAGGGGATGTGTGATCTACGTACCCTTATAGACCGTACAGCAGAAGCGTTAGTGGTGAACGCGGTTGATGTAGTGGAACGCCCTCACGTCCCTCGATCCGCCCCGCAAACCGTCCCGTGATCAGTCCCACGATCTAGTGCCGAACGGACGACACCTTCGTGTTCAGCACACGTACAGCTCGACGATGATCTCGGCCTTCTTGATCCAGCAAGAGAGACGGAGAAGTAGAAGAGTTCTCCGGCAGCGTGACGGCGCTCCGGAGGTTGGTGATGATCTTGTCTCAGCAGGGCTCCGCCCGAGCTCCGCAGAAACGCGATCTAGAGGAAAAACCGTGGAGGTATGTGGTCGGGCTGCCGTGGAAAAGTCGTCTCAAATCAGCCCTAAAACCTCCGTATATATAGGTGGGAGAGGGGGGGCCTTGCCTTGGGGCTCAAGGAGCCCCAAGGGGGTCGGCCGAGCCAAGGGGGGAAGGTCTCCCCCCCAAACCGAGTCCTAGTTGGTTTGGTGGGTGGAGTCCTTCTTTCCTTTCCCATCTCCTCCTTTTTTTCCTTTTCTCTTTGATTTTTCTTCCAATGCGCATAGGGCTCTTTTGGGTTGTCCCACCAGCCCACTAAGGGCTGGTGCGCCACCCTCAATGCCTATGGGCTTCCCCGGGGTGGGTTGCCCCCCGGTGAACTTCCGGAACCCATTCGTCATTCCCGGCACATTCCCGGTAACTCCGAAAACCTTCCGGTAATCAAATGAGGTCATCCTATATATCAATCTTCATTTTCAGACCATTCCGGAAACCCTTGTGACGTCCGTGATCTCATCCGGGACTGCGAACAACATTCGGTAACCAACCATATAACTCAAATACGCATAAAACAACGTCGAACCTTAAGTGTGCAGACCCTGCGGGTTCGAGAACTATGTAGACATGACCCGAGAGACTCCTCGGTCAATATCCAATAGCGGGACCTGGATGCCCATATTGGATCCTACATATTCTACGAAGATCTTATCGTTTGAACCTCAGTGCCAAGGATTCATATAATCCCGTATGTCATTCCCTTTGTCCTTCGGTATGTTACTTGCCCAAGATTCGATCGTCAGTATCCGCATACCTATTTCAATCTCATTTACCGGCAAGTCTCTTTACTCGTTCCGTAATACAAGATCCCGCAACTTACACTAAGTCACATTGCTTGCAAGGCTTGTGTGTGATGTTGTATTACCGAGTGGGCCCCGAGATACCTCTCCGTCACACGGAGTGACAAATCCCAGTCTTGATCCATACTAACTCAACGAACACCTTCGGAGATACCTGTAGAGCATCTTTATTGTCACCCAGTTACGTTGCGATGTTTGATACACACAAAGTATTCCTCCGGTGTTAGTGAGTTATATGATCTCATGGTCATAGGAACAAATACTTGACACGCAGAAAACAGTAGCAACAAAATGACGCGATCAACATGCTACGTCTATTAGTTTGGGTCTAGTCCATCACGTGATTCTCCTAATGACGTGATCCAGTTATCAAGCAACAACACCTTGTTCATAATCAGAAGACACTGACTATCTTTGATCAACTGGCTAGCCAACTAGAGGCTTGCTAGGGACAGTGTTTTGTCTATGTATCCACACATGTAAATGAGTCTTCATTCAATACAATTATAGCATGGATAATAAACGATTATCTTGATACAGGAATTATAATAATAACAATATTTATTATTGCCTCTAGGGCATAATTCCAACAGGGAGCTCCGGAAAGCTCCGGCCATGGCACTTGGAGGTTGCGGCGGGGCTGCTGCACGGGGAGGAGTGGACGGCGGCTGGGCGGTGGCCCTCCGGCAAAGGAGCGGCGAGGTTCGGCTGGGGTGCGGCGGCTACTACGATCCGGCGGCTCCGGCGAGGTTCGGCTGGCTGGTGGGAGGTTTTCCGATGAGATGGCTCGGGCTGCTGATGCAGATAGGATCGGGCTGGCTCTGTGGTCACCCGGACATGTCCGGTTTGACCGTGGACATGTCCAGTCGATGGGGATTTGGGAAAAATCTAGGCCTTTGGATGGACATCCAATGGTCCAGATTTGTCCTGAGATTGGATTTCGGGGAGAGAGGAGGTGGAGCAAGCAGGTGGGGTTTTTCTAGGGGGGTGGCTGCAAAAATGGCTAGGGGAAACCCTAGTGGAGTGAGAGAGCTCCACCATGGGGTGGTTCTTATATAGGGTTGGGCTATGGTGGGGTGGACCTCGTCCGTCCGATCGCGATCCGATGACCACGAACGGAGGAAGTGGCTAGGTGGCTCTAATGGGTGTGTAGTTGGGCTATGTAGGGATGGGAGGGAAATGGTGCGGCCCGCGAGAGAGTTTTTAAAACGCTGAACGTCCAAAAATTAAACCGGCTATAGTGCCGCTATATAATAAACAATACGGGTATCAAACGAGCTCCGATGGCGGCGAAATTTGGCAGGCGACCTACCTACACTATAACAAGACCGCACGCCAAGTTTCAACCCAATACGAGAAAGTTCATACACACTTTTAAAAACAAGATTAAACAATGTTGCTGGCGCATGCGTGTGTGGTTGGTCTCAAAACGGTCAATGGCAAAAACGAAGAGAACCATCAACTAATAACGGATGCAAGTTTTGAAAACTGGCGGCAACGGAGTGCCGATGCAATGCAAATGATGCGCATGATGCGAAGATAATGCAACTACCCAAGATCACATGGCGACAACAGAATAAAAGGGAAATCTTCGAGAGCGTCGATTTTGGGGTGTCACAGTACGTGTATGTGTTGGCCTTTCTTCTTCGATCTTTCATTCAACCTGATAAGTTATTTCCTTATCTACTCAAATGTCCTTGGAGGCCACCCCTTCCTAGCAAATGCATGGGAAACCTCATTCAGTAGCGTGTCACTACTGATGAGTTCGTCCCATGAAACAATTTTATTGTCTATCTTGAAATTGCTAGCTAAGCGCAGAAGACAATCGCACATACGTGAGTGAAAACTATGATCAAAAGGATAATGGAACATCTTGACGAAAGTAAGCTATTGGACTACACTGCTATCCCACCTTAGTGTGGAGGGGGGTTTTATAGGTGCATGAGAGCGAGGCGAGAAAGAAATGGCAGGAAAGCGAGGAGGGAGAGAAATGGCGGGAAAGATATGGCCGGAAAAGTTAACATGTTGAAACTAAGATACACCTTGCTCAAATTAAGATACAACTTGCTGAAATTAAGATACAACTTGCTGAAAGTATTCAACAATTTTAGGACACAATAACATAAATCTACTGAGTCCAACGTGTATATTTTCCTTTTCCATCACGAGCTTCTCCTGTTGCCTTGGCCGCACGAGCCCTTTCTTTCTTTCTCTGCTTATCAGCATCACGGGCCTCCTGTCGCTCTCTATAAACCTCTGCGAGTCGAAGTTCCTCTTCTCGGTTTTTCTTGTTCATCTGATCAATCGTAGCCCTCTGCTTCATAGACTACTCTTGCCACTCTCTCTTCTCCTTTGTTTTCTTCTCTGCTTCGGCCTTCTCACGACGCTCTTCCGCGTCCAAACTGGCCCATGCACGACGACCTCTTTCACGAATCTCGGTCATCGCCCAGTCCAGCATTTCCGTGTCAATCCAACGATAGTACATGCACACAGGAGGAGGATACTACAAAAAAAGATAAGTATAAATATCAAGTAAACAATAATATCAACAACGTGTTTATTCTTGATGGCTTGAGCATACCGGAGGTCTGATGTATGGAGGAAAAGAAATGGGTGGATTTTCCTCATAATTGGCGCACATGAAAAACTTAATGCCCAACCAATGTGAAAAATCCATCACCTCCTTCACCTTCCAGAGATCACCGCACCAACACCCACTACTTCTACCCCCCCGAGGGAAACTCACACTCTTCATTTTCCTAGACCTAATGCTTTGATCCGAGCAAGGCAAACTCATAATGACTAGAGTGTTTGTGTTTTCAAGTGTGGTTGGACGATGGAGGAAGACAGTCCAATGCCTCCTTTTATAGACTCAGATGACAAGGGTAATGGCACAAAAACGAGTCGGGAAAGAAATGGCAGGAAAGAAATTGGCGGGAAAGAAATGGCGGGAAACAAGGTAGGAAAGAAACGACGCGAAAGCCTGGCGGGAAATGGAGGCGGGAAAGAAATGGTGGGAAAAATTATAGAGGGGCAATTTTGATATCGTCGACATAAAAAATTGTGCATTACGCAGCAAAAAAAATCCATGCACTTATTGGCTTTGCCAACATCAATTAGTTCTGATTGGTCACGGCTAGGCCGATTAGTACTAACTGGTCACGGCTAGGCCAATTAGTACTAATTGGTCACGACTAGGCCGATTAGTACCGATAAGTACTAATCGGCCTAGCGAAGGCCGATAAGTACCCACATGCAAAGCCGACATGCGTGTCGGCCTAGCCGTAGCCGATAGGAACTAATTGGCCTTGGCTAGGCCGACATGATCATATTTTTGATTTTTTTTGAAAGCACGCAATATTTTTCAAATTTAATAAAAATGCAATATTTTAAAAAACTTAGCGCAATGGAGAGGGAGAACAAACCATCGTAGAACTATCTGTCATGTCAGGGAGACACCAAGGGGAGAAAAGGAGGACACTGCCACGACACTACCGCAAAACGCACCGAAGAATATCACCACGACCCTTGAAGGGTGTGACTGGTTGCGAATCTTAGGGAGTTAGTGGCTTTTTTTCACACCTTTAACTTTGAGCCCCCTTTGTTTTCTTTCAAGATTCACCACTTCCTGCAACACTACCATCACAAAATCAACAAGGAGAAGACTATTACCTCGATACTAACACACGCACACACACATAAATCACTAACTCAAATTCGACACTAGAAGATAAGAGAATCACTGCTTCAGGGAGAGATCTAGTGGAAACTTACTCGGTGCCGTCACCTTTGGAGTTGAAATAATGAAGAACCACAAACCTAGCTAAGGCACTAGACTATTGGAGACACATGAAAACAAAGTCCCGGGGTTCCCCTCCCTCAAACCGCCGATAGAGTAGTCGGTGGAGGTTAAGGAACCTCAATGACGTGTAGGGCCCTAGTTCCTCATGACGGTGGCTAGGTCATGACTTGGGAGAAAAACGATTCGATTTGGTAAAGCTTTGTATTCCTTTTTTTGTAAACTAAAGTTGATGTTGAAAATGAAGCTTGAAAGCCACTGTTCCTTGCCATGGCGACGGAAATCTATAAAGAATGCACATTCTTATGCCGCAATTTTTCTTATATTTTGTTTAGCCGATGTCCTAGGAAAGCCAATGTGGCACCTGATCTTTTAGCTAGTAAAGCAGAAGGTGCAAGTACTTTTACCTGGCAAGATGAACCTCCTGATTTAATAGTTGAATGTAATCTCAAATGATGTATCCTTATTTTCCCAAGTATTATAAAATGCCGTGAAGAATTACCCTAAAAAAACTTGAAAGCCAACAAAAAATAGGAAGATTTTTGCAAACAACAACATAATGATACATCGGTTGAGATAAGGATTCTCGGTACCCACGAAAATGGAAAAATAGAAATCCTAGGTACAAACAACAATTATAACATGAAACGATTTTGCTATGTTAAACATGTTTGTACGTATGTAGGTCCGGGTTTGTATGTCGTACATGTAGTGTCTATCTCCCCTCTGTATTTATCTCTTTCTTGGGAGACAAGACACTGGTCGCACCCCTTGTACCTATATATGTGCGTGTTGCACGATCAATGAGAATTATCGATGAACAATTCCTTCTCTCCAAAACTAACATGGTATCGATCCTACCCTAGCTTCCGCAACCCTAGCCGCCGCCTCGGGCCGCCGCCGCCGCCATTTGTTGCCGCTGCCGCCGCCATCTCCTCCCTCAAACGCGCCGCGCTATCTCCCTCACGCCGTGCGCTCTCCCTGGCGCCGCGTCGCATCAGCTCTGCCGCTCCTTCCAGCGCCGCACGCCACCTCGTGCCACGCTGCCGCCTACCACTGCCACGCCACCTCTCCCAGCCGCCGTGCTGCTTCACGACGTCGCGCCACCGCCCTTCTCTCCCTCCAGTGCCGCCATCATGTCAATCGCCTCGCCCCGCACCAATCCCTTCGCCGGCCCTGATCCCGCTGCCATCCGCGACATCAACATCAAGGACCGCGTCCCCGTCATCCTCGACGCCACCAATTCCACGTACTACACGTGGCAACCTACTTCTCGCTTCTCTTCCGCAAGGAGAACCTTGTGGATCACATCGACAGCACCCTCGATTAGCGTGACATGGGAGACAATCCGAGTGGACCACGATCGAAGCCACGCTCATCCGGTGGTTCTTCACCACCATCTCCAAGGACCTGTTCTACACGGTCGTGAGTGATGGTGATGACGCTCGCACCATGTGGGGAAAGCTCAACAGACTCTTCACCGACAACAAGCTTTAGCGTCGTGTTTTTCTGTAGCAGGAATTTTTTTCCTGTCATCAGGATGACCAGTCCATCAAGGATTAATGTCGCCGCCTCAAACAACTTTCAGATGAGCTCCGCGACATTGGTGCCAAGGTTGATGACGACCTTCTTCTCAGCACGCTCACCGCCGGCCTCAACGAGGACTTCGGCAACGCTGTCGGCAACCTCACCTTGATACCGGACCCCCCTTTCCCAAGTTTGTCGCATACTTGAAGTTGGAGGAACATTGGATGAAAGGCGTGAAGAAGCGTGTGCAGCACCAGGACCTCGCTGTTGTCACTGCCCGCGGCACATCACCGCATCCCACCCCTCCAGCACCGCGACATCAGCCGCCCCACCCGCCTCCGGGGTTCTACCCCCTCCAGCATGCGGCTCCCGCTCCCCCCGCTGTTCCCCAACAGGAGCAGCAGGGTGGTGGGCGGCGCGGCAACCGCCGAGGCGGTGGCCACAAGCAGCAGCAACAACAGCAACCCATGGCTGGTTCCACGTCCGGGAGGACGCCTCGTCAGCACCAACCCTCCCCGCCATGGACCTATGACACCAACCCATGGAGAGGCGTTGTCCACGCATACTCCATGCTGGTGCCGCAGGCCCCTACTCCGGGCCTCCTCGGTCCTCCTCCGTCGAGCCATTAGGCCTACCTCACCGGACTAGGTGCAACACCTACTGCCGCGCCCTACCCGGCCCTCCCTGCATTGCCGGCTCCAGGGGCCTAAGGCGCCCTCGCGCCACCGTACGACAGGTCTACCCGCCCTAGGTGCCGCCCCCATGGGACCGCTCCCTCCTCGCTGCCCTACACTCGTCACCGACACCTGATAACTACGGCGGTGGAGGCGACTTGTACATGGACTCGAGGGCCACTGCTCATATGACCTCTCATCCCGGTAACCTCATATCTGCTACTCCTGTCTTCACCCCACCCACATCACCGTCAGCAACGGCGCTTCCCTACCCGTTACACATGTCGGTCATATGTCTTTTCCATCTACTTCCACTCCCATTAGCATGTATAACGTCCTTGCTTCTCCTAACTTAGTCTCAAACCTTTGTTAAGTTCGTTGTCTTGCTCGTGAGAATCCACTTACTGTCGAATTTGACGATGTTGGTTTTTTTGTGAAGGACGCCCGTACCCGGATGGTTCTACACCGATGTGATAGCCCTGACGACCTCTACCCGGTGCATCCCTCCACCTCCACCACCACCACCCGTCCAGCCGTCCTCGCCGCCAGTGTTGACCTCTGACACGTCCGTCTTGGTCATCCCAACTCCACAGTTTTACGTCAAATACTTGAGAGTTTTGCTTTCTCCTGTAATATGGTTGGCAATCATTATTGTGAGGCCTATCGTCTCGGCAAGCATGTTCGTCCCCCCTTTAGCGAGTCAACAACTATTTCCACCTTTCCGTTTCAGTTATTGCATAGTGATGTTTGGATGTCCCCTATTGCTAGCAACACTGGTTATCTATATTATTTAGAGATATTGGATGATTTCTCTCATTACGTGTGGACATTTCCTCTCCGTCGTAAATCCGGCGCCCTTGCCACACTCACCGCCTTTTATTCCTATGTTACCACACAATTTGGTCGTCCTATTCTCGCTTTGCAAACTAATAACGGAAAAGAGTTTGACAATACCGCCGTTCGATACCTCCTTGCGTCTCACGGTACCGTCCTTCGTCTCATTTGTCCCTACACCTCTCAGCAAAACGGCCGAGCTGAGCGCGTCATTCACACTCTCAATGACTGTGTCCGCACGTTGCTCTTCCACTCCAACGTGCCACCTCGATTCTGGCTGGATGCTCTTGCCATCGCTAGCCTCCTCATTAACATGCGCCCGTGTCACCCTCATTGGAACTATGCTCCTCATCAACTCCTTTTCGGTGCGGCCCCATCCTATGATGGTCTTCGCATTTTTGGGTGTCTCTGTTATCCTAGCACCGTGTCCACCACCCTGCATAAACTCGCTCCCCGTTCGGTTCCTTGCATCTTTCTTGGTTACCCTCCCAACACCAAAGGTTACCGGTGCTATGATCCCGTGTCCCATCGTGTCTACACCTCGCGACACGTTTACTTTGATGAGTTTGTGTTTCCGTTCCAGCAGGTCCCGTCACCGCCCGCGCTCCCTGCGGTGCCTTCCACGGCTAGGCTCGCCCCTGCCATCACCTTTGGCGAGCCTGCTTCGACGCCGAGCACCACCATCGCCCCGGCTGCGCCTTCCTCCTCTGGGGATCTGCCTGCCACGGGATCGGCTGCTCCCTCTCGCGGCCCGTGGGCGAGGTCGTCCCCCTGGACGCCACTGTTGCCGCCCTGTCAGCGCCCTTGGAGCTTAGCTCGACATCGGCCTCGCCGGGCTCCCCTTCCGGTCCGCCGGCAGCACCTGCACCTCTCACCGGTGTGGTCACTCGGGATCGGACTCGGAATTTTCGTCCTAGCACGCGCTACTCTGATGCCAAGTACGCCTACACTGAACCACCTCAGCGTCTACTTCGACTCCATAGCACTACCCACCTCTGTTCACGCAGTCATTCGGGATCCGAATTGGCTTGCTGCGATGCATGAGGAGTTCGATGCTCTACAGTGCAACCGTATGTGGCAGCTTGTCCCGCGGCCTCCCCGTGCCAATGTCATCACTTGCAAGTGGGTGTTCCGCCACAAGACTCGCCCTGACGGTTCCCTCGAGCGCTATAAGGCGCGTTGGGTGGTTTGTGGTTTTCGACAGCGCGCCGGTCTGGACTTCACCGACACCTTCACCCCGGTTGTCAAACCGGGCACGACAGAGTGCTCCAGCTCGCTGCTTCTCGTGCTTGGCCGGTTCACAGCTTGATGTGTCCAATGCATTCTTGCATGGACATCTCGATGAGTAGGTGTTCTGCTAGCAGCCTACTGGTTTCGTCGACACCACTTCTCCGGACCATGTGTGCCTTCTCTCCTGTTCCCTTTACGGGTTGAAGCAAGCTCCTCGGGCTTGTTACTAGGGGATTGCGGCCTTCCTTCAGCAACATGGGTTCCGGTCCACACGGTCTGATGCCTCTTTGTTCGTTTATCACCAGGGAGCCGCCACTGCGTAGCTTCTTCTGTATGTCGATGACATCATCCTGACTGCATCATTGCCAACCCTTCTACAGCAGATTACAACACGTCTTGGCACTGAGTTCGTTCTCAAGGATTTGGGGGCTCTTCACTTCTTCCTCGGCATCGAGGTTGTTCGTACTGCCTCTGGATTCTTTCTGCATCAGCAGAAGTACGCTCACGAGCTGTTGGAGCGAGCGGGCATGCTTAACTGTAAGCCCGCTTCTACGCCTGTCGACACGAAGGCAAAGGTGTACGCCGTCGAGGGATCTCCGGTGTTCGACGCCCCCTTCTACCGCTCCATCGTCGGTGCTCTGCAGTACCTCACGCTGATGCCGCCGGATCTTTAGTATGCGGTTCAGTAGGTGTGCCTTCAAATGCATGTTGGGTAACGTAGCATAAATTCAAAAAATTTCCTACGCATATTCAGATCTTCCTATGGAGAGACCAGCAACGAGAGAGGGGTGAGTGCATTTTCATACCTTTGAAGATCGCTAAGTGAAAGCGTTGCTAGAACGTGGTTGATGGAGACGTACTCGCAGCGATTCAGATCGCGGTGTGATTCCGATCTAGTGCCGAACCACGACACCTCCGCGTTCAACACACGTGCAATTCGGTGACGTCTCCCGCACCTTGATCCAGCAAGGAGGAGGGAGAGGTTGGGGAAGATCTCCGACAGCACGACGACGTGGTGTCGATGGAGAGACAAGGTCTCCCGGCAGGGCTTCGCCAAGCACCGACGGAGAGGAGGAGAAAGAAGAGCAGGGTTGCGCCGAGGGAGAAGGAAAACTGTGTGTGAAACAGCCCCGAAACCCCCACTATATATAGGAGGAGGGGAGGGGGGTGCCACCCCTAGGGTTCCCACCCTAGGTGGTGCGGCAGCCCCCCCATATGGGAGGTGCGGGGGCCAGGGCAAGGGGAGGGGGTGGCGCACCCCTAGGTGGGCCTTAGGCCCACCAGCGCCTAGGGTTTCCCCCCCTCTCCACCTCGTGCGCCTTGGGCTGAGTGTGGGGGGCGCACCAGCCCACCTAGGGGCTGGTTCCCTCCCGCACTTGGCCCATCTAGCCTCCCGGGGTCGTGGCCCCCTTCCGGTGGACCCTGGGGCCACCTCCGGTGGTCCCGGTACGTTACCAACGACGCCCGAAACACTTCCGGTGTCCGAAACCATTCGTCCTATATATCAATATTTACCTCCAGACCATTCCAGAGCTCCTTGTGACGTCCAGGATCTCATACGGGACTCCGAACAACTTTTGATAACCTCGTATAACAATTCCCTATAACCCGAGCGTCATCGAACCTTAAGTGTGTAGACCCAACGGGTTTGGGAGACAGGCAAACATGACCGAGACACCTCTCCGGACAATAACCATCAACGGGGTCTGGATACCCATGGTGGCTCCCACTTGCTCCACGATGATCTCATCGGATGAACCACGATGTCAAGGATTCAATCAATCCCGTATATAATTCCCTTTGTTTGTCGGTATAGAACTTGCCCGAGATTCGATCGTCGGTATACCTATACCTTGTTCAATCTCGTTACCGGTAAGTCTCTTTACTCGTTCCGTAGCACGTCATAGTGTGACTAACTCCTTAGTCACATTGAGCTCATGATGATGTTCTACCGAGTGGGCCCAGAGATACCTCTCCGGCACACGGAGTGACAAATCCCGATCTCGATTCGTACCAACCCAACAGACACTTTCGGAGATACCCGTAGTGCACCTTTATAGTCACCCAGTTACGTTGTGACGTTTGATACACCCAAAGCACTCCTACGGTATCCGGGAGTTGCACAATCTCACGGTCGAAGGAAAAGATACTTGACATTAGAAAAGCTTTAGCATACGAACAATATGATCTAGTGCTATGCTTATGATTGGGTCTTGTCCATCACATCATTCTCCCAATGATATGATCCCGTTATCAATGACATCTAATGCCCATGATCAGGAAACCATGATCATCTATTGACTAACGAGCTAGCCAACTAGAGGCTTGCTAGGGACACATTGTGATCTATTTATTCACACATGTATTACTGTTTCATGTTAATACAATTATAGCATGAACAATAGACGATTATCATGAACAAGGAAATATGATAATAACCATTTTATTATTGCCTCTAGGGCATATTTCCAACAGTCTCCCACTTGCACTAGATTCAATAATCGAGTTACATTGTGATGTATCGAACACCCATAGCATTATGGTGTTGATCATGTTTTGCTCGTGGAAGAGGTTTAGTCAACGGGTCTACAACATTTAGATCCGTGTGTACTTTACAAATCTCTATTACTCCACTCTGGACATGGTCCTGGATGGAGTTGTAGCTGCGTTTGATGTGCTTCGTCTTCCGGTGAAACCTGGGCTCCTTGGCTATGGCAATGGCCCCAGTGTTATCACAGAAGAGTGTCATTGGACCCGACGCGCTGGGAACCACTCCAAGGTCGGTGATGAGCTCCTTCATCCAAATTCCTTCATGAGCCGCTTCTGAAGCAGCTATGTACTCCGCTTCACATGTAGATGCTGCCATGACTTCTTGCTTACTGCTGCACCAGCTCACTGCCCCACCATTCAAAACATATACGTATTCAAAGCTAGCGTCGACGTAACCCTTTACGACGAGCTCTTCGTCACCTCCATAAACAAGAAACATTTCCTTAGTCCTCTTCAGTTACTTAAGGATATTCTTGACCGCTGTCCAGTGTTCCATACCGGGATCACTTTGGTACCTCCCTACCAAACTTATGGCAAGGTTTATATCAGGTCTGGTACACAGCATGGCATACATAAGAGAGCCTATGGCTGAAGCGTAGGGGACAATACTCATCTTCTCTCTATCTGCTGCCGTGGTCGGCGACTAAGTCTTACTCAATCTCATACCTTGCAAAACTGGTAAGAACCCTTTCTTTGAGTTTTCCATATTGAACTTCTTCAATATCTTGTCAAGGTATGTACTTTGTGAAAGACCTATGAGGCGTCTCGATCTATCTCTATAGATCTTGATGCCTAATATGTATGCAGCTTCTCCAAGGTCCTTCATTGAAAAACTCTTGTTCAAATAGGCCTTTATGCTCTCCAACATCTCTATATTATTCCCCATCAATAATATGTCATCCACATACAGTATGAGGAAAGCTACAGAGCTCCCACTCACTTTCTTGTACAAACAGGCTTCTCCGTAAACCTGTATGAACCCAAACACTTTAATCACCTCTTTAAAGAAAATGTTCCAACTCCGAGATGCTTGCACCAGCCCATAGATGGAGCGTTGGAGCTTGCACACTTTGTTAGCACCCTTAGGGTCGACAAAACCTTCTGGTTGCATCATATACAACCCTTCCTTAAGGTACCCGTTAAGGAACGCTGTTTTGACATCCATTTGCCAAATTTCATAATCATAAAAGGCGGCAATTGCTAACATGATTCGGAGTGATTTCAGCTTCGCTACGGGAGAGAAAGTCTCTTCGTAGTCAATTCCTTGAATTTGTCGAAAACCCTTTGCGACAAGTCGAGCTTTATAGACAGGTACATTACTGTTTGCATCAGTCTTCTTCTTGAAAATCCATTTATTTTCTATGGCTCGCCGGTCATCGGGCAAGTCCACCAAAGTCCATACTTTGTTCTCATACATGGATCCTATCTCGGATTTCATAGCTTCAAGCCATTTGTTGGAATCCGGGCCCGCCATTGCTTCTTCATAGTTCGAAGGTTCACCGTTATCTAACAACATGATTTCCATCACAGGGTTGCCGTACCACTCTCGTGCGGAGCGTGCCCTTGTGGACCTTCGCGGTTCAGTAGTAACTTGATCCGAAGCTTCATGATCATTATCATTAACTTCCTCTTCAGTTGGTGCAGGCGCCACTGGAACAATTTCCCGCGCTGCGCTACTTTCCTGTTCGAGAGGGGGTGTAATTACCTCATCAAGTTCTACCTTCCTCCCACTTACTTCTTTCGAGAGAAACTCTTTCTCTAGAAAGGATCCGTTCTTGGCAACAAAGGTTTTACCTTAGGATCTAAGATAGAAGGTATACCCAATAGTTTCCTTAGGGTATCCTATGAATACGCATTTCTCCGCTTTGGGTGAGAGCTTTTCTGGTTGAAGTTTCTTCCCATAAGCATTGCAGCCCCAAACTTTAAGAAACGACAACTTAGGTTTCTTGCCAAACCATAGTTCATACAGTGTCGTCTCAACGGATTTAGACGGTGCCCTATTTAAAGTGAATGCTTCAGTTTCTAATGCGTATCCCCAAAATGATAGCGGTAAGTCGGTAGGAGACATCATAGATCGTACCATATCTAATAAAGTGCGATTACAATGTTCAGATACTCCGTTGCGTTGCGGTGTGCCAGGCAGCGTCAGTTGTGAAACGATTACACACTTTCTTAGGTGTGTGCCAAACTCGTGACTCAAATATTCTCCTCCACGATCAGATCGTAGACACTTAATTTTTCTGTCACGTTGATTCTCGACCTCACTCGGAAATTCCTTGAACTTTTCAAACGTCTCAGATTTGTGCTTCATCAAGTAGATATACCCATACCTACTCAAATCATCGGTGAGATTGAGAACATAACGATAGCCACCGCGAGCTTCAACGTTCATTGGACCACACACATCAGTATGTATTATTTCCAATAAGTCGGTTGCTCTCTCCATTATTCCTGAGAATGGAGTCTTAGTCATCTTGCCCATGAGCACGGTTCGCATGTGTCAAATGATTCAAAGTCAAGAGACTCTAATAGTCCATCAGTATGGAGCTTCTTCATGCGCTTAACGCCGATATGACCAAGGCTGCAGTGCCACAAGTATGTGGGACTATCATTATCAACTTTACATCTTTTGGTACTCACATTATGAATATGCGTAACATCACAATCGAGATTCATCAAGAATAAACCATTCACCAGCGAAGCATGACCATAAAACATATCACTCATATAAATAGAACAACCATTATTCTCTGACTTAAATGAGTAGCCGTCTCGCATTAAGCAAGACCCTGATACAATATTTATGCTCAAAGCTGGTACTAAATAACAATTATTAAGGTTTAAAACTAATCCCGACGGTAGATGTAGAGGTAGCGTGCCGACGGCGATCACATCGACCTTGGAGCCATTCCCGACGCGCATCGTCACCTCGTCCTTGGCCAGTCTCCGCTTATTCCGCAGTTCCTCCTTTGAGTTGCAAATGTGAGCAACAACACCGGTATCAAATACCCAGGAGCTACTACGAGCGCCGGTAAGGTACACATCAATTAGATGTATCTATCCCTACTAATAAAGCACCTATTGCTTCTGTGGTACTTCATTAAAATTGCCTTCAAAATTATCTAATATTACCCACCAATGCCACCTATAAGTTATAAAAAACGTTTTGCACGGAATCCTCGCATGGGCCGGCCCAAGCATAGGGACCAGCTATACTACGCTCTGCTCGGTGGAAAATAAACAACACACTCATTTAGGCTAGCCCATGGGCGGGGGCCTATTTTTTTAGTTTTTTAATTATCATTTATCTGTTCCTTTTTATTTTTTATAATTCAAATAACCAAAAAAAATCGAAATTCAAAAATTATATTTACATAAATGTTTGATAAAACATTAAATGTTTGACAAAACATTAAATGTTTGCGAATTCAAAAGTTGTTCAGGATTTTTGTAAAATTGTTTGCATATTAAAAACATCGTAATTTTGGAGAAAACCTTCGTGAATCAAAAAAGTCCATCATTTTGAGCAATTTCTTTAATGCAATTAAAAAAATGTTTGATAATTCAAAAAATGAATTATTCGCCAATTCACAAAAAAATATTTGAAAGCAGTTCGTAATATAAAATATTGTTTGGAATTTTTTAAATTTTTTTATAATTAGTGAAAAATGTTGTCGATTCTAAAAATGTTTCCAAATTTGTAAAAGTGTTTACGAATGATCGAATGTATGCAGTTCAACAGTAATGCTTCTGAGTCTTTCAGACTATATACCTGAGTGAATTTTGAAGAATTAATTGTGAGGGTGGATCGGAATATTATAGTATATTTTAAAAAATGTTTCTTGAAATTTAGAATAATTCTTTGAGTTACCAAGTTTTTTGACAACCATGATATTTAAAAAAGAATATAAACATTGTTTCAACTTGTGAATTGTGAATAAAATTAAAAGAAGAAATATTTTCTTGCATTTGTGAACAAATTTTTAAAATCATGCGATGAGATATGAACATAATGTGGTCATCGCCATTGAAGATGGTGTTTTTTTTCTCCTGTTGCAACGCATGGGCCCTTTTGCTAGTATCACATATACCTTTAACGTTGCCGGCCTTCTTGTCCGCTAAGTATTTGGGGTAGTTCCGCTTCTAGTGACCATTTCCCTTGCAATAGAAGCACTCAGTCTCAGGCTTGGGTCCATTCTTTTTCTTCTTCCCGGCATGTGGCTTACCGGGCGCGGCAACGGCTTTGCCGTCTTTCTTGAAGTTCTTCTTACCCTTGCCCTTCTTGAAACTAGTGGTCTTGTTGACCATCTACACTTGATGCTCTTTCTTGATTTCTACTTCTGCAGACTCGAGCATCGAGTACAACTCGGGAATGGTGTTCTCCATCCCTTGCATGTTGTAGTTCAGCACAAAACCTTTGTAGCTTGGTGGGAGAGACTAGAGGATTCTGTCAATTATAGCATCATCCGTAAGTTCGACTCCAAGTGAAGTCAGACGGCCGTGTAACCCAGACATTTTGAGTATGTGCTCACTGACAGAACTGTTCTCCTCCATCTTACAGCTAAAGAACTTGTCGGAGACTTCATATCTCTCGACACGGGCATGAGCTTGAAAAACTAGCTTCAGCTCTTGGAACATCTCATATGCACCGTGTTGCTCAAAACGCCTTTGGAGCCCCGTTTCTAAACTGTATAACATGCCACACCTAACCAGAGAGTAGTCATCACTCCACGTTTGCCAGACGTTCAGAATGTCCTGGGCTGCTGCGGGAGCGGGAGGTTCACCTAGCGGCGCATGAAGGACATAAGCCTTTTTAGCTGCTTCAAGGATGAGCTTCAAGTTGCGAACCGAGTCCGCATAGTTTCTACCATCATCTTTCAGCTTGTTTTTCTCTAGGAATGCGTTGAAATTGAGGTTGACGTTGGCCATCTACAATATTTATAAATACAACTTTTAGACTAAGTTCATTTAATCAAATTAAGTATGAACTCCCACTTAAATCGAGATCCCTCTAGTCATCTAAGTGATACATGATCCATGTTGACTAACCTGTGTGCGATCATCACGTGAGACAGACTAGTCATCATGGTGAGCAACTTCATGCTGATCGTATTCAATCATACGACTCATGTTCGACCTTTCAGTCTCTTTTATTCGAGGTCATGTTTGTACATGCTAAGATCGTCGAGTCAACCTAGGTGTTTCGCGTGTGTAAATCTGGCTTACACCCGTTGTATGCGAACGTTAGAATCTATCACACCCGATCATCACGTGGTGCTTCAAGACAACGATCCTTCGCAAAGGTGCACACTTAGGGGAATACGTTCTCGAAATTTTAAGAGGGATCATCTTATTATGCTACCGTCGTTCTAAGCAATAAGATGAAAAACATGATAAACATCACAATGCAATCATATAGTGACATGATATGGCCATTATCATCGTTGCTCTTTCGATCTCCATCTTCACGCATCGCATGATCATCATTATCACCGGCGTGACACCATGATCTCCATCATCGTGTCTCCGTGAAGTCGTCACGCCAACTACTACTATCACTACTACTATAGCTAACCGTTAGCAATGAAGTAAAAGTAGTAAGCACATGGCGTTGCATCTCATACAATAAATTAAGACAACTCCTATGGCTCCTGCCGGTTGTCATATTCATCGACATGCAAGTCGTGAAACCTATTACAATAACATGATCATCTCATACATCATACATGCAACATCACAACTTTGGCCATATCACATCACATGTCAAACCCTGCAAAAACAAGTTAGACGTCCTTTAATTGTTGTTGCAAGTTTTACGTGGCTGATTTGGGTTTCTAGCAAGAACGCTTTCTTACCTACGTGACAGCCACAACGATGATATGCCAAAGCTATTTACCCTTCATAAGGACCCTTTTCATCAAATCCAATCCGACTAGAGTAGGAGAGACAGACACCCGCTAGCCACCTTTATGCATGGTGTGCATGTCTGTCGGTGGAACCAGTCTCACGTAAGCGTACGTGTAAGGTCGGTCCGGGCCGCTTCATCCCACAATACCACCAGAAAAGAATAAGACTAGTAGCGGCAAGCAATTGACAAATCATCGCCCACAACCTTTTGTGTTCTACTCGTGCATAGAATCTATGCATAGAAAACCTGGCTCGGATGCCACTGTTGGGTAACGTAGCATAAATTCAAAAAAAATCCTACGCATATTCAGATCTTCCTATGGAGAGACCAGCAATGAGAGAGGGGTGAGTGCATATTCATACCTTTGAAGATCGCTAAGCGGAAGCGTTGCTAGGATGCGGTTGATGGAGTCGTACTCGCGGCGATTCAGATCGCGGTGCGATTCCGATCTAGTGCCGAACCACGGCACCTCCGCGTTCAACACACGTGCAGGTCGGTGACGTCTCCTGCACCTTGATCCAGCAAGGAGGAGGGAGAGGTTGGGGAAGATCTCCGTCAGCACGATGGCGTGGTGTCGATGGAGAGACGAGGTCTCCCGGCACGGCTTCGCTAAGCACCGACAAAGAGGAGGAGAAAGAAGAGGAGGGCTGCGCCGAGGGAGAAGGAAAACCGTGTGTGAAACAGCCCTGAAACCCCCACTATATATAGGAGGAGGGGAGGGGGGTGCCAACCCTAGGGTTCCCACCCTAGGTGGTGCGGCAGCCCCCCATATGGGAGGTGCGACGACCAGGGCAAGGGGAGGGGGTGGCGCACCCCTAGGTGGGCCTTAGGCCCACCAGCGCCTAGGGTTTCCCCCCCTCTCCACCTCCCGCGCCTTGGGCTGAGTGTGGGGGGCGCACCAGCCCACCTAGGGGCTGGTTCCCTCCCGCACTTGGCCCATCTAGCCTCCCGGGGTCATGGCCCCCTTCCGGTGGACCCCGGGGCCACCTCCGGTGGTCACGGTGGTCCCGGTACGTTACCGGCGACGCCCGAAACACTTCCGGTGTCCGAAACCATCCGTCCTATATATCAATCTTTACCTCCGGACCATTCTGTAGCTCCTCGTGATGTCCGGGATCTCATCCGGGACTCCGAAAAACTTTCGATAACCTCGTATAACAATTCCCTATAACCCTAGCGTCATCGAACCTTAAGTGTGTAGACCCTACGGGTTCGGGAGACACGCAGACATGACCGATACACCTCTTCGGTCAATAACCATAAGCGGGGTCTGGATACCCATGGTGGCTCCCACTTGCTCCACGATGATCTCATCGGATGAACCACGATGTCAAGGATTCAATCAATCCCGTATACAATTCCCTTTGTCTGTCGGTATAGAACTTGCCCGAGATTCGATCGTCGATATACCTATACCTTGTTCAATCTCGTTACCGGTAAGTCTCTTTACTCGTTCCGTAGCACGTCATCGTGTGACTAACTCCTTAGTCACATTGAGCTCATGATGATGTTCTACCGAGTGGGCCCAGAGATACCTCTCCATCACACGGAGTGACAAATCCCGATCTCGATTCGTACCAACCCAACAGACACTTTCAGAGATACCCGTAGTGCACATTTATAGTCACCCAGTTACGTTGTGACGTTTGATACACCCAAAGCACTCCTACGGTATCCGGGAGTTGCACAATCTCACAGTCGAAGGAAAAGATACTTGACATTAGAAAAGCTTTAGCATACGAACAATACGATCTAGTGCTATGCTTAGGATTGGGTCTTGTCCATCACATCATTCTCCCAATGATGTGATCCCGTTATCAATGACATCTAATGCCCATGATCAGGAAACCATGATCATCTATTGACTAACGAGCTAGCCAACTAGAGGCTTGCTAGGGACACATTGTGATCTATTTATTCACACATGTATTACTGTTTCATGTTAATACAATTATAGCATGAACAATAGACGATTATCATGAACAAGGAAATATGATAATAACCATTTTATTATTGGCTCTAGGGCATATTTCCAACAATGCACGCCCCACGTGACACCCATTGGTCTTTGGTGTGCCGCATCCTTCGGTATATCCGTGGCACCACGACTATGGGTCTCACCCTGACGGCATCCTCTGACATCAGCCTAGTCGCCTACTCCGACGCCGACTTGGCTGGGTGTCCCGACACCAAGCGCTCTACCTCTGCCTACTACGTCTACCTTGGCCCCTCTCTGATCTCGTGGTCGTCTAAGCGACAACCCACGGTTTCACGATCGAGCGCCGAGGCGGAGTACCGAGCTGTGGCTAACACCGTCGCCAAGTGTTCCTGGCTCCGATAGTTGCTCCAGGAGTTGCTATGTGAGGTTCCCAAGGCCACGATTGTCTACTGCGACAACGTCTCCACGGTCTACCTCTCTACTAATCCTGTTCACCATCGCAGGACGAAGCACATAGAGCTTGACATCCACTTCGTTCGGGAGCACGTTGCACTTGGTCGTGTTCGTGTTTTGCATGTACCCACCGATCAGCAGTTCGCTGATGTGATGACGAAGGGACTTCCTACCTCGACATTCGAGAGTTTCCGGTCCAGTCTTTGCGTCACAGGCGACGCTTCGACTGCGCGCGCGCGCGGGGGGGGGGGGGGGGATGTTAAACATGTTGATACGTTTGTAGGTCCGGGTTTGTATGTCGTACGTGTAGTGTCTATCTCCCCTCTGTATTTATCTCTTTCTTGGGAGACAAGACACCGGTCGCACCCCTTGTACCTATATAAGTGCCCGTCGCACGATCAATGAGAATTATCGATGAACAATTCCTTCTCTCCAAAACTAACATGCTAAAACACATCTAGATGTGAGATAAATATTGCACATCGTCCTATACCGTTGATCTTACATGAAGATTCGTGCACGTATTTTCTTTTTCTTTTTATGCTTAATTTAGTCATTTAGATGTATAATATGTGATAACTAGATGTGTCCTAGCCACACCCAACATGAAAAAGCCTCAGGGGGAGAATAACATAAAGTCAAATACAAGTCCTTTGTATAAACGAGAATAGCAGTTAACCATGCTTCATCTCACTGGCAATTAATAATGTTAAATAAAAGTTCCCAGTTCTAAATGCGGATAACAGTTCAGTCATTCTTTATCTCAACTCCTACCCCTGATTCAAGTAGCACATTAATTCACAGAAAACCCATTTTCAAGACTGCAACTGCAGTCCTACATGGCTACATACGTCTAGCCTGACGGAGGGAAAGTCTCAAAGCATTTTGAGTCTCGTAGCCAAATCGATGAGACAAATGAACATCAGAACACCGAGTATTGGTTCCTAGTAGGCTTTAGTTATGTGAAAAATGCATTGGAGCAACCGGGTGCCATGCGCCCCTATATAAAAATAGCATTAAGAAAATATCAGAAAATTCATAAAATTTTAAAATTTTGGGATATAAACTTTGATGCTCATCGTACACCCGTATTTATTTTCGCTCGGAATGGATACCCGTGTTATTCGTTGCGCAGGAATTACAGCCCGATATACTTCAATTTTTTTCTTTACTTGCGATTTTTTATTCTTTTTTACTGACATTACCACGAACATCTATTCCCCACGAAACTGAAGACCGACATACAACGGACACCCAAATTTCATATTTTTAAATTTCTTAATATGTTTTTAATTGCTATATTTATGTAGGAGTGTGTGACACCCGAAAGCCCCACAAATCCTCTTTGCTATTTGTGTGCTCAAGGTTAAGCGCATAAATATGAAAATACATGGGATACTTCATGCCCAAGACTAGTAGGCTGCGGCATACCTGAGAGTCCCACCGCCCTAGCGAGGGACACACCGCCCTAGCGAGGGACACAGATCAGGCGACATGCACCTTTGCATGTCATCGTGTGACTTGCGGTTTAAATTTAAATTTAAACATTATGAAAAAATCTGAAAAAAATTATGCATGTTCACAGCACATATTAAGATAACCCTAAAAAATTCAGATCAAAATTTAAAACATACATCAAGAAACAAAAAAGAGACATCTGTCATGAATAGTCATGAATGGTTCTGTGTAGACTATTCACATCTGAGTTTCTCTTTTTTGTTTCTCGGTGTATGTTTTAAATTTTGATCTGAATTTTTTAAGAGTTATCTTAATATGTGCTGTGAACATGCATGATTTTATTAGATTTTTTTGCAATGTTTAATTTAAATTTAGGTCACAAAACACACGGTGACATGCAAATGTGCATGTCACCTGATCTGTGTCCGTGGCAGGCGCTCGGGAAGCTAATTGGTCTGCCACTGTCAGTGTGTGCATCTGCCTACGAGTCACGCATGCATACATGCAGCTACGCATGAGCTCCCTGGAGCCAAGGGCAGCGTACAGTAGCGCTACACGTACAACGGTCGGGGTGCGTGCCAATTTGGACCTGCCCAAGCAGATGAGTGAACACGATGTCCGATCCATCATTGGACAACCTCGACTCGTTGGATCATACACAATAGCAGATGTTGTGAATCTTTGTTGGAGTAGCAAGTAAATATCATAAAACTATTATAATTCGGACCATGATTTTTAAAAACTATGGGTTTTTAATTTTTTGCTGATAACTATCAAATCAGTGGTTGACTGTTTTCAAAAACCCCAAATGCCCGTTGTTAAGAAATTAAATATGTTTATGATGGGTCAGGCCCGCACCTAAACGGTCCGTCCGTTTAACCGTGCGTTTGACTGTTAACTGACATGCGGGGTCCACATGTCAGTGTCAGAAAAAGCATTCAGGTCCCTAGAAGTTTTTTGAAAAAGCAATCGAGTCCCTATGTGGAGACGTAGCCGCCATAGCGAGGAGCTCGATCCCAAGCGCCCTGCCTCGCGTGCGCTCGCCACCGCTCCCTGCCTTGCGTGCTGTCGCTGCCGCGCCTTGCCTCCTCTGCGTCGACCGCCATGCCCTCTCTCCCATGCGGCCGTCGCGCCGTACCTCGCGTGCGCCGGCTGCTACGCCCTGCCTCCCGTGTGGCCGTCATATGCCGTGCCGACCCATGTGACCGCCGCCATCCACGTCAGCGAGCACCTCCCATGACCATGGGAGGCTAGGGAGGGGAGGGGAGGGAGGGTTGTCTGCGGCTCGGGGGACATCGGGGAAAGAAGAGAAGAGACGGAGAGGAAGAAGAGAAGAGGAAGATGAATCTGACATATGGGCTCCACATGTCAATTAACAGTCAAACACACAGTCAAATAGGATCGTTTACGTGTGGTCCCGACATGTCATAAACATGTTTAATTTTTTAAAAACGGACAGTTGTGGTTTTTTGGAACAACCAACCCCTGACTTGATAGTTATCAGCAAAAAATTAAAATTGATAGTTTTTTGAAACCATAGCCCGAATTGTAGTAGTTTTATGCTATTTACTCCCGAGTAGCAAATAATCATCTATTCACATGCATATTAGGCCTAACTCAATATTTGTTGCCCATTGAGGTTGAGATGGACAACACTGATGTCGTCAAGATGTTGAATGACATGTCAGTGGACAAATCAAGATGTTGAATGCCACGTCAATGGACAAATCAAGATTTGATGCGCTCGTGGAGGAGATCGAGAGGATGGTCGCTGATGACGAGTGGCGGAGCTTAGTGTAGACCAACAAGGGCCATGCCCCCCCTTGAATTTTGCATCCATACAAAAGCATGCTATCTCTTTAGGCCTAATTAGTGTTTAAACTAGATATTGGCCCTCCCTTCTCTACTAATTTGCTTCTTTTTGGGTAATGCCCCCCTCTTGAATCATGCTCAAGCTCCGCTATTGCTGATGACCCTAGGGAGATATCTATTAGTGCTATTAGCCACTCCCAAAATAAATGTTAGCCATGCACTTGGTGTCTATGATAGAAGTACTCCTTCTACTATAGTTTGGTTGGGCTCGGGCTTGAGCAAGATTGTAGAACTCGTTCTCGCCGATTTGTCTGTTTAAAGCAATAAAATTTCCATTTTACCCACATAAAAAAGCTCATTTTTTGTTTAGAGGGTGTTTGTTTACATAGAATTTTTGGTGTAGGGACAAAAAAAATCCCTTTTAGTCCCATCTAACCAAACATGATGGGATTTTTAGGGAGTAAAAGTGGGCATTTGGGACTGAAGAAACAAGACCCTGAAGGAGAGTCTTTTTCAGACTTTTTTTCCAACAGTGCCCCGACTTTTAGCATGTCATTTAATGACCTCTAGTTCATTACTAAGGGTAACATGGTCTTTTAGCATGTTATTTAATAACCTCTAGTACATGTTTAGTCCGTGGAACCAAACAAGTAGGGACTAGGGACTTTTTAGTTGGGACTAAAGAAAGTCCTAGGACTTTTTAAACAAACAGGGCCTTAGGCTACTACCAGTGCTCCACCTTGTACAGGTGCTAAGGCTGCCACATAGGCAAAAAAAATCTGATGTGGCAAACTAATTAATAGGAGAGAGATGAGTATGGTGACAGGAAGAAACAATGCTAAGCACGTGAACCTAGACAAAACAATTAAATGAAAGAAATGCACCAATGTATGCTCAACTTTAGTTGCAAAAGCATTAAATAAGGAGGCTTAGCTACAATAAGCTACTAAGGCTTCCTCCAATGCAAAGGTGCTAAGTGAGGTGCTAAGAGCATTAAATATGTTAAGCAACCATAATCTCCAATGCATTGGTGCTTAGTTTGTTGTTGCTAAGGTTGCCTCATTTAATTGTTTAGCAACTAAAGTCTTGCATGCATAGGCTAGTTCCCTTCATTTTAATGTTTTGCATAGGTTCCCATGACTAGCACCGTTTCCTCCTGAGGACACCAAACTTCTCTTTCTCTTCTTAATTAGATTGCCACATAGTATTTTTTTGCCTTGTTGGCATGCTTAGCACCTATCCAAAGTGGAGCATTGGGAGCAGCCTAAGCAACTATGCACTGGGGAATTTAGTTGCTAAACTATTTAATGTGCTTAGCACCTCATCTTAGCACCAATGCATTGGAAGTGGCCTTAGTGTGTGCCCCTGTCTTCGCCATTCATCGTGCAACATGCACTTTAATTTTGGAATACTCCTACATGAGGAGATGCATATCGAACGGTCGGTTTGTTATCTTTCCAACTTCACAACATTATAAGGAACTACTAATAAACCCTGTCTGCTGATTAATAGAGGGTACTTGCAACAATAGAGCATCCCAGCAGCTAGTGCTAGTCTCTACAAAAGAGGCTTTGTAATCAAGACATTTGCACAATCTCAACAATCACAAATGCTCCTCCACTGCACTTGAACTTCTATTAGGGGTTTTGTTCTGCACTGTAGTCCAACAATCATTAGGTGCACACAACACAAGAAGCACACACTAGCTATGGAGGGAAAAAGAAACATGATAGTCATCATTGCCGCCTTGCTACGAGGCGCTTGACTCCTACCACCCCTGAAGGGAATCCTTCCGCTCGGAGTGGGTGCATACATCATTGCGCCGGGGGAGCGTTCACACTCTCCCTCCTAACGGAGTGCTACAACCAGGAGGACAAATAGTCCACTACCAGCCATCAGTCACCAGACCTTTTTTCGACAACACCCTTTGTGACGTGGAGCACAAGTGCACAACCACAATAGCTCGCGGACATCTTCACCAAGGCACTTGGGCATGTTCGTTTACAAGTACTCCGTGAGAAGATCCACGTTGTTGAAATAAAGTAAGAGGGTTGTTGCTGGCTTGGAGGCTGGGAGAGAGTTTGCTGAAATAAACAAACGGAACTCGTTTTGATGTCATGGCAGCATTTCCAAAAGCGTGCCATGGCGGTGTATTTATTTAAAGACAATACAAACACAGACATTCATATATATGGGCATACACTCATTCGTATAAATGTAGACATGCACACCTTACCCCTATGAGCACCTGGAGAGACTGAGCCGACATATCATCTTGAGATTAATGAAGTCGTCATGAACGCATTCCTAGTTGAGGGGAACGTCTCCTCCCGCTGAATGCACATCATCGAAAGGCCTAGAACAAATCCAAGAAAATGCGAGCATCAATGTCATGTCTGGGATTTGAACTCTAGTGGACAGGGAGTATTAGTATCCTCCTAGCCATCCAACCATATGTTAACGGTGTTTTACTAGGTAGTTTGGCTTGCCACTTCAGCGTCTTGCTTTCTATTATTTGACGTCATGAAACTGATTTATCAGTACTCGCGAGGAGGGAGAGACACAACATGAAGATCGAAGTGCGACAACGATGAGAAGAGGTGAAACTGCAGATGATCTAACAATAATGAGGAATGCGCCAAGTTTTGAATCAGTCCGCAGCCAGGAGAACGGCCCACTCGCAAGACAACACGGCCTGGAATGGGTCAAGTAGTCTAAATATAAACTATGTAATGACTATTTGCTTCGACTAGGATTTGGACGGCGGCCTCGGCCGAACCTGTCTCGGCTCTGACAGTTGTGTGGGAGGTTGGGAGGAAATACACACTGCTTAGCTCGGTCCGCTATGAACCCTAGATAGAGAGGTAGTAGATGGAGAGCGACCCATACAAGTGGTATCAGATTCGATGGTCGTGGCACTTCGTGAGCATCATCACGACACAGGTGGAGAGATCGCTGGTGCGCGACTGAGATAGAGAAGCTTTCGGATGAAGGGCGGGGCATCTACGAGCTCCTACAAGTGGATTTTGCCATGGATCTCGACCACCTCTTCAAGGAACAAGGTGCATATCTCCTCCAAGCTATGGCGAAGCTGATTGACGCCAACATCGAGACACTCGACGGCCTCCTCTCGGCGCGCATCGACGGGGTCCATGGCGAGGTGATGATGGAGCTCGAGCAGCTTCGCGGTGAGATGCCGAAGGAAGTTACTCCATCTCCTCCTCCTCCTTGCGATGGACCATCTTTGTTGCATCTCGCTAGAAATGGTCGCAACAGTGCTGCCAACGATTTCCTTGGCATCGACAATGACCACCGGGGGATGGCGCATAATCCTTATGTCTCTCATTCGGCATGAGGTGCGCGTGACTCAAATTCCTCCGTTTGACATTCTGTGCACCATGATTCTTATCCTGTTGATACTGTTGATGCATTCTCCTGTGGTGTTCATTTGGAAATGCCGTATTTTGATGGTGCGAACACGAGGCTTTAGCAAACAAGGTGTGAAGATGAATACTGTTGGGGATATACCCCATGGGTTGATCCGCCTAGCAGGTAATCCGTGCGGGCTATGACATGGGCTGAAGGCCCTTAAACATGAAGGACCAGGATACGACTTGATGAGGAGGCCGACTCATGAGGGAAGACATGAAGATTCTCCCTCGCCTAAGTCAGTAGGAGAAGGAATAAGTCACGAGTTGTAATACAACCCGGACTCTGTTGTAATCTCAGGGCCTCCACCAATATATAAAGGGGGGCCCTGAGGTAGTAAGGACATGTTAGAAACCCTCAAGAGATAGGTAGCAATTGTGCACCCTTCTAATCAAGATCATTTTACCTCGATCGGAGGGGCCGTACATGGGTAAACTTGCGGCTCTCGATTTTGATCAACCCCGTTCAAGCCGCTACTTAGTTGTGATGGCCTCACACCTAAGTCCATTCACGAGGATAACCGTTGTGACAAAACCACGAAAAATTCCGATTGTGGTGCACTCCTAATCACATGTGGATTTGCTTGGCGACATCTCAATTTGAAGGGGCTGCATCTCCTTGGTTGGAATCTGTACAAAGTCATCAACCACAGGCAAGTTGGACTGAATATTGTAACTCCGTGCAGAGTTGTTTTTGTAGAAATCAACATCAGACACTGTTGCTTCAGTTATTCTAGATTGCACAAGCATCTTGTGTGGTGGATTATGTTGAGCGTTTTGCTGATTTGTATGATCAATTGTCTACTTACGAAGAAGCTCCCAATTCCTTGCATTACACAAATAGGTTAGCTACAAATCAACACACGTTTGTAGATGTTGGCCATTTGGAGAGGTATCTTTGCAATAAAACCAGGTGGCATTCCAAGCTTTAGGATGACTCACCAGTTAGGATTCAGCGGAAGGACTACTCTTTCTTTTCTTGATAGTGATCCCACCAAGTTCCACACTTGGGCCATTCTTCACTCCTGTCTCGGGGTTGATGTAGAAAAACTGCGTGAATAGGGTGATAGTCGGCTCAATTTCAACGTAAAACTCACAAAGCACTTGGAACTTACAAATATTGGTCATGGAGTTTGGACCAATATCTTGGGGCGTGGGGTGGAAAAAGTGCAGTAAATCCCTGAACAATTTCGACCCGGGCGGCCGAAAACCCGTGTAAAGATGATCACCAAATATGACCATTTCTCCTTGTTTGGGTTGAGAAGAAGTTTCTTCTTCAGGAACTCGCCACTCAATCTAATTCTGAGCCAACAAAAGTCCCTTGGTCACGAGATCCTTAAGAGTAAGAGTTGGTACCTTAGATCTGACCCAACCTACAATTTTGATGGTTTGGGGGGTATTGGGACTGACAACAACACTATGAAGAAACAAGTCAGGAAGGCAAGATAAGTTGGAATACAAGTATAAGCCGGCAAAAATACTCACAAGACAAGCCGGACAAGGGGTGAGATATATTGAGTCGGTCATGTGATAAGATATTAGATATAACCGACTAATGGGTGAAAGCTTGATATCCACGGGACTTAGCGCAAATTTGTAAGCAACAAACAAATTCCTATCGAAATGGTAGAACAGACGGATCTAAGTAATAATTAAAAGGGAAGAAAATACACCGTGGATAGCAGAGCTACCAAAATAGAGCAACTACAAGGATTAAAGATAAATCTGCTATGGATCTACAAAAATTGCGAGGCGATGGCGGTGGTGAAATCACACAATATACACACGATGATGTGAGAAGTGATAGATCTATAACAATGACTTACACAGTAGGTGATGAACTGCCAATGAAGTATGAACAAGTAGTGATGACCTAGGGCAGTAATGGGGACTCACAGAGCTTGGAGCAGAGGAGAGTTGATGACTGTCGTGTTTTGGGAAGACTCCACTGTCGATGAAGATGAATTCCTGTGGTAACAACACAAGGGCGGAATCACGTGTGGAGGGGCGGTGCCGGTGAAGCTCGAAAGAAGCACTGGAGGCGAGAGGAAGAAGAGGAGATGGAAAGGTTAAACTAGAGGTGAGCCAACCTATTTATAATAAGACGAGACCCAAAGCGGCGCAGTAAAAAATGGAGCAGATGCAGTAATTTGCGACTAAGAAGACGCCTCGATTTTCATGGCTGACGGGGATTTGGGCACTGTTTGAAAAGATTTTCCATGATGACTTGATGGTGTCAGCGACAGGTAGGATGACTTCATGATAACAACGGTTGATAAAATACCAAGTCCAAAATAGGGCAGATGAACCGGCAAAATGTTGACCCCGACGAAGTTTTTTCGAGGAAGAAGATTACTGCCTCAAGAGTGAAGATGACTTAAACCTTCAGTTTTGAGGTTTTTCTTTTTCAAGATGGACTTTAACATGGATGAATCCAAATTAAACTGGGGGCTGATGTTGTGAATATAGCCCATGGGTTGACCCGCGCAACAGGTAATCCACATAGGCTATGACATGGGCTGAAGGCCCTTAAACACGATGGACTAGGAGGTGGCTCTATGAGGAGGCCGGCTCATGGTCCATCACCTGGCGGGTCGACTCATGAGCGATTACATGAAGATTCTCCCTCGCCCAAGTGAGTAGGAGGAGGAATAAGTCATGGGTTGTAATACGACCCGAACTTTGTTGTAATCTTAGGGCCTCCACCTATATATAAAGGGAGCCCATGAGGTAGTAAGGATAGGTTTGAAACCCTCGAGAGATGACCTCAAACCTAAGTACTTTCATGAGGACAACTGTCATTAAAAAACCACGAGAGTTGGCGCCCACCATGGGGCTAGCGCACGGTGGTGTTGCGTTCTTGAAGGGATCTCTCCTAGGGATCGAGGGATACGCGATCGGAGAGATGACGAAGAGCCACCACGGGAAGCTCTACATCAATTACTCAGACTGGGCCACAAAGGTCGGCTCAATTGAATACGGGTACCAGGTCCCCTTCGACAAGATCCACATGTTCATCGGCAAGATCGACGCGTCAGGACCCGAGTCGGACATCTGCACCGACATCGTCGAGCCGGCTGAGCGCAAGCAATCCGTCTGTGTGCAAGCTGACCAGAGGCACGTCTTCGTGGGCTTCACTCACGGGTTTGAGCTCGTGGATAACTCTGTAACCAGTGGTGATACTCTCATTAACTCTCATGCCGAATGCTCGGTTGGAGACACCAAGTTGATATGTTCGCTTTTTGATGGCATGCTTGGGGCTGTCCTAGCGATCTGGAGTTCTCCGAGCCGCCATGCCAAGCTCCAGATAGATGGCAGGAACTCCGGCCGCTCATAATTCCACCGCAGTAGGAGCAGCTAACAGCCTTGACGGCTTGACACGAGCTTTAGGGGCCGTCGAGTCGAGCAAGATGCTGGCTCAGGCTATGGATGATTTGTTGGCAGAGATGACCAAACTCTTGGAGGCACCAGCAACCCTGGAAAATCAAGAGGAGCATAACACAGAGTTGATGAAACTTTGTGCATAGATGACCAAGATTCAGGAAGAGATTGATGATGAGAATGCTCGTATGGTAGAGTTAAAGGCCCATATCCACACCGAGGCTGAACGATTGAAGAGAGAAGCCTGGAAGCTGGGTCTTTGTCAAGATGCCTCGGAGGCTGATACGTCTCCAACGTATCTATAATTTTTGATGGTTTCATGCTATTATCTTGTCAAACTTTGGATGTTTTGCATGCCTTTTATTTATTTTCTGGGACTAACCTATTAACTCAGTGCCAAGTGCCAGTTCCTGTTTTTCCATGTTTTTGACCCCTTTCAGAGGAGATTTTGAAACAGAGTCAAAACGGAAGAAAATCCCCGAAAAGATTTTTTCTGGAACGGAAGAAGATCAGAGAGCTTGGGGGCCAAGCCAGAAGAGCCCCAGGGGCCCCACAAGCCCCCACCCCGCGGCCAAGGGGGGGCACCATGCAGGCTTGTGGGCCCCCTGGAGGTCCCCTGACCTAGATCTTGTGCCTATAAATTTCCAAATATTCCCCAAAAAATCAGGGGAGCATCGTAATCACTTTTCCGCCGCCGCAAGCTTCTGTCTTCGCAAGATCCCATCTGGGGCACGTCCTGGTGCCCTGCCGGAGGGGGGATTCAAACACGGAAGGCTTCTCCGTAAACACCATGACCTCTCCGATGATGCGTGATTAGTTCACCACAGACCTATGGGTCCATAGCTAGTAACTAGATGGCTTCTTCTCTCTCTTGGATCTTCAATACAAAGTTCTCCATGATCTTCATGGAGATCTATCTGATGTAATCTTCTTTTGCGGTGTGTTTGTCGAGATCCGATGAATTGTGGATTTATGATCAGATTATCTATGAATCTTATTTGAGTTTCTTCTGATCTCTCTTATGCATGATTTCATATCCTTGTAATTCTCTTCGAGTTGTGGGTTTTGTTTGGCCAACTAGATCTATGATTCTTGCAATGGGAGAAGTGCTTGGTTTTGGGTTCATACCGTGCGGTGACCTCACCCAGTGACAGAAGGGGTAGCGAGGCACGTATCGTGTTGTTGCCATCAAGGGTAAAAAGATGGGGTTTTCATCATTGGTTTGAGATTATCCCTCTACATCATGTCATCTTGCTTAAAGCGTTACTCTGTTCGTCATGAACTCAATACACTAGATGCATGCTGGATAGCGGTCGATGTGTGGAGTAATAGTAGTAGATGCAGAAAGTATCGGTCTACTTGTCTCGGACGTGATGCCTATATGCTAGATCATTTCCTTAGATATCGTCATGACTTTGCGCGGTTCTATCAATTGCTCAACAATAATTTGTGCACCCACCGTAATACTTGCTATTTTGAGAGAAGCCTCTAGTGAACACTATGGCCCCCAGGGTCTATTCCACACCATATTTTCAGTCTTACACTTTTTACTTCGTTGCACTTTCCGCCTTCAGATCTCACTTTTGCAAACAATCTTGAAGGGATTGACAACCCCTTTGAAGCGTTGGGTGCAAGTTTGTTTGTGTTTGCGCAGGTACTTTGGACTTGACCAGACCCTCCTTCTGGATCGATACCTTTGTTCTCATACTGAGGGAAATACTTACTGCTCCTGTGCTGCATCACCCTTTCCTCTTCAAGGGAAAAACCAACGCAAGCCCAATCTCTGTCAGCGTGTCAATTTCTGACGCTGTTGTTTGAGAAGTAGGAGAGGCAGTTCATCATAGGAGGCACGAGAGCCGGTTTCCCCCCAATCTTGAGCTGACACGCCTTTTTGGCACTTCATAGCGCACCCTAGGGACTCAACAAGCTCGGGAGAATCAACCTCATTAGTCAAGTCAGCAGGTGCCAGATGGATCAATCGCCGCCTCAATAATTTCATACGCCAGGGGTCACTTTTCAAACCTAGTAGATAACATGCTGGCGGTGACTCGCAATCTCGAAGCACTCCCTATCAAAGGAAACACCCCGATTGAAGTCGAAGGCATGAATGACATCGAGATGTTAAAAACTGCAATCACCCAATAGGCACAATATTCTTATAGTCGTGACCGGGTTCAATCTACACCTTACACAAGTCATAGCAAGAGCCGACATGATTTTCCAGCAGTATCAAGCAGTGGTCACATACAACATCCCCATAATTCTCCAACCCGGCCTGTGGTTTCAGTTGCCCAAGCGATGGTGAACGCAACTCGAGCTTTACTGGTCGCAGAGGCAGCAACGGCAGCGGGTCAGGTGCCATCTTTCACAACTGAGCCTTTCTCCTAGACGTTGGGTCTAAGAAGCAGAACAATTGGAGTTCATCGCCTCGCTCCGACTCTTTGCAATGAGCGTATGCTCAAAGATTTTAAGAATCCTCGCAAGGTTCCTAATTACACGGCTGATCTCAAGCCAACAACATGGATCAAAAGTTATGAGTTAGCTATGGACATGCTTGACGTCCACGATGTCGTGTGCGCTAAATATTTGACCATGATGTTGGAGGGGCCGGCTTGCATGTGGTTGAATAACTTAGACCCTAATTATATCAATTATTGGGCAAAGTTGAAGGAGCGTTTCATCAAGAATATCCAAGGTACTTGTAAGCGTCCAATGACGATTGTTGATTTACAACACTCCATTCAACGGACAGATGAGTCTGCTCATCATTGGACTTGCCTGGTCACGGAGATCATTCACTCTACACACATCATCACGGCTGCCAAAGCCGTTTTGATTTTGGAGAAAAATGCCACTTCCAACCACTTGTTCGGAAGCTTGGGCGCCTCAAACGAAAGGTTCAAGATATGAGAGGCCTCATGGATGTCCTTACTAGATTTGCTGAGTCGGACAACACAAAAGATCTCAGTTCAGGTGATGAAAAATCTGGCAAAGGGAAGAAGCATGAAAACAACAATAGTCATCAGCAACACAATTTCGGGCATCAGGTAAACCATAAGAATTAGGGCAATGATGGAAAACGCAAGCATCCTCACGGCGGGTCAGATTTTGTTGGTAACACCAATACGAGTTTCAAAAGTCAGTGCCGAAATTACAAAGTTGGCCGATCTTATAGTGGGAACAAATTACACAATTATGAGGAAGCACTTAAGGGACCTTGTACCAAGCATAGTTACCCAGATAAGCCGGCCTCTCATTCATGGGATAATTGCCACTTCATGCAGGAGTAACAGGACCAAGCTTTTCAAAACTTTTAAGGAGGCAATGGCGGCAGAAATCTGGGTCATCCCGGTGGTTTTGGTGCCAGCTCATTTGGGAGCTTCGCGGGTCCAGGTTCTCATGGGTCCGGTGGCTCGGGCGCTGGTTATCGACATCCCAATAATAATGATGATAGGCAACAACGCCCGGGACAAGGAAATCAGTAGCATAACAACCAAGTCGATTTTCAAAGCAACCCCAATCAGTTGAACAATGGGCAATATCACGTGCTCACCACTAGTACCTACCGGGGGGAGCACAAGGTGAAACATAGGGACATCAATATGATCAAGCTGGCAAGCCACGAGTATTTTAATTGGTCTAAATATCGAATCACGTGGAGTAGAGAGGATCATCCTCCTCGGGTCAATAATCCGGGTGGTCTTTCTCTGGTGGTGGCGCCTCAAGTTGGTGCTTATACTCTCAACAAGGTTCTCGTGGATGGAGGAAGCAACATCAACATTTTGGACTATGCCACTTTCCGACGCATTAACCTCTCTGAGGATAAGTTGCATCTGTCCTTCATAGTCTTTCATGAAATCTCCCTCTCAAATCAGCATACCCAATTGGCCGGATCAAGCTTTTAATTGTGTTTGCCTTAGAGTTCAACTACAGATGTGAATCTCTGATGTTTGAGGTGGTCGAAATTAAGAGCCCGTATCACGCTCTTTTTGGACGATTGGCTTACGCTCAATTCATGGGACGAGCTTGCTATATCTATCTCAAACTCAAGATGCCAGGGAAAAACGGTACCATCACTGTAGATGGGAGTAGAAAGATAGCTCACGAATGTGAGGAAGGAGATGCAGTGTGTGCCAAGTCAGCCTGCACAGTGGAAGGGTTGAAATTTTACACAACCAATGTTAACCCAACCGACATGACTCCCCTCAAGAAGCCCACCATAGAATCTGAACCGGCCCTTAAGTTTAAGCCGACCGAGGACACTAAACATGTTGATTTTACTCCTCGTGATTCTTCCGAGGAGTTCACGATTGGGAGAGGCATGGATCCCAAATAGGAAAGCACGCTCAACAAGTTCATCCATGAGAATTGGGACATATTTGCATAGAAACATTCTGACATGCCTGGAGTACCGAGAGAACTTGTTGAGCACCACCTTAATGTAGATCCTAAAATGAAACTTGTTCGACAATTACTCCATCGTTTCAACGAGCAGAGACGAAAGGCTATGGGTGAAGAATTAGCCTGGCTCCTAGGTGTCCAAATCATCATTGAAGTGTTTCACCGAGAGTGCTTGGCAAATCTAGTGTTTGTTCTAAAGTAAGACGACACGTGGCGGATGTGCGTTGATTACACAGATCTTAAAAAAGCTCTTCCCATAGATCCATTTGCTCTTCCTCGCATTGACCAGATCATCGACTCGATAGTTGGTTGCAAACATCTTTGCTTCCTCGATGCTTACTCTGGTTATCATCAGATCAAGATGGCTGTTGAGGATCAAGATCAGACGGCCTTCATCACCCCCTTTGGTGCTTTCAGCTACGTCTCAATGCCCTTCGGGCTTAAGAGTGCAAGGGCTACATAACAATGATTTGTTCAGAAATGCTTACATAGCCAGATTATGCGCAATGTTCATGCTTATATCGATGATATTGTGGTCAAATCCCAGAAGAAGGAAACTCTGCTGGACGACCTCAAGTAAACATTTGACAACCTTCGCGTGTACATGATGAAGCTTAACCCAGCTAAGTTAGTTTTTGGAGTACCTGCATGCAAGTTACTGGGTTTCTTGGTTGCAGACCGTGGATTGAGGCCAACCCAAAAAAAATAATGAAAGCAGTGACCTCCCTTGCTATGCCGACAAACATCAATGATGTCCAACGCATGACGGGTCGCATTGCGGCCTTGAACCGGTTTATAAGTCACCTTGGCGAGAAGGTTATTACTTTATATCACCTATCGAAAAGGACTAACAAATTCATCTGGATGGATGCTGCCAACGTTGTGTTTGAAGTACTCAAGAAATAATTGGTTGAGCTGCCCGTTTTAGGTGCCCCAATTGACAAAGATCCTATGCTCATGTACATTGCTGCAAATAATAAAGCAGTTAGTGTAGCAGATGTCGTTGAGTGTAAGGAGGTAGGAAAATAGTATCGAGTGCAAAGACATGTCTATTATTTGTGCAAAGTTTTGACCTTATCGGAAAATAGATACCCACACTGGCACAAGCTGGTTTTTGGCGTCTTCATGGCTAGCCGCAACGTCAGACATTACTTCTAGGAACATGCAATCACCATGGTTAGTTCAGATCCGCTCAGAGATATCATACTAAATAGAGAGGCCATAAGCCGAATTGCTAAATGGCAATCGAGCTTGGACCACACCAGGTGAATCGTGTACCTCAGACTATCATTAAGTCTCAAGCTTTGGTGAATTTTATTAATGATTGTACTGAGTTACAAGTCTCCGAAGAAAAGCAAGATAACACATACTAGACAATACACTTCGACGGGTGATGACCCACAAGTATAGGGGATCAATCGTAGTCCTTTCGATAAGTAAGAGTGTCGAACCCAACGAGGAGCAGACGGATCTGACAAGTGGTTTTCAGCAAGGAAAAATCTGCAAGCACTGAAATTGTCGGTAACAAGTGATTGTGTGGTGAGATGATTCGGAACGAGCAACAAGTAACAAAAGTAGCAACGGTGCAGCAAAGTGGCCCAATCCCTTTTGTAGCAAGGGACAAGCCTGGACAAAGTCTTATAGGAGGAAAAACCCGAGGACACACGGGAATTTCTGTCATGCTAGTTTTCATCATGTTCATATGATCCGCGTTCGTTACTTTGATAGTTTGATATGTGGGTGGACCGGCGCTTGGGTACTGCCATTACTTGGACAAGCATCCCACTTATGATTAACCCCTCTCGCAAGCATCCGCAACTACGAAAGAAGAGTTAAGACAAAGTCTAACCATAGAATTAAACTAGTGGATCCAAATGAGCCCCTTACGAAGCAACACATAAACTAGGGTTTAAGCTTCTGTCACTCTAGCAACCCATCATCTACTTACTACTTCACAATGCCTTCCTCTAGGCCCAAATAATGGTGAAGTGTTATGTAGTCGACGTTCACATAACACCACTAGAGGAAAAACAACATACAACGCATCAAATTACTGAACGAATACCAAATTCACATGACTACTATTAGCATGACTTATCCCATGTCCTCAGGAACAAAAGTAACTACTCACAAAGCATAATCATATTCATGACCAGAGAGGTAATGAGTAGCATCAAGGATGTGAACATAAACTCTTCCACCAAATAATCCAACTAGCATCAACTACAAAGAGTAATTAACACTACTAGCAACCTTACAAGTACCAATCGGAGTCGCGAGATAGAGATTGTTTACAAGTGATGAACTAGGGTTTGAAGATGAGATGGTGCTGATGAAGATGTTGATGGTGACGAGCCCCCTCCGATGAGAGGAGTGTTGGTGATGACGATGGCGATGATTTCCCCCTCCGTGAGGGAAGTTTCCCCGACAGGATCGTCCTGCCGGAGCTCTAGATTGGTTCTGCTCAAGTTCTGCCTTGTGGCGGCGGCGAAACCACGAAAAAGCTCCTCTCTGATTTTTTCCTGGACAAAACCCTTCATATAGCAAAAGAGGGGGGCAAGTGGGCCTGCAGGGTGCCCACAAGCCCCCATGGCGCGACCTGGGGGGTGGCCGCGCCGTGCAGGCTTGTGGCCACCCCTGGCGCCCCTCTGGCGCTTCTTCGGCCCAGTATTTTTGATAAACCGGGAAAAAAATCCTCGTTGATTTTTACGGCGTTTGGAGTTGCGCAGAATAGGTATCTCAACTTTGCTCCATTTTCAGGCCAGAATTCCAGTTGCCGGCATTCTCCCTCTTCATGTAAACCTTGCAAAATAAGAGAGAAAAGGCTTAAGAATAGTACCGCGAAGTGAAATAACAGCCAAAGAAGCAATAAATATCAACATGAAAATTATGCAAAATTGACGTATCAACTCCCCCAAGCTTAGACCTCGCTTGTCCTCAAGCGAAAGCCGAGCTCAATAAATATGTCTACCTGTTTAGGGAGAGAGGTGTCGGCAAAACAAGATACGAACATGCATGCATCATGATCATGATGAGAACAACAATATGAACATATAATCTCTCATGCTAAAGTGATAATTCCTTCACAACGTAAAGCCTGGATCAAGAACCTTACCGATAAGTAACAACCAATAGCCTTTAGTCATTGAAGCAATTCAATTTATCACAACATCAGAAAGAGTCAAATAAGAGCTTGTAAAGCAAATCCACATACTCAATCATTCTCACGTGGTACTTATGAGATCAAAGTTTCAGCTGGACACAGAGAAAGATAGGGGCTTATAGTTTTGCCTCCCAACTGGTTACCTCAAGGGTAATGTCAACAATAATAATTCATGAATGCCTACCTCCAAGTTGACATATGAATATAAATCTTTCCCAAGCATATGATGTTAGCCAAGATAAAGGTGAAACAAGGAATTGGTGAAGATCACCATGACTCTTTCAAGGGCAAAAAGTAAAGGTACAAGATAGGCCCTTAGCAGAGGGAAGCAGAGGTTGTCATGCGCTTTTGAGGTTTGGATGCGTGTCCTCTTAGTGTGGAGGAATGTCACTTTATATTGCCTCCTATGATAAAGAACTTTATTATGCAGCCTGTCACTTTTATGTCTTCCTCATCACAGGTTCGTACAAATCTTATTTTCCACACACTAATAGATCATACATATTAGAGAGCATTTTTTATTGCTTGCACCGATGAAAACTTACTTGAGGGATCTTATTCAATCCATAGGTAGGTATAGTGGACACTCATGGCAAAATTGGTTTGAAGATTTATGGATGCACAAGTAGTATCTCTAGTTAGTGCGGGAGGTTATGGCTAATATGAGGTGGAAGCAATCATCACATGCTAAGGGATATCTAATCATATAACATTGTTCGGAGCCAAGCAAACACAATTCATTATGTTGTCTTCCTTGTCCAACATCTACTTCTAGGCATGCAATAGTTTAGTGAGTGTTCGCAATCATAGGTGGTGTCAGAGATGATATATTTATATGTGAACCTCTCCTTCTTTATCACTTCCTATTAATTGCAACAATGACCAAGGTCTACGTTTGCCTACCCTCAACAAGTTTCAATCCTCATTCTTTTTATATGTGAAGCCATCACTTCCCATAAGATCATTACATGATCTTTCATGCTTTTGTTCTATTCTCACTCTTTTGATCATGGCAAGAGGCAAAGCCCTTCAACTAAGACACACATTATTATATGGCTCACGAGCAAGAATACATCGGGGGTGACACAAATCAAAACTCAAGACTAAAATACTAAGACTTTTAAACTACTAGAGAAAAAGAAAACCGAAAAGGAAAACTAAAACAAAGGTAAAGGCAAAAGATGTGATGGTGATACGATACCGGGGCAACTCCCCCAAGCTTGGCACAAGCCAAGGGGATTTCCCATACCAATGCTTAGTTGTCTTCCTTTGGTGGTGAAGGTGGAGGAGTTGTTGAAGAGGTCTTGAGCTTGTTTAATTTCCACTTGAGCATAAAATTCTACTTCCTCAGATCATCATTTTCCTCTTCAAGCTTCAACACCCTTTGGCATAATTCCTGCTTACTCTCCTGCAAGAAACGAGAAGGGATAAACAGGGTCTTAGGCTTCTTCCTTGAGTCAGGGAGGCTCGACTTCTTGAACTCCACATGTGTGTGTCCAGGTTGAGGTAGAGGAGCCTCCTCTTCATTGGAACTCGTTTGTTCCTTCCCCTTGGGATCATAATCTTCTTCCTCGTCAGAGGTCCAGCCATAAGGATCAAAATCTCCATGGACCTTGGGGTTAGCAAGGTAATCAACCACATAGCTCTCCCCCTCTGAATCCTGAGAAGACATCTTGACCTAGATCTGCGGCAGAAAACAGGCTCAAAACGAAAAACAGAGGAAATCTGCGTGATGCAGGGGTCAGACCAAACGGAAGTATATATAATGATTTTTTCCAGACCAGAAGGAGTACCCTGCACGAAAAAGGAGTCCGGGAGGCGCACAAGGTGGCCACAAGCCCTCACGGCGCGACCAGGTGGTGGGCCCGCAACGTGCAGGCTTGTCGCCTCCTCGCGCACTTTCCGGACTACTTCCGATTTTTGTATTTTTTTTCAAATATTCCAAAATGGAGAAAATTTCCTACTAGAAAAATTTTGGACTCTGTTTTCTTACCGAATCACATACCTCTTTGTTTTCGGAGTCTTAAACAGGCTGATAAATGTCCCTTAGGTATTCTTCTGGAGTTATGGTATTGATAACATTGCTTTCAACATTTATGGGAGTACCTGAGATATAATGCTTGATTCCCTGCCCATTTACCACTCTCGGACAATTACCTTCTGTATTGTTGATCTTGATAGCACCGCAACGATATACTTCCTGAACAACATAGGGACCTTCCCATTTAGAGAGAAGCATGCCTGCAAAGAATCTTAAACGAGAGTTATATAGCAAGACATAATCACCTACATTGAACTCACGCTTTTGTATCCTCTTATCATGCCACCTCTTAACCTTCTCTTTGAACAGCTTGGCATTCTCATATGCGTGAGTTCTCCATTCATCAAGCGAGCTAATATCAAATAACCTCTTCTCACCGGCCAGTTTGAAATCAAAGTTGAGCTCTTTGATCGCCCAATAAGCTTTATGCTCCAGCTCAATAGGTAAGTGACATGCTTTCCCATACACCATTTTGTACGGAGACATGCCCATGGGATTCTTATAGGCAGTCCTATAAGCCCACAGTGCATCATCGAGCTTCTTAGACCAATTCTTTCTAGATCTGTTGACAGTCTTTTGCAGAATCAGTTTAATCTCTCTATTACTTAGCTCTACTTGACCACTGGACTGAGGGTGATAGGGAGACACAATTATATGGTTGACATCGTACTTAGCAAGCGTTTTATGGAAAGCACCATGAATGAAGTGTGAACCTCCGTTGGTCATTAGATATCTAGGGACTCCAAATCTAGGGAAGATAACTTCTTTCAGCATCTTGATAGAGGTGTTGTGATCAGCTCTACTAGTGGGGATAGCTTCTACCCACTTAGTGACGTAATCAACAGCAACTAAGATGTGAGTATACCCATTGGATTTTGGAAAAGGTCCTATATAATCAAAGCCCCAGACATCAAATGGTTCAATGACAAGTGAATAGTTCATAGACATTTCCTAACGTTTGCTAATATTACCTGTTCTTTGACATTCATCACAAGACAAGACAAACTTACGGGCATCCTTGAAGAGAATGGGCCAATAGAAACCTGAATGCAATACCTTGTGTGCGGTTCTATCTCCCGCATGGTGTCCTCCGTAGGCCTCGGAGTGACAGTTCTGTAGGATCTGTCCCTGTTCATGCTCAGGTAGACAACATCTAATAACACCATCTACTCCTTCCTTATAAAGGTGAGGATCATCCCAAAAGTAATGTCTCAAGTCAAAGAAGAATTTCTTCTTTTGCTGGTATGTGAAACTAGGTGGTATATATTTGGCAACGATATAGTTTGCATAATCAGCATACCACGGTGCACTACGTGAAGCATTGATGACATTCAATTGCTCACCGGGCAAGCTATCATCAATAGGTTGTGGGTCATCAAGAACGTTCTCCAACCTAGACAAGTTATCTACTACGGGGTTATCAACACCCTTTTTGTCGACGACGTGCAAATCAAATTCTTGTAGCAAGAGAACCCATCTGATAAGTCTAGGTTTAGCGTCCTTCTTCTCCATGAGGTACTTAATAGCAGCATGATCAGTGTGAATAGTGACTTTGGAATCAACTATGTAAGACCTGAACTTTTCACATGCAAACACGACTCCTAAAAACTCCTTCTCCATAGTAGCATAGTTTCTCTCGGCACTGTCTAGAGTTTTACTAGCATAGTGAATAACATTAAACTTCTTATCGACTCTTTGCCCTAGAACAACACCAACAAAAAAATCACTAGCATCACACATGATCCCGAAAGGCAAGTTCCAATCAGGTGGTTGAACAATAGGTGCGGTTATCAAAGCCCTCTTAAGTATTTCGAAGGCTTCCTCACAATCATCGTCAAAGACAAAAGGAATATCCTTTTGCAAGAGATTGGTAAGAGGCCTAGAAATCTTAGAGAAGTCTTTAATGAACCTTCTATAGAAACCAGCATGACCAAGGAAACTTCTTATACCTTTGATATCTGTGGGGTATGGCATTTTCTCGATTGCATCAACCTTAGCCTTATCGACTTCAATACCTCTTTCAGAAATTTTATGTCCTAAGACGATGCCTTCATTAACCATAAAGTGTCACTTCTCCCAAAAGCAAGACAAGATTGGTGTCTTTACATCTCTACAAGACTCGATCAAGGTTGCTGAGGCAATCATCAAAGGAAGACCCGTAAATGGAGAAGTCATCCATGAAAACCTCAACAATCTTTTCATAAAAGTCAGAGAATATAGCCATCATACATCTTTGAAAGGTGGCAGGTGCATTACATAAGCCAAAAGGCATACGTCTATAAGCAAAGGTACCGAAAGAGTAGGTGAAAGTGGTTTTCTCCGGATCAAATTGTGCAACTGGTATTTGGGAGAAACTAGAATAACCATCTAGAAAGCAGTAGTGTGTGTGTTTAGACAATCTTTCTAGCATTTGGTCGATAAAAGGCAAAGGGTAATGATCTTTCCTAGTGGCTTTATTCAATTTCCTAAAATCGATCACCATCCTATAGCCAGTAATAATCCTCTGTGGGATCAATTAATCCTTATCATTAGGGACAACGGTAATGCCTCCCTTCTTAGGGACGCAATGCACCGGACTCACCCAATCACTATGAGCAACAAGACAAATGATACCTGCTTCCAGGAGCTTTAGTATTTCTTTTCTCACTACTTCTTTCATCTTAGGATTAATCTCCTTCGATGATCAACAATAGGTTTGAAATCAGGATCAGTTTTAATCTTGTGGTGTCATAGGGTAGGACTAATGCCCTTAAGATCATCAAGAGTATATCCAATAGCAGCACGATGCTTCCTTAGAGTTTTTAGTAACTTCTTTTCTTCATGCTCTGAGAGGCTAGCACTAATAATGACAGGATATGTCTCTTTTTCATCAAGATAGACATACTTAAGAGTATCAGGCAACTGTTTAAGCTCGAACATAGGATCGCCCTTTGGTGGGGGTGGATCCCCAAGTAGTTCAACATGCAAATTATTCTTAAGGATAGGATATTGTTCTAAGACAACTCTATCTATCTCATCCCTTTCATCCATATGCATATCATTTTCATGCGCAAACAATTATTGCTCTAAGGGATCAGTAGGAGGCACGACAATAGAGGCTAAGGCAATAGTTTCATCCTTACTAGGCAACTCCTTTTCATGAGGTTGTCTACTAAACTTAGAGAAATTGAACTCATGTGACACACCTTCAAAACCAACAACGACAGTTTGCTTCTCACAATCAATATGAGCATTGACGGCATTGAGAAAAGGTCTGCCAAATATGATGGGACAAAAGCTATCTTGTGCGGTAGCAAGAACGAGGAAATCAGCAGGATACTTTGTTTTACCACACAAGACTTCAACATCCCTAACAATTCCCACACGGCAAATAGTATCTCTATTGGCAAGCTGAATAGTGACATCAATAGGCTCTATCTCAACAGGTGCAATCTCATCTTTGATTTCATCATATAAAAATTGAGGTATTGCACTAACACTAGCACCCACGTCACATAAACCATGATAACAATGATCTCCTATCTTAACAGAAACCACAGACATGCCAACAACAGGCCTATGTTTGTCTCTAACGTGAGGTTTAGCAATTCTAGCAGCATCTTCACAGAAGTGAATATTATGTCCCTCAACTTGTTCAGACGGAAGATCTTTGATAATAGCAATGCTAGGTTCAACTCTAATTTGCTCAGGGGGTGTAGGTGTTCTAATATAGCCTCTACGTATCACAGTTGAAGCTTTAGAATGATCCTTTATCCTAACAGGGAAAGGTGGTTTCTCAATGTAAGCACTAGGAACAACAGGATCATTATAGGCAATGACTTTCTCTTCAACTAGAGTGGGTTTAACTATATTGACTTCTAAAGGAGGATGATATTTAAACCACTTCTCTTTGGGGAGATCAATATGAGAAGCAAAGGATTCACACAATGAAGCTACTATCTCAGAGTCAAGTCCATACTTAGCGCTAAAATCACTAAAGATATTTGTCCCAACAAAGGATTTAACGCAATCAAACGTGAAATTCATACCTGACTTCTTACCTTCTTCAAGCTCCCAATCTTCAGAGTTGCGTTTAATTCTATCCAATAAATTCCATTTGAAGTCAATATCTCTCTTCATAAAAGAACCGGCACAAGAAGTGTCAAGCATGGTGCGATCATCATGAGAAAGCCGAGCATAGAAGTTCTGAATGATAATTTCTCTCGAGAGCTCATGATTGGGGCATGAATATAACATTGATTTAAGCCTCCCCCAAGCTTGAACGATGCTTTCTCTGTCACGAGGCCAAAAATTATAAATATAATTCCGATCATGATGTACTAAATGCATAGGATAAAACTTTTGATGAAATTCCTATTTCAACCGATTGTAGTCCCATGATCCAGTATCATCACATAGCCTATACCATGTCAACGCCTTATCCTTCAAAGATAAAGGAAAGGCCCTCTTCTTGACCTCATCCTCGGGCACACCTGCAAGCTTAAATAAACCACAAACTTCATCTACATAGATTAGATGCAAGTCTGGATGTGATGTTCCATCTCCTATAAAAGGATTAGCCAGCAGTTTCTCAAGCATACTCGAAGGAAATTCAAAGCAAATATTTTCAGTAGGTGCAGAAGGTTGAGGAGCAACTCTTTGTGCTTCCGTTCAAGGTGAAGATACCCCGAACAAGTCCCTCAAAGGATTAGTATCCATAGTGACAAGTGACAATAAATTTCAGCACACTATATGAATGTTTGCTTACCAAGTTCCACTTACCAAAGGCGCTTCACTCCCCGGCAACAGCGCCAGAAAAGAGTCTTGATGACCCACAACTATAGGGGATTAATCTTAGTCCTTTCGATAAGTAAGAGTGTCGAATCCAATGAGGAGCAGAAGGATCTGACAAGTGGTTTTCAGCAAGGAAAAATCTGCAAGCACTGAAATTGTCGGTTACAAGTGATTGTGTGGTGAGATGATTCGTAGCGAGCAACAAGTAACAGAAGTAGCAACGGTGCAGCAAAGTGGCCCAATCCCTTTTGTAGCAAGGGACAGGCCTGGACAAAGTCTTATAGGAAGAAAAACGCTCCCGAGGACACACGTGAATTTCTGTCATGCTAGTTTTCATCATGTTCATATGATTCGCGTTCGTTACTTTGATAGTTTGATATGTGGGTGGACGGTGCTTGGGTACTGCCCTTGCTTGGACAAGCATCCCACTTATGATTAACCCCTCTCGCAAGCATCCGCAACTACGAAAGAAGAATTAAAACAAAGTCTAACCATAGCATTAAACTAGTGGATCCAAATCAGCCCCTTACGAAGCAACGCATAAACTAGGGTTTAAGCTTCTGTCACTCTAGCAACCCATCATCTACTTAATACTTCCCAATGCCTTCCTCTAGGCCCAAATAATGGTGAAGTGTTATGTAGTTGATGTTGGGGAACGTCGCATGGGAAGCAAATTTTTTCCTACGCGCACAAAGACCTATCATGGTGATGTCCATCTACGAGGGGGATTTCAGATCTACGTACCCTTGTACATCGCACAACAGAAGCGTTAATAAAGGCGATTAATGCAGTGGAACGTCCTCACGTCCCTCGATCTGCCCCGCGAACCGTCCCACGAACCGTCTCGCGATCCGTCCCACGATCTAGTGCCGAACGGACGGCACCTCCGCGTTCAGCACACGTATAGCTCGACGATGATCTCGGCCTTCTTGATCCGGCAAGAGATACAGAGAGGTAGATGAGTTCTCCGGCAGTGTGATGATGCTCCGGAGGTTGGTGGTGATCTAATCTCAGCAGGGCTCCACCCGAGCTCTGCAGAAACGCGATCTAGAGGAAAAACCGTTGAGGTATGTGGTCGGGCTGCCGTGGCAAAGTTGTCTCAAATCAGCCCTAATACCTCTGTATATATTGGTGGGAGGGGAGGGGCCTTGCCCCGAAAAGCTCCTCGTTGATTTTTATGGCGTTTAGAGTCAATAATCTAGCCCTCACATCACCATGTGAATTACATTGTAATAAATCTAACACCCATACAGTTCTGGTGTTGATCATGCTTTGCCCGTGGAAGAGGTTTAGTCAGCGGGTCTGCCACATTCAGATCCGTGTGCACTTTGCATATATTTACGTCCTCCCCTTTGACGTAGTCGCGGATGAGGTTGAAGCGTCGTTTGATGTGTCTGGTCTTCTTGTGAAACCGTGGTTCCTTTGCTAAGGCAATGGCACCCGTGTTGTCAGAAAGCAGGGTTATTGGATTCAGTGCGCTCGGCACCACTCCAAGATCCGTCATGAACTGCTTCATCCAGTCACCCTCCTTAGCCGCCTCCGAGGCAGCCATGTACTCCGCTTCACATGTAGAATCAGCTACGATGCTTTGCTTGGAACTGCACCAGCTTACTGCACCCCCATTAAGAATAAATACGTATCCGGTCTGTGACTTAGAGTCGTCCGGATCTGTGTCAAAGCTTGCGTCGACGTAACTTTTTACGACGAGCTCTTCATCACCTCCATACACGAGAAACATCTCCTTAGTCCTTTTCAGATACTTCAGGATATTCTTGACCGCCGTCCAGTGATCCACTCCTGGATTACTATGGAACCTGCCTGCCATACTTATGGCCAGGCTAACGTCCGGTCTAGTGCACAACATTGCATACATGAGAGAACCTATGGCTGAAGCATAGGGGACGGTGCTCATATGCTCTCTATCTTTATCAGTTGCTGGGCACTGAGTCTTACTCAATATCATACCTTGTAAAACTGGCAAGAACCCCTTCTTGGACTGTTCCATTTTGAACCTCTTCAAAACTTTATCAAGGTATGTACTTTGTGAAAGTGCTATGAGGTGTTTCAATCTATCCCTATAGATCTTAATGCCTAGAATGTAAGCAGCTTCTCCTAGGTCCTTCATAGAGAAACTTTTATTCAAGTAATCCTTTATGCTCTCCAAAAATTCCACGTTGTTTCCAATCAGCAATATGTCATCCACATATAATATTAGAAATGCCACAGAGCTCCCACTCACTTTCTTGTAAATACAAGATTCTCTAACCACTTGTACAAACCCAAATGCTTTGATCAGCTCATCAAAGCGTTTATTCCAAATCCGAGATGCTTGCACCAGTCCATAAATGGATCGCTGGAGCTTGCACACTTTGTTAGCATTTTTAGGATCGACAAAACCTTGGGGTTGCATCATATACAACTCTTCCTTAAGGAAACCATGAAGGAACGCTGTTTTGACATCCATCTGCCAGATTTCATAATCGAAAAATGCAGCTATTGCTAACATGATTCTCATGGACTTAAGCATCGCTACGGGTGAGAACGTCTCATCGTAGTCAACTGCTTGAACTTGTGAAAAACCCTTTGCCACAAGTCAAGCTTTATAAACGGTCATTACCGTCAGCGTCCGTCTTCTTCTTAAAGATACATTTGTTCTGAATAGCCTTGCAGCCTTCAGGTAGTACTTCCAAAGTCCACACTTTGTTTTCATACATAGATCCTATCTCGGACTTCATGGCCTCCAGCCATTTGTTGGAATCCGGGCCCACCATTGCTTCTTCATAATTCGCAGGCTCATTGTTGTCCAATAACATAATTGATAAGACGGGATTACCGTACCACTCTAGAGTAGTACGCGGTCTCGTCGACCTGCGAAGTTCAACGGGAACTTGATCTGGAGTTTCATGATCATCATCATTAACTTCCCCCTCAACCGGTGTCGCAACGACAGGGGTTTCCCCTTGCCCTGCGCCACCATCCAGAGGGATGAGAGGTACGACAACCTCATCAAGTTCTATCTTCCTCCCACTCAATTCTCTTGAGAGAAAGTCCTTCTCGAGAAAAGCTCCGTTTTTAGCAACAAACACTTTGCCCTCGGATTTGAGATAGAAGGTGTACCCAACTGTCTCCTTTGGGTAACCTATGAAGACACACTTTTCCGCTTTGGGTTCCAGCTTTTTAGGCTGAAGCTTTTTGACATAAGCATCACATCCCCAAACTTTAAGAGATGACAACTTTGGTCTTTTGCCATACCATAGTTCGTATGGTGTCGACTCAACGGATTTTGATGGTGCCCTATTTAAAGTGAATGCAACTATTTCTAATGCATAACCCCAAAACGATAACAGCAAATCGGTAAGAGACACCATAGACTGCACCATCTCTAATAAAGTACGATTACGACGTTCGGACACACCATTACGCTGTGGTGTTCCAGGCGGTGTCAACTGTGAAATAATTCCACATTGTCTTAAGTGAGCACCAAACTCGAAACTCAGATATTCACCCCCACGATCAGACCGTTGGAACTTGATCTTCTTGTTACGATGATTTTCAACTTCACTCTGAAATTGCTTGAACTTTTCAAATGTTTCATATTGTGTTTCATCAAGTAGACATAACCATATCTACTCAAATCGTCAGTGAAGGTGAGAAAATAATGATATCCGCCGCGTGCCTCCACACTCATCGGACCACACACATCGGTTTGTATGATTTCCAACAAGTCACTTGCACGCTCCATTGTTCTGAAGAACGGAGTTTTAGTCATCTTGCCCATGAGGCATGGTTCGCACGTGTCAAGTGAATCAAAGTCAAGTGACTCCAAAAGTCCATCGGTATGGAGTTTCTTCATGCGCTTTACACCAATATGACCTAAACGGCAGTGCCATAAAAACATGGCGCTATCATTGTTAACTCTAACTCTTTTGGCCCCAATGTTATGTATATGTGTATTATCACTATCAAGATTCAATATGAACAATCCTCTCACATTGGGTGCATGACCATAAAAGATATTACTCATAGAAATAGAACAACCATTATTCTGTGACTTAAACGAGTAACCGTCTTGCAATAAACAAGATCCAGATATAATGTTCATGCTTAACGCAGGCACTAAATAACAATTATTTAAGTTCATAACTAATCCTGATGGTAACTGAAGTGAAACTGTGCCGACGGTGATTGCATCAACCTTGGAACCATTTCCCACGCGCATCGTCACTTCATCCTTCGCCAACCTTCGCTTATTCCGCAGTTCCTGTTTTGAGTTGCAAATATGAGCAACAAAACCGGTATCGAATACCCAGGCACTACTACGAGAGCTGGTTAAGTACACATCAATAACATGTATATCAAATATACCTGATTTTTCTTTGGCCGCCTTCTTATCAGCCAGATACTTGGGGCAGTTGCGCTTCCAGTGACCCATACCCTTGCAATAATAGCACTCTGTTTCAGATTTAGATCCAGCTATGGGTTTCTTCGTCGGATTGGCAACAGGCTTGCCGCTCTTATTCGAACTACCCTTCTTTCCTTTGTCGTTTCTCTTGAAGCTAGTGGTCTTATTCACCATCAACACTTGATGCTCTTTATGGAGGTCTGACTCTGCGACTTTCAGCATCACGAACAACTCGCCGGGTGACTTGTTCATCCCTTGCATGTTGTAGTTCAACACAAAGCCCTTATAGCTTGGCGGCAGTGATTGAAGAATTCTGTCAGTGATAGCCTCTTGCGGGAGTTCAATCCCCAGCTCAGCTAGACGGTTTGAGTACCCAGACATTTTGAGCACATGTTCACTGACAGACGAATTCTCCTCCATCTTGCAAGCATAGAATTTATCGGAGGCCTCATACCTCTCGATCCGGGCATTCTTCTGAAAGATAAACTTCAATTCCTGGAACATCTCATATGCTCCATGACGCTCAAAGCGACGTTGAAGTCCCGACTCTAAGCCATACAAGACTGCACATTGAACTACTTAGTAGTCCTCCTTACGTGTTAACCAAGCGTTCTTAACATCTTGGTCAGCCGTAGCGGGTGGTTCATCTCCTAGCGCAGCATTAAGGACATAATCTTTCTTCCCAGCTTGCAGGAGCAACTTAAGATTACGAGCCGAGTCTACAAAGTTTCTTCCATCATCTTTCAACTTAGCTTTCTCTAGGAACGTATTAAAATTCACGGTGACTGTCACGTGAGCCATGATCTACAACACAAATATATTCAAAGTGGACTTAGACTATGTTCAAGATAATTAGAGTTTAACTTAATCAAATTGCTTGCTAAACTCCCACTCAAAAAGTACATCTCTCTTAGTCATTTGAGTGGTTCATGATCCAATTCCACTAGCTCAAGTCCGATCATCACGTGAGTTGAGGATAGTTTCAGTGGAAAGCATCCCTATGCTAATCATATCAACTATATGATTCATGATCGACCTTTCGGTCTCATGTGTTCCGAGGCCATGTCTACACATGCTAGGCTCGTCAAGCTTAACCCGAGTGTTCCGCGTGTGCAATTTTCTTGCACCCGTTGTATGTGAATGTTGAGTCTATCACACCCGATCATCACGTGGTGTCTTGAAACGACAAACTGTAGCAACGGTGCACAGTCGGGGAGAACACAATTTCGTCTTGAAATTTTAGTGAGAGATCACCTCATAATGCTACCGTCGTTCTAAGAAAAATAAGGTGCATAAAAGGATTAACATCACATGCAATTCATAAGTGACATGATATGGCCATCATCACGTGCTTCTTGATCTCCATCACCAAAGCACCGACACGATCTTATTTGTCACCGGCGCCACACCATGATCTCCATCAACGTGTCGCCATCGGGGTTGTCGTGCTACTCATGCTATTACTACTAAAGCTACATCCTAGCAATATAGTAAACGCATCTGCAAGCACAAACATTAGTTTAAAGACAACCCTTTGGCTCCTGCCGGTTGCCGTACCATGGACATGCAAGTCGATATTAACTATTACAACATGATCATCTCATACATCCAATATATCACATCACATCGTCGGCCATATCATATCACGAGCATACCCTGCAAAAACAAGTTAGACGTCCTCTAATTGTTGTTGCATGTTTTACATGGTGAACATGGGTATCTAGTAGGATCGCATCTTACTTACGCAAACACCACAACGGAGATATATGAATTGCTATTTAACCTCATCCAAGGACCTCCTCGGTCAAATCCGATTCAACTAAAGTTGGAGAAACCGACACTCGCCAGTCATCTTTGAGCAACGGAGTTGCTCGTAGCGATGAAACCAGTCTCTCGTAAGCGTACGAGTAATGTCGGTCCGAGCCGCTTCGATCCAACAATACCGCGGAATCAAGAAAAGACTAAGGATGGCAGCAAATCGCACATCACCGCCCACAAAAACTTTTGTGTTCTACTTGAGATGACATCTACGCATGAACCTAGCTCATGATGCCACTGTTGGGGAACGTCGCTTGGGAAACAAAAAATTTCCTACGCGCACGAAGACCTATCATGGTGATGTCCATCTACGAGGGGGATTTCTTATCTACGTACCCTTGTAGATCGCACAGCAGAAGCATTAATAAACGCGGTTGATGTAGTGGAGCGTCCTCACGTCCCTCGATCCGCCCCGCGAACCGTCCCACGAACCGTCCCGTGATCTGTCCCACGATCTAGTGCCGAACGGACGACACCTCCACGTTCAGCACACGTACAACTCAGCAATGATCTCGGCCTTCTTGATCCAGCAAGAGAGACAGAGAGGTAGATGAGTTCTCCGGCAGCGTGACGGCGCTCCACAGGTTGGTGGTGATGTAATCTCAGCAGGGCTCCGCCCGAGCTCCGCAGAAACGCGATCTAGAGGAAAACCGTTGAGGTATGTGGTCGGGCTGCCGTGGCAAAGTTGTCTCAAATCAGCCCTAATACCTCCGTATATATAGGTGGGAGGGGAGGGGCCTTGCCTCGAGGCTCAAGGAGCCCCAAGGGGGTCGGCCGAAGGGGGGGAGGAGGAATCCTCCTCCAATCCTAGTCCAACTAGGATTGGCAGGTGGAGTCCTTCCCTTCCTTCCCACTTCCCCCTTTTTTTTCTTTTCTCTTTGATTTTCTCTGTTCCTGTGCAGGGGACTTCTTGGGCTTGCCCACCAGCCCACTAAGGGCTGGTGTGGCACCCCTAAGGCCTATGGGCTTCCCCGGGGTGGGCTGCCCCCCGGTGAACATCCGGAACCCATTCGTCACTCCCGGTACATTCCCGCTAATGCCGAAAACTTTCCGGTAATCAAATGAGGTCATCCTATATATCAATCTTCGGCTCTGTACCATTCCGGAAACCCTCGTGACATCCGTGATCTCATCCGGGACTCCGAACAACATTCGGTAACCAACCATATAACTCAAATACGCATAAAACAACGTCGAACCTTAAGTGTGCAGACCCTGCGGGTTCGAGAACTATGTAGACATGACCCGATGAACTCCTCGGTCAATATCCAACAATGGGACCTGGATGCCCTTATTGGACCCTACATATTCTACGAAGATCTTATCGTTTGAACCACACTGCCAAGGATTCATATAATCCCGTATGTCATTCCCTTTGTCCTTCGGTATGTTACTTGCCCGAGATTCGATCGTCAGTATCCGCATACCTATTTCAATCTCGTTTATCGGCAAGTCTCTTTACTCGTTCCGTAACACAAGATCCCGTGACTTACACTAACACTACAACAAGAACCCCCTTTCAGCAACGCATTGATGTGTTGTTGTATGTCCATATAAGTGTTGCTAAGGCCTACACCAACGGATTAATATGTGTTGCCGTAGGCGGCGTTGGAAGGGCCTACAACAACGTATATAAATGTGTTGGTAAACGGCATGAAAAAACGTTGCAGACTAGCAACGTATATAACTAGATTCTAACAACACTTTGTATGTGTTGCTCGCTGCATTGTACAATAGGATTTCCAAATGGACACAACAGATCATTGCAACATATAGAGGTGTTGCTAAAGTTTATGAACTTCGATTCCATATATTGTTATCATAATGATATTGTTAGTGCTGACAATACATGGAGCCACAATATAACAAACACAAAGGTCTCATATATTAATTTGACTTTGTTGCTTTACAAAGAACATGATCCAAAGGATCCAATGAGATACTAAAATAATAGCTAAGTCTGGACGTTTCAATCACGCCTCAACCATTCTAAAACATAATGTTTGAAATATCCACACTAGAGATGACATCCTAGAACACTACGTAAGACCATCGAATAGGAGCCCCATTCTCCACCTTGCAATCAACATCTGGGCCATGCATCATCAATTTATCTTGGCAATCTACAATAATAAAGAAATGATATCAACAAGTTATTGTAGAGAAAACAAGGCTAAGAGTGGTAAAATTAAAGAAGGAAGAACATACAAAGGTTGAAGGCCATGCAATAATTAATCCTGCTGCTTGACCAATAATGTTGACCTTTTTTAGAGGTCGTATCAATGGATCTGATTTTGCCAATGTAGCATCAATTCGCACTGCCCAGAATTGATTACCAAGACGAACACCCTCAACTTTGTATTCTGGGTCAGTGCTTTGGAGTGTACCAAGAGCAACATTCTTGTTTGGATTTCCCAAGCTCTTCAAAAATACTGTAGTGCCAATCTGTTCGTAAACGAGAAAACCATTTGTACTATAAGCAATTTGAACATGCACATAATCATGTGTAACATAAACTTAATACCCATACATCTATCGAGTCAGCACCCATGCAATTTGTTGTACTGCATTGTTATTTCTGTAGATATTGTATGCAGCATCAGTATGCAATATACTTAAAGCCTAAGAACTGAAAGGGAGAATAATAAGATTTAGAAGATGTATGTCATACATTGGCATTCTTTGTTGCAGTAGGACATGGCAGTCATGTCTTTTTAGCCCAGAAATTTTTCCTTCAGCAGACTTCACACATTTAGATATATTTCCACAATAGCCATCAGGAACCATTATAGACTCAAGAACTTCAAGGAACAATTTTATCTCACTTCTGGACATGGTAAATAATGTCGGTGGTAAATAAAACTTGCGTGAAGGTTGTTTCTCTGGATGCATGTCCTCTCTAATATTCATTTATTTAAGATCTAGACCAGCAGAAAGATTATCTTTTGACTTCCCATCTAAACCTAAAAGTGTGCCCAAAACATTATCACACACGTTCTTCTCTATGTGCATCACGTCAAGATTATGACGAACGAGATTATAGTCCCAATAGGGTAATGTAAATAGACTACTTAATCCCTTATAAGTTTTTGACTGCTTAGAATCACCAAGAGCCTTTATTTCTTCTTCGACCTGACATCCATAGTATGTTCGAGGCTCTGCTGTTCCATCAAAGGACTTTTCATCAAAACGAAACTTATTACCAGGAGGCAGATATCGGCGGTGACCCATAAAGCATGATTTATTTCCATGTTTCAATCGTTTGGACCATGCATCTGCACCACATGGTGGACATGCAAATTCTCCATGCACCTTATGTGAAGAAACCATTCCTAAAGCTGGCAAATCATTTATAGTCCATAACATGACTGCTCGCAAAGTAAAGGTTTCATTTTTAGATACATCATATGCCTGAATTCCATTCACAAATAAGTCTTTCAAGTCATCCAAAAGTGGCTCGAGGAAGACATGAATATTATCGCCTGGACTTTTGGACCCAGGAATTATCAAAGATAGCAAAAGATAAGATTCTTTCATGCACAACCATGGCGGCAGATTATATATTACCAAAACAACTGGCCAACAACTATAACTAGAACTCAGCATCCCATAGGGATTAAATCCATCAGTGCTCAAGCCAAACCGTATATTACGACAATCAGATGCAAGATTTGAGTACCTTTCATCTAAAGCCTTCCATGCTGGGGAATCGGCCGGATGTCGTAGTGCACCATCCTTAATGCGCTCTTCATCATGCCATCGCAAAAGAGGTGCTGTCTCTTTGCACATGAACAATATTTTCAACCTATCCTTGATTGGAAAGTAACGTAAAACTTTGCATGGTGTTGCTTTTTTTCTTTCCTTCTTTGTTAACTTTGTTTCCGGTGCTTTATCTTTCCACCTAGAGGCCTTGCAGATCGAGCAAAAATCATCATTTTCTGTGTCTTTCTAGAAAAGCTGGCAATTATTTGGGCAAGCATGAATCTTTTTATAATCTAGGCCAAATTTTGAAACAATCTTCTTAGCCTCATAGAAATTCTGGGGCAGCTCATTTCCGTTTGGAATTGCCATGCGTAGAGTATCAAGTAGGTCTCCAAATGACTTGTCAGACCATTTGTTCATGGATGTTATATTAAACAAAATGACAAGTAATGATAGCTGTGATAATCCACATCCCGACCATAAAGGCTTCTTTGAATCTTCGATCAATTTGTAAAATTCCTCAGCTTCTAAATTTGGTCCATGTTGATTCGGTGGATCTGGACTCTCACTCATTGGCACATCATCATACATATTCCTAAAAGCATCATTGATCAACCCATGCATGTTAGCAAGCATTTCTTCATTGTGAGGTTGTGGTTGCTGATCATCATTGTTCTCATCTGAAGATTCGCCATGAAAAACCCATTTGTCATAACTCTGAAGAATTCCATTACAGATCAAATGATCACGGACATCATCCTTTGACAGTAAAGAAGTGTGCACACATTCTTCACATGGAAAAAGGATCGTGGTAGCTTCTGTCTTATCTTTATATGCAAATTCCAAAAATCCATCTACGCCAGCCAAGTAGCGGCTACTTCCTCTAGGATAACGCAAAAGTACCTTGGTGATTTGTACATCCATAGCCACTCTGCAATACAGGGTTTAATTGTCATTGTAAGGTTGAATTCTACTTAATCTAATCAGGGCCGTCCCTGGGCCGGGGCAAGAAGGGCGATGGCCTAGGGCCCAGGCGAACGGGGGCCCCAGACTTAGTGCAGTTTATGTACTACTTATACTACACATCTCAAAAAGAGGTCAAAAAAGCCATTCGGTAGATGAGTTAAAGAAGGGCCCAATCATGACTTGTGAGACCACACAGCCCATACTACTGGTATATCGCTACTACGCACGCGTAGACGCTTCGAGCGACCAGTTGACCTGGTGAACGACGCACGCCTCCGCCGTCATTCTTTTCCTCTCCCCTATCATTCTCCTTCTCCATTAGTGCACTGCAGCAGATTCCAAAGCACACAGCACATATGGCCATGCAAGTCAATGGATTTTGCCGTTGGGATAATTATACAATCTTGATTCCTCCTCCCGCCCTACAGAATTTTTGCCTCTATAAGTATTCCCATCCCAGCTTTCCGCCGGCGGCAGAGCACAAGTTGCGGGCGGGCAAAGGGCAGCCGGGTCAGGCAACAAGCTGTGATTCGCATTCAGGCCTGTTCGCATTATTTTCTCCCTTTGATATTAATCTGTGTATGTATTTTGGATTTATCTTCTATCTTGTGTGCAGGTTGCCTGCTTGCTTTGGGGGAGATAAGCAGAGAGACAAGGAGACAAAGACGGAGAGCAGGAGAGGAGCATAGCCAGATCCAAGATGCTTGGATAATTTCTTCTACACTACTCCAACAAATTCAGGTGTTCCCTCTCCTTTCACTTAAAAATGTTGCCTAAAAAGCACAAGTCTGGGTGGAAAAAAAGAAAAAAGAAGAAACTAGATGATAAGCTCATTGAATATCAAAAGGGTTCTATGTGCAAGTTTGTATCTAGGAATGTTGTTGCTGCGAATTCTGAACAAATACATGTTCGAAGTGATGTAGAACAACAACCAGATGAGACCGTAGATGCTGAAAATGACCCCAATCTGGGTGAAAATTCTAATGAGCGCGAAAATGCTTCCAATACTGAAAACCATAATGAGCAAGAAGCATGTCCCATGAAAGACTAAACGGTCTGGCCATGTGTTGTATTGAGAAAAATATGTTGGATGATATCAATCTTGATACTGTCATTGATGATTTTGCATCCAATAATGCTCGAAGAGGTCGCTTCTTATGTCGATGACTATTTTCAGTTTGGTTTTACAGGCCATCAGAGAGACATGGAGAGAAGAAGGATGGGGGGAGACTTGGAGAGAAGAAGGATGGGAGAGAGACTTGGAGAGATGAAGAAAGGGAGTATGGCAGACTGGGAGAGAGACATTCTGTTGTTAGAAATCCTAATTTGGTTGAGAACTAAGACTTTTGTTGGTCGCTAGAACTCATATGCTTTATTAGTGTGGATACATGGTGTATCAGTATTACCTTATTTGCCGATGAATATTGCTGCTGTGGTTAAGTCAAATGAAATATTTGTATTATGCATCTACATAAGTGATTTTTTTAATTCTCTTATATTGCTGCTAGGCCCATTTTTGTCTGTTCGCCCCGGGCCCTTGATAAGTTTGGACCGGCCCTGAATCTAATTTTCTAGTTACTGATCAAGACAAGTTATGTTTAACAACCATAAGCAGACCATAAAAATACCAAACTTACTTTTTCTAGCAAACTTCACCATCAAGGACATAAATATTTTCCAAAGATGAAGTAGATAAGATCATACAAGAGATGAAAAGGGCGAGAAGCTTACCTATGCTGGGCCCTGTCTTTGGTGTTGGTGTAGGCGGCAATGTTCGGATTACTGGTCGATGGTACAGATGTGACAAAAATTCTGAAAGAGAAAACAAAATAGCTCATGTTTCTTTAGAGTCGTTTTACAACATGATCGTACTACCCTAACAATCAAATTTTCTCTCAACCAACAAGGACATGTATATCATCCATATATTTCCCAATGTGCATGACCAGTTTGTCAATAGAAGAATACATTTTAAAGTAATAGGACTACATGATCAACAATACTACACCACAATAATCTTTTTCAAAACTACAAGCTAATGAAACTGAACATGCATGCTACAGTTTGGTGCAGGTTTTCTACTAATCGATGCATAGCCTAGTACTCGAAATTGGGAGGACCTCATGATCGAACTTTGACTGAATTGACTTATATAGATGCATCTACAAATTCAGTTTGTTAACATGACTTCTTGAATAGCATATGAAAATGATTATGCTAGATAGATATACTTAATTGACTTCACCTGCATCAAGTTCAGTTCAGGTGTCAGTTTTTTATTGGCTACAAGAATAAATCTATATTGATCTTCACACTTTCATACAAATAGATGAATCTCAGATGATTCAGTTCTTATAACCAGCGGAAAAAATGTCAGTTTCACACAAGCGATGAAGAGGGTGAGGGATGGTCACCTATGCAGGGGCGCTTTGCTCGTACAACGTCAGGTGAGGCGGCGATTGACACACGACTGGCTTGCGGCGCTACTAGGTGCAGGGATCCAGGGACACTAGTGTTAGCACGGCGTTGGCGACATGGGAGGGGCTTTGGACGGTCAGGCGTGCAGTATGGGGAGGGGGGCTTGGGGCCAGCGGCGGAAGTGAGAAGGCTTTGCGGCGGCGTAGCAAGGTGAGGCGGCCTGGGAGGGTGGAGGTGGAGGGGAGTTCGACGTCGGGTGTTTGGGGCGACGGTGGGAGGTGGGCTGGCTCGGCGGCGGCGCAGCAAGGTGAGGCGGCCTGGGAGGGTGGAGGTGGAGGGGAGTTCGGCGTCGGGAGTTTTGGGCGACGGTGGGAGGTGGGACTGCTCGGCGGCGGCGCAACAAGGTGAGGCGGCCTGGGAGGGTGGAGGTGGAGGGGAGTTCGACTTCAGGAGTTTGGGGCGACGGTGGGAGGTGGGATTGCTTGGCGGCGGCGTGTTCTCACAGGTCACAACAGGGAGATTTAGGGTGCGTTCGGTTTTCTTGCCTTGACGGGTCATAGCCCAGCTAGCCCAGCTAGCGCTGGTCAACTTTGCTGACTTTGCCTCACTGCACGTTTTTCTTGAATCATTTTTTTGCATAATGTGTCTTGCTGTTGAGAGCGAGCCAAATCGGCTTCCCGAGCCGGCGAGGATTTCGTTGCCCCGTGAGGCTAACTGGCCCTCAAAAGCAATACTTTTTGGACTATACCAAACACGTTTTCTAGCCTGGCAAGGCTATAACTGATTTTGCTTGGGATCCAAACGCACCCTTAGATTCAGGTAATTCTAGGTATTTGATTCTTACATTATTATATGATTTATTGGAAAAGAAAACAATATAACTAATAAATAAGGGAAACAAAAAAAGTTATTATTATGTAAAGGGCCCACAAGTCAGAATTCTAGATGAGAGGAGATCTGTTTCTCCCGTCCATTAACACATAGAAACACAAAACTACAACATATGTCATTCGTTGTTGTCCATAGAGCGACACCGGATGTCCTTGCCAATGTATATATACGTTGTAACAATGATATATTGCAGCGCATTCTTAAAGCGTTGCAAACTATGCATTGCTATATGGGGGTTCTTGTTGTAGTGTAAGTCACATTGCTTGTAAGGCTTGTGTGTGATGTTGTATTACCGAGTGGGCCCCGAGATACCTCTCCGTCACACGGAGTGACAAATCCCAGTCTTGATCCAAACTAACTCAACGAACACCTTCGGAGATACCTGTAGAGCATCTTTATAGTCACCCAGTTACGTTGCGACGTTTGCTACACACAAAGCATTGCTCCGGTGTAAGTGAGTTATATGATCTCATGGTCACAGGAACAAATACTTGACACGCACAAAACAGTAGAAACAAAATGACACGATCAACATGCCACGTCTATTAGTTTGGGTCTAGTCCATCACATGATTCTCCCAATGATGTGATCCAGTTATCAAGCAACAACACCTTGTATACAGTCAGAAGACCCTGACTATCCTTGATCAACTAGCTAGCCAACTAGAGACTTGCTAGGGACAGTGTTTTGTCTATGTATCCACACATGTATCTAAGTCTTCATTCAATACAATTATAGCATGGATAATAAACAATTATCTTGATACATGAATTATAATAATAACTTATTTATCATTGCCTCTAGGGCATAATTCCAACAGTCGACGTTCACATAACACCACTAGAGGAAAACAACATACAAAACATCAAATTACCAAAGGAATACCAAATTCACATGGCTACTATTAGCATGACTTATCCCATGTCCCGAGGAACAAAAGTAACTACTCACAAAGCATAATCATATTCATGACCAGAGAGGTAATGAGTAGCATCAAGGATCTGAACATAAACTCTTCCACCAGATAATCCAACTAGCATCAACTACAAAGAGTAATTAACACTACTAGCAACCTTACAAGTACCAATCGGAGTCGCGAGACGGAGATTGGTTACAAGTGATGAACTAGGGTTTGGAGATGAGATGGTGCTGATGAAGATGTTGATGGTGACGAGTCCGCTCCGATGATAGGAGTGTTGGTGATGACGATGGCGACGATTTCCCCCTCCGGGAGGGAAGTTTCCCCGGCAGGATCGTCCTGCCGGAGCTCTAGATTGGTTTTGCTCAAGTTCCGCCTCGTGGCGGCGGCGAAACCACGAAAAGCTCCTCTCTGATTTTTTCCTGGACGAAACCCTTCATATAGCAAAAGAGGGGGGCAAGTGGGCCTGTAGGGTGCCCACAAGCCCCCATGGCGCGGCCTGGGGGGGGGGGGGGGTGGCCGCGCCGTGCAGGCTCGTGGCCACCCCCTGGCGCCCCTCTGGCGCTTCTCCGGCCCAGTATTTTTGATAAATCGGGAAAAAAATCCTCGTCGATTTTTACGGCGTTTGGAGTTGCGCATAATAGGTATCTCAACTTTGGTCCATTTTAAGGCCAGAATTCCAGTTGCCGACATTCTCCCTCTTCATTCTCCCTCAACCTTGCAGAATAAGAGAGAAACGGCATAAGAATAGTACCATGAAGTGAAATAACATCCAAAGAAGCAACAAATATCAACATGAAAACATGATGCAAAATGGACGTATCAACGGGTCAAGACAGCTGGAAGGCTCGAGGGCTGGAGTTATTTTATCTTCTCCACGAGGTGCCAAGTTCTGCTACGTCTTTCGCCTCATGTTTTCTTGCACTAACAATGCAACTCAGTATGAAGCTCTCCTTCATGGACTTCACATAGCCAAGGATATGAACCTCAGTCGAGTCAGATGTTTGGGCGACTCAGATATGGTGGCTCAACAAGTCTCACAGACTTGGGATTCGAAGGATCCCCTCATGGCGGCTTATCGACATGCAGTTACGGTTATTGCAGGACATTTTCAAGGATACCATGTGGATCACACTGACCGCCTACTCAATGAGGTTGTTGATGCATTATCCATACTTGGCTCTCAGTGTAAGCCGGTCCCACCCAATGTTTTCCTTGATGTGCTCCACAATCCTTCAGCAAGCTATAGTCGGAGGAGGATATAGCTATCTCAGATCCAAAAGCACAGCTCGGGACGTATCTCCATGCAATCCCTAACTGGACGGTGCCTTATTTGGCTTATTTAACCCAAGGCGAGCTATTAATGAGGAAATCATCGCCTGGCAATTTATCAGGCGCTTCAAATCCATGACTACAGTCAATGGCGAGTTACACCGTTGAAGCATCACTGGAGTTTTCTCAATGTTGTCTTTCTCCTACAGAAGGCCGAGAAATCCTTAATGAGATCCACGTTGGACATTGTGGTCACCATTCTGGCTCAAGGTCGTTGGTCGCCAAAGCTTATCGTCATGGTTTTTGTTAGCTTACCGCTTGCGCTTATGTAGAAGACATTGGGCGAAAGTGCGATGGTTGCCAAAAATTTGCAAAACAAGCTCATGTGCCGGCTCAAGAGTTATGTATGATTCGAATTACTTCGCCGTTTGGAGTCTGAGGGCTTGACATGGTGGGTCCGTTCAAAATGTCGCGAGATAAAAAGACACACCTCTTGGTTGCGGTGGATAAATTTACCAAGAGGGTTGAAGCAGAACCAATCAACAACTGTGATGCTGAAACTGCGGTAAAATTCTTGAAAATTTTGATTTATCATTTTGTATATCCACACAACATCATCACATATAATGGGACCAATCTGTCCAAGGGCGCTATGGAAAGTTTTTGTCAACAACAACACATCAAACTTGACTTAGCCTGTGTTGCGCATGGACACTCCAATGGACAAGCTAAAAGAGCTAACCAGGAGATATTATGTGGAATCAAACCCCGACTTATGGTGCCTCTTCAACGAAATCCTAGTTGTTGTGTTGAAGAGCTCCCCACAGTACTATGGAGCATAACGACCACCCCGAACAGATCCACATGCTATATGCCGTTTTTCTTGTCTATGGAGCAAAAGTTGTTCTACCAAGTGATATCAAACACGATTCCCCCAGAATCATTGCTTATGTCGAGGCTAGCAATGAACAACCTCGTCAAGATTCCTTGTATGCACTCGAGGAGGAACGCGATCTCGCAACCTCCAGATGAACTATATATCAACAAGACCTATGACGCTACCATAGGTGTATAATTCACACTCAAACCTTCCATGAAGGTGAGTTAGTGCTCCATTTTATTCAAGACCAAACATGCATGCAACTTTCACCAACTTGGGAAGGGCCTTTTGTCATTAGCAAAAACCTCAACAATGGGTCATATTACCTGGTTCATTGTCACATCCCTAACCCTTAAGCAAGTTAGTCTTGTGCTCATGTCTTCTTTGCATTTGCATCTAAGATTTTCCAACAAGATCAAGAAAGTGGCAAAGGAAAAACTCAAAACCCTAGCCACTACTTCAAATAAAGAAAATCTCAAACTAGTTAAAATCAATGAACCCAAAATGGCCTCAAGAATGTTCAAACTTTCTGATAAATCATGAAAGTAAATGAGCATTGGAGAAAACTATTTTCTTGACACTTTAAGCATTTTATTTTAATGCAAATAGCCACTGGTTTCAAATTTTAAATTTGAAATCAGAAACTATAAATTTTCAAAAATGTTGAAAATTTTGGAAATGGTTGAGAATATTATAAAAAATATTCAGGTGTGTTTAAAATAGTTTTTGCAACTTGTTTTGGAGCTGAAATAAATAGCAAAATATTGAAGAAGCTAAAATAGAAACAAAAATAGAAAAAAATGGGAAACTCTTACCTGTCGCCTAGCCTGGCCCGGCCCATCCCAGCTCCTGTCGTCTCCCTCGCGCGAGTAGGAGCAGGAGGTGGCCGCCGCCTCCTCCGGCGCGGCCACGCACCTGTGCGCCTGCCTGGCCGCCGCCTCCTCCGGCGCGGCCACGCACCTGTGCGCCTGCCTGGCCGCCGCCTCGTGCTGGCAAGGCTAGGGATAAGCTCCCCGAGGCCTCACCTATCCATTCCCAGCGTCGGCTCTCTCCCTCCTCCCGGATCTCTTCCTCCTCCCTGCTGCCGCCATTGGAGCCGAGCAAAGCTCGAGCTGCCCGTGCCCCTAGCCATAGGATCCCCTCTCAGAGCACGCCATTAGCTCCGCCTCGTCGGTCTGGTCCTCCCTGGAGAAGCCGAAGCCACCCCGAGCCCTGCAACGCCCGCGGCGCCATCGTCTTCCACCTCCGGCCGCCGGACCTCTCCCGTCGATTCGTCGCCCCCAGGCCTTCCCCGAGCCGTCTAAGCCCTGCTCTGCACTCCCCGTGAGCATGCGGTCATTTCCCCTAAGTTTTCCCCGTCGATCCCCTCCTCTAGCTCTAGTTTCACCGGAGCCCGACGAGGACCGCCGCTGCCGCTCGTCGCCGGTAGCCCTCCGATGATCAACTCGTCCTTCCGAGGGCACCAGCAGCTTCAGGTCGACGCGTAGATGCTATAGCAGCTAAGAACCGAGCGTAGTTCCCTCTGAATCAAAGACCCCGATGACGCCCGAGCCTTGGCCGCCGCCAAGCTCGTTGCCGGCGTCATCTCCGGCCAGATCAGCCCCGGCTAAGTGCAGAAATGGAGCTGCGGGAGATGTGCAGTTCTTCTGGTGCTCTCCGCGCAGCATTTGGCCCACTCAGCACCGTTTCCGAGCCCCTCCGCCGTGCTGGTGGTCGCCGGAGGCTCCCCGCCGGCGAGGACGACCTCGCCGCCGGTGGATCTCGGCTGGCCTGAGCCACTATCTGGTGGGGCCAGCCTCTGGCAAGTTTAAAACTAATAAAAATAAATCAAATAAGTTAATCAGTCACTGACATGTGGGTCCAGCAAGGTTAATCAGTTAATTAAGTTTAATCTTAATCTAAAATTGACCAAAGAGACTGACCAGTGGGTCCCACTGGTCAGGTTTGACTTTCAACGGCCAGATGGACCTGCTGATGTCATGCTGATGCAATAAAAGCATTTTCCAGTATAGAAATAATTCCAGGAAATTGCTAAAACTTGTAAAAATCATAGAAATTAATCTGTAACTCCAATGAAAATAATTTATATATGAAAAAGTATCAGAAAAATTCAAGGATTCTGATTATGCTATTTTCAACCATGTTTGAAAAAGTTACAGAACCCTAAAATGTGGAATAAGGAATAAATCAATTCTTATAATTACTTTTTAAATGGAATTTGGAAAATATTCAAATTTCAATATGAATGCCATGATCACACACTGTCCTACTTACAAATCAGTACCATAACATGACATTTCATGCATGCTAACATCAAGTTGATCTGAGCATCAGGTCGAATCAATTAAAACGGTATCCGAGAATACCCCGTTTGAATTGATATTCGAATGTGATTCAAATCAACTCTAAACCTAATACATGTTGATTATAATAACTTATCACCTTGCATTCTCATGCCATGCTCATGCATCATTTTGATTGCATATGATTGTTATTGAATGTTGCCATTTATTTCGGTAGGCTCCGCACCCCCGGATTCCACCGAATATCCGTCTGACGGATATCGTTCCTCCTCTGAGCAACAAGGCAAGCAACCCTTTTGATCATCCCGATAATTCCCATGTTCTTGCTCCTGCACTTATTTATTGCATTAGGATCAAATGCTTCAACTGCTTTTGCCACGATAGTTGAACCCATTTCCTTTGCATGACCTAACCTTGTCACAGTAAATAGCCGAACCTTGCAACCTAGCATACCTGGTAGTTGCTGGAGCTATGATGTGCCTTATGTTGCTATGCATGCTATGCTTAGAGTTGTGTATGGTCTGTCATCTGGGAGATGAACAGAATTGTGGAATGTGTTCGGTGAGCAAAGGTTGTGTGTTGAACTTGATTTGGTAAAGGTACCGGTGAAAGGCTGTGTAGGAGTACATGGCGGGTTGTTTCATTGGAACCGTCCATAGGAACTGAGTTCCGTGTATGTAATCCAAGAGTAGATACTACCACATGCTGGGCCCTGAAATATGACCCCGCTCGGCCTATTAATCGCGTAGTACTCGGTCCAGGAGTTGCAAGTAGTTTCTGGTGTTTATAGTAATGCTGGAGGTCGTGCATGGTGCTGACCTGAGAGGTGGACCGTGATGCGGTAGGCAGTGGCACGGTGTACCAAGTGGCACCCGGATGGTGGGCTTGGGAACCCTGCGCACATCGTTTGAGGCCGTGGCGGAAACCTCGGCCGGACTTCCGTACGGGTTACTCTCAGATAGGCGATAAACCTGGACTAGGTACTAGTGTGGTTAACGGTCGTGGCCGACTCCCTCGCTGGGCTTCCGCTTGAAGGTTGCCGAGGTGCATGACGTGCACATGGCGATAAGTGGCGAGAGCGTGTGTGACGAAGTACACCCCTGCAGGGTTATGATCTATTCGAATAGCCGCGTCCGCGGATATGGACTACTTGGAGACATATGTTGTTCATAGATAACTTCAATGGCTACTCATAAAATTGCCAAGATAAGCGTGAGTGTCGTGGACGGCATTTCCGTACGGAGACGGAATGATTCCACGATAGTGTATTGTTGTGGTGTTAGTGGACTCGTGTGCGAGAAATCAAGTTGTCAAAATTATTTAAAAATGCAAGTTGTCTAGCCACAAGTCAAATGCTGGCTTTCCGCATGAAACCCCACAATACCTTTTGATACCTTGCATGAGTAGTTAGTTATCCTAAAGTCTTGCTGAGTACCTTCGTACTCATGTTTGCTTAATAAATGTTGCAGAGGTTGCTAATGACCCTAATGGAGGGTTCTTCGTAGACATCGACGACGACGAGTAGCTGGTGTCCCAGCTACGATCTGGCCCTACGTTGGATCTGTAGTATAGTCAGGCCATGTGCCTTCTAGTTGCCCTGTCTGTACTCAGACAGTTTATAACTCTTCCGCTGGCTTGTAATGAATGACTGCTATTATGGGTTGTGAGACCCTTAATGTGTAATATTATGTGTGTGGCTCTTCCGAGCCTCTTAAATAAAGGTTGTATGTTTATGGTTATGTTGTGATGCCATCGATGTATCTATACATATCGGTATGCCATGCGTACGTGTGTCGCACTTGATATGTATGGGGTTCGATTACCTAGTCATGAACTTTAGTAGCACTCCTTACAAGGAAATTCCCCTTTGTGATCCAATGAGCCTTGGTAGTTCGCTACTGCTCCGGACACATTGGTTGACCGGCATGTGTCCTTCTTAGCTACTGTGTCTGTCCTCTTTGGGGAAATGTCACGCGATGTAATGGAGTCCTTGTAGCTTGCTACGACTCGTCTACATTCGCTGATGACCGACACCTGCTTTGTTGGGTCATGTATGCCTGTCCTTGTGCGGTACTGCCACTTTGGTTTATGACTAGACATGTCGCTCCGGGTTCTTTGGCATTGGAATGCTAGCGACACTATTGCATACGCGAGTCAAAAGACGCAAACGGTCCCGGCTAAGGTAAGGCTGCAGCCGAGGAGTTAACCGTGCGTGAGACCGCAAAGGGATGCGATGTGTTACAGGCTAGATTCCTATGGCTTAGGATCGGGGTCCCGACATTCATATAAGGGAACACTAGAAGACTCAAACTTGTTAAGAGGAAACCAACATGCCTTGGAACATTGATCATCTTCGGCCTTACTTCACTTAGGGAAATTGGCTCAAAAACCATTGTACATACTTATGTATATACCTTTGTGTTAGATATAATAAAGCCGACACCCTCGGAACCCGGGGTATCTGTCATTTCTGCTACAAAATTGCATGAGTCTTTATTCTTTGAACACAGGTCACTTGGGGGCTCCCAACTCCACGAGTTAGCCATTAATAATTTCCTTCTTGACCCGGCTAAAATGCAAAATAAAAAAATTATGGTTAAACTTCACTGTTTGCAAGATGCTTCTCTGCACAAAGTGACCCCGTGTACTCTCAATAAGCCAATCCCTATGGACCTTGAACTTATCGAGGTTAAAACATTGGCTTGAGTCACGCGAGAGCTAACTTACAGAAAGCAAGAACATACCATGGGCTATTAAGCAAGCTTCATGAAAGCAAGACTTGAGCTTGAAAAATCCAATCTAAATTGGCGAGCTTAAAAACCGGCTTATAAGATTATTTTATTATGAATTTTTGTATACTAAATTGTAGGAAAAACTTCACCTCTATATTTACCGGGTCATACATGGACCGTCGGGTTATTCTCCTAGATCACATGATGACCAACTACTTTCTTGATGCAAAATAAAGGAATTCATAATGGTCAAGTATGATCCTATTCGAGCGGCTTATTTTGGCAGCTAGTCATCCACATTATTGTGTCCTACATTACAGGACAAAATTTCAACTTTACATTTACCGGGTCATACATAGACCTCCGGGTTATTACAGTTGATCATAAGATGACTAGTTATTTGTGTGACCATGATATCAAGGAGTCATTACGTTAAAAGATTGATATCCTTTTTGCAACATATCCCACACAAAAACAACATGGCTTACTGAGAACCCACAAGTGTAGGGGATCGCAACAGTTTTGGAGGGTAGAGTATTCAACCCAAATTTATTGATTCGACACAAGCGGAAGCGAAAGAATATTCTCAAGTATTAGCAGCTGAGTTGTCAATTCAACCACACTGAAAGATTAGTCTGTGCAAGCAAAGTATCAGTAGCAAAGTGGTATGATAGCAACGGTGTCAGAAAAGGATCTGTTGACGGCAGACTGTTCCTAACTAGTTGTATCAATGGCGCTAGTAAATAGCACATTGACGGGGGACTATTCTTGTGAATAATGCTTCCCCGTCTACGGCTCCAGAAAAGTCTTGCAACAGGTAACAGCAAAGTAGCAAGTAACAACAGTAATGACAGCAGTAGTAAGGAACAAAAGTAGTGACATTAGCAGCAAGTAACAACAGAGTAACAACAGTAGCGAGAGCAGTAGCAGCAAAGTAACGTAGCAAGGACCAGTAGTAAAAGACTCGTAGGCAGTGGATCGGTGATGGTTTAGTATGCCAGATGTGATTCATCATGTAACAGCTATAACACAGATAGATAAGTGACTAGCTCCCGTTCGTCAATGTAATGTAGGCATGTATTCCGTAGGTAGTCATACATGCTTAGGGAAAAGAACTTGCATGACATTTATTGTCCATCCCTCCCGTGGTAGCGGGGTCCAAATGGAAACTACGGGATATTAAGGTTCTACTTTTAATAAAGAACCGGACCAACGCATTAACACTTGCTGAATACATGAACTCCTCATACTATGGTCATCTCCGGGAGTGGTTCCGGCTATTGTCACTCCGGGGTTGCCGGGTCATAACACATAGTAGGTGACTACAACTTGCAAGATAGGATAAAAAACACACATATATTGGCGACAACATAATAGGATCAGATCTGAAATCATGGCACTCGGGCCCTAGTGACAAGCATTAAGCATGGCAAATTAGTAGCAACATCAATCTCAGAACATAGTGGATACTAGGGATCAATCCCCGCCAAAACTAACTCGATTACATGATAGATCTCATCCAACTCATCACCATCCAGCAAGCCTACGATGAGATTACTCACGAACGGTGAAGAGCATCATGGAATTGTCGATGGAGGAAGGTTGATGATGACGATGGCGATGATTTCCCATCTCCGGAGCCCAAAACGGACTCCAGATCTGCCCTCCAGATGAAGAACAAGAGGTGGCGGCGCCTCCATATCGTAAAACGCGATGAATCCTTCTCTCTCATTTTTTTCCAGGCGAGACGGAATAAATAGATATGAGTTTGGAGGCGGTGGCGCCATGTGGGCCCCACAAGCCCTCACGGCGCGGCCAGGGGGGGGGGGTGGCCGCAGCCCGTGGGCTTGTGGCCCACCCCCTCTGTTGGATCTTTGCGCAGGTATTTTTCATTAATTCCAGAAAAATTCTCCATAAATTTTCATGTCATTCCGAGAATTTTTATTTCTGCACAAAAACAACACCATGGCAATTATGCTGAAAACAGCGTTAGTCCGGGTTAGTTCCATTCAAATCATGCAAATTAGAGTCCAAAACAAGGGCAAAAGAGTTTGGAAAAGTAGATACGACGGAGACGTATCAACTCCCCCAAGCTTAAAACCTTGCTTGTCCTCAAGCAATTCAGTTGACAAACTGAAAGAGACAAAAGAAAAACTTTGACGAACTCTGTTTGATCTTGTTGTTGCAACTATGTCTAACTCATAACCAGAATTTTAGCAAGATCACAAACAAACCACATAAGCAAATGACATGTAGGTCTCACGGTAAACTCATATCAATGGCATAATCAACTAGCGAGGAAATAATAATAAGTCTCAAACGTCAACACTTCAATCAAAACAACATGAAGCAGTACGAACAGATGGTATCTTGCTAGCTCTTTCTGAGACCACAAAACATAAATGTAGAGCACCTTCAAAGACCAAGGGCTGACTAAACATTGTAATTCATGGCAATGATGATCCAGTCACGGTCATACTCAACATAGTTATAAGCAAAGCATAAAAATGACAGAGGTGCTCTCTAATTGGTGCTTTTGTAAGAGGAGGATGACTCAACATGAACATAAATACACAGGCCCTTCGCAGAGGGAAGCATTGATCTGCAGAGGTGCCAGAGCTCAAGCTTTGAAAATAGAGATAATAATTTTGGGTGGCATGCTTTCATTATCAACGCAATGACTAAGAGTTCTCAACATCTTCCACACTACACATGCTATAGGCGGTTCCCAAACAGAAAAGTAAAGTTTTGACTCCCCCACCACCAATCAATCACACTCCACGGCTAGCCGAATCCTCGGGTACCGTCCATACCAACATCAATCCTGGGGGAGTTTTGTATGCAATTATCTTTTCGATTTGAGCATGGAACTGGGAATTCCAATTACCGGCCCCTTTCTCGTGAATGATAGAGAATAAACACATATCGAGGATAACACGCCTAGCATGGAAGATACCAATAGCCCCCTGTCGCCGCATGAGCGGTTCGGGCATGCAAAACAGATTATTTCTTGAAGGTTTAGAGAGTGGCACATGCAAATTTACTTGGAACGTCAGGTAGATACCGCACATAGGTAGGTATGGTGGACTCATATGGAACAACTTTGGGTTTATGGAAGTGGATGCACAAGCAGTTTTCCCGCTTAGTACAAGTGAAGGCTAGCAAAAGACTAGGAAGCGACCAACTAGAGAGCGGAACAGTCATCAAAATGCATTGAGATTAACTACCATTGAGTGCAAGCATGAGTAGGACATAAATCACCATGAACATGAACATCATAGAGGCTATGTTGATTTTGTTTCAACTACATGCGGGAACATGCGCCAAGTCAATCCACTTGAATCATTCAAAGGAGGATACCATCCTAACATACTACAACACATTCATCTCAACATTCATGTGGGCATCCAAGACAAACCATTATAAGCTCCTAGATAAGTAAGCATGGTATAACCAACTATGATCTCTAAGTTGTCATTGAAAACATGTTTCTCTCACAACAAAGCTGAACCAGGCATGATCAGCTAGTCATATTTACAAAAACAAAATAGATCGAGTTCATACCAGCTTCTCCAGGCTCAGTCACTTCATCATATATCGTCATTATTGCCTTTCACTTGCATGACCGAACGATGTGAACAATAATAAGAGTGCTCGTGCATTGGACTAAAGATGGAATCTGCAGGAAAACACATAGGAGAAGACAAAGTAATATGGCTCTATGAAAGCTAAACAGGTATGCATGCAAGAGCCACTAAACATTGTAACCAATATCTTGTACCTTGACCCAAAGAAAAAGAAAACTATTTACACGGGAAAGCTCCCAACAAGCAAAAGAAGAAAAAGAAAATCTTTTTGGGTTTTCTCAAACTAGACAGACACACGAAAAGAAAACTAGAAAAAGAAAATAAACTAGCATGGATGATACAATAGTAAAGTGTGAACACCGGCTAACAAAGTGAAAGCATAAGCAAGAATGTAAAGTCGGTGAGAACACGTACTCCCCCAAGCTTAGGCTTTTGGCCTAAGTTGGTCTACTCCCAAGGAGGGAAATAACCAGCTCCGGGGTACTCCGGAGTGGATTGAGGGTGCCACTGCTGTGTGAGCTCCTCTGGCTCCCACTGATAAACTGGCGTGTGGTACTCGATTGGTGGCTCGGGCACGGGCACCTGTGGTTGGGCTAGGCCCCAATATGCGTAGATGTCCAACGGCATAATAATGTACGTGCCTGCATGAAGATTGAACAAAGAAAGAGCAGGCAAAGTAATAGTCTCACGAGTACCCTGACTAAATACCAGGTTATAAATCATCCTTCTATTTATATCTCTATCAAGAAAGTCATGGCGAACCATGCTATCGTAATCTAGATATCTCTCGGGAAGAAGAACCTCTTCTTCCTCCTCCAGTCTAATGGGTATCTCAAAGTGTCTGGCAAGACGGGTAGCATAGATACCTCCATAGACAACACCTTTAGAATGGTTAAGGTTCAACCGTTGAGCTACTATAGCGCCCAAGCTATAAGTTTTATCGTTATAAAGGGCTTCGCGCAAGACCGCAAGATCTGGGGAACTAAGTGACCCAGCTTTCCCACGGCCAATCAAACATTTTCCCACAAATAGTGAGAAGTACCGAAGCACGGGAAAATGAATGCTAGAAGCTCTAGCGCAAGACACTCATGTCTCCTCTCCTACAACAATTGTATTAATGAAAGCTTCCAAGTCCCGTGGACGAGGTTCATGAATATCCCCAACGTAAGGTAATTTGCAAACATTACAAAAATCTTGGAGTGACCTGCGCTGGGGGATATCATAAAGTTTGAACTCAACCATAGGAGGATTCTTCCTCGGATAGAAGTTAAAGCTTTGTACGAAGATATTAGTGAGGAGGAGGTATTGCGGACACTTATCTTCAATGAAGGCGGTAAGGCCTGCATTTTCCACCAAGTGATAAAAGTCCTCATAAATTCCAGCGGTGCGTAAGAACACGTCGCTTGGCCACTCGCACGCTCGAACTTTTGTGACTCGAGGGACCAGATACTTGGGCTTCTTCTCACTTCCGTCATCCTTGGGGTCACGGCTTGAAGAGCCTCTCAAGAACCTCCTCATCTTTTCCCTTTCTTTCTGTGAAAATTTCTGAAATTTTTAGTGATTCTAAGGAAAAGTGAACAAGGCTCAACGAAACTCGTAGCAACTACTCCAACAAGTGCTTAGAGGCCATATTACGCATCAAAACTACTTGGGACCAGCTAGAATTAGCATGCAAAGCTCAAGAACATGGTCACCAAGGCAGCAAAAATACGCGAAGTATAAGGAACTAGAGCAAAAAATAATTGGACCAATGGAGGAGTCACTTACCAAGGAGTAATTTCCCCAAAACAGTTCGGAGAACGGTGCTTTGAGCAAAGAGATCGAAAATCCTAGCAAGAGGAGCAAGAACACGGGTTTGAGCTACGAAACGATTTTTTCTGGAGGTAGGAGAACCAGATGAGAGCAAGAATGAGTGGAGGGGGTGCCTGTGGGCCCCACAAGCATGGGTGGCGCGGCCAGGGGGGTTCCCGCGCCATCAAGGCTTGTGGCCCAGCGGTACAGCCCCCAGACAAGCTCTTTGTCTCAGAATTTTTCAAAAATTCTAGAAAAAATCATACTTGAATTTCAGGACGTTCGGAGAACTTTTATTTTCGGGGTACTTTTCTACCGGAAGCTAAAACAGAAAACAGGGAAAACTAAACTAAATCTATCATTTCCCTTCTAAGCAACCTAAGGTGAAAGCTTGGAACAGAGGTTTGTGACTCCTCGATTCATCCATCTCATGGTCATCGAAAGAAAATCCGTCAATGAGGTTGATCAAGTCTCTTTGGCAAACTTTTTCGAATCGCAAAAGAGAACGGAGAATTTCTGAATAGTCACTAGGTCACCTCAATGGGGATATGTATCTCCCCAACAAGCAAATCATACTTCATCTTGACACGAGGAATAGGGCATTCAAAGCTCCCCATAAGAATCGATGAAGTTTTTTCGATAGCATTGATGCAATGTACTCGATATTGTTTCTTCGGAAAGTGCACCGTATGCTCATTACCGTTGACATGGAAAGTGACATTGCCTTTGTTGCAATCTATGAAAGCCCGTGCGGTGTTTAAAAAGGGTCTTCCGAGGATGACCGCATGGCATCGTCCTCGGGAATATCCAAGATAACAAAGTCTGTTAAGATAGTGACGTTGGCAAGCACAACAGGCACATCCTCGCAAATGACGATAGGGAAAGCAGTTGATTTGTCGGCCATCTGCAAAGAGAATTCAGTGGGTGTCAACTTATCCAGTTCAAGTCTACGATAAAGAGAGAGAGGCATAACACTAACACCGGCTCCAAGGTCGCATAAAGCAGTTCTAACGTAGTTGTTTAATGGAGCAAGGTATAGTGGGCACACCGGGATCACCTAGTTTCTTAGGAGTTCCACCCTTGAAGGTATAGTTAGCAAGCATGGTGGAAATCTCAACCTCAGGTATCCTCCTCTTATTAGTCACAATATCTTTCATGTACTTAGCATACAGAGTCATTTTGAGCATATTTGTCAAACACATTTGCAGAAAGACATGTCTGATCATTTCGACAAATCGCTCAAAATCCTCATCATCCTTTTTCTTGGATGGTTTGGGAGGAAAGGGCATGGGTTTCTGAACCCATGCTTCCCTTTCTTTACCATGCTTCCTAGCAACAAAGTCATACTATCGTATCTCTTAGTCTTAGGCTGTGGGTTATCAAGATCAACAGGTTCAATATCCACATACTTATTATTGCTAGGTTGAGCATCTTCATGAACATCACTATTGATATTATCATTATGCTTATGTTCATCACCATATTGTGTTTTAGCATCAGAGACAGAGGCATCGTTTGGACTCTCAGGTGTAGCAGCAACAGGGTTGCTCGCGTGCAGGTTCCTATCATCTTTCTTCTTCTTTCTAGGATGACTAGGTGCATCAGTGCTAACTCCTTGAGAATCTTGTTCAATTCTCTTCGGATGACCCTCAGGATACAAAGGTTCCTCGGTCATTCTAACGCCTCTAGTGACGACTCTGACAGAATTTTCATTCAACTCATTGAGCAAGTCATTTTGAGCTTTAAGTACTTGTTCTACCTGAGTAGTAACCATAGAGGCATGTTTACTCAGAAGCTTAAGATCATTGACATTTCTGTCCACACAAGCACTTAAATGACTAAGCATACGAGCATTCTGTTCCAATTGTCTGCTAACATAATCATTGAAACTCCGTTGTTTGGCAACAAAGTTATCAAATTCATCCATGCATAAGCTAGCAGGTTTATCAAAAGGAATATCACTGTCATCAAACCTACGCGGAGAATTTACTTCTACTACCTGTATCGGGTTATCGAGACCATGGATCTCTTCGATAGGTGGTAGATTTTTGACATCTTCAGATTTAATGCCTTTCTCTCGCATAGATTTCTTGGCTTCTTGCATATCTTCAGGACTGAGGAATAGAATACCTCTTTTCCTCGGAGTTGGCTTAGGAGGTGGTTCGGGAATAGTCCAAGCATTCTCATTGCACAGGATGTTATTCAGTAGAATCTCAGCTTGTTCTACAGTTCGTTCCCTAAAAACACAACCATCACAACTATCTAGGTGGTCTTTGGAAGCATCGGTAAGTCCATTATAGAAGATATCAAGTATTTAATTCTTCTCAAGAGGGTGATCAGGCAAGGCATTCAGTAGGTGGATGAGCCTCCCCCGAGCTTGTGAGAGACTCTCTTATTCAGCTTGAGCAAAGTCGTATATTTCCTGCAAGGCAACTTGCTTCTTATGGGCAGGGAAATATTTTTCAAAGAAGTAGTAGACCATATCCTGGGGGCTATGCACACAACTAGGAGCAAGAGAAGTGAACCATGTCTTAGCATCATCCTTTAGCGAGAAAGGAAATAACTTGAGGATATAGTAGTGTCGGATCTTTTCCTCACTAGTGAATAGGGTGGCTATATCATGCAATTTCGTAAGATGGGCTACAACCATTTCAGACTCATAACCGTGAAAAGGATCAGATTCGACTAGAGTGATTAACTCAGGGTCGATAGAGAATTCATAATCCTTATCGGTCACAAAGATAGGCGAAGTAGCAAACTTCGGGTCGTATTTCATCGTAGCGTTCAAAGATTTTTCTTTCCACTTGCAGAGTAGTTTCTCAACATCATAGCTATCCTTACATGCAAGAAAGTCCTCAGCTATCTCTCCCTCCATAACATAACGCTCAGGCATAACAGGCAATTCAGGCATAGTAGCAGGTTCTACTTCAATAGTATCAGCAGTTTCAGAAGTATCATCACAACTAGCAGCAACTCTAGCAATTTGTGCATCAAGGAATGCACCTAGTGGCAAAGTAGTAGTAGCATCATAAGGTAAAGCAGTATCAAGCATAGCATCATCAGGCATAGTATCAAGCATAGCATCATCAGGCATAGTATCAAGCATAGCATCATCAGCCATAGTATCAAGCATATCATCATCATAAGCATCATCGGCAGCAGAAGTAGCATCATCAAGCACAAGCGACACATAAAAATTTCTAGCAGGAGGTGATGTCGCAAACTTACTCATAACTGAAGTTGAATCAAGTGCAGAGCTAGATGGCAGTCCCTTACGTGTCCTCGTAGTGGAAGGCAAGACTTTAGTTCTTGGATCTTTCGGATTCCTCAAAGTGATCAGTAGACGTCAATCCCAAGTGACTCAGAGAATATAGCTGTGCCTCCCCGGCAATGGCGCCAGAAAATAGTCTTGATAACCCACAAGTGTAGGGGATCGCAACAATTTTGGAGGGTAGAGTATTCAACCCAAATTTATTGATTCGACACAAGGGGAAGCGAAAGAATAGTCTCAAGTATTAGCAGCTGAGTTGTCAATTCAACCACACCTGAAAGATTAGTGTCTGCAAGCAAAGTATCAGTAGCAAAGTGGTATGATAGCAACGATGTCAGAAAAGGATCTGTTGACGGCAGACTATTCCTAACTAGTTGTATCAATGGCGCCAGTAAATAGCACGTTGACAGGGGACTATTCTTGAGAATAATGCTTCCCCTGCTACGGCTCCAGAAAAGTCTTGCAACAGGTAACAACAAAGTAGAAAGTAACAACAGTAGTGACAGTAGTAGCAAGGAACAATAGTAGTGACAACAGCAACAAGTAACAGCATAGTAACAACAGTAGCGACAACAGTAGAAGCAAAGTAACGTAGCAAGGACCAGTAGTAAAAGACTCGTAGGCAGTGCATCGGTGATGGATGAGTATGCCAGATGTGATTCATCATGTAACAACTATAACATGGAGAGATAAGCAACTAGCTCCCGTTCGTCAATCTAATGTAGGCATGTATTCCGTATGTAGTCATACGTGCTTAGGGAAAAGAACTTGCATGACATCTATTGTCCATCCCTCCCGTAGCAGCGGGGTCCTAATGGAAACTACGTGATATTAAGGTTCTCCTTTTAATAAAGAACCGGACCAACGCATTAACACTTGGTGAATACATGAACTCCTCATACTATGGTCATCTCCACGAGTGGTTCCGGCTATTGTCACTCCGGGGTTGCCGGGTCATAACACATAGTAGGTGACTACAACTTGCAAGATAGGATCTAAAACACACATATATCGGTGACAACATAATAGGTTCAGATCTGAAATCATGGCACTCGGGCCCTAGTGACAAGCATTAAGCATGGCAAAGTAGTAGCAACATCAATCTCAGAACATAGTGGATACTAGGGATCAATCCCTGTCAAAACTAACTCGATTACATGATAGATCTCATCCAACTCATCACTGTCCGGCAAGCCTACAATGAGATTACTCACGAACGGTGAAGAGCATCATGGAATTGTCGATGGAGGAAGGTTAATGATGACGATGGCGACGATTTCCCCTCTACGGAGCCCAAAACGGACTCCAGATCTGCCCTCCAGATGAAGAACAGGAGATGGCAGCGCCTCCGTATCGTAAAACGCGATGAATCCTTGTGTTTGATTTTTTCCAGGCGAGAAGGAATAAATAGAGCTGAGTTTGGAGGCGGTGGCGCCACGTGGGCCCCACAAGCCCTCACGGCGCGACAAGGGGGGGTGGCCGCCGCCCCTGGGCTTGTGGCCCACTGGCACACCCCCTCTGTTGGATCTTTGCGTAGGTATTTTTCATTAATTCCAGAAATATTCTCCATAAATTTTCAGGTCATTCCGAGAACTTTTATTTCTGCACAAAAACAACACCATGGCAATTCTGCTGAAAACAGCGTTAGTCCGTGTTAGTTTCATTCAAATCATGCAAATTAGAGTCCAAAACAAGGGCAAAAGAGTTCGGAAAAGTAGATACAACGGAGACGTATCACTTACCATATAAACAAGAAGCAAGGCGCAAATATATCGACAACACCGCTACAACAGACTCAAGGTCAATAAAAGTATTACGTGCACGATGACACGACAGACGGGTCAAACTCACTACCCATATTACATGCTCATCTTAGGATCAAAAAATATCAAAGTTTTTTGCCCAAAGAACTTGGGATTACTCTTGCCGGCAGCTTGCGCATCTTCTACCTCAGCTCGACTGTGTTAGTCTTCCACGCCGGCCGCTTCAGGATCCGCTTGAGCCAACTCGTCTTTTTTGATATGTTGGTCTTGTGCACCCACCGGTTTGTGTTCGGAGATTGAAAATTTGAAGGTCCAGGAACTATAATAGATGAGTCAACATCAGGAGCAAAAGGTTTCTTACGACGAGGAGGTACAAGATCAGAAGTCTCGTCCTTGGGTGAATTTATAAGCTGATTTTCCATGGAATAGACAAAGTGGTACTTGTTAACATCTAGCTTGCGTGCGTTAAGAGTTGAGAGCGAACGGGTAGCCTTCACACACTCGGTGAAATCTTCCGCTGAAAATTCAGAGCCGTCAATTTTCTGTTCCAGAATCCTGCGAGTTGCTGCATCAAGGTCAAACTGTGGCACATAAGATTTTGCACGAGCAAGCGCCATATTTGCTCCCATACGAGCCGCCAGTCTCTTAAATTCCTCAACCCATTATTGAAATGTAGACAACTTTCTAAGAATATTTGTAATATTCCTCGGAGTCTCTTGAAGATTTTTTGTTGCCATAATGGCAAAAACAGATCCTGTGAACAACTGCTCTATATAGGTGAAGATAGCCTTCAACTTCATAATGGGCATTTGGAGAATATTTTCAGCCTTTCGTCCTACGCAAGAAAATAAGCCGGCACATAATCTGACCCAAAATTCAAACAACATACCAAAGATCACAATAATCATCTCATTAATTTGGTTTTTGAGGGTTTGTAGCTCCTGTGTCACACACTCAAGTTGTTTCTCCGCATCTTCGAAGCGCTTCAGGAGGGCGGCTTTCTCCTTATCAAAATTGGCCTTGGCTTGATCAAGGAGATCATATGCTTGTTTTTTCTCATATTCAAGTCGAGTCACCTTTTGCTCTGCATCAATCTTAAGTTTTTTCTCATCTTCGAGCCGCCTTTGAAGATTGACTGTGGCAGACTCAGAGTTCTCCAACGATTCCTGTAGAAACATATAAATTATAAGTACAAGTCTCAAGCCGCCTACATAAGATGCCTCCACACTTTGGGGCTACATGATTCTAAAAAGCTGGATCAAACTGACAGAGTCCCATGACGTTGCAAGCAATCCACATGGCACTTCGGGACTAGTGCAACATATTTGTTTGTTCTACAACAGGAAGACCCGACCATCTCGAAGAGAAAAGCTGACCCTTGGGGGATACACTTGGTGTTTTCCATGGAAAGACCCGACCATCTCAAGAAGATAAGATGGCACTTAGGGGCTATGGTCAACAAATTCTACACCTTAAGGAATCAAAGAAATACGACCCGGTCCTTGAGGGCTAGGAATGGCACTTTGATCATCAATAACTTACAACAGTACCAGCTCGTTATTAATCAACAACCCGGTCCTTGAGGGATACAGAGGATTCTTCGTATATTTACAAAACCCAGTACACTACTTATTGTACTAAATTGGCTCTTGGGGGCTACACAGGTAGACATAATGAGTATGTGATACAAGTTTTACCTCATATTTGGTCCTCGTGATGTTGACCAAATTCACTTAAAAATCCCGGCTCTCACATAGCCGGGTCCCATAGTGTTGATAAAACCCTTGGATGTCAAGATTGTTAAGTTTCGGAAGCTCTAGCTTGGTTTTTCCTTTCTCCAAATGTACCAACTCACCTTTGGACACAACTTTATTCAAAAACAGTTGAAGGGCCGGGAGCTTGATATGACCCTCGAATAACAACCACTTCCATGTCGTCCATGGCGGCTCGCGGGGTAATATCGTCCATAGGAGGTACATGACTTGAAGGAGCAGCAGGACTTGGATGATGAATGGTCGACTCATCAGGTGCACCTTGATTATTACCAACTATCTCCACAAGAGTTGGCTCATCATCTTGGGTCATCCCATATTATAAGGCGACTAAGTGCCCAAGTTTGGCTCAACCTGAGCTGATGGCTCATTGTGAGATGGTGTGATCCCCGGCACGAGAAGAAGATTCACCCACCATCTTCCAAACAAAGGCTTTGGCTTTGATAGTCATAAAAATAGCTTATCAAATAAAAAATGAATAACATGTAATGACATGACCAATGAAAGGTGTCTTAAATAAAAGCTTACCCATGATTGATGGTGAAAGCTGGACATTGAGTAGCAGTAGAGTCGCCAAATGAAGGTGGTGACTCCTCATAATAAGGTGAATTAGATGGACTAAGGGATTGTTTAAAGAGACCAGCTTGAGGATGAGAAGCGGTTAGACTGTGTGGTATCTCAAAACATCTCTTACAAGGTGGTGATACGTCTCCAACATATCGATAATTTATGAAGTATTCATGCCATGCTTGCCTATGTTTACAATACTTTTATATGATTTTGATGAACTTTATATGATTTATTTAGAACTAACCTGGACTGACGCTATTTTCAACAGAATTACCATGATGTTGTTTTTGTGCAGAAAATAGAAGTTCTCGGAATCGCCCGATTTTTTTTGTAATTTTCTTTGCATGAAATAAGAAATATAGGAGCAAAGAACCACCTGAGGGGAGTCACCTGTGGGCAACAAGACAACAGGGTGCCCCCTAGACCGTGCCGTGATGGCTTGTGGGGCCCACGTGGCTCCGTTTGGCGTGATCCCAATGCTGAAAAATCCTATATATACGGGAAGCCCCAGAAATAAAGAGAGAACTTCCCCTCCACCGTCGTAACTCTCTGTATAAACATAAAACCCTTCTGGTGCCTTTAGAGTACCATACCGGAGAGGGGAAATCATCTTCGATGGCCATCTTCATAATCCCGTCGGAGGCTATGCCGAGGAGGGAGTAGTTTACCCTCTCTCTCTCTCTCTCTCGTGTTCTTGACATGGCGTGATCTTGATGTATCACATGACTTGTTAATCTAGTTGGATCATATGAAGTTATTCCCTTGCTACCTTGTTGTGATGAATTGAATATTTCCCTTTAAGATATTGTTATGTTGGAGTACATATTTTGGTTTGAGAACACTTGATGTATGTATTGCATGCGGATATCCATAGTGACATTGGGATATTCAAGTGATTCACTTGATATATGTTATGGCATCAACTTGGGGATTACGATGAACTTAGGGATCTATACATAGGGGTTGATTGCATGTTTTCACAGTATGTTCTCCGATAGAAATCTTGGGGTGCTCCTCGAAGTTCCTTGTGTTGGATTAAATATGATAGATCTGAAACTGTTTGTTGCATGTCGCATAATTTACCCACGGATACTTGAGGTGACATTGGAATATCTAGGTGACATTAGGGTTGATTGATATGTATCATGGGTGTTATTGTAGTATGAACTCTAGGGCTGTTTGTCACACTTATAAGAATAGCTCAAATGATTGATTATAAAGAATAACTCTGAGGTGGTTCTACTACCTACACCAATTTCATCTTATTTTTCTCTGCTAGATAGGAACTTTGGAGTGATTCTTTGTTGCACGTTGAGGGATGATCATATGGTTATACTATGTTAGCACTGTTGAGATATTGCACTAGTTAAAGTATGAACCCTAGACCTTATTTCCAAGCAATAATACAATGTTTTGCTCAGTGGTTTCCACTTGCTACCTTGCTTATTTATATTTTCAGATTACAAAAACCTATATTTACTATCCATACTACACTTGTGGCATCATCTTTTTGCCGAACTAGTGCACCTATACAATTTATCATCCTATTGGGCGTGTTGGGGACACATGAGATATCTTGTATTTGATTGCAAAGTTGTTTGAGAGGAACCATATTCATCCTACACCTATCACAGATTGATAAACTTTAGGTCATCCACTTGAGGGAAATTTGATACTGTCCTACAAAACTCTACACTTGGAGGCCCAACGACGTCGACAAGAATAAAAGTTTCATAGCAGACATCAAGCTCTTTTCTTGTGCCGTTATTGGGGGAGGTGAGTGATAGTAGATATATCTTTAGATCTTACAATTAAATCTTTTAGTTTCTTGTTTTTCACTTGTTTGGTTTTATAAAAGGAAACTACAAAAAATGTAATTCAGGTTGCCTCATTTTCTTCGTCTCTAATATTTTCTTTAGTAAAAATGATGGTTCACAAAATTGTGCTCAATTAATAGAGGAAGAATTTATAAATATGCTTAATGTGAATTCCTTAAGTGATGAGCATGTGATACGTCCCAAACGTATCTATAATTTCTGCTTGTTCCATCATCTTTTGGGTGACATTGTTATATGTTTTGCTACACTTTTATATCTTTTTACACATATTTGGACTAACCTACTAACTCAGTGCACCCAGTGCCAGTTTCTGTCTGCTGATGCCTTTTTTGTAGGGGCTTGTACCCAATTTTCCGGAGCCCCAAAAATCCCGAGAAAAATATATAAAAAAATATCAGCGTAATGGAAGCTTCCGGATCACCGAAGATGGGCCACATGGGTGCCAGGGGGTGCCCAGGCGGCCACCCTGCACGGCCTGGCCCCTGGCCGCGCCCACATGCCGCCTGGGTGGGCCCCACCTCCTATGACGCCCTCCTTTGGCCTATATTTACTCCTCTGTGAGGAAACCCTTCCATCACATCCAGAATCGCGAATTTCTCCATCGTTCCGCCACCGCAGCGCTTCCGAGATCGGGATCGTTAGGAGACCTCTTCCTGGCACCCTGCCGCAGGGAGGATTGACCTCCGGGAGCTTCTCCACCGCTATGGATGCTTCCCGTACGTGCCGTGAGTAGTCCTCTGATAACCCACAAGTATAGGGGATCGCAACAGTTTTCCAGGGTAGAGTATTCAACCCAAATTTATTAATTCGACACAAGGGGAGCCAAAGAATACTCTCGAGTATTAGCAGTTGAGTTGTCAATTAAACCACACCTGAAAGGCTTAGTATCCGCAACAAAGTTTTAGTAGCAAAGTAGTATGATAGTAACGGTAGCGGCGGTAACAGTAGCAGTAGTAATTTGTATAGCAAGTGTGACATCAGTAGCGGTAAAGTAACTTAGCAAGGACCAGTATAGGAAAAGGTCGTAGGCATTGGATCGGTGATGGATAATTATGTCGGATGGCATTCATCATGTAACATTTATAACATAGGGTGATATGTAACTAGCTCCATCTCGTCAATATAATGTAGGTATGTATACCGTATTTAGTCATACGTGCTTATGGAAAAGAACTTGCATGACATCTTTTGTCCTACCCTCCCGTGGCAGCGGGGTCCTAGTGGAAACTAAGGGATATTAAGGTCTCCTTTTAATAGAGAACTGGAACAAAGAATTAGCACATGGTGAATACATGGGATCCTCATACTATGGTCATCTTCGGGAGTGGTTCCGGCTATTGTCACTGCGGGGTTGCCAGGTCATAACACATAGTAGGTGAATACAACTTGCAAGATAGGATCAAGAACACACATATATTGATGAAAACATAAAAGGTTCAGATCTGAAATCATGGCACTCGGGCCCTAGTGACAAGCATTAAGCATAGCAAAGTAATTGCAACATCAATCTTAGAACATAGTGGATACTAGGGATCAAACCCCATCAAAACTAACTCGATTACATGATAGATCTCATCCAACCCATCACCGTCCAGCAAGCATACGATAAGATTACTCTCGAACGATGGAGAGCATCATGGAATTAGCAATGGAGGATGGTTGATGATGACGATGGCATCGATTTCCCCTCTCCGGAGCCCAGAATGGACTCCAGATCTGCCCTCCCGAGGAAGAACAGGCGGTGGCGGCGGCTCCATATCGTGAAACGCGATGAACTCTTCTCTCCTCTTTTTTCCTGGACGAGAGAGGTTAGATGGAGTTGGAGATGAAGTCGGAGGAGCCACTTTGGGGCCCACGAGCCTGCTAGGCACGCCCTAGGGGGGGGGGGCTACAGGGCTCGTGGCCTGATCGTGCAATCTCTAGCGTTAGCTAGACAGATGCTTATGACAACAAACCTTCTCCTGCAACAGCACTAGAAGAATGCAGCTAGCACTCCTCGGCAATGAAACTGGAAGAATGTTGTTGATGGCCCACCAGCGTGTGGGTTCGCAGCAGTTTTCGAGGGTAGAATATTCGACCCAATTTGTTGATAAGCCACAGGAGGTGAGAGAATTCTCTCGAGTATTAGCAGCTGAATTTGTCGGATTTAACCACACCTGAAAGATTAGTATCTGCAAGCACAGTAGTAACAGCAAAGTAGTATGATAACAACGGTGTCAGAAACAATTTGTTGACGACAGACTATTCCTAACAATTGTATCAATGGCGCCTGTGTTGCCGTGTTGACAGAAGTTGTCAGTTCCCGTCAATGGTCAGCGAACCAACAGTGTAGCAGGTAGCAGCAGTGTAACGAGCAATAGCAGTGGCCAGGAACATCATTAGTGAAAGCAGTAGCAAGTAGCAACAGTAGCAAGCGACAGTAATAGCAACAGTAATAGCAGCAGCAGAGCAAAACAAGTAACAGCTGTATCAACAGTAGTAGCAGCAGCAGAGCAAGACAAGTAACAACAGTAGGACAAACTCGTAGGCAATGGGTCGGTGATTTGTTGGATGATATTCATCATGCAACAACGATAACACGGAGAGATATGTGGCTAGCTCCCCTTCATCAATGTGATGTAGGCATGCATTCCGTGTGTCGTCATACGTGCTTAGGGAAAAGAACTTGCATGGCATCTATTGTCCACCCCTCCCGTGGCAGCGAGGTCCAAAAGGAAACTACGGGATATTAAGGTTCTCCTTTTAATAAAGAACCGGACCAACGCATTAACACTTGGTGAACACATGAGCTCCTCAAACTATGGTCATCAACGGGAGTGGTTTCGGTTATTGTCACTCCGGGGTTGCCGGATCATAACACATAGTAGGTAACTACAACTTGCAAGATCGGATCTAAAACACACATATATTGGTGAAAACATAATAATTTCAGATCTGAAATCATGGCACTCGGGCCCTAGTGACAAGCATTAAGCATGGCAAAGTAGTAGCAACATCAATCTCAGAACTTAGTGGATACTAGGGATCAATCCCCATCAAAACTAACTCGATTACATGATAGATCTCATCCTACTCATCACCGCCGAGCGAGCCTACGAATAGATTACTCACGAACGACGAAGAGCTTCATGGAATTGGAGAGGGAAGAAGGTTGATGATGACGATGGCGACGATTTTGCCTCTGCGGAGCCCAAGACGGACTCCAGATCTGCCCTCTAGATGAAGAACAGGTGGTGGCGGCGCCTCCGTATCGAAAACGCGATGAAAACTTCTCTTTTTATTTTTTCTGGGATGAAAGGCAACTTATAGAGCTGGAGTTGGGGCGGCAAGTGCCTGTGGGCCCCACAAGCCTGCCCACTGCCACGAGGGTTGTGGTGGCGGGGAGGGGCTTGTGGCCCACTGGCCCACCCCCTGAGGTGGAATTGGCGCAGATATTTTTGATATTTTCCAAAACTGCTCCCCGTAAATTTTCAGGACGTTTGGAGAACTTTGATTTCTGCACAAAAATAACACCAAGGCAATTCTGCTGAAAACAGCGTCAGTCCAGGTTAGTTCCATTCAAATCATGCAAATTATAGTCCAAAACAAGGGCAAAAGAGTTTGGAAAAGTAGATACGTTGGAGACGTATCATGGCCCACATGCAGCGTATCTTTAGTTGATTCTTTCTCTGATATTTTTTATATATTCCATAAAAAATTCTCATAAGTTTCCAGGTCATTCCGAGAACTTCTATTTCTGCACAAAAACAACACCATGGTAGTTCTGCTGAAAACAACGTCATTCGGGTTAGTTTCATTCAAATCATGCAAATGAGAGTCCAAAACAAGGGCAAAAGAGTTTGGAAAAGTAGATATGTTGGAGACGTATCAACTCCCCCAAGCTTAAAGCCCTGCTTGTCCTCAAGCAATTCAGTTGATAAACTAAAAGAGACAAAAGAAAAACTTTTACGAACTCTGTTTGATCTTGTTGTTGTAATTATGTCTAACTCATATTCAGATTTTCAGCAAGATCATAAGCTAACCACATAAGCAATGACATTTAGGTCTCATGGTATACTCATATCAATGGCGTAATTAACTAGCGAGCAATAATAATAAGTTTCAAACGTCAACACTTCAATCAAAATAATCATGATACAATATGAATAAATGGTATCTCGCTAGCCCTTTCTGAGACCGCAAAACATAAATGCAGAGCACCGACTGGAAATTGTAATTCATGGCAAAGAAGATCCAGTCATAGTCATACTCAATATCAATTAATAGCAAATCATATAAATGACGGAGGTTCTCTCTAACTGGTGATTTTTAATAAGAAGAGGATGACCCAATAGAAACGTAAATAGATAGGCCCTTCGCAGAGGGAAGCATTGATTTCCAGAGGTGCCGGAGCTCAAGCTTTTTAAAACAGAGATAAATAATTTTGGGTGGCATGCTTTCATAGTCAACGCGATGACCAGGAGTTTTCACCATCTTCCATGCTACACATATTATAGGCGGTTCCCAAACAGAATAGTAAAGTTTTGACTCCCCCACCACCGATCAATCACACTCCACGACTAGCCGAATCCTCGGGTGCCGTCCATACCAACAACAATCCATGGGGAGTTTGTTTGCAATTATATTTTTGATTTGATTTGAGCATGGATCTGGGCATTCCGATTACCGGCCCCTTTCTCGTGAGTGATAGTGAATAAACATGTATCGAGGATAACACGCCTAGCATGGAAGATACTGACCGCCCCTTGTCACCACATGAGCGATTCGGACATACAAAACAGATTATTATTGGAAGATTTAGAGAGTGGCACATGCAAATTTACTTGTAACGGCAGGTAGATACCGCATATAGGTACGTATGGTGGACTCATACGGAACAACTTTGGTTTTATGGAAGTGGATGCACAAGCAGTATTCCCGCTTAGTACAAGTGAAGGCTAGCAAAAGACTGGGAAGCGGCCAACTAGAGAGCGATAACAGTCATCAATATGCATTGAAATTGACCAATGTTGAGTGCAAGCACGAGTAGGATATAAATCACCATAAACATGAATATTGTAGAGGCTATGTTGATTTTGTTTCAACTACATGCGTGAACATGTGCCAAGTCAAGCCACTTGAATCATTCAAAGGAGGATACCATCCTATCATACTACATCATAATCATCTTGAAATTCATGTTGGCATCCAAGACAAACCATTATAAGCTCCTAGCTAATTAAGCATGGCATCAGAAACTATGATCTCTAAGTTGTCATTGCAAACATATTTCTCTCATAAAAATGCTGAATTAGGAACGATGAGCTAGTCATATTTACAAAAAAAATAGGTCGAGTTATACCAGCTTTTCCAGGCTGAGTCACTTCATCATATATCGTCATTATTGCCTTTCACTTGCACGACCGAACGATGTGAATAATAATAAAAGTTTTCGTGCATTGGACTAAGCTAGAATCTGCAAGCAAATTCAGAGGAGAAGACAAAGTAATATGGCTCTTTGATGGATAAAAAATAATGCATATGAGAGCCATTAATCATTTTAATCATGGTCTTCTACCTCGACCCAAAGGAAAAGAAAACTATTTACACGGGAAAGATCCCAACAAGGAAAAGAAGAACAGGAAATCTTTTTGGATTTTCTTTTTAATCACCACTAAGCATGCTGGAAAGTAAACTTACAACTATTTTTTTTGTTTTTCTCATTTTTAAACAAACACACGAGAAGAATGCAAGAAAAAGAAATAAACTAGCATGGATGATACAATGGAAGAGTGTGAACACCGACTATCAAAGTGAATGTGTGAGCATGAATATAAAGTCGGTGACAGACACGTACTTCCCCAAGCTTAGGCTTTTGGCCTAAGTTGGTCTAGTTCCACGGCTGGTCCGGGCGATATCCAAAAGCATAATGGGGGTTGTACTAGGACGCGGCAGCTAGCGCCTGAATAGCTGCCTCACGGAGGCGAGCAACCTTCACCTCCCTCTCATACTCCTCTGACTCTCCTCTGGTTATGTAATATCTTCTTTTTCCCTGAAAGTCAAAGAAGGTAGGAGCAGGAAGGGTAATATGGAAAACACGCTGTCGGTTAAATATTAACCGGTATAGGAGGGTTCCATTATCCCTCTCAAGGAACTGATAACGTATCATAGCGGCGCGATCAAGGAAAGCTGTGTGGAGCGGGGGATCTCCTGTGCGGATGGGTATTCCAAGAGAATTTGCTATGCAAGTGGCATAGATCCCACCGAAGAAATCCCTTCCATTAGCATTATTATTTAGCCTCCTAGCAATTATAGCTCCCATGTTGAAACTTCTATCACCCGTTAGTGCGCTCTTAAGAATACTAAGGTCAGGTGCCTAGAGGTGACTATGGTCATGCTTGCCGTTAATGCGTCTACCTATGAAGAGGCAAAATAATATAAGGCAGGAAAATGACTGCTCCCCATGGTAGCCTGCGTAATATCTCTAGTTTCTCCAACAGTTATACTAGAAATAAAATCTCTAACCGAAGACTTAGGAGGGTCATTGGGACTACCCCAATCAGGTATCTTGCATATTCTATTAAAATCCTCTAAATCCATAGTATACGATTTGTCATAAAGTTCAAACAGTATGGATCTGTCACGGCCAACTGAAAATTTGAATCTACGAACAAAAGAGGCAGTGAGTGTAGTATACTGTTCACATTTATTGGAGATGAATTCTTCGAGCCCGGCATTGCAAAAAAATGTATCAAACTCGTCCTTGAAATCTGCATAAATCATGAATTCATCGGAAGGCCATTCACATGGTTGCACCGGTGCGTTCCTCGGCTGATAAGGATCGGGCTCCCGAATCGCGAGACGGGGACCCCTTTTGCTTGAGGAACCACCATGATAGTTCTTCCTGGACATCTTCCTTTTTGTGAAATAATTCTTAAATTTTTAGTGACTCAAAATAAAAGTGAACAAAGTTTAACAAAACTCATAGGAACTACTCCTGCAAGTGCCTAGAGGCCATATCATGGATCAAAACTACTTGGGACCAACTAAAATTAACATGCAAAGCTCAAGAACAGGGTCACCAAGGCAGTAATAATATGCAATGAATAAAGCACTAGAATAAATACTAATTGGACCAATGGAGGGGTCACATACCAAGGAACAATTCCCCAAAACAGTTTGGTGAATAGGGCTTTACACAAGGAAATCGAAAAATGCAGCAAAATGAGCAAGAACACAGGTTTGAGCCGTGGAATGTTTTTTTTTCTGGAGGTAGACGAAGAAGATGGGTGCTGCAATGAGTGGAGGGGAGCCACCTGGGACCCACGAGCCTGCCACGCGTGCCCAGGGGGTGGGCGCGCCTCCTCGGCTCGTGGCCCACTGGTGCATCCCCGTGACTAGTTATCTATCTCAGAAATTCTTAAATATTCCAGAAAAAATCATACTTGAATTTCAGGGCATTTGGAGAACTTTTATTTTCAGGTTATTTTTTATTGAACGGATAATGCAGAAAACAGGAAAATAATGCTATATTTATTATTTGTCTAATAAATAACAGAAATTAAAAGTTGGGAATAGAAGGTTGTGACTTCTAGATTCATCCATCTCATGGTCATCAAAAGAAATCCGTCAATGAGGTTGATCAAGTCTCCTTGACAAACTTTTTTTCGAATCGCATAAAACCGGAGAATTTTCGAATAATCACTAGGTTACCTCAACGGGGTGTGCATATCCACAATAACAAGTATATCATATTTCATATTGATAGTAGATATAGGGAATTCAAAGCTTCCAATAATAATTGTTAAAGATTTTTCAATAGTATTAATGCAATGAATTCGATATTGTTTCTTCGGAAAGTGCACCGTCTGCTCATTACCATTCACATGGAAAGTTACATTGCCTTTGTTGCAATCAATAACAGCCCCTGCAGTGTTTAAAAAGGGTCTTTGAAGGATGACCGCCATGGCATGATCCTCGAGAATATCAAGAATAACAAAGTCCGTTAAGATAGTAACGTTCGCAACCACAACAGGCACATCCTCGCAAATGCCGATAGGTAAAGCAGTTGATTTGTCGGCCATTTGCAAAGAAATTTCAGTAGGTGTCAACTTATCCAATTCAAGTCTATGATATAAAGAGAGAGGCATAACACTAACACCGACTCCAAGATCACATAAAGCAGTTCTAACATAATTTTCTTTAATGGAGCAAGGTACAATGGACACTCCGGGATCACCTAGTTTGTTAGGAGTCCCACCCTTAAAAGTGTAATTAGCAAGCATGGTGGAAATCTCAACATCAGGTATCTTTCTTTTATTAGTCACAATATCTTTCATGTACTTAGCATAAGGAGACATTTTAAGCATATTAGTCAAACGCATTTGCAAAAAGATAGGTCTAATCATTTCAACAAAGCGCTCAAAATCCTCATCATCCTTTTTCTTGGATGGTTTGGGAGGAAAGGGCATGGGTTTCTGAACCCATGGTTCTCTTTCTTTACCATGCTTCCTAGCAATAAAATCATTCTTATCATATCTCTTGTTCTTAGGTTGTGGGTTATCAAGATCAACAGCAGGTTCAATCTCCACATCATTATCATTACTAGGTTGAGCATCAACATGGACATCATTATCAATATTATTACTAGGCTCATGTTCATCACCATATTGTGTTTCAACATCAGAAAAAGAAACATCATTTGGATTCTCAGGTGTAACAGCAACATGTTTACTAGCATGCAAGTTCCTATCATCTATCTTTTTCTTCCTATTACCAGGATGACTAGGTGCATCAATATTAACTCCTTGAGAATCTTGTTCAATTCTCTTAGGATGGCCCTCAGGATACAAAGGTTCCTGAGTCATTCTACCACCTCTAGTAACAACTCTAACATAATTATCATTCAATTCATTAAGCAAGTCATTTTGAGCCTTAAGAACATTTCTATCCACACAAGCACTTATATGATTAATCATATAAGCATTTTGTTTCAGTTGTGTGCTAACAGAATCATTAAAACTTTGTTGTTTGGCAACAAAGTTATCAAATTCATCTAAGCATAAGCTAGCAGGTTTATCATAAGGAATATCACTCTCATTGAATCTACAAAGAGAATTTACCTCTACTACCTATGTCGGGTTACCAAGACCATGTATTTCTTAAATAGGTGGTAGATTCTTAACATCTTCAGATTTAATACCTTTCTCTTGCATAGATTTCTTGGCTTCTTGCATATCTTCAGGACTGAGGAATAGAATACCTCTTTTCTTCGGAGTTGGCTTTGGAGGTGGTTCAGGAATAGTCCAAGCATTATCATTGCTCAAGATATTATTCAATAGAATTTCAGCTTGTTCCACAGTTCGTTCCCTGAAAACACAACCAGCACAACTATCTAGGTGGTCCCTAGAAGCATCGGTTAGTCCATTATAAATGATATCAAGTATTTCATTTTTCTTAAGAGGGTGATTAGGCAGAGCATGAAGTAACTCTAGACATTTGTGCATCAAGAAATTCACCCAGTGGCATATCATTATCAAGGAAAGCATCATCATAAGCATCATGGATAGCAGAAGTAGCATCATCAAGCACATGTGACATATCAGAATTACTAGTAGGTGGTGGTGTCGCAAATTTACTCATAACAGAAGGTGAATCAAGTGCAGAGCTAGATGGCAGTTCCTTACCTGTCCTCGTAGTTGAGGGCAAGACTTTAGTTTTTGGATCTCTCGGATTCCTCATAGTGATCAACATACATAAATCCCAAGTGACTCAGAGAATAGAGCTATGCTCCCCGGCAACGGCGCTAGAAAAAGGTCTTGATAACCCACAAGTATGGGGGATCGCAAGAGTTTTCGAGGGTAGAGTATTCAACCCAAATTTATTGATTCGACACAAGGGGAGCCAAAGAAGACTCTCGAGTATTAGGAGTTGAGTTGTCAATTTAACCACACCTTGAAAGACTTAGTATCTGCAGCAAAGTTTTAGTAGCAAAGTAGTATGATAGTAACGGTAGCGGCGGTAACAGTAGCAGTAGTAATTTGTATAGCAAGTGTGACAGCAGTAGCGGTAATGTAACTTAGCAAGGACCAACATAGGAAAAGCTCGTAGGCATTGGATCGGCGATGGATAATTACGTCGGATGGCATTCATCATGTAACAGTTATAACATAGGGTGATATGTAACTAGCTCCAGTTCGTCAATGTAATGTACGCATGTATTCCGTATTTAGTCATACGTGCTTATGGAAAAGAACTTCCATGACATCTTTTGTCCTACCCTCCCATGGCAGCGGGGTCCTAATGGAAACTAAGGGATATTAAGGTCTCCTTTTAATAGAGAACCAGAACAAAGCATTAGCACATAGTAGGTTTTCACTCCTCATACTATGGTCATCTCCGGGAGTGGTTCTGGCTATTGTCACTCCGGGGTTGCCAGGTCATAACATATAGTAGGTGACTACAACTTGCAAGCTAGGATCAGGAACACACATATATTGATGAAAATATAATAGGTTCAGATATGAAATCATGGCACTCGGGCCCTAGTGACAAGCATTAAGCATAGCAAAGTAGTAGCAACATCAATCTTAGAACATAGTGGAGAGTAGGGATCAAACCCCATCAAAACTAACTCGATTACATGATAGATCTCATCCAACCCTTCACCGTCCAGCAAGCCTACGATAAGATTACTCACGAACGATGGAGAGCATCGGGGAATTGGCGATGGAGGATGATTGATGATGACGACGACGTCAATTTCCCCTCTCCGGAGCCGAGAACGGACTCCAGATCTGCCCTCCCGAGGAAGAACAGGCGGTGGCGGTGGATCCGTATCATGAAATGCGATGAACTCTTCTCTCCTCTTTTTTCCTGGACAAGAGAGGTTATATGGAGTTGGAGATGAAGTCGGAGGACCCACGTCGGCCCCACGAGCCTGCTAGACGCGCCCTAGGGGAGGGGGCGCCTGCAGGGCTTGTGGCCCACTCGCAGCGTATCTTTAGTTGATTCTTTCTCATATATTTTGTATATATTCCACTAAAAAACCTCATAACTTTCCAGGTCATTCCGAGAACTTTTATTTCTGCACAAAAACAACACCATGGCAGTTCTACTGAAAACTGCGTCACTCCTGGTTAGTTTTATTCAAATCATGCAAATTAGAGTCCAAAACAAGGGCAAAAGAGTTTGGAAAAGTAGATACGTTGAAGACGTATCATCCTCCTTGGACCATGAGTCCATGACCAGTAGCTATGTGATGTCTTCTCTCCAATCTTGTGCTTCCATGATTAGCCCTTGTGAGCAGCCCTACATGATCAAGCCATCTATGTAATTTTCCTGCTATTGCTATGCTCGGTTTGTTGGGATCCGATGGATTATGAGATTATGTTCAGTTTGTTATGAGTTATATATTTGATTATCCTTTTATATCATGTTATTTAGTGATTCATGCAAGTTCTTCGTTCCTTTGTATTGCTTTGTCCAAGTAGTAGATTGTAACTCCAAGAGGGAGCGTTATGCATAATTGTGGGTTCGTGCCCCCTGATGTCTAGCTTGAGTGACAGAACCATGAGACTAGGGGATGTGCTATTGCCACCAGGGAGAAAACAACGGTGCTTGTGACCATGGTTGGAAGGATTGTTTACCTTATGCATAGTTCTTTAATGCAGTTGTCCATTGCTTTGACTTTACACTTTGGGTGGGGCTCGCAACTTAATACCAGCGAGATGTTCTGGATAGATATCTCAAGGTGGATGATTAGTAAGTAGATGCTGATGAATAAACGATCTACTTGTCTTGGCGTAATTCCCATTACTATTGAGCCTCTAACTTTCAAGTAGCATAATTAGCATTGCGGTGCGTTCATAATTCTGTCAATTGCCCAACTGTAGTTTGTTACCCAAGCATAGTTGTTTATTGTCTTTTGGGAGAGAGACATCACTAGTTAACATCATGTGACTCCTATCCATATCACTACCATTGCTTACACCTCCATCATTTACTGTTTTCATTTACTTTTCCGTTGCAATCACTATCACTATTCTCGCTTGTGTTTTGATCCTTTGCAAACTACAAGGCCGGAGAGATTGACAACCTCTCTGTACTCGTTGGGAGAAAAGTTGTTTGTGTGTGTGCAGGTCCACGTATTCTGCTTGCGCCAGTGCAGGGTACACCTACTTGTTGATCCTCGGAGTCCTCCTGGTCCGATAACCTTACAGTCTCCGTGTAAGGGAAAACTTGCTGCTGACTACATCTCAACCTTCCTCTTGGGGTAACCAACGAGGAGCGAGAAGTATATTCATCATCTTGTCATCAACATGATAGCAATATTGTTGGTATGAATTCTCTGAATATCCATGATGATATGCAAAGCCACAAGCTTGAAGATGCTATTTCTAGTCCCCCAAGTTTTGATGAGCAAATTTATTATGATGAAATCATGCCTCCTATCTATGATGATTATTGTGATGATATTTATGCTATAAAGAATAAGGATAACCATGAAACTTGTCATCATGATTTTAATTTTCACATGTATTATATCAATCAAGTATCTCATGATAGTTATTTTTATTGAGTTTGCTCCCACTACTATGACTGATAAGATTTTCTCTCGTGTTGGTAGTAATGAAAATTCTATGCTTGTGCATCATGAAAAGAATGACTTATGTGATAGTTATATTGTTGAATTACTCCATGATGCTATTGAAAATATTATTATTAGGGAGGAACATATGCTTGTAGGTGTTGCAATAATATGAAGTTTCCTCCCTATGTGTTCAAAGTATTGAAGTCATGCTTGTTTTGCCTTCCTATGCTAGTTGATTCTTGATCCCACGAATTGTTTGCTCAAAAAATCCCTATGCATAGGAAGAGGGTTAGACTTAAAGGTTCTTGTCATAAGCTTCATGATGCTCCCATTGTGTTTCAATTGTTTACTTTTTATGTGAGCATCATTGAAACCATCATGCCTAGCTAAAAGGGATTAAAGAAAAGCGCTTGTTGGGAGACAACCCAACACTTTTACTTTCTATTTTTGTGTGTTCAATTGATTAAGATACTATGGTAATCATGTTGTATATCTTTTATTTCAATAAAGTGCCAAGTAAAGCCTTTGGGATAGTGTGGATACTTGTTTGTTTGATTCTGTGCAAAAACAGAAACTTTTACGTCCAGTGTAGAATTTGTCTGATTTTACTAGAACGTCAAAAAATTATGAAATTTTCAAAAAGTTTTCATATGCAAATTATATGATTTTTCCCAGTTTTTTAGAATTTTTAGAGTCACGGAAGTTTGGTGTTCATTCACAAATACACAGATTATTTTGTTTTTCACAAATTCAGTTTTGCATGCATAGTTTGCTTGTTTTAGTGTTTCCATAGCTTATATTTAGTGATATAAATTATTGGAATGATAGAATATAGTAGGTATTATTTGATAACAATTATTAATTTTGTTGTGACAATACCTAAGTGAATGATCTATCTTTATTACACTAACCCGTCTCACGAAGTTTTGTTACGTTTTGTGTGATCGAAGTCTTCAAGGTTAGGGTGAGATACCAGTATAAGGATAATAAGGAGTATCAAGAAGCTAATCTTGGGTATTACCAAGGAACCTCCATGGTAATGATGCAAGGAAGACTCAAGCATTTAAGCTTGGGGATGCCCCGGAATGCGTCCCCTTTTTTGTCTCTAACATTATCGGTATATCTCACTTGGAGCTATATTTTTATTCATCACATGATCTCTGTTTTGCTAGGATATTCATTACATTTTTTATTCCCTGTTATATGTTCTTTATAATCTTGTTTTTCATAAAAATTTCCAAGAATTGCCTTTAGAATGCTCGAATTGCATACGGGATGTGTGGTGTACAAAAACAAAAACTTTGTTGTAGTATTTGAATTATCAGGTTTTACCGAAACGTGAAAAGTTTCTGAATTTTTTATAAACTAATATCACATAAAGTATTTATCATGTCCTAAATTTCATAATTTTTGCAGTTACATAAGTACATTGTTTTAATATATTGCTACAGGTTGTTTTGTTTGGACAGATTGTTGCCATAGTTTTGTTATCTACTTATCCTAGAGTTTTCATGGCTTATATCGGTAGATACGAATTGTGGAAATGATAGTATACAGTACCTAATGGTTGAAAAAATTTATGCAACTTGTCTTGGCAGAACATGAATTCTTGCTTTATTCTTATGTGTACTAACCTATTTGACTATTTCTTTTCAAGTTTTGTGTGGATGAAGTTTTTGAGATGTAGGTGAAACCGGGATATGAGAGGATTGAACGAGATACAAAATCTCAATCTTGGGGATTCCGAAGGCACCAAAAGTAAATATTTGAAGAAATCTCAAGCATCTAAGCTTGGGGATGCTACGCATCCCACCTCTATTCGTCAACAAATATCAGTTAGTCTATGTTGAGCCTAACTTTTTTTTGCCCACATGATATGTGCTATTATTAGAGTGCATTTTTATTTAGTTTTCTGTTTGATTAAAATACTCAGATATGATAATCTTTATTGATAGAGAGTCCTCACGTAGGTACTTAATTGTTTGACTACTCATTGATCTTCACTTATATCTTTTGTGAGTAGTTTGACGTTAATTAATGTGCTTCACTTATATCCTAAGTGTAAATTGTGAATGAATGAAATATAATAAATATGGAATTATCATTGCTCTATATTATTATTAGTAGTTTCACATTTGGTTTATAAAGTAAAATCTATTGAAGTTTGACAATCACTATATTATTCATATGAGCAATTCATGAATGATTAGTATAAGGAAGAGAACTTTCACATACAAATATATTATCTTGGACATCTTTTATGATTATAAATACACATTAATTATTTTCAAACTTGATCAAATAGTTAAAGTTGTACAAGGAAGATAATATAATGGTTATGTTTGGGTATATTTGCATAGAAGTTATATTGTTATGGATCCGCCAACTTGTGGTGCTTGTTTAGAACCTTTTGATAGCCAAAACTTCGTACTAAGTAGATATACTACTCGTGTATCCAAATCCTTGAACCAAGTTTATTCCATGAAATTCAACCATACCTACCTATATATATATATGTTATTTTACTGCGATTCCAAGTAAATTTACATGCGCCAACTCTAAACATTCGAATAAAATCCATTTTGGGTAACTCTACCGCTCATGGAGAGACGAGGCGGTAATTATCTTCCATGCTAAGAAAGTTATTCTCAAGATGAGTGTTTATTCATTCCTCATTGCATGAGAGAGGCTGGTAAAAATGATTCCCAATCCTACATAATACAAAAATAAATTAAGAAGAATCCCCCTAGAAAGTTGATTGTTTGGAGGGCAACCGTGGATACGGCTAGCCATGTATTGTGATTGAATGGTTGAGGGGGAGTAAAATTTCAATTCTGTTTGGGAACCACCAATAATGTGATTAGCATGGAATATATTAAAAACCTTGTTGTGATGTTGGCATGAAAGGCACACCACCCAAAATTACATATTCATCTTTGTTTTAAAACAATGAGCTCTGTCACCTCTGTATATCCCTGCTTCCCTCTACGAAGGGACAATCTATTTACTTTCATGCTACTTACTTTTCAAGTTGAGTCAACTTACTATTCCGACCTCAATCTATTAGTTGGCAACCACCATGTGGTGGGGAAAGATCCAAACTTATATATATCCACTCAAATATATTTGATCATGATTCATTATTGTTGGCAATTATCTTTATGATAAATATGTTGGGAGGCAAAACATTAAGCCCGTATTATTCTCTGTGTTTGGCAGATGTTATTTGTTCTAAAAATATGCTTTGAGTATTAGCAATCTTAGAAGACTATATGATAATTGAGTATTTGAAGCTCTTACTTAGAATTGATGATGCATTGAAATAGTTTGATGACTAAGAACATATGATGCTGAGTTTCAAGAGAATGCATTATTTGAACCATGACATGTGAATTGCTTGCTAGTAAACCATGATGATTTTTATGAAAAAGTTGCTGGTTATGATGCTAGAAAAAGTGATTGGAATTTTCATTGATCAAAGTTATATACCGTGCTTGCATTAAGACTTCATAATTTGTTTTATCATTTACCTACTCGAGGACGAGTAGGAATTAAGCTTGGGGATGCTGATACGTCTCCAACGTATCGATAATTTATGAAGTATTCATGCCATGTTTGCCTATGTTGACAATACTTCTATATGGTTTTGAGGCACTTCATTTGATTTATTTAGAACTAACGCAGACTGATATTGTTTTTAGCAAAATTACCGTGGTGTTGTTTTTGTGTGCAGAAAATGAAACTTCTTGGAATTGCCCGAATCTTTTTTATAACTTTTTCTCGAGGAAATAAGCAATATTGGAGTGACGAACCACCGGAGGGGAGCCACGTGTGACCACAATCCAATAGCCCCCCTAGCCCGCGCGCTGATGGCTTTTGGGGCCGACGTGGTTCCGTTTGGCGTGATTACAAAGCTAAAAAATCCTATATATAACAGAAATCGCAGAAATAAAGAGAGAACTTCTGCTTCGCCGCGGCTATTATGTGTATCAACAAAAAACCCAACTGAAGGCTTTCTAGTACCCTATCGGAGAGGGGAAATCATCTCTAGTGGTCATCTTCATCATCCCGGCGGAGGCTATGACAAGGAGGGAGTAGTTCACCCTAGGGGCTAAGGGTATGTACTAGTAGATATGTGTTCAATCTCTCTCTCTCTCTCTCTCTCTCTCTCTCTCTCTCTCTCTCTCGTGTTCATGAGATGGCACGATCCTGATGTATTGATCTAGTTGGATCATATGATGTTATTCCCTTGCTACTTTGTTGCCATGAATTGAATCTTTCCCTTTAAGATCTCGTTATGTTGGATTAAATATTTCGGTTTAAGAACACTTGATGTTTGTCTTGCATGCCGATACTCGTAGTGACATTGGGGTATTCAAGTGATTCACTTGATATATGTTAAGGCATCAACTTGCAGATTCTGATGACCTTGGGGATCCATGCATAGGGGTTGATTGCATGTTTTCATACTTCATTCTTTGTTAGAAATCTTGGGGTGCTCCTTAAAGTTCTTTGTGTTGGATTAAATATGATAGATCTGAAATTATTTGATGCATGCCACATAATTTAGCCACGGATACTTGAGGTGACATTGGAGTATCTAGGTGACAGTAGGGTTGGTTGATATGTATGATGGGTGTTATTCTTGTACAAACTCTAGGGTTGTTTGTTACACTTATAGGAATAGATCAAAAGATTGATCAGAAAGAATAACTTTGAGGTGGTTCTACTACCTACACCAATTTCATCTTATTGTTCTCCACTAGATAGGAACTTTGGAGTGATTCTTTGTTGCACGTTGAGGGATGATCATATGATTCTACTATGTTAGCATTGTTGAGAGATTGCACTAGCGAAAGTATGAACCTTAGGCCTTATTTCCAAGCATTTATAAAACATTTTGCTCGCTGTTTTCCCCTTGTTACCTTGCCAATTTTATATTTTCAGATTACAAACAACTATATCTACTATCCATACTACACTTGTGTCACCATCTCTTTGCCTAACTAGTGCATGGATACAATTTATCATTGTATTGGGTGGGACACAAGAGATTTCTTGTATTTTATTGCAGGGTTATTTTAGAGAGACCATCTACGTCCTACACCTCCCACGTATTGAGAAACCTTAGGTCATCCACTTGAGGGAAATTTGCTTCTGTCCTACAAAACTCTGCACTTGGAGGCCCAACAACCTCTAGAAGAATAGAAGTTGCATAGTAGACATAAACATGAGGCTCAAGAGATAAGCCGGCAGATAATTTTCCGCAACAACTCCGGGTCTTTGGTTTCGATTGGGCGGCATGCTGATCTCGCTTCAAAAGAAAGTTCGGGTCTAAGTAAGCGGGTGGATTTGAAAACTTAACTTTTCCGACGGCTCATCTTGTCCTCTTCATAAAATATGACTCCGAGGAACTGGAGGAGATTGAAATGACCTTAACATCGTGGGCTTGACTATTTTCGGTATAATCTCCTTTGCGGGGTCAATAGGGGTTGTGGCCCTGGTCTCAAAAATCAAAGTTTGCCTGCAATAAAAGAATAAGCCCGAAGAATAAGTGCAAATAGTGAAAAAGTTGAGATAAAGAAAGTAGACAAGCTACAAAGAACACTTACAGGAGGAGACATGTTGGTCCCGTAGAAGGGAGCTAAGCTGGTTATGCTGCATTTCTCTTTTGACTTGCCAAACATTCTCTTGTAGCCTTATTAATTTGGACAACAGGAAAATCCAGCTCACTGAAGCGTTGGCCGTCTTGCGACTCGCTCGTGTAATTGCACATGATGTCGCCCCTTAGAGTAAGGGGCTGAATTCTCCAGGTTAACAAACACTCGACTAAATCAATTCTTGTAAGTCAGTGAGATGTTAAAGATTTCAGTCTCAAGATTGTGGTTGAGACTTGTTTTTTTTTCTCTTGATCGCTTGGCCAACTCGAGAATTTGCTAGTAGCGTTAAGCCGGTCATCTCTATAACCAGGTGGAGAGGTATATTTACAATAAAACCAGGTGGCATTCCAATCTTTAGGATGACTCGCCAGTTTGGATTCAGGGAGAGGACTATTTTATTTGTCAATAGTGATCCCACCAAGTTCCACACTTGGGCCATTCTTCACTTCTATTTGGTGGTTGATATAGAAAAACTGCCTGAATAGGGTGATAGTCAACTCAATGTGAAGGTAAACCTCACAACACACTTGGAACTGACAAATATTGGTCATGGAGTTTGGACCAATGCTTCGGGCCTGAGATGGAAAAAGTGGAGTAAATCCCTGAAGAATTTTGACCCCGGCAACCAAAAAACCCTGCGCATATGATCACCAAAGATGACGATTTCTCCTTGTTTGTGTTGAGGATAAGTTTCTTTTTCAGGAACTCGCCACTCAATCTCATTTTGAGCTGGCAGAAGCCCGTGGGTCACGAGATCCTCTAGAGTAAGGGTTGATACCTTAGATCTGACCCAATCTACAATTTTGATGGTTCTGGGGCCATTGGGAGTGACAGCAGCACTACGAAGAAACAGGTTGGGAAGGCAAGATAAGCCAGAATACAAGTATAAGCCGACAAAAATACTCACAAGACAATCCGGACAAGGGGGTGAAATATATTGAGCCGGTCATGTGATATGCTATTAGCTAGAGTCGGCTAATGTGTGAAAGCTTGAGATCGAGGGGACTTAGAGCAAATTTGTAAGCAACAAACAACTTCCTATCGAAATGGACGAACAGACAGGTCTGAATAATACTAAAAAGGAAGAAAAATACGCCTTCGATAACGGAGCTACCTAAATAGAGCAATTACAATGATTCAAGATAAATCTGCTATGGATCTACTGAAAGTGCGTTATATCGACTAGAGGGGGGGGTGAATAGGATATTTTTAGAATTTCATCACTGAGGAAATTTATTTTGAGGAAATTCCTCACTGATGACTAACTAGCAGCGGAAACAACAAAGGATTAGTGGTGCAAAGTATCACTACAATAGTTTTCAAGATGAGGAATATGAAAAACAGTTTACACAGTACGCATGCACAGAAAGCGGGTGAGGATTAACTCGCGTGAAGAATTTGAGGTTGAGGAATTTCAGAGAAAGTCTTCAGCAAATTCTTCAAACAGTGACAATGAAAATCTTCAACATACAATATTGAGGAATTGAAAGAGTTGAAGAAATAGAACCCGTATCACAGTGAAGGCAGTGGTTGATGACCCAGTTCCACCTGCTGTGGCAGTTGTACGTTTGGTTTGGAGCGGCTTGGTATTGAAACCAAAAGACACACAGTCCCGGGACACACAGTACCTAACGTATTCTCCTTGAGCTAAGGACACACAGTCCTCGCTCAACACTCGTGGTAAGTCTTCAGGGCAGACTTCCAAACCCTCACAAACTTGGTCACCCGGCGATCCACAATTGACTGCTAGATTGCTCTAGACCATCACGCCTAACCGTCTGGAGGATGCACAGTCCTCAAAGGTAAAAGGCTTCAGTCCCACATAGGAACAAATTCTTAAGTGATGCTCAATCACTTGGTTTTTGGTTTGTGGTTTGGTGTTTGGCGTATTTCCTCACTTATGATTTACTCTCGAAGACTCTGAGGAATTTGGGTTGCTCTAAATGACAAGTGTCAGTTTCTCACGGAGCAGCCAACCAACTAATGGTTGTGGGGACGGCTATTTATAGCATGGGAGTATCCCAACATGATTTGACATTAATGCCCTTAAATATTATGATCCTTGGTGTGGATAAGATCGGTGATGTGGCGCGAATTGCGGAAACGGTCGGGACCCTCAACTGTGAGAGTCCTCATGTCTCTCTTATTCCTCACTTGAGGCTTTTGGTAGGATTAGGCTTGGGTTGAGAATCATGAGGAAATTCATTCCGAAGTGTTACCTCGACCCCCTTTAATAGTACGGTGTTCCTAGGACTCAAGAGTGAAGAAAATGAAACAAAAACAATAAATCTTCATGAGGAATATCAATTTCATCGCAATTTCTTCGCGATCAAAGTCTTCAGCAGAAGGCCAATTTCTTCAGCCGAAGATATACATTTTTAGGGGTCGATATTCATCATATATTTCAAACTCCTCAGCGACTTATAGATCTTGTGTACACTCATGAACACATTAGATACTTAACCTATAAGTCTTCAAACCACCAAAACCACTAAGGGCACTAGATGCACTTACAATGTCCCCCTTTTTGGTGGTTGATGACAATTAGGTTGAGTCTTCAACGGGGATAAAAATATAAAGTGTAAATTCTCATTTGAGCAATTTGAAATCAAGATACAAAGAGACTCCCCCTGAAGATGTGCATATCTCGAGGATTTTTCTTTTCACAGCAAATGCACATTGATGATTTATATCATGGAGATCTCCCCCTGAGTCTTGTAAATCATGCATACATATGACATATAATATGAAGAACTTGAGAATGCATGATGAGAAATGGTATCTGACGAATTTTAGCATGCGTGTATTAATATTTTGAGGAATAAGCATGCGAAGAAAAACGTTCAAAAGAGTCAGAGTACCATCGGGCTTAAGTTGCAACTCATTACATAAAACACTTCAGAAGAACCAAGAGTTTGTAACTTAATAAAGTTCATAAGCCCCAAAATATATCCTGCGTGAAGACTAACTCTCAGATTTCTCCCCCTTTGTCATCAAGTGAGGAAAAGGGACAAAACTGAGGACTAACGCCCCTTGAAGACTTTCACTTCTTGGCTGATGAAGAAGACGCGTGAGGATGCTTGGCGGGCTTCTTCCTTGGGCCGGTGGCAGTGTCTTCTTGATCTTCATCAGATTCTGCAGTGCAGAATGAAGAAAAGGAGTTGTCCTCAAGGTCTGGAACTGGGATTGGCTTGAATTTCCTCTTGGGAGGCCACGACCAGTCGAAGTCCTGAGTAAATTCCAATTCATCAAGTTCTTCTTGAGTCTTCAGATGAGCAAAAGTGGCCCAGGTGCGATCAAAAACCTCATGAAGATAGTAGTGATTTTTCTTCACTGCATTCTAGGTCTCGTTGAGGGTTTTCACAATGGCGCTGAATTGACGTTTTACCCATTTGTGATTCTGATTGACCTTCTGATGAAGACTGAGGAGTAGTTCCCGGTTAGTCATCACCCTTGGTGCAACAGGGCTTGGTGGCTCGTGAGTTTCAGTATCATCCCATGAAGAATATGCATGTGGTTCACGAAACTGGCCATCAAGGGGCCGACTACCTTCATTGATGACAGATTTTCCTTTTCCTTCAACAGACTCAAAAGTCTTCTTGTTGACTCTGATAGTAGGCATATATCAATTGTGGTTGTTGAAATCAACATGATAGTTGATGCGTGACCTGTGTCTAATGAATCTCATGATCCATGGAGCGTAAATCTTCAGGTCGAAGGGTGACATAGCATTGTCAGCCAGAGTCCTCAGGAAGAAGTCGTGAAGGTTTATAGGGATGCCATGGATGATGTTGAAGAGGATATTCTTCATGATGCCTACAACATCTTTGTGACGCCCTCGATTTAATCGTACGCTAACCATACACGCAAATGCGTACGATCAAATCCAAGGACTCACGGGAGGATATCACAACACAACTCTAGACACAAATGAAAATAACATCAGCTTCATATTACAAGACAGGGGCCTCGAGGGCTAGAATACGAAAGCTCGATAAACACACGAGTCAGCGGAAGCAACAAATATCTGAGTACAGACATAAAACATGGGGTGCCTTAGAGAAGGCTAGCACAAAAGATACAACGATCGAACGACGCGAGGCCTCCTGCCTGGGAACCTCCTAACTACTCCTGATCATCAGCGGCCTCCACGTAATAGTAGGCACCGTCGGGGTAGCAGTCGTCGGCGGCGGGGACCTCCATCTCCTGGGCTCCATCATCTGGTCGCAGCAACGGATCAAGGGGACAAGGGGGGAGCAAAGCAGCGGTGAGTACTCATCCAAAGTACTCGCAAGTCTTACATCAGAACTATTCTAAATATGCATCAGTATCAAAGAAGGGGGTTATATGTGGACTGACTGCAGCAATGCGAGAATAGAGAGAGAAGGCCTAGTCCTATCGAAGACTAGCATCTTCAGGGTCTTGCAGCAATAGACGAGAGTAGAACAGGGGTAACATTAATAGTCATATTGTTGCAGCAATATTAAAGTGAGGTCACACCTAAAGATCCTCCCTCGACTCCCTGCGAGGAAGCAATCCCGAGGCAAACTAACTCCAGTTAAGTAACAATTGTAGTTGTAAAAGATCGGGGCACAACTCCAAGTCGTCCTGTAACCGTGGACACGCCTATCCGAATAGTAAATTTTCATCCCTGCAGGGGTGCACCACATGTCCCGTCACGCTCGATAACACTCTGGCCGGACATACTTTTCTGGGTCCTGCCCGGCCTCGGAATATCGACACGTCGCAGCCCCACCTAAGACTAATCAGAGAGGCCAGCCCGCCGGTCTAAATCCTAAGCACAAAGGGTTCGTGGGCCCAGTTCCCCTTCACACTCCTGCACGTGGCGTGGGCGGCTGACGTTAGTCCTAGCATCCCTTAATCACAAGTGCGATGCATCTCGGGACCACTCGGGCGCGCGCCGCTACATTGCTGGCATCTGAAAAGCTTCGGCTGATACCGCGACGCCGAGTACCCATAATTCTTACCGCGTAGCCGGTTAGTGCGAAAAGGTCTCCGACCAACCCAGATCAAATACCCAAATCCATTAGCATTTTAATTAGGCCATCAACACAGTCTCACGGGAATCCACCCGTCTTACAACTAATTACCAATGATCCCAGTAACATGGTCGAGTAACTGTGTGGTTGTAACATCGGGGGGAACCCGAGGTATCACCCTCGTTGGATTCCGAACGATGTACCCATCAAGGTGGGCTTAGAGGAATCACCCTCGGGGGTCCCACACTTGAGGGGTTGCACGACAGGGGCGTCATCGGGAATGGTGAAAGAGGAATCACCCTCGATAACCACGACCGACTAGCTATACTACAGAGATATCATCAGGAGTACTTAGCGAGGTGTCACCCTCGGTACCCGATAGTATCTTTGTAGCGTCGTACAACGAAGGGGGGGTGTATGTGTTGTGTCGGGTCTGGCTCGTCGATCAAAGATCGAGATTTGAATACAAGCGGGGCAACTGGACTACGGGGTCAGAGGGGATGACTGCTCCACCTATACTAGGCATATTAAAGGTACATGACTGAAAGTAGCAGTTCATCAAAAATAGGCTATGCATCAGATATAGGAGCCAACTACAACAGTAGCAAAATACTAATGCAAGCAGTAGGAAGAAAGACATAGGCGATATAGGAATGATCAAGGGGAGTTTGCTTGCCTTGCTGCTCTGCGGCAAAGGACTGATCGGCAGGGTCATAGATGTACCCGGCAACAGCGTCAGTCTCGGGGTCTACCGGCAAGAAGAGGGGGAAGAAACCATAAATAATAGCACCGATGCAACACAAAGCATGACATGGCAAGATGCAGGCTAGACATGAGCTAACGCAACAACATCCGTCATAGACGGGTCGGAAGAATATCTGACGATATTTTCCGGGTCTCGGGCTACTACCGGTAATACTGGAAATGATGGAAACGTTCCATGTTTGCTATGTTAGGGACGCGTGATAGACGAATGGACCGTGTATCCGGGTTCGTCTCGTTTTGCTGTTCAACTTTCATGTTGAAAATAATTCGATCTGACTTACGGATTATTTAATATTAATTTTTAAAGTTTTATTTAATAATTAGGAATTAAAAACAGATTTAAATGATTTAATAAAAAGCTATTATGACATCAGCATGATGTCATGCTGACATCAACAGTTGAATGGTCAACTGACCAGCGGGTCCCGAACGTCATAGACACAAGTTTTAATTAAGATTAAATATTAATTAATCAGATTAATTTAGTGGGGGACCCACGTGGCATACTCTCATTAGGTTAATTAATTATTTTAACTAATATATCTATTTATTTATTTAATAAAAACATTAACATTATTTTTATTATTATTATCTTTAGGGACATGGGCCCCGCATGTCATCGGGACAACGAGCACACAAACACTACACGCACACACATACACAACACACAAACTCACACATCCAGCAATATCTATTATACGTATATACATGCATAAATTCATACATACATAATTTTTTATATACATACATATGCATTTTATTATTAACTTTCTCTCCTCTGCATCTCATTGTACAACTCTCCCTGCTCCTCTCTCAACAGAGAGGAGGAAGGTGACAACCTCATCTCCACCTGCACGACCCTAACGGCGTCAGAATGCGGCGACGTTCGTCGGAATGGATCCGGAGGGCAGAGAGGAGAAGAGGGGTTGTTCTCACCGAGCCCGTAGAGGTGCAAAGCGGGCTCGAGGGAGGGCGATGGCCGACGTGGTGTTGCAGCCCGGCGAGGCCGATCCGGCGGTGGGGCGGTGTAGTGGAGGCGGGGCGGCCTGGCAAGGAGGAGGCACCGGGAGGGAGCTCGGTCGGTGGTGCAGGGGCTGGCCGGCGCAGTCTTCGGCCCGGGGCAAGCGGAGGGAGGCCGAGGCGGGGCCGCCATGGCCGGCGAGGCCCCGACCAAGGCGCAGATGGGGAGGGGCGGCTGGTGAGGGGGGGGGGGGTTCGCCGGGGCACCGTCGGAGTAGGGGCCCGACGGGAGGGACCTCCGGCCGGGTGAGGGGAGAGGGAACCGCCGGGGCTTGGGGCCGAGAAGGTGGAGGAGGTAGGGGAGGGGGCTCGCCGGCCGGGAGTAGAGGGGCCGACGGGGGGGGGGGGGGGGGAGGCCACCGGCGGGAGGACCTGGGAGGGAGGAGGCGACGTGGGAGTGGAGGGCTGTGGGGAGGCTCGGTCTCGGTTGGGACCGAGAGCGAGGGGAGGGAGAGGGATACGAGAGAGAGAGAGATTCGGTGGGGGGTGGGGGTTACGAGAGAGGTGGGAGGTGGGGCCAGCGGGAGGAGTGCTGGCGGCGGCGTGGGAGGCGAGCGGGAGGGGGGCGAGCGAGGCAGGGGGTCGCTAGGGTTTGAGGGAGGGGCGCGGGGGCCTGGCCGGTTGGGCCTCTTGGCCCAGCTGGGCCAGGGGGTGGGGGTCCCTTTTTCTTTTTCTTTTTTTTTGTTTTTTTTTTGTTTTAGGTTTTCTTTTTCTATTATTTCTAAGTCCTTTTAGCACCTAATTTTATTTACTATCTCTTATAATTTACTCTATATACTTTTACTTCTTTCTTTTATTTATTTCTTTTACATTTACTATATTTCCTTTATTTATCTTATTCAAGATCCACTTTTAAATATATAGCATTTACCGATAATTCCTAAAGTGCCCGATTTTATATTATAATCTGCGAGGAAATTTTTATAACTCCCCAAGTTATTATTTCAACAAACGAATTCTGTTCTCGTTCGACTTAATTTTAAAGCTTCGAATTTGATTCGGTTTCAACCAACACGAGATCATTGATATTACTTGCGATGACGCGGCATCATTAGCACGGGATCAGTGTCGCTTAATTACAATCATTACTGTAGCAAAAGTCAAGGATGTCACAATCTTCTTCATCATCATGGCCCTTGATTGGTGCAATGACACTGCACATAATCTTGTAGACAGTTTTGGGTTCATACTTCAAGTCTTGAACCAGAAAAGCCGTTCTTGGAGGGTGATCCTTGGGCAAAGGCTTCATGAGGACTTCTACTACTTCTCAAACAACAGTGCCAAAAATTGACACGTTGACGGAGACTTTCTTGCGTCGGTTTTTCCCTTGAAGAGGAATGGCTGATGCAGCACAGGAGCAGTAAGTATTTCCCTCAGTTTGAGAACCAAGGTATCAATCCAGTAGGAGAATCTCGTCAAGTCTAGAGTACCTGCACAAACACAAACGAGCTTGCACCCAACGCTATAAAGGGGTTGTCAATCCCTTCAAGATTGATTGCAAATTGAGATCTGAAGGCAGAAAGTGCAACGAAGTAAATGAGTAAGGCTAAAAATATGGTGTGGAGTAGACCCGGGGGCCATAGTGTTCACTAGAGGCTTCTCTCAAAATAGCAAATATTACGGTGGGTGAACAAATTACCGTCGAGCAATTGATAGAACCGCGCAAAGTCATGACGATATCTAAGGCAATGATCATACATATAGGCATCACGTCCGAGACAAAGTAGACCGATACTTTCTGCATCTACTACTATTACTCCACACATCGATCGCTATCCAGCATGCATCTAGTGTATTGAGTTCATGAAGAACAGAGTAACGCCTTAAGCAATATGACATGATGTAGAGGGATAAACTCAAACCAATGATGAAAACCCCATCCTTTTAACCTTGATGGCAACAACACGATGCGTGCCTCGCTACCCCTTCTATCACTGAGTGAGGTCACCGCACGGTATGAACCCAAAACCAAGCACTTCTCCCATTGCAAGAATTATAGATCAAGCTGGCCAAACAAAACCCACAACTCGAAGAGAATTACAAGGACCTGAAATCATGCATATAAGAGATCAGAAGAAACTCAAATAAGATTCATAGATAATCAGATCATAAATCCACAATTCATTGGATCTCGACAAACACACTGCAAAAGAAGATTACATCGGATAGATCTCCATGAAGATAATGGAGAACTTTGTATTGAAGATCCAAGATAGAGAAGAAGCCATCTAGTTACTAGCTATGGACCCGTAGGTCTATGGTGAACTACTCATGCATCATCGGAGAGGTCATGGTGTTGATGAAGAAGTCCTGCGTATCCGAATCCCTCCTCCAGCAGGGCACTAGAACGTGCCCCAGATGGGATCTTGCAGAGATAGAAGCTTGTGGCGTTGGAAAAGTACTTTCGATGATCTCCTGATTTTTTCTGAAATTTTTTGGGAACATATAGGCAAAAGACCTAGGACAGAGGTGGCCCGGGGAGCCCACAAGCCTGGGAGGCGCGGGCCCCCTGGCCACGGCTAGGGGGCTTGTGGGGTCCCTGGTGGCCCCCTGCCCTGGTTCTCAGGCTCCCCGGTCTTTTTCTGTTTCGGAAAAAATCTTTTTGGAAGTTTCGTTCCATTTGGACTCCGTTTAAAATCCTCCTTTGAAAAGGGTCAACAACACGGAAAAAATAGGAACTGGCACTTGGCACTGAGTTAATAAGTTAGTCCCAAATATGATATAAAAGGCATACAAAAAAGTTTGACAAGATAATAGCATGAAACCATAAAAAATTATAGATATGTTGGAGACGTATCAAGCATCCCCAAGCTTAACTCCTGCTCGTCCTCGAGTAGGGAAGTGATAAAGACTGAATTTTTGATGTGGAATGCTACCTAGCATAGTTGTCCTTCGTAACTTCTTTCATGTGACATGAATGTTCATATCCGTAAGATTCAAAACAATAGTTTGCTACTGACATGAAAACAATAATACTTCAAGCAAACTGGCAAGGCAATCATGAACTTTCAAAATAACAAGGCCAAGGAAAGTTATCCCTACAAAATCATATAGTCTGGCTATGCTCCATCATCCTCACACAACTAATGTAAATCAAGCACAACCCTAGAATTGGCCAAGTAATTGTCTTCGCACTCTTACTTTCTCAAACTTTTTATAACTATCACGCAATACATGAGCATGAGCCATGGATATCGGACTATAGGTGGAACAGAGTGGGGTGGTGGTTGTGAGACAAAAAGGAGGAGATGGTCACATTGACTCGGCATATCAAAGGGCTATGGAGATGCCCATTAATATATATCAATGTGAATGAGTAGGGATTGCCATACAAAGGATGCACTAGAGCTATAAGTATGTGAAAGCTCAAAAGGAGAACTAGTGGGTGTGCATCCAACTTGGTTGCTCATGAAGACCTAGGGCAATTTGCGGAAGCCCATCATTGGAATATACAATCCAAGTTATATAGTAAAGATTCCCACTAGAATATGATTGTGATGAAACAAGAGGCTCTCAATCATGAAGAACATGGTGCTATTATGAAGCACAAGTGTGGAAAAAGATAGTAGCATTGCCCCTTCTCTCTTTTTCTCTTTTTTATTTGGGCACTTAGGCCTCTCTTTTTTTTGGGATCTTTGGCCTCTTTTTTTTTATTTCCTCACATGGGACAATGCTCCAATAATGATGATCATCAAACTTTTATTTACTCACAGCTCAAAGCTTAGAATGATGATGACTCTATAGGAAATGCCTCCGGCAGTGTATCGGGATGTGCAACGATCTAGCTTGGCGTATGACGTTGAGACATCTCTCTAGCTATCTTACGATCATGCAATGGAAATATGAGAGTGACGGTACAAGTCATGAGATGGAACGATGGGAGTTGCATGGCAATATATCTCGGAATGGCTATGAAAATGCCATAGTAGGTAGGTATGGTGGCTGTTTTGAGGAAGGCATATGGTGGGTTTGTGCACCGGCGAAAGTTGCGCGACACTAGAGAGGCTAGCAATGGTGGAAGGTGAAAGTGCATCTATACCATGGACTCACATTAGTCATGAAGAACTCACATACTTGTTGCGAAAGTTTTTATTAGTAGTCGAAACAAAGTGCTAAACGCATACTCCTAGGGGAAGGGTTGGTAGGTGTTAACCATCGCGCGATCCCGACCACAACACAAAGGATGACAATCAATAGATCAATTATGCTCCGACTTCCTAACATAACTCTTAATATTACCAAATCCATGTCTCAAAACTAAATGAGAGGAATCAAGACTTCTCTTTCTACTCAACGCACACGAAGATGGAAGTTTTTTGTATCCTCTTTGGGTACCTATCACCTTTGGGACTAATTTCATAGCATAAGCCAACTACCAAGTCACGCACCGCCGTGCTCTAAAAGATCTAAATGAAGCACCAAAAAGATATAAGTGAAGCATGGTGAGCATTCTAGCAAAATCACGATGAGTGCATGTATCTCTCTCGAAAAGGTGTGCAGCAAGGATGATTGTGACACAACAAAAAGAAAAGACTCCTACGATACAAGACGCTCCAAGCAAAACACATATCATGTGGTGAATAAAAATATAGCTCCAAGTGACGTTACCAATGGATTGAAGACGAAAGAGGGGATGCCTTCTCGGGGCATCCCCAAGCTTAGGCTTTTTGGTGTCCTTGAATGTGGCTTGGGATGCCTTGGGCATCCCCAAGCTTGAGCTCTTTACACTTCCTATCTCTTTGTCCATGAGAACATAACCCAAAACTTGAAAACTTCACAACACAAAACTTAAATAGAAACTGGTGATATCATTAGCACAGGAAAACAAACTACCACCCCTTTAGGTACTGTAGAAATCTTGATTTCCATTTATATTGGTGTTAGGCTACTGTATTCTCACTTTTACATGGCTAGTACCCCCCGATACTCTCCATAGTTTCATCAAAACAAGCAACCAACTCAACAAAAAATAGAATCTGTCAAAAACAGACCAGTCTGTAGCAATCTGTATACTTCGTATACTTCTGGTACCTCAAAAATTCTGAAAAATTACGACTGCCTCGGAAAAAGGTATGTCAACTAGGAGCAAAAAGAATCAACTCAAAAGCTCTTTATGAATAAAAATGAAAAATCATCTCGTGAGCGAAAAGTTTCTGTCTTTTTCCAGCAGGATCAAACAACCATCACCAAGACTAGTCATAAAGATTTTGCTTGGCTCAAACACAAAAAGAAACACAAAAGACACAATCATAACAGAATTATGATGGTGTGGATGCAACAAAAAAGAAAGAAAAAGATAAATTCATTGGGTTGCCTCCCAACAAGCGCTATTGTTTAATGCCCTTAGCTAGGCATTGATAATTCAATGATGCTCACATAAAAGACAAGAATTGAATCACAATGAGAGCATCATAAAGCATGTGAAAATCATATCTAAGTCTAACATACTTCCTATGCATAGGCATTTTATAGGAAAACAGATTGTCAAGACAACCAATAGTTGCCATATGCAAGTTAGAAGAAAGAGACAATAGCAATCTCCACAGAACGGGAGGTAATTTGGTAACATGAAAGTTTCTACCACAATATTTTCCTCTCTCATAGCAATTACATGTGGGATCATAATCAAATTCAACAAAATAGCTATCACAAAGGATACTCTTTTTATGATCCACATGCATGCAAAGTTGACGCTCTTCAAAAATAGTGGGATTATCATCAACTAAAGTCATGACTTCTCCAAACCCACTTTCAATATTATTGGAAATATCATTGCAACAAGTAGTGTACATAGCAAAACTAGCACCCCCAAGCTTAGGGTTTTGCATATTTTTAGCATGATTATCATTAATAGAATTTATAATGAAATTATTGCAATCATGCTTTTCATTCAAGGAGCCCTCGTCAATCATTTCATAAATTTCTTCATCACAATTTTCAGATTCACGCATCTCAAGCAAAAATCCATAGAGAAAGTCAAGTGCACTCAACTCACTAGCAATTGGTTCCACATAAGTGGATCTCTTAAAGAGATTAGCAAGTGGGTGAGGATCCATATCACTAAATTTTCAGCAAGCGAAGATGCAAGCATATTGAAGGCACATAGCACACAAGTGAACAAGGAGCAAGCGAGAGAAAAGGGCGAACGAAAAGACAAATGAAAAAGGTAAACGAAGAAAAGGGAAAATCTTTTTGTAATTTTTTTTTTAGAAGTGGGGGAGAGGAAAATGAGAGGCAAAAAAGTAAATGCAAGAGATGAGTTTGCGACACTTACTTGGATGAGTTCTTGACTTGATCCTCCCCAGCAACGGCGCCAGAAATTCTTCTTGCTACTTCTCAAACAACAACGCCAAAAATTGACACATTGAGAGAGACTTGCTTGCGTCGGTTTTTCCCTTGAAGAGGAAAGGGTGATGCAGCACAGCAGCAGTAACTATTTCCCTCAGTTTGAGAACCAAGGTATCAATCCAGTAGGAGAATCTCGTCAAGTCCAGAGTACCTGCACAAACACAAACGAGCTTGCACCCAACGCTATAAAGGGGTTGTCAATCCCTTCAAGATTGATTGCAAAGTGAGATCTGAAGGCGGAAAGTTCAACGAAGTAAAAGAGTAAGGCTGAAAATATGGTGTGGAGTAGACCCAGGGGCCATAGTGTTCACTAGAGGCTTATCTAAAAATAGCAAATATTACGGTGGGTGAAAAAATTACTGTCGAGCAATTGATAGAACCACACAAAGTCATGACGATATCTAAGGCAATGATCATACATATAGGAATCACGTCCGAGACAAGTAGACCGTCACTTTCTGCATCTACTACTATTACTCCACACATCGACTGCTATCCAGCATGCATCTACTGTATTGAGTTCATGACGAACAGAGTAACGCCTTAAGCAAGATGACATGATGTAGAGGGATAAACTCAAACCAATTATGAAAACCCCATCTTTTTACCCTTGATTGCAACAACATGATGCGTGCCTCGCTACCCCTTCTGTTACTAGGTGAGGTCACCGCACGGTATGAACCCAAAACCAAGCACTTCTCCCATTGCAAGAATCATAGATCAAGCTGGCCAAACAAAACCCACAACTCGAAGAGAATTACAAGGAGATGAAATCATGCATATAAGAGATCAGAAGAAACTAAAATAAGATTCATAGATAATCTGATCATAAATCCACAATTCATCAAATCTCGACAAATACACCGCAAAAGAAGATTACATCGGATAGATCTCCATGAAGATCATGGAGCACTTTGTATTGAAGATCCAAGAGAGAGAAGAAGCCATCTAGTTACTAGCTATGGACCCGTAGGTCTATGGTGAACTACTCACGCATCATCGGAGAGGTCATGGTGTCGATGAAGAAGCCCTCCGCATCCGAATCCCCCCTCCGGCAGGGCACCAGAACGTGCCCCAGATGGGATCTTGTGGAGACAGAAGCTTGCGGCGGCGGAAAAGTACTTTCGATGATCTCCTGATTTTTTCTGGAATTTTTGGGAATATATAGGCGAAAGACCTAGGGCAGAGGTGGCCCAGGGAGCCCACAAGCCTGGGAGGCGCGCCCCCCTCGCCGCGGCTAGGGGGCTTGTGGGGGTCCCTGGTGGCCCCCTACCCTGGTTCTCAGGCTCCCCGATCTTTTTCTGTTTCGGAAAAAATCTTTTTGGAAGTTTCGTTCCGTTTGGACTCCAATTAAAATCCTCCTCTGAAAAGGGTAAAAAACACGGAAAAAACAGGAACTGGCACTTGACACTGAGTTAATAAGTTAGTCCCAAAAAAGATATAAAAGGCATACAAAACACCAAAGTTTGACAAGATAATAGGATGAAACCATCAAAAATTATAGATACGTTGGAGACGTATCAACTTCCATCACCTTATTGGGCAACTCCCGTTCATCATACATCATCACAGCATGTTCTGAGGGAATTGACACCAAAAGTACCCGCAGCAGCTCAGTAGCAGGGGCCTTATAATGTGTGTGCTGTGTCATCCAGTCCAGCACCCAAGTGTTGATATCCTTCGAGTCTCCAGAGATGTGCAAAGTTGCATCGAATTGAAGAACTATATCGATGTTCCAATCACATATATCAGTGCAAAGTGGCAGCAGTCCGACTTCATGAAGAATGTTGAGGAGTGGGGCAAAGCAAGGAATTTCTTCTAACGCAACATGAGGAATATGCCTGTGCTGAAATATTTTGTTTCTTCCACAGAGCACAGATGCATAATAGTTGAGCTGAGTCCTTGTCCAAAACTTCCTGTGCCTGATGCGAAGCTTATCATAAGGATTGTCGCCGATGAAATACATGCGTTCTTCATAGAACGCTTCCTTATGAAACTTTGGCCTCTTTCAAAAAGGCTGATTTTGCATAGGCTGAAGATTATGCTGCTTCTCTTGAGGAGATACTATCATTGTAGTCTCAGTCTTGACCACCACAATAGCAGTTTTAGTATTGGGTGCATGAGCATTTTCTTCAGCCTGTACCTCAGGTTGAGGATTTTCTTCAGGTTGACGGTTTTCCTCAGGTTGAGGATTTTCCTCTAGCTGAGGATTTTCTTTTGGGTTTTCCTCAGCTTGAGGAATTTTCTTGGAGGAGGAGGCAAAATCTTCAGCTGTTGCAGCTGATCCTTGTGCAGTTTCATCAGGCGTCTTGTGAGGAATGAAGGACAGAGGGATGTCATCAATTTGAATTTCCTTATCCATGGTTTCGTCAGAATCAGCGTCTTTCATTTCCGCATCAACTGGAATCTCCTCATCTTTTTCAGGAATGACATAGTCAATTCCGAAGGGGACCATAGTGTATGATGGAGCTATCTTCAGAGGCACAACATCCAGTGGAGCAGTTACATCAAGAGTCTTTTGACGCTTGGCCTTTGATGATTCTGGAGTTAAAGAAACTTTTCTTTTCTTTGCTTCTTTCTCGGCAGCCTTGGTTTTCTTCACGTCTGATGGAGACGGAACCATTTTCTTCACCTTTGAGAATTGAGGTGAAGGATTTTTCTCTTCAGGAGCTGGTGCAGTATCCATCCTGGCAGTTTCCTCAGCTGAAGCATTTTCTTCAGCTAGAGCAGATTCATCAGCTGGCACAGATTCATCAACTGGAATATCCTTAGCTATTTCCTCAATAACCGGTGCATTAGCTCGGCTTTCTTGAGGCATTTCCTCAGCAGGGGTTGCTTCTTGTTCATCTTCCTCCGTGAGCTGAACAGAATAGATGGGCTCAGACTACTCAGGTTGCGTTGGTTTTGCTGCAGGAGTAACCTTCTTGTTGTATTCATCAAGTGCATTGGTTGCAAACTTGATGAAATTGGTCTTGAGACTTTGATGGTCACATAGTTTCGTATACTTGTGAGTCAAAGTCTTCAGTTCTGCCTGGGTTGACTGATACGTCCATTTTGCATCATGTTTTCATGTTGATATTTTTCGCTTCTTGGGCTGTTATTTCACTTCACGGTAAAATTCTTATGTCTTTTATCTATTATTTTGCAAGGTTTACATGAAGAGGGAGAATGCCGGCAACTGGAATTCTGGCCTGAAAGTGGAGCAAGTTTGAGATACCTATTCTACGCAACTCCAAATGCAGTAAAAATCAACGAGGATTTTTTTCCGGATTTATCAAAAATACTAGGCCGAAGAAGTGCCCGAGGGGCGCCAGGGGGTGCCCACAAGCCTGCACGGCGAGGCCACCCCCCCAGGCCGCGCCAAGAGGGCTTGTGGGAAGCCTGCTGGCCCACTTGCCCCCCTCTTCTGCTATATGAAGGTTTCGTCCAGGAAAAAAATCAGGGGGAGCTTTTTCGTGGATTCGTCGCCGCCACAAGGCGGAACTTGAGCAGAACCAATCTAGAGCTCCGGCAGGACGATCCTGCCGGGGAAACTTCCCTCCCGGAGGGGGAAATTGTCGCCATCGTCATCACCAACACTCCTCTCATCGGAGGGGACTCATCACCATCAACATCTTCATCAGCACCATCTCATCTCCAAACCCTAGTTCATCACTTGTAACCAATCTCCGTCTCCCGACTCCGATTGGTACTTTTAAGGTTGCTAGTAGTGTTGATTACTCTTTGTAGTTGATGCTAGTTGGATTTTTTGGTGGAAGAGTTTATGTTCAGATCCTTGATGCTACTCATTACCTCTCTGGTCATGAATATGATTATGCTTTGTGAGTAGTTACTTTTGTTCCTGAGGATATGGGACAAGTCATGCTAATAGTAGTCATGTGAATTTGGTATTCGTTCGGTAATTTGATATGTTGTATGTTGTTTTTCCTCTAGTGGTGTTATGTGAACGTCGACTAGATAACACTTCACCATTATTTGGGCCTAGAGGAAGGCATTGGGAAGTAGTAAGTAGATGATGGGTTGCTAGAGTGACAAAAACTTAAACCCTAGTTTATGCGTTGCTTCGTAAGGGGCTGATTTGGCTAGTTTAAAGCTATGGTTAGACTTTGTCTTAGCTCTTCTTTCGTAGTTGCGGATGCTTGCGAGAGGGGTTAATCATAAGTGGGATGCTTGTCCAAGTAAGGGCAGTACCCAAGTGCCGGTCCACCCACATATGAAACTATCAAAGTAACGAACACGAATCATATGAACATGATGAAACTAGCATGACAGAAATTCCCGTGTGTCCTCGGGAGCGTTTTTCCTCCTATAAGACTTTGTCCAGGCTTGTCCCTTGCTACAAAAGGGATTGGGCCACCTTGCTGCACCGTTGCTTCTTTTTTTACTTGTTTCTTGCTATGAATCATCTCACCACACAATCACTTGTTACCAACAATTTCAGTGCCTGCAAATTTTACCTTGCTGAAAACCACTTGTCAGATCCTTCTGCTCCTCGTTGTGTTCGACACTCTTACTTATCGAAAGGACTACGATTGACCCCCTATACTTGTGGGTCATCAAGACTCTTTTCTGGCACTGTTGCCAGGGAGCGAAGCGCCTTTGGTAAGTGGAACTTGGTAAGGAAACATTCTTATAGTGTGATAAAATTTATTGTCACTTGTCACTATGGATACTAATCCGTTGAGGGGCTTGTTCAGGGTTCTTCACCTCGAACGGAAGCACAAAGAGTTGCTCCTCAACCTGCTGCACATACTGAAAACATTTGCTTTGAATTTCCTTTGGGTATGCTTGAGAAACTGTTGGCTAATCCTTTTACAAGAGATGGAACATCACATCCAGACTTGCGTCTGATCTATGTGGATGAAGTTTCTGGTTTATTTAAGCTTGCAGGTGTGCCCGAGGATGAGGTCAAGAAGAAGGTCTTTCCTTTATATTTGAAGGATAAGGCGTTGACATGGTATTGGCTATGTGATGATACTCGATCATGGGACTACAATCGGTTGAAATTGGAATTTCATCAAAAGTTTTATCCTATGCATCTAGTACATCGTGATCGGAATTATATTTATAATTTTTGGCCTCGTGACAGGGAAAGCATCGATCAAGCTTGGGGGAGGCTTAAATCAATGCTATATTCATGCCCCAATCATGAGCTCTCGAGAGAAATTATCATTCAGAGCTTCTATGCTCAGCTTTCTCATGATGATCGCACCATGCTTCACACTTCTTGTACCGGTTCTTTTATGAAGAGAGATATTGACTTTAAATGGAATTTATTGGAGAGAATTAAACGCAACTCTGAAGATTGGTAGCTTGAAGAAGGTAAGGAGTCAGGTATGAATTTCACGTTTGATTGCGTTAAATCCTTTGTTGAGACAAATACTTTTTGTGACTTTAGCGCTAAGTATGGACTTGACTCTGAGATAGTAGCATCATTGTGTGAATCATTTGCTGCTCATATTGATCTCCCCAAAGAGAAGTGGTTTAAATATCATCCTCCTTTAGAAGTCAATGTAGTTAAACCCAATCCAATTGAAGAGAGATTCATTGCCTATAATGATCATGTTGTTCCCAGTGCTTACATTGAGAAACCACCTTTCCCTGTTAGGATGAAGGATCATTCTAAAGCATCAGCTGTGATACGTAGAGGCTATATTAGAACACCTACACACCCTGACAAAATTAGAGTTGAACCTAGCATTGCTATTATCAAAGATCTTCTGTCCGACGATGTTGAGGGACATAATATTCACTTCTGTGAAGATGCTGCTAGAATTGCTAAACCTCACGCTAGAGACAAACATAGGCCTGTTGTTGGCATGCCAGTGGTTTCTGTTAAGATAGGAGATCATTGTTATCATGGTTTATGTGACGTGGGTGCTAGTGTTAGTGCAATACCTCAATCCTTATATGATGAAATCAAAGATGAGATTGCACCTGTTGAGATAGAGCCTATTGATGTCACTATTCAGCTTGCCAATAGAGATACTATCTGCCTTGTGGGAATTGTTAGGGATGTTGAAGTCTTGTGTGGTAAAACGAAGTATCCTGCTGATTTCCTCGTTCTTGCTACTTCACAAGATATCTTTTGTCCCATCATATTTGGCAGACCCTTCCTCAATACCATCAATGCTCATATTGACTGTGAGAAGCAAACTGTCACTGTTGGCTTTGAAGGTGTGTCACATGAGTTTAACTTCTCCAAGTTTGGTAGACAACCTCATGAAAAGGAGTTGCCTAGTAAGGATAAAAATATTGCCTTAGCTTCTATTGTCGTGCCTCCTATTGATCCCTTAGAGGAATACTTGCTTGAGCATGAAAATGATATGCATATGGATGAAACGGATGAGATAGATAGAGTTGTCTTAGAACAATATCCTATTCTTAAGAATAACTTGCCTGTTGAACTGCTTGGGGATCCACCCCCACCAAAGGGCGATCCTGTGTTCGAGCTTAAACAGTTGCCTGATACTCTTAAGTATGCCTATCTTGATGAAAAGGAGATATATCCTATTATTATTAGTGCTAGCCTCTTAGAGCATGAAGAAAAGAAGTTGCTAAAAACTCCGAGGAAGCACCGTGCTGCTATTGGATATACTCTTGATGATCTTAAGGGCATTAGTCCTACTCTATGCCAGCACAAGATTAAAACTGATCCTGACCATCAAAGGAGATTGAATCCTAAGATGAAATAAGTTGTAAGAAAAGAAATACTAAAGCTCCTGGAAGCGGGTATTATCTATCATGTTGCTCATAGCGATTGGGTAAGTCCGATGCACTGTGTCCCTAAGAAGGGAGGCATTACCGTTGTCCATAGTGATAAGGATGAATTGATCCCACAGAGGATTATTACTGGCTATAGGATGGTGATCGATTTTAGGAAACTGAATAAAGCCACTAGGAAAGATCATTACCCTTTGCCTTTTACCGACCAAATGCTAGAAAGGTTGTCCAAACACACACACTTCTGCTTTCTAGACGGTTATTCTGGTTTCTCCCAAATACCAGTTGCACAATCTGATCAGGAGAAAACCACTTTCACGTGTCCTTTCGGTACCTTTGCTTATAGATGTATGCCTTTCGGCTTATGTAATGCACCTGCCACCTTTCAAAGATGTATGATGGCTATATTCTCTGACTTTTGTGAAAATATTGTTGAGGTTTTCATGGATGACTTCTCTGTTTACGGGTCTTCCTTTGATGACTGCCTCAGCAACCTTGATCGAGTCTTACAGAGATGTAAAGACACCAATCTTGTCTTGAATTGGGAGAAGTGCCACTTTATGGTTAATGAAGGCATTGTCTTAGGACATAAATTTTTTGAAAGAGGTATTGAAGTCAATAAGGCTAAGGTTGATGCAATCGAGAAAATGCCATACCCCACAGATATCAAAGGTATAAGAAGTTTCCTTGGTCATGCTGGTTTCTATAGAAGGTTCATTAAAGACTTCTCTAAGATTTCTAGGCCTCTTACTAATATCTTGCAAAAGGATATTCCTTTTGTTTTTGACGATGATTGTGAGGAAGCCTTCGAAATACTTAAGAGGGCTTTGATAACTGCACCTATTGTTCCACCACCTGATTGGAACTTACCTTTTGAGATCATGTGTGACGCTAGTGATTATGTTGTTGGTGCTGTTCTAGGGCAAAGAGTCGATAAGAAGTTGAATGTTATTCACTACGCCAGTAAAACTCTAGACAATGCCCAGAGAAACTATGCCACTACGGAGAAGGAATTTTTAGGAGTCGTGTTTGCATGTGAAAAGTTCAGGTCTTACATAGTTGATTCCAAAGTCACTATTCACACTGATCATGCTGCTATTAAGTACCTCATGGAGAAGAAAGACGCTAAACCTAGACTTATCAGATGGGTTCTCTTGCTACAAGAATTTGATTTGCACGTTGTCGACAGAAAGGGTGATGATAACCCAGTAGCAGATAACTTGTCTAGGTTGGAGAACGTTCTTGATGACCCACAACCTATTGATGATAGCTTTCCTTATGAGCAATTGAATGTCATCAATGCTTCACGTAGTGCACTGTGGTATGCTGATTAGGCGAACTATATCCTTGCCAAATACATACCACCTAGTTTCACATACCAGCAAAAGAAGAAATTCTTCTTTGACTTGAGACATTACTTTTGGGATGATCCTCACCTTTATAAGGAAGGAGTAGATGGTGTTATTAGACGTTGTGTACCTGAACATGAACAGGGGCACATCCTACAGAAGTGTCACTCCGAGGCCTACGGAGGACACCATGCGGGAGATAGAACTGCACACAAGTTATTGCAATCTGGTTTCTATTGGCCCAATCTCTTCAAGGATGCGCGGAAGTTTTTCTTGTCTTGTGACGAATGTCAAAGAATAGGTAATATTAGCAAACGTCAGGAAATTCCTATGAACTATTGACTCATCATTGAAACATTTGATGTCTCGGGCTTTGATTATATGGGACCTTTTCCAAAATCCAATGGGTATACTCACATCTTACTTGTTGTTGATTACTTCACTAAGTGGGTAGAAGCTATCCCCACTAGTAGTGCTGATCACAACACCTCTATCAAGATGTTGAAAGAACTTATCTTCCCTAGATTTGGAGTCCCTAGATATCTAATGACCGACGGTGGTTCACATTTCATTCATGGTGCTCTCCGTAAAACTCTTCCTAAGTACGATGTCAACCATAGAATTGCGTCTCCCTATCACCCTCCGTCCAGTTGTCAAGTAGAGCTAAGTAATAGACAGATTAAACTGATTCTGCAAAAGACTGTCAACAGGTCTAGAAAGAATTGGTCTAAGAAGCTCTATGATGAACTGTGGGCTTACAGAACTGCGTGTAAGAATCCCATGGGCATGTCTCCGTACAAAATGGTGTACGGTAAAGCATGTCATTTACCTCTTTAGCTAGAGCATAAAGCTTATTGGGCAATTAAAGAGCTCAACTTTGATTTCAAACTTGCCGGTGAGAAGAGGTTATTTGATATTAGCTCGCTTGATGAGTGGAGAAATCAGGCATATGAGAATGCCAAGTTGTTCAAAGAGAAGGTTAAGAGGTGGCATGATAAGAGGATACAAAAACGTGAGTTCAATGTAGGTGATTATGTCTTGCTATATAACTCTCATTCAAGATTCTTTGCACGCAAGCTTCTCTCTAAATGGGAAGGTCCCTATGTTGTTGAGGAAGTATATCGTTCCGGTGCTATCAAGATCAACAACACGGAAGGTAATTGTCCGAGAGTGGTAAATGGGCAGAGAATCAAGCATTATATCTTAGGTACGCCCATAAATGTTGAAAGCAATATTATCAATACCATAACTCCGGAAGAATACCTAAGGGATATTTATCAACCTGTTTCACACTCCGAAAACGAAGAGGTATGTGATTCAGTAAGAAAACAGAGTCCAAAACTTTTCGAGTAGGAAATTTTCTCCGTTTTGGAATATTTTAAAAAATAAAAAAATTGGAAGTAGTGCGGAAAGTGCGCGAGGAGGCGACAAGCCTGCACGGCGCGGGCCCACCCCCTGGCCGCGCCGTGAGGACTTGTGGCCACCTTGTGCGGCTCCCGGACTCCGTTTTCGTGCAGGGTACTCCTTCTGGTCTGGAAAAAATCATTATATATACTCCCGTTTGGTCTGACCCCTGCATCACACAGATTTCCTTTGTTTTTCGTTTCGAGCCTGTTTTCTACCGCAGATCTAGGTCAAGATGTCTTCTCAGGATTCAGAGGGGGAGAGCTATGTGGCTGATTACCTTGTTAACCCCAAGGTCTATGGGGACTTTGATCCTTATGGTTGGACCTCTGATGAGGAAGAAGATTATGATCCCAAGGGGAAGGAACAAATGAGTTCCGATGAAGCGGAGGCTCCTCTACCTCAACCTGGACGCACGCATGTGGAGTTCAAGAAGTCGAGCCTCCCTGACTCAAGGAAGAAGCCTAAGACCTTGTTTATCCCTTCTCGTTTCTTGCAGGAGAGTAAGCAGGAATTATGCCAAAGGGTGTTGAAGCTTGAAGAGGAAAATGATGATCTGAGGGAGCAGAATTTTATGCTCAAGTGGAAATTAAACAAGCTCAAGACCGCTTCAACAACAACTCCACCATCACCACCAAAGGAAGATAACTGAGCATCGGTATGGGCAATCCCCTTGGCTTGTGCCAGGCTTGGGGCAGTTGCCCCGGTATCGTATCACCATCACATCTTTTGCCTTTATCTTTGTTTTAGTTTTCCTTTTGAGTTTTCTATTTCTCTAGTAGATTAAAAGTTTTAGTGTTTTAGTCTTGAGTTTTGGTTTGTGTCACCCCCGATGTATTCGAGCTCGTGAGCCATATAATAAAGAGTGTCTTAGTTGAAGGGCTTTGTCTCTTGCCATGATCAAAAGAGTGAGAATAAAACAAAAGCATGAATGATCATGTAATGATCTTACGGGAATTGATGGCTTCACATATAAAAGGAACGAGGATTGAAACTTGTTGAGCGTAGACAAACGTAGACCTTGGTCATGGTTGCAATTAATAGGAAGTGATAAAGAAGGAGAGGTTCACATATAAATATATCATCTCTAACACCACCTATGATTGTGAACACTCACTAAACTATTGCATGCCTAGAGGTAGATGTTGGACAAGGAAGACAACATAATGAATTGTGTTTGCTTGGTTCCGAACAATGCTATATGATTATAGATCCCTTAGCATGTGACGATTGCTTCCACCTCACATTAGCCAAAACCTCCCGCACCAAGTAGAGATACTACTTGTGCATCCATAACCCTTCAAACCAGTTTTGCCATGATTGTCCACCATACCTACCTATGGATTGATTAAGATCCCTCAAGTAAGTTGTCATCGGTGCAAGAAATAAAAATTGCTCTCTAATATGTATTATCTATTAGTGTGTGGAAAATAAGATTTGTACGAGCCTGTGAAGAGGAAGACATAAAAGCGACAGACTACATAATAAAGTTCTTTATCACAGGAGGCAATATGAAGTGACGTTCCTCCGCACTAAGAGGACACGCATCCAAACCTCAAAAGCACATGACAACCTCTGCTTCCCTCTGCGAAGGGCCTATCTTGTACCTTTACTTTTTGCCCTTGAAAGAGTCATGGTGATCTTCACCAATTCCCTATCTCGCCTTTATCTTGGCTAACGTCATATGCTTGGGAAAGATCTATATTCATATGTCAACTTGGAGGTAAGTATTCATGAATTATTATTGTTGACATTACCCTTGAGGTAAGCAGTTGGGAGGAAAAACTAGAAGCCCCTATCTTTCTCTGTGTCCAACTGAAACTTTGATCTCATGAGTACCACGTGAGTTGTAGCAATTGTAGAGAACGAAAGAATGGTTGAGTATGTGGATTTTCTTTACAAGCTCTTATTTGACTCTTTCTGATGTTGTGATAAATTGCAATTGCTTCAATGACTAAAGGCTATCGGTTGTTACTTCTCGATAAGGTTCTTGATTCATGTTTTACTTTGTGAAGGAATTATCACTTTAGCATGAAAAAATTTATGTTGGTATTGCTGTTCTGATCATGATCATGATGCATGCATGTTCGTATCTTGTTTTGTCGACACCTGTCTCCCTAAACATGTGGACACATTTGTTGAGCTAGGCTTTCGCTTAAGGACAAGCGAGGTCTAAGCTTGGGGGAGTTGATACGTCCATTTTGCATCAAGTTTTCATGTTGATATTTATCGCTTCTTGGGCTGTTATTTCACTTCACATTACAATTCTTATGCCCTTTCTATCTTATTTTGCAAGGTTTACATGAAGAGGGAGAATGCCGACAACTAGAATTCCGGCCTGAAAGTGGAGAAAGTTTGAGATACTTATTCTGCGCAACTCCAAACACTGTAAAAATAACGAGGATTTTTTCCGGATTTATCAAAAAAACTAGGCCGAAGAAGTGCCAGAGGGGCGCCAGGGGGTGCCCACAAGCCTGCACGGCGCGGCCACCCCCCAGGCTGCGCCATGAGGGCTTGTGGGCAGCATGCTGGCCCACTTACCCCCTCTTCTACTCTATGAAGGGTTTCGTCCAGGAAAAAATCAGGGAGGAGCTTTTTCGTGGATTCGCCGCCGCCACGAGGCGGAACTTGACCAGAACCAATCTAGAGCTCTGGCAGGACAATCCTGCCGGGGAAACTTCCCTCCCGGAGGGGAAAATTGTCGCCATCGTCATCAACAACACTCCTCTCATCGGAGGGGACTCATCACCATCAACATCTTCATCAGCACCATCTCATCTCCAAACCCTAGTTCATCACTTGTAACCAATCTCCATCTCCTGACTCCGATTGGTACTTGTAAGGTTGCTAGTAGTGTTGATTACTCTTTGTAGTTGATGCTAGTTGGATTGTTTGGTGGAAGAGTTTATGTTCAGATCCTTGATTCTACTCATTACCTCTCTGGTCATGAATATGATTATGCTTTGTGAGTAGTTACTTTTGTTCCTGAGGACATGGGATAAGTCATGCTAATAGTAGTCATGTGAATTTGGTATTCGTTCGGTAATTTGATATGTTGTATGTTGTTTTTCCTCTAGTGGTGTTATGTGAACGTCGACTACATAACGCTTCACCATTATTTGGGCCTAGAGGAAGGCATTGGGAAGTAGTAAGTAGATGATGGGTTGCTTTCGATCCACTAGTTTAATGCTATGGTTAGACTTTGTCTTAATTCTTCTTTCGTAGTTGCGGATGCTTGCGAGAGGGGTTAATCATAAGTGGGATACTTGTCCAAGTAAGGACAGTACCCAAGCGCCAGTCCACCCACATATCAAACTATCAAAGTAACGAACGCAAATCATATGAACATGATGATACTAGCATGACAGAAATTCTCGTGTGTCCCCTGGAGCGTTTTTCCTCCTATAAGACTTTGTCTAGGCTTGTCCCTTGCTACAAAAGGGATTGGGCCACCTTGCTGCACCGTTGCTACTTTTGTTACTTGTTGCTTTCCACAAATCATCTCACCACACAATCACTTGTTACCGACAATTTCAGTGCCTGCAGATTTTACCTTGCTGAAAACCACTTGTCAGATCCTTCTGTTCCTCGTTGGGTTCGACACTCTTACTTATCGAAAGGACCACAATTGATCCCCTATACTTGTGGGTCATCATTGACACAAGAGCATCAAGCGTCAACTTTAGGAGATCCCGTGTGAGGAATTTCTCCTTCTTCAGCTTTGGAGCCTTTGCTTCCTTGGCTTGCGTCTCCTTCCATTTGGCCTCATTGATGAATGTGGCCACCATATGGCTGATACCGGGGGAAGCTTCAAGTCATCAATGGGTGTGTTAGGGTCATCATACCAGACATTGATGTAGTCCAACATGACCTTTGGGTCCATGGCAAGAGGAATGACGCTGCCTGAAGCTTGTGCGACGCGTTCCTAGTTGTTTCTGATGATGGCTTGAAGAGTTTCATCATCATATTCATCACTTCCTTCTGATGCAAAAGGGACTTTGATGACTTTGCTTGGGCTGGGTCTAATGCTTCTTCCAGCAGTCATTTTAGTCTTCAAAGGTGTTGGTGAAGACTTTGTCTCCGAGCTCATGGCAGATGGAACAGAGGAGCTGGAGTGAGCAGGTTGTGGCTTGACAATCTGCTTGGGTTCATGCTTTGATGCCTATGTGGCTGTTGAGGGTTTTGGTGCAGGCGCAGGTGCAGCCTTCTGAAGCAATTTCTCTATAGGCTTTGAAGCCTTTGGTTTCTGTGGCACATGCTTCACTTGAGGAATAGTCGTGCCTGAAGTTTTAGCAGCAGAGGAGGTGGCTGCAGTAGCAGCAGCAGATTCTTCATTGAATTTCCTCACTGCAGCTTCTGCTTTCTTCTGAAGCTTTGGCAACCTGATGATCCTCGAGAGGAGGCCTTTTGCCAGGTGGCGTAAGGGAAAATTTCTTCGCATACTTTGGAGTGACGAAGCGGTATTCCTTCCACTCCTTCGCTCACCTGCGTTCTATCTTTTGAAGCCTGATTTTCCTCTTTGGAATTGGTTCTTGCTCATCTGGCGTGCAATAGTCAAGGCATATATCCTCAGGGATATCAATTGCAGTGTTCTGTTCGAGTATCTTGCCACCCTTTTGCTTTCTGTCATCTTCCATTTTCTTCAGCTGAGGCTTTTGTTGAGGAATTTGAACTCTTGAGGATTCTGATGACACTCACATATTTTCTTCGAGAAACGCTGCAAATGAATTAAGTTGATGAGAACCTAGAGATTCAACAGCTGACATTTTGTACGTATGAACAAAGTATAGGTGCAAGGAATTTGGAGAGGTCATATGCATTCTCAGATTTGAAGAAATTGAAATTTTTAAAAGTTGAGTAGTTTGACCAGTGGGTTGAGGAATTTGTCTAAGCACTCTGATCTTGGGTTCCAGAGTTGTACAGCTTCAAAAATTTGCACAATTGAGGAATCACGTGAAGAATTTTAGTGACTTAGTGAAATTCATCAAGTGTTTGAGGAATAGAGTGTGCGGGGCTGATAGACACCGAGGAAAAATATATTTCTCGAATCTAAGGTAAAATAGTAGATCGAAAGAGACAATAAAAATAGGTTTTTATTTACCCTATATGGCGAGCACGAAGAACACAGGAAGCAATAGTAGATGCTTGATACGTCCATTTTGCATCATGCTGTTATGTTGATATTTATCGCTTTATGGGCTGTTATTACACTTTATGGTTCAATACTTATGCCTTTTCTCTCTTATTTTATAAGGTTTACATGAAGAGGGAGAATGCCGGCAGCTGGAATTCTGGTATGAAAAGGGAGCAAGTTTGAGATACCTATTCTGCGCAACTCCAAAAGCCGTGAAAATCAGCGAGGAATTATTTTGGATTTTATAAAAAATACTGGGCTGAAGAAGTACCACAGGGGAGCCACCAGGAGGCCACAAGCCTGCCTGGCGCGGCCTACCCCCTGGCCATGCCTAGGTGGCTTGTGGGCCCCCTGTTGCCCCTCTGGCTCCCATCTTTTGCTATAAGGAGGGTTTCGTTCCAGAAAAAATCAAGAGGAGGCCTTCGGGTGGAATCGCCGACGCCACGAGGCGGAACTTGAGAAGAACCAATCTAGAGCTTCGGCAGGGCCGTCCTGCCGGGGAAACACCCCCCCGGAGGGGGAAATCATCACCATCGTCATTACCAACACTCCTCTCATCGGAGGGGACTCATCACCATCAACATCTTCATCAGCACCATCTCATCTCCAAACCCTAGTTCATCTCTTGTAACCAATCTCCGTATCGCGACTCCGATTGGTACTTGTAAGGTTGCTAGTAGTGTTAATTACTCTCTGTAGTTGATGCTAGTCGGATTACTCGGTGGAAGATTATATGTTCAGATCCTTGATGCTATTCAATACCTCTCTGGTCATGAACATAATTATGCTTCGTGAGTAGTCACTTTTGTACCTGAGGACATGGGATAAGTCTTGCTATAAGTAGTCATGTGAATTTGGTATTCGTTCGATATTTTGATGCGATGCATGTTGTCTTTCCTCTAGTGGTGTGATACGTCTCAAACGTATCTATAATTTTTGTTGGTTTCACGCTGTTATCTTGTCAACTTTGGATGTTTTATGTACCTTTTATATCTTTTTTGGGACTAACTTATTAATTTAGTGCAAAGTGTCAGTTCCTGTTTTTTCTGTGTTTTTGACTCTTTTTAGATCTGATTTTGGAACAGAGTCCAAACGAAATAAAATCCTTGAAATAAATTTTTCCAGAACAGAAGAAGATCGGGGGACTTGAGGGCCAAGGAAGGAGAGCCACATGGGGCCCACAAGCCCTGTAGCCGCCAGCAGGGGGCCGACGGCTACCAGGCTTGTGGCCTCCCTGGCGCTCCCCTGCCCGAGCTCTTTGGCCTATAAATTCCCTAAAATCACAGAAAAAATCAGGGCATCCACGAAAACACTTTTCCGCCGCCGCAAGCTTCCGTTTCCGCGAGATCTCATCTGGAGACCCTTCCCGGTGCCCTACCGGAGGGGACTTTGGAGTTGGAGGGCTTCTACATCAACATCATCGCCTCTCCAATGACTCGTGAGTAGTCCACTTCAGACCTACGGGTCCGTAGTTAGTAGCTAGATGGCTTCTTCTCTCTCTTGGATCTTCAATACAAAGTTCTCCATGATCTTCATGGAGATCTATCCGATGTAATCCTATTTGGCGGTGTGTTTGTCGAGATCCGATAAATTATGGATTTGCGATCAGATTATCTATGAATTATATTTGAGTCTTTGCTGATTTCTTATATGCATGATTTGATATCCTTGTAAGTCTCTCCAAGTCTTGGGTTTTGTTTGGCCAACTAGATCTATGATTCTTGCAATGGGAGAAGTGCTTGGTTTTGGGTTCATACCGTGTGGTGACCTTTCCCAGTGACAGAAGGGGTAGCAAGGCACGCATCGTGTTGTTGCCATCAAGGGTAACAAGATGGGATTTCATCATAGATTTGAGATTGTCCATCTACATCATGTCATCTTGCTTAAGGCGTTACTCTGTTCTTTTGAACTTAATACACTAGATGCATGCTCGATAGCGATTGACGTGTGGAGTAATAGTAGTAGATGCAGAAAGTATCGGTCTACTTGTTTTGGACATGATGCCTATAGATATAATCATTGCCATAGATAACGTCACGACTTTGCGCGGTTCTATCAATTGCTCGACAGTAATTCGTTACCCACCGTCTACTTGCTTTCATGAGAGAAGCCACTAGTGAACACTACGGCCCCCGGGTCTATTCACAACTATCGTCTCCTCCTTTACTTTTACTTTGCTTTGTGTACTTATTGCTTTCAGTTCTCACTTTGCAAACAATCTATAAGGGATTGACAACCCCTTCATAGCGTTGGGTGCAAGCTCTTTGTGTTTGTGCAGGTACTTCTGACTTGACGCGATCCTCCCACTGGATCGATACCTTGGTTCTCAATCTGAGGGAAATAATTACCGCCGCTGTGCTACATCACCCTTTCCTCTTCAAGGGAACACCAACGCAAGGCTCCAAGGCCGCGGGGAAATCCTTTGCATATTTGCCAAGGAAGTCCCTATAGGCGTAGCCCGTAGCAGAAGGATTCCTGGCGCCGTTGCCAGGAAAGGTCTGTTGACGCAGTAGCAGAAGGATTTCTGGCGCCGTTGCCGGGGAGGAGGATCGCTTGCCGAGGAAAATCAAGACAAGAATAATCTCCCGTCAACACGCCTAGTTCTGGCGCCGTTGCCGGGGAGGAGAGATCAAGTCAGGATCTATCCAAGTAGGTGTCACAAACTCATCTCTTGCATTTACCTTTTTTGCCAGTTTCCTCTCGTTTTCCTCTCCCCCACTTCACATTTGCCGTTTTCATTTTCCTTTCTCCCTTGCCGTTTTCATTTGCCTTTTTGCCTTTCTCCTTTGCCGTTATCTTTTGTCTTTTGCCTTATTTTTCCGCCCGTTTTCCTCGCTTGCTCTTGGTCTTTTTCGTGAGAGACCTTTCCTCATGGCCAAACCAAACTATTTCAGAAAGTTGGAAGAGATTGAAACTAGTGTCAAAGGTTTCATGTCTTCTCAGTTTGACCAAAATAGTTACTACCTTACGGAATTAAAAGAGCAAAATTCTTTTATGGCCTGTTTGAATAAAGAAGTTGATGATATGGCCAAAGAATTCCTTGCACTAAATTCTCAGCTTGCTCACCTTGAAAAATTGGTGGGCCAAATTTCTGACAAGCACGCAACCTTAGTCAATAAGATGGCAGCTAAACCTGAAATTTGTGATGCAGATCACGAAGATCTTAAAGTGCTTGGTATGACTCCTCTTGAATCTTTGTTTTCGCGTGTCAAACCTATTGATGAAGGGGCTGGATATGAATCCACTTTGGTTGAAAAACGCCCCAATGATTTGGAGTCCACCTATCTTGATGATAAAGGTGTGGAGAGTGGAGTAGAAGAAATCAATTTTTTGGGTAGTAATGAAACTCCCACTTTGGATTTCAAGGAATTCAATTATGATAGTTTCTCCTTGTTTGAATGCATTTCTTTGATGCAATCCATTGCAAACTTTCCACATGCTTATAGCCAAAGCAAAGCCTTTACATCTCATACCGTAGATGCTATGATGAAGTCTCTTGAAGAGAAGCTCGAATTAGAAGTGTCTATACCTAGAAAACTTCATGAGGAGTGGGAACCTACTATCAAAATCAAAATAAAAAACTATGAATGCAATGCTTTGTGTGATTTGGGTGCTAGTGTTTCCGCGATTCCAACGTCTTTATGTGATATTCTTGGTTTTCATGAGATTGAAGAGTGTTCTCTTAATTTGCATCTTGCGGATTCTACTCTCAAGAAACCCATGGGAAGGATCGATGATGTTCTTATTGTTGCAAATAAGAACTATGTATCCATGTATTTCATTGTACTTGACATAGATTGCAATCCTTCATGTCCCATTATTCTTGGTAGACCTTTCCTAAGGACTATTGGTGCTATCATCGATATGAAGGAAGGGAATATTAGATTCCAATTTCCTCTAAAGAAGGGCATGGAGCATTTTCATAGAAAGAAAATAAGATTGCCTTATGAATCTATGATGAGGGTTACTTATGGTTTGAGCACCAAAGATGACTATACGTGATTCCATCACCTTTTGCCTAGCTAAGGGTGTTAAACAATAGCGCTTGTTGGGAGGCAACCCAACGAATCTATCCTTTTTCTTTCTGTTTTGTGTTTTCCACACTTTCATAATTCTGTTATGATTGTGTTTTTTGTGTTTCTTTTTGCGTTTGTGCCAAGTAAAACCGTTATGATTAGTCTTGGGGATGATCGTTTGGTCATGTTAGAAAAGACAGATACTTTCTGCTCACGAAACGAATTTTGATTTTTTTTCTGTAAGAGGGTTTGAGTTGATTCTTTTTGCTGCTGATTGCTACGCAAACTCTTCAGACTGTCGTAATTTTTCAGAATTTTTGAAGTAACAGAAGTACACAGATTGCTACACACTGGTCCGCTGTTAACAAATTATGTTTTTGTTGAGTTGGTTGCTTATTTTGATGAAACTGTGGATAGTATCAGGGGGTATTAGCCATGGAAGATTGAAAATACAGTAACCCAACATCAGCAGAAGTAGAATTTAAGTTTGCTACAGTACCTAAGGAAGTGGTGGTTTGCTTTCTTATACTAATTTTATCACGAGTTTTTGTTTAAGTTTCGTGTTGTGAAGTTTTCAAGTTTTGGGTGAAGTTCTTATGGACAAAAAGGTAAAGAGTGGCAAGAGATCAAGCTTGGGGATGCCCAAGGCACCCCAAGTTGAGTCAAGGATGCCGTAAAAGCCTAAGCTTGGGGATGCCCCGGGAAGGCATCCCCTCTTTTGTCTTCAATCCATCGGTAACGTTACTTGGGGCTATATTTTTATTCAACACATGTTATGTGTTTTGCTTGGAGCGTCTTGTATCGTAGGAGTCCTTTATTTTTGTTGTGTCACAATCTTCCTTGCTGCACATCTAGAGAGAGAGACATGCACTTACCGTGATTTTGTCAAGCTTCACTTATATCCTTTGGTTAGACAATTCATCTCACATGTGCTTCACTTATATCTTTTGAGCTAGTTGATTTTGTGTAACATCCCAATTTTCTTAAATTGGGATGTTAATAGATCATTCATATGCATCTCATATTTCTATGCATTATTGTGTTCTTCTGAAAATTCTATTCGTTATGTGACTGCGGGCACTTTATTGGAGTGGAGATAATATGACTTCTCCCCTGTCAAATTAAAGTGCATAACGTTTCAAATATTATTTTGGAGTTACCGACTTGGTTTTGCGAATTTTTTTTATATAATGTTCGAAATTATCTTTAGTTAAGTTTGCAACTGCTTTTGCGTGGCCTATTGCATTAATTTTTTTTTTAAATTCATTAGGATGAACTAGGGTTCCTTTATTATTTATTAGGTGGTTTTATTTTATATTTATTTATGTCTACATATATATATTACTATATGCGTATATATCTCCTTATATATATATTGTATATATATATATATTTTTTTTTTGTTATTTAAAAAAAAACTGGACTAGCTTGCACCACGTGCACTAGCTTGCCCACGTGCCCAAGAGCCCAGCCCGAGATTCCCTCGGATTAAATCCCATGCCCCAAACCGAAACCGACCCCCATTCTCTCTGACCTGCAGCCCCCACCCGAGCCACCCTCCCCCACGTCTCCTTTCTTATTCCTCCTCCCTCTCTTGCCTTTCCTGTGCAGTACCGAACCGAGCCGCTCCTCCCTCCCCGATTTTTCTCTCTCTCTCTCCTGCCTTGCCTCCCCCTCCTCTGCTCGTGGACCACCCCACCTGGCCGAGCCCTTCCCCGTCACCTTCCTTCGCCGCCTCCCTCCTCCTTCCTTCTCTGCCCCGAGCCGAGACCGACCCCTTCTCCCTCGCGATTCCCTCCCAGTACTCCCTCTCTCCTTTCCATAGTACCACCCTCCCCAAGGCCTATATATATACCCCCCTCGGCCACCCCTTCCTAACCCTATCCACCGTCGCCACGCCCCCCCGCCGCCCTAGCCGCCGCCACCCCGAGTAGCAGCAGCCCGAGGCTGCGCCACACTTCGGCTCGCCCCTGGGAGCAGCCCCGTCGCCCCCTTCGCTCCACCGCCGCCTCCCCCCTCGGAGGAGGACCCCGCCGCCACCTCCCCGAAGCCCTCCACCGCCCGGAGCCTCCCCTCCCTCGCCGGCCAACTCCCCCTCGCCGGTGCACCCCCTCTGCCAGCAGGTAGCTGCCTCTCTTCTCTCTCTATATTGCATGCACTCCTTTTAGCCCTTAGATCCCATGCAACGGCCTGGATTAAAACGCTAGATACCTCTTCGGTTTATCTCAGAAAACCAGTAGGTTCTTTGAGTCACTTATGAATTAACCAGCAGACTTGCTAGTCTTCGGCCGTTTGCCCGAAGTCATGAAACAAACACCCTGCACAACCAATAGAAACTTGCCACGTGTACATCTCTTTTAGCACTAGCAGTTTTATCTTTTTCTGTCTATATTACAAAAACAGAAACTTTCAATTTTGTTTCGGCCACCACTTTTTATCCCGAAGTCCAATGACATTGATTCTTTTTCCAGTAGCTCACAAATTTCTTGTAGTTTTTAAAAACATATAATTTGTGTATGTTTGAAATTTTCAAATATAAGTTAGAGCAGATTTAGTTTAAACCTTGTTCTGGCTATTCCAGGAGTTTGAAAAATGATTTTGAGTTGATTCTTTTTGCTACTGCTTCCTAGTGATTAAATCTTACTGTGGTAGAAGTTTAGAAATTTTTAAAGTAATTTTACTGGTGTTTTAAACAGAAACAAGTTTCTGCCATACCGACGCGCGATAAATTCTTTTGCTTAGGCTTTCGCAAAACCTTGCATGTGATGTTATTTTTACTTGTGCTTGATTGAAGTGCTTATGGTGTGCTTTGTGTTTGTATCGGTAGATCATCCGGAGTGCGAAGCGTGTTACTTAGAGACGCTCGAGCAAGACAACTATCGTCAAGGCAAGTCATCTTTGATCATGTTATTTTACCTATATTTTCGATGCATGGTAGATCACCTTCTTTGCCCAATTTGCATGCTGCCTAGGTACTTGGAAACTTTAGCCTAAGTTGTAGTATCATGTGGTAGGAACACAACAACCCCGACACTTGGCCCCGGGATGACAATGTTATATTTGCTATGCTTAAGTAGACGGGTTATCGGTTGAGTGTATACCACGAGTGATGCGAGGTTGATATAATAATCAAGACCGGACTAAGACAAGATTCTCAAGACCTCGGACGCAATGCAACTCTGGGTGAAGGACAGTTGATCGGCTCCCTGGAGAACCCAGTGGATGCCCGGGATGCTGGAGAGGCCATGTCATCCTGCGGAAAGCTTCACCCAGGCTCGAAGAGACGGACGGAGACTTCAAGACTCAAGGCTTACCTGCACATCCACAAGTCATTATGGGCTCTGGCTTGGTCGGACAACACGGCGACTCTGGACAGACGGTGCTAGCAGATGTAGACGAACGGTAGGAATGGATGGGCACCTACAGGGATTCAGAGGGACCCGTTGAAAGACCATGTTTTGATCATCCGGTCTTCAAACACCCTGAAGTGCGAGGACAAACCCGGAGGCGATCAAATCTTGTGGGGAACGTGTGCAAAACTCTGTAGAGTACTCAAACCTAATCGATTAGCCGTGTCCACGGTCATGGACAACTTGAGACGAAGGCATTGAATTTCCCCTGAACTCTCGACACAACTTAATAATGATGTGGGTGTTAACAACTATTCGGGTACGAGAACTGGTTGGCGGAACCATCTCGTTAACAACAAACATTGTAGTAAATTTTGCTTTCAACCCCTTGTGTTGTAGGATAAAACTGGCTTTATGCAAAACTTAGCTCCACCGGCCAAATATGCATGTAGAGATAGTTGATTATTACTTTACTCCTCCCTTTGATGACTTGCCAGCATATTCAATATGCTGACCTACACGGCTGCAACGTATCATGTTGCAGAGTACTTTTCCGACCAGGAGTGAGGCTACGATCTACGCTCAGGGACATGCCCTTGGAGTCGGATGGACTCGTCTACCTGATGCTTCCGCTAGTCTTCGTTAGATAATCTCATGAGTTGGCCTTCATCCACTTTATTGTAATCCTTTATTGTAATAAAGTACTCCTTATGAGATTTCGATTAATAAAGCTGTGTGATTGCACTCTTGAATATATACATTATGTACTGTGTGTGTACCAGCATGATCTTGGGATGGTACAGAAACACCAGAGGCTTGACTCGTCTTGAGTCGGGTTGCTACATTTTTCTCTATGTGCTTCACTTATATCTTTTAGAGCACGGAAGCGCGTGGCTTGGTAGTTGATCTATGCTATGATAGTAGTCTCAAAAGGGGTAGTTATCCAAAGGGATATGAAAACTTCCACCTTCATGTGCATTGAGTAGTTGGAAAAGTTTGATTCATCTCAATTAGTTTTGAGTTGTGGTTGTGGTAATATTGAAGTTATACTAGTAAGGTGTTGTGGATCTAGAAATACTTGTGTTGAAGTTAGTGATTCCCGTAGCATGCACGTATGGTGAACCGCTATGTGCTGAAGTCTGAGCATGATTAGTCTATTGATTGTCATCCTTTGTGTGGCAGTCGAGATCGCGCGATGGTTTATACCTACCAACCCTTCCCCTAGGAGTATGCGTTGGATGCTTTGTTTCGATTACTACTAAAACTTTTGCAACAAGTATATGAGTTCTTCATGACTAATATTGAGTCCATGGTTTAGATGACTTTCACCTTCCACCATCACTATCTTCTTTAGTGCCGTGCAACTTTCGCCGGTGCACAAAACCCACCATTAGCCTCCCTCAAAGCAGCCACCATACCTACCTACTATGGCTTTTTCAAAGCCATTCCGAGATATATTTCCATGCAACTACCACCATGACATGTGCCACCACTTCTACATTGCCATCGCATGATCATAAGATAGCTAGCATGATGTTTCCGTTGATATCTATGCCATGCTAGATCATTGTCACGGTACACTACCGAAGGCATTCCATATAGAGTCATCATTGCTCTAAGTTTTGAGTTGTAAGTGTGATGATCATCATTGATGGAGCATTGTCCCATGTGAGGAAATAAAAGTGGCCAGCGAAGCCCATTTAAAAAAAAGAGGCCAAAGATGCCCACCAAAAAAAAGAGGCCAAAGAGCCCACCAAAAAAATGAGAGAAAAAGAGAGAAGGGACAATGCTACTACCTTTCCACACTTGTGCTTATTGAGCACCATGAGCTTCATGATTGAGAGTCTCTCGTTTTGTCACCACCATATAGCTACTCGGAAATTTTCATTATATAACTTGGCTTGTATATTCCAATGATAGGCTTCCCCAAAATTGCCTTAGGTCTTCGTGAGCAAGCAAGTTGGATGCACACCCACTAGTTTTCTTTAAGAGCTTTCACATACTCTTAGCTCTAGTGCATCATTTCTATGGCAATCCCTACTCATTCACATTGATATCTATTGATGAGCATCTCCATAGCTCATTGATATGCCTAGTTAATGTGACCATCTTCTCCTTGCTTGTCTTGCAACCTCCACCACACTCCATTCCACTTATAGTGCTAAAACCATGGCTCACGCTCATGTATTGCGTGAGAGTTGAAAAAGTTTGAGAAAGTAAAGGTGTGAAAACAATTACTTGGCCAATACCGAGGTTGTGCATGATTTAAATTCGTCGTGCAAGGATGATAGAGCATAGCCAGACTATATGATTTTGTAGGGATAACTTTATTTTGGCCTTGTTATTTTGAAAGTTCATGATTACCTTGCTAGTTTGTTTGAAGTACTATTGTCTCCACATCAATAGCAAACTATTGTTTTGAATCTAATGGATCTGAACATTCACGTCACATAAGAGGAGTTACAAAGGACATCTATGCTAGGTAGCATGAAAGCATCAAAAATTCATTCTTTATCACTTCCCTACTCGAGGACGAGCAGGAGTTAAGCTTGGGGATGCTTGATATGTCTCAAACGTATCTATAATTTTTGATGGTTTCACGCTGTTATCTTGTCAACTTTGGATGTTTTATGTACCTTTTATATCTTTTTTGGGACTAACTTATTAATTCAGTGCCAAGTGCGAGTTCGTGTTTTTTTTGTGTTTTTGACTCTTTTCAGATCTGATTTTGGACGGGAGTCAAACGGATTAAAATCCCTGAAATAAATTTTTCCAGAACAGAAGAAGTTCGGGGGACTTGAGCGCCAAGGCAGGAGAGCCACACAGGGCACACAAGCCCTGTAGCCGCCACTAGGGGGCGGCGGCTACCAGGCTTGTGGCCTCCCTGGCGCTCCCTTGCCCTAGCTCTTTGGCCTATAAATTCCCTAAAATCGCAGACAAAATCAGGGCATCCACGAAAACACTTTTCCGCCGCCGCAAGTTTCCGTTTCCGCGAGATCTCATCTGGAGACCCTTCCCGGTGCCCTGCCGGAGGGGACTTTGGAGTTGGAGGGCTTCTACATCAACATCATCGCCTCTCCAATGACTCATGAGTAGTCCACTTCAGACCTACGGGTCCGTAGTTAGTAGCTAGATTGCTTCTTCTCTCTCTTGGATCTTCAATACAAAGTTCTCCATGATCTTCATGGAGATCTATCCGATGTAATCCTCTTTGGCAGTGTGTTTGTCGAGATACGATGAATTGTGGATTTGTGATCAGATTATCTATGAATTATATTTTAGTCTTTGCTGATTTCTTATATGCATGATTTGATATCCTTGTAAGTCTCTCCGAGTCTTGGGATTTGTTTGGCCAACTAGATCTATGATTCTTGCAATGGGAGAAGTGCTTGGTTTTGGGTTCATGCCATCTGGTGACCTTTCCCAGTGACAGAAGGGGCAGCAAGGCACACATCATGTTGTTGCCATCAAGGGTAACAAGATGGGCTTTCATCATAGATTTGAGATTGTCCATCTACATCATGTCATCTTGCTTAAGGCGTTACTCTGTTCTTTTGAACTTAATACACTAGATGCATGCTGGATAGCGGTCGACGTGTGGAGTAATAGTAGTAGATGCAGAAAGTATCGGTCTACTTGTTTTGGAAGGGATGCCTATAGATATAATCATTGCCATAGATAACGTCACGACTTTGCGCGGTTCTATCAACTGCTCGACAGTAATTCGTTCACCCACCGTCTACTTGCTTTCATGAGAGGAACCACTAGTGAGCACTGCGGCCCCCGGGTCTATTCACAACTATCGTCTCCACCTTTACTTTTACTTTGCTTTGTTTACTTTTTGCTTTCAGTTCTCACTTTGCAAAAAATCTATAAGGGATTAACAACCCCTTCGTAGCGTTGGGTGCAATCTCTTTGTGTTTGTGTAGGTACTTGTGACTTGACGCGATCCTCCCACTGGATCGATACCTTCGTTCTCAAACTGAGGGAAATACTTACCTCTGCTGTGCTACATCACCCTTTCCTCTTCAAGGGAACACCAACGCAAGGCTCCAAGGCCGCGGGGAAATCCTTTGCATATTTGCCAAGGAAGTCCCTATAGGCGTAGCACGTAGCAGAAGGATTCATGGCGCCGTTGCCAGGGAAGGTCTGTTGATGCAGTTGCATGGTGTTATGTGAACGTCGACTACATAACAATTCACCATTATTTGGGCCTAGAGTAAGGCATTGCGAAGTAATAAGTAGATGATGGGTTGCTAGAGTGACAGAAGCTTAAACCCTAGTTTTTGCGTTGCTTCGTAAGGGGCTGATTTGGATCCACTAGTTTAATGCTATGGTTAGACTTTGTCTTATTTATTCTTTCGTAGTTGCGGATGCTTGCGAGAGGGGTTAATCATAAGTGGGATGTTTGTCCAAGTAAGGGCAACACCCAAGCACCGGTCCACCCACATACCAAAATATCAAAGTAGCGAATGCGAATCATATGAATATGATGAAAACTAGCTTGAAAGAAATTCCCATGTGTCCTCGGGAGCACTTTACCTCCTATAATAGTTTGTCCAGGCTTGTCCCTTGCTACAAAAGGGATTGGGACACTTTGTTGCACCTTTGTTACTTGCTACTTGCTACGAATCATCTTATCACACAACTATTTGTTACCGATAATTTGAGTGCTTGGAGAGAATACCTTGGTGAAGACCACTTGTAAATTCCTTCTGCTCCTCGTTGGATTCGACACTCTTACTTATCGAAAGGACTATGATAGGTCCCCTACACTTGTGGGTCATCAAGACTCTTTTATGGCGCCGTTGCCTGGGAGTGAAGCGCCTTTGGTAAGTGGAGTTTGGTAAGGAAACATTTAGATTGTGTGCTGAAATTTATTGTCACTTGTCACTATGGAAACTAATCCTTTGAGGAGCTTGTTCGGGGTATCTTCAGCTCGAACGGAAGCACAAGGAGTTGCTCCTCAACCTGCTGCACCTACTGAAAATATTTGTTATGAAATTCCTTCGGGTATGCTAGAGAAACTGTTGGCTAATCCTTTTACATGAGATGGAACATCACATCCCGACTTGCATCTAATCTGTGTAGATGAAGTTTGTGGTTTATTTAAGCTTGGAGGTTTGCCCGAGGATGAGGTCAAGAAGAAGGTCTTTCCCTTAACATGGTATAGGCTATGTGATAATACTGGATCATGGAACTACAACCGATTGAAATTGGAATTTCATCAAAAGTTTTATCCTATGCATTTGGTAGATCGTGATCGGAATTATATCTGTAATGTTTGGCCTCGTGATAGAGGAAGTATCGAACAAGCTTGGGGGAGGCTTAAATCAATGTTATATTCATGCCCCAACCATTAGCTCTCGAGAGAAATTATTATTCAGAACTTCTATGCTCGACTTTCTCATGATAATCGCACTATGCTTGACACTTCTTCTACCTGTTATTTTATGAAGAGAGATATTGACTTCAAATGGAATTTATTGGAAAGAATTAAACACAACTCGGAAGATTGGGAGTTTGATGAAGGTAAGGAGTCATGTATGAATCTTAAGTTCGATTGCGTTAAATCCTTTGTTGAAACAAATACTTTTTGTGATTTTAGCGCTAAACATGGACTTGACTGTGAGATAGTAGCTTCATTATGTGAATCATTTGCTACTCATATTAATCTCCCTAAAGAGAAGTGGTTTAAATATCATCCTCCCATAGAAGTCAATGTAGTTAAACCCAATCCAGTTGAAGAGAAAGTCATTGCTTATAATGATCCTATTGTTCCTAGTGCTTACATTGAGAAACCACCTTTCCGTGTTAGAATAAAGGATCATTCTAAAGCTTCAACTGTGATATGAAGGGGCTACATTAGAACACCTACACCCCCTAAGCAAATTAGAGTTGAACCTAGCATTGCTATTATCAAAGATCTCTTGTCCGACAATGTTGATGGCCATGATATTCACTTCTGTGAAGATGCTCCTATAATTGCTAAACCTCATGCTAGAGACAAACATAGGCTAGTTGTTGGAACGACTGTTGTTTCTATTAAGATAGGAGATCATTGTTATCATGGCTTATGTGACGTGGGTGCTAGTGTTAGTGCAATACCTCAATCTTTATATGATGAAATTAAAGACGAGATTGCACCTGTCGAGATGGAACCTATTGATGTCACTATTCAGCTTGCCAATAGAGATACTATCTGCCCTTTGGGAATTGTTAGAGATGTTGAACTCTTGTGTGGTAAAACTAAGTATCCTGCTGATTTTCTTGTTCTTTCTACCACACAAGATAGCTTTTGTCCCATCATATTTGGCAGACCTTTCCTCAATATTGTCAATGCTCATATTGACTATGAGAAGCAAACTGTCACTGTTGGCTTTGAAGGTGTGTCATATGAGTTCAATTTCTCCATGTCTGGTAGACAACCTCATGAAAAAGAATTGTCTAGTAAGGATAAAATTATTTCCCTAGCTTCTATTGATGTGCCTCCTACTAATCCTTTAGAGCAATACTTGCTTGAGCATGAAAATGATATGCATATGGATGAAAGGAATGAGGTAGATAGAGTTATCTTTGAACAACATCCCATCCTTAAGAATAATTTACCTGTTGAACTGCTTGGAGATCCACCCCCACCGAAGGGTGATTCTGTGTTTGAGCTTAAGCAGTTACCTGATACTCTTAAGTATGCTTATCTTGATGAAAAAGAGATATATCCTGTTATAATTAGTGCTAGCCTCTCAGAGCATGAATAAAAGAAGTTATTGAAAACTCTGAGGAAGCACCGTGCTGCTATTGGATATACTCTTGACGATCTTAAGGGCATTAGTCCCACTCTATGCGAGCATAAAATTAAAACCGATCCTGATTCCAAACCAGTTGCCGATCATCAACGAAGATTGAATCCTAAGATGAAAGAGGTAGTAAGAAAAGAATACTAAAGCTCTTGGAAGTAGGTATTATCTATCCTGTTGCAAATAGTGATTGGGTAAGTCCGGTGCATTGCGTCCCTAAGAAGGGAGGTATTACCGTTGTCCCAAGTGATAAAGATGAATTGATCCCGCAGAGGATTATTACTGGCTATAGGATGGTGATTGATTTTAGGAAATTGAATAAAGCCACTAGGAAAGATCATTACCCTTTGCCATTTATCGACCAAATGCTAGAAAGATTGTCTAAACACACACACTTCTGCTTTTTAGATGGTTATCCTGGTTTCTCCCAAATACCAGTGGCACAATCTGATGAGGACAAAACCACTTTTACCTGCCCTTTCGGTACCTTTGCTTATAGACGTATGCCTTTTGGCTTATGTAATGCACCTGCTACCTTTCAAAGATCTATGAGGGCTATATTCTCTGACTTTTGTGAAAAGATTGTTGAGGTTTTCATGGATGACTTCTCCGTTTACAGGTCTTCTTTTGATGACTGCCTCAGCAACCTTGATCGAGTTTTGCAGAGATGTAAAGATACCAACGTTGTCCTGAATTGGGAGAAGTGCCACTTTATGGCTAGTGAAGGCATCGTCTTAGGATATCAAATTTCTAAAAGAGGTATTGAAGTCGATAAGGCTAAGGTTGATGCAATCGAGAAAATGCCATGCCCCACAAATACCAAAGGTATAAGAAGTTTCCTTGTTCATGTTGGTTTCTATAGAAGGTTCATTAAAGACTTCTCTAAGATTTCTAGGCCTCTTACCAATCTCTTGAAAAAGGATATTCCTTTTGTTTTTGACGATGATTATGAGGAAGCATTTAAAATACTTAAGAAGGCCTTGATAACTGCACCTATTGTTCAACCACCTGATTGGAACTTACCTTTTGAAATTATGTGTGATGCTAGTGATTATGTTGTTGGTGCTGTTCTAGTACAAAGAGTTGATAAGAAGTTGAATGTTATTCATTATGCTAGTAAAACTCTAGACAGTGCCCAAAGAAACTATGCTACTACTGAAAATGAATTTTTTGCAGTCGTGTTTGCATGAGAAAAGTTCAGATCTTATATTGTTGATTCCAAAGTTACTATTCACACTGATCATGTTGCTATTAAGTATCTCATGGAAAATAAAGATGCTAAACCTAGACTTATCAGATGGGTTCTCTTGCTACAAGAATTTGATTTGCATGTTGTTGATAGGAAGGGTGCTGAGAACCCCGTAGCAGATAACTTGTCTAGGTTGGAGAATGTTCTTGATGACCCACAACCTATTGATGATAGCTTTCCTGGTGAGCAATTGAATGTCATCAATGCTTCATGTAGTACACCTTGGTATGCTGATTATGCAAATTATATCGTTGCCAAGTATATACCACCTAGTTTCACATACCAGCAAAAGAAGAAATTCTTCTTTGATTTGAGACATTACTTTTGGGAGGATCCTCACCTTTATAAGGAAGGAGTAGATGGTATTATTAGACGTTGTGTACCTGAGCATGAACAGGGACAGATCCTACAGAAGTGTCACTCCGAGGCTTACGAAGGACACCATGCAGGAGATAGAAGTGCACACAAGGTATTGCAATCCGGTTTCTATTGGCCTACTCTCTTCAAGGATGCCCGTAAGTTTGTCTTGTCTTGTGATGAATGTCAAAGAATAGGTAATATCAGTAAACGTGAGGAAATGCCTCTGAATTATTCACTTGTCATTGAACCATTTGATGTTTGGGGTTTTGATTATATGGGACCTTTTCCAAAGTCCAACGGGTATACTCATATCCTAGTTGATGTTGATTACGTTACTAAGTGGGTAGAAGCTATCCCAACTAGTAGTGCTGATGACAACACCTCTATTAGGATGCTTAAATAAGTTATTTTCCCTAGATTTGGAGTCCCTAGATATTTAATGACTGATGGTGGTTCACATTTTATTCATGGTGCTTTCCGTAAAACGCTTGCTAAGTATGATGTCAACCATAGAATTTCATCTCCCTATCATCCTTAGTCCAGTGGTCAAGTAGAGTAATTAATAGAGAGATTAAACTAATTCTGCAAAAGACCGTTAATAGGTCTAGAAAGAACTTGTCTAAGAAGCTTGATGATGCACTGTGGGCTTAGAGAACTGTTTATAAGAATCCCATGGGCATGTCTCCGTACAAAATGGTTTACGGTAAAGCATGTCATTTACCTCTTGAGCTAGAGCATAAGGCTTATTGCGCAATCAAAGAGCTCAACTTTGATTTCAATCTTGCTGGTGAGAAGAGGTTATTTGATATTAGCTCACTTGATGAATGGAGAACTCAGGCATATGAAAATGCCAAGTTGTTCAAAGAAAAAGTCAAGACATGGCATGATAAAAGGATACAAAAACGTGAGTTCAATGTAGGTGATTATGTCTTGCTATACAATCCTCATTTAAGATTTTTTGCAGGCAAGCTTCTCTCTAAATGGGAAGGTCCTTACATTGTTGAGGAAGTATATCGTTCCGGTGCCATCAAGATCAACAGCACGGCAGTTAATTTTCCGAGAGTGGTAAATGGGCAAAGAATCAAGCATTATATCTCAGGTACTCCCATAAATGTTGAAAGCAATGTTATTAATACCATAACTCCAGAGGAGTACATAAGGGATACTTATCAGCCTGTTTCAGACTCCAAAAACGAAGAGGTATGTGATTCGGTAAGTAAACCGACTCCAAAACTTTTCCAGTAGCAAATTTTCTCCGTTTTGGTATTTTTAGAAGAAAAAAATAAAGTAGTCCGGAAAGCGCACGAGAAGGGCACACGCCTGCCACGCACGGCCTACCCCCTGGTCGTGCTTGGGGGGCTTGTGAGCACCTCCTGTGCCTCCTGGACTCCGTTTTCTTGCAGAGTACTCCTTTTGGTCGGGCAAAATTCATTATATATTCTCCCGAAAGGTCTGACTCTCGTATCGCGCAAATATCCTCTGTTTTCGTTTCGAGCTACTATGCAGACATATCTAGATCGCTATGGCATCCTCAAAAGTTCCGAAGGACAAGTTCTTCGAGAAGGTCATCAATCCCTACCTCGCGGAAGTGCTGCAACATCCTCAATCTATCGAGATGCGTGAGGTGGTGCTGCACATCGGTGATGTTGAGGGGGCCAAGAAGACCGAAAGCGTGGAGGCAAGGCTCGAGGCAATGGAGCATCAAGTCTTCAAGTGACAAGGGATGGTGGAACGCGGACTCAACGCCAACCACATGATGATCACGGAGTTCACCAACAATCCCAAGATCCATGCCAATGACATCGGGAAGCACCTCTCCAGGCTCTATGATGGAATTGATCACCTCCAAGCCCAGATCTATGACCTGCAGAACCAAAACTGGGAGTATGAGTATAGATTTAAATCAATACAGTTGGCTGCAGATTTGAGGATTCTGGAGACTCGATCATCTTTCCATGATGGAGCACCTATGCCTTGGAAGACGGAGGATCAAACCCAGGTTGCAACAACTCCACCACCATCACCTTTGAAGGAAGACAACTAAGCACGGGTATGGGCACTCCTATTGGTTTGTGCCAAGCTTGGGGGAGTTGCCTCGGTATCGTATCACCATCACATCTTTTGCCTTTACCTTTTTCTTAGTTCGAACCTTTTTGGTTTTATTTTTTTCTAGTAGAATAAAGTTCTTAGTGATCTAGTTTTGAGTTTTGCTTTGTGTCACCCCCAATGTATTCGAGCTCGTGAGTCATATAATAAAGAGTGTTTTAGTTATGGGCTTTGCTTCATGCCATGATCTAAAGAAAAGAATAATAAAAGAACAAAAGCATGAAAGATTATGTAATGATCTTATGGGAAGTGATGGATTCACATATAAAAAGAATGTTGATTGTTGTGGGTGGACAAACGTAGACCTTGATCATTGTTGCCATTAATAGGAAGTAATAAAGAAGGAGAGGTTCACATATAAATATATCATCTTTGACACCATCTATGATTGTGAAAACTCATTAAACTATTACATGCTTAGAAGTAGATGTTGGACAAGGAAGAAAACATAATGAATTATGTTAGCTTGGTTCCGAACAATGTTATATGACTAGAGATCCCTTAGCATGTGACGCTTGCTTCCACCTCAAATCAGCCATAACTTCCGCACTAAGTAGAGATGCTACTTGTGCATCCTTAAACCTTCAACCCAGTTTTGCCATGAGAGTACACCATACCTACCTATGGATCGAAGAAGATCCCTCAAGTAAGTTGTCATCGGTGCAAGCAATAAAAATTGCTCCCTAAATATGTATGATCTATTAGTGTATGGAAAATAAGCTTTGTACGAACCTGTGATGAGGAAGACATAAAAGCGACCGACTGCATAATAAAGTTCTTTATCACAGGAGGCAATATAAAGTGACGTTCCTCCACACTAAGAGATCACGCATACAGACCTCAAAAGCGCATGACAACCTCTGCTTCCCTCTGCGAAGGGCCTATCTTGTACCTTTACTTTTTGTCCTTAAAAGAGTCATTGTGATTGACACCAATTCCTTATTTCACCTTTATCTTGGCTAACGTCATGTGCTAGGGAAAGATCTATATTCATATGTCAACTTGGAAGTAAGTATTCATGAATTGTTATTGTTCACATTACCCTTGGGGTAAGTAGTTGGGAGGCGAAACTATAAGCCCCTATCTTTCTCCGTGTCCGACTGAAACTTTGATCTCATGAGTACCACATGAGTTTTAGCAATTGTAGAAGACGAAAGGATGATTGAGTATGTGGATTTGCTTTATAAGCTCTTATTTGACTCTTTCCGATGTTATGATAAATTGCAATTGCTTCAATGACTAAAGGCTATTGGTTGTTAATTCTCAATAAGATTCTTGATCCATACTTTACTTTGTGATGGAATTATCAGTTTAGCATAAGAGATTATGTTACGTTATTGTTGTTCTAAATATGATCATGATGCCTGCATGTCCGTATTTTGTTCTATCGACACCTCTATCTCTAAACATGTGGGCATATTTATTGATCTCGGTTTCCGCTTGAGGACAAGCGAGGTCTAAGCTTGGGGGAGTTGATACGTCCATTTTGCATCATGCTTTTATGTTGATATTTATCGCTTTATGGGCTATTGTTACACTTCACGGTACAATACTTATGCCTTTTCTCTCTTATTTTATAAGGTTTACATGAAGAGGGAGAATGCCGGCAGCTGGAATTCTGGTCTGAAAAGGGAGCAAGTTTGAGATACCTATTCTGCGCAACTCCAAAAGCAGTGAAAATCAACGAGGAATTATTTTGGATTTTATAAAAAATACTGGGCTGAAGAAGTACGAGAGGGGAGCCACGAGGAGGCCACAAGCCTGCCAGGCGCGACCTACCCCCCTGGCCGCGCCTAGGTAGCTTGTGGGCCCCATGTTGCCCCTCTGGCTCCCATCTTTTGCTATCAGGAGGGTTTCGTTCCAAAAAAAATCAAGAGGAGGCTTTCGGGAGGAATCGCCGCTGCCACGAGGCGGAACTTGAGCAGAACCAGTCTAGAGCTTCGGTAGGGCCGTCCTGCCGGGGAAACTTCCCTCTCGGAGGGGGAAATCGTCGCCATCGTCATCACCAACACTCCTCTCATCGGAGGGGACTCATCACCGTCATCATCTTCATCAGCACCATCTCATCTCCAAACCCTAGTTCAGCTCTTGTAACGAATCTCCGTCTCGCGACTCGGATTGGTACTTGTAAGGTTGCTAGTAGTGTTAATTACTCTTTGTAGTTAATGCTAGTTGGATTACTCGATGGAAGATTATATGTTCAGATCCTTGATGCTATTCAATACTATCTGGTCATGAACATAATTATGCTTTATGAGTAGTCACTTTTGTTCCTGAGGACATGGGATAAGTCTTGCTATAAGTAGTCATGTGAATTTGGTATTCGTTCGATATTTTGATGTGATGTATGTTGTCTTTCCTCTAGTGGTGTTATGTGAAAGTCGACTACACAACACTTCACCATTATTTGGGCCTAGAGGAAGGCATTGGGAAGTAATAAGTAGATGATGGGTTGCTAGAGTGACAGAAGCTTAAACCCTAGTTTATGTGTTGCTTCGTAAGGGGCTGATTCGGATCCACTAGTTTAATGCTATGGTTAGACTTTGTCTTAATTCTTCTTTCGTAGTTGTGGATGCTTGCGAGAGGGGTTAATCATAAGTGGGATGTTTGTCCAAGTAAGGGAAGCACCCAAGCACCTGTCCACCCACATACCAAAATATCAAAGTAGCGAATGCGAATCATATGAACATGATGAAAACTAGCTTGAAAGAAATTCCCATGTGTCCTTGGGAGCACTTTAACTCCTATAAAAGTTTGTCCAGGCTTGTCCCTTGCTACAAAAGGGATTGGGCCACTTTGCTGCACCTTTGTTACTTGCTACTTGCTACGGATTATCTTATCACACAACTATCTGTTACCGATAATTTCAGTGCTTGTAGAGAATACCTTGCTGAAGACCACTTGTCAGTTCCTTCTGCTCCTCGTTGGGTTCGACACTCTTACTTATCGAAAGGACTACGATAGATCCCCTACACTTGTGGGTCATCAACGCTCTTCGGTTCGAGTCTGCTGCACCCTAACTTGGCGGCGGAAGACGACTACGGCGGCGGCGGAGGAAGATGTTCCGCTTCCGCGTGAGCTCGGCGACGGAGAGGTCGAGGTAGTGAAGCTTTTCCTCGCTGGCGACGAGATTTCTAGCGGTGGTGCTAGGTTTTCCTTGTGGCGAAGAGAAGGTCAAGAGAGAACGAAGAGTTTGGACAGATGGGGTAAGGGAATATTAATAGCTCAGGTGAAAATTGTCCGACCGATTCTTTCGGAACGAACTACCCTTGCCTATTCGTTTCTGCATGACACGTGTAGCCAGAGTTTAAAGTGGTGGAGATCGTGCTTATCTGATCGTGGGAAGTGGGGTTCAGTTAGTGTGTAACCATATAAAAATCATCTTTGAGGATCTGAGGATTTTGTTGCAAAACCATCAGCTGACAAGGACGCAGTGCGGATTTTGAACAAAGTTTCAAGTAGAACGCATATGAAGAATTGAATAGACTGGGTGAGTAAAGCATAAGGAGGGAGTAGGCTCCAATCACATTCACTTAGATGAAATATCAAATTGAAGAAATAGTTATAAGTGAATGCTGCTGAGGACATTGAAATCACAAGTGTTTTTAAGATTTTGACTAACTTGAGGATTTCGTGACAAAGCGTGAGGTTGATGAATCTCAGCTTTGAAGAAAAGCAAGTTTGAAGAAAAGCAACTTTGAAGAAAAACAACTTTGAAGAAAATCAACTTGAGGAATTTCAAAGTTGGGTGGTGGCGTGACCCACCGTATAAGAATGACGATTTCAAGTGCCGCGTACAATTGTCGTAGGGCCATGAGAACCAAATTCTTCATTAATTTCCTCACACTAAGAGTGATATTCTTCATTGGTTGAAGAAAATCGATTCTTCATGTGTTGCACATCTAAGTCATCAATTTTGCATAAGTGTTAGGATGTGTGCATGTTTTTACAAAAGATTTGAAGATTCTAAGATATTTAGCTCACACCGCAACTTGCAAAACCTTTTCTCATCCAAGGGCTTGGTGAAGATATCAACTAGTTGATCGTCAGTATTCACATGGTCGATGATGATATTGCCCTTGAGAACATGGTCCCGAAGAAAATGATGACGAATCTGGTTGTGCTTAGTCATCGAATGTTGCACTGGGTTGTATGCAATGTTGATTGCACTCCCATTGTCGCAGTAGAGAGGCACATTCTTCATGTTGATGCCGTAGTCCTTGAGGGTTTGCTTCATCGATAGCAATTGAGCACAACATGATCCAGCAGCAATATACTCAGCTTCGGCAGTAGAGAGAGAAACACAGTTCTTCTTCTTTGAGGACCAGCAGACTAATGATCTTCTAAGGAAATGACAAGTGCCAGAAGTTGACTTGCGATCCACACGGTCACCGGCATAGTCAGAATCAGAATATCCCACAAGATGAAGATTTGAGCCCTTGGGGTACCATAATCCTAGTGTTGGTGTGTGAGCTAAGTATCAAAGAATATGTTTCACAACCTTATGGTGTGATTCCTTCGGTTTTGCTTGAAAACATGCACACAAGAAACACTAAGCATTATATCTGGCCTAGATGCACATAAATACAGTAAAGAGCCCATCATTGAGCGATATACCTGCTGATCGAATTATTTACCATTTTCGTCAGTGCAGAGGTGGCCGTTGGTAGGCATGGGAGTCTTGGCGCCTTTGCATTCATGCATGTTGAATTTCCTCAGAACATCCTGTGATATGAAGATGCCATTGAGCTGTTGACGAATTTGAAGACCTAAGAAGAATTTCAGCTCCCCCATCATAGACATCTGATATTCTTCACTCATAATGTAAGCAAATTCATCACCGTAACATTTGTCAATATAGCCAGATATGATGTCATCCACATATATCTGGCACACAAATAGCTCATTATCATAGGATTTTGTGAAAAGAGTTGGATCGAGTGAACCAGGTTTGAAGCCTTTCTTCATAAGGAATTCCTTCAATATATCGTACCACGCCCGAGGGGCTTGCTTGAGACCATAAAGCGCCTTTTTGAGTCTGAAGACTTTGTCTGGATTCTTTGGATCCTCAAAACCTAGGGCCTGAGCAACATATACTTCTTCCCCAAGCTTACCATTGAGGAATGCACTTTTAACATCCATTTGATATAAGGTAATGTTATGATGATTAGCATAAGCAAATAGTATTCGAATAGCTTCAAGTCTAGCAACAGGTGCAAAAGTTTCATCGAAATCAATTCCTTCAACTTGTGTGTAGCCTTGGGCTACAAGTCGTGCCTTATTCCTCACCACTTGACCATCCTCATCTTGCTTGTTTCAAAAAATCCACTTGGTGCCGATGATATTGTGCTTGCGAGGATCTGGTCGTTTGACGAGCTCCCATACTTCATTCAGCTTGAATTGAAGAAGTTCGTCTTGCATGGCTTCAATCCACTCAGGTTCCATGAAAGCCTCAACAACTTTTGAAGGTTCTGTGATAGACACAAAAGAAGAATGCCCACAAAAGTTAATGAAGTGTGAATCTTTTGAGCGAGTGAGAGGACCTGGCGCGTTGATGCCATCGAGAATTTTGTCAAGTTCTACTTCATTTGCAATCCTCGGATGAGCTGGTTGAGAATTTCCTCTGGGCTGAGGAATTTGTTCTGGAGCAATTTCCTGAGGAGCATCTTCTTGATTTTCATCAGTATTGGGAGTGATTTATTCAGCAATTTCCTGAGTAGGAACAATGTCTTCAGTAGCTTTGATCTTTTTTGCTTCCTCAGGAGACAACTTATCTGGATCAGGAGGCAATTGCTCTCTTTGCGAGCCATTAGTTTCATTGAACCGCACATCTACAGCTTCAACAACCTTGTTGTGATAGGTGTTGAAGACTCTGTAGGTGTGCGAGTCCTTTCCGTAACCAAGCATAAAACCCTCATGTGCCTTAGGTGCAAACTTTGAGCTATGGTGAGGATCCCTAATCCAACACTGTTCATAAAACCCTCATGTGCCTTAGGTGCAAACCGAAGACTTTGAAATAACTTACATTTGGTTTCTTGTCAGTGAGGAGTTCATATGAGGTTTTCTTGAGGAATTTGTGAAGATATACCCTGTTGATAATATGGCAAGCAGTGTTGATTGCTTCCGGCCAGAAACGACGAGGAGTCTGATATTCTTCAAGCATGGTTCGTGCCATTTCAACCAGAGTCCTGTTCTTTCTTTCGTCGACGCCATTCTGTTGAGGAGTATAAGGAGGAGACAATTCGTGAGTAATACCAAGTTTATCAAGATAAGCATCAAGACTAGTGTTTTTGAATTATGTCCCATTATCACTCCTGATGTGTTTGATCTTGACGTCGAAGTTCATCGAGGCCCTTGAGGAAAATCGTTTGAAGACTTCCTGCACTTCAGTTTTGTACAGAATGATGTGCACCCAAGTGTATCTGGAATAATCATCAACTATGACAAAACCATATAAAGATGTAGCATTTGTTAGAGTGGCATAATGAGTAGGTTCAAATAGATCCATGTGAAGCAATTCAAATGGACGAGTAGTGGTCATGATAGTCTTCGAGGGGTGTTTGGATCTGGTCATTTTTCCAGACTCACAGGCACCGCAGAGTTGGTCCTTGAGGAATTTGACTGATTCGATGCCAATGACATGTTTCTTCTTCGCAAGCGTGTGCAAATTCCTCATGCCTGCATGACCAAGTCTTCGATGCCATAGCCACCCTTGTGAGGTATTTTGCTAGTAAGCATGTGGCTGGTTGAGGACCTGTAGAGAAATCAACAATGTACAAATCCCCTCTTATAACACCTTCAAAGACTTTGGATCTCTCAGATTCCATGATGACAACACATCTATATTTTCCAAAGATAACAACCATATCGAGATCACAAAGCATTGAGACTGACATGAGGTTAAACCCAAGGGATTCAACAAGCATCACTTTGTCCATGTGCCTGTCCTTGGAAATAGCCACTTTGCCAAGTCCCAATACCTTGCTTTTACCTTTGTCAGCATAAGTGATTTGCTTCAGGGGTGATGGAGTCAGTGGCGTATTCATCACCAAGCTTTTGTCACCAGTCATGTGGTGTGTGCAGCCACTATCAAGAACCACTCAGTACTCTTGGGTTTGTCATCCTGCAGATGAATTAGTACAGCTTACCATCTCATATGCTTCAGACTTGAACAATATGATATCAGTTTCGTCAGATAGGAATTTCATCATAAACAATAATTATGAGGACGTGTGAAATGTTTTTCATTTCATCAATGTTAGCTTGCGTCCTATCAAGCATTTTCCTCAGGTCTCCAGCAAATTCTTCAGATGATGTTTTTCATCTGGAGACCTCTCCTGCAGAAGGGATTAGTTCAATTTCTTCACCACCCACATCTGAAGGGGTGGTAAAGAGTTCATCATCCTGCGAGCACCATATGAGAAAGGGGGCATTGAAGCTAATGCACTTTTCTTCACGGTAGGGGGTTAGAGTACTCAAATGAATAGGCAAAGAAATTCTTTGAGGATTTATGAACATAATTATTTGAAGAGTAATACTCATATTCATGTCTCTTGTAATTTCCCTGCATATTTGAAGCATTAGCACGGGTATGAGCATAGTTTTGACCAGTTGAGGATTTTGATTCTCTTGAAGACTTTGGTCCTCCTGAGGAATTTGATCTGGGGTTCAGATTCTTCATAGGTAGTGTCATGAGGACATTCACCTGAAGATTTTCAAGTCAACTTTTGGGGACCCAGATTTTCCTCACGGGTGGTCCATTCCTGCAGTTAGTTCCAACATGTCGAGCAAATACTTCACCTGATTGATTTTTGAACAGTTTATAGTTGGAGTCAAATGACTCATCTGAGGAATAGGATAATTCACATGCAAAGCCTGTTAGATTGGATGGATCAAAAGGAGGCCCTTTAGTAGCAACCCATGAGGTTTTGGGATACTGCTCAGGTTTCCAGTATGATCCATTAGCATTCAATTTCCCCTGAAAGGCAATTCCTTCTTTCCTTGGGTTCCTGTTCAAAATATGCTTTTTAAGCACATCACAAAGGGTTTGGTGCCCTTTGAGACTTTTGTACATGCCTGTCACATACAATTCCTTCAGCCCTGCATTTTCATCAGTGACATTTGTGGTTTCCTCAAGTGAGGAATTTGATACCACACGAGCAGTTGAAGAATTTGTAGCAATAGAAGCATTTGATGATTCTGGTGAAGAATTAGCAGTTTCATGGTCGATGCATTTAAGACATGGAGGAATGAATTCAACCTGAGCGGCACTATTCTGTTGAGAGGGTAATGAATCATTTTCCATATGAAGATTATCATGAGAAATCCTCAGCTTCTCAAGATCAAGTTTCCTTTGAAGAAATTCATAGGAAATTTTCTCATGATCAGCGAGGAGTGTGCCATGAAGATCTTGAAGATTATCAAATCTAGATTGAAGACTTTTCATATCTTCAGTGAGGTATTGGGTAAGATTCATTTCATCATTCAATAGGTCATTGCTTCTATCTAGCAGTTTCTGAAGCTTTTCGAGGGTAGTTTGTTGTTTAGCTGCAGGGATAGCAAGTTTACTGTAATTGGGTTTTTCATAATCATCAGGTTCACAATCACTTGAATCACAGGAGGAAGCATTATTCGGTACCTTTGAACCTTTTGCCATGAAGCAATAGGTTGGAGCGAAGTCATCAACATATTCATCAGTGTGGATGGTGTTGTCATTTTCTTCAAGGTTGAAGATTGACTTGCTGACGAATGTGGTTGCTAGTGCAAGACTAGCCTGTCCAGATTCTAAGTCTTCTTTAGAACCCTCCTCTTCATCACATTCCTCATATTCTGCCTTAGAATCCATTTCCTTGCCAATAAGTGCCCGAGCCTTTGAGGATGAGAATTTTGAAGATTTCGTCTTTTTCTTCGAGTCATCAGAACTTTCATCCTTCTTTTTCTTCTTCTTTGATTCCTTCACCCAATGAGGACAATCAGCAATATAGTGACCTGATTACTTGCATTTGTGGCAGGTCCTTTTCTTGTAATCCTCAGATGAAGATTCTGATTTCCTCATACCTCTTCTTGAAGATTTACCCAACTGGTCACGTCTTGTAAACTTTTGGAATTTCCTCACGAGCATTGCTAGCTCTTGTCCAAGTTCTTTAGGATCACCAATGCTGCAATCCGAGTCTTCTTCTTCAGATGAGGAAATTGCTTTGGCCTTCAGTGCACGAGGTCTAGAGTAGCTTGGTCCATATAGATCCCTCTTTTCTTCCTGTTCGAATTCATGAGTATTGAGTCTTTCGAGTATAATATCAGGATCAAGCATCTTGTAGTCTGGTCTTTCTTGAATCATCAAAACCAAAGTATCAAATGATGAATCCAAAGATCTTAGCTGTTTATTCACAACTTCATGGTCAGTAATGTCTCGAGCTCCCAATGCTTGAGTTCATTTTATATGTTAGTGAGGCAATCAAAGGTATCTTGGCAGCTTTCATTGTCAAGCCTCTTGAAGCGACTGAAGAGATTGCAAAGAACATCAACACGAGAGTCACGCTTAGTTGATACTCCTTCATTTACTTTGGACAGCCTTTCCCAGATTAGTTTTGCTGAGCCCAAAGCACTTACCCTGCCATGCTGACCTTTGCTCAGACGGCCACAAATGATATTCTTCGCTTGAGAATCAAGTTGCTTGAATTTCTTCACATCAGCGGCAGAGACAATAGCAGTGATGAGAGGAACACCATGTTCCACAATATACCAGAGATCATTGTCAATAGCTCGTAGATGCATCTGCATCTTGGTCTTCTAGAAGGGAAAGTCCTTTCCTTCGAAAGTAAGACATCCTGAAGTAACCTTGATCATGCATGCAGTCGACATAACTGAAACTCTAGGTGGTTAAACCAAAATCACACAGAACAAGGGAGTACCTTGCTCTGATACCAGTTGAAAGTGCGTTATATCAACTAGAGGGGGTGAATAGGAGATTTTTCGAATTTATCATTGAGCAAATTCCTTTTTAGGAATTTCCTTAGTGATGACTAACTTGCAGCGGAAACAACAAATGATCAGGGGTGCAAAGTATCACTACAACAGTTTTCAAGTTGAGGAATATGAAAAACAGTTTGCACAGTACGCATGCACACAAAGTAGGTGAGGATTAACTCGCGTGAAGAATATGAGGTTGAGGAATTTCAGAGAAAGTCTTCAGCAAATTTTTCAAACAGTGAAAATGAAAATCTTCAACATACCATATTGAGGAATTGAAAGAGTTGAAGAAATAGAACCTGTATCACAGTGAAGATAGTTGTTGATGACCCAGTTCCAACTACTGTGGTAGTTGTACGTCTGGTTTGGACCAGCTTGGTATTGAAACCAAAAGACACACAGTCCCGGGACACACAGTCCCTACCGTATTCTCCTTGAGTTAAGGACACACAGTCCTCGCTCAACACTCGTGGTAAGTCTTCAGGGCAGACTTCCAAACCCTCACAATCTTGGTCACCCGGCGATCCACAATTGACTGCTGGATCGCTCTAGACCATGACGCCTAACCGTCTCGAGGATGCACAGTCCTCAAAGGTAAAAGGCTTCAGTCCCACACAGGAACAGATTCTTCAGTGATGCTCAATCACTTGGTTTTTGGTTTGTTGTTTGGTGTTTGGGGTATTTCCTCACTGATGATTTACTCTCGAAGACTCTGAGGAATTTGGGTTGCTCTAAATGAAAAGTGTCAGTTTCTCATGGAGCAACCAACCAACTAATGGTTGTGGGGGCGACTATTTATAGCCTGGGAGCATCCCTACATGATTTGACATTAATGCCCTTAAATATTATGAACGTTGGTGTGGATAAGATCGGTGATGTGGCGCGAAGTGCGGCAACGGTCGAGACCTTCAACTGTGATAGTCCTCATGTCTCTCTTATTCCTCACTTGAGGCTTTTGGTAGGATTAGGCTTGGGTTGATCATCATGAGGAAATTCATTCCGAAGTGTTACCTCGACCCCCTTTAATAGTACGGTGTTCCTATGACTGTGAAGAAAATGAAACAGAAAGAACAAATCTTCACGCTTCAAAGTCTTCGGATCGTTTTTCTTCAGGACACACCGAATTCCTCATCTTCAATATCTTCATGAGGAATATCAATTTCATCGCAATTTCTTCGCGATCAAAGTCTTCAGCAGAAGGCCAATTTCTTCAGCCGAAGATATACATTTTTAGGGGTCGATATTCATCGTATATTTCAAACTCCTCAGCAACTTATAGATCATGTGTACACTCATAAACACATTAGATACTTAACCTATAAGTCTTCAAACCACCAAAATCACTAAGGGGCACTAGATGCACTTACATCTACAAAAATTGCGAGGCGATAATGGTGGTGAAATCACAATATACACACGATGATGTGAGAAGTGATAGATCTATAACTACGTTCGAGAGAGCAGGTGATGAACTGCCAACAAACTATGAACAAGAAGTGATGACCTAGGGAAGTAATGGGGACTCACAGAGCTTGGATTAGAGGAGAGTTGATGACGGCCGCATTCCGGGAAGACTCGGTTGTCGATGAAGATGAATTCAAGTGGTAATAACACAAGGGCGGAATCACCTGTGGAGAGGCACCGCCGGTGAAGCTCGAGATAAGCAGTGGAGGCGAGAGGAAGAAGAGGAGATGAAAAGGTTAAACCGGAGGCGATCTAGCTAATTTATAATAAGACGGTACCCAAAGCGACGCAGTAAAAAATGTAACCGATGCAATAAGTTGAGACTAAGAAGACGACTGCATTTTCACGCCTCATAGTGATTTGGGAACTCTTTGAAAAGATTCACCATGATGACTTGATGGCGTCATTGACACGTAGGATGACATCATGATAAAAGCGGTTGATAAAATACCAAGTCCTAAACTGCAAAGATAACCCGGCAAATTGTTGACCTTGATGAAGAAGATTACCGGCTCAAGAGTGAAGATGAATTAAACCTTCACTTTTGAGATTCTTTGTTTTTCAGGATGGAGTTAATTTAACATGGATGACCAAATTAAACTAGGGGCTAATGTTGGGGATATACCCCATGGGTTGAACCGCCCAACAGGTAATCCTCCTAGGGTATGACATGGGCTGAAGGCCCTTCAACATGAAGGACCAAGAGGCGGCTCGAAGAGGATGCCGACTCATGGCCCATCACTCGGCGGGCTGGCTCATGAGGGAAGACATGAAGATTCTCTCTCGCCCAAGTCAGGAGGAGGAGGAATAAGGCATGAGTTGTAATACGACCCGAAATCTTTTGTAATCTCAAGGCCTCCACCTATATATAAAGGGGATCCCCTGAGGTAGTAAGGACATGGTGGAAACCCTCGAGGGCTAGGTAGCAATTGTGCACCCTTGTAATCGAGATCATCATCAATAAACACCAAAAGGAGGACGTGGGATTTTACCTCCATCCGAGGGCCCGAACCTGGGTAAACTCGCATCTCTCAATCCCGATCAACCCCGTTTAAGCCGCCACTTAGTTGTGCACAACTAAGTCCTTTCACGGGGACAATTGTCATAACAAAACCATGACAAATTCTGACTATGGTGCACTCCTAATAACATATGGATTTTCCTGGCGATGTCTCAGTTTGAATGGGCTGCATCTTGTTGGTTGGAATCTATGCAGCGTCGTCATCCACATGCAAGTTGGACTGAATTCTATAACTGTGTGCACAGTCATTTTGGTAGAAATCAACATCAGACGTTGTCGCTTCAGTTATTCAAAATTGCACAAACATTTTCTATGGTGGATTACATGGAGGATTTTGGTAATTTATATGATCAATTGTCTACTTACGGAGAAGCTCACATTTCCTTGCATTACACAAATAGGTTCCTTGATTGGCTCAAACTAGGCAGTAGAGTTGTTGTAGCGTTGTAGAAGCCGAGAGACCTGGATGCAGCCTATGAGTTGGTGCTATTACATGAAGAGTTGGACAAATGAATTACTCCCATCAATTCGGCTAGTTCTGTGAAGTGTGGTCCTACGCCATTGCCCTTACCGCCGGTTAAGTACAGGAGCTACAGGATAAAAAGGTACTGATACTTAGAAACCTATTCAAACTGAAGATAAGTGGAATGCACTGAGGAATTATTGCAAGTCCAAGGGATTGTGTTTTGTGTGTGGTGAGAAACGATCTAGGGATCATACATGCAAATCTTGAGTCCAGCTCCATATTGTCCAAGCGTTGATTGATCATATACAATTTGAAGATCCTGTGTCATATGCCATTTCAGAACCTCAGCGGATGTCAGCTTATAGTATTAGTTTGTCTAGATCCCAAATGGGAAAAACTTCTAGTGCTCGTACCTTATAGTTGTTGATACAGTTGCAAGATATGGAGCTGATATTCGTTGCGGACTCCGGGAGTACACATTCCTTCATAGATATTGCATTGAAGCATAAGCTGAGTGGGTTACAACAGTTATCTCTTGTTTGTGTAGCTTTTGCTGGTGGTGGTCTTTTGCAATGTGCTTCTATTGTGCCCAGCTGTTCGCGGAATCGTGGAGGTGTGTAGTGCACCAATGATTTTAGAATTCTACCCCTAGCAAGTTATGATGGCACAATTGAATTGGATTGGTTGGCCATACATAGTCCTATGCAAGTGGATTGGGTGCAAAAATGGATATCACTCCCTTATCAAGTCCAACCATGAAAGCACAATTGCTCCCAAAGGTTGTTTTGGTAATTAATCACAACATATGCTTCATTGGACTAATGAATTTATCCAAGTACATTTCAGAAAAGTTCAACATGCTTTGGCTATAGGATTGTGTGGAGATGCCCCTTGATGAAGGAATGAATTGGATTGGATCAAACTTCAAGCAAGAAGACTCTTCATTTTACACTTTGTGAGAAATCACATTTGAGTCCATAGGAAAGCCGATACTATTAAAAGGGGATGAGGTATTATGATCAATTGGTTGCTAAAGTGCTTAGAGATAGCCACCAAAAATGCTCAGCCACTTTCCCACAAAATATATCCTTAGATGCTACCAACAATTTCCACTTGGCTATACCGATTTTAGCATAGACAGATCATATGCCAATCCCACCATCTCGATACAACCAACATTACTATCGGTGCCACCGAGTTTGGGTGACCAACTTTAGGTTAAGCTAATTTCAAGTTTCAGAAATTCCGAGTTTGAAGTCATTCTCACCGAGTTTGAAGATACAACACTGTGTGCACATTAATCCAAATGATGCCCAACTACAAAGATCTCAAGCCTACTGAAGTCATTGGAAGGAGTGTTGCTCATGAAATGTCTCTCAAAGACAAAGATGAGTTGCACAACAAGTCAAGTGGTGCTTACAAAGCTTCAATTGATGCTCCCGCTACTTCAAGTGACAACCTTGTTACCAATGAAGAGGTTAGCCTCATGGTTAGAAAGTTCAACAAGTTTTACAAGAGTAGAGGCAAAGAGAGAAGCTTAAGCTCAATATATGATGAGAAGCGTTCGTCTAGTCGTGACCGAAACTGCTACAACTGTGGAAAGCCCGGGCACTTTTCAAATGAGTGCTCAGCTCCCCACAAACAAAGAGAAGAGTCACTCAGAAGACGAAGCTCAAGAGATGAGTCACCTCGTAGAGAGAGAAGGCGTAGAGAAGATCATTATGAACGTAGACACTCCCGGAGAGGCAGAGAATCAGAGAAGCACAACTACACCAAGAGAAGTTCAAGAAAAGACATCAAGATCATGTTGGTGAATGGGTTTCTTGCTCTGAATGTGACAACCAATCCGAGAGAAGCTATCACTCCAACTCTCACTACATTCAAGATGAAGGTGTTGCCGACATTGCACTTATTTCGTCCTACTCCTCCGACTTATTTGATTCACCAAATGAAGGGATTGGAACTTGTTCATGGCAAAAGGCCCCAAGGTATCACACCCCGAGTATTTTGACTTTGATAGTGATGAGGATGACTTGTTAGGAGAAGATGACTTGCTCCTTGATAAGACTAGTGATAATATTGAAAATGAACTTTCTAATTTTCTGCTAGTCAAGAGAAATCGAATGATGATGACAAGAGAGATATTGAACGACTAACTAAAGAATTAAACACTCTTAAGTTAGCTCATGAAACTACTCTAGAAGATCATAGAGAGCTTGCAAGAACTCATGAGAAGCTACGCTTTGAGAAGATAAATTTAGAGCAATATCATGAGTTCCTAAAAGCTATCAATGATGATATTCAAAAGAAGAGTTCCTCTTATGTAGACTAATGATTACTCTTGTCTATTTTTGTTCCACAAGTTAAACCTAAGAACACTAGTAACAAAGGCAAGTAAGTTTCTTCATCTAGTAACAACAATGCTCAAGCTAAATCAAATGATATTTTTGCTAGTAGCTCTCTTGATTCCACTAATGATTCTCTTATCCAAGTTACACTTGAGAAAGAAAACGATTTATTAAAGAGATTATAGAGAGGTGTCTTCAAGAGTCTTGCCCGAAGTAAGAAATTTGAGGAAATTGTGCGCAAGCAAGGAGAATATCAGAAGAAGCAAGGTGTTAGCTACTTCAACGTCAACGAAGATGTTTGGGAAGAAGTTCCATATCCCATTCCCAAGTTTGTTCCTCAAGAGGAGAAGTATGATCCTACTCCTCCCAAGGGAACAAGCTCACAAGATGGCCTTCTACCACAAGACCACAAGGGCACAAAGCTTAAAGAGTACATTGACTCATTTGAAGAAGAACCCCAAGCCAAGGTTGAGTGGGTTCCCGAGGATACTTCTAGTACTACCTCATCTACTGCTACCACAACTCCAAGGATCCCCATCAAGGTGATGTGGGTCCCAAAGGGGAATAACTAGAAAGTTCTTGAGGGGCGACTCCGCCAATGAATTTCACTCCTATTCGTTTTGGCAAGAAATATATGCAATCAACCCCAACCATATGCATTAGTTCAAGGAGTCACATATTCCCTCAAAGTTGAGCAAGGGACAAGGTAATTAAAGCATCTTTGGACATCACCTCCCATGTATTTCACTAGATGTCCAAAGATATATTTGTGTTTGTTCTTTTTTGGCTTTCGGACAACCCATGTAGATGAGAAGAGTAAGAAACAACAAGGACTGCTCCAAACTCAAGATGAACTTCATCAGCAATGAGCATACACCACTACTTCACCTACTTGAAGTCTTCTATGACAAAGCACAAGGTTAGTTGATACTTCCTAGGCGGCGATGTCACATCTAGCGGGAGCTTTACTCTAGGTATTGAGTACAAGAATCTCCTAAATGATGTGAACACATTAATGCATTATGTAGAAGTGATAACCCCACTTGTGCTTAATCATGAGTATGATCTATGATCAAGTATTCTTACTTGACTCGTAAGTCAATATACTCATATATAGATGACTTTGTCATCACCAAATTGCTTGATAGATGCTAGGATGTTTGTGCATGTTCATCATGATTTCATTTGATATGTCATTGTGTGAGCATGTTGGTCTCCATATCTTTTCTCATTCGAGGATATCCAATTGTTGCTATTTGGATTTTGATTTATCTTCTACCAATTGGATAGACAAGAATGCCTAGGACCCTTCTCTAGCTATCTATGCTTTCTTGTCTCAAGTTCTATTCATGCTACATTGCAAAACTTGAACAAGCACTTCTCGATCCCTCTGTGTGAGGAGCACTCGGAGTTCCGTGTCAATAAGGGTTGCCTTCCAAAACCTCTTTGTGAATCTCGGTGTAACCAACCCAAAATTCCCGGTTCCACCGATTCTCAAAGCTGATCTAGGTTTTCATCTCGGTACCACCAATACCATAATCTCGGCTTCACCGAGTTTCCCTGTCAACAGACAGCAGTGGAACTCGGTGGCACCAAAATTTTAGTCTGAGTGACATCAACAGTGAGGGGTACTTATACCCGAGGACCCAACACTTTGAATTTCTATATTCAAACATCAAGTCCCCAACCCCAAACTGCCGCACAAGGACCACTTGGTCATCGCCCTTGCATCCAAGTGTGCCTTTGCCGTTGGGATTCGCCGCCGTCGATGGAATGTTCGCCACCGTTGTTGCCTGGCGGATTGATCACCGAGCTAGGGTATGAATCCGACCCCTTTTGTGCTCTTCTATCTAATTCATGCACATTAGGTCACTCCCATCTACGATCCACAATGTAAAACTCTTATTACCACTAGAAAATTCCATAGAATAGGGAACGAAGAAATTTTGGATCTGATCTCCCGCTACATGTATGTTGGTGATACCGAGTTGATAAAATCGGTTCTACCGATTTAGTTTTGAGGGTTTGTGAGAACCGCTTCGGTGAGACCAAGTAGTTCTTTTTGGTTACACCGAAAATTCTGCCCAAGTCTTTGTTAATGCGAGTGGTCTCTCTCGGTAACTTCAAAAAATTCAACCTGGTGCTACAGAAATACATTTTGCAGAAAATCATACCCAAAGTTTCTAAGTTCAAATTTTAAAAAAAATCTGCAATTTTGTGATGCTCATATTTTCTAGCTCTTCCATATATTTTCACACGATCATCCAGTCGGTGTGTCAGCTTGTGTCCTTGGTTTGCAAGATGTCAGGTTCCGATGATAGTCACAACAATTTCAGTGAGCCCCATGCTGAGTGTGATTCAGGCACTAGTCCTGAGAGGACCCCTTCTGATCGAGGCACCCCAGCTCCAATAGCTTGCCCAAGGCTGCCACAAGGACTAGGAGGAAGCCGAATTATGATGAAGAAGATTCATATTTTGTTCCTGTAGAGTCTGCTCCCGAGAAGCACAAAGAGAAGCATGTTGTCAAGAAAACTCTCAGCAAGGAGTACTCTAAATATTCTGACATGAGAGCACTAGAATCTGCAAGGCAAGGCATGACTCTTACCCTTTAGAGACCTCCTAAGAAGCCACGTGTGAAGAGAGCTAGGAAAAGAACTATTCATGTCATTGGTAGATAAACTTCCATGTACGAAGACCCAGCAGAAACTGCTACTGCTGCTGAGGAAGAGGAAGAGGAAATTCCAGCTAAGGCCCCTACTCCAAACAAGAAGACGAAGCTTATGGCAGATGCTATGAAGCCTTCAGCTCCAAAGAATCCTATAGCTCCCAAGAGGATTAATACGTCTCCGTCGTATCTATAATTTTTGATTGTTTCATGCCAATATTATACAACTTTCACATACTTTTGGTAACTTTTTAAATGATTTATGCGACTAACCTATTCATCTAGTGCCCACTACGAGTTCTTGTTTCTTTCCATGTCTTTTGTATCGTAGAAAAATCCATGTCAAACGAAGTTCAAATGTGATAAAAATTTACGGAGTTTTTTTTTTTGGAATTTATGTGATTTTTGGGAGGAAGAATCGATGCAAACGGGGGCCCACAGAGCCCACAACCCACGAGGGTGCGCCACAGGCCCCAGGCGCACCCTCGTTGTGCCCTCCTCATACGTCGGTTGGAGCCCTTCTTCTGGTGCAAGAAAGATAATTTATGGAAACAAATAGTGTAAAAATTTGAGCGCAATTAGAGTTATGGATCTCCGGGAATATAAGTAACGGTGAAACGCTAGAATCTGTGACGTAGAAGAAGTGCGAAACAGAAGAGAACAGAGAGGGAGATCCAATATCGGAGGGGCTCCCGCCCCTCCGCTGCCATGGAGGCCATGGACCAGAGGGGGAACTCTCCTCCCATCTACGGGGAGGCCAAGGAAGGAGAAGAAGGAGGGGGGATCTCTCCCCCTCTATCCCGGTGGCGCCGGAGTGCCACCAGGGCTAGGATCGTGACAGCGATCTACATCAACAACCTTGCTACCGTCAACACCAACTTTCTCCCCCTCTATGCAGCAGTGTAACACCCCTTCTCCCCACTGTAATCTCTACTTAAACATGGTGCTCAACTCCATATATTATTTCCCAATGATATTTGGCTATCCTATGATGTTTGAGTAGATCCGTTTTGTCCTATGGGTTAATCGTGATCTTGATTGGTATGATTGTGTATTTTATTTATGGTGTTGTCCTACGGTGCCCTCCGTGTCGCGCAAATGTGAGCCCCCCCCCCCCCCCCCCCGCGTTAGGGTGTTGTGATATGTTCATGGTTTGCTTATTGTCGGTGTTGCGGGGGTGACAACAGCGTAAACGCGGATAAGTAGGTTATGGCATATGGGAGTAAAGAGGACTTGATACTTAATGCTAGGTTGGGTTGCACGCCTTCATGATCTTTAGTACGTGCGGATGCTGGCTAGAGTTCCAATCATAAGTGCATATGATCCAAGCAGAGAAAGTATGTTAGCTCATGCCTCTCCCTCATATAAAATTGCAAGAATGATTACCGGTACTTGTTATCGATTGCCCACGGACAAATGACTTTCTTGTTGACAAAAGCTATCCACTTTTTTACCTTGCAATTTATTCATAGTTTTATTCTCGCAAAGTAATCATAGTTTTATTTTTTCAAAATAGTTGCATAATTGTTTTAGGTAACGCAAGCGTCAAGCGTGCGTAGAGTTGTATCGGCAGTCGATAGAACTTGAGGGAATATTTGTTCTGCCTTTAGCTCCTCTTTGTGTTTGACACACTTACTTATCAAGAAAAGCTACAATTGATCCCCTATACTGGTGGGTTATCAAGACCTTTTTTTGGCGCCATTGCCAGGGAGCAATAGCGTGGGGTGAAAATTCTCGTGTGTGCTTGTTTACTTTATCACTAAGTAGTTTTTATTTCCCGTTCGAAGTTGTTCTCTATCTTTAGTTATGGATATGGAACACGAAACACCAAAAAATTAGTGGTACTTGCCACTCATGGAGATGGGGAACCTCCTAAAACCCTCGATGCTCGTTATGTGTAAAATATTATGCACTACTTTGATAATCGTGAGAAAACCCCATTCAACATGATAATGGGAGACACGTTGGATAACCCTGAATACTTTAGGGATTATCGCCTGACACAAAAAGGGAAATTGTTATGGGATCAAATTGATATGTTGCATTGGTATGCTTGGAATTTATGCGAGAGGTATGATTTTACTTGTTGCTCTAGGATGAATGCTTCACACCTTCCCTTTTCATGCAAATTTGGTGATAATGAAACCTTGGATTCTTATGCTAATGGTATATATGATTACTATGATGTGGAACGAATAGAAGAATTTATTGCTTTTAAGGCTGCTTACAAAATTGATTCTCTGTTTCAAAAGTTTGAAGATTTTGATGATTCAGCTTATAGACCTGCAAATTTTTCTATCCTTACATATTGCTATGATAATTATAAATACAATTCTGATATTGATGCTTTTATTGAGAAAGTCTCCGCTGTCCAAGAAGAGACTAATGTTTTGCCGGAGTCCATGGAAGAAGGATTTGATGAAACTGTGAGCTCATTGGATGAAAAAGATGACGAGGAGAGCGAAGAACAAAAGGAGGAAGAGCGGATTGATCACCCGTGCCCACCTTCTATTGAGAGTAACTCTTCAACTCATACATTGTTTAACGTCCCTTCGTTCTTACCGAAGGATGAATGCTATTATAATTGCTATGATCCCATTGATTCATTTGAAATATCCCTTTTTGATGATGCTTGCTATGCTTGTGGCCAAGATGCCAATATGAATTATTCTACTGGAGATGAACTTGCTATTGTTCCTTATATTAAGAATGAAATTGTTGCTATTGCACCCACACATGATAGTCCTATTATCTTTTGGAATTCTCCAAACTACACTATATCGGAGAAGTTTGCACTTGTTAAGGAATATATTGATGGGTTGCCTTTTACCACTACACATGATGATTTTGATCAATATAATATGCATGTGCTTGCTGCTCCTACTTGCAATTATTATGAAAGAGGAACTACATCTCTGCCGCTCTATGTTTCCAACACGATAAAATTGCAAGAAACTGCTTATGCTATGTATTGGGCTTTACTTGATGTGCATGATTGTTCTTGTATGACATGCCGCCGCATAGGAAGAGAGTTAGACTTCGTCACTACTTGATATATGTTGCTTTGCACTCACTACTAAATGCCAAATCATTAATAACTAAAATTGGCTTTGATATACCTTGGGATCCGGGTGGATCCATTACTTGAGCACTTAATGACTAGCTTAATGGCTTTAAAGAAAACGCTGCCAGGGAGACAACCCGAAAGTTTTAGAGAGTCATTTAATTATGTTGATTTCTTTTATAAATTTTAAAAACAAAAAATATATAGAGGGGGACTCAAAACTTCACAAAAATAGAAGCGCTTGAAAGGTGATGCATTGGTGAAGTGAGGGTCGACCTTGAACACTTGTGTTCATGCTCATAAAAAATGTAGAATTTTTCATGAAGATTCTCAAAAAAATAATTACCCCCTTGTACAAATACATTGTATTATAAAAATAATGTGCTAAGAATTGCCTTTAGGATGGGTAGATTGCTTGTTGGTATGTGCGGTGGAGAAACAAAAACTTTGGCTGTAGCGCGTGAATTTTCATTTTTTACTAGAACGTAAAAAGGTTCTGAAACCTTTTGCACAATATTTCTATAAAATTTTTATATTTCTTCCTAATGTTTAAGAATTTGTGGAGTATCAGAAGTATGGTAGATGTAAAGATTGCTACAGACTGTCCCGTTTAAGACAGATTCTATTTTTGATGCATAGTTTTGATGAAACTATCGATTTTTATCGGTGGTATGAGCCATGGAAAACTTATATTACAGTAGATACAATGCAAAAACAAAATATGAATTGGTTTGCAACAATACTTAGAGTAGTGATTTGCTTTATTATACTAACGGATCTTACCGAGCTTTCTGTTGAGTTTTTTGTGGATGAAGTGATCAAAGATCAAGGAAGTCCCAATATGAGGAGAAGGAGGAGAGGAAAGATATGAAGATTGGGGATGGCCAAGGCACCCCAAGTAAATATTCAAGGAGACTCAAGCGTCTAAGCTTGGAGATGGCTTGGAAGGCATCCCATCTTTCTTTAACAAGTATTAGTATGTTTTTCTGCTTTGCTTCGTTCATGTGTTATGTGCAAATATTGGAGCGTCTTTTGCATTTAGTTTTCATTTTTTCTTTTAAGCACCATGGTGGTATGAGATAGTCCATGGTTGATTTATAGAATGCTCATTGCACTTCACTTATATCTTTTGAGTATGGCTTTATAGAATGCTTCATGTGCCTCACTTATATCATTTGAAGTTTGGATTGCTTGTTTCTCTTCACATATAAAACCGTTGTTTGTAGAATGCTCTATTGCTTCACTTATACTTATTAGAGCATGATATTTTGTAGAAATAATTAAACTCTCATGCTTCACTTATATCTATTCAGAGAGTCAACAGGAATTGGTCATTTGCATGGTTAGTCATAAAATCCCACATAAAACTTATGGATCACTGAATATGATATGTTTGATTCCTTGCAATAGTTTTGAGATATAGAGATCAAATATGTGGGAGGTACTAGTAAACGGTTGTGGTTAGTAAGAATATTGGTGTTAAGGTTTGTGATTCCCGGAGCATGCACGTATAGTCTCTTGTTATGCCAGGAACTTGGAGCACAATTTATCCTTGATTGTCTATCTTTGTGTGAAGGTCGGGGGCGCGATGGTTAACTCCTACCAACCTCCCCCCTAGGGGCATGCGTAGTAGTAATTTGCTTCGAGGGCTAATAAACTTCTGCAATAAGTATATGAGTTCTTTATGACTAATGTGAGTCCATGGATTGTACACACTCTTACCTTTCCGCGATTTGCTATACTCTATGGTACCGTGCATTGCACTTTCTCACCTCGAGACGTGGTGCAAACCTCGCCGGTGCATCCAAACCCCGTGATATGATATGCTCTATCACACATAAGCCTTATTATATCTTCCTCAAAACAGCCACCATACCTACCTATTATGGCCTTTCCATAGCCATTCTGAGATATATTGCCATGCAATTTCCACCGCCCCCGTTTGACTTGAGCATTCATTGTCATATTGCTTTGCATGATCATATAGCTGACAGAGTAGTTGTGGCTGAGCCACCGTGCATCATTTTTTATACATGTTACGCTAGATCATTGCACATCCTCGTACACTGCTAGAGGCATTCATGTAGAGTCATATTTTGTTCTAGGTATGGAGTTGAAATTTTTATTTATTTTGAGTTATAATTAAATAAAACTGTGATGATCATCACTATTCATTATTAGAGCGTGCCCTAGTGAGGAAAGGATGATGGAGACTATGATTCCCCCACAAGTCGGGATGAGACTCCACACAATGAGAGAGAAAATAATAAAAAAGAAAAAAATAGAAAAGAAGGAAAGAGAAGAAAGAAAAAGAAATAAAAAAATAAAAAGAGAGAAGGGGCATGCTAGTTCCACACTTGTGCTTCAAAGTAGCACCATGTTTTTCATACGGAGAGTCTCCTATGTTGTCACTTTCATATACGGGTGGGAATGTATCATTATAGGATTAGATTCACACCCACTTAGTTTCCATATGGAGCTTTCATACACTTATATCTCTTAGTGCATTCATTGCATGGCAATCCCTACTCCTCACATGGATATCAATTGATGGGCATCTCCATAGCCCGTTGGTTAGTCGCGTCGATGTGAGACTTTCTTACTTTTTTGTCTTCTCTATATTTACCCCTATCATCTTACTCTATTCCACCCGTAGTGCTATATCCATGCCTTGCGCTCATGTATTGCGTGAGGATTGAAAAAGCTGAAGCGTGTTAAAAAGTATGAACCAATTGCTTGGCTGACACCGGGATATTACATGATTTATACTTTGTGTTAAGAAGACAGAGCATGACAAGATTTTTATGACTTTGTAGGGATAGCTTTCTTTAGCATTGATATTTTGAAAGACATGATTTTTTATTGGGATGCCTGAGTATTGATGTATTTATGTCAAATTATAGACTAATGCTTTGAATCACTTATGTCTTAATATTCATGCCATGATTAGATATATGATCAACTTTATGCTAGGTAGCATTCCACATCAAATTTTTTTTTCTCATTTACCTACTCGAGGACGAGCAGGAATTAAGCATGGGGATGCTGATACGTCTTTGTCATATCGATAATTTTTTATTGTTTCTTGCAATTATTATACAACTTTCACTTACTTTGGCAACTTTTTATATGATTTATGCGAGTAACCTATTGATCTAGTGCCCAGTGCGAGTTCATGTTTTTTGCATGTTTTTTGTATCGCAGAAAATCCATATCAAACAAAGTCCAAAAATGATAAAAATTTACGGAGAATTATTTTGGAATTTATGTGATTTTTGGGAGGTGGAATCAACGCAAACGGGGGCCCACAGAGCCCACAACCCACTAGGGCACGTCATAGGCCCCAGGTGCGCCCTAGTGTCTTGTGCCCTCCTCAAATATCGGTTGGATCCCTTCTTCTAGCACAAGAAAGATAATTTATGGAAATAAATCGTGTAAAAATTTCAGCACAATCAGAGTTATGGATCTCCAGGAATATAAGAAACGGTGAAACGCCAGAGTTTGGGACGTAGAAGAAGCGCGAAACAGAAGAGAACTGAGAGGGAGATCAAATCTTGGAGGGGCTCCCGCCCCTCGGCCGTCATGGAGGCCATGGACCAGAGGGGGAACTCTCCTCCCATCTAGGGGTGAGGCCAAGGAAGGATAAGAAAGAGGGGGGCTCTCTCCCCCTCTCTCCCGATGGCGCCGGAGTGCTGCCGGGTCTAGGATCGTGAGGGCGATCTACATCAACAACTTTGCTACCGTCAACACAAACTTACTCCCCCTCTATGCAGCAGTGTAATACCCCTTCTCCCTGCTGTAATCTCTATTTAAACATGGTGCTAAACTCCATATATTATTTCCCAATGATATTTGGCTATCCTATGATGTTTTAGTAGATCCGTTTTGTCCTATGGGTTAATCGTGATCTTGGTTGGTATGATTGTATATTTTATTTATGGTGCTATCCTAGGATGCTCTCCGTGTACCAAAAACGCGAGGGGACCCCGATGTAGGGTGTTGCAATATGTTAATGGTTTTCTTATTGTCGGTGTTGCGGGGGTGACAGTAGCCTAAACGCGGATAAGTGGGTTATGGCGTATGGGAGTAAAGAGGACTTGATACTTAATGCTATAGTTGTGTTTCACGACCTTAATGATCTTTAGTAGTTGCAGATGCTTGCTAGAGTTCCAATCATAAGTGCATATGATCCAAGCAGAGAAAGTATGTTAGCTCATGCCTCCCCCTCATATACAATTGCAAGAATGATTACCGGTACTTGTTATCGATTGCCTAGGGACAAATGACTTTCTTGTTGACAAAAACTATCCACTTTTATTACCTTGCAATTTATTCATAGTTTTATTCTTGAAAAATAGTTTCATACTTGTTTTAGGTAAAGCAAACGTCAAGCGTGCGTAGAGTTGTATTGGCAGTCGATAGAACCTGAGGGAATATATGTTCTGCCTTTAGCTCCTTGTTGGGTTCGACACTCTTACTTATCGAGAAAGGATACAATTGATCCCCTATACTTGTGGGTTATCAAGGACTACAAATGACATACCTACAGCTACTAAAGAGAAAGGCACTGCTTCCAGAGCCTTTGCTGCAGAGGAAGATGTTGAGAATGCACCTATTCTCATGAAGTTATGGCCTCATTTGCCACTTCACAATGAGGCTCATCCAATTGCTATAGACATGAAGAAGAGAAGAGATGTAGGGTTGAGGGAGTGGAGAGCTATTGATCCCTATGTTGTGAGGAGAAGAATTGTTGTTGATCCCACATTTCATACAAGAGAACAACAAGACTTCTACGCTACAGTTCTGTATGACAAATGTCCAGCAGTCAGTGACATGAGATATGTCGACTCGAATTACATCAATGCCAATGAAGATTTGTTTACCCATGTGAGAGACAACTTCAATCTTGTTGACATTGAAGAGTTTGTTGGCAGAGAGATGACTTCTTGGAATGATGAAATGATTATGCAATTCTATTCAACAATTCATTTCTATTCAGATGGCACAATTGTCTAGATGACTTATGGTCATAGATATGAAGCCAGAATTGAAGAATGGGTTGCTATCATTGCTGCTCCAAAGTCATGAGCATAGGACTTGGATGTGTATTCAGAACCTAAGAAGAATCACAACTCCATGTCCAATACGTACAAGCCAGTGCCTAGTGACTACCTACCATCTGACAAGCTTGGATTTGTCTATTTCTTGCAAGTTGGAATAACCCCTACCAACACTATCTAGAGGCATACCCTGATGCCGAAATCAAGCGATGAAAAAAATGATTAGAGGCTATTCCATCAATATGTTGTTTCATTTAGACACCCACACTCACTTCAAAGTCATGGATTTGATTGCTGAGACTATCAGGAGAACTTGTGCAGATCAGAAGAGATCTTGCGGATATGCACCATACATTCAGATGCTCATCAATGCCAAGATTGGCAAGCATGCATATCAGCTTGATCGTCCTCATTTGCCACTTTAGCCAGAGTTCGAGGATAATGAAGTTGTGATGGATGACACTCATCCAAGCTCAACTACAGCTAGATAGGCTGCAGAGGCAGTAGCTGCAGAGGCCGCTAGAAATGCTCCAGCTCCATCACCCGAGCTAAAAACCAGAGATGAACATATGTCGTTCTTGATCAGCACCATCTGAGGAATGGAGAAGAATATTTCTAAGATTCTGCTAAACCAGAAGAGCCTAGAGAGGATCGTGGAAACAAAGTTCCTTGACCTAGATGTGAAGGTTACGGAGTTGACCACCACAGTTGAGCAACTTCAGCATGAAGTTGACTAAGTGAAGGTTCACTGTAGCGACCCGACTCAAGACGAGTCAAGCCTCTGGTGTTTCCGTACCATCCCAAGATCATGCTGGTACACACTCAGTACATAATGTATATATTCAAGAGTTCAATCACACAGCTTTATTAATCGAAATCTCATAAAGAGTACTTTATTACAATAAAGGATTACAATAAAGTGGCTGAAGGCCATCTCATGAGATATCTAACGAAGACTAGCGGAAGCATCAGGTAGACGAGTCCATCCGACTCCAAGGGCATGTTGCTGAGCGTAGATCGTAGCCTCACTACTGGTCGGAAAAGTTCTCTGCAACATGATACGGTGCAGCCGTGTAGGTCAGCATATTGAATATGCCGGCAAGTCATCAAAGAGAGGAGTAAAATAATAATCAACTATCTCTACATGCATATTTGGCCGGTGGGGCTATGAGTTTTGCATAAAGCCAGTTTTATCCTACAACAAGAGGGGTTGGAAGCAAAATATTACTACATTGTTTGTTGTTAACGAGATGGTTCCGCCAACCAATTCTCGTACCCGAATAGTTGTTAACACCCACATCATTATTAAGTTGTGTCGAGAGTTCAGGGGAAATTCAATGCCTTCGGCTCAAGTTGTCCATGACCGTGGACACGGCTAATCGATTAGGTTGGGCACTCTGTAGAGTTTTGCACACATTCCCCACAAGATTTGATGGCCTCCGGGTTTGTCCTCGCACTTCAGGGTGTTTGAAGACCAGATGATCAAAACATGGTCTTTCAACGGGTCCCTCTGAATCCCTGTCGGTGCCCATCCATTCCTATCGTTCTTCTACATCTGCTAGCACCGCCTGTCCAGAGTCGCCGCGTTGTCCAACCAAGCTAGAGCCCATAATGACTTGTGGCTGTGCAGGTCAGCCTTGAGTCTTGAAATCTCCGTCCGTCTCTTCGAGCCTGGGTGAAGCTTTCCGCAGGATGACATGGCCTCTCCAGCATCCCGGGCATCCACTGGGTTCTCCAGGGAGCCGATCAACCGTCCTTCACCCAGAGTTGAATTGCGTCCGAGGTCTTGAAAATCTTGTCTTAACCGGTCTTGATTATTATATCAACCTCGCATCACTCGTGTTATGCACTCAACCGAAAACCCGTCTACTCAAGCATAGCAAATATAACATTGTCGTCCCGGGGCCAAGTATCGGGGTTGTTGTGTGCCTACCACATGATACTACAACTTATACTAAAGTTTCCAAGTACCTAGGCAGCATGCAATTGGGCAAAGAAAGGTGATCTACCATGCATCGAAAACATAGGTAAATAACATGATCAAAATGACTTGCCTTGATGATAGTTGTCTTGCTCGAGCGCTTCTAAGTAACACGCTTCGCACTCCGGATGATCTACCGATACAAACACAAAACACACCATAAGCACTTCAATCAAGCAACAAGTAAAAATAACATCACAAGTAAGGATTTGCTAAAACCTAAGTAAAGAATTCAACAAGCGTCGCTATGGCAGAAACTTGTTTCTGTTGAAAACACCAGTAAAAATACTTTAAAAAATTTGAAACTTCTACCACAGTAAGATATAAACACTAGGAGCAGTAGCAAAAAGAATCAACTCAAAATCATTTTTTAAACTCCTGGAATAGGCAAAACAAGGTTTAAACTAAATCTGATCTAACTTATATTTTAAAATTTCAAATATAGACAAATTATATGTTTTTAAAAACTACAGAAACATTGGAGTCTACTGGAGCAAGAATCAATGTCATTGGACTTGGGGATCAAAAGTTGTGGCCAAAAAAAAACAGAAACTTTTCTGTTTTTGCAATTAGGCAGAAAAAAATGAAGCTAACTAGTTAACTAACAGGGGGTATACGTGGCGTGTTGTGATTGGTTGCGGGGGCGTTTGTTGCAACGTTATAAGCAAACGGCTGGAGGCTAACAAAAACTTGCTGGCTAAATGAATAAGTGAAATAAAACCGACGGTTTTCTACTCTAAACCGAAGGGGTATTCTAAGAACTAATCTAAACCATCGAAGAAGGATCTAAGGGCTACAAAACAAGAGAAGAAAACAACAGAGAGATGGGGAAGCTACCGTGGATGGGAGACAACTCCGGCGGGGGAGGCGTCGCCGGTGAGGGGGAGGGGCTCCGGGGGGCGGTGGAGAGACGGGGAGGTGGCGGCGGCGGTCCTCCACCGAGGGGGGGCGTCGGGCGGAGCAGGGAGTGGCGCCGGGTGCTGCTCCCAGGGGGGCGGCCGAAGGGGAGGAGCTCGGCTCCGGTGGCTGCTACAGGGGGGGCTCGGGGCGGCGGCTCGATGAGGACGGGGTGGGAACGGGGGCGGCCGGAGGCGGGGGTACTTATAGGCCAGGGAGGGGTGAAGGAAGGAAGGAGTAGAGAGGGGATCGGGGAATCCCGAGTTCCAGGAACCTCGGCTCGGTCTCGGGCAGAAGTTTTGGAAGGAGAGGAGGGAGACGACCGCGGGAGAGAGGGGATCGGCCAGTGGGGCCCGCCGGGCAGTGAGAGAGAGGGGGGCTGGGAAGGAAAGGTTAGCCGAATCCTTAGGGATTCGGTCCCTGGCGGCTGGGGGATCGGCCCATGGCCTATTAAGCGCTCGGGGCGGCGGCTTCCAAAAAAAAAAACTTTCCTATTTCTATATCTATTCCGAAACAGAAAACAAAAGCGAATAAAGAGGAAGTAAATCAAAATATTAATATAGGGTATTATATACCAAAAAAATCAGAAAAATATCCTCTACCCGAATAACATTTTTCCAAAGCAAAAATAAAAACTTTAAAAAAATGTTTTTTTCAGAAATTCCTCAAAATGCTTTATTTTCTCTTTGCAATTATTTTTGCAAATAATCTTTGGATTTCTTGGCTCAAATATTTCAGAAATGCCCGTACTTTGGAGGGTCATTTTCCTCCGCTCTCTCTCTTGCGTGCAAGAGAGTATTTCCCCGGGCTTTTCGTGCGAGGAAAAAATGGAAATGCAAATCAAAAAGACGAAGGAATTCAAGTGCTAAATTTATTTCAATCAATATGCATAGATGCTTAGCTACAATGTAAAACATTCCCAATTAGGAAAATTGGGATGTTACATTCATGCTCAGATGATGACGATGATGATGATGATGATGATTAACCTCTTCGCACTACCACGCGGTTCTTGACCCATACAAGGTCAGCAACTGTGTCAGTCCCACAAGATAGACCATGTTGATCAGCTCAAGCTTCAGCTCCTGCTCCACTACCTCCAGTGTCTACACCTCCAGATCCTGCTCGAGCAACATCAACCGAAGCCTTCGTCGATGATCTCTTGTCTACTCTAACATCTGCTACTGGAGGAGATCATGCCCAGAGAGACGCTTAGATTAGACATTTCAACTTTTTGGTACTTGTTCCCAAAGGGGGAGAAGTGTATAGATCAATAGGGCTTTGAGAGAGGGAGAGCTTTTGACTTTATTTGCTCTCGTTTGGTTTTCAAAACTTTATTTGGTCTTCTGGATGGCATTATCAGTTTAGATATGTGTTTGATCATAAACTTTGATTGTTTCATGCTACCATGTTATTACCTTTGAGCTATCTACATCATGATTATTCACTTGTTTGTTGGTGATATGTGCATTGCTATTCATTCTTATCATTTATGCTCATCACCAAGTTGTATGTGACATGGAAGAGTAACCCATGATCCTAATCGATTGTGCATTTGCATTCAAACAAAAATTTAAAATAATGCATAAATTTAAGGGAGCTCTTGGTTTTCACATACCTCTCAAAGCATCGATGCTAATCATTGATTATATCTTTTGTCGGAGCTTTGAACTATATGTTGTCATCAATTACCAAAAAGGGGGAGATTGAAAGCACAATTGCTCCCTAAGGTGGTTTTGGTAATTAATTACAACATATGTATCATTGGACTAATTGATTTATCCAAGTACATTTCAGAAAATTTCAAGATGCTTTGGCTATAGGATTGTGTGGAGATGCCCCTTGATGAAGGAAGGAATAGGATTGGCTCAAGCTTCAAGCAAGAAGACTCTTCATTGTACACTTTGTGAGAAATCACATTTGAATCCATAGGAAAGCCAATACTATTAAAAGGGGATGAGGTATTATGATGAATTGGTTGCTCAAGTGCTTAGAGATAGCCACCAAAAAACCCAGCCACTTTCCCACAAAATATATCTGTCCCAAGCCAAATATGGAAAATCGGTGCCACCAACAATTTCCACTTGACTATGCCAATTTTACACGTAGACACATCCTATGGAAATATCACCATCTCGGTACAACCAACGTTCCTATCAGTGCCACCGAGTTTGGATGACCAATTTCATTTAAGCTAATTTCAAGTTTCAGAAATTCGAAGTTTAAAGTCGATCTCACCGAGTTTGGAAATCTAGTCTAGGTCATCATATCGGTACCACCGAGATTCATATATTGGTCTCACCGAAAATTCAAAGTTGCCACATTTAGTGCACTCGGTACCACCGAGATTAACAATTCGGTTTAACCGAGTTTGCCAATAATGGTGTAATAGTTGGATTTTGGGAGATGCCTATATGTACCCCTCCACCTACCTCTCATTCAGAGAGGAAGCACTCAGAACACACTTACACGTGCCAGATCCATTTTTCTGAGAGAGAGCCACATCCTCATGTGTTGTGATCAAGAGATTCCAATCCAACCATTTGAACCTTGATTTCTAGCCTCCCTAAGTTGCTTTCTACAAAATCAATTTCTCCTACCTCTACCAAATCTGAGAGAGAGTGATTGAGTGTTGAGTAGACTATCTTTAGAAGCACAAGAGCAAGGAGTTCATCGTTCTACCGCATCTATTACCTTTTGGAGGGTGGTGCCTCCTAGATTGGTTAGGTGTCGCTTGGGAGCCTCCTACTTCGTGTTGTGGAGTTGAACCAAGATGTCTGTAAGGGCAAGGAGATCTCCTACTTCATGAAGATCTACCGTGAGTGAGGCTAGTCCTGTGTGAACGGAAGCCGTGGTGGAATAGACATGACCGCTTCTTCGTGTACCCATTGTGGGCGGAGCCCTCCGTGGAATCTCGTAGTCGTTACCCTCCGTGGGTTGAAGTATCCACTAACATGGACAAATGATAGTGCCACCTATCGGAACCATGCGAAAAATGACCGTGTCAACCTTTGTGTTTGATCTCCCTACCTTACCCTCTATTTATTCTTGCATGTTTTACTTTCCACTACAATACTCTTAGATATGCATGTGTAGGGTGTCCTTGACTAGACATAGTTGCTAAAACTGGCCCACACTAAAAATTGGGAAAAAGCAAAGTTTTTATCTTGTCAATTATTCTAATCACCCCCCTCTAGACATACTTTCGATCTTACAAAACAGTTACATTGCAAGGACTATTACTCGAAGATTGTTGTTACAGTTTTCTCTATGTCCTTAACAAGACTAGTTCGTGGGAAGGTCAAGCATCATGAGTTGTAGGTCTTGCTAGATAAGCATGCAGTTGTGTTTCAAACTCCTAGTACTCTGCCCCTAGAAGACTTAAGGATCACGCAATTCCATTAATTCCTCGGGCAAGACCAGTTTCTGTCAGACCATATGGAATTTCTCCACATCTCAAGGATGAATTGGAAAAGCAAACTAAGGAACTATTGGGCATGATTAGCCATAGCAGTAGTGCCTTCTCCTCTCCCGTTTTACTTGCTAAGAAAAGAAGAAGAGGAAACTTGGAGAATGCTGGTGGACTATAGACATCTTACTGCAATCACTTTGAAAAGTAAGTATCTTGTGTGTGTCATTGATGAACTATTGCATGATTTTCGGGTGCTTATAGGTTTTCTAAGTTGGATCTGAAAGCTGGTTATCATCAGATAAGGTTGGCCCCAGGAGAAGGATATAAAACAACATTTCAGACACATAATGGGCACTATGAGTTTAATGTTATGGGTTTTGGTTTGACTCGAGCACCTGGTACTTTTCAAGGCACTATGATTTATGATTTTTCTCCTGTTTTGACGAAGTGTGGAGTGGTGTTGTTCGATGATATACTAGTGTTCAGTAAAGCCTTGAAGCAGCATTGGAAACATTTTGATGAAGTACTATGAACAGACCTCTGTGAGTATATGAGAAAGAATATCTGGCTATCCTATTAGCAACTGATAAATGGAGGCCTTATTTGCAAGTGCGGGAGTTCATCAATTAAAGTGATCAAAGGAGTTTAGCTCATCTACAAGATCAAAGATTACACATAGTTTCGTGATGCTTGTGATATGTGATACGTCTCCAACGTATCTATAATTTTCGATGGTTTCATGCTATTATCTTGTCATACTTTGGATGTTTTGTATGCCTTTTATATATTTTTTGGGACTAACTTATTAACTCAGTGCCAAGTGCTAGTTCCTGTTTTTTCCATGTTTTTGACCCCTTTCAGAGGAGGATTTTGAACGGAGTCCAAACGGAACGAAACTGCCAAAAAGATTTTTTCCGAAACAGAAAAAGATCGGGAAGCCTGAGACTTAGGGCAGGGGGCCTGCAGGGACCCCACAAGCCCCCTAGCCGCAGCCAGGGGGGCCCGCGCCTCCCTGACTTTTGGGCTTCCTGGGCCACCTCTGCCCTAGGACTTTCGCCTATAAATCCCCTAAAATCGCAGAAAAAATCAAGAGATCATCGAAAGTACATTTCCGCCGCCGCAAGCTTGTGTCTCCGTAAGATCCCATCTGGGGCACGTTTTGGTGCCCTCCCAGAGGGGGATTCGGATACACAGGGCTTCTTCATCAACACCATGACCTCTCAGATGATGCGTGAGTAGTTCACCATAGACCTACGGGTCCATAGCTAGTAGCTAGAAGGCTTCTCCTCTCTCTTGGATCTTCAATACAAAGTTATCCATGATCTTCATGGAGATCTATCCGATGTAATATTCTTTTGCCGTGTGTTTGTCGAGATCCGATGAATTGTGGATCAGGTTATCTGTGAATTTTATTTGAGTTTCCTCTGATCTCTCTTATGCATGATTTCATATCCTTGTAATTCTCTTCGAGTTGTGAGTTTTGTTTGGCCAACTAGATCTATGATTCTTGCAATGAGAGAAGTGCTTGGTTTTGGGTTCATACCGTGCGGTGACCTCACCCAGTGATAGAAGGGGTAGCGGGGCACGCATCATGTTGTTGCCATCAAGGGTAAAAAGAAGGGGTTTTCATCATTGGTTTGAGATTATCCCTCTACATCATGTCATCTTGCTTAAGGCGTTACTCTGTTCGTCATGAACTCAATACACTAGATGCATGCTGGATAGCGGTCGATGTGTGGAGTAATAGTAGTAGATGCAGAAAGTATCGGTCTACTTGTCTCGGACGTGATGCGTATATGTATGATCATTGCCTTAGATATCGTCATGACTTTGCGCCGTTCTATCAATTGCTCGACAGTAATTTGTTCACCCACGGTAATATTTGCTATTTTGAGAGAAGCCTCTAGTGAACACTATGGCCCCCGGGTCTACTCCACACCATATTTTCAGCCTTACTCTTTTTCTTCGTTGCACTTTCCGCCTTCAGATCTCACTTTGCAATCAATCTTGAAGGAATTGGCAACCCCTTTATAGCGTTGGGTGCAAGCTCTTTGTGTTTGTGCAGGTACTCTGGACTTGACGAGATTCTCCTACTGGATTGATACCTTGGTTCTCAAACTGAGGGAAATACTTACTGCTCCTGTGTTGCATCACCCTTTCTTCTTCAAGGGAAAACCAATGCAAGCTCAAGAGACGACAGAAGGTTCTTGTCAACGTAGCAGAAGGATTTTTGGCGCCGTTGCCGGGGAAGGACTTTTGTTGCCGTAGCAGAAGAATTTCTGGCGCCTTTGCCAGGGAGGATCAAGTCAAGAACTCATCCAAGTAAATGTCGCAAACTCATCTCTTTCATTTACTTTTTTGCCTCTCGTTTTCCTCTCCCCCACTTCTGAAAAACAAAAAATTACAAAAAAATCTTTGCCTTTTCGTTCGCCCTTTTTTCTCGCTTGCTTTCTGTTCGTCTATGTGGGATAGTCTACCTGTCCTCATGGCTAGATCCACCACTTCGAACGATACTCCCGAGAGCGAAGTTCTAAATTTTAAAAAAATTGAGGAAGAAAACTTAAAGGATGCTTGGTATAGGATTTGCAATGCTCAGAGTAGATCTACTCATAAGCAATCCACTACCGTCCTGCTTCGCAGTTCTTATGTGTGTGTTTCTCCTTGGAATAGGTATATTCTTGACACCACGTAGGTCGAAATTTCTTGGGTAGCCATACCGTTGATTCTTACGGAGCTGTAATAAATTTGGTAGGCTCACCCTCACTCATGGTTAATGGAACTACCTTAACTCTAGAACATGTGATGCGTAGGCTGGACGTCATTGAAAATAAAGTTGCTACGATCGAACTTATTGAGAATTTGGATAAAAAGATCCACAACCAAATCACTCAGTACGGATCCAAGGTGGGAATGGTTTTGAAAAATTTAAAGGAGAAGGAACCCACAGTTAACGAAAAACTAGGTCATGATTCCGCTAGGATTGGCAAGCTAGAGGATGTTATAACCAACTTGGGTTCTGCTTTTGCCACTGTGCCGAATACTCCAGACTTTGCCCACAATAAGGTCACAAAGTCTGTTTTAGTTCCCAAAAATAGTGGTGAATCATCTAGCAAGAAATATGAAAACCTTAACATGATAAGTGATCACGCTACTTATGGTTTGAGCACCAAAGACGATGATACGTGATTCTATCGCTTTTATGCCTAGCTAAGGGCGTTAAACAATATAGCTTGTTGGGAGGCAACCCAATGAATTTATCTTTTTCTTTCTGTTTTGTTGCGTCCACACCATCATAATTCTGTTGTGTTGTGTTTTTTTCTGTGTTTCTTTTTGTGTTTGAGCCAAGCAAAACCTTGACTAGTCTTGGTAATGGTTGTTTGATCGTGCTGGAAAAAGACAGAAACTTTTTGCTCACGAGATGATTTGTCATTTTTATTCAGAAAGAGCTTTTGAGTTGATTCTTTTTGCTTCTGATTGATATGCCTTTTTCCCAGGTAGTCGTAATTTTCAGAATTTTTTGAGGTACCACAAGTATACGAAGTATACTGATTGCTACAGACTAGTCTCTTTTTGACAGATTCTATTTTTGTTGAGTTGGTTGTTTGTTTTGATGAAATATGGATAGTATCGGGGGGGGGGGGGGGGGTACTAGACATTGAAAACTGATAATACATTAGCCCAACACCAATATAAATATAAATCAAGATGTCTACAGTATCAAAAGTGGTGGTAGTTTGTTTTCTTGTGCTAATGATATCACGAGTTTCTGTTTAAGTTTTGTGTTGTGAAGTTTTCAAGTTTTGGGTGATGTTCTCATGGAGAAAGAGATAAGGAGTGGAAAGAGGTCAAGCTTGGTAATTCCCAAGGAATCCCAAGCCAAATTTTAGGACACCAAAAAGCCTAAGCTTGGGGATGCCCCGGGAAGGCATCCCCTCTTTCGTCTTCAATCCATCGGTAACATTACTTCGAGCTATATTTTTATTCACCACATGATATGTTTTGCTTGGAGCATCTTGTATCATAGGAGTCTTTTCTTGTTGTTGTGTCACAATAATCCTTGATGCACACCTTTTTGAGAGAGAGAGACATGCACTCATCATGATTTTGCTAGAATGCTCATAGTGCTTCACTTATATCTTTTGAGCTAGATAGTTTTGCTCTTTGTGCTTCACTTATATCTTTTAGAGCATGACGGTGCGTGACTTGGCAGTTGGCTTATGCTATGAAAGTAGTTACAAAGGTGATAGGTACCCAAAGAGGATACAAAAACATCCATCTTCATGTGTATTGAGTAGAAAGATAAGTTCTGATTCCTCTCAATTAGTTTTGAGACGTGTATTTGGTAATATTAAGAGTTATGTTAGTAGGGTGTTGTGAATCTAGAAATACTTGTGTTGAAGTTAGTGATTCCCGTAGCATGCACGTATGGTGAGCCGCTATGTTAGGAAGTTGGAGCATAATTGATCTATTGATTGTCATCCTTTGTGTTGAGGCCGGGATCGTGCGATGGTTAACACCTACCAACCCTTCCCCTAGGAGTATGCGTTTAGCACTTTGTTTTGATTACTAATAAAAACTTTCGCAACAAGTATGTGAGTTCTTCATGACTAATGTGAGTCCCTGGTATAGATGCACTTTCACCTTCCACCATTGCTAGCCTCTCTAGTGTCGCGCAATTCTCGGCGGTGCACAAAACCACCATATGCCTTCCTCAAAACTGCCACCATACCTACCTACTATGGCATTTTCATAGCCATTCTGAGATATATTGCCATGCAACTCCCACCGTTCCATCTCATGACTTGTGCCGTCACTCTCATATTGCCATTGCATGATTGTAATATATCTAGCGAGATGTTTCAACGTCATACGCCAAGCAAGATCGTTGAACATCCCGGTACACTGCCGGAGGCATTTCCTATAGAGTCATCATCATTCTAAGCTTTGAGCTGTGAGTAAATAAAAGTATGATGATCATCATTATTAGAGCATTGTCCCATGTGAGGAAAAAAAGATGCCAAAGAGCCCAAATAAAAAATGGAAAAAGAGGCCCAAGAGCCCAAATAAAAAAAGAGAAAAAGACAGAAGGGACAATGCTACTATCCTTTTCCACACTTGTGCTTCATAATAGCACCATGTTCTTCATGATTGAGAGCTTCTTGCTTTGTCACTACCATATGCTAGTGGGAATCTTCATTATATAACTTGGCTTGTATATTTCAATGACGGGCTTCCTCAAAATTGCCCTAGGTCTTCGTGAGCAAGCAAGTTGGATGCACACCCACTAGTTCTCCTTTTGAGCTTTCACATACTTATAGCTCTAGTGCATCCTTTGTATGGAAATCCCTACTCATTCACATTGATATCTATTAATGGGCATCTCCATAGCCCTTTGATATGCCAAGTCAATGTGACCATCTCCTCTTTTATGACTCACAACCACCACCACACTCTATTCCAGCTATAGTGCTATATCCATGGCTCACGCTCATGTATTGCGTGATAGTTATAAAAAGTTTGAGAAAGTAAGAGTGCGAAAACAATTACTTGGCCAATACCGCGGTTGTGCACGATTTATATTAGTTGTGTGAGGATGATGGAGCATAGCCAGACTATATGATTTTGTAGGGATAACTTTCCTTGGCCTTGTTATTTTGAAAGTTCATGATTACCTAGCTAGTTTGCTTGAAGTATTATTGTTTTCATGTCAATAGCAAAACTATTGTTTTGAATCTTACGGATCTAAAAATTCATGTCACATGAAAGAAGTTGCAAAGTACAACTATGCTAGGTAGCATTCCACATCAAAAATTCAGTCTTTATCACTTCCCTACTCGAGGACGAGCAGGAGTTAAGCTTGGAGATGCTTGATACGTCTCCAACGTATCTATAATTTTTGATGGTTTCATGCTATTATCTTGTCAAACTTTGGATGTTTTGTATGCCTTTTATATATTTTTTGGGACTAACTTATTAACTCAGTGCCAAGTGCCAGTCCCTATTTTTTCCATGTTTTTGACCCCTTTCAGAGGAGGATTTTGAACGGAGTCCAAACAGAACGAAACTGCCAAAAATATTTTTTCCGAAACAGAAAAAGATCGGGAAGCCTCAGAATTAGGGCAGGGGGCCTGCAGGGACCCCACAAGCCCCCTAGCCGCGGCCAGGGGGGCTCGCGCCTCCCTGGCTTGTGGGCTCCCTGGGCCACCTCTGCCCTAGGAATTTCGACAATAAATTCCCTAAAATCCCAGAAAAAATCAGGAGATCATCGAAAGTACTTTTCCGCCGCCGCAAGCTTCTGTCTCCGCAAGATCCCATCTGGGGCACGTTCTGGTGCGCTGCCGGAGGGGGGTTCAGATACGGAGGGCTTCTTCATCAACACCATGACCTCTCCGATGATGCGTGAGTAGTTCACCATAGACCTACGGGTCCATAGCTAGTAGCTAGATGGCTTCTTCTCTCTCTTGGATCCTCAATACAAAGTTCTCCATGATCTTCATGGAGATCTATCTGATGTAATCTTCTTTTGCGGTGTGTTTGTCTTGATCCGATGAATTGTGGATTTATGATCAGATTATCTATGAATCTTATTTGAGTTTCTTCTGGTCTCTCTTATGCATGATTTCATATCCTTGTAATTCTCTTCGAGTTGTGGGTTTTGTTTGGCCAACTAGATCTATGATTCTTGCAATGGGAGAAATGCTTGGTTTTGGGTTCATACCGTGCGGTGACCTCACCCAGTGACAGAAGGGGTAGCGAGGCACGCATCATGTTGTTGCCATCAAGGGTAAAAAGATGGGGTTTTCATCATTGGTTTGAGATTATCCCTCTACATCATGTCATCTTGCATAAGGCGTTACTCTGTTCGACATGAACTCAATACACTAGATGCATCCTGGATAGAGGTCGATGTGTGGAGTAATAGTAGTAGATGCAGAAACTATCGGTTTACTTGTCTCGGACGTGATGCCTATATGTATGATCGTTGCCTTATATATCGTCATGACTTTGCACGGTTCTATCAATTGCTCGACAGTAATTTGTTCACCCACCATAATATTTGCTTTTTGAGAGAAGCCTCTAGTGAACACTATGGCCCTCGGGTCGACTCCACACCATATTTTCAGCCTTACTCTTTTTCTTCGTTGCACTTTCCACCTTCAGATCTCACTTTGCAATCAATCTTGAAGGGATTGACAACCCCTTTATAGCGTTGGGTGCAAGCTCTTTGTGTTTGTGCAGGTACTCCGGACTTGACGAGATTCTCCTACTGGATTGATACCTTGGTTCTCAAACTGAGGGAAATACTTACTGCTCCTGTGTTGTATCACCCTTTCCTCTTCAAGGGAAAACCAACGCAAGCTCAAGAGACGACAGAAGGTTCCTGTCAACGTAGCGGAAGGATTTCTGGCGCCGTTGCCGGGGAAGGACTTTTGTTGCCGTAGCAATATGCGTTGGGTTTTCTATGAAAAGGAACGGGTGATTCGGCACAATATAGGTAAGTCTTTCACATAGTAGAGAACCAAGGTTTACATCAAACCAATAGGAGTATCAACCAGCGCCCGTCTTCAGCGACTACACAAAAGAAACAAACACTTGCACATAACGCAGGCAAGAGTGTGGTCTATCCCCTTGGCCTCGTTATTTGCAAGCAAATAAAGTCTGTAGATAGAAGTTGCAAAGTGAAAACGGAATAGAATGTAAATTAAGGCAGTGAGGTATTGTAGCGTTTGTAAACTTATAAGTGAATAGACCCGGGGCCATAGTTTTCCCTAATGGGATCTCTCACGTAGTAGGCATATGGTGGGTAAACAAATTACTCTTGGGAAACTCATAGAAAAGCGCATAGTTTGGTGATATTCACGGCAATGATCATATGAATATAGACATCACGTCCATAAGAAAATAGGCTGACTCCTACCTGCACCTATTAGTATTACTCCACTTCAAGAGCACTTCTATGCTTTCCTATATACGTATTAAGTTCATGACAAACATAGTAATGCTTGCAGAACGATGACATGATGTAGACAAAGAGAACTCAAACAATATGAATTAACCCCATTGTTTTATCCTTAGTGGAAAAAAATACAAAGACGTATCTTGTCCCCTTCTGTCAATGGGATATAGAAACCCGTCAGATTGAACTCACTACAAGGCACCCTTCTCACTGAAGAAATATCAATCTAGATGGCAAAACTATTTCAATAGACGAGAGAGATTTACGAAGCTATGATAATAATGCAAATAAGAATCATAATTAGAATTCAGAGAATACTCATATCTTTATCATGAATAATCTGAACATAAACGCACAATTCATCATATCCTAACAAATGCACCACACAATATGATTACATTGAATAGATCAAAGAGAAGATGCGATGATCATTGTATTCAAGATCAAGAGAGAGAGAGAGAGAGAGAGAGAGAACCATCTAGTTATTAGCTATGGACCTGTAGGTGTGTGATAAACTACTCACACATCACCATGGGAGCAACAAGGTTGATGTAGAGATCCTCCGTGATCGACCCTCCCTCTGATAGGGCATAAAAAAGGCTCCAAATGGCCTCAGGGCAGAACAAAGACTTGGGGCGGCAGAAAAAGTGTTTCGGGTAGCTCTCTAGGGTTTTTGTAGTATTTGCGAATTTATAGGACGGGAGGTACGTCAGGAGATGCGCGAGGGGGCCAGCACACAACAAGGCGCAACCACCCCTAGGCGCGCCTTGATGTGTGCTGCCTGCCTCATGAAGTGTCTGGTCTCCTCCTGATGCTTCGACGTCTTTTTTTGGTTCAACAAAAAACATTTTTTTGGGCAATTAGACTTCGTTTCGTACTGTAAACCTGAAAAGCCAAAAACATGCTGAAAACAACAATTGGCACGGGGCACTGGGTTAATAGGTTGGTTCTTAAAAATAATGTTAATCGGTATATAAACACCCAAAAGCATCCTAGAATGATAATATTATAGCATGGAACAATAAAAAAATATAGATACGTTGGAGACGTACCAGCATCCCCAAGCTTAATTCCTGCCCGTCCTCGAGTAGGTAAAAGACAAAAACATAATTTTTGATGTGACTTGCTACCCAACATGTAATCTATTGTAGGTTTGATCACTGAGAAACGATGAATAAATAAACATTAACATAGTTATAGTTATAAACAAAAGAAACACAATCAACGAGTTTCAAAATATACGGTTCTTAAAGAATGTTCACCCCCTATTCGTTTTATCATATAAGTATAGATTGTCTCCATCCTCACCACATAAATACAAATGTTAAGCACTACAGTGTCAATTTGGGCAATTGTATCATACTCTTTAATGCACTTCAACTTTTTATTACTTACTCAATGTATGAGTGTGAACCATGGATATAGCATAAAGATGGAATATAATATGGTGCTGGGTTTCAAAGGGGTGAAAGTGGAGAAGAAAGTCTCGCATCAACTAGGAGTATCAACAGGATATGGAGATATCATCAATAGATATCAATGCAAGGAGTAGGGATTGCCATGCAACGGATGCACTCGGGCTATAAGTGTATGCAAGCTCAACTGAAGCTAAGTGGATGTACATCCAACTTGCTTGCTCATGAAGACCTCGGGCATTTGAGGAAGCCCATCATCTAATATACAAGACAAGTTCTATAATGAAAAAATCCCACTAGCATATGGAAGTGACAAAACAAGAGACTCTCCATGTGAAGAATATGGTGCCACTTTGAGGCACAAGTGTGCAAAAAAGGGGTAGTAGCACTCTCCCTTCTCTTTTTCTCTCATTTATTTATTTCCCCTTTTATTTCTTTCTTGTTTCTCTTTTTTATTTTTATTTTTCTTTTTCTTTTTCTTTTTCTCTTTCTTTTTCTTTTTCTTTCTTTCTTTTACTTTTTGTTCGGAGTCTCATCCCGACTTGTGGGGGAATCATTGTCTCCATCATCCTTTCTTCACTAAGATAGTGCCCTAATAATGACGATCATCACACTTTTATCTACTTACAAGTAAACATGAAAACTGTAGTATGACTATATGAATGCCTCTCGTAGTGTACCAGGATGTGTAATGATCTAGCATAACATGTATAAAAAATGATGAATGGTGGCTTTGCCACAAATACCATGCCAACTTATATGATCATGCAAAGCAATATGACAAGGGAAGTAATAGTCATATAATGTGACGGTGGAAGTTGCATGTCAATATATCTTGGAATGGCTATGGAAATATCATGATAGGTAGGTATGCTTGCTATTTGGAGGAAGATATAATGAGGTTTATGTGTAACAGACTATATCATGTCACGGATTTTGGATGCACCAACGAAGGTTGCACCGATCCTCCACGTGACAATGGGAAATGCACGGTACCAAAGAGGCTAGCAAATATGTGAAAGTGAGAGTGCATATATCCATGGATTCACATTAGTCATGTAGAATTCACATACTTATTGCAAGATTTTATTAGCTCTCTCAAAGCAAAGCACTGCTCGCATGCCTCGAGGGAGGAGCTTGGTTGGAGTTAACCATCGCGGGCCCCGACCCAAACAACACTAGGATTTGAATGAGGAATCAGTATGATCACACATCATCACCACGGCATAAAAATATTTGGATGAACAACAAGTTAACAGTTCTAATTCATGATACCTATATTAACCAATCATCATGCACTCATGATTTTTCACATTACCACATTAATATCATTAACCATGATTTCTCCTTTATGTGCTACATGTGGTTTTGATGATGCACCCATTGAATACCTATTATTTTTGAACTAGTCTTATAACCCATGCAAATTACCATCTCTGTTAATTAACTCTGAAACAAATATAAGTGAAGAATGAGAGTGCAATTTTTTTAAATCTATATGCGACTGTGCTCTAAAAGATATAGGTGAAGCACTAGAGCAACTGCTAAGCTCACAAGATATAAGTGAAGTATAAAGATTATTCTAATGAATCATGGTGATATTGTGTCTCTCTCAAGTGGGTGAACTCATAGAGTAATGATTGAGGCAAAATAAAAACAAAAATCAAACTAAAGCAAATGATGCTCCAAGCAAAACTCATATCATGTGATGAATAAAAATGTAGCTCCAAGTGACATACCGATGGATTGAGACAAAAGAGGGGATGCCTTCCGGGGCATCCCCAAGCTTGGATGCTTAAGTATTCCTTAGATTATTACCTTCGGGTGCCTTGGGCATCCCCAATCTTAGGCTCTTGCCGCTCCTTATTCCTTCATCCATCGTGATAAAACCCAAAACTTGAAAACTTCAACACACAAAACTTAAGAGAAATTTCATGAGATTCGTTAGTATAATAAACATATCAAACAATTTAGGTACTGTTATAAATTGATTCATATTTTATTATTGCATAAGGTACTGTATACTAACTTCTCCATGAATTATAACGCCCCGCCGATACAATCCATGACATCATGAAAATAAGCAAATTATGCAAGGAAAAAACAGAATTTGTCTAAAACAGAATAGTCTGTAATGATATAATTAATTACCATAATTATGTAAATCAAAAAGTTCTTAAAAATTATGACGACCTAAGGAAGTTTTATAGAAATGCTATGTAAAAAATTCAGATCAGGATGACGCTGTAGTAAAATCAGAGAAATTCTGCAGTGGATGCTAAAGTTTTTGTTTTTACACCACATCAATTCTACCATCATTCAAACCATCTCAAAGGATTTATTTGGCACAAAAACTAAATTAAACACAAAAACACAATAATTATAGAGTATAAAAATCATTTTAGCACACACAAAAAATTAAAATTAAAATAACAAGATAACTATTGGGTTGCCTCCCAACTAACGCAATTGTTTTACGCCCCTAGCTAGGCATAATGCATATGGTTCAAGTGTTGTCATTTTTGAAACAACACTCATAAGTAGCCCTAATGATAGATTCATAACATTGTTTGATTCTTTTTCTAGGGAAGTGTTCCATCCCTTTCCTTCATGGCAATTGGAACCGTATGTTTCCCTCTTTCATATCAATTGATGCACATATACTTCATAGAAAGGGTCTCCCAAGTATTATTGAACAAGATGGGTTACAATAAATATAAAGAACTATAAAATCTACAAGCACATAAGTTTTATTATCAATTATGATAACATCATTTATTCTTCCCATAGGTTTCTTGATACTAGAGCCTGCAAGGTGTAAATTAAGGGAACACTCATGAATATTAGTGAAACCAAGTACATCACATAAAGATTTAGGTATAGTGGAAACAATAGCACCTAGGTCACACAAGGAATTGCATTAATATTCTTTGATTTTATTTTGATAGTAGGTTCCCACTCATCATGCAACTTTCTAGAAATAGAGACTTCTAACTCAAGTGTTTCACCATAGGCTTTTACCATGCATTCTACTATATGTTGGGTAAAAGCTCTATTTTGTTCATAAGCATTGGGTGAGATAATGATTACTTGCATAAAGGAAATACTTCTCCTAAATAACAATTATAATAATTAAAATCCTTGTGATCTAACATAGTGGGCACATCACTAGTTAAAGTTTTGACCTCTCCAAACCAACTTTTTCAGTTTTATCACTATAGTCATCACCATCCAAGCTATTGGGACACTCTCTAGCTAAATTTCAATCATTTCAGTCCATTTACCATAAATATTCATGTTAGTAAACAAATATTCAATAGGAGAAGAACCAATCACTTTAAGATATTCATCATGATTCCGGTAAAACCCGTGTGGAAGAGCATTTTCCAGGAATTCCTGCTTAGCTTTCAACTTAGTGGTCCTCTCCATAATTTCATTGATAGATATATGGATGGATTTAATAGTATCATTAAATTCATGCTTTGGTGGAAAACTTTTACTTTTAAGAATTTCTACATCAAGAGCAATCCTATCCATATTCCTAGCCAAATCATCAATCTTATGCAACTTTTCCTCTACCGCAGTATTGAAAACTTTTTGAGAACTAATGAATTATTTAATGGTGTTCTAAAGATGAGAGGATAACTTATTACTATTTGTAGAAGTATTTCGATAAGAACTATGATAAGAATTGCCATAACTATTACAGGGGTTACCGGCATATGGCCTAGCATTGAAATTACCCCTATATACATTGTTATTAAAATTATTTCTCAAGATAAAATTCACATCAATGGATCTATAATTTTTCTAAATAAAGCTAGACAAGGGCATGTCATTAGGATCAATATGAGAATTTTTATTAGAAACCAAATTCATAAGAGGATCAACCTTTTCGCTCAAAGTAGGGATTTCCTCAATAGAATTTACCTAGTTACAAGTTGGAGCTCTTTCGGTATGCCATTGAGAGTATTTTGTCATGATGTTACCCAGGATTTTGGTGGCATCTCCTAGTGTAAACTCCATCAAGGTACCACCTCTAGCAGAATCTAGAAGAGTTCTAGACACAAAGTTTAGTCAAGCATAGAAAATTTGGATAATCATCCACAAGTTTAAACCGTGTGTAGGGCATTTCCAATCAATGTTTTCATCCTATACCAAGATTGTGCAACATGTTATTGGTCATGTTCCTTAAATCTCATAAGTTGATTTCTAAGGGGGATTATCTTAGCAAGAGGAGAATACTTGGTAATAAACTCATCTTTACATTTATCCCATGTTCCAATACTATTACGTGGTAAAGATGTGAACCAAGATTTAGCTTTATATCGTAAAGAAAAACAAATAACCTTAATTGCACAATATTATTATCCATATCATTTTTCTTTTCCATATCACAAAGTTCAACAAAGGTATTAAGATGAGTAGCAGGATCCTCATTAGGATTTCCCAAAAATTGTTCGTTCATCACAAGATTTAACAATGCAGCATTTATATCATAAGACTTTGCACTAGTGGTGGGTGGTATAGGTGTACTAATAAAATCATTGTTATTAGTATTTGAGAAGTCAAACAACTTAGTAGTATCTTGAGACATGGTGACCGAGCAAGGAAAGTAACAAGTAGGACAAGTAAACCAACGAGCAAAGAAGTAAACTAGTGACTAGAAAAGGTAAATATTTTTGTATTTTTAGTTTTTATGGAGCGAGCTAAATATAACAAAAAAAAAAGAAGAACAAGTGAATTAAACTTTATGTGAAGTTACTTGATGGCAGGTTGGTCATCAAAACTGATCAAAGGAGTTTAGCTCATCTAGAGGATCAAAGATTACACCCAGTCTCGTGATGCTTGTGATTTGCGTTGGGTTTTCCGTGAAGAGGAATTGGTGATGCAACACAATATAGGTAAGTATTTACCTTAGTAGATAACCAATGTTTATCGAACCAATAGGAGTATGAATCAACCCCCGTCTTCAGCGACTGCACACAAAAGAAACAAACACTTGCACCCAACGTGAGCAAGATGGTTGTCAATCCCCTTGGTCTCGTTATTTGCAAGAAAGTAAAGCATGTAGATAGAAGTTGAAAAGTGAAAGGTAAATAAGGAGTAATAGCGAGGTATTGTAGTGTTTGTAAACTTATAAGTGAATAGACCCACGGGCGTAGTTTTCCCTAATGGCATCTCTCATGTAGTAGGCATAGAATGGGTAAACTAATTGTCCTTGGGCAATTGCTAGAAAAGCACATAGTTATGTGATATTCATGGCAATGATCATATGTATATAGGCATCACATCCATAAGCAAATAGGCCGACTCATGCCTACACCTATTATTATTAGTCCACTCAAGAGCGCTTCCATGCTTGCATCTCTATGTATTAAGTTCATGATAAACATAGTAATGCTTGGAGAACGATGACATGATGTAGACAAAGAGAACTCAATCAATATGAATTAACCCCGTCATTTTATCCTTAGTGGCAACAATAAAAAGACATATCGTATCCCCTTCTGTAAGTAGGATATAGAAACCCATCAGATTGAACCCACTACAACACACCCCTCTCATTGAGGAAATATCAGTCTAGTTAGCCAAACTATTTAAATAGATCACAAAGATGTACGAAGCTATGATAATCATGCAAATCAGAATCATAATTAGAATTGAGAGGAGACTCATATCTTTATCATGAGTAATTTGAACATAAACCCACAATTCGTCGGATCCCAACAAAAACACCGCACAATAGGATTACATCGGATAGATCAAAGCGAAGATGTGATGATCATTGTATTGAAGATGAAGAGAGAGAGAGAGAGAGAGCTAGGTACTAGCTACAGGCCCGTAGAATTGTAGTAAACTAAGCACACATCACCATGGGAGCGGCAAGGTTGATGTAGAGGTCCTCCATGGTCGACCACCCCTCCGATGGTGCATCGGGAAGGGCTCCATATGGCCTCATGGTGGAATAGAGACTCGCGGAAGTGGAAGAAAAGTGTTTTGGGTGGCTCTCTAGGGTTTTGGGGGTATTTGAGAATTTATAGGGAGAAGAGGTACGCCAAGAAACGCCCTAGGGGGCCAGCACACAAGAGGGCACGACCACCCCCTCGGCGTGCCCTGATTTGTGTTGCCTCCCTCATGCAGCATCTCGTCTCCTCCCGATGATTCCACGTCTTCTTTTGGTCCAGAAAAAATCATAAAAAAGTTTTGGAGCAATTTGACTTTGTTTTGTTTTGTAAACCTGAAAAGCCAAAAGCATGCAGAAAACAACAACTGGCACTGAGCACGGCGTTAATAAGTTAGTGCATAAAAATATACTAATTGGTATATAAATACCTAAAAAGCATCCTAAAATGATAATATTATAGCATGGAACAATTAAAAATTTAGATATGTTGGAGACGTATCATCTGGCAGCACAAATGTCTGACCAAATTACTTGGATTGAATTACCACATATAGTACAAACAAAGCAAAGAAAATTCTGGAGCTGATGCACTATCTAGAAAACCACCTGATGAATCTCATTTATTTGCTCTTTCGTGTGCTCAGCCGAGTTGGCTGTTAGAAATAATGGAGAGTTACAAAGAGGATGCTACACCTCTATTCATTGATACATCACTTAGCAGTGGAGCGAGCATCTAAACCTCATTACACTCTTATTAATGGATTGTTAAGGTATAAGTAGAGTATGTGGGTGGGAGCACTTCCTGGATTACACCATATTTTTTTGCAACTTTCAATGAAAGTCATACGGATGCACTCTGTGTTTGAGTTACTTACAAAAGAATCCCTGCTCTGTTCTCTTGGTCTCGTATGACGAAGTTTATCCTAGCTCATGTGTAGTCCTGTTTGATATGTCAAAAAGCTAAACCAGAGAGAGTGCCACATCCTGGTTTATTATCCCCATTACCAGTTCCAAACAAATCATGGGACACTGTTTCTATGGATTTCATTAGTAGACTCCCTCCTTCTTGTCAGTATACCTGTATTTTGGTGGCGATTGACAAGTTCAGTAAACATGGACATTTTATTTCTCTCAAACATCCTTTCAATGCACAGAAGGTGGATGAAGCATTCCTACATAATGTGTACAAATTGCATGGATTGCCCAATGTAATTATATCTGATAGAGATCCATTGTACACTAGCCAATTCTGGAAGTTGTTGATCAATAAAACTGGTACTCACTTGAACATGAGCACAACTAATCATCCCTAAACTAATGGTCAGACCAAAAGAGTTAACCAACAGGTGGAGTCTTATCTCACATGTTTTATCAGTTCTCATCCTCATAAGTGGAGCAAGTGGTTGCCCTTGTGTGAATTTTGGTACAATTATAATTGGCACTCTACCTTGGGTAAGTCTCCTTTTGAAGTGTTGTATGGATATAAACCAAGATACTTTGGTATTAGTGAATCAGATACTATTGCACAAGTAGAAATGCAAGAGTGGTTGCAATCGAGGTAGTAAGTGACTGAGAATGTGAGGCAACATTTGTTGAGGAGATAACAACGTACGAAGAATCAAGCTGATAAGAACATAATTGAAAGATCTTTTGAGGTTGGTGATACAGTCTTCCTCAAACTGCACCCGTGTACTCAGCTGCCAGTGTACTCCAGAACGAGCCAGAAGTTAGCTTTCAAGTTCTTTGGACCTTTCCTAATTGTTGATAAGATTGGTGAAGTGTCTTACAGATTGGATCTCCCTCCTCGTAGTCGTATTCAACTAGTTTTTCATGTTTTCCAGCTCAAGCATTTTCTACCTCATGAAACGATGGTACATTCTACTTTACCTCCTGTTCATGCTGCTTTACAAGTCCCTATATAGATATTGCAACATCGGGTGTGGCAAGTTGGCAATTGAACTGTTGCTCAAGCATTAATCCAGTGGTCGGATTCTTATTCAAAGGATGCTACTTGGGTAGGTGTTGAGTTCTTGAAGCACATGTTTCCCCATGCTCCGGCCTGAGGACAAGCCGGTTCTCAAGAAGGGAGGAATAATTTCAGCACTGGTGACGAGGGAGAGACACAACATGAAGATCGAAGCGCAGCGACAGTGGCAAGAGGTGGAACTCTAGCTGATCTGGCAAGAACAAGGAACGCTCCAAGTTTTGAATCATCTCGGGGCGAGAAGAACAGCTCGTTCGCAAGACAACGCGGCCCAAGTGGAATGTCGGCCCGCAATGGGCCCACTAGTTAATACAAATTGTGTAACGACTCTTTGCTTCGGCTAGGATTTGAACGGCGGCCTTGTCCGAACCTGTCTCGACTCTGACAGCTGTGTGGAAGGTTGGGAGGAAATACACGATAGTTAGACACGTACTACCTCCGTCCTGGTGTATAAGTTATTCGCGTAGTTCTAGGTCGACAATTTAACTATCTAAATATGTATCATATGTGACAAAAAATATATATTTAGAAACTACATCCATGTAGAAATATAGTGATATGCTTTTTATGACATATAACACATATTTAGAACGTGCGGTGGGTTCCGCCATCTGCTTTCAGAAGCCCGCCGATTCACATCTCGTCACCCTTTTGTTTCCTCGTCGACGACCCAGCAGCCATGGACAACGGCGACAACCGCGTCCTCTATTCCATTGCGATGCTGCCAGAGGAGGTTGCCTACCTGCAGGCTATGAGGGCGATGCACCTGGCGCGCCAGCGCGCCCGTGCTACGCCCACCTTCTTCCCGAACAGCCTCGTCGTCCGCACCAGGGCGCTTCTTCCACATGAGACCGCCTACCTTGAAGCTCAGATGGCGATGCAACACGCGCGCGAGCGTGCCCGTGCTGCCGCGCCACCGTCGACACCAGCACTACCCGCGCCGGCAGATCCCGGTCCCGCTCCGGCACAGTCCGACCTCGCCCCCACGCCGGCACAGCCCGCCCCCGCTCCGGCCCAGCCCGAGCTCGACGCCGCCGCCGAGGACTCCTAGGGGTTTTCTTATTATTATTTTTCATTAGTTAGTAACGCGTGGACTCTCATCGGTCTTCGTGGCCGGTTTTTTTGATATTTAAGCGGACATTTTCATTAATATTAGGCATGTTTGGTACACGTCGACAAAAATGAATCGAGCCAGCGTTGGGCACATGCGTCGACCCAAACGTCGAAGCGGATGTTCGTGTCCGCCTGGCCAACTCAAAAGGACAAAATGCAAACAAAATCGTCGTCCGTTTGGGTCGGCCTGTTGAAGTTGACCTTAATTACTCAAATCAATGACCTAGAACTACGCGAATGACTTACTCGATTGGTCGGTAGTTGATCGAGAGCGACCCTTACATGATTGGTCCGTCGCTAATTTTTTTAAATATTGCATTTTTTTATTCTTTTTGAAAAATAATGCACCAAATCAAAAATTTAGAGAAATATACCTGCCTCGGCCTGGCTGTGGCCGACTGGGAGCTGTCGGCCTTGCCCTAGCCGACAAGGTGCTGTCGGCCTCCACGTGGCCGATTAGTGGCCACTCGGCTTTGGGGCAGCCGATAGGCCACTCGGCCTGGCCCTGGCCGAGTAGTGGCAGCGCCCCCTTCTTCTCCCTTCTTCTCCCTCCTTCTCCCTCCTTCTCTATTTCTTCTCCCTCCTTCTCTATTTGTTGTTTTGGAGGGAAGTTTCATCTTTTTTCCTCTTTGGAATAATCATTCTATTAATTCGAAGAAGAATTCAAACAATGAAAAAATGGTACTAAAATGATGTATTCCTTTTCTTGGATAAATAGCAATAGACACATGGAACTAAAATTTTATGTAATTTTATGTTTCTTGGATAAATAGCAATAGACACATGGATAAATAGCAATATCACTCGTGATGATATTTTATGTTGTGTAAGGAGGAGGGCATCCAAACTATCCGTCTCACTCGCGATGATATTTTATGTTAGCTATTTTGCCTACACGTCTCCATTCCCGCCTAATTTTTCGCACCACCTTTCCCGCCAAATTTTGCCCGTTTCGTTTCCTGCCACCTTTCCCGCCAACTATTTCTCTTATTTCCCGCCAAATCTTTCGCGCCTCATTTCCCTCCTCTTTTTCCCGCCATATTCCTGGTCATCTAAGTCTATAAAAGGATGCATTGGATTGCCTTCCTCCATCATCCAGCCTCACTTGAGAACACTAGCACTGCCTTCCATCCTCCATCATCCAGTGAATATGAGTTTGCCTTGCTCGGATCAGAGCATCAGGCCTTAGAAAATGCAGAGTGCGAGTTTGCCTTGGGGTGTGGAAGCAGTTCGATGTTGGTGCGGTGATCTCTGCAAGGTGAAGGAGGTGACGGATTTTTCAGATTGGTTGGGCATGAAGTTTTTCATGTGCGCCAATTATGAATCTGATCCACCCGAATCTATTTTTGCATACCTCAGGCCTCCGATATGCTCAAGTTATCCAGAGTAAATATGTTGTTGATATTATATTTACTTGATATTTATATATATATTTTGTAGTCTCCTCCTCCTCCCTGCATGTACTATCGTTGGATTGACACGGAAATGCCGGACTGGGCGGTGAAAGAGATTCGTGAAAGAGGTCACCGTGCATGGGCTAGCTTGGACTTGGAAGAGCGCCGCGCGAAGGCTGAAGCAGAGGAGAAAGCAGAGCAGAAGAAAGAGTGGGAAGATTACTGTGTGGAGTAGAGGGCTTTTATTGATGAGATGATAAAGAAGAACCAATAAGAGAAACTTCGGTTGGAGGAGGTTTACAGACAGCGGGAACAGGCCCGTGAAGCTGAGAGGGAGAGAAAGAGAGAAAGGGCTCGTGCGGCCAAAGCAGCAGAAGAAGACGGTGATGGAAAAGGGAAATATCCACGCTCGACTCAGTAGATTTATTATAATTTCAGCATATTGTATCTTAATTTCAGCAAGTTGTGTCACCATGTTGTATCTTAATTTCAGCAAGTTGTGTCAGCACATTGTATCTTAATTTCAGCAAGTTGTATTTTAATTCCGGCAAGGTCTATCTTAGTTTGTCTGTAATCTCAAGTTATTGGTAGTATATGTGTTATCCACGAAGAACCAACTGAGCATTTTTGTTCCCGCCTTGCTTTCCCGCCATTTTGTTCCCTCCTAGCTTTCCCGCCATTTTGTTCCCGCCTCGCTTTTCCGCCATTTATTTCCCGCTCTTCGGCACCTATAAAACCCTCTCCACAGCAAGGTTTGTAAGGAGTGTGCTCAAAATGTCTCATTATCCTTTTGATCGTAGTTTTCACAGTGGTATGTTAGAGTGTCTTCTACGCTTGGCTAGCAATTTCAAGATAGACAATAGAATAGTTTCATGGGACGAACTCATCAGTAGTGACACACTACTGAATGAGGTTGCTCATGCATTAGCTAGGAAGGGGTGGCCTACAAGGACATATGAGAAGATTCGGAAGGAACTTCTGTGGTTGAATGAAAGGTGGAAGAAGAAAGGGCAGCACATACGCGGTGGAGGTGGAGTAAAACATCCCTTTTTATGGATTGACGATAGCGAGGACGAAGACGATATATTCATGCCGAGTAGCAAGGACAAGAGGGCAGCATCAACGAGTGCCAAGAGTACCGCTTTGTCGAAGGGCCAAAGCTCTACATCATCGAAAGATGACGACGACTTTATGTAGTTCTTGTATGAACTCTGCATCTTAATGTATCTTATTTTATGTATCTTATTTCATGTATCTTATTTTATGTATCTCCGGAATCTTACTTTGTTTGTAATCTCAAGTAATTGGTAGTATATGTGTTATCCACGATGAACCAACTGAGCATAGAAATAGATATGAATATGTCTCATAGATAAAATACACATAAGTCTCATAGATAAAATACACATAAGTCTCATACATAAAATACACATAAGTCTGAAGTGATACATAGCAGGGCAAAGAGTTTTCTTCACTCATGACGTCTCGGTTGGCGCAATGGGGGTGTGGAGGGTGTACTCCATCCCCACCTGTGGGGGGGCCTAATGTTACAAGGAGGAATCTCGGATCCACCCTGGTCATACTGTGTATCCTGTGTGGGCCACGGTGGAGGAGTCGAAAACATGTCCAACCACATGTTTTGCTGCGATGGTGGCTCATCTGGTTCACACCCTAACCCGGATCCGGACGCCGACACATCATGATATGCAGGAGGGACCATACATGTTGGATGTGGATGAAACATGAAACCAGGAGTAGGATTGTGATGTTGCGGAGTTGGCTGAAACATGAAGCTCAATGACGAAGCGTGGTGTTGTGGCTGATGCCACGCTGAACTGCCAGGCTGGTCAGGTGGGGGTGGATGTGGCGTCGGTTCCACTCCTTGTAGACGTGGACGTGGCTGATGTCGATGCACGAAGGGACGCGGCACCGGTGTAGACTGCGGCTGGTGATGCACATCATTCCGAAGTGCGCGTGCACGTGATAGCTTTATAGATATCTCTTATCCTCTTCTCGAGCCTCTTGAGCCATGGTTGAATCTGAGACCGAGGTACGATAAGAGGTGCGGATGACAATTGTCGATCAAAGTTCATCACGTCAGTATGAAGACTGTATGCCAACTCACCCTGAAATTGTCATTAAGAATAATAAGTACCGATGATGAAGCAAGTAACAACAACTTTTAACATAGTTAAAACATAAGTAAAGAGAATAAATATTACTGCATACTGCCTGGAGCCAGAAGTATCATATGCCGGGTACGTATCAGACGTATGCGGGTCCGGAATCTCATCTGTATTGGAGTGCTAAACAATGCGTAATCGTGTTCCTCTCATGTACCCCTCAAAATATGCATTGTATTCAGCAAGATCAAATGCTTCTTGTTGATGCCACCTACGTTAAGTGGCAGTTTCCCGTTCTAAAACGTACTCTTCAAGCCTTTGTAGCCACTGAGCCCATGTCCTATTGGTTCCCTTCCTTGTCATCCTGTAATTTATGATGATGTTTAACCATATGCCATAGAGAAACAAAGTGTAATATATAGTTAGTATAACATACATGTGGACTACTACTGACAGCAGGTTCTCTGTGTTGGGCGGAGGAGCCAACTGCCGAAGACCGAACTGTCTCATAATGCGCTGCTGCGCCATCTCCTCAACAAAGACATCAAAGATAATCTTCGATTTCGTCATCCAGTAACCCCGATCTCTCGTGCATAGCACAAAAATACCACCGGGATATCTAGAAATTCTGGCAGCTTCCGTGTACAGTTGCCAAATAACTCCCGTGTACGTATCAAACTGCTCATTTAGTGCAGTGTAGGCTCGCCTAGTATGTTCACTAGCATACCTTCTCTGCGCAAGACATAAGTTAGTTTCAACAATAGTGTAAACTAAGAAGGTGAATAACATTATACCAGGGGACATACCTTGCGACGCGTCCAACACAGGCCGAAAGTTGGCAAGTCGATGACATCACCATCAAGCATGTTGCCTACATGATAACTGTGGTCCACATCTATGTTTGGTCGTCCAATAGAGAACCTCTCCCATGACCACAATTGTAAAAACAGCGGGCAACCAAGAATGGCCGACTTGGCCGTGGAAAGCTGACAACCGTTGCACATACCTCGGTAGGTACCAGCTAATACCGCAGATCCCCAACTCCTCGGTGTGATCTGTTCAGCTGACTCAGCAGTCGCGATTTCCAGTGCAATGGGGATGTAACGCGCATTGAAAGTAGTGACATGGTTCTCTGTGAACATCACCTTCCCGGGAAGCCACAATAGGTACGCCTCCAGGCTACGAGTAATCTGTATAGCACTCAAAGGGAGTTGTGAATAACCTGGAAATCTCTCGATCTGCAATCATGTAAGGACAAAGGGACTTGTGAATAACCTGGAAATATTGCAACTTGAAACATTTACCTTTGATAGATATGCGAGGTAGGAACTAACCCTGAAATGTTGTAACCAGTCATACTTAGGTCTGTGTGCCTCTGACGCCAGTATTGGAGCCCCATCATATATATTGAAGAAACGTGCTGCCAAAGTTTGTTGCCAATCTGGCGGGTCCTCCAACGGTCCTATCGCATTTCCCGCCAACGGAAGTCCGAGCAGCATTGAGACATCTTCCAGAGTAGGAGCTATCTCACCCCATCTGAAGTGGAAAGTGTGGGTCTCAGGCCTCCATCGGTCCACTAAGCAAGTGAGCAAAGAAGAGTCAATGCTGAGGTGCTGCGAAGTCTCAGTGGCCTCAAATAGACGTGCGAACGGTAAAAGCCCGGCCCATTTGAATATGCATATCCACCAATCATAAAATTTATGTTATTTATAAAGTTTAAAATAAAAACATTTTTACCTTTCAACCCACAGCGGATGTATACTCCAGTCCACCTTAGAAGTACGAGTGACTAGTGGTACGAGCTTCTGCTCAGTTAATAACGAAGCACGATGCTTACTATCAAGGTCCGGATTAAGAAGATACATTCCCTCCATTGCTATACGATACAAAACGTAGTGCAACACATAGTACAAAATTAAAACGTAGTGCAACACATAGTACAAAATTAAAACGTAGTGAGAGTACAAACTTAAAACATAGTGCTCGTACAAACTTAAAACATAGTGATAGTACAAACTTAAAACATAGTGCTAGTCCAAAATTAAAACATAGTGATAGTACAAATTTTAAACTCTTCCTCCTCCTCTTGCCCTCCCTCTTCCTCCTCTTCTTCCTCGACTGCCTCGTCCATGCCTAGTGCCCCTTGCAGTGACGAAGGTGGGACAATCAGGATCCCTATGCCCAAATTCATTACATAGAATGCATTGCACGGTGCGCCCGCTGGCCTCAGATTCATCCATGTCATTCCGGATGCGCTGACTCTGCCACCTCCCTCTACTTGTACGCATATGCGCAGGATGTGGAATGTATCGCCATTGAGCAGGCTAAACAGTGTTGAAGTTACCCATTGATCGGAAACCCATCAACTCACGTGTCCAGGTATTGAGGACAACCTCTTTCAGAAAATACGGAGACACAAAAGAGATTGCGTCAAGACCTATGAGCCTGCAAGCAGCACTTACATGCGAGCAAGGTAGGTGAAGCAACTTTGGTTTGTTGCATGTGCATTCGCACGTTGGCCACAATACACTTCCAATTTTCACCTCATGTGTTCTCATCTCATTTGCACATCCGAATTTGTTGTTAACTAAGCGAACCTCGAACCTTCGCTCTAGATTTCCAATGGCGACAACACTGTGTGACCGGGCTTTCTTCATCTTTTCATCCTTGTACTTCATAACCCTTTCACAGTAACGTGTGTTCGGATTGTTTGTCATATGCTCCGCAGCAATTTGACGTCTTTCCCTGAAATACTTCACTGTGCCATAGAAAATGCCCTCAACGATCGCTGTAAGTGGCAAAGCTCTGTTTCCTCTTAGGACAAAATTATATGTTTCAGCCAGGTTGGTAGTCATGACACCGTACCTGGCTCCATGTGTGTCATGCAAGAGAGACCACCTCTCCAATGGCTCATGCTCTATCCACTGATCGAAGGTTTTAATCGTCCTCGCTAGCCTTCTCCTTGTACCAGGAGGGTCAAATCCTGGCAAGTCACAAAGCCCAACCGGCTCTTCCTCCACGGTAGCAGCTTCAGTTGCTAATTGTGCAGCTACTGCTTCAACATGTGCCCTGACAGCAGCATCTCTTGCAGCTCTCCTGTCCCTAACATGTCTCTGTGTGCAAACATTTAGTCTGTTACGTATCAGCTCATATTTCCATTGTTGGTTCTGCTTGCAGAGTTTCTTGAATAGATTCATGAGGTTCTTATTTCTAAATTGCGAGAAGAAATTTGCCCCTAGATGGCGCATGCACCAACGACTCTGAATGTCCTGCCAAGGAGTTTGTTCACCGGGAGCAGGGTTTGACAATGTCTTGATCGCGCCGAGTATACTTGCATGCCTATCATGAAGGATGCACACATTCTGCTTATCTTGCACAACAGCTATTTTCAACTGCCTGAAGAACCATGTCCAACTCTCCATGTTCTCACTCTCCACAAAAGCAAATGCAAGTGGGACGACTTGATTTTGCCCATCTTGACCTATGGCTGTGAGGATCTGACCCTTGTACTTGCCAGTGAGAGATGTGCCATCAACACATATCACTGGTCGACAATGTCTGAAAGCTTGAATGCAGGCACCGAAAGAGAAGAACATCCAATGCAACACCCTAACCGTTGGGAATTCTGGCAGGTACAACTCTTGGATGTCAACATACGTGCCAGGATTCCGGTTCTGCAGTGTCTGCATGAGCCGAACAACAGAGTCATATGCATCAAAATATGAACCAAATCTGGTCTCCAGTGCCTCCTGCTTAGCCCTCCAAGCCTTGCCATATGATATGTTGTACTTTAACCTGACAAAGACTTTTTTCTGGATAGCCTTCACTTCCATCGCCTTGCACTCCACAATCTCGCTGTAAAGCAAGCGAGCTATCACAGTGGAAGTAAGGTTGGGATGATCTTGAGGGATGCATGGAATAACACAATTATGACTAACTAAGTCACTTATGACCCAGCTTGTGTCGTACTTAGGGAGATATCCATGCACCCTTGCGGGACAACCCTGATTTCTTCAAACCATTGTCAACTTATCCGGACAAGATACTTGAGCTACAAATACCCTTTGAGTGGACATTGCCCAATTAAGGATGGCATCCTAAAGAGCTTGTTTGTTCGGGTAGAGGGCACCTGTTGCAATGTTGTTCTGGTGATACTGCCAGGCAGAATCATGACCGTCGTTCACCAACATTGCAGATGAGAAGTCCTGATTCCATGATGCAGGAATAGGCACTTCATGTGTGTGCTCTTCTCCATCTGATTCGGTGGATTCATCGGAAATATCACCCGCTATATCTTCTTCATGCATCTCGTTTTGCATGTGCCCATCTATCTCATCGGCATCCGCCTCACCCTGAGATAATCATCTGCATCTCCCCCTTCTGCCTGACTACTCTGGCCTGCTTCGTAAAAATCATCCCCAGCATGGGACGCATGAATTGACTGTGAATCATGCATCCCTACACTGCTCTCACCATATTCAGAGCTACGTTCCACTTCAGGTTCAGCAACCGGCTTTAGCACAGGGAGAAGTAAGGCCACAGGATGACATCCCCTACGCTCGCAAGATTGTAACAAGCGCACCCACTAGTCGTCCCGCTCTATATGCTTCAAATACCAGAAAATATTACCAGTGGACCGGGTCCATAATGCATGAACACCGACGGTGTGTGTTTCAGTATTGAACCCTAAACATCGCACAAGCCATTCTGTCAACTGAGTAACAGACCATGTTTTAGGGGAGGACACCTGCACCTCTGTGTACTGAAATTCACTAAGATCAGTTCCCATCTCATTTGTTTGAACGGTACCACAACCATAGTGCAAACATAACGTCACTAAATTAGACATCTCTGCTGATGAAAGGACGTGGATGTCCCCTAGAGGGGGTGAATAGGCGCTTTAAAATAATTAAGGTTTACGCTTGAACAAATGCGGAATAAAACTAACGTTTAATATGTCAAGCACAAAACCTTAAACAACTAGGCTCACCTATGTGCACCAACAACTTATGCTAAGCAAGATAAACAACTAAGTGATAGCAAGATATATGACAAGTGACAATATGGCTATCACAAAGTAAAGTGCATAAGTAAAGGGTTCGGGTAAGAGATAACCGAGGTACGCGGAGACGATGATGTATCCCGAAGTTCACACCCTTGCGGATGCTAATCTCCGTTGGAGCGGTGTGGAGGCACAATGCTCCCCAAGATGCCACTAAGGCCACCGTAATCTCCTCACACCCTCGCACAATGCAAGATGCCGTGATTCCACTAAGGGACCCTTGAGGGCGGTCACCGAACCCGTACAAATGGCAAACCTTGGGGGCGGTCACCGAACCCGTACATGTGGCAACCCTTGGGGGCGGTTACCGGTACCCGTACAACTTGCTCGGGGCAATCTCCACAACCTAATTGGAGACCCCGCCGCTTGCCCGGAGCTTCACACCACAATGATTGAGCTCTGAGACACCACCAAGATTCTAGGACGCCAAAGCATCCACGAAGAACAATATCTAGGGTACTAAGTACCAAAGGTAATAAGCTTCTCAAACTTCACCTCCACGTATCACCGTGGAGAACTCAAACCGATGCAACCAATGCAATGGCAAGAACACACGAAGTGGTCAAGTCCCTCACACTCAAATCCCTCCACAACAATGAAAGCTATGGAGAAATTTGAGAGGAAGAACAAGGAGCTCACAAAGAACTCCAAGATCTAGATCCAAGGGGTTCCCCTCACATAGAGGAGAAAGTGATTGGTGGAGATGTGGATCTAGATCTCCTCTCTCTTTTCCCTCAAGAACACGCAAGAATCATTGGAGGGATTGAGAGTAAGCAAGCTCTAAGAATGTCAACAATGGAGGTAGAACAAGAGCTCAACAGATGGATAAGGCCAAGGGGGAAGAAGGCCCCCTTTATATAGTGGGGGAAGGAATCAGACCGTTACCCCCACTTACAGCCCGAGTCTAGCGGTACTACCGCTGACCCTCCAGCGGTACTACCGCTGACCCTGCAGCGTTACTACCGCTGGCTGCAGCGGTACTACCGCTAAGCCCATGGTAGCGCAAAGATACTACCGGGCCAACCACCGCCAAGGAAGTCTTCGCAAAAAGGTCCAACGAAGTACAGCCGCTAGGAAGGCGGTACTAAGCTCCTGGAGCGGTACTACCGCTGACCAGGGGCGATACTACCGCCAGCACAGCGGTACAACCGCCAGCTCTAGCGGTACTACCGCTAGGGCCAGCGGCACTACCGCTAGGGCCAGTGGTACTACCGCTAGGTCCAGCAGTACTACAGCTCGCCAGTGAAACAACCATAACTTTCGCATACGAGCTCTGAATCGAGCAAACCCAAGCTTGTTGGATTCAGGACGACAAGGGCTATCTAAATAGCGATATGAAAATCTCAATGATCTAGAGATGTGAGACCTCTATGAATGAAGAACCGGCAAAAACTCCAACATCGAAAACATCATAGTAGTTGCATATGGACTCCGTTTTCGATGAACTCGAGCTTGTCATGAAGATGACCATAAGCTCTAAAACTCACAAAGAGAAACACCAAGTAAGAACCAAGAAGTATGATGCAAGGATGCAATGGGTTTGAGCTCTCAACGAACGATACGATCAAGCTAATCACTTGAGAGCCCCCCTTGACAGTACATCATTCTATCCTAAACAGAAAACCTATCAAGGGCAAACTTATACCTTGCACCTCGACCTCTTAAGCTAGATGATGATGATCTTGGCTTCCTCAAGATGGACCACCTTTCTTGATTGCGTTGGCTTGATGAAGACTAGTTGATTGCTCCCCCATACTCACTATGGATGAGCCACTCTTCAGCATACCTTCACAAGTCCATTGCCATCACAATGGACGGCAAGCTTCAAGCACGATATATTCGTGTTGATCCTCTTGAACTTGCACACCACTTGACGTCATCCTTCATGGGTTGTATGAGATCTTCCTTTTGACGCAAGCCCATGGAAACACACCATACCATGGGATCACTTGATCCCTCTCGGTACATCTTGTACGCTTTGTGTGTTGATCATCTTGATTTACTCTTTGTCTGAGATCTTGATCAACCTTGTGTCTCTATGACCATTCTTTGGATAATACCTTGAATACCACCTTGGTCACCATATAAACTCCTTGAACCCAACAGATGGACTTCAAGAAGTGCCTATGGACAAATCCTATAAATATAACTTAAGGCAACCATTAGTCCATAGGAATTGTCATCAATTACCAAAACCACATATGGAGATATATGCTCTAACAGCTGACCTAACATATTATTCAACAAGGAAAAAAATTAGAAGAACGACAAACCGAAATATATTTTCCAAATCTATCGGAGAAATTAAAATATTTGAACTACTTCATTTACTAAACTTAATTTATACTAATCTACCGGAGCACCTAAAACTAGTTAGACAACTAAATTTATACTAATCTACCGGAGCACCTAAAACTAGTTAAACAACTAAAGTTATACTAATCTACCGGAGCACCTAAAACTAGTTAAACAACTAAATTTATACTAATCTACCGGAGCACCTACAACCAGTTAAACATTTAATTTATACTAATCTACCGGAGCACCTAAAACTATTTAAACAACAAATTTTTTTTACCCTTGAAGCGTGCGCAGAAACGATGAACAACGAACGACTCTTGACGAACACCGAGATTAATCCCAGACCACCACCTCCAACTCCACGAAAACAACCAACTACACCCACACCACCACCACCACCACCACCACTACAACCTCAACCTCCACCACCACCACCAAAAATAGCTTCAAAACAAGCACCACAAACTACCCCATCGCGAGTGAAAAGGATAGTTCGGATGCCCTCCTCCGTACACAACAAATGTATGGTTTAAAAAGTAGAAATGTCAGATTTTTGGGGTGGGGGAGAAGGTAGGAGGAGAAAGAAAGAAAGGAGATAAGGTAGAAAGGAGAAGGAAGAAAGAGGAAGGAGGAAGAAAGGAGGAAGGAGGAAGAGAGGAGGAGGGGCTGGGTCGGCTGGCTGGCCACTAGTCGGCCTCCCCCAGGCCGATAGCCCTATCGGCTACGCCAGGGCCGACACGCAGGGGCCGACTGGCCTATCGACGTGGCCTAGCCAGTAGTCGGCCGCCACGTGGCCGAGAGGCACTTATCGGCCACCACTAGGCCGACTGGCCCCCTGTCGGCCGCCCCGACGCCGACACCAACCTGTCGGTCACGCCAGGGCCGAGGCAGGCCCGGTTTTGAAAATTTTGAAATGGGCGCATTATTTTTCAAAAATAATAAAAAAATACAATATAAAAAAAATAGCTGGTCCGCCACTCTCAGTGTGTTGGATGTGCCTACGACTACAAGTCACGCATGCATGCGTCCCGACTCCTACGCTGGAGTACAACCCTGTGTAGACAAGGGCAGCACACAGCAACGACTTCGCGTACAGCGGTCGGGTGCGTGCTGATTTTGACCTCCCGAGTAAACGCGCTGGCCGATTCATCTTTTTTTTGCGGGGAAGGGCGATTCATCATTACAGATTTAGGACAGTAAACTACACCTAATTTCAGCCCCCTCACGCATTTAACATTTTTAACCGTCCAATTTCATGTACTAAACATTTGTGGTCGTTAGATCTTTCATCAAGATGATTTTTTTCGCGAGATGGGCTGGCTGTCCTAAAGGGCAGCTATTCCCGTTGCTTTTTTTGGCCCATTGTGGTTAACTGGGCTGCTATCTGGTTTTTTTGGCCCATTGCTTCCGCAGACTCCACGACTCCAGGTTGCGGCACCTCGACTCGTCCTCTCCCCGATCGCTTCTCTTTCCGTCCGCCTGCAGGTCTCCTCCCCAGCGTCAAGGCCACACGCGCTACGACCGCCGGCGGGGCTTGCACCCGGGCCGGGATAGTTGCCGCGGCGAGTGGAGTCCTCCTCCTCTCCACTCCCCCGTCGTCGTCGAATTGGGGATCTCCCGTTCCAACAAATCTCCACAGAAAAGCCCAAACCTAATCCGCTCCAAACCTAGGGTTTCACCAACCCGCCGACTCTCAGACCGCTCGCAGGTGTCGCCGCCTCCACCGACTCCATGTACAACGGCACGGGCTGCACATCGTGCGGTGGCGACCGCCCCTCCCTGCTCCTCCACAAGCATGGCACCACGCGGACGTCGCCCATGTACATCCCTCCTCCTCAGCTCGTTCTCGTCTCGCTTAGGCAGGTGAGCTCATGCTTCCTCCTCTATGTACCCTTTATTTAGTACTGCTATTGCACGGTGTGTGATATATTGCTTTGTGTGTGGGGGGGTGTACAGCTGCTACCTGTGCTACTGCCAGATGTTTGTGATGCAAAGACGAGCCCTTGAGGCAAATCAAGAAAAGCAAAGAAGAGCAGGAGGACCTCCGAACTGAAAGTGATGTTAGGTATTGTCTATACCATACTGCTACAAGAAATTTACTTGATGATTCAATGGATGACAGGTGTGAAGCTGCACTATGCTTTGATGCAAAAAATTCTTCACTGAAGCTGTGATCATCTCCAAAAAGGAAAAGGATGTGTCCGTCGAATGAAAAGAAAATCAGAAGTTAAAGGAGAAGCTAGGAACGCTAGAGAAAGAGTGTTTGTTCCAAAAGCATCAGGGAAGACCCAGAAGTCATTAAGCAAGAGAGTGTTGACATGGTTTCGTGTGATATCTAGGTGAAGCCTAACAAAACATCACCATGAAGATCCCATATGAGTCCCAAGCAAGATTTGCGGTATGATAAACTTCTCAAACTGAACAGTTCAATTATGGATTGTGATGGTGCTCTCACTAAGAACGGACAAGAAAAAGCAATTGAAGTGCATTTCCGTATCTATTATGAAGTTGTCAAAGGAGTTTATGGACACTGAGCAAAAATTTAAGACAAAACTGAAAACAGGTCTGTCCATCTTGCTTTCAAAATGCAAATCCAGTCTAACATATTTATTTTTTAGTATTATTCTCATGAATGTTTAATAAGTATTAAGTTATGTAAGATCGGTTAAAAAATTAATCTGTAAAATTTAATATTTATGGTGGAGCTGATGTTGTGTTCTTTCTATACGTATTTAATCTGTAAAATTTGATGTTGCCTTCTGGGAGTTCATGCGGTTTTTCTTCCTCATGTGTAGTTATAAGTTGTCTCTTCACAAACGTCCAGCTGCTGCAGATGATGCTTGGTTATTGCAGTACATATTTTAACTGTAGACTGAACCATTGGTTTGGTACACTACTTTTTGTTTGACTGTATCTTGAGGAAGGGTACTCTTATTTCATGATGCTATACTAAACCACTGGTTTGTTGCTCGAGCTTTAATATAGACTCTTAATTGTGATTTTTTTGAATCAAGTTTTATGTCTGCCACTTATGAGAATTTTGGATAATCGTAGGCTTTTTAGAAGCTTTTGACCCTAGAAAGAAGGCTCTTAAGAAGCTGCACTACATGAATATGCAGATATTACATGTACGATCAATTTCTGATCCTTATAAATCATCCGTGAAAGCAGTTAGCATGTAAGAAAATAATATATGTTTTGATCCGTCGAGAGGTTTTCTTTCGCTCCCATTTCATTTCAGCTCCGCCTCCAAAATATTCCATTGGTCCTTGCACATCTTGACTACTTGATTTTCGTAACTGTTTGCAGTTTCATTTCATATTTTCATGTAAGATGTGTGCTACATTAAGTTGTTTACATTGTAATCTTAAAATACTAGCCACATTTTTCAATGCAACTGGGCAGACTTTTCTCATATTACAAATGATTTTACCTGATATGATGTACACATTTTTTGCAGGAACTATTGTAAGACATATATAGAACAAAAACATAAGTCAATGTAAGAGGCCATCAAAAACCAAGAGAAGGAATTCTAAACATGTGGTAAACATTAGAAAAAAGAGGAGGCAGAGTTGTGATCTTTAAAAGCACTATTGCATAGATGGGATGATGTTTGCCTACAACCACCGTACTATGTATATATGTGAATTTCAATCTCGATCTGCCAACTTACAAGTGGTTCAAGATAAGAATATAAGGGTGAATAAACAGGATAATAGGATAATATGCCATAGTGGACCACACTAGCTCATCCAACTTCTCTGAGATATCAACGTATGCCTGAGAGCTTAGCCTCACATGAAATCCATCACAATTGATGACAATTAAGTTTGTTTTTGTAACTTGCAGCCTTACATCTACTAACTTTATGTTATCCGCTCCATTTTCTGGTAAACTAGGTTTGGAAAGACATGATGCATGTTGTCTGTTGTGTATTAGTGGGTTGCTGTGGTGGATGAAATAACACAACTTCGATTTCTTTGTGTGCCAAAGAAACAAAAGGATTACACATTGTGAAAACTTGAGACATGGAGCATGGCCATTTTAACAGTAAGTAGTTTCTCTTAAATATACTCCTTTGTTAGTTTGTAGTTATAATGTGGAGCGCATTTTCTTCATATGCAACTGTCAATTGTGATTTTTTATCCATTTATTTATTTACACTAAATGAAAGTCTATACTACTACATTGATTTCTGGCTAAAGTAACATGGAGTACATTATTTTAAGAACAACCTAATATGATTCTGGCACTGTTACATCATGAAAATGTTAGTGCTTAAAACATTAGCATAAGCTATCCTTTTTCGATTATTGAATGATACAACATATCTTTATGTAATTGAATTCATTTGTTTGATTGATATTTATGTAGTTGAATTTTTATGTTTCATTTCTATTATATTTATGAAAATCCCTATTATTTTAACGAATAAGTAGACGGGTGCAGCAACGCGCGTCATTGATGATCTAGTAGCATCAGATAAGCCGCCGCATGTATACATCACCCCGGCGATCCTCGGACAGTGTATCCGCCTAGTGGCGAATAAGCGCATGTCGATTGACTCGTTGGATCGTAGAGCATGCATGCACTTAATTTTGGGCACGTAGTGGCCGACTAAAACATGGCACTGTTCACACTCAGGATGCATGCGTGCGGGTTCCATTAACTCCATGTCCGCATCGTGTGTCCGGTCTGTTCGTCTTCGACTTTTGGACACGCACGTACTGTTGCATAGCTAATCAATGATTTCTACTGTCACGGAATGGAGACGTGGTACTGCGTACTATGGGTCGGATGTGGCGCACACATAATCAATTAATGCGCAACATTTGACCTGCAGCTGAATTAAGTAGTGTTGCCTGGAGCCCAACTTTTTGTTTGGTCATTGCCGACCTCCATTCACTCACGTCATAGCGGGAGTATTTTCTATCGTCTTCGTCTGATGGGCGCTGAGCACTACAGCCGTGATGGATTAACTCGGCCACTCACATGTCCGGGGGCCGGTGTGTCTGCGGGTGTTGATCGGACACATTTTATATTTACTATTATGTATTCACGTATCCTATAACGATCATTCTATATTTATATTACACATAAAACGTTAAGCTACTCTATGATCAAATATTAAACAACAAAATCGAATGCAAATAAACACAAAATCGATTTCAAATAGACATCAAACGTCACCCAAAATATCATCTTAGTTCATCGGACAAAGTTCTTAGACTTCTACAACTAAAAACGATATAAACATATGCAGATTGAGGGAGACCACCACTTCCTCGCCGGGCCTTTGCCCTTTCGACCGCCAGCGCAGCTGTAGTTATCTGTGGTTGGTGGAGGGTCTTGGTCGTCGTCGTCGTCGTCGGAGTCGCAGAGGACGATGAGCACCTTTATCCGACAGACCGCCCTGTCCTGCTCCCGCTTCAGCTTGGCAACCCGAGCCAGCTCCGTTGTCTCCTTCGCCTTGCACTCCAACTGCTCAAAAGCAAGTCGGAGCGTCTTGGCGTTCTTTCACCGGAGGCGGCGAGCGTCTGCCTCCGCCGTCGTGAGGGACCGGCGATACACTTATGTAACGAGACATTCGTCCTCGTCTGGCTCCGCCTGCATCCTGCGGTGGCGGCTTATGGACTACTCCGCCGCTTCCCACTCCCTTGCCCGCTGCCTCTCGCGGCGGGCGGCGCGTGCCTCCCATTTTGGTGTGCACGTGCAGGTCAGCGGGGCGGGCAATAACACCCACCATTGCCCGATTGGAGGAGGGTCTGACGGGGGAAAGAGACGGCGTAGAAGCGGTGCGGACTGCACTCCTCTGGTTGAGCAGTGCTTGTGCCGAGAGGGTCCAGCTCCGGCGTCCGTGCCGCGCCGACGTTGAAGATTCAGAGCTGCCACCGGTGTCCACCTTGGGCCGCACCAAGTCAACGCGGAGGGCCAGCTCCTCGTCGTAGTCGAGGTCGGAGCCAGAGCGGCTACAAGAGCTAGACATTAGAGTGGCTGGGATCAGAATCGAAGAGGGAGAGTAAATGACAGAGCGTGAGAGAGTGAGCTATAGTTTGGGGCGAGGCGTCCGGGTGATGTTTTTGTGGGACCATGGTGGGGTCGGTAGTTGGACCGGTCTGCCAGCTAGGATGTGGCGGACGAGCCCATCCGTGAGGGGTGACGGTCAACCCGGACGTTTGAGACGTGTTTAAAAGGTCCGATTTGATCACGTTTTTATGTTCGATCACTCACTGGACGGTGTGCTCGAACGTTTGAGGTGGGTTTAGAGTGCCCAACTTGAAATGCTCTTAGAGCAAGTGCAACCAGACCCCTCATACCCATCTTAAACACTCGGGCCGGTCGTCCGGTCACTGACCGGTGACAAAAACTTGACCCAATCGGACCCCTCATACCGTCTCAAACGTCTGAACTGACTCACACTCCTCATATGCATCTCAAATATGAAGACGATATAAGGACCCATGAACGCGTCCGGGCACACCCGGTGAGTCCGCCACGTAGGACATGACTACACCCCGACCATTTTTTCTCTTTTCTTATTCATTTTTCTATCTCTTCTTTTTCACCAATCACGTGTAAGTAATCACACATATGAGAAATGCGGTTGCACAAACAAGAAATAGAAACTCAAAACAGATACGTCTGGTTGCTGACCAGATGCGTCCGCAAACGTATAAAGGATCATATTTATTAAGTTCGGCTGTAGATGTTCTTGAGGATGGAGTGAGTGGTGCGGTGATGTGCGTGCTCCGTTCTCTCAAAAAGAAGAAGCGATAAGGATATAGCTACTACGATGGGATGCAGTGGGGTGCAAAAAGTATAAGGACTGGTCTATCGAGCGGCCGGCTGCTTGCTAGCCATCCCAAGCGACCGGCCAAAAATAGAAACTTTTTGTCCCTAATCTTTAAAAATTATATTTTATCCCTTTAATAATCTATAAATAGAAATAGTCCGTCCTTCAAATTCATATTAGGAAAAGTGAATAAGTGTGAATATGTATGAATAGAAAAAGTAAAAGGTAAATGCAAACCAACCACGTGAACATGTGTGAATGCACTTAATTAGGGCTTTCCGAATTTTGAAAAAGCCATATCTTTCAAACCGCGCTTCGGAATTCAAATTCTTCTTCAGCATTTGATTCTTCGCGGTGAGATCCTCAAAACTAGATCTCGCATGGGTATGTTTCAATGAAATTCTTTGTGTGCAATTTAGCCTCAGTTTTGTGCAACTGCCTAGTAGTAGATGTGCAACTACATGACAGTGGATGTGCAACTTTGTGCCTACCCCATGGAAGTGTAGTTTTCACTAATGGCATAGCCACCCCAAACTACCTCCTCCTAGCGAGATGTTTAAATTCGTGTTTTGCCTAGGCCAACCGCCTAATAGTTCATGTGACACTTCTCTCCTGTCTGTGATTGTGCTTTCACTGTTTGTTGCATCGGCCAACTGTCTAGAAGTGGATGTGCAACTTCGGATACTGTCACCGCCAACTGTCTACCAATGATGTGTAACTATCCCTCATACCTCATGGATGTGTAATTTCCCTACTAGCACTCTGAACCACCCCTCTAGTGGGATGTGCAACTTTAGCACCCCCATTTATATGCAACTTTACTACCCTCATGAATATGTAACTTTTCACTACCCCCATGAATGTGTGATGTGCAACTTTATATGTTGGTCTGGCCAACTTCCTAACAAACTTTGTGCAACTCCGTTTGTTGCCCCCGCCAACTCAAACTACATATCCAAAAGTAGTAAGGGAAAGAAGTTGCACATCGAGTAATAGATAATTGGCTCAAACAACAGACTAAGTTGCACATATCATTGGTAGGGAAGGTGGGGCTGTTGGTTAACGTTGCATGGGAAACAAAAAAATTCCTACGCACATGAAGGCCTATCATGGTGATGATCATCTATGAGAGGGAGATCGGATCCACATATCATTGTAGATCGCTAAGTTGGAAGCGTTAAGAAACGCGGTTGATGTAGTGGAACGTCTTTGCGATCAAAATCGCCGCCATCCCACGATCCATCCCGATCTAGCGCCGAACAAACGGCACCTCCACGTTCAGCACACGTACAGCTCGACGATGATCTCCGCCTTCTTGATCCATCAAGAGGGGAGGAGAGGTAGTTGAGTTTTCTGGAAGCGCGACGGCGTGACAGCAACGGTGGTGGAGCAAGTCCAGCAAGGCTTCGCCTAAGCACCGCTGAAAACTAGACTAGAGGAGAAACGGATCTAGAGAGAGGGCAACACGTGGCTGATTATTGTGTCTCAAAAACCCTTAAAACCTCTAGTATATATAGGAGGAGAGGAGAGGAGGCTGCCTTGGCCCCTCCTCCAAGGAGAGGGGTCGGACGAACCAAAGGAAGAATCCACCTTCCTTGTGAGAAGGTGGACTACTTTGGGAGGACTCCTCATTCCCTTCCTTTTAAAGGTCTTTTACCTATTATCTCTTCTCCTAGCCGCATGGGCCTTTGAAAGAGGCTTTGGCCAGCCCACCAGGGGATGGTCCACCTCTTCTCACATCCCACAAGACTCATGGGTCGTCACACCCCTCCTGGTAGTCCCCCAACACCCTCCCGGCACTCCCGATATACTACCGATGAGCCCGAAACCTTTCCAGTGACCAAAACAGGACTTCATATATATCAATTTTTACCTTCGGACCATTCCGGAACTCCTCGTGACGTCTAGGATCTCATCCGGGAGTCCGAACAACCTTAGGTCACTAACACCTATAACTCAATTATACCGAAACGTCACCGAACCTTAAGTGTGCAGACCCTACGGGTTCGAGAACTATGTAGACATGACCGAGACACTCTCCGGTCAATATCCAATAGCGAGACCTAGACTTCTGTATGTTACTTGCCCGAGATTCGATCATCGGTATCTCTATACCTAGTTAAATCTCGTTACCGACAAGTCTCTTAACTCGTTCCGTAATACAAGATCACGTGGCTAACTCTTTAGTCACATTGCTTGCAAGGCTTGTTTCTGATGTTGTATTACCGAGTGGGCCCCGAGATACCTCTTCGTCACACGGAGTGACAAATCCTAGTCTTCATCCATGCCAACCCAATAGACACCTTCGGAGATACTTGTAGAGCACATTTATAGTCACCCAGTAACGTTGTGACGCGTGATACACACAAGGTATTCCTCCGTTTTTCAGGAGTTGCATGATCTCATGGTCATAGGAACAGATACATTGACATGTAGAAAACAGTAGCAACAAACTGACACGATCATATGCTACGTTTATAGTTTGGGTCTTGTTCATCACATCATTCTCCTAATGATGTGATCTCGTTATCAAGTGACAACACTTGTCTATGGCCAGGAAACCTTGACCATCTTTGATCAACGAGCTAGTCAACTAGAGGCTCACTAGGGACAATGCGTTGTCTATGTATCCACACATGTATTTGAGTTTCCAATCAATACAATTCTAGCATGGATAATACAAGATTATTATAAACAAGGAAATATAATAATAACCAATTTATTATTGGCTCTAGGGCATATTTCCAACAGTCTCCCACTTGCGCTAGAGTCAATAATCTAGTTCACATCACTATGTGATTGTAATGAATCTAACACCCATATAGTTCTGGGCTCGATCATGTCTTGCTTGTGAGAGAGGTTTTTAGTCAATAGGTCTGAACCTTTCAGATACATGTGTGCTTTACTAATCTCTATGTAATCCTATAAATGCTGCTACCACGCGCCATTTGGAACTATTCCAAATGCCTCCTCCACTACACGAATCCGGTTTACTACTCAGAGTCATCCGGATTAGTGTCAAATCTTGCATCGACGAAACCCTTTACGGCGAACTCTTTTATCACCAACATAATCGAGAAAAATTCCTTAGTACACTAGTTACTACGGATAACTTTTGACCGTTGTCCAGTAATCCATTCCTGCATCACTTTTGTACCCCTTGAAAGATTCATGGCAAGGCACACATCAGGTGCGGTACACAACATAGCATACCATAGAGCCTATGGCTAAAGCATAGGGGACGACCTTCGTCCTTTTTCTTTCTTCTGTCGTGGTCGAGCTTTTGAGTCTTACTCAAATTCATACCTTACAACACAACCCAGAACTCCTTCTTTTCTGATCTATTTGGAACTCCTTCAAAACCTTGTCAAGGCATGCATTTCATTGAAAGTTTTATTAAGCATCTTAATCTATCTCTATAGATCTTGATGCTCAATGTTCAAGTAGTTTAATCCAGGTTTTCCTTTGAAAAACTCCTATCAAACAACCCTCTATCCTTTCCAGAAATTCAACATTATTTTCGATCAACAATATGTCAACCACATATACTCATCAGAAATTCTATAGTGCTCCCACTCACTTATTTGGAAATACAAGTTTCTCATAAACTTTGTATAAATCCAAAAGCTTTGATCATCTCATCAAAGCATATATTCCAACTCCGAGATGCTTGCACCAGTCCATAGAAGGATCATTGGAGCTTGCATACTTGTTAGCATCTTTAGGATCAACAAAACCTTCTCGTTGTATCACATACAACCTTTCCTCAAGGAAACCATCGAGGAAACAATGTTTTGACATCCTATCTGCAACATTTCATAAATAATGCAGCAACTGCTAACATAATTCCAACAGACATTTAGCATCGCTACGAGTGAGAAAGTCTCATCATAGTCAACTCTTTAAACTTGTCGGAAACATCTTTGCGACAAGTAGAGCTTTGTTAATGGTGACTTTTCACCATCATCGTCTGTCTTCCTTTTAAAGATCCACCTATACTTAATAGTATTACATCCATCAAGTAGTTCTTCCAAAGGCCAAACTTTGTTTTCATACATGGATCCTCTCTCGGATTTCATGGCCTCCAGCCATTTGTCGGAATCCGGGCCCACCATCGTATCTCCATAGCTCGTAGGTTCATTGTGGTCCAACAACATGACTTCCAAGACAGGGTTACTGTACCACTATGGAGTAGTACGTGACCTTGTCAACCTACGAGGTTTGTAGTAACTTGATCCTGAAGCTTCATGATCACTATTATCAGCCTCCACTTCTATTGGTGTAGGCGCCACAGGAACAACTTCCTGCGCCATGCTGCATACTAGTTGAAGTGATGGTTCAATAACCTCATCAAGTTCCACATCCTCCCACTCAATTCTTTCAAGAGAAACTTTTTCTCGAGAAAGGATCTGTTTCTAGAAACAAACACTTTGATTCCGGATCTGAGATAGGAGGTATACCCAACTGTTTTGGGTGTCCTATGAAGATGCATTTATCCGCTTTGGGTTCGAGCTTATCACGCTGAAACTTTTTCACATAAGCGTCGCAACCTCAAACTTTTAAGGGTCAACAACTTAGGTTTCTCCAAACCATAGTTCATACAATGTCATATCAACGGAATTGCGTGGTGCCCTATTTAAAGAGAATTCGGTTGTCTCTAATGCATAACCCAAAAACGATAGTGGTAATTCGATAAGAGACATCATGGTATGCACCATATCCAATATGGCGTGGCTATGACATTCGGACACACCATCTCACCATGGTGTTCCAGGTGGCATTAGTTGTGAAACAATTTCCACATTGTCTTAAATGTATACCAAACTTGCAACTCAGATATTCATCTCCACGATCATATCGTAGACATTTTATCCTCTTATCACGAGGAACTTCAACTTCACTCAGAAATTACTTGAACCTTTCAATAATTCAGACTTGTGTTTCATCAAGTAAATATACCAGTATCTACTCAAATCATCTGTGAAGTAAGAACATAATGATATCCACTGCATGCCTCATCACTCGTTGGACTGTATACATCAAAATGTATTACTTCCAACAAGTTACTCTCTTGTTCCATCTCACTGGAAAACGAGGCTTTCAGTCATCTTGCCCATGATTTGCATGTCTCAAGTGATTCAAAATCAAGTGAGTCCAAACGATCCATCTGCATGGAGTTTCTACATGCGTCCACACTAATAGGCATGGTTCACATGTCTCAAACGATTCAAAAACGAATGAGTCCAAAAATCCATCAGTATGAAGCTTCTTAATGCGTTTTACAACAATATGACTCAAGCGGAAGTGCCATAAATAAGTGGTACTATCATTACTACTTTGTATCTTTTGGCATCAAATAGTATGAACATGTGTATCACTACGATCGAGATTCAATAAACCATTGAAGGTATTTATTCAAGCAAGCAGAATAACCATTATTCTCTTTAAATGGATTATTGTATTGCAATAAACATGATCTAATCATGTTCATGCTCAACGCAAACACAAAATAACATTTATTTAGGTTCAACACTAATCCCGATGGTAGAGGGAGCTTGTGATGTTTGATCACACCAACTTTTAAATTTCTTCCAACACACATCATCACCTCACTTTTAGCTAGTCTCCGTTTATTCCGTAGCTTTTATTTTTAGTTACTAACACTTAGCAACTGAACCGGTATCTAATACCCCGGTGCTACTAGGAGTACTAGTAAAGTACACATCAATATCATGTATATCCAATATACTTTTGTTGACTTTGCCAGCCTTCTCATCTACTTAGTATCTAGGGTAGTTCCGCTTCAGTGACCGTTCCCCTCATTGCAGAAGCACTTAGTCTCGGGTTTGGGTTCAACCTTGGGTTTCTTCAGCAGAGCAGCAACTGGTTTGCCGTTTCATCAAGTATCCCTTCTTGCCCTTGCCCTTCTTGAAACTAGTGGTTTTACTAACCATCAACAATTGATGCTCCTACTTGATCTCTACTTTCGCGGTGTCAAACATAGCGAACAGCTCAAGGATAATCATATCTATCCCTGATATGTTATATTACATCACGAAGCTTTGTAGCTTTGTGGCAGTGACTTTGCAGAACCATCACTATCTCATCTCGAAGATTAACTCCCACTCGATTCAAGCGATTGTAGCACTCACACAATCTGAACAGATGCTCAACGATTGAGCTTTTCTCTCTTACTTTGTAGACAAAGAATCTTGTCGGAGGTCTCATACCTCTCAACAAGGGCACGAGCATGAAATCCTAATTTCATCTCTTGGAACATATCATATGTTCCGTGACGTTCGAAATTTCTTCGGCGCCTCAATTCTAAGTCGTTAAGCATTACGCAATGAACTATCACGTAGTCATAAAAACGTGTATGTTAGATGTTCGCAACATCCACAGATGACGCTCGAGGTTCTGCACACTGAGCGGCGCATTAAGGACATAAGCCTTCTGCGCGGCAATGAGGACAATCCTTAGTTTACAGACCGAGTCCGCATAATTGCTACTATCAACTTTCAACTAAATTTTCTCTAGCAACTTATCTAAAACAGTAGAGCTACAGCGCAAGCTACAACATAATTTGCAAAGACCTTTTGACTATGTTCATGATAATGAGTTCAATTAATCATATTAGTTAAGAACTCCCACTCAAATAGACATACCTCTAGTCATTCGAGTAGCGCATGATCCAAATCCACTAACTCAAGTCCGATCATCACGTGAGTTGAGAATAGTTTCAATGGTGAACATCTCCATGTTGATCATATCAACTATATGATTCATGCTTGACCTTTCGGTCTCTTGTGTTCCGAGGCCATGTTTGTACATGCTAGCCTCGTTCAGTTTAACCCGAGTGTTCCACGTGTGCAACTATTTTGCACCCGTTGTATGTGAACGTTGAGTCTATCACACCCGGTCATCACGTGGTGTCTCGAAACGACGAACTGTCGCAACGATGCACAATCGGGGAGAACACAATTTGATCTTGAAATTTTAATGAGGGATCACCTTATAATGCTACCATCGTCCTAAGCAAAATAAGGTGCATAAAAGGATTAACATCACATGCAAATCAAAAGTGACATGATATGGCCATGAACTTGTGCTTCTTGATCTCCATCACTAAAGCACCGGCATGATCTCCATTGTAACCGGCGCCACACCATTGATACGTCTCCGTCGTATCTACTTTTTCAAACTCTTTTGCCCTTGCTTTGGACTCTAATTTGCATGATTTGAACGGAACTAACCCGGACTAACGCTGTTTCAGCAGAACTGTCATGGTGTTGTTTTGTGTAGAAATAAAATTTCTCGGAATGTCTTGAAAATTTACGGAGAATTTTTCTGGAATAAAAGAAAAATTCCTGCGCAAAGATCCACCGGAGGGGGCGTGCCAGTGGGCCACAAGCCCCTGGGCCACGGCCACCCCCCTAGGCCACGCCGTGAGGGCTTGTGGGGCCCACGTGGCGCCACCGCCTCCAAACTCAGCTCTATACCTTCCGTCTCACTCGGAAAAAAAATCTTAGATAAGGATTCATCGCGTTTTACGATACGGAGGCGCCGCCACCCCCTGTTCTTCATCTGGAGAGCAGATCTGGAGTCCGTTTTGGGTTCCGGAGAGGGGAAATCGTCGCCATCGTCATCATCAACCTTCCTCCATCGACAATTCCATGACGCCCTTAATCGTTCGTGAGTAATCTCATCATAGGCTTGTTGGACGGTGATGAGTTGGATGAGATCTTTCATATAATCGAGTTAGTTTTGACGGGGATTGATCCCTTGTATCCACTATGTCATGAGATTGATGTTGCTACTACTTTGCCATGCTTAATGCTTGTCACTAGGGCCCGAGTGCCATGATTTCAGATCTGAACCTATTATGTTGTCGCCAATATATGTGTGTTTTAGAACCTACATTGCAAGTTGTAGTCACCTACTATGTGTTATGACCCGGCAACCCCGGAGTGACAATAGCCAAAACCACTCCCGGATATGACCATAGTATGAGGAGTTCATGTATTCACCAAGTGTTAATGCATTGGTCCGGTTCTTTATTAAAAGGAGAACCTTAATATCCCATAGTTTCCATTAGGACCCCGCTGCCACGGGAGGGATTGACAATAGATGTCATGCAAGTTCTTTTCCCTAAGCACGTATGACTACATACGAAATACATGCCTACATTAGATTGACGAACGGGAGCTAGTTACTTATCTCACCGTGTTATAGTTGTTACATGATGAATCACATCAGGCATACTCATCCATCACCGATCCACTGCCTACGAGTCTTTTACTACTGGTCCTTGCTACGTTACTTTGCTGCTACTGCAGTCGCTACTGATGTTACTCTGTTGTTACTCTCTTCTTACTTGCTGCTGCTGTCCCCACTGCTGTTCCTTGCCACTGCTGTCACTACTGCTGTTACTTGCTACTTTGCTGCTACTTGTTGCAAGACTTTTCTGGAGCCGTTGCCTGGGAAGAATACTTCCCCGTCCACGTGCTACTTACTGGCGCCATTGATACAATAGTTAGGAATAGTGTGTCATCAACAGATCTATTCCTGGCACCGTTGTTATCATACTACTTTGCTACTGATACTTTGCTTGCCTAATCTTTCAGGTGTGGTTGAATCTGACAAACTCAGCTGCTAATACTTGAGAATATTCTTTCGCTTCCCCTTGTGTCGAATCAATAAATTTGGGTTGAATACTCTACCCTCAAAAATTGTTGCGATCCCCTACACTTGTGGGTTATCAAGACCTTTTTCTGGCGCCGTTGCCGGGGAAGCACAGCTATATTCTCTGAGTCACTTGGGATTGACGTTTGCTGGCCACTGTGAGGAATCCGAAAGATCCAAGAACTAAAATCTTGCCTTCCACTACAAGGAGAGGTAAGGAACTGCCATCTAGCTCTGCATTTGATTCACCTTCAATTTTGAGTAAGTCTGCGACATCACCTCCTGCTAGAAATCTTGATATGTCGCCTGTGCTTGATGATGCTACTTCTGTTGCCCATGATGCTATGCTTGATACTATGCTTGATGATGCTATGCTTGATACTATGCGTGATGATGCTATGCTTGATACTATGCGTGATGATGCTATGCTTAATACTATGCCTGATGATGCTATGCCTGATACTGCTTTGCCACTAGGTGCATTCCTTGATGCACAAATTGCTAGAGTTGCTGCTAGACATGATGGTACTTCTGAAACTGCTGATACTATTGAAGTAGAACCTGCAACTATGCCTGAATTGCTTGTTATGCGTGATACGCGCTATGTTATGGAGGGAGAGATAGCTGAGGACTTTCTTGCGTGTAAGGATAGCTATGATGTTGAGAAATTACTGCGCAGGTGGAAAGAAAAATCTCTGAACGCTAGGATGAAATATGACCCGAAGTTTGCTACTTCGCCTATCTTTGTGACCGATAAGGATTATGAATTCTCTGTCGACCCTGAGTTAATCACTCTAGTCGAATATGATCCTTTTTACGGTTATGAGTCTAAAACGGTTCTAGCCCATCTTACCAAACTGCACGATATAGCCAACCTATTCACTAGTGAGGAAAAGATCCGCCACTACTATATCCTCAAGCTGTTTCCTTTCTCGCTAACGGATGATGCTAAGACTTGGTTCACTTCTCTTGCTCCTGGTTGTGTGCGTAGCCCCCAGGATATGGTCTACTACTTCTCTGAAAAATATTTCCCCGCCCATAAGAAGCAAGCTGCCTTGTAGGAAATATACAACTTTGCTCAAGCTGGAGAAGAGAGCCTCCCACAAGCTTGGGGGAGGCTCGTCCAGCTACTGAATGCTTTGCCTAATCACCCTCTTGAGAAGAATGAAATACTTGATATCTTCTATAATGGACTTACTGATGCTTCCAAAGATCACCTAGATAGTTGTGTTGGTTGTGTTTTTAGGGAACGAACCGTAGAACAAGCTGAGATTCTACTGAATAAAATCTTGTGTAATGAGAATGCTTGGATTATTCCCGAACCACCTCCTAAGCCAACTCCGAAGAAAAGAGGTATTCTATTCCACAGTCCTGAAGATATGCAAGAAGCCAAGAAATCTATGCGAGAGAAATGCATTAAATCTGAAGATGTCAAAAATCTACCACCTATCGAAGAGATCCATGGTCTCGATAACCCGATACAGGTAGTATAAGTAAATTCTCTGCGTAGGTTTGATGAGAGTGATATTCCTTTTGATAAACCTGCTAGCCTATGCATGGATGAATTTGATAACTTTGTTGCCAAACAACAGAGTTTCAATGATTATGTTAGCAGACAATTGGAAGAAAATGCTCGTATGCTTAGTCATTTAAGTGCTTGTGTGGACAGAAATGTCAAGGATCTTAAGCTTCTGAGTAAGCATGCCTCTATGGTTACTAATCAGGTAGAACAAGTACTTAAGGCTCAAAATGACTTGCTCAATGAGTTGAGTGAAAATTCCGTTAGAGTCGTTACTAGAGGCGGTAGAATAACCGAGGAACCTTTGTATCCTGAGGGTCATCCAAAGAGAATTGAACAGATTCTCATGGAGTTAGCACTGATGCACCTAGTCATCCTAGAAAGAAGAAGAAAGATGATAGCAACCTGCACGCTAGCAACCCTGCTACACCTGAGAGTCCAAACGATGCCTCTGTCTCTGATGCTGAAACACAATCTGGTGATGAACATGAGCCTAATGATAATATCAATAGTGATGTTCATGAAGATGCTCAACCTAGCAATGATAAGGATGTGGAGACTGAACCTGTTGATCTTGATAACCCACATCCTAAGAATAAAAGATACGATAAGAATGACTTCACTGCTAGGAAGCATGGTAAAGAAAGGGAACCATGGGTTCAAAAACCCGTGCCCTTTCCTCCCAAACCATCCAAGAAAAAGGATGATGAGGATTTTGAGCGATTCGTTGAAATGATCAGACCTGTCTTGTGCAAATGTGTTTGACAGATATGCTCAAAATGTCCATGTATGCTAAGTACATGAAAGATATTGTGACTAATAAGAGGAGGATACCTGAGGTTGAGATTTCCACCATGCTTGCTAATTATACCTTCAAGGGTGGAACTCTTAAGAAACTAGATGATCCCGGTGTGCCCACTATACCTTGATCCATTAAAGGCAACTACGTTAGAACTGTGTTATGCGATCTTGGAGCTAGTGTTAGTGTTATGCCTCTCTCTCTTTATCGTAGACTTGAACTGGATAAGTTGACACCCACTGAAATCTCTCTGCAAATGGCCGACAAATCAACTGCTTTCCCTATCGGCATTTGCGAGGATGTGCCTGTTGTGGTTGCTAACGTCACCATCTTAACACACTTTGTTATCTTGGATACTCCTGAGGACGATGCCATGGCGGTCATCCTCGAAAGACCCTTTTTAAACAACGAAGGGGCTGTTATATATTGCAACAAAGGCAATGTCACTTTCCATGTCAACAGTAATGAGCATACGGTGCACTTTCCAAAGAAACAATATCGAGTACATTGCATCAATGTCGTCGAAAAAACTTCATCGATTCTTATTGGGAGCTTTGAATGCCCTATTGCTCGTGTCAAGATGAAGTATGATTTGCTTGTTGGGGAGATACACATCCACATTGAGGTGACCTAGTGACTATTCGAAAATTCTCCGTTCTCTTTTGCAATTCGAAAAGGTTTGTCGAGGAGACTTGATCAACCTCATTGGCGGATTTTCTTTCGATGACCATGAGATGGATCAATCGAGGAGTCACAAAACTCTGTTCCAACCTTTCACTTCAGGTTGCTTAGAAGAAAAATGATAGATTTAGTTTAGTTTTCCCTGTTTTCTGTTTTAGCATCCGGTAGAAAAGTACCCCAAAAATAAAAGTTCTCCGAACGCCGTGAAAATCAAGTATGATTTTTTCCGGAATTTTTGAAAAATACTGAGACGAAGAACTTGTCTGGGGGCTGCACTAGTGGGCCACAAGCCCTTGGGGCGCGGGCACCCCCTGGCCGCGCTACCCAGGCTTGTGGGGCCCACAGGCACCCCCTCCACTCATTCTTGCTCTCATCTGGTTCTCCTACCTCCAGAAAAAATCGTTTCACAGCTCAAACCCGTGTTCTTGCTCCTCTTGCTGGGATTTTCGATCTCTTTGCTCAAATCACCATTCTCTGAACTGTTTTGGGGAAATTACTCCTTGGTAAGTGACTCCTTCATTGGTCCAATAATTTTTGTTCTAGTGCCTTATACTCCGCGTATTTTTGCTGCCTTGGTGACCATGTTCTTGAGCTTTGCATGCTGATTTTAGCTGGTCCCAAGTAGTTTTGATGCGTAATATGGCCTCTAGGCATTTGTTGGAGTAGTTTCTATGAGTTTAGTTGAGCCTAGTTCACTTTTCCTTAGAATCACTAAAATTTTCAGAAATTTTCAGATATAGAAAAGGGAAAGATGAGGAGGTTCTTAAGAGGCTCTTCAAGCCATGACCCCAAGGATGATGGGAGTGAGAAGAAGCCCAAGTATCTGGTCCCTCGAGTCGCAGAAGTTCGAGCGTGTGAGTGGCCAAGCGACGTGTTCTTACGCGCCGCTGGAATTTATGAGGACTTTTATCACTTGGTGGATAACGCAAGCCTTACCGCCTTCGTTGAAGATAAGTGGCCGCAATACCTCCTCCTCACTAATATCTTCGTACAAAGATTTAACTTCTATCTGAGGAAGAATCATCCTATGGTCGAGTTCAAACTTTATGATATCCCCGAGTGCATGTCACTCCAGGATTTTTGCAATGTTTGCAAATTGCCTTTTGTTGGGGATATTCATGAACCTCGTCCACGGGACTTGGAAACTTTCATCGGCACTATTGCTGTAGGAGAGGAGAGAGGAGTGTCTTGCGCTAGAGCTGCTAGCATACATTTTCCCGTGCTTCGGTACTTCTCACTATTTGTGGGAAAATGTTTGATTGGCAGTGGGAAAGCTAGGTCACTTAGTTCCCCAGATCTTGCGGTCTTGCATGAATCCCTTTATAATGATAAAACTTATAGATTGGGCGCTATAGTAGCTCAACGGTTGAACCTGAACCGTTCTAAAGGTGTTGTCTATGGAGGTATCTATGCTACTCGTCTTGCTAGACACTTCGAGATACCTATTAGACTGGAGGAGGAAGAAGAAATTCTTCTTCCCGAGAGATATCTAGATTATGATAGCATGGTTCGCCATGACTTTCTTGATAGAGATATAAATAGAAGGATGATTTATAACCTGGTATTTAGTCAGGGTACTCGTGAGACTATTACTTTGCCTGCTCCTTCTTTGTTCAATCTTCATGTAGGAAGGTACATTATTATGCCCTCAGACATCTACGCATATTGGGGCTTAGCCCAACCACAGGTGCCCGTGCCCGAGCCACCAGTCGAGTACCAGACGCCGGTTTATTAGTGGGAGCCAGAGGGGCTCACACAGCAGTGGCATCCTCAGTCCACTCCGGAGTATCCCGGAGCTGGTTATTTCCCTCCTTGGGAGTAGACCAACTTAAGCCAAAAGCCTAAGCTTGGGGGAGTACGTGTTCTCACCGACTTTACATTCTTGCTTATGCTTTCACTTTGTTCGTCGGTGTTCACACTTTGCCACTGTATCATCCATGCTAGTTTACTTTCTTTTTCTCGTTTTCTTTTCGTGTGTCTGTCTAGTTTGAGAAAAACCAAATAGATTTTCTTTTCTTCTTTTGCTTGTTGGGAGCTTTCCCGTGTAGATAGTTTTCTTTTTCTTTGGGTCAAGGTAGAAGATAATGGTTACAATGTTTAGTGGCTCTTGCATGCATACATATTTAGCTTTCATAGAGCCATATTACTTTGTCTTCTCCTTTGTGTTTTCCTGCAGGTTCTAGCTTTAGTCCAATGCACGAGCAAGCTTATTATTGTTCACATTGTTCGGTCGTGCAAGTGAAAGGCAATAATGACGATATATGATGAAGTGACTGAGCCTGGAAAAGCTGGTATGAACTCGATCTATTTTGTTTTTGTAAATATGACTAGCTCATCATGCCTGATTCAGCTTTGTTGTGAGAGAAACATGTTTGCAATGACAACTTAGAGATCATAGTTGCTTATGCCATGCTTACTTAGCTAGGAGCTTATAATGGTTTGTCTTGGATGCCCACATGAATGTTGAGATGACTATGATGTAGTATGATATGATGGTATCCTCCTTTGAATGATTCAAGTGGCTTGACTAGGCGCATGTTCACGCATGTAGTTGAAACAAAATCAACATAGCCTCTATGATATTCATGTTCATGGTGATTTATGTCCTACTCATGTTTGCACTCAATGTTAGTTAATCTCAATGCATTTTGATGAGTGTTGTCGCTCTCTAGTTGGTCGCTTCCCAGTCTTTTGCTAGCCTTTACTTATACTAAGCGGGAATACTGCTTGTGCATCCACCTCCATAAACCCAAAGTTGTTCCATATGAGTCCACCATACCTACCTATGTGCTGTATCTACCTGCCGTTCCAAGTAAATTTGCATGTGCCACTCTCTAAACCTTCAAGAAATAATTGTTTTGCATGCCCAAACCACTCATGTGGTGATAGGGAGCTATTGGTATCTTCCATGCTAGGCGTGTTATCCTCGATATGTGTTTATTCACTATCATTCACGAGAATGGGGCCGGTAATTGGAATTCCCAGTTCCATGCTCAAATCGAAAAGATAATTGCAAAAAAAAACTCCCCTAGGATTGATGTTGGTATGGACGGTACCCGAGGATTCGGCTAGCCGTGGAGTGTGATTGAATGGTGGTGGGGGAGTCAAAACTTTACTTTTCTGTTTGGGAACCGCCTATAGCATGTGTAGCGTGGAAGATGTTGAGAACTCTTAGTCATTGCGTTGACAATGAAAGCATGCCACCCAAAATTATTATCTCTGTTTTCAAAGCTTGAGCTCTGGCACCTCTGCAAATCAATGCTTCCCTCTGCGAAGGGCCTTTCTATTTATGTTCCTGTTGAGTCATCCTCCTCTTACAAAAGCACCAATTAGAGAGCACCTCTGTTGTTTTTATGCTTTGCTTTTAACTGTGTTGAGTATGACTGTGAATGGATCTTCATTGCCTTGAATTACAATGTTTAGTCAGCCCTTGGTCTTTGAAGGTGCTCTGCATTTATGTTTTGCGGTCTCAGAAAGAGCTAGCAAGATACCATCTGTTCACACTGCTTCATGTTGTTTTGATTGAAGTGTTGACGTTTGAGACTTATTATTATTTGCTCGCTAGTTGATTCTGCCATTGATATGAGTTTACAGTGAGACCTAGATGTCATTTGCTTATGTGGTTTGCTTGTGATCTTGCTGAAATTCTGGTTATCAGTTAGACATAGTTGCAACAACAAGGTCAAACCGAGTTCGTCAAAGTTTTTCTTTTGTCTCTTTCAGTTTGTCAACTGAATTGCTTGAGGACAAGCAAGGCTTTAAGCTTGGGGGAGTTGATACGTCTCCATCGTATCTACTTTCTCAACTCTTTTGCCCTTGTTTTGGACTCTAATTTGCATGATTTGAATGGAACTAACCCGGACTAACACTGTTTTTCAGCAGAATTGCCATGGTGTTGTTTTTGTGCAGAAATAAAAGTTCTCGGAATGTCCTGAAAATTTACGGAGAATTTTTCTGGAATAAAAGAAAAATACCTGCGCAAAGATCCACCGGAGGGGGCGTGCCAGTGGGCCACAAGCCCCTGGGCCACGGCCACCCCCCTAGGCCGCGTTGTGAGGGCTTGTGGCGCCCACGTGGCGCCACCGCCTCCAAACTCAGCTCTATATCTTCCGTCTCGCCCGGAAAAAAATCAGAGAAAAGGATTCATCGCGTTTTACGATACGGAGGCGCCGCCACCCCCTGTTCTTCATCTGGAGAGCAGATCTGGAGTCCGTTTTGGGCTCCGGAGAGGGGAAATCGTCGCCATCGTCATCAACAACCTTCCTCCATCGATAATTCCATGATGCTCTTCATTTTTCGTGAGTAATCTCATCATAGGCTTGTTGGACGATGATGAGTTGGATGAGATCTATCATGTAGTCGAGTTAGTTTTGACGGGGATTGATCCCTAGTATCCACTATGTTCTGAGATTGATGTTGCTACTACTTTGCGATGCTTAATGCTTGTCACTAGGGCCCGAGTGCCATGATTTTAGATCTGAACATGTTATGTTGTCGCCAACATATGTGTGTTTTAGATCCTATCTTGCAAGTTGTAGTCACCTACTATGTGTTATGACCCGGCAACCCCGGAGTGACAATAGCCAGAACCACTCCCGGAGATGACCATAGTATGAGGAGTTCATGTATTCACCAAGTGTTAATGCATTGGTCCGATTCTTTATTAAAATGAGAAACTTAATATCCTGTAGTTTCCATTAGGACCCCGCTGCCACGGGAGGGATGGACAATAGATGTCATGCAAGTTATTTTCCCTAAGCACGTATGACTACATACAGAGTACATGCCTACATTAGATTGACGAACGAGAGCTAGTTACTTATCTCTCCATGTTATAGCTATTACAAGATGAATCACATCCGGCATACTCATCCATCACCGATCCACTGCCTACGAGTCTTTTACTACTGGTCCTTTCTACGTTACTTTGCTGCTACTGCTTTCGCTACTGCTCTTACTTTGTTGTTACTCTGCTATTACTTGCTGCTGCTGTCACTACTGCTGTTCCTTGCCACTGCTGTCACTACTGCTGTTACTTGCTACTTTTCTGCTACTTGTTGCAAGAATTTTCTGGCGCCGTTGCCTGGGAAGAATAGTTCCCCGTCCACGTGCTACTTACTGGCGCCATTGATACAACATTTAGGAATAGTCTATGGTCAACAGATCTATTTCTGGCACCATTGTTATCATACTACTTTGCTACTGATACTTTGCTTGCAGACACTAATCTTTCAGGTGTGGTTGAATCTGACAAACTCAGCTGCTAATACTTGAGAATATTCTTTCGCTTCCCCTTGTGTCGAATCAATAAATTTGGGTTGAATACTCTACCCTCGAAAACTGTTGCGATCCCCTACACTTGTGGGTTATCAACCATGATCTCCATCACCATGATGTCCATCATTAGGATGCCATCGAGGTTGTCGCGGTATCTATGTTGTTACTACTAAAGCTACTGCCTAGCGATAAAGCAAAGCATATGCAAGCGCAAAATAAATTTAAAGACAACCCTATGGCCCCTGCCGGTTATCGTAGCATCGACGTGCAAGTCGATATTTAACTATTACAACATGATCATCTCATACATCCAATATATCATATCATGTCATTGGCCATATCACATCCCAAGCATACCCTGCAAAAACAAGTTAGACGTCCTCTAGTTTGTTGTTGCATGTTTTACGTGGCTGCTATGTGTATCTAGTATGACCGCATCTTATTTACGCAAAGCCACAGCGATGACATGCAAATTGCTATTTAACATTCTCTGAGGACCGCCTCGGTCAAATCCGATTCAAATAAAGTTGAAGAAATAAACACCCGCCAGTCATCTTTATGCAACAAGTTGCATGTTAGTCGATGAAACCGGCCTCTCGTAAGCGTACAAATAAAGTTGGTTTGGTCCGCTTCAACCCAACAATGCCGCTGAATCCAGAAAATACTAAGGAGGGTAGCAAATTGAACATCAACGCCCACAAACTCTTTTGTGTTCTACTCGAGATATCATCTACGCATGAACCTAGCTCATGATGCCACTGCTGGTGAACGTTGCATGGGAAACAAAATATTTCCTACGCACACGAAGACCTATCATGGTGATGATCATCTACGAGAGGTAGATCGGATCCACATACCCTGGTAGATCGCTAAGTGGGAAGCTTTAAGAAACGCGGTTGATGTAGTGGAACATCTTCGCGATCCAAATCGCCGTCGTCCCACGATCCGTCTCGATCTAGCGCCGAACGGACAACACCTCCGCGTTTAGCACACATACAACTCGACGATGATCCCCGCCTTCTTGATCCAGCAAGAGGGTGCGGAGAGGTAGATGAGTTCTCCGGCAGTGCGACAGCGTGACGGCGATGGTGGTAGAGCTAGTCCGGCAGGGCTTCGCCTAAGCACCACTGAAAACTAGACTAGAGGAGAAACGAATCTAGAGAGAGGGCATCACGTGGTTGATTCTTATGTCTCGAAAACCCTTAAAAACTCTAGTATATATAGGAGGAGAGTATAGGAGGCTGCCTTGGCCCCTCCTCCAAGGAGAGGGGTCGGCCAAACCAAAGGAAGAGTCCACCTTCCTTGTGGGAAGTTGGACTACTTTGGGAGGACCCCTCCTTCCCTTCCATTTAAAGGTCTTTTACCTATTATCTCTTCTCCTAGCCGCATGGGCCTTTGAAAGAGTCTTTGGCCAGCCCACCAGGGGCTGGTCCACCTCTTCTCCTAGCCGCATGGGCCTTTGAAAGAGTCTTTGGCCAGCCCACCAGGGGCTGGTCCACCTCTTCTCACAGCCCACAAGACTCTTGGGTCGTCACACCCCTCCTGGTGGTCCCCCGGCACCCTCCCGGCACTCCCGGTACACTACCGATGAGCCCGAAACCTTTCCGGTGACCAAACCAGGATTTCTATATATCAATCTTTACCTTCGGACCATTTCGGAGCTCCTCGTGATGTCCAGGATCTCATCCAGGAGTCCGAACAACCTTAGGTCACCAACACCTATAACTCAACTATATTGAAACGACACCGAACCTTAGGTGTGTAGACCCTACAGGTTCGAGAACTATGCAGACATAACCGAGACACTCTCCGGTCAATATCCAATAGCGAGACCTGGACGTCCATATTGGATCCTACATATTCTACGAAGATCGTTATCGGCTGAACCTCTATGTCAAGGACCCAGTTAATCCTGTATGTAGTTCCCTTTGTCCTTCGGTATGTTACTTGCCCGAGATTCAATCATCGGTATCTCTATACCTAGTTCAATCTTGTTACCGGCAAGTCTCTTTCCCCATTCCGTAATACAAGATCCCATGGATAACTCTTTAGTCACATTGCTTGCAAGGCTTGTTTGTGATGTTGTATTACCGAGTGGGCCCAGATACCTCTCCATCACATGGAGTGACAAATCTTAGTCTTGATCCATGCCAACCCAACAAACCCTTCGGAGATACCAATAGAGCACCTTTATAGTCACCCAGTAATGTTGCGACGTTTGATACACACAAGGTATTCCTCCGGTGTTCGGGAGTTGCATGATCTCATGGTCATAGGAATAGATATATTGACATGCAGAAAACAGTAGCAACAAACTAATACGATCATATGCTATGTTTCCTTATGATGTGATCCCATTATCAAGTGACAACACTTATCTATGGCCAGGAAACCTTGACCATCTTTGATCAACGAGCTATTGAACTAAAGGCTCACTAGGGACAGTGTGTTGTCTATTTATCCACACATGTATTTGAGTTTCCAGTTAATACAATTCTAGCATGGATAACAAACGATTATTATGAACAAGGAAATATAATAATAACTAATTTATTATTGCCTCTAGGGCATATTTTCAACAAAGGCAGGGTTTGTCAACTGTAAAAAAAATACACATCCACAAGTAGGGACAAGGGTTGCACATCGACTACTACATAGTTGACCGGCACGGTAGAATAGTTGCATATCAAGTTTTCATGGTTGCTAGGTTGCAACCTAATGTGAATTTAGATCATACAGCTCCAACAACTGGTTTTGATTTTTTTTGCACATTGTAGTACTAAAGTTGCACAGTGCAGTACTGTAGTTGCACAGTGAAGTACTGAAGTTGCACCATATAGCACCAAAGTTGGCATAAAATATCATCGAAACATAGCAATGCGGGATCTAGTTTCAAAGATCTCATCGCGAAAAATCCAACGGTGAAGACGGATCTTAATTTCGATGCGCGGTTTGAAATATATGACTTTTTAAAAAATTAAAAAACTGAAATAAATGCATCTGAAGTTGTTTCTTTCTAAACTAACGAGTGTAAACACATTTAATGCTAATAGCAACATGCACTAGAAGACAAAAAACAACACATGTGTGGCTGTGAAAGCCCAGCCACTCGTTTCCTCCAAAAGGTGCGCGACCATTTTTTAAATTTTAGGAAAGTATAAGTCTATGATATCAACTATAATTACTCTCTAAATTTTATGGAGTAGTATTTTCATGAAATTTTACTTGTATATTTAGATGTTTTAGATCAAAAACTGTGCATTCAATTGACTACACACCGAGAGTGTGGCATCGCCACTAATGGGATGTTTGAGCTATGGTTTATAATTTTTTGCATAGCTTTTGATGTAAACCACTTCATCTTTTTGCACCGCCACTGTGTCCCATCGTATTATTGTTTTCGTGAATATGCAAAACTTGCGTACCACTGAATTGATAGAAGAAGTTAAAATGAATACAGAAGGTGGTATAATACATCACAGGAACGCTAGAGGCCTGAACATGATGTCCGAAGCAAAGAGACATAAGATGCTCGACCCAAACAAAAAAGTAGATGTCTAAACTCGCCAACCAGAGAAGCAATACAACCAAAACTCTGAAGCCGACACCGAGGACACCGCGAGCAACCAGGACAACACCTTCGTGAAGAAGAACGACACGGATACCTCGTCATCATCCGATCAGGAAACTGAGACCTAGAGTTTTCCCTGATGCTCGAAGAGGGACAAAGAAAATGACCATGGCAGCGCCTCCAGGAAGGGTACGACACCCACATGTGTCGCTGCTGCCGGTATAAAATGCAGGAATTTCACCCTGGCCAACGTACTAGCAATGCAAGCCATCGGAACACGAGTCAAAGAGAAGGTCATCAGCGTAAGCCGGTGCTACGACTGTGGGAAGGGAGCCACGTGCGACGTCGAAGGAGGCACCAGGCATCGCCGGACGAACGAAGTTTGGAGGAGGGTGAGGATGCGTGGCTATGCGGAAGGGGGATGGGACGATGACCGTAGTCCCAGGAGAGCCAAAGGAAGTGCAGATTCGGGTCACCGAGGCCCGAGCAAAATGGCCACCCGCGGGCCAAAGGAGCTGGAAGACATCCAATCATAGTAGCTATAAACTTCTTCCTCCATCCATTTATTCACATACATGGAAAATTTGTTCGTCTTTATGTTGACTTGGTGATGAGTGGTTGTGAACTTTGCCATGATGATGAGTGGTTGCGAACTTAATTGCTTAAATGTCTATGATCTATATATTGACTCCAACCATGGAATGCATGTGAATAAATGGATGTGATATTATACACAGTATAGATGCGTTCTCACGCACTGATCTGCAATCTCTGGCATTAGCTAGACGAATGCTTATGACAATAAACCTTCTCCTGCAACGGCACCAGAAGAATGCTGATAGCACTCCCCAGTAATGAAACTAGAAGAATGTTGTTGATGGCCCACCAACGCGTGGGTTCGCAGCAGTTTTCGAGGGTAGAGTATTCGACCCCATTTGTTGGTTTGCACGATGGGAGGTGAGAGTATACTCTCAAGTATTAGCAGCTGAATTTGTCAGATTCAACCACACCTGAAAGATTATTATCTGCAAGCACAGTAGTAACAACAAAGTAGCGAGTAATGACAGTGTAACGAGCAATAGTAGCGGCAAGGAACAGTAGTAGTGACAGCAGTAGCAAGTAGCAAAAGTAGCAGGCGACAGTAGTAGCAACAGTAGTAGCAACAGCAATAGAGCAAGACAAGTAACAGCAGTAGCAACAGTAGTAGCAGCAGAGCAAGACAAGTAACAACAGTAGCAACAGTAGTAGCACGAGCAGAGCAAAACAAGTAACAGTAGTAGCACGAGAAATTTACTTGGAGTGGCGGTTAAATACCACATGTAGGTAAGGTATGGTGGACACATTTGGCAAACTTTGTTTTTTTGGGAGTTGGATGCACGAGTAGAGCCCATAGTCAGTAGAGGTGGAGGCTAACAAGAGACTGGGAGCGACCAACTAAGAGAGCTATAATGGCCATAATCATGCATAGCGACAAAACATTATTAATCAAAGCATAAATAATATTACAAGTCAAAAACTAAATTATCATAGAGGCTAGAGGTGATTGGTTTGTAGTCATAACATGGTGTGAGCATGCGCCAAGTCAACCCAAATGAAGGAGTAAAGGAGAATACCACAATATTATGCTTCGATATGATAAAAACAACACATGTTCTTTCAATGGCACATTAAGCACTCTCAGCTATTTGAGACAAGTGATGCTACATCAATAACTACTAAGCATATAATTAAGACAATATCTAACATGACATGTTATAGTCTAAGCCACAGTCTAAACAAGCTTTCTATTGCACCACTATAAGCATGAAATATTTTACTCTTCTCCAACATCAATTAACTTTCTTGAAACAAATCTCATAGATAATATTAATGACAGACCAGAGAGATAATAATATGTAACTGAAGCAAACTAACAAGCTCTAAAAAATATGAGTGGAAAACCAGAGCTAAACGCAGTACTACCAAAAAGTGAACACTCACAGAACAATAAGAGTGAAAACCAGAGTGTTCTAAGCAATTAAAACGGAGCGTGTCTCTATCCCAAATAAGAATGATAGGATGTAACTTATTTATGAACAGCAAGCAAAACTAAAACAAACTAAAAAGTAAAGAGCGGACGCTCCAAGCATAGCACATAACATATGAAGTGACAAAAATATAGTATGGAGAAGGACAAACTAATCATTGTTGATGGAGAAGGGGATGCACAGGGGCATCCCCAAGATTAGACGCTTGAGTATCCTTGAATATTTCTTCGGGGTGCATGGAGGTATCCCCAAGCTTGAGCGCTTGACACTCCTGGATCTTCTTTCATCATCTTCCATCGCATACTTGAAAACTCCCTTCATACGAAACTCATCATAAGCTGATTAGAGTGGTTGGTACCCATGATAAAATAATTCATTATCTACTCGAAGTAAAGATTTTCATGAAAATCTAATGTTTCTCATGATTGCCAAAAGGTTTTTGCAAAGAAAAAAAGCAAGCTTAAGATTTGCAATATAATGAAAATGCAAAACGTGGCAGAATCTGTGAAAAATAGAATATGAGGTAGTAAATATTTTTTTTCGGGGCACTTCTGCAACTCAAATTAAAAAACTCAGAACAGATGCCACAAAGACAATTATATAGAGCATGCTGTCAAAAACATTCAGATGAATAAGATGATCTGGTGATGTTTTTCGAATTTTCCCGTCAAGCACACAGAATCTGTTTTTGGACAACATGTCACAACTTTTGAACTTTCTTGCAATCGGAGGCTAAAACTTCGCACAAAGCTTGAAAATAAAGATATGATGATGTTGCTACAGTAGTAACAAGCATCAAGACCACTAGAAATTGAAAGTAAAAACTCAAAGTAAACATAACAAGGGTTGTCTCCCTAGAGCTCTTTCTTTATAACCATAAAGATAGGCTTAAGATTTTAATGATGCTCTCGTAGGAATAAGAGTTGTAGAACAAAAAAGAGCATCAAGAAGAAAATACCAAACACATTTAAGTCTAACATGCTTCCTATGCATAGGAATATTGGAATAGAATAATTCATTGAAGCACAAAGCAATAAGAATAGGAAGGCAAAACAAGTGTAGCTTCAAAACCTTCAACATAAAGAGAGGGAACTTGGTATTATTGAAATATCTATAAGCATATGTTCCTTTCTCATAATAATTTTCAGTGGGATCATGAATAAACTCAACAATATAAGTATCACATAAGGCATTATTTCCATGATTCAAAAGCATAAAAGTATCATTACTCTTCTTATAAGCAAAATCTTTCTTATTAGGAATAGTGAGAGTAAAGCAATCATTATCATCATGGTAATCATCAAAGCAAATTTTCTCCTCAAAAGTTGGGGACTAAAAATATCATGTTCATCAAACCCGTCATCCCCAAGCTTAGAACTTTCCATGTCAACAGCAGTATTGATATTCAAAGGAAGCATACTAATAACATTGCCACCGTCATAATTGTTATGCAAATAATAAAGTTCCATAGGTTTTTTAATTTTCTCCTCAAACACTTCATGTCCTAGTTCAAGATAAAGTTTATAAATCTCTCTCATATATTTGTTGTTTTCAATTAAGCCTAACTAGTTAAAACAAAAACAATAAACGAAAATATTTAATTGCAAGATCTAAAGATATACCTTCAAGCACTCACCTCCCCGGCAACGGCGCCAGAAATAGCTTGATGTCTACGCACACTTCTATTCTTGTAGACTATGTTGGGCCTCCAAGCGCAGAGGTTTGTAGGACAGCAGCAATTTCCCTCAAGTGGATGACCTAAGGTTTATCGAAATCAGAGAAGTATAGGTTGAAGATGGTCTCTCTCAAGCAACCCTGCAATTAAGTTACAAGAAGTCTCTTGTGTCCCCAGCACACCTAATACAATTGTCAGTTGTATTGGTGCACTAGTTCGGCGAAGAGATGTTAAAAGGCAAGTGATATGGATGGTAAAACAAGGTATTGTAAATCTGATATAAAAATGGCAGCAAGAAAACATGAAACAAAACTGAAAGTAAACGGTGTTTAGCTGTGGAAAACAAGGCCTAGGCGTCATAGTTTCACTAGTGGAAACTCCCAACAACATTAACATAATCTAATCACATGATATTTCCACTAAAACATGCAATGGAGACGTACTTGAAGGTCATTTCTTTGTGGTCAAGAAAGGACGAGAATTATTAGGGCTACAAAAGCACACCTCAGAGTTCGTAGTTCTCATCTATGGATTTCCCAATGTCACCGCAGCCATCCAAAGAGAGTACCACAATCACCATAACATATCTCAAGGATAGTCAAAGACAAGCACCAAGAGACTATGAATCTTCAATCAATTCACAAAAGAGGAAAGCCTCATGAAAATATTCTTGTAATCCCTGTCCAATAGACCGATGTCACCATGGTCTCAGGGATTATACTAGATAAGATCAAGTAAGTACATCAATCCAATACATAGAAGAAGGGGAAACATCATGGGATCACCCTAGGTTAACATAGCCTATGATCACAATCAAGATCACATCATGGGAGAGAGGTGATCACATAGCTACACGTAGAATACCTCAGCCCCGAGGGAGAGTACTCACACATGGCCATGGTGACCAAGAGGTTGATGGAGAGGTGCAGCCCGGAGAGGAGACCACGGTCGACGGTGGCCACGACGGCGGCCACGTCCCTTGGGGGGGGCCTTGGCCCCCCTTCTTACTTGGAATGGTGCTGGTATGGAAGTGGTTCTACACCCCAAGGAGGCTGCGTGCTAGGAGGAAATCTCGTAGCTCTTGGTGGCCCTCCAGAAATCTGGTTTTTCCTCTCCTTATATGAGTCGAGACGATCATCCTTGGCCCTTCGGTGGATGCCCCTTTGATCCAAGGGCTCTTGGGCATCTATAGAACCTTATAGGAACCCCTCTCAGCCCTAATGAGGTCCCCAAGTCATGTCTTGGCCGAATCCATCTAATATGGTAAGAGTTGGACTCAATCATGTATTCCCGTAATCCTGTAATCAGATATTTGTCCTTCATTAAAACGGGCTTTCCTGGAGCATCCGAAATCCAAATGGGCCGCATTTTATGTCTAGAATTATCAGTATAAAATTCCCCACAACGTTCACATATATTAGTTTTCCATTTGACGTCATCTTCTAAGCGGAAACAGACGATCTCTTAAATCTGTAGGGGGGCAGATTTCAGGAAAGTGAGAGTCCCACTCCAACAAGGTTTCCTCTTCTATTTTTGATAGTTCCTACACATCAAAGTATAAAACAAGAACATTGTGCACTTCTGCAACTATTATTAGGTTAGTCCAAATAAATCATAAACTTAATATAAAAACAATTATTAAAAGCATAAAAGTAGCATGAAACCATCAAAAATTATAGATACGTTTTGGATGTATCAGTCGGCCGTTGGAGAGATTGACCAGGAGAAGGCGCCTGAGGACGCTCATGTGAAGGTTGCTCAAACCTTCGTGAGCCGAGTGAAGGCCATCCCTGGTGAGCTCGTCGTGGAAGAAGTCATTAGCAAGGGCCGGAGCCGACTTTGCCCTCTCGCTCGTCCGCGTCCATTGCAAGCGAATGGACGAGGAGAAGTTGAAGAATCTTCGGGTCGTGAACCGCAAGAGCACCAATTTGAAGACTTCATGGAGATGTTCATGGTGGAGGCCACACGGATCGCGGAGGGCCTTCGTCGAAGTGGTGGAGTCTTCGGCCTCCGAGTGAGACTCGAAGGAAAAACCATTTAAGTTTGAATTTGCCTCGGTATGCCAAGTGGTTTGATGTAACCCCAAACTCCGAGCGGGCCCTAGCCTTGCTCTTTTGCGCACCAATAAGTTGAACTCCATCTATTTTATCTGCAATTGTTCTCGGATTTCATCTTCTCTAATTTGCTTTTGTTTGGGGTTGTTTATACTCGGCCGGATGTGGTTCGTGCTCGAGTCCCTGAGTGTCGAGGTTATCCTCACTCGGGTATGTTTGTGACTTAGGTGGGAGCTGGTTCACAGCTAAGTCTCTGAGTGTGGAGGTTGTCCTCACTCAGACCCGTTTCTCCGTTGGCGAAAACGGAATCACAACTTGGGATGATTTCCCTATTCATCTGGGCGCTCGAATGGAGGTCTTGCATCTCACTCGGAATCCCTTTGACTTAGGCGAAGGCTGGTTCACGGCTAAGCCCCTGAGTGTGGGAGTTCCCACGATCACTCGGGGTAGGGTTCACCTTAGGCAAAGTAGGTTCACTACCAAGAAATGATCGTCTTGTTCATCTTGGCGCCCGAATGTACGTCTTGGCTCTCACTCGGAACCCCTTTGACTTAGGCGAAGGATGGTTTGCGGCTAAGCCCCGAGTGTGGGGGTTCCCACGATCACTCGGGGTAGGGTTCACGTTAGGCGAAGCAGGTTCAGTACCAATAAATGTTCGTCCTGCTCATCTTGGCGCTGGAATGGAGGTCTTGCCTACATTTGGAACCCCTCTAACTTAGGCGAAAACTGGTTTGTGGCTAAGCCCCCGAGTGTGGAGGTTTCCACGATCAGTCGGGGTAGGGTTCACCTTAGGCGAAACTGTTTTGCTACCAAGATGATAGTTCTTGCGAACTCGCTGATGGTCCTGTCCATCAAGGTATCCGAACAACGATCACAAATTCTTTCGGAGCCATTTTGACTTAGGCGAAAGCTGGTCCGCAGCTAAGCCCCCGAGTGAAGCGTTCGTCCTCACTCGAGGCAGGATTCACCTTAAACGAAGACATGTTCATGGTTAAGGTTTTACGCCCACTGGGGTGTGTTTCACCGGAGTGAAGTATTCAAATATAGTCGAAAAAAGTGAGCACTTTATTCTTCTATTCATTCGTATCCATTACATGAATGAAGAAAGTTTTGTGTGTAGAACTTGTGGAGCAAGTCCGCGTTCCAAGCTCTTGATTCCTCCGTTTCATTGCCGATGTTGTACAGTCGGTAAGCCCCATTATGCAGAACTTTGGAGATGGCGTATGGCCCTTGCCACAAAGGCACCAACTTGTTGGGACTCTATTGGTCCAGTCGGAGGACTAGATCCCCCTCTTGAAACGCTTGGCCCCTGACTTGTCTGTCATGGTAGCATCGAAGGTCCTGCTGGTATGCCGTAGATCAGATGAAGGCTAGCTCCCTCTATTCGTCTAGAAGATCAAGGTTATCTTGGTGTGCTGCTTCAGCTTCAGCTTCATTGTACTCCTCCACTCGGGGGCAGTTCTGACATAGGTCACTCAGCACGACGGCTTCCGAGCCGTACACCAAGAAGAAGGGAGTTAGCCCCGTGGAACAATTTTGAGTCGTTCTCATAGCCCACAGGACGGACGGAACTCCTCGACCCACGCGCCAGCGGCGTATTTGAGATCCCTCATCAGCCGGGGCTTCATGCCTTGGAGTATAACGCCATTCACCCGCTCGGCTTGTCCATTCAACTGTGCGTGTGCGACGGAGGCATAGTTAACCCGAGTGCCCTCGGAGTAGGAGAACTAGCGAGTTTCATCCGAATGGAAGTTGGAACCGTTGTCGGTGATGATATCATGAGGGACTCCGAATCGTAAGATGTTGTGCCAAGTGAAACTGACGGCGATCGTTGAGTCCAAGCTTTTGATGGGCTTGACTTCGACCCACTTGGTGAACTTATCCACCGCAACCAGCAAATGAGTGAATCCAATCGACCCGGTGCGCAGAGGGCCGACCATGTCGACGCCCCATACGGTGAATGGCCAAGTGACTGGGATCCTCTTCAGTGTGGATGCTAGCTTGTGTGACTGGTTTTTGTAGAAATGGCATCCGACGCACAAGTCCACCATGTCCTTTGTCGCGTGATTGGCGCGGGGCCAATAAAACCCTGCTCGGAACGCCTTTGCCACCAAGGTCCGAGGGGACGCATGGTGACCGCAGGTTCTCGAGTGGATCTCGTGCAGGATTTGAAACCCTTCCGAGCGGGTTTTTCTATAATTTGTCCCCGAGTACTTCGAAAGCTTTAGACCGCCGAACGATCTGTCGGGCTTCCTCCTCGTCTTCGGAAGCTCTTGCCGGAGCAAGTAAGCTAAGTAAGGTTGTGTCCACTCGGGAGTGATGACCAGCATCTCATGGATGAGGTCGACCACAGTCGGGACATCGAACGAACCGCTTGCTTGTGGGGGCTCCTCGGTGAAAGGGTCCGCCTTGATCGAGGGGCGCGTATGTGTTCGATGAACACGCCCATTGGAACAATCCTCCAAGTGGACCCGATCTTTGCCAAGTCGTCAGCTGTTGGGTTCTTGGCTCGGGGTACATGGTGTAGTTCCAATCCTTCAAAGTTCTTCTCCAGCTTCGTTACCGCGTTGTAGTAGGCTGTCATAGCTGCGCTTCGAATGTCCCATTCCTTCATGACTTGGTTGATGACGAGATCTGAGTCGTCGTAAACCATCAATCGACGGATACCGAGTGAGATGGACATGCGGAGCCCATACAGGAGGGCCTCGTACTCGGCCTCGTTGTTGGACGCATCGAAGTGAATCTGGAGCATGTAGCTCAACCGGTCTCCCCTCGGGGAAACAAGAACCACCCCAGCCCCGAGCCGTGGAGCATCTTGGATCCATCGAAGAACATAGTCCAATGCTCAGGGATGACTAGAGCGGGATGTTCTTGCTCTACCCACTCGGCGAGGAAATCTTCCATGGCCTAAGACTTAATTGCTTTCTTGGCTTCAAACTTTACCTCCAACGGTAGGAGTTCAATCGCCCATTTGGCCACTCGGCGAGTAGCGTCCCGATTGTGCAGAATTTCTACTAGGGGAGCGTCGCTGATGATTGTGACCGAATGATCTTGGAAGTAGTGGACCACCTTTTTCACGGTCAGGTAGATCCCATAAACCAACTTCTGATAGTGCAGGTACCTTTTCTTTGATGGGGTCAACACTTCAGAAATGTAGTATATTGGCCTTTGTACCTTGTGACCTTTGCCCAATTCTTCCCACTCCACGGTGAGTACGGTGCTAACCACTTGGCTTGTGGCAGCAATGTACAAAAGCAAGGCTCCTGGCTGCACGGAGCAACCAACACTGGTTGGGTGGAAAGCAGGGCCTTGAGTTGGTCAAATGCGACCAGCGCCTCATCAATTCACTCGAACCTGTCGGATTTCTTCATCGGTTGGTAGAGAGGCAATGCCTTCTCATCGAGTCATGAGATAAACCGACCGAGGGTCGCGAGGCAGCCCGTACGCCTTTGCATATCATCCATGCGCTCCGGACGTCTCATCTGGACGATGGCTTTGATCTTGTGGGGGTTAGCATCGATCCCTCGCTCGGAAACGAGAAAACGGAGTAACATACCAGTCGGTACACCGAAGGTGCACTTCGCCGGGTTAAGCTTGATCCCGAAGCGTTGAAGGTTGGCGAAGGTTTTGGCAAGGTCAGCCAGAATGCCGAAACCTTTCCTAGATTTGACCATGATGTCGTCCATGTACGCTTCGACATTCCGACTAATTTGTCTGTGCAAACATTCTTGAATCATACGCTGGAAGGTAGCACCTGCGTTTTTGAGACCGAATGGCATTGTGATGTAGCAAAAACACTTGAACGGGGTGATGAAAGCTGTTTTTATTTCATCCGGTCCAAACATTCGGATCTGGTGGTACCACGAGTACGCATCGAGGAATGGCAGTCGTTCACATCCGGCAGTAGAATCCACGATTTGATCTATGCAAGGCAAAGGGAAGTGATCCTTCAGGCATTCCCGATTGAGATGCTTGAAGTCAATACACATTCCGAGTGTATTTCTCTTCTTTGGCACCAGGACCACCTTCGCCAACCACTCAGAGTGGTAGACCTCGCGGATGAACTCGTCAGCTAGGGGCCAAGTGATCTCCTCGCCAATTGCCTTGCGCTTGTCCAAGGAGGAGCGACGCAGGTGTTCTTTGACATGCTTCCTATTTGATCTTCGGGTCCACTCGGAGGTGATGCTGAGCCAGCTCCCATGCGAAGATGTCCCAGTTCTCACAGAGAAACTAGATGAGATCGGCTTCCTATTTGTCACCGAGTGAAGTGGAGATGTTTGTCGTAGAGTGAGTCGGATCGGTTGGGTGGATCTAAACCTGCTTCGTCTCGCCAGCCGACTGAAAAGTGGATTCAGTAGCTGGCCGCATTGACTTGAGCACATCTGCGGCATCCGCTGCCTTCTTGTAACCATCCAGGTCGGCTTCAAGGACCTGCTCGTTGGCGATCTTGGAGCCTTAATGGACGCACTCTTCGGCAACCTTCCGATCGCCTTTCACCATGATCACGCCCTTCAGACCCGGCATCTTAAGTTTAAGATACATGTAGCATGGGCGTGCCATGAAACGTGCGTAGGCGGGCCTACCCAGGATGGCGTGATAGGCGTTGTGAAAGTCGACCGTTGATAACCCACAAGTATAGGGGATCACAACAGTTTTCGAGGGTAGAGTATTCAACCCAAATTTATTGATTCGACACAAGGGGAGCCAAAGAATACTCTCGAGTATTAGCAGTTGAGTTATCAATTCAACCACACCTGAAAGACTTATTATCTACAGAAGAGTTTTAGTAGCAAAGTCTTATGATAGTAACGGTAGCGGCGGTAACAATAGCGGTAGTAATTTGTATAGCAAGTGTGACAGCAATAACGGTAAAGTAACTTAGCAAGGACCAGTATAGGAAAAGCTCGTAGGCATTGGATCGGTGATGGATAATTATGTCGGATGACATTCATCATGTAACAGTTATAACATAGGATGATATGCAACTAGCTCCAGTTCTTCAATGTAATGTAGGCATATATTCTGTATTTAGTCATACGTGCTTATGGAAAAGAACTTGCATGACATCTATTGTCCATCCCTCCCGTGGCAGCGGGGTCCTAATGGAAACTAAGGGATATTGAGGTCTCCTTTTAATAGAGAACCGCAACAAAGCATTAGCACATAGTGAATACATGAACTCCTCATACTATGGTCATCTCCGGGAGTGGTTCCGACTATTGTCACTCTAGGGTTGCCGGGTCATAACACATAGTAGATGACTACAACTTGCAAGATAGGATCTAGAACACACATATATTGATGAAAACATAATAGGTTCAGATCTGAAACCATGGCACTCAGGCCCTAGTGACAAGCATTAAGCATGGCAAAGTAGTAGCAACATCAATCTTAGAACATAGTGGATACTAGGGATCAAACCCCATCAAAACTAACTCGATTACATGATAGATCTCATCCAGCCCATCACCGTCCATCAAGCCTACAAAGAGATTACTCACGAACGCTGGAGAGCATCATGGAATTGGCGATGGAGGATGGTTGATGATGATGACATCGTCGATTTCTCCTCTCCGGAGCCCAGAACGGACTCCAGATCTGCCCTCCCGAGGAATAACAGGCGGTGGCGGCGGCTCCGTATCGTGAAACGCGATGAACTCTTCTCCCTTAATTTTTCCTGGGTGAGAGAGACTTTATAGAGTTGGAGTTGGAGGCTACAGAGCTACATGGGCCCCACGAGCCTGCCAGGCGCGCCCTAGGGGGGGCGCCTCCTAGGCTCGTGGGCTCGTGGCTCCGTGTCTTCGGGTAATTCTTGCGCCAGTATTTTTTATATATTCCACAAAAAATCCTCGTAAGTTTCCAGGTCATTCCGAGAATTTTTATTTCTGCGCAAAGACAACTCCATGGCAATTCTGCTGAAAACAACATCAGTCCAGGTTAGTTCCATTCAAATCATGCAAATTAGGGTCCAAAACAAGGGCAAAAGAGTTTGGAAAAGTAGATACGATGGAGACGTATCAACTCCCCCAAGCTTAAGGCCTTGCTTGTCCTCAAGCAATTCAGTTGACAAACTGAAAGAGACAAAAGAAAAACTTTTACGAACTCGGTTTGATCTTGTTGTTTTAATTATGTCTTACTCATATTCGGATTTTCAGCAAGATCATAAGCGAACCACATAAGCAATAACATTTAGGTCTAACGGTGTACTCATATCAATGGCATAATCAACTAGCGAGCAATAATAATAAGTTTGAAACGTCAACGCTTCAATCAAAACAATCACGATACAATATGAATAGATGGTATCTCACTAGCCCTTTCTGAGACCGCAAAACATAAATGCAGAGCACCTTCAAAGACCAAGGGCTGACTGAACATTGTAATTCATGGCAAAGAAGATCCAGTCACGGTCATACTCAATATCAATTAATAGCAAAGCATAAAAATGATGGAGGTGCTCTCTAATTGGCGCCTTTTATAAGAAGAGGATGACTCAACAGTAATGTAAATAGATAGGCCCTTCGCAGACGGAAGCATTGATTTGCACAGGTGCCAGAGCTCAAGCCTTTAAAGGAGATATAAATAATTTTGGGTGGCATGCTTTCATTGTCAACGCGATGACCAAGAGTTTTCACCATCTTCCATGCTACACATATTATAGGCGGTTCCAAAATAGAACAGTAATGTAAAATCTCAATTTTTCCTAATTGGGAATGTTCTACAAATGTAGCTAAGCATCTATGCATTTTGTTTGCAATAAAGTTTTGCATTTGAATTCCGTCAAATACTTGCTTTTGCTTTTCTATTTTTCCTCCCCGAGAAAATACCCCAAAGAAAATTCTTGCATGCAAGAAAGAGCGGAGGAAAATGACCCTCCCAAGCCAGGGGTGTTTTTGAAAATTATTGAGCCAAGAAAAACCAGAATTTATGGAGAAAATAATTTGAAAAAGAAAATATAGCATAAGGGGTTTTTCTAAAAAAACATTTTTTTTAAGTTTTTATTTTGGCCTTGGAAAAATGTTAAATGGATAGAGAATTTTTTTTTGAAAATTTTGGTATATAATACCCCTATTTTTGGATTTTATTTTATTGCCTTTTTATTGGTTTTATTCTCTGTTTTTGAAAAATAGGAAAATCTTCTATTTTAGGAAAAATCGCCCGAGCGTCATATAACAAATCAGGCCGAATCCCCTCAGCCGGATCCGATCTAGATCCAAATCGGCCAACCGATCCCGCGGTCCCTCCCTCTCTCTCTGTGCCACCTGGGCCCACTGGCCGAACCGACGACCGCCTCGGTCACCTTCCTCCCGAGCCGAACTCCTTCCAAGTTCGCCGGATCCTCGCCGGACCTCCCCCGATCTCCTTCCCTCCTCGGCGCCCCCTCTCCCCTATAAATACCCGCCGCCCCGGCCCTCCCCTCGCCCCGTTCCGCCACCCCACCACCCTGCCCAAGCCCCCCACGCCGCCCCTCGTGATCCTCACCGGAGTTGGACCGCAGCCGAAGCTCCCCAGCTCTGCTACGCCCCATCCGACGCCCCACTCGCCTCTCTGACGCCACCAGGAGCTCGCCGAAGGTCTCCTCCGCTGCCCGGACCCCTTCCCCAGCTCGGTCGACCATCGGAGTAGCTTCCCCGAACACCACCATGTTCGGCCTCGCCGGAGCAAGCTCCTCGCCGGCCATCTCCACTGTGAGCCGCCCCCTTTTTAACTCCTACCGTTGGATCTAAAGCGTGCGGTGTAGATTAGATTAGGGTACCCTTTCAGTTTAGTAAAAGAAAACCGCCCGGTTTTCTATCCACTTAAACTGAGTAGAAACGTTTTCATTAGATTGCGGCCATTTGCTTACTAGTCTCGCAGCAAACACACTCCTAGCCACTCAGGGTGCGCCACGTGTACCCATGTCCGTTAGAATTAGTTTCTCTTTTTTCTGTTTAATTCCAAAATAGAGAAAGTTTCAAAATTGTTTTGATCATAACTTTTGGCCCACAATTCCAATCGAGTTGAAACTTGTCCCAGTAGATCACAAATTGTCTGTATTTTCCAAAAACATATAATTTGTCTATGTTTGAAATTTTCAAATTTGAATTAGATCAGATTTAGTTTAAACCTTGTTTTGCTTATTCCAGGAGTTTAAAAATAGATTTGTATTTGATTCTTTTTGCTACTGCTTCCTAGTGATTATATCTTTCTGTAGTATAAGTTTCAATTTTTTGTTAGTATTTTTACTTGGGGTTTTAACAGAAACAATTTCTGCCTTAGTTAGGTGAAGTGAATTCTTTCACTTTATGCCATAGCTACTTTATGCTTGTGATGTTATTTTACTTGTTGATGATTGTAGTGCTTATGGTGTGTATTTGTTTGTATCTGTAGTTCACCCGGAGTGCGAAGCTTGTTACTTAGAAGCGTTCGATCAAGACAACTATCATCAAGGCAAGTCATTTTGATCATACTATTCGCCTATGTTTTCTATGCATGGTAGTTTCACCTCTCTTTGCCCAATTGCATGCTGAGTAGGTACTTGGAAATTATAGTTATAGGTTGTAGTATCATGTGGTAGGCACACAACAACCCCGATACTTGGCTCGGGACGACAAATTTCATATTTGCTATGCTTGAGTAGACGGGATTCTGGTTGAGTGCATAACACGAGTGATGCGAGGATAATTAAATAACCAAGACCGGTTAAGTCAAGATTTTCAAGACCTCGTGAAGCAATGCAACTCTGGGTGAAGGACGGTTTGACGGGCTCCTTGGAGAAACCAGTGGACGACCCCGGGATGCTTGGAGACGTGCCATGTCATCTTGCGGACAGCTTCACCCAGGCTCAAAGAGACGGACGGAGGCTTCATGACCCAAGGCTTAACTGCACATCCACAAGTCATTATGGGCTCTGGCTTGGTTGGACAACACGGCGACTCTGGACAGGCGGTGCTAGCAGATGTAGAAGAACGGTTGGAATGGATGGGCACCGACAGGGATTCAGAGGGTCCCGTTGAAAGACCATGTTTTGATCATCCGGTCTTCAAACACCCTGAAGTGCGAGGACATACTCAGAGGCGATCGAATCTTGTGGGGAACATGTGCAAAACTCTGCAGAGTGCCCAAACCTAATCGATTAGCCGTGTCCACGGTCATGGACAACTTGAGACGAAGGCATTGAAATTTCCCTGAACTCTCGACACAACTTAATAATGATGTGGGAATTATCAACAACTCGGGTACGAGAATTGGTTGGCGGAACCATCTTGTTAACAACAAACAATGTAGTAATATTTTTTCTTTCAGCCCTTTCTTGTTGTAGGAGAAAATTGGCTTTATGCTAAAACTTATAGCCCCACCTGCCAAATATGCATGTAGAGATAGTTGGTTATTATTTTTCCCCTCTCTTTGATGACTTGCCAGCATATTCCATATGCTGACCTACACGCCTGCAACGTATCATGTTGCAGAGTACTTTTCCGACCAGGAGTGAGGCTACGATCTACGCTCAACGACATGCCCTGGAGTCAGATGGACTCGTCTACCTGATGCTTCCGCTAGTCTTCGTTAGATATCTCATGAGATGGCCTTCAGCCACTTTATTGTAATTCATTATTGTAATAAAGTACTCGATATGAGATTTCGATTAATAAAGTTGTGTGATTGAACTCTTGATATATACATTGATGTACTGAGTGTGTACCTGCATGATCTTGGGATGGTACGAAACACCAGAGGCTTGACTCGTATTGAGTCGGGTCGCTACAAGTAAACTTTTGACTCCCCCACCACCGATCAATCACACTCCATGACTAGCCGAATCCTCGGGAGCCGTCCATACCAACAACAATCTAGGGGGAGTTTTGTTTGTATTTATATTTTCGACTTGAGCATGGAACTGGGCATTCCGATTACCGTCCCCTTTCTTGTGAGTGATAGTGAATAAACACGTATCAAGGATAACACGCCTAGCATGGAAGATACTGACCGCCCCTTGTCACCACATGAGCGCTTCGGGCATACAAAACAGATTATTATTTGAAGATTTAGAGAGTGCCACATGGAAATTTACTTGGAACGGTAGGTAGATACCGCATATAGGTAGGTATGGTGGACTCATATGGAACAACTTTGGGTTTATGAAAGTGGATGCACAAGCAGTATTCCCGCTTAGTACAAGTGAAGGCTAGCAAAAGACTGGGAAGCGACCAACTAGAGAGCGACAACAGTCATCAATATGCATTGAAATTAACCAATGTTGAGTGCAACATTAGTAGGATATAAATCACCATAAACATGAATATCGTAGAGGCTATGTCGATTTTGTTTCAACGACATGCGTGAACATGTGCCAAGTCAAGCCACTTGAATCATTCAAAGGAGGATACCATCCTATCATACTACATCATAATCATCTTGAAATTCATGTTGGCATCCAAGACAAACCATTATAAGCTCCTAGCTAATTAAGCATGGCATCAAAAACTATGATCTCTAAGTTCTTATTGCAAACATGTTTCTCTCATATCAATGCTGAATTAGGAACGATGAGCTAGTCACATTTACAAAAACAAAATAGGTCGAGTTCATACCAGCTTTTCCAGGCTCAGTCATTTCATCATATATTGTCATTATTGCCTTTCACTTGCACGACCGAATGATGTGAATAATAATAAGAATGTTCATGCATTGGACTAAGCTGGAATCTGCAATCAAATTCAGAGGAGAAGACAAAGTAATATGGCTCTTTGATGGATAAACAATGATGCATATGAGAGCCACTAATCATTTTAATCATGGTCTTCTACCTCGACCCAAAGAAAAAGAAAACTATTTACACGGGAAAGCTCCAAACAAGCAAAAGAAGAAGAGGAAATCTTTTTGGGTTTTCTTTTTAATTACCACTAAGCAAGCTGGAAAGTAGACTTACAACTAATTTTTTTTATCATTTTTAAACAAAGACACGAGAAGAAAGCAAGAAAAGAAATAAACTAGCATGGACGATATAATGGAAAAGTGTGAACACCGACTATCAAACTGAATGTGTGAGCATGAATATAAAGTCGGTGAGGAACACGTACTCCCCCAAGCATAGGATTTTGGCCTAAGTTGGTCTAGTCCCACGGAGGGAAGTAACCGTCTCCGGGGTACTCCGGAGTGTACTGAGGGTGCCACTGGTGGGTGAGCTCCTCTGGCTCCCACTGATAGACTGGCGCATGGTACTCGACTGGTGGCTCGGGCATGGGCGCCTGTGGTGGCGCTATACCCCAATATTCGTAGATGTCCGAGGGCATAATAATGTGCTGTTGATGGCACCAGGAATCCTTCTGCTACGGCTACGCCTTAAGGGACTTCCTAGGCAAATATACAAAGGATTTCCCCCGTGGCCTTGGAGCCTTGCGTTGGTGTTCCCTCGAAGCGGAAAGGGTGATGTACCGCAGCGGTGGTAAGTATTTCCCTCAGTTTGAGAACCAAGGTATCAATCCAGTGAAGGAGTATCACAAGTGCCTGCAGAAAACACAAAAACTTGCTCCCAACGCTATGAAGGGGTTGTCAATCCCTTATAGATTGTTCGCCAAGTGAGAACTGAAAGCAACAAAGTAAAAAAGCAAAGTAAAAGCGAAATTGGAAATGATAGGTGTGAATAGACCCGGGGGCCGTAGCGTTTACTAGTGGCTTCTCTCATGAAAGTAAGTAGATGGTGGGTGAACAAATTACTGTCGAGCAATTGATAGAACCGTGCAAAGTCGTGACGTCATCTATGGCAATGATTATATCTATAGGCATCACGTCCAAAACAAGTAGACCGATACTTTCTCCATCTACTACTATTACTCCACACGTCGACCGCTATCCAGCATGCATCTAGTGTATTAAGTCCAAAAGAACAGAGTAACGCCTTAAGCAAGATGACATGATGTAGATGGACAATCTCATATCTACGACAGAGCCCACCTTGTTACCCTTGATGGCAACTACACGATGTGTGCCTTGCTGCCCCTACTGTTACTGGGAAAGGTCACCACATGGTAAGAACCCAAAACCAAGCACTTCTCCCATTGCAAGAATCATAGATCTAGTTGGCCAAACAAAACCCAAGACTCGGAGAGACTTACAAGGATATCAAATCATGCATATAAGAAATCAGCAAAGACTCAAATAAATATCATAGATAATCTGATCACAAATCCACAATTCATCGGATCTCGACAAACACACCGCCAAAGAGGATTACATCGGATAGATCTCCATGAAGATCATGGAGAACTTTGTATTGAAGATCCAAGAGAGAGAAGAAGCCATCTACCTACTAACTACGGACCCGTAGGTCTGAAGTGAACTACTCACGAGTCATTGGAGGGGCGTGGATGTTGATGTAGAAGCCCTCCAACTCCAAAGTCCCCTCCGGGAGGGCACCGGGAAGGGTCTCCAGATGAGATCTCGCGGAAACGGAAGCTTGCGGCGGCGGAAAAGTATTTTCGTGGATCCCTTGATTTTCTCTGTATTTTAGGGAATATATAGGCGAAAGATCTAGGTCAGGGGGCGCCAGGGAGGTCACAAGCCTGCCCACCGCCGCCCCCTGGTGGCGGATGGGGGGCTTGTGGGCTCCCTGTAGCCCTCCTGGTTGGCCCAAAAGCCCCCTGATCTTCTTTCGTTCGGGAAAAAATCATTTCGGGGATTTTATTCCGTTTGGACTCCGTTCCAAAATCAGGTCTGAAAAGAGCCAAAAACACAGAAAAACAGGAACTAGCACTTGGCACTGAATTAATAAGTTAGTCCCAAAAAAGATATAAAAGGTACATAAAACATCCAAAGAGGACAAGATAACAACATGAAACCATCAAAAATTATAGATACGTTTGATACGTATCAAGCATCCCCAAGCTTAACTCCTGCTCGTCCTCGAGTAGGAAAGTGATAAAGAATGAATTTTTGATGCTTTCATGTTACCTAGCATAGATATCCTTTGTAACTTCTCTTATGTGACGTGAATGTTCAGATCCATTAGATTCAAAACAATAGTTTGCTATTGACTTGGAAACAATAATAATTCAAGCAAACTAGCAAGGTAATCATGAACTTCCAAAATAACAAGGCCAAAAGAAAGTTATCCCTACAAAAGCATATAGTCTGGCTATGCTCTATCATCATTGCACAACGAATTGAAATCATGCACAACCCCGGTATTGGCCAAGTAATTGTTTCACACCTTTACTTTCTCAAAACTTTTCAACCCTCACGCAATACATGAGCATGAGCCATGGTTTTAGCACTATAAGTGGTGTGGAGTGTGGTGGAGGTTGCAAGACAAAACAAGGAGAAGATGGTCACATTAACTAGGCATATCAATGAGCTGTGGAGATGCTCATCAATAGATATCAATGTGAATGAGTAGGAATTGCCATACAAATGTTGGACTAGAGCTAAGAGTATGTGAAAGCTCTTAAAGAAAACTAGTGGGTGTGTATCCAACTTGCTTGCTCACGAAGACCTAAGGCAATTTTGAGGAAGCCTATCATTGGAATATAAAAGCCAAGTTATATAATGAAAATTTCCCACTAGCTATATGGTGGTGACAAAACGAGAGACTCTTGATGTCTACTACGCAGCCTTCTCCTTGTAGACGTTGTTGGGCCTCCAAGTGCAGAGGGTTGTAGGACAATAGAAATTTTCCCTCAAATGGGTGAGCTAAGGTTTATCAATCCGCGGGAGGCGTAGGATGAAGATGGTCTCTCTCAAGCAACCCTGCAACCGAATAACAAAGAGTCTCTTGTGTCCCCAACACACCTAATACAATGGTAAGTTGTATAGGTGCACTAGTTCGGCGAAGAGATGGTGATACAAGTGCAATATGCATGGTAGATATAGGTTTTTGTAATCTGAAATTACAAAAACATCAAGGTAACAAATGGTAAAAGTGAGCACGAACGGTATTGAAATGCGTGGAAACAAGGCCTAGGGTTCATACTTTCACTAGTGAAGTTCTCGCAACAATGATAACATAATTGGATCATATAACTAGCCCTCAACATGCAACAAAGAGTCACTCCAAAGTCACTAATAGCGGGGAACAAACGAAGAGATTATTGTCGGGTACGAAACCACCACAAAGTTATTCTTTCTGATCGATCTATTCAAGAGTCCATAGTAAAATAACACGAAGCTATTCTTTCCGTTCGATCCATCATAGAGTTCATACTAGAATAACACCTTAAGATACATATAAACCAAGACCCTAATGTCACCTAGATACTCCATTTTCACCTCAAGTATCCGTGGGCATGATTATACGATATGCATCACATAATCTCAGAATCATCTATTCAACCAACACATAGAACTTCAAAGAGTGCCCCAAAGTATCTACCAGAGAGTCCAAACGTGTGGCAACCCCTGTGCATAGGTTCCCAATGTCACGAACCCGCAAGTTGATCACCAAAACATACATCAAGTACTCACATGAATCCACGTGTGCCAACCCATATGCATAGGTTCCCAATTGTCACAAACCCGCAAGTTGATCATGGCAGATAGACACGTGCAAGACATACATCAAGTGTTCTCAAAGACTCAATCCGATAAGATAACTCAAAAGGGGAAACTCAATTCATTACAAGAGGGAGAGGGGGAATAACATCATAAGATCCAACTATAGTAGCAAAGCCCATGGTACATCGAGATCAAGACATCTCAAGAACACGAGAGAGAGAGAGATCAAACACACAGCTACTGGTACATACCCTCAGCCCCGAGGGATAACTACTCCCTCCTCATCATGGAGATCGCCAGGATGATGAAGATGGCCACCGGAGATGGATTCCGCCTCCGGCAGGGTGCCGGAACAGGCTCCAGATTGGTTATTGGTGGCTACAGAGTCTTGCGGCGGCGGAACTCCCGATCTAGGTTTCTTTTTGGGGGTTTCTGAATTTATAGGAATTTATGTCGATGGAATTGCGTCAGTTGGGCCCACGAGGAGGTCACAAGCCTGCGCGCCACCACCGGGGGGGTGGTGGCGTGAGGGCTTGTGACTCCCTCGTGGCCCATCTGGTCTTCTCCCAAAGCTTCGGGGGTCTCTTTTGGTCCAAAAAAATCATCGTAAAGTTTCATTCCATTTGGACTCCGTGTGAAAATGGGCCAAAAACACGGAAAAAACATAAACTAACACTTGGCACTGAGTTAATAGGTTAGTCCCAAAAAAGATATAAAATAGCATATTCATGCATATAAAACATCCAAAGTTGACAAGATAATAGCATGGAACCATCAAAAATTATAGATACGTTGGAGACATATCAACTCTCAATCATGAAGATCATGGTGCTTAATATGCACAAGTGTGGAAAAGTGGTAACATTGCCCCTTCTCTCCTTTTCTCTCATTTTTATTTTTTTGGTGGGCTCTTTGGCCTCTTTATTTTTTTTGGTGGGCTTCTTTGGCCTCTTTTATTTCCTGACAAGGGATAATGCTCCATCAATGATGATCATCACACTTTCAACTCAAAACTTAGAGCAACGATGACTCTATATGGAATGCCTTCGGTAGTGTACCGTGGCAATGATCTAGCATCGCATACACACTAATGGAAACATCATGCTAGCTATCTTACGATCTTGCAATGGCAATGTAGACGTGATGGCACATGTCATGGTGGTAGTTGCATGGCAATATATCTCGGAATGACTTTGAAAAAGCCATAGTAGGTAGATATGGTAGCTGTTTTGAGGGAGGCTAATGGTGGGTTTTGTGCACCGGCGAAAGTTGCACGACACTAAGAAGATAGTGATGGTGGAAGGTGAAAGTGCATCTAAACCATGGACTCAACATTAGTCCTGAAGAACTCATATACCTGTTGCAAAAGTATTATTAGTAATTGAAACAAAGCATTCAACGCATACTCCTAGGGCAAGGGTTGGTAGGTATAAACCATCGCGCGATCCCGACCGCCACGCAAAGGATGACAATCAATAGACTAATCATGCTCAGACTTCATCACATAGCGGTTCACCATACGTGCATGCTACGGGAATCACTAACTTCAACACAAGTATTTCTAGATCCACAACACCTTACTAATATAACTTCAATATTACCAAAACCACAACTCAAAACTAATTGAGATGAATCAAACTTCTCTAACTATTCAATGCACATGAAGGTGGAAGTTTTCGTATCCCTTTGGATAACTACCCCTTTTGAGAATACTTTCAAAGCATGGATCAACTACCAAGCCACGCACCGCTGTGCTCTAAAAGATATAAGTGAACAACATAGAGCAAAAGTATCTAGCTCAAAAGATATAAGTGAAGCACATGTGAGCTGAATTGTCTACCAAAAGATATAAGTGAAGCTCGACAAAATCATGGTGAGTGCATGTCTCTCTCTCTAGGTGTGCAGCAAGGATGATTGTGACACAACAAAAATAAAAGACTCCTACGATACAAGACGCTCCAAGCAAAAACACATAACATGTGGTGAATAAAAATATAGCCCCAAGTAACGTTACCGATGGATTTAAGATGAGAGAGGGGATGCCTTCCCGGGGCATCCCCAAGCTTAGGCTTTTACGGCATCCTTGAATCTCTTGGGGTGCCTTGGGCATCCCCAAGCTTGAGCTCATGCCACTCTTTATCTCTTTGTCCATAAGAACTTCACCCAAAACTTGAAAACTTCACAACACGAAACTTAAACAGAAACTCGTGATAAGATTAGTATGAGAAAGCAAACCACCAGTTCCTTAGGTACTATAGCAAACTTAAATTCTACTTATGCTGATGTTGGGTTACTGTATTTTCAATCTTCCATGGCTAATACCCCCCGATACTATCCATAGTTTCATCAAAATAAGCAACCAACACAACAAAACTGAATGTGTTAACAGCAGACCAGTCTGTTGCAATCTGTATATTTCATATACTTCTGGTACTTCAAAAATTCCGAAAAATTACGACAGTCTGAAGTATTTGCGTAGAATCAGCAGCAAAAACAATAAACTCAAAAGCTCTTATAGAAAAAAATGAAAATTCTTTTCGTGAGCAGAAAGTTTATGTATTTTCCAGCATGACCAAATGATCATCCCCAAGACTAATCATAACGGTTTTGCTTGACACAAACGCAAAAAGAAACACAAAAAACACAATCATAACAGAATTATGAAAGTGTGGAAAACACAAAGCAGAAAGAAAAAGGATAAATTCGTTGGGTTGCCTCCCAACAAGCGTTATTGTTTAACGCCCTTAGCTAGGCATTCAATGATGCTCTCACAAAAGACAAGAATTGAAGCACAACGAGAGCATCATAAAGCATGTGAAAATCACATCTAAGTCTAACATACTTCCTATGCATAGGCATTTTATAGAAAAACAAATTGTCAAGACAACCAATAGATGCCATATGTAAGGAAGAAGAAAGAGACAAGAGCAATCTCAACATCAAGAGAGGTGATTTAGTAGCATGAAAGTTTCTACCACAATATTTTGCTCTCTCATTACATGTGGGATCATATTCGAGTTTAACGATATAGCTATCACATAGGATATTCTTTTCATGATCCACATGCATTCAAAGTTGACGGTCTTAAAAAATAGTGGGATTATCATCTAAAGTCATGACTTCTCCAAACCCACTTTCAATAATATTGAAAATATCATATTTATCTTGAGGCTTGAACAAGTTTTCAAGATCAAAAGAAAAATCATCACCCTAATCATGATCTTTGCAACAAGTAGTGGACATAGCAAGACTAGCATCCCCAAGCTTAGGGTTTTGAATAATTTTAGCATGATTGTCACTAATAGAATTTATAGTGAAACCATTGCAATCATGCTTTTCATTCAAGGAGCCTTCGTGAATCACTTCATGAATTTCTTCATCACAATTTTCAGATTCACGCATCTCAAGCAAAACTCCATAGAGAAAGTCAAGTGCACTCAACTCACTAGCAATTCGTTCCACATAAGTGGGTCTCTTAAAGAGATTAGCTAGTGGATGAGGATCGATATCACTAGATTTTTAGCAAGCGAAGATGCAAGCATATTGAAGGCACATGTCACACAAGCGAACAGAAAGCAAGCGAGAGAAAAGGGCGAACGAAAAAGGCAAAAGGCAAAAGAAAACGGCAAAGGAGAAAGGCAAATGAAAACGACAAATGTGAAGTGGGGGAGAGGAAAACGAGAGGCAACTGGCAAAAAAAAGTAAATGCAAGAGATGAGTTTGTGAGACCTACTTGGATAGATCTCTCCTTCCCCGGCAACGGCGCCAGAAATACTTCTGCTACTTCAACAAAAGATCTTCCAACGGCGCCAGAAATAGGTGTGTTGATGGCACCAGGAATCCTTCTGCTACGGCTACGCCTTAAGGGACTTCCTAGGCAAGTATGCAAAGCATTTCCCCCGTGGCCTTGGATCCTTGCGTTGGTGTTCCCTTGAAGCGGAAAGGGTGATGTAGCGCAGCGGTGGTAAGTATTTCCCTAAGTTTGAGAACCAAGGTATCGATCCAGTGAAGGAGTATCACAAGTGCCTGCACAAACACAAAAACTTGCTCCCAACGCTATGAAGGGGTTGTCAATCCCTTATAGATTGTTCGCCAAGTGAGAACTGAAAGCAACAAAGTAACAAAGCAAAGTAAAAGAAAAAGTGGAAACGTAGGTGTGAATAGACCCGGGGGAGTAGCGTTTACTAGTGGCTTCTCTCATGAAAGCAAGTAGACGGTGGGTGAACAAATTATTGTCGAGCAATTGATAGAACCGCGCAAAGTCGTGACATCATCTATGGCAATGATTATATCTATAGGCATCATGTCCAAAACAAGTAGACCGATACTTTCTGCATCTACTACTATTACTCCACACGTCGATCCCTATCCAGCATGCATCTACTGTATTAAGTCCAAATGAACAGAGTAACGCCTTAAGCAAGATGACATGATGTAGATGGACAATCTCATATCTACGACAGAGCCCACCTTGTTACCCTTGATGGAACTACACGATGTGTGCCTTGCTGACCCTACTGTCACTGGGAAAGGTCACCACACGGTAAAAACCCAAAACCAAGCACTTCTCCCATTGCAAGAATCATAGATCTAGTTGGCCAAACAAAACCCAAGACTCGGAGAGACTTACAAGGATATCAAATCATGCATATAAGAAATCAGCAAAGACTCAAATAAATATCATAGATAATCTGATCACAAATCCAAAATTCATCGGATCTTGACAAACACACCGCCAAAGAGGATTATATCGGATAGATCTCCATGAGGATCATGGAGAACTTTGTATTGAAGATCCAAGAGAGAGAAGAAGCCATCTAGCTACTAACTACTGACCCGTAGGTCTGAAGTGAACTACTCACGAGTCATTGGAGGGGCGATGATGTTGATGTAGAAGCCCTCCAACTCCAAAGTCCCATCCGAAAGGGCACCGGGAAGGGTCTCCAGATGAGATCTCACAGAAACGGAAGCTTGCGGCGGCGGAAAAGTATTTTCGTGGATCCCTCGATTTTTTTCTGTATTTTAGGGAATATATAGGTGAAAGATCTAGGTCAGGGGGCGCCAGGGAGGTCACAAGCCTACCCACCGCCGCCCCCTGGTGGCGGATGGGGGGCTTGTGGTCTCCCTGTAGCCCTCCTGGCTTGCCCCACAAGCCCCCTGATCTTCTTCCGTTCGGGAAAAAATCATTTCGGGAATTTTATTCCGTTTGGACTCCGTTCCAAAATCAGATCTGAAAAGAGCCAAAAACACAGAAAAAACAGGAACTGGCACTTGGCACTGAATTAATAAGTTAGTCCCAAAAAATATATAAAAGGTACATAAAACATCTAATGATGACAAGATAACAGCATGAAACCATCAAAAATTATAGATACGTTTGAGACGTATCATGTACCTGCCTAGATGAAGGTTGAACAAAGAAGGAGCAGGCAAAGTAATAGTCTCACGAGTACCCTGGCTAAATACCAAGTTATAAATCATCCTCTTATCTTTATCTTTACCAAGAAAATCATGGCGAACCATGCTATCACAATCTAAATATCTCTCAGGATTAAGCATCTCTTCTTCCTCATACAGTCTAATAGGTATCTCAAAATGTTTAGCGAGACGGGTAGCATAGATACCTCCATAAACAATGCCTTTGGTATGGTTCGTGTTCAACCGTTGAGCCACTATAGCGCCCAAGCTATAAGTTTTATCACTGTAAAGAGCTCGCGCAAAACCGCAAGATCTGGGGAGCTAAGAGCCCCAGCTTTCCCATGGCCTATCAAACATTTTCCCACCAATAATGAGAGATACCGAAGCACGGGAAAATGTATACTAGCAACTCTAGCGCCAGACACTCCTCTCTCCTCTCCTACAACAATAGTATCAATGAAAGCCTCCAAGTCCCGTGGACGAGGTTCATGAATATCCCCTACACAAGGTAAATTGCAAACATTGCAGAAATCCTGAAGTGACATGCGTTGGGGGATATCATATAACTTGAACTCAACCATATGAGGTCTCTTCCTCGGATAAAAATTATAGCTTTGCACGAAATTATTAGTGAGGAGGAGGTATTGTGGACATTTATCTTTGACAAATGCGGTAAGGCCTGCGTTCTCCACGAAGTTATAGAAATCCTCATAAAGACCTGCGGCGTGTAAGAACACATCACTTGGCCACTCGCATGCTCGAACTTCTGCAACTCAGGGGACCGGATACTTGGGTTTCTTCTTCTCATCTTCATCTTCCTTGGGGTCACGGCTCGAAGAGCCTCTTAGGAACCTCCTCGTCTTTTCCTTTTTCTTTCTTTGAAAATTTCTGAAATTTTTAGTGACTAAAAAAAAGTGAACAAGGCTTAACAAAACTCAAAGCAACTACTCCTACAAGTGCCTAGAGGCCATATCATGCATCAAAACTACTTTGGACCAACTAAAATTAACATGCAAAGCTCAAGAACACGATCACCGAGGCAGCAATAATATGCAATGAATAAAGCACTAGAACAAAAACTAATTGGATCACTGGAGGAGGCACATACCAAGGAACAATTCCCCAAAACAGTTTGGTGAATGGGGCTTTGCACAAGGAGATTGAAAAATGCAGCAAAATGAGCAAGAACACGTGTTTGAGCTGTGGAATGATTTTTTCTAGAGGTAGACGAAGGAGATGGGTGCTGGAATAAGTGGAGGGAGGCCACGTGGGACCCACGAGCCTGCCACGCGCGTCTTGATAACCCACAAGAATAGCGGATCGCAACAGTTTTCGAGGGTAGAGTATTCAACCCAAATTTATTGATTCAACACAAGGGGGGCCAAAGAATACTCTCGAGTATTAGCAGTTGAGTTGTCAATTCAACCACACCTGAAAGACTTATTATCCACATAAGAGTTTTAGTAGCAAAGTAGTATGATAGTAATGGTAGCGGCGGTAACAGTAGCAGTAGTAATTTGTATAGCAAGTGTGACAGCAGTAACGATATAGTAACTTAGCAAGGATCAGTATATGAAAAGCTCATGGGCATTGGATCGGTGATGGATAATTATGTCGGATTACATTCATCATGTAACAGTTATAACATAGGGTGATATGCAACTAGCTACAGTTGATCAATGTAATGTAGGCATATATTCTGTATTTAGTCATACGTGCTTATGGAAAAGAACTTGCATGACATCTTTTGTCCATCCCTCTCGTGGCAGCGGGGTCCTAATGGAAACTAAGCTATATTAAGGTCTCCTTTTACTAGAGAACCGGAACAAAGTATTAGCACATAGTGAATACATGAACTCCTCATACTATGGTCATCTCCGGGAGTGGTTCCGGCTATTGTCACTCCGGGGTTGCCGGGTTATAACACATAGTAGGTGACTACAACTTGCAAGATAGGATCAAGAACACACATATATTGATGAAAACATAATAGGTTCACATCTGAAATCATGGCACTCGGGCCCTAGTGACAAGCATTAAGCATAGCAAAGTAGTAGCAACATCAATCTTAGAACATAGCGGATACTAGGGATCAAACCCCATCAAAACTAACTCGATTACATGATAGATCTCATACAACCCATCACCTTCCAACAAGCCTACGATGAGATTACTCACAAACAATGGAGAGCATCATGGAATTGGCGATGGAGGATGGTTGATCATGATGACGACGTCGATTTCCCCTGTTCGGAGCCCAGAACGGACTCCAGATCTGCCCTCCCGAGGAAGAACACGTGGTGGCGGCGGCTCCGTATCGTGAAACGCGATGAACTCTTATCCCTTAATTTTTCCTAGGCGAGAGAGACTTTATAGAGTTGGAGTTGGAGGCTGCGGAGCTATGTGGGCCCCACGAGCCTGCCAGGCGCGCCCTAGGGGGGCACCTCCTGGGCTCGTTGGCTCCTGGCTCATTGTCTTCGAGTAATTCTTGCGCCAATATTTTTTATATATTCCACAAAAAATCCTCATAAGTTTCCAGGTAATTCCGAGAACTTTTATTTCTGCGCAAAAACAACACCATGGCAATTCTGCTGAAAACAGCGTTAGTCCAGGTTAGTTCCATTCAAATCATGCAAATTAGAGTCCAAAACAAGGGCAAAAGAGTTTGGAAATGTAGATACAATGGAGACGTATCAACCACCTCGAAGGTCAATCTCTGCTTGCGAAAAAAATTATCGTTGCCGAATACCACGCTCACAGTGATTTGACCGAGTGACTCGGCTTCCTTCCCGGGGATGAGCCCATGGAACTGCATGTTTCTCTTGCTAAGCTGGGACAGTTGGATGTCCATGGCCTTGAGAGTGTCCACGTAGATGATGTTGAGGTCGCTGACTCCATCCATAAGGAATTTCCGTAGTCGGAACCCGTTGACTGCAAGGTCGACCACCAGTGCGTGCCTCTAGGGGTGGCTATGCTCGCCGGGTGGTTCGAATATCAAAAGTGACGGGCGTTTTTGCCCAGTCCAGGTACTTTGTGACAGTCGGGGCTGCCATGTTCAACTCCCGATTGATGAGTTTCAATCGGCTTTTGCTCTCCATGTTAGCGAAGATCATGAGGGTCGCCTGAATATTAGGATACCCGGAGGCATCCGCAGGGTGGTCCCCATCCTCTTTGTCCGGAGCAGTCGGCATTCGCGATTCGTGTGCTTGGCGGAGATAGTTTCCGCCTCCTCGTCTTTGCGAGAATGGATCGGACCTGCCTGGTCCAGCAGAGTGCTCCTCGACTCGGCTTTCTTCTTGTCAGCCTAATCCTTTTTATTCTTGGATTTGTTTTGGCCCTGTCCTGGGACAGCAACTACTTTGGCTTTACCCGATGTGTCACATTTTCGCTTTTGCTTCTTCCAAGCGTTGCCCGACTGAGGGGCCTCGCTAGACCGGCCCTTGCCGCTGTGGAGGCGGTCTTGTTCCTCGCCATTCACGTACCAATTGGCGATCTCCAAAGCCCTACCAAGAGACAAGTCTCCCGATCGGCCGAACTTGAGGATAAGCTCTCGATACCGAGTGCCCGCTTTAAAAGCGCACACAGCCTGGTGCTCGGTGACGTTCTCAACGGTGTTGTGGAGAGTGGTCCACCACTGAATGTACTCTCGGAGAGTCTCGTTGGGCTTATGTACGCAGCGTTGCAGCTCCGTCAGTCCTTCCGGGCATTTGTACGTGCCCTCGAATGTCTTGACGAACACTCGGGCAAGGTCTCCCCAGCTATGGATGCTACTGGAGGGTAGCTGGTTGAGCCACGCCCTCCCGGACCCCTCCAACATGAGGGGTACGTGCTTCATCGTGACGTAATCATCATCGTCGCCGATCTGGATGGCCACTCGGTAGTCTTCCAACCAGGTCTATGGCTTTGACTCGCCATTGAATTTGCCAGTCCTCGTGGCCAACCTGTACTTGGAGGGGATTTCGGCCTCTCGAATGTGTCGACCGAAGCAATCCAGGCCGGACACTCCCCGGCCTTCTAGCGATCGATCGATCACCTCCTGCGTGATGATGGATCGATCGTTGAACTCGAGGGCCCGGTAGTCACCGCCCTCGTGGCCCTACCATCGATTGGGGCTTCGCCTGCGGTCGTGAGGTCGACGACCGAGTGAGCCACTCCCCTGAGGAGGAGACCTGCTTCGGTCCCGTTGACCTTGCCTCTAGTCTTCCTGCAGGCCTCTCGAAAGTGGAGGAGACCTTGGGCGTTGCTACCTCTTGAGCTTGCGTTTGTTTTCCCTTGGAGAGGAAAGGGTGATGCAGCGAAGTAGATAAGTATTTTCCTCACTTTGTTAGAACCAAGGTATCAATCCTGTAGGAGGAACAAGCAAGCCCCAATAGTAGTACCTACACAAAGAATAAAACACTTGCACCCAATGCTATAAAGGGGTTGTCAATCCCTTCAGAGTTATTTGCAAGGATGAGATCTGATAGGAATAGATATAAAGATTGCGGAAACAAAAGTAAATAAATTGTAGCAAAGTATTTTTGGTATTTTTGTCTTATAGATCCGAAAGTATAATATGGAAACTAGACCCAGGGGCATAGGTTTCACTAGAGGCTTCTCTCATAAAGGAAAATAATATGGTGGGTGAACAAACTACTATCACACAATTGATATAAAAGCGAATAATTATGAAAATATCTAAGGCAATGATTATGCATATAGGCATCACGTCCATGTCAAGTAGACCGAAACGATTCTGCATCTACTACTATTACTCCACCCATCGACCGACTCATGCCTGCATCTAGAGTATTAAGTTCATGAAGGACAAAGTAGCGCATTAAGTAAGATGACATGATGTAGAGAGAAAATCCCATCTTTTTATCCTCGATGGCAACAATACAATACGTGCCTCGCTACCCCTACTTTGTCACTGGGTGAGGACACCGCAAGATTGAACCGAAAACTAAGCACTTCTCCCATTGCAAGAATTACCAATCTAGTTGGCCAAACCAAACCAATAACTCAAAGAGACTTGCTAAGATATGAAATCATGCATATAAAAATTCAGAAGAGACTCAAATAATATTCATAGATAATCTGGACATAAACTCACAATTCACTGTATCTTGACAAACACACCGCAAAAGAGTATTAGATCGGATAGACCTCCATGAAGATCATGAAGAACATGGTATTGAAGATCAAAGAGAGAGAAGAACCCATCTAGATACTAGCTACGGACACGTAGGTCTGTGGTGAACTACTCACGCTTCATCGGAGGGGCAATGGTGTCGATATAGATGCCCTCCGTGATCAATTCCCTCTCCGGCAGATTACCAGAAAAGGATCTCACGGGAACAGAGGCTCCCGGTGGTGGAAAATTATTTTCGTGGCTCTCTTTGGCGATACGGGAATATTTGGGAATTTATAGGCCAAAGAATAGGATTAGGAGACCTGCACGGGAGACCCCCTAGGGCGTGCCCTGCAGGCTTGTGGCCTCCCTGCCGATGCCTTTCCCCCTACTCCAAGTCTGTTGGGTGTCTTCTGGTCCAAGAAAAATCTTTTCGGAGATTTTGTTCCGTTTTTACTCCGTTTAATATTCCTTATCTGCAATACTCAAAACGTGGAAAAAACAGAAACTGGCACTAGGCTCTATATTAATAGGTTAGTCCCAAAAATAATATAAAACATCATATTAATGCATATAAAACATCCAATACAAATAATATAATAGCATGGAACAATCAAAAATTATAGACACGTTGGAAACATATCAAGCATCCCTGATACGTCCCAAATGTATCTATAATTTCTGCTTGTTCCGTGATATTTTGGGTGACATTGTTATATGTTTTGCTACACTTTTATATTATTTTACACATATTTGGACTAACCTACTAACCCAGTGCACCTAGTGCCAGTTTCTATCTCCTGACGTCTATTTTGCAGGGGCTTTTACCCAATTTTCCGAAGCCTGAAAAATCCAGAACAATATATCAAAAACCAGAGAAATAGAAGCTTCGGGATCACCAAAGGAGGGCCAGAGAGGGCCATGGGCCTCCCAGGCGGCTTGCTGGCGCGGCCAGGCCCTAGGCCGCGCCAGGAGGTTGCCTGGTTGGGCCCCACCTGCTCCGGTGCCCTCCTTTGGCCTATATTTAGACTTCCGTGAGGAAACCCTCGCAGACTTTCTGGAATCGCGAATTTCTCCATCGTTTCGCCGCTGCAGTGCTACCAAGATCAGTAGCGTCACGAGACCTCTTCCCGGCACCCTGCTGGAGGGAGGATTGACCTCCGGGAGCTTCTCCACCGCCACAAACGCTTCCCGGACGTGCCGTGAGTAGTCCTCCTTGGACCATGAGTCCATGACCAGTAGCTATGTGATATCTTCTCTCCAATCTTGTGCTTCAATGGTTAGTCCTTGTGAGTTGCCCTACATGATCAAGGCATCTATGTAATCCTCTTGCTTTTGCTATGCTCGGTTTGTTGGGATCCGATGGATTATGAGATTATGTTCAGATTGTTTTGAGTTATATATTTGATTATCCTTTTATATTATGTTCCTTAGTGATTCATGCATGTTCTCCGTTGCTTTTTATTGCTTTGGCCAAGTAGTAGATCGTAACTCCAAGAGGGAGCGTTATGCATGATTGTGGGTTCGGGCCCCTCGATGTCAAGCTTCAATGACAGAAACATGAGACTAGGGGATGTGCTTGTTACCACCAGGGACAAAACAACGGTGCTTGTGACCATGGTTGCAAGGATTGTTTACCTTATGCATAGTTCGTTAATGCAGTTGTCCGTTGCTTTGAGTTTACAGTTTGGGTGGGGCTCACAACTTAATACCGGAGAGATGTTCTGGATACATATCTCAAGGTGGATAATTAGTAAGTAGATGCTGATGAATAAACGGTCTACTTGTCTTGGCGTACTACGCATTACTATTGAACCTCTAACTATCAAGGAGCATAATTAACATTGTGATGCGATCATAATTCTGTCAATTGCCGAACTATGATTTTTTTTCCTAGCATAGTTTTTTATCGTCTTTTGGGAGAGAGACATCACTAATGAACATCATGTGACTATGGTCCATATCACCATCATTGTTTACACCTCCATCATTTATCGCTTTAATTTACTTTTCTGTTGCAATCACTATTACCTTCCCGCTTGTGTTTTAATCCTTTGCAAACTACAAGGCCGGAGAGATTGACAACCTCTCTGTACTCGTTGGGAGCAAAGTTATTTGTTGTGTGTGCAGGTCCACGTCTTCTGCTAGCGCCGGGGTGGAAGACACCTACTTGTTGAGCCTAGGAGTCCTCCTGGTTCGATAAACCTTACAGTCTCCGTGTAAGGGAAATTTTTTGTTGACTACATCTCCACCTTCCACTTGGGTAACCAACGAGGGGCAAGAAGTATATACATCATCCCGTCATCAACCGAATTTCTGGTGCTATTGCTAAGGACTCCAGTCTTCAAGATAGGGGAGTTGCACACTATCTTTTACCTTTGCTTTTTAGTCTTGTTAGTTTGCTTTTCATGATTGGCATGACTAGTTAGGCTTATGGAAAACTGCACTCTTAGTACCCTGCTTGGGGAAGGCCGCTTTACCACACCCATGGTAGATAAGTCTCCTCCACCTACTGAATGTATCTCATTCAAAATACCACTTGGGATAGTTGAAATAATTAGGAATGATTGTTATGCAGGAGATGGAATAGTCGATCCTAGTATTCATTTGTTGAAACTTACAAAACTTTGTGAGTTGTTTAAGATTTCAGGTTTGACAAGAGATGGAGTCATGAGGAAATTATTTGCCTTGTCACTGAAAGGAAAAGCATTGGAATGGTATAGGCTACTAGATGATTCTCACCTACGGGATTGGGAAGAGATTCAATCTCTCTTTTACTCTAGGTCTTATCCTCTTCATGAAGTTCATGAGAATAGGAATTATGTTTATAATCTCTATCCTCGTGATGTAGAGAGCATAGCTCAAGCTTGGAGAGACTGAAAACTTTAATGCTAAAATGTCCTAACCATGGGCTTCCCAAAGGTTATGCTTATGTGGAGAGTAAGAGTACCTTTTTTGCATGTGGATCATGGTAACAATGCTTTATGCTTATATTGTTGAGTTTATTCATGATCCCACTGAAAATTATTATGTGAAGGGAACATATGCTTATAGATATTTCAATAATATTAAGTTCCCTCTCTTTATGTTGAAGGTTTTGAAGCTGCACTTGTTTTGCCTTCCTATGCTTATTGTTTTGTGCGTCAATGAATTATTCTATTGCAATATTCCTACGCATAGGAAGCATGTTAGACTTAAATGTGTTTGGTATTTGCTTCTTCATGCTCTCTTTTGTTCTACAACTCTTATTCCTACGGGAGCATCATTAAAATCTTAAGCCTATCTTTATGGCTATAAAGAAAGAGCTCTAGGGAAACAACCCTTGTTATCTTTACTTTGAGTTTTTACTTTCAGTTTTATTGGTCTTGATGCTTGTTACTACTATAGCAACATCATTGTATATTTATTTTTAAGCTTTGTGCCAAGTTATAGCCTCTCATTGCAAGAAAGTTCAAAGGTTGTGACATGCTGTCGAGAAACAAATTTTGTCTGCCTGACGGAAAAATTCGCCAAATATCACTACATCATATTTTTTATCTGAATTGTTTTGATAGCATGCTCTATATAATTGTATTTCTTGCTTCTGTTCTGAGTTGTTTGATTTGAGTTGCAGAAGTGCCTCGAATAAATTATTTACTACCTGTCATTCTGATTTTCACAGATTCTGCCATGTTTTGCGTTTTCATTGTTTTGCAAATCCTAAGCTTGATTTTTATTTGCAAAAACCTTTTGGAATTAATAAGAAGCAGTAGCTTTTCATGAAAATCTGTATTTCCAGCAGGTAATGAATTATTTTATTAAGGGCACTAACCATTCTAATCAGCTTATGATGAGTTCCGTATGAAGGGAGTTTTCAAGTATGCGATGGGAGAGATGATGAAAGAAGATACAGGAGTGTCAAGCGCTCAAGCTTGGGGATGCCCCATGCACCCCAAGAAATATTCAAGGATACTCAAGCGTCTAAGCTTGGGGATGCCCCCGTGCATCCCCTTCTCTATCAACAATCATCAGTTCCTCCATCTCCATGCTATATTTTTATCACTTCATATGATATATGATATGCTTGGAGCGTCCCGCTATTTTCTTTTTAGTTAGTTTTAGTTTTGATTGATGTTCATAACAAGTCGGAACCTAGCCTATCTTGTTTGGGAGAGAGACACACTCCATTCCACTCTAGAACACAACATAGGTTTTCATGCTTATCTTTTTCGTGTGTTCTTCATCTTTTCGTAGCTACTGTCATGCTTAGCTCTTAGTTTTCATGCTTATCTTTTTAAGAGCTATTATTTAGGTTGATTTTGGAACTCTCTTGAGTTATCATGCTTATCTTGTTTAGAGAGTTGGCTCGTTGGACTGACTTGTGTGTATTGCATGAGTAGGTAACTAAGGTTGCTATTTAAGTATAGTAGTAACTTGCAATAGTTTTGGGGTATTGATTTGATTAATGTTCATACTATTGGTGCCAAGCGCTTGAGCTTATTAGTGATAGGTGTCGTATTTTTCAAAATCTGTGTGTGTTTCAAAAACTAAAATTAGTTGAGAACTCTAGCTACTAAATTGATCGCTAACCTCTGGAGGGGTTGGAATATATAGAGTACCCTCACGTTACCATGAGTCGAGGATGCGCAAGGATAACCAAACCGCCAAACATTTCTCCTCGGGGTACTTGTCTCTTTGTGAATTTCCTAACTACATAGAGAGTTACCGATAATAAGTGTATGCGTTCTTCGGACTAATGTGAGTATTCGATTGTTGGCACTTCCACCATCCGTATTTTGCTAGCCACTTCGGTACCGTGCATTACCATTTCTCACGTTGAGAGTTGGTGCAAACTTCGCCGGTGCATCCAAACCCATGACATGATACGCTCTGTCATACATAAGCCTCATTATATCTTTCCTCAATACCGCCACCATACCTACCTATTAAGGCATTTCCATAGCCTTTCCGAGATACATTGACATGCAACATCCACCATCTCATGACTTGATCTTCATGTCATACATGCTTTTGCTTGATCATAGATCCGCATGCTAGTTGGGCATTGCCCTCATTAATGCTACATGACACACTAGTATCATTGCATATCCTGCTAGACTGGCAGAGGCATACATTTGCATACATCATGATATTTTTCACTTGTCTTTATGTTGAGTACTTCTTATAAAGTGTGATGATTTTTCTTTCTATTTATCTAATACATAGAGTGTTGCCCTTAAGTGAGGAAAAGATCCTAAAGTGGACAAAACAAAAGATCCCAAAGAGGACAAATGAGAGATAAAAATAAAGAGCCAAAGTGGCCACAAAAGAAAGAAATAAAAAGAAATAAAAAGAGAGAAAGGGGCAACACTAGTATTCCTTTTGAAAGATCCACACTCGTACTCCATTACTATATTGGTACTACATAGAGATTATCATTCATAACTATGTGGGTACTCTTACACTAAAGAACTTTGTATGCATATTCCAATGATGAGCCTCCTCAAATGAGCTCTATGTCTTGATGAGCAGAGAAGTTATATGCACCCCCACTAGTTCCATTGGAGAGCTTACCTTGGCTCATATGTGCATCCATTACATGGCAATCCCTACTCCTCACATCATATCTATCATTTGGCTTTCTCTCGCCTATGGTTGTCCTCATTGATGTGAGCCTTTCACACCTTTTTGTCTTCCTTCCACATCATTATTCTATTTGCCATCCTAAGTGCCAACATATCTTGCTTGCGCTCATCCATTGCATGAGTGCTCAAAATCGAAAGGGAGAGGATCATTTTGACTTGTGCGTGACAAGTGGTCTGGGGATGAGTCAAAATAAGATTCCGAAGGAGACTAAGTGTGAGGTTTAGTAGATTGAGTTCTCAATTAAAAAAATATTTTATCTCTGAACCCATCTCCCACTTCTTGCATGCAAACACCATTTGGAGACATTCGAGTCACGGACAGTGAGAGCTCTTGCTCCTTTATGTTCTTATTTTGCTAAATTTAATACTAGATATAGACTCTTGCTTGTTATTGTCTTGACTTGAATTGCATATCTCACTTGCTTTACTTTGAAGTTCTTATATGTGTGTTAGCATGTCACCACAGAAATTATTGCGTTATCATTTATCTACTCGAGGACGAGCAGAAATTAAGCTTGAGGATGTTGATACGTCCCAAACATATCTATAATTTCTGCTTGTTCTATGATCTTTTGCGTGACATTGTTATATGTTTTGCTACACTTTAATATCATTTTACACATATTTGGACTAACCTACTAACTCAGTGCACCCAATGCCAGTTTCTGTCTACTGATGTCTATTTTGAAGGGGCTTTTACACAATTTTCCGAAGCCCAAAAAAATCTAGAAAAATGTATAAAAAACAGAGAAACAAAAGCTTCGGGATCACCAAAGGAGGGCCAGAAGGGGGCCAAGGGCCTCCCAGGCGGCCTGCTCGCGCGGCCAGTCCCTAGGTCGTGCTAGGAGGTCGCCTGGGTGGGCCCCGCCTCCTTCAGTTCCCTCCTTTGGCCTATATTTAGACTTCCGTGAGGAAACCCTCGGAGACTTTCTGGAATCACGAATTTCTCCATCGTTCCGCCGCCGCAGCGCTTCCAAGATCGGGGGCGTCAGGAGACCTCTTCCGGGCACCCTGCCGGAGGGAGGATTGACCTCCGGGAGCTTCTTCACCGCCATGGATGCTTCCCGGATGTGCCGTGAGTAGTCCTCCTTGGACCATGAGTCCATGACTAGTAGCTATGTGATGTCTTCTCTCCAATCTTCTGCTTCAATGTTTAGTCCTTATGAGCTGCCCTACATGATCAAGGGATCTATGTAATCCTCTTGCTTTTTCTATGTTCGGTTTGTTGGGATCCGATGGATTATGAGATTATGTTCAGATTGTTATGAGTTATATATTTGATTATCCTTTTATATTATGTTCCTTAGTGATTCATGCAGTTGGCTCCATTGCTTTTTATTGCTTTGTCCAAGTAGTAGATCGTAAGTCCAAGAGGGAGCGTTATGCATGATTATGGGTTCGGGCCCCTCGATGTCTAGCTTGAGTGACAGAAACATGAGACTAGGGGATGTGCTTGTTGCCACCATGGAGAAAACAACGGTGCTTGTGACCACAGTTGCAAGGATTGTTTACCTTATGCATAGTTCGTTAATGCAGTTGTCTGTTGCTTTGAGTTTACACTTTTGGTGAGGCTCGCAACTTTATACTGGAGAGATGTTCTGGATAGATATCTCAAAGTGGATGATTCGTAAGTAGATGCTGATGAATAAATGGTCTACTTGTCTTGGCGTACTGCCCATTACTAGTGAACTTCTAACTATCAAGGAGCATAATTAGCATTGCGGTGCGATCATAATTCTGTCAATTGCTCAACTGTGATTTGTTTACCCTAGCATAGTTGTTTATCAACTATTGGGAGAGACACATCACTAGTTAACATCATGTGACTCCGGTCCGTATCACCATCATTGTTTACACCTTCATCATTTACCGCTTTAATTTACTTTTCCGTTGCAATCACTATTACCTTCCTGCTTGTGTTTTGATCCTTTGCAAACTACAAGGCCGGAGAGATTGGCAACCCCTCTGTAATCGTTGGGAGCGAAGTTATTTGTTGTGTGTGCAGGTCCACGTCTTCTGCTAGCGCCAGGGTGGGAGGCACCTACTTGTTGAGCCTAGGAGTAATCCTGGTTCGATAAACCTTACAATCTCCGTGTAAGGGAAATTTGCTCCTGACTACATCTCCACCTTCCACTTGGGGTAACCAACGAGGGGAGAGAAGTATATAAATCATCTCGTTCTCAATCCCCAACCTTAATTCCTGCTCGTCCTCGAGTAGGTAAATGATAAAAACAGAATTTTTGATGTGGAATGCTACCTAACATATTAATCCATGTAATATTCTCTATCGTGGCATGAATATTCAGATCCATAAGACTCAAAACAAAAGTCAAATATTGACATAAAAACAATAATATTTCAAGCATACTAATAAGGCAATTGCTTCCTTTCAAAATAACATGGTCTTAGAAAGTTATCCCTACAAAATCATATGGTCTCGCTATGCTCCATCTTCACCACACAACGTATCTAAATCATGCACAACCCCGATGAAAATCAAGCAATTGTTTCACACTTTTTATGTTCTCAAACCTTTTCAACTCTCGCGCAATACATGAGCGTGAGCCATGGATATAACACTATAGGTGGAATACAGTGTGGTGGAGGATGCAAAAAAAGGAGAAGATACTCTCGCATCAACTAGGCATAATAACGGGCTATGGAGATGCCCATCAATAGATATTGATGTGAGTGAGTAGGGATTGTCATGCAACAAATGCACTAGAGCTATAAGTGTATGAAGGTCACAAAATAAAACTAAGTGGTTGTGCAAAAGATGTAATTCCACTAATTATATGAAAGTGACAAAATAGGAGACTCTCTATGAAGAACATGGTGCTACTTTGGAGCACAAGTGTGGAAAAATATAGTAACATTGTCCCTTCTCTCTTTCTCTCATTCTTTTTTTTATTTTTTCTTTTTATTCTTTTTTTGTGGGCTTCTTTGGCCTCTTTTATTTTTTATGGGCTTTGCTGGCCTCTTTTATTTTTTGTAAAGTCCGAAGACTCATCCCAACTTCTGAGGGAATCATAGCTTCCATCATCCTTTTCTCACACGGGACAATGCTCTAATAATGCAAAATCATCACACTTTTATTTACTTACAACTCAAAGATTACAACTCGATATCTAGAACAAAGTATGACTCTATAAGCAATATGGAAGTGATGGTGCGTGTCATAAAAATGAGACGGTGGTGTTGCATGGCAATATATCTCGGAATGGCTATGAAAATGACATAATACGTAGATACCGTGACTGTTTTGAGGAAAATATACGGTTGCTGTTTTGAGGAAGGAGGGTTTAATGTACCGGCGAAAGTTGCACGGTACTAGAGAGGCTAGCAAAGATGGAAGGGTGAGAGTGTGTATAATCCATGAACTCAAGATTAGTCATAAAGAACTCACATACTTATTGCAAAAGCCTATTAGTTACCGAAGCAAAGTATTAGACGCATGCTCCTAGGGGAAGAGTTGGTAGGAGTTAACCATCGCGTGATCCCGACCTCCACACAAAGGTTGACAATCATTAAACAAATCATGCTCCGACTTCATCACATAAGGTTCACCATACGTGCATGCTATGGGAATCACAAGCTTTAACACAAGTATTTCTTCTAATTCACAATTACTTACTAGCATGACTCTCATATTACCATCTTCACATCCCAAAACTATATGCAAGGAATCAAACTTCTCATCATATTCAATGCATTTAATATGGAAGTTTTTATTATATCCCTCTTGGATGCCTATTATATTAGGACTAAATTCATAACCTAAACCAATTGCCATGCTATTTAAAGAACTCTTAAAACGATATAAGTGTGGTACGAGAGTTTAATAATTTCTATAAAAGATAATACCACCGTGCTCTAAAAGATATAAGTGAAGCACTATAGCAACATTGCCTAGCTCAAAAGATATAAGTGAAGCACTATAGCAACATTGCCTAGCTCAAAAGATATAAGTGAAGCACAAAGAGTATTCTAATAAATTCACGATTCAGCGTGTGTGTCTCTCAAAAGATGTGTGCATCAAGGATGATTGTGGCAAACTAAAAAGTAAAGACACATATCATACAGGATGCTCCAAGCATAACACACATCATGTGGTGAATAAAAATATAGCCTCAAGTAAATTTACCGATGGATTGAAGACGAAAGAGGGGATGCCTTCCGGGGCATCCCCAAACTTAGGCTCTTTGGTATCCTTGAATATGACTTGGGGTGCATTAGGCATCCCCAAGCTTAGGCTTTTGTCACTCCTTATTCCGTAGTCCATCAAATCTTTACCCAAAACTTGAAAACTTCACAACACAAAACTCAACAGAAAACTCATGAGATCCACTGGTATAAAAAAGATAAATCACCACTTTAGGTATTGTTGTGAACTCATTATTTATTTATATTTATGTAATATTTACTGTATTCCAACTTATCCATGGTTCATACCCCCCGATACAAACCATAGATTCATCAAAATAAGCAAACAACACAAAGAAAACAGAATATGTCAAAAGCAAAACTGTGTGTAGCAATCTGCTTACTTCGAATACTTATTTTACTCGAAAATTCTGAAACATTAGGAAGATCTGGGCAATTTATAAATCAATCTGGTGTAAAAAATGCAGATCAAAATCACGTTCCAATGAATTTATAAAATTCCTGGACTGAGAGCGAAAGTTTCTATTTTTCAAGAAAATCAACTTGCAAACAGCGTAGACCATCCCAAAGGTCTTACTATGCTCAAACACTACTTAAAACAAGAAAACACAACTATTACAGAGGTAATAATGTGTTCAGCACTCAAAAACAAAAGCAAAAAATCGAAAGCAAAAAACAAAAGCAAAACAAATAAAATTGGGTTTCCTCCCAACAAGTGTTATTGTTTAAAGCCCCTAGCTAGGCATAGTGCAATAGATCTAGGTATTGTCATCTTTGGTATGCAATCCATATGTAGCTCTCATAATGGATTCATAAGGTAATCTTATTTTCTTTCTAGGAAAGTGCTCCATGCCTTTCCTTAATGGAAATTAGAATCAAGTATTACCTTCTTTCATATCAATAATTGCATCAATCGTTCTAAGGAAAGGTCAACCAAGAGTAATAGGACATGTAGGATTGCAATCTATATCAAGAACAATGAAATCCACCGGCACATAATTCCTATTTGCAACAATAAGAACATCATTAATCCTTCCCGTAGGTTTCTTGATTGTAAAATCCGCTAGATGCAAATTTAAGGAGCAATCATCAATTTCACGGAATCCTAGCACATAACATAAAGTTTTTGGGATCGTGGAAATGCTAGCACTCAAATCACACAAAGCATGGTACTCATAATATTTCATTTTAATTTTGATAGTAGGTTCCCACTTATCATAAATCTTTCTAGGTATAGAAAATTCCAACTCAAGTTTTTCTTCAAAATATTTCATCAAAGCATCCACAATATGTTTAGTAAAAGATTTATTCTGATTATAAGCAAGCGAAGAATCCAACATGGATTGCAACAAGGAAACACAATCAATCGAAGAGAAATTATCATAATTAAAGTCCTTGAAATCCGCAAGAGTGGGTTCATTGCACATTAAGATATAAAAATTACAAATCATTGGGACGCCTTTGAAATAAAGTTGACTCATCTCCAGTCCCATATTTTTCAAGATTTATACTAGAAAACAAATATTCAATAGGTGTCACAGCAATAACTTTAAGATCTTCATGAGTATTATCACGAGAAAACACTTTTTCAAGCCATTCACGCTTAGCACGTATTCTAGCAGTTCTTTCCTTACACTCATCAATACAAATTCTCATAGCTTTTAAAGACTCATTAATATCATGGTTGGGTGGAATAGACCTAATTTTCAAAGAATCAGTCTCAAGAGAAATTCTATCGACGTTCCTAAGCAAATCGTCAATCTTGAGCAATTTTTCTTCAATCATAGCATTGAAACCTTTTTCAGAGCTAATGAATTCTTCAATATTATTCTCAAGAGCAGAGGGCATCTTATTATAATTTCATAAGAATTTTTGTAGGAATTACCATAATTATTAGAGGAATTACTAGGAAACAGCCTAGGATTGAAATTACCTCTATACGCGTTATTGCCAAAATTGTTCCTACCAACAAAATTCACATCCATAGATTCATTATTATTTCCAATCAAAGAAGATAAAGGAATATCATTGGGATCAATAGGGGCACTCATACTAGAAAACAATTTCCTTAATTCATCCATCTTTTCACTAAAGGTGTGTATTTCTTCAATAGCGTGCACTTTTTTACTAGTAGGATTTCTTTCGGTACGCCATTGAGCGTAATTTTCCATAATATTATCTAGGAGTTTAGTAGCTTCTCCGAATGTGATTTCCATAAAATTAGAACCCACGGCGGAATCTAAAATATTTCTAGAAGGATAATTCAATCCCGCATAAAAAAATTGTATAATCATCCATAAACTCAAACCATGCGCGGGGCAATTCCTAATAATTAGTTTCATCCTCTCCCAAGATTTTGCAACATGCTCATGATCAAGTTGCTTAAAATTCATTATATCGTTCCTAAGGGAGATAATCTTAGTGGGCGGAAAGTACTTTGAAATAAAATCATCTTTACACTTATTCCATGAATCAATACTATTTTTAGGTAAAGATGAAAACCATGTTTTGGCACGATCTCGTAGTGAGAAAGGAAATAGATCTAATTTAACAATTTCATTATCCACATATTTCTTATTTTGCATATCACACAACTCAACAAAAGTATTTAGATGGGATGCGGCATCTTCACTAGGACGGCCAGAAAATTGTTCTTTCATTACAAGATTGAGCAAAGAGGCATTAATTTCACAAGATCCTGCACTCATGGCGGGAGCAATCGAAGTACTAATAAAATCATTATTATTAGTAGTGGAAAAGTCACATAACTTGGTATTCTCTTGATCCATCGTGACAAAGCAAGCAATCTAGCACACAAGCAAGCAAACAAAAAGACGAACGAAAAAAGGGCGAATAAAAAGGCAAACATTTTGGTATTTTCTGAAAATCGTTTTAGAAGTGGGGGAGAGGAAAACGAGTGGCAAAAGGAAAATAAAGTAAATGTAAGAGATGAGTTTGCGATGGGTACTTGGTAGGCTTGATCTTGCTATGTATCTTCCCCGGCAACGGCGCCAGAAATCCTTCTTGCTACCTCTTGAGCTTGCGTTGGTTTTTCCTTGAAGAGGAAAGGGTGATTCAGCAAAGTAGATAAGTATTTCCCTCGGTTTGTTGAGAACCATAGTATCAATCCAGTAGGAGAAACAAGCAAGGCCCCTATAGTAGTACCTACATAAAGAATGAAACACTTGCACCCAACGCTATAAAGGGGTTGTCAATCCCTTTAGAGTTAATTGCAAGGATGAGATCTGATAGAAATAGATATGAAGATTGCGGAAACAAGAGTAAATAAATTGCAGCTAAGTAATTTTTGTATTCTTGGTTTATAGATCTGAAAGTATAATAGGGAAAATAGGCTCAGGGCCATAGATTTCATTAGAGGCTCCTCTCATAAAGGAAAATAATACGGCGGGTGAACAAATTATTGTCGAACAATTGATAGAAAAGCTAATAATTATGAAGATATCAAAGGTAATGATTATGCATATAGGCATCACGTCCGTGTCAAGTACACCGACACGATTCTGCATCTACTACTATTACTCGACACATCGACCGACTCTTTCCTGCATCTAGAGTATTAAGTTCATGAAGAACAGAGTAACACATTAAGTAAGATGACATGATGTAGAGGGATAAACTAAAGCAATATGTGGAAAACCCCATCTTTTTATCCTCGATGGCAACAATACAATACGTGCCTCGCTACCCCTACTTTGTCACTCGGTGAGGACACCGCAAGATTGAACCCAAAACTAAGCACTTCTCCCATTGCAAGAATTACCAATCTAGTTGGCCAAACCAAACCAATAACTCGAAGAGTCTTGCTAAGATATGAAATCATGCATATAAGAATTGAGAAGAGACTCAAATAATATTCATAGATAATCTGAACATAAACTCACAATTCATCGAATCTCGACAAACACGTCGCAAAAGAGTATTACATCGCATAGATCTCCATGAAGATCATGAAGAACATGGTATTGAAGATCAAAGAGAGAGAAGAAGCCATCTCGCTACTAGCTATGGACCCGTAGGTCTGTGGTGAACTACTCACGCTTCATCGGAGGGGCAATGGAGTTGATGTAGATGCCCTCGGTGATCAGTTCCCTCTCCAGCAGAATACCGGAAAAGGCTCCCAGATTGGATCTCACGGGAACAGGGACTCCCGGCGGCGGAAAAGTATCTTCTGGATCTCTTTGGCGATACGGGAATATTTGGGAATTTACACGCCAAAGAATAGGGTTAGGTGACCTGCAGGGGGGCCACAAGCTAGGGGGCGCGGTCACCCCCTAGGGCGCGCCCTGCAGGCTTGTGGCCCCCCGGCATATGCCTTGCTCCCTACTCCAAGTCTACTGGATGTCTTCTAGTCCAACAAAAATATTTCCAGAGATTTGTTCCGTTTGGACTCCGTTTAATATTCCTTATCTGCAATACACTAAAATGTGGAAAAAACAAAAACTGGCACTAGGCTCTAGAGTAATAGGTTAGTCCCAAAAATAATATAAAACAACATATTAATGCATATAAAACATCCAAAACAGATAATATAATAGCATGGAACAATCAAAAATAATAGATGCACTGCAGACGTATCACGTGTCGCGTGTGCACGTGCGGGCTATGGGTCGAGTGCACGGTGTCCGCCTGGACGGACTTGCTGTGAATGCGGTCCCGCAACTGCGACACTACAGAATTTTGTTGAAGGGCCTTCTTTAGTAGAGCTTGGATCTACCGAATGCCTTCTCCGGTCGGGCTATCACTCGGCTAAATGGAATCAGCGATCTGATTGGCGGCGGCGAGGTTCACCAAAGGAGTGCGCACCACCTCGATATGCCATGGGCGGTCGTTCGGAAACAACTGCGTGTGACTAGAGCTCGGCTGGTCTCTCGCAGCTCGAGCGTCGAGTGAGCACTGGAGCCGCTCGAGGTGCTCGCGCTCGCCAAGTTGGCCAATCGGGCGTTCTCCAGCACGAGCTACTCCGGGGTATTCTCGCTAATGGGGGTGCGAAGTACTTGGTCGTTCATCCGTCGTAGTTTTTCACGCTGCTGCTCGGTAAGCGGCTGCGGAATGTGGTGGTGGTAGTTGTTGTAATGATGCTCCCTGTCGTCACGTTCGAGAGAGTTCTGAGCGGCGTGGTCAAGGCCGTTTCCCTTGTTGGTGGCAGCCATTCGGATCTCGGATGCTACCCCGCTGCTGTGCAGTTGGAGTTACCGTATGACCCTCGCTCGATGAAGGGAAGAGGCTGACGGTGGGCTCATCAGAATTGAGCATGGCCACCTATCCGGAGATGACCTGGTTGGCCATAGCATGCTTGATCCATCGCTGCATCCGCGAGCGTCCAGAGCGCTTGCGGCGGATGGCAGCGGGTCGTGGTGATGCCAAGTGATACGGCACCGATGGCTGCCGGATCAGGACTCCGTGCGCTACCGCGCTGAAGTGTGACGAACCTCGCACGGGGAGGGCGTCGGTGTCCAGTGGCGCATCCTGCAGCCACGCCGAATCGCCGCCGACATAGCTGAGGGAACCAAAGAAGATCTCTTCGCCGAGTGTCATCATGATGGCAGAAGTGTGGAAAATCTCTAACTGCGCTGAATTTGCTAGAAGCGCAACCCCACAGTGGGCGTCAATTGTCGTGGGAATGATCCTGACAATAGTATCAGGGGTACAAACTAAGGGGCGAAGTCTAGCTAGGCGCAATGGATGCACTCGGATTTACGAGTTCGGACCCCACTCGGAAGTGGTAATAGCCCTACGTCTCGAGCCGTGAGGTTGGTGATTGCTTATGGGGGGTGTAAAAGATTACAAGTGCTGAACCTTGAGCCGGTGCCCGGGAGTGGCTTATATAGTGGCTGCAACGACCGGTCGAGCACCATTACAAGGCAATAAATGCTAATAACTAAGGGAGTTACTAGAAACGATGGCTTTAATTGTCGTGTTACAGGTAAAGCGGTCCTTTATGGGCCTTCACACATGTGTTTAAGTCCTTGGCTGTTGCGGACCCTTCATTGTCCGTGCCTTGTTTTAGACCGAATGTTGGGTAGCATCTGATTGCTGCAAAGTAGACCGAGTGACCTCACAGCGCCGAGTGAGAGCACGATGATCGAGTGAGGATGAGATCATCACGATGACTTGGAGGACACTCATGTCCTTATGGGTACTTACGTGGGTCCTATGGAAATGGGTTCGTAGGCCTACCCCTTAAGTATACCCCCGACAGGCGGCGCAGGGCTCCTCCACTGCATGCATGGCCGGGAATGGGCGGCACCAGGACGAGGCGACGGCGAGGCGGGTGGTGCTGAGGCGAGCCGGGACGGCAGGCCGAGGCACGCTGTGGCCAAAGACGGCTTGCAAAAATGGGAGGAAAAAAGAAAAAATAGCTATAATGAGATACAGTTTCATTTACGAGGTCTAGTCTCTCTGAAACAATTTAGCACCATAAAAATAACTTACAATGACCCTTATACGCATTTTTAAAGGTCAGATTTTTTGGGGGTCTGCTAGAGATGCTCTAACGGTGCTAGAGCTTCACGTGAGAGAACATCATATACATCGGGTATCTTTGAGTTTGAGCATTTTTATGGTACCCTATACTGTTAGGGAAAGAGAGCAGTATAGATATAATCTCAACATTGATTTCTTGAGGGTAGTTTAGACCCTAATTATCACATTAAAATTCTTTCAGCGCTCTCAAGAGGAAACGCTGCCCCCAGGCAATCTCACATCCCGCCATCGCCCCAAGCATCCAAGCTCCACGTCAAGTCCTCAACCCCGATGCATCGCACTCCATATTTCACGCCCAACCGGCCGTCCAACTGCCCTCGTCCGCTCTCATTGTTGCCGCCGCCTCTGCGTCAATTCGCTCCATCCATCTAGCTGTTCCCATCCTTCTCTTGTGGACCTTCAGGATCGCACACCCATGACCTTGCAGGTTGTAGTAGGCCCTAAACGGCTGAACGTCCGCTGCCTTTTGTGGATTAGAAGTTCAGTTATCCATGCTTGGCTGTGCATAGTCTGATTGCATCTTAGAAACTGAGTGACTTTAAAACTTTCTTCAGATACTAGCTGCGCGGCTAGGGAATAACCGAGCCATCACTGAAATTGTGAACAACTTGAACTAATACACAATTTAAAACATGAATTTGCATTAATCAGGATCAACTCTCCGAAGATGAACATAAAACCACCCGTGACTGTGAGCGCCTGTTGCCTACGTCCTGCTGCCTGAAAGCCATGACGAGGATGACGTATTTATGTATAGCCTTCTGGTTGACGGCGGCAAGCAAGTCAGTGGTGTTCGATGGTTTCGTCACCAGCGCCATGAACCAGGCCAGGCCGCGATGAGCAGCCTAAGCCAGTGCCTCACAGTCACATATGACCTGTCGAGCGCGTGGTCTACGGACTGACCGAGGAAGGGATGGGAGATGGGCCCGTGGAGGAAGAGAATGCTTGCGCGACTACGGAACCAGATAAAAGCTGAAAATTAATCTTCCTAAATTGCCCTCAAATCACATACACCACTCGCGTTGAACGAGCAGCGCATGTTGTACTGCTAACCAAATTCGAGCAGTATACATCTCTTTGGGACTTTGGATCTTCAGGAGTGAACCGCCAGTATTCATTACAGGGTACCATAAAAGAGCTCTTGAGTTTACGTGCTAGTAATCTGAAAAAGCAGTTCATGGTGGATACCAAATCTTCCACCTTTTGATGCCCGATGGAATTAAGAAACAGAGACACGACATATTTTTCTTTTACCAAATAAATATGAGTGGTCTACTAGTGTTAGTGTTAGAGCATCTCTAGTCGATCCTTATAACCTAATTCCTCATCCTATCCTTTATCCTTTAATTTCCTCTTCAACTATTCGTCATCTAAGAAAGCACAATTTTCGACGATGATATGTGGATCCTTAAGGAGCGCAACCACAAAGTGAATGTGAGTTGGACCTCAGAGGCACGGTGCTGTTTCTCCTTGGCCTGGGAGGCGCGATGGCGGCCGACGTCGACGAGGAAGTTTACCTTCACGCGGCTCCCGAAGAAGTGAAGCACAAATAGCATCACACGTGTGCGTCACCTCCACTGCCGGAGCCTCGCATCGCGGTACTTCGGTGGGCAAGCGGCGGTTGTGGCTACGACATGTTCAGCAACACACGTGCTCAGTGTGGGAGAACGAGTGAGCTCTAGGAGGCGGCATAGGGGCTCCGGGTGGCGGCAGCGTTCGGAAATACGACTCAAGTCGAGGAAGGGAAATGGAGGGGGTGTCGGCGAGCTGTGTGATGAGTGGTGGCGATGTCGGGGAGGCGGCGGTGCTTGAGCGACGGATTTCATAGTCGGAGTCGGGCCAATTGGCTAGTGCGCCGGTCGCCACACCACAAATGTGGGAGGGGAGTGGCCTCCCTATTTTACTGTGAAATTCTCTGCTCACAGAAATGGGCGGGGAGAGCAGCATTTCTGTTCTGGGGTTCATCTTCATCCGCGCTCATGAAAACAATGAGAAAAAATACTAGAAATTCAAAAAAAATTATGTGGTAGATAATTTGATGTATGAGGAACGCTTTAAATTTAAATTTATTTGAACATATGAGGAGCTCTCGGCAAAATACACAATTCGAGGTTTGTAAAAAAGGTTTACTATTCATCAGATGTTCTGATCCGATTTGTTTTTTATCGAGAGCTGCTCAGATGTCTACATAAATTAAAATTTAAAACAGACTTCACGCATTAAAACATCTACCACACAATTTTTATTTTTTTAGTTTTTTTTCGTCAGCAGGAGCATATGAGCGTGGGAGCGGAAAAGTTTTAAGGTATGAAAAGCTATTTTTAAGAAAGTAAATGAAATGGAGATTTGCTCAGGTTGTTGCTAATTACCCCACAACGAAAATTTCTGCCTCATATATAACTTTTTGGATATGCTGGAGATGCTCTTTAGTCTTTACTTAGCCACGCGCGAGGAGTGGGGGATACAACGCGGGGCCGCAATAGGTCAGCACGGCACAAGCCTCCGGTCCCCAGCCGGGTTGCATCAGCGTACAACGTGTGTAGCGCTGGTACGCATGGGACTATGGGAGTACACAACACACCGGTCGGGTAACTGGGACATGGCCCGATTCATGAGCTGGTTCGGTTGGTTCTGTTAGCCGTGAACTGTCACCATTTGTTGTTTTGCTTGGACAGACTCGTCGATCCATGGCGCCCCACCACTGTCCACACAACATGCGCCTTACATCAAAGCTCTAGCGTTTTTACAGTTTCGGACACGGCTAGCTAGCCTAGGGTTACTACACATGTACGTCGACACGCATCGCATTTGACAGGAAACAGTTCATTTTATGCGGGTGTTGGAAAAGGGAGATATGCTCTTGGAAACAAAATACGCCCTGGTATACATAATCGTGCGGAGCATGGCCTTTCATACATAAACATATACAGTCATTCATACAAACTCACGCATGCACATCGTATCCTTGTGGGTGTGTTTGGTAGTCGTTTTCACCTTAGCATAGTTGTACCGGCCTCTTGATGCATGCTAAATATAGACATAATGAATACATACATCTTCACTTGTTTGGTGATCATGTATGTGTTGAGACATGATTGGACGAGACTGTGTTTGATAGGATATGTGGGGAAGAAATGCACTGCAAGGCAATCTAGATCTGGCCATCTAGTGGTGAGGATGAAGTGCATCAGGTCGGACCGGGTGAGCAGGGACGGCGACTTCCGGTTGAGCAGGGATGGCAACCACAGGGGGAGCAGGGACGACGACTTCTGGTTGAGCAGGGATGGCGACTATATGGGGAGCAGGGACGGCAACCATCGGGAGAGCAGGGAAGAACACCTCGACCGGCGGCGGCAGAGTCCAGGGGCTTCGCGTGGCAAGAGAGTAGGGGCGGCGGAGGCCAGGGGCGCAACACCAGGGGCGGGGGCGGCGCCACCATGTGGTTGGAAGAGAGAGGGGTGGATTTGCGAGAGAAAAGGGGGGCCACACGAGGAAGGGGGCTCAGGAGGGGTTATCGTTCGAGGGATTAGTGGGTCGAACACAGCCTTGCTCTCGCCAGCTAGCCTCCGTGGGGGTGCTCTACTCAGCATAACTGAGGCCCTTTTTTGCATCGGTTGAGCATAGTCCAACAAAGCCCATGCACTCTATCAAACAACGAAAAGTGGGTTCGATTGAGAACTTTTGGGCTCATCCACCCTCTGTGCAGGCTATCCAACACGCCTTATGTGCATCTTTAAAAGACTGAGCCGACACGTTATCTTTTGATTAGTGAAGTCCTCACAGACGTCTTCATAGTAAAAAAATGACACACATTGCTAAAAGCCTCTAATAAATCCAGAAAAATAGGACCACCAACGCTAAGTGTAGGATTTAAACCCCAGTGGCTTGGTTTGAGCATAAAAAACCAACCATGTGAACAATACTTAATTCGCCGTAGAGCTGCTGAAATGGTATGTACAATGATTATTTTTTTCAATATAAACAACTTAGTAGTACGCAACATATACACACATATATGGCCGACCTGCTACGAGTTATTGTACCATGACTAATGGGTCCGACTATAAGTCACACATGCCTAAAAAGTAGGGTCAATCATCTTCCTTCTCCAACCGCATTGTATGACCTCCCCATGCACAGTCCTTTTATGTACTCCACGTGCCTCCTAATGATTCACTCGCCATGACCCTAACCTTCCTCTAAACGTTCTCGAGCACGACATTTCTTCAAAGAGTCTGCGGCGCCCCATCGTACTAGAACTGTCAGCTGAGGGAATGATAGAAGATGTGTCTAGAGGGGGGTGAATAGACTACTTCTCAAGATAAAATTTCTAGCCTAACCCAAATTCTAGGAGGGCAGAAATTTAGCAGTTCTAACAAGTCTAGTGCACCTTACACATGTTAGTCAACATATATGCCAGCGGAAAAGTAAAGACTTTGCACATGTAAAGGAGTAGAGGCTAGGAAGATCAAACGCATGAGGTTGACACGGCGATTTTTGGCATGGTTCCGATAGGTGGCGCCATCGTACATCCATGTTAGTGGAGACTTCAACCCACGGAGGGTAACGGCTGGGAGAGTCCACGGAGGGCTCCACCCATGGAGGGTCCACAAAGAAGCGGCCTTGTCTATTCCACCACGGCTTCCATCCACGGAGGACTAGCCTTACTCACGGTAGATCTTCACGAAGTAGGCGATCTCCTTTCCCTTACAAACATCTTGGTTCAACTCCACAACACGAAGTAGGAGGCTCCCAAGCTACACCTAATCAATCTAGGAGGCACCAACCTCCAAAAGGTAATAGATGTGGTAGATCAATGAACTCCTTGCTCTTGTCCTTCTAAAGATAGTCTTCTCAACACAAATCACTCTCTCACAAAATATGCATGGGTAGGAGAGGTTGATTTGGTGGAAAGCAGTTTGGGGAGGCTAGAGATCAAGTTTCAAATGATAGGATTGGAATATCTTGGTCTCAACACATTAGTAGGTGGTTCTCTCTCAGAAAATGGATCTGGCAATGAAGTGTGTGTTTTGTGTGCTTCTCTCACGAATGAGAGGTGGGTAAAGGGGTATATATAGGCACCAGCCAAAATCCAACCGTTACACACAAAAGGGCAAACTCGGTGACACCGAAGTTGAAAACTCGGTGGTACCGACTAGCACTAAAAGTGTGAACTTTTGAATCTCGGTGAGACCGATATACGAAACTCGGTGGCACCGAAAAGGTGACTAACGGTCAGATGGCCAAACTCGGTGGCGCCGATACTCAAACTCGGAAATTCCGATTTTTTGTATCTTAGCAACAGAATGCTGGTCACACTGAACTCGGAAGCACCTACTTGGTTTCGGTTGCACTGATTGGGTGGGAATGGTTAGGGTTTCTGTCTGAGGTCAAAATCGGTGGGTCTGATATGGAAATGTTGGTGACACCAAATTTGTGTGTGTGGATCTTGACAGAGTGGATATGTGGGAAAATGACTGAGTGTTTTGGTATCTAACTTTGAGCATTTGAGCAATCAATTCATTTTACTACCTCACCCCTTTTAATAATATTGGCTTTCCTATGGACTCAAAAGTGATTTCTCACAAATATCCTATGGACTCAAAAGTGATTTCTCACAAATATCCTATGGAAGTATTGTCTTCTAGCTTGAAGCTTGAGCCAACATTGTTCCTTTCTTGCATCTAGGGGCATCTCCACATAAACCTTAAGCCATAGCCATCCATGGACTTTTCCTGAAATATCTAGGCAAAAATGCTAGTCCAAGAGACACTGTATGTTGTCATGAATTATCAAAATCACCAAGGGAGTATATGTGCGTTCAATCTCCCCCTTTTTTGTAATTGATGACAACATACAAGCAAAGCTTCAAATAAAGATATAAGGATATGACAGCTTTGAAAGAAAGATGACTAGTACAAGCTCCCCCTAAATGTGTGCAATTCCTTTTAAAGGATAGTTGCTTTGGAATGCATGGGCACACACAAGGTAGAAGGACCAGACAAGTCATAGGCATCCTCGCTATATGCATCAAACATATGTAAATGAAGAAGTTCCATGTTCAAGACTCCATCTTGCAAACAGTATGTGCAAGAAACAAGACGTCATCATGAACAAGGATGTGATGCATATACTTACCTTGAGGATCTTGAGCGTCTTGACATAGGATTACACTTGGGAAAACAAATGTTAGATAACACAAGAGTACCCTGTTTTAAAGATGCAAAGATCCTCAAAAATACCAAGAAATTGAAGACATATTGAATATATGTTTTGATAAAAGGATATGTCTCCAAAAAACAAGAACTTTTCTCCCCTAAAGATGAATATGTAAAGTTTCCTCTCCCCTTGAATCACAGCATGTAGATATTCGGAGTAGACAGGGAAAATAAGTTCAAACCAATAAAGCCATATTTATCTCCCCCCTTAATGTGTAAGGTTTGATACATCTCCCTTCAGGAACAAATACCCCCCCCCCCTTAGTGTTGTTTCTCCCTCTTTTGTAGAAGCTTCTTGGTGATATTTCTCCCCTATGAATAGGTTCATTGAATGGAAGCTTTGATACTTTGATATTTCCCCCCTTTGATGGTAAGGTCAGATGGTAAGGGGTCATTGAGAGAAAGGGATCCTGAATGCTTGTCACTTTTACAAGGGCTCCTTGAATTTGTCTTTTCTCCCCCTTTGATATGAATAAGAGTTCCTTGAATTATCCCCCCTATGTTAGGGATACTAGATGATTCTCCCTCTTATATTGCATGGGATTACTAAGGTTTTTCTCCCCTAGAGAAGTTTTCTCCCCCTAAAACATACGTTCAGAAGAAATTTTCAGAGCAACAAAGTTTGTCAGAAAAATCGGAGTCACCGAGGCAAAATGGTTTGGTAGAACCGATAATGATATTCATGCCTCTTGGGTGAAATCAGTTGGACCAAGTTTCCCAATTCGGTTGACGGGGGGGGGGATAACCCCGGGATAGGCTCAACGAGCCTGATCCTTTGTATTCAAGACAAAAGAGAACCACGACTCTCTCCATGCAGCCAAATCCCCTAGCCGGCTAGGAAGCTCCTGCCGGCTAAGGGCGAGACGGTCAACTCCTCTTGGCCGGCTAGGAATCACTTGTCGGCTAGGGGCGAGACGGCTACCTCCTTATAGCCGTCTGAGAGGCATCTACCGGCTAGAGGTGAGACGGCCGTTCCTAGTCCGGCTAGCAAGGCGGCTAGCCGGCCAAGGAGCTCAAGTCACATCAGATCGTAGGTCATGACGAGACCCTACCATTAAAGGTGACTACGCGTCAGCACGGGTATAGGATTGGAGCGCATGACAGGTACAGTGTCAACGGCCATGCCGCTGACCTACTCCAGCTCCGATCCGTCAACCCCGCATAGTGTCAGCCCGTCAAACACCCACTCCATTACCACACTCGCCGTGGGAACAGTGGAGACGGCCGTACTGGCAACCCATGATGAATCTCACAAAACGACGTTGGACGTACTACACGTGTCCTACGTCGGCCTTAAGCGAGAGCTCCATTGGCTGGCCGGCGGGTCCCATAGCCAAACGGGACATTGTAGCCGGCGGGCCCCTCCAGCGACAAGACAATACCACTGTGGACCCCCTGGCCAGCCGGCAAGGCTGCCAGCCGGGTCCCTCCTTCGTACTTTTATCCTGATTGTAGTTCGGTGGGTTCGTCTATAAAACCCCCCTGATCCCCCTCCATGCATAGGGTCGTTCAACTGCACACACACACACCCATACAGGAGAAGAAGTCGTGAGCCGACAGCTCCTTTTTCTTCCTCCGTCGAACAGCTCAAGGAGCACACCGTAACCACTATGGTGCATTATACATTCCGGCAGGACTAGGGGTGTTATCTCTATGGAGAGCCCCGAACCTGGGTACATCGTGCGCCCCTCGCTTGTACCAACCCTGTTCCCAGAGCCCGTTGGTGCTCTTTCGGTCTCCACCTCATATCTTTAGCCTACCCATGGCTTATGTCGTGAGTAAACACCGACATCGGTGAAACCGAGTTGCAATGATAGTCAACTCTTTAACAGAAGAATAGGCTGGTAGAAAGATTTGTTTCAAGATCCCAATTGTAAAAGAGGGTACTAACTGAGAAAGAGAAACAAAAGTAGAAGAAAAACAAAGGTACCAACAATTTTTTTAAATATGAGATATTTACATACATGTAGATGGGAGTTGAACGGTTCTAAGTATGTGAAAGGTCAAATGTGAACCATACAATGATCTCCATCTAGATGTGGGGCAGTGACAAGGTCACCTATATTAGAGTATTTGACTTGAGGAGTCAAGCAAGGATGTTTGATCATGAGTTTTGACGAGTTCCCCATAACCAGACCTAAGGGTTGCAAACCTATGGGTTCACCAGCTGGGCTAGAAGGGTAGTGAACCTATGGCCCACGATGGCGGCTCCACCTTTCACCGACCCACCCACCTCAACTCTGGTGATCTCTCCTCTCATCCACTAATCTGTGGATCCTCTCCAATGACAAGGTCCGGCGGTGCTTCTGGATCACGCCAATACCCATCTTCCATGGGTTCTAACGGCGAATCAACTCTTGACTTGGATTTTTCTAAGGGTTTAGCCCTTGCCGATGACATCTATAGATCTACCGGCTGCACAGTGCACCCGATGGAGGACAGGAACTCTTTTAGGCTGGTGGAATCTTTTTGTCGTCATGATTTTCGGTTATCTGAGGATGTGGTGGCGGCAGCCCTGGAATCTGCCATAAGGGGTTCTGCAATTGATCTCATTGTCTCTTACGTCAAAGATAAGGTCTTTTCCTTTCATGTCTCATGCAAGCAAGTTGGGTTTTATATTGTTCATCTCCGATCTTATTCATGCCTGCCATTCAAGTGTTATTTCAATCATTGGGGCTATGGGGGACCTAACTGGATTAGAGAATTCAAAATCTGGAGGAAGGAATGTGATGCAAAATGGATTTAGTGAGTCCCTCTAAACGTAGGTCGGCTTTAGGACTTTTGGCTATGCATAAGCCTCCGGCTCGATCTGCACTTAAAAGGCCAAATTCTCCTCGGAAGAAGGTTTCATTTGCAACCTTACAATAGTATGATGTTTGAAAGGGGTATTCATATCCGGCGACACAAATGTGCATTGACGCGACTATGGCTGCTAGTACATGGTCTGGCTCAGGAGAGGGTTGTCATTCGACCTCCACCTCTGGCTGAGCTTCAGTGGATGGTGGCTAGGCCTCCGATCACCTTTGGCACTGTCCAGCCCTCGTCGTCGGCCACTTCTCCGGTCAAACGCTACCAACACACTTTCGTGATTCAAGCGGCTCCTGACGCTATTCTAGCGGGAGATTCGGGAGCTCCTTTAATTAAAAATGCAATTTTGGACAGTGGCCCAACTGACGGCCCAAGTCTTTCGGGCCCGGCAGCTACTTTAGGCCCCCCTCGGAGTTATTGCAACAAGTCCATAGAGGAATCTCCTATTATTCCTAGCTCACAGGAGGCGGCTTACCAATTTGATTGCCTGCTCAATGACATGGTGGCCCAAATTATGACATGTTCAGTGTGCCACGAGCACGGCTATCTGTCATCGTCTTGTAGAAGACGAATGGCCTGCTCGGCTTGCTCTCGGGTAGGTCACTCTAGCAAAGATTGTATTGATTTCGCGTGTGATAACAGATTGGTATGGAGGCCAATTAATCGCAAGCTTAGCTCGGATATTTCGGACTTGCATACTGGTTTCGAGAAATGTGCCCCTGCAGACGAGGCACATCGCCCAGTCACCTTGGCTCTTCCCAAGAATCTACAACCGCGATCACTCTTCCCTGCTCCACCTACTGATCCCTTACCGTCCATGGCGGTTTTTGAGATTGATCATGGTCGCTTCGTCCCAGCTGGTCACCACATCTTGGATGGTGGTTAGTTGCGCCTTCCACGCACCTTCATCACACCATCTTCGCAGCCACCTCGCCACCATGAAGATTACTTGTTGGCAGAGGTCATGCCCCAGCCAGAAGGGCCTTTGGGGCCAGTTCGGGAAGAGGTGACACGGTTCCTGCAGAGCTGAGGTATTATTGTTCGCTCTGCTCAACCCTGGTTCCATGGAGTTGGGTTGTTTCAAGACAGAGATCCTGTAGTTCGTTATGGTCTAATTCAGCATCCTCCGTTTCATATTGGGAATGATCGCTTTGTCCGATTCATGAAGCATGATGAGGGAGAGTGATTTAGGGGAGCTCACGGATTCAGGACTGGTTGGCTCATGTTTATCGGTATTCCACTGGATTATTGCACCACTGAGTACATTCCTCAAGCAGTTAGTACTTTTGGCAAGTTTCACTCTTGGGACAATGAAGATCCATATTTATTTCGTATGCTCGTCAGAGCTTCTTTCCCTGATACACCCCTGGTCCCGCGAAGTGTGGTCTTTGGAGATTATGCAGAATGGGGGGGGGGGTTGAGGGTTTCCTGGACTGCAGCCTGCTATGTGCTTGGGCGGACTTTGGTGATCAAATGCCAATGATGAGGATCATATGCCACTGGATGGTAATCCCCATCCTCTGCCCGGTCAATTTGTGCCAGACAATATTCCATTTGTCTTGCCTCCTTATCCTCAACTCGGATGGAATGAAGCTCCGGTGGAGCCTGAACCCCCAGTACAAACCAATGATGTAGAGGGATGGGGGCATGCGGTCTGGGGGAGGAACAACCCCCTCCACAACAAGAACAGCCAGTGCACGACGAAGAGTCTATTGTCATTGATCAACCCGAAGCATCGGCCTGTGTGGAACAGGTGGTACTCGAGGAGCAGCCCAATGAAGTGGAGGTTGAACTGCACAATGTACAACCAGTTGGGTAGCTTGAAATTGTTCCATATCAGCCCCCTATCATCCAGTCCCAGCAAGTGTTCATTGGCATGCTGCATATTGTCGAGGTTCGAGCGCCTCCCCCAAAGATGATTTGGAGGCGGACTTTTCTTAATCTTCTGGCAGAATTTGATGCTTTGAAGGTGCCTCGTCCTCTTCTCTGCAAACCAATGGGCCCGGTTATATACTCCAAGTGTGATTGTAGTATCGCGTTTGATGCGGATCTCTTGGTTTCTAAACTGGGCATGCCTGTAGAATCTTGTCCAATGGCTCGCCAGATGATTAGCTTACCAAGGCGACCTATGGCTCGTGCTTTGTTTGACGATCAAAACGCCACTATGGATGACATTCCCATGGACAGTATGACAGTTTTCTCTGCTAAGAAGGTGAAGTCTCTGAAGAAGCAAAAGGCCTCTGTTCCAATTGTGGAATCTTCAGTGAGGCGCTGCACCAGGAGCTGTGCTCGGCGGGATGGATTCAAACTGGTTTTTGAAGAATTGCCCCAGCAGCCGAGGAAGAAGAGGCCAAGGGCCAAGCCTGTTGCTCCCATGGCCCAGCATGCTTGCCAAATGGAGGACACGACCCATCAAAGCGAGCAGCTTATGATTCCACCTGAGACGCCCATTGAAGTGTTGCAGTGTGCAGGGAAGGAACTGGAAATAAATCCAAAGTTGCTCAATAAGGAGAAGCTTATGGTTGAACCTTCTAAAGACTCGGCTACAGGGTCTAACAAATGATGTGTTCTATCCTTTTGCTTACTGGGTTTGGCAAGCCCCTAAATTATGCCTTTTATCCTAGGTTTTTAATGTTTCTCATGTTGCTTGTATGTGGCTCTAGGGAACTCTAGTTATTTTGGGACACTATGTCTTTAATGTGCAACACTGTGTGTTGTACTTTTGATGCTCGAACTTTGTTTGTTAAACATGAATTTAAACTCTAAACAAAGTTGGAAGGTGTTGTGTTGGAATGTGCATGTACTCAATTTTGATCTATATCAGAGAGAAGTTAGAGAGAAGATTAATGAGAGACAATGTTCTGTGGTCTGTTTACAAGAAACGAAGATATCTGGTTTTGATCGTCGATTGATGAGAAACATCTGCCCTGCCAGATTTGACCAGTCTATTGCATCTCCCTCAAATGGGGCCTCGGGTGGGCTCCTTATTGCTTGGAGATCTGATTCTTTTACACACTCAATGGTGGAGATCAAACAGTATGGTATTGTTGTTAATTTCACTTCGGTTCATAATAACGAGAGCTGGACTCTGGTGAACGTTTATGGACCCAGTCAAGGGGAAATGAGGGATGAATTTGTGTAGTGGCTCTATAACCTAAATAGAGACCCACAAACAAAATGGATGATTTTGGGGGACTTCAATTTCATACGGTCACTTGACAATAGGAACTTACCAGGGGGGATGTTAATGACATGTTTATCTTCAATCAAATAATAGGTCACCTTGGTCTACTTGAGGTGCCAATTAAAGGGAGAAAATACACCTGGTCTAATATGCAGGATTCCCCTATGTTGGAACAACTGGATTGGATTTTCACCTCGGCAAATTGGATTTATTCTTACCCAATGTCACAAGTGATCCCCCTAGCCAGAACTACCTCTGATCATATTCCTTGTTTGGTCACTATCTCCACATCTATTCCACACGCTAATATCTTTAGGTTTGAGAACTATTGGATTGAACAGGCTGGTTTCTTTGATTGTGTCAAACAATCCTGGTCTCAACCTTCCTCTAAACAACATATCACTGCCATCATTTTGGAAAAATTAAAGACCCTAAGGAAGTCTTTAAAGTCTTGGCAAAAGGTATTTCACATATTAAAAGACTGATTGAGAAATGTAACTGGTTCATATGCTGTATTGACAGTTTGGAGGATAGTAGGCCATTATTCAGACAGGAATTTAATTTCAGGAAATTGGTGATACTGCATCATGCGCATTTGGTCCATCTTCAGTGTGTCTATTGGAAGAAGCGATGAACCATAAGATATATTAAGGTAGGGGAAGAAAACTCAAAGTTCTTTCAAGCTATGGCATCTGAGAGACATAGGAAAAACTCAATTGCCTCATTGACTCTGGAGGATGGGTCTGTCACCTCTCAGCATGATGTCATTGCTGATGCTTTTCATAAAGCTTTTAAGGAGAGAATGGGGCAGGCCAAGGGTATTAATATGGCTCTTGATTTGGATAATCTCATTCAGAGGGTTCCAGGACTTGATGTGCTTGTGAAACCTTTTGAAAAAGAGGAAATTGAACAGGAGGTGAAGGAAATGCCTGTGGATAATTCTCCAGGACCTCATGAATTTAATGGGATGTTTTCAAGAAGTGCTAGCACATCATTGCTCCTGAATTTAACACTCTGGTACATGAGTTTCATGCAGGAAGGGCCAAACCGGAGAACATCAATGATTCTTTTATTGGGTTGGTTCCCAAATCACATACCCGTGAGAGGGTGGGTGATTGTAGGCCAATCTCTCTTACTAGCCTTGGACTCAAATTGTTGACAAAAATGGCTACCAACAGGCTTCAACAGGAGATTTTGAGATGTATACGTAAATATCAATATGGGTTCATTAAAACAAGAACTATTCAGGATTGTCTGGCCTGGAGTTTTGAGTATAGACACCAATGCAAGCAGTCAAGGAGGCCCATAATACTCTTCAAGCTAGACTTTGAGAATGCCTTTGATTCTATTTAACATGAGGCTATCTTATCCATTTTGCAGGCCAAGGGCTTCCCCCTAAAATGGATTTCCTGGGTCAAAGGGCTACTATCCTCTGGTACCTCTTCCGTGCTGGTTAATGGGGTCCCTGGGAGACACTTCAAATGCAAATGTGGTGTCAGGCAAGGAGACCCTATAGCCCCCTTGTTATTTGTTTTAGCTGTTGACATTCTGCAGTCAATGTTAAATAATATGGTCCATAGGGGTCTTGTTTCATTGCCAATTCCCTCACATGATCCAGACTTCCCAGTGGTGCAATATGCTGATGACACTATTTTATTTACAAATGCTCAGAGAGATCAATTTGTGGTGCTAAAAGAGGCTCTTATGACTTTTTCACAATAAACAGGGCTTGAAAATTAATTTCCACAAATCCTCAATGATTCCTATCAATGTGGACAGTGTCCTGGCAGAGGAGTTGGCTTCTGTTCTTGGATACAAAATTGGGACTATGCCCTTCACTTATCTTGGCCTGCCACTTGGAACAACTAAGCCCAGGATCAATGATTTCATGCCATTGGTTGATTGTATGGAAATGAGGCTCACTGCCAGCTCATGGTTCCTGCCCAGGGGGGAGATTACGGCTGCTCAATTCTGTCATTTCCTCAATGCCAATGTTTTTCTTATGTGGTTTACAAGTTCCACCTGGTATTCTAAAGAAATTGGAAAGGATACAGAGGCAATGTCTATGGAGGAAAATGGACATGATACTGGACAATATTTGGCTGCTTGGCCTTTGGTTTGCAGTCGTAAGAACGCGGGGGGTCTGGGATTTGAATCTAGGCCTGCAAAATGATGCTCTTCTGCTTAAACATCTGAACAAGTTTTACAACAAGGTGGATATTCCCTGGGTGCATCTAATATGGAATTGTTACTATTATAATAGGGTTCCCCATGACACTGCCTTGTGTGGATATTTTTGGTGGAGAGATGTCACCAAACTGATGGATAAATTCAAAGTTGTGTCTATAGTTCAAGTTAACTGTGGGGACACTGTCATGTTTTGGAAGGACTCTTGGGCTGATAGCAACACTTTGCTCCTCCAAGATAAGTTTAAAAGCCTCTTCTCCTACTGTTTGGATCAATGCATTTCAGTCCAACATGTTCTCAGCATTGACAACCTCCTGAGTCTTTTTCAGCTGCCCTTATCTGAACAGGCCTATGTGGAATTCCAGGGTTCGTCCCAATGTTTGGATAACATTGTAGGAGGTAGAATGACGCCTGACTACTGAACTTGGAATGACAGTAAAAAGTACCAATACGCGGCCAAGAAGTATTATGATTTGGTTCATCGACCCATATTGGCCAACCCTATTCTGAATTGGGTTTCGAAAAGTTGTTGTACTATGTCCATCAAAATGTTTGCATGGCTTGTGATTATGGACAGAGTTAACACCAAAGACATGATACAGAGGAGGCATTGGCGCATTGAGGATGGACCTGAATGCATATTATGCAGATCTGGCTCTAAGGAGGACAGAAATCATTTGTTCTTCCAATGTAATTTCACAGTCAGAGTTTGGAATTACCAGCAGATTGATTGGTCTTCCAGGACTGATATGGTGCAGTTGGCAGTTCATGCCAGAAAGGAGTTTGTTATGCCTTTCTTTGCAGAAGTGGTATTTCTAACCTGGTGGAATATCTGGATGGTTAGGAATGATAAAATTTTCAGAAAGATAAGACCATCTTTTGGCCGATGGAAGGCTCGATTCATTCATGATATCTTCCTGATGGCACACAAGATAAAACCAAGACACAAGGAGGAACTTATTCATTGGGTTGCTTTCCTCCCACCTTGAGGAAGTTTTGCTTTCCCTTTACATGTAGCTCAGCTTTTTTCCTTCCTTTTTCTGTTTTTTTCTTTTTCCACCCCTTGTGGACCTGTATATATGACTCTGTATGCTCTTTTTTATATAATAAAATGATGTGGGGCCAAGTCCTGCAGTTTTCATCGTAAAAAAGGATGTTTGATCATAGGTCATACTCATCATTAAGCGCGAAATGGGGTTACCATTTTTGATTAAGCATTTCAATGTCTTCATATCACTTGAGTTGCTTCACTCCATGAATTGGTGTAGAGCTTTATCAAGGATATGAGTACATACCTTCGAATGATGTTGATGACGTGGCATCTAGGTGAACTTGTTGTGGATGCTCAAAGTTTGATGAAGATCATCTTGAGTTGGGAGCAATCCATGTCGTTTTGGTTCACTTTTCACCTATAATGGTTAGTCATGAAAGGAAGAGCATAATATATCCAAATGACATGAGTGAATTACTTCATCAAATGGTTATCAAGTATATGATTTGTTGTCTTCTTCCTTCATCCTCGAACAGGGGTTGTTGATACCTGGCCATGTCAAGATTGCTTTTGGTTAGAGTTGATGGCAATCTTGTGGTGTGTATTTTTTCCAAGTACCTACAAAAATTTAGATGCAATACAAGGGAGCATAGTTTCCAAGATATAAGATAATCAAATCAATGGCATCAAAGAATAGTCAATCAAGCTCATGCCCTTGCATGCTTCCGAGTGAGTCTAGCTCAAGTATGAAGCATCAATGATGTTCAACTCACTCCTCAAATGACAGTACTCTTTCTCATCAAGTGGTTTGGTGGAGATATCAGGTAGTTGTTTGTTAGTACGAATATGCTTGAGATCGATATCTCCTTTAGCAACATGATCACGAATGAAATGATGTCGCACTTGGATGTGTTTTTTTCTAGAATGTTGCACGGGATTATAGGAAATCTAAATAGCACTTTCATTGTCACACAACAATGGAACTTTTCTAACATTAATGCCATAATCCCTAAGCGTTTGAGTCATCCATAGTAATTGGGCACATCATGATCCAGTGGCAATGTATTCGGCGTCCGGAGTGTATAAGGATACCGAGTTTTGTTTCTTGGATGTCCAAGAGACAAGAGATCTCCCAAGAAATTGACATGTACCCGAGGTGGATTTTCTATCAACCTTGTCACCAGCATAGTCCGAGTCAGAATAGCCAACAAGATTAAAAGAAGATCCCTTGGGATACCATAGGGAAAAGTTTGGTGTATGTATAATGTATCTCACTATCCTTTTCACAGCCAATAGATGACACTCTTTAGGTGTTGCTTGATAGCGGGGAAACATGCAAACACTCAGCATGATGTCAGGACGGGAGGCACATAGATATAATAATGAACCAATCATTGATAGCTAAACCTTTTGATCAACGGGTTTCTCATCCTTAGTGAGGTCAAGATTTCCACTAATAGGCATGAGGGTTCTCATACCTTTGCATTCTTGCATGTTGAACTTCCTGATCAAGTTCTTGGTGTACTTGGTTTGAGAGATAAACGTACCTTCTCTCGATTGTTTTATTTGCATTCCAAGGAAGAACTTTAGTTCACTCATCATAGACATGTCATACTTCTCTGACATCAGCTTTCCAAACTTTTCACTAAAAAGTGGGTTAGTGGAACCAAAGATAATATCATCCACATATATTTAGCAAACAAATAGTTCTCCATTGACTCTTTTAGTGAATAAGGTTGCATCAATTTTACCAATCTCAAAACCCTTTTCAATGAGAAACTTCGTTAGGCATTTGTACCAAGCTCAAGGTGCTTGTTTAAGACCATATAAAGCTTTACGAAGTTTGTAAACATGATCAGGTTTCTTAGGGTTCACAAAACAAGGAGGTTGTTTAACATAATCTTCCTCTTCAATATCTCCATTGAGAAAGGCACTTTTGTTATCCATTTGGTAGAGAGATATATCATGGTGATTGGCATAAGCTAGAAGAATGTCAATGGCTTCAAGTCCAGCAATAGGAGCATAAGTCTCACCATAGTCCATACCTTCGACTTGCGTGTATCCTTGGGCTACGAGACGTGCTTTGTTGCATACAACTTGTCCGTCTTCATCTTGCTTGTTCCAAAACACCCATCTTGTACCAATGATATTGCTCGCCTTCAGGTTTTTCAACAAGTGTCCATACTTGGTTCCTCTCGAAGTTGTGTAGCTCTTCATGCATAGCATTCACCCAATCCCGATCTTGAAGAGCTTCTTCTACCTTCAAGGTTCAATACTAGAGATGAAAGAACAATGCTCACAAAAGATGGCTAAACGAGATTTAGAGCGAGTTATTCTCCCATTTCTTATGTCACCGTAGATTTTTTCAACGGATGATCTTTGTCCATTCTTGCTCTAATTCTTGACGGCTTCTTCTTGTTGGATGGAGGAGCTTCTTCTTCATCATCTTCATCATCTTGAGCATTGTCGTTGACGTCATCATCTCCTTGGGGTGGTGGTGAGGGAGGTTCAGGTGGATCATCACGATGTACTTCTTCCTCTTGTTCATCATGTCATGTACCGCTTGTGGATGCTTCCATGCCATTTTGTGGTTCGCCTTGACGCGAAGTGGGAGCTTCCACTTGAGTTGATGAAGTACTTTCCTTCACCTCCATGGGACGTATCTTGCCAATGGACAAGTCTTTGATAGCTTCCAAAGGTTCCTTATCTCCTACATCAATTGGTAGTTGTTCGACTTGCGAACCATTAGTCTCATCAAACTTCACATCTACCGTCTCTTCAACTTTTCGAGTGAAGTTGTTGTAGACACGGTAAGCCTGAGAGTTTGATCTATAACCAAGAAGGAAACCTTCATAAGATTTAGTTACAAATTTAGATCGACGATGATTATCAAGAATATAGCACTTAGAGCCGAATACCCGAAAGTATCCATTATCCAACTTAGGGTTTGTTACCGGTGAGTAGCTCGTATGCCGTTTTTCCGAGAAGCTTGTACACGTAGAGTCAGTTTATGGCATGGCAAGCTGCTTCCACGGCTTGTGCCCAAAAGTGTCTTGGAGTCTTGTATTCGTCAAGCATCGTTCTCGCCATCTCTATGAGCGTCCGGTTCTTCCTCTCAACAACTCCATTTTGTTGAGGTGTGTACGTCGCCGAGAACTCATGTAAGATACCTTTTTCGTCAAGAAAAGTATCCACATTAGTGTTCTTGAACTCTGTTCCGTTGTCGCTTGCTACTTCTTGAGTTTGTGTTGGTTTTTCCTTGAAGAGGAAAGGGTGATGTGATACGTCTCCATCGTATCTACTTTTCCAAACCCTTTTGCCCTTGTTTTGTACTCTAACTTGCATGATTTGAATGGAACTAACCCGGACTGACGTTGTTTTCAGCAGAATTGCCATGGTGTTGTTTTTGTGCAGAAATGAAAGTTCTCGGAACATCATGAAAATTTACGAAGAATATTTCTGGAAAAATATGAAAAATACCTGCGCAAAGATCCACCGGAGGGGACGGGCCAGTGGGGCACAAGCCCTGTTGCCGCGGCCACCCCCTGGCCGCGGCAACCAAGCTTGTGGGGCCCACGTGGGTCTGCCGCCCCCAACTCCAGCTCTATTTATTCCCTTTCGTCCCGAAAAAATCAGAAGAGAAGATTTCATCGCGTTTGCGATACGGAGGCGCCACCACATCCTCTTCTTCATCTAGAGGGCAGATTTGGAGTCCGTTTCGGGCTCCGGAGAGGGGAAATCGTCGCCATCGTCATCACCAACCTTCTTCCCTCTCCAATTCCATGAAGCTCTTCATCATTCGTGAGTAATCTATTCGTAGGCTCGCTGGGCGGTGATGAGTAGGATGAGATCTATCATGTAATCGAGTTAGTTTTGGCGGGGATTGATCCCTAGTATCCACTATGTTTTGAGATTGATGTTGTTACTACTTTTCCATGCTTAATTCTTGTCACTAGGGCCCGAGTGCCATGATTTCAGATCTGAAATTATTATGTTGTCACCAATATATGTGTGTTTTAGATCCGATCTTGCAAGTTGTAGTTACCTACTATGTGTTATGACCCGGCAACCCCGGAGTGACAATAACCGAAACCACTCCCGGTGATGACCATAGTTTGAGGAGTTCATGTGTTCACCAAGCGCTAATGCGTTGGTCCGGTTCTTTATTAAAAGGAGAACCTTAATATCCCGTAGTATCCTTTTGGACCCCGCTGCCACGGGAGGGATGGACAATAGATGTCATGCAAGTTCTTTTCCCTAAGCACGTATGACGACACACAGAATGCATGCCTACATCACATTGACGAACGAGAGCTAGCCACATATCTCTCCGTCTTATAACTGTTGCATGATTAATGTCATCCAAACGAATCACTGATCCATTGCCTACGAGTTTGTCCCGCTGCTGCTGTTACTTGCTTTGCTCTGTTGTTGTTACTTGTTTTGCTCTGCTGTTGTTTGATGTTTTGCTGTGTATCCCTTGCAATGGCGCCAGAAATAGTTGTGTCGATGGCACCAGGAATCCTTCAGCTACGGCTACGCCTTAAGGGGCTTCCTAGGCAAGTATGCAAAGGATTTCCCCCGTGACCTTGGAGCCTTGCGTTGGTGTTCCCTCGAAGCGGAAAGGGTGATGTAGCATAGCGACGGTAAGTATTTCCCTCAGTTTGAGAACCAAGGTATCAATCCGGAGGAAGAGTATCTCAAGATCCTGCACAAACACAAAAGCTTGCACCCAACGCTATGAAGGGGTGGTCAATCCCTTATAGTTTGTTTGCCAAGCGAGAACTGAAAGCAACAAAGTAACAAAGCAAAGTAAAAGAGGAGATGTAAACGATGGATGTGAATAGACCCGGGGGCCGTAGTGTTTACTAGTGGCTTCTCTCATGAAAGCAAGTAGATGGTGGGTGAACAAATTACTGTCGAGAAATTGATAGAACTGTGCAGAGTCGTGACGATATCTATGCAATGATTATTTCTATAGGAATCACGTCCAAAACAAGTAGACCGATACTTTCTGCATCTACTACTATTACTCCACACGTCGACCGCTATCCAGCATGCATCTAGTGTATTAAGTCCATAAGAACAGAGTAACGACTTAAGCAAGATGACATGATGTAGAGGGATAATCTCAAACCAATGATAAAAACCCCATCTTTTTACCCTTGATGGCAACTGCTTGATGTGTGCCTTGCTGCCGCTACTGTCACTGGGAAAGGTCACCACATGGCAGAACCCAAAACCAAGCACTTCTCGTATTGCAAGAATCATAGATCTAGTTGGCCAAACAAAACCCAAGACTCGGAGAGACTTACAAGGATATCAAATCATGCATATAAGAAATCAGCAAAGACTCAAATATATATCATAGATAATCTGATCACAAGTCCACAATTCATCGGATCTCGACAAACACATCTCCAAAGAAGATTACATCGGATAGATCTCCATGAAGATCATGGAGAACTTTGTATTGAAGATCCAAGAGAGAGAAGAAGCCATCTAGCTACTAACTACGGACCCATAGGTCTGAAGTGAACTACTCACGAGTCATTGGAGGGGTGATGATGATGATGAAGAAGCCCTCCAACTCCGAAGTCCCCTCCGGCAAGATGCCGGGAAGGGTCTCTAGATGAGATCTCGCGAAAACGGAATCTTGCGGCGGCGGAAAAGTATTTTCGAGGCTCCCCTCATTTTTTGCGGAATATTTGGGAATATATAGGTGCAAGACCTAGGTCAAGGGGCGGCCAGGGTGGCCACAAGCTTGACCACCGCCGCCTCCCCCCTGGTGGCGTGGTGGGAGCTTGTGGGCTCCCTGGAGCCCACCTGTCTTGGCCTAAAGGCCCCCTGGACTTCTTCCGTTCGGGAAAAAATCATTTTGGGGTTTTTCTTCCGTTTGGACTCCGTTGCAAAATCAGATCTGAAAAGAGTCCAAAACACGGAAAAAACAGGAACTGGCACTTGGCACTGAATTAATAAGTTAGTCCCAAAAAGATATAAAAAGGTACATAAAACATACAAAGAAGTCAAGATAACAGCGTGAAACCATCAAAAATTATAGATACGTTTGAGACGTATCAAGCATCCCCAAGCTTAACTCCTGCTCGTCCTCGAGTAGGGAAGTGATAAGAATGAATTTTTGATGTTTTCATGCTACCTAGCATAGGTGTCCTTTGTAATTCCTCTTATGTGACGTGAATGTTCAGATCCATTAGATTCAAAACAATAGTTTTTTATTGACGTGGAAATAATAATAATTCAAGCAAACTAGCAAAGTAATCATGAACTTTCAAAATAACAAAGCCAAAAGAAAGTTATCCCTACAAAAGCATAAAGTCTGGCTATGTTCTATCATCATTGCACAATGAATTTAAATCATCCACAACCCCGGTATTGGCCAAGTAATTGTTTCACACCTTTACTTTCTCAAACATTTTCAACTCTCACGCAATACATGAGCGTGAGTCATGGTTATAGCACTATAGATGGTGTGGAATGTGGTTGAGGTTGCAAGATAAAAAGGAGAAGATAGTCACATTAACTAGGCATATCAATGAGTTGTGCAGATGCTCATCAATAGATATCAATGTGAATGAGTAGGGATTAACATACAAATGATGCACTAGAGCTACAAGTATGTGAAAGCTCTTAAAGAAAACTAGTGGGTGTGCATCCAACTTGCTTGCTCACGGAGACCTAAGGCAATTTTCAGGAAGCCTATCATTGGAATATACAAGCCAAGTTATATAATGAGAATTTCCCACTAGCTATATGGTGGTGACAAAACGAGAGACTCTCAATCATGAAGATCATGGTGCTCAAAATGCACAAGTGTGGAAAAAGTGGTAGCATTGTCCCTTCTCTCTTTTTCTCTCATTTTTTTATTTTTATTTTTATTTTGGTGGGCTCTATGGCCTCTTTTTTTTATGGGCTTCTTTGGCCTCTTTTATTTCCTCACATGGGACAATGCTCCAATAATGATGATCATCACACTTTCAACTCAAAACTTAGAGCAACTATGACTCTATATGGAATGCCTTCGGTAGTGTACCGTGGCAATGATCTAGCATGGCATAGACATCAATGGAAGCATCATGCTGGCTATCTTACGATCATGCAATGGCAATGTAGACGTGGTGGCACATATCATGGTAGTAGTTGCATGGCAATATATCTCGGAATGACTTTGAAAAAGCCATAGTAGGTAGGTATGGTGGCTGTTTTGAGGAAGGCTAATGGTAGGTTTTGTGCACCGGCGAGAGTTGCACGATACTAAGAAGATAGTGATGGTGGAAGGTGAAAGTGCATCTAGACCATGGACTCAACATTAGTCATGAAGAACTCATATACTTGTTGCAAAAGTTTTATTAGTAATCGAAACAAAGCATTCAACGCATACTCCTAGGGGAAGGGTTGGTAGGTATAAACCATCGCGCGATCCCGACCGCCACGCAAAGGATGACAATCAATATACTAATCATGCTCAGACTTCATCACATAGCGGTTCACCATACGTGCATGCTACGGGAATCACTAACTTCAACACGAGTATTTCTAGATCCACAACACCTTACTAGCATGACTTCAATATTACCATAACCACAACTCAAAAATTATTTTGATGAATCAAACTTCTCTAACTATTCAATGCACATGAAGGTGGAAGTTTTTGTATCCCTTTGGATAACTACCCCTTTTGAGACTACTTTCAAAGCATAGATCAAGTACCAAGCTACGCACCGCTGTGCTCTAAAATATATAAGTGAAGCACATAGAGCAAAAGTATCTAGCTCAAAAGATATAAGTGAAGCACATGTGAGCTGAATTGTCTACCAAAAGATATAAGTGAAGCTCGACAATATCACGGTGTGTGCATGTCTCTCTCTCTCTAGGTGTGCAGCAAGGATGATTGTGACACAACAAAAATAAAAGACTCCTATGATACAAGACACTCCAAGCAAAAACACATAACATGTGGTGAATAAAAATATAGCCCCAAGTAACGTTACCGATGGATTGAAGACGAGAGAGGGGATGCCTTCCCGGGGCATCCCCAAGCTTAGGCTTTTACGGCATCCTTGAATATCTTGGGGTGCCTTGGGCTTCCCCAAGCTTGAGCTCTTGCCACTCTTTATCTATCTGTCCATAAGAACTTCACCCAAAATTTGAAAACTTCACAACACGAAACTTAAACAGAAACTCGTGATAACATTAGTACAAGAAAGCAAACCACCACTTCCTTAGATACTGTAGCAAACTTAAATTCTACTTGTGCTGATATTGGGTTACTGTACTTTCAATTTTCCATGGCTAATACCCCCCGATACTATCCATAGTTTCATCAAAATAAGCAACCAACACAACAAAAACAGAATCTGTTAACAACAGACCAGTCTGTAGCAATCTGTATGTTTTGTATACCTATGGTACTTCAAAAATTCTGAACAATTACTACAGTCTGAATAATTTGCGTAGAAATCAGAAGCAAAAAGAATCAACTCAAAATCTCTTATAGAAAAAAACTGACAATTCTTTTCGTGAGCAGAAAGTTTCTGTCTTTTCCAGCATAACCAAACGATCATCCCCAAGACTAATCATAACGGTTTTGCTTGGCACAAACGCAAAAAGAAACACAAAAAACACAATCATAACAGAATTATGAAAGTGTGAAAAACACAAAACAGAAAGAAAATGATAGATTCGTTGGGTTGCCTCCCAACAAGCGCTTTTGTTTAACGCCCTTAGCTAGGCGAATGTGATGGAATCACGTATAGTCATCTTTGGTACTCAAACCATAGGTAGCGTGATCATTTATCATCTTAAGATTTTCATCTTTACTAGATGACTCACCACTAGCTCTAGGAACAAAAACAAGCTTGACGGTCTTTTTGAGAGTAAGATTTGGAGTATTTTGCACATCGGCAAAAGCGGAACCCAAGTTGGTTATGACATCTTCTAATTTGCCAATTCTAGAAGAATCATTAACTATAAGTTCCTTCTCCTTTAAATTTTTCAAAAAGTTTCCCACTTTGGATCCGTATTGAGTAATTTGATTGTGGATCTTTCTACCCAAACCCTCAATAAGTTCAACTGTGGCAGTTTCGTTTTCAATAGCGTCAAGCCTTTGCATCACGTGTTCCAAGGTCAAGATAGTTCCATTAACCATGAGCGGGGGTGAGCCTACCAAATTAATGATAGCTCTATAGGAGTCAACAGTATGGCACCCCAAAAAGTTCCCGCCTACAATGGTATCAAGGATATACCTATTCCAAGGAGAAATTCCAACATAGAAACTGCGAAGGAGGATGGTAGTGGATTGCTTACGAGTAGATCTACTTTGAGCATTGCAAATCCTGTACCAAGCGTCCTTCAAATTTTCTTCCTCACTGCCTGAAATTGAGAACTTCATTTTCAGGGGTGTCGTTTGGAGTGGTGGGTCTAGCCATTGATGGACTATCTCACACACAAACGAGCAGGAAGAGAGAGTGAAATGGGCAAAAAAGACAGCGAAAGCGAAAGGCGAATGAAAACGGCAAATGTGAAGTGGGGGAGAGGAAAACGAGAGGCAACTGGCAACAAAAGTAAATGCAAGAGAAGAGTTTGTGAGACCTACTTGGATAGATCTTGATTTCTCCTTCCACGCAACGGCGCCAGAAATACTTCTGATGTTTTGATGTGTATCCCTTGCAATGGCGCCAGAAATAGTTGTGTCGACGGCACCAGGAATCCTTCAGCTATGGCTACGCCTTAAGGGACTTCCTAGGCAAGTATGCAAAGGATTTCCCCCGTGGTCTTGGAGCCTTGCGTTGGTGTTCCCTCGAAGCGGAAAGGGTGATGTAGCACAGCGACGGTAAGTATTTCCCTCAGTTTGAGAACCAAGGTATCAATCCGGCGGAAGAGTATCTCAAGATCCTGCACAAACACAAAAGCTTGCACCCAACGCTATGAAGGGGTTGTCAATCCCTTATAGATTATTTGCCAAGTGAGAACTGAAAGCAACAAAGTAACAAAGCAAAGTAAAAGCGGAGATGTAAACGATGGATGTGAATAGACCTGGGGGGCGTAGTGTTTACTAGTGGCTTCTCTCATGAAAGCAAGTAGACGGTGGGTGAACAAATTACTGTCGAGCAATTGATAGAACTGTGCAGAGTCGTGGCGATATCTATGCAATGATTATTTCTATAGGCAACACGTCCGAAACAAGTAGACTGATACTTTCTGCATCTACTACTATTACTCCACACGTCGACCGCTATCTAGCATGGATCTAGTGTATTAAGTCCATAAGAACAGAGTAATGCCTTAAGCAAGATGACATGATGTAGAGGGATAATCTCAAACCAATGATAAAAACCCCATCTTTTTACCCTTGATGGCAACTGCTTGATGTGTGCCTTGCTGACCCTACTGTCACTGGGAAAGGTCACCACATGGTAGAACCCAAAACCAAGCACTTCTCGCATTGCAAGAATCATAGATCTAGTTGGCCAAACAAAACCCAAGACTCGGAGAGACTTACAAGGATATTAAATCATGCATATAAGAAATCAGCAAAGACTCAAATGTATATCATAGATAATCTGATCACAAGTCCACAATTCATCGGATCTCGACAAACACACCGCCAAAGAAGATTACATCGGATAGATCTCCCTGAAGATCATGGAGAACTTTGTATGGAAGATCCAAGAGAGAGAAGAAGCCATCTAGCTACTAACTACGGACCCGTAGGTCTGAAGTGAACTACTCACGAGTCATTGGAGGGGCGATGAGGATGATGAAAAATCCCTCCAACTACAAAGTCTCCTCCGGCAGGGTGCCGGGAAGGGTCTCCAGATGAGATCTCGCGGAAACGGAAGCTTGCGGCAGCGGAAAAGTATTTTCGAGGCTCCCCTCATTTTTTGCGGAATATTTGGGAATATATAGGCGCAAGACCTAGGTCAGCGGGCGTCCAGTGTGGCCACAAGCTTGCCCACCGCCGCCTCCCCCCTGGTGGCGTGATGGGAGCTTGTGGACTCCCTGGAGCCCACCTGGCTTGGCCCAAAGGCCCCCTGGACTTCTTCCGTTCGGGAAAAAATCATTTCAGGGTTTTTCTTCCGTTTGGACTCCGTTCCAAAATCAGATCTGAAAAGAGTCAAAAACACGGAAAAAACAGGAATTGGCACTTGGCATTGAATTAATAAGTTAGTCCCAAAAAGATATAAAAAGGTACATAAAACATACAAAGAAGGCAAGATAACAGCATGAAACCATCAAAAATTATAGATACGTTTGAGACGTATCACTGTTACTACTGTTGCTACTACTCTTACTTGGTGCTGCTGTTACTCGTTTTGTCCTGCTGCTGCTGCCACTACTCTTGCTACTACTCTTGCTACTGTTGTTACTCGCTACTGCTGCTACTTGCTATTGCTGTTACTATTTCTGTTCCTTGCCACTGTTGTTACTCGTTACACTGCTGCTACCTGCTGCAATACTTTTTCTTGCACCGTTGCCGGGAAAAGACTATTTCCCGTCCACGGGCAACTTACTGGCGCCATCGATACAACCGTTAGGAATAGTCTGCCGTCAACAGATCGTTTCTGGCACTGTTGCTATCATACTACTTCGCTTGCAGATACTAATCTTTCAGGTGTGGTTGAATCTGACACATTCAGCTGCTAATACTTGAGAATATTCTTTCACTTCCCGTCGAGCGAACCAACAAATTTGGGTTGAATACTCTACCCTCGAAAACTTCCGCGATCCCACGCGCTGGTGGGCCATTGCAAGACAATCGCTAATTGTTGAGCAACTCGGAGTAGTTCTTTTCTGGCTCCGTTGCCGTGGAGGCATCAAGTTAGGACTAGTTGCACGTCAACAACATTTTTCTAGTATCGTTGTCGGGGACTGCTAGCATGATGCAGCAAAGTAGATAAGTATCTCCCTGAGTTTGTTGAGAACCAAGGTATTAATCCAGTAGGAGGAACAAGAAAGGCCGCAATCCTAGCACCTACACAAACAATCAAACACTTGCACCCAACGCTAAAAAGGGGTTGTCAATCCCTTCACATTTATTTGCAAGGATGAAATCTGATAGAGATAGATAAAAGATTGCTAGAAATAAAAGTAAATAAATGGCAACAATATACTTCTGGTATTTTTGGTTTATAGATCTGAAAGTACAATATGGAAAATAGAACCGGGGGCCAAAGGTTTCACTAGAAGCTTCTCTCATGAAGGAAAATAATACGGTGGGCGAACAAATTACTGTCTAGCAATTGATAGAAAAGCGAATAATTATGAAGATATCTAAGGAAATGGTTATGCATATAGGCATCACATCCGTGTCAAGTAGACCGAAACGGTTATGCATCTACTACTTCTACTCCACACATCGACCGACTCCTGCCTCCATCTAGAGTATTCAGTTCATGAAGAACAGAGTAACGCACTAGGTAAGATGACATGACGTAGAGGGATAAACTTAAGCAATATGATGAAAACCCCATCTTTTTATCCTTGATGGCAAGAATACAATATTTGCCTCGCTACCGCTACTTTGTCACTGGGTGAGGACACCGCAAGATTGAACCCAAAACTAAGCACTTCTCCTATTGCAAGAATTACCAATCTAGTTGGCCAAACCAAACCAATAACTCAAAGGAACTTGCTAAGATATGAAATCATGCATATAAGAATTCAGATAAGATTCAAATAATATTCATAGATAATCTGAACATAAACCCACAATTCATTGGATCTCGACAAATACACCGCAAAAGAGTATTACATCAGATAGATCTCCATGAAGATCATGAAGAAAATGGCATTGAAGAACAAATAGAGAGAAGAAGCCATCTAGCTACTAGCTATGGACCCGTAGGTCTATGGTGAACTACTCACGCATCATCAGAGGGGCAATGGAGTTGATGTAGATTCCCTCCATGATCGATTCCCTCTCCGGTAGATTACCGAAAAAGACTCCCATATTGGATCTCACGGGAACAGAGGCTCCCGGCGACGAAAAAGTATTTTTTTATCTCTCTCTGGTATTGGGGGAATATTTGGGAATTCATAGGCCAGGGAATAGGGTTAGGAGAGCTGTAGGGGGCCCACAAGCCACGGGGCGCCCCCCCTAGGGCGCGCCCTGCAGGCTTGTCGCCTCCCGACAGGTCTCCTGCCCACTTCTCCAAGTCTCGCACATGTCTAGTGGTTCCAAGAAAAATCATTCTAGAGATTTTGTTCTGTTTGGACTCCGTTTAATATTCCTTATGTGCAATACCCAAAAACATGGAAAAAACAGAATCTGGCACTAGGCTCTAGATTAATAGGTTGGTCCCAAAAATAATATAAAATAACATTAATGCATATAAAACATCTAAAACAAATAATATAATAACATGGAACAATAAAAAATTATAGATACGTTGGAGACGTATCAAGCATCCCCAAGCTTAATTCTTGCTCGTCCTCGAGTAGGTAAATGATAAAAAAAGAATTTTTGATGTGGAATGCTACGTAACATATTTATCCATGTAATATTATTTATTATGGCATGAATATTCAGATCCATAAGATTCAAAACAAAAGTCTAGCATTGACATAAAAACAATAATAATTCAAGCATACTAACAAGGCAACTATGTCCTTTCGAAATAACATGGTCGTAGAAAGTTATCCCTACAAAATCATATGGTCTCGCTATGCTCCATCTTCCCCACACAAAGTATCTAAATCATGCACAACCCCGATGAAAGTCAAGCAATTGTTTCACACTTTTTATGTTCTCAAACCTTTTCAACTCTCACGTAATACATGAGCGTGAGCCATGGATATAGCACTATAGGTGAAAATAGAATATGGTGGAGGTTGTAAAAAGAAAGAGGAGAAGATAGTCTCACATCAACTAGGCGTATCAACGAGTTATGGAGATGCCCATCATAGATATCAACACTATTCAAGAATTCATCCAATTAATCAGTTAATGGGCCAGTTAATCGCTACTCATTGGGTGGCTGATTCGAATAACACCTATTCATCAGGTTAACTTGTTGGGCCGATTAAATGGCTTGTCAGACCGATTAAATGGCATGTTAGACCAATTAATAGGTTGTTAGGCCGATTAATCTTAGTTGACCTACTAACTCGTGGGCCAAAAAGGCCCAATTTTTGGCATGTAACCTCTCCCATCCTCCTCTTGCTCCTCAATAGCTAGGATTTGATCAAACCGTACCCTATTGTGGTATATCGCATAGTTGAGAGGATGAGAGTTGGGTATAATACATAAAAACAAGAATATGTTCATAGGTTCCTGTTTAATCTACCGATTAATCCTGTTAATATGATGATTCACCGATTAATCTCTACTCCCAAGTTGACCGAGCAGCTACCAGTTACCAATTTCCTTAACAATGAATATCAATGTGAGTGAGTAGGGATTGCCATGCAACAAATGCACTAGAGCTATAAGTGTCTGAAAGCTCAAAAAGAAAACTAAGTAGTTGTGCAAAAAATGAAATTACACTAGTTATGTGAAAGTGACAAAATAGGAGACTCTCTACGAAGAACATGGTGTTAGTTTGAAGCACAAGTGTGGAAAAAGATAGTAGCATTGTCCCTTCTCTCTTTTTCTCATTTTTTCGGCGGGCATCTTGGGCCTCTTTTATTTTTCTAGTAAAGTCCAGAGACTCATTCTAACTTGTGAGGGAATCATAGCCTCTGTCATCCTTTCCTCACACGGGACAATGCTCTAATAATGCAAATCATCACACTTTTATTTACTTACAACTCAAAGGTTACAACTCGATATCTAGAACAAAGTATGACTCTATAAGCAATATGGAAGTGATGGTGCTTGTCATAAAAAACGGGACGGTGGTGTTGCATGGCAATATATCTCGGAATGGCTACGAAAATGCCATAATAGGTAGGTATGGTGGCTATTTTTAGGAAAGTATATGGTGGTTGTTTTGAGGAAGGTGGGTTTAATGTACGGGCGAAAGTTGCGCGGTGCTAGAGAGGCTAGCAAAGGTGGAAGGGTGAGAGTGCGCATAATCCATGAACTCAACATTAGTCATAAAGAACTCACATACGTATTGCAAAAGCCTATTCGTTATCGAAGCAAAGTATTAGACACATTCTCCTATGGGAAGGGTTGGTAGGAGTTAACCATCGCGCGATCCCGACCTCCACACAAACGTTGACAATCAATAAACAAATCATGCTCCGACTTCATCACATAATGGTTCAGCATATGTGCATGCTACGAGAATCACAAGCTTCAACAAAAGTATTTCTTCCAATTCACAATTACTTACTAGCATGAATGTCATATTACCATCTTCATATCTCAAAACTATATGCAAGGAATCAAACTTCTCATCATATTCAATGCACTTAATATGAAACTTTTTATTATATACCTCTTCGATGCCCATTATATTAGGACTAAATTCATAACCTAAACCAATTACGATGCTTTTTAAAGACTCTCAAAATAATATAAGTGAGTTACAAGAGCTTAATAATTTCTATAAATAAAAGGCCGCCGTGCTCTAAAAGGTATAAGTGAAGCACTAGAGCAACATTGCCTAGCTCAAAAGATGTAAGTGAAGCACATAGAGTATTCTAATAAATTAATGATTCAACGTGTCTCTCTAAAAAGATGTGTGCAGCAAGGATGATTGTGGCAAACTAAAAAGTAAAGACTCATATCATACAAGACGCTCCAAGCAAAACACATATCGTGTGGTGAATAAAAATATAGCCTCAAGTAAATTTACCGATGGATTGAAGACGAAAGAGCTTCCGGGGCATCCCCAAGATTAGGCTTTTTGGTATCCTTTAATATGTATTGGGGTGCCTTGGGAATCCCCAAGCTTAGGCTCTTGCCACACCTTATTCCATAGACCATCAAATCTTTACCCAAAACTTGAAAACTTCACAACACAAAAGTCAACAGAAAACTCATGAGATCCGTTAGTATAATAAAACTAAATAACCACTTTAGGTACTGTTGTGAACTAATTATTTATTTATATTGGTGTAATATTTACTGTATTCCAACTTCTCCATGATTCATACCACCCGATACAACCCATAGATTCATCAAAAGAGGCAAACAACACAAAGAAAACTGAATCTGTCAAAAACAGAACAGTTTGTAGCAATCTATAAACTTTGAATACTTATATAACTACAAATATTCCTAAAAATTAGGAAAATCAAGGAAATTTGTATATCAATCTTGTGTAAAACATTCATACCAAAAGCACGTTCTAGTGAATTTACAAAATTCCTGGACTGGGAGCAAAAGTTTGTGTTTTTCAGCAAAATCAACTTGCAAACACCGTAGACCATCCCAAAGGTATTACTTGGCTCAAACACTAATTGAAACAAGAAAACACAATTATTAAATATGTAATAATGCATGCAGCACTCAAAAATAGAAGCAAAAACAAAAGCATAAAAATAAAATTGGGTTGCCTCCCAACAAGCGCTATTGTTTAATGCCCCTAGCTAGGCATAATGCAATAGATCTAGGTATTGTCATCTTCGGTATGCAACTCCTCAATTTCACACTTGTAAACCCTAGGAGATCATTTGGTTTTATCAATAATCATACTCCAAGGAGAGAAATCCAGAAATTCACTTGTAGTAATAGGTTCCCTAACAATATCGATAAAGCTAGGGTCAACACTTATCATCTTAAGATCTCCATCCCGTTTTCTAGAGGATTCACCCTTATTTTTGGGAACATAAACAAACTTTTCAGTCTTAGGAGGAGGAAATTCTAGAGTGGTTTGAATAGAGGCAAAAGCGAAACCCAAGTTGGTAATAATGTCCTCTAGCTTTCCAATTCTAGAAGAATCTTGATGCAGATTTTCATTAACTATGGGTTTCTTTTCCCTTAGGTTTTTTAAAGTAACTCCTACCTTGGATAGATATTGAGTAATATGATTATGAATATTTTTTTCCAAGTTTCCAGTGAGCTCAGTGGTAGCAACTTTATTTTCAATAGTATCAAGCCTTCGCAACACATGTTCCAAAGTTAATATTGTTTCATTAACCATGACTGCGGGTGAACCTACCAAATTTGTCATAGCATTATAAGAATCAAAGGTATGGATACCAAAGAAGTTTCCGTCCATAACGGTATCCAAAACATATCTATTCCAAGGAGAGACACCACATAAAATTGGGAAGGAGAACGGTAGTAGATTGCTTGTGAGTATATCTATTTTAAGCATTGCAAATTTTATACCAAGCATCTTTTAAGTTTTCTCCCTCCCTTTGCTTAAAATTAAGAACTTCATTCTCGGGAATACTAGCAATAGTGGCAAGGCTAGCCATGAGTTTAAGCGACCTAACACCCAAGAAAACGAAAAGCAAACAAAAAGGCGAACGGAAGAAGGGCAAATAAAAAGGCAAATCTTTTTGGTATTTTCTGAAAATTGTTTTAGAAGTGGGGAAGAAGAAAACGAGAGGCAAAAGGCAAATAAAGTAAATGAAAGAGAAGAGTTTGTGATGGGTACATTGTAAGCTTGATCTTGCTATGTATCCTCCCCAGCAACGGCGCCATAAATCCTTCTTGCAACTTCTTGAGCTTGCGTTGGTTTTCCCTTGAAGAGAAAAGGGTGATGCAGCAAAGTAGATAAGTATTTCCCTTAGTTTGTTGAGAACCAAGGTATCAATCCAGTAGGAGGAACAAGCAAGGCCCCAATCTTAGCAGCTACACAAACAATCAAACACTTGCACCCAACGCTAAAAAGGGGTTGTCCATCCCTTCACAGTTATTTGCAAGGATGAGATCTGATAGAGATAGATAAAAGATTGCTAGAACTAAAAGTAAAACAAAAGTAAATGAATGGCAGCAATATATTTTTGGATTATAGATCTGAAAGTATAATATGGAAAATAGTCCCCGGGGCCATAGGTTTCACTAGAGGCTTCTCTCATGAAGGAAAATAATACGGTCGGTGAACAAATTACTGTCGAGCAATTGATAGAACAACGAATAATTATGAACATATATAAGGCAATGATTTTGCATATAGTCATCATGTCCGTGTCAAGTAGACCGAAACGATTATGCATCTACAACTATTACTCCACACATCGACCGACTCATGCCTGCATCTAGAGTATTAAGTTCATGAAGAACAGAGTAATGCATTTAGGTAAGGTGACATGATGTAGAGGGATAAACTCAAGAAATATGATGAAAACCCCATCTTTTTATCCTCGATGGCAACAATGCAATACGTGCCTCGCTACCCCTACTTTGCCACTGGGTGAGGACACCGCAAGACTGAACCAAAAACTAAGCACTTCTCCCATTGCAAGAATTACCAATCTAGTTGGCCGAACCAAACCAATAACTCGAAGAGACTTGCTAAGATATGAAACAATGCATTTAAGTCTTCAGATAAGATTTAAATAATATTCATAGGTAATCTGAACATAAACCCACAATTCATCAGATCTCGACAAACACACCGCAGAAGAGTATTACATCGGATAGATCTCCAGGAAGATCATGAAGAACACGGTATTGAAGAACAAAGAGAGAGAAGAACCCATCTAGCTACTAGCAATGGACCGATAGATCTGTGGTGAACTACTCACGCATCATCGGAGGGGCAATGGAGTTGATGTAGATGCCCTTCGTGATCGATTCCCTCTCCGACAGATTACCGGAAAAGGCTCCTAAATTGGATCTCACGGGAACAGAGGCTCCCGGCGACGGAAAAGTATTTTTTTCTCTCTCTCATATTGGGGGAATTTTGGTAATTTATAGGCCAAGGATTAGGGTTAGGAGAGCTACAGGGCGCTCACAAGCCATGGGGCGCCCCCCTAGGGCGCGCCCAGCACGCTTGTCGCCTCCCGGCAGGTCTCGTGCCCCCTTCTCCAAGTCTGGCAGATGTCCTCTGGTCCAAGGAAAATCATTCCGGAGATTTTATTCTGTTTGAACTCCGTTTAATATTCCTTATCTGCAATACTCAAAAACATGGAAAAACAGAAACTGGCACTAGCCTCTAGATTAATAGGTTAGTCCCAAAAACAATATAAAATAGCATATTAATGCATATAAAACATCCACAAGAGATGATATAATAGAATGGAACAATCAAAAATTATAAATACATTGGAGACATATCATCGTTTCGAACCTTCTTAATCTTCACTTCAAACTGGTTTTGAGATTTTCGAGCAAAGTTCTTGAAGATCATTTGTACCTGCGACTTATCATTGAGAAAGAACACCCACGTAAATATGGAAAAATCATCAAAAATGACTAAACCATAAGAATTTCCACCGAGGCACTTGTAAGCATTGGGACCAAAGAGATCCATGTGAAGCAGCTCGAGGGGTCTTCTTGTGGTCATGATGTTTTTCACGGGATGACTTCCACTAACTTGCTTTCCTACTTTACAAGCACTACAAAGTCTATCTTTGTCAAAGATAACATCTTTAACACCAAGAATATGATCGCCTTTGATAAGTTTGTCAAATTACGCATACCAACATGTCCATGCCTTCTATGCCATAACTAACCTTTAGAAGATTTTGCGATAACACATGTACGGGGTTTGGATATCTTAGAGAAATCAACAATGTATAGATCACCTCTACGGAAACTAGTAAATTCGATGTTATGATTGTCTCTATGAAACACTCGGGATTCAACTTTCGTAAATATCACATAGAAAACAAAGTCTGCTAGTCTAGATACAGAAAGAAGATTGTAGCCAAGGGATTCAACAAGCATGACATTCTGAATGGAACTGACATGAGATACGACCACCTTACCAAGACCAAGTACCTCACCTTTGGATTTGTCTCCAAATGTCACATACTTCCGAGGTCCATGGTTTGGTGTAATCTCATGGAACATGTCTTTACCTTCGGTAATGTGTTCGGTGCATCCACTGTCGAGAACCCACTCCTTACCACCGGCCATGTAGTCTATAAGGTTAGCCATAAAACAAAGGTTCCTCATGGTCTTCTCATACTTGATGTCAAATTCTTCATCTTCATTGTAGTAGCCATGCTCCACATTGTCATCATCGGATGAAGTTCCCTCATCATAAGAAGCAAGAATTTCATCAGAAATTTTACTATGACAATGTTCATGTTTATGCATTCGAATGGCTTCAATAATGATATTTTTAATAGTAATGACATCTCCTTTAGCACGGATGAGGTCAAAGAGCTCAAATAGGCATTTATCAAAGTTAGGATCGGTTGGCTTCATTTTGTGAAAAGCAATGCATTCGTGGAAACGATATCAAGATTTTTCAAGGAATAATTTGGATATCTTCTCTCTAACTCTTTCCACAAGGTATGAGCACACTCAAAGTTTTGCAATTGATTAAGCCCATTTCTTGGTAAACCTCTAATGATTAGATTGACAGTGTTAAGGTTACCAAGCATATTAACCTAATCATCATGAGAAGGATGTATGGGATCAATGGGGTGCATAGGGATATTCAACATACTTGCGCAAATCATCAAATATAACAAGCATTCCATCTTTTCGTTGTCTAAAGTACTACCCATCAAGAATAGGCACTCTACAACTAAAAATCTAGGAACTAGTCACATTCATCTTCCTCTGATACCAAGGTTTTGGAGACCTTGCTCTGATACCAATTGAGAGATCGATAGAAGATGTGTCTAGAGGGGGGTGAATAGACTACTTGTCAAAATAAAATTTATAGCCAACCCAAATTCTAGGAGGGCAGAAATTCAACAGTTCTAACAAGTCTAGTGCACCCTACACATGCTAGTCAACATATATGGCAGCAGAAAAGTAAAGACTTTGCACAAGTAAAGGAGTAGAGGTTAGGAAGATCAAACGCATGAGGTTGACATGGCGATTTTTGGCATGGTTCGATAGGTGGCGCTATCGTACGTCCATGTTAGTGGAGACTTCAACCCACGGAGGGTAACGGCTACGAGAGTCCACGGAGGGTCCACGAAGAAGCGGCCTTGTCTATTCCAGCACGGCTTCCGTCCACGGAGGACTAGCCTTAATCACGGTAGATCCTCATGAAGTAGGCGATCTCCTCGCCCTTACAAACATCTTGGTTCAACTCCACAACACGAAGTAGGAGGGTCCCAAGCGACACCTAACCAATCTAGGAGGCACCACCCTCCAAAAGGTAATAGATGTGGTAGGTCAATGAACTCCTTGCTCTTGTGCTTCTAAAGATAGACTCCTTAATACAAATCACTCTCTCACAAAATATGCATGGGTAGGAGAGGTTGATTTGGTGGAAAGCGGTTTGGGGAGGCTAGAGATCAAGTTTCAAATGATAGGATTGGAATATCTTGGTCTCAACACATGAGTAGGTGGTTCTCTCTTAGAAAATGGATCTCGCAATGAAGTGTGTATTATGAGTGCTTCTCTCACGAATGAGAGGTGGGTGAAGGGGTATATATAGGCAGCAGCCAAAATCCAGCCGTTACACACAAAAGGGCAAACTAGGTGACAACGAAGTTAAAAACTCGGTGGTACCGACTAGCACTAAAAGTGTGAACTTTTGAATCTCAGTGAGACCGATATATGAAACTCGGTGGCACCGAAAAGGTGACTAACGGTCAGATGGTCAAACTCAGTCGCGCCGATACTCAAACTCGAAAATTACGATTTTGTGTATCTTGGCAACAGAATGTTGGTCACACTGAACTCGGTAGCACCGACTTGGTTTCGGTTGCACCGATTTGGTGGGAATGGCTAGGGTTTATGTGTGAGGTCAAACTCGATGGGTCCTATATGGAAATGTTGGTAACACCAAATTTGTGTGTGTGGATCTTGGCTTTCCTATGGACTCAAAAGTGATTTCTCACAATTATAAAATGAAGAGTCTTCTAGCTTGAAGCTTGAGCCAACATTGTTCCTTTCTTGCATTTAGGGGCATCTTCACATAAACCTTAAACCATATCTCTCCATGGACTTTTCCTGAAATATCTAGGTAAAAATGTTAGTCCAAGAGACACTGTATGTTGTCATGAATTATCAAAATCACCAAGGGAGCATATGTGCTTTCATCAGCATTTACCTCACCTCCACCTATGGCTCAAGCATGTTACCGTCTAATGCCTCTTCGACCTCTCCACGCGTCAGTGTGCTTGTTGAGGCGCTATCATGTTCATCTTCCATCTTAGGGTTGTGCCTGCTCTTCTTCCTCAAATCGTATGATGTTTTTTTCATCTAGTGTAAAGGAAGTGGCAATCGCATGACGAGGTTCACGATAGTGATGGGGCGTAGGAGGGACAATTCAGGGCCTTAGCCGCCTCCTTCTTGGAGGATTTTTTTGTCAAATATGCTTATTTATCTACAAATCACTCTGCTAATAATTTGGCTCTCTAATCACCTTAGCCTTTTCTATGTCATAATACATTCATCCCCCCCTAATATTTAGTTCATGCTCCGCCACTGGTTCACGGTAGCGGTGCCAACACTCGCCATCTAGCATCGGGGGAGCGTTCCAACCATATGATGGATGACACATTGCGAGTCGTATCGATATGGACTGGCAGCGGACAACACCATATCGTGACATGGTAGCCTCCCGTGGTCACGATGATAGATTGAAGTGCAAAGACATCCCACCAATCTGCTCGTCCATTATTGGGATGACATCGAGTACTAGCCAGTGCGGCAACCGAACGATTTGTCTTCATGTCGATAGGAACACACTTGTGTTGTTACCTTGTTGAAGATATTGTCTACTTGCACTCGTGTTGGACTTTATTGTCTAGTCTCGGCAACTATAGTGAAAATCCTTGTCCAATTCATCTTTGGTAGAGGTTGCAATTGGTAGGTTGTGGGCGTGTAAAATCCCCTTCTACCCAAACCCATAGGGTCAAAAAATCATATACACACTCACTTCAGTACACATGTGCATAAACTGAAACCCATGCCCATAACAATCGGGTATCCTATAATGAACGGATATCATGTGGGTATAATATGTAACATTTACATTTTGAGAAAGTAGATAAGTGAATCTAAAGATAAAGGGATTATGGGCGAGCATTCTAGCACCTATGCAACCTCTTTCGGTGGATGGCCCCTTGGAGGCTGCAAGGGAGTACAAGCAATGGTTGGTGGAAGCCTAACATAGTGGGATGCAACGGTGGGAACTAGGAATCAGTAGATCGAGAGTTGGACAAGAGTCAGGTCAGGGAGGAGATCCCGGTAGGGCGAGATTGGGCGCTCGCCCTACCTTCATTTTTGATGATTTTATTTTACATACACGTATTTACAGCTATGTCGATTGCTAAAACATAAAGTCATCTAAAAATCAGCATGAAGTGTTTCTAAGCCGTGATGGAATATTGCACCTACGTGGACGACTTATTTGGCCATAGAAACTAGTAGGCCCATCACCAGCCTCGCTCCATCTAGTCATCTACTCCTACGTTCGTGCACGCCAAGTGCAAACCCTAGCAGCCAGCGGGAGTGCCAAGCGCGTGTGTGAGGCCGGCGACCGGCAGGAGTGTGCATGGACGTGGACGCACACTTGTGTTTTTGGCAGCCAGCAAAAGCGCACACTGCGGGAGGGAGGCGACAAACGAAAAAGGAAAAGGGCTAGCAAAGAAGAAGGAGAGGTGTAATTTGTTTTGAATTTTAGTGACATTTTTTCAGAAAAGGGCTTGACATTCTACAACTACAATGCAGTCATTAGTGGCATTTGTCTAATGAATGAAGCTTAATGCTTTGCTTGTTTTATTTTACAAGATCGAATGGATAAATTGCTTACGAGGTTTTATCCAAATTAGGGTATAAGGATGGAAAAAATACAACCGCGACATAGTCAATTTTGTTTGCATTAAAAAAGCTTAACAGTTTGCCCCACCTCAAAAAAAAATCGTCCTCCGCCAGTGAGTCAGGTGGCAACGAGTCAAGATCTCATTGTTTCTAGGACTCACAAGTGACGTAGGGGGACTGATGAGCTGGTGGTTACGGGCCTACTAGATATGGCTGGTTTAGAGGATAAGGGATTTCAGATTGGGTCATAAGATTTGGATGTTAGCCCCACATGTCATAGGGTTACTCGTGGGAGCAATTTCATATCCATGCCTTAGCCGTATATTTTACACGTATCCATTGGGTTATCCATGGATACAATTTCATAACCATGCTTTATCCATATATTTTGCGGGTATGGGTAGCCATACCGTGGGTACAATATCTTTTCAAGTCTCGCTCATGCCCGTTATCTTCACGGTACCCGCGGGTACCCATACCCATGGACAAAATTGTCATCCCTAGTGATTCTCTGGTCGAACGTGGCGGTAATGACACAATCTCATTTATGTCTTCTTGAAGGTACTGCTGCGGAAGAAGTTGAGTTTGTCGTAGTTGTTTATTTTATATCTTGTAATGCTTAAATGTGGTTTTTTGTTAATAATGACTATGAATGTGTGCATGATAATGATATAGAGGCTGAAGGTTTAACTTTCTTTTGAAAAAACTAACCCCAGATCAAAAGCCAGACAACTTACGTATAGCTATTGGGCGTAGTCAGAATCTTCAGATTTTGCTACAAACCGAACGTTTGATTATTACCATCCTCGCGGCAGCATAATTTATCTTAAAAACATTTAATTTGTCACAGCAGATTTTGAACACTATCGTAATCTAACGCCCAACAGTATAGACTTCTGCAGGTCGTCCCAACCTTGCTCCGTGTCGTGACCACACCAGCTTTTGCTGAGACGTATCCACAACCATGAGCCCATGCAGCATGATGCTCGTGAAGCTTACTGATCTGTCAGTGCGTGGATCTGCATACAAATCACGCATGCATGCAGCTACGCTGGAATGCTGGAGCCCCTTTGCAGCTAGTGCTAGCGGCTCTCTTCAGTGCCGTTTTGCGTAGCGCTGCGCCAATGCATCCTTGCACGTATTGCACACATGATGTACATCTCACTCGACAGGACCCAATAATTAAAAAGCATGTTGATTACAGGTCGACCTCCTTGGACCATACGCAATTAATTTCGGGGCCGACTAAAATTGAAGGCTATTCACACGCAGCATGTGTGCACGATTTCGATTAGTTCCATCGCCTCCAATCTGGTCATCTTCGTTTTTTGGCCTGTGTCGAACAGGCACTGTTGCATAGCCAATCAATGATTTTCACTGTCCCGGAAATAATAGAGATGTACTGTTTTCGGAAAATAAATAAATAGGTATGCAGTATACTGCTCAGGTCGAGTGTACCCCCAATAGTACACAATCAATGCAGAACATTTGACCTACAGGTGATTAATCAAGTCATAGCGTTGCCTAGAGCCCACCTTTTTTGTTCGGACGTACTCCGTATACGTCATGACAGGAGTATTTTGTGTAGAAAGGTGACCATATAGGAGTATTAAACAGATAAATACACCCTTTGCAAAAGGTTTGATGAAATAAATATAAATTACAGGCATGCTCTTGAAGGAACCAACTTCGTTTTTCTTTTGGATCCACCAACGACATGCCATCAGCAGAGCTTGTTGGCAAACATAGACAACGGTGCTCACCAAAACAAAGAAAAAGTATAAGATAAACCCTGAATTCGTAGGAAAAAGCTAAATCGATTCCCTAATTCTTAATTCTTGAAATTAGCACTCTCAACTCATTAATTTTGGTCTAAGTTAAACCCTAACACCGTTCCAAACAAACTAGTCGGGATTGCATTGTTTTTTTTTTAAGAAATACAAAGAGCTAGCTGATTGGGTCCGTTGGGCCAGACATTGCCTGAACTCGTCCACCTTATTAGTTGAGAGGAGGAGTCCAACCCATCCACCACAATAGTCGAGGAGCCACCCCGTGTCTTCTCTTCCTCTCTGCTCTGGCGACGGCAACGACGACATGCGGCTGATCGACTCCGCCAGCAACGATCGGGCCAACGCGCAACAGCGAGCGACGAGCTAAGGTATGTCCCCGAAGTACTCCTATGGCACCGCATTTTGACCTCTGCGAACACCGGAAGTGTTAGGGTTTTAGGACGAAAAGGTTCGTCTTTTAAGTGTAAAAAGGTACACTAGTGGAGAAAGGGGTATTAGAACCGGTTGGTAAGGGCCTTTGGACCCGGATACACATCCGGTGCTACGTATCCGGGACTAAAGGCCCCCCACTTTAGCACCGGTCTCTTACAAACCGGTGCTAAAGGACTCCACGTGGGCGCCGAAAAGTGCGCGCAGGCGGAGGACCTTTAGGACCGGTTGGTAACACCAACCGGTCCTAATGCTTTTTTTTTCTTTTTTTTTCCTTTTCTTTTCAGGGTTTTCGATTCCGTATTTCGGTGTTTCCGTGTTCCGTATTTTCAGGGTTTTCGTTTACGTGTTTCCGGTTCCGTATTTCCGTTTACGTCTTTCCGATTCCGTGTTTCCGATTCCGTGTGTCCGTGTTCCGTTTTTTACGAACATGTAATCGGAAACACGTATCCGGAAACACCGATTCCGTGTTTGCGGTTAAGTGTTTCTCCGATTCCGTGTTTGCGGTTAAATGTTGATGCACCAAATAAAAGTACATATATACATGTAACACGAAGTACTGGACCGATTATCATTACATAATTTGAAGTTTGTTTCCTATATATAGCTCTATACTTGCATAGAGAAGGGAGCCGGCTATTGGTTCATAGGATGGAAAAATTCTCCGCCTTCATCTATGACTTGCGTGAGGAGAAATCCTGCCAATTCCTCTGCAACTGCCTTGCAACGTTGGATTGGTCTTAGCATCGCCCGCTTTCGTTGCAGCTTTAAAAGAAGTAGATGAAAACAATTAAGTTATGATCAAAACTAACATAATTGATGGCAACATAAATAAAGTTATGAAGATCCGGTTACGTACCTCTAGATTTCTGGAAGTACGGGATTTCTCATTGATAATCCTGTGAATGTACTTGCAAACGTAGTATCCACAATAATCAGTGCCCTGTGGTTGTTGCGGGACGCCCTATATACGAGAACATAATTCAATCAAATTAATAATAATCAAGAGAATGGTAATGGTATTGAAACCAGGGTACGTAGTACTACTTACTTTGTTAATCTGAAAGTGGAGCTTGTGTGCCCATGTACCGGGTTCTTCCTTGATGAACATTTGCCAAACCCTGGCCGACAAAGAAAAATGAATACAAGAGTTAATTATTACTTACTTGATATCAGGAAATGAACGAAAAAGAGGCCGATGAACGAAAGAGGCCGATATATATATACCTTTGAAGCATCTGACGCGCGCTCTTCCATTTGTCAGCGTCCCAGGTTAACGGGTCCCAGACTTCAACCACTCCTTGATCGATTCTAATGATGAACAATATGAAGTGGGACCTGCGCACGTGTACACACGCAGTCATGCATACTCATCAATTACACTTAACATCAGGTAAGCAAAATGGAATGTGTACAAGACAGTAACACTCACTTGAATGCGTAGGGCCAAAGTATTTCTTTTTTGGTACTTTGTCGCTTCAAAAACCTTAGCAAATCATCCAGTGTATCCTTGTTGAACTTTTCTATTGTCTCTTGATGAAACGAATACGGGTCAATGAACCCAAAGTCCCAGATTCCTGCCAGCCTGCATTCACGAATCTTCATTCTGCATAGTAGCATACAAAAAGAATGTCTCGTGAGTGATAATTATACGGGCAATGAACGCGAGCTTAACTAAATAATTAAATTACATAAATAAATCACTTACAAACAGTAGCAGCTGACGATAGCTTTGTCGAGGGCACGTTGATTGTACATCTGGAAAAAATCATCGAACCCAACCTCCATACCGTACTCTCCGAAGTAGTGTTGATCCTGAACTGCCGCCATGATACAGTCTCTCTTTTGCCTTGCGGCCTCCAAGTACCAACCATGTAAATTCCATAGTTGGGTTGTTAGAGCACTAGGATTTTCGACCAGAGGCTGCTCGGGCTTATATTTATATACCACATCAGCAATAGCGTAACCTACGTCGCCCATGCGTGGACCGGACACTGAAGCCTGGTCAGATAACACCTTGAGCGGGGCAATTGACTGTGCTTCTTGTTGTCCGAGCTGGGGAACTTGTTTCCTGCATTTCGTCTGCTCCGCCTGCTTCATCTGTGCGGTGTGCATCTTTTCAATGAACCGTTCATAGTCTGAAAGGGGCGGCGGTGGCGGCGGTTCAGGATAATATAAGTTGTCGATGGTGCGCTCAATTTTCCACTTTGGTACGTTCTTCAGAGTTTCCTTCCAGATGTCTGGAGGGGGCTTCAGGGGAAACCGTGCGAACCATGCTTTGTTTTTGGCTTTCACGGCCTCGTCTAGTTCCTCCGGAGTCATCAGGCCTGGTAACTTCGGGGGAGTCTTGACTTTATTGGGTTTCCTTTCTCTCTTCTTGGGAGGACTCCCGTTTCTTCTGAACTGCAGCTTCCGCTTTGCCGTACCCGTAGTGCGCGCATCCGTCGGCTCACTGGAGTGCACGGGCGATGGACACTCGGCCTCGGGCTCCCTATCTTCGTTGTGGGGTGGACTTGGAGGTGCGTTGGGGGGTGGACTTGGAGGTGCGTTGGGGGGTGGACTTGGAGGTCGTGCATTCTCTGTACGAAAGTGAAAAAACTATTAAAAATAGGCTTACATGTGGTGCAACATTCAGTAATTGTTGGAGGTGGTGCATAATTGTACCTGGAGGAGTCGGTGGCCTTGGCGCCGCGTTAGGAAACACGATGTGTTTCTTCTTCCACAAGATGATACCAAGCTCCATTTCTCCCAGTGTCTTCTCGCCTTCACCTCCAGGAATATCAAGCTCAATTGACTGGCATCCCGGCGTAATTGTTGACAACCCGACACGAGCATGGGATGCTGGAATCTGACCACCATGGTAGGTTGCTCTAGGTTGATTCGGTAAAGCATAGCCTGACGCCACCATGAAGGATATGTTCCCCATTGGCATATGTATCTCACAGTTTGTCTTCTCCGTGACATCATCCACGGGGTAGTGAGGCGCCGACGGTTCGACTGCAGGACCGTCTTCTAGCTGCAGCTGCGTGGAACCCACGCTGCTTCTATGCTAAGATGGGAGGGCATCTGCTACAGGATCGTCTTCTAATTGCTGCCTATCAGCGTCAGGTGCAGGATCTTCTTCCTCCTCTTCAGTGTCAGGTACAGGGTGTCCCCCTTTCTTCAAGAGAAACGACACCTTTTCTTCTAATGTCGCTATCCGTTCCAGCGCCTTCCTCTTGCTTCTACCACGGCTTCTGTAAGTGCCAAGGTCCGCCGGAAACTCTTGGTTCCACGGGGTAGTGGCTCCAAAGCCTCGTGTTCGTCCCCACTTTTCGGGGTTCCCGAGTGCCTTCGTCAACTCGTCGTTCTCTCCATCGGGAACAAAAGTTCCTTTTCGAACAGCTTCTATTGCCTTCTCTAGATCTGATACGACTTGTCTTATTTTTTCCGACCATGGTCCCTCCGCAACAATCATCCCAGTCTCAGCGTCCAACGTTGCCCCATGCGCGAACAACCAGAACTGACTCGAACTTCTCTGTTCCATAGCCCTTGACCATGCTTCCTTCTGGCCTAGCACGGTTTTTAACATAATTCTTCAAGACTCCCATGAACCTCTCAAAGGGGAACATATTGTGTAAGAATACAAGACCGAGAACGGAAATCTCTTGGACTAGGTGAACTATGAGGTGCGTCATAATATTGAAGAAGGTTGGTGGGAACACCAACTCGAAGCTGACAAGACATTGGACCACGTCCTTCTGTAAACTTGGTAGAGTTGCTGGATCGATTGCCTTCTGAGAAATTGCGTTGAGGAATGCACATAGCTTCACAATGGGTACTCGCACGTTTTCTGGCAGAAGCCCCCTCAATGCAATCGGAAGTAACTGGGTCATGATCACGTGGCAGTCATGAGACTTTAGGTTTTGGAACTTTTTCTCTTCCAGGTTTAGTATTCCTTTTATGTTCGACGAGTAGCCAGACGGGACCTTGATACTGCTCAGGACTTGGAAAAAGATCTCCTTCTCTTCCTTGGTAAGAGCGTAGCTGGCAGGACCTTTGAAATTCTCTCGATTCATCAGGTCGTCTCGTTCGTGCATACGTTGGTGGTGCAGCCGTGCTTTTGGTGTATCTCTCGACTTCTTCCCATGCACGCCCAATAAGTTTAGCAGGTTCACGCAAATATTTTTCGTCACGTGCATCACGTCGATCGCAGAGCGAACCTCTAGGAATTTCCAATAGGGTAGTTCCCAGAATATAGATTTCTTCTTCCACATGGCTACGTGGTTGTCGGCGTCATTCGGAACAGATTGTGCGCCAGGACCCTTACCAAAGATTACTTTTATATCTTTGACCATGTCATATATATCAGTACCTTTAGGGAGGGTTGGCTTCCTCCGTGTATCTGCCTCGCCTTTGAAATGCTTTCCTTTCTTTCTTACGGGATGCCTGTCTGGAAGAAATCGACGATGCCCCGGGTACACATTCTTGCCTATATGTATACTTTCAGTCTCGCCTAAACAGTGTGTGCATGCGCTGTATCCCTTGTTTGACTGTCCTGAGATGTTACTAAGAGCGGGCCAATCATTGATGGTTACAAACAGCAACCCTCGTAGGTCAAATTCCTCCTGTTTGTACTCGTCCCACACACGTACACCTTCGTCAGCCCATAACTCTAAAAGTTCATCAACCAGTGGCCTCAGGTACACATCAATGTTGTTGCCGGGTTGCGATGGGCCTGGGATAAGCACTGGCATCATAATGAACTTACGCTTCATGCATAACCAAGGAGGAAGGTTATAGATACATAGAGTCACGGGCCAGGTGCTATGACTGCTACTCTGCTCCCCAAACGGATTCAGGCCATCTGTACTTAGACCAAACCTTAAGTTTCTTGGGTCACGTGCAAAGTCCTCGTACTTATCGTCGATGTTTCTCCACTGCGACCCATCAGCGGGTTGTCTCAGCATATCGTCTTCCTTACGGTCTTCTTTGTGCCATCGCAGCAACTTGGCATGCTCTTTGTTTCGGAACAAACGTTTCAACCGTGGTATTATAGGAGCATGCCACATCACCTTGGCAGAACCCTCTTCCTGGGGCGGTCGTCGCCCTCAACATCACCAGGGTCATCTCGCCTGATCTTATACCGAAATGCACCGCATACCGGGCAGGCATTTAAATTCTCGTGCTGACCGCGGTAGAGGATGCAGTCATTGATGCATGCATGTATCTTATGCACTTCCAATCCTAGAGGGCAGACAACCTTCTTTGCTTCGTACGTACTGCAGGGCAGCACGTTATCTCTTGGAAGCATCTTCTTCATTATTTTCAGCAGCTTTTCAAATCCCTTGTCAGATATTCCATTCTCTGCCTTCCATTGCAGCAATTCCAGGGTGGTGCCCAGCTTTTTCTGGCCATCTTCGCAATTTGGGTACAACAATTTTTTGTGATCTTCTAACATGTGCTCCAACTTCAACCTCTCGTTTTCACTTCCGCAGTTTATCTGTTCTTCACGAATGACCTGACGAAGATCATCATCAGACTCATCAACAATGTCCTCAAGTTCAGGCTCGTCTTCCCCCATTTCAGTATCACCGTGTTCACCGAACATAGGATAGTTATCATTATCCTCTTCTTCTTCATTGTCTTCCATTACAACCCCTCTTTCTCCGTGCTTGGTCCAACAAAAATAACTGGGCATGAAGCCTTCTTGCAACAGGTGGGTGTGTATGGTTCTTGAGTTAGGGAAATTCCTCTTATTCTGGCATTTTTTACATGGACAAAAAATAAATCCATTCTGCCTGTTTTTCTCAGCCACATTGAGAAAACTATGCATGCCATTAAGGAATTCGGGACGACGTCGATCACTGTACTTCCATTGCCGGTTCATCTGCATTATATAAATTTATCAAAAACCATTATGCTAAATCATCATGACTAAATTAATTAATTAATACAAAAAGTTCATCACACGTTAAAACCAAAGTAGCTTAGTGACCATACATATATAGTTCTCATAAAAACACACACTGAAACCAACCATAAAAACTCTCTCTAATTAATGCATTTAAAAACAACAACAAATGCGATCAAAATCGCAACAAAGGTAACAATTGACCCGACGGCATAATGATACCAAGCCTCTTTACTAATTGCATATTTTCTAATCTTTCTAATCTTCAGACGCATTGCGTCCATCTCGCTCTTGTGACCATCGACGACACCGGCAAGAACCTTTTCCAAGGTCATCTTCTCTCTTTCAGTTTTTTCCAACCTTTCTTCAGTTTTTTTCAATCTTTCTTTCAGGCCAACATTTTCTTGTTCAACTAAGTGTAACTTCTCACCAATAGGGTCGATTGGCATTTCCGGTTCCACTACCTCCTAGATAAAAATATCTATGTCAAGTTGGTCGGCGTAATTAATTGTCATATAATCAGGAAATGAAAATATGTAGTTATAAAAGATAATATACCACATCCGAATCATAGACTGGACGAGGGCCAACGGGGACGGATATCAAAACCATGGCGCTATACATATAAAAAAAATCTTACACAATAAGAAAATTATATACAAGTAAATATGTAAATCATACAAATCAAAATTTGTTTTGGTAAATAAAAAAAATAGGCTCACCAAGGTTGTGTCGGTGACGGGGCGATCGACAGCGGTGAGGAAGGGGACAAGGCGCGCGACACTAAAAAAACCACAAATCATAATTAAATTTGAGCTCAAATTGCATATGTATACATAAGAAATGATGAACTCTCTCTAGCTTAGGCATTTCATCAAACACCTAGCTAGCACAACAAAAATGAAATGAGCAAGAAAACGAGCAAAACTTGCAATGCCGGAAGAGGGAATGTTGATGCTAACCGTAGGACCGATGGGTGCCAACAATCTTGACAAATGGTGGAGAAAAATGGGGATGGATTAGAGCTCCCAAGAGGAAGGAGAGAGCAAAAATGGAGTTGAGCTCGAGCTAGACCGGTTTGTGTCAAAAACCGGTGCTAAAGGGTCTGACAGCGGGGCCCTGCAGTTGCTGCAAAAATGAGAAAACCTTTAGAACCGGTTTGTGATACAAACCGGTTCTAAAGGGTCTGTCCACTGGGCCCCCCTCCCTGCAGCAAACGGTCCAAAAACCTTTAGGACCGGTTTGTGTTACAAACCGGTCCTAAAGGCCTTCCGGCCATTTGCTGCAGGGAGGGGGCCCAGCGGACAGACCCTTTAGAACCGGTTTATATCCAATCCGGGTCAAATGTGGTTGGCTCAATGCCGTGTTTTCTACTAGTGGTAGCTTTTTTTGTTCAGATTAGTTTCTGATCCTATTTCGTAATAGCACAAGGAAATTATTTGTGTGTTCTTTTTCCCTTTTGGTTTAGGGTTACATCATGGATCCAACAGAGATACTAACCATTAGGTTTCATTTTGGAGGGGATTTCATCTGAATTGGTTCAAAATTGGACTATGTTGGGGGTGATGAGGAGAAGTCAGAGATTGAGAGAGACAAGCTCTCTTTGTAGGAGGTCAAAGGGTTTTTGAAAGATCATGTGGAGCTGAAGAAATCAATGAAAATCTACTTTCATATTTCTGGGAATGGATTGGCTGATGGTTTGGTGTTCTTGGATGATGACACTAAATGTGTTAAGATGGGGGATCATATTTGTGTTGGTGATGTAGCACATATTTATGTTGAGTACCATGGGGAGTAGGACAATGAAGAGAGTAGCAGTTGCGGTGATTTTGAGAGGATGAACTTGTGCAGTTAAGTGATGCTCCACCTAAGATTGTCACTGCTGAAGCTACTAACAATGAAGAAGAAGTGGTACTTGTTGAGAATGCCATGGTTACCGATGACAGAGGGGTCATTTCCCAAATCATTGTGAGTCCAGTTAAGCAGAAAAAGGGGACAACTAATGTAGTTGGCAATGAGTTAGATGAAGATGAATTTGCAGTGTCACAAATTTGCAATCCAAGTCAAGCTAGTTCTACACAGCATATGCTTGCTACTTCAAAAAATGTACCTGCACAAGCAATGTCTACTCCTGCACAAGCAATGTCTGCTCTTGCACAAGTAAATCCAGATGCATATGCCTTCAGTGAAGGTTGAGATGATGAGACATATACTGAATATATGCCACACAGTGAGGACAGTGGTGAAGATTCACAGGTGGTAGAGGTTAGAAGGCATGCAAGAAAATTCAAGAAAAGGATGAGAGAAAAAGCTGGAGTGAAAGAGATACAAGTGAAGCATTTCCAATAAATTTTATTACAAATACGGAGGAGCATCTTGAGGGAGAGGAGAAGGACTGAAACTTTGGTTCATCTCATGAGAATTACTCATATGGTGAGGATTGTGATGGAGAGCCAAAGAAGATGAAGAGCCAGTTTCCTAGATTCAATAATGACAGTGAAATTCCAAACTTCTAGTTGTTAATGGTCTTCAGAAGCAAGAACGAGCTTGTGAAAGCATTGAAGAGATATAGGCTAGTGATAAAAAGAAGCATTGTCTTAAAAAAACAGAGAAATATAGAGTTAGAGCCAAGTGTGGATGCCCTATATGCCCTTGGGTGATATATGTAGCAAAAAATAGCAGGACAAGTAGATTCCAAGTCATCACATATAATGATGAACATCGTTGTGCCCAAAACAGAGAGAATAGGCTAGTGACCGCAAAGGTTATTGCATAGAGGTATGAGCACTTCATTCTTGTAAATCCAATGTGGAAGATAAAGAGTAAGAAATCTACAATATTGCAAGATATGTTTGCAGATGTGTCCACCTCAAAGTGCAAGCATGCAAAGAAACTTGTGATGGACAAATTACTATGTGGCATGAAGAACGAATATACGAGAGTGTTTGATTACCAGATTGATCTTCTTAGTAGTAATCCTGGAAGTACAATGGCATTTTGTTTGGATCCAACTGACATGGAGCAGAATGTATTTCATAGTTTTGATGTTTACTTTAATGCATTGAAGCTAGGATTCAAAGATGGCTGCAGGAAAGTGATAGGATTAGATGGTTACTTCTTTAAAGGAGCTGTGAACGGTGAGCTATTGTGTGATATAGCTAGGGATGAAAATAACCAAATGTATTCACTCGCTTGGGCAGTAGTTGAGCAAGAAACAATTGAGACATGGAAATGGTTCATTGACTTGATCATTAAAGATTTAGACATAAACAACAATGGAGATGGTTGGCTGTTCATATCTGATCAACAAAAGGGAATTCTAAATGCCATGAATGACTATCTTCCAAAAAGCAGAGCACGTGATGTGTGCTAGGCATATCTATGCCAACTAGAGGAAGAAACACACGGCACATGAGTGGCAAAAGAAATTCTGGGCAGTTGCCAAAGTAGCAAAGATCCAAGATTTCAATTATTATAAAGCCAAGCTTGCACAAGAAACACGAGTGGGTGCAAAAGACATCATGAGAACAGAACCGATACACTGGGCAAGGGCATACTTTGTAGTTGGTTCCAATTGTGAGTCAGTGGATAATAACTTGTGTGAATCATTCAATCATGCAATTGTGGATGCAAGGTTTTATCCATTAATTTACATGCTAGAGAAAATAAGGAAGAAAATATTTGTTAGAATTCTAGAATAGAGGACCAAAGGTGTGAATTTTCATGGAAAAATATGCCCTAACACATTTAGAAAGTTTAAAGCCAGCATTGCAAGAACACAGTTCATGGAGGTCCTTCGGAATGGAAAAGATGGGTTTGAAGTGAGACTGGTAACTGGGAGAAGAAGGCAATACACTATAAGTCTTGAAAAAAGAACTTGTTCATGTGGTTATTTCCAACTTTCAGGTATTCCTTGTTCTCATGCCATAACAGCAATATAAAAGTGTGGAAAACAAGTGGAAGATTACATTGATCCTTGCTATAGCATTGACAAATTCAACAAAATATATGAGCATTGCTTGGAAGCTGTGGAAGGGGAAGAGATGTGGCCTATTTGTGAAAAACCTAGGCCACAAGCTTGTGAGTATGTTAGTGTTAGAATGCGACGCATGCCCAAGAAAATGCTAGGAAGAGGGAAGACCATGAGAAACCAGTTGGCAAAAAAAATGAGCAAACATGGCACTGTTATTGTTTGTTCATTGTGTGGCACTACACGCCACAAAAAATGTGGTTGCAAGAAGAATCCAAAGAAGGGCAAGAAAAAATGCACATCTTGTGAAGGCAACCAAGAAAATAAAAAGCACTGAGGTAATTTTAGATGAGTTTAGTAGTTATGAATTAGTAGCTATGAATTTACATCATTTAACTTGTCTTCTTCTAATTGAATATGAATGCTACTACAGGCTGGTGCAAGATCAGTCCCAACCTCATCTGGAGTTGCACCTACTTCTCAAACTGTAGCAAGACCAGCCCCAACTGCTGGAACTGTTGGAATGGCTTCAAGGTTTAAACCTCCCAGGAAAACAACTCCAAATGCACAAGCTGGAACATCTGGTGGCAACAAAAGGAGGAAGACAGCTCCAACATCTTCACTACCTAGCTATAAGTAATTTAGTGCTTGTAGCAATCAGTAGAGCATGTCTCATTTGTGTGAGTGGTGACCATGTAATGATAACTACTCCCTCCATACCTAAATATAAGACCTTTTAGAGATTTCACTATGAACTACATATGGATGTATATAGACATACTTTAGAGTGTAGATTCACCCATTTTGCTTCGTATGTAGTCCATAGTGAAAACTCTAAAAGTTCTTATATTTTGGAACGGAGAGAGTATGCTTTTGGTGAGCATTTGTATGCACTGAACTATGTGAACTTGTGTTAGGCAAATATCATGCTCATTATTTAAACATATCAAGCAACAAGATCTGTTTCATGATTTAACCAACAAGATAAATGCACAAAGTGGATGATAATGTGAGCACATATTTCATTGCTAGGATCAACAATACCAAATCTTTTATTACAAAGTTTTAGCAACACCTGATACTAACCAATCATTCTCCATACAAGGATCAACCTTACCACATCTTCAATGCACTACAATTTAATTTCCTCTAAAACCAAACCTAGCACAAAGACACTAAACACAACCGGGACTATCATATATTTGGTCTTCACTTCATCTGTCTCTGCATTTTTCTCTTTCAATTGTTCGTGCAAAGCTAGAACCACATTTTCAGTCATTGTTTGCTCTTCAATTGCATCTTCAGTCCTAGCACCCTTCAGTCTCCAAACTTCATCTCTCAAATCTTCAATCAAATCAAAGAAAAACTTGGGCAGCGGATCATCATGTCATTCAACATACCAACAGCCACAATGTTATCCAATGAACACAAATGAATCAGATGTAATAAGAAAAAAAAAGAAATGAGCCACCGAGAGAAGAAACTTGGAGAACCAGAATGGAGCTCACTAGCGCATGGACGCAAGCGTAGTACCTCCTGCTGGGTTCTGCATGCTCCACGATATCCACCTCGGCGCCTTGCTTGCCGAATTGCAGTGGCAGTACTTCGGCGGCTCATACGCCATGGCGCGCTCATGATATGCAACCGACAACCTCGGCTCACACTCCCTCCTTCCGCTAATTCAACGGAATCCGGGAGCCATTGAGTACCCCGACATCGCACCCCGCCTCCGCCACCGCACCACACAACGCTCAGATCGCCACCCCGTCGCGTGTGCCCGAACCTAAAGCTGAGATTCCCCAACCCCTCTCTCTAAACGAAAGCGCGGCCCACAAGTTAGAATCGTGATAAAAATCCTTGCCACGTCAGCTTATTTGCTTCAAAACTGCGTCAGGGTTTAATTTAGATTAAAAATTAATGAGTTTGTGTGCTGATTTCAAGGATTAAGTGTTTAGGGTTTGATTTAGCTTTTCTCTACGAGTTCAGTGTTTGTTTTAGACTTTTTCCACAAAACAAATACACGTTCTACCACGGTTGCACACGCACACCAATTTGAGAGTGCCTTGTTATGTACAGGACCACTAGCACCACCTCGTCGATCGAAATCACCTCTCTTTCTCTTCCGTAGTTTGGAGCCTTTGGGCATGCAGAGATATAGCAACGTGTGGGCGGGAGTGTTTGAAGTAAAAAGTAAAGAACGAGAGAGATGAATGAAAGATGATTCATTAGTCTTTATTGATGATAGCAATGGGGTGGAGCACTAAGACCGGTAAGAAGCAATGGACCAATTTGTATCCATCCATAATGACAACGATGCGCTTGATCCTGTAGGCAAGCAATGTTGATGTTCTACCGTCTTGGATGACCTTTTGGTCTCAACGTAGAGCGAAGTGCTGATAACGTGTTTGAAGTAAAAAGTAAAGAACGAGAGAGATGAATGAAAGATGATTCATTAGTCTTTATTGATGATAGCAATGGGGTATTTATACCCGGGCGGAAGTACACATGTTGCTTGGGAGTCAAGTAAACTTGAAGTTACTTAAGGGCCAAGTTATTACATAGTTTTCTTGAGAGTCAAGGAAGTGCATGGTTGCTTGCGGACTAAGTAACCTATCTAACAATTAACTTAATCTATTCTTAACACTCCCCCTTGTACAACGCCTCTTCTTGAGTATATGCATCATCTTGATAAATTCTTTGAATATTCTTGAAAGTCTCCTCCAAAAACCCCGTGGGAAAAATATGAGAAGAATTGTGCTGATATGTTGCTAAAACTCCCGTAAACCCAGTGGGAAAAATAATAAGGAGAAAATGATGCAACATATAATGATTATTGTCTCTTGATAACTCATAGGAGAAAAACCTTTGAAGAAGGAGAAAACTCATTGGTGAGTTTAGAGAACAATTAATATGTCTTGAGTACTTCCTTTAAAAACCCGAGTAGGGAAAATATAAAGTATGACATATGATCATTGATAAGACATTGCCCCATTAAAAACCATTATGAGAAACTACGGGAGAAAACTCATAAGGGAAAAGAGTGCATCTGGCATGCCATTGAAAACTCCTTTAAAACCCAGTGGGAAAAATATAAGGAGAAAATGATATGGCATACACAAACATTTGTGTTTATATTGTCTCGTTAAAAATCTTTTATGAGAAACCATTGGGGAAAAACTCATCAAGGGGAAAAGAGTACAATATATGCAATCTGATGATTGTTAATAGGTTATAGTTTGGGAGATTACTCCCCCTGAACTTTGCAAATATGGAGAATGTCTCATACCAATTTCATTCATATGAACATAAGATTGTGTATAATCTGTTGGATTTTCACATGATTTTGTTTGCAAATTATTTTCTCACTTTTCTATAATCCATGAGGATAAGTAGTTTCCGAGCAATGTGATTTATGGTATTGCTCTTCATATAACCTGTAGGTATTGAGTAACACAAGTGGAAGTATCTTGATAAATCAAGTTACGTGATTCTGATGAATCTCAACCACATGATTTTGTGTGTGGTTAATCATTCTGCCAAGCCATGCATATTTTGCAATGCTTTTAGATAAAGCAATTATGTCAGAATGATAAGTGGGAATAACCATTAAAGTCCATTTAGATGACTTCCATACGGAGGCTATTCCAACAAATTCAGTCATTGATATGGCGTCATTGGGATCAAATAAAGAGCCAATATCATCATATCACATCATGGTCATATCTTGTATTTCCTGATGGAATTGTCCAATATTTATTGTGAGCTTAAGATATAGGATGATATTCCATATATCAAGCATGTAACTTTTGTTGGGGGTTGCACTCTGAACAAACATAGCAAATATGGTGTCAGGCCTGACATAGTTTGCAATCATATGAGTGCTTTGACATTAGTGAGATATAGAACTTCAGGTCTTTATGTCACTTCATTATCAACCCTAGGTATGTACCTTATCAAAGGTAGTATGACCATACATGTCTTATGTTGTTATGATATATCCACACTGAACTTCTCGTGTATGTTTTGGATATATGTAGACTGATATGTATTCTTGAGAGAATGCTCAAGTTGTAAGCTTAAGCTAAATTTGGTTGAATCCAAAATTTCCATCTTGAGATGATTTTGTGTATGTTTATGTCTTGCACAAACATTGATGATGAAATCATCGATATACACTGAGGTGATGTAAGGGAATCAAATTTTGGGATTCCTTTATTAACACATGAACAATAATCATCCTTTGAGTAAGCCTCTGAAGAAGGAACTCGTCTAGTCGGTAGTACCATATGATTCACGACTATTTCTAGTCATAGAGTGACTTAGGAAGTTTTACACAATACATGTTGCAATTTGTTTTCGGATTCGAAAATGAAGCCCTTCAGAGACTTTAATATAGATTTCTGAAATGAGTGACTCATATGAGTATGTAGTCACTGCATCCATTAACTGCATGGATAATATTATTTGTACTGCCAACGGTATTTATTATCGAAACATAGTTACACTCATACCAAGAAGGTATGTTACATCGTAATGGATGTTGGGTCTCTGCATGAACCCGTTTGCTACAAGCCTTGCTTTTTCACCACCTCATTGACTTTGTCTATGAATGATAAGTTTTTAGTATTCCATATGGAAGATAATTATGAGGAGTAGGTATTACTGTGGTAAATACCACTCTTTGATTGGCGAGTGCTATTCTTCATTACTTGCTTCCTTTTACGTGAACCAATATAAGTACAAGAGGCACTCTACCATGGATTTTGGTTCAGGGCCCAAAAGGTTTTAGCAATCTTTAGAAGAAATATATGTCGACAAATGTAGACTTATGTTATATGATTCTAGAGGAATCGATGAAATTTGTGGAAATGTATTTATTCCTTTTAACTCCTTGTGATTTCCTACAACGATGGAGTCAAGGTGTTTCGATGTCCCGACACCAAAACATTTGTGCACATTTATGTCGGGCTTTGGATGATGACCATCTAGTGAGGTGTCTTTCAACTTGATGTTGAATTACATTTACTAGTTAAGGATTTGATTTCCTCTGTTTCCGCGGAATTATGCGAGATTATATCTCGTGTGGTCATATTTCTCCCCCTATTGCTCTCATTTGGGACAAGAGTGGTTTATCAGGTACCTCCACTCTTTGTGACACTTTACTGCAGGAATATAAAATTGAGTGACACCTTTGTCATCAGTAAATGTATGTGACCGATTTGCAATGAGTTGCAAATATATGATTCTAAACTTCTTGTTCAGATTCTTTGAGTACGTGGATATAAGGACTGAATGTCAATAACATGTCTAATTTATTTCTCGGCATTCTTTGTGGTACTAATCTCCCCCTAATGCTGGAAATGTCCTTATTGCTGATGCAATCAGCATACGGGCTGTGAATCAGCATACGGGTTGTGAATAATTTTGATTGACGGATAAATTGTTATTCCTCACATAGTTTCCTAAATTTCTGTGAGAGACCATTGATGTATGCTGGAGTGGTGATATCGGTATGTAACCGAATTATCGCAGATAGGAAATACTTTGTTGATTTTCCACGTAATTACTACAAGGGGAAAGTAGTATGCTATGCAGTTGGTATGATTTAGATCATACTTACGGTGTGTAATGTCGTATTTGTCTAGCATGAGGCTAGTAAATTAAAATTCTATAAGTTTGGTCATATTATTAATTTCACTATCTTTGATAAGATATTGAAGTAAACCATTATGTGTATGTACATAAAGTATTAGGTATAATTAGTCATTGCTTGTGAAATGAGTTCAACGAAGTTGTCCATTCGAATGGATTTATCCCTTGTTTAAGATAAATAGCTTGATCTTAAGTTGAGAATTTGAGCAATTAATTTAGTTATATCATTCATGATTTGTGTGACAAGAGACACACTGGAAATCATTTTATAAATGTTTCCATGAGTACCATGAAGTATCTATATAATAACACACAATGGTTGAGTAATGCACATATCTTCTGAATGTGTTAAAGGAAGAATGAGTTGGCTCATCTAGAATTGTAAGGTGAGAGTTCCTTAAATTTATTTCCCTTATGTCACATGTGGTGCACATAAAATCTGATGATTTGGGAAATTTTGCAACTTGTTAAGTTGTGACCAATAGAATTGTCAATAATTTTCTAATCATCCCCAAACTAGGATGGCTAAGGCTATTAAGATTAATATTTAATTTATTAATACTTAGAAAATCATTGTGTATGCAACAATATTGAGTATGAATTGATTCATACATTCAAAATTTATCAAATATAATGTCCAATAAATATGATATTGGACATTACACTACATGTAGTAGCACAAGTATAGGCTAATGTTATTTTGGGAATAATTAGGATATTCCATGGGGTCACCCATATTACTGAAAAATTAATTATGCAAACATATCATAGGCATAAAGGAATTGATCATTCTTTTATTACACTATATTTTTGGTTCTCCTTTTGATGAAGATTTGGAAACAATGAGTTACGAGGATATTTCCTCGTTGTATGTTTGCAAATTTTCAACTATCCCAATGAACTTATTTGCCTTCTTAATAAATTTATGGTGTGGTTTGACCATATGTTTGACGGTTTGGTAATCATATGTATTATATTTATGTAACCACACATTTGACAAACTTGAGAGTTGTGTTTGTGATCATTCGAAAATGATCAATTACCAATTGAAAGGTAATTATGTCATTGGTTGTCTTTAGCCTCCACTTTACTTTGAATTCCTCATGGTTCTATTTTGTACCATTGACTTGCATAGTATTCTCAATGCTAGCAAATATTTGAAGCACCCGTTGGGTGAATATGATAATTTTAAGAAATAACATGTTTCTTTACCATTAGAATGGTAATACCATCATAAGAGGATGTAAAGTGTATTATGGGCTTTTCAATCCGATTCAAATACGAAAAATATCTGATCATAAAATCTCAACTTAAAGTTGATTTTATAACTACCAAATTGTAAGTTGCAATAGACTTGAGGCCTTGAAAAAAAATACTGGGTTATCATTCCAAATGTGCTCATGGCAGCATGTTTCTCTTAAGAGAAATATTCAAGGTGAATATATATTCATCCATTATGTACTTAGTTTGAGAACTAAGTGAACTTGTAGACACATGAAATACATATGAATATACTTAGTTATTAAGAGGATAGCCATGACACATATTCCGAAGGTGAAGTTATAGTGGCCACAAATGCCACATGTGGATATAATGACTGATGTCGTGAATCATCTTACGATAAATACTCCCACCTAGCATGAATTTAAAGCATTCGGAAATGCCAGCCATGTGTTACATGAAAATGCTATTGCATTCATTTTAATTTACTTCTATGAGTAAGAAATATATATTGATAAAATAATTTGTTTGAGAACAACCATGGCCAAGGTGATCATTGGTGAACCTAGGTGTATCCTTCAATATAACACATGCGATTAAATTATTGCTAATGTTTTGGACTACATTCTTGAGGAAGTGTGTGACTTTAGATTCACTGTCAAAACGTATAGACTTGCATGCTTAACACTGGTTAGTCACTATGAAACTATAACCATGATGTCATGTGGAACTTGCGAAATGTTGAGACACTTAATCATTGCCATAAATTATGGGATCCATCTTGATGGATGGCTCACACTATAATTAAAATTAGTGACGTAGGCTCCACTGTCATCTATTTTTCAATGTAATAGAAGATAATCATACGTATATGCAAATATTTCTATAGTTTCCTATTACATATTCAAGCAAAGTGTGCAAGAACAATATTTACTATGAGAGTAAAATATATTAGTTAACAACAACAATAAATGCTTCACAGGAGCAAATTCTAGTACCGCTGATGCCTTATAGCCATATGTGTAGACCTTAATTTATATAGGATAACACTTTGAAGATAATCACCAATATGGTGTAGATCTCACAGTAATAGAAAACATAGTCTGACTTCTCTCAGTAGATGTTCATAATTCTATTACCTTATGTTATGCTAAATGTATGAAATCACTTTGAAGGTAATCATTTGTCAAAGTGACATGATGTAGACCTTGCAGTAATACTGGATAGTGTGCGAAATTTGCAGTAGATGCCAATATTACCTTATGATACCTTTAGGTAGTCACATCTAATATTTGGAAGAGCACATTGAAGGTAGTCATCTTATCAAAATGACAAGACGTAGACCTTACAGTAGTGATGGATAATCTGTAAAATTGTGCAGTAGATGCCATCAATACCTTGTGATTCACAAATAATTTTTTGGCTAGTCATATTAAGAATGATACTTATAATTCTTATTTGAATTACATCAAAATTTGCAAAGAAAATTAATTTCATTTTTGCAAATGTAATTGTTGTTATGAATCGCATGTAATGAGAGTGGTAGAGACACATGAGATGTCTTAAATTCCAAAGAATGTACGAAAAAATATATACTTTTACAACAGTATTACTGCGGTAATACATATACGTGTAAAAGTTAATTTACATACTTATTAATATATGAAGACATGAGGTCTTGAAAATATAATTTTACACAAGGCAAAATGGTGTGTAATTATTTTGTATGTGATTTAGGATGAACAGAGGTTCTCCTACATATATTTTATGAAGCCAAGATCTAAAATACAAATAATAACCAGAGGGTTATAAATGTTAAAATAGTATAAGCCTCGAGCTGTGTGATAATTTACAAGGACTTATATACGTAGTGAAGATAAAGTTTGAGGATTTAATCAAACAATAGCCAAGAGGATAAGAATCCTCAATTTCTGCTCATATGCGGCTAGGGATTCACCTAGTCGTCGCTGCCAATTACATAACGACGGCACACTGCTTATGGCAAGCAAGACGCCGACGGCCTTCGCGACCTCGCGTGGAGGTATCGCCGGCCGGAGGGTGACGCTCGGCCGGTGCACGAGGGGAACCGCGTCATCATTGGTCGTTCCGTGGGAGCTGCCCATGGGGCGTGGAAGCGCATCCGTGTCGAGGCCGAAGGCCATGGCTGCTTGGACCGTCATCACCATTTGAACAAGCGCGCAGTTCCGTGTCCGAAGGAATTTAGATATATGAATGACGAATTGAAGAAATACCATGTGGGTAATTTCGTTTCTTGGTTTATTTTCAATCCATTGATCGCGGATATTAATTCCCATGTTCCTTCTTTCTTTTCGTTCGTCCTTTTCTCTGCCGATGTCTCGCTGATGGAAGGATGTTGTTGCACCTTTTATCGATTTGGGATGTGCGCTGCTTCATGAGGACGTCGTCCTTGGCCGAGCACCGTTGTTGAGGAGCATTACCGCGCCATGTACTGGGAGGTTGATTCATCTTCATGTCTCAGTCCAATTCGATGAAGAAATTTGTGAAGGCTACTCATGAAAACTCAATCATTAGAGTGCTGATTTTAATCAAAAGAAGACAATAAATGAGCGTTTATTCGATTTTCCTTTATGACGCATGCATGCAGATGCATGGACGTCTTTGCTGTGGACGTCCTAACGGAGTGCATGAGCGATCAATTTTGAAGGTCTGTGTACACGCAATCACGCCAAAAAAAGCCGCTCTGAGTCCAAGATCCGTTGCGCGGCTTGGCGTCCCTTTGCGCGAGCAGCGGGTCACACCAAGCAGCCACGTCGTGCGTCATCCAAGTTCATCGTCGCTGATGCATGTACGTCCGCGTCAAGGGGTGGAGCACTAAGACCGGTAAAAAGCAATGGATCAATTTGTATCCATCCATAATGACAACGATGCGCTTGATCCTCTAGGCAAGCAATGCTGATGTTCTGCCGTTTTGGATGACCTTTTGGTCTCAACGTAGAGCGAAGTGTTGATAACGTGTTTGAAGTAAAAAATAAAGAACGAAAAAGATGAATGAAAGATGATTCATTAGTCTTTATTGGTGATAACAATGTGGCATTTATACCCGGGCGGAAGGACACATATTGCTTGGGAGTCAAGTAAACTTGAAGTTACTTAAGGACCAACTTATTACATAGTTTTGTTGAGAGTCAAGGAAGTACATGGTTGCTTGAGGACTAAGTAACCTATTTAAGAATTAACTTAATCTATTCTTAACAGGGAGCACGCGCCATTCCTCTCGACATGGCCAAACCGGCACACACGGAACGGCCGAACGGTCAAGCAGCGCCGTCGCTTCCGTATACTCCACCACGGCCGTCACTTAGTCGGTCGCGGCCACGTACGCCACGGGGGCATGCCCGGCCATCTGCGTGGCACCAAAACGCATTGATTCCGTGCGTCTTGTCGGGCATGCACCGCCCCGGGTACGCATGCATGCATGCATGCATGGGCCGCGTCAGCTCCCTGCGGCGTCCCTCCAAAAACGGCCGGCACGCCGCACATGCCGCTGCGCGCCTGCGCCCGACGCGCCCCGGCGGCAGCGCGCTCCCCTCCTCCGTGGCTCGATCGGACGCGAGCTTGCAGAGGGCAAACAGTGCGCCTTGCTGCCTCGCGTGGTGGGAGCGCACAAGGCCCGGCCCGTGGCCCCGGATCGACGCAGGCCGTTCTGTTGCGTGCAGTGTGTCGGCCGGACCGCCGGAGGCTTCGTGGCCTGCATGGCGCGCTCCCGGTGTTCACGGCCGTGGTTGCTCACGTACGTACGTACGTGCTCTCGCGGTTTCATTACGAACGGTACCACCCAATGCAGAGGTCAACATCGGCGCCTTTCCGCGGTTCCGCCCCTGGCCTTGGTGAGCTTTGCCGGCCTTCGGTACCGCCGCCTATTCGCAGCCGGCACCGGCGGCGGAGGGGAACCTCGACGAGTCGACGTCGTCGGCGAGGGGGCTGAGGGGCTTGCCATAGCCCATAGGGTCCGAGGACTCACACTGGTGAGTGTCATCCTCGTGTTCTCTGCCACGGAATGATTGATCTCGAAAGGAAATCATATCGTACAACTGTTCTTTGGCCGCACCGGAAGTATATGCATATGTAGGGTACGTACCTCGACCTTGAAATGGGCACGTCTGTCTCTTCGCTTCTGTAGCTCTACTACCAGTCTATCATCTTCTAGCTTGGACCACGTGGCCCAATTTCTGGGGGATCCATGTGATCACTGACGGACGACGATCTGCTCGAGAACCATGTCGCAGTCAGCGCTCAGTGATGCGTACAAATCTCCCGCAGCATAGACACGAACAAACTTGCGAGTGTAGGTGTGCCAGCCATGCAGGCATCCGTCACCTTTTGGGACAGACCAGTCTCACCAAACTACCTACTTGTACTGCTTTACTTTTTCACGCTTAGAGCATCTACATGACTTGGCAAATCCGAACTATGCACATCGTCATATGTTGCTCACAGCATCCATATATCTTAAATTTGAAATTTGAAATCCATGCAACTCGATGCATGTCGATCATACACGTCAATGTCTCATGTAAGTAATAAATATCTGGCAACGAAAATAAATAGCTTTTACATAAAATTTATTTAAAATACACAACTCAACCATCACCTCTTTAGTTTTTATTATACGCCCACATAAAGTTCACAAGATAATTGAGTAGATAGGCGTGGAGATGATGATCTCGAAGATTCTGATGCATTTAAAAAGTTCATAAGCTGAGACACATCTTGATTTTTGGGATATGAACTTGTTCTCCTCGTGCTTTAAAATCATTGTTTTGGACATCATCATCACCCTCACCCTCGACAATCATATTGTGTAAAATAACACAACATGTCATCAACCGTCATAAAGTTTTTGATTCTCACAATATTGCAGGCATGAACAATTCTCCAACGAGCTTGAAGCACTCTGAATGCCCTCTCCACATCCTTCCTAGATGTTTTCTGCATTGATGCGAAGTGTTTTTGTTTGTTGCCATGTGGTTCGGATATGGTCTTCACAAACAGAGTGCATCGAGGATAGATGCCATTGCAAGAATGTATCGTATGCTGTGGTCATGGTCATTGACGGAATAGTTGCAAGGTGGTGATTCCACATTGCAAAGCCTCCTGAACATTGGAGATTGTTGAAGCACGTTGATGTCGTTATGAGAACACGACGTTCCAAAGAGAGTATGCCAAATCCATAAGTCATGTGATTCCATGACTTCTAGTATGATGTTGGATTTTTTTATGTGACCTTGGTACATTTTCCGTAGACCTTTGGGACAGTTCTTCCATTGCAAATGCATGCAATCAATTGATCTCAGCGTTCCCGAACACCCTCTCGCCTCTTCGATAACCAACAACTTCTTTGTCTCCTTCTCATTTGGTTCTCTCAGATACTCTGCTCCAAACACTTACACCACGACACAGGTAAACTTGACAGTAGTCTTCACGCATATGCTCTCCCCCATTCTAACCATCTCACCAATGGAAGCACCAAGTGTTTGAATATGCCCTAGAGGCAATGACAAATAGTTATTATTGTATTTCTTGTTTAAAGATAATCGTTTATTATCCATGCTATAATTGTATTGAATGAAAACATAGATACACGTGTGGATAAATAGACAAAACAATGTCCCTAGCAAGCCTCTAGTTGGCTAGCCAGTTGATCAATGATAGTCAAGGTTTTCTGACTATATGCAAGTGTTGTCACTTGATAACTGGATCACATCATTAGGAGAATCATGTGATGGACTAGACCCAAACTATGAACATAGCATATTGATCGTGTCGTTTTATTGCTATTGTTTTCTGCGTGTCAAATATTTGTTCCTATGACCATGAGATCATATAACTCACTCGCACCGGAGGAATACCTTGTATGCATCAAACGTCGCAACGTAACTGGGTGACTATGGAGGTGCTCTACAGGTATCTCCGAAGGTGTCCCTTGAGTTAGTATGGATCAAGACTGGGATTTGTCACTCCGTGTGACGGAGAGGTATCTCGGGGCCCACTCGGTAATACAACATCACCCACAAGCCTTGCAAGCAATGTGACTAAGCGTAAGTCATGGGATCTTGTATTACGGAACGAGTAACGAGACTTGCCAGTAACGAGATTGAAATAAGTATGCGTATACCAACGATCAAATCTCAGGCAAGTAACATACCGAAGGACACAGGGAATGACATACGGGATTATATGAATCCTTGACACTGAGGTTGAACCGATAAGATCTTCGGAGAATATGTAGGATCCAATATGGGCATCCAGGTCCCGCTATTGGATATTGACCGAGGAGTGCCTCGGGGCATGTCTACATAGTTCTCGAACCCGCAGGGCCTGCACACTTAAGGTTCGATGATGTTTTAGTATAGTTGAGTTATATGTGTGGTTACCGAATGTTGTTTGGAGTCCCGGATGAGATCCCGGACATCACGAGGGTTTCCGGAATGGTCCGGAAACGAAGCTTGATATATATGATGGTTTCATTTGGTCACCGGAAAGTTTCGGGCAATTCCGGCAGTGTACCGGGAGTGATGAATGGGTTCCGGGAGTTCACCGGGAGGGGCCCACCCACCCGGGACTAAGACCATGGCCCTAGGGTGGCGCCACAAGTCCTTAGTGTCTGGTGGAGTCAGCCTAAGGAGCCCATAGCGCCACATAAGAAAATACCAAAAAGAAAAGAAAAAGAAAAGGGAAAGAGGGAGGTGGGAAGGAAGATGTAACACCGTGGTTTTCGCTCCGTGATTTTTTTTTCATTTGCGGGATTTGATCCCGTCCTTTTTCTCGATGTTATCGGATTTCTTTCGCTCGTGGGTATGTGAAGATGGTTATCTAGTCTTGCCTTCCCAAAAATTCTCCCCAGTCTAGCCTTTCAACCCAAGATATCTTCTCGGGGTTTTGCCGTCAAAACCCTACCTTCCGAATTGCCGGAAGGGAAACCCTGATCTCTCCTGTTTCAAAGGAACCCCAACTTCCTTTTTCCTTTTGACTCCCAAACCTTTTCCGAGTGAGCATCACTTATCTTTAAACCCTGGATATGCCAAAAATATTGCTAAGTCATTTGCAATATTTTTGATTTATAATTAATTCCTTTTTCTGCTAGTTGAAGGAATTAAATCCACAAAAATAGCTATCCATCTCCAAAGCTTATGCAAACTTGTGGAGGTATTCTTTGTGATCATATTGAGCTTCCATAAAATATTGGCCATCATAGAATAAAGGAAAATTGCCTTTTCCTATTTAATGCCAATATTGCATTTTGGGCACTTTCTAAAGGAACTACCATTTTGGTAGCAAGGAAAAATCCCAAATAAATTGTGGAGCTTTTCCTATCCATATCTTGCTCATCTCCATCAAAATCCCAAGTTCCCTAGTTCAAATTTTGAGCACAACATCAATTTGCAAATTCTGTCCAGTTGGAAAATTTGCAAAGGAAGTGCTCTATTGCTTGATCTCCTTGAGCTGAAACTTTTCATGGTGGTTTATATTGTTAAATCACTAATGAATACCAAAAAATAGCTCAATCCTTCTATCAATGTTGTCCAAGAAATTCTCCTAAGTTTTTGCCTATTTGGAAGCTTTGTGAAGGGAGTACCATGTAGGCATTCCCAAATGAGCTGAATTTTTTCCAACATCTCCATATATTCAAATAAACCCTCTCCACCAAATTTGAGCCAAATCCATGTAGTCATTTGATCCCAGCTTCAAATTCTAGTTTCTGGACCAATTGTTGGTTTGTGAAGGAAGTGCATGCAAATTGGGTCTAAATGACTTCAAATTTGACAAGCCTATTCTCCTTACTATCATATTACATTGTGACAAGGATTGAGCTAGTTTCCTTCATCCATCTCTCCAGAAACAACCACAAACACCTTGCTGCCAGAAGCTTCTTCAGCAAGTTTCCCTCACCCAGAGCCTTCCTGTGGACTCCAATCTCAATCTCATGTCTCATGGTCGACCCCCTCTGGTCAGTCCCCGACCGTGTGGTCGTGTCCATAGGCCCCACAACATCCACATGGTCTCTCTCCCTCAGCCCCCCCCCCTCCGCTCTCATCTCGAGCGCGCTCCGACAAGCCTCGCCGGAGCCCTGTTCGCCCGTGACCCCCGAACCATCACCTCTCTCCCGTGTCTTCTTCTCTCCCGAGCCGTCCCATCCCGTGTGGAGCATCAGGTCGGCACCGCACGCGTCCAATCCAGCTCACCGCAAGCTCCAGTGCGATGATAAGGGCGCCACGGTGCCATGCTCATCCGCTCGTCATCGGCCGGCTATAAATAGCCGCGGCCCGAGCCCTCCCCGAGCACCTGAGTATCTCCATTCTCGTCTCCCCGCTCCTCTGGTCCTCCTCGTCCACTCTCCGGAGCTTCGGCTCCTCTCCTTACCTCCAATCGTCGACATGGCCGCCGCCCCTCCGTTGCTAAATTTGTGTTGAGCAGGCCCCTTCTCTCCTGACCGACCTCGCCATCGTCCTCCCCTCTCCAGTGCAGACCTCCCCAGCCCCTCGCCTAGCCCTCTGACGCCTGGTAGCCGCCACACCATTCGGTGCCCGAGCCCCCTCCGCCATAGCCGGGGGCAACCAGGCCCGGCTCCTCCCAGGCTCCGCCACCTACAGGGATGGATGCGGCTTGGTCTCCTGAGCTCGCCGGTGGCCGAAGCGTGACAAATGGTGGCCGGAGCCACCGACAGCAGTCCCGGCGTTGAGCCCCTTCCCTGTCCTCTGTCCCGACACGAGGAGGAAGATGGTAGAGGAAGGAGAGAGGAGAGAGAGAGGAAAGGGACCCGACACGTGGGCCCTGACCCCACCTGTCGGTGAGAGAAGCACCCGCTAGCGTGGATAAGTGAAGGCGGATTTCTAAAAATACGCTTTACCTTAGAAGAAAGCGTATTTCTGGGAAAGGCGCCAGCGGCTGCGCTCTGAGGGACCAGATTGTAGTTATTTTAATTACAGATTGGTCCCTAATCTTCTTTCGTCTGTATCTTTTTAACCGTGACTCCGATCAAGGTGAAACCAATGCTCACGTCTTCGTATCGTCGAGCCCGTCATGATGGTATCATTTCTACAGGGTGAGGACACAGTGAAAATGACCATTTTGCCCTTGACTCCAATCAGCCCCCTTCGAGAGAGAACCGTTCCGGCGATCCTTTCTGCGGACTCTCCGCACCTCTTCCAAGTGTATTCTTCAACCCTAGGCAAGCCGACCACCTCACATATGCCCTAAAGCTTTGCTCTGTGTTGTTCCTGCATGTTTAATTAATATGCTTGTGATTGTATGTATCGTAGCGTGTTGTATGTGTCTCCGACGAACCCTTGCTCGCATTTTCTTCAATGATGGCACCACGCCTGAGTCTGAGCCGCTTTGGACGTACGGGGTGGATGCAAACTTTATAATTCTCTCGTCGACAGCTAGCTCGTGTTCTGAGCTGCTTTTCAGCCGTCGCGGGCAGCTGTTGAATTTCTTTCCATGGCAGTGACCCTATGCTCTGAGCTGTTCTTCGGCCGTCTTAGGGAACTGCTACATTCTTCTTATCAACACCACCTCATGCTCTGAGCTGCTTTCGAGCCGTCTTGAGTCGGGGTTGAGTTATTTCGGTAACGCCCCAAATCTGTGTTGTAAAGACCGTTCTGGTGGCTACCAATTTAATTGTCGGTTTTATGAGAGGGTTCCGAGGGTCTAATTTACAGTTAGAGCTTGTAAAGTAATAACTTGTCATTTACATAATGTCTTGTTAATGACTCATAATATAGAAATAGGTTGTGGTGTTTCTACCGTTGTTATTTCATGCATAATCGTCATCATGTTAAGTCATTGTTGACAACAACCATGCTTGATAAATATGTGGTTTAAACCAAACCTAATGGGTTGATCTCGAGTCACCTGACCGGGCTTATCCGTGCAACCACATTTGCCAATATGGGACGACCGTGACTTGGGCTGATCGCGTGACCTTTCACCGGTACTCCCAAAGGGGGAGGATTATGCACGCGTTCTACCCTGATCAGGTGGGCGGTGATAATCCTGTGAGCCCAGTTGAGTTGAGTTGGGCCCGTCCCTAGGTGGGACAGTTCAGTTTGGCCACGACGGCGGCAGGTGTCATGAGGACACAGGGCCACCCAGGGCAAGACTCCGGGGAGAGTGGTTGCCGGGGGTACAATGAAAGATTCACGGGTCAGGCAAGTCTCGTTGGAGTAATGCTGGTCCACCCAAATGGGATCACGAGGCCAGTGCTCCATAGTGTGGGTAAAGTGTGCAACCTCTGCAGAGTGTCAAACCTATTCAAATAGCCGGGTCCACAGTATTGGACAACCCGACCAGACCTTAGTAGGTGGTCAACCATAAGAGTGATGATAATGATGGAAGAACTCGTCTTGTGTAGACATCTGAAGATGCCCGGTATATGACATGTTAGCCATGCGATGGCTATGAGATGAGTGGTCGATGACCACATGAGTTGGATTGAATCAGATTCAGACTGGATCATGAGAATAGTTGGAGTATAAATCATTTATCTAATATGCTTTACCTTATCGCATTTACTTTAGAAGTTATCCTGCTAGATAACCCTGTTATACCTTGTTAACTTATATTGCTAGATAAGTATGCTATGTCATGATTATTAATATTTCTCTAATAACAATTGCATGCTTGAATGCCATAGAATGCTTTTCTTAGTGTATATGTTAGTTTGGTTTTGCTTGCGAGTACATTCAAAAGTACTCAGCGGCTTTTAACGTGGCCAGGTTCACGTAAGGATCCGTCGTACACGAGGAGACAGAGTGTTCGCGGGCTAGGAGCGTAACCGAGTCAGATCCTTGTGGATTGGAGCTGCATCAAAACCATGTTGCCTTAGATATAGCTTTTCCGCTGCCATCCCCTTGTAGCTCATCTTGTAAAACTCTTATATTCATTAAATAGAAATGCCTATGTTCATGATACTTGTTGTAAACGTGCATCCCAGGGTGATTTCCTGGGCTGGTGTGCGCGGCGACCGTCTGGCTATAGTGGTAATCAGGCAGAGCGCCACAGAAGAGGAGGACTCCTCCTTCCCAAACCGAATTGGAGGAGGAGTCCTCCTCCTCCCTAGCTCCGGCGCACCCTTGAGGCCTTGTGCCTCAAGGCTAGCCCCTCCCCCTCCCTCTTATATATAGTGAAGGTTTAGGGCTTTATGAGACACAACTTTTCCACGTGCAACTTTAGCCCAAATCACACAGTTTCACCTCTAGATCGGATTTCTGCGGTGCTCGGGTGGAGCCCTGCAGGAGTAGATCATCACCACCACCGGAGTACCGTCACGCTGTCGGAGAACTCATCTACTTCTCCGTCTTGCTTGCTGGATCAAGAAGGCCGAGATCATCGTCGAGCTGTACGTGTGCTGAACGCGGAGGTGTCGTCCGTTCGGCACTAGATCAGAACGGATCGTGGGACGGATCGCGGGACGGTTCATGGGACGGTTCGAGGTATGTGAAGACGTTCCACTACATCAACCGCGTTTCTTAACGCTTCATGCTGTGCGATCTACAAGGGTACGTAGATCCAAATCTCCACTCGTAGATGGACATCACCATGATAGGTCTTTGTGTGCGTAGGAATTTTTTTGTTTCCATGCAACGTTCCCCAACACAAAGTGCAAGCATCCTAAGAGAAGCCTTCTTCTTAGCACAAAAAGAAAGTTGAGCACAACAATCACTTGTGAGTTTGAAGTAGTCGTCGTGTGCCTCCACTTCGTCCAAAATGTGCAAAACAATGGTTTTCGTATGCGAAAATGGTGACGAAGCCATGGATACCCCGGGAAAATTGGGTTCAAAAGTAGTCTTTGTCTAGTAGCTTTGCTCTCGATACCCTATCCCAATTGATCACTCTTCCCCCTTTTGTTAGGACCTTCAAACTGAGAATATGGTCCACTTGTTGGTCCATTTTCTCGTGCATGCTCATGAGCATGATCATATCCAGTTCTTCGTCCAAATCTGAGGAGTCGAAGAACTCATCTTGAGTCAACTAATCAAGCTCCATCGGTCCATTATCCTCGTCCGACGAAGCATAGGAATTCATCGCTTTCCCCACAAATATCACAAAAATTCTAGGTCGGAAAATGTGTCGTACACATAGAGTGCAAGCGGGAGCTGAGGAGTTCTCGGTCATATCGGGGTGGCATCCGGGGGGACAACGATGTCCCCGGTAACGAAGATGGGAGACATAAGTGTTGTGCCCGTGCTGGCGGCACAAATGCTCGGAACGGCTTTGGAGGGCGCGCGATAGCACAACTACGAGACAAACGTCGCACATGAGGAAGAAGAGATGAGAGATCAAATGGATCTGGTATGTCGATGGTGTAGATTTGGTACAATTTGCAGTAGGGTCGGGCTGCTGAGACCAACGTGGCGGGCGCGCGTGGTCGCCCTCATATCAAACCCATATTTGGGCTGGATATGAGGGGTGCGAGTCATTCTGGGCGTTTGAGGCCCGTTTAGGGCTCCCGTGTGGGTTGTTTTTTTTGACCAATTAGTGATCGAACGGATTGTCCGGGCGTTTGAGACGGGTTTGAGAGATCCGCCTGTAGATGCTCTTAAGGGAAAAAATTCACTATTACCCTTTTGGAAACCTTGAGTAAGATCTCACCCTGATTTGAAAAAAATCGGGGTCTCTTTCTTTTCCTACCGTTAATGTGGACGACGATTGTATTTAACCACCTACTGTCGAGGCCCTGGGTGATAGGGTTGATGGGAGAGGTGGGCGTCTGCTTGTTGTTTCTAACGGGTGTAAGGTGCCTACCGCCACACACATGGGTGGTAGGTTGTTATAACCTACACTCATATACCCCGGCAGTAGGGTTTAACCGAGTGAAAAAACCTGAGACGACCCTGTTTGTGAAACGACCTTTTTATTTTTGGTAGGCTATGCATCCCTACCGCCAAAGGTCCTGCCGTAGGTAGTTGTACCCTACTACTCGTACCATCAGCGGTAAGTGATGACCCACAAGTATAGGGGATCTATCGTAGTCCTTTCGATAAGTAAGAGTGTCGAACCCAACGAGGAGCAGAAGGATCTGACAAGTGGTTTTCAGCAAGGTATTCTGTGCAAGCAGTGAAATTATCAGTAACAGATAGTTGTGTGGTAAGATGATTCATAGCAAGTAGCAAGTAACAATAGTAACAAAGGTGCAGCAAAGTGGCCTAATCCCTTTTTTAGCAAGGGACAAGCCTGGACAAACTGTTATAGGAGGTAAAACGCTCCCGAGGACACATGGGAAATTCTGTCAAGCTAGTTTTCATCATGTTCATATGATTCACGTTCGCTACTTTGATAGTTTGATATGTGGGTGGACTGGCGCTTGGGTACTGCCCTTACTTTGACAAGCATCCCACTTATGATTAACCCCTCTCGCAAGCATCCACAACTACGAAAGAATAATTAAGACAAAGTCTAACCATAGCATTAAACTAGTGGATCCAAATCAGCCCCTTACAAAGCAACGCATAAACTAGGGTTTAAGCTTCTGTCACTCTAGCAACCCATCATCTATTTACTACTTCCCAATGCCTTCCTCTAGGCACAAATAATGGTGAAGTGTTATGTAGTCGACGTTCACATAACACCACTAGAGGAAAAACAACACACAACACATCAAAATATCGAACGAATACCAAATTCACATGACTACTTATAGCAAGACTTATCCCATGTCCTCAGGAACAAAAGTAACTAGTCACAAAGCATAATCATATTCATGACCAGAGAGATATTGAATAGCATCAAGGATCTGAACATATAATCTTTCACCAAGTAATCCAACTAGCATCAACTACAAAGAGTAATTAACACTATTAGCAACCTTACAAGTACCAATCGGAGTCGCGAGACGGAGATTGGTTACAAGAGATGAACTAGGGTTTGGAGATGAGATGGTGCTGATGAAGATGTTGATGGTGTTGAGTCCCCTCCGATGAGAGGAGTGTTGGTGATGACGATGGCGACGATTTCCCACTCCGGGAGGGAAGTTTCGCCGACAGGACGACCCTGCCGGAGCTCTAGATTGGTTCTGCTCAAGTTTCGCCTCGTGGAGGGCGGCGATTCCTCCCGAAAGCCTCCTCTTGATTTTTTCTGGAACGAAACCCTTCTTATAGCAAAAGAGGGGGGCCAGAGGGCCACCAGGGTGCTTACAAGCCCCCTAGCCACGGCTAGGGGGGCGCGCCTAGCAGGCTTGTGGCCTCCTGCTGGCTCCCCTCTGGTACTTCTTCGGCCCAATATTTTTTATAAATTACAAAATAAATCCTCGTAATTTCACGGCTTTTGGAGTTGTGCAGAATAGGTATCTCAAACTTGTTCCTTTTTTAGGCCAAAATTCCAGCTGCCGGCATTCTCCCTCTTCATGTAAACCTTGTAAAATAAGAGAGAAAAGGCCCAAGTATTGTACCGTGAAGTGTAATAACAGTCCATAAAGCGATAAATATCAACATAAAAGCATGATGCAAAATGGAGGTATCAGTAAGTATCAAGCCCCCCCCCATAAGGGAAACTTAGTTTTGTTTCTGAAACAATGATTTATTTTATGGTAGGGTATGCAACCCTACCGCCATAGCCTCTAGGAGTAGGGTTTTGTCCCCTTTGAACCTCGTTTCTTTCCCTATAAAACTTGACCATTCAATATAAATAGCATAGTATCACACGTCGTAATATAGTTTGGAAATGAAATTAGTATCTCACACATCATAATATGCCTCACACATCTAAATAAAGGATAGATCAACATATCCTACATAGAAAATATGTTTACATGTCCAACATAGCAAATAGTTTAACAATCAATGATGGCAAGTACTTGAACATAGCCAATAAGTTCTTGTTCAGCTCAACACAAAGCGGATAGTTCTACATGACCATATCACTTAGACTTCCTCCCCCTCTTGGCGGTACGCTCCTCGTTTCTCTTTGAGAGGGTGTCACACATTGTTGTTCCATGGCGAGGAGGACACTCTTTGAGAAACGATGATGGACTCTTCTATTTCCTTTTTTGGTTGATGACCCTTCTCTCTTGGGTTGGCGAGTGGGTGGAGGTTGCTACTTGTAAACTGCGTTGGATTTCCCCCAGAAAGGAGAGGTGATGCAGTATAGTAGAGATAAGTATTTTCCATAGTGAGAACTGAAGATACCAAACCAATAGGAGAATCATAGAAACTCTCGTCCCCAACACCTACACACACAAAACCAAAGACTTGCACCCAACGCGGGCAAGAGGGTTGTCAAGCCCCTTGGCCTCTTTACTTGCAAGGATTAATTCTGGTAGATAGATGGTATAAATAATAAAAGTAAATAAAGTGAAACAAGGTATACTAAGTTTTCAACAATAGGATTAAGCACACCAGGGGGCCATATGGAAGTGTGTTATATCGACTAGAGGGGGGTGAATAGGAGATTTTAGAATTTCATCACTAAGGAAATTCCTTTTGAGGAAATTCCTCACTGATGACTAACTTGCAGCGGAAACAACAAATGATCAGGGGTGCAAAGTATCGCTACAATAGTTTTTAGGATGAGGAATATGAAAAATAGTTTGCACAGTACACAGGCACAGAGAAAGCAGGTGAGGATTAACTCGCGTGAAGAATTTGAGGTTGAGGAATTTCAGAGAAAGTCTTCAGCAAATTCTTCAAACAGTGACAATGAAAATCTTCAACATACAATATTGAGGAATTGAAAGATTTGAAGAAATAGAACCTGTATCACAGTGAAGACATTGGTTGATGACCCAGTTCCAACTGCTGTGACAGTTGTACGTCATGTTTGTAGCGGCTTGGTATTGAAACCAAAAGACACACAGTCCAAGGACACGCAGCCCCTACCATATTCTCCTTGAGCTAAGAACACACAATCCTCGCTCAACACTCGTGGTAAGTCTTCAGGGTAGACTTCCAAACCCTCACAAACTTGGTCACCCGGCGATCCACAGTTGACTGCTGGATTGCTCTAGACCATGACGCCTAACCGTCTGGAGGATGCACATTCCTCAAAGGTAAAAGGCTTCAGTCCCACACAGGAACAATTTCTTGAGTGATGCGCAATCACTTGGTTTTTGGTTTTTGGTTTAGTGTTTGGGGTATTTCCTCACTGATGATTTACTCTCGAAGACTGTGAGGAATTTGGGTTGCTCTAAATGACAAGTGTCAGTTTCTCACGGAGCAGCCAACCAGCTAATGGTTGTGGGGGTGGCTATTTATAGCCTGGGAGCATCCCGACATGATTTGACATTAATGCCCTTAAATAATATGACCGTTGGTGTGGATAAGATCGATGATGTGGCGTGAATTGCGGCAACGGTCGGGACCCTCAAGTGTGAGAGTCCTCATGTCTCTCATATTCCTCACTTGAGGCTTTTGGTAGGATTAGGCTTGGGTTGAGCATCATGAGGAAATTCATTCCAAAGTGTTACCTCGACCCCCTTTAACAGTACGGTGTTCCTATGACTCAAGAGTGAAGAAACTAAAACAAAAAGAATAAATCTTCACGCTTCAAAGTCTTCGGATTGATTTTCTTCAGGGCACACCGAATTCCTCATCTTCAATATGTTCATGAGGAATATCAATTTCATCGCAATTTATTCGCGATCAAAGTCTTCTGCAGAAGACCAATTTCTTCAACCGAAGATATACATTTTTAGGGGTCGATATTCATCATATATTTCAAAGTCCTCAGCGACTTATAGATCCTGTGTACACTCATGAACACATTAGATACTTAACCTATAAATCTTCAAACCACCATAATCACTAAGGGGCACTAGATGCACTTACAATCTCCCCCTTTTTGGTGGTTGATGACAGTTAGGTTAAGTCTTCAACGGGGATAAAAATATGAAGTCTAAATACTCATTTTGAGGAATTTGAAATCAAGATACAGAGAGACTCCCCCTGAAGATGTGCATATCTTGAGGATTTTGCTTTTCACAACAACTGCACATTGATGATTTATATCATGGAGATGTCCTTGTGAGTCTTGTAAATCACGCATACATATGACATATAATATGAAGAATTTGAGAATGCATGATGAGAAATGGTATCTGACGAATTTCAGCATGCGTGCATTAATATTTTGAGGAATAAGCATGCGAAGAAAAACGTTCAAAAGCGTCAGAGTACCATCAGGCTTAAGTTACAACTCATTACATAAAACACTTCAGAAGAACCAAGAGTTTGTAACTTAATAAAGTACATAAGCCCCAAAATATATCCCGCGTGAAGACTAACTCTTAGATTTCTCCCCCTTTGTCATCAAGTGACGAAAAGGGACAAAACTGAGGACTAACGCCCCTTGAAGATTTTCACTTCTTGGCTGATGAAGAAGACGCATGAGGATTCTTGGCGGGCTTCCTCCTTGGACCGGTGGCAGTGTCTTCTTGATCTTCATCAGATTCTGTAGTGCGGAATGAAGAAAAAGAGCTGTCCTCAAGGTCTGGAACTGGGATTGGCTTGAATTTCCTCTTGGGAGGCCACGACCAGTCGAAGTCCTGAGTAAATTCCAATTCATCAAGTTCTTCTTGACTCTTCAGATGAGCCAAAGTGGCCCCGATGCAATCCAAAACCTCATAAAGATAGTAGTGATTTTTCTTCACTGCATTCTGGGTCTCGTTGAGGGTTTTCACAATGCCACTGAATTAACGTTTTAGCCATTTGTGATTTCGATCGACCTTCTGATGAAGACTGAGGAGTAGTTCCCGGTTAGTCATCACCCTTGGTGCAATAGGGCTAGGCGGCTCCCGAGTTTCAGTATCATCCCATGAGGAATATGCATCTTGTTCATGAAACTGGCCATCAAGGGGCCGACTACCTTCATCGATGACAGATTTTCCTTTTCCTTCAACAGGCTCAAAATTCTTCTTGTTGACTCTGATAGGAGGCATATATCCAATGTGATTTTTGAAATCAGCATGATAGTTGATGCCTGACCTGCGTCTGATGAATCTCATGATCCATGGAGCGTAAATCTTTAGGTCGAAGGGTGACATAGCATTGTAAGCCAGAGTCCTCAGGAAGAAGTCGTGAAGATTTATTGGGATGCCATGGATGATGTTGAAGAGGATATTCTTCATGATTCCTACATCATCTTCTTTATCATCATGACCCTTGATTGGAGCAATGACACTGCATAGAATCCTGTAGACAGTCATGGGTTCATACTTCAAGTCTTGAACCAGAAAAGTCATTCTTGGAGGCTGATCCTTGGGCAAAGGCTTCATGAGGATTTCCGTCAGCTTAGTGGGCAACTCCCATTCATCATACATCATCACATCATGTTCTGAGGGAATTGACACCGGAAGTACTCGCAACAGCTCAGTAGCAGGGGCCCTGTAATGTGTGTGCTGTGTCATCTAGTCTAGCACCCAAGTGTTGATATCCTTCGGGTCTCCAGAGATGTGCAAAGTTGCACATCATTGAAGAATGATATCGTTGTTCGAATCACAGATATCAGTGCAAAGTGGCAGTAGTCCGGCTTCATGAAGAACCTTGAGGACTGGGGCGAAGCAAGGAATATCTTCCAACTCAGCATGAGGAATATGCTGGTGCTGAAATATTTTGTTTCTTTCATAGAGCACATATGCATAATAGTTGAGCTGAGTCCTTGTCCAAAACTTCCTATGCCTGATGTGAAGCTTGTCATAAGGATTGTCGCCGATGAATTTACATACGTTCTTCATAGAACGCTTCCTTCTGAAACTTTGGCCTTTTTGAAAAAGGCCGATTTTGCATAGGCTGAAGATTATGCTGCTTCTCTTGAGGAGATACTATCATTGCGGTCTCAGTGTTGACCACCACAATAGCAGTTTCAGTATTGGGTGCAGGAGCATTTTCTTCAGCCGGTACCTCAGGTTGAGGATTTTCTTCGGCCTGAACCTCCGGTTGAGATATTGCTTCAGGTTGAGGGTTTTCCTCAGGATGAGGATTTTCCTCAGGTTGAGGATTTTCCTTGGGCTGCGGATTTTCTTCTGGGTTTTCCTCAGCTTCAGGAATTTGCTTGGAGGACGAGGCAAAATCTTCAGCTGTTGCAGCTGATCCTTGTGCATTTTCATCAGACGTCTTATGAGGAACGAAGGACAGAGCAATGTCATCAATTTGAATTTCCTCACCCATGGTTTCATCAGAATCAGCGTCCTTCATTTCCTCATCAACTGGATATCCTCATCTTCTTCAGGAATGACATAGTCAATTCCGAAAGGGACCATAGTGTATCATGGAGCTATCTTCAGAGGCATAGCATCCAGTGGAGCAGTTTCATCAAGAGTCTTTTGACACTTGGCCTCTGATGATTCTGGAGTTAAAGAAGCTTTTCTTTTCTTTGCTTCTTTCTCGACAGCCTTGGTTTTCTTCACGTCTGATGCAGACAGAACCATTTTCTTCACCTTTGAGGACTGAGGTGAAGGAATTTTCTCTTCAGGAGCTGGTGCAGTATCAGTCTTGGCAGTTTCCTTAGCTGAAGCATTTTCTTCAGCTGGAGAAGATTCATCAGCTGGCACAGATTCATCAGCTGGAATGTCCTTAGCTATTTCCTAAATAACCGGTGCATCAACACGAATTTCTTGAGGCATTTCCTCAGCAAGGGTTGCTTCTTCTTTATCTTCCTCTGGGAGTTGAACAGAATAGCTGGGCTCAGACAGCTCAGGCTGTGCTGGTTTTGCTGGAGGAGCAGCCTTCTTGTTGTATTCATCAACTGCATTGGCTGCAAACTTGATGAAATTGGTCTCGAGACTTTGACGATCAGATAGTTTAGTATACTTGTTGGTCAAAGTCTTTAGTTCTGCCTGGGTTGACACAAGAGCATCAGGCCTCAGGTTTAGGAGATTCTGTTTTAATTTCTCCTTCTTCAGCTTTGCAACCTTTGCTTGCTTGACTAGCGTCTCCTTCCATTTGGCCTCATTGATGAATGTGGCCACCATATGGGTGATACCCGCGGGAAGCTTCAAGTCATCAATGGGTGTGTTAGGGTCATCATACCAGACATTCATGTAGTCCAACAGGACCTTTGGATCCAAGGCAAGAGGAATGGCGCCGCCTGAAGCTTGTGCGACGCATTCCTGCTTGTTTCAGATGATGGCTTGAAGAGTTTCATCATCATATTCATCACTTCCTTCTGATGCAGAAGAGAATTTAATGACTTCGCTTGGGCTGGGTCTGATGCCTCTTCCAGCAGTCATTTTAGTCTTCAAAGGTGTTGGTGAAGACTTTGTCTCCGAGCTCGTGGCATATGGAACAGAGGAGCTGGAGTGAGCAGGCTGTTGCTTGACAATTTGCTTGTGTTCAGGCTTTGAAGCATGTGTGGCTGTTGAGGGTTTTGGCGCAGGCGTAGGCACAACCTTCTGAACAATTGTTGTTTAGGCTTTGAAGCCTTTGGTTTTTGAGGCACAAGCTTCACTTGAGGAATGGCTGTGCCAGAAGCTTCAGCACCAGAGGAGGTGTGTGCAGTAGCAGCAGCAGATTCCTCATTGAATTTCCTCACTGCATCTTCTGCTTTCTTCTGAAGCTTAGACAAGTGTTTGTCTTTCTCCTTAGGATAATCATCAATAGTTTTGAGGCTTGAAGGATGTGCAACCTGATGATCCTCGAGAGGAGGCCTTTTGCCAGGTGGCTCAAGGGCGAATTTCTTCACATACTTTGGAGCGACGAAGCGGTATTCCTTCCACTCCTTATCCCACCTGCGTCCTATCTTTTGGAGCCTGATTTTCCTCTTAGGTATTGGTTCTTGCTCATCTGGTGTGCAATAGGCAAGGTATATATCCTCAGGGATATCAATTACAGTGTTTTGTTTGAGTTTCTTGCCACCCTTTTGCTTTCTGTCATCTTCCTTTTTCTTCATCTGAGGCTTTTGCTGAGGAATTTGAACTCTTGAGGATTCTGATGACACTGGCAGATTTTCTTCGAGAAACGCTGCAAATGAGTTAAGTTGATGAGAACCTAGAGATTCGTCAGCTGACATTTTTATACCTGTGAACAGAGTATAGGTGCGAGGAATTCGAAGAGGTCATATGCGTTCTCAGATTTGAAGAAATTGAAAAAAAATAAAGTTGAGGAATTTGACCAGTGGGTTGAGGAATTTGTCTAAGCACTATGATCTTGGGTTCCAGAGTTGTGCAGATTCGAGAATTTGCGCAATTTAGGAATCACGTGAATAATTTTAGTGGCTTAGTGAAATTCATTACGTGTTTGAGGAATAGAGTGTGTGAGGCAGATAGACAGTGAGGAAAAACAGATTTCTCGAATGTAAGGTAAAATAGTAGATCGAAAGAGACAGTAATAATTGGTTTTTATTTACCCTATATGGCAAGCACGAAGAACAGAGGAACCAACAGTAGATGCTCTTCGGCTCGAGTCCGCCGCGCCCTAACTTGGCGGCAGAAGACGGCTACGGCGGTGGCGGATGAAGATGTTCCGCTTCCGGCATGAGCTCGACGACGGAGAGGTCGAGGCAATGAAGCTTGTCCTCGCCGTCGACGAGATATCTTGCGGTGGCGCTAGGTTTTGCTTGTGGCGGAGAGAAGGTCGACAGAGAACGAAGAGTTTGGACAGAAGGGGTAAGGGCATATTTATAGCTCAGGTGAAAACTGTCCGGCCGATTCTTTCGAACCGAACTGCCCTTGCCTATTCGTCTCCACACGACACATGTAGCCAGAGTTTAAAGCAGTGGAGATCGTTCTTATCTGATCGTGGGAATTGGGGCTCAGTTGCTGTGTAACAATATAAAAATCATTTTTGAGGATTTGAGGATTTTGTTGCAAAATTATCAACTGACAAGGAAGCAGTGAGGATTTTGAACAAAGTTTCAAGTAGAACACATATGAAGAATTGAATAGACTGGGTGAGTAAAGCATTGGGGGGAGTAGGGTCCGATCACATTCACTTAGATGAAATATCAAATTGAAGAAATAGCTATAAGTGAATGTTGTTGAGGACTTTGAAATCACAGTCTACATATATATATATATATCTAGGCAAATGAAAATCATCAAGTGTTTTGAAGATTTTGAGTAACTTGAGGATTTTGTGAAAAAGCGTCAGATTGATGAATTTCAGCTATGAAGAAAAAAAAGTTTGAAGAAAATCAAATTTGAAGAAAATCAACTTGTGGAAAAACAACTTTGAACAAAATCAACTTGATGAATTTCAAAGTTGGGTGGTGGCGTGACTCACCGTATAAGAATGATGATTTCAGGCGCCGCGTACAATTGTCGTAGGGCCCTGAGAACCAAATTCTTCATTAATTTCCTCACACTAAGAGTGGTGTTCTTCATTTGTTGAAGAAAATCTATTCTTCATGTGTTGCACATCTAAGTCATCAATTTTGCATAAGTGTTAGGATGTGTGCATGTTTTTACAAAACATTTGAAGATTCTAAGATATTTAGCTCACACCGCAACTTGCAAAACCTTTTCTCGTCCAAGGGCTTGGTGAAGATATCAGCTAGTTGATCGTCAGTCTTCACATGGTCGATGATGATATTGCCCTTGAGGACATGGTCCCGAAGAAAATGATGACGAATCTGGATGTGCTTAGTCTTCGAATGTTGTACTGGGTTGTATGCAATCTTGATTGCACTCTCATTGTCGCAGTAGAGAGGCACATTCTTCATGTTGATGCCGTAGTCCTTGAGGGTTTGCTTCATCCACAACAATTGAGCACAGCATGATCCAGCAGCAATGTACTCATCTTCGGCAGTGGAGAGAGAAACGCAGTTCTACTTCTTTGAGGACCAGCAGACTAATGATCTTCCGAGGAAATGACAAGTGTCTGAAGTTGACTTGCGATCCACACGGTCACGAGCATAGTCAGAATCAGAATATCCCACAAGATGAAGATTTGAGCCCTTGGGGTACCATAATCCTAGTGTTGGTGTGATAGCTAAGTATCGAAGAATATGCTTCACAACCTTATGGTGTGATTCCTTTAGTTTTGCTTGAAAAAATGCAAACATGCAAACACTAAGCATTATATCTGGCCTAGATGCACATAAATAAAGTAAAGAGCCAATGATTGAGCGATATACCTGCTAATCGAATTCTTTACCATTTTCGTCACTGCAGAGGTGGCCGTTGTTAGGCATGGGAGACTTGGCACCTTTGCATTCATGCATGTCGAATTTCCTGAGAACACCCTTGAGGTATTTCTCCTGTGATATGAAGATTCCATTGCGCTGTTGACGAATTTGAAGACCTAAGAAGAATTTCAGCTCCCCCATCATATACATATGATATTCTTCAGTCATCATGTAAGCAAATTCATCACTGTAACGTTTGTCATTACAGCCAAATATGATGTCATCAACATATATCTGGCACACAAATAGTTCATTATCATAGGATTTTGTCAAAATAGTTGGATCGAGTGAACCAGGTTTGAAGCCTTTCTTCATGAGGAATTCCTTCAATGTATCGTACCACGCCCGAGGGGCTTGCTTGAGACCATAGAGCGCCTTTTTAAGTCTGAAGACTTTGTCTGGATTCTTCGGATCATCAAAACCTGGGGGCTGAGCAACATATACTTCTTCCTCGAGCTTACCATTGAGGAATGAACTTTTCACATCCATTTGATATAAGGTAATGTTATGATGATTAGCATAAGCAAGTATTATTGGCATAGCTTTAAGTCTAGCAACAGGTGCAAAAGTTTCATCGAAATCAATTCCTTCAACCTGTGTGTAGCCTTGGGCTACAAGTCGTGCCTTATTCCTCACCACTTGACCATCCTCATCCTGCTTGTTTCGAAAAATCCACTTGGTGCCGATGATATTGTGCTTGTGAGGATCTGGTCGTTTGACGAGCTCCCATACGTCACTCAGCTTGAATTGAAGAAGTTCGTCTTGCGTGGCTTGAATCCACTCAGGTTCCATGAAAGCCTCAATAACTTTTGAAGGTTCTATAATAGACACAAAAAAAGAATGCCCACAAAAGTTAACTAAGTGTGAAGCTTTTGAGTGAGTGAGAGAACCTGGCGCGTTGATGTCATCGAGGATTTTGTCAAGTTCTACTTCATTTGCAATCCTCGGATGAGCTGGTTGAGGATTTCGTCTGGGTTGAGGAATTTGTTCTGGAGCAATTTCCTCAGGAGCATCTTCTTGATTTTCATCAGTGTTGGGAGTGATTTCTTTAGCAATTTCCTCAGTAGGAACGATGTCTTTAGTAGCTTTGAGCTTTATTGCTTCCTCAGGAGACAACTTATCTGGATCAGGAAGCAATTGCTCTCTTTGCTAGCCATTAGTTTCATCGAACCACACATCTACAGTTTCAACAACCTTGTTGTGATAGGTGTTGAAGACTCTGTAGGTGTGCAAGTCCTTTCCGTAACCAAGCATAAAACCCTCATGTGCCTTAGGTGCAAACTTTGAGCTACGGTGAGAATATCTAATCCAGCATTTTGCACCGAAGACTTTGAAATAACTTACATTGGGTTTTTTGTCAGTGAGGAGTTCATATGAGGTTTTCTTCAGGAATTTGTGAAGATATACCCTGTTGATGATATGGCAAGCAGTGTTGATTGCTTCAGGCCAGAAACGACGAGGAGTCTGATATTCTTCAAGCATGGTCCGTGCCATTTCAACCAGAGTCCTGTTCTTTGTTTCGACGACGCCATTCTATTGAGGAGTATAAGGAGCAGACAATTCGTGAGTAATACCAATTTCATCAAGATAAGCATCAAGACTAGTGTTTTTGAATTATGTCCCATCATCACTCCTGATGTGTTCGATCTTGACTCCGAAGTTCGTCGAGGCCCTTGAGGAAAATCTTTTGAAGACTTCCTGCACTTCAGTTTTATACAGAATGATGTGCACCCAAGTGTATCTGGAATAATCATCAACTATGACAAAGCCATATAAAGATGCAGCATTTGTTAGAGTGGCATAATGAGTAGGTCCAAATAGATCCATGTGAAGCAATTCAAATGGACGAGTAGTGGTCATGATAGTCTTCGAGGGGTGTTTGGATCTGGTCATTTTTCCACACTCAGAAGCACCGCAAAGGTGGTCCTTGAGGAATTTGACTGATTCGATGCCAATGACATGCTTCTTCTTCACCAGCGTGTGCAAATTCCTCATGCCTGCATGACAAAGTCTTCGATGCCATAGCCACCCTTCTCAGGTTTTTGCTAGTTAGCATGTTCCCGGTGGACCTCTAGAGAAATCAACAATGCATAAATCCCCTCTTCTAACACCTTCGAAGACTTTGGATCTCTCAGATTCCATGATGAAAACACATCTATATTTTCCAAAGATAACAACCATATCAAGATCACAAAGCATTGAGACTAACATGAGGTTTGTTGGGGAACGTCGCATGGGAAACAAAAAATTTCCTACGCGCACGAAGACCTATCATGGTGATGTCCATCTACGAGAGGGGATGTGTGATCTACGTACCCTTGTAGACCGTACAGCAGAAGCGTTAGTGAACGCGGTTGATGTAGTGGAACGTCTTCACGTCCCTCGATCCGCCCCGTGAACTATCCCACGATCAGTCCCACGATCTAGTGCCGAACGGACGGCACCTCCGCGTTCAGCACATGTACAGCTCGACGATGATCTCGGCCTTCTTGATCCAGCAAGAGAGACGGAGAGGTAGAAGAGTTCTCCGGCAGCGTGACGATGCTCCGGAGGTTGGTGATGATCTCGTCTCAGCAGGGCTCCGCCCGAGCTCTGCAGAAACGCGATCTAGAGGTAAAACCGTGGAGATATGTGGTCGGGCTGCCGTGGCAAAGTTGTCTCAAATCAGCCCTAAAACCCCACTATATATAGGAGGAGGAGGGGGGAGACTTGCCTTGGGGTCCAAGGACTCCCAAGGGGGTCGGCCGAGCCAAGGGGCAAGGTCTCCCCCTCCCAAACCGAAATCTACTTGGTTTGGAAGGTGGAGTCCTTCTTCCCTTTCCCACCTCCTTCTTTTTTTTCCTTTTCTCTTTGATTTTTCTTCCAATGCGCATAGGGCTCTTTTGGGCTGTCCCACCAGCCCACTAAGGGCTGGTGCGCCACCCCCAAGGCCTATGGGCTTCCCCGGGGTGGGTTGCCCCCCCCGGTGAACTCCCGGAACCCATTCGTCATTCCCGGTACATTCCCGGTAACTCCGAAAACCTTCCGGTAATCAAATGAGGTCATCCTATATATCAATATTCATTTCCGGACCATTTCGGAAACCCTTGTGACGTCCGTGATCTCATCCAGGACTCCGAACAACATTCGGTAACCAACCATATAACTCAAATACGCATAAAACAACGTCGAACCTTAAGTGTGCAGACCCTGCGGGTTCGAGAACTATGTAGACATGGCCCGAGAGACTCCTCAGTCAATTTCCAATAGCGGGACCTGGATGCCCATATTGGATCCTACATATTCTACGAAGATCTTATCGTTTGAACCTCAGTGCCAAGGATTCATATAATCCCGTATGTCATTCCCTTTGTCCTTCGGTATGTTACTTGCCCGAGATTTGATCGTCAGTATCCACATACCTATTTCAATCTTGTTTACCGACAAGTCTCTTTACTCGTTCCGTAATACAAGATCCCGTAACTTACACTAAGTCACATTGCTTGCAAGGCTTGTGTGTGATGTTGTATTACCGAGTGGGCCCCGAGATACCTCTCCGTCACACGGAGTGACAAATCCCAGTCTCGATCGATACTAACTCAACGAACACCTTCGGAGATACCTGTAGAGCATCTTTATAGTCACCCAGTTACGTTGCGACGTTTGATACACACAAAGCATTCCTCCGGTGTCCGTGAGTTATATGATCTCATGGTCATAGGAACAAATACTTGACACGCAGAAAACAGTAGCAACAAAATGACACGATCAACATGCTACGTCTATTAGTTTGGGTCTAGTCCATCACATGATTCTCCTAATGATGTGATCCCGTTATCAAGTGACAACACTTGCCTATGGCCAGGAAACCTTGACCATCTTTGATCAACGAGCCAGTCAACTAGAGGCTTACTAGGGAAAGTGTTTTGTCTATGTATCCACACAAGTATGTGTTTCCAATCAGTACAATTATAGCATGGATAATAAACGATTATCATGAACTAAGAAATATAATAATAACTAATTTATTATTGCCTCTAGGGCATATTTCCAACAGTCTCCCACTTGCACTAGAGTCAATAATCTAGTTCACATCACCATGTGATTCCAACGAATCCAACACCCATGGAGTCTGATCACGTCTTGCTCGTGAGAGAGGTTTTAGTCAACGGTTCTGAAACTTTCAGATCGTGCTTTCTTTACAAATCTTTATGTCATCTTATAGATGTTGCTACTACGTGCTATTCGGAAATGCTCCAAATATGTACTCTACTATACGAATCTGTTTCACTACTCATAGTTATTCGGATTAGGGTCAAAGCTTGCATCGACGTAACCCTTTATGATGAACTCTTTAACCACCTCCATAATCGAGAAAAATTCTTTAGTCCATTAGTTACTAAGGATAAATTTTGACCGCTGCTAGTGATTCAATCATGGATCACTATCTGTACCTCTCAAAAGACTTTGAGTCAAGGCACACATCAGGTGTGGTACACAGCATGGCATACTTCAGATTCTACGGCTAAGGCATAGAAGACGACCTTCGTCTATTCTCTTTATTCTGCCGTGGTCGGGTTTTGAGTCTTACTCAAATTCACACCTTACAACGCAACCAAGAACTCCTTCTTTGCTGATCTATTTTGAACTCCTTCAAAAACTTGTCAAGGCATGCATCTTGTTGAAACTTCCAATAAGCGCTTTTGATCTATCTCCATAGATCTTTGATGCTCAACGTTCAAGTAGCTCAATCCAGGTATTCCTTTGAAAACTCCTTTCAAACAACCTTGTATGCTTTACAGAAATTCTACATTACTTCTGATCCACAATATGTCAACCACATATACTAATCGGAAATTCTATAGTGCTCCCACTCACTTCTTTGGAAATACAAGTTTCTCATAAACCTTGTACAAACCCAAAATCTTTGATCATCTCATCAAAGTGTATATTCCAACTCCGAGATGCTTGCACCAGTCCATTGAAGGATCACTGGAGCTTGCATACTTGCTAGTATCTTTAGGATCGACAAAACCTTCTGGTTGTATCACATACAATGTTTGCTCAAGGAAACCGTCGAGGAAACAATGTTTTGACATCCTACGTGCAATATTTCATAAATAATGCAGCAACTACTAACATAATTCTAACAGACCTTTAGCATCGCTACGAGTGAGAAAGCCTCATCATAGTCAACTCTTTGATCTTGTCGAAAAACATCTTTGCGACAAGTCGAGCTTTTCTTAATAGTGACTTATCACTATCATCGTCTCTCTTCCTTTTAAAGATCCATCTTTACTCAATAGTCTTATGACCATCAATTAGTCCTTTCAAAGTCTACACTTAGTTTTCATACATGGATCCTCTCTCGGATTTCATGGCTTCCAGCCATTTGTCGGAATCCGGGCCCACCATTGCTTTCTCCATAACTCGTAGGTTCACTGTTGCTCAACAACATGACCTCCAAGACAGGGTTGCCGTACCACTCTGTAGTAGTACGCAACCTTGTCAACCTACGAGGCTTGTAGTAACTTGATCCGATGCTCGATGATCACCATCATCAGCTTCCACTTCAATTGGTGTAGGCGCCACAGGAACAACTTCATGCGCCCTGCTACACACTGGTCGAAGTGATGGTTCAATAACCTCATCAAGTTTTACCACCCTCCCACTCAATTCTTTCGAGAGAAACCTTTCCTCGAGAAAGGATCCGTTTCTAGAAACAAACACTTTGCTTTCAGATCTGTGATAGGAGATGTACCCAACTGTTTTGGATATCCTATGAAGATGCATTTATCCGCTTTGGGTTCGAGCTTATCAGACTGAAACTTTTTCACATAAGTGTCGAAGCCCCAAACTTTCAAGAAACAACAGTTTAGATTTCTCCAAACCTCAGTCTATACTGTGTCATCTCAACGAAAATACGCGGTGCCCTATTCAAAGTGAATGCGGTTGTCTCTAATGCATAACCCATAAACGATAGTGGTAATTCGATAAGACATCATAGCATGCACCATACCAAATAGTGTGTGGCTATGACGCTCAGACACATCATCACACTATGATGTTCCAGGTGGCATGAACTGCGAAACAATTTCCACATTGTCTTAACTGCGTACCAAAACTCGTAACTCAGATATTCATTTATATGATCATATCGTAGACAGTTTATCCTCTTGTTACGACGAAATTCACTTTGAAACTGAATTGAACTTTTCAATATTTCAGACTTGTGATTCATTAAGTAAATACTCCTGTATCTACTCAAGTCGTCAGTGAAGTAAGAACATAATGATATCCACTGCGTGTCTCAGCACCCATTGGACTGCATACATCAAAATGTATCACTTCCAACAAGTTACTATCTTATTTCATCTCAATGAAAACAAGGCCTTGCTCATGTGGTATGATTTTCATGTCACTAGTGATTCGAAATCAGGTGAGTACAAAGATCCATCAGCATGGAGCCTCTTCATGCAATTTATACTAACATGACTCAAGCGGCAGTGCCACAAGTAAGTGGTACTATCATCATTAACTCGTATCTTTTGGCACCAATATTATGGACATGTGTAACACTACGATCGAGATTCAGTAAACCATTGAAGGTGATTATTCAAGAAAATAGAGTAACCATTATTCTCTTTAAATGAATAATGTATTGCAATAAACACGATTCAATCATGTTCATGCTTAACGCAAGCACCAAATAACAATTATTTAGGTTTAACACCAATCCCGATGGTAGAGGGAGCGTGCGACGTTTGATCATATCTACCTTGGAAACACTTCCAACACGTATCGTCACCTCGCCTTTAGTTAGTCTCCATTTATGTCGTAGCTTTTATTTCGTGTTACTAATCACTTAGCAACCGAACCGGTATCCAATACCCTCATGCTACTAGGAGTACTAGTAAAGTACACATCAACATTATGTATATCAAATATACTTCTTTTGACTTTTGCCAGCTTCTTATCTACCAAGTATCTAGAGTTGCTCCGCCTCAGTGACTGTTCCCCTCATTACAGAAGCACCTAGTCTCAGGTTTGGGTTTAATATTGGGTCTCTTCATTAGTGCAGCAACTGTTTTGCTGTTTCACGAAGTATCCCTTCTAGCCCTTGCCTTTCTTGAAACTTAGTGGTTTTACTAACCATCAACTATTGATGCTCCTTCTAGATTTCTACTTTCGGAGTGTCAAACATCGCGAATCGCTCAAGGATCATTGTATTCATCCTTGATATGTTATAGTTCATCACGAAGCTCTCACGGCTTGGTGGCAGTGACTTTGGAGAACCATCACTATCTCATCTGGAAGATTAACTCCCACTTGATTCAACGATTGTCGTACTCAGACAATCTGAGCACACGCTCGACGATTGAGCTTTTCTCCTTTACTTTGTGGACAAAGAATCTTGTCGGAGGTCTTGTACCTCTTAACAAGGGCACAAGCATGAAATCACAATTTCATCTCTTTAGAACATCTCTTATGTTCCGTGATGTTTCAAAACGTTTTCGGCGCCTTGGTTCTAAGCCATTAAGTATTTTGCACTGAACTATCGTGTAGTCATCAGAAACGTGTATGTCGGATGTTCACAGCATCCACAGACGACGCTCGAGGTGTAGAACACCGAGTGGTGCATTAAGGACATAAGCCTTCTGCGCAGCAACGAGGACAATCCTCGGGTTTTACAGACTTAGTCTGCAAAGTTTGCTACTCTCAACTTTCAACTAAATTTTCTCTAGGAACATATAAAACAGTAGAGCTATAGCGTAAGCTACATCGTAATTCACAAAGACCATTAGACTATGTTCATGAGAATTAGTTCAATTAATCATATTACTAAAGAACTCCCACTCAAAAAGTACATCTCTCTAGTCATTTGAGTGGTACATGATCCAAATCCACTATCTCAAGTCCGATCATCACGTGAGTCGAGAATAGTTTCACTGGTAAGCATCTCTATGCTAATCATATCAACTATATGATTCATGCTCGACCTTTCGGTCTCATGTGTTCCGAGGCCATGTCTGCACATGCTAGGCTCGTCAAGCTTAACCCGAGTGTTCCGCGTGTGCAACTGTTTTGCACCCGCTGTATGTGAACGTTGAGTCTATCACACCCGATCATCACGTGGTGTCTCGAAACGACGAACTGTAGCAACGGTGCACAGTCGGGGAGAACACAATTTCGTCTTGAAATTTTAGTGAGAGATCACCTCATAATGCTGCCGTCGTTCTAAGCAACATAAGGTGCATAAAAGGATTAACATCACATGCAATTCATAAGTGACATGATATGGCCATCATCATGTGCTTCTTGATCTCCATCACCAAAGCACCGGCACGATCTTCTTGTCACCGGCGTCACACCATGATCTGCATCATCATGATCTCCATCAACGTGTCGCCATCGGGGTTGTCGTGCTACTCATGCTATTACTACTAAAGCTACATCCTAGCAAAATAGTAAACGCATCTGCAAGCACAAACGTTAGTTATAAAGACAACCCTATGGCTCCTGTCGGTTGCCGTACCCTCGACGCGCAAGTCGATATTTTCTATTACAACATGATCATCTCATACATCCAATATATCACATCACATCGTTGGCCATATCACATCACAAGCATACCCTGCAAAAACAAGTTAGACGTCCTCTAATTTTGTTGTTGCATGTTTTACGTGGTGACCATGGGTATCTAGTAGGATCGCATCTTACTTACGCAAACACCACAACGGAGATATATGAGTTGCTATTTAACCTCATCCAAGGACCTCCTCGGTCAAATCTGATTCAACTAAAGTTGGAGAAACTGACACCCGCCAGTCATCTTTGAGCAACGGAGTTACTCGTAGCGATGAAACCAGTCTCTCGTAAGCGTACGAGTAATGTCCGTCCAAGCCGCTTCGATCCAACAATACCGCGGAATCAAGAAAAGACTAAGGAGGGCAGCAAAACGGACATCTCTGCCCACAAAAACTTTTGTGTTCTACTCGAGAAGACATCTACGCATGAACCTAGCTCATGATGCCACTGTTGGGGAACGTCGCATGGGAAACAAAAAATTTCCTACGCGCACGAAGACCTATCATGGTGATGTCCATCTACGAGAGGGGATGTGTGATCTACGTACCCTTGTAGACCGTACAGCAGAAGCGTTAGTGAACGCGGTTGATGTAGTGGAACGTCTTCACGTCCCTCGATCCGCCCCGCGAACTATCCCACGATCAGTCCCACGATCTAGTGCCGAACGGACGGCACCTCCGCGTTTAGCACACGTACAGCTCGACGATGATCTCGGCCTTCTTGATCCAGCAAGAGAGACGGAGAGGTAGAAGAGTTCTCCGGCAGCGTGACGGCGCTCCGGAGGTTGGTGATGATCTCGTCTCAGCAGGGCTCCGCCCGAGCTCCACAGAAACGCGATCTAGAGGTAAAACCGTGGAGATATGTGGTCGGGCTGCCGTGGCAAAGTTGTCTCAAATCAGCCCTAAAACCCCACTATATATAGGAGGAGGAGGGGGGAGACTTGCCTTGGGGTCCAAGGACTCCCAAGGGGGTCGGCCGAGCCAAGGGGGAAGGTCTCCCCCTCCCAAACCGAAATCTACTTGGTTTGGAAGGTGGAGTCCTTCTTCCCTTTCCCACCTCCTTCTTTTTTTTTTCTCTTTGATTGTTCTTCCAATGCGCATAGGGCTATTTTGGGCTGTCCCACCAGCCCACTAAGGGCTGGTGCGCCACCCCCAAGGCCTATGGGCTTCCCCGGGGTGGGTTGCCCCCCCGGTGAACTCCCGGAACCCATTCGTCATTCCCGGTACATTCCCGGTAACTCCGAAAACCTTCCGGTAATCAAATGAGGTCATCCTATATATCAATCTTTGTTTCCGGACCATTGTGGAAACCCTCGTGACGTCTGTGATCTCATCCGGGACTCCGAACAACATTCGGTAACCAACCATATAACTCAAATACGCATAAAACAACGTCGAACCTTAAGTGTGCAGACCCTGCGGGTTCGAGAACTATGTAGACATGGCCCGAGAGACTCCTCGGTCAATATCCAATAGCGGGACCTGGATGCCCATATTGGATCCTACATATTCTACGAAAATCTTATCGTTTGAACCTCAGTGCCAAGGATTCATATAATCCCGTATGTCATTCCCTTTGTCCTTCGGTATGTTACTTGCCCGAGATTTGATCGTCAGTATCCACATACCTATTTCAATCTCGTTTACCGGCAAGTCTCTTTACTCGTTCCGTAATACAAGATCCCGTAACTTACACTAAGTCACATTGCTTGCAAGGCTTGTGTGTGATGTTGTATTACCGAGTGGGCCCCGAGATACCTCTCCGTCACACGGAGTGACAAATCCCAGTCTCGATCCGTACTAACTCAACGAACACCTTCGGAGATACCTGAAGAGCATCTTTATAGTCACCCAGTTACGTTGCGACGTTTGATACACACAAAGCATTCCTCTGGTGTCCGTGAGTTATATGATCTCATGGTCATAGGAACAAATACTTGACACGCAGAAAACAGTAGCAACAAAATGACACGATCAACATGCTACGTCTATTAGTTTGGGTCTAGTCCATCACATGATTCTCCTAATGATGTGATCCCGTTATCAAGTGACAACACTTGCCTATGGCCAGGAAACCTTGACCATCTTTGATCAACGAGCCAGTCAACTAGAGGCTTACTAGGGACAGTGTTTTGTCTATGTATCCACACAAGTATTGTGTTTCCAATCAATACAATTATAGCATGGATAATAGACGATTATCATGAACTAAGAAATATAATAATAACTAATTTATTATTGCCTCTAGGGCATATTTCCAACAATGCACAAATCCCCTCTTCTAACACCTTCGAAGACTTTGGATCTGTCAGATTCCATGATGAAAACACATCTATATTTTCCAAAGATAACAACCATATCAAGATCACAAAGCATTGAGACTGACATGAGGTTAAACCCAAGGGATTCAACAAGCATCACTTTGTCCATGTGCGTGTCCATGGAAATAGCCACTTTGCCAAGTCCCAATACCTTTCTTTTACCTTTGTCAGCATAAGTGATTTGCTTCAGGGGTGAGGGAGTCAGTGGCATATTCATCAGCAAGATTTTGTCACCAATCATGTGATGTGTGTAGCCACTATCAAGAACCCACTCAGTACTCTTGGCTTTGTCATCCTGTAGATGAATTAGTACAGCTTACCATCTCATATGCTTCAGACTTGAAGAATATGATATCAATTTCATCAGTTATGGAATTTCATCATAAACAGTAATTTTGAGAACGTGTGAAATGTTTTCATTTCATCAATGTTAGCTTGCGTCCTATCAAGCATTTCCCATAGGTCTCCAACAAATTCTTCAGATGATGATTTTCATGTGGAGACATGTCGTGCAGAAGTGATTAGTTCAATTTCTTCACCACCCACATCTGAAGGGGTGGTAAAGAATTCATCATCCTATGAGCACCATATGAGAAAGAGGGCATTGAAGCTAATGCACTTCTCTTCACAATAGGGGGGTTAGAGTACTCAAATGAATAGGTAGAGAAATTCTTTGAGGATTTATGAACATAATGATTTTAAGAGTAATACTCATATTCATGTCCCTTGTAATTTCCCTGCATATTAGAAGCATTAGCATGGGTACGAGCATACTTTTGACCAGTTGAGGATTTTGATCCTCTTGAATACTTTGGTCCACCTGAGGAATTTGATCTGGGATTCAGATTCTTCATGGGTGGTGTCATGAGGACATTGACCTGAAGATTTTCAAGGCAACTTTTGGGGACCCAGATTTTCCTCAGGGTGGTCCATTCCTGCAGTTAGTTCCAACATATCGAGCAAATACTTCACCAGATTGATTTTTGAACAATTTATAGTTGGAGTCAAATGACTCATTTGAGGAATAGGATAATTGACATGCAAAGCCTGTTAGATTGGCTGGATCAACAAGAGGCCCTTTAGCAGCAACCCATGAGGTTTTGGGATACTGCTCAGGTTTCCAGTATGATCCATCAGCATTCAATTTCCTCTCAAAGGCAATTCCTTCTTTCCTCGGGTTCCTGTTCAAAATCTGCTTTTTGAGCACATCGCAAAGGGTTTGGTGCCCTTTGAGACTTTTGTACATGCCTGTCACATACAATTCCTTCAGACCTGCATTTTCATTAGTGACATTTGTGGTTTACTCAAGTGATGAATTTGATACCATAGGAGCAGTTGAAGAATTTGTAGCAATAGAAGCATTTGATGATTCTGGTGAAGAATTAGCAGTTTCACGTTCGATGCATTTAAGACATGGAGGAATGAATTCAACCTGAGCGACACAGTTCTGTTGAGCGAGTAATGAATCATTTTCCATACGAAGATCATCGTGAGAAATCCTCAGCTTCTCAAGATCAAGTTTCCTTTGAAGAAATTCATAGGAAGGTTTCTCATGATCAACGAGGAGTGTGCCATGACGATCTTGAAGATTATCAAATCTGTACTGAAGACTTTTCATATCTTAAGTGAGGATTTGGGTAAGATTCATTTCATCATTCAACAGGTCATCGCTTCTATCTAGCAGTTTCTGAAGCTTTTCGAGGGCAGTTTGTTATTTAGTTGCAATGATAGCAAGTTTACTGTAAGTGTGTTTTTTATAATCATTAGGTTCACAGTCACTTGAATCAGAGGAGGAAGCATCATTCGGTACCTTTGAACCTTTTTCCATGAAGCAATAGGTTGGAGCGAAGTCATCAGCATAGTCATCAGTGTGGATGGTGTTGTCATTCTCTTCAAGGTTGAAGATTGACTTGCTGACGAATGTGGTCGCTAGTGCAAGACTAGCCTGTCCAAATTCTGAGTCTTCTTCAGAACCCTCCTCTTCATCACATTCCTCAGATTCTGCCTCAGAATCCATTTCCTTGCCAATAAGTGCCCGAGCCTTTCTGAAACTAGTCTTCTTGTGCGATGAGGACTTTGAGGATGATGATTTTGAAGATTTCTTCTTTTTCTTTGAGTCATCAGAACTTTCATCCTTGTATTTCTTCTTCTTTGATTCCTTCACCTAACGAGGACAATCAACAATGTAGTGACCTGATTTCTTGCATTTGTGGCAGGTTCTTTTCTTGTAGTCCTCAGATGAAGATTCTGATTTCCTCATATCTCTTCTTGAAGATTTACCAAACTGGCCACGTCTTGTAAACTTCTGGAATTTCCTCACGAGCATTGCAAGCTCCTGTCCAAGTTCTTCAGGATCACCATTGCTGCAATCCGAGTCTTCTTCTTCAGATGAGGAAATTGCTTTGACCTTCAGTGCACGAGGTCTAGAATAGCTTGGTCCATATAGATCTCTCTTTTCTTCTTGTTGGAATTCATGAGTATTGAGTCTTTCGAGTATGTCAGCAGGATCAAGCATTTTGTAGTGTGGTATTTCTAGAATCATCAGAACTAAAGTATCAAATGAAGAATCCAAAGATCTTAGTAGTTTATTCACAACTTCATGGTGAGTAATGTCTCGAGCTCCCAATGCTTGCAGTTCATTTGATATGTTAGTGAGGCAATCAAAGGTATCTTGGCAGCTTTCATTGTCATGCCTCTTGAAGCGATTGAAGAGATTGCGAAGAACATCAACACGAGAGTCATGCTGAGTTGATACTCCTTCATTTACTTTGGACAACCTTTCCCAGATTAGTTTTGCTGAGCCCAAAGCACTCACTCTGCCATACTGACCTTTTCTCACATGGCCACAAATGATATTCTTCGCTTGAGAATCAAGTTGCTTGAATTTCTTCACATCAGCGGCAAAGACAGTAGCAGTGATGAGAGGGACACCATGTTCCACAATGTACCAGAGATCATTGTCAATAGCTTGTAGATGCATCTGCATCTTGGTCTTCCAGAAGGAAAGCAGGTGAGGATTAACTCACGTGAAGAATTTGAGGTTGAGGAATTTCAGAGAAAGTATTCAGCAAATTCTTCAAACAATGGCAATGAAAATCTTCAACATACAATATTGAGGAATTGAAGGAGTTGAAGAAATAGAAACCGTATCACAGTGAACACATTGGTTGATGACCCAGTTCCAACTGCTGTGACAATTATACGTCTGGTTTGGAGTGGCTTGGTATTGAAACCAAAAGACACACAGTCCCGGGACACGCAGTCCCTACCGTATTCTCCTTGAGCTAAGAACACACAATCCTCGCTCAACACTCGTGGTAAGTCTTCAGGGCAGACTTCGAAATCCTCACAAACTTGGTCACCCGGCGATCGACAATTGACTGCTGGATTGGTCTAGACCATGACGCCTAACCATGTGGAGGATGCACAGTCCTCAAAGGTAAAAGGCTTCAGTCCCACACATGAACAATTTCTTCAGTGATGCTCAATCACTTGGTTTTTGGTTTATGGTTTGGTGTTTGGGGTATTTCCTCACTGATGATTTACTCTCGAAGACTCTCAGGAATTTGGGTTGCTCTAAATGACAAGTGTCAGTTTCTCATGGAGCAGCCAACCATCTAATGGTTGTGGGAGGCGGCTATTTATAGCCTGGGAGCATCCCGACATGATTTGACATTAATGCCCTTAAATCTTGCACTTGCAATAGGGTCCTACTTGTTTTTTTGTGGAACGCGTTTGAAGGCAGATTCCTTTAAGAAAACAGGCCTTGTGGTACCAAATATTTCAGGGGTAAAAACAAGTCCTCGATAGGTAGGGTCTCGAAGAGGCCCCCCTCGTTCTGGCTCTATGACCGTTGGTGTGGATAAGATCGGTGATGTGGCGCGAATTGCGGCAACGGTCGGGACCCTCAACTGTGCGAGTCCTCATGTCTCTCATATTCCTCACTTGAGGCTTTTGGTAGGATTAGGCTTGGTTTGAGCATCATGAGGAAATTCATTCCAAAGTGTTACCTCGACCCCCTTTAACAGTACGGTGTTCCTATGACTCAAGAGTGAAGAAAATAAAACAGAAAGAATAAATATTCATGCTTCAAAGTCTTTGGATTGATTTTCTTCAGGGCACACCGAATTCCTCATATTCAATATCTTCTGAGGAATATCAATTTCATCTCAATTTCTTCGCGATCAAAGTCTTCAGCAGAAGACCAATTTCTTCAGCCGAAGATATACATTTTTAGCGGTCGATATTCATCGTATATTTCAAACTCCTCAGCGACTTATAGATCCTGTGTACACTCATGAACACATTAGATACTTAACTTATAAGTCTTCAAACCACCAAAATCACTAAGGGGCACTAGATGCACTTACACCATAGTTTTCACTAGAACATAGCACACGTTGGGTAAAAAAATTACTTTTGGGTACTTGACAGAATAGCGCATAGTTATGACATGTTATTCATGACAATGAGTATGTGTATATATGCACCACGTCCGTAAAAAAGTAGACCGAAACGATCCTGCATCTACTACTCTAACTCCACTTGGAGAGCGTTTCTATGCTTGCCTCTCTAGGTATTAAGTTCATGACAAACAAAGTAATGTTTGGAGCAAGATGACATGATGTAGACAAAGTGAGACAAGCAACATGTTCACACCCTATGGTTCTATCCTTAGTAGCAATAATACAAATACATGTCGTGTCCCCTTATGTCACTCGGATATAGAGAACTAGAAGATTGAACCAACTACAACACACCACTCCCACTAAAGATAAATAAATCTAGTTGGCCAAAGCAAAGGGATAGATCAGAGAGGAATACGAATTCATAGGAGACTCAATTACTTTTATTGAATAATGAGGTCATAAAAACATAAATTCATCGGATCCCTACAAACAAACTCCAAACAAGGATTACATCTTATAGATCACCATGGGAATAGCGACAAACATGGTATTGAAGATCATAGAGAGAGAAGAAGCCATCTACGTGGACTCGTAGAATTGTGGTGAACTACTCACACGTCATCATGGAGGAAGCAAGGTTTATGTAGACGACTTCCGTGATCGATTCCCCCTCCGACAGGGCAACAAAAAAGGTCTCGAGATGGGTTAACGATGATACAGAGGCTTGCCGGGGCAGAAAATGTGTTTCTGGTGGCTCTCTGTTGGTTTCCGAATATTAGAGAATTTATGAAAGTGGAATTAGGTGAGACGGAGCCACATGGGCCCCACAAGATATCAAGGCATGCCTAACCACTAGGTGCGCCATGTTGCCTTGTCGTTTTCTTGCTTCTCATGTGGACTCCTCCCAAAGCTTCTAGGTTCTCTCTTGTCGAGAAAAGAAATCTTTAAAAAGTTGCATAGCGTTGAGACTTCATTTGGTACTGATACCCTGAAAAACCAAAAACAAGCAGAAAACAAAAACTCGCACTTGGCACTTGGTTAATAGGGTTGTTCCCAAAAATGATATAAATTAGCAGATTGTTGCATATAAGTATTAAAGATTAACAATATAATAGCAAGGAAAAATAAAAAAATATCGATATGTTCGAGACGCATCAGCATCCCCAAGGTTAATTCCCGCTCATTCTCGAGTAGGTAAATGATAAAAACGGAATTTTTGATGTGTCATGTGATACGTCCCAAACGTATCTATAATTTCAGTTTGTTCCATGATCTTTAGGGTGACATTGTTATATGTTTTGCTACGCTTTCATACCTTTTTACACCTATTTGGACCAACCTACTAACTTAGTGCACCCAGTGCTAGTTTCTGTATGCTGATGTCTTTTTTGCGGGGACTTTTACCCAAATTTCCAGAGTCCCAAAAATCCCAAGAAAAATATATAAAAATCAGCATGATGGAAGCTCCGAGAGCACCAAAGGTGGGCCACATGGGAGCCAGGGATTGTCCAGGCGGCCTCCCTGCACGGCCTGGCCCCTGGCCATGCCCACAGGTCGCCTAGGTGGGGCCCACCGCCTCTGGTGCCCTACTTTGGCTCCTATTTTTACCCCCATGGAGGAAATCCTGATGGCGGAACCCTTTTCTCAAGAAGTAATTCCGATCTCCGAGCCATCTCCAACAAGTTTAGGGGGACCAGATTTATGTGCCGGCACCCTACCGGGATGGGGAAGTGCCCCCGGATTCATCTCCATCGATGTTGCTTCCTCCCTCCATGAAGCGGGAGTAGTTCCTCCTCGGGGCTGAGGTCTTTTATAGTAGCTATTGGTTAATTCTCTCTCTCATGATGTGATCTTGATTGTGATCATGGGCTATGTTAATCTAGGGTGATCCCATGATGTTTCCCCTTCTTCTATGTATTGGATTGATGTACTCACTTGATCTTATCTAGTATAATCCCGAGACCATGGTGACAGTGGTCTATTCAACATGGATTAGAAGAATATTTTCATGAGTGATTTCCTCTTTTGTGAATTGATTGAAGATTGAGAGTCTCTTGGTGCTTGTCTTTGACTATCCTTGAGATACGTTGTGGTGATTGTGGTACTCTGTTTGGATGACCGCGGTGACATTGGAAAATCCATAGATGAGAACTACGATCTCTGAGGTGTGCTTTTGTAGCCCTACATAATTCTCGTCCTCTCTTGATCACAAAGGAATGACCTCCGAGTACGTCTCCATTGCATGTTTTAGTGGAAATATCATGTGATTAGACTATGTTAATGTTGTTGGGAGTTGCCAGTAGTGAAATTATGAAGCCCAGGCCTTGTTTCTCACCATTGTTACACCGTTTATGCTCACTTTTGCCTCTTGCTACCTTGGTGCCATTTTTATTTCAGATTTACAATACCTTGTTTTATCATCCATATCACTTGCCTTTTAACATCTCTCCGCCGAACTAGTGCACCTATACAACTGACAATTGTATTAGGTCTGTTGGGGACACAAGAGACTTCTTGTATCTTAATTCCAGTTTTTCTTGAGAGAGACCATCTTCAACCTGTACTTCCCTGAGTTTGATAAACCTTAGGTCATCTGCTTGAGGGAAATTGCTGCTGTCCTATAAACCTCTATGCTTGGAGGCCCAACATAGTCTACAAGAATAGAAGCATGCGTATACATTAAGCTATTTCTGGCGCTATTGCCAGGGAGGTGAATGCTTGAAGGTATATCTTTAGATATTGCAATTAAATCTTTCCGTTTCTTATTTTTATTTTCACTAGTTAGGCTTTTGGAAAACTACACTCTTAGTTTGCTGCTTGGGGAAGGCCGCTTTACCACACCCGTGGTAGAGAAGTCTCCTCCACCTACTGAATGTATCCCATTCAAAATACCACTTAGGATAATTGAAATAATTAGAAATGATTGTTTTGCAGGAGATGGATCATTCAATCCTAGCATTCATTTGTTGAAACTTACAGAACTTTGTGAGTTGATTAAGATTTCAGGTTTGACAAGAGATGGAGTCATGAGGAAATTATTTTCCTTGTCACTAAAAGGAAAAGCATTGGAATGGTATAGGCTACTAGATGACTCTCACCTACGGGATTGGGAAGAGATTCAGTCTCTCTTTTACTCCAAGTTTTATCCTCTTCATGAAGTCCATGAGAATAGGAATTATGTTTATAATTTCTATCCTCATGACGGAGAGAGCATAGCTCAAGCTTGGGGAGACTCAAAACTTTAATGCTAAAATTTCCTAACCATGGGCTCCCCAAAGATTATGCTTATGTGGAGAGTAAGAGTACCTTTTTTGCATATGGATCATGGTAACAATGCTTTATATGATACTTATATTGTTGAGTTTATTCATGATCCCACTGAAAATTATTATGAGAAGGGAACATATGCTTATAGATATTTCAATAATATCAAGTTCCCTCTCTTTATGTTGAAGGTTTTGAAGCTGCACTTGTTTTGCCTTCCTATGCTTATTGCTTTTTGCATCAATGAATTATTCTATTGCAATATTCCTATGCATAGGAAGCATGTTAGACTTAAATATGTTTGGTATTTTCTTCTTGATGCTCTCTTTTGTTCTACAACTCTTATTCCTACGAGAGCATACTTAAAATCTTAAGCCTATCTTTATGGCTACAAAGAAAGAGCTCTAGGGAGACAACCCTTGTTATCTTTACTTTGAGTTTTTACTTTCCGTTTTTAGTGGTCTTGATGTGTGTAACTACTGTATCTTTACTTTTAAGCCTTGTTCCAAGTTTTAGCCTCTGATTGCAAGAAACTTCAAAAGTTGTGACATGCTGTCCAGAAACAGATTATGTCTGCTTGACGGAAAAATTCACCAAAAATCACCAGATCATCTTTTTCATCTGAATTGTTTTGACAGTATGCTCTATACAATTGGCTTTCTGGCGTCTATTCTTAGTTTTTTGATTTGAGTTGCAGAAGTGCCCTAAAAAATTATTTACTACCTGCTGGTCTGTTTTTTACAGATTCTGCCACGTTTTGCGTTTTCATCGTTTGCAAATCTTAAGCTTGCTTTTTCTTTGCAAAATTTTTTTGGCAATCTTGAAAACAGTAACTCTTCATGAAAATATTTATTTCCAGTGGAGAAAAAATATTTTATTATGGGCACTAACCACTCTAATCAGCTTATGATGAGTTTCGTATGAAGGGAGTTTTCAAGTATGCGATGGAAGATGATGAAAGAAGATCCATGAGTGTCAAATGCTCAAGCTTGGGGATTCCCCCATGAACCCTCAAGAAATATCCAAGGAGACTCAAGGGTCTAAGCTTGGGGATGCCCCGGTGCATCCCCTTCTCCATCAACAATCATCAGTTCATCCTTCTCCATGCTATATTTTTATCACTTCCTATGTTATGTGCTATGCTTGGAGCGTCCCGCTCTTTACTTTCTAGTTTGTTTTAGTTTTCCTTGCTGTTAATAACAAGTTGGACCTAAGCCTTCATTGGCTGGGGGAGAAACACGCTCCACTCCACCATAGAACACAACATAGGTTTTCATGCTTATCTTTTTGGGTGTTCTTTATCTTTTCATAGCTGCTATCATCTTAGCTCTTAGTTTTCATGCTTTATCTTTTAAAAGCTTTTATTTAGTTTGCTTTTGGAACTCTCTTGAGTTATCATGCTTATCTTGTTTAGAGAGTTGGCTTGTTGCACTGAGTTGTGTGTCTTGCATGAGTAGGTAACTGAGGTTACTATTTAAGCATGGTAGTAACTTGCAATAGTTTTAAGGTATTGATTTGAATAATGTTTGGACTTTTGGTATCAAGAGATTGAGCCTATTAGTGATAGGTGTCGTATTTTGGGAAATCCGTGTGTATTTTCAAAAAAATAATTAGTTGAGAACTCTAGCTACTAGATGGATCGCTAACCTCTAGAGGGGTTGGAATATATAGAATACCCTCACGTTATCATGGGTCGAGGATGCGCAAGGATAACCTAACCCCCAAACACTCCTCCTTGGGGTACTTGTCTCTTTGTGAATCTCCTGACTAGATAGAGAGTTAACGAGAATAAGTGCATGAGTTCTTCGGACTAATGCGAGTATTCGATTGTTGGCACTTCCACCATCCATATTTTGCTAGCCTCTTCGGTATCGTGCATTGGCCTTTCTCATCTTGAGAGTTGGTGCATACTTCGCTGGTGGATCCAAACCATTGGCATGATACGCTGTGTCATCATAAGCCTCATTATATCTTTCCTCAAAACAACCACCATACCTACCTATTAAGGCATGACCATAGCCTTTCTGAGATACATTGCCATGCAACATCAACCATCTCATGACTTGATATTCATGTCATACATGCTTTTGCTCGATCGAGGAGCCGCATGCTAGTTGGGCCTTGCCCTTATTATTGCTACATGACGCGCTAGTTTCATTACATATCCTGCTACACTGGCACATGCATACATTTGCATATATATTGATAGTTTTCATTTGTATTTATGTTGAGTACTTGTTGTAAAGTGTGAAGATCTTATTTTTATTCTTGTAAAACATAGAGTGTTGCCCTTAAGTGAGGAAAAGATCCCAAAGAGGACAAATTAAATGATTCCAAAAGAGGACACATGAAAAGATCCCAAAGAGGAAAAATGAGAGATAAATATAAAGAGCCAAAGAAGCCACAAAAGAAAAAAAAGAAAAAAAGAAATAAAAAGAGAGAAGGGGGCAACACTACTATTCCTTTTGAAAGATCCACACTCGTACTCCATTGTTGTATTTGTACTCCATAGAGATTATCATTCATGCATAACTATGTGGGGACCCTTACACTATAGAACTTGGCTTGTATATTCCAATGACGAGCCTCCTCATATGAGCTCTAGGTCTTCATGAGCAAGCAAGTTGGATGCACCCCCACTAGTTCTATTAGAGATCTTACCTTAGCTCATATGTGCATCCTTTGCATGGCAATCCCTACTCCTCACATCATATCTATCATTTGGCTTTCTCTCGCCTATGGTTGTCCTCATTGATGTGAGCCTTTCACACCTTTTTTGTATTCCTTCCATATCATTATTCTCTTTGCCATCCTATGTGCCAACATATTTTTCTTGCGCTCATCCATTGCATGAGTGCTCAAAGTCGAAAGGGAGCGGATCATTTTGACTTGTGCCTGACTAGTGGTCTCGGGACGAGTCAAAATAAGATTCTGAAGGAGACCAAGCGTGAAGTTTTACTAGATTGAGTTCTCAATTAAACTAAAAATATTTTTATACTCTCAACCCATCTCCCACTTCTTGCATGCAAAGACCATTTGGAGACATTCGAGTCAGGGACAGCGAGAACTCTTGCACCTTTATGTTCTTACTTTACTATTTTCAATACTAAATATGGGCTCTTGCTTGTTATTGTCTTGACTTGAATTGCATATCTTACTTTCTTTACTTTGAAGTTCTTATATGTGCGAGGACGAGAAGGAATTAAGCTTGGGGATGTTGATACATCCCAAACGTATCTATAATTTATGTTTTTTCCATGATCTTTTGGGCGACATTCTTATTTGTTTTGCTACACTTTCATACCTTTTTACACATATTTGGACTAACCTACTAACTCGGTGCACCCAGTGCCAGTTTTTGTCTGCTGATGTCTTTTTTGCACAGACTTTTACCCAAATTTCCAGAGTCCCAAAAATCCTGAGAAAAAAAAAATATAAGAATCAACTTGACGGAAGCTTCGAGAGCACCAAAGGTGGGCCAGAGGGGAGCCAGGGCTTGCCCAGGTGGCCTCCCTGCGCGGGCTGGCCCTTGGCCACGCCCACACGTCGCCTAGGTGGGGCCCACCCCTTCTGGTGCCCTATTTTTGCTCCTATTTTTACCCCTGTGGAGGAAATACTTATGACGGAACCCTTTTCTCCAGAAGCAATTCCGATCTCCGCCACCATCGCCAACCAGATTCGGGGGACCAGAATCCCTGTGTTGGGACCCTGCCGGGACGGGGAAGTGCCCCCGGATTCATCTCCATAGACGTTGCTTCCTCCCTCCATGAAGCGGGAGTAGTTCCTCCTCGGGGCTGAGGTCTTCTACAGTAGCTATGTCTTTAATTCTCTCTCTCATGATGTGATCCTGATTGTGATCATGGGCTATGTTAATCTAGGGTGATCCCATGATGTTTCCCCTTCTTCTACGTATTGGATTGATGTACTCACTTGATCTTATCTAGTATAATACCCGAGACCATGGTGACAGCGGTCTATTTGACATGTATTAGAAGAATATTTTCATGAATGATTTCCTCTTTTGTGAATTGGTTGAAGATTGAGAGTCCCTTGGTGCTTGTCTTTGACTATCCTTGAGATACATTGTGGTTATTGTGGTACTCTCTTTGGATGGCCGCAGTTACATTGGGAAATCCATACATGAGAACTACGAACTCTGAGTGTGCTTTTGTAGCCCTACATAATTCTCATCCTCTCTTGATCACAAAGGAATGACCTCCGAGTACGTCTCTATTGCATGTTTTAGTGGAAATATCATGTGATTAGACTATGTTAATGTTGTTGGGAGTTGCCACTAGTGAAAGTATGAAGCCTAGGCCTTGTTTCTCACCTTTGTTACACCGTTGATGCTCACTTTTGTCACTTGCTACCTTGCTGCCATTTTTATTTCAGATTTACAATACCTTGTTTTACCATCCATATCACTTGCCTTTTAACATATCTTCGTCGAACTAGTGCACCTATACAATTGACAATTGTATTAGGTGTGTTGGGGACACAAGAGACTTCTTGTATATTAATTGCAGGGTTGCTTGAGAGAGACCATCTTCAACCTCTACTTCCTTGAGTTCGATAAACCTTAGGTCATCCACTTGAGGGAAATTGTTGTTGTCCTACAAACGTGTGCGCTTGGAGGCCCAACATAGTCTACAAGAATAGAAGCGTGCGTAGACGTCATCATGCTACCCAACATGTAATATCTTTTAGTTATGATCTTTGATAAATGATGAACTAATTGATATCAACCTCATAATATCCGTAAACACAAGAAGCATAATCATTCATATTCGAAATATACATCCTTAAAGAATGTTATTCCCTACTCATTTTATCATCTTAGTACATGACTCCATCTTCACCGCATAAGTACGAATCATGAGCACCTCACTCTCAAGTAAGGAAAGTGGATCGTACTTCTAACTTACTTCAGTATTTTCAACTTCACTCAATACATGAGCGTGGACTATGGATATAGCATATGGGCGGAATAAACTATGGTGGTAGAGATCAAAATGAGTCAAAGAGGAAAGAAAGTCTCGCATCAACTAGGCGGACCAACGGGCTATGGAGATGCCCATCAATCGATATAAACGCGAGGAGTAGGGTTGCCATTCAATAGGTGCACTAGAGCTATAAGTGTATGAAAGCTCTAATGAATCTAAGTGGGGGTCCATCCAACTTGCTTGCTCATGAAGACCTCGGGCATTTGAGGAAGGACATTATCAGAATATACAAGCCAAGTTCTATAACAAAAAAGTCCCACCATCATATGAAAATGATAACTGAGCAGACTCTCTGTATTAAGAACATGGTGCTCCCTCTAAGCACATGTATGGAAAAAAATATAGTAACACTGCCCCTTCACTCTTTTCTCTCTTTTTTTTTTCTTTTTTTTTCTTTCTCTTTTTTACATGATGGGCTTTTGTATTTTTTCTTTTTTGTGTCCCTCATTTTTTTATTTTTTTATTTCACTTTTTTGTCTGGAGTCTCATGCCGACTTGTGAAGGAATCATAGTCTCCATCATCCTTTCCTCACTAGGACAATGCTCCAATAATGACGATCATCACACTTTTATTTACTTACAATTGAATATGAAAAACTATACAAGATGCCTCTATATGAATGCTTCTAGTAGTGTACCAGAATTTGAAATGATCTAGCATAACATGTAGGTAATGATGAATGGTGGTTGCACCACAAATACTATGTCAGCTACATGATCATGCAAAGCAATATTATGATGAACACACAAGTCATGTGACGGAACGGTGGAAGTTGCATGGTAATATATCTCGGAATGGCTACGGAAATGCGAGGATAGGTAGGTACGGTGGCTATTTTGAGGAAGATATAGGGTGGCATGTGTGCGCTAGAGTGTATCATATCATGGGGTTTGGATGCACGAGCGAAGGTTGCACCGACTTTCGAGGTGAGAATGGCCAATGCACAATACCGAATAGGCTAGCAAATTACCGAAAGGTGAGAGTGTGTATATTTATTTATTCACATTAGTCATAAAGAACTCACATACTTATGGTTAAGCATTATTAGCTCTCTCTAAGCAAAGTATTACCACATGCCCCTAAGGAGGAGGTTGGTAGGAGTTAACCATCACGCGCCCCGACCCGAACAACACTTTAGAATTTAAATCAAACATACGAACACTCACACCTCATCACCATGCCATAACCAATATTTAGATGAGTAACAAATAACAAGTTTTAATACCGGTATTTCTACTAACCAATGATTATGTACTCATGTCCTTTCATATTACTACACCAATATAATTAACCAACACTTCGCTTGTATGATGAGCTACATGATTTTTTTTATTATAACCCCTTGAATACCTATCCTTTTTGGACTATTCCCATAACACGTGCACATTAAATTTCCTATGTCTTAGGCTCCCAAAAATATTTAAGTGAAGCATGATAGCATATTATTTCTCTTAAATTTTGACGCCCCAGTGCTCTAACAAGATATAAGTAAAGTGTATAGAGTATTCTAACAAATTATGATGAACATGTGTATCTCTTAAAAATGTGTGTCCATCAATGATAGTGTCAAACTAAAATGAAAGAAAAATATAATACACGATGCTCGAAGCAAAAATCATATCATTTGATGAATGAAAACATAGCTCAAAGTGGCATACCAATAGAATGGAAACGAAAGAGGGGATGCCATCCGGGGCATCCCCAAGCTTAGACGCTTGGGTATTCCTTGAATATTACCTTGGGGTGACTTGGGCATATCCGAGGTAAGGCTATTCCTGCTCCTTATTCCTTCATCCATCATTGTCTCATCGAAAACATGAAAACTTCAGAACACAAAACTCAACACAAACCATGTGAGATCCTTATTATAATAGGCAAAGCATAAACTTTAGGTACCCTTCTGAATTGATTCATATTTATTTATTGAATATTGTATTGTATTCTAACTTCTCCATGACCTATACTAACCGAGTATAATCAATATCATCATCAAAACAAGAAAACTTTGCAAGCAAAAATAGAATATGTCTAAAACAGAACAGTCTGTAATGATCACAACGAAAGCCCTAGTTATGTTACTCTATTTTTTTGAAAATTTGACCCGGTAAATTTATATACTATTATTGTGTAAAAATATCAAATCAAAAATACATTCCAGTAAAATCATAGAAATTCTGCAGTGGACGTAAAAGTTTATGTTTTTGCACAAGATCGGTTCTACTATCATCCAAATTATCTCAAAGGCTTTACTTGACACAAACACTAACTAAAACATAAAAACACAATAATTATAGTAGCAATAATAATGTCAACTCAAAATAACATAAAATAATGGGTTCTCTCCCAACAAGCTTTTTTAATAGCCATTAAGATAGGCTTGGGATAATAATGATGCTCACACAAAAGACAAGAATTGAAGCACAAAGAAATCATAATATAACATGTAATTAACACATTTATGTTTAGAATACTCCCTATGCATATGAATTTTATAAGCAAACAAATTATCAAGACAAGAATTATCTATCATATGAAAATAGGAAGACTGAAGCATTGACAAATTGATAATCAAGAGAGGTGAGTAACATGAAAATTTCTATAACCATATTTGCCGCTCTCATAATCGTTACATATATGATCATTTTCAAATTCAACAACAAAGCTATCATATAAAATTATTTCTCCATCATCCACATGGATAAAAGTTTTGTAATCTTCCAGGATAGTGGGATTATCATTAACTAAAGTCATGACCTCTCCAGACCCACTTTTATCAAAAATATATAAGACTGAACACTCACTGAATATGTGGGGTTATTTTTACCTAAAGTAGACACTCCTCAAAACTCACTTTCAATATTATTTCAAACATTACTAACAATAATATACTCATCATGAGGGTTAAATAAAATTTGAAGATCAAAATAAACATTATCACCCCAATCATGACCATTGAAATGAGTAGTGGACATAATAAAATTAACATCCTCAAGCTTGTAACTTTGCATACCGTTGACACAATTGACATTAATAGAATTTATAATAACATCATTGCAATCATACCTTTTGTGTGAAATGGCAATAATATCAACTTCAACATAAGGAAAAATAGTGAGTTCATCTCCATAAGCATCATTAATATTGGCATCATGGCAATAAGAATAACAAGCGACACGTTCATCAAGATGGGATATCTTAGTCGAATCAACGGGCAATAATTTTCTATAGATCCCTGTATATCATCATTTTATCTCAAAGTAGCGGTCATTCTATCAATAAATTTATAAACATAGGCATTAGGAGCATAGTTTTCATAGCAATATTTAAGTATGGTAATAAATTTATTAACATAATTTTGTAGAGAATAACATCTTACTTTTCAATCAAAGAAGCAACTTCATAAGTGATATGTCACCAACGTATCAATAATTTATGAAGTATTCACACCATATTTATCCATGAATACAATACTTTGATATGGTTTTGATGCACTTTATATGATTTAATTAGAACTAAACCAGACTGACGCTATTTTCCGCACAATTACCGTGGTGTTGTTTTTTGTGCAAAAAATAGAAGTTTTCGGACTCGCCCAAAACTTTTGGACGATTTTTTGTGGAGAAAATAAGAAATGCCGGAGAGGAGAACCACCAGAGGGGGCAACCTATTGGTTGATGGGGAACGTCGCATGGGAAACAAAAATTTTCCTACGCGCACGAAGACCTATCATGGTGATGTCCATCTACGAGAGGGGATGTGTGATCTACGTACCCTTGTAGACCGTACAACAGAAGCGTTAGTGAACGCGGTTGATGTAGTGGAACGTCCTCACATCCCTCGATCCGCCCCGCGAACCGTCCCGCGATCAGTCCCACGATCTAGTGCCGAACGGACGGCACCTCCGCGTTCAGCACACGTACAGCTCGACGATGTTCTCGGCCTTCTTGATCCAGCAGGAGAGACGGAGAGGTAGAAGAGTTCTCCGACAGTGTGACGGCACTCCGGAGGTTGGTGGTGATCTTATCTCAGCAGGGCTCCGCCCGAGCTCCGCAAAAACGCGATCTAGAGGAAAAACCGTGGAGGCATGTGGTCGGGCTGCCGTGGAAAAGTCGTCTCAAATCATCCCTAAAACCTCCGTATATATAGGGGGAAGAGGGGAAGCCTTGCCTTGGGGTCCAAGGATCCCTAAGGGCTTCCGCCGAACCAAGGGGGCAGCCCTCCCCTTCCAAACCGAGTCCAACTAGGTTTGGAAGGAGGAGTCCTTCCCCCTTTTCCCACCTCCTCTTTTTTTTCTCTTTGATTTTCTTCCTATGGCTCATAGGGCCTTCCTGGGATGTCCCACCAGCCCACTAAGGGCTGGTGCGCCACCCCCAAGGCCTATGGGCTTCCCCGGGGTGGGTTTCCCCCCTGGTGAACTCCCGGAACCCATTCGTCATTCCCGGTACATTCCCGGTAACTCCGAAAACCTTCCGGTAATCAAATGAGGTCATCCTATATATCAATCTTCGTTTCCGGACCATTGCGGAAACCCTCACGACGTCCGTGATCTCATCTGGGACTCCGAACAACATTCGGTAACCAACCATATAACTCAAATACGCATAAAACAACGTCGAACCTTAAGTGTGCAGACCCTGCGGGTTCGAGAACTATGTAGACATGACCCGAGAGACTCCTCGGTAAATATCCAATAGCGGGACCTGGATGCCCATATTGGATCCTACATATTCTACAAAGATCTTATCGTTTGAACCTGAGTGCCAAGGATTCATATAATCCCGTATGTCATTCCCTTTGTCCTTCGGTATGTTACTTGCCCGAGATTCGACCGTCAGTATCCGCATACCTATTTCAATCTCGTTTACCGGCAAGTCTCTTTACTCGTTCCGTAATACAAGATCCCGCAACTTACACTAAGTCACATTGCTTGCAAGGCTTGTGTGTGATGTTGTATTACCGAGTGGGCCCCGAGATACCTCTCCGTCACACGGAGTGACAAATCCGAGTCTCGATGCATACTAACTCAACGAACACCTTCGGAGATACCTGTAGAACATCTTTATAGTCACCCAGTTACGTTGCAACGTTTGATACACACAAAGGATTCCTCCGGTGTCAGTGAGTTATATGATCTCATGGTCATAGGAACAAATACTTGACACGCAAAAAACAGTAGCAACAAAATGACACGATCAACATGCTACGTCTATTAGTTTGGGTCTAGTCCATCACATGATTCTCCTAATGATGTGATCCCGTTATCAAGTAACAACACTTGCCTATGGCCAGGAAACCTTGACCATCTTTGATCAACGAGCCAGTCAACTAGAGGCTTACTAGGGACAGTGTTTTGTCTATGTATCCACACAAGTATTGTGTTTCCAATCAATACAATTATAGCATGGATAATAAACGATTATCATGAACAAAGAAATATAATAATAACTAATTATTATTGCCTCTAGGGCATATTTCCAACAGTCTCCCACTTGCACTAGAGTCAATAATCTTGTTCACATCACCATGTGATTTCAACGGATCCAACACCCATATAGATCTGGGGTCTGATCACGTCTTGCTCGTGAGAGAGGTTTTAGTCAACGGTTCTAAAACTTTCAGATCCGTGCGTTCTTTACAAATCTTTATGTCATCTCATAGATGCTGCTACTACGTGCTATTCGGAAATGCTCCAAATATCTACTCTACTATACGAATCCGTTTCACTACTCATAGTTATTCGGATTAGTGTCAAAGCTTGCATCGACGTAACCCTTTACGATGAACTCTTTAACCACCTCCATAATCGAGAAAAATTCCTTAGTCTATTTAGTTACTAAGGAAAACTTTGACCACTGATCAGTGATTCAATCCTGGATCACTCTGTGTACCTCTTAACAGACTTGCTGCAAGGCACACATCAGGTGTGGTACTCAACATGGCATACTTTAGAGTCTACGGCTAAGGCATAGAAGACGACAATCGTCCATTCTCTTTATTCTGCCGTGGTCGGGTTTTTGAGTCTTACTCAAATTCACACCTTACAACGCAACCAAGAACTCCTTCTTTGCTGATCTATTTTGAACTCCTTCAAAAACTTGTCAAGGCATGCATCTTGTTGAAACTTCCATTAAGCGCTTTCGATCTATCTCTGTAGATTTTTGATGCTCAACGTTCAAGTAGCTCAATCCAGGTATTCCTTTGAAAACTCCTTTCAAACAACCTTGTATGCTTTACAGAAATTCTACATTACTTCTGATCCACAATATGTCAACCACATATACTTATCAGAAATTCTGTAGTGCTCCCACTCACTTCTTTGGAAATACAAGTTTCTCATAAACGTTGTACAAACCCAAAATCCTTGATCATCTCATCAAAGTGTATATTCCAACTCCGAGATGCTTGCACCAGTCCATTTAAGGATCGCTGGAGCTTGCATACTTGCTAGTATCTTTAGGATCGGCAAAACCTCATGGTTGTATCTCATACAATGTTTGCTCAAGGAAACCGTCGAGGAAACAATGTTTTGACATCCTACATGTAATATTTCATAAATAATGCAGCAACTACTAACATAATTCTAACAGACTTTTAGCATCGCTACGAGTGAGAAAGTCTCATCATAGTCAACTGTTTGATCTTGTCGGAAACATCTTTGCGACAAGTCGAGCTTTTCTTAATAGTGACTTATCACTATCATCGTCTGTCTTCCTTTTAAAGATCCATCTTTACTCAATGGTACTATGACCATCAAGTAGTTCTTCCAAAGTCTACACTTTGTTTTCATACATGGATCCTCTCTCGGATTTCCTGGCTTCCAGCCATTTGTCGGAATCTGGGCCCACCATTGCTTTCTCCATAACTCGTAGGTTCACTGTTGCTCAACAACATGACCTCCAAGACAGGGTTACCGTACCACTCTGTAGTAGTACGCGACCTTGTCAACCTACAAGGCTTGTAGTACCTTGATCCGATGCTCGATGATCACCATCATCAGCTTTCACTTCAATTGGTGTAGGCGCCACAGGAACAACTTCCCGCGCCCTGCTACACACTGGTCGAAGTGATGGTTCAATAACCTCATCAAGTTCTACCACCCTCCCACTCAATTCTTTCGAGAGAAACCTTTCCTCGAGAAAGGATCCGTTTCTAGAAACAAACACTTTGCTTTCGGATCTGAGATAGGAGATGTACCCAACTGTTTTGGATATCCTATGAAGATGCATTTATCCGCTTTGGGTTCGAGCTTATCAGACTGAAACTTTTTCACATAAGTGTCGAAACCCCAAACTTTCAAGAAACGACAGTTTAGATTTCACTAAACCTCAGTCTATACCGTGTCATCTCAACGGAAATACGTGGTGCCCTATTTAAAGTGAATGCGGTTGTCTCTAATGCTTAACCCATAAACGAGTGGTAATTCGATAAGAGACATCATAGCATGCACCATACCAAATAGTGTGTGGCTATGACGTTCAGACACATCATCACACTATGATGTTCTAGGTGGCATGAACCGCGAAACAATTTCCACAGTGTCTTAACTTGGTACCAAAACTCGTAACTCAGATATTCATTTCTACGATCATATCGTAGACAGTTTATCCTCTTGTTATGACGAACTTCACTCCGAAACAGAATTGAACTTTTCAATATTTCGGACTTGTGATTCATTAAGCAAATACTCTAGTATCTACTCAAATCGTCATTGAAGTAAGAACATAATGATATCCACTGCGTGCCTCAGCACCCATTGGACTGCATACATCAAAATGTATCACTTCCAACAAGTTACTATCTTATTTCATCTCAATGAAAACAAGGCCTTGCTCATGTGGTATGATTTGCATGTCACTAGTGATTCAAAATCAAGTGAATATAAAGATCCATCAACATGGAGCCTCTTCATGCAATTTATACCAACATGACTCAAGCGGCAGTGCCACAAGTAAGTGGTACTATCATCATTACCTTGTATCTTTTGGCACTAATATCATGAACATGTGTAACACTACGATTGAGATTCAATAAACCATTGAAGGTGATTATTCAAGAAAATAGAGTAACCATTATTCTCTTTAAATGAATAATCGTATTGCAATAAACACGATCCAATCATGTTCATGCTTAACGCAAGCACCAAATAACAATTATTTAGGTTTAACACCAAACCCGATGGTAGAGGGAGCGTGCGACGTTTGATCATATCAACCTTGGAAACACTTCCAACACGTATCGTCACCTCGCCTTTAGTTAGTCTCCGTTTATGCCGTAGCTTTCATTTCGTGTTACTAATCACTTAGCAACCGAACCGGTATCCAATACCCTCATGCTACTAGGAGTACTAGTAAAGTACACATCATGTATATCAAATATACTTCTTTCGACTTTTGCCAGCCTACTTATCTACCAAGTATCTAGTGTTGCTCCGCCTCAGTGACTGTTCCCCTCATTACAGAAGCACCTAGTCTCAGGTTTGGGTTTAATATTGGGTCTCTTCATTAGTGCAGCAACTGTTTTGCTGTTTCACGAAGTATCCCTTCTAGCCCTTGCCTTTCTTGAAACTTAGTGGTTTTACTAACCATCAACTATTGATGCTCCTTCTAGATTTCTACTTTCGGAGTGTCAAACATCGCGAATCGCTCAAGGATCATTGTATTCATCCTTGATATGTTATAGTTCATCACGAAGCTCTCACGGCTTGGTGGCAGTGACTTTGGAGAACCATCACTATCTCATCTGGAAGATTAACTCCCACTTGATTCAAGCGATTGTCGTACTCAGACAATCTGAGCACATGCTCAACGATTGAGCCTTTCTCCTTTACTTTGTGGACAAAGAATCTTGTCGGAGGTCTCGTACCTCTTAACAAGGGCACAAGCATGAAATCACAATTTCATCTCTTTAGAACATTACTTATGTTCCGTGACGTTTCAAAACGTCTTCGACGCCTTGCTTCTAAGCCATTAAGTGTTTTGCACTGAACTATCGTGTAGTCATCAGAAACGTGTATGTCGGATGTTCGCAGCATCCACAGACGATGCTCGAGGTGCAGCACACGGAGTGGTGCATTAAGGACATAAGCCTTCTACGCAGCAACAAGGACAATCCTCTTCAAAGTTTGCTACTATCAACTTTCAACTAAATTTTATCTAGGAACATATAAAAACAGTAGAGCTATAGCGCAAGCTACATCGTAATTCGCAAAGACCATCAGACCATGTTCATGACAATTAATTCAATTAATCATATTACTTAAGAACTCCCACTCAAAAAGTACATCTCTCTAGTCATTTGAGTGGTACATGATCCAAATCCACTATCTCAAGTCCGATCATCACGTGAGTCGAGAATAGTTTCAGTGGTAAGCATCTCTATGCTAATCATATCAACTATACGATTCATGCTCGACCTTTCGGTCTCATGTGTTCCGAGGCCATGTCTGCACATGCTAGGCTCGTCAAGCTTAACCCGAGTGTTCTGCGTGTGCAACTGTTTTGCACCCGTTGTATGTGAACGTTGAGTCTATCACACCCGATCATCATGTGGTGTCTCGAAACGAAGAACTGTCGCAACGGTGCACAGTCGGGGAGAACACAATTTCGTCTTGAAATTTTAGTGAGAGATCACCTCATAATGCTACCGTCGTTCTAAGCAAGATAAGGTGCAAAAAGGATTAACATCACATGCAATTCATAAGTGACATGATATGGCCATCATCATGCGCTTCTTGATCTCCATCACCAAAGCACCGGCACGATCTTCTTGTCACCGGCGTCACACCATGATCTCCATCAATGTGTCGCCATCGGGGTTGTCGTGCTACTCATGCTATTACTACTAAAGCTACGTCATAGCAATATAGTAACGCATCTACAAGCACAAACGTCTGTTTAAAGACAACCCTATGGCTCCTGCCGGTTGCCGTACCATCGACGTGCAAGTCGATATTAACTATTACAACATGATCATCTCATACATCCAATATATCACATTACATCGTTGGCCATATCACATCACAAGCATACCCTGCAAAAACAAGTTAGACGTCCTCTAATTTTGTTGTTGCATGTTTTACGTGGTGACCATGGGTATCTAGTAGGATCGCATCTTACTTATGTAAACATCACAACGGAGATATATGAATTCTATTTAACCTCATCCAAGGACCTCCTCGGTCAATTCCGATTCAACTAAAGTTGGAGAAACTGACACCCGCCAGTCATCTTTGAGCAACGGAGTTACTCGTAGCGATGAAACCAGTCTTTCGTAAGCGTACGAGTAATGTCGGTCCGAGCCACTTCGATCCAACAATACCGCAGAATCAAGAAAAGACTAAGGAGGGCAGAAAAACGCACATCACCGCCCACAAAAACTTTTGTGTTCTACTTGAGAAGACATCTACGCATGAACCTAGCTCTGATACCACTGATGGGGAACGTCGCATGGGAAACAAAAATTTTCCTACGCACACGAAGACCTATCATGGTGATGTCCATCTACGAGAGGGGATGTGTGATCTACGTACCCTTGTAGACCGTACAACAGAAGCGTTAGTGAACGCGGTTGATGTAGTGGAACGTCCTCATGTCCCTCGATCCGCCCCGCGAACCGTCCCGCGATCAGTCCCACGATCTAGTGCCGAACGGACGGCACCTTCGCGTTCAGCACACGTACAACTCGACGATGATCTTGGCCTTCTTGATCCAGCAAGAGAGACGGAGAGGTAGAAGAGTTCTCCGGCAGCGTGACGGCGCTCCGGAGGTTGGTGGTGATCTTATCTCAGCAGGGCTCCGCCCGAGCTCCACAGAAACGCGATCTAGAGGAAAAACCGTGGAGGTATGTGGTCGGGCTGCCGTGGAAAAGTCGTCTCAAATCAGCCCTAAAACCTCCGTATATATAGGGGGAAGAGGGGGAGCCTTGCCTTGGGGTCCAAGGACCCCTAAGGGCTTCGGCCGAGCCAAGGGGGGCAGCCCTCCCCTTCCAAACCGAGTCCAACTAGGTTTGGAAGGAGGAGTCCTTCCCCCTTTTCCCACCTCCTCTTTTTTTTTCTTTTCTCTTTGATTTTGTTCCTATGTCGCATAGGGCCTTCTTGGCCTGTCCCACCAGCCCACTAAGGGCTGGTGCGCCACCCCCAAGACCTATGGGCTTCCCCGGGGTGGGTTGCCCCCCTGGTGAACTCCCGGAACCCATTCGTCATTCCCGGTACATTCCCGGTAACTCCGAAAACCTTCCGGTAATCAAATGAGGTCATCCTATATATCAATCTTCGTTTATGGACCATTCCGGAAACCCTCGTGACGTTCGTGATCTCATCTGGGACTCCGAGCAACATTCGGTAACCAACCATATAACTCAAATACGCATAAAACAACGTCGAACCTTAAGTGTGCAGACCCTGCGGGTTCGAGAACTATGTAGACATGACCCGAGAGACTCCTCGGTCAATATCCAGTAGCGGGACCTGGATGCCCATATTGGATCCTACATATTCTACGAAGATCTTATCGTTTGAACCTCAGTGCCAAGGATTCATATAATCCCGTATGTCATTCCCTTTGTCCTTCGGTATGTTACTTGCCCGAGATTCGATCGTCAGTATCCGTATACCTATTTCAATCTCGTTTACCTGCAAGTCTCTTTACTCGTTCCGTAATACAAGATCCCGCAACTTACACTAAGTCACATTGCTTGCAAGGCTTGTGTGTGATGTTGTATTACCGAGTGCGCCCCGAGATACCTCTCCATCACACGGAGTGACAAATCCCAGTCCCGATCCATACTAACTCAACGAACACCTTCGGAGATACCTGTAGAGCATCTTTATAGTCACCCAGTTACGTTGCGACGTTTGATACACACAAAGTATTCCTCCGGTGTCAGTGAGTTATATGATCTCATGATCATAGGAACAAATACTTGACACGCAGAAAACAGTAGCAACAAAATGACACGATCAACATGCTACGTCTATTAGTTTGGGTCTAGTCCATCACATGATTCTCCTAATGATGTGACCCCGTTATCAAGTAACAACACTTGCCTATGGCCAGGAAACCTTGACCATCTTTGATCAACGAGCTAGTCAACTAGAGGCTTACTAGGGACAGTGTTTTGTCTATGTATCCACACAAGTATTGTGTTTCCAATCAATACAATTATAGCATGGATAATAAACGATTATCATGAACAAAGAAATATAATAATAACTAATTATTATTGCCTCTAGGGCATATTTCCAACATTGGTCCCAATCCAACAGGGCGTGCCCACCCTCCTGGGCGCGCCATGATGGCTTGGGACCATCTCGTGGCTCCGGTTGACGTTATTCCAACGCTGAAAAACCCTTCATATTGGGAAAGCCCTAGAAGTTAACCTATAACTTCCGCTCTGCCGTCGCAAGACTCTGTACCAAAGAAAACTCATCCAGAGCCCTATTCTGGCACCCAACCAGAGGGGGCAATCATTAGCGGAGGCCATCTTCATAATCTCAATGGTGTTCATGACAAGGAGGGAGTAGTTCACCCTCGGGGTTAAGGTTATGTACTAGTAGCTATGTGTGTGATCTCTCTTTCTCTATCTTTCTCTCTCTCTCTCATGTTCCTGAGATGTCACGATCTTGATGTATCACAGGCTTTGTTAATACAGTTGGATCATATGGTGTTTCTTCCTTGCTATTTTGTTGTGATGAGTTGAATCTTTCCCTTTGCGATTTGTTATGTCGGATTGATTATTGGATTTGAGATCACTTGATGTATGTCTTGCATGTGGATACCCGTGGTATAAATACAATGTTCTATTGATTCACTTGATACTTGCGGATTCCCGTGATAACAATGGGGTAATCACTAATGAAATCACAGAATTTTCCATGAGTCATTTCTTTGTCGTGTGCTAGCGGATGACAAAGAATGAATTGATGACAAAGAATGAACTGATGGGAAAGATATTATTTTCCATCAGTGCATTATTTGTTGTCTGATGGCAGACGACAAAGAGCCCAGAGGCAGACGGCAAAGAGGATGACCTAGCCCGGCCAGCTGCTGGGCTCTTTGTTATCTGCCTTTAGGCTCTTTGCTGTCTGCTGGTAGACAACAAAGAGGTTCACCTACAATGGCCATTACCCTCACCCCTCTCTCTCTCCACCCACACCGCACACCTCCCTCGATCTCCTTCCCCCACCACGACACATCCTCCCTCCCCGTGGCCACCCCTCGCTGGACCTCCTCCCTGCGGCCACCCCTCCCCGCATCAGCCCTTCTCCCCTCCCTGTGTTGGCCGTCCTCCCCGTGGAGGCCACCCTCCTCGTGGCTAGCCCTCCTCCCCATGGCCACCCCTCCCCACGTTGGCGCTCCTCCTCGCGGCCACCCCTCCTCCCTGCGGCCCTCCTCCCCGCGGAGGCCACTTCTCCCCACGGCGGCCCTCCTTCCCACGAGCACCCCTCCCCGCAGCCACCCCTCCCTGTGCAGGCCCTCCTCCCCACGGCGGCCACCCATCCCCTCGGCCACCCCTCCTATATGAATGCACCTCTGCGTTGGTATTAGGTTAGTGTGCTAGGTTAAACCTGTTTTTTTGTCGTTTAATTTCTATTACTATTAGGTAAGTGCTAGGTTATTAGGGTTAGTAATATTTAGAATTTGGTTAGGGTTAGAAGAAGAAGAAATATGAGAAAAATAAGAATAGGAAAAAGGAAAAAAAAGAAGAACAACAACAAGAAGAAGAAGAACAAGAAGAAGAGGAGGAGAAGAAAAGAAGAAGAGCAAGGAGGAGAAGAAGAAGAAAAAGAGGAGAAGAAGAGGAGAAGTATAAGAAAAAGAGGAGAAGAAGAAGAGGAGAAGAAAATAAGAAGAAGAAGAAGAAGAAGAAGAGAAGAAAAATACGAAGAGGAGGAGAAGAAGAAGAAATAGAGAAGAAAAAGAATAAAATACACGTGGAAAAGTAGTTATATATAGAGAGAGATTTTTCTATCGGGATTGAATATTCGTGTTGATCGTGTGGATTTAAATGTACTGTTGTTTCGTCGCTTTGAGGGTCTCGTGTCCAACGACCTCCCCATGCTACTACCTCCCCTACACGGTTTAGTGGTGAGCACTAGTGTCATCTCCTCCCCGACCCTCCCCTTTTAGCTCTGTTCTGGTTGTCATGCCGATGTCACTTAGTTTTTTTCATGTCAAGTCTCATAACCTAGGCGTATCCCGTTTGAAAGGGCGACATCGATAAATATGCATGTCCTAGCATATTTATGACCGCCATCCTTTCAAATTGTCAATGTTATCCATGGACAACCCGAGTATGTGTAGATTGGGTTTCGTTTCCCATGCTCTACTTCGGTTTGAGGAAAAAATTCGTCAGCGCCACCTCGTTGTTCTCCGGGTACACATTCTCTCGGCTTGTTTCCGAGACGTGTATTTGGAGAACTACTAGGAGGTGCTATAATTTTTTTTGCGTCAGATCCAGATTCGAGCATGGGAAATGAACCCGATCTACACGTATTTTGGTGGGAAACAAACCCTATTAGAGATAGATTCAATTCTGTTTCCCTTTTATATAGTAAAAAAGTAAAACTATGGCGTAAAAAATATAACAAAAGTAATTAATTCTGTATCTAGCCAAATTTACATTCTACATAACTTGACGGATTTGAATTTGGTACACCTACTGTTAGTGCAAGTACCATCATGGGTGATCATGCGTGGATGTACACCGGTCACACTAATCAGAAAGAGATGACCAAAGAATGGTTAACAAAAGCCAAGGGATTTCTGAAAGACGCATTTGCAAATGGCCATATAATAACCTGGTGCCCCTGATACGTCCATTTTGCATCATGCTTTCATGTTGATATTTGTCGCTTTATGGACTGTTATATTACTTTGTGGTACCATACTTATGCCTTTTCTCTCTTATTTTGCAAGGTTTATTTGAAGAGGGAGAATACCAGCAGCTGGAATTCTGGACTGGAAAAGGAGCAAGTCTGAGTCCTCTATTTTGCGCACCTCCAAATTACCTGAAAATCAATGTGGAATTTTTTGGGAATATATAAAAAATAATGGGCAAAAGAAGTGCCAGAGGGGAGCTACCAGGGGCCCACAAGCCTGGTAGCCGCCACCTACCCCCCTCGGGGCGGCTACAGGGCTTGTGGGCACCCTGGCGGCCCACTGGCCCCCCTCTTTTGGTATATGAAGGATTTCGGCCAGGAAAAAATCAAGGTGGAGCTTTTTCGTGGATTCTCCGCCGCCTCGTGGCGGAACTTGAGCAGAACCAATCTAGGGCTCCGGCAGGATGATCCTGCTGTGGAAACTTCCCCCCCGGAGGGGGAAATCATCGCCATCGTCATCACCAACACTCCTCTCGTCGGAGGGGAGTCATCTCCATCAACATCTTCATCAACACCATCTCTTCTCCAAACCCTAGTTCATCTCTTGTAACCAATCTCCGTCTCACGACTTCGATTGGTACTTGTAAGGTTGCTAGTAGTGTTGATTACTCTTTGTAGTTGACGCTAGTTGGATTACTTGGTGGAAGAGTTTATGTTCAGATCCTTGATGCTACTCATTACACCTCTGATCATGATTATGATTATGCTTTGTGAGTAGTTACTTTTGTTCCTGAGGACGTGGGATACGTCATGCTAATAATAGTCATGTGAATTTGGTATTCGTTCGGTATTTTGATATGTTGTATGTTGTTTTTCCTCTAGTGGTGTTATGTGAACGTCGACTACATAACACTTCACCATATTTCGGCCTAGAGGAAGGCATTGTGGAGTAGTAAGTAGATGATGGGTTGCTAGAGTGACAGAAGCTTAAACCCCAGTCTATGCGTTGCTTCGTAAGGGGCTGATTTGGATCCACTAGTTTAATGCTATGGTTAGACATTGTCTTAATTCTTCTTTCGTAGTTGCGGAGGCTTGCAAGAGGGATTAATCATAAGTTGGATGCTTGTCCAAGTAATGGCAGTACCCAAGCGCCGGTCCACCCACATATCAAACTATCAAAGTAACGAACGTGAATCACATGAACATGATGAAACTAGCATGACAGAAATTCCCGTGTGTCCTCGGGAGCGTTTTTCCTCCTATAAGACTTTGTTCTGGATTGTCCCTTGCTACAAAAGGGATTGGGCCACTTTGCTGCACCGTTGCTACTACTTGTTACTTGTTACTTTTCACTTGCTACGTTTCACCTCACTACACCATCACTTGTTGCCGCTACTTTCAGTGCTTGCATTATTACCTTGCTGAAGACTGTTTACCAGAGCCTTGTGCTCCTCGTTGGGTTCGACAGTCTTACTTATCGAAAGGACTAGGATTGATCCCCTATACTTGTGGATCATCAGCCCCTGTTGTTGGTGCGACAACTTTAAAAAGATGACAAAGGATGAAATGGGTAAACACCTGCATAAGAGGGGTTTTACGTCTCCTCGACAGACATTACGTGGTTGCCCCGTGCGTCGTCAGTGGGTCGGACGCCTCCTCGACACACATTACGTGGCTGCCCCGCGCGTCGCCACTCAGCCGAACTCGTCTACCTCACTCAGATGCCTAGCGCATCGCCACTCCGTGTGGCACGTCTTCATCACCCGGCCACCCCGCGCGTTGCCACTCAGTGGGACTCGTCTACCTCACTCAGATGCCCCGCGCATCGCCATTCCGTGTGGCACGTCTTCATCACTCGGCCGCCCCGTGCCCCATCGCCCGACTTACCTGCGATTCCGTATCGCCTAATTGAAAAACTACTCTGAGTGAGGACATCCTCCACACTCGGGGGCTTAGCTGCGATCCCATATCGCCTAGGTTAAAAACTACTCCGAGTGAGGACATCCTTCATGCCCGGGGGATTAGCTGCGATTCCATATCGCCTAAGTTAAAAACTACTCCGAGTAAGGACATCCTCCATGCTCGGGGGCTTAGGTAAGATTCCTTATCGCCTAAGTTAAAAACTACTCCGAGTGAGGACATGCTCCACACTCGGGGCTTAGCTGCAATCCCGTATCGCCTAAGTTAAAAACTACTCCGAGTGAGGACATCCTCCACGCTCGGGGGCTTAGCTGCGATTCCGTATCACCTAAGTTAAAAACTACTCCGAGTGAGGACATCCTCCACACTCGGGGGCTTAGCTGTGATTCTGTATCGCCTAAGTCAAAAACTACTCCGAGTGAGGACATCCTCCACACTCGGGGGCTTAGCTGTGATTCCGTATCGCCTAAGTGAAAAACTACTCCGAGTGAGGATATCGTCCATGCTTGGGGGCTTAGCCGCGATTCCGTATCGCCTAAGTCAAAAACTACTTCTAGTGAGGACATCCTCCACACTCGGGGGCTTAGCTGCGATTCCGTATCGCCTAAGTCAAAAACTACTCCGAGTGAGGACATGCTCCACACTCGGAGGCTTAGCTGCGAACCTGATTCGCCTAAGTTAGAAACTACTCCGAGTGAAGACATCATCCACACTCGGGAACTTAGTCTTGATCCAGAAATCATATAAGGCACACTCAATAAGCATTCAACATGCCAACCACGTGAATATTTACCCGACTGGCTCAGCTCCAGGTTATATCCATTTACCGTACCCAGCGCACAAAGGTCAGTCCGACCGATTCAGCTCCAGATTGCAACAATTTACAACGCCAAGCGCATCAGAGTTCACTTGTTTAGTTCAGTTCCGCACTGTAAGACTTAAACCCTCTGCCCGACTCATCTAGTCCGACACAGGCTCGGGGACTACACCCAGTGGGTGCACTCAGTGTGCCCCCACTGGAAGAGAAAAACATAAAAAGAAACATTCTGCCTGGTCAGGTCCAACAACAACATTCAAGTTCAAAGACTCAACATACTCCAACCGACTACCAACAATCAGTCAGAGCCTCAAGATCTCGTTGGTCACTCAGATCTACTTCAATTCTCAAGTTCACTCGGACATACTACTCAGCAGAATCGATCAGGGCGAATGATGAAGACTTCAATCGACGCACAATTCTACAAGGCCCTGAAGCACGTTCAAGTTCGGTCTGCTGCTACAAGATTTACATCGACACTTTCACCACTCAAACCCTGATCCATTCGGGGGCTAATGATGGAGATATATCCCTAGGGTAGGGTCATAGGCCTGACCTATACGTCCTACCCAAGGGCACCTCATTATTAGTTTAAGGAATACAAGGGAAATGCCGACTAGATCGTGACAACATCTAATCCATTTGGTACGGATCCACTCGGACAAGTACATTCGATCTACTCGGATGACAATCAAACACTCGGCCGTATGACTCACTCGGGTATGCAAATACCAACAGTCGGCAAGGCAGTCGAAGCATAGAGGAGGTTATGTAGTGGGCTGACATTATGGCATCAATGCCCCATCTTGTATCATACGAGGTGAGGGGGCGGCGTACTCTATATAAGCCAGCCCCTCTACATAGCTAGGGGCTAGCTTCTTCTCCCCTGGCGGGCTCATTCTTTCCGTGGAGCTCCGGCTCTCTCTTTATACCACGTAGGCCATGTCCATGACAGATAAAACAAAGCCTCTCCGGAGCACGAGACGTAGGGCTGTTATCTCCACCGTGAGAGGCCCGAACTTGCTAAAACCACTGTGTCACCCATTTGCATCTCGATAGATCATGCTCCTTTATCCTACCCCATTTCTATTGTCGGAATCGTTACCACGACAGCGAGTCCATTTTTGCTTAGGGTAAATCCTGCCCCGAGTAAGGATAACGTCCGCGCTCGGGGGCTTAGCTTAGGACCAACTTTCGCCTAAGTCAAAACGATTCCGAATGAGGACAGAATCATCATTCAGATACCTTGATGGACACCACCATCAACAAGTTCGCAAGAACTGTCATCTCGGTAGAGAATTTGTTTTGCCGAAGGTAGACCCTTCCCCGAGTGATCATGGAAACCTCCACACTCGGGGGCTTAGCTGCGAACCAACTTTCGCCTAAGTTAAAGTGGTCCCGAATGGAGGCAAGACTTTCATTCGTATGCCAAGATGAATAGGACAATCAATCCTTAGCAGCGAGTCCATTTTCACCTAGGGTAAATCGTGCCCCAAGTAAGGATAACGTCCACGCTGGGGGGCTTAGTTGCAGACTAGCTTTTGTCTAAGTCAAAACGGTTCTGAATGAGGACACGATCACCATTCGGATACCTTGATGGATATGACCCTTCCCCGAGTGATCGTGGAAACCTCCACACCCGGGGGCTTAGCTGCGAACCAGCTTGCGCCTAAGTTAAAGCGATTCTGGATGAAAGCAAGATCTTCATTCGGATGCCAAGATGAATAGGACAATCATCCCAAGTTGCGATTCCACTTTCGCCTTGGGAGAAAAGATCCCGAGTGAGGACAATCTCCACACTCCGGGGCTTAACCGCGGACCAGCTTTCGCCTAAGTCAGAAACGATCCTGAGTGAGGACAACCTCTGGACTCGGGGGCTTAGCTGCGGACCAGCTTTCGCCTAAGTCACAAACGATACCGAGTGAGGATGACCTCCAAACTCGGGGGCTTAGCCGCGAACCACCTTTCGCCTAAGTCACAAACAACCCCAAGTGAGGATGACTCCCACGCTCGGGGACTCACACGCGAATCAGCTTTCAGCCGAGTATAAACAACCCCAAATAAAGGCGACCAAGCAAACAAGATCCACAATTAATTGCGGATAAACTGGATCAAGTTCAGCTAATGGTACGCAAAAGAGAGGGCATGGAGCCAACTCGAAGTTTGAGGTTACATAAAATTACTCGGCATACTGAGGCAAATTAAAGCTTAAGTGTTTTTCGTCTGATCACCAGTGGGAGGCCGAAGATTTGACCTCTTCGATGAAGGTGTCAAGGTCAGTTCCTTATGTGATCTGTGTGTCCTCTGCCATGAACATCTCCAGGAAGTCTTTGAACTTGGCGCTTTTGCAGTTGACCACCCGAAGATTCTTCAGCTTCACTTTGTCCACACCCTTGCAATGGATTGTGATGAGCGAAAGGGCAATGTCAGCTCCAGCCGTTGCTGATGACTGCTTCCACTACTTGAGTTCATTGGGAATGGCCTTCACACGGTTCACAACGGACTGATCGTCCTTCACGGGAGCATATTCAGCCGCCTTTTCCTAGTCAATCTAATGAAAATTTTAGAATGATTACGTGGAAGTATTCGGATGCTCGACATACCTTTGAGCTTCTCACAAGGATCCACGCTAATGTCCTCGACGAACTTATCCAACTTAGCCCTCTTGGCGGTGGCTTTCTCGAGATAGGTTTCCCACTCGGTGTAATGCTTCATCAACTCGGCAAGCTCTGCCATGGTCTTTTGTACACCGGCTTTCACAAGCCGATTCTCTTCCTCCAAAGTGACAACCGTCTTGAGCTTGGCCTCAGCTGCCAGGGTTTTCTTCTTGACATCCTTCCAAGCGGATGCAAGTTCCTCATCCCTCTTCTTGAGGGCTTCCTTCATGGTCACCAGAGAAATGGAATTCTTCAGCCTCTCAGAAAGGCGATCTCACAAGACAGCCTCAGTCGGATAAGATAAGACAACCTAATGGAGTGTCAGTCGGATGGCGAGGACATACTTTCAGTTGTTCACTTTTCCTTCTCAAGTTGCTTGCTCTTGGTTTTTTCCGCATCAAGGCTTAGTCGGAGTTCCTACAACTCTTTTTCCATGGCGTCGTCACGGCCCACGGATCCACAAGCAGTCTGCAATTAACAAATACAAGAAAGTCATAACATTATGTCGTGACTCTAAGACTACCGTAGACTTCCACTCAACGATAGCCTAGGCGACTACACCCAATGGGTGCGCTCAGCGCACCCCCACTTAAATGATAGAGGATAAGGGATCCGTACCCGACTGGCCTCTATCAATCAAAACAAAAAACTGAGACTACTGCCGACTGCTCCAGTCGATAGTAGCTATGGGGAGTACACCCAGTGGGTGCGCTTAGTGTGCCCCCACTTGAAAGATGGCAGAAAGAAAAGGGCTCCGCACCCTACCGGACTCTGCAAAACATACAAATAAAAAAGACTACCGCTGACTGACACAGTCGACGGTAGTCTCGGGTGACTACACCCAGTGGGTGCCCTCAGCACGCTCCCACAAACACCCAGTGGGTGCACCTCTGGGCATGCCCACTCGGGGTTCCTACTAAGGACCAGATTCAAAAATAAATACATGCAAAAAGGACTTACCCTAACTTTCTTTGCCATGGCTTCACTCGCGTCATACACCTCCTTCAGTCGCCCAACCATCATGTCCAGCTGAGCCAAGGCCTCCTTGCACACCCCTCCTGGTCTTTCGGGGAAAGGTGGAGCCGAAAGATGTTGGTATCCTTGGGTCATACGATGAAGTGGTCAGCGGATACTATTCGAGTGACGCCCCAGCCGAAGCGACCACCTGCACCACAGGAGTCTTCGCCTTGATGTTCACTCCGCTGGGAGTCGAAGCTTCCTTCATCACTTCTCCAACTGCAGAAGGGACATCAGCGTTGAGTTCAATCACGTACTGCGGCTGTGCACATGGCTAGAAGAGAATCCAAAGACCACTCAAATATCCAAAGCCAAAATTTTGAATGAATTGGTGGAAAAGCTCAAGTGTTACCTTTCGACGAGGTGACATCAACGTCAGCTCTACCTTTGTTAGAGGTCTTGGGATCCAGTGAAGCAGTCGAAGTATCAGGCTACAACAGAAAAAACAAAGCCCGATCATCACTCGGGAGGCATTGTTTAATCCAGAAAAATTACTCGGTAAAGATACTTACACCGAAGCCACACGCACGTCGACCTTGATGCGCGACACAACGACCTTACGAGGTTTGGAGGTCGAGGTCTTGGGTTACTTCGCGGCCTGCTCCGGTGGTGCTTCGGGCTTGCTCCGACCCCACTTGGAGTTGCGAGTGGGCATGGTTGATGCACTCGGCTTCACCGTCAATGGAGTCTTTGGGGCGCCCGCGTGAACTCTAGGGTCCTGGCGCGCCTTGGAACCAGTCTCGACCTGGACTTCGTCAAACGGAGAAGATTCCGCCTCGTCTCCATGCTCCTCCTCCCTCTCCTCCATATCCTCATTGTCGCCTTCATGATCTTTGCCACCCTCCGAGTCCTACGTGAGCTCGATGTCTTGGTTTTCGATGTCACTCTCCACGTCAATGAGCGAGCGGTCGACCACCGGTATGGAAATGACCAGCCCTATGAAAGCCTTCCCAATGAAGGAAGCAAAATCACGTATGAGAGTTGACAAAACAAAGAAATTCACTCGGAAGAGATGCTCGATGACTCACCTCATTCGGCTGATTATCTACCGCAAAAGGAAGCACTTGCGTGGAGCCCCTAGGGTTATCTCTCACTCGGGTAATGGCATTGAGTTTATTATCCACCGCCTCTTCCCCGAGCTCCTTGGGATGGACTCGAATTGGATCATCCGGTGCTTCATATTTCCACATTGGGTGGACTTTCGCGTGTAGAGGCGGGATCCTACACTAGAAGAAGACCTCCACGAGGTCCATCCCATTCACACCCTTCCAAATCAAGGAAACCACCACTATCATCAAAATATCTGTGTTGATCTTCTCCTCCTTGGACAAGGTCAAAGTGGGGCCCGGGTGGATCCTATAAACGGTATAGGGCGGGAGGCCCGACTGACCCTCGCCAACTGAGACATCTCGGCAATAAATCCAAGAGTCCTACTAATTCTTTACCGAGTCCGGGGAACTCATCTGGGGGAAGCTACTCTTGCCCATGAGCTGAATGCCTAAGCCACCACAAAGCTGCGCTACATTGGTTCTCTGCCCCCAAAGAGGAAGACTTGAACAAACCAGTTCTTCACGGTCATCACTCGACACGTGAATAGGCGCTTGAAAAAACCCTATACGGTTGACAGCCGAAGAAATTCTCACAGAGACACAAATGCGGCTAGATATGAGACAACATTGGGGGGCAGGTGGTTGAGCTGAGCCCCGAAGAAAGCAAAAAATGCTCGAAAAAAGGGGTGTGGAGGGAGAGAAAAGCCTCTCTCGTTGTGGGTGACCAAGCGCACTTGCTCATTGTTTTCGAGCGCTGGCTCTATCTCGACATCCCCGGGAAGACGCCATGTCCCCCGGGCGATGAGGCCTTCATCCTCTAACTCCGACAGACGCCCCTCTGAGACATGGGATGACATCCAGTCGCCCTGGATGCATGCTTGCGGGAGCACTCCGGCGCTCGAGGAGGATCCACACGACCCTTTCTTCACCCTCTCGGCCTTCGACGTTGCTCGCTTCACCATGTTGTGCGGTAGAGGGGTCGGGGCCCAGAATCGACGGATTCATCCGGCGGTTCTTGTTTTTGGTGGCACGAGGAGGAAGCGGAGATGGAAAGGACCCGATTCTAGGGCGTAGTCTCCTCTATATTCCACCTCATGCCTTAAATACCCAGCGACAAGATTTCCCATCGAGTACATCGCCGCCCCGAGGAAGATCTGCAGTATCACCAGGATGGCGCGCACTATAGCATGACAGCAACATCACGGGTGTGGAAATCTGGGCATCACCCCACTACTTCCACTACGCGCGTCTCCGCCAAAACTGCCTCCCACACACGCGCTCCCTCAATTCAAAAGCTGCAGAAGAAACCGTCCCGGCTCATATCCCGAATGTATTCCATATCCACGATGTGAGACCAGGTGAGGTGAATGTTCTTTTCTCTCATCCCCCCCGCTCCCCCCGATCATTCAGGAAATCAATGGGGACGACATGATCATCCTTGCCTTAATGTGACTCGTCGATTGGGAACGAAGAGTCCAGAGCTCTCACTCGCCCTACTCATGGAATTTATCTTCCTGAAAGATAGTCAGTCACTACCGACTACAAACATGCCTATACGACCAAGCAGTAGGAATTCGTCACTCTTGAATCCATGGAGGTATGCCGAGAGTCCGAATGACGCAACCCTGAGCTACATCCCGAGAATATCCAAAGCGTCGGAGATATCGAAGGAAGTCATTCACTTGGTATGCAAAACCTCAACCGATTCAGGGGCTACTGATGGGGTTGTACATTAGGGGTAGGCCTATGGACCTGCTTCCCTAGGACCACCTAGGATCCTTTACGAACATCAGTGTCCTTAAAGTCACCGGTGTAGTCTCAACCTCACTCAGTACTGCATACCATCACTCGACCTACCTGGAGTCACTCGGATCACCTTTTATAAGTCGGACGTTTCCTCGCACTCGGACCATAGCAAGGCGAAGGTGCCGAAGAGGCTGCAATTGCTAAGGACTTAGTCCATCAGATGAAGTGCAGTGAAGGCATGCATTACCAGTAATGCATGGAGTTATAGTTTCCATTTCTATTACCTTCCCTATTTATTGGCATTAGCTCACTTTGTAATGAAGCTCAACCGATTGTGGAAGCAACTATAAGCCACTCCCACGCTCCAGATCAAGGGTTCAACACCTTGTATTCTTTCATACCCCATAAGAAAACACCAGCGTCAGGGCTCAGGACGTAGGGTTGTTACTACTTCCGAGTGGGCCTCAACTCGTACATCCGAGTGTATCCAATGCACCAACTTCGACTTCGCCCCTTCATTCGTACCCCAAGGTACTATTATCACGGTCATTCCCATGACAGTATCCTTTCTTGTATCTCATTTTATATGTCCTCCTTTGCAAAACACGCACTTCACATAGTATTCAACTAGAACTTCACCTAGGAAAGTACCCTTTGCATTCTATTTTTATCGTTTGCTAATTATGTTTCTGCTTAGCCTTTCCTATAACTTTTGCTGAAGCGCGGCCACACTGTTTGTTTAGAAACTACCCAAATGTTGACAAGATGGATAGAGAGAACAACAAGTCAGCAATTTTTTTGACCCACATAACCAAAATATGAACATGATATAAGCAAAGTTTTGTTCAATGCTGACACACATTACATAAGAAAAGTTGTTCAACCTAGTGAAAGAAAACTACCAAAGTGAACAAAAGAAGGCACACGCATCTTTTTTTAAAGCCCAGACTTTGATGTTCCTTCATCCCTAGTATTCATAGTATTTAACAAACTGCTTCTCATAGCTCAGCTTGCACAAACCCTTCTTAACGATGTAGATTGTCATCCAAGCCTTGTAGGTGGCGTATGCATATATCGCTGCATACTCGATGAGGTAGTCTGGCAGGGGGCTATCCCCCACAGTTTGCGGTCTTCCTTGCAGACGATATTTTGCTTCATGTGCTTATAGAACGTGTGGATGAACTTGCTTGCAACATCTGCCAGAGAGTCGTACCACTTGTTGGTGTAGGGATCCTCCATTTCTTCTGCATGTCGATGAAGTTCTCGGGGTTAATCTCCAATTCTGATTTCTTCAGCATCCGTTTGTCCCTGGCAATGTCGAAGCCAACAAGGGTGTACATCTTCTCCTTCAGGAATCCGTTGATACATTCGGGCCTGCAAGTTGTAGCAATAGATTGGAGATGATTGTGTTTTTCAAGATTTTAATTTAGTAGTTTTCTGTTTCACAATTTCTTTTGCCGAGTCCCTGAAGTAGATGATTTTTTTCATTCTTACTCTTGTGTAACATATTCAGAAAAAATAACATGTAATCTATAAACGACACTAGTAGATACATCTAGTCCACAGACTAGTTTAATTAAACTCCAAGGCAATAATACTACTCATGAATTAAACTAGTTTAATTAAACTTCATGCTTACTCTTTTTTATGAAATATAGAACCTTCTCATATACCACAACTTCTCCAGTAGGATTGTTGAACTTCTTTTTGTTTTCTTATGTTTTTCTTGCTTAAACCTTTTTATTTAATATAGCACCTCTTCGTATACCAGAACCTCTCCATTATGGGTTTTTTTAACTTCTGCAATATTAGAATTTGATATTTAAAGTTCTCCCCTTTTATGGATACTTGTTACATGTCTTTTTTGTAATATTTTAATTGCATGTAGTATTCAAGTAGAACTTCACATAACAATTTTCCCTTGCACTCAGTTTAACTTTAGTTAAAAGATCAGTTCGGAAACTAGTTTAATTAACCTTCGGGGGCAGCAATACCAATGAAAAGAGTTGCATGAAAATAGGCTAAATAGGTAGTTTTCTCACATTTTTGTCGCCGTGGTGATGTGGAATACAAGCACCTATTCGTGCAGGAAAAGCTGTCGAACTACTGCCCTCTGGTTCGGCTCGTCTTCTCTTGTGCAATCAACAACATTGTTGATCATGTTGATCTTCTCGCCTATCGACAACCTCATCTTCTTGATCATCTCGTCGGCTTCTTCGGGATTGCTGGTGTAGAGGACGTACAGGGGGTCGTTGATGTTGGCTTCAACCGCCTTCAATTCTTTGGTGTAGTCGAGCTTGGCGTTGTGGACGACGTCATCTTCGAGCTTAGCGGCATGCTCCGACGACTCTCCCCGGGGTCACTTGTGGGACTGCAGGTCTGCCATTGCGCTGCTGGATCGGTTTGGAGGAGTTGGTTTGGGATTTTTTATGGGAAGATGTAGCGAGAAACAACGAGGTTGAGGCAGAGAGAAGGGCGAGGATGGTTCATGACAGTGTTGTTGTGGGGATTTTATGGAGAAGTTGGTGAGAAATTGGCGACGGAGATGGGGGAGATGAAGGTGAGGAGGATTTTTTCTCTGCCGTTGTTTCGGAGTGGAGTCGGATGCGGTTCGTCCAAGCAGTGTACTCGGGCGTTGTAGTTTCTCTACATGGCAACCTCCCAGCGGGAGTGGTAGTGGTGGCCTCCTTGGTTCCTCAACCGTGAGTGGGTTTTTCCAACAACATAGTTTAATTGCTCTGACCTTTCGTGTCAAATGGTAGTGCTTTTCTGATATTTTTGTGCTCCAAGTGTAGGTTGCCTAGGTGGTAAACAGTTTGACTGAAAATTGAAATTATCTTATTTATGTTGCTATTTTTAATTTCAAACTTCTTTTTTAAGTGATTCCTTAACTAAAAATAATTATTTTGAATATTTCTCTAACTTAGATTAGGGGGAAATACATATTTTAGTCAAGCATATTTATTGTCTACATGTACCCTTTTGTACCAGAACTTCTACTGTAACATTATTTGAACTTTGTTGGTTTTTTCTGTTTTGCTTCTTCCTCTTTTTTCATGGATTGAATCACCTCCTGGTATACCAGAACTTCTCCAGTATGAATATCTAAACTCATTGTTTTTTCCTCTTTTTCATGCTTATTTTTATGCAATGTAGCACCTCCTTGTATACCAGAACTTCTCGAGTGCGATTATGTTGAACTTCTGTAATTTTAAGAATTTGATGTTGGAACTTCTACCTTTTTTGTATACATTTTGTATGCCCCTTTTTCTATAATTCGTGAACTGCATATATTATTCAAGTAGAAATTCACATAGGAATTTCCCCTTGCACTCCTTTTAAGGTTTAATCTTTTTTTGAATTGTGTTGTAGCTGAACTTCACTAGTAATCCAAATACCAGGATTCAAAATATAACCTCATAAATGCACACATGACATTTCAGCAGTACCTTTTTATGTCACGCATATTTTTCTCCACATGTTATGTTACACCAGAATTTGTCTAGCAAGAATACTTTGAACTTGTGAAATATTAGTAATTGAACTTCACCATAAATACTACTTTTTCAGTAGTGAAATAACATAACTTGTTGCTGAGATGTGCTCCAGAAATGTTATTATGTGAACTTTTCAAGTCAATATGTTTATGTTCAGGAGTGCAACAACAGAATACTTAACATAGTGCTAAGTATAACATTTTGTTTTATTTTTCTTGGTGTGGTTTAATTGTTCATCAGCCTTGCGCTCCTCCTAGGCTTTGCTGGTTTCGGTTTATTCTTGTCGTGTATCTCTTCCTGTTCCTCTTGCTCTTGATCTTCTTCTTCTGCTGCTTCTTTGCCTTCCTCTTCATCTCCTGCTTCTTCTATGCTTGGGTCATCGCTTTCTTCTTCAGTGAGGGCTTCACTTTCCTCTTGGTCGTAGTCACCTTCGTCTTCAAAGTCTTGCTCATCTTCATCTCCAACCACTTCCTTTGTCTTGGTTGTATGTTTTGTTTTCCCTTTGTTTTCTGGCTTTTGACTCCTCTTTTGAGCTTCTTAATTGCGCTTAGGGCATGTTCTTGAATTGTTGGAGCATATTCCTTGCACACGCTACAAAGCCTATTGCTGGCTTTCTCTGGGTTTGGCCCCTTGCCATGATTTTGAGCTTTCGGTTGCTTTACTTGCTTGGCATCTTTTCTTTCTAGGAGTGTTGGACAAGTTAGTTCGTTGTGTCCTACAAGCAGTATGCATATACTACATTTCCTTTGTCCAAGTGGCACTCCATTCTCATCTAGCTTGACATCTCTTCTATCTTCTGGTGGCACCTTTATTTGATATTTGTGTTCACTTTTGTTAGCTGTAGAATGTTTCTTCCTACCGTTTGTTTGAGAGTACAACGGCGATTTTATCATGCCCCGATGCTGCTATTGTTTGTCATGATGCTGCATTGAATCATGTGCATCATCCTAACATTGATTGGCTTGAGAAACTATTTGGAGCAATTTAGCTTCATAATAAGAAAGATCATCAGCTATTTCAGCATCTTCTTCAGCCCTTCTTTCGTCAATATCTGTTTGATTTGCTGAAGTTATGGAATCGAGTTCTTCTACGAGCCTCTTTAGAACATCGAATGCTCTGTCATACTGTTGGTCACATCTCATTGCTTTCTTGTTAACCGTTAAATTTAGCTGCATCAGGGTGTATTGCTTGGAGATCTTAGAGGTGCCATTAGACGCTATTGTGTTGTAGTCCCTTGTATCAAACGTTGGCTGCGATTTAGCAGTCGTGGTATACCATTTAAGGGTATATTTGTCCGAAAACTCATCAGCCCTTAGGTAGTCCAGAATGTTCATGATGTGAAGGTAAAATAGCCCCGCAATGAGATAAGTGCAAAAATCCTTGTTATTTGTGAGCGAGCAATTGGTTACCATATCATAGTGATAGCATAATTGTAGTTTTGGTGGTTATTAATTTATTTCTGCCTGCACTCACCTGTGTGGGTGCAAAACTTGCATTCACACTCATATATTTTTTGACTGGATCAGCTAGAACCTGGAATTCATGCTTTGACCATGCAAATACTATTTCCTCATGGTTCTCTTTATTTCGGTAGTACACAAGGTACTTATTTTCCTCTGCTCTTCTTTTTGAACGGAATAGTGGGCTCTTTCTCACCCTGTCCCTCATCTCGTTGTATACGACTCTCGTGTACTTGATAGCCATGTCTTCCTTGTCGTCGTGATTTGTTTTTGTCACTGGATTGTTCTACATATGTCAAAAACAAGATATTAGTTGAGGAGCCGAGTAATATTGTGACAACAAGCACTCATGTCCAAATTTGTGAATAAGAGGTTGTTTTATGTCTGGCATATCATGCTAGCCATCGTTTTCTCATTTTCCACGTGCAGCCGAGTTTGAATGCAAGCATTTACCAGTCTAGCAAACTTGTGTAGGTTCTGGGTCCCTTTGACAAACGCTCTCTTCAGTACGTGATTCATGGTCTCACTTCGTTGAGTGGAATTCATTTATCATAGAAAATGTTTTTGTAACATGTTGATATCCACATTTTCCTATCACTCCAGAGTTGCATCATCATGTGGTCGTTCTGCCGGTTGTAGTTCTGCATGAGTGCACCCGAGGCAGCTTGAAATTCAGTTGGCATTAGCGGCCATTTTAAGATAGATGTGAACTCCTCTTTGAATGTTGGATACTTTTTGTACATGCACGTGAGGTGTTCCTTGAACTTCTTGAGGATGTGCCAACGACACAGCTTGTGGACTGTATTTGGGAATGCTAGTGGTATAGCTTTCGCCATTGACGAGCACTAGTTTAAATGGATATAAAATATGACATGTAGTGTTATTGAACTTCATTGATTTATCATGCATTGGTTTTAAAATATATATTGCTTCGAACACTACTGATGAACTTCCATGCTTAGATTATTTGAACTTCACATCTAATAGTAGTTTCTCTAACCTTCGTCACATGCATTCTGTTTCTTGTTTGCAGTGTAGGTGGACTTATATGCTAAGAGTATTTGAACTTTACAACCAACAATAATTCTCTCTCACCTTTGTCACGCGCATTCTGCTTTTCACCTACACCACTCGTGAACTTCTATGCTAAGAGTATTTGAACTTCCCAGCCAACAATAGTTTTCTGTCACAATGTCTCATACATTTTTGTTTCTTGTTGTAGTGTATGGGGGTGGACTTCTATGCTATATAGGTTTGAACTGCATGGTTTATTTTTGCATTATCACTAATGCACGTAGGACAGTCAGAATCGAAATACTAATAAAACTTGCAACTTTTGTTGTTTTTACGTGTGAGAATACAAGTTGGGTGCTTGTTGTTCTTGCATCATACGAATGTATCAAATATCCATGTGAATGATTTTGCATCTTTATCTCTAATGAGGGCAACAACCAATATCCTTGACTGCAAATGGTGGTTGGTTCCAACAAACACTCCGAGAGGCATATGAAATCTGTTTGTTTTGTAAGTTGTGTCGAATGTTACGCAATCGCCAAAGTCTTGATAAGCCCCCCCGAGAACTTGTGTTGTCGTAGAAAATGTTATTTATTGCACAGTCTACTTGTATGTCGTAGAAGAACTCATCATTGATTTCCTTCATGTCTTTAAAGAAAGACACAAGTTTTTTTCAACACATCATCCAAGTCATCTTTCCTTGCATTAATAGCTTTCCTGCAAAACACATACATATATGTTATTTTTGTTATTTTTTAATGAAGGCTGGTCACTTAGTACGCTTTTGTATGTTCTAGTATGTGCACTTTTCAGTACATACTAGTTTAGTAGGTCTCGTCCGGTCATGCTTAGGAAGAAGCTTCCATGTTCATTTTCTGATAGCATGTACATAATTGTAGTATGTTTCAAATCATGGTACAAGAGCTTTACGTACTCCGAAATAGTGGGGTCATAATTCTTGTGTGAGTGCAAGAATACGAGCATGTGAGTAGTTTGGATGAGATGGTGATTATGATTGTATTGAATGTCCATCACCACACATGTGTTATCATCTTGCACCTTCACCCTCATTCTAGCTTTGCAGCCTGTCCTGCGTGAGGTTTTGTTTCGTTGCATGTCTACTTTAGAAATAGTAGTGTTGTGTTTCCCATGGCATGCACACACAAAGTACTTGTGATTACCACTTCCTCCCCTCTTCCTGATGCCAAAACCAGCGTGCCTCACGTATCGGTTGTAAAATTCCCATGCTTTATATATATTCTTGAGTGTCATCCTGAGTCTTGGTATTAGATAGTCTCGGAGGTCCTGCTTCTGCAAGGAAAAAATATCTGATGAGGTTAAATTAAAACTCAGAATTATTTTAATACTGCTGCAAAAAAATTGACAAATCAGGCCAAATGCATAAAAAGTACTCACATGTTTGTATGATCGCAGCTCCACAGGTGTCTGCTGCTGGCCTGTTGGAATGGGGCAGGGCGGAGTTACCATAGCACGGTGCAGGAGTGGATCACTTGGAGGTAAGAGGGTTGAAGATGGCCTCTCTCTTGTTTGTCTCCTTTTGGCTTGTGGTGGTTGTGGGGGCATGCCAATCCTTATGTTAGTTCGCTCTTTCTTTCCAAGAAAAAATCCACCAATTCCATGTGCAGTACACTCATTATTTGTAGTAGCAACATCAGCATACCTTGATGGTATCGTGCATAGCACTTTCCTTTGTGTGAGTCTTCCTTGTGCTATTGAACCCACACCAGTATAACCTCCAGAGTTATCTGCAGAACATGAGACAACGTCCTCCTCCATCGGTGTGCTTGGAAGTCTGTTGGTGGATACAAAGAACCCGCTAGGGATTTCTGGTGTCACCAAATTAGGGGGATGTCCGTACTGGTGAGGTTGGCTTTGTTGGTTTTCGGGCGTTAGCCATTTGGGTGTGGATCAGATTGGAAATGCTAATGCCTATGTATTTTAGGTGTTACCCACTAAGGGGGCGACACGCTGCCCACAGGCTCAGGGTTGCATACTTGCTGCTTTGAAACATTACATCTTTTTCTTTGATTCTCTTCCTGAAAATATTACATTCACATTATAATTTCGTTAGCACTAGTTGTATGTATCTGAACTTGTGTAGATGAACTAAGCATTCTTTATAGCCTAAACTTCCAAACTTATTTCACATCTAAATGAAATAAATAGATATCACAAGAGTATCCTGTATCTAGTACTTCGTCTTTTATTGTAGCTGAACTAAGCATTCTTCATACTACAAACTTCTATTCTAGAAAGGGGAAGAATAACTAGTTGTTGTGTAGGATTCCATTATTGAACTTCTAGATATACTCATGTACATAGGTAAAGATGGACATACACGCATATGGTTGAACTTACACGCGCAGTTTACAACCCTATGTACTAATGCTGAAGTACTAGTACCAACCTGAACTGATGCTCAAGTATTAGGTGAACTTTATGTGGTGTTTGATATCTCTCAATTATTATAATTGTTATAAATGGAAACAAGAAGATTTTTTGGTTAAGCTTGTACTGATACCGAGTCACTAACAGAACGTCTCACGGTGCAAAGATACATATGGCGTGTTTGGTTGGGCTTTCAGCCAGCTTCCGGCTTCCGGCTACGAAGCCAAAAGCTCCTATTTAGGGGCTTCCAGCTGCAGCTATGGCTTTCGGCTGCGGCTGTGACAAGGCCGAAAGCCACACCTGCAACCGCAAGCCCCTAAATAGGAGCTTTTGGCTTAGAAGCCGGTAGACGGAAGCTGGCTGGAAGCCCAACCAAAGACCCTAATAGTGCTTTAACGTGACAAAACAAATGTCGTTCGATCATGCATTGGCAAGAAGTTAGACCACAACTAGGCTAGAAGTTCAACCAGAACTTGAACAAAGCTGCAAAGAATATAGAGGAGGAAGTTCAATCATAGATTTGCTAGAAGTTTGGCGAGTCTTTTTCCTGCAGCAGATAGGCCACCTTAAGACCATAGCAATGACTCGTCGGAAGAGGATCCCCTGACACTCGATGATAGCTGACTAAAGACACCAAGTTCATCTGGTTGCAGCAAGAAGTTCAGGTACAACAAGAAATTATCAACGTAGGAGGATGCATGGGTGATTTTTAGTACCTGTGGTGTTGCATGCCTTGTTTGATCTAAATGCTTCGCTGCTGGTCCGAAGGATTCACCAACCTTGGTGTGCCTTTGCCGTTGTTCCGTTGCCCATGCCATAGGTAGGAAGCGAGGAGGGAAGGGGGAAGGTTACGGTGATCCATGGTGCCCAGAAAAACTATGGTGGTCGAGCGGCTTCGCCGCTTCTAAACTCTGTATCTCTAGCGCATGCGTGCGGCGGAGCTCCCTCTCGACCCCCCTCATGCCAACAGTCTGACGAGAGGTTGAAGGATACGGTCACCGACAGAAGGTAGGGGAGGGTAGACCCCTCAGGTGGACGACGGTGAAATCACAGTGGCATGTTGCTCGAGCGAGGCCGGGTAGATGAGGACCGGTATTGGGTTCGGGCGGAGCATGCGCTCGGGCGGCGTATCGGCAGGTCGAGCGAGGCAGTTCACGCAGTTTTCTGTTGGGCCGTGTGGGGGCCCTATATAGCGTGTCAGGATCACAATAACTATTCTGATCCTAGGGTCAAAATAGTGCTACCTTTTGGGGAACGTTGCATGGGAAACAAAAAATTTCCTACACACACGCAATACCTATCCATGGTGATGATCATCTACGAAAGGGGAGAGTGAATCTACATACCCTTGTAGATCGCTAAGTGGAAGTGTATATAACGCGGTTGATGTAGTGGAACATCTTAGCGATCCAAATCGCAGCCCGTCCAACGTTCTCATCACGATCTGTCCCCCGATCCCATCACGATCCATCCCGATCTAGTGTCGAATGGACGACACCTCCGCGTTCAGCACACATACAACTCTATGACGATCCCCGCCTTATTGATCCAGCAAGAGGGGGCGTAGAGGTAGATGAGTTCTCCAACATGACATGGTGGCGGTGGTGGTGGAGCTGATTCGATAGAGCTTCGCTAAGCTATACTGAACATATCTAGAGGAGACCAGATCTAGAGGAAGAAGAGGGCAACACGTGGCAATTAGGGTTAGGGGCTGCCCGTATAATCCCTCAATATATATAGGAGAATGGGGAGAGGAGGCAGCCTTGGCCCCTACTCCAAGCAGGTTCGGCCGAACCAAACAAGGGAGGAATCAACCTCCCACAAGGGAGGTGGAATCCTATTAGGACTCCTTCCTAATTTGGAAACTCTTTCCAGCTTTTGGCTTTTTGCCTTATCCCTCCACTCCAACCGCATGGGCCCTTAGGGGAGGCCTCGGGCAGCCCACCAGGGGCTGGTCTGCCTCCTCTCATAGCCCATGAAGCCCTAGGGTCGTCACACCCATCCCGGTGGTCCCCGGTACCCTCCCGACGCTCCCGATACACTACCAATGAACCCGAAACTTTTCCGGAGATCAAATCAGGACTTCCTATATATCAATCTTTTCCTCCGTACCATTTCGAAGCTCCTCGTGATGTCCAGGATCTCATAAGGGACTCTGAACAACCTTCGGTCACCAGCACCTATAACTCATCTATACGAAAACATCACCGAACCTTAAGTGAGCGGACCCCGCGGGTTCGAGAACTATGTAGACATGACATGAGACATTGTCCGATCAATAACCAATAGCGGGACCTGGATGCCTATTGGATCCCACATATTCTATGAAGATCTTTATCAGTAGAACCTCTATGTCAAGGATTCACTTAATCCCATACGATGTTCCGTTTGTCCTTCGGTATGTTACTTGCCCGAGATTCGACCGTCGGTATCGCTATACCTAGTTCAATCTTGTTACCGGAAGGTCTCTTTACTCATTCCGTAATACAAGATCCTATAACTAACTCCTTTGTCACATTGCTTGCAAGGCTTGTTGTGATGTTGTATTACCGAGTGGGCCCCAAGATACCTCTCCGTCACACGGAGTGACAAATCCCAGTCTTGATTCACGCCAACCCAACAGACACCTTCGGAGATACGTGTAGAGCACCTTTATAGTCACAGAGTTACGTTGCGACGTTTGATATACACATGGTATTCCTCCGGTGTCCGGGAGTTGCATGATCTCATGGTCATAGGAATAGATATGTTGACATGCAGAAAGCAGTAGCAATAAATTGACACAATCATATGCTACGTTCATAGTTTGGGTCTTGTCCATCACATCATTCTCCTAATGATGTGATCCCGTTATCAAGTGACAACACTTGTCTATGGCCAGGAAACCTTAACCATATTTGATCAATGAGCTAGTCAACTAGAGGCTCACTAGGGACAGTGTGGTGTCTATGTATCCACACATATATTTGAGTTTCCAATCAATACAATTCTAGCATCGATAATAAACGATTATCATGAACAAGGAAATATAATAATAACAAATTTATTGTTGCCTCTAGGGAATATTTCCAACAGTATCCCACTTGCACTAGAGTCAATGATCTAGTTCACAACACTATGTGATTGTAATAAATCTAACACCCGTACAGTTCTGCTGCTTGGTCATTTCTTGCTTGTGAGAGAGGTTTTAGTCAATGGGTCTGAACCATTCAGATCTGTGTGTGCTTTACTAATCTCTATTTCAACCTATAGTTGTTGCTATCACGCGCCATTTGGAACTATTCCAAATGACTGCTCCACTATACGAATCCGGTTCACTTCCCAGAGTCATCCGAATTAGTGTGAAGCTTGCATCGACGTAACCCTTTACAGCGAACACTTTTACCACGTCCATAATCGGGAAAATTCCTTAGTCCACTAGTTACTAAGGATAAATTTGACCGGAGTGATCCATTCCTGGATCGCTCTTGTACCCCTTGAGTGACTCATGGCAAGGCACACTTCAGGTGCGGTACACAGCTGTTGGAAATATGCCTTAGAGGCAATAATAAGATGGTTATTATTATATTCCCTAGTTCATGATTATTGTCTATTATTCATGCTATAATTGTATTAACCAGAAACCGTAATACATATGTGAATATATAGATCACAATGTGTCCCTAGTAAGCATCTAGTTGGCTAGCTCGTTGATCAATAGATGATTATGGTTTCTTGATCATGGACATTGGATGTCATTGATAACGGCATCATTGGGAAATGATGTGATGGACAAGACCCAATCCTAAGCATAGCACTAGATCGTGTTGTTCGTCTGCTAAAGCTTTTCTAATGTCAAGTATCATTTCCTTAGACCGTGAGATTGTGCAACTCCCGGATACCGTAGGAGTCCTTTGGGTGTACCAAACGTCACAACGTAACTGGGAGATTATAAAGGTGCACTACGGGTTTCTCCAAAAGTGTGTGTTGAGTTGTACGAATCAAGACCGGGATTTGTCACTCCGTGTGACGGAGAGGTATCTCTGGGCCCACTCGGTAATCCATCATCATATTGAGCTCAGTGTGATTAAGGGGTTAGCCACGGGATGATGTGTTACGGAACGAGTAAAGAGACTTGCCGGTAAGGAGATTGAACAAGGTATATGGATACCGACGACAGAATCTCGGGTAAGTATCATACCGATGGACAAAGGGAATTGTTGTGGGATTGATTGAATCCTTGACATCTTGGTTCATCCGATAAGATCATCGTCGAACATGTGGGAACCAACATGCATATCCAGACCCCGCTGTTGGTTATTGGTCAGAGAGATGTCTCGGTCATATCTGCACGTCTCCCGAACCCGTAGGGTCTACACACTTAAGGTTCCATGACTCTAGGGTGATAGGGAAATAGTGTACGTGGTTACCAAAGGTTGTTCGGAGTCCCGGATGAGATCCCGGATGTCACGAGGAGCTCCGGAATTGTCCGGAGGTAAAGATTGATATATAGGATGAAGGGTTTTGGACACCGGAAATGTTTCGGGCGTCACTTGTAACGTACCGGGACCAGCGACAGGGTTCCAGGGGTCCACCGGGAGGGGCCAAAAGCCCCAAAGGCTAGCATGGGCCAAACGGTGGAAGGGAACCAGCCCAGAGTGGGCTGGTGCGCCTCCCACCTAGGCCCAAGGTGCAGCAAGAGAGGGAAGGAGGGAAACCCTAGCGCACATGGGCCTAAGGCCCATCTGGGGTGCGCCACCCCCCTCTCTCTTGCCCTGGCCGCTACCACCAGCCCTAGAAGGGGCTGCCTCACCCTTTCGAGGTTGTAAGCCTAAATGGGGCATCCCCTCCCTCTCGCCTTAAATATAGTGGAGGTTTTGGCCGATTTTAGACACACGAAATCTCTCTCTCGGCGCGACCCTGCTTCTCCTCTTCCTCCTCTTCCGCGGTGCTTGGCAAAGCCGTGTTAGAATACCTCGTAGCTCCACCGCCACCACGCCATCGTGCTGCCGGACCTCTCCCTCAACCTCTCACTTCTCCTTGCTGGATGAAGGTGCGGGAGACATCATCGGGTTCTACGTGTGTTGAACGTGGAGGTAACGTGATTCGACACATAGAGCGGAACAGACTGCGATCTGAATCGCACCAAGTAGGACTCCATAGACCGTGTTCTAGTAACGCTTCCGCTTAGCGATCTTCAAAGATATGAAGATGCTCTACCCCATCACTCGTTGCTGGTTTCTCCATAGATAGATCCTTGTATGGCATAGGAAAATTTTGAATTTACTACGTTCCCCTACAGTGGTATCCGAGCCAAGGTTCTATGCTTAGATTCTATGAACGAGTAGAACACAAAAGTTTTGGGCGCTGATTTTGTCAATTGCTTGGCGTTACTAGTCTTATCTTGATTCGGCGGCATCGTGGGATGAAGCGGCCCCGAACGACTTTACACATACTCTTACGTGAGACTGGTTCCACCAATAGACATGCACCAGTTGCATAAGGTGGCTAGCGGGTGTGTGTCTATCCCACTTTAGTCAGATCAGATTCAATGAAGAGGGTCCTTATGAAGGGTAAATAGCATTGACATATCAACGTTGTGGCTGTCACGTAGGTAGAATCTTCTTGCTAGAAACCCAAATCAGCCACGTAAAACTTGCAACAACAATTAGAGGATGTCTAACTTGTTTTTGCAGGGTACGCTATGTGATTTGATATGGCCAAAAGAATGTGATGTTACATGTGTGATGTATGAGATTTATCGTGTTCTCGTAATAGGATTCACGACTTGCATGTCGATGAGTATGACAACCGGCCGGAGCCATAGGAGTTGTCTTAATTTATTGTATGAGATGCAACGCCATGTTGGTTACTTTAGTTTATCGCTAACGGTTAGTTATAGTAGTAGAAGTAATAGTTGGCTTGATGACTCCACAGAGACACAATGCTGGAGATCATAATGATGGAGATCATGGTGTCATGTCGGTGACATTGATGATCATGGTGCCCCAAAGATGGAGATCCAAGGAGCATGATGATAATGGCCATATCATGTCACTATATGATTGCATGTGATGTTTATCTTGTTTTTCATCTTATTACTTAGAACGACGGTAGCAAAGATAAGATGATCCCTCATTAAAATTTCGAGATATGTATTCCCGTAAGTGTGCAACGTTGCGAAGGATCGTTGTCTTGAGCACCACGTGACAATCGGGTGCGATAGATTCTAACGTTCGCATACAACGGGTGTAAGCCAGTTTACACACGCAAAAACACTTAGGTTGACAAGATGAGCCTAGCATGTACAAACGTGGCCTCGAATACGGAAGACCGAAAGGTCGAACGTGAGTCGTATGGTTGATACGATCAGCATGGAGATGCTCACCATTGATGTCTAGTCCTTCTCACGTGATGATCGGACACGGGCTAGTCGACGTGGATCAAGTATCACTTGGATGACTAGAGGGATGTCGATCTGAGTGGGAGTTCATTAAATAATTTGATTAGATGAACTTAATTATCATGAACATAGTCAAAAGGTTTTAGCAAATTATGTTATAACTTGCGCTATAGTTCCACGGTAGTTTGATATGTTCCTAGAGAAAAATTAGTTGAAAGATAGAAGTAGCAATTGTGCGGACTGGGTCCATTAACTGAGGATTGTACTCATTGCTAAGCAGAAGGCTTATGTCCTTAATGCACCGCTCGGTGTGCTGAACCCCAAGCGTGGACTATAGATGTTGCGAACATCCAACATACACGTTTTTGATAGCTACATGATAGTTCAATGCATATTGCTTAAACGGCTTAGAATGGAGGCGCTAAAGACGCTTCAAACGTCGTGGGACATATGATATGTTCCAAGTGATGAAATTTGGATTTCATGCTCGTGCCCTTGTTGAGAGGGATGAGACCTCTGACAAAATTCTTTGTCCACAAAGTAGGGAGAAAAGCTCAATCGTTGAGCATGTGCTCAGATTGTCTGGGTACTACAATCGCTTGAATCGAGTAGGAGTTGATCTTCCAGATGAGATAGTGATAGTTCCCAAAGTCACTGCCACCAAGCTGCTAGAGCTTTGCGATGAACTATAAAATACCAGGGATGGATATGATGATCCTTTAGTTATTCACTTTGACACCGTGGAAGTAGAAATCAAAAGAAGCATCAATTGTTGATGGTTCATAAAACCACTAGTCTCAAGAAGGGCAAGGGAAAGAAGGGATACTTCATGAAACAACAAACCAGTTGCTGCTCTAGTAAAGAGACCTGAGGTAGAACCCAAACCCGAGACTAAGTGCTTCTGTAATAAGGGGAACAATCAGTGAAGCGGAACTACCCTAGATACATGGTAGATGAAAAGGCTGGCAAAGTCGACAAAAGTATATTGGATATACAATATATTGATGTGTACTTTTAATAGTACTCCTAGTAGCATTAGGGTATTAGATATCAGTTCAGTTGCTAAGTGTTAGTAACTCGAAATGAAATATATGGAATAAATGGAGACTAGCTAAAATCAAGTGATGATGTGTGTTGGAAGTGTTTCCAAGGTTGATGTGATCAAACATCGCACGCTCGCTCTACCATCGGGATTAGTGTTAAACCTAAATAATTGTTATTTGGTGTTTGCGTTGAGCATAGACATGATTGGATTATGTTTATTGCAATACGATTATTCATTTAAAAGGATAATGGTTATTCTGTTTACTTGAATAATACCTTCAATGGTCTTGCACCTAAAACGAACGGTTTATTGAATCTCAATCGTAGTGATACACATGTTCATAATATTGTTGCCAAAAGATACAAAGTAGTAATGATAGTATCACTTACTTGTGGCACTGCTGCTTGAGTCATATAGGTATAAAATGCATGAAAAAGCCCATGCTGATCGATCTTTGTACTCACTCATTTTTTGATACGTTTGAGACATGCATACCATGCCTGTTGATATAAATGCATGAAGAAACTCCATGCGGATGGACCGTTTGGACTCACTTGATTTTTTGAATCACTTGAGACATGCCAATCATACCACATGGGAAAGATGACTGAAGACCTCGTTTTCCTGTGAGATGGAACAAGAAAGTAACTTGTTGGAAGTAATACATTTTGATGTATACAGTCCAATGAGTACCGAGGCACGCAGTGGATATCATTATGTTTTAACTTAACAGATGATTTGAGTAGACACTAGTGTATTTACTTGATGAAACACAAATTTGAATTATTGAAAGGTTCAAGTAATTTCAGAGTGAAGTTGAAGATCATCGTGACAAGAGGATAATATGTCTACGATGTGATCGTGGAGGTAAAGATATATATCCGAGTTACGAGTTTGGTAAACATTTAAGACAATGTGAAAATTGTTTCATGTGAAAAATGTTTCACAACTCATGCCATCTGGAACACCATAGTGTGATGGTGTGTCCGTATGTCATAGTCGTGCCCTATTAGATATAGTGCATACTATGATATTTGTTATCAAATTACCACTATCATTTATGGCTTAGGCATTAGAGACAACCGCATTCACTTTAAATAGGGCACCACGTAATTCCGTTGAGATGACACCGTATGAACTATGGTTTAGAGAAACCTAAGGTGTCATTTCTTAAAAGTTTGGGGCTGTGATGCTTATGTGAAAGAGTTTCAGCTTGATAAGCTCGAACCCAAAGCGGATAAATGCATCTTCATAGGATACCCAAAAAAGTTGGGTATACATCCTATCTCAGATCCGGCAACGAAGCTGTTTGTTTCTAGAAATGGGTCTTTTCTCGAGGAAAGGTTTCTCTCGACAAAGTTGAGTGGGAGTATGGTGGATACTTGATGAGGTTATTGAACCATCACTGCAACAAGTGTATGGTAGGGCGTAGGAAGTTGTTCCTGTGGCGCCTACACCAATTGTAGTGGAAGCTTATGATAGTGATCATGAAGTTTCGGATCAAGTCACTGCCAAAACCTCGTAGGTGGACAAGGACGTGTACTACTACAGAGTGGTACGGTAATACTGTCTTAGAGGTCATTTTGTTGGATAACAATGAACCTACGAGATATGGAGAAGCGATGGTGGGCCCGGATTCTGACAAATGGCTGGAGGCCATGAATCCGAGAGAGGATACATGTATGAAAACAAAGTGTAAACTTTGGAAGAACCACTTGATGGTCATAAGACTATTAACTGTGAATGGATCTTTAAAGGAAGACGTACGATGATGGTGAAAAGTCGTCATTAAGAAAGCTCGACTTGTCGCAAAGGTGTTTACGACAAAGTTCAAGGAGTTGACTATGATGAGACTTTCTCACTCATAGCGATGCTAAAAGTCTGTTGGAATTATGTTAGCAGTTGATGCATCATTTATGAAATCTGGCACATAGGATGTCAAAATATTGTTTCCTCGACGGTTTCCTTGAGGAAAGGTTGTATGTGATACAACTAGAAGATTTTGTCGATCATAAAGGGTGCTAACAAGTATGCAAAGCTCCAACGATCCTTCTATGGACTAGAGCAAGCATCTCGGAGTTGGAATATACACTTTGATGAGATTATCAAAGTTTTTGGTTTTATACAAAGTTTATGAGAAACTGGTATTTCCAAAGAAGTGAGTGGGAGCACTATAGAATTTTTGATGAGTATATGTGGTTGACATATTGTTGATCGGAAATAATGCAGAAATTATGGAAAGCATAAAGGGTTGTTTGAAAGGAAAACCTGGATGAGCTGCTTGAATATTGAGCATCAAGATCTATGGAGATAGATCAAAGTGCTTAATAGAAATTTCAACAAAATGCATGCCTTGACAAGTTTTTGAAAGTGTTCAAAATAGATCGGGAAAATAAGGAGTTCTTGGCTATGTTATATGGTGTGAATTTTTGAGTAAGACTCAAAAGCCCGTCCACGGCAGAAGAAAGAGAAAGAATGAATGTCGTCCCCTATGCATCAGCCGTAGGCTCTATAAGTATGATATGTTGTGTATCACACCTAAAGTGTGCCTTGCCATGAGTTAGTCAAGGGGTACAAGAGTGATCCAAGAATGGATCACTGGACAACGGTCAAAGGTATCCTTAGTAACTAGTGGACTAAGGAATTTTTCTCGATTATGGAGGTGATTAAAGAGTTCGTCGGAAATGGGTTGCGTCGATGCAAGCTTTGTCACTAATCCGGATGACTATGAGTAGTAAACGACATTCGTATAGTGGAGCAGTCATTTGGAATAGATCCAAATGGTGCATGGTAGCAGTATCTATATGAAGATATATAGATTTGTAAAGCACACACGGATCTGAAAGGTTCAGACCCGTTAACTAATAAACCTCTCTCACAAGCAAGATATGATCAACCCCAAAATTGTATGGGTGTTGGATTCATTGCAACCACATAGTGATGTGAACTAGATTATTGACTTTAGTGCAAGTGGGAGACTGTTTCAAATATGCCCTAGAGGCAATAATAAATTGGTTATTATTATATTCCCTAGTTCATTATAATTGTCTATTATTCATGCTATAATTGTATTAACCAGAAACCGTAATACATGTGCGAATATATAGATCACAATGTGTCCCTAGTAAGCCTCTAGTTGGCTAGCTCGTTGATCAATAGATGATCATGGTTTCTTGATCATGGACATTGGATGTCATTGATAACGGGATCACATTATTGGGGAATGATGTGATGGACAAGACCCACTCCTAAGCATAGCACTAGATCATGTTGTTCATCTGCTAAAGCTTTTCTAATGTCAAGTATCATTTCCTTAGACCGTGAGATTGTGCAACTCCCAGATACCGTAGAAGTGCTTTGGGTGTACCAAATTTCGCAACGTAACTGGGTGATTATAAAGGTGCACTATGGGTATCTCGGAAAGTGTTTGTTGAGTTGTACAAATCGAGACCGGTATTTATCACTCCGCGTGATGGAGAGGTATCTCTAGGCCCCGGTACCCTCCCGGCACACCCGGTACACTAACGATGAGCCTGGAACTTTTCCGGAGACCAAAACAGGGCTTCCTATATATCTATCTTTACCTCCGGACCATTCTGGAGCTCCTCGTGACGTCCAGTATCTCATTCGGGACTCCGTACAACCTTCGGTCACCAACACCTATAACTCAACAATACCGAAACGTCACCGAACCTTAAATGCGCGGACCGTGCGGGTTTGAGAACTACGTATACATGAACCATGACATTTTCTGGTAAATAACCAATGGCGGTACCTGGATGCCCATATTGGCTCCCACATCTTCTACGAAGATCTTTATTGGTTGAACCTCTATGTCAAGGATTCAGTTAATCCCATATTTTGTTCCCTTTGTCCTTCGGTATGTTACTTGCCCGAGATTCGATCGTTGGTATCTCTAGACCTAGTTCAATCTCGTTACTAGCAAGTCACTTTACTCGTTCCGTAATACAAGATCCCGTAATTAACTCCTTAGTCACATTGCTGGCAAGGCTTGTTGTGATGTTGTATTATCGAGTGGGCCCCGAGATACCTCTCCGTCACAGAGTGACAAATCCTAGTCTTGATTCACGCCAACCCAACACACACCTTCGGAGATACCTGTAGAGCACCTTTATAGTCACCCAGTTACGTTGCGACGTTTGATACACACAAGGTATTCCTCCGGTGTCCGGGAGTTGCATGATCTCATGGTCATAGGAATAGATACATTGAAATGCAGAAAATAGTAGCAATAAACTCACACGATCATATGCTACGTTCATAGTTTGGGTCTTGTCCATCACATCATTCTCCTAATGATGTGATCCCATTATCAAGTGACAACACTTGTCTATGGTCAGGAAACCTTGACCATCTTTGATCAACGAGCTAGTCAACTAGAGTCTCACTAGGGAGAGTGTGTTGTCTATGTATCCACACATGTATTTGAGTTTCCAATCAATACAATACTAGCATGGATATTAAACAATTATCATGAACAAGGAAATATAATAATAACTAATTTATTATTACCTCTAGGGCATATTTCCATCACTACACAATGCCCTAGAGTGGGTCTATTCTAATAACACCACTTAAGTCTTAATGTGCTAACAAAACAGCTTATTCCGCTAACACACACAAAAGCACCCGGCCTCCACCCACCCCGACGGCTCCACATCTTTTCGTGCCCACACAGGCACCCACCACCGCACCACATCTTCTTATCTCTCCTTCCCCCGCCACCGCTGTTGGGGCACAGTTTATGCCTAAGTAATTTTGGTGATTGATGACAGTACCGTAAAGGACTAACCGTGTGTGTTAAGGTTTCACATAACACACGTCAACGGCACAAGACGACTCATCTCCTCATTCATGGAACGGAAGCACGGAGCTCTCTACGATTCTCTTTATTTGAGTCATAGGAAAGCCGTACTATTAAGAGGGGATCCGTAGTGGAAAGGTTTGGGTGGATCTATCTTTGCACGCGCACACTTCACATTTTCTCCCTTACCTTCTTCATTGGAGCGGCCCCCGCCACTGTGTTTCTGTCCTCCTTGCAAATTGGTCCCTAGCGGTAGTACCGCTGGAATGCTAGCGGTAGTACCACTGCTGCCAGCGGTAGTACCGCTGGCTGGCGGTAGTACCGCCCCAGGTCAGCGGTAGTACCGCTCCAGGAGCTTAGTTCCGCCTGCCTAGCGGTAGTTCGTGGACGGACCTTTTTGCGAATACTTTCTTGGCGGTGGTAGTGCTTTTTGCACTACCAGGGGCCCAGCGGTAGTACCGCTGGAGTTCCACCGGTAGTACCGCTGCATCCAGCGGTAGTACCGCTAGGCGGCGGTAGTACCGCCCCTGGTCAACGGTAGTACCGCTGGAGCTCGGGCAGAGAGTGGGAAAACGGTCTAATTTTTCCCCCCACTATATAAAGGGTTCTTCTTGCTGAGGAACCCCATCTCTTACCTCTCTAAGCTCCATTGTTGCGCCCCAAGCTCAAAAGTGCCCGATCTCTCTCCCTAGCCAATCAAACTTGTTGATTCTTTAGGGATTGGTTGAGAAGGCCTAGATCCACACTTCCACCAAGAGAAAAGTTGATTCCCCCACCAATCCCTTGCGGATCTTGTTACTCTTGGGTGTTTGAGCATCCTAGACGGTTGAGGTCACCTCGAAGCCATATTCCATTGTGGTGAAGCTTCATGGTCTAGTTGGGAGCCTCCAAGCTTTGTGTGGAGTTGCCCCAACCTTGTTTGTAAAGGTTCGGTCGCCGCCTTCAAGGGCACCTATAGTGGAATCACGGTACCTTGCCTCGTGCGAGGGTGTGAGGAGAATACGGTGGCCTTAGTGGCTTTTTGGGGAGCATTGTGCCTCCACACCGCTCCAACGGAGACGTACTTCCTGTCAAAGGGAAGGAACTTCGGTAACACATCCTCGTCTCCATCGGTTCCACTTGTGGTTATCTCTATCCTTTACTTTGTATTTGCTTATGCTTGTGACTATATCTTACTTGTCTTAATAGCTCTCGTTGTTAGCTTCTCTAGGGTTCACCTCATTGTCGTATTATTTGTGAACCCGTATGTTGTTTACCTTAACTTGCTAAGATTAATTAAAAAGTGGTCATTGTCTATTCACCCCCCCTCTAGCCAACCATATTGATCCTTTCAATTGGTATCAGAGCCACGTCTCTTTATTAAGGGTTTAACCACCCGAAGAGTATGGAAGGCGAAGAGGGAATTAACCATGGGCAACCCGAGGCCATGGACTTGACTTCGGTCACAAGGGATGACTCGAATACGGCTATGGCTGCCCTCAAGACGTCCTTGACGAACGAGGTCAAGACCATGCTTAAAGTGTTAATTGAGGGATTTAAAAGTTCACCCGAACTGGCTATAGTGGTTAAACCCACTGTTTCCGATTCGGAGGCCAACTCCTCTAAGGAAGCGGCTAAAGGTATGCAACCTCCCTCGTCTCACGAAAAGGATGGGACTGGAACATATGCCCCAGTTCCACCCCCATGGTCTATGGAGGATCCTTTCCTGCACCACGTCTTAATCCTGTTGGTCCTCCTCCTAAGCTTGTGAAAGGTGACTTTGCTAACTGGGTATTTTCTATTAAGTCTCATTTGAATCACAGCTCAACAAATTTGTGGAGAATCATTGAGCAAGGATATTATCCTCATGATCCAAGCAACCTCACTCCGAGAGAAGATGCAGACAATCAATACAACCACTCTGCTTTGTTTATTCTCCAGTCTGCAGTGCCACCTGAAGATCTTCCTCACTTGCGTCCCTTCACTTTGGCCAAGGATTGTTGGGAGCATATTATGGTGCTGTACAAGGGAAGCTCAAGCATTCAACGATCCAACTATGAAGTGATTCTTGATAAGGCCGATGAGTTTGTGATGACGGAAGACGAGGACCCTCGTGATCTCTATCGGAGGGTGACTGCTATTGCTGTGGCACTCAAGGATCATGGGAGCAAGGAGGTGGATGACACATGGGTCAAACGCAAGTTCCTTAAAGCCATCATGCCTTTCAACAAAGCTGTGTCATCAGTCATTCGTCAGCGGCCAGACTTTCACTCCTTGTCTTCCAGTGAGGTGTTGGATGAATTCATTGCAATGCCAATCATGAACGAAACAGCCGACAATGCACTTGCTCGTGTTCGATCAAAGACAACTTCACCCAACCATGCGTTGAAAGCAAAAGCAATGCTTGAAGAAGAAGAAGAAGATGAGGAAGAGGAGGGCTTCCCTAAGGACACAAAGTATGCCTATCATGAGCACATGGCTCTTGCATCAAGGCAATTCTGGGGCAACAAGAGGAACTCAAGACCCACTTTCACCAAGAACAACTCAAGTGGATTCAAACCCAAACAACGAGCAAGGACATGCTATAACTGTGGTAACGTGAGTCACTTCGTGGCCGAATGTCCCTATGAGAAAAGGGAAGACAACGGAGGCAAGCTCATTCGCAAAGACAAAACCAAATCATTTCCAATCAAGAACAACTTTGTGAAGAAACCTCACCCAAAAGGGATGGTGGCCCTTGAAGAGTATCCTTCAGATGATGATGATGATGATACAGTGGCAACGACAACTGTTGCTATTGCCACTACCTCTCCCCAGAAGGTGTCTCTCTTCAACGCCCCCAACGAGAACCACATCACCAAGTGCCTCATGGCAAAAGGTATCAATCAGGTAACTCCCATCATTAAGACCAACATTTCTTCTGCTCCTTCATTGTTAAATTGTGTTGAAGATAGTGATGTTGGGGAACTTAATGAGCATGATCTTGACAAGTTTCTGTGCACTATTAAGGGAGAACCCAAGAAGCACTTTGTTGCTCTCTTGGAACAACTGGGTGAGGCCACTGACCTCATTGAGTCTCATGAGGAGACCATCTCCGAGCTTCAGGGACATAGTCGTGACTATGCCGATGAAATTGCCGAATTATCTAGTGCTCTAGAAGAGGAGCGCACTCTTCGTTTGGCTCTTGAGGATTCATATAACGATGACTGCGCTAAAATGCAAAAGAAACTAGATCATGATGTTGTTCTTACTCGTATGCTTAAATCTGAAAAGTATGCTCTTGAGGTTGGCCATGACAGACTCAAAGAGGAGTTTGACATACTTGACAAGGCCCATGAAGCCTTGAAAGGTGCTCATTTCTCTCTAAAAGAGTCTCATGATCAACTCCAAGCAAAGCTTACCAAGGAGATCTCTACCTGTCCTCCCTTTGTGTTAATTGATAATGCTTGTGCAACTAACCCCTATTGTGAGCATGTACATCTTGTGGAGGAAAATGCCAAGTTAAAGGAGAAACTTGAGAAGGGCCTTGTGGCATGCATACAAGGTGAGAAGAGTCTCAACGATCTCTTGAGCACTCAAAAGGGTGTTGTAGGAAAGGAAGGACTTGGACTTACCTCCAAGTCAAAAGGTAAAAGGAAGAACAAGAACAAACGATCTCTCACCCTCGTGGACATCTTTGTCAAAGAGGGTGAGGGGACTCAGAAGGTGAACAGGAACAAGGTGGACTATGGGAACCCCAAGAAGGGCAAAACCGTTCCTACTAACACAACTGGCAAACTCAATTCTTCTTATGTTTTGTGTTGTGCTAGTGATGGGCATGTTTATGCCAGATTTGTTGGTTCCTACGATGAGGATATTGAATGGGCTATCTGAGTTCCTAAGACCCTTGTCTCTAACATGAAAGGACCCATTAAAAAATGGGTACCTAAAACCAAGCGTTGATCTATTGCAGGAGTTTGCTTCCGGTGGGGTGTCATGGTTGCTCGATAGTGGAGCAACAAATCATATGACCGGAAGCAAGGACTTAGTGGTGGATGTGCATCCTTCTCCATCTATGCCCACCCATGTCCAATTCGCTGATGCATCCTCTTCAAAGGTATTGGGATTTGGTAAGGTGGTCGTCTCTCAAGATTTATCTATTGAGAAGGTCATGCTTGTTGAGTCACTTGCCTACAATTTACTTTCGGTTCGTCAACTTGCAATTATGGGTTTTTCCACATTCTTTAATATTGACACTGTGGTCCTCCTTAGGAGCAAGACTCTTAAAGTAGCCTATGTTGGACATGTCGAAAATGGTCTTTATGTGGTGAACTTCTCAAAGCGACCCACTAAGACTGCGACATGTTTAATGGCTAAAGTTGCAGTGGGCTGGCTTTGGCATCGCCGGTTAGCTCATGTCAATATGAGATCTTTGCAAAGTCTTCTGACAGGGGACCATGTTCATGGACTAACAAATGTGAGCTTTGCTAAAGTTCGTGTTGTAGTGCCTGCATTGAAGGAAAGATTCATGAAACTGCTCATCGTCCAACGACTCTTATCTACACTAAGAGGCCATTGGAACTTCTCCATATGGATCTGTTTGGTCCTCCATCATTTGATAGTCTTGGAGGCAGAAAGTATTGCTTAGTGATTGTTGACGACTACTCAAGATATACCTGGGTATACTTCTTTAAAAAGAAGAGTGAGACTCAACAAACGGTCATCAACTTTGCTAATGAAGCGCAACGTCAACATGAAGCAAAGATCTTGATGATTAGGAGTGACAACGGCACAAAGTTCAAGAACTACACCTTAGATGAGTTTCTAGGTGATGAGAGAAAAAAGCACCAATATTCTGCACCATATACCCCTCAGCAAAATGGCGTGGCAGAAAGGAAGAACCGGACCTTGATAGACGCTACAAGGATAATGATGGCAGAATTCAAATCTCCATATAACTTCTGGGCAGAGGCCATCGACAGAGCATGTCATGCATCCAATCGGCTCTACATCCGCAAAGGCTTGAACAAGACTCCGTATGAGATTTTAACTGGTAACAAACCCAATCTCAACTACTTCCGGGTATTCGGTTGTAAGTGTTTCATTCTCAAGAAAGGAGCATGGCTAGCTAAATTTGATTCTAGAGCACATGAGCGTATCTTTGTTGGTTATGCTACAAACTATCATGCTTACCGTGTCCTCAACAAGTCCTCCGGACTAATTGAGGAGACGTGTAACGTAGAGTTTGATGAAAATAATGGCTCCCAAGTGGAGCAAAGTGGTCTTTGTGATGTAGGTGATGAAATTCCTCCCCAAGCCATAAGAAGAATGGGAATTGGTCAAATACTCCCCATTGAGGAACCCCTTGTGGCTGAAGGAGAAGGACAATGCTCTACTCACGTGGAGCCATCACCCCCACAAGCCCCACACGCTTCCGATGAACAAAGAGAAGAATCTCAACAAGTTGAACAAGCTCAACGTCAAGATCAATTGCCCAACAATGGTGATGTGTCCCATGATATTCAAGCACTACCCCAAGACTCCGAACCTGCTCATGATCAAGATCTAGTGCAACCCCGAGATCCATACCAAGTAGAAGCGCAAGATCAAGATCAAGAGGAACCACTAATACAAGAACAAACTAGTGAACCTGCTCAAGTCGAAGGACAAGATGATCAGGAGAGTGTCTCACAATTCCGCTCTGGAGCTCCAACAGCCGGCTCAAGACGCAAGGGCAAGCAAAGGAAACAAGTCGATGCTCCCCCATTATCTAATGAAGAACTCTTGGAGCGTCGAGCAGCCAAGAATGCGAACAAGCTGAGAGTCAAGTCACATCTTATGAAGAATGTACTTGGCAGTTTAGAAAGGGGAGTATCCACCCGTCAACAGCTTTGGAATTACTGTGAGCATCACGTGTTTGTCTCGTATTGTGAACCTCAACAGGTACAGGAAGCGCTCGATGATGAGGATTGGCTTATGGCCATGCACGAAGAACTTAACAACTTCGAGCGCAACCAAGTTTGGGATTTAGTACCTCGGCCAACGGAGGAACATAATGTCATCGGGACCAAATGGATATTCAAGAACAAGCAAGATGCCAATGGAATAGTGATTCGAAACAAGGCAAGATTGGTGGCTCAAGGCTACTCCCAAGTCGAGGGTATCGACTACGGTGAAACCTTTGCCCTTGTTGCTCGTCTAGAATCTATTCGCATGTTGCTTGCATTTGCTTCTCATCATAACTTCAAATTACAGCAAATGGATGTGAAAAGTGCCTTTCTTAATGGTCCTTTGAATGAGTTGGTCTATGTCAAACAACCCCCGGGATTCAAACATCCCAAGCTCCCCAATCATGTGTTCAAACTTAATAAGGCACTCTATGGCCTTAAACAAGCCCCACGCGCGTGGTATGAGTATCTTACTGAGTTGTTACAAGATCGTGGGTTTGAAATTGGGAAGATAGATCCCACTCTTTTTACTAAGAGGGTTAAAGGGGATTTGTTCATATGCCAACTATATGTTGATGATATTATCTTTGGCTCTCCTAACATTTCATTCAATGAAGAATTTGCTGCACTAATGACTGAGAAGTTTGAGATGGCCATGATGGGAGAGTTGAAGTTCTTCCTCGGGTTCGAGATTAGACAAGGTCTAGAAGGGACATTCATCAAACAAGCCAAGTACACTCAAGACATGCTCAAACGGTTCGAGCTCGAAGATGTCAAACCGGTCGAGTTCCCCATGCCAACAAGATGCAAGCTTGACAGTGATCCCAATGGTAAAGTAGTGGATCAAAAGGTATACCGCTCCATGATTGGATCCCTCCTTTACCTTTGTGCATCTAGACCGGATATTATGTTGAGTGTAGGGATATGTGCACGGTTTCAATCCGCACCAAAAGAAAGTCATTACATGGCTGTTAAGCAAATCTTTCGATATTTGGCTCATACCCCAAACTTTGGCCTCTGGTATCCCAAAGGAGCAAACTTCAATCTAGTTGGCTATTCCGACTCAGATTGGGCAGAAGATTGTGTGGAGAGGAAGTCAACGTCTGGAGGATGCCAATTCCTTGGTCGCTCATTGGTAAGTTGGTCGTCAAAGAAGCAGAATTGTGTCTCCTTATCATCCACCGAAGCTGAGTATGTGGCAGCTGCAAGTTGTTGTGCACAATTGCTATGGATGAGGCAAACTTTAAAGGATTATGGTGTCACTTGTGACAAAGTGCCTCTTCTATGTGACAATCAAAGCGCTATCAAGATTTCCCTCAACCCAGTGCAACATAGCAAAACCAAACATATTGATATTCGTCATCACTTCATTCGTGAACATATCAAGCTAGGTGATATTGAGGTTCACTTCATCCACACTGAAGAGCAACTTGCAGATATTTTCACTAAGCCTCTAGATGAAGCAAGGTTCCGAGAGTTAAGGCATGAGCTAAATATCATTGATTCAAGTAATGTGGATTGAAACTAGGCATGTTGCACCTCACTATGCATTCCATCTTGGTCTAGATGTAGGCATGGACATAGGGGGAGTGTTGTTCTCTCAATGAACTTTCCCTCCCCCCATTATGCATAAATCAATCTAGTCTTTCACTTTAGCCATTGTCAAATGGCACTTGTGTTTCAAAGACGAGCATTGGTCATGAACCCAAGGATAATTCTTCGCGGTGTCATACCATTGTCTCAAACATAGGTGGCCTCGGCCACCGCCCCTCACACCTTTCTTTTGTATAGAAGAAAGGATATACAATGACAAGTCGGTACATTTTTCTAGGTACTATCTCTTTTTTACTTACTTGTCATTTGCCCAAGTTCTTCTCTTATCCTAGGCCGCGTTGTGATATTTGCAATGGTACTACCGCCAGGGTAGCGGTACCGCCAGGACCCCAGCGGTACTACCGCCAAGTGTAGCGGTACTACCGCCAGGACCCCAGCGGTACTACCGCCAGGGGTAGCGGTACTACCGCCAGGATCCCAATCTAACACGACCGGCTAGGAAATTTTTAGGGCTGTCTCAAGGGGGAGCGGTACTACCGCCAGGTGTAGCGGTACTACCGCCAGGACCCCAGCGGTACTACCGCCAGGGGTAGCGGTACTACCGCCAGGATCCCAATCTAACACGACCGACTAGGAAATTTTTAGGGCTGTCTCAAGGGGGAGCGGTACTACCGCCAGGGGGAGCCGTACTACCGCCAGGACCCCAGGGGTAGTAACGTTGCATCCAATGGTACTACCGCCAGGCAGCGGTACTACCGCTGGCCCGTACCCTTGGACTATATAAAGGAGGGGGAGCCTGTTTTTCTCATCCTGTTTCTTCTTTCTCGCGGCTCCTCCCTCCCCTAGCCTGAAATCTCCCTGTTTGGATCTCGTTTCGTGGAGCTCCTTCTCTCCGTTGGATTGTAAGGGTTGCTCCACCTCTCCTTCCTCCTCCAAGGGCCATGAATCCCGGTAAAGCTCCTCTCCTTCTATTTGGTTGATGTTCTTGTTCTAGGGTTAGGAGCATTGGGGATTGGATCCATGTCTTTGATCTTCTGCCTTGTTCTTGGATGGCATGAAGGAGATATTTGAGGGGAGTGTAGGTCCTATGAATCGTTGTTGCTTATGTTGCCATGCCCTAGGATTTACTTGGTTTAGATCTAGCACTTGAACTATGTTTGGATTACATCTAAAACTTGCTCTCTCTTGCCTAGGCATGTACTTATTTCGGTGTTACCTGTGATCCTCATGTGAGTAGGGCTGGGGTGGTGTTCTTAGTGCTCATATACATCCCATGCCCTCGTAAGATTCGTGTAGCCCTATGATGAGGTCTATTTTTATCTGTCAGATCTAAAAGTCAAACCCTAGCGGTACTACCGCCAGGGGTAGCGGTACTACTGCTAGGACCCCCGGCGGTACTACCGCCAGGGGTAGCGGTACTACCGCTAGGCCCGAGCGGTACTACCGCCAGGGGTAGCGGTACTACCGCCAGGAGGATTCACTGTGCATTCTTTTCATGTGCTTGGCAATGAGTGTTTATTTTTCTAACTTTTCTAGTTCATTGCCTTGACTCTTTTTGTCGCTTCTTTTTGCTGTGTGCTTTGTGTCACAGGTAGTTCTCGCCGTTCGAACCCCCCATGGGACACGCACTCAAAGCAGTTTCGCAACCCAGAGGCTTCCGAGGGGTCTGCCACCTCAGGTCTTCAACCCAAAAGGCAGTCCTTCAAGAAGACCGAAAGCAAGGACAAGAGGGTCAATGTTCGTACAATGTCCCCCAAGGACTTTCCGCGGTTCCGCACTCAGAACCATTATCTCAACGAGAGGGCTGTGATCAAGGATGTTGACCATGTCTGGGCAAAGGATCAGTGCAGGATCTACCGTGATGTTGTCACGCACTTCAAGAAAAACTATGTCTCCATTCAGTGGATTGACCTAGCTCATCTTCAGCGGAACCTGGACTATTTTGGTGATGCCCTCTCTCTGATTGACAAACTGGGCATCAAGGACATCATCACTTACAAGACAGATTTTGACCCCACTGTTGTTGCTCATTTCTATGTCACGGTCCACTTCTCTCCTGATGAAGAGCGCTCTATGGTGTGGATGACTGGGACTCAGAAGATGACCGGTACCTGGCGTGAATTCATGCAATTCCTCAACATTGACTTCCAGGGAGCTGACACTCCACTTGGCTTGCGTCCTCATGCTGCAGCCCCCATCGATAGGGTCCCCGCCAAGGACAGATTGCAGAAACTCTATGTGAGGAAGGGTGTGCTCCCCAAGCATCTGTACATCATGCATCGGATCCTTCGCAACACCCTCTTCCCTCGCATTGGTAACTTCGACGAGGTTCATGGCTCCTTGGCTGAGATGCTGCTGCTTTGTGAGGAGGCTATGTCTAAGGAGTCTGCCCCTCTGGATATTTCTGATGTGATGTTCACGGAGCTCTGGAACTGCATCATCATGCGTAAGGTTCCCATCTACGGGCCCTATCTGTTCGCATATATTCGTCATAAGTGGCAAGAGGCTTTTCCGGAGGAGGTGCTCTACGCTTAGTCTGACTACATTGTGCACGACCCGATCAAGCTTCGCGTCAAGGAGAAATGGGCCAACCCATCAACTTCCTCTCAACACATGGATACTGACACAGAGACTGCTACTGTCAGAGGAACCGCCTCTCAGTCCCACTCTTTTGCCATGCCATCTTGGGCCATCAAACTGCAGGATAAGATGAAGACTCTATTTTGTATGCAGGCTAAGGGTCAGTACCAGACGGACGTGGCTCAGAAGGATAGCCACCAGAGGCACAAGCGTGTTCTCAGGACTCTTGATGTGGACATCTCCAGCGGATCAGAGGACGACATCACTCTAGAGGCTACTTCGATGCAGGCTCAAGGATACCAATGGTCTGGCGATGAGGCGGAAGAGGAGGAGCAGGACGATCAGGAGGGTACCGATGAGTCTGGCGATGCTGAGGATGAGGAGTAGCTACCTGTGGCATTTAGGTGTGCCCCTTTTTGGTGTCTTGTGCCAAAGGGGGAGAGAGTCTAGGAGCTGGATTTGCTTTCATAGTCGAACTTTGCTTTGCTTTGCTTTCTTTCGTGTGGTTTGCTTCAAACTTGGTTTGCTTCTAGCTTGGTATCATTTGTGAGACATGAACTTATGTGAGATTTATTTCCATCATATGCTGTGAGTCATATGCCCCGTATTGTCATATATCTCTATCTTTTTGTTCTCATATTATTCTCTGTGCAAATCCGGTATTGTCATCAATCCACCAAAAAGGGGGAGATTGTTGGGGCATAGTTTATGCCTAAGTAATTTTGGTGATTGATGACAGTACCGTAAAGGACTAACCGTGTGTGTTAAGGTTTCAGATAACACACGTCAACGGCACAAGACGACTCATCTCCTCATTCATGGAACGGAGGCACGACACTCTCTACGATTCTCTTTATTTGAGTCATAGGAAAGCCGTACTATTAAGAGGGGATCCGTAGTGGAAAGGTTTGGGTGGAATCTATCTTTGCACGCGCACACTTCACATTTTCTCCCTTACCTTCTTCATTGGAGCGGCCCCCGCCACTTTGTTTCTGTCCTCCTTGCAAATTGGTCCCCAGCGGTAGTACCGCTGGCCCTAGCGGTAGTACCGCTGGAATGCTAGCGGTAGTACCGCTGCTGCCAGCGGTAGTACCGCCCCTTGTCAGCGGTAGTACCGCTCGCTGGCGGTAGTACCGCCCCTGGTCAGCGGTAGTACCGCTCCAGGAGCTCAGTTCCGCCTGCCTAGCGGTAGTTCGTGGACGGACCTTTTTGCGAAGACTTTCTTGGCGGTGGTAGTGCTTTTTGAACTACCAGGGGCCCAGCGGTAGTACCGCTGGGGCCAGCGGTAGTACCGCTGCATCCAGCGGTAGTACCGCTAGGCGGCGGTAGTACCGCCCCTGGTCAGCGGTAGTACCGCTGGAGCACGGGCAGAGAGTGGGAAAACGGTCTGATTTCCCCCCCCCCACTATATAAAGGGTTCTTCTAGCTGAGGAACCCCATCTCTTACCTCTCTAAGCTCCATTGTTGTGCCCCAAGCTCAAAAGTGCCCGATCTCTCTCCCTAGCCAATCAAACTTGTTGATTCTTTAGGGATTGGTTGAGAAGGCCTAGATCCACACTTCCACCAAGAGAAAAGTTGATTCCCCCACTAATCCCTTGCGGATCTTGTTACTCTTGGGTGTTTGAGCATCCTAGACGGTTGAGGTCACCTCGAAGCCATATTCCATTGTGGTGAAGCTTCGTGGTCTAGTTGGGAGCCTCCAAGCTTTGTGTGGAGTTGCCCCAACCTTGTTTGTAAAGGTTCGGTCGCCGCCTTCAAGGGCACCTATAGTGGAATCACGGTACCTTGCATCGTGCGAGGGCGTGAGGAGAATACGGTGGCCTTAGTGGCTTTTTGGAGAGCATTGTGCCTCCACACCGCTTCAATGGAGACGTACTTCCTGTCAAAGGGAAGGAACTTCGATAACACATCCTCGTCTCCATCGGTTCCACTTGTGGTTATCTCTATCCTTTACTTTATATTTGCTTATGCTTGTGACTATGTCTTACTTGTCTTAATAGCTCTCGTTGTTAGCTTCTTTAGGGTTCACCTCATTGTCGTATTATTTGTGAACCCGTATGTTGTTTACCTTAACTTGTTAAGATTAATTAAAAGTGGCCGTTGTCTATTCACCCCCCCTCTAGCCAACCATATCGATCCTTTCAACCGCACTACCTACTTCCCGTACCCACACCACTACAACCGGCGTCGATCCCGCCCCCTCCCCGCCCACGCCATTCTCCTCTCGCCGGGGAGCCACTCCTCGCCCGGTCACCGGGGAGCATGAGCCGACACCGGATCCAGGCCATGGCGCACCCTCGCCCCGCCGCACTGCGTCGACCTAGCGCCAGATCCGACCAGGGAACACCTCGTCTTGTGTGCTCGGCGCCGAAGTCAAGCTGTCGCGCCTCCTCCTCCTTCCCATGGTCGGGGACGCTGCACCCCCATTCTCATTGCTCGGGGCCTCTGCGCCGCCTCCTCCTTCTTCTGGTCGGTGACCAGCATTTCCCCTCCACGCTTCCGCCCAAGCCCGCCACCTACCACCGCCGAGGACGTGCTACTGCTAGATTCGTCTAAGGCCTTGACCCTATGCCCACTCAGGTCCCGCCGTGCCCCTTCCTCCATACGTCTCCGGTGGTCCGCACCACAATGCTTTCTGCCGTGGGAGGTGGCACTAGCCTGAGCCCAACCGATGGCGCATCTGAGGACGCCGCCACCTCCCACTACCTCCTCCACCTCCGACGGGTCGGATCCCCACGGCCATGACTGCCATGCACCCCCGTCTGTAATTCCCCTCTTAATCCTGAGTAGTGCATGAGAAGAGCCGCTTCGCATTGGCCGGTCCCAGGTGAGTCTGTTACTCTTATACTTCCTCCGCCATGGAGCACTACCTGCTTGTACAGGTTGATGTGGTGTAGTTTTTTGCAGAATGTAGGTTGATGAAGTGTAGTACAGAGACACACGAGGTGCACTGCCACGTGCGTGTTGGAGAGGTTCAGCTCGCGGAAGCTTGTAGTCCAGCCTTGCATTTTGCGGGCGGAACGACGGCATGAAGTTTGGTTAGAGTGGGCATGTCATTCGTCCAGATGATGGATACAATTTACTAGTAATTTGTGAATGTATTTTTTAATGTATCTATGTGATGTTAATTCTAAGTGTTTGCAATCAAAAGAGAATAAAATGCAGTTTGCTTGTGTTGCCTCGATGTCATAGAGCCGCATTTATTTTGTCTACCTAAAAGTGCATTTTGTTTTCTGTGTTTCAAAACTCATCGTCTGCAACAACATCTGCAGTGCACTTTGTCTTATGATGTGGTTCACTTTTGAGAGTGAAGACGTTCACTTACATCCAACATTAGAGAAAACAACAAAAAATTAGCGAGGTTAACTTTTAAAAAGTGTTGTGATTCACTTGCCCTCAACTCTGCGTTTCACTCTCACTCATAAACGTTAGAAACAAGACAAAAACTAAAATAAATCATAAAGTTCATTTGCCCGTCTGATTCAGTGCAGTTTTCCATCAAGAAGTAGTGCGCTCTTCTATCCAATGCGATTCACGCGTCGATTTGAGTGTCCGCATTTTGGTTATTTCAAAACTGCTCTTAAACTGTAAGGAAATAAAGAGAGTGTTGTACATGAAAAAGATACGCCTCATCAATACTTTCCAATGCCGTATCATTTGTATTGTTCCGACAATCGTTTTGGAAATACTTACGAAAAATACGTTTGCTGCAACTCGTAGGCAGCCACACCGTTTTTAAAATTCATTTAGAACCGCGAGGAATCTCAACAAATGTCCAACATATGAAAGTTGCACATATTCCATAGCTTTTCAACACGGTATGATACGCCTCGTTCCGAGGAATGGTTAAAAAACTGCAGCGGAAACATTCCCAAAAAACCAAAAACATTCAAAAAAAAGAATACCATTTTATTAGTAAATTTAAAATTACTCTCAAACCGTAAGGAATTAGAGAGTGTAATATACAAGAAAAAGATATGGCTTGATTTTTTTGTTTTCAACTCTATATCATTTGCTTCATTCTGACGAGCAATTTAGGAAAAATTGTGAAAATGCGCTCGCTGCAGCCCGTCATGCGCCCACCATTTTCGAAGCTGCTCTCAAACCGTGAATAATCGCAAAAAGTGTTCCGAATGTCAAAGTTGGAAATTTTCTGTAGGAATCCAACGATATATTATACGCCTCATTCCGTCAAACGGTTTAAAAAACTAGAGCAAAAACAATGTTGAACAAATGTGTGTAGTTTTTTTGATGACATTGTTTTGTTCATTTGATATGTATATGTATGTATATATATATAAGTGTTCATTATTATAATGTAAATTATTTTATTAGTATGTATAAATTTGACAGCACATGATTATAATATACTAATAATTTACTTAATAAAACACCCCACGAATTAGAGACTACATACGACCCAAATGATATATAGGACCTACAATATTTAGGCAAGAAACTCTCATGGTTGTGATTGTTAACTTGGCGCGATAGCTAGTTAAGAGCACCTACAACCGCACATCTCATGCCCCCTCAAAGCTCATAAGAACGGTCTAATCATTGACCGGTAAAAGTAGCGACCTAGCCGGGCACCTTATACTCCTCTTAAACGTTCCGGCAGACCCGCTCTCTTCATATATAGCCCAAAACTAGGGTGAATATGTGAAGGCCCGTGCGCGCCCCCACATCAGATCCAACCCACGCTGGCTCACCCCGACCTCACATATATTCGTTTCTATCCTCTGGCCGGATCAAACTCTAGCAACCTCACTTCATTCCTCTCCGCTCCGCCCCGAAGCCCACTTTCGACGAGCTTCGGCCTTCTCCGACATGACACACGAGGATCTGACACTAACCACTAAGGATCCATGGACTGAGGTGTCATCCCATGCGGGATGGAGGAGGCTATTTATTGTTAGGATTGCCCTTTGCCTCTCCCGGAAGGACTCCGCCCGACAGACGACGGGATCAGTCTGGTGCACATCCATTGCGTCGGCCCAACGGGGGCTCACATCTTTTGGGGTTGGAGCATCGTGGTCTGTTAGCCTTCCCAGCTCCAGTCCGAGAGTATTGGGTGCTACAAGGATCGGCGTGCCCGTCATGGGAAGTAGAGGATGCGAGTGCAGAAGGTCCGTGTCGTCGGCAGCGGCACACACTGTGATAGAGGAGGAAGCAACCCATGTCGGCATCCTAAAGAAGAGACACAAAGGGAAGACACATGCCCTTGCCCGAGAGCAAAATCAGGTGGATCGTGCCATGAACAGACTGCCCCCTCCAAGAAGAGGAGGAGAACAGTGACGGGTCACTCAACTCCGGCGAAGAGCAGAAGTGTCTTAATCCGTTTTGTCCTTTTGAGAGCTATTTCCATGAGAAAGATGACAAGGACGCGAGGAAGGGCAATGGCAAGGCAAGTTGTGGATGATCCATAATAGTATGCAGGTAGAACATGCCAAATTTTGGTAGTTCAATGACATTTGTTGTTTTAGCTGGATGATTTGTTTTGCAACGCACGTTGAATGTGTTTGTATGAATTTGAGGTATGTTAATTGAGGTGTCAGATTGTCCGAATAAAATTTGAAGGCGTGAACCGGTCACTGTCTGCGAACATGCCCTGGGCACATCCGTAAACCTTTGAGGGCCCAAATTAGGTGTTTGCGAGCTAGAGATGCTCTAAACTCCCTTGTTTGATTCCCAGTCGCGACACTTTTTCTATAATTTGTGTGCCGCTGACATATGGAACCCATATAGGCAACCACTATTCATTATGACTCGCGCTAGGCATTGTTCCCATGACATCGAGGCCAACATCACTCGGACAATCAACGTACCATCCACTCTGACAACCGTCAACTTACTCGGGTATGTGAAGGCCGATGGTCGTGCATGGCTGTTGAAGCATCACGTTCATAGTGCATGGTAATAACGCCTTTCTTGCCTTTCTAGTGGGGTACATTAATATTCCATTTGTAACATAAAAGGTGAGAGGTAGCACACTCTTTATCAGCTACCCCTCACCACTAGACTTAGGAAGTCTCTCATTATTCCACCCCTCTCTCCCTCTTTTAAACTCTCTAACACATTGTAATTCCCAGATTCATAATCAGATAAAAGAAAGTCTCTGTGGAGCACGAGACATATGGTTGTTATCTTCACGATAGGAAGCCTAAGCTCGTTAAAAAACACATTATCTTCCATTTACATCTCGAAAGATCATGATCCTTTACCCTGCCCCTTTCTACTATCAATATCGTTCCCAAGACACTTGGGGGCTTTTTGCGAGGTAAAAAATTCCAAGTTTTTCTTTGCACAATAACATCCCACACGGGACCCGCATCATGCAGGCGAGCCAATGAGCATCGCTTTCGCATCCAAATGTGAGTTGCACCATGTTTGCATCCTCGAGCTAAGTTTTCACATCAGTTCGATGTATATCCTAAGTTCTAACACCAAAGTGAGTCTTCACATTAAGTTCTAGCATCATGAGTATAATTGACTCTCGGATTGATTGATGGACTATGTGCATCTTAGACTGTGAGAAATAGGTCGAAAGCTTTGAACTCTTTCGTTGGAGCATGCTACAATTAAAATATTTCCATATTGAGATTAATACTCGTATACAGAAATGCATTACTTAGGCGTTCCTTTTATTCAAAGGATTTTCTTTCTGCAAAGATTGATTCAAAGAAACTTTGTAGGATTTGGTATCTTAATGCATCTCAAACGCTACACACCAAATGGATATCATCAAATGTCCGTGAACAAGTCTGAACGTGTCCTGGTGCGTGCCATCCAACATTATACCCATAAGAGCATCTACAGCCGGACTCAACAAATCCGCCCCCCTATACGTCCGCGGACGCGCCCAAGCACACCCGCGGATGCATCCGGACGTTCCATCATATTTTACTTCCTGCATCCACATATCTCATATTCGGACTCCAAAATCCATCCAAAATCGTGTGCATCGGTCACACAAATTAAATGTCACATCTACACAATAAATGTTGGTACCAAACATAATTAGTGTTATATCAAATTTATTTGAAGTGCACAATCAATCATGTGCTCTTTGATTTCCATTGTGGGTCCACATTGTTGGAAATATGCACTAGAGGCAATGATAAAATAGTTATTATTATATTTCCTCTTACAAGATAATAGTTTATTATCCATGCTATAATTGTATTGAATGAAAACATAGATACATGTGTGGATACATAGACAAAACAATGTCCCTAGCAAGCCTCTAGTTGGCTTGCCAGTTGATCAAGGATAGCCAAGGTTTTCTGGCTATGTGCAAGTGTTGTCACTTGATAACTAGATCACATCATTAGGAGAATCATGTGATGGACTACCCAAACTATGAACGTAGTATATTGATCGTGTCATTTTAATGCTATTGTTTTCTGCGTGTCAAGTATTTATTCCTATGATCATGAGATCATATAACTCACTGGCACCGGAGGAATACCTTGTGTGTATCAAACGTCGCAGTATAATTGGGTGACTAGAAAGGTGCTCTACAGGTATCTCTGAAGGTGTCCGTTGAGTTAGTATGGATCGAGACTGGGATTTGTCACTCCGTGTGACGGAGAGGTATCTCGGGGCCCACTCGGTAATACAACATCACACACAGTCCTTGCAAGCAATGTGACTAAGTGTAAGTCACGGGATCTTGTATTACGGAACGAGTAAAGAGACTTGCCGGTAACGAGATTGAAATAGGTATGCGGATACCGACGATCGAATCTCGGGCAAGTAACATACCGAAGGACAAAGGGAATGACATACAAGATTATATGAATCCTTGGCACTTAGATTCAATCGATAAGATCTTTGGAGAATATGTAGGATCCAATATGGGCATCCAGGTCCCGCTATTGGATATTGACCGAGGAGTGTCTCGGGTCATGTCTACATAGTTCTCGAACCCGTAGGGTTTGCACACTTAAGGTTCGATGATGTTTTAGTACAATTGAGTTATATGTCTGGTTACCGAATGTTGTTCAGAGTCCCAGATGAGATCACGGACGTCATGAGGGTTTCTGTAATGGTCCGGAAATGAAGATTGATATATAGGATGGTTTCATTTGGTCACCGGAAAGTTTCGGGCATTACCGGTAGTGTATAGGGAGTGACGAATGGGTTACGGGTGTTTACCGGGAGGGGCCCACCCACCCGGGAGTGAGCCCAAGGCCCTAGGGTGGCGCACCAATTCCTTATTGGGCTGGTGGAGTCAGCCCAAGAGGGCTATGGTGCCACATGTAAAAATACCAAAAGAAAAGAAAAAAAAGGAAAGAGGGAGGTGGGAAGGAATAGGAGGACTCCTCCTTCCCAAACCGAATTGGAGGAGGAGTCCTCCTCCTCCCTGGCTGCCGACGAACCAAGGGGCTCCTTGAGCCCCAAGGCTAGCCCCTCCCCTCGTCCTATATATATTGGTGGTTTAGGGCTTTTTGAGACACAACTTTGCCACGTGCAACTCAAGCCTATTCCACATAGTTTTACCTATAGATCGGATTTCTGCGAGCTCGGGCGGAGCCCTCGAGGAGTAGATCATCACCACCACCAGAGCACCATCACGCTGGCGGAGAAATCATCTAATTCTCCGTCTTTGTTGCTGGATCAAGAAGGCCGAGATCATCGTCGAGCTGTACATGTGCTGAAGAGCCCCCAGTGGGGGGGACATCCAATAAAGCACTCGCAATGGGTGACAAATGCGGCAAGGTGGGCTATAGCGTTCGGAGGAAAATGATGGAGCTGCGCCCCGAAGTGATTCATAATACCTCTGAAGAAGGGGTGGGGAGGCAGGGAGAAACCCGTGAACACGTGGCTGAGTAGCAGGACGCGCTCCCCCTCCTTCGGCGCCGGCTCCGTCTCGCCCTCCGCCGGCAGCCTCCATGACTTGTTGGCGATTATGCCGTGCTCCACCAGCTCCAGCAAGTCGTCCACCATCACCGTGGAGGGGAGGAATCCCCCTGGATCCGACCCGCCGGCAGTGCCCGCTGTCGTCGCTGAGCAGGGGCCGCCCCCTTCTTCTTCTTCTTCTTCTTCTGCGCTTCGAGTTTGTTGGTCTACCCCTTTGTCATGGTGAAGGCAACAGATCCGCAGAGGAGGAGAGGAAGGAGGAGGCTTGAGGCGCGCAAGAAGCTGCGGGAGGAGCGAGGTTAACGCGAGGAAGAAGAGCAGCGCAACAAGAGATCCCCACCGGAAGGGCTTAAATAAGCTTCCGACTGAGTCGCTAACAGGTGGCCCCGAAATCTTATCCCCCCGACCGGCTGCTGTGATGTTAGTGGAGAAGATAACGGCACGGTAATCGAGGCGGTAGAAACTACTCGATGGCGATGTCGTCATCCCCGCTGAGCGCGCGGCAACCGAAATTTGAGGATCCCGGAAAATCCACCGCCGTCAGTTTGACCTGTCACATCGAAAGATTCCGCGGAAGCACTCGGTCCCTGACGGTTCGTTTCGCTGGTATATTTACTCGGATCGCTGGTCGAAAGGATAAAATGGATCGAGGCAAACGACGCCAAAGTCACACCCATACCAGCCGGATTCGTACTCCAGGCATCACTTCGTCGTTCCAACCCCGATCCATTCGGGGACTACTGATGGGGTTATAGTCCGAGGGTAGGGTCATAGGCCTGCCTTATAGGTCCTACCCAAGGACTACCCTTCATAGAGAACAAGGCCCTTAGACAGTTCCGACTGAACTAAGGACTCCCCCATCATCCAGTCGGTGACGATCATTCGGAGCATATTTAATGTACCGACTGAATTCCACTCTGTACATCGTAACCTCCCAGGAGGGCAACCGTCATACGTTTTCATACACCATTATTAGCATTTAAGGCATACGTTACCTGTAACGTAGGCATTTATTCGCCACTATTCCACCCCTGTCCACCGGGCCGTTGTGGAGGGCAGCGCACTCTATATAAGACGCCCTTCCCCACTGGTGCAGGGGTTGGCATTTACTGTAATCTGATATTCCACTCGACACTAAGCTCCCAAGAGCACTAAGACGTAGGGCTTTTACCTCCACCGTAGAGGGGCCTGAACTCATACAACCTCGCCGTAGCTATGGCTCTGCCCATCCTTTCGTACCCTACACATCTACTGTCAGACTTATACCCACGACACCTCCCCACACCTGAGCCAACGAGCTCCTCCTAGAGCTCCCGCACCCTGTCATGCCGCCTCGCACCTCTTTCCCGCCTGCGCCCCGTCGGGCCGCCAGCGGCCGGCCACCGAAGGGTCACCCGAGCGCGCCCTCTTCGAACCGAGGCCATACCCCGAGCTCCCGACCCCAGCTCAAATTGGAGCCGAGTGGCCCCACTCCTCCTGCCAGATCTGCACCCGACCAGTAGCCCCGCTGCCATCTGCTTCCGTCGCTGGTACCGCGGTGCCCCTCGCGATTCGTCGTGCCCGTTCCCACGAGAGGCCGTCGCTCGAGGGCCCACCGGCCGGAGCCTCGGCCGCCCCAAGTCGCCATCGCCCGAGCGCCTCGGGATCGGGATCCAGATCAAGATCAAGGCGGCGGAGGCGCCGTAGACCGCCACCTGGGCCAGTCCAGCTGCGAGGTACGTGCGGCCCAGCCCCGATCCGGCCTGCCTCAGCCTCCTCCAACGTCCTGGGCCATGACCCGCAAGGTGAGTCGACCCCTTTGCCCTATCGAGCGCCGTGACGCCATTTAGTATCTTGTGTTATACCCCTATATTGGCCCATATGCATTTGGGCCAGTTTAGTAATTTTTTAGTTCCTGCGATTTAATTCATTTTCAGAAAATTGCATATTTTAAAAACGCCCGTAACTTTTAAAATGTGTGTCGTATGCAATAACCGTAGATATGTAAAACATGTAGAATTTCGCGTAGGTTAATATTTTCCAGCTCTGATGCATATTTAAGTATGTTAGATGTGTTTTTTGCATTGGTTTGAGTGACAATATGTTAAGAACGGTTTAGTTCGTAGTTAATTAATCGTAGCTCCTTTGGAGATGAGCCATATATCTAAATGGACTAGAACAACGTGTAGTTTCACTTGAACCACTGTCGTTTGCCGTTTAACAAACTTAAAATATGTTTAGGACAGATCCGGACAGATTACAAAGTTAATGAGTTGGGTCATTTTGGAAATGCTATATGTTGTTTCCGTCCTCATTTAAAATGCCAAGATCGGTAGTTTATTTGTGCTTCAACTCCTGCCATGTTAAACAACATTTAATATTATTGAGTAAATAAACGGGAGTGAACTAAATACTTAAATGTGGAGTTTGGTCAATATGCAACTCGTCGCATATTGATCTTCACTTAATGTGTAGTGATTGATTATTGTGAATTGCCATGCCATGGCTTGCTTAATTGAAATGGTCATGCATCATATTAGGGTGTGCATCATGTCGTGCATGATCCATCGTGAATATTGTGTGTTGATTGTTGTTTCGGTGTACATGCAAGATTACATGCAAGATGACCATTTCCCTAGATACCATTACTATCATTGCCATGCTAGTTGTTTCGTTTGTATCATTATGTCTCGCTGCCTACCACCTGTTAAATATCCACCTCTCGGGATTTCCATGAAAACTTCTAATCTTTCCATTACTATCATTGCCATGAAATGGTCATGCATCATATTAGGGTTGGCTATGTTACCGCTTGCCCAGACTTTTGCTAGCATCGCTAGTTGCAGGTGCACTTGCTTCCATGTGTCAACATGGGTTCCCTGTTATATCACCATATTATTGCTAATTAATTTAATGCACCTATATACTTGGTAAAAGGTGGAAGGATTGGCCTTCTAGCCTGGTGTTTTGTTCCACCTTTGTCGCCTTAGTTTCTGCTATCGGTGTTATGTTCCATAAATGAGCGCTCCTAACATGCTTGGGGTTGTTATGGGGACCCCCTTGACTTTAGTTTTGGGATAAAACTCGTCTGACAAGGCCCAACATTGGTACTATATTCGCCCAACATAATAATTCTGTTAATATTGAAAACATAGGGCATCATGAACCAGAGGAGTAATTCCACATAATACATGGGGGCAAGTGCTGGTGGTGTTGGTCCCAAACAGAGCCACGTGTGGGGCCACCTGGGGCAACTCGGGGGATGTCTATCCGGCCACCGTATGTAGTGCTCATTCGTCGTGTCCCGAGAATGAGATACGTGGCTCCTATTGGGATCGTGGACACACCGGGAGGCCTTGATGGACTTGTTTTACCTTTCTCGAGCGTCTTGTACGAGGGATTCCGAGGATACTTTGGGTTATCTCGAGGTTGAGGTTTTGTAATAGGAACCCGAGGAGATCACTGGTTTTCTCTGATCGAGGTCATCCCGGCGCAGCGTGTGGTAGTTTGTGATGGACTAGTTGGAGCACCCCTACAGGGTTAAATCTTTCGGAAAGCCGTGCCCGCGGTTCTGTGGCAAACTTGGAAACTTTTTTTAACATCTGGTTCTAGAAAACTTGAAGTAAACATAATTAAAACTTGCTAACTTAGTGCGTAACCGTGATTGTCTCTTTTGTGAGCTCCTTATCTGATCGAGGACACAGTGGGGTTATGTCTGACGTAAGTAGGTGTGCACAATGATTCATTTGATCATTATTAGTTCATGTCTGATATGCGTGGATCATCCCCCTCTTTTATTCTTGGGCTCGTAAGTTAGCCACCTCAAATAAATGCTTAGTCGCTTGCTGCAGCCTCACCACTTAACCATACCTCACCCATTAAGCTTTGCTAGTCTTGATACCTTTGGAAATGAGATTGATGAGTCCCTGTGGCGCACAGATTACTCCAACACCAGTTGCAGGTGCAGGTAATGCCTTACTTTGACGTGAGTGCGCTGATTGTGCCATTTGGAGTTTCTTCTTTTTCTTCTTCATCGATCTACGATGGGTTCCATGTCGGGATCCTGGGATCGCAAGGATGGACGTCGTTCTTTTATAGTTTATTTTTGCCCATAGCCAGACCCTGCTCTTCTTCACGATGACTATATACTATTGTATTGATGTGAACTTGATATAGCTTGTGGCGAGTGTAAGACAATTTCATATACTCATCTCTTCAGTACATATACTTGTAACAATATCCATTTTTGCAAAAGGACGAGATGAGTTTCCATCCCTATAGAGGCCATCACGCCAAAATAAGGATAGGACCACATCTTGGGCGTTACAAGTTGGTATCAGAGCAGTACCGACCTAGGAGCCCCCTTGATTAATCGAACTTGGTCGAGTCGAATCTAGTGAAAAATTGCTTTGAGTTTAGTTAAATGTCAGAGAGTGGGATTCTTTTTTCTCCTCTTCTATGCTCTCGTAAGGAATATTGATGTAAGAATTTTAATTCTACTCCTATTCTCACTCAAAAAAATTTAGGATCACGCGGATATTTTTGGAATCCATATGATGTCGATGTGACAAAGTTCTGACTTGGTGCCTCCTGCTGTGTTAATTTTATTCCGGGAGTTGAGCTCCAGGGGATTCTTGAGCACATTGTTGTCATTCAGATTTCTTAGTATCTCAGGACGGAGGATGTTCGAAATTGCTTCAATACTAGTAGTGACGAGATAAGCCCGCATCCCCAGTACTGGTGCAGATAGTTCGGGGGTACTGCCATACTTGGTATCATTGTGATTATGACGGTTTGAGATAGATGATTTTCGAGATCTTTGGTTATGTGTTGACGGATGTGATACATTGGATGGGTTAGTGTTATGGCTAGGAGTTGAGTGATGGATTTTACTCCTTGTATCCGTGGACCGGATTGCGTGACCAAAAATTTCGGGAGTTCTTAGGTGTGAATTCAAGTAGATACTTATTGGACAATCTTCGAACAGATGCATGATGTGAGGTTGGGGTTCGACATCTAGTGGATTCATTTGTTCACGGTCATCTTACAGCGGTTCTCGTTGTGCCTTAAAGAGTCCTTGTAGCTTGCTACGAATCGGGGACGCTTTGTATATCGTGTGCACTTCCTTGTACACGATGGATACTGTAGGATAGAGCCCGTGCGATCCTATCCATGAAAATATCAGACGAAATCTCTGTCATGAATTTGTTCTGGCTTCTATTGTAAGCCTCATCCTTTGTTTTGTTGGAATATGGTAATTCAAGTTGCTTCGATGTCAAGTGGTGAATTCATATCTTTCCAAGAGCTATTCTCATATTGGTATGGGACTGATAATTCTTTTACTCATCAATTCTCTTCAAACTGGAGTCATCATGTCAATTCTTTTCCAACCAGTGTGATTCTCTTCAAGTGAATTCAATCCTCTCCAATTTTGCAAGATCAATATCTCATTTCTTTCCGGAGTTCATCTCATCTGTCCCAAGTTGTCTTTGTTTTCCCCGCCATCCCACCCTTTTTCTTCAGTGATTAGATTGTCATCCTAGTGCCTTGCTTTTTATTGCTGCTTCCGCTATCTTCTCTTCCGTGTCGTAACGATGATTCATTGTGAAGATCCTCATGAGTTTCAAGTTCATCATTCTTCATTCTTGTTCTCTTTTCCGGTGGATTCAATTCAAGCTCTCTGTGTTCATCATATCCTTTTATTTTGTTCAATGCTTACCCATTTCGGGAATTCTTATTCAATCCTTTCTTATTTAGTCATCCCTCTCTGTTTTATCCCGTGTGTTGAAGATATCTCAGAAGTTTCTTATTTTCAGTCCTTTCAACTATTTGGAGGTTCCAACCTCATCAAGTTTTCAGTTATACTCGTGCAGTATCTCTCTTTCTGAGCAATCTTTTCAACGGTGTTTCTTACGAGTGGGCCCATAACCCTTAGGTTTCTCCGAGGATCTTATCTCGCTCTTCTAATCTTTTCCCTGAGATCTCTAATTCTTTTAATTATGACGTCCCATCAGTCATATTCCTTCTTCAAGATCGCTTCAAATTTATTTCTCATCATTGGCTCAACTTTTCCTTGTTCATTTCTTCCGGAGTGTCTCAGTAATTCTTGATTGTGCTTCTTGCCATCTTTCTCAGCTTGGAAGTTCGAAGGAGTGTTTCTCTTAAATCTTGGTCCGTTCTTTTGAAGATTGTCATCTTAGCTTCGTGTTATCCTCTTATTTGTTTTCGATCATCAATAATTCCATCCATGTCTAATGATGCATTTCAGAGTTGTTTTCATCTCTTGAACCTCCGAAGGCCATCATTTCCGAAGATTTCTTCATTCTCAGCTTTCAGCTTCCATTCTCAAATTCTTCTCAATCATTGTCTCTTCATTCATCTCTCAATTATTCCGGTGCCTTGTTCAAGTTTTCTGTTAGGTCGGTCATGATCTCTTCATTCTCAAGGTGTTCTTCAAGATTCTTGTGGTAGTACCTCATCTATTCTATCTCTTGCATTTCAAAGTGCAATTCTTCCTCCTTTATCCTTTGTGGTGGTGTTATAACATTCTTGGTAGTGGGGGAGTCTCAAAGAGAATTTGTTTCAAGAATGAGATATTTATATCCACCAATTCTTTGATCATGAGATATTTGAACCCATGATTCTTCATTGAAGTTATCTAGATGTAGATTTCACCTAAAGCTTTTCCTAATGATTGCGGCTATTATGGTGATTATCATTGGTCCAAGTGCTCAATGTATCCTTTTGGTGTAATAAGTTGTGCATATCTTGTTTCTCCCAACCAATCCTTGTTTTTGTTAGTGGCTGGTTGTCAACTCATTAATTTGAAATGGTTTCCATAAGCCCACAACAAGCCTGTTCTTTTCGTTGTTGTTTTTCCAACAACTACGTTCAATTCTTCTTGTCCACTCGTAATTCAATTCAATTCAATTGTGGTAGAAGTTTTCATTTTCTTCTCCATTCCTTCTTCCCAATGATCTAGTTTCTATTTTCTTGTTCGTGAGTTGTGGTGATGTTGCTCTCTTCAATCTATCATCTTGTTCTATCAAGATCATGTTCTCTCCTTGATTTCAATTTAGTTAGTTTGTTGTGAATCTTCTCAAGATCTTTCCATCTTATCAAATTTTGCCCCTCTTTCCCGTTGTTCGTGTCATTCTTCATCTCTTTGCAACCATCAAGGATCGTTGGTTTCACCCATTTGTCAAACAAGCAACCAAGTTTTACCTCTTGCTTTCCTCATCCTCTTTCCCCCCTTTCATTATTAGATATCACGCAGAGATCTCTTGCAAGTGTAGGAGAGTTGTGACAGCCCGAGACCGATGCTCCAAAAGATTACTCTTCTATCATGTTATCACTGTGTTAATTATTTGTCTGTCGCATTCATCATCGCGTCATGCGCATTATCCACATTGCATCGGCACTCTGTTGCCGCTAGTTTTTCAAACTTGCATCTGTTATTAGTTGTCTGTTCTCCCCATGTTCGTCGTTGACCGTTTTGAGCCCAACCACACTCACACGCGCCTGCGGCATTGTTAAAATATTGTTTCAAAAATTTGTATAAAATATTCTCGGATCGGGTTGAAACTTGGCGTGTGGTATTATTTTAATATAGCTAGGCCGACTGCCAATTTTCGTCGCAATCGGAGTCCGGTTGATACCCGAACGGTGGACCGCACCGGCACCGTCATAAATTTATTGTCGGACGTTATTTGGTGTTTTAAAATATTGTGCCGGGTCACAAACCTCCCTCTCTTCCCCACCTAGCCTACTCTACACAACCCACCTAGCTTGAAGTCGTGATCAGAGTCGTCCGATCGCGATCCTCCAGTGTGAATTTGGAAGAAACAGCTAACCATAGCCCCATTTGCTATATATAGACAACCCCTCGTCTATTTTTGGGCTCCCCTCGGTGCCCACCTCGAAATACACGCCCCCCAATCCCTAGCCGCCACCACAGCTCCAACTCCACCCCGGCCCGCCGCAGCCCGCGTCCGGCCCGGCCCCGGCCCGAACCAGGCCAAGGCAGCAGCGAGGTGCCGCTCTTGCTCTGCACCCGAGGCAGCGAGCTCATGACCCTAGCTCATCCCGGAGCCGAGCCACCCCAATCCTCCCGCCGGATCCGTAACCGACCAGCAGTCCCGTCACCATCTGCTCCCGGTATCGGTACTGCACCGCCCCTCACCCGTCATTGTTCCCGTTCCCGCACGAGGCTGTCGCCAGAGGGCCCACCGGCCGGAGCCTCGTCCGCCCCAAGTCGCCATTGCCCGAGTGCCTCTGGATCGGGATCCAGATCCAGATCGAGGTAACGAAGCCATCGTTTACCGCCACCTGGGCCGGTCCAGCCGCCGGGTCCGCGCGCCCGAGCTGGCTAGCGAGGCCCACCCCTATTAGGCCTCCCTCACACTCCTCCACCGACCTGGGCCATGGCCGCAAGGTGAGACGACCCCGCTGCCCTATCCAACGCCCGTGGCGCAATTTAGTATCTTGCGCCATACTACTATTTTGGCCCATCTGCATTTCGGCTCGTTTAGTATTTTTTAGGTCCTTAATTCAATTCATTTTCAGAAAATTTTATATTTTTAAAACGCTCGTAACTTTTAAACCGTGCGTCATATGCAAAAACCCGTAGATATGTAAAACATGTAGAATTTCGCGTAGATTAATATTTTCCAACTCGCATGCATATTTAAATCTGTTAGCTGTGTTGTTTGCATTGGTTTGCATGACAACGTGTTAAAAACGGTTTAGTTCGTAGTTAATTAATCATAGCTCCGTTGGAGATGAGCCATATATGTAAATGGACTAGAACGACATTTAGTTTCATGTGAACCACTTTGTTTGCCGTTTAACAAAATTAAAATACGTTTAGGACACAACTAACATATTATAAAGTTAATGAGTGGGGTCGTTTCGGAAATGCTATATGTTGTTTCCGGCCTCATTTAAAATGCCTAGATAGGTAGTTTATTTGTGCTTCACCTCCTGCCATGTTTAACAACATTTAATATTGCCGTGTAAATAAATGAGAGTAAACTAAATAATTAAATGAGGAGTTCCTTCAATATGCAACTCGTTGCATATTGCACTTCGTTTAATGTGTAGTGTTTGATTGTTGTGAATTGCCATGCCATGCTAGCATAATTGAGGTGGCCATGCATCATATTAGGGTGTGCGTCATGTCATGCATGCACCTCGTGAATATTGTGTGTTGATTGTTGTTTCGGTTTGCTTCGTCTCGATAGAGTTCTGCAAGCGTGTCGGAATGTGAGGATCCGTTCGACTACGTCGGTTCGTCTGCTTCACGGAGTCGTTCTTCTTCCAAGCGGGATTACTAGCAAGATGATCATTTACCTAGATACCATTACTATCATTGACATGCTAGTTGTTTCGTTTCTATCGCTATGTCTAGCTGCCTACTACCTGTTAAATATCAGCATCTCAACATTGACATGAAAACCTCTAATTTTTCCACTCCCGAACAAACCTTGTTTGTCTATGTTACCGCTTGCTCATCCTTTTGATAGCGTCGCTAGTTGCAGGTGCAGTTGCTTCCATGTGCCAACATGGGTTCCTTGTTATATGACCATATTATTGCTAATTAATTTAATGCACCTATATACGTGGTAAAAGGTTGAAGGCTTCGCCTACTAGCCTGGTGTTTTGTTCCAACTTTGCCGCCTTAGTTTCGGCTACCGGTGTTATGTTCCTAACATGCTTGGGGTCGTTATGGGGACCCCTGTGACTTTCGTTTTTGGATAAACTCGTCTAGCAAGGCCCAACATTGGTACTATATTTGCCCAATATAATAATTATGTTAATACTGAAAACATAGGGCGTCATGAACCCAAGGAGTAATTCAACATAATATAGGGGGGCGAGTGATGATGGTGTTGGTCCCAAACAGAGCCACTTGCGGGGCCACCCGGGGCAACTTGGGGGATGTCTATCCGGCCACCGTACGTAGTGCTCATTCGTCGTGTCTTGAGAACAAGATATGCGGTTCCTATCGGGATCGTCGACACACCGGGCGGCCTTGCTGGACTTGTTTTACCTTTCTCGAGCGTCTTGTGCGAGGGATTAAGAGAATACTTTGGGCTATTTCTAGGTTGAGGTTTTCCAATAGGAACCCGAGGAGATCATGGGTTTTCCCTGATCGAGGTCATTCCGGCACAATGTGTGGTAGTTTGTGATGGACTAGTTGGAGCACCCCTGCAGGGTTAAATCTTTCGGAAAGTCGTGCCCACAGTTATGAGGCAAACTTGGAAACTTTGTTTAACATCCGGTTATACAAAACTTGAAGTACACTTAATTAAAACTTGCCAACTGAGTGCGTAACTATGACTGTCTCTTTCGTGAGCTCCTTTTTCGATCGAGGACACGGTGGGGTTATGTCTGACGTAAGTAGGTATCCAGGATCATTCGTTTGATCATAATTAGTTCACGTCCGATATGCGTAGGTCATCCCCCTCTTTTATTCTTGTACTCGTAAGTTAGCCACCTCAAATAAATTCTTAGTCACTTGCTGCAGCATCACCACTTAAGCATACCTCACCCAGTAAGCTTTGCTAGTCTTGTTACCTTTGGAAATGAGATTGCTGAATCCCTCTGGCTCACAGATTACTACAACACCAGTTGCAGGTGTAGGTAAAGAGTTACTTTGACGTGAGCGCGCTGATTGTGCCATTTGGAGTTTATTCTTCTTCTTCATCATCGATCTAGGATGGGTTCCAGGCCAGGAGCCTAAGATAGCAAGGATGGACGTCATTCTTTTATCGTTTGTTTTCGTCCGTAGCCGGACCCTGCTCTTCTTCATGACTGTATATGTTGTATTGATGTGAACTTGATGTAGCTTGTGGCGAGTGTAAGCCAATTCCATATACTCATATCTTTAGTACATATACTTGTAACGATATCCATTCTTGCAAAATGACGAGATGGGTTTCTATCCCTGTCGAGGCCCTCGAGCCAAAATAAGGATAGGACCGCATCTTGGGCGTTACATCATGGCAACAATAATAGTGGTCATAAACGCTCGGGGAAGGGTAACCACTAGTAGAACGACCAAGCCAGATTTCATAGCAACCCAACGCAACTAAATGGAGATCAATATCATGTGTTTACCACCAGTACCTGTAGACGTGATCGAAAACTTCAACATTGAGCAATCAATGTGGTGGAACCGGTTGTCCCAACATACCTAAATTGGTCTGAGTACCCAATCACTTGGAGCGGAGAGGATCACCCTCCCGAGTTGACAATCCATGTGGCCTTGCCTGGTAGTGTCACCTCAAGTTGGGGGTTATACACTTACAAAGGTACTCATGGATGAGGGTAGCAGCATCAACATATTATATTACGACACTTTATGACGAATGAATCTTTCTTAGAGTAAGGTGCAGTCTTCAACCATGGTTTTTCATGGAATTGTGCCCGGCAAGACAGCATATCCAATTGGATAGATCATGCTCAGTGTCACTTTTTACACACGGTTTAACTATGGGTGTGAATCCCTAACTTTTGAGGTGGTCAAAATTAAGAGCCCTTAGCAAGCCCTCTTCGGTCGGCCGGCTTATGCACGTTTTATGGCACGACCCTGTGTGGGGACCCCGACTTACAAGTCGAGTTCGCCGAATGATCATGCTCAGTGATCCCATAGATCAATGCTCACCGAACACACATATGCTGATTATTAAGAGTCGTACATCCTTACATACTACTTGGTACAACAAATGACCAGTATGGTCGAGTCTCACATAGGTAAGGCCTATAAGTCCAATCACACCAATACATCTACTAGTGGAAAACTTGCCAATAAACCGGGACCCATGCCATCAGCCTTCACCAACATGCATTCTGACTGGAAAGCGTCCTAGATCGAGTGTCCGTCTCCGACAACGAATTCTTCTCCGAACTCTAGTTCCTCCATGTCTGGTCAATAACATAACCAGTGGCAAGACAGTGAGTACTTTGAATGTACTCGCAAACAACCCATGATGTGGATAATGCAGTTGGTACGATAGTAAGTAATATGCAGCCTTTTTGGGAAGCAAGAGTTTACTTAATAGTATGCATGGTCAATTACTTGTATGGATATGCATCATAAGCTAGATGGTAATCATAAAACTGGTTACAGATATCAACATATCTGCTGAGGGTTGAACACTTCGGATTCACCCTATAAGCCAAGTCACCGAACTTGACCTTATCCTCTCTTCTAGATAACACTTATGAACACACACACACACACACTTGGTTTATGCGGAAACGACATGGCATAGTTTAAGTAGGATTACCCAACTGTCCTTGATCGAGGACACGACAATTCGAATAGCTTTACACTCTGCAGAGGTTGTACGCTGTACCCACGAGATCCGGGAAACTTCCGTGTCATTCACGACTCGCGGTATATAACGTACCCAAGGTAAGTACCCGATCATTGCTTCTCCCCTGATGACTCGCGGTATATAACGTACCCATCCCCCATGATGTACGTCTTACGAGCACCAACTCCACACAGTATCAATCATGCGGGGACAAACGGGGTGCCCGAAGCACATAAAAACGGCATAGTCAACCTACCTGGTATGACCCCGTCACGAGAGTGACCACATATCACACCCGCCACTAGTAATGTGGGCTCTTTGCTAGCACCAACCAAAGTAATTAACAAAGCCCCTTCCCACAAAGGGGTATCGTGGTCGCACATGTAAGGTTGGGACGGTCCACACATCATAAATCTAATCCCATTTCCGGAACCACCCACACAAAACATTTCCGATACACCACTTCTTCACAAGTGGTCACCCAACTCAACATCATCACCCTCGGGCATTAGTGGCACCCGACGGGGTTTTGTAAAACCTTTGTTATCAAATCTGTGTTACCATCATCATGCACATGCTCTTTCTATACGTAGCACTACTGTCTACTTGTCAACATATTATCATAGTGACACTCATAGATGATATGGTCATGCTCAATGCAAGTGCTCCAGAGGAGCTATCGGAAACACCATGCTGGAGTGCACCGATTAATCTTAACTATATGCATCGGAGTAGAGTAACCAATGTCTCATGGATAGAAGTATTTTCTTAGACATGGTCAAAGGGCTGCTTGCCTTGATCAGCTAGGTATCCGGGGTCTTCGGGTCCAACTTCTTTGTCAAACGAGTAATCTATCGTCGTAATAAATACAATACTAATAAGAAGCACACTCAAAAACAGAGCACAAACTCTCTTTAAAAATATTAACCTATTCTAAGAAATCTTAACTATAGTTTAAAAATGTTTGTCTCCGGTTTTGATGTAAAGAGGTTTTTTTAAAGCCTAATTAACAGTAGCTGAAATATTTAAACTAGGCATTTTAATTAAAGCTATGTATAAAAGTTTTTACAAAAATTAGTACAACAGCACTAGTAAATTCTACACATTTTTAGAAGAATTGTGGTGGAAAAATATTTAAATTTGATTAAATATTTAATCTTACAAAAATGATTTAAAAACAGATTTCAAAGGAAAAAAGGGCTCAAACCCTGGCCTGGCTCGGCCAATGGCTGGGCCGGCCCAACTAGCCAGCGGGCAGTTAGCCACCCAACAGCCCACGTGCGCGCGTGCCGTCAGGTTTGAACCTGACGTGTGGGACCCTGCGTTTAGCGGCAGAGTGAGGAGAGAGGGGGAGATATTGGCAACCGACGGGTGGGGAATGCATGTCGGGGTCGTCTTCCTCCTCGGGACAGAGAAGAGGGGAGGCATGCTCGCGGCGCCTCCGACACCCTCGAGGCCTAGCGAATGGCAGGAACGACACTGTGGCATCGTCGCCTATGTGCTGGTGGTTGAATGAACGACGGGGAGGTCATGGGTCACCGTATTCTAGAATGATAATATATGAGCTTGGAAAAATAAAAAATTATAGATACGTTGGAGACGTATCAACATCCTCAAGCTTAATTCCTCGGACTACACGAGGTGAACTATGTGCCTCGTATTGCCATCAAATCACAAACTTTGGTGGATTTTACTAATGATTGTACTGAATTAGAAGTCCCCGAAAAAATCCACATAACATATAATGGGTCAAGAGAGCTGGAACGATCAGGGGCTGGAGTTATTTTATCTTCCCCCGAGAGTTGACAAATTTTGTTACGTCTTATGACTCATGTTTACTTGCAATAACAATGCAGCTGAGTATGAAGCCCTCCTTCATGGATTTCGCATAGCCAAGGAGATGACCCTCAGTCGGGTCATATGTTTGGGTGACTCCGATTTGGTGGCTCAACAAGTATAAGGGACTTGGGATTCCAAAGACCCCCTCATGGCGCCTCCTCGACATGCAATCACGGTTATTGCAGGTCAATTTCAAGATTACCAGTTTGATAATATTGATAGTCGGCTCAACGAGTCTATTGATGCCTTGTCCAGAGTTGGCTCTCAACGTAAGCTAGTTCCACCCAATGTTTTCCTTGATGTGCTCCATAATCCTTCAGTCAAATTACAATTAGAGGAGGATATAGCTATTCCAGATCCAAAGGCATGGCTCATGGAAGTTCTCCATGCAATCCCTGATTGGACTGTCCCTTATTTGGCTTGTTTTACCCAAGACGTGCTCCGTGATGAGGAAATCATCGCCCGACAAATCATCAGGGCTTCAAGTCCATGACTATAGTCAATGGCGAGTTACACCGTCGAAGGATCACTGGTGTATTTCAACGTTGTGTTTCTCTTGCAGAAGGCCGGGAAATCCTTAATGAGACCCACGCTGGAGATTGTGGTCATAATGCCATTTCAAGGTTGTTGGTCACCAAGGCTTATCGTCATGGTTTTTATTGGCTTACCTCCCACGCTGATGCAGAAGTCATTGTGCGAAAAGTGTGATAGTTGCCTAAAATTTGCAAGACAAGCTCATGTGTCGGCTCAAGAATTATGGATGATTCCAGTTTATTGGTCGTTCAGAGTCTAGGGGCTTGACGTTGGTCCATTTAAAATGTCGTCTGATAAAAAGACACACCTCTTTGTCATAGTGGACAAATTCACCGAATGGATTGAAGAAGAGTCGGTCAGCCATTGTGAGGCTGAGACTGCAGTAAAATTCTTGAAAAAGTTGATTTATCATTTTTGATATCCACATAGCATCATCACAGATAATGGCACCAATCTTTCCAAAGGAGCTATGGAACAATTTTGTCAACAAGAGCACATCAGACTTGATTTAGCGTTTGTTGCATATCTACAGTGCAATGGACAAGCCGAGCGAGCCAACGAGGAGATATTGCATGGAATAAAACCCCGTCTTATGGTGCCCCTTAAAATAACTCCTGGTTATTGGTTTGAAGAACTCCCCGTGGTACTATGGAGCATAAGGACCGCTCCGAACAGATCCACAAGCTATACACCTTTTTTCTTGTCTATGGAGCAGAAGCTGTTTTGCCAAGTGATATCAGACATGATTCCCCCAGGGTCAGTGCTTATGTCGAGGCTGATAATGAACAATCTTGTTAATATGCATTGGACGCACTAGAAGAGGAATGTGATCTGGCAGCATCCAGATCTGCTATATATCAACAAGACCTACACAGCTATCATAGTTGTAGAGTTCGCAGCCAAACTTTTCTAGGAAGGCGACTTAGTGCTCCATTTGATTCAAGACCAAACAGGCGTGCATAAGATTTCACCACCTTGGTAAGGGCCTTTTTTCATGAGCAAAAAACTCAACAACGGGTAAAATTACCTAGTTGACATAGAGGAACACCAAAAGTCCCATATATGTGAAGAGGAGACCCACATTCCTTGGAACATTGCTCATCTTCGACCTTATTTTACTTAGAGCCACTGGCTCCACATTATTGTACATACCTATGTATATACCTCCGTGTTCAATATAATAAAGCCGACACCATCAAAACTTCAGGACTGTGTCCTTTCATCTCAAAAATTGTGGACGAGCCTCTATTATTTGAGCATAAGTCATTTGGGGTTTCCCGACTGAATGAGTTAGCCTTTAATAACCAACTCGACCCCGCTAAAGACACTGCAATCTTGGTTACTCATGCTTGTTTGCAAGATGCTACTCAAAAAAGGTGATCTAGTGTAATCTGATTAGTCAATCCATCTGGACCCTGAACTTATATAGGTTAAAGCGCCAGCTTAAGTCACATGAGAGTCGGCTTACATCGAGCGAGGATAAACAATGGGCTATCTTGCCATCTTCATTGAAGCAAAGACTTGAGCCCAAAAGCGAGTCTTAAATATCGATCTTAATAGCCGATTTGTAATTTATTTTATTATCCATTTTTGTGTACTCAATTGGAGGAACCAATTTTAAATTTATATTTACTGGGTCATACATAGACTATCGGGTTATTATACTCGATCACAAGATGACGAATTATTTGCTTTATCACAATATCAAGGGGTCATTATGTTGAAAGCATGATCTTATATTGGCGGCTTATCTTGCACAACAAAAGGTGACTTATCCCACACAGAAAAGAGATGGCTAATCACACAAACAAGAAGTGAGGAGCAAACATATTGACAACACTGCTATACAGAAACAAAGGTCAAACAAAGTATTCCGCGCAAGATGACGCTAGAGACATATCACAGTTTTCTGTTCATATTACAGACTTCACTTAGAAGCCAGCAAAAAATATCAAAGTTTTTTCTAGCTCCAAATATTACTACTACTCGCCGGCTTGTGCGTCCTCCGCTTCAGTTTCTTCACACTGATCAGCTGCACCACGATCTTCTTGACCCGCTTAAGATGACTCACCCTACTGGATCTAGAGGTCCTTCGAACCCACTTGATCATGGTCAGAGCCTCGAAATTTGTCTCCTCGAGAACAATAACACAAGAGTCAACATTAGGGATGAAGGGTTGCTTACAGCAAAGTGGCACAAGCTCAAAGGGTTTGTCCCTTGGCTGGTCAATCAGTTTGTTCTCCATCGAATAGGCGTGTTGATATAGGTTGACATCAATTTCATCTACAATCACAGTTGATACTGGACGTGTCTCCTTCACAACATGGGTGAAATCAGCATCAGAAAACTCCGAGCCGTAAATCTTGTACTCACGGAACCCGCCTTCTACACCAACGAAAACCAATCCAGGAAAGTACGTCTTCGCGCGAGAAACCGGCATATTAGATCCAAGATGATCTGCCGATTTTCTAAATTCTTCCACCCATTGTGGTATTGTTGATAGTTGGTTCAACATTTCCTTGACTCTTTTCACTGGCTCTTTGAGATTCTTTACTACCATGATCGCAAAGACAGAGTCGGTGAATAGCTTCTCCACGTATGTATCACCTTGAGTTTATCTATGGGCTCTTGCATAAGAATGTGGCTCCTTCACCCTACATGGCAAATAAATATGAAAATGAGTCGCCTGAGGGAGTCCTGGACTAAGGGGTCCTCGGGGCACTGGCCCATGGACCGAATCATCAGAGTGCGGATAGTTGACAACTATGTACGCATGAAGTAAGGCCCCGAGGACCGGCATGTGCTCCAAGCTTAGAAGGATTAGGTCGGCTCATCTATCCCTGACCGATAGTCAGAACTTGTAAAACCTAGGGTCCCTAGTATCTATATAAACCACAGACCCCTATCTGTCTAGAGGAGGTTGGATCATTTAGGGTTTAGCATATGCAATCTCGAGGTAGATCTATTCTCTAATCATCGTCATCAATACAATCAAGTTGGATGTAGGGTATTACCTCCATAGGAGGGCCCGAACCTGGGTAAACCACTTTCTCACCCTTCTTCCTACAACCCATCGATCCAAGGTCCACAATTCAGGAACCCCTACCAGAAACCTTCCTGTTTTGACACCGACACTGGTGCTTTCATTGAGAGTTCCATTACGGGATCGCCACAAGGTTTGATGGCATGTCTAGTGATCAGCGAGGAGGTCCGCAACTAGGACTTGTTCGTCCCCGGACAAACCTTCGCGTTCGGAAGCATTGTTCTGCATGTCGATCCGGCCGACCACCTCGGTCAGATCGGAAATTTAGCCTCTCGTCAGCAAGTCAGGTTCTGGAGCCTAGAGTTCACCGTCGACTCCTGGGGAGACCTTGTGTTAACAGGGCTTTCCACTCCATTGAAGGATCACACGGACCTCGATTCTTTCTCCTCCAAGGCCGTGACTCCAATAATCGAGACAAACTCAACCCTGATCCGACCTTAAAGTTCGACATGCTCGGAGCGTCCGAACTTGCGTCAGTCGAGCTCTCCCCAAGGGCGACTGATACCTCTTCAACGTATCTATAATTTTTGATGGTTTCATGCTATTATCTTGTCAAACTTTGGATGTTTTTCATGCCTTTTATATATTTTTTGGGACTAACTTATTAACTCAATGCCAAGTGCCAGTTCCTATTTTTTCCGTGTTTTTGACCCCTTCCAGAGGAGATTTTGAAACGGAGTCCAAACGGAAGAAAATCCCCGAAAAGAATTTTTTTGGAACGGAAGAAGATCGGGAAGCTTGGGAGCCAAGGAAGGGGAGCCTCAGGGGCCCCACAAGCCCCCACCCCGCGGCCAGGGGGGAGGCTGCGCCATCCAGGTTTGTGGGCCCCTTGGACGCCCTTTACCCTAGGTCTTACGCCTATATATTCCCATAAATTCCAGAAACAATCAAGAGATCATCGCAATCACTTTCCGCAGCCACAAGCTTCTGTCTCCGCAAGATCCCATCTGGGGCACGTTCTGGTGCCCTGCCGGAGGGGGGATTCGGACATGGAGGGCTTCTTCACCAACACCATGACCTCTCCGATGATGCTGACTAGTTCACCATAGACCTATGGGTCCATAGCTAGTAACTAGATGGCTTCTTCTCTCTCTTGGATCTTCAATACAAAGTTCTCCATGATCTTCATGGAGATCTATCCGATGTAATCTTCTTTTGCGGTGTGTTTGTCGAGATCCGATGAATTGTGGATTTATGATCAGATTATCTATGAATCTTATTTGAGTTTCTTCTGATATCTCTTATGCATGATTTCATATCCTTGTAGTTCTCTTTGAGTTGTGGGTTTTGTTTGGCCAACTAGATCTATGATTCTTGCAATGGGAGAAGTGCTTGGTTTTGGGTTCATACCATGCGGTGACCTCACCCAGTGACAGAAGGGGTAGCGAGGCACGTATCGTGTTGTTGCCATCAAGGGTAAAAATATGAGGTTTTCATCATTGGTTTGAGATTATCCCTCTACATCATGTCATCTTGCTTAAAGCGTTACTCTATTCGTCATGAACTCAATATACTAGATGCATGCTGGATAGCGGTCGATGTGTGGAGTAATAGTAGTAGATGCAGAGAGTATCGGTCTACTTCTCACGGACGTGATGCCTATATGTATGATCATTTCCTTAGATATCGTCATGACTTTGCGCGGTTCTATCAATTGCTCGACAGTAATTTGTTCACCCACCGTAACACTTGCTTTTTTGGGAGAAGCCTCTAGTGAACACTATGGCTCCCAGGGTCTACTCCACACCATATTTTCAGCCTTACACTTTTTACTTCGTTGCACTTTCCGCCTTCAGATCTCACTTTGCAAACAATCTTGAAGGGATTGACAGCCCCTTTGAAGCGTTGGGTGCAAGTTTGTTTGTGTTTGCGTAGGTACTCTGGACTTGACGAGACCCTCCTTCTGGATCGATACCTTGGTTCTCAAACTAAAGGAAATACTTACTGCTCCTGTGCTGCATCACCCTTTCCTCTTCAAGGGAAAAACCAACGCAAGCCGAGCCTCTGTCAATGTGTCAATTTCTGGCGCTGTTGTCTGTGGGATAGCAGAATAATTTATGGCGCCGTTGCTGGGGAGGAAGATCAAGTCAAGAACTCATCCAAGTAGGTGTCGCAAACTCATCTCTTGCATTTACTTTGTTTGCCAGTTGCCTCTCGTTTTCCTCTCCCCCACTTCACCAATTTGCCTTTTCGTTCGCCCTTTTCTCTCGCTTTCTTTCTGCTCGTCTATGTGGGATAGTCTATCCTGATGGCTAGGTCCACCACTTCAAACAATACTCCCGAGAGCGAAGTCCTCTATTTCAAACAAATTAAGGAAGAAAACCTAAAGGACGCTTGGCATAGGATTTGCAACGCTCAGAGTAGATCTACTCATAAGCAATCCACTGCCGTCTTGCTTCGCAGTTTTTATGTGGGTATTTCTCCTTGGAATAGGTATATTCTTGACACCATCGTAGGTGGAAATTTCTTGGGTAGCCATACCGTTGATTCTTACGGAGCTGTGATAAATTTGGTAGGCTCACCCCCACTCTTGGTTAATGGAACTACCTTAACTCTGGAACATGTGATGCGTAGGCTGGACGTTATTGAAAATAAAGTTGCTACGATTGAACTCATTGAGAATTTGGATCAAAAGATCCACAATAAAATCACACAGTACGGATCCAAGGTGGGAATGGTTTTGAAAAATTTAAAGGAGAAGGAACCCACAGTTAACGAAAAGCTAGGTCATGATTCCGCTAGGATTGGCAAACTAGAAGATGTTATAACCAACTTGGGTTCCGCTTTTGCCGCTGTCCAGAATACCCCAAATTTTTCCCACAATAAAATCACCAAGTCTGTTTTTGTTCCTAAAAGTAGTGGTGAATATTCTAGCAAGAAAGATGAAAACCTTAAGATGATGAGGGCCACTTATGGTTTGAGCACCAAAGACGACGATACATGATTCTATCGCTTCTCTGCCTAGCTAAGGGCGTTAAACAATAGCGCTTGTTGGGAGGCAACCCAATGAATTTATATTTTTATTTCTGTTTTGTTGCGTCCACACTTTCATAATTCTGTTGTGATTGTGTTTTTTATGTTTCTTTTTTGTTTGAGCCAAGCAAAGCCTTTATGACTAGTCTTGGTAATGGTTGTTTGATCCTGCTGGAAAAAGACAGAAACTTTTCGCTCACGAGATGATTTTTCATTTTTATTTCGAAATATATTTTGATTTGATTATTTTTTCTTCTTATTGATAAGATTTTTTCCCAGGCCTTCGTAATTTTTCAGATTGTTTGAGGTAACAGAAGTATACGAAGTATACAGATTTCTACAGACTGGTCTGTTTTTGACAGATTCTGTTTTTGTTGAGTTGGTTGCTTGTTTTGATGAAACTATGGTTAGTATCGGGGTGTACTAGCCATGGAAAAGTGAGAATACAGTATCCCATCATCAATATAGATGGAATTAAAGTTTGCTACAGTACCAAAAGAAGTGGTAGTTTGTTTTCTTGTACTAATGTTATCACAAGTTTCTGTTTAAGTTTTGTGTTGTGAAGTTTTCAAGTTTTGGGTGATGTTCTCATGGACAAAGAGATAAGGAGTGGAAAGAGCTCAAGCTTGGGGATGCCCAAGTCATCCCAAGCCAAATTCAAGGACACCAAAAATCCTAAGCTTGGGGATGCCCCAGGAAGGCATCCCCTCTTTCGTCTTCAATCCATCGGTAACATTAGTTGGAGCTATATTTTTATTCACCACATGATATGTGATTTGCTTGGAGCATATTGTATCTTAGGAGTCTTTTCTTTTTGTTGTGTCACAATTATCCTTTCTGGACACCTTTTTGAGAGAGAGAGACATGCACTCATCATGATTTTGCTAGAACACTCATAGTGCTTCACTTATATCTTTTGAGCTAGATACTTTTGCTCTTGTGCTTCACTTATATTTTTAGAGCATGGCGGTGCGTGATTTGGTAGTTGGCTTATGCTATGAAAGTAGTTCAAAATGTGCTAGGTACCCAAAGAGGATGCAAAAACCTCCATCTTCATGTGCATTGAGTAGAAAGAGAAGTTCCGATTCCTCTCAATTAGTTTTGAGATGTGGATTCGGTAATATTGAGAGTTATGTTAGTAGGGTGTTGTGAATCTAGAGATACTTGTGTTGGAGTTAGTGATTCCCGTAGCATGCATGTATGGTGAACCGCTATGTTAGGAAGTCGGAGCATAATTGATCTATTGATTTTCATCCTTAGTGTTGAGGTCGGGATCGCGCGATGGGTTTACACCTACCAACCCTTCCCCTTGGAGTATGCGTTTAGCACTTTGTTTCGATTACTAATAAAAACTTTTGCAACAAGTATGTGAGTTCTTCATGACTAATGTGAGCCCATGGTATAGATGCACTTTCACCTTCCACCATTGCTAGCCTCTCTAGTGCCGTGCAATTCTCGCCGGTACACAAACCCACCAAATTCCTTCCTCAAAACAGCCACCATATCTACCTACTATGGCATTTTCATAGCCATTCCAAGATATATTGCCATGCAACTCCCACCGTTCCGTCTCATGACTTGTGCTGTCACTCTCATATTGCCATTGCATGATCATAAGATAACTAGCAAGATGTTTCAATGTCATACGCCATGCTAGATCGTTGCACATCCCGGTACACTGCTGGAGGCATTTCCAATGGAGTTATCATCATTGTGATCTTTGAGCTGTGAGTAAATAAAAGTGTGATGATCATCATTATTAGAACATTGTCCCATCTGAGGAAATAAAAAAGGCCAAAGATCCCAAAAACAAAAAAAAAGTGAAAAGAAAGGAAAAGAGAAAAAAGAGAGGCCTAAGAGCCCAAATGAAAAAAAGAGAGAAAAAGAGAGAAGGGACAATGCTACTATCTTTTTCCACACTTGTGCTTCATGTTAGCACCATGTTCTTCATGATTGAGAGCTTCTTGCTTTGTCACTACCATATGCTAGTGGGAATCTTCATTTTATAACTTGGCTTGTATATTCCAATGATGGGCTTCTCAAAATTGCCCTAGGTCTTCGTGAGTAAGCAAGTTGGATGCACACCCACTAGTTTTCTTTTTGAGCTTTCACATACTTATAGCTCTAGTGCATCCTTTGTATTGCAATCCCTACTCATTCACATTGATATCTATTAATGGGAATCTCCATAACCTATTGATACGCCGACTTAGTGTGACCATCTCCTCCTTTTTGTCTCACAACCACCACCACACTCTATTCCACCTATAGTGCTATATCCATGGCTCGCGCTCATGTATTGCGTGATATTTATGAAAAGTTTGAGAAAGTAAGAGTGCGAAAACAATTACTTGGCCAATTTCGGGGTTGTGCATGATTTACATTAGTTGTGTGAGGATGATTGAGCATAGCCAGACTATATGGTTTTGTAGGGATAACTTTCTTTGGCCTTGTTATTTTGAAAGTTCATGATTACTTTGCTAGTTTGCTTGAAGTATTGCTGTTTTCATGTCAATAGAAAACTATTGTTTTGAATCTTACGAATCTGAACATTCATGTCACGTGAAAGAAGTTGCAAAGCACAACTATGAAAGGTAGCATTCAACATCAAAAAATTCATTCTTTATTACTTCCCTACTCGAGGACGAGCAAGAGTTAAGCTTGGGGATGCTTGATACGTCTCCAACGTATCTATAATTTTTGATGGTTTCATGCTATTATCCAAGTGTCAGTTCCTGTTTTTTCCATGTTTTTACCCCTTTCAAAGGATATTTTGAAACGGAGTCCAAACGGAATAAAATCCCCGAATTTTTTTTTCTAGAACGGAAGAAGATCGGGAAGCTTGGGAGCCAAGGAAGGGGAGCCTTAGGGGCCCCACAAGCCCCCACCCCGCGACCAGGGAGGAGGCCGCGCCATCCAAGCTTGTAGGCCCCCTGGACGCCCTTTTCCCTAGGTCTTTCGCCTATATATTCCCATAAATTCCAGAAAAAATCAAGAGATCATCGCAATCACTTTTCCGCCGCCGCAAGCTTGTGTCTCCGCAAGATCCCATCTGGGGCACGTTCTGGTGCCCTGCCGGAGGGGGATTCGGACATGGAGGGCTTCTTCATCAACACCATGACCTCTCCGATGATAAGGGAGTAGTTCACCATAGACCTACGGATCCATAGCTAGTAACTAGATGGCTTCTTCTCTCTCTTGGATCTTCAATATAAAGTTCTCCATGATCTTCATGGAGATCTATCCGATGTAATCTTATTTTGCGGTCTGTTTGTCGAGATCCGATGAATTGTGGATTTATGATCAGATTATCAATGAATCTTATTTGAGTTTCTTCTGATCTCTCTTATGCATGATTTCATATCCTTGTAATTCTCTTCGAGTTGTGGGTTTTGTTTGGCCAACTAGATCTATGATTCTTGTAGTGGGTGAAGTGCTTGGTTTTGGGTTCATACCGTGCGGTGACCTCACCTAGTGATAGAAGGGGTAGCGAGGCACGCATCGTGTTGTTGCCATCAAGGGTAAAAATATGGGGTTTTCATCATTGGTTTGAGATTATCCCTCTACATCATGTCATCTTGCTTAAAGCGTTACTCTATTCGTAATGAACTCAATATACTAGATGCATGCTGGATAGCGGTCGATGTGTGGAGTAATAGTAGTAGATGCAGAAAGTATCGGTCTACTTCTCACGGATGTGATGCCTATATGTATGATCATTTCCTTAGATATCGTCATGACTTTGCGCGGTTCTATCAATTGCTCGACAGTAATTTGTTCACCCACCGTAACACTTGCTTTTTTGGGAGAAGCCTCTAGTGAACACTATGGCTCCCAGGGTCTACTCCACACCATATTTTCAGCCTTACGCTTTTTACTTCGTTGCACTTTCCGCCTTCAGATCTCACTTTGCAAACAATCTTGAAGGGATTGACAACCCCTTTGAAGCGTTGGGTGCAAGTTTGTTTGTGTTTGCGTAGGTACTCTGGACTTGACGAGACCCTCCTTCTGGATCGATACCTTGGTTCTCAAACTAAAGGAAATACTTACTGCTCCTGTGCTGCATCACCCTTTCCTCTTCAAGGGAAAAACCAACACAAGCCCAGCCTCTGTCAATGTGTCAATTTCTGGCGCTGTTGTTTGTGGGATAGCAGAATAATTTATGGCGCCGTTGCTGGGGAGGAAGATCAAGTCAAGAACTCATCCAAGTAGGTATCGCAACCTCATCTCTTGCATTTACTTTGTTTGCCAGTTGCCTCTCGTTTTCCTCTCCCCCACTTCACCAATTTGCCTTTTCGTTCGCCCTTTTCTCTCGCTTTCTTTCTGCTCGTCTGTGTGGGATAGTCTATCCTGATGGCTAGGTCCACCACTTCAAACAATACTCCCTTTACTCTTCAAGGGAAAAACCAACGCAAGCCCAGCCTGTGTCAACGTGTCAATTTATGGCGTTGTTGTCTGTGGGATAGCAGCGACCTCAAGTACCGCCGAGGGATTAGGGACAGAAGTCACCCCCGAGCACACAAGCGGCGCAAGAACGCCGAAACCTCAACACTCCAGAGCTTACTCAACCACATCCATGTCTTGCGCATGACTAATGGTCAAGGCACGATCTATGATCTAATCGGGATCGGACCCAACGATAGGGAAATCTACATCCCTCCCATCACGCATCTGGTTAGTACCATCGGACGCCTAGTCGAGGGCTCCTCGTACCAATCATCAGAACTAAGAACGGTACACATCCCACTCGCCGATCGCCTGGACAGACTCGACAATCCGGAGCCTCTATCCAGCTCCGAGAACAATTCAAGGCCGGTGGCAGGTTCGATAGGCGGTCCCACCAAGGACGCAGCGACCAAACTTGCAAGAGCAAAGCAAACGGGAATCCAAAAATTAAACCCACATGCCACCCAACCTCAACATCCCTTGAGAGAAGGGTTTAGTTCAAACCCGTCCACGGTCACTCAAAGACCGGGTGAGTAAGTGCACCACTTTTGGGTGAGATTCCTCCTTATTCAAAAGAAGTAATGAAGTAGTGACCATTAGATAATAAGTGCCTTCCAGACACATTGGTGGGACGAGGGCATTCTCAAAGCCCGTTGCCGAGGGCAAACCTTCATGGAACTATCGAACCTGGTGCTCAAGTACTGTGCCATGGAAAGTACCTTACAAAGGCAAAAGAAGTGCATCGAGCCTTATTACGTCGAGCATGGCATGTAAATTCGAATAAAGTAGTAACGCCCATTTACGGGACAGTCTACCTCCGAGCATTCGGAAAAGAGAAGTAAGTTAAAACCAAGGAACAAGTTGATCTTCGACACACTACTGGACAAGCCATGCCCCATACACTTTGTCCCGCCGGACACACTTTCCTCACACAACCTTTGAGCCTGTTGGGTTGTCCGACAAGTCGCGAAAAGTAGGGAAGTAATTCTCCAGACATCATGACAGGAAGGGCCTGGGGCACCACTGAGCAGTTGTGCGAGATCCTAACGATCTACAAAACATTCTCCTTGGAAATCGGCAAAATAAAGCCTTTCGAGAGCTCAATCAAATCAGGCATGTAGTGGAGACAAACCCCTGGTCAAACACACCTATTACCTTCGACCAAGATGACGAGACGGTAACAAACACTAGCCAGACACCACCCGCCCTAGTTCTGAACCCTATTGTAGATGGCTTCAGACTGAGCAAAGGACTCATTGATGGGGGCAACAACCTTAACCTCATCTGTGAGGATACACTGGATAAAATGCAGTTCAATCGATCTCGGGTCATGCAAATCTCAACCACCTTCTGAGGTACTCTCCCCGGCAATAAGTCATGCTGCATAGGACACATTACACTCGACGTCGTCTTCGGTACCCCCAATAACTACCGATCTAAGGAGCTCCTGTTCCACATCATGCCCTTCCCTAGTGGCTATCACGTCGTGTTGCAACGGGAGGGCTTTACAAGATTCCAGGCCATACCATAGTACGGGTATATAAGCAGAAAATGCTAGAGCCAAATGGTATAATCACGATATAAAGTGATCGCCACAAGGCACTCCGAGCCGAAAATAAGACGTCATCCCTATCCTTGGAGGTACTAGCCAAAACCTTGGCCATAGAAGAACTAATAGCCCTGCGGGCCGTTGTGGACAAAGACGACGTAGTCCTGGCAAGCGACCGAAATCTACGTCTTTCAAGCTGGCGACGAGACTACCAAATTCCACGTACATCCAACGGACCCCAATAAAACCGGATCCACTGGAGCCCACCTGGAACCCACAGTAGACAAAGCACTACGTGCCTTCCTATGCGAGAAATAGGATATATTAGCCTGGCATCCTTCAGATATGCCACGGATCCCCAAGGTCTGGCCGAACACAGCCTTAACATAATAGCGGGCTTTAACCCGGTCATACAAACCCTGCGACGATTTTCTGAACCTAAGCCTCAAACACCCTGACTGGCTCGCAAATTTGGTCATGGTACCAAAGAAGGATAAATCCTGGCGGCTATGCACCAATTTTAAAGACCTCAAAAAAGCATGCCCAAAGGACCCCTTTCCTTTACTCCAAATAGATCAGATCATCAATGCAATAGCCGGACATGACTCCATGTGCTTCCTTGAAGCCTACTCCGGATATCATCAGATCAAAATGAAGGAATCCGATCAGGCAGCAACTGCCTTCATAACCACTTACAAACCGTTCTTCTTTACCACAATGCCCTTCGGGTTAAAAAATGTACGCGCCACTTACCAGCGCATGATCCAAACATGTCCGGAAAAACAAATTGGCAAAACCGTGGAGGCATACGTGGACGATGTAGTCGTCAAGACCCACCACATCACCCAACTGATAGACGATCTAAGAGAAACAGTTGCCAGGCTACGAGCATACGACATACGTCTTAACCCGGAGAAATGTGTCTTTTCAGTTCCAGCCCGCAAACTCCTCGGGTTTATTGTGTCACGGCGCGGAATCGAAGCCAATTCGGCCAAAATTCGAGCTTTGTCCAAACTCACTATCCCAACAGAGCTACCACACGTACAAAAATTGGCAAGATTCATGGCGGCTTTAAGTTGGTTCATCTCTCACCTCGGCGAGAAGGCCCTCCCGCTCTACAGGTTTCTGAAGAAGGCTAAAAACTTCAAATGGATTGAGGAGGCCATGACGATCGTGAAGGAAATCAAAACTCTACGGGCGAGTAACCCTATACTCGTCGCACCTTTTCTAGGGGAACCAATGTTTCTATAAATCGCAGTCAGCGTGGTCCTCGTCGTGGAATAAGAAGTTGAGGGTCACCAGTTATGGGTACAACAACATGTCTACTACGTATCCGAGGTGCTTACCCCATGCAAGACCAGATACCAACACTACCAGAAAATTGCTTACACAGTGTTCATGGCGTCGCACAAACTCACACACTATTTTCAGGAGTGCGCAGTCATGGTGGCATTGGAAGTGCCCCTGAACGATATAATTAACAACAAGGACGCCACTGGCCGGATTGCCAAGTGGGCCATTGAGCTATTGCCGTTTGAGATCACCTATAAGCCACGGAGAGCTATGAAATCTCAAGTGCTGGCGGACTTCGTTGCGGAATGGACGGAGGCCGAACTCCCCGAAGAATACAACACGTATGCTCATTGGATCATGTACTCTAACGGATCCAAAACCCTTGCCAGTCTGGGATCCAGAATAATCCTCACATCAACTATCGGGGACAATTTCCGGTATGTGCTACAGATTATGTACGATGACTCTAATAACGCAGCCAAATAAAAAGCCATGTTGTATGGTTTTTGGATGGCGGTCTCAATGGGTATACAACGGCTTGAGGTACGAGGAGAGTCGAACCTCGCCATATCAAAAATTAACGGCGAATACCACGCCAAAAACCCGAAGATGGCAGCATACAAAGACGTCGTACTCAAGATATCGACACGATTCGAGGGGCTGGAATTCCATCACGTCTCAAGAGACAACAATCAAGCTGTGGATGTTCTCGCCCGCTTGGCACGGTGCGCGACCCTGTCCGCAATAACATATACCTGGAAATGCTCTTTAAGCCATTCGTGGTGTGCAGGACAAGTCGGGGAGCAGAACAGCCAAGAGTGTGGAGAAAACCTTCCCCCCCAACAAAACCCAGCAAGATGATCAAGTCATCGGTGAGCCTTCTATTCAGGAAACACCCTCATCACATGAGGTCATCCTAGAAATCGCTACATTGACGGAACCATTCCTTGCCTATATATTATTTAAGGAGCTCCACAAGGACTAAACTGAGGCACGACGCAATATTCACCGATCTAAAGCCTATAAGGTCCATGAGGGTGAGTTGAATAAAAAGAGCACCCCCGTCGTACTTCAACGATGCATATCCGAAGACGAAGGGAAGCAATTGTTGGCTGAAGTACACTCCAGCATGGGTGGCCATCATGAAACAACCGGGGACTTGGTCAACAAGGCTTTCCGGGCTGGTTTCTTGTGGCCCACAACTCGAGAAGACGCTCATGCACTCGTTCAGCGATGCACGCGATGCCAGCTCTACCACAACCCTTCGGACGACTTTGATTACTTGGACCTTTGAGGTCTGGGGTTTGTACATGGTCGACCCACTTAAAGGGGGGACCATGAAAAAGAAATATCTCCTAGTGATGGTCCACAAATTCACCAAGTGGATCGAGGCAAAGTCGATCAGTTCTGCGAAGACCAAGCCAGTCATCGATTTTATATATGGCGGCGTGCACCGTTATGGTATACCGCACAACATAGTAACGGACAATGGATCCAATTTCACCGCCCAGGAGGTGAAGGATTGGTGTGCTAATCTGGGCATCAAACTCGATTACGCCTTAGTTCACCATCCACAAACCAATGGACAGGTCGGACGAGTTAATCAGCTCATCATGAGTGGTATTAAACCACGTCTGGTACGCTCTCTTAGAGAATCCTACTGTCACTCGGTGGAGGAACTTGATTCCGTACTATGGGTATTGCGTACCAACCCAAACCATTCCACAAGATACACACCCTTTTTATGGTATACGGGGCCGAAGCGGTCCTTCCGTGTGATATCATCCACGATGCACCTTGTGTGTGTATGTACGAGGAAAAGGAAGCCAAGCTAGATCAACAGGATGATTTGGACAACTTATAAGGCGAGCGTGCATATCTCGGGCCCGATCAACATTTTACGAGTAGCAAGCTCGGCGCTATCAAAGCACAGAAGTTCGGGCCAAGACATACAATGTGGGCAAACTAGTGCTTTGCCTCCCAGAGAAACAAAAGCATAAACTTCACCCAAAATGGGAAAGCCCCTTCATAACCGACATAGTTCTAATAGGAGGATCTTATCGTCTGCGCAATCCAGGAGACAACCGCCTGGAGCTAAACCCGTGGAACGCGGCTCACCTTCGACGTTTCTACGTCTAAGACCAGCATCGTTGCCCTTGTATTTTTTCATTTCCATTTCTTTTTCGAATATTTTTGTTTCCTCTTTCTTTGTAGGATCTTCCTATACTACCCCCAGGTGAGTTCGGCTTAACCGAATACTGTGTTTTTCCCGAATACTCGTGTAAATTCAAAATATTCAAGTATAGCACCTGGGGGCTTCTTTACGAAGCAATCAGACATGTTTAAACATACCCGTCGTGTATACACCTCGACTTAAAGTAAATTAGATCCATGGTATGCATCAATTGGACTTAAGATCTTTGCAAAGCTAGGTTGCCTCGCTCCTATGCTTACTCTCTATGTTCCCGATTTGTTTGGCTAGAGAGTAAAGGGAGCACCTCTGTGATTGATACGACCAGTTCGCATGAACTCGTACCTCAAACGGGTGAAGCCGAAAGCTAGAGTTCTTAATATACAACTTGGTCGGCAGGGAACGCAGGTCAATATAATCGGCAGTACTCGCCATCACACATTCGTGTTAATCAGAAAACATTCTAAACAACTACACACTATGTAGCAACCCGGAAAAAGGAACCCATAAAGGAACTATTTTTCCGGAAGATGTTTCTTGCGATTCATCGTAATATAACATAATCCCCTCATACCGTATTTGTGTGTTAGTACCATATGGCTAGATTTCCTTGTTCTTGGAAATTTATTCCCGCTGTTATCGGGTATAAAGTACGAAACACTCTCCAGTTCTTTAAAACACGGGAGGTAGAAGCCAATGGCCGGTTTATGAGAAACATTACAAATTTGAAGGGAAGTTTCTTGGTACACAACATATAAACATTACACATGGTTACACCCTTGGTTGGTTGAGATCATCTATTATCGTATCCAAAGAACAATCTTCCTACCATAAAAGGGCAGCTGGCAACACTTGGTCGTCCACCATATGCAAAGGTGTCTCCGCGTCACTAGGGCCTCTTGGAGCAACTTGGGCCATGTGTTCGGGATCAAGATGGGCAAAGCGGGTATTCACCATGGACCATGCTTCCCGAGCTCTTTCTCGGCAGGCTGAAATCTTCGACAGCTCGAAACGACTCCGGGCATGAATAGTTTGGATAGTTCTGCCATCCCGGGTGGCGGAGTTTGGTCCGGCCATAAAGCTCGGATCATATTCTATATGGATTTTCGAGCCCGCTCATGAACAACGGAAAGCTCTTGTAGCATATTCTACCCAAAGGAATCGGCTCGTGTCATGGGACACCCACTCAAGAGACCTTTTCAGATAAAAAAACGACGGATGACTTTTAGTACACCGTCACATAGTGTTTTATCAAACAAACAGGTCAGGAATTTTTGTTGGTTCTCTTTGTTGCTATGTGCCAGTTGAGCTTTTAACGCTTCAATCTCTTCGGCTCTTTAAATGTTGGTTACATTTGTTGCTATGTGCCAGTTGAGCTTTTAACACTACAATCTCTTCAACCTGATTTTCTTCTCCTCCTTGAGCTGGTTGTTTTCTTCGCGGCATCCTGTTAATACTCGATGACCGGCTTCAAGGTGGGATTGAGCGTACCTTTGAGAATCACGAGCTGAGTCTAGATCCCTCTACCTATGATTTATGAATTCGCCTGCTATATCATAAAATCCTCTCATAAGTAAAGTGTCCCTAGGCAATTCTCCACACCATCCACAAAATTACCCTTACCATGAGCTTCCCTGGTAAATTTATTTAAATCCTCGAGCTCTGCCCTATTAGCTTGAAGTTTGGTTTGCATTCCTTGCATATCTTCAGACAATTTGTTATCCTACTGTTTCAAAGCCTGGAAAAGGAAAATCAACGATCAGGTCGAGCCTTAACTTGGCCGTTCCGACCAAATTAAGGCTTGGGGGCTAGTAGAACTGAACTTCGGTTCAAATTACCAAAAGACCGATGACTACCTATAGTCGGGCTGACATCTGCAAGGCTACTTCTTTGAGACTGTTCTGTGCAGCGCCAAGATGGACATCGGCCAAATTTAGAGCATTAAACTCTTGCTTGGAGAACATAGGATGTCGTAAGGACTCCTTGCGATGCTGATGGTTCATAGCACTCTCGATTACAAAGTTCGTCGCTGAAACGTCATCAGCAGGGCCGGGCACCGGGAAAGTATTTGGGGCCCCCGCGTTGGCCGAATATCGTGGGTTGGTCTGGCTTTCCAATACCTTGACCATGTGTTTGGGCGAGAAGGTTCGCGCTTGTTTTCTAGAATTATCGGCAAAAGGGATTGTAAGTACATCAAAGAGCCACTGTTATTGTAAAGGTAAATTGTGGGTAGAGTACCTAGCTGGAGGGACGGATGTGGTATTGCCTCCCACCTCCTGTTTGGAAACTTGTTCCTTCTTCAATGCAACCCCGCTCGGGGGGACACGGGATGGTGTTCGGCGTGCGCTCTGACGACGTTACGGAGCAACCACGCAATGAGTGGCCACCTTCCGCTTGCTTGCCAAAGCTGGGAGCTCCCAGCTTTGGCAAGCGGAAGGTGGACGACAAAGGGTGCAACCACGGATGGCAAAGGCTTTTCCGTCGGTCAGCTGACGGCAAAGTAGACGGCAAAAAAAATCCGGTGAAGAGGTTCTTTGCCGTATGCTTTCCCAAAGCGGACGGCAAAGAATCTTTGCCATGAGGGGGCAGACGGCAAAATAAATGGGATGACACATATTGCAACGTCCCCGTTAAGTGTTAATGGCAGGCCTCCTCCCTTTGCCGTCTGCCTTCCCCCCTTTGCCATGTGGGGGCAGACAGCAAAGAGGGGAGAGAGAGGGGGCAGATTCCCCCCTTTGCCGTCTGCCTTCCCCCCTTTGCCATGTGGGGGCAGACGGCAAAGAGGGGAGAGAGAGGGGGTAGATTCCCCCCTTTGCCATGTGGGGGCAGACGGCAAAGAGGGGAACCAGCCCCTTATTTATTTATTTTTTGTTATATCAAGCATTTTTAACAATAATCAGGATATATATATATATATATATATATTTGACATAAATAAATTTCTTTCCGTACTCATAACCATATTAAAATAACCTCTTATATCCAGCTTTCAAGTTGCATCCGTACCAAACCATATATTACACCAGTTTCATCCACGTGCATACAAAGTTTCATATATTCATATACTTTAATAGTTTCAATACAACCCATGGTACAAGAAATCATCTTCTAGCATTCCATCAATATTTTCCAAGCTTCCCGTGAAGTGAAGGTAATCTGCAAAATGACAAATAAGAAAGTTAGAAGAATAATACTAGATGAAGTAGTGTATATATAGGTTATTTCGGAGAGAAATTAGCTAAGTATAGACCATTTAGGAGCTAACTAAGCTAATTATGTCATTTAGGTGGAACCCTAGCTAACTATAGGTCGTTTCGGAGCTAACTTGGGTAAAATACGTCATTCCGGAGCAAATTATGCTTATTAAGCCATTTTTGATCTAGCTAGGCTAATTATAGGCCATTTAATACCTAAGTTAGGGGGAATAGGTCATGTTGCAGCTACGTAAGCCTTATTATGTCATTTAGGAGAGAACTTAGCTAACTATAGGTCATGTTTTATTAAATAGACCATTTAGGAGCTAACTAAGCTAATTATGTCATTTAGGAGAGAACTTAGCTAACTATAGGTCATGTTTTATTAAATAGACCATTTAGGAGCTAACTAAGCTAATTATGTCATTTCGTAGGATAATTAGCCAATTTAGCCTTTCTTGGATTAGTCTAAGCTACGTAGAAGAAGAGAAAGAGGAGAAGAAGTTAAAGAAGGAGGAGGAGGAGGAGGAGGCAGAGAAGGAGAAGGAAGAGGAGAAGAAGAAGAAAAGAAGAAGGAAAAGGAGAAGGAAGAGGAGAAGAAGAAGCAAAGAAGAATGAGAAGGAGAAGGCGGAAGAAGGAGGAAGAAGAAGGAGAAGGAGGAGCTCCTTCTCCTTCTTCTTATCCTCCTCCCTCTCATTCTTCTTCTCCTCTTCTTCTTCTTCCTTCCTTTCATTTTTCCTCTTTCTTCTCGTCTTGTCCCCTTCTTCATGCTAAATTGGCTACGAATGCCTTTTTGGAGCTAATTATGTCATTTCGAGGATAATTAGCTAAGTATATGTCATTTTTTATTAAATAGGTCATTTTGGAGCTAACTAAGCTAATTATGTCATTTAGATGGATAATTAGCCAATTTAGCCTTTCTTGGATGAGTCTAAGCTACGTAGAAGAAGAGAAAGAGAAGAAGAAGTAAAAGAAGGAGGAGGAGGAGGAGGAGGAGAAGGAGAAGGAAGAGGAGAAGAAGAACAAAAGAAGAAGGAGAAGGAGAAGGAGAAGGAGGAATAAGGAGGAAGAAGAAGGAGAAGGAGGAGCTCCTTCTCCTTCTTCTCCTCCTTCTTCTCCTTCTTTTTATCCTCCTCCCTCTCCTTCTTCTTCTTCTCCTCTTCTTCTTCTTCCTTCCTTTCATTTTTCCTCTTTCTTCTCGTCTTGTCCCCTTCTTCGGGCTAAATTGGCTAAGAATGCCTTTTTGGAGCTAATTATGTCATTTCGAGGATAATTAGCTAAGTATAGGTCATTTTTTATTAAATAGGTCATTTTGGAGCTAACTAAGCTAATTATGTCATTTAGATGGATAATTAGCCAATTTAGCCTTTCTTGGATGAGTCTAAGCTACGTAGAAGAAGAGAAACAGAAGAAGAAGTAAAAGAAGGAGGAGGAGAAGGAGGAGGAGGAGAAGGACAAGGAAGAGGAGAAGAAGAAGAAAATAAGAAGGAGAAGCAGAAGGAGGAAGAAGGAGGAAGAAGAAGGAGAAGGATGAGCTCCTTCTCCTTCTTCTCCTTCTTCTTATCCTCCTCCCTCCTTCTTCTCATCTTCTTCTTCTTCCTTCCTTTCATTTTTCCTCTTTCTTCTCGTCTTGTCCCCTTCTTCGGGCTAAATTGGCTAAGAATGCCTTTTTGGAGCTAATTATGTCATTTCGAGGATAATTGGCTAAGTATAGGTCATTTTTCATGAAATAGGTCATTTTGGAGCTATCTAAGCTAATTCTGTCATTTAGATGGATAATTAGCCAATTTAGTCTTTCTTGGATGAGTCTAAGCTACGTAGAAGAAGAGAAACAGAAGAAGAAGTAAAAGAAGGAGGAGGAGGAGGAGGAGGAGGAGAAGGAGAAGGAGAGGAGAAGAAGAAGAAAAGAAGAAGGAGAAGGAGAAGGAGGAAGAAGGAGGAAGAAGAAGGAGAAGGAGAAGGAGGAAGAAGGAGGAAGAAGAAGGAGAAGGAGGAGCTCCTTCTCCTTCTTCTCCTCCTTCTCCTTCTTATCATCCTCCCTCTCCTTCTTCTTCTTCTCCTCTTCTTCTTCTCCTCTTCTTCTTTTCCTTCCTTTCATTTTTCCTCTTTCTTCTCCTCTTGTCCCCTTCTTCGGGCTAAATTGGCTAAGAATGCCTTTTTGGAGCTAATTATGTCATTTCAGGGATAATTAGCTAAGTATAGGTCATTTTTTATTAAATAGGTCATTTTGGAGCTAACTAAGCTAATTATGTCATCTAGCTATCTTTTATTAAAATACTAGAAATAACATACCTAAGTTAGGGTCCAGCACGGTGGCTGTGGCTTGTTTCACCTGGAGAAGGCTGCCCTGGAGAAGGCTCGACTGTAGAAGGGTCGTGCAATGCGTTTCGGGAGATATTCTGCACCAAACATCGTTTGCAATGTGTAGTTAGCATGAGGACACTCTTAAGATCACTCCACTGAAATGAAACTCACCGTCCCCGCCACGTTAATGACTGGCATCGGCGGAGGGACTTGGCCATTCTTCTCGCACATAGACTGTACATTTGGTTTCGACAAGTCAAACTTTTTATTTATTAATGAAACGGACATTCAAATGCAAGATTTGAAATAACATGAAGAAGAAACTTACCACGAAGAGCTCTTATATGGCCCTGGTAGACGCATCATTCCGTGCCCTCTCCGCCTCCACAAATGCAGTCGTCCTCTCCTCCAGCTCCCTAATTTCCTTATCCTTCTCCGCTATAGCCGCCTGCATTGCCTCTCTCTCTTGCTGAATAGCAGCCTACAACACAACTCATTGTTAGCAATGTAATCATATTGGTTCCAACGCACAACATAATATGGAAAGATAGTTGAGTCCATTAAACTAACCTTGATGGCGAGCTCGACTGGCCGTGGATGACGTGTTATCTCCGGACAAGAGCTCATTTGGCGTGCCTTTATCTGCCGGAGAGTGCTAGGACAACGTATAAGGCCGTCTCTAATGGCGATCGAGCCATGGGGCCTCCCGTTGCCAGCTATCATCACCAGCACTGGATCAATAGGCCCCTCGCTCGGGTTAAAGTCATCCCCTTTCCTCACCTTCCCGTGATCTCTGTACTTCACGAGCTTGCCGTGGGAGGATATGTTGGTGAAGTTTTCTGGATGCTCGAGGTCAGACTCAGAGAATGCCTTGACCTTCTTGTACGAGGCAGTATGGGCCATCGCATACAGGTCGTTCATCTGTGGCGCCTCCGTCTTATTGTGACGCGCCTAAAAGAGAGAGAGAGAGGAAAATTGTATTGGTAAAGGGCTCAAGATAGCATTAAGAATGAATTGCATGAGGCATGAAGCAAACCACATACCCAGTTCTCGCCAAATTGGATTAAGTTGACGCTCCCTTGATGGTGTGGCACGCCAACCATTTTGCCACACCTCTCCTTGGCGTTGTTGTGGATGGCCTCCCACGTTTCGGAGCACCACTGATCCACCAAGGCCTCCCAACAATCCATCTTATCCACACACCATCTCGGGGGCACCTAAGTTAATAAAGAGAAATTTGAGCGCGTAAGAACCAAATGAAGGAAACTAACTACAAAGCCTTAATAATATGTAATTACCTTCATGTAATGCTCCTTCTCCATCTTAGCATCACGGCACTTTGCCTTGTCAAGCATAGTAGTCTCGAACAGTCTGCACCCGAGCCTCGTGCCGAAAGTTTTGAAGTAGTTGGCGACATTCGGTTTCGATAACCTTTGCCGCGTCCTCCTCGTATCCTTCCTCACACCTGTAGTAGGTCTGCAAACGAGACAACACCGATTAGTACAATAAATAGCTATGGTTGATTTATAATTGTGTGAAAGAGAAATTATCCAGAACTTTCGGATCACCATGTCCGCCCTCGTGTCACACAAAACACCGTCGATCTCCACCTCCGGCGGGGCCGGGTCACCCAAGTAGTGCTCCCAGGTCATTCCTACCTCTCGCTCCCGACCGGGCAACGTAACAAACCAAGGGAAGTTTTGATGGCAAAGAACACCAAGGACGCTGTTGGGCTTGCGGACACCCTTGGCAACAATCCAACCCCTACAGTATGACAAATTAAAGCCAAAACATTAGATATTTGAGAAAATGCGAAGGCAAAAGGTTGAATAAGAGTAAATTAACTTACTTGTCCCCATTTTGCCTAATCGACCACATCTGCTCGGGGGTCGCTAGCACAAGCGGGAGCCCCGAACTACCACGCTGGTAGACGGTAGCCCCCTCACCTAGCTCCTCGTCGCTACCAGCATGGCCACTTGGCTCAGGCCAGGTATCCCACTTGGTCTCTTGGGACGTACCCTCATCCCTGCTTTGCTCCGGAGTCGCTTGTAAGGAAGCCTCTGGGACACGAGTCTCGTGGGTCGAAGGCTCGTTGTCCCGAGGCTCGTGAACCGGAGACCGTGTAGCCTCCACCTCAGACGAATCCACCCTAGAAGTCCTGTGCTCAGGTGAATCATCTTGGGGTGGTGGCGGAGACCGTGTAGCCCTACCTCTCCGCGGCCACGTGTACCTTTAGTACAACATAAATACCAACATGAGTAATAAAATGTATATAAATACCAATATGCATACAACATGAGTACAACATAAATACCAACATGAATAAAACGTGTACCTTTAGTGCCTCTCGGCTTCGAGAGGGGTCGACCTCCTCTCACGGGGGGCGCTCCTTGCAAAGTAGAGAGCAACACTCTCCGAAGAGGCGAGGCAGGAATGGAAGTACCCATCCCATCACCCACCGACGAAGAATCAGCCGCGGAGTGCTTTCGACCCTTTCCCACCATCTTTCAACACCTGTCATGACAAAGAGTAAATGAAATTAGTACAACATAAATACCAACAGGAGTAATAAAATGTATATAATTTAAGTGTATCATCGTCATAAATACCAACATGACTAATAAAAATGGAATACCTAACATGAACTCAAAATTTATATATAGTATAATAGTTCAATACCTGACATGAACTAATAACAATTGTCCTCGTCTATATATGCTTCGGGGTCAATAAATGCATCATGATCATCACTATCATCAATAAATGCATCATCATCATCACTATCACGAAGAACATGTGGAAGGCCACCATTATGTAATCGGTCAAGAAGTGACAGGTCATCCGCAGCAGTAACCTCTTCTTCTTCCAGCTCTTCCTGTTCGGGCACAGGGGTTAGGACGGATTCACTGTCGCTTTCTACTTCAATTTTCTTGGGTGAAGTAGAGCGGTTCTTGAAACGTTTCTTGGACATATGTGTTTCTTGGAAGAATTCTCCTTCATATGTGTCTGGGTTAATGTGAGGTTCGTAATCCTCTTTATTGAGGGTAGGTGGTCTAAAATGTGGTGGCACTTCATAAACGACATCCCAACCTTTGAGATTTGGATCAATTTGGCAGGCCCACGGTAGATAGAAAACTTGTGTCGCCTATTGAGCCGTAATATAGACATCGGGAACATCTAAGTGGACGTTTTGGTTGATTTCGACTAGTCCTATATGTTCATGAGTCCTTCTAGTCTCCCTCGGCTCAAACCAATAACATTTGAAGACTACGATGGTCGTTGGGTTTTCACCATAGAATAGAAGTTCATAAATTGCTTCAACTCTTCCATAATACTCGGTGTCTCCTTCACCGATAGCAGAGAAAAAACAATTTGTAGTCTTTAGGTCGGGCATAGATAGCTCTTTGCCAAAGGTACGAAAGTGATACCCGTTGATGTTGTATTTGTCAAATGAACGGACCTTATAGTCAAAACCATTAGCGACTTGTCTCAACTCGGCGTCCATAGACTCTGCATCGGCCTACAAGTTTAATACGAAAGAATGGATGCATTAGCCGAAATTAGACCAATAAATCAAATGAGCCCTTAATGGTAATTAATTACCCTTTGTTTGAACCAAGAGATGAAACCGGGATAGTCGCCTCCATGCTTTGCGAGAAGCTCATACTCTTCGACGGAATCCTTTTCGATGACTGCTCCATCCGAGAATTCCGCGACGTATCAACTATATCAAATATCCGGGAATACGAGTAGTTCAAAGCAATTAGAAGTTGCGGAACAATAAATTACCGAGAACTTACTCGATGTACGGCCGCACTTCTGTTAGGTTGGTGAAGATATACAATGAAATGGTCTGCCATTCTCCGACATTCAACGATTTCCCTTTCGAAGCACCGGATGGTGTGAGCTTACCTTTGAATAGGCAGAGGTTGGATCGAACTTTTTCTCGATCGCCATCATTGTACCGAGGCTTCGGGTTATGCAAATGATGACTTTTGGCTTCGTAGTGTGCTGTCACGAAGTTTGCCGCCTCCTCAGTAATGAATGCCTTGGCCATCGATGCTTCAATTCTACGTTTATTTTTACACTTAACTCGAAGCGTCTTCTGCATCCTCTCAGTTGAGTAGCACCATCGATTTTGAACGCCCCCCCACCCATTCTTGCCTCGGTCGGAAGATGCAAAATCAAATGTTGCATTGGATTAAAGAAGCCCGGTGGAAAGATCTTTTCTAATCTGCAGATCAACTCCGGCGCCAACTCTTCCATTTCATATAGCACGCCAGGCGATAGTTCTTTCGCACAAAGAGAACGGAAGAAATAGCTCAGCTCTGCCAGTACTAGCCATTCATCCTCAGGGATAAATCCACGCAACATCACCGGCATTACACGCTCAATCCATATGTGCCAATGATGACTCTTGAGCCCAAATATTTTCAATTTCTCAAGACTCGCTCCCCTTTTTAGATTCGCAGCATACCCATCGGGGAACATCAACTGCATTTTCACGGACAATAGCATTTCCCTCATAGTTGGCCTTTCAAGATTGAACCATGCCTTTGGCTTTGCTATGCTTTGCTTTCCTTTCCGTTGTCGCAAGTTTTGCAACGGTCTATCACATAGAGCCTCCAGGTCGATTCTAGCCTTAGGATTATCTTTTGACTTCCCCTCTATGCCGAACAATGTACCAAAAATGGCCTCCGCAATATTCTTTTCAGTGTGCATCACATCAATGTTGTGCGGGCAAAGGAGGTCTTTGAAGTAAGGGAGATCCCATAAGCATGACTTGCGAGTCCAGGCATGTTCTGTATTATACCTTTTGAAGTATCCTAGACGCAAAGGATCAGGATCGAGAGCGTTTAGCTGATAAAGGGTCTGTTGGCCTGTCAACGCAGCTGGTGCAGTGTTTTTGACAACTCTACCTTTGATGAAATTCTTCTTGTCTTTTCTGAACTTATGGTCAGGATCCAGGAATTGTCTATGCATGTTGAAGCAAGAATACTTGCGACCATCCTGCAGCCAACGGAACTGAAGAGTTGTCTTGCATGTGGTGCACGGGAACCTTCCATGCACACACCAGCCAGCGAATAGCGCAAACGCCGGATAATCATGCGTCGAGTACATGTACCACACATGCATTTTGAAATTTGTTTTGGTAGCCACATCGTAGGTCTTGATCCCATTATCCCAGGCTTCTTGCAACTCATCCTTAAGCGGCTGCACGTACACATTCATATTCTTCCCCGGATAGTTGGGCCCTGGAATTATCAATATCAGGAAAATGTTCTTTCTTTTCATAATCTCTCCGGCTGGCAAATTTAGTGGAATGACAAATACAGGCCAACAACTGTATTGTGGTGCCGTCATACCATACACATTGAACCCATCCGTGCTGATGGCAACTCTAGGTTGCCTTGGATCTTCCGATTTATCCTTATGTAATGCATCAAAGTGCCTCCACGCAAAACCATCTGAAGTGTGTACCAGCATCTTGTTCCCATCCGCATCTAGTTCGGTTCTTTTGCCCAATTTGTGCCATGTCATATGTCTGGCCGTTTCTTCGACCATGAAAAGACGTTAAAGTCTTGGTACGATTGGCAGATATCGAAGAACACTAATGGGGATTTTGGTCTGATTCTTCTCACCCATGCCGTTGTCTACCACAACATACCTGGAAGAATTACAAATGGGGCAATAGTTCAAGGCCGCATACTCAAGCCTAAATAAGGCACATCCATTCTCACAGGCATGTATATTCTCATAGGGCATCTTAAGTACACGGAGGATTTTCTCTGACTGGTACAGGTTTGCAGGCAGTACATGGCCTTTGGGTAGAAAGCGTCCAAATATCGTCATCATCGCGTCGTAGCATTCTCTGCCTAGGTTGAATTGAGCCTTCAGAGCCATTACTTGCGCGATGGCATCCACCTGACAAAGCTCAGTCTGCTCGTGGAGAGGACGTTTTGAAGACTCCAGCATTTCATAGAAGGCCTTTGCAAATTCCTCCATCTCATCGTCCGAATCACGAGCATCATCAAAGTCTTGCACCATGTGTTCAATCCCGGTACCATGCTCGTCGGTGCGACGACGAATCACCTCAGCTTTGGCACGTTGGTCAGACTCACCATGAAAATTCCACACCATATAATTAGGCGTAAAACCCCACTTCTGCAGGTGTTTACCCATTTCAAACTTTGTCTGCTTTTTCCAGTTGTCGCGGTTGGGACAGGGGCACCATATTTTATGCTAGCCATTTGCAAATGCGGCTCTCACAAACCCCCTGGTTTTTGTTAACCATTCATGGGTCATGTCTTTCTGACTAGGGTGACCAGTGTACATCCAAGCACGATCACTCATGTCGCCTAGCTACTTATGGGGGCACAAGAAATAAATATATAATTCATCATCTAGATTCATACGCTAATCAAGTTTGTCAGTTTTATTACGTCCATGCAACCTACACGCTAATAGGTAAAGATAGGTCCTAATCCCACCCGAGTATGTGTAGACTGGGTTCGTTTTCCCATGCTCTGCTCCAGATGCGACCCAGAATTTCGGCAGCACCTCCCTGCTGTTCTCCTGATACACGTCTCGGCAATAAGCAGAGAGGATGTGTACCCGGAGAACAACAGGGGAGGCACTGACGAAATTCCGCATCGGATCCGGAGCACAGCATACGGGAAAACAAACCCAATCTACACATACTCGGGCTGTCCATGGATAATGTTGGACAATTCTAAAGGATGGCGGTTATAAATAAGCAAAGAAATGCATATTTATAGATGTCGCCCTTTCGAACGGGAGACGCATACTGGTCACGCATACTCATGATTGAAGAAACCTATAGCTAGCAAGTTTCATCGGCACGAAGACCGGGACAGAGCAAATTAAGGGGGTAGGAGGAGAAGTCATTTGTGCTCACCAACAAACGCAAGGGCGGAGCTCGTCCAACGCACGTGGAGGTCGTCGAACAACTGCACATTGAAATTCACACGATCAACAAAAATACGATGTTTTTATAGTTAACATAATCGTAAAATATGTGACCTAACTCATAATTTACAAAATTATGACCTCGTGGGCCTCTAGAAGGCCGAAAAGCACCTTCTCGTTCAACAGAAGGCAGAAGAGGTGTCGGGGGTCGGGGCTTAGTGGCGTCGGGAGTCAGTGCTGTCGAGGGTCGCTGATGTCGGGTGTCGGTGGTCGGGAGTTGGGTTAAATGCGTCGATGGTCGGGGGTCAGTGTCATCAGGGGTCGAGGGTCACTAGCGTCGGGGGTTGGGGTCTTTTCGATCAACAAGAGGCCAAAGAGGTGTCGGGGGCCCGGGGTTGGGGGTTGGTTGCGTCGGGGGTTGGGGGTAGGGGGTCGGGGGTCGAGGGTCTGTGGCGTCGGGGGTCGGGGGTCGGTTGTCGGGAGTCGGGGGTTGGAGGTCGGGGGTCGGCGGTCAGTAGTGTCGGGCGCCGGGAGTTGGGGTCGGGGGTCAGTGGTGTCGGGCGTCGGGGGTCGGGGGAGGGTGTCAGTGGCGTTGGGGGTCGGGGGTCGAGGGTCGGAGGTTGGTGGCGTCGGGCATCGAGGGTTCGTGGCGTCGGGCGTCAGGGGTCGAGAGTCGGGTGTCGGGGGTCAGTGGTGTCGGGTGTCGGGGGTCGGGAGTCGGGTGTCAGTGGCGTCGGGGGTCGGGTGTCGAGGGTCGGGGGTTGGTGGCATCGGGCCTCGGGGGTTGGTGGCGTCGGGCGTCGGGGGTCGTGGGCGGGGGTTCGGGGGTCGGGGTCCTTTTCTTTCGTCTTCTCCTCACTCCTCTTTTTCTTCTTCTTCTTGTATACCCATTGTGACCTCACCCGTCTTTTTTCTCCTCCTCCTCCTCCTCCTCCTCCTCTTCTTCTTCTTCTTCTTTCTTTTATCTTTCTCCACCTCTCCTCTTTCTTCTTCTTCTTCTTCTTCTTCTTCTTTCTTCTAGTTTATTATTCTCTTATTTTCTTCTAAGTTTTTTTCTATCTATTTTTTTCTTTTCTGTCTACTTTTTCTACCTAATAAACTAACTATCTAATTTAACATAAAAACAAAAAAAAACTAAACCTAGCACTAAACTACATATTCTTCTTCTACTTTTTCTACTTTTTCTTTTTATTATTCGGACTTTCTAGCAAAAAAGAAGAAGAAACAACAGGAACAAAAACAAAAGAAAAAAGAAAAACACTAACCGGAGGGGAGGGCGTCGGGGTCGCCGGCACAGGGGAGGTGTGGCTGGGGCGGCGACCGGGAGGGAGGTGGGAGGGGCCGGCGGCAGACGGGAGGGAGGTGGGAGGGGGCAGCGGTCGGGAGGGAGGTAGGATGGGGGGCGCCGGGAGGGAGGTGGGAGGGGGCCGCGGCGGTCGGGAAGGAGGTGGGAGGGGGCGGCGGTTGGGACGGAGGTGGGAGGGGGGCGGCGGTCGGGAGGGCGGCGACTCAGGTGGCTGGGGAGGGGAGCTACCGCGGCGGCGGGTGGGCAGACGACAGCGCGTGCGCGAGAGAGAGAGAGAGGGGGGGTAGGCGGGCAGGGCGTGGGTTGGGTGGGAGCCGTTAGGGGAGGTGCCCAAGCCGTTAGGGCCATGTCCCCTTTGCCGTCTGCAAAGGGAGGGTGGCGGACGGCAAAGGGGCGGGGTGGGTGGGGGTGGGGTTTCGGCCGTTGGGGGGGGGCTTGGCCTTCTGCCCACCCTTTGCCGTCCGCATAGGGCTCGTTTGCCGTCAACCAGCAGACGGAAAGAGGTGGCCGACGACAAATAAAACATTTGCCATCAGCCACCTCTTTGCCGTCAGCACTGTGCCAACTGACGGCAAAGGGTACCTTTGCCATGCGTCAGCAGACGGCAAAGGCAAGCCAGACGGCAAAATTCTCAATTCCAGTAGTGGAGAGACCTATGATTATCGGCCAGAAGGGCTACCACATGTTCGTCAAGGATCTCCTGGTAAAATACCACATTCTCAAAGATAATGGAGATTTCCGGATCCTCATGGAATCGAGGGTCGTTGTCTCGAGCATAGTTCTCGGGCTGGGGAGCGGGGCATCTCTGTGTTTCGATCCAGCGCCTCTAATCGTACAAGCAAAGAATCAACGGGTTTACGTTTATCGGTAACAAGATCGAACAAGATAACTCTAGATGTGTCCGTACTTACCAATAGGATGGGGTTGTTGTTCAAATATTCTCTAGAGGCAATAATAAACTAGTTCTTATTATATTTCCTTGTTCGTGATAATCGTTTATTATCCATGCTAGAACTGTATTGATTGGAAACTCAAATACATGTGTGGATACATAGACAACACACTGTCCCTAGTGAGGCTCTAGTTGACTAGCTCGTTGATCAAAGATGGTCAAGGTTTCTTGGCCATAGACAAGTGTTGTCACTTGATGACGGGATCACATCATTAGGAGAATGATGTGATAGACAAGACACAAACTATAAACATAGCATATGATCATGTCAGTTTATTGCTACTGTTTTTCTGCATGTCAATGTATCTGTTCCTATGACCATGAGATCATGCAACTCCCGGACACCGGTGCAAAGCTTTGTGTGTATAAAACGTCGCAACGTAACTCGGTGACTATAAAGGTGCTCTACAGGTATCTCCAAAGGTGTCTGTTGGGTTGGCATGGATCAAGACTGGGATTTGTCACTCCGTGTGACGGAGAGGTATCTCGGGGCCCACTCGGTAATACAACATCACAACAAGCCTTGCAAGCAATATGACTAAGGATTTAGTCACGGGATCTTGTATTACGTAATGAGCCGGTCACGAGATTGAACTAGGTATGGAGATGTTGGAAATATATGCCCTAGAGGCAATGATAAAAAGTTATTATTATATTTCCTATTTAAAGATAATCGTTTATTATCGATGGTATAATTGTATTGAATGAAAACATAGATACATGTGTGGATCCATAGACACAACAATGTCCCTGGCAAGCCGCTAGTTGGCTAGCCAGTTGATCAAGGATAGTCAAGGTTTTCTGACTATGTGCAAAGTGTTGTTGCTTGATAACTGGGTCACATCATTAGGAGAATCATGTGATGGACTAGACCCAAACTATGAACGTAGCATATTGATCGTGTTGTTTTATTGCTATAGTTTTCTGCGTGTCAAGTACTTGTTGCTATGACCATGAGATCATATAACTCGCTGGCACCGGAGGAATGCCTTGTGTATATCAAACGTCACAACGTAACTGGGTGACTATAAAGGTGCTCTACATGTCTCTCTGAAGGCGTCCGTTGAGTTAGGATGGATCAAGATTGGGATTTGTCGCTCCATGTGACGGAGAGGTATCTCGGGGCCTACTCGGTAATACAACATCACACACAAGCCTTGCAAGCAATGTGACTAAGTGTAAGTCATGGGATCTTGTATTACGGAACGAGTAAAGATACTTGTCGGTAACGAGATTGAAATAGGTATGCGGATACCGATGATCAAATCTTGGGCAAGTAACATACCGAAGGATAAAGGGAATGGCATACGGGATTATATGAATCCTTGACACTGAGGTTCAACCTGTAAGATCTTTGGAGAATATGTAGGATCCAATATGGGAATCCAGGTCCTGCTATTGGATATTGACCGAGGAGTACCTCGGGGCATGTCTACATAGTTCTCGAACCCGCAAGGTCTGCACACTTAAGGTTCGGCGATGTTTTAGTACACTTGGATTATATGTGTGGTTACCTAATGTTGTTCGGAGTCCTGGATGAGATCACAGACGTCACGAGGGTTTCCGGAATGGTCCTGAGACAAAGATTGATATATAGTATGACTTCATTTGGTTACCGGAAAGTTTTCGGGCATTACTGGGAATGTACCGGGAGTGTCGAATGGGTTCCGGAAGTTCATCGGGAGGGGGGCAACCTTCCCGGGGGAAGCCCAAAGGACTTATGGGTGGTGCACCAGCCCTTAGTGGGCCCGTGGGATAGCCCAAGAAGGCCTATACGCCATAGAGAAAAAACCAAAGAAAAGAAAAGAAAAGAAAAGGTGGGAAGGAAAAGAAGGACTCCACTTTCCAATCCTAGTTGGACTAGGATTGGAGTAGAACTCCTCCTCTCCTCTTGGCCGGAGCACCTTGGGAACTTGGTCCTCAAGAAAAGCCTCCTCCCCCTCCCTCCTATATATAGTGGTGATTTAGGGATGATTTGAGACACCTTTCTCCACGTGCAACTCATATCTAGACACCATAGTTTTACATCTTGATCATATTTCTGCGGAGCTCGGGCAGAGCCCTGCAGGACTAGATCCTTCAGCACCACCGGATCGCTGTCACACTTCCGGAGAACTCATCTACTTCTCCATCTTTCTTGATGGATCAAGAAGGCCGAGATCATCGTCAAGCTCTACGTGTGCTGAACGCGGAGGCGTCGTCCGTTCGGCACTCGATTGGAGCGGGTCGTGGGACGGATCGCGGGACGGTTCGTGGGATGGTTTGCGGGGCGGATCGAGGGACGTGCGGACGTTTCACTACATCAACCACGTTTCTTAACGCTTCCTGCCGTGCGATCTACATGGGTACGTAGATCCAAATCTCCTCTCGTAGATGGACAACACCATGATAGGTCTTCGTGCGCGTAGGAAATTTTTTGTTTCCCATGCGACGTTCCCCAAGAGGAGGATACCGACGATCGAATCTCGGGCAAGTAACGTACAGAAGGACAAAGGGAATAGTATACGGGATTATATGAATCTTGGACAAAGAGGTTGAACTGAGAGAGATCTTCGTAGAATATGTAGGAGCCAATATGGACATCCAAGTTCTGCTGTTGGTTATTGACCGGAGAGTGTCTCAGGTCATTTCTGCATAGTTCTCGAACCCGCAGGGTCTGCACACTTAAGGTTCGGTGACGTTTCAGTATAGTTGAGTTATATGTGTTGGTGACCGAAGATTGTTCGGAGTCCCATGTGAGATCCTGGATGTCACGAGGGTTTCCGGAATGGTCCAGAAACAAAGATTGATATATAGGAAGTCCTGTTTTGGTCACCTAAAAAGTTTCCGGCTCATCGGTAGTGTACCGGGAGTGCCGGGAGGGGTGCCGGGGACAATGGGGAGGGGTGTCACGCCCCAAGGGGCCTCATGGGCTGTGGGAAGAGATAAACCAGCCCCTAGTGGGCTGGTATAAGTTCCCACTAAGGCCCATAAGGTTTGAGAAAGAAAGAACTGGGTGGAAAGAGTTTCCAAGTGGGAAGGAGGAATCCTACTCGAAATAGGATTGGAGTAGGACTCCTCCTCTCTCCATTGCACAAGGGAAGAGAAGGATGCCATATCCCTCCTCTCCTCCTATATATACTAAGGGTTTTGAGGGTTGTAGAGATAACAGAAAATAGCCACGTGTTGCCCTCTCTCTCTAGATCTATTTCTCCTCTAGTTTCAGCGGTGCTTAGGCGAAGCCCTTGTGGAATAGCACCACCACCACGCCGCCGTGCAGGAGAACTCATCTACCTCTCTGCCCCCTCTTGCTGGTTCAAGAAGGCGGAGATCGTCATCGAGCTGTACGAATGCGGAACGCGGAGGTGCCGTCCGGTCGGCACTTAATCGGGACGGATCGTGGGAAGAATCGTGAGACGGTTCGTGGGATGGATCGTGGGACGGTTCGTGGGACGGATCGTGAAGATGTACCACTACATCAACCGATTTTATTAACGCTTCCGCTCAGTGATCTACAAGGGTATGTGGATCCGATCTCCCTCTCGTAGATGATCATACCACTGATAGGTCTTCGTGTGCGTAGGAAAATTTTTGTTTCCCATGCAACGTTCCCCAACATTGGCATCATGAGCTAGGTTCATGCGCAGATGATATCTCGATTAGAAGACAAGAGAGTTTGTGGGCGTTGATGTTCTTTTTACTGCCCTCCATAGTCTTTTCTCGATTCGGTGGTATATTGGATTGAAGCGTCCCGAACCAACCTTACTCGTATGCTTACGAGAGACCGGTTTCTTCGACTAACATGCAACTTGTTGCATAAAGATGACTGACGGTTGTCTGTTTCTCCACCTTTAGTTGGATCGGATTTGACCGAGGCGGTCCTTGGAGAAGGTTAAATAGCAAATTGCATATCATCGTTGTGGCTTTGTGTAAATAAGATGCGAGCATACTACATACCCATAGCAGCCACATAAAACATGCAACAACAAATTAGAGGACGTCTAACTTGTTTTTGCAGGGTATGCATGTGATGTGATATGGCCAAAGAGATGATATGATATATTGGATCTATGAGATGATCATGTTGTACTAGTTAAATATCGACTTGCACGTCGATGCTACGACAACCGGCAGGAGCCATAGGGTTGTATTTAAACTAACATTTGTGCTTGCATATGCGTTTACTATATTGCTAGGTTGTAGCTTTATTAGTAATAGCATAGATAGCACGACAACCTCGATGACGGCACAATGATGTAGATCATGGCGTGGCGCCAGTGACGATGAAGATCATGCCGGTGCTTTGGTGATGGAGATCAAGAAGCACAAGATCATGGCCATATCATGTCACTTATGATTTGCATGTGATGTTAATCCTTTTATGCACCTTATTTTGCCTAAAACGATGGTAGCATTATAAGGTGATCCCTCATTACAATTTCAAGATAAAACTGTGTTCTCCCCGATTGTGCACCGTTGCGACAATTCGTCGTTTTGAGACACCACGTGATAATCGGGTGTGATAGAATCAACGTTCACATACAACGGGTGCAAAACAGTTGCACACGCGGAACACTCAGGTTAAACTTGAGGAGCCTAGCATGTAAAGACATGGCCTCGGAACACAAGAGACCGAAAGGTTGGGCATGAATCATGTAGTTGATATGATCAACATGGAGATGTTCACCACTGAAACTATACTCAACTCACGTGATGATCGGACTTGAGTTAGTGGATTTGGATCATGCGCCACTCGAATGACTAGAGGGATGTCTATTTGAGTGGGAGTTCTTAAGTAATATGATTAATCGAACTCATTATCATGAACATAGTTAAAAGGTCTTTGCAAATTATGTTGTAGCTCTACTGTTTTTAGATATGTTCCTAGAGAAAATTTAGTTGAAAGACAAAAGTAGGAATTAGGTGGACTGGGTCCGTAAACTGAGAATTGTCCTCATTGCTGCGTAGAAGGATTATGTCCTTAATGCACCGCTCAGTGTGCTAAACCCAGAGCGTCACGTGTAGATGTTGCGAACATCTGACATACACGTTTTTAATGACTACATGATAGATCAGTGCGTAATGCTTAAACGACTTAGAAGTAAGGCGCCGAAGACGTTTTGAACGTCACGGAACATATGAGATGTTCTAAGAGATGATATTTGGGATTTCATGCGCGTGCCCTTGTTGAGAGGTATGAGACCTCCGACAAGATTCCTTGTCTACAAAGTAAAGGAGAAAAGGTCAATCGTTGAGCATGTGCTGAGATTGTCTGAGTGCAACGGTCGCTTGAATCAATTGGGAGTTAAACTTCCAGATGAGATAATGATGGTTCTCCAAAGTCACCGCCACCAAGCTACTAGAGCTTCGTGATGAACTATAACATATCAAGGATAGATATGATGATCCTTGAGCGATTCGCAATGTTTGACACTGCGAAAGTAGAAATCAAGTTGGAGCATCAATTGTTGATGGTTAGTAAAACCACTAGTTTCAAGAAGGGCAAGGGCTAGAAGGGATACTTCATGAAATGGCAAATCAGTTGCTGCTCTAATGAAGAAACCCAAGGTTGAACCCAAACCCAAGACTAAGTGCTTCTGTTATGAGGGGAACGGTCACTGAGGCGGAACTACCCTAGATACTTGGTAGATGAGAAGGCTCGCAAAGTCGACAGAAGTATTTTTGATATACATGATATTGATGTGTACTTTACTAGTACTCCTAGTAGCACGAGGGTATTAGATACCAGTTCAGTTGCTAAGTGGTAGTAACTCGAAATAAAAGCTACGGAATAAACGGTAACTAGCTAAAGGCGAGGTGACGATATGTGTTGGAAGTGTTTCCAAGGTTGATGAGATCAAGCATCGCACACTCCCTCTACCATCGGGATTAGTGTTAAACCTAAATAATTGTTATTTGGTGTTTGCGTTGAGCATAAACATGATTAGATTGTGTATATTGCAATACGATTATTCATTTAAAGATAATAATGGTTATTCTATTTGCTTGAATAAATACCTTCAATGGTTTATTGAATCTCGATTATAGTGATACACGTGTTCATAATATTGATTCCAAAAGATACAAAGTAGTAATGATAGTACCACTTACTTGTGGAAATTCCGCTTGAGTCATGTTGGTATAAAATGCATGAAGAAGCTCCATGCGGATCTGTTGGGGAACGTGGTACGGGAAACAAAAAATTTCCTACACACACGCAATACCTATCATGGTGATGTCCATCTACGAGAGGGGATTTCCGATCTACGTACCCTTGTAGATCGCACAGCGGTAAGCGTTAAGAAACGCGGACGATGTAGTGGAAGAGCTTGCGTGATTCAAATCACCGTAGTCGTACTCTTCGTCCCATGATGCGATCTAGCGCCGAACGGACGACACCTCCGCGTTCAGCACACGTACAGCGCGACGGCCTTCTTGATCCAGCAAGAGAGATGGAGAGGTAGATGAGTTCTCCGGTAGTGTGACGGCGCTCCGGAGGTTGGTGGTGATCTATTCCAGCAGGGCTCCGCCCGAGCACCGCAGAAACACGATCTAAAGGAAAAACCGTGGAGGTATGTGGTCGAACTGTCGTGGCAAAGTTGTCTCAAATCAGCCCTAATACCTCAGTATATATAGGAGGGAGGGGGAGGGCCTTGCCTTGAGGCTCAGGGAGCCCCAAGGGGTCGGCCGAATCAAGGTGGAGAAGTGCACCTCCAATCCTAGTCCAACGAGGATTGGAAGGTGGAGTCCTTCCGTTCCTTCCCACCTCCCTTTTTTTCTTTTGATTTCCTTATCTCCTGCGCATAGGGCCTCTTGGGCTGTCCCACCAGCCCACTAAGGGCTGGTGTGGCACCCCTAAGGCCTATGGGATTCCCTTGGGTGGGCTGGCCCTCCCGGTGACCATCCGGAACCCATTCGTCACTCCCGGTAATGCCCGAAAACTTTTCGATAATCAAATGAGGTCATCCTATATATCAATCTTCGTCTCCGGACCATTCCAGAAACCCTCGTGACGTCTGTGATCTCATCCGGGACTCCAAACAACATTCGGTAACCAACCATATAACTCAAATACGCATAAAACATCGCCGAACCTTAAGTGTGCAGATCCTGCGGGTTCGAGAACTATGTAGACATGACCTGAGGGACTCCTCGATCAATATCCAATAGCGGGACCTAGATGCCCATGTTGCATCCTACATATTCTACGAAGATCTTATCGATTGAACCTCAGCGCCAAGGATTCATATAATCCCGTATGTCATTCCCTTTGTCCTTCGGTATGATACTTGCCCGAGATTCGATCGTCAGTATCCACATACCTATTTCAATCTCGTTTACCGGCAAGTCTCTTTACTCGTTCTGTAAGACAAGATTTCTTGACTTATACTAAGTCACATTGCTTGCAAGGTTTGTGTGTGATGTTTTATTACAGAGTGGACCCCGAGATACCTCTCCGTCACACGGAGTGCCAAATCCCAGTCTTGATTCATGCTAACTAATCGGACACCTTCAGAAATACCTGTAGAGGATCTTTATAGTTCTCACATCGTCATGCGAATTACATTGTAATAAATCTAACACCCATACAGTTCTGGTGTTGATCATGCTTTGCCCGTGGAAGAGGTTTAGTCAGCGGGTCTGCCACATTCAGATCCGTGTGCACTTTGCAGATATTCACGTCCTCGTCCTCGACGTAGTCGCGGATGAGGTTGAAGTGTCGTTTGATGTGTCTGGTCTTCTTGTGAAACCGTGGTTCCTTTGCTAAGGCAATGGCACCCGTGTTGTCATAAAACAGGGTTATTGGATTCGGTGCGCTCGGCACCACTCCAAGATCCGTCATGAACTGCTGCATCCACACACCCTCCTTAGCTGCCTCTGAGGCGGCCATGTACTCCGCTTCACATGTAGAATCAGCTACGACGCTTTGCTTGGAACTACACCAGCTTACCGCACCCCCATTAAGAATAAATACGTACCCGGTCTGCGACTGGGAGTCAGTCGGATCTGTGTCAAAGATTGCATCGACGTAACCTTTTACAACGAGCTCTTTGTCACCTCCATATACGAGAAACATCTCCTTAGTCCTTTTCAGGTACTTCAGGATATTCTTGATCGCCACCCAGTGATCCACTCCTGGATTACTCTGGAACCTGCGTGCCATACTTATGGCCAGGCTAACGTCTGGTCTAGTGCACAACATTGCAATCATGATAGAACCTATGGCTGAAGCATAGGGGACGACACTCATATGCTCTTTATCTTTATCAGTTGCAGGGCACTTAGTCTTACTCAACTCGTACCTTGAAAAACTGGCAAGAACCCCTTCTTGGACTGTTCCATTTTGAACCTCTTCAAAACTTTATCAAGGTACGTGCTTTGCGAAAGTCCTATCAGGCGTTTTGATCTATCCTATAGATCTTTATGCCTAGAATGTAAGCAGCTTCTCCTAGGTCCTTCATAGAGAAACTTTTATTCAAGTAATCCTTTATGCTCCCCAAAAGCTCCACGCCGTTTCCAATCAGTAATATGTCATCGACATATAGTATTAGAAACGCCACAGAGCTCCCACTCACTTTCTTGTAAATACATGATTCTCCAACCACCTGTATAAACCCAAATGCTTTGATCACCTCATCAAAGCGTTTATTCCAACTCCGAGATGCTTGCACCAGTCCATAAATGGATTGCTGGAGCTTGCACACTATTTTAGCATTTTTAGGATCGACAAAACCTTCGGGTTACATCATATACAACTCTTCCTTAAGGAAACCGTTAAGGAACGCCGTTTTGACATCCATCCGCAAGATTTCATAATCGAAAAATGCAGCTATTACTAACATGATTCGCACGGACTTAAGCATCGCTAGGGTGAGAATGTCTCATCGTAGTCAATTCCTTGAACTTGTCAAAAACCCTTTGCCACAAGTCGAGCTTTATAAACGGTCACATTACAGTCAGCCTCCATCTCCTTCTTAAAGATCCATTTGTTCTGAATAGCCTTGCGGCCTTCATGTAGTACTTCTAAAGTCCAGACTTTATTTTCATACATAGATCCTATCTCGGACTTCATGGCCTCCAGCCATTTGTTGGAATTCGGGCCCACCATTGCTTCTTCATAATTCGCAGGCTCATTGTTGTCCAACAACATAATTGATAAGACGGCATTATCGTACCACTCTGGAGCAGTACGCGGTCTCGTCGACCTGCGAGGTCCGATAGGAACTTGATCCGGAGTTTCATGATCATCATCACTAACTCCCTCCTCAACTGGCGTCGCAACGACAGGGGTTTCCCCTTGCCCCGTGCCACCTTCCAGAGGGATGAGAGGTTCGACAACCTCATCAAGTTCTATCTTCCTCCCACTCAATTCTCTCGAGAGAAACGCCTTCTCAAGAAAAGCTCCGTTCTTAGCATCAAACACTTTGCCCTCGGATTTGAGATAGAAGGTATACCCAACTGTCTCTTTCGGGTAACCTATGAAGACGCACTTTTCCGCTTTGGGTTCCAGCTTTTCAGGCTGAAGCTTTTTGACATAAGCATCACATCCCCAAACTTTAAGAAACGACAATTTTGGTCTTTTTCCATACCACAGCTGATATGGTGTCGTCTCAACGGATTTCGATGGTGCCCTATTTAAAGTGAATGCAGCTGTATCCAATGCATAGCCCCAAAACGACAATGGCAAATCGGTAAGAGACATCATAGATCGCACCATCTCTAGTAATGTATGATTACGACGTTCGGACACAACATTACACTGTGGTGTTCCAAGCAGTGTCAACTCTGAAACAATCCCGCATTGTCTCAAATGAGTAACAAACTCGAAACTCAGATACTCACCCCCACGATCGGAACGTAGGAACTTGATCTTCTTGTTACGATGATTTTATACTTCACTCTGAAATTGCTTGAACTTTTCAAACGTTTCATACTTGTGCTTCATCAAGTAGACATAACCATATCTACTCAAATCGTCAGTGAAGGTGAAAAAATAACGATATCCGCCGCGTGCCTCCACACTCATCGGACCACATACATCGGTATGTATAATCTCCAACAAGTCACTTGCGCGCTCCATTGTTCCGGAGAATGGAGTCTTAGTCATCTTGCCCATGAGGCATGGTTCGCAAGTGTCAAGTGATTCAAAATCAAGTGACTCAAAAAGCCCATCTGAATGGAGTTTCTTCATGTGCTTTACACCAATATGACCTAAGCGGCAGTGCCATAAAAACATGGCGCTATCATTATTAACTCTACATCTTTTGCTCTCAATGTTATGTACGTGTGTATCATTGCTATCAAGATTTAGTATGAACAATCCTCTCACATTGGGTGCATGACCATAAAAGATATTACTCATAGAAATATAACAACCATTATTCTCTGACTTAAACGAGTAACCGTCTCGCAATAAATAAGATCCAGATATAATGTTCATGCTTAATGTAGGCACTAAATAAAAATTATTTAATTTCATAACTAATATCGATGGTAAATGAAGTAAGACAGTGCCGACGGCGATCACATCAACCTTGGAACCGTTTCCCACGCGCATCGTCACTTCATCCTTCGCCAGCCTTCGCTTATTCTGTAGTTCCTATTTTGAGTTGCAAATGTGAGCAATAGAACCGGTATCGAATACCCAGGCACTACTACGACAGCTGGTTAAGTACACATCAATAACATGTATATCGAATATACCTTATTTTTCCTTGGCCGCCTTCTTATCAGCCAGATACTTGGGGCAGTTGCGCTTCCAGGGACCCATACCCTTGCAATAATAGCACTCCGTTTCAGGCTTAGGTCCACCTTTGGGCTTCTTCGTCGGATTGACAACAGGCTTGCCACTTTTTTTGAATTACCCTTCTTTCCTTTGCCGTTTCTCTTGAAACTAGTGGTCTTATTCACCATCAACACTTGATGCTCTTTACATAGTTCTGACTCTGCGACTTTCAGCATCGCGAATAACTCGCTGGGTGACTTGTTCATCCCTTGCATGTTATAGTTCAACACAAAGCTCTTATAGCTTGGTGGCCGTGATTGAAGAATTCTGTCAGTGATAGCCTCTTGCGGGAGTTCAATCCCCAACTCAGCTAGACGGTTTGAGTACCCAGACATTTTGAGCGCATGCTTATTGACAGACGACTTCTCCTCCATCTTGCAAGCATAGAATTTATCGGAGGTCTCATACCTCTCGATCCGGGCGTTCTTCTGAAAGATAAACTTCAACTCCTGGAACATCTCATAATGTCCATTATGCTCAAAGGGACGTTGAAGTCCCGGCTCTAAGCCATACAAGACTGCACATTGAACTACTGAGTAGTCCTCCTTGCGTGCTAACCAAGCGTTCTTAGCATCTTGGTCAGCCGCGGCGGGTGGTTCATCTCGTAGCGCAGCATTAAGGACATAATCCTTCTTCCCAGCTTGCAGGAGCCACTTAAGATTACGAGCCGAGTCTACAAAGTTGCTTCCATCATCTTTCCACTTAGCTTTCTCTAGGAACGTATTAAAATTCAGGGTGACTGTCGCGTGAGCCATTGATCTACAACAGAAATATATTCAAAGTGGACTTTCGACTATGTTCAAGATAATTAGAGTTCAACTAATCAAATTACGTGCTAAACTCCCACTCAAAAGGTACATCTCTCTAGTCATTTGAGTGGTTCATGATTCAATTCCACTAGCTCAAGTCCGATCATCACGTGAGTTGAGGATAGTTTCAGTGGTAAGCATCCCTATGCTAATCATATCAACTATATGATTCATGATCGACCTTTCGGTCTCATGTGTTCCGAGGCCATGTCTGCACATGCTAGGCTCGTCAAGCTTAACCCGAGTGTTCCGCGTGTGCAACTGTTTTGCACCCGTTGTCTGTGAACGTTGAGTCTATCACACCCGATCATCACGTGATGTCTCGAAACGACGAACTGTAGCAATGGTGCACAGTCGGGAGAACACAATTTCGTCTTGAAATTTTAGTGAGAGATCACCTCATAATGCTACCGTCGTTCTAAGCAGAATAAGGTGGATGAAAGGATTAGCATCACATGCAATTCATAAGTGACATGATATGGCCATCATCATGTGCTTCTTGATCTCCATCACCAAAGCACCGGCACGATCTTCTTGTCACCGGCGCCATACCATGATCTCCATCAACGTGTCGCCATCGGGGTTGTCGTGCTACTCATGCTATTACTACTAAAGCTACGTCCTAGCAATATAGTAAACGCATCTGCAAGCACAAACATTAGTTTAAAGACAACCCTATGGCTCTTGCCGGTTGCCGTACCATGGACGTGCAAGTCAATATTAACTATTACAACATGATCATCTCATACATCCAATATATCACATCACGTCACTGGCCATATCACATCACATGCATACCCTGCAAAAACAAGTTAGACGTCCTATAATTGTTGTTGCATGTTTTACGTGGTTGCCATGGATATCTAGTAGGATCGCATCTTACTTACGCAAACACCACAACGGGGATGTATGAATTCTATTTAACCTTTCTCCAAGGACCTCCTCAGTCAAATCCGACTCAACTAAAGTTGGAGAAACCGACACTCGCCAGTCATCTTTGAGCAACGGGGTTGCTCGTAGCGATGAAACCAGTCTTTCGTAAGCGTACGAGTAATGTCGATCCGAGCCGCTTCGATCTAACAATACCGCAGAATCAAGAAAAGACTAAGGAGGGCAGCAAATCGCACATCACCGCCCACCAAAACTTTTGTGTTCTACTCGAGATGACATCTACGCATGAACCTAGCTCATGACGCCCCTGTGGGGGAACGTGGTACGGGAAACAAAAAATTTCCTACGCACACGCAATACCTATCACGGTGATGTCCATCTACGACAGGGGATTTCCGATCTACGTACCCTTGTAGATCGCACAGCGGTAAGTGTTAAGAAACGCGGACGATGTAGTGGAACAGCTTGCGTGATTCAAATCACAGTAGTCGTACTCTTCGTCCCACAATCCGATCTAGCGTCGGACGGACGGCACCTCCGCGTTCAGCACACGTACAGCGCGACGGCCTTCTTGATCCAGCAAGAGAGATGGAGAGGTAGATGAGTTCTCCGGTAGCGTGATGGTGCTCCGGAGGTTGGTGGTGATCTATTCCAGCAAGGCTACGCCCGAGCTCTGTAGAAACATGATCTAGAGGAAAAAACGTGGAGGTATGTGGTCGGACTGCCGTAGCAAAGTTGTCTCAAATCAGCCCTAATACCTCAGTATACATAGGAGGGAGGGGGAGGGCCTTGCCTTGAGGATCAAGGGAGCCCCAAGGGGTCGGCCTAATCAAGGTGGAGGAGTCCACCTCCAATCCTAGTCCAACTAGGATTGGAAGGTGGAGCCCTTCCCTTCCTTCCCACCTCCCTTTTTTTCTTTTCTTTTCATTTATCTCCTGCGCATAGGGCGTCTTGGGCTGTCCCACCAGCCCACTAAGGGCTGGTGTGGCACCCCAAAGGCCTATGGGCTTCCCTTGGGTGGGCTGCCCCCCCCGGTGAACATGCGGAACCCATTGGTCACTCCCGGTACATTCCCGGTAATGCCCGAAAACTTTCGAGTAATTAAATGAGGTCATCCTATATATCAATCTTCGTCTCTGGACCATCCGGAAACCCTCGTGACGTCCGTGATCTCATCCGGGACTCCGAACAACATTCGTTAACCAACCATATAACTCAAATACGCATAAAACATCACCGAACCTTAAGTGTGCAGACCCTGCTGGTTCGAGAACTATGTAGACATGACCCGACGGACTCCTCGGTCAATATCCAATTGCGGGACCTGGATGCCCATATTGGATCCTACATATTCTACGAAGATCTTATCGATTGAACCTCAGCGCCAAGGATTAATATAATCCCGTATGTCATTCCCTTTGTCCTTCGGTATGTTACTTGCCCGAGATTCGATCGTCAGTATCCGCATACCTATTTCAATCTCGTTTCCTGGCAAGTCTCTTTACTCATTCCGTAATACAAGATCCCGTGACTTACACTAAGTCACATTGCTTGCAAGGCTTGTGTGTGATGTTGTATTACCGAGTGGGCCCCGAGATACCTCTCCGTCACACGGAGTGACAAATCCCAGTCTTGATCCATACTAACTCAACGGACACCTTCGGAGATACCTGTAGAGCATCTTTATAGTCACCCAGTTACGTTGTGACGTTTGATACACACAAGGCATTCCTCCAGTGCCAGTGAGTTATATGATCTCATGGTCATTGGAATAAATATTTGACACGCAGAAAACAGTGGCAACAAAATGACACGATCAACATGATACGTTCATTAGTTCGGGTCCATCACATGATTCACTCAATGATGTGATCCAGTTATCAAGCAACAACACCTTGTACATAGTCAGAAGACCTTGACTATCCTTGATCAACTGGCTAGCCAACTAGAGGCTTGCTAGGGACAGTGTTTTGTCTATGTATCCACACATGTATCTAAGTCTTCATTCAATACAATTATAGCATGGATAATAAACGATTATCTTGATACACGAATTATAATAATAACTTATTTATCATTGCCTCTAGGGCATAATTCCAACAGGATGGATCTTGGTACTCACTCATTTTTGAAACGTTTGAGACATGCAAACCATGCCTATTGGTATAAACGCATGAAGAAACTCCATGCACATGGATCGTTTGGACTCACGTGATTATGAATCACTTGAGACATGCAAATCATACCACATGGAAAAGATGACTGAAGGCCTCGTTTCCCTCCTCTCCTCCTATATATACTAAGGGATTTGAGGGTTTTAGAGATAATAGAAAATAGCCACGTGCTGCCCTCTCTCTCTAGATCTATTTCTCCTCTAGTTTCAGCGGTGCTTAGGTGAAGCCCTGCTCAAATAGCACCACCACCACCACCACCATGCCGTCGTGCTAGAGAACTCATCTACCTTTCCGCCCCCTCTTGCTGGATCAAGAAGGGGTAGATCGTCATCGAGCTGTACGTGTGCGGAACACGGAGGTGCCGTCCATTCATCACTTGATCGGGACGGATCGTGGGACGGATTGTGAGACGGTTCGTGGGACGGATCGTGGGACGGGTCGTGAAGACGTACCACTACATCAACCGCGTGTATTAACGCTTCCGCTTATGGATCTAAAAGGGTATGTGGATCCGATATCCCTCTCGTAGATGCTCTTCACCATGATTGGTCTTCATGTGCGTAGGAAATTTTTTGTTTCCCATGCAACGTTCCCCAACAGTTGTACGGCGCGAAACCTTCCCTGAAGGAGAAATGCGTGAAATATTCCTTTCCCCTTGACAAAATCAGCCATAATAGCTGCTAATTGTCCCGGGTGTCTGGTCCTTGCCTCTTGGAGCGTGTCGAGTCATTTGTCCTGCAGTAATTCCATAAAGGATGTATGCGCAGTTGAAGCGGTTGGACGCACCTCGTGATTATGGTGGCCATCACTTGTACCATGGTGAGACCACCATGAGCCAGCATGTTTACCTTGGCGGCTAGGCGCCTCACTTTCGAGCTCTCTTCTTCATACTTTCTCTTCGGACGCTAACATAATCGCTTCGTTAAAGGAGCCGCAGAATACTCAGGAAGGCCTCACAGAACTAGCTCGAATAAAGGGACACGTCGATATAGAACCACTTTGAAGACCATTCGTTGGTCTCCTCATTCGGTGTATCACCTGGGTATCCGGTGGCTGCTATATGCCACTCCTCGGCCCCGCCTATTTCCCGCATGGATGTTCCATCAGTCCGGGGAACAATGCAGAAGTATTTTCTCGACAAGTCGAAGTGAGGTTCGTAGCCTAGAAACATCTCAGAAAAGGCTACGAAGCGTGAGATGTGGAGAATAGAACCCGGGGTCAGATTATGGAGCTGCATCCTGTAAAACTCCAACAGGCCCCTCAGAATTGGATGGATGGGAAATCCCAACCCGCATATGAATGAAGTAAAACAGATCCTTTCTCCTCTTTGCGGGGTTGGGGATTTTTCTGCGAGGGCCTCGCCATTGTAGGCGGTTAGGCCGGCATGCGTGTGCGCAAGATCAGAAGAGGGAAGATAGCCTTGAACTTCAAGGTCTCGCAACCGGAGCTGGGGGACGAGCAACTGGCCCAATCGCCTCGTTGAGGGCCGAAGGGACGAGAGGAGGAGCCCGCCATGGAGCTAAGTGCTAGGATTCTAGGGTTTCCTTGCCCGGACTCGTGGAGGAGGGAATGGCGATAAGGCCTTAGACCTGGGACCCTGCTTATTTTTAAGAAGGGTCACCTCCCCCGACGTCTATAAGAGATGATTCCATTGAATAGTTGGGACGCGTGCTAACTTCAAGACACACAGCGTACAAATATTATTATTAAAGTTTAGGGGTAGGATTCGCGATGCTTTGTTATTCGTGGATTCGCCGAAGACCAGTTCATCATCTTGCTAATCGGAGGAGGAACTCACCTTTCAAGCTGACTACCAGAGATGTGTGAAAGCTGCTGAAAACTATACACAATGGCGTGGAAGGCTAGTTTAGGGGCTACTAAGGGAGTCCTGGATTAAGGGTTCCTCGGAGTGCCAACCCATGGACTGAATCATCGGAGTCCGGATAGTTGGCAACTTTGTACACAGGAAGGAAGGCTCCGAGGACCTGCGTGTGCTCCAAGCTTAGAAGGATTAGGTCATCTCATCTATCCACGACTGATAGTCGGTAAATTATAAACCCTAGGGTCCCTGGTGTCTATTTAAACCAGGGACCCCTATCCATGTACAGGAGGCTGAATCATCTAGGGTTTAGCATATACGATCTCGAGGTAGATCTACTCTGTAATTATCTTCATCAATACAATCAAGCAGGACGTAGGGTATTACGTCCATAGGAGGGCCCGAACCTGGGTAAACCTTTGTCTCCCCCTTCTTCCTACAACCCATCAATCCAAGGTCCACAGTTCAGCACCCCCTACACCGGCATCGTCAAAATATTTTATGACGTGAAAAATAACAATAAGATCAAAAATCCTACTCCAATATGCTTCTTCAACTTGGAGAACTCAGTGGTGACTATGCCGAGTTTTTGCTTCTGCCTCTTGTGCTCGTGTTATTAAGCCAACCTTTTGTTCCTTGAACTTGGTTTTAGCTTGCTCTTGTTGAGTGTCAAACTTGATTAGAGCATCCTAGCAACGAGCCACTACAAGCTGTGCATCAGTTCTTAATTTTTTTTCTCCTTCTTGAGATTAGTGCTCGGGTCAGCTGACACCGACTCAACCTCATTTAAAAACACCTCCAAAAAGCATTGGTATGAGTATACAGCTTATAAAAGCCTTGAGCCGTTGCAAGCATATGACCAGGCCCTTGGGGGCTACACCCCACAAAACTCATCTAAAGTCCCAAGTGAATGGAAGCATTCTACATGGCACTTGGGGGCTAATGCAAATCGGTTCTTTCTAAACTATGAACATGACCCGGTTATCTCAACAAGATGAGCCAGCCTTTCGGTGCTACTAGGTTTGTCCTTTTTAACAGTTTGGATACAATGACGTACAATAGAAAGACCCAGCTTTCTCAACGAGGTAAGCCGGACCTTGGGGGCTACATTTGGCTTTTTTTATGAAATGACCCGGCTATCTCAAAGAGATAAGCCATCCCTTGAGGCCTATGGTTAGCAGATTTTTCACAATAAGGAATCAAAAAGTATCAGCGCATTGTTATTTCAATGACCCGGTCCTTCAGGGCTACAGATGGTTAATCTAATATTTACAAGACCTAGTTCACTACCTATTGTACTAAACTGGCTCTTGGGTGCTATAGTGGTGTCGCACCCTGTGTTTTTCCTTCTTTGCTAAGTTAACATAACCCCAAAATTAGGACCAATTAAAACTTTTTTTGTGTGATGTGATGCTTGAACTCATTGATGTTTGCTTGTTTGTTTGCTTGTGTTTTCAATCACAAACTCCCTCCTACTCTCTAGACTCATCTCCTTGTCCCAAACCTTTGTCCATTGACCATACCATGTGTATAGGACCAAAAACTATTTTTACCAAATATTATTTTGACCAAAAAACATTTATTTAATTTAAGCTTTCAAAAAACCCTGAGTTGGGATTTGTATTACAAGTGCTAAAATTAGGGAAATTGTTTTGGCCCAAATATTTTATTTGCATCTTGTTATCAAAAATACTTCCCAAAACAACTAAATTATTATTTTAAAAGTTATTTTCCTATTTTATTTAAATACCTTTTCCTTTGGCCAGAAATGGTATTTTATGAAGAAACATTATTTTTCTTATTTCCAAACTTAATGTGTATATATATATTCCACATATAAGAATTTCAACAAAGGTCATGTTCAAAATGTTGGACAAAACCTTCAAAACACTTTCTTCCTATTTTAAGTTTTTGAAATATTTCTACAAGAAATATTAAAAATAAATTCCAAGAAAATTCTAGCAAGTCACGCATGATATATGTGATGATCTTGCCAAGTTTCATCTCAATCCAAGTTGATTTGATTCAGCTAAAAAAAGCCCAACACCCTCCCTCTCCAGAACCAAATTGGAGCAACTCTACATTGCCAAGTGACTCCAATTGTTCTCAAATTTTGTGGACATGTTGTAATGCTCCAATAATGCCTCCAACCCAAGTGGTGCATCAAGAAAAATAGAGGAACTTGCCCCAAGCCCCTCAAAACCACTTCTGCTGATTTCTAGAATTGGGAAAATTTACATTGTGAAGTTTCTTCAATCGATCCCAAACTTTTTGGGCATCCTCTAATACTCAACTAATGACAGCACACCAAGTGGTGCATTAGTGGGAATTAACTTGCATGGGTTTATCTTTAGATATCCATTTCTCCCCATTTTGAAGTTTTTGCAAGTCTACATTGGAAACTTTCTCGAACAAATCCCAAATTTGGTGTCCAGCCTTATTTATCACCACCATTTGATCCTGTTAATTTTCAAAACCAATAGACCACGAGAAGTAGCCCAACCAATGATCAAACACCTTCTGGTGAAATCCAAAGTCCAATAATAGAGCCCCCAATGGGCATCTCCTTGGCCTCCAATTTTTACGACATACCCTCCTTGTTCCCCTTTACCTCCACTAAGCTTTGCATGGACGTGGCTCAATTATTGGAGGCGTAAAACCTCCAGTTTCACCTCCTGGACAGCAAGAGCAGCAATGATTTCTCCTCCCCCTCTCCCTCCCAGCAACTTCGAGACCACTCTTGACTTATTGCACCTTTTTGCACTCCGTGGACCCCCTCTAAGAAAAGTGGACGCACCCATCCTGCAAAAGACAAGCCCCGAAATGCAATAGACGGGCTCTGGAACATGCAATAGTGTGCACCCGCACTGTAGCGGCTCCCATTCTGAGCCATCAGGTGGCTTTGGGAAGAAGGATCATGTCCCCCAAGACGCCTTGGACGTCCAAGGCATGCCAAGGTGTCGTTCCCTCCTCCCATGCCCTCTTATCCCCTCTATCGCGCGTGCCTGGTGCCGCCCCGCTCGACCAATAAGTGGTCTCGCACGCGCAGGCTCCTAGCGCTCCTCCGCCCCCTCTCTTCTCTCTTATGGTCGTGGACCACCTCCACGAAGCCCATAGACATGCTCCGGAGCTCCTCCGTGCCCCCTAGCCCCGCCTGCGTCATGTCTATGGACGTCTTCCATGGTGAGCCGCAGCCCCAACTATTTAAGCCAGCCCCATGCCCCCTTGTGGCTCTCTGTGCTCTCTCTCCCTCCCTTCAACCTCTTGGAACCCCCAATTATTCTTCTCTTGCCCTCCATTCGCCCCCACGGCCGAACCTTCACCGTTGGTCTCCTCTCTAATTTGGGCCACCTCGAGCCTCTCCTCTCCCCCTAAGAATCCCGTCGCCCTCTCATTCCCCTTGAGAAACCCCCACGCACTCCGGGTCGTCCACTCCGTCGTTGTAGCACACCCGCCAGCAGCGGCCGCCGCCGCTGTCCGCCCTCTCTTCTTGCTCCTCGCCCTTAGTTGTCCGTGCAACCAACGAGGGTACCCTGAGTGCAGAGTGGAGTAGGTCATCCGCCTGGGCCACTATCTCATTGACCGGCGCGGCAGAGCGGCCGGGGCACGTGGCGGCAGCTACCCCGCAACCTCCTGGCGGGAGGAGGCAGAAGTGTTGGGGAACGTTGCATGGGAAACAAAAAATTTCCTACGCACACAAAGACCTATCATGGTGATGTTCATCTATGAGAGGGAGATTGGATCCACATACCCTTGTATATCGCTAAGCGGGAAACGTTAAGAAACCCGGTTGATGTAGTGGTACAACTTCGTGATTCAAATCACCGTCATCCCAGCAAGAGAGACGGAGAAGTAGATGAGTTCTCCGGCAGCGTGACAACACGTGGGTGGTGGTGATGATCTACTCCTGCAGGGCTACGCCCGAGCTCTGCAGAAATCCAATCTAGAGGAAGAACTACGTGGTATAGGTTTGAGTTGCACGTGGCAAAATTGTGTCTCAAAATCCCTAAAACCACCAATATATATAGGAGGAGGCGAGGGGCTAGCCTTGGGGCTCAAGGGAGCCCCAAGGGCACCGGCCGATTGGGAGGAGCTGGACTCCCACCCCAATTTGGTTTGGGGGGAAGGAGTCCACTCCTTCCTTCCCACCTCTCTCTTTCCTTTTTTTTCTTTTCCTGTGGTATTTTCTCTTGTGGCGCCATAGCCCTCTTCGGCTGGCCTCACCAGCACACTAAGGGTTGGTGCGCCACCCTAGGTTTACTGGGCTCACTCCCGGTTGGGTGGGCCCCTCCCGGTGAATACCCAGAACCCATTCGTCCCTCCGGGTACACTGTCGGTAATGCCCGAAATCTTTCCGGTGACCAAATGAAACCATCCTGTATATCAATCTTCGTTTCTCGACCATTACGGAAACCCTCGTGACGTCTGTGATCTCATCCGGGACTCCGAACAACCGTCGGTCACCAAGACATATAACTCTACTATACTGAAACATCATCGAACCTTAAGTCTGCACACCTTGCGGGTTCGAGAACTATGCATACATGACCCGAGACACTCCTCGGTCAATATCCAATAGCGGGACCTGTATATCCATATTGTATCCTACATATTCTACAAAGATCTTATCGGTTGAACCTCTGTGCCAAGGATTCATATAATCCCGTATAACATTCCCTTTGTCCTTCGGTATGTTACTTGCCCAAGATTTGATCGTCGGTATCCCTGTATCTATTTCAATCTCGTTACCGGCAAGTATCTTTACTCGTTCCGTAATACAAGATCCCGCGACTTAGACTTGAGTCACATTGCTTGCAAGGCTTGTATGTGATCTTGTATTACCGAGTGGGCCCCGAGATACCTCTCCATCACACGGAGTGACAGATCCCAATCTTGATCCATGCTAACTCAATGGACACCTTCAGAGATACCTGTAGAGCACCTTTATAGTCACCTACTAACGTTGTGACATTTGATAGACACAAGCACTACTAGGAAAAACCTTATAGGTAGGAGCCTATTAGTAGCACTGGAAAGTAGAAAGTGCTGCAGTAGCATTGGATATCACCCAACGGTACTACTAATGTCCTTAGCAGTAGCGCGGGCCTCATAAATTGTGCTACTGATAAACACGGAGCCCCGCAGTAGCTATAGTAGCAGCACCGTTCCTAAACCTGCGTTACTGCTAAGTTCAATATCAGTAGCGTTGTGTAGTATCCAGCGCTACTGATAAAAGGGTCCCAACGACGTAACCGCACTAGCTGTAGTAGCAGCACAGGTTTAGGACAACCGCTACTGCTAAGTACAATAGGAGTAGCGCATGTTTAGGAACCAACACTACTACTATGTTTAGTTAACACCCCCACCGCAGCTTCAAAATTTCCTAACTCCCCCACTCCCCCAACCCTCTCTCCTCGATCTGAAGCTGCCGCCGCCTCCCTCGTCGTCGCCGTCGTCGTCGCTCCCGCCTACCTCGTCGTCGCCACCGCCCCCTCTCCTCATCGCCGCCATCGCCCCCTCGTTGTCGCCTCCCTCACCGTTGCCACCGCCCCCTCCCGCTCCGGTAAGCCCCCACAGCGGCCTTGATCTTGTTCACGGCCTCGTACCCACATAGATGGAGGCATCACAACCCTACAAAAGGTCATTATAAAACATACCTTGTTATATTTGTACGCATCTATGTATATTTCAGTAAAACTTCATGGAAATATATAGTACTATTTCCACCTTAACAATGTTAATCTACTCTTAAAGGTTGGCAGTTATAATTAGAAAGTTCAATGCATGCTTTCTCGATAGTCTCATGTTTATTCCACAAGGGACACATGGAGTAGTATGTTTATTAGTTTATATAGAATGAAAATGATAAGACAACTTCTTCGTTGTTTGTGACCACATAAATGGATTTAGTTCATGCTATGCCATGTTGATCATTGGTCATCTAAACTTGGGGAAAATAACCCTTGTCAGATGATCCTTGATCATCTAAAATTGTTGGTGTTGTTCACCTAAAGGTTGATGATTTCAAGTACTTAGACTTAGTAAGAAACACCTCTTGCATAATTTAGGTTTAAAACATAAATCTTATTTTTCTAGACCCCAAAAGATTAATAAGAGTTGAAGTTGGTGAGAAACCAAAAATTAAGCTCATGTTTTTTCTTACCTGGCATCTAGCAAATGTTGTATTTGAAATGTAGTGCACATTATTATTCAAGTGTTGCCGGAATGTCCGAGTGGCCTATGTTTTGCCGGAATGTTGACTCATTTCCGTTCCGGTAAATTTTAGGCGCACCATATGTCCACTATTTAGCAAAGGTCATGCCGAAAGTTTCCGTGAATTTCGTCATGACTAGTGCTAAAAACTAGGACATATGGAGTGCTTGTGAGTGTAAGTTCTTTCGATATAGTGTCACGGTTGTTGTTTACACATTTACCACATTAAAACAGGAAATGTATGACGATGAATATTGGGAGTGTGAATATTACGGCGACTGTCGGGGTATTTGCGACACGCCTCACCTGCGAGACGATAGGTTCTTCAACATGAAGATTGATGAGAATGAAGATATGTTCCTCCCTTGCCATCCAAGAAGATATGTGTTCGAGAGGCTTGGTTTCGAAGACCACGAGAGAATTGAGATGAGGAGCGTTAACCTGAGGACAATACATGGTCACACATTTAATATCAAAGTATTTAATTCAGTTTTTCAAACAGAATTTGGGTGCCCAAAGTGGGAAGATCTTTGCAAGGCATATGGATTTCAGGAGGGTATGAAAATAACCTTCGATCTTCGTCCTAAAGATAATATGCCAGGCAACATCGGCATTTGGGTGGTTGTCGATGATATGCTTCTTGTTTTAGCTCCATGTGAGTTTCTCAACCATATTTGTGAAGTAATTTGCATTTATATTTAGAAATAGTTGGTGTTCATCCATAAACTAAATTTTTTAAATTATAATTTACAGATTCTTTCGTTTCTTCGAGTGAATTACGGAAATTAATTGACACGACACACTACACGTATGGATCACATCTAACTTGGGAGGAGAAGGATGTTCTTCTCCACTTTCTTGTTGATGGTGTTCTGGTTTCTAGGGATACCTTCCCATATAATTTTGGAATTGGCCAAATTTATACATTATACATGCCACTAGTGCATAGGTTGAGGCCGGATGACATTCGCTGAAATATCTTGGTAAGTGTTTCCTAATTAAGTACGCTCTACTATTAATTGCATAAATGGTATTGATTACATTGCTAACTAGGTTATTATTATGTTCTTCAACATCAACTTCCAGATGATGTAGTGCCTCTGTTGATGCACCCAGAAGGTCAAATGAAAATTAGAAGCCCGCTGAGGGCTGAGTTCGATGCTCCATACTCGAGTAACCTCAAATCAAAATAAAAAAGGCTCCTAATTCAAGCATGGAGAGAAATAAAGAAGGAGCAAAAGCCACAAGTTGGAGACCGTTGGATCTCTGTGATTCATCATGGAGACATAGGTGTTATTCTGTTTTATTAAATTATACCTAAGAGCGAGGACTAGGTCTTATTAGAGACAAGTTGTTTTGGTTTATATTAACTTGACATGATCGATTAGGATGCATGCATATGATGACTATTAAGATGTTTCTCTCTTTTACTTTATGTGTATCATATGATAACTTGGTATATGATTAAGATGATGATGAGTTGTTAGATGAGTACATAAGATGATGATGAGTTATATGACATGGTATTCCCTCCGTCCGAAAATTCTTGTCTTAGTTTTGTCAAGAAATGGATGTATCTAAGTACTAAATTTGACTAGATACATTCGTATCTAAACAAATATCAGACAAGACTTTTTGGGACGGAGGGAGTACTTTATGTGTATGATGTGTTACAAATTATGCATGTTTATTACGATATGATCAAACCACTGTATAGAGCATGCACAAATACGTAGGGGGACATAAATACGATGCAAATTAAATATTAAAAGCAAGAATATTAGCAGTAGCACTGGAATATTAGCAGTAGCGCTCTACTTATTCCTGCGCTACTGCTAACGTAGATATCAGTAGCGCTTTCAATCTAGCACTACTGCTAAGAGTTAGCTGTAGCGCGTTAGCAGTAGCGCTGGACACAGCGCTACTAATAAGGCTAAACCGAGCGCTACTACTAGGGTTTTCCCTAGTAGTGAAGGTATTCCTCCGGTGTTAGTGAGTTACATGATCTCATGGTCATAGGAATGAATACTTGACATGTAGAAAACAATAGCAACAAAATGACATGATCACATGCTACGTTCATAGTTTGGGTCTAGTCCATCACATGATTCTCCTAATGATGTGATCCAGTTATCAAGTGACAACACTTGCATATGGTCAGAAAACCTTAACCATCCTTGATCAACTAGCTAGCCAACTAGAGGCGTGCTAGGAACATTGTTTTTTCAATATATCCACACATGTATCTATGCTTTCATTCAATACAATTATTGCATGGATAATAAGCGATTATCTTGAAAGAGGAAATATTATAATAACTATTTTATAATTGCCTCTAGGGAATATTTCCAACAGTCTCCCACTTGCACTAGAGTTAATAATCTAGTCTGACATCGCTATGCGATTTACATTGGAATGAATCTAACACCCATATAATTCTGGTGTTGACCATGCTTCACTGGTGGAAGAGGTTTAGTCAGCGGATCTGCTACATTCAGATCCGTGTGCACTTTGCAAATATTTACGTCCTCTCCTTCGACGTAATCGCGGATGAGGTTGAAGCGTCGTTTGATGTGTCTGGAGTTCTTGTGAAACCTTGGTTCCTTTGCTAAAGCAATGGCACAAGTGTTCTCATAGAACAGATTTATTGGATTTAGTGGGCTCGGCAAAACTCCAAGATCCGTCATGAACTGCTTCATCCAGACACCCTCCTTAGCTGCCTCTAAGGCAGCCACGTACTCTGCCTCACATGTAGAATCTGCTACGACGCTTTGCTTGGAACTGCACCAGCTTACCGCACCCCCATTAAGAATGACTACGTATCCGGTTTGAGACTTAGAGTCATCCGGATCATTGTCAATGCTTGTGTCGACGTAACCCTTTACGACGAGCTCTTTGTCACCTCCATAAACGAGAAGCATTTCCTTAGTCCTTTTCAGGTACTTGAGAATATTCTTGACCGCCGTCTAGTGATCCACTCCTGGATTACTTTGAAACCTGCCTGCCATACTTATGGCCAGGCTGACGTCCGGTCTAGTGCACAACATTGCATACATGATAGACCCTATGGCTGAAGCATAGGGGACGGTACTCATCTTTTCTCTATCTTCCGCAGTTACTCGGCACTGAGTCTTACTCAACTTTATACCTTGTAATACTGGCAAGAACCCCTTCTTCGACTGATCCATTTTGAACTTCTTCAAAACTTTATCAAGGTATGTGCTTTGTGAAAGTCCAATTAGGCGTCTCGATCTATCCCTATAGATCTTAATACCTAATATGTAAGCAGCTTCTCCTAGGACCTTCATTGAAAAACACTTGTTCAAGTAATCTTTTACGCTCTCTAAAAAATCCACATTGTTTCCAATCAGCAATATGTCATCCACATATAGTATTAGAAACGCCACAGAGCTTCCACTCACTTTCTTGTAAATACAAGATTCTCAAACAACTTGTATAAACCCAAATGCTTTGATCAACTCATCAAAGCGCTTATTCCAACTCCAAGATGCTTGCACCAATCCATTATTGGATCGCTGGAGCTTGCATACTTTGTTATCATTCTTTCGATCAACAAAACCCTCGGGTTGCATCATATACAACTCTTCCTTAAGAAAACCGTTAAGGAACGCCGTTCTGACATCCATCTGCCAGATTTCATAATCAAAAAAGGCAGCTATTGCTAACATGATTCGGACGGACTTAAGCATCGCTGCCGGTGAGAACGGCTCATCGTAGTCAACTCCTTGAACTTGTGAAAAACCCTTTGCCACAAGTCGAGCTTTATAAACGGTCACATTACCGTCCGCGTCCGTCTTCTTCTGAAAGATCTATTTGTTCTAAATAACCTTGCGGCCTTCAGGTAATACTTCCAAAGTCCACACTTTGTTTTCATACATAGATCCTATCTCGGACGTCATGGCCTCCAGCCATTTGTTGGAATTCTGGCCCACCATTGCTTCTTCATAATTCGCAAGTTCATTGTTGTCTCACAACATGATTGATAAGATAGGATTACCGTACCACTCAGGAGTAGTACGTGATGTTGTCGACCTCCGAGTTCTGATAGGAACTTGATCCGAAGTTTCATGATCATCATCATTAGCTTCCTTCTCAACCCGCGTCGCTTCGACAGAGGTTTCCCCCTTCCCTGCGCCGCCATCTAGAGGGAGTAGAGGTTCTACAACCTCATCAAGTTCTATCTTCCTCCCACTCAATTCTTTCGAGAGAAACTCCTTCTCAAGAAAAGCTACGTTCTTAGCAACAAACACTTTGACCTCGGATCTGACATAAAAGGTGTACCCAACTGTCTCCTTTGGGTAACCTATGAAGGCGCACTTTTCCGCTTTGGGTTCCAGCTTTTCAGGCCGAAGCTTTTTGACATAAACATCACATCCCCAAACTTTAAGAAACGACAACTTTGGCCTCTTGCCATACCACACCTCATATGGTGTCGTCTCAACGGATTTTGGCGGTGCCATATTTAAAGTGAATGCAGCTGTCTCTAATGCATAACGAGAATGGCAAATCGGTAAGAGACATCATAGATCGCACCATATCTAACAAAGTACGATTACGACGTCCGGACAGACCATTACGCTGTGGTGTTCCACGCGGTGTCAACTGTGAAACGATTCCACATTGTCTTAAGTGAGCACCAAACTCGAAACTCATATATTCACCCCCACGATCAGAACGTAGGAACTTGATCTTCTTGTTATGATGATTTTCAACTTCACTCTAAAATTGCTTGAACTTCTCAAACGTTTCAGAATTGTGCTTCATCAAGTAGATATATCCATACCTACTCAAATCGTCAGTGAAGGTGAGAAAATAACGATATCCGCCGTGCGCCTCCACACTCATCAGACCGCACACGTCGATATGTATGATCTCCAACAAGTCACCTGCACGCTCCATTGTTCCGGAGAACGGAGTCTTAGTCATCTTGCCCATGAGGCATGGTTCGCACGTGTCAAGTGGTTCAAAATCAAGTGATTCCAAAAGCCCATCAGAATGGAGTTTCTTCACGCGCTTTACTCCAATATGACCTAAGTGACAGTGCCACAAAAACGTGGCGCTATCATTGTTAACTTTACATCTTTTGGTCTCAATGTTATGTATATGTGTATCATCACAATCAAGATTCAATATGAACAATCCTCTCACATTGGGTGCATGACCATAAAAGATATTACTCATAGAAATAGAACAACCATTATTCTCTAACTTAAACGAGAACCGTCTCGCAATGAACAAGATCCAGATAGAATATTCATGATTAACGCAGACACTAAATAACAATTATTCAAGTTCATAACTAATCCTGATGGTAACTGGAGTGAGACTCTGCCAACGGCGATTGCATCAACCTTGGAACCATTTCCGACGCACATCGTCACTTCATCCTTCGCCAGCCTTCGTTTATTCCGCAGTTCCTGCTTCGAGTTGCAAATATGAGCAACATAACCGGTATCAAATACCTAGGAACAACTACGAGAGTTGGTTAAGTACACAACAATAACATGTATATCACATATACATGATTTTTCTTTGGCCGCCTTCTTATCAGCCAAATACTTGGGGCAGTTGCGCTTCTAGTGACCCAACCCCTTGCAATAATAACACTCTGTTTCCGGCTTAGGTCTAGCCTTGGGTTTATTTGTCGGATTGGCAACAGTCTTGCCGCTCTTCTTGGAGTTACCCTTCTTGCCTTTGTCGTTTCTCTTGAAACAGTGGTCTTATTGACCATCAACACTTGATGTTCTTTCCAGAGTTCTGACTGTGCGACTTTCAGGATCGCGAATAAGTCGTCGGGTGACTTGTTCATCCCTTGCATGCTATAGTTCAACACAAAGCTCTTATAGCTAGGTGGCAGTGATTGAAGAATTCTGTCAGTGATAGCCTCTTGCGGGAGTTCAATCCCCAGCTCAACTAGACGGTTTGAGTACCCAGACCTTTTGAGCACATGTTCACTGACAAACAAATTCTCCTCCATCTTGCAAGCATAGAATTTATCGGAGGTCTCATACCTCTCGATCCGGGCGTTCTTCTGAAAGATAAACTTCAACTCCTGGAACATCTCATATACTCCATGATTCTCAAAGCGCCGTTGAGGTCCCGGTTCCAAGCCGTACAAGACTGCACATTGAACTACTCAGTAGTCCGCCTTACGCGATTGCCAAGCGTTCAAAACATCTTGGTTAGACGTAGCGGGTGGTTCAACTCCTAGCGCAACATCAAGGAAATAATTCTTTTTCCCAGCTTGTAGGATGAGCCTAAGATTACGTGCCCAGTCTACAAAGTTGCTTCCATCATCTTTCCACTTAGCTTTCTCTAGGAACATATTGAAATTCAGGGTTGCAACTGCGTCAGCCATTGATCTACAACATAAAATATTGCAAAGTGGACTGAGAGTATGTGCAAGACAATTAGAGTTTAACTAATCAAATTACTAATAAACTCTCACTCAAAACATACATCCCTCTAGGCATTTGAGTGGTGCATGATCCAAATCCACTAACTCAAGTCCGATCATCACGTGAGTTGAGTATAGTTTCAGTGGTAAACATCTCTATGCTAATCATATCAACTATAGGATTCATGCTCGACCTTTCGGTCTCTTGTGTTACGAGGCCATGTCTGCACATGCTAGGCTCGTCAAGTTAACACAAGTGTTCCACGTGTGCAACTGTTTTGCACCCGCGTGGTGTCTCAAAACGACGAACTGTCACAACGGTGCACAGTCAGGGAGAACACAATTTCATCTTGAAATTTTAGTGAGGGATCACCTTATAATGTTACCGTCGTTCTAAGCAAGATAAGGTGCATAAAAGGATTAACATCACATGCGATTCATAAGTGACATGATATGGCCATGATCTTGTGCTTCTTGATCTCCATCACCAAAGCACCGGCATGATCTTCTTGTCACCGGCGCCACACCATGATCCCCATCATCATGATCTCCATCATCGTGCCGCCATCGAGGTTGTCGTGCTATCTATGCTATTACTACTAAAGCTACAACCTAGCAATATAGTAAATGCATCCGAAAGCACAAACGTTAGTTTCAAGACAAACCTATGGCTCCTGCATGTTGCCGTAGCATCGACGTGCAAGTCGATATTAACTATTACAACATGATCATATCATACATCCAATATATCACATCATGTCTTTGGCCATATCATATCACAAGCATACCCTGCAAAAACAAATTAGACGTCCTCTAATTTGTTGTCGCATGTCTTACGTGGCTGCTATGGTATCTAGTATGATCGCATCTTACTTACACAAAAACCACAACGGAGATGTGCAAATTGCTATTTAACCTCTCTCCAAGGACCGCCTCAGTCAAATCCAATTCCACTAAAGTTGAAAAAACCGACACCTGCCAGTCATCTTTATGCAACGAGTTGCATGTTGGTCGATGAAACCAGTCTCTCGTAAGCGTAGGAGTAATGTCGGTCTGGGCAGCTTCAATCCAACAATACCGCCGAATCGATAAAAGACTAAGGAGGGAACAAAATCGAACATCAACGCCCACAAAATTTTTGTGTTCTACTCGACATAACATCTACACATGAACCTAGCTCATGACGCCACTGTTGGGGAACGTTGGATGGGAAACAAAAAATTTCCTACGCACACGAAGACCTATCATGGTGATGTTCATATACGAGAGGGATATTGGATCCACATACCCTTGTAGATCGCTAAGGGGGAAGCGTTAAGAAACGCGGTTGATGTAGTGGTACAGCTTCCTGATTCAAATCACCGTCATCCCATGATCTGTCCCATGATCTTTTCTGATCTAGCGCCGAACGGACGGCACCTCCACGTTCAGCACACGTACATCTCGATGACGATCTCGGCCTTCTTGATCCAGAAAGAGAGACGGAGAAGTAGATGTGCTCTCCGGCAGCGTGACGGCGCCCCGGTGGTGGTGATGATCTACTCGTGCACGGCTCCGGCCGAGCTATGCAGAAATCCGATCTAGAGGAAGAACTACGTGGTATAGGTTTGAGTTGCATGTGGCAAAGTTGTATCTCAAAAGCCCTAAAACCACCAATATATATAGGAGGAGGGGAGGGGCTAACATTGGGGCTCAAGGGAGCCCAAGTACTCCCACCCCAATTTGGTTTGGGGGATGGAGTCCACTCCTTCCTTCCCACCTCCCTCTTTCCTTTTTTTCTTTTCCTTTGGTATTTTCTCTAGTGGCGCCATACCCTCTTGGGCTGGCCTCACCAGCCCACTAAGGGCTAGTGCACCACCCTAGGGTTACTGGGCTCACTCCCGGGTGGGTGTGCCCCTCCCGGTGAATACCCGGAACCCATTCGCCACTCCGAGTACACTGCCGGTAATGCCTGAAATCTTTTCGGTGACCAAATGAAACCATCCTGTATATCAATCTTCATTTCCAGACCATTCCGGAAACCCTCGTGGCATCCGTGATCTCATCCGGGACTCCGAAGAAATTTCGGTCACCAACACATATAACTCTACTATACTAAAACATCATCAAACCTTAATTGTGCAGACCCCGCGGGTTCGAGAACTATGCAGACATGACCCGAGACACTCCGAGGACAATATCCAATAGCGGGACTTGGATATCCATATTGGATCCTACATATTCTATGAAGATCTTATCGGTTGAACCTCTATGCCAAGGATTCATATAATCCCATATAACATTCCCTTTGTCGTTGGGTATGTTACTTGCCCGAGATTTGATCGTCGGTATCCCTATACCTATTTCAATCTTGTTACCGACAAGTCTCTTTACTCGTTCCGTAATACAAGATCCTGTGACTTACACTTGAGTCACATTGCTTGCAAGGCTTGTATGTCATGTTGTATTACCGAGTGGGACCCGAGATACCTCTCCGTCACACGGAGTGACAAATCCCAGTCTTGATCCATGCTAACTCAACGGACAATTTCGGAGATACCTGTAGAGCACCTTTATAGTCACCCAGTAACGTTGTGACGTTTGATACTGATAACCCACAAGTATAGGGGATCGCAACAGTTTTCGAGGGTAGAGTATTCAACCCAAATTTGTTGATTCGACACAAGGGGAAGCAAAAGAATATTCTCGAGTATTAGCAGTTGAGTTGTCAATTCAACCACACCTGAAAGACTTAGTATCTGCAGCAAAGTTTTAGTACCAGAGTAGTGTGATAGTAGCAGTAGCAGCGGTAACAGTAGCAGCAGTAACAACAATAGCAGTAATAGTAGCAGCAGTAACAGCAGTAGCAGTAACAGTAGCAACAGTAACAACACTAGCGGCAAAGTAACGTAGCAAGAACTAGTAGGAAAAACTCATAGGCATTGGATCGGTGATGGATAATTATGTCGGATGACATTCATCATGCAATAGTTATAACATGGGGAGATATGTAACTAGCTCCAGTTCGTCAATGTGATGTAGGCATGCATTCCGTATATAGTCATACGTGCTTATGGAAAAGAACTTGCATGACATCTATTGTCCATCCCTCCCGTGGCAGCGGGGTCCTAATGGAAACTACAGGATATTAAGGTTCTCCTTTTAATAGAGAACCGGAATAAAGCATTAGCACTTAGTGAATACATGAACTCCTCATGCTATGGTTATCTCCGGGAGTGGTACCGGCTATTGTCACTCCGGGGTTGCCGGGTCATAACACATAGTAGGTGACCACAACTTGCAAGATAGGATCAAGAACACACATATATTGACGATAACATAATAGGTTTAGATCTAAAATCATGGCACTCGGGCTCTAGTGACAAGCATTAAGCATGGCAAAGTAGTAGCAACATCAATCTCAGAACATAGTGGATACTAGGGATCAATCCCCATCAAAACTAACTCGATTACATGATAGATCTCATCCAACCCATCACCGTCTAGGAAGCCTACGATGAGATTACTCACGAACGGTGAAGAGCATCATGGAATTGGTGATGAAGGAAGGTTGGTGATGACGATGGCGAAGATCTCCCCTCTCCGGAGCCCAGAACGGACTCCAAATCTGTCCTCCAGAGGAACAACAAGTGGTGGTGGCGCCTCCGTATCATAAAACGCGATGAACTCTTCTCCTTGATTTTTTTCCAGGCGAAAGGGACTAAATAGAGCTAGAGTTGGAGGCGGCGGAGCCCCGAGGGCCCCACAAGCCTGTGAGGCGCGACAAGGGAGGGCCGCGCCTCCTGGGCTTGTGGGCTCCTCGCTCCACGTGTCCGGTTGATTCTTTCCCCAGTATCTTTTATATATTCCACAAAAAATCCTCGTAGATTTCCACGTCATTCCGAGAACTTTTATTTCTGCGCAAAAATGACACCATGGCAATTCTGCTGAAAACATCGTTAGTCCGAGTTAGTTCCATTCAAATCATGAAAATTATAGTCCAAAACAAGGGCAAAAGAATTTGGTAAAGTAGATACGATGGAGACGTATCAACTCCCCCAAGCTTAAAGTCTTGCTTGTCCTCAAGCAATTCAGTTGACAAACTGAAAGAGACAAAAGAAAAACTTTTACGAGCTCTGTTTGATCTTGTTGTTGCAATTATGTCTAACTCATATTCAGATTTTCAGCAAGATCATAAGCTAACCACATAAGCAATGACATTTAGGCCTCATGGTAAACTCATATCAATGGCATAATTAACTAGCGAGCAATAATAATAAGTTTCGAACGTCAACACTTCAATCAAAACAATCATGAAGCAATATGAACAGATGGTATCTCGCTAGCTCTTTCTGAGACCGCAAAACATAAATGTAGAGCACCTTCAAAGACCAAGGGCTGACTCAACATTGTAATTCATGGAAAAGAAGATCCGGTCACACTCATACTCAATAACAATTAAAAGCAAAGGATAAAAATGACGGAGGTGCTCTCTAATTGGTGCTTTTTGAAGGAACAGGATGACTCAACTGAAACATAAATAGATAGGCCCTTCGCAGAGGGAAGCAATGATTTGGAGAGGTACCAGAGCTCAAGCTTTGAAGACAGAGATAAATAATTTTGGGTGGCATGCTTTTATTGTCAATGCAATGACCAAGAGTTTTCACCATCCTCCATGCTACACATACTATAGGAGGTTCCCAAACAGAAAAGTAAAGTTTTGACTCCCCCACTATCGATCAATCACGCTCCACGACTAGTCGAATACTCGGGTGCCGTCCATACCAACAACAATCCAGGGGGAGTTTTGTTTGCAATTATCTTTTCGATTTGAGCATGGAACTGGGCATTCCAATTACCGGCCCCTTTCTCATGAGTGATAGTGAATAAACACGTATTGAGGATAACACGCCTAGCATGCAAGATACTGATCGCCCCTTGTCACCACATGAGCGGTTTGGGCATGCAAACCAGATTATTACATGAAGATTTAGAGAGTGGCACATGCAAATTTACTTGGAACGGCAGGTAGATACCGCATATAGGTAGGTATGGTGGACTCATATGGAACAACTTCGGGTTTATGGAAGTGGATGCACAAGCAGTATTCCCGCTTAGTACAAGTGAAGGCTAGCAAAATACTGGGAAGTGACCAACTAGAGAGCGACAACAATCATCAAAATGCATTGAAATTAACCAACATTGAGTGCAAGCGTGAGTAGGACATAAATTACCATAAACATGAATATCATAGATGCTATGTTGATTTTGTTTCAACTACATGCGTAAACATGCGCCAAGTCAAGCCACTTGAATCATTCAAAGGAGGATACCATCCTATCATACTACATCATAATCATCTCGAAATTCATGTTGGCATCCATGACAAACCATTATAAGCTCCTAGCTAATTAAGCATGGCATCAGAAACTATGATCTCTAAGTTGTCATTGCAAACATGTTTCTCCCACAAAAAAGCTGAATCAGGAATGATGAGCTAGTCATATTTACAAAAATAAAATAGATCGAGTTCATACCAGCTTTTCCAGGCTCAGTCACTTCATCATATATCGTCATTATTGCCTTTCACTTGCACGACCGAATGATGTGAATCATAATGAGAGTGATCGTGCATTGGACTAAGCTGGAATCTGCAAGCAAACACAAAGGAGAAGACAAAGTAATATGGCTCTGTGACAGATAAACAGATATGCATGCGAGAGCCACTAAACATTGTAACCATGGACTTCTACCTTGATCCAAAGAAAAAGAAAACTATTTACACAGGAAAGCTCCCAGCAAGCAAAAGAAGAACGAGAAATCTTTTTGGGTTTTCTCAAACTAAACAAACACACTAGAAGAAAACGAAAAAGAAATAAACTAGCATGGATGATACAGTGGCAAAGTGTGAACACCAACTAACAAAGTGAAAGTGTGAGCAAGAATATAAAGTCGGTGAGAAACACGTACTCCCCCAAGCTTAGGCTTTTGGCCTAAGTTAGTCTACTCCCAAGGTGGGAAGTAACCGTCTCCGGGGTACTCCGGGGTGTACTGAGGGTGCCACTGCTGGTTGAGCTCCTCTGGCTCCCACTGATAAACTGGCATCTGGTACTCGAGTGGTATCTTGGGCACAAGCGCCTGTGGTGGCGCTATGCCCCAATATGCGTAGATGTCCGAGGGCATAATAATGTACCTACCTAGATGAATATTGAACAAAGAAGGAGCAGGCAAGGTAATAGTCTCATGAGTACACTGACTAAATACCAAGTTATAAATCATCCTCTTATTTATATCTTTATCAAGGAAGTCATGGTGAACCATGCTATCATAATCTAGATATCTCTCAGGAAGAAGCATCTCTTCTTCCTCGTCCAGTCTAATAGGTATCTCAAAATGTCTAGCAAGACGAGTAGCATAGATACCTCCATAAGCAGCGTATTTAGTACGGTTCGTGTTCAACCGTTGAGGCACTATAGCGCCCAAGCTATAAGTTTTATCATTATAAAGAGCTTCACGCAAGACCGCCAGATCTGGGGAGCTAAGGGCTCCAGCTTTCCCACGGCCAATCAAACATTTTCCCACGAATAATGAGAAATACCGAAGCACGGGAAAATGAATGCTAGCAACTCTAGCGCAAGATACCCCTCTCTCCTCTCCTACATCAATAGTATTGTTGAAAGCCTCCAAGTCCCATGGACGAGGTTCATGAATATCCCCAACATAAGGTAATTTACAGACATTGCAAAAATCCTGAAGTGACATGCGCTGGGGGATATCATATAACTTGAACTCAACCATAGGTGGGTTCTTCCTTGGATAGAAATTAAATCTTTGCACGAAAATATTAGTGAGGAGGAGGTATAGTCGGCACTTATCTTCAACGAATGCGGTAAGGCCTGCGTTCTCCACCAAGTAATAAAAATCCTCATAAAGATCAGCGGCATGTAAGAACACATCGCTTGGCCACTCGCACGCTCGAATTTCTGCAACTCGGGGGACCGGATACTTGGGTTTCTTCTTCCCATTTTCATCATCCTTGGGGTCGCGGCTTGAAGAGCCTCTTAGGAACCTCCTCATCTTTTCCTTTTTCTTTCTCCGAAAATTGCTGAAATTTTTAGTGACTCAAAGGAAAAGTGAACATGGCTCAACAAAACTCATAGCAACTACTCCTACAAGTGCCTAGAGGCCATATCATGCATCAAAACTACTTGGGACCAACTAAAATTAACATGCAAAAGCTCAAGAACAGGGTCACCAAGGCAGCAAAAATACGCAACGAACAAGGCACTAGAACAAAAACTAATTGGACCAATGGAGGAGTCACATACCAAGGAACAATTCCCCCAAAACAGTTTGGTGAATGGGGCTTTGCACAAGGAGATCGAAAATTGCAGTAAGAAGAGCAAGAACATGGGTTTGAGCTGTAGAATGATTTTTTCTCGAGGTAGGAGAAGGAGATGGGAGCTGGAATAAGTGGAGGGGGGCCACATGGGCCCCACAAGCCTGGTAGGCGTGGCCAGGGGTGCCCGCGCCTCCTGGGCTTGTGGCCCACTGGTGCATCCCCTAACTAGCTCTCTGTCTTAGAATTTTTCAAAAATTCCAGAAAAAATCATAATTGATTTTCAGGGCAACTGAAGAACTTTTATTTTCAGGACACTTTTCTAAGGGACGCAAAAAGCAGAAAACAGGAAAAACTAAAGCTAAATTTATCATTTTTCTTCTAAGCAACCGAAAGTAAAAGTTTGGGACACAGGGTTGTGACTCCTAGATTCACCCATCTCATGGTCATCAAAAGAAATCCGTCAATGAGGTCGATCAAGTCTCCTTGACAAACTTTTTTCGAATCGCATAAAATCGGAGAATTTTTGAATAGTCACTAGGTTACCTCAATGGGGATGTGCATATCCTCAACAAGCAAATCATACTTCATCTTAACAGTAGGTATAGGGCATTCAAAGCTCCCAATAAGAATCGATGAAGTTTTTTCAATAGCATTGATGCAATGTACTCGATATTGTTTCTTCAGAAAGTGCACCATATGCTCATTACCGTTGACATGGAAAGTGACATTGCATTTGTTGCAATCAATAACAGCCCCTGCAGTGTTTAAAAAGGGTCTTCCAAGAATGACCGCCATGGCATCTTCCTCGGGAATATCCAGAATAACAAAGTCCGTTAAGATAGTAACGTTAGCAACCACAACAGGCACATCCTCGCAAATGCCGATAGGGAAAGCAGTTGATTTGTCGGCCAATTGTAAGGAGATTTCAGTTGGTGTCAACTTATCCAATTCAAGTCTATGATAAAGAGAGAGAGGCATAACACTAACACCAGCTCCAAGATCGCATAAAGCAGTTCTAACGTAGTTGCCTTTAATGGAGCAAGGTATAGTGGGCACTCCGGGATCACCTAGTTTCTTACGAGTTCCACCCTTGAAGGTGTAGTTGGCAAGCATGGTGGAAATCTCAACCTCAGGTATCCTCCTCTTATTAGTCACAATATCCTTCATGTACTTAGCATCAGGAGACATTTTGAGCATATATGTCAAACGCATTTGCAGAAAGACAGGTCTAATCATTTCAACAAAGCGCTCAAAATCATCATCATCCTTTTTCTTGGATGGTTTGGGAGGAAACGGCATGGGTTTATGAACCCATGGTTCCCTTTCTTTACCATGCTTCTTAGCAATGAAGTCGTTCTTATCGTATCTCCTATTCTTAGGTTATGGGTTATCAAGATCAACTGGTTCAATCTCCACATCCTTATCATTGCTAGGTTGAGCATCATCATGAACACCACTATCGATGTTATCACTAGGCTCATGTTCATCACCAGATTGTGTTTCGGCATCAGAAATAGAGATATCATTTGGATTCTCAGGTGTAACAGTAACAGGTTTGCTAGCATGCAAGTTCCTATCATCTTTCTTTTTCTTCCTCTAACCAGGATGACTAGGTGCATAAGTGCTAACACCTTGAGAATCTTGTTCAATTCTCTTAGGATGACCCTCAGGATACAAAGGTTCCTGGGTCATTCTACCACCTCTAGTGACGACTCTAATAGAATTGTCATTCAACTCATTGAGCAAGTCATTTTGAGCCTTAAGTACTTGTTCTACCTGAGTAGTGACCATAGAGGCGTTTTTACTCAAAAGCTTAAGATCATTGACATTTCTATCCACACAAGCACTTAAATGACTAAGCATACGGATATTCTGTTCCAATTTTCTGCTAACATAATCATTGAAACTTTGTTGTTTGGCAACAAAGTTATCAAATTCATCTAAACATAAGCTAGCAGGTTTATCAAAAGGAATATCATTCTCATTGAATCTATGCAGAGAGTTTACCTCTACTACGTGTGTCGGGTTATCAAGACCATGGATCTCTTCGATAGGTGGTAGATTCTTGACATCTTCAGATTTAATGCCTTTCTCTTTCAAAGATTTCTTAGCTTCTTGCATATCTTTAGGACTGAGGAATAGAATACCTCTTTTCTTCGGAGTTGGCTTTGGAGGTGGTTCGGGAATAGTCCAAGCATTGTCATTGCACAAGATATTATTCAATAGAATCTCAGCTTGTTCCACAGTTCGTTCCCTGAAAACACAACCAGCACAACTATCTAGGTGGTCCCTAGAAGCATCTGTTAGTCCATTATAGAAGATATCAAGTATTTCATTCTTCTCAAAAGGGTGAATAGGCAAAGCATTCAGTAGCTGGACAAGCCTCCCCCAAGCTTGTGGGAGACTCTCTTCTTCAACTTGCACAAAGTTATATATTTCCTGCAAGGCAGCTTGTTTTGTGTGGGCAGGAAAATATTTCTCAAAGAAGTAGTAGATCATATCCTGGGGACTATGCACACAACCAGGAGCAAGAGAAGTGAACCAAGTCTTAGCATCATCCTTTAGCGAGAAAGGAAACAGCTTAAGTATATAGTAGTGGCGGATCTTTTCCTCACTCGTGAATAGGGTGGCTATCTCGTGCAGCTTAGTAAGATGTGCTACAACCGTTTCAGACTCATAACCATGAAAAGGATCAGATTCGACCATAGTGATTAGCTCAGGATCGACAGATAATTCACAATCCTTATCGTTCACAAAGATAGGCGAAGTAGCAAACTTAGGATCGTATTTCCACTTGCGCAGTAATTTCTCAAGATCATAGCTATCCTTACAAGCAAGAAAGTCCTCATCTACCTCTCCCTCCATAACATAACCCTCACGTATATCAGGAAATTCATATCTAGGAGAGCTAATTCTAACAGGTGAAACAACAGGTTCTACTTCAATAATTTTAGCAGTCTCAGAAGTATCATCACATTCAGCAGCAACTCTAGCAATTTGTGCATCAAGGAATGCACCTAGTGGCAAAGAAGTATCAAGCAAAGCATCATCACAAGCATCATGGATAGAAGAAGTAGCATCATCAAGCACAGGCGACATTTCAAAATTTCTAGCAGGTGGTGGTGTCGCAAACTTACTCATAACTGAAGGTGAATCAAGTGCAGAGCTAGAGGGCAGTTCCTTACCTGTCCTCATAGTTGAGGGCAATACTTTAGTTTTTCGATATCTCGGATTCCCCATAGTGATCAACACACGTAAATCCCAAGTGACTCAGATAATAGAGCTAGGCCTCCCCGGCAACGGCGCCAGAAAATAGTCTTGATAACGCACAAGTATAGGGGATCGCAATAGTTTTCGAGGGTATAATATTCACCTAAATTTGTTGATTCGACACTAGGGGAAGCAAAATAATATTCTCGAGTATTAGCAGTTGAGTTGTCAATTCAACCACACCTGAAAGACTTAGTATCTGCAACAAAGTTTCAGTAACAGAGTAGTGTGATAGTAGGAGTAGCAGCGGTAACAGTAGCAGCAGTAACAAAAGTAGCAGTAACAGTAGTAGCGGTAACAGTAGTAGCGGTAACATTAGTAGCAATAATAGCAATAGCGGCAAAGTAACGTAGCAAGGACCAGTAGGAAAAACTCGTAGGCATTGGATCGGTGATGGATAATTATGCCGGATGACATTCATCTTGCAACAGTTATAACATGGGGAGATATGTAACTAGCTCCAGTTCGTCAATGTAATGTAGGCATGCATTCCGTATATAGTCATACGTGCTTATGGAAAAGAACTTGCATGACATCTATTGTCCATCCCTCCCGTGGCATCGGGGTCCTAATGGAAACTACGGGATATTAAGGTTCTCCTTTTAATGGAGAACCGTAACAAGGCATTAGCACTTAGTGAATACATGAACTCCTCATACTATGGTCATATCCGGGAGTGTTACCGGCTATTGTCACTCCGAGGTTGCCGGATCATAACACATTGTAGGTGACTACAACTTGCAATATAGGATCAAGAACACACATATATTGACGAGAACATAATAGGTTCAGATCTGAAATCATGGCACTCGGGCCCTAGTGACAAGCATTAAGCATGGCAAAGTAGTAGCAACATCAATCTCAGAACATAGTGGATACCAAGGATCTATCCCCATCAAAACTAACTCGATTACATGATAGATCTCATCCAACCCATCGCCGTCCAGCAAGCCTGCGATGAGATTACTCACGAACGGTGAAGAGCATCATGGAATTGGCGATGAAGGAAGGTTGGTGATGTTGGAAATATGCCCTAGAGGCAATAATAAATTAGTTATTATTATATTTCCTAGTTCATGATAATCGTTTATTATCTATCCTATAATTGTATTGATTGGAAACACAATACTTGTGTGGATACATAGACAAAACACTGTCCCTAGTAAGCCTCTAGTTGACTAGCTCGTTGATCAAAGATAGTCAAGGTTTCCTGGCCATAGGCAAGTGTTGTCACTTGATAACGGGATCACATCATTAGGAGAATCATGTGATGGACTAGACCCAAACTAATAGACGTAGCATGTTGATCATGTCATTTTGTTGCTACTGTTTTCTGCGTGTCAAGTATTTGTTCCTATGACCATGAGATCATATAACTCACGGACACCGGAGGAATGCTTTGTGTGTATCAAACGTCGCAACGTAACTGGGTGACTATAAATATGCTCTACAGGTATCTCCGAAGGTGTTCATTGAGTTAGTATGGATCAAGACTGGGATTTGTCACTCCGTGTGATGGAGAGGTATCTCGGGGCCCACTCGGTAATACAACATCACACGCAAGCCTTGCAAGCAATGTGACTTAGTGTAAGTTACGGGATCTTGTATTACGGAACGAGTAAAGAGACTTGCCGGTAAACGAGATTGAAATAGGTATACTGATACTGACGATCGAATCTCGGGCAAGTAACATACCGAAGGACAAAGGGAATGACATACGGGATTTATATGAATCCTAGGCACTGAGGTTCAAACGATAAGATCTTTGTAGAATATGTAGGATCCAATATGGGCATCCAGGTCCCGCTATTGGATGTTGACCGAGGAGTCTCTCGGGTCATGTCTACATAGTTCTCGAACCCGCAGGGTCCGCACACTTAAGGTTCGACGTTGTTTTATGCGTATTTGAGTTATATGGTTGGTTACCGAATGTTGTTCGGAGTCCCGGATGAGATCACGGACGTCACGAGGGTTTCTGGAATGGTCCAGAAACGAAGATTGATATATAGGATGACCTCATTTGATTACCGGAAAGTTTTCGGAGTTACCGGGAATGTACCGGGAATGACGAATGGGTTCCGGGTGTTCACCGGGGGGGGGGGCAACCCACCCCCGGGAAGCCCATAGGCCTTGGGGGTGGCGCACCAGCCCTTAGTGGGCTGGTGGGACATCCCAAAAGAGCCCTATGCGCATTGGAAGAAAAATCAAAGAGAAAAGAAAAAAAAGAGGCAGGTGGGAAAGGGAAGAAGGACTCCACCTTCCAAACCAAGTAGATTTCGGTTTGGGAAGGGGAGACCTTCCCCCTTAGGCTCGGCCGACCCCTTGGGAGTCCTTGGACCCCAAGGCAAGGCTCCCCCCTCCTCCTCCTATATATAGTGGGGTTTTAGGGCTGATTTGAGACAACTTTGCCACGGCAGCCCGACCACATATCTCCACGGTTTTACCTCTAGATCGCGTTTCTGCGGAGCTCGGGCGGAGCCCTGCTGAGACAAGATCATCACCAACCTCCGGAGCGCCGCCACGCTGCCGGAGAACTCTTCTACCTCTCCGTCTCTCTTGCTGGATCAAGAAGGCCGAGATCATCGTCGAGCTGTACGTGTGCTGAACGTGGAGGTGCCGTCCGTTCGGCACTAGATCGTGGGACTGATCGCGGGACGGTTCGCGGGGCAGATCGAGGGACGTGAGGACGTTCCACTACATCAACCGCGTTCACTAACGCTTCTGCTGTACGGTCTACAAGGGTACATAGATCACACATCCCCTCTCGTAGATGGACATCACCATGATAGGTCTTCGTGCGCGTAGGAAATTTTTTGTTTCCCATGCGACATTCCCCAACAGTGGCATCATGAGCTAGGTTCATGCGTAGATGTCTTCTTGAGTAGAACACAAAAGTTTTTGTGGGCGGTGATGTGTGTTTTCCTGCCCTCCTTAGTCTTTTCTTGATTCCGTATTGTGGGATCGAAGCGGCTCGGACCGACATTACTCGTACGCTTACGAGAGACTGGTTTCATCGCTACGAGTAACTCCGTTGCTCAAAGATGACTGGCGGGTGTCTGTTTCTCCAACTTTAGTTGAATCGGATTTGACCGAGGAGGTCCTCGGATGAGGTTAAATAGCAACTCATATATCTCCTTTGTGGTGTTTGCGTAAGTAAGATGCGATCCTACTAGATACCCATGGTCACCACGTAAAACATGCAACAACAAAATTAGAGGACGTCTAACTTGTTATCGCAGGGTATGCTTGTGATGTGATATGCCCAACGATGTGATGTGATATATTGGATGTATGAGATGATCATGTTGTAATAGATAATATCGACTTGCACGTCGATGGTACGGCAACCGGCAGGAGCCATAGGGTTGTCTTTATAACTAACGTTTGTGCTTGCAGATGCGTTTACTATTTTGCTAGGATGTAGCTTTAGTAGTAATAGCATGAGTAGCACGACAACCCCGATGGCGACACGTTGATGGAGATCATGGTGTGGCGCCGGTGACAAGAAGATCGTGCCGGTGCTTTGGTGATGGAGATCAAGAAGCACGTGATGATGGCCATATCATGTCACTTATGAATTGCATGTGATGTTAATCCTTTTATGCACCTTATTTTTCTTAGAACGACGGTAGCATTATGAGGTGATCTCTCACTAAAATTTCAAGACGAAATTGTGTTCTCCCCGACTGTGCACCGTTGCTACAGTTCGTCGTTTCGAGACACCACGTGATGATCGGGTGTGATAGACTCAACGTTCACATACAACGGGTGCAAAACAGTTGCACACGCGGAACACTCGGGTTAAGCTTGACGAGCCTAGCTTGAACGCGGAGGTGCCGTCCGTTCGGCACTAGATCGTGGGACTGATCGCGGGACGGTTCGCGGGGCGGATCGAGGGACGTGAGGACGTTCCACTACATCAACCGCGTTCACTAACGCTTCTGCTGTACGGTCTACAAGGGTACGTAGATCACACATCCCCTCTCGTAGATGGACATCACCATGATAGGTCTTCGTGCACGTAGGAAAATTTTTGTTTTCCATGCTACGTTCCCCCAACAGGTGATGATGATGGCGACGGTATCCCCTATTCAGAGCCCAGAACGGACTCCAGATCTGTCCTCCAGAGGAAGAACAGGTAGTGGCGGCGCCTCCGTATCTAAACACGATGAACTCTTCTCCTTGATTTTTTTCCGGGCGAAAGGGACTAAATAGAGCTGGAGTTGGAGGCGATGGAGCCCCGAGGGCCCCACAAGCATGCCAGGCGCGGCCAGGGGGGGCCGCGCCTTCTGGGCTTGTGGGCTCCTTGCTCCATGTCTCCGATTAATTCTTGCGCCAGTATTTTCTATATATTCCAAACAAAACACTCGTAAACTTCCAGGTCATTCCGAGAACTTTTATTTCTACGCAAAAACAACACCATGGCAATTCTGCTAAAAACAGCGTTAGTCCGGGTTAGTTCCATTCAAATCATGCAAATTAGAGTCCAAAACAAGGGCAAAAGAGTTTGGAAAAGTAGATACGATGGAGACGTGTCACATACACACAAGGTATTTCTCTGGTGCCAGTGAGTTACATGATCTCATGGTCATAGGAATGAATACTTGACACGCAGAAAACAATAGCAACAAAATGACACGATCACATGCTACGTTCATAGTTTGGGTATAGTCCATCACATGATTCTCCTAATGATGTGATCGAGTTATCAAGTGACAACACTTGCATATGGTGAGAAAACCTTAACCATCCTTGATCAACTGGCTAGCCAACTAGAGGCTTGCTAGGGACACTGTTTTGTCTATATATCCACACATGTATCTATGCTTTCATTCAATACAATTATAGCATGGATAATAAACGTTTTTCTTGAAACAGGAAATATAATAATAAATATTTTATCATTGCCTCTAGGGCATATTTCCAACAAGAACACGCCACGGAGGCCCCTCGTGTCGATGACACACCAGCCTGGGTGGCTCATCAACTGGAGACGCCCCCGCCATCTTCCGCCCCCCCCCCTCGATTGGTCGGGCCATCGGGCCAGCCCAGTGGCTATTTAGCGCCCTGAGCGCATTTTAGCCATGGGTAAATCCTATTTTTATTTTCCTCTTCGTTTTTCTTTGTATAGCGAGCTTGTATAATTCATAAAAAAATCATTTTAGCTCCAAAAATGTTGATTCAAATTTCTAGAGACTCCAAAGAAACTTTATGTAGTGTTAATATTCAAACTCAAATTTAAATATCTTAGCCCCCACCTTGCAAAAATCCTAGAGCCTCCAAATCAACTCGAAATGGAGTGATTCCAATTTGCACAAACTCTACAAATCATGTCCCATTTTTCTAGTCTTAGTGAACATTTTTCTATGCATTATTTGTGATGCACCAAATAAATAGCCCCTTTAACCACTATTTCCATAATGGAAAAATCATACCAACCGCAAATACAGTGAAACCACTTCCTAAATGTTTTTCAAATATTGCCCTATTAAATGAGTGCCTACACTCATTTTTAAGAAAATATTTTTTGTAGACTTCTTGTGGGGCCAGTGATGCCTCCATTTCCACCATTCAAAAACCTATGGTGATCCAAATCCCTTGGAACAACTTTAGATTTTTTTCCAAATCTATGGTGATCCATGTCCAAGAAAAATAAAACTCCTATTTATAGAGAACTTTTTTTTCTGCTTGTTGTGTGGCTTATTGTGGTTATTCCGACAATAGATGACGAAGTAGACGAAGTTCTCGAAGTTGGACGAGAAGCGTGAGAAGACCTTGAAGAATTTGCTGAACCAGGCAAGCAACCCTTTGACCACGTATAAGAAACCATTTTATTGTATGCCATATAGCACTCTACCTTGTTGCCTTATTCATGTTGAAACGGTGACATGACCCTACCACCTATGACGGTTGTGTGGGTGCGAAGTAGTTATGTGACTAGTAGTTGCTATGCAAATGTGATGGGACTATGCATGGTGATGGTGAAGGAAGTGATTTCAAGTACTTTTCGAAAACCCCGTCGGGTGCCACTAATGCTAGAGGGAGATGGCGTTCTCTCGGGTGACCACTTGGGAAGGAAGTAGTTTACCGAGAAAAGTTTTGTGTGTGTGGTTTTGAAAGCGGGATTAGATTTCAGATTTGCTGACCATCCCAACCTAACATGTGCGACCATGATACCCCAATATGGGATCGGGGATTTGTTGATTACCTTGGTCGTTGCTAGCACAGAGCCCACATTACTAGTGGCGGGGGTGGCGTGGTCACTCTCATGATGGGGTCGTGCCAGGTAGGGCAACCATGAGGTGTTTTCACATGCACTGGGCACACCGTTGGTCCCTTCATGGATGGTACAATCAAGAGCGAGGCTCGTATGATGTACATCATGAGGGTTGGGTACCAAATGAGTGGACTCTTTGTTTAGTATCGCCAAGGGAAATGGATGGTCCGGGTGCTATGCTCGGGTATGTGATATACCACGAGTCGTGGATGACATGGAAGTTCCGTGAGCCTCATTTGTACAGTGCGCAATATCTGTAGAGTGTAGAACTATTCGAATAGTCGTGTCCACGTTCAAGGATAGTTGGGTAATCCTGCTTAGACTACGTCTAGTTTTTTTGCATAAACCAAGTGTGTGTGTGTGTGTGTAAGAAAGATGGTTATGTGTAAGATGATACTCAAGCTAAGTCACACAAATTGGCATGATATATGAAAGCGGGACGTTCATCCCCTGCTTACTATGATACATGAGTTAACTCAGATGACTTGTCATGGCAAATGGACGTGTGATGTTCAACCCCTCCTTATGATGATATCTATAACTTGTTCATATGGATATCTACAAACACGTTGATGCATGCTTGTACAAGATTGATCATGTCATTGCACTCAAAATTAGCTTTCTGCAAATTACCCACTTACTGCTATATCATGCTTTGTCATTGCCTTGTTCCAAACATGGGTTGCTCGCGAGTACATTAAAATTACTCATTGGCTTGCCACTAGTTATTTTATTGGCCAGGCATGAGAGAATAGGATATGTTGAAGATTACCTTGGTGGCGTACTTGCGAGCTAGGAGCCTTCCTAGTCAGTATGCGTGTAGGGTTAAGATAGATGGCATGGAATCACCTTTCGATGAAGATTTTTCCACTTCAAATATATGAAGACTTGGCCATAGAGGCCATATCCGAGCTAAACAGTGCGTTATGGATGTAAGACTCTTGTTATTCAGTTTGTATGTCTTTAGTGAACATTCATCTCTGGGATCACTATGCACGTTCATTTGTTGACCACGACTTATGAGTCGGGTCCCCATAGAGCTGGTATCAGAGCCATCTTGACTGTAGGAAGCCCTTAGTTAGCACAGACGTTAGTTAGGACAAAGCTGTTTTCCACACCTTTCAAATCACTTAAAAAACCCCTATATTTTCTCACCTCTCCTAAATTTCGAAAGGAAGCGTAGGCTTTGCCCTAGCAATTCCAAACTTATTCCTTGACTCTCCTCGTCTGTTTTTTCTTCAAAACTTGCAAACGGTAGCTAGCACCCTTATGCGCTTGACCACTGGATTACTTGAAATCCTCATGCATAACCTAGAAGGAAGCAACCTTGCCAAACGATCACCCAAAAACTTGGAAGAAAAAGTTTGACAACGCTGCAATAAGACGACACCAACAGAAGCTACCTTCTCGAGGAATCAGGACATCGAGGCTCACAATATGGTGACGCCCTCGACACTGTCCTAGAGTGAAGAAACCTTTCCCTATGATGATCACCACATATGATATGCAAGATCATGATATGTAGTTCTAAGAAAGCAACCATGTCCTTGTCGTTGTTGTGTCAACAACCGCCGGTGGATGAGAACCTCGCCGTTCGGTCTTCCTCACCATAGTGAGTAGGAAAACGGTTCTCTTCATCCCCCTCCCTAGGTATCAGTATTGTCATCAACTTAACCGACGGGTCTGCAGTCTACCATGCCTTGCCGATGTCATTGCATAAAGGATTGTCCACTTGGGACACTCGATGCCTTGGAAGAGAAGAAGATATCAACGTGATTACAAAGAAAACAGAAGACCCTGTCTAATGGAAACCATGGAGAACCCCATTCGTGGGCAGCTCACGAGATAACGAGTTGTCAAGGACTCTTTCCAGCTCAACCTGAGTCATTTCCACAAACAATACTAAGAGACATAGTGACACCTGAAGGAGACCCAGAAGTTTGAATGGATACCTCTCCAAGACACAAGTAAGCACGACTATTGAGTCCGAGAACCCCTATGGTAGGATGAGTCGTGTATCCCTTATGCGAAGTCAAGTCCGTGTGATGGTTTGAATGGAACCATATTGTGTATTGCTTGTTTTTACTTGTTTGTGCTTCAATATAAGTCGCACTTTTGCCCCGGGCAACAGGTACGCGACTATATCACATGCCTCATCTTGATGTTTGTGTTTGGCCTTTTGGCACATGTTTGATTACACTTGCACTATACCACCCCCTTATGCACTCCCCTGTGTGCTACTTTTCCCCTCTCTCACCTTTTCTCGATAACTAAAGACGATCGAGACAAGATGCACCAAGAATCCACCTGGATAGATGACTAGCAGTGGAGACTACTCCGGCTGTAACGTGCTCAACCAGACGTAACCCCGTAGAGTTATGCTTTTCCATCAGGATTGAAAACACCTCCCTATATCGACCTAGACCTCACAAGTTTCCCCATTACAAACCTCTATTCTCATGTTTAATATGTGGGTTTACTAGAGCACCCGTTGAGCTTTGATAACCCATGCTTAGCATTGGGTTCATTATGGAGCAAGTGGTCACAGTGAACAAGTATTCTTCATACTTAATCTACCACCAGAACTTTGATGCCATAGGAAGGATCATTCCAAGGATATATAAATTGTGGACAATGATTCAAGGTGACTACAAAAGGTATCTTGAGGATGTGGCTAACCCCTTCGGTCGATTACGGGGACTTTCATGTTGATGGGTGACTTGGTGGAACAAGCTGATAAGGTAGCATAACCTACATATCCCTGGACTAAATTCGAATTTAGTAGGATGGTTATGATCACGAGCAAAAATTCTTGGTGGTAAAATCAATTGACCTTGTCAAGTAGCATTCATGGATCGATGGTGACTTCGAGTAACAACTAGGGTCCCATTGGACATGAGTTTTGGATTTAATAGGTAATCTTAATAGAGTGGCAATGATAAATGAGGTCACATGGTTCGGTGTAAATTGGATTTAGTTTAATAATCTTGATCATGATACCACATTCCCCGGTGGATGACAAAGTAGAAGTAAATGGATGATGTCAGGATTGATTTTAGAATCTATGCAAGCTTGACCTTGGAGTTTACTTGGTCATGATATTGGCACTTGGTGGATGTACAGTGATTATTCCCTGCAATGAATTGTTGACCGTAGGGACTCTAGGTGACTATGTAGGACCACATCAATATTGGATTTGTAGGAATAATGTGATTGGTGAGCCACTTGATTGGATTCATAGGAAGGAAACAAGATCTCAGATTGGCATACTACATGTTTCCTTAGTATAGGGATACATCCACATAGCCTATGGATAACCTAGTTGAGCACTCGGATTTGCTGAGTTTCAATCAAGCTTAGTAGCTTGTAGGCTACCCGATGATTTCTGCATAGGGACACAAATGAGTAACTATAGCATGTTTATCAATATTTGGTTTAGTCCTCATCTCAAACCTTGGAGTGAGTGGAATAAGTGATGTTGGGTTTGACTCATATAACGTGGTACCTTTCATGACACGTCATGATTCTGTTTGGAGGAATAGGTAAAACTAATGGCATCTAGAAAATTGTGCTCAAGAATAAGAGGGTAGATGTTCACTCACATCCTAATTTCCTTGAAACCTCGAAGCTCCACCGAGCCACATATGGTTGGATTATGACCATAGATCTTGGCTCTAAGTCATGAGACCAAGGCCGACACTCCGCCCCGGCTACCTCCAACCATGTCCATGAGGAGAGTGGACATGAAGGACTAGACTATGTTGGGCTGCAAACCCCTAGTCGACTGATCATCTGGAACAAATCCCCGCTCCTCTTACATATCCATGAGCAATGTGCTTATGTGGTGCTTGGAGAAATGCGTTGTTGTCCTTCAGGATGACATACTTATCTACCCATAGAGAGAAGGATAAGCCGGCGGGTGTGTGATCACCTCAGCTAATTTCAAACAAGGGTTTCGCACTGCTCACATCCCTTCTGGGATGATGGCTATCATGTAGTGGGAATTTCGAACGCTGAAGCAAGAGAATAGCTCTATCAAGGAGTACCTGCAGAAGTACAACCTTTTGTCAAGGTATGCACCTGAAGACGGCGACACTGAGGTAACCAAGATTGAACGCTTCATGCAAGGGCTCCTGCAAGCCTTGTACTATCAACTTGTTGTGCGTGACTGTCGGACTTTCTTCGAGCTCGTGAACAAGGCTTTTATGCTTGAACACAAGGTTCAGCCATGTGGGACACACGCAAATGCAACACGATTAACAACAATGGTTCCAGTAACCAGAACAATCGCCCCTGGCAACCAGCCCGAGTGAAGCCAACTTATCAACATCAGTAAGTCAATACCCCTGCACCTCGTCCGAGCAACCAGCCTCAATAGTATGCCAACCCCAGGATGGCATACAATAACCCCAACAATAGTGGTGCTGACAACGACAAGTCAGGTCAAATCACCTGTTTGGGTTGTGGTCAGCCATGGCACTACTCGAGGTCGTGCCCCAATGATAAGCCTGATGTGTTGCAATGCGCAAAACCAATGCAGCCTAGTCTTACTTGGATAAGCCCGAGAAGCTCTGATTGCCACTCTTCTCAAGTTTGAAGTTTTACCTTGAAGAGGTGGACTCCCCGAAGCCCCCTCCAATCAGCAGAAGACAATCTTACCCAAGAAAGATGCAGAAAAACCACAATCGGAAAACCACGACGAAGGAGGAGAAGCTATAGAAGTCAACCACCACTCCTCTGCTAGCTACATCAACTATATCAAGAAGCAACGATGTTCAAGCACAAGGAAGCCTTTGGAAGTCAAGAGGAATTAAAGGGCCCTTCTTGGTCCAATCGAGGACGTAAGTCCTAACTGGACCATGGTGAAACCCTTGTCAAAGGTGGTGATGGGGTTGTACATTAGGGGTAGGCCTACAAACCTGCTTCCCTAGGCCCACCTAGGACCCCTTACGGACATGAGTGTCCTTAAACTCACCCGTGTAGACTCAACCTCACTCGATACCACATACCGTCACTCGGCCTGCCTGGAGTCACTCGGAGCACCTTGTATCAGTCGGACGTTTCCTGGCACTCGGACCAAAGCAATGCGAAGGCACCAAAGAGGCTACAACGGCTAAGGACATAATCCATCACATGATGTGCAATGAAGGCATGCGTTACTAGTAACGCAAGGAGTCATAGTTGACAATTTCTAGTAACTTCCCTATTTATTAGCATTAACTCACGTTGTAATGAAGCTCGGCCGGTCATAGCAGTAACTATATAAGCCACTCCCGGGCTCCGGCTCAAGGGTTCAGCACCTTGTAATCTTTCATGCCCCATAACAAAACACCAGCCTCAGGGATCGAGTTGTAGGGCGGTTACCACTTCCAAGTGGGGCCTGAACTCGTACATCCGAGTGTATCTGATGCGCCTAGTTATACTTCGCCCCTTCATTCGTACCCCTAGGTACTATTGTCATGGTCATTCCCACGATAATTGGTGCTCACCTTGGGGCTGCGCATCTAGCAAATCCATCATAGTTGGAGACTTATCGCATTATTCGTCAACATGATGACACTCGGCAGAGGTCCTCTTCCATTCCCTCAGCTTCATCATCGACGACTCGGCGTGGCTGGAGGATGCGCCACTGGACATCGACGCCCACCCTGCCCGAGGTATGTCACATTTCAGTGTAGTCACGCACGGAATGCTCATCCGGCAGCCGTCAGTACCGTATCACTCGGCACCCCTACGCTCAGCTGTTGTTAGCTGCAAGCACTTTGGGCGCTCACGGATGCAGCGGTGGATCAAGAACACCATGGCCAATCAGGCCATTTTCGGGCAGGTGGCCATGCTCAACTCTGATGAGCCCATCGTCAGCCTCTTCCCATCGTCAAGCGAGGAGACTCTCGGTGATTCCAATTGCGAAAGCAGTAGGGGCACCGCGGAGATCCTGATGGCCAACACCAATAGGGGAGGCAATACAGGTTATGCCGCGGAGAATTCTACCATGCGTGACGGTGGAGAGCCTCGCTCGGCGACAGCACCTACCACGTTCTGCAGCCGCTCCCCGACCAGCAGCGGAAGGAACTTCGGTGGAGGAGAGAACAAGCTCTCCACACCCCCATCACTGGGAACACCCCAGAGGAGATCACACTCAAGAACGTGCGTCTGGCCAATCTGGCTAAACGCGAGAAACTCGAGCGACTCCAGCGTCACTCGACGCTCGAGCCGCGAGGGATCAGCCGAGCTTGAGCCACAATTGTAGGAAGTTGTTTCCGAACAACCGCCAGTGTCACATCGAGGTGATGCGGACACCTCATCTGAACCTGGTCGTGGCCACTTAGCTCACTCAGATCGCGAGTGACAGCACGGCCGGGGAAGGCATTCGACAGATCCAGGCTCTGTTGAAGACTGCCATGTAGCAGAATTATGTGGTGTCGTAGTCGTGGCATCACATTCACAACAAGTCTGTCCTGGCGGACACTGTGTAGTCGGCTCATATCCTGCACATGCACAGATGGCGCCAAAGGTCTCCTCCTCTTCCGGGAGGTCCATATGGAGACTGGAGGCAAGGTCACCGAGACCGAAGCAGGTTACCTCCCTAAGGAAGTGGCTCATTCGGCCGATGTCCTCATGACCGCATGCCAAGAATGAAACGACGCCATGGTAACGTGGGCGACGACTACCGGACCCCTGAGTTCAACGCTCGGTCTATAATAACGCAACACATGGTTCATTGATTGCGAACTGGATGGGGAGTGTCCGGCCTTGAGTGCTTCGACCAACACATCCGGGAGGCCAAAATGCACCCCAAATATGAGTTGGCCACGGGGATCGAAAAGTTTAATGGCGAGTCGAAGTCAGAGATCTGGCTGGAAAACTATCGAGTGGCCGTCCAAATCAGTGGTGGTGACGATTATGAAGCTATAAAACATTTGCCCCTCATGTTGGAAGGGTCCGCAAGGGCGTGGCTCAACTAGCTACCTTCCAACAGCATCCACAGCTGGGCGATCTCGCCCAAGTGCTCGTCAAGACCTTCGAGGGCACATACAAGCGCCCACGCGGCTTGACGGAGCTGCAACATTGTGTCCACAAGAGAAACAAGACTCTTAGGGAATACATCCAGCGGTGGACCACACTTCACAACACCGTTGAGAATGTCACCGAGCACCATGCCGTGTGTGCTTTCAATGGTGGCACTCGGCATCTCGAGCTTATTCTCAAGTTTGGCCGATCGGGGGAGATATCCCTCAGTCGGGCCATGGAGATCGCCAATCGGTACGCAATTGGCGAAGAAGAAGACCGCCTTCGCAGCGGCAAAGGACGAGCCAGCGAAACCCCTCAGTCGGGCAATGCTGGGAAGAAGCAGAAGTGAAAAGGATACCAACCGGGCAAATCCGAAGCAGTTGTCCCAGGGCAGAGCCAAAATAAATCCAAGAAGAAGAAAAATTATTGGGCTGGAAAAAAGAAGGCCAAGTCCCAGAACAACCTTTTGGACCAGCCGTGTCTGATTCATTCTCGCAAGTACGAGGAGGGGGAGACCATCCCCGCCAAGCACACAGCTCGCGAATACCATCTTCTCCAGAAAGAGATGGGCGGAGAGCCCTCTGGGGACAAGGAGGATGAGGACGACACAGTGGACGCCACCGGGTACCTGAACATTGAGGCGACCCTCATGATCTTCACGGACGTCGAGAGCAAGAGCCGATTGAAAGTTATCAACCGGGAGGTGAACATGGCAGCCTCGGCTGTCACAAAATACCTCGACTGGGCGAAGATGCCCGTCACATTTGACCAATCGGATCACCCAGCCAGCATAGCCACCCTCGGGAGGTAGGCATTGGTGGTAGATCCCGCGATTAATAGGTTTTGACTGCGGAAGGTTCTCATGGACGGAGGCAGCGGCCTCAACATCATCTACGTGGACACTCTCAAAGAAATGGACATCATGTTGTCCCAGCCAAGCAAGAGTAACATGCAGTTTCAAGGTGTCATCCCCAGGAAGAAGGCCAAATCACTCACCCAGATCACTTTGAATGTCGTATTCTGCGGCGAGAAATATTTTCGCAAGGAGAGGTTGACCTTCGAAGTAGTTGCTTTCGCAACACCTATCAAGTCGTCCACGGTAGACCCGCCTACGCATGTTTCATGGCCCGCCCATGTTACGTGTATCTCAAGCTTAAGATGCCAGGGCCGAAAGGCGTCATCGCGGTGTCAGGCAATCCGAAGTTGGCCGAGGATTTCCTCTGTTAAGGCTCTAGGATCGCCAACGAGCAGGTCCTCGTAGTCGATCTTGATGGGTACAAGAAGGCAGTGGACATCGTAGAAGTGCTCAAGTCGAAGCGGCCAGCTACTTAATCCGCCTTTCAGTTGGTTGATGAGATGAAGCAGGTCCACATACACCCCACCGATCTGAGTGCTTCTGTGACCAACATCTCCACCTCACTGTAACATCCCAAAATTATAAATTTTGGAATATTAATATAATTATTAGATTGATTGTTTGTTTGTTTGTTTGAGTGATTGAAACTTGAGTGGAATTTGAAACTTCTCAAAAAAAGAGAGGGAATAAAATGACTTTCCCAAAATTTTCTATTTTGAATCCCATTTCAATTTTGAGTTTGAATATTTTCAAAACCCTTTGATTAAAAAAAATCAAACGAGAGGAGGAAAATGACCCTCCAAAATCAGAGACTATGTCTTGATCCAATTTTAAGTATTTGCAATTTATTTGAAATCCAAATTCCTTTTCATTTTAAAGTTATTGCAAAAAAATAATTTTTTTAAAAAAGTATTTTTTTGGTTTTGAAAATATGTTCATGTTTTAGAAAATTTTATTCTGAAAATTTGATCCGCTACACTACGTATATGTTTAGTCCCACATTGCCTATCTATGGACCATTAGACCTCCCTTCCACCTATAAGTATAGACCCATAGGAGCATCCAAAAATCACCTATTTCGGGTTAAATCAATCTTTTGGTTTAACTAGATTTGTTAAATAAAAATATTTTTTCCTTCTCTTCGGCGGGATTTCTGGAAGTCGTCTCCTCATTGGAATTAATTCTTACTGTGCATTCTAAAGGTATTTTTCTTCGTATTTTTTTTACTCCCGTAGTTTATTATTTCTAGACTATTATTCCTACACCAGTATACGCTAGAGTAATTAGATATATTATTTAGTCTTCGTATTTACACATTAGTACTAGAATTCTTTTAGACATAGCACTTTTCTTCCGTAAAACAGCTTGGCCCTGATTTTTCAAATAGCCATAACTTTTTACTCGTTTATCCGAATTAGATGAAACCAACGCCTAGAGTTTCGTCTTGATCCCACCTATCCGATGAACCTATCATATCAACTTTTTTTGAAATTTTCAAATTTCGAAATTTGTTCATATTCATATTCAAACTTCTTTTGATCATATCTTTTTATCCGTAGCTCCGTTTTAGATGAATTCAATTGCGTCGGATTCGTATCAAAGTAATCTTCCCGTTTGTATCATTAGTTTTAACTTTTCAACTAACAATTTTGATCAAATCAGATTTATCTATTAGTGCCCAAAAGTGTTCACATCGTTCTAAGCCGATTCAATGTTATATTGACGTATTTGTATCTTTTGATCCGCTATTTCAAATCTAGTAATTCTTTTTTCTACACGCTCATATTTATCTCCTATATCCAATAGCATCATTAGTTTCGACCTTTGAACCTTACAAATTTGAGCGATTCAAATTTGCATTCGAACATTCATTTGATCTTATCTTGCAAATCGTACCACCTTTTCAATTGATTCCTTTCACCCCTAAACACTCATGTCATATATTTTTGTACATAACCATCGTACTTCAGTTCAACTTCTCTTGACCTTTTTAATGCAAATTCAATTCATACTTCAATTCGCTATAACTTGCGTTGTAGTGCTCCATTTCAAGAAATTCTTTCTACAAATAAATTCTTATGTCTTATACTATTTGTCAAACAACATTCATGTTGTTCTCCCAATATATTTGATCATCTCCCATAGTGTATGCAAGTCGAGCTTATATAGCAATGGTTCCTCGTCCATTAACTTTTTGATCTCATTCATGCACCTTCACTTTACAACACACTTAGGACCTTTTTATTAAACCTTAGTACGTTGTTATTTTGCACCAAGACATGCTTTGTTCTTATGTTCTCTTGGTTCTTTCTTTTTGGCATGAATGTTTATTGAATGCTATTTGTTTACGATAGATTGCTCGGAGTGTGGCGAGTAGAATTATCAGGATTTTTAGAGCGACTATCTTCATCAAGTAATACCAGGCAAGTCACTTTGATCATACTATCGCCTATGTTTTATGCATCGTAGTTCTACCATCCTATGCCCAATTGCATGCTGCTTAGGTACTTGGAAATTTTAGTATAGATTGTAGTATCATGTGGTAGGCACACAACAACCCCGATACTTGGCCCCGGGACGACAAATTTCATATTGCTATGCTTGAGTAGACGGGATTTCGGTTGAGTGCATAACACGAGTGATGCGAGGTTGATTAAATAATCAAGACCGGTTAAGACAAGATTTTCAAGACCTCAGAACGCAATGCAACTCTGGGTGAAGGACGGTTGATCGGCTCCCTAGAGAACCCAGTGGATGAGCCGGGATGCTGGAGAGGCCATGACATCCTGCGGAAAGCTTCACCCAGGCTCAAAGAGACGGACGGATATTTTCAAGACCCAAGGCTTACCTGCACAGGCACAAGTCATTATGGGCTCTGGCTTGGTTGGACAACGCGGCGACTCTGGACAGGCGGTGCTAGCACATGTAGAAGAACGGTAGGAATGGATGGGCACCGACAGGGATTCAGAGGGATCCGTTGAAGGACCATGTTTTGATCATCCGGTCTTCAAACACCCTGAAGTGCGAGGACATACACGGAGGCAATCAAATCTTGTGGGGAACGTGTGCAAAAATCTGCAGAGTACTCAAACCTAATCGATTAGCCGTGTCCACGGTCATGGACAACTTGAGCCAAAGGAACTGAAGTTATCTGAAATTCTCAACACAAATAATAATATTGATGTGGGTATTATTGACAACATGGCTACGAGAATTGGTTGGTGGAACCATCTCGTTAACAACCAACAATGTAGTAACATTTTGCTTTTAGCCCTCTCTTGATGTAGGAGAAAACTTGCTTTTCGCTAAAAACTTATAGCCCCACCTTCCATGTATGCATATAGTATAGATGATTACTTTTCACCCCTCTCTTATGTGACTTGCCGGCATATTCAATATGCTGACCTACATGGCTGCAACGTCTTATGTTGCAGATATTTTTCTTCGACGAGTAAGAGTACGATTCAGGGTTACGGTCTACACTCAACTTGCCGTTGGTGTTTATTGGGACTCCACTCCCTTGACTGCTCCGCTGAGATATTTAAGGTATATATCAGTTTTACTCTATTTACATGTGATTGCACTTTGATATATACATTGATGTACTGTGTGTGCCAGCATACTGATGCAGGGATGGCACAGAAACACAGAGGCTTGACTCGTTTTGAGTCGGGTCGCTACAGAAATGGTATCAGAGCACATGTTGACTGTAGGACGTGACCCTAGAAACTGGAAACTTCTTAGGATATGATCTCTCAAAAATATTATTTTCGAAAACACCTTGCACTTCTCATCTCTTCTGATTTCATCAAATGTTCTCTCTCACCTCAAATAGTTAGACAATGCCCTTTCCCCTTTGACCACGTGAAGGTCAACCGACTGCCACTTCAAAGTAAAGAGGATTTCATCATGCAGTTGAAGCTACACCAATTGAAGACTCTCAAGACCCGAAGAACTCGAAGACCCCGAAACGTTCCAATGTTTATTAGAAGTCCAAACCCCAATTATATACCCACGTTAGTTACGATGATTTGTGAGCGTCAATTGTGTGTGTTTTTCGACGGCCACAACTAAAACCTATTCTCAAAAATATTGTTTGTATTGTGTGTATCTCCCTCCCTCTCTTACCCGTCTCATCCCTAAAACCTCCACCCTACCATATGGAGTATGAAGCTGGACTTGTAGTCTCTGGACCAATGACCCAGTCGGAGGCTGAAATATGGATTCAGAACATGGAGAACCACTTCGGGAGCAACTTGATCTCAAGGAAGTATGAAGTGGAACACGCTCTTCAGTACTTTACACAAAGTGCTGCAATCTGGTGGAAAATGCACCATGCCATACAAGGATTTAGTGGAACAGAAACTTTGGACGAATTCAAGAAGACTCTGTTAAGATCCCGTCTCATTCGGAAGTGCTATGATAATCCGAAGGAGAATACTTGGGCATGCAAGATCTGTGGAGAAATAGGACACACCCAGGAGGAACACAAGGATGGATGCACTCATTGTGAAGAAAGTCACCCAGCTGAGGAATGCCCAACTAGTCAGGTGACTTGTTTCTTGTGTGAAGGAACCACCCACTACCCAGCGGCGTGTCACATTTACCCCAAGTATGCGTGAAACCCACAGACCCCGGGACTAACAAGGATCAAGTACTATCTTTTTGGAGAAGGAAACTTGTTTCAGCAAACGTTTTCTTAGGAGCATACGAAAACCTGAGAGTTGTGAAGAAACGATAGATGTTTGTTCAGCTTGCAGAATCATTGGATTTATCCGAACTTTGTTCGTGGACAAGAGAAACTCAGCAATGCTTGTGAGGATGTCCAAGTGTTAGAATACGAGATTCACTAAGCCTTATACAAGGTAATGATTTCAGTGCGACATGGCTTGGCCACCATGACGACTTACTATTGTCATTCTCTTGCTATTCGGAATGGTAAATCTAAGAGACTTACCCATAGTGAGAGACGACGTCCTTTGAAGCTTTTGTTTGAGCCTTAGAATGGTTTAATGAAAGCCCATGTACATGGCACTTGTTGTCACGCGTAGGAAATTTTACGGTGAGGATGAAGCCAAGACCCTTCTCTCTGCAGGATAACCACAAATGGTAGACCACCATGAGAATCATCGATAGGTTATGGTCACGAGACTTGTCAGTTAAGAAGACCCAGTGACGGAAGAATCTTATATCAACAGAAGAACCCTCGATTTTGATGGAAACATTATGAATATAATGGAAGAACTTCACCAAAGAAGTTACCATGAAGAATGTGACGAGCGAGATGCCAAGACCCTAGAGGATTGTTAAAAAATTGAGCAACCAGTAACTCTCATTTTAAGTGTGGTAGCACCCCACTTTGCAGGAGACTAGATTTGTTAGAAGACCCCCCAAACCATAACCTTTTCTTTCTAGCCTCTCCGAATCTCGAGGACGAGATTCATTTTAAGTGTGGTAGTTTGTACCATCCCAAAATTATAAATTTTGGAATGTTAATATAATTACTAGATTGATTGTTTGTTTGTTTGTTTGAGTGATTGAAACTTGAGTGGAATATGAAACTTCTCAAAAAATGAGAGGGAATAAAATGACTTTCCCAAAATTTTCTATTTTGAATCTCTTTTCAATTTTGAGTTTGAATATTTTCAAAATCCTTTGATTAAAAAAAATCAAACGAGAGGAGGAAAATGACCCTCCAAAATCAGAGACTATGTATTGATTCAAATTTTAAGTATTTGCAATTTATTTGAAGTTCAAATTCCTTTTCATTTTAAAGTTATTGCAAAACAATAATTTTTTTAAAAAAGTATTTTTTTTTTTTTTTGAAAATATGTTCATGTTTTAGAAAATTTTATTCTGAAAATTTGATCCGCTACACTACGTATATGTTTAGTCCCACATTGCCTATCTATGGACCATTAGACCTCCCTTCCACCTATAAGTATAGACCCATAGGAGCATCCAAAAATCATCTATTTCGGGTTAAATCAATCTTTTGGTTTAACTAGATTTATTAAATAAAAATATTTTTTCCTTCTCTTCGGCGGGATTTCTGGAAGTCGTCTCCTCACTGGAATTAATTCTTACTCTGCATTCTAAAGGTATTTTTCTTCGTATTTTTTTTACTCCCGTAGTTTATTATTTCTAGACTATTATTCCTACACCAGTATACGCTAGAGTAATTAGATATATTATTTAGTCTTCGTATTTACACATTAGTACTAGAATTCTTTTAGACATAGCACTTTTCTTCCGTAAAACAGCTTGGCCCTGATTTTTCAAATAGCCATAACTTTTTACTCGTTTATCCGAATTAGATGAAACCAACGCCTAGAGTTTCGTCTTGATCCCACCTATCCGATGAACCTATCATATCAACTTTTTTTGAAATTTTCAAATTTCGAAATTTGTTCATATTCATATTCAAACTTCTTTTGATCATATCTTTTTATCCGTAGCTCCGTTTTAGATGAATTCAATTGCGTCGGATTCGTATCAAAGTAATCTTCCCGTTTGTATCATTAGTTTTAACTTTTCAACTAACAATTTTGATCAAATCAGATTTATCTATTAGTGCCCAAAAGTGTTCACATCGTTCTAAGCCGATTCAATGTTATATTGACGTATTTGTATCTTTTGATCCGCTATTTCAAATCTAGTAATTCTTTTTTCTACACGCTCATATTTATCTCCTATATCCAATAGCATCATTAGTTTCGACCTTTGAACCTTACAAATTTGAGCGATTCAAATTTGCATTCGAACATTCATTTGATCTTATCTTGCAAATCGTACCACCTTTTCAATTGATTCCTTTCACCCCTAAACACTCATGTCATATATTTTTGTACATAACCATCGTACTTCAGTTCAACTTCTCTTGACCTTTTTAATGCAAATTCAATTCATACTTCAATTCGCTATAACTTGCGTTGTAGTGCTCCATTTCAAGAAATTCTTTCTACAAATAAATTCTTATGTCTTATACTATTTGTCAAACAACATTCATGTTGTTCTCCCAATATATTTGATCATCTCCCATAGTGTATGCAAGTCGAGCTTATATAGCAATGGTTCCTCGTCCATTAACTTTTTGATCTCATTCATGCACCTTCACTTTACAACACACTTAGGACCTTTTTATTAAACCTTAGTACGTTGTTATTTTGCACCAAGACATGCTTTGTTCTTATGTTCTCTTGGTTCTTTATTTTTGGCATGAATGTTTATTGAATGCTATTTTTTTACGATAGATTGCTCGGAGTGTGGCGAGTAGAATTATCAGGATTTTTAGAGCGACTATCTTCATCAAGTAATACCAGGCAAGTCACTTTGATCATACTATCGCCTATGTTTTATGCATCGTAGTTCTACCATCCTATGCCCAATTGCATGCTACTTAGGTACTTGGAAATTTTAGTATATATTGTAGTATCATGTGGTAGGCACACAACAACCCCGATACTTGGCCCCGGGATGACAAATTTCATATTGCTATGCTTGAGTAGACGGGATTTCGGTTGAGTGCATAACACGAGTGATGCGAGGTTGATTAAATAATCAAGACCGTTTAAGACAAGATTTTCAAGACCTCAGAACGCAATGCAACTCTGGGTGAAGGACGGTTGATCGGCTCCCTGGAGAACCCAGTGGATGACCCGGGATGCTGGAGAGGCCATGACATCCTGCGGAAAGCTTCACCCAGGCTCAAAGAGACGGACGGATATTTTCAAGACCCAAGGCTTACCTGCACAGGCACAAGTCATTATGGGCTCTGGCTTGGTTGGACAACGCGGCGACTCTGGACAGGCGGTGGTAGCACATGTAGAAGAACGGTAGGAATGGATGGGCACCGACAGGGATTCAGAGGGACCCGTTGATAGACCATGTTTTGATCATCCGGTCTTCAAACACCCTGAAGTGCGAGGACATACACGGAGGCGAACAAATCTTGTGGGGAACGTGTGCAAAACTCTGCAGAGTACTCAAACCTAATCGATTAGCCGTGTCCACGGTCATGGACAACTTGAGCCAAAGGAACTGAAGTTATCTGAAATTCTCAACACAAATAATAATATTGATGTGGGTATTATTGACAACATGGGTACGAGAATTGGTTGGTGGAACCATCTCGTTAACAACCAACAATGTAGTAACATTTTGCTTTTAGCCCTCTCTTGATGTAGGAGAAAACTTGCTTTTCGCTAAAAACTTATAGCCCCACCTGCCATATATGCATATAGTATAGATGATTACTTTTCACCCCTATCTTATGTGACTTGCCGGCATATTCAATATGCTGACCTACACGGCTGCAACGTCTTATGTTGCAGATATTTTTCTTCGACGAGTAAGAGTACGATTCAGGGTTACGGTCTACACTCAACTTGCCGTTGGTGTTTATTGGGACTCCACTCCCTTGACTGCTTCCGCTGAGATATTTAAGGTATATATCAGTTTTACGCTATTTACATGTGATTGCACTTTGATATATACATTGATGTACTGTGTGTGCCGGCATACTGATCCAGGGATGGCATAGAAACACAGAGGCTTGACTCGTTTTGAGTCGGGTCGCTACACTCACCCGGAGAGAAATAGGAAGCTGAGCTCATCGAGTTCGTCCGTGAGAAGTGGGATATCTTTGCATGGAAGCCGTCTGACATGTTGGGGGTTCCCACGGAGCTGGCTGGGCATCACCTCCGAGTGGACGCGAAGGTCAAGCACGTCAAGGAACACGTGGCTGCTCCTCCGTGGAGAAGCGTAGGGAAATCGGCGAGGAGATCGCTCGGCACCTAGGTACCGAGTTCATCCGTGAGGTCTACCACTCCGAGTGGTTGGCAAAGATGGTCTTGGTGCCAAAGAAGAACATTTCACTCCGAACGTGTATTGACTTCAAGCACCTCAATCGGGGCTGCCCGAAGGACAACTTCCCATTACCCCGCATAGATCAAATCATCGATTCCACTGCTCGATGTGAATGCTTGTCATTCCTGGATGCGTACTCGGGGTACCACGAGATCCGAATGTATGGACCTGACGAAATAAAGACAGCTTTCATCACCCAATTGGGGTGTTTTTGTTACATCACGATGCCATTCGGTCTCAAAAACGCTGGAGCTACCTTCCAGCGTATGATTGAAAAATGTTTGCAGCAACACACGAGTCGGAATGTTGAACCGTACATGGATGACATCATGGTCAAGTCCAGGAAAGGTTCAGACCTCCTAGCTGACCTCGCCAAAACCTTCGTAGACCTTCGACGCTTCGGGATCAAGCTCAATCTGGCCAAATGCACCATCTATGTACCGGCTCGTAAGCTACTTGGTTTCCTTGTTTCCGAACAAGGTATCGATGCCAATCCCAACAAGATCGGATCTATCGTCCAGATTTGACAGTCGGAGCGCATCCATGATGTGTAGAGGCTTACAGGCTGCCTTACAATTGATGAAGAAATCTGACAGATTCGAGTGGACCGATGAAGCATAGGTCGCATTCAACCAACTCAAAGCTCTGCTTTCCACCCAGCCTGTGTTGGTTGCTCCGAGCGGCCGGGAGCCCTTGCTCCTGTACATCGCTGCCACTAGCTAAGTGGTTAGCACCGTAGTCACCGTGGAGCGTGAAGAAGCGGGAAAAGCATACAAGGTACGAAGGCCTATCTACTACATTTCTGAAGTGCTGACTCCTTCAAAAAAAAGGTAAGCACGCTACCAGAAGTTGGTCTTTGGGATCTACCTGTCTGTGAAAAGGGTGGTCCACTATTTTCAAGATCACTCGGTCACTGTCATCACTGACGCTCCCCTGGCAGAAATTCTGCAAAATCGGGATGCAACCGGTCGAGTGGACAAATGGGCGATTGAGCTCCTACCACTGGAGATCAAGTTGGAAGCCAAGAAAGCAAACAAGTCTCACGTCCTAGCATATTTTCTTGCCGATTGGGTAGAGCAAGAGCACCATGTTCTTCGATGGATCCAAGATGCTCCATGGCTCGGGGGCTGGAGTAGTCCTAATCTCCCCTAGGGGAGATCGAGTGAGATACATGCTCCAAATCCACTTCGATTCATCTAACAACAAGGCCGAGTATGAGGCCCTCCTGTACAGTCTCTGCATGGCCATCTCACTCGGCATCCACCGATTGATGGTTTATGGCGACTCGTATCTCGTTGTCAATCAAGTCATGAAGGAATGGGACATCCGAAGCCCGGCAATGATGGTCTACTGCAACGCTTCCAGAAAGCTAGAGAAAAACTTCGAAGGGTTGTAACTACATCATGTGCCCCGAGCCAAGAACCGAGCGGCCGACGACTTGGCAAAGATCGGGTCCACTCAGAAGATCGTTCCAAAGGGTGTGTTCCTCGAACACCTACGTGCCCCCTTGGTCAAGGAGGTTCCCTTCACTAAATAGCCCCCACAAGCAATCGGTCCATCTAATATGACTGAGATCAACGTCCCAGCCATGGTTGACCTCGTCCACGAGATGCTAGTCATCACTCCCGAAACCGAATGGACACGACCTTATATAGCTTACTTGCTCCGGCAAGAGCTTCTCCATAACAAAGAGAAAGCCTGCCAGATCATTCAGTGGTCTAGAGCTTTTGAAGTACTCGCAGACAAACTGTACAAGAAGAGCGCTACATGAATCATCCCAAAGTGCATCTCCCTGGAGTAAGGACTACAAATCCTGCACAAGATCCACTCGGGAACCTGTGGACACCATGCATCCTCTCGGACCCTGGTGGCCAAGGCCTTTTGAGTAGGTTTTTATTAGCCTCGAGCCAATGAGGCAGCAAGAGACTTGGTGGACCTGTGTGTCGGGTGCCGGTTCTACAAGCATTAGTGGCACTAGCCTGCATCCGCACTGAAGACGATTCCGTTCACTAGGACATTCGCGCTATGGGTCCTCGACATAGTCGACCCTTTGTGCACCGCGTCATGCGGATTCACCCACCTGCTAGTCGCGGTGGATAAGTTTACCAAGTGGGTGGAAGCTAAACCCATCAAAAACTTGGACGCGGCGACTGCCGTTAGCTTCATTCGGCAGATTAGCTTGAGATTCGTTATCCTTCATGACAATGGAACCAACTTCGACTCGGATGAGTTCCGCGTGTTCTACCACTCCCACGGTACTCGTGTTAACTACGCCTCCATGGCGCACCCGCAGTCGAATGGGGCAGGCGGAACGGGCGAATGCCATGATATTCCGAGGATTGAAGCCCCGACTAATGAGCGAACTCAAATATGTCGTTGGCGCTTGGGTCGAAGAATTACCATTCGTCCTGTGGGGTATGCGAACGACTCTGAATCGTTCAACCAGGTGTACCCCGTTCGTCATGGTGTATGGGTCGGAAGCCGTCTTGTCGAGTGACTTACGTCACAACTCTGCCCAAGTGAAGCGGTACAATGAAGCCGAAGCACAAGCAGCATGCCAAGACAATTTGGATCTTCTGGAGGAACAGAGGGAGCTAGCCCTCATTCGGTCCATGACATACCATCAAGACCTTCGACGCTACCATCACAAACAAGTCAGGGGCCGAGCGTTTCAAGAGGGGGATCTGGTCCTCTGACTGGACCAAAAGAAACCCCACAACCTGGCAGCCCCGTGTCAAGGGCCATTCGCCGTCTCCAAATTCGTGCACAGTGTAGCTTATCGGCTGTACAATATCGATAACAACGTGGAGGAACCCAGAACCTAGAATGCGTACGTGCTCCGCAAGTTCTACACATAGAACTTTCCTTTCTTTCATTCCTGTAATGAATCTGAATGAATAAAAGAGAAAGTGCTTACTTTGTTCAACTACCGTCAAACACTTCACCCCGGTGAAACAACCCCAAGTGGGTGGAAAATCCATAACTGTGAACCTGTTTTTGCTTAAGGTAAAACCTGCCTCAAGTGCGGAGAATGTCCTCATTCGGGGGGCTTAGGTGTGAACCAGTTTTCGCCTAAGCCATGTTCGCAAGAACAAAACCATCTTCGTAGCGAGCCTGTTTCGCCTAAGGTAGACCCTTCCCCGAGTGATCGTGGAAACCACCACACTCGGGGACTTAGCTGCAAACCAGCTTTCGCCTAAGTTATAGTGGTCCCGAATGGAGGCAAGACTTTCATTCGGACGCCAAGGTGAATAGGACAATCATTCCTTAGCAGCGAGTCCATTTTCCCCTAGGGTAAATCCTGTTGGGGAACGTTGCTTGGGAAACAAAAAATTTCCTACGCATATGAAGACCTATCATGGTGATGTCCATCTATGAGAGGAGATTTGGATCTACGTACCCTTGTAGATCGCACAACAGGAAGCGTTAAGAAACGTGATTGATGTAGTGGAACGTCTTCACCTACCTCGAACCGTACCACGGACCGTCTCGCAATCCATCCCACAATCCGTTCCGATCTAGCGCCGAACGGACGGCACCTCCGCGTTCAGCACACGCACAGCTCGACGATGATCTCAGCCTTCTTTATCCAGCAAGCAAGACGGAGAAGTAGATGAGTTCTCCGGTAGCGTGACGACGCTCCAGTGGTGGTGATGATCTACTCCTGCAGGGCTCCACCCGAGCTCCGCAGAAATCCGATCTAGAGGTTGAACTATGTGGTCTCGGGTTGAGTTGCACGTGGCAAAAGTTGCCTCAAATCAGCCCTAAAACACGACCATATATAGGAGGGAGGGGGAGGGCTAGCCTTGAGGGACAAGGCCCACAAGGGTGCGCTGGTGCTAGGAGGAGGAGGACTCCTCCTCCAATTCGGTTTGGGGAAGGAGGAGTCCTCCTCTTCCTTCCCACCTCCCTTTTTCCCTTTTTCCTTTTATTTTCTTTTGGTATTTCTTTATGTTGCGCCATGCGCCCCTTGGGCTGACTCCACCAGCCCACTAAAGACATGTGAAGCCACCCTAGTGCCTTGGGCTCACTCCCGGGTGGGTGGGCCCCTCCCGGTGAACTCCCGGAACCCATTCGTCACTCCCGGTACACTCCGGAAATGCCCGAAACTTTCCGGTGAGCAATTGAAACCATCCTATATATCAATCTTCGTTTCCGGACCATTCCGGAAACCCTTGTGACGTTTGTGATCTCATACGAGGCTCCGAACAACATTCGGTAGCCACACATATAACTCAACTATACTAAAAACATCATCAAACCTTAAGTGTGCAGACCCTGTGGGTTCGAGAACTATGTAGACATGCCCCGAGGCACTCCTCGGTCAATATCCGATAGCGGGACCTGGATGCCCATATTGGATCCTACATATTCACCGAAGACCTTATCGGTTGAACCTCATTGTCAAGGATTCATATAATCCCGTATGTCATTCCCTTTGCCCTTCGGTATGTTACTTGCCCGAGATTTGATCGTCGGTATCCGCATACCTATTTCAATCTCGTTATCGACAGGTCTCTTTACTTGTTCCGTAATACAAGATCCCGTTTCTTACACTTAGTCACATTATTTGCAAGGCTTGTGTGTGATGTTGTATTATTGAGTGGGCCCCAAGAAACCTCTCCGTCACACAGAGTGATAAATCCCAGTCTTGATCCATACTAACTCAACGGACACCTTCGGAGATACCTATAGAGCACCTTTATAGTCACCCAGTTACGTTGTGACGTTTTATGCACACCAGGTATTCCTCCGCTGCTAGTGAGTTATATGCTCTCATTATCGTAGGAACAAATACTTGACACGTAGAAAACAATAGCAATAAAACGACACGATCAATATGCTAAGTTCATAGTTTGGGTCTAGTCCATCACATGATTCTCCTAATGATGTGACCCAGTTATCAAGTGACAACACTTGCATATAGTCAGAAAACCTTGACTATCATTGATCAATTGGCTAGCCAACTAGAGGCTTGCTAGGGACATTGTTTTTTCTATGTATCCACACATGTATCTATGTTTTCATTCAATACAATTATAGCATGGATAATAAACGATTATCTTTAAACAGGAAATATAATAATGACTATTTATCATTGCCTCTAGGGCATATTTCCAACAAATCCTGCCCCGAGTAAGGATAATGTCCACGCTCAGGGGCTTAGCTGCAGACTAGCTTTCGCCTAAGTCAAAATGGTTCCGAATGAGCACACAATCATCATTCGGATACCTTGATGGACAGGACGATTAACGAGTTTGCAAAAACTATCATCTCGGCAGCGAATCTATTTCGCCTAAGGTAGACCCTTCCCCGAGTGATCGTGGAAACCTCCAAACTCGGGGCTTCGCTGTGAACCAGCTTTTGCCTAAGTTAAAGCGGTCCCGAATGGAGGCAAGACTTTCATTCGGATGTCAAGATGAACAGGACAATCATACCTTACCAGTGAGGCTATTTTCGCCTAGGGTAAATCGTGCCTCGAGTAAGGATAAGATCCACGCTCGGGGGCTTAGCTCCATACCAGCTTTTGCCTAAGTCAAAACGGTTCCGAATGAGGACATGATCATCATTCAGATACCTTCATGGACAAGACCATCAACGAGTTCGCAAGAACTATCATCTCGGTAGAGAATCAGTTTCGCCTAAGGTAGACCCTTCACCGAGTGATCTTGGAAACCTCCACTCTCAGGGGCTTAGCAACGAAACAGCTTTCGCCTAAGTTAAAGCGGTCCCGAATGGAGGCCAGAATTTCATTCACATGCCAAGATGAACAGGACAATCATTCCTTAGTACCGAGTCTATTTTTGCCTAGGGTAAATCCTGCCCCGAGGAAGGATAACGTCCACGCTTGGGGGCTTACCTGCGGAGCATATTTCGCCTAAGTCAATATTGTTCCGAATGAGGACATGATCACCATTTGGATACCTTGATGTACAGAGCCATCAACGAGTTCGCAAGAACTATCATCTCGGTAGTGAATCTGTTTCGCCTAAGGTAGACCCTTCCCCAAGTGATTGTGGAAACCTCCACACTCGGGGACTTAGTTGCGAACCAGCTTTTCCCTAAGCTAAAGTGGTTCCGAATGAAAGCAAGATCTTCATTCGGGCACCAGGATGAATAGGACAATCATCCCAAGCTGCGATCTCGCTTTCGCCCTGAGAGAAACGATCCCGAGTGAGGACAACCTCCACTCTCGGGGGCTTGGCCGCGGACCAGATTTCTCCTAAGTCACAAATAATCCCGAGTGAGGACAACCTCCACACTCAGGGGCATAGCCACGAACCAACTTTCCCTAAGTCACAAACAACCCTGAGTGAGGATGACTCCCACGCTCGAGGACTCGGACGTGAACCAGCTTTCTGCTGAGTATAAACAATCCCAAATAAAGATGACCAAGCAAACAAGATCCAAAATATATGCACATAAACGGTATAGAGTTCAACTAATGGTACGCAAAAGAGAGGGCACGTAGCCCACTCGAAGTTTGACGTTACATAAAATCACTAGGCATACCGAGGCAAATTAAAGCTTAAGTGTTTTTCCTCCGAGCATCACTTAGAGGCCGAAGAATCCACCGCTTCGACGAATGTCTCAAGATCCATTCCTTCTGCTATCCGTGTGGCTGCTGCCATGAACATTTCCATGAAGTCTTCTAACTTGGCGCTTTTGCGGTTGACGACCCAAAGATTCTTCAGCTTCACTTCGTCCGCCCCCTTGTAATGGATGTGGACGAGCGAAAGGGCAATGTCAACTCCGGCCCTTGTTGATGCCTTCTTCCACGACTTGAGTTCATTGGGAAGGGCCTTCAAACTGTTCACAACGGACTGGGCATCCATCACGGGAGCATCTTCAGGCGCCTTCTCCTGGTCAATCTCTCCAACGGCCGACTGAAGCACCTTGAAGCAACCCATTACATAATCGGCGCGATCCTCCAGCCTGAGGAGAGACAAGGCAACACTGTCCTTCAGAAGCCCTCTCTTGGGATCAAGCTCCGTCTCTATTCACATCTTCTCTTCTTCAACATCGGCAGCAAAGGCTACGCTCAACGGAAAACGGAGGGCGAGGAATGTCACTTGGAAATTTCAGAATGATCACGAGGAAGTATCCAGACGCTTGGCCTACCTTTGAGCTTCTCACAGAACTCCACGCTGAAGTGCTTGATGAACTTCTCCAGCTCAGCCCTTTTGGCAGTGGCTTTCTCGAGATTGGTTTCCCACTCGGCGTAATGCTTCTTCATCTCGGCAAGCTCCGCCGTGGTCTTCTCCGCAGCGGCTTTCACAAACGAATTATCTTCCTCCAAGGTGCCAACCATCTTGAGCTTGGCCTCACCTTCCAGGGTTTTTGTGATAGCCCGATGCCGACGTTCCAGAAGATTCCCCTTCTATTCCGTTTTCGTCGTGTGTCTATTTTCTTTTGTCGCATCATCATCGCATCATGCACATCATCAGCATTGCATTGGCACTCCGTTGCCTCTAGTTTTCAAAACTTGCATCCTTTGTTAGTTGCCGGTTCTCGTCGTTGTCCATTCTGAGCACGACCATACTCGCACACGCCCACGACATCGTCGAAACCTTGTTTTAAAAGTGTGCGTAAAACTTTCTCTGATTGGGTTGAGATTTGACGTGCAGTCGTATTTTAATATAGGTAGGCCGCGTGTCAAGTTTCGTTGCAATCGGAGTCCGTCTGGTACCCGAACGGTCTACCGTAGCGGCACCGTATCCGGTCTACCGTCGGACGGTTGTCGATGTTTTAAAAATCGTTGTCGTGTCGCCCGTTTCCCCTCTCGTCTCCGGATATCTACACTACATGGCCAGTTACCCGTTTCCGCATGTGGAATCCTCCAATTCCGACCGCACGGTTGGATCCGGAACGAAATTCCGGTTAACCTAGCCCCCTTTTCTCTATAAATAGACCCTCCTCCTATTATTTTGGGCAGCCAACCCCTCTACCTCGAGAACCGTGCCCACCTACCCTTAACCCTAGCCATATCCGCAGCCTCTCTCTCCCCAGCGCCGCGGGCCCGCGGAGCGCATCGCAGGCCCGCCCGGGCCCGAGCCGCCGCCGCCTCGTTATGCCTCCCGAGTCCCGTGCTCCTCCTCCCGCAGTCCCCGTCGGCCCCACCCCCGCCTTGCTTGAGACGCTCCCTCCTCCGCTGCTCCTCCCGAGGTCGCCGGCACCTCCTGCCCTTCGCCGCCAGCACCATGCGCCGCCGCCCGTAGCCGCTGGTCTCGTCCCGGTCGGAGTTTACCCCGAGCTGCCGCCGATCTCCTGGCCCGTGCGTCACCAGGACCCTCCACCTCCGGGAAGGGGTTCACCCCGTTCGGATCCGGCGGATCCACCGACCCTCGGCCTCCACTGCGTCGGCCGCTGCCTGCCAGAGCCAGCAGTTCCACCGCCGCCGCATGGGCTCGGGAACGAGGGAGGAGACGACAAAACGATCAGCGCTCGCCCCGCGTTGACCTCGCGACGCTCGCTCCCCTGCTTGAGCTCCCGCAGCGCCACCAACCGCTGCGGTCGAGAGCACTCCCCCAGCTGGCCCAGTACCAGGCACCCGAGGCCGAGGTCGCCCTAGCCGGCCTCCTCCTATCCCTCGCAGCCAGGCTACAACGCCCCCAAGCCCACTGCACCAGGCCGAGCCACGAAGGTGAGAACCCCCCCCCCCCCCCCCGAACCACTATTCCACGCCCAGGCAGATATTGTTATCTTGCGCCGTGTACTGTAGGCCCAATTAGTTAGATTCGTCCCTTTAGATAATATAGATGATTTTCGGAATTATTTATATTCGAGAAAAATAGACGTATTTTTGAACGCTCGTAACTTTTATTCCGTAAGTCGGATCGCGACGTGTAGCATATGGTTTTTGTGTAGTTTTGCGCGTAGAAACCGAATTAAAAACTTGCATAATTGTTTGACGTTGTTTTCCATGCCTAATGCTTAGTTTTACGTGTTGTTCCAATAGGATCTGTTACGTATTTATTTTTTGCGCGTGTCCGGGTTGCTCGAATGTCGTAGTAGAAATGTCCATGTTTTAGGAACCCTCTTGCCATGTATTTTAGAGCGGTCATTGGTATTTTTGCATGTACGGTTTAGTGGCTAGTTTATTTTTCGTGTTTAGGACATTAGCTCGCATTTTCGTGTGGTGAAATTATTATTGTGCAACCCCACATGTTTTATATGTTTTCGGGATTTTTCTGTGTATTTAGTTTTAGCTTTTGAGCAAGTTAGTTTGCGCAATATTTTGCCATGTTGCCCTCTAGTGTATTTTATTAGGATTTATTCCATGCTTCGTTTGAGTTAGTTGTCAATTGGAGTTTTGCCCTTTGATGTTTAGTCTAGCCCCAGGTATTTTTAGTTGCAATAGAAATCCATGTTTAGGTGTGGTTTGCTTGTTCTTTACTTGCTAGGAAATAGTGATGTTTTGGAGTTGCTGAAATATTTCTAAGTCTGAATCTGTTATATTTTGTTGTTGTGTTGTCTTGCTTCTATCTTGTGTTCTGTATCTCTTTTGAGGTTGGTACAATGGAGTTAGTTGTAGACGTTGGGATTCTCTAGCATGATGTGAATTTTCATGCCATTTGGAGTCATGTAGCTTAGGGTTTTGCTGCTGTCAATATGCCTTCAGATCGAAAACTGCAGCTTCATAAACTGCTATTTTCACTGAGTCTGAAACTATGTGTGAGAAGCCATTTTGTGACTTCTTTTCCTAGTGATCCATGCTTCCATGTTAGTTTTTGTTAGTTGTTTGTTGTAGTGCTTCTTTACCTCTATCGTGTCATGCCTTGGTTGAGTCTATTGAGTTGAGTAGCTTGTAGTTGTGGGGTGTAGAAAATGTTATGTGGCTGATTTTGGCAGATTGTAGTGATTTCTTGTTTAGCTCGTAGTTTTTGATTCGTAGATCCGTTTTGGTCATGTCCTATATGAAACTTGCTTAGAATCTCGCGTAGTTTCATTTTATCTTGCTGGTTGTATATTTTGAAATGCTCGTGACCTTCCTTGCAGACATATTGCATTCATGCCATCATATCTTGCGGTGCTTGTATCTTTTGATCCGTAACTCCGTTGGAGATATTCTCTATGTGTAAATTGCTTGTAACGACGCGTAGAATCACGTGAACCTATTTGTTTTGCTGTTTAACAACTAATTAAATGTGTTAGTTCAGATCTGAAAAGAATTGTAAATTAAAATGTGAGGTCGCCTCGGAGGTGCTATATGTCATTTCCGACTTGACTTAAAATGCCTAGATAGGTAGTTTAATTACGCTTCACCTCTTGCCATGTGTAACCACATTTAATATTGTCGTGTACCTAATCGGGGTGGAACTAAATAACTCGTATGTGGAGTTCCATCAATATGCAACTCGTTGCATATTGAACTTCACTTAATGTGTAGTGTTTGAGTGTTGTGAATTGCCATGCTGTGTCTTGCATTCATTCAGCTGCTCATGCATCATATGTGGTGTGCATCGTGTGGTGAATCTCGTGTGTTGATGCTTGTTTCTGGTTTCCCCTGTCTCGATAGAGTTCCGCAAGCGTGTCGGATTGTGAGGACCCGTTCGACTACACCGGTTCGTCTGCTTCACGGAGTCATTCTTCTTCCAAGCGGGATCTCAGGCAAGATGACCATTTACCCAGATACCATTACTATCATTGCCATGCTACTTTTACCATTTCTATCATTATGTGTCGTTGCCTAACACATGTTAAATATCAGCCTCTCAACAATGCCATAAAAACCTTCAACGTGATCAACCTAGCAAACCACTAATTGGCTATGTTACCGCTTGCTTAACCTTGTGTTAGCGTTGCTAGTTGCAGGTGCCGTAGCTTCTATGTGAAAACATGGGTTCCTTGTTATATCACCCTATTAAATGCTATTTAATTTAATGCACCTATATACTTGGTAAAAGGTGGAAGGCTTGTCCTTTCTAGCCTGGTGTTTTGTTCGACCTTTGCCCCTTAGTTTCGGCTACCGGTGTTATGTTCCATAATTGAGCGCTCCTAACACGATCGGGGTTGTTATGGGTACCCCCTTGATAATTCGTTTTAGATTAAAGCTGGTCTGGCAAGGGCCAACATTGGTACTACATTTGCCCAACATAATAATTTTGTTAACACTGAAATGCATAGGGAGTTAGCGCTACCCGAGGAGTAATTCTACATAATACAGGGGGGCCAGTGCTGATGGTTCTGGTCCAAAACAGAGCACTGCGCGGGGTGTCACATCCCTAACCCTTAAGCAAGTTAGTCTTGTGCTCATGTCTTCTTTGCATTTGCATCTAAGATTTTCCAACAAGATCAAGAAAGTGGCAAAGGAAAAACTCAAAACCCTAGCCACTACTTCAAATAAAGAAAATCTCAAACTAGTTAAAATCAATGAACCCAAAATGGCCTCAAGAAATGTTCAAACTTTCTGATAAATCATGAAAGTAAATGAGCATTGGAGAAAACTATTTTCTTGACACTTTAAGCATTTTATTTTAATGCAAATAGCCACTGGTTTCAAATTTTAAATTTGAAATCAGAAACTATAAATTTTCAAAAATGTTGAAAATTTTGGAAATGGTTGAGAATATTATAACAAATATTCAGGTGTGTTTAAAATAGTTTTTGCAACTTGGTTTGGAGCTGAAATAAATAGCAAAATATTGAAGAAGCTAAAACAGAAACAAAAATAGAAAAAAAATGGGAAACTCTTACCTGTCGCCTAGCCTGGCCCGGCCCATCCCAGCTCGTGTCGTCTCCCTCGCGCCAGTAGGAGCAGGAGGTGGCCGCCGCCTCCTCCAGCGCGGCCACGCACCTGTGCGCCTGCCTGGCCGCCGCCTCGTGCTGGCAAGGCCAGGGATAAGCTCCCCGAGGCCTCACCTATCCATTCCCAGCGTCGGCTCTCTCCCTCCTCCGGGATCTCTTCCTCCTCCCTGCTGCCGCCATTGGAGCCGAGCAAAGCTCGAGCTGCCCGTGCCCCTAGCCATAGGATCCCCTCTCAGAGCACGCCATTAGCTCTGCCTCGTCGGTCTGGTCCTCCCTGCAGAAGCCGAAGCCACCCCGAGCCCTGCAACGCCCGCGGCGCATCGTCTTCCACCTCCGGCCGCCGGACCTCTGCCGTCGATTCGTCGCCCCCAGGCCTGCCCCGAGCCGTCTAAGCCCTGCTCTACACTCCCCTTGAGCATGCGGTCATTTCCCCTAAGTTTTCCCCGTCGATCCCCTCCTCTAGCTCTAGTTTCATCGGAGCCCGACGAGGACCGCCGCTGCCGCTCGTCGCCGGTAGCCCTTCGATGATCAGCTCGTCCTTCCGAGGGCACCAGCAGCTTCAGGTCGACGCATAGATGCTGTAGTAGCTAAGAACCGAGCGTAGTTCCCTCTGAATCAAAGACCCCGATGACGCCCGAGCCTTGGCCGCCGCCAAGCTCGTCGCCGGAGTCATCTCCGGCTAGATCAGCCCCGGCTAAGTGCAGAAATGGAGCTGCGGCAGATGTGCAGTTCTTCTGGTGCTCTCCGCGCAGCATTTGGCCCACTGAGCACCGTTTCCGAGCCCCTCCGCCGTGCTGGTGGTCGCCGGAGGCTCCCCGCCGGCGAGGACGACCTCGGCGCCGGTGGATCTCGGCTGGCCTGAGCCACTGACTGGTGGGGCCAGCCTCTGGCAAGTTTAAAACTAATAAAAATAAATCAAATAAGTTAATCAGTCACTGACATGTGGGTCCAGCAAGGTTAATCAGTTAATTAAGTTTAATCTTAATCTAAAATTGACTAGAGAGACTGACCAGTGGGTCCCACTAGTCAGGTTTGACTTTCAACAGCCAGATGGACCTGCTGATGTCATGCTGATGCAATAAAAGCATTTTCCAGTATAGAAATAATTCCAGGAAATTGCTAAAACTTGTAAAAATCATAGAAATTAATCTGTAACTCCAATGAAAATAATTTATATATGAAAAAGTATCAGAAAAATTCAAGGATTCCGACTATGCTATTTTCAACCATGTTTGAAAAAGTTACAGAACCCTAAAATGTGGAATAAGGAATAAATCAATTCTTATAGTTACTTTTTAAATGGAATTTGGAAAATATTCAAATTTCAATATGAATGCCATGATCACACACTGTCCTACTTACAAATCAGTACCATAACATGACATTTCATGCATGCTAACATCAAGTTGATCTGAGCATCAGGTCGAATCAATTAAAACGGTATCCGAGAATACCCCGTTTGAATTGATATTCGAATGTGATTCAAATCAACGCTAAACCTAATACATGTTGATTATAATAACTTATCACCTTGCATTCTCATGCCCCCCGGATTCCACCGAATATCCGTCTGACGGATATCGTTCCTCCTCTGAGCAACAAGGCAAGCAACCCTTTTTGATCATCATGATAATTTCCATGTTCTTGCTCCTGCACTTATTTATTGCATTAGGATCAAATGCTTCAACTGCTTTTGCCACGATAGTTGAACCCACTTCCTTTGCATGACCTAAGCTTGTCACAGTAAATAGCCGAACCTTGCAACCTAGCATTCCTGGTAGTTGCTGGAGCTATGATGTGCCTTATCCTACTATGCATGCTATGCTTAGAGTTGTGTATGGTCTGTCATCTGGGAGATGAACAGAATTGTGGAATGTGTTCGGTGAGCAAAGGTTGTGTGTTGAACTTGATTTGGTAAAGGTACGGTGAAAGGCTGTGTAGGAGTACATGGCGGGTTGTTTCATTGGAACCGTCCATAGGAACTGAGTTCCGTGTATGTAATCCAAGACTAGATACTACCACATGCTGGGCCCTGAAATATGACCCCGCTCGGCCTATTAATCGCGTAGTACTCAGTCCAGGAGTTGCAAGTAGTTTCTGGTGTTTATAGTAATGCTGGAGGCCGTGCATGGTGCTGACCTGAGAGGTGGACCGTGATGCGGTAGGCAGTGGCACGGTGTACCAAGTGGCACCCGGATGGTGGGCTTGGTAACCCTGCGCACATCGTTTGAGGCCGTGGCGGAAACCTCGGCCGGACTTCCGTACGGGTTACTCTCAGATAGGCGATAAACCTGGACTTGGTACTAGTGTGATTAACGGTCGTGGCCGACTCCCTCGCTGGGCTTCCGCTTGAAGGTTGCCGAGGTGCATGACGTGCACATGGCGATAAGTGGCGAGAGCGTGTGTGACGAAGTACACCCCTGCAGGGTTATGATCTATTCGAATAGCCGCGTCCGCGGATATGGACTACTTGGAGACATATGTTGTTCATAGATAACTTCAATGGCTACTCATAAAATTGCCAAGATAAGCGTGAGTGTCGTGGACGGCATTTCTGTACGGAGACGGAATGATTCCATGATAGTGTATTGTTGTGGTGTTAGTGGACTCGTGTGCGAGAAATCAAGTTGTCAAAATTATTTAAAAATGCAAGTTGTCTAGCCACGAGTCAAATGTTGGCTTTCCGCATGAAACCCCACAATACCTTTTGATACCTTGCATGAGTAGTTAGTTATCCTAAAGTCTTGCTGAGTACCTTCGTACTCATGTTTGCTTAATAAAATGTTGCACAGGTTGCTAACGACCCTAATGGAGGGTTCTTCGTAGACATCGACGACGACGAGTAGCTGGTGTCCCAGCTACGATCTGGCCCTACGTTGGATCTGTAGTATAGTCAGGCCATGTGCCTTCTAGTTGCCCTGTCTGTACTCAGACAGTTTATAACTCTTCCGCTGGCTTGTAATGAATGACTGCTATTATGGGTCGTGAGACCCTTAATGTGTAATATTATGTGTGTGGCTCTTCCGAGCCTCTTAAATAAAGGTTGTATGTTTATGGTTATGTTGTGATGCCATCGATGTATCTATACATATCGGTATGCCATGCGTACGTGTGTCGTACTTGATATGTATGGGGTTCGATTACCTAGTCATGAACTTTAGTAGCACTCCTTACAAGGAAATGCCCCTTTGTGATCCAATGAGCCTTGGTAGTTCGCTACTGCTCCGGACACATTGGTTGACCGGCATGTGTCCTTCTTAGCTGCTGTGTCTGTCCTCTTTGGGGAAATGTCACGCGATGTAATGGAGTCCTTGTAGCTTGTTAAGACTCGTCTACATTCGCTGATGACCGACACCTGCTTTGTTGGGTCATGTATGCCTGTCCTTGTGCGGTACTGCCACTTTGGTTTATGACTAGACATGTCGATCCGGGTTCTTTAGCATTGGAATGCTAGCGATACTATTGCATACGCGAGTCAAAAGACGCAAACGGTCCCGGCTAAGGTAAGGCTGCAGCCGAGGAGTTAACCGTGTGTGAGACCACAAAGGGATGCGATGTGTTACAGGCTAGATTCCTATGGCTTAGGATCGGGGCCTGACTGACTGTAGGATTACTAAACCAAACTGGTCGAAGTTGAGTCTAGAATTGCTTTAGTTATATATAAGGGAATTGTTTGTGGAAGGGAACGTAAGAATCTTGTTCTCTTCTCAAGTTATTCTATTCTGGTCATCCTCGTCTCTCTGCGGGAATTAAGGACTAGGTTACTCATCTTCTTCTAGGCTCGTGTTCTAATCGGTAGATTATAGGACTACGGGTCAAGAGACATTGGGTTTCTTCTATTCCTAGGAAAAAGGAAGTAAGTTGATGATCAGAGAGTTGAACTTGATAGTTGAGTGGTTACGCTATTCCATTTTGGGTTGTCTCAAAATTTGTTTTGAGCATTTACAGTTGTTATGCTGCCCAACTTTTCATTCAGAGCTCTAATGCTTTTGCATTACTCTCTAATTACAGATGTCTGGCCGTCCTTCTCGTCAGGTGGTACGTCTGACCAGGTGCATTGATGTACCGGGTCATACGGCCATGCTGGTCAGGGTGATGTCGGTGTGCGGTTACCGCTGGTACCCCGAGTACACAGTGGAGGAACATTACCGAGACTTCAACCAGAGCTAGTACATCTGCACTGTTAGGGTATTTCCAGACTACCCTGGAACTGAGGAGCCAATCCATTGGTCCTATGGGTTGGGAGTCACTGTTGACATGGCAGTACAGGATGCTGCCTATTCAATGCTGACCATTATGAGAGCGAGACATGCACTGCTGCAGAATTCAGAGTTCTGCTATGTTCTGGCCTCTCAGCCTGGTGAAGAGGGATACCTCAGTGGAGTCTATTTTGATTCTTCTATGGAGGATCCACTACTGCAGTCCACTGTTGAGATGCTAGAGAACAGAGACAGGGATGCTCGTGCTCTCTGCATGGAGCTTTATGCTACCCGTGCCCGTCTATGGACAGCTTTGACGCAGCTGGCACCGGTAGTCCAGACAGGGTATGGAGAGATGGAGATGCTGAACCCTGTTAGGACCCATCTTCCGGCCCACGTTGACTGACCAGCTATAGGAGGAGTCACACCTCTTCGGGGACCCCTCTTACCACCAGTCAGGGGACCAAGGCCACATCCGTGTCCTTATGGATCCCAGGGATCTCGGGCTAGAGTGTCTCCTGATCCGCAGGTTGAGCTTCGAGGTCATGGAGGTAATCTCTATGAGAAGTTCTATGCGGATGCCTAAGCTGTGAGCGGAAGGATAGTATGGTAGTAGCCGTACATTCACAGTCCTGCATGATTGTGAAGTATGCATGTAATGTGAAATGAATTCCGGAGGCCTAGATAAATAATGTATAGGCATGTTGTAAGCCTCTGATGAGTAGTTTCACAATTTCAGTAGTTTGCTCTTCGGTTAAGGGTGTACTGAACTATGTAAGGGTGTGTATGAACCATGGTGTATATATAGCAGTTGCTTGTTACCATGCTGTTCGGATATTCATTTCCGCATTCCGTGTGTTCAGTACATTCTTAATCCATAGCTAGTATTGATATGATGTTGGTCTAAGCTATGAGTTTGTTGTCAGGATGGTGTTCACCAGGTTGAACCGTGCCCCTGCTCATGAGCAAGGTGAGGGTAGTCAAGCGTCGCAGGAAGACCTGCCTCACCCGCCTTCTCTGGTGGAAGTGATGCTTGAGGCAGAAAGAAACAAAAGGGAGACCAATCGACTGCTAGAGCGTATTGAGCAGAATACGGCTCGACAACCTAGGCATACCGTAGTGTCCCTCAATGACTTTGTGAAGCTGAATCCTCCAAAGTTTCATCATTCCGTCGATCCCCTCGACGCTGATGACTGGCTGTGCAGCATCTCACGCAAGATTCGCTCTGCGAATGTGTCTGAGGCCGACAAGGTGACCTTTACGGCGTATTTCCTGGAAGGACCCGCCAATCTGTGGTGGGAGAATTTTGAAGCTATGCGTCCCGCTGAACCAGTGGCCACATGGGCAGACTTCAGTGCAGCTTTTCGTCTGCACCATATTCCAGAGGGCCTGATGGACAGAAAGAGAGAGGAGTTCTGTGCCTTCACTCAGGGCAAGTTGTCCGTGGATGCCTATAGCCGCGAGTTCGGTAACCTCGCCCGCTATGCAACAGAGGAGGTGTCTACCGACGCCAAGAAGCAAGAAAGGTTTCGTAAGGGTCTGAGCCCTGAGCTCCGTCGTGATCTGCGCCTCCATGAGTGTGCAAGCTTTCAAGCTATGGTCAACCACGCGATCAGTGCCGAGACTGGTCATACTGACTTCGAAGCCACAAGGAAGCACTCCCGTGATTTTGGCTCGTCTTCTGGTTCCGCGTTTCCAAAACGCAGGCTATGGGTTCCAAACAGTTTTCTGCCGCCAAGATACACTCCGAGGCCATCCTACGTGGCGCCTCAGACGAATCAGGCCAACCCTCCAGCAAAAGCTTATGGTGGTCCAGCTAGCAATGCCGCAGCACGTGCCAACCAGGTGATATGCTACAAGTGTGGAGAACCAGGGCACTATTTCGTGAGTGTCCTCAGAATGTGGGTGCCAAGCAACCCGGAAAGTCCGTCGGGCAAGCCAAGTCGGGCAAAGCTTATTATGTGAAGCCAACTCCTCCACGTGGCCATGTGAACTATGTGTCAGCAGAAGAAGCTCTAGAGGATCCCGACGTCATGCTGGGTACGCTTCTTGTTGATCATCACCCAGCGTCCGTTCTCTTTGACATTGGGTCTTCTCATTCCTTCATTTCAGATAGTTATGCACAGTTGCATAACATGTCTTTTTGTGATATGCCAATCCCATTGGTTGTCCAAACCCCTGGTAGTAAATGGCAAACCTCTAGGATAACCTATGACAATGAAATTCTAGTAGACAGGCTAGTTTTTCTAGCCTCATTGATAGCATTGAAATCTTCGGATATTAATATCATCTTGGGCATGGACTGGATGTCAGCTCACTATGCCAGGATTGATACTCATTCTAGAAATGTCCAGCTTACCCATCCCTCGGGTGACATAGTAAATGTCTCTACTCGAGTTGCCAAATGCCAACTCTATTCCATAAATGCCAACCCTCTTCCGGAACTTGAAGACATTCCGGTAGTCCGTGACTTCCCGGATGTTTTTCCAGAGGAACTGCCAGGAATTCCACCTGACACAGATGTAGAGTTTGTAATAGATCTTGTTCCGGGAACTGTCCCAATAGCCAGAATACCTTATAAGATGGCACCCCTGGAGCTAGCCGAACTTAAAAAGCAACTAGATGAGGCCTTGAACAAGGGTTTCATTCGTCCTAGCTCTTCTCCTTGGGCTTGCCCCGTCCTCTTCGTCAAGAAGAAAGACGGAACGGATCGGATGGTTGTAGATTACTGACCAGTTAATCTGGTCACCATTAAGAACAAGTATCCGCTCCCCAGGATCAACGACCTGTACGATCAGCTCGCTGGATCCTCAGTCTTCTCCAAAATGGATTTGAGATTGGGATACCATCAAATCAAGATTAAGAACGGGGCCATTCCAAAAACGGCTTTTGTTACTCGTTATGGCCAATATGAGTACACCGTTATGTCCTTCGGTTTAACCAATGCCCCAGCCACCTTCTCTCGTCTGATGAATTCAATCTTCATGGAGTATTTGGATAAATTCGTCGTGGTGTACCTCGATGATATTCTCATCTACTCGAAGAATGAACAAGAACATGCCGAGCATCTAAGGCTGGTATTGATGAAACTCCGAGAGCATCGCCTTTATGCCAAATTTTCAAAATGTGAATTTTGGTTACCAGAAGTGACCTATCTAGGCCACGTAATCTCTGGTAAGGGTATTGCTGTCAATCCCGAGAGAGTTCAAGCTGTCCTTGATTGGACTCAACCTGAATCGGTTCAGCAAGTTAGGAGTTTTCTTGGTCTAGCGAGCTATTGTCGCCGCTTTGTCGAGAATTTCTCCAAGGTTGCAAAGCCTCTAACTGAACTCCTCAAGAAAGATAAAAGGTTCGAGTGGACACCACAGTGTGAGCATAGTTTTCAGGAACTGAAAAGACGCCTGACTTCCGCACCTGTGTTGCTACCACCAGATTTTTCTAAGGACTTCGTTATCTATTGCGACGCCTCACGACAAGGATTAGGTTGCATTCTCATGCAAGATCGTCATGTGATCGCATACGCATCTCGACAGTTGCGTCCACATGAGGATAATTATCCCACACATGACCTTGAGCTTGCAGCTGTGGTCCATGCACTAAAAACCTGGCGACATTACCTTCTGGGTAATCGTTGCGAAATATTCACTGATCACCAAAGTCTGAAATATATTTTCACCTAGCCGGATTTGAATCTCAGGCAAAGATGGTGGGTTGAGTTGATCTCGGATTACGACTTAGGGATAACTTACACCCCGGGGAAGGCCAATGTTATGGCTGATGCGCTAAGCCATAAATCTTATTGTAACAATTTGATGCTACAACAAGGTCAACCACATCTCCATGAGGACTTTCGGAAGTTGAATCTTCATATTTTTCCTCAAGGATTCCTTTCTACCCTGGTGGCGAAGCCTACTCTTAAGGATCAAATTATAGCTGGCCAAAAGCGTGACAAGGGTATATCACGGATCAAGGAGAATATTTTCAGCGGAAACGCTAAAGAATTTTCCATGAACGATCAAGGTGTTGTGTTCTTCCAGAATCCTTAAGGAGGCTCATGATTATCCTCTCACCATTCATCCCGGTAGTACTAAGATGTATCAGGACCTACGCCAGAGGTTCTGGTGGACTAGGATGAAGAGAGAAATTGCTGAGTTCGTTGCTAACTGCGACGTTTGTCGTCGAGTTAAGGCAAAACATCAAAGGCCTGCTGGCACCCTTCAACCTCTAGCTATTCCTGAATGGAAATGGGATAAAGTTAGCGTGGATTTCGTTACCAGATTTCCCAAGACCAAGAAAGGGAATAATGCTATTTTTGTGGTCATTGACCGTCTTTCCAAAGTGGCTCATTTTCTCCCTGTTCGTGAGAGTATAACAGCTAGCCAGCTAGCAGAGTTATATATCTCTCGAATAGTGTCTCTTAATGGTGTTCCCCTGGAGATTAACTCGGACCGTGGAAGTATCTTTACTTCTCGCTTCTGGGAAAGTTTTCAGAATGCCATGGGGACTCATTTATCTTTTAGCACTGCTTTCCATCCTCAATCAAGTGGTCAAGTAGAAAGAGTGAATCAAATCCTAGAAGATATGCTCCGAGCTTGTGTTATTTCGTTCGGTATGAATTGGGAGAAGTGTCTTCCATTCGCCGAATTCGCTTATAACAATAGTTACCAATCAAGCTTGGGCAAAGCCCCTTTTGAAGTTCTTTATGGACGAAGATGTCGAACACCTCTTAATTGGTCAGGAACCGGAGAGAGGCAACTCTTTGGCCCGGATATGATCCAGGATGCAGAAGAGCAGGTTCGCATTATTCGTGAAAAGTTGAAAACAGCCCAGTCTCATCAAAAGAGCCAATATGATCGTCATCATAAGGCTGTGACCTTTGAAGTTGACGAGAAGGCTTACCTTCGGGTTACACCTTTGAAGGGTACCCATCGTTTCGGTATCAAGGGCAAATTGGCTCCTCGTTACATTGGTCCTTTTTGCATTCTTGCCAAACGAGGAGAAGTTGCCTACCAGTTGGAACTTCCTCCGCATCTTTCCAAGGTTCATGATGTTTTCCACGTCTCGCAACTCAGGCGTTGCTTTTCGGATCCTATCCGTGAAGTGGACCACGAAACGCTTGATCTCCAAGATAACCTTTCATACCGAGAATACCGCGTGCGTATTCTTGATCAAGCTGAGCGTACCACTCGACGTCGAAACCTCAAGTTTCTTAAAGTTCAATGGTCAAACCATTCTGAAAAGGAGGCAACTTGGGAAAGAGAGGATCGTCTCCGACTTGAATATCCTGCGTTATTCCCGACGACTTCTAAATCTCGGGACGAGATTCTTTTGAGTGGGGGTGAGTTGTCACATCCCTAACCCTTAAGCAAGTTAGTCTTGTGCTCATGTCTTCTTTGCATTTGCATCTAAGATTTTCCAACAAGATCAAGAAAGTGGCAAAGGAAAAACTCAAAACCCTAGCCACTACTTCAAATAAAGAAAATCTCAAACTAGTTAAAATCAATGAACCCAAAATGGCCTCAAGAAATGTTCAAACTTTCTGATAAATCATGAAAGTAAATGAGCATTGGAGAAAACTATTTTCTTGACACTTTAAGCATTTTATTTTATTGCAAATAGCCACTGGTTTCAAATTTTAAATTTGAAATCAGAAACTATAAATTTTCAAAAATGTTGAAAATTTTGGAAATGATTGAGAATATTATAACAAATATTCAGGTGTGTTTAAAATAGTTTTTGCAACTTGGTTTGGAGCTGAAATAAATAGCAAAATATTGAAGAAGCTAAAACAGAAACAAAAATAGAAAAAAAATGGGAAACTCTTACCTGTCGCCTAGCCTGGCCCGGCCCATCCCAGCTCCTGTCGTCTCCCTCGCGCTAGTAGGAGCAGGAGGTGGCCGCCGCCTCCTCCGGCGCGTCCACGCACCTGTGCGCCTGCCTGGCCGCCGCCTCGTGCTGGCAAGGCCAGGGATAAGCTCCACGAGGCCTCACCTATCCATTCCCAGCGTCGGCTCTCTCCCTCCTCCCGGATCTCTTCCTCCTCCCTGCTGCCGCCATTGGAGCCGAGCAAAGCTCGAGCTGCCCGTGCCCCTAGCCATAGGATCCCCTCTCAGAGCACGCCATTAGCTCCGCCTCGTCGGTCTGGTCCTCCCTACAGAAGCCGAAGCCACCCCGAGCCCTGCAACGCCCGCGGCGCCATCGTCTTCCACCTCCGGCCGCCGGACCTCTCCCGTCGATTCGTTGCCCCCAGGCCTTCCCCGAGCCGTCTAAGCCCTGCTCTGCACTCCCCATGAGCATGCGGTCATTTCCCCTAAATTTTCCCCATCGATCCCCTCCTCTAGCTCTAGTTTCACCGGAGCCCGACGAGGACCGCCGCTGCCGCTCGACGCCGGTAGCCCTCCGATGATCAGCTCGTCCTTCCGAGGGCACCAGCAGCTTCAGGTCGACGCGTAGATGCTGTAGCAGCTAAGAACCGAGCGTAGTTCCCTCTGAATCAAAGACCCCGATGACGCCCGAGCCTTGGCCGCTACCAAGCTCGTCGCCGGCGTCATCTCCGGCCAGATCAGCCCCGGCTAAGTGCAGAAATGGAGCTGCGGGAGATGTGCAGTTCTTCTGGTGCTCTCCGCGCAGCATTTGGCCCACTGAGCACCGTTTCCGAGCCCCTCCGCCGTGCTGGTGGTCGCCGGAGGCTCCCCGCCAGCGAGGACGACCTCGCCGCCGGTGGATCTCGGCTGGCCTGAGCCACTGACTGGTGGGGCCAGCCTCTGGCAAGTTTAAAACTAATAAAAATAAATCAAATAAGTTAATCAGTCACTGACATGTGGGTCCAGCAAGGTTAATCAGTTAATTAAGTTTAATCTTAATCTAAATTGACTAGAGAGACTGACCAGTGGGTCCCACTAGTCAGGTTTGACTTTCAACGGCCAGATGGACCTGCTGATGTCATGCTGATGCAATAAAAGCATTTTCCAGTATAGAAATAATTCCAGGAAATTGCTAAAACTTGTAAAAATCATAGAAATTAATCTGTAACTCCAATGAAAATAATTTATATATGAAAAAGTATCAGAAAAATTCAAGGATTCCGACTATGCTATTTTCAACCATGTTTGAAAAAGTTACAGAACCCTAAAATGTGGAATAAGGAATAAATCAATTCTTATAATTACTTATTAAATGGAATTTGGAAAATATTCAAATTTCAATATGAATGCCATGATCACACACTGTCCTACTTACAAATCAGTACCATAACATGACATTTCATGCATGCTAACATCAAGTTGATCTGAGCATCAGGTCGAATCAATTAAAACGGTATCCGAGAATACCCCGTTTGAATTGATATTCGAATGTGATTCAAATCAACTCTAAAACTAATACATGTTGATTATAATAACTTATCACCTTGCATTCTCATGCCATGCTCATGCATTATTTTGATTGCATATGATTGTTATTGAATCTTGCCATTTATTTCGGTAGGCTCCGCACCCCCGGATTCCACCGAATATCCGTCTGACGGATATCGTTCCTCCTCTGAGCAACAAGGCAAGCAACCCTTTTTGATCATCCCGATAATTCCCATGTTCTTGCTCCTGCACTTATTTATTGCATTAGGATCAAATGCTTCAACTGCTTTTGCCACGATAGTTGAACCCACTTCCTTTGCATGACCTAACCTTGTCACAGTAAATAGCCGAACCTTGCAACCTAGCATACCTGGTAGTTGCTGGAGCTATGATGTGCCTTATCCTGCTATGCATGCTATGCTTAGAGTTGTGTATGGTCTGTCATCTGGGAGATGAACAGAATTGTGGAATGTGTTCGGTGAGCAAAGGTTGTGTGTTGAACTTGATTTGGTAAAGGTACCGGTGAAAGGCTGTGTAGGAGTACATGGCGGGTTGTTTCATTGGAACCATCCATAGGAACTGAGTTCCGTGTATGTAATCCAAGACTAGATACTACCACATGCTGGGCCCTGAAATATGACCCCGCTCGGCCTATTAATCGCGTAGTACTCGGTCTAGGAGTTGCAAGTAGTTTCTGGTGTTTATAGTAATGCTTGAGGCCGTGCATGGTGCTGACCTGAGAGGTGGACCGTGATGCGGTAGGCAGTGGCACGGTGTACCAAGTGGCACCCGGATGGTGGGCTTGGGAACCCTGCGCACATCGTTTGAGGCCGTGGCGGAAACCTCGGCCGGACTTCCGTACGGGTTACTCTCAGATAGGCGATAAACCTGGACTAGGTACTAGTGTGGTTAACGGTCGTGGCCGACTCCCTCGCTGGGCTTCCGCTTGAAGGTTGCCGAGGTGCATGACGTGCACATGGCGATAAGTGGTGAGAGCGTGTGTGATGAAGTACACCCCTGCAGGGTTATGATCTATTCGAATAGCCGCGTCCGCGGATATGGACTACTTGGAGACATATGTTGTTCATAGATAACTTCAATGGCTACTCATAAAATTGCCAAGATAAGCGTGAGTGTCGTGGACGGCATTTCCGTACGGAGACGGAATGAAGTTGTCAAAATTATTTAAAAATGCAAGTTGTCTAGCCACGAGTCAAATGCTGGCTTGCCGCATGAAACCCCACAATACCTTTTGATACCTTGCATGAGTAGTTAGTTATCCTAAAGTCTTGCTGAGTACCTTCGTACTCATGTTTGCTTAATAAATGTTGCAGAGGTTGCTAATGACCCTAATGGAGGGTTCTTCGTAGACATCGACGACGACGAGTAGCTGGTGTCCCAGCTACGATCTGGCCCTACGTTGGATCTGTAGTATAGTCAGGCCATGTGCCTTCTAGTTGCCCTGTCTGTACTCAGACAGTTTATAACTCTTCCGCTGGCTTGTAATGAATGACTGCTATTATGGGTCGTGAGACCCTTAATGTGTAATATTATGTGTGTGGCTCTTCCGAGCCTCTTAAATAAAGGTTGTATGTTTATGGTTATGTTGTGATGCCATCAATGTATCTATACATATCGGTATGCCATGCGTACGTGTGTCGTACTTGATATGTATGGGGTTTGATTACCTAGTCATGAACTTTAGTAGCACTCCTTACAAGGAAATGCCCCTTTGTGATCCAATGAGCCTTGGTAGTTCGCTACTGCTCCGGACACATTGGTTGACCGGCATGTGTCCTTCTTAGCTGCTGTGTCTGTCCTCTTTGGGGAAATGTCACGCGATGTAATGGAGTCCTTGTAGCTTGCTACGACTCGTCTACATTCGCTGATGACCGACACCTGCTTCGTTGGGTCATGTATGCCTGTCCTTGTGCGGTACTACCACTTTGGTTTATGACTAGACATGTCGATCCGGGTTCTTTGGCATTGGAATGCTAGCGACACTATTGCATACGCGAGTCAAAAGACGCAAACGGTCCCGGCTAAGGTAAGGGTGCAGCCGAGGAGTTAACCGTGCGTGAGACCGCAAAGGGTGCGATGTGTTACAGGCTAGATTCCTATGGCTTAGGATCGGGGTCCCGACAGGGGCCAACCCAGGGAAACTTGGGTGATTTCTATCAGGCCACTGTACGCGTCGCTCATCCATCGTGTCCTGAGAACGAGATACGCGGCTCCTATCGGGATCATCGACACGCCGGGTGGCCTTGCTAGATTAGTTTTACCTTTGACGAGATATCTTGTGCATCGGGATTCCGGTGATGCTTTGAGTAATCTCAGAGTTGAGGTTTTCCACTAAGTAATCCGACGAGATCGCGAGTGTCGTGATTGAGGATTTCTATGCGGCTTGTGGTAATTTGTGATGGACTAGTTGGAGCACCGTAGCAGGGTTAAATCTTTCGGAAAGCCGTGCCCGCGGTTATGTGGCAATGTGGAAACTTTGTTTAACAATGGTTCTAGACAACTTGAAGTTAACTTAATTAAAATATGCCAACTGTGTGCGTAACCGTGACTGTCTCTTTCTTGAGTTCCTTCTCCGATCGAGGACATGGTGGAGTTATGTCTGACGTACGTAGGTGTTCAGGATCATCCATTTGATCATCAGTAGTTCACGTCCGCTATGCGTAGATAACCCCCCCCCCTCTTTATTCTTGTACTCGTAAGGTTAGCCACCAAATATGTGCTTAGCCGCTGCTGCAACCTCACCACTTAACCATACCTCACCCATTAAGCTTTACTAGTCTTGATACCTTTGGAAATGAGATTGTTGAGTCCCCTGTGGCTCACAGATTACTACAACACCAGTTGCAGGTACAGGTAAAGGTTATTTGACGCGAGCGTGTTGCTTGTTCATTTGGAGTTGCTTCTTCTTCTTCTTCTTCTTCTTTGATCTAGGGTAGGTTCCAGGCCGGCAGCCTGAGATAGGAAGGATGGACGTCGTTCTTCTTTTCTCGTTTGTTTTCGTCCGTAGTCGGACCCTGCTCTTCTTCATGATATTTATGTATTGTACTGCTATAACTCTGATGTAGCTTGTGGCGAGTGTAAGCCAATTCGATATATATATATATATATATATATATATTCTTTTCAGTACATGTACTTGTAACGATATCCATTCGTGCGACACGACGAGATGCGCTTCTATCCCTGACGAGGCCCTCGTGCCAAATTGAGGATAGGATCGCATCTTGGGCGTGACAGTTTTCTACTTACCATCCTTCCAAGCGGACGTGAGCTCTTCATCCCTCTTCTCGAGGGCTTCCTTCATGGTCACTAGAGAAATGGAATTCTTCAGCCTCTCAGAAAGGCGATCTAACAAGACAGCCTCTGTAGGATAAGATAAGACAACCTAATGGAGAGTCACTTGGATGGCGAGGACATACCTTCAGTTGTTCTTGGCTTTTTCCGCATCAAGGCTTAGTCGGAGTTCCCGCAACTCTGTTTTCATGGCGTCGTCGTGGCCCATAGGCCCACAAGCACTGTGCAATTAACGAATACAAGAAAGGCAAAACATTATGTCGCAACACTAATACTACCGCGCACTTCCAAAGTCGACGGAAGCCTTGGGACTACACCCAGTGGGAGCGCTTAGCGCGCCCCCACTAGAATGATAGAGGATAAGGGATCTGTACCCGATCGTCCTCTATCAATCAAAACAAACAAACTAAGACTACTGCCGACTGCTCCAGTCGACAGTATCCTAGGGGACTACACCGAGTGGGTGCACTTAGCGCGCCCCCACTAGAAAGGTGGAAGAAAGAAAAGGGATCCGCACCCTACCAGACTCTGTGATCATACAAAGAAAAAAAGACTACCGCCGACTGACATAGTCGACGGTAGCCTCGGGGATTACACCCACTGGGTGCGCTGAGCATGCTCCCACTAACACCCATTGGGTGTGCCTCTGGGCATTCCCACTCGGGATTCCTACTAAGGACCAGATTCAAAAATAAATATGTGCATAAAGGACTTACCTGAACGTTCTTTGCCACGGCTTCACTCGCGTCATACGCCTCTTTCATTCGTCCAACCATCACGCCCAGCTGAGCCAAGGCATCCTTGCACGCCCCCTCCTGGTCTTTTGGGGTAAGGTGGAGTCGAAGATGTTGATATACTTGGGGTTAGACGATGAAGTGGTCAGCGGATACTGTCCGAGTGATGCCCTAGCCGAAGCGGCCTCCAGCACCACAAGAGTCTTGGCTTTGATGTTCACTTGGCTGGGAGTCCGAGCTTCCTTCAGCACTTCTCCAGCTGCCGAAGCGACATCATCGTTGAGTTCAATTACGTCTTGTGGCTCTGCACATGTCCACAAGACTATCCAAGGACCACTCGAATATCCAAAGCCCGAATTTTGAATGAATTGCTGGGAAACCTCAAGTGTTACCTTTCGATGAGGTGACATGAACATCAGCTCTACCTTCGTCACAGGTCTTGGGATCCAGCGAAGCAATCGAAGTATCAGGCCTACAACAGAAACAATAAAGCTCGATCATCACTTGGGAGGCATTGTTCAATCCATGATGAATCACTCGGTAAAGATACTTAAGCCAAAGCCACAAGCACGTCGACCTTTATGTGCGGCAGAATGGCGTTACGAGGTTTGGAGGTCGAGGTCTTAGGTTGCTTGGCGGCCTGCTCCGGTGGAGCCTCGAGCTCGCTTCGACCCCGCTTGGAGCTGCAAGTGGGCATGGCGGATGCACTCGGCTTCACCCTCAATGGAGTCTTTGGGGGCGCCCGTGCAGACTCGAGGGTCCTGGCGCGCCCTGGGACGGGTCTCGACCTGGACTTTGGCACACAGAGAAGATTCCGTCTCATATCCACGCTCCTCCTCGCTCTGCTCCATCTCCTCATCTTCGCCTTCATCGTCTTCGCCACCATCCAAGTCCTTCGGGAGTTCGATGACTTGGTTTTCTGTGTCACTCTCCACATCAACGGGCGAGCGGTCGGCCGCTGGTATGGAACTAACCAGCCGTGTGAAAGCCTGCCAATGAAGGAAGCAAAATCACATATGAAAGTTGAAAAAACGAAGAAATTCACTCGGAACGGATGCTCGATGACTCACCTCATTCGGCTGATTATCCGCCGCAAAAGGAAGTACCTGCATGGAGCCCCTCGAGTTATCTCTCACTAGGGTAATGGCCTTGAGTTTATTCTCAACCGCCTCTTCCTCGAGCTCCTCGGGATGGACTCGAGTCGGACAATCTGGCCCTTCATATTTCCATATTGGGTGGACTCTAGAGTGTAGAGGCTGGATCCTGTGCTGGAAGAAGACCTCCAGGAGGTCCATCCATTCACATCCTTCCGGATCAAGGAAACCACCACTATCATCGAGATATCTGCATCGGTCTTCTCCTCCTTGGACAAGGTCAAGGTGGGGGCCGAGTGGATCCTATCAACAGTATAGGGCGGGAGGCCCGAGTGACCCTCGGCGATTGAGACATCTTGGCAATAAAACCAAGAGTCCTACTAGTTGTTCACCGAGTTTGGGAAACTCATCTGGGGAAGATACTCTTGCCCCTGAGCAAAATCCCTCAGCCACCACAAAGCTGCGCTACATTGGTTCCCCCCCCCCCCCCCCCGAGGAGGGAGGAAGACTTATACACAGTCATCACTGGACATGTGAACAAGCACTTGAACAAACCCCAATGTAGGTGACACCCGAGTAAATTTTCACACAAAGACACAAATGCGGCTAGATACGAGACATCATTGGGGGACAGGTGGTGGAATTGAGCCGAAGAAAGCAAGAAACGCTCGAAAAAAGTGTTGCAGAGGCAGAGAAAAACCTTTCTCGATTTGGGTGACCAAGAGCACTCGCTCGTCGTTCTAGGGCGCTGGCTCTATCTCGCCATCCCCGAGCAGACATGACCTCCCCCAGGCGACCAGGCCTTCGTCCACCAGCTCCAACAGACGGCCCTCCGAGACATGGGACGACATCCAGTCGCCCTGGATCCAACCTCGCGGGAGCACTCCGACGCTCGAGGAGGATCCACGCTATCCTTTCTTCGTCCGCTCGGCCTTCGACGTTGCTCCCTTCACCAGGTTGGGCGGCAGAGAGGTCGGGGCTGGGAATCGACACACACAGCCAGTGGTTCTTTTTTTGGTGGCAGGAGGAGGAAGTGGAGATGGAAAGAACCCGATTCTAGTGCGCGGTCTCCTCTCTCTTCCGCCTCACGCCTTGAATACTCAACGACAAGATTCCCCATCGAGTACATCGCCGGCCCAAGGAAGATCTGCAGTATCTCGAGGACGGCACGCACTATAGCATGACAACGACATCACGGGCATGGAAATTGGGGCGTCACCCCATGACTTCCACTACGTGTGTCTCTGCGGAAACCGCCGCCCCCGCGCGCGCTCCCACAATTCAAAAGATGCGAAAGAAATTGTCCCGCCTCATAACCTGAATGGATTCCGTATCCACGGCATGAGATGTGGCAAGTCAAATGTTCATTTCGCTGCCCCCCCCCCCCGCTGGGCCCCGATCATTTGGGGAATCAATGAAGACGACTAATCGTCCTTGCCTCAATGTGAGCGGGGATGCGTCCCAACTCTCCGATTGGGCACGCAGAGTCCATAGCTCTCACTCGCACAATTCATGGAATCTATCTTCCCGAAAGATGGTCGGCCACTACCGACTACGAACATGCATGTATGACCAAGCACTTGGAATTCGTCTCTCTTGAATCCGTGGAGGTATGCCGAGAGTCTGAATGATGCAGTCTCGAGCTGCATCGCAAGAATCTCCAAAGCACCGGAGACATGGAAGGAAGTCATTCACTCGGTTGCAAAACCTCAATGGATTTGGGGGCTACCGATGGGGTTGTACCTTAGGGGTAGGCCTACCGACCTGCTTCCCTAGGCCCACCTAGGACCCTTAAAGACATGAGTGTCCTTAAAGTCACCAGTGTAGCCTCAACCTCACTCGGTACTACATACCATCACTCGGCCTGCGTGGAGTCACTCATAGCACCTTGTATTAGTTGGACATTTCGTGGCACTCGGACCATAGCAAGGCGAAGGCACCAAAGAGGCTGCAGCGGCTAAGGACTTAAACCAACACATGAAGTGAAGTGAAGGCACGCGTTACCAGTAACGCAAGGAGTTATAGCTGCCGTTTCTAGTAACTTCCCTATTTATTAGCATTAACTCACCTTGTAATGAAGCTCGACCGATCATGGTAGCAACTATATAAGCCACTCCCCGGCTCCAGCTCAAGGGTTCAACACCTTGTAATCTTTTATTCCCCATAAGAAAACACCAGCCTCGGGGCTCGAGACGTAGGGTTGTTACCACTTCCGAGTGGGACCTGAACTCGTACATCCGAGTGTATCCGCTGCGCCTAGTTAGACCTCGCCCCTTCGTTCGTACCCTTAGGTACTATTGTCAGGGTCATTCCCACGACATGTGGTTCACCCCACTTGACAAGCTAGAGGCGCTCTACCTTGCCATGTATTCCGGCTTTGGGATACACACGCAAACCAGACCCTTGCCCCAACATCAATCACCAAGACTTTGACCCATAGTCAAGCCTAGCTTATTGCAAGAGCCCCGTTAATGTTTAGACAAGGACAAGGGAAGCATTCGAAGTCGTATCATCAAGCACTTTAAGGTCCAATGGATCAATCCAGTTGAAGAAGAAGCAACATGGGAACGTGAAGACTACGTGAGACCAGAATCTCTATACCTCTCCAACGCCTAGCCTGGGAATCTTGGGGACAAGATTCTTGTAAGGGGGTAGGTCTTTCACACCTTGTGTTTTGCCTTCTTTGCTAAGTTAACATAGCCCAAAAATTAGGACCAATTAAAACTTTTTGTGTGTGATGTGATGCTTGAACTGATTGTTGCTTCCTTGCTTGTTTGCTTGTATTTTAAATCACAAACTCCCTCCTACTCTCTAGACTCGTCTCATTGTCCCAAACCTTTTTGCAATGATCATACCATGTCTATAGGACCAAAAACTTTTTTTACCAAATATTATTTTGACCAAAAAGCATTTCTTTAATTTAAGCTTTCAAAAACCCCTGAGTTGCGAATTTTACTACAAGTCCTCAAATAAGGGAAGTTGTTTTGACCCAAATATTTTATTTCGATCCTGTTATCAAAAAGACTTCCCAAAAAACACAAAATTATTATTTTAAAAGTTATCTTCATATTATATTTAAATACCTTTCCTCACGCCGGAAATGGTCTTTTATGACGAAACATTATTTTTCTTGCTTCCAAAATGTTTGAGAAAATTTAGGGAAAATGAGTGTGTGCATATATAAGAGTTTCAACACATGGTTATGTTAAAAATATTGGACAAAACCCTTTCTGCGAATTTCAACCTTTTGAAATATTTCTACAATAAGTATTCTCAATAAATTCCAAGAAAACTATAGCTAGTCACACATGATATATGTGATGATATTGCCAAGTTTAATCTCAATCCAAGTTGATTTGGTTCACCTAAAACCCCCAAATCCCTCCTTGTCGAGAACTGAATTGGAGCAACTCTACATTGCCAAGTGTCTTTAATTGTTCTCAAATTTTGTGGACATGTTCTAATGCTCCAATAATGCATCCAACCCAAGTGGTGCCTCGAGGAGAACAGAGCAACTTGCCCCAAGCCCCTCAAAACCACATGTGCTGATTTCTAGAATTGGGAAATTTTACATTGTGAAGTTTCTTCAATTGAACCCAGACTTTTTGAGCATGCTCTAATGCTCAAATAATGTCACCACACCAAGTTATGCATTAGTGGAAATTAATTTTCATTAGTTTATCTTCGGAAAGCCATTTTTGCCCATTTCTAAGGTTTTTCAAGTCTACATTGCAAACTTTCTGCAACAAATCCAAAATTTGGTGTACAACCTTTTTTATCACCATCACCGGATCCTGTTAATTTTCAAAACCAATGGAGCACCATAGGTAGCCCAACCAGTGATCAAACACCTTCTGGTGGAATCCAAAGTCCAATAATAGAGCCCCCAAATGACTTCTCCTTGGCGTCCAATTTTTACCATAGACCCTCCTAGTTCCCCTTTACCTCGAGTAAGCTTTGCATCGACATGGCTCAATTATTGGAAGGGTAAATCCCCATTTTCACTCCATGGACAGCAAGGGCAGCAGTGATTTCTCCTCCCCCTCTCCCTCCAAGCAACTTCCAGAGCACCCCTTGACTTATTGCACCTTTTTGAACTCCCTGGACCCCCTCTGACAAAAGTGGCCATGCCCATCTTGCCAAACAGATGCCCCGGCATACAATAGAAGCGCTCTGGAGGATGCTACAATGTGCACTCGCACTGTAGTGTCTCCCATTCTGAGCCATCAAGTGGCTTTGGGTAGATGGATCGTGTCCCCCGAGACACCCTCGACGTCCGGTACATGCCATGGTGTCAGCCCCTTCCTTCCATGCCCTCCTATCTCCTCTGTCGCGCGTGCCCGGCGCCGCTCCGCTCGGCCAATAAGTGGACTTCCATGCGCGGGCTCCTAGCTCTCCTATGTCCCCTCTCTTCTCTCTTTTGGTCATGGACCACCTCCAAGAAGCCCATAGACACACCCCGGAACTTCTCCGTGCCCCCTAGCCCCGCCTTCATCATGGCCATGGACGACATCCATTGTAAGCCGCAACCCCAGCTATTTAAGCCAGCCCTAGGCCCCCCTCATGGCAATCTCTGCTCTCTCTCTCTCCCTCCCTTCAACCTCTTGGAACCCTATTAGGGCATATTTCTCCATGAGTGGTTTTGTTGATTGATGACAATGCATGTGCGGACTAATCATGTGCATTAAGCATTTCAGATAATTCATGTCCAGCGACAAGACGATTTGGTGCCCCTCAGAGTCTTTCGAAGACGGTTGCCTTCTACGTTTCTTTTCAGTGGATTTGAATCGTAGCAAAGGCGTGCTATTAAGAGGATGTCCGCATCAAAAGATTTGGGTGGAATCAGCACGTACACATCTGTTCTCTTGCACCACCTTTGCTTCGCTTCAATGGAGCTCCAGTCTGTTTCCCCTTGTCTGTGCAAAGTGAGAGCGGCAAGGTGCTTGTATTCAATGGCCAGCCGTAGTAGTGTTGTTACCAGCCTCTACTACAAGCACCTGCGATAGTACGAGCGGATGTAGTTTTTCACTACCGCCCACAAGCGGTAGTACCGCAATGATGTCCGATACTACCGCGCCGATGGAATTTTGCACAACCGTTGCCTCAGCGGAGGTAGTCATGGAAGTAATATTTTACTTCCATGGCTGTTGGACACTACACTACGATAGTACCAGAAGGGCGTGCGGCAGTACCGCTCCGGCGGTTCTACCGCTCGTTGCCCCGTGCAGTAGTCTCTCCCTCTACCACCACCTCATGTGTGGTAATACTGCACCTGGTAGTGCTAGTACCGCACCATGCAGCGGTAGTAGTGTTGTGCTCGGACTGATAGTGGGGGTAACGGTTGGATTCTTTTCCCTCACTATATAAAGGGGTCTTCTTCTCCAAGAAGACTACCTCTTCCCTCCCCAAGATCCATTGTTGTTCCAAAGCTCATTTTCGCCCGATCTCTCTCCCTAGCCAATCAAACTTGTTGATTTTCTAGGGATTGGTTGAGAAGGCCCCGATCTACACTTCCACCAAGAGATATTTGATTCCCCCCACTAATCCCTTGCGGATCTTGTTACTCTTGGGTGTTTCAGCACCCTATATGGTTGAGTTCACCTCGGAACCACATTTCATTATGGTGAAGCTCTGTGGTATTGTTGGGAGCCTCCAAGCTTTGTGTGGAGATTGCCCCAACCTTGTTTGTAAAGGTTCGGTCGCCGCCTTCAAGGGCACCACTAGTGGAATCACGACATCTCGCATTGTGTGAGGGCGTGAGGAGAATACGGCAGCCCTGGTGGCTTCTTAGGGAGCATTGTGCCTCCACACCGCTCCAACGGAGATGTACTTCCTTTCAAAAGGAATGACGGTAACACATCCTCGACTCCATCGGTTCCTCTTGTAGTTATCTCTAAACTTTACTTCGTGCTTGCTATTGTCGTGTGGTATTCCCTTCTTGCCCTAGTTGTTCTTATTGTTTGCATCATATAGGTGGCTCACCTAGTTGTTCATCTAGAGAACCTTTTGTTGCTAACGCTATTTTGTTAAGTAAAGATGAAAATTTGTAGTTGCCTATTCACCCCCCCTCTAGTCAACCATATCGATCCTTTTAATTGGTATCACAGCCACGTCTCTTTATTAAGGGTTTAACCACCCTAAGAGTATTTTTGATGATGGTGGGAGTGGGCATGAAGTGGCTGAGGCCGTGGAGTTGAGTTCAATCATAAGTGACGACTTGAATGAAACTATGGACTCAATCAAGACATCCATGACGATCGAAGTCAAGTCCATGCTTAAAGAATTATTTGAGGGGATGAAGAATTCTCCCGAACCGTTGCTTGTGGCTAAACCCACCACATCGGAGTCGGAGGCCAATTCCGAAAAGGAAGCGGCTAGAGGTACTTGAACTTCTTACCATCTTGACAATAATGGAATAGGAACCTTTGCCTCGGTTCCCCCTCCCGCAGTCTATGGAGTACCGGTCCCTACACCGCATATTAATAACCTTGGTCCTCCTCCCAAACTTGTTAAAGGTGATTTTGCTAATTGGGTCTTTTGAATCAAGTCTCATTTGAATCACAGCTCAACAACTCTTTGGAGAATCATCGAACAAGGCTTCTATCCACATGATCCAAACAACTTCACTCCAATAGAAGAAGCGGACAATCAATACAATCACTGCGCATTGTTCATCTTTCAATATGTGGTTCCTCCCGAAGATCTATCTTACTTGCGCCCCTTCACTCGTGCAAAGGATTGTTGGGAGCACATCATGGTGTTGTACAAGGGGAGCTCAAGAATTCAATAGTCCAGCTTTGAAGTGTTACTTGATGAGGCCGATGAGTTTGTGATGCTAGAAGATGAGGATCCTCGTGATCTCTACCGAAGGGTGACTACTCTTTCCGTTGCTCTCCAAGATCATGGGAGCAAGGATACGGATGAAACTTGGATCAAGCTCTAGTTTCTCAAGGCCATCATGCCATTCAACAAAGCCATGTCCTCCATAATTCGTCAAAGGCCGGATTTCCACACCTTGACTTCAAGTGAAGTGTTGGATGAGTTCATTGCCATGAATATCATGAACAAGACTGCTGACAATGCTCTTGCTCGTGTTCGGTGAAAGAAAGTCTCACCTAACCTTGCCTTGAGAGCCAAGGTCATTTCAGATGAAGAAGATGAAGACGAACAAGAGGGCTGCCCCGAAGACACAAAGTATGCTTATCATGAGCACATGGCTCTTGCATCAAGGAAATTTTGGGGCAACAAGAGAAACTCAAGGCCCAACTTCTCCAAGAACAACTCTAGTCGATGCAAGAACAAGCAACGAGTGAGGACATGCTACAATTACATCAATGTGAGTCACTTTGTGGTGGATTGTCCTTATGAGAAGAGGGAAGACAACGGAGGCAAGCTCATTCGCAAAGACAAAGCCAAGTATTTCGCAATCAAGGACAACTTCACCAAGAAGACTCCTCCAAAGGGTTTGTGGCCCATGAGGAGTACACCTCTATTGATGACGAGGATGATACTAGCTATGAGTGGATGGCAACGGATACCATGGCCTTTGCCACCTCCTCCCCCAAGGTGTCTCTCTTCGACGCCACCAATGAGAACCACATCGCCAAGTGCCTTACGACCAAAGGTATCAATAAGATAACACCCAACATCAAGACCACTATTCCTACTACTCCTTCATTGTTAGATTGTGTTGATGATAGTGAAGTAGTGGAGCTTGATGAGAATGATTTTGACAAATTCTTGTGTAAGATCAAAGGTGAATCCAAGAAGCACTTTGTTGCTCTTTTGGAACAACTTGGTGAGGCCAATGATCTCATTGAGTCTCATGAGGATACAATCTCCAAGATGGAGGGATATAGTCGTGAATACGCTGATGAGATTACAGTTCTATCCATTGCTCTAGAGGAAGAGTGTGGTCTTTGTTTGGCTCCAGAGGAGTGACAAAACGTTGATCATGCTAAATTGCAAAAAGATCTTGATCATGCTATTGTTCTTACCCATGTGCTTAATTCCGAGAAAGTTGCACTTGGGGTTCGCCATGATAGACTCAGGGAAGAATATGACACAATTGACAAGGCCCACAAGGTCTTGAAAGGTGTTCATTCCTCTCTTAAGGAATCTCATGATCAACTCCAAGTCAAACTAACCAAGGAGATTTCTCCTTGTCCTCCCTTCGTTCTAATTGATAACGCTTGTGCTACTAACCCTTGTTGTGAGCATGTGCATCTTGTGGAGGAGAATGCCAAATTGAAAGAACAACTTGAGAAGGGCCTTGTGTCATGCATCCAAGGCGAGAAGAACATAAATGACCTTTTGAGTAATCAAAAGGAAGTTGTAGGAAAAGAGGGACTTGGGTTTGCACCCAAGTCTAAGAAGAAAAAGAAGAACAAGACCAAGCAATCTCCTCCTCTCAAGGACATTTTTTGTCAAAGAGGGTGAGAGTACTGATAAGAAGATGAAGGACAAGGAAGGGGGTGGCAATGCCAAGAAGGGCAAAACCACCTCTACCAACAAAGCCGGCGACTTTAACCCCTCTTATGTCTTATGTCATGCTAGTGATAGGCATGTTTATGTTAAATGTGTTGGTTCTTGTTATGCGTACATTGAATGGGATACTTTGGTTCCTAACACCCTTGTATCTAACATCAAAGGACCCATTAAAGAATGGGTACCTAAATACAAGCATTGATCTCTTGTAGGAGTTTGCTTCCGGTGGGGTGCCATGGTTGCTCAAGAGTGGAGCCACAAATCATATGACCGTGAGAAAGGACTTGGTGATGCATGTGCTTCCAATTCCATCTATCCTCACCCATGTCCAATTTGTTGATGCCTCAACATCTAAGGTATTGGGATTTGGCAAGGTGGTCATCTCTCAAGATTTATCTGTAGAGAAGGTCATGGTTGTTGAGTCCCTTGCATAGAATTTGCTTTTCGTTCGTCAACTTGCAATTATGGGATTTTCCACATTATTTAATCTTGATACCGTGGCCCTTTTGTGGAGCAAGATTCTTAATGTAGCCTTTGTTGGACATGTTGAGAACGGTATCTATGTGGTGAACATTTTGGAGCAACCCAATAAGATCGTGACTTGTCTAGTGGATAAAGTTGATGTGGGTTGGCTTTGGCATCGCCGGCTAGATCATGTCAATATGAGATCTTTGCAAAGTCTCCTCAAACGGGATCATGTTCGTAGACTAACAAATGTGAGTTTTGCCAAAGCTCGTGCTTGCAGTGCTTGTATTGAAGGGAAGCTTCATGAAACCGGCTCACCGTCCCACGCCTATCATCTTCTCTAAAAGGCCCCTGCAGCTCCTTCACATGGATCTCTTTGGTCCTCCATCTTTTTAGAGTCTTGGGGGACGAAAGTATTTCTTGGTGATTGTGGATGACTACTGAAGATACACTTGGGTATACTTCTTCAAAAGGAAGAGTGATACTCAACAAACCGTCACCAACTTTGCTAATGAAGCTCAACATCAACATGAAGCAAAGATATTGATGATTAGAAGTGACAACGGCACCGATTTCAAGAACTAAACCTTGGATGAGTTCCTTAGTGACGAGGGGGTCAAGCACCAATATTCGGCTCCCTATACCCCTCAACAAAATGGTGTGGTGGATAGGAAGAACCGAATGTTGATGGACGCGACAAGAACAATGATGGCGGAGTTCAAATCTCCGTACAACTTTTGGGCCGAAGGCATTTACACCGCATGTCATGCATCCAATCGGCCTTCGCAAAGGCTTGAACAAGACTCCATATGGGATTCTTACCGGGAACAAGCCCAACCTCAAGTACTTCCGGGTGTTCGGTTGTAAGTGTTTCATTCTCAAGAAAGGCATTCGTTTGTCTAAATTCGAAACTAGAGCTCAAGAGGGTATATTGTTGGCTATGCTACAAACTCTCATGCTTACCGTGTCCTCAACAAGTCCACCGAACTCATTGAGGACACGTGTAACATAGAGTTTGATGAAAATAATGGCTCCCAAGTGGAGCAAAGTGGTCTTTGTGATGTAGGTGACGATATTCCTCCTCAAGTCATAAGAAGAATGGGGATTGGTCAAATACTCCCCACTGAGGAACCCCTTGTGGCTGAAGGAAAGGATAAGGCTCTACACAAGTGGAGCCATCACCTTCACTAGTCCCACACGCTTCCGAAGAACAAAGTGAAGGCCCTCAACCCGTTGAACAAGATTAAGGACAAGATCAACCTCATGAAGATGGTAATACGCCAAATGATGTCCAAGATCATGCTCAAGACTCCGAGTTTGCTCAAGATCAAGTGCAACCACAAGATCAAGGGCAAGCTAGTGAGCAAGATCAATATGGTGCTCAAGATGATCAAGATGATGATCCTCAATTACCTCGTGAGTAACTCTTAGAGCGTCGCGCCATGAAAGTGGCTTCCAAGGTCGAGCGTCGACAACATATCTTGGCAAATGTGCTTGGAAGCATCAATAAGGGGGTAACTTCTCGTCAACAGTTATCAAACTTGTGTGATCATCACGCGTTTGTTTCGTGTGTTGAACCCCAAAAGATACATGAAGCTCTCAATGAGGAGGATTGTCTTGAAGCCATGCATGATGAACTTAACAACTTCGAGTGCAATCAAGTTTGGGAATTAGTGCCAAGGCCAATGGAGGAACATAATGTCATTGGAACCAAATGAATCTTCAAGAACAATCAAGATGCAAATGGTGTTGTTGTTTGAAACAAGGCAAGGCTGGTGGCTCAAGGCTACTCCCAAGTTGAGGGTATCGACTACGGTGAAACTTTTGCCCATGTTGCTTGTCTTGAATCAATTCGCATGCTGCTTGCATTTGCATCTCATCATGATTTCAAATTGCAACAAATGGATGTGAAGAGTGCATTTCTTAATGGTCCCTTGAGTGAGTTGGTATATGTCAAACTCAAGAAAGCACTCTACAGCCTTAAACAAGCCCCACAGGTGTGGTATGAGTACCTTACTGAGTTGTTGCAACATCGTGGGTTTAAAATTGGGAAAATTGATCCCACCCTTTTTACCAAAATGGTCAATGGCGATTTGTTCATATGCCAACTATATGTTGATGATATTATGCTTGGTTCTCCTAACTAATCTTTCAATGAAGAGTTTGTTGCACTAATGATCGAGAAGTTTGAGATGTTTATGATGGGAGAGTTGAAGTTCTTTCTTGGGTTCCAAGTCAAGCAAGGAACACAAGGAACGTTCATCAAACAAGCCAAGTACAATCAAGACATGCTCAAGAGGTTCGAGCTAGAGGACGTCAAGCCGGACAAGTTTCCCATGCAACCAAATGCAAGCTTGACAATGATCCCAATGGTAAAGTAGTGGATAAAAAATGTATATCGCTCCATAATTGCATCCTTGCTTTACCTTTGTACATCTAGACCAGATATCATGTTGAGTGTGGGAATTTGTGCACGGTTTCAATCCGCAACAAAGGAATGCCACTATGCGGCAGTCAAACGAATCTTTTGATATTTGGCTCATACCCCAAAATTTGGCTTATGGTACCCCAAAGGAGCAAGCTTTCGTCTTGTAGGTTACTTTGACCCAGACTAGGCTAGAGACTTTTTCAGGAGGAAGTCAACTTCTCAAGGATGCCAATTCCTTGGTCGATCTTTGGTAAGTTGGTCTTCGAAGAAGCAAATTTGTGTGTCATTTTCTTCCACCGAGGCCGAGTAGGTTGCTGCCGCAAGTTGTTGTGCTCGATTACTATGGATGACGCAAACTTTAAAGGATTACAACGTCACTTGTGACAAGGTGCCTCTTCTATGTGAGAATGAAAGTGCTATCAAGATTTCTCTCAATCCAGTGCAACATAGCAAGACCAAGCATATTGATATTCGTCATCATTTCATTCGAGATCATATCAATTATGGAGATATTGAAGTCATCTACATCAACACTCAAGAGCAACTTGCAGATATTTTCACAAAACCTCTAGATGAAGAAAGGTTTCAGGAGTTAAGGTATGAGCTAAATATCATTGATTCGAGCAATGTGGATTGAAACTAGGCACACCACACCACCCCCATCATTATATCTTGCTCTAGGTGTAGGCATGGACATAGGGGGAATGTTGTTCTCTCAATGAACTTTCCCTCCCCCCCATTATGCAAAGGTTGATCACGTCTTTCACATTAGCCATTGCTGATGGCACTTGTGATTCAAACTCGAGCTTTGGACATGAACCCAAGGATAATTCTTCACGGTGTCATACCAATTGTCTCAAACATAGGTGGCTCCATCCATCGCCCTCTCCTTATAAGAAGATTCGTTTCAGTGTTTGTTGGTCGTGTTTGATTTCCTTGCCTTTCGCTTTGATTTGTGTTGTTTTTCTTCTTTATTTCTCGCAAAGGTCAACCTGTCTTTTCTTGGTAGAGCGGTACTACCGTGGAGAGGCATGGTACTACCACATCTAGCACGACAGTACTCTTCTTCTGCCGCTAGACGAACGTTACTACCGCTGGCCAGGCGGTACTACCGTGATGACTGCGGTACTACCGTGTCGTCGGGGCCGCGGGGGGTTATAATCGGACAGGGGCAGTTCCTTCTCCCCCCATATCCATTCATACCCTCCTCTCGTAGCTCTTTTGGTCTCTCTCTTTCTCTCTCTCTCTCTCTCTCTCTCTCTCTTCTCAAGAAACGACACCGAAAGATCTCGCCAGATCTCCTTCTCTGGCCACTCTCTCTCTCATTCCGTTTGGTGGGATCGTCTCCCTCCTCTCCCTCGTGCCATGGAACTCGGTATTGCCCCGATTTCTCCTCTCTTTGCTTTAATTTTACTCGATCTTGGTTTAGGGGCATATTAGTTAGGTTTCATCGATTTGCGGCGCATTCTTTGCAATAAATGGATGGTTGGAGAGTGCTTGTGTGGTAGAAATGCTTCTTAGTAGGATACAACATGATATCTATGGTCTACTGTAGTACCGATATGAAGATTGGAGTGTCAGATCTTGCAGTTTTCGCCGCGGTACTACCGCTCCTCCCGGAGCAGTACTACCCACTAGGCACTGTAGTAAAAACTTACTGCCGCCTAACCTACGGTACTACCGCACCCTGGAGCGGTACTACCACAGCCAGCGCAGTAGTAAAATTTTACTACCGCTCGACCATAAATTTCCATGTCATGCTAATTCTCATTCTCACGGGTTCTCTGGTTTTCTTTCGTCTTTGCCTTGACTTCTTTCGATGTCCTCTTGTGTTTTCCTTGTGTGTCATAGGCGGTGGCTCCAGTTCCAGCTCCAGCGCTTGAATCACTCTTGGGATACCGGTTCAAAGCGCCTTCGCAATGAAGAGGCACCTCAGGGATCCAAAGCTGCAAAACACAACTTCAAGAGGCCCACAAACAAGAACATGGAGCACACTGGTCAGTTGGGATGGTATGCCGCAAGCTGAGTTTACGATTCGCCATAAGCGTGTCCCCTATGTCAATGATAGGTTTCATCTCAAGGGTTGTGAACTTTTCTGGTCCAAGCAACATTCTCTTATCTATCAAGATGTGATCAAGACAAAGAAGAACACCTATGTACAGATTTAGTGGATTGACATGGATCATCTCAAGAAGGACCCATCATACTTTGGCGAGCCTCTGGACATGGTGGAGCAGCTTGGGACCGAGGAGATCATTTTGTTTCAGTTTGACTTTGATCCTGAGATTCTGGCTCAGTTCTTTGTTATCATCCACTTCCACTCTGATGTGGAGCGCACAATGACTTGGATGACCAATGGTGAGAGGTTGTCTGAAACCTCTGAGGAGTTCATGGATCTTCTGCACATTCACGATGTGGGGCTTGAGCACCCAGTTGGTTTGCGCCCGCACGCGAAGCCTTCTGCTACACCCAAGGGAAAGCTATTGCCCTACGTTATTGAGAAGGTGTCCTCAACTCGTGAACACTCTCATGTGTTGAACCCGTTTCTTGATGTCATGCACAGAATTTTTTGCAACACTCTCTTTCCTCGTGTTGGCAACAAGGAACGGGTGCATTCGTATCTTGTGGATATGCTTCTCATGTGTGAGGAAGGGGGGTTCGTGCTCCTGGACCGCTTGATGTATCTCACGTCATGCGGAGTGAGCTTTAGACGACTTTGTTTCACCGTAAGGTTCCCATCTATGGACATTACTTGTTTTACTTGATCCGGAGAGGTGGTCGGTGACCTTTCCACATATGGTGTTTCATGCTCCCGAATGGATCCACCATGAGCCCATTAAGGTGCATAAGAAGAACAACTGGGCCAACACTACCACGACACCTCCTGCTACCAACATGGATACTGATGAGGATGAGGATGAGACTGACGATTAGGGCAGTCTAGATACACATGTTCCTTCCTCTGCTCAGCCATCTTGGGCCAAGAAGCTGAAGGACAGGATGAAGATTGTTTTCTGCATGCACGCAAAGGGGCGGTATATGCACATGTTGCTCAGAAGGAGAGCCGTCAGCGTGACAATCTGATTCTGAGGAAGCTCGACGTGCACATTGATACATCTCCATCGTAGCTATAATTTTTTATTGTTCCATGCCAATATCCTACAACTTTCGTATACTTTTGGCAACTTTTTATATTAGTTTTGGGACTAACATATTGATCTAGTGCCCAGTGCTAGTTCCTGTTTGTTGCATGTTTTTTGTTTCGTAGAAAATCTATATCAAACGAAGTCCAAACGGGATAAAAACTTACACAGATTTTCTTTGGAATATATGTGAATTTTGGGAAGTAGAATCAAAAGAAGGTGGTTCCCGAGGGGCCCACAAGCTAGATGGGCGCGGCTTGGGGGGTAGGGCGGGCTAGGCTGTCTGGTGCCCATCCCATAAACCGGTTATTGCCCTTCTTTCGCCGCAAGAAAGCTAATATCCGAATAAAAATCTTGTTAAAATTTCAGTCCAATCGGAGTTCCGGATCTCCGGCAATATAAGAAGTGGTGAAAAGCGAGAATGTGGAACAGAGAAACAGGAAGAAATAGAGAGAGAGATCCAATCTCGGAAGAGCAAGCCCCTCCGCTACCATGGAGGTTAAGCACTATAGGGGAAACCGTCCTCCCATCTAGGGGGAGGCCAAGGAAGAAGAAGAAGGAGGAGGGCTCTCTCCCGGTGGTACCGAAACACCGCCGGGGCCATCATCGTGATGGCGATCTACACCAACAACTTTGCCACCCTTATCACCAACTCTCCGCCCCTCTATGCAGCGGTTCAACACCTCTTCTCACCGCTGTAATCTCTACTTAAACATGATGCTCAATTCTATATATTATTTCCCAATGATGTATAGCCATCCTATGATGTTTGAGTAGATCAATTTTGTCCTATGGGTTGATTAATGATCATGATTGGTTTGAGCTGCATGTTTTATTATTGGTGTTGTCCTATGGTGCTCTCCGTGTCGCGCAAGTGCGAGGGATCCCCGTTGTAGGGTGTTGCAATGTGTTCATGATTTTCCTATGGTGGGTTGCTTGAGTGACAAAAGCATAAACCCAAGTAGGTGGGTTGTTGCATGTGGGAGTAAAGAGGACTTAATACCTTATAATGCTATGGTTGGGTTTTACCTTAATGATCTTTAGTAGTTGTGGATGCTTGCTAAAGTTCCAATCATAAGTGCATATGATCCAAGTGGAGAAAGTATGTTAGTTTATGCCTCTCCCTCATATAAAATTGCAGTGATGATTACCGGTCTAGTTATCGATTGCCTAGGGACAAATAACCTTCTTGTGACAAAAAGATCTATACTAAGACCAGCTTAGTTGTTTCTTTTCCTTGGCTGCCCCTAGTTTTTATTTACGTGTCTTTATTTGCTTGCAAACCTATCCTATCGTGCCTACAAAGTACTTCTAGTATCATACTTGTTCCAGGTAAAGCGAACGTTAAGCGTGCGTAGAGTTGTATCGGTGGTCGATAGAATTGGAGGGAATATTTGTTCTACCTTTAGACCCTCGTTGGGTTCGACACTCTTACTTATCGAGAAAGGCTACAATTGATCCCCTATACTTGTGGGTTATAGAGACCTTTTTCTGGCGCCGTTGTCGGGGAGCAATAGCGTGGGGTGAATATTCTCGTGTGTGCTTGTTTGCTTTATCACTATGTAGATTTTATTTTCTTTTTAGCTTGTTTTCTATCTTTGGATATGTGTAGTAAACGCAAAATACCAAAAAAAATATGTACTTGCTGCTCCAAAAGTTTGGGAACTACTAGTGTTTCGTACCACCGAAGAATATTACTTGGGTCATCTTTGATCCATTTGTGCTCGTGGTGAAACCCCAAATAGCTTAGTTGAGGTCAAATCACTAAATAAGCATGCTTATGATGTGCAACACCACTTATCTCAAAAAGGGAAACTTTTATGGCATCATATTAATACTACGCAATGCTATGCTTGGAATTTATGCAAAATTTATGATTTTACTTGTTGTTCTGAAGACCCTAAAAAACATCTTCCTATCAATGTGAGTTTAAGGATAATGGAATCTTATCTTCTTATGCCAAGGGTGTTTATAATTAATGATATTGAGCAAATTGAATAATTTGTTGCTTTTAAGGGTGCATATGAAATTGCTTCTTTGATTGAAAAGTATGATGCTACTCTTTACAAATTGAAAGTTTTGGCATACTTAAATATTGCTATGAAAACTATGCTTCTAATGCTTATGTTAACCCATATATTGAGGACTCCTTCTTTGTCCAAGAGGAGACTAATATTTTGCAGGAATCTATGGAAGAAGAAATTGATGACACTATGAGCTCATTGGATGAAAAAGATGAGGAGGAGAGCGAAGAACAAAAGGACGAAGAGTGGATTAGATAGCCATGCCCACCTTCTAATGAGAGTAACTCTTCAACTCATACATTCTTTAATTTCCCTTCGTGCTTACCAAAGGATGAATGCTATGATAATTTCTATGATCCCTTGGATTCATTTGAAATATCCCTTTTTGATGAACTTGATGCTTGCTATGCTTGTGGCCATGATGCCAATATGAATGATGATTATGGAGATGAACTTGCTATAGTTCCTTATGTTAAGAATGAAATTGTTGCTATTGCACCCACACATGATAGTCCTATTATCTTTTTGAATTATCCAACTACACTATATTGGAGCAGTTTGCACTAATTTAGGATTATATAGATGGGTTGCTGCTCCTACTTGCAATTATTATGAGAGAGGAACTACATCTTCACCTCTCTATGTTTCCAATACGATAAAATTGCAATAAAATGTTTATACTATGCATTGGCCTTTACTTTGTGGGCATGAATTGTTCTTTTATGACATGCCGATGCATAGGAAGAGAGTTAGACTTTGTTGTTGTGTGATATATGTTACTTTGTGCTCACTACTAAATTACAAATCATTGTTAATTAAAATTGGCTTTGATATACCTTGGGATCCGGGTGGATCAATTACTTGAGCACTTTATGCCTAGCTTAATGGCTTTAAAGAAAGCGCTGCCAGGGAGACAACCCGGAAGTTTTATCGAGTCATTTTGTTCTGTTGTGTGCTTTTATATAGTTTAAAAAATAAAAAATAAAGAGGGGAACCTAAAACTTTTCAAAAAGAAAAGTGAAAGTGAGAGAGACGAGCATTCTTAAAATGGGAGCATGCCTTGAACTTTGTTCATGCCCATGGAAACCTTGTGAATCTTAGTTACAGAAACTTCTAAAAAAAAGTATCCCCTTGTATAAATCCATTGTATTATAAAAATAATGTGCTAAGATTTGCCTTTTGGATGATTATATTGCTTGTTTGGTGTGTGCACTGCAAAAACAGAAACTTCGGCTCTAGTGCGTGAATTTACATTTTTTACTAGAATGTCAAAAGTTTCTGACATTTTTACACATTACTGCTATGCAAAATGTTTATTTGTTCGTAATGTGTCAGAATATTTGGAGTTACATAAGTATGGTGAATGTACAGATTACTACAGACTGTCTTGTTTTTGACACATTCTGTTTTTGATGCATTGTTTTGCTCGTTTTGATGAAACTATCGATTGCATCGTTGGTATAAGCTATGGCAAAGTTATATTACAGTAGATACAATGCAAAAACAAAATATGTATCGGTTGGCAACAATACTTAAAATTGTAATTTGCTTTATTATTACTAATGGATCACACGAAGGTTTTGTTAAGTTTTGTGTGATTGAAGTTTTCAAGTTTTGGGCGAGATCACGATGGATGAAGGAACAAGGTGTGGAAAGAGATTAAGCTTGGGGATGCATGTGGCACCCCAAGGTAATATTCAAGGACTTCCAAGCAACTAAGCTTCGGGATGCCCCATAAGGTATCCCCTCTTTCTTCTAACAACCATCGGTAATTTCACTTGGAGCTATATTTGTATTCGTCACATGATATGCGTAAATCTTGGAGCGTCATGTGTTTTTATTTTACTTTATTTTAATAATGCACCATGATGGTATGAGAAAGTCCTTGGTTTATTTATGGAAGGCTCTTTGCACCTCACTTATATCCTTTTAGTATGGCTTTATAGAATGCTTCATGTGCTTCACTTATATCATTCAAAGTTTGGATTGCATGTTTCTCTACACATAGAAAACCGCCATTTGTCGAATACTCTTTTGCTTCACTTTTATTTGTTAGAGCGTGGGCATACATTTTATAGAAAGAATTAAACTCTCATGCTTCACTTATATCTATTTAGACAGTTAACAAGAGTTGGTCATTCACATGGTTAGTCACAAAATCCTCCATAAAACTTGTAGATCACTGAATATGATATGTTTGATTCCTTACAATAGTTTTGCGATATAAAGATGGTGATAGTAGAGTAATGTTAGTGAATAATTTTAGATTGGTTGAAATATTTGTGTTAAAGTTTGTGATTCCCGTAGCATGCACGTATGGTGAACCGTTATGTGAACAAGTCGGAGCATGATTTATTTATTGATTGTCATCCTTTATGTGGAGGTCGGAATCGCGCGATGGTTAATTCCTACCAACACTTCCCCTAGGAGCATGCGTGTAGTACCTTGTTTCGATGACAAAGAATTTTTTGCAATAAGTATATGAGTTCTTTATGACTAATGTTGAGTCCATGGATTATACACACTATCACCCTTCCACATTTGCTAGCCTCTTTAGTACCGCACAACTTTCGGCGGTACATTAAACCCACCCTTCCTCAAAACAGCCACCATATACCTTCCTCAAAAACAGCCACCATACCTACCTATTATGGCATTTCCACAGCCATTCCGAGATATATTGCCATGCAACTTCCATTGTTCCGTTTATTATGACACGCAACATCATTGTCAGATTGCTTTGCATGATCGTAAGATAGCTAGCATGATGTTTTCATGGCTGGTCCATTTGTGATATCATTTCTACGCTAGATCATTGCACATCCCGGTACACTGTCGAAGGCATTCATATAGTCATATTTTCTTCTAGTATCGAGTTGTAATTCTTGAGTTGTAAGTAAATAAAAGTGTGATGATCATCATTATTAGAGCACTGTTCCATGTGAGGAAAGGATGATGGAAGCTATGATTCCCTCACAAGTTGTGATGAGTCTCCGGACTTCATGAAAAATAAAAGAGGCCAAAGAATCCCATATAAAAAAGAGGCCAAAGAAGCCCAACAAAAAAAGGAGAAAATATAAATAAAACAAATATGAGAGAAAAGAGAGAAGGGGCTATGCTAATATTCCTTTTTACACACTTGTGCTTCAAAGTAGCACCATGATCTTCATGATAGAGAGTCTCCTATATTGTCACTTTCATATACTAGTGGGAATTTTTCATTATAGAACTTGGCTTGTATATTACAATGATGGGCTTCCTCAAAATGCCCTAGGTCTTCGTGAGCAAGCGAGTTGGATGCACACCCACTTAGTTTCTTCTTGATCTTTCATACACTTATAGCTCTAGTGCATCTGTTGCATGGCAATCCCTACTCACTCACATTGATTACTATTGATGGGCATCTCCATAGCCCGTTGATACGCCTAGTTGATGTGAAACAATCTCCTTATTTTTGTCTTCTCCACAACCTCCACCATATTCTATTCCACCTATAGTGCTATACCCATGGATCACTCTCATGTATTGCGTGAAAGTTGAAAAAGTTTGAGAATACTGAAGTATGAAACAATTGCTTGGCTAAAACCGGGGTTGTGCATGATTTAATACTTTTGTGATGAAGATGGAACATAGCCATACTATATCATTTTGTAGGGATAACTTTCTTTTAGCCATGATATTTTGAGAAGACTTGATTTCTTTATTATTGTATTAATGTCAAATGATAAACTATTGCTTTGAATCAGTCGTATCTTAATATTCATGCCATGATTAGATTATATACTCAAGATTATGCTAGGTAGCATTCCTCATCAAAAATTATCTTTTTTACCATTTACCTACTCGAGGACGAGCACGAATTAAGCTTGGGGGTGCTAATACGTCTCTGTCGTATCTACAATTTTTGATTTTTCATGCCAACATTCTACAGCTTTCATATACTTTTGGCAACTTTTTATACTAGTTTTGGGACTAAGATATTGATCTAGTGCCCACTGCGAGTTCCTGTTTGTTGCATGTTAATTATTTTGCGGAAAATCCATATCAAACAAAGTCCAAATGGGATAAAAACTTAAGGAGATTTTCTTTGGAAAATATGTGAATTTTGGGAAGTGGAATCAACATACGGCGGTGCCCGAGGGGCCCACAAGCCAAAGGGGCGCGACCAGGGGTAGGGCACGCCAGGCTGTCTTGTGGCTACCCCGTAAGGCGGTTGGTGCCCTTCTTCCACCGCAAGAAAGCTAATATCCGAATAAAAATCGTGTTAAAGTTTCAGCTCAATCAGAGTTATGGATCTTCGGGAATATAAGAAACGGTTAAAAGCCAGAATCTGGAACGGAGAAACAGAAAGAAACAAAGAGAGAGATCCAATATCGGAGGCGCTCTCGCCCCTCTAGCGCCATGGAGTCCATGGACCAGAGGGTAAACCCTCCTCCCATCTAGGGGGATACCAAGGAAGAAGAATAAGAAGGGGGATCTCTCCCCCTCTCTCCCGGTGGTACAGAAACGCCGCCGGGGCCATCATCGTGACGTTGATCTACACCAACAACTTTGCCACCCTTATCACCAACTCTCCCCCCCTCTATGCAGCGGTTCAACACCTCTTCTCACCGCTGCAATCTCTACTTAAACATGGTTCTCAATGCTATATATTATTTCCCTATGATGTAAGGCCATCCTATGATGTTTGAGTAGATCTCTTATGTCCTATGGGTTGGTTGATGATCATGATTGGTTTGAGTTGCATGTTTTATTATTGGTGCTGTCCTATGGTGCTCTCTGTGTCGCGCAAGCGAGAGGTAACGCCGCTGTAGGGTGTTGCAATGTGTTCATGATTTGCCTATGGTGGGTTGCTTGAGTGACACAAGCATAAACCTAAGTAGGTGGGTTGTTGCATTTGGGAGTAAAGAGGACTTCATACCTTATAATGCTATGGTTGGGTTTTACCTTAATGATCTTTAGTAGTTGTGGATGCTTGATAAAGTTCCAGTCATAAGTGCATATGATCCAAGTGGAGGAAGTATGTTAGCTTATGGATCGCCATCATATAAAATTGCAATAAGATTACCGGTCTAGTTATCGATTGCCTGGGGACAAATAACCTTCTTGTGACAAAAAGATCTCTACTAAGACCAACTTAATTTTTTATTTTTCTTAGCTGCCCCTAGTTTTTATTTACGTGTTCTTTATTTTCTTGCAAACCTATCTTATCGCACCTACAAAGTACTTCTAGTTTCACACTTGTTCTAGGTAAAGCGAATGTTAAGCGTGAGTAGAGTTGGATCGGTGGTCGCTAGAACTTGAGGGAGTATTTGTTCTACCTTTAGCTCCTCATTGGGTTCGACACTCTTACTTATCGAGAGAGGCTACAATTGATCCCCTATACTTGTGGGTTATCACACATCTCTAGTGGGTCTAAGAAGGACATTACTCCTGAAGCTGCATGGATGGAGAAGAAGAACCTTTAGTGGGATGAGTGTGATAAGGAGTCTAATGAGGAGTCCGATGGCTGATATCTATGCAGTTGGAACTACCACCTATGGCTTAGGTGTTCTCCCTGCCTTTTTGGTGTCTGGATGACAAAGGGGGAGAGAGTGTAGGATTTCCAAGTTCTTTTGTTTTTCTGTGTCTCTTTGTTCGTTGAACCTTCGTCGTTTCTTTGGTTGCTTTTATTTTGTGTGTGAGACCAAAAGACTTACTCTATCATATGGTGTGATACATATGCTATCACTCTTCTCTCGTTATTGTCTAACTATTGTCCAGTATGTTAGTAGCTTGTGAGTCTATTTATTATGTTCCCTTATGTTCATGCTCACATGATATGCCTTGCTTCCATCCTTAGTGTTAATTAGTTTGTTGCAAGGAATGCCTTGTCTATAAAACTTAGGGGGAGTTCTATTCCTAGGATGTGTGCTTTGTAGACCATAACATTTCTCTAAGTATGCACACATCTAGCGGGAGCGTATCTATAGTTTATAGATTTTGGATTTGGCATATGTTTTTTTATATCCTTTTGTGCAAATCATGCATTGTCATCAATCCACCAAAAGGGGGGAGATTGTTAGGGAATATTTCTTTGTTAGTTGTTTTGGTGATTGATGACATTGCCTATGCGGACTAATCATGTGCATTGAGCATTTCGGATAATTCATGTCTAGGCACAAGACGATTCGGTGCCCCTCGGAGTCTTTTGAAGCCAGTTGCCCTCTATGTTTCTTTTCGGTGGATTTGAGTCATAGGGAAGGCGTACTATTAAGAGGGGGTCTGCTTCGGAATGGTTTGGGTGGAATCAGCACGTACACATTTGTTCTTTTGCACCACCTTTCCTTCGATTCAATGGACCTCCAGTCTGTTTCCCCTTGTCTGTGCAAATTGAAAGTAGCAAGGTGCTTCTTTTCAGTGGCCAGCGGTAGTACCACTAAAGGGAGCGGTAGTACCGTTGGTGTGAGCGGTAGTAATGTTGTCACCAGCCTCTACTACAAGCACCTGTGGTAGTATGAGCGGATGTAGTTTTTTTTACTACCACCCACAAGTTGTACTACCTTAACTATGTCCGGTACTACCGTGTCGGCCATCTCAACCGTTGCCTCAGCGGAGGTAGACACAGAAGTAATTTTTTTTACTTCCGTGGCAATTGGACACTACCCTGCGGTAGTACCGTAAGGGCGTGCGGTAGTACCAGTCCGGCGGTTCTACCGCTCATTGCCCCGTGCAGTAGTCTCTCCCTCTCTCGCCACGGCGCGTGCGGTAGTACCGCATCGGGCAGGAGTAGTACCACACGAGGCAGCGGTAGTACCGCTGTGCTCGGGCTCACACTGGGAGTAACTGTTGGATTCTTTCCCCACACTATATAGAGGGCTCTTCTACTCCAAGAAGATTAGCTCTTCACTCTCCAAGCTCCATTGTTGCTCCAAAGCTCATTTCCGCCTGATCTATCTCTCTAACCAATCAAAGTTGTTCATTTTGTAGGGATTGGTTGAGAAGGCCCCGATCTACACTTCCACCAAGAGATATTTGATTCCCCCCACTAATACCTTGCGGATCTTGTTACTCTTGGGTGTTTGAGCACCCTAGACGGTTGAGGTCACCTCGGAGCCACATTCCATTGTGGTGAAGCTCCATGGTATTGTTGCGAGCCTCCAAGCTTTGTGTGGAGATTTCCCATACCTTGTTTGTAATTGTTCGGTCGCCGCCTTCAAGGGCACCACTTGTAGAATCACATCATCTCGCATTGTGTGAGGGTGTGAGGAGAATACGCTGGCCATAGTGGCTTCTTTGGGAGCATTTTGCCTCCACACCGATCAAACAGAGACATACTTCCCTTCAAAAGGAAGGAACTTCGGTAACACATCCTCGACTCCACCGGTTCCTCTTGTGGTTATCTCTTACCTTTACTTCGTGCGTACTATTGTTGTGCGGTATTCCTTGCTTGCACTAGTTGTTGATATTGTTAGCATCATATAGGTTGCTCACCTAGTTTTTCATCTAGAGAAACTTCTTTTGCTAACCCTAATTTGTTAAATAAAGCTAAAAATTGGTAGTTTCCTATTCACCCCCCTATTTAGTCAACCATATCAATCCTTTGAAACCCCCAATTGCTCCTCTCGTGCCCTCCATTCACTCCCATGGCCGAACCTTCCCCGTCGGTCTTCTCTCAAATTCGGACCACCTCGAGCCTCTCCTCTCCCCCTTAGCATCCCGTCGCCCTCTCATTCCCCTTGCGAAACTCCTCGGTGCTCCTGGTCGTGCTCTCCACCGCTGTAGCACGCCCGCTAGCAGCTGCGGCCGCCACCGTCCTCCCTCCCCTTCGTGCTCCCCGCCCTCGGTTGTGCCTGCCACCAACGAGGGTACCCCAATCATGGAGTGGAGTAGGGCATCCGCCCGGGCCACTAGCTCATCGACCGGCATAGTAGTGCGGCCGGGGCATGCAGCGGCTTGTGCCTCGCAACTTACTGGCGGGAGGAGGAATAAGAACCCGCCAGGCGGGCCCCTCCTATCGGTGACACACCAACGTGGGCGGCTGGTGATGTGGAGACGCCCCCGCCATGTTCCGCGTCCCCTCGGTGGAGGCGTATTGTGGAGGGTGCGCATTCCGCGTCACCACCTCCCCCCCCCCCCCCCGGCTCGGCTGGGCCACCGGGCAGCCTAGTGGCTATCTAGCGCCGTAGGTGCATTTTAGCCATGGGTAAAGCCTCTTTTTCTTTCCCTCTTTGTTTTTCTTTTTATAGAGAATTTGTATAATTCATAATAAATTCATGTTAGCTCCAAAAATGTTGCTTCAAATTTCTACAGACTCCTAGAAACATGTGTTACCCAAACATGTGCATTGCAAATTTTTCCACAGAAACTTTATGTACTGTTAATATTCAAACTGAAATTTAAATATGTTATCCCCCACCTTGCAAAAATCCCGGAGCCTCCAAATCAACTTCAAATGGAGTGATTCCAATTTCCACACACACTACAAACCATGCCCCATTTTCTCGTCTTAGTCAACAATTTTTGTGCATTCTTTCTGTTGCACCAAATAAATAGCCCCTTTACCCACTATTTCCATTACGGAAAAAAATCATACTAACCCCAAATACAGTGAAACCACTTCCTAAATGATTTTAAAATCTTGCCCTATTAAATGAGTGCCTCCACTCATTTAAAAAAAGATTTTCTGTAGACTTCTTGTGGGGCGAGTGATGCCTCCATTTCCACCATTCAAAAATCTCTGGTGATGCAAATCCCTTGGAACAACTTTAGGCATTTTTGTCATGACCAGAGATGAGCAATAAACATAAAACTCCTATTTATAGAGCACTTTGTTTTTATGCTTGTTGTGTGGCTTATTGTGGTTATTCTGGCAATAGATGACGAAGTAGACGAACTGCTCGGAGTTGGACGAGAAGCGTGAGAAGGCCTCGAAGACTTTGCTCAACCAGGCAAGCAGCCCTTAGACCATGTCTAAGAAACCATTTTATTGCATGCCATTTAGCACCCTACCTTGTTGCATTATTCATGTTGAGACGGTGACATGACCCTACCACCTATGAGGGTTGTGCGGGTGGGAAGTAGTTAGGTGACTAGTACTTGCTACGCAAATGGGATGGCACTATGCATGGTGATGGAGAAGGAAGTAATTTCAAGGACTTTTCAAAAACGCCGTCGGGTGCCAATATGGCGTTGAGTTGGGTGACCACTTAGGAAGGAAGTAATGTACCGAGAAATTTTTTGTGTGTGTGGTTTCGAAAGCGGAATTAGGTTTAAGATTTGCTCACCATCCCAACCTTACATGTGCGACCACGATACCCCAATATGGGAACGGGGCTTTGTTGATTATCTTGGTCGATGATAGCAGAAATCCTGCATTACTAGTGGCGTGGTCATTCTAGTGACGGGGTCGTGTCAGGTAGGGCGACCATGAGCTTTTTTCACACGCATTGGGCACACCGTTGGTCCCTTCATGGTGGTACGATCTAGATCGAGGATCGTATGATGTACATCATGAGGGTTGGGTACCAATCGAGTGGACTCTTTGTTTAGTGTAGCCAAGGGAAAGGCATTGTTCGGGTCCTTACCTCAGATATGTGATATAACGTGAGTCATGGATGACACGGTAGTTCGTCGAGTCTCGTGGGTACAGCGTGCAACCTCTGTAGAGTGTAAAACTATTCGAACAGCCGTGTCCACGGTCAAGGACAGTTGGGTAATCCTGGTTAAACTACGTCTAGTTGTTTTCTCATAAATCAAATGTGCGTGTGTGTAAGAAAGATGGTTGTGTGTGTAAGATGATACTTGAGCTTAGTCACGTGACTTTCATCCCATGCTTACTATGATACTTGATTTAAGTGAGGTGACTTGACATGGAAAATCAATGTGGGACGTTCAACCGCTGCCTATGATGATATCTATAACTTTTTCATATGGATATCTGCAACACGCTGATGCATGCTTTTACAAGATTGATCATGTTGTTACACTCAAAATTAGCTTTCTGCAAATTACCTTCTTAGTGCTATATCATGCTTTGTTATTGCCTTGTTCAAAACATGGTTTGCTTGCGAGTACATTGAACGTACTCATTGGCTTGCCACTGGTTATTTTATTGGCCACGAATGAGAGTACAGGATATGTTGAACATTAACTTGGTGGCGTACGTGTGAGCTAAGATGCTTTCCTGTTAGAATGCATGTAGGTTTAAGGAAGATGGCATTAAATCACATTTCAATGAAGATTTTGGCACTGCAAATATATAAAGACTTGGCCATAGAGGCCATATTCGAGATAAACGGTACGTTATGAATGTAATACTCTTTGTAGGATCGAAAGTATGTCTAGAGGGGGGGTGATTAGACTACTTGACAAGATAACTTTTTTGCCTTTTCCCAGTTTTAGATGAGAGGCAGCTATTGTTGTTATAGCAAGTCAAGTACACCCTACACATGCAGTTTTAAGAGTGTAGCGGCAGAAAGTAAAACATGAAAGTGTAAAGTAAAGGAGTAGGGTAGGGACATCAAACGCATGAGGTTGACACGGTGATTTTTGTTATGGTTCCGATAGGTGGCGCTATCGTACATCCATGTTAGTGGAGACTTCAACCCACGGAGGGTAACGGCTGCGGGAGTCCACGAGGGCTCCACCCACGAAGGGTCCACAAAGAATCGTCCTTGTCTATTCCACCACGGCTTCCGTCCACGGAGGACTTGCCTTACTCATGGTAGATCTTCACGAAGTAGGCGATCTCCTTGCCCTTACAAACATTTTGGTTCAACTCCACAACACGAAGTAGGAGGCTCCCAAGCAACACCTAACCAATCTTGGAGGCACCAACCTCCAAAAGGTAATAGATGTGGTAGATCAATGAACTCCTTGCTCTTGTGCTTCTAAAGATAGTCTCCTCAACCCAAAATCACTCTCTCACAAAATATGCACTGGTAGGAGAGCTTGATTTGGTGGAAAGCGGTTTGGGGAGGCTAGAGATCAAGATTCAAATGAATTGAGTGCAATATCTTGGTCTCAACACATGAGTAGGTGGTTCTCTCTCAGAAAATGGATCTGGATATGAAGTGCGTGTTCTGAGTGCTTCTCCCATGAATGAGAGGTGGCTGAAGGGGTATATATAGGAAGCAGCCAAAATCCAACCGTTACACACACAGTGGCAAACTCGGTGACACCGAAGTTGAAAACTTGGTGGTACCGATAAGCACAAAGGTGTGAACTTTTGAATCTTACTGAGACCGATATATGAAACTCAGTGGCACCGAAAAGGTAGCTAACGTTCATATGGCCAACCTCGGCGGCACTGATACTCAAACTCGGAAATTCCGATTTTGTGTACCGAGGCACCCGAAAGTTGGTCACCGAAACTCGGTAGCACCGATATGGATTTGGTTGCACCGATTTGGTGGCAGTGGCTAGGGTTTCTGTCTGAGGTAAAACTTGGTGGGTCCGAAATATGACAGTTGGTGACACCGAATTTGTGTATGTGAATTTTGATAGAATGTTTATGTGGGAAAATGACTGAGTATTTTGGTGGCTAACTTTGAGCACTTGAGCAATCAGTTCATTTTACTACCTCACCCCCTTTTAAGAGTTTTGGCTTTCCTATGTACTCAAATGTGATTTCTCACAAAATACAAAATGAAGAGTCTCCTAGCTTGAAGCTTCACCCAATATTATTAATTTCTTGCATCAAGGGGCATCTCCACATAAACATTTAGCCAAAGCATCTTTTGAACTTTTCTGATATATACTGGTAAAACATATTAGTCCAATGATGCATATGTTGTGATGAATTATCAAAACCACCCTAGGGAGCAATTGTGCGTTCAATCTCCCCCTTTTTGGTAATTGATGACAACATATAGATCAAAGCTTCGACAAAAGATATAATCAATGATTAGCATCGACGCTTTGAGAAGTATGTGAAAAGCAAGAGCTCCCCCAAAATTTGTGCATTATTTAAAATTTGTGTTTCAATGCAAATGCACAATCAATTAGGAACATGGGTCACTCTTCCATGTCACATAAATCTTGGTGGTGCGTATAGAAGATAAGAATGAATAGTAAGCACATGACACCAACAAGATAAGTGAGTGAACATCACATGGATAGCTAAAAGATAGTAAAGTAGCATCACACATGATAAAGCGTATGATCACACACAAGATAAGGTCAGGCAAACGATCAAACTTTTAAAACCAAATAAGAGAAAATAAAGTCAAAAGCTATCTCTCTCTCTCTCTCTCTCGGTCTATGATCTATACATTTCTCCCCCTTTGGCAACAAGTTACCAAAAAGTTCAAAAAGTATAGATCTACTCGTCTCTTTGGGCAGTTGATGATGGCGTCGACAGAAGACCGTCTGTGAAGTCTTCTGCAGAATGTCCGGGAGCTAGATGAGTGAATACTGGAGGTGCGTGAGTTGATGCTGGAGGTGGAGCTGAAGGTGTGGATGCTTGAGCTGATGAAGTTTGTTGTGTCTCTGGAGCAGGTACATTAGTAGATCTAGGCTTGGTGCTGAACAGAATGGTAGTGCGAGGAGGTGACTCTTCATCATCATCATCATCACTGTCATCATCATCATCTGAGCGAGGAACTTGCACTGATTCAACTTCATGTTGAAGTTGTTTGACTATAGTGTTCAATTCCGCGACCTTCACATTCATGTTATGAAATTTTGTCTCCACAACTCTCTCAAGGCTCTTCTGGTTTTGCAGAATCTCCTGAATGTTCTTCTCCATGCCTTGGATAAAGCTAACTAGAAATGCCATTTTCTCAGTTTGAGTCCTAAGCTGTGGAACTGGTGGTGGCCTGTTTCTAGCAGCCTCAGCTTCTGCTGCCTCTGCTCCCATTATGGCTGCAGCAGAACTGGGATCATCGTCATTTATCACCACTTAATTGTCTTCAAACTCTGGTTGAAGTGGTAGATGAGTACGATGAAGTAGATATACATGCTTTCCTAGCTTGGCATTGATAAGCATCTGAATGTATGGGGCATATCCACATGATCTCTTTTGATCAGCGGCTGTCCTTTGGATAGTCTCTACTATCAAATCCATCACTCTGAATCTAGTGTGAGTGTCCATGTGGTGCAGCAAGTTGATGTAGTTTCCTTGGATCATCTTTTAATCACCTGATTTTGGCATCAAGGTGTATCTCAAAATAGTGTTACTTGTGGGTATTCCTCCTTGCAAGAGATAAAATGAGCCCATCTTGTGACTAGCCAAATAATCATGAGGAGTTGGCTTGTACATATTGGCCATGGAGTTGTGACTCTTCTTTGCTTCATAATACATATCAACATCTGCAGCGACTCGACTCAAAACGAGTCAAGCCTCTGTGTATCTGTGCCATCCCTGGATCAGTATGCTGGCACACACAGTACATCAATGTATATATCAAAGTGCAATCACATGTAAATAGCATAAAACTGATATATACCTTAAATATCTGAGCAGAAACAGTCAAGGGAGTGGAGTCCCAATAAACACCAACAACAAGTTGAGTGCGGACCGTAACCCTGAATCGTACTCTTACTCGTCGAGGAAAAATATCTGCAACATAAGACGTTGCAGCCGTGTAGGTCAGCATATTGAATATGCCGGCAAGTCACATAAGAGAGAGGTGAAAAAGTAATCATCTATTCTATATGCATATATGGAAGCTGGGGCTGTAAGTTTTTAGCGAAAAGCAAGGTTTTCTCCTACATCAAGAGAGGGCTAAAAGCAAAATGTTACTACATTGTTGGTTCTTAACGAGATGGTTCCACCAACCAATTCTCGTACCCATGTTGTCAATAATACCCACATAAATATTATTATTTATGTTGAGAATTTCAGATAACTTCAGTTCCTTTGGCTCAAGTTGTCCATGACCATGGACACGGCTAATCGATTAGGTTTGAGTACTCTGCAGAGTTTTGCACACGTTCCCCACAAGATTTGATCGCCTCCGTGTATGTCCACGCACTGCAGGGTGTTTGAAGACAGGATGATTAAAACTTGGTCTTTCAATGGGTCCCTCTGAATCCATGTAGGTGCCCATCCAAATCCTACCGTTCTTCTACATCTGCTGGCACCGCCTGTCCAGAGTCGCCGCGTTGTCCAACCAAGCCAGAGCCCATAATGACTTGTGGCTGTGCAGGTAAGCCTTGGGTCTTGAAAATATATGTTCGTCTCTTTGATCCTAGGTGAAGCTTTCCGCAAGATGTCATGGCACGTCTCCAGCATCCCGGGTCATCCACTGGTTTCTCCAGGGAGACGATAAACCGTCCTTCACCCAGAGTTGCATTGCATCACGAGGTCTTGAAAAGTCTTGACTTAACCGGTCTTGGTTATTAAATTATTCTCGCATCACTCGTGATAAACTCTCAACCGGAATCCCGTCTACTCAAGCATAGCAATATGAAATTTGTCGTCCCGGGCCAAGTAACGGGGTTGTTGGGTGCCTACCACATGATACTACAATATGTAACCATAATTTCCAAGTACCTACTCAGCATGCAATTGGGCATAGGATGGTAGAACTACGATGCATACAACATAGGTGATACATGATCAAATGACTTGCCTGCCGATGTTGACGAAGAACAATTATCGTTTCTCGAGAAATAACTTGATAGACTATTCGTCACTCTCCGATGAAATCTATATAACAAACATATCATTCACATAAGCATTCATACTAACAATTATTCTAGCAATCAAAACAAAAGAAAGAGCGAATAAGAATCCGAAAGAAACTTCAACTAAAACTAGGAGTCTTCTACTACATCAAACACTAAATAGTTTTTTTGTTTGTTCTAACTGAAAATAAAACATTAAATAACAGAGAACTAAGATATAAATTTAACCAAGATAAAATAAAGTATTTTACATAAAACTATTTTGAAAGTATTTTCAAATGGGAGTTGAAACAGTAGAGAAATCAATTGCAAGTTATTAGAGAACTAGAATTGATTTCATTATAACAAATAAAAATAAAAATAAAATTTGATGAAAACCTACTGTTAAGTAACAGAAACAAAATATAAACTTTCTGAAATATAAAAGAAAATAATTTAAAAACAATTATAGAAAAAAAATAGCCATAATCCTAAAAGAACTAAAACAGAATCTGTTTTGGTAAAACCCCTAGTAAAACTATGTAAAAAAATTGAAACTTAAACTACTGAAAGATATGATCAGTAGGAAACAGCAGCAAAAAGAATTAAATTAAAATCTATTTTTAAACTCCCAGAATAAGCAAAACAAGGTTTAAACTAAATCTGGTCTAATTCAAATTTGAAAATTTCAAACATAGGCAAATAATGTGCTTTCGGAAAATACAAGAAAATTGTGATCTAATGCAAAAAGAATCACCAAATTCGGAGTTATAGACTAATAGATATGAATTTTATAAGTTTGCTCTTTTTCAGAAAAAAAACTGTGACGGGATTTCTATGAAGCTCACCGTGGGTGGAAGGTTGGCCGTGGCTGGGAGGTTGCCCGGCGAGGTGGGGCAGCTCCGGCGAGGGGGAGGGCGATGGGGTGCTGCAGGTTGGTGTAGGGCGCGACATGGAGTACCAGGGGAGGGCTCGGCAGGGAGCTTGGGCGCTGGGGAAACTCCTGTAGAGCTCGGCGAGGCAGGGAAGTGGAGGGTGGTGGCGAGGTGGTTGCGGGCAGGGAGAGGTCGTGGTGAGGGGGGAAATGGGACGAGGGGAGTCGGGGCTCTCTTATAGGGGGTCGGGAGGCGCCGAGATGGAAAGGAGAGGTAGATCGGGCAAGTGGAGATTCCTGTCTCCATTGCGATGGAAAGCTTATGTACATGGGGAAAGTGACGAGAGGTAGGAGATGATGCCGGTTGGGCCAAGTTGGAAAGTCTTTAATGGGCCAGCGCAAGGTTTCCTAATAAATGAGATATCTTTCCCTATTTTCAAAAACCGGAAAGAAAACGATAAAAGGGAAACCAAATAAATTCGGAATATAGAGTTTCTATATACTAAAATTTTCAGAAAAATAAAATCTAAATGATGGACATTTTTCCACGGCCAAAATAAAAACTTCAAAAAATGTTTTTCAGAAAATCCTTAAAAGCATTATTTCTTTTTGCAAATATTTTCTAAAATAAATCTTGGGTTTCATAGCTCAAATATTTCGAAGAATATCCCCGGGTTTGGAGGGTCATGTTCCTCCTCTCTTTTTCTTGCTTGACAAGATATGTTTCCCGGCATTCCGTGAGTGAGGAAGAAACAAAATGCAAAGCAAAAATCGAAAGGAATTCCAATGCCGCCTTGATTCAAATTCTTTATAGTTGAAGAAGTCATGCTATCTCCTCTCATTGATTTTAAATTAATGAATTTGAATTCATCGGAAAAAGGGGAAAGTCATTTTATTCCCTCTCATTCAAAAGTTTTTGAAAAGTTTCAAATTTCACTCAAGTTTCAATCACTCAAACAAACAAACAATCAATCTAATAATTTTATTAACATTCCAAAATTTGGGATGTTACAAACCTACCACACTTAAAATGAATCTCGTCCTCGAGATTCGAAGGGGCTAGAAAGAAAGGTTAGGGTTTGGGGGTCTTCCAACAAATCCAACCTCCGCCAAAGTGGGATGCTGCCACACTTAAAAATAAAGATTACTGGTCCCTCAAAATGTTTTAACGATCCTCTGGGTCTTGGCATCTGGCTGGTCACATTCTTCATCGTAACTCCTTTGGTGATGATCTTCCATTATACTCATAATGTTCCCCTCAGAATCCGATGTCTTACGTGGATTTAAGCTTCTTCCGGCACTCGATCTTCTTAAGTGACAAGTCTCGTGATCATTCTAAATAACATATCGATGATTCTCATGGTGGTCTACCATTTGTTGTTATCCTGCAGAGAGAGGGGTCTTGGTTTCATCCTCACCGTAAAATTTCTTACGCGTGACAACAAGTGCCATGTACATGGGGCTTTCAGCATACCATTCTAAGGCTTGAACAAAAGCTTCAAAGAACGTCGTCTCTCACTATGGGTAAGTCTCTCAGATTTACCATTCCGAATAGCAAGATAAATGATAAGAGTAAGTCGTCATGGTGATCAATCCATTCCGCACCCAAATCATTTCTCTGTATAAGGTTTAGCAAATCTCGCATTCTAACACTTGGGCATCCTCACAACCATTGCAGAATTTCTCTTGCCCACGAACGAAGTTCGGATAATCTATTGGTTCTGCAAGCTGAACAAAACATCTATCGTATCTTCACAACTCTCAGGGTTTCGTATGCTCCTGAGAAAACGTTTGTTGATCCATCATAGCTTCTTCCAATTTTCTTTCTTCATAAAGGTGGTGCTAGATCCGTATTAGTTCCGGGTTCTGTGGGTTGCAGGCATACTTGGAATTACTCTGCCTTTAAATCCTATAGTGTTTCATTCCATCATACTCTTGGTGTAACCATCATATAAATAATCCTCAAACTTATTTTTGGTACACACTCCACTCTGTGGGATACTTTCCGTTGGTGTTTTTACCATGAAAAGGTATTGGTTCATCCATAAATCATATTCATTTCATAATCAATCCTTTATTACATCCTTAATTTCTGCTCAAAAACTCCAATTCAGAGGTACTTTATTACAAATGTTGTCATCCACATTGTTCGGTATGGTCGAGCATTTCTGTCAACTTTATTCATCTGTCTCTCTTGGAGGTGCTTTAGTTCCACTGGAACTTTCCGAGGTGCTCCTTGAAATCATCCATCTTTTGCTTCATCATGGTGGCCCTGAGCTTCATCCCCATCATCTCCGCACGTACCACACTCAGATATTCATGGGTATTACGGAGTCTTGCTTCAAGTATTTCTCCAATCTGACGTATGGCTTCCATGGCAGCTTCACGAACAGCATCAAAGAAAATTGCTCGTGGCACATGTGAAATGAAAAAGTATTGCCCCATAGTCTTTGGACAAACTCCTTTCACATGGTGGAGGTGTACTTCCACATACCAAAGTTCTACTCCACTTTCCATGAATGGGTAGCCTTTGTAGACTGCATCTCCTTCAAGGTGAATGTGCTTCATCATGTCCTTCAGGATTTTCGGGTAATCATGATCACTGGTCAGGGTCATGATCGTTTCTGGGCCCTTGAGGAATGACTCGTAGAGAGTTGTCATCTGCAAGTGCCAATAAATAGGTACTTAGAGGAATGTATATGTCTCCTTGGTAGTTATGGTACATACCTACTCAATAGATCCTGTGGGTTTACCGATTACTACCACACTTAAAATGAATTATACTCATGCCTGCATAGACCATGTTTTCTCATATCCTCATAATTGTTCAGAGATCATTGTTCGAAGAGAAACAACGCATACAGTTTCAACATAGGCAATCATGAGACAATAAATTCCATTTATTCATGATGTTATTACAATCTCAGGGACCTCTATTACAAAAAAATTCACTCCATGATCTCATGAAAAACAAGAGTTCTTCAGATTACACTAATTGCCGCGGTCAAACTTAACTACTCCTTTTTAGCTTTCTTCCTTTGTGGACAATAATTAGCAAAATGTCCTGCTTCCTTGCAACGAAAGCAATTGAGTTCTGACAAGTCTCGAGGCGTCTTAGTGATTGCTTTTGCTCCTTGGGTTTCCGGCTTCCTTCCTGAGCACATGTATTTGTGCTGGCCAAATTCCATACACTTGTAACATCTGACATGACTTGGGTCTATATCTGCACAGATTTCGCTCTTCCGAGGGTACATTTTTTCTTTCCGAACTCCTTTATTTTGGCCAGTTCTTCTATTTCAAGTGGATCAAACTCCACTTTTTCCGTCGGGAAGTTTCCCAGATACTCTTGGCTTCCCTTCGTGCAATCCTGTGAATAATGTCCTTCTTCTCCACATGAGTAGCATGCATTGGAGAAAAATCTGGTCAGACCTTGTCCATCAGGGTCTTCAATATTTTCGTTCATCACCGGCTCTTCTAGAATCTTCTTCTTGAGTGTTTCCTTCATTGCTTCTTTCTGCTGCTGGACAACTTGGTGTACCTTGGGGTAAATGTGACATTGAGCTGGGTAGTGGGTGGTTCCTTCACAAAGGAAACAAGTCACCTGACTACTTGGGCACTCCTCAGCTGGGTGATTTTCTTCACAATGAGTGCATCCATCCTTGTGTTCTTCCTAGGTGTGTCCTATTTCTCCACAGATCTTGCATGCACAGGTCTTCTCCTTCGGATTATCATAGCTCTTCTAAATAAGTCGGGATCTTAACAGAGTGTTCTTGAATTTGTCCCAAGTTTCTGCTCCACTAAATCCTTGTATGGCATGGTGCATTTTCCACCAGATAGCAGCACTTTGGGTAAAGTACTGGAGAGCGTGTTCCACTTCATACTTCCTTGAGATCAAGTTGCTCCCGAAGTGGTTCTCCATGTTCTGAATCCATATTTCAGCCTCCAGCTGGGTCATTGGTCGAGAGATTACATGTCCAGCTTCATACTCCATCTGGTAGGGTTGAGGTCTTGAGATGGGTAAGAGAGAGAGGGAGATACACACAATACAAACAATATTTTTGAGAATAGGTTTTATTTGTGGCCATCGGAAAACACACACCAAAGACGGCTCACAAATCATCGTATCTAACGTGGGTATATAACACGGGTTTGGACTTCTAATGGTCATATAAATATTCGAACGCTTCAGGGTCTTCGAATTCTTCAGGTCTTGAGAGTCTTCAATTGGTGCAACTTCAATTCTTCAAATGCATGATGAAATCCTCTTTACTTTGAAGTGGGACTCAGTTCATCCTTCATGTGGTCAAAGGGGTAAGGGTATTGTCTAACTATTTGAGTTGAGAGGGAACATTCGATGAAATCAGAAGAGATGAGAAGTAAAAGGTGTTGTTGAAAATAAAATTTTTGAGAGATCCTTTCCAAAGAAATTTCCAGTTTCTAGGGTCACGTCCTACAGTCAACATGTGGTGTGATACCATTTCTATAGAGACCCGACTCAAAACGAGTCAAGCCTGTGTGTATATGTGTCATCCCTGGATCAGTATGCTGGCACACACAGTACATCAATGTATATATCAAAGTGCAATCACATGTAAATAGCGTAAAACTGATATATACCTTAAATATCTCAGCGGAAACAGTCAAGGGAGTGGAGTCCCAATAAACACCAACGGCAAGTTGAGTGCGGACCGTAACCCTGAATCGTACTCTTACTCGTCGAGGAAAAATATCTGCAACATAAGACGTTGCAGCCGTGTAGGTCAGCATATTGAATATGCCGGCAAGTCACATAAGAGAGAGGTTAAAAAGTAATCATCTAATCTATATGCATATATGGCAGCTTGGGCTGTAAGTTTTTATCAAAAAGCAAGGTTTTCTCCTACATCAAGAGAGGGCTAAAAGCAAAATGTTACTACATTGTTGGTTCTTAACAAGATGGTTCCACCATCCAATTCTCGTAACCATGTTGTCAATAATACCCACATAAATATTATTATTTGTGTTGAGAATTTCAGATAACTTCAGTTCCTTTGGCTCAAGTTGTCCATGACCGTGGACACGGCTAATCGATTAGGTTTGAGTAATCTGCAGAGTTTTGCACACGTTCCCCACAAGATTTGATCGCCTCCGTGTATGTCCACGCACTTCAGGGTGTTTGAAGACCGGATGATCAAAACATGGTCTTTCAATGGGTCCCTCTGAATCCCTGTCGGTGCCCATCCAAATCCTACCGTTCTTCTACATCTGTTGGCACCGTCTGTCCAGAGTCGCCGCGTTGTCCAACCAAGCCAGAGCCCATAATGACTTGTGGCTGTGCACGTAAGCCTTGGGTCTTGAAAATATTCGTCCGTCTCTTTGAGCCTAGGTGAAGCTTTCCGCAAGATGTCATGGCACGTCTCCAGCATCCCGGGTCATCCACTGGTTTCTCCAGGGAGCCGATCAACCGTCCTTCACCCAGAGTTGCATTGCAACACGAGGTCTTGAAAAGTCCTGACTTAACCGGTCTTGGTTATTAAATTATTCTCGCATCACTCGTGATAAACTCTCAACCAGAATCCCGTCTACTCAAGCATAGCAATATGAAATTTGTCGTCCCAGGCCAAGTAACGGGGTTGTTGGGTTCCTACCACATGATACTACAATATGTAACCATAATTTTCAAGTACCTACTCAGCATGCAATTGGGCATAGGATGGTAGAACTACGATGCATAAAACATAGGTGATACATGATCAAATGACTTGCTTGCTGATGTTGACGAAGAACAATTATCGTTTCTCGAGAAATAACTTGATAGACTATTCGTCACTCTCCGACGAAATCTATATAACAAACATATCATTCACATAAGCACTCATACTAGCAATCATTCTAGCAATCAAAACAAAAGAGAGAGTGAATAAGAATCCGAAAGAAACTTCAACTAAAACTAGGAGTCTTCTACTACATCAAACACCAAATAGTTTTTTGTTTGTTCTAACTGAAAATAAAACATTAAATAACAGAGAACTAAGATATAAATTTAACCAAGATAAAATAAAGTATTTTACATAAAACTATTTTGAAAGTATTTTCAAATGGGAGTTGAAACAGTAGAGAAATCAATTGCAAGTTATTAGAGAACTAGAATTGATTTCATGATAACAAATAAAAATAAAAATTTGTTGAAAACCTACTGTTAAGTAACAGAAACAAAATATAAACTTTCTGAAATATAAAAGAAAATAATTTAAAAACAATTATAGAAAAAGAAATAGCCATAATCCTAAAAGAACTAAAACAGAATCTGTTTTGGTAAAAACCCCTAGTAAAATTATTTAAAAAAGTTTGAAACTTAAACTACTGAAATATATGATCACTAGGAAATAGCGGCAAAAAGAATTAAATTAAAATCTATTTTTAAACTCCTAGAATAAGCAAAACAAGGTTTAAACTAAATCTGGTCTAATTCAAATTTGCAAATTTCAAACATAGGCAAATAATATGTTTTCGGAAACTAAAAGAAAATTGTGATCTAACGCAAAACGAATCACCTAATTCGGAGTTATAGACTAATAGATATGAATTTTATAAGTTTGCTCTTTTTCTGAAAAAAAACTGTGACGGGATTTCTATGAAGCTGACCGTGGGTGGAAGTTTGGCCGTGGCTGGGAGGTTGGCCGGCGAGGTGGGGCTGATCCAGCGAGGGGGAGGGTGATGGGGTGCTACAGGTAGGTGTAGGGGGCGACATGGAGTACCAGGGGAGGGCTCGGCAGGGATCTAGGGCGTTGGGGAAACTCCTGTAGAGCTCGACGAGGCAGGGAAGTGGAGGGTGGTGGCGAGGTGGCTGCGGGCAGGGAGAGGTTGTGGTGAGGGGGAAAATGGTACGAGGGGGGCGGGGCTCTCTTATAGTGGGGTCGGGAGGCGCCGGGATGGAAAGGAGAGGTAGATCAGGCAAGTGGAGATTCCTGTCTCCATTGCCATGGAAAGCTTGTGTACATGGGGAAAGTGAAGAGAGGTAGGAGATGATGCCGGTTGGGCCAAGTTGGAAAGTCCTTAATGGGCCAACGCAAGGTTTCCTAATAAACGAGATATCTTTCCCTATTTTCAAAAACCGTAAAGAAAACGATAAAAGGGAAACCAAATAAATTCGGAATATAGAGTTTCTATATACTAAAATTATTAGAAAAATAAAATCTAAATGATGGACATTTTTCCACGGCCAAAATAAAAACTTAAAAAAATGTTTTGCAGAAAATCCCTAAAAGCATTATTTCTTTTTGCAAATATTTTCTAAAATAAATCTTGGGTTTCATAGCTCAAATATTTCAAAGAATATCCCCGGGTTTGGAGGGTCATGTTCCTCCTCTCTTTTTCTTGCTTGACAAGATATGTTTCCCGGCATTTCGTGAGTGAGAAGAAACAAAATGCAAAGCAAAAATTGAAAGGAATTCCAATGCCGCCTTGGTTCAAATTCTTTATAGTTGAAGAAGTCATGCTATCTCCTCTCATTGATTTTAAATGGATGAATTTGAATTCATCGGAAAAAGGGGAAAGTCATTTTATTCCCTCTCATTCAAAAGTTTTTGAAAAGTTTCAAATTTCACTCAAGTTTCAATCACTCATACAAACAAACAATCAATCTAATAATTTTATTAACATTCCAAAATTTGGGATGTTAGAACATCACTTTATTTTTTCTTAGGGGCACCAATGATAGTGGTCCACTCATCAGTAGTTGACTCATATTTGTGACCATCTGTCATGCAGACAATGGAACCATCTCTAGAGAAATGAACACTCAAGTAGAATTGCATGATCAGCTCATCATTCCACGGGGTCATCTCCTTTCCAACAAAATCTTCAATGTCCAGAGACTTGAAGTTGTCTTGAACATGAGGAAAGTAGTCTTCATTGTCTTTGATATAAGCCCAGTCAACAAATCTCATATCACTGACAGCTAGGAATTTATCAAGCAAGAAAGTCTCATAGAAATCTTGTCGTTCCTTGGTATGAAACATTGGATCAACAACAGTTCTCCTTCGGACAGCATATGGGTCAGCAACTTCCATTTCCTTAGACACGCATCCTTTCTCTTCTTCATGTCTTCAGCTATAGGATGAGCATCATTATGAATTAGCAGATGTGGTCTGAGCTTCATGAGAATGGTTGCATCCTCTTCATCTTCTTCCTCTACAGCACGGGCACTGGAAGCACGGCCTTTCTTCCTAGCAGCTGCAAGAATGTCCTTTGTAGTCTTTCGGTGAGCTACAGACTTCGTCCTTAGGAGGCTTTGAAGCAGACTTCTTGGTCATAGCACCAGCCATGAGCTTCTTCTTGGGAGGAGCTGGAATCTCATCTTCTTCTTCAGCAGCTTCTTCAGGGTCTTCAAACATGGAAGTTTGTCTTCCAACAACACGAACTGCCCTCTTCCCTGCTCACTTCGTACCAATTTTCTTAGGAGCATCATCAGTGGAAGGTGTTGTGGTTTTCCTCACATAGTGAGGTGCTCTCAGATCAGCAACACTAGCAGATATCTTCCTGACAGCTTTCTTTGGAGGATATTTTGGAGGAGCCGAAGATTCCTCTGGCACAAAGTCTGAGTCCTCTTCATCAGAATACAGTTTCTTCCTTTGTCTAGTGGTTGCCTTGGGCAAGCCATTAGAGTTGTAGGAACCAGGGTCAGAGTGAGACTTCTTTGTTCTAGTGCCTGAGCTCAACTCAACACTGGGTTCTCTAAAATCATTCTGACTATCTTGTGAACTAGACATCTCTAACAAGCAAGAAGAACCTCAGCAGCAAATCCTGTGAAGCAGATATAGGAAAGACAGAATGTTTGAGCATCACAAAATTCAGATGTTTTCGAAAAAAATGGACAAAGATATCCTTAGTTTTAACTTTTTGCAGAACACATTTCGGTAGCACCGAGATTAAACTTTCGGAGTCATAGAGACACATGAACTCCTTAACAGAAACTTGGTCATCACTTTCGGTGGAACCAAAAATGACAACTCGGTTACACAGAGTTCATTCTCAGGAACCCTTGGTCTAAAGTCGGTAGCACTGAGTTTTGCAACTCGGAGCCACAAAGATGGGGTTTGCGGACAACTAACCCTAAAAACTTTCTCGTCCGCTAATCTATATATTTTTTTGGTGGATGGAGAGGTTTGCACATGGTGGATTGTGGATAAAACTTCCCAATACGTGAGAATTTGATGAAGCAATGCACAGGAGGGTCCGAACCATACCCTAATTAGGCGGTGGTCCGGCTACGGCGGCGACGACGGTGAAGAATCCAGCGACGATGGTGATTCCCAGTGGCGGAGATGCACGGGGAGTCAAGGGCAACGACCAGGGGTCCAAGAGGAAGCGTAGGGTTTGGGACGAAACGGCTTTGACCAACTAAAATCAAAGATTCGGTCCGCTGGATTTTATACCCTTTTGCTATCGGTGTCACCGAGATTACCGAATCGGTGTCACCGAGATCCTCTACCGTCAGTTGTCAGGGAAACTCGGTTACACCGAGTTTGTGATTTCGGTGGTACCGAGATGAAAAATCCTAGATCAACTCTAGAATTTGGTGGAACCGAGTTTGTTTCACCGAGTTCATTTTCACATAATGAAAGTGCGTTATATCAACTAGAGGGGGGTGAATAGGAGATTTTTAGAATTTCATCACTGAGGAAATTCCTTTTGAGGAAATTCCTCACTGATGACTAATCTTACAGCGGATACAGTAAAGGATGAGAAGTGCAAAGTTTCACAACAATAGTTTTTCAAAGTGAAGTATGTGAAAACAGATTGCACAGTGAGCAGGCACGCAGAATACAGATGTGGATTAACTCATGCGAAGAATTTGGGGTTGAGGAAATTCAGAGAAAGTCTTCAGCAAATTCTTCAAACAGTTGCAGTGAAAGTCATCAACACATAATACGAGGATAGTAAGGAGTTGAGGAATTAGAACCCATTTCTCAGTGACGACAATCGTTGATGATCCAGTTCCAACTGCTGTGACAGTCGTACATCTGGTTTGGAGCGGCTTGGTATTGAAACCAAAGGACACACAGTCCCGGGACACACAGTCCCGGGACACACAGTCCCTACCGTATTCTCCTTGAGCTAAGGACACACAGTCCTCGCCCAACACTCGTGGTAAGTCTTCAGGGCAGACTTCCAAACCGTCACAAACTTGGTCACCCGGTGATCCACAATTGACTGCTGGAAAGCTCTAGACCATGACACCTAACCGTCTGGAGGATGCACAATCCTCAAAGGTAAAAGGCTTCAGTCCCACACAGGAACAACTTCTTCAGTGATGCTCAATCACTAGGTTTGGTTTGTGGTTTCGGTGTATGGTGTATTTCCTCACTGATGAATTACTCTCGAAGGCTCTGAGGAATTGGGTTGCTCTTATGACAAGTGTCAGTTTCTAACAGAGCAGCCAACCAGCTAGTGGATGTGGGGGTGGCTATTTATAGCCTGGGAGCATCCTGACATGATTTGACACTTATGCCCTTAAATAATATGACCGTTGGAATGGATAAGACCAATGACTTGGCGTGGCTATCGAAACGGTCGGGACCCTCAACTGAGAGTCCTCATGTCACTCGTATTCCTCACTTGAGGCTTTTGGTAGGATTTAGGCTTGGGTTGAGCATCATGAGGAAATTCATTCCATAGTGTAACTTCGACCCCCTTTAACAGTACGGTGTTCCTATTACTCAAATGCGAAGAAAATAAAACAGAAAGTGTAAGTCTTCATGCTTCAAATTCTTCAGAGTGATTTTCTTCAGGACACACCGGACTTCTCAATATCAGTATCTTCTTGACGAATATCAACTTCATCGCAGATTCATCGCGATTCATTTCTTCAGCTTCAGACCAATTTCTTCAACTGAAGACATATATTTTTAGGGGTCGATATTCTTCAAATATCTCAAACTCCTCAATTTCTTATAGATCCTGTGTATACTCACAAACATATTAGATACTTAACCTATAAGTCTTCAAACCACCAAAATCACTAAGGGGCACTAGATGCACTTACAATTTCCCCCTTTTTGGTGGTTGATGACAATTAGGTTAAGTCTTCAACAGGGATAAAAAATATGAAGTGTAAATACTCATTTGAGGAATTTGAAATCAAGATTCAAAGAGACTCCCCCTGAAGATGTGCATATCTTAAAGATTTTGCTTTTCACAGCAAATGCACATTGATGATTTATATCATGGATATCTCCCCCTGAGTCTTGTAAATCATGCATACTTGTAACGTATCATATGAAGAAAATGAAAAATGCATGATGACAAATGGTATCTGATGAATTCCAGCATGCGTGCATTAAAACTTGAGGAATAAGCATGCGAAGAAAAACATTCAAAAGCGTCAGAGAACCATCGGGCTTAAGTTACAACTCATTACATAAAAACTTGAGAAGAGCCAAGAGTTTGTAACTTAAGTATAGTTCATAAGCCCCAAAAATATCCCGCTTGAAGACTAACTCTCAAGTTTCTCCCCCTTTGTCATCAAGTGACAAAAAGGGACAAACTGAGGACTAACGTCCGTGAAGATTTCACTTCGTGGCAGTTGTGGAAGAGCCGTGATGCTTCTTGGGAGTAGTCTTTTTCCTTGGACCGGTAGCAGTGTCAAGATGTTCTTCATCAGTTTCAGCAGTGCGGAATGAAGAAAAGGAGCTGTCTTCAAGGTCTGGCACTGGAATAGGCCTGAACTTCTTCTTGGGAGGCCACACCCATTCAAAGTCTCGCTCAAAGTCCATTTCTTCAAGCTCAGTCTGAGTCTTCAAATGTGCAAGTGTAGCCCAGGTGCGATCAAAAACCTCATGCAGATAGTGATGGTTGAGCTTCACAGAGTTCTGTGTTTTAGTGAGGGTTTTCACAATGGCGCCAAACTGGCGTTTGACCCACTTGTGATTGCGATCCACCTTCTGGTGAAGACTGACGAGGAGCTCTCTTGTATTCATCACGCGAGGAGAAACGGGGCTTGCCGAACGAGTCTCGGTATCATCCCATGAGGAATAAGCTTCTGGCTCTCTGAACTGACCATCAAGGGGCCTACTGCCTTCTTCAATCACAGATTTGCCTTTTCCTTCAATGGACTCGAAAGTCTTCTTTTTGATCCGGATAGGAGGCATATAACCAACATGGTTTTGGAAATCAGCGTGGAAGTTGATGCCTGTCCTTGTCCTGATGAATCTCATGATCCATGGGGCATATATCTTGTGATCAAAAGGACACATAGCATTGTCGGCCAAAGTCCTCAAGAAGAAATCATGGATGTTGATAGGAATACCATGGATAATGTTGAAGAGGATATTCTTCATGAGGCCTACAACATCTTCTTCATCATCATGGCCTTTGATCGGTGCGAGCACACTGCAGAGGATTCTGTAAACAGACCTGGGTGTGTACTTGAGCTCATGGACGAGGAAGGTTGTTCTCGGAGATCTTCCTTCAGCCAAAGGTTTCATGAGGACTTCCATCATCCCATTTGGCAGCTCACGCTCACCATAAACCTTCACAGCCTCTTCTAAGGGAATTGGTACAGGCAGTTCTCTGAGGAGTTCAGTAGCAGGAGCCTTGTAGTGAGTGTTTTGTGACATCCAATCAAACACCAAAGTGTTAATGTCTTCAGGGTTGCCAGATATGTGAAGAGTGGCATAGAACTGAAGAATTAGCTCGCTGTTCCAGTCAGAGATGTCGGAGCACATTGGGTGTAAACCAGCATCATGGAGTACACTAAGGACTGGCTCCAGGCAAGGTATTGCTTCAAGTTCAACATGAGGAATATGCCTGTGATGGAATATCTTGTTTCGTCCACATAGCACAAAGGCATAGTAGTTCCTCTGAGTCCTAGTCCAAAACTTCAGATGCCTCATTTGAGGCTTGTCATATGGGTTCTCTCCAATGAAGTACATGCGTTCTTCAAAGAAGTTTTCCTTTTGAAACTTAGGATGCTTGGAGAATGGCTGACGCTGAACCGGCTTAAGATTTTGCTGAGGAATTGGAGGGGAGACAACAATGGCAGTCTCTGGGTTGAGCATGATGAATGCATTGTCTTGGTCAGGTGCATTCTCCTCAGCATTTTCCTCAGGGTGAGGAATTTCAGCGGCTGGTTCTTCAGGCTGAGGGGCTTGCTCTCGCTGTGCATCAAGCTGAGGAATAGCTTCTTCTTGCTCAGTTTGAGGAGTTGGGTCAGCATGTTTCTCATCTTGAGGATTCTGCTCAGAGTGTTGAATTTCATCAGCTTGAGGATTTTCAGTTTGTTCTTCCTCAGCTGGCTTGGTGGCACATGCATTTTCATCAACTGATGCAGCTGATGCTTGAACAGTGTCTTTCTGAGGAATGAAAGGATGAGGAATTTCGTCTATCTGAATCTCCTCATCAGTGTGTTCCTCAGAGGCGGCATCCTTCATTTCCTCATCTGCCTTTTTCGCTGGATCATCAATGATGACCATTTCATAGGAAGGAGCGACATTCAGTGGCAGAGGGTCCAGAGGAGCAGTTTCTTCAAGTGCTTTGAGGCGCTTGGCCTCTGTTTCTTCTTCTGCTGAGGAGGCCTTTCTCTTCTTGGCTTCCTTCTCAGCAGCCCTGGTTTTCTTCACGTCTGATGCAGACGGAGTCATCTTCTTCACCGTTGAAGCTTTTGGTGAAGGGGTTTTCTTGACAGATTCTTCAGCTGGTATTGAGGAACCAGCTGGAACAGAGTCATCAGCTTGCTTTGGCGAAGCAACTGGGTTAGGGGTAGTCTCATCAACTGCAGCAAATTCATCAGCAGGAGTTTCCATGATGATTTCTTCAATAGCCGGTTCATCCACACGGCGTTCTTGGTGTACTTCCTCAGCTTGAGGAGTTTCCTCATCATGAGGAGATTCATCTACTAGCTCCTCAATCAGGGGCTGAGTAGTTGGTGCTGGGGGTGCGACCTTCTTATTGTATTCATCAACAACACTAGTGGCCAGCTTGATGAAATTTCTCTTGAGACTTTTGCGATCTGACAGCTTGGAGTACTTGTCAGTCAATTTCTTCAGCTCTACCTGTGTTGACACCAGTGCATCAGGAGTTAATTTGAGGAGATTCTGCTTGAGGAATTTCTCCTTTTTAATCATTGCAACTTTGGCCTGCCTGGCCTGCTATTCTTTCCACTTGGCTTCATTGATGAAAGTGGTCACCATGTGACTGATGCGAGGGGGAAGCTTCAAATCATCAAGTGGAGTGTTTGGGTCCTCATACCAGATGTTGATGTAGTCAAGGAGGACCTTGGGGTCCATTGCCAGAGGAATGGCACTGCCTGATGCCTGAGCAACTCTTTCCTTCTTGTTTCTGATGATGGCTTGTAGGGTTTCATCATCATATTCATCATTGCCCTCTGATGCAGACGGGGCGGTGATGATTTTGCTGGGGCTTGGCAGAGTTGCACGTTCAGCAGTTACCAGAGTCTTCGCAGGAGGTGTTGAAGACTTTGTCTCCGAGCTGGTTGCAGCTGGGAGTGAGGAGCTGGAGCTGGCGGCCATAGGCTTCATGACTTGCTTCTATACTGGTTTCTCTTGAGGCTTTGGTGGTGGTGCTGAGGATTTTGGAGCTGAGGAGATTGGTACTCAGGGCTTTGGCGCTGATGGTTTTTGTGTTGAAGGTTTTGGTGCTGAGGGTTTTGTGACTGAAGCCTGAGCAGACTTCTCTTGAGGCTTTGGAGCCCTTGGCTTTGGCGGCACAGATTGCATTTGAGGAATTTCTGAGCTAGAGGTTTCTGCGGTAGAGGAAGTAGCAGCAGCTGAGGCAGCAGCTGAGGATTCATTGAATTTCCTCATTGCACTTTCTGCCTGCTTCTTGAGCTTAGCCAGATGCTTTTCTTTCTCATCTGGATAGTCATCAATGGTCATGAGGCTTGAGCGATGTGCTACTTGATGATCCTCAAGTGGGGCCCGTCTGCCAGGGGGCTTCAGAACGAATTTCTTCGCATACTTGGGAGTCACAAATCTGTATTCCTTCCATTCCTTCGCCCATCGGCGTTCTATCTTCTGCAGCCGTATCTTTCTCTTTGCCATTGTCTCATTTTCATCAGGCGTGCAATAGTCCAAGTAGATATCCTCAGGGATATCCACAGCTGTGTTTTGCTCAAGTTTCTTTCCTCCCTTCTGTTTTCTGTCATCCTCCATTTTCTTCAGCTGAGGATTTTGCTAATGAGATTGAACTCTTGAGAATTGTGATGAGACTTGAAGATTTTCTTCCAGAAACACTGCAAATGAGTTAATGTGATGAGAACCGAGAGATTCATCAGCTGACATGCGTGTACCCGTGAACAGAGTATAGTTGCGAGGAATTTGGAGAGGTCATATGCGTTCTCAGATTTGAAGAAAATGAAAAAGTTTAACAGTTTGAGGAATATAACCAGTGGTTGAGGAATTTGCCTAAGCATACTGTTCTTGGGTTCCAGAGTTGTACAGATCCAAAAATTCGCACAATTGAGGAATCTCGTGAAAATCTTAGATGCTTAGCATAGTTCATCGATGATGTGGTGCTAGGTAGTGTTTGAGGAATCCAGTGCTTATCGTTTCTTGAGGAAAAACAGATTTCACATAGAAGATGTAAAATTTTAGATCTAATCTTGCGGTAAAAATGGGATTTATTTACCCTGGAAGGTGCACACGAAGAACACAGAAAGGTGTGTATGGAGAAGCTCTTCGGTCGCGTGTCCAATGCACCCTAACCCGGCAGCAGAGGACGTCTACGGCGGCGGCGGGCGAAGATGGTCCGACTTCGGCATGGTTCCGGCGACGGAGAAGTCGAGGCAGTGAAGATCTTCCTCACCGGCGACGAGACTACCAGCGATGGCGCTAGGGTTTGGGGGTGTATGCTGTGGCAGGAGAGCGATGGAGCGAAGAAGAGTATGTCGAGGGGGATAAGGACATATTTATAGCCAAAAGTTACTGTTGGTGCGACAATTTTGGACCAAACCGCCCCTGCCTCTACGTCTCCGCAGGACACGTGTAGCTCCCGAACAGTGCGGTGGAGATAGTGGAGAACGTGGTTATCCGATCGTGGGAAGTGGGGTTCAGTTACTGTGTATTAAAGAAACAATTTTTGAAGATTTGAGGATTTTCGTTACAAAATCATCAGCTGACAAGGACGCAGTGAGGATTTTGAACAAAGTTTCAAGTAGAACGCATATGAAGAATTGATTAGACTCGATGAGTACAACATAGAGGGAATGTAGGGTCCGATCACATTCACTTAGCAGAAATATCAACTTGAAGAAATAGCAATAAGTGAATGCTGTTGAGGACTTGAAATCACAGTCTATCTAGTCAAATGAAAGTCAGCAAGTGTTTTTTGAAGATTTTGTGATAAATCATCACACTGAAGAACAGTTGTTTTGAAGAAAAACACATTTTGAGGAAATAGAACACTTGAAGAAAAGCAACTTGAGGAATTTCACATTGGGCGGTGGCGTGACCCACCATATAAGAATGTTGATTACAGATGCCGCGTACAATTGTTGTAGGGCCCTGAGAATCAATTTCTTCGTTGATTTCTTCACATTTAGAGTGACATTCTTCTTTAGTTGAAGAAAATTGATTCATCATGTGTTGCACATCCAAGTCATCAATTTTGCATAAGTGTTAGGATGTGTGCATTTTTTTACAAAACATTTGAAGATTCTAAGATATTTAGCTCACACCGCAACTTGCAAAACCTTTTCTCATCCAAGGGCTTAGTGAAGATATCTGTCAGTTGATAATCAGTCTTCACATGGTCGATGAGGATATTGCCCTTGAGGACATGGTCCCGAAGAAAATGATGACGAATCTGGATGTGCTTGGTCTTCGAGTGTTGTACTGGGTTGTATGCAATCTTGATAGCACTCTCATTGTCACAGTAGAGAGGCGCATTCTTCATGTTGATGTCGTAGTCCTTGAGGGTTTGCTTCATCCATAGTAATTGAGCACAGCAAGAACCAGCAGCAATGTACTCAGCTTCGGCAGTGGAGAGTGATACGCAGTTCTGCTTCTTTGAGGACCAGCAAACTAGTGATCTTCCGAGGAAATGGCATGTGCCAGACGTTGACTTGCGATCCACACGATCACCAGCATAGTCGGAATCAGAATACCCTACCAGATGAAGATTTGAGCCCTTGGGATACCATAATCCTAGTGTTGGTGTGTGAGCTAAGTATCGAAGAATATGTTTCACAGCCTTCTGGTGTGATTCCTTCGGTTTTGCTTGAAAACGTGCACACATGCAAACACTAAGCATTATATCTGGCCTAGATGCACATAGATACAATAAAGAGCCAATCATAGAACGATATACCTGCTGATCAAAATATTTACCATTTTCATCAGTGCCGAGGTGGCCGTTGGTAGGCATTGGAGTCTTGGCACCTTTGCATTCATGCATGTCGAATTTCCTCAGAACATCCTTGAGGTATTTCTCCTGTGATATGAAGATTCCATTGCTTTGTTGACGAATTTGAAGACCTAAGAAGAATTTCAGCTCCCCCATCATGGACATCTGATATTCTTCACTCATCATGTAAGCAAATTCATCACTGTATCGTTTGTCAGTACAGCCAAATATGATATCATCGACATATATTTGACACAAAAATAGCTCATTATCATAGGATTTAGTGAAAAGAGTGGGATCGAGTGAACCAGGTTTGAAGCCTTTCTTCATGAGGAATTCCTTCAATGTATCATACCATGCCCGAGGGGCTTGCTTGAGACCACAAAGAGCCTTTTTGAGTCTGAAGACTTTGTCTGGATTCTTTGGATCCTCAAAACCTGGGGGCTGAGCAACATATACTTCTTCCTCAAGCTTACCATTGAGGAATGCACTTTTCACATCCATTTGATATAAGATGATTTTATGATGATTAGCATAAGCAAGTAGTATTCGAATAGCTTCAAGTCTAGCAACAGGTGCAAAAGTTTCATCGAAATCTATTCCTTCAACCTGGGTGTAGCCTTGGGCTACAAGTCATGCCTTGTTCCTCACCACTTGACCGTCCGCATCTTGCTTGTTTCGGAAAATCCACTTGGTGCCGATGATGTTGTGCTTGCGAGGATCTGGTCGTTTGACGAGCTCCCATATGTCATTCAGCTTGAATTGAAGAAGTTCGTCTTGCATAGCTTGGATCCACTCCGGTTCTAGAAAATCCTCAGCAACTTTTGAGGGTTCTGTGATGGATACAAAGGAGAAATGCCCACAAAAGTTAACTAAGTGTGAAGCTTTTGAGCGAGTGAGAGGACCTGGCGCGTTGATGTCGTTGAGGATTTTGTCAAGTTCTACTTCATTTGCAATCCTCGGATGAGCTGGTTGAGGATTTTGTCTGGGCTGAGGAAGTGGTGCTGGTGCAATTTCCTCAGGAGCATCTTCTTGATTTTCATCAGTGATGGGGATCGTTTCTTCATCAATTTCCTCAGTTGGGACAATGTCTTCAGTAAGCTTGATCTTTATTGCTTCCTCAGGAGACAGCTTATCTGGATCAGAAGGCAATTGCTCTCTTTGCGAGTCATTAGTTTCATCGAACCGCACATCTACAGTCTCAACAACTTTGTTGTGATAGTTGTTGAAGATTCTGTAAGTGTGCGAGTCCTTTCCATAACCGAGCATAAAACCTACATGTGCCTTAGGTGCAAATTTTGAGCTATGGTGAGGATCTCTAATCCAGCATTTTGCACGGAAGACTTTGAAATAACTTACATTGGGTTTCTTGTCAGTGAGGAGTTCATATGAGGTTTTCTTGAGGAATTTGTGAAGATATACCTTGTTGATGATATGGCACTCAGTGTTGATTACTTCAGGCCCAAAGCGACGAGGAGTCTGATATTCTTGAAGCATAGTTCTTGCCATTTCAACCAGAGTCATGTTCTTCCTTTCGACGACACCATTCTGCCGAGGAGTATAAGGAGCAGATAATTCGTGAGTAATACCAAGTTCATCAAGATAATCATCAAGACCAGTGTTTTTGAACTCGGTTCCATTATCACTCCTGATATGTTTGATCTTGGTGCCAAAGTTCGTCGAGGCCCTTGAAGAAAATCGTTTGAAGATTTCCTGCACTTCAGTTTTATACACTATGATATGCACCCAAGTATATCTGGAATAATCATCAACTATGACGAAGCCATATAAAGATGCTGCATTGGTTAGTGTGGCATAGTGAGTAGGTCCAAATAGATCCATATGAAGCAATTCGAATGGACGTGTAGTGGTCATGATAGTCTTCGAGGGATGCTTGGATCTGGTCATTTTCCCAGATTCACAAGCACCGCACAGATGATCCTTGAGGAATTTGACTGATTCGATGCCGATGACATGCTTCTTCTTCGCGAGCGTTTGCAAATTCCTCATGCCTGCATGACCTAGTCTTCGGTGCCACAACCATCCTTCTGAGGTTTTTGCTAGTAAGCAAGTGGCTAGTTGAGGACCTGTAGAGGAATCAACAATGTGCAAATCCCCTCTTCTTACACCTTCGAAGACTTTGGATCTGTCAGATTCCATAATGACTACACATCTATATCTACCAAAGATAACAATCATATCAAGATCACAAAGCATCGAGACTGACATGAGGTTAAAACCAAGGGATTCAACAAGCTTCACTTTGTCCATATGCCTATCCTTGGAAATAGCCACTTTGCCAAGTCCCAATACCTTGCTTTTACCTTTGTCAGCATATGTGATTTGCTTCAGAGGTGATGGAGTTAGTGGCATATTCATCAGTAAGATTTTATCACCAGTCATGTGATGTGTGCAGCCACTATCAAGAAACCACTCAGTATTCTTGGGTTTGTCATCCTGCAGATGAATTAGTACAGCTTACCATCTCATATGCTTCAGATTTGAAGAATATTATACTAATTTCATCAGATCAGTAACTTCATCATAACAGAAATGTAAGGACGTGTGAAATATTTCTATTTCATCAATCATTAGCTTGCGTCCTATCAAGCAATTCCTCAGGTCTCCAGCAAATTCTTCAGATGATGATTTTCATCTAGAGACCTGACGTGCAGAAGTGATTAGTTTGATTTCCTCACCACCCACATCTGAAGGGGTGGCAAAGCATTCATCATCCTGCGAGCACCATATGAGAAAGGTGGCATTGAAGCCAATGCACTTCTCTTAACAGTAGGGGGATTAAAGTACTCATATGAATATGCAGAGAACTGGTTTGAGGATTTATGAACATAATGATTTGAGGAGTAACGCTCATATTCATATTCCTTGTAGTTTCCCTGCATGTTAGACGCATTAGCACGGGTACGAGCATAGTTTTGACGAGTTGAGGATTTTGATCCTTTTGAAGACTTTGGTCCTCCTGAGGAATTTGATCTGGGGTTCTGATTCTTCAGTGGTGGTGTCATAAGGACATTCACCTGAAGATTTTCGAGACAGCTTTTGGGAACCCAGATTTTCCTCAAGGGAGGGCCTTTCCTACAATTAGTCCAACATATCGAGCAAATACTTCACCAGATTGATTTTTGAACAGTTTATAGTTGGAGTCAAATGACTCATCCGAGGAATAGGATAATTCACATGAAAAACCAGTTAGATTAGATGGATCAAAAGGAGGCCCAGTAGCAGCAAACCAAGATCCATCAGCATTTAATCTCCTCTCAAAGGCAATTCCTTCTTTCCTTGGGTTCCTGTTCAAGATCTGCTTTTTGAGCACATCACAAAGGGTTTGATGTCCTTTGAGGCTTTTGTATATGCCTGTCACGTACAATTCCTTCAACCCTGCATTTTCATCAGTAACATTTGTGTTTTCCTCAAGTGAGGAAATAGACACAACACGTGCAGTTGAAGAATTTGTAGCAATAGAAGCATTTGATGATTCTGGTGAGGAATTAGCAGTTTCACGTTCAATGCATTTAAGACATGGAGGAATGAATTCAACTTGACCAGCGCTGATCTGTTGAGCTAGTAATGAATCATTTTCCATACAAAGATCATCATGAGACATCCTCAGCTTCTCAAGATCAAGCTACCTTTGAAGAAATTCATAGGAAAGCTTCTCATGATCAGTGAGGAGTGTATCATAACAATCCTGAAGATTATCAAATCTAGACTGAAGACTTTTCACATCTTTAGTGAGGATTTGGGTAAGGTTCATTTCATCATTCAACACATCATCACTTTTATCTAGAAGTTTCTGAAGCTTTTCCAGGACAGTTTGTTGTTTAGTGGCAATGATAGAAAGTTTATTGTAACTGGATTTCTTATAATTATCAGGTTCACAGTCACTTGAATCAGAGGAGGAGGCATTATTTGGTACCTTTGAACCTTTTGCCATGAAGCAAAAGGTTGGAGCGAAGTCATCAGCATAGTCATCAGTGCGGATGGTGCTATCATTTTCTTCAAGGTTGAAGATTGACTTGCTGATGAAAGTGGTTGCCTGTGCAAGACTAGCCTGTCCGGATTCTGAGTCTTCATCAGAACCCTCTTCTTCATCACATTCCTCTGATTCTGCCTGGGAGTCCATTTCCTTGCCAATAAGTGCCTGAGCCTTTCTGAAACTAGTCTTCTTGTGCGATGAGGGCTTTGAAGATGAGGATTTTGAAGATTTCTTCTTCTTCTTTGAGTCATCAGAACTGTCATCCTTGTATTTATTCTTCTTTGATTCCTTTCCCCAACGGGGACAATCAGCAATGTAATGACCTGATTTCTTGCACTTGTGACGGGTTCGTTTCTTGTAGTCCTCAGATGAAGATTCTGATTTCCTCATGTCTCTTCTTGAAGATTTAGCAAACTGGCCACGTCGTGTAAATCTCTGGAATTTCCTCACGAGCATTGCAATCTCCTGTCCAAATTCTTCAGGGTCACAAATGCTGTCATATGTGTCTTCGTCTTCAGATGAGGAAATTGCTCTAGCCTTCAGTGCACGTGGTCTGGAATAGCTTGGTCCATATAGATCTCTCTTTTCTTCTAGTTGGAATTCATGAGTATTTAGCCTTTCTAGTATATCAGCTGGATCAAGCATCTTGTAATCTGGTCTTTCTTGAATCATCAGAACTAAAGTATCAAATGAAGAATCCAAAGATCTCAGCAGTTTCTTCACAACTTCGAGATCAGTGATGTCTAAGGCTCTTAGTGCTTGCAGTTCATTTGATATGTCAGTGAGGCAATCAAAGGTGTCTTGGCAGCTTTCATTGTCATGTCTCTTCAAGCGATTGAAGAGATTGCGAAGAATATCAACACGAGAGTCACGCTGGGTTGATACTCCTTCATTTACCTTGCACAGTCTCTCCCAGATCAGTGTTGCAGAGCCCAAAGCACTTACTCTTCCAAACTAGCCTGGGCTCAGATGGCCACACATGATGTTCTTCGCTTGAGAATCGAGTTGCTTGAATTTCTTCACATCAGCCGCAGTGACACTCGCAGAGATGATGGGGACGCCATGTTCCACAATATACCAGAGATCATTATCAATAACTTCTATATGCATTTGCATTTTGTTCTTCCAGAAGGGAAAGTTCTTTCCTTCGTAGGTAGGACATGCTGCAGTCACCTTAAACATGCCTGCGGTCGATATAACTAAAACTCCAGGTGGTTAAACCAAAATCACACAGAACAAGGGAGTACCTTGCTCTGATACCAATTGAAAGTGCGTTATATCGACTAGAGGGGGCCGAATAGGAGATTTTTAGAATTTCATCACTGAGGAAATTCCTTTTGAGGAAATTCCTCACTGATGACTAATCTTACAGCGGAAACAGTAAAGGATCAGAAGTGCAAAGTTTCACAACAGCAGTTTTTCAGAGTGAAGAATGTGAAAACAGATTGTACAGTGAGCAGGCACGCGGAATACAGATGTGGATTAATTGACGTGAAGAATTTGGGGTTGAGGAAATTCAGAGAAAGTCTTCAGCAAATTCTTCAAACAGTTGCAGTGAAAGTCATCAACACATAATACGAGGAAAGTAAGGAATTGAGAAATTAGAACCCGTTTCTCAATGAAAACAATCGTTGATGACCCAGTTCCAACTGCTGTGACAGTCGTACATCTGGTCTGGAGCGGCTTGGTATTGAAACCAAAGGACACACAGTCCCAGGACACACAGTCCCTACCGTATTCTCCTTGAGCTAAGGACACATAGTCCTCGCCCAACACTCGTGGTAAGTCTTCAGGGCAGACTTCCAAACCCTCATAAACTTGGTCACCCAGCGATCCACAATTGACTGCTGGAAAGCTCTAGACCATGACACCTAACCGTCTGGAGGATGCACAGTCCTCAAAGGTAAAAGGCTTCAGTCCCACACAGGAACAACTTCTTCAGTGATGCTCAATCACTAGGTTTGGTTTGTGGTTTCGGTGTATGGTGTATTTCCTCACTGATGAATTACTCTTGAAGGCTCTGAGGAATTGGGTTGCTCTTATGACAAGTGTCAGTTTCTAACGGAGCAGCCAACCAGCTAGTGGTTGAGGGGGTGGCTATTTATAGCCTGGGAGCATCCTGACATGATTTGACACTTATGCCCTTAAATAATATGACCGTTGGAATGGATAAGACCAATGACTTGGCGTGGCTATCGAAACGGTCGGGACCCTCAACTGTGAGAGTCCTCATGTCACTCGTATTCCTCACTTGAGGCTTTTGGTAGGATTTAGGCTTGGGTTGAGCATCATGAGGAAATTCATTCCATACTGTAACTTCGACCCCCTTTAACAGTACGGTGTTCCTATGACTCAAATGCGAAGAAAATAAAACAGAAAGTGTAAGTCTTCATGCTTCAAATTCTTCAGAGTGATTTTCTTCAGGACACACTGGACTTCTCAATATCAGTATCTTCATGAGGAATATCAACTTCATCGCAGATTCCTCGCGATTCATTTCTTCAGCTTTAAACCAATTTCTTCAACTGAAGACATATATTTTTAGGGGTCGATATTCTTCAAATATCTCAAACTCCTCAATGACTTATAGATACTTAACCTATAAGTCTTCAAACCACCAAAATCACTAAGGGGGACTAGATGCACTTACACATAGGTTTTGGAGGTCAGCCATTGACGATACGGAACTCTGAGTGCTTCTTCACACACAGGGACCGATAAGTGCTTGTTCAAGTTTTGTGATGAAGCATGAATAGCACTTGAGATGAGATAGCATAGATAGCTAGAGAAGGGTCCTAGGCATTCTTGTCCATCCAATTGGTAAAAGAGAAAACAAAAGCCAAATAACAGCAATTGGATGTCCTCGAATGAGCAAACACATGCAGACTAACATGCTCACACAATAAGAATGATAGAGAAAATATGGTGAACATGCACAAGCATCCTAGCAGCTATCAAGCACATGGGCGATGACAAACTCATCTATATATGAGTATATTGACTTAGGAGCCATGTAAGAATATTTGATCATAGGTCATACTCATCGTTAAGCACAAGTGGGGTTACCACTTTTCGATAAGAATTAATGTTTTCATATCCTTAGGATATGCTTATACTCAAGATTTAGAGTAAAGCTCCCCCTTGATATGACATCCCCCTTAAGAGGGACAGACTAACCTTGGGTTTTGTCATAGAAGACTTCAAGTAGGTGAAGTAGTGGTGGATGCTCAATGTTGATGAAGTTCATCTTGATTTGGGATCAATCCTTGTTGTTTCTTACTCTTATCACCTATATGGGTTAGTTCCAAAGAAAAAGGAACATATGCAAGAATATCCATGGACATGAAGTAAAACACAAATGGGATGATGTCCAAAGATGCATTAATTACCTTGTCCCGTGCTGACCTTTGAGGGAATGTGTGAGTCCTTGAACACTAATGCATATGGTTGAGGTTGATTGTATATTGTTCTTGCCAAAATGAATAAGAGTGAATTTTATTGGCAGAATCACCCCTCAAGAACTCTCTAGTTCTTCCTCTTGGGAATCCACATCAACTTGATGGGGATCCTTGGAGTTGTGGTAACACTAGTTGAGGTAGAGCTAGAAGTGTCTTTGGAAATCCACTTGACCTCGACTTGGGGTTCTTCTTAATAAAGTTCAATGTCATCTTGAAGATTTCCCTTGCCCTTGTGGTCTTGTGGTGGAAGGTCATCTTGTGAGCTTGTTACCTTGAGACAAGTAGCATCATACTTCTCCTCTTGAGGAAAAACTTAGGAATGGGATATGGACCTTCTTCCCAATCATCTCTGTTGACGTTGAAGTAGCCAACACCTTGTTTCTTCCGATACCCTCCTTGCTTGCGTTCAATTTCCTCAAAAAAATACTTCCGGCGAGACTCTTGAAGACACCTCTCTCTATAATCCCTTTCAATAAATCATTTTATTGCTCAAGTGTAACTTGGCTAAGAGAATCATTAGTGCAATCAAGAGAGCTACTAACAATAATATTAGGTTTAGCTTTAGCATTGTTGTTACTAGATGAAGAAATTTTCTTGCCTTTGTTACTAGTGTTGTTCGGTTTAACTTGTAGAACAGAAGTGTACAAGAGTAATAGTTTGGTTAGATAAGAAGAACTCTTCTTTTGAAGATCATCATTGATTGCTTTTAGGAACTCGTGCTCTTGCTCCAAATTGAGCTTATCGAAGCGTAACTTCTCATGGGTTCTTGCAAGCTCTCTATGAACTTCTAGAGTAGTGTCATGAGCTAACTTAAGAGTTTTTAATTCTTGAGTTAGTTGATCAATTTCTTTCTTATCATCATTACTTGATTTCTCTTGACTAGCATCATAATGAGCAAGTTCATTTTCATTGCAATCACTAGTTTTATCAAAGTGCAAGTCATCTTCTCCTAACAAGTCATCCTCATCACTATTGAAATCAAGATACTCGGAGTGTGATACCTTGGGGCCTTTAGGCATGAAGTAGTTTCCAAATCCCTCATTTGGTGAGTCAAATAGGTCGCAGGAGTTTGAGGAAACAAGTCTAATGTCGGCAACACCTTCATCTTGAATATAGTCGGAGTTGGAGTGATAGCTTATCTCGGAGTGGTGGTCAGAGTTAGAGCGAGAAACTCATTCACCAACATGAGCTTGATGTCTTCTTTTTTAACAGCTCTTGGTGCATTTACCCTTCTTCTCCGATTCCTTGCCTCTCCGTGAGTGTCTTTGTTCATAACGATCTTCTCTACTCCTTCTCTCTCTGCGAGGTGGCTCATCTCTTGAGCTTCGTCTTCGAGGTGACTCTTCTCTTTGTTTGTAGGGATCTGAGCACCCATTGGAGTAGTGTCTAGGCTTCCCACAGTTGTAGCAGTTTCGGTCACGACTGGACGAATGCTTCTCATAATATCTTGAGCTTTAGCTCTTCTCTTTGCCTCTACTCTTGTAGAACTTGTTGAATTCTCTAACCATGAGGCTTATCTCGGCATCAGTTACAAGATTGTCCTTTGAAGTAGCGGGAGCATTACATGAAGCTTTGTAAGCACCACTTGACTTGTTGTGCAGCTCATCTTTGTCCTTGAGTGACATCTCATGAGCGACAATCCTACCAATAACTTCAGTTGGCTTCAGATCTTTGTAGTTTGGCATCATTTGAATCAGTTTGCACACTGTGTCATACTTTCCATCAAGATATCTAAGTATCTTCTTGATGATGAATTTGTCGGTCATCTCTTCACTTCCTAAGCCGGTAATATCATTGGTGATGAGAGCTAGCCTAGAGTACATTTCAGTGACACTTTCACCATCCTTCATCTTGAACTTGTCAAGCTGACTTTAAAGCACATCCAACTTAGATTCTCTAACAGAAGCAGTACCTTCGTGCATATCGATCAAAGTATCCCAAATCTGTTTTGCATTCTCAAGGCGGCTGATTTTGTTGAATTCTTTAGGGCAAAGACCGTTGAAGATGATGTCGCGGGCTTGTGCATTAAGTTGCAACATCTTCAGTTCGTCAGCTATCGCATCACGATACGGTTCACGCCTTTCTCTGAAGAAATCACCTTGCACACCAACACGAATAACAGCCCAGACATGAGGATTAAAGCCAAGTGTATGCATTTTCATCTTATGCTTCCAACTAGCAAAATTAGTGCCATCGAAGTAAGGACCTCTACGATGATAATTTCCCTCACTAGATGCCATACTCTCCTAGGTTGTGAAACCAATGCAATGGAGACCAAAGCTCCGATACCACTTGTAGGATCGAAAGTATGTCTAGAGGGCGGGGTGATTAGACTACTTGACAAGATATATTTGTTTCCTTTTCTCATTTTAGTTGAGAGGCAGCTATGGTAGTTATACCAAGTCAAGTACACCCTACACATGCAGTTCTAAGAATGTAGCAGCGCAAAGAAAAACATGCAAGTGTAAAGTAAAAGAGTAAGGTAGGGAGATCAAACGCATGAGGTTGACATGACGATTTTTGGCATGGTTTTGATAGGTGGCGCTATCGTATGTCCATGTTAGTGGAGACTTCAACCCACGGAGGGTAACGGCTGCGCGAGTCCACAGAGGGCTCCACCCACGAAGGGTATACAAAGACCGGCCTTATCTATTCCACCATGGCTTCCATCCACGGAGGACTAGCCTTACTTACGATAGAACTTCACGAAGTAGGCGATCGCCTTGCCCTTACAAACATCTTGGTTCAACTCAAAAAAAACGAAGTAGGAGGCTCCCAAGCGACAGCTAACCAATGTCGCAGGCACCACCCTCCAAAAGGTAACAGATGTGGTAGATCAATGAACTCCTTGCTCTTGTGCTTCTAAAGATAGTCTCCTCAACACAAAATCACTCTCTCAAAGAATATGCATGGGTCCGAGAGGTTGATTTGGTGGAAAGAAGTTTGGGAAGGCTAGAGATCAAGATTAAAATGAATTGAGTGGAATATCTTGGTCTCAACACATAAGTAGGTAGTTCTCTCTCAGAAAATGGATCTCGATATGAAGTGTGTGTTTTGAGTGCTTCTCGCACAAATGAGAGGTGGGTGAAGGGATATATATGGGCAGCAGCCAAAATGCAACCGTTACACACAGAGTGACAAACTCGGTGACACCGAAGTTGAAAACTCAGTGGTACCGATTAGCACAAAGGTGTGAACTTTTGAATCTCGGTGAGACCGATATATGAAACTCAATGGCACCGAAAAGGTAGCTAACAGTCACATGGCCAAACTCGGTGGCACTGATACTCAACCTCGAAAATTCCTATTTTTTGTACCGAGGCACGCGAAAGTTGGTCAACCAAACTCGGTAGCACCAATATGGATTCGGTTGCACCGATTTGGTGGCAGTGGCTAGGGTTTCTACGTGAGGTCAAACTCGGTGGGTCTGAAATACGAAAGTTGGTGACACCAAATTTGTATATGTGGATTTTGACAGAATGATTATGTGGGAAAAATGATAGAGTATTTTGGTGCCTAACTTTGAGAACTTGAGCAATCGGTTCATGTTAGTACCTCACCCCCTTTTAAGAGTATTGGCTTTCTTCTAGACTCAAATGTGATTTCTCAAAAACTAGAAAATGAAGAGTCTTCGAGCTTGAAGCTTGAGCCAATATTATTCCTTTCTTGCATCAAGGGGCATCTCCACGTAAAAATTTAGCCAAAGCATCGTTTGAAATTTTCCGAAATATACTTGAAAAACATATTAGTCCAATGATGCATATGTTGTTATCAATTATCAAAACCACCCAAGGGAGCAACTATGTTTTCACTCTTGTTATTCAGTTTATGTGTGTTCAGTGAGCATTGATCTTTGGGATCACTTTGCATGTTCATTTGGTGACCACGAATTACGAGTTGGGGTCCCCACAAGTGGTATACACAATAAGGAGTAAGGCATAAATTTTTTACCTGATAGTTGGTCCTGATGGTGTTGACCAAATTCATCTCAAAATTTTGGCTCTCACACACACGGGTCATGTATTGCTGATACAATCCTTGGATATCAAGATTGTCAAGTCCTGGAAACTCTAGATTGGCTTTCCCTTTCTCCAAATGAGCCGACATGATCTTGGATACAACCTTTGTCAAAACGGTTAAAGGGACATGAGCTTGGAAAGTCCCTCTCACAACAACCACTTCCATATCATACATGGCGGCTCGCGGAGTAACATTATCCATATGAGGTACAAGGATTGAAGGAGTGACATGACTAGGAGGATGAACAACCATTTTTTTAGTTATCCCTTGATTATCACCAGCTGGCTCCTTAGCATGATTCATCTCTATATCATGAGCCGGCTCAGCACCCAAGTCCGGCTCAACCTGAACAAACGGCTCAATTTGAGTCCCTGCTCTAGCTGAAGGAGGATCTTGAACGGTATGATTGTTGGAGATTGTAGTAAATTCAAAAAAATTCCTACGCCATGCAAGTACATATCTATGGAGAAACCAACAATGAGAGAGATTGTAGAGCATCTTCAAACCTTTGAAGATCGCTAAGCGGAAGTGTTGCTAGAACGCGGTTGATGGAGTCATACTCGCAGCAATTCAGATCGCGGTAGGTTCCGGTCTATGCACCAAACGATGGTGCCTCTGCGTTCAACACACGTACATCCCGGTGACGTATCCTCCTTCTTGATCCAGCAAGGAGAGAGGACAAGTTGTGGAAGAGCTCCGGTAGCACGACGGCGTGGTTACGGTGGAGCTATGTGGTTCTCTGCCAGGGCTTTGCCAAGCATTGCGGAGGAGGAAGAAGAGAGAGGTAGGACTGCGTCGTTGGAGAGAGATGAATTATTGTGTCTCAAAAATCCCAAAACCTCAAGTATATATAGGTGGAAGGAGAGAGAGGGATGCCTTGGCCCCTCCTCCAAGGAGTATGAGTTCGGCCGAGCTAGGGAGGAGTCCACCTCCCACAAGGGAGGTGGATCCCTTCCTTTTAAAACTCCTTTTGCCTTATCTCCTTATCCCTAGCCACATGGGCCTTTAGGGAAGGCCTTGGCCAGACCAATAAGAGCGGATCCACCTCATCTAACAGCCCATGGACTCCTTTGGTCGTTACACCCCTCCCAGGGGTCCTCCGGCACCCTCCCGGCACTCCCAGTACACTACCGATAAGCCCGAAAATTTTCCGATGAACAAAACAGGACTTCCTATATATCAATCTTTACCTGCGGACAATTCCAAAGCTCCTCATGACATCCGAGATCTCATCCGGGACTCCGAACAACCTTTGGTAACCACGTACACTATTTCCCTATAACCCTAGCGTCATCGAACCTTAAGTGTGTAGACCCTACGATGTCAAGGATTCAATCAATCCCGTATGCAATTCCCTTTGTCTATCAGTATGATACTTGCCCGTGATTCAATCGTCGGTATCTCTATACCTTGTTCAGTCTTGTTACCGACAAGTCTTTTTACTCGTTCCATAACACATCATCACGTGGCTATCTCCTTAGTCACACTGAGATCAATATGATGATGGATTACAGAGTGGGCCCAGATATAGCTCTTTGTCACACGGAGTGATAAATCCGAGTCTTGATTCGTACAACCCAACAGACACTTTCAGAGATACCTGTAGTGCACCTTTATAATCACCCAGATACGTTGTGACGTTTGATACACCCAAAGCACTCCTACAGTATCCGGGAGTTGCACAATCTCATGGTATAAGGAAACGATACTTGACATGAGAAAAGATTTACAAGACGAACAACACGATCTAGTGATATGCTTAGGATTGGGTCTTGTCCATCACATCATTCCCCAATGATGTGATCCCGTTATCAATGACATCCAATGTCCATAATCAAGAAACCATGATCATGTATTGACGAACGACTTAGCCAACTAGAGGCTCACTAGGGACACATTGTGATCTATATATTCACACATGTATTACGGTTTCCGGTTAATACAATTATAGCATGAATAATAGACAATTATCATGAACTGGAAATACAATAATAATAACTTCATTATTGCCTCTAGGGCATATTTCCAACATTCTCCCACTTGCACTAGAGTCAATAATCTAGTTACATTGTGATGAATCAAACACACATAGAGTTCTGGTGCTGATCATGCTTTGCCCGTGGAAGAGGTTTAGTCAATAGGTGTGCGACAGTCAGATCCGTATGTACTTTACAAATATCTATATCTCCATCCTGGATGTATCCACGAATGGAGTTGAAGCGGCGCTTGATATTCTTGGTATTCTTGTGAAACCTGGGCTCCTTTGCAATGGCAATAGCTCCAGTGTTGTCACGGAATAGAGTCATCGGGCCCGACGCATATGGAATCACTCCTAGGTCGGTGATGAACTCCTTTATCCAGACTCCTTCCTATGCTGCTTCTGAAGCAGCTATGTACTCCGCTTCACATGTAGATTCCGCCACGACGCTTTGCATGCAACTTCACTAGCTAACTGCCCCATTATTCAGAATGTAGACGTATCCGGTTTGTGACTTGGAGTCATTCGGATTTGTTTCGAAGCTAGCATCGACGTAACCGTTTACAACGAGCTCTTCGGCACCTCCATAAATGAGAAACATATCTTTAGTCCTTTTCAGGTACTTTAGGATATTCTTCACCGCTATCTAGTGATCCACTCCTGGATCACTTTGGTACCTCCCTACCAAACTTATGGCAAGGTTCACATCAGGTTTGGTACACAGCATGGCATACTTGATAGAGCCTATGGCTGAAGCATAGGGGATGGTACTTATCTTTTCTATATCTTCCGCCGTGGTCGGTCGTTGAGTCGCACTCAACCTGACACCTTGTAATACAGGCAAGAACCCCTTCTTAGCCTTCTCCATATTGAACTTCTTAAATATCTTGTCAAGGTATATGCTTTGTGAAAGACATATAAGGCATCTCGATCTATCTCTATAGATCTTGATGCCTAATATGTAAGCAGCTTCTCCAAGGTCCTTCATTGAAAAACTCTTATTCAAATAGGCCTTTATGCTTTCCAATAGTTCTATATCATTTCCCATCAACAATATGTCATCCACATATAATATGAGAAATGCTACACAGCTCCCACTCACTTTCTTGTAAATACAGGCTTCTCCATAAGTCTTTACAAACACAAACACTTTGATTACCTATCAAAGTGAATATTCCAACTCTGAGATGCTTGCACCATGTAGGAAATATGCCCTAGAGGCAATAATAAATTGGTTATTATTATATTTCCTAGTTCATGATAATTTTCTATTATTCATGCTATAATTGTATTAACCAGAAACCGTAATACATGTGTGAATATATAGATCACAATGTGTCCCTAGTAAGACTCTAGTTGGCTAGCTCGTTGATCAATAGATGATCATGGACAATGGATGTCATTGATAACGGATCACATCATTGGGGAATAATGTGATGGACAAGACCCAATCCTAAGCATAGCACTAGATCGTGTTGTTCGTCTGCTAAAGCTTTTCTAATGTCAAATATAATTTCCTTAGACCGTGAGATTGTGCAACTCCCGGATACCGTAGGAGTGCTTTGGGTGTACCAAACTTCAAAATGTCACTGGGTGATTATAAAGGTGCACTACGGGTATCTCCGAAAGTGTCTGTTGAGTTGTACAAATCGAGACCGGGATTTGTCACTCCGTGTGACGGAGAGGTATCTATGGGCCCACTCAGTAATCCATCATCATATTGAGCTCAATGTGACTAAGGGGTTAGCCACGGGGTGATGTGTTACAGAACGAGTAAAGAGACTTCCCGATAACGAGATTGAACAAGGTATAGCGATATCGACGATCGACTCTCGGGCAAGTATCATACCGATGGACAAAGGGAATTGCATGCGGGATTGATTGAATCCTTGACATCGTGGTTCATCCGATGAGATCATCGTGGAACATGTGGGAACCACCATGGATATCTAGACCCTGTTGTTGGTTATTGGCCGGAGAGATGTCTCGGTCATGTCTGCACGTCTCCCGAACCCGTAGGGTGTACACACTTAAGGTTCGATGATGCTAGGGTTATAGGGAAATAGTGTACGTGGTTACCGAAGGTTGTTCGGAGTCCCAGACGTTACGAGGAGCTCCGAAATGGTTCGGAGGTAAAGATTTATATATGGGAAGTGAGATTTTGGACACCGGAATTGATTCGGGCGACACCGGTAATGTATCGGGAACACCAGAAGTGTTCCGAGGGTCCATCGGGAGGGGCCACCAGCCCCAAAGGCTAACATGGGCCAAAAGGTGGAAGGGAACCCGCCCAGAGTGGGCTAGTGTGCCTCCCACCTAGGCCCAAGTCCCGGCAAGAGAGGGCAGGGGGGAAACCCTAGCACGGATGGGCCTAAGGTCCATCTGGGGTGCGCCACTGATAACCCACAAGTATAGGGGATCGCAACAGTTTTCGAGGGTAGACTATTCAACCCAAATTTGTTGATTCGACACAAGGGGAAGCAAAAGAATATTCTCGAGTATTATAAGTTGAGTTGTCAATTCAACCACACTTGAAAGACTTAGTATCTGCAGCAAAGTTTCAGTAACAGAGTAGTGTGATAGCAATAGTAGCAACGGTAACAGTAGAAGTGACAGCAGTAGCAGCAGTAACAACAGTAGCAGTAACAGTAGCGTAACAGCAGTAGCGGCAAAGTAACATAGCACGGACCAGTAGGAAAATCTTGTAGGCATTAGATCGGTGATGGATAATTATGCTGGATGACATTCATCATGCAACAGTTATAACATGGGGAGATATGTAACTAGCTCCAGTTCGTCAATGTAATGTAGGCATGCATTCCGTACATACTCATACGTGCTTAAGGAAAAGAACTTGCATGACATCTATTGTCCATCCATCCCGTGGCAGCGGGGTCCTAATGGAAACTACGGATATTAAGGTTCTCCTTTTAATAGGGAACCGGAACAAAGCATTAGCACTTAGTGAATACATGAACTCCTCATACTATGGTCATCTCCGGGAGTGGTACCGGCTATTGTCACTGCGGGGTTTCGGGGTCATAACACATAGTAGGTGACTACAACTTGCAAGATAGGATCAAGAACACACATATATTGATGAAAACATAATAGGTTCAGATCTGAAATCATGGCATTCGGGCCCTAGTGACAAGCATTAAGCATAGCAAAGTAGTAGCAACATCAGTCTCAGAACATAGTGGATACTAGGGATCAATCCCCATCAAAACTAACTCAATTACATGATAGATCTCATCCAACCCATCACCGTCCAGCAAGCCTACGATGAGATCACTCACGAACGGTGAAGAGCATCATGGAATTGGCGATGAAAGAAGGTTGGTGATGACGATGGCAACGATCTCCCCTCTCTGGAGCCCAGAACGGACTCCAGATCTGCCCTCCAGAGGAAGAACAGGTGCTGGCGGCGCCTCCGAATCGTAAAACGCGATGAACTCTTCTCCTTGATTTTTTCTGGGCGAAAGGGACTAAATAGAGCTGGAGCTGGAGGCGGCGGAGCCCCGAGGGCCTGATACGTCCATTTTGCATCATGTTTTCATGTTGATGTTTATCGCTTCTTTGGGTGTTATTTCACTTCACGGTACAATTATTATGCCTTTTCTCTCTTATTTTGCAAGGTTTACATGAAGAGTGAGAATGCCGCCAACTAGAATTCTAGCCTGAAAGTGGAGCAAAGTTGAGATACCTATTCTGCGCAACTCCAAATGCCGTAAAAACCCACAAGGATTGTTTCCCCGATTTATCAAAAAATACTGGGCCAAAGAAGTGCCAGAGGGGCACCAGGGGGTGCCCACAAGCCTACACGGCGCGGCCAGCCCCCAGGCCGCGCCATGAGGGCTTGTGGGCAGCCCACTGGCTCACTGGCCCCCTCTTTTTCTATATGGAGGGTTTCGTCCAGGAAAAAAATCAAGGAGGAGCTTTCTTGTGGTTTCGCCACCGCCACGAGGCGGAACTTGAGCGGAACCAATCTAGAGCTCCGGCAGGACGATCCTGCCGGGGAAACTTCCCTCCCGGAGGGGGAAATCATCGCCATCGTCATCACCAACACTCCTCTCATCGGAGGGGACTCGTCACCATCAACATCTTCATCAGAACCATCTCATCTCCAAACCCTAGTTCATCACTTGTAACTAATCTCCGTCTCGCGACTCCGATTGGTACTTGTAAGGTTGCTAGTAGTGTTGATTACTCTTTGTAGTTGATGCTAGTTGGATTATTTGGTGGAAGAGTTTATGTTCAGATCCTTGATGCTACTCATTACCTCTCTGGTCATGAATATGATTATGCTTTGTGAGTAGTTACTTTTGTTCCTGAGGACATGGGATAAGTCATGCTAATAATAGTCATGTGAATTTGGTATTCGTTCGGTAATTTGATATGTTATGTGTTGTTTTTCCTCTAGTGGTGTTATGAGAACGTCGACTACATAACACTTCACCATTATTTGGGCCTAGAGGAAGGCATTGGGAAGTAGATAGATGATGGGTTGCTAGAGTGACATAAGCTTAAACCCTAGTTTATGCGTTGCTTCGTAAGGGGCTGATTTGGATCCACTAGTTTAATGCTATGGTTAGACTTTGTCTTAATTCTTATTTCGTAGTTGCGGATGCTTGGGAGAGGGGTTAATCATAAGAGGGATGCTTGTCCAAGTAAGGGCAGTACCCAAGCGCCGGTCCACCCACATATCAAACTATGAAAGTAACGAACGCAAATCATATGAACATGATGAAAGTAGCATGACAGAAATTCCCGTGTGTCCTCGGGAGCGTTTTTCCTCCTATAAGACTTTGTCCAGGCTTGTCCCTTGCTACAAAAGGGATTGGGCCACTTTGCTGCACCGTTGCTACTTTTGTTACGTGTTGCTTTCTACGAACCATCTCACCACACAATCACTTGTTACCGACAATTTCAGTGTGTGCATATTTTACCTTGCTGAAAACCACTTGTTAGATCCTTCTGCTCCTCGTTGGGTTCGACACTCTTACTTATCAAAAGGACTACGATTGATCCCCTATACTTGTGGGTCATCAAGACTATTTTCTGGCGCCGTTGCCGGGGAGTGAAGCGCCTTTGGTAAGTGGAACTTGGTAAGGAAACATTCATATAGTGTGCTGAAATTTGTTGTCACTTGTCACTATGGATACTAATCCTTTGAGGGGCTTGTTCAGGGTATCTTCACCTCGAACGGAAGCACAAATAGTTTCTCCTCAACCTGCTGCACCTACAGAAAGTATTTGCTTTGAATTTCCTTCGGGTATGCTTGAGAAACTGCTAGCTAATCCTTTTACAGGAGATGGAACATCACATCCATACTTGTATCTGATCTATGTAGATGAAGTTTGTGCTTTATTTAAGCTTGCAGGTGTGCCCTAGGATGAGGTCAAGAAGAAGGTCTTTCCTTTACCTTTGAAGGATAAGGCGTTGACATGGTATAGGCTATGTCATGATACTGGATCATGGGACTACAATCGGTTGAAATTGGAATTTCATCAAAAGTTTTATCCTATGCATTTAGTACATCGTGATCGGAATTATATTTATAATATTTGGCGTCGTGACAGAGAAAGCATCGCCCAAGCTTGGGGGAGGATTAAATCAAAGTTATATTCATGCCCCAATCATGAGCTCTCGAGAGAAATTATCATTCAGAAGTTCTATGCTCGGCTTTCTCATGATGATCGCACCATGCTTGACACTTCTTGTACCGGTTGTTTTATGAAGAGAGATATTGACTTCAGATGGAATTTATTGGAGAGAATTAAACGCAACTCTGAAGATTGGGAGCTTGAAGAAGGTAAGGAGTCAGGTATGAATTTCACGTTTGATTGTGTTAAATCCTTTGTTGAGACACATACTTTTTGTGACTTTAGCGCTAAGTATGGACTTGAATCTGAGATAGTAGCTTCATTGTGTGAATCCTTTTTTGCCCATATTGATCTCCCCAAGGAGAAGTGGTTTAAATATCATCCTGCTTTAGAAGTCAATGTAGTTAAACCCACTCCAGTTGAAGAGAAAGTCATTGCCTATAATGATCCTATGGTTCCCAGTGCTGACATTGAGAAACCACCTTTCCCTGTTAGGATAAAGGATCATTCTAAAGCTTCAACTATGATACGTAGAGGCTATATTAGAACACCTACACCCCCTGAGCAAATTAGAGTTAAACCCAGCGCTGCTATCATCAAAGATCTTCTGTCTGAAGAAGTTGAGGGACATAATATTCACTTCTGTGAGGATGCTGCTAGAATTGCTAAACCTCACGCTAGAGACAAACATAGGCCTGTTGCTGGCATACATGTGGTTTCTGTTAAGATAGGAGATCATTGTTATCATGGTTTATGTGACGTGGGTTCTAGTGTTAGTGCAATACCTCAATCCTTATACGATGAAATCAAAGATGAGATTGCACCTGTTGAGATAGAGCCTATTGATGTCACTATTCAGCTTGACAATAGAGAAACTATCTACCCTGTGGGAATTGTTAGGGATGTTGAAGTCTTGTGTGGTAAAGGAAGTATCCTGCTGATTTCCTCGTTCTTGCTACCGCACAAGATAGCTTTTGTCCCATCATATTTGATAACCCACAAGTATAGGGGATCAATTGTAGCCTTTCTTGATAAGTAAGAGTGTCGAACCCAACGAGGAGCTAAAGGTAGGACAAATATTCCCTCAAGCTCTATCGACCACCGATACAACTCTATGCACACTTTACGTTCGCTTTACCTAGAACAAGTATGAAACTAGAAGTACTTTGTAGGAGTGATAGGATAGGCTCGCAAGAAAGTAAAGAATGCGTAAATAAAACTAGGGGCTGGTTAGATAAAGAAACAACAACGAGTGTCTAACGAGTGTGGAAAAGTGGTGGTAGGAGTTGCGGAATTGTCCCTAAGCAATTGACTACGTTACTAGATCGATAGCAAGTATCATGTGGGAGAGGCCTCTGCTAGCATGCCATCCCTTACTTGGAATACTACACACTTATGATTGGAACTATTAGCAAGCGTCCGCAACTACTAACGTTCATTAAGGTAAAACCCAACCATATCAATAAGATATATTGGTCCCCCTTCAATCCCATATGCATCAATTTCTATGCTAGGTTTGAAGCTTCTGTCACTCTAGCCTGCCAATACATAGTCCTATCAACATACAACTAACCCTATGGTGTGATCCATGCGCGCGATCATATCATGGGCACCAAAGGACAGCAACATAACCACAAGCAAATTAAACCAATCATAGCAATTCATCAATCACCGATAGGACAACGATAATCTACTCAGACATCATAGGATAGCTACACATCATTGGATAATAATATGTAGCATAAAGCACCATGTTTAAGTAGAGGGTACAGCGGGTTGTGGGAGAGTGAACCGCTGAATATAGATGGGGGAAGATGATGGAGATGTTGGTGAAGATGACGGAGGTGTTGGTGTAGATCGCCGTCACATGATGATGTCCCGAGCGGCGTTCCGGCGCCGCCGGGAGAGAGGGGGAGATAGCCCCCCTCCTTATTCTTCTTCCTTGACCTCCTCCCTAGATGGGAGTAGGGTTTTCCCTCTGGTACATGGTCTCCATGGCAGCGGAGGGGCGAGAGCCCCTTCGAGATTGGATCTCTCTCTCTGTGTCCTTCTGTTTCCGCACTCCCATATTCTGTGTTTCACCGTTTCTTAAATTCCCGGAGATCCGTAACTCCGATTGGGCTGAAATTTTAGCACGATTTTCTTTCGGATATTATATTTCTTGTGGAGAAAGAAGGGCTTCAACCACCTTAAGGAGTGGCCACAAGCCTGCCTGCCGTGGGCCCACCCCCTGACCGCGGCAACAGTGCTTGTGGGCACTCCGTGCATCGCCTCGCGTTGAATCTTCTTCCCAAAAATCATAAACATTCCAAAAAAAATCCCCGTAAGTTTTTATTACGTTTGGACTTTGTTTGGTATGGATATTCTGCGAAACAAAAAACATGCAACAAACAGGACCTGGCACTCGGCACTAGATCAATATGTTAGTCTCAAAAATAGTATAAAAAGTTGCCAAAAGCATATGAAAGTTGTAGAATATTGGCATGAAACAATCAAAAATTATAGATACAATGGAGACGTATCAGCATCCCCAAGCTTAATTCCTGCTCGTCCTCGAGTAGGTAAATGATAAAAAAATATAATTTTTGATGTGGAATGCTTCCTAGCATAATATTGATCATATAATCTAATCATGGCATGAATACTAAAACACGAGTGATTCAAAGCAATAGTCTATCATTTGATATAAAGACAATAATATTTCTAGCATACTAACAAAGCAATCATGTCTTCCCAAAATATCATGGCCAAAGAAAGTTATCCCTACAAAATTATATAGTGTGGCTATGCTCCATCTTCCCCACACAACGTATTTAAATCATGCACAACCCCGGTTTTAGCCAAGCAATTGTTTCATACTTTAGTGTTCTCAAACCTTTTCAACTTTCACACAATACATGAGCACGATCCATGGGCATAGCACTATAGGTGGAATAGAATATGGTGGTCGTGGAGAAGACAAAAAAGGAGGAGATAGTCTCACATCAACTAGGCGTATCAACGGGCTATGGAGATGCCCATCAATAGATATCAATGTGAGTGAGTAGGGATTGCCACGCAATGGATGCACTAGAGATTATAAGTGTATGAAAGCTCACAAAAGAAACTAATGGGTGCGCACCCAACTTGCTTGCTCACGAAGACCTAGGCCAATTTTGAGGAAGCCCATCATTGGAATATACAAGCCAAGTTATATAATGTAAATTTCCCACTAGTATATGGAAGTGGCAACACAGGAGACTCTCTATCATGAAGATTATAGTGCTATTTGAAGCACAAGTGTGGAAAGACGATAGTAGCAATTGTCCCTTCTCTCTTTTCTCTCATTTTTTTGTGGGCTCTTTGGCCTCTTTTTTTTATTATTTTTTTTTGGTGGGCATCTTTGGCCTCTTTTTTATAAATGGGCTTCGCTAGCCTCTTTTATTTCCTCACATGGGACAATGCTCTATTAATGATGATCATCACACTTACAACTCAATACTTGGAGCAATGATGACTCTATATGAAATGCCTTCGGTAGTGTACCGTGACAATGATCTAGCATAGCAATGACATCAAAAAACGGACAAGCCATGGGAACATCATGCTAGCTATCTTACGATCATGCAATAGCAATATGGAAGTGATGGCACATGTCATGAGACGGAACGGTGGTAGTTGCATGGCAATATATTTCGGAATGGCTATGAAACTGCCATAATAGGTAGGTATGGTGGCTGTTTTGAGGGAGGCTATATGGTGGGTGTAATGCACCGGCGAAAGTTGTGCGGTACTAGAGAGGCTAGCAATGGTGGAAGGGCGAGTGTGTGTATAATCCATGGACTCAACATTAGTCATAAAGAACTCACATACTTATTGCAAAAGTCTATTAGTCATCGAAACAAGGTAATACACGCATGCTCCTAGGGGAAAGGTTGGTAGGAGTTAACCATCGCGCGATCCCGACCTCCACACAAAGGATGATAATCAATAAATAAATCATGCTCCGACTTCATCACATAACGGTTCACCATACGTGCATGCTACGGGAATCCCAAACCTTAACACAAGTATTTCTAAAAATACACAATTACTCTCTAGCATGACTCTAATATCACATATTCATGTCGCAAAACTGCTGCAAGGAATCAAACATATCATATTCAGTGATCTACAAGTTTTATGTAGGATTTTATGACTAACCATGTGAATGGCCAACTCCTGTTAACTCTCTAAATAGGTATAAGTGAAGCATGAGAGTTTAATTCTTTCTACAAAAGATATGCCCCTCTCTAACAAATATAAGTGAAGCAAAAGAGCATTCTACAAATGGCGGTTTTCTATGTGTAGGAAAACAGGCAATCCAAACTTCAAAAGATATAAGTGAAGCACAAGAAGCATTCTATAAAGCCAACCAAGGAGTATATCATACCAGCATGGTGCATAAAAGAAAAAGGAAAAATAAACACAAAAGACGCTCCAAGCATTTGCACAGATCTTGTGACGAATTAAAATATAGCTCCGAGTAAAATTACCGATAGATTGTAGACGAAAGAGGGGATGCCTTCCGGGGAATCCCCAAGCTTAGACGCTTGAGTATTCCTTGAATATTACCTTGGGGTGACTCGGGCATCCCCAAGCTTAGGCTCTTGCCTCTCCTTATTCCTTCATCCATCGTGCTCTCACCCAAAACTTGAAAACTTCAATCACACAAAACTCAACAAAACTTCGTGAGATCCGTTAGTATAATAAAATAAATCACCACTTCAAGTATTGTTGTGAACTCATTCTAAATTCATATTATCATTATATCTACTGTAATCCAACTTAACCATGGTTCATACCCCCCGATACTACCCATAGATTCATCAAAATAAGAGAACAAAGCATAGAAAACAGAATCTGTCAAAACAGAACAGTCTGTAGCAATCTGTATATTCCGTATACTTCTGATATCTCAAAAAATCTGAAAACTTACGAACGTCTGGAAAATTTGCATATCAATCAGAAGCAAAATGAATCAACTCAAAATCTCTTCCAGAATAAAAATTAAATTAATTTCGTGAGCAGAAAGTTTCTGTCTTTTCGCAGCGTGATCAAACAACTATCACCCAAATTAATCGTAAAGGCTTTGCTTGGCACATTATTTTTTTTAAACACAAAGGAATTGTACAAGGGGATAATTATGTTTGTGAGAAACTTCCATGAAAAATTCTACATTGTTTCCATGAGCATGAACACAAGTGTTCAAGGTCGACCCTCACTTCCGCAATGCATCACCTTTCAATCGCTTCTCTTTTTGAAAAAAATTTAAGTTCCCCTCTATATTTTTGTTTTGTTTTTAAACTAAATAAAAGCACTCAACAGAAAGAAATGACTCTCTAAAACTTCCGGGTTGTCTCCCAGGCAGCGCTTTCTTTAAAGCCATTAAGCTAGGCATAAAGTGCTCAAGTAATGGATCCACCCGGATCCCAAGCTATATCAAAGCCAATTTTAATTAGCAATGATTTGAAATTTAGTAGTGAGAACAAGGTAACATATATCAAGCAATGACGAAGTCTAACTCTCTTCCTATGCATTGGCATGTCATAAAAGAACAATTCATGTACATCAAGTAAAGGCCAATACAAAGCATAAGCAGTTTCTTGCAATTTTATCGTATTGGAAACATAGAGAGGTGAAGATGTAGTTCCTCTCTCATAATAATTGCAAGTACGAGCAGCAAGCACATGCATATTATATTCATCAAAATCATCACGTGTAACATAAGGAACTATAGCTAGCTCATTTTCATAAGCATCATTCATAATGGCATCATGGCCACAAGCATAGCAAGCATCAAGTTCATCAAAAAGGGATATTTCAAACGAATCCAAGGGATCATAGCATTCATCCTTCGGTAAGAACGAAGGGAAATTAAATAATGTATGAGTAGAAGAGTTAATCTCATTAGAAGGTGGACACGGGTAGCTAGCCCGCTCTTCCTCCTTTTGTTCTTCGCTCTCCTCTTCATCTTTTTCATCTAATGAGCTCACAATTTCAGCATCTTCTTCTTCCATAGTTTCCTGCAAAATAATAGTCTCTTCTTAGGCAGCATAGGATTTCTCCTTAAATCGTTCAATATGGGCATTATATTCATAATTAGTATAACAATAACAAAGCATAGCCAAATTTTCAGATCGGTAAGGAGCATCATCATTATCATCACACCTTTTAAACAGAGCCTCAATTTCATAAGCACCCATAAAAGCAACAAACTCTTCTATTTGATCCACATCATAGTAATCATATATACCATTGGCATAAGAAGCCAAAGTTCTATGATCATTAAATTCAAAAGAAAAGGGAAGGTGTGGAGCCTTCATCCTAGAGCAACAAGTAACACCATATCTCTTGCATAGTTCCCAAGCATACCCTTTCAACAAATGGATTTGATCCCATAAAAGTTTCCCTTTTTGAGTCAAGCGATAATCCCTAAAGTATTCACGTTGATCCAACGTGTATCCCATTATATAATTGAATGGGGCTTTCTCAGGATTATTAAAGAAGTGCATAATTATTTCCATATAACGAGCCTCGAGGGTTTTAGGAGGTTCCCCATCTCCATGAGTAGCAAGTACACCTAATGTTTTTGGTATTTCGTGTTCCATATCCATAACTAAAGATAGAGAACAACTTAGAACAGCAAATAAATCTACTTAGTGATAAAGCAAACAAGCACACACGAGGATGTTCACCCCACGCTATTGCTCCCCCGCAACGGCGCCAGAAAAAGGTCTTCATAACCCACAAGTATAGGGGATCAATTGTAGCCTTTCTCGATAAGTAAGAGTGTCGAACCCAACGAGGAGCTAAAGGTAGGACAAATATTCCCTCAAGTTCTATCAACCACCTATACAACTCTATGCACACTTTACGTTCGCTTTACCTAGAACAAGTATGAAACTAGAAGTACTTTGTAGGAGTGATAGGATAGGCTCGCAAGAAAGTAAAGAACACGTAAATAAAACTAGGGGCTGGTTAGATAAAGAAACAACTACGAGTGTCTAACGAGTGTGGAAAAGTGGTGGTAAGAGTTGCGGAATCGTCCCTAAGCAATTGACTACGTTACTAGATCGATAGCAAGTATCATGTGGGAGAGGCCTCTGCTGGCATGTCATACCTTACTTGGAATTATATGCACTTATGATTGGAACTATTAGCAAGCGTCCGCAACTACTAACGTTCATTAAGGTAAAACCCAACCATAGCAATAAGATATATTGGTCCCCCTTCAATCCCATATGCATCAATTTCTATGCTAGGTTTGAAGCTTCTGTCACTCTAGCCTGCCAATACATAGTCCTATCAACATACAACTAACCCTATGGTGTGATCCACGCACGCGATCATATGATGGGCACCAAAGGACAGCAACATAACCACAAGCAAATTAAACCAATCATAGCAATTCATCAATCACCGATAGGACAACGATAATCTACTCAGACATCATAGGATAGCAACACATCATTGTATAATAATATGTAGCATAAAGATCCATGTTCAAGTAGAGGGTACAGCGGGTTGCGGGAGAGTGAACCGCTGAATATAGATGGGGGAATATGATGGAGATGTTGGTGAAGACGACGGAGGTGTTGGTGTAGATCGCCATCACACGATGATGTCCCGGGCGGCGTTCCGGCGCCGCCAGGAGAGAGGGGGAGAGAGCCCCCCTCCTTCTTCTTCTTACTTGACCTCCTCCCTAGATGGAAGAAGGGTTTCCCCTCTGGTCCATGGTCTCCGTGGCGGCGGAGGGGCGAGAGCCCCTCCGAGATTGGATCTCTCTCTATGTGTCCTTCTATTTCTGTGCTCCCAGATTCTGCGTTTCACCGTTTCTTAAATTCTTGGAGATCCGTAACTCTGATTGGTCTGAAATTTTAACATGATTTTCTTCCGGATATTATCTTTCTTGCAGCGAAAGAAGGGCTACAATCGCCTTAAGAAGTGGTCACAAGCCTGCCTACCGCGGGCCCACCCCTTGGCCGCGGTGACAGGGCTTGTGGGCACTCCATGCATCGCCTCACGTTGATTCTTCTTCCCAAAAATCATAAATATTCCAAAAAAAATCCCTGTAAGTTTTTATTACGTTTGGACTTCGTTTGGCATGGATATTCTACGAAACAAAAAACATGCAACAAACAGGAACTGGCACTGGGCACTGGATCAATATGTTAGTCTCAAAAATAGTATTAAAAGTTGCCAAAAGTATATGAAAGTTGTAGAATATTGGTATGAAACAATCAAAAATTATAGATACGACGGAGACGTATCAATATTTGGTAGACCTTTTCTCAATACTGTCAATGCTCATATTGATTGTGAGAAGCAAATTGTCACTGTTGGCTTTGAAGGTGTGTCACATGAGTTCAATTTCTCTAAGTTTGGTAGACAACCTCATGAAAAAGAGTTGTCCAGTAAGGATGAAACTATTTCCTTAGCTTCTATTGTCGTGCCTCCTACTGATCCCTTAGAGGAATACATGCTTGATCATGAAAATGATATGCATATGGATGAAAGGGATGAAATACATAGAGTTGTCTTAGAACTATATCATATCCTTAAGAATAATCTGCATGTTGAACTGCTTGGGGATCCACCCCCACCAAAGGGTGATCCTATGTTTGAGCTTAAACAGTTGCGTGATACTCTTAAGTATGCCTGTCTTGATGAAAAGGAGACATATCCTGTTATTATTAGTGCTAGCCTCTCAGAGCATGAAGAAAAGAAGTTGCTAAAAACTCTGAGAAAGCACTATGCTGCTATTGGATATACTCTTGATGATCTTAAGGTCTTTAGTCCCACCCTATGCCAGCACAAGATTAAAACCGGTCCTAATTTCAAACGAGTTGCTGATCATCAAAGGAGATTAAATCCTAAGATGAAAGAAGAAGTAAGAAAAGAAGCGAGGATTATTACTGGCTATAAGATGGTGATCGATTTTAGGAAGTTGAATAAACCCACTAGGAAAGATCATTACCCTCTGCCTTTTATCGACCAAATGCTAGAAAGACTGTCTAAACACACACACTTCTGCTTTCTAGACGGTTATTCTGGTTTCTCCCAAATACCAGTTGCATAATCTGATCAGGAGAAAACCACTTTCACCTGCCCTTTCGGTACCTTTGCTTATAAATGTATGCCTTTTGGCTTATGTAATGCACCTGCCACCTTTCAAAGATGTATGATGGCTATATTCTCTGACTTTTGTGAAAAGATTGTTGAGGTTTTCATGGATGACTTCTTCGTTTATGGGTCTTCCTTTGATGATTGCCTTAGCAACCTTGATCGAGTCTTACAGAGATGTAAATACACCAATCTTGTCTTGAATTGGGAGAAGTGCCACTTTATGGTTAATGAAGGCATCGTCTTAGGACATAAAATTTCTGAAAGAGGTATTGAAGTCGATAAGGCTAAGGTTGATGCAATCGAGTAAATGCCATACCCCACAGATATCAAGGGTATAAGAAGCTTCCTTGGGCATGCTGGTTTCTATAGAAGGTTCAGTAAGGACTTCACTAAGATTTCTAGGCCTCTTACCAATCTCTTACAAAAGGATATTCCTTTTGTTTTTTACGATGATTGTGAGGAATCCTTCGAAATACTTAAGAGGGCTTTGATAACTGCACCTATTGTTCAACCACCTGATTGGAACTTACCTTTTGAAATCATGTGTGATGCTAGTGATTATTCCGTTGGTGCTGTTCTAGGGCAAAGAGTTGACAAGAAGTTGAATATTATTCACTACGCTAGTAAAACTCTAGACAGTGCCCAGAGAAACTATGCTACTATGGAGAAGGAGTTTTTAGCAGTCGTATTTGCATGTGAAAAGTTCAGGTCTTACATAGTTGATTCCAAAGTCACTATTCACACTAATCATGCTGCTATTAAGTACCTCATGGAGAATAAGGACGCTAAACCTAGACTTATCAGATGGGTTCTCTTGCTACAAGAATTTGATTTGCACGTTGTTGACAGAAAGGGTGCTGATAACCCAATAGCAGATAACTTGTCTAGGTTGGAGAATGATGACCCACAAGTATAGGGGATCAATCGTAGTCCTTTCGATAAGTAAGAGTGTCGAACCCAACGAGGAGTGGAAGGCTCTGATAAACGGTTTTCAGCAAGCTAATAACTGCAAGCACTGAAAGTTGCGGTAACAAGTGATGGTGTAGTGAGGTGAAACGTAGCAAGTGAAAAGTAACAAGTAGTAGCAATGGTGCAGCAAGTGGCCCAATCCCTTTTGTAGCAAGGGACAAGCCTGAACAAAGTCTTATAGGAGGAAAAATGCTCCCAAGGACACACGGGAATTTCTGTCATGCTAGTTTCATCATGTTCATGTGATTCGCGTTCGTTACTTTGATAGTTTGATATGTGGGTGGACCGGCGCTTGGGTACTGCCCTTACTTGGACAAGCATCCCACTTATGATTAACCCCTCTCGCAAGCATCCGCAACTACGAAAGAAGAATTGAGACAACGTCTAACCATAGCATTAAACTAGTGGATCCAAATCAGCCCCTTACGAAGCAACGCATAGAATGGGGTTTAAGCTTCTGTCACTCCAGCAACCCATCATCTACTTACTACTCCCCAACGCCTTCCTCTACGCCCAAGTATGGTGAAGTGTTATGTAGTCGACGTTCACATAACACCACTAGAGGAAAAGACGACATACAACATATCAAAATACCGAACGAATACCAAATTCACATGACTATTATTAACATGACTTATCCCATGTCCTCAGGAACAAAAGTAACCACTCACAAAGCATAATCATAATCATGATCAGAGGTGTAATGAATAGCATCAAGGATCTAAACATAAACTCTTCCACCAAGTAATCCAACTAGCATCAACTACAAAGAGTAATCAACACTACTAGCAACTTTACAAGTACCAGTCGGAGTCGCGAGACGGAGATTGGTTACAAGAGCTGAACTAGGGATTGGAGAGGAGATGGTGCTGATGAATATGCCTCCCCTCCGACAAGAGGAGAGTTGGTGATGATGATGGCAACAATTTCCCCCTCCGGGAGGGAAGTTTCCCCAGCAGGATCGTCCTGCCAGAGCTGTAGATTGGATCTGCTCAAGTTCCGCCTCGTGGCGGCGGCGAAACCATGAAAAAGCTCCCTCTTGATTTTTTTCTGGAATGAAACCCTTCATATAGCAAAAGAGGGGCCAGTGGGCCGTCAGGGAGCCCACAAGCCCTGTAGCCGCCACCAGGGGGTGGCGGCTGCCAGGCTTGTGGGGCCCTGGTAGCTCCCCTCTGGTACTTCTTTCGCCCAGTATTTTTTATATATTCCCAAAAAATTCATCGTAAATTTTCAGGGCATTTGGAGTTGTGCAGAATAGAGGACTCAGATTTGCTCCTTTTCCAGTGCAGAATTCCAGCTGCCTGAATTCTCCCTCTTCAAATAAACCTTGCAAAAATAAGAGAGAAAAGGCATCAATATGGTACCACAAAGTAATATAACATCCCATAAAGCGATAAATATCAACATGAAAGCATGATGCAAAATGGACGTATCAGAGAACGTTCTTGATGACCCACAACCTATTGATGATAGCTTTCCCGATGAGCAATTGAATGTCATCAATGCTTCACGTAGTGCACCGTGGTATGCTGATTATGCAAATTATATCGTTGCCAAATATATACCACCTAGTTTCACGTACCAGCAAAAGAAGAAATTCTTCTTTGACTTGAGACACTACTTTTGGGATGACCCTCACCTTTATAAGGAAGGAGTAGATGGTGTTATTAGACGTTGTGGACCTGAACATGAACACGGACACATCCTACAGAAGTGTCACTTCGAGGCCTACGGAGGACACCATGCGGGAGATAGAACTTCACACAAGGTATTGCAATCAGGTTTCTATTGGCCCACTCTCTTCAAGGATGCCCGTAAGTTTGTCTTGTCTTGTGACGAATCTCAAAGAATAGGTAATATTAGCAAACGTCAGGAAATGCCTATGAACTATTCACTTGTCATTGAACCATTTGATGTTTGGGGCTTTGATTATTTGGGACCTTTTCCAAAATCCAATGGGTATACTCACATCTTAGTTGCTGTTGATTACGTCACTAAGTGGGTAGAATGTATCCCCACTAGTAGTGCTGATCACAACACCTCTATCAAGATGCTGAAAGAAGTTATATTCCCTAGATTTGGAGTCCCTATATATCTAATGACCGATGGTGGTTCACACTTCATTCATGGTGCTTTCCGTAAAACGCTTGCTAAGTACGATGTCAACCATAGAATTGCGTATCCCTATCACCCTCAGTCCAGTGGTCAAGTAGAGTTAAGCAATAGAGAGATTAAACTGATTCTGCAAAAGACTGTCAACAGGTCTAGAAAGAATTGGTCTAAGAAGCTCGATGATGCACTATGGGCTTATAGAACTGCCTATAAGAATCCCATGGGCATGTCTCCGTACAAAATGGTGTTTGGGAAAGCATGTCACTTACCTCTTGAGCTAGAGCATAAAGCTTATTGGGCAATCAAAGAGCTCAACTTTGATTTCAAACTTGCCGGTGAGAAGAGGTTATTTGATATTAGCTCGCTTGATGAGTGGAGAACTCAGGCATATGAGAATGCCAAGCTATTCAAAGAGAAGGTTAAGAGGTGGCATGATAAGAGGATACAAAAGCATGAGCTCAATGTAGGTGATTATGTCTTGCTATATAACTCTCGTTTAAGATTCTTTGCACGCAAGATTCTCTCTAAATGGGAAGGTCCCTATGTTGTTGAGGAAGTATATCGTTCAGGTGCTATCAAGATCAACAACACGGAAGGTAATTTTCCAAGAGTTATAAATGGGCAAAGAATCAAGCATTATATCTCAGGTACTCCCATAAATGTTGAAAGCAATATTATCAATACCATAACTTCGGAAGAATAACTAAAGGATATTTATCAGCCTGTTTCAGACTCCGAAAACGAAGAGGTACGTGATTCGGTAAGAAAACAGAGTCCAAAACTTTTCCAGTAGGAAATTTTCTCCGTTTTCGAATATTTGAAAAAATACAAAAATTGGAAGTAGTCCGGAAAGTGCGCGAGGAGGCGACAAGCCTGCACGGCGCGGGCCCACCCCCTGGCCGCGCCGAGAGGGCTTGTGGCCACCTCGTGCGCCTCCCGGACTCCGTTTTCGTTCGGGGTATGATACGTCTCAAACGTATCTATAATTTTTGATGGTTTCATGATGCTATCTTGTCAAATTTGGATGTTTTATGTACCTTTTATATCTTTTTGGGACTAACTTATTAATTCAGTGCCAAGTGTCAATTCCTGTTTTTCTGTGTTTTTGACTTTTTTCAGATCTGATTTTGGAACGGAGTCCAAACGGAATGAAATCCCCGAAATAAATGTTTCGAGAACGGATGAAGATCAGGGGACTTGAGGGCCAAGGCAGGAGAGCCATAGGGGGCCCACAAGCCGTGTAGCCGCCACCAGGGGGCGGCGGCTACCAGGCTTGTGGCCTCCCTGGAGCCCCCTGCCCTAGCTCTTTCGCCTATATATTCCCTAAAATCCAGAAAAAAAAATCAAGGCATCCACGAAAACACTTTTCCGCCGCCGCAAGCTTCCGTTTCCGCGAGATCTCATCTGGAGACCCTTCCTGGTGCCGTGCCGGAGGGGACTTTGGAGTTGGAGGGTTTCTACATCAACATCATCGCCTCTCCAATGACTCGTGAGTAGTCTACTTCAGACCTACGGGTCCGTAGTTAGTAGCTAGATGGCTTCTTCTCTCTTTCGGATCTTCAATACAAAGGTCTCCATGATCTTCATGGAGATCTATCCGATGTAATCCTCTTTAGCGGTGTGTTTGTCGAGATCCGATGAATTGTGGATTTGTGATCAGTTTAACTATGAATAATATTTGAGTCTTTGCTGATTTCTTATATGCACGATTTGATATCCTTGTAAGTCTCTCCGAGTCTTGGGTTTTGTTTGGCCAACTAGATCTATGATTCTTGCAATGGGAGAAGTGCTTGGTTTTGGGTTCATACCGTGTGGTGACCTTTCCCAGTGACAGAAGGGGCAGCAAGGCACGCATCGTGTTGTTGCCATCAAGGGTAACAAGATGGGCTTTTATCGTAGATATGAGATTGTCCATCTACATCATGTCATCTTGCTTAAGGCGTTACTCTGTTCTTTTGGACTTAATACACTAGATGCATGCTGGATAGCGGTCGACGTGTGGAGTAATAGTAGTAGATGCAGAAAGTATCGGTCTACTTGTTTCGGACGTGATGCCTATAGATATAATCATTGCCTTAGATAACGTCGCGACTTTGTGCGGTTCTATCAATTGCTCGATAGTAATTCGTTCACCCACCGTCTACTTGCTTTCATGAGAGAAGCCACTAGTGAACACTATGGCCCCGGGGTCTATTCACAAGTATCGTTTCCACTTTCACTTTTACTTTGCTCTGTTTACTCTTTGCTTTCAGTTCTCACTTTGCAAACAATCTATAAGGGATTGACAACCCCTTCATAGCATTGGGTGCAAGCTCTTTGTGTTTGTGCAGGTACTTGTGAATTGACGAGATCTTCCATTGGTTCGATACCTTGGTTCCCAAAACTGAGGGAAATACTTACCGCTGCTGTGCTACATCACCCTTTCCTCTTCAACGGAACACCAACGCAAGGCTCCAAGTATCTAAAGGCGTAGCCGTAACAGCAGGATTCCTGGCGCCATACCAGGGAAGGTCTGTTGTCGTAGTAGCAGAAGGATTTCTGGCGCCGTTGCCGGGGCGATCAAGTCAAGAATAGTCTCTCTTCAACGTGCTGATTTCCAGCGCAAGGAGGAGAGATCAAGTCATCTATCCAAGTAGGTGTCACAAACTCATCTCTTGCATTTACCTTTTTTTCTAGTTGCCTCTCGTTTTCCTCTCCCCCACTTCACATTTTCCGTTTTCATTTGCCTTTCTCCTTTGCCTTTTTGTTTTGCCTTTTTGCCGTTTTCCTTTGCCGATTTTCTTGCTTTCTTGTGTGCTTGTTTGTTTGTAGAAGTCATCATGGCTGAAAACACCAAACTCTGCGACTTCTCGAGTACCAATAATAATGATTTTATTAGTACTCCGATTGCTCCCGCCACTAGTGCGGAATCGTATGAAATCAACGCAGCTTTGCTGAATCTTGTTATGAAAGAGCAATTCTCTGGCCTTCCTAGTGAAGATGCCGCATCCCATCTCAATACCTTCATTGAACTTTGCGATATGCAAAAGAAAAGAGATGTGGATAATGACGTGATTAAGTTGAAGCTTTTTCCTTTCTCGTTGCGAGATCGCGCAAAAACTTGCTTTTCTTCTTTGCCTAAAAATAGCATCGATTCTTGGGATAAGTGCAAAAATGATTACATATCCAAGTATTTTCCGCCAGCTAAGATTATCTCCTTACGTAACGATATCATGAATTTCAAGCAACTTGATCATGAACATGTTGCACAATCTTGGGAGAGGATGAAGTTAATGATTAGAAATTGTCCCGCTCATGGCTTGAGTTTGTGGATGATTATACAAATCTTTTACTCTTGTATGAATTTCGCTTCTCGCAATATCTTGGACTCCGCCTCAGGTGGAACGTTCATGGAAATCAAGTTAGGAGACTCTACCAAACTCCTAGACAATATCATGACCAACTACTCTCAGTGGCACACTGAAAGGTCACCTGCTAGCAAAAAGGTACACGCTATAGAAGAAATTAACTCGCTTAGTGCTAAGATGGACGAGTTGATGAATTTGGTTGCTAGTAGAAATGCTCCTTTAGATCCTAATGACATACCACTATCTTCCTTGATTGAGAATAGCAACGCTAGTTTGGACGTTAATTTTGTTGGTAGGAACAATTTTGGCAACAACAATGCTTTTAGAGGAAACTATGTTCCTAGGCCTTTTCCTAGTAACTCCTCTAACAATTATCGCAATTCCTACAACAACACTTATGGAAATCATCACAAATTACCCTCTGATTTAGAGAGTAATATCAAAGAGTTTATCAACTCTCAAAAGATTTTCAATGCGTCCATAGAGGAAAAACTACTCAAAATTGACGATTTGGCTAAGAGCGTTGATAGGATGTCTTGTGATATTGATGCTTTAAAAGTTAGATGTGCTCCTCCCAAGGTCAACTTGGACGAAACTTTCAAATCTATGCGTGTCTCCATGAATGAGAGCAAAGAAAGAACCGCCCAAATTCGCGCTAGGCAAGAATGGTTTAAAAGGGTGCGTTCTAGTGATGCAAATCACGAAGATCTTAAAGTGCTTGGTGTGACTCCTCTTGAATCTTTGTTTTCGCGTGTCAAACCTATTGATGAAGGGGCTGGATATGAATCCCCTTTGGTTGAAAAATGCCCCAATGATTCGGAGTCCACCTATCTTGATGATAAAGGTGTGGAGAGTGGAGTAGAAGAAATCAAAATTTTTGGTAGTAATGAAACTCCCACTTTGGATTTCAAGGAATTCAATTATGATAGTTGCTCCTTGTTTGAATGCATTTCCTTGATGCAATCCATTGCAAACTCTCCACATGCTTATAGCCAAAGCAAAGCCTTTACCGCGCATATCGTAGATGCTATGATGAAATCTCTTGAAGAGAAGCTCGAATTAGAAGTCTCTATACACTACTAGGAAAAGGGCTATAGATGATATAGACACTAATGGCGCACCAGACAAGTAGTGCGCCACTACTATATAGCAGTGGCACACCATGTGCAGGTGTGCCATTAGTGTGATGGACACTAATGGCGCACCACACACTCGGTGCGCCACTACTATAAAAAAAATTTTTGCAAAATTACTAATGGCGCATCGGGGCAGAGTGAGACATTACTAGTTTAACTAGTAATGGTGCACCACTCACCCAGTGCGCCACTACTATATTTGTTTTTGCAAAACTACTAATGGCGCACCACCAGCTGGTGCGCCATTAGTAACCAGGGTTACTAATGGCGCATTTGTAGGTGGTGCGCCACTACTATAATTTTTTTTACAAAACTACTAATGGCGCATCACCAGCTGGTGCGCCATTAGTAACCAGGGTTACTAATGGCGCAATTGTAGGTGGTGGGCCATTAGTATTTTTGCAAAAAAAAATCTCTCTGCCACCCATGACCCCTACCAACCCCAAGACAGATCTCCACCCATCGCGCCAGAGCCATGGCGTTCGACGCCTTCAAGGCCCGACGGATGGGGCCGCCTCGCGGTCGTCTGGCCCTCCTCCTCCTCCTCGCGCTGTCGACGGCGCTCGCCCCGGCCGCGCGGCCGCCACCGGCGTCTTCGAGGTGCGCTGCAAGTTCCCGCGCCATGACGGGAGCGGCAAGCACCTGGCGAACCTCCGGGCGCACGACGCTCCCCGCCACGGCCGCTCCCTCACCGCCGCCGTCGACCTGCCCCTCGGCAGCAACGGCCTCCCCACCAAGACCGGATAATGACCAATCGGTTCACGCGTCGCTCCTTTTACTGTAGTGTGCAGTTTCCCCTCTCGCTCTCCGGTGGGCGCGTCTGACTGCTGGCAAGTGCTGCAGGCTCTACTTCACGCAGATTGGGATCGGCACGCCGGCCAAGAGCTATTACATGCAGGTGGACACCGGCAGCGACATACTCTGGGTCAACTGTGTCTTCTGCGACACTTGCCCCCGCAAGAGCGGCCTCGGGGTACTCCCATCTCTTCCGTTTCCCCTGCAATTTCTCTGCTCTGCTCTTCGGATTCGATCCATGCTCAGGCGTTAGCGTTTTGATTTGGTTCATCAATCCTGACGACCGGCCGTGATGGGGGGTTGTAGATAGAGCTGACGCTGTACGACCCGAGTGGATCGTCGAGCGGCACCGGGGTCACGTGCGGCCAGGACTTCTGCGTCGCTACTCACGATGGTGTGATCCCGTCCTGCGTCCCCGCCGCGCCGTGCCAGTACAGCATCTCATACGGGGACGGCAGCTCCACCACTTGGTTCTTCGTCATGGACTTCTTGTAGTACAACCAGGTGTCCGGCAATAGCCAGACCACCTTGGCCAACACAAGCATTATGTTTGGGTACGCTCTCTCAGAAACACTTTTAACTCTATTTCCTCTGGCAGTCGGCTGGAAGCTGATACTGATTTTGCCTTCATTTGTAGGTGTGGTGCTAATATTGGTGGAGATTTGGGGTCGTCAAGCCAGGCCCTTGACGGGATTCTTGGATTTGGTCAGTCAAATTCGTCCATGTTGTCACAGTTAGCGGCTCCAGGAAAAGTGAGGAAGGTCTTCGCACACTGCTTGGACACCATAAATGGTGGAGGAATTTTTGCTGTTGGGGATGTCGTGCAGCCGAAAGTGAGCACAACACCGTTGGTGCCCGGCATGTATGTCATCTAACTGTCCATGTTTACTTCCTTCAGATATTTCTTTATAATTCCTTGACGTGTGCTCTGTGCTGATGATGTGGTGCTAGTAGATTATATGAATCTACGTAGCTATGGAGACAGAGTTTGGAATCCATGGTGTTTAGACTTAATAGGAACAAGACCGAGTACATGAGGTGTGACTTTAGTGGTGTTGGATGCGATCTGGTTTCTAAGATGCCACACCAGGAAAACCGAATGTGACTTAACCAAGAGATCTAGTTTCTAACATGCCACATCAGATAGATATTTTGTTGAATCTCCATGTATGACACTTCCGACTGTTCATGTGCCTCAAATTATTTAAAAATGTATTGATAATTAGCTCCTACTAATTTTATGTCAGTTAATTTTTTCTTCAACTATTTTTTTATGTCTATCATAGTTCAGCCACACGCATAGTTTAGTAGTAAGAGTCTATGGCAAACCACCCCTCTTTAGACATAATTTAGGAGACTAGTAAAGGACAATTTTTTTATCATAATGTAATTTTAGAAAAGATACATTGGTTGTACATTTAAAGCATACTTTTTCCATGTAAGTCATTGATTCTTTTTGTATTTGTGACATCCTATGAGAACTTTCTTTGTAGGCCGCATTACAATGTCAACTTAGAAGCAATTGATGTTGGTGGTGTTAAATTATAGCTTCCAACAAATATTTTTTATATAGGGGAAAGCAAAGGTACCATTATTGACAGTGGAACAACATTGGCATATCTACGAGGGGTGGTCTATAATGCTATAATGTCTATGGTATGAAAGCTTCTATGTGAACCAATTCTTACAGCGGAGGGCTTGTGTCCTAAGCATCATATCTTCTTCACTTCTTGTTCGTTTATAGGTATTTGCTCAGTATGGGGATATGCCCTTAAAAATGATCAAGATTTCCAATGTTTTCGGTATTCTGGAAGGTATGCTCACTTCTCGATTGTTGCCGCTTATACACTCACTATCCATGAAGTTCACACCAGAGGGTAGATATCGATAGTGGCCTTATGCACAACACGAAGGGATTATCTCCTAATGTGGTCTCTTTTTTCTACTACTAAACAAGAGTCTAGGGCGAATGAATATCATGATTAAAATAAAGATTGTTGTTCTGATATTTTTTATCTTCCTATGTTTCTAATGCTTCTGCCCAACTTTTTGCAGTGTAGGCGATGGATTTCCTATAATCACCTTTCACTTTGAGGGCGGCCTTCCACTGAACATTCATCCACATGACTATGTTTTTTAAAATAGGGTAATAAACCATTGCTCTGGTCTGTTTCTACTTTCTAGGAAAATGTATAACTAGCAACATTACATCTACAATTTAAGCGCACAACTCTGTTGTTGTCATGCTTACTTTCTCCATCATTTGTTTAGTCTTGTGTTTTTAATAAAGTCTACTTAACAATTTGTTGAACTGCATCAACAAACTTTTCAACTAGCTACACACACACACACACACACGAAATTTCATGCCTCTATGTTTGTTGGTATTCTTAAGGTTGACATAAGAATTTATGTTTTGCTCCTTTTACTTCATTCCATGATTTCTTGCTTTCTGACTGTACAAAATGTCATGAGGTTTTCTATTCTGAGTAATCGATATATATTCCTATTCCATGCCTAGGGTGTTGGTGATATGCTTGGAGCCTTGGAGTGTGCTTGTGACTCATATTACCTCTTATGTCCTATATGGTGTATATCACAAACTCATAGTGAGTTACATTTATGTAGTTTCAATTTGACCCTGTGTTTAATTTATCTTCAGTGTCACGTACTCATAATATTGTACCATGCTTGCATTTAGAACTGTCTTCAGTTTTAGAAGTATGTTCAGTTAGTTGATTGTGGGATTTGTTCTCGTAAAATGAAATGGCACAAAGTTGACCTCTTTTGAGGAATAAAGTGTTCAACTTCTCTTCATGGCAACATGAAGTTACTAACTTTTACTCCCTCTGCCCCATAATATAAGAGCATTTGTCAAAAACGCTCTTATATTATGGGATGAAGGGAGTACTAGACAGTGCCACTGCTAGCTAACTGTAATCGTAACTTGCTTCCAGAATTCGCGTCTTCATAATTACATCTTTCTTGAGTAAAAACAGAACAAACAAGTTGTCCCATGCCATTTCCCTTTTTGCTAGCCTTTGCTTAGGAGCGGCTCGGGGTACTCCCATCTCTTCCGTTTCCCCTGCAATTGCTCTGCTCTACTCTGCTCTGCGGATTCGATCTACCATGGCCGCGGGGGAGGACATAGTGCAGCACCTCTCGTCCAACTCCAACCCGTCCTCGTCCAAGCTCGCCAAGCTCGCCAAAGTATGTCTCACATTAAGCTAACCATATTCTGTTGAAATGATGCCGTTTAGATTTTCTTAATGGCCATTAGCATATTGTAGTATTGCTGAATACTGAATTCATATGGGTGGTGTTCCTTTGTTGTTACTGCAGGTAGGCAAAGGTTTGTCCAAGGATGAAAAGACCCAAAAGCTCGCACTTCAGCATTGGCTAGAAGCAGTATGGCTCTCTTCAAACACTCGCCTATAATAGCATTGAACACATCAAACTCAAATTCCATAGTGTTCCATGGGCATATTGACCCTCGGCATCGGTACGGTCACAACCTCCACTACTATTATAAATGCTGACTTCGCTGCGACAGTCAATAGCCTTTCTTCTACAGGTACAGTTCATGTTGAACTCTGTGAATTATCTGTGGACTATATCAACAAAACCCAAGCTCATGATTTCTGAAATTCTGTTTGTGGCAGGTTGGATGTAGGTGAAGGAAAAGAGATTAATCTTGAGGACCACTGCCCAAGATGGAAGCTGCTGCAGCAATGCATCAGGTATCTTGGCCGTGTAAGTTGCTGCGACCTGTAGACCAATCCATCAGAAATATGAAATTAGAAAATGTAGTACTAGCGTTCAAGCAAGGAAACAAAACAAAAAAACAGGGCATAAAATGTCACATATGTGAACATGGTGTTGTTTCTTTGTGCAGAGAGAGAGGGAGTTCTATGAGGTAACAATGAAGAATAAGATGATGATGTACAGGTTGAACCGCAAGATTGTCCACACGTCCGAGGGGCCCAAGGATGCAAAATGGATCTTTGTGTTGAGCACAACGAAAATTCTGTACATAGGCTCGGTCAGAGAATAGTGGCATTTGTCCGTTGTCAGCAGTACTTTACTGGTACGTGGATCATAAAATTTACCTGTAACTGATGAAATAAGCACATTGTTGTAGAAAAGCAAAGGGACATTTCAGCACTCCAGCTTCCTTGCCGGTGGAGCCACATCTGCTGCCGGGAGATTAGTCGTCGCGAACGGGATCCTAAAGGTGCCTGGATCTGCAGATTTCTACTCTTGTCACAGTTTCATGTTTGGAGTTCCAAGCTGACCTGTGTGATTCAGTTACCCTTCTTCGTCTTCAGGCTGTCTGGCCTCATAGCAGGCACTACCGGCCCACGGAGGCGAACTTCCGGGAGTTCATGAAGTATCTCAGGAAGAGGAACGTCGATCTCACGGATGTGAAGGTGAGAAGACCAAATATGATCCTTTTTTTAGCTGCTAAAGAATAGTGGACATTATGTTGGTGTTTTTCTCTGATAGAAGGAACATTTGTTTTTCTGTTGTCGGAATTGGTACAGTTGAGCCCAACAGAAGGCGAGGAGGACGAATGGCTGAGGAGCAGCCTCTCCCAGATGGATCTTTCTGCTGTGGTCCTTCTTCCGCTACTTATATATGGTTTTAAGCTTGGTATAACACGAGCCGCAATTTCTACAGTTGCATCCCAGTAAGTTTTCTATTACCTCGGTGTAATCTGAGTTGAAGAGAATTATGGAAGTCGATTCGACATATACCAGCAAAAGTCTCTCCCAGTTTGGTTCCTATATGTTGCTGAAATAATCAAAGGAAATAACACTTGTTGTCAAACTTACAACTTACCTTTTTTCATTATCTGGATACATTTAAATTGCGACAAACATATGCAGTACTATGAGATTACTGGCTATTAGCATACCTACTGATATTGTGGCATTCAGTTTATTAGTTATATGATTACACATGTTAGATTTACTATCAAAACATGAAGCATTTTTTCATATCACTTTTAAGATTGTTTAATATAAAGTGACAAAACTTCTGCTATAACAAGTGGGTAACTTTTATAGAAACTATATTGTTAACTATGATATCATGATAATCTTTTGATCGAATATTTTTAATTCGCATATGAGATTCTAACAACTTGATCTGGTTCCACTTTCTTGACAAATTTGTGAAAAATGTTTTCAGGTACTCAACCTATTGATGCACATGAACATGATGACTCTCTAGCGTTTATGGACCAACCAACCTGTAATCATGGACCTTATTGTCTTGTAGACCATTTGGTGTTTCGAGTGTTTTGGAGCTTGCACTTTGTGCATGTAGATACAAACTTGTGTGTTCTGGACCATTTGAAGTCTCTCATAGTAACCAATAGTCATTATCTTTTTGTGACTTGTGTGTTCTAGATGATTGTTAAGATGGTCAAAACTATGCTTCCTCTAGGTTAATTTGTTAGTCAACTTGCGTTCAATGTATGTGCATGTTTATAAACATATTTTCATTGTGGTGTAATATGTGTTTATCTTGAACCTTCTTGTGGGTGTGAGGATAATAATTGCATATTTTTAGAGTTGGTAGTATAACCTGTGACGCACCATGAGCTATACTAATGGCGCACCATGAGCTATACTAATGGCGCACCTGGGAGGCATACTAATGGCGCACCATGAGGCATACTAATGGCGCACCTGGGAGGCATACTAATGGCGCACCTCGGAGGCATACTAATGGCGCACCATGAGCTATAGTAATGGCGCACCTAGGAGGCATACTAATGGCGCACCTGGGAGGCATACTAATGGCGCACCATGAGCTATACTAATGGCGCACTGCCTGGTGTGCCATTAGTATACCAGATACTAATGGCGCACCTGTGGTGCGCCATTACTAAAAATTCTAATGGCGTGATGCTAGTGGCGCACATGTAGTGTGCCATTAGTAGCCAAAACGGGTGCGGCACTAGCAGGCCTTTTCCTAGTAATGATACCTAGAAAACTTCATGATGACTGGGAACCAACTATCAAAATCAAGATCAAAAACTATGAATGCAATGCTTTGTGTGATTTGGGTGCTAGTGTTTCCGCGAATCCAAAGTCTTTATGTGATATTCTTGGTTTTCATGAGATTGAAGAGTGTTCTCTTAATTTGCATCTTGCGGATTCTACTGTCAAGAAACCCATGGGAAGGATCGATGATGTTCTTATTGTTGCAAATAAGAACTATGTACCCGTGGATTTCGTTGTACTTGACATAGATTGCAATCCTTCATGTCCCATTATTCTTGGTAGACCTTTCCTAAGGACTATTGGTGCTATCATCGATATGAAGGAAGGGAATATTCGATTTCAATTTCCCCTAAAGAAGGGCATAGAGCATTTTCCTAGAAAGAAAATAAGATTGCCTTATGAATCTATGATGAGGGCTACTTATGGTTTGAGCACCAAAGATGACTATACGTGATTCCATCACCTTCTGCCTAGCTAAGGGCGTTAAACAATATAGCTTGTTGGGAGGCAACCCAACGAATCTATCCTTTTTCTTTCTGTTTTGTGTTTTCCACACTTTCATAATTCTGTTATGATTGTGTTTCTCTTTGCGTTTCTGCCAAGCAAAACCGTTATGATTAGTCTTGGGGATGATCGTTTGGTCATGCTGGAAAAGACAGAAACTTCCTGCTCACGAAAATAATTTTCATTTTTTTTTCTGTAAGAGCTTTTGAGTTGATTCTTTTTGCTGCTTAATGCTACGCCAATTATTCAGAGTGTCGTAATTTGTCAGAATTTTTGAAGTACCAGAAGTATATGAAGTATACAGATTGCTACAGACTGGTCTGATGTTAACATATTCTGTTTTTGTTGTGTTGGTTGCTTATTTTGATGAAACTATGGATAGTATTGGGGGGTATTAGCCATGGAATATTGAAAATACAGTAACCCAACATCAACATAAGTAGAATTTAAGTTTGCTACAGTACCTAAGGAAGTGGTGGTTTGCTTTCTTATACTAATGTTATCATGAGTTTCTGTTTAAGTTTCGTGTTGTGAAGTTTTCAAGTTTTGGGTGAAGTTCTTATGGACAAAAAGATAAAGAGTGGCAAGAGCTCAAGCTTGGGGATGTCCAAGGCACCCCAAGATGATTCAAGGATGCCATAAAAGCCTAAGCTTGGGGATGCCCCAGGAAGGCATCCCCTCTTTCGTCTTCAATCCATCGGTAACGTTACTTGGGGCTATATTTTTATTCACCACATGTTATGTGTTTTGCTTGCAGCGTCTTGTATCGTAGGAGTCTTTTATTTTTATTGTGTCACAATCTTCCTTGCTACACACCTAGAGAGAGAGACATGCACTCACCATGATTTTGTCGAGCTTCACTTATATCCTTTGGTTAGACAATTCAGCTCATATGTGCTTTACTTATATCTTTTGAGCTAGTTAATTTTGCTCTATGTGCTTCACTTAGATCTTTTAGAGGACGGCGATGCGTGGATTGGTAGTTGATATATGCTTTGAAAGTAGTCTCAAAAGGGGTAGTTATCAAAAGGGATATGAAAACTTCCACCTTCATGTGCATTAAATAGTTAGAGAAGTTTGATTCATCTCAATTAGTTTTGAGTTGTGGTTATGGTAATATTGAAGTTATATTAGTAAGGTCTTGCGGATCTAGAAATACTTGTGTTGAAGTTAGTGATTCCCGTAGCATGCATGTATGGTGCACCGCTATGTGATGAAGTCTGAGCATGATTAGTCTATTGATTGTCATCCTTTGTGTGGCGGTCGGGATCGCGCGATGGTTTATACCTACCAACCCTTCCCCTAGGAGTATGCGTTGAATGCTTTGTTTCGATTACTACTAAAACTTTTGCAACAAGTATATGAGTTCTTCATGACAAATGTTGAGTCCATGGTTTAGATGCACTTTCACCTTCCACCATCACTATCTTCTTAGTGTCGTGCAACTTTCGCCGGTGCACAAAACCCACCATAAAGCCTCCCTCAAAACAGCCACCATACCTACCTACTATGTCTTTTTCAAAGCTATTCCGAGATATATTGCCATACGATTACCACCTTGACATGTGCCACCACTTCCACATTGCCATTGCATGATCGTAAGATAGCTAGCATGATGTTTCCATTAATGTCTATGCCATGCTAGATCATTGTCATGGTACACTACCGAAGGCATTCCATATAGAGTCATCGTTGCTCTAAGTTTTGAGTTGTAAGTGTGATGATCATCATTGATGGAGCATTGTCCCATGTGAGGAAATAAAAGAGGCCAGCGAAGCCCATATACAAAAATAGGCCAAAGATGCCCACCAAAATAAAAAAATATTAAAAAAATGAGGCCAAACAGCCCACCAAAAAAATGAGAGAAAAAGAGAGAAGGGACAATTCTACTATCCTTCCACACTTGTGCTTATTAAGCACCATGATCTTCATGATTGAGAGTCTCTCGTTTTATCACCACCATATAGCTAGTGGGAAATTTTCATTATATAACTTGGCTTGTATATTCCAGTGATAGGCTTCCTCAAATTTGCCTTAGGTCTTCGTGAGCAAGCAAGTTGGATGCACACCCACTTGTTTTCTTTAAGAGCTTTCACATACTCTTAGCTCTAGTGCATCATTTGTATGGCAATCCCTACTCTCTCACATTGATATCTATTGATGAGCATCTCCACAGCTCATTGATATGCCTAATTAATGTGACCATCTTCTCGTTGTTTGTCTTGCAACCTCCACCACACTCCACACCACTTATAGTGCTAAAATCATGGCTCACGCTCATGTATTGCGTGAGAGTTGAAAAGGTTTGAGAAAGTAAAGGTGTGAAAACAATTACTTGGCCAATACCAGGGTTGTGCATGATTTAAATTCGTTGTGCAATGATGATAGAGCGTAGCCAGACTATATGATTTTGTAGGGATAACTTTCTTTTGGCCTTGTTATTTTGAAAGTTCATGATTACCTTGCTAGTTTGCTTGAATTATTATTGTCTCCACGTCAATAGCAGACTATTGTTTTGAGTCCAATGGATCTGAACATTCACATCTAATGTTTCAAAAAGGATCCCCCGCAGTAGCGCAGGAATGCTTGTGATTTCCGTTAAGCTGCTGCACAAAAGACCTTCCAGTGGCGCCAGAGATGGGCACGTTGACGACACCAGGAATCCTTCTGCGTTGGTGTTTCCTCGAAGCGGAGAGGATGATGTAGCACAATGGAGGTAAGTATTTCCCTCAGTTTGAGAACCAAGGTATCAATCAGGCGGAGGAGTATCTCAAGATCCTGCACAAAGACAAAAGCTTGCACCCAACGCTATGAAGGGGTTGTCAATCCCTTATAGATTGTTTGCCAAGTGAGAACTCAAAGCAACAAAGTAACAAAGCAAAGTAAAAGCGGAGGTGTAAACGATGGATGTGAATAGACCCGGGGGCCGTAGTGTTTACTAGTGGCTTCTCTCATGAAAGCTAGTAGACGGTGGGTGAACAAATTACTGTCGAGCAATTGATAGAACTGTGCAGAGTCGTGACGATATCTATGCAATGATTATTTCTATAGGCATCACGTCCGAAACAAGTAGACTGATTCTTTCAGCATCTACTACTATTACTCCACACGTTGACCGCTATCCAGCATGCATCTAGTGTATTAAGTCCATAAGAACAGAAGAACGCCTTAACCAAGATGACATGATGTAGAGGGATAATCTCAAACCAATGATAAAAACCCCATATTTTTACCCTTGATGGAAACTGCTTGATGTGTGCCTTGCTGCCCCTACTGTCACTTGGAAAGGTCACCACATGGCAGATCCCAAAACCAAGCACTTCCCCATTGCAAGAATCATAGATCTAGTTGGCCAAACAAAACCCAAGACTCGGAGAGACTTACAAGGATATCAAATCATGCATATAAGAAATCAGCAAAGACTCAAATATATATCATAGATAATCTGATCACAAGTCCACAATTCATCGGATCTCGACAAACACACTCCCAAAGAAGATTACATCGGATAGATCTCCATGAAGATCATGGAGAACTTTGTATTGAAGATCCAAGAGAGAGAAGAAGCCATCTAGCTACTAACTACGGACCCGTAGGTCTGAAGTGAACTACTCACGAGTCATGGACGGGCGATGATGATGATGAAGAAGCCCTCCAACTCCAAAGTCCCCTCCGGCAGGGCGCCAGGAAGGGTCTCGAGATGAGATCTCGTGAAAACGGAAGCTTGCGGCGGCGGAAAAGTATTTTCGAGGCTCCCCTGATTTTTTGCGGAATATTTGGGAATTTATAGGCCAAAGACCTAGGTCAGGGGGCGGCCAGGGAGGCCACAAGCCTGCCCACCGCCGCCTCCCCCCTGGTGGCTGAGTGGGGGCTTGTGGGCTCCCTGGAGCCCACCTGGCTTGGACAAAAAGCCCCCTGAACTTCTTCCGTTTGGGAAAAATCATTTCAGGGTTTTTCTTCCATTTGGACTCCGTTACAAAATCAGATCTGAAAAGAGTCAAAAACACGGAAAAAACAGGAACTGGCACTTCGCACTCCTGCTCGTCCTCGAGTAGGGGAAGTGATAAGAATGAATTTTTTATGCTTTCATGCTACCTAGCATCGGAGTCCTTTGTAATTTCTCTTATGTGACGTGAATGTTCAGATCCATTAGATTCAAAACAATAGTTTGCTATTGACGTGGAAACAATAATAATTCAAGAAAACTAGCAAAGTAATCATGAACTTTCAAAATAACAAGGCCAAAAGAAAGTTATCCCTACAAAAGCATATAGTCTGGCTATGCTCTATCATCATTGCACAATGAATTTATATCATGCACAACCCCAGTATTGGCCAAGTAATTATTTCACACCTTTACTTTCTCAAACATTTTCAACTCTCACGCAATACATGAGCGTGAGCCATGGTTATATCACTATAGATGGTGTGGAATGTGGTGGAGGTTGCAAGACAAAAAAGGAGAAGATAGTCACATTAACTAGGCATATCAATGAGCTGTGGAGATGCTCATCAATAGATATCAATGTGAATGAGTAGGGATTGCCATAAAAATGATGCACTAGAGCTACAAGTATGTGAAAGCTCTTAAATAAAACTAGTGGGTGTGCATCCAACTTGCTTGCTCACGAAGACCTAAGGCAATTTTGAGGAAGCCTATCATTGGAATATACAAGCCAAGTTATATAATGAAAATTTCCCACTAGCTATATGGTGGTGACAAAACGAGAGACTCTCAATCATGAAGATCATGGTGCTTAATATGCACAAGTGTGATAAAAGTGGTAGCATTGTCCCTTCTCTCTTTTTCTCTCATTTTTTTGGTGGGCTCTTTGGCCTATTTTTTTATGGGCTTCTTTGGCATCTTTTATTTCCTCACATGGGACAATGCTCCAATAATAATGATCATCACACTTTCAACTCAAAACTTAGAGCAACTATGACTCTATATGGAATGCCTTCGGTAGTGTACCGTGGCAATGATCTAGCATGGCATAGACATCAATGGAAACATCATGCTAGCTATCTTACGATCGTGCAAAGGCAATTTAGACGTGGTGGAACATGTCATGGTGGTATTTGCATGGCAATATATCTCAGAATGACTTTGAAAAAGACATAATAGATAGGTATGGTGGCTGTTTTGAGGGAGGCTAATGGTGGGTTTTGTGCACTCGCAAAATTTGCACGGCACTAAGAAGATAGTGATGGTGGAAGGTGAAATTGCATCTAAACCATGGACTCAACATTAGTCATGAAGAACTCATATAATTGTTGCAAAAGTTTTATTAGTAATCGAAACAAAGCATTCAACGCATACTCCTAGGGGAAGGGTTGGTAGGTATAAACCATAGCGCGATCCCGACCGCCACGCAAAGGATGACAATCAATATACTAATCATGCTCAGATTTATTCACATAGCGGTTCACCATACGTGCATGCCACGGGAATCACTAACTTCAACACAAGTATTTCTAGATCCACAACACCTTACTAGCATGATTTCAATATTACCATAACCACAACTCAAAACTAACTGAGATGAATCAAACTTCTCTAACTATTAAATGCACATGAAGGTGGACGTTTTCGTATCCCTTTGGTTAACTACCCCTTTTGAGCCTACTTTCAAAGCATAGATCAACTACCAAGCCACGCACTGCTGTGCTCTAAAAGATCTAAGTGAAGCACATAGAGCAAAAGTATCTAGCTCAAAAGATATAAGTGAAGCACATGTGAGCTGAATTGTCTACCAAAAGATATAAGTGAAGCACGACAAAATCACGGTGTGTGCATGTCTCTCTCTCTAGGTGTGCAGAAAGGATGATTGTGACACAACAAAAATAAAATACTCCTACGATACAAGACGCTCCAAGCAAAAACACATAACATGTGGTGAATAAAAATATAGCCCCAGGTAACGTTACCGATGGATTGAAGATGAGAGAGGGGATGCCTTCCCGGGGCATCCCCAAGCTTAGGCTTTTACGGCATCCTTGAATCTCTTGGGGTGCCTTGGGCATCCCCAAGCTTGAGCTCTTACCACTCTTTATCTTTTTGTCCATAAGAACTTCACCCAAAACTTGAAAACTTCACAACACGAAACTTAAACAGAAACTCGTGATAACATTAGTACAAGAAAGAAAACCATCACTTCCTTAGGTACTGCAGAAAACTTAAATTCTACTTGTGCTGATGTTGGGTTACTGTACTTTCAATCTTCCATGGCTAATACCCCCCCTCCATACTATCCATAGTTTCATCAAAATAAGCAACCAACACAACAAAAACAGAATCTGTTAACAGCAGACCAGTCTGTATAAATCTGTATATGTCGCATACCTGTGGTACTTCAAAAACTCTGAAAATTTACGAAAGTCTGAAGAATTAGCGTAGCAATCAGCAGCAAAAAGAATCAACTCAAAAGCCCTTACAGAAAAAACTGAAAATTATTTTCGTAAGCAAAAAGTTTCTGTCTTTCCCAGCATGACCAAACGATCATCCTCAAGACTAATCATAACGGTTTTGCTTGGCACAAACGCAAAAAGAAACACAAAAAACACAATCACAACAGAATTATGAAAGTGTGGAAAACACAAAACAGAAAGAAAAAGGATAAATTCGTTGGGTTGCCTCCCAGCAAGAGCTTTTGTTTAACGCCCTTAGCTAGGCGAAAGTGATGGAATCACGTATAGTCATCTTTGGTACTCAAACCATAGGTAGCCCTCATCATAGATTCATAAGGCAATCTTATTTTCTTTCTAGGAAAGTGCTCCATGCTCTTCTTTAAAGGAAACTGAAATCTAATATTCCCTTCCTTCATATCGATGGTAGCACCAATAGTCCTTAGGAGAGGTCTATCAAGAATAATGGGACATGAAGGATTGCAATCTATGTCAAGTACAATGAAATCCACGGGTACATAGTTCTTATTTGCAACAATAAGAACATCATCGATCCTCCCATGGGTTTCTTGACAGTAGAATCCGCAAGATGCAAATTAAGAGAACATTCTTCAATCTCATGAAAACCAAGAATATCACATAAAGACTTTGGAATCGCGGAAACACTAGCACCCAAATCAGACAAAGCATTGCAGTAATAGTTTTTGATCTTGATTTTGATAGTAGGTTCCCACTCATCATGAAGTTTTCTAGGTATAGAGACTTCTAGTTCGAGCTTCTCTTCAAGAGATTTCATCATAGCATCTACGATATGCGCGGTAAAGGCTTTGCTTTGGTTATAAGCATGTGGAGAGTTTGCATTGGATTGCATCAAAGAAATGCATTCAAACAAGGAGCAATTATCATAATTGAATTCCTTGAAATACAAAGTGGGAGTTTCATTACTACCCAAAATTTTGACTTCTTCTACTCCACTCTCCACACTTTTATCATCAAGATAGGTGGACTCCGAATCATCGGGGCGTTTTTCAACCAAGGTGGATTCATATCCAGCCCCTCCATAAGTAGGTTTGGCACGTGAAAACAAAGATTCAAGAGGAGACACACCAAGCACTTTAAGATCTTCGTGATTTGCATCACTAGAACGCACCCTTTTAAACCATTCATGTCTAGCGCGAATTTGGGCGGTTCTTTCTTTGCTCTCATTCATGGAGATACGCATAGCTTTCAAAGTTTCATCCAAGTTGATCTTGGGAGGAGCGTATCTAACTTTCAAAGCATCAATATCACAAGACATCCAATCAACGCTCTTAGCCAAATCGTTTATTTTGAGTAGTTTTTCCTCTATGGACGCATTGAAAATCTTTTGAGAGTTGATGAACTCTTTGATATTACTCTCTAGATAAGAGGGTAATTTATTGTGATTTCCATAAGTGTTGCCGTAGGAATGGCCATAATTGTTAGAGGAGTTACTAGGAAATGGCCTAGGAACATAGTTTCCTCTAAAAGCATTGTTGTTGCCAAAATTGTTCCTACCAACAAAATTCACGTCCAAACTAGCGTTGCTACTCTCAATCAAAGAAGATAGTGGCATGTCATTAGGATCTATGGTAGCGTTTCTACTAACAACCAAATTCATCAACTCGTCCATCTTAGCACTAAGCGAGTTAATTTCTTCTATAGCATGTACCTTTTTGCTAGCAGGTGACCTTTCAGTGTGCCACTGAGAGTAGTTGGTCATGATATTGTCTAGGAGTTTTGTAGAGTCTCCTAACGTGATTTCCATGAATGTTCCACCTGAGGCGGAGTACAAGATATTGCGAGAAGCGAAATTCAAATGAGAGTAAAAGATTTGTATAATCATCCACAAACTCAAGCCATGAGCGGCACAATTTCTAATCATTAACTTCATCCTCTCCCAAGATTGTGCAACGTGTTCATGATCAAGTTGCTTGAAATTCATGATATCGTTACGTAAGGAGATGATCTTAGCCGGTGGAAAATACTTGGATATGTAAGCATCTTTGCATCTATCCCAAGAATCGATACTATTTTTAGGCAAAGAAGAAAACCAAGTTTTTGCGCGATCTCGCAACGAGAAAGGAAAAAAGTTTGAACTTAATCACGTCATTATCCACATCTCTTTTATTTTGCATATCGCAAAGCTCAATGAAGGTATTGAGATGGGATGCGGCATCTTCACTAGGAAGGCCAGAGAATTGCTCTTTCATAACAAGATTCAGCAAAGCTGTGTTTATTTCATACAATTCTGCACTAGTGGCGGGAGCAATCAGAGTACTAATAAAATCATTATTATTAGTGCTCGAGAAGTCGCAAAGTTTGGTGTTTTCAGACATGATGTCTTCAACAAACAAACAAGCACACAAGCAAGCAAGAAACCGACAAAGGAAAACGTCAAGGGCAAGAGAAAACGGCGAAGGAGAAAGGCGAATGAAAACGGCAAATGTGAAGTGTGGGAGAGGAAAACGAGAGGCAACTCGCAACAAAAGTAAATGCAAGAGAAGAGTTTGTGAGACCTACTTGGATAGATCTTGATTTCTCCTCCCCGGCAACGGTGCCAGAAATACTTATGATGTTCCAAAAAGGATCCCCGGCAGTGGCACAGGAATGCTTCTGATGTCCGTTATGCTGCTGCACAAAAGACCTTCCTGTGGCGCCAGAGATGGGCACGTTGACGACACCAGGAATCCTTCTGCGTTGGTGTTTCCTCGAAGCGGAGAGGATGATGTAGCACAACAGAGGTAAGTATTTCCCTTAGTTTGAGAACCAAGGTATCAATCCGGCGGAGGAGTATCTCAAGATCCTGCACAAACACAAAAGTTTGCACCCAACGCTATGAAGGGGTTGTCAATCCCTTATAGATTGTTTGCCAAGTGAGAACTGAAAGCAACAAAGTAACAAAGCAAAGTAAAAGCGAAGGTGTAAACGATGGATGTGAATAGACCCGGGGGCCGTAGTTTTTACTAGTGGCTTCTCTCATGAAAGCAAGTAGACGGTGGGTGAACAAATTACTGTCGAGCAATTGATAGAACTGTGCAGAGTCATGACGATATCTATGCAATGATTATTTCTATAGGCATCACGTCCGAAACAAGTAGACCGATACTTTCTGCATCTACTACTATTACTCCACACGTCGACCGCTATCCAGCATGCATCTAGTGTATTAAGTCCATAAGAATAGAGTAACGCCTTAAGCAAGATGAGATGATGTAGAGGGATAATCTCAAACCAATGATAAAAAACCCATCTTTTTACCCTTGATGGCAACTGCTTGATGTGTGCCTTGCTGCCCCTACTGTCACTGGGAAAGGTCACCACATGGTAGATCCCAAAACCAAGCACTTCTCCCATTGCAAGAATCATAGATCTAGTTGGCCAAACAAAACCCAAGACTCGGAGAGAATTACAAGGATATCAAATCATGCATATAAGAAATCAGCAAAGACTCAAATATATATCATAGATAATCTGATCACAAGTCCACAATTCATCGGATCTCGACAAACACACCGCCAAAGAAGATTACATCGGATAGATCTCCATGAAGATCATGGAGAACTTTGTATTGAAGATCCAAGAGAGAGAAGAAGTCATCTAGCTACTAACTACGGACCCGTAGGTCTGAAGTGAACTACTCACGAGTCATTGGAGGGGCGATGATGATGATGATGATGATGAAGCCCTCCAACTCCAAAGTCCCCTCCGGCAGGGCGCCGAGAAGGGTCTCCAGATGAGATCTCACAGAAACGGAAGCTTGCGGCGGCAGAAAAGTATTTTCGAGGCTCCCCTGATTTTTTGCGGAATATTTGGGAATTTATAGGCCAAATACCTAGGTCAGGGGGCGGTCAGGGAGGCCACAAGCCTGCCCACCGTCGCCTCCCCCCTAGTGGCGGAGTGGGGGCTTGTGGGCTCCCTAGAGCCCACTTGGTTTGGCCCAAAAGCCCCCTGGACTTCTTCCGTTCGGGAAAAATCATTTCAGGGTTTTTCTTCCGTTTGGACTCCGTTCCAAAATCAGATCTGAAAAGAGTCAAAAACACGGAAAAAACAGGAACTGGCACTTGGCACTAAAATAATAAGTTAGTCCCAAAAAGATATAAAAAGGTACATAAAACATACAAAAAAGGCAAGATAACAGCGTGAAACCATCAAAAATTATAGATACATTTGATATGTATCAACGTCACATAAGAGGAGTTACAAAGGACATCTATGCTAGGTAGCATGAAAGCATCAAAAATTCATTCTTTATCATTTACCTAGTCGAGGACGAGCAGGAGTTAAGCTTGGGGATGCTTGATACGTCTCAAACGTATCTATAATTTTTGATGGTTTCATGTTGTTATCGTGTCAACTTTGGATGTTTCATGTACCTTTTATATCTTTTTTGGGACTAACTTATTAATTTAGTGCCAAGTGCCAGTTCCTGTTTTTTCTGTGTTTTTGACTCTTTTCAGATCTGATTTTGGAACGGAGTCCAAACGGAATAAAATCCCCGAAATAAATTTTTCCAGAACGGAAGAAGATTAGGGGACTTGAGGGCCAAGGGAGGAGATCCACAGGGGCCCACAAGTCGTGTAGCCGCCACCAGGGGGCGGCGGCTACCAGGCTTGTGGCCTCCTTGGAGCCCCCAGCCCTAGCTCTTTCGCCTATATATTCCCTAAAATCCAGAAAAAATCAGGGCATCCACGAAAACACTTTTCCGCCGCCGCAACCTTCCGTTTTCGCGAGATCTCATCTGGAGACCCTTCCCGGTGCCCTGTCGGAGGGGACTTTGGAGTTGGAGGGCTTCTACATCAACATCATCGCCTCTCCAATGACTCATGAGTAGTCTACTTCAGACCTACGGGTCCATAGTTAGTAGCTAGATGGCTTCTTCTCTCTCTCGGATCTTCAATACAAAGTTCTCCATGATCTTCATGCAGATCTATCCGATGTAATCCTCTTTGGCGGTGTGTTTGTCGAGATCCGAAGAATTGTGGATTTGTGATCAGTTTATCTATGAATTATATTTGAGTGTTTTCTGATTTCTTATATGGATGATTTGATATCCCTGTAAGTCTCTCCGAGTCTTGGATTTTGTTTGGCCAACTAGATCTATGATTCTTGCAATGGGAGAAGTGCTTGGTTTTGGGTTCATACCGTGTGGTGACCTTTCCCAGTGATAGAAGGGGCAGCTAGGCACGCATCATGTTGTTGCCATCAAGGGTAACAAGATGGGCTTTTATCGTAGATATGAGATTGTCTATCTACATCATGTCATCTTGCTTATGGCGTTACTCTATTCTTTTGGACTTAATACACTAGATGCATGCTGGATAGCGGTCGACGTGTGGAGTAATGGTAGTAGATGCAGAAAGTATCGGTCTACTTGTTTTGGACGTGATGCCTATAGATATAATCATTCACTTAGATAACGTCACGACTTTGCGCGGTTCTATCAATTGCTCGACAGTAATTCGTTCACCCATCGTCTACTTGCTTTCATGAGAGAAGCCACTAGTGAACACTACGGCCCCCGGGTCTATTCACAACTATCGTTTCCACTTTCACTTTTACTTTGCTATGTTTAGTCTTTGCTTTCAGTTCTCACTTTGCAAACAATCTATAAGGGATTGACAACCCCTTCATAGCGTTGGGTGCAAGCTCTTTGTGTTTGTGCAGGTACTTGTGACTTGACGAGATCTTCCATTGGTTCGATACCTTGGTTCTCAAAACTGAGGGAAATACTTACCACCGCTGTGCTACATCACCCTTTCGTCTTCAAGGGAACACCAACGCAAGGCTCCAAGGCCGCGGGGAAATCCTTTGCATATTTTCCAAGGAAGTCCCTAAAGGCGTAGGCGTAGCAGCTGGATTCCTGGCACCGTACCACGGAAGGTCTTTTGTCGCATTAGCAGGGTACTCCTTCTGGTGTGGAAAAAATCATTACATATACTTCCGTTTGGTCTGACCCTTGCATCACGCAGATTTCCTCTGTTTTTTGTTTCTAGCCTGTTTCTGTTGCAGATCTAGATCGCCATGACTTCCCCAAAAGCTCCGAAGGACAAGATCTTCGAGAAGGTCATCAATCCCTACCTCACGGGAGTGCTGCAACACCCTCAATCTATCGAGATGCATGAGGGGATGTTGCACATCCGTGATGTTGAGGGGCCTAAGAACACCGGAAGCATGGAGACGAGGCTCGAAGCAATGGAGCAACAGGTCTTCAAGTGCAAGGGATGGTGGAGCGTGGACTCAACGCCAACCACATGATGATCACGGAGTTCACCAACAAGCACAAGATTGATGCCAATGACATTGGAAAGCATCTCTCCAGGCTCTATGACAGGATTGATCAACTCCAGGGCCAGATCTATGACCTGCAGAACCAAAACAATGAGTATGAGTATAGATTTAAATCAATACGGTTGGCTGCAGATTTGAGGATTCCGGAGACTCGTTCATCTTTCCATGATGGAGTACCTATGCCTTGGAAGACGGAGGATCAAACTCATGTTGCAACAACAACACCATCACCACCAAAGGAAGACAACTAGGCATTGGTATGGGCAACCCCCTTGGCTTTTGCCAAGCTTGGGGGAGTTGCCCCGGTATCGTATCACCATCACATATTTTTCCTTTACCTTTGTTTTAGTTTTCCTTTTCAGTTTTCTCTTTCTCTAGTAGTTTAAAAGTCTTAGTGTTTTAGTATTGAGTTTTGCTTTGTGTCACCCCCGATGTATTCTTGCTCGTGAGCCATATAATAAAGAGTGTCTTAGTTGTAGGGCTTTGCCTCTTGCCATGATCAAAAGAGTGAGAATAGAACAAAAGCATGAAAGATCATGTAATGATCTTATGGGAAGTGATGGCTTCACATATAAAAAGAATGAGGATTGAAACTTGTTGAGGGTAGGCAAACGTAGACCTTGGTCATTGTTGCAATTAATAGGAAGTGATAAGGAAGGAGAGGTTCACATATAAGTATATCATCTCTGACACCATCTATGATTGTGAACACTCACTAAACTATTGCATGCCTAGAAGTAGATGTTGGACAAGGAAGACAACATAATGAATTGTGTTTGCTTGGCTCCGAACAATGTTATATGATTAGAGATCCCTTGGCATGTGACGATTGCTTCCACCTCATATTAGCCAAAACTCCCGCACCAAGTAGAGATACTACTTGTGCATCCATAAACCTTCAAAACAGTTTTGCCATGAGTGTCGACCATACCTACCTATGGATTGAATAAGATCCCTCAAGTAAGTTGTCATCGGTGCAAGCAATAAAAATTGTTCTCTAATATGTATGATCTATTAGTGTGTGGAAAATAAGCTTTATACGAACCTCTGATGAGGAATACATAAAAGCGATAGACTGCATAATAAAGTTCTTTATAACAGGAGGCAATATAAAGTGACGTTCCTCCGCACTAATAGGACACGCATCCAAACCTCAAAAGTGCATGAAAACCTCTGCTTCCCTCTATGAAGGGACTATCTTGTACCTTTACTTTTTGCCCTTGAAAGAGTCATGGTGATCTTCACCAATACCTTATTTTGCCTTTGTCTTGGCTACTATCACATGCTTGGGAATAACTATACTCATATGTCAACTTGGAGTCAAGTATTCATGAATTATTATTGTTGACATTACCCTTGAGGTAAGCAGTTGGGAGACAAAACTCTAAGCCCCTATCTTTCTCTGTGTCCAGCTGAAACTTTGATATCATGAGTACCACGTGAGTTGTAGCAATCGTAGAGAACGAAAGAATGATTGAGTATGTGGATTTGCTTTATAGGCTCTTATTTGACTCTTTCTGATGTTGTGATAAATTGCAATTGCTTCAATGACTAAAGGCTATAGGTTGTTACTTGTCGGTAAGGTTCTTGATCCATGCTTTACTTTGTGAAGGAATTATCACTTTAGCATGAGAGGTTATATGTTGGTATTGCTGTTCTGATCATGATCATGATGCATGCATGTTCGTATCTTGTTTTGTCGACACCTCTCTCCCTAAACATGTGGACATATTTATTGAGCTCGGCTTTCGCTTGAGGACAAGCGAGGTCTAAGCTTGGGGGAGTTGATACGTCCATTTTGCATCATGTTTTCATGTTGATATTTATCGCTTCTTTGGCTGTTATTTCACTTCACGGTACAATTCTTATGCCTTTTCTCTCTTATTTTGCAAGGTTTACATGAAGAGGGAGAATGCCGGCAACTGGAATTCTGGCCTAAAAGTGGAGCAAAGTTGAGATGCCTATTCTGCGCAACTCCAGACGCCGTAAAAATCAACGAGGATTTTTTTCCCGATTTATCAAAAATACTGGGCCGAAGAAGTGCCAGAGGGGCACCAGGGGGTGCCCACAAGCCTGCACGGCGCGGCCACCCCCCAAGCCGCGCCATGAGGGCTTGTGGGAAGCCCACTAGCCCACTGACCCCCCCCTCTTTTGCCATATGGAGGGTTTCGTCCAGGAAACAATCGAGGAGGAGCTTTTTCGTGGTTTCACCGCCGCCACGAGGCGGAACTTGAGCAAAACCAATCTAGAGCTCCGGCACGACGATCCTGTCGGGGAAACTTCCCCCTCGGAGGGGGAAATCGTCGCCATCGTCATCACCAACACTCCTCTCATCGGAGGGGACTCGTCATCATCAACATCTTCATCAGCACCATCTCATCTTCAAACCCTAATTCCTCACTTGTAACCAATCTTCATCTCGCGACTCTGATTGGTACTTGTAAGGTTGCTAGTAGTGTTGATTACTCTTTGTAGTTGATGCTAGTTGGATTATTTGCTGGAAGAGTTTATGTTCAGATCCTTGATGCTACTCATGACCTCTATGGTCATGAATATGATTATGCTTTTGAGTAGTTACTTTTGTTCCTGAGGACATGGGATAAGTCATGCTAATAATAGTCATGTGAATTTGGTATTCGTTCAGTAATTTGATATGTTGTATTTTGTTTTTCCTCTAGTGGTGTTATGTGAACGTCGACTACATAACACTTCACCATTATTTGGGCCTAGAGGAAGGCATTGGGAAGTAGTAAGTAGATGATGGGTTGCTAGAGTGACAGAAGCTTAAACCCTAGTTTATGCGTTGCTTCGTAAGGGGCTGATTTGGATCCACTAGTTTAATGTTATGGTTAGACTTTGTCTTAATTCTTCTTTTGTAGTTGCGGATGCTTGCGAGAGAGGTTAATCATAAGTGGGATGCTTGTCCAAGTAAGGTCAGTACCCAAGCGCCGGTCCACCCACATATCAAACTATCAAAGTAACGAACACAAATCATATGAACATGATGAAACTTGCATGATAGAAATTCCCGTGTGTCCTCGGGAGCGTTTTTCCTCCTATAAGACTTTGTCCAGGCTTGTCCCTTGCTACAAAACGGATTGGGCCACTTTGCTGCACCGTTGCTACTTTTGTTACTTGTTGCTTGCTACGAACCATCTCACCACACAATCAGTTGTTACCGACAATTTCAGTGCTTGCAGATTTTACCTTGCTGAAAACCACTTGTTAGATCCTTCTGCTCCTCGTTGGGTTCGACACCCTTACTTATCGAAAGGACTACGATTGATCCCATATACTTGTGGGTCATCAGGGCCCTACAAGCCTGCCAGGCGTGGCCAGGGGGGCGCGCCTCCTGGGCTTGTGGGCTTCTCGCTCCACGCCTCCGGTTGATTCTTGCGCCAGTATTTTTTATATATTCCACAAAAAATCCTCGTAAATTTCCAGGTCATTCCGAGAACTTTTATTTCTGGGCAAAAACAACACCATGGCAATTCTGCTGAAAACAACGTTAGTCCGGGTTAGTTCCATTCAAATCATGAAAATTAGAGTCCAAAACAAGGGCAAAAGAGTTTGGAAAAGTAGATACGATGGAGACGTATCAGCCACCCCCCTCTCCCTTGCCCTGGCAGCCACCACTAGCCCTAGATGGGGTTGCCGCACCCTTTGGGGGTGGGAACCCTAAAGGGGGTGCCCCCCCCTCTCCCCTATATATAGTGGAGGTTTTGGCTGATTTGAGACACACGAAATCTCTCTCTCGGCGCAGCCCTGCTCCTCCTCTTCCTCCTCTTTCGTGGTGCTTGGTGAAGCCCTGTCGGAATACCTCGTAGCTCCACCGCCACCGCGTCGTCGCGCTGCCAGAGCTCTCCCTCAACCTCTCCCTCCTCCTTGCCGGATCAAGGTGTCGGAGACGTCACCGAGCTGTACGTGTGTTGAACGCGGAGGTGTCGTGATTCGTCACATAGATCAGAACCGACCGCGATCTGAATCGCCGCGAGTACGACTCTATCAACCGCGTTCATAGTAACGCTTCAGCTTAGCGATCTTCAAAGGTATGAAGATGCTCTACATCCTCTCTCCTTGCTGGTTTCTCCATAGATAGATCCTTGTATGGCGTAGGAAATTTTTGAAATTACTATGTTACCCAACACACCAGCCCATAGATGGAGCGCTGGAGCTTGCATACCTTGTTAGCACTGCTAGGATCGATAAAACCTTCCGGCTGTATCATATACAATTCTTCTTTAAGAAAGTCATTCAGGAATGATGTTTTGACGTCCATTTGCTAGATTTCATAATCATAAAATGCGCCAATTGCTAACATGATTTGGACCGACTTCAGCATCGCTACGGGTGAGAAGGTCTGATCGTAGTCAATCCCTTGAACTTGTTGATGACCCATAGCGTCAAGTCGAGCCTTATAGATGGTCACAATACCATCCGCGTGAGTCTTCTTCTTAAAAAATCCATTTATTTTCAATGGCTCGCCGATCATCGGGCAAGTCCACCAAAGTCTATACTTTGTTCTCATACATGGATTCTATCTCGGATTTCATGACCTCAAGCCATTTGTAGGAATCTGGGCCCGCCATCGCTTATTCATAGTTCGAAGGTTCACTCTTGTCCAACAACATGATTTCCATGATAGGGTTGCCATACCACTCTGGTGCGGAACGTACCCTTGTTGACCTTCGAGGTTCAATAGCAACTTGATCCGAAGTGTTTGTTGGAAATATGCCCTAGAGGCAATGATAAATAGTTATTATTATATTTCCTGTTACAAGATAATCATTTATTATCCATGCTATAAATGTATTGAATGAAAACATAGATACATGTGTGGATACATAGACAAAACAATGTCCCTAGCAAGCCTCTAGTTGGCTAGCCTGTTGATCAAGGATAGTCAAGGCTTTCTGACTATGTGCAAGTGTTGTCACTTGATAGATGGATCACATCATTAGGAGAATCATGTGATGGACTAGACCCAAACTACGAACGTAGCATATTGATCGTGTCATTTTATTGCTATCGTTTTCTGCGTGTCAAGTATTTATTCCTATGACCATGAGATCATATAACTCAGTGGTACCGGAGGAATACCTTGTGTCTATCAAATGTCGCAACGTAACTGGGTGACTATAAAGGTACTCTACAGGTATCTCCGAAGGTGTCCGTTGAGTTAGTATGGATCGAGACTGGGATTTGTCACTCCGTGTGACGGAGAGGTTTCTCTGGGCCCACTCGGTAATACAACATCACACACAAGCCTTGCAAGCAATGTGACTATGTGTAAGTCACGGGATATTGTATTACAGAATGAGTAAAGAGACTTGCCGATAACGAGATTGAAATAGGTATGCGGATACCGACGATCAAATCTCGGGCAAGTAGCATACCGAAGGACAAAGGGAATGACATACGGGATTATATGAATCCTTGACACAAGGTTCAACCAATAAGATCTTCGTAGAATATGTAGGATCCAGTGTGGGCATCCAGGTCCCGCTATTGGATATTGACCGAAGAATCACTCGGGTCATGTCTACATAGTTCTCGAACCTGCAGGGTCTGCACACTTAAGGTTCGATGATTTTTTAGTATATTTGAGTTATATGTGTGGTTACCGAATGTTGTTCCGAGTCCCGGATGAGATCATGGACATCACGAGGGTTTCCGGAATGGTCCGAAAATGAAGATTGATATATAGGATGGTTTCATTTGGTCACCGGAAAGTTTCGGTCAATTCCGCAGTGTACGGGGAGTGACGAATGGGTTCCGGGTGTTTATCGGGAGGGAGCCACCCACCTGGGAGTGAGCCCACGGCCCTAGGGTGGCGCACCAAGTCCTTATTGGGCTGGTGGAGTCAGCCCAAGAGGGCTATGGCGCCACATGTAAAATACCAAAGGAAAAGAAGAAGAAGAAAAGGAAAGAGGGAGGTGGGAAGGAAGAGGGGGGCTCCTCCTTCCCAAACCGAATTGGAGGAGGAGTCCTCCTCCTCCTGGCGGCTGGCGCACCTTGAAGCCCTTGTGCCTCAAGGCTAGCCCCTCCCATCCTCCTATATATATTGGTGGTTTTGGGCTTTTTGAGACACAGCTTTGGCACGTGCAACTCTAGCCTATTCCACGTAGTTTCACCTCTAGATTGGATTTCTACGGAGCTCGGGCGGAGCCCTGCAGGAGTAGATCATCACCACCACCGGAGCGTCGTCACGCTGCCGGAGAACTCATCTACTTCTCCGTCTTGCTTGCTGGAGCAAGAAGGCCGAGATCATCGTCGAGCTGTACGTGGGCTGAATGCGGCGGTGCCATTCGTTCGGCGCTAGATCGGGACGGATCGTGGGACGGATCGCGAGACGGATCGTGGGACGGTTCGAGGGATGGATCGTGAAGACGTTCCACTACATCACCCGTGTTTATTAATGCTTCTCGCTGAGCAATCTACAAGGGTAAGTAGATCTAATCTCCTCTCGTAGATGGACATCACCATGATAGGTCTTCGTGTGCGTAGGATTTTTTTTGTTTCCCATGCAACGTTCCCCAACAGTGGCATCATGAGCTAGGTTCATGCGTCGATGTTATCTCGAGTAGAACACAAAAGGCTTTGTGGACGGTGATGTTCGATTTGGTGCCCTCCTTAGTCTTTTCTTGATTCAGTGGTATTGTTGGATTGAAGTGGCCCGGACCGACATAACTCGTACGCTTACGAGACTGGTTTCATCGATTGACATGCGACCGCGTTGCATAAAGATGACTGGCGGGTGCCTGTTTCTTCAACTTTAGTTGAATCGGTTTTGACCGAGGCGGTCCTTGGAGAGGTTAAATAGCAATTTGCACATCTCCGTTGTCATTTTTGCGTAAGTAAGATGCGATCATACTAGATACTCATAGCAGACACGTAAAACATGCAACGACAAATTAGAGGACGTCTAACTTGTTTTTGCAGGGTATGCTTGTGATATGATATGGCCAATGACATGATGTGATATATTAAATGTATGAGATGATCATGTTGTAATAGTTAATATCGACTTGCACCTGGATGCTACGGCAACCGGCAGGAGCCATAGGGTTGCCTTTAAACTAACGTTTGTGTTTGCAGATGCGTTTACTATATTGCTTGGTCGTAGCTTTAGTAGTAATAGCATAGATAGCACGACAACCTCGATGGCGACACGTTGATGGAGATCATGGTGTGGCGCCAGTGACAAAAAGATCATGCCGGTGCTTTGGTGATGGAGATCAAGAAGCACAAGATGATGGCCATATCATGTCACTTATAAATTTCATGTGATGTTAATACTTTTATGCACCTTATTTTTCTTAGAACGACGGTAGCATTATAAGGTGATCTCTCATAAAATTTCGAGATGAAATTGTGTTCTCCCTGACTGTGCACCGTTGCGACAGTTCATCATTTCGAGACACCACGTGATGATCAGGTGTGATAGACTCAACGTTCACATACAACGGGTGCAAACCAGTTGCACACGCGGAATAGTCGGGTTAAACTTGACGAGCCTAACATGGGCAGACATGGCCTCGGAACACATGAGACCGAAAGGTCGAGCATGAATCGTATAGTTGATATGATTAACATGGAGATGGTTACAACTGAAACTACTCTCAAGTCACATGATGATCGGACTTGAGTTAGTGAATTTGGATCATGTACCACTCAAATCACTAGAGAGATGTACTTTTTGAGTGGGAGTTTATCAGTAATTTGATTAGTTAAACTCTAATTATCTTAAACATAGTCTAAGTCCACTTTGCAAAATTTGTGTTGTAGATCAATGGCTCACGCGACAGTCACCCTGAATTTTAATACGTTCCTAGCAAAAGCTAAGTTGAAAGATGATGGAAGCAACTTTGTTGACTGGACTCGTAATCTTAAGTTGCTCCTGCAAGCTGGGAAGAAGGATTATGTCCTTAATGCTGCGCTAGGAGATGAACCACCCGCTACGGTTGACCAAGATGTTAAGAACGCTTGGTTGACACGTAAGGAGGAGTACTCAGTAGTTCAATGTGCAGTCTTGTCTGGCTTAGAGCCAGGACTTCAACGTCGCTTTGAGCGTCATGGACCATATGAGATGTTCCAGGAGTTGAAGTTTATCTTTCAGAAGAACGCCTAGATCAAGAGGTATGAGACCTCCGATAAATTCTATGCTTGCAAGATGCAGGAGAATTCGTCTATCAATGAACATCTGCTCAAAATATTTGGGTACTCAAACCATCTAGCTGAGCTGGGTATTGAACTCCTGCAAGAAGCTATCACTGATAGAATTCTTCAATCACTGCCACCTAGCTATAAGAGCTTTGTGTTGAACTATAACATGCAAGGGATGAACAAGTCACCTGGCGAGTTAATCGTGATGCTGAAAGTCGCAGAGTCAGAACTCCGGAAAGAGCATCAAGTGTTGATGGTCAATAAGACCACTAGTTTCAAGAGAAACGGCAAAGGCAAGAAGGGTAACTCCAAGAAGAGTGGCAAGCCTGTTGCCAATCCGACGAAGAAACCCAAGGCTGGGCCTAAGCCCAAAACTGAGTGTTATTAATATTATTGCAAGGGACTGGGTCACTGGAAGCGCAACTGCCCCAAGTATATGGCTGATAAGAAGGTGGCCAAGGAAAAATCAGGTATATTCGATATACATATTATTGATGTGTACTTAACCAACTCTCATAGTAGTGCCTGGGTATTCGATATCGGTTCTATTGCTCATATTTGCAACTCGAAGCAGGAACTGCGGAATAAACGAAGGCTGGCAAAAGATGAAGTGACGATGCGCGTGGGAAATGGTTCCAAGGTTGATGCAATCTCCGTCGGCACAGTTTCACTTCAGTTACCATCACGATTAGTTATGAACTTAAATAATTGTTATCTAGTGCCTGCGTTAAGCATGAACATTATATCTGGATCTTGTTTATTGCGTGACGGTTACTCGTTTAAGTTAGAGAATAATGGTTGTTCTATTTCTATGAGTAATACCTTTTATGGTCATGCACCCAATGTGAGAGGATTGTTCATATTGAATCTTGATAGCGATGATACACAAATACATAACATTGAGACCAAAAGAGTTAGAGTTAGCAATGATAGCGCCATGTTTTTGTGGCACTACCGCTTAGGTCATATTGGTGTAAAGCGAATGAAGAAACTCCATTCCGATGGACTTTTGGAGTCACTTGATTTTTGAAACACTTGACACGTGCGAACCATGCCTCATGGCCAAGATGACTAAGACTTCGTTCTCCGGAACAATGGAGCGTGCAAGTGACTTGTTGGAAATCATACATACCGATGTGTGCGGTCTGATGAGTGTGGAGGCACGCGGCGCATATTGTTATTTTCTCACCTTCACTGGCGATTTGAGTAGGTATGGATATATCTACTTGATGAAGCACAAGTCTGAAATGTTTGAGAAGTTCAAGCAATTTCAGAGTGAAGTTGAAAATCATCGTAACAAGAAGATCAAGTTCCTATGTTCTGATCATGGGGGTGAATATCTGAGTTTTGAGTTTGGTGCTCACTTAAGAAAATGTGGAATTGTTTCACAGTTGACAATGCCTGGAACACCACAGCGTAATGGTGTGTCCGAACGTCGTAATCGTACTTTGTTAGGAATGGTGCGATCTATGATATCTCTTACCGATTTGCCGTTATCGTTTTGGGGTTATGCATTAGAGACAGGTGCATTCACTTTAAATAGGGCACCATCATAATCCGTTGAGATGACACCATACGAACTATGATATGGCAAAAGACCGAAATTGTCGTTTCTTAAAGTTTGGGGATGTGATGCTTATGTCAAAAAGCTTCAGCCTGAAATGCTTGAACCCAAAGCAGAAAAGTACGTCTTCATAGGTTACCCAACGGAGACAGCTGGGTACGCCTTCTATCTCAAATCCGAGGGCAAAGTGTTTGTTGCTAAAAACGGAACTTTTCTTGAGAAGGAGTTTCTCTCGAAAGAATTGAGTGAGAGGAAGATACAACTTGATGAGGTTGTCGAACCTCTAACCCCTCTAGATGGTGGCGCAGGGCAAGGGGAAACCCCTGTCGTTGCGATGCCGGTGGAGGAGGAAGTTAATGATGATGATCATGAAATTTCGGATCAAGTTCCTATCGGACCTCGCAGGTCGACAAGATCACGTACTGCCCCTGAGTGGTATGGTAATCCTGTCTTATCAATCATGTTGTTAGACAACAATGAACCTGCAAATTATGAAGAAGCAATGATGGGCCCGGATTCCAACAAATGGCTGGAGGCCATGAAGTCCGAGATAGGATCTATGTATGAAAACAAAGTGTGGACTTTGGAAGAATGACCTGAAGGCCGAAAGGCTATTCAGAACAAATGGATCTTTAAGAAGAAGACAGACGCAGACGGTAATGTGACCGTTTATAAAGATCGACTTGTGGCAAAGGGTTTTTCACAAGTTCAAGGAGTTGACTACGATGAGACGTTCTCACCGGTAGCGATGCTTAAGTCCGTCTGAATCATGTTAACAATAGCTGCATTTTTCGATTATGAAATCTGGCAGATGGATGTCAAAACGGCGTTCCTTAACAGTTTTCTTAAGGAAGAGTTGTATATGATGCAACCCGAAGGTTTGGTCGATCCGTAGAATGCTAACAAAGTATGCAAGCTCCAGCGATCCATTTATGGACTGGTGCAAGCATCTCGGAGTTGGAATAAGCCCTTTGATGAGGTGATCAAAGCATTTGGGTTTATACAAGTGGTTGGAGAATCTTGTATTTACAAGAAAGTGAGTGGGAGCTCTGTGGCGTTTCTAATATTATGTGTGGATGACATATTACTGATTGGAAACAACGTGGAGTTTTTGGAGAGCGTAAAGAATTACTTGAATAAAAGTTTCTCTATGAAGGACCTAGGAGAAGCTGCTTACATTCTAGGCATTAAGATCTATAGGGATAGATCGAGACGCCTGATAGGAATTTCACAAAGCACATACCTTGATAAAGTTTTGAAGAAGTTCAAAATGGAACAGTCCAAGAAAGGGCTCTTGCCAGTGTTACAAGGTATAAAATTGAGTAAGACTCGGTGCCCGGCAACTGCGGAAGATAGAGAACAAATAAGTTCCATCCCGTATGCTTCAGCCATAGGTTCTATCATGTATGCAATGTCGTGCACTAGACTAGACGTAAGCTTGGCCATAAGTATGGCAGGCAGGTTTCAAAGTAATCCAGGAGTGGATCACTGGACGGTGGTCAAGAATATTCTGAAGTACCTGAAAAGGAATAAGGAAATGTTTCTTGTGTATGGAGGTGACAAAGACTCGTCGTAAAGAGTTACGTCGACGCAAGCTTTGACACTGATCCGGATGGCTCTAAGTCGCAAACCGGATACATATTTATTATTAATGGGGGTGCGGTAAGTTGGTGCAGTTCCAAGCAAAGCGTCGTAGCAGATTCTACATGTGAAGCGGAGTACATGGCTGCCTCGGAGGTAGCTAACGAGGGTGTCTGGATGAAGCGGTTCATGACGGATCTTGGAGTTGTGCCGAGCACACTATATCCAATAACTATGTTATGTGATAACACTGGTGCCATTGCCTTAGCAAAGGAACCAAGGTTTCACAAGAAGAACAGACATATCAAACGACGCTTCAACCTCATCCGCGACTACGTCGAAGGAGAGGACGTGAATATTTGCAAAGTGCACACGGATCTGAATGTAGAAGACCCCCTGACTAAACCTCTTCCATGGGCAAAACATGATCAACATACAAATGTATGGGTGTTAGGTTTATTACAATGTAAATCACATGGCGATGTGAGGTCTAGATTATTGACTCTAGTGCAAGTGGGAGACTGTTGGAAATATGCCCTAGAGGCAATGATAAATAGTTATTATTATATTTCCTGTTACAAGATAATCGTTTATTATCCATGTTATAATTGTATTGAATGAAAGCATAGATACATGTGTGGATACTTAGATAAAACAATGTCCCTAGCAATCCTCTAGTTGGCTATCCAGTTGATCAAGGATAGTCAAGGTTTTCTGACTATGTGCAAGTGTTGTCACTTGATAATTGGATCACATCATTAGGAGAATCATGTCATGGACTAGACCCAAACTATGAAAGTAGCATATTGATATTGTCATTTTATTGCTATTGTTTTCTACGTGTCAAGTATTTATTCCTATGACCATGAGATCATAAAACTCACTGGTATCAGAGGAATACCTTGTATGTATCAAACATCGCAACGTAACTGGGTGACTATAAAGGTACTCTACAGGTATCTCCGAAGGTGTCCGTTGAGTTAGTATGGATCGAGACTGGGATTTGTCACTCCTTGTGACGGAGAGGTATCTCGGGGCCCACTCGGTAATACAACATCACACACAAGCCTTGCAAGCAATGTGACTAAGTGTAAGTCACGGGATCTTGTATTACAGAACGAGTAAAGAGACTTGGCGGTAACGAGATTGAAATAGGTATGCGGATACCGACGATCGAATCTCACGAAAGTAACATACCGAAGGACAGAGGGAATGACATACAGGATTATATGAATCCTTGACACTGAGGTTCAACCAATAAGATCTTCGGAGAATATGTAGGATCCAATATGGGCATCTAGGTCCCGCTATTGGATATTGACCGAGGAGTGTCTCGGGTCATGTCTACATAGTTCTCGAACCCGCAGGGTGTGCACACTTAAGGTTCGATGATTTTTTAGTATAGTTGAGTTATATGTGTGGTTACCGAATGTTGTTCGGAGTCTCGCATGAGATCACAGACGTCACGAGGGTTTCTGGAATGGTCCGAAAATGAAGATTGATATATAGGATGGTTTCATTTGGTCACCCGAAAGTTTCAGGCAATTCCGGCAGTGTACCGGGAGTGGCGAATGGGTTCCGTGTATTTACCGAGAGGGGCCCACCCACCCAGGAGTGAGCCCAAGGCCCTAGGGTGGCACACCAAGTCCTTATTGGGCTGGTGGAGTCAGCCCAAGAGGGCTATGGCGCCACATGTAAAATAACAAAGGAAAAGAAGAAGAAAAGGAAAGAGGGAGGTGGGAAGGAAGAGGAGGACTCCTCCTTCCCAAACCGAATTGGAGGAGGATTCCTCCTCCTCCTGGCGGCAGGCGCACCTTGAGGCCATTGTGCCTCAAGGCTAGCCCCTCCCCTCCTCCTATATACATTGGTGGTCTAGGGCTTTTTGAGACACAACTTTGCCACGTTCAACTCTAGCCTATTCCACGTAGTTTCACCTCTAGATCGGATTTCTGCGGAGCTCGGGCGGAGCCCTGCAGGAGTAGATCATGACCACCACCAGAGTGTCGTCACGCTGTCGGAGAACTCATCTACTTCTCTGTCTTGCTTGCTAGATCAAGAAGGCCGAGATCATCGTCGAGCTGTACGTGTGCTGAACGCGGAGGTGTCGTCCGTTCGGCGCTAGATCGGGACGGATCGTGGGACGGACCGCGAGACGCTTCGTGGGACGGATCATGGGACGGTTCGAGGGATGTATCATGAAGACGTTCCACTACATCAACCGCGTTTCTTAACGCTTCCTGCTGAGTGATCTACAAGGGTACGTAGATCTAATCTCCTGTCGTAGATGGACATCACCATGATAGGTCTTCGTGTGCGTAGGAAATTTGTTGTTCCCCATGCAACGTTCCCCAAAAGTGTCATGATCATCATCATTAACTTCACCCCTAGCCGGTGCAGGCGCCTCAGAAACATTTTCTTGCGCTCGCTACTCTCCGGTTCGAGAGGAGGTAGAATTACCTCATCAAGTTCTATTTTCCTCCCACTTACTTCTTTCGAGAGAAACTCTTTCTCCAGAAAGGATCCGTTCTTGGCAACAAAGATCTTGCCTTCGGATCTAAGATAGAAGGTGTACCCAATAGTTTCCTTAGGGTATCCTATGAAGACACATTTTTACGCTTTGGGTTCGAGCTTCTCTGGTTGAAGTTTCTTCACATAAGCATCGCAGCCCCAAACTTTAAGAAACGACAGCTTTGGTTTCTTGCCAAAACATAATTCATACGGTGTCGTCTCAACGGATTTAGACGTTGCCCTATTTAAAGTGAGTGCGGCAGCTTCTAATGCATATCCCAAAAATGATAACGCTAAATCGGTAAGAGACATCATAGATCGTACCATATCCAATAAAGTGTGATTACGACGTTCATACACACTATTACGTTGCGGTGTGCCAGGCGGCGTGAGTTGTGAAACAATTCCACATTTCATTAGGTGTGTGCCAAACTCGTGACTCAAATATTCTCCTCCACGATTAGATCGTAGAAACTTTATTTTCTTGTCATGTTGATTCTCCACCTCACTCTGAAATTCCTTGAACTTTTCAAACGTTTCAGGCTTGTGCTTCATTAAGTAGACATACCCATATCTACCTAAATCATCAGTGAGAGTGAGAACATACTGATAGCCACCGCGAGCTTCAACGCTCATTGGACAGCATACATCAGTATGTATTATCTCCAACAAGTTGCTTGCTCGCTCCATTGTTCCGGAGAACGGAGTCTTGGTCATCTTGACCATGAGGCATGGTTCGCATGTGTCAAATGATTCAAAATCAAGTGACTCCAAAAGTCCATTTGTTGTGGAGTTTCTTCATTCGCTTTACACTGATATGACCAAGGTGGCAGTGCCACAAGTATGTGGGACTATCATTATCAACCTTACATATTTTCGTACTCACACTATGAATATGTGTAACATCATGATCGAGATTCATCAGGAATAAACCATTGACCAGCGGGGCATGACCATAAAGCATACCACTCATATAAATAGAACAACCATTATTCTCATATTTAAATGAGTAGCCATCTTGCATCAAGCAAGATCCCGATACAATGTTCATGCTCAAAGCTGGTACTAAATAACAATTATTAAGGTTTAAAACTATTCCCGAAGGTAGATGTAGAGGTAGCATGCCGACGGCGATCACATCAACCTTGGAACCATTCCGGACGCACATCGTCACCTCGGCCTTAGCGAGCCTACGCTTGTTCCGCAGTTCCTGCTTAGAGTTGCACATGTGAGCAACATCACCAGTATCAAATACTCAGGAGCTACTATGAGCGCTGGTAAGGTACTCATCAATAACAAGTATATCACATAAACCTTTGATGTTGTCGGCCTTCTTGTCCGCTAAGTACTTAAGGCAATTCCTCTTCCAGTGACTGGTTTCCTTGCAGTAATAGCACTCAGTCTCAGGCTTGGGTCCTTTCTTTGACTTCTTCCCGGCAACTGTCTTACCGGGCGCGGAAACTGCTTTGCCATCTTTCTTGAGGCTTTTCTTACCCTTGCCCTTCTTGAAACTGGTGTTCTTATTGACCATCAACACTTGATGCTCCTTCTTGATTTCTACCTCCGCAGATTTCAGCATTGAATACAACTCGGGAATAGTCTTTTTGATCCATTGCATGTTGTAATTCATCACAAAGCCTTTATAGCTAGGTGGAAGTGACTGGAGGATTCTATCAATGATCGCATCATCCGGAAGTTTAACTCCGAGCTGAGTCAAGCAGTTGTGCAACCCAGACATTCTGAGTATGTGCTCACTGACAGAACTATTCTCCTCCATCTTATAGCTAAAGAACTTGCTGGAGACTTCATATATCTCGACACGGGCATGAGCTTGAAAAACAAGTTTCAGCTCCTCGAACATCTCATATGCTCCGTGTTGCTCAAAACGCCTTTGTAACCCCGGTTCTAAACTGTAAAGCATGCCGCACTGAACGAGGGAGTAGTCATCACTCCGCGACTGCCAGGCATTCCTAGTGTCCTAATCTGCCGCGGGAACGGGAGAATCACCTAGCGGTGCATCAAGGATATATGCCTTCTTGTAAGCCATGCGGATGAGCTTCAAGTTACGAGCCCAATCCGCATAATTGCTACCATCGTCTGTCAGCTTGGTTTTCTCTAGGAACGCGTTGAAGTTAAATGGGACATTTGCGTTGGCCATTGGATCTACAATATTTGTAAAGACAATTTTAGACTAAGTTCATCTAATCAAATTACTAATGAACTCCCACTTAGATCGACATCCCTCTAGTCATCCAAGTGTTACATGATCCACGTTGACTAGCCCGTTTCCGATCATCACGTGAGACACACTAGTCATCAATGGTGAGCATCTCCATGCTCATCGTATCAACCATACGACTCATGTTTGACCTTTCGGTCTCCCGTATTCAAGGCCATGTTTGTGCATGCTAGGCTCGTCGAGTCAACCTAAATGTTTTGTGTGTGTAAACTGGCTTACACCCATTGTATGCGAACGTTAGAATCTATCACACCTGATCATCACGTGCCGCTTCGAGAAAATGAACCTTCACAACGTGCACACTTAGGGGAATACTTATCTCGAAATCTTAATGAGGGATCATCTTATCTTTGCTATCGTCGTTCTAAGCAATAAGATGAAAAACATGATAAACATCACATGCAATCATATAGTGACATGATAGGACAATATCATCTTTCTCCTTTGATCTCCATCTTCGGGGCACCATGATCATCATTGTCACCAGCATGACACCATGATCTCCATCATTGTGTCTCTGTGAAGTCTTCATGCCAACTATTACTTCTACTACTATAGCTAACCGTTAGAGATAAAGTAAAGTAATCAACATGGCGTTGCATCTCATACAATTAATTAAGACAACTCCTATGGCTCCTGCCGGTTGTCATACTCATCGACATGCAAGTCGTGAATCCTATTACAAGAACATGATCAATATCATACATCACATATTTAATATCACATCCTTCTGGCCATATCATATCACATAGCATACCCTACAAAAACAAGTTAGACGTCTTCTAATTGTTGTTGCAAGTTTTACGTGGCTGGTTAGGGTTTCTAGCAAGAACGCTTCTTACCTAGGTGACAGCGACAACGTTGATATGCCAATGCTATTTACCCTTCATGAGGACCCTCTTCATAGAATTCGATCCGACTAAAGTGGTAGAGACAGACACCCGCTAGCCACCTTACGCAACTAGTGCATGTCGGTCGGTGGAACCAGAATCATGTAAGAGCACGTGTAAAGTCGGTCCAGGCCGCTTCATCCCACGATGCCGCCGAATCAAGATAAGACTAGTAACAGCAAGCAAATTGACAAACGAACGCCCACAACTTTTGTGTTCTACTCGTGCATAGAATCTACGCTTAGAACCTTGGATCAGATGCCACTTTTGGTGATCGTAGTAAAATTAAAAAAATCCTACGCCATGCAAGGATCTATCTATTGAGAAATCAGCAACAAGAGAGGTTGTAGAGCATCTTCATACCTTTGAAGACCGCTAACCAGAAGCGTTCAACACACGTACAGCCCGGTGACGTCTCCTCCTTCTTGATCCGGCAAGGAGAGATGAGAAGTTGAGGGAGAGCTCCGGCAGCACGACGGCGTGGTGATGATGGAGCTATGTGGTTCTTCGGGACGGCTTCGCCAAGCGCTGTGGAGGAGGAAGAAGAGATAGGTAGGGCTGCGCCGTGGGAGAGAGATGAATTATTGTGTCTCAAAAATCCCAAAACCTCAAGTATATACAGGGGGAAGGAGAGGGAGGGCTGCCTTGGCCCCTTCTCCAAGGAGGAGGAGTTCGGTCGAGCTAGGGAGGAGTCCACCTACCACAAGGGAGGTGGATCCCTTCCTTTTAAAACTCCTTTTTCCTTATCTCCTTATCCCTAGCCACATGGGCCTTTAGGGAAGGCCTTGGCCAGCCCAATAAGGGTTGGTCCACCTCCTCTAACAGCCCATGAACTCCTTTGGTCGTCATACCCCTCCCGGGGGTCCTTCACCATCCTACTAACACTCCCGGTAGACTACCGATGAGCCCGAAACTTTTCCGATGACCAAAACAGGACTTCCTATATATCAATCTTTACCTCCGGACCATTCCGGAGCTCCTCGTGACCTCCGGTATCTCATCCGGGGCTCCAAACAACCTTAAGTAACCATGTACACTATTTCCCTATAACCCTAGCATCATCGAACCTTAAGTGTGTAGACCATACGGGTTCGGGAGACACGCGGACATGACCGAGACATCTCTCCGGCCAATAACCAACAGCGGGGTCTGGATATCCATGTTGGTTCCCACATGTTCCACGATGATATCATCGGATGAACCACGATGTCAAGGATTCAGTCAATCCCTCATGCAATTCCCTTTGTCTATCGGTAAGATACTTGCCCAAGATTCGATCGTCGGTATCCCTATACCTTGTTCAATCTCGTTATCGGCAAGTATCTTTACTCGTTCCGTAACACATCATCCCGTGGCTAACACCTTAGTCACACTGAGCTCAATATGATGATGGATTACTAAGTGGGCCCAGAGATACCTCTCCGTCACACGGAGTGACAAATCCCAGTATTGATTCGTACAACCCAACAGACACTTTCTGAGATACCTATAGTGCACCTTTATAATCACCCATTTACGTTGTGACGTTTGATACACCCAAAGCACTGCTGCGGTATACGGGAGTTGCACAATCTCATGGTTTAAGAAAACGATACTTGACATTAGAAAAGCTTTAGCAGACGAACAACATGATCTAGTGATATGTTTAGGATTGGGTCTTGTCCATCACATCATTCCCGAATGATGTGAACCATTATCAATGACATCCAATGTCCATAATCAAGAAACCATGATCATGTATTGATCAACGAGCTAGCCAACTAGAGGCTCACTAGGGACACATTGTGATCTATATATTCACACATGTATTACGGAATCCGGTTAATACAATTATAGCATGAATAATAGACAATTATCATGAACTGGAAATACAGTAACAACAACTTTATTATTACCTCTAGGGCATATTTCCAACAATGATCACCAGTAGTAGAAGAAGATTCACCCGCCTTCTTTGTGACAAAAGCTTTGGTTCTACAAGTCATAAAAACAGTTTATCAAATCAAAGGAATGACTCGTGATGGCATGGCCAATGAAAAATTGCTTAAATAAAAGCTTACCCATGGTTGATGGTGAAAGCTAGAAGTTGAGTTGGAGTTGAGTCACCAGATGTAGGTGGTGACTCCTGGAAATAAAGTGAATTAGATGGACTAAGAGGTTGTTTTAAAGAGACTAGCTTGAGGATGAGAAGCGGTTGGACTGTGTGGCACCTCAAAACGCTGCCTACGAGAGGACGACTCAAGAAATAAGCCGAGCGATAGTTTTCTAGAGCAGTGCCGGGTCTTGCGTTTTGACTGGGCGGCATGTTGATCTCGATTCAAAAGAAAGTTCGAGTCTAATTAAGCGGTTGAATTTGAAAACTTAACCTTTCTGACGGCTCATCTTGTCCTCTTCATAACATATGACTTTGAAGAACCGGAGGAGATTGAAATTACCTCAACATCGCCTACTTGACTATTTTTAGTATCGTCCTGGGGAAAAGAATCATTAGCAAGATCAACAAAGTGATGACCAAGCAAGTCAAGTTCTACCTCACATTCTCCCTCCCAAGCGACTTCATGTGTCGGGTCATCCATTTGACCAGGAGGGGGAGGAACAGGGGTTCTCGCCTTGGCTCTCCAAAAATCAGAATTTGCATGAAACAAAAGCATAAGCCGGCTAAATAAGTGCAAATGTTGAAAAATTTGAGGTAAAGAAAGTAGACAAGCTTACAAAGAACACTTACACGAGGAACCAGGTTGGTCCCGCAGAAGGGAGCTAAGCTCGTTATGCTGCACTTCTCCTTCGACTCGCCAAACATCTTCTTGGTAGCTTTATTGACTCCACTGGCAGGCAAATCCATTTTACTAAAGCCTTGGGAATCCCTTGCCTCGCTAGTGTAGTTGCACATTAAGTCACCACTTAGACTAAGGGGTTGAATCCTCCAGATTAACCAGCACCAGACCAGATCAATTCCGATGAGACCGTGAGCTGTTAAAGCTTTTAGTCTTAAGGTTGTGGGTGCGAGCAATTTTTGCTCTTCATCGCTTGGCCAACCCTGAAATTTGTTTGCAGCGTTAAGTTGGCCAGGTATATAACCCGAAATAGGATACTGACTGTTGGGGAACGTCGCATGGGAAACAAAAAATTTCCTACGCGCACGAAGACCTATCATGGTGATGTCCATCTACGAGAGGGGATTTCCGATCTACGTACCCTTGTAGATCGCACATCAGAAGCGTTAAGAAACGCGGTTGATGTAGTGGAGCATCCTCACGTCCCTCGATCCGCCCCGCGAACCGTCCCACGAACCGTCCCGCGATCCGTCCCACGACCCGCTCCGATCTAGTGCCGAACGGACGGCACCTCCGCGTTCAGCACACGTACAGCTCGACGATGATCTCGGCCTTCTTGATCCAGCAAGAGAGATGGAGAGGTAGATGAGTTCTCCGGCAGCGTGACGGCGCTCCGGAGGTTGGTGGTGATCTAATCTCAGCAGGGCTCCGCCCGAGCTCCGCAGAAACGCGATCTAGAGGAAAAACCATGGAGGTATGTGGTCGGGCTGCCGTGGCAAAAGTTGTCTCAAATCAGCCCTAAAACCCCACTATATATAGGAGGGAGGGAGGGGAGGAGGCAGCCTCAAAACCTAAAGGTTTGGCCGAAATTGGAGGTGGAGGAGTCCTACTCTAATCCTACTTGGAGTAGGATTCCACCTTCCCACTTGGAAACTCTTTCCACCTTGTGTTCTTTCCTTCTCAAACCTTATGGGCCTTAATGGGAACTTATTCCAGCCCACTAGGGGCTGGTTTATCTCTTCCCATAGCCCATGAGACCCCTTGGGGCGTGACACCCCTCCTGATGGTCCCCGGCACTCCCAGTACACTACCGATGAGCCCGAAACTTTTCCGGTAATGCACGAAAACCTTCCGGTAACCAAATGAGGTCATCCTATATATCAATCTTCGTTTCCGGACCATTCCAAAAACCCTCGTGACGTCCGTGATCTCATCCGGGACTCCGAACAACATTCGGTAACCAACCATATAACTCAAATACGCATAAAACAACGTCGAACCTTAAGTGTGCAGACCCTGCGGGTTCGAGAACTATGTAGACATGACCCGAGAGACTCGTCGGTCAATATCCAATAGCGGGACCTGGATGCCCATATTGGATCCTACATATTCTACGAAGATCTTATCGTTTGAACCTCAGTGCCAAGGATTCATATAATCCCGTATGTCATTCCCTTTGTCCTTCGGTATGTTACTTGCCTGAGATTCGATCGTCAGTATCCGCATACCTATTTCAATCTCGTTTACCGGCAAGTCTCTTTACTCGTTCTGTAATACAAGATCCCACAACTTACACTAAGTCACATTTCTTGCAAGGCTTGTGTGTGATGTTGTATTACCGAGTGGGCCCCGAGATACCCCTCCGTCATACGGAGTGACAAATCCCAGTCTTGATCCATACTAACTCAACGAACACCTTCGGAGATACCTGTAGAGCATCTTTATAGTCACCCAGTTATGTTGCGACGTTTGATACACACAAAGCATTCCTCCGGTGTCGGTGAGTTATATGATCTCATGGTCATAGGAACAAATACTTGACACGCAGAAAACAGTAGCAACAAAATGACACGATCAACTTGCTACATCTATTAGTTTGGGTCTAGTCCATCACATGATTCTCCTAATGATGTGATCCCGTTATCAAGTAACAAAACTTGCCTATGGCCAGGAAACCTTGACCATCTTTGATCAACGAGCTAGTCAACTAGAGGCTTACTAGGGACAGTGTTTTGTCTATGTATCCACACAAGTATTGTGTTTCCAATCAATACAATTATAGCATGGATAATAAACGATTATCATGAACAAAGAAATATAATAATAACTAATTATTATTGCCTCTAGGGCATATTTCCAACAGTCTCCCACTTGCACTAGAGTCAATGATGTAGTTCACATCACCACGTGATTTCAACGAATCCAACACCCCTATAGTTCTGGGGTCTGATCACGTCTTTCTCGTGAGAGAGGTTTTAGTCAACGGTTCTGAAACTTTCTGATCCGTGCGTTCTTTACAAATCTTTATGTCATCTTATAGATGCTGCTACTACTTGCTATTCGGAAATGGTCCAAATATCTACTCTACTATACGAATCCGTTTCACTACTCATAGTTATTCGAATTAGTGTCAAAGCTTGCATCGACGTAACCCTTTACGACGAACTCTTTAACCACCTCCATAATCGAGAAAAATTCCTTAGTCTATTTAGTTACTAAGGATAACTTTGACCGCTGATCAGTGATTCAATCCTGGATCACTCTGTGTACCTCTCAACAAACTTTGAGTCAAGGCACACATCAGGTGCGGCACCTAGCATGGCATACTTCAGATTCTACGGCCAAGGCATAGAAGACGACCTTCGTCTATTCTCTTTATTCTGTCGTGGTCGGGTTTTGAGTCTTACTCAAATTCTCACCTTATAACACAGTCAAGAACTCCTTCTTTGCCGATCTATTTCGAATTCCTTCAAAAACTTGTCAAGGCATGCATCTTGTTGAAACTTGTATTAAGCGTTTTGATCTATCTCCATAGATCTTGATGCTCAACGTTCAAGTAGCGCAATCCAGGTATTCCTTTGAAAACTCCTTTCAAACAACCTTGTATGCTTTACAGAAATTCTACATTACTTCTGATCCACAATATGTCAACCACATATACTTATCAGAAATTGTATAGTGCTCCCACTCACTTCTTTGGAAATACAAGTTTCTCATAAACCTTGTACAAACCAAAAATCTTTGATCATCTCATCAAAGTGTATATTCCAACTCCGAGATGCTTGCACCAGTCCATTGAAGGATCGTTGGAGCTTGCATACTTGCTAGTATCTTTAGGATCGACAAAACCTCCTGGTTGTATCACATACAATGTTTGCTCAAGGAAACCGTCGAGGAAAAAATGTTTTGACATCCTATGTGCAATATTTCATAAATAATGCAGCAACTACTAACATAATTCTAACAAACTTTTAGCATCGCTACGAGTGAGAAAGTCTCATCATATCAACTGTTTGATCTTGTCGGAAACATCTTTGCGACAAGTCGAGCTTTTCTTAATAGTGACTTATCACCATCATCGTCTGTCTTCCTTTTAAAGATCCATCTTTACTCAATAGTCCTATGACCATCAAGTAGTTCTTCCAAAGTCTACACTTTGTTTTCATACATGGATCCTCTCTCGGATTTCATGGCTTCCAGCCATTTGTCAGAATCCGGGCCCACCATTGCTTTCTCCATAACTCGTAGGTTCACTATTGCTCAACAACATGACCTCCAAGGCAGGGTCACCGTACCACTCTGCAGTAGTACGCGACCTTGTCAACCTACGAGGCTTGTAGTAACTTGATACGATGCTCGATGATCACCATCATCAGCTTTCACTTCAATTGGTGTAGGCGCCACAGGAACAACTTCCTGCGCCCTGCTACACACTGGTTGAAGTGATGGTTCAATAACATCATCAAGTTCTACCACCCTCCCACTCAATTCTTTCGAGAGAAACCTTTCCTCGAGAAAGGATCTGTTTCTAGAAACAAACACTTTGCTTTCAGATCTGAGATAGGAGATGTACCCAACTGTTTTGGATATCCTATGAAGATGCATTTATCCACTTTGGGTTCAAGCTTATCAGACTGAAACTTTTTCACAAAAGTGTCGAAGCCCCAAACTTTCAAGAAACGACAGCTTAGATTTCTCTAAACCTCAGTCTATACTGTGTCATCTCAACGGAAATACGCGATGCCCTATTTAAAGTGAATGCGGTTGTCTCTAATGCATAACCCATAAACGATAGTGGTAATTCGATAAGAGACATCATAGCATGCACCATACCAAATAGTGCATAGCTATGACGTTCAGACATATCATCACACCATGATGTGCCAGGTGGCATGAACTGCGAAACAATTTCCACATTGTCTTAACTGCGTACCAAAACTCGTAACTCACATATTCATTTCTATGATCATATCATAGACAGTTTATCCTCTTGTTACGACGAACTTCACTCCGAAACAGAATTGAACTTTTCAATATTTCAGACTTGTGATTCATTAAGTAAATACTCTTGTATCTACTCAAATCGTCATTGAAGTAAGAAAATAATGATATCCACTGCGTGCCTCAGCACCCATTGGACTGCATACATCAAAATGTATCACTTCCAACAAGTTACTATCTTGTTTCATCTCAATGAAAATAAGGCCTTGCTCATGTGGTATGATTTGCATGTCACTAGTGATTCAAAATCAAGTGAGTATAAAGATCCATCAGCATGGAGCCTCTTCATGCAATTTATACCAACATGACTCAAGCAGCAGTGCCACAAGTAAGTGGTACTATCATCATTACCTCGTATCTTTTGGCACCAATATCATGAATATGTGTAACACTATGATCGAGATTCAATAAACCATTGAATGTGATTATTCAAGAAAATAGAGTAACCATTAATCTCTTTAAATGAATAATCGTATTGCAATAAACACGATCCAATCATGTTCATGCTTAACGCAAGCACCAAATAACAATTATTTAGGTTTAACACCAATCCCGATGGTAGAGGGAGCGTGCGATGTTTGATCATATCAACCTTGGAAACACTTCCAACACGTATCGTCACCTCGCCTTTATCTAGTCTCCGTTTATGCCGTAGCTTTCATTTCGTGTTACTAATCACTTAGCAACCGAACCGGTATCTAATATCCTCGTGCTACTAGGAGTACTAGTAAAGTACACATCAACATCATGTATATCAAATATACTTCTTTCGACTTTTGCCAGCCTTCTTATCTACCAAGTATCTAGAGTTGCTCCGCCTCAGTGACCGTTCCCCTCATAACAGAAGCACTTAGTCCCAGGCTTGGGTTCAATCTGGGGTCTCTTCATTAGTGCAGCAACTGCTTTGCCGTTTCACGAAGTATCCCTTCTAGCCCTTGCCTTTCTCGAAACTTAGTGGTTTTACTAACCATCAACTATTGATGCTCCTTCTTGATTTCTACTCTCGCAGTGTCAAACATCGCGAATCGCTCAAGGATCATTGTATCTATCCTTGATATGTTATAGTTCATCACGAAGCTCTCACAGCTTGGTGGCAGTGACTTTGGAGAACCATCACTATTTTATTTGGAAGATCAACTCCCACTTGATTCAAGCGATTGTCGTACTCAGATAATCTGAGCACACGCTCAACGATTGAGATTGTCTCCTTTACTTCATGGACAAAGAATCTTGTCGGAGGTCTCATACTCTTAACAAGGGCACAAGCATGAAATCACAATTTCATCTCTTTAGAACATCACTCATGTTCCATGACGTTTCAAAACGTCTTTGGCGCCACGCTTCTAAGCCATTAAGTATTTTGCACCGAACTATCGCGTAGTCATCAAAAACATGTATGTCGGATGTTCACAACATCCACAGACGACGCTCGAGGTGCAGCACACTGAGTGGTGCATCAAGGACATAAGCCTTCTGCGCAGCAACGAGGACAATCCTTAGTTTTACAGACTCAGTCCGCAAAGTTTGCTACTATCAACTTTCAACTAAATTTTCTCTAGGAACATATTAAAAACAGTAGAGCTATAGTGCAAGCTACATAGCAATTCGTAAAGACCATTAGACTATGTTCATGACAATTAGTTCAATTAATCATATTACTTAAGAACTCCCACTCAAAAAGTACATCTCTCTAGTCATTTGAGTGGTACATGATCCAAATCCACTATCTCAAGTCCGATCATCACGTGAGTTGAGAATAGTTTTAGTGGTAAGCATCTCTATGCTAATCATATCAACTATACGATTCATGCTCGATCTTTCGGTCTCATGTGTTCCGAGGCCATGTCTGCACATGCTAGGCTCGTCAAGCTTAACCCGAGTGTTCCGCGTGTGCAACTGTTTTGCACCCGTTGTATGTGAACGTTGAGTCTATCACACCCGATCATCACGCGGTGTCTTGAAACGAAGAACTGTCGCAACGGTGCACAGTCGGGGAGAACACAATTTCGTCTTGAAATTTTAGTGAGAGATCACCTCATAATGCTACCGTCGTTCTAAGCAAGATAAGGTGCATAAAGGATTAACATCACATGCAATTCATAAGTGACATGATATGGCCATCATCATGTGCTTCTTGATCTCCATCACCAAAGCACCGGCACGATCTTCCTGTCACCAGCGTCAGACCATGATCTCCATCATCATGATCTCCATCAACGTGTCGCCATCGGGGTTGTCGTGCTACTCATGCTATTACTACTAAAGCTACGTCCTAGCAATATAGTAAACGCATCTACAAGCACAAACGTTAGTTTAAAGACAACCCTATGGCTCCTGCCGGTTGCCGTACCATCGACGTGCAAGTCGATATTAACTATTACAACATGATCATCTCATACATCCAATATAACACATCACATCGTTGGCCATATCACATCACAAGCATACCCTGCAAAAACAAGTTAGACGTCCTCTAATTGTTGTTGCATGTTTTACGTGGTGATCATGGGTATCTAGTAGGATCACATCTTACTTACGCAAACACCACAACGGAGATATATGAATTTCTATTTAACCTCATCCAAGCACCTCCTCGGTCAAATCCGATTCAACTAAAGTTGGAGAAACCGACACTCGGTGGTCATCTTTGAGCAACGGAGTTACTCGTAGCGATGAAACCAGTCTCTCGTAAGCGTACGAGTAATGTCGGTCCGAGCCGCTTCGATCCAACAATACCGCGGAATCAAGAAAAGACAAAGGAGGGCAGCAAAACGCACATCACCGCCCACAAAAACTTTTGTGTTCTACTCGAGATTACATCTACGCATGAACCTAGCTCATGATGCCACTGTTGGGGAACCTCGCATGGGAAACAAAAATTTCCCTACGCGCACGAAGACCTATCATGGTGATGTCCATCTACGAGAGGGGATTTCCGATCTACGTACCCTTGTAGATCGCACAACAGAAGCGTTAAGAAACGCGGTTGATGTAGTGGAACGTCCTCACGTCCCTCGATCCGCCCCGCGAACCGTCCCACGAACCGTCCCGCGATCCGTCCCATGATCTAGTGCCGAACGGACGTCACCTGCGCGTTCAGCACACGTACAGCTCGACGATGATCTCGGCCTTCTTGATCCAGCAAGAGAGATGGAGAGGTAGATGAGTTCTCCGGCAGCATGACGGCGCTCCGGAGGTTTGTGGTGATCTAATCTCAGCAGGGCTCCGCCCGAGCTCCGCAGAAACGCGATCTAGAGGAAAAACCATGGAGGTATGTGGTCGGGCTGCCGTGGCAAAAGTTGTCTCAAATCAGCCCTAAAACCCCACTATATATAGGAGGGAGGGAGGGGAGGAGGCAGCCTCAAACCCTAAAGGTTTGGCCGAAATTGGAGGTGGAGAAGTCCTACTCCAATCCTACTTGGAGTAGGATTCCACCTTCCCACTTGGAAACTCTTTCCACCTTGTGTTTTTTCCTTCTCAAACCTTATGGGCCTTAGTGGGAACTTATTCAAGCCCACTAGGGGCTGTTTTATCTCTTCCCATAGCCCATGAGACCCCTTGGGGCGTGACACCCCTCCTGATGGTCCCCGGCACCCCTCCCGGCACTCCCAGTACACTACCGATGAGCCCGAAACTTTTCCGGTAATGCACGAAAACCTTCCGGTAACCAAATGAGGTCATCCTATATATAAATCTTCGTTTTCGGACCATTCCGAAAACCCTCGTGATGTCCGTGATCTCATCCGGGACTCCGAACAACATTCGATAACCAACCATATAACTCAAATACGCATAAAACAACGTCGAACCTTAAGTGTGCAGACCCCGCGGGTTCGAGAACTATGTAGACATGACCCGAGAGACTCGTCGGTCAATATCCAATAGCGGGACCTGGATGCCCATATTGGATCCTACATATTCTACGAAGATCTTATCATTTGAACCTCAGTGCCAAGGATTCATATAATCCCGTATGTCATTCCCTTTGTCCTTCGGTATGTTACTTGCGTGAGATTCGATCGTCAGTATCCGCATACCTATTTCAATCTCGTTTACCGGCAAGTCTCTTTACTCGTTCCGTAATACAAGATCCCGCAACTTACACTAAGTCACATTGCTTGCAAGGCTTGTGTGGGAAGTTGTATTACCGAGTGGGCCCCGAGATACCCCTCCGTCATACGGAGTGACAAATCCCAGTCTTGATCCATACTAACTCAACGAACACCTTCGGAGATACCTGTAGAGCATCTTTATAGTCACCCAGTTATGTTGCGACGTTTGATACACACAAAGCATTCCTCCGATGTCAGTGAGTTATATGATCTCATGGTCATAGGAACAAATACTTGACACGCAGAAAACAGTAGCAACAAAATGACACGATCAACATGCTACGTCTATTAGTTTGGGTCTAGTCCATCACATGATTCTCCTAATGATGTGATCCCGTTATGAAGTAACAACACTTGCCTATGGCGAGGAAACCTTGACCATCTTTGATCAACTAGCTAGTCAACTAGAGGCTTACTAGGGACAGTGTTTTGTCTATGTATCCACACAAGTATTGTGTTTCCAATCGATACAATTATAGCATGGATAATAAACGATTATCATGAACAAAGAAATATAATAATAACTAATTATTATTGCCTCTAGGGCATATTTCCAACACTGACAAGCTAGAGAAGTGTCCTTGCAGTAAAACCAAGTGGTATTCCAACCCTTAGGATGACTCGCCAACTTTGATTCGGGAAAAGCACTATTCTTTCTTTTATGGATTGTGATCCCGCCAAGCTCCATACTTGGGCCTTTCTTCACCTACATTTGATGGTTGATGTAGAAAAACTGCTTAAAGAAAGTGATAGTGGGCTCAATCTGGAGATAGACCTCCCAAAGTACTTGGAACTGCTAGATATTGGTCATAGAGTTGGGACCAATGTCTTGGGGCCTGAGGTGGAAGAAGTGGAGTAAATCTTTGAAGGATTTCGACCCGGGTGGCCAAAACCCCTATGCAGATGATCACCAAAGATGATTACTTCTCCCTGTCCGGGTTGAGGATAAGCTTTTTCTTCAGGAATTCACCATTCAATCTCGTCCTGAGCTGGCAAGAGCCATTGGATCACGAGTTCCTCTAGAGTGAGCACCGATACCCTTGATTTGACCCAACTGGCAGTTTTGATGGTCTTGGGAGCCATTACAACCGGAGTTGTCTGAATCGTGACTCAAGTCTTAGAATCTTACGATCTTACGATCCAAACTAGCCGTTCTGATTCTACGATCTTGCTCATAGAATCTAAGTTTCTACGATCCTGATAGTTATGATTCTACGATTCACAATCCTAGCAACAGAGCTCCGATCCGATTCAGAATCGCGATTCTGACAACTTTGATTTACAACTGTTATAGCAGTACTACGACAGATCGGAAAAACAAGCCGAAAATGGAAAATGAGCCGGTAAAGTAAAGTAAGTCGGCATACAAGAGAATGATTTACGACCGGATAATCTGGGAGAAACACTCATAAGTCAAGCCGGTCAACAGGGTGAAATATGAGTTGGTCAGGTCATGTGACAAGATATCACCTAAAGCTGACTAAATGAGTGAAGCATGAGCTCGAGTGGACTTAGCGCAATTCGTGAGCAACAACAACTTTCTACTGAAGCAACATGGCAGATGGATCTAATAAATCATATAAAAAGAAATGAAACGTTTCTACGATCGCAGAGGTTTTGAAGGTAATATGAACTCAAGATTCTATAGTGCATATGGGATCTACCTTATGGCAAAAACAAAGGAGACTAGGTCAAAAAACTACAATGGGCTAGAAGCACTATAGATTTTTGGATCTACACTACTATGATTAACAAGCACTATGAAGAACAACGAAGAACAACCAAAAGAAACTAGTGGGAAAACAAGTACTTACCAAATCTGAAGAGGAAGAAGTTTTGAAGAAGTCCGACTCGAGAGGAAGCCGCACACGACGTAGATGAACGCGGTCGACAATGGCGGCGTGATTGATGACCTCCTGTGCTTGAACTCGGCGATGCTCGAGCGAATGGAGAGGGCGATAGGAAGAAGACGAGGAAAGTAAAAGAATGACCCGAGGTGACCTATTTATTAGGCAAGGGGTAAATTTGAAGCGGCGCAGCGAAAAAAGTGGAATTACAGTATTAGCGGCGACTAGACCGCCTCGATTTTCATGCTGACTGGATTTAGCCACTATTCAAAAAGATTCGTAATGATGACTCAAGGACGTTAGTGGTCAGCAAGGTGAAATCATGATAAAAGTGGCTGATTAAACATGGTCCTAAACGAAAAGGATAACCCGACAAAATATTGACCCGGGCGAAGCTCTCTTGAGAGATGAGAAATGTCGGGCTCAAGGTCAGAGTTGGATTTAACCTTCACATTTGAGGAGTATTTTTATTTTTTAGGATGGACTTTAAGATGGATGAATCCAAATTAAACAGGGCGCTAATGTTGGGGATATGCCCCATGGGTTGGCCCGCCCAGGGAACAACCCGACTGTACTATCACTTGGGTTGTAGCCCTTAGACACAAAGGTCCATGAGGCAGCTCTACGATGAGGAGGTCAGCTCATAGCCTACCACCTTGCGTGCCGGCTAGTGAAGGAAAACATGAAAATCTCTCACGTACCTGGGATAGAAGTGGAATAAGTCACGGGTTGTAATACGACCCGGACTGTGTTGTAATCTCAGGGCCTCAGCCTATACATAAAGGGGAGCTCCTCGGGAAGAAAGGACGGGTTACAAAACCCTCGAGAGCTAGGTTAGTGATTGTGCACCCTTGTAATCAAGATCATCATCAATAACACTAAAAGTAGAACATAGACTTTTACCTCCATCGGAGGGGTCGAACCTGGGTAAACTCGCATCTCTCGATTCTCATCAACCCCATTCGAGTCGCCATCTAGTTGCGATGACCTCACACCTAAGTCCTTTTACGAGGACATCTGCCATGATGAAACCACGACAAACGATGACGGAGCGTGTGCGGTGGCGGAGCTGACGGGCGGCGCGAGGAGGAAGAAAATAGGAAAACAACAAATGGATCTCACAGTTCTAAAGGATGGATTTGGTGCAATTTACGATGGGGTCAGGATGTCGGGTCGACGTGACGGGTGTACCCGGGCGCGCCCGGTCTCCCCTATATCCGCCACATGTTTAGGCTGCATATGACGGGTGTCGGTCAGGCCGGACGTTTGAGGTCCGTTTGAGGCGTCCAGTTGGATCGAATTTTTGTGACCGGGTGATATGTATGGATGTTTGAGACAGATATGAGGAGTCCGACAATAGATGCTCCTATGGCGGAGGTCTAAGGACGAGTTAGCGGCGGTGTATGTGTATGTGGATTTTCGTACAGCCTGAACATTTGGAACAGTTTTAATGACCTATGTTGGACGACTAAAAATGTTCAGAGTGTCAAATCCAAATATTTGTGGTCTTTTATTACTCGCATTGGAGGTGCCCTTAAAAAATCCCTACTATGGGTCTTTTAACTTGGAGGATTAAATTTCTATGGTCTTTTTCCTTAATATTTTTATGTGCTACATTTTGAAGCAACATTTTCATCCACTCAAACGTTTCGGTACAATTCTTTTTGTTTTTTTTATGTGCTATCAAATGCTCTTTCGTCCAAGTTTATGTAGTTGTGAATTTTTCTAAGATATAAAAGAACGATTTTGTTAAAATACATCTAGATGTAAGATAAATATTGCGCATCTAAGTCATATATCATTGGTCTTACGGGAAGACTTGTGTGGATATTTTTGTTTACTTTTTCTATTCCTTTTTATGCTTGATTTAGTCATTTATAGATATGCACTAACGATGTCACATCTAGATCTGACCTAGAACATGACCCTCTATTCTTGCTTTTTTTTTCTATTTTCCGATAATTCAAGAATCATGTAATGTAAATCAAAGAGGCGCCCAAGAAAAACCGTGCAGCTCCTCCTCCCATCGCAGAGGGAAGCCCTCGGTTGGTCTTCTGACTAGTCACCCGGTCACACGGCAGTAGCACGACACGACGCACTGCACAAAAAACGCAGTGCAGATATTAACAAAAGAGCTCAGCCTTTTGATCATTTGATGCCTACTCTACTGGGAGCACAGCGCCCTCTCCCACTGTTGCTGCTACGCGAGCGCGCGAATGCAGCAGGCTGGCTGGCGTGCGTGCCCAAACCAAACCTTATCTTTCCCCCCATATACCCCAGCCCAGTAAGCGGCAGTACCCCCGCAGTAGACCACCACACCGGAGGGAAAGAAACATACGCATCCCACCAACGCGAGCGCCTCAGAGATCCTCAGAATCACTGCTACAGCTAAGTCAGCAGCAAAGGAGCGAGATAAGTAGTGAGCCAGCGGTGGTGGTGCGCGACTTCCCTCCGTCGTCGCCAAAAGCATCGCGACACCGAGAAACGGCCACCAACCGAGAGCAAGCGAGCGAGGGCGCGAGTCAGCCATCCGTCCGTCCTCGACCATGGCGCTAGTGGACGCGCTGTGCGCCTCCAGCGTCGAAAATGCGGCGCTCGTCTACAACACCTTCAACGCCGCGGGCTTCCTCTTGGACAATGCCGCGGCGGGTTTCTACGACGGTGCCGGCATTGCCAGTGGCCCGGCGCACGAGCTTCAGGCGCCCGACAGAGCGCCGGGGCTGTCCGCCGTGGGCGACGTGGCGGCGTCCCTGGAGAAGCAGGCGACGTCGTCGCCCGCGCCGCCTAGGAGGAAGCGGCGGCGGCGGGCGAGGAGCTGCAAGTCGAGGGAGGAGGCCGAGTGCCAGCGCATGACCCACATCGCCGTGGAGCGCAACCGCCGGCGCCAGATGAACGAGTACCTCGTCTTGCTCCGCTCCCTCATGCCGGAGTCCTACGTCCAGAGGGTACATTTCTCTCTCTTCCTCTAGCAACCCGACTGTGCTTAGAGTGAGTCAAGTGTTCCTTTCTTGTTTTGTATCCGTGTGCTCTCGCTTGTCAAACAAGAAGAAAGGGATGCCGGAGCAACTTGTGCGGGAGGAGGAGGAGGATGAAAGAAAGAATGTTTTCCTGGGCCGAGAGAGACCCACCATCACTATTGATGAGCTCTCCTTTCCCCGTGCCCAATGCCTTTAACTGCTCGGTATTTGCTGAGGAGAAGCATCCATTCTTGGCCGGACTCCGGGACGCCATTAATGTGTCTCCCTCCCGAATCATTAACTCACTCGCCTCTGGTTCTCTTCTTCTCGCAGTGAAGGAAGTCATTGATTGTTCGACGAGTTCCATGGAGTATACTATTCCCCTGACAGAGCTAATGCTCGTTTTGCCTTTAAAAAAAACCTTGTAGGGTGACCAGGCGTCGATCGTCGGAGGGGCGATAGATTTCGTCAAGGAGCTGGAGCAGCAGCTGCAGTCCCTGGAAGCGCAGAAGCGGGCGCTGGCTCGCCAGCAGCAGCACAAGGCAGGATGCGACGCGACGCCGCTGCCGGCGCGCGCCAGCACCAGCGGTGGCAACGGCGGCGCCGCCTGCGTGGAGTCCACGAGCAACTGCAGCAGCAGCGTCACCGAGGCGGACGGCGCGTCCGACGCCCCGCCGTTCGCGGGGTTCTTCACGTACCCGCAGTACGTGTGGTGCCAGTCGCCGCGCGACGCCACGACGCTGTCGGCGGACGAGAGCCGCGCCGGGGTGGCCGACATCGAGGTGAACCTGGTGGAGACGCACGCCAGCCTCCGCGTCATGGCGCCGCGGCGGCCCGGCCAGCTGCTCCGCATGGTCGCCGGCCTGCAGGCGCTCCGGCTCACCGTGCTGCACCTCAACGTCACCGCGCTCGGCTCCCTGGTCCTCTACTCCCTCAGCCTCAAGGTACGTAGCAGTACGTGCGTTGCGTACTGCTTACTGCTTCCGTTCTTTCAGTGAGTTTGTTACTAAAATTTCAGTAGTCGCTTAGTAAAATCTCTTAAAAAGACTTATATTTAGGAACGGAGGAAGTAGATGGTAAATTTTAGTCGTAATCCTGCAACGTTTGGTACACATGTCCCAACGTAGCACGTCCCCATGCTGTCGAGCCGCAGCTAGAAGCCTATAGCAGGCTCACGGATCGAGTGGCCCAATCGGGTAGTTTGTGTGTGTCCGCACGCATCATTTGGGAATCATGAGGTCATTCTCTGCGCCGCAGGAAACAGATCCGATTAATTAACCATGCTCTTAGCAGCTCCTCTCAAGCTAAGACCCCCCGTATATAGTGGTATTCTAGATGTGGCACGAATAGACACGCAGCTCCACACTCAGCAATGCCATGTCTGTTTTCGCATCTCAAAAAGAAAGAAAGAAAATGCGTCAGATATTCCCCTTCCTTGAGTGCCGCTTGGACGGATGATAGATAGACCAGACATCCATGTGTGATGTGTCATGATCACACATCAACGTGCGCAGATCAATTGCTGCTGCATGCATTATTGATCGATCGAGGCGCATCAAATATTTCAAATCTTTGATCAGAAACCGATGAACTTGACCGCACATGTGGACACCTGAGTCTTTTCCTGCTCCCCTTCCGTCACTTGCTTTTGACCGGATTTCCAAGTATTACCTCACCAAAAGAAAAATGTGCTCTTTCTTTACAATAAAAATAAAAAAATCAAGCACTATTTCGGGCTTGAGGCCCTGCCGTGAGATGCAGCTAGAAATAAAGGACTCGGCATTGCTGTCATGTCTCTCCTAGGAGTAGTAGTACGCGGTACCAGTGTGGCACTGTTGCTGCTCGTGTGACACTTCATGAAAAAGTATTGCCTCCTAGATTTGTCAGGCGAGCACTGCCAGGGAGAGAATCTCTTTTCCTCAACTGATATTGAGATTGGCATCGATAAATGAGCAAAAAAAGGCTATCTAGCGATGTGGCCTGTGCAGCTAGACAGTGTACCGTGTTTCTGCTCGCTCGTGCTGTTTTAGCTATAGGACGGAGGAGACACTGTTCACATGTGGAATCTAACCCATTCTACGGACTACGGAGTGGTTGTAGCAGAGGTTCCCTGATTCCCTGACCGGCCATTGCCCATGCCTCTGCCTTCTCCTCCGTTTAACTAGAAATAATAATGCTAACCTCTGTGTGTGTGCCGCAGGTGGAGGAGGGGTGCGATCTGACGACGGCGGACGACATCGCCGCGGCGGTGCACCATGTGCTCTGCTTCATCCACGCGGAGGCGGAGGCGGAGGCGACGGCGCAGCAGCTGCTGGCGCCCGCGCCGTAGCCGACGATGGCCGCGGCGGGCGGAGGGTTAAGCGAAGCCGCAACTAGGTAGTGCACGCCATGAAGGACGAAGGACGAGTCGTGTAATCTAACCCGTCGGATCTACTGGGCTTAGATGCTGTGGGCGGTGCATGTCGCGCTGCCGCTTTGTGGAAAGTCTACCCAGTCCCAGTGTGATGCGGCAGAGTACTGTGCTGTAGTAGGTTCATCTGCATGCGTATTATAGGCGAGTCGTTTCAGTTTCTCAAAAAACACAAGATTTCTGTGCCACTGATTATTTTCAGTTTATGCCACTCATCAAGTGCTGGCCATTCCTTTAACCTTCTGTCAGGGGATCTACGTTCAGCCTGTAAATTGATCACTTGTTTCTGCCTATGTATTCCAGTTGTACTGTAATCTTTTTTTTTTTTTTTTTTTTTGCGAATAAGTTGTAACGTGATCTGATGGAGAATCTGTAATGTAATCTGGTGGCCAGCAGTGGTGGAGCTTTGGAGCCCAAAGGTGTAAGAGCAACTTCAATGAGGCGACCTATTTCGGCAGCCGTTGTTTGTTTGGATCGGCACGGACACAAAAGTTAGCCCAACGCAGCGATCCAAACGGACGCGCGTCCGTCTGGCGACCCATTCCCGGCTAAATTTTGGGTCGGATTTGCGTCGGCGCGGAAACGAGACGGACGCGCGCGCCCCTACTCCTCTTCCCGGGTCCGCCGGTCGGTGGCTTCCACCGCCATTTCCCCTCATTTCCTCAAAAAAAACTCACGCCCGCGCGCGCTCCCGCCCCGCGCCCGCCATGGACGGCGACCTCGACCTCGCCGCCGCCGCCGGCCTGGCCTCCCTCGCGTCCGACAAAGGCAAGTCCGGCGCCTCCCAGAAGGCCACCACTCCGAAGCCGAAGAAGGTACTGACGGCCAACATCGGGCAAAGGAGTCGGCCAAGAGGAAGGACCGGAGGCACGTGACAGGCGCGAGGGACGAAGCCATCGCGGCGGCCACCGCGCAGCAGCAGGTCACCAACGCCCGCGTCGCGGCGGCAACGAGGGAGGCGCTCTGCATGTTGGGGTTAAACCCTAGCCAACACGGCCTCGTCGTGGCCACCGCGGTCAGCACCGGCTCATCCGCCTTCCCTCGGGCGCTGCTGCCCGACTCGCCCCGCGTGTCGGCTTGCAACCCGGTGCCCGGCTTCGACGTCTACCCGCAGGTCTCCCGCCTCTCGGGGGAGTGCTCGCCCGAGGTGAGCGTGGCCGCGCCTTCCACGCCCGCGCCCACGACCATCGACCTCAACGCCACACCGGTGGCTGGTGGCTCGTCATGCGGAGGCGCGAGGAAACGCGCAAGGCAGACACCAGCCGACCAGCTGCCGGGCGCGCGCAACCTGTTCGACGGAATGCCGGCCGCCGCCGACGACTACTACATGCAGAACATGATCTTCGAGGCTGGTGCGCAGGCCGTTGGCTTCGATCCCGACGAGACACAAAGCCAGGATGGCCGAGGCTACAATGAAGATCAGGCCGCCTTCATGCGTGATCAGGTCGGCGTCGGCCTGGACCTGGACGGCTTCCCTCTCGACCATGAGTTCCCACATGACTAGGTTCTAGAGGAAGAGAACGAGTGTGACATCGAAGCGGAGCCTTTGTTTGAGGACGATCTCGCCAACCAAGGGGACGGGACGGCACCGAAGCGCAAGAGCAAGCGGACCAAAGCATACATGGCGGCCGAGGACAAGCTTCTTTGCGAGTGTTGGAGAGACATTGGGCAAGACCCCAAGACGGACGCCGAACGAAAGCATTCAACCTTTTGGATTCGTGTTCACCGTGAGTTCCATGAGCGCAAGAAGTTTTCGCCGTATCAAATAGCAAGCGCGCGCGAGTGGATGTCCATTTCGAAGTGTTGGAGGGTGATCCAACAAGAGTGCAACAAGTTTTGTGCCACTCTTGAGAGCGGCAAGGCTCGCCCCGTGAGCGGCATCGGTGTGCAAGACATGGTATGCTAGCGAGCCGTCCACTTTTTGTATCATCAAGTGCATGCTTTTCGTTGTTCGTTTGCATATCATTTTGCCAATGCTTGCATGAAATAAATTTGTAGGCATTTCAAGCGTTGGAGGCATTCAAGGTCCAACACAATGCAAGTGCTTCAACCTCTCACATTGCTTTAGGGTGATCAAAGACGAGGAGAAGTTCAAGACGCAATATGCCGGCCTCAAGTCGCGTGGTGGGAAGCAAGCTGTGGAGGAGGTTGGGGACGACGAGAAGGCTCGGCCGAGGGGGAAGACCAACTCCAAGAAGGAGGACAAGCGGGATGCGGCATCGATCGCCTTGATCGCAACCGTGAAGGGCGCGATCACCAAGAAGGACTCAAGGAGGAGAAGCGCCGACAAGAAAGAGAAGAGCAAATAAACGCCTTCTTGGATATCCAAAGGAGGACGCTTGTCGTGGGTATAAGTCTGACAGTAGAAGTATGGGGTACGAAAGTATATGGGCAGAGCCTTAGCTACGGCGAGGATGTATGAGTTCAGGCCCCTCTAAGGTGGAGGTAAAAGCCCTACGTCTCAGTTCTCTTGGGAGCTTTGTGTCGAGTGGATTATAGGATTACAGCAAGTGCCAACCCCCGTACCAGTGGTGAAGGGCGGCTTATATAGAGTGCGCTTCCCTTCATAATGGCTCGGTGGACAGGCGTGGAATAGTGGCGAGTAAATGCTTACATTACAGGTAACGTAAGCTTTAAATGCTAATAATGGTGTATGAAAACGTATGACCGTTGCCCTCCTGGGAGGTTACGATGTACAGAGTGGATTCCAGTCGGTACGTTAGATATGCTCCGAGTGGATCGTCGCCGACTGGATGATGGGGGCGTCCTTAGTTCAATCGGAACTGTATAAGGGCCTTGTCTTCTATGAAGGGTAGTCCTTGGGTAGGACCTATAGGGCAGACCTATGACCCTACCCTGGGACTATAACCCCATCATCAGTCCCCGAATGGATCGGGGTTGGAACGATGAAGTGATGTCTGGAGTTTGGAACCGACTGGTATTGAGGTGACTTTAGCGTTGTTTGCCTTGATCCATTTTATCTTTTCAGCTAGTGATCCGAGTGAATATGCCAGTGAAACGAACAGTCAGGGACCGAGTGCTTCCGCAGAATCTTTCGACGTGACTGGTCAAACTGACAGCGCCGGATTTTCCGAGATCCTCAAATTTCGGTTGCCGCGCGCTCAACGGGGATGACAACATCGCCATCGAGTAGGTTTTGCCTCCTCGATTACCGTGTCGTTATCTTCTCCACTAACCTTGCAGCGGCCGGTTGGGGGGATAAGATCCTCGGCCCACCTGTAAGTGACCCAGTCGGAGGCCTATTAAAGCCTCCCCGGCGGTATTTCCTGTTGCGTTGCTCATCCTCCTCCCATTAATCTCGCTTCTCCCGCAGCTCTCTGCACACCCCAAGCCACCTCCTGCCTCTCCTCCTCTGCGGATCCGTCGTCCTCGCCATGATGAAGGGGCAGACCAGCAAGCTCGAGGCGCAGAAGAAGAAGAAGAAGGGGGCGGCCTCCACTCAGCGGCGGCAGCGGGCGTTGCCGGCAGGCTAGATCTAGGGGGGCTTCCTCCCCTCCTCGGTGACGGAGAACGACGTGTTGGAGCTGGTGGAGCACGGCATGGTCGCCAACAAGTCCTGGAGGCTGATGGAGGGCGAGACGGAGCCGACGCCGAAGGAGGGGGAGCGCGTTCTGCTGCTCAGCCACGTGGCCCGAGGTTTCTCCTTGCCTGCCCATCCTTTCTTCCGAGGTATCATGAATTACTTCGGGGCGCAGCTCCATCATTTTCCTCCAAATGCAATAGCTCATCTTGCCGCGTTCGTCACCCTCTACGAGTGCTTCATAGGATGTCCTCCCCACTGGGGGTTCTTTAAATATGTCTTCTCCGCTAGATCCCAAACTGTTAAAAAGCTTAGCCAGTCGGATGATAAGACACACATCCTCCAGCTCCGCGGGGGTTTAGGCTTCCAGAAGAAAACAAAGAGTAGCTATCCCTCCCTCCAGCTATCCGAGTCAGTTAGGAACTGGCAATCGTCCTGGTTCTGTTGCCAGGACATTGCTTGTCCGAATGCTTCGAGTGGGTTGCCACCTTTCAGTTTAGACCGTCCGGGCCCTCCCAGGAAGCTTGCGCTCTCTAAGGGAGAAAGAACCCAGATCCAGCCTTTGGTCGACGCGCTGATAGCCGTCGTCCGGAGGGGAGTCACCGGCATGGACCTGCTGGAGACTTTTCTGGGTCGGCGCATCCAGCCGCTGTAGGCCCGAGACCACGCTATGTGGCATTACACGGGGCCCTCGGATACCACTCGGTCTCATCCAGAGGACGTGAGCGGGGAGACTATGAGTGCGTGGGTCCGCAGCATCACAGGCACGTGTGATAACCCCGTGGGAGCCCGGCGGGTGAAGCCCTTCCGCGCCGAAAATCCTCCTCCGAATGAGGTGAGTACATGTTGTCGAGTGCTTTTAACCTTCTCAGCTTTATTTCTTTTCTTGTCTCGCTGACTGACGTTACCGACTGTGTTTTGTGCAGGAGTGGACAAACTAGCATTCTGCAGTCTCGAACGGGAATCCAATCGCGGAAGAGGAGGGCAGCATGGAGGGCAGCGCGGATAGCGCCGAGTACGTCTCTGACAGTGGGGAGAAGGAGGAGGAGACGGAAGAGGAGGAGGAGGAGAGTGGAGAGCATAGCTCGTCACCCTCACCACCAGAGCACTGAACCAAGCGCCGTCATGACCCCGCTGCTCCGCCGGCTCCTCCCGCGGCCTCGAGTGCTCCGCCAGCTCCTCCCGTGGCTCCGAGTGCTTGGAGTGTGAAGAGAACCAGGGGTGCTTCTGCCGAGCCCGTGAACCAGCCGTCCAAGGTGGCTAAACCTAGTGGGCCTAAACCTCGGAAAGCCTTGCCCCGGAAGAGGATCGCTGTTCCGGTCGCCTCAGCGTAAGTATCTTTACTCTTTCATCTTCCTTCAGTATCCGATTGAACTCCTCTTTTTGGGAACTCATGTTTATCCGTCGAGTGGATTTCACTCAACAGAGCTGCTACCTCCACCACCTCTCTGCCGTGCCAGGACGATGATCCCATGGACACTGATAACGCTGCCACGTCCCAGCAAGGTATGTTGTCGCGACTCCGAGAGTTGTATTACTGTTTCGCGAGCGCTGTCTTTGATCTTGACCTTTTTCTGTAATTTTATTTTGCTCAGTCGGGCTTCCTTCGGAGGTGATCCATCTGGACGACGACGACCAAAGGAGGCCGGAACCAGCTTTGGCGCCTGTCCCTGGGGTTGTCCCATCTGCTGCCAATCCCGCCATGAACGTGCCGCCGACTGAGACGGTGGCCCTCACGGCAGAACCGACTGGAGCGGAGCTCGGGATGCCCAGGGAGTCTTCTGCCATGTCGGGTCCATCGGCTGTTCAATATGACGCCTGACGCCTCCCGGAAGACCAGGTAGGAGCCGCCAAGGACGCCATGGTGCAGGTGGAGCTGATGGTGGGCGACGCCAAGGGAGCGTATGACTCCATCGCATCCCTGTACAAGAAGAGCTTGGAGCTTTGGGATGATATCCGAGTAAGTGCGCTAGTAAGTGTTTACATTCCTCTTGGTACCCACTGGGGGTTTCAGCGATATACTCAGATACAGTAGGATGATTTTGTAGTGGGTTCACTCCGAGTAAACCCAGTGGGTGTAGTCCCTGAGACTTCTGCCGAGTGGTTGCGCCGGCAGTTGTCTTTATATGTATTTTCCATAATCTGTACAGATCAGAGCTGATCTGCCCGAATGGTACCAGTGGGGGCACGCCGAGTGCACCCACTGGGTGTAGTCCCCGAGAGTAGTGTTACTCGGGTCGAGTAATAGTAATCTCATAGTGTTGTTGGTTTGCTATGGAGCTCAGTAGGGCCGGCCTGTTTGAGCTTCATGCCAGTGGGGTCACTCTCAGTGAACCCACTGGGTGTAGTCCCCGAGACCGCTGTCGATTGCTTGCATTGGCATGGGTCTGAAGAATTTTGAGCTTTGATTGTTTTGTCATATCTGTCGAGACTTTTTCCTTGTTGAATGTGGCTGATCCTCCCTTTGTGTCTCTTTGACAGAAGACTTGTGAAATGGAATCGGCGTACAATGCTCTAAAGGCTGAGAAGACTCAACTTGCTGCGGACTTGGAGGTGGCTGTGAATGGCCTGGCTGGCATGAAGAAGGCTCTCGTTGACCGAGAGAAATCTTTGGAGGAATCTCGGGAGGCTAACAAGGCACTACTAGCCGAGGTAGAAAAAATGAAGAGGGAGAGATCCGAATGGATGGGCCAGCTGAAGGTGATGAACACTCGGTGCAGAGCGCAGGAGAACTACGTCGGCGACTGGGTGGTCGCACTGCTTGGTGGTAAGTTCTTGCCGAGTGCTTTTTGACTTTGGAGTTCACTCCGCGCTTATTTTCTGCTTGTCTTTTCTTTGCAGATTTCTGTCGGGCGTTGAGGCTGAAACAGCCGAAATTGAACGGTCGCTTGTTCCGAATGTTCCACTCGGCGATGAAGCTAACCGGGACATGCTCCGAGCGCATTCTCGCCTTAATAAGGTGGGCCCTTTCATTGGTCGTGTGAGAAGAGTTGTGGGCCGAATCGACAAGGAGCTGTGGCCTGAAGATGACTCCCGGAACGAGATAGAGGGGTTGATGACTCGACTGGAGGACGTTCCAAGCAGGGTGCAGGCATGGAAGAAGTCTGCCGTTCGGTGTGGTGCGGACGTGGCGCTGTCTCTAGTCCGAGTGCACTGCAAGGAAGCCCGTGAAGACAAGCCGAAGACGTTGCAGGTCGCCAACACCAAGAAGCTTCGATTTGAAGATTTCATGGAGACCTTCCTCGACACAGCTACTCGGATTACAGATGGAATCGACCTCGACACCTTTGTGGAGCCTGCCAGTCCCGGCGACGCTTGATAAACTTTATGTTGATCGCACATTTACCTCGGTATGCCGAGTGGAGTCTGTATTAAACTTTGGCCACTGCTGTTGGCCGGTACATTCGTGGTTTGGTGTGGATAAACTTGATTCACACTGAGCCGACTGATCGCAGATCCAACTTGAATTCGAATCGGATCTTTTGCTCTTCTTTCATTGAGTTTTTTTTACATGATTTTGGCTCGTGGTTTTTGTTTGGGCGTCTCTTGGTGAAGCCAATGCCAACCATGCGGAGCATGTAGTTGTCAGTTGTCTTCACATCCACATGAGCCTCAATGAAGGTCTGCTAAGCCTCCGAGTGTATCTCGAGTGCCCACTCGGAGGAAGATTTTTACTTAGGCGACTCTGGTTCGCATCTAAGTCTCCGAGTGTGGCTTGGAATGCACACTCGGAGTAATTTGTTTACTTAGGAAACTCTGAGTCACAGCTAAGTCTCCGAGTGTGACTTTTGGTGCACACTCGGAGCGAGTTTTTACTTAGGCGACTCTGGGTCGCGGCTAAGTCCCCGAGTGTGACTTTTGGTGTGCACTCGGAGCGAGTCTTTACTTAGGCGACTCTGGGTCGCGGCTAAGCCCCCGAGTGTGACTATTAGTGCGCACTCGGAGCGGGGTATTACTTAGGCGACTCTGGGTCGCAGCTAAGTCCCAGAGTGTGACTTCTCGTGCACACTCGGAGCGAGTTGTTACTCATGCAGTTGTTAGTTGTCTTCACATCCACATGAGCCTCAATGAGGGTCTGCTAAGCCTCCGAGTGTATCTGGAGTATACACTCGGAGGAAGCTTTTTACTTAGGCGACTCTGAGTCACAGCTAAGTCCCCGAGTGTGACTTTTCGTGCACACTCGGAGTGAGTTGTTTACTTAGGCGACTCTGGGTCGCGGCTAAGTCCCCGAGTGTGACTGTTAGTGCGCACTCGGAGCGGGGTGTTACTTAGGAGACTCTGGGTCGCGGCTAAGTCCCCGAGTGTGACTGTTAGTGCGCACTCGGAGCGGGGTGTTACTTAGGCGACTCTGGGTCGCAGCTAAGTCCCAGAGTGTGACTTTTCGTGCACACTCGGAGCGAGTTATTACTCATGTAGTTTTCAGTTGCCTTCACATCCACATGAGCCTCAATGAGGGTCTGCTAAGCCTCCGAGTGTATCTCGAGTATACACTCGGAGGAAGCTTTTTTACTTAGGCGACTCTGAGTCGCAGCTAAGTCCCCGAGTGTGACTTTTCGTGCACACTCGGAGTGAATTGTTTACTTAGGCGACTCTGGGTCGCAGCTAAGTCTCCGAGTGTGACTTTTCGTGCACACTCGGAGCGAGTTGGTACTTAGGTGACTCTGGGTCGCACCTAAGTCTCCGAGTGTGACTTTTCGTGCACACTCGGAGAGAGTTGTTTACTTAGGCGACTCTGAGTTGTAGCTAAGTCCCCGAGTGCGACTTTTAGTGCACACTCGAAGTTGGTTTTTTAGACCGGAGTCTGCAAACGCGGAAGAATTTTGAATCGGCAAGGAATCAATCTGCTTTGTATTACTTCGATGATACTTGTTCTTTACATTGTCTCCGTCAGCGGTTATGTGTAGAAGCGCTTCAGTAGATCTCCATTCCATGCTCGCGGCTCGTCCGTTTCCCTGTCGAGGTTGTAGAGTCAATATGCTCCGTTGTTCAGCACCTTAGAGATGATGAACGGTCCTTCCCAGGCGGGAGCCAACTTGTGTGGTCTGTGTTGATCCACTCGGAGCACCAGGTCGCCTGCTTGGAATGTGCGGCTCCTGACGTGTTGCGCATGAAATCGCCGCAGATCTTGTTGATAAATTGTTGAACGGATCAGCGCCATCTCGCGCTCCTCTTCTAAAAGGTCCACTCCGTCTTGCCTGGCTTGCTCTGCTTCGGCTTCGGAGAAGAGTTCGACTTGTGGAGAGTTGTGAAGTAAGTCACTCGGAAGGACTGCCTCTGCTCCTTAAACAAGGAAAAACGGGGATCACCCTGTCGATCTATTCGGAGTTGTGCGGATGCCCCACAACACCGAAGGCAGCTCGGTGACCCATGCGCCGGCGGCATGTCCAACTTCTCGCAGGAGTCGAGGCTTCAACCCTTGAAGAATGAGTCCATTCGCCCGCTCCGCTTGTCCATTTGTTTGGGGGTGCGCGACGGATGCAAAATCCACTCGACTACCTTGGCCTGCGCAAAAACCTTTGAACCTGTCCGAGTCAAAGTTTGTGCCATTCTCGGTGATTATGCTGTGCGGAACCCCGTATCTGGCGATGATGTCTCTGATAAATTTGATGGTCGTAAGGGAATCAAGCTTCTTGATAGGCTTGGCTTCAATCCACTTGGTAAACTTGTCGACTGCTACCAGCAGAATCCTCCCTGGCATGTTCTGAATGGTCCGACTGTATCTAATCCCCACACGGCGAATGACCAAGCAAGAGGGATTGTCTTCAGTGCAGACGTTGGCTTGTGGGACTTATTTGAATAGAACTGACAACCTTCACAACGGTCGACCATATCTTTTGCCATTTCATTCGCCTGCAACCAGAAGAAACCAACTCTGAATGCTTTGGCGACGATTGCTCTTGAGGAGGCATGATGACCGCAGGTTCCCGAGTGAATTTCTTCCAAGATTAATTGCCCCTCCTCAGGAGAGATACACCGCTGAAGGACGCCTGAAACACTTTCCCTATATAGCTGGTCATCAATGACGGTGAAGGACTTCGACCTGCGAATGATCTGCCTAGCTTGGACTTCGTCTTCTGGTAACTCTTGCCTCATGATGTACGCAATGAACGACATAGTCCATTCGGGAATGACAGCTAGAATCTCCATGATCAAATCAACCACAGTGGGGACCTCGACATCAGTCTGATCTGTTGAGCTCTTCAGTTGTACTGGTTCCTCTGTAAAAGGATCTTCTTTTACCGAGGGGAGGTGTAGGTGCTCGAGGCAGACATCACTCGGGACCGGTCTCCGAGTGGATCCAAGTTTTGCCAATTCATCTGCTGCTTGGTTTTTCAGTCGGGGAACATGGTGAAGTTCCAGGCCTTCGAACTTCTTCTCGAGCTTCCTTATTGCGTTGCAGTATGCAGTCATGGTGGGGTTCGTTACATCCCACTCCTTCATTACTTGATTAACCACTAGATCTGAGTCGCCATAGACCATCACGCGATGGACGCCGAGTGTGATGGCCATGCGCAACCCGTAAAGGAGAGCTTCGTACTCTGCTTCGTTGTTGGAAGAATCAAAATGGATCTGCAACACATACTTGAGTTTATCACCTTTTGGGGATATGAGCACTACGTCGGCGCCGGAGCCATTCAACATCTTGGACCCATCGAAGAACATGGTCCAATGAGCCGAGTAGATGTGAGTCGGTTGCTGTTGTTCTACCCATTCTGCTATGAAGTCAGCAAGAGCTTGAGACTTTATAGCTTTCTTGGCTTCGAACTTGATGTCGCAGTATAGCATCTCCATTGCCCACTTTGCCACTCGGCCTGATGCGTCCCGATTGTGGAGAATTTCCGACAACGGAGCATCAAATATGACAGATACCGAGTGGTCTTGGAAATAATGAGCCACCTTCTTTGCAGTCATGTAGATCCCATAAATAAGCTTCTGATAATGGGGATACCTCTGCTTGGAAGGAGTCAGGACTTTGGAAACATAATATACTGAACGCTGAACCTTGTACGCTTTGCCTTCTTCTTCGCGTTCGACTGTCAGAACGGTGCTGACGACTTGATTAGTAGCCGCGATATACAGAAGAAGGGGTTCTTTACTGAGCGGGGCAGTAAGAACCGGCTGGGTGGAAAGGAGGGCTTTGAGGTCGTCGAATGCGATTTGGGCTTCGTCTGTCCACTCGAAGGTATCTGACTTCTTCATGAGTCGGTACAGAGGTAACGCCTTCTCGCCGAGTCGAGCGATAAACCTGCTCAAAGCCGCTAGGCAACCTGTGAGCCTTTGAACATCATGTACTCTTACCGACCGCTCCATTCGGACAATGGTCCCGATCTTTTCGGGGTTGACATCGATCCCTCGTTCGGAAACGAAGAAACCGAGTAACTTCCCGCTGGGAACGCCGAATGAACACTTGGCTGGGTTGAGCTTGATATCGTACCTACGTAGGTTGGCGAATGTTTCTGCCAAGTCAGTCAGCAGGTCCGAACCTGTGCGTGACTTGACGACGATATCATCCATATATGCCTCCACATTTCGACCGATCTGGTCTAGGAGGCATTTTTGGATCATGCGCATAAAAGTTGCTCCTGCATTCTTCAAACCAAATGGCATAGTGATATAACAGAAACACCCGAATGGGGTGATGAAGGCTGTTTTTAATTCATCTGGACCATACAGACGGATTTGATGATAGCCCGAATAGGCATCAAGGAAGGATAAACGCTCGCAACCCGCAGTCGAATCAACGATTTGATCAATGCGGGGGAGCGGGAAGTGGTCTTTCGGACATACCTTATTGAGATGCTTGAAATCGATGCACATACGGAGAGACTTGTCCTTCTTGGGCACCATGACAACATTAGCGAGCCACTTAGAGTGGTGTACCTCGCGAATGAAGTTGGCTGCCAAAAGTTTAGCCACCTCCTCTCCGATTGCTTTCCTCTTGTGCACGGCGGACCAACGCAGGCGTTCTCGGACGGGCCGAGCGGCAGGATCCACATGCAGTCAGTGCTCACCCAACTCCCTGGGTACACCTGGCATGTCAGCAGGCTTCCATGCAAAAATGTCCCAGTTCTCACGGAGGAATTGGATGAGCTCGGCTTCCTATTTTGGATCAGGGGTGGTGGAGATGTTTGTCGGGGTGGCGGCGTCGTCCGTCGGGTGGATGCTGACTTTCTTTGTGTCTCCCGCCGACTAGAATGCGGACTCAGAAGCTGGCTTCTTTGAACGCATCAGGTCAGCGGAGTCGGCGGTCTTCTTGTACTCATCCAGCTCGAGTATAGCCATCTGATGATCGGCAATTCTCGACCCCTGCTGCAGACACTCCTCGGCCCGCTGCTGATTGCGTGTGACAGTAATCACACCTTTGGGACCGGGCATCTTCAACTTCAAATAGACGTAACATGGACGGGCCATGAAACCCGCATATGCCGGACGGCCCAGAATCGCATGGTATGCACTCTGGAAGTCTACCACCTCGAATGTCAGCTTCTCCTTGCGGAAGTTCTTGTCAGAGCCGAAGATGAAATCCAACGCAATCTGGCCGAGTGATTTGGCCTTTCTTCCTGGGACGACTCTATGAAACTGCATACTGCTCTCGCTAAGTTTGGACATCGGAATGCCCATTCCCTTGAGAGTGTCGGCATACATGATATTCAAGCCGCTGCCGCCGTCCATGAGGACTTTGCGCAGCCTAACTCCTTCCACCACCGGGTTGACGACCAGAGCCTGCCTCCCTGGGGTGGGTACGTGTGCTGGGTGGTCTGACTGATCAAAGGTGATCGCAGTCTGTGACCACTTGAGGAACGTGGGAGTGGATGGGTTGCCATGTTTACCTCCCTGTTGACCAGCTTCAGTCGACTTTTGCTTTCCACATCAGCAAAAATCATCAACGTTGCATGGACTTGGGGGAACGGATCCTCCTTGTCCTCATCATCTTGCTCGGTGTCCTTCGCTGAATCCTTGGATCAGGAGGCGACACTGCCAAGTGTTATGCTTCGGCAATATGACATTGCCTTCTTCATCCGTCTTCGTGTGGATTGGACACGGTTGATCTAGGATGGAATTTCCTGATTGCCTCTTCTTGGGGGTGTACTGTGCTTTCCCCTTGCCTTTGAACTTGGCATTTGTAACGGCTGCTGCTTCTGCCTGCGGAGTGGATTGAGCTTTCTGCTTCTGCTTCCGACTGCTGTTCCCATCTCCATCGGCGACTGACTTATGCTTGTCGCTACGTATGCGGTCCTCCTCTTCGCCATTTGCATAGCGCGCGGCTATCTCCATCATCTTGCTCATGGAGATGTCGCCTGTTTGACCAAACTTCAGGTACAGATCTCTGTACCGAACGCCTGCCTTGAAGGCGCAGACTACTTGGTGCTCTGTGACATTCTCCACCGTGTGGTAGAGGGTCGTCAGCACTGGATGAAATCACGCAAGGGCTCGTTTTGCTTCTAGACACAGTGCTGAAGCTCTACGAGACCAGCAGGGCGTTTGCACGTTCCCTGAAAGGTCCTGATGAAGACTCGGGCCAGATCTGCCCAACTGTAGATGCTTGACGGAGCTAACTGGTTTAGCCAAGCTCGCGCCGAACCGTCGAGCATCAATGGGAGATGTTTCATGGCGACATGGTCATCTCCGCCACCGATCTGGACCGCCACTCTGTAGTCGTCCAACCAAGTTTCTGGTTTGGACTCTCTTGTGAATTTGATGATTCCCGTCGCCAATCGGAAGTTGGGAGGGATGTCAGCTGAGCGGATGGCCCGACTGAAGCACTCGGGGCCAGAAACAACGGTCCTGCTTCCAATCAGACAGTCTATCGTGACCATCACGGTGGGCTTGACTTCTGTCGACCTTCTTCTCGGCGATGTACCCTCTTGCATCAGGTCTTGGATCATGCGCGCCACCGCCCGAACGACGATCATCGTAATGCCGGGGCCCGTAAGTCCCACTCTGCGGAGGAGTACGCGAACGGCGACGATCTTCGGGATGAGACAGAATGGGAAGCGGATTCCGACTCGGGTCCCTGGAACGGCTTCCCCCTCTGCGTCGCTGGTGAGAGTCGGGACTGAAAACCGACCGATGCCTGTTCACTTGAACAGAACTGTTGTGGATCCTGTTGTGCGACTGGGAGACCGTCGAATTTTGCTGTTGCGCTGTATGCAACAAGGCGCGGATCTGCTCGATTCCTCTACCAGCCTCTGAATCAGTCGGCTGGAGAGAATCGGCTATCCTGGCGGCCGCAGCCAAGTTGAGGATGGGTGTGCGGAACACCTCGACGTTGCTCTGGCGAGTGCATCGATTGGAAGAATGATGGTGCGGACGACGAGCGCCGGATGATTCTCCAAACTCACGCTCGTTCCGCCCAGTCCCAAGGGGAGTTTCGTGGGAATCGGCCATGAGAACTTCGGCTGCAGGCCCGCGACCCGGATACTCGGAAGGTAGTTCAGTCGGAACTGACTCCAAGCACTGGGATGATGGCGGGACCACAACCGATTCAACCACCGCCACTTGAGAGGATGCGTTCTGTTGCGCCTGGGCGTGTCGCACCCAACGCTGGAGCCGCGGACGACGGGATCGCTTGCTGTGGCGCGTGACGGGGGCGAAGATCGACACCGGGGTCGATGGCTGGAGAAGAAGAACACCGCAGGGACTGGACGGAAGTGCGTAGCCCTGCGACTGGGAAGCGCCTCGACATCGAGGGGCGCATACCGAAGCCATGCCGAATCGTCGGCGATGAAGGAGAGGGCACCGAAGAGGATCTCATGACCCATGCACAAATCTCCGCCGGACGACATGATGAAAAGATGAAATCGCAGACTCGCCGGAAGTCGCTTAGACGCCGCCAACTGTTGTGGCTATAAGTATGACAGTAGAAGTATGGGGTACGAAAGTATATGGGCAGAGCCTTAGCTACGATGAGGATGTATGAGTTCAGGCCCCTCTACGGTGGAGGTAAAAGCCCTACGTCTTAGTGCTCTTGGGAGCTTTGTGTCGAGTGGATTATAGGATTACAACAAGTGCCAACCCCCGTACCAGTGGTGAAGGGCGGCTTATATAGAGTGCGATGCCCTTCATAATGGCCCGGTGGATAGGGGTGGAATAGTGGCGAGTAAATGCTTACGTTACAGGTAACGTAAGCTTTAAATGCTAATAATGGTGTATGAAAACGTATGACTGTTGCCCTCCTGGGAGGTTACGATGTACAGAGTGGATTCCAGTCGGTACGTTAGATATGCTCCGAGTGGATTGTCGCCGACTGGATGATGGGGGTGTCCTTAGTTCAGTCGGAACTGTCTAAGGGCCTTATCTTCTATGAAGGGTAGTCCTTGGGTAGGACCTATAGGGCAGACCTATGACCCTACCCTGGGACTATAACCCCATCAGCGCTTGACATGGAGGCGGAGAAGCAAGCACGGATGCTTGAGATGGAGGCAGAGAAGCAAGCCAAGATTCTAGAGGTCGAGGCCCCAACGCCAAGACCAAGGCCAAAGAAGTGGCTCTCACGAGCATGATGACCGGGGTGGACATTATGAAGGTGGATCTCAACACCGTGTCGCTAAGGAAGAGGCCGTGGTTCAAGAAGATGCAAGCAAACATGCTCAAGTTCGACAATGAGTGATCTATGGCGGCGAGCGCCATATTTTTTGGATGCCGGCAGATGTGCTGGCATGACCACGAGGCCGCGGTGGCATGGTCGAACTCAAGGCCCACCCTTTTTTGTGTGCTGGCATGTGTGTCGACCGGCTGGCAAGTGCGTCAGCGGGACTGTGGTGCTATTTTTTGAGGCCCGCATTGTATGTCGGCGCTGGCATGGTGCTGGCATGAAACATGGCCGTTGGGATGGTGCTGGCATGATCGGTCGTGGGCCCTTTTTTCAATATATGATTGCGGACATGAAATGTGTTGGCTCGTTGGGCGCACTGCCGACCCAAATCTAAAACAGGGCGGACGTCGGGCGGGCGGTCGACCCAAACATACAAAAAGCGGACAAATTCGCCGTCCGTTTAGGTCGGCCCATTGGAGTTGCTCTAACAACTACTTGGAGAGGGATCATTCGGGAGCCTCCCAACGATCACATCCACACGTCGTCACTTGACGCAATTTTAGTCGTGCTTTGAACATCCTGTTTGGTTTTTTTTTCTTGCATGCATTTTCGGTTTTTTATGTTTCTTTAAGTATTTGAATGTTTCGATTTTCACCGGTCTTTCTTATTTTTCGAATGAAAAAATTTATTTTTTTTGCTGAAAAACGCGTTGTCATGGGAACAATCCTGACAATTAAGACTAGGGGTACGAGTGAGGGGTGGACCCTAGCTACGACACAAGTGTCACTCGGATTTAGCGAGTTCGGGCCTCTCTCAGAGGAGGTAAAGACCCCCACGTCTCGTGCCCGGAGGCTTCTGTCATCTCTGGGGGTGTCTGATTACAACGAATGATGAATCCTTGCCACAGGGCTCGGGGGTGGCTTATACAAAGTTCTCTAGGACCCGTCGAGCGTCATTACAAGGGCATTTAATGTGAGTAACTACACTCGTTACTAGAAACTACAGCTCTAACTACAAGCATTTTTATAACCTCTTTCATTAAAAATTGAGCATAATTTTCTCAACCATCATTTTCACGAAAGATATTAAAAAAGCGAAGCAATTGAGACAACCTAAATTTCATTTTTTATAGTTTTCTTTTATGAAACCAAACTAGTGAAAAAAAGAACTAAAAGATTTAATTGCAAGATCTAAAGATATAAATTCAATCACTCACCTCCCGAAAATGGCACGAGAAAAGAGCTTGATGTCTACTATGCAATTTTATTCTTGTAAACGTTCTTGGGCCTACAAGTGCAGAATTTTGTAGGACATCAACAAAATTCCCTCAAGTGGATGATCCAATGGGTATGGGTGTGCCTGATACGTCTCCAACGTATCTATAATTTTTTATGGTTTCATGCTATTATCTTGTCAAACTTTGGATGTTTACATGCCTTTTATATATTTTTTTGGGACTAACTTATTAACTCAGTGCAAGTGCCAGTTCCTGTTTTTTCCATGTTTTTGACCCCTTTCAAAGGAGATTTTGAAACGGAGTCCAAACGGAAGAAAATCCCGGAAAAGATTTTTTCTAGAACGGAAGAAGATCGGGAAGCTTGGGAGCCAAAGCAGGGGAGCCTCGGGGGCCCCACAAGCCCCTGCCCCGCGGCCAGGGGGGAGGTCGCGCCATCCAGGCTTGTGCCCCCCTGAGCGCCCCTTGACCTAGGGGTTGCGCATATAAATTCCCTAAAAATCCCAAAAAAAATGAGGAGATCAACGCAATCACTTTTCCCGCCGCCGCAAGATTCTGTCTCCGCAAGATCCAATCTGAGGCACGTTCTGGTGCCCTGCCGGAGGAGGGATTCAGACACGGAGGGCTTCTTTATCAACACCATGACCTCTCCGATGATGTGTGAGTAGTTCACCATAGACCTACGGGTCCATTGCTAGTAACTAGATGGCTTCTTCTCTCTCTTGGATCTTCAATACAAAGTTCTCCATGATCTTCATGGAGATCTATCCGATGGAATCTTCTTTTGCGGTGTGTTTGTCGAGATCCGATGAATTGTGGATTTATGATCAGATTATCTATGAATCTTATTTGAGTTTCTTCTGATCTCTCTTATGCATGATTTCATATCCTTGTAACTCTCTTCAAGTTGCGGGTTTTGTTTGGCCAACTAGATCTATGATTCTTGCAATGGGAGAAGTGCTTGATTTTGGGTTCATACCGTGCGGCGACCTCATCCAGTGATAGAAGGGGTGGCAAGGCACGCATCGTGTTGTTGCTATCAAGGGTAAAAAGATGGGGTTTTCATCATTGGTTTGAGATTATCCCTCTACATCATGTCATCTTGCTTAAGGCGTTACTATGTTCGTCATGAACTCAATACACTAGATGCATGCTGGATAGCGATCGATGTGTGGAGTAATAGTAGTAGATGCAGAAAGTATCGGTCTACTTGTCTCGGACGTGATGCCTATATGTATGATCATTGCCTTAGATATCGTCATGACTTTGCGTGGTTCTATCAATTGCTCGACAGTAATTTGTTCACCCACCGTGATATTTGCTATTTTGAGAGAAGCCTCTAGTGAACACTATGGCCCCAGGGTCTACTCCACACCACATTTTCAGCCTTACAGTTTTACTTTGTTGCACTTTCCGCCTTCAGATCTCACTTTGCAAACAATCTTGAAGGGATTGACAACCCCTTTGAAGCGTTGGGTGCAAGCTTGTTTGTGTTTGCGCAGGTACTCTGGACTTGACGAGGCCCTCCTTCTGGATCGATACCTTGGTTCTCAAACTGAAGGAAATACTTACTGCTCCTGTGTTGCATCACCCTGTCGTCTTCAAGGGAAAACCGACGCAAACCAGAGAAGTAACAAGAAGAATTCCTAGCGCCAAGGAAGGACTTTTGTTGCCGCATCAGAAGAATTTCTGGCGCCGTTGCCGGGGAGGAAGATCAAGTCAAGAACTCATCCAAGTAGGTGTCGCAAACTCATCTCTTGCATTTACTTTGTTTGCCAGTTGCCTCTCGTTTTCCTCTCCCCCACTTCACCAATTTGCCTTTTTCGTTTGCCTTTTCGTTCGCCCTTTTTCTTGCCTGCTCTTTGTTTGCTCATGTGCTTGCTTGCTTGCTGAAGTCACCATGAATGAAAACACCAAACTTTGTGACTTCTTGAATACTAATAATAATGATTTTATTAGTACTCCGATTGCTCCCGCCACTAGTGCGGAGTCATACGAAATCAATGCCGCTTTGCTGAATCTTGTTATGAAAGAGAAATTCTCTGTCCTTCCTAGTGAAGATGCCGCATCCCATCTCAATACCTTCATTGAGCTTTGCGATATGCAAAAGAAAAAAGATATGGATAATGACATGATTAAATTGAAGCTTTTTCCTTTCTCATTGCGAGATCGCGCAAAAACTTGGCTTTCTTCTTTGCCCAAAAATAGTATCGACTCTTGGGATAAGTGCAAAGATGCTTATATATCCAAGTATTTTCCGCCGGCTAAGATCATCTCTCTCCGTAATGATATCATGAATTTCAAGCAACTTGATCATGAACATGTTGCACAAGATTGGGAGAGAATGAAATTAATGATTAGAAATTGTCCCGCTCATGGCTTGAGCCTTTGGATGATTATTCAAATCTTTTACGCTGGCTTGAATTTCGCCTGTAGAAATATCTTGGACTCCGCCTCAGGTGGAACGTTCATGGAAATCATGTTAGGAGAAGCCACAAAGCTCTTAGACAACATCATGACGAACTACTCTCAGTGGCACACTGAAAGGTCACCTACTAGTAAGAAGGTACACGCTATAGAGGAAATTAACTCGTTGAGTGCTAAGATGGACGAGTTAATGAATTTGGTTGCTAGTAGAAGTGCTCCTTTGGATCCTAATGATATGCCTTTGTATTCTTTGATTGAGAGTAGCAACGCTAGCTTGAACGTTAATTTTGTTGGTAGGAATAACTTTGGCAACAACAATGCTTTTAGAGGAAACTATGTTCCTAGGCCTTTTCCTAGTAACTCATCTAATAACTTTGGCAACTCCTACAACAACACTCATGTAAATTACAGTTTATTACCCTCTGGTCTAGAGAGTAATGTCAAAGAGTTCATCAACTTTCAAAAGATTTTCAATGCGTCCATAGAGGAAAAACTACTCAAAATTGACGATTTGGCTAAGAGCGTTGATAGAATTTCTGGTGATGTTGATGCCTTGAAAGTTAGATGTGCTCCTCCCAAAATAAACATGGATGAAACTTTGAAAGCTATGCGTGTTTCCATGATTGAGAGCCAAGAAAGAACCGCCAAAATTCGTGCTAGACATGAATGGCTTAAAAAGGCGTGTTCTCGTGATGAGAATCACGAAGATCTTAAAGTGCTTGGTGTGACTCCCATTGAATCTTTGTTTTCTTGTGTCAAACTTAATTATTATGGGGCTGGATATGAATCCACTTTGGTTGAAAAGTGCCCCAATGATTCGGGGTCCATCTATCTTGATGCTAAAAGCATTTAAAGTGGAGTAGAAGATGTTAAAACTTTGAGTAGTAATGAAATTACTACTGTGGATTTCAAGGAATTCAATTATGATAGTTGCTCCTTGATTGAATGCATTTCTTTGATGCAATCCATGTTAAACTCTCCACACGCTTATAGCCAAAACAAGGCCTTTACTGATCATATCGTCGAAGCTATGATAAAATCTCTTGAAGAGAAGCTTGGATTGGAAGTCTCTATCCCTAGAAAGCTTCACGATGAGTGGGAACCTACCATCAAAATCAAAATAAAAAACTATGAGTGCAATGCTTTGTGTGATTTGGGTGATAGTGCTTCTGCGATTCCAAAGTCTTTATGTGATGTTCTGGGTTTTAATGAGATTGAAGAGTGTTCTCTTAATTTGCATCTTGCTGATTCTACTGTCAAGAAACCCATGGGAAGGATCAATGATGTTCTTATTGTTGCAAATAGGAACTATGTACCCATGGATTTCATTGTGCTTGACAATGATTGCAATCCTACTTGCCCTATTATTCTTGGTAGACCTTTCCTAAGGACTATCGGTGCTATTATCGATATGAAGGAAGGGAATATTAGATTTCAATTTCCTTTAAGGAAGGGCATGGAACACTTTCCTAGAAAGAAAATAAGATTGCCTTATGAATCCATGATGAGGGCCACTTATGGTTTGAGCACCAAAGACGACGATGCGTGATTCTATCGCTTTTATGCCTAGCTAAGGGCGTTAAACAATAGCGCTTGTTGGGAGGCAACCCAATGAACTTATCCTTTTCTTTCTGTTTTGTTGCGTCTACACCATCACAATTCTGTTGTGATTGTGTTTTTTGTGTTTCTTTTTGTGTTTGAGCCAAGCAAAAACCTTTATGACTAGCCTTGGTAATGGTTGTTTGATCCTGCTGGAAAAAGACAGAAACTTTTCGCTCATGAGATGATTTTTCATTTTTATTCAGGAAGAGATTTTGAGTTGATTCTTTTTGCTTCTGGTTGATATACTTTTTTCCCAGGCCGTCGTAATTCATCAGATTTTTTGAGGTACCAGAAGTATACGAAGTATACAGATTGCTACAGACTGGTCTGTTTTTGACAGATTCTGTTTTTGTTGAGTTGGTTGCTTGTTTTGATGAAACTATGGTTAGTATCGGGGGGTACTAGCCATGGAAAAGTGAGAATACAGTATCCCAACACCAATATAGATGAAATTCAAGTTTGCTACAGTACCAAAAGAAGTGGTAGTTTGTTTTCTTGTGCTAATGTTATCACGAGTTTCTGTTTAAGTTTTGTGTTGTGAAGTTTTCAAGTTTTGGGTGATGTTCTCATGGACGATGAGATAAGGAGTGGAAAGAGCTCAAGCTTGGGGATGCCCAAGGCATCCTAAGCCAAATTCAAGGACACCAAAAAGCCTAAGCTTAGGGATGCCCCGGGAAGGCATCCCCTCTTTCGTCTTTAATCCATCGGTAACATTACTTGGAGCTATATTTTTATTCACCACATGATATGTGTTTTGCTTGGAGCGTCTTGTATCGTAGGAGTCTTTTCTTTTTGTTGTGTCACAATCATCCTTGCTGCACACATTTTTGAGAGAGAGAGACATGCACTCATCGTGATTTTGCTAGAATGCTCATAGTGCTTCACTTATATCTTTTGAGCTAGATAATTTTGCTCTAGTGCTTCACTTATATCTTTTAGAGCACGGCGATGAGTGATTTGGTAGTTGGCTTATGCTATGAAAGTAGTCCCAAATGTGATAGGTACCCAAATAGGATGCAAAAACCTCCATCTTCATGTGCATTGAGTAGAAAGAGAAGTTTCGATTCCTCTCAATTAATTTTGAGACATGGATTCGGTAATATTGAGAGTTATGTTAGTAGGGTGTTGTGAATCTAGAGATACTTGTGTTGAAGTTAGTGATTCTCGTAGCATGCACGTATGGTGAACTGCTATGTTAGGAAGTCGGAGCATGATTGATGTATTGATTGTCATCCTTTGTGTTGAGGTCGGGATCGCGCGATGGTTAACACCTACCAACCCTTCCCCTCGGAGTATGCGTTTATCACTTTGTTTCGATTACTAATAAAAACTGTCGCAACAAGTATGTGAGTTCTTCATGACTAATGTGATCCCATGGTATAGATGCACCTTCCACCATTGCTAGCCTCTCTAGTGCCGCGCAATTCTCGCCGGTGCACAAACCCACCAAATTCCTTCCTCAAAACAGCCACGATATCTACCTGCTATGGCATTTTCATAGCCATTCCGAGATATATTGCCATGCAACTCCCACCGTTCCGTCTCATGACTTGTGCCGTCACTCTCATACTGCCATTGCATGATCGTAAGATATCCAGCGAGATGTATTCAACGTCATACGCCATCCTAGATCATTGCACATCCCGGTACACTGCCGGAGGCATTTCCTATGGAGTCATCGTCATTGTGATCTTTGAGCTATGAGTAAATAGAAGTTTGATGATCATCATTATTAGAGCATTGTCCCATGTGAGGAATAAAAAAAGAGAGGCCAAAGAGCCCAAAAACAAAAAAAGAGAAAAAAAAAGAAAAGAAAAAAAGAGGCCTAAGAGCCCAAATGAAAAAAAGAGAAAAAGAGAGAAGGGACAATGCTACTATCTTTTTCCACACTTGTGCTTCATGATAGCACCATGTTCTTCATGATTGATAGCTTCTTGCTTTGTCACTACCATATGCTAGTGGGAATCTTCATTATATAACTTGGCTTGTATATTCCAATGATGGGCTTCCTCAAAATTGCCCTAGGTCTTCGTGAGCAAGCAAGTTGGATGCACACCCACTAGTTCTCCTTTTGAGATTTCACATACTTATAGCTCTAGTGCATCCTTTTGTATGGAAATCCCTACTCATTCACATTGATATCTAATGGGCATCTCCATAGCCTATTGATACGCCGAGTCAATGTGACCAACTCCTCTTTTTTGTCTCACAACCACCACCACACTCTATTCCACCTATAGTGCTATATCCATGGCTCGCGCTCATGTATTGCGTGATAGTTATAAAAAGTTTGAGAAAGTAAGAGTGCAAAAATAATTACTTGGCCAATACCGGGGTTGTGCATGATTTACATTAGTTGTGTGAGGATGATGGAGCATAGCCAGACTATATGATTTTGTAGGGATAACTTTCTTTGGCCTTGTTATTTTGAAAGGTCATGATTACCTTGCTAGTTTGCTTGAAGTATTATAGTTTTCATGTCAATAGCAAACTATTGTTTTGAATCTTGCGGATCCGAACATTCATGTCACGTGAAAGAAGTTGCGAAGGACAACTATGCTAGGTAGCATTCCACATCAAAAATTCATTCTTTATCACTTCCCTACTCGAGGACGAGCAGGAGTTAAGCTTCGGGATGCTTGATACGTCTCCAACGTATCTATAATTTTTGATGGTTTCATGCTATTATCTTGTCAAACTTTCGATGTTTTGCATGTCTTTTATATATTTTTTGGGACTAACTTATTAACTCAGTGCCAAGTGTCAGTTCTTGTTTTTTCCATGTTTTTGACCCCTTTCAGAGGAGATTTTGAAACGGAGTCCAAACGGAAGAAAATCCCCGAAAAGATTTTTTTCGGGAACGGAAGAAGATCGGGAAGCTTGGGAGCCAAGGCAAGGGAGTCTCAGGGGCCCCACAAGCCCCCACCCCGCGGCCAGGGGGAGGCCGCGCCATCCAGGCTTGTGGGCCCCCTGAGCGCCCCCTCACCTAGGGGTTGCGCCTATAAATTCCCTAAAAATCCCAAAAAAATGAGGAGATCATCGCAATCACTTTTCCGCCGCCGCAAGCTTCTGTCTCCGCAAGATCCCATCTGGGGCACGTTCTGGTGCCCTGCCGAAGGGGGGATTCGGACACGGAGGGCTTCTTCATCAACACCATGACCTCTCCGATGATGCGTGAGTAGTTCACCATAGACCTACGGGTCCATAGCTAGTAACTAGATGGCTTCTTCTCTCTCTTGGATCTTCAATACAAAGTTCTCCATGATCTTCATGGAGATCTATCCGATGTAATCTTGTTTTGCGGTGTGTTTGTCGAGATCCAATGAATTGTGGATTTATGATCAGATTATCTATGAATCTTAGTTGACTTTCTTCTGTTCTCTCTTATGCATGGTTTCATATCCTTGTAATTCTCTTCGAGTTGTGGGTTTTGTTTGGCCAACTAGATCTGTGATTCTTGCAATGGGAGAAGTGCTTGGTTTTGGGTTCATACCGTGCGGTAACCTCACCCAGTGACAGAAGGGGTAGCGAGGCACGCATCGTGCTGTTGCCATCAAGGGTAAAAAGATGGGGTTTTCATCATTGGTTTGAGATTATCCCTCTACATCATGTCATCTTGCTTAAGGCGTTACTCTGTTCGTCATGAACTCAATACACTAGATGCATGCTGGATAGCGGTCGATGTGTGGAGTAATAGTAGTAGATGCAGAAACTATCGGTCTACTTGTCTCGGACGTGATGCCTATATGTATGATCATTGCCTTAGATATCGTCATGACTTTGCGTGGTTCTATCAATTGCTCGACAGTAATTTATTCACCCACCGTGATATTTGCTATTTTGAGAGAAGCCTCTAGTGAACACTATGGCCCCAGGGTCTACTCCACACCATATTTTCAGCCTTACACTTTTACTTCGTTGCACTTTCCGCCTTCAGATCTCACTTTGCAAACAATCTTGAAGGGATTGACAACCCCTTTGAAGCGTTGGGTGCAGGCTTGTTTGTGTTTGCGCAGGTACTCTGGACTTGACGAGGCCCTCCTTCTGGATCGATACCTTGGTTCTCAAACTGAGGGAAATATGTACTGCTCCTGTGCTGCATCACCCTTTCCTCTTCGAGGGAAAAACCGACGCAAACGAGAGAAGTAATAAGAAGAATTCCTAGTGCCAAGGAAGGACTTTTGTTGCCGCAGCAGTGCCCTGTTGGCTTGTGGCCCATAGGTGGCCCCCTCGAGTGGTTCCTCGCTCTGTTATTTATCATATTGTCCAAAAAAATCGTGAGGAAGTTTCGGGCGATTCCAAGAACTTTTATTTTCTGCATAAAAAAATAACACCATGGTAATTCTGTTGAAAACATCGTGAGTCCGGACAAAAGTTTTGCAGACATAGGTGAATATGGAATGGATACTTCATAAATTATCCATACGTTGGAGACGTATCATGGGCCTTGTGCATGTATCGGAATGCATCTATAGTCTTGAGACTTTAATGACCGTGCGAGGCCCTAGGTGGGCCCTATATGTGTGGTCCATGACCCTACCACTAGTAGGTGACCCCATCATTAGCCCCCGAATCGGTTGAGGTTTAATTGGTCAAGTGAAAAACACTTCGGGGTGTCTCCGAGTCCTTGGAGGCGCCCAAAAAGTAGCTGAGGGCTTTTTCACTCGATTCCAAGATGAAGCGGCAACGAATTCAGGATTGAAGATTTCTGAATGATCGGACTAGCTTGGGCGCTATGCACCATCTCGTGTCATTCGATTGTCTCTCGGGAGAAACATCCTAGCAACTCATGTGCGTGCATGCGGCGAACTCCGAGTGATCGCGTAAGAGTGAGGATTGATCCTTCTCGCGTCCGAGGGGAACTCTTTCGATCATGTCCGTCTGGGCAAGTTGCCGCGGTGACCACTCGGGCCAAATCGCCGCAGGATTTTTGCGGATTTGAAACATGAGCAGAAGTGGTTGCGTCGTGGTTAGTGTGGAAAGTGGGTGTGGTACCTCGATTACTGCACCGGGATTTCCACCACGTGCCTTAGTGGCACAGTTCGCGGGATCTCACACATCTCGCCTCGCCTGCTAAGTGACGGTTGGAGATATGCCGCATCGGGTATAAAGAGCGACGAGCGGAGAGAGATGCGAAGTACCAGCTCTCATTTTCTCCATGTCGAATCCTTCGCCACTCCGCGGAATCCTGACGCCACTCCTTCACCAGCCACTCACCTTCGAAGACCGGCCAGACTGCGGAGAATGAAGATGAGCACAACCGCGAAGGCTGAGAGGGCGAAGAAGGGGTCGTGTGGATCTTCCCCGAGAGCTCGAGCACCGATGGTGAGGATCGAGGGCGACTTGATGGTGTCACGCGTCACCGAAGGCTGCCTGCACGAGCCGGAGAGCCAAGGGCTCGTGGCTGGCAGCGACTGGTGGCTGTCGGAGGCAGGCGAGCTCGAGCCATCACCACAAGGATACAAGCGGATCCTCCTGGGACCCACATGAAGCAAGGTTTTTCTGTGCCTCCGCACCCATTCTTTCATGCTTTCCTCGACTTTTCCCGAGCGCAACTCCACCATCTTTCCCCCAATGTCATTTCTTATCTTGCTGCCTTCGTTTCCCTTTGTGAAAACTTCTATGGATGTCCTCCCCATTGGGGGATTTTCAAACATCCCTTTACTAACCAAGCCATGACCTTGAAGACGTCCTCCTCGAGAGGGGTGGAAACCAATGTAGTCCACTTCTACGGGGGCTTAGGCATTCAACTTAGGAGGGAGGGCAGCTTTCCGCACATGTCATTTCCCGACTCAATGAAGAGTTGGCAAGATTCTTGGTTCTACTGCAAGGATGTCCCGGTCGCAGCGGATGAGTCGGGCCTCCTGACATACTCAGCAGAAGGAGTGTGGTATCTACCATAACTGAAAGTATCCAAGGAGGAGAAGGCGGACGTAGATATCATGGTGATTGTGTTGGTCGCCGTAGTGAGGAAAGGTATCAGTGGGTTAGACCTGTTGGAGGTCTTCTTCCAGCAGAGGATCCATCCCCTGCATTCAAGGGACCATCCCATCATGATGTACCAGGGGACAAGTGACCCCACGAGAACTCACCGAAGGAGCTCAGTACAAAGGCGCTAGAGGCGAAATTTATGGTTGTGTGCCCAGCGCTGGACAACCCTCGGGGACCAGGCTAGTGGCTACCTTCGTGAAGGAGAACCCGCCGATTGAGGTAATCGCAAGTTTGTTTTATCTGAGTGATTTCTGCATTGCTTGACTTTTTTTTTTGACTTAACTGCTTTTTTCCACTCCACAGTCTTTCACGGAGATGGTGAGCGTGGTCCCGTTCATAGAAAACGCCCCTGTTGACGTGTTGAGGGACACCGAGCATTAGGAGGGTTCACGTGATGAAGACGATGACGAAGATGACAATGAGACCGACGAGGACGGTGACGACCACCATACGGTGTGCATCACATGGCAATTTTCGGGCCGGTCGTTCGGGAACAATCGCTTGCGATGTCGATTGGAGATGGGCTGCTCCCGGGCCACTCGGCCGTCGAGTGGCCTGTGCAGCCGCTCGCGCTCGACCAGAGTGGCCTGACGCACGGACTCCAAAGCTATCTATTCTGGGGTGGTCTCGGTAATAAGGGTGAGCAAGGCGTGCTCATTCCTCTGCCTGAGTACCTACTGCTGAACATAGACATCATCGGCGTTGTCGTGGTGGCCGTCTTCGTCCCGTCCACAGGAATTTCCTGCGGAGAACCCAGGAGGTGCTCCAGCTATGCCGGCCATCAGAATTTCTGCATCTGGCTCACTGCTCTCACACTCGTACTCGTCGGAGGAGCTGTCACACTAGAAGGAGAACAATTTGAGGGTGGGCTCATCGGAATATAGCATGGCCACCTGCTCAGGTGTGGTTTCAAGAGGCATAACGTACTTGATCCACTGCTGGAGCCGTGAGCGCATGGAGCGCTTGTGACGTCGTACAACGGAGTGAAGGGGTGTCGAGCGGTACAGGAATGATGGTTGTCGGAGAAGGACTCTGAACGAAGTTGCACGGAAATGTGCCACGCCGCGGGCAGGCAGCGCGTCCGTGTCGAGCGGAGCTTCCCGCAGTCACGCGGAGTCGTCGGCGATGAAATTGAGGGAATCGAATAGAATCTTTCTGCCGAGGGTCATCATGGTGACCGGAAAAACTCCACATGCGCCGTAAATCACTAAACGGGCATCCGCACATTAGGCGCCAACTGTCATGGGAGCGATCTTGACAATGAATACTAGGGGTACGAATGAGGGGCGAAGCCTAGCTATGGCTCAAGTGTCACTTGGATTTAGCGAGTTCGGGCTCCTCTCGGAGGAGGTAAAGACCCTACATCTCGTAGGGAGGCTTGTGTTTTCTCTCGGGGGTGTCCAATTACAACGAATGTTAAACCTTTGTCACAGAGCTCGTTGTGGCTTATATAGAGTTTGCCACAACTCACCGAGTGTCATTACAAGGGCAATTAATGTGAGTAACTACACATGTTACTAGAAACTGCAGCTGTAACTATCGTCGTTACTGGTAACACTAGTCTTGACAACACTTCATGTATGGTTTTAAGTCCCTCAACCGTCGATTCTGCCACGTCGTCCACATTTGTCTCTGTCCGAGTGGTGGTGTATGACCGACTGACTCGAAGATGTTCGACTGACCGCATGGGTCCAAGTGGACCCCAAGTAGGCATCCGAATGCATTTGTAGTCCCGAGACTTTAAAGGCCTCACTGGGACCTAGGTGGCCCCTGGATATGTGGTAAATGACCCTACCACTAGTAGATGACCCCATCATGCGTTTTTCCCTCTCGAAAAACATGGTTTTGCTTCCGCAAGAGCTCGGAAACGAAAAATAGTTTTTCTGTTTTTTCTTTGGCAAGAGGCATGGTTTTGCTTCTGCAAGAGCCACAAATTTGCTTTCGCGAAAGACACGAATGTGCCCTCGAGAACGAAACAACGTGTTTTTTGTTTGTTCTTTCTTTCGTGAAATGTGCGGTTTTGCTTTCATGAGAGGCGCAACCGTGCCTCTCACAAAACGAAAAAGAAAAACGTGTTTTTGTTTTTCCTTTGTTTCGTAAGAGTCATGATTTTGCTTCCACGAAAATCAAATTTATTTTTCGTGAGAGAAACAGTTTGCTTTCATAAGAGGCACATCTTTGCTTCCCACAAGAGGCATGGTCATGCCTCTTGAAAATGGAAAAAAGAAGTACGTGTATATTGTGTAGAATTTCATGGGCTCGCGTGCTAGGGCCATTCGTCCTTGCTGGCCGCTAGTACCCGGTCCAAAAGAAATGGAAACTTATGCCCCTCAATATATATAAGGAAATACATCCTATTATCATGTGTAGTTACATTTATATTTCATATACTATCTTGTGGTAGTATATATATATATTACTTTATGAGAGCAACATTTCAATGTCGAGTCTCATCTGCATTTGGTCAAAATAATATCACAAAAACACGAAAAAATTAAAAAAATCATTTTTTTGCATGGTAGATAATTTGATGCATGATGTTCGTTTTAATTTTCAAATTATTTCGACATCTGAGCAGCTCTTAGCAAGAAAGACAAATCGGGTCAAACAATGCTTGAAGAGAAAACATTTTTACACACCTTGAATTTTTTATTTTATTTTTTGCCGAGAGTTTTGGAAATCGAAGTGGACCTCGCGCATCAAACTATCTATCATGCAAAAAAAGTAATTTTTTAATTTTTCTAGTATTTATTTTAAATTTTGTTCTTCGGTGTAGGTGCACATGAGCCTCGGCTCAGAAGTGGATTTTCGCTACTTTATTGTTTCTAGTATGTTCATGTATTATATCTAAGTTATTCCAAAGTGAGTTCTATGAAAAACTGTAAGTAGGCTCATAGTTTTTATTACATTTCTGCAATATGCATATTTGTACTTAAAAATTATGATCAAAATATGATACATACTATCTAAAATGTAGTATGCACACTACTTAATCATTTTTATATACTACAAACAATGCATATGTATACTTATGTATACTTTGGTATGATAACAAAAAGGCACTTTGGAGGACCGGTGCATTGGAGCTCTATATTTTGAATAGTGCTAAAATACTATTTTGAAGTTCCAAAAAATCTGAAAATAAATCAGTACGTTTATAGGGATTTATATTACATATGTGCAAATTTTGATGTTGAAATAAGTAATTATGCGAGTTATACAAAAATGACAAAATCAAGATTTTGGAAAGATGAATAGTGCATGTATTATTCACTATTTGGAAGTCACCATTTTGTCATTTTTGTATAGCTTACATGTTTACTTATTTCATCATCAAACTTTATACATATGTAATACACATCCATATGTTGGTGTAGAATTCTTCTCGGAATTTTTTGAAACTTCAAATGTGATTTTTAAAGTGTTGAAAATAAAGTCATCCAATACACTCGGTTCCAAAAATCCAATCTTGGTATGATAGATACTACCTAGAACATGCCAAACAAAATTGGAACTAACTACATCCAGTCGTATGAAACATTTGCTCGTGCGTTGCAACGGGAGACAAAAATATTATGTCCTAGCCAAATAATTATGACTCAATACCCCGACATATGAGCGTCCTCTAATTTAACACGGTGGCCCACCATATTGCCACTTAAATTATTTCTCACCCTCGTTGTTGATGGCTGCAGTGTCGACGTAAGACTAATCTCGACGACAACGAACTACTACCAACGCCTAGACATGAAAATGTTACCAAAAAATATTTAATTCCTAGATATAAAAGACTTGTCCACCCAAATTCTAGAGCTATGTAGAGCAATCTGTTGGAGAACTACTAAAATAGATCATGATAGTTTTTTAAAGAATATTTATAAGCATAACTTCAAACAATATAAAAATCTACATTAAGCAACTGCTTTACATTAACCTCGTACCAACGGTTTAGAGTACACCGAACTAAACCTTTTTTCTTCGTTTTTACTTTTATTATTTTATTTTTTTACCTTCTTTTTTGTTTCCCTTTTTATTTTAAATTATTTTTTGTTTATTTTTTAAGTTCAGTTTTCTTTTCTCTTATTTTCTAATTTTTCTTTTCCTTATAATACTTAAATTTTATTTTATTTTACTTTTTGAAGCCCTTTCAGATTCTTGTATATTTTCTCAAATACTAAACATTTTTGGAATTCAATATTTTTATGAAATCATGATTATCTTTTGAAAATGAAACATTTTTCAAATTCAAAAACATTTTGTTAAAAGTCCTAACTATTTTACGAAATCATGAACATTTTCTAAATTCGTGAACATTTTTTTGGATACTTCTGAATCAGCAAACAGTTTTTTGAATAAACAAGCATATATTTGAAATTCCAGAGCAATATTTTGAAATTCATGAACATTTATTTTGTTTAGATGAACGCCTCGTGAAATAAACGAACAATTTTCAAATTCGTGACCAGTTCTTGTATCAGCCAATATTTTTTGAATTGATGAACTATTTTTGAAATTGGGGAACTATTTTTAAATTGATGATTTTATTTGAATTTTGTGAACATTTTTTAAAACCTCCTGGACATTTTTCGAATTAAGGAATATGTTTTGAATACACAATCATGTTTTCAAAATCACGAATATATTATACGAAATCATGAATTATTTTATAATATGCAAATATATTCTTCACATCAACAACATTTTTTGAATCCACAAACTTTTTATATTTTTCCGAGCATTTATTGAATTCACAAATGTTTTTTAAGACTCGGAACTCTTTGAAATTCGGAATTTTGGGGAATCTTGAATTAATTTAAAAAGGAAAAATAAACAAATACCGTTAATTAAAAAAGGTAAACAAAGGGGTGTCACGCCCCACACATGGGCTAGCATATGATCGCGGGAGGTGGAGGCGCACGCTTGTTGAAAAGATAGTGAAAATGGATATGAACAGGGACCGAACATGCCTCTCTTGCATGAAGGATGGACACTTCAGCCAGTGCAGTTCATGTTTATTTGTGCTATTGAACGGTATTACTGTGTAAAAGAACGAACCTGACATAGTGGGTAATTTAGGAAACTTGTTAGGGCTGCAGGAATAAAGTATAGTTAGATGATACTTGCTTATGTGTAAGGTGAATATTACAATTAACAATGTGAGCATGAAAATACAAGTATATGAAATTTATTATACTTGATTAGTTTATTGTTGCAAAGTAGTTTTGGACCTTAAGTAGGGAGTTTAATTTTTTTTGGAGTTGTTCACGTGGGTGTCTTCTTCATTGAGTAAAAAATAGACATGAATAGTGAGGATGACTCTTTACTGTGCGTTGTCACGGTAACTTTGTTTGACATTGTGCAAGTAGTTGCTAAATCTAATAAAAAGAAAGGGTAAACTTAAAATCAATAAAAGAAAATGTCTAAAAATAGAATAAAAACTTTTGAATTACAGTTTAAAATGTTATTTCAAAACAAAATGTATGAAGCATGACTAACATGAATATATGATGTAGAGTTAAATGCATAGACTAATGAAAATAATAATTATAATTTCTAAGTTTTAAGTGCATGGCTCGCTTAAGTTTTAAATGCATTGCTTAGTGGAACGTTAAGGTGGACTTTTTGCATGCTAAAAGCGTTTGTGTGGCAGATTTTGCGTGAGTGAGTGGTAGAGATGATTTAAATGTGTTGCTTAGTGGGACATTGAGGTGAAAACTTTGCATGTTGAGAGAATTGGGACCAAGTTTTTAAGAATGTAATACGTGACACATATTGCATGACTCAGTGGGAGAGATGATTTCAATGCATTTCTTAGTGGGATGTTAGGGTGGACACTTTGCATGTTAGGAAAATTGGGTTCAATTTCTAAATAATGTAAGATTAAGATGACGATGAATGGAAAGAATCACTCCATGCTTCATTATTTTGTTGTAAAGATAACTACGAAGTGTTTCTGCCCGTCCCTCGTCATACGTTTACATTTTACAAACCAAACCCTGATTTGTCCTTTAAATAACCCGCGGTCCAACAATAAGTGTCCTTTCTCTATTGAGCATTGGCCCAACTGCAGTAGCCACTATCTTGCGCTCATAGGCCCTAATTAGTATATCACGTTTGTCCAATTCTCTCTGCTTTCGGCCCATTTAGGTCTCTCACTTTTTATTATTTACAAAGAATAGGTTAAACACCACTCAAAAATAGGTTAACCATGATAACACTATAACTTTGAAACTGTAACTCGAATTAAAATAATTTATAAACGTAATTTGATCTAAAATACTTATAAATGTAATTTGATCTAAAATACCGTAGTTTCCAACCATGCCATTATTTGATCAAGTCGACCACTTTAATGTTCCATTTAGGACATAACCTGAATTAACCTAATTAAGTACAATGGTGTATCTTAGAAAATGGTAACGGGCAATATAACTTTTATATGAAGTATGGTAGGAGGGCTTATATGGATCACATGGAGTATGATTGACCGGTTTCAATGGGAATATAAGAATAATAAAGAAAGGAGACAATAAAGAGGAGGATTAGTGTGTTTAAAAAGTGGGAGACTCAAACAAATATGAAGGATAGAATACTTTTATTGAGGCTTCACGACTTGGTGCAAATTCCAAATATTGCTTCAACTTAAAAATAATGCCTTGGTATGAAAAACTTAAAAATTAGGCTCTTTAAGATCAGAATCGTTGTACAAAAACCGTACCAAAATTATTGTTTGTATAACATGGTTATTAATGTGCTACTGATATGAACTTCTGCTAGACCTCGGTGTGCGCATGTCTATCGTGGTCGGGCACAATTCAGATGTTCTTGGGTTGTACTGATGGATATTCGACTGGACGTGTCAATTATCTCTCCCATTGCACCGCACGAGCATATGTATTAGTAATAATAAAGTCATTAATGCTTCTTCCCATTTGTCTTAGAATTTACCCCAAAAGTTGCCACGAATAACCCACTATGCCATCCATAAGTGAGAAAAACGATTTAGTTTTTCCTTCACAAGACACTAGGTCGAACTTTTGTTTATTACCCACAGATCCGCTAATCTACAACTAGGATGGGAACAACACACTCGCTTAGAGCCTCACCCTTCCACCCCATAAACCTGGTTCCGATCGTGGTGTCCAACTTTTTGTTTACCTTTTATTAGGAATATTCAAATATATTTTTAAATATTCATATATTTTAAATCTTAACTTGAAATCTAACATGTCATATATGAAAATTTCTCAAAAAAATGTTTATATTTCAAATATGCTAATATCTTGCATGTTAATCATCTCAAAAATTAGGTTTGTAATGCAACATTAACTAGCACGTTCTTTATATGGGGTATTTTGGAAATGCCAAACATATATTACACTCGTCACAAAAAGATTGCTTTAGACTTTCTAAATACAAATGTATCTACTAGCTAAGATATTTTAAAGGTTAGAGCATGTATACTAAACTACTAATACGAGATTTATGTAAACAAGTGGATTAATGTTGATTTTTGTATTGTGTGAATTTGCGAAAATGCACTTTGGTGGTCGAGCTCCATAGAGGCCTTTAAATTTGAAACTCAAATTTCATGAAAGTTCATATTTTTATATTTCAATTTTTTTTTGGAAAAAAATACATAGATAAGTGAGGACGTAACACACATGTGTGTAAATGTTTAGAAAAAAATACATTGAAATGAGAGCTGTAGAAAAAAGATAAATCTGAGGCTTTTTAACACACAACACTATTCATCGTTCCAGACCTTGATTTTATCTTTTTTGTACATATCGTATTTCAAGGTATTTCATCCTAAATTTTTACACACGTACACATAACATCCTTCTTTACTTACATATGTTTTGAGATTTTTTGAAACCGAAAAGTTTGAATTTTTCAAAAATTTCGGCCTCCATGGCTCCCGGGAGCCAAACGTCCGTTCTCCTGAATTAGTGCCTATAAAGATTTTCTTAACAATATGATGTTTTTTTGTGGGGTAACATATCTATGTTGATGTGCAACCTTGAACATTTGGCGTACATGTCCTTATAGATTGATTATTTCCAGTGGAGATGTCTACTATGCATGTTTGCAACTAAATTAAATCTTCACTTTGATTATAGTTGCAAACACATATACCAGAAAGACAAAATAAATGACCGTATGCACATGTCCGTATTTCTCTACTTTCATCCTAATGCAATGCTTGTTGGGCATCACCAAGGAGAAACAACAACATATACGTAAAGAGATAGCGGTAACTAGATAGATATTTTTGGTGTCTAATAAATTGAAAATACCTTGAGTACACTTCAAAACCATCCCATTTTATCTTTTCGTGCAACACAACTTATCATGTTGTTTGGGCTGCAGCATCATGAAATATTACAAGTGATTTCTTGATGACCTGAGGTGTGTGTATGAGGGATAAATTTGTTCACCCATTATAACGCACGGGCATATTTGCTAGTATGTATTGATATACAAAGTCATAATGTACTAGATCGACTTGATATAATCTTACTCATTATTATGGCACACTCACAAATCATTGTTATCCTAGTATTATCTATCTCTAAATAATGTATTCATCTTTTGATTATCAATCAACTATCATACTGTAACAATAAACTGAACCAATAAACTAAACGTGTGCGTGTAAAATTATGACACCAAATCTCGGAAACATGGCCAAAGGAAAAGCCGATGATTGAAGTGCTCACATAGAAGCAAATGATGTAGAAAAATCATTATGAACATTTGTCCTACGACCCAAGACATGCATACAGTTCAGATGTTCTAATACAAATACTGAGTCAACCATGATTTTTGATTTTACGGGAATAAGATTTTATTCATCAACAGGCACGTATTGTGACAGCCCGAGACCGACGTTCCAGAAGATTCCCCCCTTTATTCCGTTTTCGTCGTGTGGTTATTTTAATTTGTTGCATCATCATCGCATCATGCGCATCATCTGCATTTCATCGGCATCTCCGTTGCCGCCCATTTTCAAAAGTTGCATCCGTTGTTAGTTGCCGGTTCTTGCCGTTGTTCGTTCCGAGTCCGACCGCACTCGCACACGCCCGCTACATCGTCAAAACCCTGTTTTAAAAGTGTGTAGAAAACTTTCTCTGATTGGGTTGGAATTTGACGTGCGGTCGTTATTAGATATAGCTAGGCCGCCTGTCGAATTTTTGTTGCGATCGTAGTCCATCTCGTACCCGAACGGTCGACCGTAGCGGCACCGTATTCGGTCTACCGTCGGACGTGTGTCGGTGTTTTAAAATTCGTTGCCGCGTCGCCCGTTCTCCCTCTCGTCTCCGAATATCCACTCTACACGGCCTCGTAACCGTTCCCGCGTTCGGAATCGTCCGAATCCGACCGCACGGTTGGATCCGGAACGAAATTCCGGCTAACCTAGCCCCCCCATTTGTCTATAAATAGACCCTCTCCTATTTGTGGACAGCAACAAGCCCTGCCTCGATTTCCGTGCCCTCCCGAAACCCTAGCCACTCTCTCTCTCTCCTCCCACCAGCCTCAGCCGCCGCGGGCCCGCCGAGCCCAGATCGGGCCCGGCCAAGCCCATCCGCGCGCCGCCGCCATTCAGCCCCGCAGCCCGAGCCCCTCCTCCCAAGGCACCAGCCTCGCTGCCAACCCCGATCCGGAGCCCCGCTCCCGAGCGCCGCCGCCGCCAGATCGGGCCGCCGCCTCGAGCGCTCCGCCGCCTGGATCCCGCACACGCCCTCGCCGGAGTGCGCCGCCCCTCCAACTCCGCGGCGAGCCGCCGGCACCCCAGCACCGGCCAACCCCGCCGCCGGGTTCCCCAAGCATCGCATCGCCCGCCTCCTCCCGTCGTACGCCAGCCTCGGTCGGTTCCAGATCAAGATCTGGATTGCTAGCGCTGTTGGCCGCTTGGGAAGGCCAGCCTTCCCGCAGGCATGGAGCCCGCTCGACTGGCCCATCGCGCCGTCGGCCCAGCTCCTCGCGAGCGCTCGCCACCACCGCGGCTCAGCTGGGCCGCGAGCCGGCCCAGTTAGCGTCCTTCCGACGGCCGAGACTCCAGTCCCCTCCAGGCCTGCCTCCTCCCCAAGGCCCACCTCCAAGCCAGCCCAACCGAGGTGAGCAGCTCCTTTCCCACGCTATCCAGCGCCCTTGTATTGTATAGCTATGTTGCGCCACTGATTAGGCCCGTTAGTAATTTAGTAAATTTTGGAATTAATATAAATTCCAGAAAATAGGTATATGTTTGGATGCCCGTATCTTTTATTCCGTTAGTCGGATCGGAACGTGTAGCATGTGTATTTCGTGTAGTTTTGCTTGTAGAATCCGTTTATAAAACTTGCATAATTGTTTGACGTCGTTTAGCGTGCCTAACGCCTAGTTTAGCGTGCTGTCTCGATAGATTTATTGCCGTAGTTATTTTTCGCGCATGTCCGGATAGCCCGAACCCCGTAGATAAAATGTTCATGTTTTAAGAACCTCTTTTCCATGTATTTTTGAGTAGACGTTGGTATTTTTGCGTGTAGGGTTTTGCCGCTAGATTATTTACCGTCTATAGGTTTTTATCTCGTATTCTCGTGTGGCATTATTTTCGAGTTGCAACCCCACATATTTTATATGTTTTCGGGGTAGAAAAATCCATGGAATTTTCTATGTATTTAGTTTTAGCTTTTGAGCAAGTTAGTTCGCGCGATATTTTGCCGTGTTGCCCTCTTGTTTATTTCGTAGGATTTATTCCGTGCTTGGTTTGATTAAGTTGTCAACTAGGGAGTTGTTCTTTGATGTTTAGTCGAGCCCCTGGTAATTTTGGTTGCAATAGTAATACATGTTTAGGTGTGGTTTGCTTGCTCTCAAGTTGCTAGAAATAGTGCTGATTTGGAGGAGCTGAAATATTTCTAAGTCTGGAATCTGTTATATTTTGTTGTTGTCTTGTTTTGCTTGTATCTTTTTATCTATAGCTCTTTTGAGTTTGGTCCAATGGAGTTAGTTATAGCCCTTGTGTTTCTCTAGCATGCTGCGAATTTTCATGCCATTTGGAGCCCTGTAGCTATAGTTTTTTTCTGCTGTCAATATGCCTTCAGATCGAAAACTGCACTTTCATGAAGTGTTATTTTCACTAAGTCTGAAACTGTGTGTGAGAAGCCATTTTGTGAGTTCTTTTCCTAGTGTTCCTTGCTGCCATGCTAGTTGTTATTAGTTGTTTGTTGTAGTTCTTCTTTCCCTCTTTTGTATCATGCATTGGTTGATTATATTTGAGTTGAGTAGTTCGTAGTTGTGGGGTGTAGAAAATGCTATGTGGCTGATTTTGGCAGATTATAGCGATATCTTGTTTTGCTCGTAGTTTTTGATCCGTAGTTCCGATTTGATCGTGTGCTACATGAAACTTGCTTAGAATCTCGTGTAGTTTCATTTTCTCTTGCTGGTTGTATGTTTTGAAGTGCTCGTGCCGTCGTTGCACACATATTGCATTCATGCCATCATATCTTGCAGTGCTTGTAACTTTTGTTCCGTAGCTCCGTTGAAGATGTTCTCTATGTGTAAATTGCTTGTAACGACGCGTAGAATCACGTGAACCTATTTGTTTTGCTGTTTAACAACTAATTAAATGTGTTAGTTCAGATCTGAACAGAATTGTAAATTAACATGTGAGGTCGTCTCGGAGGTGCTATATGTCATTTCCGACCGCATTTAAAATGCCTAGATAGGTAGATTAATTGCGCTTCACCTCTTGCCATGGTTAATCACATTTAATATTGCCGAGTATCTAATCGGGATAGAACTAAATAAATAAACATGGAGTTTCGTCAATATGCAACTCGTTGCATATTGAACTTCACTTAATGTGTAGTGTTTGATTGACGTGAATTGTCATGTCGTGACTTGCATGTATTCAGCTGCTCATGCATCATATGTGTTGTGCATCGTGTAGTGAATTCCGTTTGTTGATTTGTGTTTCCGGTTTGCTTCGTCTCGATAGAGTTCCGCAAGCGTGTCGGATTGTGAGGACCCGTTCCACTACATCGATTTGTCTGCTTCACGGAGTCATTCTTCTTCCAAGCGGGATCTCAGGCAAGATGATCATTTCTCCATATACCATTACTATCATTTCCATGCTAGTATTACCGTTTCTATCGTTTGTGTCTCGTTGCCTACCACATCACTAGTGGGGACAGGGCCTATAGTCCTGGCCCGTAAGGGGCTTTAGTCCCGGTTCACCAACCGGGACCAAAGAGGCGGGACTAAAGGCCTAACCTTTAGTCCTGGCCCTATTCCAAGCCGGGACCAAAGGTGCTCCACGTGGGCGCCTCGGAGCGCCCTCAGGGGCAGGCCCTTTAGTCACGGGTCTTAACACGGACCGGGACTAAAGGATCCGTCTGTTTATTTTGTTTGTTTGACCCAAAAAGGTACCTTATTTATTTATTTTTCAAATTTTATTTTTGAATATTCTTTGATTTGTTTTTATGTTTTATTTCAATGTTTTAATCTTTTATTTATTTGACAATTTAATCTCTAATCACCCGTCCTCACTGCTCTAGCGTAGATTGCTCATTTCAAATCGTCTAACTTCTCGGTCGATCACCCATCCTTTCACTGCTTCAGCCCGAGCACGCTTAACTTCCTGGTTCTATCGCCCCTAGTTGCCAAGTCTGCACTTGTTGTTCTCCTGACAATAGTAAGCTATCAATCCTAAACAACCTAGGGTTTGATGTCATGTCACATGATTTAATTTTTTGAATTCAAACAATTATTAAAATAAACAAAATAAGTAATAATAATAGTGAATTTCAATGAAAACAACCTAAAGATTTTAAATAAAATTATTTTTTCTTATTTTTGTGGAAAAAACTTCTTTTTGCCATAACTTTTTTTACATTTGGAATTTTGAGCATCTGAGAAAACTTCACCGGGCAAGCCCCGGTGAAATCGATTCCCAATTTTCTCTAGTTTTTTTTTTGATATATTAAACTTTTTTTGACGTCGTATGCAAAAGTTATGGCCATTTTACATTTTTCCCTTTTTTGAAAAAACGGTCAACATTCATATCTCAAAATTTGTATACCAACTAGGCACTAAAACCTAACTACATCTCAAAGGATTTTATTTTTTGAAGATTTTAGCATTTTTTTTATTTTCTACAAAACTAAAAAAGAAGGTCCAGGGAGGGTAGAGTTTCAAAATTTCAGAATCCCCCTTTAGCCAAGAGTCCAATCATACCCGTCGACTACATTTGCTAGCACCGTCCCCACCAGAATCACAACTAAGGTTAACCAAGACAGAGTTAACCCTTTCTAACTTTATTTGCTATGTTGAGCTAAATGACCCTGAAATTGAAAAGAACTATAATGAACTCTGAAAATGTTGAAACTTGGCATGGTTTCATCATTTCATCCACATAGCTTGTGCTAAAAAGTTGAGAGGGTTACGACAAAAACTAGATGCACTTCGTGTACAAACTGGATCATCCTTCGAAGTATGAAGGTTTGAGACGAAAACCCATCTGCTACAAAGGCATTTTATTAAAATGATTTTAATTCCAGACTTTTTATGCATTCAATATGCACCACACTATAACATGTTAAAATCTACAGAAACAACTATTAAATGACTAAAACAACTATATAAGCAAAATAATATTGTTTTAATTAAAATCCAAATTTAAATTATTCTAAAAATAACCAAATAAATCTTACTGTGATAACAATCTAACAGATGACTAGGAGAAAAAAGAATTAAATTAAAAACTATTTGTAAACTCAAGTTATTCACAATTTGGGTTTGAAGCAAATTTGAACAAATTCAAATTTAAACCATTCAAATTTAAAAAATAATTGCACAAACAAAACTAGACAAAATTTTGAATCTAATGCAAAAAAGAATCACTCAAAAAAATTAAATATCCTAAAAGATATAAGCAATTTAAAACAGAAACTACAAACAGAAATAAAATTTCAAAACAGGAAAAAGTAAAAATACAAAACCCCTTTAGTCCCGGTTCGTGTCTCGAACCGGGACTAAAGGTCTACCCTTTAGTCCCGGTTCAAGACACGAACCAGGACTAAAGCCTCCAAACCCTTTAGTCCCGGTTCGAAACACGAACCGGGACTAAAGGTCCCTTTTGAACCGGGACTAATGACCGACCGGCGCCCTTGCCGTTCGAACCGGGACTAATGCTAACATTAGTCCCGGTTCATAATGGAACCGGGACTAATGTCTAAATTGAGCTGGGACGGAAGCCCCTTTTTCTACTAGTGCATGTTAAATATCAGCCTCTCAACAATGCCATGAAACCTTCAACCTGTTCAACCTAGCAAACCACTGATTGGCTATGTTACCGCTTGCTTAACCTTGTGTTAGCATTGCTAGTTGCAGGTGCAGTTGCTTCCATATGATAACATGGGTTCCTTGTTATAACACCCTATTAAGTGCTATTTAATTTAATGCACCTATATACTTGGTAAAGGGTGGAAGGCTCGACCTTTCTAGCCTGGTGTTTTGTTCCACCGCCGCCCCCTTAGTTTCGGCTACTGGTGTTATGTTCCATAATTGAGCGCTCCTAACACGATCGGGGTTGTTATGGGGACCCCCTTGATAATTCGTTTTAGATTAAAGCTGGTCTGGCAAAGCCCAACATTGATACTATTTGCCCAACATAATAATTTTGTTAATTGAAATGCATAGGGAGTTAGCGCTACCCGAGGAGTAATTCTACATAATACAGGGAGGGCCAGTGCTGATGGTGCTGGTCCAAAACAGAGCACTGTGCGGGGCCACCGCGAGGAAATTCGAGGTTTGGCACTCGTACGCGTAGCTTATCCGTCGTGTCCTGAGAACGAGATACGCGGCTCCTATCGGGATCGTCGACACGCCGGGCGGCCTTGCTGGATTAGTTTTACCTTTGACGAGATATCTTGTGCATCGGGATTCCGGTGATGCTTTGGGTAATCTCAGAGTTGAGGTTTTCCACTAGGGAATCCGACGAGATCGCGAGCTTCGTGATTGAGGATTTCTATGCGGCTTGTGGTAATTTGTGATGGACTATTTGGAGCACCCCTGCAGGGTTAAATCTTCCGGAAAGCCGTGCCAGCGGTTATGTGGCAACGTGGAAACTTTGTTTAACACTAGTTCTAGATAACTTGAAGTTAACTTCACTAAAATATGCCAACTGTGTGCGTAACCGTGACTGTCTCTTTCGTGAGTTCTATCTCCGATCGAGGGCACGGTGGGGTTATGTCTGACGTAGGTAGGTGTTCAGGATCATTCATTTGATCATCAGTAGTCCCCGTCCGTTATGCGTAGATCTTCCCCCCTCTTAATTCTTGTACTCGTAAGTTTAGCCACCAAATATATGCTTAGCCGCTGCTGCAACCTCACCACTTAACCATACCTCACCCATTAAGCTTTGCTAGTCTTGATACCTTTGGAAATGAGATTGTTGAGTCCCCTGTGGCTCACAGATTACTACAACACCAGTTGCAGGTACAAGTAAAGGTTACTTGACGCGAGCGGGTTGATTGTTCATTTGGAGTTGCTTCTTCTTCTTCTTCATCGATCTAGGATGGGTTCCAGGCCGGCAGCCTGGGATAGCAAGGATGGACGTCATTCTTCTTTTCTCGTTTGTTTTCGTTCGTAGTCGGACCCTGCTCTTATTCATGATGATTATGTATTGTACTGCTGTGACTCTGATGTAGCTTGTGGCGAGTGTAAGCCAATTCTATATATATCTCATCTTTTCAGTACATGTACTTGTAACGATATCCATTCTTGTGACACGACGAGATGCGCTTCTATCCCTGATGAGGCCTTCGTGCCAGATTGAGGATAGGGTCGCATCTCGGACGTGACAAGTTGGTATCAGAGCAGTACCGACCTAGGAGCCCCTTGATTGATCGAACTTGGCCGAGTCAAGTCTAGTGAAAAACTGTTTTGAGTCTAGTTATATATCGGAAAGTAGGATTCTTTTTTCTCCTCTTCTATGCTCTGGTGAGGAATCTTGACGTAATAATTTAATTCTACTCCTCTTCTCACTCAAATTTTTTTAGGATCACGCGGATATTTTTGGAATCTATATTATGCCGATGTGACGGAGTTCTGTCTTGGTGCCTCCTATCTGCTTTGAGTTTCAGGGGAGTTGAGCTCCAGGGGATTCTCGAGCACATCGTTATCATTCAGATTTGTTAGTATCTCAGAACGAAGGATGTTCGTAATTGCTTCAATACTAATAGTGGCGAGATAACCCCGATGTCCCCAGTACTAGTGCAGATTGTTCGAGAGTACTGCCATACTTGTATCGTTGTGATCACGAGGGTCTGTTGTAGATGAAGGTCCGAAATTCTGGTCGTGTGTTGACGGATGTGATACAGGTGACGGGTTAGTATAGGAGTTGTGTGATTATTACTCCTTGTATCCGTGTACCAGATTGCATGACCAGATATTTCGGGAATTCTTAGGTGGGAATTCAAGTAGTTGCTTATAGGACAATCTTCCAACAAATGCATGATGTTAGGTTGGGGTTCGACATCTAGTGGATTCGTTTGTTCACGGTCGAATTACAACGGTACATGTTGTGTCTTAAAGAGTCCTTGTAGCTTGCTACGACTCGGGGACGCTTCCTATGTCGGGTGCACTGCCTTGCACTTGATGGATACTGTAAGGATCGAGCCCGTGCGATCCTGTCCACGAAAATATCGGACGAAATCTCTCTCATGAGTTTGTTCTGGCTTGTTTCTTAAGCCGCATCCTTTGTTTTGTTGTATATGGTAATTCAAGTTGCTTCAATGTCAAGCGGTGATATCAGATCTTTCCTAAGAGGTGTTCTCATATTTTTATGTGAGAATGCAAATTCTTTTGCTCAAATCAATTCTCTTGTCAATTCTTGTCAACCGGAGTTGTCTTGTTAATTTTTTTCAACCGGTGTGCTTCTCTTCAAGTGTATTCTATCCTCTATAATTTTGCAAGATCATTCTCTTATTCCATCCGGAGTTCATCTCATTTGTCCCAAGTTGTCTTTGTTTTTCCCCGCCCTCCCGCCCTTTTCTTCAATGTTTGGATTTCATCCAAGTGCCTTCTTACTCAGTGATGCTTCCGCTATCTCTTCTTCCTTTTTGTAGCCGATGATTCATTGTGAAGATTCTCAGAAGCTTCGTGTTCATCTTTATTCAATCTTGTTATCTTTCCGGTGAATTCAATTCAGTTATTCGTGTTCCTCATATCATTCTCATCTTTTAAATTCTTTCCCATGTTGGAAATTCTTATCAGTCTTCTTGTTATTCATTCCTCTCTTTTCTATCCGGAGTGTTAAAGATATTTCAGTAGTTTCTCGTTTTCAATTCTTTTAATTATCTTGAGGTGCTAACTGTTGGAAATATGCCCTAGAGGCAATAATAAATTGGTTATTATTATATTTCTTAGTTCATGATAATCGTTTATTATCCATGCTATAATTGTATTGATTGGAAACACAATACTTGTGTGGATACATAGACAAAACACTGTCCCTAGTAAGCCTCTAGTTGACTAGCTCGTTGATCAAAGATGGTCAAGGTTTCCTGGCCATAGGCAAGTGTTGTCACTTGATAACGGGATCACATCATTAGGAGAATCATGTGATGGACTAGACCCAAACTAATAGACGTAGCATGTTGATCGTGTCATTTTGTTGCTACTGTTTTCTGCGTGTCAAGTATTTGTTCCTATGACCATGAGATCATATAACTCACGGACACCGGAGGAATGCTTTGTGTGTATCAAACGTCGCAACGTAACTGGGTGACTATAAAGATGCTCTACAAGTATCTCCGAAGGTGTTCGTTGAGTTAGTATGGATCGAGACTGAGATTTGTCACTCCGTGTGACGGAGAGGTATCTCGGGGCCCACTCGGTAATACAACATCACACACAAGCCTTGCAAGCAATGTAACTTAATGTAAGTTGCGGGATCTTGTATTACGGAACGAGTAAAGAGACTTGCCGGTAAACGAGATTGAAATAGGTATGCGGATACTGACGATCGAATCTCGGGCAAGTAACATACCGAAGGACAAAGGGAATGGCATACGGGATTATATGAATCCTTGGCACTGAGGTTCAAACGATAAGATCTTCGTAGAATATGTAGGATCCAATATGGGCATCCAGGTCCCGCTATTGGATATTGACCGAGGAGTCACTCAGGTCATGTCTACATAGTTCTCGAACCCGCAGGGTCTGCACACTTAAGGTTCGACGTTGTTTTATGCGTATTTGAGTTATATGGTTGGTTACCGAATGTTGTTCGGAGTCCCGGATGAGATCACGGAAGTCACGAGGGTTTCCGGAAAGGTCCGGAAACGAAGATTGATATATAGGATGACCTCATTTGATGACCGGAAGGTTTTCGGAGTTACCGGGAATGTACCGGGAATGACGAATGGGTTCCGGGAGTTCACCGGGAGGGGCAACCCACCCCGGGGAAGACCATAGGCCTTGAGGGTGGCACACCAGCCCTTAGTGGGCTGGTGGGACAGCCCAAAAGGGCTCTATGCGCCAAGAGAAGAAAATCAAGAGGAAAAAAAAAGGAGGAAGTGGGAAGGAAGGGGGACTCCCTCCCACCAAACCAAGTCCAACTCGGTTTGGGGGGGGGGGGGAGTCCTCCCCCCTTGGACTTGGCCGACCCCCTTGGGGCTCCTTGAGCCCCAAGGCAAGGTCCCCTCCCTCCCACCTATATATACAGAGGTTTTAGGGCTGATTTGAGACGACTTTTCCACGGCAGCCCGACCACATACCTCCACGGTTTTTCCTCTAGATCGCATTTCTGCGGAGCTCAGGCGGAGCCCTACTGAGACAAGGTCATCACCAACCTCCGGAGCGCCGTCACGCTGCCGGAGAACTCTTCTACCTCTCCGTCTCTCTTGCTGGATCAAGAAGGCCGAGATCATCGTCGAGCTGTACGTGTGCTGAACGCGGAGGTGCCGTCCGTTCGGTACTAGATCGTGGGACTGATCGCGGGATTGTTCACGAGGCGGATCGAGGAACGTGAGGACGTTCCACTACATCAACCGCGTTCACTAACGCTTCTGCTGTACGATCTACAAGGGTACGTAGATCACTCATCCCCTCTCGTAGATGGACATCACCATGATAGGTCTTCGTGCGCATATGATTTTTTTTTGTTTCCCATGCGACGTTCCCCAACAGTGGCATCATGAGCTAGGTTCATGCGTAGATGTCTTCTCGAGTAGAACACAAAAGTTTTTGTGGGCTGTAATGTGCGTTTTGCTGCCCTCCTTAGTCTTTTCTTGATTCCGCGGTATTGTTGGATTGAAGCGGCTTGGACCGACATTACTCGTACGCTTACGAGAGACTGGTTTCATCGTTACGAGTAACCCCGTTGCTCAAAGATGACTGGCAAGTGTCGGTTTCTCCAACTTTAGTTGAATCGGATTTGACCGAGGAGGTCCTTGGATGAGGTTAAATAGAAACTCATATATCTCCGTTGTGGTGTTTGCGTAAGTAAGATGCGATCCTACTAGATACCCTTGGTCACCACGTAAAACATGCAACAACAAAATTAGAGGACGTCTAACTTGTTTTTGCAGGGTATGCTTGTGATGTGATATGGCCAACGATGTGATGTGATATATTGGATGTATGAGATGATCATGTTGTAATAGATAATATCGACTTGCACGTCGATGGTACGGCAACCGGCAGGAGCCATAGGGTTGTCTTTATAACTAACGTTTGTCTTTGCAGATGCGTTTACTATTTTGCTAGGACGTAGCTTTAGTAGTAATAGCATGAGTAGCACGACAACCCCGATGGCGACACGTTGATGGAGATCATGATGATGGAGATCATGGTGTGACGCCGGTGACAAGAAGATCGTGTCGGTGCTTTAGTGATGGAGATAAAGAAGCACGTGATGATGGCCATATCATGTCACTTATAAATTGCATGAGATGTTAATCCTTTTATGCACCTTATTTTGCTTAGAACGACGGTAGCATTATGAGGTGATCTCTCACTAAAATTTCAAGACGAAATTGTGTTCTCCCCGACTATGCACCGTTGCTACAGTTCGTCGTTTCGAGACACCACGTGATGATCGGGTGTGATAGACTCAACGTTCACATACAACGGGTGCAAAACAGTTGCGCACGCGGAACACTCGGGTTAAGCTTGACGAGCCTAGCATGTGCAGACATGGCCTCGGAACACATGAGACCGAAAGGTCGAGCATGAATCGTATAGTTGATATGATTAGCATAGAGATGCTTACCACTGAAACTATTCTCGACTCACGTGATGATCGGACTTGAGATAGTGGATTTGGATCATGTACCACTCAAATGACTAGAGAGATGTACTTTTTGAGTGGGAGTTCTTAAGTAATATGATTAATTGAACCAATTGTCATGAACATAGTCTAATGGTCTTTGCGAATTACGATGTAGCTTGCGCTATAGCTCTACTGTTTTTATATGTTCCTAGAGAAAATTTAGTTGAAAATTGATAGTAGCAAACTTTGCAGACTGAGTCTGTAAAACCGAGGATTGTCCTCGTTGCTACGCAGAAGGCTTATGTCCTTAATGCACCACTCGGTGTGCTGCACCTCGAGCGTCGTCTGTGGATGCTATGAATATCCGACATACACGTTTCTGATGACTACACGATAGTTCAAGTGCAAAATACTTAATGGCTTAGAAGCAAGGCGCCGAAAACGTTGTAAAACGTCACGGAACATAAGTGATGTTCTAAAGAGATGAAATTGTGGTTTCATGCTTGTGCCCTTGTTAAGAGGTACGAGACCTCTAACAAGATTCTTTGTTCACAAAGTAAAGGAGAAAAGCTCAATCGTTGAGCGTGTGCTCAGATTGTCTGAGTACGACAATCACTTGAATCAAGTGGGAGTTAATCTTCCAGATGAGATAGTGATGGTTCTCCAAAGTCACTGCCACCAAGCTTTGAGAGCTTCGTGATGAACTATAACATATCAAGGATACATACAATGATCCTTGAGCGATTCGCGATGTTTGACACTGCAAAAGTAGAAATCAAGAAGTCAATAGTTGATGGTTTGTAAAACCACTAAGTTTCAAGAAAGGCAAGGGCTAGAAGGGATACTTCGTGAAACGGCAAAACAGTTGCTGCACTAATGAAGAGACCCAAGATTAAACCCAAACCCGAGACTAAGTGCTTCTGTAATGAGGGGAACAATCACTGAGGCGGAGCAACTCAAGATACTTGGTAGATAAGAAGGCTGGCAAAAGTCGAAAGAAGTGTATTTGATATACATGATGTTGATGTGTACTTTACTAGTACTCCTAGTAACACGAGGGTATTGGATACCGGTTCGGTTGCTAAGTGATTAGTGACGAGAAATGAAAGCTACGGCATAAACGGAGACTAGCTAAAGGCGAGGTGACGATACGTGTTGGAAGTGTTTCCAAGATTGATATGACCAAACGTCGCACGCTCCCTCTACCATCGGGATTGGTGTTAAACCTAAATAATTGTTATTTGGTGCTTGCGTTAAGCATGAACATGATTGGATCGTGTTTATTGCAATACGATTATTCATTTAAAGAGAATAATGGTTACTCTATTTTCTTGAATAATCACCTTCAATGGTTTATTGAATCTCGATCGTAGTGTTACACATGTTCATGATATTGGTGCCAAAAGATACGAGTTGATGATGATAGTACCACTTACTTGTGGCACTGCCGCTTGAGTCATGTTAGTATAAATTGCATGAAGAGGCTCCATGCTGATGGATTTTTGTACTCACCTGATTTCGAATCACTAGTGACATGCAAATCATACCACATGAGCAAGGCCTTGTTTTCATTGAGATGAAATAAGATAGTAACTTGTTGGAAGTGATACATTTTGATGTATGCAGTCCAATGGGTGCTGAGGCACGCAGTGGATATCATTATGTTCTTACTTCACTGACGATTTGAGTAGATACAGGAGTATTTACTTAATGAATCACAAGTCTGAAATGTTGAAAAGTTCAATTCCGTTTTAGAGTGAAGTTCGTCGTAACAAGTGGATAAACTGTCTACGATATGATCATAGAAATGAATATCTGAGTTACGAGTTTTGGTACGCAGTTAAGACAATGTGGAAATTGTTTTGCAGTTCATGCCATCTGGAACATCATAGTGTGATGATGTGTCTGAACGTCATAGCCACACACTGTTTGGTATGGTGCATACTATGATGTCTCTTATCGAATTACCACTATCGTTTATGGGTTATGCATTAGAGACAACTGTACTCACTTTAAATAGGGCACCGCGTATTTCCGTTGAGATGACACAGTATAGACTGAGGTTTAGAGAAATCTAAACTGTCGTTTCTTGAAAGTTTGGGGCTTCGACACTTATGTGAAAAAGGTTTCAGTCTGATAAGCTCGAACCCAAAGTGGATAAATGCATCTTCATAGGATATCCAAAACAGTTGGGTACATCTCCTATCTCAGATCCGAAAGCAAAGTGTTTGTTTCTAGAAACGGATCCTTTCTCAAGGAAAGGTTTCTCTCGAAAGAATTGAGTGGGAGGGTAGTAGAACTTGATGAGGTTATTGAACCATCACTTCAACCAGTGTGTAGCAGGGCGCATGAAGTTGTTCATGTGGCGCCTACACCAATTGAAGTGGAAACTGATGATGATGATCATTGAGCTTCGAATCAAGTTACTACAAACCTCGTAGGTCGACAAGGTCACGTACTGCTGCAGAGTAGTACGGTAACCCTGTCTTGGAGGTCATGTTGTTGAGCAACAGTGAACCTACGAGTTATGGAGAAAGCGATGGTGGGCCCAGATTCCGACAAATGGCTGGAAGCCATGAAATCCGAGAGAGGATCCATGTGTGAAGACAAAGTGTAGACTTTGGTAGAACTACTTGATGGTCATAGGACTATTGAGTAAAAATGGATCTTTGAAGACAGACGATGATGGTGATAAGTCACTATTAAGAAAAGCTCGACTTGTCGCAAAGATGTTTTCGACAAGATCAAACAGTTGACTATGATGAGACTTTCTCACTCGTAGCGATGCTAAAGGTCTGTTAGAATTATGTTAGTTGTTGATGCATTATTTCTGAAATATTGCACGTAGGATGTCAAAACATTGTTTTCTCGACGGTTTCCTTGAGAAAACATTGTATGTGATACAACCAGAAGGTTTTGTCGATCCTAAAGATACTAGCAAGTATGCAAGCTCCAGTGATCCTTCAATGGACTGGTGCAAGCATCTCGGAGTTGGAATATACACTTTGATGAGATGATCAAAGATTTTGGGTTTGTACAAGGTTTATGAGAAACTTATATTTCCAAAGAAGTGAGTGGGAGCACTATAGAATTTCTGATAGGTATATGTGGTTGACATATTGTGGATCAGAAGTAATGTAGAATTTCTGTAAAGCATACAAGGTTGTTTGAAAGAAGTTTTCAAAGGAGCACCTGGATTACGCTACTTGAACGTTGAGCATCAAAGATCTATGGAGATAGATCGAAAGCGCTTAATAGAAGTTTCAACAAGATGCATGCCTTGACAAGTTTTTGAAAGAGTTCAAAATAGATCAGCAAAGAAGGAGTTCTTGGTTGCGTTGTGAGGTGTGAATTTGAGTAAGACTCAAAACCCGACCACGGCAGAATAAAGAGAATAGACGAAGGTCGTCTTCTATGCCTTAGCCGTAGAATCTAAAGTATGCCATGATGTGTACCGCACCTAATGTGTGCCTTGACTAAAGTATGTTGAGAGGTACAGAGAGTGATCCATGATTGAATCACTAGCAGCGGTCGAAATTTATCCTTATTAACTAATGGACTAAGGAATTTTTCTCGATTATGGAGGTGGTTAAAGAGTTTGTCGTAAAGGGTTACGTCAATGCAAGCTTTGACACTAATCCGAATAACTATGAGTAGTGAAACGGATTCGTATAGTAGAGTAGATATTTGGAGCATTTCCGAATAGCACGTAGTAGCAGCATCTATAAGATGACATAAAGATTTGTAAAGAATGCACGGATCTGAAAGTTTCAGAACTGTTGACTAAAACCTCTCTCACGAGCAATACGTGATCAGACCCCATAACTATATGGGTGTTGGATTCGTTGGAATCACATGGTGATGTGAACTAGATTATTGACTCTAGTGCAAGTGGGAGACTGTTGGAAATATGCCCTAGAGGCAATAATAAATTGGTTATTATTATATTTCTTAGTTCATGATAATCGTTTATTATCCATGCTATAATTGTATTGATTGGAAACACAATACTTGTGTGGATACATAGACAAAACACTGTCCCTAGTAAGCCTCTAGTTGACTAGCTCGTTGATCAAAGATGGTCAAGGTTTCCTGGCCATAGGCAAGTGTTGTCACTTGATAATGGGATCACATCATTAGGAGAATCATGTGATGGACTAGACCCAAACTAATAGACGTAGCATGTTGATCGTGTCATTTTGTTGCTACTGTTTTCTGCGTGTCAAGTATTTGTTCCTATGACCATGAGATCATATAACTCACGGACACCGGAGGAATGCTTTGTGTGTATCAAACGTCGCAACGTAACTGGGTGACTATAAAGATGCTCTACAGGTATCTCCGAAGGTGTTCGTTGAGTTAGTATGGATCGAGACTGAGATTTGTCACTCCGTGTGACGGAGAGGTATCTCGGGGCCCACTCGGTAATACAACATCACACACAAGCCTTGCAAGCAATGTAACTTAATGTAAGTTGCGGGATCTTGTATTACGGAACGAGTAAAGAGACTTGCCGGTAAACGAGATTGAAATAGGTATGCGGATACTGACGATCGAATCTCGGGCAAGTAACATACCGAAGGACAAAGGGAATGACATACCGGATTATATGAATCCTTGGCACTGAGGTTCAAACGATAAGATCTTCGTAGAAATGTAGGATCCAATATGGGCATCCAGGTCCCGCTATTGGATATTTACCGAGGAGTCTCTCGGGTCATGTCTACATAGTTCTCGAACCCGCAGGGTCTGCACACTTAAGGTTCGACGTTGTTTTATGCGTATTTGAGTTATATGGTTGGTTACCGAATGTTGTTCGGAGTCCCGGATGAGATCACGGATGTCACGAGGGTTTCCGGAATGGTCCGGAAACGAAGATTGATATATAGGATGACCTCATTTGATTACCGGAAGGTTTTCGGAGTTACCGGGAATGTACCGGGAATGACGAATGGGTTCCGGGAGTTCACCGGGAGGGGCAACCCACCCCGGGGAAGCCCATAGGCCTTGAGGGTGGCACACCAGCCCTTAGTGGGCTGGTGGGACAGCCCAAAAGGGCTCTATGCGCCAAGAGAAGAAAATCAAGAGGAAAAAAAAGGAGGAAGGGGGAAGGAAGGGGGACTCCCTCCCACCAAACCAAGTCCAACTCGGTTTGGGGGGGGGAGTCCTCCCCCCTTGGACTCGGCCGACCCCCTTGGGGCTCCTTGAGCCCCAAGGCAAGGTCCCCTCCCTCCCACCTATATATACGGAGGTTTTAGGGCTGATTTGAGATGACTTTTCCACGGCAGCCCGACCACATACCTCCACGGTTTTTCCTCTAGATCGCGTTTCTGCGGAGCTCGGGCGGAGCCCTGCTGAGACAAGGTCATCACCAACCTCCGGAGCGCCGTCACGCTGCCGGAGAACTCTTCTACCTCTCCGTCTCTCTTGCTGGATCAAGAAGGCCGAGGTCATCGTCGAGCTGTAGGTGTGCTGAACGCGGAGGTGCCGTCCGTTCGGTACTAGATCGTGGGACTGATCGCGGGATTGTTCGCGGGGCGGATCGAGGGACGTGAGGACGTTCCACTACATCAACCGCGTTCACTAACGCTTCTGCTGTACGATCTACAAGGGTACGTAGATCACTCATCCCCTCTCGTAGATGGACATCACCATGATAGGTCTTCGTGCGCGTAGGAATTTTTTTTTTGTTTCCCATGCGACGTTCCCCAACACTAACCTCATCTAGTTCTCTTCATACCGGTGCAATATCTCTCTTCTAAGCAATATTTTCTAATGGTGGTTTCTTTGAGTGGCCCCATAACCCACAGGTTTTTCCGAGGATCTTATATAGCTCTGTAATCTTTTCGGAGGTCTTTAATTCTTTTCAACTATGACATAAGTATTAATTTCATCAGTCATATCCCTTCTCCAAGGCCTATTCGAATTAATTCTCATATTTGGCTCAACCTTGCATTCTTCATTATTCCAGAGTGTCTCAGTTATTCTTGGTGGTGGTCTTCTCGTCATTTTCAGCTTTGAAGACCGAAGGAGTGTTTCTCTCAGTCTTGTTCCATTCTTGTGAAGACTGTCATCTTAGCTTCGTGTATCCTCTCATTAGTTGTCAATCATGAGTAATCCCTTTCGTGCTATCCGGTGCTTCTCTGAGTTGTTTTTATTTCTCGTTCCTCCGAAGGCCATCATTTTAGAAGATTCTTCGTTCTCAGCTTTCAGCTTTCGTCCTCAATTCTTCTCCATTGTTGTCTCTTCGTTCGTTTCTCGGTTATTCCGGTGCCTTGTTCTAGTTTTCTCTCACGTGACTCATGATCTCTTCGTTCTCATGTTTCTCCATTGATTCTTGGTTTTCCATTCAACTGTGAATTCTTACCGGTGCTTCCTTCAATTATGCCTCAAGTAGTGCTTATCTCTGTGCCTCTTCAAGATTCATTCTAGAGGAATAAGTGTTACGCTAAATCTGTTGTTTGTCATCATTTAAACTTGATGAAGGATAAGCATAACATAATTCTTATTCTTGTTCTTCCTTCTCCCAAGAGATTTCAATTCTTCTTCCGGAGTGGCTCATGATATCAATTATTTTCTCAAGTGCTTATCTTTCTTTTTTGAAGTTCCAAGTCTATCAGTATCTCTTTGTGAAGCTTCATCTAAATCATTGCAAGGTCATAATCTTATTCTTTTCTACCTTCATACCTTTGCATCATTCTTTTGTATACGGTGGTCCTTCATGGTGGTTCATCAAGGTTTCAATTCATTCTCAAGTGTTCTTCAAGAATCTTATTGGAGAACCTCAAGTTTTCTTCTATTGCATTTCTATGTGCAACTGTTCTTCCTTATCCTTTGAGGTGGTATTATAGCATTCTTGTTAGTGTAGGAGCCTCGAAGAGTTTGCCTTTCAAGTATGAGAAAATTAAACCCACCAATTCTATGGTCATGAGATATTTTCAACCCATGATTTCTTCATTGAGCTATCTTGGTTTGGATTTCACCTAAAGCTTTTCCTATGGATTGTTGCTAGCATGGTGCTTGTCATTAATCCAAGTTCTCAATGTATCCCTTGGTGTAAGAAATTGTTCATATCTTGTTCTCCCAATCAATCCTTGTTTCTGTTAGTGGCTGGTTGTCACTTCATTAGTTTGAAAGGTTTCCATAAGCCCACTACTATCTTGTTCTTTTCGTTGTTTTTTTCCAACAACTCCGTCCAGTTCTTCTTGCAAGGATGCCTGCCAAGTTCATTTGTGATGATAGTTGTCATTCTTTCTTCATTCTCTTCCTCCCTATGAGCTAGTTCCTATTCTTTTGTTCCAGAGGCTTGTGATGTTGCTCATTTGGGTCAATCTTGTTGTTCTATCAAGATAATGGTGTTCCCTTGTTCTATTTAGTTGTTTGTTATGAATATTGTCTAATTCTCCTACCTTTTCGAATTTTTTGTCCCATTTTCCTACCGAAGTGCTGCCGAAATTTTCTGTGAATTCTTGCTTCTTTCTCATATCACTCCTTAATGCTTTGCAACCTTCAAGGTTCATTGTTTTCACTCGTTTGTCAAAGAAGCGACTAAGTTTTGCCTCTTGCTTTCTCATCCTATTCCCCTTTCATTCTTGGATCTCGGGACGAGATCCTCTTGTAGTATAGGAGAGTTGTGACAGCCCGAGACCAACGTTCGAGAAGATTCTCCCCTTTATTCCGTTTTCGTTGTGTGGTTATTTTAATTTGTTGCATCATCATCGCATCATGCGCATCATCTGCATTTCATCAACATCTCCGTTGCCGCCCGTTTTCAAAAGTTGCATCCGTTGTTAGTTGCCGGTTCTCGTCGTTTTTCGTTCCGAGTCCGACTGCACTCGCACGCGCCCGCGGCATCGTCAAAACCCTGTTTTAAAAGTGTGTTGAAAACTTTCCCTGATTGGGTTGGAATTTGACGTGCGGTCGTTATTAGATATAGCTAGGCCGCATGTCGAATTTCGTCGCGATCGGAGTCCGTCTCGTACCCGAACGGTCGACGTAGCGGCACCGTATTCGGTCTACCGTCGGACGTTTGTCGGTGTTTTAAAATTCGTTGCCGCGCCGCCCGTTCTCCCTCTCGTCTCCGGATATCCACTCTACACGGCCTCGTAACCGTTCCCGCGTTCGAAATCCGAATCCGACCGCACGGTTGGATCCGGAACGAAATTCCGGCTAAAGTAGCCCCCCATTTGTCTATAAATAGACCCTCTCCTATTTTTCGACAGCAACCCTAGCTCTGCCTCGATTTCCGTGCCCCCGAAACCCTAGCCACTCTCACCAGCCTCAGCCGCCGCGGGCCGCTGAGCCCAGATCGGGCCCGGCCAAACCCATCCGCGCGCCGCCGCCGTTCAGCCCTGCAGCCTGAGCCCCTCCTCCCGAGGCAGCAGCCTCGCTGCCAACCCCGATCCGGAGCCCCGCTCCCGAGCGCCGCCGCCGCTAGATCGGGCCGCCGCCTCGAGCGCTCCGCCGCCTGGATCCCGCACACGCCCTCGCCGGAGTGCGCCGCCCCTCCAACTCCGCCGCGAGCCGCCAGCACCCCAACACCGGCCAACCCCGCCGCCGGGTTCCCCAAGCATCGCATCGCCCGGCTCCTCCCGTCGTACGCCAGCCTCGGTCGGTTCCAGATCGAGATCTGGATCGCCAGCGCTGTTGGCCGCTTGGGAAGGCCGGCCTTCCCGCAGGCATGGAGCCCGCTCGACCGGCCCATCGCGCCGCCGGCCCAGCTCCTCACGAGCGCTCGCCACCACCGCGGCTCAGCTGGGCCGCGAGCCGGCCCAGTTAGTGTCCTTCCGACGGCCGAGACTCCGGTCCCCTCCAGGTCTGCCTCCTCCCCAAGGCCCACCTCCAAGCCAGCCCAATCGAGGTGAGCAGCTCCTTTCCCACGCTATCCAGCGCCCCTGTATTGTATAGCTATGTTGCGCCATTGATTAGGCCCGTTAGTAATTTAGTAAATTTTGGAATTAATATAAATTCCAGAAAATAGGTATATGTTTGGATGTGCGTATCTTTTATTCCGTTAGTCGGATCAAAACGTGTAGCATATGTATTTCGTGTAGTTTTGCTTGTAGAATCCGTTTATAGAACTTGCATAATTGTTTGACGTCGTTTAGAGTGCCTAACGCCTAGTTTAGCGTGCTGTCTCGATAGGTTTATTGCCGTAGTTATTTTTCGCGCATGTCCGGATAGCCCGAACCCCATAGATAAAATGGTCATGTTTTAAGAACCTCTTTTCCATGTATTTTTGAGTAGACGTTGGTATTTTTGCGTGTAGGGTTTTGCCGCTATATTATTTACCGTGTATAGGTTTTTATCTCATATTCTCGTGTGGCATTATTTTCGAGTTACAACCCCACATATTTTATATGTTTTCGGGGTAGAAAAATCCATGGGATTTTCTGTGTATTTAGTTTTAGCTTTTGAGCAAGTTAGTTCGCGCGATATTTTGCCGTGTTGCCCTCTTGTTTATTTCGTAGGATTTATTCCGTGCTTCGTTTGATTAAGTTGTCAACTAGGGAGTTGTTCTTTGATGTTTAGTCTAGCCCCTGGTAATTTTGGTTGCAATAGAAATGCATGTTTAGGTGTGGTTTGCTTGCTCTCAAGTTGCTAGAAATAGTGCTGATTTGGAGGAGCTGAAATATTTCTAAGTCTGGAATCTGTTATATTTTGTTGCTGTCTTGTCTTGCTTGTATCTTTTGATCTGTAGCTCTTTTGAGGTTGGTCCAATGGAGTTAGTTGTAGCCCTTGTGTTTATCTAGCATGCTGTGAATTTTCATGCCATTTTGAGCCCTGTAGCTATAGGTTTTTCTGCTGTCAATATGCCTTCAGATCGAAAACTGCACTTTCATGAAGTGTTATTTTCACTAAGTCTGAAACTGTGTGTGAGAAGCCATTTTGTGACTTCTTTTCCTAGTGTTCCTTGTTGTCATGATAGTTGTTGTTAGTTGTTTGTTGTAGTGCTTCTTGCCCTCTTTTGTGTCATGCCTTGGTTGATTATATTTGAGTTGAGTAGTTCGTAGTTGTGGGGTGTAGAAAATGCTATGTGGCTGATTTTGGCAGATTGTAGCGATATCTTGTTTTGCTCGTAGTTTTTGACGCAGCTCCGATTTGATCGTGTCCTACATGAAACTTGCTTAGAATCTCGTGTAGTTTCATTTTCTCTTGCTAGTTGTATGTTTTGAAGTGCTCGTGCCGTCGTTGCACACATATTGCATTCATGCCATCATATCTTCAGTGCTTGTAACTTTTGTTCTGTAGCTCCGTTGGAGATGTTCTCTATGTGTAAATTGCTTGTAACGACGCGTAGAATCATGTGAACCTATTTGTTTTGCTGTTTAACAACTAATTAAATGTGTTAGTTCAGATCTGAACAGAATTGTAAATTAACATGTGAGGTAGTCTCGGAGGTGCTATATGTCATTTCCGACCTCATTTAAAATGCCTAGATAGGTAGATTAATTGTGTTTCACCTCTTGCCATGTTTAATCACATTTAATATTGCCGAGTATCTAATCAGGATAGAACTAAATAAATAAACGTGGAGTTTCGTCAATATGCAACTCGTTGCATATTGAACTTCACTTAATGTGTAGTGTTTGATTGACGTGAATTGTCATGTCGTGACTTGCATGTATTCAGCTGCTCATGCATCATACGTGTTGTGCATCGTGTAGTGAATTCCGTGTGTTGATTTGTGTTTCCGGTTTGCTTCGTCTCGATAGAGTTCCGCAAGCGTGTCGGATTGTGAGGACCCGTTCCACTACATCGGTTCGTTTGCTTCACGGAGTCATTCTTCTTCCAAGTGGGATCTCAGGCAAGATGATCATTTCCCCAGATACCATTACTATCATTGCCATGCTAGTATTACCGTTTCTATCGTTTATGTCTCGTTGCCTACCACATGTTAAATATCAGCCTCTCAACAATGCCATGAAACCTTCAACCTGTTCAACCTAGCAAACCACTGATTGGCTATGTTACCGCTTGCTTAACCTTGTGTTAGCGTTGCTAGTTGCAGGTGCAGTTGCTTCCATGTGATAACATGGGTTCCTTGTTATAACACCCTATTAAATGCTATTTAATTTAATGCACCTATATACTTGGTAAAAGGTGGAAGGCTCGACCTTTCTAGCCTGGTGTTTTGTTCCACCGCCGCCCCCTTAGTTTCGGCTACTGGTGTTATGTTCCATAATTGAGCGCTCCTAACACGATCGGGGTTGTTATGGGGACCCCCTTGATAATTCGTTTTAGATTAAAGCTGGTCTGGCAAGGCCCAACATTGGTACTATTTGCCCAACATAATAATTCTGTTAATTGAAATGCATAGGGAGTTAGTGCTACCCGAGGAGTAATTCTACATAATACAGGGAGGGCCAGTGCTGATGGTGCTGGTCCAAAACAGAGCATTGTGCGGGGCCACCACGAGGAAACTCGAGGTTTGGCACTCATACGCGTAGCTTATCCGTAGTGTCCTGAGAACGAGATACGCGGCTCCTATCGGGATTGTCGACACGCCGGGCGGCCTTGCTGGATTAGTTTTACCTTTGACGAGATATCTTGTGCATCGGGATTTCGGTGATGCTTTGGGTAATCTCAAAGTTGAGGTTTTCCACTAGGGAATCCGACGAGATCGCGAGCTTCGTGATTGAGGATTTCTATGCGGCTTGTGTTAATTTGTGATGGACTAGTTGGAGCACCCCTGCAGGGTTAAATCTTTCGGAAAGCCGTGCCCGCGGTTATGTGGCAACGTGGAAAATTTTTTTAACACTGGTTCTAGATAACTTGAAGTTAACTTAATTAAAATATGCCAACTGTGTGCGTAACCGTGACTGTCTCTTTCGTGAGTTCTTTCTCCGATCGAGGACACAGTGGGGTTATGTCTGACATAGGTAGGTGTTCAGGATCATTCATTTGATCATCAGTAGTCCCCGTCCATTATGCGTAGACCTTCCCCCCTCTTAATTCTTGTACTCGTAAGTTTAGCCACCAAATATATGCTTAGCCGCTACTGCAACCTCACCACTTAAGCATACCTCACACATTAAGCTTTGCTAGTCTTGATACCTTTGGAAATGAGATTGCTGAGTCCCGTGTGGCTCACAGATTACTACAACACCAGTTGCAGGTACAGGTAAAGGTTACTTGACGCGAGCGCGTTGATTGTTCATTTGGAGTTGCTTCTTCTTCTTCTTCTTCATCGATCTAGGATGGGTTCCATGCGGCAGCCTAGGATAGCAAGGATGGACGTCGTTCTTCTTTTCTCGTTTGTTTTCGTCCGTAGTCGGACCCTGCTCTTATTCATGATGATTATGTATTGTACTACTGTGACTTTCATGTAGCTTGTGGCGAGTGTAAGTCAATTCTATATATATCTCATCTTTTCAGTACATGTACTTGTAACGATATCCATTCTTGCGACACGACGAGATGCGCTTCTATCCCTGACGAGGCCTTCGTGCTAGATTGATGATAGGGTCGCATCTCGGGCATGACACGTATATCATTTACAATCAAAGATGAGATACAATCATGAGGCGTTTTGTCTTGTCCCAAAAGACGAAGATTTACTTGTACACCACTCGTTCCCGCAACTCCATTTGCCTCCCTTTTGCACCAACAAAACTTAACCATGCCAAAGCCTTTTGAAGTATAAAAACACTGCATGGTTGTTCATGAACTACAAGTACGTGGGATCACAACAGGCTTTCAGGATAGTATTTTATCCCAAATTTAATTATTTGACGCAAGGGAAGTCAAAGAATATTCATAAGCCTTAATAGTTGAGTTGACAATACATCCACACCTTAGAAATCACTTCTTTGTAGCAATTCATTAGTGGACGCTACTATGTAGCAACGCCAGATGCCTTCCCGTGCGGCGGCTGCTAATCTCGCTTCGGCGTGCGTCCATCTCGTGATGAAAAAATCTCGGTGCAACTAAGGCCCAATAAGATGGGTTACTATCTGTCCGTACGTCAAAGGTGTAAAAATACCCTCCAGTCTAAAGGCCCCCCTCTCTCCATGTAGTTTTCACCTGTGACAATCCTCTCATGATCCTTTCTACCTTTTGACTTTTCCTTGCAGATCTACATGTGATGCTTTCAAGCATCAATCAAGCATTTGGCTATTCAATTTAAAAATTCCTGATTGCCAAATTACAAACACTTAATTGTCAGATATATAAATGTTTATTTGTCAAATTACAAAACACGTAGTTGCCAGGTTTTAAACAAGTTTAGTTGATAGAGCACAAGTACTATCTTATCATATTTGAATCACACTTTAGCTCCCTGATTATAAGTATTTAGTTATCATGATTTAAATATAGTTTGTCACCAAAAAAAATATTTAGTTGCGTGAAAGTTTAACATGCTTAGTTGTTGGATTTAGGTATGTAATTACCAAAAACAATACCAGAAAGTTTACATGTTTAGTTGTGAGATTTAGGTATGTGATTGCCAAAATAGTTCTCGGAATGCTTAACATGCTTAGTTATCGGATTTAGGTATGTGATTGCCAGTTTAAGATGCTTAGTTGTTAGATTTAGGTATGTGATTGCATGTTTAAGATTCTTAGTTGTCTGTGTAATTGCGAAAATAGTTACTGTAAAGTTTAACATGCTTGGCTGTCGAATTTAGGTATGTGATTGCCAAATTAGTTTTCAAAAAAATTAACATACTTAGTTATCGGATCTAAGTACATAATTGCTAAATTAGTTACCGAAAAGTGTAACATGCTTACTTGTTGATTTATAGGTACGTGATTACCGGCAAACTAACTTTTGGTTGGTTGGTTGGTTAGAGGGAAAGTGGTATCCCTAGCCTACGAGGGTTCAAGTCTTCATGTTTGAATTATTCTTTGATTTGTTTTAGAATTTTCAGTGATGCACATTCAATGAAAATAGACGTTTCCGTCTGCAGCGAGGCGCCAGCGGTGATTTCGTGAATCTTGAGATGATATGCCTACTCAGTCTTTACGAGGTGCTCAAAAGGATAGAATGTGTGTGTGCATTCATATGGTTGAGTGTATGCACATATAAACGCTTGAGTCTGTACTATATGTGCATAGGTATCTGATTACCATATTATAGAAATTCGTTACCAGTTTATAGGTCTTGCCAAGTATACAAAGCCCTTTTAAATAAGACGTGCTCATGTTAAAAGCGAAATCAGCATATTACCAGTTCATTCTAAAGTACTCTAACACATTTGATCAGATTCTACCTTGCACTGTACCACTACAGTATATGCATCGTAGTTGCAAAAAAATAGTCCAACATAACTCAGGTCCGGTTTCTTTTTCCGCTGGTACCCTATCGAGTCTTTCACGTGCTGTGAGCCGCCGCACGGTAAAGCCACGATGCGGCGTGTGTAGATTAGATTTAAAGTATTTAGTTGCCTGAAAGTTTAACATGCTTAGTTGTTGGATTTAGGTATGTAATTAACAAAAAAATTACCAGAAAGTTTACATGCTTAGAGGTCGGGTTTACGTATGTGATTGCCAAAATAGTTCTCGAAAAGTTTAACATGCTTAGTTATCGGATTTAGGTATGTGATTGCTAGTTTAAGATGCTTAGTTGTCGGATTTAGGTATGTGATTGCAAGTTAAAGATTCTATGTCTGTGTAATTGCCAAAATAGTTACCGTAAAGTTTAACATGCTTGGCTGTCGGATTTAGGTATGTGATTGCTAAATTAGTTTCCAAAATATTTAACATGCTTAGTTGTCGGATTTAAGTACATAATTGCCAAATTAGTTACCAAAAAGTTTAACATGCTTACTTGCTGGGTTATAGGTACGTGATTACCGGCAAACCAAATTTTGGTTGGATGGTTAGAGGGACACTGGTATCCTCAGGCCAGTAGGGTTCAAGTCTTCGTGCTTGCATTGTTCTTTGATTTATATTAGGATTTTCAGCAATGCACGTTCAGTAAAAAGAGATGTTTCCGTCTGCAGCGAGGCACTAGCGATAACTTCGTGAATCTCAAGATGATATGCCTACTCAGACTTTACGAGGTGCTCATAAGGATAGAATGTGTGTGTGCATTCATAGGGGTGAGTGTATTTGCGTATAAACGCTCGCGTCTGTACGGTATGTGCATAGGTATGTGATTACCGTATTATAGAAATCCATTACCAGTTTATAGGTCTTACCAGGATTACAAAGCCTTTTTAAATAGGACGTGCTCATGTTAAAAGCGAAATCAGCATATTACTAGTTCACTCTAGAGTACTGTAACACATTTTACCAGATTGTGCCTACAATGTACCAGTGCAGTATATGCATCGTAGTTGCACAAAAAGAGCACAACATAACTCAGGCCCGGCTTCTTTTTCCGCTGGTACCCTGTCGAGTCTTGCACGTGGTGTGAGCGCCACACGGGAAAGCCATGATGCGGCGTGTAGTACCATAGAAATATGGTAATAGTGATAACAGAATAACGCTAACACTAACGACAATAGTAATAAGTTTGTAACAAGCAAAGTTGTAGTAACTTTCGCAAAGGCAATAAGAGAAAAAGCATAGACATGGAGTAGGGATGGGATGGTCAGAACATCAGATGAGATTCAAAATGTGACGGTCACCACCTAGAGTTGAAAGCACAATTGCTCCCTAAGATGGTTTTGATAATTAATAACAACATATGTGTTAACGAACTAATGATATTATCCAAGTATATTGCAAAAAAGTTCAAATATGCATTGTCTAAGGATTATGAGGAAAATCCCCTTGATGAAAGGAAAGGAATAGGATTGTCCAAGTTTCAAGTTACAAGACTCTACATTTTATATTTGTGAGAAATCACATTTGAGTCCATAAGAAAGCCAATGCTATTAAAAGGGGTGAGGTATCTATGGTGAATTGGTTGTTTAAGTGATTAAAATAGCCACCAAAAATACTCAGCCATTCTCTCATAAAATTCTCTGTCAAAAGCCTAAACATCAAAAATCTATGCCACCAATATTTTCCACTCGGCCCTACTAATTTTTCGAGAGACAGAACCCATGCCAAAGCCTAGAATCACGGTACCACCAACATTCCATTTGGTGCCACCGAAAATCAGTGAACAACTTTTTGGTTTGTCGTTTTCAAGAATCGGAAAATCCAAGTCTTGGAGTCAGTCTCACCGAGATTTCGAAACTACCCTAGGTCATCATGTCGGTACCACCGACATTCCTATATCGGTCTCAATGAGAATTCAAAAGTTGCCACATTTTGTGCAAATCGGTGCCACCGAGATTCACTTCGGTTTCACCGAGTTGGGCAATAATGTTGTAACGGTTGGATTTTTGAAGATGCCTATATATACCCATCCACAACCTCTCATTCATAGAGGAAGCACCCAGAACACACACAGACACACACACACTTCCCATATACATATTTCTGAGAGAGAGACATTTACTCATGTGTTGAGATTAAGATATTCCAATCCACTCATTTGAAACTTGATCTCTAGCCTCCCCAAGTTGCTTTCCACCCAATAAATCTCTTCTACCCATGCCAAATCTGAGAGAGTAACTGAGTGTTGTTGAGACTATCTTTTGAAGCACAAGAGCAAGGAGTTCATCGTTCTACCACATCTATTACCTTTTGGAGGATGGTGCCTCCTAGATTGGTTAGGTGCCGCTTGGGAGCCTCCTTCATAGTGTTGTGGAGTTGAACCAAGAAGTTTGTAAGGGCAAGGATATCGCCTACTTAGTGAAGATCTATCCTGAGTGAGGCTAGTCCTTATGGACGTAATCCATGGTGGAATAGACAAGGTTGCTTCTCCATGGACCCTTCGTTGGTTGAGCCCTCCGTGGACTCGTGCGACTGTTACCCTTCATGCATTGAAGTCCCCACTAACATGGACATACGATAGCACCACTTATCGAAACCACGCCAAAAAATCACTGTGTCAACCTTTGGGTTTGATCTTCATATCCCTACCCTCTATTTACATTTGCATGCCATTACTTTCTGCTGCAATACTCTTAGACTTGCATGTGTAGGGTGTGCTTGACTAGTTATAATTGCTAAAACTCTCCCATAACTAAAATTAGGAAAAGGCTAAGTCTTTATTTGGTCAAGTAGTCTAATCACCCCCTCTAGACATACTTTGGATCCTACAAGAGCGATACAAAACTAGCTCCAATTCATCAAACATACGTAGGCATGTATCCCACATATAGTCATACATGCTTGCGATAAGAACTTGCATAACATTTTTTTCCTACCCTCCCATGGGAGCAAGGTCCTAATGGAAACTGAAGGTAATTAAGGTGCCCCCTTTAATAGGGAGCAAGAACAAAGCATAATGCACACCGCATGTGCAAGATCTAGGATCCACCGCTGCCATGTTCCATCTTTTCATCTTGAGGAGGGGTCATTGAATAGAACCTGTCACACCCATCAACCGCCGAGATCACCACAACCTTAGACAATGGCACCAGCCTACGTGCGTCCAACACAGAGACTCCACTGTTACATGCCGCCGACTCGTCGTCTTCAATGCATTAGATGAAACATCGCTCCACTTGTTGGCCCCTCTAGTGAACTTCTTCAAAAAATGCCCTCGGGAGGGAAAACGGGACCATAGTCTTTGTCATCATCCGATTGGGAGATCCAGATCTAGGGTTTTCTCTGTAACAAATGCCCCTAGATTGAAAGGGGGATGTCATCTGCACCTATCAATGAACCCAAACGATGCGTACCAACACAAAGCTCTCCCATCGACGCCCTCAGGAAGGACATTGACGCCTTGAGCTTCATCGCCGCCCATCACAGTTAGGGTTTTCACTGGAGAAGTCGTGGGGTCAGAAGAGGTATGGCACACCTCGACAACGTCTCCAACAAGAATATCGACCATGGGTGTCGTCCTCATCATTGCTGGTTGGAACCGCCGAGGTAAATATCCCGATCTAGACCACCTCCTCCCGCTTCGCCCACAAACCGGTGGCCGGCTAGCTAACCAGCATGACCAAGTCCGATGGTATTGGAGTACACTAGACGGGACAGTATGCGGCAGATAAAAAGGGTTGTCGTGGTCATCCCAGGTATTCCACTGTGAGCTTTTAGGGCGTCCAACAGGTAGGCGTTCCCAGCTCCATACTGAAAGTAGGAGCATACAACCACCAACTCCACCGTCCTTTGTGGTCCTGCGACAAGCATCGTCCAACTACAAGTAACAACAAACATGCATCAGTTTAGCACAAAAAGATAACAGAGAGTACTTAATACTAACAATTTATTACCTGCCGATACATGTAAGCCAGCGCGGCCGAGCCCCAGCTGAACTTGTTGTCGAAAACAGTCAACGCCTTCAGCCACATCCATGGAGCATTCTTGCCAGTGCCGTCAGCAAAGATAGTCCTAGAGATGACGTACCACATGTACACGCGAGCATACCTCTGGATCACCTCGTCATCTGCGTCCTCAGGACAATGAGCAAAGTTCGCGGCAATCCAAGTGAAAGGAGCGTCGGCCGGGACTCTATCTTTCTTCCCTCCATCTCCTACCTCCGGCTCCTGCAGCGACATACCAATAAGAGCCTCCATTTCTTGCCGCCATCCCTCGGAATCAGTGCTCATACAAAGAGGCTTCCCCTCGATCGGAAGTGCGGTGATCGTGGAAACATCTTGAAGAGTAACTGTCATCTCTCCGGTCCGGAGGTGAAAACTATGTGTCTCCGGCCTCCAACGATCAATAAGTGTCGTGACTGCCGCAACGTTCAGATTGGGCGTTGACCGATTCACAAGCTGAACTAATGGAAGGAGTCCTGTCATCTCGATGTATGGGGTGTACCGCTCATCGTACTGCATTACAGACGATGCCCCATGAGACCGGATCTTCAAGGGCGTAAGCTCCTACAAACAGATAGGAGAAGAAGATATCAAGTGCTTATTGCTGGAAATATGCCCTAGAGGCAATAATAAATATAGTTATTATTATAATTCCTATATCAAGATAATCTTTTATTATCCATGCTATAATTGTATTGAATGAAGACTTATATACATGTGTGGATACATAGACAAAACACTGTCCCTAGCAAGCCTCTAGTTGGCTAGCCAGTTGATCAAAGATAGTCAGGGTCTTCTGATTATGTACAAGGTGTTGTTGCTTGATAACTGGATCACGTCATTAGGATAATCACGTGATGGACTAGACCCAAACTAATAGACGTAGCATGTTGATCGTGTCATTTTGTTGCTACTGTTTTCTGCGTGTCAAGTATTTGTTCCTATGACCATGAGGTCATATAACTCACTGACACCGGAGGAATGCTTTGTGTGTATCAAACGTCGCAACGTAACTGGGTGACTATAAAGATGCTCTACAGGTATATCCGAAGGTGTTCGTTGAGTTAGTATGGATCGAGACTGGGATTTATCACTCCGTGTGACAGAGAGGTATCTCGGGGCCCACTCGGTAATAGAACATCACACACAAGCCTTGCAAGCAAAGTGACTTAGTGTAAGTTGCGGGATCTTGTATTACAGAACGAGTAAAGAGACTTCCCGGTAAACGAGATTGAAATAGGTATGCAGATACTGATGATCGAATCTCGGGCAAGTAACATACTGAAGGACAAAGGGAATGACATACGGTATTATATGAATCCTTGGCACTGAGGTTCAAACGATAAGATCTTCGTAGAATATGTGGGATCCAATATGGGCATCCAGGTCCCGCTATTGGATATTGACCGAGGAGTCACTCGGGTCATGTCTGCATAGTTCTCGAACCCGCAGGGTCTGCACACTTAAGGTTCGACGTTGTTTTATGCGTATTTGAGTTATATGGTTGGTTACCGAATGTTGTTCGGAGTCCCGGATGAGATCACGGACGTCACGGGGGTTTCCGGAATGGTCCGAAACGAAGATTGATATATAGGATGATCTCATTTGATTACCGAAAGGTTTTCGGAGTTACCGGGAATGTACCGGGAATGACGAATGGGTTCCGGGTGTTCACCGGGGGGGGGGGGGGCAACCCACCCCGGGGAATCCCATAGGCCTTAGGGGTGGCGCACCAGGCCTTAGGGGTGGCGCACCAGCCCTTAGTGGGCTGGTGGGAGAGCCCAAGAAGGCCCTATGCGCCAAGGGATAAGAAATCAAAGAGAAAAAAGAAAGAGGAGGTGGGAAAGGAGAGAAGGACTCCACCTTCCAAACCTAGTTGGATTCGGTTTGTAAGGGGAGGACTTCCCCCCTTGGCTCGGCCGACCCCCTTGGGGCTCCTTGGGCCTCAAGGCAAGGCCCCCCTCTCCCACCTATATATACGGAGGTTTTAGGGCTGATTTGAGACAACTTTGCCACGGCAGCCCGACCACATACCTCCACGGTTTTTCCTCTAGATCGCGTTTCTGCGGAGCTCGGGCGGAGCCCTGCCAAGATCAGATCACCACCAACCTCCGGAGCTCCGTCACGCTGCCGGAGAACTCATCTACCTCTCCGTCTCTCTTGCTGGATCAAGAAGGCCGAGATCATCGTCGAGTTGTACGTGTGCTGAACGCGGAGGTGCCGTCCGTTCGGCACTAGATCGTGGGAAGGATCGCGGGACGGTTCGCGGGGCGGATCGAGGGACGTGAGGACGTTCCACTACATCAACCGCGTTCACTAATGCTTCGGCTGTGCGATCTACAAGGGTACGTAGATCGGAAATCCCCTCTCGTAGATGGACATCACCGTGATAGGTCTTCGTGCGCGTAGGAAATTTTTTGTTTCCCATGAGACGCTCCCCCAATAGTGGCATCATGAGCTAGGTTCATGCGTAGATGTCTTCTCGAGTAGAACACAAAAGTTTTTGTGGGCGGTGATGTGCATTTTGCTGCCCTCCTTAGTCTTTTCTTGATTCCGCGGTATTGTTGGATTGAAGCGGCTTGGACCGACATTACTCGTACGCTTACGAGAGACTGGTTTCATCGCTACGAGTAACCCCGTTGCTCAAAGATGACTGGCAAGTGTCGGTTTCTCCAACTTTAGTTGAATCGGATTTGACCGAGGAGGTCCTTGTATAAGGTTAAATAGCAATTCATATATCTCCGTTGTGGTGTTTGCGTAAGTAAGATGCGATCCTACTAGATACCCATGGTCACCATGTAAAACATGCAACAACAAAATTAGAGGACGTCTAACTTGTTTTTGCAGGGTATGATTGTGATGTGATATGGCCGACGATGTGATGTGATATATTGGATGTATGCGATGATCATGTTGTAATAGATAATATCGACTTGCATGTCGATGGTACGACAACCGGCAGGAGCCATAGGGTTGTCTTTAAACTAATGTTTGTGCTTGCAGATGCGTTTACTATTTTGCTAGGATGTAGCTTTAGTAGTAATAGCATGAGTAGCACGACAACCCCGATGGCGACACGTTGATGGAGATAATGGTGTGGCGCCGGTGACAAGAAGATCGTGCCGGTGCTTTGGTGATGAAGATCAAGGAGCATGTGATGATGGCCATATCATGTCACTTATGAATTGCATGTGATGTTAATCCTTTTATGCACCTTATTTTGCTTAGAACGACGGTAGCATTATGAGGTGATCTCTCACTAAAATTTCAAGACGAAATTGTGTTCTCCCCGACTGTGCACCGTTGCTACAGTTTGTCGTTTCGAGACACCACGTGATGATCGGGTGTGATAGACTCAACGTTCACATACAACGGGTGCAAAACAGTTGCACACGCGGAACACTCGGGTTAAGCTTGACGAGCCTAGCATGTGCAGACTTGGCCTCGGAACACATGAGACCGAAAGGTCGATCATGAATCATATAGATGATATGATTAGCATAGGGATGCTTACCACTGAAACTATACTCAACTCACGTGATGATCGGACTTGAGCTAGTGTAAGTGGGTCATGAACCACTCAAATGACTAGAGAGATGTACTTTTTGAGTGGGAGTTTAGCAAGTAATTTGATTAAGTTAAACTCTAATTATCTTGAACATAGTCTAAGTCCACTTTGAATATATTTGTGTTGTAGATCATGGCTCACGCGACAGTCACCCTGAATTTTAATACGTTCCTAGAGAAAGCTAAGTTGAAAGATGATGGAAGCAACTTTGTAGACTGGGCTCGTAATCTTAAGTTAATCTTACAAGCTGCAAAGAAGGATTATGTCCTTAATGCTGTGCTAGGAGATGAACCACCCGCTACGGCTGACCAGGATGTTAAGAAGGCTTGGTTAACAAGTAAGGAGGACTACTCAATAGTTCAATGTGCAGTCTTGTATGGCTTAGAACCGGGACTTCAACGTCGTTGTGAGCGTCATGGAGCATATGAGATGTTCCAGGAGTTGAAGTTCATCTTTCAGAAGAACGCCCGGATCGAGAGGTATGAGACCTCCGATAAATTCTATGCTTGCAAGATGGAGGAGAATTCGTCTGTCAGTGAACATGTGCTCAAAATGTCTGGGTACTCAAACCGTCTAGCTGAGCTGGGGATTGAACTCCCGCAAGAGGCTATCACTGACAGAATCCTTCAATCACTGCCGCCAAGCTATAAGGGCATTGTGTTGAACTACAACATGCAAGGGATGAACAAGTCACCCGGCGAGTTGTTTTGCGATGCTGAAAGTCGCAGAGTCTGAACTCCGTAAAGAGCATCAAGTGTTGATGGTGAATAAGACCACTAGTTTCAAGAGAAACGGCAAAGGCAAGAAGGGTAATTCAAAGAAGAGTGGCAAGCCTGTTGCCAATCCGACGAAGAAAGCCAAAGCTGGACCTAAGCCTGAAACAGAGTGCTACTATTGCAAGGGTATGGGTCACTGGAAGCGCAACTGCCCCAAGTATCTGGCTGATAAGAAGGCGGCCAAAGAAAAATCAGGTATGTTTGATATACATGTTATTGATGTGTACTTAACCGGCTCTCGTAGTAGTGCCTGGGTATTCGATACCGGTTCTGTTGCTCATATTTGCAACTCGAAACAGGAACTGCGGAATAGACGAAGGCTGGCGAAAGATGAAGTGACGATGCGCGTAGGAAATGGTTCCAAGGTTGATGCAATCGCCGTCGGCACAGTTTCACTTCAGTTACCATCAGGATTAGTTATGAACTTGAATAATTGTTATTTAGTGCCTGCGTTGAGCATGAACATTATATCTCGATCTTGTTTATTGCGAGACGATTACTCTTTTAAGTCAGAGAATAATGGTTGTTCTATTTCTATGAGTAACATCTTTTATGGTCATGCACCCAATGTGAGAGGATTGTTCATATTGAATCTTGATAGTGATACACATATACATAACATTGAGACCAAAAGAGTTAGAGTTAACAATGATAGCGCCATATTTTTGTGGCACTGCCGCTTAGGTCATATTGGTGTAAGGCACATGAAGAAACTCCATGCCGATGGACTTTTGGAGTCACTTGACTTTGATTCACTTGACACGTGCGAACCATGCCTCATGGGCAAGATGACTAAAACTCCGTTCTCCGGAACAATGGAGCGTGCCAGTGACTTGTTGGAAATCATACATACCGATGTGTGCGGTCTGATGAGCGTAGAGGCACGCGACGGATATCGTTATTTTCTCACCTTCACTGACGATTTGAGTAGATATGGTTATGTCTACTTAATGAAGCACAAGTTTGAAACATTTGAAAAGTTCAAGCAATTTTAGAGTGAAGTTGAAAATCATCGTAACAAGAAGATCAAGTTCCTACGGTCTGATCGTGGGGGTGAATATCTGAGTTTCGAGTTTGGTGCTAACTTAAGACAATGTGGAATTGTTTCACAGTTGACACCGCCGGGAACACCACAGCGTAATGGTGTGTCCGAACGTCGTAATCGTACTTTCTTAGAGATGGTGCGATCTATGATGTCTCTTACCGATTTGCCGTTATCGTTTTGGGGTTATGCATTAGACACACCTGCATTCACTTTAAATAGGGCACCATCAAAATCCGTTGAGACGACACCATACGAACTGTGGTATGGCAAAAGGCCAAAGTTGTCGTTTCTTAAAGTTTGGGGATGTGATGCTTATGTCAAAAAGCTTCAGCCTGAAAAGCTGGAACCCAAAGCGGAAAAGTGCATCTTCATAGGTTACCCAAAAGAGACAGTTGGGTACACCTTCTATCTCACATCCGAGGGCAAAGTGTTTGTTGCTAAAAACGGAGCTTTTCTCGAGAAGGAGTTTCTCTCGAGAGAATTGAGTGGGAGGAAGATAGAACTTGATGAGGTTGTCGAACCTCTCATCCCTCTAGATGGAGGCGCAGGGCAAGGGGAAACCCCTGTCGTTGCGACGCCGGTTGAGGAGGAAGTTAATGATGATGATCATGAAACTCCGGTTCAAGTTCTTGTCGAACCACGCAGGTCGACGAGACCACGTGCTGCTCGAGAGTGGTACGGTAATCCCGTTTAGTCAATCATGTTGTTAGACAACAATGAACCTGCAAATTATGAAGAAGCAATGGTGGGCCCAGATTCCAACAAATGGCTAGAGTCCATGAAGTCCGAGATAGGATCCATGTATGAAAACAAAGTGTGGACTTTGGAAGTACTACCTGAGGGCCGCAAGGCTATTCAGAACAAATGGATCATTAAGAAAAAGAGGGACGCTAACGGCAATGTGACCGTTTATAAAGCTCGACTTGTGGCAAAAGGTTTTTCACAAGTTCAAGGAGTTGACTACGATGAGACATTCTCACCCGTAGCGATGCTTAAGTCCGTCAGAATCATGTTAGCAATAGCTGCATTTTTCGATTATGAAATCTGGCAGATGGATGTCAAAATGGCGTTCCTTAACGGTTTCCTTAAGGAAGAGTTGTATATGATGCAACCCGAAGGTTTTGTTGATCCTAAGAATGCTAACAAAGTGTGCAAGCTCCAGCGATCCATTTATGGACTGGTGCAAGCATCTCGGAGTTGGAACAAACGCTTTGATGAGGTGATCAAAGCATTTGGGTTTATACAAGTGGTTGGAGAATCTTGTATTTACAAGAAAGTGAGTGGGAGCTCTATGGCGTTTCTAATATTATATGTGGATGACATATTGCTGATTGGAAACAATGTAGAGTTTTTGGAGAGCATAAAGGATTACTTGAATAAAAGTTTCTCTATGAAGGACCTAGGAGAAGCTGCTTACATTCTAGGCATTAAGATCTACAGGGATAGATCAAAACGCCTCATAGGACTTTCACAAAGCACATACCTTGATAAAGTTTTGAAGAGGTTAAAAATGGAACAGTCCAAGAAAGGGTTCTTGCCAGTTTTACAAGGTACGAGATTGAGTAAGACTCAGTGCCGAGCAACTGATAAGGATAGAGAGCATATGAGCACCACCCCCTATGCTTCAGCCATAGGTTCTATCATGTATGCAATGTTGTGCACTAGACCGGACGTTAGCCTGGCCATAAGTATGGCAGACAGGTTCCAGAGTAATCCAAGAGTGGATCACTGGACGGCGGTCAAGAATATCCCGAAGTACCTGAAAAGGACTAAGGAGATGTTTCTCGTGTATGGAGGTGACGAAGAGCTCGCCGTAAAGGGTTACGTCGATGCAAGCTTTGACACAGATCCGGACGACTATAAGTCGCAGACCGGATACATATTTATTCTTAATGGGGGTGCGGTAAGCTGGTCCAGTTCCAAGCAAAGCGTCGTAGAAGATTCTACATGTGAAGCGGAGTACATGGCTGCCTCGGAGGCGGCTAAGGAGGGTGTCTGGATGAAGCAGTTCCTGACGGATCTTGGAGTGGTGCCCAACGCGGGTGCCATTGCCTTAGCAAAGGAACCACGGTTTCATAAGAAGACCAGACACATCAAACGACGCTTCAACCTCATCCGCGACTACGTCGAAGGGGAGGACGTAAATATATGCAAAGTGCACACGGATCTGAATGTAGCAGACCTTCTGACTAAGCCTCTTCCACGGGCAAAGCATGATCAACACCAGAACTGTATGGGTGTTAGATTTATTACAATGTAATTCGCATGATGATGTGAGGGCTAGATTATTGACTCTAGTGCAAGTGGGAGACTGTTGGAATTATGCCCTAGAGGCAATAATAAATATAGTTATTATTATAATTCCTGTATCAAGATAATTGTTTATTATCCATGCTATAATTGTATTGAATGAAGACTTATATACATGTGTGGATACATAGACAAAACACTGTCCCTAGCAAGCCTCTAGTTGGCTAGCCAGTTGATCAAAGATAGTCAGGGTTTTCTGATTATGTACAAGGTGTTGTTGCTTGATAACTCGATCACGTCATTAGGAGAATCACGTGATGGACTAGACCCAAACTAATAGACGAAGCATGTTGATCGTGTCATTTTGTTGCTACTGTTTTCTGCGTGTCAAGTATTTGTTCCTATGACCATGAGATCATATAACTCACTGACACCGGACGAATGCTTTGTGTGTATCAAACGTCGCAATGTAACTGGGTGACTATAAAGATGCTCTACAGGTATATCCGAAGGTGTTCGTTGAGTTAGTATGGATCGAGACTGGGATTTGTCACTCCGTGTGACGGAGAGGTATCTCGGGGCCCACTCGGTAATAGAACATCACACACAAGCCTTGCAAGCAAAGTGACTTAGTGTAAGTTGCGGGAACATGTATTACGGAACGAGTAAAGAGGCTTGCCGGTAAACGAGATTGAAACAGGTATGCGGATACTGACGATCGAATCTCGGGCAAGTAACATACCGAAGGACAAAGGGAATGACATACGGGATTATATGAATCCTTGGCACTGAGGTTCAAACGATAAGATCTTCGTAGAATATGTGGGATCCAATATGGGCATCCAAGTCCCGCTATTGTACATTGACCGAGGAGTCACTCGGGTCATGTCTGCATAGTTCTCGAACCCGCAGGGTCTGCACACTTAAGGTTCGACGTTGTTTTATGCGTATTTGAGTTATATGGTTGGTTACAGAATGTTGTTCGGAGTCCCGGATGAGATCACGGACGTCACGAGGGTTTCCGTAATGGTCCGAAAACGAAGATTGATATATAGGATGACCTCATTTGATTACCGGAAGGTTTTCAGAGTTACCGGGAATGTACCGGGAATGAGGAATGGGTTCCGGGTGTTCACCGGGGGGGGGGGGGCAACCCACCCCGGGAAAGCCCATAGGCCTTGGGGGTGGAGCACCAGCCCTTAGTGGGCTGGTGGGACAGCCCAAGAAGGCCCTATGCGCCAAGGGATAAGAAATCAAAGAGAAAAAAAAGAGGAGGTGGGAAAGGAGAGAAGGACTCCACCTTCCAAACCTAGTTGGATTCGGTTTGGAAGGGGATGACTTCCCCCCTTGGCTCGGCCGACCCCCTTGGGGCTCCTTGAGCCTCAAGGCAAGGCCCCCCCCTCTCCCACCTATATATACGGAGGTTTTAGGGCTGATTTGAGACAACTTTGCCACGGCAGCCCGACCACATACCTCCACGGTTTTTCCTCTAGATCGCGTTTCTGCGGAGCTCGGGCGGAGCCCTGCCGAGATCAGATCACCCTCTCGTAGATGAACATCACCATGATAGATCTTCGTGCGCGTAGAATTTTTTTTGTTTCCCATGCGACGTTTCCCCAACACTTATTACATTTTCAAAAAATTACTCATCACTAATCATTTTCTACTTACCATTTTCTTCTCCGACATGAAATAGGCCTGGTGTTCAACGTCATAAACATTATTCAGAAGCCACACCATCCTACAAATCACAAAAAAATACTCATATTCAAAAAATTACTCATCTACTAATCCACTAATCTACATATCCTAACTACTCAAATCCTAAGAAGTCATATGAACTACTACTACTCATATACTCATATACTAACTACTAATATGAACTACTACTACTCATATACTCATATACTAGCTACTAATACTAACTATTAATAGTAACTACTAATATGAACTACTACTACTCATATACTCATATACTAACTACTAATACTAACTACTAATATACTAACTCCTAATACTCATATACTAACTACTAATATACTAACTACTAAAATCCTAAGAACTCATATCCTAACTAGTCAAATCCTAAGAACCTACTCAAATCAATCTACTCAACAAAAACCTATTCCACTTGGATAGAAGGATGGGAAACGGAAGAGATTACCTTGGGGGATCAATCCAAGGAAGAAATCACCAGATCTGAAGGAGATGGGGGAGGGGATTAGGGATTCGAAGAGAGCCAGCCGCCGCCGTTGCTGTTTCTGTTTGAATGAGGGAGGGGGTGGGGAGGGGGGCTGGCCCGTGGCCAGTTAAGTCAATGTGAGGCGTCTAAGCGTTCGGCACCACACATTACAATGTGTGACGCATTAGGCTTAGGCGTCACACGGCCTGGGGGTGGGCCCTCCCTGCCAGGTGGTCGGGGGGTGTGGCGCCGAACGGCTAGGCGTCACACAGTGTAGTGTGGCGCCTAGGTGTCCGGCGCCACACAAAAGGGTCAGCCGGTTGACATATTTTCCTCGAAGGGTCACTCCGTGAGTTCTTTTCCTCCGGGGTTATTTTTGTCAATTTTTCCGTTGTCTACCATCGAGGCATCACCGCCACTGCCCGATGCCATCGGTTGTCAGCCAGTCGCCCAAGCGGAGCTCCGGTAGCCCCGACGTGCCACCATACGGGGAGGCCTCACGAAAGGGATCACCGTCTGTGATCCATGGATCAGAGCCGCCGTACCAGCGTCGGGCAACCAGAGAAGGGCCCCACCACCACCTTCCTCGAAACCATCCGTACTTTGCCACAGGACGCCTCACGGAGTGACAAGGGGTGGAAGGTGCAGTGGGGAGAGGAAGGGGCGTTGGGGTGAGGTGGAGGTGGAGAAAGGATCCAACAACGACGCTAGATCACGAAACCCATCTGGTCACGAGCCGTTGTGTCCTCCCGATCTGTTTGAGTGTTCTCATAGATAGCTTAAACAATGTTGAGTTGGCGAATTGACAGTATCATCGTATCTACAGGTTGAATGAAAAAACCTGAGAAAAAGACTTGCATTTGCAAAAAAGAAAAGCAAAAAAGTCAATTGCACCACAAGTGCTTGAATTTGGCAACAAAAGTTAGTTTGGTGTTAAAACTTGCGGCATATATTGAACGAATCTACGGTGCTAATCCCGTTTGTATATGCTCAATGTGGCAATGTGGCGTGGGACCGAGTGTTAGTGACTGGAAAAGCAAGGATGCGGGGATGGACGTGTGACCTAGTTTTTTGCGAAAACATCCTAGAATTTATTCCTCACCAAAAGAGGTTCTTGTTTTTTTCCTTAACAAACTAATAAGTCCCACAAAGGAAGAAAAAAACATCCTAGAATTTATTCCTCACCAAAAGAGGCCCTTGTTTTTTTCCTTAACAAACTAATAAGTCCCACACAAAAGAAGAAACGTGCAAAACCAGGGATTTGACCACACAACCTCATCCTAACAAGCCAAATGCGCTAACCACCCAACTAAGTCAGGCTTGATGTCTTGCTTGGATAGTTACACCTAGTTAACCATATTTTTCCTAAAAAACCAAATGATCGAGATGAGGCTTAAATGAGCTCTAGTGACCGCGGTCCATATTTATCATGATCATGTTTTTAATTCATAAATACGATTACAATTCATATTACTATTTGACTTATATACTTGCCTTTAGTTTTTTGCTTATATAATATTTCTAAATAATGCTTATTTATATATTAGAATTATGTGAACAATATTTTAAAAAATAATATTTGTCATAAAGTAAGTACATGAATATTTACCTGAATGCATGAATACAACCTAAAAATACATGAATATTTTTCTGAATACATTAGTAACACAATTTTTTTTATAATTTGCAAAAAATATTATAATTTATAAAATTTATTTTAACTATATAAATATTTATAAAAAATTATTTAATATTTGACAAGATAAAATTGAAGTTCTTTTAAACACCCTCCTAGAGATCCCTCACTAGAAATGATAACGTTTTTAGGAAAATTAACGCACATCTACACCGTAAGGAACTCTTTCTTTTATGGTCAGTAGTCATAGCATCATTGAACAATATCCTCTTTCACCACCTACATGCATGCTCCACCGGGGGTATGCCCTAATCGAGCCTTTGAAACTAGTACTTTTTGTAATTGACTCTATAACTTCTTCAATAAACCATGGTTCTTCGATCAAGTTTTGAATGACTTTCTAGTCAGATCATTTTTGCGTTTCGGATATTCAGTCTCAGCGGAAGGATGGGGAATCATTAGAACATGGGGGGAGGAAGTAGCTATGCTTAACTCAAGATCTAGGAAATGCTTAGTAAGGTATCCCGGGTATTTACTGATTCTTGCTGTCCCTATATATCTGTAATGATTGCTCTGGCTCTGGTCCGTATGATCTTCAGGATGCAGAATAGGGAATCGCTTGTAAAATGGACCAGCAATCTTTTTTAGAATTACATGAACATTATTTTAGATAACAATATTTTTTAGAATTGCGCGAACATTATTATTATTAATAATATATTTTTAAATTACATAACCATTATATTAAATAAGAATACATTTTTAGAATTACTCGAAGATTATCTTAAATATTTTTTCTTATAATTACAAGAATATTATCTTAAATAAGTTAATTTATTTGTTTGTAAAATATTTTTTACGTATTCTTATAAAATGCTATGGAAAATAAAAATATTAACATGTGACTGCAAGCCGTTTTTAAGGACTATGTGTGTGCTTGTCTATAGGTCATTAGAGATGGAATACCATTTATACAATAAGTGATACACGGTGTGGTGGCTAGCGTGTCCGCGCTGGCGTTTTAAGTTTGTGTGTTCGAACGTAGGCAATGCTTAATTTTGAATCCTCATTTCTCTTTGTTATATTGTGTCCTAATGGATGGGGCCTAATTGTCATAGTCACGTTTTAGGATTATTTAAGAAATAAATTGAGAGGCTTTTTGTGAGAAAAAGTAATATATCAGGGTGTTTTTTGTAAAATAAAAGTCCACACGCCCATTCCCGCCTTCCGGTCACTCACATTAGAACAACTCCAACGCAGCGACACAAATTGTCCGCCCGTGTCCATTTAGGTTGGCGCGGACAAAAGTGGACGCCCAACCGCCGACCCAAATCCAAAAGGCGCCAGCTTCGCGTTCACGCGGACCCATTTCGGACACAAATATTTGTCATATTTGAATCGCACGAGGACATAAAGCGGACGTTTTCTGTGTCTGTGTTGTTCCGTATGTGTCCGGTCTGACCAATTTATCACCCACCCACCCACCAACCTCTTTTTACTTATTTTAATTCGCTTGCCCATCCTTACCGACCTCTCTTTTATTATTTTACTACCACAATGTTATCGCCCACTTGCTTTCTGTTGGGTGCATTGACTGATCCATTAAAAAAAGGATACAAACACACGAACGAACGATCCAAACAGACAAAAAGCAAAAAAAACCTTGTCCGCTTGGGTCGTCGCGTTGGAGTTGTCCTTAGATCCCACACCATGTTGGCATGTTTCGTCACCATGTTATATGTATGTGGCTGCCGTGGATTCTATTCCAATCTCACGATCACAGATACGTCTTATCTGGTTGCTTAAAAAATGTCGGTTGAACCAACACCCGTGCCCTCCGCGTGTAACCCCTCCCCTAACGAGCATAGCTCAGTTGGCTTGGCGCTGGAGTTTGCAGCCAGCCCGCCAGGGTTCGAGCCTCGGCTCTAACACTGGTGCTCACGGAGTTTTCTTCTATAAAAAATGCCAATAGGCTAGTCTAGCCCGGGTTGGTCTCATTCATTTTTACAACACGCCTGCAATTCCTCTCAGCTTCCACCTAATTTCGCTTCCTCCTTCCCATCGTTCCAGAATTCAATCGAGGAGAACCTGTCAACGAGAGAGGTGAACCAGGAGGCGAGGTAGAGTAACAGGCTATGGAGCTACTGTTGTAGCTCGCCTTGTCCATGCATCTTCATGCAGGAAATTGTTTCCTCTTTCATCCTTATAGATTCCCAGTTTTCTATCGAGGGGATCTGCTCTGATCACCCTCCACAACACAAGCAGGTAAGGGTTCTCCTCCTTGAATTCAGGTATGATTAGGATGCTTCTTAGAGATGTGTCAGTTGTGGAATTTATGGTTCATGAATTGCATGTTAAAATTTTCCGTGTCATATAGATTCAAGCCTGATCAGATTAAAAGTACTATCCATGCATTTTGTTTCTCGTACGTTCTACATGGGTTCGATACATACAATTGTCAATCATGCATCTGTATTTCTCACATATGTTTCTGCTGTAGACCACTACAAACAATCTCAAGTGGCTGCGGCTATTTGCGCATTGTTTGTGATGAATTATTTTGCTTCAACGATTTTGGTTGACAACTGTATGCATCAACTATTTCAACATATGATTCTTGTGGTGAATTATTTTGCTTCAACCACTCCTGACCATGCTTCACTATGTCTGAATGATGTTTCTGTTATACATACATTTTTGCAGCAAAAATTTGTAGCTGGGCAGACATCAAGGATATTGAATGATGTCTAGAGCACAATGACCAAGATGAAGCGCTACCCTTTGTCGAGAAGATTCCTTGTTGGGACAAACTAGAAAATATGTAGAGCTCTTCGATGACATTGATACAATGCTGCTAGATTGGACTGAAAATAATGTTGTATGCTTTTTTCTTGTTTTTTATTGCAAAAAGAGTTATCAGTGGCCATTTTCTCTTCTTTGCGGACTACTCCGTAATTCCTTTGAAGCATATGTCGTAATTGTAACAGGGTTATAATTTTTCACTTTTGATGAAAACAAATTGCTATTTGGTTGGAAGCAATTTTGGAGTTGATGTAAATAAGAGAGGGATGCTTCTGAATTATTTTTCTCTTTGATGGAAGCAGACTACTATTTGTTTGGAAGCAATTTTATATTCGGTGAAAACAAGAAGTGGTTTTTTTCTAAGAAGGTGAAATTGTTTTTGTACTCCACAAAAGCAAACTAATATTTTACTGAAAGAAACTCTTCAGTTAATGCAAACAAAATGCAATGCTTTCGAGGCAAAATATGTTGTCGAACATAGTTTTATACTAATCAAACAAACTTCATTCACTCTAGAAATAAAATCTCTCGTGAATTGAAACAACGTTGCTGCCTTACATATGATTCTTGCTTCATGAGTACATGTAGCACCAGTAGTTGCTTCCTACCTTGTATACTGATGTATCTCTTAGACGTTGTACCAAAAAACTGCAAGCATATCGCATGGAATCATATATGAAAAAAGGAAGCACACCACATGATAGTGCTTCATAGAGAAAAATTATTGTGATTTATGAAGCATGATTTCTAATTCTGCAAGAACAAGTTTTATATAATGGATACAATTACATAATTCTGAAGCACAATTTGAAGTGTTTGGAAGCAGGCCTTTCATATGATGGAAACAAACATATAAAGGAAGCATTGCGTCTAGTAAGGAAACGTAAGGCTAATTCAGTAGGTTTCCCCGACGGGAAAATCACAACCGGATTAGCTCAGGAGGGTTCCTCCACCCCCCCCCCCCCCGGTCGCCGTCGGCCTTCCTAGGGACCCCCCCCCCCCCCCGCCGCCGGCCGTCCCCGCCCCCCTTCCCCTCTCCCCCCTCCTGGATCCACCCTCGTGCCGTCTCCCCGGGAGGTGGCCAGGGCGGCGAGCCCCTCCCCTCTTCGGCCTCCCTCCTTTCCCCTTCCCTCGCTACCGCCGCCGACGATAGCCCCCGGCGCTTGGCCGGGTGGTGTTGGCAGCGGCGGGACTGCCTGTCCCCCCGCGCGCGGCTCCTTGCCCGGGGCATGGGGGCGGCGGCGGTGCTCCTCGGCTCGGCGACGAACCGGCGACCCAGCAACAGTGGTCGGCGGCGCTCGAGGTGGTGGTGTGGCCCCTTGGCGATGAGACGGCATGGTGACGCAGGCCGGCCGGCGACGCGACCCCGGCCTAGATCTGGGCCCTGCGGGCCCCATCTGGGTCCTTGGGGGCCGGCCCCCGGCGTGGCTTCATTGTCGTATGTGCGGTGAGGAGGAGGAGCTTCTCGGACGGGAGGCAACGATGCCGACGGCGTGCCTGCTACAGCGCGATGGCGGGAGCTTTACGGGCGTGAAAGGCCCGCCGGGGCCTGTGGGCCCACGAGTCTGGTATGCTCCTGCTATTGTATCCGGTCAGTTACCGTCGTTGACACTGGAGGTTGCACCCTCCAACGTGCCGATGATGTTGTGGCCCCTAGTCTCGGCTCCTATTCCCTGCTATGCAGACCTCACTTCATGGTGCCGTGGTGAGACGGCGTGGAGGCTTCATGACCGCGGTGGCGCAAGATGGTGGTCGGTTTGGTGGCAGGCTCTGGAGCACCCAAGGTGAAGGTTGGGATCGGGGGAAACCCCTGTCGGCCTGGCCGACACCAACGCGGCGATGCCGGTGGGTGCCGCTGGACCTTCGTGGAGGGCGTCGGGGGCGACCCTTCCTCTTGCGTCGTCTTGTACCGGGGAAACCCTTGGCAACATCGTCGTCATCGTCGCGGTCCTTCTTGGAGGTGCTGGTTGGTACCAGTGCTTCGGAGCCTTGGAGCTTGGTGGGAGATCTTCGGTGGACGCAGTTGTTGTGAAGCTTCTTCGTTACCGTCAATCCGTCGTTGTCGGCATTTTTCTGTTGTTGTTTCTCTTTCGTTTCTTTTGGATGTGATTGTGCTCCTTCCGTCCGAGCACCTATTGTTGGTTGTATCGGTTGGTTGCTTTTTAATATAAAGTGAGAAAAAACCCTTTTTCGAAAGGGAACTAGCTTGTATCACCTTCAATGGAGGCAACCGTGATTATAAGGAACCTGATCTTTATTTGGTGTGAAAATCGGAAGCATATTTGGAATCTGATCTTTATTTGGTGTGAAAATCGGAAGCATATTTGGAGTGTGATTAAAAGGTGGTTGATTTGTTTTGTAAACCTACAATAAAGTGGGTCGGAATTTATGGGGTTATAGGTCCGACGGGAAACAATCAAGTAATGAAGCAAATCAAGGTAAGCTCGTGTGCGGCCAAACTAACAAATGTGACAATCATCATGCTTCCGACTAGTCTAATAGGAAACAAAATTGAACAGTACTATGAAGCGGCGCCTCACCGATGCACTGTCATGCAGCAGCTACCTAATCAGTTTCCAGCGAATAAATGAACATCACGTGTTCGTATAATTCCATTTCTACTTGCGCATAATATCGTTGTTCCTCGCCACAAGTCTTCATGCATGCATGCATGAAAACCAATACATCAGCTTGATGTAAGCAAATATTCCCCTAGTTTTGATTTTTTAAAAAGTTTTATCTTCTAAACCATTAATTTAATTAATGACCCGCTTTAACAATTAGGTTCCTCACGACAAGATCTTCGAATCTAGATCTCATATTGATATGTTTCAACACCTTTTTTTTCATTGGTAATTGTCAGTTTACTATCACTTAGTTATCGGTATATTAGCAACTTAGTGACCACTTATAAATAACTTAGTTGCCATCTATTTTTACATTTTAGTTGTGTCAAGTTACCATTTTTATTTCATGCACCTTGCCAAAAAAATAACATTACACACTAGTTTTAAAAATATAACTTGTTTGACACTTTTTAATGTTGTTTCGTACAAAGCTTTGTAGCAGTTTTCATTATACATGATATAAAAAGCATGTGTTGTGTTTGTCAATTTGAAAATATGCCAACTTGTCATATTTACATACAACTTTGCCAGAAAAGTATTTTATGTGCTTGTTAGTTTAACTATGCCGAGCTGTCATATTTACAAACGATGACCAAAAAAGATTTCTTGTGGTCACTGGTTTTATATCTGTTGAGTCGTCATATGTTTGCGCGTAATCGCCTAAAAAAGTTGTTTCTACTTGTCAGTTTGATTATGCCGAGATATCATATTTATATGCAATTTTCAAAAATATGACAATTAAGTTATTTTTTATCAGACAAATAAGTACTTACTAATATGACAAGTAAGTGCAACAAATGTGGTAAGTATGAGAAAAAAAATATTGTCGAAACATGTCGATATGGGATCTAGTTTTAAAGATTTCATCGAAACAAAGTCAACGACGAAAACGGATCATCGGTTGAATTAACGGTTTAAGAGATAAAAGTTTTTAAATTCTGGTCATAGAAACAGAATCTAGCGTGCGCCCGCCGCAGAGGAGCATCCCTGTACGCACACTTCTCTTTAAATTTTCCCAACAAAATTTCAATAATATGATGCCTAGTAGTCCCTGTATGTATAATAGCATCATAGATGCACGACCAGAACAAGTTTTATCATCTATCTCTACTATTAAAGCAGGATGTGCCGTCGTGATGGTTCAATCTCAGCGATAGTTCGACCTCTCTCCCCCGGTAAGAGCTCTCTCCCACCGAAAAAACCCATCCCACCATCCTCGCGAGCGAAAAAACCGGAAGTACTAGCATGCCATCACAGATATCAGATTTCTCTATCTTCCTGCCACAAAGCCAACCGGTCGCCCCATCTCCCACGACCACCACCACGTCGCCCCATCTCCCACGACCACCACCACGTCGCCCCTTCTCCATCTCCTCCAGTCATCCTCCACCGCCTCCCGGACCAGCCGTTCCCCCGAACTGCAGTTCCGCTGCCGAGCCATCTCAGCTGTCGCAGCTCTCTGGACGCCAACATCGTCCACTGGGGCCTCCACCATCTCCTCGACGGCGACGCCTGCGTGCACCGCCCTCAATCCCCCACCACCGACTACGCCCCGCCGCCGCCGCAACCCCACCGCGCTAGCGCCCTCCTCGACGCTCCCGCCCTCGCCGAGGTCAGGGTCGACGCGGTCGACAACGACGAGGTCATCGCGCACGCGTTGCAGGAGGAGCTCGTGCAGGTCGCCATGGCCGAGGCGTCTAAGACCGCCGGCGGCGAGCCCGACCGCCGCGCCACCGTCCTCGCGCAGCACTGGTTCCGCCCCGAGGTCGTCACCCATCTGCCCTCAGGTATTACTACTACTAATCTTCAGTTAGTACCAAAAACACACAGTAAATTCAGACATTTTATCCCCTCCTGGCTTTGTCTTCTTTCGTTGTTTTGCATGTAAGATCCCTGCCATCTCATCTTGTTGTCTTCTTATATACAAAAGACAAACATTTTTATGTGTGTTCGAGAAAAAAACAAATATATAGTAGTACTATGTGGCATTGACAAACTTAACATGATAATTTCTTACATTCCGTCAAGTTCATATGCAAGGGAGCAGATTTTGGGGTAACAACAGTTTCTATAAATATTCAGTTTGAGACCTAATTTTAATGTGTGCGGAAAAATTGACATAAATATTCAGTCATCGTCTCGTATCACCATAGCTTCTCTAGGACATGTATTAATTAGATGGCGCCTACACAGTTTTTCCCTTCTTTGATAGAAAACACATGCATTTCAGGCTAACATCGGACGACCAGGTTCACTCGAGGAGGCGTTACACAAGCTAAGGGGAAAAGAAACTGACGTCTCGGAAGAGGCAGCAGATATCAAAGTATCAACTGTTATAAACCTGGTATTTAAAATAGAACACCAACTTAGTCCTGCATTACTGAAATGTCTAGCTAATTATATATGTTCAGGATTTCACAGAAAAGCTTCAGCACTTGCCACAGTCAAAGATGTTGGACTTATTTCAGAAGGATTACATTCATGCTGTCACCATAAGTATTAGTTATGCATTTCTAGCTACAAAGGAGATGCTCATGTGTAACTTTATAAGTATTGGATTTCTTTCAGGTTGGAGTTGGGCTCATGGTCCTTCAACAGTTTGGTGGAGTGAACGCAATGTGCTTCTACGCTAGTGAGATATTTGTCTCGGTTGGTAATGAATTTTAGCAACCTGATGCCTTAACTTTCTCATGCTTACTGCTTATAGTTACTGGACATATTTCTTACCATGTGTTACTTTTGGGTACTAACTATCCATGACATGAATCAGGTTTCTCGTCAGGGAACACGGGAATGCTCGCTATGGTTGCGGTTCAGGTATTTAATCATGGCTCTTATGCAATAGTTTTTGCCACTCAGTACTCACTGATTTTATGGTGTTCTTCTAGATTCCGATGATGGCACTTGGGGTGCTTCCGATGGACAAGGCTGGAAGGAGGCCACTTCTAATGGTAAAAAAAATACACAGGTTTTTAGATAGTAGAAAAATGATGCACTTAGTAATGGATTCTAAAGCAGTAATTTCCATTCTCCGTGCTGAGTGGTCGCCTGAGAGGATGAGTGGTCGGGTGAGTGGTCGCCTGAGAAGGCCGCGATGAGTGGTCGCTTGAGAGGATGGCGGCGGGTTGTTCAGGTTCATTTGGATACTGCGAGGAGGTGGAGATCGTGTTTTTGTTTTCCAGTATCATGCTAACCTTGGTTTTTTTCTTTCCTGTGTGGGATCGTATTATGGGAGGAGGTGGGATCGTACGATGGATTTTTTAGAGGTGGTTTTTTTTGGAAAGTGGAAACCATGATGATCATATACCTATGATTTACAGTTCATGCGGTGTTGCACATATATTCGGACATATATATGCTCTTGTCATTCGCTACTACTTTCAGTTACTCTTCACTAAATGTTTTTCGGTTCAATTTTTCAGATCATAAACCACTTCTTTGGTTGCAAGGAATAAACTCCATTGCTGATTAGGACTTGGTGGTGACTTATTTAAAACGACATGCATCGACTTTGATGTAATTGGTAGTCAGCGCTCTATGCAAATTTTTATTAGAATGGATATTCCTACAAAAATTCCATGTAAATATACAACACTGGACATGGTTTTTTTAATATCATATGTTTCTACTATCATTTTTCTTAATCATTATAACAAAAGGAAATTAATTAGCTTATGGTATATGCTATTGTTGATGTAATTAAACATGTTACATGTCATCTAATGAGACTTAATACCCAGAGATGGCAATGGATACCCATTACCCATGAATCATACCATGTCATTTGCTTCTTTTTTTTGAAAAGGAGGATGACCCCCGTGTAAACAAAGACATCTGTAACCTAATAGAAGATGTTTTAGATTAGTAGAGGGAGGACATATGTAGTATGCCATTCGACTAATGTCTTCACGAAATAGGATCACCCTCGACAAGACCTTCGAAGAGAGGGACACACTCAACTACAACATTGTGGTACTTTTGCATACCTAACCTACCTGCCTTTTGCATACTTCAAAAATCTGGATGCTTATTACTAGGACATGACTTTGATTTATATCTTGAGTATCATATATACATGCTTGGATTGTGTGTGATTCATGTGCTCTCTTGTTTCCCCAACTACAGAAGTCAATCAATGAGGCAGCTGAAACTTGGGGTTTGAAGTGTCTTCGCTACGAAATCAGTATGCTTCTTTTCCTTCCTTCCTTCCTTCCTTCTTCAACTGTCTGTATGTATGGCACAATATATCATCTCCTTATCCAACCACCTCACAGGACCACATTACTAATATCCATCAATCTGTCTATCTATCTTTCTAGGGGACATCACTCCTCCAGATGGAGTCAAGAAGGCCATGGAGATGCAGGCCGCAGCAGAGCACAAGAAACGTGCTCAGATCCTTGAGTCTGAAGGTAGCTTTTACTAGCAACTTTATTGAAGCCACTCTTCTCAGTTTCTATGTCATGTCATGAACATTGAATCCTGCTTGCTACCCACTGTACCTCTCATGTTGCTTCCCGACTGATTTTGCCAAGTATACAGGGTGATCGTGCAGGAGCCCTCGATGGTGTAGTTCCCGCTGTTGGAGAGGACAACAGAGGCACTCAAGGCCGGTTCCACGATGCCGATGTACGTGTTGGAATTGTCTGGTGTGCATACATACCATGTGGTATGTTTACTGAACTTGTGATGACAGTTCTTCAAGTAGTACCTTCGTCCCTAGATTTTTTTACTATGAATATAATTATATTCTGGACAGAGGATGTGTTTATGGAGTTGTTGTTGTTTTATTTTTGAAGCTATGACATTAATATCGAATCATAGATATTAATTTGTAGGGCTCTATCATATATGTTTATCACCAGAAAACTAAAATATGTAGGTCAATCTAGAAAATAAAACAGGGACAATTATTCAACAGAGAGCAGAGAGGAGAAGATCTAAGTCTAGGACGATAAATAGGAATTCAGCTGCAACGACTAAGTTGATTCAATTCGGCTCCTTGCGAGGGCGAAGCTGTGATGTGGGATGGCGCCATGACAGTGGTGATCCAGCCCAAAGCCACGATACAAGTAGGACCGCTCAATATGACCTCAAGTTTAATCTTCTTCCTCAATCCCACAGTTTTTGATTTTTTATTATTTGGTGGTTAACAGGTCGAATTACGCAATAACTAGAAAAATGGATTCATACCTTGGGTGGTTGGAATCTGAATGTGCTTAGCTTAAAAAATGGATCCATACCTTAAAAAATGATCATCTATGTAGTACTAGATTGGTGAGACCACACACGGGCATGTATATAGTTTGAAGCATGATGCTTTCTTTAGGTGATTGCGATTCAGAACAGTGAAATAATAATGTGTACTCGTGAATAAATCAATATGAGTGTTTTCCCATTTGACATTTTATCTCTCCAAGCTATCGCAAAAGTTGCCCCCTCTCTTATGTTGATTGATGTAACCAGGTTAACATTATTAGCACACAAGTAGAAAACATCTCTAATATGCACATTCATTGTAAAAGAAGGCATTAATAAGTCAACTTATAATAAGAAAATGTTTGATCTGCTGGTATGGTATTTGAGCTCATGTATAGGAGCAGAGGTCATGGGACCGAATAGAGGCGGAACTTACTAAAATTTACTAGCAAACTGCATGTCATTTATCTTGCCAACAACATGTATTGACCAATTAGTTAGTCAAATATACTAGCTGGTAGTAGTGAAAGCAAAGGCTTCATGCAGGTGAGTAATAAAATTTGGGAGTACTCACATACAATCCAGTTAGACTAATTTTGCAAGAAGCATTGCACACTAGGTTTATAAAGTGTAAATTTTCTTAGTGAATTAATAATGTGTACTGATGAATATTGTCCAGTTTGACATTTCACATAGGCGGTGAAGGTATTTTGGAGGTAATTGGCATAGTCTCAGTGAAGAGTGGGGGCGTTCATCGCAATGATGATGGAGAGTGAAAATGAGGCAGATCCTTGGCAACATCGTAGGAAATGGTGCAATGTCATGTCGCTGTGACTGATGTAGGGCAAGGATGTGGTGACGGTGAGGGTGAGGAGGTAAAAACACAAACACGTGCACTTATTCTTTTTTTCGCCTGTTTTTCTGCCATGGCAACATTTTTAGTTTATCGCCGTTGCAACGCACGGGCAATTTAGTGAACATGGTCAAAGAGTTGTGTAGCCATTAGGTAGACAGCTTCACATTGGCGTAAGTATTAACAACATTGTAATATAACACTCCTGAACTTCTACTTATATTTATTATTGTAAAGGAGAAACCAATTATCTTGATCGAGGTGTGTCATTGTTGTACTGTGTAAAATTGTAACGAAGCATATGAAAGATTTGGATATGGTTCTGTTGTTCAAAAGTCATTATTCAAGTTTCAAGGGGATGCCATGCACCTTTAAGTGTTAAAGTTGGGAAGACACGAAGCAGACTTTTGCTTTAGGCACTCCCTCCTCCATGATATATAATGCCCCTGAGTTTGCACGGGTTTCAGTGTGCGATTTTGATCATTTTTACATACCAGAGTACATGGGTTGGACATGTATAAATTGTATTGTATTATTTTTCTTGCAAAACAATTTTACTTCATATATGTTTATATTAACTTTGTAGAGATACAATAAGTGATAATAATTATCATGAGTCTCAAACCAAGGCTTTCCTGTCCACGTAATGACCTCATCAGAAAAACAAAACCATTTGATGATTTATATACGATTTTACTGTAGTTATTCTCCTGTTAAATTCAGAATGTGGTTCATGTAGAAAGAAATACATGCAAAAAATAAGGATCATAGTAATACTTTTTCAATGATTCTTTTGGAGGTCATGTCTTCATGTTATTCAAGGATTTTGATATCTGAAAGTTATGGCAATATAGATAGGGAGATAGCCCTTCGTGCCGTGAGGTCACTCTGGGCTGTAGCGAAGGGCACACTGCAATTAGCGGGCACGCGGATGCGGTGATCCTGCATAAGCTTTGTTGTGTTGATTTCTTGTCAAGGACGCTGTTGTCCAAGCGTTTCCTATGCCTTGATTAGTGGCCCTTCTCTCCCATTAAAGACATTTCACTAATTTGTTTGATTATTGAGTGATATGACCTAATTAATTTGTATTTAGACACACAACCAAAGAGTAGCATGCAAACTTTGTACAAGATAATAATGGGATGAAGTATGTTCGGAATGCAAGCATTTGTGTGGGAATCACTGACACCATAAACTTGTCACTCAAATGAATGAGTCGGTTGGTGCATACAAGGATTTTGTTCTCCCGTTGCTCTTGATTGTCTTTGCAAGTCCATAGATATAAATTTTATGGTTTTCCTTTACTTATAGCAAGTACTGAATGTTTTTTCCTTCAACCCTTTAGGTGTTAAAATCTGTGATGGAGCTACCCAGAACTTCCGATTTTGGTGCCAAGATGGATGAATTCAATTGGGTGACCACTGTCAGGTATTGTTGTTCAGTTATCCTGAGGGTAACATGGATATGTTTTGTTTGAGACCAAAGCTTGGTACTGCTAGAAATTATATCTGTGATGTGCATTGAGATTTCAAATATATAACAACAGTGATACAACACACTCTTCCCCTTGCCATCGATGATCATTGAATTAGCGTACTTTATAATAATATTTCTATCTTGGCACCATGAGTGTTTCTTAGTGGCAGTATTATTTCTACCTTAACATCTGTATGCTGACCATATTTTTTGGAATTGAATTATGTATTCAAAGCTACTGTTCAACATAGACATCGGTTAAAAATCATACAAGGGACAAAATGTATATGTACCCTTCTCTTTGAATATATGACTATAAATGAATTAACTCTGGCTGTGGCATAGGATGCACACCAAGTGTTTGCTCTCTTTTTTGACTTGTAGGTTCCCTGTTTGTCGATTTTTTTTCTCTGCCAACAAGTGTCATATTGTTGATTGGTTTGGCTTACAAAGAGCGGTACCAGCTTCTCGAGTCTCTTACAGAGGCACTCAAGTAAGTCTCTCCTACTCGCATTTTTTGGTCCGTTAAGTTCGTTAGCTTTTGGCATGCACTATGCAAATACAAATACTTATCCCTGTAGCTGTAGCTCAGTCTATTAGGTGATTCTTTGACTTGAGTTAACACCTGCTTTTTTGTGAATCTCTACTATTAAAGAGGGATCTGCCGTCGTGATGGTTCGATCATCTCTAACGATCCCTCCGCACGACTCCTCCCGTCGTATAACCTCTCGCTCCTCGCATGATTTCTTTGTGAAATTTTTTTAGCTGCACCCCATCCCTCGTTCGCGTTATTCACGTCGCACATTTATGGCCCATGATCGAACCGTCTGAAACCAACACACGCACGCCCTCTATCTCACCCCCGTACTTCTTCTGACAGCTACAGCCGCCGATCCAGGCAGAAGCCGCCCATCTCCTTTCCCCATATGCCGCTGCTGTGGTGTAGATCTCATCTGTCCTACCGCCCCCAACGTCGTGCTCACTGGGCACCACCACCTCTTCTTGGGATGGTGCTGCCGCGCCCTTCGTGGCGCCTAAGACAAACCGACGATGGTACAACCCCCACTCTAGCTAGACTCGTGCTGATTGATTTCTGGCTGAAATTCTGTCCAAGATGAGCTCTGAGTCCAGGGGCTGCTCGGATTCGACCACAACGAGCTCCGCTAGCTTCGCCTGTATGTTCCTTGATAAGTTGCTTCAGTTTTCTATGTTATTTCGGCAGTTTTGATGGGTTTCCGCATAATTTTGCTTGTTGTTTTGTTCAGAATGATTTTTTTCTGTTTCCAAGTTCATGACATGATAGTCTTTTTTTGCAGGGCTGATTTTGATGTTTCTCCTCTCTTGTTTTTCCTGACTTTGATGTTTCTCCTCTCTTGTTTTTCCTGACTTTGGGGGTCTCTTTTCAGTAGAGTACAATTTTTTGGCATTATACTGGGCTGACCTCTGTGTTTTGTACTACAGTACTAGCATATATTGTCAGCAATCGAACGTCGTCGTCTTCGTCGTGATGGTTCGATCCCCCTTCTCCTCCTGTCGATACGTCCTCTCACTCCGTCCTATCGATTCTCACGCAGAAAGAAAAAACAATGTAGAAAAACCTCACGTTCCAAAGTAGTGAAAACCCAAAGAAAAATCCCCTACGTCCTCCACTTCTCCCACAAGTCCACAAACTCCATATGCAGATCTCTTTGCCAAACCCGAACCACCTGGCTGGTACCCCGCACTCTCCCTCTCCTGCGTCGCGCATCTCATCTAGGCCTCGGCCACGGCCTCAACCCACCTCTCTCCACTATTGGCGGCTCGTGTGGACGGCTGCGGACTTGAGGCCATCGGAAGAGCACCTTCGAGACGGTGGCGATATCGGCCTTGTCCTTCGAGGATAGGTCTTTCTCAGATGATGACCTCGACCGGCGACAACCCAGCATGTGGTCTCGCAAGAGTGCAGGGCAATGGCATCGGCGGCATGCTGGTCCGCGCATCAGTCGATCAGGGTGGCGACGGTGGCCTTGGGACATCGACCGATCTGGCGACGTGAGCATGGGTGGTCACGGTGGGGAGGACAAGCGCGGAAGAGGAGGAGTCGGCCAATATGAGGACCTTGTTCAACAACACTACTCGGGCCTCCGGCAATGACAGGTTGGAGATATCTGAGATGTGTCCTCTCTGCTTCCAGTAAAGATTTTTGTGATTGATTGTTTTGCAATATATTAGGCACTGTTATTTGTTTATGTTACAGGGAAAAAAGCTATATTAACTAAAAAATATCCAAATTCATGGCGGAACCCGTTATACAGCATTCTGAGTGAAACCAAATGTGCCATACTTTTGAATCACAACTACTTTTAGTTACTCCATGCCCTATTTGCACAGAGTTATTAAGCTTTTACTTTTCAGCAAAATGGAGGATCCTTTATTTAAATTATGCAAGTAATTTCTATTCATTACGAATTCATAAAACTTTATTATAGCACTTGTATATATGTTGTATATATTAATTATGAAATCTTCACTTGGGTAGTACTTATGAAGGTGAATTTGTGACCACAAGTCATTGTTGTCAAGGTAGCAAATACAATCATTGGGTCTCTTGAAGTTGTAGAGATCGACTATGATATTGCTTGGTACATGGTTTCTTCATGAGGGAAACAATGAAACATGGTGCTGACAAATATTGTACTAAAAACATGACGATTTCTAGGATGCCACATTATCAAAACATTGTAATGTACAATTTTTTTATTCTAGAACACACATGAAATCAATTGTAGTTTTCTTTAGTGCAGACCATCCTTTTGTGTACCTCCACATCATAGATTATTTGAGATGTAGAGGAACATGTAGTATTTGCTTTTTATTGCAAAAGTGTTCCCTCCATTGATTTTATTGAACATTATGCATTCTATTCAATTGTTGCTCTGTGAGCTAGCCTTCTTGATAGACATTTTTAAAGGAAAACATTTGTTTGCATCCATAATTTGAGAGAACTATTTGAACCACAGAATGATATTCTAAGACATTGTAGCTCTGTAGGAATGCCAGGTCATGAACGATGGAGACATAGGTTGAGCATAGGTAAGGTTCCAAAGGTTGGCACTATCTTCTAGAATAACAAGGTGATTCAGTTAGACCCCCATTGACGATTGCGGATGTATGTTGCTTGTTGCATAGGGCGTCATACCTTCACTTTGCTTTGTTTTAATGATGTGCTTAATGTCGTGTTTTATCGATTATTTGATACAACCGGATCTGAGAAGTAACATAAAAAAGAGCATGGGCATGGCCGAAGTCAGAGCAAAGATAGACGAAGAAGGAACACATGAATAAATGAAGAGAGGGGTGAAGGGAAGATGTTCAGTTGTTATTATTTTTTTGACGCTTCCTTGAAACACGTAGGTATTTAACTATCTCCATGCTTAAATATTATTCAGTGAATATGTGCTTTCATTTTTTCGGTAGCCAATATGGCAAGACCCATCAAGTCCGAGATCTTATCAAGATCACGGGATACTTCTTTATTGAATCATTATGATAATATGTTCAGCTACTATTTAAGTCTGAATGTATTTTATTTTTATTAGTGAGAAGAAGGTAAAAGAAATATTTCATGACATGAGCACTTTTAGTGAAGGGATTCCTAGGCAACAAGAGGGCGATTCTAGACCCTCCCACTGGCTGATAAAAATAAGGGGCAAGGAGTGGAGCGCTTGTTTGACGATGGTTGCGAGAAAACCAGCACAGTCGGATTGGATTCGACGTCCAACGATAATTAAGTGACAATTAATTTTATTGACCCGTGGCAACGCACGGGCATTCAACTAGTTCAATGTAAGCTGTAAGTTTTAGCATTAAACTAATTTTTATTATCAAGTTCAAACACCTCTGGTGTAACTGACTAAAATAATTTGCAAACGGGACAGATCAAATGTAGCAAAAGTCGCGCTATGTAGCTTATGATTATATTGAGAAGAAGCTGCAAACACCAAACCCCCTTTCGGCAACAAAGCACTCGCTACCGCCCCCTTGAATGTAAGTACAGCCGTATAAGCCAAAGCATGATTGCACTCTAAACTAACAAAAATCTGCCAAAATGTAGGGATGACAAATCACCTGATCTAACCCAATTATGCTTCTGCAAATACGCAAGCACGAATACACTAAACAAATTTTGATCGAAAACTCACAATACAAAGAAATCCAGATAATAAAGAACTGTTCTCCTTCAGAAATAATAACTGTTGATCTAGCTAGTAGCTACAACGTCCACCAAACACTCAACTGCAATTTGACATATGAGACGCACATGTTATTCGCAGGCCGACACTCAACAGCAGGACGCCCAGTTGCCCACCCACATTGTCCTACGCAGCAGATCAAAGTGGACGCGCCGTTCTGAATGGCAAACATTATTAGCGAGAAGGCACAGGCCACCTAACAAGACCAAACAAGTTTCGAGTTCACCTTGATTGGAGATTATCAGTTTGCATTTCCACGCACATCCCCAAATGATCAGCTCCACTTTTACAGCTTGAAATGTTAATTGCAAACGCACACACGTGACGATACGACAAAAAGCGAAACGGACACACTCCTCATTGCAAACAACGTATTTTGCCTAATGTAGTTAACTCACTAATCCAGAGAGAATGCCCTGGAGCAGAATCCAATCGTGTAGAAAGCGGAGTGGCGACATGGAAGAAGAAGAAGAAGAAGAAGAGAAACCATTTCCTATACAATTTATCTAGCAGAGTTGCAGAATCACCAAGCAGGTGCAGGACATGTCACCAGTCAGCAGGCGTTGCAGTTGCACAGGGAGGACTTGTGCAGCATGCTGGCGAATCGCAAGTAGAGATCGTAACGATGAAGAAGAAATCTCCAGTCTCTGATCCGGCTGGCGACGTGATCTCCACCGGAAGCACACGGAAAAGTATCATCACGGTCAAGTGTTCTACTGGTTAACAGAAGAAGAATGCCTGAGACATCATTCATCGCCTCAAGCAAATCACACTGGAGGGCCTGAATCCTTTCCTCTGCCACCACCCTTGCCGCTGAAGCACGACCTGCCGGCCGGCGGCAACTTCTTCGTCGATGCATCCGGCGGTGCTCGGCCGCCGCCGTCCTTGCTGTGCTCCCCGTGGCACCGCCTCGAGGAGCCTGCCTGCTGGAGGCCGCCCTCCCTGCCCACCGTAAGCTCGTCTTCTTGGCTGGCCTGCAGCACATCGGCAATGGACATGCGGGCTTCATGCTGCGTGTCTGGCATCGACGGTGGCGCCCTAGCCGGGACCGGCGGCGGGACGGCGCCGTCCTCTCTGATCTCGACGACTACGACATTGGCCGCCTCGGATCTCCCCGGACGATCCTTCACGTCCTCATTGCCGCCGCCGTTACTGTTCGGCGCGGCCTGCGGGTCTTCGCGCACTTGCCCGGCGGAGTAGTCGTCGACTGTCAGAGCGAATTCGTCGCTGCCTCTCCGGTCGTCCCGTGGCGCAGCACGGCCCTCCGGCTCCGGCGAAACCATGCCGACGGCGACGAACGCGATGTTGCAGCGGCAGAGCGGGCAATTGGAGTGCGACTTGAGCCAAGTGTCGATGCACGGGAGATGGAAGGCGTGGCTGCACTTAGGCAGGAGCCGCAGGCTCTCGCCGTCCCGGAACTCGCCCAGGCAGACAGAGCAGTCGGTGGAGTCGACGAACCCGTCGCCGCGCTTGTACTTGCACACGGTGATCTTGCTGATCAGCGTCTCGTCCATCCCGTCCGACGGCGAGACCTCCCACTCCTCCTGGCTCCTGGAATCGCCCCGGGCGTCGCCGCCCCCGCCCCCACCGCGGCTGCCGCCGGGGCCAAAGAGCCTGTTCCGCAGGGAGCTGAAGGTGCCGCAGTACTTGGAGATGATGGTGTAGTAACTGACGAGGAGGAAGGCGCTGGCGAGCACCCCGATGATGGCGATGACGAGGGGCGAGAAGGCGGGGCCGGAGGAGTCGTCGCCGTCGCCGCTGGGCCCGGCGATGTCGAAGACCGGCGGCGGGGGCGGGAAGATGAAGTAGCACCACTGCGGGCAGTACATGCTGCACAGGCCCTGGGAGCAATCCCTCGTCGGCTCGTAGGGCATCCACGTCGGCTGCGGCCCAAGACCAAGAGTCGTCGGAGTCGGAGGAGGGTTGGCCATTGCGGCCATGGAAAACAGAAGCGCACTAGATGACCACCGGAGGACCAAGAAGATGGAGAAAAATCACTTGGGACAAGCAAATCTCTGCTCCCTCAGGCCACCCTGACACTGCCAAGCTCTAGAACCAGCAGAGCAGAGAGAGGATCTGCATGAGTTTCTGGTCCGACGAATTGCGGCGACGGAGACGAGAGAAGCAAAAGCAGGAGATGAGTGGCTATCCTATCTGTGGCAGTCTCTGCTTGCAGCTTGGTGCTCTGCTGCTTTACAGGTGTTGGGGAATGTGTAAGGGGAGAGAGGGAGGGGGGAGAAGGGGATGGATCATGAGATGAGATGCTTCCACCAGCTGCTATGCTACCTAGTAGCCCGCTAGTGAGAGTGAGAGGGGGTACTCGATCTGATGCTGCTCAAAGTCTGAAATTCTGGAAGAAATTGACCTGTGCGTGCTTGTTTGGAAAGCAACGAATTTTTGGGAGAGCCTGAGAAGGAGACGGTGGTGGCGGCGGTGGTTGGGACTAGCGCCTTCGGTGCCGTCCCACAGGTCACGTAGGCTGCTCTCATTTCGTTTTCTTTTTTCCTTTCCACCTGCTGGTTGATGCTGCTCCTCACATCTTTGCCTCGTTTGTCTCCTTTGGAATACAAGGGAAATGAGGTGCTCGGATCACATGATAAGATCATTTGAGGTGTTTAAAGCATCTTTCAGCCAGGCCCACACAGAATTACTGAATACACTGTTTCCCCTCTATCAGTCTCGTAGGAGGTGTTTGTTTTAAGGAGTGGTAATGTTAACGTAAAGGGAATCAAGTTACATGGTGTAACAGCTCCGTATTGAGAAAATCAAATCTTGTTTGGTTCAGCTCTGTAATGGAAATAGATACCTTGCAGCGAACTGTCCGACCACGAGAACGATTTGGGGCGGCAGCTGATGACCACGGACAGCAGGGATTGATACAAGACGATGGAGTCGCGACCACAGAGGAGGCGGAGAAGGCGCACGTCGAGACGGTTCCTCGACGACCATCGGGGACAGGCAGAGGTGGATCGAGTCTGGCGGCGCTGGCTTCTTTTGGGAACGATGGGAGAGCAGACTAGCAGAGGAGCCCTAGATGGGATGCAGGTTGTGCCCAGCGGCTGCCATGGCGCAGATTCTATGGCGCTGGACGAGGAAGAGAGGATCGAGGGAAGGCAGAGGAGGACTCGAAGGGGATCGGGGAAGCGGCGACACCGGTCGAGGAGGGGCCGTGGATCGTGGCGAGGAGCAACAGTTCACAGGGGGTCGTGGGTGGTATCGATCGAAAGCAAGCCTGGAACCGTTTACGGAGGCATTGGATTACAGCGTACATGTACCAAACGTGCGTAACGTTTTTGGTTTCCACCGTAAACAGGTAACAGAGCTTTTTGCCCGAAACAAACACCTCCGTAGAGTGTATCGAAGGGGAACGCAACGCAGAGGTAATGCGAGCAGGACGATAGCACGAGCTCGCGCATGTCCCTGAAAAAATGACAGGACGAATTGGATCATCTCCCCCCGACCGATCGTCCTATTTAGCCCCCTTCCACTCATCGTTGAAACCCCAGCCATGCCCCCTCCCCCCCCCCCCCACACACACTTCATTGACAAGTAGGTAAGCGTTGCGTCTTCTCCGATCGACGCTAGACGGTGGAGGCGATTTGGCTTCTTCCTCTTCTTTGATCGGTTCCACACTGCCACCGAAGCCAGTGATGGTTGTAAGTTCGGTCACTCCCTTCTCCCTATTTGTTCGAGCTTAGATGTGTGAGCATGTGATAGAAGTATATTTATGAACATGTGATATTGTGGTCGATGGTGGTGATGGATTAGTAGCATGTTAGGTTTTGGTTATAGGCTTTGGTCAGGTTCATGATGCTTTCATGTCGGTTTTGATAATACTATGGTAGATGTGGCACTAGCTTCCGAATCAGACCGTGTATAGTATGCTAGTTTGCAAGTATGGTCGATATGTAGGTGTGGTTGTGTGTTAAACTCCATGGTATGCTTTGAGCTTGCAAGTATGGTCAGTATGCACTATATTGATCTGTGTGTACTATGTCTACTGTCTATGTGTAGTGGTCTGTCTTACCGTCAGTGTGTACTGTGCACAACTAGTCATGATGCACACTTGTAGGACATGAGCACCCAAGATTTTAGTGAGGCCATTGTATTGTCCCATAACTTCTTGCCATAATATGTTGAGGACTCCCAGCCTCCAGTCAACGAGAACATGCCTCCGGATTTAGATGTTTTCTAGGGGCCTTCTAGGCATCCAAAATTTGTGCTGGCTGGGCCTAATGTTGCTACTGCTACACATAAGGCAACCATGAATGTTGGGAATGAAAAGATGTATGGAACAGGGAAATCGATGAAATGACAGTCGTTCCTGTTCAACTTTGTGCTTAGCACAATGTGTGAGCTCATATCCAGTGATGTGAGGACTGTCAAGGGCTTCAAGGAGGTGCACTTGAACTCTGTTGCGAAGTAGGTCTTTGAGTTCTTTGGCCAAGAGGTCACCTTCCAGGTCTACAATCACCTCATGAAGTGGAGAGCTACATGTATACAAGTGTCCAAGCTCAGAAACCTTAGAGTTGCACAATGGGATCAGGACAGCTTCACGATCTTATTGGAGTTAGAGCACTACCAAGGCCACACCACGGTTAGGTCATGTATCTATTATTTAAACTTCTCTAGCATGCCAATCATAAATAATCACATTGTGTTTCTTTACTTGGACCACCTAAAGGACGATGAGTTTCTCAGCACTCCCATCTAGAACTACCCGCATATGCTATAGATCTTCTCCTATGGGATGGCTACCGACAAGCGTGCCATGGGCACCGATGAGCCTCTCGGGTCGCCTATGCCAGAGTATGCGAACAACCAGGATTTATAGATCATCGTCCTTGATGGTCCTGAGAAGGGTGTTGATCATGTTCCTTTGATTGTTAGGAAGAGTAAGAAGAGTAACTTCACGGATGAGGAGTTGGGTGTCTTTAGCAACATGACTGAGGCCATCAAGGAGGTGGCAACCACCATTAAGTAGAGAAAGACTGTTGATGCCTACCCTTCCTTATGCAGCATCACCATGGACCAAGGTGGATTCTCTCAGGACCTAACTCTCACGGCGGCACTTAGCCACCTACTAGACAATACGACACATGGTATTGGGTCCATTAACATGGGGGGAGACCATCCGGTGGTCTGAATTAGGAGCTAGTTGGGCAAGTACTACTATTAGTGTCATTTTTGATGGTGGTGACAATGTGCATGCTACTGACAAACCATAAGAATATACATCTTTTGGTAACAAGGGCTAGAGAACCGTTATTGACCTATATTTTCATGAGGTGGTTGATACGTGATACGTCTCAAACGTATCTATAATTTTTGATGGTTTCATGTTGTTATCTTGTCAACTTTGGATGTTTTATATACCTTTTATATCTTTTTTGGGACTAACTTATTAATTCAGTGCCAAGTGCCAGTTCCTGTTTTTTCTTTGTTTTTGACTCTTTTCAGATCTGATTTTGGAACGGAGTCCAAACGGAATAAAATCCCCGAAATGAATTTTTCCAGAACAGAAGAAGATCGGGGGACTTGAGGGCCAAGGCAGGAGGCCCACAGGGAGCCCACAAGCCCTGACGCTGCGGCCAGCGGGGGTGCGGCGACCAGGCTTGTGGCCTCCCTGGCGCTCCCCTGCCCTAGCTCTTTGGCCTATATATTCCCTAAAATCCCAGAAAAAATCAGGGCATCCACGAAACCACTTTTCCGCCACCGCAAGCTTCCGTTTCCGTGAGATCTCATCTGGAGACCCTTCCCGGTGCCCTGCCGGAGGGGACTTTCGAGCTGGAGGGCTTCTACATCAACATCCTCGCCTCTCCAATGACTCGTGAGTAGTCTACTTCAGACCTACGGGTCCGTAGTTAGTAGCTAGATGGCTTTCTCTCTCTCTCTCTCTCTCTCTCTTGGATCTTCAATACAAAGTTCTCCATGATCTTCATGGAGATCTATCCGATGTAATCCTCTTTGGCGGTGTGTTTGTCGAGATCCGATGAATTGTGGATTTCTGATCAGATTATCTATGAATTATATTTGAGTCTTTGCTGATTTCTTGTATGCATGATTTGATATCCTTGTAAGTCTCTCCGAGTCTTGGGTTTTGTTTGGCCAACTAGATCTATGATTCTTGCAATGGGAGAAGTGCTTGGTTTTGGGTTCATACCGTGTGGTGACCTTTCCCAGTGACAGAAGGGGCAGCAAGGCACGCATCGTGTTGTTGCCATCAAGGGTAACAAGATGGGATTTCATCATAGATTTGAGATTGTCCATCTACATCATGTCATCTTGCTTAAGGCGTTACTCTGTTCTTATGAACTCAATACACTAGATGCATGCTGGACAGCGGTCGACGTGTGGAGTAATAGTAGTAGATGCAGAAAGTATCGGTCTACTTGTTTTGGATGTGATGTATATATGATGATCATTGCCATAGATAACGTCACGACTTTGCGCGGTTCTATCATTTGCTCGACAGTAATTCGTTCACCCTCCATCTACTTGCTTTCATGAGAGAAGCCACTAGTGAACACTACGGCCCCCGGGTCTATTCACAACTATCGTCTCCACTTTTACTTTTACTTTGCTTTGTTTAATTTTTTCTTTCAGTTCTCACTTTGCAAACAATCTATAAGGGATTGACAACCCCTTCATAGCGTTGGGTGCAAGCTCTTTGTGTTTGTGCATGTACTTGTGACTTGACGCGATCCTCCTACTGGATCGATACCTTGGTTCTCAAACTGAGGGAAATACTTACTGCTTCATTGCTGCGTCACCCTTTCCTCTTCAAGGGAACACCAACGCAAGGCTCCAAGGCCGGGGGGAATCCTTTGCATATTTGCCAAGGAAATCCCTATAGGGGTAGCCAGCAGCAGAAGGACCTCTCACGCCGTTGCCGGGGAAGGTCTTTTGTTGCCGTAGCAGAAGGATTTCTGGAGCCGTTGCCGGGGAGGAGAGATCAAGTCAAGATCTATCCAAGTAAGTGTCACAAACTCATCTCTTGCATTTACCTTTTTTGCCAGTTGCCTCTCGTTTTCCTCTCCCCCACTTCACATGTTCCGTTTTCATTTGCCTTTCTTCTTTGCCGTTTTCATTTGCCTTTTTGCCCGTTTCACTCGCTTACTTCCTGCTCGTTTGTGTGTGGGATAGTCGATCAATGGCTAGACCCACCACTCCAAACGATACCCCTTAGAACGAAGTTCTCAATTTCAAGCAGAATGAGGAAGAAAATTTAAAGGATGCTTGGTACAGGATTTGCAATGCTCAAAGTAGATCTACTCGTAAGCAATCCACTACCATTCTTCTTCGCAGTTTTTATGTTGGAATCTCTCCTTGGAATAGGTATATTCTTGATACCATCGTAGGCGGGAATTTTTTGGGGAGCCATACTGTTGACTCCTATGGAGCTATCATGAATTTGGTAGGCTCACCCCCGCTCATGGTTAATGGAACTACCTTGACCTTGGAACACGTGATGCAAAGGCTTGACGCCATTGAAAACAAAATTGCCACAATTGAACTTATTGAAGATTTGGATAGAAAGATCCACAATCAAATTACTCAGTACGGATCCAAAGTGGGAATGGTTTTGAAAAATTTAAGGGAGAAGGGACCTATAATTAATGATTCCTCTAGAATTGGCGAACTAGAAGATGTCATAACCAACTTGGGTTCCGCTTTTGCCGCTGTGCAAAATACTCCAAATCTCACTCTCAAAAGGACCGTCAAGTCTGTTTTTGTTCCTAAAGCTAGTGGTGAGTCATCCAATAAAGATGAAGATCTTAAGATGATAAATGATCACACTACTTATGGTTTAAGCACCAAAGATGACTATACGTGATTCCATCACCTTATGCCTAGCTAAGGGCGTTAAACAATAGCGCTTGTTGGGAGGCAACCCGGCGAATCTATCCTTTTTCTTTCTGTTTTGTGTTTTCCACACTTTCATAATTCTGTTATGATTGTGTTTTTTGTGTTTCTTTTGCGTTTGTGCCAAGTGAAACCTTTATGATTAGTCTTGGGGATGATCGTTTGATCGTGCTGGAAAAGACTAAAACTTTCTGCTCACGAAAAGAATTTATTTCTTTTTCTGTAAGAGCTTTTGAGTTGATTCTTTTTGCTTCTGATTGCTACGCAAATTCTTTAGGCTTTCGTAATTTTTCAGAATTTTTTAAGTACCAGAAGTATATGAAGTATACAGATTGCTACAGACTGGTGTGCTGTTAACAGTTTCTGTTTTTGTTGAGTTGGTTGCTTATTTTGATGAAACTATGGATAGTATCGTGGGGCATTAGCCATGGAAGATTGAAAATACAGTAACCCAACATCAACATAAGTATAATTGAAGCTTGCTACAGTACCTAAGGAAGTGGTGATTTGCTTTCTTATACTAATGATATCACGAGTTTCTGTTTAAGTTTCGTGTTGTGAAGTTTTCAAGTTTTGGGTGAAGTTCTGATGGACAAAGAGATGAAGAGTGGCAAGAGCTCAAGCTTGGGGATGCCCAAGGCACCCCAAGTTGATTCAAGGATGCCGAAAAATCCTAAGCTTGGGGATGCCCCGGGAAGGCATCCCCTCTTTCGTCTTCAATCCATCGGTAACGTTACTTGGGGCTATATTTTTATTCACCACATGTTATGTGTTTTGCTTGGAGCGTCTTGTATCGTAGGAGTCTTTTATTTGTGTTGTGTCACAATCTTCCTTGCTGCACACCTAGAGAGAGAGAGAGACATGCACTCACCGTGATTTTGTCGAGCTTCACTTATATCCTTTGGTTAGACAATTCAGCTCACATGTGTTTCACTTATATCTTTTGAGCTAGTTGATTTTTCTCTATGTGTTTCACTTCTATCTTTTAGAGCACGAAAGCGTGTGGCGTGGTAGTTGATCTATACTATGAAAGTAGTCTCAAAAGGGGTAGTTATCCAAAGGGATATGAAAACTTCCACCTTCATGTGCATTGAGTAGTTAGAGAAGTTTGATTCATCTCAATTAGTTTTGAGTTGTGGTTGTGGTAATATTGAAGTTATATTAGTAAGGTGTTGTGGATCTAGAAATACTTGTGTTGAAGTTAGTGATTCCCATAGCATGCACGTATGGTGAACCGCTATGTGATGAAGTCTGAGCATGATTAGTCTATTGATTGTCATCCTTTGTGTGGCGGTCGGGATCGTGCGATGGTTTATACCTACCAACCCTTCCCCTAGGAGTATGCGTTGAATTCTTTGTTTCGATTACTACTAAAACTTTTGCAACAAGTATATGAGTTCTTCATGACTAATGTTGAGTTCATGGTTTAGATGCACTTTCACCTTCCACCATCACTATCTTCTTTAGTGCCGTGCAACTTTCGCCGGTGCATAAAACCCACCATTAGCCTCCCTCAAAACAGCCACCATACCTACCTACTATGGCTTTTTCAAAGCCATTCCAAGATATATTGCCATGCAACTACCACCATGACATGTGCCACCACTTCTACATTGCCATTGCATGATCATAAGATAGCTAGCATGATGTTTCCATTGATGTCTATGCCATGCTAGATCATTGTCACGGTACACTACCGAAGGCATTTCATATAGAGTCATCATTGCTCTAAATTTTGAGTTGTAATTGTGATGATCATCATTGATGGAGCATTGTCCCATGTGAGGAAATAAAAGAGGCCAGCGAAGCCCATTTACAAAAAGAGGCCAAAGATGCCCACCAAAAAAAAGAGGCCAAAGAGCCCACAAAAAAAATAATGAGAGAAAAAGAGAGAAGAGACAGTGCTACTATCTCCTTTCCACACTTGTGCTTCATATTAAGCACCATGATCTTCATGATTGAGAGTCTCTTGTTTTGTCACCACCATATAGCTAGTGGGAAATTTTCATTATATAACTTGGCTTGTATATTCCAATGATAGGCTTCCTCAAAATTGCCTTAGGTCTTCGTGAGCAAGCAAGTTGGATGCACACCCACTAGTTTTCTTTAAGAGCTTTCAAATACTCTTAGCTCTAGTGCATCATTTGTATGGCAATCCCTACTCATTCACATTGATATCTATTGATGAGCATCTCCATGGCTCATTGATATGCCTAGTCAAGGTGACCATCTTCTCCTTGTTTGCCTTGCAACCTCCACCACACTCCATTCCACTTATAGTGCTAAAACCATGGCTCATGCTCATGTATTGCGTGAGAGTTGAAAAAGTTTGAGAAAGTAAAGGGGTGAAAACAATTACTTGGCCAATACCGAGGTTGTGCATGATTTAAATTCGTTGTGCAAGGATGATAGAGCATAGCTAGACTATATGATTTTGTAGGGATAACTTTCTTTTGGCCTTGTTATTTTGGAAGTTCAAGATTACCTTGCTAGTTTGCTTGAAGTATTATTGTCTCCACGTCAATAGCAAACTATCGTTTTGAATCTAATGGATCTGAACATTTACGTCACATAAGAGGAGTTACAAAGGACATCTATGCTAGGTAGCATGAAAACATCAACAATTCATTCTTTATCACTTCCCTACTCGAGGACGAGCAGGAGTTAGGCTTGGGGATGCTTGATACGTCTCAAACGTATCTATAATTTTTGATGGTTTCATGCTGTTATCTTGTCAACTTTGCATGTTTTATATACCTCTTATATCTTTTTGGGACTAACTTATTAATTCAGTGCCAAGTGCCAGTTCCTGTTTTTTCTGTGTTTTTGACTCTCTTCAGATCTGATTTTGGGACGGAGTCCAAACGGAATAAAATCCCCGAAATGAATTTTTCCAGAACAGAAGAAGATCAGGGGACTTGATGGCCAAGGCACGAGGCCCACAGGGAGCCCACAAGCCCTGACGCCGCGGCCAGGGGGGACCGCGACGACCAGGCTTGTGGCCTCCCTGGCGCTCCCCTGCCCTAGCTCTTTGGCCTATATATTCCCTAAAATCCCAGAAAAAAATCAGAGCGTCCCCGAAACCACTTTTCCGCCGCTGCAAGCTTCCGGTTCCGCGAGATCTCATCTGGAGACCCTTCCCAGCGCCCTGCCGGAGGGGACTTTGGAGCTGGAGGGCTTCTACATCAACATCATCGCCTCTCCAATGACTCGTGAGTAGTCTACTTCAGACCTACGGGTCCGTAGTTAGTAGCTATATGGCTTCCACTCTCTCTTGGATCTTCAATACAAAGTTCTCCATGATCTTCATGGAGATCTATCCGATGTAATCCTCTTTGGCGGTGTGTTTGTCGAGATCCGATCAATTGTGGATTTGTGATAAGATTATCTATGAATTATATTTGAGTCTTTGCTGATTTCTTATATGCATGATTTCATATCCTTGTAAGTCTCTCCGAGTCTTGGGTTTTGTTTGGCCAACTAGATCTATGATTCTTGCAATGGGAGAAGTGCTTGGTTTTGGGTTCATACCGTGCGGTGACCTTTCCCAGTGACAGAAGGGGCAGCAAGGCACGCATCGTGTTGTTGCCATCAAGGGTAACAAGATGGACTTTCATCATAGATTTGAGATTGTCCATCTACATCATGTCATCTTGCTTAAGGCGTTACTCTGTTCTTATGAACTCAATACACTAGTGGTCGACGTGTGGAGTAATAATAGTAGATGCAGAAAGTATCGGTCTACTTGTTTTGGACGTGATGCCTTTATGATGATCATTGCCATAGATAATGTCATGACTTTGCGCGGTTCTATCAATTGCTCGACAGTAATTCGTTCACCCTCCGTCTATTTGCTTTCATGAGAGAAGCCACTAGTGAACACTACGGCCCCCGGGTCTATTCACAACTATCGTCTCCACTTTTACTTTTACTTTGCTTTGTTTACTTTTTTGCTTTCAGTTCTCACTTTGCAAACAATCTATAAGGGATTGACAACCCCTTCATACCGTTGGGTGCAAGCTCTTTGTGTTTGTGCAGGTACTTGTAACTTGACGCGATCCTCCTACTGGATCGATACCTTGGTTCTCAAACTGAGGAAAATACTTACTGCTTCTGTGATGCATCACCCTTTCCTATTCAAGGGAACACCAATGCAAGGCTCAAAGGCCGCGGGGGAATCCTTTCCATATTTGCCAAGGAAATCCCTATAGGCGTAGCCAGCAGCAGAAGGACCTCTAACGCCGTTGCCGGGGAAGGTCTTTTGTTGCCGTAGCAATACGTTTCCGACATATCTATAACTTTTGATTGTTCCATGCTATTATATTATTATTTTAGGATACATTATATGCATTTATATGTTATTTTATACCATTTTTTGGAAATAACCTTTTAACCTAGTGACTAGTGCGAGTTGTTGTTTTCTGCTTGTTTTGACTTTTCAGGAAACCAGTATGAAACGAAGACCGAACGCTATGAAATTGTTTGACGATTTTTTCTATACAAAAACAAGACGTGGAAGCTTCGGAGGGAGGCCACACATCGCACGACACTACTAGGGAAAAGCTTATACACAAAATCTTACCAGTAGCGCATGTTAAAAGAAAGCGCTACTGCTAATTACCCATAGCGCATGCACGTGAACCGCGCTACAGATACGTGTGTAGCATTAGCGCGTTTTCTTGAGAAAGCGCTACTACTAAAATTCCCACTACTAAGCCGGTAGGCTACGAATAGCAGTAGCGATCTTCGAAAAACCGCGCTACCGCTAAGATTATTGTAGGAGCGCATTTTTTTGGAAAAAGCGCTACTGCTAATGAAAAGAAAATACAATAAAAAATAAATAGAAAAATAAATGAAAATGAAAGAAATAGAAAAAGTAGAAAGGAAAAAAGAAAATGTAAAGAAAAATAAAAGAAAAAGAAAAATAAAGGTGAAAGGCATAACAGTAGCGTCTATTCAGAACATGCGCTATAGATAATGTAGCAGTAGCGCGTTTTGTAAACCCCGGTTATAGAAAGGGAAAAGGAAAAAAGAAAAGAAAAAAGGGAAATAAATAGATATAGCAGTAGCGCGTTGTGCAAAAAGCGGTATAGCTAACTTAGCTAGAGCGTTGTTTGTCTACCAGCGCTACCGCTACGTTTGACTTAACCCCTGCGCGGTTTCTCTCCCCCCCGGCCACCACTTCTTCCCCAAATCCCTCGCCCCACTTCGCAGCCATCTCCTCACTTCGCTGTCGCCCCACTTCGCCGCCGTCTCCTGCCGACGTCGACGCCCCTGGAGCCACCAGAGCCGCGCGCCGTCCACGCCACCAGAGCCGCCCCCAACGCCACGGAGACGCGCGGCCTCATCAACGCCACCGGAGCCACCCTTGACGCCCACGCCTCCCTCGCCAACACTGCCTCCCTCACCGTCACCGGAGACGCCCCTGCCTCCCTCGCCACCATGGGAGCTATCCTCTGTAAGCCCCCACGCCTCCTCTCTCTCTCTCATGCATAGCACAAACATTGGACACAGAACTAGATAGCTAGGTTAACTAGTTTAATTAGGTTAATTATCTAGGTTAGTGCAAAAATTTTGTTAGGGCTTTGACAGATAACTAGCTATGTTAAATGGTTTAATTAGGTTAATTATCTAGGTTAGTGCAAAATTTTAGTTAGGGCTTTGACACAGAACTACCTAGGTTAACTAGTTTAATTAGGTTAACTATCTAGGTTAGTGCAAAAATTTAGTTAGGGATTTGACACAGAACTAGCTAGGTTAACTAGTTTAATTAGGTTAATTATCTAGGTAAACTAGGTTAACTAGCTAGGTTAACTAACTAGGTTAACTAGCTAGGTTAACTAGCAAAAATTATTTGGACTATGGACCTCAATCAGGTCCAAATTTCATTCAAATGAAAATTGAATTATTTGGACTATGGAAATTTTGGTGAGGTCGGAAGGGTTAGAGAAAATGGAGTTCCTTTGAAATTTAATTGGGTTTTGTCCTAGGAGAGAAGGGCTAGAGAAAATAATGTGTGTGTGTGTGTGAGAGAGAGAGAGGAATAGCTAGAACGGAATTTGGGTTCTCTCCTAGGCACAGAAGTGTTTAGTGAGGTCATTTTGCAAAGGTTTTTGATTTTTGAAAAGACCACTATTTTTCAAGGAAAAGAATTTAGGGAAGTTTTATTTTAAAGATGATACCTTCCTATACTTTTAGCTTTAAACAAAAAACAAAAGCATTTAGGTAAAAATAAAAACAGTAGCTATGGCATTTAGCTATAAACAAAAAACATAACTGATGTTATATGATATATGTCATTGATGTTCATTTGCATATTCCATTATTGTTGATTTTTCATTGAAGTGGTCATGTTATATATTTTCATTGAAGTGGTTTGATTGTGCCCAAGTGGCCTTTTGTTGTTTGCAGGGAATGATTCCGAGTGGCCTATGTTTTGCCGGAATGTTGATTCATTTCCATTCCGGCAAATTTCACGCGCTCTATTTGTCCAGTTTGTAGCAAAGGTCATGCCGAAATTTTCCGTGAATTTCGGCATGACTTGTGCTACAAACTAGGAAATATCGAGTGCCCGGGATTTGCCGCAATGGGAATGAATCAACATTCCTGCAAAACATTGGCCTTTTTTATGTCATTATTCATTTTATTAGGTCAAGAATTAATTGACTAGATTTAATCATCGGAAACATGGCTAGCAACGATGAAGGACAGGGTTCTGGTGATTGCAACGTCTACGTGGCGGCAGACGCCTATTTGAACCTTCTCGATGAGCAACGGTTGTTGCAGGGCCCACCTATCACATCCGACACTGATAGACGGTGCTATCTTTACGTACGACGTACGGGGTGGAGAGATCTCGCTCAGGAAGACAAGGAACCGCGTGCCCTGCTTCGGCCATAAGACTGACTTTTGCTGCATCCAGGAACTGAGTGGTACTATAAGTGATGGATTCTATGTCCTCCACCACATGGAGGAGTTCAGACGGGATCAGTAGAACCTTCGCATGTCACCTAGATCTGGCGATGCCCATATTCTGCAATGGTCAAAGAACCTAGGAGATATCCCGGATCACCGACTCCGAGCTGAGTTCTATCACATCCAGCATGAACTTGCCCAAATCATCATGAGGGAGGTCCTCGAAAAAATAGGGATATTCTACGAAGAAGGGAAAATGTCGCGGGAAGACGTCCGAACATGCATAGCCGCTCAACGTCTCGACCTGAAGCTATTCATGCGCTCGGGGACTATCTCCCTGACTTGCATGGATGGCACGACATGTTGGAGTGATTGACGATATATGACAATGTGTCTGTTTAGTCCATACTTTCTCTATGACGAAACTTTGAGTTATGCATGACGAAACTTTATTTGTGATGTAACTAAACCGTCCTCCTCAACTAGCGAAGATCACTCTAGTTAGGGCATTTTGGGTATGATGAACTGTGTATGCTTATGATATGTTGCTTCTATTTTTGCCAAGTCTGTCTCTTTGTGTTGCTCAACTATATATGTTGCATATCATCAACTCATGTGACAACGCAGGTGCATAGATCATCGATGGCGAAGAGTGCTACGCTAGGAGTATATGACGAGTGGTCGGAGTGTCAGGCCTAGGTGTACCGGTTTTCGGTTTCCGAGCGACATCCAGTAGTTAGTTTAGGTTCACGCTAGTGCGAGAGAGGGATACAAACCGACGCCTCAAGAAGTACTACATTATGTATGATGAGACATGTCATGTAACTTGTATAGCTATATCGTGATTATGACGTGACGATATGATTTGTGTTGGATAATATGATGAGACTATTATGTGTATGATATGATGAGCATATTGCATGTTTATGATATGGTTAGAATATTGTATGAAACCTGTACAGAAACATCGCAAATACGTAGGAAAAAAATGATATGAGAAAATATAGTAGTAGCGCTCTTTAGCGCTCGACAGGAAAACGCTACTGCTAAAGTAACAGTAGCGCGTGTCAAAACACGCTACTGATACACTTAGCAGTAGCGCCGATACAGAAAGTGCTACTACTAAGTAGGGATAGCAGCAGCGTGTGTCAAAACGCGCTAATGATAAACTTTAGTTGTAGCAACGTATCAGTAGCGCGGTTACCCGCACTACTGATACACCAAATACCCGCGCTACTGCTAGGGTTTTCCCTAGTAGTGCGAGGTAGTGCCAAGGCAACATGGCGCGTCCAGGGGGGTAGGACGTGCCATGTTACCTTGGGACCACCTCATGGCTCCGTTTGACCTATCTCCGCCTCTATAAATTCTCTAAAATAAAAAAACAGAGATACACCCGAAACATTTTTTCTTCCACCGCAAGTCTTTGTTCCGCCGTGATCCCATGTGGAGCCAAGTTTTGGTGCCCTGCCAAAGGGGGGGATCAATCACGAAGGGCCTCTACATCAACCTTTCTGCTCCCATGATGTTGGGTGAGTAGTCTAATGCAGACCTACGGGTCCATAGCTAGTACCTAGATGACTCTCTCTTTCTTTGATCTTCAATACAAAGTTCATCGGGATTCCTGGGGTGATCTATTCGATGTAATGTTCTTTGCGGTGTGTTTGTTGGGATCCGATGAATTGTTGGTTTATGATCAGATTTTTCATGAATATTAATTGAGTCTTCTCTGAATTGTTTTATGCATGATTATTATAGCTTTGCATTTCTCTCCGATCTATCGGTTTGGTTTTGCCAACTAGACTGATTTATCATTAGTGGGAGTGGTGCGTTGTGATGGGTTCAATCTTGCGATGCTCAATCAGTGACAGAAAGGGACATGACACATATTTATATTGTTGCCATTAAGGATAAAATGATCGGGTTTATTCGTATTTGTTGAATTTACTTTGTCTACATCATGTCATCTTGCTCCAAGCATTACTCTCTTTCATACTTTATACTCCAGATGCATGGTGGATAGTGGTTGATGAGTGGAGTAATAGTAGTAGATGATGATATGTATCCAACGTATCTATAATATTTTATTGTTCCATGCTATATTATTATCATTCTAGGATGTTTTTTAGGTGTTTATATACCAATTAATATTATTTTTTAGCACTAACCTATTAACCCAGTGCCCAGTGTCAGTTGTTGTTTCTTGCTTGTTTTTGGCTTTTCAGGTTTACAGTAACTAACTGTTGGGTAACGTAGCATAAATTCAAAACATTTCCTACGCATATTCAGATCTTCCTATGGAGAGACCAACAACGAGAGAGGGGTGAGTGCATCTTCATACCTTTGAAGATCGCTAAGCGGAAGCGTTACTAGAACACGGTTGATGGAGTCGTACTCGCGGCGATTCAGATCGCGGTATGATTCCGATCTAGTGCCGAACTACGACACCTCCGCGTTCAACACACGTGTAGCCCGGTGACGTCTCCCGCACCTTGATCCAGCAAGGAGGAGGGAGAGGTTGGGGAAGAACTCAAGCAGCACGACGGCATGGTGTCGATGGAGAGACGAGGTCTCCCGGCAGGGCTTCGCCAAGAACCGGCAGAGAGGAGGAGAAAGAAGGGCAGGGCTGCGCCGAGGGAGAGGGAAAAGTGTGTCTCCGAAAGCCCAAAAGTGCCCACTATATATAGGGGGAGGGAGGGTCTGCGCCCCCTTGAGGGTTTCCCTCTCCTGGGGGGGGGGGGCAGCCCTAGATGGGGGGAGGTGCGGCAGCCAAGGGGGGGGGGGAGGAGGGGTGGCGCACCCCTCTAGTGGGCCTTAGGCCCACCTGCGCTAGGGTTTCCCCCCTCTCCCCTCTTCTTGCGCCATGGGCTGAGTGGGGGGCGCACCAGCCCAACTAGGGGCTGGTTCCCTCCCCCACTCGGCCCATCTAGCCTCCCGGGGTCGTTTCCCCCTTTCGATGGACCCCCGGGGCCACCTCCGGTGGTCCCGGTGGTCCCGGTACGTTACCCGGTGATGCCCGAAACACTTCCGGTGTCCGAAACCATCCGTCCTATATATCAATCTTTACCTCCGGAGCATTCCGGATCTCCTTGTGACGTCCGGGATCTCATCCGGGACTCCGAACAACTTTCGATAACCTCGTATAACAATTCTGTATAACCCTAGCGTCATCGAACCTTAAGTGTGTAGACCCTACGGGTTCGGGAGACAGGCAGACATGACCGAGATACCTCTCCGACCAATAACCATCAGCGGGGTCTGGATACCCATGGTGGCTCCCACTTGCTCCATGATGATCTCATCGGATGAACCACGATGTCAAGGATTCAATCGATCCCGTATACAATTCCCTTTGTCTGTCGGTATAGAACTTGTCCGAGATTCGATCGTCAGTATACCTATACCTTGTTCAATCTCGTTGCCGGTAAGTCTCTTTACTCGTGTGACTAACTCCTTAGTCACATTGAGCTCATGATGATGTTCTACCGAGTGGGCCCTAGAGATACCTCTCCGTCACGCGGACTGACAAATCCCGATCTCGATTCGTACCAACCCAACAGACACTTTCAGAGGTACCCATAGTGCACCTTTATAGTCACCCAGTTACGTTGTGATGTTTGATACACCCAAAGCACTCCTACGGTATCCGGGAGTTGCACAATCTCACGGTCGAAGGAAAAGACACTTGACATTAGAAAAGCTTTAGCATATGAACAAAACGATCTAGTGCTATGCTTAGGATTGGGTCTTGTCCATCACATCATTCTCCCAATGATGTGATCCCGTTATCAATGACATCTAATGGCCATGACCAGGAAACCATGATCATCTATTGACCAACGAGCTAGCCAACTAGAGGCTTGCTAGGGACACATTGTGATCTATTTATTGACACATGTATTACTGTTTCCTGTTAATACAATTATAGCATGAACAATAGACGATTATCATGAACAAGGAAATATGATAATAACCATTTTATTATTGCCTCTAGGGCATATTTCCAAGAGTCTCCCACTTGCACTAGAGTCAATAATCTAGTTACATTGTGATTTATCGAACACCTATAGCATTATGGTGTTGATCATGTTTTGCTCGTGGAAGAGGTTTAGTCAACGGGTCTGCGACATTCAGATCCGTGTGTACTTTACAAATCTCTATTACTCCACTCTGGACATGGTCCTGGATGGAGTTGTAGCGGCGTTTGATGTGCTTCGTCTCCCGGTGAAACCTGGGCTCCTTGGCTATGGCAATGGCCCCAGTGTTATCACAGAAGAGTGTCATTGGACCCGACGCGCTTGGAACCACTCCAAGGTCGGTGATGAGCTCCTTCATCCAAATTCCTTCATGAGCCGCTTCTGAAGCAGCTATGTACTCAGCTTCACATGTAGATGCTGCCACGACTTCTTGCTTGCTGCTGCACCAGCTCACTGCCCCACCATTCAAAACGTATACGTATCCGGTCTGTGACTTAGAGTCATCCGGATCCGTGTCGAAGCTAGCGTCGACGTAACCCTTTACGACGAGCTCTTCGTCACCTCCGTAAACGAGAAACATTTCCTTAGTCCTTTTCAGGTACTTAAGGATATTCTTGACCACTGTCCAGTGTTCCATACCGGGATCAATTTGGTACCTCCCTACCAAACTTATGGCAAGGGTTATATCAGGTCTGGTACACAGCATGGCATACATAAGAGAGCCTACGACTGAAGCATAGGGGACATAACTCATCTTCTCTCTATCTGCTGCCATGGTCGGCGACTGAGTCTTACTCAATCTCATACCTTGCAAAACTGGCAAGAACCCTTTCTTTGAGTTTTCCATATTTAACTTCTTCAATATCTTGTCAAGGTATGTACTTTGCGAAAGACCTATGAGGCGTCTCGATCTATCTCTATAGATCTTGATGCCTAATATGTATGCAACTTCTCCAAGGTCCTTCATTGAAAAACTCTTGTTCAAATAGGCCTTTATGCTCTCCAACATCTCTATATTATTCCCCATCAATAATATGTCATCCACATAGAGTATGAGGAAAGCTACAGAGCTCCCACTCACTTTCTTGTATAGACAGGCTTCTCCGTAAACCTGTATGAACCCAAAAGCTTTAATCACCTCATTAAAGCGAATGTTCCAACTCCGAGATGCTTGCACCAGCCCATAGATGGAGCGCTGGAGCTTGCACACTTTGTTAGCACCCTTAGGGTCGACAAAACCTTCTGGTTGCATCATATACAACTCTTCTTTAAGGTTCCTATTAAGGAACGCTGTTTTGACGTCCATTTGCCAAATTTCATAATCATAAAAGGCGGCAATTGCTAACATGATTCGGACTAATTTCAGCTTCGCTACGGGAGAGAAAGTCTCTTCGTAGTCAATTCCTTGAATTTGTCAAAAACCCTTTGCGACAAGTCGAGCTTTATAAACGGTTACATTACCGTTTGCATCAATCTTCTTCTTGAAGATCCATTTATTTTCTATGGCTCACAGGTCATCGGGCAAGTCCACCAAAGTCCATACTTTGTTCTCATACATGGATCCTATCTCGGATTTCATGGCTTCAAGCCATTTGTTGGAATCTGGGCCCGCCATCACTTCTTCATAGTTCAAAGGTTCACCGTTGTCTAACAACATGATTTCCATCACAGGGTTGTCATACCACTCTGGTGCAGAGCGTGCCCTTGTGGACCTTCGCGGTTCAGTAGTAACTTGATCCGAAGCTTCATGATCATTATCATTAACTTCCTCTTCAGTTGGTGTAGGCACCACAGGAACAATTTCCCGCGCTGCGCTACTTTCCTGTTCGAGAGGGGGTGTAATTACCTCATCAAGTTCTACCTTCCTCCCACTTACTTCTTTCGAGAGAAACTCTTTCTCTAGAAAGGATCCGTTCTTGGCAACAAAGGTTTTACCTTAGGATCTAAGATAGAAGGTATACCCAATAGTTTCCTTAGGGTATCCTATGAATACACATTTCTCTGCTTTGGGTTCGAGCTTTTCTGGTTGAAGTTTCTTCACATAAGCATCGCAGCCCCAAACTTTAAGAAACGACAACTTAGGTTTCTTGCCAAACCATAGTTCATACGGTGTCGTCTCAACGGATTTAGACGGTGCCCTATTTAAAGTGAATGCTGCAGTTTCTAATGCGTATCCCCAAAACGATAGCGGTAAGTCGGTAAGAGACATCATAGATCGTACCATAACTAATAAAGTGCGATTACGACGTTCAGACACTCTGTTGCGTTGCGGTGTGCCAGGCGGCCTCAGTTGTGAAACGATTCCACACTTCCTTAGGTGTGTGCCAAACTCGTGACTCAAATATTCCCCTCCACGATCAGATCGTAGACATTTAATTTTTCGGTCACGTTGATTCTCAAGCTCACTCTGAAATTCCTTGAACTTTTCAAACGTCTCAGATTTGTGCTTCATCAAGTAGATATACCCATACCTACTCAAATCATCGGTGAGAGTGAGAACATAACGATAGGCACTACGAGCTTCAACGTTCATTGGACCACACACATCAGTATGTATTATTTCCAATAAGTCGGTTGCTCTCTCCATTATTCCTGAGAATGGAGTCTTAGTCATCTTGCCCATGAGGCACAGTTCGCATGTGTCAAATGATTCAAAGTCAAGAGACTCTAATAGTCCACCAGTATGGAGCTTCTTCATGCGCTTAACACCGATATGACCAAGGCGGCAGTGCCACAAGTATGTGGGACTATCATTATCAACTTTACATCTTTTGGTACTCACACTATGAATATGTGTAACATCATGATCGAGATTCATCAAGAATAAACCATTCACCAGCGGAGCATGACCATAAAACATATCACTCATATAAATAGAACAACCATTATTCTCTGACTTAAATGAGTAGTCGTCTCGCATTAAGCAAGACCCTGATACAATATTCATGCTCAAAGCTGGTACTAAATAACAATTATTAAGGTTTAAAACTAATCCCGACGGTAGATGTAGAGGTAGCGTGCCGACGGCGGTCACATCGACCTTGGAGCCATTCCCGACGTGCATTGTCACCTCGTCCTTGGCCAGTCTCCGCTTATTCCGCAGTTCCCGCTTTGAGTTGCAAATGTGAGCAACAACACCGGTATCAAATACCCAGGAGCTACTACGAGCGCTGGTAAGGTACACATCAATAACATGTATATCACATATACCTTTAACATTGTCGGCCTTCTTGTCCGCTAAGTATTTGGGGCAGTTCCGCTTCGAGTGACCTTTTCCCTTGCAATAGAAGCACTCAGTCTCAGGCTTGGGTCCATTCTTTTTCTTGTTCCCGGCATCTGGCTTACCGGGCGCGGCAACGGCTTTGCCGTCTTTCTTGATGTTCTTCTTACCCTTGCCCTTCTTGAAACTAGTGGTCTTGTTGACCATCAACACTTGATGCTCTTTCTTTATTTCTACTTCTGCAGACTTGAGCATCGAGTACAACTCGGGAATGGTCTTCTCCATCCCTTGCATGTTGTAGTTAAGCACAAAGCCTTTGTAGCTTGGTGGGAGAGACTGGAGGATTCTGTCAATTATAGCATCATCCGGAAGTTCGACTCCAAGTGAAGTCAGACGATCGTGTAACCTAGACATTTTGAGTATGTGCTCACTGACAGAACTGTTCTCCTCCATCTTACAGCTAAAGAACTTGTCGGAGACTTCATATCTCTCGACACGGGCATGAGCTTGAAAAACTAGCTTCAGCTCTTGGAACATCTCATATGCACCGGGTTGCTCAAACGCCCTTGGAGCCCCGTTTCTAAACTGTATAACATGCCACACCTAACCAGAGAGTAGTCATCACTCCGTGTTTGCCAGACGTTCAGAATGTCCTAGGCTGCTGCGGGAGCGGGAGGGTCACCTAGCGGTGCATCAAGGACATAAGCCTTTTTAGCTGCTTCAAGGATGAGCTTCAAGTTGCGAACCCAGTCCGCATAGTTGCTACCATCATCTTTCAGCTTGTTTTTCTCTAGGAATGCGTTGAAATTGAGGTTGACGTTGGCCATCTACAATATTTATAAAGACAACTTTTAGACTAAGTTCATGACAATTAAGTTCATTTAATCAAATTAAGTATGAACTCCCACTTAAATCGACATCCCTCTAGTCATCTAAGTGATACATGATCCATGTTAACTAACCCGTGTCCGATCATCACGTGAGACGGACTAGTCACCATGGTGAGCAAGTTCATGCTGATCGTATTCAACCATACGACTCATGTTCGACATTTCGGTCTCTTGTATTAGAGGTCATGTCTGTACATGCTAAGCTCGTCGAGTCAACCTAGGTGTTTCGCGTGTGTAAATCTGGCTTACACCCATTGTATGCGAACGTTAGAATCTATCACACCCGATCATCACGTGGTGCTTCGAGACAACGATCCTTCGCAATGGTGCACACTTAGGGGAATACGTTCTCGAAATTTTATGAGGGATCATCTTATTATGCTATCGTCGTTCTAAGCAATAAGATGAAAAACATGATAAACATCACAATGCAATCATATAGTGCCATGATATGGCCATTATCATCTTTGCTCTTTTGATCTCCATCTTCAGGCATTGCATGATCATCATCGTCACCGGCGTGACACCATGATCTCCATCATCATGATCTCCATCAACGTGTCTCCGTGAAGTCGTCACGCCAACTACTACTATCACTACTACTATAGCTAACCGTTAGAGTGAAGTAAAAGTAGTAAGCACATGGCGTTGCATGTCATACAATAAATTAAGACAACTCCTATGGCTCCTGCCGGTTGTCATACTCATCGACATGCAAGTCGTGAAACCTATTACAATAAGATGATCATCTCATATATCATACATGCAACATCACAACTTTGGCCATATCACATCACATGTCAAAACAAGTTAAACGTCCTCTAATTGTTGTTGCAAGTTTTACGTGGCTGATTTGGGTTTCTAGCAAGAACGCCTTCTTACCTACGTGACAGCCACAACGATGATATGCCAAAGCTATTTACCCTTCATAAGGACCCTTTTTATCAAATCCAATCCGACTAGAGTAGGAGAGACAGACACCCGCTAGCCACCTTTATGCACGGTGTGCATATCTGTCGGTGGAACCAGTCTCACGTAAGCGTACATGTAATGTCGGTTCGGGCCGCTTCATCCCACAATACCGCCGGAAAAGAATAAGACTAGTAGCGGCAAGCAATTGACAAATCATCGCCCACAACCTTTTGTGTTCTACTCGTGCATAGAAAACCTGGCTTGGATGCCACTGTTGGGTAACGTAGCATAAATTCAAAAAAATTCCTACGCATATTCAGATCTTCCTATGGAGAGACCAGCAACGAGAGAGGTGGTCCCGGTACGTTACAGGTGATGCCCGAAACACTTCCGGTGTCCGAAACCATCCGTCCTATATATCAATCTTTACCTCCGGACCATTCCGGAGCTCCTCGTGATGTCCGGGATCTCATCCGGGACTCCGAACAACTTTCGATAACCTCGTATAACAATTCCCTATAACCCTAGCGTCATTGAACCTTAAGTGTGTAGACCCTACGGGTTCGGGAGACAGGCAGACATGACCGAGACACCTCTTCGGCCAATAACCATCAGCGGGGTCTGGATACCCATGGTGGCTCCCACTTGCTCCACGATGATCTCATCGGATGAACCATGATGTCAAGGATTCAATCAATCCCGTATACAATTCCGTTTGTCTGTCGGTATAGAACTTGCCCGAGATTCGATCGTCGGTATACCTATACCTTGTTCAATCTCGTTACCGGTAAGTCTCCTTACTCGTTCCGTAGCACGTCATCGTGTGACTAACTCCTTAGTCACATTGAGCTCATGATGATGTTCTACCGAGTGGGCCCCAGAGATACCTCTTCGTCATGCGGAGTGACAAATCCCGATCTAGATTCGTACCAACCCAACAAACACTTTCAGAGGTACCGGTAGTGCACCTTTATAGTCACCCAGTTATGTTGTGACGTTTGATACACCCGAAGCACTCCTACGGTATCCGGGAGTTGCACAATCTCACGGTCGAAGGAAAAGACACTTGACATTAGAAAAGCTTTAACATACGAACAATACGATCTAGTGCTACGCTTAGGATTGGGTCTTGTCCATCACATGATTCTCCCAATGATGTGATCCCGTTATCAATGACATCTAGTGCCCATGACGAGGAAACCATGATCATCTATTGACTAACGAGCTAGCCAACTAGAGGCTTGCTAGGGACACATTGTGATCTATTTATTCACACATGTATTACTGTTCCCTGTTAATACAATTATAGCATGAACAATAGACGATTATCATGAACAAGGAAATATGATAATAACCATTTTATTATTGCCTCTAGGCCATATTACCAACACTAACAAAGTCCTATTGCCCCGAAACTTTTTTAGGACTTTTCTTGACAAAAAGAAGACATGGAAGCTTCATAAGGATACCAGAGGCCACACGAGGTAGCCACCACACAACAGGGCACGCCGAGGGGGGTGGTCACACCAAATGTGTGGTGGGCCCCCTAGGCACCTTCTAACGTCCATCTTTGTTCTATAAATCCTCGTTTATCCCAAAAACCCTAGGGAGCCACCCAAACACTTTTTTCCACCACCGCAAGTCTCTGTTCCGCCATGTGCTCATTTGGAGGCCTTTTTCGGTGCCCTACCGAAGGGGGAATCAATCACGAAAGACGTCTACATCAACCTTGTTGCTCCCATGGTGATGTGTGAGTAGTTTACCACAGACCTACGGGCCCGTAGACAGTACCTAGATCTCTCCCTCTCTCTCTCTCTCTCTCTCTCTCTCTCTCTCTCTTCAATAAAATGATCATCGCATCTTCACTTTGATCTATCCGATGTAATCCTTTTGTCCAGTGCGTTTGTTGGGATACTATGAATTGTGGGTTTATGTTTAGATTGTTAATGATAAAGATATGAGGCTTCTCTGAATTATATTATGGTTCTTATTTGCATGATTATCATAGGTTCATAAATCTCTCTGATCTATTGAAATAGTTTGGCCAACTAGATTGATATTTCTTCAGTGAGAGGGGTGCGTTGTAGTGGGTCCAATCTGGAGGAGTCCTATATCCCAGTGATAGAAAGGACAAGGACACGTCTTTGTATTGTTGTCACTAAGGATAACACGATGGGGTTAATTCATATTGATTGAATTCTCTTTGTCTACATCATGTCGTTGTTCTCTAAGCATTACTCTGTTTTACTTAATACTCTAGATGCATGCTGGATAGCGATCGATGGGTGGAGTAATAGTAATAGATGCAGCCAGGAGTCGGCCCACTTTCTTATTGACGTGATGCCTATATATACATGATCATTGTCGTGAATATCGCATAACTATGCGCTTTTCTATTAATTGCCCAACAGTAATTTGTTTACCCATCGTGTGCCTACTACATGAGAGATGTCGTTAGGGAAAACTACTGCCATCGGGTCTATTCACTTATAAGTTTACAAGTGCTACAATTACCTTGCTGCCTTCATCTACTTTTTATTTATTTTGAAGTTATAAACTACCATCTATACACTTTACTTGCTTGCAAATAACGAGTCCAAGGGGATCGACAATCCTCTTGCCGACGTCGGGTGCAAGTGTTTGTTGCTTTGTGTGTAGCCGCTGAAGATGGTGACTGGTTGTTATTACTCTTGGTTCGCTAAACCCTGGTTCTCTACTGAAGGAGATACTTACCTATATTATGCTGCATCACCCATTCCTCTTCACAGAAAACCCAACGCAGATCAAAAGTATCAGATGCAGGTAAGAGTTAGTCTACTTGCTTATGGACGTGATGCCTATATACATGATCATTGCCATGAATAAGTATTTCATAGATATGCACAATTCTATTAATTGCCCAACAGTAATTTGTCCGCTACCGTATGCTATCTTCGAGAGAGAAGCCTATAGCGGAAACTATTGCCCCCAGGTATACATAAAACATATTACTAAAACCCTAAAAATACTGCTGCCATTTATCTTCTGTTATTTTATTTTATATTTATATTATCTATATACCAGTATTTAATCCTTGCAAGTAGCGAGTTCAAGCGTCTTGACAACCCTCTCGCCTGTGTTGGGTGCAAGCGTTTGATTGTGTGTAGGTGCTGACGACGAGAATTTGCATGATTATCCTATTAATTCGATAAACTTAGTTCCCACTGAGGCAAATACTTATCTCCACCGTGCTGCATGTCATCCCGTGTTCGAGGAAAACCCAACGCAGTTTACAAGTAGTTTTGGTATATAGTAAACCCTCATGTTGATGGTGAACTTGCGGTGGTAGGATTACACCCTCTTTTTGGATATGGTGTTAGGATGACACCATAGTAGTTAGGATGAACCTGTGCTTCCATTTGGGTATATGATAATGCACAACTATGTTCTCTCTGTTACATATGTCGTGTTCCTTTGCTTGCTGCTTGAAATTTTGCACCCCTTCCATGCTAGGTGAAGTGGCATCTGGCATACGTAAGGTGCCAAGAGTGTACAATTCATGCCACCGACAATGAATAAGTCATCGTTTACAAATACAACTGCTTCAAAGGGTTGATGAGTAGGCATGCGAGAGAGCACTCTTACTCCAAGTTTATTCTCAACCATAAGAGCAATGTTCAAGTACGCAAAGGAGGTGGTCCGTTCAAGATATGTGGGCCGAAGAACTTCATCATCCTCGTACAATTAGTTGCGAGTGTATTGTTGCTTTGCTCCTGTGATCGGTGTGATTATATGTAACATGCAATGAGCACTTGTTAGGGTCGTAGATGGTAATCTCACTACATAAGGTAAAAGGTTAGTACACTTGACTGAATGTATGCAACCAAACATCATGTAGTGCATCAACACAACATTAAGCAGGCAACCAAATATGGCGGCGGGGGCGGGGGGCACAACAAGGAGGCAAAAAATGGTGCACGCTACCAAACACCTTCCTTATGTGTACGAACAACAAGCGGCTAAGCCCCATTGTTTATTCATACAATGACATTCCCTATTTTTCTTTTCCTAATTCCATATAGCCTCGTGCACGTAGTTCATTGGACAATAAATGTAGCACACACCAATTGAAGAATTCAAATAAGCCAACATGATCCAGGACAAACAATTTAATAATTTATACATTGCCAATAAAACAAATCAATCAAGCTTTTTTTGCATGCACACATTGATGTCTTTGGACACGACGGTGATCAACTCCTTGGCACCGTCAACCATGATGGATGTGTCTACCAATATGGTTCTCGACTCTGAGGTGAATATCATGAGCCTTACCTTCTCCGTCAATCTCAGTGTTGTGAGTTAATAGCATAAAAGTACTAGATTACAACTTGGGGTTCCAAAAACCCACCACTTTTTGAAGCATGACTACTAACTACCACTTGAGTGGTTATTCGTTTAAAAAACAAATGATCAATTGACTAAAACTTGGACCATTTTCTCACACATGTGACCCACATGCCAAGACACGTGCGTGCAGGGGGGACGATGCATCTGTTAACAACTACTAGACCCTCCCAAGTCAAAACAGGTTGAGCGATATCTCTCTCTCTTTCTCTCTCCCCCCTCTCTCTCTCCCTCTCCCTCTCTCCCCCCTCTCTCTCCCTCTCCCTCCCTCTCCCTCCCTCCCTCCCTCTCTCTCCCTCTCTGCCTCTGCTAGCAACTGTCATGTAATGCCATCGTGGAAAGATATGGAGGATAGCACAGACGAAGATCTCGATATCAACAACATGGATTTGGAGTAGTTCATTAGTTTTTTCCTCCTCCTAGGGTTAGGGTTCTCGAATTTGTTTGATTCGAGGTCAAATTGAACAATGCAAAAAAGATGTTGGATGTAATTTGCATGGAGGTGAGCCCTAACATCGTTTTACAGCCCTCTTTATGTGCCCAAGGTCCGGAACTGCATCCTAAGTGCATGTTGCATCACGCGCGGCTAAAGAAGTGCATAGATTTTGAAGGAATTGCCACATGAAGGCGAATTTAATGATGTGTTGTTCAAGTCAATTAACAATTTTTCTCTCCTTATACCAGAACTCAGATCTCACATAGTTTCTTGGTATGTTGTTATCACTTAAGCAAGAAAATACATGTACCTGAATTTGCATAGTGCTAGAAGTAAATAACTTTCTAGATTGATTAGCACGCCATATTGAAAAGCACGTGTACACTGAACTGGTTTATTTAATATGTTGAGTAGTTAAGTGTAAAGGTGTTGAGTGTGCTTACATTTAGTAGTTAAGTAATGAACTTTGTAGAGTTCATAATGTAACCGAATTTGCATCTTATACTTGTGTTTGATCCACTTAGTGCGTTGTTAGTTTTAGAAATTAGTACATTAAATGTTAGAGGTGTTGACTATACTTGTACTCCCTTCATTCCTTTATGTAAGGTGTATTATTTTTGTCAAGGTGACCAAGGCGTATAATTATACAAATGTTAGGACGAGGCTAAATCATTGATTCACGACAACTAAATCATTTATGATAGGTAAGTAAGAAATACACGCAATTAGTAGGGAGATACTTCCTTTTTTTATTTACAAGAACACATGCATGCGATCAGGGTAGAGATATTTTCCTTTTTTGAAGAGATAACAGTGGAATTATGAGGAATTAGAAGAAATGCACCTTACATTGTGAAATTTTATCAAAAAACAAATACACCTTATATAGAGGAACGGAGGGAGTATTTGGTTGTTCTGAATAAGCGAAATAATTTAGAACTATTGAAATAGGTGCAAGATGCATGAGTTGTTATCTGATATCTACTATGCAACCTTCTTCTTGTAGACTCGTGTTGGGCCTCCAAACACAGAGTTTTGTACGACATTAGCAAATTTCCCTCAAGTGGATGACCTAAGGTTTATCAATCCGTGGGAGGTGTAGGATGAAGATGGTCTCTCTCAAACAACCCTCCAATCAAATACAAGAAATCTCTTGTGTCCCCAACACACCCAATACAATGGCAAATTGTACATGTGCACTAGTTTGGTGAAAAGATGGTGGTACAAGTGTAGTATGGATGGTAGATATAGGTTTTGTAATCTGAAAATATAAAAACAGCAAGGTAACTAATGATAAAAGTGAGCAGAAAGGTATTGCAATGCTTAGAAACAAGGCCTAGGGTTCATACTTTCACTAGTGCAAGTTCTCTCAACAATACTAACATAGTTGAATCATATGTAAATACCTCTCGTGCAACAAAGAGTTCACTCCAAAGTCACAAATAGCGGAGAACTAATGAATAAATTATTGTAGGGTACGAAACCACCTCAAAGTTATCTTTTCCGATCAATCTTATGAGCTATCCCTATAAGTGTCACGAACATCCCTAGAGTTCATACTTAGATAACACCTTAAGACACACATCAACCAAAACCCCAATGTCACCAAGATACTCCAATGTCACCACAGGTACCCATGGGCTTGATTATACGATATGCATCACACAATTTCAGATTCATCATGTTCAATCCAACACAAAGAACTTCAAAGAGTGCCCCAAAGTTTCTACCAGAGAGTCAAGACGAAAATGTGTGCCAACCCCTATGCATAGATTTCCAAGGTCACGGAACCCGCAAGTTGATCACCAAAAATTTCATCAAGTGGATCAAAAGAACATCCCATTGTCACCGTGGATATCCCATCGCAACACATATATCAAGTGTTCTCAAATCCTTAAAGACTCAATTCGATAAGAAAACTTCAAAGGAAAAAATAAATTCATCACAAGAAGATAGAGAGGGGAAAACTCCATATGATTCATCTATATTAATAAGTCTCACGGTATATCAAGATCGTGCCATCTCAAGAACACGAGAGAGAGATATCAAACACATAGATACTGGTACATACCCTCAGCCCCGAGGGTGAACTACTCCCTCCTCGTCAAGGGGACCGCTGGGAGGATGAAGATGGCCTCCGGTGGTAGTTTCCCCCTCCGATAGGGTGCTGGAACGGGCTCCCAATTGTTTTTTCGTGGCTCTGGAGGCTTGCGGCGGCGGAACTCCCGATCTAGGTTTCTTTTCAGAGGTTTGGGTATTTATTGGAGTACTTAGCATTGGAATCACGTCACGAAGGTTCCCGAGGAGGTCACAAGCCACATGGCCGTGTGATGATGAGATGATGTATATACTTCTCGCACCTCGTTGGTTACCCCAAGTGGAAGGTTGAGATGTAGTCAGCAGCAAGTTTTCCCTCACACGGGAACTGTAAGGTTTATCGAACCAGAAGGACTCCTAGGATCAACAAGTAGGTGTCTCCTGTCCTGGTCAGCAGAACAGGTGGACCTGCACACACAAGAAATAACTTTGCTCCCAACGAGTACAAAGAGGTTGTCAATCTCTCCGGCCTTGTAGTTTGCAAAGGATCAAAACACAAGCGGGAAGGTAATAGTGATTGCAATGGAAAAGTAAATGAAACGGTAAATGGAGGAGGTGTAAACAATGACGATAACCAACTATGCTTGGGTAAACAAATCATAGTTGGGCAATTGACAGAATTATGAACGTACCGCAATGCTAATTATGCTACTTGATAGTTAGAGGTTCAATAGTAATGGGCAGTACGCCAAGACAAGTAGACCGTTTATTCATCAGCATCTACTTACTAATCATCCACCTTGATATATCTATCCAAAACAACTCTCTGGTATTAAGTTGCGAGCCCCACCCAAAGTGTAAACTCAAAGCAACAGACAACTGCATTAACGAACTATGTGTAAGGTAAACAATCCTTGCAACCGTGGTCACAAGCATCATTGTTTTCTTCCTCGTGGCAACAACACATCCCCTAGTATCATGTTTCTGTCACTCATGCTAGACATCGAGGGTCATGAACCCACAATCATGCATAACGCTCCCTCTTGGAGTTACAATCTACTACTCGGCAAAAGCAATAAATAGCAATGGAGAACATGCATGAATCACTAAGGAACATAATATAAAAGGATAATAAAATATATATCTCATGTCGTGGGTATAAGTCTGACAGTAGAAGTACGGGGTACGAAAGTATATGGGTAGAGCCTTAGCTACGGCGAGGATGTATGAGTTCAGGCCCCTCTACGGTGGAGGTAAAAGCCCTACGTCTCAGTGCTCTTGGGAGCTTTGTGTCGAGTGTATTAAGGGATTACAGCAAGTGTCAACCCCTGTACCAGTGGTGAAGGGCGGCTTATATAGAGTGCGCTTCCCTTCATAATGGCCCGGTGGACACGGGTGGAGTAGTGGCGAGTAAACGCTGGCGTTACTGGTAACGTAAGCCTTAAATGCTAGTTATGGTGTATGAAAACGTATGACCGTTGCCCTCCTGGGAGGTTACGATGTACAGAGTGGATTCCAGTCGGTACGTTAGATATGCTCCGAGTGGATCGTCGCCGACTGGATGATGGGGGCGTCCTTAGTTCAGTCGGAACTATCTAAGGGCCTTGTCCCCTATGAAGGGTAGTCCTTGGGTAGGACCTATAGGGCAGACCTATGACCCTACCCTGGGACTATAACCCCATCATTAGTCCCCGAATGGATCGGGGTTGGAACGATGAAGTGATGTCCGGAGTTTGGAGCCGACTGGTATTGAGGTGATCTTAGCGTTGTCTGCCTCGATCCATTTTATCTTTGTGGCTAGTGATCCGAGTGAATATGCAAGCGAAACGAACTGTGAGGGACCGATTGCTTCCGCAGAATCTTTCGACGTGACCGGTCATACTGACAGCACCGGATTTTCCGGGATTCTCAAATTTCGGTTGCCGTGCGCTCAGCGGGGATGACGACATCGCCATCGAGTAGATTTCGCCTCCTCGATTACCGCACCGCGATCTTCTCCACTAATCTTGCAGCAGCCGGTTGGGAGGATAAGATGTTGGGCCCACCTGTAGGTGACTCAGTCGAAGGCCTTTTAAAGACTTCCTGGCGGATCTTCCTGTTGTGTTGCTCGTCTTCCTCCCATTGATCTCGCCCCCCCCCCCCGCAACTCCCTGCACACCTCTAGCCACCTCCTTCCCCTCCTTCTCTGCGGATCCGTCGCCCTCGCCATGACGAAGGGGCAGACCAGCAAGCTTGAGTCGAAGAAGAAGAAGAAGGGGGCGACCTCCACTCAGCGGCGGCAGCGGGCTTTGCCGGTGGCTGGATCCAAGGGGACTTCCTCCCCTCCACGGTGAGGGAGAACGACGTGCTGGAGCTGGTGGAGCACGGCATGGTCGTCAATAAGTCTTGGAGGGTGCCAGAAGGCGAGGTGGAGCCGGCGCCGAGGGAGGGGGAGCACGTCCTGCTGCTCACCCACATGGCCACAGGTTTCTCCCTGCCTCCCCATCCTTTCTTCCGAGGTATTATGAACTACTTCGGGGCGCAGCTCCATCACTTTCCGCCGAATGCGATAGCTCATCTTTCCGCATCCATCACCCTCTGTAGTGTTTCATAGGATGTCCTCCCCACTGGGGGCTCTTCAAATATGTTTTCTCTGCTAGATCTCAAACGGTTAAGAAACTTAGCCAGTCTGATGATAAGACACACAACCTCCAGCTCTGCGGGGGTTTAGGATTTCAGAAGAAAACGAAAAGTAGTTATCCCTCCCTTCAGCTATCCGAGTCGGTTAGGAACTGGCAATCGTCCTGGTTCTATTGCTAGGACATTGCCTGCCCGAATGCTCCGATTGGGTTACCACCCTTTAATTTAGACCGGCCGGGCCCTCCCAGGAAGCTAGCGCTCTCTAAGGGAGAAAAAACCCAGATCCAGCCTTTGATCGACGCGCTAGTAACCGTCGTCCGGAACGGAGTCACCGGCATGGACCTGTTGGAGACTTTTCTGGGTCGACGCATCCAGCCGCTCCAGGCCCGAGACCACCCAATGTGGCATTACATGGGGCCTTCGGATACCACTCGGTCCCATCTTGAAGACGTGAGCGACGAGACCGTGGGTGCGTGGGTCCGCAGCATCACAGGCACATGTGATAACCCCGTGGGAACTCGGCGGGTGAAGGCCTTCCGCGCCCAAAATCCTCCTCCGAATGAGGTGAGTACATGTTGTCGAGTGCTTTTAACCTTCTCAGTTTTATTGCTTTTCTTGTCTCGCCGACTGACGTTGCCGACTGTGTTTTGTGCAGGAGTGGACGAACTAGCATTCTGGAGTCTCAAATGGGAATCCGGTCGAGGAAGAAGAAGGCAGCATGGAGGGTAGCGCGGGTAGTGCCGAGTACGTCTTTGACAGTAGGGAGATGGAGGAGGAAAGAGAAGAGGAGGAGGAGGAGAGTGAAGAGCAGAGCTCGTCACCTTCACCACCAGAACGCCGAACCAAGCACCGTCATGACCCCGCTGTTCCGCCGGCTCCTCCCGTGGCCCCGAGTGCTCGGAGTGTGAAGAGAACCAGGGGTTCTTCTGCCAAGCCCATGGATCAGCCGTCCAAGGTGGATAAACCCAGCGGATCTAAACCTCGGAAAGCTTTGCCCCGGATGAGGATCGCTGTTCCGGTCGCCTCAGCGTAAGTATCTTTGCTCTTCCGTCTTCCTTCAGTATCCGATTGGACTCTTCTTTTTGGGAATTCATGCTTACCCGTCGAATGGATTTCACTCAACAGAGCTGCTACCTCCGCCACCTCTCTACCGCGTCAGGGTGACGATCCCATGGACACTGATAACGCCGCCACGTCCCAGCAAGGTACGTTGTCACGAGTCCGAGAGATGTATTACCGTTTCACGAGTGCTATCTTTGATCTTGATCTTTTTCTGTATTTTTATTTTGTTCAGTCGGGCTTCCTTCGGAGGTGATCCATCTGGACGACGACGACCAAAGGAGGTCGGAACCAGCTTTGGCACCTGTCCGTGGGGTTATCCAACCTGCTGCCAACCCCTCCATGAGCGTGCCACCGACTGAGATGGTGGCCTTCATGGCGGAACCGACTGGAGCAGAGCTTGGGATGCCCAGGGAGCTCGGGATACCTAGGGCGCCTTCTACCACGCCGGGTCCATCGACTGTTCACTATGCTGCCCGACGCATCCCGGAAGATCAAGTAGGAGCCGCCAAGGACGCCATGGTACAAGTGGAGCTGATGGTGGGCGAAGCCAAGGGAGCATATGACTCCGTTGTGTCCCTGTACAAGAAGAGCTTGGAGCTTCGGGATGATATCCGAGTAAGTGCGCTAGTAAGTGTTTACATTCCTCTTGGTACCCACTAGGGGTTTTGGCGAGGTACTCGGATACAGTAGGTTGATTTTCCAGTGGGTTCACTCCGAGTGAACCCAGTGGGTGTAGTCCCCGAGACTTCTACCGAGTGTTTGCACCGGCAGTTGTCTTTATATGTATTTTCCATAATCTCTACAGATCAGAGCTGATATGCCCGAATGGTACCAGTGGGGGCACGCCGAGTGCACCCACTGGGTGTAGTCCCCGAGAGTAGTGTTACTCGGGTTGAGTAATAGTAGCCTCATAGTGTTGTTGGTTTGCTATGGAGCTCAATGGGACCGACCTGTTCGAGCTTCATACCAGTGGGGTCACTCTCAGTGAACCCACTAGGTGTAGTCCCCGAGACCGCTGTCGATTGCTTGCATCGGCAGGGGTCTGAAGAATCTTGAGTTTTGATTGTTTTGTCATATTTGTCGAGACTTTTTCCTTGTTGAATCTGGCTGATCCTCCCTTTGTGTCTCTTTGGCAGAAGACTTGTGAAGTGGGATCGGCCTATAATGCTCTGATGGCTGAGAAGACTCAACTTGCTACCGACTTGGAGGTAGCTGCGAATGATATGGATGGCATGAAGAAGGCTCTCATTGAACGAGAAAAATCTTTGGAGGAATCTTGGGAGACTAACAAGGCACTGTTAGCCGAGTTAGAAAATGTGAAGAAGGAGAGATCTGAATGGGTAGGCCAGCTGAAGTCAATGAACGCTCGGTGCAAAGCGCAGGAGAAATACGTCGGCGACTGGGCGAAGAAGATGGTCGCACTGCTTGGTGGTAAGTTGCTTGCCGAGTTCTCTTTGACTTTGGAGTTCACTCCGCGCTTATTTTCTCCCTGTCTTTTCTTTGCAGATTTCTGTCGGGACGTTGAAGCCTAGACTGCCGAAATTGAACCGACGCTTGGGCAACCGAATGTTCCACTCGGAGATGAAGCTAACCGGGACATGTTCCGACTGAAATCCCGCCTTAACAAGGTGGGTCCTTTCGTTGGTCGCCTCAGAGAAGCTATCGGCCGAATTGACAAAGAGCTGTGGCCTGAAGATGACTCCCGGAATGAGATAGAGGGGTTGATGACTCGATTAGAGGATGTTCCAAGCAGAGTGCAGGCATGGAAGAAGTCTGCCGCTCGGTATGGCGCGGACGTGACGCTGTCTCTGGTCCGAGTGCACTGTAAGGAAGCCCGTGAAGACAAGCTGAAGACGTTGCAGGTCGCCAACACCAAGAAGCTTCGATTTGAAGACTTCATGGAAACCTTCCTCGACACGACCACTCGGATTGCAGATGGAATCGACCTCGACACCTTTGTGGAGCCTGTTAGCCCCGGGGATGCTTGATTGACTTTATGCTAAACGTGCATTTACCTCGGTAAGCCGAGTGGAATTTGTATTAAACTTTGGCCACTGCTGTTGGACGGTACATTCATGGCTTAGTGTGGATAAACTTGGATCCACACGGAGACCTGTCCCGAGTGATGTCTGCCTTGAGCACCTACACCTCCCCTTGGTAAAAGAAGATCCTTTTACAGAGGAACCTGTGCAACCGAAGAGCTCAACAGATCAGACTGAAGTCGAGGTTCCCGCTGTGGTTGACCTGGTCATGGAGATTCTAGGTGTCATACCCGAATGGACTGTGCCATCCATTGCGTACATCCTGAGGCAAGAGTTACCGGAAGACGAGGTCCAAGCTAGGCAGATCGTTCGCAGGTCGAAGTCCTTCACCGTCGTTGGTGACCAGTTATATAGAGAAACTGTTTCAGGCGTCCTTCAGCGGTGTATCTCTCTTGAGGAGGGTCGGTTAATTTTGGAAGAAATTCACTCGGGAACCTGCGGCCATCATGCCTCCTCAAGGGCAATCATCGCCAAAGCATTCAGAGCTGGTTTCTTCTCGTTGCAGGCGAATGAAATGGCAAAAGATATAGTCGACCATTGCGAAGGTTGTCAGTTCTATTCAAACAAGTCCCACAAGCCAACGTCCGTGCTGAAGACAATTCCCCTTTCTTGGCCATTCGTCGTGTGGGGATTAGATACAGTCGAACTATTCAGAACAGGCCAAGGAGGATTCACCCATCTGTTGGTAGCAGTCAACAAGTTTACCAAGTGGATTGAAGCCAAGCCGATCAAGAAGCTTGATGCCCTTACGGCCATCAAATTTATCAGAGACATCATCGCCAGATACGGGGTTCCACACAGCATAATCACCGACAATGGCACAAATTTAACTCGGACGAGTTAAAAGGTTTTTGCGCAGGCCAAGGTATCCGAGTGGATTTTGCATCCGTTGCGCACCCCCAAACAAATGGACAAGCGGAGCGGGAGAATGGACTCATTCTTCAAGGGTTGAAGCCTCGACTCCTGTAGGAAGTTGGACATGCCGCCGGCGCATGGGTCACTGAGCTGCCTTCGGTGCTATGGGGCCTCCGAACAACTCCGAATAGATCGACAGGACGATCCCCGTTTTCCTCGTTTATGGAACAGAGGTAGTCCTTCCGAGTGACTTGCTTCACAAGTCTCCACGAGTCGAACTCTTCTCCGAAGCCGAAGCAGAGCAAGCCAAGCAAGACGGAGTAGACCTTTTAGAAGAGGAGCGCGAGATGGCATTGATCCGTTCAACAATTTATCAGCAAGATCTGCGGCGATTTCATGCGCGGCACGTCAGGAGCCGCCCGTTCCAAGCAGGCGACCTGGTGCTCCGAGTGGATCAACAGAGACCACACAAGTTGGCTCCCGCCTGGGAAGGACCGTTCATTATTTCTAAGGTGCTGAACAACGGAGCGTATCGACTCTACAACCTCGACAGGGAGACGGATGAGCCGCGAGCATGGAATGGAGATCTGTGGATCCACGTTTTGCCAATTCATCTACTACTTGCTTTTTCAGTCGGGGAACATGGTGAAGTTCCAGACCTTCGAACTTCTTTTCGAGCTTCCTTATTGCGTTGCAGTATGTAGTCATGGTGGGGTTCCTTACATCCCACTCCTGCATTACTTGATTAACCACTAGATCTGAGTCGCCATAGACCATCAGGCGACGGACGCCGAGTGTGATGGCCATGCGCAGCCCATAAAGGAGAGCTTCGTACTCTACTTCGTTGTTGGAAGAATCAAAATGGATCTGCAACACATACTTGAGTTTATCACCTTTCGGGGATATGAGCACTACACCGGCGTCGGAGCCATTCAACATCTTGGACCCATTGAAGAACATGGTCCAATGAGCCGAGTAGATGTGAGTCGGTTGCTGTTGTTCTACCCATTCTGCTATGAAGTCAGCAAGAGCTTGAGACTTTATAGCTTTCTTGGCTTCGAACTTGATGTCGCAGTATAGCATCTCCATTGCCCACTTTGCCACTCGGCCTGATGCGTCCCGATTGTGGAGAATTTCCGACAACGGAGCATCAGATATGACAGATGCCGAGTGGTCTTGGAAATAATGAGCCACCTTCTTTGCAGTCATGTAGATCCCATAAATAAGCTTCTGATAATGGGGATACCTCTGCTTGGAAGGAGTCAGGACTTCAGAAACATAATATACTGGTCGTTGAACCTTGTACGCTTTGCCTTCTTCTTCGTGTTCGACTGTCAGAACGGTGCTGACGACTTGATTTGTAGCCGCGATATACAGAAGAAGGGGTTCTTTACTGAGCGGGACAGTAAGAACCGGCTGGGTGGAAAGCAAGGCTTTGAGGTCGTCGAATGCGGTTTGGGCTTCGTCTGTCCACTGAAGGTATCCGACTTCTTCATGAGTCGGTACAGAGGTAACGCCTTCTCGCCGAGTCGAGCGATAAACCTGCTCAAAGCCGCTAGGCAACCTGTGAGCTTTTGTACGTCATGTACTCTTACCGGCCGCTCCATTTGAACAATGGTCCCGATCTTTTCGGGGTTGACATCGATCCCCCGTTCAGAAACGAAGAAACCGAGTAACTTCCCGCTGGGAACGCCGAATGAACACCTGGCTGGGTTGAGCTTGATATCGTACCTACGTAGGTTGGCGAATGTTTCTGCCAAGTCCGTCAGCAGGTCGGAACCTTTGCGTGACTTGACTACGATATCGTCCATATATGCCTCCACATTTTGACCAATCTGGTCTAGGAGGCATTTTTGGATCATTCGCATAAAAGTTGCTCCTGCATTTTTCAAACCGAATGGCATAGTGATGTAACAGAAGCACCCGAATGGGGTGATGAAAGATGTTTTTAATTCATCTGGACCATACAGATGGATCTGATGATAGACCGAATAGGCATCAAGGAAGGATAAGCGCTCGCAACCCGCAGTCGAATCAACGATTTGATCTATGCGGGGGAGCGGGAAGTGGTCTTTCGGACAGACCTTATTAATGTGCTTGAAATCGATGCACATATGGAGAGACTTGTCCTTCTTGGGCACCATGACAACATTAGCGAGCCACTTAGAGTGGTGTACCTCGCGAATGAAGTTGGCTGCCGGAAGTTTAGCTACCTCCTCTCCGATTGCTTTTCTCTTGTGCGCGGCGGACCGACGCAGGCGTTCTCGGACGGGCCGAGCGGCAGGATCCACATACAGTCGGTGCTCAGCCAACTCCCTGGGTACACCTGGCATGTCAGCAGGCTTCCATGCAAAAATGTCCCAGTTCTCACGGAGGAATTGGATGAGCTCGGCTTCCTATTTTGGATCAAGGGTGGTGGAGATGTTTGTTGGGGCGGCGGTGGCATCCGTCGGGTGGACGCTTACTTTCTTCGTGTCTCCCGCCGATTGGAATGCGGACTCGGAAGCTGGCTTCTTTGAACGCATCAGGTTGGCGGGGTCGGCAATCTTCTTGTACTCATCCAACTCGAGTACATCCATCTGATGGTCTGCAATTCTTGACCCCTGCTGCAGACACTCCTCGGCCCGCTGCCGATTGCCTGTGACAGTAATCACGCCTTTGGGACCAGGCATCTTCAGCTTCAAATATACGTAACATGGATGGGCCATGAAACGTACGTATGCCGGACGGCCCAGAATGGCATGGTATGCACTCTGGAAGTCTACCACCTCGAATGTTAACTTCTCTTTGCGGAAGTTCTTGTCAGAGCAGAAAACGACATCCAACGCAATCTGGCTGAGTGATTTGGCCTTTCTTCCTGGGACGACTCCATGGAATTGCATACTGCTCTCGCTAAGTCTGGACATCGGAATGCCCATTCCCTTGAGACAATCGGCGTACATGATATTCAAGCCGCTGCCGCCGTCCATGTGGACTTTGCGCAGCCTAACTCCTTCCACCACTGGGTCGACGACCAGAGCTTGCCTCCCTGGGGTGGGTACGTGTGCTGGGTGGTCTGACTGATCAAAAGTGATTGCAGTCTGTGACCACTTGAGGAACGTGGGAGTGGATGGGGTTGCCATGTTTACCTCCCTGTTGACCAGCTTCAGTCGACTTTTGCTTTCTACATCAGCAAAAATCATTAACGTTGCATGGACTTGAGGGAACGGATCCTCCTTGTCCTCATCATATTGCTCGGTGTCTTTCTCACTCGGCTGTCCTTCACCGAATCCTTGGATCAGGAGGCGACACTGCCGAGTGGTATGTTTCGGCAATATGACATTGCCTTCTTCATCCGTCTTCGTGTGGATTGGACACGGTTGATCTAGGATGGAATTTCCTGACTGTTTCTTCTTGGGGGTGTACTGTGGTTTCCCCTTGCCTTTGAACTTAGCGTTTGTAACGACTGCCGCCTCTACTTGCGGAGTGGATTGGGCTTTCTGTTTCTGCTTCCGACTGCTGCTCCCATCTCTGTCGGCGACTGACTTATGCTTGCCGCTACGTATGCGGTCCTCCTCTTCACCATTCGCATAGCGTGCGGCTATCTCCATCATCTTGCTCATGGAGATGTCGCCTGTCCGACCAAACTTCAGGTATAGATCTCTGTACCGAACGCCTGCCTTGAAGGCGCAGACTGCTTGGTGTTCTGTAACATTCTCCACCGTGTGGTAGAGGGTTGTCCAGCGCTGGATGAAATCGCGCAAGGGCTCGTTTTGCTTCTGGACACAGTGCTGAAGCTCTGTGAGACCAGCAGGGCGTTTGCACGTACCCTCAAAGGTCCTGATGAAGACCCAGGACAGATCTGCCCAACTGTAAATGCTTGATGGAGCTAACTGGTTTAGCCAAGCTCGAGCCGAACCGTCGAGCATCAGTGGGAGATGTTTCATGGCGACATGGTCATCTCCGCCACCGATCTGGACCGCCACTCTGTAGTCGTCTAACCAAGTTTCTGGTTTGGACTCTTCTGTGAATTTGCTGATTCCCGTCGCCAATCGGAAGTTGGGAGGGATGTCAACCGAGCGAATGGCCCGACTGAAACACTCGGGACCAGAAACAACGGTCCTACTTCCATTCGGATGATCTCTATCGTGACCATCACGATGGGCTCGGCTTTTATACCCTCTTGCATCAGGCCTTTGATCATGCGCATCACCGCCCGAACGATGATCATCGTAATGCCGGGGTCCGTAGGGCCCACTCCGCGGAGGAGTACGCGAACGGCGACGATCTTCGGGACGAGACCGAATGGAAAGCGGATTCTGACTCCGGTCCCTGGAACGATCGTTCCAGAGGCTGCCCCCTCTGCGACGCTGGTGAGAGCTGGGACTAAAAACCGACCGATGTGTGTTCGCTTGAACGGAACTGTTGTGGATCTTGTAGTGCGACTGGGAGACCGCCGAGTTTTGCTGCTGCACCATATGTAACAAGGAACGGATCTGCTCGATTCCTCTACGAGACTTCGAATCAGTCGGCTGGAGAGAATCAGCGATCCTGGCGGCTGCACCAAGTTCAGGATGGGTGTGCGGAACACCTCGACGTTGCTCTGGCGAGCGCGTCGACCGGAAGAATGAGGGTGCTGACGACGAGCGCCGGATGATTTTCCGATCTCACGCTCGTTCCGACCAGTCCCGGGGGGATTTTTGTGGGAATCGGCCATGAGTACTTTGGCTGCAGGCCCGTGACCCTGATACTCGGAAGGCAGTTCAGTCGGAACTGACTCCAAGCACTGGGATGACCGCGGGACCACAACCGATTCGAGCACCGCCACTTGAGAGGACATGTTTTGTCGCGCTAGGGCGTGTCGCACCCAACGCTGGAGCCGCGAACGACCGGATCGCTTGTTGCGGCGCGTGACGGGGGCGAAGATCGACACCGGGGTCGATGGCTGGAGAAGAAGAACGCCGCATGAACTGCCACGGAAGTACGTAGCCCCGCGACTCGGAAGCGTCTCGATGTTGAGGGGCGCATCCTGAAGCCATGCCGAATCGTCGGCGATGAAGGAGAGTGCACCGAAGAGGATCTCATGACCCATGCACAGATCTCCGCCGGATGACATGACGAAAAGATGAAATCGCAAACTCGCCGGAAGTCGCTTAGACGCCTGCCCCACGGTGGGCGCCAACTGTCGTGGGTATAAGTCTGACAGTAGAAGTACGGGGTACGAAAGTATATGGGCAGATCCTTAGCTACGGCGAGGATGTATGAGTTCAGGCCCCTCTACAGTGGAGGTAAAAGCCCTACGTCTCAGTGCTCTTGGGAGCTTTGTGTCGAGTGTATTAAGGGATTACAGCAAGTGTCAACCCCTATACCAGTGGTGAAGGGCGGCTTATATAGAGTGCGCTGCCCTTCATAATGGCCTGGTGGACAGGGGTGGAGTAGTGGCGAGTAAACGCTGGCGTTACTGGTAACATAAGCCTTAAATGCTAGTTATGGTGTATGAAAACGTATGACCGTTGCCCTCCTGGGAGGTTACGATGTACAGAGTGGATTCCAGTCGGTACGTTAGATATACTCCAAGTGGATCGTCGCCGGCTGGATGATGGGGGCGTCCTTAGTTCAGTCGAAACTGTCTAAGGGCCTTGTCCCCTATGAGGGGTAGTCCTTGGGTAGGACCTATAGGGCATACCTATGACCCTACCCTGGGACTATAACCCCATCATCTCATAACAATCTGAACATAATCTCGTAATCCATCGGATCCCAACAAACCGAGCATAACAATAGCAAGAGAATTACGAAGATGCTTTGATCATGTAGGGCGGCTCACAAGGACTAACCATTGAAGCACAAGATTGGAGAGAAGACATCACATAGCTACTGGTCATGGACCCATGGTCCAAGGAGGATTACTCACAGCACGTCCACGAAGCGTCCATGGTGTTTGAGAAGCTCCCGGAGGTCAATCCTCTCTCCTGCAGGGTGCCGGGAAGAGGTCTCCTGGCGCTCCCGATCTCGGAAGCGCTGCGGCGGCGGAACGATGGAGAAATTCATGATTCTGGAAGTTGTGGAAGGGTTTCCTCTCGAGACTCTAAATATAGGCCAAAGGAGGGCACCGAAGGAGGTGGGGCCCACACAAGCGGCCTCCTGGCGCGGCCTAGGGCCTGGCCGCGCCAGCAGGTCACCTGGGCAACCCCTGACCCCTCTCTGGCCCATCTTCGGTGATCCGGAAGCTTCTGTTTCGCTGATTTTTTATATTTTTTTTCCTGGAATTTTTCGGGCTTCGGAAAATTGGGTAAAAGCCTGTGCAAAATAGACATCAGCAAACAGAAACTGGCACTGGGTGCACTGAGTTAGTAGGTTAGTCCAAATATGTGTAAAATGATACAAAAGTGTAGCAAAACATATAACAATGTCACCCAAAAGATCATGGAACAAGCAGAAATTACAGATACATTTGGGACGTATCAACATCCCCAAGCTTAATTTCTGCTCGTCCTCGAGTAGATAAATGATAACACAATAATTTCTGTGGTGACATGATAACACACATATAAGAACTTCAAAGTAAAGCAAGTAATATATGCAATTCAAGTCAAGACAATAACAAGCAAGAGTCTATATCTAGTATTGAGTTTAGCAAAGTAAGAACATAAAGGTGCAAGAGCTCTCGCTGTCCGTGACTCGAATGTCTCCAAATGGTGTTTGCGTGCAAGAAGTGGGAGATGGGTTGAGATCATAAAATACATTTTTTAATTGAGAACTCAATCTACTAAAATTTCACACTTGGTCTCCTTCGGAATCTTATTTTGACTCATCCCCAGACCACTAGTGAGGCACAAGTCAAAATGAGCCTCTCCTTTTTGACTTTGAGCACTCATGCAATGGATGAGCGTAAGCAAGATATGTTGGCACTTAGGATGGAAAATAGAATAATGATGGGGAAGAAAGACAAAAGGGTGTGAAAGTCTCACATCAATGAGGACAACCATAGGCGATAGAAAGCCAAATGATAGATATGATGTGAGGAGTAGGGATTGCCATGTAACGGATGCACATATGAGCTAAGGTAAGCTCTCCAATGAAACTAGTGGGGGTGCATCCAACTTGTTTGCTCATGAAGACCTAGAGCTCATTTGAGGAGGCTCGTCATTGGAATATGCAAACCAAGTTCTATAGTGTAAGGGTCCCCACATAGTTATGCATGAATGATAATCTCTATGTAGTACAAATATAGCAATGGAGTACGAGTGTGGATATTCAAATGGAATCGTAGTGTTGCCCCCTTCTCTCTTTTTTTTCTTTTTTTTCTTTTTTTTCTTTTATTTTTCTCTTTTTATTTTATTTTTTGTGGCCTCTTTGGCTCTTTCTTTTTATCTCTCATTTGTCCTCTTTGGGATCTTTTGTTTGTCCTCTTTGGGATCTTTTACGCACTTAAGGCCAACACTCTATGTTTTACATGAATAAAAAGAAGATCATAACACTTTATAAGAAGTACTCAACATAAAGACAAGTGAAAACTATCATGATGTATGCAAATATATGCCTCTGCCAGTGTAGTAGGATATGGAATGATATTAGCGCGTCATGTAGAAATAATTGGGGCAAAGCCCAACTATCATGCGGCTGTACGATCAAGCAAAAGCATGTATGACATGAAGATCAAGTCATGAGATGATGGATGTTGCATGGCAATGTATCTCGGAAAGGCTATAGAAATGCCTTAATAGGTAGGTATGGTGGCTGTTCTGAGGAAAGATATAATGAGGCTTATGTATGACAGAGCGTATCATGTCGTGGGTTTGGATGCACCAGCGGAGTTCTCACCAACTCTCAATGTGAGAAAGGGCAATGCACGGTACCGAAGAGGCTAGCAAAATATGGATGGTGGAAGTGCCAACAATCAAATACTCACATTAGTCCGAAGAACTCATACACTTATTATCGGTAACTCTCCATCTAGTTAGGAAATTCATAAAGAGACAAGTACCCCGAGAAGGAGTGTTTGGGGGTTTGGTTATCCTTGCGCATCCTCGACTCATGGTAACTTGAGGGTACTCTATATATTCTAACCCCTTCAGAGGTTAGCGATCAATTTAGTAGCTAGAGTTCACAACTAATTTTTAGTTGAAACACACGGATTTCCCAAAATACGACACCTATCACTAATAGGCTCAAGCTCTTGGCACCAATAGTCCAAACATTACTCAAATCAATACCTCAAAACTATTGCAGGTTACTACTATACTTAAATAGCAATCTTAATTACCTACTCATGCAAGACACACAACTCAGTGCAACAAGCCAACTCTCTAAACAAGATAAGCATGATAACTCAAGAGAGTTCCAAAAGCAACCTAAATAAAAGCTCTTAAAAAGATAAGCATGAAAACTAAGAGCTAAGCATGACAGTAGCTATGGAAAGATGAAGAACACACAAAAAGTTAAGCATGAAAACCTATGTTGTGTTCTACAGTGGAATGGAGCGTGTCTCTCTACCAAACAAGGTAGGCTAGGTTCCGACTTGTTATGAACAACAAGATAAACTAAAACAAACTAAAAAGCAAATAGTGGGACGCTCCAAGCATAACACATAACATATGAAGTGATAAAAATATAGCATGGAGATGGACGAACTGATGATTGTTGATAGAGAAGGGGATGCACGAGGGCATCCCCAAGCTTAGACGCTTGAGTATCCTTGAATATGTTTTGGGTTGGATGGGGGCATCCCCAAGCTTGAGCGCTTGACACTCTTGTATCTTCTTTCATCATCTCCCATCGCATACTTCAAAACTCCCTTCATACGAAACTCATCATAAGCTGATTAGAGTGGTTAGTACCCTTAATAAAATAATTCATTACCTGCTGGAAATAAAGATTTTCATGAAAAGCTATTGCTTCTCATGATTTCCAAATGGTTTATGCAAATAAAAAGTAAGCTTAGGATTTGCAAAACAATGGAAAAGCAAAACATGGCAGAATTTGTGAAAACAGAACAACAAGTAGTAAATAATTTATTCGGGGCACTTCTGTAACTCAAATCAAAAAACTCAGAACAGATGCCAGAAAGGCAATTATATATTGCATGTTGTCAAGACAATTTAGATCAAAAATATGATCTGGTGATTTATGGCGAATTTTGCCGTCAGGCAGACAAAATCTGTTTCTGGACAGCATGTCACAATATTTGAACCTTCTTGCAATCGGAGGCTATAACTTGGCACAAAGCTTAAAATAAAGATACAATGATGTTTCTACAGTAGTAACAAGCATCAGACCACTAAAACTGAAGTTAACAACAAATTGGGTTGCCTCCCAACAAGCGCTTTCTTTTATGCCTTTGAGCAAGGCATAATGCAAGAAGGAGGATCAAGGTTCTCCGAGGTCATCGGAATTATAAAAACCTTCAAACGGATCCTCAACAAGTTCATCTTTATTTTTCCTAGGGAACGGGTACGTACCTTTCGCTTTCCCACTTAAGCGTGTGTGTTGGGGATATACCCCATGGTGTGACCCGGCTTTCCCACTTAAGCGTATATGTCCTTTACCTATATCAATGAAGCCTCTCATGGCTCGGAGGAAGTCCCTTCCAAGCACTATATTCCCTTTGTTGGGCTCCATGATGAAGAAATCAACTGTTGCATTCCTTTTAGAGAATGTAACCTGGACATCTTTTGCCTTTCCCTAGATTTCAGAAATATCACCATTAGCCTGTTCATGGTAAGATGAAAAAAATTCCATGTCTAACCAGAGAGAATCATAAACAACTTTTGGCATAGTAGAAACCATGGATCCAATATCACAATAAGCAAGGAAGTCTTGGTTAGATATGCCAATTCTAACAAAATGTTCCTAGTCATCATCTATTTTCAAAATATGTTCATTATCAACAATGGGTTTCTCTCTTTCTCTTAAGTCTAGAGCGTCTATTTTCCCTTCAATGGTAGCAAGTCTATCTATAATAGTGTCATAACCATGATTATAAACAAGATTATTAGATAGACCATGTATAATATCAAGAGCTCTGGTCTCATCACACTCTAAAAAATATCCTTTAGCTATAATATCATTAGAGTGCTTGCACCATATAAAGAGACCATGATAAAAATTTCTAAGCACAATTTTGATAGGTATCCAAGGCATAATTCTTTTGTGTGCTTTAGAAATTCTATCCCATGTTTCCGTCATATTTTCTCCATTCCTTTGATGGAAATCTAGGACCTCTGATTCCTTCCAAGCATCAAACCTTAACATGCTTGACAACTAAAAGCAAAGTAACTATTTTTGGGGTTTTTAGTATAAGATTCTAAAGCAAAATCTAAAAAGCAAACTAACAAGACTGAAAAGCAAAGGTAAAGGATAGTGTGCAACTCCCCTATCTTGAAGACTGGAGTCCCCGGCAACAGCGCCAGAAAACTTTGCTTGATGACGAGATGATGTATATACTTCTTGCACCTCGTTGGTTACCCCAAGTGGAAGGTTGAGATGTAGTCAGCAGCAAGTTTTCCCTCACACGGGAACTGTAAGGTTTATCGAATCAGAAGGACTCCTAGGATCAACAAGTAGGTGTCTCTTGTCCTGGTCAGCAAAAGACGTGGACCTGCACACACAACAAATAACTTTGCTCCGAACGAGTACAGAGAGGTTGTCGATCTCTCCGGCCTTGTAGTTTGCAAAGGATCAAAACACAAGCGGGAAGGTAATAGTGATTGCAAGGGAAAAGTAAATGAAAACGGTAAATGGCGGAGGTGTAAACAATGATGGTGATATGGACCGGAGTCACATGATGCTCACTAGTGATGTCTCTCTCCCAAAAGATGATAAACAACTATGCTTGGGTAAACAAATCACAGTTGGGCAACTGACAGAATTATGAACTCACCGCAATGCTAATTATGCTACTTCATAGTTAGAGGTTCAATAGTAATGGGCAATACGCCAAGACAAGTAGACCGTTTATTCATCAGCATCTACTGACTAATCATCCACCTTGAGATATCTATCCAGAACATCTCTTTGGTATTAAGTTGCAAGCCCCACCCAAAGTGTAAACTCAAAGCAACAAACAACTGCATTAACGAACTATGCCTAAGGTAAACAATCCTTGCAAATGTGGCCACAAGCACTGTTGTTTTCTCCTTGGTGGAAACAACACATCCCCTGGTCTCATGTTTCTGTCACTCAAGCTACACATCGAGGGGCATGAACCCACAATCATGCATAACGCTCCCTCTTGGAGTTACAATCTACTATTCGGCCAAAGCAATAAATAGCAACGGAGAACCTGCATGAATCACTAAGGAACATAATATAAAAGGATAATTGATGACCCACAAGTATAGGGGATCAATCGTAGTCCTTTCGATAAGTAAGAGTGTCGAACCCAACGAGGAGCAGAAGGATCTGCAGGCACCCAAATTGTTGGTAACAAGTGATTGTGTGGTGAGATGATTCGTAGCAAGCAATACGTAACAAAAGTACCAATGGTGCAGCAAAGTGGCCCAATCCCTTTTGTAGAAAGGGACAAGCCTGGACAAAGTCTTATAGGAGGAAAAACGCTCCCGAGGACACACGGGAATTTCTGTCATGCTAGTTTTCATCATGTTCATATGATTCACGTTCGTTACTTTGATAGTTTGATATGTGGGTGGACCAGCGCTTCGGTACTGCCCTTACTTGGACAAGCATCCCATTTATGATTAACCCCTCTCGCAAGCATACGCAACTACGAAAGAAGAATTAAGACAAAGTATAAACATAGCATTAAACTAGTGGATCCAAATCAGGCCCTTACGAAGCAACGCATAAACTAGGGTTTAAGCTTCTGTCACTCTAGCAACCCATCATCTACTTACTACTTCCCAATGCCTTCCTCTAGTCCCAAATAATGGTGAAGTGTTATGTAGTCGACGTTCACATAACACCACTAGAGGAAAAACAACATACAACATATCAAATTATCAAACGAATACCAAATTCACATGACTACTATTAGCATGACTTATCCCATGTCCTCAGGAACAAAAGTAACTACTCACAAAGCATAATCATATTCATGACCAGAGAGGTAATGAGTAGCATCAAGGATCTGAACATAAATTATTCCACCAAATAATCCAAGTAGCATCAACAACAAAGAGTAATTAACACTACTAGCAACCTTACAAGTACCAGTCGGAGTCGCAAGACGGAGATTGGTTACAAGAGATGAACTAGGGTTTGGAGATGAGATGGTGCTGATGAAGATGTTGATGGTGACGAGTCCCCTCCGATGAGAGGAGTGTTGGTGATGACGATGGCGACGATTTCCCCCTTCGGGAGGGAAGTTTCCCCGGCAGGATCGTCCTCCCGGAGCTCCAGATTGGTTCTGCTCAAGTTCCGCCTCGTGGCGGCGGCGAATCCACGAAAAAGCTCCTCCTTGATTTTTTTTCTGGACGAAGCCCTTCATATAGAAGAAGAGGGGGGCCAGTGGGCTAGCAGACTGCTAATAACCCACAAGTGTAGGGGATCACAACAGTTTTCGAGGGTAGAGTATTCAACCCAAATTTTCTTGATTCGACACAAAGGGAAGCGAAAGAATATTCTCAAGTATTAGCAGATGAGTTGTCAATTCAACCACACCTGAAAGATTAGTGTCTCCAAGCAAAGTATCAGTAGCAAAGTGGTATGATAGCAACGGTGCGAGAAACAGATCTGTTGACGACAGACTATTCCTAACTTGTTGTATCAATGGCGCTAGTAAAGTGTTGCAGCAAGTAACAGCCAAGTAGCAAGTAACAGCAGTAGTGACAACAGTAGCAAGGAACAGCAGTAGTGACAACAGTAGCAAGTAACAGCAGTAGCAGCAGAGTAACAACAGTAGCAACAGAGTAACAGCAGCAGCAGTAACAGCAGTAGCAACAGAGTAATAGCAGTAGCGGCAAAGTAACGTAGCAAGGACCAGTAGTAAAAGACTCGTAGGCAGTGGATCGGTGATGGATGAGTATGCCGGATATGATTCATCATGTAACAACTATGACACGCAGAGATAAGTAACTAGCTCGTGTTCGTCAATCTAATGTAGGCATGTATTCCGTATGTAGTCATACGTGCTTAGGGAAAAGAACTTGCATGGCATCTATTGCCCATCCCTCCCATGGCAGCGGGGTCCTAATGGAAACTACGGGATATTAAGGTTCTCCTTTTAATAAAGAACCGGACCAACGCATTAACACGTGGTGAATACATGAACTCCTCACACTATGGTCAACTCCGGGAGTGGTTCCGGCTATTGTCACTCCGAGGTTGCCGGGTCATAACACATAGTAGGTGACTACAACTTGCAAGATAGGATCTAAAACACACATATATTGGCGACAACATAATAGGTTCAGATCTTAAATCATGGCACTCGGGCCCTAGTGACAAGCATTAAGCATAGCCAAGTAGTACCAACATCAATCTAGAACATAGTGGATACTAGGGATCAATCCCCGTCAAAAACTAACTCGATTACATGATAGATCTCATCCAACTCATCACCGTCCAGCAAGCCTACGATGAGATTACTCATGAGTGATGAAGAGCATCATGGAATTGTCGATGGAGGAAGGTTGATGATGACGATGGCGACGATTTCCCCTCTCCGGAGCCCCGAACGGGCTCCAGATCTGCTCTCAAGATGAAGAACAGGAGGTGGCGGCGCCTCCATATCGTAAAACGCGATGAAACCTTCTCTTTGATTTTTTTTTCCGGGCGAGAGGGAATAAATAGAGCTGAGTTTGGGGGCGGTGGTGCCACATGGGCCCCACAAGCCCTCACGGCGCGGCCTAGGGGGGTGGCCGCGGCCTGTGGGCTTGTGGCCCACTAGCACGCCCCCTCCAGTGGATCTTTGCCCAGGTATTTTTCTTTTATTCCAGAAAAAATCTTCGTAAGTTTTCAGGACATTCCGAGAACTTTTATTTCTGCACAAAAACAACACCATGGCAATATTGCTGAAAACAGCGTCAGTCCGGGTTAGTTCCATTCAAATCATGCAAATTAGAGTCCAAAACAAGGGCAAAAGAGTTCGGAAAAGTAGATACGACAGAGACGTATTAGCTGCCCACAAGCCCCCTTGGCGCGGCCAGGGGGTGGCCGCGCCGTGCAGGCTTGTGGCCACTTGCTGGCGCCCCTCTCGCGCTTCTTCGGGCCAGTATTTTTTATAAATCCGGAAAAAAATCCTCGTTGAGTTTTTCGGCGTTTGGAGTTGCGCAGAATAGGTATCTCAACTTTGCTCCACTTTCAGGCCAGAATTCCAGTTGCCGGCATTCTCCCTCTTCATGTAAACATTGCAAAATAAGAGCGAAAAGGCATAAGAATTGTACCGTGAAGTGAAGCAACAGCCCAAGAAGCGATAAATATCAACATGAAAACATGATGCAAAATGGACGTATCAATAATCAAATATATATCTCATAACAATCTGAACATAATCTCATAATCCATCGGATCCCAACAAGCCGAGCATAGCAATAGCAAGAGAATTACATAGATGCCTTGATCACGTAGGGCAACTCACAAGGACTAACCATTGAAGCACAAGATTGGAGAGAAGGCATCACATAGCTACTGGTCATGGACCCATGGTCCAAGGAGGACTACTCACGTCACGTCTGGTAAGCGTCCATGGCGGTGGAGAAGCTCCCGGAGGTCAATCCTCCCTCCGGCAGGGTGCCGGGAAGAGGTCTCTTGACGCTCCCGAGCTCGGAAGCGCTGCGGCGGCGGAACGATGGAGAAATTTATGATTCTGGAAGTTCTGGAAGGGTTTCCTCTTGGGACTCTAAATATAGGCCAAAGGAGGGCACCGAAGGAGGTGGGGCCCACCCAAGCGGCCTCCTGGCGTGGCCTAGGGCCTGGCCGCGCCAGTAGGTCGCCTGGGCAGCACCTCGCCCCCCTATGGCCCATCTTCGGTGATCCGGAAGCTTCTGTTTCGCTGATTTTTTATATATTTTTCCTGGAATTTTTCAGGCTTCGGAAAATTGGGTAAAATCCCGTGCAAAATAGACATCGGCAAATGGAAACTGGCGTTGGGTGCACTGAGTTAGTAGGTTAGCCCAAATATGTGTAAAATCATATAAAAGTGTAGCAAAACATGTAACAATGTCACCCGAAAGATCATGGAACAAGCAGAAATTATAGATACGTTTGGGATGTATCACCGTGGCCAGGGGGTGGCCGCACCTCGCAGGCTTGTGACCTCCTGGTCCACTTCCTCGCCCAGCTCTTCACTCCAGTATTTTTTATATTTTCCAAAAATATTCTCCGTAAATTTTCAGCCCATTCCAAGAACTTTTATTTCTGCACAAAAATGACACCATGGTAGTTCTGCTGAAAACAACGTCGGTCCGTGTTAGTTCTAATAAAATCATATCAAAATCATATAAAATTGTTGTAAACATGGCATGTATACTTCATAAATTATAGATACGTTGGAGACGTATCTGGATCCCCAAGCTTAATTCCTGCTCGTCCTCAAGTAGGTAAATGATAAAAGAAATAATTTATGAAGTGTGAATGCTAGCAAGTGCACAAGTTTCATCAATGAAAATTTCACTCACTTTTTTCTAGCATAATTATATATCATAAATAGTTGCTCATCTCATAAAACTTCTAATGATGAAGTAACAAGCTATTCACATGTTAAATTATAGACCAAAAAGTTTCTTGAAAACTAACAAACCATAATCCTAGTCATCGAACAATTGCAATTCATCTTATTTTCAGGAAGGGTCTATGTAAGAGCTTTTGATTTAGCAAATTCCACATACTCAACTATCATATAGTCCTCCATGATTGCTAACACTCCAAGCATATTTTTAGAGAAAATAGTATCCATCGAACACAGAGAAAGATAGGGGCTTAATGTTTCGCCTCCCAACTTATTTATCATATAGATAATTTTAGATAATAATAATTCATGATAAAATATATTTGTGTGGATATATATGTCTAGATCATTCCCTAGCACATGACGCTTGCCAAGAGAAAAAGGCGAAATATAGGAAGTGGTGAAGATCACCATGACTCTTGCATAAAGGTAAGTACTAGAAAGTAAAAGATAGACCCTTCGTAGAGGGAAGCATTGATTTTCAGAGGTGCCAGAGCTCGAGCTTTTAAAACATAGACGAATAATAATTTTGAGCGGTATGCTTTCATTGTCAACATAACAGCCGAGAGATCTCGGTATCTTCCATGCTAGATACATTATAGGCGGTTCGCAAACAGAATGGTAAAGTTTCTACCCCCCTCCACCAATCAATCACACTCCACAGCGAGCCGAATCCACGGGTACCGTCCATACAAACAACAATCCTGGGGGAGTTTTATTTCATTATATTTTGATTTGATTTTTTGAGCATGGGACTGGGCATCCCGAATACCAGCCACTTTCTCGTGAATGATAGTGAATCAACACATATCATGAGAATAACTCACCTAGCATGGAAGATACTGATAGCCCCTAGTCACTACATTGAGCGATTCGGGCATACAAAACAAAATATTATTTGAAGGTTTAGAGTTTGGCACATGCAAATTTACTTGGAACGGCAGGTAAATACCGCATATAGGTAGGTATGGTGGACTCATATGGAACAACTTTGGGTTTAAGGGTGTTTGGATGCACAAGTAGTATTTCTACTTGGTGCGGAAGTTTTGGATAGTATGAGGTGGAAGCAAGCACCACATGTTGGAGGATCCATAACAATATAACTTCTATACAAATATACCCAAGCATAACTCATTACGTTGTCTTCCTTGTCCAACTTAAACTAATTTTCTCAAGTTTGAAAATAATTAATGGGTATTCACATTCATAAATGATTTCCAAGATAGTATATTTATATGTGAAATCTCTCTTCCTTCAATATTCTTTAATGAATTGTCCAAGTGACCAATGCGGTGTTTGCTAACTTCCAATAAATTTTACCACCTATACTTTTTATATGTGAAGTCATTACTCCCCATGGGATAAGCATATAAAACATATATAATCTGAGATTTATGATATTCAATTCATTCAACCATTTACTCATAGGATATAAGTGAAGCACGAGAGTAAATGACAAAATTACTCCAAAACATATAAGTGAAGATCAATGAGTAGTCAAACAATCAAGTAGTTATGTGAGGACTTTCTATATCTCTCAATAAAGATTTTCAGATCTGAGTATTTTATTTAAACATCAAGAAAAAGAAAAATAGCACTCCAAGAATAGGACGCATCATGTGAACGAATAAAAAATTTGGGCTCAACATAGGATAACCGATAATTGTTGATGAAGAGAGGTGGGATGTGTAGCATCCCCAAGCTTAGATGCTTGAGACTTCTTGAAATATTTACTTGGGGTGCCTTGGGAATTCCCAAGATTGAGCTTTTGTATCTCGTTCAATCCTCTCATATCGTGGTTTCACCTATTCTCAAAAATTTCATCCACACAAAACTCGAAAAGAACTCGTGAGATAAGTTAGTACACATAAGAATAAATCAACACTTCAGGTACTGCCATGACAAGTTGCACAATAATTTTCAAAAATCATATACTCCCTCCATTCCCTTATACAAGGCCACAAACTCAAAACACAGGTACCAATACAGAATTTAATGACTGCATCATCAGCTAGCTTTTCTTCTCTTTTACCGGAATCATTAATGCCATCGCATGCAAAAAACTGAGCGGGAGTACTAGTACTAGTAGTAAGGAAGTACAGCTAGCTAGCGTAATTACCACCGCATGCATGCACGTTTGCCTGTACCAGGAGCCCCTCATTTATTTTTTCCTCGTTTTCTGTTAGTGGCCTTGTATTGATGCAATTTGAATTTTTCATAGTGGCCTTGTATAAGGGAATGGATAGAGTACTGTTTACTATAATTTCCACAATTTATATCTATCAATATAATCTATGGAAACTATAGTATTAGTAGATAACAAAACTATGACAACAATCTGTCCAAACAGAACAGTCTGTAGTAATTTATGAAAACAGTACACTTATGTAACTCAAAAAATTATGAAAATTTAGGACAAGCTATAAAATTTATATCGAAACACCGTGTAAGAATTTCAGAAACTTTTCACGTTCGAGTAAAATACTAAAATTCAAACACTACACCACCGGTTTCTATTTTTACACAGCACCAATCAAAGCATGCAATGCAAGCATCCTAATGCAATTCTTGGAACTTTTTATTGGAAAACAAGATTATAAATAACATCTAGCAGAGAACAAAAAAAATAAAATTATGCTCCAAGCAAAACTCATATTTTGTGACGAATGAAAATATAGCTCCAAGTAAGATATATCGATAATGTTGAAGACGAAAGAGGGGATGCCTTCCGGGGCATCCCCAAGCTTAGGAGCTTGAGTCTTCCTTTGATATTACCTTGGGGGTGCCTTGGGAATCCCCAAGCTTAGGTTCTTGTCACTCCTTATTCTCCTCATATCGGTGTCTCGCCCAAAACTTGAAAACTTCAATCACACAAAACTTAACGGAACTTCATGAGATGGGTTAGTATAATAAATAATGATCAATTACTTAGGTACTGTCAAGACAAGATTCATAATTGTTCCCACATGATACCTACTGTATTGTACTATTTCCATAATTTATATCACTGAATATAAGCTATGGGAACACTAAAGCAAGCAAACTATGCATGCAAAACAGAATCTTTCAGAAACAGAACCGTCTGTGAAGATGCGTAGTGTAACCACACTTCCATGTCTCTAAAAATTCTGAAAAATTAGGGCAATCCAGGAAATTTGGGTATCAATCATGTGTAAAAAACCAGATCAAAATCACGTTCCAGTGAATTTACAAAATTCTTGTACTTAGTGAAAATGTTTGTGTTTTTGCACAGAATCAAGTCAACTATCATCCACACTATCCCAAAGGCTTTACTTGGCACTTTATTGAAATAAAAGGCATAAAACATGATTACTACAGTGTCTTAATCATGTGAACACCAAAAAACATAAATTAAAAGTGTTGGGTTGTTTCCCAACAAGCGCTTTTCTTTAAAGCATTTTAGCTAGGCATGATGATTTCAATGATGCTCACATAGGAGTAATAATTATAACATGAAAAAGAACATCATGAATCTCATGACAAGCACATTTAAGTCTAACCCACTTCCTATGCATAGGGATTTTGTGAATAAACAATTTATGGGAGCAAGAATCAACTAGCATAGGAAGGAAAAACAAGCATAACTTCAAAACTTTGAACACATAGAGAGGAAACATGATATTATTGCAATTCCTACAAGCATATGTTCCTCCCTCATAATAATTTTCAGTAGCATCATGAAGGAATTCAACAATATAACTATCACATACATCATTATTTTCATGATCTACAAGCAATGAAAATTTATCACTGTACACACATAAGCAAACTTCTTATCATTCATAATAGCGGGAGCAAACTCAACGAAATAACTATCATGAGGTACTTGATTGACATAACCACTTTGAATATTAAAATCATGATAACAAGTTTATGGTTACTATCACTCTTTATAGCATACATGTCATCGCAATAATCATCATACATAGGAGGCAAGCTATCATCATAATAGTTTTGCTCATCAAAACTTGGGGGACTAAAAATATCATATTAATCAAGCATAACATCCCCAAGTTTGTGGCTTTGCATATCATTAGCATCATGAATATTTAGAGAATTCATACTAACAATATTGCCATAATGCTAATCACTCAAAGATTTAGTGCCAAACATTTTAATAACTTCTTCTTCTAACACTTGAGCACAATTTTCCTTTCCATCATTTTAACGAAAGACATTGAAAAGATGAAGCATATGAGGCAACCTCAATTCCATTTTTTGTAGTTTTCTTATATACAACCAAACTAGTGAAAAACAAGAAACTAAAAGATTTAATTGCAAGATCTAAAGATATACCTTCAAGCACTCACCTCCCCGGCAAGCGGCACCACAAAAGAGCTTTGTTGACGGGATGTGAGTGTCGTTTACCTAACCTCCCCAGCAACGGCTCCACAAAAGAGCTTGATGTCTACTACGCAACCTTCTTCTTGTAGACTCGTGTTGGGCCTACAAACGTAGAGTTTTGTAGGACATTAGCAAATTTCCCTCAAGTGGATGTCCTAAGGTTTATCAATCCATGGGAGGTGTAGGATGAAGAAGGTCTCTCTCAAACAACCCTGCAATCAAATACAAGAATCTCTTGTGTCCCCAACACACCGAGTACAATGGAAAATTGTACAGGTGCACTAGTTCGGTGAAGAGATGGTGATACAAGTGTAGTATGGATGGTATATATAGCTTTTTGTAATCTGAAAATATAAAAACAGCAAGGTAACTAATGATAAAAGTGAGCACAAAGGTATTGTAATGCTTAGAAACAAGGCCTAGGGTTCATACTTTCACTAGTGCAAGTTCTCTCAACAATACTAACATAGTTGAATCATATGTAAATACATGTCGTGTGATAAAGAGTTCACTCCAAAGTCACAAATAGAGGAGAACTAATGAAGAAATTATTGTAGGGTACGAAACCACCTCAAAGTTATCTTTTCCGATCAATCTTATGAGCTATCCCTAGAGTTCGTACTAAAATAACACCTTAAGACACACATCAACCAAAACCCTAATTTCACCTAGATACTCCAATGTCACCACAAGTACTTATGGTCTTGATTATACAATATGCATCACACAATTTCAGATTCATCATGTTCAATCCAACACAAAGAACTTCAAAGAGTGCACCAAAGTTTCAACCACAGAGTCAAGACGAAAACGTGTGCCAACCCCTATGCATAGATTCCCATGGTCACGGAACCCGCAAGTTGATCACCAAAACATACATGAAGTGGATCAATAGAACATCCCATTGTCACCACGGATATCCCATCGCAAGACATATATCAAGTGTTCTCAAATCCTTAAAGACTCAATCCGATAAGAAAACTTCAAAGGGAAAACTCAATTCATCACAAGTAGAGAGGGGAAAACTCCATATGATTCATCTATATTAATAAATCTTGCGGTACATCAAGATCGTGCCATCTCAAGAACACGGGAGAGAGAGAGAGAGAGATCAAACACATAGCTACTCGTACATACCCTCAGCCCCGAGGGTGAATTACTCCCTACTCATGTTGGAGACCGCTCGGAGGATGAAGATGGCCTCCGGTGATGGTTTCCCCCTCCGGTAGGGTGCCGGAATGGGCTCCCAATTGGTTTTTCGTGGCTCTGAAGGCTTGCGGCGGTGGAACTCCCGATCTAGGTTTCTTTTCGGAGGTTTGGGTATTTATAAGAGTACTTAGCATTGGAATCACGTCAGGAAGGTTCTCGAGGAGGTCACAAGCCACATGGCCATGGCCAGGGGGTGGTCACGCCTGGCAGGCTTGTGACCTCCTAGTCCACTTCCTCTCCGAGCTCTTTGCTCTAGTATTTTTTATATTTTCCAAAAATATTCTCTGTAAATTTCTAGCCCATTCCAAGAACTTTTATTTTTGCACAAAAATGACACGATGGTAGTTCTGCTGAAAACAACATCAGTCCGGGTTAGTTCTAATAAAATCATATAAAATTGTTGTAAACATGGCATGTATACTTCATAAATTATAGATACTTCGTAAATTCTAGAACAACAAGCTTATATGTTGAATCCATGATCAACCTAAAATGTGCGTGGGGGAGGCCCCTCTGCTAGAACTCGACTACATAGGCATACACCACAACAACACCCAATATATGTTCCTTGAACACCATCTCTTTCATGGCCTCTAGCTTGGCATGGAACACGCAAACCACAAGAAAAGGTCAGTCATGCAAAGTCTGCCTAGGAAACAACTCATTTGATATCTCTTTCCAGTTAGGGTTGCATGTCATTTTCAAGAATATGTGAGGCTTCCTGTATGTATGAAAAATCGCCAATGCATCCATATGCACCCGCTTCATGTTGTCGTTGCCACCTGGGTACATTCCAGGGAGAACCGTCCTTACTCCAACAACATTGGCTCGTGTCTTCCTGGTTGTGATCGCATCGACAACTCCTTTATATAGGTCGACATGCATCTCCTTCTGGTGCTTCCTGTACCATTTCAACCCGCAACTCTCAATCTTGATGTGCATGTCAACCCCCATTATTGGAGCAATTGTGCTCCACACAGTATGGGGCTGAATATTGATACGTCCATTTTGCATCATGCTTTCATGTTGATATTTATCGCTTTATGGACTGTTATTATATGTTGTGGTACCATACTTATGCCTTTTCTCTCTTATTTTGCAAGGTTTATTTGAAGAGGGAGAATACCGGCAGCTGGAATTCTGGACTGGAAAAGGAGCAAGTGTGAGTCCTCTATTCTGCGCAACTCCAAATGCCCTGAAAATCAATGTGAATTTTTTTGGGAATATATAAAAAATACTGGACGAAAGAAGTGCCAGAAGGGAGCTGCCAGGGGCCCACAAGCCTGGTAGCCGCGGCCTGCCCCCCTGGTCGCGGCTACAGGGCTTGTGGGCACCCTGGTGGCCCACTGGCCCCCTCTTCTGCTATATGAAGGGTTTCGTTCGGAAAAAAATCAAGGCGGAGCTTTTTCGAGGAGGCGCCGCCGCCACGAGGCAGAACTTGAGCAGAACCAATCTAGAGCTCCGGCAGGACGATCCTGCTGGGGAAACTTCCCTCCTGGAGGGGGAAATTGTCGCCATCGTCATCACCAACACTCCTCTCATCGGAGGGGAGTCATCTCCATCAACTTCTTCATCAGCACCTTCTCCTATCCAAACCCTAGTCTATCTCTTGTAACCAATCGCCGTCTCGCGACGCCGATTGGTACCCGTAAGGTTGCTAGTAGTGTTGATTACTCTTTGTAGTTGATGCTAGTTGGTTTACTTGGTGGAAGATTATATGTTCAGATCCATTATGATATTCATTACTTCTCTGGTCATGAATATATCCATGCTTTGTGAGTAGTTACTTTTGTTCCTGAGGACATGGGATAAGTCTTGCTATTAATAGTCATGTGAATTTGGAATTCGTTTGGTATTTTGATATGTTGTATGTTGTCTTTTCCTCTAGTGGTGTTATGTGAACATCGACTACATAATACTTCACCATATTTGGTCCTAGAGGAAGGCATTCGAGAGTAGTAAGTAAATGATGAGTTGCTAGAGTGACAGAAGCTTAAACCCCAGTCTATGCGTTGCTTCGTAAGGGGCTGATTTCGATCCACTAGTTTAATGTTATGGTTAAACGTTGTCTTAATTCTTCTTTTGTAGTTGTGGATGCTTGCGAGAGGGGTTAATCATAAGTGGGATGCTTGTCCAAGTAAGGGCAGTACCCAAGCGCCGGTCCACCCACATATCAAATTATCAAAGTAACGAACGCGAATCGTATGAACATGATGAAACTAGCATGACAGAAATTCCCATGTGTCCTCGGGAGCGCTTTACTTCCTATAAGACTTTGTTCAGGCTTGTCCCTTGCTACAAAAGGGATTGGGCCACTTTGCTGCACCGTTGCTATTACTTGTTACTTGTTACTTGTTACTTTTCACCTGCTACATTTCACCTCACCACACCATCACTTGTTACCGCTAATTTCAGTGCTTGAAGTTATTACCTTGCTGAAAACCGTTTATCAGAACCTTCTGCTCCTCGTTGGGTTCGACACTCTTACTTATCAAAAGGACTACGATTGATCCCCTATACTTATGGGTCATCAAGACTCTTTTCTGGCGCCGTTGCCGGGGAGTGAAGCGCCTTTGGTAAGTGGAATTTGGTAAGGAAACATTTATATACTGTACTGAAATTTATTGTCACTTGTCACTATGGAAACTGTTCCTTTGAGGAATTTGTTTGAGGTATCTTCACCATGAACGGAAGCATGAGGAGTTTCTCCTCAACCTAAGGTAGCTACTGAAAATATCTTTTATGAATTTCCTTCGGGTATGCTTGAGAAACTGCTGGCTAATCTTTTTACAAGAGATGGATCATCAGATCCAAACTTGCATCTAATCTATGTAGATGAAGTTTGTGGTTTATTTAAGCTTGCAGGTTTGCCCGAGGATGAGGTAAAGAAGAAAGTATTTCCTTTATCTTTGAAGGATAAGGCGTTGACATGGTATAGGCTATGTGATGATACTCGATCATGGGACTACAATCGGTTGAAATTGGAATTTCATCAAAAGTTTTATCCTATGCATTTAGTACATCGTGATCGGAATTATATTTATAACTTTTGGCCTCGTGACAGGGAAATCATAGCTCAAGCTTGGGGGAGGCTTAAATCAATGCTATATTCATGCCCCAATCATGAGCTCTCGAGAGAAATTATCACTCAAAACTTTTATGCTCGGCTTTCTAATGAAGATCGTACCATGCTTGACACTTCTTGTACCGTTTCTTTTATGAAGAAGGATATTGACCACAAGTGGAATTTATTGGAAAGAATCAAACGTAACTCTGAAGATTGGGAGCTTGAATAAGGTAAGGAGTCAGGTATGAATTTCCAGTTTGATTGCGTTAAATCTTTTGTTGAAACAAACACTTCTAGAGATTTTAGCGCTAAGTATGGACTTGACTCTGAGATAGTAGCTTCTCTATGTGAATCTTTTGCTGCCCATATTGATCTTCCCAAAGAGAAGTGGTTTAAGTATCATCCTCTTGTAGAAGTCAACATAGTTAAACCCAATCTAGTTGAAGAGAAAGTCATTGCCTATAATGATCCTATTGTTCCTTGTGCCTACACTGAGAAACCACCTTACCCTGCTAGGAAAAAGGATTATTCTAAAGCTCCAACTGTGATACGTAGGGGTTACATTAGACCACTTGCACCCCCTAAGGAAATTAGAGTTGAACCTAGTGTTTCTATTATCAAAGATCTCTTAGCCGAAGACATAGACGGTCATGTTATCAAATTCTATGAGGAGTTCGCTAGAATTGCTAAACCTCACGGGAAAGACAAATACATACCTGTAGTTGGCCTGCCCGTTGTTTCTGTCAAGATAGGAGATCACTTTATCATGCTTTATGTGATATGGGTTCTAGTGTTAGTGCAATACCCCGGTCCCTATATGATGAAATCAAAGATGAGATTGCACCTGCTGAGTTAGAACCCATTGATGTCATTGTTACGCTAGCTAATAGAGACACTATCTGCCCTGTGGGAATTGTGAGAGACGTAGAAGTCCTGTGTGGTAAGAGGAAGTATCCTACTGATTTCCTCGTCCTTGCTACAGCACAAGATAGCTTTTGTCCCATCATATTTGGTAGACCCTTTCTCAACACTGTCAATGCTCATATTGATTGCATTAAACAGACTGTCACTGTTAGTTTCGAGGGTGTGTCTCATGAATTTAACTTCTCCAAGTTTTGAAGACAACCCCATGAAAAAGAGTCGTCTGGTAGGGATGAAATCCTTGCTCTTGCCTCCATTGTCGTACCTCCTACGGATCCTTTAGAGCGATATCTGCTTGAGCATGAAAATGATATGCATATGGATGAAAGAGATGAGATAGATAAAATTGTTTTAGAACAATATCCTATTCTTAAGAATAATCTGCCTATTGAACTGCTTGGGGATCCTCCCCCACCAAAGGGTGATCCTGTGTTAGAGCTAAAACAGTTACCAGATACACTTAAGTATGCCTATCTTGATGAGAAGGAGATATATCCTGTTATTATTAGTGCTCACCTCTCGAATCACGAAGAGAAGAAGTTATTATTAACTTTGAGGAAGCACCGTGGTGCTATTGGATATACTCTTGATGATCTTAAGGGTATTAGTCCCACTCTATGTCAGCACAAGATTAAAACCGATCCTGATTCTAAGCCAGTCGCTGATCATCAACGGAGGTTAAATACTAGGATGAAAGAGGTCGTGAGAAAAGAAATATTAAAGCTCCTGGAAGCAGGAATCATTTATCCTGTTGCTCATAGTGATTCGGTAAGTCCAGTACATTGCGTACCTAAGAAGGGAGGTAACACCGTCGTTTCTAATGATAAGAATGAACTAATCCCACAGAGGATTATTACTGGCTATAGGATGGTGATAGACTTCCGGAAACTGAACAAGGCAACCAGGAAAGACCAATATCCTTTGCCGTTTATCGACCAAATGCTAGAAAGGCTATCTAAACACACACACTTCTACTTTCTAGACAGTTATTCAGGTTTCTCGCAAATACCTGTTGCACAATCTGATCAGGAGAAAACCACTTTCACCTGCCCCTTCGGTACCTTTGCTTATAGACGTATGCCTTTTGGCTTATGCAATGCACGTGCCACCTTTCAAAGATGTATGATGGCAATATTCTCTGACTTCTGTGAAAAGATTGTTGAGGTTTTCATGGATGATTTCTCCGTTTACGGTTCTTCCTTTGACGATTGGCTCAGCAACCTTGATCGAGTCTTACAGAGATGCAAAGATACCAACCTCGTCTTGAACTGGGAGAAGTGCCACTTCATGGTTAATGAAGGCATCGTCTTAGAACACAAAATCTCTGAGGAAGGCATTGAAGTTGATAAGGCTAAGGTTGATGCAATTGAGAAAATGCCTTGCCCCACAGATATCAGAGGTATACAAAGTTTCCTAGGTCATGCTGGTTTCTATAGAAGGTTCATTAAAGACTTCTCTAAGATTTCTAGGCCTCTTACCAACCTCTTGCAGAAGGATGTTCCTTTTGTTTTTGATGAGGATTGTGAGGAAGCTTTCGAAATACTTAAGAAGGCCTTGATAACCGCACCTATTGTTCAACCACCTGATTGGAACTTGCCCTTTGAAATCATGTGCGATGCTAGTGATTATGCTGTTGGTGTTGTTCTAGGACAAAGAGTTGACAAGAAGTTGAATGTCATTCACTACACTAGTAAAACTCTAGATAGTGCCCAAAGAAATTATGCCACTACGGAGAAGGAATTTTTAGCAGTCGTGTTTGCATGTGAAAAGTTCAGATCTTATATAGTTGACTCCAAAGTCATTATTCACTCTGATCATGCTGCTATTAAGTACCTTATGGAGAAGAAGGACGCTAAACCTAGGCTAATCGGATGGGTTCTCCTGCTACAGGAATCAGATTTGGACGTTGTTGACTGAAAGGGTGCTGATAACCTTGTAGCAGATAACTTGTCCAGGCTACAGAATTTCCTTGATGACCCACGACCTATTGATGACAGCTTTCCTGATGAACAATGGAATGACATCGGTACTTCACATAGTGCACCATGGTATGCTGATTACGCAAACTCTATCGTAGCCAAATACATACCACCCAGTTTCACCTACCAGCAAAAGAAGAAATTCTTCTTTGATTTGAGACACTACTTTTGGGATGATCCTCACCTTTATAAGGAAGGAGTAGATGGTGTTATTAGACGTTGTGTGCCTGAACATGAATAGGGTCTGATCCTGCAGAAGTGTCATTCCGAAGCCTACGGAGGACACCATGTTGGAGATAGAACTGCTAATAAGGTATTACAATCAGGTTTCTATTGGCCCACTCTCTTCAAGGATGCCCGGAAGTTTGTCTTGTCTTGTGACGAATGCCAAAGAATAGGGAACATCAGTAAACGTCAGGAAATGCATATGAACTATTCACTTGTCATTGAACCATTTGATGTCTGGGGCTTTTATTATATGGGGCCCTTCCCGAGTTCAAATGGGTATACTCACATCTTAGTTGTTGTTGATTACGTCACTAAGTGGGTAGAAGCTATCCCCACTAGAAATGCTGATCACCACACCTCTATTAAGATGCTTAAAGAAGTCATTTTCCCAAGATTTGGAGTCCCTAGATATCTGATGACTGATGGCGGTTCACACTTCATTCATGGTGTTTTCCGCAAGATGCTCGCTAAGTATGATGTCAACCATAGAGTTGCATCTCCTTATCATCCTCAGTCTAGTGGTCAAGTGTAGTTGAGTAATAGGGAGATCAAATTGATCTTACAAAAGACCGTCAATAGATCTCGAAAGAATTGGTCTAGCAAACTTGACGATGCACTATGGGCTTATAGGACTGCTTATAAGAATCCCATGGGCATGTCGCCATATAAAATGCTCATTTACCTCTTGAGCTAGAACACAAAGCTTATTGGGCAATCAAAGAGCTCAACTTTGATTTCAAACTTGCCGGTGAGAAGCGGTTGTTTGATATCAGCTCATTAGATGAATGGAGGGCCCAGGCATATGAGAATGCCAAGTTGTTCAAGGAAAAGGTTAAGAGATGGCACGATAAAAGAATACAAAAACGTGAGTTCAATGTAGGTGATTATGTCCTGCTATACAATTCTCGCTTAAGATTCTTCATAGGCAAGCTTCTCTCTAAATGGGAAGGTCCCTACGTTGTCGAGGAAGTATATCGTTCTGGTGCCATCAAAATCAATAAAACGGAAGGTAATTTGCCTAGAATGGTAAATGGGCAAAGAATCAAGCATTATATCTCTGGTACTCCCATAAATGTTGAGAGCAATATCATCAATATCATAACTCCAAAGGAGTACATAAGGGATGATTATCAGCTTGTTTCAGACTCTGAAAACGAAGAGGTATGTGTTTCGGTAAGTAATTGGACTCCAAAACTTTTTCAGTAGGAAATGTTCTCCGTTTTGGAATTTATGGAAAAATAGAAAAATAAAAAGCAGTTCGGAGAGCGCACGAGGCGGCCACAAGCTTGGTAGCCGCGGCCTGCCCCCTGGCCGCGGCTACAGGGCTTGTGGGCACCTCGTGTGCCTCCCGGACTCCATTTTCTTGCGGAGCACTCCTTCTCGTCCAGAAAAATCATTATATATACGCCCGAGGGTTTTGATCTCCGTATCGTGCAGATTTCCTCTATTTTTCGTTTCGAGCCTGTTTCTGTTGCAGATCTAGATCGTCATGACTTCCCCAAAAGCTCCTAAGGACAAGATCTTCGAGAAGGTCATCAATCCCTACCTCACGGAAATGCTGCAACACCCTCAATCTATTGAGATGTGTGAGGGGATGTTGCACATCCGTGATGTTGAGGGGCCTAAGAAGACCGGAAGCGTGGAGACGAGGCTCGAAGCAATGGAGCAACAAGTCTTCAAGTCCCAAGGGATGGTGGAGCATGGACTCAACGCCAACCACATGATGATCACGGAGTTCACCAACAAGCACAAGATGGATGTCAATGACATTGGGAAGCACCTCTCTAGGCTCTATGACAGGGTTGATCAACTCCAGGGCCAGATCTATGACCTGCAGAACCAAAACTGTGAGTATGACTATAGATTTAAATCAATACGGTAGGCTGCAGATTCGAGGATACCGGTGACTCGTTCATCCTGCCATGATGGAGCACCTATGCCTTGGAAGACGGAGGATCAAACTCATGTTGCAACTCCTCCACCACCATCACCACCAAAGGAAGACAACTAATCATTGGTATGGGCAACTCCCTTGGCTTGTGCCAAGCTTGGGGGAGTTGCCCTGGTATCGTATGACCTTTATATCTTTTGCTTTTACCTTTGTTTTAGTTCTTTCTTTTTCAGTTTTTACTTTCTTCTCTAAGTGGGATAAGTCTTTAGTGTTTAGTTTGAGTCTTTTGCCTTGTGTCTCCCCCGATGTATTCGAGCTTGCGAGCTATATAATAAAGAGTATCTTAGTCAACGGCTTTGTTTTGTGTCGTGATCAAAAGTATGAAAAGAACGATGGCATGAAAGATCATGAGATGATCTTATGGAAAGTGATAGCTTCACATATAACAAGTATGATGATTGAAACTTGTTGAGAATAGACCAACATAGACCCCAATCATTGTTGCAATTAATAATAAGTAATAAGGAAAGATAGGTTCACATATAAATATATCATCTTAGACACTTTTTACAATTGTGAGCACTCACCAAACTATTACATGCTTAGAAGTAGATGTTGGACAAGGAAGACAACATAATGAATTGTGTTTGCTTGATTCCAAAGAATGTTATATGTCTAGAGATCCCTTAGCATGTGACGATTGCTTCCGCCTCATATTAGCCAAAACTTCCGTACTAAGTAGAAATACTACTTGTGCATCCATAAACCTTCAACCCAACGTCATGAGAGTCCACCATACCTACCTATGGATTGCGTATGATCCTTCAAGTAAGTTGTCATCGGTGCAAGCAATAAAAAGTTGCTATCTAAAGTATGTATGATTTATTAGTGTGAGGAAAATAAGCTTTGTACGAACCTGTGATGAGGAAGGCATAAAAGCGACAGACTGCATAATAAAGTTCTTTATCACAGGGGGCAATATAAAGTGATGTTCCTTTACACTTAGAGGTCGTATATCCAAACCTTAAAAGCGCATGACAACCTCTGCTTCCCTCTGCGAAGGGCCTATCTTGTACCTTTACTTTTGTCCTTGTGAAAGTCATGGTGATCAACACCAATTCCCTATTCCGTCTTCATCTTGGTGAACGTCATATGCTAGGGAAAGATCTATATTCATATATCAACGTGGAGATGAGTATTTATGCTTTATTATTGTTGACTTTACCCTTGAGGTAAATGGTTGGGAGGCAAAATTATAAGCCCCTATCTTTCTCTGTGTCCAACTGAAACTTTGATACCATGAGTACTACGTGAGTTGTAACAATTGTGGAAAACAAAAAAGATGATTGAGTATGTGGATTTGTTTTACAAGCTCTTATTTGACTCTTTCTGATGTTATGATAAATTGCAATTGCTTCAATGACTATGGACTGTTGTTGGCTACTTCTCGGTAAGGTTTCTGATTCATACTTTGCTTTGTGAAGGAATTGTTACTTTCCCATAAGAATCTTTAAGAAGTACCACAGGGGAGCTGCCAGGGTGCCCACAAGCCCTATAGCCGCGGCCAGCCCCCTGGCCGCGGCTACAGGGCTTGTGGGCACCCTGGTGGCCCACTGGCCCCCCTCTTCTGCTATATGAAGGGTTTCATCCGGAAAAAAAATCAAGGCGGAGCTTTTTCAAGGAGGCGCCGCCGCCACGAGGCAGAACTTGAGCATAACCAATCTAGAGCTCCGGCAGGACGATCCTTCTGGGGAAACTTCCCTCCCGGAGGGGGAAATCGTCACCATCGTCATCACCAACACTCCTCTCATCGGAGGGGAGTCATATCCATCAACATCTTCATCAGCACCATATCCTATCCAAACCCTAGTCTATCTCTTGTAACCAATCGTCGTCTCGCGACGCCGATTGGTACCCATAAGGTTGCTAGTAGTGTTACTTGGTGGAAGATTATATGTTCAGATCCATTATGATATTCATTACTTCTCTCGTCATGAATATATCCATGCTTTGTGAGTAGTTACTTTTGTTCCTGAGGACATGGGATAAGTCTTGCTATTAATAGTCATGTGAATTTGGTATTCGTTCGGTATTTTGATATGATGTATATTGTCTTTTCCTCTAGTGGTGTTATGTGAACATCGACTACATAATACTTCACCATATTTGGTCCTAGAGGAAGGAATTGGGGAGTAGTAAGTAGATGATGGGTTGCTAGAGTGACAGAAGCTTAAACCCCAGTATATGCGTTGCTTCGTAAGGGGTTGATTTGGATCCACTAGTTTAATGCTATGGTTAGATGTTGTCTTAATTCTTCTTTTGTAGTTGCAGATGCTTGCGAGAGGGGTTAATCATAAGTGGGATGCTTGTCCAAGTAAGGGCAGTACCCAATCTCCGGTCCACCCACATATCAAATTATCAAAGTAACGAACGCGAATCATATGAACATGATGAAACTAGCATGACAGAAATTCCCATGTATCCTCGGGAGCGCTTTACTTCCTATAAGACTTTGTTCAGGCTTGTCCCTTGCTAGAAAAGGGATTGGGCCACTTTTCTGCACCGTTGCTATTACTTGTTACTTGTTACTTGCTACTTTTCACCTGCTACGTTTCACCTCACCACACCATCACTTGTTACCGCTAATTTCAGTGCTGGAAGTTATTACCTTGCTGAAAAACGTTTATCAGAGCCTTCTGCTCCTCGTTGGGTTCCACACTCTTACTTATCGAAAGGACTAAGATTGATCCCCTATACTTGTGGGTCATCAAATATCACATGTCGTGTTTACAACCTGTAACAGTAGTAGTCTCTCATGGAGACGGACAACTTGCTATTCTCTTGTGCAAAGGGATATGTAACGCGAAAATTAGGATTCATATAAGAATTACATTGTTTATTTGAATGACAGAATACACAAAAGCCATATATGCAGCCTCATTATCATCATGGCTATTGATTCGTCGCCATCGTATCTATAATTTTTGAACGTTTCATGCCATAATATACAACTTTATATAATTTTGGCAACAATTTAAATGATTTTCTTGGACTAACATATTGATACAATGCCCAGTGCCAATTCCTTTTTTTGCATGTTTTGTACAAAATCAAACAAAGTCCAAACGTGATAAAATTTATGGGAAGAAGAATCAAGGCAAGAAGGTCCCCGAAGGGGTCACAAGGTATCCCGACACGGCCAAGTGGTATGGGTGTGTCGGGTTGCCTTGTGACTCCCTCGTAAGTCGGTTGGAGCCCTTCTTTTGCCACAACAAATGTAATTTCCTGAGAAAAATCCCCTCAAATTTTAGCCCAATCGTACATATGGATCTTTGTATATTTAAAAACAGTGAAATGCTAGAAACTACAATGTGAAAAATAGAAGAGAAACAAAGAGAGAGATCCAATCTCGGTGGGGCTCCTGCCCTTCGGAAGCCATCACAGCCATGGACTAGAGGGGAAACTCTCCTCCCATTTAGGGTGGAGGCCAATCAAGAAGAATAAGGAGGTGGTATCTCCCCCCTCCCTCCCGGTGGCGCAGGAGCGCCGCCAGGGGAACCATCGTGACTGTGATGTACACCAACAACTTCACCGCTGATACTCGTGATCTGCGTTGGGTTTTCCATGAAGAGGAACGAGTTATCACATCACAAAGTGGGTAAGTACTTCCCTCAGTTATGAAACCAAGGTTTATCGAACCAATAGGAATATCAACAACAACCGTCTTCAGCGGCTGCACACAAAAGAACAAATAACTTGCACCCAACGCGGGCAAGAGGGTTGTCAATCCTCTTGTCTTGTTATTTGCACGCAATGTGAGGTGTGTAGATAATTGTAGATAGAAAGATAAAATAAAAACAACTTAATAATAGAAGGTAATGAAGGTTTTATTAATATGTTGTGAATATACCCGGGGGCCATACCTTTCCCTAATGGCATCTCTCATGGAAAAATAGCATACGGTGGGTAAACAAATTACTGTTGGACAATTGACGGAAAAGTGGATAGTTATGCGATATTCACGAGAATGATCATGTGTATATAGGTATCACATCCACAAACAAATAGTTCAACTCCTTCCTGCACCTATTACTATCACTTCACTTCAAGAGCGCTTATATGCTTGCCTCTTTATGTATTAAGTTCATGACGAAGGAAGTAATGCTTGGAGTAATATGACATGATGTAGACAAAGTAAACTCAAGCAATATGAATAAACCCCATCGTTTTATCCATAGTAGTAGCAACACAAAGACAAATCTTGTCCCCTTGTGTCACTGGAATATAGAAACTCGCCAGTTTGAACCTACCACAACGGACCTCTCTCACCGAAGAAATACTGATATATTTGGCCAAACTATTTCAATATATAGGAGAGAATTACGAATCTATCATAATCATGCACATAAGAATCATATAAGTATTCAGAGCTGACTCAAATATTTATCATGAAAAATCTGAACATAAACCCACAATTCATCGGATCCCAACATATGCACCGCAGAAAAGGAATTACATCATATGGATCAAAGCGAAGATGCGATGATCATTGTATTGAAGATCAAAGAGAGAGATTGCCATCTAGGTACTCACTATGGACCCATAGTTTGTAGTGAACTACTCACACATCATCGTGAGGGCAGCAAGATTGATGAAGAGGCCCTCCGTGATTGATCCCCCCTCCGACAGGGTGCCGAAACAGAGCTCCAGATGGCCTCCCATCGGAATAGAGACTTGCGACATCGTAAAAAATGTTACGGGACTCCCTCTGGTGTTTATAGGGTAAATAAGAATTGATAAGCCAAAGAATGGAGTCGGGAGGGCCATGAGGGGGGCACAAGCTATGAGGTAGCACCCCCTATACTGCAGCTTGATAGCTTGTGGGCCCCTCATGATGCCTCGAGCTTTCTTCCGATGATCGTTGGTCTTCTTTTTGCCGAGAAAGAAAACATCAAAAAGTTTTACGGCAATTGGACCTAATTTGGCATGGAAAACCTACAAAGTGAAAACACACAAAAAACAACAACTCGCACTGGGCACTGGGTCAATAGTTTTAGTGCTATAAAATAATATAAAATGGTAAATAAATACTCCAAAAGCATACTAGAATGATACTCTATCAGCATGGAACTTTCAAAAATAATAGATACGTTGGAGACGTATCAAGCATCCCCGAGCTTAATTCCTGCTCGTCCTCGAGTAGGTAATTGATAAAAACAAAAAAAAATATGTGAAATGCTATCAAAAATGTAACCTTATGCATGTATGATCATTGAGAAATGATGAATTAACAAACACTAACATAGCAAGTCATTAATGTTTCAAAGTATACGATCCTCAAAGATTTTTTTTACCCCCACATCCATCTTTATTATATTAGCAAGGCATGGATCCGTCTTCACCACATTAATACAAATGTCAAGCACCACGGTGTTCAAGTCAAACAATTGGATCATACTTTTTCATTATGCATCAACTTTTTATTCTTCATGCAATACATGAGCATGAACCAATGGACATAGCATAAAGGTGGAAGAGAGTATGGTGGTAGGTTTCAAAGGGGTAAAAGTGGAGAAGATAGTCTCACATCAACTAGGCGAACCAACGAGCTATGGAGATGCCCATTGGTAGATATCAATGTGAGGAGTAGGGATTGCCATACAAACGATGCACAAGAGCTATAAGTGTATGAAAGTTCCAGTAAATCTAAGTGGGGTGTGCATACAATTGCTTGCAAATGAAGACCTCTGGCATTTGAGGACGCCTTTCATCGGAATATAAGAGCCAAGTTTATGAAAAGTGATTCCCACTAGCATAAGAAAGATATAACATGAGACTCTCTATATGAAGAACAAGGTGCCATTTTGAGGCACAAGTGTGGTAAAGGATAGTAGCAAAGTACCTTCTCTCTTTTTCTCTCTTTTATGATGGCGGCTCATTTGTCCTCCCTCCTTTTTATTTCCTCACACGGATAATGCTCTAATAATGATGATCATCACACTTTATTTACTTATAACTCATCATGAAAACTGATAGGACAATATGACTCTAAATGAATGCCTTTGGCAGTGTACCAGGATGTGCAAAGATCTAGCATGACATGTATGAAAAATATGATGAACAGTGGCTTTGCCATATATACTATGTCAGCTCTATATGATCATGCAAAGCATCATGATGATGAATGAACTAGTCATGTGAAGTGATGATGGCATTTGCATGGTAATATATGTCGGAATGGCTATGGAAATGCCATGATAGGTAGGTATGGTGGCTGTTTTGAGGAGGATATAAAAAGGTTTATGTGCAACAGAGCGTGTCATGTCACGGGGTTTGGATGCACCAGCGATAATTGTACCGATCCTCAAGGTGAGAACGGGCGATGCACGGTACTGAAGAGGCTAGCAAATATGAGGAGGTGAGGGTGTGTATGTGTGTGGTGTCACATTAGTCATTAAAAACTCATATAATTATTGCAAAGTTTTATTAGTTTTATCAAAAATCAACGTACTACTCGCATGCCACGAGGGAGGGGGTTGGTAGGAGTTAACCATCGTGCGACTCCAACTCAAAACAACACATGGTTTTCAATGAGGAATTGAAATGCTCACACATCATCACCATGCCTTTTTAATTTTTTAGATGAACAAGAAGTTTAACATCTCTTAATATCGACACCTATCTGAATTAATAATAATGCACTCACACCTTTTTCATATCACCACATCAATATCATTAACCCACAATTTCTCTATATGTGCTACATGGTGGTTTTTATTATCATTCATTCGATACTCATTGTTTTTTATTAGTCTTATGACCCATGAAAATTACAGTCACTATTTTTCCAGTTTTCAAAAAAATATAAGTAAAGAACTAGAGCATAATATTTCTATAAAATCAACACACCACCGTACTCAAAAAGATATACGTGAAGGACTAGAGCAACTGCTAAGCTCAAAAGATATAAGTGAAGCAGATAGAGTATTCTAACAAATTGTGATGAGGTGATCTCTCTCTAAAATAGGCGTGTCAAGCAAACAATCATTGTGGTAGTCTAGAAGTAAAAGCAAACAAAATCAAACGATGCTCCAAGCAAAACCCATATCATGTGACGGATAAAAATATAGCTCCAAGTAACATACCGATGGATTGAGACAAAAAGAGTGGATGCCTTCGGGGGCATACCCAAGCATAGATGCTTGAGTCTTCCTAGAATATTACCTTGGGCTGCCTTGGGCATCCCCAAGCTTAGGCTTTTGCTTCTCCTCAATCCTTTGCCCATCGGGACAATACCCAAAAATTGAAAACTTCAATCACATAAAACTCAACAAAACTTCATGAGATCCGTTAGTATAAGCAACATAATAAATACTTTCAGGTACTAGTACATATTGATTTTTTTAGCATACGTACTATATCTTAACTCCTCATGGCTTATACCCCCTGATATAATCCATAGCATCATCAAAACAAGCAAATTATACATGCCAAAAAAGAATCTCACTGAAACAAAACAATTTGTAGTAATCTGTAATGAACCTATACTTTTGTAACTCGGAAAATTCTAAAAAAAATGAGAAGACCTTAGGAATTTGTATAAAAATACCGTGCAAAAAATTCAGCTTAAAAATACGTTCCATTAAACCACGTAAATTCTGCACTGGGCGTCAAAGTTTATGTTTTTGTACCGTATCAATTCTACTCATCATGTAAATTATCCCAAAGGATTTACTTGGCACAGTCACTAATTGAAACATAAAAACATAATAATTATAGAGGCAATAATCATGTTATCACACACTAATAGAAATAAAACATAACTTACTCGGTTGTCTCCCAAAAAGCTCTTTCTTTATAGCCATTAAGATAGGCTTGAAATTTTAATGATGCTTACATAAAATACAACAATTGAATCACAAACCAGCAACATAAAACATGTGATAAGAAAATTGAAGTCTAACATACTTCCTATGCATAGGAATTTTTTAAGAAAACAATTTATCAAGACAAGAAGTGTCTAGCATAAGCAAGTAGGAAGAATGAAGCATTAACAATTTGAATATCAAGCGAGGTAAGTGAGTAACATGAAAATTTCTATAACCATGTTTTCCTCTCTCATAATGATTACATGTGGGATCATATTCAAATTCAACAATATAGAGATCATGATTTTCAGTCAAGGAACTATCATGAATCAGTTTATAAATTTCACAATTTTTTAGATTCGTGATTTTCAAGCAAGAACTCATAAAGATAATCTAGTGCACTCTCACTAGCAATTGCTTCAACATAAACGGGTATTTTGGAAATATTTGCTAGTGGATGAGGATCCATTTATCTTTATTTTTGCATTTTACTTTCTGTTTTGGTGAGACAAGGATAAATATAACATAGCTAGGCAAGTAAACTAGAGAGCAAAGATGCAAATTTGTGACAAGCTAAGCAAGCAAAGGTAAATATTTTTTGCATTTTTATTTTTTTTACGAGACAAGCTAAATATACCATCAAAATAAAAAGGAGAACAAGTGAATGGAATTTTGTGTGGTATTACTTGGTAATTGGTGATGATATTCCCCGGCAACGGCACCAGAAATCCTTCCTGATACTTGTGATTTGCGTTGGGTTTTCCGTGAAGAGTAACAGGTTACCGAAGCACAAAGTGATAAGTATTTCCCTCAGTTATGAAGCCAAGGTTTATCGAATCAATAGGAATATCGACCACAACCGTCTTCAGTGGCTGCACACAAAAGAACAAACAACTTGCACCCAACGCGTGCAAGAGGGTTGTCAATCCTCTTGTCTTGTTATTTGCAAGCAATGTGAGATGTGTAGATAATTGTAGATAGCAAGATAAAATTAAAACATGTAAATAACAGCAAGGTAATGAAGGTTTTATTAATATGTTGTGAATAGACATGGGGCCATAGCTTTCCCTAATGGCATCTCTCATCGAAAATTAGCATACGGGGGGTAAACAAATTACTCTTGGGCAATTGACAAAAAAGCGGATAGTTATACGATATTCACGACAATGATCATGTGTGTATAGGCATCACGTCCATAAACAAATAGGCCGACTCCTGCCAACATCTATTACTATTACTTCACTTTACGAGCGCTTCTATGCTTTCCTCTCTACATATTAAGTTCATGACGAATGAAGTAATGCATGGAGTAAGATGACATGATGTAGACAAAGTAAACTCAAGCAATATGAATAAACACCATCATTTTATCCTTAGTAGAAGTAACAAAAAGACGCATCTTGTCCCCTTATGTCACTGGGATATAGAAACTCGCCAGGTTGAACCTACCGCAACGCACCTCTCTCATCGAAGAAATACCGATCTCGTTGGCCAAACTATTTCAATAGACCGGAGAGAATTATGAAGCTATCATAATCATGCACATAAGAATCGTATAATTATTCAGAGGTGACTCAAATATTTATCATGAATAATCCAAACATAAACCCACAAGTCATTGGATCCCAACAAACGTGCCACACAAAAGAAATTACATCATATGGATCAAAGCGAAGATGCGATGATCATTGTATTGAAGATCAAAGAGAGATAGTGCCATCTAGGTACTAACTATGGACCCGTAGGTCTGTGGCGAACTACTCACACATCATCGTGAGGGCATCAAGGTTGGTGAAGAGTCCCTCTGTGATCGACCTCCCCTCCGACAGGGTGCCGGAACGGAGCTCGAGATGGCCTCCCATCGGAACAGAGACTTGCCGCGACGTAAAAAGTGTTTCGGGACTCCCTCTGTTGTTTTTAGGGTAAATAAGTATTTATAAGCCAAAGAACGTAGTCGGGAGGGCCACGAGGGGGGCACAAGCTATCAAGCCGCAGCCCCCCAGGCCATGGCCTGATGGCTTGTGGGGTCCTCGTGAGGCCTCCACCTTTTTTCCGATGCTCGTTGGTCTTCTTTTGGTCCAGAAAAAAGCATCAAAAAGTTTCAGGGCCCGCTTGGTATGGATGGAAAACATGCAAAGTGAAAAACACAGAAAATAACAAATGGCACTGGGTCAACAAGTTAGTGCTCCAAAATAATATAAAATGGTAAATAATTACTGCAAAAGCATACTAAAATTATAATATATCATCATGGAACAATAAAAAACTATAGATACGTTGGAGACGTATCAGCCGCCGTCAACATCAACTCTCTTCCCCTCTATGCAGCGGTGTAACACCTGTTCTACCCACTATAATATCTACTTAAACATGGTGCATAATGATACATATTATTATCCAATGATGTGTTGCCATCCTATGATGTTTGAGTAGATTCTTTTGTCCTATGGGTTGATTTATGATCTCGATTGGTTTGAGTTGTGTGTTATATTTTGGTGTTGTCCTATGGTGCCTTCCATGCCACGCACATGTGGGGGATTCCTGTTGTAGGGTGTTGCAATACGTTCATGATTCACTTATAGTGGGCAATAAGAGTGAGAGAATCTTATGCCCGAGTAAGGGGCTTGTTGCGTATGGGATAAAGGGGACTTGATACTTCATGCTATGCTTGGGTTCTACCTTAATGATCTTTAGTAGTTGTGGATGCTTGCTAGAGTCCCAATCATAAGTTCATATGATCCAAGTACGAAAGGTATGTTAGCTCATGCCTCTCCCTCATATAAAATTACAATAATGATACCGATCTTGTTATCAATTGCCGAGGGACAAATACTTCTCTTGTGTCATAAAATATTTCTACTAAACTACCAACTTATATTATCTTACAAATTACTCGTAGTTTTATTCTAGCTAACTACTCCTAGTTCTATTGTTGCAAACTTATCCTTTTACACCCACAAACTAGTTTTATTCTTGTTCTAGGTAAAGCGAATGTTAAGTGTGCGTAGATTTCTATCGATGGTCGATATTACTTAATGGGAATATTAATTCTACCGTTAGCTCTTTGTTGGTTTCGACACTCTTTCTTATCAAAAGAGTCTACAATCGACCCCCTATACTTGTGGGTTATTAGCTATCTCTTTGTTGTTGTACATCCTCCCAAGGGACGTTATGTTTAGGGGGTTTCGCATGCTAACCGAGCTCCTCCCCTTGGGTAGAACAGGGGATAAGAGAGCGGGTCATATGAGCCACCAGTCACATGTATATTGTGTCTCTGGTTGTCTTTACCGCAAAGTGTAATTCTATGATCGAACCCCTTCACTAGGTGAGTGCCCTCCACCCAGATTGCATCGTCCTCATATGGCACCGGTCTATTATATTTTTGTTGGTCTAGTTTGCGGTCGGTGTTGAGGTCTATCATGTAATCATTGACTTTGTCCTTGTGCGCACCCGAACTCCTAAACCCGTGGGAGTAGGGGTTTCCCCTGAGTATGTCCGCTAACTTCTTGATGACATTATTGTCCAATTGCTTGGTGGAAGCCTTGCGATGGGTCATGTTAAGGTCGTCGGGGTAGAAGTACAACTTAAGATGTTTTGGATGGGAGCTTGGCCTGAAGGAACATACTTTGTGGTAGATGGTGACGTGCGCCCAAAATGTATACATCCAGACTTCATATTTGTGTAGTTTTCATCAAGGATGACGTCAAGGGTTGTGAAGGAGAAGCGGTCGTTGAAGAACCAAAAGTGTGTGGAGTCTGCATCCGTGCTGGACCAAAGCCTCATTAGCTCTGAGTTAGGATCTGGTTCCTTGAGCTTGATCACCACTGTGATGGCAGAAGCTGTCAGTCTCGGACTCAAAATTCTTGGCCTTGGAGTGGTCATATTTCACGGCGTGCTTCACGATGTATGTGATGTGTCGGAGGTTTGAGTAGACATAGTTAAAAGGATCAATGTGGATACACTCAATGCCACACATGTTCGTGTATTCTGTCACCATCCATGCTATCAGCATCGGATCCTAGAACTATTTGTTGAAACATCTTTTACTAATATTTTAATTTTTAAATAGTTACGCAATGTGACAGTTGACAGTTTGAACATACCTTCCCCACCAAATAGATAGTACTCGTTATTCTAGATCACATGGTATAGGATCATCGCCCATGATGCGACTTAGTAAGGCCTCAATGTCTTGAGCAACACTGTTCAGCGGGTAAGAACATGTTATTGTTCGCACATGAATAGGTCACCGTGTACCCTCGACGCTGGGGGTGATGCACCACAACTCACGTCGAAGGAGATCCAACCGGAAGCGCGGTATGCAATTAATTCGGCGGGCGCTATTGAGGACCCGAAAACCCACACGCCCGGGAGAGACCCCGTTAGGACGCGTGGCGTCTATGGGCTGCCCTAGGTCGGCCTAACCAACCCTAGAGCCTCGTGGATAGTTGCCCTCCAAACGAAGAACGAACGAAGAACGAGGAAGAAGGAGAACAAGGGAGAGAGATAAAGGTAAAGGTAAAAAGTAGTAGATTGATTTGTTCGATTGTGTGTTGTTCAATCGGTCATCAACTCTCACATATATATGAGGCAGTTGGACTTCCCTTACAAGAAAAGGACTAAGAATTCCATCTAAAATGTCAAAAACCCTAACTTAACTTGTATAGGAAACTTTAGCAATTTTCCGAACCAACTCGGAACCACCAAGTGATTTTTCTCGGTCCCACCGAGTTAACGACCAACTTTATGTAATCTTCTAGATCTCACTCGAAATTTCCGAATGATCTTTCTCGGAATTACCGAGTCAAAAAAACTCGATGGATCCAAAATGACTCTGCAGCTTCTGTTGTTGATCTTGTTTTGGCTCCACGGGTTGCATCCGACTTCTGATTGAGACGATCTTTATATCAGAATCAACCGTTTCGAAGAGGTGCACAACTTTCATGTTGAAACATTTTCCATCAGAGGCCATATTAGTCAAGTTTCATGCCATTCTTTGATCTGGTGTCAATATGAGCATCTGTGAACTTGTCATAACTTTTGCATCCGAGCTCCGTTTTAGACCATCTTCATATCCATCTTGATCTTCTCGAAGAAAGCCATCCCATCGTGACTTCCAATCATAAGTTTGAATTAATCTTGACATAGCTTTAAGCAACTTTTACGATTGTGCCACTTTTGAGCGTCAACACATGCCCCTTGTTTTTCGATAAAGCTAGCGAGCCGAAAAATAACTTGTACCATATTTGTTATAAGGACGATGTTGACACTCCATCGACCATTTGTATATTATTTGAATGATAAGTACATATCATCCGTCTATATTCTTAGGACGATAACTGTGTATCGGCCATCAGCAGCAATAGTGCAACTAATCGAATGTATGATGATGTGGTAATACCCTTGCATGATGTAAGAGATTATATTGCATCCATGGGTCAAAAGAAGTCCAGGGAGAATAACCAATCATACCTGAGGATGAACTCCATGGCATTGGCATCGGTGGCATAGCTGAAGAATATGGATAATGTCTGGACCAAAGATTTTGATGGGGTAATGGAAACATTTGGCTAAATTGTTTACCGCTTTCATTTTTCTCTTTCTTTTCTTTAGTTGTATTTGTTGCAATCAGATCTTTCACATCACTTTTCTTTTGATTGCCCCCTTTGGGAACCCATTCCATGTTCCTCATTTTAAGTTCTTGTGCACTAAGCTTTTGTAATTTCTTCTTTTGCCAATATGATAAGTCGAGTGGGCACCTCGTCTGTGATTCCGTTTCATTCAATGGGAATTCTTTTTTGTCCTTGTGCACTCTCAACTTCTTCTCTTCAAATTCGGCACTTGGTTGACTTGCCTCGTCGCCTTTATTAGCCAATGTCAACTTTTTAATTGGCTCCTTTTCATTTGAGATCAAATCAGAAATACCACTCTTACGACCATCTCTTTTAACGCGGTACACTTGTTTGACCACCTCTTTCTTCTTCCTTGTGCTCTGGACTGATTCTTTATGACCAAAACGGTCTTTAACATGTGATTGTTCAAATGTTGATCTTCTTGGAGCTGCATAATACTGGTGAGATGATTTTACATAAGATGGAGAACGTGCCCTTGTATCATACATGTACCATGATAGATATGGATCGACATGGGCATAGGGATGTATCCATGGCATTGGCATTGGCGGCCCAAAATGTGGATTTGAATATGATGCATTGAAATTTTCCCTTTGCCAATACCGATGTTCAGATTTGCACCTAGGGGGTAATCTTGATGCTTTTGAATTGCTTGGCCGACAAGCACTCTTATCCTCACTCATCTTTTGATATTTTTCCAATAGTTGCGCGAAAGTGACTTTTGGCTTTTTACCTTTATGATTGCCTCGGCCTTTTATTTCTTTAGTTGTGCTCGCATCAACCTTTGGATTTTCTTGCTGCCCCCAGTACTTGCCGTCTTCATTGTATATTCCATGGAATTCTCGCCCTCAAGAATATTTTCATTTTGCTGTTGAACAACTTCTTTACTTGAAAGCTTGATCGCATCACCTGTATTTTTTACCTTCTCAACATTAAATGAATTGTCTGGATGCAGCTGATGCAAAAATCGTTTGCGATTAGGACCAATCGAAATAGACTGGCCATCCTTGGTTTTTCAACAAATTTTAATCGTCCTTTATCAATGGTCGATTTAACTATTTGATGAACCATGTTGCAATCCTCAAAATTATGCTCGATCGAGTCATGCAACTTACAATATATTCGTCCTTGGATTGATGGCTTGACATGGTGATCAAGAATTTTAATGTATTTGTTTTTCAGCAACAAATCAAATATTTGTTCACACATGCCTTAATTGAAGGTATACTTCTTGTTTTCCTGAACAAATTTTTAGCGAACGAATGGTTCAGATTTAGAATCTATCCATTCGGCTATGCATTGTATTTTGCACTCTATCTCCAATGTCTTTGGATAAGATATTATGTGAGCATCAGTTTTATCAAGAGAACATAACCTTGGCTTTAACTTTCTGAAATGAAAATAGTTAGAACATACATGTCTCAATTGAGACCATGTGTAAGCCAAGTATGAAACAAACAAAGCTACCCACTTGGATATAAGTTTCAAGTAAAGCAATGAGGAAAGCTTTGGCTGCAATAATAAGTCACTATCGGTATCTATGAATGGTACAATGTGTTGACCGATATGTTCTATAATGATTTTATTGCTAACAAATAAATTACACTTCTTCATTGGTCTTTCAACATCACTTACGAGAATTTTTATTATAGAAGTGTGAACAATAATGCTATTACCAATCGGAAAATAGGTAAATCACTTGCTAGACATACCTCTTCAAATATGTTAAAAGAGCATGATGGTTGTACGACTTGAATGATATCTTCTTCCTTTTTTGAATAGCTCCCCAACAACCTGTCATCCTCTTTTTCTTGAATAGATTCAGTACATGTACTATTTGATTCGGCTTTTTTAATAACCGAATTGTCTTTGTTATCCGAATCAATATTTTTTGTTTTTATAATTTTCAAAGCTTCTTGCTCTTGTCTAATTTTCACCCATATGTCAGCGTGGCGAGCTTTAAATTTTTTCATCGCAATTCGAATCGACTCTTCATGAGATTGCCCCCTAATGTTTTGAGACTCTCTCGGCAATGAGGTTCCGAAACTTTGCAATGGTTTAAGGGGTACATAGGATGCTAGATCACTGGGAAAATGCATCATTTGTACAACTCTAGCTTTTACAGCGGCAAAATCATGAGGCTTCCCGCCATATATTAGTTCCTAGCGAATAGAGTTGCACAAATCCCAAGAGAATGTAAGCTTGTTCTCAATTACCCAGTTTGGATATGGTTGCCCCCCCCCCAATGCTTTTAGACTCTTTTGGCAATGATATGTTGCCGAAATTCTGTAATTGTGGAGGGGCAACATTATATGCTATGGTATTAGGTGAAGACACATCTGCTCTAGTAGAATTGTCACTTATTCGGCCATTAGCATGAAGGTGCGGAGCCGAATTATGAATATCCACAATTGCATATGGTGCCAAAGAATTAGTATCACGGAGTGTAGCATATGATGTTTGAGGGTAATTGGCCGAATAACTAGTAGTAGCATGGCCAATACCCATATCCATCGGCATGTTTAGATCAACATATTGCAAGTTAGTTGCCGATGAATAAAAAGGTGAAACACTTTGTTGCATGCTATTGAAAGTTCCTATATGGGGTGTTTCAACCTGATTAAACGAACGCATCATGTTGTTCATCGGCATATGGATTTGTGGGGTTGCCGATGCATGGGAGTTCGAATACATATGTTGCGTGTTGCTAAAATTATATGAAGTTGAAGCATGGAGATTATTCTGAATCGGCTCTTGCACATAATTAGATGCATGATGGATAAAATTAGGGCCAGTCGATGCCTTATGCTCATCAAACGATCTAGCAACAACATATGCATTATTTGCATCTACATAAGTGAATTGGGTATTCATATTACCTTTGTAGATTGCAAACCCTAGATGAAGATCTCTTCGTAGCAAGAATGAGCTGGAGACCGTTCAAAGATTCGATCCCCAGCAGAGTCGCCAAAAAGTGTGTTCGCACATGAACACGTCACCGTGTACCCTCAACACCGGGGGTGATGCACCGCAGCTCACATCGAAGGAGACCCGACCGAAAGCGCGGTACGTAAGCAGTCCAGCGGGCGCTTTTGAGGACGCGAAACCCCACACGCTCGGGAGGGACCCCGTCAGGATGCGTGGCGTCTATGGGTTGCCCTAGGTCGACCTAACCGCCCCTAGAGCCTCGTGGATCGCTGCCCTCCAAACGAAGAACAAACGAAGAACGAGGAAGAAGGAAAACAAGGGAGAGAGATAAAGGTAAAGATAAAAAGTAGTAGATTGATATGTTCGATTATGTGTATTCAATCGGCCGTCACCTCTGACATATATATGAGGAGGTTGGACTTCCCTTACAAGAAAAGAACTAAAAATTCCATCTAAAACGTCAAAAATTCTAACTTAGCTCGGACAGAAAACTTTAGCAATTTTCCAGACCAACTCGGAGCCACCAAGTGTTTTTTCTCGGTCCCACCGAGTTAACGTGACCAACTTTCTGTAATATTTTGTATCTCACTCGGAATTTCTGAGTGATCTTTCTCGGAATTACCGAGTCAACTCAGTGTCACCGAGTCAAAAAAAACTCGGTGGATCTGAAATGAGTGTGCAGCTTCTGTTGTTGATCTTGTTTTGACTCCACAGGTTGCATCTGAACTCTGATTGAGACGATCATTATATCAAAACTGACCGTTTCGAGAGGTGCACAACTTACATGTTGAAACATTTTCCATCAGAGGTCATATTAATCTAGTTTCATGCCATTCTTTATCTCGTGTCAATATAAGCATATGTGAACTTGTCATAACTTTTACATCCGAGCTCCGTTTTACACCATCTTCATATACATTTTGATCTTGTTGAAGAAAGCCATCCTATGATGACTTCCAATCATAAGTTTGAATTAATCTTGACATAACTTTAAGCGGCTTTTACGATTGTCCCACTTTTGAGCGTCAACAGTTATATAATCGTGCGTAGAAGATTGCGAGTACAGTGAAGTCTTACCATCGGTACTGACAATCAGGGCCGGCCCTGGGTAGGGGCAAGAAGTGCGACGTCCTAGGGCCCAGCCCGATGAGGGACCCCAACTTGTGTGGTACGCATGACATATTGATATGCAGTCCATCGTTTTATTGCTCAACCAATCATTTCTTCTCAGTAGAATAGAAGCACTCCCTACTCAGCACATGGATCGTGACAGTAGCCAGCTTCAGGTTTCATCGATCTAACCAGCCATAGCCGTCGTTTCTTCTCCCCTCGTCTGTCTTCTCGTTCTCCGTTATGCTCCTCTTTCGAAGCACCTAGCACTAATTATGACTGGTCCCTTTGATTACCCATAATTTTTTTTCATTATTACTAGTACCTTATGGATTTCACTTTTTTTTCTACAGCTCCCTACATATAAGTACACCCGTCCTATGAGCTCCCTACATTTGTTCAGTTTGTTTTCTATTTGATCTCTGTATTGCTAATTTAATTTTGGCTCCTCCAACGATTCAGGTGTCCTCCCTCCTTTCCAGTATACTATAACCTAATCCGTTGTTTGCCAGAATTTTACCATGTCCATGTCCATGTCCATTGTGCGATCGTATTTGCTAATGAATTCTTAGTACCATTGTTTAGTTGTTGAAATCAGATAAAATTTTGTGATATAATTCTGTTCGAATGAAATTATTCACTATGTATGTCCTTATGGGCCCAGTTTTCAAGTTCGCCCCGGGCCTCGGAAAAGTCAGGACCGGCCCTGTAAGTTTTCATGCTCGACGAAGGGCCGCCAGCGGGTGAAGCAATCTTCTGCTCGAAAGACGGGTGGTGCGCGAGGGGTGCACATTTGAAAGTTCGTAGTTGCGCTAGCTATATGTGGGCGTGGCATAGCGATGGATTCAGCCCGGGGGTATTCTTCCTTCTAGCATCTCTCCCTAATAATAAAGCACGGAGTGCTTCTGTCGTCCGTCGTGGTCGTTTTGCAGAAACCCCCCTAGAGTTTTCTGAAATCAACCCGGAGTCCGGATTTAAGTGAGAAACGAATCGTTTTTTGCATTTTTATAGGAAACCCCCTGTGGTTTCCAGAAATCAACCCGCATTACATAATTAAGTTACAGAACGAATCGTTTTTCGGAATTTTTGTAGAAACCTCCTTCAGTTTTTATAAAATAAACCCATAGTACATACTTGAGTAAACAAACAATCGTTTTCCGTATGTTTTTGAAAACACCCCTACAATTTTTAATTAATTCATTTGTAGTTTAATTATATGTGCAAAATACTTTAAAAAAATTATATCTTTTAAACGGTAACTCGAATTTTACATTATTATATATGAAATTTTATTAGAAAAATATGTAGAATCTGAATATAATGTTAGTTTATCTATTTTTTTCTAAATTCTGTTTATAATGTAATTTTAATCAATAGTGATGCGCACAATCTAAATATAATGTTATTTTATCTATTTAACAATTTTAAAATTAAATTTATGTTGTAATTTTAATCAATAGCGTACAATCTATTTTTCACAACGATGCCGATCCATGTTGTTAATTAATATGCGGTCCAATTATAATTAACAAACACTTTAAAAAATTATATCTTTTAAACTGTAACTCCAATTTTAAATTATTACATATGAACTTTCATTCAAAAAAATGTGTTGAATCAAAATAAAATGTACCTTACCTATTTAATTTTTTATTTTTTTTATTTATAATGTAATTTAAATCTATAGTGATGCATACAATTTAAATATGATGTTATTTTACTTATTTAACAATTTTTAAATTCTATTTATGTATTAAGTTTAAATAAAGGTCTCAAGTCATGATTATATTAAGTTAAGGCCCTGTTTGTTTCATAAGTCCTAGGACTTTTTTAAGTCCCAACTTATAAGTCATAAGTCCCTACCTGTTTGTTTACAGGGACTTATAAGTCCCGAGTTCCTACCTGTTTGTTTACAGGGACTTATAAGTCCATGTTGAACCTGCAGAAAAGATGAACTGCAGCGGCGACGAGGCGGCAACCGAGGGAGACGAGGCGACGGCCGGGCGGCGACGGGGCGGGCGGCGACTGGGCGGGCGGGCGGCGACTGGGCGGGCGGGCGGCGGGGCGGCGACGACTGGGCGGGCGGGCGGCGGGGCGGCGACTGGGCGGGCCGGCGGCCGGGCGGCGACGGGGCGGGCGGCGACTGGGCGGGCGGGCGGCGACGGGGCGGGCGGCGACTGGGCGGGCGAGCGGCGACTGGGCGGGCGGGCGGCGGGGCGGCGGGGCGGCGACTGGGCGGTGCGAGCGTCCTGGAGTCCTAAGCGATCGGGGCAGGGCTGTGCGAGCGTAATGGGACCAAAATAAGTCCCAATAAGCTCCTATTAGAGAGTCTTATTTCATAAGTCCCAATTAACCATAATAAGTCCCAATAAGTCCCTAGTGTTTGGTTTAGGTGGGACTTATAGGGACTTTTTTAAGTCTCAAAACCAATAAGTCCCTGAAAACAAACACCCTCTAAGACGTGTTGTATGGTTTGTCCCTGTTACAACGGACTCTTTTGCTAGTAGTCTCCTGTGTACCTCCCTGACCGCTTTTTCATGCTTAATTCTCCCTCTTGCAACACTTACCCAAGTCATCTGTCAGTTAGCGTTGGTACAACTACACGAGACCGGGGCCACCTAATCCCTACTTCTTCTCAGGACTCACGACCATATTGACCTACCAACCTTCTCCAATACAGACAGAGACTCTGTCTCTGGGTCGTTTCCTTTCAGACTGCAGTGTATAGTAAAGACAATATAAGGGCACGGTGCTTCGTAGCATTGAAAGGCACGTCAAAATGAAGCCGCCAGCTGGTACTAACCAAATAGTGCAATCTGAACAGGGAACAGAGACGTTTTTACTGTAGGATTTTACGCAGGAAGACCCGACAAGCATTGACGAAAATATCATTTGATCCGATGGAGCAGATAGCGATGGCCGATCTGATTCAATGCCAATGCGTACGCATCCTCCTTTTCATATATTGTTTTGAGCCTCAGCCCGTCGTTGTCAGTCGACATTTGAGCGTCGGCAACGTGTGGCAGCAACGAAATTGATGACGAAAATAATTTGGGGGACATGAGGACCATGGGAACTGGGCGGTTTCATTCGTTTGAAAAGAGGAAGACCACCTAACTGAGTCTATGTTGGTAATCAACACATAAGACCATCGAATGACCCCTCGAGGATTTCACATACTGGATAACTTGTCCAAGGCAACAAAGTAGCAAAACAATGAGAACGATCTCAAGACGAGCAGTTTCCCAAAGGAAATGAGCTGAGAACATTGCAGATGGAATCGACTCTGGAGGCAAGCATATGTGTGAAAAGCATAGATAGAGAATTTAACAACAGTTGCGTTGATGCCAGGGGCGGAGCCAATGGGGGGGCAAGCGGGGGCCAGACACCCCCCCCCCCCCCCCCCCCCCCCGCGGCCACCCCCATGGATCTGCTGGGGGACTAGTACTAATCTTCTATGTAATCCTTGGATTAGCTACCGTCCATTAGCAAATGCACATAAGGTTTCGTTACATGCATTCAACTTTGATATTTGGCCCAAAGCCCAAAGCAGTATAGGCCAAATGGCATTTGAGATTTGACGTCTAGGGTTTCTGCTAATTGTGAAAGCATCAGCCAATGGATCAATAACCGTCCACAACACACGTCTCGAAGCATACAACCTTGCTTTTTTGTTCCATGCATTCGACATGTTGTCTCCGTCGTCCACAACCATGACAATGTTTGGTCAACCGCCGCCTTCATGACAGGCGATTGGAGAAGATGTTGTGAGCTAACAATTATTCTTTGATCAAATCATGTTTGTATTCCAGTTGATTGGTTACCTTGGGCCGCCATTGCAGCTCCTGGCCATATGAGCACATAATCGTTCAGAAACTCGAATCCCCTGGCGTTTTGCCCAGCGTTGGTGATGAGGGGTGCTTGTTGTGCGCCTACTGACTGCCACCAGTCCATCTGCATCGACCTAACAGTGGAGGGGACAAGTTGGATGGATTTAATGCTCTAGGTATAGTTTTCAGAAATCTTGATCATTTTTAACTAATACAACACTAATTGATCATGTTTGTTCAAGGATGTATATCCATTTGTAGCTATGAACTACACATCGATTACAATTGAAGTGTTGACCCAACCAGTTTAGATGCACTGAATATAACTGTTTAGTTACACTATGATTTTTATCGTCCTTACATCTTACACATATTGGACTATTTTTACACCTTCTTCTATATATATATATATATATATATATATATATATATATATATATGACACTTATATGAAATTGTTCACCGTTAATTACTAGCTATAGCTAAGAGATGCTCCTGCTGCATATGTTGTACGCATAACATGGGGAATGTTTTTCTCTAAAAAACATGGACATTGTAAAACAAAAATAAAACTTGGTATAAAACTTTTGGTAGTCACAAGGCACAAGTTTTTTTTGCTTCACCTTCATCTCGCCCCCCTATGTAAAAATCCTGGCTCCGCCCCTGGTTGATGCTCTTGTCATAGCACCTCCAACGCCTACCCGCAAATTTGCTCCGACATCCTTTCGTAAACGACACAGGGGGGAGGGGGGAATGAGAGGGAGGGACCAGTCCGTGAATACGGATGCGTGAGTCGGACATCTAACATTATGTGCATACATTTCAACTATTATTTAATTGAAATGGACGAAATTCGTGCAAACACGACGTATTTCATTCAAGTTCGGTCATATATTACATAAAAAATATAGAAAAAAACTAAACCCTATAACTAACGACCACCTCGTATGTATGGCCGCCTTGCCCTGTCGCACCATCATTGACATATGTGCCATCGTCGTGGCCCCTCCAGCGACGGAATGACACAGGAGGGCTGCGACAGCCTTGTCCGGCAGTTGCCTGCCGCTCCTGGAGGAGCCGCTCCGCCTCCTGTTGCACTCTGCGGAGGGCCGCCGTGGCCACCGATGTAAGCTTCGAAGTCCGAGCAACGGCCATGCCGCTGCGGGCGATCTTGCCGTCAAGGTGTCGGTAGCGCTTGACGGTCTTCTCTACAGTGGTGACGGAGCGATAGAGCGCCCACACAGCGGCCAAGTTGGGGCTGTTGAGGATCCAATCCAACATTGCATCGATTTTAGCGTACGCGGAGCGGCGGCCAACGTTGCGGCACCGTGCCTGTTGCCTCACTGCGCGTTCCTCGTTGAAGACGACGACCCTGGAGCCCGAGGGACCGTTAACGCCGCCGCCTCAAAGATAGTGGGGGATACGACCCCTTGCCTTCGTGATCGCGGGCAACAACTCCTCCTTGACAACGCGGAGGTAGCGACGAGGTGACCCCATCATTGCGGGTGTACATGCTATGGGGGGTGATGGCAGCTTGTCCTTGATCCGACGTTCGATATGGACGTTGCAGTTGTGCGGGGGCGACCCTGGTTTGTCCTTGACTCGACGCCTGATCTGGATGGCGCAGTTCCTATGAGGCGACATCGGCTTATCCTTGACCCGCCAATGCGGGGATGCCGGCTCGCGCTTCACGTGGTGTCATTGGTAGGGACGGTGGCTCCTCCTTGACGCACGCCAGCGATGGTGGCGACGGTCCCATGTGATAGAGCGAAAGCTCTATAATTAACTCGGTCTCACGAATGAATTCTTCGTTCGTCACAATGGCCTCGCAGAGGAGGCAGGGCCTCTGCTGCGGTTGCTCCTGTTACGGCGTCTTGTCCTCCCCGTCAGCGGAGGAGATGACGATATCCACCTCGTAGGAGGATCTGGGCGCCGTGGACGCCGAGGGAGTGAGAGAGTGAGGGAGGCAGCGCCAAGAACCACTGTAGGAAGAACTTCCACCGCCTCCGCCTACCAGCACGGAAAACCATGAATTCAGCAACGCTGATGGGCTCGAAGAGAAGGAAGGGCTCGGGGGCATTAATGAGGAGGGGGATGGGGGCGATGCTGGGGGAGAGTGCGGCTCTGTGCATCGTTGGTGCATAGCTTAAATAGTCGCGACCAGGCCACACAAAGTGGCGGTCACCTTGCTTCAATGCGGCGCATCGGCCAGAGTTGATTTCTCGGGACACGACGTCTGCATTGAAGCGATGATGCCTGAGAGGTAGTGTCCATAGGCACCGCCCTCTCGTCCGGTTAAATCGCGGGCATCAATGTCGCCCGCTGCATGCTCTGGGCTGGCATGAATGCGGCACGGCAAGCGAAACACGCATTCGATAGAAAGCACAAGAAAGATGGGTGGTATTTTTTGGTGGGCAAGGGCAGTCAGACCCGGGTGTGGCAGCGGTCCGGACGCTCGCAAAGCCCCCTCCCCCCCTCACTTTGTCTCTGATTTGTGAGGAAAACACATCCGGGCCGGCAAATGGACCGATACATGACCGCGTTTGATGGCAGAGCATGTTCGGACCACGTGATCCGGACGTATGATTTGAGGGTTAGCGTTGGAGATGCTCTCGTATAGTGTCAAAGGTATCATGTCCAAATAATGTGTGGGTGTCTTTGCACATTTAAAGCTGGATCTATTCCTTTGGTTACCACCGTACAATTTTGTCAAAATGAGCCATGGTGTGTCCATCTTGTAATGCATGTGTGAAACTAGAAGAACCGAGATGTCCAAGAGGATGTGGATGGCATTGAAGATGTGGTAATAAGAACTTATGTGATTCTAGTTGTGTGACCAACTGTATGTGGTGGAGCTAGATCCGGATGCTTTGGATATCATTCTGAGGCTTGCGAGCCAAACGGTTGCTTCTCAACTCGACCAGCCTACGCGGCTAAGTTCTCTAGAAGGAGGTAGTGCCAGTGGAAGGATTCACTTGGAAAACGAAGGGGCCCATGTGTTGTCGTTTCTTCGCCTAGACGGCTTTCTAGAGCATGTGTTGGACCTTTGATAAGATTGCACGGGGTGGCTTGAATCACCAGGAGGCATGTCCACTTTGTGACCAAGAAGAGGAAAGCACCAACCACATCCTCATGGATTGTGTTTTTGCAAGGGAGGTTTGGACACGTTTGTGCCTTGCGATGAACAAGCGCGAGTGGACTCCGACAAGAGGGACGGAGTTGGCGGATTCATGCGCAAACAAGGATGGCTCCACTCTGAGTAAGAAGGGTGTTCGGGCAATTTTCCTCTTGGTGATGTCGGAGCTATGAAAACATTGAAATGCGATAGTATTTGATGGAGCTGACCTTCAATTACTCATGTAATAAATAGGATCTAGATAGAGGGTAGAACGTAGAAGAAAGCGGGCCTTCTTAAGGGCGAGGTTGAAGCCCTTTGGGGGGCTCTGGCAACGTGGGTAGGTGCGAGGAGTTAAGGTTTAACTACCTCGTGGAATTGGGGTTATGTAACTTGTAACCATCAACGTGGATGGTTGTTTACCTCCGTCCTCTCCTTTAATATATAGTACGCACACTCGTGCATATTCGATTGAATAAGTAATGATGTTGGGGTTAACCTTCCACTGGTCGATTGAGTGATAATTGGATGGCAGGGAGATCACCATTAGTGGTGTGTATGGGCACGAGGGTACTCTTCTGAAAGGATGAGGTTATTGGTGAATTGTCAGAATTTGGCAAAGTACATGGCGATGAGCTCAAGATGAAGGCCTAAGTGGACATGTAAAAGATGTCTTTCATGTGATAATGTTAGTCCATGATGCTTGGATGGATAGGCGGTGGCCTAGCTCAGTGTGAATGAGTCGTGTCAAGAGTGCGGCGGTCGTTTTGGTTGCTCTCCAACTTCGTTTGTTAGTTTTGAGTCTTGGCACTCTTGTGTCCAGCTCAAACGATGTTTCTTGATGTCGCGTCTGTTTTCCTACTCTCTATCCTTAGTTCTAATGTATTTTTTGTATTTGGAGGGCTTTGTACGGACTTTTTTGGGTATTATGGTTTTTGGCCTAGTATCCTTTATAAATATAAATCGGATTACCTTGTATTTCTTTTGGGACCATCTACCTTGCACCATGAAAAAAAGTTGATCACCATCTCCAAGATCGTCATATTGGCGAATTGGTTTAGGAACGTCTGCAAACTTGTTATAGCCACACACCTTTTCATATTGCAAGAAAGAGAACACGAGCGATTAAGATTAATCCTAGATGAGGCTTTTTGTCTCTTAGAAGAGCTAGCTCGTCCGTTAATGTGTGGTAAACACATTGCCTCAGCCGCATGCCAAATTCTCATCTTGAACTCCTCCGTCTCATATTAGTAATCACTGAGATAGATGTATTTTGACATGTTTCAATACTAGATACATTCGTTTGAGCGGGAACTAATATGAGATTATTATTTTCATACCTTTTGATGCGAACACGTGGAAGGAAAATGGTTAATGGAGGATTTTGTGGAAGAACGGCGTGAGTGATTGAGTCGGCGGACAACAAGAACCTGAGTCACAACTCACAAGATCATCTTCTCTGTTTTTCCCCCTAAAACATTAGTCCCACTAAAAATTGCAGCACTTTACCATTTTGATGCGAACGTGTGGCCATATGCAGTTACCCAAGAAAAAAAATAGTAAAATAAAGTGACATCATGGGTACAGAATGCACATTTGCAACAGCCTCATCCACTGAAGCTCATTTCATAACCTGACCGAGGAGACGCCCTCTTTACGCACTCAACAAGTTACGGCAAAATTGACAAAAATGACCTCTGGGGGAAAAGAACTCACGGAGTGACCCCTCGGAAAAAATATGTCACCCGCTGACCCTTTTGTATGGCGCCCGACACCTAGGCGCCACACTACACTGTGTGACGCCTAACCGTTCGGCGCCACACCCCCCGACCACCTGGCAGAGAGGGTCCACCCCCCAGGCCGTGTGACGCCTAAGCCTCAGGCGTTACACATTGTAATGTGTGGCGCCGAGCGCTTAGGCACCACACAATGACTTAACAGGCACGGGCCAGCCCCCCTCCCCACCCCCTCCCCACCCCTCCTCATTCCCTTCCCCGAGCCCCCTCTCCCAGCCACGGGCCCCTCTTCAAATCCTTCTCTAAATCACCAAATCTGAATGTTTGGACCGGGCATTTGTTGTCCAATCACTCCCCTAAGGTAATCCCCACCTCTTCCCTCATTCTCATCCAAAGAAAAACAGTCAACGCCTTCAGCCACATCCATGGAGCATTCTTGTCAGTGCCGTCAGCAAAGATAGTCCTAGAGATGACGTACCACATGTACACGCGAGCATACCTCTGGATCACCTCGTCATCTGCGTCCTCAGGACAACGAGCAAAGTTTGCGGCAATCCAAGTAAAAGGAGCGTCGGCCGGGACTCTATCTTTCTTCCCTCCATCTTCTACCTCCGGCTCCTGCGGCGACATACCAATAAGGGCCTCCATTTATTGCCGCCATCCCTCGGAATCAGTGCTCATACAAAGAGGCTTCCCCTCGATCGAAAGTGCGGTGATCATGGAAACATCTTCAAGAGTAACTGTCATCTCTCCGGTCCGGAGGTGAAAACTATGTGTCTCCGGCCTCCAACGATCAATAAGTGTTGTGACTGCCGAAGCGTTCAGATTGGGCGTTGACCGACTCACAAGATGAATGAATGGAAGGAGTCATGTCATCTCGATGTATGGGGTGTACCGCTCATCGTACTGCATTATAGACGATGCCCCATGAGACCGGATCTTCAAGGGCGTAAGCCCCTGCAAACAGATAGGAGTAAGTGATATCAAGTGCTTATTAAATACATGTTTTTTATCGTATGATCTACTTACCATTTTCTTCTCCGACATGAAATAGGCCCGGTGTTCAACGTCATAAACATCATTCAGAAGCCACATCATCCTACAAATCACAAAAAAATACTCATATTCAAAAAATTACTCATCTACTAATCCACTCATCTACATATTATTCAAATCCTAAGAACTCAAATGAATCTACTCATATCCTAACTACTCAAATCATAAGAACTCATATGAATCTACTCATATCCTAACTACTCAAATCCTAAGAACTCATATGAATCTACTCATATACTAACTACTAAAATCCTAAGAACTAATATCCTAACTACTCATATCAATCTAGTCATATACTAACTATTAATGCTAACTACTAATATGAATCTAATCATATCCTAACTACTCAAATCATAAGAACTCATATCCTAACTAGTAAAATCCTAAGAATTCATATCCTAACTACTCAAATCAATCTACTCAACAAAAACCTATTCCACTTGGATAGAAGGATGGGAAACGGAAGAGATTACCTAGTAGCCAACCTTGGGGGATCAATCCAAGGAAGAAATCATCAGATCTGAAGGAGATGGGGAAGGGGATTAGGGATTGGAAGAGAGCCAACCGCAACCGTTTCTGCTTTTGTTTGAATGAGGGAGGGGAATGGGGTGGGGGTGGGGAGGGGGGCTGGCCCGTGGCTGTATAAGTCATTGTGTGGCGCCTAAGCGCTCGGCGCCACACATTACAATGTGTGACGTCTGAGGCTTAGGCGTCACATGGTCTGGGGGTGGGCCCTCTCTGCCAGGTGGTCGGAGGGTGTGGCGCCGAACGGCTAGGCGTCACACAGTGTAGTGTGGCGCCTAGGTATCGGGCGCCACACAAATGGGTCAGCCGGGTGACATATTTTCCCCGAAGGGTCACTCCGTAAGTTCTTTCCCTCAGGGATAATTTTTGTCAATTTTGCCACAAGTTACAGATGGTCCTGTTTCTGCAAATGGCCTACGCTACAAAACAACACGGTGGCTACAGTGAACTTGAATATATTTATGCCACAAACAAATGATTCTAAGTATGGGCAAGGACGCTGTACATTTATAGTGTGATCTTGTTCACCTACACTTTCTGAAAACGGTTACACAGCACTGCAGTAATAATATCTTTGGATTGGGGAGCTGTGGTGCCACTCTGCCTCCAGATTAAACTGATAAAAGTTGAGCATGGCGAGGTAATTTCACTGTTTTGATCTTTTTTGTTAGTTTAGCACGATTTAATTCTATGTGTAAAATAATTTTGGATTTGACCCTTTTTCTATCATCATCGTCTTTGACGGTAGGGTAGCACATCCTACCGCCAAGGCCTTTGGCAGTAGGACTTACTTAAACTGTCATGTCCGTTTATCGCGAAAATAGACCCTACCGCCATAGTCTGTGGCGGTAGGGACTGTCGGTGTCAAAACCGACAGAACTCGGATAGTGGGTCTCGAACTGTGGATCTTGGTTTGATGGTAACAGGAGACGAAGGAGAAGATGTTTACCCAGGTTCGGGCCCTCTTGATGAAGGTAAAATCCTATGTCCCGTTCTTGTTTATATTGAGGATGGAGTATCGAGTACAGAGTTAATCTACCTCAAGATCGTATGTTGTGATCTAAAACCTTAGAAGTAATGATCTTAACTTGTCCTATGAGCTAAGGCTCTCTAGTTTATATAGATACCAGGGTATTAGGGTTACACGATATCGATTAGAAAAAGAAGGAAACGTGTCGATTATCGTCTTTTCTTGGAGCGCATACCAAGTCTTCGAAAAAGTCTGTTTCGGACACAGTACATCTCATAATTCGGGTTCTACTATTAATTACAAGACATCCCATGAGTTCGGCCCATCAAAATAAGTAAGCGGACCGAGGACCCCTTAATCCCGGACTCTCTCAGAAACCTGCGTGCAATTATAATAAGATGACATTTACATGCAGGTCCCTACCGCCAGAAACTATGGCGGTAGGGTTACACATCCTACTTTCACAGACCATGACGGTAGGGTCTTTTTCGTATAAAATAAAAGTGACGGCATAGGTAAGTCTTACCGTCAAAGGCCTTGACGGTAGGATGTGCTACCCTACCGTCAAAGATGACGACGGTAGAAAAAGGATTAGATCCGATTTTTTTTTATACATAAGGTTATATCGTGCTTAGGTTAAGAAAAAGGGTCAAAATAATAAATTTGTCCGCATGACTATGTAATACAAGACTTCAGACGTGAAAAAACAACAAGGGCGGCAAAGGTGAAGGAATTAGTCAGGAGCGTGATACAAGGTTCATTTTACGTTGAACAACTTTTTTAGTGATTGGCCAATAAACTAACAGCATCATGGCAACGATGAGAACACAGTGATCGGATACATGACGAGTGGGATAACCAAATCACCACCTTTCTGGAAAAGGAAAAGCATGGACAAGGGCAACTGAGTTTGGACTTTCCTTGGCCTTAATGAGGTGTTAAAGGGGTGGATCCACTCGCTGGACCTCACTTTGCACAATAAAATAAGCAAAGGCATCGATGCACTATGAAAAAGAGAAAATGTGGAGCTATGTGTCACTTTCACATGGCTACGTCTGTTCGGAAGCTACCGGTATCTTCTACTGTCTGAGAGCAAAATGGCATCGGATGGATAATGCAAATTATGGGTTCAATGACAGCTGAAAACCGAGGAGGAGTACAGATGGTGTCTCTCTAAGAAGAGCGTGGAGAGCAGAAAGCAGCCATGGCAGTATGCTTGAAGCGAAGGCAATGTAGTTGCAGGTAGTGCAGAATAGGCAGAGGCGCTCCGCGTGGCAGTGATCGGATTCGATCCACAGTTAAAGCTGCAGAGACGCACACTTGAGCCAGCCATCTTCTCTTAATTTACCCATTTTGAAGACGTCGAAGAGTTCACCCATACATCTTCGGGTTGTGGGCATGTTGATGATGAAGTTTAAGTAGGCTGATGTCGACATGGTTGTGGGTGTTTGCACAATTGTCCCTTGATCAATCGTTTGATGTATAGTTCTCGGTCTAGTTTCTCATATAAACCGAACCACTCTGTTTTTGTTTCTTCTCTTTTAATAAAATTAGCTGTGCACCTGCCTTGCACGTCAAAAAAATAAATAAATTCAACATGGCGGCCCTGATTGCTTTAAGCAGCAGGAAGTGAAATCGAATACAACCACAAGGATAACACATTCTCTATGGGCTGATAGCAAAGGAACCTATGCTTCAACTACCAAGCATTATTGAACCACGTCGGACAGTACGCTCCCAGCAAAGCCGAGCAATTGCTGTCAGGCTGACTACCGTAGGCCTAAAGTTGCTGGGAGGGATAGCTAAAAAAAATCAGACCGCCTACGGAGCATAAATGCATAATCAGTCGACGTGAAAGTTATGCCTCTGAAAAAGCTAAGCATATTCTACCCCCGAACGTTGCCATCAACTTTTTAGCCTTTTTGAGTTCATGTTTGCTAACAGATTTGATAACGTTACGTTTTTTTTTCTTTTTTCCGGATAGCAATAGTGTGAAATTTCATCCCTAGATGAAGAGATTCGTTTCCCGAGCAGGAACCGTGAAGTATAGCGTTCTCAGCAATCGTGTTTTTTTCTTTTTTTTTCTTTTGAGGAATTCTGAGGAATTAGTTTTTTTTTTTACAGTGACAGTGAATTCTGAGGAATTAGGTAGTCTTGCCGTGTTGCGGTCCCAGAACAGCATATGTGCAGTAAGACGTTTTAGAATCTCTGCAGGTACTAAACTTTGGGGGATCATCATAGAAATTTGACCTCTTAGCTGCGCAAATCAGGCAAGGGAGAATATCATTAGAAAACCAATATTCAATAAAAACTTTGTGAAAACCATATTTTAAGTTTTGAAAAAATCTGAAACAAACATGAAATGTTAAGAGGATGATGTTTTATTGTCACAGAAAGTATCAAGTTGAAACACATCACCACATGTGAGCTATGAAAAAGATAAATTTCAGCCTAAATAGTGACAATACTATTTGGCACTATTCAAAGCTGATTTGATCTTTTTCATAGCTCGTATCCCGTAATCTGTATCAATTTGAAATTTTGCGTGGCTATAAAACGTCATCCTTTTAGCATTTCATATTTTTTTACTTTTTTTGAAACTTCAAAATGTATTTTTCATATGATTTTCAACGATTTTCATCGAATGTTGGTTTTCGTATGATATTCTCCCATCGGTCAAAAAGAAAACTCTGAACGGATATAGGATTTGGTGGCCTCTTACTTTCGGGTGTGCTACTATGTGTAAGGCATAGTGTTCACATGATTTGTAATCTTTTTAGCCTAACTTTAAACTTTTTTGATAACTTTCCAGAAAAAGTTCACCTAGTGTTCAGACGTTTTTAATTAAGGCAATGTATTTTTTTAGCCTAGCTTAAAAAATATTGATAGCTTTCAAAAAAATGTTTCTGACATTTAAAAAATGTTCACTCGTTTCAAAAACATGTACAATGAATATTAAAATAAATGTATATACAATGTACAAAAATATTCTGTAATTCGATAACAAATGTTAAACGTGTATAACAAAAGTTTCACCTGTATAAGAAAAATGTACAATGTGTACAACAAAAAATAGACATGAAAAATTTATTGGAAAAAAACATGTATATGAAAAATGTTAAAACTGTTTGACAATGTTTTAGATGTATACCAAAAATATATAATGTGAATGAAAAACTGACACCAAAAATATAAAACATGTATTAGAAAATGTTAAATTTTAAATACAAATAATTCAGATGTATAAGAAAAATGTATGATGTCTATGAAAAAACTAGGTATCAAATTTTATATTTGAGAAAATGTTAATCATGTATACTGAAAATGTTAGACCTACAGAAAAAATATTTTAGATGTATAAAAAATATGTTCAATGCGTATGAAAACAATTGCCATTAAAACATATATTTGAAAAATACACGAGCCAGGAGGTCGTCTTGTCCTCACACCTATATGAATAATCTTCCGTCCATCCCAAGTTAGATCGGGGCCGCAGGATTTCCTTGTTCACGTTTTCTTCTCAGACAATTCCTATATAGGCCGGTCCAAAACGCACCAGAGCACCCTCTCCAAATTTTGGGATGCTTGTGAAGCTACGCAGCCATTTTTGTTCTTTTTTTGTTTTGGTTTTCTCTCGATCTGTTTTTTTCCAAATACTAAAAAGTACAACTGCATTATTTTGATGGAACGAGCACATCATTAGGCAGCACGACATTCCACTTTATTTTGTTTTTAAAAATACTATAACTTTTGAACCGAGCTGCAGAACGATGCGTTTTCACGGCTGTGTTTCTTATGACGAGATCTTCAAAACTAGATCCCATATGGATAGGTTTCGACAAACATTTTTTGAGCAACTATGGGGTGATATTTAGGCAACTTTCGTGCTAAAGAAAAACAACTTCTTATTAGTGTGCGTAATATGATCGGCTATCAACGAAAATTCCTTCAAAATTATCTATCATGACTAGAAGGTTAAATAACTTCACCCTTTAGTAACCATATGGCAAATGTGATCAGTTATTTTCAAACTGAAATGGTTAAATTATTCGTCGGATGTGCATGCACGGCTCCGCATGCGTTGGATGTCCATTAAATCATGTATATTTTTTTTCAAAAAGCTATAACTATCAAACTGTGTGTTAAAATTATGATATGTTTTCATCCTTGGATTCCTGGTGACGAACCGTTCAAAACGATATCCTATATGAATATGTTTTGAAGAATTTTTTTCAAAAGCAACTTTGATGCTAGATGGGGAAACTTTAGTGCTAAAAAGAAGTACTTATGCTAGATGTATTGCATTGTGTGTACACACATGAGTTGCTTGTTGAATGCATTGGAGTTGCGTAAAATACACATTAAAGGTTGCTTATTTTTTTGTGATACTCGAGTGTAATTATGACAACTATTCATAAATAGCAGGCAATTGAGCATTAATGACAGGCAACTAAACACTAATTGTAGGCAATTGACCATGAGTAATAGGCAACTGAGCATCAAAATTGAGCAACTTCATAGTATTTTGTAGGCAACTGATCGTCAAAATTAAGCAATTTCACAGTATTTGTAGGAAACTGATCATCATTGTTTAATTATGTAAAGCTTTTAGGGGTGAATCTAATCAACTGTTAGTGGTGGTAACCAACTTAGAAGAATTCTTCACTGATAGATAGTCATATTAAGGGGAAAGGAGTTGCTTGCCTATAGAATTAAAGTTGCCTCATCTAGCACACAAAGTTGCTTAAAAAAACTTTGTCGAAACCTATCCATATGACATCTAGTTTTGAAGAGCTCGTCGTAAGAAACACAGTCGTGAAAACGGATCGTCGTTCTGACGTCCGGTTCAAAAGTTATGACTTTTTGAATTTTTTAAAACGCTAATAAATGCACGTCGTTGGTTGTCTTGAGGTGCGTCAGCTACTTTGTGCGAGCGCCGGTGCGCTCGGTAGCCGCGTCCATTTTTGTTATGTTTTTTCTATATTTTTCCGTTTCCTCTCTTTAATCTTCTGACATCTTTTTCTTTTTATACTTCTATTTTCTTATTAATTGGTTTTTTCAAATGCACTGACCTTTTCAAATTTCATGAACTTTTGTTTTCAACTGAATGAACTCTTTTCGAAATGATGAGCCTTTTCCAATTTCATTGAACTTTTCCCAAATTTTGATTTTTTAAAGATGAAATTTTTTCAGTTTTTTAGATTTTTTTATATCAATGATCTTCTTTGAATTTGGGTAATTTTCTCTCAAATGCGATGAAATTTGTTTGAATTTGTTGATTTTGTTTTCTAAATTGATCAACCTTTTTTAAAATTGGATGAATTTTGTTTCAGGCTGGATGAAATTATTTTGAAATTCACTGACTTTTTTTAAAAAATTGATAAAGTTTTTTCAAAGTTGGACGAATTTTTTTCAAATCAATTAACTTTTTTGATGTTTAGAAGTTTTTTAAAGCTGTGCTATTTTTAATATCACGAAATTTTATGTTTGTTAACTTTCTTTTTCTTTTTAAAACTTTTTTTAAGTCAACCGCGACAGTTCAAACGCGATGGAGCGGCTAGACCAGCGGATCACTTGCGCTTTTTCTTGGGCTGGCACCCATCGGGGCCGCATGAGCACCAGGGAGCACATATATTAAAACATCGAAAATGCTAAACTTACTTACACTGTTATATAAGCTTATAAAATCTTCCTTTCCACTTACTAAACACCTCCCTCCTGATTTTCAAGATGGGCCCTCACTAAGTCCAATTAAATATTAACACCTTATAATTAAGACATAAACTTATCGTAAGGTCACGTGGATGTAGCAAAGCTCTTAAAACATATCTTCTTATTAGGCGAAATCCTCCTATTCCACGCTCACTGTAGTCGATGGACATACACATCGTCTGCGGCGACCTGGACTGCATATTCGCCTACGGTGCTTAGTTTGTTGGCCAATCCACACAACTAGGATTGCTCTATACTATAGTTTGTATTTTTCCCCCAGTGTTCCTTCTTAGTGAGTGTGTGAACGTGTGTGTATAAAAAAAAGGAAAACAAATATATCTGTGTCTACATAAAAATGTTCATGCATTTTTTTTAAAAGATCACATATTTTCAAAATGCACAATAATATTTTTATTATTCATGAATGGTTTTCAAATACAAATTAAAAAAATTAATATACGGTGATCAATTTTTCTAGAAATAGCATTTTTAAAATAGATAAAAAAATCTAGATACATCATGAAAAATTTGTAATAGAGGATTAAAAATTTGTAATAACCAACGAACTATTTTGAAAAAGTTGATGCAACTTTTTTAATATCTGATAAACAATTTTTAAAAAGTAACGAACAAATTTCAGGTACACAATTAACAATTTTTAAAGTAAAAAAGGATCATTTTTTAAATATAAAAAGGAACAGTTTGTAGGTATGTGGTGAACAGTTTGTAATACATGATAAAACATTAACACGTGTACGGCGAAAACTAAAATATAAAAAAGGATGAACACTTGGTAGATACACAACGAACATTTTTTATTATATGATGCACATTTTTAATATGGGTTCTATAATGTTTTTAAATATGCTGAGTATATTTTGTGCTACAAGTGAACCTTTACAAATTAGCATGGTAAATTTTTATATACAAGATACATTTTCAAAATATAGGTTAAACTTTCAAACTTTTAAATTAGAAGATGAACATCTCTTAAAATACTATGAATATTTAGTACACTATGAACAAAGTAATATGAATTGAAGGAAAAAAAACTAATAAAAGTAAAATCATGTTCATGCTTTTGGTACATAAATTCATGAACTTTTTAAAAGGAAAAAAGTAACATTAATAAAAAAGAAATTAAAAAGAAAGGGATGGAAAATACAAAAGCTGAAAATACACTAGAACAGATCAAAGAAAAAACAAAAAGCGCAAATACACAAGACCGGACCAAAACCTATTTCACGCATTAATGTGTTACAAACCAAACAGATCACATAGATTTATTTTCTTCAATGAAAGTCGCTCAGTCCCTAAGCATCTAGGCCATGGCCTCACGTGGGGGGGGGGGGGGGGGCATCCCATCCTCCATGCCGGCGGAGGTGCCGATATAAAATTGCCTCTTCCTCCCCTGGCGCTTGACGTAGAGGAATCCTTCTCCCACTTCTGGACGGGGACGGAAAAACCAAGATCCAAAATCCCTGATTCATTTGGTTAGTGGAAGGGCAAGGTGGGGGGTGACCAGCGGTCATTTGCGGCGGTGTCAGCCTCTCCTACCATGACGGTAGACGGAGGGTGTGGCTACCGTGGGGACCGGTGTGAGGAACCCGGCCATGGTGCTCGTGGTCTCAGTCGCCAACCAGGTCGAGGCGGCGGTCACGGTGGAGACCGGAGCAAGTTCTCCTGGAACAATGACAGCGGCAACAACTCATCTGTGTCCAACGTCACCTCAGGCTCCGACGACACTTCCCGTTGGGACATAGCAGCGAGTGGGAAGCAACAACAAAATCCGGAGGGAGGGGTCTGGATGCCAAAGAACCAGGGTTCCTCTGAATCAACTGGTGATGGCATCGGACGACAAATCTCCCCTCCACTCGGCGTCCTCAGGGGAAGCAGAACACCAATCAGGTGCATCCAACCAATAAACTTGAGCCTTGTCCTATCTGCAAGCCGCATGAGCATTCTCCTATTTGCTGCCCACAAGCTTTCTGTGAGAGATGTAGTAAACTAGGCCACCTTGCTTCTGGGTGTTGAGAATTCCTTCCTTGGGAATGTATTGTTCTTATGTGTGTGTTCCAGTCTAAGGGGCAAGGTTTCTACTATATCCATGATTCCTGCACTGCTAATCAGATGAAAGAGAGATCTAATAATATTGTAGTTACTATCGTAGAGGGAGAGACATCTACTCGCCAAGTAGAACTAGATCTGAATGACTATCTGGCTACTGGGTGGCGTTGTTTGGCACATGGAGGTAGCATAAGATCAATTGAGCTATTATTCATGGTACCAAATGGTCCTCGGCTGCTGGCTCCAAGGGGGTCATGGAGGTATCCTGGGTTAAAATTAGTAATATTCCTCTTGACAAAAGGAATGAGATAAATCTTGCATTTGTTGCTTCCTTGGTGGGGGTCCCATTGGAGATTGATGCGACCACTTTGCATCGCCCAGCCTCTGCTCGGGTGAAGCTTGGGTGCAGAAATGTGGATGAGTTTCCTGCTGTTGCTGAGTCTGTTTTGGGTGGTCACTTCTATGACTTCTATTATGAGGTGAATCAGGTTCTCGTGAGAGATACTAACGGAGAAAAAAATGATGTTCATACTTCATTGAACTCTGGAAAAAGTCTCCTGGAACTGATAGTACTGGCATGAAAAAGCAATTTGATCTGGGTGGATCCTCCATTGGGATTGGGGGGGGGGCCCTTCCATCCGCTAATATGGAGGAAAGCATGGTCAAATCCAGGAATCTCATGGGAGTATGGACTCGGATGAGTCGCTGCATACCACATTGCTAATTGACACTATGGCACTGGACTATGTGGAGCATGGTGAAAAAGTAAGTCAAAAAATGAAATAAATTGACAATGATAGTAACAAGAATCGTGGTAGCAAGAAGAAATCCTTTGCAGATGTGGTGAGAAAGTCTCCTCATGTGATGGAGGTGGATGCAATTTGCGAGGCTGATGCAAATGTCCCTAGTGATTACAGAGTTGAATCGCGTGACTCCTCGATGGATCTTGAGGTGATCCCTACTCCCCCCATGGTTACCGAAAAGAATTTGCGCTTTAGCCTTTGAAATGTGCAGAACAAGACGGAGAAAATTGAGAACAAGGCTGTAGCTCCTGCAATTAAGAGGGACATCGAAGGTACCTCTCGCTTCACTAACTGTTTTATATTTTATCTAATCCCGAGTTGATTATAACTCCTGTCAAAATGGGGGTTCACATACCGGATGCTGATTTTGCTAACATCGATGTCCTTAGAGAACTTGAGAAGTTTAGAAATATAGAATCTAATGGTGGAATTGATGAAATTCTGAACATGAGGGGAATGATATGGTACTCACTAATGCCAAAGGGGATCAAACTCCTTTTGATCTTAAGTGGGGGGGGGGAAGCAACTTAGAATATGGGGAGTTCACGGTGGTTAAATCCATATAGAAACAAGATAGGAGATATAATGTTGTGGTGGTTAGGCCTATCACTGAAAGTCAAAAATGTACCTCCTTGAAAAAAGATGAGGGTAACCCTAATCTACCTCCTAGTAGGGTTACCAAGAAAGGGGAAAAACCTTGATTATCAAATGAATGGCATACTGTGGAATTGTAGGGGAGCAGGTAAGAGAGGGACGGCTACCTGTTTCTCTCATATCATCAAAGACCATTCCCTTGATTTCATAGGCATTCAAGAGACCAAGAAAAATAAGTTTCCTCCTAAATTCTTGCGTAAAGTTGACCCCTTAGACAGATTTGCTTGGAATCATGTCCGTGGGTAGATCTCATGGCATACTTTGTGGTGTTAGAAAAGAGACCCTTGAAGTTGTTTCCTGGTTGATCGGCATTTTTCTTATACATGCTATAGTTTTTGATGTTAAAAAGAAATGCATATGGGCACTTGTGGTGGTGTACGGGGCGGCCCATGATGATCGTAAAGATGAATTCCTTGATGAGATGACTTGTTCTCGTACCAATCTTAGAATCCCTTATATCATAGGTGGTGATTTTAACATCATTCGTGGGGTGGATGAGATGAATATAAACCCTGGTAATCCCAAGTACATTGATAAGTTCAACACGGCCATTAACTCCTTAAGCGTGCGGGAGATCCACATGGAGGTGCCAAGTACACCTGGACTAATAAACGGAGACACCCTACATTGGATAAACCAGATAGAGTGCTTATGAGCTTTGACTCGGAAGATTTGTTTCCTTTGGTTTATGTGTGTAAACTAGTTAGATATGTTTTGGATCACCCCCCCCTCCTATTGTCATCTAGTCCTGTCAAATCTGGGCCATCCCATGTTCGTGAATTCAGATTTGAACTCTGTTGGTTAAAATGAGGAGTTATACCCTAAAGCAAAAGGTATTTGGGAGCAACCTGTAGGTTCTTGTGACCCAATCAATATCCTTAATATAAAGCTTAAGCGCATCAAGAAATATTTTAAGGGGTGGGGGTCCAATGCTTTCGGACATGATAGGAATAAGAAGATGAGTATAAAAAAGGAGTTGGAAGAGATTGAAAAGATGGAGAGGATGTCCCGTTGGATCCCGAGATATATGAAAGAAGGACTTTACTATATGCGAAAATTAATGAGAACTTGAGCAATGAAGAGCTTTTTTGGCTTCAGCATTCTAATGAACGCTGGCTACTCAAAGGAGATCAGAATACTGCTTTCTTTCATCGGGTAGCTAATGGGAGAAAATGTAAAAAAAAACGATTCACGCGTTTACTAATGGGAATGTGAACATTGAGGGCACTCTGAACCTTCTAGCCCATGCTATAACTTACTATAAAAAACTATTTGGTCCGACTAGGGGAAACATGTTACACTTATCTCCTCAAACGTGGTCTGCTCAGGAAAAGTTGAGTATAGATGATAATAGCCTTCTTACCCGTGAGTTCACGGAAGAAGAGGTGAAAAAAGTCCTATTCTCTATGCATAACAATAGAGACCCTGGTCCTGATAATTGTTGAAAATATGCCCTAGAGGCAATAGTAAAATAGTTATTATTATATTTCCTGTTTCAAGATAATCGTTTATTATCCATGCTATAATTGTATTGAATGGAAACGCAAATACATGTGTGGATATATAGACAAAACAATGTACCTAGTGAGCCTCTAGTTGACTAGCTCGTTGATCAAAGATGGTTAAGGTTTCCTAGGCATAGACAAGTGTTGTCAGTTGATAACGGGATAACATCATTGGGAGAATGATGTGATGGACAAGACCCAAACTATAAACATAACTTGTGATCGTGTTATTTTGTTGCTATTGTTTTCTGCATGTCAAGTATACGCTCCTATGACCATGAGATCATGTAACTCACTCACACCGGAGGAATGCCTTGTGTGTATCAAACATCGCAACTTAAATGGGTGACTATAAAGGTGCTCTATAGGTATCTCCGAAGGTGTCCGTTGAGTTAGCTGTTGTAAATATGCCCTAGAGGCAATAATAAATTGGTTATTATTATATTTCTTAGTTCATGATAATCGTTTATTATCCATGCTATAATTGTATTGATTGGAAACACAATACTTGTGTGGATACATAGACAAAACACTGTCCCTAGTAAGCCTCTAGTTGACTAGCTCGTTGATCAAAGATGGTCAAGGTTTCCTGGCCATAGGCAAGTGTTGTCACTTGATAACGGTATCACATCATTAGGAGAATCATGTGATGGACTAGACCCAAACTAATAGACGTAGCATGTTGATCGTGTCATTTTGTTGCTACTGTTTTCTGCGTGTCAAGTATTTGTTCCTATGACCATGAGATCATATAACTCACGGACACCGGAGGAATGCTTTGTGTGTATCAAACGTCACAACGTAACTGGGTGACTATAAAGATGCTCTACAGGTATCTCCGAAGGTGTTCGTTGAGTTAGTATGGATCGAGACTGAGATTTGTCACTCCGTGTGACGGAGAGGTATCTCGGGGCCCACTCGGTAATACAACATCACACACAAGCCTTGCAAGCAATGTAACTTAATGTAAGTTGCGGGATCTTGTATTACGGAACGAGTAAAGAGACTTGCCGGTAAACGAGATTGAAATAGGTATGCGGATACCGACGATCGAATCTCGGGCAAGTAACATACCGAAGGACAAAGGGAATGACATACGGGATTATATGAATCCTTGGCACTGAGGTTCAAACGATAAGATCTTCGTAGAATATGTAGGATCCAATATGGGCATCCAGGTCCCGCTATTGGATATTGACCGAGGAGTCTCTCGGGTCATGTCTACATAGTTCTCGAACCCGCAGGGTCTGCACACTTAAGGTTCGACGTTGTTTTATGCGTATTTGAGTTATATGGTTGGTTACCGAATGTTGTTCGGAGTCCCGGATGAGATCACGGACGTCACGAGGGTTTCCGGAATGGTCCGGAAACGAAGATTGATATATAGGATGACCTCATTTGATTACCGGAAGGTTTTCGGAGTTACCGGGAATGTACCGGGAATGACGAATGGGTTCCGGGAGTTCACCGGGAGGGGCAACCCACCCCGGGGAAGCCCATAGGCCTTGAGGGTGGCACACCAGCCCTTAGTGGGCTGGTGGGACAGCCCAAAAGGGCTCTATGCGCCAAGAGAAGAAAATCAAGAGGAAAAGAAAAAAAAGGAGGAAGTGGGAAGGAAGGGGGACTCCCTCCCACCAAACCAAGTCCAACTCGGTTTGGGGGGGGGGAGTCCTCCCCCCTTGGACTCGGCCGACCCCCTTGGGGCTCCTTGAGCCCCAAGGCAAGGTCCCCTCCCTCCCACCTATATATACGGAGGTTTTAGGGCTGATTTGAGACGACTTTTCCACGGCAGCCCGACCACATACCTCCACGGTTTTTCCTCTAGATCGCGTTTCTGCGGAGCTCGGGCGGAGCCCTGCTGAGACAAGGTCATCACCAACCTCCGGAGCGCCGTCACGCTGCCGGAGAACTCTTCTACCTCTCCGTCTCTCTTGCTGGATCAAGAAGGCCGAGATCATCGTCGAGCTGTACGTGTGCTGAACGCGGAGGTGCCGTCCGTTCGGTACTAGATCGTGGGACTGATCGCGGGATTGTTCGCGGGGCGGATCGAGGGACGTGAGGACGTTCCACTACATCAACCGCGTTCACTAACGCTTCTGCTGTACGATCTACAAGGGTACGTAGATCACTCATCCCCTCTCGTAGATGGACATCACCATGATAGGTCTTCGTGCGCGTAGGAATTTTTTTTGTTTCCCATGCGATGTTCCCCAACAGTGGCATCATGAGCTAGGTTCATGCGTAGATGTCTTCTCGAGTAGAACACAAAAGTTTTTGTGGGCGGTGATGTGCGTTTTGCTGCCCTCCTTAGTCTTTTCTTGATTCCGCGGTATTGTTGGATTGAAGCGGCTTGGACCGACATTACTCGTACGCTTACGAGAGACTGGTTTCATCGTTACGAGTAACCCCGTTGCTCAAAGATGACTGGCAAGTGTCGGTTTCTCCAACTTTAGTTGAATCGGATTTGACCGAGGAGGTCCTTGGATGAGGTTAAATAGCAACTCATATATCTCCGTTGTGGTGTTTGCGTAAGTAAGATGCGATCCTACTAGATACCCTTGGTCACCACGTAAAACATGCAACAACAAAATTAGAGGACGTCTAACTTGTTTTTGCAGGGTATGCTTGTGATGTGATATGGCCAACGATGTGATGTGATATATTGGATGTATGAGATGATCATGTTGTAATAGATAATATCGACTTGCACGTCAATGGTACGACAACCGGCAGGAGCCATAGGGTTGTCTTTATAACTAACGTTTGTCCTTGCAGATGCGTTTACTATTTTGCTAGGACGTAGCTTTAGTAGTAATAGCATGAGTAGCACGACAACCCCGATGGCGACACGTTGATGGAGATCATGATGATGGAGATCATGGTGTGACACCGGTGACAAGAAGATCGTGCCGGTGCTTTGGTGATGGAGATCAAGAAGCACGTGATGATGGCCATATCATGTCACTTATAAATTGCATGAGATGTTAATCCTTTTATGCACCTTATTTTGCTTAGAACGACGGTAGCATTATGAGGTGATCTCTCACTAAAATTTCAAGACGAAATTGTGTTCTCCCCGACTGTGCACCGTTGCTACAGTTCGTCGTTTCGAGACACCACGTGATGATCGGGTGTGATAGACTCAACGTTCACATACAACGGGTGCAAAACAGTTGCGCACGCGGAACACTCGGGTTAAGCTTGACGAGCCTAGCATGTGCAGACATGGCCTCGGAACACATGAGACCGAAAGGTCGAGCATGAATCGTATAATTGATATGATTAGCATAGAGATGCTTACCACTGAAACTATTCTCGACTCACGTGATGATCGGACTTGAGATAGTGGATTTGGATCATGTACCACTCAAATGACTAGAGAGATGTACTTTTTGAGTGGGAGTTCTTAAGTAATATGATTAATTGAACCAATTGTCATGAACATAGTCTAATGGTCTTTGCGAATTACGATGTAGCTTGCGCTATAGCTCTACTGTTTTTATATGTTCCTAGAGAAAATTTAGTTGAAAATTGATAGTAGCAAACTTTGCAGACTGAGTCTGTAAAACCGAGGATTGTCCTCGTTGCTACGCAGAAGGCTTATGTCCTTAATGCACCACTCGGTGTGCTGCACCTCGAGCGTCGTCTGTGGATGCTATGAATATCCGACATACACGTTTCTGATGACTACACGATAGTTCAAGTGCAAAATACTTAATGGCTTAGAAGCAAGGCGCCGAAAACGTTGTAAAACGTCACGGAACATAAGTGATGTTCTAAAGAGATGAAATTGTGGTTTCATGCTTGTGCCCTTGTTAAGAGGTACGAGACCTCTAACAAGATTCTTTGTTCACAAAGTAAAGGAGAAAAGCTCAATCGTTGAGCGTGTGCTCAGATTGTCTGAGTACGACAATCACTTGAATCAAGTGGGAGTTAATCTTCCAGATGAGATAGTGATGGTTCTCCAAAGTCACTGCCACCAAGCTTTGAGAGCTTCGTGATGAACTATAACATATCAAGGATACATACAATGATCCTTGAGCGATTCGCGATGTTTGACACTGCAAAAGTAGAAATCAAGAAGTCAATAGTTGATGGTTTGTAAAACCACTAAGTTTCAAGAAAGGCAAGGGCTAGAAGGGATACTTCGTGAAACGGCAAAACAGTTGCTGCACTAATGAAGAGACCCAAGATTAAACCCAAACCCGAGACTAAGTGCTTCTGTAATGAGGGGAACAATCACTGAGGCGGAGCAACTCAAGATACTTGGTAGATAAGAAGGCTGGCAAAAGTCGAAAGAAGTGTATTTGATATACATGATGTTGATGTGTACTTTACTAGTACTCCTAGTAACACGAGGGTATTGGATACCGGTTCGGTTGCTAAGTGATTAGTGACGAGAAATGAAAGCTACGGCATAAACGGAGACTAGCTAAAGGCGAGGTGACGATACGTGTTGGAAGTGTTTCCAAGATTGATATGACCAAACGTCGCACGCTCCCTCTACCATCGGGATTGGTGTTAAACCTAAATAATTGTTATTTGGTGCTTGCGTTAAGCATGAACATGATTGGATCGTGTTTATTGCAATACGATTATTCATTTAAAGAGAATAATGGTTACTCTATTTTCTTGAATAATCACCTTCAATGGTTTATTGAATCTCGATCGTAGTGTTACACATGTTCATGATATTGGTGCCAAAAGATACGAGTTGATGATGATAGTACCACTTACTTGTGGCACTGCCGCTTGAGTCATGTTAGTATAAATTGCATGAAGAGGCTCCATGCTGATGGATTTTTGTACTCACCTGATTTCGAATCACTAGTGACATGCAAATCATACCACATGAGCAAGGCCTTGTTTTCATTGAGATGAAATAAGATAGTAACTTGTTGGAAGTGATACATTTTGATGTATGCAGTCCAATGGGTGCTGAGGCACGCAGTGGATATCATTATGTTCTTACTTCACTGACGATTTGAGTAGATACAGGAGTATTTACTTAATGAATCACAAGTCTGAAATGTTGAAAAGTTCAATTCCGTTTCAGAGTGAAGTTCGTCGTAACAAGAGGATAAACTGTCTACGATATGATCATAGAAATGAATATCTGAGTTACGAGTTTTGGTACGCAGTTAAGACAATGTGGAAATTGTTTCGCAGTTCATGCCACCTGGAACATCATAGTGTGATGATGTGTCTGAACGTCATAGCCACGCACTATTTGGTATGGTGCATACTATGATGTCTCTTATCGAATTACCACTATCGTTTATGGGTTATGCATTAGAGACAACCGTACTCACTTTAAATAGGGCACCGCGTATTTCCGTTGAGATGACACAGTATAGACCGAGGTTTAGAGAAATCTAAACTGTCGTTTCTTGAAAGTTTGGGGCTTCGACACTTATGTGAAAAAGGTTTCAGTCTGATAAGCTCGAACCCAAAGCGGATAAATGCATCTTCATAGGATATCCAAAACAGTTGGGTACATCTCCTATCTCAGATCCGAAAGCAAAGTGTTTGTTTCTAGAAACGGATCCTTTCTCGAGGAAAGGTTTCTCTCGAAAGAATTGAGTGGGAGGGTAGTAGAACTTGATGAGGTTATTGAACCATCACTTCAACCAGTGTGTAGCAGGGCGCATGAAGTTGTTCATGTGGCGCCTACACCAATTGAAGTGGAAACTGATGATGATGATCATTGAGCTTCGAATCAAGTTACTACAAACCTCGTAGGTCGACAAGGTCGCGTACTGCTGCAGAGTAGTACGGTAACCCTGTCTTGGAGGTCATGTTGTTGAGCAACAGTGAACCTACGAGTTATGGAGAAAGCGATGGTGGGCCCAGATTCCGACAAATGGCTGGAAGCAATGAAATCCGAGAGAGGATCCATGTGTGAAGACAAAGTGTAGACTTTGGTAGAACTACTTGATGGTCATAGGACTATTGAGTAAAAATGGATCTTTGAAGACAGACGATGATGGTGATAAGTCACTATTAAGAAAAGCTTGACTTGTCGCAAAGATGTTTTCGACAAGATCAAACAGTTGACTATGATGAGACTTTCTCACTCGTAGCGATGCTAAAGGTCTGTTAGAATTATGTTAGTTGTTGATGCATTATTTCTGAAATATTGCACGTAGGATGTCAAAACATTGTTTTCTCGACGGTTTCCTTGAGCAAACATTGTATGTGATACAACCAGAAGGTTTTGTCGATCCTAAAGATACTAGCAAGTATGCAAGCTCCAGTGATCCTTCAATTGACTGGTGCAAGCATCTCGGAGTTGGAATATACACTTTGATGAGATGATCAAAGATTTTGGGTTTGTACAAGGTTTATGAGAAACTTGTATTTCCAAAGAAGTGAGTGGGAGCACTATAGAATTTCTGATAGGTATATGTGGTTGACATATTGTGGATCAGAAGTAATGTAGAATTTCTGTAAAGCATACAAGGTTGTTTGAAAGAAGTTTTCAAAGGAGCACCTGGATTACGCTACTTGAACGTTGAGCATCAAAGATCTATGGAGATAGATCGAAAGCGCTTAATAGAAGTTTCAACAAGATGCATGCCTTGACAAGTTTTTGAAAGAGTTCAAAATAGATCAGCAAAGAAGGAGTTCTTGGTTGCGTTGTGAGGTGTGAATTTGAGTAAGACTCAAAACCCGACCACGGCAGAATAAAGAGAATAGACGAAGGTCGTCTTCTATGCCTTAGCCGTAGAATCTAAAGTATGCCATGCTGTGTACCGCACCTAATGTGTGCCTTGACTCAAAGTATGTTGAGAGGTACAGAGAGTGATCCATGATTGAATCACTAGCAGCGGTCGAAATTTATCCTTAGTAACTAATGGACTAAGGAATTTTTCTCGATTATGGAGGTGGTTAAAGAGTTTGTCGTAAAGGGTTACGTCAATGCAAGCTTTGACACTAATCCGAATAACTATGAGTAGTGAAACGGATTCGTATAGTAGAGTAGATATTTGGAGCATTTCCGAATAGCACGTAGTAGCAACATCTATAAGATGACATAAAGATTTGTAAAGAATGCACGGATCTGAAAGTTTCAGAACCGTTGACTAAAACCTCTCTCACGAGCAAGACGTGATCAGACCCCATAACTATATGGGTGTTGGATTCGTTGGAATCACATGGTGATGTGAACTAGATTATTGACTCTAGTGCAAGTGGGAGACTGTTGGAAATATGCCCTAGAGGCAATAATAAATTGGTTATTATTATATTTCTTAGTTCATGATAATCGTTTATTATCCATGCTATAACTGTATTGATTGGAAACACAATACTTGTGTGGATACATAGACAAAACACTGTCCCTAGTAAGCCTCTAGTTGACTAGCTCGTTGATCAAAGATGGTCAAGGTTTCCTGGCCATAGGCAAGTGTTGTCACTTGATAACGGGATCACATCATTAGGAGAATCATGTGATGGACTAGACCCAAACTAATAGACGTAGCATGTTGATCGTGTCATTTTGTTGCTACTGTTTTCTGCGTGTCAAGTATTTGTTCCTATGACCATGAGATCATATAACTCACGGACACCGGAGGAACGCTTTGTGTGTATCAAACGTCGCAACGTAACTGGGTGACTATAAAGATGCTCTACAGGTATCTCCGAAGGTGTTCGTTGAGTTAGTATGGATCGAGACTGAGATTTGTCACTCCGTGTGACGGAGAGGTATCTCGGGGCCCACTCGGTAATACAACATCACACACAAGCCTTGCAAGCAATGTAACTTAATGTAAGTTGCGGGATCTTGTATTACGGAACGAGTAAAGAGACTTGCCGGTAAACGAGATTGAAATAGGTATGCGGATACCGACGATCGAATCTCGGGCAAGTAACATACCGAAGGACAAAGGGAATGACATACGGGATTATATGAATCCTTGGCACTGAGGTTCAAACGATAAGATCTTCGTAGAATATGTAGGATCCAATATGGGCATCCAGGTCCCACTATTGGATATTGACCGAGGAGTCTCTCGGGTCATGTCTACATAGTTCTCGAACCCGCAGGGTCTGCACACTTAAGGTTCGACGTTGTTTTATGCGTATTTGAGTTATATGGTTGGTTACCGAATGTTGTTCGGAGTCCCGGATGAGATCACGGACGTCACGAGGGTTTCCGGAATGGTCCGGAAACGAAGATTGATATATAGGATGACCTCATTTGATTACCGGAAGGTTTTCGGAGTTACCGGGAATGTACCGGGAATGACGAATGGGTTCCGGGAGTTCACCGGGAGGGGCAACCCACCCCGGGGAAGCCCATAGGCCTTGAGGGTGGCACACCAGCCCTTAGTGGGCTGGTGGGACAGCCCAAAAGGGCTCTATGCGCCAAGAGAAGAAAATCAAGAGGAAAAGAAAAAAAAAGGAGGAAGTGGGAAGGAAGGGGGACTCCCTCCCACCAAACCAAGTCCAACTCGGTTTGGGGGGGGGGAGTCCTCCCCCCTTGGACTCGGCCGACCCCCTTGGGGCTCCTTGAGCCCCAAGGCAAGGTCCCCTCCCTCCCACCTATATATACGGAGGTTTTAGGGCTGATTTGAGACGACTTTTCCACGGCAGCCCGACCACATACCTCCACGGTTTTTCCTCTAGATCGCGTTTCTGCGGAGCTCGGGCGGAGCCCTGCTGAGACAAGGTCATCACCAACCTCCGGAGCGCCGTCACGCTGCCGGAGAACTCTTCTACCTCTCCGTCTCTCTTGCTGGATCAAGAAGGCCGAGATCATTGTCGAGCTGTACGTGTGCTGAACGCGGAGGTGCCGTCCGTTTGGTACTAGATCGTGGGACTGATCGCGGGATTGTTCGCGGGGCGGATCGAGGGACGTGAGGACGTTCCACTACATCAACCGCGTTCACTAACGCTTCTTCTGTACGATCTACAAGGGTACGTAGATCACTCATCCCCTCTCATAGATGGACATCACCATGATAGGTCTTCGTGCGCGTAGGAAATTTTTTTGTTTCCCATGCGACGTTCCCCAACATTAGCATGGACCGAGACTGGGATTTGTCACTCTGTATGATGGAGAGGTATCTCGGGGCCCACTCGGTAATACAACATTACAAACAAGCCTCGCAAGCAATGTGACTAAAGAGTTAGCCACGGGATCTTGTATTACGGAATGAGTAAAGATACTTGCCAGTGATGAGATTAAAATAGGTATGGAGATACCTACAATCGAATCTCAGGCAAGTAACATACCGAAGGACAAAGGGAATGATATACGGGATTAACTAAATCCTTGACATAGAGGTTCAACCGATATGATCTCCATAGAATATATAGTATCCAATATGGGCATCTGATGACCCACAAGTATAGGGATCAATTGTAGTCCTTTTGATAAGTAAGAGTGTCGAACCCAACGAGGAGCAGAAGGATCTGACAAGTGGTTTTCAGCAAGGTAAGATCTGCAAGCACTGAAATTGTCGGTAACAAGTGATTGTGTGGTGAGATGTTTCGTAGCAAGCAACAAGTAAAAAAAGTAGCAACGGTGCAGCAAAGTGTCCCAATCCCTTTTGTAGCAAGGGACAAGCCTGGACAAAGTCTTATAGGAGGAAAAACGCTCCCGAGGACACACGGGAATTTCTGTCATGCTAGTTTTCATCATGTTCATATGATTCACGTTCGTTACTTTGATAGTTTGATATGTGGGTGGACCATCGCTTGGGTACTGCCCTTACTTGTACAAGAATCCCACTTATGATTAACCCCTCTCGTAAGCATCCGCAACTACGAAAGAAGAATTAAGACAAAATCTAACCATAGCATTAAACTAGTAGATCCAAATCAGCACCTTACGAAGTAACACATACACTAGGGTTTAAGCTTCTGTCACTCTAGCAACCCATCATCTACTTACTACTTGCCAATGCCTTCCTCTAGGCCCAAATAATGGTGAAGTGTTATGTAGTCGACGTTCACATAACAGCACTAGAGGAAAAACAACATAGAACATATCAAAATACCGAACGAATACCAAATTCACATGACTACTATTAGCATGACTTATCCCATGTCCTCAGGAACAAAGTAACTACTCACAAAGCATAATCATATTCATGACCAGAGAGGTAATGAGTAGCATCAAGGATCTGAACATAAACTCTTCCACCAAGTAATCCAACTAGCATCAACTACAAAGAGTAATCAACACTACTAGCAACCTTACAAGTACCAATCGGAGTCGCGAGACGAAGATTTGTTACAAGTGATGAACTAGGGTTTAGAGATGAGATGGTGCTGATGAAGATGTTGATGGTGATGAGTCCCCTCTGATGAGAGGAGTGTTGGTGATGACGATGGCGACGATTTCCCCTTTCGGGAGGGAAGTTTCCCCGGCAGGATCGTCCTGCCGGAGCTCTAGATTGGTTCTGCTCAAGTTCCGCCTCGTGGCGGCGGCGAATCCATGAAAAAGCTCCTCCTGGATTTTTGCCTCGACGAAACCCTTCATATAGCAAAAGAGGGGGGAAAGTGGGCGAGCAGGTTGCCCACAAGCCCTCATGGCGCGGCCTGGGGGGGGGGGGGGTGGTCGTGCCGTGCAGGCTTGTGGCCAACCCCTGGCGCCCCTCTGGCACTTCTTCGGCCCAGTATTTTTTATAAATCAGGAAAAAAATCCTCGTTGAGTTTTACGGCGTTTGGAGTTGCGCAGAATTCCAGTTGCCGGCATTCTCCCTCTTCATGTAAACCTTGCAAAATAAGAGAGAAAAGGCATAAGAATTGTACCGTCAAGTGAAATAACAGCCAAAGAAGTGATAAATATCAACATGAAAACATGATGCAAAATGGACGTATCAACTCCCCCAAGCTTAGACCTCGCTTGTCCTCTAGCGAAAGCCTAGCTCAATAAATATGTCCACATGTTTAGGGAGAGAGGTGTCGAAAAAACAAGATACGAACATGCATGCATCATGATCAAGATCAGAATAGCAATACCAACATATAATCTCTCATGCTAAAGTGATAATTCCTTCACAAAGTAAAGCATGGATCAAGAACCTTGCCGAGAAGTAACAACTGATAGCCTTTAGTCATTGAAGCAATTGCCATTTATCACAACATCAGAAAGAGTCAAATAAGAGCTTGTAAAGCAAATCCACATACTCAATCATTCTTTCGTTCACTACAATTGCTACAACTCGCATGGTACTCATGAGATCAAAGTTTCAGCTGGACACAGAGAAAGATAGGGGCTTACAGTTTTGCCTCTCAACTACTCACCTCAAGGGTAATGTCAACAATAATAATTCATGAATGCCTACCTCCAAGTTGACATATGAATATAGATCTTTCCCAAGCATATGACGTTAGCCAAGATAAAGGCGAAATAGGGAATTGGTGAAGATCACAATGACTCTTTCAAGGGCAAAAAGTAAAGGTACAAGATAGGCCCTTCGCAGAGGGAAGCAGAGGTTGTCATGCACTTTTGAGGTTTGGATGCGTGTCCTCTTAGTGCGAAGGAACGTCACTTTATATTGCCTCCTGTGATAAAGAACTTTATTATGCAGTCTGTCGCTTTTATGTCTTCCTCATCACAGGTTCGTACAAAGCTTATTTTACACACACTAATAGATCATACATATTAGAGAGCAATTTTTATTGCTTGCACCGATGACAACTTACTTGAGGGATCTTATTCAATCCATAGGTAGGTATGGTGGACACTCATGGCAAAACTGGTTTGAAGGTTTATGGATGCACAAGTAGTATCTCTACTTGGTGCGGGAGTTTTGGCTAATATGAGGTGGAAGCAATCGTCACATGCTAAGGGATCTCTAATCATATAACATTGTTCAGAGCCAAGCAAACACAATTCATTACGTTGTCTTCGTTGTCCAACATCTACTTCTAGGCATGTAATAGTTTAGTGAGTGTTCACAATCATAGATGGTGGGAGAGATGTATGTGAACCTCTCCTTCTTTATCACTTCCTATTAATTGCAACAATGACCATGGTCTATGTTTGCCTACCCTCAACAAGTTTCAATCCTCATTTATTTTATATGTGAAGCCATCACTTCCCATAAAATCATTACATGATCTTTCATGATTTTGTTCTATTCTCACTCTTTTGATCATGGCAAGAGTCAAAGCCCTTCAACTAAGACACTCTTTATTATATGGCTCACGAGCTCGAATACATCGGGGGTGACACAGCAAAACTCAAGACTAAAACACTAAGACTTTTAAACTACTAGAGAAAGAGAAAACTGGAAAAGGAAAACTAAAACAAAGGTAAAGGCGAAAGATGTGATGGTGATACGATACCGAGGCAAATCCCCCAAGCTTGGACAAGCCAAGGGGATTGCCCATACCAATGCTCACTTGTCTTCCTTTGGTGGTGATGGTGGTGGAGTTGCTGAAGAGGTCTTGAGTTTGTTTAATTTCCACTTGAGCATAAAATTCTGCTCCCTCGGATCATCATTTTCCTCTTCAAGCTTCAACACCCTTTGGCATAATTCCTGCTTACTCTCCTGCAAGAAACGAGAAGGGATAAACAAGGTCTTAGCCTTCTTCCTTGAGTCAGGGAGGCTCAACTTCTTGAACTCCACATGCGTGTGTCCAGGTTGAGGCAGAGGAGCCTCCTCTTCATCGGAACTTGTTTGTTCCTTCCCCTTCGGATCATAATCTTCTTCCTCATCATTCGTCCAGCCATAAGGATCCAAGTCCCCATAGACCTTGGGATTAGCAAGGTAATCAGCCACATAGCTCCCCCCCTCTGAATCCTGAGAAGACATCTTGACCTAGATCTGCGGCAGAAAACAGGCTCGAAAAGAAAGACAGAGGAAATCTGCGTGATGCAGGGGTCAGACCAAACGAAAGTATATATAATGATTTTTTTCAGACCAGAAGGAGTACCCCGCACGGAAACGGAGTCCGGGAGGCGCACGAGGTGGCCACAAGCCCTCACGGTGCGACCAGGGGGTGTGCCCGCGCCGTGCAGGCTTGTCGCCTCCTCGCGCACTTTCCGGACTACTTCCAATTTTGTATTTTTTCAGAAATTCCAAAACGGAGAAAATTTCCTACTGGAAAAGTTTTGGACTCTGTTTTCTTACCTAATCATATACCTCTTCGTTTAAGGAGTCCGAAACAGGCTAATAAACACCCCTTAGGTATTCTTCTGGAGTTATGGTATTGATAATATTGCTTTCAACATTTATGGGAGTACCTGAGATATAATGCTTGATTCTCTGCCCATTTACCACTCTCGGACAATTACCTTCCGTGTTGTTGATCTTGATAGCACCGGAATGATATACTTCCTCAACAACATAGGGACCTTCCCATTTAGAGAGAAGCTTGCCTGCAAAGAATCTTAAACGAGAGTTATATAGCAAGACATAATCACCTACATTGAACTCACGCTTTTGTATTCTCTTATCATGCCACCTCTTAACCTTCTCTTTGAACAACTTGGCATTCTCATATGCCTGACTTCTCCACTCATCAAGCGAGCTAATATCAAATAACCTCTTCTCACCGGCAAGTTTGAAATCAAAGTTGAGCTCTTTGATTGCCCAATAAGCTTTATGCTCTAGCTCAAGAGGTAAGTGACATGCTTTCTCATACACCATTTTGTACGGAGACATACCCATGGGATTCTTATAGGCATTTCTATAAGCCCACAGTGCATCATCGAGCTTCTTAGACCAATTCTTTCTAGACCCGTTGACAGTCTTTTGCAGAATCAATTTAATTTCTCTATTGCTTAGCTCTACTTGACCACTGGACTGAGGGTGATAGGGAGATGCAATTCTATGGTTGACTTCGTACTTAGCAAGCGTTTTACGGAAAGCACCATGAATGAAGTGTGAACCACCGTCGGTCATTAGATATCTAGGGACTCCAAATCTAGGGAAGATAACTTCTTTCGGCATCTTGATACAGGTGTTGTGATTAGCAGTACTAGTGGGGATAGCTTCTATCCACTTAGTGACGTAATCAACAACAACTAAGATGTGAGTATACCCATTGGATTTTGGAAAAGGTCCCATATGATCAAAGCCCCAGACATCAAATGGTTCAATGACAAGTGAATAGTTCATAGGCTTTTCCTGACGTTTGCTAATATTACCTATTCTTTGACATTTTTCACAAGACAAGACAAACTTACGTGCATCCTTGAAGAGAGTGGGCCAATAGAAACCTGATTGCAATACCTTGTGTGCAGTTCTATCTCCCGCATGGTGTCCTCCGTAGGCCTCAGAGTGACACTTCTATAGGATCTATCCCTATTCATGTTCAGGTACACAACGTCTAATAACACCATCTACTCCTTCCTTATAAAGGTGAGGATCATCCCAAAAGTAATGTCTCAAGTCAAAGAAGAATTTCTTCTTTTGCTGATATGTGAAACTAGGTGGTATATATTTGGCAACGATATAGTTTGCATAATCAACATACCACGGTGCACTACGTGAAGCATTGATGACATTCAATTGCTCATGGGGAAAGCTATGATCAATAGGTTGTGGGTCATCAAGAACGTTCTCCAACCTAGACAAGTTATCTGCTACTGGGTTATCAACACCCTTTCTGTCGACAATGTGCAAATCAAATTCTTGTAGCAAGAGAACCCATCTGATAAGTCTAGGTTTAGCGTCTTTCTTCTCCATGAGGTACTTAATAGCAACATGATCATTGTGAATAGTGACTTTGGAATCAACTATGTAAGACCAGAACTTTTCACATGCAAACACGACTGCTAAAAACTCCTTCTCCATAGTAGCATAGTTTCTTTGGGCACTGTCTAGAGTTTTACTAGCGTAGTGAATAACATTGAACTTCTTGTCAACTCTTTGCCCTAGAACAACACCAACAACATAATCACTAGCATCACACACGATTTCAAAAGGTAAGTTCCAATCAGGTGGCTGAAAAATAGCTGCAGTTATCAAAGCCCTCTTAAGTATTTCGAAGGCTTCCTCACAATCATCGTCAAAGACAAAAGGAATATCCTTTTGCAAGAGATTGGTAAGAGGCCTATAAATCTTAGAGAAGTCTTTAATGAACCTTCTATAGAAACCAGCATGACCAAGGAAACTTCTTATACCTTTGATATATGTGGGGTATGTCATTTTCTCGATTGCATCAACCTTAGCCTTATCGACTTTAATACCTCTTTCAGAAATTTTATGTCCTAAGACGATGCCTTCATTAACCATAAAGTGGCACTTCTCCCAATTCAAGACAAGATTGGTGTCTTTACATCTCTGCAAGACTCGATCAAGGTTGCTGAGGCAATCATCAAAGGAAGACCCGTAAACAGAGAAGTCATCCATGAAAACCTCAACAATCTTTTCACAAAAGTCAGAGAATATAGCCATCATACATCTTTGAAAGGTGGCAGGTGCATTACACAAGCCAAAAGGCATACGTCTATAAGCAAAGGTACCGAAAGGGTAGGTGAAAGTGGTTTTCTCCTGAGCAGATTGTGCAACTGGTATTTGGGAGAAACCATAATAACCATCTAGAAAGCAGAAGTGTGTGTGTTTAGAAAGTCTTTTTAGCATTTGGTCGATAAAAGGCAAAGGGTAATGATCTTTCCTAGTGACTTTATTCAATTTCCTAAAATCGATCACCATCCTATAGCCCGTAACAATCCTCTGTGGGATCAATTCATCCTTATCATTAGGGACAACGGTAATGCCTCCCTTCTTAGGAACGCAATGCACCGGACTCACCCAATTGCTGTGAGCAACAGGATAAGTGATACCTGCTTCCAGGAGCTTTAGTATTTCTTTTGTCGCTACTTCTTTCATCTTAGGATTTAATCTCCTTTGATGATCAACAACTGGTTTGAAGTCAGGATCAGTTTTAATCTTGTGCTGGCATAGAGTAGGACTAATGCCCTTAAGATCATCAAGAGTATATCCAATAGCAGCACGGTGCTTCCTGAGAGTTTTTAGTAACTTCTTTTCTTCATGATCTGAGAGGCTAGCACTAATAATAACATGATATATCTCATTTTAATTAAGATAAGCATACTTAAGAGTATCAGGCAACTATTTAAGCTCGAACACAGGATCACCCTTTGGTGGGGGTGGATCCCCAAACAGTTCAAGACAACTCTATCTATCTCATCTATCCAAACGGTGGGGGTGGATCCCCAAACAGTTAATTAAGATAAGCATTCATAAGGATAGGATATTGTTCTAAGACAACTCTATCTATCTCACCCCTTTCATCCATATGCATATCATTTTCATGCTCAAGCAAGTATTGCTCTAAGGGATCAGTAGGAGGCACAACAATAGAGGCTAAGGCAATAGTTTCATCCCTACCAGGCAACTCCTTTTCATGAGGTTGTCTACTGAACTTACAGAAACTGAACTCATGTGACACACCTTCAAAGCCAACAGTGACAGTTTGCTTCTCACAATCAATATAAGCGTTGACAATATTGAGAAAAGGTCTACCAAATATGATGGGACAAAGCTATCTTGTGCGGTAGCAAGAACGAGGAAATCAGCAGGATACTTCATTTTACCACACAAGACTTCAACATCCCTAACAATTTTCACAAGGCAGATAGTATCTCTATTGGCAAGCTGAATAGTGACATCAATGGGCTCTATCTCAACAGGTGCAATCTCATCTTTGATTTCATCGTATAGGGATTGAGGTATTGCACTAACACTAGCACCCACGTCACATAAACCATGATAACAATGATCTCCTATCTTAACAGAAACAACAGGCATGCCAACAACAGGCCTATGTTTGTCTCTAACGTGAGGTTTAGCAATTCTAGCAGCATCTTCACAAAAGTGAATATTATGTCCCTCAACATCGTCAGACAGAAGATCTTTGATGATAGCAATTCTAGGTTCAACTCTAATTTGCTCACGGGCTGTAGGTGTTCTAATATAGCCTCTACGTATCACAGTTGAATCTTTAGAATGATTCTTTATCCTAACAGGGAAAGGTGGTTTCTTAATGTAAGCACTGGGAACAACAGGATCATTATAGGCAATGACTTTCTCTTCAATTGGAGTGGGTTTAACTACATTGACTTCTAAAGGAGGATGATATTTAAACCACTTCTCTTTGGGGAGATCGATATGAGCAGCAAAGGATTCATACAATGAAGCTACTATCTCAGAGTTAAGTCCATACTTAGTGCTAAAATCACTAAAGGTATTTGTCTCAACAAAGGATTTAACGCAATCAAACGTGAAATTCATACCTGACTCTTTACCTTCTTCAAGCTCCCAATCTTCAGAGTTGCGTTTAATTCTCTCCAATAAATTCCATTTGAATTCAATATCTCTCTTCATAAAAGAACTGGTACAAGAAGTGTCAAGCATGGTGCGATCATCATGAGAAAGCCGAGCATATAAGTTCTGAATGATAATTTCTCTCGAGAGCTCATGATTGGGGCATGAATATAACATTGATTTAAGCCTCCCCCAAGCTTGAGCGGTGCTTTCTCTGTCACGAGGCCAAAATTGTAAATATAATTCCGATCACGATGTACTAAATGCATAGGATAAAACTTTTGATGAAATTCCAATTTCAACCGATTGTAGTCCCATGATCCAGTATCATCACATAGCCTATACCATGTCAACGCCTTATCCTTCAAAGATAAAGGAAATACCTTCTTCTTGACCTCATCCTCGGGCAAACCTGCAAGCTTAAATAAACCACAAACTTCATCTACATAGATTAGATGCAAGTCTGGATGTGATGTTCCATCTCTTGTAAAAGGATTAGCCAGCAGTTTCTCAAGCATACCCGAAGGAAATTCAAAGCAAATATTTTCAGTAGGTGCAGCAGGTTGAGGAGCAACCATTTGTGCTTCCGTTCGAGGTGAAGATACCCCGAACAAGCCCCTCAAAGGATTAGTATCCATAGTGACAAGTGACAATAAATTTCAGCACACTATATGAATGTTTCCTTACCAACTTCCACTTACCAAAGGCGCTTCACTCCCTGGCAACGGCGCCCGAAAAGAGTATTGATGACCCACAAGTATAGGGGATCAATCGTAGTCCTTTCAATAAGTAAGAGTGTCGAACCCAACGAGGAGCACAAGGATCTGACAAGTGGTTTTCAGCAAGGTAAAATCTGCAGGCACTGAAATTGTCGGTAACAAGTGATTGTGTGGTGAGATGTTTCGTAGCAAGCAACAAGTAACAAAAGTAGCAACGGTGCAGCAAAGTGGCCCAATCCCTTTTGTAGCAAGGGAGAAGCCTGGACAAAGTCTTATAGGAGGAAAAACGCTCCCGAGGACACACGGGAATTTCTTTCATGCTAGTTTTCATCATGTTCATATGATTCACGTTCGTTACTTTGATAGTTTGATATGTGGGTGGACCAGCGCTTGGGTACTGCCCTTACTTGTACAAGCATCCCACTTATGATTAACCCCTCTCGCAAGCATCCGCAACTACGAAAGAAGAATTAAGACAAAATCTAACCATAGCATTAAACTAGTGGATCCAAATCAGCCCATTACGAAGTAACACATAAACTAGGGTTTAAGCTTCTGTCACTCTAGCAACCCATCATCTACTTACTACTTGCCAATGCCTTCCTCTAGGCCCAAATAATGGTGAAGTGTTATGTAGTCGACATTCACATAACACAACTAGAGGAAAAACAACATACAACATATCAAAATACTGAACGAATACCAAATTCACATGACTACTATTAGCATGACTTATCCCATGTCCTCAGGAACAAAAGTAACTACTCACAAAGCTTAATCATATTCATGACCAGTGAGGTAATGAGTAGCATCAAGGATCTGAACATAAACTCTTCCACCAAGTAATCCAACTAGCATCAACTACAAAGAGTAATCAACACTACTAGCAACCTTACAAGTACCAATCGAAGTCGCGAGACGGAGATTGGTTACAAGTGATGAAATAGGGTTTGGAGATGAGATGGTGCTGATGAAGATGTTGATGGTCACGAGTCTCCTCCGATGAGAGGAGTGTTGGTGATGAAGATGGCGATGATTTCCCCCTCCGGGAGGGAAGTTTCCCCGACAGGATCGTCCTGCCGGAGCTCTAGATTGGTTCTGCTCAAGTTCTGCCTCGTGGCTGCGGCGAATCCACAAAAAAACTCCGCCTTGATTTTTTCCTGGACGAAAACCTTCATATAGCAAAAGAGGGGGGCAAGTGGGCGAGCAGGTTGTCCACAAGCCCTCATGGCGCGGCCTGGGGGGGGGGGTGGCCGCGCCGTGCAGGCTTGTGGCCAACCCCTGGCGCCCCTCTGGCACTTCTTCGGCCCAGTATTTTTTATAAATCAGGAAAAAAATCCTCGTTGATTTTTACGGCGTTTGCAGTTGTGCAGAATAGGTATCTCAACTTTGCTCCACTTCCAGGCCAGAATTCCAGTTGCCGGCATTCTCCCTCTTCATGTAAACCTTGCAAAATAAGAGAGAAAAGGCATAAGAATTGTACCGTCAAGTGAAATAACAGCCAAAGAAGCGATAAATATCAACATGAAAACATGATGCAAAATGGACGTATCAGCATCCAGGTCCCGCTATTGGATATTGACCGGAGAGTGTCTCGGTCATGTCTACATAGTTCTGGAACCTGCAAGGTCTGCATACTTATGGTTCGGTGACGTTTCGCTATAGTTGAATTATTGATGTTGTTAACCGAATATTTTTCGGAGTCCCGGATGAGATCCCAAATGTCACGAGGGTTTCCGGAATGGTCCGGAAATGAAGATTGATATATAGAAAGTATCCATTTGGCTTCGGTAGGTGTTCGGGCATTACCGGTAAAGTACCGGGAGTGGGAAATGGGTTTCGGAGTTCCATGAGGAGGGGCCTACCACCCGGGAGAGAACCAAAGAGGCCCAAGGGTGGCACACCAACCCTTAGTAGGCTGGTGGCCAGCCCAAGAAGGCCACTTCGGTCGAAAGAAGGAGAAAGGAAAGGAGAGGAAGCCAAATCAAATTGGGAAGGACTCCTCCTCCTTCCAAGTTGTGTTGGAGGAGGAGGACTCCCTCACCTCTTGCACTGGCCAACCCTAGGGGTTTATCCCTAGGGCGCCACCCCTCCCTCCCACCTATATATAGTGGAGGTGAGAGAGGCTTTTGTCACCCAAGCCATAGTGCAGCCCTCTCTCCCTCCACCACTTCGTGACACCCCGTAGCTAGTTCGGTACAGCACGACGAAGCCCTACCGGAGTAGCTCCACCACCATCACCGCCATGCCGTCGTGCTGTCGGATAATTCAGCTACCTCTTCGTCTCTCTTGCTAGATCAAGAAGGCAGAGATCTTCATCAAGCTATACGTGTGCTGAACGTGGAGGTGCCGTCCGTTCGGTACTTGATCAGGACGGAGTTCGTGGGACGGTTGTGATTCGGATCACGAAGACGTTCGACTACATCAACCGCATTTTTTAACGCTTCCCACTTAGCGATCTACAAGGGTATGTGGATCCAATATCCCCTCTTGTAGATGATCATCACCATGACAGGTCTTGCGTGTGCGTAGGAATTTTTTTGTTTCCCATGCAACATTCCCCAACGGTGGCATCATGAGCTAGGTTCATGCATAGATGATATCTCGAGTAGAACATGAAAGAGTTTGTGCGCGTTGGTGTTCAATTTGCTGCCCTCCTTAGTCTTTTCTTGATTCGGCGGTATTGTTGGATTGAAGCGGTCCGGACCAACATTACTCGTATGCTTACGAGAGACCGGTTTCATCGACTAACATGCAACTTGTTGCATAAAGATGACTGGCGGGTGTCTGTTTCTTCAACTTTATTTGAATCGGATTTGACCGAGGCGGTCCTTGGAGAAGGTTAAATAGCAATTTGCACATCACCATTGTGGTTTTCCATAAGTAAGATGCGAACACAATAGATACCCACAGCAGCCACGTAAAATTTGCAACAACAAATTAGAGGACGTCTAACTTGTTTTTGCAGGGTATGCATGTGATGTGATATGGCCAAAGACATGATATGATATATTGGATATATGAGATGATCATGTTTTAATAGTTAAATATCGACTTGCACATCGATGCTACGCAACCGACAAGAGCCATAGGGGTTTCTTTAATTATTTTGTGCTTGGTGATTCTTTGCTTTAGTAGTAACAACATAGTTAGCGCGACAACCTCGATGGTAGCACGATGATGGAGATCATGGTGTGGCACCGGTGACAATGGAGATCATGCCGGTGCTTTGGTGGTGGAGATCAAGAAGCACAAGTTCATGCCCATATCATGTTGCTTATGATTTGCATGTGATGCTAATCCTTTTATGCACCTTATATTGCTGAGGATGATGGTAGCATTATAAGGTTATCCCTCACTAAAATTTCAAGATAAAATTGTGTTCTCCCGGACTGTGCACTGTTGCGACAGTTCATCGTTTTGAGACACCACGTGATTATCGGGTGTGATAGACTCTACGTTCACATACAAGATACAACGGGTGCAAAATAGTTGCACACGCGGAACACTCAGGTTAAACTTGACAAGCTTAGCATGTACAAACATGGCCTGAGAACTCAAGAAACCGAAAGGTCGATCATGAATCATATATTTGATATGATCAACATGGAGATGTTCACCATTGAAACTAAACTCAACTCACGTGATGATCAGACTTGAGTTAGTGAATTTGGATCATGCGACACTCAAATGACTAGAGGGATGTCAATTTGAGTGGGAGTATATGAGGAATATGATTAGCTAAACTCAATTAGCTTAAACATAGTCTAAGTAATCTTTGCAAAAAAATTGTTGTAGATCAATGGCTTGCGCAGTAGCAACCCTGAATTTTAATGCGTTCCTAGAGAAAGCTAAGCTGAAAGATCATGGAAGCAACTTTGCTGATTGGGCCCGTAATCTGAGGCTTATCCTCACGGCTGTCCAAAAGCAATATGTCCTTGATGCAGCGTTAGGTGATGCACCACCCGTAACGGCGACCCAAGACGTTATGAACGCTTGGCAGTCATGTAAGGATGACTACTCATTAGTTAAATGTGCAGTTTTGTATGGCTTAGTGCTACCTCTTGAGCTTTCATTGGTTTTCCCTTGAAGAGGAAAAGATGATGCACTTAAGTAGATATGTATTTCCCTCAGTTTGTTGAGAATCAAGGTATCAATCCAGTAGGAGGAACAAGCAAGGCTCCAATAGTAGAACCTACACAAATAATCAAACACTTGCACCCAACGCTATAAAGGGGTTGTCAATCCCTTCGGAGTTATTTGCAAGGATGAGATCTAATAGAGATAGGTATAAAATATTGCAGAAACAAAAGTAAATAAATTTTCAGGAATATATTTTTGGTATTTTTGGTTTACAGATCTGAAAATATAATATGGAAAATAGACCCGGGGGCCATAGGTTTCACTAGAGGCTTCTCTCATATAGGAAAATAATACGGTCGGTGAGCAAATTACTGTCAAGCAATTGATGGAAAAGTGAATAATTATGAAGATATCCAAGGCAATGATTATGCATATAGGCATCACGTCCATGTCAAGTAGACCGAAACGATTTTGCATCTACTACTATTACTCCACACATCGACCGACTCCTGCCTGCATCTAGAGTATTAAGTTCATGAAGAACAGAGTAACACATTAAGTAAGATGACATGATGTAGAGGGATAAACTCAAGAAATGTGATGAAAACCCCATCTTTTTATCCTTAATGGAAACAATACAATACGTGCCTCGCTACCCCTACTATGTCACTGGGTGAGGACACCGCAAGATTGAACCCAAAACTAAGAACTTCTCCCATTGCAAGAATTACCAATCTAGTTGCCCAAACCAAACAAATAATTTGAAGAGACTTGCAAAGATATGAAATCATGCATATAAGAATTCAGAAGAGACTCAAATAATATTCATGGATAATCTGAACATAAACTCACAATTCATCGGATCTCGACAAACACACTGCAAAAGAGTATTACATCGGATAGATATCCATGAAGATCATGAAGAACATGGTATTGAAGATAAAAGAGAGATAAGAAGCCATCTAGCTACTAGCTATGGACCTGTAGGTCCGTGGTGAACTACTCACACATCATCAGAGGGGCAATGGACTTGATGTAGAATTGTAGATGCCCTCCGTGATCAATTCCCTCTCCGGCGTATTACCGAAAAAGGCTTGTTCCATGATCTTTTGGGTGACATTGTTATATTTTATGCTACACCTTTATATCATTGTGCTACAAACCTACTAACTCAGTGCACCCAGTGCCATTTTTTGTCTGCTGATGTCTATTTTGCAGGGGCTCCTACCCAGTTTTCCGAAGCCCAGAAAATTCCAGGAAAAACTTATAAAAAATCAGCTTAACGGAAGCTTCCAGATCACCGAAAATGGGCCAGAGGGGGCCAGGGGCCGCCCAGGTGACCTACTGGAACGGCCTACCCCATGGCCGCGCCAGGAGGCCACCTGGGTGGGCCCCACCTGCTCCGGTGCCCTCCTTTGGCCTATATTTAATCCTCCGATAGGAAACCCTTCCACAACTTCTAGAATCGTGAATTTCTCCATCGTTCTGCCGCCGCGGCGCTTCCGAGACCGGGAGCGTGAGGAGACCTCTTCCCAGCACCCTGTCGGAGGGAGGATTGACCTCCGGGAGCTTCTCCACCGCCATAGACGCTTCCTGGACGTGCCGTGAGTAGTCCTCCTTGGAAAATGGGTCCATGACCAGTAGCTATGTGATGTCTTCTCTCCAATCTTGTGCTTCAATGGTTAGTCCTTGTGAGCTGCCCTTCATGATCAAGGCATCTATGTAATTCTCTTGCTATTGCTATGCTCGGTTTGTTGGGATACGATGGATTATGAGATTATGTTCAGACTCTTATGAGATATATATTTGATTATCCTTTTATATTATGTTCCTTAGTTATTCATGCATGTTCTCCGTTGCTATTTATTACTTTGGCCGAGTAGTAGATTGTAACTCCAAGAGGGAGCGTTATGCATGATTGTGGGTTCATGCCCCTCGATTCTAGCTTGAGTGACAGAAACATGAGACTAGGGGATGTGATGTTCCCACCAGGGAGAAAATAACGATGCTTGTGACCACAGTTGCAAAGATTGTTTACCTTACGCATAGTTCGTTAATGCAGTTGTCCGTTACTTTGTGTTTACACTTTGGATGGGGCTCGCAACTTAATACCGGTGAGATGTTCTGTATAGATATCTCAAGGTGGATTATTAGTAAGTAGACGCTGATGAATAAACGGTCTACTTGTCTTGGCGTACTGCCCATTACTATTGAACCTCTAACTATCAAGTAGCATAATTAGCATTGCGGTGCGATCATAATTTAGTCAATTGCCCAACTGTGATTTGTTTACCCAAGCATAGTTGTTTATCTTCTTTTGGGAGAGATACATCACTAGTGAACATCATGTGACTTCGGTCCGTATCACCATCGTTGTTTACACCTCCATCATTTACCGCTTTCATTTACTTTTCCGTTGCAATCACTATTACTTTTCCCGATTGTGTTTTGATCCTTTGCAAACTACAAGGCCAGAGAGATTGACAACCTCTATGTACTCGTTGGGAGCAAAGTTATTTGTTGTGTGTGCAGGTCCACGTCTTCTGCTAGCCAAGATAGGAGACACCTACTTGTTGATCCTAGGAGTCCTCCTGGTTCGATAAACCTTACAGTCTCTGTGTGAGGGAAAACTTGCTGCTGACTACATCTCAACCTTGCACTTGGGGTAACCAATGAGGTGCGAGAAGTATATAGAGTATCTCGTCATTAAGCAAAGTTTTCTGGCGCCGTTGACGGGGACTACAGTCTTCAATATAGGGGAGTTGCACGCTATCCTTTACCTTTGCTTTTCAGTCTTGTTAGTTTGCTTTCTAGTTTTTGCTTTAGAGTCTTATACCAAAAACCACAAAAAATTAGTTACTTTGCTTTGTTTACTCAGTATGTCTAAATCCTTTGCCTCTAGTGTTGCACCTGAAGGAGAGATTCTCACCTTCAAACAAAGGGTTGGAGAAAGTTTGAAAGATGCTTGGTATAGAATTAAAAATTCCCAAGATAGAGCCACCAATAAGCAATCCACCACTCTTCTGCTTAGAAATTTTTATGTTGGTAATACTTCTTGGCATAGGTTTGTTCTAGACACATGAATAGGAGGGAATTTCTTGGAAGCTCCCGTTGGGGAGGCTCTTAACGTTATGGAAAACCTTGTCGGAATCCCACCTATTGTTGACATAAAGGACGATATCACTTTATCTCATGTTATGAGTAAACTTGAGAAGATAGAGCTATAGATGCCAAGCATGAGTAACATTAATGAAGTAGATCATAGGATTCAAGGGAACTTAAATAGACTTGATAGCTCCATGAACAAAAGTTACAAAACTTTGGAGACCCTTAAATCCCATGATGTGGATCCTTCTAGGATTGATAAGATCGAGGATATTTTTGAAACTTTAGGAACTACTCTATCCTCCATCAAGACTAAAAAGGTAGAAACCCCCGCAAGGAAGGGACCTAGGTTCTTTAACGTACCAAAGGTTCCTCAACCCAAAACGAGTATGCCTATTGCTAAGGGTGCTGAAACTGTGAAGACCTTGGAAGAGATATCTCTCTTAAATAGAACTAGAAATGAAATTCCAATTGGTCTTAATACCTTTGCTTTTGCTCCTAGAAGTGTTGCCACTAAGCCTCTCTTTGAGATTCCTCTTAAGACTAGTTGTTTTATTGAAGAGCTCTTTGATGATCTTGATGATGGTTGAGTTGATACAACCTGATCTTCTTGCATTATGCCTAGCTCAAAGGCATAAAACGAAGCGTTTGTTGGGAGGCAACCCAATTTGTTTGTAATTTCAGTTTTAGTGGTATTGATGCTTGTTACTACTATAGCAACACCATTGTATATTTATTTTTAAGCTTTGTGCCAAGTTATAGCCTCTGATTGCAAGAAAGTTCAAAAATTGTGACATGCTGTCCAGAAACAGATTCTGTCTGCCTGCGGAAAAATTCGCAAAAAATCACCAGATCATCTTTTTTATATGAATTTTTTGTAAAGCATGCTATATATAATTTCCTTTTTGGCATACGTTCTGAGTTTTTTTTATTTGAGTTGCAGAAGTGCCCCGAATAAATTATTTACTACCTCTTGTTCTGTTTTTCACAGATTCTGCCATGTTTTGCGTTTTCATCATTTTGCGAATCCTAAGCTTACTTTTTATTTGCAATTTTTTTTGGAAATCATGAGAAGCGGTAGCTTTTCTTGAAAATATTTATTTCCAGCAGGTAATGAATTATTTTATTAAGGGTACTGACCACTCTAATAAGCTTATGATGAGTTTCGTATGAAGGAAGTTTTCAAGTATGCGATGGGAGATGATGAAAGAAGATACAGGAGTGTCAAGCGCTCAAGCTTGGGGATGCCCCCATGCACCCCAATAAATATTCAAGGAGACTCAAGCATCTAAGCTTGGGGATGCCCCCGTGCATCCCCTTCTCTATCAACAATCATCAGTTCGTCCATCTCCATGCTATATTTTTATCACTTCATGTGTTATGTGCTATGCTTGGAGCGTCCCACTATTTACTTTTTAGTTTGTTTTGCTTGATGTTCATAACAAGTCAGAACCTAGCCTACCTTGTTTGGGAGAGACACACGCTCCATTCCACTCTAGAACACAACATAGGTTTTCATGCTTATCTTTTTTGCGTGCTCTACATCTTCCATAGCTACTGTCGTGCTTAGCTCTTAGTTTTCATGCTTATATTTTTAAGAGCTTTTATTTAGGTTGCTTTTGTAACTCTCTTGATTTATCATGCCTATCTTGTTTAGAGAGTTGGCTCGTTGCACTGGGTTGTGTGTCTTGCATGAGTAGGTAATTAAGATTGCTATTTAAGTATAGTAGTAACCTGCAATAGTTTTGAGGTATTGATTTGAGTAATGTTTGGACTATTGGTGCCAAGAGCTTGAGCCTATTAGGGATATGTGTCGTATTTTGGGAAATCCGTGTGTTTTTCAAAAACTAAAAATTAGTTGAGAACTCTAGCTACTAAATTGAACGCTAACCTCTCGAGGGGTTGGAATATATAGAGTACCCTCGTGTTACCATGAGTCGAGGATGCGCAAGGATAACCAAACCCCCAAACAGTCCTCCTCGGGGTACTTGTCTCTTTGTGAATTTCCTAACTAGATAGGGAGTTATCGATAATAAGTGTATGATTTCTTCGGACTAATGTGAGTATTCGATTGTTGGCACTTCCACCATCCATATTTTGCTAGCCTCTTCGGTACCATGCATTGCCCTTTCTCACATTGAGAGTTGGTGCAAACTCCACCGGTGCATCCAAACCCATGACATGATACGCTCTATCATACATAAGCCTCATTATACCTTTCCTCAAAACAGCCACCGTACCTACCTATTAAGGCATATCCATAGCCTCTCCGAGATACATTGCCATGCAACATCCACCATCTCATGACTTGATCTTCATGTAATACATGCTTTTGCTTGATTGTAGAGCTGCATGATAGTTGGGCATTGCCCCAATTATTGCTACATGGTGCGCTAGTATCATTACATATCCTGCTACACTGGCAGAGGCATACATTTGCATACATCATGATAGTTTTCACTTGTCTTTATATTGAGTACTTCTTATAAAGTGTGATGGTCTTCTCTTTATTCATGTAAAACATAGAGTGCTACCCTTAAGTGAGGAAAAGATCCCAAAGAAGACAAACAAAAGATCCCAAAGAGGACAAATGATAGATAAAAAGAAAGAGCCAAAGAGGCCACAAAAAAATAAAAATAAAAATAAAAAAAGAAATAAAAAGAGAGCAGGGTGAAACACTACTATTCCTTTGAAAGATCCACACCGTACTCCATTGCTATATTTGTACTACATAGAGATTATCATTCATGCATAACTATGTGGGGACCCATACACTATAGAACTTGGTTTGCATATTCCAATGATGAGCCTTCTCAAATGAGCTCTAGGTCTTCATGAGCAAACAAGTTGGATGCACCCCCATTAGTTCCATTAGAGAGCTTACCTTAGCTCATATGTTCATCCGTTACATGGCAATCCCTACTCCTCACATCATATATATCATTTGGCTTTCTCTCGCCTATGGTTGTCCTCATTGATGTGAGCCTTTCACACCTTTTTGTCTTCCTTCCCCATAATTATTCTATTTGCCATCCTAAGTGCCAACATAAATTGCTTATTCTCATCCATTGCATGAGTGCCCAAAGTCGAAAGGGAGAGGGTCATTTTGACTTGTGCCTGACTAGTGGTCTGGGGATGAGTCAAAATAAGATTCCGAAGGAGACCAAGTGTGAAAGTTTAGTAGATTGAGTTCTCAATTAAAAATATATTTTATGATTTCCACCCGTCTCCCACTTCTTGCATGCAAACACCATTTGGAGACATTCGAGTCACGGACAGCGAGAGCTCTTGCACCTTTATGTTCTTACTTTGCTAAACTCAATGCTAGATATAAACTCTTTCTTGTTATTGTCTTGACTTGAATTGCATATCTTACTTGCTTTACTTTGAAGTTCTTATATGTGTGTTAGCATGTCACCACAAAAATTATTGTGTTATCATTTATCTACTCGAGGACGAGCAGAAATTAAGCTTGGGGATGTTGATACGTCCCAAAGGTATCTATAATTTCTTTTTGTTCCATAATATTTTGGGTGACATTGTTATATGTTTTGCTACACTTCTATATCATTTTACACATATTTGGACTAACCTACTAACTCAGTGCACATAGTGCTAGTTTCTGTCTGCTTATGTCTATTTTGCAGGGGATTTTACCCAATTTTTCGAAGCCCGAAAAATTCCAGGAAAAATATATAAAAAATCAGCATAACGAAGCTTCCAAATCACCGAAGATGGGCGAGAGGGGGGCCAGGGGCCGCCCAGGCAACCTGCTAGCGCAGCCTACCCCCTGGCTGCGCCAGGAGGCCCCCTGGGTGGGACCCACCTCCTCTGGTGCCCTCCTTTGGCCTATAATTAGTCCTCCGAGAGGAAAACCTTCCACAACTTCCAGAATCATGAATTTCCCCATCGTTTCGATGCCGCAGCGCTTCCGAGATCGGGAGCGTCAGGAGACATCTTCCGGCACCCTGCCGGAGGGAGGATTGACCACCGGGAGCTTCTCCACCGCCATGGACGCTTCCCGGACGCGTCGTGAGTAGTCCTCCTTGGCCAATGGGTCCATGACCGGGAGCTATGTGATGTCTTCTCTCCAATCTTGTGCTTCAATGGTTAGTCCTTGTGAGTTGCCCTACATGATCAAGGCATCTATGTAATTCTCTTGCTATTGCTATGCTCGGTTTGTTGGGATCCGATGGATTATGAGATTATGTTCAGATTGTTATGAGTTATATATTTGATTATCCTTTTATATTATGTTCCTTAGTGATTCATGCATGTTCTCCGTTGCTATTTATTGCTTTGGCCGAGTAGTAGATTGTAACTCCAAGAGGGAGCGTTATGCATGATTGTGGGTTCATGCCCCTCGATATCTAGCTTGAGTGACAGAAACATGAGACTAGGGGATGTGTTGTTGCCACGAGGGAGAAAACAACGGTGCTTGTGACCACGGTTGCAAGGATTGTTTACCTTACGCATAGTTCATTAATGTAGTTGTCCGTTGCTTTGAGTTTACACTTTGGATGGGGCTAGCAACTTAATACCGGCGAGATGTTCTAGATAGATATCTCAAGGTGGATGATTAGTTAGTAGATGCTGACGAATAAACGATCTACTTGTCTTGGCGTACTGCCCATTACTATTGAACCTCTAACTATCAAGTAGCATAATTAGCATTGCGGTGCGTTCATAATTATGTCAATTGCCGAGATGTGATTTGTTTACCCAAGCATAGTTGTTTATCATCTTTTGGGAGAGAGACGTCACTAGTGAACATCATGTGACTCCGGTCCATATCACCATCATTGTTTACACCTCCATCATTTACCGCTTTCATTTACTTTTCCTGCAATCACTATTACTTTTCCCGATTGTGTGTTGATCCTTTGCAAACTACAAGGCCAGAGAGATTGACAACCTCTCTGTACTCGTTGGGAGCAAAGTTTTGTGTTGTGTGTGCAGGTCCACGTCTTCTGCTAGCCAGGACATGAGACACCTATTTGTTGATCCTAGGAGTCCGCCTGGTTTGATAAACCTTACAGTCTCTGTGTGAGGGAAAACTTACTGCTGACTACATCTCAACCTTCCACTTGGGGTAACCAACGAGGTGCGATAAGTATATACATCATCTCATCATAAACCAACGGCGTAGAAGTATTTTCGTGGATCTTTTTTGTGATACGGGAATATTTGGGAATTTATAGGCCGAAAAATAGGGTTAGGAGACGTGCAGGGGGGCCACAAGCCAGGGGGCGCGGCCACCACCCCCCTGTGGGGCATGCCGTGCAGGCTTGTGGCCTCCCGACAGTTGCCTTGTCCCCCACTCCAAGTCTGCTGCGTGTCTTTTGGTCCAAGAAAAATCTTTCCGGAAATTTTGTTCCGTTTGGACTCCGTTTAATATTCCTTATCTGCAATTCTCAAAAACGTGGAAAAAAACAGAAACTGGTACTATGATATTGATTAATAGGTTAGTCCCAAAGATAATATAAAATAACATATAAATGCATATAAAACATGCAAAATAGATAATATAATAGCATGAAACAATCAAAAATTATGGATACGTTGGAGACGTATCAAGCATCCCCAAGCTTAATTCCTGCTCGTCCTCGAGTAGGTAAATGATAAAAACAGAATTTTTGATGTGGAATGCTACCTAACATATTTATCCATGTAATATTCTCTGTTGTGACATGAATATTCAGATCCATAAGACTCAAAACAAAAGTCTATATTGACATAAAAACAATAATACTTCAAAAATACTAATAAGGTAATTGCTTCCTTTCGAAATAGCATGGTTTTAGAAAGTTATCCCTACGAAATCATATGCTCTGGCTATGCTCCATTTACACCACACAAAGTATCTAAGTCATGCACAACCCCGACGAAAATCAAGCAATTGTTTCACACTTTTTATGTTCTCAAACCTTTTCAACTCTCACGCAATACATGAGCGTGAGCCATGGATATAGCACTATAGGTGGAATAGAGTGTGGTGGAGGTTACAAAAAAGAGGAGAAGATAGTCTCACATCAAGTAGGCATATCAACGGGCTATGGAGATGCCTATCAATAGATATTAATGTGAATGAGTAGGCTTTGCCATGCAACAAATGCACTAGAGCTATAAGTGTATGAAAGCTCAAAAATAAAACTAAGTGGTCGTGCAAAATATGTAATTCCACTAGTTATATGAAAGTGACAAAATAGGAGACTCTCTATGAAGAACAATGGTGCTACTTTGAAGAATAAGTGTGGAAAAAGATAGTAGCATTGTCCCTTCTCTCTTTCTCTTATTTTCTCTCTCTCTTTTTTCCTTTTTTTCTTTTTGGCGGGCTTCTTTGGCCTCTTTTATTTTTTTATGGGCTTCGTTGGCCTCTTTATTTTTTGTAAAGTCCGGAGACTCATCCCAACTTGTGAGGGAATCATAGCTTCCATCATCCTTTTCTCACACGGGACAATGCTCTAATAATGCAAATCATCACACTTTTTATTTACTTACAACTCAAAAGATCACAACTCGATATCTAGAACAAAGTATGACTCTATAAGAAATATGGAAGTGATGGTGCGTGCCATAAAAACGGGTCGGTGGTGTTGCATGGCAATATATTTCGGAATGGCTATGAAAATGCCATGATCGGTATGTAGTGTGGCTGTTTTGAGGAAAATATATGGTGATTGTTTTGAGGAAAGTGGGTTTGATGTACCGCCAAAGTTGTGCGGTACTAGAGAGGCTAGCAAAGGTGGAAGTGTGAGAGTGTGTATAATCCATGAACTCAACATTAGTCATAAAGAACTCACATACTTATTGCAAAAGCCTATTAGTTATCGAAGCAAAGTATTAGACGCATGCTCCTAGGGGAAGGGTTGGTAGGAGTTAACCATCACGCGATCCCGACCTCCACACAAAGGTTGACAATCATTAAACAAGTCATGCTCTGACTTCATCACATAACGGTTCACCATACGTGCATCGGTGCATGCTGCGGGAATCACAAGCTTTAACACAAGTATTTTTTTCTAATTCACAATTACTTACTAGCATGACTCTCATATTACCATCTTCACATCTCAAAACTATATGCAAGGAATCAAACTTCTCATCATATTCAATGCACTTAATATGAAAGTTTTTATTATATCCCTCTTGGATGCCTATTATATTAGGACTAAATTAATAACCTAAACCAATTACCATGCTGTTTAAAGAACTCTCAGAATAATATAAGTGAGGTACGTGAGTTTAATAATTTCGATAAAACACAACACCGCCGCGCTCTAAAATATATCAATGAAGTACTAGAGCAACATTGCCTAGCTCAAAATATATAAGTGAAGCATAAAGAGCATTCTAATAAATTCACGATTCAGTGTGTGTCTCTCTGAAAATATGTGTGCATCAAGGATGATTGTGGCAAACTAAAAAGTAAAGACTCATTTCATACAAGACGATCCAAGAAAAACACATATCATGTGGTGAATAAAAATACAACCTCAAGTAAATTTACCGACGGTTTGAAGACGAAAAAGGGGATGCCTTACGGGGCATCCCCAAGCTTAGGTTCTCTGCTATCCTTGAATATGGCTTGGGGTGCCTTGCGAATCCCCAAGCTTAGGCTCTTGCCACTCCTTATTGCATAGTCCATCAAATATTTAACAAAAACTTGAAAACTTCAGAACAAAAAACTCAACATAAAACTCATGAGATCCGTTAGTGTAAGAAAAATAAATCACCACTTTAGGTACTTTTATGATCTCATTATTTATTTATATTTACTTTATTACAACTTCTCCATGGTTCATACGTGTAACATCCCAAATTTCGGAATGTTAATATAATTACTAGAATGATTGATTGTTTGATTCAGTGATTGAAACTTGAGTGTAATTCGCAACTTTTTAAAACTTTTGAATGAGAGGGAATAAAATGACTTTCCCATTTTCTTTTGAATTCCAATTTCATCCAATACAAATCAGTGAGAGAAGATAACATGACTTCTTCGAAATAAAGGACTTGGAAAAATAAGTGTTTCTGAAAATAATTCCTTTTGCAATATATTTCATATCTGGTCCTATTTGAAAGTTTAAATGGATTCAAATCCCCTTGCCCAAAAATTCAAAATCTTGAGAGGAGAAATATGACACTCCAAACCAGGGGCCATTTGAAATTATATTTGAACTTATGAAACTCACAAGACTATTTTGACAATGTTCTATATTATGTTTCAAAAACAATTTTTGAAGTGGTTTTCAAATTTATTTTTCTACAAAAATAAAATACATGGAAAATAGGATAAAATGATTCCCTTCAATATAAAAATGGAGAGATATTAATTTGAATCCATTTTAGTAGTTTCAAAATGTTTCTTTGCATTTTTCTTAAACCAACAACATTGTTTGAATTTTTTGATTTTGTGAGATTTTTGTTTGGCCTTGAAAATATGTTCATCTCGTAGAAAATGTTTTTCTACAAATTTTGATATATAATATGTCTATATAAAAGTATTATAGATTTTATTCTATTTAGTTTTCTTTCCTGTTTTTGTATAATAGGAAGCAAATCATTTTTATTACGAAAAAAAGTGATGGGCCCGTTAGCACATCTGGCCATATCCCCTTTCTTCTTCCCCACATCATCTCCTTCCTCATGTGTTCGAGTAACTTTCCTTCCATGGCTAGAGCACCTCGATCCAACCCGATCTCCTAGCTCCTTCCTTCTCCCGCACTCCCGAGCCCCAATAAATATTCCCCTCCTCCCCCTCTCTCCGTTCTGCCTGAGAACCGCCCCTCCCCATCGCCGCAACACCCGCCTCAGCTCGCCGGAGTTTCGTCCAGAGCCGAAGCTTCCCAAGCTCCTGCTTCCTCCTCCCATCGCCCCCACACCCCTCCAACACCACCTCGACGCGTCGGAGCCTCTCCGCCACCGCCTGAATTCCACCGCCACCTCGGCCGACCACCGGAGCCACCTCCCTGTCATCTTCTCCAACTCCGGCGACTATCTCCGGTGAGCTTCAGAAATCCCTTAACAATTTTTTTTCACAAATAGAGCAAACTTAGAAAATTCATATCTATTAGTCTACAACTCCAAATCTAGTGATTCTTCTTATACCGGTTCATAAAATCCCATCTACCTCGTGGACCCAACAAAAAAATATTTTTGAATATTTAAATTTTGAGTTTATACAGATTTGGTTTAAACCTTGTTTTGTGAATATCGGGAGTTTAAAAATATATTTTGAGTTGATTCTTTTTGCTACTCATCATAGTGATATTATTTATCAGTAGGTTTAATTTCAGAATTTTTAGGATATTTTAATTAGGGTTTTAAGCACAATAGATTCTATTTAGTTCTTTTTAGGATTTTTGCTACTTCTTTTGCTATAATTGTTTTTAATTTTTTTTCTTTTATACTTGTGAAAAGTTATATTTTTGTTTTCTGTTAGCTAACATTATATTTTCTACCACCACAAAATTTTAGTTTTATTTGATAGCATGAATTCAATTCTAGTTCGGTAATAACTTGCAAATTGATTTTGTTGCTAGTTGATTTCCTATTTGAAAATACTTTCAAAATAATATTGTTTTACAAAAAATACTTTCTTTTATCTTAGTTAATTTTATATTTTATTTTTTGTTATTTTACTATTTTAGTGTTTTATTTGGTGTTAAGTTTAATTAGAACAAAAACTATTTAGTGATTGTTATAGTAGAAGGCTCCAGAGTTTTTATTTGAAGTTTATATTGGATTCTCGTTTGATTTGATTTATTGGATAAATTCTATTTGATGTTGTGATATTGATTGCTAGGAAGATTGCTAGTATGATTGCTTATATGAATACTATGTTTGATTATATAGATTTCATCGGAGAGTGACGAATAGTTCTAGCCAATTTTTTTTCATGTGAGCGATATGTATCGTCATCAACCTTACCAGGCAAGTTCACTTTGATCATAATTTACCTATGGTTTTATTGCATTGGATCAACCTTCTTCACCCATTGCATGCAAGTAGGTACTTGGAAATTTTGGTTCTGAATGTAGTATCATGTGCTAGGCACTCATAAACTCTTGGTACTTGGCCGGGACATTAATTTGCTATGCTCCTAGTAGATGGGGTCTGGTTGAGTGTTTACCATGAGTGTTGTGAGAAATTAATAATCAAGACCGGAAGACTTCAAGACTTTCAAGACCTCATGATGCAATATACCTCTGGGGAAGGAAGGTTTTCATGGGCTCCCTGGGGAAACTAGTGGATGATCCGGGATGCATGGGGAAGCGCCATGACATCTTGCGGAAAGCTTCACCCAGGCACGAAGAGATGGGTGAATACTTCAAGACCCAAGGCTTACCTGCACATCCACAAGGCATTATGGGCTCTGGCTTGGTTGGATATTGTGGTGACTCTGGATGGGCGGTGCTACGAGATGTAGAAGAAGGATTGGATGGGCACCGACAGTGGCTCAGATGAACCCTTTGGAAGACCATGTTTTGATCATCCGGTTCTCAAACACCCTGCAGTGCGAGGACTTCAACGGAGGCGATCAAATATTGTGGGGGAACGTGTGCAAAACTATGTAGAGTACTCAAACCTAATCGATTAGCTGTGTCCACAGTCATGGACAACTTGAGCCAAAGGAACTGGAGCTATCAGGAATTCTCAACACCACTAATCTATTTGTTGTGGGTAATATTGATAACTTGGGTATGAGAAATGGTTGGTGGAACCTTCTCATTAAACAACCAACAATATAGTAAATTTTTATTTTACTCTCTCTCTTGTTGTAGGAAATTTTTTATTTACACAAAACTTAAACTGCAGCCCCACCTGCCATATATGCATATAGTATAGATGATATTTTCACCCCTCTCTTTCGTGACTTGCCGGCATATTCAATATGCTAACCTACACGGGTGCAACGTCTTATGTTGCAGATACTTGTTCGACGAGTAAGGGTATGATCTAGGGTTACAGTCTGCACTCAACCTGCGGTTGCTGTTTATTCAAGCTCCACTCCCTTGACTGTTTCCGCTGAGTTTTGAGGTGTATATCAAATTTTACGTTATTTACATGTGATTGCACTTTGATATATACATTGATGTACTGTGTGTGCCAGCATACTGATCTAGGGATGGCACAGATACATAGAGGCTTGACTCATTTTGAGTCGGGTCGCTACAGTACCCCCCCCCCTGATACAACCCATAGATTCATTAAAATAAGCAAACAACACAAAGAAAACAGAATCTGTCAAAAACATAACAGTCTGTAGCAATCTGTTTACTTCGAATACTTCTGTAGCTCCAAAAATTCTGAGACATTAGGAAATTATAGGGAATTTGCAAACCAATCTTTTGTAAAATAACCAGATCAAAAGCACATTAGAGTGAATTTATAAAATGCGTGGACCGAGAGCGAAAGTTTCTGTTTTTCAGCAAAATCAACTTGCAAACACCATAGACCATCCCAAAGGTCTTACTTGGCTCAAACACTAATTAAAACAAGAAAACACAATTATTACAGAGGTAATAATGTGTTAGGCACTCAAAAACAGAAACAAAACCAAAACAAAACAAATAAAATTGGGTTGCATCCCAACAAGCGCTATTGTTTGACGCCCCTAGCTAGGCATAATGCAATAGATCTAGGTATTGTCATAATTGTAAGGGAGATTATCAATGAACTTCCCATACTCCCTTCTTTCAGCAGCAAGATTCCTTTGTCGTAAGCAAAATTAATCAAAAGGGCTAAATTTAATAGGATAAGGATCATTAAGATCAAGTGCGGGAGGAATAGGTTCCTCCTTCGGCCCTCTATAGTGTATGATCAATTCATCATTGTATGCTTCCCTTTGGCGGAATGTCATAAGTTTATCTCCTAGTATGAACTTGTAATGCCCTAGAGTGTAACTTGCCATATTTGGAACCTTCTGTATGTGGGTCCATCTTTTCATTGATATGGGAGTTATATTTCATGTGGTATCTCATGTGCTCATGTCTTGTTTCCCTTTGCATGCAGGCATCCATTTCATTCCATGCCTCTTGTGTTTGTTGTTCTTGTGATCCTTGTATGTGGTGTTACATGTGATGATGTGTGATGATATGTGGTTCTATGTGTAGTATTGTGGAGTGGTGCAATTGTAAGTAGGGTGCAACTATGCTAGGTTTCAAAAAAACCCCTCTCCATTTTCTCAAAGCTCAAGTTTCACTTGCTCCATCCCTAATTCAAAAATGTTCATATTTTAAAGTGATTTGTGGTGGATGTGGTGCTAGGTCTTTTGTGATTTTAGACTTTGTTTGAGAGGGGCAAATATTCGCAAAACAGTGTAATTAATTCTATTTTATAAATATTTAAAGGCTCCAAAAATTCCTTGTACATTTTATTTAAATGGGTCATAATTACTTTATGACCAGGAGAATTTTGTTTTATTTTTAGCATCAACAGTGTTGCCTGTGTTTTATTTTCTTTGTCTTTGTTTGTCTTAAATAGAAAACCCGAGTGGGTTTTATTTTTCTCTATCTGGCGCTTCGAGCGGGCTTTCTCCCCCTGGCTGGCCCAACTTCCTCTCGCGCGGCAGCCTTTCCCTGTAGACGACGTCCTCCTCCCTCCTCCTTCCATCAGTTTCGTCAGAGAGAGAGGCGAGACAGAGAGTGACGCCATCTCACGGACGTCGAGGTGGCTCCCTTGCCCCTCTATTTAATCCGGGCATCCGTGCTGTGGCCTAGGGTTCCTCCCTAGCCACCACCGCTTCTTCCCCCTCTTCCTACTCCCTCTCCCTCGTCGGCAGCAGGTAAGCGAGCCCCTCCTCTGCCATGGTCGTACCTTGAGGAGCTCCTCACCATCGTTGTCGTGCTGCTGCTTCCCCTCCAAGACTTCAGCGAGCACGCTGGACCTCAAGGGGATCCGTTCCCGCAGCTAGGAGGAGCAGATCGGGTCTGCTTCCCCTACTTTGACGACGGGCTTCTTCCTCTCCGATGAAATCCTCCGCCTCGGCTTCTTCCTCTACTTCCTCTCCGGCAGGCTCGGCGTCCTCGTCCAGTGGGTGAGCACGAACCTTCCTCCCCCTTCCCTGTCGGCACATCCAGCGTAGGAACCGTAGCCGCGCCGCCGTCCCTCTTTCTGTCGCCGGCGCCGCCGTGCACGTTGCCGAGTAGCTGTAGGCCTCCTCTCGTCGAGATTAGAGTAGAAATGGTACCCTGGGAGGTCCTTCTCCCTTATATCGACGAGCCATAGGTCAATTTGAAGTAGATCGCCGGCGTTGTGCTTCCCTTGTTCCGGCCACCGTCGGGCAGAGGTAGATCCAGAGGGGGTTGCTCAAAAGAGCACAACCCCCCTCTGTGTTAAGAATTGTAGCATCAGCGTAGTGGTAGGTGGGGTTTTGGCGCAGCGTTTGGTCCTGGGTTCGAAACCCATCGGCGCCCTTTTGTTTTATTGTTTTGTGAGGCACAGTAGCAGCAGGGGATAGCTAACCCTGTATATCCCCTCTGTTCTATCGAGCCAAGTGGTGCAGCCCAGTGGTTGTGTATGTGTGTTGGAACCAGCAGGTTGAGGGTTCGAATCCCCACTGCCCCCTTTTTATTTTTATTTTATTTATTTTGTGTTGCTTTCTACCTACATGATTTGTTGCTTGTTTTAGTTCTTGGTATCTTTATTTTGTTGCTAGGATTTCAAACCAGCAGGTTTTCATCTAAGTTTTAGTTAGTGATTGATGTGGTGTGTGTAGGTGATGCTTATGCATGTGCATGTGCTAGTGTATGTGTGGGTGTTAGTAAGTGTGTGATGCACTAGGGTAGTGTGTATATGTGTGTGTATTACCCATGTGCATGAGTGTTGACCTTATGCACTAGGTTGTGCAAGTGTATGAGTCTGTGTGTGTGTGGGTCCCCCCCACATACTTGGTGTGTATGAGTAGATATTCTTGTGTGTGTGTGTAGGCGATCATGTGGATGTGTCTGTGTGTGCATGTGTGTGTGTGACACCCACATGCCAAGGCATGGTTTGCCTTAGGGAGCACTTGGTGCAAGCTTGTATGTGTAGGTGTAGGTATGCATGATGTGAGCGTAAGTAAGTGTGTGTGTGTGTGGAACTAGCATGTGTAGGTGCTTGATGTATGTGTGTGTGTGTATGGTGATGTGCTTTGGCACACATACATGAGGTCTAAACCCTCATGTAACCATTGGTGTTGTGGGGATGTGCAAATGCATGTGTAGGTGGTGATCTAGTGAGAACACATGTGATATATCACTATTTGCATCTTTGTGATTCCATGTAGTTTTTCATCTTAACTTTGTGCCCATTTGTTCTATGCAAGTACCTAGGTATTATATATTTTTTTTGGGGTAGAATCATCCCAGGAATCCAATGGTGGAATCAGATTCCACTTTGGAACACTTTCTGGGAATGCCATTTTTCTGTTTTGTTCAATGTTTAGAGCTTGATTCCATGTGATGTGATGAGCCCAAGAGGATGATTCCTTGTTGTGGCAGTAGAGGGTGAACCCCTCTACAGCATGGTGTTGTTGTTTCATGCTTAGGAGTTTATATGTGCAAGTTGTGCTTAGTCAAAGTAGGCATGTGGCTGAAATTTCAGATTTTCACTAAGTCCGAGAATCTGCTGATATTTTCTTCCCTTGTAGTTGTGCTTGCAAAAGTTCATGTGTTGGGAATCAGCCCTTGCAATCAACTGGAAAGTTGTAGATTTTGTGTTTGTCTAGCTCTCTGTCAATTTTCATTCCATTTGGCTTCCTGTAGATATTGTTTTGGGTGCTGTCAAAATGCTTCAGAGCATAAACAGCTGGTGAAAGTCTGAGAATTTCACTAAGTCCTTGAAAACTGATATTTTTGTCCAAGTTAGCAGCTGTAGATCTTTCTATGTGTAACTCCTTTGTATTATATTTTTGCTCATGCTTGTAGAGCTTTTGAATAGCTTCTGCCACATATCTTATTTGGCACATTTGGGTGGCTGAAGGTGCTTTGCATGTAGCTCTCAAACTGCTATGATGCTGTTTAGGACAGAATGTATAGTTTTGTTGTTTTGATGCTTGTGAGTGCATAGTTGATGGTGTGGTGAGTTTATTTGCACCACCCCATCTATACTTGTTTGTTTGGTGATTTGGCAACCTGGGAATACCGGTAGTATGCCATTGGTGTCTGTTTGTGATGGATTTGATCCGTAGGACTCCATTTCTTGTTTCGTTGTTTCCGGTTGATCCTTAGCTCCGTTCGTAACGTTCTTTATATGTTTTTATATCGTTTTCATGTGATGCATCTGTTCATGTCATCTTCATGCATGTCAAGATAGCTTAGTGTGAAGTTTTGTCCAGAAGTTTGTAGTTTCTTCTCATGCATGTGCAAGTGACTCGAATAGAGATGCATGTTCATTCTCATCTCATGCATCATGTGTTTGTTGCATCATGTGGTGTTGTTGTTCATTGGATGCTATTTTTATGTTGGGTAGCACCGGGATCAGAGTGCGAGTACGTGGATCAGGGAGAGTACGTGCAGGACGAACAAGAGCAGTTCCAAGCTGAAGACATCACATGCAAGATGACATGACCTTGATACCATCTCTAGTCTTGTTGTGCCTAGATTCACGTTTCCTTCGTCATATGCTCGCTCACTACCACAGAAATAATTGCCTCCTGGTATTGCCATGAAACCCAAACACTTTCCCCTCCTAGCAAACATTGAATGGCTAAGTAGGCTTGCTCAACTTCCAATGTTAGCGTTGCTAGTTGTAGGTGCAATTGTCTCATGTGATAACATGAGTTTGATATCATTATGTTAAATCTGTTATTTAATTAATGCACCTATATACTTGGTAAATAATGGAAGGCCTAGCCTCTTGCCGGGTGTTTTGTTCCGTTATTGCCGCCATAGTTTCCGGCTACGGGTGTTTGATTCCATAACTGTTCGCTCCTAACACGTTCGGGGTTGTTATGGGGACCCCCTTGATTAAACGTGTAGTGTTAAGACTTGTCCGGCAGGACCCAACATTGGTTTTAATTTGTTAATCACTTAATAATAATCTGAATAGGGAATAGCTATCCCGAGGAATTAATCAACAACCCGGGCCAGTGCTCCTCATGAGTGTTGGTCCAACCTGGTGTGCCTGTGGGGCCACCACAAGGAAACTTGAGGTTTGGTTCTCGTAGCTAGTTCCATCGGTCGTGTCCTGAGACTGAGATACACGGCTCTTATCGGGGTTGTCGACACGACGGGAGGTCCTGCTAGTCTTGTCTTACCTTAGCGATATATCTTGCGTATAGGAATCCCGGTAAAGCTTTGGTTCTTCCCAGAGTTGAGGTTTTCCTCTAAGGAATCCGACGAGATCACGAGATTCGTGATAGACGATTACTTTATGGCCCGTGACCGTTTGTGATGGACTAGTTGGAGCACCCCTGCAGGGTTTAATCTTTCGGAAAGCCGTGCCCGCGGTTATGTGGCAACTTGGAATATTTGTTAACATCCGGTTCTAGATAACTTGAACTAATTCTAATAAAATTGCCAACTGTGTGCTTAACCATGATTGTCCCCTTCGAAGACCTCTCTTCGATCGGGAACACGGTGGGGTTATGATTGACTTAAGTAGGTGTTTAGGATCACTTAGTGATCAGCTAGTCTTCGCCCGCTAGTATAGACCACCATCTATATCTTGTTCTACGTAAGTTAGCCACCATAAATGCTTAGGATGCTGCAACCTAAACACTGAACCTTCCTCACCTAATTACTTGATTAGTTTCGGTACCGAGGTCATAGATTGCTGAGTCCCTGTGGCTCACAGATTACTTAAACATCCCAACAGGTTCAGGTACGCCCGACACAGGTGATCCCGATGGCACACAGCTGGCGTGGCAGTATGATCAGGAGAACGACCGCCTGTACGTTAACTATCCAGAAGACTGAGGCGTGGTCGTGATCGTGGGCAAGCATGCAGGGTAGCATAGCCTTTTCTCATGTTATATAGTCCGCAGCGGAACTACCTTGTCTGAATAAATGTGTGATGTAAACTCTGATATTATCAATGAGATGGCAAACGATTCCCTATTTGTCATTCTTTTATTATGTATGTGCTATGTTATCGTGCTTGTGAAACGCTTAGATGCGCTTCTTTCCATTTTGGGGCCTCGTTCCCAAAATCGGAAAGGACCACATCTTAATCGTTACAAGTTGGTAATCAGAGCCTTACGACCATAGGAGCCTTTGTGTGATCGTACTTGGCCGAGTCGAGTCTACTAAAATGTTTTGAGTCTTAGTTATATCGGAGAGTAGGTTTCCTTTTTCTCCTCTTCCATGCTCTGATGAGGTTCCTGACTTAGGAAATCTTAATTCTACTCCTCTTCTTGCTCTAATTTTTTTTAGGATCACGCGGGTATTTTTGAAATCTATATGATTTCGATGTGACGGAGTTCTGTCCTGGTGCCTCCTGTCTGCCTAGATTTCTTCCGGGGAGTTGAGCTCCAGGGGATTCTTGTGCACATCGCCACCATTCAGATTTCTGAGTATCTCAGAACGAAGGATGTTCGTAATTGCTTCAATACTAGTAGTGGCGAGATAACCCCAATGTCCCCAGTACTGGTGCAGATTGTTCGGGAGTACTGCCATACTTTGTATCATTGTGATCACGAGGGTCTGTAGTAGATGAAGGTCCGAGATTCTGGTTATGTGTTGGTAGATGTGATACATTGTAACATCCCAATTTTCCTAATTGGGAATGTTCTATAAATGTAGCTAAGCATCTATGCATTTTGTTTGCAATAAAGTTTTGCATTTGAATTCCATCAACTATTTACTTTTGCTTTCTATTTTCTTCCCACGAGAAATGCCCTGACAAAATTCTTGCAAGCAAGAAAGAGCGGAGGAAAATGACCCTCCAAAATGTGAGGCACTTTTGAAAATAATTGAGCCAAGAAAAACGAGAGATTTATGGAGAAAATAATTTGAAAAAAAATAAAGCTTTTAGGGGTTTTTCTGGAAAAATATTTTTTTAGTTTTTATTTTGGCCTTGGAAAAATGTTAATCGAGTAGAGAATATTTTTCTGATCATTTTGGTATATAATACCCTATATTAACTATTTTATTTTGTTTCCTTTTATTCTTTTCTCTTGCTGTTTTTAAGAAAAATACAAAACCGGGAAACTTATTTTTTTTAAAGGAAAGCACCGCCGATGCTTTATTAGCCGAATCAGCCCAACCCCGCCAGCCCGGGATCCCCCAACGCAGCACTCCCCTTTTATTTTTTTTTTCTTTTTCTTTTTCTTTTTTCCTTTCTTATTCCTCCTTTCCTTCTCTCCCGTGCTTCTCCTTCCTTCTTCCCCGCGAGCCCCTTCCTTCCATGGTTGAGCCCTGCATCGCCGGGATCCGCTCGGATCCCCGATCTCCCTCCCTCCTTTCCCCTCTCGAGCCCCCCCGGCCCCTCCTCCCCATGCCACCTCGCCCAGCCACTGCCTCGCCGGAGAAGCTCCAGAGAAAAAAACGCCCCCTCCACCCCACACCACAACTCGCCTCCCCGCCCCAACCGACGCCGCCACGAGCACCCCCTCATCGCCCGCAACCCATTTTTCACCCAAGGCCCGAGCTCCCATGCCGCCACGCCTCACCCCCAACCTCGCCGGAGTTAGACCACCACCAGGAACTCGAGGAGCTCGAGCACGATGCCCCCGACCTTCTCCCGCCTCGCCGTCGCTCCCCTGGGACGCCGGAGCTCCTCCACAACATCCCCGTCACCTCGGACGCCGCCGGAGCCCGCCGGAGACCCCTCCCCGTCGACCACCACCTCCTGCCTCGCTGGAGTTCATCCCAACCTCCTGCAACCCACGGTGAGTTACCCCATCTCCCCTGTAGCCATTAGATCGTTAATATACGGTGCAGATTAGAACCCCGTACTCCTTCGGTTTTTTAAACAAAACCCGAACGGTTTTCTTTCACTTACTATTATCCAGAGAGCTTTTGTTAAGATTCGGCCGTTTGCTAGTTGTCACCGCAGCAAACAACCTCCCAACCAACCAGAGAGAGACACGTGTACCCCTGTCCGATAGAATTCAGATTTTAGTTTTCTGTTTTAATTCCAAATAAGAGAGAGTTTCAATCTTGTTTTGATCCTAACTCTTGATCCACAACTCCAATGGAGTTGAAACTTGTTCCAGTAGATCACAAATTTCCTGTAGTTTTCAAAAACATATAATTTGTCTATGTTTGAAATTTTCAAATTTGAATTAGATCAGATTTAGTTTCAACCTTGATTTCCTTATTCCAGGAGTTTAAAAATAGATTTTTATTTGATTCTTTTTTCTACTGCTTCCTAGTGATTATACATTTCTGTAGTATAAGTTTCAAATTTTTTAAATAATTTTACTTGGGGTTTTAACAGAAACAATTTCTGCCTTAGTTAGGTGAAGTAAATTCCTTCACTTTATGCCATAACTACTTTATGCTTGTGATGTTATTTTACTTGTTTATGATTGTAGTGCTTATGGTGTGTATTTGTTTGTATCGGTAGATCACCCGGAGTGAGAAGTTTGTTACTTAGAAGCGCTCGATCAAGACATCTATCAGCAAGGCAAGTCATTTTGATCATACTATTCGCCTATGTTTTCTATGCATGGTAGTTTCACCCTTCTTTGCCCAATTGCATGCTGAGTAGGTACTTGGAAATTATAGTTATAGGTTGTAGTATCATGTGGTAGGCACACAACAACCCCGATACTTGGCCCGGGATGACAAATTTCATATTGCTATGCTTGAGTAGACGGGATTCTGGCTGAGTGCATAACACGAGTGATGCGAGGATAATTAAATAACCAAGACCGATTAAGTCAAGATTTTCAAGACCTCGTGAAGCAATGCAACTCTGGGTGAAGGACAGTTTTGACGGGCTCCCTGGAGAAACCAGTGGACAACCCCGGGATGCTTGGAGACGTGCCATGACATCTTGCGGAAAGCTTCACCCAGGCTCGAAGAGACGGACGGAGGCTTCAAGACCCAAGGCTTACTTGCACAGCCACAAGTCATTATGGGCTCTGGCTTGGTTGGACAACGCGGTGACTCTGGACAGGCGATTCTAGCAGATGTAGAAGAACGGTAGGATTGGATTTGCACCGACAAGGGATCAGAGGGACCCGTTGAAAGACCATGTTTTGAGCATCCGGTCTTCAAACACCCTGAAGTGCGAGGACATACCCGAAGGCGATCAAATCTTGTGGGGAACATGTGCAAAACTATGCAGAGTGCCCAAACCTAATCGATTAGCCGTGTCCACGGTCTTGGACAACTTGAGCCGAAGGCATTGAAATTTTCCTGAACTCTCAACACAACTTAATTATGATGTGGGAATTATCGACAACTCTGGTATGAGAATTGGTTGGCGGAACCATCTCGTTAACAACAAACAATGTAGTAATGTTTCGCTTTCATCCCTCTCTTGTTGTAGGAGAAAATTTGCTTTATGCTAAAACTTATAGCCCCACCTGCCATATATGCATGTAGAAATAGTTGGTTCTTATTTTTCCCCTCTCTTTGATGACTTGCCAGCATATTCCATATGCTGACCTACACGGCTGCAACGTATCATGTTGCAGAGTACTTTTCCGACCAGGAGTGAGGCTACGATCTATGCTCGGTGACATGCCGTGGAGTCGGATGGACTCGTCTGCCTGATGCTTCCGCTAGTCTTCGTTAGATATCTCATGAGATGGCCTTCAGCCACTTTATTGTAATTCATTATTGTAATAAAGTACTCGATATGAGATTTCGATTAATAAAGCTGTGTGATTGAACTCTTGATTTATACATTGATGTACTGAGTGTGTACCAGCATGATCTTGGGATGGTACGGAAACACCAGAGGCTTGACTCGTATTGAGTCGGGTCGCTACAGAAATGGTATCAGAGCACACGCTGACCGTAGGACGTAACCTCTAGGAATGGAAAAGCCTTAGGAAGAAAACTATTTTTCTTATGTCTATAAATCTTCTATTTCCTCTTCTGCTCATTTCTGACTTCTCTCCGATTTTCCAATGTTTTAGATGGCCACCTTCATCCCCGTTAAGTTCACAGAGTTTTGCCAGCCCGACGCCACTATGCCTTTCGGAAAGGAGCTGATGCAGATCACCAAGGACTTGAGGATTGCTCTGCTAACTATCACAGGGAATCCTACTTCGTCTTACCCGGAGGATTCATGCTACGGGATTGAGGTGCACGTTCCCGGAAGGACATTCGAGCCGCGCACTGAGCCTGTGGACTTCAAGTTCATCGCACCCAACTGGATTCTCGGAAGGGACATGGCGATCCATTGTGCACTCGGACGTATCAAGGAAGTGTACAGAGGCTGCCCTATTTCACCGGACCTATTAACGGTATCCCGGAGAGGAGAAGATGGAGAAATCATCTCAAGCAAGACCAAGGACACTCTCCTATCCTATGCCCAGACCTTGGAGAAACACAACGGAACTCTGGAGCTTTGTGTGATCAAGGACGCCAGGAAGATCAAGCATCTGTCGCTCCGCGAACTCGAACTCGAAGAAGCAGTCCGGGAAGCCCACTATGAGCATGAATTGGAGGTGAAGGACTTCCTGGAGAGGATCGAGAAGCTGAAGACTCGTGTCGCATACCTAGAGGAAGAACTGGACATGGGCGAGAACCTTCATCCCGAAGGAGACATAGCCCCCTTGATCAGCAATGAGGAGGACTATGAAGCAAGCTCCACCGAAGGACCCACCACCATGCTTTTCTGAGGAGGACACTTAGACTAGTCTACCAATTTATCTTATCGTTAAACGCTAAGGCCGATTTTTAGGTTATCGATCTTGTATCCCCGTGTGTGAACCTTTTGTGATGGTATTGAATAAAATGTGTGGTGTGATACTTGTTTGTTGTATTTCATATGGGTAGTGTAATTACTCTTTAGACCATTGTTCTATGCTAATCTCACCCCTCCACAAACACCGGATGCCTCCGAGACGTGACCCTGCTTCCAACTTCCCGCCGGAACTCACGCAGTTGATTCAGCAACAGAATACCCTGATGCAGCTGATCATCCAGAACCAGAACAATAACAACAACCATCATCCACCCCAGGCTGACAATCTCACCCGTTTCCTGAGGTTCAACCCTCCGACTTTCTCCAGCAGCATTAAGCCCATTGTGGCAGATGATTGGCTCCGCAAGATGGAGCGGGAACTAATCATTGCTGGTTGTACTGAAGCTGAGAAGGTGTGCTTTGCCGCGCATCAACTTGAAGGCCCTGCAGCTGCATGGTGGGAGAACTATACCACCACATACCCCATTGCTGGAGTCACTTGGGAGCAGTTCAAGCAAGCCTTCCGCACCGCACATGTCTCAGCTGGTGCAATGAGTCTGAAGAAGCGTGAGTTTCGCAATTTACGCCAGGGAAATCGCTCTGTGGCTTAGTATGTTGATGAATTCAGCATGCTCGCCTGTTATGCACCTGGAGATGTGGTCGATGATGCGGCCAAGCAGGAAAAGTTCTTGGAGGGACTCAATGATGAGCTGAGCATTCATCTGACTGTAGCCAACTTCAACAACTACCAGGAGCTGGTAGATAAGGCCCTCATCTTGGAGGGGAAACATCAGCAGATGGAGAACCGCAAGCGGAAGTATGGCAATGGAAAGTTCAACTCCGCCACTCAGCACAAGCCTCGCTACACCCCCTATTCAGGGAATACCGGGACTGGATCCGGTAAGTTTGGAGGACACGTCCAGCATAACCACCCAGTGCACAACCATGGAGGCCACAACCATGGAGGAAATGGGAACCACCGCAACAACAACAACTTCAAGAATGGCGGTACCGACACTCCGCATCACTTAGCTCCAGCTCAGAAGGATCTGAATCACATCACCTGCTTCAAGTGTCAGAAGACGGGACACTATGCCACTGAATGTCCCCAGAACAAGCAGGGAAATGGAGACGGCAACGTCAACTAAGAAGCAAAGAAGCCCAATCCTTTTCCTCGAGCTCGGGTGAATCACATTGATGTTGAAGAGGTCTATGATCACCCCGATACTGTGGTTGGTAAGTTTTTGCTAAATTCACGTCCAGTATTGGTACTTTTTGATTCTGGTGCAACGCATTCATTCATATCAAGGGTAGTTGTGGAACAGTATAGTTTGCCAACTAGAACCCTTAGCCAGCCTATTAAGGTCAGTTCCCGAGGAGGCATGATGACAGCCGGGATAGGATGCCATGCCTTGAGTCTCAACATCGGGAACCATAAGTTTCCCACCGACCTCATCGTATTAGAGTCTCAGGGATTGGATGTAATCCTAGGAATGGATTGGTTGGCCAAGTACGAAGGGAATATTGATTGTGCCCTTAAGTCTATTCTGCTCACCACCCCCGAGCAAAAGCGGATTAAGTACGTTTCCCAGTGCCCGACACGGAGTAAACGGGTAAACACTCTCAGGGGAGTAGTCCAGGAGGAAGTACCGATTGTGCAAGAATACCCAGATGTATTTCCGGAAGAATTGCCGTGCATGCCACCGGATAGAGAGATTGAATTTCTGATTGAGCTACTACCCAGAACAGCCTCGATATCCAAGAGACCCTATCGGATGCCCGCAAATGACTTGGTAGAAATCAAGAAGCAAACTAAGGAGTTGTTGGACAAAGGGTATATTCGCCCAAGTTCTTCACCTTGGGGAGCCCCAGTGCTCTTGGTTTAAAAGAAGGATAAGTCCTTGAGAATGGTTGTCGATTATCGTGCATTGAACGAGGCGACCATCAAGAACAAGTATCCCTTGCCGATGATCAATGATCTGTTTGACCAGTCAGTTGGAGCCAGAGTATTCTCCAAGATTGATCTTCGATCCGGGTATCATCAGCTGAAGATTCGTGAACAAGATATACCCAAGACAACTTTCACCACTCGGTACGGCTTGTATGAGTACACGGTCATGTCATTTGGACTGACTAATGCTCCGGCATATTTTATGAATCTGATGAACAAGGTATTTATGGAATACTTGGACAAGTTTGTCGTGGTGTTCATCGATGACATATTGATATTCTCCAAGAACGAGGAAGAACAAAAGGAACATCTGCGTCTAGTTCTGGAGAAACTTAGAGAGCATCAGCTGTATGCGAAGTTCAGCAAATGTGAATTTTGGTTGAAGGAAGTAGGATTCCTCGGACACGTAATTTAGGGAGAAGGAATAGCAGTGGACCCTGCCAAGGTCGCAGCAGTCACCGAATGGGTAGCACCCACTTCAGTTAAGGAGATCTGCAGTGTCCTCGGACTTGCCGGATATTACCGGAGGTTCATTGAGAATTTCTCAAAGACCGCCAAACCCATGACAGAGTTGTTGAAGAAGGAGTCCAAGTATGTTTGGACCGAGGAATGTGAAGCCAGTTCTCAAGAGTTGAATAAATGTTTGGTTACAACCCCAGTGCTGATATTGCCGAACATTCGGAAAGATTTCCAGGTTTACTGTGACGCTTCTCGTCAAGGACTTGGAGGAGTTCTCATGCAAGAAGGCAAAGTTGTGGCCTATGCATCCAGACAGCTCAGACCCCATGAGCTGAATTATGCCACGCATGACTTGGAACTAGCAGCCGTAGTGCACGCTCTCAAGACCTGGAGACATTTCCTGATCGGAAATAGTTGGGATGTTTACACTGATCACAAGAGCCTGAAATATATCTTCACGCAGAAGGAGTTGAACCTCAGACAGAGGCGATGGCTAGAATTGATCAAGGACTATGACATGAGATTGCATTATCACCCAGGCAAGGCAAATGTTGTAGCCGATGCCTTGAGCCGCAAGAGTTATGTGAATACACTCATAGTGGGGGGATTACCCCAGGAGTTAGCCGATGATCTCCTAGAACTCAAATTGGAGATAGTTCCAAGAGGATTTCTAGCCACACTGGAAATTCAGTCCACTTTGACAGAAAAGATCCGCGAAGCACAGAAATCAGACAAGGTGATAGCTGAGATTAAGCAGAAAATGAAAGACGGGAAGGCTAAAGGTTTTCGTGAGGATGAACACGGAACTTTATGGTTTGAGGATCGCATCTATGTGCCCAATGATCCCGAACTCAGGAAGTTGATACTTCAGGAGGCCCATGATTCCCCGTACTCGATACACCCAGGCAACACCGAGATGTATCTGGATCTGAAAGAAAGTTTCTGGTGGACAGGAATGAAGAAAGACATTGCCGAGTTTGTAGCAATATGCGATGTTTGTCAGCGAGTAAAAGCCGAGCATCAGAAGCCAGCAGGTTTGCTTCAACCTCTGCCGATACCCGAGTGGAAATGGGAAAAGCTTGGTATGGACTTCATCACAGGTTACCCAGGACCCGTTCTGGTTATGATTCTATTTGGGTTGTGGTCGATCGTTTGACCAAGGTAGCTCACTTCATTCCCGTGAAGAATAATTACACGAGTGCCAAGCTGGCCAAGATATATATGACCAGGATCGTATGTATGCATGGAGTAGCAAAGAGTATTGTGTCAGATAGAGGGACTCAGTTCACATCAAAATTCTGGCATCAACTACACGAAACATTGGGAACGAGATTGGAGTTCAGTACAACTTTTCACCCTCAGACCGACGGACAGACCGAGAGAGTCAATCAGATTCTGGAGGACATGTTGAGAGCTTGCGCAATAGACTATGGGTCTAGCTGGGATGGCAATTTACCCTATGCCGAGTTCACATACAACAACAGCTACCAGACCAGTCTGAAGATGGCCCCTTTCGAAGCTTTATACGGAAGGAAGTGCAGAACACCACTGATGTGGGATGGAGTTGGAGACCGACAACTATTTGGTCCCGACCTTATCCGAGATTCTGAAGAGAAGGTCAAGCTGATTCGTGACCGACTCAAGATAGCTCAGTCCAGGTAGAAAAGTTATGCTGATAGCAAACGCAAGGAAGTAACATACGAAGTGGGAGACTGAGCATATCTTCAGGTGTCTCCACTTCGAGGAATCAAGAGATTCGGTGTGAAAGGAAAGTTAGCACCCCGGTTCATTGGCCTCTACAAAATTCTTGAACGTAGAGGCGAAGTTGCATATAAACTGGAATTGTCGGAAGGATTGTCCGGAGTTCATGATGTCTTCCATGTTTCCGAGTTGAAGAAATGCCACACTGAGATGGCTGATGTTCCGTTGAGAGATACACTGCCCCCAGAGGCCATACAGCTCGACAGTGATCTGACATATGAGGAGAAACCCGTCAGGATTCTCGAGACCGCCAACAGAGTTACCCGCAGCAAGATCATCAAGTTCTGCAAGGTGTTGTGGAGCCACCACACCGAGGAAGAAGCCACCTGGGAACGAGAAGAGGATCTTCGTCGAGACCACCCGCACCTATTTTCTAGCCAACCCGAATCTCGAGGGCGAGATTCATCTTAAGGTGGGTAGGTTTGTAACATCCCAATTTTCCTAATTGGGAATTTTCTACAAATGTAGCTAAGCATCTATGCATTTTGTTTGCAATAAAGTTTTGCATTTGAATTCCTTCAACTATTTACTTTTGCTTTCTATTTTCTTCCCACGAGAAATGCCCCGACAAAATTCTTGCAAGCAAGAAAGAGCGGAGGAAAATAAACCTCCAAAATGTGAGGCACTTTTGAAAATAATTGAGCCAAGAAAAACCAGAGATTTATGGAGAAAATAATTTGAAAAAAATAAAGCTTTTAGGGGTTTTTCTGGAATTTTTTTTAGTTTTTATTTTGGCCTTGGAAAAATGTTAATCGAGTAGAGAATATTTTTCTGATCATTTTGGTATATAATACTCTATAATAATTATTTTATTTTGTTTCCTTTTATTCTTTTCTCTTGCTGTTTTTAAGAAAAATACAAAATCGGGAAACTTATTTTTTTTAAAGGAAAGCGCCGCCGACGCTTTATTAGCCGAATCGGCCCAACCCCGCCAGCGCGGGATCCCCCACCGCAGCGCTCCCCTTCTATTTTTTTTCTTTTTCTTTTTCCTTTCTTCTTCCTCCTTTCCTTCTCTTCCGTGCTTCTCCTTCCTTCTTCCCCGCGAGCCCCTTCCTTCCATGGCCGAGTCGTGCATCGCCGGGATCCGCTCGGATCCCCGATCTCCCTCCCTCATTTCCCCTCTCGAGCCCCTCCCCCCTATATAAGCCTCCGCCCCAGCCCCCCCTCGGCCCCTCCTCCCCACGCCGCCTTGCCCAGCCACTGCCTCGCCGGAGAAGCTCCAGAGAAAAAAACGCCCCCGCCACCCCGCGCAACCGCTCGCCTCCCCGCCCCAACCGACGCCGCCACGAGCACCCCCTCGTCCCCCGCAACCCATTTTTCACCCAAGGCCCGAGCTCCCACGCCGCCACGCCTCACCCCAACATCGCCGGAGTTAGACCGCCACCAGGAACTCGAGGAGCTCGAGCACGACGCCCCCGACCTTCTCCCGCCTCGCCGTCGCTCCCCTGGGACGCCGGAGCTCCTCCGCAACATCCCCGTCACCTCGACCGCCGTCGGAGCCCGCCGAAGAACTCTCCCCATCGACCACCACCTCCTGCCTCGCCGGAGTTCATCCCAACCTCCTGCAACCCACGGTGAGTTACCCCATCTCCCCTGTAGCCATTAGATCGTTAATCTACGGTGCAGATTAGAACCTCGTACCCCTTCGGTTTTTTAAACAAAACCCGAACGGTTTTCTTTCACTTACTATTATCTAGAGAGCTTTTGTTAAGATTCGGCCGTTTGCTAGTTGTCACCGCAGCAAACAACCTCCCAACCAACTAGAGAGAGAGACGTGTACCCCTGTCCGATAGAATTCAGATTTTAATTTTCTGTTTTAATTCTAAAACAGAGAAAGTTTCTATCTTCTGTTGATCATAACTTTTGATCCACAACTCCAATGGAGTTGAAACTTGTTCCAGTAGATCACAAATTTCCTGTAGTTTTCAAAAACATATAATTTGTCTATGTTTGAAATTTTAAAATTTGAATTAGATCAGATTTAGTTTAAACCTTGTTTTGCTTATTCCAGGAGTTTAAAAATAGATTTTTATTTGATTCTTTTTGCTACTGCTTCCTAGTGATTATACCTTTATGTAGTATAAGTTTCAATTTTTTTAAATATTGTTACTTGGGGTTTTAACAGAAACAATGTCTTCCTTAGTTAGGTGAAGTGAATTCCTTCACTTTATGCCATAGCTACTTTATGCTTGTGATGTTATTTTACTTGTTGATGATTGTAGTGATTATGGTGTGTATTTGTTTGTATCGGTAGATCACCCGGAGTGCGAAGCTTGTTACTTAGAAGCGCTCGATCAAGACATCTATCAGCAAGGCAAGTCATTTTGATCATACTATTCGCCTATGTTTTCTATGCATGGTAGTTTCACCCTTCTTTGCCCAATTGCATGCTGAGTAGGTACTTGGAAATTATAGTTATAGGTTGTAGTATCATGTGGTAGGCACACAACAACCCCGATACTTGGCCTGGGACGACAAATTTCATATTGCTATGCTTGAGTAGACGGGATTCTGGCTGAGTGCATAACACGAGTGATGCGAGGATAATTAAATAACCAAGAACGGTTAAGTCAAGATTTTCAAGACCTCGTGAAGCAATGCAACTCTGGGTGAAGGACGGTTTTGACGGGCTCCCTGGAGAAACCAGTGGACGACCCCGGGATGCTTGGAGACATGCCATGACATCTTGTGGAAAGCTTCACCCAGGCTCGAAGAGACGGACGGAGGCTTCAAGACCCAGGGCTTACCTGCACAGCCACAAGTCATTATGGGCTCTGGCTTGGTTGGACAACACGGCGACTCTGGACAGGCGGTGCTAGCAGATGTAGAAGAACGGTAGGATTGGATGGCCATCGACAGGGGATGAGAGGGACCCGTTGAAAGACCATGTTTTGATCATCCGGTCTTCAAACACCCTGAAGTGCGAGGACATACCCGGAGGCGATCAAATCTTGTGGGGAACGTGTGCAAAACTCTGCAGAGTGCCCAAACCTAATCGATTAGCCGTGTCCACGGTCATGGACAACTTGAGTCGAAGGCATTGAAATTTTCCTGCACTCTCAACACAACTTAATAATGATGTGGGAATTATAGACAACTCGGGTACGAGAATTGGTTGGCGGAACCATCTCGTTAACAACAAACAATGTAGTAATGTTTTGCTTTCAACCCTCTCTTGTTGTAGGAGAAAATTTGCTTTATGCTAAAACTTATAGCCCCACCTGCCATATATGCATGTAGGAATAGTTGGTTATTATTTTTCCCCCTCTCTTTGATGACTTGCCGGCGTATTCCATATGCTGACCTACACGGCTGCAACGTATCATGTTGCAGAGTATTTTCCGACCAGGAGTGAGGCTACGATCTACGCTCGGTGAAATGCTGTGGAGTCGGATGGACTCGTCTACCTGATGCTTCCGCTAGTCTTCGTTAGATATCTCATGAGATGGCCTTCAACCACTTTATTGTAATTCATTATTGTAATAAAGTACTCGATATGAGATTTCGATTAATAAAGCTGTGTGATTGAACTCTTGATATATACATTGATGTACTGAGTGTGTACCAGCATGATCTTGGGATGGTACGGAAATACCAGAAGCTTGACTCGTATTGAGTCGGGTCGCTACATACATTAGACGGGTTAGTATAGGAGTTGTGTTAATATTACTCCTTGTATCCGTGTACCAGTCTGCATGACCAGATATTTCGGGAATTCATAGGTGGGATGTCAAGTAGTGACTTATAGGACAATCTTCCTACAGATGCATGATGTGAGGTTGGGATTCGACATTCAGTGGGAATGTTTGTTCACGGTCGTCTTACAGCGGTTCTCGTTGTGTCTTAAAGAGTCCTTGTAGCTTGCTATGACTCGGGGATACTTCGTAAGTCGTGTGCACTACCTTGCACAGGATGGCTACTATAAATTCAAGGCCGTGCGATCTTATCCACGAAGATATCAGATGAAATCTCGATCATATGTTTGTTATGAGCAGTTCTAGCTCATACTTGTTTGCAAGTGGTCTTAATCAGAATTTTGTCGACAATCACTTTGAGGAAGCATTCTTACTATTTTGTTCGAGTGCAATTGCTAATATTCCTGTTCAGATATTCCTGCCTTTTTGATTCAGCTATACCTTCGTTTTATTTTGTGGGCTAATGTGTTGTCCGTCTTGAGGATGGCTCCACCAACTTGTCAGAATCCAGGTCGTGAGGATGTGCCGCCATCACCTCCTCCTCCGGAGAATCCTCCTCCGCCGCCGCCTCCTCCTCCAGAGGCTTGGCAAGCGGTGATGGCTGCTACAAATGCAAATACTCAGATTCTGATACAGTTGTTGCAAGAGAGGACTAATCAGCAACAAGGCAACTTCAATCATGGTGGTAATCAGTTTGCTAATCTAAGTCAGTTCCTGTCAAATCAGCCGAAGACCTTCACTTTGTGTGACCAGTCGTTTGATGCCGAGAATTGGATACACGACATGAACAAGCACTTTGAGTGTAGCAATGTTCGTCCAGCAGGTCTTTTGCATCCATTGCCCATTCCCGAGTGGAAGTTCGACCATATTGAGATGGATTTCGTCACCGGGTTTCCGAAGTCTAAGAAGGGTAACGATGACATCTTCGTCGTCATCGACAAGTTGAGTAAAGTGGCTCATTTTCTTCGAGTCAAGGAATCCATTTCGGCAGCTGATACGTCTCCAACGTATCTATAATTTTTGATGGTTTCATGTTATTATCTTGTCAAACTTTGGATGTTTTGCATGCTTTTTATTTATTTTCTGGGACTAACTTATTAACTCAGTGCCAAGTGCCAATTCCTGTTTTTTCCATGTTTTTGACCCCTTTCAGAGGAGATTTTGAAACGGAGTCCAAATGGAAGAAAATCCCCGAAAAGATTTTTTCTGGAACGGAAGAAGATCGGAGAACTTGGGAGCCAAGCCAGAAGAGCACCAGGGGCCCCACAAGCCCCCACCCCGCGGCCAGGGGGCATGCCATGCAGGCTTTTGGGCCCCCTGGAGGTCCCCTGACCTAGATCTTGCGCCTATATATTCCCAAATATTCCCAAAAAAATCAAGAGACGATCGCAATCGCTTTTCCGCCGCCACAAGCTTCTGTCTCAGCAAGATCCCATCTGGGGCACGTCCTGGTGCCCTGCCAGAGGGGGGATTCAGACACAGAGGGCTTCTCCATGAACACCATGACCTCTCCGATGATGCGTGAGTAGTTCACCATAGACCTACGAGTCCATAGCTAGTAACTAGATGGCTTCTTCTCTCTCTTGGATCTTCAATACAAAGTTCTCCATGATCTTCATGGAGATCTATCCGATGTAATCTTCTTTTGCGGTGTGTTTGTCGAGATCGAATGAATTGTGGATTTATGATCAGATTATCTATGAATCTTATTTGAGTTTCTTCTGATCTCTCTTATGCATGATTTCATATCCTTGTAATTCTCTTCGAATTGTGGGTTTTGTTTGGCCAACCAGATCTATGATTCTTGCAATGGGAGAAGTGCTTGGTTTTGGGTTGATACCGTGCGGTGACCTCACCCAGTGATAGAAGGGGTAGCGAGGCACGCATCGTGTTGGTGCCATCAAGGGTAAAAAGATGGGGTTTTCATCATTGGTTTGAGATTATCCCTCTACATCATGTCATCTTGCTTAAAGAGTTACTCTGTTCGTCATGAACTCAATACACTAGATGCATGCTGGATAGAGGTCGATGTGTGGAGTAATAGTAGTAGATGCAGAAAGTATCGGTCTACTTGTCTCGGACGTGATGCCTATATGCATGATCATTGCCTTAGATATCGTCATGACTTTGCGTGGTTCTATCAATTGCTCGACACTAATTTGTTTACCCACCGTGATATTTGCTATTATGAGAGAAGCCTCTAGTGAACACTATGGCCCCCAGGGTCTACTCCACACCATATTTTCAGCCTTGCACTTTTTACTTCGTTGCTCTTTCCGCCTTCAGATCTCACTTTGCAAACAATCTTGAAGGGATTGACAACCCCTTTGAAGCGTTGGGTGCAAGCTTGTTTGTGTTTGTGCAGGTACTTTGGACTTGACGAGGCCCTCCTTCTAGATCGATACCTTGGTTCTCAAACTGAGGGACATACTTACTGCTCCTGTGCTGCATCACCCTTTCCTCTTCAAGGGGAAAACCGACGCAAACCAGAGAAGTAACAAGAAGAATTCCTAAGCGCCAGGGAAGGACTTTTGTTGCCGTAGCAGCAACTCAGCTTGCAGAGCTCTATACTTCCAGGATAGTGTCTTTGCACGACGTGCCTATGATGATTTCTTCGGATCACGGAAGTATCTTCACTTCCATGTTCTGGGACTCATTTCAGTCTGCGATGGGCACGAAGATACGCTTCAGCACAACTTTTCATCCTCAGACTAGTGGTCAAGTGGAGAGAGTCAATTAGCTCCTTGAGGATATGCTGAGAGCCTGTGTTATCTCTTTTGGCATGAAGTGGGAAGACTGCCTGCCTTTCGCTGAGTTCTCGTATAACAACAGTTATCAAGCTAGTTCAGGCAATGCTCCATTTGAGATTTTGTATGGCAGGAAGTGTCATACCCCGCTAAACTGGTCCGAGACCGGCGAGCGTCAGATTCTTGGGAATGACTTGATAGAAGAAGCTGAGGAGATGTGTCGGGTCATTCGGGAAAATCTCAGAGAAGCGCAGTCCCGTCAAAAGAGCTATTATGATAGCAAGCATCGTGACATGTCTTATGAGCTCGATGACTTCGTCTATCTCAAGGTGTCCCATATGAAGGGTACACAACGTTTTGGCATCAAAGGCAAGCTTGCGCCTCGTTTCTTTGGTCCTTTCAGAGTTGTTGGCAAGAGAGGCGACCTTGCCTATCAGCTTGAGCTCCCTTCAAACATTGCAAATGTGCATGACATGTTGCAAGTCTCTCTGTTCCTGTCGGGGGGATAACCCCGGGGTAGGCTCATCAAGCCTGCTCCTTCATTTCCTGCCCAAAGGATATGAACAAATACAGTTACCCAAGGCCCAAGATTTCTGGCCGGCTAGGCTGCGCCTACCGGTTGGAGGACGAGGCAGCCAACCCTCTGGCCGGCCAAGCAACCCCTGCCGGCTAGAGCCGAGACGGCTACCTCTTCCTGTCCGGCCTGGTGAAGCCAGCCGGCTAGGAACGAGGCGACCGTGCCCAAGCCGGCTAGCCAAGCAGGCTAGCCGGCCGGGGATCACAAGTCACATCAGATCGTAGGTCGGGATGAGACTTACGATTAAAGGTAGCTATGCGTCAGCAAAGGTATAGGATCGGAGTGCCCGGCAGGTACGAGCGTCGGCGGCCACGCCGCTGACCTACCCCGGCTCTGATCCATCACCTAGCATAGTGTCGGACCGTCACACTCCCACTCCATTACTGCACTCGGGGTGGGGAACAGTGGAGGCGGTCGTACTACCTGCCCATGACGAATCTCGTTGGACGACGATCGACGTACAACGCGGGCTTGGCGTCAACCTTACACGAGAGCCTCATTGGCCAGCCGGCGGGTCCCACCTCCAATCGAGACCATGCAGCCGGCGGGCCCCTCAAGCGACAAGACAAGACTCTCGTGGGCCCCTGGTCAGCCGGCGAGGCTGCCATCCGGGTCCCACCCATGTACCCTTTATCCATATTGTAGGACGGCGGGTTCGTCTATAAAACCCCCCGGTTACCCTCCATGCAGGAGGACGGTTGAACAACACTACTCATCCACCAACCACATAGAGAGAGGCAGAGATGAGCCGGCTGCTCCCCTCTTCCTCCTCCCAACACAGCTTCAGGAGCAACCTTGTAATCCATTCATACACATCAAACACTCCGGCAGGACTAGGGGTCTTATCTCTACGGTGAGCCCTGAACCTGGGTACACCCAACACAGCTTCAGGAGCCATGCTTGTACCAACCTCGTTCCCAGCGCCCTCCTTTGTCCCTTCGGTTCTCATCAACTTTAGCCTACCTATGGCATATGTTGTGAGTATTCACCGACATTTGGCGCCCACCATGGGGCCGATCGTGGCATCGGCTGGCTTTACGCGCTGGGCGGGGCCCCGCACCTACGCCACCGGATGCATCGCGTCCGGATTGGTCTGCATGCCCGTGGCCCCCGCTTTCGACGAGGCAACACCGATGATGATCGACGTCCCCGTCCGCCATGCGGATTCGGACGGAGATTCTGATGACGAGGCGCTTCCTAGCGTTGTCGTCGCTGTTATGGAGAACCCCAGCGTCCTCTTTAGCAACTTACGTCTCAATGATAGTCCTCGCTACTTCGGCGAGGACTTCGACGTTGAGGCGCTCTACGCCAGCTTCAGCAGGCTCTCTATCGCTGAGACGCCTGCACATGACAGGTACCCTAGCAACGTAGTCGTCTTCGACGGCCCTCCGCCGTCGGTGGGATTCTTCACCCCATACCATGTCGCCGCCATCTCCAATATCATGGAGCTGATGGTTATCGGCGCTGGCACTAGCGCGGCTCATGGCAAGGCGTCAGCAGATGCTGGTGAGCCCGCTGCTGCCACCGCTGATACTCTTCACGACGCCATCATCCGCCTGTAGACACCCATCGCTGCCTCCGCGAACCCTAGCGACGCCCGAGCCTCACTGGAGGAGGCTCGCAAGCATATCTTGGAGGAGGGCATTGCCGTTGCCCCGGCAAAACGTCGGATGGAGGCCACGCGACGCAAGTATAACTCCGCATACGACCTTACTCCGATTTCCGAGGCCCCTAGCCAACTTGGATCGGTCCCCAGCCGCGTCCGGTTCATTGCTGATATCCTGGGCGGCGATCAGCCCACCTACGAAACCCCCGCGGCCAACATGCGGGCAGCACAGGCAGCCATGGAAGAGATGGCGAGCCTGGAGGGCGAGGAGCGCGCCTTCCAGGAGAAGCGGGTCAAGAATCTCCTTGACGCCGCCAACAAACAGCAGACTCGGCTTGACCCCGGTCAGGCCCAGTGAGAATCTCCGGGACCCAACTCCGGAGCGCGCCGCAATCCTAGCGGTCAGCATCACGCAGAAGGATCTTCCTCGCATCGCACCTCGGGCCGGAGGGGCGAGGGAAGCCAAGACCGGCGCTCCTAGTGCCAGGGCGAGCACACTTCGAGCAAGCGTCACGGAGGCGAGGAGGGCGATTCGGAGTGTGAGATTCTTCACCCGGGAAGAACTCATGTCTCTTGTTCGCGAGGGGCCTCGCCTCTCGCTACTCGGATTGGCGCTCGCACTCCCCAGGATGATCGGGATGCCCGCAGGCGTCTCATCGTCCTGGCCCAATCAACCCTCCTGGAGGAGGACGGCCCCATCGGTCCGGCTTGCTTCGGCCCCCGGATCCGAGGGGAGCCATTTCCCCGAGGCTTCACCCTGCCTCGGGACACGCCCAAATACAACGGCACTGCCAAGCCAGAAGACTGGCTGATCGACTACACCACAGCCGTCGGCATCGCCAGGGGCAACAAGCGCGTAGCGGTCCGCTACGTGCCACTCATGTTGGCTGGCTCGGCTCGGACTTGGCTTAACAGCCTTCCGGCCGGCAGCGTCAACTCCTTGGTGGACTTCGAGGAGGCGTACGTTCGCAACTTTACTCGCACCTACAAGCGCCCTGGCCGGCCTCGCGAGCTGGCCATGTGCGTCCAGAGGCCCGACGAACCCCTTCGCGACTACGTCACCCGGTGGACGGAGCTCCGCACCTCCTGCGAGGGGGTGCATGAGGTACAAGCCATCCAGTACTTCATCGACGGTTGCTGAGAGGACACCCTCCTCAAGCACAAGCTTATGTGCTCCGAGCCCACCTCCCTGGCGGTTCTCATGGCAAAGGCGGACAAGTACGCCACGGCCGACTCGGCGATGCGCGTCAACGTGACCGCCTCGGACAAGGCTGTCCCCACGCTGGCTACTCTGAAGCCGGCTGGAGATGGCCGAGGTGGCCAGAACAACAACAAGCGGAAGGCGGATCAGATGGATTCGCGCTCCAACAGCAAGTTGGTAGCCAGCGTGGAGGGCGAGACATCGGCTCCTTAAGACGGCCCTCCGCGGAAGCATTCCAACAGGAACAACGTCCTTTGAGCAACTGCTCGACGCCCCCTGCAAGATACATTCTGGAGCACAGCTGTCCAACCACACCCTTCGACAGTGCAGCTTTGCACGCTGGCTATTGCAAGGGGATGGCCTGCCGCCCCCCAGGTGCGCACGCGGTGCCTCACGCGCCAGCTCCTGGTCCTGCTCCGGCTCCACCGCCGCCGCCTCACGACGACGGCGACCTCCACGACGACTACCCCCATCAACACGGAGCATTCGTCGTCTTCACCAGTGAAGGCGACGACAAGCACAGCTTGTGCCAGAGACGGCGCGAGGTGAATGCCATGGTTCCCCCGGTTCCCCAGTACATGCATTGGTCTGACAAACCAATCCCAAGGAGCTGGGTGGACCATCCTACGGTGATGCCCAACCCGGGCTCATACGTGCTCGTCGTCGACCCCACCTTCACCTCCAAGAGGCTCACCTGCCGGTTCTCCCGGATGCCGGTCCATGGCGGCAGCAGCATCAACATCCTCTACCTCGACACTCTCCGCAAGCTCGGGCTCAAGGAGACGGACGTCCTGCCGACCAGCACTGTCTTCCACGGCATCGTGCGTGGGTAGTCCTGCTCGCCTGTCGGTAAAATCCAGCCGGACATCCTCTTCGGCGACAAGCCTCACTTCCGCCGAGAGTCCATATGGTTCGAGGTAGTGGACCTCAGCAGCCCCTATCACGTGTTGCTGGGCAGACCGGCTCTGGCCAAGTTCATGGCTATACCGCACTACGCCTACCTGAAGATGAAGATGCCGGGTCCAAAGGGCATCATCATTGTTGCTGGCGACTACAAGAAGTCGCTCGAGTGTGCCCAAGATAGCAGCTGCCTCGCTGACGCCCTGGTGATCGCTGAGGAGAAGCGGTAGATCGACCGGCTCGTGGCCCAGGCTACCGAGCAGCCCGCGATTCCTTCTCCTCCGTCCCAGTCGGCCGGCGAGGGTTCTTTCAAGCCGGCTAAAGAGACAAAGCAGGTCCCACTCGACCCTGCCAACCCCAAGGAGTGCGTCACCATCGGGGCCGGCCTCAGCCCCAAATAGGAAGGCGAGCTCGTCGACTTCCTCCGTGAGAATCGGGACATGTCGGGTGTTCCGAGGAAGTACGCCGAGCACAAACTTCACGTGCGACGGGATGCAAATCCGGTGAAACAACCTTTTCACCGCTTCGCCGAGGGGAAGCGGCGCACAACCGGAGAAGAGATCACCCGGCTCCTTGTAGCCAGCTTCATCATGGAGGTTTTCCACCCGGACTGGTTAGCTAATCCAGTCCTGGTGCTGTAGAAGAACAACACCTGGCGAATGTGTATCGACTACACTAGCCTGAATAAGGCCTGTCCGAAGGACCCTTTCGCGTTGCCTAGGATAGATCAAGTGATCGACTCCACTGCAGGCTACGAATTGCTGTCGTTTCTGGATGCTTATTTAGGCTACCATCAAATCAAGCTTGATCCAGCTGATCGCCTGAAGACCTCCTTCATCACGCCCTTCGGGGCCTACTGCTACACCACCATGACGTTCGGACTGAAGAATGCTGGTGTGACGTTCCAACGCTGCATGCAGCAGTGCCTACTGCCACAGATCGGCAGAAACATCCACGTCTATGTGGATGACATCGTCGTCAAGACGAAGCAGCACTTTAGCCTCCTCGACGATCTGCGGGAGACGTTCGCCAACCTGCGCGAGTACAAGATCCGGCTCAACCCGGAGAAGTGCGTCTTTGGGGTTCCAGGCGGAAAACTCTTGGGGTTCTTCGTGTCCGCTCGTGGCATCGAGGCGAACCCCGAGAAGATCGGCACCATCAAGCGGATGGTGCGGCCGGCTCGAATCCTGGACGTCCAGAAGTTCGCCGGCTGCCTGGCGTCCCTTAGCCGGTTCGCCAGCCGGCTTGGCAAGAAGGTCCTTCCACTCTACCAGCGCATGAAGAAGACGACGAAATTCGAGTGGAACGACCAGATAGACGAAGTCTTCCGCGACCTGAAGCGGGTCATCTCGAGCCTGCCAATCTTGGCAGCGCCGGCTGAAAGGGAACCCATACTCATATACATTGCCGCGACCACTCACGTGGTTAGTGTAGTGTTGGTAGTTCAGCGCAAGGAGGAGGGCAAGGTACTGTCAGTGCAGCGCCCTGTCTACTACCTCAGCAAGGTCTTGTCCGCCTCCAAGCAGAACTACCCACATTACCAAAAAATGTGTTATGGTGTTTACCTTGCTGCAAAGAAGTTGAAGCAATACTTCCAAGAGCATGCCATCACTGTGGTAAGCACTGCTCCACTTTCAGAGATCATGGGCAACCGTGATGCGACGGGCAGTATTGCCAAGTCGTCCATAGCCATGGCGGACCACGATATTCGCTACGAGCCTCGCACCGCCATCAAATCCCGGGTGGTGGCCGACTTCCTGGTCGACTGGGCCAAGACCCAGTTCGAGCCGCCACCTCCGGACTCTACGCATTAGCGGATGCACTTCGACGGCTCGAAGATGCGGACGGATTTGGGAGCCGGCATCGTCTTGACGTCCCCGAAAGGAGATCAGCTCAAGTATGATCTCCAGATCCACTTCGCCGCCTCCAACAACGTCGCCGAGTACGAAGCACTGGCTCAAGGCCTCCGGCTTGCCAATGAGATTGGCATCCGGTGGCTCATATGCTTCGGCGACTCAGACTTGGTGGTACAACAAGTTTCTGGTGAATGGGACGCCAGGGACGCCAACATGGCAATCTACCGCTTCCTCATCCAGCAGCTCAGTGGCCCCTTCGAGGGATGCGAGTTCCACCATGTTCCCAGAGCAGACAATGAGGCGGCTGATACACTGGCCAAAATCAGCTCCATGAGACAGGCTATCCCAGCCGGCGTCTCCCTCGAGAAACTCCACAAGCCATCTATGAGGCCGTCTCCTGAGTCGGCATCGATCTTCGTGCCGGCTGATTCTACGGTGCAAGCGTCATCGGCTCCACCAGCTACGCCGGCTACAGCTCCTGTGCCGGCTATGCTGGCCATGCCGACTCCAATAGCGGCACCGGCTGAATCCACGGTGCAAGCGCGTTGGCTCCACCAGCTACGCTGGCTACAGCTCCTGTACCGGCTACGCTGGCCATGCCGACTCCAATAGCGGCACCGGCTGCAACAACGACTCCGGCTCTGCCCTGCCTCGAATCCTGCCGTCTCGACACCCAGTGGGTGGACGTCATGGAGGTAGACGGTGAGCCAGCTACCACAACAGCACCAGAGTCACCTCGTCTCAAGTCCACGACCGCTGCTTCACCAAGCATGGGGGCTGCAGAAGCCCCTAACAGTCAGGTCGAGGCGGAGCCAGCCCTTGTGTCGGTTCCGTCATGGGCTCAAACTATCCTGGCCTTCCTCCTTTGCGACGAGCTTACTCAAGACGAGGCAGAGGTGAGGCAGATCCAGCGCAGGTCTGCAGCCTACGCCATCATCAATCGTGAGCTGGTGCGGCACAGCGTGACCGGCGTGTTCCAACCCTGCGTCGAATCAGAAAAGGGACAGGAGATCCTCAGAGATATTCACCAGGGGGAGTGCGGTCATCATGCCGCCTCTAGAACCCTGGTGGCCAAGGCGTTCCGCCATGGATTCTACTGGCCCACAGCCCTCGAGGAGGCCGTGGATCTGGTCGACAAATGCGAAATCTGCCAGTTCTTCAGCGCAAAGAGCCACATGCCGCCTTCGGCCCTCAAAACCATCCCCATGTCATGGCCGCTCGCCGTCTGGGGACTGGACAATGGTGGGATGACTCATCTCTTGGTAGCCGTCGAATAATTCACCAAGTGGATTGAGGCCAGCCTATCAAGAAGCTTGACGGCCCCACGGCTGTCAAGTTCATCACGGACATCTCTATTCCATATAGCGTCCCCCACAACATCATCACCGACAACGGCACCAACTTCGCCAAAGGCGCTCTGGCGCTCTACTGTTCCAAGGTAGGCATCCGGCTCGATTTGGCATCAGTGGCACATCCCCAGTCAAATGGCCAAGCGGAGAGGGCCAATGGCCTGATCTTCGACGACATCAAGCCAAGACTGGTGGCACCACTTGTCAGATCGGCTGGCTGCTGGATTGAAGAACTGCCGGCTGTACTATGGAGCCTCCGCACCACGCCCAACCGGTCGACCGGCTTCACTCCATTCTTCCTCGTATACGGGTCCGAGGCTATTATTCCCACGGATATCGAGTTCGACTCGCCTCGGGTCACCCTGTACACGGAAACGGAGGCGAAGGAGGCAAGAGAAGATGGTGTGGATCTCCTCGAAGAAGCAAGGGACTTGGCCATGAGCCGGACAGCCATCTATCAACAGAAGCTGAGATACTACCACAACAAAAAGATCAAGCCTCTCTCTTTCGGGGAGGTAGACTTGGTCCTCCGAAGAATCTAGCGCACTGTCGGCCAGCACAAGCTCTCATCCGCATGGGAGGGACCCTTCATCATCATTAGGGCGTTGCACAACAATGCTTACTACTTGATCGATGCCCAAAAGCCAAGGAAGCGCAAGAGGGACGACTCCGGCCTAGAGACGGAACATCCATGGAATGCGGCGTTGCTTCGCCCGTTCTACTGCTAGAAGGCAAGTATCAAACAATGGAAAGAGCATGCACATATGTATCTTTCTCCCTCTTCAAGGATCCTCAGTGAATGCAATAGAAAGAGCATGCCTCATGCTTCTTTTTAGAATTCACATCTAGAGTGCTCACTCTGCGACGCCCCTTGCTGGCTCTAATAAGCTCGGGGGCTCGCTAGCCGCCCGAACAGCTTCCCTATGTTGTAGAAGAACACATAGTGTAAGCCGATTGATCCCTGGTCACCTCGTATCAGCTTGCAGACCGGCTCCGGCCATCCGGCTTGCGAGGCGACGCCAGGTAAGGCCGGATGCATGCAAAGTTCGACTACAAAAGGGTTGCCGACTCGGGTTGGCTCGATCAAATTTACGATCTCATTCAGGCCGGCCTCTACTGGTTTATGTCTTAATTTTTAAGTCTTGATGGCTTCGAAAAATCTATGTCTTCTGTTCTAAGGCTAGAAACCTCGGCCCAGTCACAGACCGGCTCCCGGCTGTCGGGGTGGCGGGGTGGAAACTTGGGAATACAAGGATTGGAGAAAAAGAAGTCAACCAGGAATCAAAAGATAAAGATATAAAACAGCACGCATGGCAATACAAATATAATGCTGAATACATACATTCAAAATGCATTGGCCCGGAGCCGAGGTTCATTACATCCCCCAGTGGGTGGAACTGTTGGACTGACAAGAAAATTGCAGACAACAAACAGGACACCGACTATGGGGTTGCGGCCTTATCGGTCGCCCCGACTGCTGCTCCTGAAGTGGTGGCTTCACCATCCCCGGCTGTTCCCGAGGCGGTTGCGCCGTCTCCTTCGCGAAGGCTCCTAGCTCCATCCGCATCGGAGTTGGCATACGCCGCACCGCTGGAGGCGGAAGCAGTATCCACACCGTGGGCCGTCTCGTCGGAGCTGCCATCGGGGTCATAGGGCTGAAGGCCGTGTAAATCTTCAGGGATCACACCTCCATCTTCACCCCGCTCCAAAATGAGTTCGTCCCAAGCGACGTACTCAGCAATGCCGCTGGCCCTCACGCGCAGCGCCTCCTCCACAACCTGTAGCTCTGCCTCCGAGCCGTCGCGCTGAGCGACGAGCTTGCCCAACTCCAGGTTCCGATACCAGACTTGGCCAAGCGCAGGGCCATGTAGGCTCCAGCGCGCGCGGCCGAGGCACGCCACGCATCGAGGCGATCCTTGCCAGCTACAAGCCAGCGGGCGAGTTTGCTCATCGACGCCGGCTCCACGCCATCCGGCCACAGGGCCGCCACCATTGACGAGCCTGCAACCTGGAGCTAAGCCACAGACTCGCCCAGGGCGTGCAGGCGGGCCCAGAGGCCCACTCCGATCTCCTCCACGCTCCAGCCGGAGGTAGCATCTACCTCCTGCCCAGCCGCGCGACGCTCCTCACGGCTCACCTCGACGCCCATGTCGGCTGCGACCTGGGTCGCAGGGAAGACGCCTGAGACAGGAAAAGGAGGGCGCAGAAATGAGTAAGAAGAGGAGACGGCCAAGAAAGCTCAAGACAAAACCAAAAAAAGAGACTCACGATGGAAGGCGCCATCGGTCTCATGGGCGCTCTCCAGGACCTCAAGCTCCCGCACCTTGCTCGCGTGAGTAAGGCGGGCAACCTCCTCCTGGAGAGTCGCCGCACACTCCAGGGCCTTGGCCAGCTGCGACTACATCTGGACAAGGGCCTCGTCCTTCTCCCTCAAGGCGGCGTCCTTAAGCTCCATCTCCTTGAGATGAACCGACGCAAGGCGGTCCACGTCGGCAGAATAGGAGGCTTCCTTCTCCTTCAGCGTGCCACACAGCTGCTCCAGCTCAATCCGGCTGGCCGCCTCGAGCTCCTTCTTCTCCGTCTGGAGAAGAGCCAGCTGCTCCTGGAGCCGGTCGCCAGCGCCTCTCAGAGCGTCCCACTCCATGCCGACCTCGCCCAGCCGAACTTCGAGCCCGACGATCTGGCCATCGGCCGCCTGGTGCTGAGTACACAGCTCATTGTAAGCTTGCGCCTGGGCATCATAAAGCTCTTGCGAAAATCAAAGAAGAAGCAGAAGTAAGATTCAGCCTGGTTAAGTCATAACCAGCCCAATTCTCGGGGGCTACACCCAGTGGGTGCGCTAGCGCACCTCCACTAAAGAAGCAAAACAAGAAAAAAGGCTCAAAGAGATTGGGCCCGGCCGATGATCGGCCGGCCCGATTCTCGGGGGCTACGCGCTTCCCCACTAAAGAAGCAAAACAAAAAAAGAGGCTCAAAGAGATTCGGCCCGGCCGATGATCGGCCGGCCCGATTCTCGGGGGCTACACCCAGTGGGTGCGCTGTCGCGCCCCCACTGACGCAAGAAGAAGAAAGAGAAAAAAATTCAAAACCAAGATGAGGCACTTACCCTGCTGCGGGCCTGCAAGTGCTCCAAGTCACCGCCCACCATGCGGGACGACTGCTCCACCTTGGACCTACTGCTGAAAAACAGCGACACCAGCTCCGGGACACCAGTGAGCGCAGTGCCGGCGGGCAGTCGCGTGCACGCCGAATAGGCCGCCCGCCACGACTTCATGGGCCGGCTCCCGACCCGGCCTCCAGCTCCCAACGCAGCTGGACCGTGGTGGGGACGACGATGGTGCTGGCTCCAGGTGCCGGCTCGGTGGCCGGTGCTGCCTCCTCAATGGGAGGTGGATGGGCCGCATCCGGCGCATCCATGGCCACCCCTGGCGCATTAGGGGCCGTGTCCGGCACGTCCAGGATCAGTTCCTGCGTGTCGGGCGCCGCCTCAGCCCTGGGGGAGTCGGTGATCGTCTCCAAGTCCACCGGCGCCGAAGCGTCCGGCTTGGAGGGCTGGGCCCCCTCAGCCTTCGGGGCGTGCCTCGGAGCCGCCTCGCTAGCTGGCTCCTCCACGCGGGCATGCGCGGAGGGGTCATGTCTAGCCTTCGCACGCTTCTCCGCCGTCTTCTCGGCCCGGCTGGGGCGAGACTGGCCCTCGGCCGTCTCCTTCGCGGTCGCGTCCCACCGGCGCTTGGACTGCTCCTCAAGATCCCTCTGGGCAGCATCGGCTGCTGCCCAGCCAACCCACTTGGCTGCGGAGGCGGTGTCTTCCTCCACGTCCTCCGCCTCCTTGTCGAGCGACATTCTTAAGAAACAAGGCTTCCCACAAGATAAACGAAGAAAAAGGGGAGGGAATCTTACCCCGCGACCATGGGCACGTGCCTTCTGCCGGCGCCACGGCGCTTCTTGGAGCCGCCTGCCCGTGCTCCGGCTGGAGGACCCGGTGCCGTCCTCTTAGGAGCCGGCCTGGATGCTCTGGCACCCTTGCCCTTCCTCTCGACTGCCTCGTCAGCGGCGGTTGCCCGGCCCTTTGACGCCGACCGCGCGTCAGTGGTGGGCTGGTAACCTCCTCCACCCCGTCGGAGTCCTCCTCGAAGGTTGCATCAGAGAGGAATGAGGGAGTCTCGTCGTCATCCGTCCAGTCTGCGACGGAGGGCCACGGGTACTCACCAGACGGCTCTGTCCCTTCCGACTCCAGGGTGTTCTCCGAGCATGCGGAGAAGTCCGAGCGGGACTCAATCACGCCCTCGTCCTCAATCTCTGAGGCGTCGGACACATCCACGTCGGGAGCGAGCGGACGGAGGGATCCCTGCAACTTCTCGAACATCTACGAAAAAGGATTCGACAGCCGGCTCAGCGAGACGGTCAATTGCAAGACGAACAACGAAGAACAAAGAAACCACTTACACATGGAGGCGGACGGGACCTGTTGAAGGGGGTCATCCCCCACGACCAGTTCCCGCTGTCGTTCATGCGGGCGGTGGAGATCAGGTTCACCCTTCGCGCTACCGCGCCGGGGGTGAACCTCTTGGTGGACAGCCTGCAGGGATCATGCCGGTCGCTCATCTGGCAGACTAGATGTGGCCGCCTCTGCAGTGGCAGGATCCAGCGGGTCACCATGGTGGTGAGCAGGTCGCGGCCGAGGAGCCCTTCGTTCTCCACGATCTCGAGGTAGGCGCAAATGTGTGCCACCTCGGGAATCGGCCTCTGTGTCTTCACTGCCCAGTTCAACTTCGTCAGCGGATCGACGTTGAACGGGGGCATGTTGAGGGCGTCCTGGGCGGGGTCGGCATTCTTCACATAGAAGAAGCCCCGCTGCCTCTGCTTGATGGACTCCTGCAGCAGCAGCTGGGGGAAGTCGGACTTCTTGCGGTGATGCACCAGTGTGGCACTGCACGGCGTCATCGGGCGTGGCCCGGCGAGCTTCTCCACCTCGGACTTCTCCATCGCGATGGACTGCTGCTTGAAGAAGAACAAGCTACGCCAAAGATCGACGCGAGGCTCGATCCCCAGGAAGCCCTCACACAAAACCACGAAGGCCGACAGCTGTAATAGGGCGTTCGGCGCTAGGTGATGCGGCTGCAAGCCAAAGAAATGAAGCCATTCGGAGAAGAAGGCGCTCGCCAGGAGCCCGAAGGCCCGGTAGAAGTGCTCATTGAAGACCACAACATGTCTCATGGCAGGTGTGGGAGCGGTCTCGGCACCTGGGGTTCGCACCATCTCCTGGGAGGCCGGGGGCAGTAGCCAGTGATGACGAAGCGCCTCGATGTGGCCTTCGCAGATCTCGCTGCCCAGCCAGGCCCCCTACGATGAGGGCTTCTGTGACGAAGTTTTGTTCGAGGTAGAGCCGCCGGCCATGGCTGTGGGCGGCTGGAGCTCGGAAGGGTTGGTGGCTCAGCGGCGACGAAGGCGATGAAGATGAGAGGACTGGCTCTTTCTCTCAGGGATCAAGGAGGAAGAAAGCGTCGATGCGGGGCGAGAGTGAGGGACGAATGGCCTCCTCGAAACCCTTGCATCCTATTTAAACCCCACGAAGCATCGTGGGGAGGGGATCCGGTGCGCGCGGGACCCCACCAACCCCGTGTATTACGGACGGTAGCACTTCCCTAAGCCCAACCATCGCGGAGTAAATCCGCAGAGGATCTCTCACGCGGGGGCCGACGGGGCGTCATGGCGGGACCTAGGGCCCAGTCCCGGTCCCATCACCACTAATCACCATCATTACATCAGACGGGGCCTGGCACGTGGCGCCTTCTGGGCGACCTACGACGAAGCCGAGGCGTCGCTTCGAAGCCAGCCGGTTTCGGAGCCGGCATCCTCTGTCGCAAGCAGCGGCAGAAATACCAAGACAAAATATCAAGCCGGTGAGGCCGTCCGTCCGCAGACGGCAGGCCGCTCCGGCTTCGGGGATTACTGTCGGGGGATAACCCCGGGGTAGGCTCATCAAGCCTGCTCCTTCATTTCCTGCCCAAAGGATATGAACAAATACAGTTCCCCAAGGCCCAAGACTTCTGACCGGCTAGGCTGCGCCTACCGGCTGGAGGACGAGGCGCCCAACTCTGTGGCCGGCCAGGCAACCCCTATCGGCTAGAGCCGAGACGGATACCTCTTCATGTTCGGCCTGGTCAAGCCAGCCGGCTAGGACAGAGGCGGCCGTGCCCAAGCCGGCTAGCCAAGCAGGCTAGCCGGCCGGGGATCACAAGTCACATCAGATCGTAGGTCAAGATGAAACCTTACGATGAAAGGTAGCTATGCATCAGCAAAGGTACTGGATCGGAGTGCCCGACAGGTACGAGCGTCAGCGGCCATGCCGTTGACCTACCCCGGCTCTGATCCATCACCTAGCATAGTGTCGGACCGTCACACTCCCACTCCATTACTGCACTCGGCGTGGGGAACAGTGGAGGCGGTCGTACTACCTGCCCATGACGAATCTTGCTGGACGATGCTCGACGTACAGCGCGTGCTTGGCGTCAACCTTACGTGAGAGCCTCATTGGCCAGCCTGCGGGTCCCACCGCAATCGAGACCATGCAGCCGGCGGGCCCCTCAAGCGACAAGACAAGAGTCTCGTGGGCCCCTGGTCAGCCGGCGAGGATGCCAGTCGGGTCCCACCCTTGTACCCTTTATCCATATTGTAGGTCGGCGGATTCGTCTATAAAACCCCCGGTCACCCTCCATGCATTAGGACGGTCAAACAACACTACTCATCCACCAACCACATAGAGAGAGGCAGAGACGAGCCGGTTGCTCCCCTCTTCCTCCTCCCAACATAGCTCCAGGAGCAACCTTGTAATCCATTCATACACATCAAACACTCCGGCAGGACTAGGGGTCTTATCACTACGGAGAGCCCTGAACCTGGGTACATCGTGCGTTCCATGCTTGTACCAACCTCGTTTCCAGCGCCCTCCTTTGTCCCTTCAGTTCTCACCGACTTTAGCCTACCTATAGCATATGTTGTGAGTATTCACCGACACCTCCGGAGATGCTTAAAGACTCCCAAGCACACTGTTCATCTTCAAGACATCGACCTTAAACCCGACCTATCCTATCATGAGCATCCAGTTGCGGTTCTCGAGGCGACTGAGCGCAAGACCCGCAACAAGACTGTCAAATTTCTCAAGGTGCTGTGGTCACATCATTCCGATAAAGAGACCACTTGGGAACGCGAGGATCACCTCCATTCTGAATTCCCAGAATTCTTTCAGTCCTAGATCTCGGGGCGAGGTCTTTTTGTAGCGTGGGAGAGTTTCTAATGGCCCAGAGTGTAACTTGCCATATTTGGAACCTTTTGTATGTGGGTCCATCTTGTCATTGATATGGGAGTTATATTTCATGTGGTATCTCATGTGCTCATGTCTTGTTTCCCTTTGCATGCATGCATCCATTTCATTCCATGCCTCTTGTGTTTGTTGTTCTTGTGATCCTTGTATGTGGTTTGACATGTGATGATGTGTGATGATATGTGGTTCTACGTGAAGTGTTGTGGAGTGGTGAAATTGTAAGTAGGGTGCAACTATGCTAGGTTTCAAAACCCCCCTCTCCATTTTCTCAAAGCTCAAGTTTCACTTGCTCCATCCCTGATTCAAAAATGTTCATATTTTAAAGTGATTTGTGGTGGATGTGGTGCTAGGTATTTTGTGATTTTAGACTTTGTTTGAGAGGGGCAAATATTCACAAAACAGTGTAATTAATTCTATTTTGTAAATATTTAAAATCTCCAAAAATTCCATTTACATTTTATTTAAATGGGTCGTAATTCCCTTATGACCAGGAGCATTTTGTTTTATTTTTAGCATCAACAGTGTTGCATGTGTTTTATTTTCTTTGCCTTTGTTTGTTTTAAATGGAAAACCCGAGTGGGTTTTATTTTTCTCTATATGGCGCTTCGAGCGGGCTTTCTCCCCCTGGCTGGCCCAACTTCCTCTCGCGCGGCAGTCCTTCCCTATAGACGCCGTCGTCCTCCCTCCTCCTTCCGTCAGTTTCGTCAGAGAGAGAAGCGAGACTGAGAGCGACGCTGTCTCACGGATGTCGAGGTGGCTCCCTTGCCCCTCTATTTAATCTGGGCGTCCGTGCTGTGGCCTAAGGTTCCTCCCTAGCCGCCGCTGGTTCTTCCCCCTCTTCCTCCTCCCTCTCCCTCATCGGCATCAGGTAAGTGAGCCCCTCCTCTGCCATGGTCATACCTTGAGGAGCTCCACTCCGTCGTTGTCGTGCCGCTGCTTCCCCTCCAAGACTTCAGCGAGTACGCGGGACCTCAAGGGGATCCATTCCAGTAGCTAGGAGGAGCAGATCGGGTCTGCTTCCCCTACTTCGACGATGGGCTTCTTCTTCTTCGACGAACTCCTTCGCCTCGGCTTCTTCCTCTATTTCCTCAACTTCCTCTCCGGCAGGCTCGGCGTCCTCGTCCAGTTGGTGAGCAGGAACCTTCCTCCCCCTTCCCTGTGGGCAGATCCAGCGTAGGAACCGTAGCCGCGCTGCCGTTCCTCTTTCTGTCGCCGACGTCGCCGTGCACGTTGCCGAGTAGTTGTAGGCCTCCTCTCGTAGAGATTAGAGTAGAAATGGAACCCTGTGAGGTCAATTTGAAGTAAATCACCGGCGTTGTGCTTCCCCTGTTCCGGCCACCGTCGGGCAGAAGTAGATCCAGAGGGGGTTGTCAAAAGAGCAGAGCCCCCCCCCTCTCTGTTAAGAATCGTAGCATCATCGTAGTGGTAGGTGGGGTTTTCGCGCAGCGTTTGGTCCTGGGTTCGAAACCCATCGGCGCCCTTTCGTTTTATTGTTTTGTGAGGCACAGTAGCAGCAGGGGATAGCTTACCCTGTATATCCCCTCTGTTCTGTCGAGCGAAGTGGTGCAGCCTAGTGGTTGTGTATGTCTGTTGGAACGAGCATGTTGAGGGTTCGAATCCCCACAGCCCCCTTTTTATTTTTGTTTTATTTCCTTTGTGTTGCTTGCTACCTACATGATTTTTTGGTGGTTTTAGTGTTTGGCATCTTTATTTTGTTTCTAGGATTTCAAACCAGTAGGTTTTCATCTATGTTTTAGTTAGTGATTGATGTGGTGTGTGTAGGTGATGCTTATGCATGTGCATGTGCTAATTTATGTGTGGGTGTTAGTAAGTGTGTGATGCACTAGGGTAGTGTGTATATGTGTGTGTTTTACTCATGTGCATGAGTGTTGAGCTTATGCACTAGGTTGTGCAAGTGTGTGAGTGTGTGTGTGTGTGTGGGTTCCCCCCCCCCCACATACATGGTGTGTAGGAGTAGTGATTCTTGTGTGTGTGTACGTGATCATGTGGATGTGTGTGTGTGACACCCACATGCCAAGGCATGGTTGGCCTTAGGGAGCACTTGGTGCAAGCTTGTATGTGTAGGTGTAGGTATGCATGATGTGAGTGTAAGTAAGTGTGTGTGTGTGTGCAACTAGCATGTGTAAGTGCTTGATGTATGTGTGTGTATGGTGATGTGCTTTGGGACACATACATCAGGTATAAACCCTCATGTCACCATTGGTGTTGTGCGTATGTGCAAATGCATGTGTAGGTGGTGATCTAGTGAGAACACATGTGATATAGCACTATTAGCATCTTTGTGATTCCATGTAGTTTTTCATCTTAACTTTGTGCCCATTTGTTATATGCAAGTACCTAGGTACTATATATGTTTTTGGGGTAGAATCATCCCAGGAAACAATGGTGGAATCATATTCCACTTTGGAACACTTACTGGGAATGTCATTTTTCTGTTTTGTTCAATGTTTAGAGCTTGGTTCCATGTGATGAGATGAGCCCAAGAAGATGGTTACTTGTTGTGGCAGTAGAGGGTGAACCCCTCTACAGCATGGTGGTGTTGTTTCATGCTTAGGAGTTTATATGTGCAAGTTGTGCTTTGTCAAAGTAGGCATTCGGCTGAAATTTCAGCTTAGTGAAAATCTGTGATTTTCACTAAGTCTGAGAATTGGTTGATATTTTCTTCCCTTGTAGTTGTGCTTGCAAAAGTTCTTGTGATGGGAATCAGCCCTTGCAATCAACTAAAAAGTTGTAGATTTTGTGTTTGTCTAGCTCTCTGTCAACTTTCATTCCATTTGGCTTCCTGTAGATATTGTTTTGGGTGCTGTCAAAATGCTTCAGAGCATAAACAGCTGGTGAAAGTCTGAGAATTTCACTAAGTCCCTGAAAACTGATATTTTTGTCCAAGTTAGCAGTTGTAGATCTTTCTGTGTGTAACTCCTTTGTATTATATTTTTGCTCATGCTTGTAGAGCTTTTGAATATCTTCTGCCACATATCGTATTTGGCACATTTGGGTGGCTGAAGGTCCTTTGGATGTAGCTCTCAAACTACTATGATGCTGTTTATGACAGAATGTATAGTTTTGTTGTTTTGATGCTTGTCAGTGCATAGTTGATGGTGTGGTGAGTTTCTTTGCACCACCCCATCTATACTTGTTTATTTGGTGATTTGTGAACCTAGGAATACCAGTAGTATGCCATTGGAGTGTGTTTGTGATGGATTTGAGCCGTAGGACTCCATTTCTTGTTTCGTTGTTTCCGGTTGATCCGTAGCTCCGTTCGTAACGTTCTTTATATGTGTTTGCATCATTTTCGCGTGATGCATCTCTTCATGCCATCTTCATGCATGTCAAGATAGCTTAGGGTGAAGTTCTGTCCAGAAATTTGTAGTCTCTTCTCATGCATGTACAAGTGACTAGAATAGAGATGCATGTTCATTATCATCTCATGCATCATGTGTTTGTTGCATCATGTGGTGTTGGTGTTCATTGGATGCTATTTTTATGTTGGGTAGCACCGGGATCAGAGTGCGAGTACGTGGATCCGAGAGAGAACGTGCAGGACGAACAAGAGCAGTTCCAAGCTGAAGACATCACAGGCAAGATGCCATGACCTTGATACCATCTCTAGTCTTGTTGTGCCTAGATTCACGTTTCCTTCGTCATATGCTCGCTGCCTACCACTGAAATAATTGCCTCCTGATATTGCCATGAAACCCAAACACTTTCCCCTCCTAGCAAACATTGAATGGCTAAGTAGGCTTGCTCAACTTCTAATGTTAGCGTTGCTAGTTGCAGGTGCAATTGTCTCATGTGATAACATGAGTTTGATATCATTATGTTAAATCTGTTATTTAATTAACGCACCTATATACTTGGTAAATAACGGAAGGCCTAGCCTCTTGCTGGGTGTTTTGTTCCGTTATTGCCGCCATAGTTTCCGGCTACCGGTGTTTGATTCCACAAATGTTCGCTGCTAACACGTTTGGGGTTGTTATGGGGACCCCCTTGATAAATCGTGTAGTGTTAAGACTTGTCCGGCAGGACCCAACATTGGTTTTAATTTGCTAATCACTTAATAATAATCTGCATAGGGAATTAATCAACAACCCGGGCCAGTGCTCCTCATGAGTGTTGGTCCAACCTGGTCTGCCTGCGGGGCCACCACAAGGAAAGTTGAGGTTTGGTTCTCGTAGCTAGTTCCATCCGTCGTGTCCTGAGACTGAGATACGCGGCCCTTATCGGGGTCGTCGACACGACGGGAGGTCCTGCTAGTCTTGTCTTACCTTAGCAATATATCTTGCGTATAGGAATCCCGGTGAAGCTTTGGTTCTCCCCAGAGTTGAGGTTTTCCTCTAAGGAATCCGACGAGATCACGAGATTCGTGATAGATGATTACTTTGCAGCCCGTGACCGTTTGTGATGGACTAGTTGGAGCAACCCTGTAGGATTTAATCTTTCGGAAAGCCGTGCCCGCGGTTATGTGGCAACTTGGAATATTTGTTAACATCCGGTTCTAGATAAGTTGAACTAATTCTAATAAAATTGCCAACCGTGTGCATAACCGTGACTGTCCCCTTCAAAGACCTCTCTTCGATCGGGAACATGGTGGGGTTATGATTGGCGTAAGTAGGTGTTCAGGATCACTTAGTGATCATCTAGTCTTCGCCCGCTAGTATAGACCACCATCTTTATCTTGTTCTACGTAAGTTAGTCACCATAAATGCTTAGGATGCTGCAACCTAAACACTGAACCTTCCTCACCTAATAACTTGATTAGTTTCGGTACCGAGGTCATAGATTGCTGGGTCCCTATGGCTCACAGATTACTTCAACACCCCAACAGGTTCAGGTACGCGACACAGGTGATCCCGATGGCACGCAGCTGGCGTGGCAGTACGATGAGGAGAATGACCGCCTCTATGTGAACTATCCAGAAGACTAAGGCTTGGTCGTGATCGTGGGCAAGCATGCAGGGTAGCATAGCCTTTTCTCATGTTATGTAGTCCGTAGCGGAACTACCTTGTCTGAATAAATGTGTGATGTAAACTCTGATATTATCTATGAGATGGCAAACGATTCCCTATTTTTCATTCCTTTATTATGTATGTGCTATGTTATCGTGCTTGCGAAACGCTTAGATGCGCTTCTTTCCATTTTGGGGCCTCATTCCCTAAATCGGAAAGGACCACATCTTAGTCATTACAGAACTCTATTCCATTATTTTGTATAGCAAAATCATCATGGAGTTCTGAAATTCTATCAACCAAAACCTCAATAGGAACCCTTTTTCTCAAATTTCCATTATAAGCCACATAATCCGGGGACTGCAATCTCATTATTTCTTCTTGAATAAAAAGGATCTCCTCAATGGGGGGACATCCACCATTAATTTTATAATGAGAAAAAATTTCACTAGCCTCTTTCATAATGAATCTAAACTCGTGGGCTAGAAATATAGTGACGGCATGCTTAAGGGAAGCAAGCTGAATATTAGAGAACTCGAGAAAAATTCTTTATATGCAAGGATGCATATGAACAAATTGTCTCTCAAGTTCAAGTATTAGTAGTGTTAAGGCATCCGAAAGACTATTAGTTTTATTGACGATAAACCCTCCTAAAGTAGGTAGCATACTAGCACAAGTAAAGAAATCTTGTATAACACCTTTTCCAATGATATTGCCACAACTTATGCAGAGTTTTTTTTGTATGAATGATAGTAGGTTCTCTATGGGAATCATTATTCTCTTCAAGATTATTACTATCCTTTTGAATGCAAACCTCCCTGATTCAGACATGGTGGCAATGAATAGATCTAGCACACGAGCAAGCAAACAAAAAGAAAAATGGAAAAGGGCCGAATAAAAAGGCAAATATTTTTGGTATTTTCTGAAAATTGTTTTAGAAGTGGGGGAGTGGAAAACGAGAGGCAAATGGCAAGTAAAGTAAATGCAAGAGATGAGTTTGTGATGGGTACTTGGTAGGCTTGATCTTGCTGTGTATCCTCCCCGACAACGGTGCCAGATATCCTTCTTGCTACGTCTTGAGCTTGCGTTGGTTTTCCCTTGAAGAGGAAAGGGTGATGCATCGAAGTATATAAGTATTTCCCTCGGTTTGTTGAGAACCAAGGTATCAATCTAGTAGGACGAACAAGCAAGGCTCCAACAGTAGTACCTACACAAATAATCAAACACTTTCACCCAACGCTATAAAGGGGTTGTCAATCCCTTCAGAGTTCTTTGCAAGGATGAGATCTAATAGAGATAGGTGTAAAATATTGCGGAAAAAAGTAAATAAATTGTAGGAATATAATTTTCGTATTTTTGGTTTAGAGATATGAAAATATAATATGGAAAATAGATCCGAGGGCCATAGGTTTCTCCAGAGGCTTCTCTCATAAAGAAAAATTATACGGTGGGTGAACAAATTACTATCGACCAACTAATAGAAAAACGAATAATTATGAAGATATCCAAGGCAATGATTATGCATATAGGCATCACGTCCGTGTCAAGTAGACCGAAATGATTGTGCATCTACTACTATTACTCCCCACATCGACCGAACCCTGCCTGCATCTAGAGTATTAAGTTCATGAAGAACACAGTAACACATTAAGTAAGATGACATGATGTAGAGGGATAAACTCAAGCAACATGATCAAAACCCCATCTTTTTATCCTTGATGGCAACAATACAATACGTGCCTCGCTACCCCTACTATGTCACTGGGTGAGGACACCGCAAGATTGAACCAAAAACTAAGCACTTCTCCCATTGCAAGAATTACCAATCTAGTTGGCCAAACCAAACAAATAATTAGAAGAGACTTGCAAAGATATGAAATCATGCATATAAGAATTCAGAAGAGACTCAAATAATATTCATGGATAATTTGAACATAAACTCACTATTCATCGGATCTCGACAAACACACCACAAAAGAGTATTACATCGGATAGATCTCCATGAAGATCATGAAGAACATGGTATTGAAGATCAAAGAGAGAGAAGAAGCCATCTAGCTACTAGCTATGGACCCGTAGGTCTGTAGTGAACTACTCACACATCATCGGAGGGGCAATGGAGTTGATGTAGATGCCCTCCGTAATCAGTTCCCTCTTCGGCAGATTACCAGAAAAGACTCCGAGATTGGATCTCTTGGGAACAGAGGCTCCCGGCGGCGTAAAAGTATTTTCGTGGCTCTTTTTTGCAATATGGGAATATTTGGGAATTTATAGGCCGAAGAATAGAGTTAGGAGACCTACATGGGACCCACAAGCTATGGGGCGCGACCCCCCCACCCCAGGGCGCGCCCTGCAGGCTTGTGGCCTCCCGACAGTTACCTTGGCCCTTACTCCAAGTCTGTTGCGTGTTTTCTGGTGCCAGAAAAATCTTTCTGGAGATTTTTTTCCGTTTGGACTCTGTTTAATACTCCTTATACGCAATACTCAAAAAACATGGAAAAACAGAAACTGGTGTTGACGTGCAACTATTCCTGACTTGATGCCTCCCCGGCAACGGCGCCAGAAAATAGTTGCATCCAGTTGCTCAACAATTAGCAATTGTCTTGCAAAGGCCCACCAGCTTGTGGGATCGCGGCAGTTTTCGAGGGTAGAGTATTCAACCCAAATTTGTTGGTTCGACACGATGGGAGTGAAAGAATATTCTCCAGTATTAGCAGTTGAGGTGTCAGCTCAACCACACCTGAAAGAATAGTATCTGCAAGCAGGATATAAGCAACAAAAGTAGTATGATAGCAACGTTGCCAGAAACGATCTGTTGACAAGGCAGATTATTCCCAACTGAAGTATCAATGGCGCCAGAAAAGTATTGTAGCAGGTAGCAGCAGTGTAACGAGTAACAGCTGTGGCAAGGAACAACAATAGTGACAGCAGTAGCAAGTAGCAACAGTAGCGAGTAACAGCACTAGGAAGTAACAGTAGCACCAACAGTAGTAACAGTAGCAGAGCAAAGCAAGTAACAGTAGCAGCAAGTAACAGTAGCAACAACAGTAGTAACATCAGCATAGCAAAGCAAGTAACAGCAGCAGTGGGACAAACTCGTAGGCAATGGATCGGTGATTTGTTGGATGGCATTCATCATGCAACAGTTATAACACGGAGAGATATGTGACTAGCTCCCGTTCGTCAATGTGATGTAGGCATGCATTCCGTGTGTAGTCATACGTGCTTAGGGAAAAGAACTTGCATGACATCTATTGTCCATCCCTCCCGTGGCAGCGGGGTCCAAATGGATACTACGGGATATTAAGGTTCTCCTTTTAATAAAGAACCAGACCAATGCATTAGCACTTGGTGAACACATGAACTCCTCAAACTATGGTCATCACCGAGAGTGGTTCCGGTTATTATCACTCCGGGGTTGCCGGATCATAACACATAGTAGGTAACTACAACTTGCAAGATCGGATCTAAAACACACATATATTGGTGACAACAAAATAATTTCAGATCTGAAATCATGGCATTCGGGCCCTAGTAACAAGCATTAAACATGGCAAAGTAGTAGAAACACCAATATCAGAACATAGTGGATACTAGGGATCAATCCCCGTCAAAACTAACTTGATTACATGATAGATCTCATCCTACTCATCACCGCCCAGCGAGGCTACGAATAGATTACTCACGAACGATGAAGAGCTTCATGGAATTGGAGAGGAAAGAAGGTTGATGATGACGATGGCGACGATCTCCTTGATCCGAAGCCCAAAACAGACTCCAGATCTGCCCTCCAGGGCAAGAACGGGATGTGGTGGCGCCTCTGGATCGTGAAACGCGATGAAATCCTCTCTCTTGATTTTTTCTGGGACGAAAGGGAATAAATAGCGCTAGAATTGGGGGCGGCAGAGCCACGTGGCCCCCACAAGCCCTGACGGCGCTGCCTTGGGGCATGGCCGCGGCCACAGGGCTTGTGGCCCACTGACTCACGCCCTCCGGTGGATCTTTGCGCAGGTATTTTTCATATTTTCCAGATATATTCTCCGTAAATTTTCAGGACGTTCCGAGAACTTTTATTTCTGCACAAAAACAACACCATGGCAATTGTGCTGAAAACAGCATCAATCCGGGTTTGTTCCGATCAAATCATGCCAATTAGAGTCCAAAACAAGGGCAAAAGAGTTTGGAAAAGTAGATACGATGGAGACGTATCAACTCCCCCAAGCTTAAAACCTTGCTTGTCCTCAAGCAACTCAGTTGACAAATTGAAAGAGAAACAAAAACTTTGACAAACTCTATTTGATCTTGTTGTTGCAACTATGTCTAACTCATAACCAGAATTTCAGCAAGATCACAAGTTAACCACATAAGCAAGTGACACAGAGGTGTCACGGTAAACTAATATCAATGGCATAATCAGCTAGCGAGCAAATAATAATGAGTTTCAGATACCAACAATTCAATCAAAACAAGCATGAAGCAATATGAATAGGTGGTATCTCGCTAGCTCTTTCTAAGACCGCAAAACATAAATGCAGAGCACTTTCAAAGATCAAGGGCTGACTAAACATTGCATGCTTTCATTATCAACGCAATGACCAAGAGTTCTCAATATCTTCCACACTACACATGATATAGGCGGTTCCCAAACAGAAAAGTAAAGTTTTAACTCCCCCACCACCAATCAATCACACTCCACGGCTAGCCGAATCCTCGGGTACCGTCCATACTAACATCAATCCGGGGGGAGTCTTGTTTATAGTTATGTTTTTGATTTAAGCGTGGAAGTGGGCATTCCAATTACCGGCCCCTTTCTCATGAATGACAGTGAATAAACACATGTAGAGGATAACACGCCTAACATGGAAGATATCAATAGCCCCTTGTCACCACATGATCGGTTCAGGCATGCAAAACAGATAATTTCTTGAAGGTTTAGAGAATGGCACATGCAAATTTACTTGGAACGGCAGGTAGATACCAAAAATAGGTAGGTATGGTGGACTCTCATGGAAAAACTTTTGGGTTTATGGAAGTGAATGCACAAGCAGTATTCCGCTTAGTACAAGTGAAGGCTAGCAAAAGACTGGGAAGCGACCAACTAGAGAGCGACAATAGTCATCAAGATGCAATGAGTTTGACTAACATTGAGTGCAAGCATGAGTAGGATATAAATCACCATGAACACGAACATCATAGAGGCTATGTTGATTTTGTTTCAACTACATGCATGAACATGTGCCAAGTCAAGCCACTTGAATCATTCAAAGGAGAATACCATCCTATCATACTACATCATAGTCATCTCAAAATCTATGTTGGCATTCAAGACAAACCATTATAATCTCTAGCTAATTAAGCAAGGCACCAGAAACTTTGATCTCTAAGTTGTCATTGCAAACATGGTTCTCTCTCAACAAAGCTGAATCTGGGACGACAAGCTAGTCATATTTACAAAAACAAAATAGATAGAGTTCATACCAGCCTTTCCAGTCTCAGTCACTTCATCATATATCATCATTATTGCCTTTCACTTGCACGATCGAACGATGTGAAAAATAATAAGAGTGCTCATGCATTGGACTAAAGCTGGAATCTGCAGGCAAACACAAAGGAGAAGACAAAGTAATATGGCTCTTTGAAAGCTAAACAGGTATGCATGCAAGAGCCACTAAACATTGTAACCAATATCTTCTACCTTGACCCAAAGAAATAGAAAACTATTTACACGGGAAAGCTCCCAACAAGCAAAAGAAGAAAGGAAAATCTTTTTGGGTTTTCTCAAAAGGACACAAAACAAGAAAACAAGAAAACGAAAATAAACTAGCATGGATAATACAGTGGCAAAGTGTAAACACCGACTAACAAAGTGAAAGCATAATCATGAATGTAAAGTTGGTGCAAACACGTACTCCCCCAAGCTTAGGCTTTTGGCCTAGCTTGGTCTACTCCCAAGGACAGTCCTGGCGAAACCCAAAATCATAATCGGGGTTATACGGGAGCGCTGGAGCCACTGCCTGAATAGCTGCCTCGCGGAGACGAGGAGCAGTCGCCTCCCTCTCATACTCCTGTGCCTCTCCTCTGGTTATGTAATATCTCTCTTTTACCTGAAAGTCAAAGAAAATAGGAGCAGGAAGGGTAATATGGAAAACATGTTGCCGGTTAAATATCAATCGGTATAGGAGGGATTCATCATCCCTCTCAAGGAACTGGTAGCGTGTCATAGCGACGCGGTCAAGGAAAGCTGTATGGAGCGAGGGATCTCCTGCGCGGATGGGTACTCCAAGAAAATTTTCTATGCGAGTGGCATAGATGCCGCCAAAGAAATCCCCATCAATAGCATTCTTATTCAGCCTCGCTATAATAGCTCCCATGTTGAAGTTATTGTCACCCCTCACTGCGCTCTTAAGGATACTAAGGTCAGATGCGCATAGGTGACAATGTTCAACCTTGCTGTTAATGTATCTACCTATGAAGAGGGCAAAGTAGTGCAAGGCAGGGAAATGAATGCTTCCTATGGTAGCTTGCGTGATGTCTCTAGTTTCTCCAACAGTTATACTAGAGACAAAATCTCTAACCGAAGACTTAGCAGGATCATTAAGACTACCCCCATCGGGTATCTTGCAAATCCTATTGAAATCCTCCAAATCCATGGTGTAGAATTTATCATACAGATCAAATAGTATGGATGAGTCACGGCCAACTGAAAATTTAAATCTACGCACGAAAGAGGCAGTGAGCATAGCATACTGTTCACATTTATCTGAGAGGAATTCTTCTAACCCGGCATTGCGGACAAGTGTATCAAACTCATCCTTGAAGCCCGCCTCGATCATGAACTCATCGGAAGGCCATTCACATGGTTGTACCGGTGCGTCCCTTAGTTGATAAGGACCGGGCTCCTGAATAGAAAGACGGGGACCCTTCTTACTTGAGGAACCTTCATGAAACTTCCTCCTGAACATAATTTCTTTTTGCTGAAATTTTTGAAGTTCAAGAGAAAAGTGAATAAAGACCAACCACACCTTGTAGCAACTACTCCTACTAGTTCCTAGAGACCGTATCACGCGCTAAAACTACTTGGGACCAGCTAAAATCAACATTTCAAGCTCAAGAACAGGGTCACCAAGGTAGCAAGAATATGCGAAGGATAAAGCACTAGAGTAGAAACTAATTGGACCAATGGAGGAGTCACTTACCAAGGAGTAATTTCCCTAAAACGGTTCAGAAAATGGTGCTTTGAGCAAGGAGATCAAAAATCACAGCCAAATGAGCAAGAACACGGGTTTGAGCTGCGAAACAATTTTTTCTGGAGGTAGAAGAAGAGGATGGGAGCTGGAATGAGTGGAGGGGCTCCCTGTGGGCCCCACAAGCTTGGTGGCCGCGGCCAGGGGGGAGGCCGCGGCGACAGGGCTTGTGGCCCACTGGTGTGGCCCCCAGGCCAGCTCTCAGTCCTAGTACTTTTCAAAAAAATCCAGAAAAAATCATATTTGATTTTCAGGACCATCGGAGAACTTTTATTTTCGAGGTACTTTTCTCCGGGACGCTAAAACAGAAAACAGGAAAAGCTAAACTAAATCTATCATTTTTCATCTAAGCAACAGAAAATGAAAGCTTAAAACAGAGGTATGTGACTCTTTGATTCATCCATTTGATGGTCATCGAAAGAAACCCGTCAATGGGGTTGATCAAATCCTCATGACAAAACTTCTTCAAATCGCAAAAGGAAACGGAGAATTGTCGAATAGCCACTAAGTCACCTCAATGGGGATATGAGTCTCCCCAACAAGCAAATCATACTTCATCTTGACACGAGGAATAGGGCATTCAAAGCTCCCAACAAGATTCGATGAAGTTTTTTCGATAGCATTGATGCAATGTACTTGATATCGTTTCTTCGAAAAGTGCATTGTATGCTCATTACCGTTGACATGGAAAGTGACATTGCCTTTGTTGCAATCTATAACAGCCCCTGGAGTGTTTAAAAAGGGTCTTCCGAGGATGACAGCCATGGCATCGTCCTCGGGAATATCGAAGATAACAAAGTATGTTAAGATAGTGGTGTTAGCAACCACAACAGGCACATCCTCGCAAATGCCGACAGGGAAAGAAGTTGATTTGTCAGCCATTTGCAAAGAAATTTCAGTGGGTGTCAACTTTTCCAGTTCAAGTCTACGATAAAGAGAGAGAGGCATAACACTAACACCGGCTCCAAGGTCACATAAGGCAGTTCTTACGTAGTTTCCTTTAATGGAGCAAGGTATAGTGGGCACTCCGGGATCACCAAGTTTCTTAGGAGTTCCACCTTTGAAAGTGTAATTGGCGAGCATGGTGGAGATCTCAAGATCTGGTATCTTCCGTTTATTGGTCACGATATCTTTCATGTACTTGGCATACGGAGACATTTTGAGCATATCAATTAACCGCATCTGCAGAAAGACGGGTCTCAACATTTCAATAAAGCGCTCAAAATCCTCATCATCCCTTTTCTTGGATGGCTTAGGAGGAAAGGGCATAGGTCTCTGAACCCATGGCTCCCTTTCTTTACCATGCTTCCTAGAAGTGAAGTCATTCTTATCGTATCTCTTAGGTTGTGGGTTATCAGGATTAACCGTAGGTACAATGTCCACATCATTATCATTGCTAGGTTGAGCATTATTATGAACATCGCTGTCCATATTGTCACCAGGTTCATGTTCATCACCAGATTGTGTTTCTGCATCAGACGCAGAAATATCATTTTGTTCTTCAGGTGTCACAGTATTTAGTGAACTGACATGTAGGTTTCTATCATCCTTCTTCTTCTTCTTCTTAGGATGACTAGGTGTATCAGCATTAATTCCTTGAGAATCTTGATCAATTCTCTTAGGATGGCCTTCAGGATACAAAGGTTCCTGAGTCATTTTGCCTCCTCTAGTAATGACTCTGACAGAGTTGTCATTTAATTCATTGAACAAGTCATTCTGAGCTTTAAGTACTTTTCTACCTGAGCAGTAATCATAGAGGCATGTTTACTCAGAAGCTTCAGATCATTAACATTTCTGTCTACACAAGCACTTAAATGACTAAGCATACGAGTACTTTGTTCCAATTGTCTGCTAACATAATCATTGAAACTTTGTTGTTTGGCAACAAAGTTGTCAAATTCATCAAAGCATAGGCTAGCAGGATTTTCAAAAGGAATATCACTCTCATTGAATCTACGCAGAGAATTTACTTCTACTACCTGTATCGGGTTATCGAGACCATGGATCTCTTCGATGGGTGGTAGATTTTTGACATCTTCAGATCTAATGCCTTTCTCTTGCATAGATTTCTTGGCTTCTTGCATATCTTCGGGATTGAGGAATAGAATACCTCTTTTCTTAGGAGTTGGCTTAGGAGGTGGTTCGGGAATAGTCCAAGCATTATCGTTGATCAAGATGTTATTCAATAGAATCTCAGGTTGTTCTATAGTTCGTTCCCTAAAAACACAACCGGCACAACTATTGTGACGCCCTCGGTTTAATCATACGCTAATCATACACGCAAATGTGTACGATCAAACCCAAGGACTCACGGGAAGATATCACAACACAACTCTAGACACAAATAAAATAACATCAGCTTCATATTACAAGCCAGGGGCCTCGAGGGCTAGAATACGGAAGCTCGATAAACACACGAGTCAGAGGAAGCAACAAATATCTTAGTACAGACATAAAACATGGGGTGCCTTAGAGAAGGCTAGCACAAAAGATACAACGATCGAACAAGGCGAGGCCTCCTGCCTGGGAACCTCCTAACTACTCCTGATCACCAGCGGCCTCCACGTAGAAGACACCATCGGGACGGCAGGCGTCGGCAGGAAAACTCCATCTCCTGGGCTCCATCATCTGGTCGCAGCAAACGGATCAAGAGGACAAGGGGGGAGCAAAGCAGCGGTGAGTACTCATCCAAAGTACTCGCAAGGCTTACATGAGAACTATGCTAATTATGCATCAGTATCAAAGAAGGGGGGTTATATCTGGACTGACTGCAGCAATGCGAGAATAGAGAGAGAAGGCCTAGTCCTATTGAAGACTAGCATCTTCAGGGTCTTGCAACAATAGACGAGAGTAGAACAGGGGTAAAACATTAATAGTCATATTGTTGCAGCAATAATAAAGTGAGGTCACGCCTAAAGATCTGTGACATCCTCGACTTTTGCTACAGTAATTATTGTAATTAAGCTACAGTGATCAACCGCTAACGATGCCACGTCATCGAATTCCCATCTCAGACCCGCGTTGATTCGAGTCTGTCCGGATCCAAAATTTGAAAGCAAAAGAAAAAGTACTTTATAAGTTCATTACAAATTTTAAAAGGATATGTATATGAAAGAAAGAATTAAAAATATGTATAATAAATTGTAAAAGAAAGTATAATAAAATAAAGTATTTAAAAAGAAAAATCAAATAGTAAAATAAATAATGAAAGAAAGAAATAATAGAAAAGGGAAAAGGCAAAATAAAACAAAACGAAACAGAAAAAAGGAAAAAGCAACCCCCCACCCCCTGGCCCAAGTGGGCCAAGAGGCCCAACTGGCCAGGCCCCAAATCGCCCCCACCCAAACCCTAGAGCCCCCCCTGGCGGCAAGCCACCCCCCCTCGCTACTCCCTCCTCCCACCGAGCGCCGCCAGCGCCCCCCCACGCTTTCCCTCGGCCCCACCCCCACCGACACATCTCTCCCTCCCCACGATCCCTCCTCTCCCTCCTCTCCCGTCACCCCAGATCCCTCCTCCTCCTCCCGCCGGCGAGTCCCGGCCCCCCTCGGTCCTCCTCCCCCGGCGCCCCCCCTCACGGCCTCCTCCTCCCCCGGCGCCCCCCCCTCACGGCCTCCTCCTCCCCCGGCGGTCCCTCCCCTCTCCCGGCCGGCGAGCCCCCACCTCCACCGCGCCGGCCAGCAGCACCACCTCGGCCCTCCAACCTCGCCGGCCTACCACCCGCCGCCCCCGTCGGCCTTCTCCCGCTTGGTCCAGGAGGGACCGGGCAGGGAGACATCTCCACCACGCCGGATCCGGCCGGCTCCCCCTCGCCGGCGCGTCATCACCATCATCACCGTCCCCTTCACCACCGGAACCACGCCGTCTCCTCCGCCCCTTCCCGCGAACTCCGGCTTCACCGGCCCCTCCCGTCAACGTCGGTGAGCCCCTCCTCGGGCTCCTCCCACCATGTCGATCTCCTCGCCGTCCCGGTTCCGTTCCGGCAAACGGGACCTCGATCCGTCGACGGTAGACTCCGGTAGGAGGATTTGAACTTTTAGGTTCTTCTATGTTAGTTAGGAGAGAGTTCTGTGTCTCTGTGTTAGCAGAGAGGAAGATGAAAGTTTTGAGAGAAAATAAAAAAAAACCAAATGATGTATTAGATGCGTATGTATGTATGTATGTATGAGATGTGATGTATGTATTTGCGTATATGGATATTTAGAGGAATACGGTATTTGCACGGTTAGGTATCTAATAAATAAAAAGATGAGTAAATAGCCTTAGGTCACTTACCGGTGGGGCCAATGCACCCGCTGTCTATGACAGGGAGGCCCCACGCGATAGTTAATATAAATAAATAAAAATAATGTTTTTATAAAATAAATAAATAAATAGATATAATAATTTATTAACCTAATTAGAGAATGCCACGTGGGTCCCTCATTAAATTAATCTGATAAATCAATATTTAATCTTAAATAAAACTTGTGCCTATGGCGTTCGGGACCCGCACGTCAGTTGACCGGTCAAATGTTGATGTCAGCCTGACATCGTGATGATGTCATAATGGGATTTTATTAAATCTTTTAAATCTGTTTTTAATTCCTAAATAATTAAAAAAACTTTGAAAATTAATATAAAATAATTCGTAAGTCACATCGAAATAATTTCAACATGAAAGTTGATCAGCAAAACGAGACAAACCCGGATACACGGCCCGTTCGTGTGTCACGCGTCCCTAGCATAGCAAACATGGAACTTTTCCTCCGTTTCCAGTGTAACCGGTAGTAGCCCGAGACCCGGAAAATATCGTCAGATATTCTTCCGACCCGTCTATGACGGATGTTGCTGCGTTAGCTCATGTCTAGCCTGCATCTTTCCATGTCATGCTTTGTGTTGCATCGGTGCTATTATTTATTGTTTCTTCCCCCTCTTCTTACCGGTAGACCCCGAGACTGACGCTGCTGCCGGGTACATCTACGACCCTGCCGATCAGTCCTTTGCCGCAGAGCAGCAAGGCAAGCAAACTCCCCTTGATCATTCCTATATCGCCTATGTCTTTCTTCCTACTGCTTGCATTAGTATTTTGCTACTCTTGTAGATAGCTCCTATATCTGATGCATAGCCTGTTTTTGATGAACTGCTACTTTCAGTCCTGTACTTTAAATATGCTTAGTATAGGTGGAGCAGTCATCCCCTCTGACCCCGTAGTTCAGTTGCCCCGCTTGTTTTCAAGTCTCGATCTCTGATCCACGAGCTAGACCCGACACAGCACATACACCCCCCTTAGTTGTACGACGCTACAAAGATACTATCGGGTACCAAGGGTGACACCTCGCTAAGTACTCCAGATGATATCTCTGTAGTATAGCTAGTCGGTTGTGGTTATCGAGGGTGATTCCTCTTTCACCATTCCCGACGATGCCTCCGTCGTGCAACCCCTCAGGTGTGGGACCCTCGAGGGTGATTCCTCCAAGCCCACCTTGACGGATACATCGTTTGGAATCCAACGAGGGTGATACCTCGGATTCCCCCCGATGTTATACCCACACAGTTACTCGACCATGTTACTGGGATCTTTGGTGATTAGTTGTAAGACGGGTGGATTCCCGTGAGACTGTGTTGTTGGCCTAATTAAAATGTTAATGGATTTGGGTATTTGATCTGGGTTGGTCGGAGACCTTTTCGCACTAGTCGGCTACGCGGGAAGAATTATGGGTACTCGACGTCGCGGTATCAGCCAAAGCTTTTCAGATGTCAGCAATCGTAGTGGCGCGCGCCCGAGTGGTCTCGAGATGCATTGTGCTTGTGATTAAGGGATGTTAGGACTGACGTCGGCCTCCCTCGCATCGTGCAGGAGCGCGGAAGGGAACTGGGCCCATGAACCCTTTGCGCTTAGGATTTAGACCGGCGGGCTGACCTCTCTGATTTGTCTTAGGTGGGGCTGCGACGTGTTGATATTCCGAGGCCGGGCAGGACCCAGAAAATTATGTCCGGCCAGAGTGTTATCGAGGACTGAAAGTAGAGGACTGAAAGGACTGATCATATAAGCATATTAAAGGTAGAGGACTGAAAGTAGCAGTTCATCAAAAACAGGCTATGCATCAGATATAGGAGCTAACTACAACAGTAGCAAAATACTAATGCAAGCAGTAGGAAGAAAGATATAGGCGATATAGGAATGATCAAGGGGGGTTTGCTTGCCTTGCTGCTCTGCGACAAAGGACTGATCGGCGGGGTCGTAGATGTACCCGGCAACAGCGTCAGTCTCGAGGTCTACCGGTAAGAAGAGGGGGAAGAAACAATAAATAATAGCAACGGTGCAACACAAAGCATGACATGGCAAGATGAAGGCTAGACATGAGCTAACGCAGGAACATCCGTCATAGACGGGTCAGAAGAATATCTGACGATATTTTCCGGGTCTCGGGCTACTACCGGTCATAGTGGAAACGATGGAAATGTTCCATGTTTGCTATGCTAGGGACGCGTGACAGACGAACGGGCCGTGTATCCGGGTTCGTCTCGTTCTGTTGATCAACTTTCATGTTGAAAATATTTTGATCTGACTTACGGATTATTTTATATTAATTTTCAAAGTTTTATCAATTATTTAAGAATTAAAAACAGATTTAATTATTTTAATAAAATCCTATTATGACCTCATCGCGATGTTAGTGCTCACATCACAGTTGACTGGTCAACTGACCACTGGGTCCCGTGCATCATAGACTCAAGTTTTAATTAAGATTAAATATTAATTAATCCATTTAATTAAATGGGGGACCCACGTGTCATACTCTAATTAATCTAATTACTTAATTAACCATTTAATTAATTAACTGATATATCTATTTATTTATTTAATAAAAACATTATTTTTATTTTTATAATTTAATTTTTATTTTTATTTTTATTTAATCATCGCGTGGGGCCTCCCTGTCATAGACAGCGGGTGCGTTGGCCCCACCGGTAAGTGACTTTTAAGCGAAATACTCATTTTTTCCACAGATACATAATCATGCAATTATCGTATTCCTCCAAATACCTATATACGCAAATACATACATCGCATCTCATACATACATACATACATACGGCATCTAATACATCTTTTATTTTATTTTATTTTAACTCTCAACACTCCCATCTCTCTCTCTCTCTCTCTGTTAACAGAGTTACAAAGAACTCTCTGCTCTAACTCAACATAGAAGAACAACATCTTCAAATCTTCCTACCGGTCACTACCGTTGACGGATCGGAGTCCCGTTTGCCGGAACGAAACCGGGACGGTGAGGGGAACGCGATGGTGGGAGGAGCCCGAGGAGGGGCTCACCAACGTTGATAAGATGGTCCGGTGAAGCTGGAGTTCGCGGGAAGGCGGAGGTGACGGAGAGGAGGAAGGCGATGCGGTGCCGGTGGTGGCGCGGCGGTGGTGATGGTTATGACGGATCCGGCGAGGTGGGTCGTCGGAGAAAGCCTCCCGGAGGTGGCCAACCAGCGTGACGAGGAGGAGGGTTCTCCTTGCCCGGTCCCTCCTGGACCAAGCGGGAGGAAGGGGCCGGCGACACGGGGAGCGGCCCTGGCCGACGGGGTGATCGGGGAGGGGGGGCCTCGGTCCCGGTTGAGGATGAGGAGAAGGGCTCGCCGATCTGGGGGTTGCTGGGATCCGAGAGAGGGAGAAGCCGAAGTGGTGGGAGGAGGGATCAGGAGGGGTGGAGAGGCAGGGCGAGCTCGGGGCTAGGGTGGATCTGGGGGGGGTCGGCCTCCAGAGGGGCGAGGGGAACGGTCCTCGGGCAAGCAGGGGGGGTCGGGCGAGCAGGGAGGCAGGGGACGATGGGGGGTTCTGTGTGGGGGAGGCGAGAGAGAGAGAGGTGTCGGTAGGGTGGGTGTGTACCGACGGAGAGAGAGAGGAGATCGGTGGGGAGGGGGCCCCCTCGAGGGGATGAGGGCACGTGGGGGGAGCGCTGGGGGAGGGGAGATCGCCAGGGGGGTTTGGTGGCGATGTGGGGGGTTGCTGCCCTGGCGGCGGGGGGGGGGGGGAGTTGGGGAGCCAGGTCCCTAGGGTTGCTCGGTGGGTGGTTGTTGCCTAGCCAGCTGGACCTCTAGGCCCAGTTGGGCCAGGGGGGTTCTTTTCCTTTATTTGTTTTTTTAAATACTTTCTGACATTCTATTACTAATATTTATATATCTTTGTTCTAACTATATAGGACTTTTATTATCATTGAAAATGTCCGATTCATTATTATAACTTATTAGGGAACTTCAATATCTCTTCCGACATTTTTACTTAACATCACCAAACGTTTCTCGTTCGACTTTATTTTTTCAATTTCGAACCCGACTTGGTTTTTGACCAACACGAGATCAACGATAGAATTTATGATGTCGCGGCTTTATTAGCGTGGGATTACTGTCGCTTGACTACAATAATTACTGTAGCAAAAGTCGAGGATGTCACAATTCTCCCCTACTAACAAGAATTCTCGTCCCGGGAATTAAGAGGTAGAGGGAAAGAGCGCGGGATATTCATCACGAAGATGATCCTCGCGTTCCTAAGTGGCTTCATCTTCACAGTGATTTGACCACTGCACTTTAAGGACCTTGGTGACCTTGCGACGAGTCTTACGTTCAGCTTGGTCGAGAATGCGGACTGGATGCTCTTTATAAGAGAGGTCTTGTTGTAGCTCAAGCATATCGTGATCCACTGCTCGAATAGGGTCCTTGAAGAGCGACAGAGCTGAGAAACATGGAAGACATCGTGAACCTGAGAAAGGTTCGCCGGCAGTTGCAATTGATAATCCACTCTTCCACGCCTTTCGAGAATAGTGAAAGGACCAATATAACGAGGAGCTAACTTGCCCTTGATTCCGAAACAGTGTGCACCTCTCATTGGTGTGACACGAAGATAAGCCTTTTCACCAGGTTGATAGACCATATCTTGATGATGACGGTCATACTGACTCTTCTGACGAGACTGAGCAGCCTTCAGATTCTCATGAATAATGCAGACTTGATCTTTAGCATGTTGGACACCATCTGGACCGAAGAGTGATCGGTACATTGAACGGTGGCCGTGGAATTTCATACGAAGCCAAGTGTAAAGGATACTTTGGAGTCAAAGATGTACAGGAGAGTCAGGTTTCAATCCTGTGGAACTTTGGGTTATGGGTCCACCATGTGGACCGAGAGTAGGTAGAGGGGTGACATTATACTGTCTTGGTAGCAAGACATGTCAGAGGATAGCATGTCAGTTATGTTGGCAACAACGTCGGTACCAAGGGCGGGAGACGAATAGAACCATTTTCCTACTCGTTGAAACAAGGCGGTCCAATAGGCAAGGTTCTCGTGCACCGACGGCTACCGGAATGTTATCCACCATAGTAACAGGGTCTCACTGACAGAGTTGTACACAAAGATTTTTACCTAAGCAGGGAATTAACACTGCTTAGATAAGTAATGCCACAAGAAAGGTCAAACAGACCAATGGGAAGGAAAAATATGTTCACACACACAAGTATTAGAGTACACCATTCCTGAGGAAAACATAGAGTATGGTATACATGATAGGTCATCAAGTACATAACCATTTTGATAGAGAGGCAAGAAGAATCATGATGTTTGCCCATACCACGCGGTCTGGATAAATGACCAGGAACAATCTAGCATTGCGCTTCCAATGTTCCTCTTGAAATTTGAAGTACCACATCTGTGCTTCGAGGTAGCATCGACATGGTCATCAGATAAAGGTTGGATCAATGGGTACACAAAGAGGATCCATGAAGGACAACTTATGAAATAAGTCATATATTTTCCGCATGGTAGAATGGCTAACCTTACATATGGAAGCATTTATAACAATAGGTCCTTCGGCCCGGTGTGCCAGACAAGATATCACTGTACCAGATTACATAAGACCAAAGTTATAATTATTGGAAAATGTTTCAACCATCATATCTGTTCGAGATTCAGATCTGATTGGTGTTAGGATACCTCAGGCTCAAGATACCTGCGAAGAAAAGATGATGATGTAGGAGTCTCAGGATATGAACTACACAAGCAATCCTTGAATCATGAGTTCGACTTAGTTCATATGAACACAATGTCAATACATTCGGGCCCACATAGGATTCTTACGACGAAATGCAAGTGAGTTGTGATTTGAGAACCATCATCGAGGATATCAAGGCCCTTGCGTAAGCCTCGATTAGCTCTTATGAAGGAACTTCTTTTCCCTTGATCAAATTAGTTAGTGGCTTGGAGTGCTAAGAGAAATTACATGAAGTGAAGATAACAAATCTTCAAAACATATAGCACTTCGCACATGCGTGAATGATTTGGTATGATCCTAGAGGAAGCGAAACAAAACTTTCACATATTCACGGCGGAAAGAGTGCACGTGAACTTTGGGAAATACACTTCTTCTACCCAACATATTCTTCATGAGTTAGGTACAAAGATAGTTCTTTCAAAAGCTTCATCAAGAACCATGGAGAACTTGAGGGTGCAGCCGATGGGCTCAACAACAATCCCTCGAGATTTTGACAGAGACGAATTTTCAAAATTTATAATATCAAGGAGATAGCATTTGTCAAGTCAAATTGTATAATGTCGCATGTTCGAGGGATCAACAACAATTAAACATTGGTCAAAAGGTGCACCCGGGAATACGGACGGAGTAGTACAACCAATGTCAAAAAAATGATGAGTCATCACCCAACACACTAAAATTGAAACAATCAGCTATTAACCTCAAGGCAATAGGGTTGCCAGAAGTATTGGAATCACACATCAGAGTTCACTTGTCGGTATATCGGTTAGAAACAACACGGGACCAAGAAATGAATGGTGATGGCGAGAAGTATTACTATGTCAAGGATTCTTAAGAGATGCAATGATGCTCACAACATTCTTGACATAAAGATGGTAATACTCCAAGGTAGAAGATAGCGCAAGCTGGATAGCAAGGAACACAGGGGACAACACAAAACATGAACACGTTTGTGTTGGAGGGAAGGTAAACAATGATGTCGATGATAATACAATCATCGAGGGGCAAGGATGGTATTTTTCAATTCGATTGATACCCTGCAAGAGCTCAGAATGCTGATGATGATCACGACACATTTATCGAGAAACTTCATGAAGATGTAATGATTTAGCGACGACATCAAGCAAGGGAATGATGAAGTAAGAGGTTGTCGGAAACACAGATAAGACTGCTAGCTTAGAATTGAGATTGCCTTTCAAGACAACCAACATGATGTGGAAAGCTCGATGCAAGCTTAATGCACAGTTGGAATTGTGTTCCAGGGATGAAGGGTATAGATAGCATGGTCGAGCTCCAACATGACGATGATGATGTAGCTTAACAGCTTGGAATGACAGGATCGAGTACAAACTCGTAAACAAGGAAGGTTACTAAAAATTGTCGAATCGCAATGCGTACTCGATTCAGTTGTCGATGTACTCGCATGTCCAACAACTCAAACATGAGGAAGCTGGAATTGATGAAAATATCATAGTTGATGAGGAGCTCACAAGAAGTTATATAGCTCCGTGATATCCTCGAGCTATAAGGAATAATATTCAGAGATAGATCAACATTAAGGCTTGGACCGGTGTGTTGATCTGAAGAAGGCAAGTACTTTAACTCGTCTAAGAATGAAATCAAGGTAGGACAACACGGTCGGAACCATGACTGCAAAGGACAAGAACACCAATACCAGATTTAAACCACAGAATGAATGATTATTGATACGAGAAGTCTATATGATAGGATAAACGTCGTTTCCATGGGCATGGACACAAAGTTCAAGGCCGACTCCCACTTCATCAATGCATCACTTGCCATTTACTCCTCGCCTTTGATCGGGTTGTAGCTTTGGAAGAATATCCGGCATAACACGAGAAGAGTAAGACTCATGAAAACTTTTCGAGTCATATGGATTTAGGAAGGCATAGGTTCAACCCATCGGGGCATCTTGGGAACATATACCACAAACTTCAAGAGTAATTAAAACATGCTTGACAACAGAGCATGGCCGACAAAAGTATATGATACAATTTATCAGAGGTTGAAGACACAATTTACCAATGACATTATGCATCAGTGGAACACAATCACAAGAATTTTTTGGACGTAAAGGGATGCCGTCGGATAATAACTCAGGATGAGTCTGGCAATCCCCAAACGATCTGATGTGAGTATCGGTACTCAATCACAGGGAGATAGGACGCAATGCATCGGGTTATAGAACATCTGAAAAATATCGATACTTAGTTACCAAAGGAATTAAGATTTCCAGATTGGTGTATCATAAACAGATGCCCTGGTCAAATACCAGTAAGTTGGATGGACTTGGATGGACAGACAACCAAAGTTGATTCGTCGAGAACCAGCTCTGTCTGGAAGGACGTTTGAGCCGGAAGATAATTCATGAGTATCTGCAGATGATTGTGTGCATTCACACAAAGGCAGAATCAATAAGATCACAGGAATATCACAAAGGATTTTAGTGTAGGCTACTAGACATATGGATTTAACCATAACACCAGCAGGTGAGAAAAGTTAAAAGCAATTGGCTACTGGGGATTCCGAAAGATCGAGTAGTAATTCGAAGAACTTTCGAAACCCATGACAACTCATGATGGATGACTCCTTGATAAGATAATTCGTTGCATCTCACAAAAACAAGAGCATTTGCAAAGAAAATATGAATGACATTTGTATGTAGTCATCCACAAGGGTTGACGGAGGAAAGGAAATCGTAAGAGCGATGGGCACAAGTTCTCGAGAGAAACCATCGGAGAGTATCATCGGAGTCTTCTGACGGATTAAGTCATCGTCTGGAAATACGGGGCTCTCCGGGAGGTAATATTTACGAGAACCTAATCTTAGAGTTAGTAAAATATTTAACCCGAAAGAGAAGAGAGAGTAGAGCCCAGAGTATAGGAAAGGAGTAAAAGATACTAATACCACCCAATTGAGATGTGGGCCCATAAGCCACAGCATCAGTGTTAGTAAAGTTTTTTCAAACACTAGACTCAACTTCAACCAAGGAGTTGGAAAGGGGGCTACCTACAGGCAGTCGGCTCTGATACCAACTTGTGACGCCCTCGGTTTAATCATAGGCTAATCATACACGCAAATGCGTATGATCAAACCCAAGGACTCATGGGAAGATATCACAACACAACTATAGACACAAATAAAATAACATCAGCTTCATATTACAAGCCAGAGGCCTCGAGGGCTAGAATACGGAAGCTCGATAAACACACGAGTCAGCGGAAGCAACAAATATCTGAGTACACACATAAAACATGGGGTGCCTTAGAGAAGGCTAGCACAAAAGATACAACGATCGAACGAGGCGAGGCCTCCTGCCTGGGAACCTCCTAACTACTCCTGATCATCATCGACCTCCACGTAGAAGACACCATCGGGACGGCAGGCGTCGGCAGGAAAACTCCATCTCCTGGGCTCCATCATCTGGTTGCAGTAAATGGATCAAGGGGACAAGGGGGAGCAAAGCAGCGGTGAGTACTCATCCAAAGTACTCGCAAGTCTTACATCAGAATTATGCTAATTATGCATCAGTATGAAAAAGGGGGGTTATATGTGGACTGACTGCAGCAATGCGAGAATAGAGAGAGAAGGCCTAGTCCTATCAAAGACTAGCATCTTCAGGGTCTTGCAGCAATAGACGAGAGTAGAACAGGGGTAAAACATTAATAGTCATATTGTTGCAGCAATAATAAAGTGAGGTCACGCCAAAAGATCCTCCCTCAACTCCCTGCGAGGAAGCAATCCCGAGGCAAACTAATTCTAGTTAAGTAACAATTGTAGTTGTATAAGATCGGGGCACAACTCCAAGTCGTCCTGTAATCGTGGACACGGCTATCCGAATAGTTAATTTCCATCCCTGCGGGGGTGCACCACATGTCCCGTCACGCTCGATAACACTCTGGCTGGACATACTTTTCTGGGTCCTGCCCGGCCTCGGAATATCGACACGTCGCAGCCCCACCTAAGACTAATCAGAGAGGTCAGCCCGCCGGTCTAAATCCTAAGCGCAAAGGGTTCATGGGCCCAGTTCCCCTCCGCGCTCCTGCACGATGCAAGGGCGACCGACGTCACTCCTAGCATCCCTTAATCACAAGCACAATGCATCTCGGGACCACTCGGGCGCGCGCCACTACGATTGCTGACATCTGAAAAGCTTCGGCTGATACCGCGACATCTAGGTGGTCTCTAGAAGCATCGGTAAGTCCATTATAGAAGATATCAAGTATCTCATTCTTCTTAAGAGGGTGATCAGGCAAAGCATTCTGTAGCTGGATGAGCCTCCCCCAAGCTTGTGGGAGACTCTCTTCTTTGAGTTGAGAAAAGTTGTATATTTCCTGCACGGCAGCTTGCTTCTTATGGGCAGGGAAATATTTCTCACAGAAGTAATAGACCATATCCTGGGGACTACTCACACATCCAGGAGCAAGAGAAGTGAACCAGGCTTTAGCGTCATCCTTTAGAGAGAAAGGAAATATCTTAAGGATATAGTAGTAGCGGATCTTCTCCTCACTAGTGAAAAGGGTGGCTATATCGTGTAGTTTGGTAAGATGGGCTACGACCGTCTCAGACTCATAACCGTGGAAAGGATCAGATTCGACTAGAGAGATTATCTCAGGGTCGACAGAGAATTCATAATCCTCATCGGTGATAAAGATAGGTGAAGTGGCAAACTTCGCGTCGTATTTCATCCTAACTTTCAGAGATTTTTCCTTCCACTTGAGAAGTAATTTCTCAGTGTCATAGGCATCCTTACCCGCAAGAAAATCCTCATCTATCTCTCCCTCCATAACATAACCCTCAGGTATATCAGGCAATTCATATCTAGGAGAGCTAGATCTAGCAGGAGCAAAAGCAGGTTCTATCTCAATAGTATCGGCAGTTTCAGAAGCATCACGAGCATTGGCAGTAACTCTAGCAATATGAGCATCAAGGAATACCCCTAGTGGCATATCAGGCAAAGTAGTATCTCTAGCAGTATCAAGCATAGCATCATGGATAGGAGTATCAGGCATAGCATCTCTAGCAGTATCAGGCATAGCATCTCTAGCAGTATCAGGCATAGCATCTCTAGCAGTATCAGGCATAGTAGCATCCTAAGCATCATCAAGCACAGGCGACATATCAAGATTTCTAGCAGGAGGTGGTGTCGCAAACTTACTCATAACTGAAGGTGAATCAAGTGTAGAGCTAGATGGCAGTTCCTTACCTCCCCTCGTAGTTGAGGGCAAGACTTTGGTTCTTGGATCTTTCAGATTCTTCATAGTGATCAGCAGATATAAATCCCAAGTGACTCAGAGAATATAGTTATCCTTTCCCCGGCAACGGCGCCAGAAAAATGATGTTTACGTGCAACTATTCCTGACTTGATGCCTCCCCGGAAACGGCGCCAAAAAGAGTTGCTTCCAGTTGCTCAACAATTAGCAATTGTCTTGCAACGGCCCACCAATGTGTGGGATCGTGGCAGTTTTCGAGGGTAGAGTATTCAACCCAAATTTGTTGGTTCGACACGATGGGAGTGAAAGAATATTCTCCAGTATTAGCAGTTGAGGTGTCAGCTCAACCACACCTGAAAGATTAGTATCTGCAAGCAGGATATAAGCAGCAAAAGTAGTATGATAGCAACGGTGCGAGAAACGGTCTGTTGACAAGGCAGATTATTCTCAACTGAAGTATCAATGGCACCAGAAAAGTATTGTAGCAGCTAGCAGCAGTGTAACGAGTAACAGCAGTGGCAAGGAACAGCAGTAGTGACAGCAGTAGCGAGTAACAGCAGTAGCAAGTAACAGTAGCAGCAACAGTAGTAACAGGAGCAGAGCAAAGCAAGTAACAGTAGCAACAAGTAACAGTAGCAGCAACAGTAGTAAAAGCAGCAGAGCAAAGCAAGTAACAGCAGAAGTGGGACAAACTCTTAGGCAATGGATCGGTGATTTGTTGGATGGCATTCATCATGCAACATTTATAACACGGAGAGATATGTGACTAGCTCCCGTTCGTCAATGTGATGTAGGCATGCATTCCGTGTGTAGTCATATGTGCTTAGGGAAAAGAACTTGCATACCATCTATTGTCCATCCCTCCTGTGGCAGCGGGGTCCAAATGGATACTACGGGATATTAAGGTTCTCCTTTTAATAAAAAACCGGACCAACGCATTAGCACTTGGTGAACACATGAACTCCTCAAACTATGGTCATCACCGGGAGTGGTTCCGGTTATTGTCACTCCGGGGTTCCCGGATCATAACACATAGTAGGTAACTACCACTTGCAAGATCGGATCTAAAACACACATATATTGGTGACAACATAATAATTTCAGATCTGAAATCATGGCACTCAGGCCCTAGTGACAAGCATTAAGCATGGCAAAGTAGTAGCAACATCAATCTCAGAACATAGTGGATACTAGGGATCAATCCCCGTCAAAACTAACTCGATTACATGATAGATCTCATCCTACTCATCACCGCCCAGCGAGCCTACGAATAGATTACTCACGAACGATGAAGAGCTTCATGGAATTGGGGACGGAACAAGGTTGATGATGACGATGGCGACGATCTCCTTGATCCGAAGCCCAAAACGGACTCCAGATCTGCCCTCCAGGGCAAGAACGGGATGTGGCGGCGCCTCGGGATCGTGAAACACGATGAAATCCTCTCTCTTGATTTTTTCCAGGACGGAAGGGAATAAATAGCACTGGAATTGGGGGCGGTAGAGCCACGTGGGCCCCACAAGCCTTGATCGCGCGGCCTGGGGGTGGCCGCGGCGACAGGGCTTGTGGCCCACCGGCTCACCCCCTCCGGTGGATCTTTGCGCAGGTATTTTTCATATTTTCCAGAAATATTCTCCGTAAATTTTCAGGACGTTCCGAGAACTTTCATTTCTGCACAAAAACAGCACCATGGCAATTCTGCTGAAAAAGCGTCAGTTCGGGTTAGTTCCATTCAAATCATGCAAGTTAGAGTCCAAAACAAGGGCAAAAGAGTTTGGAAAAGTAGATACGATGGAGATGTATCAACTGGCACTAGGCTCTATATTAATAGGTTAGTCCCAAAAATAATATAAAACAACATATAAATGCATATAAAACATCCAAAACAGATAATATAATAGCATGGAACATTCAAAAATTATAAATACGTTGGAGACGTATCACTTAGAACCGGGACTTCGAAGACGTTTTGAACGTCATGGAGCATATGAGATGTTCCAGGAATTGAAGTTTTTCTTTGAGAAGAATGTCCGGATCGAGAGGTATGAAACCTATGATAAATTATATGCTTGCAAAAAGGAGGAGAACGGGTCTGTCAATGAACACATACTCCGAATGTCTGGGTACTCTAACCATCTAGCTAAGATGGGGATTGCTCTCCCGCAAGAGACTATCACTAACAGAGTTCTTCAATCACTGCCACCTAGCTATAAGAGCTTTGTGTTGAACTATAACATGCAAGGGATGAATATGTCACTCGTCGAGCTGTTTGTGTTGCTGAAAGTCAAGCAGTCAGAAATCCAGAAAGAACATCAAGTGTTGATGGTCAAAAAAACCACTAGTTCCAAGAAAAACGACAAGGGCAAGAAGGGTAACTCCAAGAAGAGTGGCAAGGCTGTTTCCCCTCCGACGAAGAAACCCAAGGCTCGATCCAAGCCGTAAACTGAGTGTTATTATTGCAAGGGGACTGGTCACTGGAAGCGAAACTGCCCCAAGTATCTGGCCAATAAGAAGGTGGCCAACGCCAAACAAGGTATATTTGATATACATATTATTGATGTGTACCTCACCAGCTCTCATAGAAGTGCCTGCATTGAGCATGAACATTATATCTGGATCTTTTTTATTCCGAGACGATTACTCATTTAAATCAGAGAATAATGGTTTTTCTATTTATATGTGTAATATCTTTTATGGTCATGAACCCAATCTGAGGGGTTTATTCATGTTGAATCTCCATAGTGATGATACACATATACATAACATTGAGACCAAAAGATGTAGATTTGATAATGATAGCGCCACTTTCTTGTGGCACTGCTGCTTAGGTCATATTGGTGTAAAATGCATGAAGAAACTCCATGCTGATGGACTTTTGGAGTCACTTGATTTTGAATCACTTGACACATGCGAACCATGCGTCATGGACAAGATGACTAAGACTCCGTTCTCCGGAACAATGGAGCGTGCGAGTGACTTGTTGGAGATCATACATACTGATGTGTGCAGACTGATGAGCATAGAGGCGCACAGTGGATATCGTTATTTTCTCAACTTCACTAATGATTTGAGTAGATATGGTTATATTTACTTGATGTAGCACAAGTCTGAAACATTTGAAAAGTTCAAGCAATTACAGAGTGAAGGTGAAAACCATCGGGACAAGAAGATCAAATTCCTACGATCTGATCGAGGAGGTGAGTATCTGAGTTACGAGTTTGGTGCTCACTTAAGACAATGTGGAATTGTTGCACAGTTGACACCGCCTCGAACACCACAGCGTAATGGTGTGTTCGAATGTCGTAATCGTACTTTATTAGATATGGTGCGTTCCATGATGTCTCTTACTGATTTGCCGTTATCATTTTGGGGCTATGCATTGGAGATAGCTGCATTCACTTTAAATAGGGCACCGTCAAAATCCGTTGAGATGACACCATATGAACTGTGGTATGTCAAGAAGCCAAAGTTGTCGTTTCTTAAAGTTTGGGGATGTGATGCTTATGTCAAAAAGCTTCAGCCTAAAAGGTTGGAACCCAAAGCGGAAAAGTGTGTCTTCATAGGTTACCCAAAAGAGACAGTTGGGTACACCTTCTATCTCAGATCCGAGGGCATAGTGTTTGTCGCTAAGAACGGAGCTTTTCTTGAGAAAGAGTTTCTCTCGAAAGAATTGAGTGGGAGGAAGATAGAACTTGATGAGGTTGTAGAACCTTTGCTTCAACCAGGTGGTGGCGCGGGACAGAAATAAGTTTCTGTTGAAGCTACACGATTTGAAGAGGAAGCTAATGAAGGTGATCAGGAAACTTCTGATCAAGTTGCTATCAAACCTCGTAGGTCGACAAGGGCATGAACTGCTCCCGAGTGGTATGGTATCCTGTCTTATCAATCATGTTGTTAGACAACAATGAACCAGAAGCTATGGAGAAGCAATGGTGGGCCAAAATTCCAACAAATGGTTAGAGGCCATGAAGTCCGAGATCGGATCTATGTATGCAAACAAAGTATGGACTTTGGAAGTATTACGTGAAGGCCGAAAAGCCATTTAGAACAAATGGATCTTTAAGAAGAAGACGGACGTCGACGATAATGTGACCGTCTATAAAGCTCAACTTGTGGCAAAGGGTTTTTCACAAGTTCAAGGAGTTTACTACGATGAGACTTTCTCACCCGTAGCGATGCTTAAGTCCGTCAGAATCATGTTAGCAATAGCTGCATTTTTCGATTATGATATTTGGCAGATGGATGTCAAAACAACATTCCTTAACGGGTTCCTTAATGAAGAGTTGTATATGATGCAACCGGAAGGTTTTGTCGATCCAGAGAATGCTGACAAAGTATGCAAACTCCAGCGATCCATTTATGGACTGGTGCAAGCATCTCAGAGTTGGAATAAACTCTTTGTTGAGGTGATCAAGGCGTTTGGGTTTATACAAGTTTTTGGAGAAGCTTGTATTTACAACAAAGTGAGTGGGAGCTCTATAGCGTTTCTAATATTATATGTGGATGACATATTGCTGATTGGAAACAATATAGAATTTTTGGGAAGCACAAAGGATCACTTGAATAAAAAAATTACAATGAAGGACCAGGGAGAAGTTGCTTACATATTGGGCTTTAAGATCTATAGAGATAGATCGAGGCGCCTGATAGGACTTCCAAAAATCACATACCTTTATAAGATTTTGAAGAAGTTCAAAATGGGACAATCAAAGAAGGGGATCTTGCCTGTGTTACAAGGTATATAGTTGAGTAAGACTCAATGCCCAGTGACTGCAGAAGATAGAGAAATGATGAGTATCATCCCCTATGCTTCAACCACAGGGTCTATCATGTATGCAATGTTGTGCACTAGACCGGATGTCAGCCTTGCCATAAGTATGGAAGGAAGGTTTCAAAGTAATCCAGGAATGGAGCACTGGACAGCGGTCAAGAGTATTCTGTAGTACCTGAAAAGGACTAAGGTAATATTTCTCGTTTATGGAGGTGACGAAGAGCTCGTCGTAAAGGGTTACGTTGATGCAAGCTTCGACATTGATCTGGAAGACTCGGAGTCTCAAACCGGATACGTAATTATTCTTAATGGGGGTGCGGTAAGCTCGTGCAGTTCCAAGCAAAGCATCCTAGCTGATTCTACATGCGAAGCGGAGTACATAGTTGGCTCGGAGGCGGCTAAGGATGGTGTCTGGTTCAAGCAGTTCAAGACAAATCTTGGAGTTGTGCCAAGTGCACTCGATCCAATAAATGTGTTCTGTGACAACACTAGTGCCATTGCTCTAGCCAAGGAACCAAGGTTTCACAAGAGGACCAGAGACATAAAGCGAAACTTCAATACCATCCGCAATTAAATCAAGGAGGAGCACATAAATATTGGCAAAATGCACATGGATATGAATGTTGCAGATCCTCTCACTAAGCCTCTTCCACGAGCAAAACATAATCAACACCAGAACTGTATGGGTGTTAGATTCATTACATTTTAAATCACATAGAGATTTGAAGCTAGATTATTGACTCTAGTGCAAGTGGGAGACTGTTGGAAATATGCCCTAGAGGCAAGAGTAAAATAGTTATTATTATATTTCCTATTTCAAGATAATCGTTTATTATCCATGCTATAATTGTATTGATTGCAAACTCAAATACATATGTGGATACATAGACAAAACACTATCCCTAGTAAGCCTCTAGTTGACTAGCTCGTTGATCAAAGATGGTCAAGGTTTCCTAACCATAGACAAGTGTTGTCACTTGATAACGGGATCACATCATCAGGAGAATCATGTGATGGACAAGACACAAACTATGAACGTAGCATATTGATCGCGTCGTTCTATTGCTATTGTTTTCTGCGTGTCAAATATTTGTTCCTATGACCATGAGATCATATAACTCACTCGCACCGGAGGAATACCTTGTGTGCACAAACGTCGCAATGTAACTGGGTGACTATAAAGGTGCTCTACAGGTATCTCCGAAGGTGTCCTTGAGTTAGTATGGATCAAGACTGGGATTTGTCACTCCGTGTGAAGGAGAGGTATCTCGGGGCCCACTCTGTAATACAACATCACTCACAAGCCTTGCAAGCAAAGTGACTAAGTGTAAGTCATGGGATCTTGTATTACAGAACGAGTAAAGAGACTTGTTGGTAACGAGATTGAAATAGGTATGCGGATACCGACGATCGAATCTCGGGCAAGTAACGTACAGAAGGACAAAGGGAATGACATACGGGATTATATGAATCCTTGACACTGAGGTTCAACCGATAAGATCTTCGGAGAATATGTAGGATCCTATATGGCCATCCAGCTCCCGCTATTGGATATTCACCGAGGAGTGCCTTGGGAAATGTCTACATAGTTCTCGAACCCGCAGGGTCTACACACTTAAGGTTCGATGATGTTTTAGTATAGTTGAGTTATATGTGTGGTTACCGAATGTTGTTCGGAGTCCCAGATGAGATCACAGACGTCACGAGGGTTTCCGGAATGGTCCGGAAAGGAAGATTGATATATAGGATGGTTTCATTTGGTTACCGGAAGGTTTTCGGGCATTACCGGCATTGTACCGGGAGTGACGAATGGGTTCTGGAAGTTCACCGCGAGGGGGGAAACCCACCCGGGGGAAGCCCAATGGCCTTAGGGGTGGCGCACCAGCCCTTAGTGGGCTGGTGGGATAGCCTAAGAGGACCTTGGCGCCAAGTGAAGAAAACCAAAGAAAACAAAAAAAGGGGGAGGTGGGAAGGAAGAGAAGCACTCCACTTTCCAATCCTAATTGGAGTAGGATTCCTCCTCTCCTCCCTGCACGGAGCACCCTTGAGGGCTTGGCCCTCAAGGCAAGCCTCCTCCCCCTCCCTCCTATATATAGTGATGATTTAGGGCTGATTTGAGACAATTTTTGCTACGTGCAACTCAGATCCAGACACCATAGTTCTTCCTCTAGATCATATTTCTGCGGAGCTCGGGCGGAGCCCTGCACGAGTAGATCGTCACCACCACTGGAGCGCCATCACTCTGCCGGCGAATTCATCTACTTCTCTGTATTCCTTGCTGGATCAAGAAGGCCGAGATCATCATCGAGCTATACATGTGCTGAACGCGGAGGTGTCGTCTGTTCGGCACTAGATCGGAACGGATCGTGGGACGGATTGCGGGACGGTTCGTGGGACGGTTCGTGGGGCGGATCGAGGGACGTGAGGACGTTCCACCACATCAACCGCATTTTTAACGCTTACTGATGTGCGATCTACAAGGGTACGTAGATCCAAATCTCCTCTTGTAGATGGACATCACCATGATACGTCTTCGTGTGCGTAGGAAAATTTTTGTTTCCCATGCAATGTTCCCCAACAGTGGTATCAGAGCTAGGTTCATGCATAGATGTTATCACGAGTAGAACACAAAGGGTTTTGTGGACGGTGAAGTTCGATTTGCTGCCCTCCTTAGTATTTTCTTGATTCAATGGTATTTTTGGATTGAAGCGGCCCGGACCGACATTATTCGTACGCTTACGAAAGACTGGTTTCATCGATCGACATGCAACCTCGTTGCATAAATATGACTGGCGGGTGCCGGTTTCTTCAACTTTAGTTGAATTGGTTTTGACCGAGGCGGTCCTTGGAGAGGTTAAATAGCAATTTGCACATCTCCGTTGTGGTTTTTGTGTAAGTAAGATGCGATCATACTAGATACCCATAGCAGCCACGTAAAACATGCAACAACAAATTAGAGGACGTCTAACTTGTTTTTGCAGGGTATGCTTGTGATATGATATGGCCAATAACATGATGTGATATATTGGATGTATGAGATGATCATGTTGTAATAGTTAATATTGACTTGCACATCGATGGTACGGCAACCGGCAGGAGCCACAGGGTTGTCTTTGAACTAACATTTGTGTTTGCAGATGCGTTTACTATATTGCTAGGACATAGCTTTAGTAGTAATAGCATAAGTAGCACGACAACCTCGATGGAGACACGTTGATGGAGATCATGGTGTGGCGCCGGTGACAAGTAGATCGTGTCGGTGCTTTGGTGATGAAGAACAAGAAGCACAAGATGATGGCCATATCATGTCACTTATGAATTGCATGTGATGTTAATCCTTTTATACACCTTATTTTGCTTAGAAGGACAGTAGCATTATGAGGTGATCTCTCACTAAAATTTCAAGACGAAATTGTGTTCTCCCCGACTGTGCACCATTGCGACAGTTCGTCGTTTCGAGACACCACGTGATGATTGGGTGTGATAGACTCAACGTTCACATACAACGGGTGAAAAACAGTTGCACACGCGGAACACTCGGGTTAAGCTTGACGAGCCTAGCATGTGCAGACATGGACTCGGAACACATGAGACCAAAAGGTCGAGCATCAATCATATAGTTGATATGATTAGCATAAAGATGCTTACCACTGAAACTATTCTCAACTCACGTGATGATCGGACTTGAGTTAGTGGATTTGGATCATGTACCACTCACATGACTAGAGAGATGTACTTTTTGAGTGGGAGTTCTTAAGTAATATGATTAATTGAACTAATTATCCTGAACATAGTCTAATGGTATTTGCGAATTCTGATGTAGCTTGCGCTATAGCTCTACTGTTTTTATATGTTCCTAGAGAAAATTAAGTTGAAAGTTGATAGTAGTGATACGTCTCAAACGTATCTACAATTTCTGATGGTTTTATGTTGTTATCTTGTCCACTTTGGATGTTTTATATACCTTTTATATCTTTTTTGGGACTAACTTATTAATTCAGTGCCAAGTGCGAGTTCCTGTTTTTTCTGTGTTTTGACTCTTTTCAGATCTGTTTTTGGAACGGATTCCAAACGAAATAAAATCCCCGAAATGAATTTTTCCAGAACGGAAGAAGATCGGGGGACTTGAGGGCCAAGGTAGGAGGCCCACAGGGAGCCCACAAGCCCTGACGCCGTGGCCAGGGGGGCGCGGCCACCAGGCTTGTGGCCTCCCTGGTGCTCCCCTGCCCTAGCTCTTTGGCCTATATATTCCCTAAAATCCCAGAAAAAATCAGGGCGTCCACGAAACCACTTTTCCGCCGCCACAAGCTTCCGTTTCCGTGAGATCTCATCTCGAGACCCTTCCCGGTGCCCTGCCGGAGGGGACTTTGGAGCTGCAGGGCTTCTACATCAACATCATCGCCTCTCCAATGACTCGTGAGTTTTCTACTTCAGACCTACGGGTCCGTAGTTAGTAGCTAGATGGCTTCTTCTCTCTCTTGGATCTTCAATACAAAGTTCTCCATGATCTTCATGGAGATCTATCCGATGTAATCCTCATTGGCGATGTGTTTGTCGAGATCCGATGAATTGTGGATTTGTGATCAGATTATCTATGAATTATATTTGAGTCTTTGCTGATTTCTTATATGCATGATTTGATATCCTTGTAAGTCTCTACGAGTCTTGGGTTTTGTTTGGCCAAGTATATCTATGATTCTTGCAATGGGAGAAGTGCTTGGTTTTGGGTTCATACCATGCGGTGACCTTTCCCAGTGACAGAAGGGGTAGCAAGGCACGTATCGTGTTGTTTCCATCAAGGTTAACAATATGGGCTTTCATCATAGATTAGAGATTGTCCATCTACATCATGTCATCTTAGTTAAGGCATTACTCTGTTCTTATGAACTCAATACACTAGATGCATGCTGGATAGCTGTCGACGTGTGGAGTAATAGTAGTAGATGCAGAAAGTATCGGTCTACTTGTTTTGGACGTGATGCCTATAGATATGATCATTGCCATAGATAACATCATGACTTTGCGCGGTTCTATCAATTGCTCGACAGTAATTCGTTCATCACCGTCTACTAGCTTTCATGAGAGAAGCCACTAGTGAACACTACAACCCCCGGGTCTATTCACAACTATCGTCTCCACTTTTACTTTTACTTTTCTTTGTTTACTTTTTGCTTTCAGTTCTCACTTTGCAAACAATCTATAAGGGATTGACAACCCCTTCATAGCGTTGGGTGCAAGCTCTTTGTGTTTGTGCAGGTACTTGTGACTTGACGCGATCCTCCTACTGGATTGATACCTTAGTTCTCAAACTGAGGGAAATATTTATGTCGTTGTGCTACATCATCCTTTCCTCTTCAAGAGAACACCAACACAAGGCTCCAAGGCCGCGGGGGAATCCTTTGCATATTTGCCAAGGAAGTCCCTATAGGCATAACCAGCAGCAGAAGGATTTCTGGCGTCGTTGCCAGGGAAGGTCTTTTGTAGCCGTAGCAGAAGGATTTCTGGCGCCGTTGCCGGGGAGGATCGAGTCAAGAATAGTCTCCCATCAACCTGTCGATTTCTGGCGCCATTGTCGGGGTGGAGAGATCAAGTCAAGATCTATCCAAGTAAGTGTCACAAACTCATCTCTTGCATTTACCTTTTTTGCCAGTTGCCTATCGTTTTCCTCTCCCCCACTTCACATTTGCCGTTTGCATTTGCCTTTCTCCTTTGCCGTTTTCATTTGCCTTTTTCGTTTCCCTTTTTCCTTTGCCTTTTTCGCTCGCCTTTTCTTTCGCTTGCTTTCTGTTCGCTTATGTGCTATGTGCCTTCAATATGCTTGCATCTTCACTTGCTGAAAATCTAGTGATATGGATCCTCATCCACTTGCTAATCTCTTTAAGAGATCCAATTATGTTGATCCAATTGCAAGTGAGTTGAGTGCACTTAACTTTCTCTTTGGAGTTTTGCTTGAGATGCGTGAATCTGAAAATCGTGATGAAGAAATTTATGAAGTGATTCACGAGGCCTCCTTGAATGAAAAGCATGATTGCAATGCTTTCACTATAAATTCTATTAGTGACAATCACGCTAAAAATATGCAAAAACCTAAGCTTGGGGATGCTAGTTTTGCTATGTCCACTACTTGTTGCAATAATCATGATTGGGGTGATGATCTTTCTTATGATCTTGAAAATTTGTTCAAACCTCATGATGAATATAATATTTTCAATAATATTGAAAGTGGGTTTGGGGAAGTCATGACTTTAGTTGATGATAATCCCACTATTTTTGAAGAGCGTCAACTTTGCATGCATGTGGATCATGAAAAGAATATCATATGTGATAGTTATATAGTTGAATTCGAATATGATCCCACATGTAATTATTATGAGAGAGGAAAATATCGTGGTAGAAACTTTCATGTTACCAAATTACCTCTCGTCATGTTGAGATTGATATTGTCTCTTTCTTCTTCCTTGCATATGGTAACTATTGGTTGTCTTGACAATCTGTTTTCCATCACCTTATGCCTAGCTGAGGGCGTTAAACAATAGCGCTTGTTGGGAGGCAAGCCAGCGAATCTATCCTTTTTCTTTCTATTTTTTTTCCACACTTTCATAATTCTGTTATGATTGTGTTTTTTGTGTTTCTTTTGCGTTTGTGCCAAGTGAAACTGTTATGATTAGCCTTGGGGATGATCGTTTGATCATGCTAGAAAAGACAGAAACTTACTGCTCACGAAAAGAATTCTCATTTTTTTCTGTGAGATATTTTGAGTTGATTATTTTTGGTGATGATTTCTATGCAAATTCTTCAGACTGACATAATTTTCCAGAATTTTTGAAGTACAAGAAGTATACGAAGTATACAGATTGCTACAGACTGGTCTGCTGTTAACAGATTCTGTTTTTGTTGAGTTGGTTGCTTATTTTGATGAAACTATGGATAGTATCGGGGGGTATTAGCCATGGAAGATTGAAAATACAGTAACCCAACATCAACATATGTAGAATTTATGTTTGCTACAGTACATAAGGAAGTGGTGATTTGCTTTCTTATACTAATGTTATCACGAGTTTCTATTTAAGTTTCGTGTTGTGAAGTTTTCAAGTTTTGGGTGAAATTCTTATGGACAAAGAGATAAAGAGTGGAAAGAGATCAAGCTTGGGCATGCCCAAGGCACCCCAAGTTGATTCAAGGATGCCGAAAAATCCTAAGCTTGGGGATGCCCCGGGAAGGCATCCCCTCTTTCGTCTTCAATCCATCTGTTACGTTACTTGGGGCTATATTTTTATTCACCACACGTTATGTGTTTTGCTTGGAGCGTCTTGTATCATATGAGTCTTCTATTTTTGTTGTGTCACAATCTTCCTTGCTGCACACCTAGAGAGAGAGACATGCACTCACCGTGATTTTGTCGAGCTTCACTTTATCCTTTGGTTAGACAATTCAGCTCACATGTGTTTCACTTATATCTTTTGAGCTAGTTGATTTTGCTCTGTGTGTTTCACTTCTATCTTTTAGAGCACGGAAGCGCGTGGCGTGGTAGTTGATCTATGCTATGAAAGTAGTCTCAAAAGGGGTAGTTATCCAAAGGGATATGAAAACTTCCACCTTCATGTGCATTGAGTAGTTAGAGAAGTTTGATTCATCTCAATTAGTTTTGAGTTGTGGTTGTGGTAATATTGAAGTTATATTAGTAAGGTGTTGTAGATCTAGAAATACTTGTGTTGAAGTTAGTGATTCCCATAGCATGCACGTTTGGTGAACCGCTAGGTGATGAAGTCTAAGCATGATTAGTTTATTGATTGTCATCCATTGTGTGGCGGTCGGGATCGCGTGATGGTTTATACCTACCAACCCTTCCCCTAGGAGTATGCGTTGAATGCATTGTTTCGACTACTACTAAAACTTTTGCAACAAGTATATGAGTTCTTCATGACTAATGTTGAGTCCATGGTTTAGATGCACTTTCACCTTCCACCATCACTATCTTCTTTAGTGCCGTGCAACTTTCGCCGGTGCACAAAACCCACCATTAGCCTCCCTCAAAACCGCCACCATACCTACCTACTATGGCTTTTTCAAAGCAATTCCGAGATATATTGCCATGCAACTACCACCATGACATGTGCCACCACTTCTACATTGTCATTGCATGATCATAAGATAGCTAGCATGATGTTTTCATTGATGTCTATGCCATGCTAGATCATTCTCACGGTACACTACCGAAGGCATTCCATATAGAGTCATCATTGCTCTAAGTTTTGAGTTGTAAGTGTGATGATCATCATAGATGGAGCATTGTCCCATGTGAGGAAATAAAAGAGGCCAGCGAAGCCCATTTACAAAAAGAGACCAAATATGCCCACAAAAATAAAAAAATAAAAAAAGGGGCCAAAGAGCCCACCAAAAAAATGAGAGAAAAAGAGAGAAGGGAAAGTGTTACTATCTTTCCACACTTGTGCTTATTAAGCACCATGATCTTCATGATTGAGAGTCTCTCGTTTCGTCACCACCATATAGCTAGTGGGAAATTTTCATTATATAACTTGGCTTCTATATTCCAATGATTGGCTTCCTCAAAATTGCCTTAGGTCTTCGTGAGCAAGCAAGTTGGATGCACACCCACTAGTTTTCTTTAAGAGCTTTCACATACTCTTAGCTCTAGTGCATCATTTGTATGGCAATCCCTACTCATTCACATTGATATCTATTGATGAGCATCTCCATAACTCATTGATATGCCTAGTCAATGTGACCATCTTCTCCTTGTTTGCCTTGCAACCTCCACCACACTCCACTCCACTCATAGTGCTAAAACCATGGCTCACGCTCATGTATTGCGTGAGAGTTGAAAAGGTTTGAGAAAGTAAAGGTGTGAAAACAATTACTTGGCAAATACCGAGGTTGTGCATGATTTAAATTCGTTGTGCAAGGATGATAGAGCATAGCCAGACTATATGATTTTGTAGGGATAACTTTCTTTTGGCCTTGTTATTTTGAAAGTTCATGATTACCTTGCTAGTTTGTTTGAAGTATTATTGTCTCCACGTCAATAGCAAACTATTGTTTTGAATCTAACGGATCTGAACATTCATGTCACATAAGAGGAGTTACAAAGGACATCTATGCTAGGTAGCATGAAAGCATCAAAAATTCATTCTTTATCACTTCCCTACTCGAGGACGAGCAGGAGTTAAGCTTGGGGACGCTTGATATGTCTCAAACGTATCTATAATTTTTGATGGTTTCATGCTGTTATCTTGTCAAGTTTGGATGTTTTATATACCTTTTATATCTTTTTGGGGACTAACTTATTAATTCAGTGCCAAGTGCCAGTTCCTGTTTTTTCTGTGTTTTTGACTCTTTTCAGATCTGATTTTGGAACAGAGTCCAAACGGAATAAAATCCCCGAAATGAATTTTTCCAGAATGGAAGAAGATCGGGGGACTTGAGGGCCAAGGCAGGAGGCCCACAGGGAGCCCACAAGCCCTGACGCAGCGGCCAGGGGGCCCGCGGCCACCAGGCTTGTGGCCTCCCTGGAGCTCCCCTGCCCTAGCTCTTTGGCCTATATATTCCCTAAAATCCCAGAAAAAATCAGGGCGTCCACGAAACCACTTTTCCGCCGCCACAAGCTTCCGTTTCCGTGAGATCTCATCTGGAGACCCATCCCGGTGCCCTGCGGGAGGGGACTTTGGAGCTGCAGGGCTTCTACATCAACATCATCGCCTCTCCAATGACTCGTGAGTAGTCTACTTCAGACCTACGGGTCCGTAGTTAGTAGCTAGATGGCTTCTTCTCTCTCTTGGATCTTCAATACAAAGTTCTCCATGATCTTCATGGAGATCTATCCGATGTAATCGTCTTTGGCGGTGTGTTTGTCGAGATCCGATGAATTGTGGATTTGTGATCAGAATATCTATAAATTATATTTGAGTCTTTGTTGATTTCTTATATGCATGATTTGATATCCTTGTAAGTTCTTCGAGTCTTGGGTTTTATTTGGCCAACTAGATCTATGATTCTTGCAGTGGGAGAAGTGCTTGGTTTTGGGTTCATACCGTGCGGTGACCTTTCCCAGTGACAGAAGGGGCAGCAAGGCACACATCGTGTTGTTGCCATCAAGGGTAACAAGTGTTGGGTAACGTAGCGTAAATTCAAAATTTTCCTACGCATATTAAGATCTTCCTATGGAGAGACCAGCAACGAGAGAGGGGTAAGAGCATCTTCATACCTTTGAAGATCGCTAAGCGGAAGCGTTGCTAGAACGCGATTGATGGAGTCGTACTCGCAGCGATTCCGATCTAGTGCCGAACTATGGCACTTCCGCGTTCAACACACGTGCAGCCCGGTGACAACTCCCGCACCTTGATCCAGCAAGGAGGAGGGAGAGGTTGGGGAAGAACTCCAGCAGCACGACGGCGTGGTGTCGATGGAGAGACGAGGTCTCCCGGCAGGGCTTCGCCAAGCACCGGCAGAGAGAAGGAGGAAGAAGGGCAGGGCTGCGCCGAGGGAGAGGGAGAAGTCTATCTCCCAAGGGCCAAAACCCTTCTCTATTTATAGGAGGAGGGGAAGGGAGTGCGCCACCCCTAGGGTTCCCCCTAGGTGGTGCGGCATCCACCATATGGGAAAGGGGGCGGCGGCTAGGGTGGGAGGGGGTGGCGCACCACCTTGTGGGCCTAAGGCCCACCTGCGCCTAGGGTTGCCCCCTCTCCCCACCACTTGCGCATTGGGCTAGGTATGGGAGGCGCACCAGCCCACCTAGGGGCTGGTTCCCTTCCGCACTAGGCCCATCTAGCCTTTTGGGGTCGTTGCCCCCCTTCGGTGGACCCCCGGGGCCACCTCCGGTGGTCCCGGTACGTTACTAGTGACGCCCGGAACACTTCCGGTGTCCAAAACCATCCGTCCTATATATCAATCTTTACCTCCGGACCATTCCATAGCTCCTCGTGATGTCGGGGATCTCATCCGGGACTCCGAGCAACTTTTGGTAACCTCGTATAACAATTCCCTATAACCCTAGCGTCATCGAACCTTAAGTGTGTAGACCCTACGGGTTCGAGAGACACGCACACATGACCGAGACGCCTCTACGGCCAATAACCATCAGCGGGGGTCTGGATACCCATGGTGGCTCCCACTTGCTCCATGATGATCTTATCGGATGAACCACAATGTCAAGGATTCAATTAATCCCGTATACGATTCCCTTTGTCTGTCGGTATAGAACTTGCCCGAGATTCGATCGTCGGTATACCTATACCTTGTTCAATCTCGTTACCGGTAAGTCTCTTTACTCGTTCTGTAGCACGTCATCGTGTGACTAACTCCTTAGTCACATTGAGCTCATGATGATGTTCTACCGAGTGGGCCGAGAGATACCTCTCCGTCACACGGAGTGACAAATCCCGATCTCGATTCGTACCAACCCAACAGACACTTTCATAGATACCCGTAGTGCACCTTTATAGTCACCCAGTTACGTTGTGACGTTTGATACACCCAAATCACTCCTACGGTATCCGGGAGTTGCATAATCTCACGGTCGAAGGAAAAGACACTTGACATTAGAAAAGCTTTAGCATACGAATAATACGATCTAGTGCTATGCTTAGGATTGGGTCTTGTCCATCACATCATTCTTCCAATGATGTGATCCCGTCATCAATGACATCTAATGCCCATGATCACGAAACCATGATCATCTATTGACTAACGAGCTAGCTAACTAGAGGCTTGCGAGGGACACATTGTGATCTATTTATTCACACATGTATTATTGTTTCCTGTTAATACAATTATAGCATGAACAATAGACGATTATCATGAATAAGTAAATATGATAATAACCATTTTATTATTGCCTCTAGGGCATATTTCCAACAGTCTCCCACTTGCACTAGAGTCAATAATCTAGTTACATTGTGATGTATCGAACACCCGTAGCATTATGGTGTTGATCATGTTTTTCTCGTGGAAGAGGTTTAGTCAACGGGTCTGCAATATTCAGATCCGTGTGTACTTTACAAATATCTATTACTCCACTCTGGACATGGTCCTGGATGGAGTTGTAGCGGCGTTTGATGTGCTTCGTCTGTGCTTCGTCTTCCGCTGAAACCTGGGCTCCTTGGCTATGGCAATGGCCCCAGTGTTATCACAGAAGAGTGTCATTGGACCCGACGCGCTTGGAACCACTCCAAGGTCGGTGATGAGCTCCTTCATCCAAATTCCTTCATGAGCCGCTTCTGAAGCAGCTATGTACTCCGCTTCACATGTAGATGCTGCCACGACTTCTTGCTTGCTGCTGCACCAACTCACTGCCCCACCATTCAAAACATATACATATCCGGTCTGTGACTTAGAGTCATCCGGATCTATGTCGAAGCTAGCGTCGGCGTAACCCTTTACGACGAGCTCTTCGTCACCTCCATAAACGAGAAACATTTCCTTAGTCCTTTTCAGGTACTTAAGGATATTCTTGACCGCTGTCCAGTGTCCATACCGGGATCACTTTGGTACCTCCCTACCAAACTTATGGCAAGGTTTATATCGGGTCTGGTACACAACATGGCATACATAAGAGAGCATACGGCTAAAGCGTAGGGGACAGAACTCATCTTCTCTCTATCTGCTGCCGTGGTCGGCGACTGAGTCTTACTAAATCTCATACCTTGCAAAACTGGCAAGAACCCTTTCTCTGAGTTTTCCATATTTAACTTCTTCAATATCTTGTCAAGGCATGTGCTTTGCGAAAGACCTATGAGGCGTCTCGATCTATCTCTATAGATCTTGATGCCTAATATGTATGCAGCTTCTCCAAGGTCCTTCATTGAAAAACTATTGTTCCAATAGGCCTTTATGCTCTCCAACATCTCTATATTATTCCCCATCAATAATATGTCATCCACATACAGTATGAGGAAAGCTATAGAGCTCCCACTCACTTTCTTGTACAGACAGGCTTCTCCGTAAACCTGTATGAACCCAAACGCTTTAATCACCTCATTAAAGCGAATGTTCCAACTCCGAGATGCTTGCACCAGCCCATAGATGGAGCGCTGGAGCTTGCACACTTTGTTAGCACCCTTAGGGTCGACAAAACCTTCTGGTTGCATCATATACAACTCTTCCTTAAGGTTCCCGTTAAGGAACGCTGTTTTGACGTCCATTTGCCAAATTTCATAATCATAAAATGCGGCAATCGCTAACATGATTCGGACTGATTTCAGCTTCGCTACGGGAGAGAAAGTCTCTTCGTAGTCAACTCCTTGAATTTGTCGAAAACCCTTTGCGACAAGTCGAGCTTTATAAACGGTTACATTACCATTTGCATCAGTCTTCTTCTTGAAGATCCATTTATTTTCTATGGCTCGCCGGTCATCGGGCAAGTCCACCAAAGTCCATACTTTGTTCTCATACATGGATCCTATCTCGGATTTCATAGCTTCAAGCCATTTCTTGGAATCCGGGCCCGCCATCGCTTCTTCATAGTTTGAAGGCTCACCGTTGTCTAACAACATGATTTCCATCACAGGGTTGCCGTACCACTCTGGTGCGGAGCGTGTCCTTGTGGACCTTCGCGGTTCAGTAGTAACTTGATCTGAAGCTTCATGATCATCATCATTAACATCCTCTTCAGTTGGTGTAGGCGCCACAGGAACAACTTCCCACGCTGCGCTACTATCCTGTTCGAGAGGGGGTGTAATTACCTCATCAAGTTCTACCTTCCTCCCACTTACTTCTTTCGAGAGAAACTCTTTCTCTAGAAAGGATCCGTTCTTGGCAACAAAGGTTTTACCTTCAGATCTAAGATAGAAGGTATACACAATAGTTTCCTTAGGGTATCCTATGAATACGCATTTCTCCGCTTTGGGTTCGAGCTTTTCTGGTTGAAGTTTCTTCACATAAGCATCGCAGCCTCAAACTTTAAGAAATGACAACTTAGGTTTCTTGCCAAACCATAGTTCATACGGTGTCGTCTCAACGGATTTAGACGGTGCCCTATTTAAAGTGAATGCTGCAGTTTCTAATGCGTATCCCCAAAATGATAGCGGTAAGTCGGTAAGAGACATCATAGATCGTACCATATCTAATAAAGTGCGATTACGACGTTCAGACACTCCGTTGCGTTGCGGTCTGCCAGGCGGCGTCAGTTGTGAAACGATTCCACACTTCCTTAGGTGTGTGCCAAACTCGTGACTCAAATATTCTCCTCCACGATCAGATCGTAGACACTTGATTTTTCTATCACGTTGACTCTCGACCTCACTCTAAAATTCCTTGAACTTTTCAAATGTCTCAGATTTGTGCTTCATCAAGTAGATATACCCATACCTACTCAAATCATCGGTGAGAGTGAGAACATAACGATAGCCACCGCGAGCTTCAATGTTCATTGGACCACACACATCAGTATGTATTATTTCCAGTAAGTCGGTTGCTCTCTCCATTATTCCTGAGAATGGAGTCTTAGTCATCTTGCCCATGAGGCACGGTTCGCATGTGTCAAATGATTCGAAGTCAAGAGACTCTAATAGTCCATCAGTATGGAGCTTCTTCATGCGCTTAACGCCGATATGACCAAGGCGGCAGTGCCACAAGTATGTGGGACTATCATTATCAACCTTACATCTTTTGGTACTCACACTATCAATATGTGTAACATCACGATCGATATTCATCAAGAATAAACCATTCACCAGCGGAGCATGACCATAAAACATATCACTCATATAAATAGAACAACCATTATTCTCTGACTTAAATGAGTAGTCGTCTCACATTAAGCAAGGCCCTGATACAATGTTCATGCTTAAAGCTGGTACTAAATAACAATTATTAAGGTTTAAGACTAATCCCGACGGTAGATGTAGAGGTAGCGTGCCGACGGCGATCACATCGACCTTTGAACCATTCCCGACGCGCATCATCACCTCGTCCTTGGCCAGTCTCCGCTTATTCCGCAGTTCCTGCTTTGAGTTGCAAATGTGAGCAACAGCACCGGTATCAAATACCCAGGAGCTACTACGAGCGCTGGTAAGGTACACATCAATAACATGTATATCACATATACCTTTAACGTTGCCGGCCTTCTTGTCCGCTAAATATTTGGGGCAGTTCTGCTTCCAGTGACCCTTTCCCTTGCAATAGAAGCACTCAGTCTCAGGCTTGGGTCCATTCTTTTTCTTCTTCCCGGCATCTGGCTTACTGGGCGCGGCAACAGCTTTGCCGTCTTTCTTGAAGTTCTTCTTACCCTTGCCCTTCTTGAAACTAGTGGTCTATTTGACCATCAACACTTGATGCTCTTTCTTGATTTCTACTTCTACAGACTTGAGCATCGAGCAACTCGGGAATGGTCTTCTCCATCCCTTGCATGTTGTAGTTAAGCAAAAAGCCTTTGTAGCTTGGTGGCAGAGACTGGAGGATTCTGTCAATTATAGCATCATCCGGAAGTTCGACTCCAAGTGAAGTCAGACGACCGTGTAACCCAGACATTTTGAGTATGTGCTCACTGACACAACTGTTCTCCTCCATCTTACAGCTAACGAACTTGTCGGAGACTTCATATATCTCGACACGGGCATGTGCTTGAAAAACTATCTTCAGCTCTTGGAACATCTCATATGCTCCGTGTTGCTCAAAACGCATTTGGAGCCCCGTTTCTAAACTGTATAACATGCCACACCTAACCGGAGAGTAGTCATCACTCTGTGTTTGCCAGACATTCGGAATGTCCTGGGATGCTGCGGGAGCGGGAGGGTCACCTAGCGGCGCATCAAGGACATAAGCCTTTTTAGCTGCTTCAAGGATGAGCTTCAAGTTGCGAACCCAGTCCGCATACTTGCTACCATCATTTTTCAACTTGTTTTTCTCTAGGAATGCGTTGAAATTGAGGTTGACGTTGGCCATCTACAATATTTATAAAGACAAACCTTTTAGACTAAGTTCATGACAATTAAGTTCATTGTATCATATTAAGTATGAACTCCCACTTAAATCGACATCCCTCTAGTCATCTAAGTGATACATGATCCATGTTGACTAACCCGTGTCCGATCATCACGTGAGACGGACTAGTCACCATGGTGAGCAACTTCATGCTGATCGTATCCAACCATACGACTCATGTTCGACCTTTCGGTCTCTTGTATTCGAGGTCATGTCTATACATGCTAAGCTCGTCGAGTCAACCTAGGTGTTTCGCGTGTGTAAATCTGGCTTACACCCGTTGTATGTGAACGTTAGAATCTATCACGCCCGATCATCACGTGGTGCTTCGAGACAATGAACCTTCGCAACGGTGCACACTTAGGGGAATACGTTCTCGAAATTTTAAGAGGGATCATCTTATTATGCTACCGTCGTTCTAAGCAATAAGATGAAAAACATGATAAACATCACAATGCAATCAATAGTGACATGATATGGCCATTATCATCTTCGCCCTTTCGATCTCCATCTTCAGGCATCGCATGATCATCATCGTCACCGGCATGACACCATGATCTCCATCATCATGATCTTCGTCATCGTGTCTCCGTGAAGTCGTCACGCCAACTACTACTATCACTACTACTATAGCTAACCGTTAGCAATGAAGTAAAAGTAGTAAGCACATGGCGTTGCATCTCATACAATAAATTAAGACAACTCCTATGGCTCCTGCCGGTTGTCATACTGATCGACATGCAAGTCGTGAAACCTATTACAATAACATGATCATCTCATACATCATACATGCAACATCACAACTTTGGCCATATCACATCACATGTCAAACCCTCCAAAAACAAGTTAGACGTCCTCTAATTGTTGTTGCAAGTTTTACGTGGCTGATTTGGGTTTCTAGCAAGAACACCTTCTTACCTACATGACAGCCACAACGATGATATGCCAAAGCTATTTACCCTTCATAAGGACCCTTTTCATCAAATCCAATCCGACTAGAGTAGCAGAGACACACACCCGCTAGCCACATTTATGCACGGTGTGCATGTCTGTCGGTGGAACCAGTCTCACGTAAGCGTACGTGTAAAGTCGGTCCGGGCCGCTTCATCCCACAATACCGCCGGAAAAGAATAAGACTAGTAGCGGCAAGCAAATTGACAAATAATCGCCCACAACTTTTGTGTTCTACTCCTGCATAGAATCTACGCAGAGAAAACCTGGCTCGGATGCCACTATTGGGTAATGTAGCGTAAATTCAAAATTTTCCTACGCATATTCAGATCTTCCTATGGAGAGACCAGCAACGAGAGAGGGGTAAGAGCATCTTCATACCTTTGAAGATCGCTAAGCGGAAGCATTGCTAGAACGCGGTTGATGGAGTCGTACTCGCAGCGATTCCAATCTAGTGCCAAACTACGGCACCTCCGCGTTCAACACACGTGCAGCCTGGTGACGTCTCCCGCACCTTGATCCAGCAAGGAGGAGGGAGAGGTTGGGGAAGAACTCCAGCAGCACGACGACGTGGTGTCGATGGAGAGACGAGGTCTCCCGGCAGGGCTTCACCAAGCACCGCCAGAGAGGAGGAGGAAGAAGGGCAGGGTTGCGCCGAGGGAGAGGGAGAAGTCTATCTCCCAAGGGCCAAAACCCTTCTCTATTTATAGGATTAGGGGAAGGGGGGTGCCACCCCTAGGGTTCCCCCTAGGTGGTGCGGCAGCCACCAGATGGGAAAGGGGGGCGATGACTAGGGTGGGAGGGGGTGGCGCACCACCTGGTGGGCCTAAGGCCCACGTGCGCCTAGGGTTGCCCCCTCTCCCCACCACTTGCGCATTGGGCTGGGTGTGGGAGGCGCACCAGCCCACCTAGGGGCTGGTTCCCTCCCGCACTAGGACCATCTAGCCTTTTGGGGTTGTTGCCCCCCTTCGGTGGACCCCCGGGGCCACCTCCGGTGGTCCCGGTGGTCCCGGTATGTTACCGGTGACGCCCGAAACACTTCTTGTGTCCAAAACCATCCGTCCTATATATCAATCTTTACCTTCGGACCATTTCGGAGCTCCTCGTGATGTCCGGGATCTCATCCACGACTCCGAACAACTTTCGGTAACCTCGTATAACAATTCCCTATAACCCTAGCGTCATCGAACCTTAAGTGTGTAGACCCTACGGGTTCGGGAGACAGGCAGACATGACCGAGACGCCTCTACGGCCAATAACCATCAGCGGGGTCTGGATACCCATGGTGGATCCCACTTGCTCCACGATGATCTCATCGGATGAACCACGATATCAAGGATTCAATTAATCCCGTATACGATTCCCTTTGTCTGTCGGTATAGAACTTGCCCGAGATTCGATCGTCGGTATACCTATACCTTGTTCAATCTCGTTACCGGTAAGTCTCTTTACTCGTTCCATAGCACGTCATCGTGTGACTAACTCCTTAGTCACATTGAGCTCATGATGATGTTATACCGAGGGGGCCCAGAGATACCTCTCCATCACACGGAGTGACAAATCCCGATCTCGATTCGTACCAACCCAACAGACACTTTCAGAGATACCCGTAGTGCACCTTTATAGTCACCCAGTTACGTTGTGACGTTTGATACACCCAAAGCACTCCTACGGTATCCGGGAGTTGCACAATCTCACGGTCGAAGAAAAAGACACTTGACATTAGAAAAGCTTTAGCATACGAACAATACGATCTAGTGATATGCTTAGGATTGGGTCTTGTCCATCACACCATTCTTCCAATGATGTGATCCCGTCATCAATGACATCTAATGCCCATGATCAGGAAACCATGATCATCTATTGACTAACGAGCTAGCGAACTAGAGGCTTGCTAGGGACACATTGTGATCTATTTATTGACACATGTATTACTGTTTCCTGTTAATACAATTATAGCATGAACAATAGACGATTATCATGAACAAGGAAATATGATAATAACCATTTTATTATTGCCTCTAGGGCATATTTCCAACAACAAGATGGGCTTTCATCATATATTTGAGATTGTCCATCTACATCATGTCATCTTGCTTAAGGTGTTACTCTGTTCTTATGAACTCAATACACTAGATGCATGTTGGATAGCGGTCGACGTGTGGAGTAATAGTAGTAGATGCAGAAAGTATCGGTCTACTTGTTTTGGACGTGATGCCTATAGATATGATCATTGCCATAGATAACGTCATGACTTTGCGCGGTTCTATCAATTGCTCGACAGTAATTCGTTCACCCACCGTGTACTTGCTTTCATGAGAGAAGCCACTAGTGAACACTACGGCCCCGGGGTCTATTCACAACTACCGTCTCCACTTTTACTTTTACTTTGCTTTGTTTACTTTTTGCTTTCAGTTCTCACTTTGCAAACAATCTATAAGGGATTGACAACCCCTTCATAGCGTTGGGTGCAAGCTCTTTGTGTCTGTGCAGGTACTTGTGACTTGACGCGTTCCTCCTATTGGATTGATACCTTGGTTCTCAAACTGAGGGAAATACACCGCCGCTGTGCTACATCACCCTTTCCTCTTCAAAGGAACACTAACGCAAGGCTCCAAGGCCGTGGGGGAATCTGTTGCATATTTGCCAAGGAAGTCCCTATAGGCATAACCAGCAGCAGAAGGATTGCTGGCATCGTTGCGAGGGAAGGTCTTTTGTAGCCGTAGCAAGTAGCAACTTTGCGGACTGAGTCCATAAAACTGAGGATTGTCCTCATTGTTGCGCAGAAGGATTATGTCCTTAATGCACCACTCGGTGTGTTGCACCTCGAGCGTCGTCTCTAGATGTTGCGAACATCTGACATACACGTTTTTTATGACTACGTGATAGTTCAGTGCGTAATACTTAATGGCTTAGAAGCAAGGCGCTGAAGACGTTTTGAAACGTCACGGAACATAAGAGATGTTCTGAGAGATGAAATTGAGATTTCATGCTCGTTCCCTTGTTGAGAGGTATGAGACCTCCGACAAGATTCTTTGTCTACAAAGTAAAGGAGAAAAGCTCAAATCTTTGAGCGTGTTCTCAGATTGTCTGAGTACAACAATCGCTTGAATCAAGTGGGAGTTAATCTTCCAGATGAGATAGTGATGGTTCTCCAAAAGTCACTCCCACTAAGCTGCTAGAGCTTCGTGATGAACTATAACATATCAAGGATAGATATGATGATCCTTGAGTGATTCGCAATGTTTGACACTGCGAAATTAGAAATCAAGAAGGAGCATCAATAGTTGATGGTTAATAAAACCACTAGTTTCAAGAAGGGCAAGGGCTAGAAGGGACACTTCATGAAACGGCAAACCAGTTGCTGCTCTAATGAATAAACACAAGATTGAACCCAAACCCGAGACTAAGTGCTTCTGTTATGAGGGGAACGGTCACTGAGGCGGAGCTACCCTAGATACTTGGTAGATGAGAAGGATGGAGAAGTCAACAAAGGTATATTTGATATACATGATATTGATGTGTACTTTACTAGTACTCCTAGTAGCACGAGGGTATTAGATACCGGTTCGATTACTAAGTTATTAGTAACTCGAAATAAAAGCTACGGAATAAACGAAGACTAGCTAAAGGCGAGGTGCTGATAAGTGTTGGAAGTGTTTCCATGGTTGATGTGATCAAACATCGCACGCTCCCTCTACCATCGGGATTGGTGTTAAAACTAAATAATTGTTATTTGGTGTTTGCGTTGAGCATGAACATGATTGGATCTGGTTTATTGCAATACGATTATTCATTCAAAGAGAATAATGGTTATTCTATTTGCTTGAATAATTACCTTCAGTGGTTTATTGAATCTCGATCGTAGTGCTACACATGTTCATAATATTAGTGCCAAAAGATACAAAGTAATAATGATAGTACCACTTACTTGTGGCACTGCCGCTTGAGTCATGATGGTATAAAATGCATGAAGAAGCTCCATGCTGATGGATCTTTGTGCTCACTCATTTTTGAAACATTTGAGACATGCAAACCATACCTATTGGTATAAAACTCCATGCAGATGGATTGTTTGGACTCACTTGATTTTGAATCACTTGAGACATGCAAAATCTTACCACGTGGAACAAGAAAGTAACTTGTTGGATACAATACATTTTTGATGTGTGCAGTCCAATAAGTGCTGAGGCACGCAGTGGATATCATTATGTTCTTACTTCACTGACGATTTGAGTAGATACAGGAGTATTTACTTGATGAATCACAAGTCTGAAATATTGAAGAGTTCAAAGATATTTCAGAGTGAATATCATCGTGACAAGAGGATAAACTGTCTACGATATGATCATAGAGATGAATATGTGAGTTGCGAGTTTTGGTACACGGTTAAGACAATGTGGAAATTGTTTTGCAGTTCATGCCACCTAGAACACCATACTGTAATGGTGTGTCCAAACGTCATAGCCGCGCCCTATTGGATATAGCGCATACTATGATGTCTCTTACCGAATTACCACTATCGTTTATGGGTTATGAATTAGAGACAACCGCATTCACTTTAAATAGGGCACCGCATATTTCTGTTGAGATGACATAGTATGAAATATGGTTTGGAGAAAACTAAGTTGTCGTTTATTGAAAGTTTGGGGTTGCGACGCTTATGTGAAATTTTTCAGTCTGATAAGCTCGAACCCAAAGCGGATAAATGCATCTTCATAGGATATCCAAAACAGTTGGATACATCTCCTATCTCAGATCCGGAACCAAAGTGTTTGTTTCTAGAAACGGGTCCTTTCTCGAGGAAAGTTTTCTATCGAAAAAATTGAGTGGGAGAGTGGTGGAACTTGATGAGGTTAAAGAACCATAACTTCAACCAGTGTGTAGCAGGGCACGGGAAGTTGTTCCTGTGGCGCCTACACCAATTGAAGTGGAAACTAAGGATAGTGATCATTGAGCTTCGGATCAAGTTACTACAAACCTCGTAGGTCGACAAGGTCACTTACTACTACAGAGTGGTACGGTAACCCTGCTTGGAGGTCATGTTGTTGAAACAACAATGAACCTACGAGCTATGGAGAAGCGATGGTGGGCCCGGATTCCGACAAATGGCTGGAGGCCATGAAATTCGAGAGAGGATCCATGTATGAAGACAAAGTGTAGACTTTGGAAGAATTACTTGATGGTAGTAAGACTATTAAAGTAAAGATGGATCTTTGAAAGGAAGACAGTGGATGATGGTGAAAAGTCACCATTAAGAAAAGCTCGACTTGTCGCAAAGATGTTTCCGACAAAGTTCAAAAGAGTTGACTATGATGAGACTTTCTCACTCGTAGCGATGCTAAAAGTGTGTTGGAATTATGATTAGTAGTTATTGCATTATTTATGAAATATTGCACATAGGATGTCAAAACATTGTTTCCTCGATGGTTTCCTTGAGGAAAGGTTGAATGTAATACAACCAGAAGGTTTTGTCGATCCTAAGGATACTAACAAGTATGCAAGCTCCAACGATCCTTCTATGGACTGGTGCGAGCATCTCGGAGTTGGAATATACTCTTCGATGAGATGATCAAAGCCTTTGGGTTTGTACAAGGTTTATGAGAAACTTGTATTTCCAAAGAAGTGAGTGGGAGCACTACAGAATTTCTGATAAGTATATGTGGTTGACATATTGAAGATCGGAAGTAATGTAGAATTTCTGTGAAGCGTAAAGGGTTGTTTGAAAGGAGTTTTTCAAAGGAAAACTTGGATAGAGCTGCTTGAAACATTGAGCATCAAGATCTATAGAGATCGATCAAACCACTTAATAGAACTTTCAATGAAATACATGCCTTGACAAGTTTTTGAAGGAGTTCAAAATAAATCAGCAAAGAAGGAGTTCTTGGCTGTGTTGTAAGGTGTGAATTTGAGTAAAGACTCAAAGCCCAACCACGGCGGAAGAAAGAGAAAGGACGAAGGTCATCTCCTATGCCTTATCCATAGACTCTAAAGTATGCCAGCTGTGTGCCGCACCTGATGTGTGCCTTGCCACAAGTCTATTAAGAGGTACACAGAGTGATACAGGATTGCATCACTGAACAGCGGTCAAACTTATCCTTAGTAACTGATGGATTAAGGAATTTTTCTCGATTATGGAGGTGGTTAAAGAGTTCGTCGTAAAGGGTTATGTCGATCCAAGCTTTGACACTAATCCGAATAACTACGAGTAGTAAAACAGATTCGTATAGTAGAGTAGATATTTGGAGTATTTCCGAATAGCATGTAGTAGCAGCATCTATAAGATGACATAAAGATTTGTAAAGCACACACGGATCTGAAAGATTCAGAACCGTTGACTAAAACCTCTCTCAAACCCCAGAACTATATGGGTGTTGGATTCGTTAAAATCACATGGTAATGTGAACTAGATTATTGACTCTAGTGCAAGTGGGAGACTGTTGGAAATATTCCCTAGAGGCAATAATAAATTAGTTATTATCATATTTCTTTGTTTGTGATAATCGTTTATTATCCATGCTATGATTGTATTGATTGGAAACTCAAATACATGTGTGGATACATAGACAAAACACTGTCCCTAGTAAGCCTTTAGTTGACTAGCTCGTTGATCAAAGATGGTCAATGTTTCCTAACCATAGACAAGTGTTTTCACTTGATAACGGGATCACATCATTAGGAGAATCATGTGATGGACAAGACCCAAACTATGAACATAGCATATTGATCGTGTCGTTTTATTGCTATTGTTTTCTGCGTGTCAAGTAATTGTTCCTATGACCATGAGATCATATAACTCACTAGCACCGGAGGAATACCTTGTGTGCATCAAATGTCGCAACGTAACTGGGTGATTATAAAGGTGCTCTACAGGTATCTCCGAAGGTGTCCGTTGAGTTAGTATGGATTAAGACTGGGATTTGTCACTCCGTGTGACGGAGAGGTATCTCGGGGCCCACTCGATAATACAACATCACACACAAGCCTTGCAATCAAAGTGACTAAGTGTAAGTCATGGGATCTTGTATTATAGAATGAGTAAAGAGATTTGCCGGTAACGAGATTGAAATAGGTATGCGGATACCGACGATCGAATCTCGGGCAAGTAACATACCGAAGGACAAAGGGAATGACATACGGGATTATATGAATCCTTGACACTGAGGTTCAACCGACAAGATCTTCGGAGAATATGAAGGATCCAATATGGGCATCCAGGTCCCGCTATTGGATATTGATCGAGGAGTGCCTTGGGGCATGTCTACATAGTTCTCGAACCCGCAGGGTCTACACACTTAAGGTTCGATGATGTTTTAGTATAGTTGAGTTATATGTGTGGGTACCGAATGTTGTTCGGAGTCCCGGATGAGATCACGGACGTCACGAGGGTTTCCGGAATGGTTGAGAAATGAAGGTTGATATATAGAATGGTTTCATTTGGTTACCGGAAGGTTTTCGGGCATTACCGGCATTGTACCGGGAGTGACGAATGGGTTCCGGAAGTTCACCGGGAGGGGGGCAACCCACCCAGGGTAAGCCCAATGTCCTTAGGGGTGGCGCACCAGCCCTTAGTGGGCTGGTGGGACAGCCCAATATGGCCTTGCCGCGAAGAGAAGAAAACCAAAGAAAAGAAAAAAGGGGAGGTGGGAAGGAAGAGAAGGACTCCACTTTCCAATCCTAATTGGAGTAGGATTCCTCCTCTCCTCCCTGGCCGGCGCACCCTTGAGGGCTGGGCCCTCAAGGCAAGCCTCCTCCCCCTCCCTCCTATATATAGTGGTAATTTAGGGCTGATTTGAGATAACTTTTGCCACGTGCAACTCAGATCTAGACACCATAGTTCTTCCTCTAGATCGTATTTCTGCGGAGCTCGTGCTGAGCCCTGCAGGAGTAGATCATCACCACCACCGGAGCGCCGTCACGCTACCGGAGAACTCATCTACTTATCTGTCTTGCTTGCTGGATCAAGAAGGCCGAGATCATCGTCGAGCTGTACGTGTGCTGAACGCGGAGGTGCCGTCCGTTTGGCACTAGATCGGAATGGATCGTGGGACGGATCACAGGATGGTTCGTGGGATGGTTCGTGGGGCGGATCGAGGGACGTGAGGACGTTCCACTACATCAACCGCGTTTCTTAACGCTTCCTGCTATGTGATCTACAAGGGTACGTAGATCCAAATCTCCTCTCGTAGATGGACATCACCATGATAGGTCTTCGTGTGTGCAGGAAATTTTTTGTTTCCCATGCAACGTTCCCCAACACACTCCCCGGCAGCGGCGCCAGAAAAGAGTCTTGATGACCCACAAGTGTAGGGGATCTATCGTAGTCCTTTCCATAAGTAAGAGTGTCGAACTTAACGAGGAGCAGAAGGAAATGACAAGCGGTTTTCAGTAAGGTATTCTCTGCAAGCACTGAAAATACTGGTAAGAGATAATTTTGTGATAAGGTAATTCGTAACGGGCAGGAAGTAACAAATGTAACATACGTGCAGCAAGGTGGCCCAATCCTTTTTGTAGCAAAGGACAAGCCTAGACAAACTCTTATATAAAGCAAAGTGCTCCCATGGACACATGGGAATTTCTATCAAACTAGTTTTCATCATGCTCATATGATTCGCGTTTGTTACTTTGATAATTTGGTATGTGGGTGGACCGGTGCATGGGTGCTTCCCTTACTTGGACAAACATCCCACTTATGATTAACCTATCTCACAAGCTTCCGCAACTACGAAAGAATAATTAAGATAAATCTAACCATAGCATGAAAAATATGGATCCAAATCAGCCCCTTACGAAGCAATGCATAAACTAGGGTTTAAGATTTTGTCACTCTAGCAACCCATCATCTACTTATTACTTCCAAATGCCTTCCCCTAGGCCCAAATATTGGTGAAGTGTCATGTAGTCAACGTTCACATGACACCACTAGAGGAGAGACAACATACATCTCATCAAAATATCGAACGAATACCAAATTCACATTATTACTTATAGCAAGACTTATCCCATGTCCTCAAGAACAAACGTAATTACTAACAAAGCATATTCATGTTCATAATCAAAGGAGTATTAATAATCATTAAGGATCTGAACATATGATCTTCCACCAAGTAAACCAACTAGCATCAACTACAAAGAGTAATCAACACTACTAGCAACCCGTAAGTACCAATCTGAGGTTTTGAGACAAAGATCAGATACAAGAGATGAACTAGGGTTTGGAGAGGAGATGGTGCTGATGAAGATGTTGATGGATATTGACCCCCTCTCGGTGAGAGGATCGTTGGTGATGACAATAGCTTTGATTTCCCCCTCCGGGAGGGAAGTTTCCCCACCAAAATAGCTCCGCCGGAGCTCTATATTGGTTTTGTCGAAGTTCTGCCTCGAGACGGCAGCGCTTCGTCCCGAAAGTTCTGATATGATTTTTTCTAGGTCAAAACCCTTCATATATCAGAAGATGGGCACCATAGGCCTGTCAGGGGGGCCACAAGCCTGCAGGGCATGCTAGGGGGGTAGGCCACGCCCCTGGCTTGTGGCCACCTGGTGGGTCCCCTGATGTATTCCTTTCGCCCAATATTTTTTATATACTCCGAAAAAATTCTCCATAAGTTTTCAGGACTTTTGGAGTTGTGCAGAATAGGTCTCTTAGATTTTCTCCTTTTCTGGTCCAGAATTCCAGCTGCCGGCATTCTCCAACCTTGTAAAATAAGAGAGAAAAGGCATAAGTATTGTACCATAATGTGTATTAACATCCCATAATGCAATGAATATTGATATAAAAGCATGATGTAAAATGGACGTATCAGCGGTATTATGGGATGAAGCGGCCCGGACCAACCTTACTCATCCACGTATGAGAGACTGGTTCTATTGACTGACATGCAACTTGTTGCATAAAGATGACTGGCGGGTGTCTGTCTCTCCCACTTTAGTTTAATTGAATTCGACAGAGGCGGTCCTTGTAGAAGGTTAAATAGCAACTTGATTATCATCGTTGTGGTGTTGCGTAGCTAAGAACAGTTCTTGCTAATTACCCATAGCAGCTATGTAAAACATGCAACAACAAGTAGATGGCGTCTAACTTGTCTTTGCATGGTATGTTGTGATATGATATGGCCAATGACATGATGAGATATATGTGATGTATGAGATGCTCAACTTTTGTATAGAATTATCACAACTTGCATGTCGATGAGTACGGCAACTGACATGAGCCATAGGGTTGTATTTAATTATTTGTGCCTTTTTACTTTACTTGATCGCTATGAGTTAGCAATAGTGGTAGAAGCATAGTTGGTTCAACAACCCAATGGAGACACAATGATAGAGATCATGATGATGGAGATTATGGTGTCATGCCGATGACGATGGAGATCGTGCCAGTGCTTTGGAGATGGAGATCAAAAGCACAAAACTGATGATGGCCATATCATGTTACTATTATGATTTGCATGTGATGTTAATCCTTTTATGCATCTTATTTTTCTTAGGATGGTGGTAGCATTATAAGATGACCCCTCACTAAAGTTTCAAGATAAAATTTTGTTCTCCCCAAGTATGCACCGTTGCGAAGGTTTGTCGTTTTGAGGCACCATGTGATGATTGGGTGTGATAGGCTCCACGTTTGCATAAAACGGGTGTAAGCTAGTTTTGCATATGGAGAACACTTGGGTTAAACTTGACGAGCCTAGCATGTACAGACATGGCCTCGGAACACACGCGACTGAAAGGTCAAACATGAGTCATATAGTAGATATGATCAACATGGAGATGTTCACCATTGAAACCACCTCATCTCACATGATGATCGGACTTGTGTTAGTGGATTTGCAACAAGTCAGACTCGAAAAACCTGAGGGATGTTGAGTTGGCTAGGAGTTCTTAAGTAACATGATTAATTGAACTCATTATCATGAACATAGTCAAGTTGTCTTTACAAAGTATGTTGTAGAAGAACAGCTCGTGCTATAGCTCCCGTGTATTTTTGATGCGTTCCTAGAGAAAACTAAGTTAAAACATGATAGTAGCAACTATGCGTACTGGGTTCGTAAACTGAGGATTATCCTCATTGCTGCACATAATGCTTATGTCCTTGATGCACCGCTCGATGTGCCATCCGATCAAGCGTCATATATGGATGTTGCGAACATCTGATAGACACGCTTTTGATGACTACTTTATAGTTGAGTGTGTCATGCTTTACGGCTTTGAATTGAGGCTCTAAAGACGTTTTGAACGTCACGCAACATATGAGATGTTCCATGAGCTGCAATTGGGATTTCAGGGTCGTGTACATGTTGAGAGGTAGGAGACCTCCGGCAAGATCATTTTCTTGAAAGATGAAGGAGAATAGCTCAATCGGTGTGCATGTGCTCAGATTGTGTGGGTGCTACAATCGCTTGAATCTAGTGGGAGTTGACCTTCCACATAAGATAGTGATTGACATAGTTCTCCAAGTCTCTGCCACCAAGCTACTGGAGCTTAGTGATTAACTATAACATGCCAGGGATGGAGATGATGATCCCTGATCTATTCGCAATGTTTTACACCGTGAATATAATCAAGAAGGATCATCAAGTGTTGATGGTTAGTAAAACCACTAGTTTGAAGAAGGGCAAGGGAAAGAGGGGGAAAATTTGGGAATGGCAAGCCAGTTGTCGCTCCAATGAAGAAACCCAAAGGTTGAACCCAAACCCGAGACTGAGTGCTTCTCTTATGAGGGGAACGGTCACTGAGAGCGGAACTACCCCACATGCTTGGCACATAAGAAGGCTGACAATGTTAACAGAAGTATATTTGATATACATGTTATTGATGTGTGCCTTACTAGTGCTCGTTGTAGCTCCTGGGTATTTGATACAGTTCAATTGCTAATATTAGTAACTCGAAATAGGAGTTGCGGAATAAAAGAGAGACTAGCTAAGGGTGAGGTATAGATATGTGTTAGAAGTGTTTCCAAGGTTGATGTGATCACCATCACATGCTCCATCTGCCTTCGGGATTAGTGATAAACCTAAGTAAATGTTATTTGGTGTCTGCGGTGAGCATGAACATTATATTTATTTTATTTATTACGACACGATTATTGATGTAAGTTAGAAAATAATAAGTTATTCTATTTACATGAATAATATCTTATATGATCATGCACCCAAAATGAATGGTTTATTGAATCTTGATCGTACTGATACACGTGTTCATAGTATTGATGCCAAAAGATACAAAGTTAGTAATGATAGTACCACTTACTTGTGGCACTGCTGCTAAGGTCATATTGGTATAATATGCATGAAGAAACTCCATGCTGATGGATCTTTGGATTCACTCAATTTTGAATCATTTGAGACACGCGAACCATGCCTATTGGTGTAAACGCATGAATAAACTCCATGCCAATGGATCTTTTGGCCTCACTTGATTTTGAATCGCTTGAGACATGCAAACCATGCCACATGGACAAGATGACTGAAGGCCTCGTTTTCGAGTGAGATGGAACGGGCAAGTGACTTATTGGAAATATTACATTTTGATGTATGCAGTCCAATGAGTTCTAAAGCACGCAGTGGATATCGTTATGTTCTTACTTCATAGATGATTTGAGTAGATACGGGTATATTTACTTGATGAATCACAAGTCTGAAATATTGAAAAGTTCAAGCATTTTCATAGTGAGGTTAAAGATCATCGTGACAAGAGGATGAAATGTCTACAATGTGATAGTGGAGGTGAATATCCGAGTTACGAGTTTGGTATACATTTAAGACAATGTGGCAATTGTTTCACAACTCATGCCACGTGGAAAACTATAGTGTGATGGTCTGTCCGTATGTCGTAGTCCTGCCCTATTGGATATGGTGCGTTCTACTATGATGTCTCTTACCGATTTGACACTATCGTTTTGGGGTTATGCATTAGATACAACCACATTCACTTTAAATAGGGCACCATATACTTCCGTTGAGATGACACCATATGAACTATGGTTTGGCAAGAAACCTAAGCTATCATTTCTTAAAGTTTGGGGCTGCGATGCTTATGTGCAAAGGCTTCAACGTGATAAGCTCGAACCCAAAACAGATAAATGTGTCTTCATAGGATACCCAAAGGAAATAGTTGGGTATACCTCCTACTTCAGATCCGAAGACAGAGTGTTTGTTGCTTAGAACGGGTCATTTCTCTAGAAAGAGTTTCTCACGAAAGAATTGAGTGGGAGGATGGTGTAACTTGATGAGGTTATTGAACCGTCACTTCAACCAAAGAGTAGAGGGTGCAGGAAGATGTTCTTGTGGAGCCTACACCAGTTAAAGACGAAGCAAATGATGGTGATCATGAAGCTTCAGATCAAGTTGCTACCAAACCTCGTAGGTCGACAAGGATACGTAATTTTGCAGAGTGGTACGGTAATCCTGTCTTGAAGCTCATGTTGTTGGAGAACGATGAACCTACGAGCTATGGAAAAGCGATGGTGGGCCCAGATTCCGAGAAATGGCTGGAGGCCATGAAATTCGAGATAGGATCCATGTATGAAAACAATGTGTGGACTTTGGAAGAACTACTTGATGGTCGTAAGGCTATTAAATACAAATGCATCTTTAAAAGGAAGACACACAATGATGGTAACTGTTACCATTTAGAAAGCTCGACTTGTCGCAAAGGGTTTCCGACATGTTCAAAGAGTTGACTATGATGAGACTTTCTCACCCGTAGCGATGCTAAATTTTGTTGGTATTATGTTAGTAGTTGCTGCATTTTTCAATTATGAAATGTGGCAGATGGATGTCAAAACATTGTTTCCTTGACTTTTTCCTTAAGGAAAGGTTGTATGTTATACAACCACAAGGTTTTGTCAATCCTAAGGATGCTAAAAGGCATGCGAGCTCCAGCGATCCATCTATGGACTGCTGCATTCATCTTGAAGTTGGAATAAGTGCTTTGATGAGTGATCAAAGCTCTTGGTTTATAGAGAGTTTATGGAGAAACTTGTATTTGCATGAAAGTGAGTGGGAGCACTATAGAACTTCTGATAAGTATATGTGGTTGGCATATTGTTGATCGGAAATAATGTAGAAGTTTTGGAAAACATAAAGAGTTGTTTGAAAGGAGTTTTTCAAACGAAAACATGGATAAATCTACTTAAAATATTGGGCATCGAGATCTATAGAGATAGATCAGGACGCTTGATAAACAACTTTCAATAAAGACATACCTTGACAAGATTTTAAAGGAGATCAAAATGGATCACTCAAAGAAGGAGTTCCTGACTGTATTGTAAGGTGTAAGTTCGAGTAAGACTCAAAGCCCGACCACGACAGACGAAAGGTCTTCCCCTATGCCTTAGCCATAGGATCTGTAGTATGCCATGCGGTGTACCGCACCTCGTGTGTGCCTTGCCATGAGTCTGACATGGGGCACAAGAGTGATCCAAGAGTGGATCACTGGACGTTGGTAAAAATTATCCTTAGTAACTAGAGGACTAAGGAAATGTTTCTCGATTATGGTGGTGATAAAAGAGTTCGTTGTAAAGGGTTACATCCATGCAAGCTTTGGCACCGATCCGGATGGCTCTGAGTAGCAAACTGGATTCGCATGGTGGAGCAGTCATTTGAAATAGTTCCAAGTGAAGTGTGGTAGCAGCATCTACAGTATGACATAGAGATTTGTAAAGTACACACAAATAAGGATGTCAATTTTATCCATGGACATGGATATCCGCGGATACCCGACCCGGATGGAGAGGGTTTGGATACAATTTTACACCCATGGACATTGTCCGAACCCGACCCAACTAATTATGGATAGGGCATGGATATAATTTTATACCCGTGGATATACCCGAACCCGACCCGTAAGTTTATACCTTGTACGTTATATTTATATATAATAAAAAATCAAAAGAAATTTACACAATCCCCACTAATACCCACAAAGGAATTACTCCACGTCTCCTCCAGCCCACCGCTCCTTTCCCTATTCCACGTCTCCTCCAGCCCACCGCTCCTTTCCCTAATCCCCACCAAGTAATTACTCCACCGTTCCTTCCCATTCTCATATCCTCGGTATACCACTCGTCAATCTCCATTAAGGACCTTCTCATCTCCTCGACTCTTACTCCTGTAGACCTAGAAATAGTGGCGCCGCGGCTCCGCCGTGCACCATGTTTTGTCGCACTGCAGCAACCAACTCCATGGGCTGGTGGCTGGTCGACTCCATCTCCATCTCCTTCATCTCAGCTTTTCCAAGAACGAATCGAGGTGGAACACGATGATGCAGTGTGCGGCAGTGCGCACGACGAGGAGTATGGCGGCACGGAGGTGCAGCAAGGCAGGCGCACACCATGACGGGGAGAAGGACCGTGCCGTGGAGGTGACGACCACACCAAACAACCAGCCGTCAAGGTGAGTTTCTTATTCCTGCTCATGTACGTCTAGTTTTCTTGTGCATAACGTATGTTCTTGTTTGTGACTCTGCATCAGCGATTGGAGTAGAGAATAAGAAATTTGTAGTGGTCAATTTTTGTTTTCTAGCATGTGGCAAGAGAAAATATGCATTACGTTATCTATAATAGTCAGTTTTAGTCAGACTATACTACAAATCTGACTAAAACGTGAGATTTGACTGCAAATCAGATTCCAGACATTATGTACAAAGTTTAGACATTATATGTGCTGAAGAAATGAGATTATAGTGCTGAACTTCGTCAGACATGTGCTGAAGAAATGAGATTATAGTGCTGAACTTCGTCAGACATGACCAAATTTGTGCAGTTTAGACATTATGTACATAATTCATTTTAACTGAAACTAAAGTTCTTTTCTTGTATAGTGCAATGGCTTGTCATGATGGAGCACAAGGAGATGCAGGGGCTATCGATGGGAATGTTCCTTATTCCCCAACTCAAGCTACTACCGTGCGAGCATCACAAGATCATGGTGATGGTTCTGATAAAGTTGGTAGTAAAAGAAAGCTCAAATCAGTTGTGTGGGAAGGCAATTTTGAAAAAAAAAACTCATTAGTGGGGAGTGGAAAGCTGAGTGCATGTATTGCCATAAACATTTTGTAGCAAAAGGTTCCAGTGGCACTTCACATTTGCTGAGTCATATGAGCTCTTGTGGTGCTAGGCATGCACCAATAGGCCCAAAGCAACAAAAATTAAGGTTGTCAAAGGTTGATGAGGGAAAAGCCAATTTGGAGAACATTATATTTGATCAGGATATTGCTAGAAAAGAGCTTGCACCAATGATATGTGTTCATGAGTACCCTCTATCTATGGTCGATCATTCAGGTTTCCGGAAATTTTGTTCTACATTGCAACCAATGTTTAAAATGGTATCAAGGAATACTATTAGAAAATATATTTTGGGTATGTATTCAGCTCAGAAGGATAAGATGGTGAAGTACTTTGCAAACTTTAGAAATCGAGTTGCCATCACCAGAGATATGTGGACAGCAGGACATCAAAAGAGAGGTCACATGGTAGTCACCGCACATTTCATCGATGAGTTTTGGCAACTAAAGAGTATTATTTTGAGGTAAGAGCATGTTATTTTCAAATCCTTATAAATCGTAAATGTTGTTAATTTAATCTTTTTAATCTGAAATATTTGCTTTCCTTCTGTCTTAGGTTTGTTTATGTGCCTTGCCCACATAATGCTGAAGTTATATGTAAAGCACTGCATGAGTCCCTTGTTGAGTGGCATCTTGAGAGAAAGATATCGACAGTGACTCTGGACAATTGCACACCAAATGATAAAGCAATGGTACATTTGCCAGATAAGTTGAATTCCAATTCACTAATATTGGAGGGTAAGTACTTGCATATGCGTTGTGTTGCACATATACTTAATCTGATTGTGAAGGATGGTATGGATATCATGGAGAAGAGTATAGAACAGGTTCGTGGTAGTGTTGCATATTGGTCTACTACTCCTAAGAGGCACGAGAAATTTGAAAAAATGGCACGAACTCTAAACATTGAATACAAGAAAAGGTTGCTTCTTGATTGTAAAACGAGATGGAACTCAACCTACATAATGCTATCCATTGCATTAGAATATGTAGATATTTTTTAAAAACTAAAGGGTCGTGAGAAACTATATAGTTGTTGTCCAACCAAAGAGGATTGGAAGATTGCTAAGGAACTTTGTTGCAGGCTGAAAGTTTTCTATGATGTCACTCAGGTATTTTCAGGCACTAAATATGTCACTGCAAATCTGTTCTTTCCTAAAATATGTGGTATTCAGTTGGCAATACAGAAATGGTCTGCTAGTGACAATAAGGTTGTACAAAAGATGTCCGAGCAAATGAAACGCAAATTTGATAAATATTGGAAAGACGTACATGGTCTTATGTCTATTGCTACTGTTCTTGATCCAAGGTACAAGCTTCATATGTTGCAAGCTTTGTTTGGTTCTCTCTATGGAGTTGAATATGCAGATGTGAAAGTTGACGAAGTAATCAAGTTAATGGCTAATTTGTTGGAAGAATATCGAGAAGATGATGAGATTCTGGCTACTTCAGAGGCTGTGGGCACTGCTGTTGCACAAGTTATCGGAGCGGATGATGTAATTAATATTTTTTATCAATATATGTCCTCAAAATCTATGATTTCTGATTCTCAAGTGTGGACAGAATTGGACTTGTACTTGGAAGAGCAAACTATCAAGAGAGTACCACACAAAGATATGGACATCATAAGTTGGTGGAAGATTGCACGTGCAAAATATCCTACTTTGCAGAAGATTGCTCGGGATATATTGCCTATCCGAGTGACATCGGTGGCATCACAATCAACCTTTAGTACTAGTGGCAGGCTACTTAGTTCACATCGTAGCTGACTTGTGCCAAGTATGGCTGAAGCACTCATGTGTATGCAAGCTTGGTCTCGTGTCGATATGATAAGTAATTCATCCTCTCAGATTGCAACCATTCATCTAATTCATATTACACAACAGTTATTTTGTACTGAGTGTTCCTTCATCACTTAAATCTTGCATCAGGGATAGCAACTCCAGTCTCTTTGCTGCATTTCAAAGTGTTCTTGATGATGAAGAAGAAACTATGGTAAGATATTGAACTTGTTATAGTTGATTTTTGAGTTAAATACACTGTGAGTGCCTAAACTTTTCATATGCGGTCAGTTTAGTGCCTAACTTGCAAAATACATAGAAGTGGTGCCGTAACTTGTCCCGTGGTTCAAATACAGTGCCTCCAGACGTATTCCTCGGTATGCACCGCCCGCGTGGCATGCCAGCGTGTCACCGGCCCACATGTTAGTGGCTCGGGGCGTCGTTTTTCTGCTTAAAAACCAGGCTGTGCGCCTCACCCAGCCCCTCCGTCGCCCCTAGCCACTGACATATGGGCCGGTGACACACTGGCGTGCCACGCGGGCGGTGCATACCACGGAATACGTCTGGAGGCACTGTATTTGAATCACGGGACAAGTTGTGGCATCATTTTTGTGTATTTTGCAAGTTTAGGCACTAAACTGGCCGCACAGAACAAGTTTAGGCACTCACAGTGTATTTAACCTTGATTTTTACATGATATATTATTCGTTGTTTTATTGTTACTTCCATGATTTTAATTATTGTTGTTATGATCTGTTCACAAGAAGGATGAGTCCGAGTCTATCATAACTGAAACTTAGTCCATCATGCGATGAAGAATGAAGATGATGCCTAGAAGAATACCTTCCTTCATTTGTAGTGAGAACTGTGATGGTTGTAAGAAACTATGACTGTGGAATTATGTTGGGCTATTCCTATGCATTTTGTAATAAACGAAGATTGAAAAATTGTGCTTCTATTAATATGTCATTATGTGAGGAATTAAGGATGTAATTTCATACTTATGCTGAATTGCTGATTTCATGTTCTGCAATGCCATTTTTTGAGAATCTATGACTCTATGTGAATATTGTCCTATGTTATTTAATTTTTCAAGGTATTATGTACACGCCTTTTTATAGGACCCGATGGATATCCATAACCAATGGATATCCATCGGGTTTGGACATGGACACAGTTTTTCGCCCGTGGTTTTTTTCATGGATGGGCAAAGAACATACTCGTGGATGTGGATATGGATTTGATATTGTTCAACCTGGGCCGAACCCAATCCATTGCCATCCTTACACACAGATCTGAATGTTGCACACCCGTTGACTAAAACCTCTCTCGCAAGCAAAACATGATCAAACCGCAGAATTTATTGGGTGTTAATCACATGGTGACGTGAACTAGATTATTGACTCTAGTGCAAGTGGGAGACTCTTGGAAATATGCCCTAGAGGAAATAATAAATTAGTTATTATCATATTTTCTTGTTCATGATAATCGTTTATTATCCATGCTACAATTGTATTGACTAGAAACTCAAATACATGTGTGGCCTCTCCTGGACTATCTCGTTGATCAAAGATGGCTAAGGTTTCCTCGCCATAGACATGATTTTTCATTTGATAACGGTATCATGTCATTAGGAGAATGATACGATGGACAAGACCCAAACCTTAAGCATATCATTTGATCATATCCATTTTACTGTTATTGCTTTCTGCATGTCAATGTATCTGCTTCTATGACCATGAGATCATGCAACTCACTAACACCGGAGGAATGTCTTGTGTGTATCAAAAGTCGCAACGTGACTCGATGACTATAAAGATGCTCTACAGGTATCTCCGAGGGTGTCTGTGGAGTTGGCATGCATCAAGACTAGGACTTATCACTCCGTATGACACACAGGTATCTCGGGGCCCACTCGATAATACAACATGAGGACAAGCTTGCAAGCAATTTGACTAAGGAGTTAGTAACGGGATCTTGTATTAAAAAACGAGTAAAGAGACATGCCGGTAACGAGATTGAACTAGGTAAGTAGATACCGACGATCAAATCTCGGGCAAGTAACATACCGATGGACAAAGGGAACCGCATACGGGATTAGCCGAATCCTTGACATCGTTAGTTTGACCGATATAGATATTCATAGAATATGTGGGAACTAATATGGGCATCCAGGTACCGCTATTGGTTATTGACTGTAGAGGTGTCTCGGTCATGTCTGCGTAATTCTCGAACCCGTAGGGTCTGCACACTTAACATCCGGTGAAGATTTGTTATTGTTGATTTATGTGTTGGTGACCGAAAATTGTCCGGAGTCACGGATGAGTTCCCGGACATCACGAGGAGCTCTGGAATGGTCTAGAGATAAAGATGTATATATAGGAAAGTGATATCCGGGTTCCGGAACAGTTTCAGGTGTTTTCGATATTGTACCGGGAATGCCGAAAGGGTTTCGGAGGTCCACCAGGAGGGCCCCACCCACCCCGAGGGGCCACATGATCCTAAGAGGTGGCCCACCATCCCCTGGTGGGTTGGGAAGCGGACCCCTATAGGGCCCATGCACCCAAGGGTGGAGGAGGAGTCCTCCCTAGGGTGTCCACCTCCCTTGTTAGAGGTGGACTCTTCCCCTCTTTGGCCGGCTATCCCTCCTTGGAGGAGGGGCCAAGGTTGTACCCTACCTACCCCCTCCTCCTATATATAGAGAGGAAGAGAGAGGGCACCAACACCCCACGACATAGGTGCAGCCCTAGATCGATTTCTCCTCTCAAACGCGTCTGCGGCAGCGCTTGGCGAAGCCCTGCTGAGATTGCACCACCATCACCGTCACCACACCGTTGTGTTGCCCGAGAAATCATCTACCACTTCACCCATGCTCGCTGGATCGAGGTGCTAAAGACGTCATCGAGTTGTACGTGTGCTGAACGCGGAGGTGCCATCCGTTCGACACTTGATCGGGCCGTTCATGATTGGATTGCGAGACAGATCGTGATTGGATTGCGAAGACGTTCAACTACATCAACCACGTTTCCCAATGCTTTCTCTTAGTGATCTACAAGGATACGTACATGCACTCCCCTTCTCGTAGATGTTGATCTCCATACATTGATCTTGGTGAGAGTAGGAAATTTTTGTTTCCCATGCGACATTCCTCAACAATAGATAGGCGAGGGAAGCAAGCAAGCTCCTTCTTCCTCCTCCATCATACTGCTCAAGGAGCACCATTGTAGCCCTAATCTACTACATACTAGCTCCGATAGGACTAGGGGTGTTACCTCTCATAGAGGGCCCCGAACCTGGATACATCGTGTGTCATTAACGCTTGTTCCTAATCCCGTTTCCGGAGCCCGCCGGCACACATTGGCCACAACAACTCGAGTTAAGCCACCCCATGGCATTTTCGTGACAAAACGAAGACAATATGCGTGGGAGAAATTGGCCTGGGAACCCCACTTGCTCATTTTTCTCAGAGGTGGAACCTGCTAATCACTTGTTCTTCGATTGTCCCATTGCTCGAAAAGTGTGTATGTGTGTGGGGGGCATGGGGCTGACTGTGGCGTCACCTTGTTGTCCTTGGTCTCTATGGCAATGTTGGGCATGGTTGTACAAGTTATTTCCTAACGGCGAAAGATATTTCATGATGATTATCGTTGCCATTTGTAAGGGGGGTGGGTTGGTGTGCTCGTAACAAAGTCACTTTCGAGAAACATATTATTCACTCTCCTTTGGAGGCTGTCTTCCCTGTTTGTTCTTTTATGTTGTATTGGACAGAGCTGCTGAAGGGAGGTGACAAGCTGGAATTCCAAACAGGTGTGAAGCGGTTGGTCCAGGTTGCTGCAGGTGTGGCCGATAGGTCACACGCTCGTGGAAGGCTTCTCCTGAGCGATGGAACTAGGATTCCCTCCGGCTAAACTTTCACGGCTTATTTGAGTCTATGTTTTGCTGCTCCACTAGGGTTTGATGCCCAATCGTTCCGTGTAGCTCTGCTAGACTTTTGATGTTTGGTTTATATGTTGTCTTAGGGTTAGTATTCATATATTCGTTGTTGTGTTGTTGATAAGGTATCGTCAGGTTTTCATCCCATGACGTATGATCCGTTTCAGGATCTTTCAGAGTGGTTTTTCTGATGATGCTCCAACTCGCTCCCTCCTTTCGGTCCCCTTTGAACTTTGTTGAATGTCTTTAGATGTTACTATATGCTTAGTTTAGCGACTCTCTTAGATGACCCAAGAAACCAGTGTATTTTCGTTGGTTACAAAAATAATGGAAAAGGGATGTAAGCCCGGCTGGAAAAATGGCACGGTGGCGACTGATCGTCATATCAGCAAAGGGGAGCAAGTGACAAATGACCGCGTGTCCAGTGAAGAAAACTGGAACGGATCAATGGGCGCCATGAGGCCACCTTATGAAGCGGCCGGGTGGCAACTGGCAAGTGGCAACGTCAGTGCGTCATGGCATACGGGGACCGGAGAGGGGCCGGAGCCACTCTCCGGTCGATGGACGTGGCACGGCGTGCGCGCGCACGAAATGCTGTCGAGGAGACGGTGCGAATAAAACGGAGATGTCACCCAAGATGAAGACGCGGCCCTGGTGGAGGCGCAACCGTGCAAGTGCACTGGACTGTATAAGCTTGGACGATGCACTTGAGCTTGATCACCGGGCGTCCCACTCCCACTCGCCACGCCAGCAGGATAAATGCTCGACGTTGATCGGAGCCCCCGGCCTGTTCCGATTCCGAACGGGCGGCGACCGGCGGAAAGTAAATGCGGTCGACGGAGGATGGCAGGCAGGCGTCAACGTCAGGAACGGACAAATGGCGGGTCCATCAAGTTAGGCGGCGTCGCCGTCCACGCCGGGTGGAGGAAACCGAGCCGGCCATGCGTCCCATGACTCATCCCTTCCAGAAGCTACCGCGCGGCGCGCGCACGGGCTTTTCCACGCGCGCGAGCGGTCCAAACACGTGCCGACCTCCGCCCGTCAGCTAAATGCACGCCGCCGTCTCCTCAGGCGGAGGCTGAGACGTACGTCACCGGGTAACCGCATCGCCGGCCACGTCGAGCATCTCCTGCGCAGCCGGCAGCCGCAATAATGGCGGGCTCGCTCTGTTCTGTGCTGAGTGTCAGAGGACTGGCTCTGGGAGCGAGCGAGTGAAGGCCGCCACCCAGCCAGATCAATGCCTGGCTCTGCGGCATTGGGAACACCAAAACATGGCCATGCTGAGCAGCGTTCTTATTTTCATTACATGGCTCGTGCAGTACATGAACACCACACTGCCCTCCTGCTCCACATACTACTGGTACATTTATCTGTCATCTATGCACATTTACGATCTAGTGCGATAACCATATGGTCATAGTCGCATGGAGTACACTACAGTATACTGTATATTGCAAAACTTGGTCGTCGTCATGGAGTTGCAAGTTACTTTACAGTCTGACACTAGGGTTTTACCAGTGGTAACTAGCTAAAACTCGAAACTGGAAGTACCACGCTATAGTATTAGTGTGTGCCCCTCGACGGCGGCTCATCGCCGTTCAGGGCGCGCAGCTATTACCTTCTTGGCTATGTCACGTATACAGTAGGCTAGAGCGTTGATCAGGCCAGACATGCGCTTGGCTCTGTGTGCCGTCCTAGAGCTCCACGATGAGGCTGCCGAACGGCGACCGGTGCGGGATGCCCTTGCGGCGCTTGTTTCCGGCGCGGTAGCTGCTGGAGGTGGCCGGCGGGGTCGACGGCGAGAAGCTCTGCACCACGCTGCTCTTGTCGCTGCTGCCGCCGCTTGTGCTCGTGCACGAGTGCTCCGAGTCCGACCGCGCGTCCTTGAGCGCCGCTCTCTTCTTCTTCTTGCCGCCGCCGCCGACGCCGCCGTGTTTCTTCCTCGGCCGGTGGCCGCCGGACGTGCCTACAATCTGCGGAGCACAAGATGCAGTGCTGGTTACAATCTTGCAATGCAGCAGGCCATGGCCAAATTAAGCTTGGATTGTAAGGAGAAGCGCATATACTACATACTTTACATCCGAGGGAGCAGAAGCGGAACGAGTCGAGGAGGCTGCGCTCGCAGACGTCGCAGGTGTTGGTGACTCCCTTGCCCGGCCTCGGCTGCGGGCGCTCGTTGAGGAACACCACGCGCGCGCTGTTGATGATGTACGTCTGCACGCCGGTGATGTCCAGCACCCTCTGTATCTCCGACACCCGGATCACGTCGTGGTACGACGACCTCCGTATCTGCCCCGCACGCCGTTCGTCCATACGCATCGTCAGTCACCATGAAAACCGGCATGAATCGATCGAACGGGGGAGGAAAGAAGGCGGACACGGGACCCCGGCATTGGGGCGTCCGCGTGCATGAATGGTCCACTGACCTGGATGGCGTGGTGGTCGCGGTGGTGGGCGAGGCAGAGCGAGCAGAGCGCGCCGCCGATGCAGTCGAGGCAGTACATGTTGCACTCGCTCTTGTGCGCGTCGGCGTGCACCCGGCATTGCACGAAGAAGCTCGTCGCCAGCAGCGGCTTCAGCCACGGCGGCCACCGCTGGTTCCCCGCCTCCTCGTCGCACTCCGCTCCTCCCTGCACACCCAACATTTCAGCTTCAACCCGGCGCCGCCACTAGTCTAGGATGAACAAACGAGAACCAAGAACACATAGCAGGAGGGACACAAGCATCAAGAAATCAATTACCGTGGCGCCGCCGCTCTTGAGCGCGAGAGGGGATGCGTGGTCTATTGCCATCTTCGGCCGGCGAAAGGAGAGGAATGTGGATGCAAGATGGCAGGGGAGGGAAGAAATGCTGTGCAAGAAAGCAGTTCGCCGGCGCAGGAGCGCGAAGGCTTTGTAGACCGAGGAAAAGTAGTGCAGCACCTGTGGCTTGTGCCAAGTAAAAAAAGAATGGGAGGAGGAAGACTCGGCGCGTACTTGACAGTGAGCTCTAGGGCCCGTTCTTATCGACTCGTCGCGGGCCCGGGCCGTTTCGCGAGTCGCGACCGGTCGAATCGCAAATCCTACACAAACAAGCTCTGAAGTCCCATCAAAGAGGCGCGTTTTCTCTGTGAGCCCGTCGCCGTCGCGGTTCCGGTTCGGGTTGCATCCCCGTGATCCGGTGGGAAATTGTGATCACTCCTCTCCTAAACAGAGCGTATTTCTTTTGCCAGTGCTACGCAGAGGCACACACCCGCTTTTAGTTGTATTTTCGCTCCGCGTGGATGCTTCTCTGGGATATTCCATTGCATTCGCCGGACACTTGTCTTTCTCAGCTCCAAAATAGGCGGTGCAAGCAGAGCGAAAGCCCACGTTTTCTCAGCTCCCAAAAGTGAAGAAAGAAAAATGGCACAAAAGTTTACCACTAACGACGCCATTGCCGCACCAAATGCGTCGCCCATTGGCCAGTCCCGCGCAAGCAAGTGGATCGAAAGGGATCGGATGCATCCTCAACCGTGCATGCATGCGTATACCGCCATATATACTACTCCCTTCGTTTCATAATATAAGTATTTTTAAAGATTCACTAGAAAACTACATATGGATGTATATAGACATACTTTAAAGTATAGATTCACTCATTTTGTTCTGTATGTAGTCATTCCTTTAATGAAAACGGTTAAAAGACTTATATTTAAAAACGGAGGACCATATCCCTTCGATGCTCCCCGCGTTCTGGAACCAGGGCCGTCGCCTTTTCTCTAGTGCCGTCGGCCGGCGATGATGGATGGATGGATGGATGGAACCGCCCATGCCCGGATTTCTCGAGCTGTCCGTTCGTTTTCCGTTTTCCACCTAAGCCGGGCCGTGCTCTGCCGTCACCGATTCGGCAAGATGATGCTACCGGTGCACGGCGGTCTGCCCACCCACTCCTGTAACGTCCCAGTTATCTTGATAGCTGCTACCGCTGTGCACACACTGATCTCTGCCGTTGAGGAGGCCACCGGGCACACGTTTTTGTCCACTGTGCTGTTGCGGGCGCTGCCTATTATTGTGCTTTTCTTCCGTGGCAAGATCCATGTGCGAAGCAACGTGTCAGCTCCTAAGAGCATTGTAGACATCTACTCGGTGCGTGCAAGATATCGTGGGTGATCGCTGTCAGGTCACAGGGAAAAAGCTCGGAATGCTGCACCGCGTAGATTAGTCCCGAAGCAGTTATACGTCCGCGTCGTCTCGATTTGTTTTATAGGAGGGATTAAACAAGGAGCCAACTTGCTAAACCGCGGGGCCCGCCTAATCGCAGGTACGGTAGGCGTTGACAACCTAACATGTCGGGGGCAGCTTTGTTCCGCCCACCGAGTTCGAGTTCGAGTTCGAGTCGAGTCGAGTCCATGCTGCTGAGTTGTATCGAGTTTCGTAGGCACGGACGGATTGGTGTTGCGTGAAGCGTCACGGCACATATACATGGCCGAATTCCTGATAAGAGTTTTCTGTGCTCGTGCAGTCCCCCCGTCTACGGGCCTGAGCTATTATAGTGGTATGCTGGTACGTTACGTCCTAAGAAATCGCGTGTAGTATAGCCCAAATGTGCCAATAAGTTGGCTCCAATTTTTTGACCTAATGAGGGACTTTGATCTGAAAAGTAATACGTATAGTTAAGGCGACTGAATGTACTGGACACGCCTGGTTATTAACAAGTAGCAGTCCGCTCTAGAGTTCCTCGTTCTCTCCCCGGTGCCGTTCTACCTCTTCGTGTGGTCTCACGGTCAGAGCATCTGCAGCCGTTCGACCTTCAGTGGTCCCAAATAGCTTTGTCTGAGGATCTATTAGCGTTAAAAATGGCGTGGGGGCCCGGTTTTCCAGCCGCCCACCCAAGGGCGCCCCAGCGCTTTCGATCCAGTTTCTACGTAAATTTGATCCACTTTTGATCTATATTCGGTATTTTAGCACAAACTGAACAACAATAGTTATTTTTTATTAAATAGTTCATCACATAAATTAATATAAAAAAAAAGTTTAACAAATCAATACAAATAAAAAAATCAAGCTAGGCGTTGCCCTTGAGCCTCCATAGATGCTCCACCAAATCGTGTTATAGTTGTTGATACACCTATGGGTCTTGGATCTTCTCACGCATGTTGAGGAAGTCAGTCCAGGTTGTCGGTAGCTGGTGATCAACTTGAGCAAGAGGACCTTGCCTGTAATATGGTTCAGTGTCAAACACTAGCTCCTCCTGCTCGCTCTCAATGATAATGTTGTGCAAGACAACACAACAAGCCACGACTTCCCACATTTGATCTTTCGACTAGGTCTGAGCAGGGTACCGGACAACAGCAAAACAAGATTGAAGCACACCCAATGCCCGCTCGACATCCTTCCGGCAAGCTTCTTGATGCTTGGTAAAATAGAAGTGCTTGTCTCCTCGTGCGGGATTTGAGATAGTCTGCACAGATATGGATCATCTCGGATAGATGCCATCTGCTAGGTAGTATCCCTTGTTGTAGTTGTATCCATTAACCTCGTAGTTAACCGGAGGAGCATGACCTTCAACAAGCTTGACAAAGACATTCGAGCACTGCAATACGTTTATGTCATTGTGAGTTCCTCGCATATCAAAGAAGGAGTGCCAAATCCAGAGATCATGTGTGACCATTGCCTCAAGTACCACACTCCAACCTTCTTTGGCGCCTTTGTACATCCTTTGTCAAGCAAATGGACAGTTTTTCCATTTCCAATGCATGCAGTCGATACTTCCAAGCATCTCAGGAAATCCTCTTTCTGCATTTTGTGCTAGGATCCGAGCAGGGTCTTCAGCATTGGGTGATCGCAAATATTAAGGTCCAAAAACTGCCACCACTACCGTGCAGAACTTGTAGAAACACTCAATGGTGGTGGACTTGGCTATGCGTCCATAGTCTTCGAGAATATCACCTGGAGCTCCTTACGCAAGCATCCTCATAGGTGTCATGCACTTATGGAGCGAGGTGAATCCAAGTGTGCCGGTCCAATCCTTTTTACACTTGAAGTAGCTGTCGAACTCCGTGATGAAATTCACAATCCTAAGGAAGAGCTTCCGGCTCATACGATAACTTCGTCAGAATAATTTATCGAAGTGCAGAGGAGCGTCCGCGAAGTAGTCGACATAGAGCAAGCAATACCGTTCTAGTCGATGCCTCTACTTTGCCTTTAGCCGGTCCGGCGCCGAGACACCTCGTTGTGGCTCTGCATTGCTCACGAATAAGCCGGCCAGAGAGGAGAGGACCATGAGGTGCTCTTCATCCTGGCGTCGGCATCGGCTTCCTCCTCCAGTAGCGTCGTGAATGCCTCCTCGTCGTCGGAGTCCATAGGCTAGGCAAATTGCCGAACACCTGGCGAGCGTGGCGGTCACGCGTCCGCGGACGTGCCTAGAGTGCCGAGAAAACTCGCCAAGAAGCGGGGGGGGGGGGGGGGGAGGGGGCAAATCCGTGGCGAAGATGACAGGGAAAGAGCCTTTGTAGCGGCGGTAGGTAGATGGGGCGGCGCCGGAATAGGCATGCTGGCGGAAGGTGTGGTGTGTGAGAGGCGGTTCCAAAGAAGAAAATGCCTTTTTTCGCCTGACACGGCCCCCGACGCGTCGTTTTTCTTTTCGTCGACGCCCCCAACGCGTTGGGTTCGGGCTGGGACCGCCGGGTCCAATTTCGGTCCGAGCCAGCAAAAAACAGGCTCCTGGGACACGATTGGACCGTTTTTCTCCCATCAGCGAAAAAATGATCGGTGAAGGGCCTATTGGGGGCACAACTCGAGATGCTCTTATGAAGGAGGAGGGCTTCGTTTTATATACATTTTAAAGTTTTTTAGGGGTTGTGTCCTATTTAGAATGAGGATACGGTAGCGGTTTTGTAAATAAAATAAGATTTTCTAGGATTAGCCCAATTCCAATGGTGTTTCTAGCGTTAGTGAAAGGCGTGCGGAGGTTTATCCCCGACGAATCTTATGGCATTCGATCGGTGTTTGCCTTAGGCGGATCCACATGGATCCGGTCTTTATCCGTGTGTGTTTGTGTGTGCAGGCTGAATCTTTGGGATTTAAACTTCTCTTCAACCGTGAACTTTGATATGAAAAGTAATATAATCAAGACGGCTGAATGAACTCAACACCGTTATTAAAACAGCAGCAGTCTGCCTCGTGGCTTTGGCTTGTTTTAGTGTTTGTAGTCTTCCTTAGATGATCTATGGATCTGGATGCAATGTTTATTATTTTGTGGTATTTGCTGTACCATCGTGATTGATAACGAATAGATCAAAAGTTTAAAAGAAAAATGAGTGAACTGAACACCTTTCGTATTTCCTCTGAATTTCTTGCCCGTTTGTGCTGCAGCAGTTCATCGCCAACGGCCAACCTCCACTAGGCCTTAACCTCTGGATCGTGCATGTTCAGACCCTTCACTGCAAGTATCTGGCCTCAGTGGGATGGGAATCATGGGATGGCACGTTGGCATCTCTCGAGTTCGGGAGGCACCTCAAAAGCGGGCACCGGCATAAAGCCCGCCAATAATTTAAAGCGGTGCATGCATCGCATCAGCTCAGCAGCAAAGCATACGCTGCTCGGTAGGTCAGTTCCTGATTCCTCCGGCGCTAAGTCATTCCGAAAACTGTATTGTCTCAGCAGCAGCAGCGCTGCACCGGTCCTGCCGGAACGATCCATCTGGAAAGACGCGCTTGCTTAGGTCCGTTGCTTTCCCGGGCTCTTCTGAGTTAACGAGCTGCATCCTGCGGGTGCGAGCCCACAGTGATTTCCACTGTCAAACGGACGAGTTGAAGCCGAGGATTCTTCGCTCATCGGGAGCCACGTAAAGTAAGCAATTCAGGAATTCGTGGGCATTGCGTGCTGATGCTGTCCATGGCGGCTGCCGAGCAACGGAGAAAGCGGTGGCGTGCGCTCGACTAGGTCGCCGGCGCCGCCGCATTGTTTAAGCAGATGAGTTCTGTGGCCTCTGCGGACTGGTTAGTATAGTATATGTATATCCCGGTACCGAGTCGCGATCCTAGTATGGCCGTCGCGGCGCGATAAGTCTTCGGCTAGGAGGACAGGACCTGAACTGGAATAGTTTTTCTCAGAGCATCGGCTGCTGTGGGGAGCAGAGACTGAAGCATGGCCGCATTGATAGATAAACCAATTCTTTTTCTTTTGGAAACGGAGATGGATAAACCAATCAGTTTGAGGCGACGGCATGGATGATTGCTCCAGAATAGGCCATTCTAACACGGGCTCTGTGCTCGCTTGACACGTACTACTCCATCTGCTCGGGTTTGGCCCTCGTCCCAGGACGACAGGAGCATGTATATCTCGCGTGCTTTTCCATTTCTTTCGATTTCCTGTGTGCAGGACTTCTTCGCGAACACGGCGGGGCTCACACGCCACGAGCTAGTCATGATTCATGCACTCGCATACTGCTGCAGGCTACAGCAGCTCCTCTTGAAAGAAACTGAGACGAGATGGGCCGCACTTGGGATTTGGGAATCTATCTGCACCGGTGCTTCTGGTGCTATTGATTTTTGAAAAGGAGACAAAGCCTCGGCCTCTGCATCGAGAGATGCATGCAGTCATATATTGAAATTAAAATCAAGTTTCAACAAAGTACATGAAAGATCTAGCAAAAAGTGAATAAAAAGATACATGGCGTCTCTCGCGTCCAAACCGGAGATGACAATAAACCTAGATGACTAAACATCTATCCTATTAACATGTCGCCATCCAAACCGGTTCAAGATACCCTGTGCTACCATCTCCCAACGGATACACCCAGTAACCATAAGCTCCCTGGCTTCCACAGGAGTGAGTAATGACCACGTGCGGATCAGTGCGGTAGCCCTGAAGATAACCTGCAAAAAGTGAATATCGCGTTGTCTGTTAAATACTAAGTCATTTCTGCAATTCTATACAGCCTACAATAGTGCACAAGATCCCACACGAATAAGTTTAGCAGTTTGAACATCAACCCCCTGTAACCACATCCCAAATAACGTGTTGATACTATTAGAGGACTGATGTTGAAAGCAATGTGAAGCGAGCGCCATACCAATTTAGCCATAGGACAATCTAGAAAGAGGTACTTACTATTTTCTTTATTCAGATAGAAGCTACATCTAGGATTACCATTCCAATTTCGCTTGGCTAGATTATCCTTCGTTAGAATAACCCCTTTGTGAACAAACCACATGAAGACCTTAATTCTAAGGGAAACTTTGATCTTCCATATATGCGTTGATTTTAGAATATGTGTTAAATCTATGAGATGCATGTACATAGGTTTTACCGTAAAGACTCCATTCGTGGTCAGCTTCCACTGATCACGGCCTGGTCTGTCAGAGAGGTTAACGTCCATCAACCTTCTGACAAGATGCAGCCAGCTAATCCATCTGTCACCAATTAAGGATCTATGGAATTGAATATTTAGAGGTGTCTCGCCTAATATTGACGCAACGAACGCTAGTCGACGTTGTGCAATAGGTACAGCTGCGGATATTGAATAGCTAAAGGCATCTCCCCTAGCCAAGTATCTTTCCAGAATCTAGTCGATTCACCATCTCCTACGATGGACCTAGTTCTGTTGAAGAAAGCATTTTTCCCCGCATCAAACCCTTCCAGAAAGGAGAGTCAGTTGGTCGTGCTGTAACCTGAGATAAGGTTTTGTTTTGTAAGTACTTGTTCGTCAGAATCTGTACCCACATACCTTATGTTTCCATAGATAGTCTAAACAACCATTTACTGAGTAGACATCTATTTTTGGTCTCTAAATTTTCGACTCCTAATCCCCCTTGTTCTTTAGGTCTACAAATAATGTCCCATCTAGTAAGCATATACTTAGTCTTGACCTCATCGCTTTGTCAGAAAAATCGAGATCGATAGAAATCCAACCTTTTTCGCACCCCGAGAGGTACTTCGAAAAAGGATAAGAGAAACATAGGCATGCTTGTTAATACGAAATTAACAAGTACCAACCGTCCTCCGTAGGATAGAAGGTTGACTTTCCAGCAACTTAATTTCTTTTCAAATCGATCCTCAATGCATTTTCATTCCTTATTTGATAGTTTTCGGGAATGAATAGGAATCCCTAAATACGTGAAAGGTAAATTCCCACTTTCGCAACCGAACAATTGATTATAAGTGTGTTGTTCATTTTTGGCCCTACCAAAACAAAACACTTCACTTTTATTGAAATTAATCTTCAGCCCAGATAGCTGCTCAAATAAGCAAAGGATGAGCTTCATATTTCTAGCTTTTTTCAGATAGTGCTCCATAAAAAGAATCGTGTCATCTGCATATTGTAGAATGGAGACACCCCCGTCCACAAGATGCGGGATTAGTCCCCCTACCAGGTCCTTCTCGTTGGCTCGCTTAATCATAAGAGCCAACATATCAACAACAATGTTGAATAAAATAGGAGACATTGGGTCCCCTTGTCTGAGACCCTTCAGTGTGTGGAAGAAATGACCCACGTCATCATTTACCTTAATACCGACACTTCCTTTTTTTATAAAACAGTCGACATGCTTTCGCCGAAGCTCGTCAAACCCCTTCATGCGCAGGGTTTGCTGCAAAAAGGACCATTTAACTTTATCGTACGCCTTTTCAGAATCCACTTTGAAGATAACACCATCAAGTTTCTTCGAATGAATTTCATGTAAAGTTCCATGCAGGATAACGACCCCTTCTAGGATATTCCGTCCGGGCACAAAAGCTTTTTGCGTAGATTGCACCATCGAATGAGCCATGTTAGTTAGTCTATCCGTTCCCACCTTTGTGAAAATTTTGAAACTAACATTTAGCAAACAAATAGGACGAAATTGTTCAATACGTGTCGCCCCCTCTTTCTTTGGTAGCAACATTATGGTACCAAAATTCAAATGAAAGAGTTGTAGGTGACCATCATACAGATCATGAAACATTGCCATGAGATCATTCTTGATAATATGCCAACATTTCTTGTAAAACTCAGCCGGAAACCCATCTGGCCCGGGAGCTTTACCGTTCTTCATTTCCCCAATCGCATCCAGCACCTCTTTCTCCGTAAAAGGGGCGGATAAAAACTCATTGTCAGCCTCTCCAACTTGAGGAATATCCGCTACTTGATGCTAATCCATAGTCACAAAGCAATGATCAGGAGCACCGAATAACTATTTATAATAGTTAGAGATATACAATTTTAGATCCCCATGACCTACTATTGTACCCTCATCTTGCTCGAGCTGCAGGATTCTCTTTTTCTATGTTTTCCAGTTGCAATCAAGTGGAAAAATTTAGTGTTATTATCCCCATGAACGATTGACCGTACTTTTGCTCTACTTGCCCATTTATTTCCTCCTCTCTAAGGAGTACTCGAAGTCGTTGTTCAGCCTCATCCTTCAAAGACCGCTCGTTCATATCCAAAATATTGGTCTCAGCCTTACGGTCGAGATCATCTATAAGTTTGGTAAGCCTATCCCGCTCATCCTTATAGATCCCAGATACGTTCTTAGCCCAACCACGAAGGTATTGTCTAAGATGTTGAATTTTATTTTGCCATCGATCAACGTTGGATGTCCCACCCAACTCCTTGTTCCATTCCCTAGCAATCATATCCATGAATCCCTCCCGTGAGAACCAACTTGACTCAAAGGAGAATCCATTTTTGTTACCCATATGGTTTGCATTGCCGTAGTCCAGCAAGAGTGGCGTGTGGTCAAAGATCGCTCTTTGAAGCGCACACACTGTTACTAGTGGAAACTTCTGTTCCCATTCAATACTAGTAAGAACCCGGTCCAACTTTCAAAAGTTTGGTTTTGTAGGGAATTAGCCCATGTGAATTTCCTACCAGAGAGTTCTATCTCCCTTAGGTCCACGCTCTCTATAATAGTATTAAACATAAATGGCCATCTGCCATCAAAATTATCGTTGCTCTTTTCGTCGGACCACCTAATAATATTGAAATCACCCCCTACCAAAAGTGGCAATTTCTCATCGCAATTCCGAACCAGATCAGCGAGAAATTCAGGTTTAAGCTCCGGCTGAGCAGCCCCATACACAACTATGAGAGCCCATTGGAATCCATCCCCTTTGGATGTAATCCTGAATTTAACCACATAATCTCCCAACACCACTTCTCTAACTTGAAGGGTATCACATCTGACTCCGAGTAAAATCGCACCGGATCTTCCTCTTGGAGGGAGACAGTGCCAGTCAAAATCAACCCTCACTGATAAAGAACTTAAAAACTATGAAGTAAAATTATCCCGCCCTGTCTCCATAAGTGCTATAAAACCAAGTTGATGCTCTAAAGTCGCCTCTGCTAGAAATCTTGTTTTAGCCAAGGCACGAAGACCTGTGCTATTCCAAAAAATGCCTCTCATCTTTCATCATAATTTTTTTAACAGTCTTAAATCTAGCACTACTACGAACCGCCGAAACCGGGTATACTTTCCGTTTCCAAGGCAGTTTTGGTTTCTCACCAAATCTCTGGTCTATATAACCAGGTACTTGTGAGTCAACCGCAAGAGATTTCTCATCATAAATACTCTGCTCTAGACTATATCCTCCCCTTCCTCCGGATCAGCCATCATGTATTAAAAAAGAAGGGAGTAGAGGTTAGAGTTTTATAAGACACCCCAGCGGCATGACAATAACTCGTGCTCCCTGTCGATCACGGCGGAGTACGTTCAACACTTCTATTCAAGTTGGATATTATAAAGGCCTTCGACTCCGTTAAATGGGGATATCTCTTAGATCGCCTCGAGCGTATGGGATTCCCGGACAAATTCCGGGCATGGATTGTTGCGTTGCTCTCCTCATCCTCGTCTCGCATTCTTCTCAACGGGATCCCTGACCCCCCCCATCAAGCACGGGGCCGTTTTCTGCCAGGGTGACCCAATGTCCCCACTTCTCTTCGTCATCGCAATTGACCCGCTTCACAAGGTCCTGGATTCAGTAACGAGGAAAGGCCTACTGCACAAGATCCATTGGCGAGGCCCTGTTGGTGCGTACCTCCCTTTATGCGGATGATGTTGCCGTCTTTATGGCTCCTATCAAGACGGACATTGACAACCTTGCTTCCATTTTGAGAGGTTTTGGGGACGTCATTGGCCTCTGCATCAACTTCCAGAAAAGTTCTGTCGTGCCAATCAACTGCACTCATCTTAACCTTGGACACATCCTCGAGAGCATGCCGGCAAACGTGCCTCTTGCCCGATGAAATATCTTGGCTTGCCATTCTCTGTTTGGCAACTTAGGAAGGTGGAATTCCAATATCTCGATGACAAAGCAGCAAACAAGTTGGGCATATCGGACGGACAAAACATCACCACTATTGGTCACACGGCCGTTGTCAAGTCGGTCATCTCCTCCCAAGCAATCTTCTCGATCACGCCTCCCATGGTGCCAACAGGCATGCTAAACAACCTCAATAAGTTGGAGCGGGCATTCTTGTGGTCCGACGCAAACAAGACAACGGGTGCCAGCTGTAAAGTTAATTGGAACTCTGTCTGTCGACCAAATGAATATGGGGGTTTAGGGGTTCTCAACACTGACAAGTTTGCGCGTGCCTTACGTCTTCGGTGGCTATGGTATGAATGGAAGGTGCCTCACAAGCCTTGGGTGGGTTTTGGCAACCCTTGCACGATGGATGACCTTGAGTTTTTCTACGCATCCACTACAATCATCATGGGTGACGGCGCAAGGACGCCTTTCTCAGAGTCTCCGTGGCTGCTTGGGCGGAAGCCCAAGGATATTGCACCATTAATTTTCGAGGCCTCAAGGAGGAAGAATTGGAAGGTTTGTGATGCACTCAATGACAGTGCATGGATACTCAAAATAAACACCAACACCGCCTTCACTGTTGGCCACATTAGTCAAATTTTCACCCTATGGATGTTGTTGCATGACTTCCAACTCGATGGGCAGTCTGAAGATGATATCATTTGGAAGCATGCAAATGACGGGATTTACTCCGCGACCTCCGCATACGAGGCTCAGTTCCTGGTCTTGACACTCTCTCCCATGGACCACATGGTTTGGAAGGCCTGCCCCCCGGCCCTAAGGTGAAAGTCTTCGCCTGGTTGGGTCTTCAAGATCGTATTTGGACAGTGGATCGTTTGGAGAAGCGCGGTTGGGACAACTGCGACCTAAGAATGTCAACAATGGGGGAAGAACACGAGCTCACCAGATAGATAAGGTCCAATGGGGAAGAAGACGTCCTTTATAGAGTGGTGGAAAGAATCCAATCATTATCCTCACTCATAGCCCGACCGGAGCGGTACTACCGCTGCTAGGAGCGGTACTACCACTGCCAGAACGTCCGAGGGAGCGGTACTACCGTCCGGGAGCGGTAGTAAAAATTACTACCGCTCCACGAGAGGTACTACCGCTCCAGGAGCGGTACTACCGCTCGCAGCAGGAGCAGTACTACCGTTGGATATTGAAACTGCCATAACTTTCGCATAAGAATTCCGAGTCGAGCAAACTCAAGCTTGTTGAATTCACGATGACAAGAGCTATCCAACAACAACTGACGTACATCCAGGTGATTGGACTGGGTGAACTTCGCAAGACTCCTAGCATGATAATGAGACATCTACTATGCCAGGCCATCGCTTATTCATATGATGCAGAGCAGGATGTCTTTATAATTAATGGGAGACCATGTAGGATCACACTAAAAGATGTGGAGCATATAACAGGCCTGCCATGCATGGGGAAGAATCACGTCTCCTCAAATTACAACGATACTTTGGAGTTGTGGAAGGAAGTGAAAGACCCCAATGACACAAAAGTAACTTTGAAAGGATTGCTAGCCAAGATGAAAGGTGACAGCACACCTAATTTTGTCAGGCCATTTGTCTTGTACACCATAGGAAAATATGTATGCCCGACAACACAACAGTATGTGGACAACAGATACCTTGGGATTGTTAGAAACATTGAGACAATAAAGAGCACCAATTTTGGACAACTTACGCTTGACCATCTTATGGCTAGCGTCAGGAAATTTGTAAATGGTGGAGCAAATCTCGAGGGGAACCTACCACTGCTGCAGGTAATACAATCATTATTAACATACCATACATTTAATTTTATGGAAAATTTTCTAAGATGTTTTTGTTGTAATGCAGACGTGGTACTACGAGAAGTGGAGGGTGCACCAATTGGACTCTAACATCTCGTATGCATCAAGGTTAAGGCCACTGATACGTCCCAAACGTATCTATAATTTCTTCTTGTTCCATCATCTTTTGGGTGACATTGTTATATGTTTTGCTACACTTTTATATCATTTTACACATATTTTGACTAACCTAGTAACTCAGTGCACCGAGTGCCATTTTTCTGTGTGCTGATGTCTATTTTGCAGGGGCTTTTACACAATTTTCCGAAGCCCGAAAAAATCCAGAAAAAATATATAAAAAATGAGCGAAACACAAGCTTTGGGATCACCGAAGGAGGGTCAGAGGGGGACCACAGGCCTCCTAGGCGGCCTGCTAGCGCGGCTAGGCCCTAGGCCGCGCCACGAGGTCGCCTGGGTGGGTCCCACCTCCTCCGCTGCCCTCCTTTGGCCTATATTTAGTGTTACGTGAGGAAACCCTTGCATAGTTTCTAGAATCGTGAATTTCACCATCGTTCCACCGCCGCAGCGCTTCCAAGATTGGGAGCGCCAGGAGACCTCTTCCCGGCATCCTGCCGGAGGGAGGATTGACCTCGGAGAGCTTGTCCACCGCTTTGGACGCTTCCTGGACGTGCCGTGAGTAGTCCTTCTTGGACCATGAGTCCATGACCAACAGCTATGTGATATCTTCTCTCCAATCTTGTGCTTCAAGGTTAGTGCTTGTGAGCTGCCCTACATGATCAAGGCATCTATGTAATTCTCTTGCTTTTTCTATGCTCGGTTTGTTGGGCTCCGATGGATTATGAGATTATGTTCAGATTATTATGAGTTATATATTTGATTATCCTTTTATATTATGTTCCTTAGTTATTCTTGCATGTTCTCCGTTGCTTTTTATTGCTTTGGCCAAGTAGTAGATTGTAACTCCAAAAGGGAGCGTTATGCATGATTGTGGGATCGGGCCCCTCGATGTCTAGCTTGAGTGACAGAAACATGAGACTAGGGGATGTGCTTGTTGCCACCAGGGAGAAAACAACGGTGCTTGTGACCATGGTTGCAAGGATTGTTTACCTTACACATAGTTCGTTAATGCAGTTGTCCGTTGCTTTGAGTTTACACTTTGGGTGGGGCTTGCAACTTAAAACCGGAGAGATGTTCTGGATAGATATCTCAAGGTGGATGATTAGTAAGTCGATGCTGATGAATAAATGGTCTACTTGTCTTGGCGTACTACCCATTACTATTGAACCTCTAACTATCAAGGAGCATAATTAGCATTGCAGTGCGATCATAATTCTGTCAATTGCCCAACTGTGATTTGTTTACCCCAGCATAGTTGTTTATCGTCTTTTGGGATAGAGACGTCACTAGTGAACATCATGTGACTCCGGTCCATATCACCATCATTATTTACACCTCCATCATTTACCGCTTTCATTTACTTTTCCTTGCAATCACTGTTACCTTCCCGCTTGTGTTTTGATCCTTTGAAAACTACCAGTCCGTAGAGATTGACAATGTAACACCCCAAAAATCCGGTTATCGATTTTTGTGCTATTATTCCTTCCTAGCTTCTCTCTCCCGGATTTTTCCTCTGCAATTTGGCAAATGACCAGGTGAACCCAGTCTATCCTCAACCTCTCCGTGCATTTCCCATGTCCTTGTGCCAGTTTGTTCTCGCTGAGAAAACCCCGAACCTCTTGGAAACCCTAGCTCCAAAATATTGGAACTGGGAATCATGTCGTTGTGTTTTCAAAGGAGCCATCATTTCCCTTGCTTTATTGATTCTACAATTATTCCCAGAGATCATTATTCCCTCATAGACCCTAGATGTGCAAAAATATTGCCAAGTCATATGCAATATTTCTCCTCTAGAATTAGTTCATGTTTGTGTCCTTCTGAGGAATTAAATCCAAGACAAATGTCTATCCATCTCCCAAGGTCATGAAAACTTGTGGAGATATTCTTTGTGATCATATAAAGCTCTCATAAAATATTGGCTATCACTGAGTAGGGAACAATGCCTTTTTCCTATTTAAAGCCAATATTCCAATTTGGGGCCTTTCCAAAGGAACTAACATTTTGGTAGCGTGGACAAATCCCAAATAATTTGTGGAGCTTCTCATATCCATATATTCATCATTTCCATCAAGAGATCAAGTTCCCCAGTTCAAATATTGAGCACAATATCCCTTTGCAGATTCTGTCCAGATATTCTATTTGCAAAGGAAGTGCTTGATTCCTTGTGTCCCTTGAGATGAAATTTTGCAGATTAGTTCAGTATGATAAATCATCCTTGTCCACCAAAAATTATCCCCTGCCATCATTCCATTCTTCCTTAGTGAATTATTTAAGATTCTGTCTAGACTGGAGCATTGTGAAGGAAGTACCATTTATATTTGTGCAAATGGTATGAAACTTTGACAATGCCTTCATATGCCTAACTCATGAGTCTCCTACAAATTTCAGCCATTTCCATTTAGCCATTTGACCCCAACATCATCTTCTTCATTTCTGGTCAGTATGCCAAGATACAAAGCAAGTACCTCTTAGACTTATCGGATGGTGCTGAATTTTGGCCAGCATAGTGACCTTAGTGAGTGGTCAACCCCAGCCAAATAGCATGGCAATAGGTGCACTATGGTGGTCACACCACATCACAAACACCTTGCTGTTGAAACCTATTTGACTTTGGTGTGGTCACATCATTGCTCCACAGTGCTATCCTGATGCATAGATCAACTCAGTACAGTGTGTAGATAAGCCTAAACATGGTTTGACAGCTTGAGGGGCAAGGCAAGGCCATGGCCATGTGGTGACCATGGGCATAGAGTGCCATAGTGGAGCTCTGTGCATTGAGGCGACGTGAGCTTGTCTCCAGCTAGCACCAGCGTGTCCAAGTGTGTCTAGGAGGTTCCCCTAGCCCTCGTATGCCCTCTAGAACCCTCTCCCCCTCGTCTCCTTTCTCCTGGAGATGTCTACCATTGGGATCTCGCCATGAACTCGCGAAGCTTCTCCCGGCGTCGCAAGAGCTTTCCCCGAGGCTATTTAAGGTGTGCCCGAGCCATCCCCGAGCTCTGGAGCACCCAAAGCCACCTCGCCCCCCTCCTGCCGAGCCCCGAGCTCCTCCTCCCGCCATGGCCGCGGCACGGCTGCCGCCGCCGCGCCTCGCTCTGGCCGCCCCCAGTGGCTAGGCCGCCTCCCCTGGGTGCGGTGTGGCCCGGGACACCCGCCCCACCCGCCGGCTCCACCCCCCTCGCGGTGGAGCAACGGCCACAGCGACAGTCGGCGCCCTCCTGAGCCCTTGGACGAAGGAAGAAGAAGGAGACGGGCAGGAGAGAGAGAGAGAAGGAGAGGAGAGAGAGAGAGAGAGAGAAAGGGGCAGGCCCCGCTCGTCAGTGAGAGAGGGAGGGAGTGGATAAGGCCGACCCACCGGTAAGAGAAAGAAAGGTCTACCCCCTAGGCCCGCGCGTTTTAAGTGGAGGCGTAAACGGTTAAGTGCGGTTTCGGTTTTCCAAAAGCGTATTTTCTGAAATGTGCTTTCTCTTTTAAATCCCGCTGGCCGAACTGCTTAATTTGTGAAAGTTCATTGGTTAAGAGCAGAAATGAATAAGTTTTATTTGATTTCTTCCTAACGAATGAACGTCCGTAACTTTTCGCTCCTAACTCCAATTGAGGTAAAACCAGCGCCCACGTCTTCGTCTCGTCGAGCCCGTTTCGATAGTACCATTTTCATAATATGTTTGTGGAGAAGAAATGACTGTTTTTCCCTTATCCTTTGTTTGAGCCTTCCGAGAGGGAAACCCTCTCCGACAAATCTTTCCGGTGTGTTATCGCGCTTCTTCCCGGAGTATTCGTTGACCCCCAGGCAAGCCAACCTCTTACCATGAGCTCCGGACCGGCGTGATAACTTTGCTTGCACTTTGTGTGTTTATCTGTACCCCCTGTTAGCCTGCATTTGCATATAGCTGTGATGACATTAGTAATAGTTCCTAGTACTACTTTTCATCTAATATATGCACTCAAACTTTGCTCTCTGATGCTCTTTCATATTTAATTTATAATGCTTGTGTTCGAATGTATAGTGATGTGCTATGTGTGACTCTGACGAACCCTTTCTCGTATTTTCTTCAATAATGGCACCATGCCTGAGTCTGAGTCGTTTCCTGCCGTCCGGGGTGGATGCTCATAACCCACAAGTGTAGGGGATCGCAACAGTTTTCGAGGGTAGAGTATTCAACCCAAATTTATTGATTCGACACAAGGGGAAACGAAAGAATATTCTCAAGTATTAGCAGCTGAGTTTGTCAATTTCAACCACACATGAAAGATTAGTGTCTGCAAGCAAAGTATCGGTAGTAAAGTGGTATGATAGCAACGGTGCCAGAAAAAGATCTGTTGACGGCAAACTATTCCTAACTTGTTGTACCAATGGCGCCACTAAATAGCACGTGGACGGGGAACTATTCTTCCCCAGCAACAGCTCCAGAAAAGTCTTGCAACAGGTAACAACAAAGTAGCAAGTAACACCAGTAGTGACAGCAGCAGCGAGTAACTGGAGTAGTGACAGCAGCAGCAAGTAACAGCAGTAACCAGTAGCAGCAGAGTAACAACAGTAGCAACAATAGTAGCGACAATGTAACGTAGCAAGGAACAGTAGTAAAAGACTCGTAGGCAGTGGATCGGTGATGGATGAGTATGCCGGATGTGATTCATCATGTTACAGCTATAACACGGAGAGATATGTAAGTAGCTCCTGTTCGTCAATCTAATGTAGGCATGTATTCCGTATGTAGTCATACGTGATTAGGGAAAAGAACTTGCATGACATCTATTGTCCATCCCTCCCGTGGCAGCGGGTTCCTAATGGAAACTATGGGATATTAAGGTTCTCCTTTTAATAAAGAACCGGACCAACGCGTTAACACTTGGTGAATACATGAACTCCTCATACTATGGTCATCTCCGGGAGTGGTTCCGGCTATTGTCACTCCGGGGTTGCCGGGTCATAACACATAGTAGGTGACTAAAACTTGCAAGATAGGATCTAAAACACACATATATTGGCGACAACATAATAGGTTTAGATCTGAAATCATGGCACTCGGGCCCTAGTGACAAGCATTAGGCATGGCAAAGTAGTAGCAACATCGATCTCAAAACATAGTGGATACTAGGGATCAATCCCCGTCAAAACTAACTCGATTACATGATAGATCTCATCAAACTCATCACCGTCCAGCAAGCCTACGATGAGATTACTCACGAACGATGAAGAGCGTCATGGAATTGGCGATGGAGGAAGGTTGATGATGACGATGGAGACGATTTCCCCTCTTCGGAGCCCAAAACGGACTCCAGATCTGCCCTCCAGATGAAGAACAGGAGGTGGCGGCGCCTCCATATTGTAAAACGCGATGAATCCTTCTCTCTGATTTTTTTCCGGGCGAGACGGAATAAATAGAGCTAAGTTTGGAGGCGGTGGTGCTCTGTGGGCCCCACAAGCCCTCACGGCACGGCCACGGTGGGTGGCCGCGGCCCCTGGGCTTGTGGCCCACTGGCACACCCCCTCCGGTGGATCTTTGCACAGGTATTTTTCATTAATTCCAGAAAAATTCTGCGTAAATTTTCAGGACATTCTGAGAACTTTTATTTTTGCACAAAAACAACACCATGGCAATTCTGCTGAAAACAGCGTCAGTCCGGGTTAGTCCCATTCAAATCATGCAAATTAGAGTCCAAAACAAGGGCAAAAGAGTTCGGAAAAGTAGATACGACGGAGACGTATCAACTCCCCCAAGCTTAAATCCTTTTTGTCCTCAAGCAATTTAGTTGACAAACTGAAAGAGACAACAGAAAAACTTTGACGAACTCTGTTTGATCATGTTGTTGCAACTATGTCTAACTCATACCCAGAGTTTCAACAAGATCACAAGCGAACCACATAAGCAAATGACATCTAGGTCTCACGGTAAACTCATATCAATGGCATAATCAACTAGCGAGCAAATAATAATAAGCCTCAAACGTCAACACTTCAATCAAAAAACATAAAGTAGTACGAATAGATGGTACCTCGCTAGCTCTTTCTGAGACCGCAAAACATAAATGTAGAACACCCTGAAAGACCAAGGGCTGACTAAACATTGTAATTCATGGCAATGAAGATCCAGTCACAGTCATACTCAACACAGTTAAAAGCAAACCATAAAAATGACAGAGGTGATGTGTAATTGGTGCTTTTGTAAGAGGAGGATGACTCAACAGGAACATAAATAGACAGACCCTTCGCAGAGGGAAGCATTGATTTGCAGAGGTGCCAAGCTTTGAAAACAGAGATAATAATTTTGGGTGGCATGCTTTCATTGTCAACACAATGACTAGAAGTTCTCAATATCTTCCATGCTACACATGCTATATGCGGTTCCCAAACAGAAAAGTAAAGTTTTGACTCCCCCACCACCAATCAATCACACTCCACGGCTAGCCGAATCCTCGGGTACCGTCCATACCAACATCAATCCCGGGGGAGTTTTGTTTGCAATTATCTTTTCGATCTAGGCATGGAACTGGGAATTCCAATTACCGGCCCCTTTCTCGTGAATGATAGTGAATAAACACATATCGGGGATAACATGCCTAGCATGGAAGATACCAATAGAACCATGTCACCACATGAGCGGTTCGGGCATGCAAAACAGATTATTTCTTGAAGGTTTAGAGAGTGGCAGATGCAAATTTACTTGGAACGATAGGTAGATACCGCACATAGGTAGGTATGGTGGACTCATATGGAACAACTTTGGGTTTATGGAGGTGGATGGATGAGCAGTATTCCCGTTTAGTACAAGTGAAAGCTAGCAAAAGACCGGGAAGCGACCAACTAGAGAGCGACAATAGTCATCAAAATGCATTGAGATTAACTAACATTGAGTGCAAGCATGAGTAGGACATAAATCACCATGAACATGAATATCATAGAGGCTATGTTGATTTTGTTTCAACTACATGCGTGAACATGCGCCAAGTCAAGCCACTTGAAACATTAGAAGGAGGATACCATCCTATCATACTACATCATAGTCATCTCAACATTCATGTTGGCAACCAAGACAAACCATTATAAGCTCCTAGCTAAGTAAGCATGTCATAAGAAACTATGATCTCTAAGTTGTCATTGCAAACATGTTTCTCTCACAACAAAGCTGAATCAGGCATGATGAGCTAGTCATATTTTCAAAAACAAAATAGATCGAGTTCATACCAGCTTTTCCAGGCTCAGTCACTTCACCATATATCGTCATTATTGCCTTTCACTTGCACGACCGAATGATGTGAACAATAACAAGCGTGCTCATGCATTGGACTAAAGCTGGAATCTGCAGGCAAACACAAAGGAGAAGACAAAGTAATATGGCTCTTTGAAAGCTAAACAGGTATGCATGCAAGAGCCACTAAACATTGTAACCATGATCTTCTACCTTGACCCAAAGAAAAAGAAAACTATCTACACGGGAAAGCTCCCAACAAGCAAAAGAAGAAAAGAAAATCTTTTTGGTTTTTCTCAAACTAGACAGAAACACGAAAAAAAACAAGAAAAAGAAAATAAACTAGCATGGATGATACAATGGCAAAGTGTGAACACCGGCTAACAAAGAGAAAGCATAAGCAAGAATGTAAATTCGGTGAGAACACGTACTCCCCCAAGCTTAGGCTTTTGGCCTAAGTTGGTCTACTCCCAAGGATGGTCCTGGCAAAACCCAAAATCATAATGGGGGTTATACGGGAGCGCTGCAGCCACTGCCTGAATAGCTGCCTCACGGAGACGAGCAACCTTTGACTCCCTCTCATACTCCTCTGCCTCTCCTATGGTTATGTAATATCTCCGTTTTACCTGAAAGTCAAAGAAGGGAGGAGCAGGAAGGGTAATATGGAAGACACACTACCGGTTAAATATCAAACGGTATAGGAGGGATTCATCATCCCTCTCAAGGAACTGGTAGCATGTCAAAGTGACGCGGTCAAGGAAAGCTGTATGGAGTGGGGGATCTCCTTCGCGGATGGGTACTCAAAGAACATTTGCTATGCGAGTGGCATATATCCCACCAAAGAAATCCTCTTCATTTGCATTCTTATTCAGCCTCCTTGCTATTATAGCTCCCATGTTGAAGCTTTTGTCACCCGTCACTGCGCTCTTAAGGATACTAAGGTCGGGTGCGTAGAGGTGACAATGCTCAATCTTGCCATTAATGCATCTGCCTATGAAGAGGGCAAAGTAATGCAAGGCAGGAAAATGAATACTCCCCATGGTAGCTTGCGTAATGTCTCTAGTTTCTCCAATAGTAATACCAAAGCAAAAATCTCTAACCCAAGATTTAGGAGGATCATTGAGGCTACCCCAAATAGGTATTTTGGAAATTCTATTGAAATCCTCTAAATCCATGGTATACGATTTATCATACAGATCAAACAGTACCGATGTATCATGACCAGCTGAAAATTTGAATCTACGAACAAAAGAGGCTGTGAGAGCAACATACTGTTCACATTTATCGGAGATGAATTCTTCGAGTCCGACATTGTGAACAAGTGCATCAAACTCATATTTGAAACCTGCCTCCATCATAAATTCATCAGAAGGGCATTCACATGGTTGTACCTGCGCGTCCCTTGGTTGGTAAGGATCAGGCTCCCGAATCGCAAGACACGGACCTCTCTTGCTTGAGGAACCACCATGAAAGTTTCTCCTGAACATCTTCCTTTTCTGAAATTTTCAGTGACCCAAAGGAAAAGTGAAAAGGCTCAACTAAACTAGTAGCAACTACTCCCACAAGTGCCTAGAGGCCATATTACGCATCAAAACTACTTGGGACCAGCTAAAATCAGCATGCAAAGCTCAAGAACATGGTCACCAAGGCAACAAAAATACGCGGAGTATAAGGCACTAGAGCAAAAACTAATTGGACCAATGGAGGAGTCACTTACCAAGGAGTAATTTCCCCAAAACAGTTCGGAGAATGGTGATTTGAGCAAAGAGATCGAAAATCCCAGCAAGAGGAGCAAGAACACGGGTTTGGGCTGCGGAACGATTTTTTCTGGAGGTACGAGAACCAGATGAGAGCAAGAATGAGTGGAGGGGGTCCCTGTGGGCCCCACAAGCCTGGGTGGCGCAAAAAGGGGGTGCCCGCACCGTCAGGGCTTGTGGCCCACTGGTGCAGCCCCCCAGACAAGCTCTTTGTCTCAATATTTTTCAAAAAATCCAGAAAAAATCATACTTGATTTTCATGACGTTCGGAGAACTTTTATTTTCGGGGTACTTTTCTACCGGACGCTAAAACAGAAAACAGGGAAAACTAAACTAAATCTATCATTTTTCTTCTAAGCAATCTAAAGTGAAAGCTTTGGAACAGAGATTTGTGACTCCTTAATTCATCCATCTCATGGTCATCGAAAGAAATCCGTCAATGGGGTTGATCAAATCCCCTCGACAAAACTTTTCGAATCGCAAAAGAGAACGGAGAATTTTCGAACAGTCACTAGGTCACCTCAATGGGGATATGTATCTCCCCAACAAGCAAGTCATACTTCATCTTGACATGAGGAATAGGGCATTCAAAGCTCCCAATAAGAATCGATGAAGTCTTTTCGATAGCATTGATGCAATGTACTCGATATTGTTTCTTTGGGAAGTGCACCGTATGCTCATTACCGTTGACATGGAAAGTGACATTGCCTTTGTTACAATCTGTAACAGCCCCTGCGATGTTGAAAAAGGGTCTTCCGAGGATGACAGCCATGGCATTGTACTCGGGAATATCCAAGATAACAAAGTATGTTAAGATAGTGACGTTAGCAACTGCAACAGGCACAACCTTGCAAATGCCGATAGGGAAAGAAGTTGATTTGTCGACCATTTGCAGAGAGATTTCAGTGGGTGTCAACTTATCCAGTTCAAGTCTACGATAAAGAGAGAGAGGCATAACACTAACACCGGCTCCAAGGTCGCATAACGCAGTTCTAACGTAGTTGCCTTTAATGGAGCAAGGTATAGTGGGCACACCGGGATCACCTAGTTTCTTAGGAGTTACACCCTTGAAGGTATAATTAGCGAGTGTGGTGGAAATCTCAACCTCAGGTATCCTCTTATTTGTCACAATATCCTTCATGTACTTAGCATACGGAGACATTTTGAGCATATCTGTCAAACGCATTTGCAGAAAGACGGGTCTGATCATTTCAACGAAGCGCTCAAAATCCTCATCATCCTTTTTCTTGGATGGTTTGGGAGGAAAGGGCATAGGTTTCTGAACCCATGGTTCCCTTTCTTTACCATGCTTCCTAGCAGTGAAGTCATTATTATCGTATCTTCTATTCTTAGGCTGTGGGTTATCAAGATAAACACTAGGTTCAATCTCCACATCCTTATCATTGCTAGGTTGAGCATCAACATGAACATCACTATTGATATTATCATTAGGCTCATGTTCATCACCAAATTGTGTCTCAGCATCAGAAACAGAGACGTTGTTTGGATTCTTAGGGGTAGCAGCAACTGGGTTGCTAGCGTGCAGGTTCCTATCATATTTCTTCTTCATCCTAGGATGACTAGGTGCATCAGTGCTAACTCCTTGAGAATCTTGTTCAACTCTCTTCGGATGACCCTCAGGATACAAAGGTTCTTGAGTCATTCTACCGCCTCTAGTGACGACTCTGACAGAATTGTAATTGAACTCATTGAGCAAGTCATTTTGAGCTTTAAGTACTTGTTCTACTTGAGTAGTAACCATAGAGGCATGTTTACTCAGAAGTTTAAGATCATTTACATTCCTGTGCACACAAGCACTTAAATGACTAAGCATACGAGCATGCTGTTCCAATTGTCTGCTAACATAATCATTGAAACTCTGTTGTTTGGCAACAAAGTTATCAAATTCATCCATGCATAGGCTAGCAGGTTTATCAAAAGGAATATCACTCTCATCAAACCTACGCAGAGAATTTACTTCTACTACCTGTATCGGGTTATCGAGACCATGGATCACTTCGATAGGTGGTAGATTTTTGACATCTTCAAATTTAATGCCTTTATCTCGCATAGATTTCTTGGCTTCTTGCATATCTTCAGGACCGAGGAATAGAATACCTCTTTTCTTCGGAGTTGGCTTAGGAGGTGGTTCGTGAATAGTCCAAGCATTCTCATTGCATAAGATGTTATCCAATAGGATCTCAGCTTGTTCTACGGTTCGTTCCCTAAAAACACTACCGGCACAACTATCTAGGTGGTCTTTGGAAGCATCAGTAAGTCCATTATAGAAGATATCAAGTATTTCATTCTTCTCAAGAGGGTGATCAGGCAAAGCATTTAATAGCTGGATAAGCCTCCCCCAAGCTTGTGGGAGACTCTCTTCTTCAGCTTGAGCAAAGTTGTATATTTCCTGCAAGGCAGCTTGCTTCTTATGGGCAGGGAAATATTTTTAAGAGAAATAGTAGACCATATCCTGGGGACTACGCACACAACCAGGAAAAAGAGAAGTGAACCAGGTCTTAGCATCATCCTTTAGCGAGAAAGGAAACAGCTTGAGGATATAGTAGTGGCGGATCTTTTCCTCACTAGTGAATAGGGTGGCTATATCGTGCAGTTTGGTAAGATGGACTACAACCGGTTCAGACTCATAACCATGAAAAGGATCAGATTCGACCACAGTGATTAACTCAGGGTCGACAGAGAATTCATAATCCTTATCGGTCACAAAGATAGGCGAAGTAGCAAACTTCGGGTCGTATTTCATGCTAGCGTTCAGAGATTTTTCTTTCCACTTGCGCAGTAATTTCTCAACATCATAGCTATCCTTACACGCAAGAAAATCCTCAGCTATCTCTCCCTCCATAACATAACGGGTATCAGGCATATCAGGTAATTCAGGCATAGGAGAGCTAGTTCTAGCAGGCAAAATAGTAGGTTCTACTTCAATAGTATCAGCAGTTTCAGAAGTATCATCACATCTAGCAGCAACTCTAGCAATTTGTGCATCAAGGAATGCACCTAGTGGCAAAGCAGTATCAAGCATAGCATCATCAGGCATAGTATCAAGCATAGCATCATCAGGCATAGTATCAAGCATAGCATCATCAGGCATAGTATCAAGCATAGCATCATCATAAGCATCATAGGCAGCAGAAGTAGCATCATCAAGCACATGCGACATATCAAGATTTCTAGCAGGAGACGATGTCACAAACTTACTCATAACTGAAGGTGAATCAAGTGCAGAGCTAGATGGTAGTTCCTTACCTGTCCTTGCAGTGGGAGGCAAGACTTTAGTTCTTGGATTGATCGGATTCATCATAGTAACCACTAGACGTCAATCCCAAGTGACTCAGAGAATATAGTTGTTCTTCCCCGGCAACGGCGCCAGAAAATAGTCTTGATAACCCGCAAGTGTAGGGCATCGCAACAGTTTTCGAGGGTAGAGTATTCAACCCAAATTTATTGATTCCACACAAGGGGAAGTGAAAGAATATTCTCAAGTATTAGCACTGAGTTTGTCAATTTCAACCACACCTGAAAGATTAGTGTCTGCAAGCAAAGTATCAGTAGCAAAGTGGTATGATAGCAACGGTGCCAGAAAAAGATCTATTGATGGCAGACTATTCCTAACTTGTTGTATCAACGGCGCTAGTAAATAGCACATGGACGGGGAACTATTCTTTCCCAGCAAGGGCTCCAGAAATGTCTTCCAACAGGTAACAGCAAAGTAGCAACTAACAGCAGTAGTCACAACAGCAACAAGTAACAACAGTAGTGACAGCAGCAGCAAGTAACAACAGTAACCAGTAGCAGCAGAGTAACAGCAGTAGCAACAGTAGTAGTGACAAAGGAACGTAGCAAGGCCCAGTAGTAAAAGACTCGTAGGCAGTGGATCGGTGATGGATGAGTATGCCGGATGTGATTCATCATGTAACAACTATAACACGGAGAGATATGTAACTAGCTCCCGTTCGTCAATCTAATGTAGGCATGTATTCCGTATGTAGTCATACGTGCTTAGGGAAAAGAACTTGCATGACATCTATTGTCCATCCCTCCCGTGGCAGCGGGGTCCTAATGGAAACTACGGGATATTAAGGTTCTCCTTTTAATAAAGAACCAGACCAACGCATTAAGACTTGGTGAATACATGAACTCCTCATACTATGGTCATCTCCGGGAGTGGTTTCGGCTATTTTCACTCCGGGGTTGATGGGTCATAACACATAGTAGGTGACTACAACTTGCAAGATAGGATCTAAAACACACATATATTGGCGACAACATAATAGGTTCAGATCTGAAATCATGGCACTCGGGCCCTAGTGACAAGCATTAAGCATGGCAAAGTAGTAGCAACATCGATCTCAGAACATAGTGGATACTAGGGATCAATCCCCGTCAAAACTAACTCGATTACATGATAGATCTCATCCAACTCATCACTGTCCAGCAAGCCTACGATGAGATTACTCACGAACGATGAAGAGCATCATGAAATTGGCGATGGAGGAAGGTTGATGATGAGGATGGCGACGATTTCCCCTCTCCGGAGCTCAAAACGGACTCTAGATCTGCCCTCCAGATGAAGAACAGGAGGTTGCGGCGCCTCCGTATCGTAAAACGCGATGAATCCTTCTCTTCGATTTTTTTTCCGGGCGAGACGAAATAAATAGAGCTGAGTTTGGAGGCGGTGGTGCTCTGTGGGCCCCACAAGCCCTCACGGCGCGGCCAGGGGGGCGACCGCGGCCCCTGCGCTTGTGGCCCACTGGCACACCCCCTCCGATGGATCTTTGCGCAGGTATTTTTCATTAATGTCAGAAAAATTCTCCGTAAATTTTCAGGACATTCCGAGAACTTTTATTTCTGCACAAAAACATCACCATGGCAATTATGCTAAAAACAACGTCAGTCCGGGTTAGTTCCATTCAAATCATGCAAATTAGAGTCCAAAACAAGGGCAAAAGAGTTGCAAAAGTAGATACGACGGAGACGTATCAGATGCCAATTTTATATTTCTTTTGTCAGCAGCTGTCCGTGTTCTGAGCTGCTTTTCGGCCGTCGCACGCAATTGTTGTATTTCTTTCCGTGGCGGTGACCCTATGCTCTGAGCTGTTATTCGGCCGTCTTAGGGAACTGCTACATTCTTTTTATCAACACCGCCTCATGCTTTGAGCTACTTTCCAGCCGTCTTGAGTCGGGGTTTAGTTATCCCGGTAATGTCCTAGATCTGTGTTGTAAAGACCGTTCTGGTGACTACCGATTTATTTGCCGATTTTATGCGAGGGTTCCGAAGGTCTAACTTATAGCTAGAATCTATAAAAGTAATAGTTTGCCATTTACATTATACAGTTGAGATTACCGTCTATGATTATTTTGTGTTTCATTCGACAGTTTATGAATATGGATTAACAGTAGTGGTTTGAGCTTATTAATTATCGGATTGCTTTGACATCGTAGTATTAGCTATGTCAGATAATATTCGGGATAAGATTCCTAGTTGGTTGATCAGAGTCACCTGTCCGGGCTCATCAGTGCAACCACATTTGCCATTGTGGGACGACCGTGACTTGGGCTGATCGCGTGACCTTTCACTGGTACCTCCAAAGAGGGAGGGTTATGCACGCGTGCAACCCCTATCAGGTAGGCGGTGATAAACCCGTGAGCCAGTTGAGTTGTTTGTGCCGCTATCCCCGGATGGGACAAGTTAGTTTGGCCACGACGGTGGCAAGTGTCATGAGGACACAGGGCCACCCAAGGCAGGACTCCGGGGAAGGATGAATGCCGGTGGTACGATGAAAGAGTCACGGGTCAGGCAATTTTCGTTGGAGTAATGCTGGTCCACCCGAATGGCATCACGAGGCTAGTACTCCATAGTGTGGGTAAAGTGTGCAACCTCTACAGAGTGACAAACCTATTCGAATAGCCGTGTCCACGGTAATGGACAGCCCGACCAGACCTTAGTAGATGGTCAACCATATTGATGTTAGTAATGATGGAAGAACTCGTCTCGTGTGAACATCAGAGGATGTTGCCAACATGATGTGTTAGCCATGAGAAGGCTATATGATGACTGGTCAGATGACTGTGTGATGTGGTTTTGAATCCGTTCAGACTGGATTACTTGTATGTTGAGGGTTGTGGTACAACCCTGAAGAGAGTAAGTTGATATTCGGTGACAACAAGTTGGTTAAGCACTTGTGATTATCTTTGCCATGCTAGTGAGGTAAATTATAGGTTTAGTCCGTGACATGATATGCTGGATTTATATTTTTCCTGTTAATTCCATGTCATGCTTAGAATAGCTATTATATAACTATTATGCTTGCTTTGTTATCTGCTAGTTTGGATGCCATGTATTTAGTTGTCTTGCGAGTACATTCAAAGTAATCACCTTGCCTTGCACGTGGCCAGTTGCAGGAGAAGACTCGTCATGCTAGATCGTAACCAGACCAGTCCTGCGAGTTATGGAACCCAGCCAGGGACGTCATTGCCGATGTATCAAGACCTCTGCTGCCACTTAGTTAGCCTTGGAGTTGTGTAATATTGTTGTAAGCAATAGTATTGTAACACTCCATCATATTAATAAAGCCATATTTGCCTGGAATTTCTGTATATGTCTTTGGCGTGCGTCCGGTCTTATCCTGGGGACGGATATGCGTCGGCCCTCTATCGGAGTGCCACAGGACGTGGTATCACAACTAGGCTGGCTATATGTTACCCTAGCACCCAGACCACCTTAGGATCGACCAGTAGTGAGCCCGATAGATTTTACCTGTCTCTGGCATCCGACATGGCCACTATTGACCAATAGATGGCGCATTCGGAATGGACATATCCCTACCCAGTTGTCCACCCACCTAGCCGCTCTAGATTGGACCGTGACCCTACCCAGTTGTCGGCCGTGCCAGTGTATCTTCTACCTAGCACGAGAAGGATCTACGGCATCTTGGTGTGTTCTAGCCCGACTTCCTATTTAAACCCTTCCCACTTATGAGCCGTAGCTCTTCCCACCCAATCAGTTAGAGCGTTGCAAGAGAACCCAGACCAGTATCCCCAAACCAGCAGCCATGGCCAGTTCCTCCAAGACACCCACTTTCCACAGCCGAACCCTAGCCAAAGGTTATGCTGGCTTCCCGCCCATCCTTTCTAGTATGCTCTCCCGAGCCTTTGGACTTAGTAAGCCCCCAGTGTATTTGGTGTTCCAGCCAGAACCCGTCCCCCATCTTTGCTGGTTTTATGCAAAGGTGCATATCAACCGAGGGCCAACGGCGGATGGGAAACCCACGAATATTCGTGGCCATTCCATGCCCACTCTTGAGTTGGTTGTCCAGATAGCCGCTGCGGAAGCTATCACCCGTCTTCGGCTTTAGTTTCCGCAAGTGGCGGAGATGCAGGAACTTCGCTATTGTCCCCCTGGATCGGACATAGGCTGCAATTCCTCTGGCACAGTCAACGACGCAGACCCAGCAATATCTTGCCTGATCTTGTTTGCTGCTGCCCAGGGATTATTGCTCTTTGGCATTCTTAAAGAGCTTAAGGCCGTGGACCATGACACCATGCGGGTTGTTGCGGAAGCATACCATGCGACCCGTCAAGTTGAGCCCCAGTCAACCCAGTCCCTATTGCCAGACACAGTGCCACCTTCGCAACTGGTGCTGCCCTCGCAACCCGTGGACCCATATCAGCCCGGAGACATCCACCGTAACTCCATTCTGGGAGCTATCAGGCGACTTCGTCGTCAGGATGTGTTCCGTCAAGCTCCCTTTGCAGCTCCACCAGTTGAGGCCGAACCCATAGAAGTGCCCGAAGACCAAGACAAGAGTTGGCTCAGTCTTCGTCCCCTAGGAGAGCCCCAGCAAGAGTAAGCCCATTTGTGGCTTCAGAAGTGTGCGAAGCCAGGAGATGCTACCAGGAGGTGTGCTACGAAGACTGTTTCTTCGCCCGCGTCTAGGATTAGGACGCTGTAGTTGGAGTGAGTTGTTAGCCACCCACTAGGGCCGCGTGTTGTTGTACTGCTTGCATTGTGTGTGTCTATGTGCTATTGTAATATTATGTATGCTTATTCTCCTGTGTGCTTGGTTCGTCTACCCCACTGTTAAGCAGAAATGTTTAAGAGAGCTGGCATTGGATTCCTTAACAACATTTTGATCGGTAGAGCACTTACACCTAAAAACACCGGACTCGCCTAGAGTCCCTAATAAAATGTGAGCTGGTATAGGTGTATGTATGCGAGGAGTACATACACCCACTAGCATTAAAACACCTTAGTGTAATCTGCTTGATATGATTCTTTCTTTGCCTGCATGTGCATTTTGCAGTTTCGTCTGAATAGATTGCCTGTGCATAGTGTGAGCAATGTCTGCATACTGGTTGCAATCCCGGAGAAATTCTAAGAAATTTTATTGCAGCATAGGCCGTTACAACCCTTCAAGACCAAGACCTAAAACTAGATTTTAACCCTAGTACCCACTAGTTGTGAATGTTGTTCAGCAAGGAGCAACCAACAACGTGGACTCCACACTGCTAGAACTCCGCTGACTGCACCACACTAACCCCAGACCCAGCAGCACCTCTGTCACCATCTGGTGTGATGTTGACAGGACGCCTCTGTTGCCCCATCAGCGCTTATTTAGCCGACTTGAGACGGCGCACTTGTCCCTCAGCTATCCCTTTAGCCGCGGCATCGCGACAATCATCAAGGATCATCGCGCATAGTAGCACCGAGCCGCCGACCAGCGCTGCCAGTAGACCAGCCAGGAGGATTGTGAGCAGCTTCGACGCCACGCCCGCCATCAGAGCGTTGCTTCATCCTCCTGCAACCGGAAAAGAGAAGGAGAAGAGGAGGAAGGAGTGAGCCAGATGCGAGGTAGACGAGAGAGGAACCGATGTCGCTTTTATAGCCCTGGTCTGGCGTACGGTGAGCGAGGTCCAGGAGGCCGTGCGCTACTCGATCACCGGCGTCCAGGAGGGAATCCGGGAGCAGTGCCGACCGGCGTTGGCCCGCGATGGGAGTGCTCTCTACGTCGGCCTCGTGCACACCACGCACTACCATCGTAGAGTACTTTACACCCTAGGAGCTAGGTGTGTGCAGTGCCTAGCCGCACTCCGAGCGGCGCAGGAGCGAGAGAGACTGAGAGCCGTTGGCTGGAGAAGAAGAAGAAGAAGGCTGCCGGTGGACCCTGGTCCCACTCGCCAGTGAGAGGAGGCCACTGTTCATCAGGGTACCCCAAGCATTTTCGAAAAAGGGAAATATTGCTTTTTCTAAAAATGATAGGGCTACCCAGCGACCCCCGTGTGTAGAGTAGATCCCGTGATATTTATGTCTCGATCTGGGTGTACCAGTTTTGGTGCTCTTAACTTGGTTGTTTTCAACCACAGGGTTAAGACCGATCCCCGAAGTTTTTTTAGAGGCGTAGTAGTTGTTGTGCTAAGCTAACCCTGGGAATCTCGAGGACGAGATTCTTCTAAGGGGGGAAGGTTTGTAACACCCCAAAAATCGGGTTATCGATTTTTGTGTCGTTATTCCTTCCTAGCTTTTCTCTCCCGGATTTTTCCTCTGGAATTTGGCAAATGACCAGGTGAACCCAGTCTATCCTCAACCTCTCCGTGCATTTGCCATGTCCTTGTGCCAGTTTGTTCTCGCTGAGAAAACCCCGAACCACTTGGAAACCCTAGCTCAGAAGTATTGGAACTCGGAATCTTGTCGTTGTGTTTTCAAAGGAGCCATCATTTCCCTTGCTCTGTTGATTCTCCAATTATTCTGAGAGATCATTATTCCCTCATAGACCCCAGATGTGCAAAAATATTGCCAAGTCATATGCAATATTTCTCCTCTATAATTAATTCCTGTTTCTGTCCTTCTGAGGAATTAAATCCAAGAAAATATCTATCCATCTCCCAAGGTCATGAAAACTTGTGGAGATATTCTTTGTGGTCATATGAAGCTCTCATAAAATATTGGCTATCACCGAGTAGGAAAAAAAATCCTTTTTCCTATTTAAAGCCAGTATTCCAATTTGGGGCCTTTCCAAAGGAACTACCATTTTGGTAGCGAGGAAAAATCCCAGATAATTTGTGGAGCTTCTCATATCCATATATTCATCATTTCCATCAAGAGATCAAGTTCCCCAGTTCAAATATTGAGCACAATATCCCTTTGCAGATTCTGTCTAGATTTTCTGTTTGCAAAGGAAGTGCTTGATTCCTTGTGTCCTTTGAGCTGAAATTTTGCAGAGTAGTTCATTCTGATAAATCATCCTTGTCCACCAAAAATTATTCCCTGCCATCATTCCATTCTTCCTCAGTGAATTATTTAAGATTTTGTCCAAACTGGAGCATTGTGAAGGAAGTACCATTTATATTTGTGCCAATGGTATGAAACTTTGACAATGCCTTCATATGCCTAAGTAACGAGTCTCCTCCAAATTTAAGCCATTTGACCCCAGCATCATCTTCTTCATTTCTGGTCAGTATGCCAAGTGACAAAGGAAGTACCCCTTAGACTTATCTGATGGTGCTGAATTTTGGCCAGCATAGTGAGATTAGTGAGTGGTCAACCTCAGCCAAATAGCATGGCAATAGGTGCACTATGGTGGTCACACCACATCACAAACACCTTGCTGTTGAAACCTATTTGACTTTGGTGTGGTCACATCATTGCTCCACAGTGCTATCCTGATGCATAGATCAACTCAGTACAGTGTGTAGATAAGCCTAGACATGGTTTGACAGCTTGAGGGGCAAGGCAAGGCCATGGCCATGTGGTGACCATGGGCATAGAGTGCCATAGCGGAGCTCTGTGCATTGAGGCGACGGGAGCTTGTCTCCAGCTAGCACCAGCCTATCCAAGAGTGTCTAGGAGGTTCCCCTAGCCCTCGCATGCCCTCTAGAACCCTCTCCCCTCGTCTCCTTGCTCCTGGAGATGTCTGCCATTGGGATCTCGCCATGAATTCACGAAGCTTCTCCCGGCGTTGCGAGAGCTTTTCCCGAGGCTATTTAAGGTGTGCCCGAGCCCTCCCCGAGCTCTGGAGCACCCGAAGCCTCCTCGCCCCCCTCACGCCGAGCCCCGAGCTCCTCCTCCCGCCATGACCGCAGCACGACTGCCGCCGCCGTGCCTTGCTCTGCCTGCCCCCGGTGGCTAGGTCGCCTCCCCTGGGCGCGGTGTGGTGCGGGACACCCGCCCCAGCCGCCGGCTCCATCCCCCTCACGGTGGAGGAATGGCCACAGCCGCTGCCGTCGCCCTCCTGAGCCCTTGGACGAAGGAAGAAGAAGGAGACGAGCAGGAGAGAGAGAGAAGGAGAGGAGAGAGAGAGAGAGAGAGAAAGGGGCGGGCCCTGCCCGTCAGTGAGAGAGGGAGGGAGTGGATAAGGCCGACCCCACCGGTAACAGAGAGAAAGGTCAACCCCCCGGGCCCGCGCGTTTTAAGTGGAGGCGTAAACGGTAAAGTGCGGTTTCGGTTTTTTGAAAGCGTATTTTCTAAAATGCGCTTTCCATTTTAAATCCCGCCGGCCAAACTGCTTAAGTTGTGAACGTTCACTGGTTAAGAGCAGAAATGAATAAGTTTTATTTGATTTCTGCCTAACGAATGAACGTCCGTAACTTTTCGCTTGTAACTCCGATTAAGGTAAAAGCTGCGCCCACGTCTTCGTCTCATCGAGCCCGTTTCGATAGTACAATTTTCATAATATGTTTGTAGAGCAGAAATGACTGTTTTGTTTGAGCCTTCTGAGAGGGAAACCCTCTCTGACAAATCTTTCTGCTGTGTTATCGCGCTTCTTCCCGGAGTATTCGTCGACACCCAGGCAAGCCAACCTCTTACCATAAGCTCCGGACCGGCGTGATAAATTTGCTTGCACTCTGTGTGTTTATCTGTTCCCCCTGTTAGCCTGCATTTGCATATAGCTATGATGACATTAGTAATAGTTCCTAGTCCTACTTTTCATATAATATATGCTCTCAAACTTTGCTTATTAGTTATCGGATTGCTTTGACATCATAATATCAGCTATGTCAGATAATATTCGGGATAAGATTCCTAGTTGGTTGATCAGAGTCACCTATCTGGGCTCATCAGTGCAATCACATTTGCCGTTGTGGGACGACCGTGACTTCGGCTGATCGCGTGAACTTTCACCGGTACCTCCAAAGAGGGAAGGTTATGCACGCGTGCTACCCCGATCAGGTAGGCGGTGATAAGCCTGTGAGCCAGTTGAGTTGTTTGTGCCGGCATCCCCGGATGGGACAAGTTAGTTTGGCCACGACGGTGGCAGGTGTCATGAGGACACAGGGCCACCCAAGGCAGGACTCCGGGGAAGGATGAATGCCGATGGTACGATGAAAGAGTCACGGGTCAGACAAGTTTCGTTGGAGAGCTAGTCCACCCGAATGGGATCACGAGGCTAGTACTCCATAGTGTGGGTAAAGTGTGCAACCTCTACAGAGTGTCAAACTGATACGTCTCCATCGTATCTACTTTTCCAAACTCTTTTGCCCTTGTTTGGACTCTAATTTGCATGATTTGAATGGAACTAACCCGGACTAACGCTGTTTTCAGCAGAATTGCCATGGTGTTGTTTTTGCACAGAAGTAAAAGTTCTCAGAATGACCTTGATATTTATGATGATTTTTTGTGGAATATATAAAAAATACAGGCGCAAGAATCAACCGGAGACGTGGAGCGAGGAGCCCACAAGCCGAGGAGGCGCGGGCCCCCAGGACGCGCCTAGTAGACTTGTGGGGCCCTCGGGGCTCTGCCACCTCCAACTCCACCTCTATTTAGTATCTTTCGTCAAGAAAAAAATCAAGGAGGAGAGTTCATCTCGTTTTATGATACGGAGGCGCCGCCATCACCTGTTCTTCCTCTGGTGGGCAGATCTGGATTCCGTTCTGGGCTCTGGAGAGGGGAGATCGTCACCGTCGTCATCACCAACCTTCCTTCATCACCAATTCTATGATGCTCTTCACCGTTCATGAGTAATCTTATCGTAGGCTTGCTGGACGGTGATGGGTTGGATGAGATCTATCATGTAATCGAGTTAGTTTTGATGGGGATTGATCCCTAGTATCCACTATGTTCTGAGGTTGATGTTGCTAGTACTTTGCCATGCTTAATGCTTGTCACTAGGGCCCGAGTGCCATGATTTCAAATCTGAACCTATTATGTACTCATCAATATATGTGTGTTCTTGATCCTATCTTGCAAGTTGTAGTCACCTACCATGTGTTATGACCCGGCAACCCCGCAGTGACAATAGCCGGAACCACTCCCGGAGATGACCATAGTATGAGGAGTTCATGTATTCAGTTAGTGCTAATGCTTTGTTCTTGTTCTCTATTAAAAGGAGAACCTTAATATCCAGTAGTTTCCATTAGGACCCCGTTGCCACCGGAGGGATGGACAATAGATGTCATGCAAGTTCTCTTCATAAGCACGTATGACTATATACGGAATACATGCCTACATTACATTGACGAACTGGAGCTAGTTACATATCTCCCCATGTTATAACTATTGCATGATGAATGTCATCCGGCATAATCATCCATCACCAATCCAATGCCTACGAGTCTTTTCCTTCTGGTCCTTGCTACGTTACTTTACCGCTACTACTGTCACTGCTGCTACTGTTACCGCTACTGCTGTCACTGCTTCTATTGTTACCGCTACTGCTGTCACTGCTGCTATTGTTACCGTTGCTACTGTTGCTATCACACTACTCTGTTATTAAAACTTTGCTGCAGATACTAAATCTTTCAGGTGTGGTTGAATTGACAACTCAACTGCTAATACTCGAGAATATTATTTTGCTTCCCCTTGTGTCGAATCAACAAATTTGGGTTGAATACTCTACCCTCGAAAACTGTTGCGATCCCCTATACTTGTGGGTTATCCAGACTATTTACTGGCGCCGTTGCCGGGGAGGCCTAGCTCTATTCTCTGAGTCACTTGGGATTTACGTGTGTTGATCACTATGAAGAATCTGAGAGATCCAAAAACTAAAGTCTTGCCCTCAACTACGAGGACAGGTAAGGAACTGCCATCTAGCTCTGCACTTGATTCACCTTCAGTTATGAGTAAGTTTGCGACACCACCCCCTGCTAGAAATTCTGATATGTCGCCTGTGCTTGATGATGCTACTTCTGCTATCCATGATGCTTGTGATGATGATTTGCTTGATACTGCTAGGTGCCTTCCTTGATGCACAAATTGCTAGAGTTGCTGCTGAATGTGATGATACTTCTGAAACTGCTGAGATTATTGAAGTAGAACCTGCTATTTCACCTGTTAGAACTAGCTCTCCCAGATATGAATTGCCTGATATACCTGAGGGTTATGTTATGGAGGGAGAGGTAGCTGAGGACTTTCTTGCTTGTAAGGATAGCTATGATCTTGAGAAATTACTGCGCAAGTGGAAAGAAAAATCTCTGAACGCTAGAATGAAATACGGTCCTAAGTTTGTTACTTCGCCTATCTTTGTGACCGATAAGGATTATGAATTCTCCATCGATCCTGAGTTAATCACTTTGGTCGAATCTGATCCTTTTCATGGTTATGAGTCTGAAACGGTTGTAGCACATCTTACCAAACTGCACGATATAGTCACCCTATTCACGAGTGAGGAAAATATCCGCCACTACTATATCCTTAAGCTGTTTCCTTTGTTGCTAAAGGGTGATGCTAAGACTTGGTTCACTTCTCTTGCTCCTGGTTGTGTGCGTAGTCCCCAGGACATGATCTACTACTTCTTTGAGAAATATTTCCTGCCCATAAGAAACAAGCTGCCTTGCAGGTTATATATAACTTTGTGCAAGTTGAAGAAGAGAGTCTCCCACAAGCTTGCGGGAGGCTTGTCCAGCTACTGAATGCTTTGCCTGATCACCCTCTTGAGAAAAACGAAATACTTGACATCTTCTATAATGGACTAACCGTTGCTTCTAGGGACCACCTAGATAGTTGTGTTGGTTGTGTTTTCAGGGAATGAACTGTGGAAGAAGGTGAGATTCTATTGAATAATATCTTGTGCAATGAGAATGCTTGGACTATTCCCGAACCACCTCTGAAGCCAACTCCGAAGAAAAGAGGTATCCTATTCCTCAGTCCTGAAGATATGCAAGAAGCTAAGAAATCTATGCAAGAGAAAGGCATTAAATCTGAAGATGTCAAAAATCTACCACCTATCGAAGAGATCCATGGTCTTGATAACCCGACATAGGTAGTAGAGGTAAATTCTCTTCGTAGATTCAATGAGAGTGATATTCCTTTTGATAAACCTGCTAGCTTATGCTTAGATGAATCTGATAACCTGTTGCCAAAGAACAAAGTTTCAATGATTATGTTAGCAGACAATTGGAACAGAATGCTCGTATGCTTAGTCATTTAAGTGCTTGTGTGAATAAAAACGTCAATGATCTTAAGCTTTAGAGTAAACATGCCTCTATGGTTACTACTCAAGTAGAACCAGTACTTAAGGCTCAAAATGACTTGCTCAATGAGGTGAATGACAAGTTTGTTAGAGTCGTCACTAGAGGTGGTAGAATGACCCAGGAACCTTTGTATCCTGAGGGTGACCCTAAGAGAATTGAACAAGATTCTCAAGGAGTTAGCACCGAGGCACCTAATCATCCTATGAAGAAAAAGAAAGATTATAGGAACTTGCATGCTAGCAAACCTGTTGCTGTTACACCCGAGAATCCAATCGATATCTCTGTTTCTGATGCCGAAACACAATCTGGTGATGAACATGACCCTAATGATAATATCGATAGTGGTGCTCATGATGATGCTCAACCTAGCAATGATAAGGATGTGGAGATTGAACCTAGTGTTGATCTTGATAACCCACAACCTAAGAATAGGAGATATGATAAGAATGACTTCATTGCTAGTAAGCATGGTAAAGAAAGGGAACCATGGGTTCAGAAACTCATGCCCTTTCATCCCAAACCATCCAAGAAAAAAGATGATGAGGATTTTGAGCGATTTGTTGAAATGATTAGACCTGTCTTTCTGCAAATGCATTTGACAGATATGCTCAAAATGTCTCCTTATGCTAAGTACATGAATGATATTGTGACTAATAAGAGGAGGATACCTGAGGTTGAGATTTCCACCATGCTCGCTAATTACACCTTCAAGGGTGGAACTCCTAAGAAACTAGGTGATCCCGGAGTGCCCACTATACCTTGGTCCATTAAAAGCAACTACGTTAGAACTACTTTATGCGATCTTGGAGCTGGTGTTAGTGTTATGCCTCTCTCTCTTTTTCGTAGACTTGAATTGGATAAGTTGACACCCACTGAAATCTCCTTGCAAATGGCCGACAAATCAACTGATTTTCCTATCGGCATTTGTGAGGACGTGCCTGTTGTGGTTGCTAACGTTACTATCTTAGCGAACTTTGTTATTCTGGATATTCCTGAGGATGATGCCATGGCGGTCATCCTTGGAAGACCCTTTTTAAACACTGCAAGGGCTGTTATTGATTGCAACAAAGGCAATGTCACTTTCCATGTCAATGGTAATGAGCATACGGTGCACTTTCCGAAGAAACAATATCGAGTACATTGCATCAATGCTATCGAAAAAACTTCATCGATTCTTATTGGGAGCTTTGAATGCCCTATACCTACTGTTAAGATGAAGTATGATTTACTTGTTGGGGATATGCACATCCCCATTGAGGTAACCAAGTGACTATTCGAAAATTCTCCGTTTTTATGCGATTCGAAAAAGTTTGTCAAGAAGACTTGATCAACCTCATTGACGGATTTCTTTTGATGACTATGGGATGGATGAATCTAGGAGTCACAAACCTCTATTCCCAACGTTTACTTTCGGTTGTTTAGAAGGAAAATGATAGATTTAGCTTTAATTTTTCCCATTTTCTGCTTTTTGCGTCCCTTCGAAAAGTGTCCCGAAAATAGAAGTTCTTCAATTGCCCTGAAAATCAAGTATGATTTTTTCTGGAATTTTGGAAAAATTATGAGATCGAGAGCTAGTCAGGGGGATGCACCAGTGGGCCACAAGCCCAGGAGGCGCGGGCACCCCCCTGGCCGTGCCTACCAGGCTTGTGGTCCCCACGTGCCCCCTTCACTTGTTCCAGCTCCCATCTCCTTCTCCTACCTCCAGAAAAATTATTCCGCAGCTCAAACCCGTGTTCTTGCTCTTCTTGCTGCGTTTTTTGATTTCCTTGTGCAAAGCCCAATTCACCAAACTATTTTGGGCAAATTGTTCCTTGGTATGTGACTCCTCCATTGGTCCAATTAGTTTTTGCTCTAGTGCCTTATTCGTTGCGTATTATTGCTGCCTTGGTGACCCTGTTCTTGATCTTTGGATGTTAATTTTAGATGGTCCCAAGTAGTTTTGATGCATGATATGGCCTCTAGGCACTTGTAGGAGTAGTTGCTATGAGTTTCGTTGAGCCTTGTTCACTTTTCCTTTGAGTCACTAAACATTTCAGAAATTTTAAGAGAAAGAAAAGGGAAAAGATGAGGAGGTTCCTAAGAGGCTCTTCAAGCCGTGACCCCAAGGAAGATGAAAATGAGAAGAAGAAACCCAAGTATCCGGTCCCCTGAGTTGCACAAGTTCGAGCGTGCGAGTGGCCAAGCGATGTGTTCTTACGTGCCGCCGGTCTTTATGAGGATTTTTATTACTTAGTGGAGAACGCAGGCCTTACCGCATTCGTTGAAGATAAGTGCCCACAATACCTCCTCCTCACTAATATTTTCGTGCAAAGCTTTAACTTCTATCCAAGGAAGAATCCTCCTATGGTTGAGTTCAAGTTATATGATATCCGCCAGCGCATGTCACTTCAGGATTTTTGCAATGTTTGCAAATTACCTTATGTTGGGGATACTCATGAACCTCGTCCATGGGACTTGGAGGCTTTCATAGATACTATTGTCATAGGAGAGGAGAGAGGAGTATCTTGCGCTAGAGTTGCTAGCATTCATTTTCCCGTGCTTCGGTATTTTTCTTTATTCGTGGGAAAATGTTTGATTGGCCGTGGGAAAGCTGGGGCCCTTAGCTCCCCAGATCTTGTGGTTTTGCATGAAGCTCTTTATAATGATAAAACTTATAGCTTGGGCGCTATAGTGGCTCAACGGTTGAACACGAACCGTACTAAAGACGTTGTTTATGGAGGTATCTATGCTACCCGTCTTGCTAGATATTTTGAGATACCTATTAGACTGCACGAGGAAGAAGAGATGCTTCTTCCTGAGAGATATCTAGATTATGATAGCATGGTTCGCCATGACTTTCTTGATAAAGATATAAATAGGAGGATGATTTATAACTTGGTATTTAGTAAGGGTACTCGTGAGACTATTACTTTGCCTGCTCCTTCTTTGTTCAATCTTCATCTAGGCAGGTACATTATTATGCCCTCGGACATCTATGCATATTGGGGCATAGCGCCACCACCGGCGCCCGTGCCCGAGCTACCAGTCGAGTACCAGACGCCAGTTTATCAGTGGGAGCCAGAGGAGCTCACCCAGCAGTGGCACCCTCAGTACACTCTGGAGTATCCCGGAGACGGTTACTTCCCACCTTGGGAGTAGACCAACTTAGGCCAAAAGCCTAAGCTTGGGGGAGTATGTGTTTCTCACCGACTTTATATTCATGTTCACACTTTCACTTTGTTAGTCGGTGTTCACACCTTGCCACTGTATCATCCATGCTAGTTTATTTCTTTTTCTCGTTTTCTTGTCGTGTGTTTGTCTAGTTTGAGAAAAAATCCAAAAATATTTCTCATTCTTCTTTTGATTGTTGGGAGCTTTCTCGAGTAAATAGTTTTCTTTTTCTTTGGGTCAAGGTAGAAGACCATGGTTAAAATGTTTAGTGGCTCTCGTATGCATATCTGTTTATCAGTCAAAGAGCCATATTACTTTGTGTTCTCCTCTGTGTTTGCTTGTATATTCTAGCTTAGTCCAATGCACGAACACTCTAATTATGATTCTCATCATTCGGTCGTGCAAGTGAAAGGCAATAATGACGATATATGATGAAGTGACTGAGCCTGGAAAAGCTGGTATGAACTCGATCTATTTTGTTTTTGTAAATATGACTAGCTCATTGTTCCTAATTCAGCTTTGTTGTGAGAGAAACATGTTTGCAATGACAACTTAGAGATCATAGTTTCTGATGCCATGCTTAATTAGCTAGGAGCTTATAATGGTTTGTATTGGATGCCAACATGAATTTCAAGATGATTACGATGTAGTATGATAGGATGGTATCCTCCTTTGAATGATTCAAGTGGCTTGACTTGGCGCATGTTTACGCATGTAGTTGAAACAAAATCAACATAGCCTCTATGATATTCTTGTTCATGGTGATTTATATCCTACTCATGCTTGCACTTAATATTGGTTAATTTCAATGCATATTGATGACTCTTGACGCTCTCTAGTTGGTCTCTTCCCAGTCTTTTGCTAGCCTTCACTTGTACTAAGTAGGAATACTGCTTGTGCACCCACTTACATAAACCCAAAGTTGTTCGATATGAGTCCACCATACCTACCTATATGCGGTATCTACCTGCCGTTCCAAGTAAATTTGCATGTGCCACTCTCTAAACCTTCAAGAAATAATCTGTTTTGTATGCCCGAACCGCTCATGTGGTGACAAGGGGCGGTCAGTATCTTCCATGCTAGGCGTGTTATCCTCGATACGTGTTTATTCACTATCATTCACGAGTAAGGGGTCGGCAATTGGAATGCCCAGTTCCATGCTCAAATCGAAAAGATAATTGCAAAAAAAATTCCCCCTGGATTGTTGTTGGTATGGACGGCACCCGAGTATTCGGCTAGTTTTGGAGTGCGATTGATCTATGGTGGGGGAGTCAAAACATTACTTTTCTGTTTGGGAACCGCCTATAGCATGTGTAGCATGGAAGATGGTGAAAACTCTTGGTCATTACGTTGACAATGAAAGCATGCCACCAAAATTATTTATCTCTATCTTCAAAGCTTGAGCTCTGGCTCCTCTGCAAATCAATGCTCCCCTCTACGAAGGGCCTGTCTATTTATGTTTGTGTTGAGTCATCCTCTTCTTTCAAAAAGCACCAATTAGAGAGCACCTCCGTCATATTTATGATTTTCTTTTAATTGATATTGAGTATGAGTGTGACTGGATCTTCTTTGCCATGAACTACAATGTTCAGTCATCCCTTGGTCTTTGAAGGTGCTGTGCATTTATGTTTTGCGGTCTCACAAAGAGCTAGTGAGATACCATCTGTTCATATTGCTTCATGATTGTCTTGATTGAAGTGTCGACATTTGAAACTTATTATTATTGCTCGCTAGTTGATTATGCCATTGATATGAGTTTACCATGAGACCTAAATGTCATTGCTTATGTGGTTAGCTTATGATCTTGCTAAAAATCTGAATATGAGTTAGACGTAATTACAGCAACAAGATCAAACAGAGTTCGTAAAAGTTTTTCTTTTGTCTCTTTCAGTTTGTCAACTGAATTGCTTGAGGACAAGCAAGGCCTTAAGCTTGGGGGAGTTGATACGTCTCCATCGTATCTACTTTTCCTAACTCTTTTGCCCTTGTTTTGGACTCTAATTTGCATGATTTGAATGGAACTAACCCGGACTAACGCTGTTTTCAGCAGAATTCCCATGGTGTTGTTTTTGCGCAGAAATAAAAGTTCTCGGAATGACCTGGAAATTTACGAGGATTTTTTGTGGAATATATAAAAAATACTAGCGCAAAAATCAACCGGAGATGTGGAGCGAGGAGCCCACAAGCCCAGGAGGCGCGACCCCCTCGTTGCGCCTAGCAGGCTTGTGGGGCTCTCGGGGCTCCGCTGCCTCCAACTCCAGCTCTAGTTAGTCTCTTTCGCCCAGAAAAAAATCGAGGAGAAGAGTTCATCACGTTTTACGATACGGAGGCGCCGCCACCACCTATTCTTCCTCTGGAGCGCAGATCTGGAGTCTGTTCTGGGCTCCGAAGAGGGGAGATCGTCACCGTCGTCATCACCAACCTTCCTTCATCGCCAATTCCATGACGCTCTTCACCGTTCGTGAGTAATCTTATCATAGGCTTGCTGGACGGTGATGGGTTGTATGAGAGCTATCATGTAATCGAGTTAGTTTTGATGGGGATTGATCCCTAGTATCCACTATGTTCTAAGATTGATGTTGCTACTACTTTGCCATGCTTAATGCTTGCCACTAGGGCCCGAGTGCCATGATTTCAGACCTGAACCTATTATGTTCTCATCAATATATGTGTGTTCTTGATCCTATCTTGCAAGTTGTAGTCACATACTATGTGTTATGACCCAGCAACCCCGGAGTGACAATAGCCGGAACCACTCCCGGAGATGACCATAGTATGAGGAGTTCATGTATTCACTAAGTGCTAATTCTTTGTTCCGGTTCTCTATTAAAAGGAGAACCTTAATATCTCGTACTTTCCATTAGGACCCCTCTGCCATGGGAGGGATGGACAATAGATGTCATGCAAGTTCTTTTCATGAGCACGTATGACTATATACGGAATACATGCCTGCATTACATTGACGAACTGGAGCTAGTTACATATCTCCCCATGTTATAGCTGTTGCATGATGAATGTCATCCGGCATAATCATCCATCACCAATCCAATGCCTACGAGTCTTTTCCTTCTGGTCCTTACTACGTTACTTTACCGCTACTACTGTCAGTGCTGCTACTATTACCACTACTGCTGTCACTGCTGCTATTTTTACCGCTACTGCTATCACTGCCGCTACTATTACCGTTGCTACTGTTTCTATCACACTACTCTGTTACTAGAACTTTGCTACAAATACTAAGTCTTTCAGGTGTGGTTGAATTGACAACTCAACTACTAATACTCGAGAATATTCTTTTGCTTCCCCTTGTGTCGAATCAACAAATTTGGGTTGAATACTCTACCCTCGAAAACTGTTGCGATCCCCTATACTTGTGGGTTATCACAAACTTATTCGAATAGCCGTGTCCACGGTAATGGACAACCGACCAGACCTCAGTAGATGGTCAACCATATTGATGTTAGTAATGATGGAAGAACTCGTCTCGTGTGAACATCAGAGGATGTTGCCAACATGATGTGTTAGCCATGAGAAGGCTATATGATGACTGGTCAGATGACTGTGTGATGTGGTTTTGAATCCGTTCAGACTGGATTACGAGTATGCTGAGGGTTGTGGTACAACCCTGAAGAGAGTAAGTTGATATTCGGTGACAACAAGTTGGTTAAGCACTTCTGGTGATCTTTGTCATGGTAGGAAGGTAGATTATAGGTTTAGTCCGTGACATGATATGCTGGATTTATATTTTTCTTGTTAATTCCATGCCATGCTTAGAATAGTTATTATATAACTATTATGCTTGCTTTGTTATCTGCTTGTTTGGGTGCCATGTATTTGGTTGTCTTGCGAGTACATTCAAAGTACTCACGTGGCCTTGCACGTTGCCAGTTGCAGGAGAATACTCGTTGTGCTAGATCGTAACCAGGCCAGTCCTGCGAGTTATGGAGCCTAGCCAGGGACGTTGTTACCGATGTATCAAGACCTCTGCTGGCACTTAGTTAGCCTTGGAGTTGTGTAATATTGTTTTAAGCAACAGTATTGTAACACTCCATCATATTAATAAAGCCATATTTGCCTGGAATTTTTGTATCATGTCTTTGGCGTGCGTCCGGTCTTATCCTAGGGACGGATGTGCGTCGGCCCTCTATTGGGGTGCCACAGACAACTCTGTGTACTCGTTGGGAGCAAAGTTATTTGTTGTGTGTGCAGGTCCACGTCTTCTGTTAGCGCCAGGGTGGAAGACACCTACTTGTTGAGCCTAGGAGTCCTTCTGGTTCGATAAACCTTACAGTCTTCGTGTAAGGGAAATTTGCTACTGACTACATCTCCACGTTCCACTTGGGGTAACCAACGAGGGGCTAGAAGTATATACATCATCTCGTCATCAAGCGAATTTTTGGCGCCGTTGCCGGGGACTCCAGTCTTCAAGATAGGGGAGTTGCACACCATCTTTTACCTTTGCTTTTTAGTCTTGTTAGTTTGCTTTTCATGATTGGCATGACTAGTTAGGCTTATGGAAATCTGCACTCTTAGTTCGCTGCTTGGGGAAGGCTGCTTTACCACACCCATGGTAGAGAAGTCTCCTCCACCTACTGAATGTATCCCATTCAAAATACCACTTGCGATAATTGAAATAATTAGGAATGATTGTTATACATGAGATGGAACAGTCAATCCTAGTATTCATTTGTTGAAACTTACAGAACTTTGTGAGTTGTTTAAGATTTCAGGTTTGACAAGAGATGGAGTCATGAGGAAATTCTTTGCCTTGTCACTAAAAGGAAAAGCATTGGAATGGTATAGGCTACTAGATGATTCTCACCTACATGATTGGGAAGAGATTCAGTCTCTCTTTTACTCCAAGTTTTATCCTCTTCATGAAGTCCATGAGAATAGGAATTATGTTTATAATTTCTATCCTCATGACAGAGAGAGCATAGCTCAAGCTTGGGGGAGACTGAAAACTTTAATGCTAAAATGTCCTAACCATGGGCTCCCCAAAGATTATGCTTATGTGGAGAGTAAGAGTACCTTTTTCCATGTGGATCATGGTAACAATGCTTTATGTGATACTTATATTGTTGAGTTTATTAATGATCCCACTGAAAATTATTATGAGAAGGGAACATATTCTTATAGATATTTCAATAATATCAAGTTCCCTCTCTTTATGTTGAAGGTTTTGAAGCTGCTCTTGTTTTGCCTTCCTATGCTTATTGCTTTGTGCTTCTGTGAATTATTCTATTGCAATATTCCTATGCATAGGAAGCATGTCAGACTTAAATGTGTTTGGTATTTGCTTCTTGATGCTCTCTTTTGTTCTACAACTCTTATTTCTACGAGAGCATCATTAAAATCTTAAGCCTATCTTTATGGCTATAAAGAAAGAGCTCTAGGGAGACAACCTTTGTTATCTTTACTTTGAGTTTTTTACTTTCAGTTTTAGTGGTCTTGATGCTTGTTACTAGTGTAGCAACATCATTGCATCTTTATTTTTAAGCTTTGTGCCAATTTATAGTCTCTAATTGCAAGAAAGTTCAAAAGTTGTGACATGGTGTCTAGAAACAGATTATGTGTGCTTGACGGAAATTTTTTCCACAAATCACTAGATCATCTTTTTGATCTGAATTGTTTTAACAACATTCTCTATATAATTGTCTTTCTTGCATATGTTCCGAGTTTTCTGATTGAGTTGCATAATTGCCCCTAATAAATTATTTACTACCTGTTGTTGTGTCTTTCACGGATTCTACCATGTTTTGTGTTTCCCTTGTTTTGTGAATCCTAAGCTTGCTTTTTATTTGCATAAATCTTTTGGCAATCATGAGAAGCAGTAGCTTTTAATGAAAATATTTATTTCCAGCAGGTATTGATTTATTTTATTAAGGGAACTAACCACTCTAATCAGCTTATTATGAGTTTTGTATGAAGGGAGTTTCCAAGTATGCGATGGGGGAGATGATGAAAGAAGATACAGGTGTGTCAAACGCTAAAGCTTGGGGACGCCCCCATTCACCCCAAGAAATATTCAAGGAGACTCAAGCATCTAATCTTGGGGATGCCCCCATGCATCCCCTTCTCTATCAACAATCATCAGTTCGTCCATCTCCATGCTATATTTTTATCAGTTCTTATAATATGTGCTATGCTCGGAGCATCCCACTATTTTTTTAGTTTGTTTTAGTTTTTCTTGCTATTCATAACAAGTCGGAACCTAGCCTACCTTGTTTGGGAGAAAGACTCGCTCCATTTCACTCTAGAACACAATAGAGGTTTTCATGCTTATCTTTTTTGTGTGTTCTTCATCTTTTCGTAGCTATTGTCATGCTTACCTCTTAGTTTTCATGCTTATATTTTTAAGAGCTATTATCTATCTATTATATACTTAAAACGATAGAAAATAAACGGTGGAGATTTGACTGAAGTGAATTATATTTTATCAACGGTTGAGATATGTTCTGCAGGAGTCATAAGGTAGACACGTAATGGAAGAGCCCATCATACCTAGATGGAGATCCTAAAGCATTACAAAGAGATATAGTGCACAACGATCTCCATGTGGCAAGGTCGCGTGTCATAGAAAAATTCTACATGTAAAAATATGTCACAATATTGATACAGGCAAAAGTATCTCTAAGGGACACGTTGTGTGTAATGAGAGATCAAGTGGAATAGATGGAAAAGGCGTTTGATAGTAAACGTGCACAACACGCACGGGTGGCCAAAGGGAAAGCTTAAACTAAAAACATATATTCCTATTTATATACTCCGAGAGATCTAGGGAAGAACTACATCAACATCCTGGACGAGATGCTTCTAAGATGGCGGAAGCGATGCAAGGACAATGAAGCTCACAAGAAAAGCTGATAAAGATGGTCATCATCCTCCCGAAGAAGTGGAAATCAAGTACGGGAGGGATGGGGACTAGAGAGGCCAACGACCTCGATGCACCTCGCCCTCGATCGGCAACGACACCTTACCGGTAGATATTAGGCGCGTCACCTCGCAGTTCACGATGGACCGCTTTCCCGTTGGCTCCTTAAGCCTCAATCCAACTACAATCTGTAATGACACTCCAGACGGGTCTCATAGTCTTCGACGAACTTGGCGTCAAGGCAGTCGAGCTGCCAGAAGCCAAAGCAACTACTGCAACGCCACCAGCTCCAATGGGATTGCCGGCACCATCGGCTCGGACAACAATTGCTTCCACAAACACAAGAATGTGTACCACATGCACAATCAAGGAGAGAATGGCACTATAACAGGATTAACAGCGAGGGAAGACGAATAAGAGGGAGCAAGCACCACCGGCTAGGACAACAATCTCTTCCACAAGCATGAGAATGTGTGTCACAAGCATCATCGAGGAGAGAGCGACACGACAGAGAGGGAGGCGAATGACATGAGGTGATGGGAGATAAAGGAAGGGACATGGGACGTGCAACTTTGCTATAAAGTGGCCTGGCTGCTGATGCCGTGACCAAAGTTTGTGCAGCAGCGACTGCATAGTAGAGCCATAGAGCTGGAGGAGGATCAGATGGTGTACCAACACCAGCGGTATTGCAGAGGTGGTGTGTCAAGAACACGGGAATATGGAAGGCACAAAGTGTCGCCGGTGATGGACAGCTAACGCCGCGATACCGACGCATGCAACACCATCGATTCTGATGGAATTGCGGGCGTGTTTACTGGAACTGTAGCCGAGCCGAGGCATCACCAGACGTGATCAATATATTTGCATGTCACGTAGGGTTGCATGGTCGTTTCTTCTTTGCAAAAGACATTGGTGTTTTCTCTGAATATTCATTCTTTTGTTAAAAGGCGGATGTGCATCCATATACAAAGCTAGCACTTCTTAATTTTGTAATTATGCATTCCATGAAAAAATGATGAAAACTATTTGACTTTAAAGTAATAATCTTCATTATTAATTAGGAGGTTGTGATGTAGAGCATCCAATTGTTTTCAAGCATAGAGCGTTATGGAAATTTAGACGTGCTTAAAGCATGAATATGTAGAATTGCAAACAATGCATTTGATACTTTCAGCCTTTTTTGTTAATTTATAGAAGAAACACTTTTCTTCTCTTAGCTAGCTTCTACATGGAGATTATTAATTATGATTAAATTTTATCATGCAACATAATACTGTAATTGAAAGTGGTTCACATATAGTAGAACAATAAATGTGTTCATTTTTATGGGGTATAAAATTTTGCATTAAACTATGTGTTTTACAAAACTAATGATATACTCCATTTGGCTATATCTATGTATCTAGCATATAGTCACACACACCTACTTTGGTGGCTTCGGGATTGTGACTAGGAGAATCAAGCAATGTGTAGTGGTAGTAAAATCATTTTTGATGCTTCGCTTGAAGGATAGAAATTGTACCAACGAAAGAAAAGCAAGTGACTCGAGAATATGAAACATGTCACTCAAGGAAAATACCATGACTTGATACGTAAAGAGGATTGGAGAAAAGAGAAGAAGTAGAATAACAACGCACATATATTTTAGTAATGTTACTACAGTGCGATAACCCTCATACGACAACAACATCTAAATCATTAGCTATAACGTGTTTTTTAATAAAAGTGTCCTATTTAACTTTCAAGTTCATAATTATCATAACATAATTTAATACCTATTATTGTTGAACCAATTTTTAGGGGAACACAATGATATTCTATGTCGATTTTCCACCAATATAAAAAAGCACAGAAATGCCAAGAAATAGTTAACTAAAAGATATAAATAGTATATAACAATGGTCTAGCCGCGCAAACGCGCGGGTAGGATCGTTAGTTTAGGTTCATTTGGAACTCTCTTGAGTTATCATGCTTATCTTGTTTAGAGAGTTGGCTCGTTGCACTGAGTCGTGTGTCTTGCATGAGTAGGTAATTGAGGTTGCTATCTAAGTATAGTAGTAACTTGCAATAGTTTTGAGGTATTAATTTGAGTAATGTTTGGACTATTGGTGCCAAGAGCTTGAGCCTATTAGTGATAGGTGTCATATTTTGGGAAATCCATGTGTTTTCAAAAACTAAAAATTAGTTGAGAACTCTAGCTACTAAATTGATCGCTAATCTCTCGAGGGGTTGGAATATATAGAGTACCCTCACGTTACCTTAAGTTGAGGATGCGAAAGGTTAACCAAACCCCCAAACATTCGTCCTCGGGGTACTTGTCTCTTTGTGAATTTCCTAACTAGATAGAGAGTTACCGTTAATAAGTGTATGAGTTCTTGGACTAATGTGAGTATTCGATTGTTGGTACTTCCACCATCCATATTTTGCTGGCCTCTTCGGTACCGTGCATTGCCCTTTCTCACATTGAGAGTTGGTGCAAACTCCGCCGGTGCATCCAAACCCATGACATGATACGCTATGTCATACATAAGACTCATTATATCTTTCCTCAAAACAGCCACCATACCTACCTATTAAGTCATTTCCATAGCCTTTCCGAGATACATTGCCATGCAACATCCACCATCTCATGACTCGATCTTCATGTCATACATGCTTTTGCTTGATCATAGAGTCGCATGCTAGTTGGACCCTGCCCTTATTACTGCTACATGATGTGCTAGTATCATTGCATATCGTGCTACACTGGCAAAGGCATACATTTGCATACATCATGATAGTTTTCACTCGTCTTTATGTTGAGTACTTCTTATAAAGTGTGATGATTTTTCTTTCTATTCATGTAAAACATAGAGTGTTTCCCTTAAGTGAGGACAATATCCCAAAGAGGACAAACAAAAGATCCCAAAGAGGACAAATGAGAGATAAAAAGAAAGAGCCAAAGAGGCCACAAAAATAAAAAAAAAAGAAAAAGAAAAAGAAAAAGAAATAAAAAGCGAGAACGGGCAACACTACTATTCCTTTTGAAAGATCCACACTCGTACTCCATTGCTAGATTGGTACTACATAGAGATTATCATTCATGCCTAACTATGTGGGGACCCTTACACTATAGAACTTGGTTTGCATATTCCAATGATGTGCCTCATCAAATGAGCTCTAGGTCTTCATGAGCAAACAAGTTGGATGCACCCCCACTAGTTCCATTGGAGAGCTTACCTTAGCTCATATGTGCATCCGTTACATGGCAATCCCTACTCCACACATCATATCTATCATTTGGCGTTCTCTCGCCTATGGTTGTTCTCATTGATGTGAGCCTTTCACACCTTTTTGTCTTCCTTCCCCAAAATTATTCTATTTTCCATCCTAAGTGCCAACAGATCTTGCTTACGCTCATTCATTGCATGAGTTCTCAAAATCAAAAGGGAGAGGATCATTTTGACTTGTGCCTGACAAGTGGTGTGGGGATGAGTCAAAATAAGATTCTGAAGGAGACTAAGTGTGAGGTTTAGTATATTGAGTTCTCAATTAGAAAAATATTTTATCTCTGAACCCATCTCCCACTTCTTGCATGCAAACACCATTCGAAGATATTCGAGTCACGGACAGCGAGAGCTCTTGCACCTTTATGTTCTTACTTTGCTATATTCAATACAAGATATAGACTCTTGCTTGTTATTGTCTTGACTTGAATTGCATATCTCACTTGCTTTACTTTGAAGTTCTTATATATGTGTTGCCATGTCACCACAAAAATTATTGTGTTATCATTTATCTACTCGAGGACGAGCAGAAATTAAGCTTGGGGATGTTGGCACTTCCCAAACGTATCTATAATTTCTACTCGTTCCATGATCTTTTGGGTGACATTGTTTTTATGTTTTGCTACACTTTTATATCATTTTACACATATTTGGACTAACCTATTAACTCAGTGCACGCAGTGCAAGTTTCTGTCTGCTGAAGTCTATTTTGCAGGGGCTTCTACCCAAGCTTCCGAAGCGTGAAAAAATCCAGATTTTTTTTATAAAAAATCAGTGAAACAGAAGCTTTGGGATCATTGAAGGAGGGGGGCGAGGGGCCTCCCAGGCGGCCTGCTGGCGCGGCCAGTGTTGGGGAACGTTGCATGGGAAACAAAAAATTTCCTACGCACACGAAGACCTATCATGGTGATGTTCATCTACGAGAGGGAGATTTGATCCACATACCATTGTAGATCGCTCAGCGGGAAGTGTTAAGAAACGCGGTTGATGTAGTGGTGCAGCTTCGTGATTCAAATCACCGTCGTCCCCCGATCCGTTCCGATCTAGCGCCGAACGGACGGCACCTTCGCGTTCAACACACGTACAGCTCGATGATGAGCTCGGCCTTCTTGATCCAGCAAGAGAGATGGAGAAGTAGACGAGTTCTCTAGCAGCGTGACAGCGCGCCGGTGTTGGTGATGATCTATTCCTGCACGGCTCCGCATGAGCTCCGCAGAAATCTAATCTAGAGGAAGAACTACGAGGTGTAGGTTTGAGTTGCACGTGGAAAAAGTTGTGTCTCAAACAACCCTAAACCTCTAGTATATATAGGAGGAGCCAAGGGGTGGGGAAAAGCCCTAGGGCGCCGGCCAAAGAGGCCCTCCTTGGGTCGGCCGAAGTAGGAAGGGAAGAGTCCTTCTCCAATCCCACTTGGATTAGGACTCCTTCCTTATTTTCTCACCTCTTTTGGATTTTCCACTTTTTCCTCATGGGATTTCCTTGGATGACTTTGTAAGCCCATTATATCTTATTGCACATCCAATAAACCCATGTGGACCCCTTGGGGCGTGGTGGGCCCACCCAGTGGGCCCCCAGAACCCATTTGTCACTCTGGGTACATTGCCGACAATGCCCAAAAACCTTCTGGAATCCAAACACCAACTTCCTATATATCAATCTTCATTTCCGGACCATTACAAAAACCCTCGTGACGTCCGTGATCTCATCCGGGACTCCGAACAACCTTCATTCACCAACACATATAACTCAACTAAAGTAAAACGTCACCGAACCTTAAGTGTGCAGACCCTGCAGGTTCAGAACTGTGTAGACATGACCCGAGAGACTCCTCGATCAATATCCAATAGCGGGACCTAGATGCCATACTGGATCCTACATATTCTACGAAGATCTTATCGGTTGAACCTGTGTGCCATGGATTCATATAATCCTGTATATCATTCCCTTTGTCCTTCGATATGTTACTTGCCCGAGATTTGATCGTCGGTATCCCTATACCTATTTTAATCTCGTTACAGGCAAGTCTCTTTACTCGTTCTGTAATACAAGATCTCGTGACTCACATTTCAGTCACATTGCTTGCAAGGCTTGTGTGTGATGTTGTATTACCATGTGGGCCTGGAGATACCTCTCCGTCACACGGAGTGACAAATCCTAGTCTTGATCCATGCTAACTCAAAGGACACCTTCGGAGATACCTGTAGAGCACCTTTATAGTCACCCAGTTACGTTGTGACTTTTTATACACACAAGGTATTCCTCCGGTGTCAGTGAGTTACATGATCTCATGGTCATAGGAATGAATACTTGACACATAGAAAACAATAGCAATAAAATGACACGATCACATGCTACGTTCATAGTTTGGGTCTTCTCCATCACACGATTCTCCTAATGACGTGATCCCGTTATCAAGTGACAACACTTGTCTATGGTCAGGAAACCTTGACCATCTTTGATCAACGAGCTAGTCAACTAGAGCCTTACTAGGGGTAGTGTTTTGTCTATGTATCCACACATGTATTTGTGTTTCCAGTCAATACAATTATAGCATGGATAATAAACGATTATCATGAACAAAGAAATATAATAATAACTAATTTATCATTGCCTCTAGGGCATATTTCCAACAGCCAGTCCCTAGGCCGCGCCAGGAGGTCGCCTGGGTGGCTCCCACCTCCTCCGGTGCCCTCCTTTGGCCTATATTTAGTGTTCCGTGAGGAAACCCTCATAGACTTTCTGGAATCGCGAATTTCTCCATCGTTCCGCCGCCGCAGCACTTCCAAGATCGGGAGCGTCACGAGACCTCTTCCCGGCACCCTGCCGGAGGGAGGATTGACCTCTGGGAGCTTGTCCACCGCCATGGACGCTTACCGGACGTGTCGTGAGTAGTCCTCCTTGGACCATGAGTCCATGACCAGTAGCTATGTGATGTCTTCTCTCCAATCTTGTGCTTCAGTGGTTAGTCCTTGTGAGCTGCCCTACATGATTAAGGCATCTATGTAATTCTCTTGCTTTTGCTATGCTCGGTTTATTGGGATCCGATGGATTATGAGATTACGTTTAGATTGTTATGAGTTATATATTTGATTATCCTTTTATATTATGTTCCTTAGTGATTCTTGCATGTTCTCCGTTGCTTTTTATTGCTTTGGCCAAGTAGTAGATTGTAACTCCAAGGGGGAGCGTTATGCATGATTGTGGGTTCGGGCCCTCGATGTCTAGATTGAGTGACAGAAACCGGAGAGATGTTCTGGATAGATATATCAAGGTGGATGATTAGTAAGTAGATGTTGATGAATAAACGGTCTACTTGTCTTGGCGTACTGCCCATTACATTGAACCTCTAACTATCAACGAGCATAATTAGCATTGCGGTGCGATCATAATTCTGTCAATTGCCCAACTGTGATTTGTTTACCCTAGCATAGTTGTTTATCGTCTTTTGGGAGAGAGAAATCACTAGCGAACATCATGTGACTCCGGTCCATATCACGATCATTGTTTACACCTCCATCATTTACCGCTTTCATTTACTTTTCCGTTGCAATCACTATTCCCTCCCCGCTTGTGTTTTGATCCTTTGCAAACTACAAGGCCGGAGAGATTGACAACCTCTCTGTACTCGTTGGGAGCAATTTTATTTGTTGTGTGTGCAGGTCCATGTCTTCTGCTAGCGCAGGGGTGGAAGACACCTACTTGTTGAGCCTAGGAGTCCTTCTGGTTCGATAAACCTTATTGTCTTTGTGTAAGGGAAATTTGCTTCTCACTACATCTCCACCTTCCACTTGGGGTAACCAACTAGGGGCGATAAATATATACATCATCTCGTCATCAACCGCTGATACAAAACTGCATTGACGAGAAGGCACAAAAGGTTGACAACATAATCAACAAAAAATATATAGGGGTTGGAGAGGTAAAGTGTTAGTACTGTGTTCCTGGATTATCTACCATATGTTTTGAATGATACTAACGATACTAACATGAAGTATGTCGACGACCTGCTGTGGATAGATAAGGTCCAATGGGGAAGAAAACCTCCTTTATATAGTGGGCGAAAGAATCCAACCGTTACTCCCACTCACAGCCCGACCGGAGCGGTACTACCGCTGCTAGGAGCGGTGCTACCGTTGCCAGAATGTCCGAGGGAGCGGTACTACCATTCGGGAGCGGTAGTAAAAAATTACTACCAATCCACGGGAGGTACTACCACTCCAGGAGTGGTACTACCGCTGGCTCCAGGAGTGGTACTACTGCAGGATACTGAAACTGCCATAACTTTCATTCTTGTTGAATTCACGACGACAAGAGGCATCCAACAACAACTGATGTATATCCAGTTGATTGGACAGGGTGAACTTCTCAAGACTCGTGGCATGAGAATGATACGTCTACTGTGCCAGGCCATGGCTTATTCATATGATGTAGAGCAGGATGCGTGTATAATTAATGGGAGACCACATAGGATCACACTAAAATATGTGGAGCATATAAGAGGCCCGCCCTGCATGGGGAAGAATCACATCTTTTCAAATATTAAGAACATGCAATTATGAAAAATGCCAATGATACAGAGATGTGAGACCCGTGTGAATGAAGAACCGGCAAAAACTTCCAACATCGAAAACATCATAGAAGATGCATATGGACTCCGTTTTTGATGAACTCGAGCTTGTCATGAAGATGACCATAAGATCTAAAACTCACAAGTAGAAACACCAAACAAGAACCAAGATATGATGCAAGGATGCAAATGGTTTGAGCTCTCAACGAACGATACGATCAAGCTACTCACTTGAGAGCCCCCCTTGACAGTACGACAAACTATCCTACAATAGAAAAACCTATCAAGGGCAAACCTACACCTTGCACATAGTCCTCTTGAGCTAGATGATGATGATTTTGGATTCCTCAAGATGGACCACCTTTCTTGATTGCTCCCCCATACTCACTATGGGTGAGCCACTCTTCAACACATTCTTCACAAGTCCATTGCCACCAAAATGGATGGCAAGCTTGAAGCATGATATCTTCGTGATGCTCCACTTGAACTTGCACACCGCAATCTGTTGGAATTATGCCCTAGAGGCAATTATAAAAGTATAGTTATTATTCCTGTATCAAGATAATAGTTTATTATCCATGCTATAATTGTATTGAATGAAGACTCATTTACATGTGTGGATACATAGACAAAACACCGTCCCTAGCATGCCTCTAGTTGGCTAGCGAGTTGATCAATGATAGTCAGTGTCTTCTGACTATGGACAAGGTGTTGTTGCTTGATAACTGGATCACGTCATTGGGAGAATCACGTGATGGACTAGACCCAAACTAATAGACGTAGCATGTTGATCGTGTCATTTTGTTGCTACTGTTTTCTGCGTGTCTAGTATTTATTCCTATGACCATGAGATCATATAACTCACTGACACCGGAGGAATGCTTTGTGTGTATCAAACGTCGCAACGTAACTGGGTGACTATAAAGATGCTCTACAGGTATCTCCGAAGGTGTTAGTTGAGTTAGTATGGATCAAGACTGGGATTTGTCACTCCGTGTGACGGAGAGGTATCTCGGGGCCCACTCGGTAATGCAACATCACACACAAGCCTTGCAAGCAATGTAACTTAGTGTAAGTTGCGGGATCTTGTATTACGGAACGAGTAAAGAGACTTGCCGGTAAGCGAGATTGAAATAGGTATGCGGATACTGACGATCGAATCTCGGGCAAGTAACATACCGAAGGACAAAGAGAATGACATACGGGATTATACGAATCCTTGGCACTGAGGTTCAAACGATAAGATCTTCGTAGGATATGTAGGATCCAATATGGGCATCCAGGTCCCGCTATTGGATATTGACCGAGGAGTCTCTCGGGTCATGCCTACATAGTTCTCGAACCCGCAGGGTCTGCACACTTAAGGTTCGACGTTGTTTTTTGCGTATTTGAGTTATATGGTTGGTTACCGAATGTTGTTCGGAGTCTCGGATGAGATCACGGACATCACGAGGGTTTCCGGAATGGTCCGGAAACGAAGATTGATATATAGGATGACCTCATTTGATTACCGGAAGGTTTTCGGAGTTACCGGGAATGTATCGGGAATGACGAATGGGTTCCGGGAGTTCACCGGGGGGGGGGGCAACCCACCCCGGGGAAGCCCATAGGCTATGAGGGTGGCGCACCAGCCCTTAGTGGGCTGGTGGGACAGCCCAAGAGGGGCCTATGCGCCAAGGATAAGAAATCAAAGGAAAAAAAAAGAGGGAGGAGGTGGGAAGGGAGGGGGACTCCCTCCCACCAAACCTAGTCCAACTCGGTTTGGGGGGGAGAGTCCTCCCCCTTGGCTCGGCCGACCCCTTGAGGGTCCTTGGACCCCAAGGCAAGGCCCCCCTCCCTCCCACCTATATATACGGAGGTTTTAGGGCAGATTTGAGACGACTTTCTCACGGCTGCCCGACCACATACCTCCACGGTTTTTCCTCTAGATCGCGTTTCTGCGGAGCTCGGGCGGAGCCCTGTTGAGACAAGGTCATCACCAACCTCCGGAGCGCCGTCACGCTGCCGGAGAACTCTTCTACCTCTCCGTCTCTCTTGCTGGATCAAGAAGGCTGAGATCATCGTCGAGCTGTACGTGTGCTGAACGCGGAGGTGCCGTCCGTTCGGTACTAGATCGTGGGACTGATCGCGGGATTGTTCGCGGGGCGGATCGAGGGACGTGAGGACGTTCCACTACATCAACCGCGTTCTCTAACGCTTCTGCTGTACGATCTACAAGGGTACGTAGATCACTCATCCCCTGTCGTAGATGGACATCACCATGATAGGTCTTCGTGCGCGTAGGAAATTTTTTGTTTCCCATGCGACGTTCCCCAACAGTGGCATCATGAGCTAGGTTCATGCGTAGATGTCTTCTCGAGTAGAACACAAAAGTTTTTGTGGGCAGTGATGTGCGTTTTGCTGCCCTCCTTAGTCTTTTCTTGATTCCGCGGTATTGTTGGATTGAAGCGGCTTGGACCGACATTACTCGTACGCTTACGAGAGACTGGTTTCATCGTTACGAGTAACCCCCTTTGCTCAAAGATGACTGGCAAGTAACGGTTTCTCCAACTTTAGTTGAATCGGATTTGACCGAGGAGGTCCTTGGATGAGGTTAAATAGCAACTCATATATCTCCGTTGTGGTGTTTGCGTAAGTAAGATGCGATCCTACTAGATACCCTTGGTCACCACGTAAAACATGCAACAACAAAATTAGAGGACGTCTAACTTGTTTTTGCAGGGTATGATTGTGACGTGATATGGCCAACAATGTGATGTGATATATTGGATGTATGAGATGATCATGTTGTAATAGAAATATCGACTTGCATGTCGATGTACAGCAACCGACAGGAGCCATAGGGTTGTCTTTATACTAACGTTTGTGCTTGCAGATGCGTTTACTATTTTGCTAGGATGTAGCTTTAGTAGTAATAGCATAAGTAGCACGACAACCCCGATGGCAACACGTTGATGGATGATCATGGTGTGGCGCCGGTGACAAGTAGATCGTGCCGGTGCTTTGGTGATGGAGATCAAGAAGCACGCGATGATGGCCATATCATGTCACTTATGAATTGCATGTGATGTTAATCCTTTTATGCACCTTATTTTGCTTAGAACGACGGTAGCATTATGAGGTGATCTCTCACTAAAATTTCAAGACGAAATTGTGTTCTCCCCGACTGTGCACCGTTGCTACAGTTCGTCGTTTCGAGACACCACGTGATGATCGGGTGTGATAGACTCAACGTTCACATACAACGGGTGCAAAACAGTTGCGCACGCGGAACACTCGGGTTAAGCTTGACGAGCCTAGCATGTGCAGACATGGCCTCGGAACACATGAGACCGAAAGGTCGATCGTGAATCATATAGTTGATATGATTAGCATAGGGATGCTTACCACTGAAACTATACCCAACTCACGTGATGATCGGACTTGGGATAGTGTAAGTGGATCATGAACCACTCAAATGACTAGAGAGATGTACTTTTTGAGTGGGAGTTTAGCATATAATTTGATTAAGTTGAACTCTAATTATCTTGAACATAGTCTAAGTCCACTTTGAATATATTTGTGTTGTAGATCATGGCTCACGCGACAGTCATCCTGAATTTTAATACGTTCCTAGAGAAAGCTAAGTTGAAAGATGATGGAAGCAACTTTGTAGACTGGGCTCGTAATCTTAAGCTAATCTTACAAGCTGGGAAGAAGGATTATGTCCTTAATGCTGCGCTAGGAGATGAACCACCCGCTACGGCTGATCAGGATGTTAGGAACGCTTGGTTAGCACGTAAGGAGGACTACTCAATAGTTCAATGTGCAGTCTTGTATGGCTTAGAACCGGGACTTCAACGTCGCTTTGAGCGTCATGGAGCATTTGAGATGTTCCAGGAGTTGGAGTTTATCTTTCAGAAGAACGCCCGGATCGAGAGGTATGAGACCTCCGATAAATTCTATGCTTGCAAGATGGAGGAAAACTCGTCTGTAAGTGAACATGTGCTCAAAATGTCTGGGTACTCAAACCGTCTAGCTGAACTGGGGATTGAACTCCCGCAAGAAGCTATCACTGACAGAATCCTTCAATCACTGCCGCCAAGCTATAAAGGCTTTGTGTCGAACTACAACATGCAAGGGATGAACAAGTCTCCCGGCGAGTTGTTTGCGATGCTGAAAGTCGCAGAGTCTGAACTCCGTAAAGAGCATCAAGTGTTGATGGTGAGCAAGACCACTAGTTTCAAGAGAAACGGCAAAGGCAAGAAGGGCAATTCGAAGAAGAGTGGCAAGCCTGTTGCCAATCCGCCGAAGAAACCCAAGGCTCGACCTAAGCCTGAAACAGAGTGCTTCTATTGCAAGGGTATGGGTCAGTGGAAGCGCAATTGCCCCAAGTATCTGGCAGATAAGAAGGCGGGCAAAGAAAAATCAGGTATATTTGATATACATGTTATTGATGTGTACTTAACCGGCTCTCGTAGTAGTGCCTGGGTATTTGATACCGGTTCTGTTTCTCACATTTGCAACTCGAAGCAGGAACTGCGGAATAGACGAAGGCTGGCGAAAGACGAAGTGACGATGCGCGTAGGAAACGGTTCCAAGGTTGATGCAATCGCTGTCGGCACAGTGTCACTTCAGCTACCATCGGGATTAGTGATGAACTTAAATCATTGTTATTTAGTGCCTGCGTTGAGCATGAACATTATATCTGGATCTTGTTTATTGCGAGACGGTTACTCTTTTAAGTCTGAGAATAATGGTTGTTCAATTTCTATGAGTAACATCTTTTATGGTCATGCACCGAATGTGAGAGGATTGTTCATATTGAATCTTGATAGCGATACGCATATACATAACATTGAGACCAAAAGAGTTAGAGTAAACAATGATAGCACCATATTTTTGTGGCACTGCCGCTTGGGTCATATTGGTGTAAAGCGCATGAAGAAACTCCATGCTGATGGACTTTTGGAGTCACTTGACTTTGATTCACTTGACACGTGCGAACCATGCCTGATGGGCAAGATGACTAAGACTCCGTTCTCCGGAACAATGGAGCGTGCAAGTGACTTGTTGGAAATCATACATACCGATGTGTGTGGTCCAATGAGCATAGAGGCATGCGGCGGATATCGTTATTTTCTCACCTTCACTGACGATTTAAGTAGATATGGTTATGTCTACTTGATGAAGCACAAGTCTGAAACATTTGAAAAGTTCAAGCAATTTCAGAGTGAAGTGGAAAATCATCGTAACAAGAAGATCAAGTTCCTACGGTCTGATCGTGGGGGTGAATATCTGAGTTTCGAGTTTGGTGCTCACTTAAGACAATGTGGAATTGTTTCGCAGTTAACACCGCCTGGAACACCACAGCGTAATGGTGTGTCCGAACGTCGTAATCGTACTTTGTTAGAGATGGTGCGATCTATGATGTCTCTTACTGATTTGCCGTTATCATTTTGGGGTTATGCATTAGAAACAGCTGCATTCACTTTAAATAGGGCACCATCAAAATCCGTTGAGACGACACCATACGAACTATGGTATGGCAAAAGGCCAAAGTTGTCGTTTCTTAAAGTTTGGGGATGTGATGCTTATGTCAAAAAGCTTCAGCCTGAAAAGCTGGAACCCAAAGCGGAAAAGTGCATCTTCATAGGTTACCCAAAAGAGACAGTTGGGTACACCTTCTATCTCAAATCCGAGGGCAAAGTGTTTGTTGCTAAAAACAGAGCTTTTCTCGAGAAGGAGTTTCTCTCGAGAGAATTGAGTGGGAGGAAGATAGAACTTGACGAGGTTGTCGAACCTCTCATCCCTCTGGATGGTGGCGCAGGGCAAGGGGAAACCTCTGTCATTGCGACGCCGGTTGAGGAGGAAGTTAATGATGATGATCATGAAACTCCAGTTCAAGTTTCTGTTGAACCACGCAGGTCGACGAGATCACGCGCTGCTCCAGAGTGGTACGGTAATCCCGTCTTATCAATCATGTTGTTAGACAACAATGAACCTGCAAATTATGAAGAAGCAATGGTGGGCCCAGATTCCAACAAATGGCTAGAAGCCATGAAATCCGATATAGGATCCATGTATGAGAACAAAGTGTGGACTTTGGAGATACTGCCTGAGGGCCGCAAGGCTATTCAGAACAAATGGATCTTTAAGAAGAAGACGGACGCTAACGGTAATGTGACCGTTTATAAAGCTCGACTTGTGGCAAAGGGTTTTTCACAAGTTCCAGGAATTGACTACGATGAGACTTTCTCTCCCGTGGCAATGCTTAAGTCCGTCAGAATCATGTTAGCAATAGCTGCATTTTTCGATTATGAAATCTGGCAGATGGATGTCAAAACGGCGTTCCTTAACGGTTTCCTTAAGGAAGAGTTGTATATGATGCAACCTGAAGGTTTTGTCGATCCTAAAAGTGCTGACAAGGTGTGCAAGCTCCAGCGATCCATTTATGGACTGGTGCAAGCATCTCGGAGTTGGAACAAACGCTTTGATGAGGTGATCAAAGCATTTGGGTTTATACAAGTGGTTGGAGAATCTTGTATTTACAAGAAAGTGAGTGGGAGCTCTGTGGCGTTTCTAATATTATATGTGGATGACATATTACTGATTGGAAACAACGTAGAGCTTTTGAAGATCATAAAAGGTTACTTGAATAAAAGTTTCTCTATGAAGGACCTAGGAGAAGCTGCTTACATTCTAGGCATTAAGATCTATAGGGATAGATCAAAACGCCTGATAGGACTTTCACAAAGCACATACCTTGATAAAGTTTTGAAGAGGTTCAAAATGGAACAGTCCAAGAAAGGGTTCTTGCCAGTGTTACAAGGTACGAGATTGAGTAAGACTCAGTGCCCAGCAACTGATGAAGATAGAGAGCATATGCGCTCCGTCCCCTATGCTTCGGCCATAGGTTCTATCATGTATGCAATGCTGTGCACTAGACCGGATGTTATCCTAGCCATAAGTATGGCAGGAAGGTTCCAGAGTAATCCAGGAGTGGATCACTGGACAGCGGTCAAGAATATCCTGAAGTACCTGAAAAGGACTAAGGAGATGTTTCTCGTGTATGGAGGTGACGAAGAGCTCGCCGTAAAAGGTTACATAGATGCAAGCTTTGACACAGATCCGGACGACTCTAAGTCGCAAACCGGATACGTATTTATTCTTAATGGGGGTGCAGTAAGCTGGTGCAGTTCCAAGCAAAGCGTCGTAGCAGATTCTACATGTGAAGCGGAGTACATGGCTGCCTCGGAGGCGGCTAAGGAGGGTGTCTGGATGAAGCAGTTCATGACGGATCTTGGAGTGGTGCCAAGTGCACTGGATCCAATAACCTTGTTCTGTGACAACACTGGTGCCATTGCCTTAGCAAAGGAACCAAGGTTTCACAAGAAGACCAGACACATCAAACGACGCTTCAACCTCATCCGCGACTATGTCGAGGAGGAGGACGTAAATATATGCAAAGTGCACACGGATCTGAATGTAGCGGACCCGCTGACTAAACCTCTTCCACGGCCAAAACATGATCGACACCAGAACTGTATGGGTGTTAGATTTATTACAATGTAATTCACATGGTGATGTGAGGGCTAGATTATTGACTCTAGTGCAAGTGGGAGACTGTTGGAATTATGCCCTAGAGGCAATAATAAATGTATAGTTATTATTCCTGTATCAAGATAATAGTTTATTATCCATGCTATAATTGTATTGAATGAAGACTCATTTACATGTGTGGATACATAGACAAAACACCGTCCCTAGCATGTCTCTAGTTGGCTAGCCAGTTGATCAATGATACTCAGTGTCTTCTGATTATGGACAAGGTGTTGTTGCTTGATAACTGGATCACGTCATTGGGAGAATCACGTGATGGACTAGACCCAAACTAATAGACGTAGCATGTTGATCGTGTCATTTTGTTGCTACTGTTTTCAGCGTGTCAAGTATTTATTCCTATGACCATGAGATCATATAACTCACTGACACCAGAGGAATGCTTTGTGTGTATCAAACGTCGCAACGTAACTGGGTGACTATAGAGATGCTCTATAGGTATCTCCGAAGGTGTTAGTTGAGTTAGTATGGATCAAGACTGGGATTTGTCACTCCGTGTGACGGAGAGGTATCTCGGGGCCCACTCGGTAATGCAACATCACACACAAGCCTTGCAAGCAATGTAACTTAGTGTAAGTTGCGGGATCTTGTATTACGGAACGAGTAAAGAGACTTGCCGGTAAGCGAGATTGAAATAGGTATGCGGATACTGACGATCGAATCTCGGGCAAGTAACATACCGAAGGACAAAGGGAATGACATACGGGATTATACGAATCCTTGGCACTGAGGTTCAAACGATAAGATCTTCGTAGGATATGTAGGATCCAATATGGGCATCCAGGTCCTGCTATTGGATATTGACCGAGGAGTCTCTCGGGTCATGTCTACATAGTTCTCGAACCCGCAGGGTCTGCACACTTAAGGTTCGACATTGTTTTTTGCGTATTTGAGTTATATGGTTGGTTACCGAATGTTGTTCGGAGTCCCGGATGAGATCACGGACGTCACGAGGGTTTCCGGAATGGTCCGGAAATGAAGATTGATATATAGGATGACCTTATTTGATTACCGGAAGGTTTTCGGAGTTACCGGGAATGTACCGGGAATGACGAATGGGTTCCGGGAGTTCACCGGGGGGGGGGGGCAACCCACCCCGGGGAAGCCCATAGGCTATGAGGGTGGAGCACCAGCCCTTAGTGGGCTGGTGGGACAGCCCAAGAGGGGCCTATGCGCCAAGGATAAGAAATCAAAGGAAAAGAAAAAAAAGAGGGAGGAGGTGGGAAGGGAGGGGGACTCCCTCCCACCAAACCTAGTCCAACTCGGTTTGGGGGGGGGGAGAGTCCTCCCCCTTGGCTCGGCCGACCCCTTGAGGGTCCTTGGACCCCAAGGCAAGGCCCCCCTCCCTCCCACCTATATATACGGAGGTTTTAGGGCAGATTTGAGACGACTTTCTCACGGCTACCCGACCACATACCTCCACGGTTTTTCCTCTAGATCGCGTTTCTGCGGAGCTCGGGCGGAGCCCTGCTGAGATAAGGTCATCACCAACCTCCGGAGCGTCGTCACGCTGCCGGAGAACTCTTCTACCTCTCCGTCTCTCTTGCTGGATCAAGAAGGCCGAGATCATCGTCGAGCTGTACGTGTGCTGAACGCGGAGGTGCCGTCCGTTCGGTACTAGATCGTGGGACTGATCGCGGGATTGTTCGCGGGGCGGATCGAGGGACGTGAGGACGTTCCACTACATCAACGGCGTTCTCTAACGCTTCTGCTGTACGATCTACAAGGGTACGTAGATCACTTATCCCCTCTCGTAGATGGACATCACCATGATAGGTCTTCGTGCGCGTAGGAAAATTTTTGTTTCCCATGCGATGTTCCCCAACACAATCTTGATGACGATCACCACTTGACGTCATACTTCATAGGTTGAATGAGATCTTCCTCTTGACGCAAACCCATGGAAACACGCCTAACCCCACATAGAATTCACACGAAGACATGGGTTAGTACACAAACGCGTTATGGACGATGCTTACCATACCATGGGATCACTTGATCCTTCTCGGTACATCTTGTACGCTTTGTGTGTTGATCATCTTGATTTAATCTATGCTTAGTCTTCATCAACCTTGTGTATTTATGATAAATCTTTGGATAATACTTTGAATACCACCTTGGTCATCATATAAACTCCTTGAAACCAACAGATGGACTTCAAGAAGTGCCTATGGACAAATCCTTCGAATATAACTTAAGGAAACCATTAGTCCATAGGGATTGTCATCAATTACCAAAACCACATATGGAGAAATATGCTCTAACAGCGAGCTTACGATGGCCCTGCGAGCTGCGTGTGCACGAGCGTGTCATGGGGCGTGGCTCTGGCGGGGGTATTCCACCACGACCTGACAGGGTCCCAGATTAGGCGAGGTCGGAGCCGCTTCCTGGCTTGGATGGTGAGCGTGCATGGTAGTGGTGGTGCAACGGTCTACGAAAATCAAAGTGACGGCTTCGAGACAATTTTGGTGGTGCTACTCCTCATATGCGTGACGAGAGAATCTATCGTGTAGAGGGCCATGGGATGCGGTGGGATCTAGGTCCTAGCTCCTAGATCCGCTGGCTGGAGTTGCGGACGTCACACGCTCGAAGATGACGGACGACACACTCGTTGTGTGGAGGCATGTGTTGTCCTAGAGTTAGGGAGGTTGCCCTAGGTTGACGACTTTGGTGTTGCGGTGGGCCATGAGGCGGCCCAACATGTAGTGGTGGCAGCTAGTCTGTGGTAGTGGTCGGTGGGCTTGCCGACACTAGGGTGATGCACTACTGAGGTGGTGTTGGGAGCATGGATAAAGAACCTATTGTCGGTGATAAAACTGACGAATCTCAGGTAGGGGGTCCCGAGCTAGTGATCTGGGCTATACGGTAAGAAGACAAAGTGGGACATGATAGTTTATCTAGGTTCGGACCCTCTTTAAGAGGTAAAACCCAACGTCCTACTTGTATGGTATTGATTGTGGATTGGGTACAGAGTACGAGATGATCTACCTCGAGATCGTATGCCTAATCTCTAGTCCGAAACCTTGCCTCTAAAGACTAAACCCCTCGTCTTATATAGGCATTGGGGTATCTAGGGTGTAAGTGCATTTAGTGTCAACCCTTGTTGGTTTTGGAGTATTGAAGAGAAACGTGGTTCAAATAATTCTAAAAAATGAAATTTCTTTTGAGAACTGAAAAGGTCTGGAGTTCAAATAATTCCAAAAAATGAAATCGCTTTTGTAACAGATGAGTTTTCGTATGAAACCTGGATACTTCGAAAGAGATTGTCCGATTTGTACACGAAGTGCGTCCAGTTTTTGCCGCAACCCTCTCAACTTTTTAGCACATGCTATGTGGGTGAAATGATGATACCATGCCAACTTTCAACTTATTCACAGTTCATTTGTAGTGCTTTTCAATTTATGATATATAAATGCATGAAAACTACCAAATGAAGTCAGAAATAGTTGAAAAATTGATGATGTGGCTTTCAATGGAGCATTTTGAACAAACAAAAGGTCTGGACTTCAAATGATTCCAAAAAATGAAATCCCTATGTAACAGATGAGTTTTCGTATGAAACCCTGATACTTCGAAAGAGATTGTCCGATTTGTACACGAAGTGCGTCCAGTTTTTGCCGCAACCATCTCAATTTTTAGCACATGCTATGTGGGTGAAATGATGATACCATGCCAACTTTCAACCTATTCAGAATTCATTTCTAGTGCTTTTCAATTTCTGGGTCATTTAGCTAAAAAAATCAATAAATTCATGAAAAATACCAAATGAAGTCACAAATAGTTGAAACTTGATGATGTGGCTTTCAAAGGTGCATTTTGAACACACGAAAGGTCTGGAGTTCAATGATTCCAAAAAATGAAATCCCTTTTGTAAGAGATGATTTTTCGTATGAAACCCAAGTACTTCGAAAGAGATTGTCCGATTTGTATACGAAGTGCGTCCAGCTTTTGCCGCAACCCTCTCAACTTTTTAGCACATGCTATGTGGGTGACATGATGATACCATGCCAACTTTCAACCTATTCAGAGTTCACTTGTAGTGCTTTTCAATTTCTGGGTCATTTCGCTCAAAAAAATCAATGAATGCATGAAAAATACCAAATGAAGTGAGAAATAGTTGAAAATTTATGATCTGGCTTTGAACGGTGCATTTTGAACACACAAAAGGTCTGGAGTTCAAATGATTCCAAAAAATGAAATCCCTTTTGTAACATATGAGTTTTCGTATGAAACCCTGATACTTCGAAAGAGATTGTCCGATTTCTACACGAAGTGCGTCAAGTTTTTGCCGCAACCCTCTCAAGTTTTTAGCACACGCTATGTGGGTGAAATGATGATACCATGCCAACTTTCAACCTATTCAGAGGTCATTTGTAGTGCTTTTCAATTTCTGGGTCACTTAGCTCAAAAAAATCAATAAATGCATGAAAAACACCAAATGAAGTCAGAAATAGTTGAAAACTGATGATGTGGCTTTCAATGGTGCATTTTGAACACACAAAAGGTCCGGAGTTCAAATTATTCCAAAAAATGAAATCCCTCTTATAACACATGAGTTTTCGTATGAAACCGTGATACTTCGAAAGAGATTGTCCGATTTGTACACGAAGTGCGTCCAGTTTTTGCCGCAACCCTCTCAAGTTTTTAGCACATGCTATGTGGGTGAAATGATGATACCATGCCAACTTTCAACCTATTAAGAGTTCATTTGTAGTGCTGATGAAGTTTTGGGTCATTTAGCTCAAAAAAAATTAAGAAATGCATGAAAAATACCAAATGAAGTCAGAAATAGTTGAAAATTGATGATGTGGCTTTCAATGGTACATTTTGAACACACAAAAGGTCTGGAGTTCAAATGATTCCAAAAAATAAAATCCCTCTTGTAACAGATGAGTTTTCGTATGATACCCTCATACTTCGAAAGAGATTGTCCGATTTGTGCATGAAGTGCATCCAGTTTTTGCCGCAACCCTCTCAAATTTTTAGCACATGCTATGTGGGTGACATGATGATACCATGCCTACTTTCAACCTATTCAGAGTTAACTTGTAGTGCTTTTCAGTTTCTGGGTCATTTAGCTCCAAAAAATCAATAAGTGCATGCAAAATACCAAATGAAGTGAGAAATATATGAAAATTGATGATGTGGCTTTTAGTGGTGCATTTTGAACACACAAAAGGTCTGGAGTTCAAATGATTCCAAAAAATGAAATCCCTTTTGTAACATATGAGTTTTCGTATGAAACCTTCATACTTTGAAAGAGATTGTTCGATTTGTACTCGAAGTGCGTCCAGTTTTTGCCGCAACCCTCTCAAGTTTTATTACATGCTATGTGGGTGAAATGATGATACCATGCCATCTTTCAACCTATTCAGAGTTCATTTGTAGTGCTTTTCAATTCCTGGGTCATTTAGCTCAAAAAAATCAATAAATGCATGAAAAACACCAAATGAAGTTAGAAATAGTTGAAAATTGATGATGTGGCTTTCAATGTTGCATTTTGAACACACAAAAGGTCGGGAGTTCAAATGATTCCAAAAAATGAAATCCCTCTTGCAACAGATGAGTTTTCGTATGAAACCCTCATTCTTCGAAAGAGATTGTCCGATTTGTACACGAAGTGCGTCCAGTTTTTGCCGCAACCCTCTAAACTTTTTAGCACATGCAATGCGTGGGTGACATGACCATACCATGCCAACTTTCAACCTATTCAGAGTTCACTTGTAGTGCTTTTCAGTTTCTAGGTCATTTAGCTAAAAAAAAATCAATAAATGCATGAGAAACACCAAATGAAGTGAGAAATAGTTGAAAATTGATGATGTGGCTTTGAATGGTGCATTCTTAACACACAAAAGGTCTGGAGTTCAAATAATTCCAAAAAATGAAATCCCTTTTGTAACAGATGAGTTTTCGTATGAAACCGTGATACTTTGAAAGAGATTGTCCGATTTGTACACGAAGTGCATCCTGTTTTTGCCGCAACCCACTCAACTTTTTACCACATGCTATATGGGTGAAATGATGATACCATGCCAAGTTTGAACCTATTCAGAGTTCATTTGTAGTGCTTTTCAATTTCAGCGTCATTTAGCTCAAAGAAATCAATAAATGCATGAAAAATACCAAATGAAGTCAGAAATAGTTGAAAATTGATCATGTGGCTTCGAATGGTGCATTTTGAACACACAAAAGGTCTGGAGTTCAAACGATTTCAGAAAATGAATTCCCTTTTGTAACACATGAGTTTTCGTATGAAACCCTGATACTTCGGAAGAGATTGAACAATTTATACACGAAGTGTGTCCAGTTTTTGCCACAACCCTCTCAACTTTTTAGCACATGCTACGTGGGTGAAATTATGATACCATGCCAACTTTCAACCTATTCAGAGTTCATTTGTAGCACTTTTCAGTTTCTGCGTCATTTAGCTCAAAACAATTTCAATAAATGCACGAAAAATACCAAATGAAGTCAGAAATAGTTGAAAATTGATGATGTGGCTTTGAATGGTGCATTTTGTACACACAAAAGGTGTGGAGTTCAAATGATTCCAAAAAATGAAATCCCTTTTGTAACACATGAGATTTCGTATGAAACCCTAATACTTTGAAAGAGATTGTCCGATTTGTACACGAAGTGCGTCCAGTTTTTGCCGCAACCCTCTTAACTTTTTAGGACATGCTATGTGTGTGAAATGATGATAGCATGCCAACTTACAACTATTCAGAATTCATTTGTAGTGATTTTAAATTTCTGGGCCATTTAGCTCAAAAAAATCAATAAATGCATGAAAAATACTAAATGAAGTCAGAAATAGTTGAAAATTGATGATGTGGCTTTGAATGGTGCATTTTGAACACACAAAAGGTGGAGTTCAAATGATTCCAAAAAATGAAATCCCTTTTGCAACAAATGAGTTTTCGTATGAAACCCTGATACTTCAAAAGAGATTGTCCAATTTGTACAAGGAGTGCGTCCAGTTTTTGCCGCAATCCTCTCAACTTTTTAGCACATGCTATGTGGGTGAAATGATGATACCATGCCAACTTTCAACCTATTCAGAATTCATTTGTAGTGCTTTTCAATTTGTGGGTCATTTAGCTGAAAACAATCAATAAATGCATGAAAAATACCAAATGAAGTCAGAAATAGTTGAAAATTGATGATGTGGCTTTGAATGGTGCATTTTGAACACACAAAAGGTATGGAGTTCAAATAATTCCAAACTATGAAATCCCTTTTGTAACAGATGAGTTTTCGTATGAAACCCTGATACTTCGAAAGAGATTGTCCGATTTGTACATGAAGTGTGTCCAATTTTTGACGCAACCCTCTCAAATTGTTAGCACATGCTATGTGGGTGAAATAATGATACCATGCCGACTTTCAACCTATTTAGAGTTCATTTGTAGTGCTTTTCAATTTCTGGGTCATTTAGCTCAAAACAAATCAATAAATGCATGAAAAATACCAAATGAAGTCAGAAATAGTTGAAGATTGATGATGTGGCTTTGAATGGTGCATTTTGAACACACAAAACATCTGGAGTTCAAATAATTCCAAAAAATGAAATCCCTTTTGTAAGAGATGAGTTTTCGTATGAAACCCTGATACTTCGAAAGAGATTGTCAGATTTGTACACGAAGTGCTTCCAGTTTTTGCCGCAACCCACTCAACTTTTTAGCACATGCTTGTGGGTGAAATGATGATACCATGCCAAGTTTCAACCTATTCAGAGTTCATTTGTAGTGCTTTTCAATTTCTGGGTCATTTAGCTCAAAAAATCAATAAATGCATGAAAAATACCAAATGAAGTGAGAAATAGTTGAAAATTGATGATGTGGCTTTGAATGGTGCATTTTGAACACACAAAAGGTCTCGAGTTCAAATGATTCCAGAAAATGAATTCCCTTTTGTAACGCATGAGTTTCCATATGAAACCGTGATACTTCGAAAGAGATTGTCCGATTTGTACACGAAGTGCGACCAGTTTTTGCCGCAACCCTCTCAACTTTTTTAGCACATGCTATGTGGGTGAAATGATGATACCATGCCAACTTTCAACCTATTCAGAGTTCATTTGTAGTGCTTTTCAATTTCTGGGTCATTTAGCTCAAAAAATCAATAAATGCATGAAAAATACCAAATGAAGTGAGAAATAGTTGAAAATTGATGATGTGGCTTTGAATGGTGCATTTTGAACACACACAAGGTCCGGAGTTCAAATAATTGCAGAAAATGAAATCTGTTTTGTAACAGATGGGTTTTCATATGAAACCCTCATACTTCGAAAGAGATTGTGTGATTTGTACACGAAGTGCGACCAGTTTTTGCCGCAACCCTCTCAACTTTTTAGCACATGCTATGTGGGTGAAATGATCATACCATGCCAACTTTCAACATATTCAGAGTTCATTTCTAGTGCTTTTCAATTTCTCGGTCATTTAGCTCAAAAATATCAATAAATGCATGAAAAATACCAAATGAAGTCAAAAATAGTTGAAAATTCATGATGTGGCCTTGAATGGTGCATTTTGAGCACACAAAAGGTCTGGAGTTCAAATAATTCCAAAAATGGAATCCGTTTTGTAACAGATGAGTTTTCTCATGAAAGAGTGATACTTCGAAAGAGATTGTCCGATTTGTACATGAAGTGCGTCCATTTTTTGCCACAACCTTCTCAACTTTTTAGCACATGCTATGTGGGTGAAATGATGATACCTTGCCAACTTTCAACCTATTCGGAGTTCATTTGTAGTGCTTTTCAATTTCTGGGTCATTTAGCTATTTTTTTTCCAATAAATGCATGAAAAATACCAAATGAAGTCAGAAATAGTTGAAAATTTGATGGTGTGGCTTTGAAAATTTGATAGTTGAAAAAACTATATTCTTTAAACAATCAACTAATGGGCCACCACGGCGTGAATACGACTAGAAACCAAACTAGACCGTTGGGCTAGAATTCAGGCCCGCAGAAGGCCCAACACCTAATGAAAGTTTAGGCCCGTAAGCCTGCATATGAGAGGAGCTCAAGACAGTGTGCTTACAAACGCTTATAAACCACCAAACTTCTTGCTCAACTAGCAAGGTGAGACTAAACATCTAACAGCACCGCGGCTGTGCATGGCACAGGTCTTCCGTGTAGGCTTGTGGCACAAACCGGGACCAGAGGCAGACTTTAGGGTCGGTTGGTGGCTCAGACCGGGAGAAATGGCACCCTTCAGTCCCGGTTGCTTGCGCAAACCGGGAGTAAAGGTATCTTCTTCCCCGCCATTTGGTAACTGAAAATTGACGTTTAGTCCCGGTTTGCTAAGTCAACGGGGACGAAAGGGTGGTATTGGTGCTGGTTCTGGCCACCAACCGGGGTAGAAGGTTTTCGCATATAGGCGGGAGTTATCGAAATTTCCACCAAAACTCTCGCATTGCTCACCGCCACCCCCCGAGCCAGTCCTCGTCGTCGCCGCCCCCAATCCAGTCCTCCTCGTCGTCGCCACCGCCTCCGAGCCCGTCACCGTCGCCTCGAGCACGTCGTTGTCGCCACCGCCCCCGAGCCAGTCCTCCTTGGCGTCGCCGTCACCCCGAGCCCGTCGTCATCGCCGCCCTAAGCCGGTCGTCGTCGCTGCCCCGAGTCCGTCGGCCCCGGTGAGATCCTCCTCTGCAACTGCTCTGCTTTTCGCCGCCGCCGCCCCTGCATATTGTTGTTCATACAAATTTTGTTCATATATAGATTATACTAGAGATGTATTCGAGATTAAAGTATAAAGCATGATTCATCGGTTCGACAAAAGTTCCCAATGGTGCAACATCCAGACAGTGTCACCCCGCGCCAGGGAGGCACATGCCAAAGTCTAGAAAAAATATATATCAAACAACATTTTTAAACGACATTTTTGTAGGTGAAAGAGAAAAAGTTATCTATTCTAGTCATGTAGCACTAAACGGATAATATAAGAAAGATACAAATTATCTATTTTAATGTAGCTCTCGAGATCGACCGGTGTTGTTTTATATCTGTATGTTGCTAGCTTTGAAATATTTGAGGTACCTGAGATTTAACAAAATCTTAATATATAAAATTTCATTATACTGATCCCTTCGAATTAAATTGAAAAGACTCACCTTAAGAGAGCCATGTGATACTATTTCTTTTATTAGTAGGTATAGATAACGTACATCTATGAACTATTCAACATTTGAAAATGAAATATAAAAAAGTTGTTGGGGGAGATAATGCTCGGTGATTATTTGCAGAAACTATATATGGATCAAAGAGAACACTTGCTGGGGGAGATAATGGTCGGTGATTATTTATCGTATCTCAACGACACCGACGGTCTGGAAGGAGAGGATGACGGCTCGGATGAGCGAACAATGGAGGAGGAAGGACATGATGATGATGGCTCCGGTGACCGAAGGCTGGAGGAAGAAGGAGACCATGATGACGGCTCCGGTGACTAAACGGAGGAGCGAGATGTTGCAAAGTTCATCGAGGTATATATATTAATTAAGACCGAAGGTATGTACATATATTAACACTTCATTCTTTCTTATTTTATAGCCCTCCGGATCGAGCCAAATTTCGGTAAAGAGACGGGGACCGAAGAGAAGGTTGCGCATGGATGAAAAGTTCACGATCACAGCAATCGCGGTCGATGGCCTACCGATTGAACCCAAGCTGACCAAGGACGGATTTTCTGCTCAGTGCAGAGCTATTGTTAGGGACAATATCCCGATCAGCGTCAAGCAATGGAAAAAGCCTAAGGGCGACGACGTCCCTGAAGGTGATTATATCACCGATAGGCAGAAAGATGATCTTTGGACCGCACTGAAGGCAAATTTCACCCTACCGCCAGAGGAAGATCCGAGTAAGCCAGTTAGAGAGCCACTTGTCAAGGCGTGTGCTCTTAAGAAGATGGCACATCTATTCAGGAAGTGGAAGAATGATTTGAAATCAATGTTTGTCAACAAAGGGAAGACTCCAGAATTCGTCGGTCGATTTGAGAAGATAAGAGATCACTGGCCTGCATTTGTGGCCTACAAGTCATCGGAGAAGAGTAAGAAAATGTCAGAGACAAACAAGAACAATGCCGCAAAGAAGCAGTATCACCATCACACGGGGTCAGGTGGCTACCTCAAAGCCCGACCGTTCTGGGACAAAACTGAGAATGACCTGATTGCTAAAGGGGTCCAACCACAGACATTGAACTGACCAGAGCGTTCAAGGACTTGGTTCTTCAGGGTTGGGGGAACTTTGGACCCTGAAACAGGGAAGTGTTGTTGGACGGACGAGCAACCTGCAATACCCATGATCAAGCTTCATAAGTGTATTGCCGCAGCGCGGGAAGGGACGTTCATTCCACACAAAGAGAATGACGAGATGATTGAGGCCCTTGGGAATGCTGAGCACCCTGGACGAACACGAGGCACACCAGGCTCCGTTCCATGGAAGTTTGGGTTTCCTAACGCAAGCGGTTACAGAAGCGGGAAAGAAAAAGGAAAGCGGAGTTGAGCGACATGCATCAGATCAAGGCAAGACTACAAAAGCTAGAGGAACTTGAGAGCCAACGAGCTGCTGGCCAACCATCTCATCGGCACGAAGATACCCTAGAACGTACCCAAACATCTCAGCGGAGAAGCAGCATGGCTTCCACGGAGCCCGTTCAGCATGAGTTCACAGCTCCTAGCTACCCCGTGGATACTATCACGAAGGCTCAATGTTGCGAGCTTATGATGAAATGTCGGAACCTCACTTTCATGGCAGCTGTCAGCTCAGTTGAACCTCCTCAACTCAACCGAAATTTTCACTGCCTTCCAATTCCACATGGCTATGATGTTGTCATGGTGGATCAAGTAATGGAGATTTTTTAGCAGCTCGATCTTGACCACCCTACAGGTGAAGGGGAGATTCAGCTCGTTCGTGCTGTGGGGAGTACATGTCTATGGCAGAAGGAGTTCATCAAGCTTCCAAACTGGACGCCTCTGCCTCCTCCTCTGACGACGACGAGTCAGGGCACTCCGCCTCCTCCACCTCCTCCTCCTCCTGCTCCTCCTCCGGCGAGTGATTAGGGCACTCCGCCTCCTTCTCTAGCTCCTCCGACGCATGAGGGCACTTCGCCTCCTCCTTCGCCTACTCCGGCGCGTCAGAGCAGTCCGCCTCCTCCTTCGTCTCATCGGCAACGTCGAAAGACAAACGCTGCCACTCCGGCTCGTCCGGCGTGCCAGAGCAGTCCGCCTCCTTCTCTGAAGCAGAAGAGATACACCTCCTTCTCTCCGGCGGCTAGCAGTACAAGCGGAGGCGGGAAATTCGGTCCATCTCTCAAGCCTCTGGAAAAGTTACCATATGACAGGACCAAGGAGGAAAACGAGGAGATATGTGATCCGTCCATTTTGCATCATGCTTTTATGTTGATATTTATCGCTTTATGGGCTGTTATTACACTTCATAGTACAATACTTATGCCTTTTCTCTCTTATTTTACAAGGTTTACATGAAGAGGGAGAATGCCGACAGCTGGAATTCTAGCCTGAAAAAGGAGCAAGTTTGAGATACCTATTCTGCGCAACTCCAAAAGCCGTGAAAATCAACGAGGAATTATTTTTGAATTTATAAAAAATACTGGGCGGAAGAAGTACCAGAGGGGAGCCACCAGGAGGCCACAAGCTTGCTAGGCGCGGCCTACCCCCCTGGCCGCGCCTGGGGGCTTGTGGGCTCCCTGTTGGCCCTCTAGCTCCCATCTTTTGCTATAAAGATGGTTTCTTTCTAGAAAAAAAATCAGGAAGAGGCGTTCAGGAGGAATCACCGCTGCCACGAGGCGGAACTTGAGCAGAACCAATCTAGAACTCCGACAGGGCCGTCCTGCCGGGGAAACTTCTCTCCCGAAGGGGGAAATCATCGCCATCGTCATCACCAACACTCCTCTCATTGGAGGGGACTCATCACCATCAATATCTTCATCATCACCATCTCATCTTCAAACCCTAGTTCATCTCTTGTAACCAATCTCCGTCTCGCGACTCCGATTGGTACTTGTAAGGTTGCTAGTAGTGTTAATTATTCTTTGTAGTTGATGCTAGTTGGATTTCTTGGTGGAAGATTATATGTTCAGATCCTTGATGCTATTCAATACCTCTCTGGTCATGAACATAATTATGCTTTGTGATTAGTTACTTTTGTTCGTGAGGACATGGGACAAGTCTTGCTATAAGTAGTCATGTGAATTTGGTATTCGTTCGATATTTTGATGTGTTGTATGTTGTTTTTCCTCTAGTGGTTTTATGTGAACATTGACTACATAACACTTCACCATTATTTGGTCCTAGAGGAAGGCATTGGGAAGTAGTAAGTAGATGATGGGTTGCTAGAGTGACAGAACCTTGAACCCTAGTTTATGCATTGCTTCGTAAGGGGCTGATTTGGATCCACTAGTTCAATGCTATGGTTAGACTTTGTCTTAATTCTTCTTTCGTAGTTGCGGATTCTTGCGAGAGGGGTTAATCATAAGTGGGATGTTTGTCCAAGTAAGGGCAGCACCCAAGCACCGGTCCACCCACATATCAAACTATCAAAGTAGCGAACGTGAATCATATGAAACATGATGAAAACTAGCTTGACAGAAATTCCCATGTGTCCTCGGGAGCGCTTTACCTCCTATAAGAGTTTGTCCAGGCTTGTCCCTTGCTACAAAAGGGATTGGGCCATCTTGCCGCACCTTTGTTACTTGTTACTTGCTACGAATCATCTTTTCACACAACTATCTGTTATCGATAATTTCAGTGCTTGCAGAGAATACTTTGCTGAAAACCACTTGTTAGATCCTTCTCCTCCTCGTTGGTTCGACACTCTTACTTATCGAAAGGAATACGATAGATCCCCTACACTTGTGGGTCATCAAGACTCTTTTATGGCACTGTTGCCGGGGAGTGAAGCGCCTTTGGTAAGTGGAATTTGGTAAGGAAACATTTATATAGTGTGCTGAAATTTATTGTCACTTGTCACTAGGGAAACTAATCCTTTGAGGAGCTTGTTCTGGGTATCTTCACCTCGAACAGAAGCACAAGGAGTTGATCCTCAACCTGCTACACCTACTGAATATATTTTCTATGAAATTCCTTCGGGTATGCTTGAGAAACTGCTGGCTAATCCTTTTAGGGGAGATGGAACATCACATCCCGACTTGCATCTAATCTATGTAGATGAAGTTTGTTGTTTATTTAAGCTTGCAGATTTTCCCGAGTATGAGGTCAAGAAGAAGGTATTTCCCTTATCTTTGAGGGATAAAGCATTGACATGGTATAGGCTATGTGATGATACTGGATCATGGAACTACAACCGATTGAAATTGGAATTTCATCAAAAGTTTTATCCTATGCATTTGGTACATCGTGTTGGAATTATGCCCTAGAGGCAATAATAAATATAGTTATTACTATAATTCCTGTATCAAGATAATCGTTTATTATCCATGCTATAATTGTATTGAATGAAGACTTATATACATGTGTTGATACATAAACAAAACACTGTCCCTAGCAAGCTTCTAGTTGGCTAGCTAGTTGATCTAAGATAGTCAGGGTCTTCTGACTATGTACAAGGTGTTGTTTCTTGATAACTGGATCACGTCATTAGGAGAATCACGTGATGGACTAGACCCAAATTAATAGACGTAGTATGTTGATCGTGTCATTTTGTTGCTACTGTTTTCTGCGTGTCAAGTATTTGTTCCTATGACCATGAGATCATATAACTCACTGACACCGGAGGAATGCTTTGTGTGTATCAAACTTCGCAACGTAACTGGGTGACTATAAAGATGCTCTACAGGTATCTCCGAAGGTGTTCGTTGAGTTAGTATGGATCGAGACTGGGATTTGTCACTCCGTGTGGCGGAGAGGTATCTTGGGTCCCACTCGGTAATACAACATCACACACAAGCCTTGCAAGCAATGTAACTTAGTGTAAGTTGCGGGATCTTGTATTACGGAACGAGTAAAGAGACTTGCTGGTAAACGAGATTGAAATAGGTATGCGGATACTGACGATCGAATCTCAGGCAAGTAACATACCGAAGGACAAAGGGAATGACATACGGGATTATATGAATCCCTGGCACTAAGGTTCAAACAATAAGATCTTCGTAGAATATATGGGATCCAATATGGGCATCCAGGTCCCGCTATTGGATATTGACCGAGGAGTCACTCGGGTCATGTCTACATAGTTCTCGAACCCGCAGGGTCTGCACACTTAAGGTTCGATGTTGTTTTATGCGTATTTGAGTTATATGGTTGGTTACCAAATGTTGTTCGGAGTCCCGGATGAGATCACGGACGTCACGAGTGTTTCCGGAATGGTCTAGAAACGAAGATTGATATATAGGATGACCTCATTTGATTACCGGAAGGTTTTCGGAGTTACCGGGAATGTACCGGGAATGACGAATGGGTTCCAGGTGTTCATCGGGGGGGGGGGGGGGGGGTGCAGCCCACCCCGGGGAAGCCCATAGGCCTTGGGGGTGGCGCACCAGCCCTTGGTGGGCTGGTGGGACAGACCAAGAAGGCCCTATGCGCCATAGATAGAAAATCAAAGAGAAAAGAAAAAAAGGAGGTGGGAAGGGAGAGAATAACTCCACCTTCCAATCCTAGTTGGACTAGGATTGGAGGAGGACTCCTCCTCCCCTTGGTGCGCATCCCTTGGGGCTCCTTGAGCCTCAAGGAAAGCCTCCCCTCCCTCCTCCTATATATATGGAGCTATTAGGGCTGATTTGAGACAATTTTCCAAGGTAGCCCGACCACATACCTCCACGGTTTTACCTCTAGATCGCGTTTCTGCAGAGCTCGGGCGGAGCCCTGCTGAGATTAGATCACCACCGAACTCCGGAGCACCGTCACGCTGCCAGAGAACTCATCTACCTCTCCGTCTCTGTTGCTGGATCAAGAAGGCCGAGATCATCGTCGAGCTATACGTGTGCTGAACGCGGAGGTGCCGTCCGTTCGGCACTAGATCGTGGGACGGATCGCGGGACGGTTCGTGGGACGGTTCGCGGGGCGGATCGAGGGACGTGAGGACGTTCCACTACATCAACCACGTTCAATAATGCTTCTGTTGTGCGATCTACAAGGGTACGTAGATCGGAAATCCCCTCTCGTAGATGGACATCACCATGATAGGTCTTCGTGCGCGTAGGAATTTTTTTTGTTTCCCATGCGACGTTCCCCAACACATCGTGATCGGAATTATATTTATAATTTTTGGCCTCGTGATAGAGAAAGTAACGCTCAAGCTTGGGGGAGGCTTAAGTCAATGTTATATTCTTGCCCCAACCATGAGCTCTCGAGAGAAATTATCATTCAAAACTTCTATGCTCGGCTTTCTCATGATAATCGCACCATGCTTGACACTTCTTGTACCGGTTCTTTTATGAAGAGAGATATTGACTTCCAATGGAATTTATTGGAAGGAATTAAACAAAACTCTGAAGATTGGGAGTTTGATGAAGGTAAGGAGTCAGGTATGAATCTCAAGTTTGATTGCGTTAAATCCTTTGTCGAAACAAATACTTTTTGTGATTTTAGCACTAAATATGGACTTGACTCTGAGATAGTAGCTTCATTGTGTGAATCATTTGCTTCTCATATTGATCTCCCTAAAGAGAAGTGGTTTAAATATCATCCTCCCTTAGAAGTCAATGTAGTTAAACCCAATCCAGTTGAAGAGAAAGTCATCGCTTATAATGATCCTATTGCTCCTAGTGCTTACATTGAGAAACCAACTTTCCCTGTTAAAATAAAGGATCATTCTAAAGCTTCAACTGTGATACGTAGGGGCTACATTAGAACACCTACACCTCCTAAGCAAATTAGATTTGAACCTAGAATTGCTATTATCAAAGATCTCCTGTCCGACAATGTTGAGGGCCATGATATTCACTTCTCTGAAGATGCTGCTAGAATTGGTAAACCTCATGCTAGAGAGAAACATAGGCCTGTTGTTGGCACGCCTGCTGTTTCTGTTAAGATAGGAGATCATTGTTATCATGGTTTATGTGACGTGGGTGCTAGTGTTAGTGCAATACCTCAATCTTTATATGATGAAATTAAAGACGAGATTGCACCTATCGAAAGGGAACCTATTGATGTCACTATTCAGCTTGCCAATAGAAATACTATCTGCCCTTTGGGAATTGTTAGAGATGTTGAAGTCCTGTGTGGTTAAACTAAGTATCCTGCTGATTTCCTCGTTCTTGCTACCACACAAGATAGCTTTTGTCCCATCATATTTCGCAGACCTTTCCTCAATACTGTCAATGCTTATATTGACTGTGAGAAGTAAACTGTCACTATTGGCTTTGAAGGTGTGTCACATGAGTTCCATTTCTCCAAGTTTGGTAGACAACCTCATGAAAAAGAGTTGTCTAATAAGGATGAAATTATTGCTCTAGCTTCTATTGTTGTGCCTCCTACTGATCCTTTAGAGCAATACTTGCTTGAGCATGAAAATGATATGCATATGGATGAAAGGAATGAGATAGAAAGAGTTATCTTTGAACAACATCCTATCCTTCAGAATAATTTGCCTGTTGAACTGCTTGGAGATCCACCCCCACCAAAGGGTGATCCTGTGTTTGAGCTTAAGCAGTTACCTGATACTCTTAAGTATGCTTATCTTGATGAAAAAGAGATATATCATATTATAATTAGTGCTAGCCTCTCGGAGCATGAGGAAAAGAAATTATTGAAAACTCTGAGAAAGCACCATGCTGCTATTGAAATTATTGAAAACTCCGAGAAAGGGCATTAGTCCCACTCTATGCCAGCATAAAATTAATACCAATTCAGATTCCAAACGAGTGGCCGATCATCAACGGAGATTAAAACCTAAGATGAAAGAGGTAGTAAGAAAAGAAATACTAAAGCTCCTGGAAGCAGGTATTATCTATCCTGTTGCTCATAGTGATTGGGTAAGTCCGGTGCATTGCGTCCCTAAGAAGGGAGGTATTACCGTTGTCCCTAATGATAAAGATTAATTGATACCATAGAGGATTATTACTGGCTATAGGATGGTGATTGATTTTAGGAAATTGAATAAAGCCACTAGGAAAGATCATTACCCTTTGCCTTTTATCGACCAAATGCTAGAAAGATTGTCTAAACACACGCACTTCTGCTTTCTAGATGGTTATTCTCGTTTCTCCCAAATACCTGTTGCACAATCTGATTAGGAGAAAACCACTTTCACCTGCCCTTTCGGTACCTTTGCTTACAGACGTATGCCTTTTGGCTTATTTAATGCACCTGCCACCTTTCAAAGATGTATGATGGCTATATTCTCTGACTTCTGTGAAAAGATTGTTGAGGTTTTCATGGATGACTTCTCCGTTTACGGGTCTTCTTTTGATGATTGCCTCAGCAACCTTGATCGAGTTTTGCATAGATGTAAAGATACCAATCTTGTCTTGAATTGGGAGAAGTGCCACTTTATCGTCTTAGGACATAAAATTTCTGAAAGTGGTATTGAAGTCGATAAGGCTAATGTTGATGCGATCGAGAAAATGCCATGCCCTACAGATGTCAAAGGTATAAGAAGTTTCCTTGGTCATGCTGGTTTCTATAGAAGGTTCATTAAGGACTTCTCTAAGATTTCTAGGCCTCTTATCAATCTCTTGCAAAAGGATATTCCTTTTGTTTTTGACGATTATTGTGATGAAGGCTTCGAAACACTTAAAAAGGCCTTGATAACTGCGCCTATTGTTCAACCACCTGATTGGAACTTACCTTTTGAAATCATGTGTGATGCTAGTGATTATGCTGTTGGTGCTGTTCTAGGGCAAATAGTTGATAAGAAGTTGAATGTCATTCATTATGCTAGTAAAACTCCAGACAGTGCCCAAAGAAACAATGCTACTACTGAAAAGGAATTTTTAGCAGTCGTGTTTGCATGTGAAAAGTTCAGATCTTACATAGTTGATTCCAAAGTCACTATTCACACTGATCATGCTGCTATTAAGTATCTCATGGAAAAGAATGATGCTAAACCTAGACTTATCAGATGGGTTCTCCTGCTACAAGAATTTGATTCGCATGTTGTTGATAGAAAGGGTGCTGAGAACCCCGTAGCAGATAACTTGTCTAGGTTGGAGAATGTTCTTGATCACCCACAACCTATTGATGATAGCTTTCCTGATGAGCAATTGAATGTCATCAATGCTTCATGTAGTACCCCTGGTATGCTGATTATGGAAATTATATCGTTGCCAAATATATGCCACCTAGCTTCACTTACCAGGAAAAGAAGAAATTCTTCTTTGATTTGAGACATTACTTTTGGGATGATCCTCACCTTTATAAATAAGGAGTAGATGGTGTTATTAGACGTTGTGTACCCGAGCATGAACAGGGACAGATCCTACAGAAGTGTCACTCTGAGGCTTACGGAGGACACCATGCGGGAGATAGAACTGCACACAAGGTATTGCAATCAGGTTTCTATTGGCCTACTCTCTTCAAGGATGCCCGTAAGTTTGTCTTGTCTTGCGATGAATGCCAAAGAATAGGTAATATCAGTAAACGTCAGGAGATGCCTATGAATTATTCACTTGTCATTGAACCATTTGATGTTTGGGGTTTTGATTATATGGGACCTTTTCCAAAATCCAACGGGTATACTCATATCCTAGTTGATGTTGATTACGTTACTAAGCGGGTAGAAGCTATCCCAACTAGTAGTGCTAATCACAACACCTCTATTAGGATGCTTAAAGAAGTTATTTTCCCTAGATTTGGAGTCCCTAGATATCTAATGACCGATGGTGGTTCACATTTCATTCATGGTGCTTTCCGTAAAACGCTTGCTAAGTATGATGTCAACCATAGAGTTGCATCTCCCTATCATCCTCAGTCCAGTGGTCAAGTAGAGCTAAGTAATAGAGAGATTAAACTAATTCTGCAAAAGACTGTTAATAGGTCTAGAAAGAATTGGTCTAAGAAGCTTGATGATGCACCGTGGGCTTATAGAACTGCTTATAAGAATCCTATGGGCATGTCTCCGTACAAAATGGTTTACGGTAAAGCATGTCATTTACCTCTTGAGCTAGAGCATAAGGCTTATTGGGCAATCAAAGAGCTCAACTTTCATTTCAAACTTGCTGGTGAGAAGAGGTTATTTGATATTAGCTCACTTGATGAATGGAGAACTGATGTTTGCCGTGTATCCCTTGCAACGGCGCCAAAAACAGTTGTGTCGACGGCACCAGGAATCCTTCAACTGCGGCTACGCCTTAAGGGACTTCCTATGCAAGTATGCAAAGGATTTTCCCCCGTAGCCTTGCAGCCTTGCGTTGGTGTTCCCTCGAAGCAGAAAGGGTGATGTAGCACAACGATGGTAAGTATTTCCCTCAGTTTGAGAACCAAGGTATCAATCCGGCGGAAGAGTATCTCAAGATCCTGCACAAACACAAAAGCTTGCACCCAACGCTATGAAGGGGTTGTCAATCCCTTATAGATTGTTTGCCAAGTGAGTACTGAAAGCAACAAAGTAACAAAGCAAAGTACAAGCGGAGGTGTAAATGATGGATGTGAATAGACCCGGGGGCCGTAGTGTTTACTAGTGGTTTCTCTCATGAAAGCAAGTAGACGGTGGGTGAACAAATTACTGTTGAGCAATTGATAGAACCGCGCAAAGTCGTGACAATATCTATGGAATGATTATATCTATAGGCATCACGTCCAAAACAAGTAGACCGATACTTTCTGCATCTACTACTATTACTCCACACGTCGACCGCTATCCAACATGCATCTAGTGTATTAAGTCCATAAGAACAGAGTAACGCCTTAAGCAAGATGACATGATGTAGAGGGATGATCTCAAACCAATGATAAAAACCCTATCTTTTTACCCTTGATGGCAACTACTTGATGTGTGCCTAGGTGCCCCTACTGTCACTGGGAAATGTCACCACATGGTAGAACCCAAAACCAAGCACTTCTCCCATTGCAAGAATCATAGATCTAGTTGGCCAAACAAAACCCAAGACTCAGAGAGACTTACAAGGATATCAAATCATGCATATAAGAAATCAGCAAAGACTCAAATATATATATCATAGATAATCTGATCACAAATCCACAATTCATAGGATCTCGACAAACACACCGCCAAAGAAGATTACATCGGATAGATCTCCATGAAGATCATGGAGAACTTTGTATCGAAGATCCAAGAGAGAGAAGAAGCCATCTAGCTACTAACTACAGACCCGTAGGTCCGAACTTAACTACTCACGAGTCATTGGAGGGGCGATGATGATGATGAAGAAGCCCTCCAACTCCAAAGTCCCCTCCGGCAGGGTGCCGGGAAGGGTCTCCAGATGAGATCTCGCGGAAACGGAAGCTTGCGGCGGCGGAAAAGTATTTTCGAGGCTCCCCTGATTTTTGCGGAATATTTGGGAATTTATAGGCCAAAGACCTAGGTCAGGGGGCGGCCAGGGAGGCCACAAGCTTGCCCACCGCCGCCTCCCCCCTGGTGGTGTGGTGGGAGCTTGTGGGCTCCCTGGAGCCCACCTGGCTTGGCCCAAAGCCCCCCTGGTCTTCTTCCGTTTGGGAAAAAAATCATTTCGGGTTTTTATTCCGTTTGGACTCCGTTCCAAAATCAGATCTGAAAAGAGTCAAAAACTTGGAAAAAATAGGAACTGACACTTGGCACTGAATCAATAAGTTAGTCCCAAAAAAGATATAAAAGGTACATAAAACAACCAAAGAAGACAAAATAACAGCGTGAAACCATCAAAAATTATAGATATGTTTGAGACGTATCAAGAACTCAGGCATATGAAAATGCCAAGTTGTTTAAAGAGAAAGTTAAGAGGTGGCATGATAAAAGGATACAAAAACGTGAGTTCAATGTAGGTGATTATGTCTTGCTATACAATTCTCGTTTAAGATTTTTTGCAGGCAAGCTTCTCTCTAAATGGGAAGGTCCCTACATTGTTGAGGAAGTATATCGTTCTGGTGCCATCAAGATCAACAACACGGAAGGTAATTTTCCGAGAGTGGTAAATGGGCAAAGAATCAAGCATTATATCTCACGTAATCTCATAAATGTTGAAAGCAATATAACTAATACCATAACTCCAGGTGAGTACATAAGGGATATTTATCACCCTGTTCCAGACTCCAAAAACGAAGAGGTATGTGATTCGGTATGTAAACCGACTCCAAAACTTTTCGAGTAGGAATTTTTCTTTGTTTTGGAATTTTTAGAAAAATAGAAAAAATTAAAGTAGTCCGGAAAGCGCACGAGGAGGCGACAAGCCTGCTAGGCGCGGCCTACCCCCTGGCCTCACGAAGGGGGCTTGTGGGCACCTCGTGTGCCTCCCGGACTCTGTTTTCTTGTTGAGTACCCCTTCTAGTCGAGAAAAATACATTATATATTCTCCCGAAAGGTCTGACCCTCGTATCACGCAATTTTCCTCTGTTTTCGTTTCGAGCTGCTATGCACGCAGATCTAGATTGCTATGGCGTCTCCAAAAGCTCCAAAGGACAAGTTCTTCGAGAAGGTCATCAATCCATACCTTGCGGAGTGCTGCAACACCCTCAATCTATCGAGATGCGTGAGGGGGTGCTGCACATCCGTGATGTTGAGGGGCCCAAGAAGACCGGAAGCATGGTGGCGAGGCTCAAAGCAATGGAGCAACAAGTCTTCAAGTGCCAAGGGATGGTGGAACGCGGACTCAACGCCAACCACATGATGATCACGGAGTTCACCAACAGTCACAAGATCGATGCCAATGACATCGGCAAGCACCTTTCCAGGCTCTATGACAGAATTGATCACCTCCAAGCCCAGATCTATGACCTACAGAAGCAAAACTGTGAGTATGAGCATAGATTTAAATCAATACGGTTGGCTGCAGATTTGCGGATTCCGGAGACTCGATCATCTTTCCATGATGGAGCACCTATGCCTTGGAAGATGGAGGATCAAACACAGGTTGCAACAACTCCACCACCTTCACCTTCAAAGGAAGACAATTAAGCACGGGTATGGGCAATCCCCTTGGCCTGTGCCAAGCTTGGGGGAGTTGCCCCGGTATCGTATCACCATCACATCTTTTGACTTTACATTTTTCTTAGTTCGATCCTTTTACCTTTTATCTTTCTCTAGTATAATAAAGTTCTTAGTGTTCTAGGCTTGAGTTTTGCTTTGTGTCACCCCCGATGTATTCAAGCTCGTGAGTCATATAATAAAGAGTGTTTTAGTTAAGGGCCTTAAGCTTGCTTCATGCCATGATCTAAAGAAAAGAATGATAAAAGAACAAAACCATGAAATATCATGTAATGATCTTATGTGAAGTGATGACTTCACATACAAAATGAATGTTGATTGAAACTTGTTGTGGGTGGACAAACATAGAATTTGGCCATTGTTGCATTTAATAGGAAGTAATAAAGAAAGAGAGGTTCACATATAAATATATCATCTTTGACACCATCTATGATTGTGAACACTCACTAAACTATTACATTCTCAGAAGTAGATGTTGGACAAGGAAGACAACATAATGAATTATGTTTGCTTGGTTCCGAACTATGTTATATGACTAGAGATCCCTTAGCATGTGACGATTGCTTCCACCTCTTATCAGCCAAAACTTCCGCACTAAGTAGAGATACTACTTGTGCTTCCATAAACCTTCAACCCAGTTTGCCATGAGAGTCCACCATAACTACCTATGGATTGAAGAAGATCCCTCAAGTAAGTTGCCATCGGTGCAAGCAATTAAAATTGCTCCCTAAATATGTATGATCAATTAGTGTGTGGAAAATAAGCTTTGTACGAACGTGTGATGAGGAAGACATAAAAGCGACAGACTGCATAATAAAGTTCTTTATCACAGGAGGCAATATAAAGTGACGTTCCTTCACACTAAGAGGTCACACATCCAAACTTCAAAAGCTCATGACAACCTCTGCTTCCCTCCGTGAAGGGCCTATCTTGTACCTTTAATTTTTGCCTTGAAAGTGTCATGGTGATCGACACCAATTCCTTATTTCGCCTTTGTCTTGGCTAACGTCATGTGCTAGGGAAAGATCTATATTCATATGTCAACTTGGAAGTAAGTAATCATGAATTATTATTGTTGACATTACCCTTGAGGTAAATAGTTGGGAGGCGAAACTATAAGCCCCTATCTTTCTCTGTGTCCGACTAAAACTTTGATCTCATGAGTACCACGTGAGTTGTAGCAATTGTAGAAGACGAAAGGATGATTGAGTATGTGGATTTTCTTTACAAGCTCTTACTTGACTCTTTCCGATGTTATGATAAATTGCAATTGTTTCAATGACTAAAGGCTATTGGTTGTTAATTCTCAATAAGGTTCTTGATCCATACTTTACTTTGTGAAGGAATTATCACTTTAGCATCAGCGATTATATGATGATATTGTTGTTATGATTATGATCATGATGACTGCATGTCCGTATTTTGTTTTTTCGACACCTCTATCTCTAAACATGTGGGTATTTTTATTGATATCGGTTTCCGCTTGAGGACAAGCGGAGTCTATGCTTGGGGGAGTTGATATGTCCATTTTGCATCATGCTTTTATGTTGATATTTATCGCTTTATGTGCTGTTATTACACTTCACGGTAAAATACTTATGCCTTTTCTCTCTTATTTTACAAGGTTTACATGAAGAGGGAGAATGCCGGCAGCTGGAATTCTGGCCTGAAAAAGGAGAAAGTTTGAGATACCTATTCTGGGCAACTCCAAAAGCCGTGATAATGAACGAGGATTTATTTTGGAATTTATAAAAAATACCGGGCGGAAGAAGTACCAGAGGGGAGCCACCAGGAGGCCACAAGCCTGCTAGGTGTGGCCTACCCCCCTGGCCGCGGCTAGGTGGCTTGTGGGCTCCCTGTTGGCTCTCTGGCTCCCATCTTTTGCTATAAGGAGGGTTTCGTTCCAGAAAAAAATCAGGAGGAGGCTTTCGGGAGGAATCGCCGCTGCCACGAGGCGAAACTTGAGCAGAACCAATCTAGAGCTCCGGTTGGGCCGTCCTGCCGGGGAAACTTCCCTCCGAGAGGGGGAAATCGTCGCCATCGTTATCACCAACACTCCTCTTATCGGAGGGGACTCATCACCATCAACATCTTCATCAGGACCATCTCATCTCCAAACCCTAGTTCATCTCTTGTAACCAATCTCCGTCTCGCGACTCCGATTGGTACTTGTAAGGTTGCTAGTAGTGTTAATTACTCTTTGTAGTTGATGCTAGTTGGATTTCTCGGTGGAAGATTATATGTTTAGATCCTTGATTCTATTCAATATCTCTCTGGCCATGAACATAATTATGCTTTGTGAGTAGTTACTTTTGTTCCTGAGGACATGGGATAAGTCTTGCTATATGTTGATACTTTGATGCGTTGTATGTTGTTTTTCCTCTAGTGGTGTTATGTGAATGTTGACTATAAAACACTTCACCATTATTTGGGCCTAGAGGAAGGCATTGGGAAGTAGTAAGTATATGATGGGTTGCTAGAGTGACAGAAGCTTAAACCCTAGTTTATGCGTTGCTTCCTAAGGGGCTGATTTGGATCCACTAGTTTAATGCTATGGTTAGACTTTGTCTTAATTCTTCTTTCGTAGTTGTGGATGCATGCGAGAGGGGTTAATCATAAGTGGGATGTTTGTCCAAGTAAGGGAAGCACCCAAGCACCGGTCCACCCACATATCAAACTATCAAAGTAGCAAACGCAAATCATACGAACATGATGAAAACTAGCTTGATAGAAATTCCCATGTCTCCTCGGGAGCGCTTTACCTCCTATAAGAGTTTGTCCAGGATTTTCCCTTGATAAAAGGGATTGGGCCATCTTGATGCACCTTCGTTATTTGCTACTTGCTATGAATCATCTTATCACACAACTATCTGTTACCGATAATTTCAGTGCTTGCAGAGAATACCTTGCTGAAAACCACTTGTCAGATCCTTCTACTCCTCGTTGGGTTCGACACTCTTACTTATCGAAAGGACAACGATAGATCCCCGACACTTGTGGGTCATCAATATGTCGTGCCGAATTGAGGGCCCATTTTGCAAAGAAAACTCCACCTCCGAAGGAGACGCTAGATCCAGTGAGAGTGGAGCGCACTATCAATCAACTGTAGCGTCCACCATCGCCTCCGCCGGATTCCAACTATGACCGCATTCTTAAAAAGACATATGCACAAGCGGTGCAGTCGGGAACTACTTCTAGTGATGCATGGTTAGCAGAACGAACAAGTGGGAAAACAATTCCCGAGCTCGATATCGTCGTCGCTAATCATCTGGAAATGGTGCCCGGTACCAATCCTGATGATTACTTGTGGGATGATGTAACAAAAGAACAATATAAATACGTGCACGAGAAGCCTCTCGTCAAACCTGGTCCTCCTGCTCTAACAATGATGATGCACATCTTGCATGAGTGGTACATGAAAACCTAAAGGGAGTCTGGAAAAAAAGCCATGTATGTGGCAGTGAAACGAGAGCACGAATTCATTAGACTTCCCATGATTACTATTCAATTTGAGGAGTTATTTCAGTTATACAATGAACTGGCCCTCGACAAACAACTCATGGATTCCTACTGTCTGTAAGTATTACTTTTATAGTTAAGTGTCTAGCTCAGCTCGTTCATTGCATGTATATATAATTATCCTCATTATATATATTATGCAGATTGAAGATCATCGAATTAAAAAAAGTAGGAATTGTCGACGTTGGGTTCATTAGCCCAGTTGCCGTAAAAGAATTGACGGTACGAAACTCAATCAAAAAGACCGAGGAGAACCTGCTAAACTCGTTCCTTATACATAAAAAAGTGGAAATAATCTTTCCTTCCAACTTCAAGTGAGTGTTGTTGTCTTCTCTGTAAACTCGGTTTCGCTTACTCAAGGTTAATTAAGTAATGTAATTGATGAGTTATATATGCGTGCACAGAGACCACTTTATTCTGCTATCCATTAGCGTTGGCAGGGCAGTAGTAAATGTCTTAGACTCGAGACATAAAGCCGAAGAGGATTATGAGGACATTACTGCAATGCTCAGGAAGTAAGTTCAATCAATATACCGAGACCATATCGGCTTGCAACTTTCGTTAATTTCCTGATATCAAGTAATCATTTTCCTTGCCTGGCAGGGTTTGGACGAATTTCGCCAATTTGATTCCCGGTCTAAACAAAGAGTTGCGATTTACGCACCCCAAAGAAAGTAGTACTAGCTAGTTCCGCACATCTCTAATTGATTCAAATTTTCATCAGTATATCATTACTATGCTTGCATATTAGTTTGATTGAACTCTATTCTCGTAAAGTGTATGTACCAGAAAGAAGGCACTGTTTTATGTGCATACTACGTATGCGAGTACATTCGCCACTCGACCTCTGAGCGGGTCTTCTGTGAGAAACAATTTCAAGTACGTAAATAATATTCACAATTGTGTGGAGTTTTATTCATATATATGCATGTATTGACCCCCTTCTTTAAATTAGGTCTGTGAGATGCAGGATCAACTCCTACCATATGATCGCATACGAGCAATTCAAGAGGAATTGGCGGGATTCTTTGTTGACCACGTCATACTAAAGACAGAGAATGCCATGTGTATTTGTCATTGGATCTTAATTAGATCATGTTTTAGATTAATTTGTAAAAGATGTTATATTGTATATATCTAATGGCATCGGATAGATATCCGAAAACTTGTTGTTCGACCAAGCATGGAGAAACATAGGACACTTCTCTCTATTAGCTAGCTAACACAATATGAAACCACTAAATTAACGCTCTGAAATCCCCCAAACCCACCCCTCCCCCTATTAAGAAAACAAAAATCCCAGCTGCGGCGAGATGCTGATGCGTGGATGCCATGTTGTCCCGGTTGGTGTGACCAACCAAGACTAAAGAACCTCCTGCCCGGCTCGCAACAGCGGCCACGTGGAGACCATTCGGTCCCGGTTTGTAAGCGAACCGGGACTAAAGATTTTGGGCTTTAGTCCCGACCATTTAGTCCCATTTCAAGAACTGGGGCTAATGGCCTCTCGAACCGGGACAAATGGGCCATTTTCTACTAGTGTACTCTAGTTTATCTTTGATAACACTCCTATTTGTATGATGACTATGCTGTACCCGTTTAAATGTCTTTGATACTTGTGATCTGCATTGGGTTTTCCGTGAAGCGCAACGGGTTATGACATCACAATGTGGGTAAGTATTTCGCTGAATTATGAAACCAAGGTTTATTGAACAAATAGGAATATGAACCACAACCGTCTTCAACAGCTGCATACAAAATAATAAACAACTTGCACCCAACACGGGCAAGAGGGTTGTCAATCCTCTTGTTTTGTTATTTGCAAGCAAGTGAGGTGCGTAGATAATTGTAGATTGCAAGATGAAATAAAAAAAGTAAATAACAACAAGGTAATGAAGGTTTTATCAATATGTTGTGAATAGACCCCGGGGCCATAGCTTTTCCTAATGGCATCTCTCATAAAAAATAACATACGGTGGGTAAACAAATTACTGTTGGTCAATTGATAAAAAAGCGGATAGTTATGCGATATTCAGCCAATGATCATGTGTATATAGGCATCACGTGTGTAAACAAATAGGCTGACTCCAACCTGCACCTATTACTATTACTCCACTCATCGACCGCTATAGAACATGCATCTAGAGTATTAAGTAAAACGAAGTAATGCATGGAGAACGATGACATGATGTAGACAAAGTAAACTCAAGGAATATGAATAAACCCCATCATTTTATCCTTAGTAGCAGCAACACAAAGACACATCTTGTCCCCTTCTATCATGTGGATAAGGAAATTCACGCGGTTTAACCTACCACATTGCACCTCTCACACCGAAGAAATATAAATCTAGTTGGCCAAACTATTTTAATAGATAAAAGAGAATTACGAAGCTATCATAATCATGCACAAAATATTCATATAAGTATTCAAATGATACTCAAATATTTATCATGAATAATCTGAACATAAACCCACAATTCATCAGATCCCAACAAATGCACCGCACAAAAGGAATTACATCATATGGATGAAAGCAAAGATGTGATGATTATTGTATTGAAGATCGAAGAGAGAGAGAGATTGACATCTAGGTACTGACTATGGACCCGTAGGTTTGTGGTGAACTACTCACACATCATGGTGAGAGCAGCAAGGTTGATGAAGAGGCCCTCTGTGACCGATCCCCCTCCGGCAGGGTGCCGGAACGGAGCTCCACATGGCCTCTCGAAAAAATAGAGACTAGCGACAGCGTAAAAATTGTTTCGAGACTCCCTCTGGTGTTTTTAGGGTAGATGAGAATTTATAATCCAAAGAACAGAGTCGGGAGGGCCACGAGGGAGGCACAAATCATTAGGGTGCCCCCAGGCTGCACCCTATTGGCTTGTGGGCCCATCGTGAGGCCTCCAACCTTCTTTTGATGCTCGTTGGTCTTCTTTTGCTTGAGAAAAAATCACCAAAAATTTTAGGGCAATTGGACTTCGTTTGGTATGGAAAACCTGAAAAGTGAAAAACTTGGAGAAAACAACAACTCACATTGGGCACTCGGTCAATAGGTTAGTGATAAAAAATAATATAAATTGGTAAATAATCCGCCAAAAATATTCTAGAATGATAATATATCGGCATGGAACTATAAAAACGTATAGATATGTTAGAGACGTATGAGTCTTCACTTGACTACATGTCATGCCTAGATCCTTGACTGTTATCCCTATCTAATCATTATTTGCTTTCGTTCACTTCAAAGACATTTACTATTTTGAAGCTTTTCATAAAATCACCTATTCACACCCTGTAGCCGATAACTAGCACTTTCAATTGGTAATAGAGTAAGGTACTCCCTTGTTCTGTGTTTCGATTTAACCACGTGGAGTTTTAGCTATGTCATTTGCAGGGATAATCAAGGTCTCCGTTGCGTGCCCTTTCTTCGATGGCACAGACTACCCCTACTGGAAGAACAAGATGTGGCTACATCTCGAAGCCATTGACAACGACCTCTGGTATGTCGTCATAGCTCGCATTCCAAAGGTTGGTGAAGGTGTCACTGCTGCTGATGTGAATAAATTTTCTCAACTGGACTCAACCACCAAGAACATCATCTGTGGTCATCCGACCAAAGGACAATATGGTGGTGTGAGTGCTCTGGAGACTGCGAAGAAAATCTAGGAATGGCTTTCCAAGGTCAATGAAGGTGTCTCATCTCAGTGAGACTCACGTGTTGATGTACTTCGCAACCTCTTCATCTGCTCCAAGAGGCTTGACAACGAACATGTCCAGATCACATTTGATCGACTCACATACATCTTAAATAAGTTGAATGCTCTTGATGCCACTAATATCACCAAACATGAAGTTATGAAGAAGCTATTGAGATCTCTTAACTCTTCCTTTGATAATCTCACCCTCATGATCCAAGAACATCCTAACTTCAAGGAATTTGATCCTACTGATATCCTTGAGAGGCTCAACATCCATGAGTTCCAACACACTGAGAAGAGGCACATCTAAGGTTCCAGTTATGATCGCTCTCATGCCCCGAAAGCAAAAGCAGTATCTTCATCCAAAGTAGAAGAATCTAAATACATTTGCGATGGTGCCGAAGACATTGGCAAAGAAATCATACTGCTTGTGAGGAAGTTTCAAAACTTCACCAAGCCCAAGCGCTTTGGAAAATCTACAAGGCGTAACTCCAAGAAATCTGGAGAAATGTCTTCATGTGACAACAAGGAGCAAACCTATCACAAGTGCAAGAAAGTAGGTCACTTCATCACTGCTTATCCTCGATGGGAGAAGTAATCCAAGAAGAAGAGCAAGGATTATGATTCTGACGACAAGAAGAAGAAGAAGCACAACAAGTCTTCATCCAATCCTTCATCACACAAGAAGAGATCATTTAGGAAAGCTCATGCTTTTATTAGCAAGGAAATGGATTCTGATGCCAAATCTAAGTTAGAAGCTGAACAAGAATCCGAGGAGGAGGCTGATATTGAAGTTTGTAGTTTGGCTATGGCTTCTGCATTCGTCACTACTTCTGTCTTCGACTCCGAAGATAATGCCCTCTTCATCAACACTAAAGTCAGGGACTACATGTATGCTCCAACCCACTACTTCATGGCAAAAGGCTTGAGGGTATCCTCAAAATATTCATGTCATGAGTATGATAGCAAAGATGAATCTGAGGATGACTTGAAACCTAGCTATTTTAAGCTTGTAAAAAGGCCACTAAACAACAAAATGCTATGGAGAAAATGCAAAAATCTCTACAGAAAAGTGATGACCAACTACGAGACGACATGAGTCTGAACAAAACTATGGTCGAAGACATGCGAAGTCTTTGTTCAAGGTTTGAGGATTGATACGTCTCCAACGTATCTATAATTTTTGATGGTTTCATTCTATTATCTTGTCAAACTTTGGATGTTTTGTATGCGTTTTATATCTTTTTTGGGACTAACTTATTAACTCAGTGCCAAGTGCCAGTTCCTGTTTTTTCCATGTTTTTGACCCCTTTCAGAGGAGGATTTTAAACGGAGTCCAAACGGAACAAAACTTCCAAAAAGATTTTTTCCGAAACAGAAGAAGATCGGGAAGCTTGATAACCAAGTCAGGGGGCCTCCAGGGACCCCACAAGCCCCCTAGCCGTGACAAGGGGGGCCCCCGCCTCCCAGGCTTGTGGGCTCCCTGGGCCTCCCCTGCCCTCTGTCTTTCGCCTATATATTCCCTAAAATCCCGGAAAAAATCAGGAGATCATCGAAAGTACTTTTCAGCCGCCGCAAGCTTGTCTCCGCAAGATCCCATCTGAGGCACGTTCTGGTGCCCTGTCGGAGGGGGATTCGGATACGGAGGGCTTCTTCATCAACACCATGACCTCTTCGATGATGCGTGAGTAGCTCACGATAGACCTACGGGTCCATAGCTAGTATCTAGATGGCTTCTTCTCTCTCTTGGATCTTCAATAGAAAGTTCTCCATGATCTTCATGGTGATCTATCCGATGTAATCTTCTTTTGCGATGTATTTTTCGAGATCCGATGAATTGTGGATTTATGATCAGATTATCTATTAATCTTATTTGAGTTTCTTCTGATCTCTCTTATGCATGATTTCATATCCTTGTAATTCTCTTCGAGTTGTGGGTTTTGTTTGGCTAGCTTGATCTATGTTTCTTGCAATGGGAGAAGTGCTTGGTTTTGGGTTCATACCGTGCGGTGACCTCACCTAGTGACAGAAAGGGTAGCAAGGTACGCATCGTGTTGTTGCCATCAAGGGTAAAAAGATGGGGTTTTCATCATTGGTTTGAGTTTATCCCTCTACATCATGTCATCTTGCTTAAGGCGTTACTCTGTTCGTCATGAACTCAATACACTAGATGCATGCTGGATAGCGGTTGATGTGTGGAGTAATAGTTGTAGATTCAGAAAGTATCGGTCTACTTGTCTCGGACGTGATGCCTATATGTATGATCATTTCCTTAGATATCGTCATGACTTTGCGTGGTTCTATCAATTGCTCGACAGTAATTTGTTCACCCACCGTAATATTTGCTATTTTGGGAGAAGCCTCTAGTGAACACTATGGCCCCCGGGTCTACTCCACACCATATTTTTAGCCTTACTCTTTTTCTTCGTTGCACTTTCCGCCTTCAGATCTCACTTTGCAATCAATCTTGAAGGGATCGACAACCCCTTTATAGCGTTGGGTGCAAGCTCTTTTGTCTTTGCGCAGGTACTCTGTACTTGACAAGATTCTCCTACTGGATTGATACCTTGGTTTTCAAACTGAGGGAAATACTTACTGCTCCTGTGCTGCATCACCCTTTCCTCTTCAAGGGAAAAACCAACGCAAGCAAGTCTCCGTCAACGTGTCAAATTCTAGCACTGTTGTTTGAGAAGTAGCAGAAGGATTTTTGGCGCCATTGCTTGAGAAGTAGCAGAAGGATTTCTGGCGCTGTTGCTGGGGAGGATCAAGTCAAGAACTCATCCAAGTAGGTGTCGCAAACTCATCTCTTGAATTTACTTTTTGCCTCTCGTTTTCCTCTCCCCCACTTCTGAAAAAAATTACAAATTTTTTTTTGCCTTTTTCGTTTGCCTTTTCTGTTTGCCTTTCCTTTGCTTGTGTGCTATGTGCCTTCAATATGCTTGCATCTTCACTTTCTGAAAATCTATTGATTTGGATTCTCATCCACTTGCTAATCTCTTTAAGAGATCCAATTATGTTGATCCAATTGCTAGTGAGTTGAGTGCACTTGACTATCTTTATGGAGTTTTGCTTGAGATGCGTGAATCTGAAAATCATGATGAAGAAATTTATGAAGTGATTCACGAGGGCTCCTTGAATCAAAAGCATGATTGCAATGGTTTCACTATAAATTCTATTAGTGACAATCATTCGAAAAATATGCAAAACCCTAAGCTTGGGGATGCTAGTTTTGCTATGACCACTACTTGTTGCAATAATCATGATTGGGGTGATGATTTTTCTTATGATCTTTAAAATTTGTTTAAGCCTCATGATGAATATGATATTTGCAATAATATTGAAAGTGGGTTTGGAGAAGTCATGACTTTAGTTGATGATAATCCCACTGTTTTTGAAGAGCGTCAACTTTGCATGCATGTGGATCATGAAAATAATATCCTTTGTGATAGCTATATTGTTGAATTTTATTATGATCCCACATGTAGTTGCTATGGGAGAGGAAAATATTGTGGTAGAAACTTTCATATTACCAAATTACCTCTCGTTATGTTGAGATTGCTATTGTCTCTTTCTTCTTCCTTGCATCTGTTAACTATTGGTTGTCTTGCCAATTTGTTCTCCTATAAAATGCCTATGCATAGGGAGTATGTTAGACTTAGATGTGATTTTCATGATGCTCTCTTCGTGTCCGATTGCTATCTTTTATGTGACCATCATTGAATTATCAATGCCTAGCTAAGGGCGTTAAACAATAACGCTTGTTGGGAGGCAACCAATGAATTTATCTTTTGCTTTCTGTTTGGTTGCGTCTACACCATCATAATTTTGTTATGATTGTGTCTTTTGTGTTTCTTTTTGTGTTTGAGCCAAGCAAAACCTTTATGACTAGTTTTGGTGATGGTTGTTTGATCCTGCTGGAAAAGGCAGAAACTTTTCGCTCACAAGAGTATTTTCGATTTTTATTTAGAAAGATCTTTTGAGTTGATTCTTTTTGATTCTGGTTGATATGCCTTTTGCCCAGGAATTCGTAATTTTTCAGAATTTTTGAGGTATCAGAAGTATACGAAGTATACAGATTGCTACAGACTCATCTGTTTTTGACAGATTTTGTTTTTGTTGAGTTGGTTGCTTGTTTTGATGAAACTATGGATAGTATCGGGCGGTACTAGCCATGTAAAAGTGAGAATACAGTAATCTAACATCAATATAAATAGAAATCAAGATTGCTACTGTAACTAAAGAGGTGGTAGTTTGTTTTCTTGTGCTAATGATATCACGAGTTTCTGTTTAAGTTTTGTGTTGTGAAGTTTTCAAGTTTTGGGTGATGTTCTCATGGACAAAGAGATAAGGAGTGGAAAGATCTCAAGCTTGGGGATACCAAAGGCATCCCAAGCCAAGTTCAAGGACACCAAAAAGCATAAGCTTGGGGATGCCCCGGGAAGGCATCCCGTCTTTCGTCTTCAATCCATCGGTAACATTACTTGGAGCTATATTTTTATTCACCACATGATATGTGTTTTGCTTGGAGCATCTTGTATCATAGGAGTCTTTTCTTTTTGTTGTGTCACAATCATCCTTGCTGCACACCTTTTGAGAGAGACATGCACTCATCGTGATTTTGCTAGAATGCTCATAGTGCTTCACTTATATGTTTTGAGCTAGATAATTTTGCTCTATGCGCTTCACTTAGATCTTTTAGAGCACGGCGGTGCGTGACTTGGTAGTTGACTTATGCTATGAAAGTAGTCCCAAAGGAGTTAGGTACGGAAAGAGGATACAAAAACCTCCATATTCATGTGCATTGAGTAAAAAGAGAAGTCTTGATTCCTCTCAATTAGTTTTGAGACATGGATTTGGTAATATTAAGAGTTATGTTAGTAGGGTGTTGTGGATGTAGAAATACTTGTGTTGAAGTTAGTGATTCCCGTAGCATGCACGTATGGTGGACCACTATGTTAGGAAGTCGGAGCATAATTGATCTATTGATTGTCATCCTTTGTGTTGAGGTTGGGATCGCGTGATAGTTAACACCTACCAATCCTTCCCCTAGGAGTATGCGTTTAGCACTTTGTTTCGATTACTAATAAAAACTTCTGTAACAAGTATGTGAGTTCTTCATGACTAATCTGAGTCCATGGTATAGATGCACTTTCACCTTCCACCATTGCTAACCTCTCTAGTGCCGCGCAATTCTCGCCGGTACACAAACCCACCATATGCCTTCCTCAAAACAGCCACCATACCTACCTACTATGGCATTTTCAAAGCCATTCCGAGATATATTGCCATGCAACTCCCACCGTTCCGTCCCATGACTTGTGCCGTCACTCTCATATTGCCATTGCATGATCGTAAGATAGCTAGTGAGATGTTTCAACGTCATACGCCAAGCTAGATCATTGCGCATCCCGGTACACTGCTGGAGGCATTTCCTATAGAGTCATTTCTAAGCTTTGAGCTGCGAGTAAATAAAAGTGTGATGATCATCATTATTAGAGCATTGTCCCATGTGAGGAAATAAAAAAAAGAGGCCAAAGAGCCCAAATAATAAAAAAAGAGAAAAAAAGAGACCCAAGAGCCCATAAAAAATAAAAAAAGAGAGAAAAAAAGAGAGAAGGGACAATGCTACTATCTTTTTGCACACTTGTGCTTCATAATAGCACCATGTTCTTCATGATTGAGAGCCTCTCGTTCCGTCATCACCATATTCTAGTGGGTATATTCATTATATAACTTGGCTTGTATATTCCAATGATGGGCTTCCTCAAAATTGCCCTAGGTCTTCGTGAGCAAGCAAGTTGCATGCACACCCATTAGTTCTCCTTTTGAGCTTTCACATACTTATAGCTCTAGTGCATCCTTTGTATGGCAATCCCTACTCATTCACATTGATATCTATTAATGGGCATCTCCATAGCCCTTTGATATGCCGAGTCAATGTGACCATCTCCACCTTTTCTGTCTCACAACCACCACTACACTCTATTCCACCTATAGTGCTATATCCATGGCTCACGCTCATGTATTGCGTGATAGTTGAAAAAGGTTTGAGAAAGTAAGAGTGCGAAAACAATTACTTGGCCAATACCGGGGTTGTGCATGATTTGAATTAGTTGTGTGGGGATGATGGAGCATAGCCAGACTATATGATTTTGTAGGGATAACTTTCTTTGGCCTTGTTATTTTGAAAGTTCATGTTTACCTTGCTAGTTCGCTTGAAGTATTGTTCTTTTCATGTCAATAGAAAACTGTTGTTTTGAATCTTACAGATCTGAACATTCATGTCACATGAAAGAAGTTACAAAGGACAACTATGCTAGGTAGCATTCCACATCAAAAATTCAGTCTTTATCACTTCCCTACTCGAGGACGAGCAGTAGTTAAGCTTGGGGATGCTTGATATGTCTCCAACGTATCTATTATTTTTGATGGTTTCATTCTATTATGTTGTCAAACTTTGGATGTTTTGTATGCCTTTTATATCTTTTTTGGGACTAACTTATTAACTCAATGCCAAGTGTTAGTTCCAGTTTTTTCCATGTTTTTGAACCCTTTCAGAGGAGGATTTTAAACGGAGTCCAAACGGAACAAAACTTTCAAAAAGATCTTTTCTGAAACAGAAGAAGATCGGGAAGCTTGAGAACAAAGTCAGGGGGCCTCAGGGACCCTACAAGCCCCCTAGCCGCTGATGACCCACAAGTATAGGGGATCAATCGTAGTCCTTTCGATAAGTACGAGTGTCGAACCCAACGAGGAGCAGAAGGCTATGATAAACGGATTTCAGCAAGGTAATAACTGCAAGCACTGAAAGTAGCGGTAACAAGTGATGGTGTAGTGAGGTGAAACGTAGCAAGCGAAAAGTAACAAGTAACAAGTAGTAGCAATGGTGCATGAAGTGGCCCAATCCCTTTTGTAGCAAGGGACAAGCCTGAACAAAGTTTTATAGGAGGAGAAACGCTCCTGAGGAGACACGGGAATTTCTGTCATGCTAGTTTCATCATGTTCATATGATTCACGTTTGTTACTTTGGTAGTTTGATATGTGGGTGGACCGACGCATTGGTACTTCCCTTACTTGGACAAGCATCCCACTTATGATTAACCTCTCCCACCCGCATCCACAACTACAAAAGAAGAATTAAGACAACGTCTAACCATAGCATTAAACTAGTGGATCCAAATAAGCCCCTTACGAAGCAACGCATAGACTGGGGTTTAAGCTTCTGTCACTCCAGCAACTCATCATCTACTTACTACTCCCCAATGCCTTCCTCTAGGCCCAAATATGGTGAAGTGTTATGTAGTCGACGTTCACATAACACCACTAGAGGAGAAGACAACATACAACATATAAAAATACCAAACGAATATCAAATTCACATGACTATTATCAACATGACTTATCCCATGTCCTCAGGAACAAAAGTAACTACTCACAAAGCATAATCATAATCATGATCAGTGGTGTAATGAATAGCATCAAGGATCTGAACATAAACTCTTCCACCAAGTAATCCAACTAGCATCAACTACAAAGAGTAATCAACACTACTAGACCCTTACAAGTACCAATCGGAGTCGTGAGACGGAGATTGATTACAAGAGATGAACTAGGGATTGGAGAGGAGATGGTGCTGATGAAGATGTTGATGAAGATGCCTCCCCTCCGACAAGAGGAGTGTTGGTGATGACGATGGCGATGATTTCCCCCTCCGGGAGGGAAGTTTCCCCAGCAGGATCGTCCTGCCGGAGCTCTAGATTGGATCTGCTCAAGTTCCGCCTCGTGGCGGCGGCGAAACCATGAAAAAGCTCCCGAATGATTTTTTCTAGACCAAAACCCTTCATATAGCAAAAGAGGGGGGCTAGTGGGCCGTCAGGCAGCCCACAAGCTTGCCCTCCGCCACCAGGGGGGTGGCGGTGGCAGGGCTTGTGGAGCCCTGGTGGCCCCCTCTGGTACTTCTTTCGCCCAGTATTTTTTATATAATCCCAAAAAAACCCACTTAACTTTTCAGGGCATTTGGACACGTGCAGAATAGTGGACTAAGAGCATCTCTAGTAGAGCCCTCAAACCCTGAAACCCTTAAAAATAACCGCTTTTTTTACAGTTTTCATCAAAAAAACGGCGTAGACTAGAACCCTTAAACCCTTAAAAACTTAGAGGTCCAACCCTCAAACCCCTTCCCAACCTGTAGAAGTGAGGGTTGGGAGGGAAAACTCCCCCCGATCCGCACTCCTCTTCACACATCGCGCGGGAGGGAAAACTCCCCCCACCTCCCCAGCTCCTCCCGCCGCCTCGCCGCCATGGAGGCTTCCCCCACCGCCGCGCCCCCGCCCGTCGCCGCGCCAGCCGCCCCGCCTGCCGCGCCCGCCCCCGTCCTGCAGCCGACCGTGGCCGACGTGGTGGCAGCGACCCACGTCGGGGCCAAGCGGCGGCGGGCGGGCCTCGCACCGCCTCCTACCGCCTCCCCGGCTCCCGCCCCGGCCACCGTCCCCACCCCGGCGACCGTCCCCGCCGCGCCCGCCCCCAAGAAGAGCCGGCAAAAGGTGTCCTCCCGTGGGCCGCGAGGGGCTTCCTCCAAGGTCACCGGCGCGTCCCTAAAGCGGAAGAATGTCGCGGCACGGAAGAAGCCCGCGGCCCCACCCGCCGCCGTTGCTGAACCTCCTCCCGCCGCGCACGAGGTGTTCGAGGAAATGGCAACCCCATCCTTGTTCATGGACCTCCTTCAAGATGCGGAGGTGGACCTCGGGGCTCCGCCTCTAGAACCCTTTGGTGAGGAGGTTGAGGAAGATGAGGAGGATGAAGGGGATGACGAGGAGGAGGTGGCCGAGATAGGGGAGGAGGCATTCACCACCGCTTCCCGCCCACACGCGCAGTCGACAAACTACACCGAAGCGGAAGATATCCTCTTGGTTTGTGCTTGGGCATCTGTGGGGATGGATGCAACCATCGTCACCGATCAAACCGGTAAACGGTATTGGCAGAGGATCGAGGACAACTATTGTAGGATCAAGCCAAAGAATAGTGGGTTCATCTCTCGCAGTTACCGGTCGCTTCAAGGCCGGTGGAATTTGATGAAGCCCGCTTGTGCTCGTTGGAGTGCGGCCATGGAGCAAGTGAGGGATGCACCACCTAGTGGAACCGTGGAGAGTGACTATGTGAGTACAGATCTCTTCACTATTTTGATTATGTATGTGTACTATGCTATTGGTGGTTTCCTATGTGATTATGTGTGGTTGATAGGAGACATTTTCCGGCATGAGGTACAAGGAGATGGCCGCTTCCAAGGGCAAGCCATTCCCATTTAAGCATGCTTGGGCAATTCTTCAAACCTTTGACAAGTGGAAGTTGAGGGATCAAGAGACCGCACCCAAGAAGTTGGCAATGCTTAGGATGGATGATAGTGAAGATGAGGAGAAGGAGAGGAACTTGGGCAAGCCCGAGGAACCAAGAAGGGCAAGCAAAGGGTGAAGATGGAAGGAGAGGCATCAAGCCTAAGGGAGAAGATGGAGCAAATGATGAAGGCGAGAGAGGAATTGACAAGGAAGACATTGGAGACGAAGATTCTTACCACCGAGAAGAAGAAAGAGGTCAAGCTTGCACAAGTTGAAGCAAAACGTGAAGAAGCAAAGCGCAAGGCCGACTTGGAGGAGAGGATGATCAAGGTAAAAGAGGCAAAGGTATGGAAAGAACTCACGGTGGAAGAGAAGGAGCACATGATGATGTCCAAGAAGGACATGGATCAAGAACAATTGCAATGGTGGAAGGACTACAATGAGGACATCACAGAGAGGAAGAGGATATTCCATGGTGCGTCCTCTACTCTTCGAGGTGACACTCTGATGAGTGGTGGTGGCGATGGCGGTGTGGAAGACTCCACCACCGGCGAAAATGGAGGTGCTTGATGGACGTGGAAGTGGTCTAGGAAATGGCGCCAAGTGCAGCTTTTTGGTGATGGTGCCGATGAGAGGGGGAAGATGATGATTGTGTGATGTAAAAACTATTAAACCATGCATCAATGATCTTTATTTCCGTGTTTGTTTGAAGGTTTATTATGTTTTTCTAGTGAAAATTGTGCAATGCCAAATGATAGTTTTAAGGGTTGGGGTTGGGGCAAAGACTAGAACCCTCAAACCCAACCCTTATAACAGAATATTTCGTTATAAGGGTTGGGTTTGAGGGTTCGAGTCTTTTCCCCTGTTTTTCAACCCTTAAAAGTGTCAAAAATGGCCAATTCTCAACCCTTAAAACTGGTTTTAGATTTAAGGGTTTGAGGGTTCTACTAGAGATGCTCTAAGATTTGCTCCTTTTCCAGTCCAGAATCCCAGCTGCCTGAATTCTCCCTCTTCAAATAAACCTTGCAAAATAAGAGAGAAAATGCATCAATATGGTAGCACAAAGTAATATAACAGCCCATAAAGCAATAAATATCAACATGAAAGCATGATGCAAAATGGACGTATCAACTCCCCCAAGCTTAGACCTCGCTTGTCCTCAAGCGAAACCAAGTTCCATAAACATGTCCACATGTTTAGGGACGTAGGTGTCGATAAAACATAATACAGACATGAGGGCACCATGATCACACATAGAACAACAATACATCATAAAGAATCTTATGGGAAAGTAACAATTCCTTCACAAAGCAAAGCATGAAGCAAAAACCTTACCAAGAAGTAACCAAGAATAGTCCATAGTCATTGAAGCAATTGCAATTTATCACAACATCAGAAAGGGTCAAATAAGAGCTTGTAAGGCAAACCCACATACTCAATCATCTCTTTTGTTTTCCACAGTTGTTACAACTCACGTGGTACTCATGGTGTCAAAGTTTCAGCTGGACACAGAGGCAGATAGGGGCTTATAGTTTTGCCTCCCAACGATGTACCTCAAGGGTAAAGTCAACAATAATAAAGCATGAGTACTCAACTCCAAGTTGATATATGAATATAGATATTTCCCAAGCATGTGACGGTAGCCAAGACAAAGGCAAAATAGGGAATTGGTGAAGATCACCATGACTCTTACAAGGGTAAAAAGTAAAGGTACAAGATAGGCCCTTCGCAGAGGGAAGCAGAGGTTGTCATGCGCTTTTGAGGTTTGAATGCGTGTCCTCTTAGTGCGGAGGAACGTCACTTTATATTGCCTCCTGTGATAAAGAACTTTATTATGTAGTCTGTCGCTTTTATGTCTTCCTCATCACAGGTTCGTACAAAGCTTATTTTCGACACACCAATAGATCATACATATTATAGAGCAATTTTTATTGCTTGCACCGATGACAACTTACTTGAAGGATCTTATTCAATCCATAGGCAGGTATGGTGGACTCTCATGGCAAAACTGGGTTGAAGGTTTATGGATGCACAAGTAGTATCTCTACTTGGTGTGGGAGTTTTGGCTAAAGTGAGGTGGAAGCAATCGTGACATGCTAAGGGATCTCTAATCATATAACATTGTTTGGAACCAAGAAAACACAATTCATTATGTTGTCTTCCTTGTCCAACATCTACTCCTAAGCATGCAATAGTTTGGTGTGTGCTCACAATTGTAAAAAGTCTCTAAGATGATATATTTATATGTGAACATCTCTTTCCTTATTACTTCTTATTAATTGCAACAATGACTGAGGTCTATGTTGATTTATTCTGAACAAGTTTCAATCATCATACTTGTCATATGTGAAGCTATCACTTTCCATAAAATCATCTCATGATCTTTCATGCTATCGTTCTTTTCATAATATTGATCATGGCACAAATCAAAGCCCTTGACTAAGATACTCTTTATTATATAGCTCGTAAGCTCGAATACAATGGGGGAGAGACAAATGCAAAAGACTAAAACTAAACACTAAAGACTTACTCCTCTAAGAGAAGAAGTAAAAACTGAAAAGGAAAGAACTAAAACAAAGGTAAAAGCAAAAGATATAAAGGTGATACGATACCAGGGCAACTCCCCCAAGCTTGGCAGAAGCCAAGGGGATTGCCCATACCAATGCTTAGTTGTCTTCCTTCGGTGGTTATGGTGGTGGAGTTGTTGAAGCGGTCTTGAGCTTGTCTAATTTCCACTTGAGCAAAAAGTTCTGCTCCCTTAAATCGTCATTTTGCTCCTCAAGGTTCAACACTCTATGGCAAAGCTCCCGCTTACTCTCCTGCAAGAAACTAGAGGGGATAAATATGGTCTTAGGCTTCCTCCTGGAGTTGGGGAGGCTTGACTTCTTGAACTCCACATGGGTGTTTGTAGGTTGAGGTGGAGGAGCCTCCTCTTCATCGGAACTCGTTTGTTCCTTCCCCTTGGGCTCATAGTCCTCTTCCTCATGAGTGGTCCAGCCATATGGTTCCAAGTCCCCATTAATCCTAGAGTTAGCATGATCATCGGCCACATAGATCTCTTCTTCTGAATCTTGAGAAGACATTTTGACCTAAATCTGCGGCAGACAACAAGCTCGAAACGAAAACAGAGGAAAACTGCGTGATATGGAGATCAAAACCTTTGGGCGAATATAAATTGATTTTGTCTGGCCCAGAAGGAGTGCCCCGCAAGAAAACATAGTCCGGGAGGCACACGAGGTGCCCACAAGCTTGCCCTCCGCCACCAGGGGGGTAGGGGCGGTGTCCAAGCTTGTCGCCGCCTCGTGCGCTCTCCGGACTGCTTTTTATTTTTCTAATTTTCCAAAAATTCGAAAACGAAGGAAATTTCCTATTGGAAAAGCATCGGAGTCCAATTTCTTACTGAAACAGATACCTCTTCGTTTTCAGGGTCTGAAACAGGCTGATAAACATCCCTTATGTACTCCTTTGGAGTTATGACATTGATGATATTGGTCTCAATATTTATGGGAGTACCAGAGATGTAATGCTTGATTCTTTGCCCATTTACCACTCTAGGAAAATTTTCTTCCGTGTTATTGATTTTGATGGCACTGGAACGATATACTTCCTCAATAACATAGGGACCTTCCCATTTAGTGAGAAGCTTGCCTGCAAAGAATCTCAAACGAGAATTGTATAGCAAGACATAATCACCTACATTGAACTCTCTTTTCTGTATTCGTTTGTCGTGCCATCTCTTAACCTTTTCCTTGAACAACTTGGCATTCTCATACGCCTGGGCCCTCCATTCATCTAACAAGCTGATATCAAACAACCGCTTCTCACCGGCAAGTTTGAAATCAAAGTTGAGCTCTTTGATTGCCCAATAAGTTTTGTGTTCCAGCTCAAGAGGTAAATGACATGCCTTACCGTAAACCATTTTATACGGTGACATGCCCATGGGATTCTTATAACCGGTCCTATAAGCCCATAATGCATCGTCAAGTTTGCTAGACCAGTTCTTTTGTGATCTATTGACGGTCTTTTGTAAGATCAACTTGATATCCCTATTACTCAACTCCACTTGACCACTAGACTGAGGATGATAAGGAGATGCAACTCTATGGTCGACATCATACTTAGCGAGCATCTTGCGGAAAACAGCATGAATGAAGTGTGAACCGCCATCAGTCATCAGATATCTAGGGACTCCAAATCTTGGGAAAATGACTTTTTAAGCATCTTAATAGAGGTGTGGTGATCAACATTTTTAGTGGGGATAGCTTCTACCCACTTAGTGACGTAATCCACAGCAACTAAGATGTGAGTGTACCCATTGGAACTCAGGAAGGGTCCCATATAATCAAAGCCCCAGACATCAAATGGTTCAATGACAAGTGAATAGTTCATAGGCATTTCCTGACGTTTATAGATATTCCCTATTCATTGGCATTCGACATAGTACAAGACAAACTTACGGGCATCCTTGAAGAGAGTGGGCCAATAGAAACCTGATTGCAATACCTTATGGGAAGTTCTATCTCCAGCGTGGTGTCCTCCGTAGGCTTCGGAATGACACTTCTGCAAGATCTGTCCCTGTTCATGTTCAGGCACACAACGTCTAATAACACCATCTACTCCTTCCTTATAAAGGTTAGGATCATCCCAAAAGTAGTGTCTCAAATCGAAGAAGAATTTCTTCTTTTGCTCATAGGTGAAACTGGGTGGTATGTATTTGGCTACGATATACTTTGCGTAATCGGCATACCATGGTGCACTATGTGAAGTGCGGATGACATTTAATTGCTCATCAGGAAAGCTGTCATCAATAGGTAGTGGGTCATCAAGGACATTCTCTAGCCTAGACAAGTTATCTGCTACAGGGTTATCAGCACCCTTTCGGTCAACGACGTGTAAATCAAATTCCTGTAGTAGGAGAACCCATCTGATCAGCCTAGGCTTAGCGTCCTTCTTCTCCATAAGGTACTTAATAGCAGCATGATCAGAGTGAATAGTGACTTTGGAGTCAGCTATATAAGATCTGAACTTTTCACATGCAAACACGACTGCTAAAAATTCCTTCTCCATAGTGGCATAGTTTCTTTGGGCACTGTCTAGAGTTTTACTAGCGTAGTGAATAACATTCAACTTCTTGTCAACTCTTTGTCCTAGAACAACACCAACAGCATAATCACTAGCATCACACATGATTTCAAAGGGCAAGTTCCGGTCAGGTGGTTGAACAATAGGTGTGGTTATCAAAGCCTTCTTAAGTATTTCGAAAGCTTCCTCACAATCCTCATCAAAAACAAAAGGAACATCCTTCTGCAAGAGGTTGGTAAGAGGCCTAGAAATCTTAGAGAAGTCTTTAATGAACCTTCTATAGAAACCAGCATGACCTAGGAAACTTCGTGTACCTCTGATATCTGTGGGGCAAGGCGTTTTCTCAATTGCATCAACCTTAGCCTTATCAACTTCAATGCCTCTCTCAGAAATTCTGTGCCCTAAGATGATACCTTCGTTAACCATAAAGTGGCACTTCTCCCAATTCAAGACGAGGTTGGTATCTTCTCATCTCTATAAGACTCGATCAAGGTTGCTGAGGTAATCGTCCAAGGAAGACTCGTAAACGGAGAAGTCATCCATGAAGACCTCGACAATCTTTTCACAAAAGTTAGACAATATAGCCATCATATATCTTTGAAAGATGCCAGGTGCATTGCATAAGACAAAAGGCATACGTCTATAAGAAAAGGTACCGAAGGGGCAGGTGTAAGTGATTTTCTCCTGATCAGACTGTGCAACAGGTATTTGCGAGAAGCCTGAATAACCGGCTAGAAAGCAGAAGTGTGTCTGTTTTGAAAGCCTTTCTAGCATTTGGTCGATAAACGGCAAAGGATAATGATCTTTCCTGGTTGCCTTGTTCAGTTTCTAGAAGTCTATCACCATCCTATAGCCGGTAATAATCCTTTGTGGGATTAGTTCATCCTTATCATTAGGAACGACGGTGATACCTCCCTTCTTAGGTACGCAATGTACTGGACTTACCTAATCACTATGAGCAAGATGATAAATGATTCCTGCTTCCAGAAGCTTTAATATTTCTTTTCTCATGACCTCTTTCATCTTAGGATTTAATCTCCTTTGATGATCAGCAACTGATATAAAGTCAGGATCGGTTTTAATCTTGTGCTGACATAGAGTGGGACTAATACCCTTAAGATCATCAAGAGTATATCCAATAGTAGCACGGTGCTTCCTCAGAGTTCTTAGTAACTTCTTCTCTTCGTGCTCTGAGAGGAGGGTACTAATAATGACAGGATATATCTCCTTCTCTTCAAGATAGGCATACTTAAGAGTATCAGGCAACTGTTTAAGCTCGAACACATGATCACCCTTAGGTGGGGGAGGATCCCCAAGCAGTTCAACAGGCAGATTATTCTTGAGAATAGGATATTGTTCTAAGACAATTTTATCTATCTCATCTCTCTAATCCATATGCATATCATTTTCATGCTCAAGCAGATATTGCTCTAAAGGATCCGTAGGAGGTACGGCAATAGAGGAAGAGCAATGATTTCATCCCTACCAGACGACTCTCTTTCATGGGGTTGTCTTCCAAACTTGGAGAAGTTAAATTCATGAGACATACCCTCGAAACTAACTGTGACAGTCTGCTTAATGCAATCAATGTAGCATTGACAGTGTTGAGAAAGGGTCTACCAAATATGATGGGACAGAAGCTATCTTGTGTAGTACCAAGGACGAGGAAATCAGTAGGATACTTCGTCTTACCACACATGACTTCTACGTCTCTCACAATTCCCAGAGGGCAGATAGTGTCTCTATTAGCTAGTGTAATAGTGACATCAATGGGTTCTAACTCAGCAGGTCTAATCTCATCTTTGATTTCATCATATAGAGAATGGGGTATTGCACTAATACTAGCTCCCATATCACATAAACCATGGTAACAGTGATCTCCTATCTTGACAGAAACAACGGGCAGGCCAACTACAGGTCCGTATTTGTCTTTCGCGTGAGGTTTAGCAATTCTAGCGGAGTCCTCACAAAATTTGATAACATGCCCGTCTACGTCTTCCGCTAAGATATCTTTGATAATGGCAACACTAGGTTCAACTCTAATCTCCTCAGGGGGTGCAAGTGGTCTAATGTAACCCCTACGTATCACAGTTGGAGCTTTAGAATAATCCTTTATCCTAGCAGGGTATGGTGGTTTCTCAGTGTAAGCAGAAGGAACAACAGGATCACTAAAAGCAATGACTTTCTCCTCAACAAGATTGGTTTTGGCTATGTTGCTTTCTATAGGAGGATGATATTTAAACCACTTCTCTTTGGGAAGATCAACATGAGCAGCAAAAGATTCACATAGAGAAGCTACTATCTCAGAGTGAAGTCCATACTAAGCGCTAAAATCTCTAGAAGTGTTTGTCTCAACAAAAGATTTAACGCAATCAAACTGGAAATTCATACCTGACTCCTTACCTTCCTCCATCTCCCAATCTTCAGAGTTGTGTTTGAATCTCTCCAATAAATTCCACTTTTGGTCAATATCCTTCTTCATAAAAGAACCGGTACAAGAAGTGTCAAGCATGGTACGCTCTTCATGAGAAAGCCGAGCATAAAAGTTTTTAGTGATGATTTCTCTCGAGAGCTCATGATTGGGGCATGAATATAGCATTGATTTAAGCCTCCCCCAAGCTTGAGCTATGCTTTCCCTGTCACGAGGCCAAAAGTTATAAATAAAGTTCCGATCACGATGTACTAAATGCATATGATAGAACTTTTGATGAAATTCCAATTTCAACCGATTGTAGCCCCATGATCCAATATCATCACATTGCCTATACCATGTCAACGCCTTATCCTTCAAAGATAAAGGAAATACTTTCTTCTGTACCTCATCCTCGGGCAAACCTGCAAGCTTAAATGAACCACAAACTTCATCTACATAGATTAGATGCAAGTCTGGATATGAAGATCCATCTCCTGTAAAAGGATTAGCCAGCAGTTTCTCAAGCAGACCCGAAGGAATTTCATAAAAGATATTTTCAGTAGGTACCTCAGGTTGAGGAACAAATCCTCATGCTTCTGTTCGTGGTGAAGATACCCCGAACAAACTCCTCAAAGGAACAGTTTCCATAGTGACAAGTGACAATAAATTTCAGCACAGTATATAAATGTTTCCTTACCAATTTCCACTTACCAAAGGCACTTCACTCCCCGGCAACGGCGCCAGAAAAAAGTCTTGATGACCCACAAGTATAGGGGATCAATCGTAGTCCTTTCGATAAGTAAGAGTGTCAAACCCAACGAGGAGCAGAAGGCTCTGATAAACGGAGTTCAGCAAGGTAATAACTACAAGCACTGAAAGTAGCGGTAACAAGTGATGGTGTAGTGAGGTGAAACGTAGAAAGTGAAAAGTAACAAGTAACAAGTAGTAGCAATGGTGCAGCAAGTGGCCCAATCCCTTTTGTAGAAAGGGACAAGCCTAAACAAAGTCTTATAGGAGGGAAAACGCTCCCAAGGACACACGGGAATTTCTATCATGCTAGTTTCATCATGTTCATATGATTCACGTTCGTTACTTTGATAGTTTGATATGTGGGTGGACCGACGCTTTGGTACTGCCCTTACTTGGACAAGCATCCCACTTATGATTAACCTCTCCCACAAGCATCCGCAACTACAAAAGAAGAATTAAGACAACGTCTAACCATAGCATTAAACTAGTGGATCCAAATCAGCCCCTTACGAAGCAACGCATAGACTGGGGTTTAAGCTTCTGTCACTCCAGCAAGCCATCATCTACTTAATAATCCCCAATGCCTTCCTCCAGGCCCAAATATGGTGAAGTGTTATATACTCGATGTTCACATAACACCAGAAAAGACAACATACAACATATCAAAATACCAAACGAATATCAAATTCACATGACTATTATCAGCATGACTTATCCCATGTCCCCAGGAACAAAAGTAACGACTCACAAAGCATAATCATAATCATGATCAGAGGTGTAATGAATAGCATCAAGGATATGAACATAAACTCTTCCATCAAGTAATCCAACTAGCATCAACTACAAAGAGTAATCAACACTACTAGCAACCTTACAAGTACCAATCAGAGTTGTGAGACGGAGATTGATTACAAGAGATGAACTAGGGATTGGAGAGGAGATGGTGCTGATGAAGATGTTGATGAAGATGCCTCCCCTCCGACGAGAGGAGTGTTGCTGATGATGATGGCGATGATTTCCCCCTCCGGGAGGGAAGTTTCCCTGGCAAGATCGTCCTGCCGGAGCTCTAGATTGGTTTTTCTCAAGTTCCGCCTCGTGGCGGCGGCGAAACCACGAAAAAGCTCCCGAATGATTTTTTTTCTAGACCAAAACCCTTCATATAGAAAAAGAGGGGGGCTAGTGGGCCGTCAGGCAACCTACAAGCTTGCCCTCCGCCACCAGGGGGGTGGCTGTGGCAGGGCTTGTGGAGCCCTGGTGGCCCCCCTCCGGTACTTCTTTCGCCCAGTCCACGTAACTTTTCAGGGCATTTGGAGATGTGCAGAATAGTGGACTAATATTTGCTCCTTTTCCAATCCATAATTCCAGCTGCCTGAATTCTCCCTCTTCAAATAAACCTTGCAAAATAAGAGAGGAAAGGCATAAATATGGTACCACAAAGTAATATAACAACCCATAAAGCAATAAATATCAACATGAAAGCATGATGCAAAATGGACGTATCAGCCGCGGCCAGGGATCTCCTGATTTTTTCTAGGATTTTAGGGAATATATAGGCGAAAGACCTAGGGCAGGTGAGGCCCGGGGAGCCCACAAGCCCCCTAGCCGCGGACAGGGGGGCCGTGCCTCCCAGGCTTGTGGGCTCCCTGGGCCTCCCCTGCCCTAGGTCTTTCGCCTATTTATTCCATAAAATGCTAGAAAAAATCAAGAGATCATCGAAAGTACTTTTCCGCCGCCGCAAGCTTCTGTCTCCGCAAGATCCCATCTAGGGCATGTTCTGGTGCCCTGCCAGAGGGGGATTCGGATACGGAGGGCTTCTTCATCAACACCATGGCCTCTCCGATGATGCGTGAGTAGTTCACCATAGACCTACGGGTCCATAGCTAGTAGCTAGATGGCTTATTCTCTCTCTTGGATCTTCAATACAAAGTTCTCCATGATCTTCATGGAGATCTATCCGATGTAATCTTCTTTTGCGGTGTGTTTGTCGAGATCCGATGAATTGTGGATTTATGATCAGATTATCTATGAATCTTATTTGAGTTTCTTCTGATCTCTCTTAAGCATGATTTCATATCCTTGTAATTCTCTTCGAGTTGTGGGTTTTGTTTGGCCAGCTTGATCTACGATTCTTGCAATGGGAGAAGTGCTTGGTTTTGGGTTCATACCGTGCGGTGACCTCACCCAGTGACAGAAGGGGTAGCGAGGCACGCATCATGTTGTTGCCATCAAGGGTAAAAAGATGGGGTTTTAATCATTGGTTTGAGTTTATCCCTCTACATCATGTCATCTTGCTTAAGGCGTTACTCTGTTCGTCATGAACTCAATACACTAGATGCATGCTGGATAGCGGTCGATGTGTGGAGTAATAGTAGTAGATGCAAAAAGTATCGGTCTACTTGTCTCGGCTGTGATGCCTATATGTATGATCATTGCCTTAGATATCGTCATGACTTTGCGCGGTTCTATCAATTGCCCGACAGTAATTTGTTCACCCACCATAATATTTGTTATTTTGAGAGAAGCCTCTAGTGAACACTATGGCCCCCGGGTCTACTCCACACCATATTTTTAGCCTTACTCTTTTTCTTTGTTGCACTTTCCGCCTTCAGATCTCACTTTGCAATCAATCTTGAAGGGATTGACAACCCCTTTATAGCGTTGGGTGCAAGCTCTTTTGTGTTTGCGCAGGTACTCTGGACTTGACGAGATTCTCCTACTAGATTGATACCTTGGTTCTCAAACTGAGGGAAATACTTACTGCTCATGTGGTGCATCACCCTTTCCTTTTCAAGGGAAAAACCAACGCAAGCAAGTCTCCGTCAACGTGTCAAATTCTGGCGCCGTTGTTTGAGAATTAGCAAGGATCTCCAAAATCGTCATGATATTCTCACAACTGATCATGAGAATCTTCCTTATGAATATATTAAAAGAAAGCAATATATCGAGAAGTTAAGGGAAGCTCGTGAAGATCTTAGGAAGGAACATGACTCACTCCTAGTAGAACAGACCAATACCACTGAGGAAGAATTTAATGCTTCATGCTTAAAATGACTTGCTTGTGAAGCTAATGATTCAAATGCTTGTGAAAATGCATTATCTTCAACTGTACCTGTGGTATCTAACCCCTCATCTATGGAAACCACTGCTATCATTGATGATAATGACATGTTGAAGACATTGCTTGAAAGAGGCATGTAGAAAAGTTTGAAGGGATATTAGATTCTATGTTATGTTCTCCAGAAGATAATCTTGAACAAAAACCCTAGGAAAGAGGGTGTTGGTTTCAAAAGAAACATCAATGTCGATGGATCCTACTGGAAGCCTAAGCAATATCCCAAAACCACATGGTTGTAGCCAAGGGTCCTTCAGTTGATCCATCTACATTATTTGGGTTTAAATGTGCTAATCCTATCATTCTTGATGAGTCTTTTGACTCCAATTACAAACTATTCAAATGTCAGGATGGTGAAGTGTTTGCGAGATGTATTGGAACTAACTACATGAACAATTCTCCTATGAAGAGGATCTGGGTTCCCAAATGTCTTCTTGAGAAGCTTCCTATAAGTTTCATGACGACATATCCTAAGAAGACAAACTCCACATCAAAGGCTTCATGAAGGCAAAGATCCTCATACAATCGTTCTAACAACTATGTTTCAAAGGGAAGGACTGAAAAGATTCTTGATTATGAACACTATAGCATCAACTGCTATGTTTATAAGACTAAGAATTTCTCTATATATTCTTTTGAGTACTCTAAGCCACCCCTTCAAATGTGGGTGGTTAAGAATAACTAATATCTTCATGTATTATCAGGTCTCCATATCGAATATGATATAACCTGAAGATTATATCTGGAGGCGTGAAAACACTCTTGTGTGGACGCAAGAAATCTAATGCAAATGGTTTCACCATTTATTTTGTCTTGTGTTACTGTCAACATACACTGCAATATATTCATCAATGCATGATACTGTCGCGAGCATTGGTGAACAAGACTAATTCTCGATGCATGAAGATAAATCCAATCAAACTCAATGGATTCTGGATAGTGGATGGACTAGTCACATGACTGGTGACCGAAGCCTACTGATGGATTCAACTCTCCTTCCACCTACAAAATATCGCATCGTATTTTCCAACAAAAGAAGCAGCAGAGTACGGGGACTAGGTAGAGTTGCTATCATAAGGGATCGGCACATGGACAGAGTGATGCTTGTCGAACCCCTTGGTTACAACTTAATGTCTATCTCAATGCTTTGTGATCTATAGATGCTTATCATATTTGGCAAATTCCGATTTGTTGTGCTAACGGCTTCTGACAAAACCAAAGTCTTCAAAGGTTTTCGAAGAGGTAATATATACACTTTAGATTTCTCAGGAGGACCACACGTTTCCACATGTCTTCTAGCAAAAGCTTCAGAATGCTAGCTATGTCATTGATAGCTAGGACATGCTGGCACGAGGAACTTGCATACTCTTACCAAGAAGAATATTATCATTGGAATCGCGGGAGTCAAGTTCAAGAAATATCATACATGTGGTGCCTGTGAAGCTGGGAAGATGACCAGGGCTAAACATCCCTCGAAGAAAATTATGACGGCCACTTGTTCCTTCGAGCTGCTCCGTATGGACTTATTCAGCCCTACTCACTATTCTGCTTTCTCTACCACTGCAAACTTATATGGCTTCGTGACTGTTGATGATTACAAGAGTGAAGTGCAACATGTATTCTGGCGGTTCGTGAATAGGTGCATGAGCAACTATGTTTTCAAGTTCAAGCACATCAGAAGTGACAACGACACTTAGTTTAAGAACACTGGACTCGACACCTATCTCGACACTCTTGGTGTCACTCATAAGTTCTCTGCTCCATACACATAGATAACCCACAAGTTTAGGGGATCGTTTGCACCCTTTTTCTATAAGTAAGAGTGTCGAACCCAATGAGGAGCTAAAGGTACAATTTATATTCTCTCAAGTTCTATCAACTACGGATACAACTCTACCCACACTAGCGCTTACTTTACCTAGAAAAAGTATGAAGCTACTTTGCGGGAAGGAAACTAGAAGTACTTAGTAAGTTTAATAGATTGTTTTGTGAGATAATAAATATTTTCCATAGGCAATTGAAGATAACATGATAAATACTTGTCATATGCAATGAGGAAGAGGCATACGCTAACACACATTCCGTACTTGGATCATATGCACTTATGATTGGACCTCTAGCAAGCATCCGCAACTACTAGAAATCATTAAGGTAAACCCAACCATAGCATTAAACATCAAGTCATCTTTACTGCCATACGCAAACATCTCCCTTACTGGGTTGTAAGCCTGTGTCACTCTAGCATCCGACTATAAGAGAATCATAAACATATTGCAAATCCTCCAGTGTGAATTCTTTACGTGTGCGCCTCGTGGAAGACACCTTAAGACAGTACCATATCAACATACAACTCATATCAATAACATCATACCACAATTAACCCGTAGGACAAAACAGATCTAGTCAAACATCATAGGATAGCCACACATCATTGGATAATAATATATAACATTAAGCACCATGTTTAAGTAGAGATTATAGCACGGAGAAGAGGGTCTACACCGCTGCATAGAGGGTGAGTGTAACACCCTCAAATTTGTAACTTGGGATTTCTAATTAATTTATTTTTAAAGAGATTTTTCAAAATTTTGATAAAAATATCTTTTGGAATCTTCCTGAAAATCCTATCTTGAGCAAATTTCTTTTGAGCTTTTCTTGGCAGCAATTCTGGTTTGGCAAGAGCTTTGCTTAATTTCCTTCTTGATAAGTTTTTCATTTGAAGAATCCCCTCTTCTTCTTTTAAAAATCCCTAAGTAGTTTATGCCCCAAAATTTTGCAAGTAAGGTCTACTGTAAAATTCTTCCCTCTTCCTCTTTCATTGATTTCTTGCCTATGACTCCCCTCTATCATCAGGGTATCTCTTAAGATCAGATTCTCAAAGTTTTGGGGTTGTTTAACAAATTTTCCTATTTTAAAATGACCCAAAGTAATTTCTGTAATCAGTTTTGACCCCCAAAATCCCTTTGGTTTCTTACCCCAAGATCCCTATCCATTGTAGCCCTCAGTATCCTCAACCTATTACACCTAAAACTTTCTGGTTGCCAATTCAAAAAAAATTCAAAATTTTGTTTGATCAAAGATTGGACCAGATTTGCTGTTTTAAAAAAAAACCCACCTCAACCAATTTTAAAAATGCTGAAAATTTACACGCAGCTTCTAGAGCCAAAGAGAGACCTCTCTTAGAAATTTCAGACCCTAACTCTTTTTCCTTGTGCGTAAATAATTTCGTCGAGCAGGTCATGTGCACTGCTCCGTGGAGGACGAGCGGCATCGTTAATATCGCCAGTACCTGCTCTAGCGGCTTGCACACTGTGCCTCCTGCTTGTCCACGGCGCCGCATGGTCTCTTGGCCGGTTGTGGGCGTCGGGGATAAGTTGTCCTATGCACCGCCAGCCCTAGCAATGGTGCTAGCGATGCGTGCTTCGGCCGCCAGAGCTCTTCGATGCAAAGCAGCGCCGCACAACACCGCCCAATTCACTAGAGAGCCCCGTGTGTCCGTCCCACAATCTGCGCATGCTGCTGAATCGTCGCCACTCCATGGATAGCATAGAGCACACTCTATGCAGCCAGCGCGACCCTGAGGCGCCATTCCAGCGAGAGATGGCCTCAACGTGTAATTTCTCGGGGTCAATGGTGAAACGGAACCCCGAAGGCCCCTATAGCTAGCCCAACCACCGCAAGCACTTGCAGAACCCTCTGGCTTGCCGTATCGGCACCAGAGTCGATCCCGTCGCGACAACCCTCTCGCCCGCCTATAAATAGAGGCACCAAGTCCTTCTGAAGCCATCACCTCCATCCTATTTCACCACAGCCTCGCCAAAACCACTCGGACGACCTCGGGAGGGTCATCTTCCCCGCCTCCGGCCGCCCCAATCAATTTCGGGCTCCAGCTAAACTCGCTCAGGTGAACGTGTCCCCGCAACTCAAATTTATCCAGCACACTCCTTGAGCACCTGCCCATACAAAGCCGTGCATCAATTCGGCATTTGCAGGCTTCTCCAACGAGATCAAGCTGCACCCGAAAGCGCCGTCCGCCGGAGTTGGACCTGCCATCGACGTGGTCCGCACTAACGACTTCCTCCATCTCCCACAGTTGTGGAATCATCTAGTGAGTACGCTTATCCCCTTCCCCCTCTGATTGATAGCAGAGCATCGCCAGCGACACTCCAAGTCCCCTGTCGCCGGTGAGGTATTTTCAAATCTCAAAGTGGTGGCCCACTATCAGGGTTATGTCTATTTGCGAACCATTTTCCAAAAGAGTATTTTGCCACAGTGTGATTTCTCCACTGGCTCGTTCATTTTTATCACGACATTTTCTTCTTTTCAGTCAGCCCCCTTGGTTACTTTCTGTTTGTTATAGATTGGCCCCTAAACTCCTTTCTCTCATAACTTTTAAACTAGAAGGGCTTTTGAGTTGATTATTTTTTCAAATAAATTCTTTTCTTGTCTAGTTTTTTATATTTATTTAAATAAAATTGAGATATTACTTTGGACACTTGGAATTTACATTAGAATCCGATGTGTGTGATGTAGATACCGACGAGGGAGACGCTGCAGTCAACTTCACCGAGCTAGACCCCGATTTCTTTGAACCACGCAAGCATGTTTAATCATTTGATGTGATGTTTGCTGATATGACTATTTGATAAACTTCTACATAAGAATACTTGCATGTCATATGGTACGATTTCATGCATAACAAAGATGACAACCTATGTGATAACGAGAGGCCCTAGGCAGCCTAGTCACGTAGGCCGTGATAGGTTGTGGCCTGATCATGCGAGATGCATGACACCGTGTGGATGAACTTAACAACTGCACTATCGACATAGATCGAGTCTTTTGAGTGCATCACCTTACTTTCCATGCTACCATTGGTCTTTCCGAAAGGAAATACGGTGTAGTAGGTCATAAACCTATTATGAGGTACACACCAAGTAGAGGGGCCAGGATGAAGGTTCCATGGCCCTGGAATAATGCTAGTCATCCGGTCAGGGGGCATGGGTGTTTCTCGTGTGGGACCGAGATGGGGGCACCCCCTTGAAGCGCGTGGTAGAAATTTGATCCCATGCTAACCGAGGATGTTGGCCTCCCTGTCTTATAGTTCTTCCCGTGGAAGCGTGGTCCGGGTGATTCCGGACCTTGCTGGGTAAAAATGGGTGTGTGCTAGTTTTGAGTGTTTACTTATAAAATATCGTACGTAGGATTAATCCTAGTGACTATTGAAACATGTTGGTTGTGGGTAAAGATTACACCTTTGCAGAGTCAAAACTACTCGAGTAGCCGTGTCCACGGTCAAGGACGACTCGTTGACATGTCAAGTGTTGGTCTTAGTGTTGGTCTTTGGAGAACAAGTTTCTATTTGTGAAAGTGCTTATTACTGACATCTGACTATGACGTTTGAACTAACTTGATGAAACTTGGTTGTATTGAATGTCTTACGGGTTAGGTGTACCACCTCGATATTCATGTACGTTTATGCCCTTTCTATGGTGTCGCTAAGACGCTCGACTCAGGTGAGCATTTACTTTTATGCCCTTTCTATGCTGCTGGTAAGATGCCCGACTCTGACGAGCATTTAGTTTTATGCCCTTTTTGTGGCATTGCTCAGACGCGCGACTGAGGAAAGCTTTTAATTTACCATGCCCTTTCCTTTGTTTCGCGTAGACGCCCGACCGTGGCTTGTTAATTTATTATTAATCCCTCTACGCGGCATTGCTCAGACGCCCGACGGTGGCCATCTATTTGTACCTGTTATCCTTTCGAGGCATCGCTCGAGACACCCGATCGGTGCTTTTTTACTTTCTTGGATATTTTGGGAGGAATACCGCCCGACTCATCTACTCTAACTTAACTTTTGTTAAATTTTCTACCATGACTAATCGTGATCATTAACCCTGTATATGAAACTGTTGCATTCATCTTATCTTTTGTGCAAACTTTCTTGCGAGTACTTTCAAAATACTCACTAGCTTGTTGATGTGGCCAGATATGGATGAAGGATATCTCATGGATGAAGAGTACAATAGCGAGTTCGATGCCTAGAGGAGTCCTAGTCAGTCTTGCGATCTTGGAGTTTGTCGTTGTATCATTTCACCGCTTCCGCCACCATGAATAAATTGTCAAGCCTCACTTTGATGCTTGGCATGAAGTAGTACTTAAGCTGTGTCACTTCACCCCGAAGTGACATGCCTACCTATTTGTGCGAGCAGTAGAGCTACCTCATGACCACCATAAAATATCCGCCCTTGTGCCAAGTACGGGTGTGTTTGTAATAAACTATTGAGCGGCCTCCGCTCTAGTCTGTTTAATATTAAGTATTACTGGTCGACTTCATCAAGTTGGTCTACCAGTGTGAATTATTTTCTACATTAGGTGACACTCATGGCTGATTTCCGATAGTTATTTTATGGGGAAACTGGTCTTGACAACCTTGGTATCAGAGGTAGGTTGACTGAGGGAAACCACTAGGTGCGATCGCTAACCATATTAACTAATTTAGTTTAATTTGAATGTTCTGCATAATGTAGAGATTTTTCTGTTAGTCAACATATATTTATGTTATGAATATCTGGAAATTTTTGTCTACCGTGTAGATAGCTGGCAACGGTTGTCCGTCAGAGGTTTTCGCCCATGAGCCGGCGGGATTTTCGTGACTCCTCTCCATCATTGTTAGGATCGCGATCGGACCAACGACTTGCACCGAGTACACGTTCTACCACCACACGATGAGCGACACCCGAACCATGCATTAGGCGTCGGTGCAGTTCATTTGTGGACGCATCGAGACCTGCCGTCTTCACTTTTTCCGAAGAGCCATATCTACGGAGAGGCATCCTATTCAGATGGCTGCGAGGGAGGTAATTGCCCGTCTCCAGGACACCCTTCCAGTGATGAAGACTTGTCGTTATCACTGCCTCCCTTGCCATGTTCCATACACTAGTCACTATGCTTTTCCATGCCCTAGAGGAGAGGAGGATGAGGCCATTGGGATGTTCATGCAGTACCTCATGCCCCTCGAGTCTGCCTTTGACGGCTTAGTGGATTATTTGGTGGCTGCTTGTATGGAGGCTGCTCAGGCACGTCCTCCTAACAGGACTGAGATTCTCCTTCCCGCGCCACCCCGATCATGCCCTTCCTACTCTGCTTCGTGTGCGCCATCAGTCTAGCCAGTTAGCCGCCAACTGTCTTCGCATGAGGAATTCAATCAAGTTATTGCTCCTACCCCTATTAGACCTGCTCCACCTGATAGCCCAGTGCATGCTTCACTGCCTTGCACCTTCGAGCTAGAGCCCGTGTAGGAGTAGGTTGAGTCCCGAACACCTCATGTGGGACTTACACTCGGCCAGCCGATCCAGGTCCCCTCCAACCCACCTAGAAGTGATGTAGTAGTGCGTCAGGATGCTTGTATGATATGTATGATTGTGTACTCTTAGGCCGAAGAGAAGTAGTCGTGTTGCATCATGTAGGATCAGGAGAAGTGTACTAGCTAAATAACATCTGAGATATGTGTGAGCACAGCCATAGTGATGTATTGTATAATTATGCTTGTTGTAAATTTATACCCGCAGTCCTTCTCCGAACACGACAAATGTTCTGTGAAAAATATATGGTGTTTCTCTTGGCCCGCAAAAATATTTATTTCACCTTATACTCAGATTTTCTTATTTGGTTTTTTGCATCAAGGCCCCAGAATTAAGAAATGCATCATCCCTGGACCCACTCCATGCCGAGTCCGTCAGAAGAGAATCATTTCACTCACACAGGTAACAACTTTACTCAAGGGCAGTCAAGTTAGCAAGATAGTGACTCAACATTCTCGCAAGTTTGTAGCGTGTACACGCAAAGCCAACAACAACACCACGAGATGATGAATCAGCTTTTGAATATGGGAAACCATCGTGGACCTTACCAACACCACTCCCAATTGGCTGAATTACACAAGACTCATCCACCGGTTTTCTCACACACCGATAAGCCAATGGAAGCTGATGACTAGTTCCATGATATTGAAAGGTAGCTAATTATTGCCTACTGCTGTGACTACAAGAAGGTGTTATATGCACCTCATTACCTGACTCGGACAACAACCTCGTGTTGGGAAAATTCGTACAAGTACGCCCAAACAAGAACAACATCATGTGGGATGAATTTAAGGAAATATTTCGTGGGGCGCACATCCCCAACAACGTCATGAAAATCAAGAAGAGGGAATTCGAAGACCTCAACCAATGGAGCTTGACTGTAATGGAATACCTGGATCACTTCAACCAACTGTCTCGCTATGCTGGTGATGAAAATAAAACACAAAAGAAGAAAATGTAAAAGTTCCTAGATGGACTCACTCCCGCGTTGAAGTGTCAACTGGTTGTTCACACATTCCCAGATTTCAAGACGCTCGTGGACAAAGCCATCATGCTTGAAACAGAGTGTTGCAACATTGACGACATTCGCAAGCGCCATCATAATAATTTGGTGCAATACCGCAACAACAGGCATAAGCCCGAGACCCCCAAAAATTCAACACCCCGCGCTCCAACACCAACAACCCAAGCACCCATTTCTATGCCACGAACAAGGATTTCACTCCCCGTGTAGGCAACACCTCTTTCGCTTGCGGAGAAGCAGGACACTATGCCAGACAGTGCCCAAAGTTAGGGAATGCTGGGCAAAAGCCCAACAACCCCAATAACAACTTACTACTAAGCCGCAACAATTTAACCCCAACAATAACCACATGAAAGGTCATGTGAATCATGTGGCCAAGGAAGCGGCTATGAACGCAACAAATATAGTACTTGGTAAGTTTCCTGTCAACAAAATTCCTGCCACACTTTTGTTTGATTCTGGAGCTTCAAATTCATTAATTTCGGAAAATTTTTGCCTTAAAACACAATTTTCGATCCTCCCCTTGGAAACTTCAATGATCATCAAGTACCCGATAGAACAAAAACTTACTCAAAGTTACTGCAAGGATGTTACTATTGAAATCAAAGGTTTGACATTCTGGGCAAATCTAACTATGATAGATAGCAATAGTCTCGACATTATTTTGGGAATGAATTGGTTGAATACGAACAATGGATTTATTGACTGCTTCAACCGGACTGTGACACTCACCCATCATCAGGGAGAAAGGGTGAGAGTTGCATCCTTGGAGAGACCCACACCACCTCAAGCCCGACTGAATAAAGTGGACATCTCTGAGTAAATGAAGGTTCCATTAGTCTGTGAATTTCTGGACGATTTCCACAAGAATTGCCAGGTATGCCACCAGACTGAGAAATAGAGTTCGTCATTGAACTTGCACCCGGTACCGCCCCAATTTGCAATAAACCTTACCGAATGGCACCAAACGAATTGGTTGAGTTGAAGAAACAAATAGAAGAATCATTGGTCAAAGGATATATCAGGCCTACCTCCTCACCACGGGGACCGCTCGTACTATTTTCCAAAAAGAGGGACGGGACACTCAGGCTATGCGTTGATTATTGAGCTCTCAATATGGACACCATGAAGAACAAGTATCCACTGCCTCGGATAAATGACTTATTCAACCAACTGGCATAAGAAAAAGTTTCCTCAAAGATTGATTTACGCTCGAGGTATCATCAGCTAAAGATACACCCATAGGATATTCCCAAGACAACTTTTACTTCCCGATACGGATTGTACAAGTTCACGATGATGTCGTTCGGACTAACGAACGCCCCAACATATTTTTTGCATCTGATGAACAAGGTATTCATGAAGTACATGGACAAGTTCGTCGTAGTTTTCATCGATCACATATTGGTCTACTCCAAGACACATGAAGAGCAGGCACAACAGCTAAGGTGATCTGCGTAAGCATCAGTTATACGCCAAATTCAACATATGTGAATTTTAGCTAAAAGAAGTCGCATTTTTGTGTCACGTACTAACTCAGTATGGCATTGCCGTGGACCCCTAGAAGGTAAAGGTTGTAAGTGGATGGAAACAACTAGTAAACGTGACAAACGTATGGAGTTTCCTTGGAATGGCAGGATACTACCGAATATTTATTGAGGGTTTCCCGACAATAGCCAAACCAATCACCAAGTTGCTCAAGAAGAATAAGAAGTTCGAGTGGATTGAAGCATGCAAAAATAGTTTCTAAGAATTGAAGAAGAGATTGACCATCGCACCGGTATTGATCGTACCCGATCTACACAAAGTTTCGGAAGTATACTGTGACACTTCAAGGAAGGGCCTCAGATGTGTACTCATGCGAGAGGGAAATGTCGTGGCTTACGACTCAAGGCAACTGCGAAGGCATGAATAAAACTATCCTACTCATGATTTGGAATTAGACGCCATAATACACGCTCTCAAGGAATGGAGGAATTTCCTGCACGGGAATAACTATGAGATATACACGGACCACAAGAGTCTGAAGTATATTTTCACTCAGAAAGAAGTAAACCTCCGATAGTGCCATTCGTTAGAGTTGATCAAAGACTAGATGTGTGAATTCATTATCACCCTGGCAAGGCAAACATGGTAGGTGATGCTCTCAGCAGGAACCCAACCCCAGACAACATACTATGCAGAATCTAAAACCCGAGTTTATCCAAGAGTTTGCCAAACTCAACATGCTCCTCGTCCCTAAAATAACTGTTGCACGCCTCGAGATGCAACCCACATTGGATGAGAAAATCAAGGAAGCTCTGAATGGGCATCCCAGTATTGAGGGAATAAAAAGGAAATGAGTCTCGGTAGAGCCCCAGAGTATAATGTGGATGAGCAAGGGATAGTACAGTACGGGGACAGACTTTGCATACCTAACCAAGAGGAACTGAAGGTGAAAATTTTAGAAGAAGCCCACACCGTGCCAGACTCAATCCAACCGAGAGGCACAAAAATGTACAAGGAAATCCAAACAAAATATTGGTGGCACGGAATGAAGAGAGATAACTCCTGTTTTATTGCACGCTGCGATTCTTGTCAGCGAATCAAGGCCGAGCACCACAAACCAGTCGGCTTACTGCAACCTATGAAAGTACCCGAGTGGATGTGGGATGAGATCGGATGGATTTTATTGTCAGACTACCCCGGTCACGACATGGGCACGACACTATATGGGTTATCATAGATTTAGTCACCAAGCTGGCCCATTTTATTCCAGCGGAGACCACCTACACCACAGAGAAGCTGGCTAGGCTGTACCTCACTCGTATTGTGTGCTTACATGGGATTCCGAGGACCATAGTATCCGACTGAGGCACTTAGTTTACCTCAAGATTTTGGGATTACTTACAACAAGCCTTGTGAATGCAGTTAATGTTTAGTACAACATATCACCCCCAGGTAGGAGGACAGGCCGAGCGTGTGAACATCATTCTGGAAGACACTCCCACGGCATGTGTGCTAACCTACAGAAATAGTTGGGAGGATAGTTTGCCATACGCCAAGTTTTCCTACAACAAGAGCTACCAGGCAAGTCTACAAATGTCACCTTTTGAAGCATTATACGGACGAAGGTGTCGTACACCACTAAATTGGTCAGAGACCGAGGATAGCCATATCTTTGGCCCACAAATGCTCTAGGAGGCCGAGGACAAAGTGATATTCAGAAGGGGCAAAGTCAAGACAACTCAAAGCCGTCAAAAGAGCTATTACGATCGGAGGCGTCGTGACGTCTGTTTTGAGCCAAATTATGTGTACCTCAAAGTATCACCAATGAGAGGTTTGTAAAGGTTCAAGGTTAAGGGAAGCCGGCACCTCGCTTCATCGGATTATTCAGAATAATCGCACGAAAAGGCAAAGTTGCCTACCAGCTTGACCTACCCGTTGTGTTGTCAGACCTGCATGACATCTTTCACATATCTCAGTTAAGGAAATGTGTGAGTCATCTAGACAAGCAAATATCACATGGCAGCATAGAGGTGCAACCAGATCTCACTTATGTGAACACCCCGTAAAAATACTGGAGGAAGAAGAAAGGAGTACACGTTAGAGGGTCACCAAGTTATTGAGGATACAGTGGAGTAATCACTTAGTGGATGAAGCCACTTGGGAAAGAGAAGAGTTTGTGCAGAAAGAGCAACCACACTTAGTTGGGGAATGGTTGAAATCTCGAGGACGAGATATTTCTAAAGGGGGTAGGTGTTGTATCATGCTCAAATTTTTAATTTTGGATTTTCTGATTTAATTTATTTTTAAACAGAATTACCAAAATTTTCATAAAAACACCTTTTGGAATCTTCGTGAAAATCCTATCTTGAGAAAATTTATTCTGAGCTTTTCTTGGCAGAAATTCTGGATTAGCAAGTGCTTTACTTAATTTCCATATTGACAAGTTTTTCATTAGAAGAATCCCTTCTCCTTCTTTTAAAAATTCCTAAGTAGTTTATGCCCCTGATTTTTGCTAACTAAGATCTACAATAAATTCTTCCCTCTTCCTCTTTTATTGATTTCTTGCCCATGACTCCCCTCTATCATCAGGGTATCTCTTAAGACCACATTCTCAAAGTTTTGGGGTTGTTTAACAACTTTTCCTATTTCAAAATCACCCAAATTACTTTTTTGTAATCAGTTTTGACCCCCAAAATTTTACAAAGGAACTTATAGTTCCCTTTGGTTTCTGACCCCAAGATCCCTATCCATTGTAGCCCTAAGTGCCCTCAACCTATTACACCCAAAACTTTCTTGTTGCCAATTCAAAATTTTCAACATTTTGTTTGACCAAAGTTTGGACCAGATTTGATGTTTCTGTTCAAAACCCACCTCAACCAATTTCAAAAATTCTGAAAATTTACAGGAAGCTTCTAGAGACAAAGGGAGACCTCTTCAAACAAATTCAGACCCTAACTCTTTTTCCTCGTGCCTAAATAATTTCGTCAAGCACGTAGTGTGCACTGTCCCGGGGAGGACGAACGACATCGTCAATCTCGCCAGTACCTGCCCCGGCGGCTTGCGCACTGTGCCTCCTCCTTATCCACGGCGCCGCGGAGTCTCTTGGCCGGTTGTGAGCGTCGATGTTGACCTGGCGTGTGCACCGCCAGCCCTGGCAGCGGCGCGAGTGACTCCTGCTTCAGCCGCTAGAGCTCCTCGCCGCAAAAGCACACCACACGGCACCGCCCAATCCACCAAAGAGCCCCACATGTATGTCCCCCACCCTGCGCATGCTGCTGCACCATCGCCACCCCCTAGACAGCACAAAGTGCACTCTATGCAGCTGTCATACCCGTAAGGTACCATTCCGTCGAGCGATGGCCTCAGCACGTAATTGCTCGGGGTCAGTGGTGAAATGGAACCCCCTAAGGCTGTTGTAGCTAGCCCAGCCACCATAAGCACCTGCAGAACCCCCTGGCTCGCCGTAATCAGCAACGGAGTCGCTTCCGTTGCAGCACCCCTCTCGCCCGCCTATAAATAGAGGCCCCGAGTCCTTTTGAAGCCATCACCTACACCCTACTTCACGAGAGCCTCACCAAAACTACTCGGAGAACCTCAAGAGGGTCATCTTCCCCGCCTCCATTCACCTCGATCAATTCGGGATCCCGCTAAATTCACTCAGTTGAGCGTGTCCCCGCACCGCAAATTTAGCCAGCACACTCCTTAAGCAACTGCCAATCTGAGCCACGAATCAATTCGGCGTTTACACGCTTCTCCGACAAGATCAAGCTGCATCCGAAAGCGCCGCCCGCCAGAGTTGGAGTTGGCGTCGACGTGGTGCTCACCGACAACTTCCTCCACCTCCCACAATTATGGAATCATCTAGTGAGTATGTGTGTCCACCCTTTCGCCCTCTGATTCGCAGCAGAGCACCATCGGTGACACCGCGAGTCCCCTATTGCGTGTGAGGTATTTTCAAACCTGACAGTGGTGGCCCACCATCAGGGTTATGTCTATTTGTGAACCATTTTCCAAAAGCGTATCTCGCGAGAGTGCGCTTTCTCCTCTAGCTCGCACATTTTCATCAGGGTGTTTGTTTTTCAGCTAGCCCCTGGGTTACTTTATGTTTATTATAGATTGACCCCGATACTCCTTTCTCTCAAAACTTTAAACTACACAAGATTTTGAGTTGATTCTTTTTGCCAAAAATTTCTTTTGATGTCTAGTTTTTAAATATTTATAAAAAATATTTTGAGATATTATTTTGGACACTTGGCATTTATGTTAGAATCAGATGTGTGTGATGTAGATACCGAAGCGGAGACGCTGCAGTCAACTTCACTTAGCTAGACCCCGACTTCGTCGACCGACGCAAGCATGTTTAGTCATTTGATGTGATATTTGCTGATATGGCTATTTGATAAACTGCTGCATAAGAATACTTTCTTGTCATATGGTACAGTTTCATGCATAACAAAGATGACAACCTATGTGATAACGAGAGGCCGTGGGCAGCCTAGTCACATAGGACGTGATAGGTTGTGGCATGATCATGCGAGATGCATGACACCGTGTGGATGAACTTAACAACTCTAATATCAGCATAGATCAAGTTTGTCAGCGAGTCACCTTACTTTCTGTGCTACCACAAGTCTTTCCGAAAGAAAATATAGTGTAGTAGGTCGTCAACCTATTATCAGGTACACACCGAGTAGAGGGGCCGGGATGAAGGTTCCATGGCCCTGGAATAATGCCAGTTATCCTGTCAGGGGGCATGGGTGTTTCGGTCTGGAACTGAGAGTGGGGCACCCTCTTGTAGCACATGGTAGAAATTTGATCCCATGCTAATCGAGGATGTTGTCCTCCCCATCTTATATTTCTTCCCATGGAAGCATGGTCCGGGTGATTCCGGACCTCGCTGAGTAAAAATGAGTGTTTACTTCTAAAATACCGTACGCCAGATTAGTCCTAGTGACTATTGGAACTCGTTGGTTGTGGGTAAAGAGTACACCCTGTGCAGAGTCAAAACTATTCGAGTTGATGTGTCCACGCTCAAGGATGGTTGGTTGATAGGTCAAGTGTCGGTCTTAGTGTTTGTGTGCGTAGTGCAAGTTTCTATTTACGAAAGTTCTTAATATTGACATCTGACTGTGACGTTGGAACTAACTTGATGAAACTTGGTTCTATTGAATATCCCGAAGGTTGGTTGTACCACACGGATACTCATTTACGTTTATGCCCTTCCTGTGGTGTCACTAAGAAGCCCGACTAAGGCAAGAATTTACTTTTATGCCCTTTTTGTGGTGTCGCATGGATGCCCGACTGTGGCCATTATTTAAGTTTATGCCCTTTCTGTTGTCTCGCTAAGACGCCCAACTGAGGGGAGCATTTAATTTATTATTCCCTTACCGTGGTGTCGCATGGACACCCAACCGTGGCTTGTTAATTTATTATTAAGACCTATACGCGATGTCGCTCACACGCTCGATGGTGGCCGTCTAGTTTTACCTGTTAAGATTTCGAGGCATTGCTTCAGACACCCGATTGGTACCTTTTTTACTTTCTTGGATATTTATGGAGGACTACCGCCTGACTTATCTACTCTAACTTAACTTATGTTAAATTTTTCTACCATGACTAATCGTGATCATTAACCTGCATATGAAACTGTTGCATTCATCTTATCTTTTTTGCAAATTGTCTTGCGAGTTCTTTCAAAGTACTCACTGGCTTGTTGATGTGGCCAGATATGGCTGAATGAGATATCATGGATGAAGAGTACGATAGCGATTCCGATGCCTAGAGGAGTCCCAGTCAGTCTTGTGATCTTGGAGTGTGTCATTGTATCATTTCACTGCTTCCGCCACCATGTTTAAATTGTCAAGCCTCACTCTGACACTTGGCATGTAGTAGTACTTAAGGTGTGTCACTTCACCCATAGGTGACATGCCTAACTATTTATGTGAGCAGTACAGCTACCCCATGACCAATATGAAATATCTGCCCTTGTTGTAAGTACGGGTGTATTTGTAATAAACTATTGAGCAGCCTCCACTCTACTCTGTTTAATATTAAGTACTACTGGTCTTCTGTATCAAGTTGGTCTATGAGCATGAATTATTTTCTATGTTGGGTGACACTCATGACTGATTTTTGATAATTATTTTATATGGAAACCGGTCCTGACAGTGAGAGAGTTGGTGGTGACGGCGACGATGTTGTTGGTCTAGATCACCATCACGATGGTTGCCCCGGCGGTGCTCCGGCGCCACCGGGAGATAAGGGGAGATCCCCTCCTTCTTATTCTTCCTAGTCTCCTTCTATATGGGAGGAGAGTTTCCCCTCTGGTTGATGGGTGACATGGCTCCCGGATGGCCGAAGCCTCTCCGAGATTGGATCTATCTCTCTGTTTCACTTCTATTTTCACGTTTGTTTTCTGGCCCTTCACCATTTCATAAATATACGGAGATACATAACTCCAATCGGGCTGAAATTTTAAGGGGATTTTTATTTTATTTCGACGAATGTAGGGCCCCAACCGACTTAAGGGAGGCCACAAGCCATCAAGGCACAACCACCCCCTCGTCGCGCCCTGTTGGCTTGTGCCTCCCTCGGGCACCGTGTTGCGTTGCTTCTTCTTCCCGAAATTCACATATATTCCGGAAAAATCTCCGTAAATTTTTATTGCGTTTGGACTTTGTTTGATTTGGAATTTCTGTGAAACAAAAGAAACTCACCAAAAAGAGGAACTGGCACTAAGCACTGTATAATTAAGTTAGTCCCAAAAATAATATAAAATGTTGCCAAAAGTATATGAAAGTTGTAGGACATTGGCACGAAACAATCAAAAAATATAGATACGATGGAGATGTATCAGCATCCCCAAGCCTAAATACTGCTCAACCTCGAGTAGGTAAATGTTAAAAAGATAATTTTTGATGTGGAATGCTACCTAACGTAATCTAGAACAAATTTCTAATCATGGCATGAATAGTTGGACATAAGTGCTTCAAGGCAATAGTCTACCATTTGAAAAAAAGACTGATGGAGAACGTCGAATGGGAAACAAAAAAATTCATACGCGCACCAAAACCTATCATGGTGATGTTCATCTACGAGGGGGATTTCAGATCTACGTACCCTTGTAGATCGCACACCAGAAGCGTTAATAAACGCGGTTGATGTAGTGGAACGTCCTCACGTCCCTCGATCCGCCCCACGAACCGTCTCACGAACCGTCCCGCGATCCGTCCGACGATCCGCTCCGATCTAGTGCCGAACGGACGACACCTCCGCGTTCAGCACACGTACAACTCGACGATGATCTCGGCCTTCTTGATCCAGCAAGAGAGACAGAGAGGTAGATGAGTTCTCCGGCAGCGTGACGGTGCTCCGGAGGTTGGTGGTGATCTAATCTCAGCAGGGCTCCGCCTGAGCTCCGCAGAAACGCGGTCTAGAGGAAAAACCGTGGAGGTATGTGGTCGGGCTGCCGTGGAAAAGTTGTCTCAAATCAGCCCTAAAACCTCCGTATATATACGGGGGAGGGGAGGGGCCTTGCCTTGGGGCTCAAGGAGCCCCAAGGGGTTCCGCCGATGGGGGGGGGAGGAGGAGTCCTCTCCAATCCTAGTCCAAGTAGGATTGGAAGGTGGAGTCCTTCCCTTCCTTCCCACTCCCCCTTTTTTTCTTTCTCCTTTGATTTTCTATCTCCCTACGCATGGGCCTCTCTAGGCTTGCCCACCAGCCCACTAAGGGCTGGTGCGGCATCCCTGAGGCCTATGGGCTTCCCCGCGGTGGGCTCCCCCCCGGTGAACATCCAGAACCCATTCGTCATTCCCGGTACATTCCCGGTAATTCCAAAAACCTTCCGGTAATCAAATGAGGTCATCCTATATATCAATCTTGGTCTCCGGACCATTCCGGAAACCCTCGTGACGTCCGTGATCTTATCTGGGACTCTGAACAACATTCGGTAACCAACCATATAACTCAAATACGCATAAAACAACGTCGAACCTTAAGTGTGGAGACCCTGTGGGTTCGAGAACTATGTAGACATGACCCGAGGGACTCCTCGGTCAATATCCAATGGCGGGACCTGGATGCCCATATTGGATCCTACATATTCTACGAAGATCTTATCGTTTGAACCTCAATGCCAAGGATTCACATAATCCCGTATGTCATTCCCTTTGTCCTTCGGTATGTTACTTGCCCGAGATTCGATCATCAGTATCCGCATACCTATTTCAATCTCGTTTACCGGCAAGTCTCTTTTCTAGTTCCGTAGTACAAGATCCCGCAACTTACACTAAGTCACATTGCTTGCAAGGCTTGTGTGTGATGTTGTTTTACCGAGTGGGCCCAGAGATACCTCTCCGTCACACGGAGTGACAAATCCCAGTCTTGATCCATACTAACTCAACGGACACCTTCGGAGATACCTGTAGAGCATCTTTATAACCACCCAGTTACATTGTGACATTTGATACACACAAAGTATTCCTCCGGTGTCAGTGAGTTATATGATCTCATGGTCATAGGAATAAATACTTGACACGCAGAAAATACTAGCAACAAAATGACACGATCAACATGCTACGTCTATTAGTTTGGGTCTAGTCCATCACATGATTCTCCCAATGATGTGATCCAGTTATCAAGCAACAACACCTTGTACATAGTCAGAAGACCCTGACTATCCTTGATCAACTGGCTAGCCAACTAGAGGCTTGCTAGGGACAGTGTTTTGTCTATGTATCCACACATGTATCTAAGTATTCATTCAATACAATTATAGCATGGATAATAAACGATTATCTTGACACAGGAATTATAACAATAACTTATTTATCATTGCCTCTAGGGCATAATTCCAACAGTCTCCCACTTGCACTAGAGTCAATAATCTAGCCTTCACATCACCATGCGAATTACATTGTAATAAATATAACACCCATACAGTTCAGGTGTTGATCATGCTTTGCCCGTGGAAGAGGTTTAGTCAGCGGATCTGCTACATTCAGATCCGTGTGCACTTTGCATATATTTACGTCCTCCCCTTCGACGTAGTCGCGGATGAGGTTGAAGCGTCGTTTGATGTGTCTGGTCTTCTTGTGAAACCGTGGTTCCTTTGCTAAGGAAATGGCACCCATGTTGTCACAGAACAAGTTCATTGGATTCAGTGCGCTTGGTACCACTCCAAGATCCGTCATGAACTGCTTCATCCAGACACCCTCCTTAGCCGCCTCCGAGGCAACCATGTACTCCGCTTCACATGTAGAATCAGCTACGACGCTTTGCTTGGAACTGCACCAGCTTACCGCACCCCCATTAAGAATAAATACGTATCCAGTCTGCGACTTAGAGTCGTCCGGATCTGTGTCAAAGCTTGCATCGACGTAACCTTTTACGGCGAGCTCTTCGTCACCTCCATACACGAGAAACATCTCCTTAGTCCTTTTCAGGCACTTCAAGATATTCTTGACCGCCATCCAGTTATCCACTCCTGGATTACGCTGGAACCTGCCTTCCATACTTATTGCCAGGCTAACGTCCGGTCTAGTGCACATTATTGCATACATGATAGAACCAATGGCTGAAGCATAGGGGGCGGTGCTCATAGGCTCTCTATCTTTATCAGTTGATGGGAACTGAGTCTTACTCAATCTCGTACCTTGTAAAACTGGCAAGAACCCCTTCTTGGACTGTTCCATTTTGAACCTCTTCAAAACTTTATCAAGGTATGTACTTTGTGAAAGTCCTATCAGGCGTTTCGATCTATCCCTATAGATCTTAATGCCTAGAATATAAGCAGCTTCTCCTAGGTCCTTCATAGAGAAACTTTTATTCAAGTAATCCTTTATGCTCTCCAAAAACTCCACATTGTTTCCAATCAGCAATATGTCATCCACATATAATATTAGAAACGCCACAGAGCTCCCACTCACTTTCTTGTAAATACAAGATTCTCCAACCACTTGTATAAACCCAAATGCTTTGATCACCTCATCAAAGCGTTTATTCCAACTCCGAGATGCTTGCACCAGTCCATAAATGGATCGCTGGAGCTTGCACACTTTGTTAGCATTTTTAGGATCAACAAAACCTTCGGGTTGCATCATATACAACTCTTCCTTAAGGAAACCGTTAAGGAACGCCGTTTTGACATCCATCTGCCAGATTTCATAATTGAAAAATGCAGCTATTGCTAACATGATTCTGACGGAATTAAGCATCGCTACGGGTGAGAACGTCTCATCGTAGTCAACTCCTTGAACTTGTGAAAAACTCTTTGCCACAAGTCGAGCTTTATAAACGGTCAAATTACCGTCAACGTCCGTCTTCTTCTTAAAGATCCATTTGTTCTAAATAGCCTTGCGGCCTTCAGGTAGTACTTCCAAAGTCCATACTTTGTTTTCATACATAGATCTTATCTCGGACTTCATGGCCTCCAGCCATTTGTTGGAGTCCGGGCCCACTATTGCTTCTTTATAATTCACAGGCTCATTGTTGTCTAACAACATAATTGATAAGACGGGATTACCGTACCACTCTGGAGTAGTACGCGGTCTCGTCGACCAGCGAGGTTCGACAGGAACTTGATCCGGAGTTTCATGATCATCATCATTAACTTCCTCCTCAACCGACGTCGCAACGACATGGGTTTCCCCTTGCCCTCCGCCACCATCCAGAGGGATGAGAGGTTCGACAACCTCATCAAGTTCTATCTTCCTCCCACTCAATTCTCTCGAGAGAAACTCCTTCTCGAGAAAAGATCCGTTCTTAGGAACAAACACTTTGCCCTTGGATTTGAGATAGAAGGTGTACCCAACTGTCTCTTTCGGGTAACCTATGAAGACGCACTTTTCTGCTTTGGGTTCCAGCTTTTCAGGCTGAAGCTTTTTGACATAAGCATCACATCCCCAAACTTTAAGAAACGACAACTTTGGTCTTTTGCCATACCACAGTTTGTATGGTGTCGTCCCAACGAATTTTGATGGTGCCCTATTTAAAGTGAATGCAGCTGTTTCTAATGCATAACCCCAAAACGATAACGGCAAATCGGTAAGAGACATCATAGATCACACCATCTCTAATAAAGTATGATTACGACGTTCGGACACACCATTACGCTGTGGTGTTCCAGGCGGTGTCAACTGTGAAACAATTCCACATTGTCTTAAGTGAGCACCAAACTGGAAACTCAGATATTCACCCCCACGATCAGACGTAGGAATTTGATCTTCTTGTTACGATGATTTTCAACTTCACTCTGAAATTGCTTGAACTTTTCAAATGTTTCAGACTTGTGCTTCATTAAGTAGACATAACCATATGTACTCAAATCGTTAGTGAAGGTGAGAAAATAACGATATCCGCCGCGTGCCTCCATGCTCATCGGACCACACACATCAGTATGTATGATTTCCAACAAGTCACTTACACGCTCCATTGTTCCGGAGAACGGAGTTTTAGTCATCTTGCCCATGAGGCATGGTTCGCACATGTTAAGTGAATCAAAGTCAAGTGACTCCAAAAGTCCATTGTTTGGAGTTTCTTCATGCGCTTTACACCAATATGACCTAAGCAGCAGTGCCACAAAAACATGGCGCTATCATTGTTAGCTCTAACTCCTTTGTTCTCAATGTTATGTATATGTGTATTATCACTATCAAGATTCAATATGAACAATCCTCTCACATTGGGTGCATGACCATAAAAGATATTACTCATAGAAATAGAACAATCATTATTCTCTCACTTAAATGAGTAACCGTCTCGCAATAAAAAAGATCCAGATATAATGTTCATGCTCAACGCAGGCACTAAATAACAATTATTCAAGTTCATAACTAATCCTGATGGTCACTGAAGTGAAACTGTGCCGACGGCGATTGCATCAACCTTGGAACCATTTCCCACGCGCATCGTCACTTCATCTTTCGCCAGCCTTCGCCTATTCCACAGTTCCTGTTTCGAGTTGCAAATATGAGCAACAGAACCGGTACCGAATACCGACGCACTACTACGAGAGCTGGTTAAGTACACATCAATAACATGTACATCAAATATACCTGATTTTTCTTTGGCTGCCTTCTTATCAACTAGATAGTTGGGGCAGTTGCGCTTCGAGTGACCCATACCCTTGCAATAATAGCACTCCATTTTAGGCTTAGGTCCAGCTTTGGGTTTCTTCGTCGGATTGGCAACAGGTTTGCCTCTCTTCTTTGAATTACCCTTCTTTCCTTTGTCGTTTCTCTTGAAACTAGTGGTCTTATTCACCATCAACACTTGATGTTCTTTACGGAGTTTTGACTCTGCGACTTTCAGCATCGCGAACAACTCGCCGGGTGTCTTGTTCATCCCTTGCATGTTGTAGTTCAACACAAAGCCCTTATAGCTTGGCGGCAGTGATTGAAGAATTCTGTCAGTGATAGCCTCTTGCGGGAGTTCAATCCCCAGCTCAGCTAGACGGTTTGAGTACCCAAACATTTTGAGCACGTGTTCACTGACAGACGAATTCTCCTCCATCTTGCAAGCATAGAATTTATCGGAGGTCTCATACCTCTCGATCCGGGCATTCTTCTGAAAGATAAACTTCAACTCCTGGAACATCTCATATGCTCCATGACGCTCAAAGCAACGTTGAAGTCCCGGTTCTAAGCCATACAAGAATGCACATTGAACTACTGAGTAGTCCTCCTTATGTGTTAACCAAGCGTTCTTAACATCTTGGTCAGCCGTAGCGGGTGGTTCATCTCCTAGCGCAGCATCAAGGACATAATCCTTCTTCCCAGCTTGTAGGATCAACTTAAGATTATGAGCCCAGTCTACATAGTTGCTTCCATCATATTTCAACTTAGCTTTCTCTAGGAACGTATTAAAATTCAGGGTGACTGTCGCGTGAGCCATGATCTGCAACACAAATATATTCAAAGGGGACTTAGACTATGTTCAAGATAATTAGAGTTTAACTTAATAAAATTACTTGCTAAACTCCCACACAAAAAGTACATCTCTCTAGTCATTTGAGTGGTTCATGATCCAATTCCACTAGCTCAAGTCCGATCATCACGTGAGTTGAGGATAGCTTCAGTGGTAAGCATCCCTATGCTAATCGTATCAACTATATGATTGATGATTGACCTTTCGGTCTCATGTGTTCCGAGGCCATGTCTGCACACGCTAGGCTCGTCAAGCTTAACCCGAGTGTTCCGCATTTGCAACTGTTTTGCACCCGTTGTATGTGAACGTTGAGTCTATCACACCCGATTATCACGTGGTGTCTCGAAACGTCGAACTGTAGCAACGGTGCACAGTCGGGGAGAACACTATTTCGTCTTGAAATTTTAGTGAGAGATCACCTCATAATGCTACCGTCGTTCTAAGCAAAATAAGGTGCATAAAAGGATTAACATCACATGCAATTCATAAGTGACATGATATGGCCATCATCACGTGCTTCTTGATCTCCATCACCAAAGCACCGGCATGATCTTTTGTCACCGGCGCCACACCATGATCTCCATCAACGTTTCTCCATCAGGGTTGTCGTGCTACTCATGCTATTACTACTAAAGCTACATCCTAGCAATATAGTAAACGCATCTGCAAGCACAAACGTTAGTTTAAAGACAACCATATGGCTCCTGCCGGTTGCAGTACCATCGACGTGCAAGTCGATATTAACTATTACAACATGATCATCTCATACATCCAATATATACATCACATCGTTGGCCATATCACATCACAAGCATACCCTGCAAAAACAAGTTAGACGTCCTCTAATTGTTGTTGCATGTTTTACGTGGTGACCATGGGTATCTAGTAGGATCGCATCTTACTTACGCAAACACCACAACAGAGATATATGAATTGCTATTTAACCTCATCCAAGGACCTCCTCGGTCAAATCTGATTCAACTAAAGTTGGAGAAACTGACACTCGCCAGTCATCTATGAGCAACGGAGTTACTCGTAGCGATGAAACCAGTCTCTCGTAAGCGTACGAGTAATGTCGGTCCGAGCCGCCTCGATCCAACAATACCGCGGAATCAAGAAAATACTAAGGAGGGCAGCAAATCGCACATCACCGCCCACAAAAACTTTTGTGTTCTACTCGAGAAGACATCTACGCATTAACCTAGCTCATGATGCCACTGATGGAGAACATCGCATGGGAAACAAAAATTTTCCTACGCGCACGAAAACCTATCATGGTGATGTTCATCTACGAGGGGGATTTCAGATCTACATACCCTTGTAGATCGCACAGTAGAAGCGTCAATAAATGCGGTTGATGTAGTGGAATGTCCTCACGTCCCTTGATCCACCCCACGAACCGTCCCGCGATCTGTCCCACGATCCACTCCGATCTAGTGCCGAACAGATGGCACCTCCGCGTTCAGCACACATGCAGCTCGATGATGATCTCGGCCTTCTTGATCTAGCAAGAGAGACGGAGAGGTAGATGAGTTCTTCGGCAGCATGACGGCTCTCCGGAGGTTGGTGGTGATCTAATCTCAGCAGCGCTCCGCCCGAGCTCCGCATAAACGCGATCTAGAGGAAAAACCGTGGAGGTATGTGGTCGGGCTGCCGTGGAAAAGTTGTCTCAAATCAGCCCTAAAACCTCCGTATATATAAGGGGGAGGGGAGGGGCCTTGCCCCCAAGGGCTTCGGCTAATGGGGGGGAGGAGGAGTCCTCCTCCAATCCTAGTCCAAGTAGGATTGGAAGGTGGAGTACTTCCCTTCCTTCCCACTTCCCCTTTTTTTTCTTTCTCCTTTGATTTTCTATCTCCCTCCGCAGGGGCCTCTCTGGGCTTGCCCACCAGCTCACTAAGGGCTGGTGCGGCACCCCTAAGGCCTATGGGCTTCCCCGGGGTGGGCTGCCCCCCCCCCGGTGAACATCCAGAACCCATTCGTCATTCCCGGTACATTCCCGGTAATTCCGAAAACCTTCCGGTAATCAAATGAGGTCATCCTATATATCAATCTTGGTCTCTGGACCATTCCGGAAACCCTCGTGACGTCCGTGATCTTATCCGGGACTCTGAACAACATTCGATAACCAACCATATAACTCAAATACGCATAAAACAACGTCGAACCTTAAGTGTGCAGACCCTGCGGGTTCGAGAACTATGTAGACATGACCCGAGGGACTCCTCGGTCAACATCCAATGGCGGGACCTGGATGCCCATATTGGATCCTACATATTCTACGAAGATCTTATCGTTTGAACCTCAGTGCCAAGGATTCATATAATCCCGTATGTCATTCCCTTTGTCCTTCGGCATGTTACTTGCCCGAGATTCGATCGTCAGTATCCGCATACCTATTTCAATCTCGTTTACCGGCAAGTCTCTTTTCTAGTTCCGTAATACAAGATCCCACAACTTACACTAAGTCACATTGCTTGCAAGGCTTGTGTGTGATGTTGTATTACCGAGTGGGCCCCGAGATACCTCTCCGTCACACGGAGTGACAAATCCCAGTCTTGATCCATACTAACTCAACGGACACCTTCGGAGATACCTGTAGAGCATCTTTATAGCCACCCAGTTACGTTGTGACGTTTGATACACACAAAGTATTCCTCCGGTGTCAGTGAGTTATATGATCTCATGGTCATAGGAATAAATACTTGACACGCAGAAAACAGTAGCAACAAAATGACACGATCAACATGCTACGTCTATTAGTTTGGGTCTAGTACATCACATGATTCTCCCAATGATGTGATCCATTTATCAAGCAGCAACACCTTGTACATAGTCAGAAGACCCTGACTATCCTTGATCAATTGGCTAGCCAACTAGAGGCTTGCTAGGGACAGTGTTTTGTCTATGTATCCACACATGTATCTAAGTCTTCATTCAATACAATTATAGCATGGATAATAAACGATTATCTTGACACAGGAATTATAACAATAACTTATTTATCATTGCCTCTAGGGCATAATTCCAACAAAGACACCCATACTCAGGTTTACTAGCAAACAGTTATGTCCTTTCGAAAGAACAATGCTAAATAATGCTACCCCTACAAAATCGTATAGCCTGTCATGCTTAATCTTCCTATCATAAAGTATAAATCATGAGCACCCAGGTGTCAAACCAAGAAATTGGATCGTACTTTTTAACGCACTTCAGCTTTTTATTACTCGCTGAATACATGAGCGTGAACCATGGATATAGCATAAATGTGGAATAGAATATGTGGCAGATTCAAAGGGTGAAAGTGGAGAAGAAAGTCTCGCATCAACTAAGCTTACTAATGGGCTATGGAGATGACCATCAATAGATATAAATGCGAGGAGTAGGGATTGTCATGCAACGGATGCCTATAGCTATAAGTGTATGAAAGCTCAAGTGAAGCTAAGTGGGTATGCATCTAACTTTCTTGCTCACGAAGACCTCAAGCATTTGAGAAAGCTTGTCAACAGACTATACAAGCCAAGTTCTATAATGAAAAATTCCCACTAGCATATGGAAATGACAAAACAAGAGAGTATCTATAGGAAGAACATGGTGCCACTGTGAGGCACAAGTAAGGTAAAGGATAGTAGCAAATTCCCTTCTCTCTTTTTCTCTTATTTATTTATTTATATTTTTTCCTGGTGGGCTTTTTTCGCCTCCCCAATTTTTTTGTGGTGGGATCATATGGCCTCCCCCATTTTTCTTTTTTCGTTGGGAGTCTCATTCCGACTTGTGGGGGAATCATAGTCTTCATCATCATTTCCAGACAAGGACAATGCTCTAATAATGATGATCGTCACACTTTTATTTACTTACAACTCGATATGAAAACCTATGAAACAACATGACTTTATATGAATGCCTTTGGCAGCATACTAGCATGTGCCATGATCTAGAATAGCAAAGATTTCAAAAAATGTACAAATCCATGGAAATATCATGCTAGTTATCTTACGATCATGCAAAGCAATTTGAAAATGAATTCTCAAGTCATGTATATGATGATGATGGAAGTTGCATGGCGATATATCTCGGAATGGCCATGGAAATGCCATCATAGCTAGGTATGGTGGCTGTTTTGAGGAAGATATAAGGTGGTTTATGTGCAATAGAGCATATCATGTCGCGGGGTTTGGATGCACTGGCAGAAGTTGCACCGATCCTCGAGGTGAGAAGTGGCAATGCACGGTACCAAACAAGCTAGCAAATATGTGAAGGTGAGAGTGCGTATATCCATGGATTCACATTAGTCATAAAGAACTCACATACTTATTTCAAGATTTTATTAGCTCTGTTGAAGCAAAGCACTACTCGCATGCCCCTAGGGAGGAGGTTGGTGTGAGTTAACTATCGCGTGCCCCCGATTATAACAACAAAAAGGATTTCAATCAAGGATAAATTATGCTCCAACTTCATCGCATAACTAGAGACTATACGTGCATCCTTTGGAAATCACAAACCGTAACATCAATATTCTTAATAATCCACAATCATCCATTAGTGCACCCACATATTACTATCTTAATGTTGCAAAACTATTGCAGGGAATCAAACATGTCATAATGAGTGATCTACAAGTTTCATGTATGATTTTATGATAACCATGTAAATGACCAATTCCTCTTAATTCTTTTAATAGGAATAAGGGAAGAATGAGAGTTTAATTCTTTCTACAAAATACCATTCTCTAATTAGTATAAGTAAAACAAAAGAGCATTCTACAAATAATGGTTTCCTATATGTAGAGAAATACGCATTCAACTTCAAATGATATAAGTGAAGCAGATGAAGCATTCTATAAAGCCATAGTTAAAAGATATAAGTGAAGTGCAAAGAGCATTCTATAAATCAACGATGGAATTTCCCATACCAACATGGTGCATTTCTAAAAGGCACATGACGCTTCAAGAATTTATGCATATAATGTGAACAAAACAAAAACAGAAACATACCAATATTTGTTCAAGAAGAAAGATGGGATGCCTTTAGGGGCATCCCAAGCTTAGACGCTTGAGTATCCTTGAATATTTACTTTGGGAGACTTGGGAATCTCCAAACTTTAACTCCTCTCTCTCCTTATTTTTCACATATCGATACCTCCTCGATAGTCGAACACTTCATCCACACAAAACTTAACAGAACTTTCATTAGAGAGGTTAGTCCATATAACATCAAATCTTATCATGTCCTGTCATAACATTATTGTATAATTATAATCCAACATTACCTAGTGTATGGAATCACAATTCTATGTATCTCAAGTCAATGGGGCTTAACAACAATTCAAAGATAAACACACAAAGTAACTAGAAGAGCAATCTCTGAAAAACAGGACAATCTCGAAAGATGCAGATAAAACGTATACTTATGTAACTCACACAAATCTCAAAAAATTAGGATGTCATAAAAACATTTTATAACAGTACCGTGTAAAAACTCTAGATTTTTTTGACGTTCCAGTAAAATATGAAAAATCAAACACTACAACCAAAGTTTTGGTTTTTGCACACATATCAAACAAGTAATTCAAACATCCTAAAGGTACATCTTGGCACATTATTTTTATAATACAACGGGTTTGTACAAGGGGATAACTGTTTTTTTAAAGTTGTGTAATTAATATTCACAAAGTTCCCATGGGCATGAACAAAGTTCAGAGCTAGCCCCCACTTCAACGGTGCTTGTCCTTCTCACTTTTACTTTTCTTTTTGATTTTTTATGTTCCCCACTTTATCTTTTTGTATTAATTATTTTAAAAGCACACAACATAATAAAATGACTCCCTAAAACATTCGGGTTGTCTCCCAGACAATGCTTTCTTTAAATCCATTAAGCTAGGCATATAGGGCTCATGTAATTGATCCACCCGGATCCCAAGGTATATCAAAGCCAATTTTAATTAACAATGATTTGCAATTTAGTAGTGAGCATAAATATGTATATATATATATATATATATATATATATATATATATATATCATGTACAAATAGATTCTAAATCTCTTCCTATGCATTGGCATGTCATAAACAAATAATTCATGCACATCAAGTAAAGGCCAATACATAGCATAAGTAGTTTCCTGTAATTTTATCGTATTGAAAACATAGAGAGGTGAAGATTTGGTTCCTATCTCATAATAATTGCAAGTAGGAGCAGCAAGCACATGCATATTGTATCCATCAAAATCATCATGTGTAGTGGTAAAATAAGAGATAATAGGACTATCATGTGTGGGTGAAATAGCAACAATTTCATGCTTAACATAAGGAACTATAGCAAGTTCATCTTCATAAGCATAATTCATATTGGCAACATGGCTACAAGAAAAGCAAACATCAAGTTCATTTAAAAGGGATATTTCAAATGAAACCAAGGGATCATAGCAATCATAATAGCATTCATCCTTCGGTATGTGTGAAGGGAAATTAAACAATGTATGAGTTGAAGAGTTACTATCATTAGAAGGTGGGCACGGGTACCTAATCCACTCTTCCTCCTTTTGTTCTTCGCTCTGTGATGACCCACAAGTATAGGGGATCAATTGTAATCAATTCAATAAGTAAGAGTGTCAAACCCAACAAGGAGCAGAAGGAAATGATAAGCGGTTTTCAGCAAGGTATTCTCTACAAGTGCTGTCAGTAAAAGTGACAAAATAATTCATAACAAGTGACAAGTAAAAATAATAGCAAAGGTGCAGCAAGGTAGCCCAATACTTTTTATAGAAAAGGACTGGCATGATAGCACTCTTATATAAAGCAAGCGCTCGTGAGGACACATGGGAATTCCTGTCTAGTCATATTAATCATATTAAGTTGATTCACGTTTGCTACTTTGATAATTTTATATGTGGGTGGGCCGGTGCTAAGGTGTTGTTCTTACTTGAAAAAACAACCAACCTATGATTATCCTCTACCGCAACCATCTGCAACTATAAAAGAAGAATTAAGATAAACCTAAACATAGCATTAAACGTGTGGATCCAAATCAGCCCTAATGGGGTTATAGTCCTAGGGTAGGGTCATAGGCCTGCCCTATAAGTCCTACCCAAGGACTACCCTTCATAAGGGATAAGGCCCTTAGTCAGTTCTGACTGACTTAAGGAATTCCCATCATCCAGTCGGTAACGAATCCTCCACTATCCAGTCGGAGATGAGCATTCGGAGTGTATCAAACTAACCGACTAGATTCCACTCTGTGCATCGTAACCCCCTGGAGGGAAACGATCATACGTTTCCCTGTGCCTTTATTAGCATTTAGGACATACGTTACCTGTAACGTAGGCATTTATTCGCCACTACTCCACCCCTGTGCACCGAACCGTTGTGAAGGGTAGCGCACTCTATATAAGCCACCCTTCCCCATTGGTGCAAGGGTTAGCAATTCACTGTAATCCATATTCCACTCGACAACAAGCTCCCAAGAGCACTGAGACGTAGGGCTATTACCTTGTAATGCCCCAAGTGTAGAACCTTCCCTTTTTGGACCTACTTCATGTGGGACCACCTTGTCAGAGATTATGATGTTAAGTTGGTACCATGATTTCATGTGTGTTCCTTGCTATGTCCTTCTCATGCATGCATGCATAGCATATCATTGCATGCCCATGTGCTCTTGTTGTTGCAAAGTGGCCATTGGATTACATGTGGTATTTGTGGTCATGATGTTGGATGTGATCTTGTGATAACATGTGATGATGGTGTGTAGAAATAGTGGTTGCTTGGGATTCCAAAGCTCTTTGCAACTTTCAAACCCTTTCCCTTTCCTATTTTCTTTTGTTCAAGATTCCATCTTTACAAGAGCTGTTTTAAAATTTCTTGTATTTAGAGGTTATTGTGGGGATGATGATGTGATGATGTGGAGTTTTTATTGTGGTCTTGAGGGTGTTTGTAAATCACAAAACAGTATACTTAGTGCTGTTTTGTATTTATATAAATGCCCTATAAAATTCCTTTTGCATTTTATTTTAAAAGCTTAGGTATTTTTAGGCCCAGGGACATTTTTGTTTTGATTTTTATTTCAGCAGTAGTCCTGAGGGTTTATTTTTCTTTCTCTGGTTTTGTTACCTAATTAGAAATAAACTCTAGGTTGGTTTTCTTTTCTTTCCCTTCTCTCGTGAGCTCACTCCCACCCAGGGAGGCTCAATATTTCCTCCCTGGCCCTTACCTCTTCGCGCAGGAGTCCAGCCCGCGGCCTCCCTCCTCCACCTGCTAACGCCGTCCCCCTTGCTGCACCTTTCCGTCAGAACGAGAGAGAGAGGACGAGGTTGACGGTGACGTGGCACAAACGTCGAGGGTCCCCTATTTAGCTGGGCGTCCGAGCCTTCCCCTCGGCCTAGGGTTCCTCTCCTTCCCTATCCCGCCGATGCCACCTCTCTTCTTCCCCCTCCATCTCTCTTCTTTCTCCTTTCCTGGTAAGTTCCTGTAGGGTAGCAGAGAGAAACAGGGAGCTCCACGCCGCGTCTACCCCAGCGTGCTCCGTCGAGCGGCAAGGCCGCCATGTCCGGGGGCTCGGGGTGGTACCCCGTGCTCCATTCCCGCCGTCGCTGAGGACGAGGAGCGTCCTCACCGACAAGCACGAGCCCGTCTACGCCGCGAAACCGGTGGTCTCTCCGTCCTGCTTCGGTTCGACAGGGCAGGGACTTCTCCGAGCGTCTTCTTCCTCTCCGGCCGGCCTCCTCCTCCGATCGGTTCCTCCTTCCTTCCCCAAGGTGAGGGACGTCTTCCCCTTGCTTCTTCCTCCTCGGATCCGCCTTAGAACTGCCGTGGAAGGGGCTCGCTTTCTTCTGTTCTTAGCAGGTGCATGTGTTGTTCGTAGCAGGGTTCTTCCTAGCGTAGCAGAAGATCAGCAGCAGGTCGAGTAGGGGTCGTGGTGGTTTCGGTGTCGCAGGTAGCAGGGCTCCCTCCCCGCGTAGCTGTCGGCTAGTAGCAGCGTGCAACCACAACAGGTTCAGGTCCGGCCGGCGATCTGTGTTGCCGGGCGTCCCTGACCCGAGCAGTACAGTGGAGTGTGATGTGTGTTGTGCCTTGTTGTGCTCGTGGTGTAGCTAGGTGGAGAGAGCTAGCTCCGGGTAGCAGCATGCAGTAGCGTAGAGGAGGTGTACGAGGTGCCTCAGTAACGCAGCAGAGAGCCACGGCGTCTTCTCTGTCGCCGGCGAGCAGCAGCTCACGCGCAGGTGCAGAGCAAGTCTGATGGGAGTGTTAGCTTACTTGTTTCAGTTTCCCCCCTCTGCCAGTATCCGTTTCGTAGCCCAGTGGTGTGTGTGTGTGTGGTGCCTGTAGGAGGGCGTGAGTTCGAATCCCCCCCTTGGCACTTTCTTTTTTAGGTTGTTTTGTTTGCGGTTTAGAGAACTGCAGGGAGACCTTACCCTGCTTGTTCCACCTCCCTCGTCAACAGCCATAGCAGCAGCGCAGTCGAGTTGTGTGTGGGTGTGGAACCAGGGGCTCTGGGGTTTGAATCCCAGAGAGACCCAATTCTTTTTCATGTTTCTTTCTTGCTGTTTTTTTGTTGTTTTCCCTTGCCTTGTGTTCTACTCCATGCCTAGTTCAATGGGGTTCCAATGCCTTATTTTTTTTAACATCCCTGTTGTTTGATGGAGGTGTGAGAGAGGGCATGTATGTAGGGTTTGTGTGATGGTAGTAGTGGTGTGGATATTGGTGCTTGTGAGTTGGTGCTGAGGTGGAGTGTGTGTGCAAGTGTGTGTGTAACCCTACACACATGCTTGTGCAATTGCACAAGCCTTGAAGTTTAAGCTTTGATGGAAGTAGTTTGTGATGTGTGTGTATTAGCTTGTGGTTGCACTAGTATAGATATGATGTGAGTGTTTTCCCTTATGCTTGGAGTTGGGTTCTTGCTCCAAGTGATGCTAGTGTGTTTGATGTGTGTGAGAGCCTCACCCATGACAAGGCATGAAGTGCATTGATGTGCACATGAGTAAATAGTGTGTGATGGTGTTGGATTCATGATGGGAGTGTAACTATTGTATGTTCTAACTAGATTGAATAGGACTAGCTTTATGTTATGCTATATATGTGTGTGTATGTGGACCTTCCCACCTTTGCAAGTGGTGCACCTCCTCATGTTTAATATGAGAGAGAGCATGTTGTGTGTGTGGGGTTGGCTTGTGATAAGCATTGGTGTTGTTGATGTGCATGACACAAACATGGGGTTCAAACCCCCATGTCACTTTGTAATTGTGCACATGAACTCTACCTTGGAAGTGGTTGTCTTAGTAGGGTGTTTTATGGAGTTGCATATTCAGTTTTGTTGCAAGTTTGATCTTTGATTCCATGGAATAGGTGGAGCCCAAGGGCATGAGTTTTTGAGTGATAGTAGTAGGGGTTTTTCTCTACACCATAGTGGTGTCAATTGCCTCTTGGTGTTGTGTGTGTGCAAACTATGCCTAGACAAAGTGGGCATGTGGCTGAAAAATTCCAGATTAGTGAACTCTGAAATTTCACCAAGTTTGGGATTCTGGAAACATTTTCTTCCCCTATAGATGAGGATGTGCTGGTCATTCTGTTGAGAACTAGCCTTAGTTCAGTGCTAGGATTTTGAACCTGGTATGTTTTTGAAACTCCCTGTCAAATTTCAAGTCATTTGGAGTCCAGTAGGTTGTGTTTTGATTGCTGTCAAAAAAGCTTCAGAACAGAGACAGAAACTCAGGTGCAGGAATTTTCACTAAGTCCCTGAGATCTGATGGTTTTGGGAAAGTTTGTGGCCTTGTATCTTCTAGAGTTTAATTCCTTTTGCTGTGATTCTTGCTGTTGCTTCTAGTGTTCTTGGTTTTAAACAACCACATATATTATTTGTCATGTTTGAAGGCCTGTACCTATGTTGCATGTAGCTCCCAAATAGCTAAGATGCAGATTATGGCAGATTATGTAGTTTTGTCGTTTTGACCAAAGTATGTGCTTAATTGATGTTGTGGTGTTCTACCTTGCTCCAATTCATTCATGTTGGGTTGTTGCATGTCTTGGCAACCTGGGAATACCAGATTTGTGCCATTTGAGTGTGTGGTGTTGATTCTTCCACGTAGAGCTTCATATCTTGTTTCGTTGATTCCCGTTGATCCGTAGCTCCGTTTGCAATGTTCTTTATATGGTTTTGCACCGTTTTCATGAGCCGCATCTGATCATGTCATTCTCATGCATGTCAAAATAGCTTAGTGTGCAGTTCTTTCCAGAAACTTGCAGTAGTTATTTTTTCTTGTGCTAGTGATAGAAGTAGTGTTGCATGCTCATTTTTCATCTCATGCATCATGTGATTGTTGCATCTTGTGGTGCTGCTGTTCATTGGTTGTTATTCTTATGTTGGGTAGCACCGGGATCGGAGAACGAATACATGGAGTCAGGAGAGTACGTGCAGGACGAACCAGAACCATTCCAAGCTGAGGATATCACAGGCAAGATGATATGACCTTGATTCCATCTCTAGACTTGTTATGCTAGTTTCGTTTCCATGTCATATTGCTCGCTGCCTACCACTGAATTTAAATTGCCTCTTCATATGCCATGAGCCCAAACACCGTACTCCTTCCTAGCAAACTTGTATGGCTAAGTAGGCTTGCTCAGCTACTAATGTTAGCGTTGCTAGTTGCAGGTGTTTTGACTCATGTGATAACATGAGCTTGATATCATTATATTAAATTATGTTATTTATTTAATGCACCTATATACTTGGTAAATGACGGGAGGCCTAGCCTTTTGCCGGGTGCTTTGTTCCGTTATTGCCGCCTTAGTTACCGGTTACCGGTGTTTGATTCCATATTGATCGCTCCTAACACGTTCGGGGTTGTTATGGGGACCCCCTTGATAAATCGCGTAGTGCTAAGGCTTGTCCGGCAGGACCCAACATTGGTGTTAATTCCCTAATAACTTAATAATAATCTGCATAGGGAGTAGCTACCCCGAGGATCTTTAATCAACAAACCCGGGCCAGTGCTCCTCATGAGTGTTGGTCCAAACTGGTCTGCCGACGGGGCCACCACAAGGAAACTTGAGGTTTGGTACCTGTAGCTAGTTCCGTCCGGCGTGTCTTGAGACTGAGATAAGCGACTCTTATCAGGGTCGGCGACACGTCGGGAGGTCCTGCTAGCCTTGTCTTACCTTAGCGGTATATCTTGCGTATAGGAATCCCAGTGAAGCTTTGGTTTCCCCCAGAGTTGAGGTTTTCCTCTAAGGAATCTGACGAGATCACGAGATTCGTGACAGAGGATGCCTTTGCGGCCTGTGTTCGTTTGTGACGGACTAGTTGGAGCACCCCTGCAGGGTTTAATCTTTCGGAAAGCCGTGCCCGCGGTTATGTGGCAACTTGGAATATTTTGTTAACATCCGGTATTAGAGAACTTAAACATAAACTAATAAAAATGCCAACTGTGTGTGTAACCGTGACTGTCCCTTCGAAGATCTCTCTTCGATCGGGAACACGGTGGGGTTATGAATGCCGTAGGTAGGTGTTCAGGATCACTTAGTGATCAAGTAATATCGACCGTTAGCGTAGACCACCTTTACTTCCTTTGTGCGTAGGTTAGCCACTTATTCAAGCATAGGATGCTGCAGCCTGATACACTTTACCCCTACCTTACCCAATAACAAGACTAGTTCTGGCACCAAGGTCTTAGATTGCTGAGTCCCCATGGCTCACGGATTACTCCGAAACTCCCAACAGGTACAGGTACCCCAGAGACAGATGATCCCGACGGCACCCAGCTGGCATGGCAGTACGACGAGGAGGCAGACCGCCTTTACGTGAACTATCCAGAGGACTGAATCGTGGTCGTGATCGTGGGCCTGCAGCAGGGTAGCATAGCATTTTCCATGTTTTGTAGTCCGTACCGGAACTACCTTGTTTGTATCTGTGTTGTACTCTGAGTTATTAATAAGAAGACAGTTGAATCCCGAATTGTCTACTTGTATTCTTATTTTGTGCTATGTTACTTGCTTGCGAAACGCTTAGATGCGCTTCTTTCCTATTCGGGGGCCTCGACCCCCAGATCGGAAAGGACCGCATCTTGGTCGTTACATACCTCCATCGTAGAGGGGCCTGAACTCATACAACCTCGCCGTAGCTAAGGCTGTGCCCATCCTTTTCGTACCCTACACATCTACTGTCAGGCTTATACCCACGACAGTTGGCGCCCACCGTGGGGCGACGTCTGTGGGACTTCCGGCGAGTTTGCGACTACATCTTTTCATCATGTCATCCAGTGGAGATTTGAGCATGGGTCACGAGATCCTCTTCGGTGCTCTCTCCTTCATCGTCGACGATTCGGCATGGCTCCGGGATGCCCCTCTCGACATCGAGGCGCTCCCGAGCCGCGGGGCTACGCACTTCCGTGCCGGCGCCCGTGGTATTCTTCTTCTCCAGCAATCGGCTCCGGTGTCGACCTGTGCCGTCATCGCGCGCTGCAACAAGCGGTCCCGCCGTCCGCGACTCCAGCGTTGGGTGCAACACGCCCAGGCGCGCCAGAACGCGTCTTCACAAGTGGCGCTCCTAGAGTCGGTTGTGGTTGCCCCGCCGTCCCAGCGCTCGGACTCGGTTCCGACTAAGTTTCCTTCCGAGTACTTGGGTCGCGGGCGTGCAGCAGAAGTGCACATGGCCAACTCCCATGAAAGTCCCCGCCAATCTGGTGGAACGAGCACGAGGTCGGTGAAACATCCGGCGCTCGCCGTCAGCACCGCGGTTCTGCCAATCGGCACACTCGACGGACCAACGTGGAGGTGTATCGCACGCCCGTCCTCAACCTGGCTGCCGCCGCCAAGATAGCCGATTCTCTCCAACCGACTGATTCAGAGGCTGGCAGAGGGATCGAGCAAATCCGCGCCTTGCTGCACACGGCGCAGCAGCAAAATTCGGTGGTCTCCCAGTCACACAACAGGATCCACAATAGTTCTGTTCATGCGAATACGCATCGGTCAGTTCACAGCCCCGGTTCTCATCAGCGACACAGGGGAGGCAGCCGTTCCATGAATCCCGAAGATCGTCGCCGCTCACGCACCCCTCCGCGGGGTGGGCCCTACGGGCCCCGACATCATGATGATCGGCGTTCAGTCGGCGACACTTACGAGCCAAGGCCCGACGCGAGAGGGCATATCGCCCAGCGGAGGGTCGACAGGGGCCGAGCCCACCGCGATGGTCACGATATGGATTGTCCGAGTGGAAGCAGGACCATCGTCTCTGGTCCCGAGTGTTTTAGTCGAGCCATCCGGTCGGCTGACATCCCTCCCAATTCCCGATTGGCGACGGGGATCAGCAAGTTTACAGGAGAATCCAAGCCAGAAACGTGGCTGGACGACTACCGAGTGGCAGTCCAGATCGGAGGAGGGGACGACCACGTCGCCATGAAGCACCTCCCTCTGATGCTCGACGGCTCGGCACGAGCGTGGCTGAACCAGTTGGCCCCCTCAAGCATCTACAGCTGGGCGGATCTGGCCCGAGTCTTCATCAGGACCTTCGAAGGGACGTGCAAACGCCCTGCTGGCCTCGTGGAGCTCCAGCATTGTGTCCAGAAGAAGAATGAGCCCCTGCGCGATTTGATTCAGCGTTGGACGACCCTCTACCACACTGTGGAGAACGTCACAAAGCATCAAGCAGTCTGCGCATTCAAGGCAGGCGTGCGGTACAGGGATTTGTACCTGAAGTTCGGTCGAACACGCGACATCTCCATGAGCAAGATGATGGAGATAGCAGCACGCCATGCAAATGGCGAAGAAGAGGACCGCATCCGTAGCGGCAAGCACAAAGCAGTCGCCGATGGGGATGGGAATAACACTCGGAAGCAGAAGCAGAAAGCTCCGTCCACTCCGCAGGCAGAAGCCGCAGCTGTTACCAATGCCAAGTTCAAAGGCAAGGGGAAGGCTCAATTCACCCCCAAGAAAAAACAGTTCAATAATCCCATCCTGGACCAGCCATGTCCGATTCACACGAAGATGGATGAATAGGGCAACGCCATATATCCGAAGCATACCACTCGGCAATGTCGCCTCCTGATCCAGGGGTTCGGCAAAGGGCAACTGAGTGAAAAGGGCAATGAACAAGATGAGGAGGACAAGGAGGATTCGTTCCCCCAAGTCCATGCAACACTTATGATTTTTACTGACGTTGAGAGCAAGAGTCGATTGAAGCTGGTGAACAGGGAGGTGAACATGGCCACGCCGACCAACCCCACATTCCTCAAATGGTCTCAGACTGCAATCACCTTTGACCAGTCGCATCATCTACCACACGTACCCACCCCAGGGAGGCAGGCTCTGGTCGTCGACCCGGTGGTGGAAGGAGTCCGACTGCGCAAAGTCCTCATGGACGGCGGCAATGGTTTGAACATCATGTACGCTGACACTCTTAAGGGGATGGGCATTCCGATGTCCAAACATAGCGAGAGCAGCATGCAGTTCCACGGAGTCGTCCCCGGACGAAAGGCCAAGTCACTCGGCCAGATCACGTTGGACGTCGTCTTCGGCTCCGCCAAGAACTTCCGTGAGGAAAAGCTGACGTTCGAGGTGGTGGACTTCCAGAGCGCGTACCACGCAATTCTGGGCCGCCCGACGTATGCGTGTTTCATGGCCCGTCCATGTTACGTGTACTTGAAGCTGAAGATGCCAGGCCCGAAAGGTGTGATCACTATCACAGGTAATCGACAGCGGGCCGAGGAGTGTTTGCAGCAGGGATCATGGATCGCCGATCAGCAGATGGCTGTCCTCGAGCTTGACGAGTACAAGAAGACAGTCGACCCCGCTGACTTGATGCGTTCGAAGAAGCCAGCTTCGGAGTCCGCATTCCAATCGGCGGGAGAGACGAAGAAGGTCAGCATCCACCCGACGGACGACACCGCTGCCCCGACGAACATCTCCACCACCCTCGATCCTAAATAGGAAGCCGAGCTCATCCAATTCCTCCGTGAGAACTGGGACATCTTCGCATGGAAGCCCTCTGACATGCCAGGTGTACCCAGGGAGTTGGCTGAGCACCGACTGCATGTGGATCCTGCCGCTCGGCCTGTCCGAGAATGCCTGCGTCGGTCCACCGCGCACAAGAGGAAGGCAATCGGAGAAGAGGTGGCCAAGCTTTTGGCAGCCAACTTCATTCGCGAGGTACACCACTCCGAGTGGCTCGCCAATGTTGCATGTGCATCGACTTCAAACATCTCAATAAGGTCTGCCCGAAAGACCATTTTCCGCTCCCCCGCATTGATCAAATTGTCGATTCGACTGCGGGTTGCGAGCATTTGTCATTTCTTGATGCCTACTCGGGCTATCATCAGATCCGTCTGTATGGCCCCGATGAATTAAAAACAGCCTTCATCACCCCATTCGGGTGCTTCTGCTACATCACTATGCCATTTGGTTTGAAGAATGCAGGAGCAACCTTTATGCGCATGATCCAAAAATGCCTTCTCGACCAGATCGATCGGAATGTGGAGGCATATATGGATGATATCGTAGTCAAGTCACGCAAAGGTTCCGACCTGCTGACTGACTTGGCAGAAACGTTCGCCAACCTTCGTAGGTACGATATCAAGCTCAACCCAGCCAAGTGTTCATTCGGTGTTCCCAGCGGAAAGTTACTCGGTTTCTTCGTTTCCGAACGAGGGATCGATGTCAACCCCGAAAAGATCGGGACCAACGTCCGAATGGAGCGGCCGGTCAGAATACACGATGTTCAAAGGCTCACAGGTTGCTTAGCGGCTTTGAGCAGGTTTATCAGTCGACTCGGCGAGAAGGCACTTCCTCTGTACCGACTCATGAAGAAATCAGATACTTTCAAGTGGACAGACGAAGCCCAAATCGCATTCGACGACCTCAAAGTCCTACTTTCCACCCAGCCAGTTCTTACTGCTCCGCTCGGTAAAGAGCCCCTTCTTCTGTACATCGCGGCTACAAATCAAGTCGTCAACACTGTTCTCATAGTCAAACAAGAAGAAGAAGGCAAAGCATACAAAGTTTAGCGGCCAGTGTATTACGTCTCCGAAGTCCTGACTCCTTCCAAGCAGAGGTATCCCCACTATCAAAAACTTATCTACGGGATTTACATGACTGCGAAGAAGGTGGCTCATTATTTCCAAGACCACTCGGTATCTGTTGTTTCTGATGCTCCGTTGTCGGAAATCCTCCACAATCGGCACACATCGGGTCGAGTGGCGAAGTGGGCCATGGAGATGTTATACTGCGACATCAAGTTCGAGGCCAAGAAATCTATAAAGTCTGAAGCTCTGGCTGACTTCATAGCAGAATGGGTAGAACAACAGCAAATGACCCACATCTACTCGGCTCATTGGACAATGTTCTTCGATGGGTCCAAGATGTTGAATGGCTCCGGCGCTGGCGTTGTGATCATATCGCCAAAGGGCGACAAACTCAAGTATGTGTTGCAGATACACTTTGATTCCTCCAACAACGAGGCAGAGTATGAAGCTCTCCTTTATGGACTGCGCATGGCCATCTCACTCGGCGTCCGTCGCCTGATGGTCTATGGCGATTCAGATTTGGTGGAAAATCAAGTGATGAAGGAGTGGGACGTCAGGAACCCCACCATGACCACGTACTGCAATGCAGTGAGGAAGCTCGAGAAAAAGTTTGAAGGTCTGGAACTCCACCACGTTCCGCGACTGAAAATCAAGCAGCTGATGAGTTGGCAAAACTCGGATCCACTCGGAGACTAGTCCCGAGTGACGTCTGCTTCGAGCACCTCCACCTTTCCTCAGTTAAAGAAGATCCCTTCACAGAGGAACCAGTACAACCAAAGAGCTCGACAGACCCGACTGAAGTCGAAGTACCTGCCGTGGTTGATTTGATCATGGAGATTCTTGCTGTCATCCCCGAGTGGACTGTGCCATTCATTGCATACATCGTGACGCAAGAATTACCAGAAGACGAAGTCCAAGCCAGGCAGATCGTCCACAGGTCAAAGTCGTTCACTGTCATTGATGGCCAGTTGTACAAGGAAAGCATTTCAGGCGTCCTTCAACGATGCATCTCCCCTGAGGAGGGACAATTGATCCTGGAAGAAATTCACTCGGGAACCTGCGGTCATCACGCCTCCTCAAGAGCAATCGTCGCCAAAGCATTCAGAGCTGGCTTCTTTTGGCTGCAGGCGAATGAAATGGAGAAAGATATGGTCGACCGATGTGAAGGCTGTCAGTTCTACTCTAACAAGTCCCACAAACCAACATCTGCGTTGAAGACAATCCCTCTTGTTTGGCCGTTTGCGGTATGGGGATTAGATACAGTCGGTCCATTCAGGACAGGCCAAGGGGGATTCACACATCTGTTGATGGCAGTCGACAAGTTCACAAAGTGGATCGAAGCCAAGCCCATCAAGAAGCTCGACGCCCTAACGGCCATCAAGTTTGTCAGGGACATCATCTCCAGATTCGGGGTACCTCACAACATAATCACTGACAACGGAACAAACTTTGACTCGTACAGATTCAAAGGTTTCTGTACAGGCCAAGGTATCTGAGTGGATTTTGCATCTGTGGCGCATCCCCAAACAAACGGGCAAGCAGAGCGGGCGAATGGACTTATTCTGCAAGGTTTGAAGCCTCGACTCCTGCGAGAGGTGGGACATGCTGCTGGCGCATGGGTCAACGAGCTACCTTTGGTGCTTTGGGGTCTCCGCACAACCCTAAATAGATCTACAGGGCGATCCCCGTTCTTCCTCGTTTACGGAGCAGAGGCAGTCCTTCCGAGTGACTTGCTTCACAACGCTCCACGAGTTGAACTCTTCTCCGAAGCTGAAGCAGAACAAGCAAGGCAAGATGGAGTGGATCTTCTAGAAGAAGAGTGCGAGATGGCACTGACTCGTTCAACCATTTATCAACAAGATCTGCGGTGTTTTCACGCGCGACGCGTCAGGAGTCGTACATTCCAAGCAGGCGACCTGGTGCTCCGAGTGGATCAGCAGAGACCTCACAAGTTGGCTCCCTCCTGGGAAGGACCCTTCATCATCTCCAAGGTGCTGAACAACGGTGCATACCGACTCTACAACATCGACAGGGAAACGGACGAGCCGCGAGCATGGAACGGAGATCTCCTGAAGCGCTTCTACACGTGAACGTCGACTGAAGCAATGTAAAGAACAAGTATTGGTGAAATAATACAAAGCATATTGAGTTTTTACAGATTCAAAATTCTTCCGCGGTCGCAGACTCCGGTCTCAAAAAAAAACGTAGCTGCGATCACGAATCGCCTAAGTACTAACTTTCTCCGAGTGTGCACTTAACGTCGCACTCGGGGACTTAGCTGCGATCCAGAATCGCCTAAGTACTAACTTTCTCCGAGTGTGCACTTAACGTCGCACTCGAGGACTTAGCTGCGATCCAGAATCGCCTAAGTAGTAACTTTCTCCGAGTGTGCACTTAACGTCACACTCGGGGACTTAGCTGCGATCCAGAATTGCCTAAGTACTAACTTTCTTCGAGTGTGCACTTAACGTTGCACTCGGGGACTTAGCTGCGATCCAGAATCGCCTAAGTACTAACTTTCTCCGAGTGTGCACTTAACGTGGCACTCGGGGACTTAGCTGCGATCCATAATTGCCTAAGTACAAACTTTCTCCGAGTGTGCACTTAACGTCACACTCGGGGACTTAGCTGCGATCCAGAATTGCCTAAGAATTAACTTTCTCCGAGTGTGCACTTAACGTCGCACTCGGGGACTTAGCTGCGATCCAGAATCGCCTAAGTACTAACTATCTCCAAGTGTGCACTTAACGTCGCACTCGGGGACTTAGCTGCGATCCAGAATCGCCTAAGTACAAACTTTCTCCGAGTGTGCACTTAACGTCGCACTCGGGGACTTAGCTGCGACCCAGAATCGCCTAAGTACTAAATATCTCCGAGTGTGCACTTAACGTCGCACTCGAGGACTTAGCTGCGATCCAGAATCGCCTAAGTACAAACTTTCTCTGAGTGTGCACTAAACGTCGCACTCGGGGACTTAGCTGCGATCCAGAATCGCCTAAGTACAAACTTTCTCCGAGTGTACACCAAACGTCGCACTCGGGGACTTAGCTGCAATCCAGAATCGCCTAAGTATTAACTTTCTCCGAGTGTGCACTTAACGTTGCACTCGGGGACTTAGTTGCGATCAAGAATCGCCTAAGTACAAACTTTCTCCGAGTGTGCACCAAACGTCGCGCTCGGGGACTTAGTTGCGATCAAGAATCGCCTAACTACACACTTTCTCCGAGTGTGCACTTAACGTCGCGCTCGGGGACTTGTCTACGATCAAGAATCGTTTAAATAGAAAGCTTCCTTCGAGTGTATCTCACAGATCCACTCGGAGGCTTAGGAGACCCTCATTGAGGCTCATGTAGATGTCAAGACCACTGACAATTACATGAGTAGCAGAACTTCATTGAGGCTCATGTAGATGTCAAGACCACTGACAATTACATGAGTAACAACTCGCTCCGAGTACGACCTGACAGTCGCACTCGAAGACTTAGCCGCGATCCCGAATCGCCTAGGTACTCTATTGCCTTCAAGTGTATCCTACAGATCCACTCGGAGACTCAGCAGACCCTCAGTGAGGCTCATGCAGATGTCAAGACAACTGACAATTACATGAGTAACAACTCGCTCTGAGTACGACCTGACAGTCACACTCGAAGACTTAGCCGCGATCCCGAATCGCCTAATTACTCTATTGCCTTCGAGTGTATCCTACAGATCCACTCGGAGACACAGCAGACCCTTAGTGAGGCTCATGCAGATGTCAAGACAACTGACAATTACATGCTCCGCATGTTTGCCATTGGCTTCACCAAGAAACGCCAAACAAACACCACGAGCCAAAATCGTATCAACAACTCTTTGGAAAAAGAAGAGAAAAAGATTCGGTTCAAATTCAAAGCTCACCTAAGGATAGTTGGCTCGGTGTAGATCAAGCTTATCCACACCGAACCACGAATGTGACGGCCAACAGCAGTGGCCAAAGTTTCTTACAACCAACACTCGGCATACCGAGGTAAAAGTTTTCTTAAACGTCGTCAGGACTGGCGCTGGGACTGCCAGGCTCCACGAATGTGTCGAGGTCGATCCCGTCGGCGATGCGAGTGGCGCTCTCAAGGAAGGTCTCGATGAAGTCTTCGAATCGAAGCTTTTTCGTGTTGGCGACCTGCAACGCCTTCAGCTTCTCTTTGCGAGCCTCATTGCAGTGCACTCGGACAAGCGACAGAGCGAGCCGCAGATTTCTTCCACGCCTGCACTCGGTTCGGGACTTCCTCCAGCCGAGTCATCAAGCCTTCCATCTCGTGCTGAGACTCGGCTTCAGGCCAAAGCTCCTTGTCGATTCGGCCGACGACCTCTCTCAGTCGACCGATGAAAGGTCCCACTTTGCCCAGGCGAATGTGCGCTCGGAGCATATCTCGATTGGCGTCCTCGCCGAGTGGAATGTTCGCAAGAATTGACCGCTCAACGTCAGCTACTTCCACCTCAGCGTCCATGCAAAAATCTGCAAAGACAGGACGAGCAAACAGTCAGCACAGAATGAAATGCCCAGTCCACAAGCACTTAGAAAAACAGAACATACCACCGAGAAGCGCTATCATCTTCCGGGCCCAGTCACTGACGTAATTTTCCTATGCAATGCATCGCCTGCTCAACACTTTCATCTGTCCCATCAGCTCGGTCCTTTGTTTCCCCATTTTCTCCACTTCAGCAGTCAATGCCTTGTTTGCCTCACGGGCCTACTCCAAGGACTTTTTTCGTTCAGCTAGAACATCCTTCATACCAGCCAATGCAACCATTGCTGCATCTAGTTCCCCAACAAACTACACCTTTTCAGCCCTCAGAGTCTCGTACGCTGCTCCCATCTCGCAAGTTTTCTGCAAGTCAGCGCCAAGAGACGATCAGACAAATTCAACAAGGACAACAATAAACATTCTAAGTTCTTCAGACCCCTGCCGACGCAAGCAGTCGACAGCTGTCTCGGGGACTACACTCAGTGGGTTCACTAAGAGTGACCCCACTGGCATGAAGCTCAAACAAGTCTGCCCTATTGAGATACATGACAACAAACAAGCCTATGAGGTTACTACTACCCGACCTGAGTAAAATTACTCTCGAGGACTCATCCAGTAGGTGCACTCGAGTGCCCCCACTGCTAACATTCGAACAGATTAGTTTTTGATCTGATCAAGTTAAAGAAAATGTGAATAAAGACAACTGCCGGTGCAAGCACTCGACAGAAGTCTCGAGGACTACACCCACTGGGTTCACTAAGAGTGAACTCATTGCAAAACAATCATACAATATCCGAGTGCATTGATCAAACACCCAGTGGGTTACAGGAGAAAAGTAAATACTTACTAGCTCACTTACTCGGATATCGTCCCGCAGTTCCAAGCTTCGCTTGTACACGGACGCGATGGAGTCGTACGCTTTCTTGGCCTCTCCCGCCATCAGCTCCGCCTGCACCATGGCCCCCTTGGCAGCTCCCACCTGATCTTCTGGGAGGCGCTGGACGTTGTACTCGACAGTCGACGGGCCTGGCATCGTAGGAGGCTCCTTGGGCATCCCAAGGCCTGCTCCAGTCGGTTCAGCAGCAATCAGCGCCGTTTCAGTTGACGGCAGCACCTCAGTCGGCGGCGCGTCCATGGCAAGAGTAGTAACCGGCAGAACAGCCTCAAGGACAGGAACCGCAGCTTGCTCGGACCTCCTCTGGTCGCCCTCCTCCACATAAATCACCCCTGAGGGAAACCCGACCGAACGGCGTGAGACCACAGGAAAAAGGCAAGACCAAAGACAGAATTCGTGATGCAATAATGTAAACTCTCGGAATTTCCACGATGCACCTAGATGGGATGTGACAACGTTGTCAATGTCCATGGGATCGTCCCCCTGGCATGCTGGAAAGGTGGCAGAGGTGGCAACTCTGTCGAGCAAAATTCATTCGACCAATAAGAAGGAGTTCAATCGAATACCGGAAGAAGTTAGAAGAACAATGCACTTACGTTGAGGTGATGGGAACTGTGACCCTCATCCGCGACAAAGCCTTCCGAGGCTTAGATCCACTCGGTTTGGCCACCTTAGAGGGCTGACCCGCAGGCTCAGCAGCAGCGTCCCTGGTCCTCTTGGTGCTCCGAGCACTCGAAACCACGGGAACGGTTGGCAAGGCGCTCGGAACCACAGGAGCGGCTGGCAGGGCACTCGAGGATGCTGGAGGGGCCGAAGGAGTCGCGGGTTCATGACGGCGTTTGGTTCGAAACTCTGGCGGTGGGGGTGGCGTGTTCTGCTCTTCATCTTCCTCCTCTTCTTCTTCGGACTCCTCCTCCGTCTCCCCACTGTCGGAGACGTACTCGACGCTCTCCACGCTTCCCTCCTGGCTGCCTTCCTCCTCCTCGTCCGAATTCCCGTTTGAGACAGGAGAGAACTAGTTGGTCAATGTCTGCACAAGATACAGTCGACAACATCAGACGTCAGTTGGTAAAACAAGAAAAAACGATAAATCTAAGACAATTGGATGCACTCGACAAGTTTTACTCACCTCATTCGGAGGAGGGTTGTCCGCGCGGAAGGCCTTCACTCGCCGGGCCCCTCTGGGGTTTTCGCACGCGCCCGTGATGTTGAGGACCCACGACGCCACCGTCTCCCCGGTCACGCACTCGACATTAGTCCGAGTGGAGTCCTCAGGCCCCATGTAGTGCCACATGGCGTGGTGTCGAGCTTGCGAGGGCTGGATACGACGACCCAGGAAAACCTCCAGCAAATCTATGCCGGTGACTCCCCTTCGGACGACATCTACAAGCGCATCGACCAGAGGCTGGATATGGATCTTCTCCGCCTTCGTGAGCGTGAGCTGCTTAGGCGGAGCCGGTCGGTCTAAGCTAAAGGGAGGCAGTCCAGTTGTGGCATTCGGGCATGCAACGTCCTGGCAGTAGAACCATGTCGACTGCCAGTTCCTAACAGATTCACTCAACTGAAGAGCGGGATAGCTACTTTTGCTCTTCTTTTGGAAGCCTAAGCCTCCGCAGAGCTGGAGGAGGTGAGTTTTATCATCCGACTGGTTTAGTCGTTTGATAGTTTGGGATCTAGCAGAGAAGATGTGTTTGAAAAGCCCCCAATGGGGAGGACAGCCGATGAAACACTCGCACAACACGACGAAGGCAGAGAGATGAGCTATGGCGTTTGGGGGAAAATGGTGGAGTTGCGCCCCGAAGTGGTTCATAATACCTTTGAAGAAGGGATGAGGAGGCAGAGAGAAACCTCGGTGCACGTGGCTGAGCAGCAAGACACGCTCCTCCTCCCGTGGCGCCGGCTCGGCCTCGCCCTCCTCCGGCAACCTCCACGACTTGTGCGCAATCATTCCTTGCTCCACCAACTCCAACAAGTTCTCTTTCTTCACCGTGGAGGGGAGGAAATCCCCCTGGATCCACCCCGCCGGTAGCGCTCGTTGCCGCCGCTGAGCAGGAGCCGCCGCCTTCCCCTTCTTCTTCCGCGCCTCTAGCTTGCTAGTCTGCCCCTTTGTCATGGCGGAGGCTGCAGACCCGCAAGGGAGAAGGAGAGGGAAGGAGCTTGGGATGCGCAGGAGATGGCGAGAGAAGCGGAGCAAATGCAAGTTATCCGGCAAGTGTAACGAAAAACCCTCGCCGCAGAAGTTTAAATAAGGTTCCGACTGGGTCACTAGCAAGTGGCCCCAAAATCTTATCCCCCGACCGGTTGCTGCGATATTAGTGGAGAAGATGAAGGCGCGGGAATCGAGGCGTCAGGTACTACTCGAGAGCGATGTCGTCATCCCCGCTGAGCGCGCGGCAACCGAAATTTGAGGATCCCGGAAAATCCGCCGCTGTCAGTTGACTGGTCACGTCAAAAGATACCACGGAAGCACTCGGTCCACGACAGTTCATTTCACAAATACATCCACTCGGATCGTTGGTCAAGGAAGATAAAATGGATCGAGGCAAGAAACGCCAAAGTCGCATCCGTATCAGTCGGATCCGTACTCCAAGCATCGCTTCGTCGTTCCAACCCCAATCCATTCGGGGACTAATGATGGGGTTATAGTCCTAGGGTAGGGTCATAGGCCTGCCCTATAAGTCCTACCCAAGACTACCCTTCATAAGGGATAAGGCCCTTAGTCAGTTCCCACTGACTTAAGGAATTCCCATCATCCAGTAGGTAACGGATCCTCCACTATCCAGTCGGAGATGAGCTTTCGGAGTGTATCAAACTAACCGACTGGATTCCACTCTGTGCATCATAACCCCCGTGGAGGGAGACGGTCATACGTTTCCCTGTGCCTTTATTATCATTTAAGACATACATTACCTGTAACGTAGGCATTTATTCGCCACTACTCCACTCCTGTGCCCCGAACCATTGTGAAGGGTAGCGCACTCTATATAAGCCACCCTTCCCCACTGGCGCAAGGGTTAGCAATTCACTGTAATCCATATTCCACTCGACAACAAGCTCCCAAGAGCACTGAGACGTAGGGCTATTACCTCCACTGTAGAGGCGCATGAACTCATACAACCTCGCCGTAGCTAAGGCTCTGCCCACCCTACACATCTACTGTCAGGCTTATACCCACGACAAGCCCCTCATGAAGCAACGCATAAACTGGGGTTTATCTTGTGTCACTCTAGCAACCCATCATCTACTTGTTACTCCAAAATTACTTCCCTTAGGCCCATAACATGGTGAGTGTCATGTAGTCAGCATTCAGATGACACCACTAAGAGAAGTAACAACATACATATCATCAACATGTCGAACAAACACCAACTTTATATGATTACTTAAAACAAGACTTCTTCCATGTCCTCAGGAACAATAGTTACTACTCACAGCTCATCATCATGTTCAATATCAGAGGTGTAATAATGATAATTAAGGATCTGAACATAATATCTTCCACCAAGTAATCCAACAAGCAATAACTACAAGATGTAATCAACACAACTAGTAACCCACACATACCAATCTGAGGTTTTGAGATAAAGATTGAATACAAGAGATGAACTAGGGTTGGAGATGACATGGTGCTGGTGAATATGTTGATGAATATTGGTCCTCCCATGAAGGAGGAAGGGTCGGTGATGACGATGGCTTTGATTACCCCCTCCCGGAGGGAAGTTTCCCGAGCAAAATCTCTATACGCGAGAGCAACATGGCCTCTACCCAGGTTTCCACCTCGGGATGGCAACTCTTCATCTCGAAATATTTCTTATGATTTTTCTAGGTCAAAACACGCCATATAGTAGAAGATGGTCGTCAGAGGGCCAACAGGGGGGCCACAAGGCATTAGGGCGCAACAGGGGGTGGCCGCGCCCTGTTGCCTTGCGGAAAACACGTGGCCCCCTCTGGTGTATTTCTGGTCCAGTAATTCCTAAATATCCCAGAAAGATTCTCCGTGAAATTTTAGGTCATTTGGAGAAAGGTTATTTTTCTGCCTTTTGTTTGTTTCCCGGTCCAAAATTCCAGGTTTCAAATATTTCCCTCTTAGTTATGTAGCTTGCATATTCACAGAGAAAGGACATAAGAATTGTATGATAATAGGGGATAATGGACAAGAATAACACAAATATTAATAGGAATTCATGATACAAAATGGACGTATCAACTCCCCCCAAGCTTAGACGTCGCTTGTCCTCAAGCGAAAGCCAACCTCGAAAATAATGACCACATGATTTGAGAGAGCGTTGTCGATAAAAACATAATATGAACATGAGAGCATCATGAATATTAGCATAGAACAAAGTATTTTATCAGATAGATCCTCATAAACAAGTAACAATACATTCACAAATATTGGAGTAAGAAGCATAAACTTTATTGACAATCAACAAACTATGTTCACAGTCATTGGGACAATCATAATTTAGCATATTTCACAGGAGAGTCTATGTAAGAGATTTGTTTTAGGCAAGTTCACATACTCAACTATCAGTTAATCTTCTATGATTGCTCACACTCAAGACATATTTTTGGAGCTCAAGTTTCCATAGGACACATAGGAAGATAGGGGCTCAAATGATTTGTCACCCAACTTATTTACCTAAAGTATATGTCAACAATAATAAATGATGATCATCTCCATCCAGTTGGATATATAAGTCTGAATCATTTCTCAACACATGGTGCTTGCTGCTATAGAATTAATAGGTAGGAAGAGAAAAAAACTTTATTGACTCACACGCATGATTGAACTACCTAAAGATAAAGGATATTCCCTTCACAAAGGGAAGCAGAGTTTGTCATGTGCTTTTAAGTTTTTGGATGTGCAAACCCTTAATGCATAGGAACGTGAGTTTATATTGCCACTTGTGATAGCAAACTTTATTATGCGGTCTGTCACTTATATTTCGTTACCATCACAAGATCGAACAAAGCTTATTTTCCCTTACAATAAAAGTTCATACATGTTTTAGGAGCAATTTTTATTGCTCAATGAACCGATGATAACTTACTTGAAGGATATTACTCTATCCATATGTAGGTATAGTGGACTCTCATGGAAAGAGACTGGGTTTCATGGTTATGGATGCACAAGTAGTATCTCTACTTAGTGCGGATTTTTGGGCTAGAAATGATCTAAAGCAAGCACCACATGTTAAAGGATCCATGACTATATAGCTTCTATGTGAATGTAAACTACCATAATCATTATGTTGTCTTCCATGTCCAATATCAACACTTGATCATTATATAATATTTGGTGAGGGCTCACAATCATAAAAGGTGTCTAAGATAGTGTATTTACATGTAAGTCTTCCTTAGATTGCATCAATGACTTATACTATGTTTGTTTAGTATCAACAATTTTTATCACTTATAACCCTTTTTTGGGAAGTCATTACTTCTCATGAGATAAGCATATGATCTTTATGTCTATTTTTCTTGCCATGCTATGATGATGGGTGCACACAAGTAAAGCACACAAATTCAATTAATCTTTGTTATATAACTCTCATACTCGATTACAAGGATAGTTGGATCTCAAAGAAAAAATTCTAAGAAAAGCAAATCTGAAATTTATTTCTCTAAATCATGAAACAACTAAGGACCAAACTAAGATAGATGTTAATGATGGAAGTGATGGTGATACAATACCGGTGCACCTCCCTCAAGCTTGGAACAAGCTAAGGGTGATGCCCATACCCATGTACTCAGGTGTATTCTTAGGTGATGGTGGTGTTGATGCGGTGGCATTCTTCTTCTCTAGCTTATGTCAGAGGATAAAATTCTCCTCCCTCAAGTCATCATTTTCTTGCTCAAGCTTCAATATATTTTTGCATAATGTCGCCTTGCTTTCTTGCAGAAAATAGAATGGGATAAATTGGACCTTAACTTTGTTTACCCCGTTTGGGAGACTTGACTTCTTGAATTCCACGTGCATATCTCCAGGCTGAGGTAGTGGAACTTAATCTTCATCTGAGCTGGCTTCCCTTGTCTCCACTTTCGTGTCTCCTTCTTCATCTGTGGACCATAGGTAGGGATAGATATCCCAAAGATATTTGGATCCGCAACATAGCGGGAAACATAGCTCTCTCTATGTGAATTTTGTGATGATATATTTTCATGTTTTCTAGAAAAAACAGTGATACGTCTCAGACGTATCTATAATTTTTGATGGTTTCACGCTGTTATCTTGTCATCTTTGGATGTTTTATGTATCTTTTATATCTTTTTTGGGACTAACTTATTAATTCAGTGCCAAGTGCCAGTTCCTGTTTTTCTGTGTTTTTGACTCTTTTCAGATCTGATTTTGGAACGGAGTCCAAACAGAATAAAATCCACGAAATGATTTTTCCCGAATGGAAGAAGATCAGGGGGGCTGTGGGCCAAGCCAGGTGGGCTCCAGGGAGTCCACAAGCTCCCACTCCGCCACCAGGAGGGGAGGCAGTGGTGTTAGGGCTTGTGGCCTCCCTGGCCGCCCCCTAACCTAGATCCTTTGCCTATATATTCCCTAAAATACAGCAAAAAATAAGGGGGGACTCGAAAATACTTTTCCGCCACCGCAAGCTTCCGTTTCCGCGAGATCTCATCTGGAGACCCTTCCCGGCGCCCTTGCGGAGGGGACTTTGGAGTTGGAGGGCTTCTTCATCATCATCATCGCCCCTCCAATGACTCGTGAGTAGTTCACTTCAGACCTACGGGTCCGTAGTTAGTAGCTAGATGGCTTCTTCTCTCTCTTGAATCTTCAATACAAAGTTCTCCATGATCTTCATGGAGATCTATCCGATGTAATCTTCTTTTGCAGTGTGTTTGTCGAGATCCGATGAATTCTGGATTTGTGATCAGATTATCTATTATATATATTTGAGTCTTTGCTGATTTCTTATATGCATGATTTGATATCCTTGTAAGTCTCTCCGAGTATTGGGTTTTGTTTGGCCAACTAGATCTATGAATCTTGCAATGGGAGAAGTGCTTGGTTTTGGGTTCTACCATGTGATGACCTTTCCCAGTGACAGTAGGGGCAACAAGGCACACATTAAGTAGTTGCCATCAAGGGTAACAAGATGGGCTCTGTCGTTGATATGAGATTGTCCATCTACATCATGTCATCTTGATTAAGGCGTTACTCTGTTCTTTTGGACTTAACACACTAGATGTATGCTGGATAGCGGTCGACGTGTGGAGTAATAGTAGTAGATGCAGAAAGTATCGGTCTACTTATTTTGGACGTGATGCCTATAGATATAATCATTGCCATAGGTATCGTCACGACTTTGTGCGGTTCTATCAATTGCTCGACAGTAATTTGTTCACCCACCGTCTACTTGCTTTCATGAGAGAAGCCACTAGTAAACACTATGACCCCCGGGTCTATTCACATCCATCGTTTACACCTCCTCTTTTACTTTGCTTTGTTACTTTGTTGCTTTTAGTTCTCCCTTGGCGGACAATCTATAAGGGATTGACAACCCCTTCATACCGTTGGGAGCAAGCTTTTGTGTTTGTGCAGGATCTTGTGATACTCCTTCACTGGATTGATACCTTGGTTCTCAAACTGAGGGAAATACTTAACACCACTGTGCTACATCACCCTTTCCGCTTCGAGGGAACACCAACGCAAGGCTCCAAGGCCACGGGGGACATCCTTTGCATACTTGCCTAGGAAGTCCCTTAAGGCGTACCCGCAGCAGAAGGTTTCGTGGTGCCGTCGATACGACTATTCTTGGCGTCGTTGCAAGGGAAGCACAGCTGACATCAGAAGTATTTCTGGCGCCGTTTCCGGGGAGGAGAGATCAAGATCTATCCAAGTAGGTCTCACAAACTCATCTCTTGCATTTACTTTTGTTGCCAGTTGCCTCTCGTTTTCCTCTCCCCCACTTCACATTTGCCGTTTTCTTTTGCCTTTCTTCTTTGCCTTTTTCTTTCCTTTTCACTCGCCCTTTTCTCTCGCTTGCTTTCTGTTCACTTGTGTGCCATGTGCCTTCATTATGCTTGCATCTTCGCTTGCTAAAAATCTATTGATATGGATCCTCATCCACTAGCTAATCTCTTTAAGAGACCCACTTATGTGGAACGAATTGCTAGTGAGTTGAGGGCACTTGACTATCTTTATGGAGTTTTGCTTGAGACGCGTGAATCTGAAAATCGTGATGAAGAAACTTATGAAGTGAGTCATGAGAGTTCCTTGGATGAAAAGCATGATTGCAACGGTTTCACTATAAATTCTATTAGTGACAATCATGCTAAAAATATGCAAAACCCTAAGCTTGGGGATGCTAGTTTTGCTTTGTCCACTACTTGTTGCAATAATCATGATTGGGGTGATGATCTTTCTTATGATCTTGAAAATTTGTTCAAACCTCAAGATGAATATGATATTTGCAATATTATTGAAAGTGGGATTGGAGAAGTCATGACTTTAGTTGATGATAATCCCACTATTTTTGAAGAGCGTCAACTTTGCATGCATGTGGATCGTGACAAGAATATCCTATGGGATAGCTATATTGTTGAATTTGAATATGATCCCACATGTAATTGCTATGAGAGAGGAAAATATTGTGGTAGAAACCTTCATGTTACCAAATCACCTCTCGTGATGTTGAGATTGCTCTTGTCTTTTTCTTCTTCCTTGCATATGGCATCTATTGGTTGTCTTGACAATTTATTTTCCTATAAAATGCCTATGCATAGGTAGTACGTCAGACTTAGATGTGATTTTCACATGCTTTAGGATGCTCTCGTTGTGCTTCAATTATTGTCTTTTGTGAGAGCATCATTGAATGCCTAGCTAAGGGCGTTAAACAAAAGCGCTTGTTGGGAGGCAACCCAACGAATCTATCCTTTTCCTTTCTGTTTTGTGTTTTCCACACTTTCATAATTCTTTTATGATTGTGTTTTTTGTGTTTCTTTTCGCGTTTGTCCCAAGCAAAACCGTTATGATTAGTCTTGGGGATGATCGTTTGGTCATGTTGGAGAAGACAGAAACTTTCTGCTCAGGAAAAGATTTTTTATTTTTTTTCTGTAAGGGATTTTGAGTTGATTCTTTTTTCTGCGGATTGCTACGCAAATTCTTCAGACTGTCATAATTGTTCAGAATTTTTGAAGTACCAGAGGTATACGAAATATACAGATTGCTACAAACTGGTCTGCTGTTAACAGATTCTGTTTTTGTTGTGTTGGTTGCTTATTTTGATAAAACTATGGATAGTATCAGGGGGTATTAGCCATGGAAGATTGAAAATACAGTAACCCAACATCAGCACAAGTAGAATTTAAGTTTTCTACAGTACCTAAGGAAGTGGTGGTTTGCTTTCTCATACTAATGTTATCACGAGTTTCCGTTTAAGTTTCGTGTTGTGAAGTTTTCAAGTTTTGGGTGAAGTTCTTATGGACAAAAAGATAAAGAGTGGCAAGAGCTCAAGCTTGGGGATGCCCAAGGCACCCCAAGATATTCAAGGATGCCGTAAAAGCCTAAGCTTGGGGATGCGCCGGGAAGGCATCCCCTCTCTCGTCTTCAATCCATCGGTAATGTTACTTGGGGCTATATTTTTATTCACCACATGTTATGTGTTTTTGCTTGGAGCATCTTGTATCATAGGAGTCTTATTTTTGTTGTGACACAATCATCCTTGCTGCACACCTAGAGAGAGAGACATGCACTCACCGTGATTTTGTCGAGCTTCACTTATATCCTTTGGTAGACAATTCAGCTCACATGTGCTTCACTTATATCTTTTGAGGTAGATATTTTTGCTCTTTGTGCTTCACTTATATATTTTAGAGCACAGCGGTGCGTCGCTTGGTAGTTGATCTATGCTTTGAAAGTTGTCTCAAAAGGGGTAGTTATCCAAAGGGATACGAAAACTTCCACCGTCATGTGCATTGAATAGTTAGAGAAGTTTGATTCGTCTCACTTAGTTTTGAGTTGTGGTTATGGTAATATTGAAGTCATGCTAGTAAGGTGTTGTGGATCTAGAAATACTTGTGTTGAAGCTAGTGATTCCCGTAGCATGCACGTATGGTGAACCGCTATGTGATGAAACCTGAGCATGATTAGTCTATTGATTGTTATCCTTTGCGTGGCGGTCGGGATCGCGCGATGGTTTATACCTACCAACCCTTCCCCTAGGAGTATGTGTTGCATGCTTTGTTTCGATTACTAATAAAACTTTTGCAACAAGTATATGAGTTCTTCATGACTAATGTTGAGTCCATGGTTTAGATGCACTTTCACCTGCCACCATCACTATCTTCTTAGTGTCGTGCAACTTTCGCCGGTGCACAAAACCCACCATTAGCCTCCCTCAAAACAGCCACCATACCTACCTACTATGGCTTTTTCAAAGTCATTCCGAGATATATTGACATGCTACTACCACCATGACATGTGCCACCACATCTACATTGCCATTGAATGATCGTAAGATAGCTAGCATGATGTTTCCATTGATGTCTATGCCATGCTAGATCATTGTCACGATACACTACTGAAGGCATTCCATATAGAGTCATAGTTGCTCTAAGTTTTGAGTTGAAAGTGTGATAATCATCATTGATGGAGCATTGTCCCAATGTGAGGAAATAAAATAGGCCAAAGAAGCCCACCAAAAAAAGAGGCCAAAAGAGCCCACCAAAAAAATAAAAAAAATGAGAGAAAAAGAGAGAAGGGACAATGCTACCACTTTTTCCACAGTTGTGCATATTAAGCACCATGATCTTCATGATTGAGACTCTCCTATTTTGTCACCACCATATAGCTAGTGGGAAAATCTTCATTATATAACTCGGCTTGTATATTCCAATGATAGGCTTCCTCAAAATTGCCTTAGGTCTTCGTGAGCAAGCAAGTTGGATGCACACCCACTAGTTTTCTTTAAGAGCTTTCACATACTCTTAGCTCTAGTGCATCATTTTTATGGCAATCCCTACTCATTCACATTGATATCTATTGATGAGCATCTCCACAGCTCATTGATATGCCTAGTTAATGTGACTATCTTCTCTTTTTTTGTCTTGCAACCTCCACCACACTCTACACCACTTATAGTGCTAAAACCATGGCTCACGCTCATGTATTGCGTGAGAGTTGAAAAGGTTTGAGAAAGTAAAGGTGTGAAACAATTACTTCGCCAATACCGGGGTCGTGCATGATTTAAATTCGTTGTGCAATGATGATAGAGCATAGTCAGACTATATGCTTTTGTAGGGATAACTTTCTTCTGACCTTGTTATTTTGAAAGTTCATGATTACCTTGCTAGTTTGCTTGAATTATTATTGTTTCCACGTCAATAGCAAACTATTGTTTTGAATCTAATGGATCTAAACATTCACGTCACATAAGAGGAGTTACAAAGGACATCTATGCTAGGTAGCATGAAAGCATCAAAAATTCATTCTTTATCACTTCCCTACTCGAGGACGAGCAGGAGTTAAGCTTGGGGATGCTTGATACATCTCAAACGTATCTATAATTTTTGATGGTTTCACGCTATTATCCTGTCATCTTTGGATGTTTTATGTATCTTTTATATCTTTTTTTGGGACTAACTTATTAATTCAGTGCCAAGTGCCAGTTCCAATTTTTTCTGTGTTTTTGACTCTTTTCAGATCTGATTTTGGAACGGAGTCCAAACGGAATAAAATCCCCGAAATGATTTTTCCCGAACGGAAGAAGATCAGGGGGCCTGTGGGCCAAGCCAGGTGGGCTCCAGGGAGCCCACAAGCTCCCACTTCGCCACCAGGGGAGGCGGCGGTTTCAGGGCTTGTGACCTCCCTGGCCGCCCCCTGAACTAGATCCTTGGCCTATATATTCCCTAAAATATAGCAAAAATAAGGGGAGCCTCGAAAATACTTTTCCGCTGCTGCAAGCTTCCGTTTCCGCGAGATCTCATCTGGAGACCCTTCCCGACGCCCTGCCGGAGGGGACTTTGGAGTTGGAGGGCTTCTTCATCATCATCATCGCCCCTCCAATGACTCGTGAGTAGTTCACTTCAGACCTACGGGTCCGTAGTTAGTAGCTAGATGGCTTCTTCTCTCTCTTGGATCTTCAATACAAAGTTCTCCATGATCTTCACGGAGATCTATCCGATGTAATCTTCTTTGGCGGTGTGTTTGTACAGATCCGATGAATTGTGGATTTGTGATCAGATTATCTATGATATATATTTGAGTCTTTGATGATTTCTTATATGCATGATTTGATATCCTTGTAAGTCTCTCCGAGTATTGGGTTTTGTTTGGCCAACTAGATCTATGAATCTTGCAATGGGAGAAGTGCTTGGTTTTGGGTTCTACCATGTGGTGACCTTTCCGAGTGACAGTAGGGGCAGCAAGGCACACATTAAGTAGTTGCCATCAAGGGTAACAAGATGGGCTCTATCGTTGATATGAGATTGTCCATCTACATCGTGTCATCTTGCTTAAGGCATTACTCTGTTCTTTTGGACTTAATACACTAGATGCATGCTGGATAGCGGTCGACGTGTGGAGTAATAGTAGTAGATGCAGAAAGTATCGGTCTACTTGTTTTGGACGTGATGCCTATAGATATAATCATTGCCATAGATATCGTCACGACTTTGCGTGGCTCTATCAATTGCTCGACAGTAATTTGTTCACCCACCGTCTACTTGCTTTCATGAGAGAAGCCACTAGTAAACACTACGGCCCCCGGGTCTATTCACATCCATCGTTTACACCTCGGCTTTCACTTTGCTTTGTTACTTTGTTGCTTTCTGTTCTCACTTGGCGAACAATCTATAAGGGATTGACAACCCCTTCATAGCGTTGGGAGCAAGCTTTTGTGTTTGTGCAGGATCTTGTGATACTCCTCCACTGGATTGATACCTTGGTTCTCAAACTGAGGGAAATACTTACCACCACTGTGCTACATCACCCTTTCCGCTTCGAGGGAACACCAACGCAAGGCTCCAAGGCCACGGGGGAAATCATTTGCATACTTGCCTAGCAAGTCCCTTAAGGCGTAGCCACAGTAGAAGGATTCCTGGTGCCATCGACACGACTATTCTTGGCGTCGTTGCAAGATAAGCACAACTCACATCAAACAGCTGGAAACAAGTACAGAGGAAAATCTCACGATGCGATAAAGGGAGAAAGACATAACACTAACACCAGCTCCTAAATTACATAAATCAGTTCTAACATAATTTATTTTAATAGAGCAAGGTATTGTGGGTTTACCCGGGTCTCCCAACTTCTTAGGTATTCCACCATAGAAAGAGTAGTTAGGAAGCATAGTAGCAATTTCAGTTTCGGGTCTCCCAACTTCTTAGGTAATAATATCCTTCATATATTTATCATACGGAGGCATTTTCAATATATTAGTCAAGTGAGTGCGCTAAAAGACATGTCTAATCATTTTAGCAAAGCGTTCAAAATTTCCATTGTCCCTACTTTTAGAAGACTTTCGAGGCAATCTCATGGGTTTTTGAACCCATGGATCTCTTTCCCTTCCATGTTTTCTAGCAGCAAAGTCCCTCTTATCATAATGTTTATTTTTAGGAGGTGGGTTATCAAGACGCCCAACAGGTTCTATCTCAACATCATTATTAGGTTCCGTATTGCTACTGGTTGGTCTTTTACATGAACATCATTATTATCACTATCATCATTATTAAGTTCATGTTCACTACCAAATTTGTCTCAACATCAGAAATAAAAACATCATTTTGATTCTTAGCAGGTTTCTCAATATCAGGTTCACTAGGGGCATGTAGAGTCCTATCAGTTTTCATTTTCTTTTTATTCTTAGTGGAACTAGGAGTTTCATCACTTATTCTCTAAGAATCATGTTCTGTTCTTTTAGGATGACCTTCAGGAAAAAGGGGTTCCTGAGTCATTCTACCTCCTCTAGTCATCACTCCAACTGCATGATAGTTAATATTATGCATTTCAGCAAGAAAATCATTTTGTGACCTAGCTACTTAATTTAGTTGAGTGTGAACCATAGATGCATGTTACCTAGACCTTTCACATCCTTAGCAATTCTAAACATGAAGTCACTTAAGCGATCTATCATCATGGCATTATTATTCAATTGAGACTTAACATAGTCATTGAAGTGCTCCTGTTTAACAATGTAATTGTCAAATTGATCCATGCATTGATCAGGAGTCTTAGCATAAGGTATATCATTTTCATTAAAGGAATGGAGATATTTTGTCTCTACTACCTGTGTTGGGGTATGAGGTCCATGTATTTCTTCAATCGGTGGTAATTTCTTGATATCCTCAATTTTAATACCTTTCTGTTTCATAGATCTTTTTGCTTCTTGGATGTCTCTAGGGACGAGGAATATAATACCTCTCTTCTTTTGAATAGGCCCCGGTTGTGGCTTAGGGAGTGTCCAATCATCAAGATTTTTCATTATATTATTTAGTAAATCTTGTGCTTGTGCCACTATTCTTTCCCAGAAAACACAAGTAGCACAACTGTCTAGGAAATCCCTAGAAGCATCGGTTAGTTCATTATAAAATATGTCAAGAATTTCATTCTTCTCAAGAGAACAATCAAGCAAAGCTCTAAGTAGCTGAAGAAGCCTCCCCCAAGCTTGAGGGAGATTTTCTTCTGTAATTTGCACAAAGTTAAATGTTTCCTGTAAGGCAGCCTTTTTCTTGTGAGTAGGATAATATTTTTTAGAGAAGTAATAAAGCATATCTTAGGGACTATGCATACGAACAGGAGCAAGAGAAATAAACCATTCCTTGGCCTCGCCTTTCAGCGAGAAAGAAAAATCTTAAGGATATAATAGTAGCGTATCTTTTCATCATTGGTGAACAAAGCTGCAATATCATTCAGTTTCATAAGGTGTCTGACAACAGTTTCATTTTGATAACCATGGCAAGTATCAAACTCTACTATAGGAATTAGTTCAGGGTCTATAGCAAATTCATAGTCCTTATCAGTGATGAATATAGGAGAAGTAGAAAATTTAGGATCATGTTTCATTTTCTCCATCATAGATTTTCCTTTTAGTTTGCATAGTAACTTTTTGAAACCATCTCTATCATTACAAGCCAGAAAGTAGCATTTTCAAGGTGTACAAGGTGTACAAGGTGTAACAGGTGATTCAAGATCTTCATCGGTTTCAACATTTTCATGTTCACAAGCTCGAGCAATATGAACATCAAGTTATTCTCCTAGTGGCACGGTTTCAGTTTCAGCATGTGTAGCACTAGTATCATGATTAATTTCAGAAGTAGCATCATCAAGTTCATGTGACATATCAGGACGATCAGAAGGTGGTGCTGTGACAAGCTGATTCAAAACGGTAGGTGAATGAAAAGCAGAGCTAGATGGCAGTTCCTTACCTCCTTTGTGCGAGAGGAGATGACCTTACTTCGATTATCTTTCAGATTCTTCATAGTGGAAACTGGATATCCTCAAGTCATCACCATAAATAAAGCTATGCTCACCGGCAACGGCACCATAAAAAGGTCTTGATAACCCACAAGTCTTGGGGACCGCGACAGTCTTCACGGGTAGTATTTCACCCTAATTTATTGATTCGACACAAGGGGAGCCAAAGAATATTTATTGGCCGCAATAGTTAAGTTGTCAGTTGAACCGCACCTGGGATATCTATCTACACCAAGGATTTAGTAGCATAGCAAATGATCCCAGTAAAAGTAACGGTGATAGCAGCATTTTTGGTAACAGTAGTAACTGTAACAAGTGAGTAGCAGGTGTGACAGCAACAGCAACAATTGTAACTTAGCAGGATTCAGTATATGTTAAGCGTAGGGAAGTGGATCAGTGATGGATAATGACTTAGATGACATTGATCATATAAAAGTTACACACTAGGGCGATACTGAACTAGCTCCAATTCATCAAAATAATGTAGGCATGTATTCCGTATATAGTCATACGTGCTTGCGATAAGAACTTGCATGCCATCTTTTATCCCACCCTCTCGTGGCAGTGGGGCTCTATTGGAAACTAAGGGATATTAAGGCCTCCTTTTAATAGAGAACTAGAACAAAGCATTAACACATCGTGAATACATGAATTCCTCAAACTATGACAATCATCAGAAAGAATCCCAATTATTGTCACCTTGGGGTATGCGGACCAAAACACGTAATAGGTAACTACAACTTGCAATATAGTATCCAAATCTCTCTCGTATTCATGAAAACATAATAGGTTCAGAATGGAAATCGATCTTAGATGCTTTATATGCATTATATTATCAATCTTAGATGCTTTTTTATTATTCCATGCTATTATATTATTAATCTTAGATGCTTTATATGCATTTACATGTTGTTTTATAACATTTTCGAGAACTAACATATTAAACCAGTGCCCAGTGCCAGTTGTTATTTTCTCTGTGTTTTTGGCTTTTTAGGAAATCTATACCAAATGGAGTCCAAACTCAACGAAACTTTTTGGAGCTTTTTTTGGACAAAAAAAACATGGATGCTTCGGAGGGAGACCCAATGCCACACGTGTTGGTGCCAAGGCAACAGGGCGCACGAGGTGGGTGGTCATACCGTGATGGCTTGGGGCCACATCCCGACGCCTCTTGCCCTACCTCCACTCCTATAAATTCTAATATTTGGGAAAACACCAAAGACCAACCGGAATACTTTTTCTGTCGTCGCAAGTCTCTGTTACGCCATGATCCCATCTCGAGGCATTTTTTGGTGCCCTGCCATATGGGATCAATCACGAAGGGCCTCTACATCAACCTTGCTGCTCCCATGGTGATGTGTGAGTAGTATACCATAGACCTAAGGGTCCATAGTTAGTATCTATATATCTATCCCTCTCTCTCTATGTTCTTCAATGCAAAGATCTCTGTGATTCCCGCAGTTATCTATCTTATGTAATCCTCTTTTGTAGTGTGTTTGCTGGGATCCAATGAATTGTGGTTTATGTTCATATTATTCATGAAAAGTGTTCGAGTCATCTTTGAATTCTTATACGCATGATTGTGTTAGCATTGTATTTCTCTACGGTCTATCAGTTTAGTTTGGCAACTAGATTCATTTATGTTTAGCATAGTGGTGCGTTGTAATGGTTTCAATCTTGCGGTGCTCAATCCCAGTAAGGAAAGGGGAAATGACATGTATTGTATCACTAACATTTAGGATAAAATGATGGGTTTATTCATATTATCTGAGTTTACTTTGTCTACATTATGACATCATGCTTCAAGCATGACTTTGTTTTTTTACTTAATACTCAAGATGCATGCTCGATAGCGGTCCATAAGTAGAGTAATAGTACTAGATGTAGGCATGAGTCGGTCTAGTTTGGTATGGACATGATGCCTATATGTATGAACCATATCTTGATTAAATATAACATAACTATGTGCTTTTGTGTCAATTACCCAAGAGTAATTTGTTTGCCCACTGTATGCTTTCTTCGAGGGAGAATCCTCTATTGAAAACTATGGCCCCGAGGTCTTCATAGATCATATGATAAAAAACACAAAAATTATTGCTGCTCTTTTACTAATATTATTTTATTTTATATTTATATTATCTATCCATCACTACATATCGCTTTCTAGTAACGACTTCAAGGGGCTTGAAACCCTCTTGCCTGCGTTGGGTGCAAGTGTTTTCTAATTCTATTGTGTGGGTGCTAAAGATGGCCATTTGTGTGGTAATCCTATTGGTTCGATAATGTTGGTTCTTAATCTACGAAATACTAATCTCTATTGTGCTACATCTCCCCTCCTCTTTAGGGAAAATCCCAACGTAGTTTACAAGTAGCACGAAGAATTTCTGGCGTTGTTGCCGGGGAGTACCACCAAATTCCTATCAAGTACCCTCAGGCAAATTATTATTCACTTGTTATAATTTTTATTTTATTTTATCTTAGCTTTCATAAAAATATAAAAATACAAAAATATTTATCTTTGCTAGTTTATATTTTTGTTTGCTCGTTATACTTGCTAGTTTGCTTGTAACTTTGTTTGTTTCATCACTATGTCTCAACATAATACTAAGTTGTGTGATTTTCCAAATAATAATAATAGAGTTTTTAGTAGTACTCCTATACTAATCGCCACTAGCACAAAGTTTTATCATATTAATGTTGCCTTTCTAAATCTTGTTATGAAAGAACAATTTTTTGGAAGGCCTAATGAGGATCCGGCTTCACATCTCAATACTTTTGTTGAATTATGTGATTATGTGATATGCAAAAGAAAAAGAATATGGGTAAAGATGTGGTCAAATTGGAATTATATCTTATTCAGTAAGAGAAAATGCTAAATCTTAGTTTTCATCTTTACCTTGTAAAAATATTGGAACATAGGATAAGTGTAAAGGTGCTTTCATTACCAAGTATTTTCCTCCTGCTAAGATTATCTCTCTTCATAATCAAATTATGAATTTTAAACAACATGAGAAAGAACATGTTGCACAAGAATGGGAGAGGGTGAAATTGATGAATAGAAATTGTCCCACTCATTGATTAACTTTATGGATGATTATACAAAATTTCTATGCCGGACTGAACTTTGTGTCTAGAAATCTTCTATATTCTTTTGGAGGTGGTACCTTTATCGAGGTGACATTTGGAGAGCCCGCAAAACTTCAGGATAATATCATGACCAATTATTTTCAATGGCATACCTAGTGAGCTCCAACTGGTAAGAAGGTAAATTCCGTTGAACAAATTGCCACTTTGAGTGATAACATGGATGCTCTTATGAATATGGTTCTCGTAATCATGCTCATATTGATCCCAATTATATGACTTTATCTACCTTCATCCTAAAAAATAATGATGTTATTGATGTGAACTTTGTCTCTTGAAATAATTTCAACCACAATGCTTATAGAGGAAAATTCGATGCTAGACCGTATCCCGGTAATTCCTATGGAGATTCTTCTACAACTAATAATAATATACCCTTTGATATTGAGAACAAAATCAAAGAATTTATTAGTTCTCAAAAGATTTTCAACACTATGGTAGAAGATAAATTGCATAAAGTTGACTACATGGCTAGAAACATGGATATGATTGCTCATGATGTGGAAACTCTTAAAAAATTGCCACCCAAGCATAATATTAGTGAGTCCATTAATGTATCCAAGTCTGTATTAATGAGAGCATGCAGAGGACCGCTAGGTTGAGAGCTAAGCGAGAATTCTTAGAAAAAGCTCTTCCACCCGGTTTTTACCGTAATCATGATGGTGATCTTAAAATGATTGGTGCTTGTACTATTGAATCTTTATTTAATAATATGAAAATTCATGATAAAAGGACTGGAGACAAGTCAACTTTAGATAGAAGACGTCCCGTTTGTTCGGAGGGTGATGATCCTAACGTTAAAAATGAAGAAAGTGGGTTTGGAGTGGTCAAAACATTAACTAGTAATGTACCCATTATCTTGGATTACAGGGACTTTAATTATGAGATTTGTTCTTTGGTTGAATATATTTCCTTATTTCAATACTTAATTAGATTATCCAATGTCTGTTATCAAAATAAATCTTTTAGTAAACATATTGTAGAAGCGATGATAAAAGCTTATGATGAGAAACTTGAACTAGAAGTTTCTGTACCTAGAAAATTGCATGATGAATGAGAACCTACTATAAATGTAAATCATAAATAATATGAATGTACGGATTTGTGTGACCTTGGTGCTAGTGTTTCAACTATACCCAAATCTCTTTGTGATGTGCTTGCTCTCACCGATATAAAAGACTGTTCCGTTTACTTGCATCTAGCGGATTCTACCATTGATAGAACTTTGGGTAGAGTAATTGATGTTCTTATTATTGATAATGAAATTATGTGCTACTAGATTTCATTGTGCTTGATATAGAATGCAATTTGTCTTGTCCAATTATGCTTGGAAGACCTTTCTTACAAACTATAAGTTTATTATTGATATGAATGAGGGAACCTTAAGATTCCAATTCCCATTAAAGAAAGGTATGGAACAACTCCCTAATAAGATAATTAAACCAACTTATGAATATATCATGAGGTCCACTTATGAATTTAGTGTCAAAGATGAAAAACTTGATACTATGCATCATGCCTAGCTAGGGGTCTAAAACGATAGCGCTTGTTGGGAGACAACATAATAGTTATCTTATTACTTGAGTTCTTCTTTCTGTTATTTTGGGTTCACATGATTATTTCTACTCTAATGATTGTGTTTTTATGTTTTAGTTAGTGTTCGCGCCAAGTAAAGACATTGGGATGATTTGAATAGTAAGTAGAATTGATACGATGCAAAACAAAAACATTTATGTCCAGTGGAGAATTTCTATGCTTTTACTCGAAAGTATTTTTGATCTGATTTTTTACACAATATTGGTATATAAATTCCTCAGGTTTTGCTAATTTTATAGAATTTTAGGAGATACAGAATTATTGTTTAAGTGTTGATCACTAGGGACTATTCTGTTTTAGACATATTCTATTTTTGCGTGCATAGTTTGCTTGTTTTGATGATGTTATGGATTGTATAGGGGGTATAAGCTAAGGAAAAGTTAGAATAAAGTAATTTATGCAATAACTAAATATGAATCAATTTATAACAGTACCTAAAGTTTATGGTTTTCCTATTATACTAATGGACCTCACGAGGTTTTTGTTGAGTTTTGTGTGTTGAATTTTTTAAGTTTTTGGTGCGATCACGATGTATGAATGAATAAGGAGTAGCAAGACCCTAAGCTTCGGGATGAAAAAGGCACCCCAAGGTAATATCATAGTAATACTCAAGCATCTAAGCTTGAGGATGCCCCGAAAGGCATCACCCCTTTCGTATCCATTCCAACGATATGTCACTTGAAGCTATATTTGTATTCATCACATGATATGTGTTTTGCTTGGAGCGTCGGATGTTATAGTTCGCTTGTTTTAGTTTGCCACAATCATTGTTTGTTGAGCACACCTATTTGAGAGAGAGACATGTCCGTCATGATTTAGTAGAATACTCTATGTGCTTCACTTATATCTTTTGAGCTAAGCAGTTGCTCTAGTGCTTCACTTATATCTTTTTTGAGCACGGTGGCTGTAGATTTAAAAATAATAATTGCACTCTTTTTATTCAGTTATATTTGTTTGAGAGTCTAATAGGGGGCAACGGTACTTTTCATGGATTATAAGACTAGTCCAAAAAGCTTAGGTATTCACGACCTATATAATAAAAAAATTCATGTAGCACATAAAAGAGAAATTGTGGGTTATTGATATCGATGTGGTAATATGAAATCGCGTGAGTGCATGGTTGTTGGTTAGTATAAATATCGATAATTAAAGGGTGTTAACTGGTTGTTCATCTAAATATTGGTTATGGAATGGTGATGATGTTTGAGCATTCTTATTCCTCGTTGAAATCCTAGTGTTGTTCTGGTAAGGGGCGCACGATGGTTAACTCTTACCAACCTCTTCCATAGGGGCATGCGAGTAGTACTTTCCTTCGAAAGAGATAATAAATATTTGCAATAAGTATATGAGTTCTTCATGACTAACGTGAATACATCGATGTACGCACACTCAGCTCTCCATATTTGCTAGCCTCTTCCGTACTGTACATTGCCCATTCTCACCTCGAGAATTGGTTCAACCTTCGCTAGTGCATCAAAACCCCATGACAAGATATAGTGTGTTGCACATAAGCCACCTTATATCTCGCTCAAAACAGCCACCATACCTACCTATCATGGCATTTCCATGACCATTCTGAGATATATTGACATGCAACTTCCACCGTTACGTCACATGACTTGTGTGTTCGCCATCATATTGCGTTGCCTGATCATATAGCGGACATAGTTTTCGTCGCACAACCACTGTTCATCAGTATTTACATGTTATGCTAGATCATTGCACATCCTAGTACACTGTCATGGGCATTCATATAGCCATCTTGTTTAGTAGTTTGTCATATCGAGTTGTAAGTAGATAGAAGTGTGATGTTTGTCATTATTGGAGCACTATCTTAGTGAGGAAAGGATGATGGAGACAATGATTCCCCCACAAGTCGGGATGAGACTCCAGAAGAAAAATAAAGAAAAAAGGAAGTAGAAAAATAAAGGAAAAAGGAGAAAAAGTGAGAGATAAGAGAGAAGGGACAATGCTACTGCCTCTTTTTCCACACTTCTACTTAGTGAAAGCACCATGGTTTTCATATAAAGAGTCTCATGTTTTGTCACTTTCATATGCTAGTGGGAACTTTTAGTTATAGAACTTGGCTTGCATATTCCGATGACGGGCTTCCTCAAATGCCCGAGGTCTTCATGAGCAAGCAAGTTGGATGCACATGCACTTAGCTTCCGTTGAGCTTTCATACACTTCTAGCTCTAGTGCATACATTGCATGGCAATCCCTACTCCTCGCATTGATATCAATTGATGGGCATATCCTTAGGTAGTTGGTCCACCTAGTTGACACGAGACTTTCTTCTTAAGTTTTACTCCTTTCAAACTTACTACCATATTCTATTCCACCTATATGCTATGTCCATGGTTCACACTCATGTACCGAGTGAGGTATAAAATGCGGAAGCACATTAAGAAGTATGATCCAATTGGTTGGCTTAACACCATGGTGCTTGACATTTGAATTTATGTGGTTAATATGGATCCATGCCATGCTAATATGATAAAATAAATGTGGAGTAAAAAATCATTAGGGATCCTATATTTAGAAAGCTGATGATTGTGTTACTTGTATTTTTGGATATTACTATGTTGGTGTTTATTAATTAATCGTTCCTCACTAATCATACCTGAAAAAGATTACATGTTAGGTAGCTTGTCACATAAAAAAATCTGATTTTATCATTAACCTACTCGAGGACGAGCAGGAATTAATATTGGGGTGTTGATACGTCTCCAACGTATCTATAATTTTTGATTGTTCCATGCTATTATATTATCAATCTGGGATGCTTTATATGCATTTGTATTTAGTTCCCTATCATTTTTGATAACTAACCTATTAACCCAGTGCCCAGTGCGAGTTGTTGTTTTTTACGTGTTTTTGGCCTTTTAGGAAATTAATATCAAACAAAGTCCAAACACAACAAAACTTTTTGGTGAATAATTTGGGACAAAAATAAGACTTGGACGCTTCAGAGGGAGACCTGAGGCCACACAGGGTGGCGCCAAGCCAACCGGGCACACCCATGGGGGGGGGGGTAGCCGCGCCGTGCTGGCTTGGGGCCACCTCCTGACGGCTCTTGCCAACTCCAGAGAGCCACCAGAAATACTTTTTCTATCGTTGCAAGTCTCTACTCTGTCATGATACCATCTGGAGCCATGTTCCGGTGCCCTGACGAAGGGCGGATCGATCACAAAGGGTGTTGGGGACATTCCCCATGGTTTGACCCGGCCAAAAGGTATGACCTGTTCCACTATTTGGTTGCTCGTGAGGTCACCTTGTTTACCGGGTCGACCTCGACGACAAGGCCTAAGGCCGAGTGTGCACCCGAGCGAAAGGTGGTTCATGGAGAGGCCTAGAGGGCCGGCTCATAGAGAATGCCCAAGAAGAGGAAAAATTCGCTCACGAGTGAAGTAAGACCAGATTAGGATTTAAGAGAGGCTACTCCTAGTCCTAGTAGGACTCTACATGTAAGCCTACCCCTTCAACTTATATAAGGAGGGGCAAGGCAACCCAAGATAGGTCAAGTCATTAGAGATAGACAGATTAGAAACCCTTGAGACTAGAGGTAGCAAAATAGCACTTTTGTAATCGATATCATCATCATCATTAATAACACTAAAATCAGGACGTAGGCTTTTACCTCCATCGGAGGGGCCGAGCATGGATAAAACTTGCATCTCTCGATGTCGACCAACCATGTTGAAGCCACCACCTGGTTGCGATGGCCTCACACCTAAGTTCTATCACGATAGCATCTGTCGTGACAAAAGCATGATAGTTGGTTCCCATCGTGGGTCTAGAGCACTGTAGTGTTGTTTTTTTTGGAGGAAACTCTACTAGGGATAGAGAAGGTCGTGATTCGCCAGATAAAGAAGAGATGACATGGAACAACCGCAGTGGATAATTAGACATGATACAACTTTGAGATTTTAGTTCAAGAAAAGTTAATGTTGCATCTTTGCACCGACGTACGCGACCTGGTGATATGTTGATCCGGAGCAAGATCTATTTAGAGAGCGCAGCCGCTAGAACGAGAGACCGACACGATTTTTCAACGCGTGTAAATTAGCTAGAAGCTATAGGAGCGATAATATGGACAAGACATCAGGTTTCAAGAATTGATGCAGCTAAGAGCATCTCCAACAGCCGCGCTTCACGCCGCGCCCAAAAAATGTATTTACCGCGCGCGCTTCGGCTGGTTTAGTGCGGGGATAGGAGCTGGCTCCAACAGCCATGCTATAATGCAGCGCGCGCGCGCCGCTCCAGCAGTGCCCAAAAATGCAGCGCGCACAGCACGCACAAACCACATATACATTTCAAAAAATAGGAGAAAAAAGATCAAACAAACAAAATAAATCAATAATAAATAGTTACTACAACTCAAATAAATAGTTTATCGTTCAGTACAACAAATAATGCAATAAACACAACCAATAGTTCATGAACAATACAATACAAATAATGCAATCAAATCATGCTCTTTGTCGTCCATGCCATGCCCACCACTCTTCAATCAGATCCTTCTGAAGATCATTGTGCGTTGCGGGACGCCGAATGGCATGATAGGAGGCAACAAAACGGGCTACCCTTTCAGCCCTCCGTCGCACTCGCACGGGATGTCCCAAGAGCTCATACTGTGAGTAGTCTAAATCTTGGCCACGCTCATTCTCGATGATCATGTTGTGCATGATGTACCAAAGCACTTTTTGATCCCAAAATCTAGCCGGTCCTCTCACAATAGCAAATTGGGCTTGCAAAATCCCAAATGCTCTCTCCACATCTTTTCTAGCAGCCGCCTGAGCATTGTGGAAATCAAGATTTTTCTTACCTTCTGGCTTTTTCAACGGCTTCACGAAGGTTTACCACTTTGGATAGATGCCATCCGCTAGATAATAGCCATAGTTGTACGTACGGCCATTCGCTACAAACTGCACCGGTGGAAACTCACCATTCGCAATCTTATTCATCAGTGGTGACCGGTTGACAACATTGATGTCATTCAAAGATCGAGGCATTCCAAAGAATGCATGCCAAATCCAAGTCTCCTGATCGGCCACCGCTTCAAGGATTATAGTGGAACCCTTTTTTTGGTCGTGGAATTGCCCATGCCATGCCTTTGGACAATTCTTCCAACTCCAATGCATGCAATCTATTGAGCCAAGCATGCCAGGAAAGCCGCGAGATTTGTTCATCGCCAATAGCCTTGCGGCGTCTTCAGCAGTGGGAGATCTCAAATACTCCTCGCCAAACACTTGCACAATTCCCACAGCAAAGCGCTTGACACACATGATGGATTGGCTCTCACCCATAGCCAAGTGATCATCAACTAGATCAGCCGGGATACCGTATGCCAACATACGCAAAGCGGCTGTCACCTTCAGAAAGGTGATATGCCCGAGCTCTCCGGCGGCATTCCTCCTTTGGTGGAAAAACCGGTCATGGCTCGCTAGTTTCTCTGCAATGCGCTTGAACAAGTTTGTTCTCATCCTAAACCGGCACCGAAAATACGACTCCGGGTATGTGGGATTCTCCACGAAATAGTTCTTCATCAATCTGTTATGGGCATCAATCCTATCTCTCCAAAAATTTTCCCGACCCATAACCGAACCACCGTGCTTCGGTTTTTTATTGATATGCATAGCTATGAGCATTGCAAGATCCTCCTCCTCTTCCATATGAAATTCTTCTTCGGAAGAATCATACGACGAACTCATCTACAATGTTCAATACTATACTATAAAAACTACAATTCAAAACATGCACCAAATTCATAAGTTTGGAGCAATACTCCCGCCTCGTCGCCTCGTCGAGCCGGCCCGCCGATGTGGCCCCGCTCCCACCTTGTTGCCTCACCGAGCCGGCCCACCGCTATAACTGCGCTCCGCCTCGCCTCGCCACGCGCGCCCGCTGGCTGCTATGTCCTACACACACGCATCTACCGTTTGTCCCACGCAAGAAAGAAAGGGCCCATTGGTCACAGTAAGCAAGCAGCTAGCCGCAAAAAAAACCACGACCTCGGCCTAGAAGCGGACTCAGGGCACCATCGACGCCAGCAATGTTACGCATATATAACTTTACATGGATTTTACAAACAGGTAAATTTTGATTGGAGATTAAGGGGATGAGGGCCCCACTCCCTTGAAAATTGGGGGTGGTTAGTTAGAAAGAAAGAATCCTAGTCAACGTGTAACCTTATGTAACCTTTTGTATGTCTAGCATTTTTGCCATCGATGGGGCCTCGACTCGTCGTTGTTCCTCTAACTCCGCCACCTCGCCGTATCGGCGCGCCTTCATAGCCTCGCCCCTACCTAGCGTCCCTGTGTTGTTGTGGCTTCAACTTGTTACTCGGCGGCCATTGCATCGACGACTCGCCCATTGGTCAAGACGGTCGCCCTGGTTCCCGTAAACGACTCCCCCATTGCTCAATACGGCCGCCCTGGTTCCCGTCGATGACTCGCCCATTGCTCAAGACGGTCGCCCTGGTTCTCGTCGACGTCAACGGTGACTACAACAACACGACATATGACTACATCGTGAAAGAAGTCAAGCACATCCAGATCACAAACGGTGACCTCACAACGACCGACGAACAAACCTTCCGTAAAGACGCATGCAAGCCGCCGCCCCTGAAAACCGATCTACATCAACACGCTCGTGATGTGTCTGCTTAGTCGAGCCGTCCTACAGAAGCATGCAAACCATCCCCACGGCCCGTCTCCTCCAACAACATTGAAGCAAAGGAAAAGTGACATCTGAAATCATATCTGATGCAACGTTGCTAAAACACGCGCAACCTCTACTCACGTCTGGTTGATCAATGCATAGACGCATTCTCTACTCGCGTTGGGTTGTTCAATGGATAGACGCATTGGCTTGTTATCCCTGCGATACGGATTACTTCAACAAATCAAAATAAATAGGAGAACTTTCATGAAGGAAATGACCCTGGAAGAGCAAAAGGGTTGGCCACAGCAAAGCCGGGAACTTCAAAGCCATTGGCAAAGATCATCAACTCACCACATAGACTTTGAATTCACAAAAATCATCTTTCATCCATCAACTCTACAACGGCTTATGCAATAGCCAAGTATGAAGACCCTCAACCCGTCTACTCGAGTCGACTGGAGACTCGGGGGCTAGACAGACATGATTTGACAGATTTTGTTGGTTTCAACAAATTCAAGAACCCCGGGTCATTACAGAAAAGATAACCCGACCCCGGGGGCTACTGCCTTTTTGGAGGAAAAATAAAGGTCACCAAAGATGACTAGCTACCACGATGCACAATTCAAATATGGGTGTCTTGCCTTATTGACAAAAAAATAAAGATTGCGAAAGAGGACTAGTTGTCATGATGCGCTGTTCAAACATAGTTATCCTAACGTATTGGCTCATCATATTATGATCACTCGAATAAAGCAGGCTTATGTGGACCCCAAATGTTTTAGAGTAGTAGCATTGTCTCCTGTATATCCTATGCCGAGCTTTTCCATGATCATATGTTCACTTGGGGGCTCCTAACTCAACGAGTTAGCCATAAATAATATCCCGCTTAACGAGGCTAAAATGTCAACAAAAGAATTACTGTTAAACGTACTTATTTGCAAGATGCTTATCCACACAAAGTGACCCTTTGTACTCTCGATAAGTTAATCCACATGGACCCCGAACCTATCCAGGTTAAAACATCGATTCGAGTCATGTGAGAGCCAGCTTACAGAAAGTGAGGATAGACCATAGGCTATCACACGAGCTTCATTGAAGCAAGACTCGAGCCTCGAAAGCCGGCATTTTGTATTCTCTTATCATATAGATACACCATCCTGCATTGCATCATTGCACAATGCATCATACATACATACATACATACATACATATATATAGAAAGTCTATTCGTCATCCAGGGTGAAGAATAAGTAATTCTTCACCCCGGTGTATAACCTCTCAAAATATATTTCTTGTTGGATGTCATAATTTTACCTCACACGCTCCTTACAATCTTACCTCACCAACATGGACTAATCTTACCTCACATGCATTGAATTCTCATGAGAGTGTTATAATTTTACCTGACCCCACGCATGCATGTTGTAATATTATCTCAGGTGCAAGACATATTTGTTTCGTACGGTGGGTGTTAAGAAGCAGTTAAGTACACACCATGATATTACCTCACATGCATTTTAGTTCTTACAGTGACTATAGGGTGCCTGAGGAGGTGGGGTGACGAATAAGAATTCCTCACCCAGGGTGAAGAATAGTCGATCCCTATATATAAATAAATCTTCATTTTTATGGTGACTATTGCGGAAAGACGGTCTTCAAACTGGGTTACATCATAACTTCTACACGAACAAATAAATCTTTCATTGCAAAAATGGTCAGATCTTCATCATGGTTTATCATAACTAGTATTAAATGATTGGGGTTCTCCAAATCAGATCAAAATAAATAAATATTCTCGGAGAACCGGTCTATCACATACTGCTTAGCTGGTATATTACATATTGCTGAGTCGGCCTATCACATATAATGTCAGGTCATCTAATTGATTGGCTCTTGCATTTTTTCAATTTATGCTCTCTATTAAACTATAAAACCTATGGATTTCTCAAACACTTATTTTTCGGGCTGCACGGCAACCACGGGCATGGATTTCATTTCAAGCACAAAGGCATTATTCTAGGATATTCGTACATATAATAAGTTATGGGGTTGCATTAGAATCACGGTCAAGTATTAATTCAAGTTCAAGAGAACTTTTGAAGTACATTATAATGGGCTATATGAAAGGACGTGGATGTCGCCTAGAGGGGGGGGTGAATAGGCGCTTTAAAATAATTAAGGTTTAGGCTTGAACAAATGCAGAATAAAACTAACGTTTAATATGTCAAGCACAAAACCTACAAACAACTAGGCTCACCTATGTGCACCAACAACTTATGCTAAGCAAGATAAACAACTAAGTGATAGCAAGATATATTACAATAAACAATATGTCTATCACAAAGTAAAGTGCATAAGTAAAGGGTTCGGGTAAGAGATAACCGAGGCACGGGGAGACGATGATGTATCCCGAAGTTCACACCCTTGCGGATGCTAATCTCCGTTAGAGCGGTGTGGAGGCACAATGCTCCCCAAGATGCCACTAAGGCCACCGTAATCTCCTCAGGCCCTCGCACAATGCAAGATGCCGTGATTCCACTAAGGGACCCTTGAGGGCGGTCACCGAACCCGTACAAATCGCAAACCTTGGGGGCGGTCACCGAACCCGTACACGTGGCAACCCTTAGGGGCGATTACCGGTACCCGTACAAATTGCTCGGGGCTATCTCCACAATTTAATTGGAGGCCCCGACGCTTGCCCGGAGCTTCACACCACAATGATTGAGCTCCGAGACACCACCAAGCTTCTAGGATGCCAAAGCATCCACAAAGAACAATATCTAGGGTACTAAGTACCAAAGGTAGTAAGCTTCTCAACTTCTCACTTCCACGTATCACCGTGGAGAACTCAAACCGATGCAACTAATGCAATGGCAAGAACACACGAAGTGGTCAAGTCCCTCACACTCAAATCCCTCCACAACAACAAAAGCTATGGAGAAATATGAGAGGAAGAACAAGGAGCTCACAAAGAACTCCAAGATCAAGATCCAAGGGGTTCCCCTCACATAGAGGAGAAAGTGATTGGTGGAGATGTGGATCTAGATCTCCTCTCTCTTCTCCCTCAAGAACAAGCAAGAATCATTGGAGGGATTGAGAGTAAGCAAGCTCTAGGAATGTCAACAATGGAGGTAGAACAAGAGCTCAACGGATGGGTAAGACCAAGGGGGAAGAAGACCCCCTTTATATAGTGGGGGAAGTAATCAGACCGTTACCCCCACTTTCTGCCCGAGCTCTAGCGGTACTACCGCTGGCACTCCAGCGGTACTACCGCCAGCTAGCGGTACTACCGCTGGCCCCAGCGGTACTACCGCTGGGCCCCTGGTAGTGCAACGGCACTACCACCGCCAAGAAAGTCTTCGCAAAAAGGTCCGTCCACGAACAACCGCTAGGCAGGCGGTACTAAGCTCCTGGAGCGGTACTACCGCTGACCAGGGGTGGTACTACCGCTAGGGCCAGCGGTACTACCGCCAACTCCAACGGTACTACCGCTAGGTCCAGCGGTACTACCACTCGCCAGTGAAACAGCCATAACTTTCGCATACGAGCTCCGAATCGAGCAAACCCAAGCTTGTTGGATTTAGGATGACAAGGGCTATCCAAACAACTTGTTGGAAATCTTAAGACCATGCAGTTATGAAAATGCCAAAGATATAGAGATGTGAGTCCTCTATGAACGAAGAACCGGCAAAAACTCCAACATCGAAAACATCATAGTAGATGCATATGGACTCCGTTTTCGATGAACTCGAGCTTGTCACGAGGATGACCATAAGCTCTAAAACTCACAAATAGAAACACCAAACAAGAACCAAGAAGTATGATTCAAGGATGCAAATGGTTTGAGCTCTCAACGAATGATACGATCAAGCTACTCACTTGAGAGCCCCCCTTGATAGTACAGCAATCTATCCTAAACAGAAAACCTATCAAGGGCAAACCTATACCTTGCACCTCGTCCTCTTGAGCTAGATGATGATGATCTTGGCTTCCTGAAGATGGACCACCTTTCTTGATTGTGTTGGCTTGATGAAGACTAGTTGATTGCTCCCCCATACTCACTATGGGTGAGCCACTCTTCAGCATATCTTCACAAGTCCATTGCCACCACAATGGATGGCAAGCTTCAAGCATGATATCTTCGTGTTGATCCACTTGAACTTGCACATCGCAATCTTGATGACTATCACAACTTGACGTCATACTTCATGGGTTGCATGAGATCTACCCTTTGACGCAAGCCCATGGAAACACACCTAACCCCCACATAGAACTCTCATGAAGACCATGGGTTAGTACACAAATACGTAATGGACAATGCTTACCATACCATGGGATCACTTGATCCCTCTCGGTACATCTTGTACGCTTTGTGTGTTGATCATCTTGATTTGCTCTTTGTCTGAGATCTTGATCAACCATGTGTCTCTATGACCATTCTTTGGATAATACCTTGAATACCATCTTGGTCATCATATAAACTCCTTGAACCCAACAGATGGACTTCAAGAAGTGCCTATGGACAAATCCTATACATATAACTTAAGGCAACCATTAGTCCATAGGAATTGTCATCAATTACCAAAACCACATATGGAGATATATGCTCTAACACTATATTATTCTCCCAAGTCGTTGTAGGCATACGACCTGACACTTAGGGGCTACATCATATGATTTTATTTTAAAAGGAATGCATATAAGTCCCAAGTCGCTGCAGGCAAATGACCCGACACTAGGGGGCTAGACTACTCAAATGATTTTTTCTAAAGTCCAGGTCGATGCAAGCATGCGACAGACACTTGGGGGCTACAGTATTCAGTTGTTTAATATATTATAAGGTCTAAATTGAACACCTGGCCCATCATATACCTATGAGCCGGCCCTTGGGGGCTACACATGTGAAGTGCAAGACATTCAATTTATAACTGGCGACTCACATGACAACCAGGATTTCTCCAAGCCATCTCTATACAACATTCAAAAATAAGTTCAAGTCCCAAGTTATTGCCGACAAAACAACCTGGCCCTTGGGGGCTACACTGGTTGAAATTCAATAAGTATAAGACAATTACAAATCTCAGGCTGCTGCAGGCAAGACAACCCAACACTTGGGGGCTACACAGTCAAGATATTTTTCTATGTGAAGCAACAAGTCATGATGAGCTGATAAACTCATAGCTTGGGGGCTACACGTAATATGGAGATAAAAAAAGAGGGAGAACATCTTCAAGCTATCAATTTCGAGTGATCCAGATCTTATATACTTGATGGAGAAATTTGGAAAGTTTATTGTCCTTTAATCTATTCATAGAAAGGCCCGGAAAATCCGACTCAACATCATATGGTTTTATTATTTCCAAAATTTTCATCAAGCCAGAGCATTGGAGGCCGACTCAATTATAGATGAGTGTTTTATTTCCTAATATTTTTGTCGCAAGGAACCATGACCAATATGATTGTGAAGATGGCTTGTTGATATGAAGAAGAAATCCGCATTTTCGAGGGTCCACTTCATTGATATAAGTCGGACAGTGGAGCAAGCCATTCTCTTAGTATATTTATTATTCTTATGTCAGGAGATTAACATGTATAAATTCAAGCTAATCTCGAGGCCAAAGTTGGGGATATTCCCCACTGTTTGACCTAGCCAGGAGGTATGGCTCGTCCCACCATTTGGTGGCTTGTAAGGTCACCTTGTTTACCAGGTCGACCTGGACGATAAGGCCTAAAGCCAAGTGAGCACCCCGACGGAAGGTGGTTCATGGATAAGCCTGGAGGGCTGGCTTGTAGAGAAGTCCTAAGAATAGGAAAAATTCCCTCACAGGAGATGTAAGAACCGGATTAGGATTCAAGTGAGACTAGTCCTAGTCCTATTAGGACTCTACATGTAAGCCTACCCCTTCAACTTATATAAGGAGGTGCAAGGCATGCCAAGAGAGGTCAAGTCATTAGAGATAGACATATTAAAAACCCTCGAGGCTAGAGGTAGAAAAATAGCATCATTGTAATCGAGATCATCATCATCATCAATAACACCAAAAGCAGGACGTAGTCTTTTACCTCCATCGGAGGGGCCAAACTAGGGTAAACTCGCATCTCTTGATTCTGACCAACCCCATTCAAGCCACCACCTAGTTTCCATGGACTCACACCTAAATTCTCAAACAAGGGCATATGACGTGACAAAATCACGAACAAGGGCCTCTACACCAACCTTTTTGCTCCCATGGTGATGTGTGAGTAGTCTACCACTGACCTACAGGTCTGTAGTTAGTACCTAGATGGCTCTCTCTCTACATATATTCTTCAATGCAAATATTACCACGATTCCTATGGTGAGCTATCTTATGCAATCCTCTTTGCGGTGTGTTTGTTGAGATCCGATGAATTGTTGGTTTTTGTTCAAATTATTCAAGAAAACAGTTTGAGTCATCTCTGAATTCTTATATGCATGATTATGATAGCTTCGTATTTCTTGCCGATTTATCGGTTTGGTTTGGCCAACTAGATTGATTTATCTTCAGCGGGAGTGGTGCGTTGTAGGGCTTTCAATCTTGCGGTGCTCAAACCTAGTGACAGAAGGGGACATGACACATATTGTATTGCTGCCATTAATAATAAAACAATAGGCCGGTTTATTCATATTAGTTGAGTTTGCTTTGTCTACATTGTGTCATGTTGCTTCAATCATTACTTTGTTTTTTACTTAATACTCTAGATGCATGTTGGATAGCTGTCAATGTGTGGAGTAACAGTAGTAGATGGAGGTAGGAGTTGGTCTACGTGCTTATGGACATGATATCTACGTATGTGATAATTGTTGTGAGTAAATATTACATAACTATGCGCTTTTCTATCAATTGCCCAACAGTAATTTGTTTACCGACGTATGCTTTCTTTGAGAGAGAAGCCTCTAGAAAAATCTATGGACCCAAGGTCTTCATAAATCATATTATAAAAACACCAAAAAATATTGCTCCTCTTTAACTACTATTATTTTATTTTATATTTATATTATCTATCTATTGCTACTTATCTCTTGCAAGGAACGAGTTCAAGGGGCTTGACAACCTGCGTTGGGTGTTGGTGTTTGCTATTTTGTTGTGTAGGTGTTGAAGACGGGCATTTGCATGGTCCACCTATTGGTTCGATAACCTTTGTTCTCACATAGGTAAATACTTATCTCTACTGTGTTGCATCTCCCCTCCTCTCCAGGGGAAATGCCAACACGGTTTACGAGTAGCAATGATTGACACTGATGAAGGACGGTTCCATCTTTAGAAGTGTCAGGCAAGCAGACCCCCCATGAGCATTCCAATACGGTCCCACTCTCCCGTTCTTGTTCTTGCTTTTTTATTGCGATAGGATAACAACAATTCAACTATTACATATTTTGGTAGGTGAACCCATTCATTTACATGACATGTCATTGTCATACTAAATAGTGGAACCATGTAACCTAGCATGACCAGGAGTTGCTTGAAGCCATGTTGTGACCGTTCATCCATGTCATGCTTGTCATGTCTAGAGTTGTGTACGTCTAAAAAATTCGGGTGAAGAATTGGAATGGTTTTGATCATGTACGAATGTCTGAGAGTTAAGGATGTAATTTAATTTGGTAAATGTAGCGACGAGAGGCCATGTAGGAAACAAGGAGGGTTTTCTCATTGAAACCGTTCATAGGAACTAAGTTTCATGTTTGAGTCCAAGACTAACTACTACCACACATTAGGCCCAAAACTAATGGGCCTCTCAGCCTATTAGTCACCTTGATGTCAGTCTAGGAGATGCAAGTAGTTTTCGGTGTTTGTTAGGCATGTGTTGTGGCTTACCAAGTAGATACCATACAAAGAGATGGGCTTGGGGTCATAGAACATGGCACGGCCTGCAAAGTGTGTGTACGACCCATCAGCAGACCGACTTGGGGCCTTTCTCGCATAATTGCAGGACAAATTATAAACCACAACCAGAGTTCCATTACGTGTTCAGTTATCAAATAGGCGATAAACCTGGACGTGAGTCATTGTAGGTTAACGTCCGTGGCTGACACCCTCGTCAGGCTTCCGCTTGAAGGTCGACAAGTACATGGCGTGTGAATGGTGGTAAGTGGTGAACACATTTGTGACGAAATACACCACTGTATGGTTATAAAACTATTTGAATATCCGTGTCTCTGGATATGGACTACTTGGCGACATATATTGTTCATAGAGGACTTTAACAGTTAATCTAAAATGGTCCACATAAATTTGAGTGTTATGGATGGCCATTTCATAAGGAGATGATAGATAATCAATGATGGTGTATTGATGTGGTGACTAGCTAGATGGACTATGTGTGCTCTCTTTCCTCAATCAAATGTTGGTAGTCATAGTACTGGTTATCCAAGAGTCAAAGCTTTCCTTTTGCAATAAACCTTGTAATCCCCTTCATTGATACCTGATGCATGAGTACTTGGTTTTTATGTAAGTCCTGCATAAGTACCTTTGTACTCACAGTTTATTAATCTACATTTTTGTAGAGGAAACCTTATTCTCACTAGGGGTTCATATATGAAGTTCACCATTAACCGATTATCTTGGGAATCCATACAACATTCTAGTTCCTTTGAGAGGGTCGTTGTATGATTTCGCACTCCTCCAACCGTTTTTAGTATATGTGTGTTGGTACGTGCAAACCAAACAGGGTAGTGTAGCACTTCTGCATAAGTATCCCAATGAGTAATCGTCCCAACAAAGAGTGGGGGAGTATTTATGCAGGCATTTCCATCACACACAAGGTGTCATAGTTCTTGTCTGAAGTAACTGGTTGAGCTTTTGCAAATACTATTACTGTCTTGGATAAAAGATAAACCAAATATGCTATTATAAAGAGAGTTTAAAAGTGTCTGCTAAATCGTAGTGGAAGTAAATAGCAAGAATAAATATGTAGATTGTATTTCTGGCATGAAGAGATTAGGTGCAGAGAGATTTCAATCCATGGTAAGAATATATGAATTGTGCCAGCACGACGGTAATACAAGTTACCTTGTATTATACTCATAACATTTGATATAAGTGTTGTGTAGGCGGTTTTCCTCGTTTATGAAACTCCTCCTCTAGGGGTTACATTTACTTTTATGGTCTTGATTCTCCCTTTCCATAGAGTGGTCGCTTCCACAATTAAGGTCATAGACCAAAACCAAGCATTAAATTCAATGGATCACCGTTAGCTCATATTGTCTTCGGTTCTCATAGATATCCACTTGTCATGTCAGAGGTCAGATAGTTCCTGAACAACATGTGTTACTTGTGTATGTGTTGATATCATGTTGCCTAGCCCTTTAAATCGGACAATACACATAGAGTTCACCACATTATAACAACATACTAAGTAGAGCATACGACTACGAATTCAAGTGACGACATATATGATACGCACAGATCTATCTCACCACTTACCTACATCTCCGAGACCTAGGAGAATTACTCACACATCATAGGAGCATCTCCAACAGCTGCCCAACGCGCGGCACGCAAGAATTGAGTTTGCGGCGCGCCCTTCGCCTGTTTTGGCGCGGCGGCCATCGCTGGCTATAGCAGGCGCTGTAAAATGCAGTGCGCGTCTTGCTCCAGCACGCGCTGTAAAATGCAGCGCGCGCGCTATCGCCCAAACAACATATACACTCAAAACTATGCAAAAAAAATCAAACACAAATAAAATAAATCAACATAAATAGTTCAATTTTATTACAACTCAAACAAATAGTTTATTACAACTCAAACAAATAGTTTCTTACAACTCAAACAAATAGTTTATCATTCAAATACAACAAATAGTTCAACAATACAACATCAAAAATCATGATGCTCTTTGTCGGCCATTCCATGCATATCATTTCTCGATGAGATCGTTCCATATCAAATTCTTCTTCGGAAGAATCATATGAGGAACTCATCTACAATGTTTAATTTAAACTAAGCTATAAAACTACAAACAACATGCATCAAATTCATGTAAAAAATGTGTAGTTGAATCCAGTACATACCTTGCGGGCGTTTTGTCGAACACCTTGCGGGCGTCGAGCGGTAGTGGGCGCCCGAGCACTGTTCGTCGGACGACCGTCGCGCGCGGGCGGCGGCGGTGACTAGAGAGAGAAGGACGAAGCAGCAGCGGCACGGGGATAGACCGGGGAAGCGCCAAAACGGTCGCCAGAAGAAATGGGATGGTGGGTGTCGTGGTAACGATTCCTACAATAGAAAGAGGGTAGGATAACAGAGCATGATCTATCAAGATGCACATGGGTGACACGGTGGTTTTAGCGAGTTCAGGCCTCTCACAGTGGAGATAACAACCCTACGTCTCGTGCTCCGGAGAGGCTTTGTTTTATCTATCATGGACATGAGTTACATGGTATAGAGAGAGCCAGAGCTCCAGGGAAGTAATGAGCCCGCTGGGGGAGAAGAAGAAGTAGCAGATGTCCCTAGCTATGTGGAGGGGGTGGCTTATATAGAGTGCGCCACCCCCTCACCTCTTATGTTACAAGACGGGGCATTGATGCCATAATGTCAGCCCACTACAGATGTCTTGCCGACTGTTGGTATTTGCATGACCGAGTGAGTCATACGGCCGAGTAGTTGACTGTCATCCGAGTGGATGGAAAGTACTTGTCTGGGTGGATCCGTACCGAGTGGATTAGATGTTGTCACGATCCAGTAGGAATTTCCCTTGTAGTCCTTAAACTAATAATGAGGTGCCCTTGGGTAGGACGTATTGGTCAGACCTATGACCCTACCCTAGGGCTATATCCCCGTCATTAGCCCCCGAATGGATCAGGGTCCGAGTGGTGAAGGTATCGATGTAAATCTTGTAGCAGCAGACCGAACTTGAACGTGCTTCAGGGCCTTGCAAAATTATGCGTTGATTGAAGTCTTCATCATTCGCCCTGATCGATTCCGCTGAGTAGTACGGCCGAGTGAACTTAAGAATTGAAGTAGATCTGATTGACCAACAGGATCTTGAAACTCTGACTGACTGCTGGTAGTCGGTTGGAATCTGTTGAACTTGGATGTTGTTGGTGGACCTGACCAAGCAGAATGTTTCTTTTTGTATTTCTCTTCCTGTGGGGGCACGCTCAGTGCACCCACTAGGTGTAGTCCCCGAGCCTTTGTCGGACTAGATGAGTCTGGCAGAGGGTTTAAGACTTCTAGTGCTTGTCATGTTGAATGTTTGTTGAATCTGCATTATATGATTTATGGATCAAAGTCAAGTCTCCGAGTGTATTTTTTAACTTAGGAGATACGGGGTCGCAGCTAAGTTCCCGAGTGTGGAGCGTGTCTGTACTCGGAGTAGTTTTAACTTAGGCGACACGGAGTCGCAGCTAAGTCCCCGAGTGTGGAGCATGTCCTCACTCGGAGTACTTTTGAACTTAGGCGATATGGAATCGCAGCTAAGCCCCCGAGTGTGGAGCATGTCCGCACTCAGAGTTGTTTTTAACTTAGGTGATACAGAGTCGCAGCTAAGTTCCCGAGTGTGGAGCGTGTCCGTACTCGAAGTAGTTTTAACTTAGGCGACACGGAGTCGCAGCTAAGTCCCCGAGTGTGGAGCATGTCCGCACTCGGAGTAGTTTTGAACATAGGCGATACGGAGTCGCAGCTAAGCCCCCCGAGTGTGGAGCATGTCTGCACTCAGAGTTGTTTTTAACTTAGGCGATACAGAGTCGTAGCTAAGCCCTCGAGTGTGGAGCATGTCCGCACTCGGAGTAGTTTTAACTTAGACGATACGGAGTCGCAGCTAAGCCCCCGTGTGTGGAGCATGTCTGCACTTAGAGTTGTTTTCAACTTAGACGATACGGAGTCGCAGCTAAGCCCCCGAGTGTGGAGCATGTCCGCACTCGGAGTAGTTTTAACTTAGGCGACATGGAGTCGCAGCTAAGTCTCCGAGTGTGGAGCATGTCCGCACTCGGAGTAGTTTTGAACTTAGGCGATACGGAGTCGCAGCTAAGCCCTCGAGTGTGGAGCATGTCCGCACTCAGAGTTGTTTTTAACTTAGGCGATACAGAGTCGCAGCTAAGCCCCCGAGTGTGGATCATGTCCGCACTCGGAGTAGTTTTAACTTAGGTGACACAGAGTCGCAGCTAATCTGAGCGGTGGCGCGCGGGGCAACCGAATGATGAAGACGTGCCACACGGAGTGGCGATGCGCATGGTATCCGAGTGAGGTAGACGATTCTGGCTGAGTGGCAACGCGCGGGGCAGCCAAGTGATGTATGTCGAGGAGGCGTCCGACCCACTGACGGCACGCGGGGCGGCCGTGTCCACTACGTCATTGCGGGGGCTTCCGAACACGTGAAAACACATGAATGATTGTTGCGGCGACTGAGCCTGAGCAGCGACGAGGATGGCGCACGGATGCGTCGAGTAACCTGTGTATGAAAAATAGCACAAGCCAGCATAAAAAATTATCAAAGTAATATGATCTTTTCTGAAATAGTTCGTGTAAATTGCACCCATAGACACCCACTGGGTGTGCCACGTGATTGCTGGTTCGGAACCAGCAAGAGTCTAAAAGAGTGAAGGATCCGGCTGAACTCGTTTGAGTACTGGACCCAAACGAAGTGAAAGTGAAGTGTTCCCACATAAAAATAAACAACCGAGTGCAGAGGTACACTCAGTGGCGTGGCCTCCGAGTGAACGTCAAGTACGACTTCCTCGACACTCGGTAATGTAGAAACGATTATTTAATAGAATGCAGTCTGTGAACAAATGACTTAGCTGCCTGACGACGTGCGGGGCGGTCGAGCGAAGTAGACACGTCCGGTTGAGTGGCGATGTGTTGGGCGGTCAAGCGATGAAGACGCGTCTAGCTGAGTGGCGACACGCGGGGCAGCCGAGTGACGACGCGCAGAGCAACCAGGTGACGAAGGAGCCTCCAGCCGAGTGACGACACGTGAAGCTGCCGAGTGACGAAGGAGTCTCCAACCGAGTGAGGATGGCTTGTCTTGCTGACTGGCGATGCGCGAAGCTACCGAGTGCTGACGATGGATCCGAGTGAGGGACGGCGCGCAGGGCGGCCGAGTGCTGACGACGCGTCCGACTGAGTGACAACATGCAGGGCGGCCGAGTGATGATGACGCGTGTTCGACCGAGCGCCGACGCGCAGAGCGGTCGAGTGATGACGGTGCGTCCAGTAGAGTGACGGCGCGCGGAGCGGCCGAGTGAGGATGGAGCTCCAACTGAGTGGCGATGCGCAGAGTTGCCGAGTGATGACGACGCGTCCAGTAGAGTGATGGCGCGCGGAGTGGCCGAGTGACGATGGAGCGTCTGGCTGAGTGGTGATGCGCGGAGCTGCCGAGTGATGACGACGTGTCCAGTAGAGTGACGGCGCGCGGAGTGGCCGAGTGACAATGGAGCGTCTGGACGAGTGGCGATGCGCAGAGCTGCCGAGTGATGACGGCGCACGTCTAACTCATCGACGATGTGCAGGGCGGCCGAGTGATGACGGCGCGCGTCCGACCGAGCGACGACGAGCAGAGCGGCCGAGTGATGACGATGCTTTCGACTGAGCGACGGCATGCAAGGCGACCAAGTGATGATGACGCGTCTGACTCGAATAGATAGTCTGTTCGAATAAACCGTTGTTCGGGGACGATGACGAACGAGTGACCCTGCCAGTTAGTAGCAAGCATAGCTACGAATATTTTTTGGGTGGACTAAGTGTCATGTACGAATGTTAAATTGCAAGGAATAAAGACCACGGATGGTTATACTTGCATGCATGCAATATTAACTATCTGTGAGAACAGTGTGACGGAAGTTTTGCATGCACTAATTAAGAAACTGATGTGATCATACCTCACCTTATGACCCATTTAATGAGGCCATTACCTTAAGAAAACGTTCAGACCACCCCACGAAGGATCATGAGGGCCACGTCGTTCCGTTATTGTTTTTCCTGCATGCGGTTAATAAATCAAGGAAAAGACCCACGTAATGCATACACTTACGATGCATTGAACGGCCACCCGTTACAGGTTGAGGTTGATTCGTAGTTCGTCATCACAGCTTGCCTCGACTGAGGAGACCCTTGCCAGTGACCGGCGCCAGAGGAAGGAGCACTACGTGCCTGCGCCATGTCGGGCCCACGCATCCACCGCGGAGGTTACTGCCAAGCGGCCGAGAACCCGAGGCTGGAGCCAACGACAAGGCAAATGATGTCGGCGCCCGTGCATGGGGTTCAAGTGCTCAACGACGTGATTGGAGACGATGTTGAGGCGGACGACGCCGGTGGCCATGCATGATGACGATGCGGCAGGAGACGCTGGTGGCCGCGCGTGACGACCATGATCGGGACGATGCCGGTGGCCGCACACGATGACCGAGGCGGAGGACGCCGGTGGCCGCGCAAGACAACGATGAGGCAGCGAACGTCGGTGGCTGCACACGACGACCATAAGGCGAAGGATGCCGGTGGCCGCGCATGACAACCATGAGGCGGACGACGCCGGTGGTTGAAGGAATAACCATATGCATCATGGCTCGATAGACGCCATGCCCCACGGTGGGCACCAAATGTCGTGGTAACGATTCCGACAATAGAAAGAGGGTAGGATAACGGAGCATGATCTATCAAGATGCACATGGGTGACATGGTGGTTTTAGCGAGTTCAGGCCTCTCACAGTGGAGATAACAACCCTACGTCTCGTGCTCCGGAGAGGCTTTGTTTTATCTGTCATGGACATGAGTTACATGGTATAGACAGAGCCAGAGCTCCAGGGAAGGAATGAGCCCGCTGGGGGAGAAGAAGAAGTAGAAAATGTCCCTAGCTATGTGGAGGGGGTGGCTTATATAGAGTGCGCCACCCCCTCACCTCTTATGTTACAAGATGGGGCATTGATGCCATAATGTCAGCCCACTACAGATGTCTTGCCGACTGTTGGTATTTGCATGACCGAGTGAGTCATACGGCCGAGTGGTTGACTGTCATCCGAGTGGATGGAATGTACTCGTCTGAGTGGATCCGTACCGAGTGGATTAGATGTTGTCACGATCGAGTAGGAATTTCCCTTGTAGTCCTTAAACTAATAATGAGGTGCCCTTGGGTAGGACGTATTGGTCAGACCTATGACCCTACCCTAGGGCTATATCCCCGTCAGTGCGCGTGGCGGCGGCACCACGGCTCGATGGCTAGGTGGAGCTGCGAGCGAGCGCCCGTGTGTGCAACGCGCCAAAGCAGACACACATAATAAACGGCGTGCGATACCGATTCCGACCGCGCGTTGTACTCTTTATGCCGCGAGTGCGTTTATCGCGTGACCATTGGAGCAACTTTTTTATTGCGCGCGCGCTAAAAAGATGATTTTTGCAGTGCGACGTTGTTTGAACGCGGCTATTGGAGATGCTCTAAGAGGGGAATCAATCACAACAAAGATAGAACCCATGAAAACCATATCGATAATAGTGGGAGGATCCATAGTGAGATGAAATGGTACTGAAAATAGTCTGGATCTCATATGAGATAGAGTATGATTTAGAAATTTCAACCCCTCTTACAATAGTGAAGGAGGTGATGGTGATGATGGAGATGGAGATGAAAGAACAAAAACTAAGATGATCACCATTAGTTTTTGAGATCCTCTCTTCTCATGTTTCGCATGGTGTGGCGGAGGCTAGGGTTCTCTTATCCTCCTCATCCCTTCATTAAATTTGCATGTATAGATGAGGAGGACCTACTGGCAGTACGTATGACCGCTCATGGGAGTGCTTGCGGTCGCATGGAACATCGTCTTTCACTCTTTGTGTGTGTTGGTTGTGCTCTCTTCAGGAAAGCTGCTCCATTTGACTTGATTTATAACAACCCCCTTGGGTTACTTCCATAAATAATATTTCCTGCCAATCATTAGGAACGTAGATTTTCTTATCTTTTGGTGGATTAGCATTAGAAATGTCCAAAGAATGACGACAATCCGATGAAACCAAGCATAAATCACTATGAAAAACATCACAAATTCTGGAGCCATCAACTCCCCCAAGCTTAAGATTTGCTCGTCTTGTAGCAAACAAGAAATCAAGAGAGAAAATACAATATATCCATCTTCTCTAGTTGTAACAGCCCGAGACCGATTCTTGCATTATTATTATATTGGTTGCTCTAATTATTTTGTCAATGCCATCATGTCATCATGCCATTAATTCTTACAACCCAAACAAAACTCTGCTAAATAAATTGTGTGGACCTTTGATCCATTTAAATCGAGGTCCTCCCAATATTTTAGAGATCTACAATAAATATTCCATTAATTGGAATCAACCAACACACTTGCATAATAAATGTTCATGTCTTTTCTCACCCCAATTTTGGTCTCAAAACTTTGCCCATGATTCCTTTTGTAACCATCCCAAGCTCCACCAAAATTCTCATCATTTCTAGGACAATTCTAAACGTGGACCTGGTTCAAACCCATTTGAACTATATTCACATGAGTTTGAATATAATTCTTGCAATCATGCCAACTCCTATTTCCTTGGATCAAGCTCATTTTTGAGCGTCAGATAAAATTAACCCCATGCCCAATTCCTTCTCTAATCCTCTTCTTTCTTCTCCTTTTCTTCCTTGCTTATTCTTTTTCTATATTGCAAATAAGCAGATTTGAGAGAGAGTGAGAGAGAGGCCTCCCCAGGGAGGCCAACCCATTGGTCCAAGGTCCAGCCAACCCTCGTGTAACCCTAGCGCCAGAGCTCCCTCGCTCGATTTCCCTCTCGACCACCCCTGACATACCCGCACTCCATTGCCTCCTCCTCCTCCCGTTTGATTCCCTCTCGTTCTCCTTGCGACCCTGCACGCCTCCCTTTCTCGGCCCCTGATCATGGAGCTCCATCGGACAGCGAGCCCAGACCATCGTTGTGCCTACCTCCTTCCTCTCCCCCTCGCCACCTCTCTTTCTCCAGGCCATCACGCCTCACCCCCTTTTTCTCGCCCTTGCACCGCTCCTAGCCATCGCTGGTGACCCGCTCCTTTTTCCTCGCCTCACTCGACACCGAGCCTCGATCTCCTCCCATGGACGCGGCTTGTCAACTCCTCCTCACGTGCAACGCCCTACCACCTCCTCCCACCTTGGCATCCCTTTCACCGCTGTTGTTGTCCACCTCGACCCCGACCTCTGGGCTCCTTCCATGGCGGCTGCACTTGGGAAGCCCCAACTCGACCACCCCGCCATCGCCTCCTCCTCCCTCCTGCTTCCCGTACAACCATCCTCCTCGTCATCATCGCCTCTCCGTCATGGCATCGCGCCGCAGCCCGTGTTCCTTTGCTCACCCTGCCTTGGCCATATCTGCTGCTTGTTGTTGCTACATGTTCGTGCATCCAGCGCCTCTCTTCGCCGTTGTTGTAGCTAGGCCACCCCCTGCTATACTTCGCCTTGGCTCACCCTATTTATGCATGTCACGCACACATGGCACCGATGGCGCTGCCCTGCCATCGTTCCCATGCACCATCCCCATAGACAGGCGTGCACAACCACCAGAGCCCCACTGAACCGAGGCCATTCCTCTTGCTTCGATTTTGGATCACCAAGGCCGATACCAAGTACCCAGACAACCGTTGATGTGTTTGATTACCAAGGCCGATACCAAGTACCCCGACAATCGTTGATGTGTTTGATTACCAACCGAAACGCCAAGTACCACTATATCAACTATGAATGGAGATGATCTCCGAAGTGCATGGATCCCGACAAGACCGCGTGTACGACTACCATCCCCTGAAGACCCATGAACTACGAGCGACAAGTTCCACTACCTTTGCGCGTACCACTACTGTCGATCCTAAAGATCTTAGAATCGTCAAGATCTTCTCCAACAAGTGTATAACTACGCGGATTTGTCAAGTACCCCGTTGGCAAGAACGACAACCCGAACGTCTACGGAACGAGTACGACTACCCTCGTCGTGGATCCAACAAGGTCGCGAGTACCACTATTTCCACCACGTTTGAAATGACCCATGAACATCTACACCGCAATGGCTCGAACCTCTCCGAAGATGCCCGCTTCAAAGGTATAACACGACACGGTCGCCCGTGGATGAATATATGTTGTGTGGCGTGAGCTGCACCCTTTGTTTGCGTTATGTCCGAATTGCGTCGTGTATATTCCTCGTTTGTATCACCCCATCATATTTGCATGACACACACATATAGCAACATTCTTTTGCACCGACTTCTCAATGAGTTGTTGGAACCAGAAACGTTGTCGTGGTATGGTTTTCGTTATTTGCCACCGTGGCACCCCTTTCCGCCAAGGCGACAAATACATCATATCTTATTCGTGCTCATATTTTCATAAATTGCATAATACTTGAATATGTCATCTGCAACCTTGTTAAAACATTTAAGTGAGGGTTGCATTAAAAATTGCCTAATGCCATGTTAAAACAGTTTGTCTCATAACTACCCATCCGTAACCCCGATTAAAATGTTCTATATATGTAACTTGTCTAGAAAAATGTGTAGAATAACATGGTGGCATTTATTTTGCTGTTTAACAACTCTAAAATTGTGTTCTAGGCAGAACAGTAGCAAATTCGAAAATTGCATATGGGTTTGTTTCGGAAATACTATATGTTGTTTCCGGCCTCATTTAACATGTCCAGATGATGTAGTTGTTCATACCTCACCTCTTTGTCATGATTAACAACATTTAAAATGATTGTTTAGTTAAAACAAGATTAACCACATTTCTATTAATATTGAGAGTTATCATTTGTTATGTGTATCTTCTCCTTCTCCATTTAATTTCATAACTCCATCTTCACCTTAGGCCCTGACTACCCATGTTAAACAACATTTAATATTGATAAGTAGATAAACGAGAGTGAACTAAATGAATTGATTGTGGAGTTTTGTCAATATGCAATTCGTTGCATATTGAGATTCACTTAATGTGTAGGAGTTGATTGTTGTGCTTTGTCATGCCTTGCATAATTAAACTAGACATGCATCACATGTGTTTGTGCATCATGTCATGCATATGTTGTGGTGTTTATCGTGTGTTGATTGTTTGTTTTTGTATTGTTTATTTTCAATAGAATTCCGAACCGCTTCGGAGTGTGAGGATTTGTTCCACTATATTGGTTCGTCTACTTCACGAATTTGTTCTTCTTCCAAGCGGGATAATAGGCAAGATGATCATTTCCCTAGATACCATTACTATCATTGCCATGCTAGTTGTCTCATTTCTATCGCTATGTCTCGTTGTCTACCACCTGTTAATGTCATCCTCCCAGCATTGCCATGAAAAGCCTCTAACCCCCTCCACATCCCAACAAACCTTTGTTTGGCTATGTTAGTGCTTGCTCAGCCTTCTTATAGCGTTGCTAGTTGCAGGTGGTGTTGCTTTCCAGGTGTCAATATGGATTCCTTGTTATATCATAATATTATTGCTATTTAATTTAATGCACATATATACTTTGTAAAAGGTGGAAGGCTTGGACTTCTAGCTCGGTATTTTGTTCCATCTTTGTCGCCCTAGTTACTTGTGTACCGGTGTTAATTGAGAGCTCCTAACATGTTTGGGGTTGTTATGGGACCACCTTGATTTTTGTTTTAGGATAAAACTCTTATGGCAAGGCCCAACTTTGGTACTACATTTGCCTAATAACTAATAAAATCGCATAGGGACTTTTCGGATAATTAATCAACTCCCGGGCGAGTGCTCCTGATGAGTGTTGGTCCAACCTATCAACCACCGATGGCCACCAGGGGAACTCTGTGACTGGCCTACCGTATGTTTGGACAATCGAGTCGTGTCCTGAGAACAAGATATGCGGCTCCTGTCGGGGTTTGTCGACACGGCGGGCTGCCTTGATGAATTTGTTTTACCTTTTTTGAACGTCTTGTGTGCGGGATTCCGAGGATACTTTGGGATATCTCAAGGTTGAGGTTTTCCACGAGGAATCCGAGGAGATCATGGGTTTTTCGAGGTCGAGGATTCCGATGCAACTTGTGGTAGTTTGTGATGGACTAGTTGGAGCAGCCTGATGTTTGCTATGTATCCCTGGCAATGGTGCTAGAAATATTTCTGCTACTGCACCAAAGACCTTCCAACGGCGCGAGAGATAGGCGCGTCGACGGGAGAATACTTGGCTTGATCTTTCTGTAGTGGCATGGACTTCCTAGGCAAGTATGCGAAGGATTTCCCCCGTGGCCTTGGAGCTTTGTATTGGTGTTCCCTCGAAGCGGAAAGGGTGATGTAGCACAGCGACGGTAAGTATTTCCCTCAGTTTGAGAACCAAGGTATCAATCCGGCGGAAGAGTATCTCAAGATCCTGCACAAACACAAAAGCTTGCACCCAACGCTATGAAGGGGTTGTCAATCCCTTATAGATTGTTTCCAAGTGAGAACTGAAAGCAACAAAGTAAAAAAGCAAAGTAAAAGCGGAGTTATAAATGATGGATGTGAATAGACCCGGGGGCCATAGTGTTTACTAGTGGCTTCTCTCGTGAAAGCAAGTAGACGGTGGGTGAACAAATTACTGTCGAGCAATTGATAGAACTATGCAGAGTCGTGACTAGTGATGGCAATTTTATCCATGGATTTGGCTACCCGTGGATACCCGACCCGGTTGGACAAGGGTATGGAGCACATTTCTGCCCATGGATCCATGGATATGGATACCCACGAACAGCCAAGTTGGGAACGGTTTTAATTTGGCTCCATGGATATCCAGTGGATACCCGTGTGACACATGGGCCCCTATGGTAGTGACACTAAACTAACCAAATGTCCAACCCCAAGTCACTCGCAGTCAGAGAAGATCAAAGTTTGACCCATGTTCCCTAATCCCCCACAGCTCCACTAACATAATTATTAAACCTAATATTAGTTAACGAATGATGAACAGGTAATTTGATCTACGGGAAGGCTTCATGTTGATTTTTCTATGCCCATGGAGCTCCCTGGATATGTGGATATCCAATGGGTTTGGGCATGGGCACAATTTGTGCCCATGGACACTTTGGTGGATGGGCAGACGGTAGGAAAATGGGTCATGGATTGGATTTGGACCACCTCCACCCGCTCCAAACCCGACCCCATTGCCATCCCTAGTCGTGACGATATCTATGCAATGATTATTTCTATAGGCATCACGTCCGTAACAAGTAGACCGATACTGTGTGCATCTACTACTATTACTCCACATGTCGACCGCTATCCAGCATGCATCTAGTGTATTAAGTCCATAAGAACAGAGTAACGCCTTAAGCAAGATGACATGATGTAGAGGGATAATCTCAAACCAATGATAAAACCCCCATCTTTTTACCCTTGATGGCAACTGCTTGATGTGTGCCTTGCTGCCCCTACTGTCACTACGAAAGGTCACCACATGGTAGAACCCAAAACCAAGCACTTCTCCCATTGCAAGAATCATAGATCTAGTTGCCAAACAAAACCCAAGACTAGGAGAGACTTACAAGGATATAAAATCGTGCATATAAGAAATCAGCAAAGACTCAAATATATATCATAGATAATCTGATCACAAGTCCACAATTCATCGGATCTCGACAAACACACCGCCAAAGAAGATTACATCGGATAGATCTCCATGAAGATCATGGAGAACTTTGTATTGAAGATCCAAGAGAGAGAAGAAGCCATCTAGCTACTAACTACGGACCTGTAGGTCTAAAGTGAACTACTCACGAGTCATTGGAGGGGCGATGATGATGATGAAGAAGCCCTCCAGCTCCAAAGTCCCCTCCGGCAGGGTGCCGGGAAGGGTCTCCAGATGAGATCTTGCGGAAACGGAAGCTTGCGGCGGCGGAAAAGTATTTTCGAGGCTCCCCTGATTTTTTGCGGAATATTTGGGAATATATAGGCGCAAGACCTAGGTCAGGAATCGGCCATGGAAGCCACAAGCTTGCCCACCGTTGCCTCCCCCTGGTGGCGTGGTGCAAGCTTGTGGGCTCCCTGGGGCCCACCTTGCTTGTCTCAAAGGCTCCCTGGTCTTCTTTCGTTCGGGAAAAAATCATTTCGGGAATTTATTCCGTTTGGACTCCGTTCCAAAATCAGATCTGAAAAGAGTCAAAAACACGGAAAAACAGGAACTGGCACTTGGCACTGAATTAATAAGTTAGTCCCAAAAAGATATAAAAAGGTACATAAAACATACAAAGAAGGCAAGATAACAGTGTGAAACCATCAAAAATTATAGATACGTTTGATACGTATCAAGCATCCCCAAGCTTAACTCCTGCTCGTCCTCGAGTAGGGAAGTGATAAGAATGAATTTTTGATGCTTTCATGCTACCTAGCATAGGTGTCCTCTATAATTCCTCTTATGTGACGTGAATGTTCAGATCCATTAGATTCACAACAATAGTTTTCTTTTGATGTGGAAACAATAATAATTCAAGCAAACTAGCAAAGTAATCATGTACTTTCAAAATAACAAGGCCAAAAGAAAGTTATCCCTACAAAAGCATATAGTCTGGCTATGCTCTATCATCATTGCATAACGAATTTAAATCATGCACAACCCCGGTATTGGCCAAGTAATTGTTTCACACCATTACTTTCTCAAACATTTTCAACTCTCACGCAATACATGAGCGTGAGCCATGGTTATAGCACTATAGATGGTGTGGAATGTGGTGGAGGTTGCAAGACAAAAAAAGGAGAAGATAGTCACATTAACTAGGCATATCAATGAGCTGTGCAGATGCTCATCAATAGATATCAATGTGAATGAGTAGGGATTGCCATACAAATGATGCACTAGAGCTACAAGTATGTGAAAGCTCTTAAAGAGAACTAGTGGGTGTGCATCCAACTTGCTTGCTCACGAAGACCTAAGGCAATTTTGAGGAAGCCTATCATTGGAATATACAAGCCAAGTTATATAATGAGAATTTCCCACTAACTATATGGTGGTGACAAAACGAGAGACTCTCAATCATGAAGATCATGGTGCTCAAAATGCACAAGTGTGGAAAAAGTGGTAGCATTGTCCCTTCTCTCTTTTTCTCTCATTTTCATTTTTTTGGTGGGATCTTTGGCCTCTTTTTTATGGGCTTCTTTGGCCTCTTTTATTTCCTCACATGGGACAATGCTGCAGTAATGATGATCATCACACTTTCAACTCAAAACTTAGAGCAACTATGACTCTATATGGAATGCCTTCGGTAGTGTACCGTGGCAAAGATCTAGCATGGCATAGACATCAATGGAAACATCATGCTAGCTATCTTACGATCATGCAAAGGCAATGTAGACGTGGTGGCACATATCATGGTGGTAGTTGCATGGCAATATATCTCGGAATGACTTTGAAAAAGCCATAGTAGGTAGGTATGGTGGCTGTTTTGAGGAATGCTAATGGTGGGTTTTGTGCACTAGCGAAAGTTGCACGGCACTAAGAAGATAGTGATGGTGGAAGGCGAAAGTGCATCTAAACCATGGAAACAACATTAGTCATGAAGAACTCATATACTTGTTGCAAAAGTTTTATTGGTAATCGAAACAAAGCATTCAACGCATACTCCTAGGGGAAGGGTTGGTACTATAAACCATCGCGCGGTCACGACCGCCACGCAAAGGATGACAATCAATAGTCTAATCATGCTCAGATTTCATCACATAGAGGTTCACCATACGTGCATGCTACGTGAATCACTAACTTCAACACAAGTATTTCTAGATCCACAACACCTTACTAGCATGATTTCAATATTACCATAACCACAATTCAAAACTAATTGAGATGAATCAAACTTCTCTAACTATTCAATGCACATGAAGGAGGAAGTTTTTGTATCCCTTTGGATAACTACCCCTTTTGAGACTACTTTCAAAGCATAGATAAACTACCAAGCCACGCACCGCTGCGCTCTAAAAGATATAAGTGAAGCACATAGAGCAAAAGTATCTAGCTCAAAAGATATAAGTGAAGCAGATGTGAGCTGAATTGTCTACCAAAAGATATAAGTGAAGCTCGACAAAATCACGGTGTGTGCATGTATCTCTCTCTAGGTGTGCAACAGGGATGATTGTGACACAAAAAAATAAAAGACTCCTACGATACAAGACGCTCCAAACAAAAACACATAACATGTGGTGAATAAAAATATAGCCCCAAGTAATGTTACCGATGGATTGAAGACGAGAGAGAGGGGATGCCTTCCCGGGGCATCCCCAAGTTTAGGCTTTTACGACATCCTTGAATCTCTTGGGGTGCCTTGGGCATCCCCAAGCTTGAGCTATTTCCACTCTTTATCTCTTTGTCCATAAGAACTTCACCCAAAACTTGAAAACTTCACAACACGAAACTTAAACAGAAACTCATGATAACATTAGTACAAGAAAGCAAACCACCACTTCCTTAGTGTAGCGACCCGACTCAAGACGAGTCAAGCCTTTGTGTTTCTGTGCCATCCCTGGATCAGTATGCTGGCACACACAGTACATCAATGTATATATCAAAGTGCAATCACATGTAAATAGCGTAAAACTAATATATACCTTAAATATTTCAGCGGAAGCGGTCAAGGGGGTGGAGTCCCAATAAACACCAACGACAAGTTCAGTGTAGACCGTAACCCTGAATCGTACTCTTACTCGTCGAAGAAAAATATCTGCAACATAAGACGTTGCAGCCGTGTAGGTCAGCATATTGAATATGCCGGCAAGTCACATAAGAGAGGGGTGAAAAGTAATCATCTATACTATATGCATATAAGGCAGGTGGGGCTATAAGTTTTTAGCGAAAAGCAAGTTTTTCTCCTACATCAAGAGAGGGCTAAAAGCAAAATGTTACTACATTGTTGGTTGTTAGCGAGATGGTTCCGTCAACCAATTCTCGTACCCATGTTGTCAATAATTACCCTCATCAAATATATATAATGGTGATGAGAAATCCAGATAACTTCAATTCCTTTGGCTCAAGTTGTCTATGACCGTGGACACGGCTAATCGATTAGGTTTGAGTACTCTGTAGAGTTTTGCACACGTTCCCCACAAGATTTGATCGCCTCCGTGTATGTCCTCGCACTTCAGGGTGTTTGAAGACCAGATGATCAAAACATGGTCTTTCAACGGGTCCCTCTGAATCCCTGTCGGTGCCCATCCAATCCTACCGTTCTTCTGCATCTGCTAGCACCGCCTGTCCAGAGTCGCCGCGTTGTCCAACCAAGCCAGAGCCCATAATGACTTGTGGCTGTGCAGGTAAGCCTTGGGTCTTGAATATATTCGTCCGTCTCTTTGAGCCTGGGTGAAGCTTTTCGTAGGATGTCATGGCCTGTCCAGCATCCCGGGTCATCCACTGGGTTCTCCAGGGAGCCAATCAACCGTCCTTCACCCAGAGTTGCATTGCGTCCGAGGTCTTGAAAATCTTGTCTTAACCGGTCTTGATTATTTAATCAACCTCGCATCACTCGTGTTATGCACTCAACCGAAATCCCGTCTACTCAAGCATAGCAATATGAAATTTGTCGTCCCGGGGCCAAGTATCGGGGTTGTTGTGTGCCTACCACATGATACTACAATCTATACTACAATTTCCAAGTACCTAATCAGCATGCAATTGGGCATAGGATGGTAGAACAACGATGCATAAAACATAGGTGATAGTATGATCAAAGTGACTTGCCTGGTATTACTTGATGAAGATAGTCGCTCTCAAAATCCTGATAATTCTACTCGCCACACTCCGAGCAATCTATCGTAAACAAATAACATTCAATAAACATTCATGCCAAAAAGGAAGAACCAAAAGAACATAAGAACAAAACATGTCTTTGTGCAAAATAACAACATACTAAGGTTTAATAAAAAAATAGGTTCTAAGTGTGTTGTAAAGTGAAGGTGCATGAATGAGATCAAAAGAGTTAATGGACGAGGAACCATTGCTATATAAGCTCGACTTGCAGACACTATGGGAGATGATCAAAAATATTGGGAGAACAACATGAATGTTGTTTGACAAATAGTATAAGACATAAGAATTTATTTGTAGAAAGAATTTCTTGAAATGGAGCACTACAACGCAAGTTATAGCGAATTGAAGTATGAATAGAATTTGGATTCCATAAAGGTCAAAAGTATTTGAATTGGAGCATGGTTGTTATGAATAGGAAAGTACATAACACTAGTGTTTAGGGGCAAAAGAAATCAATGGAAAAGGTGCTACTGTTTGCAAGGTAAGATCAAATGAATGTTCGAATACAAATTTGAATCGCTCAAATTTGTAAGGTTCAAAGGTCTAAACTAATGATGTACTGGATATAGGAGATCAATATGAGCGTGTAGAAAAATAATTACTAGATTTGAAATAGCGGATCAAAAGATACAAATATTTGAATATAACATTGAATCGGCTTAGAACGATGTGAACACTTTTGGGCACTAATAGATAAATCTGATTTGATCAAAATTATAAGTTGAAAAGTTAAAACTAATGATACAAACGGGAAGATTACTTTGATACGAATCCGACGCAATTGGATTCATCTAAAACGGAGCTACGGATAAAAAGATATGATCAAAAGAAGTTTGAATATGAATATGAACAAATTTCGAAATTTGAAAATTTCAAAAAGTTGATATGATAGGTTCACAGGATAGGTGGGATCAAGACTAAACTCTATGCGTTGGTTTCATCTAATTCGAATAAACGAGTAAAAAGTTATGGCTATTTGAAAAATCAGGGTCAAGCTGTTTTACGGAAGAAAAGTGCTATGTCTAAAAGAATTCTAGTTCTAATGTGTAAATACGAAGACTAATTAATATATCTAATTACTCTACCGTATACTAGTGTAGGAATACTAGTCTAGAAATAATAAACTACGGGAGTAAAAAAATACGAAGAAAAATACCTTTAGAATTCAGAGTAAGAATTAATTCCAATGAGGAGACGACTTCGAGAAATCCCGCCGAAGAGAAGAAAAAATATTTTTATTTAATAAATCTAGTTAAACCAAAGGATTGATTTAACCCGAAATAGATGATTTTTGGATGCTCTTATGGGTCTATATTTATAGGTGGAAGGGAGGTCTAATGGTCCATAGGTAGGCGATGTGGGACTAAATATATACGTAGTGTAGGGAAAATAGAAAAAAGAGGGACAAAGGTGTGCCGCATGGGCCAATAGTTCGGCCAGCCACATGAGTAGTACGGCCAGGCGCGGCCTTTGGTTTTTTTTTTTTGCGAACTAACATTTTTTTTAAAACAGAGAACAAAAACGTATAAATGAAAAAGAGAGAAGATTTTATATAGACATATTATATATCAAAATTTTCAGAATAAAATTTTCTAAAACATGAACATATTTTCAAAACCAAAAAAAATTCTTTTTTAAAAAATTCTTTTTTTGCAATAACTTTAAAATGAAAAGGAATTTGAATTTCAAATAAATTGCAAATACTTAAAATTTGAATCAAGACATTGTCTCTGATTTTGGAGTGTCATTTTCCTCCTCTCGTTTGATTTTTTTTTTAATCAAAGGGTTTTGAAAATATTCAAACTCAAAATTGAAAAGGGATTCAAAATAGAAAATTTTGGGAAAGTCATTTTATTCCCTCTCATTTTTTTGAGAAGTTTCAAATTCCACTCAAGTTTCAATCACTCAAACAAACAAACAATCAATCTAATAATTATATTAACATTCCAAAATTTATAATTTTGGGATGTTACACTTAGGTACTGTAGCAAACTTAAATTCTACTTGTGATAATGTTGGGTTACTGCACTTTCAATCTTCCATGGCTAATACCCCCCGATACTATCCATAGTTTCATCAAAATAAGCAACCAACACAACAAAAACATAATCTGTTAACAGCAGACCAGTTTGTAGCAATCTATATGTTTCGTATAACTATGGTACTTCAAACATTCCGAACCATTACGACAGTCTGAAGAATTTTCGTAGAAATCAGCAGCAAAAAGAATCAACTCAAAAGCTTTTACTGTAAAAAAATGTAAATTCTTTTCGTGAGAAGAAAGTTTCTGTCTTTCCCAGCATGACCAAACGATCATCCTCAAGACTAATCATAAAGGTTTTTCTTGGCACAAACGCAAAAAGAAACACAAAAAACACAATCATAACAGAATTATGAAAGTGTGGAAAATGCAAAACAGAAAGAAAAAGGATAGATTCGTTGGGTTGCCTCCCAACAAGCGCTTTTGTTTAACGCCCTTAGCTAGGCGAAAATGATGGAATCACGTATAGTCATCTTTGGTGCTCAACCCATAGGTATCCCTCATCATAGATTCATAAGGCAATCTTATTTTCTTTCTAGGAAAGTGCTTCATGCCCTTCTTTAAGGGAAATTTAAATCTAATATTCCCTTCCTTCATATCGATGATAGCACCAATAGTCCTTAGGAAAGGTCAACCAAGAATAATGGGACATGAAGGATTGCAATCTATGTCAAGTACAATGAAATCCACGGGTACATAGTTCTTATTTGCAACAATAAGAACATCATCGATCCTCCCCATGGGCTTCTTGACGGTAGAATCCGCAAGATGCAAATTAAGAGAACACTCTTCAATCTCATGAAAACCAAGAATATCACATAAATACTTTGGAATCGCGGAAACACTAGCACCCAAATCACACAAAGCATTGCACTCATAGTTTTTGATCTTGATTTTGATAGTAGGTTCCCACTCATCATGAAGTTTTCTAGGTATCGAGACTTCTAGTTCAAGCTTCTCTTCAAGAGATTTCATCATAGCATCTACGATATGCGCGGTAAAGGCTTTGCTTTGGCTATAAGCATGTGGAGAGTTTGCAATGGATTGCATCAAAGAAATGCATTCAAACAAGGAGCAATTATCATAATTGAATTCCTTGAAATCCAAAGTGGGAGTTTCATTACTACCCAAAATTTTGACTTCTTCTACTCCACTCTCCACACCTTTATCATCAAGATAGGTGGACTTCGAATCATTGGGGCGTTTTTCAACCAAAGTGGATTCATATCCAGCCCCTCCATAAGTAGGTTTGACACGCGAAAACAAAGATTCAAGAGGATACACACCAAGCACTTTAATATCTTCGTGATTTGCATCACTAGAACGCACCCTTTTAAACCATTCATGTGTAGCGTGAATATGGGCGGTTCTTTCTTTGCTCTCATTCATGGAGATACGCATAGCTTTCAAAGTTTCATCCAAGTCGATCTTGGGAGAAGCGCATCTAACTTTCAAAGCATCAATATCACAAGACATCCTATCAATGCTCTTAGCCAAATAGTCTATTCTGAGTAGTTTTTCCTCTATGGACGCATTGAAAATCTTTTTAGAGTTGATGAACTCTTTGATATTACTCTCTAGATTAGAGGGTAATTTGTTATGATTTCCATAAGTGTTGTCGTAGGAATTGCCATAATTGTTAGAGGAGTTACTAGGAAAAGGCCTAGGAACATAGTTTCCTCTAAAAGCATTGTTGTTGCCAAAATTGTTCCTACCAACAAAATTCACGTCCAAACTAGCGTTGCTACTCTAAATCAAAGAAGATAGTGGCATGTCATTAGGATCTACGGTAGCGTTTCTACTAGCAACCAAATTCATTAACTCGTCCATCTTAGCACTAAGCGAGTTAATCTCTTCTATAGCATGCACCTTTTTGCTAGCAGGCGACCGTTCAGTGTGCCACTGAGAGTAGTTGGTCATGATATTGTCTAGGAGTTTTGTAGCGTCTCCTAACATGATTTCCATGAAAGTTCCACCTGAGGCGGAGTCCAAGATATTGCGAGAAGCGAAATTCAAGCCAGCGTAAAAGATTTGTATAATCATCCACAAACTCAAGCCATGAGCGGGACAATTTCTAATCATAAGCTTCATCCTCTCCCAAGATTGTGCAACGTGTTCATGATGAAGTTTCTTGAAATTCATGATATTGTTACATAAGGAGATGATCTTAGCCGGCGGAAAATACTTGGATATGTAAGCATCTTTACACTTATCCCAAGAATCGATACTATTTTTAGGCAAAGAAGAAAACCAAGTTTTTGCGCGATCTCGCAACGAGAAAGGAAAAAGTTTCAACTTAATCACGTAATTATCCACATATCTTTTCTTTTGCATATCACAAAGCTCAATGAAGGTATTGAGATGGGATGCGGCATCTTCACTAGGAAGGCCAGAGAATTGCTCTTTCATAACAAGATTCAGCAAAGCTGCGTTGATTTCATACAATTCCGCACTAGTGGCGGGAGCAATCAGAGTACTAATAAAATCATTATTATTAGTGCTTGAGAAGTCGCAAAGTTTGGTGTTTTCAGACATGATGTCTTCAACAAACAAACAAGCACACAAGAAAGCAAGAAACCAGCAAAGGAAAACGGCAAGGGAAAAAGAAAACGGCGAAGGAGAAAGGCGAATGAAAACGGCAAATGTGAAGTGGGGGAGAGGAAAACGAGAGGCAACTGGCAACAAAAGTAAATGCAAGAGAAGAGTTTGTGAGACCTACTTTGATAGATCTTGATTTATCCTCCCCGGCAACGGCGCCAGAAATAGGCACGTTGTCGGGAGAATATTCTTGACGATCATCCTACCCAGCAACGGCGCCAGAAATACTTCTGATGTTTGTTGTGTATCCCTGGCAATGGTGCCACAAATACTTCTGCTACTGCACCAAAGACCTTCCAACGGCACCAGAGATAGGCGCATCGACGGGAGAATACCTGGCTTGATCTTTCTGTAGCGGCAGGGACTTCCTAGGAAAGTATGCGAAGGATTTCCCCCGTGGCCTTGGAGTTTTGCGTTGGTGTTCCCTCGAAGCGGAAAGGGTGATGTAGCACAGCGACGGTAAGTATTTCCCTCAGTTTGAGAACCAAGGTATCAATCCGGCGGAAGAGTATCTCAAGACCCTGCACAAACACAAAAGCTTGCACCCAACGCTATGAAGGGGTTGTCAATCCCTTATAGATTGTTTTCCAAGTGAGAACTGAAAGCAACAAAGTAACAAAGAAAAGTAAAAGCGGAGTTGTAAACGATGGATGTGAATAGACCCGGCGGCCGTAGTGTTTACTAGTGGCTTCTCTCATGAAAGCAAGTAGACGGTGGGTGAACAAATTACTGTCGAGCAATTGATAGAACTGTGCAGAGTCGTGACGATATCTACGCAATGATTATTTCTATAGGCATCACGTCCGAAACAAGTAGACCGATACTTTCTGCATCCACTACTATTACTCCACATGTCGACCGCTATCCAACATGCATCTAGTGTATTAAGTCCATAAGAACAGAGTAACGCCTTAAGCAAGATGACATGATGTAGAGGGATAATCTCAAACCAATGATAAAAACCCCATCTTTTTATCGTTGATGGCAACTACTTGATGTGTGCCTTGCTGCCCCTACTGTCACAGGGAAAGGTCACCACATGGCAGAACCCAAAACCAAGCACTTCTCCCATTGCAAGAATCATAGATCTAGTTGGCCAAACAAAACCCAAGACTCAGAGAGACTTACAAGGATATAAAATCATGCATATAAGAAATCAGCAAAGACTCAAATATATATCATAGATAATATGATCACAAGTCCACGATTCATCGGATCTCGACAAACACACCGCCAAAGAAGATTACATCAGATAGATCTCCATGAAGATCATGGAGAACTTTGTATTGAAGATCCAAGAGAGAGAAGAAGCCATCTAGCTACTAACTACGGACCCGTAGGTCTGAAGTGAACTACTCACGAGTCATTGGAGGGGCGATGATGATGATGAAGAAGCCTTCCAGCTCCAAAGTCCCCTCTGGCAGGGTGCCGGGAAGGGGCTCCAGATAAGATATCGCGGAAACGGAAGCTTGCGACGGCGGAAAAGTATTTTCAAGGCTCCCCTGATTTTTTGCAGAATATTTGGGAATATATAGGCGCAAGACCTAGGTCAGGAGGCTGCCAGGGAAGCAACAAGCTTGCCCACCGCCGCCTCCCCCCTGCTGGCGTGGTGCAAGCTTGTGGGCTCCCTGGGGCCCACCTGGCTTGGCCCAAAGGCTCCCTGGTCTTCTTTCGTTCGGGAAAAAATCATTTCGGGGATTTTATTCCGTTTGGACTCCGTTCCAAAATCAGATCTGAAAAGAGTCAAAAACACGGAAAAACAGGAACTGGCACTTGGCACTGAATTAATAAGTTAGTCCCAAAAAGATATAAAAAGGTACAAAAAACATACAAAGAAGGCAAGATAACAGCGTGAAACCATGAAAAATTATAGATACGTTTGAGACGTATCACACCCCTGCATGGTTAAATCTTTCGGAAAGCCGTGTTTGCGGTTATGTGGCAACTTGGAAACTTTGTTTAACACCCGGTCATAGAAAACTTGAAGTAAACTCAATTAGTATATGACAAGTGTGTGCGTAAGCGTGAATGTATCTTCTCGTGAGTTTCTAATTCGAGATAGGGCATGGAGGGGTTATGTTTGACTCGTAAGTAGGTGTTCATGATCATTTCTTGATCATTATTAGTTCACCTTCGTTCCTACATAGATCACCCCCTCTTATTCTTGTACTCGTAAGCTAGCCACTCAAATAAATGCTTAGTTGCTTGCTGCAGCCTCACCACTTAACCATACCTTACCCATTAAGCTTTGCTAGTCTTGATACCTTTGGAAATGAGATTGTTAAGTCAATGTAGTTCACAGATTACCGCAACATGAAAGCACAATTGCTCCCTAAGGTGGTTTTGGTAATTAATCACAACATATGCATCATTGGACTAATGATCTTATCCAAGTGTGTTTCATAAAATTTCAAAGATGCCTTGGCCAAAGGATTGTGAGGAGAAACCCCCTAATGCAAGGGAAGGAATAGGATTGGCTCAAGCTTCAAGCTTCAAGCTACAAGACTCTACATTTTACATTTGTGAGAAATCACTTTGAGTCCATAGGAAAGCTAATACGACTAAAAGGTGGTGACTAAATATGACGAATTGGTTGCTCAAGTGCTTAGATAGCCAACAAGAATATTCACTCATTCTCCCACAAAATATCTCTATCCAAAGCTAAACCACCAAAATCGATGCCACTAACTTTTTCCGCTCGGCCCTACCGATTTTACACCACACAGATCCTATACCAAACCTTAATCTCTCGGTACCACCAACTTTCATATCGGTGCCACCGAGGTCATTGACCAACTTTCTGTTGAGAAAATTTCAAAAATTAGAATTTCCGAGTTTGAATCGGTTTCGCCGAGATTTGGAAATTGCTCGAGATCATCGTATCGGCGCCACACATAATTCAAAACATGCCACATTTAGTGCAACTCGGTACCGTTGAAACTCATTTTGGTGTCACTGAGTTGGGCAATAATGTTGTAATGGTTGGATTTTGGGGGATGCCTATATATACCCCTCCACCTCCTCTCATTCACACAGGAAGCACTCAAAACACACACCCACTTGCCAGATCCATTTTTTTGAGAGAGAGCCACCTACTCATGAGTAGATATCAAGAGATTCCAATCCAATCATTTGAAACTTGATCTCGAGCCTCCCCAAGTTTCTTTCCACAAAATCAATCTATCCTAGCCATACAAAATCTGGGAGAGAGTGATTGAGTGTTGAGGATACTATCTTATGCAGCAGAAGAGCAAGGAGTTCATCGTTCTACCGCATCTATTACCTTTTGGAGGGTGGTCCCTCCTAGATTGATTAGGTGTCCCTTGGGAGCCTCCTACTTCGTGTTGTGGATTTGAACCAAGAAATTTGTAAGGGCAAGGAGATCGCCTCCTTCGTGAAGATATACCATGAGTTAGCCTAGTCCTGTGTGGACGTAAGCCATAGTGGAATAGACAACGCCGCTTCTTCATGGACCCCTTGTGGGTGGAGCCCTTCGTGGACTCTCGAAGTTGTTACCCTCTATGGGCTGAAGTCTCCACTAATGTGGGCGTACAATAGCACCACCTTTTGGAACCACGCCAAAAATCGTTGTGTCAACCTTTGCGTTTGATCTTCCTACCCTACCCTCTACAATACATTTGCATGTCTTTACTTTCCACTGCTATACTCTTCTATATGCATGTGTAGGGTGAACTTGACTAGTCATAATTGCTAAAACTGGCCCACAACTAAAATTGGGAAAAGGCTAAGTTTTTATTTTGTCAAGTAGTCTAATCACCCCCCTCCTCTAGACATACTTTGATCCTAGAAGTGGTATCAGAGCTTTGGTCTCCATTGGATTGGTTTCGCGACCTAGGAGAGTATGGCGTCTAGTGAGGGAAATTATACCCGTAGAGGTCCATATTTTGATGGTACAAACTTCGGTAGTTGGAAGCATAAGACTAAAATGCATAGTCTTGGTCATAATCCTTTTGTTCGAGCTATTGTTCGTGTTGGTGTGCAAGGTGATTTCTTCGAAGAAGGAAGAGAACCGTATCATGATGCGACAACAGAAGAATTGAAGATGTTGAAGTACAATGCTCAAGCTTGTGACATTTTGTTCAACTGCTTGTGCCCGGAAGAATTCAACAAAATCAGTCGCCTTGAGAATGCAAAGAAAATTTGGGATACTTTGATTGATATGCACGAAGGATTCTATCAGGGAATCTAAGTTGGATGTGCTTCAAAATCAGCTTGACAACTTCAAGATGAAGGACGATGAAGGAGTCGCTGAGATGTACTCTAGGCTAGCTCTCATCACAAATGAGATTGCTGGCTTAGGAATCAAAGAAATGACCGACAAATTCATCATCAAGAAGATACTTAGATCCTTGGATGATAGATACGACACTATGTGCACGATGATCCAAATGATGCCAAACTACAAGGATCTCAAGCCAACTGAAGTCATCGGAAGGATTTTTGCTCATGAAATGTCACTCAAGGACAAAGATGAGTTGCACAACAAGTCAAGTGGTGCTTACAAAGCTTCAAGTGATGCTCCTGCTACTTCAAATAACAAGTTTGTTACCAATGAAGACATCAACAAGTTCTACATGAGTAGAGGCAAAGAGAAAAGTTCAAGCTCAAGATACGATGAGAAGCGTTCATCTAGTCGTGACAGAAACTGCTACAATTGTGGAAATCCCGAACACTATTCCAATGAGTGCTCGGCTCCCCACAAATGAAGAGAATAGTCATCTTGAAGGCGAAGCTCATGAGATGAGTCACCTCGCAGAGAGATAAGGAGTAGAGAAGATCGTTATGAATGAAGCCACTCCCAGAGAGGCATGGAATCGGAGAAGAAGGCCAAGTACACCAAGAGAAGCTCAAGAAGAAGACATGAAGCTCACATTGGCGAATGGGTTTCTTGCTCCGAGTCTGAACACCAATGCGAGAGAAGCTACCACTCCAACTCCAACTATAGTCAAGACCAACTCCTATGACTTATTTGATTCACCAAATGAAGGAATTGGAAACTGCTTCATGGCAAAAGGCCCCAAGGTATCGCACCCTGAGTATTTTGACTTTAATAGTGATGAGAATGACTTGTTAGGAGAGGATGACTTGCTCCTTGATAAGACTAGTGATAACATTGAAAATGAAGTTAAAGATAATCATGCTAGTCAAGAGAAGTCAAATGATGATGATAATAAAGAGATTGAACGACTAACTAAAGAATTAAACACTCTCAAGTTAGCTCATGAAACTACTCTATAAGATCATAGAGAGCTTGCAAGAACTCATGAGAAGCTATGCTTTGAGAAGCTAAATGTGGAGCAAGAGCATGAGTTTCTAAAACAAATGAACGATGATCTTCGAAGTAAGATTTCTTCTTATCTAGCCAAACGATTACTCTTGTTTACTTTTATTCCACAAGTTGAACCTAAGAACACTGGTAACAAAGGCAAGAAAGTTTCTTCATAAAGTAACAACAATGCTAAAGCTAAATCAAATGATGTTGTTACAATTAGCTCTCTTGATTCCACTAATGTTTCTCTTGCCAAGTTACACTTGAGCAAGAAAACGATTTATTGAAAGGGATTATAGAGATCGGTGTCTTCAAGAGTCTTGCCATAAGTAAGCAATTCAAGGAAATTGTTCGCAAGCAAGGAGCACATCGTAAGAAGCAAGGTGTTGGCTACTTCAATGCCAACGAAGTTGAATGGGAAGAAGGTCGATATCCCATCTTGAAGTTTGTTCCTCAAGAGGAGAAGTATGTCCTACTCTCCCCAAGGGAACAAGCTCTTGAGATGACCTTCTACCACAAGACCACAAGGGCAAGCTTCAAGAGGAGATTGATTCATTTGAGGAAGAACCCCAAGCCAAGGTCGAGTGGGTTCCCAAGGACACTTATAGCACCACTTCATCTAGTGCTGCCACAACTCCAAGGATCCCCATCAAGTTGATGTGGGTCCCCAAGGGGAAGAACAACAGAGTTCTTGAGGGGTGAATCCGCCAATGAAATTCAATCTTATTTATTTTGGCAAGAGCTATATGCAATCAACTCCAACCATATGCATTAGTTCAAGGAGTCACACATTCCCTCAATGGTAGGCAATGGACAAGGTAATTAATGTATCTTTGGACATCATATCACATGCATTTCACTCCATGTCCGTAGATATTCTTGCATATGTCCCTTGTGCTTTGGGACTAACCCATGTAGGTGAGAAGAGTAAGAAACAACAAGGATTGCTCCCAACTCAAGATGATATTCATCAACAATGAGCATCCACCACTACTACACCTACTTGAAGTCTTCTACGACAAAATCCAAGGTTAATTTATCCCTCTTGGGGGATGTCACATCAAGGGGGAGCTTTACTCTAAGACTTGAGTATAAGCATCTCTTAAAGGTTTGAACACATTAAAGCTTTATGTAAAAGTGGTAACCCCACTTGTGCTTAAATGATGAGTATGACCAATTATCAAGTATTCTTGCTTTGCTCCTAAGTCAATATACTCACATATATATATATATATATATGACTTCTTCATCACCAAAGTACTTGGTAGATACTAGAGTGTTTGTGCATGTTCACCATGTTTTATTTGACATCTTATTGTGTGAGCATGTTGGTAGGCATATTTTGCCCATTCGAGGATATCCAATTGTTGTTATTTGGCTTTCTATTTTATTTGGCCAATTGTATATACAAGAATGCCTAAGTACCTCTCTCTAGCTATCTATACTTTCTCATCTATAATTCTATTCATGCTACATCACAAAATTTGAGCAAGCACTTTAGGGACACTCTGTGTGAGGAGCACCCAGAGATCCGTCTCAACAAGGGCTGAATTCCAATATGTCCCAAAGTGCATCTCGATGTGACCAACCTCAAAATCTCAGTCCGACCAAAGCCTAGAGTTGATCAGGTTTTGTTATCTCGGTACCACCGATTTTTCATTTTCGGCCTCACCGAGTTTCATCGTCTGCTGACAGTTATGGAACTCGATGGCACCGAAAATTCCATCTCGGTGTCACGGACAGCTAGAGGATGTATATAATCCATGGACCCGATGTTTGAAATAACTTCCTCAAATGTAGCCTCCCGCACCTCATCGCTGTTGAGCCCAAGTCCACACGACATCACCTTGATTCTCCCGTGCGCCCTTGTCACCGGAGTCTTCACCCTTGATAGTAATCTTCACCACCGTCATCGCTCCTATTTCTGATTATTGTGCAAATAGGCTTAGATGAATTCTGTTCACGTTTACACTCATTCTATCCAGAAGAAAAATCTCAGAGATTAAAGAACAATGGAAAACTTAGGGTTAGTCGTCTACAAAACTAAATCTCCGTGTCAGCGTGTTAGAAAAGTCGGTCTTACCTATTTGGTTTTAGGGTTACTCAGAACATTCTCGGTAAAGCCGAGTTCCCCTTTTTGGTAAAGGCTTGCCAAGTTTTTGTTGATGAGAACGTCAGTCATGGTGGTTCTGAAAATTTTAACTTGGTGGAACCAAAATCCATTTTTGCTGAATGTTAAACCTAATTTGTCAGAGTTCAAATCTTTGCAAAACTTCTGATTTTTGTGATGCTTATCTTTTTGAGCTCTTCTGAATCTTTTGAGAGGGTCTGCATTTTTGCTTGGCTATTTGACAATATGTGAGGATCAGAGGATAGTTAGAACAACTTATTGAGCCCAGTGCTGACATGGATTCAGGCACTAGTCTAGAGAGGACAAGTCTAGCCCAAGGCAGCTATGAGGTGAAGGAAGAAGCTCAATTCGGATGAAGAAGATGCTGATTTTATCCCAAAAGAGATTTCTTCTCAGAAGCAGAAGGAGAAGACCATGGTCAAGAAGACTGTGAGGAACGAGCATGCCACACCTGTTTATATGAGAGCTCCAGGCTCGGCTTGCTAAGAAGCAAGGTCAGAAAAGAGCCAGAAAGAGATTTGTGCACATTGTTGGTAGGCCAACTTCTATGTATGAGGACCCAGTAGAAGCTGTTGAGGAGGAGGATGAAATTCCAGCTGAGGTCCTCCTCCAAAGAAGAAGAAGCTTATGGCTCATGCTATGCCAAAGAAGCCTTCATCTCCAAAGAAGCCTATAGCTCCCAAGAGGACTACCAAGGACATTCCTGCAGCAGAGAAGAACAAAGGCTTTGCATCCAAAGAATTTGTTGCATAGGAGGAAGAATATGCACTTGTGCTAATGAAGCTAAGATCTCATATGCCATTTCACAATGTTGCTCATCAAGGTCCGGAGGATATGAAGAAGAGAAGGGGTCAAGGATTGAGAAAGTGGAGGTCTGATGATCCATATGCTATCTGGAGAAGGACTACTGTTGACCCTCATTTTCACACAAAGGAGGGACAAGATTTCTATGAGACTGTGTTGCTTGACAAGAGTCCTGCTGCTAGTGACATGTGATATGTTGATTGGGAATATATCAAGGCCAATGAGAATTATTTTCCCCATGTGTGACAAAACTTGAGGCTAGTTGATATAAAAGATTTTTTCGGTAGAGAGATGACTACGTGGAACGATGAAACGATCATGCAATTCTATTCAACTTCTTATTTTTATGCTGACGGAAGGATTGTTTGGATGACACAAGGTCACCAATATGAGGCTACCATGGATGAGTGGGCCACTATCTTTGGTTCCCCAAAGGCACAAGCGGGAGACTTGGATGTGTACTCAGAACCCAAGATGAATCATAACTCCATCGTCACCTACCGGAAAAGATCGAGCCCAGAGAGACGATTAGTTATAGACCTTTGAACTTTTTGGTAATTTTTTGCCAAAGGGGGAGAAGCATATAGATCAATTAGGGCTTCAAGAGAGAGATATCTTTGCTTTTTTGTTTTGCTCTTGTTTGATTTCCAAAACATTTGGTCTTTTGGATGACTTTATCTTTTGGGAGAAGTGTTTGATCATACGCTTTGATTGGTTGATGCTACTATGTTATTACCTTTGAGCTATCTACATGATGATCACTCACTTACTGGTTTGGTGTTATGTGCATTACCATTCATTCATATCATTTATGCGCACCACCAAGTTGTATGTGACATGGAAGAGTGACCCATGATCCTAATTGATTGTGCATTTGCATTCAAACGCAAATTTAAAATAATGCACAAATTTCGGGGAAGCTCTTGCTTTTCACATACTTCTCAAAGAGTCGGTGCTAATCATTAATTATATCTTTTGTAGAAGCTTTGATCTATATGTTGTAATCAATTACCAAAAAGGTGGAGATTGAAAGCACAATTGCTCCCTAAGGTGGTTTTGGTAATTAATCACAACATATGCGTCATTGGACTAATGATATTATCCACGTATATTTTAGAAAACTTCAAAGATTCCTTTGCTAAAGGATTGTGAGGAGAAACCCCTTGATGCAATGAAAGGAATAAGATTGGCTCAAGCCTCAAGCTAAAGACTCTACATTTTACATTTGTGAGAAATCACTTTGAGTCCTTAGGAAAGCCTATAATATTAAAAGAGGATGAGGTACTATGATGAATTGGTTGCTCAAGTGCTTAGAGATAGCCACCAAAAATATTCACTCATTCTCCCACAAAATATCTCTATCCAAAGCTAAACCAGCAAAATCGGTGCCACCAACTTTTTCCACCCGGCCCTACCGATTTACCACCAGACACATCCTATGCCAAACCCTAATGTCTCAGTACCACCAACTTTCATATCCGTGCCACCGAGATTACTGACCAACTTCCTGTTGAGTAAATTCCAAGAATCGTAATTTCCGAGTTTGGAATCGGTCTCACCGAACTTTGGAAGCTCCTCTAGGTCATCGTATCGGTACCACTGAGATTCATATATCGGTCTCACCGAGAATTCAAAAGTTGCCACATTTAGTGCAACTCGGTACCACCGAAATTCATTTCGGTGTCACCAAGTTGGGCAATAATGTTGTAACGGTTGGATTTTGGGAGATTCCTATATATATACCTCCACCTACTCTCATTCCTAGAGGTAGCACTCAGAACACCCACCCACTTGCCAGATCCATTTTTCTTAGAGAGAGCCACCTACCCATGTGTTGAGATCAAGATATTCCAATCCAACAATTTGAAACTTGATGTCTAGCCTCCCCAAGTTGCTTTCCACAAAACCAATCTATCCTACTCATGCCAAATCTATGAGAGAGTGGTTGAGTGTTGAGGAGACTATATTTTGAAGCACAAGATCAAGGAGTTCATTTTTCTACCGCATCTATTACCTTTTGGAGGCTGGTGCCTCCTAGATTTTTTAGGTGTCGCTTGGGAGCCTCCTACTTCGGGTTGTGGAGCTGAACTAAGAAGTTTGTAAGGGAAAGGAGATCGCCTACTTCATGAATATCTACCGTGAGTGAGGCTAGTCCTGTGTGGACGTAAGCCATGCTGGAATAGACAAGGTCGCTTCTTTGTGGATCCCTTGTGGGTGGATCCCTCCATGGACTCTTGCAACTTTTACCCTCCGTGGGTTAAAGTCTCCACTAAAGTGGATGTAAGATAGCACCACCTATCGGAACCACACCAAAAATCATCATGTCAACCTTTTCGTTTGTTCTTCCTATCATACCATCTACATTACATTAGCATATCTTTACTTTCCGCTGCTATACTCTTATATATGCATGTGTAGGGTGAACTTGACTAGTCATAATTGCCAAAACTGGCCCATAACTAAAATTGTAAAAAGGCTAAGTTTTTATTTTGTTGACAACCCACAAGTATATGAGATCGCGATAGTTTCCGAGGGTAGAGTATTCAACCAAAATTTATAGATTCGACCAAGGGGAGCCAAAGAATATTTGCTTGTATTAGCAGCTCAGTTTTCAATTCAACCACACTTGGAGATTGAGTATCTGCAGCACTGTGATCAATAGCACACTAAAAAGATAGTTTTGATAGTAGTGGTAAAAGTAGCACTAGTAACGATAAGAGTGGTAGCAGTTTTGTAGCAATTGTAACAGCAGTACCAACAGTAGTAACATTGCAAGCACAATATGCGGAAAACTCGTAGGCACTGGATCAGTGATATTGCTGGATAATATTCATCATATAACAGTCACAACATAGGGCGACACGGAATTAGCTCCCGTTCATTGATATAAAGTAGGCATGCCATCTTTTGTCCTACCCTCCCATGGCAGTGGGGTCCATAAGGAAACTAACGTATATTAAGGCTCCTTTTAATAGAGAACCGGAACAAAGCATTAACACATAGTGAATACATGAACTCTCAAACTACGGTAATCATCGGAAAGAATCCCAATTATTTTCAATTTGGGGTATGCGGATCCTAACACGTAATAGGTGCATATAACTTAAAAGGAGTGAAGAACATAGATATAATGGTGAAAACATAAACGGTTCACATATGAAATCATGGCACTCAGCTCGTAATGTCAAGCATTAAGGATAGCAAAGTCATAGAAACATTTATCTCCGAACATAGTGGATACTAGGGATCAAGGCCTAACAAAACTAACTCGATTACGTTATGAATCTCATATAGCTATTCACCAACCAACAAGCCTACGAAGGGATTACTCACTCCAAGTGGAGAGCATCATGGAATTAGCGATGGAGGAGGGTTGATGATGCCAAAGACTGAAGATTCCCCTCTCCAAAGCCCTAAACGGACTCCAGATTAGGCCTCCCAATGAAGCACAGGAGGTGGCGGCGGCTTCTGATACGTCTCCAACGTATCTATAATTTTTTATGGTTCCATGCTATTATCTTGTCAAAGTTTGGATGTTTTGTATGCCTTTTATATCTTTTTTGGGACTAACTTATTAACTCAGTGCCAAGTGCCAGTTCCTGTTTTTTCCGTGTTTTTTACCCTTTTCAGAGGAGGATTTTAAACGGTGTCCAAATGGAATAAAACTTCCGAAAAGATTTTTTCCGGAACAGAAGATATGCACGAGACTTGAGAACCAAGGGAGGGGCCACCAGGGGACCCAACAAGCCCCCTAGGCGCGACCAGGGTGGCCCGCGCCTAGCAGGCTTGTGGCCCCCCTGTGGCTCGTCTGCCCTACCTCTTCCGCCTATAAATTCAGAAAAATTCCAAAACTACGAGAGAGATACACAAAAATACTTTTCCAACGCCGCAAGCTTCTATCTCCGCAAGATCCCATCTGGGGCACGTTCTGGTGCCCTGTCGGAGGGGGATTCGGATATGGAGGGCTTCTTCATCAACACCATGACCTCTCCGATGATGCGTGAGTAGTTCACCATAGACCTTCGGGTCCATAGCTAGTAGCTAGATGGCTTCTTCTCTCTCTTGGATCTTCAATACAAAGTTCTCCATGATATTCATGGAGATCTATCCCATGTAATCTTCTTTTGCGGTGTGTTTGTCGAGATCCAATGAATTGTGGATTTATGATCAGATTATCTATGAATCTTATTTGAGTTTTTTCTGATCTCTTATATGCATGAATTCATATCCTTGTAATTCTCTTCGAGTTGTGGGTTTTGTTTGGCCAACTTGATCTATGATTCTTGCAATGGGAGAAGTGCTTTGTTTTGGGTTCATACCGTGCGGTGACCTCACCCAGTGACAGAAGGGGTAGCGAGGCACGTATCGTGTTGTTGCCATCAAGGGTAAAAAGATGGGGTTTTCATCATTGGTTTGAGTTTATCCCTCTACATCATGTCATCTTGCTTAAGGCGTTACTCTGTTCGTCATGAACTCAATACACTAGATGCATGCTGGATAGCGGTCGATGTGTGAAGTAATAGTAGTAGATGCAGAAAGTATCGATCTTCTTGTCTCGGACGTGATGCCTATATGTATGATCATTGCCTTAGATATCGTCATGACTTTTCGTGGTTCTATCAATTGCTCGACAGTAATTTGTTCACCCACCGTATTATTTGCTATTTTGAGAGAAGCCTCTAGTCAACACTATGGCCCCCGGTTCTACTTCACACCATATTTTCAGCCTTACACTTTTACTTTGTTGCACTTTCCGCCTTCAAATCTCACTTTTCAATCAATCTTGAAGGGATTGACAACCCCTTTATAGCGTTGGGTGCAAGCTCTTTTGTGTTTGCGCAGGTACTATGGACTTGGCGCGATTCTCCTACTGGATTGATACCTTGGTTCTCAAACTGAGGGAAATACTTACTTCTCCTGTGTTGCATCACCCTTTCCTCTTCAAGGGAAAAACCAACGCAAGCTCAAGAGGCAGTAGAAGGATTTCTGGCGTCGTTGCCGGGAAGGATCAAGTCAAGAACTCATCCAAGTAAGTGTCGCAAACTCATCTCTTGCATTTACTTTTTTGCCTCTCGTTTTCCTCTCCCCCACTTGTGAAAAACAAAAATTTACAAAAATATTTGCCTTTTTTTGTTTGCCTTTTTCGTTCGCCCTTTTCTCTCGCTTGCTTTATGTCCGCTTGTCTGCGTGCTAAGACCTGTATGGCCCAACCAACGGATTTTGATGCTTACTATGCGAGGTTGGAAGAGATTGAAACTAGTGTTAAAGCCTTCATGTCTACACAGTTTGATTACAACAGTTACTTTCGTAGGGAACTGAAGGAGCCAAATTCTTTTTTGGCTTTTATGAATAAAGAAGTTGATGATATGGCCTAAGAATTCCTTGCGCTAAATTCTCAGTTTGCTCGTCTTGAAAAATTGGTAGGCCAGATTTCTGATAAACAGGCTACTTGAGTCAATAAAATGGCTGCTAAACCTAAAATTTGTGATGAGAATCACGAAGATCTTAAAGTGATTGGTGTGACTCCCATTGAATCTTTGTTTTCTTGTGTCAAACCTAATGATGATGGGGCTGGATATGAATCCACTTTGGTTGAAAAACGCCCCAATGATTCGGAGTCGATCTATTTTGATGCTAAAAGCGTTGAAAGTGGAGTAGAAGATATAAAAACCTTGAGTAGTAATGAAACTACTACTTTTTATTTCAAGGAATTCAATTATGGCTCCTCGACTGAATGCATTTCCTTGATGCAATCCATGCTAAACTCTCCACATGCTTATAGCCAAAACAAGGCCTTTACCGATCATATCGTCCATGCTATGATAAAATCTCTTGAAGAGAAACTTGAATTGGAAGTTTCTATCCCTAAAAGCTTCATGATGAGTGGGAACCTACTATCAAAATCAAAATAAAAACTATGAATGCAATGCTTTGTGTGATTTGGGTGCTAGTGTTTCCGCGATTCCAAAGTCTTTATGTGATGTTCTCGGTTTTAATGAGATTCAGGAGTGTTCTCTTAATTTGCATCTTGCGGACTCTACTGTCAAGAAACCCATGGGAAGGATCAATGATGTTCTTATTATTGCAAAAATGAACTATGTACCCATGGATTTCATTGTGTTTGACATTGATTGCAATCCTACATGCACTATCATTCTTGGTAGACCTTTCCTAAGGACTATCGGTGCTATCATCGATACGAAGGAAGGGAATATTAGATTTCAGTTTCCTTTAAATAAGGGCATGGGGAATTTTCCTAGAAAGAAAATAAGATTGCCTTATGAATTCTTGATGAGGGCTACTTATGGTTTGAGCACCAAAGACGATGATACGTGATTCTATCGCCTTATGCCTAGCTAAGGGCGTTAAACAATAGCGCTTGTTGGGAGGCAACCCAATGAATTTATCTTTTTCTTTCTGTTTTTTTGCATCCACACCATCATAATTCTGTTATGATTGTGTCTTTTGTGTTTCTTTTTGTGTTTGAGCCAAGCAAAACCTTTATGACTAGTCTTGGTGATGGTTGTTTGATCTTGCTTGAAAAAGACACAAACTTTTTGCTGACGAGATTATTTTTCATTTTTATTCAGAAAGATATTTTAAGTTGATTCTTTTTGCTTCTAGTTTATATGCCTTTTTCCCAGGAATTCGTAATGTTTCAGAATATTTGAGGTACCAGAAGTATACGAAGTATACAGATTGCTACAGACTGATCTGTTTTTGACAGATTCTGTTTTTGTTGAGTTGGTTGCTTGTTTTGATGAAACTATGGATAGTATCGGGGGGTACTAGACATGGAAAAGTGAGAATACAGTAATCTAACACCAATATAAATAGAAATCAAGATTTCTACAGTACCTAAAGAGGTGGTAGTTTGTTTTCTTGTGCTAATGATATCACGAGTTTCTGTTTAAGTTTGTGTTGTGAAGTTTTCAAGTTTTGGGTGATGTTCTCATGGACAAAGGGATAAAGAGTGGAAAGAGCTCAAGCTTGGGGATGCCCAAGGTATCACAAGCCAAATTCAAGGACACCAAAAATCCTAAGCTTGGGGATGCCCCGGGAAGGCATCCCCTCTTTCGTCTTCAATCCATCGGTAACATTACTTGGAGCTATATTTTTATTCACCACATGATATGTGTTTTGCTTGGAGCATCTTGTATCGTAGGAGTCTTTTATTTTTTTTGTGTCACCATCATCCTTGCTGCACACCTTTTGAGAGAGACATGCACTCATCGTGAATTTGCTAGAATGCTCATCGTGCTTCACTTATATCTTTTGAGCTAGATAATTTTGCTCTATGTGCTTCACTTAGATCTTTTAGAGCACGGCGGTGCGTGACTTGGTAGTTGGTTTGTGCTATGAAAATAATCCCAAAGGTGATAGGTACCCAAAGAGGATACAAAAACTTGCATCTTCATGAGCATTGAGTAGAAAGAGAAGTTTGATTCCTCTCAATTAGTTTTGAGACGTGGATTTGGTAATATTAAGAGTTATGTTAGTAGGGTGTTGTGAATCTAGAAATACTTGTGTTGAAGTTAGTGATTCCCGTAACATGCACGTACGGTGAACCTCTATGTTAGGAAGTCGGAGCATAATTGATCTATTGATTGTCATCCTTTGTGTTGCGGTCGGGATCGCGCGATGGTTGACACCTACCAACCCTTCCCCTAGGAGTATGCGTTTAGCACTTTGTTTCGATTACTAATAGAAACTTTCGCAACAAGTATTTGAGTTCTTCATGACTAATGTGAGTCCATGGTATAGATGCACTTTCACCTTCCACCATTGCTAGCCTCTCTAGTACCGCGCAATTTTTGCCGGTGCACAAACCCACCATATGCCTTCCTCAAAACAGCCACCATACCTACCTACTATGGCATCTTCATAGCCATTCCGAGATATATTGCCATGCAACTCCCACCGTTTCGTCTCATGACTTGTGCCGTCACTTTCATATTGCCATTGCATGATCGTAAGATAGCTAGCGAGATGTTTCAACGTCATACGCCAAGCTAGATCGTTGCACATCCCGGTACACTGCCGGAGGCATTTCCTATAGAGTCATCATCGTTCTAAGCTTTGAGCTGTGAGTAAATAAAAGTGTGATGATCATCATTATTAGAGCATTGTCCCATGTGAGGAAATAAAAAAAGAGGCCAAAGTTGCCCACAATAAAAAAAGGAGAAAAAAGAGGCCAAAGGGCCCAAACAAAAAAAGAGAAAAAGAGAGAAGGGACAATGCTACTATCTATTTCCACACTTGTGCTTCATGATAGCACCATGTTCTTCATGACTGAGAGCCTCTCGTTTTGTCACCATCATATACTAGTGGGAATCTTTATTATATAACTTCGCTTGTATATTCCAATGATGGGCTTCCTCAAAATTGCCCTAGGTCTTCGTGAGCAAGCAAGTTGGATGCACACCCACTAGTTCTCCTTTTGAGCTTTCACATACTTATAGCTCTAGTGCATCCTTTGTATGGCAATCCCTACTCATTCACATTGATATCTATTAACGGGCATCTCCATAGCCCTTTGATACGCTGAGTCAATGTGACCATCTCCTCCTTTTTGTCTCACAACCACCACACTCTATTCCACCTATAGTGCTATATCCATGGCTCATGCTCATGTATTGCGTGATAGTTGTAAAAGGTTTGAGAAAGTAAGAGTGCGAAAACAATTACTTGGCCAATACCGGGGTTGTGCATGATTTAAATTAGTTGTGTGAGGATGATGGAGCATAGCCAGACTATATGATTTTGTAGGGATAACTTTCTTTGGCCTTGTTATTTCGAAAGTTCATGATTACCTTGCTAGTTTGCTTGAAGTATTATTGTTTTCATGTCAACAGCAAACTATTGTTTCAAATCCTACGGATCTGAACATTCATGTCACATGAAAGAAGTTACAAAGGACAACTATGCTAGGTAGCATTCCACATCAAAAATTCAGTCTTTATCACTTCCCTACTCGAGGACGAGCAGGAGTTAAGCTTGGGGATGCTTGATACGTCTCCAACGTATCTATAATTTTTGATGGTTCCATGCTATTATCTTGTCAAACTTTGGATGTATTGTATGCCATTTATATCTTTTTTGGGACTAACATATTAACTCAGTGGCAAGTGCGAGTTCCTGTTTTTTCCGTGTTTTTGACCCTTTTCAGAGGAGGATTTTAAACGGTGTCCAAACGGAACAAAACTTCCGAAAAGATTTTTTCCGGAACAGAAGATACGCACCAGACTTGAGAACCAAGGCAGGGGCCACCAGGGGACCCCACAAGCCCCCTAGGCGCAGCCAGGGGGCCCGTTCCTAGCAGGCTTGTGGTCCCCCTATGGCTCGTCTGCCCTACCTCTTCCGCCTATAAATTCAGAAAAATTCCAAAACTGCGAGAGAGATCAACGAGAATACTTTTCCGCCGCCGCAAGCTTCTGTCTCTACAAGATCCCATCTAGGGCATGTTCTGGTGCCCTGCCGGAGGGGGATTCGGATACGGAGGGCTTATTCATCAACACCATGACCTCTCCGATGATGCGTGAGTAGTTCACCATAGACTTTCGGGTCCATAGTTAGTAGATAGATGGCTTCTTCTCTCTCTTGGATATTCAATACAAAGTTCTCCATGATCTTCATGGAAATCTATCTGATATAATCTTCTTTGCGGTGTGTTTGTCGAGATCCGATGAATTGTGGATTTATGATCATATTATCTATGAATCTTATTTGAGTTTCTTCTGATCTCTTATATGCATGATTTCATATCCTTGTAATTCTCTTCGAGTTGTCGGTTTGTTTGTCCAACTTGATATATGATTCTTGCAATGGGAGAAGTGCTTGGTTTTGGGTTCATACTGTATAGTGACCTCACCCAGTGACAGAAGGGGTAGTGAGGCATGTGTCGTGTTGTTGCCATCAAGGGTAAAAAGATGGGGTTTTCATCATTGGTTTGAGTTTATCCCTCTACATCATGTCATCTTGCTTAAGTTGTTACTCTGTTCGTCATGAACTCAATACACTAGATGCATGCTGGATAGCGGTCGATGTGTGGAGTAATAGTAGTAGATGCAGAAAGTATCAGTCTACTTGTCTCAGACGTGATGCCTATATGTATGATCATTGCCTTAGATATCGTCATGACTTTGCACGGTTCTATTTGTTGCTCTATAGTAATTTGTTCACCCACCGTATTATTTGCTATTTTGAGAGAAGCCTCTAGTGAACACTATGGCCCCCGGGTCTACTTCACACAATATTTTCAGCCTTACACTTTTACTTATTTTGAGATGGTGATGACTCAAAGTAAAAATAAAATAACATGAAATTAAATACAAAGTCCCTTCGCATTGGGAAGCAAGGATTTGCAGTGGTGCCAGAGATCTAGAGTGAAAATAGCAGATGAATTATTTCGGGAGGTGCACCTCTCCTGTCAAGTTACGACCAAGAATTATCAATATATTCCATGCTAAACAAATTAGTGACGGTTACCAAGCAGTAAAAGTAAAGGTTTACTCCCCTCCACCAACAAACATACTCCACGGCTAGCCGAATCCATGGGTGTTGTCCATACCAACAACAATCAAGGGGGAGTTTGGTTTAATTATTTGCGATTTATGATTCGGGATTGGGAGTCCATTTTTACCAGCCCCTCTCGTGCAAGGGCAAGGGAATAAACACTCATCATGAGAATAACCTGGTTAACATGGAAGATATTGATCACCCTGTGTCGCTCCATTAGCGGTCCATGCACACAAAACAAGAAGTTCATTTGAAATATTAGGGGTGGCACATACAAATTTACTTGGAAAGGCAGGGTAATACCGCATATAGGTAGGTATAGTGAACTCATCTGGAATAACTTTGTTTCAAGGATTTTTATGCACAAGCAGTATTACCACTAAGTATAGGCGAAGGCTAGCAAATAGGTTGGGAAGCGACCAGCTAGAGAGTGAATACGGTCATGAACATGATTTATGAATAATTATCATTACACACTAGCATGAGTAGGATATAAACACCATGAACGTAAATATCGTGGAGGTTATGTTGGTTTTGATTTAACTACATGCGTGAACATGTGCCAAGTCAAGCCACTCGAACATTCAAAGGAGCATACCATATCATCATACTACAACATAACCATTTTAATGCATGTTGACATCTAAGATAAATCATTATCCACTCCTAGCTACTTAAGCATGGCATGAAAAACTATAATCTCTAATTATCATTTCAAACATGTTTGGTCATACAATCAATCATGGATACTAGTCTAAACATATTTACAAAAAAAAACATGTTGAGTTCATACCCGCTTTTCTTTGCCACGACCACTTCATAAAAAAATTGTCATTATTGCCTTTCACTTGCATGACCGAATGATATGAAAATAATAATAGTGCAAGAGTGCCATGGCCTAAGATGGAATCTTCAACATTTATCCAACTAAAGGAGTGTATCCATCTGTTGATCCACAAGGCAAGCACCCCTTAGAAAAAGGCTTCGGGCTGAGGTCAAGGATGGCGCTCCCACCTCCCACCTCCGCCTCCGCCACCTTCCGATGATCTGCTGATCTGACCATCAACTAGGGTCGCTGCTCCGATCATCTTCTTGAGCATCTTCTTGGGATTCTCGATTCACCCATCTCTAATGGGTTCTTCTGGCGGCTCTACGATTGGCTTGGATTTCTCCAAGGGGCTGGCTTTTGCAGATGAGATCTACAAATCTACTGGTTTTTCCGTGCATCCTATGGAGGGTTATGGATCATTCACATTGATCGTCTCCTTCAGTAGACACACTGTCAGAATGAATGAAGACTCAGTATCTCCTGCTCTTGAATAAACCATTGATCCTGGAGTGCTATAGGTGCAGGATAAAGTCTTCTCATTTAATATCTCCTCCAAGCAGGTTGGATTTCTAATTGTTAGGCTCTGTTCATATTCTTCTTTAGATTTCAATTTTTTTTTCATTTATGGGGGAATGGAGGTCCTAATTGGGCCATAGAATGCCGCATTTGGAAGAAAGAATGTGACGTTGAATGGATCTTGATAAGTCCTTCCAAGAGACGTACAGTTATGGGATTATTGGCTATGCATAAACCTCCGGTGCGTTCATCTTTTAAGAAGCTGGATTCTGTGAACAAAAAGTTACGTTCGCTACCATTCGTAATTATCCTGTCTGCCGAGGTTATAGATATGCGGCGACTGAAAATGAAAGTGATGTTCTTTCTACGGATGCAGTTTATTCTTTATCTTCTCATCAATGGGTGATCATTTGCCCTCCTCCTCCTGCAGCTATCAATTGGACAATCGACCGCCCACATATCGTGTTTGGATCGGTTTCCTCTCCTATGACGTCTTCTCCGGCGCCGGTGGCATCTACGGTGATGGTGGCCTCTCCGGTGAGCTCCAAGCGACGAGATCTACCTCGTCCCCGGTTTTGGTAGGACCGGATCTTGTGGAACATGTCACACCCGATTTCTTCGGCGAGCATGTCGGATTTTCAAATCATCGGATGGGAACTGGGCCTCGGGATGCGTCTCGGTCTTGTGAATCGGCCCAAACATCTGTTATGGACGATGTTTTTATTCCGTCCACCCAGGAAGCGGAGGATTCTTTTAATAATTTGATTTATGATATGGCTTCCAAAGTTTTAACGTGCCGTGTTTGTTCAAAGGAGGGACACTTCGCAAGTAATTTCCCTACAGTTTTCATTTCCATGGCGTGCTCGATGGAAGGCCACCATTGGAAGGCTTGCGCGACGCGTGCTAGGGACTTGGGTCTTGTTTGGAGGGAGAAACCACCAGAGCCGGATTTTGCGGGACCCACTTTCGTTACTCCAACAAGGCATATGTGTGACGCTTCATGCTCTTCCCCATCTAGTCCCATCATTGGCCTACCAAAACTACCATTTAGCCCTCCACCGAATACCCACCCTCCTCCGTCGCTAGAAAAACCTCCAGATCATCGATGGTGGTGGCCTCAAACTTCCTCGGACCTTCATCATGCTCCCAATTGGAGTCCAGCGGCGACATGAGGAGTTCATCATTGTCGAGGTAATGCCGCTTCCTGTGCTAAATGAGATAGGTTTTTTGAGGGAAGTGGTGGTTCAGTTGCTTGAGCAAAGGTGTGTCTAGGTCATGTCATCAAAACCATGGATTTCTGGCGTTGGTCTGTTTAGATTGCGCGATGCGGGAGTGTGTTTTACTCTGCTTCAACTCCCTCATGTTGCTATGGGGGGTGACATATTTGTCAGGTTCATGAAGCATGATGAGGTAGAGGGATACCGAGGGGTCATGGCTTTCGAGATGGTTGTCTGATGTTCCTAGGAGTACCACTTGATTTGCGCACGACTGAACATCTGCGTGCAGCAATTAACACTTTTGGAAAGTTTCACTACTTGGTTAATGATGATCCATATTTGGCTAAAACCACTGTTTTTTGCTTCGTTTCTTGAGGATATTCTACTTCCTAGGGATGTGGTCTTTAGCGATTATGCTACCAGAGGACCAAGAGTCTCTTGGACTGTCCCCTGTTATATTTTGGGGGGAACCTTTGCTGATCAGATGCCTGAGGATGAAGATCCAATGCTTGTGAATGGTAACCCACATCCCCTGCCAGGAGTGCCATTGCCAAAGCACCACAATTTTTCTCTTCCCCCTACCCTGCATTGGGATGGAATGATCTTCCCCCAATCCCACCACCCATGAACCATCAGGTTGATCCTGAAAATTGGGGTCATGGCCACTAGGGTGATGCGAAAATTGAGGAACCTCAACACCAACAGGAAGAGGATCATCCTATTCAATACCAAGAGTCCATAGTGATTGCTCAACCTTCTGCCACAATTTCCGAGAACAACTTCAATGAGCAGCATCTGCAAGTTCAGAATGATCAAGTGCAAGAGGAGCCAGTTCAGAATGATCAAGTGCAAGAGGAGCCAGTGCAACATGTGCATCAGTTTGCTGAGAATTTGCAGGATGAACAACAGTTGGCCATTGTCCCCTATCAGCCGCCTCTGATTAATGAACATCAAATCTTTGTTGGAGCTATCGGGTTGGTTTATGGACCTCCATTACCACCACAGCTTGCTTGGAAGAGGACGTTTGAGACACTACTTCAAGGTGAGACATTTTTTGAAGTGCCAAAGCCTCTATCCTTTAAACCTCTATTTCCAGCCATCCTTTCCACAAGGAACTATGTGACACCCTCGATTTGATCGTATGTTAATCATACACGCAAATGCGTACGACCAAATTCAAGGACTCACGGGAAGATATCACAACACAACTCTAGACACAAATAAAACATACAAGCTTCATATTACAAGACAGGGGCCTCAAGGGCTAGAATAAAGAAGCTCGATAAACACACAAGTCAGCGGAAGCAACAAATATCTGAGTACAGGCATGAAACATGAAAATGCCTTAGAGAAGGCTAGCACAAAAGATACAACAATCGAACAAGGCGAGGCCTCCTGCTTGGGAACCTCCTAAACTACTCCTGGTCGTCTCCAGCCTTCGCGTAGTAGTAGGCACTGTCGGGGTAGCAGTCGTCGTCGGCGGGAAACGCCATATCCTGTGCTCCATCATCTGGTCGCAGCAACAGGTCGAGGGGAAAAGGAGGAGCACAACAACGGTGAGTACTCATCCAAAGTACTTGCAAGACTGACATCAGAACTATGCTAAGTATGCATCAGTATCAAAGGAAGGGGTTATATGTGAACTGACTGCAACAATGCGGGAATAGAGAGAGAAGGCCTAGTCCTATCTAATACTAGCATCTTCAGGGGTCTTGCAGCAATAGACGAGAGTAGAACAGGCAACACAATTAATAGTCATATTGGTGTAGCAAAATTAAAGTAAGGTCATGCCCAGAGATCCTCCCTCGACTCCCTGCGAGGAAGCAACCCCGGAGCAAACATTCCAGTTAAGTAATCGTTTAACTTGTATAAGATCAAGGCACAACTCCAAATCGTCCTGTAACCGTGGACATACTTTCCTGCAGGGGTATTCAAATTGTTAATTTCTTCCCTGCAGGGGTGCACCAGATATTCCCCAACACGCTTGATACCTCTGGCCGGATACACTTTCCTGGGTCATGCTCGGCCTCGGGACATCAAAAAGTCGTTGCCCCACCTAGGCTGAAAAGAGAGGCCAGCCCGCCGGTCTAAATCCTAAGCACACAGGGGTCATGGGCCCACTTGCCCTCTGTGCTCCTGCACGATGCATGGGCGGCCGAGGTCAGCCCTAGCAGACTCTAGTCGAAGAGTTGTACCGTCCAGGCCACTCGGGCGCGCGCTGCTGCATTGCTGACGTCCGAAGAGCTTCGGCTGATACAACTACGCCGAGTACCCATAACTTCTCCCACGTGAAGGTTAGTGCATATTAAGGTCAACGACCCAACTCAGATCAAATACCCAACCCATTAGCATTTTATTAATGCGGGGCAAGCGCGACCCATGAAGTGTGGTCCCCTCGCCCCCTCTCGAGGATGTGTGGCAAGGACCTCTCCTGCCCGTCCATGCCTCATCATCATTAAACCATGGGTACCCCTCACGGCCAACCCATCACCAACATGTTTCTGTAACCAGGTCATAGTAATTGTGTGTATAAAACATCAAGACGGAACCTGAGGAATCACCCTCAAAGGGTCCCGCTCGATGAAACTGTCAAGGTGGAGTTAGAGGAATCACCTTTGAGGGTCTCACACTTGAGGGGTTGCATGACAGAGTCATCGTCGGGAGTGGTGAAGGAGGAATCACCCTCGCTAACCACGACCGACTAGCTGCACTACAGAAATAGCATCATGAGTACTTCGTGAGGTGTCACCCTCGGTACCCGATAGTAGCTCTGCAGAGTCGTACAACTAAGGGGTGTGCGGTGATGTGAGGGGCCTGGCTCATCGGTCGGTTGACCGAGTCTTCGAGTCGTCGAGTCGTCGATGAAGAAGTTGGAGCAACTGCGACTAAGGGGGTCAGGGGGGGGTTCATTGATCAAACTATACTAAGGAGTTGATATGATTGCACGTACATGAACAGTTTATCAGAATCAGGCTATGCATCAGAATAGAATCTATCTACAACAGTAGCAAAATTATAATGCAAGCAAAAGGGAGAAAGAAATAGGCGATATAGGAATTATCAAGGCAAATTTGATTGCCTTGTTTCTTTACGGAAAAGGGCTCGTCGTCAGGAGGGTAGTCGTACCCAGCAGCAGCGTCAGTCTCGGGGTCTAGCGGTAAGAAAAGGGGGGGAAGAAACAATAAGTAACAGCAACAAGTGCAACACGATGCATGGCATGGCAATATGTACGGCTAGGCATGAGATAACGTAGTACTAGTCGTTATAGACAGATCGGGAACATATCTGACGATATTTCCCGGTCTTTGTCTATTACCGGTCAGGCGAAACGGATGAAAAAGTTCCACGTTAGCTATGTTAGGGACGCGTGACAGATGAACGGATAGTGTATCCGGGTTCGTCTCATTTTTCTGATCAACTTTCATGTATAATTTTTTTACATCTGACTTACGATTTATTTTCTATCAATTTTTAATTTTTAATAGATTTTATGAATCTAATTAATTATTATTAATTTGAATTAAAAACAGTGAATATTTTCCTCACCTATCCCCACTCGAGCGAGAGTGTTTTACAAGTGGGGTCAAGGGGTTGGGTTGACCTAATCAATTTTACCGGTCAACAGGATGTGTGGCCCACATGTCATGTATTATACCTAGAAAATAAATAAAGCTAAACTATTTAATTGGGGGCCTACATGTCATTGGGCCAAGGCTAAATAAAATAAATAATTAAACTACTAACTAAATGGGCCCTATTTAGCCTAGATTAATTAGCACCAAATCTTACCTACTAATAAAGCAAATATTGCTTCTGCCGTACGTCATTTAAATTGTCTCTAAAGTTGGTTAAAATTATCCATCAATGCCACTCATAGAAAACGTTTCAAACAGAAAAATCTTCGCACTGGGCCGGCCCATGTAGGCGCCTCCTATATTACGCTCTGGGCATTAGAAAAAGATGCAGCACATCTGTTTGGACCGGCCCATGCGTGGGCACCTTTTTTTTAGTTTAGTTTTTATTTTTTCTTTTCCGTTCCATTTTGTTTTTCTACTTTAAATAATTTAGAACTTCAAATAACTTTTCTCAATTTTAAGAAACTGGTAATTTCGAAATAAAATATTCGAAAAAACAAAAAAAATTGAGAATTCAAAAACTACTCAGTAGTTTTGAAAAATGTTTGCATATATAAAAAAATGTTTAAATTTTGGGAAAATGTCCATAAAATAAAAAATTCGATGATTTTAAACAAAAGTCTGTGTAAAAAAATTAAACAGTTCGTGCCTCTGTTTTAGTCTCGTTTTTTATTTTCATTTTTCTGTCCTATTTTTTAATTTAAATAATTTAGAACTTTGAAAAACTTTTGCAATTTATAAAACTTAGAATTTGAAATAAATTTTTGAAGAAAACATAAAATGTTTGTGAGTTCAAAAAATGCTCGGGATTTTTGTAAAAATATTCGCATATTCAGAAAAATGTTTAAAATTTTGAGAACAATGTTGCTGAAAATAATAAAATTCCATGATTTTGAAAAACAAGTTTGTGTATTATTTTTTGAGCGCAATTGAAAAAAGTGTTTGCTAATTCAAAAAATGTTCATGCATTTCAAGAAATGTCTTAAAAACTTAAAGACATAATATGATCATTACGGTTGGAGGTTATAATTGTTTTTCTCTCGATTGCAACGCACAGACTCTTTTGCTAGTCTAACCTAAACTAATTAGCTCACGATCGGCCGGTCGCATAGCCAGCCGTGGATGTACACACACACTCAAACACACTCACAGAACACACTCACGCACACCTGCCATGGCCTTGTCCATGGCCAGCAGCAATGGCTAGCTAGGCAGTAGCAATGGCAGCAATACGCATCGGCCGTAGCAGCTACTTAGGCATCAGCAACCGGCATGGAGAAGCAAACGGCAGCGACATGAGCAAGCAACATCACCAGTAGTGAGCAGCAGGGCAGCTGCGATAGCAAACATTAGTAGCTAGCACTTGCAGTGGCAGCAACACAACCAGCAGCGACGACGACGATAGTATGCAGCAGCATCAGTAGCAGCGGCCAGGGTCAGCGGCAGCACCAAGGAGCCACAGCAGCTTCAGCACACCGCAGCGTAGCAGCACACTGCAGCTGTGCAAAACAGCAGCAGGCAGAGCAGCACATCAGTGGCGAGCGTGGGCGTGGCCACGCGCGGACAAGCGCACGCGGGGGAGCATAGCCGGACGCGACAACGGGCAGCGGCAGGAAGTGCAAGCAGCCGCGGGGTAGCAACATCACATGCAGTGGTGCAGCAGCAGAGCAACGATAGGAGCGGCAGCTCAGCGCACGGCAGCGGTCGCGCACGCGAACGGCTCAGGGGAGCAGCACGCAATGACGGGACGCACGCAGATACGGCTAGGGGCACGGCGACCGCAAGCATGCCGTGAGCTCGGGTGCGGCGGCCGGAACGCGGACGCGAGCGCGCGACGACCGCAATGGCGTTGCAGGGGCAGCCGCAGCCAGCGCGCAGCGAGGCGAGCAGCAGGTTTCTGCACGAGCGGTGGGGCATAGGCGCATAGCACGAGCGCCGGCACAACGAGGTTTGGGTCTTTGGGACACGGGTACGACGATGACGGAAGCAAGGGAAAAGGGGGGGAATGGATGGGCCTCACCTGCGTTGCAGATTGGTGGGCGACGAGGCTCGGTGGATGTCTCTGGGGAGGAGGCTGGGGACGAGCGCGACGACCACTAGGGCAAGGGCAACGGGGTGGCGGAACGGCGACGGTGCCGGCTTCCAGCGTGGGCGCTTGGCGCCGCGGCGACGGTGAGACTAGGGAGGCGATGGGAGAATGTGGCTAGGGTTGCGAGGGGGCATCCGCCGGCGATTTGTAGGGAAGGTCGGCCGGGGGATGGCCTGCGCATGGCCGGCCAATGCCTTGTCAATCATCCCCTCCCCTGTGTACTGTAGCGAGGTTAGGGAAGAGAGGAGCAGGCTAAGCCGGTTGCAAGGGAGTACATGGGCCAAGACCCCGGGAGAATGGGGAAGCCTTTTTCCTTTTTCTTTATTTCCTTTTCATCTTTTTATTACTTTATTTGTACTGTTTCATTTTTCTTCCTCAACAAAAGACTTTGTAAATTATGGATCTTGGCTCAATATTTACTTTGCAATATTACACACAGCTAGAAAAAGTTTTGGGGCAATTCAAATAATTTTGAAATTTATATAATTCAGAAAAAGTAATTAAACAATAGTTTGGCCTCTGTTTTATATGTTATGAGTCACTAAAATGCTTTGTAAAAAGTTGTTTACAAATTTATAAATACCATATGCATATTTTTAACCCATTCATGATTTTTCTTTTAGAGTTTCAAGAATTTATTTATTTGATTTTATTTTTAAATTTGAAATTGACTTTAATTTTATCACATGGAAATTTGGCTTATTTAACTTGATGACATGGCACATTCAGCGTGTGATTACTGTAGCTTAACTACCGGGGCGTCACAACTCTCGACCACTAGAAGAAATTCTCGTCCCGAAAATTAAGAGGTAGAAGTAAGGGGAAGGTTTGTTTACGTAATTCTAACGAATCTTCTCGATCTTGTTTGTCCTTCCCTAAGAAATTTATCCCTTTCGTTGAAGTCTTCAATTCTTTGACTTAGGTCAACCCGATGAATTCTCCATCCTCCCTCGGGATCTTCATCGTCCTACGAAATGCGATACAGGACATAACTCTCGAAGAACGTGGCTACACAAGGTAGGGCATCTCACGACGAACTCACAAAAGAGGACATGAATTATTCCTCAAGCTATAATTCACGGGATTTATTGAGAGTAATATGTGATGGTACAAATGTTTCAAAAGATTAGGCAATCGTTTGATGCCTAAACATATATGAAAGGGGCGGTTTAGAGCAACGGAATAAATATTGCGTCTCACACAAGAATAGATCGTCCCATTGGACGGTGGCTCGGGGATTTCACATGAAGCCAAGTGCAATTGATACCTTGCGATCATAGATGTACAGGAGAGTCAGGTTTCGATCCTGTGGAACTTTGGGTTATGGGTCCATCATGCGGGCCAAGAGTAGGCAGAGTGGTGACAACTTGTACGGTCTTGGTGGCAAGACATGTGAGAGGATAACTTGTCAGTTATGTTGACAACAACATCGGTACCAAGGCCGGGGGACGAATAGAACCATGTTCGTGCTCTCTCAAACAAGGCGGACCAATAGGAAAGGCTCTCCTCCAACGGTGGCTACTGACAGAGTTGTATACCGAGGTTTTTACCTAAGCAGGGAATTAACACTGCTTAGATAAGTTCAGCTTCAAGAAAGGTCCAACTTACCAATGGGAAGGAAAAGGTGATTGTCATGTCAAACAAACCAATGGAAAGGAAAAAAATTGTTCACACACACAAGTATTAGAGTATACCATTCCTGAGGAAAATAGAGTATGGTATACATGATAGGTCATCAAGGACATAACCATTTTGATAAAAGGGGAAGGAGAATCGTGATGCTTACCCATACCATATGGTTTGTTTAACTAATCAGGAACAATTTAGCATTGCGCTTCCAACGTTCCTGTTGACATTTGAAGTACCCCATCCGTGCTTCGAGGTAGCATCGACATGGCCATCATATAAGGGTCGGACCTTGGATACACAAAGGATTCATGAGGAACAACTTATAAAACTAAGTCATACGATTTCCTCAGGGGAGAATGGCGAATCTTGTTGAACAAGATGTTATAACAATAGGTCCTCCCGCCAGGTGTGCTAGACAAGACATCACCGCACCGGGTTACATAAAGTCCAAACTTATAATTATTGGGAAATGTTCCAACCATCGTATCTGCCCGAGATTCAGATCTGATTGGTGTCAGGACACCTCAGGCTCAGGATGCCTAAGAAGAAACATGATGATGCAAGATTCTCGGGATATGGATTACGAAAGCAGGTCTTGAATGATGAGCTGGATTGTAAGAGACATGAACACAACGTCAAGACATGCGTGCCCACATATAATTCTTACAACAAAATGCAACCGAGTTCTGATTTGGGAACCATCATCGAGGATATCAAGGTCCTTGTGTAAGCCTGGATTAGCCCTTATGAAGGAACTTCCTTCCCTTGATCAAATCAGTCAGTGGCTTGGGGTGATAAGAGAAGATACATGAAGTGAAGATAGCAAATCTTCAAAACATATAACACATCGCACATGCTTAAATGATTTGGGATGACCCTAGAGGAAGCGAAACAAAACTTTCATATATTCACGGCAACAAGAGTGCATGTGAACTTTGGGAAAACACCTTCTATCAAACATATACTTCAGGAGCTAGGCACATAGATAACGCTTTCAAGAGCTTCACCATGAAACATGGAGAAGTTGAGGGTGTGGCCGATGGTATCACCAACAATCCCTTAAGATTTTGATAGGGATGAATTTCCAAAATTATAAGGACAAGGAGATACCATTTGTCAACTCAAATGACATAATGACATATGCACAAGGGAACAACAACAATTAAACATTGGTCGAAGGGTGCACTCATAAATATAGACTAAGTAGCACGACCAATGCTAATATGGTGATTCAATAACCAACACACTAAGAACGAAACAATTAGTTATTAACTTCAAATCAATAGGATTTCTAGAAGAATTGGAATCACACATCAGAGTTTACTTGTCGGTATTTGATACGTCTCCTACGTATCTACTTTTCAAAACTCTTTTGCCCTTGTTTTGGACTGTATTTTGCATGATTTGAATGGAACTAACCTGGACTGACGCTGTTTTCAGCAGAATTGCCTTGGTGTTATTTTTGTGCAGAAATCAAAGTTCTCCAAACGTCCTGAAAATTTACGGAGAGCAGCTTTGGAAAATATCAAAAATACCTGCGCCAGGATCCACCTGAGGGGGTGGGCCAGTGGGCCACAAGCCCCTGCTCCTCCACCCCCCCCCCCTGGTGGCGGTGGGCAGGCTTGTGGGGCCCACAGGCACCTGCTGCCCCAATTCCAGCTCTATAAGTTGTCTTTCGTCCCAGAAAAATAAAGAGAGAAGTTTTCGTCGCGTTTTCGATAGGGAGGCGCCACCACCACCTGTTCTTCATCTGGAGGGAAGATCTGGAGTCCGTCTTGGGCTCCGGAGAGGGAAAATCATCGCCATCATCATCATCAACCTTCTTCCCTCTCCAACTCCATGAAGCTCTTCGTCGTTCGTGAGTAATCTATTCGTAGGCTCGCTAGACGGTGATGAGTAGGATGAGATCTATCATGTAATCGAGTTAGTTTTGATGGGGATTGATCCCTAGTATCCACTATGTTCTGAGATTTGATGTTGCTACTGTTGGAAATATGCCCTAGAGGCAATAATAAAATGGTTATTGTCATATTTCCTTATTCATGATAATCGTCTATTGTTCATGCTATAATTGTATTAACAGGAAACAGTAATACATGTGTGAATAAATAGATCACAACGTGTCCCTAGCAAGCCTCTAGTTGGCTAGCTCGTTAGTCAATAGATGATCATGGTTTCCTGGTCATGGGCATTAGATGTCATTGATAACGGGATCACATCATTGGGAGAATGATGTGATGGACAAGACCCAATCCTAAGCGTAGCATTAGATCGTATTGTTCGTATGCTAGAGCTTTTCTAATGTCAAGTATCTTTTCCTTCGACCGTGAGATTGTGCAACTCCCGAATATCGTAGGAGTGCTTTGGGTGTATCAAACGTCACAACGTAACTGGGTGACTATAAAGGTGCACTATGGGTACCTCTGAAAGTGACTCTTGGGTTGGTACGAATCTAGATCGGGATTTGTCACTCCATGTGACGGAGAGGTATCTTTGGGCCCACTCGGTAGAACATCATCATGAGCTCAATGTGACTAAAGGAGTTAGTAACACGATGACGTGCTACGGAACGAGTAAAGAGATGTACGGGTAACGAGATTGAACAAGGAATAGGTATACCGACGATCGAATCTCGGGCAAGTTCTATATCGACACATAAAGGGAATTGTATACGGGATTGAGTGAATCCTTGACATCGTGGTTCATCCGATGAGATCATCGTGGAGCAAGTGGGAGCCACGATGGGTATCCAGACCCCGTTGATGGTTATTGGCCAGAGAGGTGTCTCAGTCATGTCTACGTGACTCCCGAACCCGTAGGGTCTACACACTTAAGGTTCGATGACGCTAGGGTTATAGGGAATTGTTATACGAGGTTATAGAAAGTTGCTCGGAGTCCCGGATGAGATCCCGGATGTCACGAGGAGCTCCAGAATGGTACGAAGGTAACGATTGATATATAGGACGGATGGTTTCGGACATCGGAAGTGTTTCGAGCGTCACTGGTAACGTACCGGGACCACCGGGACCACCGGGGGTCCACCGGAAGGGGGCAACGACCCCGGGAGGCTAGATGGGCCAAGTGCGGGAGGGAACCAGCCCCTAGGTGGGCTGGTGCGCCCCCACACTCAGCCCAAGGCGTAGGAGGTGGAGGGGGGGGGAAACCCTAAGCGCTGGTGGGCCTAAGGCCCACTTAGGGGTGCGCCACCCCTCCCCCTTGCCCTGGCCGCCGCACCTCCCATCTGGGGGGGCTGCTGCACCACCTAGGGTGGGAACCCTAGGGGTGGCACCCCCCTCCCCTCCTCCTATATATAGTGGGAACTTTTGGGCTTTTGGAGACACAGTTTTCCCTCTCCCTCGGCGCAGCCCTGCTCTTCTTCCTCCTCTGTGTCGATGCTTGGCGAAGCCCTGCCGGGATACCTCGTCTCTCCATCGACACCATGCCATCATGCTGCCGGAGATCTTCCCCAACCTCTCCCTCCTCCTTGCTGGATCAAGGTGCGGGAGACGTCACCGGGCTGCACGTGTGTTCAACGCGGAGGTGCCGTGGTTCAGCACTAGATCGGAATCACACCGCGATCTGAATCGCCGCGAGTATGACTCCATCAACCGCGTTCTAGTAACACTTCCGCTTAGCAATCTTCAAAGGTATGAAGATGCACTCACCCCTCTGTCGTCTCTGGTCTCTCCATATGAAGATCTGAATATGTGTAGGAATTTTTTTTGAATTTATGCTACGTTACCCAACAGTGGCATCCGAGCCAGGTTTTCTATGCGTAGATTCTATGACGAGTAGAACACAAAATGTTCTGGGCGATGATTTGTCAATTGCTTGTCGTTACTAGTCTTATTCTTTTTCGGCGGTATTGTGGGATGAAGCGGCTCGGACCGACCTTACACGTACGCTTACGTGAGACTGGTTCCACCGACAGACATGCACACCGTGCATAAAGGTGGCTTGCGGGTGTCTTTCTCTCCCACTCTAGTCGGATTGGATTTGATGAAAAGGGTCCTTACGAAGGGTAAATAGCTTTGGCATATCATCATTGTGGCTGTCACGTAGGTAAGAAGGCGTTCTTGCTAGAAACCCAAATCAGCCACGTAAAACTTGCAACAACAATTAGAGGACGTCTAACTTGTTTTTGCACGGTTTGACATGTGATGTGATATGGCCAAAGTTGTGATGTTGCATGTATGATGTATGACATGATCATGTTATTGTAATAGGTTTCACGACGTGCATGCCGATGAGTATGAAAACTGGCAGGAGCCATAGGAGTTCTCTTAATTTATTGTATGAGATGCAACGCCATGTGCTTACTACTTTTACTTCATTGCTAACGGTTAGCTATAGTAGTAGTGATAGTAGTAGTTGGCGTGACGACTTCACGGAGACACGATGATGGAGATCATGATGATGGAGATCATGGTGTCACACCAGTGACAATGATGATCATGCGATGCCTGAAGATGGAGATCAAAAGAGCAAAGATGATAATGGCCATATCATGTCACTATATGATTGCATTGTGATGTTTATTATGTTTTTCATCTTATTGCTTAGAACGACGGTAGCATAATAAGATGATCCCTCTTAAAATTTCGAGAACGTATTCCCCTAAGTGTGCACCGTTGTGAAGGATCGTTGTCTCGAAGCACCATGTGATGATCGGGTGTGATAGATTCTAACGTTCGCATACAACGGGTGTAAGCCAGATTTACACACGCGAAACACCTAGGTTGACTCGACGAGCTTAGCATGTACAGACATTACCTCGAATACAAGAGACCAAAAGGTCGAACATGAGTCGTATGGTTGAATACGATCAGCATGAAGTTGCTCACCATGATGACTAGTCCGTCTCACGTGATGATCAGACACGTGTTAGTCAACGTGGATCATGTATCACTTAGATGACTAGAGGGATGTCGATTTAAGTGGGAGTTCATACTTAATTTGATTAAATGAACTTAATTGTCATGAACTTAGTCTAAAAGTTATCTTTATAAATATTGTAGATGGCCAACGTCAACCTTAATTTCAATGCATTCCTAGAGAAAAACAAGCTGAAAGATGATGGTAGCAACTATGCGAACTGGGTTCGCAACTTGAAGCTCATCCTTGAAGCAGCTAAAAAGGCTTATGTCCTTGATGCGCCGCTAGGTGACCCTCCCGCTCCCGCAGCAGCCCAGGACATTTTGAACGTCTGGCAAACACAGAGTGATGACTACTCTCTGGTTAGGTGTGACATGCTATACAACTTAGAAACGGGGCTCCAAAGGCGTTTGGAGCAACACGGTGCATATGAGATGTTCCAAGATCAGAAGCTAGTTTTTCAAGCTCATGCCCGTGTCGAGAGATATGAAGTCTCCGACAAGTTCTTTAGCTGTAAGATGGAGGAGAACAGTTCTGGCAGTGAGCACATACCCAAAATGTCTGGGTTACACGGTCGTCTGACTTCACTTGGAGTCGAACTTCCGGATGATGCTATAATTGACAGAATCCTCCAGTCTCTCCCACCAAGCTACAGAGGTTTTGTGCTGAACTACAACATGCAAGGGATGGAGAAGACCATTCCCGAGTTGTACTCGATGCTCAAGTCTGCAGAAGTAGAAATCAAGAAAGAGCATCAAGTGTTGATGGTCAACAAGACCACTAGTTTCAAGAAGGGCAAGGGTAAGAAGAACTTTAAGAAAGACGGCAAAGCCGTTGCCGCGCCCGGTAAGCCAGATGCCGGGAAGAAGAAAAAGAATGGACCCAAGCCTGAGACTGAGTGCTTCTATTGCAAGGGAAAGGGTCACTGGAAGCGGAACTGCCCCAAATACTTAGCGGACAAGAAGGCCGACAACGTTAAAGGTATATGTGATATACATGTTATTGATGTGTACCTTACCAGCGCTCGTAGTAGCTCCTGGGTATTTGATACCGGTGCTGTTGCTCACATTTGAAACTCAAAGCTGGAACTGCGGAATAAGCGGAGACTGGCTAAGGACGAGGTGACGATGCGCGTCGGGAATGGCTCCAAGGTCGATGTGATTGCCGTCGGCACGCTACCTCTACATCTACCGTCGGGATTAGTTTTAAACCTTAATATTTGTTATTTAGTACCAGCTTTGAGCATGAATATTGTATCAGGGTCTCGCTTAATGCAAGACAGCTACTCATTTAAGTCAGAGAATAATGGTTGTTCTATTTATATGAGTGTTATGTTTTATGGTCATGCTCCGCTGGTGAATGGTTTATTCTTGATGAATCTCGATCGTGATGTTACCCATATTCATAGTGTGAGTACCAAAAGATATAAAGTTGCTAATGATAGTCCCACATACTTGTGGCACTGCCGCCTTGGTCATATCGGTGTTAAGCGCATGAAGAAGCTCCATACTGATGGACTATTAGAGTCTCTTGACTTTGAATCATTTGACACATGCGAACCGTGCCTCATGGGCAAGATGACCAAGACTCCATTCTCAGGAATAATGGAGAGAGCAACTGACTTATTGGAAATAATACATACTGACGTGTGTGGTCCAATGAACGTTGAAGCTCGCGGTGGCTATCATTATGTTCTCACTGTCACCGATGATTTGAGTAGGTATGGGTATATCTACTTGATGAAGCAAAAATCTGAGACGTTTGAAAAGTTCAAGGAATTTCAGAGTGAGGTCGAGAATCAACTGACAGAAAAATTAAGTGTCTACGATCTGATTGTGGAGGAGAATATTTGAGTCACGAGTTTGGCACACGCCTAAGGAAGTGTGGAATCGTTTCACGACTGATGCTGCCTGGCACACCGCAACGCAATGGAGTGTGTGAACGTCGTAATCGCACTTTATTAGATACGGTACGATCTATGATTTCTCTTACCGACTTACCGCTATCATTTTGGGGATACACATTAGAAACTGCAGCATTCACTTTAAATAGGGAACCGTCTAAATCCGTTGAGACGACACCGTATGAACTATGGTTTAGCAAGAAACCTAAGTTGTCGTTTCTTAAAGTTTGGGGCTGCGATGCTTATGTGAAGAAACTTCAACTAGTAAAGCTCGAACCCAAAGCGGAGAAATGCGTATTCATAGGATACCCTAAGGAAAATATTGGGTATACCTTCTATCTTAGATCTGAAGGTAAAACCTTTGGTGCCAAGAACGGATCCTTTCTAGAGAAAGAGTTTCTCTCGAAAGAAGTAAGTGGGAGGAAGGTAGAACTTGATGAGGTAATTACACCCCCTCTCGAACAGGAAAGTAGCGCAGCGCGGGAAGTTGTTCCTGTGGCGCCTGCACCAACTGAAGAGGAAGTTAATGATAATGATCATGAAGCTTTGGATCAAGTTACTACTGAGCCGCAAAGGTCCACAAGGGTACGCTCCGCACCAGAGTGGTACGACAACCTTGTAATGGAAATTATTATGTTAGACAACGGTGAACCTTCGAACTATGAAGAAGCGATGGCGGTCCCGGATTCCAACAAATGGCTTGAAGCTATGAAATCCGAGATAGGATCCATGTATGAGAACAAAGTATGGACTTTGGTGGACTTGCCCGATGACCGGCGAGCCATAGAAAATAAATGGATCTTCAAGAAGAAGACTGATGTGAACGGGAATGTAACCGTTTACAAAACTCGACTTGTCGCAAAGGGTTTTTTGACAAATTCAAGGGATTGACTACGAAGAGACTTTCTCTCCCGTAGTGAAGCTGAAATCAGTCCGAATCATGTTAGCAATTGCCGCCTTTTATGATTATGAAATTTGGCAAATGGACATCAAAACAGCGTTCCTTAACGGGAACCTTAAGGAAGAGTTGTATATGATGCAACCAGAAGGTTTTGTCGACCCTAAGGGTGCTAACAAAGTGTGCAAGCTCCAGCGCTCCATCTATGGGCTGGTGCAAGCATCTCGGAGTTGGAACATTCGCTTTAATGAGGTGATTAAAGCGTTTGGGTTCATACAGGTTTACGGAGAAGCTTGTTTGTACAAGAAAGTGAGTGGGAGCTCTGTAGCTTTCCTCATACTGTATGTGGATGACATATTATTGATGGGGAATAATATAGAGATGTTGGAGAGCATAAAGGCCTATTTGAACAAGAGTTTTTTCAATGAAGGACCTTGGAGAAGTTGCATACATATTAGGCATCAAGATCTATAGAGATAGATCGAGACGCCTCATAGGTCTTTCGCAAAGTACATACCTTGACAAGATATTGAAGAAGTTCAATATGGAAAACTCAAAGAAAGGGCTCTTGCCAGTTTTGCAAGGTATGAGATTGAGTAAGACTCAGTCGCCGACCACGGCAATAGATAGAGAGAAGATGAGTTATTTCCCCTACGCTTCAGCCGTAGGCTCTCTTATGTATGCCATGTTGTGTACCAGACCTGATATAAACCTTGCCATAAGTTTGGTAGGGAGGTACCAAAGTGATCCCGGTATGGAACACTGGACAGCGGTCAAGAATATCCTTAAGTACCTGAAAAGGACTAAGGAAACGTTTCTCGTTTATGGGGGTGACGAAGAGCTCGTCGTAAAGGGTTACGTCGACGCAAGCTTCAACACAGATCCGGATGACTCTAAGTCACAGACCAGATACGTATATGTTTTGAATGGTGGGGCAGTGAGCTGGTGCAGCAGCAAGCAAGAAGTCGTGGCAACATCTACATGTGAAGCGGAGTACATATCTGCTTCAGAAGGGCTCATGAAGGAATTTGGATGAAGGAGCTCATCACCGACCTTGGAGTGGTTCCAAGCGCGTCGGGTCCAATGACACTCTTCTGTGATAACACTCGGGCCATTGCCATAGCCAAGGAGCCCAGGTTTCACTGGAAGACGAAGCACATAAAACGTCGCTACAACTCCATCCAGGACCATGTCCAGAGTGGAGTAATAGAGATTTGTAAAGTACACACGGATCTGAATGTCGCAGACCCGTTGACTAAACCTCTTCCATGAGAAAAACATGATCAACACCATAATGCTATGGGTGTTCAATACATCACAATGTAACTAGATTATTGACTCTAGTGCAAGTGGGAGACTGTTGGAAATATGCCCTAGAGGAAATAATAAAATGGTTATTATCATATTTCCTTGTTCATGATAATCGTCTATTGTTCATGCTATAATTGTATTAACAGGAAACAGTAATACATGTGTGAATAAATAGATCACAACGTGTCCCTAGCAAGCCTCTAATTGGCTAGCTCGTTAGTCAATAGATGATCATGGGCATTAGATGTCACTGATAACGGGATCACATCATTGGGAGAATGATGTGATGGACAAGACCCAATCCTAAGCGTAGCACTAGATCGTATTGTTCGTATGCTAAAGCTTTTCTAATGTCAAGTGTCTTTTCCTTCGACCGTGAGATTGTGCAACTCCCGGATACCGTAGGAGTGCTTTGGGTGTATCAAATGTCACAATGTAACTGGGTGACTATAAAGGTGCACTAGGGTACCATTGAAAGTGACTGTTCGGTTGGTACGAATCGAGATCGGGATTTGTCACTCCGTGTGACGGAGAGGTATCTTTGGGCCCACTCGGTAGAACATCATCATGAGCTCAATGTGACTAAAGGAGTTAGTCAAACGAGGACGTGCTACGGAACGAGTAAAGAGACTTACCGGTAACGAGATTGAACAAGGTATAGGTATACCGACGATCGAATCTCGGGCAATTTCTATACCCACAAACAAAGGGAATTGTATACGGGATTGATTGAATGCTTGACATCGTCGTTCATCCGATGAGATCATCGTGGAGCAAGTGGGAGCCACCATGGGTATCCAGACCCCGCTGATGGTTATTGCCCAGAGAGGTGTCTCGGTCATGTCTACGTGTCTCCCGAACCCGTAGGGTCTACACACTTAAGGTTCGATGACGCTAGGGTTATAGGGAATTGTTATACGAGGTTATCGAAAGTTGTTCGGAGTCCCGAATGAGATCCCGGATGTCACGAGGAGCTCCAGAATGGTACGGAGGTAAAGATTGATATATACGACGGATGGTTTCGGACATCGGAAGTGTTTCGGGCGTCACGGGTAACTTACCGGGACCACCGGGACCACCGGAGGTGGCCCCGGGGGTCCATCGGAAGGGGGCAACGACCCCGGGAGGCTAGATGGGCCAAGTGCGGGAGGGAACCAGCCCCTAGGTGGGCTGGTGCGCCCCCCACACTCAGCCCAAGGCGCGGGAGGTGGAGAGGGGGGCAAACCCTAGGTGCTGGTGGGCCTAAGGCCCACCTAGGGGTGCGCCACCCCTCCCCCTTGCCCTGGCCGCCGCACCTCCCATCTGGGGGGCTACTGCACCACCTAGGGTGGAAATCCTAGGGGTGGCACCCCCCTCCCCTCCTCCTATATATAGTGGGCACTTTTGGGCTTTTGGAGACACAATTTTCCCTCTCCCTCGGCAAAGCCCTGCTCTTCTTCCTCCTCCTCTCTGCCGGTGCTTGGCGAAGCCGCCGGGAGACCTCGTCTCTCCATCGACACCACACCGTCTTCCCCAACCTCTCCCTCCTTCTTGCTGGATCAAGGTGAGGGAGACGTCATCGGGCTGCACGTGTGTTGAACGCGGAGGTGCCGTGGTTCGGCACTAGATCGGAATCACACCGTGATCTGAATCGCCGCGAGTACGACTCCATCAACCGTGTTCTAGTAACGTTTTCGCTTAGCGATCTTCAAAGGTATGAAAATGCAGGTACCCCTCTCTCGTTGCTAGTCTCTCCATAGGAAGATGTGAATATGCGTAGGATTTTTTTTGAATTTATGCTACGTTACCCAACAGCTACTACTTTTCCATGCTTAATGCTTGTTACTAGGGCCCGAGTGCCTTGATTTCAGATCTGAAATTATTATGTTGTCACCAATACATGTGTGTTTTAGATCCGATCTTGCAAGTTGTAGTTACTGTTGGAATTATGCCCAAGAGGCAATAATAAATATAGTTATTATTATAATTCCTGTATCAAGATAATCGTTTATTATCCATGCTATAATTGTATTGAATGAAGACTCATTTACATGTGTGGATACATAGACAAAACACCGTCCCTAGCAAGCCTCTAGTTGGCTAGCCAGTTGATCAAAGATAGTGAGTGTCTTTGATTATGAACAAGGTGTTGTTGCTTGATAACTGGATCACGTCATTAGGAGAATCACGTGATGGACTAGACCCAAACTAATAGACGTAGCATGTTGATCGTGTCATTTTGTTGCTACTGTTTTCTGCGTGTCAAGTATTTATTCCTATGACCATGAGATCATATAACTCACTGAGACCGGAGGAATGCTTTGTGTGTATCAAACGTTGCAACGTAACTGGGTGACTATAAAGATGCTCTACAGGTATCTCCGAAGGTGTTAGTTGAGTTAGTATGGATCAAGACTGGGATTTGTCACTCCGTGTGACGGAGAGGTATCTCGGGGCCCACTCGGTAATGCAACATCACAAACAAGCCTTGCAAGCAATGTAACTTAGTGTAAGTTGTGGGATCTTGTATTACGGAACGAGTAAAGAGACTTGCCGGTAAACGAGATTGAAATAGGTATGTGGATACTGACGATCGAATCTCGGGCAAGTAACATACCGAAGGACAAAGGGAATGACATACGGGATTATATGAATCCTTGGCACTGAGGTTCAAACGATAAGATCTTCGTAGAATATGTAGGATCCAATATGGGCATCCAGGTCCCGCTATTGGATATTGACCGAGGAGTCTCTCGGGTCATGTCTACATAGTTCTCGAACCCGCAGGGTCTGCACACTTAAGGTTCGACGTTGTTTTATGCGTATTTGAGTTATATGGTTGGTTACCGAATGTTGTTCGGAGTCCCGGATGAGATTACGGACGTCACGAGGGTTTCCAGAATAGTCCGGAAACGAAGATTGATATATAGGATGACCTCATTTGATTACCGGAAGGTTTTCGGAGTTACCGGGAATGTACCGGGAATGACGAATGGGTTCCGAGAGTTCACCGGGGGGGGGGGGGCAACCCACCCCGGGGAAGCCCATAGGCCTTGAGGGTGGCACACCAGCCCTTAGTGGGCTGGTGGGACAGCCCAAAAGGGCTCTATGCGCCAAGAAGAAGAAAATCAAGAGGAAAAAAAAGGAGGAGGTGGGAAGGAAGGGGGACTCCCTCCCACCAAACCAAGTCCAACTCGGTTTGGGGGGGGAGTCCTCCCCCCTTGGACTCGGCCGACCCCCTTGGGGCTCCTTGAGCCCCAAGGCAAGGTCCCCTCCCTCCCACCTATATATACGGAGGTTTTAGGGCTGAGTTGAGACGACTTTTCCACGGCAGCCCGACCACATACCTCCACGGTTTTTCCTCTAGATCGCGTTTCCGCGGAGCTCGGGCGGAGCCCTGCTGAGACAAGGTCATCACCAACCTCCGGAGCGCAGTCACGCTGCCGGAGAACTCTTCTACCTCTCCGTCTCTCTTGCTGGATCAAGAAGGCCGAGATCATCGTCGAGCTGTACGTGTGCTGAACGCGGAGGTGCCGTCCGTTCGGTACTAGATCGTGGGACTGATCGCGGGATTGTTCGCGGGGCGGATCGAGGGATGTGAGGACGTTCCACTACATCAACCGCGTTCACTAACGCTTCTGCTGTACGATCTACAAGGGTACGTAGATCACTCATCCCCTCTCGTAGATGGACATCACCATGATAGGTCTTCGTGCGCGTAGGAAAATTTTTGTTTCCCATGCGACGTTCCCCAACAGTGGCATCATGAGCTAGGTTCATGCGTAGATGTCTTCCCGAGTAGAACACAAAAGTTTTTTGTGGGCGGTGATGTGCGTTTTTATGCCCTCCTTAGTCTTTTCTTGATTCCGCGGTATTGTTGGATTGAAGCGGCTTGGACCGACATTACTCGTACGCTTACGAGAGACTGGTTTCATCGTTACGAGTAACTCCGTTGCTCAAAGATGACTGGCAAGTGTCGGTTTCTCCAACTTTAGTTGAATCGGATTTGACCGAGGAGGTCCTTGGATGAGGTTAAATAGCAACTCATATATCTCCGTTGTGGTTTTTGCGTAAGTAAGATGCGATCCTACTAGATACCCATGGTCACCACGTAAAACATGCAACAACAAAATTAGAGGACGTCTAACTTGTTTTTGCAGGGTATGCTTGTGATGTGATATGGCCAATGATGTGATGTGATATATTGGATGTATGAGATGATCATGTTGTAATAGAAATATCGACTTGCACGTCGATGGTACGGCAACCGGCAGGAGCCATAGGGTTGTCTTTATACTAACGTGTGTGCTTGCAGATGCGTTTACTATTTTGCTAGGAAGTAGCTTTAGTAGTAATAGCATGAGTAGCACGACAACCCCGATGGCAACACGTTGATGGAGATCATGGTGTAGCGCCGGTGACAAGAAGATCGTGCCGGTGCTTTGGTGATGGAGATCAAGAAGCACGTGATGATGGCCATATCATGTCACTTATGAATTGCATGTGATGTTAATCCTTTTATGCACCTTATTTTGCTTAGAACGACGGTAGCATTATGAGGTGATCTCTCACTAAAATTTCAAGACGAAATTGTGTTCTCCCCAACTGTGCACCGTTGCTACAGTTCGTCGTTTCGAGACACCACGTGATGATCGGGTGTGATAGACTCAACGTTCACATACAACGGGTGCAAAACAGTTGCGCGCGCGGAACACTCGGGTTAAGCTTGACGAGCCTAGCATGTGCAGACATGGCCTCGGAACACATGAGACCGAAAGGTCGATCATGAATCATATAGATGATATGATTAGCATAGGGATGCTTACCACTGAAGCTAGTGTAAGTGGATCATGAACCGCTCAAATGACTAGAGAGATGTACTTTTTGAGTGGGAGTTTAGCAAATAATTTGATTAAGCTAAACTCTAATTATCTTGAACATAGTCTAAGTCCACTTTGAATATATTTGTGTTGTAGATCATGGCTCACGCGACAGTCATCCCGAATTTTAACACGTTCCTAGAGAAAGCTAAGTTGAAAGATGATGGAAAAAACTTTGTAGACTCGGCTCGTAATCTTAAGCTAATCTTACAAGTTGGGAAGAAGGATTATGTCCTTAATGCTGCGTTAGGAGATGAACCACCCGCTACGGCTGATTAGGATGTTAAGAACGCTTGGTTAGCACGTAAGGAGGACTACTGAATAGTTCAATGTGCAGTCTTGTATGGCTTAGAACCGGGACTTCAACGTCGCTTTGAGCGTCATGGAGCATTTGAGATGTTCCAGGAGTTGGAGTTTATCTTTCAGAAGAACGCCCGGATCGAGAGGTATGAGACCTCCGATAAATTCTATGCTTGCAAGATGGAGGAAAACTCATATGTTAGTGAAAATGTGCTCAAAATGTCTGGGTACTCAAACCGTCTAGCTGAGCTGGGGATTGAACTCCCGCAAGAAGCTATCACTGACAGAATCCTTCAATCACTGCCGCCAAGCTATAAAGGCTTTGTGTTGAACTACAACATGCAAGGGATGAACAAGTCTCCCGGCGAGTTGTTTGCGATGCTGAAAGTCGCAGAGTCTGAACTCCCTAAAGAGCATCAAGTGTTGATGGTGAATAAGACCACTAGTTTCAAGAGAAACGGCAAAGGCAAGAAGGGCAATTCAAAGAAGAGCGGCAAGCCTGTTGCCAATCCGACGAAGAAACCCAAAGCTGGACCTAAGCCGGAAACGGAGTGTTTCTATTGCAAGGGTATGGGTCACTGGAAGCGCAATTGCCCCAAGTATCTGGCAGATAAGAAGGCGGGCAAAGAAAAATCAGGTATATTTGATATACATGTTATTGATGTGTACTTAACGGGCTCTCGTAGTAGTGCCTGGGTATTTGATACCGGTTTTGTTGCTCATATTTGCAACTCGAAACAGGAACTGCGGAATAGGCGAAGGCTGGCAAAAGATGAAGTGACGATGCGCGTAGGAAATGGTTCCAAGGTTGATGCAAACGCCGTCGGGACAGTGTCACTTCAGTTACCGTCAGGATTAGTGATGAACTTAAATCATTGTTATTTAGTGCCTGCGTTGAGCATGAACATTATATCTGGATCTTGTTTATTGCGAGACGGTTACTCTTTTAAGTCAGAGAATAATGGTTGTTCTATTTCTATGAGTAACATCTTTTATGGTCATGCACCGAATGTGAGAGGATTGTTCATATTGAATCTTGATAGCGATACGCATATACATAACATTGAGACCAAAAGAGTTAGAGTTAACAATGATAGCGCCATATTTTTGTGGCACTGCCGCTTAGGTCATATTGGTGTAAAGCGCATGAAGAAACTCCATGCTGATGGACTTTTGGAGTAACTTGACTTTGATTCACTTGACACGTGCGAGCCATGCCTCATGGGCAAGATGACTAAGACTCCGTTCTCAGGAACAATGGAGCGTGCAAGTGACTTGTTGGAAATCATACATACCGATGTGTGTGGTCCGATGAGCGTGGAGGCACGCGGCGGATATCGTTATTTTCTCACCTTCACTGACGATTTAAGTAGATATGGTTATGTCTACTTGATGAAGCACAAGTCTGAAACATTTGAAAAGTTCAAGCAATTTCAGAGTGAAGTGGAAAATCATCGTAACAAGAAGATCAAGTTCCTACGGTCTGATCGTGGGGGTGAATATCTGAGTTTCGAGTTTGGTGCTCACTTAAGACAATGTGGAATTGTTTCACAGTTAACACCGCCTGGAACACCACAGCGTAATGGTGTGTCCAAACGTCGTAATCGTACTCTGTTAGAGATGGTGCGATCTATGATGTCTCTTACTGATTTGCCGTTATCATTTTGGGGCTATGCATTAGAAACAGCTGCATTCACTTTAAATAGGGCACCATCAAAATCCGTTGAGACGACACCATACGAACTGTGGTATGGCAAAAGGCCTAAGTTGTCGTTTCTTAAAGTTTGGGGATGTGATGCTTATGTCAAAAAGCTTCAGCCTGAAAAGCTGGAACCCAAAGCGGAAAAGTGCGTCTTCATAGGTTACCCAAAAGAGACAGTTGGGTACACCTTCTATCTCAAATCCGAGGGCAACGTGTTTGTTGCTAAAAACGGAGCTTTTCTCGAGAAGGAGTTTCTCTCGAGAGAATTGAGTGGGAGGAAGATAGAACTTGACGAGGTTGTCGAACCTCTCATCCCTCTAGATGGTGGCGCAGGGCAAGGGGAAACCTTTGTCATTGCGATGCCGGTTGAGGAGGAAGTTAATGATGAGGATCATGAAACTCCAGTTCAAGTTTCTGTCAAACCACGCAGGTCGACGAGACCACGTGCTGCTCCAGAGTGGTAGGGTAATCCCGTCTTATCAATCATGTTGTTAGACAACAATGAACCTGCAAATTATGAAGAAGCAATGGTGGGCCCAGATTCCAACAAATGGCTGGAGGCCATGAAGTCCGAGATAGGATCCATGTATGAGAACAAAGTGTGGACTTTGGAGGTACTGCCTGAGGGCCGCAAGGCCATTCAGAACAAATGGATCTTTAAGAGGAAGACGGACGCTGACGGTAATGTGACCGTTTATAAAGCTCGACTTGTGGCAAAGGGTTTTTCACAAGCTCGAGGAGTTGACTACGATGAGACTTTCTCGCCCGTAGCGATGCTTAAGTCCGTCAGAATCATGTTAGCAATAGCTGCATTTTTCGATTATGAAATCTGGCAGATGGATGTCAAAACGGCGTTCCTTAACGGTTTCCTCAAGGAAGAGTTGTATATGATACAACCCGAAGGTTTTGTCGATCCTAAGAATGCTAACAAGGTGTGCAAGCTCCAGCGATCCATTTATGGACTGGTGCAAGCATCTCGGAGTTGGAACAAACGCTTTGATGAGGTGATCAAAGCATTTGGGTTTATACAAGTGGTTGGAGAATCTTGTATTTACAAGAAAGTGAGTGGGAGCTCTGTGGCGTTTCTAATATTATATGTGGATGACATATTACTGATTGGAAACAACGTAGAGTTTTTAGAGAGCATAAAGGATTACTTGAATAAAAGTTTCTCTATGAAGGACCTAGGAGAAGCTGCTTACATTCTAGGCATTAAGATCTATAGGGATAGATCAAAACGCCTGATAGGACTTTCACAAAGCACATACCTTGATAAAGTTTTGAAGAGGTTCAAAATGGAACAGTCCAAGAAAGGGTTCTTGCCAGTTCTACAAGGTACGAGATTGATTAAGACTCAGTGCCCAGCAACTGATGAAGATAGAGAGCATATGCGCTCCGTCCCCTATGCTTCAGCCATAGGTTCTATCATGTATGCGATGATGTGCACTAGACCGGATGTTAGCCTGGCCATAAGTATGGCAGGTAGGTTCCAGAGTAATCCAGGAGTGGATCACTGGACAGCGGTCAAGAATATCCTGAAATACCTGAAAAGGACTAAGGAGATGTTTCTCGTGTATGGAGGTGACGAAGAGCTCGCCGTAAAAGGTTACGTCGATGCAAGCTTTGACACAGATCCGGACGACTCTAAGTCACAAACCGGATACGTATTTATTCTTAATGGGGGTGCAGTAAGCTGGTGCAGTTCCAAGCAAAGCGTCGTAGCAGATTCTACATGTGAAGCGGAGTACATGGCTGCCTCGGAGGCGGCTAAGGAGGGTGTCTGGATGAAGCAGTTCATGACGGATCTTGGAGTGGTGCCAAGCGCACTGAATCCAATAACCTTGTTCTGTGACAACACTGGTGCCATTGCCTTAGCAAAGGAACCACGGTTTCACAAGAAGACCAGACACATCAAACGACGCTTCAACCTCATCCGCGACTACGTCAAGGGAGAGGACGTGAATATATGCAAAGTGCACACGGATCTGAATGTAGTGGACCCGCTGACTAAACCTCTTCCACGGCCAAAGCATGATCAACACCAGAACTGTATGGGTGTTAGATTTATTACAATGTAATTCACATGGTGATGTGAGGGCTAGATTATTGACTCTAGTGCAAGTGGGAGACTGTTGGAATTATGCCCTAGAGGCAATAATAAATATAGTTATTATTATAATTCCTGTATCAAGATAATCGTTTATTATCCATGCTATAATTGTATTGAATGAAGACTCATTTACATGTGTGGATAAATAGACAAAACACCGTCCCTAGCAAGCCTCTAGTTGGCTAGCCAGTTGATCAAAGATAGTCAGTGTCTTCCGATTATGAACAAGGTGTTGTTGCTTGATAACTGGATCACGTCATTAGGAGAATCACGTGATGGACTAGACCCAAACTAATAGACGTAGCATGTTGATCATGTCATTTTGTTGCTACTGTTTTCTGCGTGTCAAGTATTTGTTCCTATGACCATGAGATCATATAACTCAATGACACCGGAGGAATGCTTTGTGTGTATCAAACGTCGCAACGTAACTGGGTGACTATAAAGATGCTCTACAGGTATCTCCGAAGGTGTTAGTTGAGTTAGTATGGATCAAGACTGGGATTTGTCACTCCGTGTGACGGAGAGGTATCTCGGGGCCCACTCGGTAATGCAACATCACAAACAAGCCTTGCAAGCAATGTAACTTAGTGTAAGTTGTGGGATCTTGTATTACGGAACGAGTAAAGAGACTTGCCGGTAAACGAGATTGAAATAGGTATGCGGATATTGACGATCGAATCTCGGGCAAGTAACATACCGAAGGACAAAGGGAATGACATACATGATTATATGAATCCTTGGCACTGAGGTTCAAACGATAAGATCTTCGTAGAATATGTAGGATCCAATATGGGCATCCAGGTCCCGCTATTGGATATTGACCGAGGAGTCTCTCGGGTCATGTCTACATAGTTCTCGAACCCGCAGGGTCTGCACACTTAAGGTTCGACGTTGTTTTATGCGTATTTGAGTTATATGGTTGGTTACCGAATGTTGTTCGGAGTCCCGGATGAGATTACGGACGTCACGAGGGTTTCCAGAATAGTCCGGAAACGAAGATTGATATATAGGATGACCTCATTTGATTACCGGAAGGTTTTCGGAGTTACCGGGAATGTACCGGGAATGACGAATGGGTTCCGAGAGTTCACCGGGGGGGGGGGGGGGGGCAACCCACCCCGGGGAAGCCCATAGGCCTTGAGGGTGGCACACCAGCCCTTAGTGGGCTGGTGGGACAGCCCAAAAGGGCTCTATGCGCCAAGAAGAAGAAAATCAAGAGGAAAAAAAAGGAGGAGGTGGGAAGGAAGGGGGACTCCCTCCCACCAAACCAAGTCCAACTCGGTTTGGGGGGGGAGTCCTCCCCCCTTGGACTCGGCCGACCCCCTTGGGGCTCCTTGAGCCCCAAGGCAAGGTCCCCTCCCTCCCACCTATATATACGGAGGTTTTAGGGCTGAGTTGAGACGACTTTTCCACGGCAGCCCGACCACATACCTCCACGGTTTTTCCTCTAGATCGCGTTTCCGCGGAGCTCGGGCGGAGCCCTGCTAAGACAAGGTCATCACCAACCTCCGGAGCGCCGTCACGCTGCCGGAGAACTCTTCTACCTCTCCGTCTCTCTTGCTGGATCAAGAAGGCCGAGATCATCGTCGAGCTGTACGTGTGCTGAACGCGGAGGTGCCGTCCGTTCGGTACTAGATCGTGGGACTGATCGCGGGATTGTTCGCGGGGCGGATCGAGGGACGTGAGGACGTTCCACTACATCAACCGCGTTCACTAACGCTTCTGCTGTACGATCTACAAGGGTACGTAGATCACTCATCCCCTCTCGTAGATGGACATCACCATGATAGGTCTTCGTGCGCGTAGGAAAATTTTTGTTTCCCATTGGACGTTCCCCAACAGTTACCTACTATGTATTATGATCTGGCAACCCCGGAGTGACTTTAACCGGAACCACTCCCAGTGATGACCATAGTTTGAGGAGTTCATGTGTTCACCAAGTGCTAATGCGTTGGTCCGGTTCTTTATTAAAAGGATAACCTTAATATCCCGTAGTTTCCTTTTGGACCCCGCTGCCACGGGAGGGATGGACAATAGATGTCATGCAAGTTCTTTTCCCTAAGCACGTATGACGACACACGGAATGCATGCCTACATCACATTGACGAACGGGAGCTAGCCACATATCTCTCCGTGTTATAGCTGTTGCATGATGAATATCGTCCAAACAAATCACCGACCCAATCACTAGTAGAAAAAGGGCCTTTTGTCCTGGTTTTGGAACCGGGACAAAAAGGTCGTTACTAATGCCCTTTGCCTTTAGTCCCGGTTCTTACACGAATAGGGACATGTGGGCCTCCACGTGGCCGCTGAGTCCAGGCCAGGCAGGGGGGCCTTTAGTCCCGGTTGATGACACCAACCGAGACGAAAAGGCATCCACGCGTCAGCACCTGGGTGGAGCTGAGGTTTTTTTAAAGGGGCTGGTTTAGGGGTTAATTTAGGTTGCTATTAGCTAGCTAATAGAGAAAAGTGTCCTCTCTTATATATCTCCGTGCTTGGTCATCCGTCGTGCTTTGTCGAACATATTTACAAAATGTAGACACGAGTTACATGCACATATATGCATCTTTTTTACACTATATCATTTCATATCATTTTCGTTGAATGGCAATAGTATTCTAATCGATCATCTAACAACTCATCATCAACTTAATCATATACCAAGATATCATATGATACACATAAAATAAAACAAAGAAACATCATAATATATTTATAATCATCATATGCATCATGCATCCTAATTAATCGATCATGTCAAGTAATAATATAAACTAGAATAACTTGTCTCTCATAAGGCCTAGTCCTCGCTCTTAGATATAATGTCACAAAACAGAATAAGACCTATGGCTCCATGATGAATCACAGAGATCCAACGGTCTCCAGCTTGTGGCTTGCGAACCTTCTTTATTTCTCTCCACGCTTCAATTTGGAGTCTTTTTTTATCTTGATTTGAAGTTAATCAAGTATGGAGCATAGAACTCAGCCCTCAGCGGGCTTCTAATTCTCATTTGACCTTCTAGGTCCATTAACGGAGGCACTACATCATGTGGTAGTTGCTGTTGAAGAACATAATAATAACCTAGTTAGCAATGTCATCAACATCATTTATGCAATAGTGGAGCATACTTAATTAGGAAACTCTTACCAAGACATTTCGACGAATGTCATCTGGACTCAACCAATGCACTAGTGGCATGTAAAATGAATAATTTTGGCCAATTCCAAAATAATACGGGAAGGTATCCCTAGAAGCCAGAACACCAGCAACAAGAAAGTGGAGAAGATCATCCTTCTCCTTCCAAGTTAGATGTGATCCATATGTGTAGTGTGTCGTGTCAATTAATTTTCGTAATTCAGTCGAAGCAACAAAATAAGCTGTAAATTATAATTTAACAAATTTAGTATATAGATGAACACCAACTATTTCTAAATATAAATTCAAATTACTTCACATGGAGGTAAAACAGGGAGCATATCATCGACAACCACCCAAATTTTGTAATAATTTAATGTTTCAAAAATACTTAGAAATTTTGTAATTGTCCACAAGATGTGGGCATTATATAAACCATTCAAAACGACCACATGTGCTACGATCATTCAAAGGACAATTTGGGTTGTTGTTGTTGTTGTTTGTACAACATATAACATGACATAATTATAACTATGGCCCAATAACTAGGAACCTGCAACGTGTGGCCAAAGTTTTAATAGACGATGAACACCACATGACATGTAAATTGCAAGAGGAAAACAGGTTGACTACACCAACTATTTATAAATATAAAAGCAAATTACTTGACAAATATGGTTGAGAAACTCACATGGAGGTAAAATAGGAAGCATATCATCGACAACCACCCAAATGTCTATGTTGTCTAACATATTATCTTCAGGACGAAGATCGAAGGTGATTTCCATTTCCTTCTGAAATCCATATGCCTTGCAATGATCTTCCCACTTTGGGCACCCAAATTCTGTTTGAAAAACTGAATTAAATACTTGGATAAAAAATGTGTGACCATGTATAGTCCTCAGCTTAGCGCTCCACATCTCAATTCTCTCGTGGTCTTTGAAACCGAGCCTCTCCAACACATATCTTCTTGCATGGCAAGGGAGGTACATATCGCCGTTCTCGTCAAGCTTCATGCTGAAGAACCTATCGTCTCGCAGGTGAGGCATGTCGCACATACCCCGAGAGTCGCCGCAATATTCACACTCCCAATATCCATCGTGAGACATTTCCTGTTTTAATGTGGTAAATGTGTGTAAACAACAATATAATCGTGACACACTATATATCGAAAAAATTGAACATCTATATATAGTAACTCTTCATGCTCGCATCATGCATCATCATATATAACAACAAGTCCTACTAATTAATCATCATCATACATAGTTAAATAAAGTGTGTCACGATTATATATAACAACAAGTCGACGTCGATGCGGGAACTACTTTTATATATAGTTAAATAAAGTAGTTTTATTAATTAAATCAACTAGTTCAACTACTAAGCACTTACTATAAATAAATAAAGTAGTACTTACTAAAAACAAACTACTTCTATATATAGTAAAATAAAGTAGTTTATTAAATCAACTAGCTAAATCAACTATTTATGAAGCACTTACTATAAATAAAATAAAGTAGTACTTACTAAAAATAAATTAGTTTAACTATGTTTCTATTATTTTTCTAACTAATTATATTAAACACTTTCTCTTCTCATTTTTTCCTTTTTCCTCTATTCTAAATATGAACATATTCATAAATGACTTTGATCATGCACAATTTTCCTATACATACACAATATGAACATATACATAAATTGACAAAGAAAATACTATGAACAAAAAAATCATTAAAATTCTATGAACAAAATTACAACAGAAAAAAATCGTAAAAACTCTATGAAGAGAAAAAAATCATAAAAATTTGACATATTTGATCTTTGCATATATATCAGCGAAAAAAATAGCGTGCTACAAAATATAGTGAGACCCTTCTCCAAATGCTACACAAGTTATAACGCGATAATAACGTGCTATATTTCAAAATAGCGTTTGCAAAAAAATAAAAAAATATATCCATAAATAATGTATTTAAGTACTTTTTTGCGGGATAAGTATTGAAGTACCTTAAGACACAATAATAGAGAAACATAATCTAGCCAGAAACATAAATTTTAAACTAAATCTCAAATTGTAGTCAATTTATTTAATATATCAACCATAAACATTGAGCAACCTAAATCTATACCATGCACGAACCATAAAGTAAACCTGTGTTGACCTACATCTACTCTGAAGATTGATCTGCTACCTGAGTTAACATACAAATAGCACCGGACCTATCTGGGTTGACCTTATTTTTGAAAAAAAAATCTTTGCTCACGGCGACGGTGTCGGGGACGGCGACGGCGACGGCGAGGGCGAGGTGCAGCGCGGGGCGGGGCGTCGGGGCGGGGCGGCGCGGGATGGCGTGGGGCGGCGCCGGACGGCGCGGGGCGACGACGACGCCGTCCACGGCGAGACGGGCAGCCTGGCGGCGTTGGGATCGAATGGAGAGAGGGGGAGCGCTCAAAATTTCTAAACTGACGCTTATATAGCCCCACCTTTAGTCCTGGTTGGTGGCACCAACGGGGACCAAAGGTCTCTTTTCAGCAGCCCAAAGGGCGGGAAGCAGAGGTATTGGTACCGGTTGGTGGCACAAACCGGGACCAAAGGTCTCTTTTCAGCAGCCCAAAGGGCGGGAAGCAGAGGCATTGGTACCGGTTGGTGGCACAAACCGGTACCAATGCCTCCCTTTAGTCCCGGTTGGTGCCACCAACCGGGACCAAAGGCCTTGCGCGGTGCGGTGCTATGTTTAGTCCCACCTCGCTAGCCGAGAGGGGCTCGGAGTGGTTTATAATCCCTGCCGAACCAACCACTTCGAGCTCCTCTCTACTACAGGCTTACGGGCCTAAACTCACTCTCTGTGCTTGTGGGCCTATTGGCCCTACTGCGGGCCTGCATCCTGGCCCTAGTAATGGGTTTCTAGTCGTATGCAGGCCGTGGTGGCCTTGTAGATGGCACTTTTTTTAATTATTTTTCCTGTTTTTTGCTTTCTTTTTTGTTTCTAATTACATACTTATTTTATTCTACGATAATTCTTTTTGCTATTAAAGTTTGTAACAAAATTCTAATTACTTATTTATTTTCTTTTATGATAATTCTTTTTGCTTTTAATGTTTTGAACAAAATTCTAATTACTTATTTATTTTCTTAAATGATAATTCTTTTTGCTATTAAAGTTTGTAACAAAATTCTATATAATTTTAGTTTCAACAATACTAGATGTTTATAAAAGCTTTTTAGTTGATTCCTTTAGTACCAGTTGTAAGGCTGTTACAAAGGGAGAAGCGCAGTGCTCACGTGCACATTGGCCTGAAGCTAAGCAACGTGCAGGTGAGCATTGGCCTCTCTTTTATTTTGGCATGGTATCATCATTTCATCCATATAGCATATGCAAGAAACTTGATAGGGTTACGGCAAAAACTGGATGCACTTCATGTACAAAACGGACAATCTCTTTGGAAGTATCAGGGTTTCATACGGAAACTCGTCTCTTACAAAGGGATTTCATTTTTTTGAACTTATTTGAACTCCATAGTTTTTCTGTGTTCAAAATGCACCATTCAAAGCCACATCATCAATTTACAACCCTTTCTGACTTCATTTGTTATTTTTCATGCATTTACTGATTATTTTGAGCTATAAGACCATGAAATTGAAAAGCATTTGAAATGAACTCTGAAAACGTTCCAAGTTGGCATGGTATCATCATTTCACCCATATAGCATGTGCGAGAAAGTTGAGAGGGTTACGGCAAAAACTGGATGCACTTCATGTACAAAACGGACAATCTCTTTCGAAGTATCACGGTTTCATACGGAAACTCGTCTCTTACAAAGGGATTTCATTTTTTGGAACTTATTTGAACTCCATAGTTTTTCTGTGTTCAAAATGCACCATTCAAAGCCACATCATCAATTTACAACCCTTTCTGACTTCATTTGTTATTTTTCATGCATTTACTGATTATTTTGAGCTATAAGACCATGAAATTGAAAAGCATTTGAAATGACCTCTGAAAAGGTTCCAAGTTGGCATGGTATCATCATTTCACACACATAGCATGTGCGAGAAAGTTGAGAGGGTTACGGCAAAAACTGGAGGCACTTCTTGTACAAAACGGTCAATCTCTTTCGAAGTATCATGGTTTCATATAGAAACTCGTCTGTTACAAAGGGATTTCATTTTTTGAACTTATTTGAACTCCATAGTTTTTCTGTGTTCAAAATGCACCATTCAAAGCCACATCATCAATTTACAACCCTTTCTGACTTCATTTGTTATTTTTCATGCATTTACTGATTATTTTGAGCTATAAGACCATGAAATTGAAAAGCATTTGAAATGAACTCTGAAAAGGTTCCAAGTTGGCATGGTATCATCATTTCACCCACATAGCATGTGCGAGAAAGCTGAGAGGGTTACGGCAAAAATTGGATGCACTTCGTGTACAAAACGGGCAATCTCTTTCGAAGTATCATGGTTTCATACGGAAACTCGTCTGTTACAAAGGGATTTCATTTTTTTGAACTTATCTGAACTTCATAGTTTTCCTGTGTTCAAAATGCACCATTCAAAGCCACATCATCAATTTACAACCCTTTCTGACTTCATTTGTTATTTTTCAAGCATTTACTCATTATTTTGATCTATAAGACCATGAAATTGAAAAGTATTTGAAATGAACTCTAAAAAGGTTCCAAGTTGGCATGGTATCATTATTTCACCCACAAAGCATGTGCGAGAAAGTTGAGAGGGTTATGGCAAAAACAGGATGCACTTCGTGTACAAAACAGAAAATCTCTTTGGAAGTATCACGGTTTCATACGGAAACTCGTCTGTTACAAAGGGATTTCATTTTTTTGAACTCCATAGTTTTCTATGTTCAAAATGCACCATTCAAAGCCACATCATAAATTTACAAACCTTTCTGACTTCATTTGTTATTTTTCATGCATTTACTGATTATTTTGAGCTATAAGACCATGAAATTGAAAAGCATTTGAAATGAACTCTGAAAAGGTTCCAAGTTGGCATGGTATCATCATTTCACCCACATAGCATGTGCGAGAAAGTTGGGAGGGTTACGGAAAAAACTGGATGCACTTCGTGTACAAAACGGGCAATCTCTTTCGAAGTATCATGGTTTCATACGGAAACTCGTCTGTTACAAAGGGATTTCATTTTTTTGAACTTATTTGAACTCCATAGTTTTTCTGTGTTCAAAATGCAACATTCAAAGGCACATCATCAATTTACAACCCTTTCTGACTTCATTTGTTATTTTTCAAGCATTTACTCATTATTTTGAGCTATAAGACCATGAAATTGGAAAGCATTTGAAATCAACTCTGAAAAGGTTCCAAGTTGGCATGGTATCATCATTTCATCCACATAGCCTGTGCGAGAAAGTTGAGAGGGTTACGGCAAAAACTGGATGCACTTCGTGTACAAAACGGACAATTTCTTTCGAAGTATCATGGTTTCATACGGAAACTCGTCTGTTACAAAGGGATTTCATTTTTTGAACTTATTTGAACTCCATAGTTTTTCTGTGTTCAAAATGCACCATTCAAAGCCACATCATCAATTTACAACCCTTTCTGACTTCATTTGTTATTTTTCATGCATTTACTGATTATTTTGAGCTATAAGACCATGAAATTGAAAAGCATTTGAAATGAACTCTGAAAAGGTTCCAAGTTGGCATGGTATCATCATTTCACCCACATAGCATGTGCGAGAAAGTTGAGAGGGTTACGGCAAAAATTGGATGCACTTCGTGTACGAAACGGGCAATCTCTTTCGAAGTATCATGGTTTCATACGGGAACTCGTGTGTTACAAACGGATTTCATTTTTTTGAACTTATCTGAACTTCATAGTTTTTCTGTGTTCAAAATGCACTATTCAAAGCCACATCATCAATTTACAACCCTTTCTGACTTCATTTGTTATTTTTCATGCATTTACTGATTATTTTGAGCTACAAGACCATGAAATTGAAAAGCATTTGAAATGACCTCTACAAAGGTTCCAAGTTGGCATGGTATCATCATTTCACCCACATAGCATGTGTGAGAAAGTTGAGAGGGTTACGGAAAATACTGGATGCACTTCGTGTACAAAACGGTCAATCTCTTTCGAAGTATCAGGGTTTCATACGGAAACTCGTCTCTTACAAAGGGATTTCATTTTTTTGAACTTATTTGAACTCCATAGTTTTTCTGTGTTCAAAATGCACCATTCAAAGCCACATCATCTATTTTCAACCCTTTCTGACTTCATTTGTTATTTTTCATGCATTTACTGATTATTTTGAGCTATAAGACCATGAAATTGAAAAGCATTTGAAATGAACTCTGAAAAGTTTCCAAGTTGGCATGGTATCATTATTTCACCCACATAGCATGTGCGAGAAAGTTGAGAGGGTTACGGCTAAAACTGGATGCACTTCGTGTACAAAACGGACAATATCTTTGGAAGTATGAGGGTTTCATACGGAAACTCGTCTCTTACAAAGGTATTTCATTTTTTTGAACTTATTTGAACTCCATAGTTTTTCTGTGTTCAAAATGCACCATTCAAAGCCACATCATCAATTTACAACCCTTTCTGACTTCATTTGTTATTTTTCATGCATTTACTGATTATTTTGAGCTATAAGACCATGAAATTGAAAAGCATTTGAAATGAACTCTGAAAAGGTTCCAAGTTGGCATGGTATCATTATTTCACCTACATAGCATGTGCGAGAAAGTTGAGAGGGTTACGGAAAAAAATGGATGCACTTCGTGTACAAAACGGACAATCTCTTTGGAAGTATCAGGGTTTCATTCGGAAACTCGTCTGTTACAAAAGGATTTCCTTTTTTGAACTTATTTGAACTCCATAGTTTTTCTGTGTTCAAAATGCACCATTCAAAGCCACATCATCAATTTACAACCCTTTCTGACTTCATTTGTTATTTTTCATGCATTTACTGATTGTTTTGAGCTATAAGACCATGAAATTGAAAAGCATTTGAAATGAACTCTAAAAGGGTTCCAAGTTGGCAGTGGTGACAATTTTAACACAACACATGATATCCATTACATCTAGGGCACAACAGTACATTTGTTCAAGTTCACAAATGTGCACAAATGATAGAATTACATCTAGGACACAACACACTAGCAGAAACATAACACAAATGATAGAAACACAACACACAAATGATAGAATTACATTTGTTCGTCGCATAAACCGGGGCTAAAGCCCCCCCCCCTTCTAAGCCGGTTCAAGGCATGAACCGGTACCAATGGATGTGGGCCAGGAGCGCGGCCCATTGGTCCCAGTTCATGCCTAGAACCGGGACAAATGGGTCCACACGAACCGGGACCAATGCCCACGAGGCTCCGGCCGGCCACTGGGCTAATGAACCGGGACTATTGCCCCCCATGGGTCCCGGTTCGTGAAGAACCGGGACTAATGGGCTGGCCAGGCCCGAACGAAAGCCCTATTTTCTACTAGTGAATGCCTACGAGTTTGTCCTACTGTTGCTACTGTTGTTACTTGTCTTGCTCTGCTGCTGCTACTACTGTTGCTACTTCTGTTACGTGCTTTGCTCTGCTGCTACTGTTGGTACTATTGTCGCTTGCTACTGTTTCTACTTGCTACTTCTATCACTACTGCTGTTCCTTGGCACTGCTATTGCTCGTTACACTGCCGATACCCGCTACTTCGCTGTTACTACTTCGCTGTTACTATTGTGCTTGCAGATACTAATCTTTCAGGTGTGGTTGAATCTGACAAATTCAGCTGCTAATACTTGAGAGTATACTCTCACCTCCTGACTGGCGTACCTACAAATTGGGTCGAATACTCTACCCTCGAAAACTGATGCGAACCCACGCGCTGGTGGGCCATCAACAACATTCTTCCAGTTTCATTGCCGGGGAGTGCTACCAGCATTTTTCTGGTGCCGTTGCAGGAGAAGGTTAGTTGTTATAAGCATTCGTCTAGCTAACACTAGAGATTGCAGGATCAACACTTTTCTGGATCCATTGCCAGAGAAGCACAACCGACGTCAGTATTCCGGTTAGGAACAACACGGGGACCAAGAAATGAATGGTGATGGCGAGAAATATCACTCTATCAAGAATTCTTTAAGAGATGCCACAATCCTCACAACATTCTTGACATAAAAGATGGTAATACTCCAAGGTAGAAATTAACATAAGTTGTATAGAAAGGAACTCAAGGGACAACACAAAATGCGATCAAGTTTGCATTTGAGGGAAAGCAATAAGGTTTGTCGATGATAACACAAATCATTGAGGGGCAAAGAGGGTATTTCTCATCAATAATTCGATTGATATCCTGGAAGAGCTGAGAATGTTGATGATGATCATGGCACATTCGTCAAGATGATTCATGGAGATGTAATCGATCAGCAATGGCATCAAGCAAAGGAATGGTGAAGTGAAAGGTTATCGGAACCACCGATAAGATTGCAAGATCAGAATCATTATTACCTTTCAAGACAACCAACATGATGTTGAAAGCTTGATGTAAGCTTAACTCACAGTTGGAAATGTGTTCCAGGTATGAAGGACGGAGATAGCATGGTCAAGCTCTAGCATGACGAAGATGATGTAGCCTAACAACTTGGAAGGACAGGATCTTGTACAAACTCCTAAGGAAAGAATATTACTAAGAGTTGTTGAATCATAATGCATACTAAATTCAGTCACCAGTGTCCCTGAGTGTCCAACAACTTAGAACACGAGGAAAACCGGAATCAATGAAACATCATAGTCGACGAGGAGCTCATAACAAGTTATATAGCTCCGTGATATTTTTGAGATACCAAGACAATACTCCGAGGTAGATCAGAATATAGGTTAGACTGGTGTATTTATCTATGGAATACAAACACTTTAACTTTTCTACATATGGGATCAGGTATTAGCTTGGAAAGATTATCTGGCAAAACACCACAAGAGTAAGACTCGTGAAAAAATCTTGGGATCACCTTGATTTAGGAAGGCATAGGTTCAACCCATCAGGACATCTTATGAACATATACCACAACTTCAAGAGCAATTAACACATGCTTGACAACAGAGCATGGCCGACAAAAACATAGGATACAATTTATCAGAGCGAGAAGACACAATTTACTAATGTCATCAGATATTGGGGGAAGAATATCACAAGAATTTTTGAATATAAAGGATGTCGTCCGATAATAACCCATCAATGGGTCTGACGCTCCACAAAGGACCTCATCTGAGTATCGAAACTCAATCAGAGGGAGATAGAATGGAAAGCATCGGATTATAGAACATATGAAAAATACCAAAGGAAATTATGATTTCGAAGTTGGTGTATCACATTCAGGTGCTCCGGTCAAATACAAGCAAGTTGAAAGGACTTAGATGGACAATCAACTAAGGTTGATTTGCCGAGAACGAACTCATGTCTAGAATGGACGTCTGAGCTGCCAAGATAATTTATGAGAATCAACTGATGATTGTGTGCATTCACACAAAGGTTGAATCAATAAGATCAAAGGAAAATCACAAATAATGTTAATGAATGTTGCTAGATATATGGATTTAACCATAATACAAGCAGGTGAGGAAGGTCATGAACAAAAGGCTACTGAGGATTCCGGAAGATCAAATAGTAATTCGAGGAACTTGTGAAACCCATGACAACTAAGGACGAACAAATCTCCGATAAGATAATTGTTTACCTTGTAACAACAAGAGCAACTAGAAATAATGTATGATCGACATTTGTATGTAGTCAACCATAGGGGTTGACGGAGGAAAGGAAATCGCTTACTTGAGCAACAAGAGCAACTAGAAACAATGTATGATAGACACTTGGTCTAATATGCAAGATAATCCCTTACTTGAGCAACTAGATTGGTTCTTTACTTCCACCAGCTGGATCACATGCTACCCCATGACTGAAGTTTTGCCTTGGGCAAGAACTGCCTCTGATCATGCCCCTTGTGTGGTTGTCATCACCACCTCAATTCCCAAAACCAACATCTTAAGATTTGAAAATTATTGGACCAAGGTGGAGGGTTTCTTGGACTGTGTTGCCAAATCCTGGAATAAGCCTTCTTATAAGGCACAACCTGCAGATATTCTCACTCACAATCTTAAAACCATGAGACATGATCTTAACCATTGGAAATTGGGGATTTCTAAGATGAAAATTGTCATAGACAAATGTAATAAGGTGATTGAATGGATTGATAGTTTGGAGGAGCTGAGATCCCTATTCAGACAGGAGTTTAATTTCAGAAAGATTGTCAAGGCACACCTACATCATTTGTTACATCTGTTGTTTCTATACTGGAAAAAGAGGTGTACTATCAGATCCATCAAGGTGGGGGAAGATAATACTAAGTTCTTCCATGCCATGGCCTCTGAGACATAGAAGGAATTCGATTGCAAACCTGACCCTGGCTGATGGCACAGTGATTTTAGAGCACAGTCAAATGGAGGGGATTCTTTAGTCTTCATATAGAGTTCCAATGGGCACTCCTAAAGGAATCACTATGGGTTTTGATATGCCTAATATTATCCAGTGCAGGGATTAGATATGCTGACTGAACCATTTACCGAGGAGGAAATGGACTAGGTGGTCAAATGCATGCCTGTGGACAAGGCACCAGGTCCAGACAGTTTCAATGGATTGTTCCTTAAGAAATGTTGGCATATCGTTAGACAGGAATATTATGCCCTTGCTCACCACCTTTTTGAAGGGAAAGCAAATCTAGAAAGTTTGAAAAATTCATTCATCGCCCTTGTTCCTAAGAAAGCCTCACTAGAGTAGGTTGGGGATTATAGGCCCATATCTTTGATAGGCTTGGGTATTAAATTCCTCACCAAGATGGTTACAAGATGTAATTCTTGAGTGTGTCCATAAAAATCAGTATGGATTTATCAAGACTAGAACCATTTAGGATTGCATTGGTTGGACCCTAGAGTACTTGCATCAATGTCATCAGACAAAAAGACCCATTCTCATTCTTAAACTCGATTTAAAAAAAGCTTTTTACTCTATTGAACATGAGGTCATCTTGGATATACTAAAGTATAAAGGTTTCAACAACAAATGGAGAGGATGGATTCATCAATTTCTCACCTCTCGGACCTCTTCCTCTTCTTAATGACGTCCCTCGAAAGCATTTTCATTGCAAGGCTGGTGTAAGACAAGGAGATTCCATCTCCCCTCTACTCTTTGTTCTGGCCGCATATTTGCTCCAGTCTCTTGTTAATGACATGTTAGCTAAGGGACAAATTTAGTTGCCAATTCCAAGCCAGGATAAGGATTTTCCTATTGTCCAATATACTGATGATACTTTGATTGTGTTTCCTGCTGAGGAAGGACAGTTGAAGGCTCTGAAAGAGATGCTTCAGGTTTTCACTAGATCAACAGGCTTACTCATCAACTTTAAGAAATCATCAATGGTGCCCATCAATGTTTCGACAGAAGAAACTGAGAGACTTGCTCGGGTCTTTGGTTCTAAAGTTGGTACTAAGCCTTTTACATATCTTGGTCTGCCGGTTGGCACCTCACCACCCAAGATGGAGCACTTGATGCCACTGGTTTCTTGCGTGGAACGGAGGATGTATTCTAGTTCCTCTTTCCTGGCTCAAGAAGGACGACTGCAATACCTAAATTCTTCTTTATCCTCTTTGCCAAAAACAATTCCTCTAAAAGTCTATCTATTCCTCCACGCATTCTCAAATAGTTGGAAAGAATTAAGAGGCAATGCTTCTGGAGAAGGAATAGAAAGGAACATTCACCATCCCTTGCTGCTTGGGACTTGATTTGTAGACCCAAGAATAAGGGTGGACGGGGTATCTTAAACCTGGGACTACAAAATGCAGCTCTACTTTTGAAACATGCCAACAAATTTCCAAATAAACTAGATCTGCCATGTGTACAGCTAATTTGGAACACATACTGTAGATGGATCTGTTGCGACCTGATATGACATATCATGGGCCAGTCTATCCCCAGGGTGCATATGTTCTTTGCCTTTTCTGCGAGGAGACTCGAGTCTATACTCGTTCTCTCCGGCTGTTGTGTCGCGCCCTCGGGGCGGGCGGTCAGTCTCGTCATAGTCCGTGCATCGGGAGGACACATGTTGTAGTGTCTCATCATCGAACTAAGGTAGCAGTCGTCAGTGCGGGTAGGTTTTCTTTTGATCCGATCACCCTGTGTCGTATCCTTCTTCAACGGCTAGGATTTCGGTCCACCTGCTGTTAATGGTGTCCTGTTCGGCCTCGAGCTATCGTTGCTTTGCTTTTACGATCTGAGCAGTAGCTATAAGCTGGTGCTGGAACTGTTCCCGGCCTTCGGGGTCTTCGGGGATTATGAAGTCTTCGTCTTCAAGTCCGTGTCCATCGTCAACCGGGGGGGGGGGGGTAATTGTCTTTGTCCGAATTGTTGAAATCGTCGGTATCGGCATTGTCTGGTTCCTTTGGTTGTTGCTCGGGAGATTCGGGGTTGTCCTGGTCCTCTAGGGTCATGTTTTCCCCTATAGCTTGTGCGAAGCCCCTTCCCTTATTTGCCTTGGTACGCTTACATGGCTTTCAGCACTTTGAGGGCTCCTCCGGGGGCTTATCGATGTTTTGCTTGGGTGTGAGTCGCCCGTGTCATGGGGCATGTCTACAATGTAAACATCGTAGGTGGACGTTGCAGTCGACCGTCCACTGTTTATGGGGGTGGGATAGTAGGCCTCATCATCCATGTCCTCGAGCTCTTCGGAGGCATTGTCCAATGCGTTGGTAAGTCTCCGACGATGGTGACCAAGTGGGTGGTGGGTGGGTTGTAAAAGTCCTCATAATCCACCTCGGAGCCGATCTTCGTTTAACATGGAGAGGCTGTTCTCATCAATCTTTTTCGAGATTTTTGGAGTTGACCTTCATTGCTTGTGCAAGGGTTGCAAGCTCAACAATGGTCGTTGCTGTTGTCCGGACATAATGAACGGGTCCGAGCTCAAGGCTAACTCTTCGACGAAGAGGGGACCGAGGCCATGGACGGACAAGGGACCCAGAGTGAAGGCTTCAGGATTTTGAGTTTCATCGGCTGAGGCCGAGACTTCGGCGGGGAACATATTGCCCCGGGAGTCGGACGAGAATTCAAAGTCTCCAAACCTTATTTGCTGACCAGGGACGAAACGTTCTATCTGGCTGTGAAGGCTAGTTGAGTCCGCGCACAGCGTGATGCTGTCAAGCGTGAAGACCTGTCCACAGGTGAAGATGCCCCCGTTGCAGATTAGATCACTGATGATCAGGCGATCCATCGATCCTTCGAGTGATCCAATGATGGAACTCTCAATGAAAGCACCAATGTCGGTGTCAAAACCGACAGATCTCGGATAGGGGTCCCAAACAGTAGACGTGGGATCGATGGGTTGCACGAGAGAAGGGGAGATGGTATTTACCCAGGTTAGGGCCCTATTGAGGTGGTAAAACCCTACGTCCTGTTTGTTTATATTGATGTGGAACGATGGTTACACAGTTGATATACCTCGAGATCGTATGAGATAAAATGCTAGATGAGATGACCTTCCTCTATGCATAAGAACCCCTGGTTTATATAGACACGAGGGTTCCTAGGGTTACATGTTACCGACCTTAGCCAGGGATAGATGGGCCGAACTAGTCCTCTTAACTTGGAGTGCACGTCTACTCTTTAGGGCTTTCGATCTTGATTACGAAGTTGTCAGATAATCCGGTCTTCAACGATGCAGCCCATATGGTCGGACCACACGGGATAACCCGATCGCCCGAGGACCCCTTAATCCAGAACTCCCTCACCCTGCCCGCACTCCATCGCCTCCTCCTCCCCCCATTTGATTCCCTCTCTCTCTCTCATTCTCCTCGCGACCCTGCACGCCTCCCCTTGCTCGGCCTCCGACCATGGAGCTCCGTCAGCCAGCGATCCCAGACCATAACTATGCCTCCTTCCATCCTATTCCCCCTCGCCACCTCTCTTGCTTCACAACATCGTGCCTCAGCCCCTTCTGCTCGACCTCGCACCGCTCCTAGCCATCATCGGTGACCCCCTCCTTTGTCCTCGCCTCGCTTGACCCCGATACTCGAGCTCCTCCCATGGGTGCGGCCTACCAACTCCTCCTCATGTGCAATGCCCTACCGCCTCCTCCCACCTTGGCCTCCCTGCGACCGCTGGTGCTGTCGACCTCGACCCCGAGCTCCGGGCTCCTTTCATGGATACCGTCTTTGGGAAGCCCCAGGTCGAGAACCATGCCATTGTGTCCTCATCCCTCCCTTTTCTCACGCCACGAGCCTCCTCCTCATCATCGCCTCTCCATCATGGCTTCGCATCGCCACCCGCATTCCTGTGCTCGCCCTGCCTTGGCCATCTCTACTACTTGCTGCTACTGCAAGTCCATGCACCCGGCGCCTCCCTCTGCTATTGTTGTAGCTAGGCTGCCCCCTGCTTACCTTCACCTTGACTCCTCTTCTTTGTCGCGCGTCACTCGCACATGGGGCCGATGCCTCTACCCTGTTGTCGTTCCCCTGCACCATCACAATAGACAGGCGTGCACAACCACGGGAGCCCCACTGAACCGAGGCCATTCGCCTTGCTTTGATTCTGGATCACCAAGGCTGAGACCAAGTACCCCGACAACCGTTCATGTGTTCTATTACCAACCGGAACGCCAAGTACCACTATATCTACTATGAACAGAGATCATCCCTCAAGTGCACGGATCCCAACAAGACTGCGTGTACGAATACCATCGCCTGAAGACCCATGAACTACAAGCAACAAGTTCCACTACCGTTGCGGGTACCACTATCATCGATCCCGAAGATCTCGGAATCGTCAAGATCTTCTCCAACAAGTGTACAACTACGCGGATTTATCAAGTACCCCACCAGCAAGATTGATAACCCGAACGTCTACCGAATGAGGACGACTATCGTCATCGTGGATCTGACAAGGCCACGAGTACCAGTACTTCCACAACGTCCGCATCGACCCATGAACATCTACACCTCAATGACTCGAACCACTCCGAAGATGCCCGCTTTTAAGGTATAACGCGAGACGACCGCCCGTGGATGAATGCATGTATGTGTGGCGTGAGATGCACCCTTTGTTTGTGTTGTGTCCGAATTGCGTCGTGCATGTTCCTCGTTTCTCATGCTGCCGACACGTGGGACACCCGAGATCCGGGATCACTCCACCATCTTTGCATGAGACACACACGAACACATTTGTTCTTTTGCATCGACTTCTCAATGAGTTGTCACAATGAGAAACGTTGTCGTGGCACCGTTTCCGTTATTCACCGTCGTGGCACCCCTTCCCGCCAAGGCGACAAATGCATCATATCTTATTCGTGCCCGTATTTTCATAAATTGCATAATACTTAAATATGTCATCTGCATCCATGTTAAAACATTTAAATGAGGGTTGCATTAAAAATTGCCTAATGCCATGTTAAAACAGTTTATCTCATAACTACCTAACCGTAACCCCGATTAAGATGTTTTATATATGTAACTTGACTACAAAAATGTGTAGACTAACATGGTGGCACTTATTTTGCTGTTTGACAACTCTAAAATTGCGTTCTAGGCAGAACAGTAGCAAATTTGAAAATTGCATATGGGGTTGTTTCGGAAATACTATATGTTGTTTCGGCCTCATTTAACATGTCTAGATGATGTAGTTGTTCATGCTTCACCTCTTGCCATGATTAAAAACACTTAAAATGATTGTTTAGTTAAAAAAATAATAATCACATTTCTATTAATACGGAGAGTTATGAATTTGTGATGTGTATCTTCTCCTTCTCCATTTAATTGCTTTACTCCATCTTCACCTTAGGCCATGACTACCCATGTTAAACAACATCTAATATTGATGAGTAGATAAATGAGAGTGAACTAAATGAATTGATCGTGGAGTTTCATCAATATGCAATTCATTGCATATTTAGCTTCACTTAAGTACAGGAGTTGATTGTTGTGCTTTGTCATGCCTTGCATAATTAAACCGGACATGCATCACATGTGCTTATGCATCATGTCATGCATATGTTATGGTGTTTATCATATGTTGATTGTTTGTTTCCGGATTGTTTCTTTTTGATAGAGCTTTGAACTGCTCCAGAGTGTGAGGATTCATTCCACTACGTTGCTTCGTCTACTTCACGGATTCGTTCTTCTTCCAAGCGGGATCACAGGCAAGATGATCATTTCCCTAGATACCATTACTAGCATTGCCATGCTAGTTGTCTCATTTCTATCGCTATGTATTGCTGCCTACCACCTATTAATGTTAGCCTCCCAACATTGCCATGAAAAGCCTCTAACCCCCTCCATATCCCAACAAACCTTTGTTTGGCTATGTTACTGCTTGCTCAGCCTTCTTATAGCATTGCTAGTTGCAGTTGTTGTTGATTTCCATGTGACAACATGGATTCCTTGTTATAACACAATATTATTGCTATTAATTTAATGCACATATATACTTAGTAAAAGGTGGAAGGGTTGCCTTCTAGCTGGGTGTTTTTTCCATCTTTGCTGCCCTAGTTACTCGTGTACCGGTGTTATGTTCCATATTGAGCGCACTTAACATGTTTGGGGTTGTTATGGGGACCCCTTGATTTTTGTTTTGGGATAAAAATCTTGTGGCAAGGCCCAACTTTGGTACTACATTTTCCTAATAACTAATAAAATTGCATAGGGACTTTCCGAACCCCGTGGATAATTATTCAACCCCCGGGCCAATGCTCCTCATGAGTGTTGGTCCAAACTGTTGACAGGCGGTGGCCACCATGGGGAACTCTGTGACTGGCCTACATGAAGTTTTGACAATCCGGTCGTGTCCTGAGAACAAGATACGCAGCTCCTATCGGGTTCGTCGACACATCGGGCGACCTTACTGCATTTGTTTTACCTTTCTTGAACGTCTTGTGCACGGGATTCCGAGGATACTTTGGGCTATCTCAAGGTTGAGGTTTTCCACCAGGAATTCAAGGAGATCACGGGTTTTTCGAGGTCGAGGATTCCAATGCAGCTTGTGGAAGTTTGTGATGGACTAGTTGGAGAACCCTTACAGGGTTAAATATTTCAATCTTTCAAAAAGTCGTGCCTGCGGGTATGTGGCAACTTGGAAACTTTGTTTAACACCCGATCATAGCAAACTTGACGTAAACTCAATTAAAGTATGTAAATGGTGTGCATAACCGTGATTGTATCTTCCTGTGAGTTTCTGATCCGAGAGAGGACAAAGTGGGGTAATATTTGACTCGTAAGTAGGTGTTCAGGATCATTTCTTGATCATTATTAGTTCACGTCCGTTTTTGCGTAGATCAGCCCCCCCCCCTCTTATTATTCTACTCATAAGCTAGCCACTCAAATAAATGCTTAGTTTCTTGTTGGGGCCTCACCACTTAACCATACCTCACCCATCAAGCTTTGCTAGTCTTGATACCTTTGGAAATGAGATTGCTGAGTCCCTCTGGCTCACAGATTTCTATAACAACAGTTGAAGGTACATGTAAAGCGATACTTTGATGTGAGCGTGATGATCGTTCTATTTGGAGTTTATTCTTATTATTACTATTCGATCATAGGATGGGTTTCATGCGGGCAGCCTGGGATTAGAAAGGATGGACGTCGTTCTTCTATCATTTGATTTCGTCCATAGTCACATCCTGCTCTTCTACATGATGATTGAATGTATTGTTGTATTGAGATGTTCATGTTGTAGCTTGTGGCGAGTGTAAGCCAGTTCCATATACTCATCTCTTATGTACATGTACTTGTAATGATAACCATTCTTGCGAAACAACGAGATGCGCTTCTATCCATATCGAGGCCCTCGAGCCAAAATGAGGATAGGACCGCATCTTGGGCGTTACGTTTCTCCTGCAATATTGTTCATTAAAGTATTTGCAATTAAATAGTTGCACTAAATTCTTTGCCAAACCACGTATGATCTCATATCATTAGTTATAATTTCCCAAGTGTTTAGGCTAATGAAGGTGTTTCTTTATTAGATGGATATTCAACATATGCTCAATCATTAAAATGTGTTTAGAAAGTTCTGAGATCAAAGGTAGAAAACTACTCAAGTTTTTCATTAACACCCACTAGTGCCTCCTAGTAATGGCTCTCAGACACTTCTCTTTTTCACAATTCTTTGGGATTTCAACCTTAAGTGATGGGGTTATGCCAAAATTTACTATGTGCAATTGGGTTCTTTTGCAGCTTAATTTTTATACACTATGGATCAAGAATGGTTGTCTCTTTCAATATCAGCGATCAGTGGTCTTATTTACCACTTACACACTCCCTTCGAGAAGGTCAATCATTTACCACACAATCTCCAAGTTCATGACATCATAAGATTTATGTGAATTATCTCAACTTATAGCAATGGGACGTGAAGCCAACTTAGGATGGACCTCCACGATTCAAATATCGCGAATAAACTTTAGCATAACATCAACCACTTTAAATATGCATCCATCCAAACAACTATGTCAATAGGTGTCATCAAGTCAATCAAATTCAGCATGTGGAGTTGAATTGCTTAAGTACTCATTCTCTTCAAAAATTCCTAACCTCTAAAATTTAAGATTTTCAATAAACCAAAATAATGCTTTCCCACACGATTTCACTAGCAAAATCCGAAATAGGGATACATGACTAGATGATATTCAACTAACATGGGGAACTAATTCAAGTGCAGCCAGTCAACTGAAATTCTCTCTCAAATCAAATTGCGAGACAATGTATTATGCATATGTCATACCTTCTCATGTTGTCTTACTCTTCCCCTCACTCAAGTCCCAATTCATTATCTTCATTTCCACTTTCTAGCTAATAACAAACCTGTAGGATCAAAGATAAGAAACGAAAAGAAATCCAACAAGGGAAGACCAAACTTGCTCCTCATTTTACTATGCAAAGTAAAAATAAACGTGCTAAAGACAAAAACAAACAAAAGAAAAATAAATATGCATGCGTGCATGGATAACTAGGTGATGAGCTCCCCCAAGCTTAGGCCCTTTGCCTACTCTCTAGTCCATGTCCTCGTCATCGTCACCCCTCTGGCCAAGGTGTGGCCACTTGTGATATGGGCCACTAGAGGACGGACCTCATGCACAAGGATGTGGATGCCAGGAAGAAAAGAGGGACTGCATGTTCTAACTCAGCAGGTTAATGTCGTTGTTGGCCTCACGGAGGTCCATACGGATCCATCCTACCTACAGCTACAACTGCTGAAACTCAAGGCTCGGCACATAATCTTGAGGCTGCCTATAATGAATATGCAGGGCGGCCCGTGGTGGAAAGTTAGTTGCATACTAGGGGGCATCATCCCATGCATCCCAACCATGGGCATGACTTGGTGCTGCAGCCTCCCACTCTGGAGTAGGTTCAGAATGAGCCGCATTCCTAAATCCAGCTACGCGTTGGTACTCCTTGATCTCATCAACACAGAGTACCCACATATCATGCGTAGAAACAGTAAATGCTTGCGGCAAGGGCAAGCGCACATCGACCGTGTCAGTGTTAGGTAGGGGCATTTGTTACAATGCTCCACTTGCACCGGCCCAATAAAATGAGTGTTAGTCATAATCCTACGTTTAAGCATGATAGGGCGTGGGACATGCGACATCACATTAGTATCAAGACCAGGGTGCTTGGCAACCCGAGTCACTAAGCTATGCCTCACACAACTATAGTCCCTCTCAACTTCTTGTGCTGCCTACCAAGGTGATGCATAAGAAAAGCTCCCAAGTTAGGCTTGGGGTGGAGTACTGCTTGGAGAACACATAAGTCATAGCTTGACATGCCCCTGAGGTTCTCCGTACCAAAAGTAGTGTTGGCAAGGAAAATCATGAAGTAATGAATGACTGGGTTTTGGATGCTTGATACCTTTTTACCAGAGAGGTCATGCTCATCCTTGGCAACGATGCCCATGAACCCAACGCATCAACAACAGCCACGCCCCTAGTATTGAGTACCCCTTGGTTCTCAAAACTGAAGTCATTGCACAACTTCTCCAACGTCATAGTTCATTAAACCCCACCAAGGATTAAGGAGTAGCTCGGTGGCACCCTCGAGTCATCGAGAGGTGCGTGAAGGTGGAGAGGAGCTCCACAGTGATGTTGCGGTACGTTGGGTAATCGAAGTTACTGAAAATTGCAATCCCAACGTTGTTCACAAGCCATGCAAAGTCTTTGTGAAGCCCTTGGGACTCCAAGAATGCGTCACACTTCCACTTCATGGGGGTCATCCCCCGGTTGTTCACACGTTGGAAGTACTCATCCACAACAGCAAAAAGATTATATCCCTCATTCCGGGCACGCTTAGAGCGTGAGTCCATGACCACCGTCGCTTCAAGAATCGCAAATCTCATCATTATCAACACACAAGAAAAATAACAACACAAAAATGTAATTTTTATATGGGGATCGAGTTCTAATACTACCTAAGATCAATTCTAACTTATTACTTTGAATCCTAGCGTGCAAACCGAATGGAAATAAAAAATATGACGCTTCTCATCTAGGATATAAACATGGATGAAATCACCACAAAAACATGCAAATGAACCATGGATCGGAGGAGGAAGTCACCGAAGATGAAGATGCACGGATCAAAAGAACAAAATGCAAGAAGAAGCAAGGGTTTTGGACGATTTGTTAGGCTTTGAAAGAGAGAGGTTAGAGATTTGGGCGTTGGGAAGAGGTAGAAGAAGGCCTCCCAGCATCGGCGGCTAGATTTTATGAGAATTTTGGCAAACATGTGCTCATACCTGTGGGAGGGCCCGTATGGAACGCTGTCTCACGTACATTTCTATGGATTCAAGGTTTACATACCTGAAACAAGCGCTCATACGGGCGCACGCACCCGTATGGAATGTCGTCTTCAAACCTGCTTAGCTACCGATTTGCGGGATAGAGCATCAAATGGGTGCTTCAACGAGCATTGGTGCTCATTCGAAAGGTCGTCATTTTCTATGTTCCCCAAGATGCTCCTGGACGAAGAGTCAAAAGACCGCTTGTGCGAGCGCTCGCCATTGTTTGGAATGTCGTCTTGAGATCAGTAACTTTTGACTAGTTTTGACAAGGGTCCCATACGACCGCTTAAACGAGCGCGGGCGATCGTATGGTACGTCATCGATCTCTTTATCTCTTTTTCACCATTTGCTCTTAAGTTCTCATGCGACCGTGTAAACATGTGGTCGTGCCCGTATGGAACGCTGTCAATGTCACTATTTTCTCTCTTCCCTTGTTTCTTTCTCCACATCCTCTTTTTAACACTTCTCCTCCAACTAAAAGGGTCAAAAACATCTTTTTTGAGGTTTTTTTTATTAGTTCGTTTATAAGAGCAAAACGATAACTAAACAATACAAAATTTTAACAAACTAATAGCTAATGAGTTGCCTCCCATAAAGCGCTAGTTTTGAGATTGCTTAGCTCAACCTTATACCTTGGTATTATATCAAGTCGACCGTGGTTGTGCATTTTGTCTGCTTACCATGCATAATCGTTTAGGTGGTGGCACATACTTCATTGTTACTCCTACATTCTTTGGGAAGTATTTAACTATTTATTCTTCACAAATTCTAGAAGGTACTTTCCCTTCGGAGCAATCTAACGATGCACCTACAGAATTCAAAAATGGTCTACCAAGGATAATTGATAATTTTTCATCTTTGGGCATGTCAACGATTAAAAAAATAGTAGGTATAACATGCATGTCTAATCTAAACAAAATGTCTCCATCCATTCCAACATGATTTTTTGTGGACTTATTTGTCATGTGCAAGGTTATGTTTGTGGGTATGCATTCATATAAATTCAATTGGTGATAGACTTAGAGGCACTACACTAACTCCTGCCCCTACATCATCGAGAGTGTTATTTATATCAAGATTACCGATTAAACAAGATATTGTGGGTCTACCTTGGTCTCCTAGTTGTTCTAGTATCTTGTTATAAAAAAGATACTCCGTTATTTTAGCCACGTGCTGTTTCAAAGTCATACTCCTTTTGTTATTGACTACATCATGCATGAACTTAGCAAAAGTAGGAATATTCACATGCACTTCCATTTTAATATCAGCTATGGCTTGCAAAAAGGAATAATATAATGCATCATTTGAAGGTGGCCTCACAACCTTAGGATAAGGAAAACTTTTCTTTGTTTTACCTTTATCTTTCTCCTTCTCCTTACCTTTCTCCTTGTTCTTCGTAACTTTGCCACTAACCTTTTTGGTTGGGTTAGGTGGTCAGTTATTTATTTCGACCCTTGGTTCTTCCTCTACTTGTGTTTCGAGAGTTTCTTCTTCTTTGTTATCATTTCCATCAACTATTTTAGCATCAAGGTCAACTTCTTTGTTAGATTTTGCTTCATTTCCTTAAGCCTGTAGATGGACCTGTTCTTCGGGTTCTGCATCACCAAAAAGTAATTATCTATTCTCATGGGTTTGGCTGTGACTCTGCATACAAGAATGTTTATCGAGATTCTTTACCTCTTGACTTAGCCCATCTACATCTCGTGATAGATAGCCTATTACCTTTTCATTATGATAGATACATCTTAGAAAGTCTTTGTTGAAGTTATCTTGTTGGAATTTAAAGTTGTTCATCGTCTCTTGAAGCTCATCTTCGTGACAACAGATACTAAAAATATCCATTTTTTCATTAATAACTTCTTCAACGGGCTTATCTATCTCTTGAGTAACCTTCTTGAATTCTTCCATGTCTTCAATATGATATATTTTTCGATTTGGTTTGATTGGATCCTCAATAGTCCATTGCTCGTGTGCGGATACAATTTTCTCAATATGTTCTTTCCCTTCTTCTAGGGTCAATGAAACAAATTTTCCTCCTGCACTTAAATGAGTAATGGATTTGGAGTCATTATTAATTCCATATAAAACATATGTAGTATGACATATTTAGCATAACCATGGTTAGGAGATAAGGTCAAAAAATTGTAATATCTCTCCCAAGCTTTATGTATATTTTCACCATCTTCTTAGACAAATAAGGTGACATTTCTTCTTAATTTAGTAATCTTCAAGCTTGGAAGGAATTTAGCCATAAACTTTTCAGGACACATAATCCAGCTGGTTATACTTTCTTGAGGTAATCGACTATACAACTTATGATCATCATCCTTTAGAAAAAACCTGAAGAGTCTCAATAACACAAATTCTCATGAAACATCTTTAACTTAAATGTCCCACATAAAGTGTCAAACATCATGAGATGTGCTTGAGTATCTTCCTCTTTAGTTCATACGATAAACTATAGGAGATCTACAAACAAGTATTGGGGCACAATGATCCATAATATCCTTCTTGGGCTTTTGAGTAACCGTCATTTCTGCGAACAAAGTCCTAGGCTCAATTGTCTCACTATTTTTGTATTTTTCTATTAATGAAGCTTGCTGCTCCTAAAGAAAGGGAGTAATCTAATCTGGTAAATACGTTCTTCCTGAATGAGTAGACCCCCTGTGAGTTATAGGAAGCATCTACAATAACAATATGTGCAAAACAATTACAAAACAAATACTGCTTACTTCCCCCACAGCGATGCTAGAAAATGCCTTGGTACTGTAGGGCAAACATGGTAGTGTAGCACTTTCGCAGAAGTATCCCAATGAGTAATTGTCCAAACTGTCGTGGATATAAGCCTGACAGTAGATGTGTAGGGTACGAAAGTAGAGGGCAGAGTCCTAGCTACGCAAGGTTGTATGAGTTCAGGCCCCTCTACGGTGGAGGTAACAGCCCTACGTCTCAGTGCTCTGGAGCTTTAGTGTCGAGTGGAATATAGATGTTACATAATGTGAACCCTTGTGCTAGAGGGAAGGGGTGGCTTATATAGAGTGAGTTACCCCTCATAAGTGTCCAACCTTCAAGGGTGCAATAAGTGAGATTGAATGCATACGTTACAGGTAACGTATGCCATAAATGACATTAACTACAGTAGTCTAACGTCTGACCGTTAGCCTCGCTGGAATGGCTTCTGGTCTTCTATGTTGACTAGCTTCTGGTCTTCACCGAGCGGAATCGAGTTGTTGAGTATCAGGTAATCTTCCGAGTGGTTCTTTACCGAGTGGAGCAGAGGTAGTCTTAATCCAGTCAGTAAGCATCTTGTGATCCTTAAGCTACTAATAAGGTGCCCTTGGGTAGGACTTACAGGTCAGGCCTATGACCCTACCCTAGGGCTATAACCCCATCATTAGCCCCCTAATGGATCGAGGTTAGAGTGGTGAAGGTGTAACTACAAATCATGGTATAGCAGACTGAATTTTAATGTTCTTCAAAGTTTCACCGAATTGGATGTCGACTGCAATCTTCATCATTCGCCTTGATCGATTCTGCTTGGTACAAAATATCTGAGTGGATTTGAAGATACGAGTGACCAAACGAAATGGCGCGTGTGACAAGATCTTTTGATGTGATCAATCATCCTGTCTTTTCTGGATTTTGTGGGATTCAAAAATTTTGGTTGCCGCGCGTTATGCGGTGATGACGTCATCGACATCAAGTGGATCATGTCGCCTCGATTCTTGCGCCTCTATCTCCGCCACGTATCTCGTGGTGGCCTTTGAAAGGATAAGTCGAGGGCCCACTTGCCAGCGGCCTAGTCGGCTAGTTATAAAAGCATCAAGCACTAAGGTTTCGAGCGGCATCGTCTTCTTCCTCTCGCCTGTCCTTCCTTCTTTTTAGCCACCTGCGCACACCGAAGAAATCAATCTCATCGCCTCCACCATGACGAAGGGACAGATCGGTAAGTTGGAGACGACGAAGAAGAAGGGCATCGTCAAGTCGAAGAAGCAAGCCCTGCCGCCGGGCTGGATCCAGGGGGATTTCCTCCGATCCACTGTGCGGAAGGAGGATCTCCTCGACCTCGTCGAGCACGACATGTTGGCGGACAAGTCCTGGAGGCTCCCTCGAGACGATATGAAGCCCGAGCCGCGGAAGGGAGAACGGGTTCTCCTCCTGACTCGCGTCGAAAGAGGTTTCTCTCTGCCGCCCCATCCTTTTATTCGGGGATTCTTTAAATTCTTTGGGGCACAATTGCATCATTTTCCTCTGAATGCCATTGCGCATCTTTCTTGCTTCATCACATTGTGCGAGTGTTTCTTGAGGTGTCCTCCTCACTCGGGACTCTTCCAATCTATCTTCACCGTTATATCCCAGTCGATGAAAAAAGTTAATCCGACTGACGACAAGACTAATGTAATTCAGTTGTGTGGAGGTTTAGGGCTTCAGAAGAGAGCCAAAAGTAGTTATCCTGCCATGACCTTTCCTGAATCAGTTCGTAACTGGCAGGCTACTTGGTTCTACTGTAATGATATTGCTTGCCCGAACATGTCGAGTGGACTCCCTCCATTTACTCCAGAGAGACCGAGTGCTCCGAGGATGTTAGCATTGACGAAGGAGGAGAAAACTCAGGTTGATCGGTCAAAGCGTTGATTGGTCTGGTCCGCAACAGAGTGACATGAATGGGTCTATTAGAGACCTGCGTGGGCAGATGCATCTAGCCTCTCCAGGCTCGGGACCACACCACGTGACATTACACCGGTCCTGAAGACTCCACTTGGTCTCATCCCGAGGAAGTGAGTGAAGACACAGTAGCAAAGTGGATCCGCGGAATAGCTGGTCCTTGCGATAATCCGATGGGGGCGAAAAGGGTTCTGCCCTTCTCAGCTGACAATCCGTCAAAAAACAAGGTTAGTTCTGCTCTGTTGAACATTGTTGCGTTTGAACCGAGTGCTTGTAATTTTCTTGTCGAGTGAGTTTGTGGGTTGTATCTTGCAGGAGTGGGCGAACTTGCATTCTCTGGTCCCGAATGGCAACACACTCGACCTAGACGTGGGGAGCATGGAGGACACTGCGGAGAGCGAGGACTATGTCGACGACAGTGAAGATACCGAGGAGGAGGAGAGCGAGGAGGAAGATTCATCTCCTTCTTGCCCTGAGCCTCGGACCAAGCAGCGTCATGACCGCGCTGGTACTCCAAGTAAACCTTTGGCGCCGAGTGGCAGGATTGCCAAGCGCGTCAGGGGATCGTCTCGAGAACCAGTGGAACAACCTGCAAGGGTGCCTATGCCCAGCGGACCCAAGCCTTGGAAGGCTCTGCCTAGGATGAGGATCGTCGTTCCACCCGCCTCCGCGTAAGTTCTTTATCTTATACTCTTATCCAAGTGAACATTTCAGTTGCTGACGACCGACTGAGATTTTCTTGACAGAGCTGCTACTTCTGCCACGTCGCTGTCGTGAGGGGATGAAGATCTCATGGAGGTTGACACTGCGAACGCAGCCACCTCACAGCTAGGTATAACTGATTTCCAATTCCGTGTCATTCTTCCGCGTGTATGTATTCCTGACTGTAACTTCTGATGTTTCTGTCTGCCAGTCGTGCCTGGTATGAGAGAGGTCATTCAACTGGACGACGACGATCAAAGGCAACCAGCTGCTGCGGTGGAACCCGTTGTGTCTGAGGTGCCTGTGGCGGCAATGGCTGTAGTGAGTGCTCCGCCTGTTAGTTCAATCGTTGTCACCACGACTCCGACTGGATTGCAGTCGAACGCTCCAGTTGTTTCTGCTGCGGCCTGAGGATCGATGTCTCCCACGACCGTGTACGCCACGCGTCGTGTCCCTGAAGATCATACTGGTGCCGCCAAGGAGGCTATGATCTAGGTAGGACTGATGACGCAACAAGCAAAAGGAGCCTATGACACCATCGTCTCGGTGTACAACAACAGCGTGGTGCTTCAAGAAAACGTCCGAGTAAGTTCGATTGTAAGTTTGAATTCTGTTTCGACTCACACCCACCGGGTATTGCATTTTTTTGTAGAATTGTATTTGTTTCATTTGCGTTCTAGTGGGGTCACTCCGAGTGAACCCACTGGGTGTACTCCCCGAGACCGTTGTTGCGTGCTTCCACTCGCAGTGGTCTTAATTAGTAGAGACTTTTTCTTTTTGCTGATCAAAATCAACCAGAGCTGATCTAGTTGAGTTCTGAATCCAGTGGGGGCACGCTAAGTGCACCCACTGGGTGTAGTCCCCGAGACTATTATAAGTCGGAAGTGAGTGATAATAGTCTGAAGTACTTGAGCGTATAGTATATTTGACTCGGCAGGGCAGACCTTGTCGAGTGATAAACAAGTGGCGTCACATCGAGTGAACCCACTAGGTATAGTCCCCGAGACTACTGTTGAATGCTTGCATCATCAGGAGTCTGGATTTGAATGCTTGCATCATCTGTCGAATGACTTGTATTTCTCGAGTCGGAAGTAGAAAATAATTTTGTCGAATTACTTGTATTTATCCACTCGGAAGTAGAAAAATACATGTTCCGAATGAAAGCGATTTTTCCACTCGGATGTATTTTGTAGAAGGCATGCGAGATTGGGTCGTAGTACTCCCAGGTGGAATATGAGAAGAACAAACTGAAGTTGGAGTGTGATGCGATGAAAAAGTTGCTGGAAGACAAGGATGTGGTCCTTGCCGATCTGATGAAGAAGTCTGAAGCTGATGAATTGAAGCTTGCGGACTTTGAGAAGTTGAAGGCAGAAAATGAACTGATGAAGAACGAAAGAGACGAATGGGTGAAGAAACTCCACTCCATTTCGAAAAGAGGAAATGTTTTAGAAAGTTTTGTAAAAGACTTCCTGGCAAAATGCTTGATTCTCTCATTGGTATGTTCCCTTTGCCGAGTGAGTCTTAGCATTTTTCGTTGACTGACATGCAACTGATATTTCCTTGGTCTTCTGCTACAGAGTTTTGTCCTGATTTCGAAAAAGAGACATTCGAGGTGGAGCCATACTTGGATCCCATCAAGTTTCCTGTTCCCCATGACTTGGCCGTGAACATGTATCGCCTCAACTGCCGCCTTGTTAATGTCCAAGGGTACTTCACTCGTCTGCGAGCTGCTGTGGGAAGAATCGACGAAGACCTATGGCCTGAAGACACGTTCCTCGTTGGTCTAGATACTGTGACGGAGTGCAGGGGTCGTGTTCCTGAGGGAGTCCAAGCATGGAAGAAATCATCCGCTCGGTGTGAGGCTGATGTGACTCTTTCTCTCATCAGGGTCCACTGTAAGGAGACTCGGGAGGAGAAGTTAAAGGCATTGCAGGTTGCAAACACGAAGAAGCTTAGGTTTGAAGACTTCATGGAGACCTTCATTGATACTACAACACGCATCGCCGACGTCATCGACCTCGACACCTTCGTGGAGTCGACCAGTCTAGATGAGCCATGAGAAGATGATCAGTCGTGTGAAAAAACTTTGATTTGCCTCGGTATTCTGAGTGGTTTATGTAAACACTTTAAACTTCGTTCGGGTAAAAACCCGAGTGCTTTTGTCCTGCGCAGATAACCTTGATATGCGCCGGGTAATATTAATTTGCTCGCTTCGACTGAATTTGAGTTTATCTTTGTCGAATGAACTTTTTCTTTTTGGGGATGCTCTCAGCATACGCAAATTCTTCCCACCTAAGAGAAGCTTGATTCGCAGTTGGGCAGGGATCGAGATTTCGTCACTTAGGCGAATCTGGTTCGTGGCTAAGCCTCTGAGTGAGAGGGTGGATCTTCACTGGGAGGAGTTTTTTAACTTAGGCAAATCTTGTTCGCGACTAAGCCCCCGAGTGAGAGGGTAGCTCTTCACTCGGAGAAGTCTTTTAACTTAGGAGAATTGGTTCGTGGCTAAGCCCCCGAGTGAGAGGGTAGCTCGTCACTCGGAGAAATCATACTTAGGTGAATGTGGTTCGCGGCTAAGACCCCGAGTGAGAGGGTAGCTCTTCACTCGGAGAAATCTTTTAACTTAGGCGAATCTCGTTCGCAACTAAGCCCCTGAGTGATAGGGTAGCTCTTCACTCGGAGAAGTCTTTTAACTTAGGTGAATCTGGTTCACGGCTAAGCCCCCGGGTGAGAGGGTAGCTCGTCACTCGGAGAAATCTTTTAACTTAGGCGAATCTGGTTCGCGGTTAAGCCCCCGAGTGAGAGGGTAGCTCTTCACTCGGAGAAGTTTTTTAACTTAGGCAAATATGATTCACGGCTAAGCCTCCGAGTGAGAGGGTAGCTCGTCACTCGGAGAAATCTTTTAACTTAGGGGAATTTGGTTCGCGGCTAAGCCCCTGAGTGAGAGGGTAGCTCTTCACTTGAAGAAGTTTTTTAACTTAGGTGAATCTGATTCACGGCTAAGCCTCAGAGTGAGAGGGTAGCTCTTCACCCAAAGAAATCTTTTAACTTAGGCGAATCTGGTTGCGGCTAAGCCCCCGAGTGAGAGGGTAGCTCTTCACTCGGAGAAGTCTTTTAACTTAGGTGAATCTGGTTCGCGGCTAAGCCCCCGAGTGAGAGGGTAACTCTTCACTCAGAGAAGTTTTCTAGACCGGAGTCAACAAACATATTGCAGTAATTGATGACCCACAAGTATAGGGGATCAATCGTAGTCCTTTCGATAAGTAAGAGTGTCGAACCCAACGAGGAGCAGAAGGCTCTGATAAACGGATTTCAGCAAGGTAATAACTGCAAGCACTGAAAGTAGCGGTAACAAGTGATTGTGTAGTGAGGTGAAACGTAGCGAGCAAAAAGTAACAAGTAACAAGTAGTAGCAATGGTGCAGCAAGTGGCCCAATCCCTTTTGTAGCAAGGGACAAGCCTGAACAAAGTCTTATAGGAGGAAAAACGCTCCCGAGGACACACGGGAATTTCTATCATGCTGGTTTCATCATGTTCATATGATTCGCGTTCGTTACTTTGATAGTTTGATATGTGGGTGGACCGGCGCCTGGGTACTGCCCTTACTTGCACAAGCATCTCACTTATGATTAACCTCTCTCGCAAGCATCCGCAACTACAAAATAAGAATTAAGACAAAGTCTAACCATAGCATTAACCTAGTGGATCCAAATCAGCCCCTCACCAAGCAACGCATAGACTGGGGTTTAAGCTTCTGTCACTCCAGCAACCCATCATCTACTTACTACTTCCCAATGCATTCCTCTAGGCCCAAATATTGTGAAGTGTTATGTAGTCGACGTTCACATAACACCACTAGAGGAAAAACAACATACATCATATCAAAATACCGAACGAATATCAAATTCACATGACTATTATCAGCATGACTTATCCTATGTCCTCAGGAACAAAAGTAACTACACACAAGACATAATCATAATCATGACCAAAGGTGTAATGAATAGCATCAAGGATCTGAAGATAAACTCTTCCACCAAGTGATCTAACAAGCATCAACTACAAAGAGTAATCAACACTACTAGCAACCTTACAAGTACCAACCGGAGTCGCGAGACGAAGATTGATTACAAGAGATGAACTAGGGATTGGAGAGGAGATGGTGCTGATGAAGATGTTGATGAAGATGCCTCCCCTCCGACGAGAGGAGTGTTGGTGACGACGATGGCGACGATTTCCCCCTCCAGGAGGGAAGTTTCCCCGGCAAGATCGTCCTGCCGGAGCTCTAGATTGGATCTGCTCAAGTTTCGCCTCGTGGCGGCGGCGAAACCACGAAGAAGCTCCCTTATGATTTTTCCACGTCAGGATGCATCATATAGCAAAAGAGGGGGGCTAGTGGGCCTTCAGGCAGCCCACAAGCCTGCCCTTCGCCACCAGGGGGGTGGTGGCGGTGGGCAAGCTTGTGGGGCCCTGGTGGCCCCCCTCCGGTAGTTCTTTCGCCCAGTATTTTTAATATATTCCAGAAAAAATCCATGTAAATTTTCAGGGCATTTGGAGATGTGCAGAATAGTGGACTAGGATTTGCTCCTTTTCCAGTCCAGAATTCCAACTGCCTGAATTCTCCCTCTTCAAATAATCCTTGCAAAATAAGAGAGAAAAGGCATAAATATGGTACCACAAGTAATATAACAGCCCAAGAAGCAATAAATATCAACATGAAAGCATGATGCAAAATGGACGTATCAACTCTGTTAGAGCATATATCTCCATATGTGGTTTTGGTAATTGATGACAATTCCTATGGACTAATGGTTGCCTTAAGTTATATTTATAGGATTTGTCCATAGGCACTTCTTGAAGTCCATCTGTTGGGTTCAAGGAGTTTATATGATGACCAAAGTGGTATTCAAGGTATTATCCAAAGAATGGTCATACAGACACAAGGTTGATCAAGATCGTCATACAAAGAGTAAATCAAGATGATCAACACACAAAGCGTACAAGATGTACCGAGAGGGATCAAGTGATCCCATGGTATGGTAAGCATTGTCCAGTACGTATTTGTGTACTAACCCATGGTCTTTGTGAGAGTTCCATGTGGGGGTTAGGTGTGTTTCCATGGGCTTGCGTCTAGAGGAAGATCTCATACAACCCATGAAGGATGACGTCAAGTGGTGATCGTCATCAAGATTGCGGTGTGCAAGTTCAAGAGGATCAACACGAATATATCGTGCTTGAAGCTTGGCGTCTATTGTGGTGGCAATGGACTTGTGAAGGTATGCTAAAGAGCGGCTCACCCATAGTTAGTATTGGGGAGCAATCAACTAGTCTTCATCAAGCCAACGCAATCAAGAAAGGTGGTCCATCTTGAGGAAGCCAACATCATCATCATGTAGCTCAAGAGGACGAGGTGCAAGGTATAGGTTTTCCCTTGGTAGGTTTTCTGTTTAGGATAGAATGATGTACTGTCAAGGGGGGCTCTCAAGTGATTAGCTTGATCGTATCGTTCATTGAGAGCTCAAACCATTTGCATCCTTGCATCATACTTCTTGGTTCTTATTTGGTGTTTCTCTTTGTGAGTTTTAGAGCTTATGGTCATATCCATGACAAGCTCGAGTTCATTGAAAATGGAGTCCATATGCAACTACTATGATGTTTTCGATGTTGGAGTTTTTGCCGGTTCTTCATTCATAGAGGTCTCACATCTCTAGATCATTGGCATTTTCATATCAGCATGGTCTTAAGATCTAGGTCTCTATTTGGATTGCTCTTGTCGTCCTGAATCCAACAAGCTTGGGTTTGCTCGATTCGGAGCTCGTATGCGAAAGTTATGGATGTTTCAATGGCGAGCGGTAGTACCGCTGGACCTAGCGGTAGTACCGCTAGAGCTGGCGGTAGTACCGCTGGCCCTAGCGGTAGTACCGTTAGAACTGGCAATAGTACCGCTGGCCCAGCGGTAGTACCACCTTTGGTCAGCGGCAGTACTGCTCCAGGACTTTAGTACCGTCATCTTTGCGGTTGTACTGCGTTGGACTTCTTGCGAAGACTTTCTTGGCGGTGGTTGGCCCGGTAGTATCTTTACGCTACCATGGGCTCAGCAGTAGTACCGCTGCAGCCAGCGGTAGTACCGCTGGAGGGTCAACGGTGGTACCGCTGGAGCCAGCGGTAGTACCGCTGGGCTCGGGCTGTAAGTGGGGGTAACGGTCTGATTCCTTCCCCCACTATATAAAGGGGGTCTTCTTCCCCCTTGGTCTGATCTATCTATATAAAGGCTTGTTCTACCTCCATTGTTGACATTCTTAGAGCTTGCTAACCCTCAATCCCTCCAGTGATTCTTGCTTGTTCTTGAGGGAAAAGAGAGAGGAGATCTAGATCCATATCTCCACCAATCACTTTCTCCTCTATGTGAGGGGAACCCCTTGGATCTAGATCTTGGAGTTCTTTGTGAGCTCCTTGTTCTTCCTCTCATATTTCTCCATAGCTTTCGTTGTTGTGGAGGGATTTGAGTGTGAGGGACCTGACCACTTCGTGTGTTCTTGCCATTGCATTAGTTGCATCGTTTTGAGTTCTCCACGGTGATTCGTGGAAGTGAGAAATTGAGAAGCTTATTACCTTTGGTACTTAGTACCCTAGATATTGTTCTTCGTGGATGCTTTGGCGTCCTAGAAGCTTGGTGGTGTCTTGGAGCTCAATCATTGTGGTGTAAAGCTCCGGGCAAGCGTCGGGGTCTCCAATTAGGTTGTGGAGATTGCCCCAAGGAATTTGTAAGAGTATCGGTGATGTTGGAAATATACCCTAGAGGAAATAATAAATTAGTTATTATTATATTTCTTTGTTCATGATAATCGTTTATTATCCATGCTATAATTGTATTGATTGGAAACACGGTGCATGTGTGGATACATAGACAAAACACTGTCCCTAGTAAGCCTCTAGTCGACTAGCTCGTTGATCAAAGATGGTCAAGGTTTCCTGACCATAGGCAAGTGTTGTCACTTGATAACGGGATCACATGATTAGGAGAATCATGTGATGGACTAGACCCAAATTAATAGACGTAGCATGTTGATCGTGTCATTTTGTTGCTACTGTTTTCTGCGTGTCAAGTATTTGTTCCTATGACCATGAGATCATATAACTCACTGACACCGGAGGAATGCTTTGTGTGTATCAAACGTCGCAACGTAACTTGGTGACTATAAATATGCTCTACAGGTATCTCCGAAGGTGTTAGTTGAGTTAGTATGGATCGAGACTGGGATTTGTCACTCCGTGTGACGGAGAGGTATCTTGGGGGCCCACTCGGTAATACAACATCACACACAAGCCTTGCAAGCAAAGTGACTTAGTGTAAGTTGCGGGATCTTGTATTACGGAACGAGTAAAGAGACTTGCCGGTAAACGAGATTGAAATAGGTATGCAGATACTGACGATCGAATCTCGGGCAAGTAACATACCGAAGGACAAAGGGAATGACATATGGGATTATATGAATCCTTGGCACTGAGGTTCAAACGATAAGATCTTCGTAGAATATGTGGGATCCAATATGGGCATCCAGGTCCCGCTATTGGATATTGACCGAGGAGTCACTCGGGTCATGTCTGCATAGTTCTCGAACCCGCAGGGTCTGCACACTTAAGGTTCGACGTTGTTTTATGCGTATTTGAGTTATATGGTTGGTTAGCGAATGTTGTTCGGAGTCCCGGATGAGATCACGGACGTCACGAGGGTTTCCGGAATGGTCCGGAAACGAAGATTGATATATAGGATGACCTCATTTGATTACCGGAAGCTTTTCGGAGCTACCGGGAATGTACCGGGAATGACGAATGGGTTCCGGGTGTTCACCGGGGCGGCAACCCACCCCGGGGAAGCCCATAGGCCTTGGGGGTGACGCACCAGCCCTTAGTGGGCTGGTGGGACAGCCCAAGAAGGCCCTATGCGCCATAGGAAGAAAATCAAAGAGAAAAAGAAGAAAAAAGAGGAGGTGGGAAAAAGGGGAAGGACTCGTCCTTCCAAACCTAGTTGGATTCGGTTTGGAAGGGGAGGACTCCCCCCTTTGGCTCGGCCGACCCCCGTGGGGGTCCTTGGACCCCAACGCAAGGCTCCCCCTCTTCCCCCTATATATACGGAGGTTTTAGGGCTGATTTGAGACAACTTTGCCACGGCAGCCCGACCACATATCTCCAAATTTTTAGCTCTAGATCGCGTTTCTGAGGAGCTCGGGCGGAGCCCTGCCAAGATAAGATCATCACCAACCTCCGGAGCGCCGTCACGCTGCCGGAGAACTCATCTACCTCTCCGTCTCTCTTGTTGGATCAAGAAGGCCGAGATCATCGTCGAGCTGTACGTGTGCTGAACGCGGAGGTGCCGTCCGTTCGGCACTAGATCATGGGACTGATCGCGGGACGGTTCGCGGGGTGGATCGAGGGACGTGAGGACGTGCCACTACATCAACTGCGTTTCTTAACGCTTTTGTTGTGCGATCTACAAGGGTACGTAGATCGGAAATCCGCTCTCGTAGATGGACATCACCATGATAGGTCTTCGTGCGCGTAGGAAATTTTTTGTTTCCCATGCGACGTTCTCCATCGGTGGTATCATGAGCTAGGTTCATGCACAGATGTCTTCTCGAGTAGAACACAAAAGTTTTTGTGGGCGGTGATGTGCGTTTTCCTGCCCTCCTTAGTATTTTCTTGATTCCGCGGTATTGTTGGATTGAAGCGGCTTGGACCGACATTACTCGTACGCTTACGAGAGACTGGTTTCATCGCTACGAGTAACCCCGTTGCTCAAAGATGACTGGCAAGTGTCAGTTTTTCCAACTTTAGTTGAATCAGATTTGACCGAGGAGATCCTTGGATGAGGTTAAATAGCAATTCATATATCTCCGTTGTGGTGTTTGCGTAAGTAAGATGCGATCCTACTAGATACCCATGGTCACCACGTAAAACATGCAACAACAAAATTAGAGGACGTCTAACTTGTTTTTGCAGGGTATGCTTGTGATGTGATATGGCCAACGATGTGATGTGATATATTGGATGTATGAGATGATCATGTTGTAATATATAATATCGACTTGCACGTCGATGGTACGGCAACCAGCAGGAGCCATAGGGTTGTCTTTATACTAACGTTTGTGCTTGCAGATGAGTTTACTATTTTGCTAGGAAGTAGCTTTTGTAGTAATAGCATGAGTAGCACGACAACCCCGATGGCGACTCGTTGATGGAGATCATGGTGTGGCGCCGGTGACAAGAAGATCATGCCGGTGCTTTGGTGATGGAGATCAAGGAGCACGTGATGATGGCCATATCATGTCACTTTTGAATTGCATGTGATGTTAATCCTTTTATGCACCTTATTTTGCTTAGAACGACGGTAGCATTATGAGGTGATCTCTCACTAAAATTTCAAGACGAAATTGTGTTCTCCCCGACTGTGCACCGTTGCTACAGTTCGTCGATTCGAGACACCATGTGATGATCGGGTGTGATAGACTCAACGTTCACATACAACGGGTGCAAAACAGTTGCACACGCGGAACACTCGGGTTAAGCTTGACGAGCCTAGCATGTGCAGACATGGCCTCGGAACACATGAGACCGAAAGGTCGATCAGGAATCATATAGATGATATTATTAGCATAGGCATGCTTACCACTGAAACTATACTCAACTCACGTGATGATCGGACTTGAGCTAGTGTAAGTGGATCATGAACCACTAAAATGACTAGAGAGATGTACTTTTTGAGTGGGAGTTTAGCGAGTAATTTGATTAAGTTAAACTCTAATTATCTTGAACATGGTCGAAGTCCACTTTGAATATATTTGTGTTGTAGATCATGGCTCACGCGACAGTCACCCTGAATTTTAATACGTTCGTAGAGAAAGCTAAGTTGAAAGATGATGGAAGCAACTTTGTAGACTGGGCTCGTAATCTTAAGCTAATCTTACAAGCTGGGAAGAAGGATTATGTCCTTAATGCTGCGCTAGGAGATGAACCACCCGCTACGGCTGACTAGGATGTTAAGAACGCTTGGTTAACACGTAAGGAGGACTACTCAGTAGTTCAATGTGCAGTCTTGTATGGCTTAGAACCGGGACTTCAACGTCGCTTTGAGCGTCATGGAGCATATGAGATGTTCCAGGAGTTGAAGTTCATCTTTCAGAAGAACGCCCGGATCGAGAGGTATGAGACCTCTGATAAATTCTATGCTTGCAAGATGGAGGAGAATTCGTCTGTAAGTGAACATGTGTTCAAAATGTCTGGGTACTCAAACCGTCTAGCTGAGCTGGGGATTGAACTCCCGCAAGAGGCTATCACTGACAGAATTCTTCAATCACTGCCGCCAAGCTATAAAGGCTTTGTGTTGAACTACAACATGCAAGGGATGAACAAGTCACCCGGCGAGTTTTTGCGATGCTGAAAGTCGCAGAGTCTGAACTCCGTAAAGAGCATCAAGTGTTGATGGTGAATAAGACCACTAGTTTCAAGAGAAACGACAAAGGCAAGAAGGGTAATTCAAAGAAGAGCGGCAAGCCTGTTGCCAATCCGACGAAGAAACCCAAAGCTGGACCTAAGCCTGAAACAGAGTGTTACTATTGCAAGGGTATGGGTCACTAGAAGCGCAACTGCCCCAAGTATCTAGCTGATAAGAAGGCGGCCAAAGAAAAATCAGGTATATTTGATATACATGTTATTGATGTGTACTTAACCGGCTCTCGTAGTAGTGCCTGGGTATTCGATACCGGTTTGGTTGCTCATATTTGCAACTCGAAACAGGAACTGCGGAATAGACGAAGGCTGGCGAAAGATGAAGTGACGATGCGCGTAGGAAATGGTTCCAAGGTTGATGCAATCGCCGTCGGCACAGTTTCACTTCAGTTACCATCAGGATTAGTTATGAACTTGAATCATTGTTATTTAGTGCCTGCGTTGAGCATGAACATTATATCTGGATCTTGTTTATTGCGAGACGGTTACTCTTTTAAATCAGAGAATAATGGTTGTTCTATTTCTATGAGTAACATCTTTTATGGTCATGCACCCAATGTGAGAGGATTGTTCATATTGAATCTTGATAGTGATACACACATACATAACATTGAGACCAAAAGAGTTAGAGTTGACAATGATAGCGCCATATTTTTGTGGCACTACCGCTTAGATCATATTGGTGTAAAGCGCATGAAGAAACTCCATGCCGATGGACTTTTGGAGTCACTTGACTTTGATTCACTTGACACGTGCGAACCATGCCTCATGGGCAAGATGACTAAAACTCTGTTCTCCGGAACAATGGAGCGTGCCAGTGACTTGTTGGAAATCATACATACCGATGTGTGCGGTCCGATGAGCGTAGAGGCACGCGGCGGATATCGTTATTTTCTCACCTTCACTGACGATTTGAGTAGATATGGTTATGTCTACTTAATGAAGCGCAAGTCTGAAACATTTGAAAAGTTCAAGCAATTTCAGAGTGAAGTTGAAAATCATCGTAACAAGAAGATCAAGTTCCTACGGTCTGGTCGTGGGGGTGAATGTCTGAGTTTCGAGCTTGGTGCTCACTTAAGACAATGTGGAATTGTTTCACAGTTGACACCGCCTGGAACACCACAGCGTAATGGTGTGTCCGAACATCGTAATCGTACTTTATTAGAGATGGTGCGATCTATGATGTCTCTTACCAATTTGCCGTTATCATTTCGGGGTTATGCATTAGACACAGCTGCATTCACTTTAAATAGGGCACCATCAAAATCCGTTGAGACGACACCATACGAACTGTGGTATGGCAAAAGGCCAAAGTTGTCGTTTCTTAAAGTTTGGGGATGTGATGCTTATGTCAAAAAGCTTCAGCCTGAAAAGCTGGAATCCAAAGCGGAAAAGTGCATCTTCATAGGTTACCCAAAATAGACAGTTGGGTACACCTTCTATCTCAAATCCGAGGGCAAAGTGTTCGTTGCTAAAAACGGAGCTTTTCTCGAGAAGGAGTTTCTCTCGAAAGAATTGAGTGGGAGGAAGATAGAACTTGATGAGATTGTCGAAACTCTCATCCCTCTAGATGGTGGCGCAGGGCAAGGGGAAACCTCTGTCGTTGCGATGCCGGTTGAGGAGGAAGTTAATGATGATGATCATGAAACTCCGGTTCAAGTTCTTGTTGAACGACGCAGGTCGACGAGACCACGTGCTGCTCCAGAGTGGTACGGTAATCCCGTTTTGTCAATCATGTTGTTAGACAACAATGAACCTGCAAATTATGAAGAAGCAATGGTGGGCCCAGATTCCAACAAATGGCTAGAAGCCATGAAGTCCGAGATAGGATCCATGTATGAGAACAAAGTGTGGACTTTGGAAGTACTACCTGAGGGCCGCAAGGCTATTCAGAACAAATGGATCTTTAAGAGGAAGACGGACGCTGACGGCAATGTGACCGTTTATAAAGCTCGACTTGTGGCAAAGGGTTTTTCACAAGTTCAAGGAGTTGACTACGACGATACATTCTCACCCGTAGCGATGCTTAAGTCCGTCAGAATCATGTTAGCAATAGCTGCATTTTTCGATTATGAAATCTAGCAGATGGATGTCAAAACGGCGTTCCTTAACGGTTTCCTTAAGGAAGAGTTGTATATGATGCAACCCGAAGGTTTTGTCGATCCTAAGAATGCTAACAAGGTGTGCAAGCTCCAGCGATCCATTTATGGACTGGTGCAAGCATCTCGGAGTTGGAACAGACGCTTTGATGAGGTGATCAAAGCATTTGGGTTTATACAAGTGGTTGGAGAATCTTCTATTTACAAGAAAGTGAGTGGGAGCTCTGTGGCGTTTCTAATATTATATGTGGATGACATATTGCTGATTGGAAACAACGTAGAGTTTTTGGAGAGCATAAAGGATTACTTGAATAAAAGTTTCTCTATGAAGGACCTAGGAGAAGCTGCTTACATTCTAGGGATTAAGATCTACAGGGATAGATCAAAACGCCTGATAGGACTTCCACAAAGCACATACCTTGATAAAGTTTTGAAGAGGTTCAAAATGGAACAGTCCAAGAAGGGGTTCTTGCCATTTTTACAAGGTACGAGATTGAGTAAGACTCAGTGCCCAGCAACTGATGAGGATAGAGAGCATATGAGCACTGTCCCCTATGCTTCAGCCATAGGTTCTATCATGTATGCAATGTTGTGCACTAGAACGGACGTTAGCCTGGCCATAAGTATGGCAGGCAGGTTCCAGAGTAATCCAGTAGTGGATCACTGGACGGCGGTCAAGAATATCCTGAAGTACCTGAAAAGGACTAAGGAGATGTTTCTCGTGTATGGAGGTGATGAAGAGCTCGCCGTGAAGGTTTACGTCGATGCAAGCTTTGACACAGATCCGGACGACTCTAAGTCGCAAACCGGATACGTATTTATTCTTAATGGGGGTGCGGTAAGCTGGTGCAGTTCCAAGCAAAGCGTCGTAGCAGATTCTACATGTGAAGCGGAGTACATGGCTGCCTCGGAGGCGCCTAAGGAGGGTGTCTGGATGAAGCAGTTCATGACGGATCTTGGAGTGGTGCCAAGCGCACTTAATCCAGTAACCTTGTTTCACAAGAAGTCCAGACACATCAAACGACGCTTCAACCTCATCCGCGACTACGTCGAAGGGGAGGACGTAAATATATGCAAAGTGCACACGGATCTGAATGTAGCAGACCCGCTGACTAAACCTCTTCCACGGGCAAAGCATGATCAACACCAGAACTGTATGGGTGTTAGATTTATTACAATGTAATTCGCATGATGATGTGAGGGCTAGATTATTGACTCTAGTGCAAGTGGGAGACTGTTGGAATTATGCCCTAGAGGCAATAATAAATATAGTTATTATTATAATTCCTGTATCAAGATAATCTTTTATTATCCATGCTATAATTGTATTGAATGAAGACTTATATACATGTGTGGATACATAGACAAAACACTGTCCCTAGCAAGCCTCTAGTTGGCTAGCCAGTTGATCAAAGATAGTGAGGGTCTTCTGATTATGAACAAGGTGTTGTTGCTTGATAACTGGATCACGTCATTAGGAGAATCACGTGATGGACTAGACCCAAACTAATAGACGTAGCATGTTGATCGTGTCATTTTGTTGCTACTGTTTTCTGCATGTCAAGTATTTGTTCCTATGACCATGAGATCATATAACTCACTGACACCGGAGGAATGCTTTGTGTGTATCAAACATCGCAACGTAACTAGGTGACTATAAAGATGCTCTACAGGTATCTCCGAAGGTGTTAGTTCAGTTAGTATGGATCGAGACTGGGATTTGTCACTCCGTGTGACGGAGAGGTATCTCGGGGCCCACTCGGTAATACAACATCACACACAAGCCTTGCAAGCAATGTGACTTAGTGTAAGTTGCGGGATCTTGTATTACGGAACGAGTAAAGAGACTTGCCGGTAAACGAGATTGAAATAGGTATGCGGATACTGACGATCGAATCTCGGGCAAGTAACATACCGAAGGACAAAGGGAATGACATACGGGATTATATGAATCCTTGGCACTAAGGTTCAAACGGTAAGATCTTCGTAGAATATGTAGGATCCAATATGGGCATCCAGGTCCCTCTATTGGATATTGACCGAGGAGTCACTCGGGTCATGCCTACATAGTTCTCGAACCCGCAGGGTCTGTACACTTAAGGTTCGACGTTGTTTTATGCGTATTTGAGTTATATGGTTGGTTACCGAATGTTGTTCGGAGTCCTGGATGAGATCACGTACATCACGAGGGTTTCCGGAATGGTCCGGAAACAAAGATTGATATATAGGATCATCTCATTTGATTACCGGAATGTTTTCGGAGTTACCGGGAATGTACCGGGAATGACGAATGGGTTCCGGGTGTTCACCGGGGGGGCAACCCACCCCGGGGAAGCCCATAGGCCTTGGGGGTGGCGCACCGGCCCTTAGTGGGCTGGTGGGACAGCCCAAGAAGGCCCTATGCGCCATAGGAAGAAAATCAAAGAGAAAAAAAAGAGGAGGTGGGAAAAAGGGGGAAGGACTCCTCCTTCCAAACCTAGTTGGATTCGGTTTGGAAGGGGAGGACTCCCCCCCTTGGCTTGGCCGAACCCCTTGGGGGTCCTTGGACCCCAAGGCAAGGCTCCCCCTCTTCCCCCTATATATACGGAGGTTTTAGGGCTGATTTGAGAAAACTTTGCCACAGCAGCCCGACCACATATCTCCACGGTTTTACCTCTAGATCGCGTTTCTGCGGAGCTCGGGCGGAGCCCTGCCGAGATAAGATCATCACCAACCTCCGAAGCGCCGTCACGCTGCCGAAGAACTCATCTACCTCTCTGTCTCTCTTGCTGGATCAAGAAGGCTGAGATCATCGTCGAGCTGTACATGTGCTGAACGCGGAGGTGCCGTCCGTTCGGCAGTAGATCGTGGGACTGATCACCGGATGGTTCGCGGGGCGGATCGAGGGACGTGAGGACGTTCCACTACATCAACCGCGTTTCTTAACGCTTCTGCTGTGTGATCTACAAGGGTACGTAGATCGGAAATCCCCTCTCGTAGATGGACATCACCATGATAGGTCTTCGTGCGCGTAGGAATTTTTTGTTTCCCATGCGACGTTCTCCATCAGCTCCATCATGGCAGGATGAACGAGTCGCCGGAATCCTCAAATCTGCAGCCAACCTTATTGATTTAAATCTGTACTCATACTCACAGTTTTGATTCCGCAGGCCATAGATCTGGCCCTGAAGTTGGTCAACCCTATCGTACAGCGTGGAGAGGTGTTTCCCAATATCAATAGCATCCATCTTGTGATTGCTAGTGAACTCCATGATCATCATGTGGTTGGCATTGAGTCCATGCTCAACCATCCCTTGGCACTTGAAGACTTGTTGCTCCATTGCTTCGAGCCTTGTCTCCACGCTTCCGGTCTTCTTAGGCCCCTCAACATCACGGATGTGCAACATCCCCTCGCTCATCATGATAAATTGAGGGTGTTTCAGCACTTCCGTGAGGTAGGGATTGATGACCTTCTCGAAGATCTTGTCCTTAGGAGCGTTTGAGGAAGTCATGACGATCTAGATCTGCGGCAGAAACAAGCTCGAAACTAAAACAGAGGAAAACTACGCAATACGGAGATCAAAACCTTCGGGCGACTATATATTGATCTTTTCTGGGCCAGAAGGAGTCCTCCGCAAGAAAACGGAGTCCAGGAGGCACACGAGGTGCCCACAAGCTTGCCTACCGCCACGAGGGGGGTGGTGGCGGAGTGGGCCCTTGTGGCTGCCTCGTTCGCTCTCCGGACTGCTTTTTTATTTTCCTAATTTTCCAAAAAATCGAAAACTGAGGAAATTTCCTATTGGAAAAGCATCGGAGTCCAATTTCTTGCCGAAACAGATACACCTTCGTTTTCAAGGTCCAAAACAGGCTGATAAACATCCCTTGTGTACTCCTCTGGAGTTATGACATTGATGATATTGGTCTCAACATTTATGGGAGTACCAGAGATGTAATGCTTGATTCTTTGCCCATTTACCACTCTAGGAAAATTTCCTTCCGTGTTATTGATTTTGATGGCACCGGAATGATATACTTCCTCGACAACATAGGGACCTTCCCATTTAGAGAGAAGCTTGCCTGCAAAGAATCTGAAACAAGAATTTTATAGCAAGACATAATCACCTACATTGAACTCTCATTTCTGTATCCGTTTGTCGTGCCATCTCTTAACCTTTTCCTTGAAAAACTTGGCATTCTCATATGCCTGGGCTCTCCATTCATCTAACGAGATGATATCAAACAACTGCTTCTCACCGACAAGTCTGAAATCAAAGTTGAGCTCTTTGATTGCCCAAAAAGCTTTGTGTTCTAGCTCAAGAGGTAAATGACAGGCCTTACCGTAAACCATTTTATACGGTGACATGCCCATGGGATTCTTATAAGCAGTCCTATAAGCCCATAGTGCATCGTCAAGTTTGCTAGACCAGTTCTTTCGAGATCTATTGACGGTCTTTTGTAAGATCAACTTGATCTCCCTATTACTCAACTCCACTTGACCACTAGACTAAGGATGATAAGGAGATTTAACTCTATGGTTGACATCATACTTAGCTAGCATCTTGCGGAAAACACCATGAATGAAGTGTGAACCGTCATCAGTCATCAGGTATCTAGGGACTCCAAATTTTGGGAATATGACTTCTTTAAGCATCTTAATAGAGGTGTGGTGCTCAGCATTTTTAGTGGGGATAGCTTCTACCCACTTAGTAATGTAATCCACAGCAACTAAGATGTGAGTGTACCCATTGGAACTCGGGAAGGGTGCCATATAATCAAAGCCCCAGAAATCAAATGGTTCAATGACAAGTGAATAGTTCATAGGCATCTCTTGACGCTTACTGATGTTCCCTATCCTTTGGCATTCGTCACAATACAAGACAAACTTACGGGCATCCTTGAAGAGAGTGGGCCAATAGAAACCTGATTGCAATACCGGGCAGTTCTATCTCCAGCATGGTGTCCTCTGTAGGCTTCAGAATGACACTTCTGCATGATCTGTCCCTGTTCATGTTTAGGCACACAATGTCTAATAACACCATCTACTCCTTCCTTATAAAGGTGAGGATCATCCCAGAAGTAGTGTCTCAAATCAACGAAGAATTTCCTCTTTTGTTGATAGGTGAAACTTGGTGGTATGTATTTGGCTACGATATAGTTTGCATAATCGACTGTAGCGACCCGACTCAAAACGAGTCAAGCCTCTGTGTATCTGTGCCATCCCTGGATCAGTATGCTGGCTCACACAATACATCAATGTATATATCAAAGTGCAATCACATGTAAATAGCGTAAAACTGATATATACCTTAACTATCTCAGCGGAAGCAGTCAAGGGAGTGGAGTCCCAATAAACACCAACGGCAAGTTGAGTGTAGACCGTAACCCTGAATCGTACTCTTACTCGTCGAAGAAAAATATCTGCAACATAAGACGTTGCATCCGTGTAGGTCAGCATATTGAATATGCCGGCAAGTCACATAAGAGAGGGGTGAAAGTAATCATCTATACTATATGCATATATGGCAGATGGGGCTATAAGATTTTTTTGCGAAAAGCAAGTTTTCTCCTACATCAAGAGAGGGCTAAAAGCAAAATGTTACTACATTGTTGGTTGTTAACGAGATGGTTCCACCAACCAATTCTCGTACCCATGTTGTCAATAATACCCCCATCAATATTGTTATTTGTGTTGAGAATTTCAGATAACTTCAGTTCCTTTGGCTCAAGTTGTCCATGACCGTGGACACGGCTAATCGATTAGGTTTGAGTACTCTGCAGAGTTTTGCACACGTTCCCCACAAGATTTGATCGCCTCCGTATATGTCCTCGCACTTCAGGGTGTTTGAAGACCGGATGATCAAAACATGGTCTTTCAACGGGTCCCTCTGAATCCATGTCGGTGCCCATCCAATCCTACCATTCTTCTACATCTGCTAGCACCGCCTGTCCAGAGTCGCCGCGTTGTCCAACCAAGCCAGAGCCCATAATGACTTGTGGCTGTGCAGGTAAGCCTTGGGTCTTGAAAATATCCGTCCGTCTCTTTGCGCCTGGGTGAAGCTTTCCGCAGGATGTCATGGCCTCTCCAGCATCCCGGGTCATCCACTGAGTTCTCCAGGGAGCCGATCAACCATCCTTCACCCAGAGTTGCATTGCGTCCTGAGGTCTTGAAAATCTTGTCTTAACCGGTCTTGATTATTTAATCAACCTCGCATCACTCGTGTTATGCACTCAACCAAAATCCCGTCTACTCAAGCATAGCAATATGAAATTTGTCGTCCCGGGGCCAAGTATCGGGGTTGTTGTGTGCCTACCACATGATACTACAATCTATACTAAAAGTTCCAAGTACCTACTCAGCATGCAATTGGGCATAGGATGGTAGAACTACGATGCATAAAACATAGGTGATAGTATGATCAAAATGACTTGCCTGGTGATGTTGACGAAGAAGAATTTTCGTTCTCGGGAAATACGTGATAGAACTATTCGTCACTCTCCGATGAAATCTATATAATCAAACATAGTATTCACATAAGCACTCACACTAGCAATCATTCTAGCAATCAATTAACAAACAGCAATAAAAGTTGATGCAATCAAAAATCAATAAGAGACAGCGGATAAAAATCCAAAGGAAACTTCAAAGAAGCTAGGAAGCCTTCTACTACATCAAACACTATATAGTTTTTGTTCTAACTGAAAATAAAACACTAAAATAGAAAAAAATAACAGAAAACAAAATATAAAATAACTAAGATAACAGAAGTAAAATTTACAAAACAGTATTATTTTATAAGTATTTTCAAAATAGGAAATCAAACAAGCAATGCAATCAATTCGCAAGTTAGTATAGAACTAGAATTGATTCCATGCAAACAAATAAGAATAAATAAAATAAAATTTTGCTGTTGTTGAAAAGTTACTGGTAAATATTAAAAAACAAAATATAACTTGTCACAATTACAAAAAAAACAAATTAAGAACAATTAATACAAAAGAAATAGCAAGAAAACAAAAAAGACTAAAACAGAATCTGTTTTGCTTAAAACCCTAACTAAAAATATTTAAAAAAAATTAAACTTAAACTACTGAATTATATGATCAATAGGAAGCAGCAGCAAAAAGAATCAAATTAAAAGCTATTTTTAAACTCCCGGAATAAGCAAAACAAGCTTTAATTCAAATCTGATCTAACTCAATTTTTATAAATCCAAACATAGACAAACTATATATCTACAGAAACTGCATAAAATTTGTGATCCAACTCAAAAAGAATCATCTAATTTGGAGTTACACACTAATAGATATGAATTTTCTAAGATTGCAATTTTCTGAAAAAACTGCAATACGTGATTTCGTGGATCTCACCGGAGTTAGTCGCCGGAGTTGGAGAAGACGGCGGGAAGGTTGCTCCGGTGGCCGGCCGAGGCGGTGGAGGGGTCCAGGTGATGGAGGAGGGCTCGGGCGGAAGGTTGGTGGCGTCGGCGGGGCGTGGGGGCGACGGGAGGGAGCAGCAGGAGCTCCGGTGAGTTCCTGTTGGAGGCGAACTCCGGTGAGGTGGGGGCTGCGTTCCGACGAGGGGAGGGGCTGGGCTATGGGGAAAATGGGGAGAGGAGGTTGAGGGGAGTATTTATAGGGCCTCGGGGTGCTCGGAGAAGGAAGGAGCAAGGAGATCGGGAAGGTGGAGATTCCTCTCACCATGACTATGGAAGTTTCCTGTGAGGAAGGAGAACGTGAGGAAGGAGAAGAAGTTGTCGGGCCAACTTTTGGAAAGGCTTTAATGGGCCAGAGCAAAGTTTCCAAATAAATGAGATTTCTTTCCCTATTTTCAAAAATCGGAAATTAAACGATAAAAGGGAAACCAAATAAATTCGGAATATAGAGTTTCTATATACAAAAATTATCAGAAAAATAAAATCTAAATGATGGGCATTTTGCCACGGCCAAAATAAAAACTTAAAAAAAATATTTTTCAAAAAATCCCCTAAATGCTTTATTTCTTTTTGCAAATAATTACTCAAATAAATCTTGGGTGTCATGGCTCAAATATTTCAAGGAATATCCCCGGGTTTGGAGGGTCATGTTTCTCCTCTCTTTTTCTTGCTTGACAAGATATGGTTCCCGACATTCCGTGAGTGAGGAAGAAACAAAATGCAAAACAAAATCGAAAGGAATTCCAATGCCACCTTGATTCAAATTCTTTATAGTTGAAGAAGTCATGCTATCTCCTCTCGCTGATTTTTAAAAAAGATGAATTTGAATTCACAGGGAAAAGGGGAAAGTCATTTTATTCCCTCTCATTCAAAAGTTTTTAAAAAGTTTCAAATTTCACTCAAGTTTCAATCACTCAAAAAAACAATCGATCTAATAACTATATTAACATTCCAAAATTTATAATTTTGGGATGTTACATCGACATACGACGGTGCACTATGTGAAGTGCGGATGACATTTAATTGCTCATTAGGAAAGCTGACATCAATAGGTAGTGGGTCATCAAGGACATTCTCTAGCCTAGACAAGTTATCTGCTACAGGGTTATCAGCACCCTTTCGGTCAACGACATGCAAATCAAATTCCTGTAGCAGGAGAACCCATCTGATCAGCCTAGGCTTAGCGTCCTTCTTCCGCATCAGGTACTTAATAGCAGCATGATCAGAGTGAATAGTGACTTTGGAGTCAACTATGTAAGATATGAACTTTTCACATGCAACCACTACTGCTAAAAATTCCTTCTCCGTAGTGGCATAGTTTCTTTGGGCACCGTCTAGAGTTTTACTAGTGTAGTGAATGACATTCAACTTCTTGTCAACTCTTTGTCCTAGAATAGCACCAACAGCATAATCACTAGCGTCACACATGATTTCAAAGGGCAAGTTCCAGTCAGGTGGTTGAACAATAGGTTCGGTTATCAAAGCCTTCTTAAGTATTTCAAAGGCTTCCTCACAATCCTCATCAAAAACAAACGGAACATCCTTCTGCAAGAGGTTTGTAAGAGGCCTAGAAATCTTAGAGAAGGCTTTAATGAACCTTTTATAGAAACCAGCATGACCTAGGAAGCTTCGTATCCCTCTGATATCTGTGGAGCAAGGCATTTTCTCAATTGCATCAACCTTAGCCTTATAAACTTCAATGCCTCTTTCAGAGATTTTGTGTCCTAAGACGATACCTTCATTAACCATAAAGTGGCACTTCTCCCAATTCAAGACGAGGTTGGTTTCTTTGCATCTCTGTAAGACTCGATAAAGGTTGTTGAGGCAATCATCAAAGGAAGACCCGTAAACGGAGAAGTCATCCATGAAAACCTCGACAATCTTTTCACAAAAGTCAGAGCATATAGCCATCATACATCTTTGGAAGGTGGCAGGTGCATTACATAAGCCAAAAGGCATACGTCTATAGGCAAAGGTACTGAAATGGCAGGTGAAAGTGGTTTTCTCTTGATCAGATTGTGCAACAGGTATCTGCGAGAAACCTGAATAACCGTCTAGAAAGCAGAAGTGTGTGTGCTTTGATAGCCTTTCTAGCATTTGGTCGATGAACGGCAAAGGATAATGATCTTTCCTGGTTGCCTTCTTCAGTTTCTGGAAGTCTATCACCATTCTATAGCCGGTAATAATCCTTTGTGGGATTAGTTCATCCTTATCATTAGGAACGACGGTGATACCTCCCTTCTTGGGTACGCAATGTACTGGACTTACCCAATCACTATGAGCAACAAGATAAATGATTCCTGCTTCGAGAAGCTTTAATATTTCTTTTCTAACGACCTCTTTCATCTTAGGATTTAATCTCCTTTGATGATCAGCAACTGGTTTAAAGTCAGGATCGGTTTTAATCTTGTGCTGACATAGAGTAGGACAAATACCCTTAAGATCATCAAGAGTATATCCAATAGCAGCGTGGTGCTTCCTTAGAGTTTTTAGTAACTTCTTCAATTCACGCTCTGAGAGGAGAGCACTAATAATGACAGGATATATCTCCTTCTCATCAAGATAGGCATACTTAAGAGTACCAGGCAACTGTTTAAGCTCGAACACAGGATCACCCTTTGGTGGGGGAGGATCCCCAAGCAATTCAACAGGCAGATTATTCTTGAGAATAGGATGTTGTTCTAAGACAATTCTATCTATCTCATCTCTCTCCTCCATATGCATATCATTTTCATGCTCAAGCAGATATTTCTCTAAAGGATCCGTAGGAGGTACGACAATAGAGGCAAGAGCAATGATTTCATCTCTACCAGACGACTCTCTTTCATGGGGTTCTCTTCCAAACTTGGAGAACTTAAATTCATGAGACACACCCTCGAAACTTACTATGACAGTCTGCTTAATGCAATCAATGTGAGCATTGACAGTGTTGATAAAAGGTCTACCAAATATGATGGGACAAAAGCTATCTTGTGCAGTACCAAGGACGAGGAAATCAGTAGGATACTTCGTCTTACCACACAGGATTTCTACGTCTCTCACAATTCCCAAAGGGCAGTTAGTGTCTCTATTAGCTAGCGTGATAGTGACATCAATGGGTTCTATCTCAGCAGGTGCAATCTCATCTATGATTTCATCATAGAGAGAATGGGGTATTGCACTAACAGTAGCTCCCATATCACATAAACCATGGTAGCAGTGATCTCCTATCTTAACAGAAACAACGGGCAGGCCAACTACAGGTCCGTGCTTGTCTTTCGCGTGAGGTTTAGCAATTCTAGCAGAGTCCTCACAGAATTTAATAACATGCCCGTCTATGTCTTCGGCTAAGAGATCTTTGATAATAGCAACACTAGGTTCAACTCTAATCTCCTCGGGGGTGCAAGTGGTCTAATGTAACCCCTACGTATCACAGTTGGAGCTTTAGAATAATCCTTCATCCTAGCAGGGTATGGTGGTTTCTCAGTGTAAGCACAAGGAACAACAGGATCACTAAAAGCTATGATTTTCTCCTCAACTAGATTGGTTTTGGCTATGTTGCTTTCTACAGGAGGATGATATTTAAACCACTTCTCTTTGGGAAGATCAACATGAGCAGCAAAAGATTCACATAGAGAAGCTACTATCTCAGAGTCAAGTCCATACTTAGCGCTAAAATCTCTAGAAGTGTTTGTCTCAACAAAATATTTAACGCAATCAAACTGGAAATTCATACCTCACTCCTTTCCTTCCTCTAGCTCCCAATATTCAGAGTTGCGTTTGATTCTCTCCAATAAATTCCACTTGTGATCAATATCCTTCTTCATAAAAGAACCGGCACAAGAAGTGTCAAGCATGGTACGATCTTCATGAGAAAGCCGAGCATAAAAGTTTTGAGTGATGATTTCTCTCGAGAGCTCATGATTGGGGCATGAATATAGCATTGATTTAAGCCTCTCCCAAGCTTGAGCTATGCTTTCCCTGTCACGAGGCCAAAAGTTATAAATAAAGTTCCGATCATGATGTACTAAATGCATATGATAGAACTTTTGATGAAATTCCACTTTCAACCGATTGTAGCCCCATGATCCAGCATCATCACATAGCCTATACCATGTCAACGCCTTATCCTTCAAAGATAAAGGAAATACTTTCTTCTTTACCTCATCCTCGGCCAAACCTGCAAGCTTAAATAAACCACAAACTTCATCTACATAGATTAGATGAAAGTCTAAATGTGAAGATCCATCTCCTGTAAAAGGATTAGCCAGCAGTTTCTCAAGCATACCCAAAGGAATTTCATAAAAGATATTTTCAGTAGGTACCTCAGGTTGAGGAACAACTCCTCGTGCTTCTGTTCATGGTGAAGATACCCCGAACAAACTCCTCAAAGGAACAGTTTCCATAGTGACAAGTGACAATAAATTTCAGTACAGTATAAAAATGTTTCCTTACCAATTTCCACTTACCAAAGGCGCTTCACTCCCCGGCAACGGCGCCAGAAAAGAGTCTTGATGACACACAAGTATAGGGGATCAATCGTAGTCCTTTAGATAAGTAAGAGTGTCGAACCCAACGAGGACCAGAAGGCTCTGATAAACGGATTTCAGCAAGGTAATAACTGCAAGCACAGAAAGTAGCGGTAACAAGTGATTGTGTAGTGAGGTGAAACATAGCGAGCAAAAAGTAACAAGTAACAAGTAGTAGCAATGGTGCAGCAAGTGTCCCAATCCCTTTGGTAGCAAGGTACAAGCCTGAACAAAGTCTTATAGGAGAAAAACGCTCCCGAGGACACACGGGAATTTCTGTCATGCTAGTTTCATCATGTTCATATGATTCGCGTTCGTTACTTTGATAGTTTGATATGTGGGTGGACCGACACTTGGGTACTGACCTTACTTGGACAAGCATCCCACTTATGATTAACCTCTCTCGCGAGCATACGCAACTACAAAATAAGAATTAATACAAAGTCTAACCATAGCATTAAACTAGTGGATCCAAATCAGCCCCTCACGAATCAACGCATAGACTAGGGTTTAAGCTTCTATCACTCCAGCAACCTATCATGTACTTACTACTTCTCAATGCCTTCCTCTAGGCCCAAATATGGTGAAGTGTTATGTAGTGGACGTTCACATAACACCACTAGAGGAAAAACAACATGCATCATATCAAAATACCGAACGAATATCAAATTCACATGACTATTATCAGCATGACTTATCCCATGTCCTCGGGAACAAAAGTAACTACTCACAAGACATAATCATAATCATGACAAGAGGTGTAATGAATAGCATCAAGGATCTGAACATAAGCTCTTCCACCAAGTGATCCAACAAGCATCAACTACAAAGAGTAATCAACACTACTAGCAACCTTACAAGTACCAATCGGAGTCGCGAGACGGAGATTGATTACAAGAGATGAACTAGGGATTCGAGAGGAGATGGTGCTGATGAAGATGTTGATGAAGATGCCTCCCCTCCGACGAGAGGAGTGTTGGTGATGACGATGGCGACGATTTCCCCCTCCGGGAGGGAAGTTTCCCCGACAAGATCGTCCTGCCGGAGCTCTAGATTGGATCTGCTCAAGTTCCGCCTCGTGGCGGCGACGAAACCATGAAAAAGCTCCCTTATGATTTTTTCCAGGTCAGGACGCATCATATAGCAAAAGAAGGGGGCTAGTGGGCCTTTAGGCAGCCCACAAGCCTGTCGTGCGCCACCAGGGGGGTGGTGGCAGTGGGCAAGCTTGTGGGGCCCTGGTGGCCCCCTCCGGTAGTTCTTTCGCCCAGTATTTTTAATATATTCCAGAAAAAATCCACGTAAATTTTCAGGGCATTTGGAGATGTGCAGAATAGTGGACTAGGATTTGCTCCTTTTCCAGTCCAGAATTCCAGCTGCCTGAATTCTCCCTCTTCAAATAATCCTTGCAAAATAAGAGAGAAAAGGCTTAAATATGGTACCACAAGTAATATAACAGCCCAAGAAGCAATAAATATCAACATGAAAGCATGATGCAAAATGGACGTATCAGTAATCAAAGCTTATGGCGAGTAAATTGCTTTAGGGAATCTTGTTTTGTTACATCAAAACAGTCATAAATCAAGCATAAATCTTGTTTGTTACATCAAACCAGTCATAAATCAAGCATTCAAGGCTCGTCGATCCTCTTCTCCAAATTGTAGAGTGTGTATGCTCCGTTGTTCAGCACCTTGGAGACGATGAAGGGTCCTTCCCAGGCCGGGGCCAGCTTGTGCGGTCTCTGCTGATGCACTCAGAGCACCAAATCGCCTGCTTGAAACGTCCGACTCCTGACGTGTCTTGAATGGAATCGTCGCAAGTCTTGTTGGTAGATCGTTGATCGAATCAAAGCCATCTCGCGCTCCTCCTCCAGGATATCAACTCCATCCTGTCGGGCTTGTTCAGCTTTGGCTTCTGAGAAGAGCTCAGCTCTGGGGAATTGTGAAGCAAATCACTCGGAAGGACATCTTCCGCATCGTACACGAGAAATAATGGAGACCGCCCAGTCGACCTGTTCGAGGTCGTTCTGAGCCCCCAGAGCATAGATTGTAACTCGGTGACCCAAGCACCAGCAGCGTGTCCAATCTCCCTCATTAGACGAGGTCTTAACCCCTCAAGTATGAGTCCATTCGCTCGTTCAGCCTGGCCATTTGTTTGGGGATGAGCAACGTATGTGTAATCCACTCGGGTTCCTTGGTTGGAGCAAACACTCTTGAATTCATCCGAGTCAAAGTTTGATCCATTGTCAGTGATGATGTTGTGTGGGACCCCAAATCTGACAGTGATTTCTCTCATGAATTTGAGTGCGTGCATCTAGCTTTTTGATTGGCTTGGCTTCTATCCACTTGGTGAATTTGTCGACTACAACTAGCAAATGAGTGCATCCGCCTTGCCCTGTACGGAAGGGTCCAACCATGTCCAAGCCCCACACGGCAGAAGAGCATATGAGGGGGATTGTCTTTAGAGCAGATGACGGCTTACGTGATTTGTTGGAGTAGAATTGACATCCTTCACAGCGATCTACAAGCTCTTTGGCCATTTCACCTGCACGTGGCCAGAAGAATCCAGCTCAGAATGCTTTAGCAACAATGGCTTTGGGGGATGCATGATGACCACAGGTTCCCGAATGAATTTCCTCCAAAATCAGTCAGTCTTCTTCAGGCGAAATACACCTTTGAGCTACGCCAGACACACTTTCCTTATAGAGATGATCTCCCATGACTGTGAAAGCTTTTGATCTGCGAACGATCTTATAGCTTCGTCTTCACCTTCGGTAGTTCTTGCCTCAGGATATATGCAATATATGGCACTGTCCAGTCGGGCATGACTACTCGAATCTCCATGATTAGGTCGACAAGTACCGGGATTTCAACTTCAGTCGAATCAACTGCCAACTCATCAGCAACTTGATTCTTCAATCGAGGAATGTGATGAAGTTCCAAACCTTCAAACCTTTTCTCAAGTTTTCTGACTGCGTTGGAGTATCCAATCATGGCAGGGTTTCTCACATCCCACTCTTTCATTACTTGATTAACCACTAGATCTGAGTCACCGTATACCATCAAGCGACGGACGCCGAGTGAAATGGCCATATGCAACCCGTAAAGGAGAGTTTCATACTCTGCTTCATTGTTAGAGGAATCAAAGTGAATCGGCAATACATAAGTGAGTTTGTCACCCTTCGGGGATATAAGAACTACTCCTGCACCAGAACCACTCAGCATCTTCGAGTCGTCGAAGAACATAGTCCAATGTGCCGAGTGAGTTGGACCTCGTTGCTGTTGTTCCACCCATTCAGCCATGAAATCCGTGAGAGCTTGAGATTTGAAGGCTCTCTTGGCTTCGAACTTTATGTCACAATATAATAGCTCCATTTCCCATTTCGCCACTCGGCCCGATGCATCCCGATTGTGAAGGATTTCTGACAATGGGGCACCACTGACCACAGACACCGAGTGATCTTGAAAATAATGAGCTACATTCTTCGTAGTCATATAAATCCCATAAATGAGCTTCTGATAGTGGGGATACCTCTGCTTGGAAGGACTCAATACCCGAGAAACATAATATATTGGGCGTTGAATCTTGTAAGCCTTGCCTTCCTCCTCTCGCTCGACTGTCAGGACTGTGCTAACAACCTGATTTGTAGCCACTATGTATAAGAGGAGTGTCTCTTTGTTGTACGGAGCAGCAAGAACCGGCTGGGTGGATAGCAGAGTCTTTAACTCGACGAATGCAACTTCTGCTTCAGGAGTCCACTCGAAGGTATCTGACTTCTTGATGAGTCGATATAGTGGTAAGGCTTTCTCTCCGAGTCAAGATATGAATCTGCTTAATGCTGCCAAACATCTTGCAAGCTTCTGGACGTCGTGTACTCGAATAGGGCTTTTCATTCGGACGATTGCCCCGATCTTTTCGGGGTTAACATCGATTCCTCGTTCGGAAATGAGAAAACCGAGTAACTTGCCACTGGGTACTCCGAATGTGCACTTGGTTGGGTTGAGCTTGATGTCGTACCTTCGAAGGTTGGCAAACGTTTCAGCCAAGTCAGACAGCAGGTCAGAACATTTGCGTGACTTGACTACGATATCATCCATGTAGGCCTCCACGTTCCGACTGATCTGGTCGAGGAGGCATTTCTGAATCATGCGCATAAAAGTGGCTCCTCCATTTTTGAGACCGAATGGCATAGTGATGTAGCAGAAGCACCCACACAGGGTGATGAAGGTTGGTTTTATTTCATCTGGGCCATACAGACGGATCTGGTGGTACCCAGAGTAAGCATCTAAAAAAGACAATCGCTCACATCCCGCAGTAGAGTCGACAATCTTACCTATGCGGGGGAGTGGGAAGTGGTCTTTGGGGCAGACCCGATTGATATGCTTGAAGTTGATGCACATTATGAGTGACTTGTCCTTCTTAGGCACCATGACGAAATTCACGAGCCACTCGGAGTTGTAAACCTCATGAATGAACTTGGACTCCAGGAGCTTAGCCACTTCCTCGTTGATTGCTTTCCGTTTCTACGTGGCAGACCGGCGCAGATGTTCTTTGATAGGAGGAGCTTTTGGGTCGACCCTCAGTCGATGCTCAGCCAGTTCCCTAGGTACGCCACGCATGTCAGCAGTCTTCCATGCGAAGATGTCCCAGTTCTCACGGAGGAACTAGATAAACTCGGTTTCCTATTTAGGGTCAAGGGTTGTTGAGATGTTTGTTGGGGCAGCCGTAGGATCCGTCAGGTGGATGTTGACCTTCTTGATTTCGCCTGCTGACTGGAATGCAGACTCGGAAGCTGGCTTCTTCACACGCATCAGTTCGGCGGGATCTGCTGTCTGTCGGTACTCATCGAACTCTGCCATTGCCATTTGCTGGTCGGCAATCTTGGAGCCCTACTGCAAACATTCTTCTACTCTCTGCCGATCGCCAGTGATGGTGATGACTCCCTTCGGTCCTGGCATCTTCATCTTCAAATAAACGTAACATGGTCGGGCCATGAAGCATACATACGCCGATCGACCAAGTATGGCGTGGTAGGCACTCTGGAAGTCCACCACCTCGAACGTGAGTTTCTCCTTGCGGAAGTTCTTGTCAGAGCCGAAGACGACATCTAATGCGATCTGGCTGAGTGATTTGGCATTCTTCCTTGGAATCACTCGGTGAAACTGCATATTGCTGTCGCTGAGCTTGGACATCGGAATGCCCATCCCTTTGAGAGTGTCGGCGTACATGATGTTCAAACCACTCCCTCCATCCATCAACACCTTGCGGAGTCGAACTCCTACTACCAATGGGTCGTCAACGAGAGCCTGACGTCCCAGAGTAGGGACATGGGTCAGGTGATCCGACTGGTCGAAGGTGATGGAAGACTATGACCACTTGAGATACTTTGGGGCAGAACGAGCTGCCATGTTCACCTCTCGGTTGACCACTTTCAGTCGACTCTTGCTTTCGACATCAGCGAAGATCATCAGAGTGGCATGGACCTTTGGGAAGGGCTCTCCTTGTTCTTCGTCTTCTTTCTCTTGGTCTTTCTCACTCGACTGATCCTCTCCAAATCTCTGGATCAACAGCCTACACTGCCGAGTGGTATGTTTAGGCACTATGGTGTTGCCTTCTTCATCTATCTTCGTGTGGATTGCACACGGCTGATCAAGGACATCTGGTCCCGACTGCTTCTTGAATTTCTTGGGAGGGGGGAATTGACCCTTGCCCTTGAACTTCCCACTCCCAGAGCGTTTGCTTCTGCCGGCGGTGTGCGTTCTACCTTCTGCTTCTGCTTTTAGTTCGAATTGGCATCTCCGTCGACTGCTTTGCCTTTGCCGTTGTGGAGGCGGTCTTCTTCTTCTACATTGCATAGCGGGTCGCTATCTCCATCATCTTGCTCATAGACATATCTCGTGTACGACCGAACTTCAAGTACAACTCGCGGTACCTGACGCCTGCCTTGAAAGCGCAGACTGCTTGATGTTCGGTGATGTTCTCCATGGTGTGTTGAAGAGTGGTCCAGCACTGGATGAAATCGCGCAAAGACTCACTCGTCTTATGGATACAATGTTGTAGCTCGGAAAGACCAGCAGGGCGCTTGCAGGTACCCTCGAAGGTCTTGATAAACACTCGGGCCAAATCTGCCCAGCAGTATATGCTTGATGGAGCTAGTTGATTCAGCCAGGCACAAGCCGAACCATCCAGCATGAGGGGCAAGTACTTCATTGGGACGTTGTCGTTGCCGCCGCCGATCTGAACTACGACTCGGTAATCATCTAGGCACGTCTCTGGCTTGGATTCTCTAGTGAGCTTGCTTATTCCAGCCGCCAACCTAAAGTTGGGGGGAATATCAGCGGAGCGGATTGCTCGGCTGAAACACTCGGGTCCGGAGATGACAGAGCCACTTCCACTCGGACGATCACCATTGTATCCATCGCGATGGGCTCAGCCTCTATCAACTCTCTTCTAAGTGAGATAGTCCCCTACATCACGCCTTTGGTCGCGGTCATTGCCCACCGACCGCCTTTCGTCATTGCGCCGGGGCATGTACGAACCACTCCGTGGAGGAGAGCGTGAAGGATGGCGATCTTTGCGATTGAACCGAGGGGGAAGCAGATTCCGCCCCTGGTTTGTGTACTGGTCTTCCCGGTGATCTCCTCCTCTGCGACGCTGGGGAGAACCTGGGCTATAAACCGACCGAACTGTGTCCGCTCGGACATAATTGTTGTGCAGTCTGTTGAGAGATTGAGATACATCGGAATTCTGTTGTGTTGCCTCCTGCAACGGGGCACGGATCTGATGTACTCCTCTGCCTGCTTTTGAATTTGACGGCTAGATGAAGTCAGCAATCCTTGCGGCCGCAGCCAAGTTGAGGATGGGCATGCGGAATACCTCGATGTTGTCGTGATGAGAACGCTGACCTGATGATGGAGGGCGTCGATGATGACGCGCACCCGAACTCTCTCCGGTTTTCCGCTTGTCCCGATTTGTCCTTGGCGGGCTCTCGTTTGAGCCGGCCAGGAAAACCTCCGCCATAGGGTTGCGGTTCTCGCACTCGGAAGAAGAGCCAGACGGATCTGACACCGAGTGTGATGTAGCACACGGAGGTGTAGCAGGTTCAATGACTGCCACCTGCGGCAAAGACGCTTTATGCGCGAGTGCATGACGCACCTAGCGCTGGAGCCGTGAGCGACCGGATCGCTTGTTGCAACGTGCGATGGGGAGCACAGTTGGCGACGGAGTCGACGGTTGGCGAAGAAGAACTCCGCAGGAATTAGCGCGGAAGAACGTCGCCCCGCGAACTGGAAGCGCCTCGACGTCGAGAGGCGCCTCCCGAAGCCATGCCGAATCGTCGGCGACAAAGACGACTGTGTCGAACATGATCACGTGGCCGAGGCACAAATCACCGCCGGAAGACATGGTGAAGAGGAAAAAACGCAAACTTGCCGGAAGTCACCTAGACGCCTGCCCCATGGTGGGCGCCAACTGTCATGGATATAAGCCTGATAGTAGATGTGTAGAGTACGAAAGTAGAGGGCAGAGACCTAGCTACAGCAAGGTTGTATGAGTTCAGTCCCTTCTACGGTGGATGTAACAGCCCTACGCCTAAGTGCTCTGGAGCTTTAGGCTCGAGTGGAATATAGATGTTACAGAATGCGAACCCTTGTGCCAGAGGGGAGGGGTGGCCTATATAGAGTGCGCTGCCCCTCATAAGTGTCCAGCCTTCAAGGGTGCAATAAGTGAGATTGAATGCATAAGTTACAGGTAATGTATGTCATAAATGACATTAACTATAGTTGTCTAACGTCTGACTGTTAGCCTCGCTGGAATGGCTTCTGGTCTTCTATGTTGACTGGCTTCTAGTCTTCACTGAGTGGAATCAAGTCGTCGAGTATCAGGTAATCTTCCGAGTGGTTCTTTACCGAGTAGACCAGAGGTAGTCTTAATCCAGTCGGTAAGCATCTTGTGATCCTTAAGCTACTAATGAGGTGCCCTTGGGTAGGACTTACAGGTCAGGCCTATGACCCTACCCTAGGGCTATAACCCCATCACCAACAAAGAGCGAAGGAGAGTATTTATGGAGGCGTTCCTGTCACACACAAGGTGGCACGGTTCTTGTGTGAAGTAAGAGCTTGAAATTTTGCAAATGCTATTACTGCCCTCGATAAACAATAAACAAAATATGCTAATATAGAGAAAGTTTAAAAGTGTATAATAAATCAACTAGTGGAAACGAATAACAAGAATAAAGATATTGATCGTATTTCCTGCAATGAATAGATTAGCTCCAAAGTGATTTCAGCTCATGGTAAGAATATATGAATTGTGCGAGTGCGGCAATAATACTAGTTACCTTGTATTGTGCTCATATCATTTGATATAATTGATATGTAGGCACATTTCCCTTGGGTTATAAAAATCCTCCTCTAGGGGTTACACTTCATTCAATGGTCTTGCTTCTCCGTTGCCACAGAGTGGTTGTTTCACAACTAAGGTCATAAGACCGGACCAATCATTAAGTATGGGTCACCTTTATTTCATATTGTCTTCAGTTCTCATAGATATCTCCACTTGTCAGATTAGAGGTCGCAGAGTTCCTAAACAATATGTGTTACGCGTGTAGGTCTTGAGATCATGTTGCATGGGCCCTTAAATTGAACAACACGCATATAATTCACCATAGTATAACAACATACTAAGTAGATCATACAACTACAAATTCAAATGACGACATATAGGATAGTCATAGATCAATTTTACCACTTACCTACATCTCCCACACCTAGGGGAATTACTCACACACCATACGAGGGGAATCAACCACAACAGAGATAGAACCCATGAAAATCATATCGATAATATTGGGAGGGTACGCAATGAGATGAAATGGTACTCCAAATAGTCTTGATCTCACATGATATGGAGTAGATTTTACAAACTTTAACCCCTGTTACAATAGTGAAGGAGGTAATGATGATGATGATGATGATGATGGAGATGAAAGAATCAAATCTAAGATGATCTTCGTTAGTTCTTCACGTCCTCTCTTCTCCTCGTGGTCCCTTCACGAAAGGTGCTTGTATAGATGAGGAGGAGTTGTTGACAGACCATAAGACCGCTCTTGCGGGCGACCGCAGTCACATGGAACATCGTCTTTCACTCTGGTGCGCGTGTTGGATGTGCTATCTTCAGGAAAGTTGCTCCATTCGACTTGATTTCTAGTAACCCCCCTTGGTATCCTTCCATTAATAATTTCTTGCCAATCATTTGGAAAAATAGATTTTATTATCTTTTGGTGGTTCGCATTATAAATATCCGAAGAATAACAAAAATCCAATGAAACGAAGCAGAAATCACTATGAAAAACATCACAAATTCTCGAGCCATCATGTGTACCGAGAAATGTTATGCTTCCACTTTATGTTTGTATGCTTTGAATGTTCAGTCACACTACCCTTGTTTTTAATATCATGCTTATGTATGGCTCTTCTAAGCATTTAACAAATACTTTGAGTCATAGCATTATGTTGTGATGCCATGTTGTACTAACACATATCATCGATAATGTGTTTATGCTTTTGAAATACATTGGTATTTGTGGGGATCATCACCTAGTTGTGCACCTTGGTAGCTGATACGTCTCCAATGTATCTATATTTTTTTATTGTTTAATGCTATTATATTATCAATCTTGGATACTTTATATGCAATAATATGTTACTTGATATCATTTTTTGGTGATTTTCCTAGATCAAAAGAGACCTTAGAAGCTTTGGGAGGAGGGCAAAAGACGCATCAAGGAGCGACGAGCCTGGAGGGCGGGTGTTGGGGGTTAGGGCGTGTCCCTCGAGCTCATGGACCCCTCGCAAGTACCAATAGCCTAATTGCACTTCTATATATCCCAAAATATCTTGGAACCAACAAAAAGCTACCAGAAACACTTCTACCATAGTCGCGAGTCTCCGTTATGCTACGATCCCATGTGGAGACCTTTTCCGGTACCCTACCGGAGGGAGAATCGATCATCGAGGCCCTCTACATCAACCTTGTTTCCTCCATGATGTTGTGCAAGTAGTCCATCACAGACCTACGGGACCATAGCTAGTACCTAGATGGCTTCTTCTCTCTCTTTGATCTTCAATACCATGTTTGTCGTGATTCTCATAGTGATCTATCCGATGTAATCTTCTTTTCCGGTGTGTTTGTTGGGATCCGATGAATTGTGGGTTTATGATAAAATTATTCATTGAAAGTAATTGAGTCTTTTCTGAACTTTATTATGCATGATTATTATAGCTTCGTATTTCTCTTGGATATACCCGTTTGTTTGGCCAACTAAATTGATTTATCTTCAGTTGGAGTGGCGCGCTATAATGTGTTCAACATTGTGGTGCTCTATATCCCAGTCAAAAAAGAGGATAATACACATATTTGTATTGTTGACATTAAGGATAAAATGATGGTGTCTATTTGTATTGCTTGAGTTTACTTCGTCTACATCACGTCATCTTGCTCCAATCATTGTTGTGTTTGTCATGAACTTGATACCTTGAGAGGCAAGCATATAAGCGCTCTCGAATTGGACTAATATTAGTAGATGTAGGATCATTTTGATTTGTTTATGGATGTGATTCCTATATACATGATAATTTATGTGAATAACATCATAACTATGCGCTATTCTAATATTTGCCTAACAATAATGTGTTACCCAGTGTATGCTATGTTCAAGGTAGAATCCTCTAGTAAAAACTATGCCCTTGGGTCTACTTAATAATATTTGCTAAACCCCTAAAAAGGGTCTATCAAAATTAATCCTTGCAAGTAAAGACTTAAAGGGGCTTTACAACCCTCTTACCCGCGTTGTTTTGTTTTGGTTTTGTGCGTGTAGGTGCTCATGACGAGAGTTTGCTTTGATTCTCCTACTGGTTCGATAACCTTGGTTCTCATTGAAGAAATACTTATCACTACTATATTTCTTCACCCTTTATCTTCGGGTAAAAACCCCACATAGCTCACAACTAGCAAAAACAAATATTACGGGAAAATTCCTCGTTGTGTTTCCAGTGAGCCCTAGTAGTTTGCTACTATTCCGAAACACATGTGATCAACCGACATGCTCCCTAAGGGGTTCTTGTGTGTGTGATAAATCTCCAACGCATTGATAATTTATGAAGTATCCATGCCATATTTATCCATGTTTCAATACTTTTATTTGGTTTTGACGCACTTTATATGATTTAATTGGAACTAAGCCGGACTAACATTGTATTCAACGGAATTACTGTGTTGTTGTTTCTGTGCACAAAATAAAAGTTCTCGAAATTGCTCAAAACTTTTTGATGATTTTTTCTGGAACATATAAGATCTACTGGAGCAAAGAATCACCGAGGGGGGCACCAGTTTCCCCCAAGGCAATAGGGCGTGCCCACCCCTAGGGCGTGCCGTGTTACCTTGAGACCAGCCCATGGCTCTATTTCGCATGATTCCAACACTGAAATATCCTATAAATAGAGAAACCCCCAGAAATAGACCTAGAACTTCTGCTCCACCGCCGCAAGCCTCTGTTGCAAATTGATATCATCCATAGCCATGTTCCAACACCCGGTCGGAGGGTGAAATCATCACCAATGGCCATTTTCATCATCTCGGCGGTCTCCTCGGCAAGGAGGGAGTAGTTCACCCTCGGGGCTCACGATATGTATGAGTAGCAATGTGTTTCATCTCTCTCTCTCTATCTCCATCTCTCTATATCTATCTCTATCTCTCTATCTCTCTCTATCTCCCTCCCTTCCTCCCTCTCGTGTTCTTGAGATGTCATGATCTTGATGTATCATGAGCTTTGTTAATATAGTTGGATCATATGGTGTTCTTCCCTTGCTATCTTATTGTGATTAATTAAACTTCTACCTTTGAGGTTTCGTTATTCGGATTGAATATTAGATTTGACATCACTTGATGCGTGTCTTGCATGTGGATAGCTATGGTCACAATGGTGTGTTTTATTGATTCACTTGATATATGTTTTGGTACTCAACTTGTAGATTCCCATGGTAACAAAGGGGTGATCTATGTATTGATTGATACACATTCTTGTCCTGCTTTCTCCGATAGAAATCTTGGGGGTACTCTTTGAAGTTCTTTGTGTTGGATTGGATATGATGAATCTGAAATTGTTTGATGGATGTCAAATAATTAACCCATGGATACTTGCTGTAACATTCGAGTATCTAGGTGACATTATGGTTGATTTATATGTATCATAGGTGTTATTCTAGTATGAACTCTAGGTCTGTTCGTGACACTTATAGGAATGGCCCAATAGATTGATCAGAATAATAACTTTGAGGTGGTTTTGCTACCTACAACAATTTCATCTTGTGTTCTCTAGTAGATATGAACTTTGGAGTGCTTCTTTGTCGCACGTTGAGGGATGATCATATGATTCTATTATTTTAGCATTATTGAGAGGTTGCACCAGTGAAAGTAATAACCCTAGGCCTTATTTCCAAGCATTGCTATGCCATTTATGATCACTTTTGTTACTTGTTACCTTGTTTTTATATCCTTAGACTACTTTACATATATCCACTATCCATACTGCACTTGTATCATCATCTCTTCGGCCAACTAGTGCACCTATACAATTTACCATTCTATTGGGTGTGTTGGGGACACAAGAGATTTCTTGCATTTGATTGCAAGGTTTTTTGAGAGAGACAACCTTTATCCTACACCTCCCATGGATTCATAAACCTTAGGTCATCCACTTGAAGTAGATTTGTTGTTGTCCCACAAAACTCTACACTTGGAGGCGTAACAACGTCTACAAGAATAAAGTTGTGTACTAGATATCAGTCTGTCTCTATACGATTGTGCCACCTTTGTTTATAACTAATCATGTAGTCCCGAGATCTTTCTCATGTATTTTCTAGCAACTTATCATACAATATAGAGACAAAATACGCAAATGGTCCAACCAAGGCAAGCTAATAGTCTTATGAACCATGCATAAGATCTCCGGGTACTGATATGGTTTGTACATGCTAGATCTATGTGAATAGACCCCGGATCCCAACAACATTCGTATCAGAGCATGTCAGATAATCTATCCCCTTGGCCGATGTGGAGTCTAGAAATGTTTTGGTTATATAAGGGATAGTTGATTGTTGGAAGGGAATTTAAGATTCTTTTACTCCTTTCCTTGTGTCATTCTGATTCGGTGTCAGACTCTTCTTTTCTATGGGGTTAAAGACTGGGCAACTTAGCTATCTAGCAAGATCATGTGTTATTGGATTGCTACGTAGATTTATAGGAAGGTTGTCATCTTCCAGGATCGGTTTTTCCATATAATTAAATTGTTGTGTTGTTAGTTATCTTGCGGGTTGCCTCATATTTCATGGACGTACAACCATTATGTTGTTCGAGTTATCCAAGGTGAAAGGACGTGGATGTCGCTTAGAGGGGGGTGAATAGGCACTTTAAAATAATTATCGTTTTGGCTTACACAAATGCGGAATAAAACTAATGTTTAATTAGTCAAGCACAAAATTTAAAAAAACTAGGCTCACCTATGTGCACCAAAAACTTATGCTAAGCAAGATAACCAACTAAGTGATAGCAAAATATATAACTAGAAACAATATGGCTATCACAAAGTAAAGTGCATAAGTATAAGGCTTGGGTAAGAGATAACCGAGGCACGCGGAGACGATGATGTATCTTGAAGTTCACACCCTTGCGGATGCTAATTTCCGTTTGGAGCGATGTGGAGGCACAATGCTCCCCAAGAAGCCACTAAGGCCACTGTAACCTCCTCATGCCCTTGCACAATGAAAGATGTCGTGATTCCACTAAGGGGCCCTTGAGGGTGGTCACCGAACCCATACAAACAAGGTTGGGGCAATGTCCCAACAACACCATGAAGCTTCACCACAATGGACTGTGGATCCCTGATGACCTGAAATGCTCGGGGCAATCTCCACAACCTAACTACAGAACCCCGACACTTTCCCGGAGCTTTATGCTACTTCACAAACAACAGCGCCAGAAATTGACACGTTGACGAAGACTTGCTTGTGTTGGTTTTTTCCTTGAAGAGGAAAGGGTGATGCAGCAGAGGAGCAGTAAGTATTTCCCTCAGTTTGAGAAACAAGGTATCAATCCAGTAGGAGAATCTCGTCAAGTCTTGAGTACCTACACAAACACAAAAGAGCTTGCACCCAACGCTATAAAGGGGTTGTCAATCCCTTCAAGATTGATTGCAAAGTGAGATCTGAAGGCGGAAAGTGCAACGAAATAAAAGAGTAAGGCTGAAAATATGATGTGAAGTAGACCCGGGGGCCATAGTGTTCACTAGAGGCTTCTCTCAAAATAGCAAATATTACGGTGGGTGAACAAATTACTGTCGAGCAATTGATAGAACCGTGCAAAGTCATGACGATATATAAGGCAATGATCATACATATAGGCATCACGTCCGAGACAAGTAGACCGATACTTTCTACATCTACTACTATTACTCCACACATCGACCGCTATCCAGTATGCATCTAGTGTATTGAGTTCATGACGAACAGAGTAACGCCTTAAGCAAGATGACATGATGTAGAGGGATAAACTCAAACCAATGATGAAAACCCCATCTTTTTACCCTTGATGGCAACAACACGATGCGTGCCTCGCTACCCCTTCTGTCACTGGGTGAGGTCACCGCACGGTATGAACCCAAAACCAAGCAATTCTCCCATTGCAAGAATCATAGATCAAGCTGGCCAAACAAAACCCACAACTCGAAGAGAATTACAAGGATATGAAATCATGCATATAAGAGATCAGAGGAAACTCAAATAAGATTCATAGATAATCTGATCATAAATGCACAATTCATCGGATCTCGACAAACACACTGCAAAGAAGATTACATCGGATAGATCTCCACGAACATCATGGAGAACTTTGTATTGAAGATCCAAGAGAGAGAAGAAGCCATCTATCTACTAGCTACGGACCGGTAGGTCTATGGTGAACTACTCACGCATCATCGGAGAGGTCATGGTGTTGATGAAGAAGCCCTCCGTATCCGAATCCCCCCTTCGACAGGGCACCAGAACGTGCCCCAGATGGGATCTTGCAGAGACAGAAGCTTGCGGCGGCGGAAAAGTATTTTCGTGGCTCCCTTGATTTTTTTTATGGGATTTTAGGGAATATATAGGCGAAAACCTAGGACACACGAGGCCCAAAGAGCCCACAAGCCTGGGAGGCGCGGGCCCCCCTGGCCGCGGCTAGGGGGCTTGTGGGGTCCCTGGTGACCCTCTGCCTTGGTTCTCAGAAAAAATCTTTTTGGAAGTTTCATTCCGTTTGGACTCCGTTTAAAATCCTCCTCTAAAAAGGGTCAAAAACACGGAAAAAAATAGGAACTGGCACTTGGCACTAAGTTAATAAGTTAGTCCCAAAAAATATATAAAAGACATACAAAACATCCAAAGTTTGACAAGATAATAGCATGAAACCATCAAAAATTATAGATACGTTGGAGATGTATCAAGCATCCCCAAGCTTAACTCGCGCTCGTCCTCGAGTACGGAAGTGATAAAGACTGAACTTTTGATGTGGAATGCTACCTAGCATAGTTGTCCTTTGTAACTTCTTTCATGTGACATGAATGTTCATATCCGTAAGTTTCAAAACAATAGTTTGCTATTGACATGAAAACAATAATACTTTAAGCAAACTAGCAAGGTAATCATGAACTTTCGAAATAACAAGGCCAAAGAAAGTTATCCCTACAAAATCATATAGTCTCGCTAAGCTCCATCATCCTCACACAACTAATTTAAATCATGCACAACCCCAGTATTGGCCAAGTAATTGTTTTCGCACTCTTACTTTCTCAAAGCTTTTTCAACTATCACGCAATACATGAGCGTGAGCCATGGATATAGCACTATAGGTGGAATAGAGTGTGGTGGTGGTTGTGAGACAAAAAAGGAGGAGATGGTCACATTGACTCGGCGTATCAAAGGGTTATGGAGATGCCCATTAATAGATATCAATGTGAATGAGTAGGGATTGCCATACAAAGGATGCACGAGTGCTATAAGTATGTGAAAGCTCAAAAGGAGAACTAGTGGTTGTGCATCCAACTTGCTTGCTCACGAAGACCTAGGTCAATTTGAGGAAGCCCATCATTGGAATATACAAGCCAAGTTATATAATAAAGATTCCCACTAGCATATGGTGGTGACGAAATGAGAGGCTCTCAATCATGAAGAACATGGTGCTATTATGAAGCACAAGTGTGGAAAAAGATAGTAGCATTGTCCCTTCTCTCTTTTTCTCTTTTTTATATTTGGGCTCTTTGGCCTCTCTTTTTTTATTTGGGCTCTTTGGCCTATTTTTTTATTTTATTTTTATCTCCTCACATGAGACAATGCTCTAATAATGATGATAATCACACTTTTATTTACTCACAACTCAATACTTAGAGCAGTGATGACTCTATATGAAATGCCTCCGGCAGTGTACCGGGATGTGCAACGATCTAGCTTGGCGTATGACGTTGAAACTTCTCACTAGCTATCTTATGATCATGCAATGGAAATATGAGAGTGACGGCACAAGTCATGAGACGTAACGGTGGGAGTTGCATGGCAATATATCTCGGAATGGCTATGAAAATGCAATAGTAGGTAGGTATGGTGGCTGTTTTGAGGAAGGCATATGGTGGGTTTGTGCACCGGCGAAAGTTGCGCGACACTAGAGAGGCTAGCAATGGTGGAAGGTGAAAGTGCATCTATACCATGGACTCACATTAGTCATGAGGAACTCACATACTTGTTGCGAAAGTTTTTATTAGTAATCGAAACAAAGTGCTAAACGCATACTCCTAGGGGAAGGGTTGGTAGGTGTAAACCATCGTGCGATCCCGACTGCAACACAAAGGATGACAATCAATAGATCAATTATGCTCCGACTTCCTAACATAGCGGTTGAACATACGTGCATGTTACGGGAATCACTAACTTCAACACAAGTATTTCTAGATTCGCGACACCCTACTAACATAACTCTTAATATTACCAAATCCACGTCTCAAAACTAAATGAGAAGAATCAAAACTTCTCTTTCTACTCAATGCACATGAAGATGGAGGTTTTTGTATCCTCTTTGGGTACCTATCACCTTTGGGGCTACTTTCATAGCACAATCCAACTACCAAGTCATGCACCGCCGTGCTCTCAAAGATCTAAGTGAAGCACATAGAGCAAAAATGGTCTAGCTCAAAAGATATAAGTGAAGCACGATGAGCATTCTAGCAAAATCACGATGAGTGTGTGTCTCTCTCAAAAGGTGTGCAGAAAGGATGATTGTGACACAACAAAAAGAAAAGACTCCTACGATATAAGACGCTCCAAGCAAAACACATATCATGTGGTGAATAAAAATATAGCTCCAAGTAATGTTATCGATGGATTCAAGACGAAAGAGGGGATGCCTTCCACGGGCATCCCCAAGCTTAGGCTTTTTGGTGTCCTTGAATTTGGCTTGTGATGCCTTGGGCATCCCCAAGCTTGAGCTCTTTCCACTCTTTATCACTTTGTCCATGAGAACATCACCCAAAACTTGAAAACTTCACAACACAAAACTTAAACAGAAACTCGTGATATCATTAGCACAAGAAAACAAACTACAACCTCTTTAGGTACTGTAGCAATCTTGATTTCTATTTATATTGGTGTTAGATTACTGTATTATCACTTTTCCATGGCTAGTACCCCCCCCCCCCCCGATACTATCCATAGCTTCATAAAAACAAGCAACCAACTCAACAAAAACAAAATCTGTCAAAAACAGACCAGTCTCTAGCAATACGTATACTTCGTATACTTCTGGTACCTCCAAAATTCTAAAAAAAATACGACTGCCTAGGCAAAAGGCATATCAACCAGCAGCAAAAAGAATCAACTCAAAGCTCTTTCTGAATAAGAATGAAAAATAATCTCGTGAGCGAAAAGTTTCTGTCTTTTTCCAGCAGGATCAAACAACCATCACCAAGACTAGTCATAAAGGTTTTCCTTGGCTCAAACACAAAAAGAAACACAAAAGACACAATCATAACAGAATTATGATAGTGTGGACGCAACAAAACAGAAAGAAAAAGATAAATTCATTGGGTTGCCTCCCAACAAACGCTATTGTTTAATGCCCTTAGCTAGGCATAAGGCGATAGAATCACGTATCGTCATCTTTGGTGCTCAAACCATAAGTAGCGTGATCACTCATCATCTTAAGGTCTTCATCTTTCTTACTAGATGATTCACCACTGTTTTTAGGAACAAAAATAGACTTGGTGACCTTATTGTGGGCAAAGTTTGGAGTATTCTGCACAGCGGCAAAAGCGGAACCCAAGTTGGTTATAACATCCTCTAGTTTGCCAATCCTAGCGGAATCATGACCTAGTTTTTCGTTAACTGCGGGTTCCTTCTCCTTTAAATTTTTCAAAACCATTCCCACCTTGGATCCGTACTGAGTGATTTGATTGTGGATCTTTTTATCCAAATTCTCAATGAGTTCGATCGTAGCAACTTTATTTTCAATGACGTCTAGCCTACGCATCACATGTTCCAGAGTTAAGGTAGTTCCATTAAACATGAGTGGGGATGAGCCTACCAAATTTATTACATCTCCGTAAGAATCAACGGTATGGCTACCCAAGAAATTTCTGCCTACGATTGTGTCAAGAATATACCTATTCCAAGGAGAAATACCCACATAAAAACTATGAAGCAGGACGGTAGTAGATTGCTTACGAGTAGATCTACTCTAAGCATTGCAAATCCTATACCAAGCGTCCTTTATGTTTTCTTCCTCATTTTGCTTGAAATTGAGAACTTCATTTTCGGGAGTACCGTTCGGAGCGGTGGGTCTAGCCATGAGGACAGGTAGACTATCCCACACAAGCGAACATGAAGAAAGCGAGAGAAAAGGGCGAACGAAAAAGGCAAACGAAGAAAGGGCAAACTAAAAAGGCAAAAAAATGTAAATTTTTGTTTTTCCGAAGTGGGGGAGAGGAAAACGAGAGGCAAAAAAAAGTAAATGCCAGAGATGAGTTTGCGACACCTACTTGGATGAGTTCTTGTCTTGATCCTCCCCGGCAACTGCGCCAAGAATCCTTCTGCTACTTCTCATACAACAACGCCAGAAATTGACACATTGACGAAGACTTGCTTGCGTTAGATTTCCCTTGAAGAGGAAAGGGTGATGCAGCACAGGAGCAGTAAGTATTTCCCTCAGTTTGAGAACCAAGGTATCAATCCAGTAGGAGAATCTCGTCAAGTGCAGAGTACCTGCACAAACACAAAAGAGCTTGCACCCAACGTTATAAAGGGGTTGTCAATCCCTTCAAGATTGATTGCAAAGTGAGATCTGAAGGCGGAAAGTGCAACGAAGTAAACGAGTAAGGCTGAAAATATGATGTGAAGTAGACCCGGGGGCCATAGTGTTCACTAGAGGCTTCTCTCAAAATAGCAAATATTACGGTGGGTGAACAAATTACTGTCGAGCAATTGATAGAACCACGCAAAGTCATGACGATATCTAAGGCAATGATCATACATATAGGCATCACGTCCGAGACAAGTAGACCGATACTTTCTGCATCTAGTACTATTACTCCACACATCGACCGTTATCCAGCATGCATATAGTGTATTGAGTTCATGACGAACAGAGTAACGCCTTAAGCAAGATGACATGATGTAGAGGGATAAACTCAAACCAATGATGAAAACCCCATGTTTTTACCCTTGATGGCAACAACATGATGTGTGCCTCGCTACCCATTCTGTCACTGGGTGAGGTCACCGCACGGTATGAAGCCAAAACCAAGCACTTCTCCCATTGCAAGAATTGTTGGAATTATGCCCTAGAGGCAATAATAAATATAGTTATTATTATAATTCCTGTATGAAGATAAGCGTTTATTATCCATGCTATAATTGTATTGAATGAAGACTTATATACATGTGTGGATACATAGACAAAACACTGTCCCTAGCAAGCCTCTAGTTGGCTAGCCAGTTGATCAAAGATAGTCAGTGTCTTCTGATTATAAACAAGGTGTTGTTGCTTGATAACTAGATCACGTCATTAGGAGAATCACGTGATGGACTAGACCCAAACTAATAGACGTAGCATGTTGGTCATATCATTTTGTTGCTACTGTTTTCTGCGTGTCAAGTATTTGTTCCTATGACCATGAGATCATATAACTCACTGACACCGGAGGAACACTTTGTGTGTATCAAACGTCGCAACGTAACTGAGTGACTATAAAGATGCTCTACAGGTATCTCCGAAGGTGTTCGTTGAGTTAGTATGGATCGAGACTGGGATTTGTCACCCCGTGTAACGGAGAGGTATCTCGGGGCCCACTCGGTAATACAACATCACACACAAGCCTTGCAAGCAATGTGACTTAGTGTAAGTTGCGGGATCTTGTATTACGGAACGAGTAAAGAGACTTGCCGGTAAACGAGATTGAAATAGGTATGCGGATACTGACGATCGAATCTCGGGCAAGTAACATACCGAAGGACAAAGGGAATGACATACGGGATTATATGAATCCTTGGCACTGAGGTTCAAACGATAAGATCTTCGTAGAATATGTAGGATCCAATATGGGCATCCAGGTCCCGCTATTGGATATTGACCGAGGAGTCTCTCGGGTCATGTGTACATAGTTCTCGAACCCGCAGGGTCTGCACACTTAAGGTTCGACGTTGTTTTATGCGTATTTGAGGTATATGGTTGGTTACTAAATGTTGTTCGGAGTCCCGGATGAGATCACGGACGTCACGAGGGTTTCCGGAATGGTCCGGAAACGAAGATTGATATATAGGATGACCTCATTTGATTACCGGAAGGTTTTCGGAGTTACCGGGAATGTACCGGGAATGACGAATGGGTTCCGGGAGTTCACCGGGGAGGGCAACCCACCCCGGGGAAGCCCATAGGCCTTAGGGGTGGCGCACCAGCCCTTAGTGGGCTGGTGGGATAGCCCAAGAAGGCCCTATGCGCCATAGGAAGAAAATCAAAGAGAAAAGGAAAAAAAGGAGGAGGTGGGAAAAGGGGGAAGGACTCCTCCTTCCAAACCTAGTTGGACTCGGTTTGGAAGGGGAGGGTTGCCCCCCTTGGCTCGGCCGACCCCCTTGGGAGTCCTTGGACCCCAAGGCAAGGCTCCCCCTCTTCCCCCAATATATACGGAGGTTTTAGGGTTGATTTGAGATGACTTTTCCACGGCAGCCCGACCACATACCTCCACGGTTTTTCCTCTAGATCGCGTTTCTGCGGAGCTCGGGCGGAGCCCTGTTGAGATAAGATCACCACCAACCTCCGGAGCGCCGTCACGCTGCCGGAGAACTCTTCTACCTCTCCGTCTCTCTTGCTGGATCAAGAAGGCCGAGATCATCGTCGAGTTGTACGTGTGCTGAACGTGGAGGTGCCGTCCGTTCGGCACTAGATCGTGGGACTGATCGCGGGACGGTTCATGGGGCGGATCGAGGGACGTGAGGACGTTCCACTACATCAACCGCGTTCACTAACGCTTCTGCTGTACGGTCTACAAGGGTACGTAGATCACACATCCCCTCTCGTAGATGGACATCACAATGATAGGTCTTCGTGCGCGTAGGAAAATTTTTGTTTCCCATGCGACGTTCCCCAACAGTGGTATCAGAGCTAGGTTCATGCGTAGATGTCTTCTCGAGTAGAACACAAAAGTTTTCGTGGGCGGTGATGTGCGTTTTGCTGCCCTCCTTAGTCTTTTCTTGATTCCGCGGTATTGTTGGATCGAAGCGGCTCGGACCGACATTACTCATACGCTTACGAGAGACTGGTTTGATCGCTACGAGTAACTCTGTTGCTCAAAGATGACTGGCGGGTGTCAGTTTCTCCAATTTTAGTTGAATCTGATTTGACCGAGGAGGTCCTTGGATGAGGTTAAATAGCAACTCATATATCTCCGTTGTGGTGTTTGCGTAACTAAGATGCGATCCTACTAGATACCCATGGTCACCACGTAAAACATGCAACAACAAAGTTAGAGGACGTCTAACTTGTTTTTGTAGTGTATGCTTGTGATGTGATATGGCCAACGATGTGATGTGATATATTGGATGTATGAGATGGTCATGTTGTAATAGATAATATCAACTTGCACGTCGATGGTACGGCAACCGGTAGGAGCCATAGGGTTGTCTTTATACTAATGTTTGTGCTTGCAGATGCGTTTACTATTTTGCTAGGATGTAGCTTTAGTAGTAATAGCATGAGTAGCACGACAACCCCGATGGCGACACGTTGATGGAGATCATGGTGTGGCGCCGGTGATAAGATGATCGTGCCAGTGCTTTGGTGATGGAGATCAAGGAGCATGTGATGATGGCCATATCATGTCACTTATGAATTGCATGTGATGTTAATCCTTTTATGCACCTTATTTTGCTTAGAATGACGGTAGCATTATGAGGTGATCTCTCACTAAAATTTCAAGACGAAATTGTGTTCTCCCCGACTGTGCACCGTTGCTACAGTTCGTCGTTTCGAGACACCACGTGATGATCGGGTGTGATAGACTCCACGTTCACATACAACGGGTGCAAAACAGTTGCGCACGTGGAACACTCGGGTTAAGCTTGACGAGTCTAGCATGTGCAGACATGGCCTCGGAACACATGAGACCGAAAGGTCGATCATGAATCATATAGATGATATGATTAGCATAGGGATGCTTACCACTGAAACTATGCTCAACTCACGTGATGATCGGACTTGAGCTAGTGTAAGTGGATCATGAACCACTCAAATGACTAGAGAGATGTACTTTTTGAGTGGGAGTTTAGCGAGTAATTTGATTAAGTTAAACTCTAATTATCTTGAACATATTCTAAGTCCACTTTGAATATATTTGTGTTGTAGATCATGGCTCACGCGACAGTCACCCTGAATTTTAATACGTTCCTAGAGAAAGCTAAGTTGAAAGATGATGGAAGCAACTTTGTAGACTGGGCTCGTAATCTTAAGCTAATCTTACAACTGGGAAGAAGGATTATGTCCTTAATGCTGCGCTAGGAGATGAACCACCCGCTACGGCTGATCAGGATGTTAAGAACGCTTGGTTAGCACGTAAGGAGGACTACTCAGTAGTTCAATGTGCATTCTTGTATGGCTTACAGCCGGGACTTCAACGTCGCTTTGAGCGTCATGGAGCATTTGAGATGTTCCAGGAGTTGAAGTTTATCTTTCAGAAGAACGCCCGGATCGAGAGGTATGAGACCTCCGATAAATTCTATGCTTGCAAGATGGAGCAGAACTCGTCTGTCAGTGAACATGTGCTCAAAATGTCTAGGTACTCAAACCGTCTAGCTGAGCTGGGGATTGAACTCCCGCAATAAGCTATCACTGACAGAATCCTTCAATCACTACCGCCAAGCTATAAAGGCTTTGTGTTGAACTACAACATGCAAGGGATGAACAAGTCTCCCGGCGAGTTGTTTGCGATGCTGAAAGTCGCAGAGTCTGAACTCCGTAAAGAGCATCAAGTGTTGATGGTGAATAAGACCACTAGTTTCAAGAGAAACAGCAAAGGCAAGAAGGGTAATTCGAAGAAGAGCGGCAAGCCTGTTGCCAATCCGACGAAGAAACCCAAAGCTGGACCTAAGCCTGAAACAGAGTGTTACTATTGCAAGGGTATGGGTCACTAGAAGCGCAATTGCCCCAAGTATCTGGCTGATAAGAAGGCGGCCAAAGAAAAATCAGGTATATTTGATATACATGTTATTGATGTGTACTTAACCGGCTCTCGTAGTAGTGCCTGGGTATTCGATACCGGTTCTGTTGCTCATATTTGCAACTCGAAACAGGAACCGCGGACTAGACGAAGGCTGGCTAAAGATGAAGTGACGATGCGCGTAGGAAATGGTTCCAAGGTTGATGCAATCGCCGTCGGCACAGTTTCACTTCAGTTACCATCAAGATTAGTTATGAACTTGAAACATTGTTATTTAGTGCCTGCGTTGAGCATGAACGTTATATCTGGATCTTGTTTATTGCGAGACGGTTACTCTTTTAAGTCAGAGAATAATGGTTGTTCTATTTCTATGAGTAACATCTTTTATGGTCATGCACCCAATGTGAGAGGATTGTTCATATTGAATCTTGATAGTGATACACACATACATAACATTGAGACCAAAAGAGTTAGAGTTAAGAATGATAGCGCCATATTTTTGTGGCACTGCCGCTTAGGTCATATTGGTGTAAATTGCATGAAGAAACTCCATGCCGATGGACTTTTGGAGTCACTTGACTTTGATTCACTTGACACGTGCGAACCATGCCTCATGGGCAAGATGACTAAAACTCCGTTCTCCGGTACAATGGAGCGTGCAAGTGACTTGTTGGAAATCATACATACCGATGTGTGTGGTCCGATGAGTGTAGAGGCACGCGGCGGATATCGTTATTTTCTCACCTTCACTGACGATTTGAGTAGATATGGTTATGTCTACTTAATGAAGCACAAGTCTGAAACATTTGAAAAGTTCAAGCAATTTCAGAGTGAAGTTGAAAATCATCGTAACAAGAAGATCAAGTTCCTACGGTCTGATCGTGGGGGTGAATATCTGAGTTTTGAGTTTGGTGCTCACTTAAGACAATGTGGAATTTTTTCACAATTGACACCGCCTGGAACACCACAACGTAATGGTGTGTCCGAACGTCGTAATCGTACTTTATTAGAGATGGTGCGATCTATGATGTCTCTTACCGATTTGCCGTTATCGTTTTGGGGTTATGCATTAGAAACAGCTGCATTCACTTTAAATAGGGCACCATCAAAATCCGTTGAGACGACACCATACGAACTGTGGTATGGCAAAAGGACAAAGTTGTCGTTTCTTAAAGTTTGGGGATGTGATGCTTATGTCTAAAAGCTTCAGCCTGAAATGCTGGAACCCAAAGCGGAAAAGTGCATCTTCATAGGTTACCCAAAAGAGACAGTTGGGTACACCTTCTATCTCAAATCCGAGGGCAAAGTGTTTGTTGCTAAAAACGGAGCTTTTCTCGAGAAGGAGTTTCTCTCGAGAGAATTGAGTGGGAGGAAGATAGAACTTGATGAGGTTGTCGAACCTCTCATCCCTCTGGATGGTGGCGCAGGGCAAGGGGAAACCTCTGTCGTTGCGACGCCGGTTGAGGAGGAAGTTAATGATGATGATCATGAAACTACGGTTCAAGTTTCTGTCGAACCACGCACGTCGACGAGACCACGTGCTGCTCCAGAGTGGTACGGTAATCCCGTCTTGTCAATCATGTTGTTAGACAACAACGAACCTGCAATTTATGAAGAAGCAATGGTGGGCCTAGATTCGAACAAATGGCTAGAAGCCATGAAGTCCGAGATAGGATCCATGTATGAGAACAAAGTGTGGACTGTGGAAGTACTACCTGAGGGCCGCAAGGCTATTCAGAACAAATGGATCTTTAAGAGGAAGACGGACGCTGACGGCAATGTGACCGTTTATAAAGCTCGACTTGTGGCAAAGGGTTTTTCACAAGTTCAAGGAGTTGACTGCGATGAGACATTCTCACCCGTAGCGATGCTTAAGTCCGTCAGAATCATGTTAGCAATAGCTGCATTTTTCGATTATGAAATCTGGCAGATGGATGTCAAAACGGCGTTCCTTAATGGTTTCCTTAAGGAAGAATTGTATATGATGCAACCCGAAGGTTTTGTCGATCCTAAGAATGCTAACAAGGTGTGCAAGCTCCAGCGATCCATTTATGGACTGGTGCAAGCATCTCGGAGTTGGAACAAACGCTTTGATGAGGTGATCAAAGCATTTGGGTTTATACAAGTGGTTGGAGAATCTTGTATTTACAAGAAAGTGAGTGGGAGCTCTGTGGCGTTTCTAATATTATATGTGGATGACATATTGCTGATTGGAAACAACGTAGAGTTTTTGGAGAGCATAAAGGATTAATTGAATAAAAGTTTCTCTATGAAGGACCTAGGAGAAGCTGCTTACATTCTAGGCATTAAGATCTACAGGGATAGATCAAAACGCCTGATAGGACTTTCACAAAGCGCATACCTTGATAAAGTTTTGAAGAGGTTCAAAATGGAACAGTCCAAGAAAGGGTTCTTGCCAGTTTTACAAGGTACGAGATTGAGTAAGACTCAGTGCCCAGCAACTGATGAGGATATAGAGCATATGAGCATCGTCCCCTATGCTTCAGCCATAGGTTCTATCATGTATGCAATGTTGTGCACTAGACCGGACGTTAGCCTAGCCATAAGTATGGCGGGCAGGTTCCAGAGTAATCTAGGAGTAATCCAGGAGGGTTCTTGCCAGTTTTACAAGAATATCCTGAAGTACCTGAAAAGGACTAAGGAGATGTTTCTCGTGTATGGAGGTGACGAAGAGCTCGCCGTAAAGGGTTACGTCGATGCAAGCTTTGACACAGATCCGGACGACTCTAAGTCACATACCGGATACGTATTTATTCTTAATGGGGGTGCGGTAAGCTGGTGCAGTTCCAAGCAAAGCGTCGTAGCAGATTCTACTTGTGAAGTGGAGTACATGGCTGCCTCGGAGGCGGCTAAGGAGGGTGTCTGGATGAAGCAGTTCATGACGGATCTTGGAGTGGTGCCAAGTGCACTCAATCCAATAACCTTGTTCTGTGACAACACGGGTGCCATTGCCTTAGCAAAGGAACCACGGTTTCACAAGAAGTCCAGACACATCAAACGACGCTTCAACCTCATCCGCGACTACGTCGAAGGGGAGGACATAAATATATGCAAAGTGCACACGGATCTGAATGTAGCAGACCCGCTAACTAAACCTCTTCCACGGGCAAAGCATGATCAACACCAGAACTGTATGGGTGTTAGATTTATTACAATGTAATTGGCATGATGATGTGAGGGCTAGATTATTGACTCTAGTGCAAGTGGGAGACTGTTGGAATTATGCCCTAGAGGCAATAATAAATATAGTTATTATTATAATTCCTGTATCAAGATAATCGTTTATTATCCATGCTATAATTGTATTGAATGAAGACTTATATACATGTGTGGATACATAGACAAAACACTGTCCCTAGCAAGCCTCTAGTTGGGTAGCCATTTGATCAAAGATAGTCAGTGTCTTCTGATTATAAACAAGGTGTTGTTGCTAGATAACTGGATCACGTCATTAGGAGAATCACGTGATGGACTAGACCCAAACTAATAGACGTAGCATGTTGATCGTGTCATTCTGTTGCTACTGTTTCCTGCGTGTCAAGTATTTGTTCCTATGACCATGAGATCATATAACTCACAGACACCGGAGGAATACTTTGTGTGTATCAAACGTCGCAACGTAACTGGGTGACTATAAAGATGCTCTACAGGTATCTCCGAAGGTGTTCGTTGAGTTAGTATGGATCGAGACTGGGATTTGTCACTCCGTGTGACGGAGAGGTATCTCGGGGCCCACTCGGTAATACAACATCACACACAAGCCTTGCAAGCAATGTGACTTAGTGTAAGTTGCGGGATCTTGTATTACGAAACGAGTAAAGAGACTTGCCGGTAAACGAGATTGAAATAGGTATGCGGATACTGACGATTGAATCTCGGGCAAGTAACATACCGAAGGAAAAGGGAATGACATACGGGATTATATGAATCCTTGGCACTGAGGTTCAAACGATAAGATCTTCGTAGAATATGTAGGATCCAATATGGGCATCCAGGTCCCGGTATTGGATATTGACCGAGGAGTCTCTCGGGTCATGTCTACATAGTTCTCGAACCCGCAGGGTCTGCACACTTAAGGTTCGATGTTGTTTTATGCGTATTTGAGTTATATGGTTGGTTACCGAATGTTGTTTGGAGTCCCGGATGAGATCACGGACGTCAAGAGGGTTTCCGGAATGGTCCGGAAACTAAGATTGATATATAGGATGACCTCATTTGATTACCGAAATGTTTTCGGAGTTACCGGGAATGTACCGGGAATGACGAATGGATTCCGGGAGTTCACCGGGGGGGCAACCCACCCTGGGTAAGCCCATAGGCCTTAGGGGTGGCGCACCAGCCCTTAGTGGGCTGGTGGGACAGCCCAAGAAGGCCCTATGCGCCATAGGAAGAAAATCAAAGAGAAAAGGAAAAAAAAGGAGGAGGTGGGAAAAGGGGGAAGGACTCCTCCTTCCAAACCTAGTTGGACTCGGTTTGGAAGGGGAGGGTTTCCCCCCTTGGCTCGGCCAACCCCCTTGGGAGTCCTTGGACCCCAAGGCAAGGCTCCCCCTCTTCCCCCTATATATACGAAGGTTTTAGGGCTGATTTGAGACGACTTTTCCACGGCAGCCCGACCACATACATCCACGGTTTTTCCTCTAGATCGCGTTTCTGCGGAGCTCGGGCGGAGCCCTGCTGAGATAAGATCACCACCAACCTCCGGAGCACCGTCACGCTGCCGGAGAACTCTTCTACCTCTCCGTCACTCTTGCTGGATCAAGAAGGCCGAGATCATCGTCGAGCTGTACGTCTGCTAAACGCGGAGGTGCCGTCCGTTCGGCACTAGATCGTGGGACTGATCGCGGGACGGTTCGTGGGGCGGATCGAGGGACGTGAGGACGTTCCACTACATTAACCGCGTTCACTAACGCTTCTGCTGTACGGTCTACGAGGGTACGTAGATCACACATCCCCTCTCGTAGATGGACATCACCATGATAGGTCTTCGTGCGTGTAGGAAATTTTTTGTTTCCCATGCGACGTTCCCCAACAAGAATCATAGATCAAGCTGGCCAAACAAAACCCACAACTCGAAGAGAATTACAAGGATATGAAATCATGCATATAAGAGATCAGAAGAAACTCAAATAAGATTCATAGATAATCTGATCATAAATCCACAATTCATCAGATCTCGACAAACACACCGCAAAAAAGATTACATCAGATAGATCTCCATGAAGATCATGCAGAACTTTGTATTGAAGATCCAAGAGAGAGAAGAAGCCATCTAGCTCCTAGCTACGGACCCGTAGGTCTATGGTGAACTACTCACTCATCATCGGAGAGGTCATGGTGTTGATGAAGAAGCCCTCCGTATCCGAATCCCCCCTCCGGGAGGGCACCAGAACGTGCCCCAGATGGGATCTTGCGGAGACAGAAGCTTGCGGCGGCGGAAAAGTATTTTCGTGGCTCCCTTGATTTTTTCTGGGATTTTAGGGAATGTATAGGCGAAAGACCTAGGGCAGACGAGGCCCAGGGATCCCACAAGCCTAGGAGGCGTGGGCCCCCCTGGCCGCGGCTAGGGGGCTTGTGGGGTCCCTGGTGACCCTGTGCCTTGGTTCTCAAGTCCCCCGATCGGCTTCTGTTTCGGAAAAATCTTTTTGGAAGTTTCATTCCGTTTGGACTTCGTTTTTAAATCCTCCTTTGAAAAGGATCAAAAACACGAAAAAACAGGAACTGGCACTTGGCACTGAGTTAATAAGTTAGTCCCAAAAAAGATATAAAAGGCATACAAAACATCCAAAGTTTGACAAGATAATAGCATGAAACCATCAAAAATTATATATACGTTGGAGACGTATCACTTTACACCACAATGATTGAGCTCCGGGGCACCACCAAGCTTCTTGGACGCCAAAGCATCCATGAAGAACCTCTAGGGTAACAATCAGCTAAGGGTAACAAGCTTCTCAAACTTTTCAGTTCCACGTATCACCCTGGAGAACTCAAACCGGTGCAACTAATGCAATGGCAATAACACACGAAGTGGTCAAGTCCCTCACACTCAAATCCCTCCACAACAACAAAAGCTATGGAGGAATATGAGAGGAAGAACATGGAGCGCACAAAGAACTCCAAGATCAAGATCCAAGGGGTTCCCCTCACATAGAGGAGAAAGTGTTTATTGAAATGTGGATCTAGGTCTCCTCTCTCTTTTCCTTCAAGAACTAGCAAGAATCATTGGAGGGGTTGAGAGTTAGAAAGCTCAAAGAAGGTCAACAATGGAGGGAAAATACGAGCTCAACGGATAGAAAACCATTGGGGAAGAAGACCCCCTTTTATAGGCCTCCCCAAATCCAACCGTTATGTGCACACGTCGTGCACAAGTGGTACAACCGCTCGGCTGAGAGGTACTACCATTGGAGCGGTACTACCGCTCCAACCCAAGCGGTACTTATGCTTAAAAAGGGCAATGGCCCATCGGAAGCGAGAAAGAAAAAACAAGCACAGGTAGGGACAGAAGGGGAGGGCGGCAGTACTGTTGGAGCGGTACTGCCGCTCCCCCCGAAGTTGTACTTCCGCTCAAAGTGGATAAACGTATCGATGAATCCATAGAGAAGTTATAAGAGGAAGAGAGGCTGATATAGGAGGGCGGCAGTATCGCGAGAGCGGTACTACCGCTCAGCCCCAGCGATACTTCCACTTGAGAGAGAAAACCTCCCTAGAACTGTCATAACTTCCGCATACGAGCTCCGAATTGAGAAAACTCAAGGTTGTTGGATAGCACACGACAAGTACTATCCAAACATCGATATAGAGATGTGAAACCTCTATGAATGAACAATCGGCAAAAACTCCAACATGGAAAACATTATAGAAGATGCATATGGAATCTGTTTTCGATGAACTCGAGCTTGTCATGAAGAAGACCATAAGCTCTACAACTCACAAAGAGAACTACCAAACAAGAACCAACAAAGATGATGCAAGGATGAAAACGGTTTGAGATCTCAACGAATGATAGATCAAGCTACTCACTTGAGAGACCCCCTTGATAGTGCAACAATCTATCCTATAACCCACTCTCCCAACTAATACCATCTTGAGACTGGTAAAATAGAAAACCTATCGAGGGAAAACCTAAGCTTTGCACATTGTCCACTTGAGCTAGATGATGACGATCTTGACTTCCTCAAGGTGGATCACCTTTCTTGATCGCGTTGGCTTGATGAAGACTAGTTGATTGCTCCCCCATATTCACTATGGGCTAGCCACTCTTTAGCACATCTTCACAAGTCCATTGCCACCACAATAGACGACAGGGTTCAAGCATGATATCTTCGTGATGCTCCATCTGAACTTCCACACTGCAATCTTGATGATGATCACCACTTGACGTCGTCATCCATGGGTTGTATGAGATCTTCCTCTTGACGCAAGCCCATGGAAACACACCTAACCCCACATAGAACTCTCATGAAGACCATGGGTTAGTACACAAAGCGTACTGGACAATGCTTACCATACCATGGGATCACTTGATCCCTCTCGGTACATCTTGTATAATTTGTGTGTTGATCAACTTGATTCACTTTTTAACTTAGTCTTGATCAACCTTGTGTCTTTATGACCAATCTTTGGATAAAACCTTGAGTACAACCTTGGTCATCATATAAACTCCTTGAAACCAACAGATGGACGTCGAGAAATGCCAGTGGACAAATCCCTCGAATATAACTCAATGCAACCATTAGTCCATAGGGATTATCATCAATTACCAAAATCACATATGAGAAATATGCTCTAAAACAAGGTTTCTAAACAGTCTTATGCATTTGCATATGTCTTATCCCCGTTGTGATGTCTTTTTGGTCAAACTAAGCACGCTAATTGTTGTGTTGGGATACTCCACTGTCGTCACATATCTGTTGAAGTTCTCAGGAAACCATGATATCTTAAGTGAACCACCCAGTAATCCAGCCTATGTTTTGTGTTCTCGGTGTGATGATTCTGGCTACCTTTCTTGAAAGCATCCCCTGATGCCATTAAATTAAGTGGGTATTCTATTTTTGGGTTCATGGACCCAAGATTCATTCTGCTCATTTTGTTGATAGTGTTTTCTCGCTTCTTTAGGATGATTAGTAACCTTGATCTACTTTCCGAAATTCTTTGTATATCATTCTTCCAATACCATTAACCCATTATGGCACATGTTCTTCTTGAACCAAAAGATCACAACAAGAATTCTCTTGATGAGTTCTCCATTCTATATTTGTGACTCTGCCAATCCTTCCCTTTTGCATGGGTTATTCGGAAGAAATATATTTCACTTTGTTCGTCATGTTAATATATGCATCTACAACTCAGAAAAATCGTGTGTTCCTTTGAGTTGTCCCCCCCCCTCGGTTGTATTCCGACTTGTGTCTATCGTTTGATAGTCATGGGCATCGCGCATTCATGTTATCGGTGCTTATTATTCTTGAGGTTCATCAGGCCATTCTATTTCAATATGTGTAGGATAACCAAACTCTAGCACCTCATCCATTTCTAGGATTGTGTCAAAGCAGTTGTGTTCTGCAAATCAAGATAGCTAATCCACCTTCTACTATGTTCTACCATGGGGTATTACCCTATTTTATGTAAGGAATGTCATAAGAATTGCACTACATCTTATCAGTCCTTAATGAAGTGATACTTCTCATCATCATTATTCTTTTCTCGGGCCCCGTGTTGATTGTAACCGGAATGCCGACAAGTAAATTGTGATGTGTGAAATCAATACTCTTAGCAATCCTATTTCTTGGAAGTTAATGGACAATAATTTCATTCTTAGTGTGATGGTTATTGAATCTCCATTCTAAGATTGCTCATGCTATCTAGTCCATCGCTCCTGGTGCACTCTTTGATCAATGAGTTAGGTTTCTGCCAAGCTCTTTTGATCATATCATTTTGCCCTCAAAAGCAAAATTGTTCACGATCTTAGTAACATATCATTGAATCATGATTTTCCGGATATCTTCTTAGAAGTATCACCAGGTCCTTCCCTTACCATTATGTTGAGTTCATGATCAATTTGGTTTCCTCTTTGAATCGCCTTTCTCCAAGAATCTGCGTTCGATACCCCTAAACTAGTTGGTTATGCTAAACATCAACTTGGAGAGTTGGAAGATAAAAGCTTTGCCTAACTTGGTTTATTTCAAATGGATATCCTTATTGTGTGTGTTGAAGATAGATGATATCTTCATCGATTAATCTTCATGATTAGTTGTTGGCTCTATTGTCTTATCCAATCTTTGATTTGAGTTTGGACTATTATCAAATCAACAATTAGAACCAATGATTTTCCTAGTGTTGTCTTACTCGTGGATGTCTCCTCGAGCATACATCATTATATCTTTTGGTCTGGCCAATACTATCACCTTGCCCACATATATAGTTGTGGAACTCCATCAATATGAAAATATCAATAAATTTTTGTTGAGATCATCGGTAACATTTTTATCCTCTCTAGGATCCATGATGAACATTGGAGGTAGTGTTGGAAACTTCTTTAAGCACCATCTCCATTTCAACTCATGAAGTATATGTGTTGTGAAATAAGCGACTTCTTTAAAGTTCATGTGCATATGTTGCAAGTTGCTACCGTGAAATTTGGGAAAAATTATTTGGCTTCTCTTGGAATCATCCCAAGTCAATCATGCATGTGCGAAGTGTTATATGGTTTGATAGGTTTGCTACCTCCATTCCATATGTATTCTTGAGCACGCCAAGCCACTAATTGATATGTGCCTGCAAAAGGAGCCTGTTCTAAGGTATAATCATTTAGGCTTTCATGGAGAATTCGATATCTTGAATGATGGTTCCCAAGAAGAACTTAGCTGCATTTTCTTGAAATACTTCTATGTGATCACGTTCGTCTTGGACATTGTGTTCACTTGTGTCTTGCAACCTAGCTCGTGTTTTGTAGCTTTCTTCCGTAGTTCATTTCTGGATAATCACACAATGTTATCTCGTCGACCTATGTTGCAAACTTTTCCTTAACACATGTTGAGTCTCAAACATCATGTCACCAATCAAATCTGATTCTCAAGAAGATATGATGGTTGGAACTTTTACATTTTCCATGATGTTGGTTCCGGTAAAGTGGAGAGATCTAGTTGGAAGACCTATTATTGGAGGATCTTGATTCAACAATTTGGCGACTCCCTCATGAGGATTTTATATGACTTATTCTAGAAGTTGTTTATTATAGATTTGTTGTGTTCTAAAAGTATGACCTTTACTTGTTGACCATATTGATGCTATCCTTGAAGCATGACCAGTGTATCTAGAATATCAAGGAAAGCACTAGAAGTGGAGTACAAAATGTCTCTCGGGCCATCATCTAGATTTTGTTCCATTGGCAATGTTAAGGTAAAATATAAGAAAGTGTTGTCTTCCTTTACATCTACATCCCCCGTTGTTATTTATCATGGTAGTATGAAACTGTATCCAAATCTTGGCATGGATTTTATTAAGTCATATGAATATGGAATGCAGAAGTTCTTGATACCATGCTCACGGACTAAGTTATACCTTAGATATCATTGGGCGTGTGCCTTTTAGTTTGTCGAATTGTTCTATAACCATAGTTCCTTTTCGATCCGAGTATGCCAATTTTTTTGAATTACTTGGAACGATTGTCTGTGAATTTTCCTCAGTTTGGTACAGAGTTCCGATGACCCTATATCAAAGGTTATTCATTTCGCCTGACCTAGGAAATAATTCTACGAGTCACCTCTCATAAGGTGTCCGGTTGTGGTACTAATCCATAAAATAATATAGAAATGCACCAAAACCATATATAGTTGATATAAATATAACATGAGTACTTCATAAATTATAGATACATTGGATATGTATCAAGACACCACAAGAAAACTTCAAGCTTACAAGGTACCGAAATGCCCCACATATTAGTCCGTTGATTCGCTGCTAATTCAAGGTCTTTTTTTCGAGAAAACGCAAAAGACTTTTGCGGTTCATTGTATTGAAAAGAAGGGGTTTAGTACAATCCTCCTAGGAGGCATATTTACAAGGTGAACACATGCACACTAGTGGACATCCCATGTTTGTGGCAAGATGGCCCGGAGCCCCAAGGCGCCCGCTCTGGCCCAGAGGCCGGCCTCTTCCTTAATCGTAGCCGCCAAGGAGGTAACCGACGGTGTTGCACCATCAAACACGCATCCGTTGCGATGCTTCCAAATCATCCAAGGGACGAGCAAAGCAACGGAAGCCAATCCCTTGTGCATAGCCCTAGGGGTGTCGTGTCGTGTAGAGCACCACCAGTCGTGTAGAGTAGCATCGTTGTTGGGCAGCGGGCAAGAGATGCGCAGCCATGAGAGGATCTCGTGCCACACTTTGCGGCTGAAAGGGCATTCCAGGAGAAGATGATGAATCATCTCCGGAGCCTGATCGCAAAGAGGGCAGCGTTGTGGGTGCGGCAGGTTGCGCCTCGCGAGGTGGTCGGCCGTCCAGCACCGATCGAGGTTGGCAAGCCAGTGGAAGAAGCGCACCCGAGGCGGTGCCCAGCACTTCCAGGTAAGTTTCCAAGCTTGGCATCTCGCGGAGCCTTGAAAAGTGGCGAGGTATGTGGACTTGGCGGAGTACTCGCCGCTCGCGGTCCACTTCCAGCAAATGTTGTCTGGTATGTCAGTGAGGACAGTTTCGGCGAGCATGTGCCAGAGGCGCATGTATTCTCCAATCTCTGGGATGCCAATCATGTCGTGGATGTCCGCGGCCCATTGGTTCGCGTGAAGGCCATCCGCAACAGTTCTAGACTTGCGACGCTGTTTGGGGATGAGATCAAAAAGGAGAGGTCTGATTTCTCGGATTGTACGTCCGTTGATCCATCGGTCCTCCCAGAACAGGGCGCGCTGGCCATTGCCAATAGCCATGGTGGTAGAGGCGAAGAAGAGCGCGCGCTCCTCCGGCGCAAAGTGCAGGTCAAGGTCGCTCCAAGCCCTGCCAGCATCGACTCGGCTGAGCCACTGCCACCGCATGCGAAGGGCGAGGCCAGTGCGCTCGAGGTCGTCGACGCCGAGGCCCCCAAACTGGATAGGCCGGCAGACGCGCCGCCAGTTGACATGACAATTGCCTCTGTGGGCCTCGGCGCGGCCAGCCCAGAGAAATCCTCTCTCAATCTTATCCAAGAGTTTGATGGTCTTCTTTGGAGGCGCAAGCACAAGGAGCTGATGAATGGGGATCGCGCTCAAGACAGCCATGGCGAAAGCAAGGCGGCCGGCTTTGTTCATGAGCCAGGCCTTCCAGGAGGGCAGCTTCCCAGCGACCTTATTGACGACGGGTTGCAGTTGGGCAGCCATGGGGCGACGCAGCGTGAGCGGGATGCCCAAGTAAGTAAGCGGGAAGTCGACGATGGGGCAGCCCAGGTGCGCAACAACATGAGCAGCGTCCTCGGTGTCGCAGCAGATGAGGGCCGCAACGCTCTTCTGGAAGTTCACGTGCAGGCCCGAGGCACGTCCAAAGAGCTGCAGAATCTCCTTCACTGCCGCGATATCGTCTGACGAGGGGTGGCACAGAAGAATCACGTCGTCGGCGTAGAGGGATATGGTGGGGATGGCGTGGCGTGGATGCAGCTGCTGCATGACTCGGAGCTTGACCGTGCAATGAAAGAGCCTGCCCAACGTATCCACAGCAAGGACGAAGAGCTGCGGGGAGACTGGATCACCTTGGCGCAGTCCACGGCGATGCCAAATCGCTGGTCCAGGGTTGCCATTGAGGAGAACCTTGGTGCTGGCCGACGACAGGAGAAGGGCGATCCAACCAAGGAAGCGGTTGCCGAAGCCATGGCATCGCAACACCTCGAATAGGAAGGGCCACGAGACGGAGTCGAAAGCCCGTGCCAAGTCAAGTTCCAGCAGCACGCGAGGGGCACCCAGCTGATGCAATAGCCGTGCAGATTGACGCACTAGGATGAAGTTGTCGTGAAGACTTCGCCCGGGGATGAACGCGTTTTGGACATTGCTGACGAGGTTGTTGAGCCTGGGGGCTAGGCGGATCGAAAGCAGCTTGGCCAGGACCTTGGCGACGATGTGAATTAGGCTTATGGGCCTATAATCACCCAGACCAGTGGCCTCGGTGCGCTTGGAGAGGAGCGTGATCAGCGCCTGGTTAAGGCAGCTAAACCCTCGTCCACGCAGCGCGTAAATCTGGTCGAAGACGCATCGGAGGTCATGCTTGATGATCTGCCAGCAGGATCGGAGGAACTCCGCAGTGAAACCCTCGGGGCCGGGCGCCTTGCGGGACGACATGCTTTTGATGGCTTGCCAAATCTCATCCTCGCTGAATGGCGTGTCGAGATGTTCCAGGTTTGAGGGCTCGCTGAATTGCGACAGGTTAATGGTGCAGTCACGCTGCATGTCCGTCCCAATCCGGCTATCAAAGTGCTTGAAAGTGGCCGCGGCCATGCCGGTAGGATCGGTGATAGCGGCGCCGTCGACACAGATGCCACGTATCCGGTTCTTCTGCTTGTAGTATGCGCACTGGCGGTGGTAGAATGTAGTGTTCGCGTCGCCATCTAGGCAATGCGAGCGCGCTGCCGGGCGATCGTCCGCTCGAGGGAAGCAAGGCCAAGGTAAGAGAGCTTGAGTTGACGACGCAGCCAGTCCTCATGTGGTGATAGGGCCCGTTGTTCTTGCGCAGCGTCGAAGCGGAGCAGCAGCTCACGCGATATCGCAAGATGGTCTCGCACGTTGCCAACGGAACGCGTGCTCCAGCTGGTGAGCTTGCGCGTTGTGGCCTGCATGCGCCGCATGAATCGCTGGAACGGGTCGGCATCATCCACCGAATGCCACGAGGCCGCTACGATCTCCGGGAAACCGGCGAGACGAGTCCAGTACTCCTCGAAGTGGAATCGTCGATGCGTTGCTGGGAGTGGCGAGCAGTCGAGCAAGAGGGGGGGTGAACCGAGACGACCGAGGCCAGGCAACGCAAGTGGCATCGCTGTGCCGCTCCTCCCAGTCCGTGGAGCACAGCACCCGATCAAGATGGACCAGGGTGGGCGGGTTCTGCTCGTTGGACCATGTAAAGCGCCGGCCCTGAGATAAATCTCCTTGAGCGCGAGGTCGTTGAGAACGCGACGGAACTGCCCCATCATTCTCCGATTGAGATTGCCGTTGTTCTTGTCTTCGTCACGATAGATCATATTGAAGTCCCCGCAGATGAGCCATGGCCCGGGGCATGTGTCGCGGACGTCGCGAATCTCCTGCAGAAAGGCTATCTTGGTGTTGTTGTCCTGGGGGCCATAGATGATAGATAGCCACCATGGCGAGCTCGTGCTACCAGTTGTGCTAACCCGGGCGGAGATGGTATTGGTGGTGAACATCGGGTCTGTGATCGTCACGTCCTGACTCTTCCATGCCAGTAGTATCCCGCCACGGGTGCCGTTCGCTGGGAGATAAACGTATTCATCAAACTCAGAGCCCAACATCTCAAGGACAGTCGACGAGTAGACGAATTCCATTTTAGTCTCTTGAAAGCAAGCGATCGAAGCGCTGGAAGTTACAACAAGCGAGCGAACTGTCGTACGTCTGGCACGGGCGTTGAGGCCCCGAACGTTCCAGTTGATGATTTTGAGGTCGTGATCCATTAGGCAGAGGTCGAGAATGGGCACGCGACGGCTTAGCTAAGCCTCGATCGGGCTGCCCGATATCATCGTGGTGACAGGCGCCGTGGACGGGTCGGCGGGCAGCGCGCGACCAACGAGCGCGGCAATGGCCGTCAACACAGCATGCGAGAGGGGCGCAGCAAAGACCCCATCATAAGCCTTCATAGCCTCGGCGGAGATCACCTGATCGGTGCCGATGATGCCGAGGGTGCGCAGTATCTGGACCTGCGCACGGCGCTCAGCGGTGGGAGGCACGCCGGGTTTGGTCTTCACAGCGGTGGCAGATCGTCCGCGGCGCGGCGAGAAGTTCAGGGGTTGTCGGCGACATTTGCATCTGGGGTTGGGAAGGGCAGAGCAAGTCTGCTTAGTTGCCGCGACAAGGAAATCTCCAAGGGTCCAGGAGCTGACAGAGGCCGGTTGCCTAGTACGTCACAGGGTGATTGGCGGCGTGGAAAAACGCCCTGCGCTCCACACCTGAGGCGCATGGGACGCAGGGGTGGATTGCGGCATTGACGGGCTTGGTGAAGCGGGCGTGGGCCTTCGCAGAATGCTCCTGGGCTCCTGGGCCGCGGGGAGGGGCAGCCCAAGTCAGCGTCTCCGATGGCAGCGGCAGGAGGGGAAGGCGCGATGGAAGGTGCGATGTATGGTGTTCCACCACTCGCGTCCCACGTTGGCGAGGAGAGGGGGCTATGCAGATCCGGCAGGGCCACAGGGGTAGACGTGGGCACTGCATCCTGTGTAGTAGTGGCGGGGTCGGCATGCAAAGCAGTAGGTGACAAATCAGCCACAGGAGCTGACGAGGGCGAAGCATCGCTTTGCCCCAACAGCGGATCAGCCTCGGGAGCCACAGGTGGTGAGGATGAGCCGTCCGGATCCCCAGACGCGCAGGCATTGGCCGTGGTGGGTCCATCTCCCGAGGGGCTGTCTCCCTGCGCGCTAGGCGACGCGCACGACCGGGGTGTTGCGGGCCCGGCTACGGGAGGAGGGTGGGCGGGCGCCAATAGGAAGGTGCCAGTTGTCGGGGTGGCAAGCACCAACGGTGGGGTGGGCGACCCGGTCGGCTTGGGATCCGCTGCAGCTGCAGCTTTGGCCAGCGCCGCCTGAATCCTGGCGCGCTTTTTCTTTCCCCCACGCTTTCCTCTTTTGGCTTTGCCATGAGGCGGGTGGGTCCCAGCCTGGGGCCATGCATCCATGCATCTGGCACGGGACGGTACGGGCGGAGGCGGATGCACAGCCGATGCGGCGCGGGGCGCCGGCCAGCCAGGGTCGACCGCCTCGCCATCGGCCCGTAGGCGGCCCGTGGAGCAAGTCCAGCCGGCAGAGTCTACTGCCATGCCGTCGGCGCGTCCATGAGGGGCGGAGGTTGGTCGGGGATGTTTCCGGCCACGACGGCGTTGCTGCCCGCATCCACGACCATGGCCTGCAGGGTCATGCGTGCTGCCATGAGCCTCTCCATCTCCATTGCCATCACCATTGGTAGCATCGTCAACCACCCTGGGAAGGGCGGCGGATCTCACTAGCCGGATGGAGATAGGGTAATCCAGGTTGCGGACGGCCGGAGGCAAGTCAGGCCGGATGGCGGGGACGTGCTCGACAATCTCCAGGATGGCATCTCGGCGAATGGAGGCCAGGTCTCGCACGTGCCCGGTGAGCCGGAATACGGCAAGGTCCGCGCGGGAGCGCGTGTCCAGGTGCAGCCGCTCAACCCAACAGCCAGTCCCGAGGATGTGCTCGGTCGTGGACAGGTGCGACGCCTGCGCCGGGATGCCGTGGAGCTCGAGCTGCACAGAGTATGCAAAGCTCCCAGCAGTGGCGTGGGCGAGCTTGCACCAGGGGCGGAGTAGCAGGGAGAAGCGGGCGGCGTTGATGAGGTGGTCGCCGGCCATGCGGTCCATGATCAGCCGCGAGGAGAAGATGATGAGGAAGTCCTCCGGGGCGTGCTTGTGCACGGTGAAGTCGCCGGGCTGCAGATCAAACATAGCATGCAGGGAAGCCTCCAAGTCGGCCGGTGAGAAGGGGGGCCTGGTGCCGGTGATGGTGGCCACCATGCCACGCGCGAGCACCTCCTCCGCTTCCCCCATCTCGATGGAACGAGCGATGGTGACGCACGCCGACGCGGGGGCGGGCAGCTGGGGCGGTGCGGCGTTACGATGCTGCGCGGCGTCGCGGGGGAGTCGAGGAGGTGGGTTGCGCGACGGGGAGTTGGGCACCTGCCGGTGAACCGCCTGAGGCTACGCACGGTGGTCGCTGGGCAACCGTGTCTCGCAGCAGTTGGACTCGTGGCCGGAGATGAGACAGCGGCGGCAGCGCATGGGGTTGGTGCAGGCACGCATCTGGTGTCCGCCTTCGAGGCACCTGAAGCACAGGCCGGTGACTTCCTCGGGCGACGGGCTGCGGCAGCGGCGCTGGAAAGGAGGGGTGGCCGCGCGACGCACGCGCGGGTTACGGTTCCTCCGCCGCGGCTGCTGGAATCCATCGGCGTCGAGTACAGGGCCTCCAGACGCACGGTGGACTTCCGAGCGCGGTCCCAGGCGGGCGGCGGCAAGAACGCGGGCGGCCGGCGCGGTCGAGTGGAGCGGCACGAGGGCCGAGGAAGCAGGGGCCGGGCGCGGCGCGGCCGGCGACGGGGGGCCGTCGGGGCCGGCGGGGTGCTGAGGACCTCGCGGTAGGTGCGCGAGTCAGAGGATTCGCCCGTAGAGCCGCTCCAGCGGATGCGACCGTCGGGGCTGGAGTCGCCGGAGCGGGTGTCGGCGGAGGCCATGGCCGGAGGGAGGGGGAGGGGGAGGGCTACCGGCGGGGATTCGACGACGGCGAGGCTGGTGGGCTATGCTAGGCTAGGGAGCGAGCGGGGAGCCATCATATCTTTATTCTTTGAAGTTCCATCATTAACCTGCACTATTACCATCGAGCCAATGTTCCCTTGTGATGTTTGAATTGACCATCATATGATATGTAGATCAAGCCAAACAGTATCCATTTTTTAATGAGCCCAAGACCAGAAGTTTGCGATATTCCTGGTGCGCACACGTATGCCCATGATCGCATTGGCGTCCATCGGTAAAAATGAATTCCTTACAATTTCATCCCACCAACTCGTTATACTCGCATCGATCAGGTCTGAGACCCAAAAAACAACACAATGTGAAGAAGTTATGTATCTCATAGAACTGTTCCTTGGCAACCAATTGTTGTTCCAAATTTCCGTAGTGGTTCCATCAGTAATTCATCTAATAAGACCTTGCACTAGAATGTCCCTTTCTTCAATTACATATCGCCAAATCTATGAGGGAGGAGAATCCACGGTGGCTTGGAAAATTGAAGTGTCATGAAAATAAATTGCTTTAACAATCTTAGCAATCAAAGAATTGGGATGTTGTATAATTCTCCACGCTTTCCTCGAAAGGAGAGTCAAATTAAAAATCTCAAAGCATGAAACGCATGTCTCCCAAATGTTTTAATCTCGTCATGATATGCCAAGACACCCAAACTACCTTTTCCATATTCTTTACTCCCTATAAAAGTTTCTTTATTAGAGAGTTAATATGTTCACACAGACCACGTGGAAGTTTGAAGTAGCCCATAGAGTAAAGTGGAGTAGCCTACACCACTCATTTAATCAAGGCTTCCTTTCCTCTCATGGACACAAGTTTCTAAAGCCGCCCTTGAATTTTATTCCACACATTGTCCTTCAAATATTTAAAAGTACAATTTTTGATCTCCCAACATTAAAAGGCATGCCCAAATACTTCTCATTCAGAAATACATTCGACACATTAAGGTAAAGCTTCAACTCCTCCCTTATGTTCTCCGTACAATCCTTACTAGAAAATTTGGAGAACTTACCCATATTTATTCTCTAAGGTGAAGCATTGCAATACGTCTCTAACAAGTATAAAACTTCTTCCACCCCTTTTCTACTTGACATTGTTCAATATATTCCCCGATATGTCGATAAATCGGCCGATTTATCTCTTACCCGTGTCATACCGATAAGATAAATCGACCTATAAGTTGAACGATATGCCGACAAATCGACCGATATGCTCATAAATAGGGCTATTTACTCCTTATCCTAGGTCAACCAATAAGTTTCTCATAAGCGATATCCCCAACACAACTTGCTTTAAAAAACAACAAGCTATTGTCTATAGAGAAGAGGTGGTTCACACGTGGTGCCGATGAAGTCGCTTTGAAAACACTTAGATGAGATGACTGATTGTTAGATTATAACACGCGTGAAAGGACCTATGCTACCAATAAAAATATATAGGATGAAAGAGGATCTCCATGCTCGATACCTCGTGATGGATGAAAATTCTCCAATCTTTTTCATTGAACATAAAGCTTATCATGCTCATGATCATGGAAATCCGTGAGGCGCACGTAGTTACGCTTAATGGTACAAGACCCAAACACTTGTACACTATATCGAGCAACGGGCCAACCCGTTTGTTATTTATGTTCTGTTTTTTATATGTTCTCACATTAGTTTCCAAAAAAAATCATATTTTTCTGGTTTTCCCTTTTGTTTCCTTTTCTTACTAGTAAGCATGCACGTGCAACGCACGAATAACCGTACATCGAAAATTCCCTGCTCATAATTAGCAAAAATCACACATCCAAGGCAATCAACATGGTGAATTTCTCCGTAAAGAACATATGGGATATTTATTGTCTGTATACTCCCTCCGTGCCTAAATATATGTCTTTTATGCACTACATACGGATGCATATAGACATTTTGATCCATATGTGATTTATATTTAAAAATTTAAAAAGATTTATAATTAGGAATGGAGGAAGTAGTCAAAATAGAATCAAATATTCCATAATGTACAAATAAACATGGTAGACAAAGAAAAGGTAAAAAAGAAAAATAAGAACATACTCCCGTTATAAAAAAAGAGACCTCACCCACTCCCGTTATAAAAAAATAACCTCACAATTCCCTCAAAAAAATAACCTCACAATCTCACCCACCTCGTTATATTAAAAAAAACACACAATCTCACCCACTCCCCCTCTCCCCACCCGATCCTTATCCTCTCCTCTGAGTGCACTGCGACCACAACCCTCTCCCCACCCGAACCTTATCCTCTCCTCTGCACTGCGGCGACTCCGGTGTGCTCCGCGCGAAACCCTGCTGCTCCTCCCATCAGAGATCCTCATCCGCCTCGCACTCCCGGAGCTGCTCCGCGTCCGCTCCGTCGCCCGTCCCCTGTCCCACCTCATCTCCTCCCCGGACTTCCGCCGCTTCTACCACCTGTCCTCCGTCTCGTCCGGCCCCGCCCCGGACACCGCGTGGCTCCTTGTGTTCAAGAAGCTCCCGCCCCGCGGCGCCGCGCTACGGGGCTTCCACGGGCCGTCCAGCCGCTGGTTCCGCATCGCCGCCTGGGACATCATCTCCCCCGCCGTGCCCCCGGGGGAGGTCCTCTACTTCCTCGGTGCCTCCGGCAGCTCCTTCCTATTCGCCGCCAATGGCCGCCGCGAGCTCGTGGTGGTTAACCTCTCGGCCCAGTCAGTCCGGCAGCTCCTTCATGTTCGCCGCCGCCGCTCCCCTACCGTTCGCGCTCCTCTCTCGAGGCCACCGAAGCTCATGGCGCAGAGGGCCGCGAGCGCGCTTCTCCGGCGGCCCCTAGGACTAGCGCCGCCCACGGCCCCGAGGGCCGTGAGCACCAGCGCCGCAGCCGTGGAGGGAGAGGCGGCAGAGTGCATACACCGCGGTGCGCCCCGAGTGGATCTGGTGGGAGGAGGTGAGGAGAAGGGAACGCAGGGAGCTCCCGGCGCGGCGCTTCCAGGCCCTCGCCCGCTCGCGCCGCCTCGCTCGCGCTCTCCAACCGCAAGGAGATCGCCACCCCGCACCTCGGCGTCGTCAACTCCCTCCAGGTCCCCTTATACTTAAGCAAATTTGGGATCAAAGAAATTTGTACCTTTTATAGATATGCTTTTTGGAAGCGGATCATCCATGTAATGTTCCTTGCATTGCTTTACATTTTGCGGAGCCTCCGAGTTGACGATAGGCATATAACCGGCTATATTATGAAGGTAATACCACAAAATGTTATTGGCCATACAACATAATTGTTTTTTTGTACCAGTGTCTACTTGCATTGTCATATTGTGGAAATGTATTGCAATGAAGTATACAAGCATGGTTGGTGGGTTTACAACAAGCCTGTTACGGTTGTTGGCTTAGTTACTTCAAGATTCGTATTTGGTTGGATTCTATTTTTCATTCTTTGTTATCCAGGCAGTAGGCTTAATGTTTGCTTATGTTCTTTAAGGGCAATCTCCATCTTTCATTGAATCGACCAGATCTGGCAGTAACAGATTTGAGGGGAGCTCAAGAACTAAGGGCTGATCTTCGCGCTTATCAGAGCACATTACCTGGTACAGGTCAGCGCACATTACCAAATGATGTCCTCTCATCTAATGCCTCCTCAGACCGCGAATTCTTCTTCCAGAGGTGGTTCATTAGTCTGAGAGCGTCTTTTCTTAAGATCTTAACTGATGTTCTTGGCATCCTTAATGCACATTCTTCTGCTCCCAAAGACATACCCCATCATGAATCTTCAAGTGTAGCCATAGAGAACAACCAAGTCCTTGTAGCTTTGACTAATTGTTCTTTAAGACTGATTGATCTAGCCAAGAGTTATGATCTTCTTGCTGCATCCCATGGGGACATGGTTCATGAAAGCTTTACTACTATAGCCAGGCTTCCTTTCATGTGCTCACTTTTGTCATTTTGTACTGCATTTTCTGTAGATTTCTCAAATGTACCTGGCAGTTCAGAGTCTTGCAGGCTTGAAGAGAGATTTTCTCACGCTTCAATCCTACAAGATTTGCATCGAAGAGTAGATAGGAATGATAGCCAAGTTTTCTCGCAACTGCGGCAATTCATTTATGTTTCTTCCTATGAGCTGAACTCAGTACACTTCAGCACAAGAATGAATTTGTCAGTTAAACTGGAAAAGGATTCCTATCCACTCTTCAAGTTTGTTGTGGCATCTTTGCTTCGTGCACGCGTGGATGCCAAAGGAGTGACAACTGGAGATGATGCTCTTATTATATCCGTTTGAAAAGGTGGCGTGTAGCTTTAGGAGTACCTTTTAGGACACTGCTGTATGCAGATTAAATGTACTTCGTAAGCTATACTTGAGAGATGCCCCTTGTGTGGATAATGCAACAAAGATTTTGAGGTGAAAGAAAAGAAAGAACTTGTGAACTGGTGTATCTTTAATAGTTATTTAATGGAAAGAAATGAAACTAAACTTCTTGCCACTGTAGAAATCCCAGTGTAGCCATCGCTCCATAAGTGGTTCTTTTTAGAGGAAAATTAATTTGTATGCCCGGTTATAGGAAATCAAAAAATAGAAAGAAAAATAGAGTTCATACAGCGAAACTCGGGAGACCTCCATTCATATAAAACTGAAGACCACACTTAGGAATCACCACAAGACTTTTAAATGTGCAACCGAAGCAACATAACTGAGAAAAACATTTCCATATTTCCACTAAACATATTAGATACATTATTACAGTATGTATGTCTATTGCTACTGATTCTTATAACATGTGGTTGTTTTGACTTTGAACTGTGTATGCAGGGTGAAGTTTATCCCGTGGAACCTTATGAGAGCTTGTCCATGAACCAAGTACTTGATGCCCATTGGGGTATTCTTGATGATGAAGATGTAAGTTCAAAGAATTCCAGTTTTGCAAAAGAAACATCGTTTGTTTTTCAATAAAAATGACCTATAGACTGTATGCACTATTTATTTCAAAGCTGGATCTAATTCTCTCTCTCCGCCCAGGTTGTGGTGTGGTTCAGCACCGGCTACATCACCATAAAGGACATGGTGGTCACCAGCATGCCCATCAAGATCGTCGACATTGCCGCTCTCAAGGTCCTGCTATTTTCTGAAGTCATGTGTGCTTGCACTTATGATGCATTGACTCAAGAAATAGAAGAGATCTTTCTATTTTCTGAAGTCAATCTCAATTGTTCACCTATCCTTTTATACATGAGTAGAAGTCCTAATAAGAGAAAACAAACTATGGTACCTAAACAGTAGTAGATATCAATATCAATATCTGAGCTATAACGATTACTTGATCTTTATGGCATGGACGATGTGTTTGACAACACTATTAACTTGTAAGGTCTGCTTGTTCTTCCTATATATTGCATGTGCTAGATAGCTCCTATCCAAACTTGTAGAAGTCTGCGTCAGTAGCACTTATACTTAATTTTTAAATTCTCTATTTTGTTATGTGGGTTGATGACACCAGTTAATCATGCTGTGTGTGTGTGTGTGTGTGTGTGTGTGTGTTAAATTCAGTTAAGTTCATGATATTCTATAGTTCAGAAATCAGGATTGGTCAATTTGATTTTAAGTTAGGCAAACTATACTAATGCTATTCTTCAGTGAAATCTAGTTTCCTGTGTAATCATGCTCTCTCTCTGTGTGTGTGTGTGTGTGTGTGTGTGTGTGTGCGTGTGTGTGCCCAGGAAGTTGCATGGACCCTCAGCTATCGCGAAGTTTGATCTTGTGGAGGGCGAGAATATCGATTGATGGATGTATGGAGCTTGTAGTGCCACTTGGTCCTAACTGGTAAGTTGGTGGTGTGGAGTGTTGTTTCATTAGTTGTTTGTTTTGGCACTATATAGTAGTCAACTCCAGTAGCACACATACTTAACTTTTGAATTCTATTTGGTTTTTATTTTATTTATGGGTTGAGGTCAGTAGTTGATCTTTGTTCTCTCTCTCCGCCCAGGTTGTGGTGTGGTTCAGCACTGGCTACATCACCATAAAGGACATGGTGGTCACCGGCATGCCCATCAAGATCGTCGGCGTTGCCACTCTCACGGTCCTGCTGCCAACGCTAGGTAAGTTTACCTGCTTACAACTTAGTACTAATTACTGTTGATTGACCCAAATCAAATTAATAAATCCTTCATTAACTTAATACTAATTACTGTTGATTTATAGAAGATGATCCCTAAAATAATTTCTGATTTTTTTCAGACGGGTACAAAATGTTATTATGTCAGTCAAATTGTATTTTCAAAATTGTGACATATTTGTGATCCAACACACCTATCATAATCTATAGTAAAACATATTTGAGTTTTTTTATCGAGCAATTTATCGGTGTCTTATATAAAACAATATGACTTTTATTTAAAACAATATGAGAACGTGCGTAACATACGATCCAGAAACATGTCTCCGCACGAAATTAACGACCACACAATAATTGTTACAGAAATATGTTTTGAAAACCAGGACTAAGCACGTCTTGATGGTCCATCTTTTGAAGCAATGAAAGTCCATCTATAGATGCGATCTATGATGCTTCCTTCAATGTATGGGATATTGTTTTGAGATTCATTTTCTTCATACTTTAACATATGCACCAAAAATCGCTTCCTCAGTTCAAAACAATCCTACATATGCATTAGACAACATTGTTATAACAAGTTTGTATGTGCAATGTGTATACAAATAAGCATGGTGTAAATACTCACCTGGGGTACAGGAAAATATAGCTTTCCATCGCACAATGAGTGCATGTAGTTAAAAACCAAATACCCCAACAAGGCACTGCATGTATGAAATAAACACATAATGTGCATTGAATGAATGAATTATTTAATATTATAATGCATTAAAAATATTCATACCAGTGTGAGTTTGTTGGAACAACCGGAACTATACATTCCCATTTGGAGATATCGTCTTTGAATGCAGGGTTTGCAACCTGGAGTGCGAGGTTTAGGTTACTGACCACGGTTTTAAGTACATTCTTTCCCAAAGTAGGTATTGGTATCGGATCAAAAATTGAGATAACTTTTTTATCTTGATCCAAGACAAACAATAGAAACTGCCCAAAAATATCCCAAGGCAATAAAATCTGGAATGATGCATTCATTTATAAATATACTAAATATTAAATTAAACCAAATAAACCACTGTTATAAATGAAAAATTAAAATCTTACCATATCACACTGTGAGATATGATACTCATTGCTGTCAGGCCAGCTATGAAACAATCGTTTAAACGTAGCACTGTCCATATTTTCATGATGACTTGGGTCTCGTGCATAGTGGAACATGGACTAAAATAAAAATAAGAAAACAATAGTTCTATGAGGAAAAAAATGTAAAACGGAATTATAGTAACTTACACAAAAGTTTAGATGCATGTAGTGAGATGGAATGTCTCTGAGAAGTTGGACTTCGTGGCGCGCTAGTATCCACACAGCCATGTTAAAGCAATCAATATCCATATATTCATCATTGTTTAGTATATTTTTTATTTGTCTCAACTTTAAGCTGATAGGGTAAGGATCAGAGATTTTCACCCATTCGCTCCTGTAAAATCAAAATTTTGTCAATTATAATGACATCAGAGTAATTTATTAGAATACAAAATGAATTAAAAGAACATGGCTTACTCTAGTAAAGCGTCATCATCAACCATACTGATGAACAAGCACAGTTCGTCTATTAAGTCATCGTTTGTTGGGTTGACACACAGTGAAAGGATATATGACTCTGAGATGAGCTCAACGTCTGATGATATATTCGATGTTTTGAGATTTTGAGGGGGTCCATCCAGAATCATACAATCCGTGGGATCTATATTCTTTTCGTCATCTTCCATGTCTCGATTTCTTATATTATCATCATTCAATTCCGAGTCCACTAAAATGACAGCTAGTTTTGTTCTAAAATCTGTCATATGATCCTATTAAAATAGAAATAAGACCTAAGTAATGATACAACATAGAATAAGTATTAGGATAAAATTTACCTGCGTAGGAGTGTCAGAAAAATCATTTCCAGTGAAGTACTCCATAAAATTTATCATCCAGAGACCACAAGATGACCTATATATGATTATAGAAATTAAATATATCCATTATTGTTTTATCAATTTTATAAGTGTTTTATATGCAAATGAATTTATAGAAATAGAGTTTAAGATATTCTCCAAAACTGTCTTTTTATATGATGTATTTAGAAATAGAGTTTAAGATATTCCGCATATATGTAAACATAGAATTCTCACTTGTACTAATTGTAGTTATTTTAGAACCTGAGACGACAAAGGATGACATTCTTACAACATATGTATTAATATTAATGGTTCAGATATCGTGAAGGAGAAGGAGGTGCCGAAAGGGGATGGGAGCAATAAGTTTGATTCGAAAGAGGTATACCCATCTGTCTGCAGACTGCTCTTAATACATTCTTCCCTTGGCCATGCTGTAATGTTTACGTCTTTCCACTTATCAAATTTTAGTTCAATTTGAAGTGATGCATATTGGAATACATTTTCCAGTCCTTCGAGCTGTTGCATGAATAAATGACAACGTATTAGCATCACAATCGAAGAATAACAGAAATCGTCTTATCAAAAGATGGTGCACTGAGACTAATAGCTAACCATAGCAGTGAGGTCTTTGCGGTTCATTCCTGGGCCTAGCGAGTCGAGCACCTGGATACGTCGCACCCCGCTATTTATAACTGCTAGGTACCAATGAAAGTCTTTAATGTTTACTGGAACATATATCTGTAAATAGAGTTTTTGTTAGTTTAGGTCCCATCTGTAGAAACATCCATCAATGATTGAATTCATAGTAATATGTAAAGAACTGAGACTCACCATATCATGTTCCAAATAAGTTGTAGCTCTGTCTAACACCCGTCTTAGTGTGCCATCCCGTATAAACTTAAATTCCTTTACCAGCTTAGAGATGCATGCATTCTCTAAGAACACACTTCCACATGTCCTCATCTTTAGATGCTCTTTAGCACTTATGCAATGTATGTATGCGTCTATGATCTGTAATACGAAGTGCACACCTTGGTTATAGGACAAAATAGTAACTCATGTTCAAATAGCATCGTCTCGTCATAAAGCTACATATACTTACTTCGTCGCCAAGAAATTCTCTGGGTAATAAAAGACATTCCAATTGTCTTCTTTGGAGATTTGAGTCGTCAATGCTCACTAAAGTTCTTTTATCATTTGGTTCAGACATGATATTTTCAATCACGGACCAATCATTGCCGGTGCAGGCGTAATCTATCATGATGGAAGTAATAATATTTATTAATAACGAGGAAAACAAATGTAGCAAAAGCAGGGCATAGAAAGATTTGTCCATGCCTTCTCAAGCCACCACATAGTTTTGTGCCTTCTTAGGTTTGTTATGCAGTCAGATAGGCTTCCATGTTTGTGCGGGCATTGGCAGCTTGTCCCCTATAATTTATGCCCCTTCCCTGCCGAACGTTTGTTCTAATTCTTCGTCCCCACATGCCTCCATTTGTTTACTTGTTTCGTTGTCTGTTAATTCCTGAGAGCAACATATTAAAGAATCATCTATATGCAAGATATAATAGAATTAATAGAACTATTTGGGACATAGTTGGAATTGAAAAGATGCCTCTGTCACTTCGGAGAGTCCAGAATCAGTGGACTGCGTGCTCTTATTTTCCTTCAATTCATCTTTGCCGGCTATTCCATTTGAATCTGCCAGATTATCCCCTATAGTTTCTGCCCCTTTGGTGCCCCATGTCTATTCTAATTCCTCGTCCTGAACTTGATGCATTTGTTCAATTGTTTCCTTGAAGGTTATTTCCTGAGAAAAGTTGACTTTCGCATTAGAACTATTTATTTAGGACATAGTTGAAAAAGAAAAGATGACTTTGCCACCTCGGAATGAGTGGACTGTGTGCTCTTCTTTTTCTCCTCTTCATCTTTGTCGGCTCGTACATTTGAATCTGCCAAGTTGTCCCCTATAGTTTCCCCCCCTTCGGTGTCGAACATTTGTGCTAATTCAATGTCTTGAGTAGGCTGCATTTGTTCACTTGTTCCCTGCCTTGTTAATTCCTGAGAGCAACATTACAAAGAGTAATCCCTATGCAGAATATAATTTAATTAGATTATAACTATTCGGGATACTTTGAAAAGAAAGCATGCCTGTGTCACTTCGCAATCAGTGGTCTGCGTGCTATACTTTTTCTCTACTTCATCTTTGTCATTTATTCCACTTGATTCTTCCTTGATTAGTAACTGAAAGACACAATAATATAATATTATATAGTATGTAGTCCATATAAAAGAGAGAATATTATGAAGGTGAGTAAACAGTTTTATATTTGATATCATAGCACAAATTACATATTGTTTTGTCCCGCCAGAATAACAATAATAATGACATGTGAAAATATAATAATTACCTCATTAATATGTATGTTTTCTGTATCATCCATGATGGCTTGTTGTTCTATTGTCTTTGATGACTCGAGGTTCACATCCTCGTCTTTCGTTATCATGCCTTCAATAACCATATTTTCCGCATGCTTGTCCTTGCCTTCCTCGTCCATGTTTTCCTGAAAACCAAAGCATATATTAGTATTAGTTCCTCGTCCATGCTTTGTTTAGAAATGTATAGTCCATATAAACGAGAGAATATTATGAAGGTGAGTAAACAGTTTTATATTTGATATCATAGCACAAATTAGATAATGTTTTGTCCCGACAGAATGAAAATAATAATGACATGTGAAAATATAATAATGACCTCATTAATATGTATGTTTTCTGTATCATCCATGATGGCTTGTTGTTGTATTATCTTTGATGACTCGGGGTTCACATCCTCGTCTTTCGTTATCATGCCTTCAATAACCATATTTTCCGCATGCTTGTCCTTGCCTTCCTCGTTGTGACGCCCTCGATTTAATCGTATGCTAAACATACACGCAAATGTGTACGATCAAACTCAAGGACTCACGGGAAGATATCGCAACACAACTCTAGACACAAATAAAATAACATCAGCTTCATATTACAAGCCAGGGGCCTCGAGGGCTAGAATACGGAAGCTCGATAAACACACGAGTCAGCGGAAGCAACAAATATCTGAGTACAGACATAAAATATGGGGGTGCCTTAGAGAAGGCTAGCACAAAAGATACAACGATTGAACGAGGCGAGGCCTCCTGCCTGGGAACCTCCTAACTACTCCTGATCATCAGCGGCCTCCACGTAGTAGTAGGCACCGTCGGGGTAGCAGTCGTCGTCGACGGGGACCTCCATCTCCTGGGCTCCATCATCTGGTCGCAGCAACGGATCAAGGGGACAAGGGGGGAGCAAAGCAGCGGTGAGTACTCATCCAAAGTACTCGCAAGTCTTACATCAGAACTATTCTAATTATGCATCAGTATCAAAGAAGGGGGGGTTATATGTGGACTGACTGCAGCAATGCAAGAATAGAGAGAGAAGGCCTAGTCCTATCGAAGACTAGCATCTTCAGGGTCTTGCAGCAATAGACGAGAGTAGAACACGGGTAACACATTAATAGTCATATTGTTGCAGCAGTATTAAAGTGAGGTCACGCCTAAGGATCCTCCCTCGACTCCCTACGAGGAAGCAGTCCCGAGGCAAACTAATTCCAGTTAAGTAACAATTGTAGTTGTATAAGATCGGGGCACAACTCCAAGTCGTCCTGTAACCGTGGACACGGCTATCCGAATAGTTAATTTTCATCCCTGGAGGGGTGCACCACATGTCCTGTCACGCTCGATAACACTCTGGCCGGACATACTTGAAACGATGAAAATGTTCCATGTTTGCTAAGCTAGGGACGCGTGACAGATGAACGGGCCGTGTATCCGGGTTCGTCTCGTTCTGCTGATCAACTTTCATGTTAAAAATATTTTGATCTGACTTACGGATTATTTAATATTAATTTTTAAAGTTTTATTCAATAATTAGGAATTAAAAACAGATTTAAATAATTTAATAAAAAGCTATTATGACATCAGCATGATGTCATGCTGACATCAACAGTTGACTGGTCAACTAACCAGCGGGTCCCGAACGTCATAGGCACAAGTTTTAATAATTCTAATTATCCAATTAATTTAGTGGGGGACCCACGTGTCATACTCTAATAATTCTAATTATCCAATTAATTAATTTAACTAATATATATATATTTATTTATTTAATAAAAACATTAACATTATCTTTATTTTTTTAACTATCGCGTGGGGCCTCCCTGTCATAGACAGCGGGTGCGTTGGCCCCACCGGTAAGTGACCTTAGGCCAAATACTCATTTTTTTATAGATACATAACCATGCAATTATCGTATTCTTCCAAATATCTATATACGCAAATACATACATCGCATCTCATACATACATACATACATACATACGGCGTCTAATACATCTTTTAGTTTCTTTTGTTTCCTTTCTTTTATTATTATTATTTTTAATACTTTCTTTCTATACATATCTTCCTTTAATAGTTAATATGAATTTATAAATATACTTTTCTTTTGTTTTCAATTTCTGAATCCGGATAGAAATTCAATGCGGGTCAACGACGGTAATTCTCGATGATGTGGCATCATTAGCGGGTGATCACCGTAGCTTAATTACAATATTTACTGTAGCAAAAGTCGAGGATGTCACAATTCTCCCCTACTAACAAGAATTCTCGTCCCGAGAGTTAAGAGGTAGAGGGAAAGAGCCTGGGGTATTTATCACGAAGATGATCCTCGCGTTCCCAAGTGGCTTCATCTTCAGAGTGATTTGACCGCTGCACCTTAAGGAACTTGGTGACCTTGCGACGAGTCTTACGTTCAGCTTGGTCGAGAATGCGGACCGGATGCTCTTTATAAAAGAGGTCTTGTTGTAGCTCAAGCATATCGTGATCCACTGCTCGAATAGGGTCCTTGAAGCAGCGACGGAGCTGAGAAACATGAAAGCTGCTCCAATTGATAAGCCACTCTTCCACGCCTTTCGAGAACAGAGAAAGGACCAATATAACGAGGAGCTAACTTGCCCTTGATTCCGAAACGGTGTGAACCATTATTGGTGTGACACGAAGATAAGCCTTTCACCAAGTTAATAGACCATATCTTGATGATGACGGTCATACTGACTCTTCTGACGAGACTGAGCAGCCTTCAGATTCTCATGAATAATGCGGACTTGATCTTCGGCATGTTGAATAATATCCGGACCGAAGAGTGATCGTTCCCTAGTTTCTGACCAATTCAGAGGAGTTCGACACCTTCGCCCATACAATACTTCGAAAGGGGCCATCTTCAGACTAGCTTGATAGCTATTGTTGTAAGAGAACTCGGCATACGGGAGAGATTCCTCCCATTTCTTACCGAAAGAAATGACACAAGCTCGAAGCATGTCCTCGAGAATTTGGTTGACTCGTTCAACTTGTCCCTGGGATTGAGGATGAAATGCAGTGCTGAAGGAAAGATGAGTCCCCATAGCCTTCTGAAAACTTTCCCAGAATTTTGAAGTGAACAAGCTGCCACGGTCCGAACTGATTACCAACGGAATACCGTGAAGTGAAACAACTCTTGACATATAAAGATCTGCTAGCTGACTAGCATTAATTGTTTCTTTGATGGCCAGGAAATGTGCAACTTTGGACAGTCGATCAATGACGACAAGAATAGCATCATTACCTTTCTGAGATCTGGGAAAACCAGTGACAAAGTCCATTTCAACATGGTCCCATTTCCACTCAGGAATAGAGATAGGTTGCAGAGTCCCAGCAGGCTTTTGGTGTTCTGCTTTGATACGCCGGCATATATCACATTCTGCCACATAGCATGCAATGTCTTGTTTCATATTGGGCCACCAGAATCTTTGCCGGATGTCTTGGTACATCTTGGTACTACCCGGGTGAATAGACAATGGTGTGCCATGAGCTTCTTCCATCACCTTCCCAGTCATCCTGAGATTTTCCTTCTTAATTGGGACGAATAGGCGACCCTTGAAATACAAGGCGCCATCTTCATCAACAGTGAAAAAGGAGGGTTTACCCTTCGCAATATAGCTCTTAATCCTGTCGACATCATCGTCAAAGTCTTGAAGATTCTTTATGGAGCTCACAAGATCTGGTTCAACCACTAGGTTACTGAGGGAACCCTGATTAACAACACGAAGGTTCATCTTTTGACACTCTTCAGGAGGGGGAACAAGGTAACCCTGAGGAACAATGTGGAGGTTCAGCTTACGGAATTCCTCTTGCACACGATCGTGAACCTTATGAACCTGGAGGTGGTTGCAGTATGACTTGCGACTCAAGGCATCAGCCATTACGTTAGCCTTGCCAGGGGTATATGATATACTACAGTCAAAATCTGCTATACGCTCCATCCATCTTTGTTGACGTAGGTTCAGCTCCGGTTGAGTGAACAAGTACTTCAGACTTTGATGGTCGGTGTAGATTTCACAGCAATTACCGACAAGGTATTGTCGCCATTCCTTTAATGCATGAATGACTGCGGCAAGCTCGAGATCATGAACTGGGTAGTTCTCTTCATGAGCACGCAGTTGACGTGAAGCATAAGCGATCACCTTGCGGTCCTGCATTAGGACACAACCTATTCCTTGACGAGAAGCATCACAGTATATGACGAAATCCCTTTTCGTATCTGGAGGAGCAAGTACTGGAGCGGACGTCAGTTTGTCCTTGAGCGCCTGGAAACTTTCCTGACATTTATCAGTGCACTCATACTTAACACCTTTGTGAAGCAGATTGGTTAAGGGCTTCGCAATCTTGGAGAAGTTCTCGACGAATCGACGGCAATAGCTGGCGAGTCCGAGAAAACTTCTGACTTGCTTGACATTCTTCGGGGGAGTCCAGTCTAGAATAGCTTGAATTCGTTCGGGGTTGACCGCAATACCATCCTTGGAAATCACATGACCAAGGTAAGTCACTTCGTCTAGCCAGAACTCACATTTGGAATACTTCGCATAGAGTTTATGCTCCCGAAGCTTATCCAGTACAAGACGAAGATGTTCAACATGCTCTTCTTTGTTCTTCGAAAACACCAGAATATCATCCAGATATACCACGACAAATTTGTCGAGGTAGTCCATGAATATATAATTCATCAATTGAGAGAAGGTTGCCGGTGCATTGGTTAAGCCGAAGGACATGACGGTGTACTCGTATGATCCATATCGAGTAACAAAGGCCGTCTTTGGAATATCCTCCTTGCGAACCCGGATCTGGTGGTATCCCAACCTCAAGTCGAGCTTAGAGAAGACGGTGGAACCAGCAAGTTGATCATACAAATCATTTATCCGAGGGAGAGGATATTTGTTTTGAATAGTGGCCTGGTTGATAGGACGATAGTCTTGAACCAATCGATTTGTCCCATCCTTCTTCTTAACAAAGAGAGAGGGTGCTCCCCAAGCAGAGGAACTCAGAAGGATGAAACCCAGACAGAGCGAGTTGTCAATTTCTTGCTTAAGTTCAAGGAGTTCATGTGGTGGCATTTTATAAGGACGCTTTTGTTGGAATTATGCCCTAGAGGCAATGATAAATATAGTTATTATTATAATTCCTGTATCAATATAATCGTTTATTATCCATGTTATAATTGTATTGAATGAAGACTCATTTACATGTGTGGATACATAGACAAAACACCATCCCTAGCAAGCCTCTAGTTGGCTAGCCAGTTGATCAAAGATAGTCGGTGTCTTCTGATTATGAACAAGGTGTTGTTGCTTGATAACTGGATCACGTCATTAGGAAAATCACGTGATGGACTAGACCCAAACTAATAGATGTAGCATGTTGATCGTGTCATTTTATTGCTAATGCTTTCTGCGTGTCAAGTATTTATTCCTATGACCATCAGATCATATAACTCACTGACACCGGAGGAATACTTTGTGTGTATCAAACGTCGCAACGTAACTGGGTGACTATAAATATGCTCTACAGGTATCTCCGAAGGTGTTAGTTGAGTTAGTATGGATCAAGACTGGGATTTGTCACTCCGTGTGACGGAGAGGTATCACGGGGCCCACTCGGTAATACAACATCACACACAAGCCTTGCAAGCAATGTAACTTAGTGTAAGTTGCGGGATCTTGTATTACGGAACGAGTAAAGAGACTTGCCGGTAAACGAGATTGAAATAGGTATACGGATACTGACGATCGAATCTCGGGCAAGTAACATACCGAAGGACAAAGGGAATGACATACGGGATTATATGAATCCTTGGCACTTAGGTTCAAACGATAAGATCTTCGTAGAATATGTAGGATCCAATATGGGCATCCAGGTCCCGCTATTGGATATTGACCGAGGAGTCTCTCGGGTCATGTCTACATGGTTCTCGAACCCGCAGGGTCTGCACACTTAAGGTTCGACGTTGTTTTATGCGTATTTGAGTTATATGGTTGGTTACCGAATGTTGTTCGGAGTCCCGGATGAGATCACGGATGTCACGAGGGTTTTCGGAATGTCCGGAAACGAAGATTGATATATAGGATGACCTCTTTTGATTACCGGAAGGTTTTCGGAGTTACCGGGAATGACGAATGGGTTCCGGGAGTTCACCGGGGGGGGGGAACCCACCCCGGGGAAGCCCATAGGCCATAAGGGTGGCGCACCAGCCCTTAGTGGGCTGGTGGGACAGCCCAAAAGGGCCCTATGCGCCATATAAAGGAAAATCAAAGAGAAAGAAAAAAAAGGGAGGTGGGAAGGAAGGGAAGGACTCCCACCCACCAAACCAAGTCCAACTCGGTTTGGGGGGGGAGCCTTCCCCCCTTGGACTCGGCCGACCCCCTTGGGGCTCCTTGAGCCCCAAGGCAAGGTCCCCTCCCTCCCACCTATATATACAGAGGTATTGGGGCTGATTTGAGACGACTTTTCCACGGCAGCCCGACCACATACCTCCACGGTTTTTCCTCTAGATCGCGTTTCTGCGGAGCTCGGGCGGAGCCCTGCTGAGACAAGGTCATCACCAACCTCCGGAGCGCCGTCACGCTACCAGAGAACTCTTCTACCTCTATGTCTCTCTTGCTGGATCAAGAAGGCCGAGATCATCGTCGAGCTGTACGTGTGCTGAACGCGGAGGTGCCGTCCGTTCGGTACTAGATCGTGGGACTGATCGCGGGATTGTTCGCGGGGCAGATCGAGGGACGTGAGGACGTTCCACTACATAAACCGCGTTTACTAACGCTTCTGCTGTACGTCTACAAGGGTACGTAGATCACTCATCCCCTCTCGTAGATGGACATCACCATGATAGGTCTTCGTGCGCGTAGGAAAATTTTTGTTTCCCATGCGACGTTCCCCAACAGTGGCATCATGAGCTAGGTTCATGCGTAGATGTCTTCTCGAGTAGAACACAAAAGTTTTTGTGGGCGGTGATGTGCGTTTTGCTGCCCTCCTTAGTCTTTTCTTGATTCCGCGGTATTGTTGGATTGAAGCGGCTTGGACCGACATTACTCGTACGCTTACGAGAGACTGGTTTCATCGTTACGAGTAACCCCGTTGCTCAAAGATGACTGGCAAGTGTCGGTTTCTCCAACTTTAGTTGAATCGGATTTGACCGAGGAGGTCCTTGGATGAGGTTAAATAGCAACTCATATATCTCCCTTGTGGTGTTTGCGTAAGTAAGATGCGATCCTACTAGATACCCTTGGTCACCACGTAAAACATGCAACAACAAAATTAGAGGACGTCTAACTTGTTTTTGCAGGGTATGCTTGTGATGTGATATGGCCAACGATGTGATGTGATATATATTGGATGTATGAGATGATCATGTTGTAATAGAAAATATCGACTTGCACGTCGATGGTACGGCAACCGGCAGGAGCCATAGGGTTGTCTTTATACTAACGTTTGGGCTTGCAGATGCGTTTACTATTTTGCTAGGATGTAGCTTTAGTAGTAATAGCATGAGTAGCACGACAACCCCGATGGCAACACGTTGATGGAGATCATGGTGTGGAGCCGATGACAAGAAGATCGTGCCGGTGCTTTGGTGATGGAGATCAAGAAGCACGTGATGATGGCCATATCATGTCACTTATGAATTGCATGTGATGTTAATCCTTTTATGCACCTTATTTTGCTTAGAACGACGGTAGCATTATGAGGTGATCTCTCACTAAAATTTCAAGACGAAATTGTGTTCTCCCCGACTGTGCACCGTTGCTACAGTTCGTCGTTTCGAGACACCACATGATGATCGGGTGTGATAGACTCAACGTTCACATACAACGGGTGCAAAACAGTTGCGCACGCGGATCACTCGGGTTAAGCTTGACGAGCCTAGCATATGCAGACATGGCCTCGGAACACATGAGACCGAAAGGTCGATCATGAATCATATAGATGATATGATTAGAATAGGGATGCTTACCACTGAAACTATACTCAACTCACGTGATGATCGGACTTGAGCTAGCGTAAGTGGATCATGAACCACTCAAATGACTAGAGAGATGTACTTTTTGAGTGGGAGTTTAGCAAATAATTTGATTAAGTCAAACTCTAATTATCTTGAACATAGTCTAAGTCCACTTTGAATATATTTGTGTTGTAGATCATGGCTCACGCGACAGTCATCCTGAATTTTAATACGTTCCTAGAGAAAGCTAAGTTGAAAGATGATGGAAGCAACTTTGTAGACTGGGCTCGTAATCTTAAGCTAATCTTACAAGCTGGGAAGAAGGATTATGTCCTTAATGCTGCGCTAGGAGATGAACCACCCGCTATGGCTGATCAGGATGTTAAGAACGCTTGGTTAGCACGTAAGGAGGACTACTCAATAGTTCAATGTGCAGTCTTGTATGGCTTAGAACCGGGACTTCAACGTCGCTTTGAGCGTCATGGAGCATTTGAGATGTTCCAGGAGTTGAAGTTTATCTTTCAGAAGAACGCCCGGATCGAGAGGTATGAGACCTCTGATAAATTCTATGCTTGCAAGATGGAGGAAAGCTCATCTGTCAGTGAACATGTGCTCAAAATGTCTGGGTACTCAAACCGTCTAGCTGAGCTGGGGATGAACTCCCGCAAGAGGCTATCACTGACAGAATCCTTCAATCACTGTCGCCAAGCTATAAAGGCTTTGTGTTGACCTACAATATGCAAGGGATGAACAAGTCTCCCGGCGATTTGTTTGCGATGCTGAAAGTCGCAGAGTCTGAACTCCGTAAAGAGCATCAAGTGTTGATGGTGAATAAGACCACTAGTTTCAAGAGAAACGGCAAAGGCAAGAAGGGCAATTCGAAGAAGAGCGGCAAGCCTGTTGCCAATCCGACGAAGAAACCCAAAGCTGGACCTAAGCCTGAAACGGAGTGTTACTATTGCAAGGGTATGGGTCACTGGAAGCGCAATTGCCCCAAGTATCTGGCAGATAAGAAGGCGGCCAAAGAAAAATCAGGTATATTTGATATACATGTTATTGATGTGTACTTAACCGGCTCTCGTAGTAGTGCCTGGGTATTCGATACCGGTTCTGTTGCTCATATTTACAACTCGAAACAGGAACTGCGGAATAGATGAAGGCTGGCGAAAGATGAAGTGATGATGCGCGTAGGAAATGGTTCCAAGGTTGATGCAATTGCCGTCGGCACCGTGTCACTTCAGTTACCATCAGGATTAGTGATGAACTTAAATCATTGTTATTTAGTGCCTGCGTTGAGCATGAAATTATATCTGGATCTTGTTTATTGCGAGACGGTTACTCTTTTAAGTCAGAGAATAATGGTTGTTCTATTTCTATGAGTAACATCTTTTATGGTCATGCACCTAATGTGAGAGGATTGTTCATATTGAATCTTGATAGCGATACGCATATACATAACATTGAGACCAAAAGAGTTAGAGTTAACAATGATAGCGCCATATTTTTGTGGCACTGCCGCTTAGGTCATATTGGTGTAAAGCGCATGAAGAAACTCCATGCTGGTGGACTTTTGGAGTCACTTGACTTCGATTCACTTGACACGTGCGAACCATGCCTCAGGGTCAAGATGACTAAGACTCCGTTCTCCGGAACAATGGAGCGTGCTAGTGACTTGTTGGAAATCATACATACCGATGTGTGTGGTCCGATGAGCGTGGAGGCACGCGGCGGATATTGTTATTTTCTCACCTTCACTGACGATTTGAGTAGATATGGTTTTGTCTACTTGATGAAGCACAAGTCTGAAACATTTGAAAAGTTCAAGCAATTTCAGAGTGAAGTGGAAAATCATCGTAACAAGAAGATCAAGTTCCTACGGTCTGATCGTGGGGGTGAATATCTGAGTTTCGAGTTTGGTACTCACTTAAGACAATGTGGAATTGTTTCATAGTTAACACCGCCTGGAACACCACAGCGTAATGGTGTGTCCGAACGTCGTAATCGTACTCTATTAGAGATGATGCGATCTATGATGTCTCTTACTGATTTGCCGTTATCATTTTGGGGTTATGCATTAGAAACAGCTGCATTCACTTTAAATAGGGCACCATCAAAATCCGTTGAGACGACACCATACGAACTGTGGTATGGCAAAAGGCCAAAGTTGTCGTTTCTTAAAGTTTGGGGATGTGTTGCTTATGTCAAAAAGCTTCAGCCTGAAAAGCTGGAACCCAAAGCGGAAAGGTGCGTCTTCATAGGTTACCCAAAAAAGACAGTTGGGTACACCTTCTATCTCAAATCCGAGGGCAAAGTGTTTGTTGCTAAAAACGGAGCTTTTCTCGAGAAGGAGTTTCTCTCGAGAGAATTGAGTGGGAGGAAGATAGAACTTGACGAGGTTGTCGAACCTCTCATCCCTCTGGATGGTGGCGCGGGGCAAGAGGAAACCTCTGTCGTTGCGATGCCGGTTGAGGAGGAAGTTAATGATGATGATCATGAAACTCCGGTTCAAGTTTCTGTCGAACCACGCGGGTCGACGAGACCACGTGCTGCTCCAGAGTGGTACGGTTATCCCGTCTTATCAATCATGTTGTTAGACAATGATGAACCTGCAAATTATGAAGAAGCAATGGTGGGCCCAGATTCCAACAAATGGCTAGAAGCCATGAAGTCCGAGATAGGATCCATGTATGAGAACAAAGTGTGGACTTTGGAGGTACTACCTGAGGGCCGCAAGGCTATTCAGACCAAATGGATCTTTAAGAGGAAGACGGACGCTGACGGCAATGTGACCGTTTTTAAAGCTCGACTTGTGGCAAAGGGTTTTTCACAAGTTCAAGGAGTTGACTACGATGAGACATTCTCACCTGTAGCGATGCTTAAGTCCGTCAGAATCATGTTAGCAATAGCTGCATTTTTCGATTATGAAATCTGGCAGATGGATGTCAAAACGGCGTTCCTTAACGGTTTCCTTAAGGAAGAGTAGTATATGATACAACCCGAAGGTTTTGTCGATCCTAAGAATGCTAACAAGGTGTGCAAGCTCCAGCGATCCATTTATGGACTGGTGCAAGCATCTCGGAGGTTGGAACAAACGTTTTGATGAGGTGATCAAAGCATTTGGGTTTATACAAGTGGTTGGAGAATCTTGTATTTACAAGAAAGTGAGTGGGAGCTCTGTGGCGTTTCTAATATTATATGTGGATGACATATTGCTGATTGGAAACAACGTGGAGTTTTTGGAGAGCATAAAGGATTACTTGAATAAGAGTTTCTCTATGAAGGACCTAGGAGAAGCTGCTTACATTCTAGGCATTAAGATCTATAGGGATAGATCAAAACGCCTGATAGGACTTTCACAAAGCACATACCTTGATAAAGTTTTGAAGAGGTTCAAAATGGAACAGTCCAAGAAAGGGTTCTTGCCAGTTTTACAAGGTACGAGATTGAGTAAGACTCAGTGCCCAGCAACTGATGAAGATAGATAGCATATGCGCTCCGTCCCCTATGCTTCAGCCATAGGTTCTATCATGTATGCAATGTTGTGCACTAGACCGGATGTTAGCCTGGCCATAAGTATGGCAGGTAGGTTCCAGAGTAATCCAGGAGTGGATCACTGGACAGCGGTCAAGAATATCCTGAAGTACCTGAAAAGGACTAAGGAGATGTTTCTCGTGTATGGAGGTGACGAAGAGCTCGCCGTAAAGGGTTACGTCGATGCAAGCTTTGACACAGATCCGGACGACTCTAAGTCGCAAACCGGATACGTATTTATTCTTAATGGGGGTGCGGTAAGCTGGTGCAGTTCCAAGCAAAGCGTCGTAGCAGATTCTACATGTGAGGCGGAGTACATGGCTGCCTCGGAGGCGGCTAAGGAGGGTGTCTGGATGAAGCAATTCATGACGGATCTTGGAGTGGTGCCAAGCGCACTGAATCCAATAACCTTGTTCTGTGACAACACGGGTGCCATTGCCTCAGCAAAGGAACCGCGGTTTCACAAGAAGACCAGACACATCAAACGACGCTTCAACCTCATCCGCGACTACGTCGAGGGAGAGGACGTAAATATATGCAAAGTGCACACGGATCTGAATGTAGCAGACCCGCTGACTAAACCTCTTCCACGGCCAAAACATGATCAACACCAGAACTGTATGGGTGTTAGATTTATTACAATGTAATTCACATGATGATGTGAGGGCTGGATTATTGACTCTAGTGCAAGTGGGAGATTGTTGGTATTATGCCCTAGAGGCAATGATAAATATAGTTATTATTATAATTCCTGTATCAAGATAATCGTTTATTATCCATGCTATAATTGTATTGAATGAAGACTCATTTACATGTGTGGATACATAGACAAAACACCGTCCCTAGCAAGCCTCTAGTTGGATAGCCAGTTGATCAAAGATAGTCAGTGTCTTCTGATTATGAACAAGGTGTTGTTGCTTGATAACTGGATCACGTCATTAGGAGAATCACGTGATGGACTAGACCCAAACTAATAGACGTAGCATGTTGATCGTGTCATTTTATTGCTAATGTTTTGTGCTTGTCAAGTATTTATTCCTATGACCATGAGATAATATAACTCACTGACATCGGAGGAATACTTTGTGTGTATCAAACGTCGCAACGTAACTGGGTGACTATAAAGATGCTCTACAGGTATCTCCGAAGGTGTTAGTTGAGTTAGTATGGATCAAGACTGGGATTTGTCACTCCGTGTGACGGAGAGGTATCTCGGGGCCCACTCGGTAATACAACATCACACACAAGCCTTGCAAGCAATGTAACTTAGTGTAAGTTGCGAGATCTTGTATTACAGAACGAGTAAAGAGACTTGCCGGTAAACGGGATTTAAATAGGTATACGGATACTGACGATCGAATCTCGGGCAAGTAACATACCGAAGGACAAAGGGAATGACATACGGGATTATATGAATCCTTGGCACTGAGGTTCAAACGATAAGATCTTCGTAGAATATGTAGGATCCAATATGGGCATCCAGGTCCCGCTATTGGATATTGACCGAGGAGTCTCTCGGGTCATGTCTACATGGTTCTCGAACCCGCAGGGTCTGCACACTTAAGGTTCGACGTTGTTTTATGCGTATTTGAGTTATATGGTTGGTTACCGAATGTTGTTCGGAGTCCCGGATGAGATCACGGACGTCACGAGGGTTTCCGGAATGGTCCGGAAACGAAGATTGATATATAGGATTACCTCATTTGATTACCGGAAGGTTTTCGAAGTTACCGGGAATGTACCGGGAATGACGAATGGTTTCCGGGAGTTCACCCGGGGGGGCAACCCACCCCGGGGAAGCCCATAGGCCATAAGGGTGGCGCACCAGCCCTTAGTGGGCTGGTGGGACAGCCCAAAAGGGCCCTATGCACCATACAAAGGAAAATCAAAGAGAAAGAAAAAAAAAGGGAGGTGGGAAGGAAGGGAAGGACTCCCACCCACCAAACCAAGTCCAACTCGGTTTGGGGGGGGAGCCTTCCCCCCTTGGACTCGGCCGACCCCCTTGGGGCTCCTTGAGCCCCAAGGCAAGGTCCCCTCCCTCCCACCTATATATATGGAGGTATTGGGGCTGATTTGAGACGACTTTTCCACGGCAGCCCGACCACATACCTCCACGGTTTTTCCTCTAGATCGCGTTTCTGCGGAGCTCGGGCGGAGCCCTGCTGAGACAAGGTCATCACCAACCTCCGGAGCGCCGTCACGCTGCCGGAGAACTCTTCTACCTCTCTGTCTCTCTTGCTGGATCAAGAAGGCCGAGATCATCGTCGAGCTGTACATGTGCTGAACGCGGAGGTGGCGTCCGTTCGGTACTAGATCGTGGGACTGATCGCGGGATTGTTCGCGGGGCGGATCGAGGGAGTGAGGACGTTCCACTACATCAACCGCGTTCACTATAGCTTCTGCTGTACGATCTACAAGGGTACATAGATCACTCATCCCCTCTCGTAGATGGACATCACCATGATAGGTCTTCGTGCGAGTAGGAAAATTTTTGTTTCCCATGCGACGTTCCCCAATAGCTTGGCAATAGAAGTGGTACCGGATACCAAGTGAATGACAAACTCGACAGCTCGAGCAGGGGGAATCCCCAGAAGTTCTTCTGGAAACACATCTTGAAATTCTCGGACCACTGGAATGTTTTCAATCCCTTCAAGAGGCGACGCATTTAATGCATTCAAGGCATATAGTTGTGCCTCAGCATTTCGGACGAGGTGAGCATGGTAGCTTACTAGTTCGTCTGAAGGGTGTAGGAGGTGGACGGTTTTGGTGGTACAAACGATCGATGCCATATGAGCTTTCAACCAGTCCATCCCCAATATGAGATCAATGTTGGATGACTTTAGTAGGATGGGGTTGGCAAGGAATTCTAATCCTTCAATTTCAACTGGAACATGGGGGCAAACCACAGAGGTTCGGCATTCGCCCCCAGGGGTGTTTACCACTATCGAGATGTTCATCTCTTCGCTCCTAATGTCATGCATGTATGCAAAAATTTCCGACATAAAGGAATGTGATGCTCCTATACCAAACAATACAGAAGCAGGTACTGAGTTAATGAGAAGTGTACCCATCACGGTAGCAGGCTGGTCTTGAGCTTGACCCATATCAATGTTGTTGGCCTGACCACGAACATAAGCAGGCTTAGCATTGAAGTTGCGGTTCTGGTTGTTGCCACTGCCAGTTGCGGGAAGTGTCAGCTGATTCGGATTCTGCCTGCAGTCTCTAGCACGGTGACCTGGACGGCCACACTTGAAGCACAGCCCGTCCTCAAGACGGGAAGGAGGAACTCGAGGCGGTGGAGCTGGAAGCCTCGGCTGCCTAGGTGGTGGAGGAGGCAGGCGAGGTGCAGCATAGGACGGCCTCGGAGTAGGAGCAGGTGCATGGTACATGTTGTTGGGAATCCAGATCTTCCGCTTCTGTGCAGATGAGCCCGAAGATGAGCCCATGTCACGGTTGCGCTTGCTGCTATCTTTGTATTCCTACAGACCAGTCTCAACCTGAATAGCCTTGTTGACCAGGGTGGCGAAATCAGCATAGTCCTAAACGAGGAGTGTCAGCTTGATATCAGGGTGGAGGCCTTCACGGAACTTCTCCTGCCTGCGTGCATCAGTCGCAATGTCTTCTTCAGCATAGCGAGATAATTCCAGAAATTCCCGCTGATAAGCATCCACAGTCTTGTTGCCCTGGACCAAGTTGCAGAACTCACGCTTCTTCCGGTCCATGATTCCCTGGGGAATGTAGCGAGCACGAAAAGCAGCCTTGAACTCTGCCCAAGTGATGATAGTTCCATCGGGCTGAGAGCGCCTGTGGCTGTCCCACCATTGAGCAGCGGGACCCTTCAGAAAGTAGGCGGCAAAGTTGACATAGCTCGCCAGGGGCACATTGGCAGACTCCAGCTCATAAGAAATGTCACGAAGCCAGTCATCAGCATCAAGAGGCTGAGTTGAGCTGCGGTTGATCGCAGGGTTGAGGCGGCAGAAGTCTTGCAGTGTCACGCCTTGCGGTTGGTTCATGTTCGGCCTTTGGAACTGATCCATGAGCCCTTGCATGAACTGGCGGTTCAGCTCAAACTGTTGGATCATCCCCGCCCTATACTCAGGAGGCGGGGGTGGTGCATCGTTGGCAGGGGCACGCGAGCGGCCAGCTGGTCTAACCATCCTGTTAAATATTTAACAGGGGTAGTTTAGCTTAAAGTGATTGCAAAGGCATCGCACGCATTCATGAAGTAATCAAGCATAATGAAAGGGAAATGCGATAGATACTCCATAGTAGTTGAGTTCGACATACAGACCCATACATAAGTTCGATTACAGACTAACGATTACAAATTCAAAATTTGGCGATAGCCCGGACGCATTAGACGATACCCTGGACTCACTAGGCGGCGCGCAGGCACGCGGTGGAAGAGTACCACAACGAGATGTAGCGATAAGGCTACATCAACGTCGGAGAGGACGATCGCATCCTGGTAGCTGGCGGTGATAGAAGGTAGGGACAGGACCCTGTGTCCCGTTGTGACTCTGGTGAGGGTACCGCATCTAGTCGAGGAGCTGAGGTCCAAGTGCAGGGGTTCTACCCCCAACATCAGTCCACTCGAGAGCTGATGGTAGCTCTGTCTTGCTCGGCTCGCGGATGCGCACAGGTGGAACCCTCGGGCAGTGTGATGGCTATAGCTCTGTCAACGCGTCGTAAAGACGAGCGCGCGCAGCATACAGCTCCATAGTTAGAGCTCGAAAAGCACGATCCATTGCCTCAGTGTGCTACACCAGAAACCGCGCGTCTTAGCGACGCGTCACGTAGGGGGCGCAGACAGCGACGTAGGAACGGTCGCAGTGCTCCCGAACGTCAGAAGCGTAGGCAGTGAGATCAGACCCAGTCTCATCCCCAGTAGGAGCATGCGGGATGTATCTGAAAGGGCTCTCCTCCAGGTGAGGGTACGCTCCACGGAGACGGGTCATGGCGATGTAGGCCGCATCATGGACGGCCATCTCGACCGACACCCCAATACCACAGAAGACGTGGCGCTCGAGGGTCTCACCGCCCCTCTGGTCGAAGATGCGAACCTCAGCCTGGTACTGGTACTGGTTGTACTCGCGGAAATCCTCGAACACACTGTACTCGGGGTACCAGCGATATCCCAGCCTGGTCAGGAGGTCGACCAAAATGGCCGGGAACCCAGTCGTCTCAGTGGCCTGTGTCAGGCGCACATGCTGTCTTGCGGGACGCATCTGAAAACAAGATTGACGGATGTCAAATGACAGTGTGTGTAATATATATTTAGGAGAAAGAGTAGATAGTCCAGCGCTCCGGGTCGATGTGATTCGAGAACCTAATGTTAGAGTTAGTAAAATCTTTGACCCGAAAGAGAAGAGAGAGTAGAGCCCAGAGTATAGGAAAGGAGTAAAAGATACTAATACCACCCAATTGAGATGTGGGCCCGTAAGCCACAACATCAGTGTTAGTAAAGTTTTTCAAACACTAGACTCAACTTCGGCCAAGGAGTTGGAAAGGGGGCGACCTACAGGCAGTTGGCTCTGATACCAACTTGTGACGCCCCCGGTTTAATCGTACGCTAAACATACACACAAATGCGTACGATCAAACCCAAGGACTCATGGAAAGATATCACAACACAACTCTAGACACAAATAAAATAACATCAGCTTCATATTACAAGCCAGGGGCCTCGAGGGCTAGAATACGGAAGCTCGATAAACACATGAGTCAGCGGAAGCAACAAATACCTGAGTACAGACATAAAACATGGGGGTGCCTTAGAGAAGGCTAGCACAAAAGATACAACGATCGAACGAGGCGAGGCCTCCTGCCTGGGAACCTCCTAACTACTCCTGATCATCAGCGGCCTCCACGTAGTAGTAGGCACCGTCGGGGTAGCAGTCGTCGTCGGCGGGGACCTCCATCTCCTGGGCTCCATCATCTGGTCGCAACAACGGATCAAGGGGACAAGGGGGGAGCAAAGCAGCGGTGAGTACTCATCCAAAGTACTCACAAGTCTTACATCAGAACTATTCTAATTATGCATCAGTATCAAAGAAGGGGGGGTTATATGTGGACTGACTGCAGCAATGCGAGAATAGAGAGAGAAGGCCTAGTCCTATCAAAGACTAGCATCTTCAGGGTCTTGCAGCAATAGACGAGAGTAGAACAGGGGTAACACATTAATAGTCATATTGTTGCAGCAGTATTAAAGTGAGGTCACGCCTAAAGATCCTCCCTCGACTCCCTGCGAGGAAGCAATCCCGAGGCAAACTAATTCCACTTAAGTAACAATTGTAGTTGTATAAGATCGGGGCACAACTCCAAGTCGTCCTGTAACCGTGGACACGGCTATCCGAATAGTTAATTTTCATCCCTGCAGGGGTGCACCACATGTCCCGTCACGCTCGATAACACTCTGGCCGGACATACTTGAAACGATGGAAATGTTCCATGTTTGCTAAGCTAGGGACGCGTGACAGACGAACGGGCCGTGTATCCGGGTTCGTCTCGTTCTGCTCATCAACTTTCATGTTGAAAATATTTTGATCTGACTTACGGATTATTTAATATTAATTTTTAAAGTTTTATTCAATAATTAGGAATTAAAAACAGATTTAAATAATTTAATAAAAAGCTATTATGACATCAGCATGATGTCATGCTGACATCAACAGTTGACTGGTCAACTGACCAGCGGGTCCCGAACGTCATAGGCACAAGTTTTAATTAAGATTAAATATTAATTAATCAGATTAATTTAGTGGGAGACCCACGTGTCATACTCTAATGATTCTAATTATCCAATTAATTAATTTAACTAATATATCTATTTATTTATTTAATAAAAACATTAACATTATCTTTATTTTTTTAACTATCGCGTGGGGCCTCCCTGTCATAGACAGCGGGTGCGTTGGCCCCACCGGTAAGTGACCTTAGGCCAAATACTCATTTTTTTATAGATACATAATCATGCAATTATCGTATTCTTCCAAATATCTATATACGCAAATACATACATCGCATCTCATACATACATACATACATACGGCGTCTAATACATCTTTTAATTTCTTTTCTTTTCTTTCTTTTATTATTATTATTATTTCTAATACTTTCTTTCTATACATATCTTCCTTTAATAGTTAATATGAATTTATAAATATACTTTTCTTTTGTTTTCAATTTCTGAATCCGGATAGAAATTCAATGCGGGTCAACGATGTTAATTCTCGATGATGTGGCATCATTAGCGGGTGATCACCGTAGCTTAATTACAATATTTACTGTAGTAAAAGTCGAGGATGTCACACTCGTCCATGTTTTCCTGAAAACCAAAGTATATATTAGTATTAGTTCCTCGTCCATGCTTTGTTTAGAAATGAATCGTCCGTGCTCACTAAATGACTTTGCTTGCTTGGTTCGGTTTTGATATTTTCTATCACGGACTAACCATTGCCAGTGCAGGAATAATCTGTCACAATGCCCATAATAACATTTAATAAAAATAGAAACAATAAAATTTAGCAATAGGACATTGGAGGTTTTGTTTTGTGCCTTGGGGATAAACCACATAGTCTTGTGCCTTATTAGGCTTGTTATGTTGTCTAATATGTTTCTTTATCTGCATAGGCATTGGTATCTCGTCCTCTATAATTATTATTTCTGTGATTTTAACCTAACACGACATTTTAAATAATAGAAACATCTGTACCAGCTGGAATATATGGATCTTCTATAATGGTATCATACAGTATTTTCGAAGACAGGGATTTGTATTAAACTTGCTGTCATTTGGCACCAATTTTGCAGTGCATAAAGCCATTGGTAAGAATCCTAATGTGCAGTGTCTACTAATATATAAAAAAAGTTTAGTACTGTACACTCCATACTAATTGGAAAGGGAAATACTCCATACTTTTTTGAAAATATATACACTGTACTCTCTAAAAAATGGCATCACATCCGTTTTATGGCCATACTACGTCTTTTTTTTCGTATAGTATGTGCCACTGTTTGAATATACTCTTGTTTGGATGAATATACTACTCACTTGGATCCAAAGAAAAAAGGTTATATGATTTTTTGGAACTAATAAAATTCTATACTCCAGTTTCAAAAGGAAATACATATATACTCCATACTAAATTTTATAATATACTCCATATAGTACAAATAAGAGCAGTATGTACTCTTCCTTACCTGTGTACTTGAGACGGTGCGGCCACCAGGGCGAGGACGGTGTGGACACTGGAGCTAGGGAAGCGCACGGGGATGGGCCGAGGTCTGCCCATGAAGCCGCCATCGGTGCGACGACGGCGTGGACAGCAGATTTAGGGCAGCTCGCCAGGAGGGGCCGAGGTCTCCTCGAGACAACACGGGCAGCGGGGGCAAGGACCAGGAGAGTGGAAGAGAGGTGGAGGAGAGATGAGGGCGAAGAGGGAAGGTCCAGGAGGGGATCAGGGAATGAGATCGTGGACTGCTGCGTCGTGGGAAGGAGATCGTGGACTGCGGGATTCTAGGGAGGGAGATCCGAAATTGTTGGGATCGTGGACCTTTATCTTTTTTTATACCCCATGCTTTTCCTTTTTCTTTTTTATTATACCCCACACATATAGAATTGATGGATTTTTTTCGTAATACACTTTAATATACTAATATTTGTTTCGGCTCATCGGATAGTTTCTTGGAATTTTTATGTGCTCATTGTTATACATTTTTATATAGAAAAAAATTATCTTTTTCTGTACCGAAATATAATTCTTGTATCATTTTGTCTTGGCAGATAGTTAATGGACATGAGTTTTTCGGGAAGTAATTTCGGTTGTTCGAGCAAAACGGAAACCATCAAGGTGAGTTTCGTTGCTATGTTTTATTATTATTGTTGCTGATCGTGTCTAATATTGGTGCTACAGCAGCATCAAAGTAAGTGTTGCCATGTAAAAAATTTGAGAAGAGAATCATAATATATAGTAGCGAATACATCTTCAGCATGTACCTAGATAACAAGATTGGAGTATTGCACATCAACTAATGGTAGTACTACCACAAGTAGGTCCTGAAACAATACACTACACGAAAATAGCAAAAGCCAGTAACTATGATAGATACATCATACCCAAATTGGAGCCTGATCATCATAACAGGAAAATATGATGGCCCAAAATCGAAGCCGAAATCAGTTACAGTAAAACGAGCGAATCGCCTGATCATCACAGCAGGAAAATGCGATGGCCCAAATATAGATAATGAGCGAGTAAATAGCAAAAGACAATAATTATGATAGATACATCATCTTATTAAGACCACAACATATTAACTTTGTGTGCCCCGTCTTCATGTGATGTGTTGTTTCTTTCTCCTCTTTCTCGCTTAATATGCACCTCAACACTCAATCTGTTGTGTGCCTCTTCCAGTATTTTGGGACGGAGGGAGTACCTTTGCAAAATATAAATGCAAGCAAATGAGATGATTGGATAATGTTCCCGAATCTATATCCAGTACTCCTTGCATTAAAAATATCTGGCATTTTCAAATTCAACATTAATCTGATATTTGCAAGAATGGACATCATTACAGAAAAATATTAGAACCCTGACAATAGCAGTGAGATTCATGGCATCAGCTAATCTCACAAATTTTGGTGATAAGTAACTATTTTGCTCTTGTTTAGCATCTCGAACTAATCATTCTGCCTTGATTCATTTATTGCATAATTTCATGATCAAAAGACAGGAAATATCATGAAAGTAACACATCAGCCTGCACGACAGAAATTAAAAAGATTCTAGGCAAACTAAACATTTCATTTATTTCAAAGATGTTGTAAAAGAAGAGAAAGAGGTAAACCCACTACACTTTCAAAAAGGTAGGCACCATTATTTAGCTGCCACTACACCGTTAACAGGCCAAGACAAAGATCAACCCAGTTGTTGCTACGGCTATGTTTATCTTTCTTGTTAGTTAGGTACAAGCCTAAAAGACGGAAGTGTATGCACGAAAAAGAATACAGAATGCATCTCTGTCAACTACTCAACCTACCTGTAGCACATATGCTTCCCATGAACAGCTGATTCCAGTTTTTCCATTCAGACATCCAGTTACTTGCCAATCAAATGAGAAACAAATTGTATTATATGTTTGGCATCAGAATTTTTTTTAACATTTAGCATTTAGCTCATATTATCTAAAAAACATTTACCCTACGTTTGCTAGCAAGTTTTTTTTTTAAGTTTTCAGAGCATACTGCGTTATTTTTAAATATTTAGGCTCATAATATACTTGTTGAACAAATATGTTTGGCAGCAGATTTTTTTTAACATTTAGGCTCATAATATACTCGTTGAACCAATCTGTTTGGCAGCAATGTTTTTTTAAAGTTTTCAGAGCATACTGCTAAAAACAAATTCACTGGTCAAAACTTTAAAGTTTTCAGCAAGGTTTTTAAACACATGCCCGTCCATGAAAAAACCATATTAGGAGGAGAACATATTAGCATACCCTTAGCTCATTTAGCACAAAAAGTTGCACAACAGTTCAAAACAGTAGCACAAGAACACAGTAGCATACATTTATATCAAAGGGGGATCACATGCAGAAGCAGAGAAAGGCTCTTACCTTTTGCTGGATGGAAGAAGATACTCTTGTGTTACCCCCTCATCCGCTACTTCTTCTCATTTGTTAAGCCTGTAAATGAAAAACAATTAACGTTAAATGCAGGAGTAGTTTCAGATAAATTAACATATTCATGTGTGCAAATAAATAATGGAATAACGCACCTCCCTCATCTCTCAAAACATCTCTATAGACAATATTCTTGGTGCTTTTCCCAGATTTATCAACCTCCTTGTTTGGCTTGGCCAAAATCCGTGTCGTCTCCCTCGACACCCCCCTTGACAATGCAACATATAGCTGACCATGTGAGAATACTGGCTCGGGAAGGTAAATACCGACGTTCGGGATCGTTTGACCCTGCGCCTTGTTAATTGTCATTGCAAAACTCACGCGGATGGGGAATTGTTTTCTTTTTAGTTTGAAAGGAAGTGAGATGTCCTCCGAGGGCGACATAGGGATCCTAGGTATGAACACCCTCTTTCCAGCATGCTGACCACCAACAATCTCTGTGTCGATTGCATTATCCTGGAAGGCTCTAATCATAAGCCGTGTTCCATTGCATAGGCCATTATATGGGTCGAGGTTCCGTAGCAGAATGACCGGACAATTGACCTTTAATCTCAATACATGCGGGGGCAAGCCATTTGGTGTGATCAAGTTTAGAAAATCAATCGTGTAATTATTCTGCATGTCATCCTCGATTGAGTCGAAACTATGGTATAGCTTTTCTTCACCTGGAAACCTTGAGATCATCTTGTCATTTAGGTCATCGACATGATCGTTCTTGGTCGAAAGAATAGCACGTGTGCTCATGTACTCTCTCGATTTAGCATTGGCATGCAACGATGGGAAGACATCTTCGATGAGCTTGTTCATAGCTTTCTCATCCTCGGTATAGGCAATCACAATGTCGTTAGGGAGACGCACATAGTCGTCACCAATTGTCTCTTCTGTACCATTGCCGATCCTCAGGAGGTATTCGGAGAACCAAGGATCAACCTGTGCCCGCATATTGCGCGTGAGGCGTATCTTGCGGATCTTCTCCCACAGATAGGATCTTAGAAGTGTAGCATCTGTGATTTGTGCTCTTGTCCCACGTGTCACAACAGGAAGGACCTGCCTGAAATCCCCACCAAAGACTACAACCTTTCCCCCAAATGGCAAAGGACATCCCATTATATCCTGAAGCGATCTATCAAGCGTCTCAACTGCTTGACGTTTTGTCATAGCAACCTCGTCCCAAATAATCAATGATGCCTGTTTAAGCAACTCCGCTGTACCACTCTGCTTAGTGAAACTACACATGCTGTTGTCGGTGAGCTTGATTGGAATTTTGAACCTGGAGTGCGCAGTCCGTCCTCCGGGCATTATCGACGCCGCTATCCCTGATGTAGCAGTTGCGATCGCTATCTGGCCCATTGAACGCACCTTCGCAAGCAATGCCTTGTATAAGTATGTCTTGCCAGTGCCTCCTGGACCGTCAACAAAGAATATCTGGCTTTTTTTGTTTCATCACATGATCCATTATGTCATTGTAACCAGCAAGCTGCTCATTGTTCAAACTGCTAAATAAATCTAGGTGTTCTTTGTCCACGCTGATTTCCCTCTCCTCTATTACCTCTTTGTACTCACCGTCATCAGAACCATCAGTGTCAAGCAAATCCGGAAGTCCATAGCCTGCAATATCCTTCCCCATGGATTGCAACATATCCCTAATATCTCTGAGGACCATCTGCTCAATTGCTGCATCACTGGATTGATTACGACGGTAATCCTTAGACATCGATGCTAGATGTTTGTCCCATAGCTGTCGGATTTCTGTTACCTCCCAAAACACCAGTATAGTCGCAAATAACCGTCTCAGGGCAGAAGGCATCTGAAATGTGGCTGCCTCCGTCATGCAATCATCGAGAGTTCTATCGTGCTCAATCAGGCCTAAGTGCTCACATGCCCCCCTGAAGGAACTGCATGGATTGCCATTTACAGTTTTTAAAGCATCGAATGAAGTGGCACCTCGGACATGACTTAGGACCACACGCAAGTAGTATCTTTCTCCTTCAGCAGGGTGTGCATACACAAGTCTTCCAATCTGTAATCTCTTAGTTTTTCTATTCTGACACTTTTTTTTTAGGTATCCATCTGTAATGTTTTGGAAACTCTCTGTACAATAAGTTCCGTGCTACTGGAAACTTCCGGTTAATCTCAAAGTATTCTGTAAGCATGGACTTGGAAGAAGACGGTCGTGCTACAACATCTTCCAGATTTTCACAAGCTTTAAGTGCAACTGTATGCATATTTGGCAAATGAAGCTGGAGTTGTAGCACAGATGGACTGACACCAAACAGTTTAAAACGAAAATCCCTGTATATAGCCTCTGGAGGAGATACATAGCGTGCATCCCTATATTGCCGGATTTCATTGATGATTCCACCATCATTGATGATATCTTGCTCGCATGCAAAGGATGTACGATCATGCCCTTTATAGATGTACTTGAACAAGTACTTAACTGCCTTGCTGCTGGAGCATGCTTCTACATTAATGTGGCAGTTGTATCGCATAACCAGAGAAGGGTTGTAAGGGACCACCCACCTATTGTCCAAATCTGCTCCTCAGATCCTAATTCTCTGCCCAACGTCCCTCCTCCTGTAGATGGGATATGAGTCTTTCCCTTGTTGTGTGGCATCGCAAAAATCTCGGGGGTAATGGAACCGACATTGTCCATCAATCATGCATGGGCAACTTTTTTTCAACTCACCACATGGTCCGTGCAACATGTGTTTGACGACCAGATCATGTAGAATGGGGTGTTTCTGTTTGTCAGGTATCTCTGCACATATCACCCGATCATAGTCATCTGGAGTCGCTAACTTGCTTTTTGCTTTCATGATTAGAAGTACATGGTCATGCAGGAGACCTCGCTTTTGAAACTCGGTGACATGTAGATAGGCTGCGACTTCTCCAAAATGCTTCTCCTTAGTTAGTAAGTCCATCATATCTCGCTGTTTAGCACTGTATACTCTTGCAACCAGGTCTGGGCGGTCCTGCGGCATTTGTCCAGGCAACAGTTCCTCGGTTATCTCCTCCCAATATGGATTGCAAGTCATCGTGATAAAATAATCGGGTTTACCCGACCGCTGCACTATTGCCATAGCATCCAAGAACCTCCGTTGCATGGCACGATCACCACCAGGAAATGTCCGTGGAAGCACGATTCTTTTGCCAATTCGATCACTGTGTGACTCACCGGCAACTACGGTGTCAACAAGACCCTGTAATAGCATACCAGGTTATACTCAAAGCATGGAACATCCACCACATAGTTATATTATGATGTATTACAATAAACACAAGCACATTACCTGGTACATGTCAGCGCGGATGACCTTCTGATTTTCTGGCCTTGAGTACCAGTCAAGCCGCATAGTCTCGATCTTAATATACATGTCAACAGCCCATTGATGGAAAAGGCGCCCCCCAAAGAAGACTATGTTAAAAAGCTTCCTCCTGACTTGTAGCTTGAAGCAATAGTATTCCCTTGCAGTTACAAATTTCCTGGATTGTGTTACATCTCCTTCATTGTCAGCAAAATCCTCATCTGGGTTATCCTCATTGTCATCTTAAGATACCGAACATAAATATCAGTATGGTGGTTTACCTATAATGGTCGACAACATACAAATTGGATATTTAGCAATGATGAATGATACCTGAAGGTAAATCATGGGTCGTGGCCTCATGGGTCGCGTCATCCTGTTGCGGAATATATGGAATGCAACGATTCCAACCAGTCTCTCCACGTGGGAAGAATAGTGGATATGACAATGGGTCGTAGCACCCATAGTATGCTCTAATATATAGTGGCCGGTTCCCTTTTTTCGCATGGACGACAACACTCCTGTCGAAGCAATTTTGTGGGTCACTGCCTTCAAACCATATGGCTGCCACTTGGGAGGTCGTTGGGGCATTGTACCTTCGCTGATCCAACTTGATATCCGTGTTTAGTGAGATTTTGTACTCATCTAGATTTGGAACCGACCGAAGCCTTCTGAAAGTTTGTGCATACGGGTTACGCTCTAGTATTCTCAGAATCTTTCGTATGAGGTCTATATTAAGATCTGGAGACCTATTAGCCCTGTGAACCAAGTTTTGATCTGTATCATAAATATAGAGCTGGAAATGCCGAGGTCCATTATCACCCGGCACCAGATCGTCAAGAGCGTGGTACAACCCACCACACGCACGGAATGTACATACGCCAGTTCCTGCCGCAGTGCTTACTCGACGATCAAGGGTGACTCCTAGACTTGTGAATGAGAAGTGCGAGTTGAAATACCGTATATGCTCTCTGAAATATTTAGCGTCCTCATCATCTTGACTTGTGAACAACCGTCTCAATTCTTCTGGAACATCTGGAGTAAATAATCTGACTTTTCCTTTTCTGCAACAAAATGTTGGGCCCTCGAATGGAAACCGCAATGCCCCACAGTGGCGACGGTCCGCAACCTTTCTTAGGACATGATGCTTTGTAGGTAGGTTTCGGTATATGAATTCATCTGTACTTGCTACGGGTGCTGCTCGTGTAGTATGACGTCCATCTTGGAACGATTCAAAAGCAACATCTAGAACAGAAGACACAAGTATCACATCATCAGTAAACACTTACAAAATTTGCACTTGAGGGTGCTAAATTAGGAAATACACAATGGACACACCCTGATCCATATAAATTCTAGCTTCTTCATCACGCTCATGGTATGCATGTTCTCCAGTATGCAATGGATCCAAGCAGTCTAGTAGGGAATATATTGGTCAGCAAACAAGCATGTACGACGTTTATATGTGAACGAAAGTATGTGTTTTACCTTCTAAACTGGTATGTTCAACAACGGGCTCAAAAATTCCATATGGATCATCATTCCGGTCCTCGCCTGGTGGCAAATCACAAGATCATTAGAGCATAAGAATGTCGCAAATCCAATTACAAGTTATTAGTGTTTTGAGTACCATGCGAAGCCGGTTCAGCAGCTCTTCTCGTATTATTAGCCGGCCTAGGTACAGGTTGATTGGATCCGTGTGAAAGTTGTATACCTGAACATACGATAGAGAACCCAGATTTACGACAAAATAAATCATGCTGGCCCACATGCAAAATGATTATGTCTCTGAACTAACCTGCATCTTAGATTGTGGAATCTTTACCATGTCGTTGCTGCCTCTGATACGCATCATTCCTGCGCAACCAATTGGAATCTTCCTCGTTTGTTAAATTAATCTCTTGGTTATGAGTGACGCGTTCATCAGATGAATTTTGCATACTTGATAAGCCTGCGACAAATTTTCAGCACCACATCAGTAAACATTGGTTTGGACATGTTGGATGAGCTAAGAACACAGAATCATATTACATGGTAACCCACAACCAGTATCATTAAATGTCAGCCTTTGTAGTTGGGTGACACCGGTTTGACCTGTAGCTGGTGTGTGTGACACAGTGGTATCATCGTTCAGGAGTCAACTTGCAGTCTTCCTCTTTTCACGGGATAGGCGTTGTCGTTTTAATATCTCATCCCTGTTTTGAGCATATCGCTCCCTATCCCTTTGCCTCCTTAAATCCTTAGGGTCTGCATATATGTGTCACAAAGGTAATAACCATGAATGCATAGTGTTGTAGCTGTAGCTAATTTGTTGATCATCATTACCATTGGATGTGGACACCGGTGTTTCTGTTCCATTTTCTTGGTCATTGAGATTGGTAATCACCATGGACAATCTTCTATCACCATAGGCTTCATGTTGTCTATTCAATACAACATCCATGTTTTGTGAATAATGTTCCCCAACCATTTGCATCTGCAATTCATTAGGATCCACATCTATGGCAGTTTGTCGTTAGTTTGGAGCATGGCATCTCATCAGTTACGAACAAACATGCAATATAAGGGCAATTTTACCTAGCGTCATGGCCAGGGGTGTATGTGCTACATTTTCCTCGTCATTAACAACTGTTGTTGAAGCATGTTTTTTCTCACGGGCCTCGCGACGTCTTTTAAGAATTTCCTCTTTATTGCGTGCATAATACTCTCTGTTCCTTTGCCTCTTTAATTCCTTAGGGTCTGTATAAGTAAATTCAGCAAGTTAGGATATAATCATCAGCAACAACAGTAACCGAATTTAGGAAGAGGTTGATGATAGTTACCCAATAATTGGTTGTTACTTATATCCTGAAATGGGGTGCGTGGCCCGGTGTTATTGGGAAATGACATACCTTCGCCTTGATGTGTCTATTGTTGCATTAATTCTGGAGAAGCACATAACAGTAATTCTAGATCAATATTGTAGTATCTCAAATTTCTCTCAATAGATTACCCTGTGATTTTTTTGCATGGTGTAGAGTGCCATACATTAGCCAAAAGAATGTCGAACTGACATGGTCATACACTAAAAAGGAAAACAACAGAGACATAGCAACCTGACAAAGCAAAGAGCATGCTTTTTGCTATGAATTATCCTTTCCATTATCCTGACAATAGCATGAGCCTTACAAAGTTGATTTAGGAATTAGAATTGGAAGTGAGCTTTTGGAAATAAGAAAAGAGCATAAAGAGTGGTGAAATTTCTTCACTGCCTGCTATTTGCACCTGGCATGCTCTTGTACAATTTCTACTGCCTTACTGGTGTCAAAATTGCAATGCTATGAGCCTATTGATCTAGGGGGCTTGAGCACTCTGAAGATGCTAAAGAGTGATTCCATGGCATATACCTTATTAAGGAATAAAGCGGAATTTGGGGATAGTGCTGTTAAATCTGGAAGGTAGTACATTCTTAGAAGGGGACTATGTTTTTCCTTGTGAAAAAAGGTACTAAACACACATTTATAATTATTTTCATGTGCCCGCTGAACATTGATAGGTGGTCCTGGCCATTTCACTAACTTATCTTATGCATCTCCAGTTCGGCAGCATGTGTGTCATGTTATAATGTTTCCTAAGGTCCAGTAAAAGGCTAGTGTTTGATGGAAGTTATTTAGGAGGGACCGTTGTTGTGACAATAAAAAATTCTGCAATGTGAAAAAAGGTACTGAAGACACGTTTATAAATATTTTCATGTGCCCGCTGAACATTGATAGGTGGTCATGGCCATTACACTAATTTATCTTATGCATCTCCAGTTCGGCAGCATGTGTGTCATGTTCTAATGTTTCCCGAGGTCCAGTTATTTAGGAGGGACCGCTGTTGTGAATATAAAAAAATTCTGCAATGTGAACCATTTTCTATAACTCGGCATTTGATGTTACTGTAAAGTCTCCGTTAGCAACAAGAATGGTGTAGCTGAGAATGCTTTTTGCTATGAATTATCCTTTCCATTATGTTGAGCTCCTCTACAACAGGAATAAACTTACCATCTTCTTTGGCAGCTTGCACATCCTGCTGGCCACTTAAATTATCCTTTCCATTATGTTGAGCAGCAATTTGAGGTGGTAGTCGTCTGCGGAGCTCCTCTACAAGAGGAATAACATCTTCATCTGAAGGACCCCAGAGCAAAACCTGAGCCCAACCAAAACCAATACCTGTAAGTATATCACCAGTATTGCTGCAAAGCAACAAAAATATATATATAGCAAGATGCACACTGATATAGAAAACTGATATAACAAAAATAAGTCATAGCTCTCAAAATATTGTATAGCAAACTGATTTGAAACTTCTACATAGTCCTTTGTTTACCAATTCTGGAGAAGCACAAGTTGAGATAACACTATATAGTACTTATATATAATCTGATTTGAAATTTATATAAAATCATTTGAAACTTCTATATATCTATATTGCAGAAGCACAACTTGAAAAAATACTGCACTGCACAGGTTTATAAAATATGAGACTCACGGCCTTAAACCACCATAGTGATAGTCTCACCCATGGTAGAAGCCTAGAACAAATAGTGGTAGATCAGGCATACCACCAAAAAATAGTTGGCGGCTGCTTTGGTTTGATTGGTTAGATAATGGCTATATTGGCAAAATATAAGGCGCGCAGCATCAACAGTTTTCTCAGGCGCAGGAAATTAGGTACCAACCAAGTTAGGCAGAGCAAAGGAAGGATGATGCAGACGCGGAGAGATGTTCAACACGGCAGAAGGTGGGCGGGGCGGGCTCCTGGGTATGCCGGGCGCCTGGAACCGGTGGATCCCTCTGGCCGTACGTCTGCTGGAACCGGGGGATCCCTGTGGCCGTAGGTCTGCAGGGCGGGCTCCTGGCACCTGGGGATCTAGCAGACGGATGCAACGGTGGTAGCGGCAACAATGGGCAATGGCGAGGGCTCCTGGCACCGGGGGATCTCGCAGACGAACTGCGGGCTACTCGCGGCGCCGACGGCAATCACGGAAGACTGGTCCTATGTGGTGGAGTCTGATTTTCTGGCGCCGACGGCAATCAAGGAAGACTGGTCCTGTGCGGTGGAGTCTGATTTTCTCCTCTCTTTTTTTCTTGCGTGATTGGAAGTTTGGTTGGTGGAGTATGTTCAGCCAATTGTAATTGCTAAGTCCACCGAGCAGACGGTGGATTAACGAGGGCTGTTAGATTAAGATCTGTGGGATTAATCGTGTGGTGCTGATTGGTTTTCTTTTGTGCGCGTTTTATGGGGTGTCTGTAGTGTAATTCTTGTTTGATTGTTTGATAGTAGTATAGATAAGTGTGAACAAATTTCAAAACCATAAAAAAAATTAAAATTGACATACTTTTTCTGCATACTACGAAACTTTCTTTAGAAATGATGAACATTTTTTCATATTTAATAAAAAATTCCAAAATTGATGAACTATTTTCAAATATGATAAATGTTTTTCAAATTCAATATTTTTCCCCAATTCTGAATAACTTTGCTAAGACTTGATGAACTTTTTTATAATTTGATGAACTTTTGTTTCAAAATATTTCCTATGCAATGAACTTTTCTGAAGTTTGATATTTTTAAAATTTGTGAACCCATTGTGAATTTCTTGAACTTTTTTTAAAATCCACGTACAATTTTGAAGTCATGAATTTTTACGTTCCATTTTATTTTTTTTCCATATTTTTATTGAAAGTCAACGGTTCACCACTCAATTGGGCAACCGCAATAGGTCAAAACATGATGAAGCGACTACACAGAAATAAGTCAAGCGATCAAGCTCTCGTCTTCCTGCACTTCCCTCTCGTCTTTCTGCACGCGCTAGTTAACGTGCATTTTGTTAGTTAGCACCTGCGTCGTTTTTTAATGAGCGTCCCATCTAGACGTTGGATGAGGAATTTTTTCTTAAAATTCTGTAAACTTTTTTCAATATCGATTAACATTTGAAAATTTTGACAAATATATTTTTAAATGGATGAACTTTTCTTCGTAAATCGGTGAACCATTTCGAAAATAATAAAATTCTATGAACTTTTTAAAATACGAATGATTTTTTAAAAAAAATTGATGAACATCTTTTTGAAATGGATGAAAATTTTAAAAAAATGATTAACTTTTTTAAGATTGATGAACTTTTTTTAGTTCAATGAACTTTTTCTACATAATTTGTTTCTAAATTTCGGTGAAATGTTTTAAAATTTAATGCACCTTTTCCAATTTAGAATATTGTTTTTCAATTTATTATTTTCAAATTGATGAACTTATTTCAAAATTGATGAACCTTTTTTAAAGATATCTACTTTTTTTAGTTGGACAAACCTTTTTCTTTAAATTAGTAAACATTTTTTAAATTTATATTTTTGTTTTCGTAACAAATAGAAAATCTGGACGGTTTTTCTACTGAATCAACAGAAAAAACTGAACAACTCGCGAGTGTGGTAATGGGCCGGCCCATGCGAGCGACCCTTCACGTACCGGATCGTTAACGAACTCCAATAGCACTGATGTATATGTGTTGTCTGTAGCGAGTCCTAAGCATGGATTATCGTTTCTGTTATGTAGCTCCGTAATTTTCAATTTTTTACATTGTGGCATTTTGATAAATTTAAAATTTTGTGCATTTTCCTGGTTCATGGTATTTTTATCTAGAGGATGTTGGTTTAAAAGTTTAAGAGGATGGAAGTTTGAAAGTTTTAAAGGATGGCAGTTTTAAACTTTTAGAGATGTGGTAATTTTGTAGTTTACATGGCAGTTTTACTACAAAACACATTATACTAGGCTTTGAGCCAATGAGGGGATCGCTTAGGCCTGCAACCCTAGGGAACTAAGGGAAGATGGATCGCTGGGAATTTCCTATACGCCGCTCACTCCGGCAAGTAGTCGCCGCTTCGCAGAGGAGGTGCGAGCAAGCGACGGGGTTGTTAGGAATATGCAACTTGTATTCCCATGAGGCCATAGGCCGATATATATACATGTACAGATGATGGACTATATGCAGGAAACCCCTTATATATTGGGATAAAACAAAAGGGCACATAGCTATATTATATATACTCTACCCCCCCCCCTCAAACTCATGGTGGATGAACAACACTGAGTTTGGAGAGATAGAAGTCATGCTGCGCTCTAGTCTGGGCCTTCGTCAGAAAATCCGCCAACTGTAACTCGGAAGGCACATACTGAAGAGCAATAATCTGATCCTGCACACCAGCGGGCACATAGAAAGCATCAACACCAATATGCTTGGTGAACTCGTGCTTTACACGATCGCGCGCAATGCTAATAGCACCTGTACTGTCAGAAGAGAGCAGAGTCGGTGTAGTGACAGAAACACCAAAATCCTGAAGTAACCACCGTAATCAAGTCACCTCCGTCGTCAAAAGAGCCATCGCTCGCAACTCAACATCTGCACTCGAACAGGAAATTGCAATATGTTTCTTCATCTTCCAGGCAATGAGAGAACCACCAAAAAAACATAGTAAGCAAAAAGTGAACGGTAATCTGAAGGATCACTAGCCCACGTAGTTGAATAGGCCTAAAGTTGTAAAGAGCTAGAGCGAGGAAAGAATATACGGTGAGAGATCATGCCCCGAAGATATCGGAGAACAAGAAGGAGATGACTATAGCGAACCGATGTGGGAGCGGAGAAGAACTGACTTAGAATATGAACCGGATAAGAGATATCCACACGAGTGACAACTAGATAGACAAGGCTGCCAACAAGATGACGATAACGCGTCTGGTCAGGCAGGGGATCACCATCAGTAGCACGGAGGTGAACATTGAGCTCCATGGGAGTCTCAACAATGCGCTCGTTAGTAAGAGCTGCACGAGCAAGAAGATCCAGGATATACTTTTCCTGGGATATAAAAAAGGCATGAGAGATAGAAGAGACTTCAATCCCAAGAAAGTAGTGAAGAGGTCCAAGATCAGACATAATAAACTGCTCACTAAGACGGGCCTTTACAAAGGCAATATACTCGGGGTCATCTCTAGTGATGATCATGTCATCAACATAGAGAAGAAGAAGAGTCCGACCACGAGGAGAAAGGTGAATAAACAATGCTGGATCATGAGCACTTGCTGAAAAACCAGCGGCAGTCACCACAGAGGCAAAACGATCAAACTAGGCGGGGAAGGCTTGCTTAAGGCCATACAGAGAGCGACGAAGACGACATACCATGCCATCAGGAACACAATACCTAGGTGGTGGCTACATGTACACCTCCTCACATAGCTCATCATTAAGAAAGGCATTCTTAACATCAAGCTTAGATATAGACCAGTGGCGTGCAGAGTCCATGACAAGAAGTGTACGAATAGTGGTCATATGAGCCACAGGAGAAAAAGTCTCATCGTAATCACGACCATGCTCCTGCTGAAAACCACGAGCCACAAGACGAGCTTTGTAATGCTCAAGAGAACCATCGGAGCGAGTCTTAACCTTGTAGACCCACTTACAAGTGATGGGACGGACTCTGGGAGGAAGGGGAACAAGATCCCATGTACCAGTGCGTTCAAGAGCAGCAATCTCCTCTGCCATCACAAACTGCCATTCAGGATGAACAACATCGTGATGATAAAAAGTCGGCTCAAGAACATCAGCACCAGCGGTGGGAAATCCAAAGCGATCAACAGGCGGACGAGGACGAGAACGCAAGCCATAGGTAAGCTGAGACGAGGATGACGACACATCCGCACAGGCATCCACATGACGTGAACGACGAGTGTAACACTGAGGAAAAGATGGAACAATGCAAGGAGGAATCGCCAAGGTAGTATCGGGGGGTGGCGACGAAGAAGTCACCGGAGATGAAGGTGCGGAATCTGGTGACATGCTTGGCGAGGAGACCGTGGAAGATGGCGGCGGCAAATCGACAAGAGGTGGAGAAGCAGAGGGAGCGGAACGAATAGGCAAAGGCTCGATGGGGGTGATAGGTGTGTCAGGAAAAGTGAGGAAAGAGATATCCTCCACTGAAAGGTCGAGGAAGATGGGTGTGGGTAGAAAGGACGAGACTCATCAAAAGTCGCATCCCGAGAGATATGCATCCGACGACCGATAGGATGCCAACAACGATAGCCCTTATGCTCATCACTATAGCCTAAGAAGACACACTCAACAGACTGAGCGATCACTTTGGTGCGTTCGCGAGGGGCAAGAAGAACATAAAAAACACAACCAAACAAGCGAAGCATCGAATAATCGGGGGAACGGTCAAAAAGATGCTCGAAAGGAACACCACCCTGTAGAGCAACGGAAGGTTGTAGATTGATGAGATAGGTGGAGGTGGAGACGGCCTCAGCCAAAAAATGAGGCGGGAGAGAGGCAGCAATCATCAATGCATGAGCCGTCTCAAGAAGAGGACGATGCTTTCGCTCAGCCACGCCATTCTGAGCATGAGCACCAGGACAAGAGAATTGAGAGAGACTCCCTTGCTCAACAAGAACACCACGCAACATCTTAGAGATATACTCGCAAGCGGAGTCAGCACGAAACACACGAATGGACGAAGAGAACTGAGTGTGAACCATGGCAGCAAAACGCTTATAAATAGACAACACCTCACTACGAGAAGTCATGAAATAAAGCCATGTGTAGTGAGAGAAATCATCTATGAAAATAATATAGTAGACCCCCTTTCGAAGCAAAGGGAGCCGGACCCCATACATCAGAATGGACTAAATGAAAAGGACGCTTAGACACTCACTCACTATGTGAATATGGTAACTGAATCTGCTTGCCAAGACGACAACCCTGACACTCTAAAGAGACATCTCCTGAGACAGACCCCAGAAGACCTTGACGAACTAAAGACGACAAACGAGAACCACACAGATGACCAAGTCGATGATGCCACTGCTGGAAGGAACCAGTAGCGGAGGCGACCGAAGAGTAGGAACTGGTGATAGTGGTGGCAGCGGAAGGAACATGAAGTCAGTCTAATTCCCAAAGACCCTGAGAATCACGACGGCGAGGGCCAGCCCCAACCAGAGTGTGCGTGCGACGGTCCTGGATAGAACAAGAGTCAACGTCAAGGATGACGCGACAACCAGAATCAGTAAGTTGACTAGCAGAAAAAAGATTCATGGTAAGTCGAGGAACATGAGCAACATCAGGGATAGAATAAGAAGGAGTGGTAAGATTGCCTCGACTAACGACAGAAAGAGGAGTACCATCAGCAGTGAGGACATGAACAGAAGAATCAAGCGATCGAAGAGAGGACGGAGTGGAAGAATGAGAAGACATATGAAAAGAAGCTCCACAGTCCAGAACCCATGAGGATGTACCTGACTGTGTATAATGTGGTTGCTCAGTGCGAGAAGCATCAGTCAGAGAACCAGCAGTACCCGTTGAGGAAGAACCGGAAGCAGCAAGCAGACGCTTAAGTCTCAGAATATCCTGCTCAGTCAAAGTGGTGGCCGAAGATGTTGAGGTAGTAGACGAAGTCCTTGAAGATGATGATCGCGTCTAACGCACGTGTTTCTTGTTCCGGTAGCACCCAGACTCAACATGACCATCCAAGTTGCAGTAGCCGCAATGTGGATGGAAAGTGCTAGTGCAATCCAGATATACTGTAACACCCCCTCTCACGTGTGACAGGGAATACAAGTCAACACATGCAACCGGAAGAGAGCGACGGCGCGTGAAATTCACGTATGACTCAAGAGGCCTCTAGGTGGACACAAAGGGGGGCTACCAGCAATTTTTTTAACAAATTGCGAAAAGCAGGACTTGAACTCAAGACCTTTGCTCTGATACCATGTTAGGAATATGCAACTTGTATTCCCAAGAGGCTATAGGCCGATATATATATATGTACAGGTGGTGGACTATATGCAGAAAACCCCTTATATATTGGGATAAATACAAAAGGGTACACAGCTATATTATATATACTCCAACAGGGGTTTGGGTCGGCCCGTTAAGTCTTCAGAACCTTTTCATCCAATTTTTTCTCGTTTTCAGAACTTTCTATAAGATTCCCTAAACCGTTTTCTTTTTTTCATTTTATTTTTTCTTTATTTTTTTTGTTCTTTTGTTCTGTTTCTGTTTGGAAAATGTCCTGGATTTTCAAAAAATGTTTCAGAATTTGGAAAAAATGTTCCAGAATTTGTCAAAATAAGAAAAAATCTTTTAGAATTTGGAAAAAAACGGAATTTGAAAAAATGTTCCGGAACTTTAAAAACATGTTTCGGAATTTGAAAATTGTTTCGAAATATGAAATAATGTTTCGGAACTTGAAAATATGTTTCATAATTTGAAAAAGTTTTCCGAATTTGATAAAATGTCTAGAATGTTTAAAAAATGCTCTAGAATTTGAAAAAATGTTTTCGGAACTTGGAAAATGTTCTGAAATTTAGAAAAATGTTCCGGATTTTTTTACTTTTTTGTTTCTTTTTTTAGAAAATGGTCTGCATTTCTTTAAAAAAATTCTGTATTTTCAAAAGTTTTCTTAAAATTCTGAAAATGTTTTTGTTTTTTAGTAAATGATCAGGATTTTCAAAAAAATGTTGATAATTTAAAAATGTTTCTACAATATTAGAAAAATGTGCTTCCAAATTTGTTCGCATTATTTTAAAATTGTTCACAGATTAAAAAATGTCCATGTTTTCATAAAATGATTGAGAAATTCAACTTTAGTTTGTTTTCATAAAAAATGACAAGAAGAAAAAAGAAAGAAAAACAAACTAAAAAATAAAAAAGGAAAGGAAATAAGGAGAAAAGGGACAAAAGAAATAGATAAAAATGAAACTGGGCCAGCCTGGTCGGGCGACCGTCCTGTGCGACTAAGGGACTCCCTGCCGTAGAATGCGAAGGTAGGAGCTCCCGGATCGCACGGAGTTGCTTCAGAATTAGATATTCGCCGCTCCCAGCGAAACCTTGTCGTGACTTTGCCCAAGATTCCCAGCCCTTTCTCGGGAGTGGGCCGGCCCATTTTACGTTTCAGCGCTCCGGTTTTGGGAATCTTCTAGAGGTTTCTGGCCGTTTTTTCCGGTTTAGAAACTCCTAGAAGGTTCGCCATACCATTTTTTATTTTTCCTTTTCCTTAATTCATTTATGTTCTGATTTTTACTTTTTTCTATTTAAAGAAATGTTCTGGATTTTTAAAAACTATTCTGGATTTTAGGAAAATGTTTGAGATTTTCATAGAATGTCTTGTATTTTTAGAAAATGTATTTTGTTATGCAAAAATGTTCTAGATTTTCAAAAAAGGTTCTGAATTTTCAAAGAATGCATTGGATTTAAAAAAAATCTTCAAATTTAAGAAATATTTTTTTCTTTTTGAGATTATATTATGGATTTTCAAAAATGTTCTAGATTTTTTTAAACTTAATTTTAAAAAATTGTTCTTCAAATTCGAAAAATATTTTTGATTTTTAAGAAAATGTTTAAGATTTTCAGGAAACCTGTTCGCTATTTTACAATTTTAGGAAAAAGACGTGCATATTCGACAAATCGAAATATATTCCCTTTGTCCGAATTTTCATTTTTTACCTATTTTGTACGAGAATGTTCATCTTTTCACATATTTTGAAGTTTAAAATTTGTTCACAAACTTTATAAATATTTGTAATTTTAAATTTTGTTTGGAAAATTCAAAATATGTTTGCATTTCCAACTTTTGTTTTGGAATTTCAAGAATGTTCCCGTTTCAAAAAATGTTCCTATTTTCAAAGTTATTCACAATTGTTTTCGTGCTTTTCAAAAATGTTTGGAATTTCTTATTTTCTTCAAAAACACAAATTGTTCAAATTTTAGTGAATGTTTATTAAATATTTTTTTCATGTTTTCTAAAAAACTTAGATATTTAAAAAATACACATTCGGAAATTAAATTTTTTATTACTTTCAGAATTTATTCACGGTTTCAAAATTTGTTCCTATTTTTATAAAATTTTCATGTTTCAAAAACAATATTTTGCGTTTTAGAAAGTTACTCGTGTTTTTATTTTTCGTTTTCGTTTAAAATAAATGTTTGGGTCTTAATACATATTCAGATTTTTTTTTGCCTTTTCTATAATATGTTCATGTTTTTATATTGTGTTCGAGTTTCAAAATGTGTTCAGATGTTTTGATAAGTGTTCAATTTTTTCACCATTTCAAAATTCTTTTCATGATTTCAAACCTTGCTCGCATATTTAATAACTTTTGTCATATTTTCCAAAAGAATGGTCGAAAAAGTTTTTAAAAAATAGGATCCGCGCCTGCATATTCTTTTAGTTTTCGCATTGGATAATATTCATTAGCGCACGCCAACCCGAGTGGCAAGCGTTATTTACATCGCCACAACGAGTAAATGGGTTGGGCCACTCGCCACTCCGTGCGTGCGATGCGGTGGCAATTTGCGGCAAAAGCGCGTCCAATAGGACCTCCGAGTTGCTCCCTTGGCAAACGATTCATTAGATGGGAACAACCCCCATGGCAATCGAATGCCACACATTGGCGTCCCTGATTTAACCGTGACGAATTAAGAAAATTACCATGACGGTGATGTCATGATTTATGTGGTGCAGCAATGGCATGTTCGAATAAGGTCTCTTCATACATTGACGACATCACATTCAGGGCTACAAAGATGTGGAGACCCTATCCGCTAGGAAACATCGACACAAGTTTTATGGACCTCCCGGCCATTGAATGCGGTAGCAAAGACGTGCATATTCAAAAGCTCCACCATTGCAAATAATAGAAGTCAACGCTACTTCTTGAGCTTGCGTTGATTTTTCCCTTGAAGAGGAAAGAGTGATGCAACAAAGTAGAGATAAGTATTTCCCTCAGTTTGAGAACCAAGGTATCAATCCAGTAGGAGTATCAAGATGAGGCACGAATGAACCTGCGCAAAAACAAACAAACTTGCACCCAACGCGATAAAGGGTTGTCAATCCCTTTATGATTACTTGCAAGGTGAGATCTGATAGTGATAAAAGGTAAATAGATAAAAGTGCAACAAGCTATTTTTGGTGTTTTTGTATGTAGATCTGAATATATAATGTGTAAAATAGACCCGGGGGCCATAGTGTTCACTAGAGGCTTCTCTCATGATAGCAAGTATTACGGTGGGTGAACGAATTACTGTCCAGGAATTGATAGAATCACGCAAAGTCATGACGATATCTAAGGCAATGATCATACATATAGGCCTCACGTCCGAGACAAGTAGACCGATACTTTCTGCATCTACTACTCTTACTCCACACATCGATCGCTATCCAGCATGCATCTAGTGTATTAAGTTCAAAAACAAACAGAGTAACGCCTTAAGCAAGATGACATGATGTAGAGGGATAAATTCATGCAATATGATATAAACCCCATCTTTTTACCCTTGATGGCAACAACATGATGCGTGCCTCGCTACCCCTTCTGTCACTAAGTGAGAACACCGCACGGCATGAACCCAAAACCAAGCACTTCTCCCATTGCAAGAATTATAGATCAAGTTGGCCAAACAAACCCATAACTCGAAGAAAATTACAAGGATACGAAATCATGCATATAAGATATCAGAGGAGACTCAAATAATATTCATAGATAACCTGATCATAAATCCACAATTCATCGGATCTTGACAAACACACCGCAAAAGAAAGTTACATCGGATAGATCTCCATGAAGATCATCGAGAACTTTGTATTGAAGATCCAAGAGAGAGAAGAAGCCATCTAGCTACTAGCTATGGACCCGAAGGTCTGTGGTGAACTACTCACGCATCATCGGAGAGGCAATGGTGTTGATGAAGAAGCCCTCCGTGTCCGAACCCCCCTCCGGTAGGGCACCAGAACGGTCCCTAGATGGGATCTCGCGGAAACAGAAGCTTGCGGTGGCGGAAAAGTATTTTCGTGGGTCTCTCTGTTGGTTTAGGGATTTTAGGGAATTTATAGGTGAAAGAGGTAGGGCAAAGGAGGCAAGGGGGGCCCATGAGCCTACTAGGCGCCCCCCTAGGACGCGCCTAGGGGGCTCGTGACCTCCCACGAGACTCCCTGCCTTGGTTCTAAAGTCTTCTAGTATCTTGTGTTATGGAAAAAATCATCCCGCAGGTTTTGTTCCGTTTGGACTCCGTTTAATATTCTTTTCTGAAAAATGTCAAAAACGAAAAAACAGAAACTGGCACTAGGCACTGAGTTAATAGGTTAGTCCCAAAAATGATATAAAATGGCATATAAATGCATATAAGACATCCCAAGTTGATAATATAATAGCATGGAACAATCAAAAATTATAGATAAGTTGGAGACGTATCAAGCATCCCCAAGCTTAACTCCTGCTCGTCCTCGAGTAGGGAAGTGATAAAGACCGAATTTTTGATGTGGAATGCTACCTAACATATTTGTTCTTTGTAACTTATTTATTGTGGCATGAATGTTCAGATATGTAAGATTCAAAACAATAGTTTAATATTGACATGAAAACAATAATACTTCAAGCATACTAGCAAAGTAATCATGAACTTTTGAAATAACAAGACCAAAGAAAGTTATCCCTACAAAATCATATAGTCTGGCTATGCTCCATCATCCCTACACAAAGAATTTAAATCATGCACAACCCCGGTATTGGCCAAGTAATTGCTTTCTCACTCTTACTTTCTCAACTTTTTCAACTCTCACGCAATACATGAGCGTGAGCCATGTATATAGCACTATAGGTGTAATAGAGTGTGGTAGAGGTTGTGAGGCAAAAAGGAAGAGACGGTCACATCGACTCGGTGTATCAATGGGCTATGGAGATGCCCATCAATAGGTATCAACGTGAATGAGTAGGGATTGCCATGCAACGGATGCACTAGAGCTAAAAGTGTATGAAAGCTCAAAAAGAAAACTGGTGGGTGTGCACCCAACTTGCTTGCTCACGAAGACCTAGGGCAATTTTGAGGAAGCCCATCATTGGAATATACAAGCCAAGTTATATAATGAAAATTCCCACTAGTATATGAAAGTGACAAAAAAACACACTCTCTATGATGAAGAACACGGTGCTACTTTGAAGCACAAGTGTGGAAAAAGATAGTAGCATTGTCCCTTCTCTCTTTTTCTCTCATCATTTTTTTTGTTTGGGCTCTTTGGCCTCTTTTTTTCATTTCATTTTTTTCCTTTCTTTTGGTGGGAATCTTTGGCCTCTTTTTTTTATTTTCTCACATGGGACAATGCTCTAATAATGATGATCATCACACTTTTATTTACTTACAACTCAATACTTATAACAATAATGACTCTATGAAATGCCTCCGGCAGTGTACTGGGATGTGCAACGATCTAGCTTAGCATATGGCGTTGAAACATCTCGCTAGCTATCTTACGATCATGCAATGTCAAAATGAAAATGATGACACATGTCATGAGACGGAACGGTGGAAGTTGCATGGCAATATATCTCAGAATGGCTATGAAAATGCCATAATAGGTAGGTATGGTGGCTGTTTTGAGGAAGGTATATGGTGGGTTTGTGCACCGGTGAAAGTTGCGTGACACTAGAGAGGCTAGCAATGGTGGAAGGTGAGAGTGCATCTATACCGGACTCACATTAGTCATAAAGAACTCATATACTTATTGCGAAAGTTTTATTAGTAATCGAAACAAAGTGCTAAACGCATACTCCTAGGGGAAGGGTTGGTAGGTGTTAACCATCACGCGATCCCGACTGCTACACAAATGATGACAACCAATAAATCAATTATGCTCCGACTTCCTAACATAGCGGTTCACCATACGTGCATGCTACGGGAATCACTAACCTCAACACAAGTATTTCTAGATTCACAACACCCTACTAACATAACTCTAATATTACCATATCCATATCTCAAAACTAATTATGAGGAATCGAACTTCTCTTACTAATGAATCCACTTGAATATGAAAGTTTTTATTATATCATCTTTGGATGCCTATCATATTTAGGACTAATTTCATAGCACATGCTAATTACCAAGTTACTTAGAGAGAGCACTCTCAAAATGATATAAGTGAAGATCGAGAGTTTTTATTTCTACAAAATATGACACCGCCGTGCTCTAAAAAGATTTAAGTAAAGCACTAGAGCAAAATTATCTAGCTCAAAAGACATAAGTGAAGCTTGTTAGGGCATATTTTATGCCTAAGTAATTTTGGTGATTGATGACAGTACCGCAAAGGACTAATCGTGTGTGTTAAGATTTCAGATAACACATGTCAACGGCACAAGACGACTCGCCCCCCTTCCATGGAACAGAAGCACAATGTACTCTACGATTCTCTTTCTTTGAGTCATAGGAACGCCGTACTATTAAGAGGGGACCCGTAGTGGAAAGGTTTGGGTGGAATCAATTTTGCATGCACACACTTTATCTCCTTTCCCTTTCCCTGCAACTTTGGAGTGGCTCCCGCCTCTGGTTTATCTCCTCTAAGCAAAAAGGCCTCTCAGCGGTAGTACCGCTGTGCCTAGCGGTAGTACCGCTGGGCCTAGCGGTAGTACCGCTGGGCCTAGCGGTGGTACCGCTGGAGCTGGCGGTAGTACCGCTAGCTCTAGTGGTAGTACCGCTAGTGGTGGCAGTAGTACCGCTCCAGGAACTTAGTACCGACTTCCTAGCAGTTGTACTTCATCGGACTTTTTGAGAAGACTTTCTTGGCGGTGGTTGGCCCGGTAGTGCTTCTGCACTACCATGGGCCCAGCGGTAGTACCAATGCAGCCAGCGATAGTACCGCTGGAGTGGTAGCGGTAGTACCGCTGCAGCCAGCAGTAGTACCGCTAGGCTCGGGCTGTGAGTGGGAAATCGGTTGGATTCCCCCCCACTATATAAGGGGTTCTTCTTGCTCTAGAACCCTACCTTTGACCCTCCCAAGCTGCATTGTTGCTCCCTAAGCTCAAAAGTACCCGATCTCTCTCCCTAGCCAATCAAACTTGTTGATTCTTTAGGGATTGGTTGAGAAGGCCTAGATCTACACTTCCACCAAGAGAAAAGTTGATTCCCCCACCAATCCTTTGCGGATCTTGTTACTCTTGGGTGTTTGAGCACCCTAGACGGTTGAGGTCACCTCGGAGCCACATTCCATTGTGGTGAAGCTTCGTGGTCTTGTTGGGAGCCTCCAAGCTTTGTGTGGAGTTTTCCCCAACCTTGTTTGTAAAGGTTCGGTCGCCTCCTTCAAGGGCACCTATAGTGGAATCACGGTACCTCGCATCGTGTGAGGGCGTTAGGAGAATACGGTGGCCCTAGTGGCTTATTGGGGAGCATTGTGCCTCCACACCGCTCCAACGGAGACGTACTTCCTGTCAAAGGGAAGGAACTTCGGTAACACATCTTCGTCTTCATTGGTTCCACTTGTGGTTATCTCTAACCTTTACATCGTGCATGCTTATGTTGTTGTGTATCTCTTACTTGTCTTAGTTATCTTTGTTGTTAGCATCATATAGGTTCACCTCCTTGTTGTCATTTTAGTGAACCCTTATGTTGCTTACCCTAACTTGCTAAGATTAATTAAAAAGTGGTCGTTGCCTATTCACCCCCCCCCCCCTATAGTCAACCATATCGATCCTTTCAAAGCTCATGGGAGCAAAATTATCTAGCTCAAAAGATATAAGTGAAGCTCATGGGAGAAAAATTATCTAGCTCAAAAGATATAAGTGAAGCTCATGGGAGCTAAATTGCCTAGCTTAAAAGATATAAGTGAAGCTCATTGAGTATTCTAACAAATTCACGATGAGTGCATGTCCCTCTCAAAAAGGTGTGCAGCAAGGATGATTGTGATAAAACAAAAAGAAAAGACTCCTATAATACACGACGCTCCTTGCAAAACACATATCATGTGGTAAATAAAAATATAGCTCCAAGTAACGTTACCGGTGGATTGAAGACGAAAGAGGGGATGCCTTCCCGGGGCACCCACAAGCTTAGGCTTTTTGGTGTCCTTAAATTTGGCTTGGGATGACTTGGGCATCCCCATTTTTAGGCTCTTTCCACTCTTTATTCTATTGTCCATAAGAACATCACCCAAAACTTGAAAACTTCACAACACAAAAGTTAAACAGAAACCCGTGATAGCATTAGAATAGGAAAACAAACCACCAACTTTTTAGGTACTGTAGTAAACTTAATTTCCATTTGGATTGATGTTTATATTACTGTATTCTCACTTCTCCATGGCTCGTACCCCCCGATACTAAGCATAGTTTCACCAAAATAAGTAATCAACACAACAAAAACAGAAACTATCAAAAACAGAACAATCTGTAGCAATATGTATATTTCGTATATCTCTGCTATCCCAAAAATTCTGAAAAACTATGACAATTAGGGAAATTTTCATATGAATGAGAAGCAAAAAGAATCAACTCAAAATCTCTTTCTGGATAGGAATTAAAAATAATTTCATAAGCACAAAGTTTCTGCCTTTTTCAGCATGATTAAACAACTATCACCAAAACTAATCACAAAGGTTCTACTTGGCACAAACACTAATTAAAACATAAAAAACACAATCATAACAGAATCATGATGGTCTGGACTCAACAAAACAGAAAGTTAAAAGCAAAAATAAATTTATTCATTGGGTTGCCTCCCAACAAGCGCTATCGTTTAACACCCTTAGCAAGGCGTAAGGCAATAGAATCAAGTATCGTCATCTTTAGTGCTCAAACCATAAGTGGCTCTCATAATTGATTCATAAGGAAATCTTATTTTATTTCTAGGAAAGTGTTCCATGCCCTTCTTTAATGGAAATTGAAATTTAATATTCCCTTCCTTCATATCAATAACAACACCAATAGTCCTAAGGAAAGGTCTATCAAGAATAATGGGACTTGTCGGATTGCAATCAATATCAAGCACAATGAAATCTACGGGCACATAGTTCCTATTTGCAATAATAATAACATCATTGATCCTTCCCATAGGTTTCTTAATAGTAGAATCCTCAAGATGCAAATTAAGAGAGCACTCATCAATCTCATTGAAACCTAGAACATCACATAAAGATTTTGGAATTGTGGAAACACTAGCACCCAAATCACACAAAGCATGGCATTCATAATTTTTAATCTTGATTTGTATAGTAGGTTCCCACTCATCATGAAGTTTTCTAGGAATAGATATTTCCAACTCAAGTTTCTCTTCAAGAGACTTCATCATAGCATCAACGATATGATTGGTAAAAGCCTTATTTTGGCTATAAGCATGTGGAGAGTTTAACATGGATTGCATCAAGGAAATACATTCAATCAAGGAGCAACTATAATAATTAAATTCCTTGAAATCCAAAGTAGTAATTTCATCACTATTCAAAGTTTTGATATTCTCTACTCCACTTTTGGTATTTTGAGCATCAAGATAAATAGACTCCGAATCATTGGGGCGTTTCTCAACCAAAGTGGATTCACTGTTGGGGAACGTCGCATGGGAAGCTAAAATTTTCATACGCGCACGAAGACCTATCATGGTGATGTCCATCTACGAGAGGGGATGTGTGATATACGTACCCTTGTAGACCATACAACAGAAGAGTTAGTGAACGCGGTTGATGTAGTGGAACGTCCTCACGTCCCTCGATCCACCCTGCAAACCGTCCCGCAATCAGTCCCACGATCTAGTGCCGAACGGACGGCACCTCCGCGTTCAGCACACGTACAACTCGATGATGATCTCGGCCTTCTTGATCCAGCAAGAGAGACGGAGAGTTAGAAGAGTTCTCCGGAAGCGTGACGGCGCTCCGGAGGTTGGTGATGATCTTGACTCAGCAGGGCTCCGCCCGAGCTCCGCAGAAACGCGATCTAGAGGAAAAACCGTGGAGGTATGTGGTCGGGCTGCCGTGGAAAAGTCGTCTCAAATCAGCCCTAAAACCTCCGTATATATAGGGGGAAGAGGGGGAGCCTTTCCTTGGGGCTCAACCCCAAGGGGGTCGGCCGAGCCAAGGGGGGAAGGTCTCCCCCCCAAACCGAGTCCAACTTGGTTTGGTGGGTGGAGTCCTTCCCTTTCCCACCTCCTCCTTTTTTTTCTTTTCTCTTTGATTTTCTTCCTATGGCACATAGGGCCTTCTTGGGCTGTCCCACCAGCCCACTAAGGGCTGGTGTGCCACCCCCAAGGCCTATGGGCTTCCCCGGGGTGGGTTGCCCCCAGGGTGAACTCCCGAAACCCATTCGTCATTCCCGGTACATTCCCGGTAACTCCGAAAACCTTCCGGTAATCAAATGAGGTCATCCTATATATCAATCTTTGTTTCCGAACCATTCTGGAAACCCTCGTGACGTCCGTGATCTCATCCGGGACTCCGAACAACATTCGGTAACCAACCATATAACTCAAATACGCATAAAATAACGTCGAACCTTAAGTGTGCACACCCTGCGGGTTCGAGAACTATGTAGACATGACCCGAGAGACTCCTCGGTCAATATCCAATAGCGGGACCTGGATGCCCATATTGGATCCTACATATTCTACGAAGATCTTATCGTTTGAGCCTCAGTGCCAAGGATTCATATAATCCCGTATGTCATTCCCTTTGTCCTTCGGTATGTTACTTGCCCGAGATTCGATCGTCAGTATCCGCATACCTATTTCAATCTCGTTTACCGGCAAGTCTCTTTACTCATTCCGTAATACAAGATCCCGCAACTTACACTAAGTCACATTGCTTGCAAGGCTTGTGTGTGATGTTGTATTACCGAGTGGGCCCCGAGATACCTCTCCGTCACACGGAGTGACAAATCCCAGTCTTGATCCATACTAACTCAACGAACACCTTCGGAGATACCTGTAGAGCATCTTTATAGTCACCCAGTTACGTTGCGACGTTTGATACACACAAAGTATTCATCCGGTGTTAGTGAGTTATATGATCTCATGGTCATAGGAACAAATACTTGACACGCAGAAAACAGTAGCAACAAAATGACACGATCAACATGCTACGTCTATTAGTTTGGGTCTAGTCCATCACGTGATTCTCCTAATGACATGATCCAGTTATCAAGCAACAACACCTTGTTTGTAATCAGAAGACACTGACTATCTTTGATCAACTGGCTAGCCAACTGGAGGCTTGCTAGGGACAGTGTTTTGTCTATGTATCCACACATGTATATAAGTCTTCATTCAATACAATTATAGCATGGATATTATTATTGCCTCTAGGGCATAATTCCAACATTCACATCCAGCCCCATCATCATTAGGATTGACATTAGAAAACAAGGATTTAATAGGAGTCACACCAAGAACTTTGAGATCTTCGTGATTCTCATCACATATTTCAGGTTCAGCACCCATTTTATTGACTAAGGTAGCTTGTTTATCAGAAATCTGGCCTACCAATTTTTCAAGACGAGCAAATTGAGAATTTAACGCAAGGAATTCATTGGCCATATCATCAACCTTTGATAGTGATAAAAGGTAAATAGATAAAAGTGTAGCAAGGTATTTTTGGTGTTTTTATATGTAGATCTGGATATATAATGTGTAAAATAGACCCGGGGGCCATAGTGTTCACTAGAGGCTTCTCTCATGATAGCAAGTATTACGGTGGGTGAACGAATTACTGTCAAGCAATTGATAGAATCGCGCAAAGTCATGACGATATCTAAGGCAATGATCATACATATAGGCATCACGTCCGAGACAAGTAGACCGATACTTTTTTGCATCTACTACTATTACTCCACACATCGACCGCTATCCAAGATGCATCTAGTGTATTAAGTTCATAACAAACAGAGTAACGCCTTAAGCAAGATAACATGATGTAGAGGGATAAATTCATGCAATATGATATAAACCCCATATTTTTACCCTTGATGGCAACAACACGATGCGTGCATCACTACCCCTTCTGTAACTAGGTGAGGACACCGCACAGTATGAACCCAAAAACAAGCATTTCTCCCATTGCAAGAATTATAGATCAAGTTGGCCAAACGAAACCCATAACTCGAAGAGAATTACAAGGATATGAAATCATGTATATAAGAAATCAGAGGAGACTCAAATAATATTCATAGATAATCTGATCATAAATCCACAATTCATCGGATCTCGACAAACACACCACAAAAGAAAGTTACATCGGATAGATCTCCATGAAGATCATGGAGAACTTTGTATTGAAGATCCAAGAGAGAGAAGAAGCCATCTAGCTACTAGCTATGGACCCAAAGGTGTGTGGTGAACTACTCACGCATCATCGGAGAGGCAATGGTGTTGATGAAGAAGCCCTCCGTGTCCGAATCCCCCTCCGGCAGGGCACCAGAACGGTCCCCAGATGGGATCTCGCGGAAATAGAAGCTTGCGGCGGCAGAAAAGTATTTTCGTGGGTCTCTCTGTTGGTTTTGGGATTTTTGGGAATTTATATGCGAAAGAGGTAGGGCAAAGGAGGCAAGGGGGGCCCACGAGCCTACTAGGCGCCCCCTGTGGGGCGCGCCTAGGGGGCTCGTGACCTCCCACGAGACTCCCTGCCTTGGTTCTCAAGTCTTCTGGGTATCTTCTGTTATGGAAAAAATCATCCCGCGGTTTTGTTCCGTTTGGACTCCGTTTAATATTATTTTCTGAAAAAGGTCAAAAACACGAAAAAAACAGAAACTGGCACTAGGCACTGAGTTAATAGGTTAGTCCCAAAGATGATATAAAATGGCATATAAATGCATATAAGACATCCCAAGTTTATAATATAATAGCATGGAACAATCAAAAATTATAGATACATTGGAGATGTATCAGACAACCATGGGCATACAAAAGTCCCATCCCAAAATAAAACTGATATCTTTGAATTAAGCTCCGCAACACTAATCTATCCATTAGGTACCACCCGAGCTGGACCAACGTGCAAGGGTCGGGACCGAGGACAAAATCATCTCTCCTGATGTCCTCGAGAGCCTGATCCTTGATACAACCCCATCTCGCTACCATTAATGGGCCAGTTTATTGTGCCACACGCTTCGTCCATCTAAAGAAGTGCGTGGAAGGCAGAGGTGGGACTTGTACTCCCATGTCTTCCGCTTCCACCATTGTGGCTTGAGTGATAATTTGAAGAGACATGAGGCGAAGCTCAGCCTCCGCCCTTCGCTCAAAGAATGAAAGCTCACAATGAAGAACCTGTCCAAGGCTAGGGTCTTCCTGGACCGCCCTCCTCGCACGTTCAGCTCCAATGAGGCTTCCTCCCATGAGACAAAGGCTTGTCCAAGTGATGCGATATGCTTCATCTGAATCGAATAATGCTCGGACTATCTAAACCCAACTTTTGTGGATGATTTGAGAGGTAAGATACTAGCTCCACTTGTGACATCAAGAGAGGAGAGAAGGGGAGTCGTGCCACGGGGCGGCCCACAACCACCATGGAGTGGGATTAGTCAACGACAAAGTTGAGCGAGGAATAGGGGGCCCAACACCATCATGGATGCGCGAGTAGGGTACAGGCCCCCGATCCTAGGAGGATGGGAAGAAGAGTAAGGGGAAGAAGTAGCACTCCAGTTGTATGGGGAATAATGATTAAAAGCACATGATGAAGAAGCCATGGAGAAGAAGAGTTGTGCTAGATATGAAAAAGGTGAAAAGTGGGATTTATAAGTACAAATCCTCCACTAAACACCATTGCATTTACTAGGAATTGCTGCTGATACGTCTCCGTCGTATCTACTTTTTCGAACTCTTTCGCCCTTGTTTTGGACTCTAATTTGCATGATTTGAATGGAACAAACCCGGACTAACGCTGTTCTCAGTAGAATTGCCATGGTGTTGTTTTTGTGCAGAAATAAAAGTTCTCGAAATGACCTGAAAATTGCGGAGCATTTTTCTGGAATTAATGAAAAATACCTGCGCAAAGATCCACCGGAGGAGGTGAGCCAGTGGGCCACAAGCCCAGGGGCCGCGGCCACCCCCCTGGCCGCACCGTGAGGGCTTGTGGGGCCCACGAGGCTCCACCGCCTTCGAACTCAGCTCTATATATCCCATTTCGCCCACACAAAAGAATAAGGGAGAAGGATTCATCGCGTTTTACGATACGGAGGTACCGCCACCTCCTGTTCTTCATCTGGAGGGCAGATCTGGAGTCCGTTTTGGGCTCTGGAGAGGGGAAATCGTCACCATCGTCATCATCAACCTTCCTCCATCGCCAATTCCATGATGCTCTTCACCGTTCGTGAGTAATCTTATCGTAGGCTTGCTGGACGGTGATGAGTTGGATGAGATCTATCATGTAATCGAGTTAGTTTTGACGGGGATTGATCCATAGTATCCACTATGTTCTGAGATTGATGTTGCTACTACTTTGCCATGCTTAATGCTTGTCACTAGGGCCCGAGTGCCATGATTTCAGATCTGAACCTATTATGTTGTCGCCAATATATGTGTGTTTTAGATCCTATCTTGCAAGTTGTAGTCACCTACTATGTGTTATGACCCGGCAACCCCGGAGTGACAATAGCCGGAACCACTCCCGGAGATGACCATAGTATGAGGAGTTCATGTATTCACCAAGTGTTAATGCGTTGGTCCGGTTCTTTATTAAAAGGAGAACCTTAATATCCCGTAGTTTCCATTAGGACCCCGCTGCCACGGGAGGGATGGACAATAGATGTCATGCAAGTTCTTTTCCCTAAGCACGTATGACTACATACGGAATACATGCCTACATTAGATTGACGAATGAGAGCTAGTTACTTATCTCTCTGTGTTATAGCTGTTACATGATGAATCACATCCGGCATAATCATCCATCATCGATCCACTACCTACGAGTCTTTTACTACTGGTCCTTGCTATGTTACTTTGCCGCTACTGCTATTACTCTGCTGCTACTGCTGTTCCTTGCTACTGCTATCACTATTGATGTTCCTTGCTACTGCTGTCACTACTGCTGTTACTTGTTACTTTGCTGTTACCTGCTGCAACACTTTTCTGGCGCCATTGATACAACAAGTCAGGGATAGTCTGCCGTCAACAGACCCTTTTCTAGCACCGTTGCTATCATACCACTTTGCTACTGATACTTTGCTTGCAGACACTAATCTTTCAGGTGTGGTTGAATTGACAACTCAGCTGCTAATACTTGAGAATATTCTTTCGCTTCCCTTGAGTTGAATCAATAAATTTGGCTTGAATACTCTACCCTTGAAATCTGTTGCGATCCCCTACGCTTGTGGGTTATCAAGACTATTTGCTGGCGCCGTTGCCGGGGAAGCACAGCTATATTCTCTGAGTCACTTGGGATTTTCGTCTGCTGGTCACTATGAGGAACCCGAAAGATCCAAGAACTGAAATCTTGCCTTCCACTACGAGGACAGGTAAGGAACTGAGATCTAGCTCTGCACTTGATTCACCTTTAGTTATGAGTAAGTTTGCAACATCGCCTCCTGCTAGAAATCTTGATATGTCGCGTGTGCTTGATGATGCTACTTCTGCTTCCCTTGATGCTTATGATGATGCTATGCTTGATACTATGTCTCATGATGCTATGCTTGATACTATGCCTGATGATGCTATGCTTGATACTATGCCTGATGATGCTATGCCTGATACTGCTTTGCCACTAGGTGCATTCCTTGATGCACAAATTGCTAGAGTTGCTGCTAGATGTGATGATACTTCTGAAATTGCTGATACTATTGAAGTAGAACCTGCTACTATGCCTGAATTGCCTGTTATGCGTGAACGCTATGTTATGGAGGGAGAGATAGCCGAGTATTTTCTTGCGTGTAAGGATAGCTATGATGTTGAGAAACTACTGCTCAAGTGGAAAGAAAAATCTTTGAACGCTAGGATGAAATATGACCCGAAGTTTGCTACTTTGCCTATCTTTGTGACCGATAAGGATTATGAATTCTTTGTCGACCCTGAGTTAATTACTCTGGTCGAATATGATCCTTTTCACGGTTATGAGTCTGAAAGGGTTGTAGCCCATCTTACCAAACTGCACAATATAGCCATCCTATTCACTAGTGAGGAAAAGATCCGCCACTACTATATCCTCAAGCTGTTTCCTTTCTCGCTAAAGGATGATGCTAAGACCTGGTTCACTTCTCTTGCTCCTGGTTGTGTGCGTAGCCCCCAGGATATGGTCTACTACTTCTCTGAAAAATATTTCCCTGCCCATAAGAAGCAAGCTGCCTTGCGGGAAATATACAACTTTGCTCAAGCTGAAGAAGAGAGTCTCCCACAAGCTTGGGGGAGGCTCATCCAGCTATTGAATGCTTTGCCTGATCACCCTCTTGAGAAGAATGAAATACTTGATATCTTCTATAATGGACTTACCGACGCTTCCAAAGACCACCTAGATAGTTGTGCCAGTTGTGTTTTTAGGGAACGAACCGTAGAACAAGCTGAGATTCTACTGAATAACATCTTGTGCAATGAGAATGCTTGGACTATTCCCGAAGCACCTCCTAAGCCAACTCCGAAGAAAAGAGGTATTCTATTCCTCATTCCTGAAGATATGCAAGAAGCCAAGAAATCTATGTGAGAGAAAAGCATTAAATCTGAAGATGTCAAAAATCTACCACCTATCGAAGAGATCCATGGTCTTGATAACCCGATACAGGTAGTAAAAGTAAATTCTATGCGTAGGTTTGATGAAAGTGATATTCCTTTTGATAAACCTGCTAGCTTATGCCTGGATGAGTTTGATAACTTTGTTGCCAAACAACAGAGTTTCAATGATTATGTTAGCAGAAAATTGGAACAGAATGCTCGTATGCTTAGTCATTTAAGTGCTTGTGTGGACAGGAATGTCAATTATGTTAAGCTTCTGAGTAAACATGCCTCTATGGTTACTACTGAGGTAGAACAAGTACTTAAAGCTCAAAATGACTTGCTCGATGATTTGAATGACAATTCTGTCAGAGTCGTTACTAGAGGCGGTAGAATGACCCAAGAACCTTTGTATCCTAAGGATCATCCGAAGAGAATTGAACAAGATTCTCAAGGAGTTAGCACTGATGCACCTAGTCATCCTAGAAAGAAGAAGAAAGATGATAAGAACTTGCACGCTAGCAACCCTGTTGCTGCTACCCATGAGAGTCCAAATGGTGTCTCTGTCTCTGATGCTGAAACACAATCTGGTGATGAACATGAGTCTAATGATAATATCAATAGTGATGTTCATGATGATGCTCAACCTAACATTGATAAGGATGTGGAGATTGAACCTGTTGAGCTTGATAACCCACTGTCTAAGGCTAGGAGATACGATAAGAATGATTTCACTGCTAGGAAGCATGGTAAAGAAAGGGAACCATTGGTTCAGAAACCCATGCCCTTTCCTCCCAAACCATCCAAGAAAAAGGATGATGAGGATTTTGAGCGCTTCGTTAAAATGATTAGACCTGTCTTTCTGCAAATGCGTTTGACAGATCTGCTCAAAATGTCTCTGTATGCTAAGTACATGAAAGATATTGTGACTAATAAGAGGAGGATACCTGAGATTGAGATTTCCACTATGCTTGCTAACTATACCTTCAAGGGTGGAACTCCTAAGAAACTAGGTGATCCCGGTGTGCCCACTATACCTTGCTCCATTAAAGGCAATTACGTTAGAACTACGTTACGCGACCTTGGAGCCGGTGTTCGTGTTATGCCTCTCTGTCTTTATCGTAGACTTGAATTGGATAAGTTGACACCCACTGAAATCTCTCTGCAAATGGCCGACAAATCAACTGCTTTCCCTATCGACATTTGCAAGGATGTGCCTGTTGTGGTTGACAACGTCACTATCTTGACAGACTTTGTTATCTTGGATATTCCCGAGGACGATGCCATGGCGGTCATCCTTGGAAGAACCTTTTTAAACACTGCAGGGGCTGTTATAGATTGCAACAAAGGCAATGTCACTTTCCATGTCAATGGTAATGAGCATACAATGCACTTTCCGAAGAAACAATATCGAGTACATTGCATCAATGCTATCGAAAAAACTTCATCGATTCTTATTGGGAGCTTTGAATGCCCTATACCTCGTGTCAAGATGAAGTATGATTTGCTTGTTGGGGAGATACACATCCCCATTGAGGTGACCTAGTGACTATTCGAAAATTCTCCATTCTCTTTTGCGATCCGAAAAGGTTTGTCAAAGAGGCTTGATCAACCTGACCGACAGATTTCTTTCGATGACCATGAGATGGATGAATCGAGGAGTCACAAACCTTTGTTCCAAGCTTTCACCTTAGGTTGCTTAGAAGAAAAATGATAGATTTAGTTTAGTTTTCCCTGTTTTCTGTTTTAGCGTCCGGTAGAAAAGTACTCGGAAAACAAAAGTTCTCCGAACGTCCTGAAATTCAAGTATGATTTTTTCTGGAATTTTTGAAAAATTCTGAGACAAAGAGCTTGTCTGGGGGCTGCACCAGTGGGCCACAAGCCCTTGGGGCGCGGGCACCCCCTGGCCGCGCCACCCAGGCTTGTGGGGCCCACAGGCACCCCCTCCACTCATTCTTGCTCTCATCTGGTTCTCCTACCTCCAGAAAAACCATTTCGCAACTCAAACCCGTGTTCTTGCTCCTCTTGCTGGGATTTTCGATCTCTTTGCTCAAATCACCATTCTCCGAACTGTTTTGGGGAAATTACACCTTGGTAAGTGACTCCCCCATTGGTCCAATTAGTTTTTGCTCTAGTGCCTTATACTCCATGTATTTTTGCTGCCTTGGTGACCATGTTCTTGAGCTTTGCATGCTAATTTTAGCTGGTCCCAAGTATTTTTGATGCCTAAGATGGCCTCTAGGCACTTGTGGGAGTAGTTGCTACTAGTTTAGTTGAACCTTGTTCACTTTTCCTTTGGGTCACTAAAAATTTCAGAAAAGGAAGATGTTCAGGAGAAACTTTCATGGTGGTTCCTCAAGCAAAAGAGGTCCCTGTCTTGCGATTCGGGAGCCTGATCCTTACCAACCAAGGGACGCGCATGTACAACCATGTGAATGGCCTTCTGATGAATCTATGATTGAGGCAGGTTTCAAAGATGAGTTTGATGCACTTGTTCGCAACATCGGACTCGAAGAATTCATTTCCGATAAATGTGAACAATATGTTGCCCTCACTGCCTCTTTTGTTTGTAGATTCAAATTTTCAGTTGGTCGTGATACATCGGTACTGTTTGATCTCTATGACAAATCGTATACCATGGATTTAGAGGATTTCAATAGAATTTGCAAAATACCTATTTGGGGTAGCCTCAATGATCCTCGTAAATCTTCGGTTAGAGATTTTTGCTCTGATATTACTGTTGGAGAAACTAGAGACATTACGCAAGCTACCATGAGGAGTATTCATTTTCCTGCCTTGCATTACTTTGCCCTCTTCATAGGCAGATGCATTAATGGAAAGATTGAGCATTGTCACCTCTGCGCATCCGACCTTAGTATCCTTAAGAGCGCAATAATGGGTGATACAACTTTCAACATGGGAGCTATAATAGCAAGGAGGCTGAATAAGAATGCTAATGAAGGGGATTTCTTTGGTGGGATCTATGCCACTCGCATAGCAAATTTTCTTGGAGTACACATCCGCGAAGGAGATCCCCCGCTCCATACAACTTTCCTTGACCGCGTCGCTTTGACACGCTACCAGTTCCTTGAGAGGGATGAAGAATCCCTCCTATACCATTTGATATTTAACCGGCAGCGTGTTCTCCATATTACCCTTCCTGCTCCTGCCTTCTTTGACTTTTAGGTAAAACGGAAATATTACATAACCAGAGGAGAGGCAGAGGAGTATGAGAGGGAGGCAAAGGTTGCTCATCTCCGTGAAGCAGCTATTCAGGCAGTGGCTGCAGCACTCCCGTATAACCCCCATTATGATTTTGGGTTTCGCAGGACCATCCTTGGGAGTAGACCAACTTAGGCCAAAAGCCTAAGCTTGGGGGAGTACGTGTTCTCACCGACTTTACATCCTTGCTTATGCTTTCACTTTGTTAGCCGGTGTTCACACTTTGCCACTGTATCATCCATGCTAGTTTATTTTCTTTTTCTCGTTTTTGTTTAGTGTGTGTGTCTAGTTTGAGAAAACCCAAAAAGATTTTCTTTTTCTTCTTTTGCTTGTTGGGAGCTTTCCCGTGTAAATAGTTTTCTTTTTCTTTGGGTCAAGGTAGAAGATATTGGTTACAATGTTTAGTGGCTCTTGCATGCATACCTGTTTAGCGGTCATAGAGCCATACTACTTTGTCTTCTCCTTTGTGTTTGCGTGCAGATTCCAGCGTAGTCCAATGCACGCGCACACTTATTATTGTTCACATCGTTCGGTCATGCAAGTGAAAGGCAATAATGACGATATATGATGAAGTGACTGAGCCTGGAAAAGCTGGTATGAACTCGATCTATTTTGTTTTTGTAAATATGACTTGCTCATCATGCCTGATTCAACTTTGTTGTGAGAGAAACATGTTTGCAATAACAACTTAGAGATCATAGTTGCTTATGCCATGCTTACTTAGCTAGGAGCTTATAATGGTTTGTCTTGGATGCCCACATGAATTTTGAGATGACTGTGTTGTAGTATGATAGGATGGTATCCTCCTTTGAATGTTTCAAGTGGCTTGACATGGCGCATGTTCACGCATGTAGTTGAAACAAAATCAACATAGCCTCTATGATGTTCATATTCATGGTTATTTATGTCCTACTCATGCTTGCACTCAATGTTAGTTAATCTCAATGCATTTTGATGACTGTTGTCGCTCTCTAGTTGGTCGCTTCCCAGTCTTTTGCCAGCCTTCACTTGTACTAAGCGGGAATACTGCTTGTACATCCACTTCCATAAACCCAAAGTTGTTCCATGTGAGTCCACCATACCTACCTATATGCGGTATCTACCTGCCGTTCCAAGTAAATTTGCATGTGCCACTCTCTAAACCTTCAAGAAATAATCTGTTTTGCATGCCCGAACCGCTCATGTGGTGACAGGGGCTATCATTATCTTCCATGCTAGGCGTGTTATCCTCGATATGTGTTTATTCACTATCATTCATGAGAAAGGGGCCGGTAATTGGAATTCCCAGTTCCATGCTCAAATCGAAAAGATAATCGCAAACAAAACTCCCCCAGGATTGATGTTGGTATGGATGGCACCCGAGGATTCGGCTAGTCGTGGAGTGTGATTGATTGGTGGTGGGGGAGTCAAAACTTTACTTTTCTGTTTGGGAACCGCCTATAGCATGTGTAGCGTGGAAGATGTTGAGAACTCTTAGTCATTGTGTTGACAATGAAAGCATGCCACCCAAAATTATTATCTCTGTTTTAAAAGCTTGAGCTCTGGCACCTCTGCAAATCAATGCTTCCCTCTACGAAGGGCCTGTCTATTTATGTTCCCGTCGAGTCATCCTCCTCTTATAAAAGCACCAATTAGAGAGCACCTCTGTCATTTTTATGCTTTGCTTTTAACTGTGTTGAGTATGACTATGACTGGATCTTCTCTGCCATGAATTACAATGTTTAGTCAGCCCTTGGTCTTTGAAGGTGCTCTGCATTTATGTTTTACGGTCTCAGAAAGAGCTAGCGAGATACCATCTGTTCGTACTGCTTCATGCTGTTTTGATTGAAGTGTTGAAATTTGAGGCTTATTATTATTTGCTCGCTAGTTGATTATGCCATTGATATGAGTTTACCATGAGACCTAGATGTCATTTGCTTATGTGGTTTGCTTGTGATCTTGCTGAAATTCTGGTTATGAGTTAGACATAGTTGCAACAACGAAATCAAACATAGTTCTTCAAAGTTTTTCTTTTGTCTCTTTCAGTTTGTCAACTGAATTTCTTGAGGACAAGCAAGGCTTTAAGCTTGGGGGAGTTGATACGTCTCCGTCGTATCTACTTTTCCGAACTCTTTTGCCCTTGTTTTGGACTCTAATTTGCATGATTTGAATGGAACTAACCCGGACTAACGCTGTTTTCACCAGAATTGCCATGGTGTTGTTTTTGTACATAAATAAAAGTTCTCGGAATGACCTGAAAATTTACGGAGAATTTTTGTGGAATTAATGAAAAATACCTGCGCAAAGGTCCACCGGAGGAGGTGAGCCACTGGGCCAAAAGCCCACGGGCCGCGGCCACCCCCCTGGCCGCGCCGTGAGGGCTTGTGGGGCCCACGAGGCTCCACCGCCTCCAAACTCAGATCTATATATTCCGTTTCGCCCGGAAAAAAATCAGGGAGAAGGATTCATTGCGTTTTACGATACGGAGGCGCCGCCACCTCCTGTTCTTCATCTGGAGGGCAGATCTGGAGTCCGTTCTGGGCTCCAGAGAGGGGAAATCGTCGCCATCGTCATCATCAACCTTCCTCCATCGCCAATTCCATGATGCTCTTCACCGTTCGTGAGTAATCTCATCGTAGGCTTGCTGGACGGTGATGAGTTGGATGAGATCTATCATGTAATCGAGTTAGTTTTGACGGGGAGTGATCCCTAGTAACCACTATGTTCTGAGATTGATGTTGCTACTACTTTGCCATGCTTAATGCTTGTCACTAGGGCCCGAGTGCCATGATTTCAGATCTGAACCTATTATGTTGTCGCCAATATATGTGTGTTTTAGATCCTATCTTGCAAGTTGTAGTCACCTACTATGTGTTATGACCCGGCAACCCCGGAGTGACAATAGCCCGAACCACACCCGGAGATGACCATAGTATGAGGAGTTCATGTATTCACCAAGTGTTAATGCATTGGTCCGGTTCTTTATTAAAAAGAGAACCTTAATATGCCGTAGTTTCCATTAGGACCCTGCTGCCACGGGAGGGATGGACAATAGATGTCATGCAAGTTCTTTTCCCTAAGCATGTATGATTACATACGGAATACATGCCTACATTAGATTGACGAACGGGAGCTAGTTACTTATCTCTCTGTGTTATAGCTGTTACATGATGAATCACATCCGGCATAATCATCCATCACCGATCCACTGCCTACGAGTCTTTTACTTCTGGTCCTTGCTATGTTACTTTGCCGCTACTGCTGTTACTGCTTCTGCTGTTACTCTGCTGCTACTGCTGTTCCTTGCTACTGTTGTTCCTTGCTACTGCTGTCACTACTGCTGTTCCTTGCTACTGCTGTCACTACTGCTGTTACTTGTTACTTTGCTGTTACCTGGTGCAACACTTTACTGGCGCCATTGATACAACAAGTCAGGGATAGTCTACCGTCAACAGACCCTTTTCTGGCACCGTTGCTAACATACCACTTTGCTACTGATACTTTGCTTGCAGACACTAATCTTTCAGGTGTGGTTGAATTGACAACTCAGCTGCTAATACTTGAGAATATTCTTTCGCCTCCCCTTGAGTCGAATCAATAAACTTGGGTTGAATACTCTACCCTCAAAAACTGTTGCGATCCCCTACACTTGTGGGTTATCAGCTGCCTCACGAGGTCTTCCGTTCTTTGGAATACATGAAGGTAAAAAAACACGTAAGGGATAGGAAACAACACGCGCTGGTGTTGATCCGCTGTGACTCATGATGTTGGAAATATGCCCTTGGGGCAATAATAAAGTGGTTATTATGATATTTCCTTGTTCATGGTAACCGTTCATTATCCATACTAGAATTGTATTGATTGGAAACTTAAATACATGTGTGGATATATAAACAACCATGTGTCCCTAGTGAGCCTCTACAAGACTAGCTAGTTGATCAAAGATGGTTCAGGTTTCCTAACCATGGATATGAGTTCTCATTTCGTAACGGGAACACATCATTAGGTGAATGATGTGATGGACAAGACCCGACCATAAGCATAGCATTTGATCGTATCATTTAGTTCATTGCAACTAATTTCTTCATGTCAAGTATTTGTTCCTAAGACCATGAGATCATGCAACTCCGTGACATTGGAGGAATGCCTTGTGTGCTATTAAACATCACTTCGTAATTGGGTGATCATAAAGGTGCTCTACATGTATCTTCGAGGGTGTTTGTTGGGTTGGCGTGGATCAAGACCGGGACTTGTCACTCTGTGTGATGGATAGGTATCTCTAGGCCCTCTCGGTAATACAACATCACAAGAAGATTGCAAGCAATGTGACTAAGGAGTTGGTCACAGGATCTTGTATTATGTAATGATAAAGAGACATGCGGGTAACGATATTGAACTAGGTATGGAGATACCGACAATAAAATATCGGGCGAGTAACATAGCGCTGAACAAAGGGAACTGCATACATGATTGACCGGATCGTTGACATCGTGGTTCAACCGATAAAGATATTTGTGGAATATGTAGGAACCAATATGGACATGCAGGTCCTGTTACTGGTTATTGATCGGAGAGGTGTATCGGTCATGTCTACATGATTCTCGAACCCGTAGGGACCACATGCTTAACGTTTGGTGACGCTAGAGTAGTATTGGGATATGTATGTTGGTGACCGATTGTTTTTCAGAGTCCCGGCTGAGACCCCGAACGTGACGAGGAGCTTCAGAATGGTCCGTATGTAAAAGTTTATATATGGGAAATTCTGTTTTGGCCACTCGAAGGATTCCGGGCATTACCGATAGTGTACTAGGAGTTGCGGAGGGGTTCCAAGGGACTACCGGAAGGGGTCCACCAGCCCCGGAGGCCTCATGGGCTGAGAGGGGTGACACACCAGCCCCTCGTGGAAGGGAGCCCCCACCTTCCAAGGCCTAAGGCACCTAGGGTTAGTGGGGAGTAAACCCTAGGGGCGCCCCCTAACTTAGGGGATACTACACCCCTAGGTCACCCCCTCCTTGGAGGAGGGGTTGAGGGCGGGCACCCCTCCCCTTGACCCTATAAATAGAGGAGGGTGGGAGGGATGCCACGCACCTCTTCTCCATGCCCTCGCGGCAGCCATCCCTCTCTCCCATTTCTCCTCTATCCTAGTTTAGCAGCGCTTGGCGAAACCTTGCTGAAGTAGCTCCACCACCACCTCCACCACGCCATCGTGCTGCCGTATATCCCATCTACTTCTCTGCCCCTATGATACGTCCATTTTGCATCATGCTTTCATGTTGATATTTATTGCTTTTTGGGCAGTTATATTACTTGTGGTACCATATTTATGCCTTTTCTCTCTTATTTTGCAGGGTTTATTTGAAGAGGGAGAATTCAGGCAGCTGGAATTCTGGACTGGAAAAGGAGCAAATCCTAGTCCACTATTCTGCACATCTCCAAATGCCCTGAAAAGTTACGTGGATTTTTTCTGGATTATATAAAAAATACTGGGCGAAAGAACTACCGGAGGGGGGCCACCAGGGCTCCACAAGCCCCCACTCCGCCACCACCCGCAGGTGGCGCAGGGCAAGCTTGTGGGCTGCCTGACGGCCCACTAGCCCCCCTCTTTTGCTATATGAAGCGTCCTGGTCCAGAACAAAAATCAATAGGGAGCTTTTTCATGGTTTCGCCGCCGCCACGAGGCGGAACTTGAGCAGATCCAATCTAGAGCTCCGGCAGGACGATCCTGCCGGGGAAACTTCCCTCCCGAAGGGGGAAATCGTTGCCATCGTCATCACCAACACTCCTCTCGTCAGAGGGGAGGCATATTCATCAACATCTTCATCAGCACCATCTCCTCTCTAATCCCTAGTTCATCTCTTGTAATCAATCTCCGTCTCACGACTCCGATTGGTACTTGTAAGGTTGCTAGTAGTAATGATTACTCTTTGTAGTTGATGCTAGTTGGATTACTTGGTGGAAGAGTTTATGTTCAGATCCTTGATGCTATTCATTACACCTCTGATCATGATTATGATTATGCTTTGTGAGTAGTTACTTTTGTTCCTGAGGACATGGGATAAGTCATGCTGATAATAGTCATGTGAATTTGATATTCGTTCGGTATTTTGATATGTTGTATGTTGTTTTTCCTCTAGTGGTGTTATGTGAACGTCGACTACATAATACTTCACCATATTTGGGCCTAGAGGAAGGCATTGGGAAGTAGTAAGTAGATGATGGGTTGCTGGAGTGACAGAAGCTTAAACCCCAGTCTATGCGTTGCTTCGTGAGGGGCTGATTTGGATCCACTAGTTTAATGCTATGGTTAGACTTTGTCTTAATTCTTATTTTGTAGTTGCGGATGCTTGCGAGAGAGGTTAATCATAAGTGGGATGCTTGTCTAAGTAAGGGCAGTACCCAAGCGCCGGTCCACCCACATATCAAACTATCAAAGTAACGAACGCGAATCATATGAACATGATGAAACTAGCATGACAGAAATTCCCGTGTGTCCTCGGGAGCGTTTTTCCTCCTATAAGACTTTGTTCGGGCTTGTCCCTTGTTACAAAAGGGATTGGGCTACTTGCTGCACCGTTTCTACTACTTTTTACTTGTTACTCTTTGCTTGCTACGTTTCACCTCGCTACACAATCACTTGTTACCGCTACTTTCAGTGCTTGCAGTTATTACCTTGCTGAAATCCGTTTATCAAAGCCTTCTGCTCCTCGTTGGGTTCGACACTCTTACTTATCGAAAGAACAACGATTGATCCCCTATACTTGTGGGTCATCAAGACTCGTTTCTGGCGCCGTTGCCGGGGAGTGAAGCGCCTTTGGTAAGTGGAAATTGGTAAGGAAACATTTTTATACTGTGCTGAAATTTATTGTCACTTGTCACTATGGAAACTGTTTCTTTGAGGAGTTTGTTCGGGGTATCTTTACCACGAACGGAAGCACGAGGAGTTGCTCCTCAACCTGAGGTACCTACTGAAATATCTTTTATGAAATTCCTTTGGGTATGCTTGAGAAACTGCTGGCTAATCCTTTCACAGGAGATGGATCTTCACATCCAGACTTGCATCTAATCTATGTAGATGAAGTTTGTGGTTTATTTAAGCTTGCAGGTTTGCCCGAGGATGAGGTAAAGAAGAAAGTCTTTCCTTTATCTTTGAAGGATAAGGCGTTGACATGGTCTAGGCTATGTGATGATACTGGATCATGGGGCTACAATCGGTTGAAATTGGAATTTCATCAAAAGTTCTATCCTATGCATTTAGTACATCGTGATCGGAACTTTATTTATAACTTTTGGCCTCGTGATAGGGAAAGCATAGCTCAAGCTTGGGGGAGGCTTAAATCAATGCTATATTCATGCCCCAATCATGAGCTCTCGAGAGAAATCATCACTCAAAACTTTTATGCTCGGCTTTCTCATGAAGATCGTACCATGCTTGACACTTCTTGTGCCGGTTCTTTTATGAAGAAGGATATTGATCACAAATGGAATTTATTGGAGAGAATCAAACGCAACTCTAAAGATTGGGAGCTGGAGGAAGGTAAGGAGTCAGGTATGAATTTCCAGTTTGATTGCGTTAAATCTTTTGTTGAGACAAACACTTCTAGAGATTTTAGCGCTCTATGTGAATATTTTGCTACTCATGTTGATCTTCCCTATGTGAATATTTTGCTACTCATGTTGATCTTCCCTAGGGTTGAGATAGTAGCTTCTCTATGTGAATATTTTGCTACTCATGTTGATCTTCCCAAAGAGAAGTGGTTTAAATATCCACCTCCTGTAGAAAGCAACATAGCCAAAACCAATCTAGTTGAGGAGAAAGTCATTGCTTTTAGTGATCCTGTTGTTCCTTGTGCTTACACTGAGAAACCACCATACCCTGCTAGGATAAAGGATTATTCTAAAGCTCCAACTGTGATACGTAGGGGTTACATTAGATCGCTTGCACCCCCTGAGGAGATTAGACTTGAACCTAGTGTTTCTATTATCAAAGATCTCTTAGCCGAAGACATAGATGGGCATGTTATCAAATTCTGTGAGGACTCTGCTAGAATTGCTAAACCTCACGCGAAAGACAAACATGGACCTGTAGTTGGCCTGCCCGTTGTTTCTGTCAAGATAGGAGATCACTGTTACCATGGTTTATGTGATATGGGAGCTAGTGTTAGTGCAATACCCCATTCTCTATATGATGAAATCAAAGATGAGATTGCACCTGCTGAGTTAGAACCCATTGATGTCACTATTACACTAGCTAATAGAGACACTATCTGCCCTCTGGGAATTGTGAGAGACGTAGAAGTCCTGTGTGGTAAGACGAAGTATCCTACTGATTTCCTCGTCCTTGGTACTGCACAAGATAGCTTTTGTCCCATCATATTCGGTAGACCCTTTCTCAACACTGTCAATGCTCACATTGATTGCATTAAGCAGACTATCACAGTAAGTTTCAAGGGTGCGTCTCATGAATTTAACTTCTCCAAGTTTGGAAGACAATCCCATGAAAGAGAGTCGTCTGGTAGGGATGAAATCATTGCTCTTGCCTCTATTGCCGTACCTCCTACGGATCCTTTAGAGCAATATCTGCTTGAGCATGAAAATGATATGCATATGGAGGAGAGAGATGAGATAGATAAAATTGTCTTAGAACAATATCCTATTCTCAAGAATAATCTGCGTGTTGAACTGCTTGGGGATCCTCCCCCACCAAAGGCTGATCCTGTTTTCGAGCTTAAACAGTTGCGTGATACTCTTAAGTATTCCTATCTTGATGAGAAGGAGATATATCCTATCATTATTAGTGATCTCCTCTCAGAGCGCGAAGAGAAGAAGTTACTAAAAACTCTGAGGAAGCACCGCGCTGCTATTGGATATACTCTTGATGATCTTAAGGGTATTAGTCCTACTCTATGTCAGCACAAGATTAAAACCAATCCTGACTTTAAACCAGCTGCTGATCATCAAAGCAGATTAAATCCTAAGATGAAAGAGGTCGTTAGAAAAGAAATATTAAAGCTTCTGGAAGCAGGAATCATTTATCTTGTTGCTCATAGTGATTGGGTAAGTCCAGCACATTGCATACCTAAGAAGGTAGGTATCACCGTCGTTCCTAATGATAAGGATGAACTAATCCCACAAAGGATTATTACCGGCTATAGAATGGTGATAGACTTCCGAAACTGAACAAGGCAACCAGGAAAGATCATTATCCTTTGCCGTTCATCGACCAAATGCTAGAAAGGCCATCAAAACACACACACTTCTGCTTTCTAGACGGTTATTCAGGTTTCTCGCAAATACCTGTTGCACAATCTGATCAAGAGAAAACCACTTTCACCTGCCCTTTCGGTACCTTTGCCTATAGACGTATGCCTTTTGGCTTATGTAATGCACCTGCCACCTTCCAAAGATGTATGATGGCTATATTCTCTGACTTTTGTGAAAAGATCGTCGAGGTTTTCATGGATGACTTCTCCGTTTACGGGTCTACCTTTGATGATTGCCTCAGCAACCTTAATCGAGTCTTACAGAGATGCGAAGAAACCAACCTCGTCTTGAATTGGGAGAAGTGCCACTTTATGGTTAATGAAGGTATCGTCTTAGGACACAAAATCTTTGAAAGAGGCATTGAAGTTGATAAGGCTAAGGTTGATGCAATTGAGAAAATGCCTTGCCCCACAGATATCAGAGGTATACGAAGTTTCCTAGGTCATGCTGGTTTCTATAGAAGGTTCATTAAAGACTTCTCTAAGATTTCTAGGCCTCTTACCAACCTCTTGCAGAAGGATGTTCCTTTTTTTTGATGAGGATTGTGAGGAAGCCTTTGAAATACTTAAGAAGGCTTTGATAACCGCACCTATTGTTCAACCACCTGACTGGAACTTGCCCTTTGAAATCATGTGCAACGCTAGTGATTATGCTGTTGGTGCTGTTTTAGGACAAAGAGTTGACAAGAAGTTGAATGTCATTCACTACACTAGTAAAACTCTAGACAGTGCCCAAAGAAACTATGCCACTACGGAAAAGGAATTTTTAGCAGTCGTGTTTGCATGTGAAAAGTTCAGATCTTACATAGTTGACTCCAAAGTCACTATTCACTCTGATCATGTTGCTATTAAGTACCTCATGGAGAAGAAGAACGCTAAACCTAGGCTGATCAGATGGGTTCTCCTGCTATAGGAATTTGATTTGCACATCATTGACCGAAAGGGTGCTGATAACCCTGTAGCAGATAAGTTGTCTAGGCTAGAGAATGTCCTTGATGACCCACTACCTATTGATGACAGCTTTCCTGATGAGCAATTAAATGTCATCCGCACTTCACTTAGTGCACCGTGGTATGCCGATTATGCAACCTATATCGTAGCCAAATACATACCACCCAGTTTCACCTATCAACAAAAGAAGAAATTCTTCTTTGATTTGAGACACTACTTTTGGGATGACCCTCACCTTTATAAGGAAGGAGTAGATGGTGTTATTAGACGTTGTGTGCGTGAACATGAATAGGGACAGATCTTGCAGAAGTGTCATTCCGAAGCCTACGGAGGACACCACGCTGGAGATAGAACTGCCCATAAGGTATTGCAATCAGGTTTCTATTGGCCCACTCTCTTCAAGGATGCCCGTAAGTTTGTCTTGTCTTGTGACGAATGCCGAAGGATAGGGAACATCAGTAAGCGTCAAGAGATGCCTATGAACTATTCACTTGTCATTGAACCATTTGATGTCTGGGGATTTGATTATATGGGACCCTTCCCGAGTTCCAATGGGTACACTCACATCTTAGTTGCTGTGGATTACGTTACTAAGTGGGTAGAAACTATCCCCACTAAAAATGTTGATCACCACACCTCTGTTAAGATGCTTAAAGAAGTCATATTCCCAAGATTTGGAGTCCCTAGATACTTGATGACTGATGGCGGTTCACACTTCATTCATGGTGTTTTCTACAAGATGCTAGCTAAGTATGATGTCACCCATAGGGTTGCATCTCCTTATCATCCTCAGTCTAGTGGTCAAGTGGAGTTGAGTAATAGGGAGATCAAGTTGATCCTACAAAAGACCGTCAATAGATCTCGAAAGAACTGGTCTAGCAAACTTGACGATGCACTATGGGCTTATAGGACTGCTTATAAGAATCCCATGGGCATGTCACCATATAAAATGGTTTATGGTAAGGCCTGTCATTTACCTCTTGAGCTGGAACACAAAGCTTATTGGGCAATCAAAGAGCTCAACTTTGATTTCAAACTTGCCGGTGAGAAGCGGTTGTTTGATATCAGCTCGTTAGATGAATGGAGAGCCCAGGCATATGAGAATTCCAGGTTGTTCAAGGAAAAGGTTAAGAGATGGCACGACAAACGAATACAGAAACGAGAGTTCAATGTAGGTGATTATGTCTTGCTATACAATTCTCGTTTGAGATTCTTTGCAGGCAAGCTTCTCTCTAAATGGGAAGGTCCCTATGTTGTCGAGGAAGTATATCGTTTCGGTGCCATCAAAATCAATAACACGGAAGGAAATTTTCCTAGAGTGGTAAATGGGCAAAGAATCAAGCATTACATCTCTGGTACTCCCATAAATGTTGAGACCAATATCATCAATGTCATAACTCCAGAGGAGTACATAAAGGATGTTTCTCAACCTGTTTCAGACCTTGAAAATGAAGATGTATCTGTTTCGGCAAGAAATTGGACTCCGATACTTTTACAATAGGAAATTTCCTCAGTTTTGGAATTTTTGGAAAATTAGAAAAATAAAAAGCAGTCCGGAGAGCGAACGAGGCGGCCACAAGCCCTGCCACCGCCCCTACCCCCTGGTGGCGGAGGGCAAGCTTGTGGGCACCTCGTGTGCCTCCCGAACTCCGTTTTCTTGCGGAGGACTCCTTCTGGCCCAGAAAAAATCAATATATAGTCGCCCGAAGGTTTTGATCTCCGTATCGCGCAGTTTTCCTCTGTTTACGTTTCGAGCTTGTTTCTGCCACAGATCTAGGTCAAGATGTCTTCCCAGGATTCAGAGGGGGAGAGCTATGTGGCTGACTACCTTGCTAACCCCAAGGTCTATGGGGACTTGGAACCATATGGCTGGACCACTGAGGAGGAAGAGGACTATGAGCCCAAAGGGAAGGAGCAAACGAGTTCCGATGAAGAGGAGGCTCCTCTACCTCAACCTGCAAACACCCATGTGGAGTTTAAGAAGTCAAGCCTGCCTGACCATAGGAAGAAGCCTAAGACCTTGTTTATCCCTTCTCGTTTCTTGCAGGAGAGTAAGCAGGAGCTTTGGCATAGAGTTTTGAAACTTGAGGAGGAAAATGACGATCTAAGGGAGCAAAACTTTTTGCTCAAGTGGAAATTAGACAAGCTCAAGACTGCTCCAACAACACCACCATCACCACCAAAGGAAGACAACTAAGAATTGGTATGGGCAATCCCCTTGGCTTCTGCCAAGCTTGGGGGGGTTGCCCTGGTATCGTATCACCTTTATATCTTTTGCTTTTACCTTTGTTTTAGTTCTTTCCTTTTCAGTTTTTATTTCTTCTTTTAGAGGAATAAGTATTTAGTTTTTAGTTTGAGTCTTTTGCTTTTGTCTCTCCCCCGATGTCTTCGAGCTTACGAGCTTTATAATAAAGAGTGTCTTAGTTAAGGGCTTTGCTTTGTGCCATGATCAAAAAGTATGAAAAGAACGATAGCATGAAAGATCATGAGACGATCTTATGGAAAGTGATAGCTTCACATATGACACGTATGATGATTGGAACTTGTTGAGAATGAATCAACATAGACGTCAGTTATTGTTGCAACTAATAAGAAGTAATAAGGAAAGAGAGGTTCACATATAAATATATCATCTTAGACACTTTTTACAATTGTGAGCACTCACCAAACTATTACATGCTTAGGAGTAGATGTTGGAAAAGGAAGACAACATAATGAATTGTGTTTGCTTGGTTCCAAACAATGTTATATGATTACAGATCCCTTAGCATGTGACGGTTGCTTCCACCTCATATTAGCCAAAACTCTCGCACCAAGTAGAGATACTACTTGTGCATCCATAAACCTCCAACCAGTTTTGCCATGAGAGTCCACCATACCTACCTATGGATTGAATAAGATCCTTCAAGTAAGTTGTCATCGGTGCAAGCAATAAAAATTGCTCTCTAATATGTATGATCTATTAGTGTGTGGAAAATAAGCTTTGTACGAACCTGTGATGAGGAAGACATAAAAGCGACAGACTGCATAATAAAGTTCTTTATCACAAGAGGCAATATAAAGTGACATTCCTCCGCACTAAGAGGACACGCATTCAAACCTCAAAAGCGCATGACAACCTCTGCTTCCCTCTGCGAAGGGCCTATCTTGTACCTTTACTTTTTACCCTTGTAAGAGTCATGGTGATCTTCACCAATTCCCTTTTCCCCTTTGTCTTGGCTACCGTCACATGCTTGGGAAAGATCTATATTCATATATCAACTTGGAGTTGAGTACTCAGGCTTTATTGTTGTTGACTTTACCCTTGAGGTAAATCGTTGCGAGGCAAAACTATAAGCCCCTATCTTCCTCTGTGTCCAGCTGAAACTTTGACACCATGAGTACCACGTGAGTTGTAACAATCATGGAAAATGAAATAGATGATTGAGTATGTGGGTTTGCCTTACAAGCTCTTATTTGACTCTTTCTGATGTTGTGATAAATTGCAATTGCTTCAATGACTGTGGATTATTGTTGGTTACTTCTCGGTAAGGTTTTTTGCTTTATGCTTTGCTTTATGAAGGAATTGTTACTTTCCCATAAGAATCTTTATGATTTATTGTTGTTCCATGTGTGATCATGATGCCCTCATGTCCGTATTATGTTTTATCGACACCTTCATCACTCAACATGTGGACATGTTTATGGAACTTGGTTTTTGCTTGAGGACAAGCGAGGTCTAAGGTTGGGGGAGTTGATACGTGCATTTTGCATCATGCTTTCATGTTGATATTTATTGCTTTTTGGGCTGTTATATTACTTGTGGTACCATATTTATGCCTTTTCTCTCTTATTTTGCAAGGTTTATTTGAAGAGGGAGACTTCAAGCAGCTGGAATTCTGGACTGGAAAAGGAGCAAATCCTAGTCCACTATTCTGCACATCTCCAAATGCCCTGAAAAGTTATGTGGATTTTTTCTGGATTATATAAAAAATACTGGGCGAAAGAACTACCGGAGGGGGGCCACCGGGGCTCCACAAGCCCCCACTCCGCCACCACCCCCCTGGTGGCACAGGGCAAGCTTGTGGGCTTCCTGACGGCCCACTAGCCCCCTTCTTTTGCTATATGAAGCGTCCTGGTCCAGAAAAAATCAATAGGGAGCTTTTTCGTGGTTTCGCCGCCGCCACGAGGCGGAACTTGAGCAGATCCAATCTAGAGCTCCGGCAGGACAATCCTGCGGGGGAAACTTCCCTCCCGGAGGGGGAAATCGTCGCCATTGTCATCACCAACACTCCTCTCGTCGGAGGGGAGGCATCTTCATCAACATCTTCATCAGCACCATCTCCTCTCCAATCCCTAGTTCATCTCTTGTAATCAATCTCCATCTCACGACTCCGATTGGTACTTGTAAGGTTGCTAGTAGTGTTGATTACTCTTTGTAGTTGATGCTAGTTGGATTACTTGGTAGAAGAGTTTATGTTCAGATCCTTGATGCTTTTCATTACACCTCTGATCATGATTATGATTATGCTTTGTGAGTAGTTACTTTTTTTCCTGATGACATGGGATAAGTCATGCTGATAATAGTCATGTGAATTTGATATTCGTTCGGTATTTTGATATGATGTATGTTGTTTTTCCTCTAATGGTGTTATGTGAACGTCGACTACATAACACTTCACCATATTTGGGCCTAGAGGAAGGCATTGGGAAGTAGTAAGTAGATGATGGGTTGCTGGAGTGACAGAAGCTTAAACCCCAGTCTATGCGTTGCTTCGTGAGGGGCTGATTTGGATCCACTAGTTTAATGCTATGGTTAGACTTTGTCTTAATTCTTCTTTTGTAGTTGCGGATGCTTGCGAGAGAGGTTAATCATAAGTGGGATGCTTGTCCAAGTAAGGGCAGTACCCAAGCGCCGGTCCACCCACATATCAAACTATCAAAGTAACGAACGCGAATCATATGAACATGATGAAACTAGCATGACAGAAATTCCCGTGTGTCCTCGGGAGCGTTTTTCCTCCTATAAGACTTTGTTCAGGCTTGTCCCTTGCTACAAAAGGGATTGGGCCACTTGCTGCACCGTTGCTACTACTTGTTACTTGTTACTCGTTGCTTGCTACGTTTCACCTCGCTACACAATCACTTGTTACCGCTACTTTTAGTGCTTGCAGTTATTACCTTGTTGAAATCCGTTTATCAGAGCCTTCTGCTCCTCGTTGGGTTCGACACTCTTACTTATTGAAAGGACTACGATTGATCCCCTATACTTGTGGGTCATCAACCCGCTACCTGGATCGAGGAGGCGGAGGCGTCATTGTGCCGCACGTATGCTGAACGTGGAGGTGTTGTCCGTTTGGTGCTTGATCGAGACGGATCGCAATTGGATCGTGAAGGCATATGATTACCTCAATCGTGTTTGAAACGCTTCTACTTAACGGACTAGAATGGTACGTAGACACATACTCCCTCTCGTTGCTAGCATCTCCATAGATAGATCTTGGGTGTTCGTAGGAATTTTTTTCTTTCCCATGCAACGTTCCCCACCGATGGCATCATGAGCTAGGTCTATGTGTAGATGATATGTATGAGTAGAACACAAAGATGTTGTGGGCATTGATGTTTAGATTGCTTACCTCCCACCTCTTATTTCAATTCAGCGGTATTGTGGGATGAAGTGACTCAGATCAACCTTACTTGTCCTTGCACCAGAGGCCGGTTCCACTGACAAACATGCAACTTGTATTGCATAAAGGTGGCTAGCTGGTGTGTGTTTGTCCCACTTTAGTTGAATCAAATTTAACAAAGGTGGTCCTTGTAGAAGGTTAGAAGGCAACTTGATTATCACCTTTATGGCTTTTCCTAGGTAAGAAAGGTTCTTGCTAATTGCCCATAGCAGCCACATAAAACTTGCAACAACAAAGCACGGGACGTCTAACTTGTTTTTGTAGGGTATGTTGTGATGTGATATGGCCAAAACATGATTCGATATATGTGGATGTATGAGATGATCATGTTTTGTAATAGTTATCACGACTTGCATGTCGATGAGAACGGAAACCGGGAGGACCCATAGATTGTCTTTAGTTTATTTTATGCCATTGCTTTACTTTATCGCTATGTATTAGCAATAGTTGGTGAGACAACCATGTGACGACACAATGATGGAGATCATAATGATGGAAATCATGTTGTCATGCCGGGGATGATGGAGATCATGATGGTGCTTTGAAGATGGAGATCGAAAGCACAAGTTGATGATGGCCATATCATGTCACTTATTGATTTTATGTGATGTTTATCCTTTTATGCATCTTATTTTGCTTAGGACGACAGTACCAGTATATGATGATCCCTCACTTAATTTCAAGATTAAATGGGTTCTCCCCAAGTATGCATCCTTGCGACAGTTCGTCATTTCGAAGCACCTCATGATGATCGGGTGTGATAAACTCTTCATTCGCATACAACAGGTGTAAGCCAGCTTTACACATGTAGAATACTTGGGTTAAACTTGACGAGCCTAGCATGTACAAACATGGCCTTGGAACACAGGATATCAAAAGGTCGAACATGAGTCATATAGTAGATATGATCAACATGGAGATGTTCACCATTGAAACTACCTCATCTCATGTGATGATCGGACTTGGGTTGGTGGATTTGGGTCATGTCACACTTAGACAACCCGAGTTGATTTGAGTGGGAGTTCATTAGTAATTTGATTAAACTAATTATCATGAACATAGTCAAAATGTCTTTGCATATTAGGTTGTATATTAATAGCTCGTGATGTAGCTCCCCTAATTTTTTGATACATTCCTAGGGAATACAAAGTTGAAAGTTGATGGTAGAAATTATGTGTACTCGCTCTCCAATCTAAGGATTGTCCTCATTGCCACACAGAAGGCTTATGCCCGTGATGCACCGCTCGGTGCGCCACCCCCTCAAGCGTCATCGATGGATGTTGTGAACGTCTCGCAGACACGTTTTGATGACTACACGATAGTTCAGTGCGCCATGATTTATGGCTTAGTACCAGCGCTCCAAAGATGTTTTGAATGCCACGGAGCATATGAGATGTTCCAAGAGATGAAATTGGTATTTCAGGCTCATTCCCATGTTGAGAGGTATGAGATCTCTGACAAGTACTTTTCCTGCAAGATGGAGAAGAATAGCTGAGTTAGTGAGCATGTGCTCAGAATGTGTGTGTGCTACAATCGCTTGAATCAAGTGGGAGTTAATATTCCACATAGGACAGTAGTTGAAAGAGTTCTCCATTCACTACCACCAAGCTACTAGAGTTTCGTGATGAACTATAACATGCAAGGGATGGAGAAGATGATCCCTGAGCTATTCGCTATCTTTTACACCGCGGATGTAGAAATCAAGAAGGATTGTCAAGTTCTGATGGTTAATAAGACCACCAGTTTCAAAAAAAGCAAGGGAAAGAAGGGAAACTTCAAGAATGGCAAGCCATGCTCCATTGAAGAAATCAAAGGTTGGACCCAAGCCCAAGATTGAGTGCTTCTATTATAAGGGGAACGATCACTGAAGCGGAACTGCCCCACACACTTGGCAGATAAGAAGGCTGGCAATGTCAACAAAGGTATATTTGATATACATGTTATTGATATGTACCTCACTAGTGCTCGATGTATCCCCTGGGTATTTGATACCAGTTCAGTTGTTGATATTATTAACTCGAAGCAGGAGATGCGGAATAAACGATACCGGATAAGGACGAGGTGACGATGCGTGTTGGAAGTGTCTGCAAGGTTGATGTGGTCGCCATTGGCACACTCTCTCTACCTTCAGAATTAGTATTAAACCTAAATAAATGTTATTTGGTGCATGTGTTGAGCATGAACAATATATCAGGATCTTTTTTATTGTGAGACGGTTATTCATTTAAGAGAATAATGGTTGTTGTGTTTACATGAATAGTATGATCATGCACCCGATGTGAATGGTTTATTGAATCTCGATCGTAGTGATACACATGTAAATAGTATTGAGGCCAAAAGATGCAAAGTTAATGATGATAGTACCACATACTTTTGGCATTGCTGTTTAGGTCATATTGGTGTAAAGTGCATGAAGAAACACCATGCTAATGGATCTTTGGACTCACTCGATTTTGAATCGCCTGAGATATGCGAACCATGCCTCATGGGTAAGATCACTATGACCCCATTTTTCGATATGATGGAGCGGGCAAGTGATTTATTGGAAATAATACACATTGATGTATGCAGTCCAATGAGTGTTGAAACACGCGGTGGGTATCTTTTTTATCTCACCTCCATAGATGATTTGAGTAGATACAGGTATATTTACTTGATGAAACACAAGTTTGAAATTTTAAAAAGTTCAAGCAATTTCAAAGTGAAGTTGAAGATCATCATGACAAGAAGATAAATGTCTATAATATGATCATGGACGTGAATATCGGAGTTATGAGTTTGGTATGCAAAACAATGTAAAATTGTTTCACAACTCATGCCACATGGAACACCATAGTGTAATGGTGTGTGCGAACATCTAACCATACTCTACTAGATATGGTGCATTCTATGATATCTCCTATCGATTTTCCACTATCGTTTTGGGGTTATGCATTAGAGACAACAACATTCACTTTAAATAGGGCACCATCTTAATACGTTGAGATGACACCGTATGAATTATCGTTTGCCAAGAAACATAAGTTGTCATTTGTTAGAGTTTGGGCATACGACACTTATGCCTGGTAAGCTCAAAGCCAAAGTAGAAAAGTGCATCTTCGTAAGATGTCATAGAGGAATAATTGGGTACACCTTCTACCAAGGCAAGTCTTTGTTGTCAAGAATGGACCCTTTCTAGAGAGAGAGGTTCTCTCGAAAAAATGAGTGGGAGGAAGGTACAACTTGATGAGGTTATCGAATCTTCACTCGAATTGGAAAGTAGCGCAATGTAGAAAAGTGTTCCTCTGATGCGTACACCGATTGAAGAGGAAGCTAATGATGATGATCATGAAACTTCAGACGAAGTTACTATCAAACCTCGTAGGTCGACAAGGACACATACATCCCCAAGTGGTACGATGATCCTATCTTGGAAGTCATGTTGTTAGACAATGATGATCCTATGAACTATGATGAATTGATGATGGGCCCGAATTCCAACAAATGACAAAATGCCATGAAACTCAAGATAGGATCCATGTATGGAAACCAAGTATGGACTTTGGTAAACTTGCCGATGACCGACGGGCCATTAAGGACAAATGGATATTTAAGAAGAAGACAAATGATGATGGTAATATCACCATTTATAAAGCTTGACTTGTTGCAAACAAATTTCCTACAAGTTCAAGGAGTTGACTATGATGAGACTTTCTCACCCGTAGCTATGCTTAGTTCTGTTAGGATTATTATAGCAGTTGTTGCATTTTTTGGTTATGAAATCTGGCAGATGGATGTCAAAACAATGTTTCATTAAGGAAAGGTTGTATGTAATACAATGATAACCCACAAGTATAGGGGATCACAACAATCTTCAAGGGAAGTATTCTACCCAAATTTGTTGATTCAACACAAGGAGAGCCCAACAATATTTATGGTCTTAGCAGTTGAGTTTTCAATTCAGCCACACCAAGGTTATCTCTCTGTACCAAAAGTTTAGTAGCAAAGCAGGAAATCAATAGTAAAAGTAACAATAGTAGGAGTGTAACAGCAGTAGGAGCAGTTTTATAGTAATTGTAACAGTAGCAGTAGCAATAGTAACTTAGCAAGACTCGGTATACGAAAAGCATTGGACATGGATCATCGATTGGTAGATATGGATGACATTCATCATGTAACAGTTACACATTAGAGCGACATAGAACTAGCTCCAACTCATCAATATAATGTAGGCATGCATTCCATATATAGTAACACATGCTTGCGATAAGAACTTGTATAACATCTTTTGTCTTACCCTCTTGTGGCAACGGTGTCCTTTTAATAAAGAACCGGGACACAACATTAACATTTAGTGAATACATGAACTCCTAACTATGGCAATCGCTGGAAAGAATCGCAATTTTGTCACCTTGGGGTATGCAGATCAGGATACATAATAGGTGCCTACAACTTGCAAGATAGGATCTGATGCACTTTCATATTCAGAGAAAACATAATAGGTTCACATCCGAAATCATGGCACACGGGCCCTAATGACAAGCATTAAGCATAGCAAATTCATAGAAACATCAATATCAGAGCATAGTGGATACCAGGGATCAAGTTCTATCAAAATAACTTGATTACATGATCAATCTTATCCACACCCATCACTGTATAGTATGCCAACAAAGGAATTACTCACTCTTGGCGGTAAGCATCATGGAATTGTTGATGGAGAAGGGTTGGTGATGACGATAGCGACGAATCCCCCTCTCTAGAGCCCCAAACGGACTCCAGATCATCCCTCTCGAGGAAGAACAGGAGGTTGCGGCGGCTCCGTCTCATAAAACACTATAAAATCTTCTCTCTGATTTTTTTGATATGAATATGTGAATTTATAGGACTTGAATTGGGGTCGGGAGAGCCATGTGGGCCTCACGAGCTAACACGACACGTCGAGGGGGTGGGCGCACCCTGTTGGCTCATGGACCACAGACATTCCCTCTCTGGCGGTTCTTCGCTCCATAATTCCTTACATATTCTATAAATAATTCACAAAAAGTTTCGTCCAATTCCAAGAACTTTTATTTCTACACAAAAATAACACCAAGGCAGTTTTGCTGAAAACAACGTCAGTCCTCGGCTAGTTTCATTCAAATCATGCAAATTAGAGTCCAAAACAAGAGAAAAGGGTGGTTGGAAAAGTGGATACTTTGCTACATATCAACTCCCCCAAGTTTAACTCATTGATTGTCCTCAAGCAATTCAGTTGATAAACAGAAAGTGATAAACAAAACCTTTACAAACTATTTTGTTCTTATTGTTGTACATATACTTAGCTAGTGTTCAGGTTTTCGACATGAATCATAAATAACCATATCGATGATAACACTTAGCTATCATATTCACCGATGATAATAATATAACCAACTAGCCAGCAATAATAAAATATCTCACATGCCAACAATTTTTCAAAACAATCATGATATAATATGATGACACGGTATTTTCCTAGACCTTTGTGAGACCAGAAAACATAAATGTAGAGCGCCTCTAAGATCCAAGCAGCGACTAGACATTGTAACTGAGAGTCAAAAAGACCCAGTCATGCTCACATCCAACATTAACTAGACTCAATGCATAAGAATAAAAATAGTGCTCTGAGGTCTAGTGCTTTAATAAGAAGGTGAAGAGTGAAGAATGGAAATAAAATATCATGAAAGTAAGTATAAAGGCCTTCGCAAGAGGGAAGCATTGATTTGCAGAGGTGACAGAGCTCAAGGTTTAAAACAAAGATGAATTGTAATTTTGGCTGGTGTAATTTTCCTGCCAATATTACAATAGAGTTTTCGATATCTTACATGCTAAACACATTATTAGCGATTCCCAAACGGAATTGTAAAGTTTACTCCTTTCCACCATCCATACACAAACCATGCCTTACTGAATCCATGTGTGCCTGCCAACATATCGATTGTCCCAGGAGTTTTGTTTAATTATTTTTCATTATGCAGGACTCAACATCCTTTTTACCAGCCTTTGTCGTGCAATGACACACGAATAAACACCCATCTTGAGAATAACTCGCTTAGCATGGAAGATATCGACTGCCCCATCGCTCCATGAGTGGTACGAGCACACAAAATGAATGTTTATTTAAATGTTTAGAGGTGGCACATGCAAATCTGTTTGGAACGGTAGGGTAATACAACATATAGGTAGGTATGGTGGACTCATGTGGAACAACTGGTGTTTAGGAGTTTGGATGCACAAGAAGCATTCCCACTTAGTACAGGTGAATGCTAGCAATAGATTGAGAAGCGACCAACTAGAGAGCGAAAACGTTCATAATAATTCATTGTGAATAATTAACATTGGACATTAGCATGAGTAGGATATGAACACTATGAATTTAAATGTCATGTAGGCTACATTAGTTTTGAATCAACTACATGTTTGCACATGGGCCAAGTCAAGCTGCTCGAATCACTCAAAGGAAAATACCATACTAACATACCACATCATAATCATTTTAATGCATGTTGGCACATAAGATAAATAATTATCCACTCCTAGATATTTACGCATGGAATGAGCAACTGTGATATCCAATTGTCATCATAAACATGTTTACTCATGATATTCTGAATCAAGATCGAATGAGCTAAATATATTTACAAAAATGGAAAGCAAAACAAGTTCATACCAACTTCCTTTACCACGACCACTTCATCAAACATCACCATTATTGCCTTTCACTTACATGACCGAATGATGTGATAATAATAATACAACAAGTGTGCCCTGGACTAAGCTGGAATGTGCAAAAAAATCTAGACAAATGAGAAGAAAAGGTAATATGGGCTCTTTTATTAGATCAACATTAATGCATATGAGATCCACTCAACGTTTTCATCGCGATCTTCTCCTTTCAACGACTCAACAAAAATAAAATAAAGTCAGAGAAACACCCTGAAATATTTTTGGAGTTTTTTTTTCATCTCTACTACACAACTTTATTCTTATAGACGTTGTTGGCCCTCCAAGTGCAAAGTTTTGCATGACAGTAGCAAATTTCCCTCGAGTACATGACCTAAGGTTTATCAATCCGTGGGAGGTGTATGATGAAGATGGTCTCTCTCAAGCAAGCCTGTAATCAAATACAGGAAATCTATTGTGTCCCCAACACACCCAATACAATGGCAAATTGTATAGGTGCACTAGTTCGGCGAAGAAATGGTGATACAAGTGTAGTATGGATAGTAGAAATAGATTTTTATAATATGAATAAATGAAAACAGGAAGGTAACAAGTAGCAAACAACGAGGAAAAGGTTGTATAAATGCTTAGAAATAAGGCCTAGGGTTCATACTCTCGCTAGTGAAATCTCTCAGCAATGCTAACATAATAGAATCATATGATCATCCTTCAGGATGCAACAAAGAATCACTCCAAAGTTCATATCTAGTGGAGAACATAAGATGAAATTGTTGTAGGCAGTACAATCACCTCAAAGTTACTCTTTTCGATCAATATATTGAGCTATTCCTATTAGTGTCAAAAACAGCCCTAGAGTTCATACTAGAATAACGCGTATGGTACGCATCAATCAACCCTAATGTCACCTAGATACTACAATGCCACCTCAAGTATCCGCGGGTTAATTATTCAACATGCATCAAATAATTTCAGATTCATCATATTCAATCCAACGCAAATAACTTCAAAGAGTACCCCAAGATTTTTATCGGAGAAAGTGGGACAAGAACGGGTATCAACGCCTATGCATATATTACCCCAATGTCACCACGGGAATCCGCAAGTTGAGTATTAATACATATATCATGTGAATAAATAGAACACCCCATTGTCACCATGGGCATCCACATGCAAGATATACATCAAGTGTTCTCAAATCCAATATTCAATCCGACATAACAAAATCTCAGAGAGAAAGATTCAATTCATCACATCAGGATGGCAATGGATGAACATCATATGATCCAACTATATTACCAAGGCATGTGATACTTCAAGATCGTGACATCTCAAGAACACGAGAGAGAGAGAGAGAGAGAGAGAGAGAGAGAGAGAGATCAAGCTAATAGCTGCTGGTACATACACTCAACCCCGAGGGTGAACTACTCCCTCCTCGACATGGACACCGCCGGGATGATGAAGATGCCCTGCGGTACTGATTGGCCCCTCCGAGAGGGTGCTCACATAGGGCTCCAGATGAGTTTTCTTTGGTATAGAAGCTTGCAACGGAGGAGCAGGAGTTCTAGGTTTATTTTTGAGGGTTTCTGCCTATATGTATATATATATGTGTGTGTATATATATATATATGTATTTATATATACATATATGTATTGAAATACATATATGTATATATATATATATGATTTTTCACCGTTGTAGTCATGCTAACCGGAGCCACGAGGGGCGCACAAGCTATCACGGCGGGCCGAGGGGGTGGGCGCACCTTGTTGGCTTGTAGCCACGAGGTGGCCCCTCTCTGGTGGTTCGTCTTCTAGTATTTCTCATATTTTTCAAAAAAAAACGTCAAAGAGTTTTGGGTGTTTCCAAGAACTTGTATTTTCTGTATAAAAACAATACCACGGTAATTTTGCTGCAAACAATGTGAGTTCAGGTTAGTTCTAATTAAATCATAAAAAATATATCAAAATCATGTAAAAGTATTGTAAACATAGGCAAATATGACATGAATACGTCATAAATTAACGATACGTTGGAGATGTATCAGCATCCCCAAGCTTAATCCCTACTCGTCCTCGAGTAGGTAAATAATAAAAGAAATAATTTATAAAGTGTGAATGCTATCATAGTATATAATTTTTGTCAATGATAATACCAATTACTTTTTTAGCATCATAAACAAGAACTTTTTCTCATGAAAATCATTATGATATAGTAGCAATCAATTCACATGTCATGGTTCAAATAATGCATTATCTTAAAACTTAAGAACATATGTTCTTAGTCACCAAACAATTTGAATGCATCATCAAATCTAAGTAAGAGCTCCACATACCCAAGTATCATATAGTCTTCTATGATTCCTAATACTCAATGCATATTTTTAGAACAAACAACATCCATCGAACACAAAGAAAGATAGCAGCTTAATGTTCGGCCTCCCAACGTACTTATCACAAAGATAGTTGTCAACAATAATGAATCATGATCATATATATTTGACTCGATATATGTGTTTGGATCATTCCCCACCACATGGTTCTTGCCAAATAATATATTGTTGTTCAAATAAGATGTTGACTCAATATGAAATTAAATGACATAAAAATAAATAGATTGCCCCTTCGGTGAGGGAAGTAGTAATTCAGGAGGTGCGAGACCTCATTGTTTAAAATAGAGATGAATATATTTTGGGTGGTGTGAATTTCCTGTGAACGTTATAACAAGGGATTTCAATATCTTCCATGCTAATCACATTATTGGCGGTTCCCGAATAGAATTGGAATTTTACTCCCCCTCAACCATTCAACACTTTTCATGGCTAGCCGTATCCATGGGTGCCCTCCAAACTATCAACTTTCTAGGGGGGTTCTTGTTTATTTATTTTTGTATTATGGATGAGTGTAAATCCTTTTTACCAGCCTCTCTCATGCAATGACAAGTGAAGAAACAGTCATCATGAGAATAACCCACTTATCATGGAATATATTGACCACCCTAATCATTCCATGAACGGTACATGCACACAAAACGGAAGTTTATTTGAAGGATTTAGAGGTAGAACATGCAAATTTACTTGGAATGGAAGTGAAGTACCATATATAGGTAAGTATGGTGGACTCCTATGGAAGAAACTTGGCTCAAGGATTTCGATGCACAAGTAGTATATCTACTTAGTATGAAGTTTTGGCTAGCAAAAGGTTCTAAACAAGCACCACATGTTGGAGGATCCATAACAATATAACTTCTATGCAAATATACCCAAACATAACCATTACGTTGTCTTCCTTGTCCAAATTCAACAGTTTGATCAAGGTTGAAAATAATTAACGGGTATTCACAATCATAAACGATGTCCAACATAATATATTTGTATATGAAAGTTCTTTTTATTATACTACTCATTCATGAATTGCTTGTATGACCAATATTGTGATTGTCAAACTTCAATAGTTTTTACTTTGTAAACAAAATGTGAAACTACTACTAAGCATAAAGCACATTTATAATTTCAGATTTATGAAATTTCATTCATTCACAATTTACTCTTAGGATATAAGTGAAGCACAAGAGTAAACATCAAACTACTCTCAAAAGATATAAGTGAAGATTAATTAGTAGTCAAACAATTAAGTAGCTATATGGGGACTCTCTATCAATCAATATTTTCATATCTGAAATTTATTCCAAACACCAAACTAAACAAAAATGCAATCTAAGATTAGCACATATCATGTGGACAAATTAAAACTTAGGATCAAGATAGGCTAACTGATATTTGTTGATGAAGAGAAGTGGGATGTGTAGCATCCCCAATCTTAGATGCTTGATATTTCTTGTAATATAATCATGGGGTGCCTTGGGAATCCCCAAGATTGAGCTTTTGCGTCTCATTAATTCCTCTCATATCCTCATTCAACCTAAGTCTCAAAAATTTTATGCATAGAAAACTTGAAAAAAACTTGTGAGATAGGTTAGTACACATAGGAATAAATCAGTACGCACAAGACAAGTTGCATAATAATTTTAAAGCATTAGGTATTGTATACTATCATTTCCACAATTTATATCTACCAATATAAGCCATAAAAACTCTAGGATAAGTAAATAACAAAACTATGACATCGATCTGTCCAAACAGAACAGTCTGTAGCAATCTTTTTAATAAGTGTACTTATGTATCTCCAAACATTATGAAAATTTATTAAATGATAAATAATTTGTGGTAAAGTACTCTGTAAAAAATTCAGAAATTTTCCATGTTCCAGTAAAATATGATAATTCAAATACTACCACAATAGTTTCTATTTTTGTACAACACACATCACACATGCAATTCAAGCATTCTAAAGGAAATTCTTGGTAATTTTTATTGAAAACACGATTATAAATATTATTTAACATGGAACAAAAAGTCACACTCCAAGAAAAACACATATTATGCCATGAATTAAAATATAGCTCGAAGTAAGATATACCTATAGTGTTGAGGACGAAAGAGGGGACTTCTTCCGGGGCATCCCCAAGCTTAGACGCTTAAGTAGTCCTTGAATATTTCCTTGTGTGTGCCTTGGTAATCCCCAGACTTAGGTTCTTAGCACTCCTTATTATCCTCATATCGGTATCTCACCCAAAACTTGAAAATGTCAATCATATAAAACTTAACGGAACTTCGTGAGATGGGTTGTGCAATAAAGATAGACCATTCACATAGGTACTTTCAAGACAAGATTTATAATTGTTATAACATAATGCCTACTCTATTGTGTCATTCCCATAATTTATATCACTATATATAAGCTATGGAAGCATTAAAACAAGCAAACTATGTATGCAACACAGAATCTGTCAAAAACATAACTGTCTCTAAAGATCTGAACTTAAACGATAGTTACCTACCTTTGAAAATATTTAAACGTTAGTACACTGCAGAGAATTTGCATATAAAATGGGTGTAAACATTTCAGAATTTTTAACTCTCCAGTAAAATTAGAGAAATTATGGACTGGATGTATAAGTTTCTGATTTTCAACAAAATTAAACAAACAAGTATCCACACTATCCCAAAGGCTTTACTTCGCACCTTATTGAAATAAAAGACAAAAAACATGATTAATACAGTTTCTTAATCATGTGAACACACAAAAAATGGAAAGTAAAAGTGTTGGGTTGTCTCCCAACAAGCGCTTTTCTTTAATGCCTTTTAGCTAGGCATGATGATTTTAATGATGCTCACATAGAAATAAAGAATTAAACAGAAAGGGGTACCATGAATCACGTGGCAAGCACATTTAAGTATAACCCACTTCCTATTCATAGGGACGTTTTAATCAAACAATTTATTGTAGCAATAATCAACTTGCATAGGAAGGCAAAACAAGCATAACTTCAAAACTATGAACACACAGAGATGAAACTTGATATAATTGAAATGTACATGAGAATATCTTCCCGTCTCATAATATTTTTTAGTATAATCATGAAGGGATTAACTAATATAACTATCATATGCATTCTTTTCATGATCCACAAGCATAGAATTTTCATTAGTATCCAGATAAGCAATTTTCTTATCATTCATAATAGTTGTGGGAGCAAACTCAACAAAATAACTGTCATGTGATACTTGATTGGCATAATCCAATTGAACATTAAAATCATGATGACAAGTTTCATGGTTATTATTACTCTTTATAGCATACATGTCATCACCATAATCATCATAGATAGCAACTTTGTTATCATAATTAATTATGACCTCTTCCAAGATAGTGGAATCATTACTTAATAAAGTCATGACCTCAAATCCACTTTTATCATTATACTAGCAAACATACCCGTGCGTTGCAACGGGGAATAAGCATTTTATTTTATTTAAGCTATTATTTTAGTTTTTATTCTAACTCCCGATATTGATGGCGTGCACTTCCAATTTTTATCTAAGCCATTATTTTAATTTTCATTCAATTTTAATTCAGACTCGTCATATTGATGGCGTCCACTTACGATCACCCTCACGCAACATCTGGGTGGGCCGTTTGACACTAACGAGGCCAACCTATAAATTTAGTTTATTTAAGAAAGCCTATATGTATCACTTTCACATACACCAGATGGAACACAAATTATGATCATACTTGTTGGTTCAATATTAACATTCATGACTACCACACAAATAGTTCGGATATTTTGAAAAGAAACCATAATGTACTTATAATGTTCATCAATTTATAAATGTATCTACATTCACAAAATTTCTTATATGTTCACTATAAAAAGATAGTGTAGTCCGATGGTAAGTACGCACATAGATTTCACCAAAAAAAGTATGTACTTAGGGTCCTAGATCACGCAACATGTACAAAGAGAAAACCTCATGCAAGTATAGCATACCCAAGGACTATATTTTTTTCCTTCGCTCGCTCCTTGCCAACCAACACTGGTATGAAATAAAGACGGATCGTGTACCATCGATTAATGTTGCACCCCAAATTGCATTTTAAAAATAATAAACATGTAAAATAACACCATATTCCAATTCTATACATTTTTGATCAAATTTTATATATAACATGTTAAAATTGGAGTTACGGTTTAAAAAATATATTTACTTGAAAATATATATTAATTCTTAATAGATGTGGGATGATTAACACATATATTAGGGGGTTTTATGTAAAAATGTGAAAAAATTTGTTCATTGTCACTTAAAGAGGGGTTGCGGGTTAGTTAGGATAAAATATAGGGGGTTGTGTGAAAAAACGGTTCCACCCAACATTAAAAAGGACTATGGATTAATTACTTGAAAAGATAGGGACTTTTCCGCAAAAATGCTACGACGTACGGTAGAAGTAGTATTTGCTTTATTATTAGGTAAGAATAAGATTTAACACCCTCCAACATAGTGTTATAATAATCATCTAAAGTTGGCACTCTTCGAAACACACTTTCATAAAAATTGCAATCATCATATATAGGAGGCATTCTTTCATCATAATAAATTTTCTCATCAAAACTTGAGGGATGATACTTCTTGAGCTTGCATTGGTTTTCCCTTGAAGAGGAAAGGGTGATGCAGCAAAGTAGATAAGTATTTCCGTGAGTTTGTTGAGAACCAAGGTATCAATCCAGCAGGAGGAACAAGCAAGGCCCCAATCATAGTACCTACACAAACAATCAAACACTTGCACCCAATGCTAAAAAGGGGTTGTCAATCCCTTCAGAGTTATTTGCAAGGATGAGATCTGATAGAGAAAGATATAGAAGATTGTGGAAACAAAAGTAAATAAATTGCAGCAAGATATTTTTTGTATTTTTGGTTTATAGACCTGAAAGTATAATATCGAAAATAGACCCCGGGGCCATAGGTTTCGCTAGAGGCTTCTCTCATAAAGGAAAATAATAGAGTATTACACGTAATAGATCTCCACGAACATCATGAAGAACATGATATTGAACATCAAAGAGAGAGAAGAAGCCATCTAGCTACTAACTATGGACCCATAGGTCAGTGGTGAAGTACTCACGCATCATCGGAGGGGCAATGGAGTTGATGTAAATGCCCTCCGTGATCAATTCCCGCTCCGGCAGATTACCGGAAAAGGCTCCCAGATTGGATCTCACGGGAACAGAGGCTCTCGGCAGCGGAAAAGTATTTTCGTGGTTGTCTTTTGCAATGGGGGAATATTTGGGAATTTATAGGCCGAAGAATAGGGTTAGGAGACCTGCAAGGGACCCACAAGCCAAGGGGGTGCCCCCTAGGGCGCGCCCTGTAGGCTTGTGGCCTCCCTACAGGTGTCCTTCCCCCTACTCCAAGTCTTCTGGGTTTCTTCTAGTACAAGAAAAATCATTCCGGAGATTTTATTTAATTTGGACTCCGTTTGATATTCCTTATCTGCAATACTCAAAAACTTGAAAAAAAACAGAAAGTGGCACTAGGATCTAGATTAATAGGTTAGTCCCAAAAATAATATAAAACAATATATTAAGGCATATAAAACATCCAAAGTAGATAATATAATAGGATGGAACAATCAAAAGTTATAGATACGTTGGAGACGTATGAAGGGACTAAAAATATAATTTTCATCAAATATAGCATCCCTAAGCTTGTTGCTTTGCATATCATGAACGTCATGGATATTCAAGGAATTCATACAAACAACATTGCTATCATGTTCATCATCCAAGAATTTAGTGCCAAACATTTTATTAAATTCTTCTTCTAACAATTTGGCACAATCTTCTGAACCATCATTTTCATGAAAGACATTATAAAGACGAAGCATTTGAGGCCACCTCAATTCCATTTTTTGTATTTTTATTTTATAAACCAAACTAGTGATAAACAAGAAACTAAAATATTCAATTGCAAGATCTAAAGATATAACTTCAAGCACGCACTTCCCCCGCAACGGCGACATAAAAGAGCTTGATCTCTACTACGCAACTTTATTCTTATAGACGTTGTTGGGCCTCGGTTTTGTTTGATAGGAGCAATTTTCCCACAAGTGGATGACCTAAGGTTTATCAATCTGTGGGAGGTGTAGTATGAAGATGGTCTCTCTCAAGCAACCATGCAATCAAATACAAGAAATTTCTTGTGTCCCCAACACACCCAATACAATGGCAAATTTTATAGGTGCACTAGTTCAACGAAGAAATGGTGATACAAGTGTAGCATGGATAGTAGAAATATATTTTTGTAAGTTGAATAAATGAAAATAGGAAGGTAGAAAGTGGAAAATAGAGAGCAAAACATTGTATAAATTCTTATAAATAGAGCCTATGGTTCATACTTTCACTAGTGGAATCTCTCAACAATGCTAACATAATAGAATCGTATGATCATCGCTCAACGTGAAAGAAAGAATCACTCCAAAGTTCATATCTGCCGGAGAACATAAGATGAAATTGTTGTAGGAAGTAGAACCACCTCAAAGTTACTCTTTCCGATCAATCTATTTAGCTATTCCTATAAGTGTTAGAAAGAACCCTAGAGTTCGTACTAGAATAACACCTATGATACACATCAATCAACCCTAGTGTCACCTAGATGCTCCAATGTCACCTCAAGTATTCATGGTTTAATTATTCAACATGCATCAACCAATTTCGGATTCATCATATTCAATCCAACACAAAGAACTTAAAAGAGTAACCCAAGATTTCTATCAAAGAAAGGGGGACAACAACAGGTATCAACCCCTATGCATAGATTACCCCAATGTCACCACGGGAATCCGCAAGTTGAGTATCAAAAGATATATCAAGTGAATCAATAGAACACCACACGCATCCACATGCAAGACATACATCAAGTGATTTCAAATACTATATTAAATCCGACATAACAAAATCTCAAAGGAAAAAATTTAATTAATCACAATATGAAAGGAAAGGATGAACACCATATGATTGAACTATGTTAACAAAGCCCTTGTTACTTCAAGATCATGCCATCTCAAGAACATGAGAAAGAGAGAGATCAAACACATAGATGCTCGTACATACCCTCAGACCCGAGAGTCAACTACTCCCTGCTCGTCATGGACATTGCCGGGCTGATGAAGATGCCCTCCGGTGATAATTGCCCCCTACGGAAGGGTGCCAAAAGAGAGTTCTAGATGACTTTTCTTCGGTATAGAAACTTGGGGCAGCGAAGCAGAAGTTCTAGGTTTATTTCTGAGGTTTTCTCTCTATATAGGATTTTTCAGCCTTGTAATCATGCTAACCGGATCCACGAGGGACCCAAAAGCTATCAGGGCGTGCCTAGGGGGTGGGCGCGCGCTCTTGGCTTGGAGACACCAGGTGGCCCCTCCTCGGTGGTTCTTGTAACATCCCAAATTTTGGAATGTTATAATAATTACTAGATCAATTGATTGTTTGGTTGAGTGATTGAATTTGAGTGTAATTTTGAAAACTATTGAATGAGAAGGAATAAGTTGACTACCCCCTTTGCTTTTTAATTCAAATTCATTCAATTCAAATCACTCAGAGAAGATGACATGACTTCTTCAAAATAAAGGACTTGAAAAGTGGATTTGAAAATTATTGAAATTTTTGGAATCTAATTCATATTTGGTTATATGTTAATTTTTGAAAGAATTTACGTTTTCTTGCCCAAATTCAAAATATTGAGAGGAGCAATATGACACTCCAAATCCAGGGGAAATTTGAATTATAATTGAGATTATAAAACTCAGAAAACTATTTGGAAAGGATTTGAATTCCAGTTTCAAATTCATTCTTGAAATAGTTTTCAAAATTATTTTTCTCCACAAATAAAATATATGGAAAATAGGGTAAAATGATTCCCTTCAATATATAAATGGAGAAAAATGAATTTGAAATCATTTTGGTATTTTCAAAATGTTTTCTGTGTATTTTATTTGCAACAGTACCACTGTTTGAATTATTGGATTTTGTTAGAATTTTGTTGGAGCTTGGAAGTATGTTCATGTTGTAGGAAATCATTTTTTGGAAATTATGATATATAATACTCCTATATTCAGATTTTGTTTCATTTACGTTTTATTGTAATGCTTTAGTGTTTTAAATTAAAAGGAAAAAATACATTTAAAAAAAAGGAAATTTGTCGCGCGACCCACTAACCGAATCTGGCCCGAAACAAATCCAGCTCGATCCGAATCAAGTCAGATCGGCCGACCGAACCGAGCCACACCTCCCCCTCCCACTGTCCGCTGGACCCTACCAACCGATCCCGGATCGCTCGTGCTCTCCTTCCTCCTCCTCTCTTTCTTTCCCTCCTGAGTCTTTCCATCTCTAGTGAACCCTAGCTCGCCTCGGATCCACGGGATTCCCTGCCAATAGAAGACCCCGAACCCCTAAGACTATAAATAGCATCGTGCTCGGCCCGTTCCCCCCAAAGCCCCTTCACCTGAGCCTCTCTCCCCTCGCAATTCCTCGCCGGAGCATTCCGCTCGCATCCCGAGCTCACCCTGCTCACCTCCGGCATCACCTGCCAACGTCAAAACCGCCTTTGGGATCATCATCGTCCGCCGCGTCGACCTCCACTTTCCCCGAGCCCGGAGACACCCCGGAGCCATCGCCCGCACCACCGCGCAAAGCTGCGCCATTGTCTTCTTCAAGTCCGACGACCTCGTCTCCCAGTGTGAGCACCACCCCCTCTCGCCTCCGTCCGATCTGTTTTAAACGACTACGATTACATTATCGTACTGCTTCAGTTTATGTAAATAAACCGGTCGGTTTTATGTTTAGTGAATTTTAGCCGAAGTGTCATCCTTTATATTGTGTCCGTTTGGTCTGCTGCATCTAGCGCGCACCCTTTTCGGCCTATCACACAGCGCCACACAGCTAGTGTCCCTTAGTTTTTCTCTTCTGTTTTGTGTTTTAAAAACAGAATAGTTTATGTTTTTGTTTTTGCTCTAACTTTTATGTTTTTAATTGTTTAAGTGATTCTTTTTGCGTTGTGTCAAAAACTTTATGTAGTTTGTGTAGATATAAAGTTTGAGCCTGTTTGAAGAATTTAAATTTGAATTTAAACACATTTGATTCAAATACTATTTTTCTTATAACTTGAGTTTAAAAATAGGTTTTGAATTGATTCTTTTTTATACTAGTCACTTGTGACTTTGTTTATAAGTAGGAACAATTTCGGAATTTTTTGAATATCTTAAATTAGGGATTTTAGCAAAACAGAATCTGTTTTAGTTCTTTTTAGGAGTTTTGCTAACTCTTTTGTTTTAATTACTTTTTTATATTAGTAAACAAGTTTTACCTTTTTTCTATTTGTTAACATTAGTATTTCAACCAAAATTTATTTTTATTTTATTTATTTTTATTTGATAGCATGAAATCAAATCTAGTTCTATAATAACTTGCAAATTGATTTCATTGCTAGTTTGAATTCTAATTTGAAAATTATATCTACAAATTGTTTTATAAGTTTTATTTTATGTTAACTTTAGTTTAAATCAGAAACAGTTTGTGTTAGAGTTGAAATTGTTTTTGGTTTAATTCAAGTTAACATTGTTTTGATCATAAGTAGAGTTTAACAAAAGCTTTTCAATTAGTTCCTTCTGCTAATAAAGTTTTATGAAAAATACTTTCTGTTATCTTTGCTGTTTTATATTTTTGTTTTCTGTTATTTTACTATTTTAGTGTTCTCTTTCCTATTAAATTAATTAGAACAAAAATTATTATTGTGTTGTTGTAGTAGAAAACTCCATAGTTTTATTTGTAGTTTTCTTTGTAGTTTCTTTTGGATTCTTATTTGATTTTTCTTATTGATTTCTTGGATCCATTTTCTTGCTATATTGGTTTCTAGTATTGATTGCTAGAATTGCTTGCTTATGTGAATACTATGTTTCATTATATAGATTTCATCAGAGAGTGATGAACAGTCCTACCAAGTTAATTTTTTGAGAGCGATATTATCTTCTTCAACCTTACCACGCAAGTTCACTTATCGTTCGTTTATTACCTATGTTTTTACTTGCATGTAGTGTCACCTTTTCAACAATCCCTCCAGTAGTGTTATTGAATCTTGTACTTGGCATGAGGTAGGACAACCCACTACCGTGTTATCGAGCCCCGGGACGTTATTCATTTTGATGCTACACTATAGTAGACGGGGTTGGTATGAGTGTTCGAGAGTGGTGTGAGATAAAGGAATCCATGTCAAAGATGACAACTTCATGATGGCATCTTCAAGGCCTGCATCTTCAAGACCTCAAGACTTCGAGACTCGAGAAAAGTGTACAATACACACTACTGGGTGAAGGATGGTTTAGATGGGCACCCTGGAGAAGCTAGTGGATGACCCGGGATGCATGGAGAAGCGCCATGACATCTTGCGGAAAGCTTCCCCCAGACTCAAAGAGACGGATGAATACTTCATGCACGAAAGCTTATCTGTGTAGCCACAAGTCATTATGGGCTCTAGCTTGGTTAACCTTAGTTGTGAATCTAGCCAAGATGGTGCTACGAGATTTAGAACTACGTTAGGATGGATGGGCCCGAAAAGTGGTCAGAGGAACTCTTTGGAAGACCATGTTTTGTTCGTCCTGTTCTCAAACAACTAGCAGTGCGAGGACTTACAAGGAGGGAATGAATCTTGTGGGTAAAGTACACAACACTATGTAGAGTTTAAAACCTAATCGGTTAGCCGTGTCCCCAGTTACGGACAATTTGAGCCTCTAGACTTGAATCTATCACTGAACTCTCAACACCAGACAGTTAATTAATTGTGGGCAACTTATGATGATTTTGGGTTATGATACATTGGTTGGCGGAACCATGTCATATTAGATAACTCCATAGTGAAAATGCCTGAATATTCCTTTGTCGTAGGAAAAATATAATAAAACTAGCTTTTATGCAAAAACTCACACACAAAGCCACAAAGCCTTATTGCATATAGAATAGTCTTATCATCTGTTTTTCTATTATTATGATCTTGCCGATACATTCAATGTACTAACCTACACGGCTGCAACGTCTTATGTTGTAGATATTTCTATGACGAGTAAGAGTACGATTTAGGGTTCCGGTCTACACTCATCCTGCCGTGGGTCTTGATGGCATTCCACTCCCGTTGACTGTCTCCGCTGAGACTCATGAGGTACATATCACTTTTATGTTATTTACATGTGATTGCACTTTGATATATACATTGATGTACTGTGTGTGCGAGCATATTGATCCAGGGATGGCACAGATACACAGAGGCTTGACTCATTTTGAGTCGGGTCTCTACAGATATGGTATCAGAGCACATGTTGACTTTAGGACGTGACCCTAGGAAATGGCTTAGAAATAGGAAGACCTTGATAGGAACAACTTTTGTTCTCACTACTCTTGTAACTTCTAAATTATTCTACTAAACCCTACGCTTTTCAAACTATAGATGGAGAACTACATTCTGAACGAAAGAGAGCACTACGAAGATGTTCTCGGAGGCTAATTCCTCATGGAGCTGGTACAGGTGATGAAGTTGCCGATACCTGAGATCAAGGTGACTAAGAGGAAGTCTGGATTTTGGGGTGTCAGAACTAAAATTTTTGGATGTATAGAAGACCCCAAGACTGAAGACATCAAGTATGGCACACTGAACAATGAATGTGATATAGGCATGAACACGGCTGTCCATGATGCAATCACATGTTTGAGCTATCGTCATCGTGCTTAGTTAGGTACCCACTACTTTGGAAGAATCGGATGGCAGAAGCCTAGTGGAGCACACATCATCCTGACAGACGAATAGAATGGGAAGTGTTCACCTGTACTGGTGTATAATCAAGAACTGGAGCATTATATAAAGAACCTTCAAATGGACCTCCTCTTAGAATTATTTGAGAAAGACGCACTTCGTGAGAGCCTCATTGTAACATCCCAAAATTATAAATTTTGGAATGTTAATATAATTATTAGATTGATTGTTTGTTTGTTTGAGTGATTGAAACTTGAGTGGAATTTGAAACTTCTCAAAAAAATGAGAGGGAATAAAATGACTTTCCCAAAATTTTCTATGTTGAATCCCTTTTCAATTTTGAGTTTGAATATTTTCAAAACCCTTTGATTAAAAAAATCAAATGAGAGAAGGAAAATGACCCTCCAAAATCAGAGACAATGTCTTGATTCAAAGTTTAAGTATTTGCAATTTATTTGAAATTCAAATTCCTTTTCATTTTAAAGTTATTGCAAAAAAATATTTTTTTTAAAAAAAGTATTTTATTTGGTTTTGAAAATATGTTCATGTTTTAGAAAATTTTATTCTGAAAATTTTGATATATAATATGTCTATATAAAATGTTCTCTCTTTTTCATTTATACGTTTTTCTTCTTTTAAAAAAAATAAAAAAATTATTCGTTCGCAAAAAGAAAAAAAAATTGAAAAAAAAACGCTCATGATCCAGCCAGCACGTGTGCGTGCGCTGTGTGCGCGGCCGGCCGATTCCTTTGGCCCATGAGGCACCTTTTTACTTCTTTTTTCTAGTTTCCCTACATTACGTATATATTTAGTCCCACATCGTCTACCTATGGACCATTAGACCTCTCTTCCACCTATAAATATAGATCCATAGGAACATCCAAAAATCATCTATTTCGGGTTAAATTAATCTTTTGGTTTAACTAGATTTATTAAATAAAAATATTTTTTTCTTCACTTCTGCGGGATTTCCCGAAGTCGTCCCCTCATTGGAATTAATTCTTACTCTGCATTTTAAAGGTATTTCTCTTCGTATTTTGTTATACTCCCGTAGTTTATTATTTCTAGACTAGTATTCCTACACTAGTATACGGTAGAGTAATTAGATATATTATTTAGTCTTCATATTTACACATTAGTACTAGAATTCTTTTAGACATGGCATTTTTCTTCCATAAAACAGCTTGACCCTGATTTTTCAAATAGCCATAACTTTTTACTCGTTTATCCGAATTAGATGAAACCAACGCCTAGAGTTTCACCTTGATACCACCTATCCGATGAACCTATCATATCAACTTTTTTGAAATTTTCAAATTTCGAAATTTGTTCATATTCATATTCAAACTTCTTTTGATCATATCTTTTTATCCGTAGCTCCGTTTTAGATGAATTCAATTGCGTCGGATTCGTATCAAAGTAATATTCCCGTTTGTATAATTAGTTTTAACTTTTCAACTTATAATTTTGATCAAATCAGATTTATCTATTAGTGCCCAAAAGTGTTCACATCGTTCTAAGCCGATTCAATGTTATATTGAAGTATTTGTATCTTTTGATCCGCTATTTCAAATCTAGTAATTCTTTTTTCTACACGCTCATATTGATCTACTATATCCAATAGCATCATTAGTTTCAACCTTTGAACCTTACAAATTTGAGCGATTCAAATTTGTATTCGAACATTCATTTGATCTTATCTTGCAAATCGTACCACCTTTTCAATTGATTCCTTTTACCCCTAAACACTCATGTCATATATTTTTGTACGTAACCATCGTACTTCAGTTCAACTTCTCTTGACCTTTTGAATGCAAATTCAATTCATACTTCAATTCGTTATAACTTGTGTTGTAGTGCTCCATTTCAAGAAATTCTGTCTACAAATAAATTCTTATGTCTTATACTATTTGTCAAAAAACATTCATGTTGTTCTCCCAATATTTTTCATCATCTCCCATAGTGTATGCAAGTCGAGCTTATATAGCAATAGTTCATCGTCCATTTCCTCTTTTGATCTCATTCCTGCACCTTCACTTTACAACACACTTAGGACCTTTTTATTAAACCTTATTACGTTGTTATTTTGCACCAAGACATGCTTTGTTCTTATGTTCTCTTGGTTCTTCCTTTTTGGCATGAATGTTTATTGAATGCTATTCATTTAGATAGATTGCTCGGAGTGTGGCGAGTAGAATTATCAGGATTTTGAGAGCGACTATCTTCATCAAGTAATACCAGGCAAGTCACTTTGATCATACTATCACCTATGTTTTATGCATCGTAGTTCTACCATCCTATGCCCAATTGCATGTTGCTCAGGTATTTGGAAATTTTAGTATAGATTGTAGTATCATGTGGTAGGCACACAACAACCCCGATACTTGGCCCCGGGACGACAAATTTCATATTGCTATGCTTGAGTAGACGGGATTTCGGTTGAGTGCATAACACGAGTGATGCGAGGTTGATTAAATAATCAAGACCGGTTAAGGCAAGATTTTCAAGACCTCGGACGCAATGCAACTCTGGGTGAAGGATGGTTGATCGGCTCCCTGGAGAAACTAGTGGATGACCCGGGATGCTGGGGACAGCCATGACATCCTGCGGAAAGCTTCACCCAGGCTCAAAGAGACGGACGGATATTTTCGAGACCCAAGGCTTACCTGCACAGCCACAAGTCATTATGGGCTCTGGCTTGGTTGGACAACGCGGCGACTCTGGACAGGCGGTGCTAGCAGATGTAGAAGAACGGTAGGAATGGATGGGCACCGACAGGGATTCAGAGGGACCCGTTGAAAGACCATGTTTTGATCATCCGGTCTTCAAACACCCTGAAGTGCGAGGACATACACGGAGGCGATCAAAACTTGTGGGGAACGTGTGCAAAACTCTGCAGAGTACTCAAACCTAATCGATTAGCCGTGTCCACGGTCATGGACAACTTGAGCCAAAGGAACTGAAGTTATCTGGATTTCTCAACACCTTTAAATATATTTGATGACGGTAATTATTGACAACTCGGGTACGAGAACTGGTTGGCGGAACCATCTCGTTAACAACCAACAATGTAGTAACATTTTGCTTTTAGCCCACTCTTGTTGTAGGAGAAAAATTTGCTTTACGCTAAAACTTATAACCCCACCTGCCATATATGCATATAGTATAGATGACATTTTGCTTTTAGCCCACTCTTGTTGTAGGAAAAACAACATACAACGCATCAAAATATCGAATGAATACCAAATTCACATGACTAATTATAGCATGACTTATCCCATGTCCTCAGGAACAAAAGTAACTACACACAAAGCATAATTATGTTCATGACCAGAGAGGTATTGAATAGCATCAAGGATATGAACATATAATCTTCCACCGAGTAATCCAACTAGCATCAAATACAAAGAGTAATTAACACTACTAGCAACCTTACAAGTACCAATCGGAGTCGTGAGACGGAGATTGGTTACAAGAGATGAACTAGGGTTTGGAGATGAGATGGTGCTGATGAAGATGTTGATGGTGATGAGTCCCGTCCGATGAGAGGAGTGTTGGTGATGACGATGGCGATGATTTCCCCCTCCGGGAGGGATGTTTCCTCAGCAGGACGACCCTGCCGGAGCTCTAGATTGGTTCTGCTCAAGTTCCGCCTCGTGGCGGCGGCGATTCCTCCCGAAAGCCTCCTCTTGTTTTTTTTTGGAATGAAACCCTCCTTATAGCAAAAGAGGGGAGCCAGAGGGCTAACAAGGAGCCCACAAGCCCCCTAGGCATGGCCAGGGGGGTAGGCCGCGCCTAGCAGGCTTATGGCCTCCTGGTGGCTCCCCTCTGGTACTTCTTCCGCCCAGTATTTTTTATAAATTCCAAAATAATTCCTCGTTGATTTTCACGGCTTTTGGAGTTGCGCAGACTAGGTATCTCAAACTTGCTCCTTTTTCAGGCCAGAATTCTAGCTGCCGGCATTCTCCCTCTTCATGTAAACCTTGCAAAATAATAGAGAAAAGGCATAAGTATTGTACCGTGAAGTGTAATAAGAGCGCATAAAGCAATAAATATCAACATAAAAGCATGATGCAAAATGGACGTATCAACTCCCCCAAGCTTAGACTTCGCTTGTCCTCAAGCGGAAACCGAGATCAATAAATATGCCCACATGTTTAGAGATAGAGGTGTCGACAAAACCAAATACGGACATGCATGCATCATGATCATAATTAGAACAACAATATCATCATATAATCTCTCATGCTAAAGTGACAATTCCTTCACAAAGTAAAGTATGGATCAAGAACCTTATCGGTAATTAACAACCAATAGCCTTTAGTCATTGAAGCAATTGCAATTTATCATAACATCGAAAGGAGTCAAATAAGAGCTTGTACAGAAAATCCACATACTCAATCATCCTTTTTTCTTCTAAAATTGCTACAAATCACGTGGTACTCATGAGATCCAAGTTTCAGTCAGATACAGAGAAAGATAGGGGCTTATAGTTTCGCCTCCCAACTATTTACCTCAAGGGTAATGTCAACAATAATAATTCATGAATACTTTCTTCCAGGTTGACATATGAATACAGATATTTCCCTAGCATATGACGTTAGCCAAGATAGAGGCGAAATAAGGGATTGGTGTAGATCACCATGACTCTTTCAAGGGCAAAAAGTAAAGGTACAAGATATGCCCTTCGCAGAGGGAAGCAGAGGTTGTCATGCGCTTTTGGGGTTTGGATGTGTGTCCTCTTAGTGTGAAGGAACGTCACTTTATATTGCCTCCTGTGATAAAGAACTTTATTATGCAGTCTTCCTCATCACAGGTTCGTACAAAGCTTATTTTCCACACACTAATAGATCATACATATTTAGGGAGTAATTTTTATTGCTTGCACCGATGACAACTTACTTGGGGGATCTGAATCAATCCAAAGGTAGGTATGGTGGACTCCCATGGCAAAATTGGGTTGAATGTTTATGGATGCACAAGTAGTATCTCTACTTGGTGCAGAAGTTTTGGCTGATATGGAGTGGAAGCAAGCGTCACATGCTAAGGGATCTCTAGTCATATAACATTGCTCTGAACCAAGCAAACATAATTCATTATGTTGTCTTCCTTGTCCAACATCTACTTCTAAGCATGTAATAGTTTAGTGAGTGTTCACAATCATAGATGGTGCCCAAGATGATATATTTATATGTGAACCTCTCTTTATTTATCACTTCCTATTAATTGCAACAATGACCAAGGTCTACGTTTGTCCACCCAGAACAAGTTTCAATCAACATTATTTTTATATGTGAAGTCATCACTTCCCATAAGATCATTACATGATCTTTCATGCTTTTGTTCTTTTATCATTCTTTTCTTTAGATCATGGCATGAAGCAAGGCCCTTAACTAAAACACTCTTTATTATATGACTCAGAACTCGAATACAACGGGGTTGATGCAAAGCAAAACTCAAGCCTAGAACACTAAGAACTTTATTCTACTAGAGAAAGATAAAACCAAAAAGTATCAAACTAAGAAAAGGTAAAGGCAAAAGATGTGATGGTGATACGATACCGGGGCAACTACCACAAGCTTGGCACAAGCCAAGGGGATTGCCCATACCCGTGCTTAGTTGTCTTCCTTTGGAGGTGATGGTGGTGGAGTTGTTGCAGAGTTCTTGAACTTGTTTAATTTCCTCTTGAGCACAAAGTTTTGCTCCTTCGGATCGTTAATTTCCTCTTCAAGCTTCAACACCCTTTGGCATAATTCTTGCTTACTCTCCTGCAAAAGACGAGAAGCGGTAAACAAAATCTCAAGCTTCTTCCTTGACTTAGGGAGGCTCGACTTCTTGAACTCCACATGTGTGTTTCCAGATTGAGGTAGAGGAGCTTCCCCTTCATCGGAACTTGTTCCTTCCTTCCCCTTGGGATCATAATCTTCTTCCTCATCAGTGGTCCAACCATAATGATCCAAGTCCCCATAGATCTTGGGGTTAGCAAGGTAATCTGCCACATAGCTCTCCCCCTCTAAATCTTGAGAAGACATCCTTGCCCTAAATCTGCGGCACAAACAGGGTCGAAAGGAAAACAGAGAAAATTTGCGCGATACAAGGGTCAAACCTTTCGGGAGAATATATAGTGATTTTTTTACCATAAGGAGTACTCCGCAAGAAAACGGAGTCTGGGAGGCACACGGGGTGGTCACAAGCCCCCCAGGCGTGGCCAGGGGGTGGCCCGCGCCTGGCAGGCTTGTCGCCTCCTCGTGCGCTTTCCGGACTACTTTAAATTTTGCTATTTTTCTAAAAAATCCAAAATGGAGAAAAATTCCTACTGGAAAAGTTTTGGAGTGGGTTTACTTACCGAATCACGTACCACTTCGTTTTTAGTCTGAAACAGGCTGATAAATTTCCCTTATGTACTTCTCCGGAGTTATGGTATTGATAATATTTCTTTCAACATTTATGGGAGTACCTGAGATATAATGCTTGATCCTTTGCCCATTTACCACTCTCGGAAAATTACCTTCCGTGTTGTTGATCTTGATGGCACCGGAACGATATACTTCCTCAACAATGTAAGGACCTTCCCATTTAGAGAGAAGCTTGCGTGCAAAAAATCTTAAACGAGAATTATATAGCAAAACATAATCACCTACATTGAACTCACGTTTTTGTATCCTTTTATCATGCCACCTCTTAACCTTTTCTTTGAACAACTTGGCATTTTCATATGCCTGAGCTCTCCATTCATCAAGTGAGCTAATATCAAATAACCTCTTCTCACCAGCAAGTTTGAAATCAAAGTTGAGCTCTTCGATTTCCCAATAAGCCTTATGCTCTAGCTCAAGAGGTAAATGACATGCTTTACCGTAAACCATTTTGTGCCGAGACATGCCCATGGGATTCTTATAAGCACTTCTATAAGCCCACAGTGCATCATCAAGCTTCTTAGACAAATTCTTTCTAGACCTGTTGACACTCTTTTGCAGAATTAGTTTAATCTCTCTATTACTTAGCTCTACTTGACCACTGGACTTAGGATGATAGGGAGATGCAATTCTATGGTTGACATCATACTTAGCAAGCGTTTTACGGAAAGTACCATGAATAAAATGTGAACCACCACCGGTCATTAGATATCTAGGGACTCCAAATCTAGGGAAAATAACTTCTTTAAGCATCTTGATAGAAGTGTTGTGATCAGCACTATTAGTTGGTATGGCTTCTACCCACTTAGTAATGTAATCAACAGCAACTAGGATATGAGTATACCCGTTGGATTTTGGAAAAGGTCCCTGCTACTGTGACAACAGACCTTCCCTCGCAACGGCGCCAGTAATCCCGCTACTACGGGCTACGCCTATAGGGACTTCCTTGGCAAATATGCAAAGGATTTCCCCGCGGCCTTGGAGCCTTGCGTTGGTGTTCCCTTGAAGAGGAAAGGGTGATGTAGCACAGCGGCCGTAAGTATTTCCCTCAGTTTGAGAACCAAGGTATCGATCCAGTGGGAGGATCGCGTCAAGTCACAAGTACCTGCACAAACACAAATAGCTTGCACCCAACGCTATGAAGGGGTTGTCAATCCCTTATAGATTGTTTGCAAAGTGAGAACTGAAAGCAAAAAGTAAACAAAGCAAAGTAAAAGTGGAAGTGGAGAAGATAGTTGTGAATAGACCCGAGGGCCGTAGTGTTCACTAGTGGCTTCTCTCATGAAAGCAAGTAGACGGTGGGTGAACGAATTACTGTCTAGCAATTGATAGAAGCGCGCAAAGTTGTGACGTTATCTATGGCAATGATTATATCTATAGGCATCACGTCCAAAACAAGTAGACCGATACTTTCTGCATCTACTACTATTACTCCACACGTCGATCGCTATCCAACATGCATGTAGTGTATTAAGTTCAAAGGAACAGAGTAACGCCTTAAGCAAGATGACATGATGTAGATGGACAATCTCAAATCTATGATGAAAGCCCATCTTGTTACCCTTGATGGCAACAACACGATGCGTGCCTTGCTGCCCCTTCTGTCACTGGGAAAGGTCACCACATGGTATGAACCCAAAACCAAGCACTTCTCCCATTGCAAGAATCATAGATCTAGTTGGCCAAACAAAACCCAACACCCGGAGAGACTTATAAGGATATCAAATCATGCATATAAGAAATCAGCAAAGACTCAAATATAATTCACAGATAATCTGATCACAAATCCACAATTCATCGGATCTCGACAAACACACCGCCAATGAGGATTACATCGGATAGATCTCCATGAAGATCATGGAGAACTTTGTATTGAAGATCCAAGAGAGAGAAGAAGCCATCTAGCTACTAACTACGGACCCGTAGGTCTGAAATGGACTACTCACGAGTCATTGGAGAGGCGATGATGTTGATGTAGAAGCCCTCCAACTCCAAAGTCCCCTCCGACAGGGCACCGGGAAGGGTCTCCAGATGAGACCTCGCGGAAACCGAAGCTAGCGGCGGCGGAAAAGTGTTTTCGTGGATGCCCTGATTTTTTCTATGATTTCAGGGAATTTATGTGCCAAAGAGCTAGGGCAGGGGAGCGCGAGGGAGGCCACACGCCTGGTTGCCGCCTTGGGCTCCCTGTGGGCCCCATGCCTTGGCCCTCAAGTCCTCCGATCTTCTTCCATTCTGGGAAAATTTATTTCAGGGATTTTATTCCGTTTGGACTCCGTTCAAAATCAGATCTGAAAAGAGTCAAAAACACAGAAAAAACAAGAAGTGGCACTTGGCACTGAATGAATAAGTTAGTCCCCAAAAAGATATAAAAGGTATACAAAACATCCAAAGTTGACAAGATAACAACATGAAACCATCAAAAATTATAGATATGTTTGAGACGTATCAGTCCCATATAATCAAAACCCCAAACACCAAATGGTTCAATGACAAGTGAATAATTCATAGGCATTTCCTAACGTTTACTGATATTACCTATTCTTTGACATTCGTCACAAGACAGGACAAACTTATGGGCATCCTTGAAGAGAGTGGGCCAATAGAAACCTCATTGCAATACCTTGTGTACAGTTCTATCTCCCGCATGGTGTCCTCCGTAAGCCTCAGAGTGACACTTCTGTAGGATCTGTCCCTGTTCATGCTCAGGTACATAACGTCTAATAACACCATCTACTCCTTCTTTATAAAGGTGAGGATCATCCCAAAAGTAGTGTCTCAAATCAAAGAAGAATTTCTTCTTTTGCTGATATGTGAAACTAGGTGGTATATATTTGGCAACGATATAATTTGCATAATCACCATACCACGGTGTACTACGTGAAGCATTGATGACATTCAATTGCTCATCAGGAAAGCTATCATCAATAGGTTGTGGGTCATCAAGAACATTCTCCAACCTAGATAAGTTATCTGCTACGGGGTTCTCAGCACCCTTCCTATCAACAACATGCAAATCAAATTCTTGTAGCAAGAGAACCCATCTGATAAGTCTAGGTTTAGCATATTTCTTTTCCATAAGATACTTAATAGCAGCATGATCAGTGTGAATAGTCACCTTGGAATGAACAATGTAAGACCTGAACTTTTCACATGCAAACACGACTGCTTAAAATTCATTTTTAGTAGTAGCATAGTTTCTTTGGGCACTATCTAGAGTTTTACTAGCATAATGAATAACATTCAACTTCTTATCAACTCTTTGTCCTAGAACAACACCAACAACATAATCACTAGCATCACACATGATTTCAAAAGGTAAGTTCCAATCAGGTGGTTGAACAATAGGCGCAGTAATCAAAGCCTTTTTAAGTATTTCGAAGGCTTCCTCACAATCATCGTCAAGAACAAAAGGAACATCCTTTTGCAAGAGATTGGTAAGAGGCCTAGAAATCTTAGAAAAGTCCTTAATGAACCTTCTATAGAAACCAGCATGACCAAGGAAACTTCTATAGAAACCAGCATGACCAAGGAGCCTTGGATGGGAATTATGACAGTGTGTGTACATTGATCCAAATGATGCCAAACTATAAGGATCTCAAGCCAAAGGAAGTCATTAGAATGATTGTTGCTCATCAAATGTCACTCAAGGACAACGAAGAGTTGCACAATAAGTCAAGCGGTGCTTACAAAACTTCAAACGACAACCTTGTTATAAATGAAGAGATAAGACTCATGGTCAGGAAATTCAACAAGTTCTACAAGGGTGTTGGCAAAGAGAGAAGCTCTATCTCAAGATAGGAAGAGAAGCGTTCATCTAGTCGTGACAATAAGTGCTCGGCTCCGCACAAACGAAGAGAAGAGTCACCTAGAAGACGAAGCTCAAGAGAAGAATCACCTCATAGATAAAGAATGAGAAGAGAAGATCGCTATGAATGAATACACTCCCGGAGAAGTAAGGAATCGTAGAAGAAAGACAAGTACACTAAGAGCCACTCACGAAGAAGGCATCAAGCTCATGTTGGTGAATGGGTATCCGGCTCCGAGTCTGACAACCAATCCGGGAAAATATACCACTCCAACTCTGATTATAGTCAACATGAACGTGTTGTTGGTCTTGAACTCGTATATGTGGTATCGATAGAAGGGGCGTCTAGAGGGGAGGGGGTGAATAGACTACTTGCATAAATGAATATCCTAGTTAATGGTTGGTAGATTTTAGCAATTCTAACAATTCTAGTGCACCCTACACATGCTAGTCAACATATATGACACAGAAAAGTAAAGACATTGCACATGTAAGTAAGGAGTGGAGTTTAGGAAGATCAAACACAAAGATTAACATGGCAATTTTTGGCATGGTCCTGATAGGTTGCGCTATCATACATCCACGTTAGTGGAGACTTCAACCCACGGAGGGTAACAGCTACAAGAGTCCACGGAGGGCTCCACCCATAGGTGTCCACGAAGAAGCGACCGTGTCTATTCCAGCATGGCTTACATCCACATAGGACTAGCCTCACTCACGGTAGATCTTCACGAAGTAGGCGATGTCCCTGCCCGTACAAACTTCTTGGTTCAACTCCACAACACGAAGTAGGAGACTCGCAAGCGACACCTAATCAATCTAGGAGGCACCACACTCCAAAAGGTAATACATGTGGTAGAATGATGGACCCCTTGCTCTTGTGCTTCAAAAGATAGTCTCCCCAACACTCAATCACACTATGACAGATTTAGCATGGGTAGGAGAGATTGATTTTGTGTAAAGCAACTTTGGGAGCTAGAGATGAAGTTTCAAATGAATGGATTGGAATATATTGATATCAACACATGAGTAGGTGGCTCTCTGTGAGAAAAATGGATCTGGCAAATGTGTGTGTGTTCTGAGTACTTCCTCTACGAATGAGAGGAGGTGGAGGGGTACATATAGGAATCCCCAAAAATGCAACCGTTACAACATTATTGCCTCACTCGCTTACACCGAAATGAATCTCGGTGGTACCGAGTTGCACTAAATGTGGCAACTATTGAATTCTCAGTGAGACCGATATATAAATCTCGGTGGTACCGATAAGATGACCTAGGGCAGTTTCCAATTCTCGGTGGTACCAATTTCAATCTTGGAAATTCCAATTCTTGAAATATAGATACCAGAAAGTTGGTCACTAACTTTCGGTGGCACCGATATGAAAGTTGGTGGCACCGAGAGATTTGGGTTTGGCAAAGGATTTGTCACTCGGAGAATTGGTAGGGTCGAATTGGAAAACTTGGTGGCACCGATTTCGGTGCTTTGGCTTGGGACAGAGATTTTGTGAGAGAAATGGTGAGTATTTTTGGTGGCTATGTCCAAGCACTTGAGCAACCAATTCATCATATTACCTGACCCCATTTTAATAGTATTGCCTTTCCTATGGACTCATTAGTGATTTCTCACAAATAAAAAATGTAGAGTCCTCTTGCTTGAATCTTGAGCCAATCCTATTCATTTCCTTGCATCAAGGGGTCTCTCCTCACAATCCTTTAGCCAATGCTCTCTATGGACTATAACTGAAATATACTAGGTAAAAGAGTTAGTCCAAGAGACAATGTATGTTGTCATGAATTATCAAAACCACCAAGGGAACATATGTGCTTTCAGTATCCTCCAACTAATATGACATATTTGATTTTCCAAATGCAGGGATTGGAAACTTATTCATGGGAAAAGGTCGCAAGGTATCACACCCCAAGTACTTTGACTTTGATAGTGATGAGTATGACTTGTTAGGAGAAGATGACTTGCACTTTGATAGAACTAGTGACAATGATAAAAACGAACTTCATGATAATCTAGCTAGTCAAGAGGAGTCATATCATGATGATAAGAAAGAGATTGAACAACTAACTAAAGAATTAAACACTCTTAAGTTAGATCATGAATCTACTCTAGAAGATCATAGAGATCTTGCAAGAACTGATGAGAAGTTATGCTTCGAGAAGCTAAATTTAGAGCAAGCACATGAGTTTCTAAAAGCAATCAATGAAGATATTTGAAAGAAGAGTTCTTCTTATCTAGCCAAACGATTACTCTTGTCTACCTTTCTCCCATAAGTTAAACCTAAGCACACTAGTAACAAGGGCAAGAATGGTTCTTCATCTAGTAACAACAATTCTAATGTTAAATCAAATGATGTTGTTGCTAGTAGCTCTCTTGATTCCACTAATTATACTATTAGCCAAGTTACACTTGAGAAAGAAAACAATTTATTAAAAGGAATTATAGAGAGAGGTGTCTGATACGTCTCCGTCGTATCTATAATTTTTGATTGTTTCATGCCAATATTATATAACTTTCACATACTTTTGGCAACTTTTTATATGATTTATGTCACTAACCTATTGATCTAGTGCCCAGTGCCAGTTCCTGTTCTTTTGCATGTTTTTTGTATCGCAGAAAATCATATCAAACAAAGTCCAAAGGTGATAAAAATTTACAGAGAATTATTTTGGAATTTATGTGATTTTTTGGAGGTGGAATCAACACAAACGAGGGCCCATAGAGCCCACAACCCACCAGGGCGCGCCACAGGCCCCAGGCGCGCCCTGGTGTCTTGTGCCCTCCTCGAACATTGGTTAGAGCCCTTCTTCTAGCGCAACAAAGATAATTTATGGAAAAAATCGCTTAAACATTTTAGTGCAATTGGAGTTACGGATCTCCTGGAATTTAAGAAACCGTGAAGGTCCAGATCTGGGAAGCAAGAAAACAGAAGAGAACAGAGAGGGAGATCCAATCTCGGAGGGACTCCCACCCCTCCGCCGCCATGGAGGCCATGAACCAGAGGAGGGGACTCTCCTCTCATCTAGGAGGAGGCCAAGGAAGAAGAAGAAGGAGGGGGCTCTCTCCCCCTCTCTCCCGGTGGCACCGGAGTGCCGCCAGGGCTAGAATTGTGACGACGATCTACATCAACAACCTTGCTACTGACAACACCTACTTTCTCCCCCTCTATGCAATGGTGTAACACCCCTTCTCCCTGCTGTAATCTCTACTTAAACATTGTTCTCAACTCCATATATTATTTCCCAATGATATTTGGCTATTCTATGATGTTTGAGTAGATCCGTTTTGTCCTATGGGTTAATCGTGATCTTGGTTGGTATGATTGTATATTTTATTTATGGTGCTGTCCTACGATGCCCTCTGTGTCGCGCAAACGTGAGGGCCCCCCGTTGTAGGGTGTTGCAATTTGTTCATGGTTTGCTTATTGTCGGTGTTGCGGGAGTGGCAGCAGCCTAAACGCGGATAAGTGGGTTATGGCGTATGGGAGTAAAGAGGACTTGATACTTAATGCTATGGTTGGGTTTCACGACCTTAATGATCTTTAGTACTTGCGGATGCTTGCTAGAGTTCCAATCATAAGTGCATATGATCCAAGGAGAGAAAGTATGTTATCTCATGCCTATCCCTCATATAAAATTGCAAGAACGATTGCCGGTACTTGTTATCGATTGCCTAGGGACAAATGACTTTCTTGTTGACAAAAGCTATCCACTTTTATTATCTTGCAATTTATTCGTAGTTTTATTCTTGAAAAGTACTCGTAGTTTTATTCTTGCAAAATAGTTTCATACTTGTTTTAGGTAAAGAAAAGGCCAAGCGTGTGTAGAGTTGTATCGGCGGTCGACACTCTTATTTATCGAAGAAGGCTACAACGATCCCCTATACTTGTGGGTTATCAAGACATTTTTATGGCGTCGTTGCCGGGGAGCAATAGCGTGGGGCGAATATTCTCGTGTCTGCTTGTTTGCTTTATCACTAAGTAGTTTTTATTTCCCGTTTTAAGTTGTTCTCTATCTTTAGTTATGTATATGGAACATGAAACACCAAAAAAATAGTGATACTTGCTACTCATGGAGATGCGGAACCTCCTAAGACCCTCGATGCTCATTATCTGAAAAATATTATAATGGGATGCACTACTTTGATAATCCTGAGAAAACCCCATTCAACATGATAATGGGAGACACGTTGGATCAACGTGAATACTTTAGGGATTATCGCTTGACACAAAAAGGGAAACTGTTATGGGATCAAATTGATATGTTGCATTGGTATGCTTGGAATTTATGCCAGAGATATGATTTTACCTGTTGCTCTAGGATGAATGCTCCACACCTTCCCTTTTCATGCAAATTTAATGATACTGAAACCTTGGCTTCTTATGCTAATGGTATATATGATTACTATGATGTGGAACGAATAGAAGAATTTGTTTCTTTTAAGGGTGCTTATGAAATTCAGTCTTTGTTTGAAAAGTTTGAAGATTTTGATGATTCAGTTTATAGACATGAAAATTTTGCTATCCTTAAATATTGCTCTGATAATTATAAATAAAATTCTGATATTGATGCGTTTATTGAGAAAGTCTCCTCTGTCCAAGAAGAGACTAATATTTTGCATGAGTCTATGGAAGAAGGAATTGATGAAACTGTGAGCTCATTGGATGAAAAAGATGATGAGGAGAGCGAAGAACAAAAGGAGGAAGAGCGGATTGATCACCCGTGCCCATTTTCTAATGAGAGTAACTCTTCAACTCATACATTGTTTAACGTCCCTTCGTTCTTACCGAAGGATGAATGCTATGATAATTGCTACGATCCCATTGATTCGTTTGAAATATCCCTTTTTGATGATGCTTGCTATGCTTGTGGCCAAGATGCCAATATTAATTATGCTATTGGAAACGAACTTGCTATTGTTCCTTATATTAAGAATGAAATTGTTGCTATTTCACCCACACATGATAGTTCTATTATCTTTTTGAATTCTCCAAACTACACTATATCGGAGAAGTTTGCACTTGTTAAGGATTATATTGATGGGTTGCATTTTACCACTACACATGATGATTTTGATGAATATAATATACATGTGCTTGCGGCTCCTACTTGCAATTATTATGAGAGAGGAACTACATCTCCGCCTCTCTATGTTTCCAACACGATAAAATTGGAAGAAACTGCTTATGCTATGTATTGGCCTTTATTTGATGTGCATGAATTGTTCTTGTATGACACGACGATGCATAGAAAGAGAGTTAGACTTCATCAATGCTTGATATATGTTGCTTTGTGCTCACTACTAAATTCCAAATCATTTCTAATTAAAATTGTCTTTGATATACCTTGGGATCCGGGTGGATCCATTACTTGAGCACTTTATGCCTAGCTTAATGGATTTAAAGAAAGCACTGCGAGGGAGACAATGTTGGGGAACATCTCATGGGAAACAAAAAATTTCCTACGCGCATGAAGACCTATCATGGTGATGTCCATCTACGAGAGGGGATTTCCGATCTACGTACCCTTGTAGATCGCACAGCAGAAGCGTTAGTGAACGCGGTTGATGTAGTGGAACGTCCTCACGTCCCTCGATCCGCCCCGCGAACCGTCCCACGAACCGTCCTGCGATCCATCCCACGATCTAGTGCCGAACAGACGGCACCTCCGCGTTCAGCACACGTACAGCTCGACGATGATCTCGGCCTTCTTGATCCAGCAAGAGAGACGGAGAGGTAGATGAGTTCTCCGGCAGCGTGATGGCGCTCCGGAGGTTGGTGGTGATCTAATCTCAGCAGGGCTCTTCCCGAGCTCCGCAGAAACGCGATCTAGAGGTAAAACCGTGGAGGTATGTGGTCGGGCTGCCGTGGCAAAAGTTGTCTCAAATCAGCCCTAATAGCTCCATATATATAGGAGAAGGGGAGGGGAGGCTTGCCTTGAGGCTCAAGGAGCCCCAAGGGCTGCGCCACCAAGGGAGGAGGAGTCCTCCTCCAATCCTAGTCCAACTAGGATTGGAAGGTGGAGTCCTTCTGTCCTTTCCCACCTCCTTTTTTTTCTCTTTTCTCTTTGATTTTCTATCTATGGCGCATAGGGCCTTCTTGGGCTGTCCCACCAGCCCACCAAGGGCTGGTGCGCCACCCCCAAGGCCTATGGGCTTCCCCGGGGTGGGCTGCCCCCCCCCCTCGGTGAACACCCGGAACCGATTCGTCATTCCCGGTACATTCCCGGTAACTCCGAAAACCTTCCGGTAATCAAATGAGGTCATCCTATATATCAATCTTCGTTTCCGAACCATTCCGGAAACCCTCGTGACGTCCGTGATCTCATCCGGGACTCCGAACAACATTCGGTAACCAACGATATAACTCAAATACGCATAAAACAGCGTCGAACCTTAAGTGTGCAGACCCTGCGGGTTCGAGAACAATGCACACATGACCCGAGTGACTCCTCGGTCAATATCCAATAGAGGGACCTGGATGACCATATTGGATCCCACATATTCTACGAAGAACTTATCCTTTGAACCTCAGTGCCAAGGATTCATATAATCCCGTATGTCATTCCCTTTGTCCTTCGGTATGTTACTTACCCGAGATTCGATCGTCAGTATCCGCATACCTAATTCAATCTCGTTTACCGGAAAGTCTCTTTACTCGTTCCGTAATACAAGATCCCACAACTTACACTAAGTTGCATTGCTTGCAAGGCTTGTGTGTGATGTTGTATTACCGAGTGGGCCCCAAGATACCTCTCCATCACACGGAGCGACAAATCCCGGTCTCGATCCATACTAACTCAACGAACACCTTCGGAGATACCTGTAGAGCATCTTTATAGTCACCCAGTTACGTTGAGACGTTTGATACACAGAAAGCATTCCTCCGGTGTCAGTGAATTATATGATCTCATGGTCATAGGAACAAATACTTGACACGCAGAAAACAGTAGAAACAAAATGACACTATCAAGATGCTATGTCTATTAGTTTGGGTCTTGTTCATCACGTGATTCTCCTAATGACGTGATCCAGTTATCAAGCAACAACACCTTGTACATAGTCAGAAGACCCTGACTATCTTTGATCAACTGGCTAGCCAACTAGAGGCTTTCTAGGGACAGTGTTTTGTCTATGTATCCACACATGTATATAAGTCTTCATTCAATACAATTATAGCATGGATAATAAACGATTATCTTGATACAGGAATTATAATAATAACTATATTTATTATTGCCTCTAGGGCATAATTCCAACAGACAACCCGGAACTTATAGAGATTAATTTAATTCTGTTGAGTGATTTTATAAATTTTAAAAACAAAAAATATAGAGTTGAACTTAAAACTTCACAAAAATAGAAGCGATTGAAAGGTGATGCATTGGTGAAGTGAGGGTCGACCTTGAACACTTGTGTTCATGCTCATGGAAACAATGTAGAATTTTTCATGAAGATTCTCACAAAAATAATTATTCCCTTGTACAAATCCATTGGATTATAAAAATAATGTGCCAAGATTTGATGTTATGATGGGTAGATTGCTTGTTGGTATCTGCGGTGCAGAAACAGAAACTTTGGCCGTAGCGCGTGAATTTTCATTTTTTACTGGAACGTAAAAATGTTCTGAAATTTTTTGCATATTCTTTATACAATATTGTTTTATGTTTTCCTATTTGTTATGAATTTTTGGAGTAACATAAGTATGCTAGATGGAAAGATTGCTACAGACTGTCCTGTTTAAGACAGATTCAGTTTTTGATGCATTGTTTTGCTTGTTTTGATGAAACTATCGATTTTTATCGGTGGTATGAGCCATGGAAAAGTTATATTATAGTAGCTACAATGCAAAAATAAAATATGAATTGGTTTGCAAGAGTACTTATAGTAGTGATTTGCTTTATTATACTAACGGATCTTACCGAGCTTTCTGTTGAGTTTTGTGTGGATGAAGTGATCAAAGATCGAGGAAGTCTCGATATGAGGAAAAGGAGGAGAGGCAAGAGCTCAAGATTGGGGATGACCAAGGCACCCCAAGTAAATATTCAAGGATACTCAAGCATCTAAGCTTGGGTATGCCCCGGAAGGCATCCCATCTTTCTTTATCAAGTATCGGTATGTTTTCGTCTTTGCTTCGTTCATGTGATATGTGCAAATCTTGGAGCATCTTTTGAATTTAGTTTTCGTTTTTTTTATTTTATGCACCATGCTGGTATGAGATAGTCCATGGTTGATTTATAGAATGCTCATTGCACTTCACTTATATCTTTTGAGTATGGCTTTATAGAATGCTTCATGTGCCTCGCTTATATCGTTTGAACTTTGGATTGCCTGTTTCTCTTCACATAGAAAACCGTTGTTTGTAGAATGATCTATTGCTTCACTTATACTTATTAGAGCATGATATTTTGTAGAAATAATTAAACTCTCATGCTTCACTTATATCTATTTACAGAGTCAACAGGAATTGGTCTTTTGCATGGTTAGTCATAAAATCCTACATAAAACTTATGGATCACTGAATATGATATGTTCGATTCCTTGCAATAGTTTTGCGATATAGAGATGGAATATGTGGGAGGTACTAGTAAACGATTGTGGTTAGTAAGAATATTGGTGTTAAGGTTTGTGATTCCCTAAGCATGCATGTATAGTCTCTCGTTGTGCTGGGAAGTTGGAGCACAATTTATCCTTGATTGTCTATTTTGTGTGAAGGTCGGGGGCGCGCAATGGTTAAATCCTACCAACCTCCCCCCTAGGGGCATGCATAGTAGTACTTTTCTTCGAGGCCTAATAAACTTTAGCAATAAGTATATGAGTTCTTTATAACTAATGTGAGTCCATGGATTGTACGCACTCTTACCTTTCCGTAATTTGCTAGCCTCTACAGTACCGTGCATTGCCCTTTCTCACCTCGACACGTGGTGCAAACCTCGCCGGTGCATCCAAACCCCATGATATGAAACGCTCTATCACACATAAGCCTTAATATATATTCCTCAAAACAGCCACCATACCTACCTATTATGGCCTTTCCATAGCCTGTAGCGACCCGACTCAAAACGAGTCAAGCCTCTGTGTTTCTGTGCCATCCCAGGATCAGTATGCTGGCACACACAGTACATCAATGTATATATCAAAGTGCAATCACATGTAAATAGCGTAAAACTGATATATACCTTAAATATTTTAGCGGAAGCAGTCAAGGGAGTGGAGTTCCAATAAACACCAACGGCAAGTTGAGTGTAGACCGTAACCCTGAATCGTACTCTTACTCGTCGAAGAAAAATATTTGCGATATAAGACGTTGCAGCCGTGTAGGTCAGCATATTGAATATGCCGGGAAGTCACATAAGAGAGGGGTGAAAAGTAATCATCTATACTATATGCATATATGGCAGGTGGGGCTATAAGTTTTTAGCGAAAAGCAAGTTTTCTCCTACATAAAGATGAGGGTTAAAAGCAAAATGTTACTACTTGTTTGTTGTTAACGAGATGGTTCCGCCAACCAATTCTCGTACCCGAGTTGTCAATAATTACCCTCATCAAATATATTTAATGGTGTTGAGAAATCCAGATAACTTCAGCTCCTTTGGCTCAAGTTGTCCATGACCGTGGACACGGCTAATCGATTAGGTTTGAGTACTCTGTAGAGTTTTGCACACGTTCCCCACAAGATTTGATCGCCTCCGTGTATGTCCTTGCACTTCAGGGTGTTTGAAGACCGGATAATCAAAACATGGTCTTTCAACGGGTCCCTCTGAATCCCTGTCGGTGCCCATCCAATCCTACCGTTCTTCTACATCTGCTAGCACCGCCTGTCCAAAGTCGCCGCGTTGTCCAACCAAGCCAGAGCCCATAATGACTTGTGGCTGTGCAGGTAAGCCTTGGGTCTTGAAAATATCCGTCCGTCTCTTTGAGCCTGGGTGAAGCTTTCCGCAGGATGTCATGGCTGTCCCCAGCATCCCGGGTCATCCACTGGGTTCTCCAGGGAGCCGATCAACCGTCCTTCACCCAGAGTTGCATTGCGTCCTGAGGTCTTGAAAATCTTGTCTTAACCGGTCTTGATTATTTAATCAACCTCGCATCACTCGTGTTATGCACTCAACCGAAATCCCGTCTACTCAAGCATAGCAATATGAAATTTGTCGTCCCGGGGCCAAGTATCGGGGTTGTTGTGTGCCTACCACATCATACTACAACCTTTACTAAAATTTCCAAGTACCTACTCATCATGCAATTGGGCATAGGATGGTAGAACTACGATGCATAAAACATAGGTGATAGTATGATCAAAGTGACTTGCCTGGTATTACTTGATGAAGATAGTCGCTGTCATAATCCTGATAAATCTACTCGCCACACTCCGAGCAATCTATCATAAACGAATAGCATTCAATAAACATTCATGCCAAAAAGGAAGAACCAAGAGAACATAAGAACAAAGCATGTCTTGGTACAAAATAACAACGTACTAAGGTTTAATAAAAAGGTCCTAAGTGTGTTGTAAAGTGAAGGTGCATGAATGAGATCAAAAGAGGTAATGGACGATGAACTATTGCTATATAATCTCGACTTGCATACACTATGGGAGATGATAAAAAATATTGGGAGAACAACATGAATGTTGTTTGACAAATAGTATAAGACATAAGAATTTATTTGTAGAAAGAATTTCTTGAAATGGAGCACTACAACGCAAGTTATAGCGAATTGAAGTATGAATTAAATTTGCATTAAAAAGGTCAAGAGAGTTTGAACTGAAGTACGATGGTTACGTACAAAAATATATGACATGAGTGTTTAGGGGGTAAAAGGAATCAATTGAAAAGGTGGTACGATTTGCAAGATAAGATCAAATGAATGTTCGAATACAAATTTGAATCGCTCAAATTTGTAAGGTTCAAAGGTCAAAACTAGTGATGCTATTGGATATAGTAGATCAATATGAGCGTGTAGAAAAAAGAATTACTAGATTTGAAATAGCGGATCAAAAGATACAAATACTTCAATATAACATTGAATCGGCTTAGAACGATGTAAACACTTTTGGGCACTAATAGATAAATCTGATTTGATCAAAATTATAAGTTGAAAAGTTCAAACTAATTATACAAACGGAAATATGACTTTGATATGAATCCGACGCAATTGAATTCATCTAAAACGGAGCTACGGATAAAAAGATATGATCAAAAGAAGTTTGAATATGAATATGAACAAATTTCGAAATTTGAAAATTTCAAAAAGTTGATATGATAGGTTCACAGGATAGGTGGGATCACGACAAAACTCTAGGCGTTGGTTTCATCTAATTCGGATAAACGAGTAAAAAGTTATGGCTATTTGAAAAATCAGGGCCAAGCTGTTTTACGAAAGAAAAGTGCTATGTCTAAAAGAATTCTAGTACTAATGTGTAAATACGAAGACTAAATAATATATCTAATTACTCTACCGTATACTAGTGTAGGAATACTAGTCTAGAAATAATAAACTACGGGAGTATAAAAAAATACGAAGAGAAATACCTTTAGAATGCAGAGTAAGAATTAATTCCAATAAGGAGACGACTTCGAGAAATCCCGCCGAAGAGAAGGGAATATTTTTATTTAATAAACCTAGTCAAACCAAAATATTGATTTAACCCGAAATAGATGATTTTTTGGATGCTCTTATGGGTCTATATTTATAAGTGAAAGGGAGGTCTAAAGGTCCATAGATAGGCAATGTGGGACTAAACATATACGTAACGTGGAGAGAAAAGAAACAAAGCCTCTCATGGGCCAAGTAATGGTTCGGCCGGCCACAAGGGAGTCGTGCCCTTTGCTTTTTTTTTTGCGAACGAACAAATTTTTTTTAAACAAAGAAGAAAAACGTATAAATGAAAAAGAGAGAACATTTTATATAGACATATTATATATCAAAATTTTCAGAATAAAATTTTCTAAAACATGAACGTATTTTCAAAACCAAATAAAATAATTTTTAAAAAAATATTTTTTTTGCAATAACTTTAAAATGAAAAGGAATTTGAATTTCAAATAAATTGCAAATACTTAAAATTTGAATCAAGACATTGTCTTTGATTTTGGAGTGTCATTTTCCTCCTCTCGTTTGATTTTTTTTAATTAAAGGGTTTTGAAAATATTAAAACTCAAAATTGAAAAGGGATTCAAAATAGAAAATTTTGGGAAGTCATTTTATTCCCTCTCATTTTTTTGAGAAGTTTCAAATTCCACTCAAGTTTCAATCACTCAAACAAACAAACAATCAATCTAATAATAATATTAACATTCCAAAATTTATAATTTTGGGATGTTACAAACTACCACACTTAAAATGAATCTCGTCCTCGAGATTCGAAGAGGCTAGAAAGAAAATGTTATGGTTTGGGGGGGGCTTCTAACAAATCTAGTCTCCTGCAAAGTGGGGTGCTACCACACTTAAAATGAGAGTTATTGGTCGCTCAAATTTTTAACAATCCTCTTGGGTCTTGGTATCTCGCTCGTCACACTCTTCATGGTAACTTCTTTGGTGAAGTTCTTCCATTATATTCATAATGTTTCCATCAAAATCGAGGGTTCTTCTGTTGATATAAGATTCTTCCGTCACCGGGTCTTCTTAACTGACAAGTCTCGTGACCATTCTAAGTAACCTATCGATGATTCTCATGGTGGTCTACCATTTGTGGTTATCCTGCAGAGAGAAGGGTGTTGGCTTCATGCTCACCGTAAAATTTCCTACGCGTGACAACAAGTGCCATGTACATGGGCTTTCATTATACCATTCTAAGGCTTAAAAAAAGGCTTCAAAGAACGTCGTCTCTCACTGTGGGTAACTCTCTCAGATTTACCTTTCCAAATAGCAAGAGAATGATAAGAGTAAGTCGTCATGGTGGCCAAGCCATGTCGCACTGAAATCATTACCTTGTTTAAGGCTTAGTGAATCTCGTATTCTAACACTTGGGCATCCTCACAAGCGTTGCAGAGTTTCTCCTGTCCACGAACGAAGTTCGGATAAATCCAATGATTCTGCAAGCTGAACAAACATCTATCGTTTCTTCACAACTCTCGGGTTTTCGTTTGCTCCTAAGAAAACGTTTGCTGATAAAAGTTTCCTTCTCCAAAAAGATAGTACTTGATCCTTATTAGTCCCGGGGTCTGTGGGTTTCAGGCATACTTGGGGTAGATATGACACTGAGCTGGGTAGTGGGTGGTTCCTTCACACAAGAAACAAGTCACCTGACTAGTTGGCCATTCCTCGGCTGGGTGATTTTCTTCACAATGAGTGCATCCATCCTTGTGTTCCTCCTGGGTGTGTCCTATTTCTCCACAGGTCTTGCATGCACAAGTCTTCTTCTTCGGATTATCATAGCACTTCTGAATAAGACGGGGTCTTAACAGAGTCTTCTTGAATTCGTCCCAGGTTTCTGCTCCACTAAATCCTTGTATGGCATGATGCATTTTCCACCAGATTGCAGCACTTTGTGTAAAGTACCGAAGAGCGTGTTCCACTTCATACTTCCTTGAGATCAAGTTGCTCCCGAAGTGGTTCTCCATGTTCTGAATCCATATTTCAGCCTCCAGTTGGGTCATTGGTCCAGAGACTACAAGTCCAGCTTCATACTCCATCTGGTAGGGTTGAGGTTTTGGGGATGAGACGGGTAAGGGAGGGAGGGAGATACACACAATACAAACAATATTTTTGAGAATAGGTTTTAGTTGTGGCCGTCAGAAAACACACACCAATGACAGCTCACAAATCATCGTATCTAACGTGGGTATATAACAGGGGTTTGGACTTCTAATGGTCATATAATTATTCGAACACTTCAGGGTCTTCGAGTTCTTCGGGTCTTGGGAGTCCTCTGTTGGTGTAGCTTCAATTCTTCAAACGCGTGGTGAGATCCTCTTTACTTTGAAGTAGAACTCCGCTGATTCTTCATGAGGTCGAAGGGGTAAGGGTATTGTCTAACTATTGGAGGTGAGAGAGAACGTTTGATGAAATCAGAAGAGATGAGAAGTGAAAGGTGTTCTTGAAATTTTTTTGAGAGATCCTTTCCTGAGCAATTTCCAGTTTCTAGGGTCACGTCCTACAGTCAACATGTGCTCTGATACCATTTCTGTAGCGACCCGACTCAAAACGAGTCAAACCTCTATGGTTCTGTGCCATCCCTGGATCAGTATGCTGGCACACACAGTACATCAATGTATATATCAAAGTGCAATCACATGTAAATTGCGTAAAACTGACATATACCTTAAATATTTCAGCGGAAGCAGTCAAGGGAGTGGAGTCCCAATAAACACCAACGGCAAGTTGAGTGTAGACCGTAACCCTGAAGCGTACTCTTACTCGTCGAAGAAAAATATCTGCAACATAAGATGTTGCAGCCGTGTAGGTCAGCATATTGAATATGCTGGCAAGTCACATAAGAGAGGGGTGAAAAGTAGTCATCTATACTATATGCATATATGGCAGGTGGGGCTATAAGTTTTTAGCGAAAAGCAAGTTTTCTCCTACATCAAGATGAGGGTTAAAAGCAAATTGTTACTACATTGTTTGTTGTTAACGAGATGGTTCCGCCAACCAATTCTCGTACCCGAGTTGTCAATAATTACCCTCCTCAAATATATTTAATGGTGTTGCGAAATCCAGATAACTTCAGTTCCTTTGGCTCAAGTTGTCCATGACCGTGGACACGGCTAATCGATTAGGTTTGAGTACTCTGCAGAGTTTTGCACACGTTCCCCACAAGATTTGACCGCCTCCATGTATGTCCTCGCACTTCGGGGTGTTTGAAGACCGGATGATCAAAACATGGTCTTTCAACGGGTCCCTCTGAATCCCTGTCGGTGCCCATCCAATCCTACCGTTCTTCTACATCTGCTAGCACCGCCTGTCCAGAGTCGCCGCGTTGTCCAACCAAGCCAGAGCCCATAATGACTTGTGGCTGTGCAGGTAAGCCTTGGGTCTTGAAAATATCCGTCCGTCTCTTTGAGCCTGGGTGAAGCTTTCCGCGGGATGTCATGGCCGTCCCCAGCATCCTGGGTCATCCACTGGGTTCTCCAGGGAGCCGATCAACCGTCCTTCACCCAGAGTTGCATTGCGTCCTGAGGTCTTGAAAATCTTGTCTTAACCGGTCTTGATTATTTAATCAACCTCGCATCACTCGTGTTATGCACTCAACCGAAATCCCGTCTACTCAAGCATAGCAATATGAAATTTGTCGTCCCGAGGCCAAGTATCGGGGTTGTTGTGTGCCTACCACATCATACTACAACCTTTACTAAAATTTCCAAGTACCTACTCAGCATGCAATTGGGCATAGGATGGTAGAACTACGATGCATAAAACATAGGTGATAGTAGGATCAAAGTGACTTGCCTGGTATTACTTGATGAAGATAGTCGCTCTCATAATCCTGATAAATCTACTCGCCACACTCCGAGCAATCTATCGTAAACAAATAGCATTCAATAAACATTCATGCCAAAAAGGAAGAACCAAGAGAACATAAGAACAAAGCATGTCTTGGTACAAAATAACAACGTACTAAGGTTTAATAAAAAGGTCCTAAGTGTGTTGTAAACTGAAGGTGCATGAATGAGATCAAAAGAGGTAATGGACGATGAACTATTGCTATATAAGCTCGACTTGCATACACTATGGGAGATGATAAAAAATATTGGGAGACCAACATGAATGTTGTTTGACAAATAGTATAAGACATAAGAATTTATTTGTAGAAAGAATTTCTTGAAATGGAGCACTACAACGCAAGTTATAGCGAATTGAAGTATGAATTAAATTTGCATTAAAAAGGTCAAGAGAGGTTGAACTGAAGTACGATGGTTACGTACAAAAATATATGACATGAGTGTTTAGGGGTAAAAGGAATCAATTAAAAAGGTGGTACGATTTGCAAGATAAGATCAAATGAATGTTCGAATACAAATTTGAATCGCTCAAATTTGTAAGGTTCAAAGGTCGAAACTAATGATGCTATTGGATATAGTAGATCAATATGAGCGTGTAGAAAGAATTACTAGATTTGAAATAGCGGATCAAAAGATACAAATACTTCAATATAACATTGAATCAGCTTAGAACGATGTGAACACTTTTGGGCACTAATAGATAAATCTGATTTGATCAAAATTATAAGTTGAAAAGTTAAAACTAATTATACAAACGTAAATATTACTTTGATATGAATCCGACGCAATTGAATTCATCTAAAACGGAGCTACGGATAAAAAGATATGATCAAAAGAAGTTTGAATATGAATATGAACAAATTTCGAAATTTGAAAATTTCAAAAAGTTGATATGATAGGTTCACACGATAGGTGGGATCACGACAAAACTCTAGGTGTTGGTTTCATCTAATTCGGATAAACGAGTAAAAAGTTATGGCTATTTGAAAAATCAGGGCCAAGCTGTTTTACGGAAGAAAAGTGTTATGTCTAAAAGAATTCTAGTACTAATGTGTAAATACGAAGACTAAATAATATATCTAATTACTCTACCGTATACTAGTGTAGGAATACTAGTCTAGAAATAATAAACTACGGGAGTATAAAAAAATACGAAGAGAAATACCTTTAGAATGCAGAGTAAGAATTAATTCCAATAAGGAGACAACTTTGAGAAATCCCGCCGAAGAGAAGGGAATATTTTTATTTAATAAACCTAGTCAAACCAAAATATTAATTTAACCCGAAATAGATGATTTTTTGGATGCTCCTATGGGTCTATATTTATAAGTGAAAGGGAGGTCTAAAGGTCCATAGATAGGCAATGTGGGACTAAACATATACGTAACGTGGAGAGAAAAGAAACAAAGCCTCTCATGGGCCAAGTAATGGTTCGGCCGGCCGCAAGAGGAGTCGTGCCCTTTGTTCCTTTTTTTTTGCGAACGAACAAATTTTTTTTAAAAAAACAAAGAAGAAAAACGTATAAATGAAAAAGAGAGAACATTTTATATAGACATATTATATATCAAAATTTTCAGAATAAAATTTTCTGAAACATGAACATATTTTCAAAACCAAATAAAATACTTTTAAAAAAAATACTTTTTTTGCAATAACTTTAAAATGAAAAGGAATTTGAATTTCAAATAAATTGCAAATACTTAAAATTTGAATCAAGACATTGTCTCTGATTTTGGAGTGTCATTTTCCTCCTCTCGTTTGATTTTTTTTAATTAAAGGGTTTTGAAAATATTCAAACTCAAAATTGAAAAGGGATTCAAAATAGAAAATTTTGGGAAAGTCATTTTATTCCCTCTCATTTTTTTGAGAAGTTTCAAATTCCACTCAAGTTTCAATCACTCAAACAAACAAACAACCAATTTAATAATTATATTAACCATCCAAAATTTATAATTTTGGGATGTTACATAGCCATTCCGAGATATATTGCCATGCAATTTCCACCGCCTCCGTTTGACTAGAGCATTCATTGTCGTATTGATTTGCATGATCATATAGCTGACATAGTAGTTTTGTCTCAGCCACCGTGCATCATTTTTTATACATGTTACGCTAGATCATTGCACATCCTGGTACACTGCGAGAGGCATTGATGTAGAGTCATATTTTGTTCTAGGTATCGAGTTGTAATTTTTATTTCTTTTCAGTTATAAGTAAATAGAAGTGTGATGATCATCATTATTCATTATTAGAGCAAGTCCTAGTGAGGAAAGGATGATGGAGACTATGATTCCACCACATGTCAGGATGAGACTCCGGACATGAGAGAAAAATATATTTAAAAAGGAAAAAAACATTAAAAAGAAAGAAAGAAAATAAAGAAAAAGGGGAAAAAGAATAAAATAAGAAAAAGAGAGAAGGGGCATGCTAGTTCCACACTTGTGCTTCAAAGTAGCACCATGTTTTTCATATGGAGAGTCTCCTATGTTGTCACTTTCATATACCAGTGGGAATTTTTCATTATATGATTATATGCACACCCACTTAGTTTTCATATGGATCTTTCATACACTTATAGCTCTTAGTGCATTCGTTGCATGGCAATCCCTACTCCTCACATTGATATCAATTGATGGACATCTCCATAGCCTGTTGGTTAGCCGCGTCGATGTGAGACTTTCTTACATTTTTGTCTTCTCTATATTTACCCCTATCATCATACTCTATTCCACCCGTAGTGCTATATCCATGGCTTGCGGTCATGTATTGCGTGAGGGTTGAAAAAGCTAAAGCGCGTTAAAAAGTATGAACCAATTGCTTGGCTGACACCGGGATAGTTCATGATTTATACTTTGTGTTAAGAAGAAACAGCATGACAAGATTATATGACTTTGTAGGGATAGCTTTCTTTTCCATCATGTTTGTTGATACGTCCATTTTGTATCATGTTTTCATGTTGATATTTATCGCTTCTTGGGCTGTTATTTCACTTCACGGTACAATACTTATGCCTTTTCTCTCTTATTTTGGAAGGTTTACATGAAGAGGAAGAATGCCGACAATTGTAATTCTGGCCTGAAAGTGGAGCAAAATTGAGATACCTATTCTGCGCAACTCCAAACGCCGTAAAAGTCAACGAGGATTTTTTCCAGATTTATAAAAAATACTATGCCGAAGAAGCGCCAGAGGGGCGCCAGCAGGTGGCCACAAGCCTGCACGACGCGGCCACCCCCCCTCCTGGCCGCGCCATGAGGGCGTGTGGGCAGCCTGCTGGCCCACTGGCCCCTTCTTCTGCTATATGAAGGGTTTCGTCCAGGAAAAAATCAAGGAGGAGATTTTTCATGGATTCGCCGCCGCCACGAGGCGGAACTTGAGCAGAACCAATCTAGAGCTCCGACAGGACGATCCTGCTGGGGAAACTTCCCTCCCAGAGGGGGAAATCGTCACCATCGTCATCACCAACACTCCTCTCATCGGAGGGAACTCTTCACCATCAACATCTTCATCAGCACCATCTCATCTCCAAACCCTAGTTCATCACTTGTAACCAATCTCCATCTCGCGACTCCGATTGGTACTTGTAAGGTTGCTAGTAGTGTTGATTACTCTTTGAAGTTGATGCTAGTTGGATTACTTGGTGGAAGAGTTTATGTTGAGATCCTTGATGCTACTCATTACCTCTCTAGTCATGAATATGATTATGCTTTGTGAGTAGTTACTTTTGTTCCTGAGGACATGGGATAAGTCATGCTAATAGTAGTCATGTGAATTTGGTATTTGTTCGGTAATTTGCTATGTTGTATGTTGTTTTTCCTCTAGTGGTGTTACGTGAACGTCGACTACATAACACTTCACCATTATTTGGGCCTATAGGAAGCATTGGGAAGTAGTAAGTAGATGATGGGTTGCTAGAGTGACAAAAGCTTAAACCCTAGTTTATGCGTTGCTTCGTAAGGGGCTGATTTGGATCCACTAGTTTAATGCTATGGTTAGACTTTGTCTTAATTCTTCTTTCGTAGTTGTGGATGCTTGTGAGAGGGGTTAATCATAAGTGGGATGCTTGTCCAAGTAAGGGTAGTACCCAAGCGCCGGTCCACCCACATATCAAACTATCAAAGTAACGAACGTGAATCATATGAACATGATGAAAACTAGCATGACAGAAATTCCCGTGTGTCCTCGGGAGCATTTTTCCTCCTGTAAGACTTTGTCCAGGCTTGTCCCTTGATACAAAAGGGATTGGCCACTTTGCTGCACCATTGCTACTTTTGTTACTTGTTGCTTGCTACGAATCATCTCACCACACAATCACTTGTTATCGATAATTTTAGTCCTTGCTGATATTTCCTTGCTGAAAACCACTTGTCAGATCCTTCTGCTCCTCGTTGGGTTCGACACTCTTACTTATCGAAAGGACTACGATTGATCCCCTATACTTGTGGGTCATGAAGACTCTTTTCTGGCGCCGTTGCCGGGAGTGAAGCGCCTTTGGTAAGTGGAACTTGGTAAGGAAACATTCATATAGTGTGCTGAAATTTATTGTCACTTGTCACTATGGATACTAATCCTTTGAGGGGCTTGCTTGGGGTATCTTCACCTCGAACGGAAGCACGAAGAGTTGCTCCTCAACCTGCTGCACCTACTGAAAATATTTGCTTTGAATTTCCTTCGGGTATGCTTGAGAAACTGTTGGCTAATCCTTTTACAGGAGATGGAACATCACATCCAGACTTGCATCTAATATATGTAGATGAAGTTTGTGGTTTATTTAAGCTTGCAGGTTTTCCCGAGGATGAGGTCAAGAAGAAGGTCTTTCCTTTATCTTTGAAGGATAAGGCGTTGACATGGTATAGGCTATGTGATGATACTGGATCATGGGACTACAATCGGTTGAAATTGGAATTTCATAAAAAGTTTTATCCGATGCATTTAGTACATCGTGATCGGAATTATATTTACAATTTTTGGCTTCGTGACAGAGAAAGCATCGCTCAATCTTGGGGGAGGCTTAAATCAATGTTATATTCATGCCCCAATCATGAGCTCTCGAGAGAAATTATCATTTAGAACTTCTATGCTCGGCTTTCATTTGATGATCGCACCATGCTTGACACTTCTTGTACCGGTTCTCATATTGACTTCAAATGGAATTTATTGGAGAGAATTAAACGCAATTCTGAAGATTGGGAGCTTGAAGAAGGTAAGGAGTCAGGTATGAATTTCACGTTTGATTGCGTTAAATCCTTTGTTGAGACAAATACTTTTTGTGACTTTAGCGCTAAGTATGGACTTGACTCTGAGATAGTAGCTTCATTGTGTGAATCCTTTGCTGCTCATATTGATATCCCCAAAGAGAAGTGGTTTAAATATCACCCTCCTTTAGAAGTCAATGTAGTTAAACCCACTCCAGTTGAAGAGAAAGTCATTGCCTATAATGATCCTGTTGTTCCGAGTGCTTACATTGAGAAACCACCTTTCCCTGTTAGGATAAAGGATCATTCTAAAGCTTCAACTGTGATACGTATAGGCTATATTAGAACACCTACACCCCCTGAGCAAATTAGAGTTGAACCTAGCATTGCTTTTAACAAAGCTCTCATGTCCGACGATGTTGAGGGACATAATATTCACTTATGTGAAGATGCTGCTAGAATTGCTAAACCTCACGTTAGAGACAAACATAGGCATGTTGTTGGCATGCCTGTGGTTTCTATTAAGATAGAAGATCATTGTTATCATGGTTTATGTGACGTGGGTGCTAGTGTTAGTGCAATACCTCAATTCTTATATGATGAAATCAAATATGAGATTGCACCTCTTGAGATAGAGCCTATTGATGTCATGATTCAGCTTGCCAATAGAGATACTATCTGCCATGTGGGAATTGTTAGGGATGTTGAAGTCTTGTGTGGTAAAACGAAGTATCCTGCTGGTTTCCTCGTTCTTTCTACTGCACAAGATAGATTTTGTCCCATCATATTTGGCAGACCTTTTCTCAATACCGTCAATGCTCATATTGAGTGTGAGAAGCAAACTGTCACCGATGGTTTGAAGGCGTGTCACATGAGTTCAACTTCTCCAAGTTTGGTAGACAACCTCATGAAAAGGAGTTGCCTAGTAAGTATGAAACTATTGCCTTAGCTTCTATTGCCATGCCTCCTACTGATCCCTTAGAGCAATACTTGCTTGAGCATGAAAATGATATGCATATGTATGAAAGGGATGAGATAGATAGAGTTGTCTTAGAACAATATCCAATCCTTCAGAATGATCTGCATGTTGAACTGCTTGGGGATCCACCCCCACCAAAGGGTGATCCTGTGTTCGAGCTTAAACAGTTGCCTGATACTCTTCAGTATGCCTATCTTGACGAAAAGGAGATATATCCTGTTATTATTAGTGCTAGCCTCTCAGAGCATGATGAAAAGAAGTTACTAAAAACTCTGAGGAAGCACCGTGCTGCTATTGGATATATTCTTGATGATCTTAAGGGCATTAGTCCTACCCTATGCCAGCACAAGATTAAAACTGATCCTGATTCTAAACCAATTGCTGATCATCAAAGGAGATTAAATCCTAAGATGAAAGAGGTAGTAAGAAAAGAAATACTAAAGCTCCTGGAAGCGGGTATTATCTATCCTATTGCTCATAGCGATTGGGTGAGTCAGGTGCATTGCGTCCCTAAGAAGGGAGGCATTACCGTTGTCCCTAATGATAAGGATGAATTGATCCCACAGAGGAATATTACTGGCTATATGATGGTGATCGATTTTAGGAAATTGAATAAAGCCACTAGGAAAGATCATTACCCTTTGCCTTTTATCGACCAAATGCTAGAAAGGCTGTCCAAACACACACACTTTTGCTTTCTAGACGGCTATTCTAGTTTCTCCCAAATACCAGTTGCACAATCTGATCAGGAGAAAACCACTTTCACCTATCCTTTTGGTACCTTTGCTTATAGACGTATGTCTTTTGGCTTATGTAATGCACCTGCGACCTTTCAAAGATGTATGATGGCCATATTCTCTAACTTTTGTGAAAAGATTGTTGAGGTTTTCATGGATGACTTCGCCGTTTACGGGTCTTCTTTTGATGATTGCCTCAGCAACCTTGATCGAGTCTTACAGAGATGTAAAGACACCAATCTTGTCTTTGAATTGGGAGAAGTGCCACTTTATGGTTAATGAAGGCATCGTCTTAGGACATAAAATTTCTGAAAGAGGTATTAAAGTCGATACGGCTAAGGTTGATGCAATCGAGAAAATTCCATACCCCACAGATATCAAAGGTATAAGAAGTTTCCTTGGTCATGTTGGTTTCTATAGAAGGTTCACCAAAGACTTCTCTAAGATTTCTAGGCCTCTTACCAATGTCTTACAAAAGGATATTCCTTTTGTTTTTGACGATGATTGTGAGGAAGCCTTCGAAATACTTAAGAGGGCTTTGATAACTACACCTATTGTTCGACCACCTGATTGGAACTTACCTTTTGAGATCATGTGTGATGCTAGTGATTATGCTGTTGGTGCTGTTCTAGGGAAAAGAGTCGATAATAAGTTGAATGTTATTCACTACGCTAGTAAAACTCTAGACAGTGCCTAGAGAAACTATGCTACTACGGAGAAGGAGTTTTTAGCAGTCGTGTTTGCATGTGAAAAGTTCAGGTCTTACATAGTTGTTTCCACAGTCACTATTCACACTGATCATGCTGCTATTAAGTACCTCATGGAGAGGAAAGACGCTAAACCTAGACTTATCAGATGGGTTCTCTTGCTACAAGAATTTGATTTGCACGTTGTCGACAGAAAGGGTGCTAATAACCCAGTAGCAGATAACTTATCTAGGTTGGAGAACGTTCTTGATGACCCACAACCTATTGATGATAGCTTTCCCGATGATCAATTCAGTGTCATCAATGCTTCACGTAGTGCATCGTGGTATGCTGATTATGCAAACTATATCGTTGCCAAATACATACCACCCAGTTTCACGTACCAGCAAAAGAAGAAATTATTCTTTGACTTGAGACACTACTTTTGGGATGATCCTCACCTTTATAAGGAAGGAGTAGATGGTGTTATTAGATGTTGTGTACCTGAACATGAACAAGGACAGATCCTACAGAAGTGTCACTCCGAGGCCTACGGAGGACACCATGCGGCAGATAGAACTGCACACAAGGTATTGTAATCAGGTTTCTATTGGCCCACTCTCTTCAAGGATTCCCATAAGTTTGTCTTGCCTTGTGACAAATGTCAAAGAATAGGTAATATTAGCAAACGTCAGGAAATGCCTATGAACTATTCACTTGTCATTGAACCATTTGATGTCTGGGGCTTTGATTATATGGGACCTTTTCCAAAATCCAACGGGTATACTCATATACTAGTTGCTGTTGATTACGTCACTAAGTGGGTAGAAGCTATCCCCACTAGTAGTGCTGATCACAACACCTCTATCAGGATGCTGAAAGAAGTTATCTTCCCTAGATTTGGAGTCCCTAGATATCTAATGACCGACGATGGTTCACACTTCATTCATGGTGATTTCCGTAAAACTCTTACTAAGTACGATGTCAACCATAGAATTGTGTCTCCCTATCACCCTCAGTCCAGTGGTCAAGTAGAGCTAACTAATAGAGAGATTAAACTGATTCAGCAAAAGACTGTCAATAGGTCTAGAAAGAATTGGTCTAAGAAGCTCGATGATGCACTGTGGGCTTATAGAACTGCCTATAAGAATCCCATGGGCATGTCTCCGTACAAAATGGTGTATGGTAAAGCATGTCATTTACCTCTTGAGCTAGAGCATAAAGCTTATTGGGCAATCAAAGAGCTCAACTTTAATTTCAAACTTGTCGGTGAGAAGAGGTTATTTGATATTAGCTCGCTTGATGAGTGGAGACCTCAGGCATATGAGAATGCCAAGCTGTTCAAAGAGAAGGTTAAGAGGTGGCATGATAAGAGGATACAAAAGCGTGAGTTCAATGTAGGTGATTATGTCTTGCTATATAACTCTCATTTAAGATTCTTTGCAGGCAAGCTTCTCTCTAAATGGGAAGGTCCCTATGTTGTTGAAGAAGTATATCGTTGCGGTGCTATCAAGATCAACAACACGGAACGTAATTGTCCGAGAGTGGTAAATGGGAAGAGAATCCAGCATTATATCTCAGGTACTCCCATAAATGTTGAAAGAAATATTATCAATACGATAACTCCGGAAGAATACCTAAGGGATATTTATCAGCCTGTTTCAGACTACGAAAATGAAGAGGTATGTGATTTGGTAAGAAAACAGAGTCCAAATCTTTTCCAGTAGGAAATTTTCTCTGTTTTGGAATATTTGAAAAAATACAAAAATTGGAAGTAGTCCGGAAAGTGCGCGAGGAGGCAACAAGCCTGCACGGCGCGGGTCCACCCCCTGGCCGCGCCGTGAGAGCTTGTGGCCACCTCGTGCGCCTACCGGACTCTGTTTTCGTGCGGGGTACTCCTTTTGGTCTTAAAAAAATCATTATATATACTCCCGTTTGGTCTGACCCCTGCATCACGCAGATTTCCTGTGTTTTTCGTTTCGAGCCTGTTTCTGTTGCAGATCTAGATCGCTATGACTTCCTCAAAAGCTCCGAAGGACAAGATCTTCGAGAAGGTCATCAATCCCTACCTCACGGGAGTGCTGCAACACCCTCAATCTATCGAGATGCGTGAGGGGATGTTGCACATCCGTGATGTTGAGGGGCCTAAGAAGACCGGAAGCATAAAGACGAGGCTCGAAGCAATGGAGCAACAAGTCTTCAAGTGCCAAGGGATGGTGGAGCATGGACTCAACGCCAACCACATGACGATCACGGAGTTCACCAACAAGCACATGATTGATGCCAATGACATTGGGAAGCACCTCTCCAGGCTCTATGACAGGATTGATCAACTCCAGGCCCAGATCTATGACCTGCAGAACCAAAACTGTGAGTATGAGTATAGATTTAAATTAATACGGTTCGCTGCAGATTTGAGGATTTCGGAGACTCGTTCATCTTTCCATGATGGAGCACCTATGCCTTGGAAGACGGAGGATCAAACTCATGTTGCAACAACTCCACCTTCACCACCAAAGGAAGACAACTGAGCATTGGTATGGGCAATCCCCTTGGCCTGTGCCAAGCTTGGGGGAGTTGCCCCGGTATCGTATCACCATCACATCTTTTGCCTTTACCTTTGTTTTAGTTTTCCTTTTCATTTTTCTCTTTCTCTAGTAGAATAAAAGTCTTAGTGTTTTAGTCTTGAGTTTTGCTTTGTGTCACCCCCGATGTATTCGAGCTCGTGAGCCATATAATAAAGAGTGTCTTAGTTGAAGGGCTTTGCCTCTTGCCATGATCAAAAGAGTGAGAATAGAACAAAAGCATGAAAGATCATGTAATGACCTTATGGGAAGTGATGGCTTCACATACAAAAAGAATGAGGATTGAAACTTGTTGAGGGTACGCAAGCGTAGACCTTGGTCATGGTTGCAATTAATAGGAAGTGATAAAGAAGCAGAGGTTCACATATAAATATATCATCTCTGACGCCATCTATGATTGTGAACACTCACTAAACTATTGCATGCCTAGAAGTAGATGTTGGACAAGGAAGACATCATAATGAATTGTGTTTGCTTGGCTCTGAACAATGTTATATGATTAGAGATCCCTTAGCATGTGACGATTGCTTCCACCACACGTTAGCCAAACCTCCCGCACTAAGTAGAGATACTACATGTGCATCCATAAACCATCAACCCAGTTTTGCCATGTGAGTCCACCATACCTACCTATGGATTGAATAAGATCCCTCAAGTAAGTTGTCATCGGTGCAAGCAATAAAAATTGCTCTCTAATATGTATGATATATTAGTGTGTGGAAAATAAGCTTTGTACGAACCTGTGATGAGGAAGACATAAAAGCGACAGACTGCATAATAAAGTTCTTTATCACAGGAGGCAATATAAAGTGACGTTCCTCCGCACTAAAAGGACACGCATCCAAACCTCAAAAGCGCATGACAACATCTGTGAAGGGCCTATCTTGTACCTTTACTTTTTGCCCTTGAAAGAGTCATGGTGATCTTCACCAATTCCCTATTTCGCCTTTGTCTTGGCTAACGTCATATGCTTGGGAAGATCTATATTCATATGTCAACTTGGAGGTAAGTATTCATGAATTTTTATTGTTGACATTACCCTTGAGGTAAGTAGTTGGGAGGCAAAACAGTAAGCCCCTATCTTTCTATGTGTCCAGCTGAAACTTTGATCTCATGAGTTCCACGTGAGTTGTAGCAATTGTAGAGAACGAAAGAATGATTGAGTATGTGGATTTGTTTTACAAGCTCTTATTTGACTCTTTCTGATGTTGTGATAAATTGCAATTGCTTCAATGACTAAAGGCTATCGGTTATTACTTCTCGGTAAGGTTCTTGATCCATGCTTTACTTTGTGAAGGAATTATCACTTTAGCATGAGAAATTATATGTTGGTATTGTTGTTCTAATCATGATCATGATGCATGCATGTTCGTATCTTGTTTTGTCGACACCTCTCTCCCTAAACATGTGGACATATTTATTGAGCTAGGCTTTCGCTTGAGGACAAGCGAGGTCTAAGCTTGGGGGAGTTGATACGTCCATTTTGCATCATGTTTTCATGTTGATATTTATCGCTTCTTGGGATGTTATTTCACTTCACGGTACAATACTTATGCCTTTTCTCTCTTATTATGCAAGGTTTATATGAAGAGGGAGAATGCCGGCAACTGGAATTCTGGCCTGAAAGTGGAGCAAAGTTGAGATACCTATTATGCCCAACTCCAAACGCCGTAAAAATCAACGAGGATTTTTTTCCGGATTTATAAAAAATACTGTGCCGAAGAAGCGACAGAGGGGCGACAGCAGGTGGCCACAAGCCTGCCCGGCGCGGCCACCCCCCCAGTCCGCGCCATGAGGGCTTGTGGGCAGCCTGTTGGCCCACTGCCCCCCTCTTCTTCTATATGAAGGGTTTTGTCCAGGAAAAAATCAAGGAGGAGCTTTTTCGTGGATTCGCCGCCGCCACGAGGCGGAACTTGAGCAGAACCAATCTAGAGCTCCGACAGGACGATCCTGCCGGGGAAACTTCCCTCCCGGAGGGGGAAATCGTCGCCATCGTCATCACCAACACTCCTCTCATCGGAGGGGACTCATCACCATCAACATCTTCATCAGCACCATCTCATCTCCAAACCCTAGTTCATCACTTGTAACCAATCTCCGTCTCGCGACTCCGATTGGTACTTGTAAGGTTGCTAGTAGTGTTGATTACTCTTTGTAGTTGATGCTAGTTGGATTACTTGGTGGAAGAGCTTAGGTTCAGATCCTTGATGCTGCTCATTACCTCTCTGGTCATAATATGATTATGCTTTGTGATTATTTAGTTTTGTTCCTGAGGACATGGGATAAGTCATGCTAATAGTAGTCATGTGAATTTGGTATTCGTTCGGTAATTTGATTTGTTGTATGTTGTTTTTCCTCTAGTGGTGTTATGTGAACGTCGACTACATAACACTTCACCATTATTTGGGCCTAGAGGAAGGCATTGGGAAGTAGTAAGTAGATGATGGGTTGCTAGAGTGATGGAAGCTTAAACCCTAGTTTATGTGTTGCTCCGTAAGGGGCTGATTTGGATCCACTAGTTTAATGCTTTGGTTAGACTTTGTCTTAATTCTTCTTTCATAGTTGCGGATGCTTGCGAGAGTGGTTAATCATAAGTGGGATGCTTGTCCAAGTAAGGGCAGTACCCAAGCGCCGGTCCATCCACATATCAAACTATCAACGTAACGAACGTGAATCATATGAACATGACGAAAACTAGCATGACAGAAATTCCCATGTGTCCTCGGGAGCGTTTTTCCTCCTATAAGACTTTGTCCAGGTTTGTCCCTTGCTACAAAAGGGATTGGGCCACTTTGCTGCACCGTTGCTACTTTTGTTACTTGTTGCTTGCTACGAATCATCTCACCACACAATCACCTGTTACCGATAATTTCAGTGCTTGGAGATATTTCCTTCCTGAAAACCACTTGTCAGATCCTTCTGCTCCTCGTTGGGTTCGACACTCTTACTTATCGAAAGGACTACGATTGATCCCCTATACTTGTGGGTCATCAAGACTCTTTTATGGCGCCGTTGCCGGGGAGTGAAGCGCCTTTGGTAAGTGGAACTTGGTAAGGAAACATTCATATAGTGTGCTTAAATTTATTGTCACTTGTCACTATGGATACTAATCCTTTGAGGGGCTTGTTCGGGTATCTTCACCTCGAACGGAAGCATGAAGAGTTGCTCCTCAACCTGCTGCACTTACTGAAATTATTTGCTTTGAATTACTTTCGGGTATGCTTGAGAAACTGCTGGCTAATCCTTTTACAGGAGATGGAACATGGTTCACCGCTTATCTTCTACGGTGGTGTTAGGGGCAGTTAATGCCTTGTCTGACCCCTGACCTGCAGCGAGGTGCTCGCGACACGTACCCTGGTCGATCGACACCTGGGTCTTGCGCTGGCGCATGTGGGATACGCTGGAGCGATGGGACTGTGGTAAGAACAGGGGAGGACACCTGGCGAGCGAAAGGACCTTGCTGGCCTGGTCTCCCTGTCGGAGGACTTGATTATCTTCCCGGAAAGGAGGGCTTGCCGGGGGATTGAACGTCTTCCCGGCAAGGAGGGCTTGCCGGGGCCTTGCCAGTCTTTGCGAGTCTTCCCGGCAAGGAGGGCTTGACGGGGCCTTGCCAGTCTTTGCAAGTCTTCTCGGCAAGGAGGGCTTGCCGGGGCCTTGCGAATCTTCCCGGCAAGGAGGGCTTGTCGGGGCCTTGTATCTGGAGCTTTTGTACTCTACGCCCTTGGAGAGGGGGCGTGACCTTGTTGGGTTTTTGGTTTGTCTTCCTACGAGTCTTCATCGTGTGTTGCCTCTAGGGGCGCTGCCGGTGCCCATGCACAAGTCTGGGGCACAATGGAACCCAGTCTCTAGTGCACTGACACATGGTGCTCAACTCCATATATTATTTCCTAATGATATTTGGCTATCCTATGATGTTTGAGTAGGCCCGTTTTGTCCTATGGGTTAATCGTGATCTTGGTTGGTATGATTGTATATTTTATTTATGGTGTTGTCCTGTGGTGCCCTCCATGTCGCGCACACGTGAGGGGCCCCCGCTGTAGGGTGTTGCAATATGTTCATGGTTTTCTTATTGTCGGTGTTACGGGGGTGACAGCAGCCTAAACGCGGATAAGTGGGTTATGGCGTATCGGAGTAAAGAGGACTTGATACTTAATGCTATGGTTGAGTTTCACGACCTTAATGATCTTTAGTAGTTGCGAATGCTTGCTAGAGTTCTAATCATAAGTGCATACGATCCAAGCAGAGAAAGTACGTTAGCTCATGCCTCTCCCTCATATAAAATTGCAAGAATGATTACCGGTACTTGTTATCGATTGCCTAGGGACAAATGACTTTCTTATTGACAAAAGCTATCCAATTTTATTACCTTGCAATTTATTCATAGTTTTATTCTCACAAATTACTCGTAGTTTTATTCTTGCAAAATAGTTTCATACTTGGTTTAGGTAATGCAAACGTCAAGCATGCGTAGAGTTGTATCGGTGGTCGATAGAACTTGAGGGAATATTTGTTCTGCCTTTAGCTCCACGTTGGGTTCGACACTCTTATTTATCGAAGAAGGCTACAAACGATCCCCTATACTTGTGGATTATCTGTGTATTCAAGAGTCTTGCCGGGAGTAAGTAATTTGAGGAAATTGTATCCAAGCAAGGAGGACACGGGAAGAAGCAAGGTGTTGGCTACTTCAATGCCAACTCTGTTGAATGGGAAGAAGGTCAATACCCCATCCCAAAGTTTGTTTCCCAAAAGGAGAAGTATGATCCTACTCTCCCCAAGGGAACAAGCTCTCAAGATGACCTTCCACCACAAGACCACAAGGGCAAGGAAAACCTTCAAGAGGAGATTGGTTCATTTGAAGAAGAACCCCAAGTCATGGTCAAGTGTATTACCAAGGCCACTACTAGCTCTACTTCATCTAGTGCTACCACAACTCTAAGGATCCCCATCAAGTTGATGTGGGTCCCCAAGAAGAAAAACTAGAGAAGTTCTTGAGGGGTGACTCCGCAAAAGAAATTCACTCTTATTCATTTTGGCAAGGACTATATGCAATCAACTCCAACCGTATGCATTAGTTCAAGGAGTAACATATTCCCTCAAAGGTAAGCAAGGGACAGGGTAATTAATGTATCATTGGACATCATCTTACATGTACTTCACTCCATGTCCATAGATATCCTTGCATATGTTCCATGTGTTTTGAGACTAACCCATGTAGGTGAGAAGAGTAAGAAAAAACAAGGATTGCTCCCAACTCAAGATGATCTTCATCAACTATGAGCATCCACCACTACTACACCCACATGAAGTCTTCTACGACAAAATCCAAGGTTAGTTTATCCCTCTTAGGGGGGATGTCACATCAAGGGGGAGATTTACTCTAAGAATTGAGTATAAGCATCTCTTAATATGCGAACACACTGAAAGATTTATGTAAAAGTGGCAACCCCACTTGTGCTTAAGCTATGAGTATGACCTATGATTAAGTATTATTCCTTGGCTACAATGTCAATATACTCATATATAGATGACTTAGTCATCGCCAAAGTGCTTGGTAGATACTAGAGTGGATGTGCATGTTTACCATGTTTTTATTTGACATCTTATTGTGTGAGCATGTTGGTTTGTATATTTTTTCTCATTCAAAGATATACAATTGTTGTTATTTGGCTTTCTGTTTTATTTGGCCAATTAATATACAAGAATGCCTAAGTACCCCTCTCTAGCTATCTATGCTTTCTCGTCTAAAATTCTATTCATGCTACATAACAAAAATTGAGCAAGGACTCTAGGGACACTCTCTGTGAGGAGCACTCGGAGATCCTTCTCGACAAGGGCCCACTTCCAAAACCTCCCAAGTGCATTTCGGTGTGACCAAATCAAAATTATCGGTCCCGCCCATGCCTAGGGTTGATCTGGTTTTTCCATCTCGGTACAACCGATAGAATATTTCCGGCCTCACCGTGTTTTACTGTCACCTAACGGTTAAGGAACTCGGCGGCACCAAAAATTTCAACTCAGTGTCACTGAAAGTCATAGGTATAAATACTCTGCGGACCTGACGCTTGAAAAACTTCCTGAATCCGTCGCCTTCGGTACCTCCTCACTGTCGAGCCCTCACCCCCAGGACATTGCCTTCATATCCCATGCGTCCTCGTCGTAGGAGTCCTCACCGCCGACGGGAATCTCATCCGCCATCGTCGCTGTTGCGAGACCTTCACCAAGTTAGGGTAAGGGAATCTTCTACTATATATGAGTATTGCAATCATGGACTGAATATGGATAAAACAAATGTGTGCAAGATTTGGATTAGGGAGCACAAAAGGCCCTCTTTTGTGCTCCCCAATCCAAATCTTATACTAATTGGTTTTATCCATATTAAGTCCATGAATGCAATACTCGTGTATAGTAGAAGATTCCATTAGATTAAAGAATGAAGAAATTTTAGGGTTAACCATCCGCAAAACCAAATCTTGGTGTCACCGAGTGAGAAAAATCAGTGTGACCAATTTTTAGGGATACTAAGAACAATCTCGATGAAACTGAGCTACTCTATTTTGGTGGAACCGAAAAGTGTTCCAAGTTTGTGTTAAGGAGATTGTCCGCCTCGGTGGTTCCGATTTTTTGTTTCGGTCTAATCGAAATCCCTTTTTGCAGAATGTTAACCTTAAGATTTTTGAGTTCAAACTTTTGAAAACTTCTGTGTTTTGTGATGCTCATCCACTCCTGCTCTTCTACTTCCATTCACAGGGTCGCCTTGGTTGCTTGTCAGTATATAAAGATTAGAGGATAGCGAGAATGTTTCGAGAGAGCCTGGTGTGGAAATGGGCTCACACACTAGCCCTGACCCTGAGAGGACAGCTTGTGACCCACGTGCTCCAAGTTCCCATGATATGCCCAAGGCAGCTATCAGGTTAAGGAATAATATTAATTTTGATGAGGAGGATGTTGATTTTATCCTAGTAGAAAGCACTCCTAGAAGCAAAAGGAGAGAGTAAGAGTCAAAAAGATCCCAGAGTGAGTTGCAGCAGAGAGAGGGTTTTCTCAATCCTCCTAGCAACCGAGTGGGACTCGAAGGACAAAAACTCTGGCTAATAAGCCAGGGCAGAAGAGTTTTGTGCATGTTGTTGGAAAGGCTACTTCCATGTATGAAGAACTAGAAGAAGTTGCTGAGGAAGAAGAAGAGGAAACTGCCAATCCACCTCCTTATAAGAAGAAGAATCTTATGGCAGATGCTATACCAAGCAGGTTTTCATCCAAGACAAATCCTTGTGCTTCGAAGTCCAAGAAGCAAGTAGCTCCCAATAAGACTACTAGGGATATACGTGCAATATAGAAGAACAAGGGCCCTGCATCCAGAGATGTTGCTGCAGAGGAGGAAGAAGATGTTTCTATGCTGAGGAAGCTGAGAGCTCATTTGCCACTGCACAATGATGCTCATCCAGTTGCTGAGGACATGAAGAAGATAAGGGATCCAGGTATGAGATAGTGGAGAACTATAGATCCCTATGCTATTAGGAGAAGAATAGTTGTTGATCCTCGTTTTCACACCAAGGTGCAACAAGATTTCTATGAGATAGTGTTGTCGGACAAGAGTCCTGCAGTTAGTGACATGAGATATGTAGACTGGTATTAAATCAAGGAACATGAGGATTTCTTCCCTCGTGTGAGAGTGAACTTCAAGGAAATTCACATTGAAGATTTTGCTGGCAAATAGATGACTGCCTCAAATGATGAGATGATCATGCAATTCTACTCCAGCGCGCACTTTTATCCAGATGATAGGATGTATGGGTCACTAAAGGTCACGGGTATGAATCAACTATGGAGGAGTGGGCTAAAAGTATTGGTGCCCCTAAAGCCCAAGAGAGTTACGTGGATGTGTACTCTGATCCAAAAATGAATCAAAACATCATGGCTAGCATGTACAATCAAGTGCCCCACAAATACATGAAGACTCACAAATTTGGCTCTGTCTACTTTCTGCAAGCTGGGATACCCACTACCAACACCATTATGAGGTATACCTGATGCCCAAGTAAGGAGATGAGAAGATGGTCACAGTGTATTTGATCAATATGGTGCACCACATTGGTTCTCGCACAAGGATTAGAGTGATGGATGTGATAGTTGAGACATTTAAGAGGACAGCTGCTGATTAGAATAGATCATGTGGATATGCTCCATATATTCAGATGCTCATCAATGCCAAGATTGGGAAACATGCATATCAAATTGATCGTCCACACCTACCACTTCAACCAGAGTTCAAAGACAACGAAGTTGTGATGGACCCAATGTTGGGGAACGTCGCATGGGAAACAAAAAATTTCCTATGCGCACGAAGACCTATCATGGTGATGTCCATCTACGAGAGGGGATGAGTGATCTACGTACCCTTTTAGATCGTACAGCAGAAGCGTTAGTGAACGCGGTTGATGTAGTGGAACGTCCTCACGTCCCTCGATCCGCCTCGCGAACAATCCCGCGATCAGTCCCACGATCTAGTACCGAACGGACGGCACCTCCGCGTTCAGCACACGTACAGCTCGACGATGATCTCGGCCTTCTTGATCCAGCAAGAGAGACGGAGAGGTAGAAGAGTTCTCCGGCAGCGTGACGGCGCTCCGGAGGTTGGTGATGACCTTGTCTCAGCAGGGCTCCGCCCGAGCTCCGCAGAAACGCGATCTAGAGGAAAAACCGTGGAGGTATGTGGTCGGGCTGCCGTGGAAAAGTCGTCTCAAATCAGCCCTAAAACCTCCGTATATATAGGTGGGAGGGAGGGGAGGAGGCAGCCTCAAAACCTAAAGGTTTGGCCGAAATTGGAGGTGGAGGAGTCCTACTCCAATCCTACTTGGAGTAGGATTCCACCTTCCCACTTGGAAACTCTTTCCACCTTGTGTTTTTTCTTTCTCAAACCTTATGGGCCTTAGTGGGAATTATTCCAGCCCACTAGGGGCTGGTTTATCTCTTCCCATAGCCCATGAGACCCCTTGGGGCGTGACACCCCTCCCGATGGTCCCCGGCACCCCTCCAGGCACTCCCGGTACACTACCGATGAGCCCGAAACTTTTCCGGTAATGCACGAAAACCTTCCGGTAACCAAATGAGGTCATCCTATATATCAATCTTCGTTTCCGGACCATTCTGGAAACCCTCGTGACGTCCGTGATCTCATCCGGGACTCCGAACAACATTCGGTAACCAACCATATAACTCAAATACGCATAAAACAACGTCGAACCTTAAGTGTGCAGACCCTGCGGGTTCGAGAACTATGTAGACATGACCCGAGAGACTCCTCGGTCAATATCCAATAGCGGGACCTGGATGCCCATATTGGATCCTACATATTCTACGAAGATCTTATCTTTTGAACCTCAGTGCCAAGGATTCATATAATCCCGTATGTCATTCCCTTTGTCCTTCGGTATGTTACTTGCCCGAGATTCGATCGTCAGTATCCGCATACCTATTTCAATCTCGTTTACCGGCAAGTCTCTTTACTCGTTCCGTAATACAAGATCCCGCAACTTACATTAAGTTACATTGCTTGCAAGGCTTGTGTGTGATGTTGTATTACCGAGTGGGCCCCGAGATACCTCTCCGTCACACGGAGTGACAAATCCCAGTCTCGATCCATACTAACTCAACGAACACCTTCGGAGATACTTGTAGAGCATCTTTATAGTCACCCAGTTACGTTGCGACGTTTGATACACACAAAGCATTCCTCCGGTGTCCGTGAGTTATATGATCTCATGGTCATAGGAACAAATACTTGACACGCAGAAAAACAGTAGCAACAAAATGACACGATCAACATGCTACGTCTATTAGTTTGGGTCTAGTCCATCACATGATTCTCCTAATGATGTGATCCCGTTATCAAGTGACAACACTTGCCTATGGCCAGGAAACCTTGACCATCTTTGATCAACGAGCTAGTCAACTAGAGGCTTACTAGGGACAGTGTTTTGTCTATGTATCCACACAAGTATTGTGTTTCCAATCAATACAATTATAGCATGGATAATAAACGATTATCATGAACTAAGAAATATAATAATAACTAATTTATTATTGCCTCTAGGGCATATTTCCAACAGTCTCCCACTTGCACTAGAGTCAATAATCTAGTTCACATCACCATGTGAATCCAACACCCATATAGTTATGGGGTCTAATCACGTCTTGCTCGTGAGAGAGGTTTTAGTCAACGGTTCTGAAACTTTCAGATCCGTGCGTTCTTTACAAATCTTTATGTCATCTTATAGATGCTGCTACTACGTGCTATTCGGAAATGCTCCAAATATCTACTCTACTATACGAATCCGTTTCACTACTCATAGTTATCCGGATTAGTGTCAAAGCTTGCATTGACGTAACCCTTTACGACAAACTCTTTAACCACCTCCATAATCGAGAAAAATTCCTTAGTCCATTAGTTACTAAGGATAAATTTCGACCGCTGCTAGTGATTCAATCATGGATCACTCTCTGTACCTCTCAACATACTTTGAGTCAAGGCACACTTCAGGTGCGGTACACATCATGGCATACTTTAGATTCTACGGCTAAGGCATAGAAGACGACCTTCGTCTATTCTCTTTATTCTGCCGTGGTCGGGTTTTGAGTCTTACTCAAATTCACACCTCACAACGCAACCAAGAACTCCTTCTTTGTTGGTCTATTTTGAACTCTTTCAAAAACTTGTCAAGGCATGCATCTTGTTGAAACTTCTATTAAGCGCTTTCGATCTATCTCCATAGATCTTTGATGCTCAACGTTCAAGTAGCGTAATCCAGGTACTCCTTTGAAAACTCCTTTCAAACAACCTTGTATGCTTTATAGAAATTCTACATTACTTCTGATCCACAATATGTCAACCACATATACCTATCAGAAATTCTATAGTGCTCCCACTCACTTCTTTGGAAATACAAGTTTCTCATAAACCTTGTACAAACCCAAAATCTTTGATCATCTCATCAAAGTGTATATTCCAACTCCGAGATGCTTGCACCAGTCCATTGAAGGATCACTGGAGCTTGCATACTTGCTAGTATCTTTAGGATCGACAAAACCTTCTGGTTGTATCACATACAATGTTTGCTCAAGGAAACCGTCGAGAAAACAATGTTTTGACATCCTACGTGCAATATTTCATAAATAATGCATCAACAACTAACATAATTCTAACAGACTTTTAGCATCGCTACGAGTGAGAAAGTCTCATCATAGTCAACTGTTTGATCTTATCGAAAACATCTTTGCGACAAGTCGAGCTTTTCTTAATAGTGACTTATCACCATCATCGTCTGTCTTCTTTTAAAGATCCATTTTTACTCAATAGTCCTATGACCATCAAGTAGTTCTACCAAAGTCTACACTTTGTTTTCACACATGGATCCTCTCTCGGATTTCATGGCTTCCAGCCATTTGTCGGAATCTGGGCCCACCATCGCTTTCTCCATAACTCGTAGGTTCACTGTTGCTCAACAACATGACCTCCAAGACAGGGTTACCGTACTACTCTGCAGCAGTACGCGACCTTGTCGACCTACGAGGTTTGTAGTAACTTGATTCGAAGCTCAATGATCATCATCATCAACTTCCACTTCAATTGGTGTAGGCGCCACATGAACAACTTCCTGCGCCCTGCTACACACTGGTTGAAGTGATGGTTCAATAACCTCATCAAGTTCTACTACCCTCCCACTCAATTCTTTCGAGAGAAACCTTTCCTCGAGAAAGGATCCGTTTCTAGAAACAAACACTTTGCTTTCGGATCTGAGATAGGAGATGTACCCAACTGTTTTGGATATCCTATGAAGATGCATTTATCCGCTTTGGGTTCGAGCTTATCAGACTGAAACTTTTTCACATAAGTGTCGAAACCCCAAACTTTCAAGAAACGACAGTTTGGATTTCTCTAAACCTCAGTCTATACTATGTCATCTCAACGGAAATACGCGGTGCCCTATTTAAAGTGAGTGCGGTTGTCTCTAATGCATAACCCATAAACGATAGTGGTAATTCGATAAGAGACATCATAGGATGCACCATACCAAATAGTGCGTGGCTATGACGTTCAGACACATCATCACACTATGATGTTCCAGGTGGCATGAACTGCGAAACAATTTCCACATTGTCTTAACTGTGTACCAAAACTCGTAACTCAGATATTCATTTCCATGATCATATCGTAGACAGTTTATCCTCTTGTTACGACGAACTTCACTCTGAAACGGAATTGAACTTTTCAACATTTTAGACTTGTGATTCATTAAGTAAATACTCCTGTATCTACTGAAATCGTCAGTGAAGTAAGAACATAATGATATCCACTGCGTGCCTCAGCACCCATTGGACTGCATACATCAAAATGTATCACTTCCAACAAGTTACTATCTTATTTCATCTCAATGAAAACAAGGCCTTGCTCATGTGGTATGATTCGCATGTCACTAGTGATTCGAAATCAGGTGAGTACAAAGATCCATCAGCATGGAGCCTCTTCATGCAATTTATACTAACATGACTCAAGCGGCAGTGCCACAAGTAAGTGGTACTATCATCATCAACTCGTATCTTTTGGCACCAATATCATGAACATGTGTAACACTACGATCGAGATTCAATAAACCATTGAAGGTGATTATTCAAGAAAATAGAGTAACCATTATTCTCTTTAAATGAATAATCGTATTGCAATAAACACGATCCAATCATGTTCATGCTTAACGCAAGCACCAAATAACAATTATTTAGGTTTAACACCAATCCCGATGGTAGAGGGAGCGTGCGACGTTTGATCATATCAATCTTGGAAACACTTCCAACACGCATCGTCACCTCGCCTTTAGCTAGTCTCCGTTTATGTCGTAGCTTTCATTTCGCGTCACTATTCACTTAGCAACTGAACCGGTATCCAATACCCTCGTGCTACTAGGAGTACTAGTAAAGTACACATCAACATCATGTATATCAAATACACTTCTTTCGACTTTTGCCAGCCTTCTTATCTACCAAGTATCTTGAGTTGCTCCGCCTCAGTGATTGTTCCCCTCATTACAGAAGCACTTAGTCTCGGGTTTGGGTTTAATCTTGGGTCTCTTCATTAGTGCAGCAACTGTTTTGCCATTTCACGAAGTATCCCTTCTAGCCCTTGCCTTTCTTGAAACTTAGTGGTTTTACAAACCATCAACTATTGATGCTCCTTCTTGATTTCTACTTTCGCAGTGTCAAACATCGCGAATCGCTCAAGGATCATTGTATGTATCCTTGATATGTTATAGTTCATCACGAAGCTCTCACAGCTTGGTGGCAGTGACTTTGGAGAACTATCACTATCTCATCTGGAAGATTAACTCCCACTTGATTCAAGCGATTGTCGTACTCAGACAATCTGAGCACATGCTCAACGATTGAGCCTTTTCTCCTGTGCTTTGTGGACAAAGAATCTTGTTGGAGGTCTCGTACCTCTTAACAAGGGCACAAGCATGAAATCACAATTTCATCTCTTTAGAACATCACTTATGTTCCGTGACGTTTTACAACGTTTTCGGCGCCTTGCTTCTAAGCCATTAAGTATTTTTGTACTGAACTATCGTGTAGTCATCAGAAACGTGTATGTCGGATGTTCACAGCATCCACAGACGATGCTCGAGGTGTAGCACACCGAGTGGTGCATTAAGGACATAAGCCTTCTGTGCAGCAACGCGGAAAATCGTCGGTTTTACAGACTCAGTCCGCAAAGTTTGCTACTATCAACTTTCAACTAAATTTTCTCTAGGAACATATAAAACAGTAGAGCTATAGCGCAAGCTACATCATAATTCGCAAAGACCATTAGACTATGTTCATGACAATTAGTTCAATTAATCATATTACTTAAGAACTCCCACTCAAAAAGTACATCTCTCTAGTCATTTGAGTGGTACATGATCCAAATCCACTATCTCAAGTCCGATCATCACGTGAGTCGAGAATAGTTTCAGTGGTAAGCATCTCTATGCTAATCATATCAACTATACGATTCATGCTCGACCTTTCGGTCTCATGTGTTCCGAGGCCATGTCTGCACATGCTAGGCTCGTCAAGCTTAACCCGAGTGTTCCGCATGCGCAACTGTTTTGCACCCATTGTATGTGAACGTTGAGTCTATCACACCCGATCATCACGTGGTGTCTCGAAACGACGAACTGTAGCAACGGTGCACAGTCGGGGAGAACACAATTTCATCTTGAAATTTTAGTGAGAGATCACCTCATAATGCTACCGACGTTCTAAGCAAAATAAGGTGCATAAAAGGATTAACATCACATGCAATTTATAACTGACATGATATGGCCATCATCACGTGCTTCTTGATCTCCATCACCAAAGCACCGGCACGATCTTCTTGTCACCGGCGTCACACCATGATCTCCATCATCATGATCTCCATCAACGTGTCACCATCGGGGTTGTCGTGCTACTCATGCTATTACTACTAAAGCTACGTCCTAGCAAAATAGTAAACGCATCTGCAAGCACAAACGTTAGTTATAAAGACAACCCTATGGCTCCTGCCGGTTGCCGCACCATCGACGTGCAAGTCAATATTATCTATTACAACATGATCATCTCATACATCCAATATATCACATCACATCGTTGGCCATATCACATCACAAGCATACCCTGCAAAAACAAGTTAGACGTCCTCTAATTTTGTTTTTGCATGTTTTACGTGGTGACCATTGGTATCTAGTAGGATCGCATCTTACTTACGCAAACACCACAACGGAGATATATGAGTTGCTATTTGACCTCATCCAAGGACCTCCTCGGTCAAATCCGATTCAACTAAAGTTGGAGAAACCGACACTTGCCAGTCATCTTTGAGCAATGGGGTTACTCGTAGCGATGAAACCAGTCTCTCGTAAGCGTACGAGTAATGTCGGTCCAAGCCGCTTCAATCCAACAATACCGCGGAATCAAGAAAAGACTAAGGAGGGCAGCAAGACGCACATCACCGCCCACAAAAACTTTTGTGTTCTACTCGAGAAGACATCTACGCATGAACCTAGCTCATGATGCCATTGTTGGGGAACGTCGCATGGGAAACAAAAAATTTCCTACGCGCACGAAGACCTATCATGGTGATGTCCATCTACGAGAGGGGATGAGTGATCTACGTACCCTTGTAGATCGTACAGCAGAAGCGTTAGTGAACGCGGTTGATGTAGTGGAACGTCCTCACGTCCCTCGATCCGCCCCGCGAACAATCCCGCGATCAGTCCCACGATCTAGTACCGAACGGACGGCACCTACGCGTTCAGCACACGTACAGCTCGACGATGATCTCGGCCTTCTTGATCCAGCAAGAGAGACGGAGAGGTAGAAGAGTTCTCCGGCAGCGTGACGGCGCTCCGGAGGTTGGTGATGACCTTGTCTCAGCAGGGCTCCGCCCGAGCTCCGCAGAAACGCGATCTAGAGGAAAAACCGTGGAGGTATGTGGTCGGGCTGCCGTGGAAAAGTCGTCTCAAATCAGCCCTAAAACCTCCGTATATATAGGTGGGAGGGAGGGGAGGAGGCAGCCTCAAAACCTAAAGGTTTGGCCGAAATTGGAGGTGGAGGAGTCCTACTCCAATCCTACTTGGAGTAGGATTCCACCTTCCCACTTGGAAACTCTTTCCACCTTGTGTTTTTTCTTTCTCAAACCTTATGGGCCTTAGTGGGACTTATTCCAGCCCACTAGGGGCTGGTTTATCTCTTCCCATAGCCCATGAGACCCCTTGGGGCGTGACACCCCTCCCGATGGTCCCCGGCACCCCTCCCGGCACTCCCGGTACACTACCGATGAGCCCGAAACTTTTCCGGTAATGCACGAAAACCTTCCGGTAACCAAATGAGGTCATCCTATATATCAATCTTCGTTTCCGGACCATTCCGGAAACCCTCGTGACGTCCGTGATCTCATCCGGGACTCCGAACAACATTCGGTAACCAACCATATAACTCAAATACGCATAAAACAACGTCGAACCTTAAGTGTGCAGACCCTGCGGGTTCGAGAACTATGTAGACATGACCCGAGAGACTCCTCGGTCAATATCCAATAGCGGGACCTGGATGCCCATATTGGATCCTACATATTCTACGAAGATCTTATCGTTTGAACCTCAGTGCCAAGGATTCATATAATCCCGTATGTCATTCCCTTTGTCCTTCGGTATGTTACTTGCCCGAGATTCGATCGTCAGTATCCGCATACCTATTTCAATCTCGTTTACCGGCAAGTCTCTTTACTCGTTCCGTAATACAAGATCCCGCAACTTACATTAAGTTACATTGCTTGCAAGGCTTGTGTGTGATGTTGTATTACCGAGTGGGCCCCGAGATACCTCTCCGTCACACGGAGTGACAAATCCCAGTCTCGATCCATACTAACTCAACGAACACCTTCGGAGATACCTGTAGAGCATCTTTATAGTCACCCAGTTACGTTGCGACGTTTGATACACACAAAGCATTCCTCCGGTGTCCGTGAGTTATATGATCTCATGGTCATAGGAACAAATACTTGACACGCAGAAAAACAGTAGCAACAAAATGACACGATCAACATGCTACGTCTATTAGTTTGGGTCTAGTCCATCACATGATTCTCCTAATGATGTGATCCCGTTATCAAGTGACAACACTTGCCTATGGCCAGGAAACCTTGACCATCTTTGATCAACGAGCTAGTCAACTAGAGGCTTACTAGGGACAGTGTTTTGTCTATGTATCCACACAAGTATTGTGTTTCCAATCAATACAATTATAGCATGGATAATAAACGATTATCATGAACTAAGAAATATAATAATAACTAATTTATTATTGCCTCTAGGGCATATTTCCAACACCCAATCCATCCCAACTCAGCTATAGTTCGTCAGCAATCACATGCAGCAACAGAGGTAGAGGGAGCGAGAGTAGATCCAGCACCACAGCTGAGATCCAGAGAGGAGCATATGTCATTTCTTGTCAGCACCATCCATGGGATGGAGAAGAGCATTTCTCAGATTCTGCCAAACCAGAAGAGCCTTGAGAGGATCATGTAGACTAAATTCCATGAACTGGATATCAAGGTGACGGAGTTGGCTACCACAGTTGAGCAGCTCCAGCATGAAGTTGATGTAGTGCACACACCTTGTTCCAGCAGTGATGATGATGATATGTCTCTTCCTACAACTACTCAGTTCAGGACTCAGACTAGGTCTACAATTGTGCCAGTTTTGGAAGCTAGACCAACTTCATCAGCTCAAGCACCAGCTCCTTCAGCCATAGCTCTTGCACCTCCAGTGTCAACACGTCCACCTTAGAGGACATCCACTGAAGCCTTCGCTGACACTCTCCTGTCGACTCCATGAACTGCTACCGGAGGAGATTGAGCCTAGAGTGACGCTTAGCTCTAGATCTTTGAACTTTTTGGTAACTTGTTGTCAAAGGGGGAGAAGTGTATACATCATTGGGGCTTCGAGAGACAAAGTCTTTCTTTTATTACTCTCTTTTGTTTTTTCAGACATTTTGTCTTTTGGATATCTTAAACTTCGTTCTTCGTTGTGCTTGATCGTACGCTTTGATTGTTGATGCTACTATGTTATATCTTTGTGTTATCTACATGATGATCGTTCACTCATTTGTTTGGTGCTATGTGCATTACTATTCATTCATATCATTTGTGCGCACCACCCAGATGTATGTGACATGGAAGAGTGACCCATGATCCTAATCAATTGTGCATTTGCATTCAAATGAAAATTCAAAATAATGCATAAATTTAGGGGGAGCTCTTGTTTTTCACATACTTCTCAAAGAGACAATGCTAATCATTTATTATATATTTTGTTGAAGCTTTGATCTATATGTTGTCATCAATTACCAAAAAGGGGGAGATTGAAAGCACAATTACTCTCTATGGTGATTTTGGTAATTAATACCAACATATATGTCATTGAACTAATGATTCTATCAAAGTATATTTTAGAAAGTTCAATGATACATTGGCTAAAGGATTGTGAGAAGAAGCTCCTTGATGCTAGGAAAATAATAGAATTGGCCAAGCTTCAAACAAGAGAGCTCTACATTTTATATTTGCGAGAAATCACTTTTGAGTCTATAGGAAAGCCAATCCTATTAAAAGGAGGTGAGGTATCTACGATCACTGTTCAAGAATTCATCCGATTGACCAGTTAACTTGCCAGTTAATCGCTACTCTTAGGGTGACTGAATCGAATAACACCTATTCATCGTGTTAACTTGTCCTAAAGTCATACAATTTTTCTTTTGGATAGAAGGGTAGATGCATTGGCTGGTTGCTTCAATAGTTAATAACGTACCATATCAGTTGCATGCCCAAAAATAGACATCATATTTTTTATTTCATGGTAATGCACGATGTTCTCATACATTTTCTGGTTATGATAGAAGGGCAAATTCATTGTTGGTTGTTGCAGGAGGTAATAACGATGACGCATGCGTCTTAGTTGCACGCCCAACGACGACCATCACATTTTTTTCATCATAATAAGCCACACTCAACTGCATGTTACAACACGTGAATGACTTAGGAGATATTGTTGGGGAACGTTGCATGGGAAACAATCTATGAGAGGGAGATAGGATCTACGTACCCTTGTAGATTGCTAAGCGGGAAGCGTTAATGAACGCAGTTGATGTAGTGGAAGGTCTTCCGCGATTCAAATCGCCGCCGTCCCACGATCTGTCCCGATCTAGCGCCGAACGGACGGCACCTCCGCCTTCAGCACACGTACAACTCGATGACGATCTTTGCCTTCGTGATCTAGCAAGAGAGACGAAGAGGTAGGTGAATTCCCCGGTAGCACGACGGCATGGCCGTGATGATGGTGGAGCTACTCCGGCAGGGCTTCACCGTATCGTACCGATCTAGCTACAAGGTGTCACGAAGTAGTGGAGAGAGAGAGGGTGCACAAAGGCTTGAGGTGCAAAAACTCTACAACCATCCACTATATATAGGAGGAACCAAGGGGAGGGTGGCTTGCCTCCTACTCCAAGGAGGAGGCTTCGGCCGAGGGAAGGAGGGAGGAGTCCTCCTCCAATTCGGTTTGGTGGAGGACTCCTTCCTATCTTTTCCTTATTTTTTTGCCTTGGACAAAATAGACTTATTTGGCTGGCCTCGCCAGCCCACTAAGGGCTCGGGCACCACCCATGGGACTATTTGGTTCTCTCCCGGGTGGGTGGCCCCTCCCGGTAAAACCCCGGAACCCATTCGTCACTCCCGGTACTTTACCGGTAATACCCAAAATCTTTCCGGAAGCAAAATGCAACAATCCTATATATAAATCTTCATTTCCGGACCATTCCGGAGACACTCGTGACATCTAGGATATCCTCCGGGACTCCGAACAACATTCAGTTACCAACATCAATAATTCAACTATACCTAAAACGTCACTGATCCTTAAGCGTGCACACCCTGCGGGTTCGAGAAATATGTAGACATGATCGAGACACTCTCCGTTCAATATCCAATAGCGGGACCTGGATGCCCATATTGGATCCTACATATTATACGAAGATCTTATTGGTTGAACCTCTATGTTAAGGATTCACATAATCCCGTATATCATTCCCTTTGTCCTTCGGTATGTTACTTGCCCGAGATTCGATCGTCGGTATCGACATACCTATTTCAATCCCGTTACCGGCAAGTCTCTTTACTCATTCCGTAATACAAGATCCCATGGCTAACTCTTTAGTCACATTGCTTGCAAGGCTTGTTTGTGATGTTTTATTACCCAGTGGGCCCCGAGATACCTCTCCGTCACATGGAGTGACAAACCCCAGTCTTGATCCATGCTAACTCAATGGGCACCTTCACAGATACCTGTAGAGCACTTTTATAGTAACCCAATAATGTTGCAACGTTTGATACACACAAGGCATTCCTCCAGTGTCACTGAGTTACATGATCTCATGGTCATAGAAATGTATAATTGACATGCAGAAAACAATAGCAACAAAATGACAGGATGATATGCTACGTTTGTAGTTTGGGTCTTGTCCATCACATTATTCTCCTAATAATGTGATCCCGTTATCAAATGACAACACTTGTCTATGGCTAGGAAACCTTAATCATCCTTGATCAACAAGCTAGTCAACTAGATGCTCACTAGGGACATTGTTTTGTCTATATATCCACACATGCATTTATGTTTCCATTCAATACAATTATAGCATGGATAATAAATGATTATCTTAAAACAGGAAATATAATATTAACTATTTTATTATTGCCTCTAGGGCATATTTCCAACAGTCTCCCACTTGCACTAGAGTCAATAATCAAGCTTCACATCTCTATGTGATTTACAATGTAATGAATCTAACACCCATACTGTTCTGGTGTTAATCATGCTTTGCTCGTAGAAGAGGTATAGTCAGCAGATCTGCAACATTCAGATCCGTGTGCACTTTGCAAATATTTATGTCCTCCTCCTTGATGTAATCGCGGATGGCATTGAAGCGTCGCTTTATGTGTCTGGTCCTCTTGTGAAACCTTGGTTCCTTGGCTAGAGCAATGGCATCGGTGTTGTCACAGAACAGATTGATTGGGTCCAATGCACTTGGCACTACTCCAAGATCTGACATGAACTACTTCGTCCAGACACCCTCCTTAGCCCCCTCCGAGGCAGCTATGTACTCCTGTTCGCATGTAGAATCAGCCACGATGCTTTGCTTGGAACCGCACCAGCTTACCACACCCCTGTTAAGAATAAATACGTATCCGGTTTGAGACTTAGAGTCATCCGGATCAGTGTCAAAGCTTGCATCGACGTAACCCTTTACGACGAGCTCTTCGTCACCTCCATAAACGAGAAACATTTCCTTAGTCCTTTTCAGGTACTTCAGAATATTCTTGATCGCCGCCCCGTGTTCCACTCCTAGATCACATTGAAACCTGCCTGCCATACTTATGGCCAGGCTGACATCCGGTCTTGTGCACAACATTGCATATGATAGACCCTATGGGTGAAGCATAGGGGACGACACTCAGCTTTTCTCTATCTTCTGCGGTTACTGGACATTGAGTCTTACTCAACTTTATACCTTGTAACACAGGCAAGAACCCCTTCTTGGACTGTTCTATTTTGAACTTCTTCAAAACTTTATCAAGGTATGTGCTTTGTGAGAGCTATTAGGCGCCTTGACCTATCTCTATATATCTTTATGCCCAATATGTTAGCAGCTTCTCCTAGGTTCTTCATTGAAAAACTTTTATTCAAGTAATCCTTTACGATTTCCAAAAACTCTACATTGTTCCCAATCAGCAATATGTCATCCACATATAATATTAGAAACGGTATAGAGCTCCCACTCACTTTCTTGTAAATACAAGCTTATCCAAAAACTTGTATAAACCCAAACGCCTTGATCACCTCATCAAAGCGTTGATTCCAACTCCGAGATGCTTGCACAATTCCATAAATGGATCGCTGGAGTTTGCACAGTTTGTCAGCATTTTGTGGATCAACAAAACCTTCAGGTTGCATCATATACAACTCTTCCTTAAGAAACTCGTTAAGGAATGCCGTTTTTACATCCATCTGCCAGATTTCATAATAGAAAAATGCAGCTATTGCTAACATGATTCGGACGGACTTAAGCATCGCTATGGGTGAGAATGTCTCATCGTAGTCAACTCCTTGAACTTGTGAAAAACCCTTTGCCACAAGTCAAGATTTATAAATGGTCACATTACCGTTTGCGTTTGTCTTCTTCTTAAAGATCCATTTGTTCTGAATAGCCTTTCGACCTTCACGTAATACTTCCAAAGTCCATACTTTGTTTTCATACATAGATCCTATCTCGGATTTCATGGCTTCTAACCATCTGTTGGAATCTGGGCCCACCATTGCTTCTCCATAACTCGCAGGCTCATTGTTCCCCAACAACTTGATTGACAAGACATGATTCCCGTACCACTCAGGAGTGGTACATGCTCTTGTTGACCTGCAAGGTCCGACACTAACTTGATCTGAAGCTTCATGATCACCATCATTAGCTTCCTCTTCAACTGGTGTGGCCTAGACAGAAATTTCTTTCTGCCCTGCGCCACCATCTTGTTGAAGCAGAGGTTCTGAAACCTCATCAAGTTCTATCTTCCTCCCACTCAATTCTTTCGAGAGAAACACTCTCAAGAAAAGCTCCGTTCTTAGAGACAAATACTTTGCCATCGGATCTGAGATAGAAGGTATACCCAACTGTCTCTTTTGGGTAACCTATGAAGACGCATTTTTCTGCTTGGGGTTCCATCTTTTTAGGCTGAAGCTTTTTGACATAAGCATCACATCCCCAAACTTTAAGAAACGACAACTTTGGCTTCTTGCCATACCATAGCTCATATGGTGTCGTCTCAACGGATTTTGATTGTCCCCTATTTAAAGTGAATGCATCTGTCTCTAATGCATAGCCCCAAAATGATAATGGGAAATCGGTAACATACATCATATAACGCACCATATCTAATAAAGTACGATTACGACGTTCGGACACAACATTAAACTGTGGTGTTCCACGCGGTGTCAACTGTGAAACAATTCCACATTTTCTTACGTGAGCACCACACTCGTAACTCACATATTCACCTCCTCAATCATATCGTGGGAACTTGATCTTCTTGCTACGATGATTTTCAACTTCACTCTGAAATTGCTTGAACTTTTCAAACGTTTCAGACTTGTGCTTCATCAAGTAGATATAGCCATACCTACTCAAATCGTCAGTGATGGTGAGAAAATACGATATCCGCCGCGCGCCTCTATGCTCATTAGTACGCACACATCAGTATGTATGATCTCCAACAAGTCACTTACACACTCCATTGTTCCAAAGAACGGGGTCTTAGTCATCTTACCCATGAGACATGGTTCGCATGTGTCAAGTGATTCAAAATCAAGTGACTCCAAAAGTCCATCAACATGGAGTTTCTTCATGCGCTTTACACCAATATGACCTAAGCGGCAGTGCCACAAGGAAGTGGTGTTATCATTGTTAACTCTACATCTTTTTGTCTCAACGCTATGGACATGAGTGTCATCACAATCGAGATTCAATATGAACAAACCCCTCACATTGGGTGCATGACCATAAAAGATATTACTCATATGAATAGAACAACCATTATTCTCTGACTTAAATGAGTAACCGTCTCGCAATAAACAAGATCCAGATATAATGTTCATGCTCAACGCAGGCACTAAATAACAATTATTTAAGTTCATCACTAATATCGATGGTAACTGAAGTGAGAGCGTGCCGACGGCGATCGCATCAACCTTGGAACCATTTCCCACGCGCATCGTCACCTAATCCTTCGTCAGCCTTCGTTTATTCCGCAGTTCCTATTCCGAGTTGCAAATGTGAGCAAGAGAACCGGTATCAAATACGCACGCACTACTACGAGAGCTGGTGAGGTACACATCAATAACATGTATATCAACTATACCTTGTTTGGCGTTGGCCTCCTTCTTATCGGCCAGATACTTGGGGCAGTTGCGCTTCTAATGACTAGTTCCCTTTCAATAATAGCACTCAGTTTCCGGCTTAGGTCCAGCCTTGGGTTTCTTCGTCGAAGGGGCAACAACTTTGCCACTCTTCTTGGAGTTACCCTTCTTGCCTTTGCCGTTTTTCTTAAAACTAGTGGTCTTATTAACCATCACACTTGATGTTCTTTCTGGATTTTTGACTCAGCGACTTTCAGGATCGCAAATAACTCGCCGGGTGACTTATTCATCCCTTGGATGTTATAGTTCAATACGAAGCTCTTATAGCTAGGTGGCAGTGACTAAAGAATTCTGTCAGTGATAGCTTCTTGCGGAATTCAATTCCCAGCTCAGCTAGACGGTTAGAGTACCCAGATATTCTGAGCACGTGTTCACTGACAGACGAATTCTCCTCCATTTTGCAAGCATAGAACTTATCAGAGGTCTCATACCTCTCGATCCGGGAAAATTTCGGATTTCGGGCTCCGCAAAATCGTAAGGATTCAAACATTGGGGCGTGTACGAAGGTCTCTCCTTGCTCAGTATCGCCTAGCCCACTACTCGATGGAAACGATGAAGGACTCACTCGATGGCGAGAGTAGCACAGGACACAACAATTTACCCAGGTTCGGGCCGCTGCGAAGCATAAAACCCTACTCCTGCTTTTTGTTTATTGCCTCTCGCGGAGGTGGTGGATGAACTAGTACAGTGCTCAAGAGCCTCCGGACGCCAAGTGGCTAGGTGTATTGCTCTACCGTTCGAATGAACCCTCTACCAAGTGTTCTACCCTTTCTATTTATAGCGGAGGCTCGGGTCCTCTTCCCTCATAGCTTCGGCAGGAAGGGATCCCACAGTAGCCAATTTTGAAGGGGAACACGGGAACATGCTCCCCTGCCCAAAGGTGGTCTTCGCGTGCAAAGTAAGTGTCTGCGCTGTAGAGACGAGCCCGGGGATGACGTTTCCCTACTGGCGGGCGGTGGCGGCTTCGTTCCACCAAAAGGGAAACCTTTGGATGATGCCTTTGGAACCCATGTACGCTCCCGCCTCCCTTGCACCAAAGGGGAAACTGTCCCATCCTGCCATGTGTTGCTCGCTTGTCCTTTCGTGGCGTCACCCTTGACTCCTGAGGCTCGGCCTTGATTCGGAATATTCGCTATTCTGAAGGGGTCCTGAGGAGGCCCCCTGCGGGTCTTGACGCTGCTCGTCCTCCTGAGGCTTGGCCCCTCACGAGGGCCTTGTCCTGAACAGCGTCGGGCCCGTTGGTTTGTTCCGGTGAGGTGGGCCTGCCCTGGGCCACAGGCAAGGAGGTCTGGGTACCCCCATTCCGAGAACGCCGACAGTAGCCCCCAAGCCCGTGGAGTGCTCGGGTTGGCTTCGGGGCGGAGCCTCGGGGGGGGGGGGGGGCAGCATGAGGCGCCGTGGGACCTCAAATGCCTCTAGGCCAGGCCGGCGCACGTCACGCTGCTGGTGTCGGGTCCTCCTTGTCCTCTATCTCTGCCACCATTATATGGTGCCCTGCTTGTAGCTTCGGTGCCTTATTGCCTTCCTTATTCCGTACTCGCCCTCCCTCTTTGGTCTCCGACTCCAACCGGCGCCTCCCAGATCCAGTGTCGTGTAGTTCTTTGCAAGTTCAGCAATGGCGCCCCCCAGCAAGCAGAAGCCAGAGGGGCATGGTCCGCCCCCGGCTTCTCCACTCTTGGATTGTGCCCTCTCCAAGGACATGGATCTTGTCCCCGTGCTTCCATGGACCGCAGTCGAGTCCAGTGAGCACGGGCGAACCCTGATCTGGTCTGGCACCGTAGAGGAGCGGCCCGCGTCTGGGGCAGTAATACCCCTTCTTCCTTCACAGTATTTACGCTGGGCTGGTGCCGCCTTCCTCCCGGTTCTTCACTGCTGTCTTGGACCACTACGGGATCCAAGCCCTTCATCTCCAGCCCAACTCCATCTTGCTTCTGTCCGTCTTTGCTTTCTACTACGAGGCTTTCATTGGCGTGCAGCCTTTGGTTGCCCTCCTCTGCCACTTCTTCAGCTTGCGCCTGCACGACGGTGCTCATCTATCGGTGTGTGTCTCCTTCGTGGCGGCCCAGAGAGGCAACGTGCTCTTGAAGGCCGGGAAGAAGATGGAGAACTTCAGGCACCGCTAGATCCTTATGTGCCTCAAGGATGCCAACCCTCGGTTGGAGGAGCCGAAGGAGTTGTCGGAGAAGACATCCACGTGGAGCTCGGTGAAGCTCTCCGACCCTCGGGTTGTGCCCCTGTTGGAGCACTTTTCCGCGACATCAGCGCCAAGAGGCTGACCGGGGGAATGATAGTGAAGGAGTTCCTGGAGCAGCGCCTGGCGCCTCTCCAGGCACATTTTAGGCCCTTGTGGGAATACCGGGCTGGTGACGACGAGCTCCGGCTCCTATCTCGGGACCTCCTCACTAAGGACCTGAGTAGGGTCGGGGCAATCTTGCTGGGTGGCGACCCTGGCGACCTTCCCGAGGCCCTGGGTCCGTCATACCATCGTGATGACCGGGCCGACCTGGTTGCTGCGATGCCTGTCTTCAACGAGCGGGGGTCCTCCCGGCTAAGGGCTCCGGTCCGGTGGAAGTGTCATCTGGCAACTTCTCTGGTGAAGGGGACTCGGAGAAGACCATCGACGACCGTGCGGCGAGCGTGCCTCTTCCGTTGCAATCCTTCCTTCTGTGCGAGCTCGAGGATGATGATGCCACTGGTGATACCTCCGCCGGGACCCCCTCGCGCCTGGCCAGGGCCTCCAGGGGGGCCGTGCCGACACCGCGGCCACGCGGTCTGCATGCATGCTTGTTTCCCAGAAGCTCGGGACTGAGCCGTCCCCGACGCACCCCGCCTCTGCCGGCGGGAGATCCAAGGCGCCGAGCTCGCCTCCCTCCGTGGGGGCCCTATCACCTCTGTTGTTGACGAGGCGGAGAGGAGGTAGAGATGGCGCGATGTCAAAGAGTAAGTTACCTGCTAGAGCACGTCTTGTGTTTCTATTATCCGTGCTTGGCTGACTTTCTCCTTTTTACTTGATGTCCAGGGATGTCGTCTCGCCGGGGGCGAAGAGGAAGAAGACGGTCGTCAAGCCGAAGGCGACTCCCGGCGCCCCGCCTGCTCTCGTCGGCGCATCGCCATCTGTAGGTGGGGACGAGGAGGCTCGTGGGGCGGTCTCCCTAGCCTTGGTCATCTAGCCCCCCGAGCCCCCGAAGCATCCTGGAGCGAACGTGGGGATGCCGCTGCCCGGGGGGCGGGCCTGCGAGGGTCCTCAGGCTCCCGAGGTGTTGATGCCCGCAATTGTTGAGTTGTTTTCGGGGACCCTTGTTCTTTGTGGCGCTGCCCCTCCGACAGCAACACCCACGCCTACGCTGAAGACTCTTCAGGGAGGCCCAGAAGACCTCGGTGCTCACCCAAGGTGTCTTGGATGCGGCCTTCACTGCCCTGGGTGATGTCACAGCCGAGATGAGGAAGGTCGAGAGGGAGGCCGAGGCCGCCCGCGCCACGAGGGAGAAGGCGCTGAAGGAAGCCCATGCGGCTGTCGAACGTCGTGAAGAGGTGGAAGCCTGCCTGAACGTCCTCCAAGGAGAACAAGCCAAGATGGCCGAGCAGCATCGCCTGCAGGGGGACGAACTTAAGTCCCGCGAGACCAAGCTCGCTGCCTGGGAGGGAGAGCTGTCCCAGGAGGCGAGCAGCCTGAGCACGAAGCAGGCACACTTGGAAGAGCAGGAGCAGGAGGCCGCCTTGAGGAAGGCCCTCCTTGATGCCTGATACGTCTCCAACGTATCTATAATTTTTGATGGTTTCATGCTATTATCTTGTCAAACTTGGGATGTTTAGCATGCCTTTTATTTATTTTCTGGGACTAACTTATTAATTCAGTGCCAAGTGCCAGTTCCTATTTTTTCCATGTTTTTGACCCCTTTCAGAGGAGATTTTGAAACGGAGTCCAAACGGAAGAAAATCCCCGAAAAGATTTTTCTGGAACGGAAGAAGATCGGAGAGCTTGGGGGCCAAGCCAGAAGAGACCTAGGGTCCCCACAAGCCCCCACCCCATGGCCAGGGGGCGCGCCATGCAGGCTTGTGGGCCCCCTGGAGGTCCCCTGACCTAGATCTGGCGCCTATAAATTCCCAAATATTCCCAAAAAATCAGGGGAGCATCGTAATCATTTTTCCGACGCCGCAAGCTTCTGTCTCCGCAAGATCCCATCTAGGGCACGTCATGGTGTCCTGTCGGAGGGGGGATTCGGACACGGAAGGCTTCTCCATCAACACCATGACCTCTCCGATGATGCGTGAGTAGTTCACCATAGACCTACGGGTTCATACCTAGTAACTAGATGGCTTCTTCTCTCTCTTGGATCTTCAATAAAAAGTTCTCCATGATCCTCATGGAGATCTATCCGGTGTAATCTTGTTTTGCAGTGTGTTTGTCGAGATCCGATGAATTGTGGATTTATGATCAGATTATCTATGAATCTTATTTGAGTTTCTTCTGATCTCTCTTATGAATGATTTCATATCCTTGTAATTCTCTTCGAGTTGTGGGTTTTGTTTGGCCAACTAGATCTATGATTCTTGCAATGGGAGAAGTGCTTGGTTTTGGGTTCATACCATGCGGTGACCTCACCCAGTGAAAGAAGGGGTAGCGAGGCATGTATCGTGTTGTTGCCATCAAGGGTAAAAAGATGGGGTTTTCATCATTGGTTTGAGATTATCCCTCTACATCATGTCATCTTGCTTAAAGCGTTACTCTGTTCGTCATGAACTCAATACAATAGATGCATGCTGGATAGCAGTTGATGTGTGGAGTAATAGTAGTAGATCCAGAAAGTATCGGTCTACTTGTCTCGGACGTGATGCCTATATGCTATATCATTGCCTTAGATATTGTCATGACTTTGCGCGGTTCTATCAATTGCTCGACAGTAATTTGTTCACCCACCGTGATATTTGCTATTTTGAGAGAAGCCTCTAGTGAACACTATGGCCCCCAGGGTCTACTCCACACCATATTTTCAGTCTTACACTTTTTACTTTGTTGCACTTTCCTCCTTCAGATCTCACTTTTGCAAACAATCTTGAAGGGATTGACAACCCCTTTGAAGCGTTGGGTGCAAGTTTGTTTGTTTTTGCGCAGGTACTTTGGACTTGACGAGGCCCTCCTTTTGGTTTGATACCTTGGTTCTCAAATTGAGGGAAATACTTACTCCTCCTGTGCTGCATCACCCTTTCCTCTTCAAGGGAAAAACCAACGCAAATCAGAGAAGTAACAAGAAGAATTCCTAAGCGCCAGGGAAGGACTTTTGTTGCCACAGTAGAAGAATTTCTGGCGCTGTTGCCGGGGAGGAAGATTAAGTCAAGAACTCATCCAAGTAAGTGTCGCAAACTCATCTCTTGCATTTACTTTGTTTGCCAGTTGCCTCTCGTTTCCCTCTCCCTCACTTCACCAATTCGCCTTTTCGTTCGCCTTTTCGTTCGCCTTTTTCGTTCGCCCTTTTTCTCGCCCGCTTTTTGTTTGCTTGTGTGCTTGCTTGGCTGCTAAGGCACGAATGGCCCCATTAAGGGATTTTGATGCTCGCTTTGCCAAGTTAGAAGAGATTGAAACTAGTGTTAAAGGCTTTATGTCTACACAGTTTGAATATAATAGTTACTTCCGTAGAGAGCTGAAGGAGCAAAATTCTTTTCTGGCTTTTATGAGTAGAGAAGTTGATGATATGGCCAAATAATTCCTTGCGCTTAATTCTCAGTTTGCTCATCTTGAAAAGCTAGTAAGCCAAATTTCTGATAAGCAAGCTACTTTAGTCAATAAAATGGCTACAAAACCCGAAACTCGTGATGAGAATCACAAAGATCTTAAAGTGTGACTCCCATTGAATCTTTGTTTTCTTGTGTCAAACCTAATAATTATGGGGCTGGATATGAATCCACTTTGGTTGAAAAGTGCCCCAATGATTTGGAGTCCATCTATCTTGATGCTAAAAGCGTTAAAAGAGGAGTAGAAGACGTTAAAACTTTGAGTAGTAATGAAGTTACTACCATGGATTTCAAGGAATTCAATTATGATAGTTGCTCCTTGATTGTATGCATTTCTTTGATGCAATCCATGTTAAACTCTCCGCACGCATATAGCCAAAACAAAGCCTTTACTGATCATATTGTCGAAGCTATGATAAAAGCTCTTGAAGAGAAACTTGAATTGGAAGTCTCTATCCCTAGAAAGCTTCATGATGAGTGGGAACCTACCATCAAAATCAAAATCAAAAACTATGAGTGCAATGCTTTGTGTGATTTGGGTGCTAGTGTTTCTGCGATTCCAAAGTCATTATGTGGTGTTCTGGGTTTTAATGAGATTGAACAGTGTTCTCTTAATTTGCATCTTGCTGATTCTACTATCAAGAAACCCATGGGAAGGATCAATGATGTTCTTATTATTGCAAATAGGAACTATGTACCCGTGGATTTCATTGTGCTTGACATTGATTGCAATCCTACATGCCCTATTATTATTGGTAGACCTTTCCTAAGGACTATCGGTGCTATCATTGATATGAAGGAAGGGAATATTAGATTTCAATTTCCTTTAAGGAAGGGCATGGAACACTTTCCTAGAAAGAAAATAAGAGTGCCTTATGAATCCATGATGAGGGCTACTTATGGTTTGAGCACCAAAGACGACGATACGTGATTTTATCGCTACTATGCCTAGCTAAGGGCGTTAAACAATAGCGCTTGTTGGGAGGTAACCCAATGAATTTATCTTTTTTCTTTCTGTTTTGTTGCATCCACACTTTCACAATTCTGTTGTGATTGTGTTTTTTGTGTTTCTTTTTGTGTTTGAGCCAAGCAAAACCTTTATGATTGGTCTTGGTAATGGTTGTTTGATCTTGCTGGAAAAAGACAGAAACTTTTTGCTCACGAGATGATTTTTCGTTTTTATTCAGAAAGAGATTTTTAGTTGATTCTTTTTGCTGCTGATTGATATGCTTTTTCCCTAGACCATCGTAATTTTTCAGATGTTTTGAGGTAGCAGAAGTATACGAGGTATACAGATTTCTACAGACTGGTCTGTTTTTGACAGTTTCTGTTTTTTTATTGAGTTGGTTGCTTGTTTTGATGAAACTATGGTTAGTATCCGGGGGGTACTAACCATGGAAAAGTGATAATAGATTAGCTCATCATCAATATGGATGGAATTGAAGTTGCTATAGTACCAAAAGAACTGGTAGTTTGTTTTCTTGTACTAATGTTATCACAAGTTTCTGTTTAAGTTTTGTGTTGTGAAGTTTCCAAGTTTTGGGTGACATTCTCATGGACAAAGAGATAAGGAGTGGAAAGAGATCAAGCTTGGGGATGCCCAAGGCCCACCCAAGCCAAATTCAAGGACACCAAAAAGCCTAAGCTTGGAGATGCCCCGGGAAGGCATCCCCTCTTTCGTCTTCAATCCATCGATAAGATTACTTGGAGCTATATTTTTATTCACCACATGATATGTGTTTTGCTTGGAGCGTCTTGTATCATAGGAGTCTTTTCTTTTTGTTGTGTCACAATCATCCTTGCTGCACACATTTTTGAGAGAGAGAGAGACATGCACTCATCGTGATTTTTCTAGAATGCTCATAGCGCTTCACTTATATCTTTTGAGCTAGATACTTTTGCTCTAGTGCTTCACTTATATCTTTTGAGCTAGACACTTTTGCTCTTGTGCTTCATTTATATCTTTAGAGCACGACGGTGCGTGATTTGGTAGTTGGCTTATTCTATGAAAGAAGTCCCATGTGCTAGGTACCCAAAGAGGATGCAAAAACCTCCATCTTCATGTGCATTGAGTAGAAAGAAAAGTTTCGATTCCTCTCAATTAGTTTTGAGACACGGATTCAGTAATATTGAGAGTTATGTTAGTAGGGTGTTGTGAATCTAGAAATACTTGTGTTGAAGTTAGTGATTCCCGTAGCATTCACGTATGGTGAACCGCTATGTTAGGAAGTCGGAGCATAATTGATCTATTGATTGTCATCCTTTGTGTTGAGGTCGGGATCGCGCGATGGTTTACACCTACCAACCCTTCCCTTCGGAGTATGCGTTTAGCACTTTGTTTTGATTACTAATAAAAACATTTGCAACAAGTATGTGAGTACTTTATGACTAATGTTGAGCCCATGGTATAGATGCACTTTCACCTTCCACCATTGCTAGCCTCTCTAGCGCCGCGCAATTCTCGCCGGTGCACAAACCCACCAAATTCCTTCCTCAAAACAGCCACCATACCTACCTACTATGGCATTTTCATAGCCATTCCGAGATATATTGCCATGCAATTACCACTCTCCGTCCCATAACTTGTGCTGTCACTCTCATATTGCCATTGCATGATCGTACTAGATCGTTGCGTTGCACATCCCGGTACACTGCCGAAGGCATTTCCTATGGAGTCATCATCATTGTTATCTTTGAGCTATGAGTAAATAAAAGTGTGATGATCATCATTATTAGAGCATTGTCCCATGTGAGGAAATTAAAAAAAGAGGCCAAAGAGCCCAAAAAAGAAGAGAGAGAAAATAAAAAAAGAAAAAGAGGCCTAAGAGCCCAAATAAAAAAATGAGAGAAAAAGAGAGAAGGGACAATGCTACTATCTTTTTCCACACTTGTGCTTCATAATAGTACCATGTTCTTCATGATTGAGAGCTTCTTGCTTTGTCACTACCATATGCTAGTGGAATCTTCGTTTTATAACTTGGCTTGTATATTCCAATGATGGGCTTCAAATTGCCCTAGGTCTTCGTGAGCAAGCAAGTTGGATGCACACCCACTAGTTTTCCCTTGAGCTTTCACATACTTATAGCTCTAGTGCATCTCTTGTATGGCAATCCCTACTCATTCACGTTGATATCTATTAATGTGCATCTCCATAGCCTATTGATACGCCGAGTCAATGTGACCATCTCCTCCTTTTTGTCTCACAACCACCACCACACTCTATTCCACCTATAGTGCTATATCCATGGCTCGCGCTCATGTATTGCGTGATAGTTATAAAAAGTTTGAGAAAGTAAGAGTGCAAAAACAATTACTTGGCCAATACCAGGATTGTGCATGATTTACATTAGTTGTGCGAGGATGCTGGAGCATAGCCAGACTATATGATTTTGTAGGGATAACTTTCTTTGGCGTTGTTATTTTGAAAGTTCATGATTACCTTGCTAGTTTGCTTGAAGTATTATTGTTTTCATCTCAATAGCAAACTATTGTTTTAAATCGTACGGATCTGAACATTCATACCACGTGAAATAAGTTGCAAAGGACAACTATGCTAGGCAGGATTCCACATCAAAAGTTCGTTCTTTATCACTTCCCTACTCAAGGACGAGCAGGAGTTAAGCTTGGGGATGCTTGATACGTCTCCAATGTATCTATAACTTTTGATGGTTTCATGCTATTATCTTGTCAAACTTGGGATGTTTTGCATGCCTTTTAGTTATTTTCTGGGACTAACTTATTAACTGAGTGCCAAGTGCCAGTTCCTATTTTTTCCATGTTTTTGACCCCTTTCAGAGGAGATTTTGAAACGGAGTCCAAAAGGAAGAAAATCCCCGAAAAGATTTTTTCTGGAACGGAAGAAGATCGGAGAGCTTGGGGGCCAAGCCAGAAGAGCCCCAGGGGCCCCACAAGCCCCCACCCCGCGGCCAGGGGGCTGCGCCATGGAGGCTTGTGGGGCCCCTGGAGGTCCCCTGACCTAGATCTTGCTCCTATAATTTCCCAAAAAAATCAGGGGAGCATCGTAATCACTTTTCCGCCGCGGCAAGCTTCTGTCTCCGCAAGTTCCCATCTGGGGCACGTCCCGATGCCCTGCCGGAGAAGGGATTCGGACACGGAAGGCTTATCCATCAACACCATGACCTCTCCAATGATGCGTGAGTAGTTCACCTTAGACCTACGAGTCCATAGCTAGTAACTAGATGGCTTCTTCTCTCTCTTGGATCTTCAATACAAAGTTCTCCATGATGTTCATGGAGATCTATCCGATGTAATCTTCTTTTGTGGTGTGTTTGTCGAGATCCGATGAATTGTGGATTTATGATCAGATTATCTATGAATCTTATTTGAGTTTCTTCTGATTTCTCTTATGCATGATTTCATATCCTTATAATTCTCTTCGAGTTGTGGGTTTTGTTTGGCCAACTAGATCTATGATTCTTGCAATGGGAGAAGTGCTTGGTTTTGGGTTCGTACCGTGCGGTGACCTCACCCACTAACAGAAGGGTTAGCGAGGCATGTATCGTGTTGTTGCCATCAAGGGTAAAAAGATGGGGTTTTCATCATTGGTCTGAGATTATCCCTCTACATCATGTCATCTTGCTTAAAGCGTTACTCTATTCGTCATGAACTCAATACACTATATGCATGCTGGATAGCGGTCGATGTGTGGAGTAATAGTAGTAGATGCACAAAGTATCAGTCTACTTGTCTCGGACGTGATGCCTATATGCTAGATCATTGCCTTAGATATCGTAATGACTTTGCGCGGTGCTAACAATTGCTCGACAGTAATTTGTTCACCCACCGTGATATTTGCTATTTTGAGAGAAGCCTCTAGTGAACACTATGGCCCCCAGGGTCTACTCCACACCATATTTTCAGCCTTACACTTTTTACTTCGTTGCACTTTCCGCTTTCAGATCTCACTTTTGCAAACAATCTTGAAGGGATTGACAACCCCTTTGAAGCGTTGGGTGCAAGTTTGTTTGTTTTTGCGCAGGTACTTTGGACTTGACGAGGCCCTCCTTTTGGTTTGATACCTTGGTTCTCAAACAAAGGGAAATACTTACTGCTCCTGTGCTGCATCACCCTTTCCTCTTCAAGGGAAAAACCAATGCAAATCAGAGAAGTAACAAGAAGAATTCCTAAGCGCCAGGGAAGGACTTTTGTTGCCACAGCAACGCCCGGGAGAAAGCTCTCGCCACGGCTGAGTAGAGGAAAACCGCGGAGCTGGCCTGCTTCCCTGATGTTGAGCTTAGGCTTTGCACGGCGCTCCGCTCCCTCTACCGGGACGAGTTCGATGAACCTCTGTCCACCCCGAAGGACGGCCTTGCCACGCTTGTGTAGGGGCTCTTTGCGGCGCTAGAGATCGTCGTCGTGCACATGGACAAGATCTTGGACAGCGAGTGCCGCGTCCTCTTCTTCGCGGCCCCGACTCGCCTCTTCAGCCACCTTCATCTTCGCGACCCCAGATTCGATCTAAACTCCTTGATCGTGCCAATCCCCACCGAGGCCTGCGACCGCACCGCGGAGGTGGTGAAGGGCCCTGTGGAGGCATTGGTGAGGAGGTTCGCCCGGGTCGCAGGTCCTTCGTCTCCAGGTGCCGCTAGAGCCAATGATGGGGAAGACGATGCCCCTGACGTCGACGACCAGCCCCCTGTGGAGGGGGCCGCCGGCGGCGGCTCCTCCTGATTTCTTATCCTTGTTATTTTCCTGCAATGCATATCGTGCCTCGCGGAGGCGTTAAACTTATTTGTGTTTTTATGAACTTGGTCATGGTTTGTAATAATTGAATGCTAGAATGTTTTCCATGCTTTGTTCCTGTCATGTTTGTTGTGTTACTCTACATCAGCACGGCCCGCCCCGCGCGTACCTTCCTGCGATTGAACCGACCGGAAACCAAGGACGGCCCAAAGGGGGAAGGTGCTACAAGCGCAGTTAGGTTCCTGAGTCGTGATGCTCAGGAGCCCCCCTTGACGCGCGAGCTTCCCTCGTGAGGAGAACGCGGCAAAGATTTCGAAACTTGGGACATCTTCAGCACTCCGCGTAGGCAGGGCCTGCCCCGCGCGTACCTACCCGCGATTGAACCGACCGGAAACCGAGGACGGCCCAAAGGGGGAAGGGGCTACGAGTGTAGTTAGGCCCCTGAGTCGAGATGCTGAGGAGCCCCCCTTGATGTATGAGTGACTCCAATGTTCCTCCTAAGAAGTCGATACTTTGAGACTCTCAAACTCCTTCAGTACTCTGTGTCGGCAGGGCCCGCCCCTCGTGTACCTCCCCGTGGTTGAACCGGCCGAAAAGGGCGGCTCAAAAGGTAAAATGGCTACGGGCGCAGTCCAGGATCCTGAGTCACGATGCTGAGGAGTCCCCCTTGACGTACGAGTGACTCCAGTGTTCTTTCTAAGGGATCCAAAGTGATTTGTCGAGTGCACTGGGCTCTGTGTCGGCAGTGCCCGCCCCACGCGTACCTTTCCGCGATTGAACCGACCAAGGACGACCCAAAGGGGGAAGGGGCTACGGGCACAATTAGGCCCCTGATTCGCGATGCTCAAGGGTCCCCCTTGACATGTGAGCGGCTCCGTACCTTCAGCTGTTTGCCCCATTTACTGGGTGTGGGCGAAGTCGTGCGTGGACTGTGCTGACCACCTTGTCGGCCGAGGGTGTAGCCGCTGACGGGTTGTGTTGGTGCCAGTTGTGGGCACAATCATTGGCGGACTACATTGGTGCCAACTGAGGGTGTAGTCATTGGCAGACTATGTTGATTGCCCCTATCTGTACCTAGCATGGAGCATAGGTCTTCTACTAGGCGTGGGGTGGACCCCTCCGCCTCCTCGGGAGGCCCTGGGTGTATATAGCCTCAGCTCATTATTACGTGAGAGTGTCACGGTGGGGGTGTATATGGGAGGTCGCGAGGACTCTTTGGCCTCGCGAGTGTCCCTACCCCCGAGTCATTGGTGGACTTTGCTTCTCCCTAGCACGGAGCATAGGGCTTCCACTAGGCGTTGGATGGACCCCTCCGCATCCTCGGGGGGCTGGGCGTATACAACCTCGACTGGTTATTATGTGACAGTGACACGGTGGGGGTGTATATGGGAGGTCGCGAGGACTCTATGGCCTCGCGAGTGTCCCTACCCCCGAGTCATTGGTGGACTGAGTTGATTTTGTTTGGGTCATTGGCAAACCCTGCTGACTTCTTCTTCTTTGGGAGCGAGGTTGTGTGTCTGCATGGACAAACTTCGACCGGAGCCCCCAAGCGGCGGGGGGGGGGGGGGGGGGGGGGGGCGACCACCCGTCAACATAAGCAAGGCGGAACATTAGGATTCTGAACGGGTGAAATTGAACAACCAAATGATGCATAAACGAAATTAGCAGCCGGAGGAGTGTCCTGAGCCCGGGGAGACTGCCCTCAGACGGGGTGAACCAAAAAGTTACCTGGTACAGCAAACAAAAAGTCACCTGGCGGGCGTGCCGCTCAAGTACCGAAGGCGCCGTTGTCGCTTGATCTCCTGTCTCCACGGTCGCGACCCTCACGGGTCCGCCGCCTCCCGAGGCTCGGGGACTTCGCCTGACCCGAGCATCTCCTCCTCTTCCTCGCGGCGCCCCAGCAGGCGGTGTACGAGCATGGCCTGCTGGAGCCTCTAGTAGGTGGTAGCCGCGTTCCTCAGCCCAAAGGGCATGAAGGCATTGGAGCCCGGGTACTCCCACCGGTAGCTAGCCAGCATAGGCCAGAAGGGGTCGTATGCTGCGGCTATGTTGGTTACGGGCGCGTTGATGCAGATGCGGGGCCGGTCAACCGTACCGAGACGGCGACTGCGATTGGTGGTGCAGGGCAGTCACCGCATTGCATGGCCTGGGTGAAAGTGCATTATATCGACTAGAGGGGTGAATAGGAGCTTTTTAGAATTTCATCACTGAGGAAATTCCTTTTGAGGAAATTCCTCACTGATGAATAACTTGCAACGGAACAGCAAAGGATCAGGGGTGCAAAGTATCACTACAACAGTTTTCAAGATGAGGAATATGAAAAACAGTTTGCACGGTATGCAAGCATAGAGTAAGAAGGTGATTATTAACTCGCGTGAAGAATTTGAGGTTGAGGAAATTTAGATAAAGTCTTCAGCAAATTCTTCAAACAGAGACAATGAAAATCTTCAACATACAATATTGAGGAATTGAAAGATTTGAAGAAATAGAACCCGTATCACAGTGAAGACAATGGTTGATGACCCAGCTCCAACTGCTGTGACAGTTATACATCTGGTTTGGAGTGGCTTCGTATTGAAACAAAAAGACACACAGTCCCTACCCTATTCTCCTTGAGCAAAGGGCACACGGTCCTCACTCAACTCTCGTGGTAAGTCTTCAGGGTAGACTTCCAAATTCTCACAAACTTGGTCACCCGGCGATCCACAATTGACTGTTGGATTGCTCTAGACCATGACGCCTAACCGTGTGGAGGATGCATAGTCCTCAAAGGTAAAAGGCTTCAGTTCCACACAGGAACAAATTCTTCAGTGATGCTCAATCACTTGGATTTTGGTTTGGGGTGTGGTGTTTGAGGTATTTCCTCAGTGATGATTTACTCTCGAAGACTCTGAGGAATTTGGGTTGCTCTCAATGACAAGTGTCAGTTTCTCATGGAGCAGCCAACCAGCTAATGGTTGTGGGGGCGGTTATTTATAGCCTGGGAGCATCCCGACATGATTTGACATTAATGCCCTTAAATAATATGACCGTTGGTGTGGATAAGATCAGTGATGTGGCGTGAATTGCGGCAACGGTCAGGACCCTCAACTGTGAGAGTCCTCATGTCTCTCTTATTCCTCACTTGAGGCTTTTCATAGGATTAGGCTTGGGTTGAGCATCATGTGGAAATTCATTCCGAAGCGTTACCTCGACCCCCTTTAACACTACAGTGTTCCTATGACTCAAGAGTGAAGAAAATGAAACAGAAAGAATAAATCTTCACGCTTCAATGTCTTCAAATCATTTTTCTTCAGGACACACCGAATTCCTCATCTTCAATATCTTCATGAGTAATATCAATTTCATCGCAATTTCTTCGCGATAAAAGTCTTCAGCAGAAAACCAATTTCTTCAGCCGAATATATACATTTTTAGGGGTCGATATTCATCGTATATTTAAAACTCCTCAACGACTTATAGATCATGTATACACTCATGAACACATTAGATACTTACCTATAAGTCTTCAAACCACCAAAATCACTAAGGGGCACTAGATGCACTTACAATCTCCCCCTTTTTGGTGGTTGATGACAATTAGGTTAAGTATTCAACGGGGATAAAAAATATGAAGTGTAAATACTCATTTGAGGACTGTGAAATCAAGATACAGAGAGACTCCCCCTGAAGATGTGCATATCTTGAGGATTTTGCTTTTCACAGCAAACGCACATTGATGATTTATATCATGGAGATCTCCCCCTGAGTCTTGTAAATAATGCATACATATGACATATAATGAAGAATTTGAGAATGCATGATGATAAATGCTATATGACGAATTTTAGCATGCGTGCATTAATATTTTGAGGAATAAGCATGCGAAGAAAAACGTTCAAAAGCGTCAGAGTGCCATCGGGCTTAAGTTACAACTCATTACATAAAACACTTCAGAAGAACCAAGAGTTTGTAACTTAATAAAGTTCATAAGCCCCAAAAATATATCCCGCTTGAAGACTAACTCTCAGATTTCTCCCCCTTTGTCATCAAGTGACGAAAAGGGGCAAAACTGAGGACTAACGCCCCTTGAAGACTTTCACTTTTTGGCTGATGAAGAAGACGCCTGAGGATTCTTGGCGACGGGCTTCCTCCTTGGGCCAGTGTCTTCTTGTTCTTCATCACATTCTGCAGTGCGGAATGAAGAAAAAGAGTTGTCCTCAAGGTCTGGAACTGGAATTGGCTTGAATTTCTTCTTGGGAGGCCACGACCAGTCGAAGTCCTGAGTAAACTCTAATTCATCAAGTTCTTCTTGAGTCTTCAGATGAGCCAGAGTGGCCCAGGTGAGATCAAAAACCTCATGAAGATAGTAGTGATTTTTCTTCACTGCATTCTGGGTCTCGTTGAGGGTTTTCACAATGGCACTGAATTGACGTTTTACCCATTTGTGATTCCGATCGACCTTCTGATGAAGAGTAAGGAGTAGTTCTCAGTTAGTCATCACCCTTGGGGCAACAGGGCTAGGTGGATCCTGAGTCTCAGTGTCATCCCATGAAGAATATGCATTTGGTTCATGAAACTGGCCATCAAGGGCCCAACTTCCTTCATCGATGACAGATTTTCCTTTTCCTTCAACAGGCTCAAAAGTCTTCTTGTTGACTGTGATAGGAGGCATATATCCAATGTGATTGTCGAAATCAGCATGATAGTTGATGCATGACCTGTGTCTGGTGAATCTCATGATCCATGGAGCATATTCAGGTCGAAGGGTGACATAGCATTATTAGCCAGAGTCCTCAAGAACAAGTCGTGAAGGTTTATGGGGATGCCATGACTGATGTAGAAGAGGATATTCTTCATGATCCCTACAACATCTTCTTCATCATCATGGCCCTTGATTGGAGCGATGACACTGCACAGAATCATGTAGACAGTCATGGGTTCATACTTCAAGTCTTGAACAAGAAAAGTCATTTTTGGTGGTTGACCCTTGGCCAAAGTCTTCATGAGGACTTCCATCAGTTTGTTGGGCAACTCTCGTTCATCATACATCATCACAACTTATTTTGAGGGAATTGAAACCAGAAGTACTCGCAGCAGCTCAGTAGCACGGGCTTTGTAATGTGTGTGCTATGTCATCCAGTCCAGCACCCAAGTGTTGATATCCTTCGGGTCTCCAGAGATGTGCAAAGTTGCATAAAACTGAAGAATGATATCACTGTTCCAATCACAGATATCAGTGCAGAGAGGCAGCAGTCTGGCTTTATGAAGAACGTTGAGGACTGGGGCGAAGCAAGGAATTTCTTCCAACTCAACAGGAGCAATATGTGTGTGCTAAAATATTTTGTTTCTTCCACATAGCACAGAGGCATAGTAGTTGAGCTAAGTCCTTGTCCAAAACTTCATGTGCCCGATGCGAAGCTTGTCATAAGGATTGTCGCCCATGAAATACATACGTTCTTCATAGAAAGCTTCCTTCTGAAATTTTGGCCTCTTTGAAAAAGGCTGATTTTGCATAGGCTGAAGATTATCCTACTTTTGTTGAGGAGATATTATCATTGTTGTTTTAGTGTTGACCACAACAATAGCAGTTTTAGTATTGGGTGCAGGAGCATTTTCTTCAGCATGTTCCTCAGGTTGAGGATTTTCTTCAGGTTGAGGGTTTTCCTCTGGTTGAGGATTTACCTTCGATTGAGGATTTTCCTGAGGTTGAGGATTTTCCTCGGGTTGAGGATCTTCCTCAGCTTGAGGAATTTGCTTGGTGGAGGAGGCAAAATCTTTAGCTGTTGCAGTTGATCCTTCAGCAGGTTCATCAGGCGTCTTGTGTGGAATGAAGGACTGAGGAATATCATCAATTTGTATTTCCTCATCCATGGTTTGTTTAGAAGCAGCATCTTTCATTTCATCAACAATCGGAATCCCCTCATCTTCTTCTGGAATGACATTCTCAATTCCGAAGGGAATCAAAGTATATGATGGAGCTACCTTCAGAGGCACATCATCGAGTGGAGCAGTTTCATCAAGTGTCTTTTGACGCTTGGCCTCTGATGATTCTGGAGTTAAAGAAGCTTTTCTTTTCTTCGCTTCTTTCTCAGCAGCCTTGGTTTTCTTCACGTCTGATGTAGACGGAACCATTTTCTTCACCATTGAGGATTGCGGTGAAGGTATTTTCTCTTCAGGAGCCGGTGCATTGTCAGTCCTGACAGTTTCCTCAGTTGAAGCATTCTCTTCAGCTGGAGCAGATTCATCAGCTGGAGTGCCTTAAGGTATTTCCTCAATCATAGGTTCATCACCTCGACTGTCTTGAGGCATTTCCTCGGCAGGAGATTCTTCTTCTTCATCTTCCTCAGTGAGCTGAACAAAATAGCTGGGCTCAGGCTGCTTTGGTTTTGCTGCAGGAGGAGCTTTCTTGTTATATTCATCAACAACATCAGTTGCAAACTTGATGAAATTTGACTTGAGACTTTGACGATCAGATAGTTTAGTGTACTTGTCGGTCAAAGTCTTCAGTTTAGCCTGGGTTGACACAAGATCATCAGGCGACAGGTTGAGGAGATTCTGCTTGAGGAATTTCTCCTTCTTCAGCTTTGCAGCCTTTGCTTGCTTGGCTTGCGTCTCTTTCCATTTGGCCTCATTGATGAATGTGGCCACCATATGGCTGATACCTGGGGGAAGCTTCAAGTCATCAATGGGTGTGTTTAGATCATCATACCAGGCATTGATGTAGTCCAGCAGGACCTTTGGGTCCATGGCAAGAGGAATAGCGCTGCCTGAGGCTTGTGCGACGCGTTCCTACTTGTTTCTCATGATGGCTTGAAGAGTTTCATCGTCAAATTCATCACTTCCTTCCGATGCAGAAGGGACTCTGATGACTTTGCTTAGGCTGGGTCTGATGCCTCTTCCAACAGTCATTTGTCTTTAATGGTGTTGGTGAAGACTTTGTCTCTCAGCTCGTGGCAGAAGGTACATATGAGCTGGAGTGAGAAGGTTGTTGCTTGACAATCTGCTTGTGTTCAGGCTTTGAAGCCTGTGTAGCTGTTGAGGGTTTTGGCGCAGGCGCAGCCTTCTGAAGAAATTTCTCTTTAGGCTTTGAAGTCTTTGGTTTTTGTGGAACAGTCTTCACTTGAGGAATAGCTGTAACAAAAGCTTCAGCAGCAGAAGAGGTGGCTGCAGTGGCAGCAGCAGATTCCTCATTGAATTTCATCACTGCAGCTTCTGCTTTCTTCTAAAGCTTAGACAAGTGTTTTTCTTTTTCCTCAGGATAATCATCAACAGTTTTGATGCTTGAAGGATGTTCTACCTAATGCTCACCGAGAGGAGGCCTTTTGCAAGGTGGTTGTAGGGCGAATTTCTTCGCATACTTTGGAGTGACGAAGCGATATTCCTTCCACTCCTTAGCCCACCTACGTTCTATCTTTGGAAGCCTGATTTTCCTTTTTGCCATAGGTTCTTGCTCATCTGGCGTACAATAGTCAAGGTATATATCCTTAGGGATATCAATTGCAGTGTTCTGTTCAAGTTTCTTGCCACCCTTTTGCTTTCTGTCATCTTCCATTTTCTTCAGTTGAGGCTTTTGCTAAGGAATTTGTACTCTTCAGGATTCTGATGACACTGACAAAGTTTCTTCGAGGAATGCGGCAAATGAGTTAAGTTGATGAGAACCTAGAGATTCATCAGCTGACATTTTGTACTTGTGAAAAGAGTATAGGTGCAGGGAATTTGGAGAGGTCATATGCGTTCTCAGATTTGAAGAAATTGAAATTTTAAAAGTTGAGGAATTTGACCAGTGGGTTGAGGAATTTCTCTAAGCACTCTGATCTTGGGTTCCAGAGTTGTGCAGATTCGAAAATTTGCACAATTGAGGAATCACGTGAAGAATTTTAGTGGCTTAGTGAAATTCATCAAGTGTTTGAGGAATAGAGTGTGCGAAGCTAATAGACACTGAGGAAAAACAGATTTATCGAATCTAAGGTAAAATAGTAGATTGAAAGGGACAGTAAAAACATGATTTTATTTACCCTATATGGCAAGCACGAAGAACAGAGGCAGCAACAGTAGATGCTCTTTGGTTCGAGTCCGCTGCGCCCTAACTTGGCGGCAAAAGACGACTACGGCGGCGGCAGATCTAGATGTTCCGCTTCCGACGTGAGTTCGGCGACGGAGAGGTCGATGCAGTGAAGATGTTCCTTGCCGGCGATGAGATTTCTAGCGGTGGAGCTAGGTTTTGCTTGAGGCGGAGAGAAGGTCGAGAGAGAACGAGGAGTTTGGACATAAGGGGTAATGACGTATTTATAGCTCAGGTGAAAACTGTCCGGTCGATACTTTTGGACCGAACTGCCCTTGCCCATTCGTCTCCGCACGACACGTGTAGCCAGAGTTTAAAGCGGTGGAGATCGTTCTTATCTGATCGTGGGAAGTGGAGTTCAGTTACTGTGTAACAATATAAAAATCATTTTTGAAGATTTGAGGATTTTGTTGCAAAATCCTGAGCTGGCAAGGACACAGTGAGGATTTTGAACAAAGTTTCAAGTAGAACGCATATGAAGAATTGAATAGACTCGATGAGTATAGCATAGAGGGCAGTAGGGTCCAATCACATTCACTTAGATGAAATGTCAAGTTGAAGAAATAGCTATAAGTGAATGTTGTTGAGGACTTTGAAATCATAGTCTATATATGTATATATCTAGGCAAATGAAAATCATCAAGTATTTTTAGGATTTTGAAGATTTGAAAAACTTGAGGATTTTGTGACAAAGCGGCAGGTTGATGAATTTCAACTTTCAAGAAAAACAACTTGAAGAATTTCAAAGTTGGGTGGTGGCGTGACCCACCGTATAAGAATGATGATTTCAGGCGCCGCGTACAATTGTCGTAGGGCCCTGAGAATCAGATTCTTCATTGATTTCCTCACACTAATAGTGATATTCTTCATTGATTGAAGAAAATTGATTATTCATGTGTTGCACATCTAAGTCATCAACTTTGCATAAGTGTTAGGATGTGTGCATGTTTTTACAAGACATTTGAAGATTCTAAGATATTTAGCTCACACCGCAACTTGCAAAACCTTTTCTCATCCAAGGGCTTAGTGAAAATATGTGCTAGTTGATTGTCAGTCTTCACATGGTCGATGAGGATATTGCCCTTGAGGACATGGTCCCGAAGAAAATGATGACGAATCTGGATGTGCTTAGTCTTTGAATGTTGGACAGGGTTGTATGCAATCTTGATTGCACTCTTATTGTCGCAGTAGAGAGGCACATTCTTCATGTTGATGCAGTAGTCCTTGAGGGTTTGCTTCATCCATAACAATTGAGCACAGCATGATCGAGCAGCAATGTACTCAGCTTCGGCAGTGGAGAGAGAAACGTAGTTCTGCTTCTTTGAGGACCAGGAGACTAATGATCCTCCGAGGAAATGACAAGTGCCAAAAGTTGACTTCCGATCCATGATACGTCTCCAACGTATCTACTTTTCCAAACTCTTTTGCCCTTGTTTTAGACTATAATTTGCATGATTTGAATGGAACTAACCTGGAATGACGTTGTTTTCAGCAGAATTGCCTTGGTATTATTTTTTTACAGAAATCAAAGTTCTCCAAACGTCCTGAAAATTTACGGGGAGCAGTTTTGGAAAATATCAAAAATATCTGCGCCAAGTTCCACCTCAGGGGGTGGGCCAGTGGGCCACAAGCCCCTGCTCCACCACCACCCCCCTGGTGGCGGTGGGCAAGTTTGTGGGGCCCACAGGCACCTGCCGCCCCCAACTCCAGCTCTATAAGTTGTCTTTCGTCCCAGAAAAAAAAGAAGTTTTCGTCGCGTTTTCGATACGGAGGCGCCGCCACCTCCTGTTCTTCATATGGAGGGCAGATCTGGAGTCCGTCTTGGGCTCCGGAGAGGGGAAATCGTCGCCATCGTCATCATCAACCTTCTTCCCTCTCCAATTCCATGAAGCTCTTCGTCGTTCGTGAGTAATCTATTTGTAGGCTCGCTGGGCAGTGATGAGTAGGATGAGATCAATAATGTAATCGAGTTAGTTTTGATGGGGATTGATCCCTAGTATCCACTATGTTCTGAGATTTGATGTTGCTACTACTTTTCCATGCTTAATGCTTGTCACTAGGGCCCGAGTGCCATGATTTCAGATCTGAAATTATTATGTTGCCACCAATATATGTGTGTTTTAGATCCGATCTTGCAAGTTGTAGTTACCTACTATGTGTTATGATCCGGCAACCCCGGAGTGACAATAACCGGAACCACGCCTGGTGATGACCATAGTTTGAGGAGTTCATGTGTTCACCAAGTGCTAATGCATTGGTCCGGTTCTTTATTAAAAGGAGAACCTTAATATCCCGTAGTTTCCTTTTGGACCCCGCTGCCACGGGAGGTATGGACAATAGATCTCATGCAAGTTCTTTTCCCTAAGCACGTATGACGACACACGGAATGCATGCCTACATCACATTGACGAATGGGAGCTAGCCACATATGTCTCCGTGATATAGCTATTGCATGATGAATATCATCCAAACAAATCACCGACCCATTGCCTACGAGTTTGTCCTACTGTTGCTACTGTTGTTACTTGTCTTGCTCTGCTGCTACTACTATTGCTACTGTTGTTACTTGTCTTGCTCTGCTGCTACTACTGTTGCTACTGTTGTTACTTGTCTTGCTCTGCTACTGCCACTACTGTTGCTACTGTTGTTACTTGTTTTGCTCTGTTGCTACTATTACTACCACCGTCGCTTGCTAATGTTGCTACTTGCTACTGCTGTCACTACTGCTGTTCCTTGCCACTAATATTGCTCGTTACACTGCTACTACCTGTTACACTGTTGATTCGCCTGACCGTTGACGGGAATTGACAACTTTCGTCAACGCGGCAATGGAAGCGCCATTGATACAATCGTTTGGAATAGTCTGCCGTCAACAGATCGTTTCTAACACCGTTGTTATCATATTACTTTGTTGTTACTATTGTGCTTGCAGATACTAATCTTTCAGGTGTGGTTGAATCCGACAAATTCAGCTACTAATACTCGAGAGTATTCTCTCACCTCCTTAGGCGATCTACAAATTGGGTCGAATATTCTACCCTCGAAAACTGCTACGAAGCCACGCGCTGGTGGGCCATCAACAACATTCTTCCAGTTTCATTGCCGGGGAGTGCTAGCAGCATTCTTCTGGTGCCGTTGCAAGAGAAGGTTCGTTGTCATAAGCATTCGTCTAGCTAACACTAGAGATTGCAGGATCAACACCTTTCTGGAGCCATTGCCACGGAAGCACAGCTGACATCAGCATTTTTCTGGCGTCGTTGCCGGGGAGGTATTGCTATATTCTCTGAGTCACTTGGGATTTATATCTGCTGATCACTATGAAGAATCTGAAGGATCCGAAGACCAAAGTCTTGCCCTCAACTACGAGGGGAGGTAAGGAATTGCCATCTAGCTCTGCACTTGATTCACCTTCAGTTATGAGTAAGTTTGCGATTTCACCTCCTGCTAGAAATCTTGATATGTCGCCTATGCTTGATGATGCTTGTGATACTATGCGTGATGATGCTATGCTTGATACTACTGCTAGAGATGCTATGCTTGATACTACTGCTAGAGATGCTATGCTTGATACTGTGCCTGATACTGCTAGAGATGTTATGCCTGATATTGCTAGAGATGCTATGCTTGATACTTCTTTGCCTGATGATGCTAGAGATGCTATTTTGCCTAATGATGCTATGCTTGATACTGCTAGAGATACTCCTTTGCCTGATGTTCCACTAGGAGTGTTCCTTGATGCTCATATTGCTGGAGTTACTGCCAATGCTCGTGATGCTTCTGATACTGCCAATACTATTGAGATAGAACCTACTTTTGCTCATGCTAGATCTAGCTCTCCTAGATATGAATTGTCTAATATACCTGAGGGTTACGTTATGGAGGGAGAGATAGCTGAGGATTTTCTTGCGTGTAAGGATGCCTATGACGCTGAGAAATTACTTCTCAAGTGGAAGGAAAAATCTCGGGAAGCTAGGATGAAAAATGACCCGAAGTTTGCCACTTCACCTATCTTTGTCACCGATAAGGATTATGAATTCTCTATCGACCCTGAGATAATCTCTCTAGTCGAATCTGATCCTTTTCACGGTTATGAGTCTGAGACGGTCATAGCGCATCTTGCCAAACTATCCGAAATAGCCAACCTTTTCACTAATGAGGAGAAGATCCACCACTACTATATCCTTAAGTTGTTTCCTTTCTCTCTAAAGGATGACGCTAAAGTCTGGTTCACCTCTCTTGCTCCTGGATGTGTGCGTAGTCCCCAGGAGATGGTCTATTACTTGTGTGAGAAATATTTCCCTGCCCATAAGAAGCAAGCTGCCTTGCAGGAAATATACAACTTTGCTCAACTCCAAGAAGAGAGTCTTCCACAAGCTTGGGGGAGGCTCGTCCAGCTACAAAATGCTTTGCCTGATCACCCTCTTAAGAAGAACGAGATACTTGATATCCTCTATAACGGACTTACCAATGCCTCTAGAGACCACCTAGATAGTTGTGTCGGTTGTGTTTTTAGGGAACGAACTGTAGAACAAGCTGAGACCCTACTGAATAATCTCTTGACCAACGATAATGCTTGGACTATTCCCGAACCACCTACTAAGCCAACTCCGAAGAAAAGAGGTATTCTATTCCTCAGTCCCGAAGATATGCAAGAAGCCAAGAAATCTATGCAAGAGAAAGGCATTAGATCTGGAGATGTCAAAGATCTACCACCTATCGAAGAGATCCATGGTCTCGATAACCCGATACACGTAGTGGAAGTGAATTCTCTGCGTAGGTTTGATGAGAGTGATATTCCTTTTGATAAACCTGCTAGCCTATGCTTTGATGAATTTGACAACTTTGTTGCCAAACAATAGAGTTTCAATGATTATGTTAGCAGACATTTGGAACAAAGTACTCGTATGCCTAGCCATTTAAGTGCTTGTGTAGACAGAAATGTCAACGATCTGAAACTTCTGAGTAAACATGCCTCTATGATTACTACTCAGGTAGAACAAGTACTTAAAGCTCAGAATGACCCGCTCAATGAATTAAATGACAACTCTGTCACAGTCATTACTAGAGGAGGCAAAATGACTCAGGAACCTTTGTATCCTGAAGGTCATCCTAAGAGAATTGATCAAGATTCTCAAGGAATCAATGCTGATACACCCAGTCATCCTAAGAAGAAGAAGAAGAAGGATGATAGAAACCTGCACGCCAATTCACCAAATACTATCACACCTGAACAACCTAATGATATTTCTGCGTCTGATGCGGAAACACAATCAGGTGATGAACATGAACCTGGTGACAATGTGGACAGTGATGTTCATAATAATTCTCAACCTAGCCATGATGAGGATGTGGAGATTGAACCTACGGTTAATCCTGATAATCCACAACCTAAGAGATATGACAAGAATGACTTTACTGCTAGGAAGCATGGTAAAGAAAGAGAGCCATGGGTTCAGAGACCTATGCCCTTCCCTCCTAAGACATCCAAGAAAAAGGATGATGAGGATTTTGAGCACTTCGTTGAGATGATAAGACCCATCTTTCTGCAGATGCGGTTAACTGATATGCTCAAGATGTCTCCGTATGCCAAGTACATGAAAGATATCGTGACTAATAAACGGAAGATACCAGATCTTGAGATCTCCACCATGCTTGCCAATTACACTTTCAAAGGTGGAACTCCTAAGAAACTTGGTGATCCCGGAGTGCCCACTATACCTTGCTCCATTGAAGGAAACCACGTAAGAACTGCCTTATGTGACCTTGGAGCCGGTGTTAGTGTTATGTCGCTCTCTCTTTATCGTAGACTTGAGTTGGATAAGTTGACACCCGCTGAAATTTCTCTACAAATGGCTGACAAATCAACTGCTTTCCCTATCGGTGTTTGCGAGGATATGCCTGTTGTGGTTGCTAATACCACTATCTTAACAGACTTTGTTATCTTGGATATTCCCGAGGACGATGCCATGGCTATCATCCTCGGAAGACCCTTTTTAAACACTGCAGGGGCTGTTATAGATTGCAACAAAGGCAATGTCACTTTCCATGTCAATGGTAATGAGCACACAGTGCACTTTCTGAAGAAACAATATCCAGTACATTGCATCAATGCTATCGAAAATACTTCATCGATTCTCATTGGGAGCTTTGAATGCCCTATTCCTCGTGTCAAGATGAAGTATGATTTGCTTGTTGGGGAAATTCATATCTCCATTGAGGTCACTTAGTGGCTATTCGAAAATTCTCCATTCTCTCTTGCGATTCGAGAAGGTTTTGTCATAAGGACTTGATCAACCCCATTGACGGATTTCTTCCGATGACCATGAAATGGATGAATCAAAGAGTCACATACCTCTGTTTTGAGCTTTCCTTTTCTGTTGCTTAGAAGAAAAATGATAGAATTAGTTTAGTTTTTCCTGTTTTCTGTTTTAGCGTCCCGAAGAAAAATACCTCGAAAATAAAAGTTCTCCGATGGTCCTGAAAATTTAGTATGATTTTTTCTGGAATTTTTTGAAAATTTCTGGGCCTGAGAGCTGGTCAGGGGGCCTGACCAGTGGGCCACAAGCCCCCCCACCCCCCCCCCACCGCCACCTACCCCCCTGGTGGTGGGGTGCAAGCTTGTGGGGCCCACAGGCATCCCCTCCACTCATTCCAGCTCCCAGCCTCTTCTTCCACCTCCAGAAAAAATTGTTTTGCAGCTCAAACCCGTGTTCTTGCTCATTTGGCTGTGATTTTCGATCTCCTTGCTCAAAGTACCTTTCTCCGAACCGTTTTGGGGAAATTGCTCCTTGGTAAGTGACTTCTCCATTGGTCCAATTAGTTTTTGCTCTAGTGCTTTATCCTTCGCGTATTCTTGCTACCTTGGTGACCCTGTTCTTGAGCTAGAAAAGTTGATTTTAGCTGGTTCCAAGTAGTTTTAGCGCGTGACACGGTCTCTAGGCACTAGTAGGAGTAGCTGCTACAGGTTGGGTTAACCCTTATTCACTTTTCTTTCGAAGTCTCTCAAAAATTTCAGAATTTTTCAGAGCTAGAAAAAGGAAGAGATGAGGAGGCTCTTCAAGCCGTAACCCCAAGGAGGATGAGAAGAACCACCCCAAGTACGTAGTCCCTCGAGTCACAGAAGATCGAGTGTGCGAGTGGCCAAGTGATGAATTTTTGCGCGCCGCCGGACTTTATGAAGACTTTTATTACTTGGTGGAGAACGCAGGTCTTACTGCGTTTGTTGAAGATAAGTGCCCACAATATCTCCTCCTCACCAATATTTTCATTCAAAGCTTCAACTTTTATCCGAGGAAGAATCCTCCCATGGTTGAGTTCATGATATACGATGTTCCCCAGTGCATGACGCTGCAGGACTTTTGCAATGTATGCAAATTACCTTATGTTGGGGATATCCATGACCCTCGTCCACGAGACTTGGAGGATTTCATTAGTTCTATTGCTGTTGGAGAGGAGAGAGGAGTGTCTCGCGCTAGAATTGCTAGCATACATTTTCCGATGCTTCGGTACTTCTCATTATTTGTGGGAAAATGTTTGATTGGTCGTCGGGAGGCTGGATCACTTAGTTCTCCAGACCTTGCGGTTTTGCGCGAAGGCCTTTATAACGATAAGACTTATAGCTTGGGCGTTATAGTAGCTCAACGGTTGAACCTGAACCGTTCTAAAGGTGTCGTCTATGGAGGTATCTATGCTACCCATCTTGCCAGACACTTTGAGATACCCATTAGACTGGGAGAGGAAGGAGAGATGCTTCTCCCTGAGAGATATCTGGATTATGACAGCATGGTTCGCCATGATTTTCTGGATAGAGATGCTAGTAGACGGATGATTTATAACCTGGTGTTTAGTCAGGGTACTCGGGAGACTATTACTTTGCCTGCTCCTTCTTTGTTTGATCTTCATGCAGGCAGATACACTATTATGCCCGCGGACATCTATGCATATTGGGGCTTGGCCCAACCACAGGCGCCCGTGCCCGAGCCGCCAGTCGAGTACCAGACGCCAGTTTATCAGTGGGAGCGAGAGGAGCTCACACAGCAGTGGCATCCACAGTCTGCTCCGGAGTATCCTGGAGCTGGTTATTTCCCACCATGGGAGTAGACCAAGCTAGGCCAAAAGCCTAAGCTTGGGGGAGTACGTGTTCTCACCGACTTTACATTCATGCTTATGCTTTCACTTTGTTAGCCAGTGTTTACACTTTGCCACTGTATTATCCATGCTAGTTTCTTTTCGTTTTCTTGTTTTCTTGTTTTGTGTCCTTTTGAGAAAACCCAAAAAGATTTTTCTTTCTTCTTTTGCTTGTTGGGAGTTTTCCCGTGTAAATAGTTTTCTCTTTCTTTGTGTCAAGGTAGAAGATATTGGTTACAATGCTTAGTGGTTCTTACATGCTTACGTGTTTAGCTTTCAAAGAGCCATATTATTTTGTCTTCTCCTTTGTGTTTGCCTGCAGATTCAGCTTAGTCCAATGCGCTTATTATCATTTTCATCGTTCGATCGTGCAAATGAAAGGCAACAATGATGATATATGATGAAGTGACTGAGACTGAAAAGCTGGTATGAACTCTATCTATTTTGTTTTTGTAAATATGACTAGCTTGTCAACCCAGATTTAGCTTTGTTGTGAGAGAACCATGTTTGCAATGACAACTTAGAGATCATAGTTTCTGATGCCATGCTTATGTTAGCTGAGAGCTTATAATGGTTTGTCTTGATTGCCAACATAGATTTTGAGATGACTGTGATGTAGTATGATAGGATGGTATTCTCATTTGAATGGTTCAAGTGGCTTGACTTGGCGCATGTTCATGCATGTAGTTGATACAAAATCAACATAGCCTCTATGACGTTCGTGTTCATGGTGATTTATATCCTGTTCATGCTTGCATTCAATGTTAGTCAAACTCATTGCATCTTGATGATTGTTGTCGCTCTCTAGTTGGTCGCTTCCCAGTCTTTTGCTAGCCTTCACTTGTACTAAGCGGGAATACTGTTTGTGCATCCACTTCCATAAACCCAAAAGTTTTTCCATGAGAGTCCACCATACCTACCTATTTGCAGTATCTACCTGTCGTTCCAAGTAACTTTGCATGTGCCATTCTCTAAACCTTCAAGAAATAAATCTGTTTTGCATGTCCGACCCGCTCATGTGGTGACAGAGGGCTATTGGTATCTTCCATGCTAGGAGTGTTATCCTCGACATGTGTTTATTCACAGTCATTCACGAGAAAGGGGCCGGTACTTGGGATGCCCAGTTCCATGCTTAAATCGAAAACATAACTATAAAACAAGACTCCCCCCGGATTGATGTTAGTATGGACGGTGCCCGAGGATTCGGCTAGCCGTGGAGTGTGATTGATTGGTGGTGGGGAGTTAAAACTTTACTTTTCTGTTTGGGAACTGCCTATAGCATGTGTAGCATGGAAGATATTGAGAATTCTTGGTCATTGCGTTGACAATGAAAGCATGCCACCCAAAATTATTATCTCTGTTTTCAAAGCTTGAGCTCTGGCACCTCCGCAAATCAATGCTTCCCTCTGCGAAGGGCCTGTCTATTTATTTTCCTGTCGAGTCATCCTCCTCTTTTATAAGCACCAATTAGAGAGCACCTCTGTCATTTTTATGCTTTACTTTTGATTGATATTGAGTATGACTATGATTGGATCTTCGTTGCTATGAATTACAATGTTTAGTCAGCCCTTGATCTTTGAAAGTGCTCTGCATTTATGTTTTGCGGTCTCAAAAAGAGCTAGTGAGATACCACCTATTCATATTGCTTCATGCTTGCTTTGATTGAAGTGTTGTTATTTGAAACTCATTATTATTTGCTCATTAGCTGATTATGCCATTGATATTAGTTCATCGTGAGACCTTTGTGTCATTTGCTTATGTGGTTAACTTGTGATCTTCCCGAAATTCTGGTTATGAGTTAGACATAGTTGCAACAACAAGATCAAACAGAGTTTGTCAAAGTTTTCCTTTCTCTCTCAGTTTGTCAACTGAGTTGCTTGAGGACAAGCAAGGTTTTAAGCTTGGGGGAGTTGATATGTCTCCAACGTATCTACTTTTCCAGACTCTTTTGCCCTTGTTTTGGACTATAATTTGCATGATTTGAATGGAACTAACCTGGACGGACGCTGTTTTCAGCAGAATTGCCTTGGTGTTATTTTTGTGCAGAAATCAAAGTTCTCCAAACGTCCTGAAAATTTACGGGGAGGAGTTTTGGAAAATATCAAAAATATCTGCGCCAAGTTCCACCTCAGGGGTGGGCCAGTGGGCCACAAGCCCCTGCTCCGCCACCCCCCCCCCTGGTCGCGGTGGGCAGGCTTGTGGGGCCCACAGGCACCTGCCGCCCCCAACTCCAGCTCTATAAGTTGTCTTTCGTCCCAGAAAAAAAGAGAAGTTTTCGTCGCGTTTTCAATACGGAGGCACCGCCATCTCCTGTTCTTCATCTGGAGGGCAGATCTGGAGTCCGTCTTGGGCTCCGGAGAGGGGAAATCGTCGCCATCATCATCATCAACCTTCTTCCCTCTCCAATTCCATGAAGCTCTTCGTCGTTCATGAGTAATCTATTCGTAGGCTCGCTGGGCGGTGATGAGTAGGATGAGATCTATCATGTAATCGAGTTAGTTTTGATGGGGATTGATCCCTAGTATCCACTATGTTATGAGATTTGATGTTGCTACTACTTTGCCATGCTTAATGCTTGTCACTAGGGCCCGAGTGCCATGATTTCAGATCTGAAATTATTATGTTGCCACCAATATATGTGTGTTTTAGATCCGATCTTGCAAGTTGTAGTTACCTACTATGTGTTATGATCCGGCAACCCCGGAGTGACAATAACCGGAACCACTCCCGGTGATGACCATAGTTTGAGGAGCTCATGTGTTCACCAAGTGCTAATGCGTTGGTCCGGTTCTTTATTAAAAGGAGAACCTTAATATCCCGTAGTTTCCTTTTGGACCCCGCTGCCACGGGAGGGATGGACAATAGATGTCATGCAAGTTCTTTTCCCTAAGCACGTATGACGACACACGGAATGCATGCCTACATCACATTGACGAACGGGAGCTAGCCACATATCTCTCAGTGATATAGCTGTTGCATGATGAATATCATCCAAACAAATCACCGACCCATTGCCTACGAGTTTGTCCTACTCTTGCTACTGATGTTACTTGTCTTGCTCTGGTGCTACTACTGTTGCTACTGCTATTGCCACTACTGTTGCTACTGCTGTTACTTGTTTTGCTCTGCTGCTACTGTTGCTACTACTGTCGCTTGCTACTGTTGCTACTTGCTACTGGTGTCACTACTGTTGTTCCTTGCCACTGCTATTGCTCGTTACACTGCTACTACCTGTTACACTGTTGATTCGCCTGACCGTTGACGGGAATTGACAACTTCCGTCAATGCGGCAACGGAAGCGCCATTGATACAATCGTTAGGAATAGTCTGCCGTCAACAGATCGTTTCTAACACCGTTGTTATCATATTACTTTGCTGTTACTGTTGTGCTTGCAGATACTAATCTTTCAGGTGTGGTTGAATCCGACAAATTCAGCTGCTAATACTTGAGAGTATTCTCTCACCTCCTTCAGGCGATCTACAAATTGGGTCGAATATTCTACCCTCGAAAACTGCTACGAACTCACGCGCTGGTGGGCTATCAACAACATTCTTCCAATTTCATTGTCGGGGAGTGCTAGCAGCATTCTTCTGGTGCCGTTGCAGGAGAAGGTTCGTTGTCATAAGCATTCGTCTAGCTAACACTAGATATTGCAGGATCAGCGCTTTTCTGGAGCCATTGCGAGGAAAGCACAGCTGACTTCAATCCACACAGTCACTAGCATAGTCAAAATCAGAATATCCCACAAGATGAAGATTTGAGCCCTTGGGGTACCATAATCCTAGTGTTGGTGTGTGAGCTAAGTATCGAAGAATATGTTTCACAGCCTTATGGTGTGATTCCTTCGGTTTTGCTTGAAAACGTGCATACATGCAAACACTAAGCATTATATCAGACCTAGATGCACACAAATACGGTAAAGAGCCAATCATTGAGCGATATACCTGTTGATCGAATTCTTTACCATTTTCATCAGTGCAGAGGTGGCCGTTAGTAGGCATGGGAGTCTTGGCGCCTTTGCATTCATGCATGTCGAATTTCCTCAGAACATCCTTGAGGTATTTCTCCTCTGATATGAAGATGCCATTGCGTTGTTAACGAATTTGAAGACCTAAGAAGAATTTCAGCTCCCCCATCATAGACATCTGATATTTTTCACTCATCACGTAAGCAAATGCATCACTATAACGTTTGTCTGTACAGCCAAATATGATATCATCGACATATATTTGACACACAAATAGTTTATTGTCATAGGAATTTGTGAAAAGAGTTGGATCGAGTTAACCAGGTTTGAAGCCTTTCTTCATCAGGAAGTCCTTCAATGTATCATACCACACCCGAGGGGCTTTCTTGAGGTCATAGAGTGCCTTTTTGAGTCTGAAGACTTTGTTTGGATTCTTCGGATCCTCAAAACCTGGGGGCTGAGCAACATATACTTCTTCCTCAAGCTTACCATTGAGGAATGCACTTTTCACATCCATTTGATATAAAGTAATGTTATGATGATTAGCATAAGCAAGTAGTATTCGAATAGCTTCAAGTCTAGCGACAGGTGCAAAAGTTTCATCGAAGTCAATTCCTTCAACCTGTGTGTAGCCTTGGGCTACAAGTCATTCCTTATTCCTCACCACTTGACCATCCTCATCTAGCTTGTTTCGGAAAATCCACTTGTTGCCAATGATATTGTGCTTGCGAGGATCTGGTCGTTTGACGAGCTCCCACACGTCATTTAGCTTGAATTCAAGAAGTTCATCTTCCATGGCTTGAATCCACTCAGGTTCCGTGAAAGCCTCGGCAACTTTTGAAGGTTTTGTGATAGACACAAAAGAAGAATGCCCACAAAATTTAACTAAGTGTGAAGCTTTTGAGCGAGTGAGAGGATCTGGCATGTTGATGTCATCGAGGATTTTGTCAAGTTCTACTTCATTTGCAATCCTCGGATGAGCTGGTTGAGGATTTCATCTAGGCTGAGGAATGTGTTCTGGAGCAATTTCCTCAGGAGCATCTTCTTGATTTTCATCAGTATTGGGAGTGATTTCTTCAGCAATTTCCTCAGTAGGAAGAACGTCTTCAGTAGCTTTGTGCTTGATTGCTTCCTCAGGAGACAATTTATCTGGATCAAGAGGCAATTGCTCTCTTTGCGAGCCATTAGTTTCATCGAACCGCACATCTACAGTTTTAACAACCTTATTGTGATAGGTGTTGAAGACTCTATAGGTGTGCGAGTCCTTTCCGTAACCAAGCATAAAATCCTCATGTGCCTTAGGTGCAAACTTTGAGTTATGGTGAGGATCTCTAATCCAGCATTTTGCACCGAAGACTTTGAAATAACTTACATTGGGTTTTTTCTCAGTGGGGAGTTCATATGAGGTTTTCTTGAGGAATTTGTGAAGATATACCATGTTGATGATATGGCAAGCAGTGTTGAATGCTTCAAGACAGAAATGATGATGAGTCTGATATTCTTCAAGCATGGTCCGTGCCATTTCAACCAGATTCCTGTTCTTTCTTTCGACGACGCCATTCTGTTGAGGAGTATAAGGAGCAGACAATTCGTGAGTAATACCAAGTTCATCAAGATAAGCATCAAGACCAGTGTTTTTGAATTCTGTCCCATTATCACGCCTGATGTGTTTGATCTTGATGTCGAAGTTTGTCGAGGCCCTTGAGGAAAATCTTTTGAAGACTTCCTGGACTTCAGTTTTATACATAATGATATGCACCCAAGTGTATCTGGAATAATCATCAACTATGACAAAGCCGTATAAAGATGTTGCATTTGTTAGAGTGGCATAATGAGTAGGTCCAAATAGATCCATGTGAAGCAATTCAAATGGACGAGTAGTGGTCATGATAGTCTTCGAGGGGTGTTTGGATCTGGTCACTTTTCCAGACTCACAAGCACCGCAGAGGTGGTCCTTGAGGAATTTGACTGATTCGGTGTCAATGACATGCTTCTTCTTCGCCAACGTATGCAAATTCCTCATGCCTGCATGACCAAGTCTTCGATGCCATAGCCACCCTTCTCAGGTTTTTGCTAGTAAGCATGTGGCTGGTTGAGGACCTGTAGAGAAATCAACAATGTACAAATCCCCTCTTCTAACACCTTCGAAGACTTAGGATCTGTCAGATTCCATGATGATAACACATCTATATTTTCCAAAGATAACAACCATATCAAGATCACAAAGCATTGAGACTGAAATGAGGTTAAACCCAAGGGATTCAACAAGCATCACTTTGTCCATGTGTGTGTCCTTGGAAATAGCCACTTTGCCAAGTCCCAATACCTTGCTTTTACCTTTGTCAGCATAAGTGATTTGCTTCACTGGTGAAGGAGTCAGTGCCATATTCATCAGCAAGATTATGTCACCAGTCATGTGGTGCGTGCAGCCACTATCAAGAACCCACTCAGTACTCTTGGGTTTGTCATCCTTTGAACCTTTTGTCATGAAGAAATAGGTTGGAATGAAGACATCAGCATAGTCATCAGTGTGGATGGCGTTGTTGTTTTGTTCAAGGTTGAAGATTGACTTGCTGACGAATGTGGTAACTAGTGCAAGACTAGCCTGTCCAGATTCTGAGTCTTCTTGAGAACCCTCCTCTTCATCACATTCCTCAGATTCTGCCTCAGAATCCATTTCCTTGCCAATAAGTGCCCGAGCCTTTCTGAAACTAGTCTTCTTGTGCGATGAGGACATTGAGGATGAGGATTTTGAAGATTTCTTCTTTTCCTTCGAGTCATCAGAACTTTCATCCTTGTATTTCTTCTTCTTTGATTCCTTCACCCAACGAGGACAATCAACAATATAGTGACATGATTCCTTGCATTTGTGGCAGGTTCTTTTCTTGTATTCCTCAGATGAAGATTCTGATTTTCTCATATCACTTCTTGAAGATTTACCAAACTGTTCACGTCTTGTAAACTTCTGTAATTTTCTCACGAGCATTGCAAGCTCCTTTCCAAGTTCTTCACGATCACCAATGTTGCAATCCGAGTCTTCTTCTTCAGATGATGAAATTGCTTTGGCCTTCAGTGCACGAGGTCTAGAATAGCTTGGTCCATATAGATCTTTCTTTTCTTCCTGTTGGAATTCATGAGTATTGAGTCTTTCGAGTATATCAGCAGGATCAAGCATCTTGTAGCTTGGTCTTTCTTGAATCATGAGAACTAAAGTATCAAATGAAGAATCCAAGGATCTTAGCAGTTTCTTCACAACTTCATGGTCAGTAATGTCTCGAGCTCCCAGTGCTTGCAGTTCATTTGATATGTCGGTGAGGTGATCAAAGGTATCTTGGCAGCTTTCATTGTCAAGCCTCTTGAAGCGATTGAAGAGATTGCGAAGAACATCAACACGAGAGTCACGCTGACTTGATACTCCTTCATTGACTTTGGACAGCCTTTCCCAAATTAGTTTTGGTGAGCCAAAAGCACTCACTCTACCATACTGACCTTTCCACATATGGCCACAAATGATATTCTTCGCTTGAGAATCAAGTTGCTTGAATTTCTTCACATCAGCTGCAGAGACAGTAGCAGTGATGAGAGGAACACCATGTTCCACAATATACCAGAGACCGTTGTCAATAGCTTGTAGATGCATCTGCATCTTGGTCTTCCGGAAGGGAAAGTCCTTTCCTTGAAAAGTAGGACATCATGCAGTAACCTTGATCATGCCTGCAGTCGACATAACTAAAAGTCCAGGTGGTTAAACCAAAATCACACAAAACAAGGGAGTACCTTGCTCTGATACCAACTGAAAGTGCGTTATATCGACTAGAGGGGGGTGAATAGGAGATTTTTAGAATTTCATCACTGAGGAAATTCTTTTTAAGGAAATTCCTCACTGATGAATAACTTGCAGCGGAACAGCAAAGGATCAGGGGTGCAAAGTATCACTACAGCAGTTTTCAAGATGAGGAATATGAAAAACAGTTTGCACATTACGCATGCATAGAGTAAGCAGATGATGATTAACTCGCATGAAGAATTTAAGGTTGAGGAAATTCATATAAAGTCTTCAGCAAATTCTTCAAACAGAGACAATGAAAATCTTCAGCATACAATATTGAGGAATTGAAAGAGTTGAAGAAATAGAACCCGTATCACAGTGAAGACAATGGTTGATGACCCAGTTCCAACTGTTGTAACAGTTGTACATCTGGTTTGGAGCGGCTTGGTATTGAAACCAAAAGACACACAGTCCCTACTGTATTCTCCTTGAGCAAAGGACACACAGTCCTCACTCAATTCTCGTGGTAAGTCTTCAGGGCAGACTTCCAAACCCTCACAAACTTGGTCACCCGGTGATCCATAATTGACTACTGGATTGCTCTAGACCATGACGCCTAACCGTCTGGAGGATGCACAGTCCTCAAAGGTAAAAGGCTTCAGTTCCACACAGGAACAAATTCTTCAGTGATGCTCAATCACTTGGTTTTTAGTTCATGGTATGGTGTTTGGGGTATTTCCTCACTAATGATTTACTCTCGAAGACTCTGAGGAATTTGGGTTGCTCTTAATGACAAGTGTCGGTTTCTCGCGGAGCGGCCAACCAGCTAATGGTTGGGGGCGGCTATTTATAGCCTGGGAGCATCCCGACATGATTTGACATTAATGCCCTTAAATAATATGACTGTTGGTGTGGATAAGATCGGTGATGTGGCGCGAATTGCGGCAACGGTCGGGACCCTCAACTGTGGGAGTTCTCATGTCTCTCTTATTCCTCACTTGAGGCTTTTGGTAGGATTAGGCTTGGGTTGAGCATCATGAGGAAATTCATTCCAAAGCGTTACCTCGACCCCCTTTAACACTATGGTGTTCCTATGACTCAAGAGTGAAGAAAATGACACAGAAATAATAAATCTTCACGCTTCAAAGTCTTCGAATCGTTTTTCTTCAGGACACGCCGAATTCCTCATCTTCAATATCTTCATGAGGAATATCAATTCCATCGCATTTTCTTCGCGATCAAAGTCTTCAACAGAAGACCAATTTCTTCAACCGAAGATATACATTTTTAGGGGTCGATATTCATTGTATATTTCAAACTCCTCAGCGACTTATAGATCCTGTGTACACTCATGAACACATTAGATACCTAACCTATAAGTCTTCAAACCACCAAAATCACTAAGGGGCACTAGATGCACTTACACTGGGCCTCTCGAAGTTCTTGGGTCGATCTGATGACGGATTCACATGAGTTGAGTGGACGTGCTTTGGGGCGCGTCCTCGGGATGTGCTCGGATGCCGCCCCTCCCTCACTGGTCAGATCATGGACCTCCTTCGACACGGAGCCCGAAGCCCCGAAGCGCTCCATGGGGAGGAGCTCCTTCTTCTTCTTGTGTGGGTCCTCGCGAGATAGCTCGTCTTCTTCATCGTCCGAACATTCTGGCGCCACCGTGCGGTAGACGCGCTCCAGTGTACAGACAGCATCCTTCTCGTCACACGGGATGGTGATGACCCCCCCGCTCCCTAGAATCTTGAGGACATTGTAACCGCGGTGGATCACTGCCATGAACTTGGCGAGCACCGTGTCACATCCCTGACACCTTAAGCAAGTTAGTCTTGTGCTCATGTCTTCTTTGAATTTGCATCTAAGAATTTTCAACAAGAACAATAAAGTGGCAAGGGAAAAACTCAAAACCCTAGCCACTACTTTAAATAAAGGAAATCTCAAACTAGTTAAAATCAATGAACCCAAAATGGCCTCAAGAAATGTTCAAACTTTCTGATAAATCATGAAAGTAAATGAGCATTGGAGAAAACTATTTTCTTGACACTTTAAGCATTTTAAATAAATGCAAAAGCTACTGGTTTCAAATTTTAAATTTGAAATAAAAAACTTTAAACTTTCAAAAATGTTGAAAACTTTAGGAATGGTTGGAAATATTCCAACAAATATTCTAGGGTGCCTCAAATAAATTTTACAAATTATTTGGGAGCTGAAATAAATAGCAAATTATTGAAGTAGCTAAAACAGAAACAAAAAAAACAGAAAAAAATGGAAAACTCTTACCTGTCGCCCGTGCAGGGCCAGCCCACCAGGGGCACGGTTGTCTTCTTCCTCCTGCGAGGAGGAGAAGCAGTTGCGCGCTGACACGCCGGCGAGCGCGGCCACGTTCCCTGGCCACCTCCTGCTTGCCCGAGCCATGCAGACGGCGGGGATGAGTACCCCATGCACGTCTCTCCCTTCTCCACCCATCTCCGGCTCCCCTCCATCTCTCTCTCGCCCTCTCCCACCATGGCCGAGCCTGCTTGTCGCCGCCGATCGTCGTAGCCGTGGCCACGAGCCCCCTCCAGCCCAGCTGTTGTGCCCCAAAGCCCCGCCTTGCTCCTCCTCGTCCCCTGGAAGAAGGAATCAAGCCCGGAGGCCCCCTATCATCGCCTCGCCGCCATCTTCTCCACCTCCGGCCGCCGGACCTCTTCCGTCGATTCGCTCCCTCCGGCGCACCCCCGAGCCCTACAACAACACCATCGGAACCGCCGTGAGCTCGTCATCATTTCCCCTCTCACCCCATGCTCTTCCGCGCACCGTAGCCCCGTTCCCCACCAAGGCCGAGAGCTCCTCGCCGCCGGTCATGTCGTCGCCATCGCTGTGGTGTCTTTTCCACACGCTCGAGCTAGGGATCGAGCTCCTGGAGCCGCAAGGAATGTGGTGAGCCCATCAGCTGCCCTCCCCGTGCCCTGGAGCCATCACCCGCGGAAGGCCGAGTTTCGGCCGCCGCTTCGGCTCGTCGGCGGCGCCTCTCCCGGCGACCCTAGCTTCTCCTGATGCCCCTGCCAGATCGGCTGCTTCGCCAGCGTCCCGTAGCTACAAACCGCGCACGATTTGGTGCCGTGTAGCTGATTCTCCGGTGGGCGTCGACGTGGCCGACCATTAGGGCGTAATTATCCTTCCCTCAGTCACTGTCAGAGGGCCCCACGCCTGGTCAAACCCCAATTAGGGGCTGGTCAGCGCGGGGTTAGCCCCTGGGTCACTGACCAGTGGACCCCACTGGTCAGGTTTGACCTGGCCCAGGCGCAGTTGACCTGCTGACGTCAGTAGTGATGCAATATTAGTATTTCTGTTTATAAAATAAATCCAGGAAATTACTAAAACTTGTAAAAATCATAGAAATTAAAATATAACTCGGATGAAAATAATTTATATATGAAAAAGTATCAGAAAAATCCAAGGAATCAGATTATGGCATTTTAATGCATGTTTGAAAAAGTTACAGAACCCAAACATGTAGATTAATGAATAAGTCAATTCTTATAATTACTTTATAAATGGAATTTGGAAAATATTCAAATTTCATTATGAATGACATGATCACACGGTGTCCTAATTACAAATCAGTACCTTAACATGACATCTCGTGCATGTTAACATCAAGTTGATCTGAGCATCAGGTCGAATCAATTAAATCGGTATCCGAGAATACCTCGTTTGAATTGATATTTGAGTGTGATTCAAATCAACTCTAAACCTAATACATGTTGATTATATTAGTTTATCACCTTGCATTCTCATGCCATGCTCATGCATCATCTTGCTTGCATATGATTTTTATTGATTGTTGCCATTCATTTCGGTAGGCTCCGCACCCCCGGATTCCACCGAATATCCGTCTGACGGATATTGTCCCTCCTCTGAGCAACAAGGCAAGCAACCCTTTTGATCATCCCGATAATTCCCATGTTCTTGCTCCTGCACTTATTTATTGCATTAGGATCAAATGCTTCAACTGCTTTTGCCACGTTAGTTGAACCCACTTCCTTTGCATGACCTAACCTTGTCACAGTAAATAGCCGAACCTTGCAACCTAGCATACCTGGTAGTTGCTTGAGCTATGATGTGCCTTATCCTGCTATGCATGCTATGCTTAGAGTTGTGTATGGTCTGTCATCTGGGAGATGAACAGAATTGTGAGAATGTGTTCGGTAAGCAAAGGTTGTGTGTTGAACCTGACTTGGTAAAGGTACCGGTGAAAGGCTGTGTAGGAGTACATGGCGGGTTGTTTCATTGGAACCGTCCATCGGAACTGAGTTCCGTGTATGTAATCCAAGACTAGATACTACCACATGCTGGGCCCTGAAATATGACCCCGCTCGGCCTATTAATCGCTTAGTACTCGGTCCAGGAGTTGCAAGTAGTTTCTGGTGTTCATAGTAATGCTGGAAGCCGTGCATGGTGCTGACCTGAGAGGTGGGCCGTGATGCGGTAGGCAGTGGCACGGTGTACCAAGTGGCACCCGGATGGTGGGCTTGGGAACCCTGCGCACATCGTTTGACGCCGTGGCGGAAACCTCGGCCGGACTTCCGTACGGGTTACTCTCAGATAGGCGATAAACCTGGACTAGGTACTAGTGTGGTTAACGGTCGTGGCCGACTCCCTCGCTGGGCTTCCGCTTGAAGGTTTCCGAGGTGCATGACGTGCACATGGCGATAAGTGGCGAGAGCGTGTGTGATGAAGTACACCCCTGCAGGGTTATGATCTATTCGAATAGCCGCGTCCGCGGATATGGACTACTTGGAAACATATGTTGTTCATAGATAACTTAAATGGCTACTCATAAAATTGTCAAGATAAGCGTGAGTGTCGTGGACGGCATTTCTGTATGGAGACGGAATGATTCCACGATGGTGTATTGTTGTGGTGTTAGTGGACTCGTGTGCGAGAAATCAAGTTGTCAAAATTATTTAAAAATGCAAGTTGTCTAGCCACGAGTCAGATGTTGGCTTTCCGCATGAAACCCCACAATACCTTTTTGATACCTTGCATGAGTAGTTAGTTATCCTAAAGTCTTGCTGAGTACCTTCGTACTCATGTTTGCTTAATAAATGTTGCAGAGGTTGCTAATGACCCTAATGGAGGGTTCTTCGTAGACATCGACGACGACGAGTAGCTGGTGTCCCAGCTACGATCTGGCCCTATGTTGGATCTATAGTATAGTCAGGCCATGTGCCTTCTAGTTGCCCTGTCTGTACTCAGACAGTTTAAACTCTTCCACTGGCTTGTAACTGAATGACTGCTATTATGGGTCGTGAGACCCTTAATGTGTAATATTATGTGTGTGGCTCTTCTGAGCCTCCTAAATAAAGCTTGTATGTTTATGTTTATGTTGTGGTGCCATCGATGTATCTATACATATCGGTATGCCATGCGTACGTGTGTCGTACCTGATATGTATGGGGTTCGATTACCTAGTCCTGAGCTTTAGTAGCACTCCTTACAAGGAAATGCCCCTTTGTGATCCAACGAGCCTTGGTAGTTCGCTACTGCTCCGGACACATTGGTTGACCGGCATGTGTCCTTCTTAGCTATTGTGTCTGTCCCCTTTGGGGAAATGTCACGCGATGTAATGGAGTCCTTGTAGCTTGCTACGACTCGTCTACATTCGTTGTTGACCGACACCGGCTTTGTTGGGTCATGTATGCCTGTCCTTGTGCGGTACTGCCACTTTGGTTTATGACTAGACATGTCGATCCGGGTTCTTTGACATTGGAATGCTAGCGACACTATTGCATACGTGAGTCAAAAGACGCAAACGGTCTCGGCTAAGGTAAGGCTGCAGTCGTGGAGTTAACCGTGCGTGAGACCGCAAAGGGATGCGATGTGTTACAGGCTGGATTCCTATGGCTTAGGATCGGGGTCCCGACACACCGGGTACCCGAGGATTGCGTTGTATGGCACGTGAATGTGCGCGACGTCGAAGACAATGATCTCGGTGTGGTAGTTCTTGCGCTCGCCGAAGGTGAGGGGCAGATGCACTTGCCCAATGGGCACGGTGGCCCCCTCTGTTACTCCTGAGAAGGGCTTCGTCGGCATGAGCTGCTCATATGGCAGCTGGAGTTTCTCGAAGGTCTCGACCGAGAAGACGTTGAGCCCTGCTCCACTGTCCATGAGGGTCTTGGTGACGAGGACGTTGCTGATGGTCGGGGTGCACATCATTGGGAGCTTGCCGGCCATGAACGAGCACCTGAGCTAGTCACTTGGGTCGAAGGCGATGGTGGTCTGGGACCAGTTGAGGAGACACACTGCTTCTGGCCTCGGAAGGGCGGCATTCACCTCCCGGGCAAACTGCTTGAAGGCGCGGTTGGAGGCTGGGGTCTGGACGCCGCCCAGGATGGAGGCCACCGCCCTGGCCTCCTGAAACTCCCCAGCCCCGTCGTCCTACCTGTCTTCATCCCTCCTCCGGGTGGTCGAGGCAACTAGGGCAACCCGGCCTCCCGAGGGCGACCCTCACGAGGCTGACCGCGTCGTTGCCCCTCCTGAGGGTTATCGCGCCAGCGGTCCTCCTGAGGCTGTTCACGCCACCCCTAACGCGGCTCTCGGTCATCACAACGGCCCCCATTGCGGCCTTCAGCATGGACCAAACAGAGTTCTTGACACTAGGAGGTATCATGGCCGCTGGTGCCATGGAAGGTGCACGTCGTCCCCCCTCCGGATGGGCGCTCTCCCCCTCGGACATGCTTCGCCTCAGGCTCGGCGGCGAGCACCACCGGGGCCTTGCGCTTCACCTCCTTGGCTTTGGCTTTCTTCTCTTATGGGTCCACCGCCTCGGGCCCGAGGAGCGACAGGCGTCCTTCTTCAGCCTTGGCGCATTTGCTTGCCAAGTTGAACATCTCCAGTGCGGTGCTCATTTCATCGTTCATGGCGAGTTCTTCCTTCATCTTGAGGTCGGTGACTCTGTCGGAGAAAGCCGGGATGACGGCTTCGTCCGACGCCTTGGGGATCTTCAGGCGCAAAACCGTGAAGCATTGTACAAACTTGTGCACGGTCTCTCCCTCCTGCTGCTTGACGTGCCGCAGGTCGTTCACGGTAGGGCACGGTCGCGGGTGCCTTCGAAGTTGGTGATGAAGCGCTCACGCAGGCCGTCCCAGGAGGTGACAGACGCCTTTTGGAGGTTTAGGAGCCAAGAGAGTGCGCCACCCTTGAGCGCCATGGGGAACCAACACGCCATGATTTTTTCGCCTCCTCCCACTGCCGTGATGCTCAGCGTGTAGAGTTGCACGAACTCAGTCGGGTCTTGGGTGCCATCGTAAAACGGGGGCAGGTCGGGCTTGAACTTGCAGGGCCACGCGGCAGGGAGAGCTCGGGGGGGCGATAGCGAGGCACCCCACCAGTCCGACGAGTACGGTACGGTCGTCGGGTCCTTTTGCTCCACGGGGTCTGCTTCGAGCGGGGCACGCTCATGACATGGAATTTGCAGCGCTGGGGGTGTGCATACATTGACTCGGGGCCGGGGGATCATCTGGCAGCTTGCTTCATCTTCGGGTCCCGCCCTGGGTTCACGAGGTCGGGCACGGGGTCGCGCTTCCTGCCTGGGCTTAGGGTCCACAACACGTCACGGGGGTGTGGTGGCACGTCTTGTTCCTCGTTGTTCGCCAAGGACGGCTGGGGTCGGAGCGAGCAGGAGAACGCCGCTCAGTCTTCGGCGGCGGTGATGAGCTCCTCGATGCGATGCAGCCAGTCGTCATGGCGGTCAGGAGCAGGCTGGTAACGGAGCAGCTCGGTGGCCATGGCAAGCGCGCGCCGGCCGTGGGGCATCTCTGGCCGGGCGCGCGATTGAAAGTGCGTTATATCGACTAGAGGGGTGAATAGGAGATTTTTAGAATGTCATCACTGAGGAAATTCCTTTTGAGTAAATTCCTCACTGATGACTAACTTACATCGGAAACAGTAAAGGATCAGACGTGCAAAGGTTCACAACAGCAGTATTTCAGAGTGAAGAATGTGAAAACAGATTGCACAGTAAGCAGGCACGCAGAATACAGATGATGATTAACTATCGTGAAGAATTTGGGGTTGAGGAAATTCAGAGAAAGTCTTCAGCAAATTCTTCAAACAGTCACAGTGAAAGTCATCAACACACAATACAAGAAAAGTAAAGAGTTGAGGAATTAGAACCCGTTTCTCAGTGAAGACTGTTGTTGATGACCCAGTTCCAACTGCTGTGACAGTTGTACATCTGGTTTGGAGCGGCTTGGTATTGAAACCAAAGGACACCCAGTCCCGGGACACACTGTCCCTACCGTATTCTCCTTGAGCTAAGGACACACAGTCCTCGCCCAACACTCGTGGTAAGTCTTCAGGGCAGACTTCCAAACCCTCACAAACTTGGTCACCCGGCGATCCACAATTGACTGCTGGATTTCTCTAGACCATGACGCCTAACCGTCTGGAGGATGCACAATCCTCAAAGGTAAAAGGCTTCAGTCCCACACAGGAACAACTTCTTAAGTGATGCTCAATCACTAGGTTTGATTTGTGGTTTCGGTGGGTGGTGTATTTCCTCACTGATGAATTACTCTCGAAAGCTCTGAGGAATTTGGGTTGCTCTTATGACAAGTATCAGTTTTTAACGGAGCAGCCAACCAGCTAGTGGTTGTGGGGGTGGCTATTTATAGCCTGGGAGCATCCCGACATGATTTGACACTAATGCCCTTAAATAATATGACCGTTGGAGTGGATAAGACCAATGACTTGGCGTGGTTATCGAAACGGTCGGAACCCTCAACTGTGAGAGTCCTCATGTCACTCATATTCCTCACTTGAGACTTTTGATAGGATTAGGCTTGGGTTGAGCATCATGAGGAAATTCATTCCATAGTGTAACTTCGACCCCCTTTAACAGTACGGTGTTCCTATTACTCAAATGCGAAGAAAGTAAAACAGAAAGTATAAATCTTCATGCTTCAAATTCTTCAGAATGATTTTCTTCAGGAACCACCGGACTTCTCAATATCAGAATCTTCATGAGGATTATCATTTTCATCGCAGATTCCTCACGATTCATTTCTTCAGCTTCAGACCAATTTCTTCAACTGAAGACATATATTTTTAGGGGTCGATATTCTTCAAATATCTCAAACTCCTCAATGACTTATAGATCTTGTGTATACTCACAAACACATTAGATACTTAACCTATAAGTCTTCAAACCACCAAAATCACTAAGGGGCACTAGATGCACTTACAATCTCCCCCTTTTTGGTGGTTGATGACAATTAGGTTAAGTCTTCAACAGGGAATAAAAATATGAAGTGTAAATACTCATTTGAGGAATTTGAAAACAAGATTCAGTGAGACTCCCCCTGAAGATGTGCATATCTTGAGGATTTTACTTTTCATAGCAAATGCACATTGATGATTTATATCATGGAGATCTCCCCCTGAGTCTTGTAAATCATGCATACATATAACATATCATATGAAGAAAATGAAGATGCATGATGGCAAATGGTATCTGACGAATTCCAGCATGCGTGCATTAAAACTTGGGGAATAAGCATGCGAAGAAAAACGTTCAAAAGCGTCAGAGTACCATCGGGCTTAAGTTACAACTCATTACATAAAAACTTGAGAAGAGCCAAGAGTTTAACTTAAATATAGTTTATAAGCCCCAAAAATATCCCGCTTAAAGACTTAACTCTTGAGTTTCTCCCCCTTTGTCATCAAGTGACAAAAAGGGACAAACTGAGGACTAACGCCCGTGAAGACTTCATTTCTTGGCGGTCGAGGAAGAGCCGTGATGCTTCTTGGGAGTAGTCTTCTTCCTGGGGTCGGTTGCAGTGTCGAGCTGTTCTTCATCAGATTCAGCAGTGCGGAATGAAGAAAAGGATTTGTCTTCAAGGTCTAGCACTGGAATGGGCCTGAACTTCTTCTTGGGAGGCCACGACCAGTCAAAGTCTCGCTCAAAGTCCATTTCTTCAAGCTCAGTCTGAGTCTTCAAATGTGCAAGTGTAGCCCAGGTGCGATCGGAAACCTCATGCAGATAGTGATGGTTAATCTTCACCGAGTTCTGTGTTTCAGTGAGGGTTTTCACAATGGCACCAAACTGGCGTTTGACCCATTTGTGGTTGCGATCCACCTTCTGGTGAAGACTGAGAAGGAGCTCTCTGGTATTCAGCACGCGAGGAGGAACTGGGCTTGCTGGACGAGTCTCAGTATCGTCCCATGAAGAATATGCTTCTGGCTCTTTGAACTGGCCATCAAGGGGCATGCTGCCTTCTTCAATCACGGATTTTCCTTTTCCTTTAATGGGCTCGAAAGTCTTCTTGTTGACCCGGATAGGAGGCATATAACCCATGTGGTTTTGGAAATCAGCGTGGAAGTTGATGCCTGTCCTTGTCCTGATGAATCTCATGATCCACTGGGCATATATCTTGTGATCAAAGGGACACATGGCATTGTCGGCCAGAGTCCTCAAGAAGAAATCATGGATATTGATAGGAATACCGTGAATGATGTTGAAGAGGATATTCTTCATGAGGCCTGCAACATCTTCTTCATCGTCATGGCCTTTGATTGGTGCTAGCACACTGCAGAGGATTCTGTAAACAGACTGGGGTGTGTACTTGAGCTCGTGGACGAGGAAGGTTGTTCTTGAAGATTTGCCTGTAGCCAAAGGCTTCATGAGGACTTCCATCATTCCATTTGGCAGCTCACGCTCACCATAAAGTTTCACTGCCCCATCTGAGGGAATTGGTACAGGCATTTCTCTGAGGAGTTCAGAAGCAGGAGCCTTGTAGTGAGTGCTTTGGGTCATCCAATCAAACACCCAAGTGTTGATGTCTTCAGGGTTGCCAGATATATGAAGAGTGGCATAGAAGTGAAGAATAAGCTCACTGTTCCAGTCTGATATATCTGAGCACATTGGGAGCAAACCTGCATCGTGGAGTACACTGAGGACTGGCTCTAGGCAAGGTATTGCTTCAAGCTCAACATGAGGAATGTGCCTGTGCTGGATAATCTTGTTGCGTCCACAGAGCACAGAGGCATAGTAGTTCATCTGGGTCCTTGTCCAAAACTTCAGATGCCTCATTTGAGGCTTGTCATAAGGGTTCTCTCCGATGAAGTACATGCGTTCCTCAAAGAAATTTTCTTTCTGAAACTTTGGACGCTTGGAGAATGGCTTACGCTGAATTGGCTGAAGATTTTGCTAAGGAAGAGGGGAAGAGACAACGATAGCAGTCTCTGGGTTGAGCACAATGATTGCATTGTCTTGGGCGGGTACATTTTCTTCAGCATTTTCCTCAGGGTGAGGAATTTCGTCAGCTGGTACATCAAGCTTAGGAGATGGTGCTTTCTCTGACTGAGCTTCAGGCTGAGGAATTTCTGCTTCTTTCTCAGTTGGAGGAGTCTGATCAGCTTGTTCCTCATCTTGAGGATTTTGTTCAGGGTTTTGGATTTCTTCAGCTTGAGGATTTTCAGCTTGTTTTTCCTCAGCTGGTTCTGTTGCAGAAGCAGTTTCATCAGCTGGTGCAGCTGATGCTTGAGCAGTTTCTGTTTGGGGAATATGAGGTTGAGGGCCGTCGTCAATCTGAATTTCCTCATCAGTGTGTTCCTTAGGAGCGACATCCTTCATTTCTTCATCTGCCTTCGTAGCTGGGTCATCAATGACGACCATCTCATAGGAAGGGGCGACATTGAGTGGCACCGGGTCCAGAGGAGCAGTTTCTTCAATTTCTTTGAGGCACTTTGCCTGTGTTTCATCTACTGCTGAGGAGGCTTTTCTCTTCTTGGCTTCCTTTTCAGCAGCCCTTGTTTTCTTCACGTCTGATGCAGACGGAGTTATCTTCTTCACCTTTGAAGCTTTTGGTGAAGGTGTTCTCTCTTCAGTTTCTTCAGCTGGTATTGAGGAACCAGCTGGAACAGAGTCTTCAGCCTGCTTTGATGAAGCAGCTGGATCAGGAGTAGTCTCATCAGTGGCAGCAGTTTCATCAGTTGCAGTTTCCGTGATGATTTCTTCAATGGCCGGTTCATCAACACGGCGCTCTTGGTGTACTTCCTCAGCTTGAGGAGTTTCCTCCTCCTGAGGAGATTCATCTGCTGGCTCCTCAACCAAGGGCTGAGGGGTTGGTGCTGGGGGTGCAGTTCTCTTGTTGTAGTCATCAACAACACTAGTGGCCAGCTTGATGAAATTGCTCTTGAGGTTTTTGCGATCTGACAGCTTGGCATAGTTGTCAGTCAGTTTCTGCAGCTCTGCCTGTGTAGTCACCAGTGCATCAGGAGTCAGTTTCAGGAGATTCTGCCTGAGGAATTTCTCCTTTTTGATCTTTGCAACCTTTGCCTGCCTGGCCTAATGTTCTTTCCACTTGGCTTCATTTATGAAGGAGGTCACCATGTGGCTGATGCCAGGGGGAAGCTTCAAATCATCAATAGGAGTGTTTGGGTCCTCATACCAAATATTGATGTAGTCAAGGAGGACCTTGGGGTCCATGGCCAGAGGAATAGCACTGCCTGATGCTTGAGCTACTCTTTCTTGCTTGTTTCTGATGATGGATTGCAGGGTTTCATCATCATATTCATCACTTCCCTCTGATGCAGAAGGGACTGCGAAGATTTTGCTGGGGCTAGCCAGAGGTGCACGTTCAGCAGTTGCCAAAGTCTTCGCAGGAGGTGTTGAGGACTTTGCCTCCGAGCTAGTTGCAGCTGGGAGTGAGGAGCTGGCGATCGTAGGCTTTACGACATGCTTCGGTACTGGTTTCTCTTGAGGCTTTGTGGTTGGAGCTGAGGATTTTGATGCTAAGAAGATTGGTGCTCAGGGCTTTGGCGTTGAAGGTTTTGGTAATGAGGGTTTTGTGACAGAAGCCTGAGCAGACTTCTCTTGAGGCTTTGGAGCCTTTGGCTTTGATGGCGCAGACTGCATTTGAGGAATTTCTGAGCCTGAGGTTTCTGCAGCTGAGGAATTAGCAGCACCGGAGGCAGCAGCTGAGGATTCATTAAATTTCCTCACTGCAGCTTCTGCCTGCCTCTTGAGCTTGACCAGATGCTTTTCCTTTCCATCTGGATAGTCATCAATGGTCTTGAGGCTTGATGGATGTGCTACTTGACGATCCTCAAGTGGGGCCCTTCTGCCAGGAGGCTTCAAAGCGAATTTCTTCGCATATTGGGGAGTCACAAACCTATACTCCTTCCATTCCTTCGCCCATCGGCGTTCAATCTTCTGCAGCCGTATCTTTCTCTTCGCCATTGTCTCATGTTCTTCAGGCGTGCAATAGTCCAAGTAAATGTCCTCAGGGATATCAATAGCTGTGTTTTGCTCAAGCTTCTTTCCTCCCTTCTGTTTTCTGTCTTCCTTCATTTTCTTCATTTGAGGATTTTGCTGATGATTTTGAACTCTTGAGGATTCTGATGAGCCTTGAAGAGTTTCTTCCAGAAATGCTGCAAATGAGTTAACGTGATGAGAACCGAGAGATTCATCAGCTGACATGTGTGTACCTGTGAACAGAGTATGGTTGCGAGGAATTTGGAGAGGTCATATGCATTCTCAGATTTGAGGAAAATGAAAAAGTTTGACAGTTTGAGGAATATAACCAGTGGTTGAGGAATTTGCCTAAGCATACTGTTCTTGGGTTCCAGAGTTGTACAGATCTGAAAATTCGCACAATTGAGGAATCTCGTGATAATCTTAGATGATTAGCATAGTTCATCAATGATTGTGGTGATATGTAGTGTTTGAGGAATCATGTGCGCATCGTATCTTGAGGAAAAACAGATTTCACATAGAAGATGTAAAATTTCAGATCTAATCTGCTGTAAAAATGGGATATATTTACCCTGGAAGGTGCGTACGAAGAACACAGAAAGTAGTGTTGGAGGCTCTTTGTTCGAGTGTCCAATGCACCCTAACTCGGCGACAGAGGACGTCTACGGCGGCGGCGGACGAAGATGATCCGACTCCGGCGAGGTTCTGGCAACGGAGAAGTCGAGGCAGTGAAGCTCTTCCTCACCGGCGACAAGACTACCAGCGGTGGCGCTAGGGTTCGGTGGAGTGTGCTGTGGCAGGAGAGCGATCAGGCGAAGAAGAGGATGCCGAGGGGGATAAGGACATATTTATAGCCCAAAAGTTACTGTTTGGCGCGAAAATGTCGGACCAAATAGCCCCTGCCTCTACATCTCCGCAGGACACGTGTAGCTCCCGTACGATGCGGTGGAGAGAGTGGAGATCGTGGTTATCCGATCGTGGGAAGTGGGGGTTCAGTTACTGTGTCTTTAAAGAAACAATTTTTGAAGATTTGAGGATTTTTGTTACAAAATCATCAGCTGACAAGGACGCAGTGAGGATTTTGAACAAAGTTTCAAATAGAACGCATATGAAGAATTGAATAGACTGGATAAGTATAGCATAGAGGGAAAGTAGGCTCCGATCACATTCACTTAGCAGAAACATCAACTTGAAGAAATAGCCATAAGTGAATGCTGTTGAGGACTAGAAATCACAGTCTACCTAGTCAAATGAAAGTCATCAAGTGTTTTTGAAGATTTTGTAATAAATCATCACAATGAAGAACAGTTGTTTTGAAGAAAAACACATTGTGAGGAAATTGATCATTTGATGAAAAACATCTTGAGGAATTTCACATAGGGCGGTGGCGTTACCCACCATATAAGAATGTTGATTACACACGCCGCGTACAATTGTCGTAGGGCCCTGAGAATCAATTTCTTCGTTAATTTCTTCACATTCAGAGTGACATTCTTCATCAGTTGAAGAAAATCAATTCATCATGTGTTGCACATCTAAGTCATCAACTTTGCATAAGTGTTAGAATGTGTGCATGTTTTTACAAAACATTTGAAGATTCTAAGATATTTAGCTCACACCGCAAATTGCAAAACCTTTTCTCATCCAAGGGCTTAGTGAAGATATCTGCCAGTTGATCATCAGTCTTCACATGGTCGATGAGGATATTGCCCTTGAGGACATGGTCCCGAAGAAAATGATGACGAATCTGGATGTGCTTTGTCTTCGAGTGCTGTACTGGGTTGTATGCAATCTTGATAGCACTCTCATTGTCACAGTAGAGAGGTACATTCTTCATGTTGATGCCGTAATCCTTGAGGGTTTGCTTCATCCATAGCAATTGAGCACAGCAAGAACCAGCAGCAATGTACTCAGCTTCGGTAGTGGAGAGTGATACGCAGTTCTGCTTCTTTGAGGACCAGCAAACTAGTGATCTTCCGAGGAAATGGCATGTGCCAGAAGTTGACTTGCGATCCACACGGTCACCAGCATAGTCAGAATCAGAATACCCTACCAGATGAAGATTGGAGCCCTTGGGATACCATAATCCTAGTGTTGGTGTGTGAGCTAAGTATCGAAGAATATGTTTCACAACCTTATGGTTTGATTCCTTCGGTTTTGCTTGAAAACGTGCACACATGCAAACACTAAGCATTATATCTGGCCTAGATGCACATAGATACAATAAGGAGCCAATCATAGAACGGTATACCTGCTGATCGAAATCTTTACCATTTTCATCAGTGCCGAGGTGGCCATTGGTAGGCATTGGAGTCTTGGCACCTTTGCATTCGTGCATGTCGAATTTCCTCAGAACATCCTTGAGGTATTTCTCCTGTGATATGAAGATTCCATTGCTTTGTTGACGAATTTGAAGGCCTAAGAAGAATTTCAGCTCCCCCGTCATGGACATCTGATATTCCTCACTCATCATGTAGGCAAATTCATCACTGTAACTTTTGTCAGTACAGCCAAATATAATATCATCGACATATATTTGACACACAAATATCTTATTATCATAGGATTTAGTGAAAAGAGTTGGATCGAGTGAACCAGGTTTGAAGCCTTTCTTCATGAGGAATTCCTTCAATGTATCATACCATGCCCGAGGGGCTTGCTAGAGGCCATACAGCGCCTTTTTGAGTCTGAAGACTTTGTCTGGATTCTTTGGATCCTCAAAACCTGGGGGCTGAGCAACATATACTTCTTCCTCAAGCTTACCATTGAGGAATGCACTTTTCACATCCATTTGATATAAGGTGATGTTATGATGATTAGCATAAGCAAGTAATATTCGAATAGCTTCAAGTCTAGCAACAGGTGCAAAAGTTTCATCGAAATCTATTCCTTCAACCTGGGTGTAGCCCTGGGCTACAAGTCGTGCCTTGTTCCTCACCACTTGACCGTCCTCATCTTGCTTGTTTCGGAATATCCACTTGGTGCCGATGATGTTGTGCTTGCGAGGATCTGGTCGTTTGACGAACTCCCATACGTCATTCAGCTTGAATTGAAGAAGTTCGTCTTGCATAGCTTGGATCCACTCCGGTTCCAGAAAAGCCTCAGCAACTTTTGAGGGTTCTGTGATGGATACAAAGGAGAAATGCCCACAAAAGTTAACTAAGTGTGAAGCTTTTGAGCGAGTGAGAGGACCTGGCGCGTTGATGTCATTGAGGATTTTTTCAAGTTCAACTTCGTTTGCAATCCTCGGATGAGCTGGTTGAGGATTTTGTCTGGGCTGAGGAAGTGGTCCTGATGCAATTTCCTCAGGAACATCTTCTTGGTTTTTATCAGCGATGGGGATCGTTTCTTCATCAATTTCCTCAGATGGGACAATGTCTTTAGTAGGCTTGAGCTTTATTGCTTCCTCAGGAGACAGCTTATCTGGATCAGAAGGCAATTGCTCTCTTTGTGAGCCATTAGTTTCATCGAACCGCACATCTACAGTCTCAACAACTTTGTTGTGATAGTTGTTGAAGACTCTGTAAGTGTGCGAGTCCTTTCCATAACCGAGCATAAAACCTTCATGTGCCTTAGGTGCAAATTTTGAGCTGTGGTGAGGATCTCTAATCCAGCAATTTGCACCGAAGACTTTGAAATAACTTACATTGGGTTTCTTGTCAGTGAGGAGTTCATATGAGGTTTTCTTGAGGAATTTGTGAAGATATACCCTGTTGATGATAAGTCTGATATTCTTCAAGCATGGTTCTCGCCATTTCAACCAGAGTCATGTTCTTCCTTTCGACAACACCATTCTGCTGAGGAGTATAAGGAGCAGACAATTCGTGAGTAATACCAAGTTCATCAAGATAATCATCAAGACCAGTATTTTTGAACTCGGTTCCATTATCACTCCTGATATGTTTGATCTTGATGCCAAAGTTCGTCGAGGCCCTTGAAGAAAATCGTTTGAAGATTTCCTGCACTTCAGTTTTATACACTATAATGTGCACCCAAGTGTATCTGGAATAATCATCAACTATGACGAAGCCATATAGAGATGTTGCATTGGTTAGTGTGGCATAGTGAGTAGGTCCAAATAAATCCATATGAAGCAATTCGAATGGACGTGTAGTGGTCATGATGGTTTTGGAGGGATGCTTGGATCTGGTCATTTTCCCAGATTCACAAGCACCGCAGAGATGATCCTTGAGGAATTTGACTGATTCGATGCCGATGACATGCTTCTTCTTCGCGAGCGTGTGCAAATTCCTCATGCCTGCATGACCTAGTCTTCGGTGCCACAGCCATCCTTCTCAGGTTTTTTGCTAGTAAAAAAGTGGCTGGTTGAGGACCTGTAGAGAAATCAACAATGTACAAATCCCCTCTTCTTACACCTTCGAAGACTTTGGATCTGTCAGATTCCATGATGACTACACATCTATATCTACCAAAGATAACAATCATATCAAGATCACAAAGCATTGAGGCTGACATAAGGTTAAAACCAAGGGATTCAACAAGCATCACTTTGTCCATATGCCTATCCTTGGAAATAGCCACTTTGTCAAGTCCCAATACCTTGCTTTTACCTTTGTCAGCATATGTGATTTGCTTCAGAGGTGATGGAGTTAGTGGCATATTCATCAGTAAGCTTTTATCACCAGCCATGTGATGTGTGCAGCCACTATCAAGAACCCACTCAGTATTCTTGGGTTTGTCATCCTGCAGATGAATTAGTACTGCTTGCCATCTCATATGCTTCAAATTTGAAGAATATGATACTAATTTCATCAGATCAGTAATTTCATCATAACAGAAATGTAAGGACGAGTGAAATATCTCTATTTCATCAATCATTAGCTTGCGTCCTATCAAGCATTTCTTCAGGTCTCCAGCAAATTCTTCAGATGATGATTTTCATCTGGAGACCTGACCTGCAGAAGTGATTAGTTTGATTTCTTCACCACCCACATCTGAAGGAGTGGCAAAGCGTTCATCATCCTACGAGCACCATATGAGAAAGGTGGCATTGAAGCTAATGCACTTCTCTTAACAGTAGGGGGATTAAAGTACTCATATGAATATGCAGAGAACTGGTTTGAGGATTTATGAACATAATGATTTGAGGAGTAACGCTCATATTCATATTCCTTGTAGTTTCCCTGCATGTTAGATGCATAAGCACGGGTACGAGCATAGTTTTGACCAGTTGAGGATTTTGATCCTCTTGAAGACTTTGGTCCTCCTGAGGAATTTGATCTGGGGTTCAGATTCTTCAGTGGTGGTGTCATGAGGACATTCACCTGAAGATTTTCAAGACAGCTTTTGGAAACCCAGATTTTCCTCAAAGGAGGGCCATTCCTGCAGTTAGTTCCAACATATCGAGCAAATACTTCACCAGATTGATTTTTGAACAGTTTATAGTTGGAATCAAATGACTCATCCGAGGAATAGGATAGTTCACATGAAAAGCCAGTTAGATTAGATGGATCAAAAGAAGGCCCAGTAGCAGCAACCCATGAGGTTTTGGGATACTGCTCAGGTTTCCAATAAGATGCATCAGCATTTAATTTCCTCTCAAAGGCAATTCCTTCTTTCCTCGGGTTCCTGTTCAAGATCTGCTTTTTGAGCACATCACAAAGGGTTTGATGTCCTTTGAGGCTTTTGTACATGCCTGTCACGTACAACTCCTTCAACCCTGCATTTTCATCAGTAACATTTGTGTTTTCCTCAAGTGAGGAAATAGACACAACAGGTGCAGTTGAAGAATTTGTAGCAATGGTAGCATTTGAAGATTCTGGTGAGGAATTAGCAGTTTCGCGTTCAATGCATTTAAGACATGGAGGAATAAATTCAACTTGACTAGCGTTGATCTGTTGAGCTAGTAATGAATCATTTTCCATACGAAGGTCATCATGAGACATCCTCAGCTTCTCAAGATCAAGCTTCCTTTGAAGAAATTCATAGGAAAGCTTCTCATGATCAGTGAGGAGTGTATCATAACGATCCTGAAGATTATCAAATCTAGACTGAAGACTTTTCATGTCATCGGTGAGGATTTGGGTAAGGTTCATTTCATCATTCAACAGATCATCACTTTTGTCTAGAAGTTTCTGAAGCTTTTCCAGAGCAGTTTGTTGTTTAGTGGCAATGATAGCAAGTTTATTGTAACTGGGTTTCTTATAATCATTAGGTTCACAGTCACTTGAATCAGAGGAGGAGGCATTATTTGATACCTTTGATCCTTTTGCCATGAAGCAATAGGTTGGAGCGAAGTCATCAGCATAGTCATCAGTATGGATGGTGCAATCATTTTCTTCAAGATTGAAGATTTACTTGCTGACGAAGGTGGTTGCCAGTGCAAGACTAGCCTGTCCAGATTCTGAGTCTTCCTCAGACCCATCTTCTTCATCACCTTCCTCTGATTCTGCCTCGGAGTCCATTTCTTTGCCAATAAGTGCCCGAGCCTTTCAGAAACTAGTCTTCTTGTGCGATGAGGGCTTTGAAGATGAGGATTTTGAAGATTTCTTCTTCTTCTTTGAGTCATCAGAACTGTCATCCTTGTATTTCTTCTTCTTTGATTCCTTTCCCCAACGGGGACAATCAGCAATGTAATGACCTGATTTCTTGCACTTGTGACAGGTTCGTTTCTTGTAGTCCTCAGATGAAGATTCTAATTTCCTCATGCCTCTTCTTGAAGATTTACCGAACTGACCACGTCGTGTAAATCTCTGGAATTTCCTCACGAGCATTGCAAGCTCCTGTCCAAATTCTTCAGGGTCACAAATGTTGTCATCTGTGTCTTCGTCTTCAGATAAGGAAATTGCTCTAGTCTTCAGTGCACGTGGTCTGGAATAGCTTGGTCCATATAGATCTCTCTTTTCTTCTAGCTGGAATTCATGAGTATTTAGCCTTTCTAGTATATCAGTTGGATCAAGCATCTTGTAATCTGGTCTTTCTTGAATCATCAGAACTAAAGTGTCAAATGAAGAATCCAAAGATCTCAGCAGTTTCTTCACAACTTCGTGATCAGTGATGTCTCGAGCTCCCAGTGCTTGCAGTTCATTTGATATGTCAGTGAGGCGATCAAAGGTGTCTTGGCAGCTTTCATTGTCATGTCTCTTGAAGCGATTGAAGAGATTGCGAACAATATCAACACGAGAGTCACGTTGGGTTGATACTCCTTCATTTACCTTGCACAGTCTCTCCCAGATCAGTGTTGCAGAGCCCAAAGCACTTACTCTTCCAAACTGGCTAGGGCTCAGATGGCTACAGATGATGTTCTTCCCTTGAGAATCGAGTTGCTTGAATTTCTTCACATCAGCCGCAGTGACACTGGCAGAGATGATGGGGACTCCATTTTCCACAATATACCAGAGATCATTATCAATAGCTTGTAAATGCATTTGCATTTTGTTCTTCCAGAAGGGAAGTTCTTTCCTTCGTAGGTAGGACATGCTGCAGTCACCTTAAACATGCCGGCAGTCGACATAACTAAAACTCCAGGTGGTTAAACCAAAATCACACAGAACAAGGGAGTACCTTGCTCTGATACCAATTGAAAGTGCCTTATATCGACTAGAGGGGGGTGAATAGGAGATTTTTAGAATTTCATCACTGAGGAAATTCCTTTTGAGGAAATTCCTTACTGATGACTTAACTTATAGTGGAAACAGTAAAGGATCAGACGTGCAAACGTTCACAACAGCAGTATTTCAGAGTGAAGAATGTGAAAACAGATTGCACAGTAAGCAGGCACGCAGAATACAGATGATGATTAACTATCGTGAAGAATTTGGGGTTGAGGAAATTCAGAGAAAGTCTTCAGCAAATTCTTCAAACAGTCACAGTGAAAGTCATCAACACACAATACAAGAAAAGTAAAGAGTTGAGGAATTAGAACCCGTTTCTCAATGAAGACTGTTGTTGATGACCCAGTTCCAACTGATGTGACAGTTGTACATCTGGTTTGGAGCGGCTTGGTATTGAAACCAAAGGACACCCAGTCCCGGGACACACAGTCCCTACCGTATTCTCCTTGAGCTAAGGACACACAGTCCTCGCCCAACACTCGTGGTAAGTCTTCAGGGCAGACTTCCAAACCCTCACAAACTTGGTCACCCGGTGATCCACAATTGACTGCTAGATTGCTCTAGACCATGACGCCTAACCGTCTGGAGGATGCACAGTCCTCAAAGGTAAAAGGCTTCAGTCCCACACAGGAACAACTTCTTCAGTGATGCTCAATCACTAGGTTTGATTTGTGGTTTCGGTGGGTGGTGTATTTCCTCACTGATGAATTACTCTCGAAAGCTCTGAGGAATTTGGGTTGCACTTATGACAAGTGTCGGTTTCTAACGGAGCAGCCAACCAGCTAGTGGTTGTGGGGGGTGGCTATTTATAGCCTGGGAGCATCCCTACATGATTTGACACTAATGCCCTTAAATAATATGACCGTTGGAGTGGATAAGACCAATGACTTGGCGTGGTTATCGAAACGGTCGGAACCCTCAACTGTGAGAGTCCTCATGTCACTCATATTCCTCACTTGAGGCTTTTGGTAGGATTAGGCTTGGGTTGAGCATCATGAGGAAATTCATTCCATAGTGTAACTTCGACCCCTTTTAATAGTACGGTGTTCCTATTACTCAAATGCGAAGAAAGTAAAACAGAAAGTATAAATCTTCATGCTTCAAATTCTTCAGAATGATTTTCTTCAGGAACCACCGGACTTCTCAATATCAGAATCTTCATGAGGATTATCATTTTCATCGCAGATTCCTCACGATTCATTTCTTCAGCTTCAGACCAATTATCTTCAACTGAAGACATATATTTTTAGGGGTCGATATTCTTCAAATATCTCAAACTCCTCAATGACTTATAGATCCTGTGTATACTCACAAACACATTAGATACTTAACATATAAGTCTTCAAACCACCAAAATCACTAAGGGGCACTATATGCACTTACAGCGATGCCAATCCCTAAGGCCTGGCGAGTGACGGAGTGGCGGTGCGGCCGTCGACCGTCTCGGTCACCGACTGGGAGGAGCCTTGTTGCTCTTGAACTTAGGGCCGATGGCAGCGTTCACCACGGGTGACGGCGACCGACGCGCGCCGGCGGCACCGACAGGCGCGGTCTGGGCGATGCGGGTGACGCGGCGCTCTACTCGAACCCGGCGAGCGTCAGCCATCAGAGCCGTGGAGCTTGGTGAAGACGGAGCTTGGAGGAAACCTCAACACGCCCCCTACCTGGCGCGCCAAATGTCAGATTTCGGGATCCGCAAAACCCTAAGGATTCAAACACTGGGGCGTGTACGAAGGTCTCTCCTTGCTCAGTCTCACCTAGCCCACTACTCGATGGAAGCGACGAAGGACTCACTCGATGGTGAGAGTAGCACATGACACAACAGTTTACCCAGGTTCAGGCCGCTGCAAAGTGTAAATCCCTACTCCTGCTTTTTGTGGATTGCCTCTCGCACAGGTGGTGGATGAACTAGTACAGTGCTCTCGAGCCTCCGGAGGCCGAGTGGCTAGGTGTATTTCTCCATCGTTCGAATGAATCCTCTACCAAGTGTTCTACCCTTTCTATTTATAGTGGAGGCCCGGGTCCTCTTCCCTCATAGCTTCGGCGGGAGGGATCCCACGGCGGCCAATTTTCAAGGGGAACAGGGGAACATGCTCCCCTGCCCAAAGGTGGTCTTCGCCTGCAAAGTAACTGTTCGTCCTGTAGAGACGGACCCGGGGATGACGTTTGCCCTACTGGCGAGCGGCGGCGGCTTCGTTGCACCAGAAGGGAAACCTTTGGAAAATGCCTTTGGAACCCCTGTACGCTCCCGCCTCCTTTGCACCAAAGGGGAAACTGTCCCGTCCTGCCATCTCTTGCTCGCCTCTCCTTTCCTCGCGTCACCCTTGACTCCCGAGGCTCGGCCTTGCCTCGGAATATCTGCTCCTCCGAAGGGGTACTTGATACATCTCCAATGTATCTATAATTTTTTATCGTTCCATGCTATTATATTATCAACTTTGGATGTTTTATATGCATGAGTATGTTATTTTATATTATTTTTGGGACAAACCTATTGACCTAGAGCCCACTACCAGTTCCTGTTTTTTCCTTGTTTTTGACCTTTTTCAGATAGGAATACCAAACGGAGTCCAAACGGAATAAAACTATCGCCGTGATTTTTTATGGAAAATATCAAAAATACCAAAAGAAAAAGATACCGGAGAGGAGTCCCGAGGAAGCCACAAGCCAGGGAGGCGCGCCTGGGGGGCTCGTGACTCCCTCGTGGGTCCCCCTGACTTATTCTCGATGCCATCTGGTCTTATAAATACACAAACCTCCAGAAACAAACCCAGATCGGGAGTTCCGCCACCGCAAGCCTGTGTAGGCACCAAAAACCAATCGGGAGCCTGTTTCGGCACCCTGCCGGAGGGGGAATCCATCTTCGGTGGCCATCTTCATCATCCTGGCGATCTCCATGACGAGGAGGGAGTAGTTCTCCCTCAGGCTGAGGGTATGTACCAGTAGCTATGTGTTTGATCTCTCTCTCTCGTGTTCTTGAGATGTCATGATCTCGATGTACCGCACGCTTTGCTACTATAGTTGGATCCTATGATGTTCTTCCCCCACTCCCTTCTTGTAATGAATTGAGTTTCCCCTTTGAAGTTGTCTTATCGGATTGAGTCTTTAAGAACACTTGATGTATGTCTTGCACGTGTCTATCTGTGGTGACAACGGGATATTCTTGTGAGTACTTGATGTATGTTTTGGTGATCAACTTGCGGGTTTCTTGACATCGGGAACCTATGCATATGGGTTGGCACACGTTTTGACTCTCCGGTAGAAACTTTGGGGCACTCTTTGAAGTTCTATGTGTTGGTTGAATAGATGATTCTGAGATTGTGTGATGCATATCGTATAATCATGCCCACGGATATTTGAGGTGACAATGGAGTATCTAGGTGACATTAGGGTCTTGGTTGATGTGTGTCTTAAGGTGTTATTCTAGTACGAACTCTAGGATAGATTGATCAAAAAGAATAACTTTGTGGTATTTTACTACGGATTCTTGAATAAATCGATCAGAAAGAATAACTTTGTGGTGGTTTCGTACCCGACAATAATCTCTTCGTTTGTTCTCTGCTATTAGTGACTTTGGAGTGACTCTTTGTTGCATGTTGAGGGCTAGTTATATGATCCAATTATGTTATCATTGTTGAGAGATCTTCACTAGTGAAAGTATGAACCCTAGGCCTTGTTTCCATGCATTGCAATACCGTTCGTGCTCACTTTTATTATTAATTACCTTGTTGTTTTTATAATTTCAGATTACAAAAACCTATATCTACTATCCATATTGCACTTGTATCACCATCTCTTCGCCGAACAAGTGCACCTATACAATTTACCATTGTATTAGGTGTGTTGGGGACACAAGAGACTCTTTGTTATTTGGTTGCAGGGTTGCTTGAGAGAGACCATCTTCAGCCTACGCCTCCCACGGATTGATAAACCTTAGGTCACCCACTTGAGGGAAAATTGCTACTGTCCTACAAACCTCTCTACTTGGAGGCACAACAACGTCTACAAGGAGAAGGTTGCGTAGTAGACATCAAGCTCTTTTCTGGCACCGTTGCCGGGGAGGTTAGCGCTTGAAGGTATATCTTTAGATCTTGCAATCCAATCTTTTAGTTTCTTGTTTTATCACTAGTTTAGTTTATTAAAAGAAAAGTAGAAACTAAAAAAATGGAATTAAGGTTACCTCATATGCTTAATCTTTTTAATGTCTTTCGTGAAAATGATGGAAATGAAAATTGTGCTCAAGTGCTAAAAGAAGAATTACATAGAATGCTTGGCATAAAATATGTGAATGATGAGCATGATTGCAATGTTGTTAGTATGAATTCTTTGAATACCCATGATGCTAATGATATGCAAAGCCACAAGCTTGGGGATGCTATGTTTGATGAAGATGATATTTTTAGTTCCCCCACTTTGAATGATCAAAATTATTATGATGAAAGCATGCCCCCTATCTATGATGATTATTGTGATGATACTTATGCTATAAAGAAGAATGATAATAAAACTTGTCACAATTATGAGTACCCTCTTACTGAATATTACTCTTTTAATGTGGAAACAATTCGTAGTGTTCAAGTCTTTTACGATACTCGCACTACTATTGATGAGAATAAATTTCCTTATGTGGAGAGTAGTAAAATTTATATGCTTGTAGATCATGAAAAGAATGCTTTAGGTGCTGGTTATATTGTTGAATTCATTCATGATGCTACTGAAAATTATTATGAGAGAGGATCATATGCTTCTACATATTGCAATAATATCAAGCTTCCTCTCCATGTGTTGAAACTTTTGAAGTCATGCTTGTTTTATCTTCCTATTCTAGTTGATTCTTGCTCCAATAAATTGTTTGATCACAAAATCCCTATGCATAGGAAGTGGGTTAGACTTAAATGTGCTAGTCATATGCTCCATGATGCTTCCATTATGTTTCAATCCTTATCTTTTATGTGAGCATCATTGAAATCATCATGCCTAGCTTGAAAGGCATTAAAGAAAAGTGCTTGTTGGGAGACAACCCAATATGTATCCTTACTATTTTTGTGTGTTCACATTATTAAGCTAATGTATTAATCATGTTTTATTGCCTTAGTTTCAATAAAGTGCCAAGTAAAGCCTTTATGATTAGTTTGGGTGATAGTTGTTTGATCATGCTGAAAAAGACAGAAACTTTATGCTCGCGAAATCATTTCTAATTTCTATCCAGAGAGTGATTTTAGGGTGATTATATTTGATGCTTATTGATATACAAATTCCCTTAATTTTCATAATTTTTTCAGAATCTTTGGAAGTGCAGAAGTATGGTTATCATTCAGATCATTACAGACTGTTCTATTTTCAATGCATAGTTTGCTTGTTTCGGTGTTTCCATAGATTATATTGAGTAATATAAATTGTGGAAATGATAAGATACAGTAGGCATTGTGTGGGAACATTTACGAATCTTGTCTTGACAGTACCAAAATGAATGATTTGTCTTCATTATACTAACCCATTTCACGAAGTTCCGTTAAGTTTTGTGTTGTGAAGTTTTCAAGTTTTAGGTAAAGTTCGGATGGAAAAAGGAACAAGGAGTGGAAAGAGCCTAAGTTTGGGGATGCCCAAGGCATCCCAAGCCATATTCAAGGATACCAAAAATCCTAAGCTTGGGGATGCCCCGGGAAGGCATCCCCTCTTTCGTCTTAAATCCATCGGTAACTTTACTTGGGGCTATACTTTTATTCACCACATAATATGTGTTTTTCTTGGAGTGTCATTTTATTTTATTAGTACTTGATTTATGTTATTTATATTAATGTTTTGCATCATTTAGTTCAATAAAAATGTCAAGGATAGCCTTTACCATGCTTAATTTGCAAGTTTAGGAGTTGCTGTTACAAAACAGAAAGTTTGCTTGTAGTACAAAAATTCCCTAGAATTTTATGTATGTCATAATAAATTGAAATTTGGACACAGTATGCTCTTATGAATTCTCTACAGAGTGGAATTTGTTCAGATGTTTTGGAGTTAATTAAGTATGGATATTGCTGCATTCTTCACAGATTGTTCTGTTTAGGCAGATTGCTGTTATGTTTGCATTGTTCGCATATGTTTGCTTGTTTAATGATTCCATTTGAGGATGGGAATTTTAAATATGCAGAGGCATTTAGTATGAAATGTCAAATAATTATTTTAGTGATTTTTTACAGTATAGTATGATAAATTTTTGCATTGATTTATACTAACCTATCTAACGAGTTCTTGATTGAGTTTTGTGTGGATGAAGTTTTTAAGATTTCGGAAACCGTCATATGAGAGGAATTAAGGAGACACAAAAAGCTCAAGCTTGGGGATGCCCAAGTCATCCCCAATTCATGTTTCAAGAAGTCTCAAGCGTCTAAGCTTGGGGATGCCCCGGTTGGCATCCCACCTTTCTTCTACAACAATTATCGGTTAGTATCGGTTGAACCTAAGTTTTTGCTTCTTCACATGTTTCGTGCTATACTTGAAGTTTTTTATTTTATTTTGTTTGAATAAGGTACTTAGGATCTGAAATTCTTAGATGGAAGAGTCTTCACATATCCAAATAATTATTCAACTACTCATTGAGCTTCACTTATATCTTGTGGAGTAGTTTGTCTTTTGCTCTAGTGCTTCACTTATATCTTTGTAGATCATTGAAATGGTTTTATTTTATAGAAATAGTTGAACTCTCATGCTTCACTTATATTATTTTGAGAGTCTTAAACATCATGGTAATTTGCTTAGGTTATGAATCTGGCCCTAATATGATGGGCATCCAAGAGGGATATAATAAAAACTTTCATGTAGAGTGCATCGAATACTATGAGAAGTTTGATTCTTTGCATATAGTTTTGAGATATAAAGATGGTGATATTAGAGTCATGCTAGTGAGTAATTATGGATTGGTAGAAATTCTTGTGTTAGAGTTTGTGATTCCCGTAGCATGCACGTATGGTGAACCGCTATGCTAGGAAGTCGGAGCATGATGTTTTTATTGATTGTCATCCTTTATGTGGCGGTCGGGATCGCGCGATGGTTAACTCCTACCAACCCTTCCCCTAGGGTCATGCGTCTATCACTTTGTTTTGATTACTAATGAAACTTTCGCAACAAGTATGTGAGTTCTCTCTGACTAATGTGAGTCCATGGTATATACGCACTCTCACCCTTCCACCATTGCTAGCCTCTCTAGTGCCGCGCAATTTTTGACGGTGCATAAACGCACCATATACCTTCCTCAAAAGAGCCACCATACCTACCCATCATGGCATTTCCATAGCCATTCTAAAATATATTGCCATGCAACTTCCACCGTTCCGTTTATTATGACACGCATCATCATTGTCATATTGCTTTGCATGATCATGTAGTTGACATCGTATTTGTGGAAAAGCCACCATTACCTTTCATACATGTCACTCATGAGTCATTGCACATCCCGGTACACTACCGGAGGCATTCATATAGAGTCATATATTTGTTCTAAGTATCGAGTTGTAAGTAAATAAAAGTGTGATGATCATCATTATTAGAGCATTGTCCCATGTGAGGAAAGGACGGAAGCTATGATTCCCTCACAAGTTGGGATGAGACTCCTGACTTAAAATAAAAATAAAATAAAAGAGGCCAAAGAGCCCACCAAAAAAATGAATGAAAAAAATGAAAAAAAGAGGCCAAAGAGCCCAAACAAAAAAAAGAGAGAAAAAGAGAGAAGGGACAATGCTACTATCCTTTACCACACTTGTGCTTCAAAGTAGCACCATGATTTTCATGATAGAGAGTCTCATATATTGTCACTTTCATATACTAGTGGGAATTTTCGTTATAGAACTTGGCTTGTATATTCCAATGATGGGCATCCTCAATTGCCCTAGGTCTTCGTGAGCAAGCGAGTTGGATGCACACCCACTTAGTTTCTTTTTGAGTTTTCATAAACTTATAACTCTTGTGCATCTCTTGCATGGCAATCCCTACTCTCTCACATTGATATCTATTGATGGGCATCTCCATAGCCCGTTGATACGCCTAGTTGACGTGACCATCTCCTCCTTTTTGCCTCACAACCACCACCATATTCTATTCCACCTATAGTGCTAAGTCCATGGCTCACGCTCATGTATTGCATGAGAGTTGAAAAGGTTTTAGAAAGTAAAAGTGTGAAAACAATTTCTTGACTAATACCGGGGTTCTGCATGATTTAAATACGTTGTGTGGGGAAGATGGAGCATAGCCAGACTATATGATATTGTAGGGATAACTCTCTTTGGCCATGTTATTTTGAGAAGACATGATTGCTTTGTTAGTATGATTGAAGTATTATTGTTCTTATGTCAACATTAAACTTTTTATCTTGAAACATATGGATCTGAATATTCATGCCACAATATATGTTAGGTAGCATTCCACATCAAAAAATTTGTTTTTATCATTTACCTACTCGGGGACGAGCAGGAATTAAGCTTGGGGATGCTTGATACGTCTCCAACGTATCTATAATTTTTTATCGTTCCATGCTATTATATTATCAACTTTGGATGTTTTACATGCATGAATATGCTATTTTATATTATTTTTGGGACTAACCTATTGACCTAGAGCCTAGTGCCAGTTCCTGTTTTTTCCTTGTTTTTGACCTTTTTCAGATAGGAATATCAAATGGAGTCCAAACGGAATAAAACTTTCGCCGTGATTTTTTATGGAAAATATCAAAAATACCAGAAGAAAAATATACCGAAGAGGAGTCCCGAGGAAGCCACGAGCCAGGGAGGGAGACTCGTGACTCCCTCGTGGGTCCCCCTGACTTGTTCTCGATGCCATCTGGTCTTATAAATACAAAAACCTCCAAAATTAACCTAGATCGGGAGTTCCGCCACCGCAAGCCTCTGTAGCCACCAAAAACCAATCGGGAGCCCGTTCCGGCACCCTGCCGGAGGGGGAATCCATCTCCGGTGGCCATCTTCATCATCTTGGCGATCTCCATGGCGAGGAGGGAGTAGTTCTCCCTCGGGGCTGAGGGTATGTACCAGTAGCTATGTGTTTGATCTCTCTCTCTCTCTCGTGTTCTTGAGATGTCATGATCTTGATGTACCGCGGGCTTTGCTACTATAGTTGGATCCTATGATGTTCTTCCCCCTCTCCCTTCTTGTAATGAATTGAGTTTCCACTTTGAAGTTGTCTTATCGAATTGAGTCTTTAAGAACACTTGATGTATGTCTTGCACGTGTCTATTTGTGGTTACAATGGGATATTCATGTGAGTACTTGATGTATGTTTTGGTGATCAACTTGCGGGTTTCGTGACATCGGGAACCTATGAATATGGGTTGGCACACGTTTTGACTCTCCGGTAGAAACTTTGGGGCACTCTTTGAAGTTCTATGTGTTGGTTGAATAGATGATTCTGAGATTGTGTGATGCATATCGTATAATCATGCCCACGGATACTTGAGGTGACAATGGAGTATCTAGGTGACATTAGGGTCTTGGTTGATGTGTGTCTTAAGGTGTTATTCTTGTATGAACTCTAGGATAGATTGATCAAAAAGAATAACTTTGTGGTGGTTTCGTACCCGACAATAATCTCTTCGTTTGTTCTCCGCTATTAGTGACTTTGGAGTGACTCATTGTTGCATGTTGAGGGCTAGTTATATGATCCAATTATGTTATCATTGTTGAGAGAACTTCACTAGTGAAATTATGAATCCTAGGCCTTGTTTCCACGCATTGCAGTACCATTTGTGCTCACTTTTATTATTAATTACCTTGCTGTTTTTATAATTTCAGATTACAAAATCCTATATGTACTATCCATATTGCACTTGTATCACCATCTCTTCGCCGAACTAGTGCACCTATACAATTTACCATTGTATTAGGTGTGTTGGGGACACAATAGACTCTTTGTTATTTGGTTGCAGAGTTGGTTGAGAGAGACCATCTTCAGCCTACGCCTCCCATGGATTGATAAACCTTAGGTCACCCACTTGAGGGAAAATTGCTACTGTCCTACAAACCTCTGCACTTGGAGGCACAACACCGTCTACAAGGAGAAGGTTGCGTAGTAGACATCAGTCCTGAGGAGCCCCCCTGCGGATCTTGACGCTCCTCCTCCTCGTGAGGCTTGGCCCCTCACGAGGGCCTTGTCCTGAACGGCGCCAGGGCCATTGGTTTGTTCCGGTGAGATGGGTCTGCCCTGGGCCACAGGCAGGCAGGTCTGGGTACCCCCATTCCCAGAACGCCGACAGGGCATTCTTCTCAAAGATAAACTTCAACTCCTGGAACATCTCATATGCTCCATGACGTTCAAAACGTCTTTGAAGTCCCGGTTCTAAGCCATACAAAACTGCACATTGAACTAGTGAGTAGTCATCCTTACGCGCTTGCCAAGCGTTCAAAACATCTTGGGTCGCCGTAGCGGGTGGTGCATCACCTAGCACAGCATCAAGCACATATTGCTTTTGGCCATTTGTGAGGATAAGCCTCAGATTTCGAGCCCAGTCAACAAAGTTGCTTTGATCATCTTTCAACTTAGCTTTCTCTAGGAACGTATTAAAATTCAGGGTTGCTACTGCGCGAGCCATTGATCTACAACATAAAATTTTGCAAAGTTTACTTAGACTATGTTCAAGACAATTGAGTTTAGCTAATCATATTACTAATAAACTCCCACTCAAATAGACATCCCTCTAGTCACCGCGTGATCCAAATTCACTAACTCAAGTCCGACCATCATGTGAGTTGAGTATAGTTTCAGTGGTGAACAGCTCCATGTTGATCATATCAACTATATGATTCATGCTTGACCTTTCGGTCTCTTGTGTTCCGAGGCCATGTCTGTACATGCTACCCGTTGTATGTGAACGTTGAGTCTATCACACCCGATCATCACGTGGTGTCTCAAAACGACGAATTGTCGCAACGGTGCACAGTCGGGGAGAACACAATTTTATCTTGAAATTTTAGTGAGGGATCACCTTACAATGCTACCGGCGTTCTAAGCAAAATAAGGTGCATAAAAAGGATTAACATCACATGCAAATCATAAGTGACATGTTATGGCCATGAACTTGCGCTTCTTGATCTCCATCACCAAAGCACCGGCATGATCTTCATCGTCACCGGCGCCACACCATGATCTCTATCATCATGATCACCATCATTGTGTTGCCATCGAGGTTGTAGCGCTATCTATGTTGTTACTACTAAAGCTACTGCCTAGCGATATAGCAAGAGCATCTGCAAGCGCAAAATAAATTTAAAGACAACCCTATGGCTCCTGCGGGTTGCCGTAGCATCGACGTGCAAGTCGATATTTAACTATTACAACATGATCATCTCATACATCCAATATATCATATCATGTCATTAGCCCTATCACATCACATGCATACCGTGCAAAAACAAGTTAGACGTCCTCTAATTTGTTGTTGCATGTTTTACGTGGCTGCTATGGGTATCTAGTATGATCGCATCTTACTTACGCAAAGCCACAACGGTGATATGAAAATTGCTATTCAACTTTCTCCAAGGACCGCCTCGGTCAAATTAGATTCAACTAAAGTTGAAGAAAACAGGCACCCGCTAGTCATCTTTATGCAACAAGTTGCATGTTAGTCGATGAAACCGGACTCTCGTAAGCATACGAGTAATGTTGGTCCAGGCCGCTTCAATCCAACAAATACCGCTGAATCAAGAAAAGACTAAGGAGGACAGCAAATTGAACATCAACGCCCACAAACTCTTTTGTGTTCTACTCAAGATATCATCTACGCATGAACCTAGTTCATGATTCCACTGTTGGGGAACGTTGCATGGCAAACAAAAAATTCCATACGCACACGAAGACCTATCATGGTGATGATCATCTACGAGAGGGAGATAGGATCTACATACCCTTGTAGATTGCTAAGGGGGAAGCGTTAATAAACGCGGTTGATGTAGTGGAACGTCTTCCGCGATTCAAATCGCCGTCGTCCCACGATCCGTCCCGATCTAGCGTCGAACGGATGGCACCTCCACGTTCAGCCCACGTACAGCTCGATGACAATATTCGCCTTCTTGATCCAGCAAGAGAGACGAAGAGGTAACTGAATTCTCCGGCGGCACGACGGCGTGGCGGTGATGATGGTGGAGCTACTCCGACAGGGCTTCGCCGTGCCGTACCGATCTAGCTACGAGGTGTCACGAACTAGTGGAGGGAGAGAGGACTGCACAAAGGCTTGAGGTGCAAAAACCCTAAAACCGTCCACTATATATAGGAGGAACCAAGGGGAGGGTGGCTTGCCTCCTACTCCAAGGAGGAGGCTTCAGCCGAGGCAGGGAGGGAGGAGTCCTCCTTCAATTCGGTTTGGTGGAGGACTCCTTCCTATCTTGTCCACCTCTCTTTTTTCTTCTTTTCCTTCTTTATTTTTGCCTTGGCCGAAATAGCCTTATTGGGCTGGCCTCACCAGCCCACTAAGGGTTGGTGCGCCACCCATGGGACTATTTGGTTCTCTCCCGGGTGGGTGGCCCCTCCCGGTATAACCCCGGAACCCATTCGTCACTCCCGGTGCTTTATCGGTAATACCCGAAATCTTTCCGGAAACCAAATGCAACAATCCTATATATCAATCTTCGTTTCCGGACCATTCCGGAGACATTCGTGACGTACAGGATCTCATCCGGGACTCCGAACAACAATCGGTTACCAACATCAATAATTCAACTATACTTAAAACATCACCGATCCTTAAGTGTGCAGAACATGTGGGTTCGAGAACTATGTAGACATGATCGAGACACTCTCCGGTCAATATCAAATAGCGGGAACTAGACGTCCATATTGGATCCTACATATTCTATGAATATCTTATCGGTTGAACCTCTATGTCAAGGACTCACATAATCCCGTATATCATTCCCTTTGTCCTTCGGTATGTTACTTGTCCGAGATTCTATCATCGATATCGACATACCTATTTCAATCCCGTTACCGGCAAGTCTCTTTACTCGTTCCGTAATACAAGATCATGTGGCTAACTCTTTAGTCACATTGCTTGCAAGGCTTGTTTGTGATGTTGTATTACCGAATGGGCCCCGAGATACCTCTCTGTCACACGGAGTGACAAATCCCAGTCTTGATGCATGCTAGCTCAATGGACACCTTCGGAGATACCTGTAGAGCACCTTTATAGTCACCGAGTAACGTTGCGACGTTTGATACACACAAGGCATTCCTCCGGTGTGAGTGAGTTACATGATATCATGGTCATAGGAATGTATACTTGACATGCAGAACACAATAGCAACAAAATAACACGATCATATGCTACGTTTATAGTTTGGGTCTTGTCCATCACATCATTCTCCTAATGATGTGATCCCGTTATCAAGTGACAACACTTGCCTATGGCTAGAAAACCCTAACCATTCTTGATCAACAAGCTAGTCAACTAGATGCTCACTAGGGACATTGTTTTGTCTATATATCCACACATGCATTTATGTTTCCATTCAGTATAATTGTAGCATGGATAACAAACGATTATCTTGAAACAGGAAATACAATAATAACTATTTTATTATTGCCTCTAGGGCATATTTCCAACAGATATCGGATATGCAATCTTTGCTCGAGGGGCATTATGGGTGGCTCATGCCTCCTATCCTTGATGGTGGTGGCGGATCTACACAAACACACGGAGAGGGTATCAGGACAGAGAGTGTGCGATTGGGAGGTGATTCCTCTTTGGCAGATCATGGGTTAAGTACGATGAAAAGAAGATAGGGTGCCATGGCAAACGTGAGGTGTGTGTTAACCAATTTTTTTTTTAAAAGAGCTCGAACGAGAAATGTTCCGCTACGACGAAAACCAGACGGGAAGGGGAAGGTCCGGTAGAAAAAGGTAAGGTTGCATCGTGGGATGGCAAGCTTGTTGGGCGCCCATTTGATATCCAAGCACGCCCGAACGTATGAGGAAGAAGTGACTTTTCAGAATGATTTGTTTGATTCATTTATGAGACAAGTCGTTCGACACTCAGGTGCCCCTGCACCCTCTATGGAGAGTAAATTTAAATAAATAAATAAATAAATTCTGAAACTTTGAAACATCTAACAAACATGATTAAACATTCGACGTTCTTGCAATTTTTCAGCCTCAAATAACATTCAAGGAGACCTCACCTAAAAATATCAATGGTCAAAGTTTATGTGCACTTTTACGTAGTAATTGTTTTTATGAGGGCTCCTCGAATGTTATTTGTGGCTGAAAATTTGCAAGAACATGAAAAGTTTGCTCACTTTTGATCCCCTAAAGTTTCTATTTCTTTTTGAACTTACTGTTTATGAGGGTGTAGGGGCATCCAGGAGTTGTCATACATTTCTCTTTATTTATTTTATTTTAGACTAAAGCAAGCCATGGGCGTTCTACTAGTCACTTTAAGTTGTGACCTTGAACTTATAATTTCTCTCTTGCAACACATGCCTAATACAGTAGATATTAATTTGTGATGAACTTGATCTCGTATTACTTGATCATTTCTAGAAACTTATCCAAGTGACTTACCAATACATATGAATAGCATTTATCTGCCACGCCTTCTAAAAACAATAATATACTCCCTTTGTTCCTAAATATAAGACATTTTAGAGATTGCACTATAAACTATATACGAATGTACATAGACATATTTTAGAGTATAGATTCACTTATTTTGCTCCGTATGTAGTCTCCTAGTAAAATCCCTAAAAGATTTTATATTTTGGAACGGAGGTAGTACACAATCTATACCTAATAATAAAACGGCTATTGCTTCCGCCGGAAAACCCACCACGGTATTTTTATAAAAAAGCCCCCGTAATTTTTGTTATTCAACCCGCGCTCCATCATTTATCTGCAACGCAAAAGGAAAAACGATTCGCTGCAAAAATTATACCCGTACGCATCGCCTCCTCCCGTCGACCCTGGGCCACCCTGGCATGTGCTCAGGCCGCCGCCACACCACTCGCCGCAGCGTCCGACCTCAACCGCCATCGCTGCCGATCTCAACCCACCCGCCTCCGCGGATGTACCTCTCCCCGCTCACTGCCCCCGTTGCGGCGCTCGAGCGCATCGCGTCGACCCTGGTCCACCCTGGCCTGTGCCCAGGCCGCTGCCACACCACTCGCCGCCGCGGCCGACCTCAACCACCACTGTTGTTGATCTCAACCCACCTGCCTCCGCGGTCGTATCTCTGTCCGCTTGCTGCCCCCGTTTCGGCGCTCGAGCACAGCTTCTGGATCAAATCAACGCGACAGCTACAACGACTTGGGATGATGCGTCTGCTCGATGCAGAACGGCGGCGGCGCGCGGATAAGGCGCGGCGGAGCGAAGTACTTGCAGTTGGAGGCGGGCCTCCATGCCTCACACGGGGAACTCCGAGGTTATGGTGCGGCAACGACGACTCCTTATGGCCAGATAGAGGCGCCTAACCCTCATCGTATCCCCTCCTCCGGCAGGAACTCATCATCTGGTGAGATCCCCTCCCCATGCCTCCAACCGTGTGCCAAGCACCGGCAAGAAATTTTGTTTTGTGGAAATTTGTTTGCTGATGAACGAATGTATTGAATGTAAGATTGCATTGTTGTAGAGAGAGAATGGAACACCACCTTTAGTTTGTCATCTGATCCCACATTCTCTACCCCATGAGTGAAATAAGATAACAGTCAATCGATCAATTCACGTAGCCTGTTTGTTTTGCTTTGCTTGTCCCGTTCAATTTTTCATCATGGTGGAATTAACAATGAACGGGTTGATTTCTCAACAAAATAGGATAGGACTGACTACATTAGTTAGTTAGCTTATTATTTTAATAAATCAAAATGATTACAAAAGATTAAAAGCATGTGGTATTTTTTCTCCCGTTGCAACGCACGGGCCCTTTTGCTAGTATGAACCAAACAAGGCAGCAGAATGAATATCAATAAATCAGGCACCACACCATCACGCCTCAAATGGCGCCTTTATCTTAACCTTGAAGTTTTGCTGGGGCCCGTGTGCAAAGAGCAGTGTTACTCAATGATTGGAACCGATCAGCACGTCACAGGAACACTTTTTCTTTAACGGATTACTACCAAACTGCGTCAGTTGCTATAATATTACTATCGCACGAAGACTGATGCCGATGGAGACACGACACGTTCGATGGGAGTGTTTACGACAAACTCCTTCAAGGCATACGCACACCGGAAAGATTAATCCCTGATCTCCCATCTGCCGACACGTTTGGCAACTTAACTATAGACGGAATCATGGGCACCATCCAGATTGCAAGTGACGGGGAAGAATTTTTAGCATCGATCCCTTTCAGCGCATTCTCTAATACAGTAGTACCGACGAGCGCGTTGGTGCGCGATTTGAGAACGAACGAGTGTGCGTCTCGTCTATCTCTTCTTTTATTATTGCACAAGACCGACTACAAGCGATGCAGGTAAAGTGCACTCCTCGTACTAATCCTTTTTTAAGGGAACACAGTAAGAGTTACTCGTACTACTAATCTTGCGGTAATAAAGCTCAAAAATGCAAAATGGTGGCCGAATCGCTTTGACTTTGCCGTCCACCCGAACGCGAGACAACACGGCTCCGGTCCAAAGCACAGGCGTCGCCGAACGTCAACCACACGTGCATGCAGAAGCGGACGATACGTCGAAGGCGATACGCTGCGCTGCGGCCGTAGTCAATCAGTCAGTAGCGGCCTGTTCGACGTGCGTGTAGAATAGACGCGATACCTACGATTCGCGCTACGAACCAGATCCGCGAGACTGCAACCGCTATGGACGCTCTGCAGGTGCACTCCACACGGGCAGCAAGGTTTCATTTTAAATAATTAATTAATTAACTGATGAGGGAAATAAAGGAACAGCCGTCTCGGTCGCCACCATCCTCATGAACCGACACGCGGGCCCCACGCAACTGACCCAAGCACGGCTCATTCCCGCCCCCGCACGTGCGCGGGCAGCCTTATCTTTCGTCCACCCCGGGATCCTCTGCGACCAACGACGTAAGTATAGCAGATGCTCCTCCCTGTTGCTCAGAATCGGACTGGAGATTTATTTTTTGTTCCAGCAGTTGATAGGCAACCGCAGAAGATCCGACGGCAACCGCTGCCCAGCTGTAGCGATGGCAGCCTCGTGAATAACCGCAAGCTACGTGCCCAGTCTCGGCACCCGAAAACCCACACGCCGTTAAGCCAGCCTCCCGCCGGCGCCTCCTTTATTACACACTCCGGCAGCGACGCTGTGAGTTCGTAGTATTCGCTGGTAACGCACCCCACATTTCACTCCCCAAGAAACGCGAGGCAGAGAGAGAGAGAGAGCAACCGCACGCACGGAGGGAGATGAAGGCGGAGAAGGCAGCGGTGGCCGCGGCCGTCGGCGGAGGAGGCGACGAGTGGCGGTGCCGGAAGCACCCCGCGGCGAGATCCGGCGGCGGGGTGTGCCCGTACTGCCTCCGCGACCGGCTGCTGCGCCTCTGCCCCAACTGCGCGCGCGTGCGGCCCTGCCCCTGCACCTGCGCCTCCCCGTCCTCCTCCTCCTCGGCGTCCGGCGACGCCGTGGGCCGGGTGCACAGCCTCATCGAGCGGGAGCACCGGGTGGCGCGCTCGCGGTCCGTCGCCGCGTCCTCCTCCGCCGCGATGGCCTCCGTCGCCACCGCCGCCTCCGGGAGGCGAAAGGCGAGGGTCTGGGGGTGGACGCCGTTCTGGAAGTCCTCTGCCAAGGACGGATGCGCCGCGCCGGAGGAGGACGAGGAGGAGGAGAGACTGGGGCTGGCGAGGTCCAGCTCGGTCTCCGCGACGGCCGTGGAGGCCAAGGCGGTGGCGGCCAAGGCGGCGGCGACCAAGGCGCGCTGGGGCTGGCACTTCCCCAGCCCGATGAAGGCGTTCCGGCAGCACCGGAGGTCGTCGGCGAGCATGCCGGAGCGGGGGTGAGATTCCTCGCCACCAGTGGGGTGGGGTGGGGGATCCGTCTGCTGCTTTTAGGAAGGTGGTTATAATATTAATCAATTAACTATATGGAATGGAGGTTCTTCTTTTTCACTTTTGTGGCTCGCGTGCTAATGTTATGCTATGATGATGATTAAGCTAGACTAAAACCAAAAGCCTGTGATTTTGGGCGCCTGAATGCACTCGATTACTCTTTGGGCGGTGGTGTTTCCCCCTTGCTTTTGCTGTCCCTTGCTCATGTGTCTGTACACTTAATACTACCATCAAATTGGGCGTTTTAAGCTCCCCGATTTGATCTGCGCTAGTAGCACTTTCCTTCCACTACCATCCATGAATCTGCAATTTCATTGCATTGCATCCTTGATTGCTTTTTGGGTATTCATCAGGATTAAAGTTAGAAACCCGAGGCCTGTGAGACAGATGGTACTGCCAGCACAACATCGACCAGCAGTTAAGCACGGTAGCGTGGTGAAAAGAACCAGTCCGGCGGTGTTCATTGCCCCATTTATCTAGAGCTTTTGATGTTATGTATGGAGTGGGGGGTACGTGAGGGGATGGCAGCTTGTGTGTCGTGCACACCCGTCTAGTCGTGCTGCCTTGGGCGGAGCAGGTTCAGGACAAGGAACAGTCTCGACCGCCGTGTCCTCGTCTCGCCGACATGTGGGCCCGCGCAGCACACGCGCGCCTAGGAGTACGTCGCAAGCAGTGAAGGAGAGGACCCTTCGCCCTACTACTGCCTGGTCTAGCGCCTCTGCCGATAATGCACTGACACTGCCGCCCGCTGCCTCGGCGGCAAACGCAGCGCATCGTGCAGCGAGCTCTCCCCCTACTACCCTTCTTCACATCGTGGTCTACTGGTTCACCGCGGGCCGACGTTTCAAGTTTCAACTCCCCTCGAAATCATTTCGAGCTCAGCTCACTATTTGCACCGATGAGGTAATCATTGCCCAACAGCTCAAGCTTTGTTCGTGGAATCTTTCGGAGAAGGTGGCGCCTCTTCCGAAAGGAAAAATGCCCCGCTTCATCGCTGCCGCCAGTAGCGCTGCAGTATCTGAGCTGTTCACCGGCCAAAAACAAGTCATTATATATATATAAATATATACAGTATAATAACTGCTGTAGAGATAAAAGGTGGTAATAGGATTCAGCGGGTCATTATCTGAGCTGTGCACCAATCTTTTGCCGAAAAACTGTTGAGCAATCAGTAGGTTGCGAGTGAGAGTGGCACATTCGTCGCAAGCGTCCGGGACGCGAACCCTCTGGTGGATCGACGCGGCCGGTGGACGCCGCGGTAGGCGCCACGTCCTCGTCATCTCGAGCTGCGACGGGAGCGCGTCGATGGCGACGAGCCTTCCCCCCTGTGCGCCCCCGTTGGACGCTTGCGAGCGAGCTGCGTCGCCGGCTGGCCGCTGTGGCGTTTTTATTTTTTGACGAAGGTAATTTTTTCACCTCATCACTGTCCGAAAGTTTCGCCAATGCAGAGCCGAGCACTATTGCCTGGCTGGCCTCCTGGAAACATAATCTTGTCGTGTGTGCAAAACGTGAAGGCAGTACAAACCCCTAGCGAGCATGTCTACGGACTACTGTTGTACGCAGACGCGTCGAGCGAGCGACCATGGCTGACCGCAGCCGTTGTCTGGTCCTGGATCGCTGCCTCAAAGCGAAACGAAGAGAAATGGACCGATGCAGCTTTTGTTTCCACGAGCGAGTACATGGCAATCGGTCTTTCATCTTATCAGACAACTCGTCCGTCCAACCGAGGGGAGCAAAAAAGAAAAAGGCAGGGACAACTCATAGCCTCGCTCGAGTTTTCGAAAAAAGAGATATAGCCTCGCTCGTCAAGGCTGCGGTACGGCAAAAGCCCACGCCGTTGTTCGATTCCATCGTCCGTCCGTTTCCACTCGATATCGAGGCCCTACGACGAACAGCGGGCCAGGTAGAGCGCAGTCCATGTTCCAGAGTATAATGAGAAAAACGGTGACGCCCTTTTTTTTGTTATAAATAGTACAAGTGCAGCTCACCTGTCCACTGTGGGCGATTATCTCAGCTGAGACTTTACAGGTCAAAGCAGTGGGGTTCATGAGTAGAACAAGGGCTGGAAAGATCAGTGATTTACTCACCGGGTGTCTCGGTAAAAGAAAGGTCCTATGGCGTTCATGAGAACAAGGGCTGAAAAGACTAGTGATTTACTTACTGGTAAAAAAAAAAGCTTCCAATGCTAATTAACCATGTTAGGGCAACAACTTTGGCCAAATGATGGTTCTCCTTTCAGACGAAAAGCGTGTTTTTCATTATGGTTCCTACTTAAAAGCAAGGTAGATCTCGGTTTTCGATCGGTTTTCCGTTAATTAACCAAAAAATTCTGTTCATAATTAATCAATGAGGCAAATCTTTTGCCTCAGTTTTTTTTTAAAAAAGCAGGGCAGATCAATGGAGAAGAATTTGCCATCTAAAGTCTGTACCACCACTGTGATCAACATCTACATAATGCAACTCAAATCTGTTATCAGCATGTTGCACCATCGACTAAATAGATTTATTTCCTTTCACGCACCTGGATTTTTTATTTTATTTTTGAAACGGAGGCAAAAGATTTGCCTCACCCATTAAATAAGTGAGAATAGAGTTTTTTGAGTGTTACAAGAAAACCCATACACACGCACCTGGATTTGCAATTAGGTGATTACATGTATTGTTACCATGCTTGTGACAAGCCAAAGTGTAAACAACCAGATCACGGTTGGAAATAGCAAACATGCATCTCTTTCTAGCACCAGTGCAAGGGCACATGACAGGTTCCATTGCGGGGTTACAGAAGAACAAAATACATGTTCAATCGCCATCAGAGACACTACCGAACAAGTTCGGGAATAAACATGTTGTACCTATTGATCAATGGGGCTCCCATTCCCTCAAATGTCGCGCCCTGGAAACCATAAGTACACAATGTCAACAGTGTGATAAGAAAAACACTATCTGAGGTGTGCATGCTACCAAATAAGGAGGCCAGCAATGCACTGAAACAAAAAATTAAGCATCTGAGTTCAACTGAACTGCATTTACCATTTTGAAGAATGCTCTATGCCAAGGCCATTGCAGGTAAGAATCATTCCCTTGAATCTTGAAAGGTACTCCTAAAATACAGGAAAATATAGCAAACTTAGACAGAAAGCACATGGAATAAGAATATGATATCTAGTTAAGAAGAGCTCTTACACGTGCAGTATATTGATTGACCTCGTAACAGCCAGAAAAGTCGTACTCAAGCCGTGTAACTGGATCACTTAAAACTGGAAAGACAATATAGTGCATTAGGTAATAGAAGTTTTAAGAATTGTGTATAGTGAAGTGTCACCTTGCAACCATTCTTATCAGTACAAAATAGAGAGGGACAAAAAGGTATCATCAGTGCCTAAAATAACAGACTTGAACAGTACTTTTGTAAGCCTCGTTGATCTCCTGAAATTTAGCTGTAACATCATCCTCGCCCTTATGCTTGTCGGGGTGCCACTTCTGGAGATGAGACACCACTTACAGTGAGTTGATCTATAATTTTGTTGGGTAGACAATACATAGTAGTGGTTCGCAGAAAAGAAGCTGGGCATAGGATTACCAACGCTAGTCTTCTGTAACTCAATTTGATGTTGTCGTCAGATGCATCATAATCAACCTCCAGAACTTTGTAATAGTCCTATCATCACAGATGAACTCTATTGAATGATATAAATGATAAGGTGGATTAAATGGACAGCTGAGTATAACTATGCAAGAAAGTATACTGCGACCATTTCCCTATACATGAACGGCATGATAGTCCATAGGACCACATCACACTTGAGTTGTAGTAGATGATAACGCATATTCGGGGTATCCATAAGATAGTCTACAGCATAGCAACAGAGATCGGCAAAGAGTGCTCATATGCAGTCCACGATCGATCCAAAAGTTCAAATATTTGATACAAAATCCCATAGTAGGTGGCACTTGAAAATGATAAATATATTCAGCCAAAGCAGCAGAGTTTTCCGGAAACCTAGTTTATGCGACTCAACACTTCACACGGCAAAGCAAGCAAATCGATTAGGCACACAGACACCACGAATGCATGGATCGGCTTTCTAACACAAGTAGGACTAATTTAGGTAAGCAAGGTGAACCTAAACAGGATTGTTGCCATCTTGCCATACACATACAACACATGGATTTGTAAGATGCAATAGTTGGAATTTGACCAAATTTAACTACCATACATAGTCTACAGCAAAGCAAAAAGGATCGAAAAGGAGTGTTCATATCACAGTCCACGATTGATTCAAAAGTTTGAATGTTTTGATACAAATTCTCATAGTAGGTGGAACTTGCAAACGATAATATATTCAGCCGAAGCAGCAGAGTTTTCCAGAAACCTACCTTCTATAACTAGTGCATACAAAAATTTCTTCGACCACTCAAACAAGCAAATTGATTAGGCAATATACACCAGGAATGCATTGATCAGCTTGGACTGATTTAGGCAAGCAAGGTGACTGATTTAGGCAAGCAAGGTGACTGATTTAGGCAAGCAAGGTGAAGATAAACAAGGGTGTCGCCTTACACAAACCACACATGGATGAGCAACAGATGATAGCTGGAAATTTAACCAATCGCACCACCACAGATCAGTACGCCTGAATTTAACCACCAACCACCAAACAGTGCTCTGCTCTTCCCCCCACCACCAGCGAGGCCAAAGCAAACCAGTACTAATATACAGTATAATACACTCCCGAACTTGTACTATTTTCCCAGCACTGCTCTTTTCCCCGCTAGTATTTCGGTACAGAGGTTGTACTCATAAACTAACAGGAGCTACAGATCCAATAATCAAAGTTCTCCCAAGCTAAAAGCGTAAGGCAATCGCTCCCTCTCTCTCTCTCTCCTGAAGACGGCCAGAACGACGACCGGAGATTATCTTACCTTGTGGAGCGGCTCCTCGCTTGCTCCGTCCATGCAGCGTAACAATTCATCACCCCCGGCCTCTCTGTGCCGCCCGCCCGTCGGTCCTCGTCCCGCTGCGCGCGTTGGGGGGTCCGGATTCGGCCTACCCAAGGGAGGGGGAGGGGAGGCCGGGGGTGGGTGTGGGATCGGGAGGGTGTTCTTCTTCTCCCCTCTCCTCTCCTCTTTTTTATTCTCCGCTGTTTATTATTTTAAGAAAATCCGTGGTGGATAAAGAGGAGCAGGGCGGTGACGTGGATCGCGGTGTCCGTCCTTTCGTGTCGCAGAGCGTCCCCGATGCGGATGATTGACTTTGTCGCCGGTGCAGGCTTTGGGCCTTTCTCTCGTGTGTGTGTGTGGCTCGCCGCTGCGGACTTGGGCTTTTGTATGCCACTGATGCATTCCTGGGGAAAATCATTTTCTTTCCTGATAATTTAGTTTTAGAAATCCTGATAATTAAATACTCCCTCTGCACTGAAATACTTGTAGTTTTAGGAGGCTTACCGAAAAACTACGAATATTTCGGTACAGAGGGAGTATTTGATTATCAGGATTTCTAAAATTAAATTATGAGGAAAGAAAATGATATCTAGCCTACTAAAACTACAAATATTATGGCACGAAGGGGGTATTATCCTTCAGATTACAGCAATTCTTCTCCTGTTATCAAAAGAGAAAAAGAAAAACAGCAGTTTTCCCTCTGGTGACATTTGAGGACAGGTCATCCTGAAGCTAAGCTAGCAACGAGGCATGATAGAAATAACGAACTACACAACACTTACTGATAGAATGTGGCTGGAACTTACAGGATGAGGTTTACACCTGGATCTCGTCAAAATAAAGAGGTTTTACACCTGGACTCTACAGAGTTACAGATTACAAGGTAGTATATCTGAGAGGGAGCATTCTATCCCCCGATCAACAGGTCAGTCTTGAAAGACAATTTTGAGGAGTATATCCTAAGAAATGTGCAAGCTTATGCTCGGCATGTAGGGTGTGTCAATTCAAGTATTCAACTGCACCTCAGCATGTTCAAGAACTTCAGAGTTGGAAACGACGGTGTTCCAAATATCATTTACGGGTGAATCATCACATCAAACGGCCAGCATACTGTGCTCTAGGGCATTTTTGTTGCAGCTGGGGCCACTGCACGAAGAACTGGTCAGCCATCCGTAGCTTGTACAGGAGTAAACCACTTAATGAAAGTTTCTTCACTCTTGCGATGCTTTCAATGTAGAAAATGGAGGACCATCCCAGACCAAGCACCTGCAGGAATAGAGCAATTAAGTACTCGGTAGGAAATTTAAGCATTGCATTGATTTGATATTTGGACAAAAAACAGTGCTATGATTGGGTTTATGGCAAACACAGATTTATAACAATATTGACATTCCACTATCCTAGTTTTCGTTTTATATAATAATAAATAAAAAGGCAGTACTAAGTTACCTTCAGAAGAAAAGCTGAAGCACATAGAGGGATACATGTCCCGGGACCATTGCAAAATATCTACAAGGGTGTTACAAGCAATTAGTATAATTGCACGCGTATAGCATAATGGGTGCTAATAAGTTTGAAGAGTGCACACCACTTGTGGCCTGATTCTTATAATTAGCCACATAGCATGCAAAATAGCACACAGTGTTGTTGCGATGGAGGTAATGTAGGATTGGCCCACTTCACGGCTACGATATATCTGCATGAACTGGGCGTTCTCGATGATCGTTTCTCCATCACCCTAAAAGGGTATCATTAGTGTCATACACAAAACTGGAATTACTTGCGAAAAATATCATTTTATATAGCGGGGTGACTGACCTCCACCTGAATCAGTGACTTCTCATAGACCTGTGCCTTTGGAAGGCTCATGTTATCAGTAAGTGCAGCCACATAGTACCTTGGCGTAAACCGATCCTTCTGAAGCTCAGTTACAATATTCATCATCTCTGCAGTATGCCCTCCTGCGGAAGGAACACAAAAATTAATAGGTCAAAGAAGTGATACATTCTGTTGTGGGCAGTTATGATTACATAAAGACAACCTAACAATTTCTTGGTGAATACGTGATTGATACTTCTACTTGTGCTTATGTAAGTACACTGTGATCAAATGTATTGACAAGAAAATAACAACATTGAGACACATAACTGGGCTATCAGAACGAATATACACCTGCTTAGTCCTAAATGATGATTTATACAAATAAATATCATATTTGCACTAGAACCAGACATAGACCGGTGCAAACTATGCAGAGACAAAAACTTGGAATGAAATGTATCCCATGGTGAGGTCAGGTGGTAGTGATACCAGCACATTGGCAAGAAGCCTACAACAGCATCATTTGCAAGTGAAGTGGGAGGAGGTAGAATGTTTAGAGAATCTCCAACAACCGCCCAAAAAGTGCTCCGCGCGCTAAAAGATTCGTTTTTTGGGCACCTAACAGCTCCAACAGAGGCTGTAAAATTGTGCGCGCGCTAAAAAGTTTTGGGCACGCGTTGAAAAACGCTACCCCTTGCACTATATTTGGTGCGCCGGCTTGCGCACGCAGCAAACTCTGGGCTGCTGCAGGTGGGCCCGCTGGATTGGGCGCCGCACTAGCTCGCGTCTGTTGGAGATGCTCTGTCCCCGCGCTTTAAAAGTGCTACAGTGGCGCGCTAAAAATTTATTGGGCGTGGATTTTTTGGGCTGCCGTTGGAGATGCTCTTAGCTTGCAAACCTCAGTACAATATCGTGTCCAGATACAAGAAAAAGAAAAAGGAAATCTACAACATGTGGAGAACATAAGGTGGTGAATTATAAAGCAACAAGTGATTTCTTAACTCTGACAAGAATCAGTTGCGGCATATTGGATGGCGTGATCCATTAGACTTGCATAAGGAGTACACTCCCAGATGTCTAAATAAATACAATATACAAGCTAATTGGCAAACAACCTAGTTTTTTAAAGATGGTTTGATCTGTGTATGAATGACCCGTATCGCATGAGAAATATAGACTGAATTTATCCTAGGTCAACGATTGCAATGTGTTATCCCCAAAATTTCCGTCAAGGTTACAAAATGGTGGCACAGGAGTTGCTTACAAAGCCGGATACACCATTTGCCAATAAGAAATCTAGACGCCCCAACACAACTGCGCTAATGTTAGGAGAGTAATTGTCGATCATGATAACAATTCCCATTGGAACTTACTGATGCCTGTCATCTCGGTGGAACTCAAGGCATCACTTTGGACATTGTTCTCTGTAGTAAAATTGACGATTTCAGTTTGAAGGCCAGGATGTACTCACCAGACCCGAGGACGATGAGACACCGCAGCCCGGAGGCAGGAGACTTCGACGGCGGTAGGCCGCTGCGGCAAATCACGTAGGCGACGCGGACGGCGAGAACGGATACGAGTACTGGAATAGCAAAACACGCTGCCGCGAAGGCGTCGAACCCCATCTCCATAAGCGGCGGAGACGGGGTATGAGATCTGCGTGTGCGTGGTGCCGATCAACAGCGGCGCGGAGCTGGTGGCGGCGAGGGCGCTGGATCCCCAGTCTCACCGGCAACCGCGCGTGGCGTCCGAGCAGGGCAGGGGACTGTGATGGGGATGCTCGCCGGCTGGCTCCCCGATGGCGGCGTCGGCCGAGGGAACACGAGTTTTTTTTCTTTTTTTCTTGGAGGGGTGTGGGTGGGGGGAGTGGTGCCGAGTCGGCCGCGGGGGAGAGGCCTCGTATTGTGGCCCAGCCCAATTAAGCTTCATCTGTGGGCTATTTCTCGCCTGTAGCGAGACTCTTTTCTTTTTTGACTGGTACGTTGTCTTGCTCTATAGAGTGTGTTTGGTAGCATTTCCAACCTAGCATGGTTGTTTTTCTCTGATACATGTTGAGCATAGACACGTTAAGTACATGCATTTATTGTTATTTGATAGTAGTGTATGTATTGAGACATGTTAAGCTGAGATTCAGTTTGGTAGCTTGCATTTGTTTAAACATGTAGATAGGTACTGTAGCAACCGGATTCTCAAATAAGTGAATAAAACATTTAAAAAATGTGAAAAAATAAAATATAGAAAATAACATTTTTTTAAATTTCAAAGTTTTTTCGAATTTAAACAAAATTTAAAAGTCTTATCTTTTTGAAAATTTAAACAAAAAGTTAAAATCTGATTTTATTTTTAATTCAAAATTAGAAATTACAATCATTTTTGAACAAATTTTGCATTTAAAAAAATATTTTTTTGAAAATCTGGGCAATTTTTGTAAATTTTGAAAATCTGGTCATTTTAAAAAAATGGACAAATTTGTAAATCTGAACATTTTCTAAAATAAAATTAATTTTTGATATTCTAAACATTTTTTGAAACACATTATCGCTCGCTTCGCTCATACATGCTCACGAGCAAACGACGCTTGAGTGTTCTCTCTTCGTACATGCTAAGAGGGTATTTGGGTTGAGTTCGTGCATGCTAAGAAGGCCCCGAACAGGCTATCAAACAGCCAAAAAATAATCGAGAAGGAAACTTTTGAGGTCATGCAAATTTCATGCATTCTCCCAAACACAGCCATAGGCGAGAGAGAGTTGGCCAGCCCTTTTAGTGCAATTTTTCTGTTTGTTGTAGGTTCATTTTAGGTCTAGTTTTCCTTTAGTATATTATTACGGTTCTTTCTGTTTTTATTGGGTTTTTTTTCATTATAGATTTTGTTTTCTTTTGTTTTTCATTGTTTCTTTTGTTTTTCTTGGTTTTCATTAGTTTTATTATCTATTTCTCTTTTTTATTCTTTGTTTCTTTTCTTCACCTTTCATTATTTTTCTTTGTGTTTTTTAGTTTACATTGTTTCTCTTACATTTACGCTGTTTTAAACCATTCTTTGTGCTTTCTTTCTTTCTTTATGCTTGTGTTCCTCTTTATGGTTTTCATCCGTTTTTAAAACCTTCGTTGATTGTTTCTTGTTCATTAGTTGCTTTTTTTGTTTTTCATTGTTCTTCTTCAACAATGTAGATGTCTTTCTATTTGGAAAGAAGTTTGCGTGCAAAATGAGAATTGTACATAAAATCTTGATCACCTATATTACATTATTGTTTCTGAAAAAATATTGGCATGCCATCTGCAAACTTTTTCTTTGAATAATTTGGTATTTTCGTAAGCTTGTGTTCTCCATTTATCAAGAGACCGAATATCAAATAACATTTTTTACCGGCAAACTTGAACTCATAATTAAGTTCTTTAATTGTCCAATAAGCTTTATGGTCTAGTTCGGGAGGTAAATTATATGTTTTTCCGTAAACCATATTATATGGAAACATACCCATAGAATTTGTATAAGCAGTTCTATATGCCCACGATGCATCATCCAATTTCTTAGATCAGTTCTTTCTAGATATGTTAACGGTCTTTTACAGGATTAATTTTATTTCTCTATTGCTTAACTCAACTTGCCCACTAGACTAAGGATGATAGGGTGACGCTATTATGTGGTTTACATCATATTTGGCTAGAGTTTTACAAAATGCACTATGAATAAAGTGTGACCATCAGTCATTAAATATCAAGGGACTACAAACCTTAGGAAAATATATTTTTTAAGCATTTAACACATAGAAGTGTTATGATCAAAACTACTAGCTGGAATGGCCTTAACTCACTTAGTAATGTAATCAATAGCAACTAAAATATGAGTATACCCATTATAAGAAGAAAAAGGTCACATCACTACTACTACAGGAAACGTCCTAAGACGACACGTGTATAGGAGACAGTTCGATGAAACTGTGTGTGATGCACAAATTGCAAATGGTATGGTTATACAACCGGCACGAGTAGAAAGAACTATATGTGATGACTGATCCGTCACGCACGATACACATAAGAGTCGCGATAAGAGTCGCGTGTGCAATGCGTGGCATACAGTTGTTTCATATAAACTATTTGTGAAGAGACAAAATAACGCAAACAGTTCGGCGTAACAAGGTGTGTGTGATACTTGACAAACAAGTCAATCACATGAACAGTTTGTGATGATCTAAAATAACACAAGCGATCTCGCATAAGAACATGTGTGTGATACCCATTGTGACACCCCGCTAGTTAAGCTAAAGTAACCACACAATAATGATGCCAGGTCATGAAGCTTAACTAAGCTAGATTTTCACTTAATAAAATCAAAGCAAAATTTCAAATTTAAATTGAATTCAAATTATAATTTCTTCAAACATAATAAAAAAATGTTCCAAATGTTGCAAATAATCCATAGTTAATTACGGTGGTGAACCAACATTTTTATAAAGTGTAGTAATTGCCCTAAAACATTTAAAACTATGCCAAGAGGCATTTTTAAATGCTTTTCTAAATTATGAAAAATTCAAACAACTTTAAATGTCTTCCATACTTTTGTGGCGATATTAAATATTGCAAACTATTTGTGTGGCTAAGTCCCATATTTTACAAAGTTCATTTGCACCTAAATAAAATATAAAGCTACTATTGAAAAAATAAAAAGAAAACAGAAAATAAAAAGAAAAAGAAAATGAGAGAGGACCTACTCCTGCACTCAGCCCTAGTGGCCACAATGCAGCCCAATCCACTAGCCATGTCCTTTCTCCCACCTCTCGCCATAGGAGGGGCAAAGCCATGAAGTGCACGAGTGCATGCCGTCCACGCGCCCGATCTCCTCGTGTGAGCCATCCAGCAACTCCCAGCAAGGATAAGGTTGCCCCAACGCTATCTTTCTTACCCGCAAACCCTACCTTCCCCCGTGCACTCCCTCACTCTCTCCCAACCTCGACCTAATGCAGCCATGGCCGCCCCTCGGTGAGCAACGTGGCCGGCGACCCTCCCCCGACTAGCCAGGACATCGAGGAGCTTCGAAGGCGTCCGTTCCCTCTTCCTCTCCACCGAATCGAGCCCGGGGAGCTTCTACACCATCGGCCACGATGACTTCTTCGTCGGCGTCGTCCGCTGTTGTTTCTGGCGATTCAATGTCGTCGCTGCATCGCCACCTTCCCCGCGCCCTCTCTGCAACACTCTAAGCTCCCCTCGTAGTCCCCTCCCTCTCTGTGCTCCCGTAGGCTCGCTAGCTAGCTGCCGTCGTGGCACAGCTCTGCATGCCGCCATGACCGATGGTCTGCTCAATGCAGAGCCGCTCGAGAGGCTCCTCGCTGAACATCATGCTCCTAACGAGCCATAGAGGCTGCCCACCCCTTTAGTTCGCTTGATTTCATCCCGTAGCCGCACTTACTATTGGAAATATGCCCTAGAGGCAGAATAAAATAGTTATTATTATACTTCTTGTTTCAAGATAATCGTTTATTATCCATGCTATAATTGTATTGAATGGAAACATAGATACATGTGTGGATACATAGACAAAACACTGTCCCTAGTAAGCCTCTAGTAGACTAGCTCGTTGATCAAAGATGGTTAAGGTTTCCTAGCCATAGACAAGTGTTGTCACTTGATAACGGGATCACATCATTAGGAGAATGACGTGACGAACAAGACCCAAACTATAAACATAGCATGTGATCGTGTTATTTTGTTGCTTTTGTTTTCAGCATGTCAAGTATACATTCCTATGACCATGAGATCATGTAACTCACTAACACCGGAGGAATACCTTGTGTGTATCAAACGTAGCAACGTTACTTGGTGACTATAAAGGTGCTCTACAGGTATCTCTAAAGGTGTCCGTTGAGTTAGCATGGATCAAGACTGGGATTTATCACTCTGTGTGACGGAGAGGTATCTCGGGGCCCACTCGGTAATACAACATCACAAACAAGCCTTGCAAGCAATGTGACTAAAGAGTTAGCCACGGGATCTTGTATTACAGAACGAGTAAAGAGACTTGGCAGTAACGAGATTGAAATGGGTATGGGGATACCGACGATCAAATCTCGGGCAAGTAACATACCGAAGGACAAAAGGAATAGTATATGGGATTAAATGAATCCCTGACATAGAGGTTCAATCGATAAGATCTTTGTAGAATATATAGGATCCAATATGTGCATCTAGGTCCCGCTATTGGATATTGACCAGAGAGTGTCTCGGTCATGTCTAGATAGTTCTCAAACCCGCGGGGTCTACACACTTAAGGTTTGATGATGTTTCGGTATAGATGAATTGTTGATGTTGGTAACCGAAGGTTGTTCTGAGTCCCGGGTGAGGTCTCGTACATCACGACGGTTTCCGAAATGGTCCGGAGACGAAGATTGATATATAGGAAGTATCCATTTGGCTTCCGGAAGGTTTTCACGCATTACCGGTAAAGTACCGGGAATGACGAATGAGTTCCGGAGTTCGACCGGGAGGGGCCACTCACCCGGGAGAATACCAAAAGGGGACCAAGGGTGGCGCACCAGCCCCTAGTGGGCTGGTGGCCAGCCCAAGAGGGCCTAGGCCAGCCGAAGTGGAAGAAAAGGCAAGGAGAGGGACCAATCCGAATTGGGGAAGGAATGACTCCTCCTTCCAAGTGGAATTGGAGGAGGACTCCTCCCTCCTCCATCTTGCGACGGCCGAAACCCTAGGGTTTCCCTAGGGCACCGCCCCCTCCCTCCCTTCTATATATAGTGGAGGGGAGAGAGGCTTTTGACACTCAAGCCAAAGTGCAGCCCTCCTCCCCTCCACAACTTCGACACCCCGTAGCTAGATTCGTCCGGCACGGCGAAGCCCGGCCCGAGCAAGCTCCACCACCATCACCGTCACGTCGTCACACTGTCGGAGAATTCAGCTACCTCTTCGCCCCTCTTGCTGGAGCAAGAAGTCGGAGATCTTCACCAAGTTGTACGTGTGCTGAACGCGGAGGTGTCGTCTGTTCGGTACTAGATCGGGACGGAGTTCGTGGGACGGATCGTGATCGGATCGCGAAGATGTTCGAGTACATCAACCGCGTTTCTTAACGCTTCCCGCTTAGAGATTTACAAGGGTATGTGGATCCGATCTCCCCTCTCGTAGATGATCATCACCATGATAGGTCTTTCGTGTGCGTACGAAAATTTTGTTTCCCATGCAATGTTCCCCAACGCTTACATGCTCGCCCGAAAAGCACTGCCGCCTTTGCTCGCCGCCGGCGCCGTTCCGGCCCACCCCAGCTCCTCCAGCTCACCGAAATGGTCGTGCACGGCCCCGCGTCCGAATGCACCTCTCTGTTGCCCGTTTGGTGGCCGGAGGGCGGGTCCCGAGTCGCGTCGCTGCGTTTCATGGTCACCGGCGACACCTTCGGTTACCGGAGCTGACCTGGCCGACCGGGGCCACCTCTGAGTGTCACTGGAAGGTGGGCCAGTGCCCCTAGTTGACCAGATGACCGTGGTCAGCTGGCTGACTGGGCACTGACCAATCAGTGCCAATTGGCCAGCTCCCCCAACAAGCTCTAGGTCATTAGCCCCTGATTAACTTGTTTAGTTAACTAAAATAATTAGTTTGAATTAAATAGGACACCCACATGTGGGACCTAGTAGATAATTAGTTGGTTAGATTAAAATAAACCCCCTCTTAAAGCCCATGGTCTATGATGGGTGGGGTCGAGCTGTCAGGTTTGACCTGTGACAGGTCGGTTGACTGCTGAAATCACCGTCATGTCACGGTGATGCAATAAGTCAATTTTGGATTAAAGTAAATATATAATAATTAAAAAATATTATTAAAACTTTGAAAAATCATATAAAATAATCTATAAGTCAGATGGAAATATTTTATATATGAAAATTGCTCACGAAAATCCCACGAATCCGAATACGATGTATGTTCATCTGTCACATGCTCCTAGCATGATGAACATGTACATTTTGGCGTTAGGATCACCTGTCCGGTAGTAGCTAGAGACCCGGGAAACATTGTCATATATTTTCCCACTCCATCCATGATGTGTAGTACTGCGTTAGCTCATGCCTAGTACTGCATATTGCTATGTCATTCATCGTGATGCATCTGCTTGCTTTTATTAATTGTTTCTTCCCCCTATTCTCTCTCATAGACACCGAAGGTGACGTTGTTGTTGGGTACGACTATCACCCTGACGACCAACCTTTTGCAGCAGAGCAACAAGCCAAGCAAACCCCCCTTGATCATTCCTATATTGCCATTCTTTCTCCCTCATGCTTGCATTAGATTTTGCTAATGTTGTAGATAGCTCCTATTCTAATGCATAGCCTATTTTTTGATAAACTGTTGTTGAAAGGACGTGGATGTCGCCTAGAGAGGGGTGAATAGGCACTTTAAAATAATTATGGTTTAGGCTTGAACAAATGCGAAATGAAACTAACGTCTAATTAGTCAAGCACAAAACCTAAAACAACTAGGCTCACCTATGTGCAGCAACAACTTATGCTAAGCAAGATAACCAACTAAGTGATAACAAGATATATAACAAAAAACAATATGGCTATCACAAAGTAAAGTGCATAAGTAAAGGGCTCAGGTAATAGATACCGAGGCACGCAGAGACGATGATGTATCCAGATGATGCTAATCTCCGTTTGGAGCGGTGTGGAGGCACAATGCTCCCCAAGAAGCCGCTAAGGCCACCATAATCTCCTCACGCCCTTGCACAATGTAAGATGTCGTGATTCCACCAAGGAACCGTTCAGGGTGGTCACCAAACCCGTACAAACAAGGTTGGGGCAATCTCCACAACTTAATTGGAGGCTCCCAACAACACCACGAAGCTTCACCACAATGGACTGTGGCTCCGAGATGACCTCAAATGCTTGGGGCAATCTCCACAACCTAATTGGAGACCCGACACTTGCCTAGAATTACACCATAGTGATTGAGCTCCGCGGCACCACCAAGCTTCTAGGACGCGCCAAAGCGGCCAAGAAGAACAAGCTCTAGGGTACCAAGTACCCAAGAGTAATAAGCTTCTCAACTTTTCACTTCCACGTGTCACCGTGGAGAACTCAAACCGATGCAACTAATGCAATGGCAAGAACACATGAGGTGGTCAAGTCCCTCACACTCAAATCCCTCCACAACAACAAAAGCTATGGAGGAATATGATAGGGAGAACAAGGAGCTCACAAAGAACTCCAACATCAAGATCCAAGGGGTTCCCCCCACATAGAGGAGAAAGTGATTGGTGGAAATGTGGATCTAGATATTCTCTCTCTTTTCCGTCAAGAAATAGCAAGAATTATTGGAGGGATTGAGAGTTAGAATCTCGAAGAAGGTCAACAATGGGGGAAGAACACGAGTTCAAGTAATTGGATTAATATTTGGGAAGAAGACCCCCTTAAATAGGTCTTCCCCAATCCAACCGTTATATGCACATGTCGTGCACAAGCGGTACTACCGCTTGGCTGAGCGGTACTACCGCTCTACTACCAGCGGTGCTTCCGCTCAAAATGATCACAGGCGCCGAAGGCAGCAAAGAGAAAAACTAAGCGGAAGAGAGGCGGGTGGTAGTACAGATCAGCCCCCGACGGTACTTGCTACTGCGACAACAGACCTTCCCTGGTACGGCGCCAGGAATCCGGCTGCTTTGGCTACGCCTTTAGGGACTTCCTTGGCAAATATGCAAAGGATTTCCCCGCGGCCTTGGAGACTTGCGTTGGTGTTCCCTTGAAGAGGAAAGGGTGATGTAGCACAGCGGCGGTAAGTAATTCCCTCAGTTTTGAGAACCAAGGTATCGAACCAGTGGGAGATCTCGACAAGTCACAAGTACCTGCACAAACACAAAAAAGCTTGCACCCAACGCTATGAAGGGGTTGTCAATCCCTTATAGATTGTTTGCAAAGTGAGAACTGAAAGCAAAGAGTAAATAGAGCAAAGTAAAAGTGAAAGTGGAAACGAAAGTTGCGAATAGACCCGGGGGCCGTAGTGTTCACTAGTGGCTTCTCTCATGAAAGTAAGTAGACGGTGGGTGAACGAATTACTGTCGAGCAATTGATAGAACCGCGCAAAGTCGTGACGTTATCTAAGGCAATGATTATATCTATAGGCATCACGTCCAAAACAAGTAGACCGATACTTTCTGCATCTACTACTATTACTCCACACGTCGACCGCTATCCAGCATGCATCTAGTGTATTAAGTCCAAGAGAATGGAGTAACGCCTTAAGCAAGATGGCATGATGTAGATGGACAATCTCATATCTACGATAAAAGCCCATTTTGTTACCCTTGATGGCAACAACACGATGCGTGCCTTGCTGCCCCTTCTGTCACTAGGAAAGGTCACCACACGGTATGAACCCAAAACCAAGCACTTCTCCCATTGCAAGAATCATAGATCTAGTTGGCCAAACAAAACCCAAGACTCGGAGAGACTTACAAGGATATCAAATCATGCATATAAGAAATCAGCAACGACTCAAATATAATTCATAGATAATCTGATCACAAATCCACAATTCATCGGATCTCGACAAACACACCGCCAAAGAGGATTACATCGGATAGATCTCCATGAAGATCATGGAGAACTTTGTATTGAAGATCCAAGAGAGAGAAGAAGCCATCTAGCTACTAACTACGGACCCGTAGGTCTGAAGTGGACTACTCACGAGTCATTGGAGAGGCGATGATGTTGATGTAGAAGCCCTCCAACTCCAAAGTCCCCTCCGGCAGGGCACCGGGAAGGGTCTCCAGATGAGATCTCGCGGAAACGGAAGCTTCCCGCGGCGAAAAAGTGTTTTCGTGGATGCCTTGATTTTTTCTAGATTTTTAGGGAATTTATAGGCCAAAGACCTAGGGCAGGGGAGCGCCAGGGGGCCACAAGCTTGGTTTCCGCGGCCTCCCCCCTGGCCGCGGCAACATGGCTTGTGGCCCCCCTGTGGGCCCACTGCCTTGGCCCTCAAGCCTCTCGATCTTCTTCCGTTCTGGAAAAATTTATTTCGGGGATTTTATTCCGTTTGGACTCCATTCCAAAATCAGATATGAAAAGAGTCAAAAACACAGAAAAAACAGGAACTGGCACTTGGCACTGAATTAATAAGTTAGTCCCAAAAAAGATATAAAAGGTAAACAAAACATCCAAAGTTGACAAGATAACAGCGTGAAACCATCAAAAATTATAGATATGTTTGAGATGTATCAAGCATCCCCAAGCTTAACTCCTACTCGTCCTCGAGTAGGGAAGTGATAAAGAATGAATTTTTGATGATTTCATGCTGCCTAACATAGATGTCCTTTGTAACTCCTCTTATGTGACGTGAATGTTCAGATCCATTAGATTCAAAACAATAGTTTGCTATTGACGTGGAGACAATAATAATTCAAGAAAACTAGCAAGGTAATCATGAACTTTCAAAATAACAAGGCCAAAAGAAAGTTATCCCTACAAAATCATGTAGTGTGGCTATGCTCTATCATCATTGCACAACGAATTTAAATCATGCACGATCCCGGTATTGGCCAAGTAATTGTTTTCACACCTTTAGTTTCTCAAACTTTTTCAACTCTCACGCAATACATGAGCGTGAGCCATGGTTTTAGCACTATAAGTGGTGTGGAGTGTGGTGGAGGTTGCAAGACAAACAAGGAGAACATGGTCACATTGACTAGGCATATCAATGAGCTATGGAGATGCTCATCAATAGATATCAACATGAATGAGTAGGGATTGCCATACAAATGATGCACTAGAGCTAAGAGTAAGTGAAAGCTCTTAAAGAAAACTAGTGGGTGTGCATCCAACTTGCGTGCTCACGAAGACCTAAGGCAAATTTGAGGAAGCCTATCATTGGAATATACAAGCCAAGTTATATAATGAAAATTTCCCACTAGCTATATGGTGGTGACAAAACGAGAGACTCTCAATCATGAAGATCATGGTGCTTAATATGCACAAGTGTGGAAAGGTGGTAGCATTGTCCCTTCTCTCTTTTTCTCTCATATTTTTTTTGTGGGCTCTTTGGCCTCTTTATATATTTGGTGGGCATCTTTGGCCTCTTTTATTTTCGCACATGGGACAATGCTCCATCAATGATGATCATCACACTTACAACTCAAAACTTAGAGAAATGATGACTCTAAATGGAATGCCTTCGGTAGTGTACCATGGCAATGATCTAGCATGGCATAGACATAAATGGAAACACCATGCTAGCTATCTTACGATCATGCGATGGCAATGCAGAAGTGGTGGCACATGTCATGGTGGTAGTCATATGGCAATATATCTCGGAATAGCTCTGAAAAAGCCATAGTAGGTAGGTATGGTGGCTGTTTTGAGGGAGGCTAATGGTGGGTTTTGTGCACCGGCGAAAATTGCACGGCACTAAAGAAGATAGTGATGGTGGAAGGTGAAAGTGCATCTAAACCATGGACTCAACATTAGTCATGAAGAACTCATATACTTGTTGCAAAAAATTTAGTAGTAATCGAAACAAAGCATTCAACGCATACTCCTAGGGGAAGGGTTGGTAGGTATAAACCATCGCTCGATCCCGACCGCCACACAAAGGATGACAATCAATAGACTAATCATGCTCAGACTTCATCACATAGCGGTTCACCATACGTGCATGCTACGGGAATCACTAACTTCAACACAAGTATTTCTAGATCCACAACACCTTACTAATATAACTTCAATATTACCACAACCAGAACTCAAAAGTAATTGAGATGAATCAAACTTCTCTAACTATTCAATGCACATGAAGGTGGAAGTTTTCATATCCCTTTGGATAACTACCCCTTTTGAGACTACTATCAAAGCATAGATCAACTACCAAGCCATGCACCGCCGTGCTCTAAAAGATATAAGTGAAGCACAAAGAGCAAAAGCAACTAGCTCAAAAGCTATAAGTGAAGCACATATGAGCTGAATTATCTAACCAAAGGATATAAGTGAAGCTCGACAAAATCACGGTGAGTGCATGTCTCTCTCTCTAGGTGTGCAGCAAGGATGATTGTGACACAACAAAAATAAAAGACACCTACGATACAAGACACTCCAAGCAAAACACATAACATGTGGTGAATAAAAATATAGCCCCAAGTAACGTTACCGATGGATTGAAGATGAAAGAGGGGATGCCTTCCCGGGGCATCCCCAAGCTTAGGCTTTTACGGCATCCTTGAATCAACTTGGGGTGCCTTGTGCACCCCCAAGCTTGAGCTCTTGCCACTCTTTATCCTTTTGTCCATAAGAACTTCACCCAAAACTTGAAAACTTCACAACACGAAACTTAAACAGAAACTCGTGATAACATTAGTATAAGAAAGCAAACCACCACTTCCTTAGGTACTGTAGCAAACTTAAATTCTACTTATGTTGATGTTGGGTTCCTGTATTTTCAATCTTCCATGGCTAATACCCCCCGATACTATCCATAGTTTCATCAAAATAAGCGACCAACTCAACAAAAACAGAATATGTTAATAGCAGACTAGTCTGTAACAATCTGTATACTTCGTATACTTCTGGTACTTAAAAAATTCTGAAAAATTACGACAGTCTGAAGAATTTGCGTAGCAATCAGCAGCAAAAAGAATCAACTCAAAAGCTCTTACAGAAAAAAATGAAAATTCTTTTTGTGAGAAGAAAGTTTCTGTCTTTTCCAGCATGACCAAACGATCATCCCCAAGACTAATCATAACGTTTTTGCTTGGCACAAACGCAAAAAGAAACACAAAAAACACAATCATAACAGAATTATGAAAGTGTGGAAAACACAAAGCAGAAAGAAAAAGGATAGATTCGTTGGGTTGCCTCCCAACAAGCGCTATTGTTTAACGCCCTTAGCTAGGCATAAGGTGATGGAATCACGTATAGTCATCCTTGGTGCTCAAACCATAAGTAGCCCTCGTCATAGATTCATAAGGCAATCTTATTTTCTTTCTAGGAAAATGCTCCATGCCCTTCTTTAGGGGAAATTGAAATCTAATATTCCCTTCCTTCATATCGATGATAGCACCAATAGTCCTTAGGAAAGGTCTACCAAGAATAATGGGGCATGAAGGATTGCAATCTATGTCAAGTACAATGAAATCCACGGGTACATAGTTCTTATTTGCAACAATAAGAACATCATCAATCCTTCCCATGGGTTTCTTGACAGTACAATCCGCAAGATGCAAATTAAGAGAACACTCTTCAATCTCATGAAAACCAAGAATATCACATAAAGACTTTGGAATCGCGGAAACACTAGCACCCAAACCACACAAAGCATTACATTCATAGTTTTTGATCTTGATTTTGATAATAGGTTCCCACTCATCATGAAGTTTTCTAGGTATAGAGACTTCTAATTTGAGCTTCTCTTCAAGAGATTTCATCATAGCATCTACGATATGTGCGGTAAAGGCTTTGCTTTGGCTATAAGCATGTGGAGAGTTTGCAATGGATTGCATCAAGGAAATGCATTCAAACAGGGAGCAACTATCATACTTGAATTCCTTGAAATCCAAAGTGGGAGTTTCATTACTACCCAAAATTTTGATTTCTTCTACTCCACTCTCAACACCTTTATCATCAAGATAGGTGGGATCCGAATCATTGGGGCGTTTTTCAACCAAAGTGGATTCATATCCATCCCCTTCATCAATAGGTTTGACACGCGCAAACAAAGATTCAAGAGGAGTCACACCAATCACTTTAAGATCTTCGTGATTTGCATCACAAGAACACACCCTTTTAAACCATTCATGCCTAGCGCGAATTTGGGCGGTTCTTTCTTTGCTCTCATTCATGGAGACACACATAGCTTTCAAAGTTTCATCCAAGTTGACCTTGGGAGGATCACATCTAACTTTCAAAGCATCAATATCACAAGACATCCTATCAACGCTCTTAGCCAATTCGTCAATTTTGAGTAGTTTTTCCTCTATGGACGCATTGAAAATCTTTTGAAAGTTGATGAACTCTTTGATATTACTCTCTAAATCAGAGGGTAATTTGTTATGATTCCCATAAGCGTTGTTGTAGGAATTGCCATAATTATTAGAGGAGTTACTAGGAAAAGGCCTAGGAACATAGTTTCCTCTAAAAGCATTGTTGTTGCCAAAATTGTTCCTACCAACAAAATTAACGTCCAAACTAGCGTTGCTACTACCAATCAAGGAAGATAGTGGCATGTCATTAGGATCTAAAGAAGATTTCTACTAGCAACCAAATTCATCAACTCGTCCATCTTAGCACTAAGCGAGTTAATTTCTTCTATAGCGTGTACCTTTTTGCTAGCAGGTGACCTTTCAGTGTGCCACCGAGAGTAGTTGGTCATGATATTGTCTAGGAGTTTTGTAGCGTCTCCTAACGTGATTTCCATGAACGTTCCACCTGAGGCGGAGTCCAAGATATTGCGAGAAGCAAAATTCAAACCAGCATAAAAGATTTGTATAATCATCCACAAACTCAAGCCATGAGCGGGACAATTTCTAATCATTAACTTCATCCTCTCCCAAGATTGTGCAACGTGTTCATGATCAAGTTGCTTGAAATTCATGATATCGTTACGTAGGGAGATAATCTTAGCCGGCGGAAAATACTTGGATATGTAAGCATCTTTGCACTTATCCCAAGAATCGATACTATTTTTAGGCAAAGAACAAAACCAAGTTTTTGCACGATCTCGCAACGAGAAAGGAAAAAGCTTCAACTTAATCACGTCATTATCCACATCTCTTTTATTTTGCATATCGCAAAGCTCAATGAAGGTATTGAGATGGGATGCGGCATCTTCACTAGGAAGGCCAGAGAATTGTTCTTTCATAACAAGATTCAGCAAAGCTGCGTTGATTTCATACGATTCCGCACTAGTGGCGGGAGCAATCGTAGTACTAATAAAATCATTATTATTGGTACTCGAGAAGTAGCAAAGTTTGGTGTTTTCAGCCATGATGACTTCAACAAACAAACAAGCACATAGGCAAGCAAGAAGACCGACAAAGAAAAACGACAAAGGGCAAAAGAAAGCGGCAAAGGAAAACGGCAAAAAGGAAAAAAGAAAAAGGCAAAGGAGAAAGGCAAATGAAAACGGCAAATGTGAAGTGGGGGAGAGGAAAACGAGAGGCAACTCGCAAAAAAAGTAAATGCAAGAGATGAGTTTGTGACACCTACTTGGATAGATGACTTGATCTCTCCTCCTTGCGCCAGAAATCAACGTGTTGAAGAGAGACTATTCTTGACTTGATCCTCCCCGGCAACGGCGCCAGAAATCCTTCTTCTACTGCGACAACAGACCTTCCCTGGTACGGCGCCAGGAATCCGGCTGCTACGGCTACGTCTTTCGGGACTTCCTTGGCAAATATGCAAAGGATTTCCCCGCGGCCTTGGAGCCTTGCGTTGGTGTTCCCTTGAAGAGGAAAGGGTGATGTAGCACAGCGGCAGTAAGTATTTCCCTCAGTTTTGAGAACCAAGGTATCGAACCAGTGGGAGATCTCGTCAAGTCACAAGTACCTGCACAAACACAAAAAGCTTGCACCCAACGCTATGAAGGGGTTGTCAATCCCTTATAGATTGTTTGCAAAGTGAGAACTGAAAGCAAAGAGTAAACATAGCAAAGTAAAAGTGAAAGTGGAAACGATAGTTGCGAATAGACCCGGGGGCCGTAGTGTTCACTAGTGGCTTCTCTCATGAAAGTAAGTAGATGGTGTGTGAACGAATTACTGTCGGGCAATTGATAGAACCGCGCAAAGTCGTGACGTTATCTAAGGCAATGATTATATATATAGGCATCATGTCCAAAACAAGTAGACCGATACTTTCTGCATCTACTACTATTACTCCACACGTCGACCGCTATCCAGCATGCATCTAGTGTATTAAGTCCAAGAGAAGAGAGTAACGCCTTAAGCAAGATGACATGATGTAGATGGACAATCTCATATCTACTATAAAAGCCCATCTTGTTACCCTTGATGGCAACAACATGATGCATGCCTTGCTGCCCCTTCTATCACTGGGAAAGGTCACCACACGGTATGAACCCAAAACCAAGCACTTCTCCCATTGCAAGAATCATAGATCTAGTTGCCAAACAAAACCCAAGACTCGGAGAGACTTACAAGGATATCAAATCATGCATATAAGAAATCAACAAAGACTCAAATATAATTCATAGATAATCTGATCACAAATCCACAATTCATCGGATCTCGACAAACACCGCCAAAGAGGATTACATCGGATAGATCTCCATGAAGATCATGGAGAACTTTGTATTGAAGATCCAAGAGAGAGAAGAAGCCATCTAGCTACTAACTACGGACCCGTAGGTCTGAAGTGGACTACTCACGAGTCATTGGAGAGGCGATGATGTTGATGTAGAAGCCCTCCAACTCCAAAGTCCCCTCCGGCAGGGCACCGGGAAGGGTCTCTAGATGAGATCTCACGGAAATGGAAGCTTGAAGCAGCGGAAAAGTGTTTTCGTGGATGCCCTGATTTTTTCTGAATTTTTAGGGAATTTATAGGCCAAAGACCTAGGGCAGGGGAGCGCCAGGGGGGCCACAAGCTTGGTTGTCGCGGCCTCCCCCCTAGCCTCGGCAACAGGGCTTGTGGGCCCCGTGTGGGCACACTGCATTGGCCCTCAAGCCTCCCGATCTTCTTCCGTTCTAGAAAAATTTATTTCGGGGATTTTATTCCATTTGGACTCTGTTCCAAAATCAGATCTGAAAAGAGTCAAAAACATAGAAAAACCAGGAACTGGCACTTGGCACTGAATTAATAAGTTAGTCCCAAAAAAGATATAAAAGGTAAACAAAACATCCAAAGTTGACAAGATAACAGCGTGAAACTATCAAAAATTATAGATACGTTTGAGACGTATCAGTACTTCCACTCAAAAATGGGCAAATGCGTCAAAGATGCGAGAGAGAAAAACTAAGCGAAAGAGGGGCCGAAAGGGGAGGGCGGTAGTACCGCCAGAGTGGTACTACCGCTCTGGCCCTAGTGGTACTTGTGCTTGAGAGAGAAAACATGTCATGGCACATAACTTTCGCATACGACCTCCGAATTAAGCAAACTCAAGCTTGTTGGTTAGCACACGACAAGCACTAAAACTGCCATATCTTAAGAACATGCAATTATGAAAATGCCAATGATATAGAGATGTGAAACCTTTATGAATGAAGAACCAAAAAAAATGCCAACATAAAAAACATTATAGAAGATGCACATGAACTTCATTTTCGATGAAATCGTGCTTGTCATGAGGATGACCATAAGATCAAGAACCCACATAGAGAAAATCCCGATGGGGAACGTTGCATGGGAAACAAAAAAACTCCTACACACACGAAGACCTATCATGGTGATGTTCATCTATGAGAGGGAGATTGGATCCACATACCCTTGTAGATCGCTTTAAGAAACGCGGTTGATGTAGTGGTACAGCTTCGTGATTCAAATCACCGTCGTCCCATGATCAGTCCCACGATCTGTTCCGATCTAGCACCGAACGGACGACACCTCCGCGTTCAACACACGTACAGTTCGATGACGATCTCCGCCTTCTTGATCGAGCAAGAGAGACGGGGAAGTAGATGAGTTCTCGGTAGCATGATAGCGCGCCGGTGGTGGTGATGATCTACTCCTGCAGGGCTCCGCCCGAGCTCCACAGAAATACGATATAGAGGAAGAACTACATGGTATAGGTTTGAGTTGCAGGTGGCAAAGTTGTGTCTCAAAAGCCCTAAAACCACCAATATATATAGGAGGAGGGGAGGGGCTAGCCTTGGGGCTCAAGGGAGCACCAAGGGCGCCGACCGATTGGGAGGAGGTGGACTCCCACCCCAATTCGGTTTTGGGGAAGGAGTCCACTCCTTCCTTCCCACCTCCCTCTTTCCTTGTTTTTTCTTTTCCTTTGGTTTTTTTCCTTGTGGCGCCATAGCCCTCTTGGGCTAGCCTCACCAGCCCACTAAGGGCTGGTGCGCCACCCTAGGGTTACTGGGCTCACTCCCGGGTGGGTGGGCCCCTCCCGGTGAATACCCGGAACCCATTCGTCACTCCTGGTACACTGCCGGTAATGCCCGAAGTCTTTCCGGTGACCAAATGAAACCATCCTATATATCAATCTTCGTTTCCGGACCATTCCAGAAACCCTCGTGATGTCCGTGATCTCATCCGGGACTCTGAACAACCTTCGGTCACCAACACATATAACTCAACTATACTAAAACGTCACCGAACCTTAAGTGTGCAGACCCTGCAGGTTCGAGAACTATGTAGACATGATCCGAGACACTCCTCGGTCAATATCCAATAGCGGGACCTGGATGTCCATATTGGATCCTATATATTCTATGAAGATCTTATCGGTTGAACCTCTGTGCCAAGGATTCATATAATCCCGTATAAGATTCCCTTTGTCCTTCGGTATGTTACTTGCCCGAGATTTGATCGTGGTATCCCTATACCTATTTCAATCTCATTACCGGAAAGTCTCTTTACCCGTTCTGTAATAAAAGATCCCGTGACTTACACTTGAGTCACATTGCTTGCAAGGCTTGTATGCGATGTTGTATTACCGAGTGGGCCCCAAGATACCTCTCCGTCACACGGAGTGACAAATCCCAGTCTTGATCCATGCTAACTCAATGGACAACTTCAGAGATACCTATAGAGCATCTTTATAGTCACCCAGTAATGTTGTGACGTTTTATATACACAAGGTATTCCTCCGGTGTCAGTGAGTTACATGATCTCATGGTCATAGGAATGAATACTTGACACATAGAAAACAATAGCAATAAAATGACATGCTACGTTAGTAGTTTGGGTGTAGTCCATCACATGATTCTCCTAATGATGTGATCCAGTTATCAAGAGACAACACTTGCATATGGTTAGAAAACCTTAACCATCCTTGATTAACTGGCTATCCAACTAGAGGCTTACTAGGGACATTGTTTTGTCTATATATCCACACATGTATATATGCTTTCATTCAATATAATTATAGCATGGATAATAAACGATTATCTTGAAACAGGAAATATAATAATAACTATTTTATCATTGCCTCTAGGGCATATTTCCAACAAATCCAAACAACAACTAAGAAAGATGATGATGCCAAGAATGCAATGGTTTGAGCTCTCAACAAACGATACGATCAAGCTACTCACTTGAGAGCCCCCTTGATAGTACGACAATCGATCCTATAACCGGGTCTCCCATATAATATAACTCCATGACACTGGTAAAATAGAAAACTTATCAAGGGCAAACCTTTGCCTTGCGCATAGTCCACTTGAGCTTGATGATGACGATGTTGTCCTCCTCAAGATGGACCATCTTTCTTGATTGTGTCGGTGAAAGGATCGATATGGACCTAGAGGGGGGTGAATAGGTACAATTACAAATTTTAATTGTTTCTTAGCAATTTTAGGCAGTAATGTGGAATATGGGGGCAAGTCTAACAATGGAAAAGATGGTATTCGTGCAACGTGTAATGAGCAAGACAACAACTAATTAAGTAGTGAAGCACATGTAATACAAGAAATATAAGAAATACCACAATGACAAATAACCACAAGTAGAGAGCTAGGGATAGGGATAACCGAAACTCCGAGAGACGAGGATGTCTGCTGATGTTCACTTCCTTGGGAGGAAGCTACATCACCGTTTAGAGAGGTGGATGTTACCACGAAGGCACACCAACGCCACGAAGGCTCACCCTATTCTCTCTTTGAGACAACACCACGAAGGCGATTCTCAACCACTAGTGGTAGACCTTGGGGTGGCCTCCAAACTCTCACAAACTTTCCAGGGGTAATCACAGTAAATGGTTCCTCGCCGGAGTACTCCTACCTCCGAGGAGTCTCCAGCATCCAAGAGTAACAAGATGCACCACGAAAACAAGGGAGAATCAACTTTTGCTTTGGTGAATGTGTAGATCAGGCACTACTCCTTCACACCTCAAAAGATCAAGAGCTTTGGTTGGCTAAGGAGGGAGAACTCCAATAAATAGAGGTCTGAAAATGGTGGAGAGAGAAAAATGGAGTAGCTGCTGTGCCTAGGGAAGAAGAAGGCTATTTATAGGTGGGGAAGAAATCCAGTCGTTGGGGGCCAGATTTCTACCAACCCCGGAAGTTTCGGGGGGACCGGAGGTTCCGCACCCTGGAAGTTCCAGGCAGGTTCTGGCCTACACAAAGTGATTGCATTGTGGTTGGAGTGCCCCGGAAGCAGTGATGATGGGGACAGAAGCTCCGGCCACCCCGGAAGTTCCAGCCAGGGTCCGGCAAGGTTCTCGCCTAAATAGAAATATTGCACAAAAGTTGGCAGTTTCTCTGGTTGGCCCATAAGCTCCCTGGACCTTCTCGTCCCCGGAAGTTCCGTCCTTCCCGGAAGTTCCAGCCTAGACAAAGTCTTTGCACTGTCAATTTTGATAGATTTGAGAAATTTTGCCAGAACTTATTTTTGTGAAGAGTTGATTCCGAGATAATTTTCATGAAGCATCCCCTCTGAAAAGTGCGGTTGCCCTAAGGACTCAAGAAAGAAAGAAAAAACTTTCATGGCACTCCGTCTTTTTCCTTTTTTTGAGTAGAGCGGAAATAACCATTCATGCTTCTATTTACTTTTGTCGGAGCTATTTACACTAGAGCATGTGGTTAGAAATACAAATGAAATTGTCGACGACGTGCAGGACGACCGAGTCATTGCATGCTGGTCATCTATATGCAAAATTCATCTGAAATCATTTCTGTGTGTCATCGTGTTAGTAGCTCGAATGGACAGTCCGTCCGAATAAAACGTTGTTCACGGACTATGACGGACGAGTGACCCTGCAAGTTAGTAGCAAGCATACATGCGAATATTTTTTGGTTGGACCAAAATGTGCCTGAATGAATGCTATTTTACGAGAATTAAAGATGTGTGGTTATGCCTGACCATGATGATGTTCCATGATAATGGATGGTTATGTATGCATGCAAGCACAATTAATTGACCACATGAAACGCCCACTTGATGAGACACTTGATGGCGGATGGTTAAGAGGGTGCTTGGATACGTTTTAGTCTCATGACTAAAAGTAATGAGACTAAAACTTGCTAGCCTCACCCATGCTTGGATTCAAGTACTAAAGAGACTAAAATCAAGTTAATGAGCATTTATTATCCTCCAAACCCTCCAATCCAGAACTTGCCTGAGGAGTTAAATGAGGAGAGAGAGGACTAATGCACATTTTAGTAGGGTTACCCCTGGCTAAAAGATTTTAGTCTCAAGACTAGTTTTAGCCTCTATTTAGTCAGGGGTGCTTGGAACTTTAGCCTCTTAAAGAGACTAGTTTTAGTCAGGCTAGTTTTAGGCCTTGTTTGGAACCATCCAGATTATATAATCCAGTTTTTATAATCTATTCTGTCTCCAAACAGGACAACTTATGGTGTAGATTATAAAAACTAGATGGATAGATTATTAAAAACTCATAATCTAGTCTATACTAGCTAAAATCAGATTATGGATTGCTAATGACCCATTACCCTTGTAAAGTTGGAGATAATTACATTCCTACCACTGCCACCCTCCTCTTTAAAAAAACAGAGGGCAAAAAGGTCATTATGCAATGTAAAATCTGGATTACAGTTTATATAATCCGGCCTCCAAACATGTCCATCTAGATTATTTTTATAAACCAGATTATATAATCTATCTTCATAATCCAGATTATTATAATCTATTATGGTTCCAAACAGGGCCTTAGTCTCTTGGATCCAAGCACCCTCTAAGCCTGCATGCATGCGCAGTTAATTGAGCGCACAAAATGCTCACCTGATGAGACGCTTAATGGGGTAATTATACCTTGACGAAGTGGCGCTAGCGGACTTGCTTGAGCCGTTCTTTCGGTTCTTTTTTTCTTGCATGTAGTTAAGAATCGGGAAGAGTGTCCACGTCCAACACGTGAATGCACATGCAATAGACATTAATTTATGGTAATTTAAGAAATAATTAATATCGATCCTGCATGTGATGGAAATTGTAGAGGCAGCCTGAAGTCCGAAGAGCTCCGCTGCACTTGAAACGACCGGTTTTGGCCGGAATCGATCAGCATTTCAGAGGACAACACGAGCACTCGTAGACGAGCGGCTGGACGCAGCCCAGGCGCTGGGGACGTGGGACGGCGCAGCCAAGTAGAAGCCAACACGAGCACTCATGGATGTGTTTCACTGTCTGAGGAGCCAGAGCTGTGCGCCGGTCAGAGTAGTGTTTCAACGGCCCGAGAGACGGCCGAGCACAGGCAGTCGGGCCTCGCCGCCTGACAAACCGACTCGAGCGTTGGTCATCGTGCTCTGCCGCCCGAGGAACCTGGACGAGATTTAGCAGCTGTGTGTCTATGGTCGTTCACCGACAACATCGCATACGAAGTCGAAGATGATGACGATGAGGCGGACGAAGGCGACGATCGCGTGTGATGTCCATGAGGTGGATGTCGCTAGTGGCCGTGCGTGACAACGATGACGCTGACGGTGCCGATGGTCGCGCGTGATAATGATGAGGCGCATGACACCGGAGGCCGCGCGTGAGTATGATGAGGCGGATGCCACTAGTGGCCGCGCGTGACAACGATGACGTTGACAATGCCGGTGGTCAGACTGATGATGATGAGGCGCATGGCACCGGAGGCCACGCGTGGCCGCGCATGAGGATGATGAGGCGGATGACGCCAGTGGCTGCGTGTGGATGTGCGTGAGTATGATGAGGCGGACAACGATGGCGGTTGAAGAAATAACCATCTGCATCATGGTTCGATAGACGCCATGCCCCATGGTGGATGCCAACTGTCGTGGCAATGAACCTGACAGTAGAGATGTAGGGTACGAAAGGAGCGGCCAAAGTCCTAGCTACGACAAGGTTGTACACAAGATGTATGAGTTCGGGCCCCTCTTGTAGAGGTAACAACCCTACGTCTGAGTGCTTGGGAGCTCTTGCGGTGTGGAATGCGTATTACAGGGGATGCGAACCCTTGTGCCAGAGGGGAGGGGTGGCTTACATAGAGTGCACTACCTCTCATCAAGGCCCAACATCTAAGGGTTCGATCAATGGAGTTTAAAGGTGTACGTTACTGATAACGTACGTAATTAATGTTATTTATGACGACCAGCCGAATGCTCGCCCGTTTGCCTCCTTGGAGTGGCTTCTGGTATTCTGCGTTGACTGGCTTCTTCCGAGTGAAAGTTGGTTGTCGAGTGAAGGGGAAAATACTCTGAGTGATTACTTACCGAGTGACTTAGACGCTATGGTTATCCAGTCGGAATCTTCCTTGTGGCCTTCAAGTTTTTAATTAGGTACCCTTAGGTAGGACATCTAGGTCAGGCCCGTGACCCTACCCTCGGTACATATCCCCATCACATGCACCAGAGATAGTACTCGGTAAGTTTCGTGTCAACAAAATTCCTGTCATGGTTTTGTTTGATTCTGGAGCTTCCCATTCGTTCATTTCAGAAAAATTTGCCTTGAAACACAACTTTTCAACCCTCCCCTTGAAAAATTCGATGACCATCAAGCATAGTTTTAAATAGCGGGCTACGGCAAATAGCGGCGAGCCTCTAAATCAGCTATAGCGGGCTATAACGGCATATTTGTACATGATACCATTTAGCGGCATCCTGCTGAAAAGGCTATAGCGAGGCTATAGCGGGCTATTTAAAACTATGCCATCAAGTCCCCGGGAGTACAACAGGTTACACAAAAATATTGCAAGGATGTTACCATTGAGATTGAAGGTTTGACATTTTGGGCAAATCTCATCGTGATCGAGAGCAATAATTTGGATGTTATTTTGGGAATGGATTCGCTAAATACCAACAAAGGATTTATTGGCTGTTTCAACCGAATGGTCACACTCACCCATCATCAGGGAAAAAGAGTAAAAGTTTCAACCTTAGAAAGGAACATACCAACTCAAGCTCGGTGAATAAAATGGAGGCCTTTGAGCTGAAGGACGTTCCAGTGGTTTGTGAATTTCTGGATGTGTTTCCTGAAGAACTACCAGGTATGCCACCGGACCAAGAAATATAATTCGTTATTGAGCTTGCACCTGGTACAACCCCAATATACAAGAAACCATACCGCATGGCACCTACTGAATTGGTCGAACTAAAGAAACAAATAAAAGAACTGTTGGACAAAAGATACATCAGACCCGGCTCTTCGCCATGGGGATCGCCAGTATTAATTGCCAAAAAGAGAGATGGGACTCTAAGGCTCTATGCCGATTATCGAGCCCTCAACATGGCCACCATCAAGAACAAGTATCCTCTACCCAGGATAAATGACTTGTTTGACCAGTTAGCACAAGCAAAAGTATTCTTAAAAATTGATTTACGACCAGGATATCATCAGCTTAAGATACGTTCAGAAGACATTCCCAAGACAAAATTTACATCACAATACGGGTTGTATGAGTTTACTGTGATGCCTTTTGGGCTAACAAATGCCCCGGCTTATTTAGTGCATTTAATGAATAAGGTATTCATGAAGTACATGGATAAGTTCGTGATAGTCTTCATCGACGACATACTGGTCCACTCCAAGAACCCCGAAGAGCAGGCAGAACACGTAAGGATTGTGTTAGGAGAACTGTGTAAGCATTAGTTGTATGCCAAGTTCAGCAAATGTGAGTTTTGGCTAAAGCAAGTTGGATTTTTGGGCCACGTAATGACCCAAGAAGGCATAGCCGTGGATCCTGAAAAAGTCAAGGCTGTAAGTGAATGGCCGCAACCGGCTAACGTGACAGATGTGCGAAGTTTCCTCGGAATGGCGGGATATTACCGAAGATTCATTGACAGCTTTTCCACTATCGCCAAACCCATGACCCAACTACTCAAAAAGGACAAGAAGTTTCAATGGTCTGAAGCCTGTGAGAATAGCTTCCAAGAACTGAAGAAAAGGCTGACCACTGCACTAGTGTTAATCGTCCCAGACTTAAATAAAGATTTTCAGGTATATTGTGACGCCTCAAGGAAAGGCCTCAGATGCGTACTTATGCAGGAAGGTAAAGTCGTGGTTTATGCCTCGAGACAATTACGATAAGACAAAGAAAATACCCCACTCATGACTTGTAATTGGCCGCCGTGATACACGCTCTCAAGGAGTGGAGACATTTCCTAATTGGAAATCGCTGTGAGATATACACAAATCATAAAAGTCTGAAATATATCTTCACGCAGCCAGATCTCAACCTTCGACAATGCCATTGGCTGAAATTAATTAAAGATTGTGACGTGGGTATTCATTACCATCCTTATAAGGCTAATGTGGTAGCCGATGCTTTCAGCAGGAACCCCACCTCAGACAAAGACCGTGTACCAAAGCTAAGGCCCGAGTTTGCTAGAGAGTTCACTCTCCTAAACCTGCTTCTCGTTCTAGAAGGCACGATGACACAACTAGAAGTACAACCCACTCTAGATTAGAATATCAAGAAGGCTCATAATGAGCAACCTAGCATTCAAGGCATCAAGAGAAAGGTAGGCCTTGGAAAGGCCCCAGAATTTATCATTGATGAACAGGGAGTATTATGGTATGGAGACCGACTATGCGTACCAGACCAAGAGGACCTCAAGGTTCAAATTTTGGAAGAAGCACACAACGTGCCATAGTTAATCCATCCAGGAGGTACAAAAATGTCCAAGGATCTATAGGCAAAATATTGGTGGCACGGGATGAAAAGGGACATTGCTTCTTTCATTGCCTGTTGTGATTCATGCCAATGAATCAACGTAGAACACCAGAAGCCAGCAGGACTGTTACAACCTATGAAGGTACCCGAGCAGAAGTGGGCTGAGGTAGGCATGGACTTCATTGTCGGACTACCTCGGTCCTGACACGAACATGATGCTATATGGCTTATCACAGATCGACTCACCAAGGTAGCTAACTTCATTCTGGTGAAGACCACTTACACCACTCAGAAGCTAGCCAAATTATACCTTGCCTGCATCTCTGCTTACATGGGATCCCTAAAACTATAGTATCCGACCGAGGCACTCAGTTTACATCAAGGTTTTGGGATTATTTACAACAAGCATTGGGAACCCAGATAGTGTTCGGCACATCATATCACCCCCAAACTGGAGGACAAACAGAGCATGTGAATCAGATTCTTGAGGATATGCTAAGGGCATGCGTCCTAACATATGGGAACAGTTGGGAGGATAGTTTTCCTTACGCTGAATTCTCGTACAACAACAGCTATCATGCAAGTCTGCAAATGTCACCTTTCGAAGCCTTGTATGGACGAAGGTGCCGTACGCCTCTAAATTGGTCATAGACAGGATATAGCCGTATCTTCGACCCACAAATGCTTCAAGAGGCCGAGGACAAGGTGAAACTTATCAGAGACAGGCTCAAGATAGCCCAAAGCCGCCACAAGAGCTATTATGATAAAAAAACACCATGGCGTCGGCTTTGATCCAAATGGTTGTGTGCATCTCAAGGTATCACCAATGAGAGGGTTACAAAGGTTCAAGGTCAAGGGCAGGCTCGTGCCCCGCTTCATTAGACCATTCCGGATAATTGCTCGAAGGGGCCAAGTTGCCTATCAGCTCGACCTACCTGCAGAACTGTTAGATGTGCACAACGTGTTCCATATTTCTTAACTAAGGAAGTGTGTGAGGAATCCACATCAACACGTACCCCATGACATTATAGAAGTGCAACCAGACCTCTCTTACCAGGAACACCCCATAAGAATACTAGAGGAAGTAGAAAGGAGGACACACTAGAAGGTCACCAAACTGTTCACGGTAGAGTGGAGCAACCATTCAGAGGATGAGGCCACTTGGGAAAGAGAAGACTTTCTGCAGAAAGAACAGCCACAACTTCTTGAGGACTGGCTGAAATCTCAGGGACGAGATTTTTCTTAAGGGGTAGGTGTTGTAACACCCACAAAATTTTAAATTTTGATTTCTCTGACTTTTGAGTTGTTCTAAAATGGATTAAAAAAATTGGCTTTGATGAAAACTCTTGAAGTTATTTGAAAACCTCTTTAAGAAAATCCTTTGAGCTTTCGTTCACAACATGTCTGAAAAGAATTTTGTTTGCCTCTTCTCAAAATGACTTGGTTTGAAACCCTTTATTTATTCTTTAACAATCCCTTGGAATAAATTTCCATAGGTTCACTTTTCAACCTTCCTCTATAATTCTTTCCCCCCATCCTCTCTGATTTCTAACCTACGAAACTTCTCTACCATCTAGGCCTTCATTTTTATTGATTTCTCAAAGTCTTGGGAGGGTTTAACAACCTTTCATATTTTATTTCAATCAAAAATATTTTTTGTAATCAGTTTTGATCCCAACAAATTTTCAAAGGAACTCGTAGATTCCTTTGGTATTTGAGACCCAAATTCCTATCCTTAGAAGGCATTAGTATCCTCAACCCATTTCACCAAAAACATTGGGTTCACTAGTTTGAAAATTTCAAATTACATTTGACTCAAGTTTGACCAAAATATTCGGTTTTTATTAAAAACCTGGTTTAACCATTTTCAAAAATTCTGAAAATTTGCACATAGTCTCTGCACTCAATGAGAGGCCATCTTATAAATTTTCAGCTTCAAATAAATTCTGCACGTGCCATTTTCATTTGATCAAGCACCTCGTGTGCATTAGCCATCACACTTTGAATCAGGTTCAGTCAAACTTCAGAGTTTCAGTGCTTCCTTGATTTGGACTCTACCGCCGCGTCAATCTCTGCAGTGTCGATGAGGGGAGATCACCATTGTGCCCCGAGCCTATCCACCCGCCGCACGGTCCCTTGGACGTTTGTTAGCATCGGTAGTGAGCTGGCCTCATCCAGCCAACACCCGCAGCAGCACCAGCAGCGGCTGCCGCGGCCACTAGCGACCCCCTGCTGTAGCTCCTCGCCATTCGATATTGCCCTTTTCCCGATAGAGCTCCGCATGCCCCTGGCCTCCAGTGTGTGCTGTGTTTGTCGTCGCCACGCCCCAGGCGACAAAGAGCACGATTCTCGGTGTCACCGTGCCCAGGGAGGACCGCACCGTCGAGCCGCATTTTGCGCTGATGATTGATCGATCTTTGACTTAAAATGGAGCCCGTGTGATGTGTAGATGCTGACCTAGCCCTGCAACCCTCTGATTAACCCCCCTGATCACCGGAATTGATCGTCGGAGTTAAGCTTCATGGCTCTCCTCTCGGCCATTTATAAATAGAGCCCCTCCCTTGCTTCCGAATGCCTCAACCACTCCAGCTCCATCATCCTCACTCCGAAGCCTTGCCCAAGCCAGAGAAGGGCCTCGGGGAGGCCTTCTTCTCCGACTCCGGCCACTTCGATCCGCCCCTGGTCTCGACAGAAGTCGAGCAAGGTGAGCGGAGATGAGAGCCCCAGAGCCTTTCAGTAGCCTCCTAGTGAGCCCCCCTCCCAATCCACCCTTCTATTTGGTCGCAGGCCAGCTCCTCGGTGAGATCAGATGGTGCCCGCCGCCGTCACCCGTCAGATCAAGGCCGTCGTCGACGCAGAGCTTCCTGATACGTCCATTTTGCATCATGCTTTTATGTTGATATTTATCGCTTTATGGGCTGTTATTACACTTCACGGTACAATACTTATGCCTTTTCTCTCTTATTTTGCAAGGTTTACATGAAGAGGGAGAATGTCGGCAACTGGAATTCTGGCCTGAAAAGGGAGCACGTTTGAGATACCTATTCTGCGTAACTCCAAAAGCCGTGAAAATCAACGAGGAATTATTTTGGAATTTATAAAAAATACTGGGCGGAAGAAGTACCAGAGGGGAGCCACCAGGAGGCCACAAGCCTGCTAGGCAGGGCCTACCCCCCTGGCCGTGCCTAGGGGGCTTGTGGGCTCCCTGTTGGCCCTCTCGCTCCCCTCTTTTGCTATAAGGAGGGTTTCGTTCCAGAAAAAAATCAAGAGGAGGCTTTTCGGAGGAATCGCCGCCGCCACGAGGGTCTAGAGCTCCGGCAGGGTCGTCCTGTCGGGGAAACTTCCCTCCCAAAGGGGGAAATCGTCGCCATCGTCATCACCAACACTCCTCTCATCGGAGGGGACTCATCACCATCAACATGTTCATCAGCACCATCTCATCTCCAAACCCTAGTTCATCTCTTGTGACCAATCTCCGTCTCGCGACTCCGATTGGTACTTGTAAGGTTGCTAGTAGTGTTAATTACTCTTTGTAGTTGATGCTAGTTGGATTACTCGGTGGAAGCTTATATGTTCAGATCCTTGATGCTATTCAAAACCTCTCTGGTCATGAATATTATTATGCTTTGTGAGTAGTCACTTTTGTTCCTGAGGACATGGGATAAGTCATGCTATAAGTAGTCATGTGAATTTGGTATTCGTTCGATATCTTGATGTGTTGTATGTTGTCTCTCCTCTAGTGGTGTTATGTGAACGTCGACTACATAACACTTCACCATTATTCGGGCCTAGAGGAAGGCATTGGGAAGTAGTAAGTAGATGATGGGTTGCTAGAGTGACAGAAGCTTAAACCCTAGTTTATGCGTTGCTTCGTAAGGGTCTGATTTGGATCCATTAGTTTAATGCTATGGTTAGACTTTGTCTTAATTCTTCTTTCGTAGTTGCGGATGCTTGCGAGAGGGGTTAATCATAGTGGGATGTTTGTCCAAGTAAGGGCAGCACCCAAGCACAGGTCCACCCACATATCAAACTATCAAAGTAGCGAACGCGAATCATATGAAAATGATTAAAACTAGCTTGACAGAAATTCTCATGTGTCCTTGGGAGCGCTTCACCTCCTGTAAGAGTTTGTCCAGGCTTGTCCCTTGCTACAAAAGGGATTGGGCTATTTTGCTGCACCTTCATTACTATTGTTACTTGCTACTTGCTACGAAACATCTTATCACACAACTTTCTGTTACCGATAATTTCAGTGCTTGCAGAGAATAACTTGCTGAAAACCACTTGTCATATCCTTCTGCTCCACGTTGGGTTCGACACTCTTACTTATCAAAAGGACTATGATAGATCCCCTTTACTTGTGGGTCATCAAGACTCTTTTCTGGCACCGTTGCCGGGGAGTGAAGCGCCTTTGGTAAGTGGAATTTGGTAACGGAACATTTTTATAGTGTGCTGAAATTTATTGTCAATTATCACTATGGAAACTAATCCTTTGAGGAGCTTGTTCGGGGTATATTCACCTCGAACGGAAGCACAAGGAGTTGCTCCTCAACCTACTGCACTGATACGTCTCCAACGTATCTATAATTTTTGATGCTTCCATGCTATTATCTTGTCAAACTTTGGATGTTTTGTATGCCTTTTTATATCTTTTTGGGACTAACTTATTAACTCAGTGCCAAGTGCCAGTTCCTGTTTTTTCCATGTTTTTGACCCTTTTCAGAGGAGGATTTTAAACGGTGTCCAAATGGAATAAACTTCCGAAAAGATTTTTTCTGGAACAGAAGATACGTACGGGACATGAGAACCAAGGCAGAAGCCACCAGGGGACGCCAGAAGCCCCCTAGGCGTGGTCAGGGGGGCCCGCGCCTAGCAGGCTTGTGGGCCCCGTGTGGCTCATCTGCCCTACCTCTTCCGCCTATAAATTCCTGAAAAATCCAAAACTGTGCGAGAGATCCACGAAAATATTTTTCCGCCGCCGCAAGCTTCTGTCTCCGCAAGATCCCATCCGGGGCACGTTCTGGTGCCCTGCCGGAGGGGGACTCAGATACGGAGGGCTTCTTCATCAACACCATGAACTCTCCTATGATGCGTGAGTAGTTCACCATAGACCTTCGGGTCCATAGCTAGTAGCTAGATGGCTTCTTCTCTCTCTTGGATCTTCAATACAAAGTTCTCCATGATCTTCATGGAGATCTATCCGATGTAATCTTCTTTTGCGGTGTGTTTGTCGAGATCCGATGAATTGTGGATTTATGATCATATTATCTATGAATCTTATTTGAGTTTCTTCTGATCTCTTTTATGCATGATTTCATATCCTTGTAATTCTTTTCGAGTTGAGGGTTTTGTTTGGCCAACTTGATCTATGATTCTTGCAATGGGGGAAGTGCTTGGTTTTGGGTTCATACCGTGCGGTGACCTCACTCAGTGACAGAATGGGTAGGGAGGCACGCATCGTGTTGTTGCCATCAAGGGTAAAAATATGGGGTTTATATCATTGGTTTGAGTTTATCCCTTCACATCATGTCATCTTGCTTAAGGCGTTACTCTGTTCGTCATGAACTCAATATACTAGATGCATGCTGGATAGCGGTCGATGTGTGGAGTAATAGTAGTAGATGCAGAAAGTATCGGTCTACTTGTCTCGGACGTGATGCCTATATGTATGATCATTGCCTTAGATATCGTCATGACTTTGCGCGGTTCTATGAATTTCTCAACAGTAATTTGTTCACCCACCGTAATATTTGCTGTTTTGAGAGAAGCCTCTAGTGAACACTATGGCCCCCGGGTATACTTCACACCATATTTTCAGCCTTCCAGTTTTACTTTGTTGCACTTTCCGCCTTCAGATCTCACTTTGCAATCACTCTTGAAGGGATTGACAACCCCTTTATAGCGTTGGGTGCAAGCTCGTTTGTGTTTGCGCAGGTACTCTGGACACTTCGCTTGATTCTCCTACTAGATTGATACCTTGGTTATCAAACTGAGGGAAATACTTACTGCTCCTATGCTGCATTGCCCTTTCTTCTTCAAGGGAAAAACCAACGCAAGCTCGAGAGGCAGCATGCACCTACTGAAAATATTTGCTATGAATTTCCTTCGGGTATGCTTGAGAAATTTCTGGCTAATCCTTTTACACGAGATGGAACATTGAAAGTGCAGTCATGCCCTTAATCGTGTTTTGGTGTTGCTAACAACACACATATAGTCCCCTGTAAGCTATTGTGAATGATCATGTGTTGATAAGGACAAGCTCATGTGCTAACAAGGACAAGATCAAGATAAGCATTCCTGAGCACTACATGCTTGATTCTTGTGGATGTTCACATGGTGGACAAATGAAGATGAATACATAAGCTAGGCTTTCCACATTGTGTATGGGAGAGCTACTTGAAGACTTTATCATGTCTTGCTTTCAACTTGAGCCAAGAAGGAACAACAACATCAAGCTCAAGTGAAAGGGCTAACTCAAAGGTATCAGTCCCTTTGACGTTAGTGGTGCGGAGTGATGATCAGCGAATAAAAGTATACACTAAAGTATGGATCATCGGTACCCCTTTTATAATTCTTGAGTCTTTAGGGATCCCACACTATTAAGAGGGGATCACTGGTTTTGCGATGAACTTGCTCAAACTACATCTCCACTCTTTCTGCTCATACCACATCTCCACTGCTCTGCTGTTATGTGTAAACAGAACCAATGCCTCGGACATCCGGCTTCCTCCGGACGTCCGAGGCCGGACGACCGACTGCTTCGGAAATCCGGAATCCTATACCAGAGAAATCAGAGCCATATAACTCGGACTTCCGGCTCCCTCCGGACGTCCGAGGGTCGGACGTCCGACCAGCTTTGGAAATCCGGAGCTTTGCACCAGAGAAACTTGAGCCATATAACTCGGACTTCCGGCTCCCTCCGGACGTCCAAGGGCCGGACGTCCGACCACTTTCGGAAATCCGGAATCTTGCACCAGAGAAGTTTGAGTCGAATAACTCAGACTTCCGGCTTTGTCCGGACGTCCGGTCCCTGTTCAACTGCACAGTGGTTCCAGATATATATACATCCCTCGGACGACCGACCCCTGTCGGACGTCCGACTCCATGTGGACGTCCGGACATCCGTGAACTACCGAATGTCCGACCCCTGTCTGACTTAAAGTGTCCCCAACGGCTGTTTTACTCTCCCCACTATATATACCCCTCCCACTTCGTGAGAGTGTGCCCAACACAGCCATATCCTTATAAGAACACATTTCTACCCCACATACATTTGCTCACATCAAATCTTAGATCCCAAGAGCATTTGTGAGCCCCCTTGAGAGTTGTTCCAATCAAAAGATAGATCGTCTCCCTCTCCTTCTCTCAGCCCAAGCTATTTGAGATTTGAGCAAGTTTTGAGCATTCCCCGTGATCTTGTTACTCTTGGAGGTTGGAGACTCCTAGGCGGTAGGAGTTCTTCGAAGAGGAATCAATCCGTGTGATTACCCCCGGAAAAGTTTGTGAGGGTTTGGAAGCCACCTCAAAGGCTTACCACTAGTGGTTGAGAAACGCCTTCTTGGTGTTATCTCAAAGGGAGAATAGGGTGAGCCTTCGTGGCGTTGGTGTGCCTTCGTGGTAACATCCACCTCTCTAACGGTGACTAGCTTCCCTCCAAGGAAGTGAACATCGGGATACATCTTCGTCTCAGTGACCTTGGTTATCCTTAACCCTAACTCCTTACTTGTGGTTTACTTGTGTTACTTGAGCATACATACATTGCATATTGTTTGTGCTCATTATATTGTGTTGGTTATTTCTTGTACAAGATTAATCATTCAAGCATACCCTCTATATCCACACGTTCACACTTGCAGCTTTTGATATATCGTGTGCTATAGTGTGATCTAGTATCTTGTGTCGTTCACCTACTTGTTGTGTGATATAGCTCAAGTAAGTTTGTGTAACTTACTTGTGCTTGTTAGTAACTGTATTGTGTCCATCTTGGTAGATCGTGTTGTTGATACACGTTGCAGTTCCTAGTGCATTTAGGATTTGTGCTTGACAAGTATCCTCTTAGTTTATTTCCGCATTAGGTTTAAGCCAAATCCGAAGAAGTTTTTAAATAGCCTATTCACCCCCCCTCTAGGCATCATCGAGGTCTTTTCAAACATCACATCCCGACTTGCATCTAATCTATGTAGATGAAGTTTGTGGTTTATTTAAGCTTGCAGGTTTGCCCGAGGATGAGGTCAAGAAGAAGGTCTTTCCCTTATCTTTGAGAGATAGAGCATTGACATGGTATAGGCTATGTGATGATACTGGATCATGGAACTACAACCGATTGAAATTGGAATTTCATCAAAGGTTTTATCCTATGCATTTGGTACATCGTGATCGTAATTATATTTATAATTTTTGGCCTCGTGACAGAGAAAGTATAGCTCAAGCTTGGCGGAGTCTTAAATCAATGTTATATTCATGCCCCAACCATGAGCTCTCGAGAGAAATTATCAGTCAGAACTTCTATGCTCGGCTTTCTCATGATAATCGCACCATGCTTGACACTTCTTGTACCGGTTCTTTTATGAAGAGAGATATTGACTTCAAATGGAATTTATTGGAAAGAATTAAACGCAACTTTGAAGATTGGGAGTTTGATGAAGGTAAGGAGTTAGGTATGAATCCCAAGTTTGATTGCGTTAAATCCTTTGTCGAAACAAATACTTTTTGTGATTTTAGCGCTAAATATGGACTTGACTCTGAGATAGTAGCTTCATTGTGTGAATCATTTGCTGCTCATATTGATCTCCCTAAAGAGAAGTGGTTTAAATATCATCCTCCCTTAGAAGTCAATGTAGTTAAACCCAATCCAGTTGAAGAGAAAGTCATTGCCTATAATGATCCTATTGTTCCTAGTGCTTACATTGAGAAACCACCTTTCCCTGTTAGGATAAAGGATCATTCTAAAGTTTCAACTGTGATACGTAGGGGCTACATTAGAACACCTACACCCCCTGAGAAAATTAGAGTTGAACCTAGCATTGCTATTATCAGAGATCTCCTGTCCGACAATGTTGATGGCCATGATATTCACTTCTGTGAAGATGCTGCTAGAATTCCTAAACCACATGCTAGAGACAAACATAGGCCTGTTGTTGGCACACTTGTTATTTCTGTTCAGATAGGAGATCATTGTTACCATGGTTTATGTGACGTGGGTGCTAGTGTTAGTGCAATACCTCAATCCTTATATGATGAAATTAAAGACGAGATTGCACCTGTTGAGATGGAACCTATTGATGTCACTATTCAACTTGCCAATAGAGATACTATCTGCCCTTTGGGAATTGTTAGAGATGTTGAAGTCTTGTGTGGTAAAACAAAGTATCCTGCTGATTTTCTTGTTCTTGCTACCACACAAGATAGCTTTTGTCCCATCATATTTGGCAGACCCTTGCTCAATAATGTCAATGCTCATATTGACTATGAGAAGCAAACTGTCACTGTTGGCTTTGAAGGTGTGTCACATGAGTTCAATTTCTCCAAGTTTGGTAGACAACCTCATGAAAAAGAGTTGCCTAGTAAGGATGAAATTATTGTTGGGGAACGTCGCATGGGAAACAAAAATTTTCCTACGCGCACGAAGACCTATCATGGTGATGTCCATCTACGAGAGGGGATGAGTGATCTACGTACCCTTGTAGATCGTACAGCAGAAGCGTTAGAGAACACGGTTGATGTAGTGGAACGTCCTCACGTCCCTCGATCCGCCCCGCGAACAATCCCGCGATCAGTTCCACGATCTAGTACCGAACGGACGGCACCTCCGCGTTCAGCACACGTACAGCTCGACGATGATCTCGGCCTTCTTGATCCAGCAAGAGAGACGGAGAGGTAGAAGAGTTCTCCGGCAGCGTGACGGCGCTCCGGAGGTTGGTGATGACCTTGTTTCAGCAGGGCTCCACCCGAGCTCCGCGGAAACGCGATCTAGAGGAAAAACCCTGGAGGTTTGTGGTCGGGCTGCCGTGGGAAAGTCGTCTCAAATCAGCCCTAAAACCTCCGTATATATAGGTGGGAGAGAGGGGGCCTTGCCTTGGGGCTCAAGGAGTCCCAAGGGGGTCGGCCGAGTCCAAGGGGGGAGGACTCCCCCCCAAACCGAGTTGGACTTGGTTTGGTGGGAGGAGTCCCCTTTCCTTCCCACCTCATTCCTTTTTTTTCTTTCTCTTTGATTTTTATCTCTATGGCGCATAGGGCACTTGTGGGCTGTCCCACCAGCCCACTAAGGGCTGGTGTGCCTCCCCCAAGGCCTATGGGCTTCCCCGGGGTGGGTTGCCCCCCCGGTGAACTCCCGGAACCCATTCGTCATTCCCGGTACATTCCCGGTAACTCCGAAATCCTTCCGGTAATCAAATGAGGTCATCCTATATATCAATCTTCGTTTCCGGACCATTCCGGAAACACTCGTGATGTCCGTTATCTCATCCGGGACTCCGAACAACATTCGTAACCAACCATATAACTCTAATACGCATAAAACAACGTCGAACCTTAAGTGTGCAGACCCTGCGGGTTCGAGAACTATGTAGACATGACCCGAGAGACTCCTCGGTCAATATCCAATAGCGGGACCTGGATGCCCATATTGGATCCTACATATTCTACGAAGATCTTATTGTTTGAACCTCAGTGCCAAGGATTCATATAATCCTGTATGTCATTCCCTTTGTCCTTCGGTATGTTACTTGCCCGAGATTCGATCGTCAGTATCCGTATACCTATTTCAATCTCGTTTACCAGCAAGTCTCTTTACTCGTTCCGTAATACAAGATCCCGCAACTTACACTAAGTTACATTGCTTGCAAGGCTTGTGTGTGATGTTGTATTACCGAGTGGGCCCCGAGATACCTCTCCGTCACACGGAGTGACAAATCCCAGTCTTGATCCATACTAACTCAACTAACACCTTCGGAGATACCTGTAGAGCACCTTTATAGTCACCCAGTTACGTTGCGACGTTTGATACACACAAAGCATTCCTCCGGTGTCAGTGAGTTATATGATCTCATGGTCATAGGAATAAATACTTAACACGCAGAAAACAGTAGCAACAAAATGACACGATCAACATGCTACGTCTATTAGTTTGGGTCTAGTCCATCACGTGATTCTCCTAATGACGTGATCCAGTTATCAAGCAACAACACCTTGTTCATAATCAGAAGACACTGACTATCTATGATCAACTGGCTAGCCAACTAGAGGCTTGCTAGGGACAGTGTTTTGTCTATGTATCCACACATGCAAATGAGTCTTCATTCAATACAATTATAGCATGGATAATAAACGATTATCTTGATACAGGAATTATAATAATAACTATATTTATTATTGCCTCTAGGGCATAATTCCAACAGTCTCCCACTTGCACTAGAGTCAATAATCCAGCCCTCACATCACCATGTGAATTACATTGTAATAAATCTAACACCCATAGAGTTCTGGTGTTTGATCATGTTTTGGCCGTGGAAGAGGTTTAGTCAGCGGGTCTGCTACATTCAGATCCGTGTGCACTTTGCATATATTTACGTCCTCTCCCTCGACGTAGTCGCGGATGAGGTTGAAGCGTCGTTTGATGTGTCTGGTCTTCTTGTGAAACCGAGGTTCCTTTGCCAAGGCAATGGCACCAGTGTTGTCACAGAACAAGGTTATTGGATTCAGTGCACTTGGCACCACTCCAAGATCCGTCATGAACTGCTTCATCCAGACACCCTCCTTAGCTGCCTCCGAGGCAGCCATGTACTCCACTTCACATGTAGAATCTGCTACGACGCTTTGCTTGGAACTGCACCAGCTTACTGCACCCCCATTAAGAATAAATACGTATCCGGTTTGCGACTTAGAGTCGTCCGGATCTGTGTCAAAGCTTGCATCGACGTAACCTTTTACGGCGAGCTCTTCGTCACCTCCATACACGAGAAACATCTCCTTAGTCCTTTTCAGGTACTTCAGGATATTCTTGACCGCTGTCCAGTGATCCAGTCCTGGATTACTCTGGAACCTACCTGCCATACTTATGGCCAGGCTAACATCCGGTCTAGTGCACAACATCGCATACATGATAGAACCTATGGCTGAAGCATAGGGGACGGAGCGCATATGCTCTCTATCTTCATCAGTTGCTGGGCACTGAGTCTTACTCAATCTCGTACCTTGCAGAACTGGCAAGAACCCTTTCTTGGACTGTTCCATTTTGAACCTCTTCAAAACTTTATCAAGGTATGTGCTTTGTGAAAGTCCTATCAGGCGTTTTGATCTATCCCTATAGATCTTAATGCCTAGAATGTAAGCAGCTTCTCCTAGGTCCTTCATAGAGAAACTTTTATTCAAGTAATCCTTTATGCTCTCCAAAAACTCCACGTTGTTTCCAATCAGCAATATGTCATCCACATATAATATTAGAAACGCCACAGAGCTCCCACTCACTTTCTTGTAAATACAAGATTCTCCAACCACTTGTATAAACCCAAATGCTTTGATCACCTCATCAAAGCGTTTGTTCCAACTCCGAGATGCTTGCACCAGTCCATAAATGGATCGCTGGAGCTTGCACACCTTGTTAGCATTCTTAGGATCGACAAAACCTTCGGGTTGTATCATATACAACTCTTCCTTAAGGAAACCGTTAAGGAACGCCGTTTTGACATCCATCTGCCAGATTTCATAATCGAAAAATGCAGCTATTGCTAACATGATTCTGATGGACTTAAGCATCGCTACGGGTGAGAAAGTCTCATCGTATTCAACTCCTGGAACTTGTGAAAAACCCTTTGCCACAAGTCGAGCTTTATAAACGGTCACATTGCCGTCAGCGTCCGTCTTCTTCTTAAAGATCCATTTGTTCTGAATAGCCTTGCGGCCCTCAGGTAGCATCTCCAAAGTCCACACTTTGTTCTCATACATGGATCCTATCTCGGATTTCATGGCTTCTAGCCATTTGTTGGAATCTGGCCCCACCATTGCTTCTTCATAATTTGCAGGTTCATTGTTGTCTAACAACATGATTGACAAGACGGGATTACCGTACCACTCTGGAGCAGCACGTGATCTCGTCGACCTACGTGGTTCAACAGAAACTTGAACTGGAGTTTCATGATCATCATCATTAACTTCCTCCTCAACTGGCGTCGCAACGACAGAGGTTTCCCCTTGCCCTGCGCCACCATCCAGAGGGATGAGAGGTTCGACAACCTCGTCAAGTTCTATCTTCCTCCCACTCAATTCTCTCGAGAGAAACTCCTTCTCGAGAAAACCTCCGTTTTTAGCAACAAACACTTTGCCCTCGGATTTGAGATAGAAGGTGTACCCAACTGTATCTTTTGGGTAACCTATGAAGATGCACTTTTCCGCTTTGGGTTCCAGCTTTTCAGGCTGAAGCTTTTTGACATAAGCATCACATCCCCAAACTTTAAGAAACGACAACTTTGGTCTTTTGCCATACCAGAGTTCGTATGGTGTCGTCTCAACGGATTTTGATGGTGCCCTATTTAAAGTGAATGCAGCTGTTTCTAATGCATAACCCCGAAACGATAACGACAAATCAGTAAGAGACATCATAGATCGCACCATCTCTAATAAAGTATGATTACGACGTTCGGACACACCATTACGCTGTGGTGTTCCAGGCGGTGTTAACTGTGAAACAATTCCACATTGTCTTAAGTGATCACCAAACTCGAAACTCAGATATTCACCCCCACGATCAGACCGTAGGAACTTGATCTTCTTGTTACGATGATTTTCCACTTCACTCTGAAATTGCTTGAACTTTTCAAATGTTTCAGACTTGTGCTTCATCAAGTAGACATAACCATATCTACTCAAATCGTCAGTGAAGGTGAGAAAAATAACGATATCCACCGCGTGCCTCCACGCTCATCGGACCACATACATCGGTATGTATGATTTCCAATAAGTCACTTGCACGCTCCATTGTTCCGGAGAACGGAGTCTTAGTCATCTTGCCCATGAGGCATGGTTCGCACGTGTCAAGTGAATCAAAGTCAAGTGACTCTAAAAGTCCATCAGCATGGAGTTTCTTCATGCGCTTTACACCAATATGACCTAAGCGGCAGTGCCACAAAAATATGGCGCTATCATTGTTTACTCTAACTCTTTTGGTCTCAATGTTATGTATATGCGTATCGCTATCAAGATTCAATATGAACAATCCTCTCACATTTGGTGCATGACCATAAAAGATGTTACTCATAGAAATAGAACAACCATCATTCTCTGACTTAAAAGAGTAACCGTCTCGCGATAAACAAGATCCAGATATAATGTTCATGCTCAACGCAGGCACTAAATAACAATGATTTAAGTTCATCACTAATCCCGACGGTAGCTGAAGTGACACTGTGCCGACGGCGATTGCATCAACCTTGGAACCATTTCCTACGCGCATCGTCACTTCATCTTTCGCCAGCCTTCGTCTATTCCGCAGTTCCTGTTTCGAGTTGCAAATATGAGCAACAGAACCGGTATCAAATACCCAGGCACTACTACGAGAGCCGGTTAAGTACACATCAATAACATGTATATCAAATATACCTGATTTTTCTTTGCCCGCCTTCTTATCTGCCAGATACTTGGGGCAATTGCGCTTCCAGTGACCCATACCCTTGCAATAGTAACACTCCGTTTCAGGCTTAGGTCCAGCTTTGGGTTTCTTCGGCGGATTGGCAACAGGCTTGCCGCTCTTCTTTGAATTGCCCTTCTTGCCTTTGCCGTTTCTCTTGAAACTAGTGGTCTTATTCACCATCAACACTTGATGCTCTTTACGGAGTTCAGACTCTGCGACTTTCAGCATCGCAAACAACTCGCCGGGAGACTTGTTCATCCCTTGCATGTTGTAGTTCAACACAAAGCCTTTATAGCTTGGCGGCAGTGATTGAAGGATTCTGTCAGTGATAGCCTCTTGCGGGAGTTCAATCCCCAGCTCAGCTAGACGGTTTGAGTACCCAGACATTTTGAGCACATGTTCACTGACAGACGAGTTTTCCTCCATCTTGCAAGCATAGAATTTATCGGAGGTCTCATACCTCTCGATCCGGGCATTCTTCTGAAAGATAAACTTCAACTCCTGGAACATCTCAAATGCTCCATGACGCTCAAAGCGATGTTGAAGTCCCGGTTCTAAGCCATACAAGACTGCACATTGAACTATTGAGTAGTCCTCCTTACGTGCTAACCAAGCGTTCTTAACATCCTGATCAGCCGTAGCGGGTGGTTCATCTCCTAGCGCAGCATTAAGGACACAATCCTTCTTCCCAGTTTGTAAGATTAGCTTAAGATTACGAGCCCAGTCTACAAAGTTGCTTCCATCATCTTTCAACTTAGCTTTCTCTAGGAATGTATTAAAATTCAGGATGACTGTCGCGTGAGCCATGATCTACAACACAAATATATTCAAAGTGGACTTAGACTATGTTCAAGATAATTAGAGTTTAACTTAATCAAATTATATGCTAAACTCCCACTCAAAAAGTACATCTCTCTAGTCATTTGAGTGGTTCATGATCCACTTACACTATCCCAAGTCCGACCATCACGTGAGTTGAGTATAGTTTCAGTGGTAAGCATCCCTATGCTAATCATATCATCTATATGATTCATGATCGACCTTTCGGTCTCATGTGTTCCGAGGCCATGTCTGCACATGCTAGGCTCGTCAAGCTTAACCCGAGTGTTCCGCGTGCGCAACTGTTTTGCACCCGTTGTATGTGAGCGTTGAGTCTATCACACCCGATCATCACGTGGTGTCTCGAAACGACGAACTGTAGCAACGGTGCACAGTCAGGGAGAACACAATTTTGTCTTGAAATTTTAGTGAGAGATCACCTCATAATGCTACCGTCGTTCTAAGCAAAATAAGGTGCATAAAAGGATTAACATCACATGCAATTCATAAGTGACATGATATGGCCATCATCACGTGCTTCTTGATCTCCATCACCAAAGCACCGGCACGATCTTCTTGTCACCGGCGCCACACCATGATCATCCATCAATGTGTTGCCATCGGGGTTGTCGTGCTACTCATGCTATTACTACTAAAGCTACATCCTAGCAAAATAGTAAACGCATCTGCAAGCACAAACGTTAGTATAAAGACAACCCTATGGCTCCTGCCGGTTGCCGTACCATCGACGTGCAAGTCGATATTTCTATTACAACATGATCATCTCATACATCCAATATATCACATCACATCGTTGGCCATATCACATCACAAGCATACCCTGCAAAAACAAGTTAGACGTCCTCTAATTTTGTTGTTGCATGTTTTACGTGGTGACCAAGGGTATCTAGTAGGATCGCATCTTACTTACGCAAACACCACAACGGAGATATATGAGTTGCTATTTAACCTCATCCAAGGACCTCCTCGGTCAAATCCGATTCAACTAAAGTTGGAGAAACCGACACTTGCCAGTCATCTTTGAGCAAAGGGGGTTACTCGTAACGATGAAACCAGTCTCTCGTAAGCGTACGACTAATGTCGGTCCAAACCGCTTCAATCCAACAATACCGCGGAATCAAGAAAAGACTAAGGAGGGCAGAAAAACGCACATCACCGCCCACAAAAACTTTTGTGTTCTACTCGAGAAGACATCTACGCATGAACCTAGCTCATGATGCCACTGTTGGGGAACGTCGCATGGGAAACAAAAAATTTCCTACGCGCACGAAGACCTATCATGGTGATGTCCATCTACGAGAGGGGATGAGTGATCTACGTACCCTTGTAGATCGTACAGCAGAAGCGTTAGAGAACACGGTTGATGTAGTGGAACGTCCTCACGTCCCTCGATCCGCCCCGCGAACAATCCCGCGATCAGTTCCACGATCTAGTACCGAACGGACGGCACCTCCGCGTTCAGCACACGTACAACTCGACGATGATCTCAGCCTTCTTGATCCAGCAAGAGAGACAGAGAGGTAGAAGAGTTCTTCGGAAGCGTGACGGCGCTCCGGAGGTTGGTGATGACCTTGTTTCAGCAGGGCTCCGCCCGAGCTCCGCAAAAACGCGATCTAGAGGAAAAACCGTGGAGGTATGTGGTCGGGCTGCCGTGGGAAAGTCGTCTCAAATCAGCCCTAAAACCTCCGTATATATAGGTGGGAGAGAGGGGGCCTTGCCTTGGGGCTCAAGGAGCCCCAAGGGGGTCGGCCGAGTCCAAGGGGGGAGGACTCCCCCCCAAACCGAGTTGGACTTGGTTTGGTGGGAGGAGTCCCCTTTCCTTCCCACCTCCTTCCTTTTTTTTTCTTTCTCTTTGATTTTTATCTCTATGGCGCATAGGGCACTTGTGGGCTGTCCCACCAGCCCACTAAGGGCTGGTGTGCCTCCCCCAAGGCCTATGGGCTTCCCCGGGGTGGGTTGCCCCCCCGGTGAACTCCCGGAACCCATTCGTCATTCCCGGTAACTCCAAAATCCTTCCGGTAATCAAATGAGGTCATCCTATATATCAATCTTCGTTTCCGGACCATTCCGGAAACCCTCGTGATGTCCGTGATCTCATCCGGGACTCCGAACAACATTCGGTAACCAACCATATAACTCTAATACGCATAAAACAACGTCGAACCTTAAGTGTGCAGACCCTGCGGGTTCGAGAACTATGTAGACATGACCCGAGAGACTCCTCGGTCAATATCCAATAGCGGGACCTGGATGCCCATATTGGATCCTACATATTCTACAAAGATCTTATCGTTTGAACCTCAGTGCCAAGGATTCATATAATCCTGTATGTCATTCCCTTTGTCCTTCGGTATGTTACTTGCCCGAGATTCGATCGTCAGTATCCGTATACCTATTGCAATCTCGTTTACCGGCAAGTCTCTTTACTCATTCCGTAATACAAGATCCCGCAACTTACACTAAGTTACATTGCTTGCAAGGCTTGTGTGTGATGTTGTATTACCGAGTGGGCCCCGAGATACCTCTCCGTCACACGGAGTGACAAATCCCAGTCTTGATCCATACTAACTCAACTAACACCTTCGGAGATACCTGTAGAGCACCTTTATAGTCACCCAGTTACGTTGCGACGTTTGATACACACAAAGCATTCCTCCGGTGTCAGTGAGTTATATGATCTCATGGTCATAGGAATAAATACTTGACATGCAGAAAACAGTAGCAACAAAATGACACGATCAACATGCTACGTCTATTAGTTTGGGTCTAGTCCATCACGTGATTCTCCTAATGACGTGATCCAGTTATCAAGCAACAACACCTTGTTCATAATCAGAAGACACTGACTATCTATGATCAACTGGCTAGCCAACTAGAGGCTTGCTAGGGACAGTGTTTTGTCTATGTATCCGCACATGCAAATGAGTCTTCATTCAATACAATTATAGCATGGATAATAAACGATTATCTTGATACAGGAATTATAATAATAACTATATTTATTATTGCCTCTAGGGCATAATTCCAACAATTATTGCTTTAGCTTCTATTGCCATGCCTCCTACTGATCCTTTAGAGCAATACTTGCTTGAGCATGAAAATGATATGCATATGGATGAAAGGGATGAGATAGATAGAGTTATCTTTGAACAATATCCTATCCTTAAGAATAATTTGCTTGTTGAACTGCTTGGAGATCCACCCCACCAAAGGCTGATCCTGTGTTTGAGCTCCAACAGTTGCCTGATACTCTTAAGTATGCTTATCTCGATGAAAAAGATATATATCCTATTATTATTAGTGCTAGACTCTCAGAGCATGAAGAAAAGAAGTTACTAAAAACTCCGAGGAAGCACCGTGCTGCTATTGGATATACTCTTGATGATCTTAAGGGCATTAGTCCCACTCTATGCCAGCACAAGATTAAAATCAATCCTGATTCCAAACCAGTTGCCGATTATCAACGGAGATTAAATCCTAAGATGAAAGAGGTAGTAAGAAAAGAAATACTAAAGCTCCTGGAAGCAGGCATTATCTATCCTATTGCTCATAGTGATTGGGTGAGTCCGGTGCATTGCGTCCCTAAGAAGGGAGGTATTACCGTTGTCTCTAATGATAAGGATGAATTGATCCCACAGAGGATTATTACTGGCTATAGGATGGTGATTGATTTTAGGAAATTGAATAAGGCCACTAGGAAAGATCATTACCCTTTGCCTTTATCAACCAAATGCTAGAAAGACTGTCTAAACACACACACTTCTGCTTTCTAGATGGTTATTCTGGTTTCTCCCAAATACCTGTTGCACAATCTGATAAGGAGAAAACCACTTTCTCCTGCCCTTTCGGTACCTTTGCTTACAGATGTATGCCTTTTGGCTTATGTAATGCACCTGCTACCTTTCAAAGATGCATGATGGCTATATTCTCTGACTTTTGTGAAAAGATTGTTGAGGTTTTCATGGATGACATCTCCGTTTACGAGTCTTCTTTTGATGATTGCCTCAACAACCTTGATCGAGTCTTGCAGAGATGTAAAGATACCAAGCTTGTCTTGAATTAGGAGAAGTGCCACTTTATGGTTAATGAAGGCATCATCTTAGGACATAAAATTTCTGAAAGAGGTATTGAAGTCGATAAGGCTAAGGTTGATGCGATCGAAAAAATGCCATGCCCTACAAATATCAAAGGTATAAGAAGTTTCCTTGGTCATGCTGGTTTCTATAGAAGGTTCATTAAGGACTTTTCTGAGATTTCTAGGCCTCTTACCAATCTCTTGCAAAAGGATATTCCTTTTGTTTTTGACGACGATTGTGAGGAAGCCTTCGAAATACTTAAAAAGGCCTTGATAACTGTGCCTATTGTTCAACCACCTGATTGGAACTTACCTTTTGAAATCATGTGTGATGCTAGTGATTATGTTGTTGGTGCTGTCCTAGGACAAAGAATTGATAAGAAGTTGAATGTTATTCACTATGCTAGTAAAACTCTAGACAGTGCCCAAAGAAACTATGCTACTACTAAAAAGGAATTTTTAGCAGTCGTGTTTACATGTGAAAAGTTTAGATCTTACATAGTTGATTCCAAAGTCACTATTCACACTGATCACGCTGCTATTAAGTACCTCATGGAAAAGAAAGACGCTAAACCTAGACTTATCAGATGGGTTCTCTTGCTACAAGAATTTGATTTGCATGTTGTTGACAGGAAGGGTGCTGAAAACCCCGTAGCAGATAACTTGTCTAGGTTGGAGAATGTTCTTGATGACCCACAACCTATTGATGATAGCTTTCCTGATGAGCAACTGAATGTCATCAATACTTCACGTAGTACACCATGGTATGCTGATTATGCAAATTATATCGTTGCTAAATATATACCACCTAGTTTCACATACCAGCAAAAGAAGAAATTCTTCTTTGATTTGAGACATTACTTTTGGGATGATCCTCACCTTTATAAGGAAGGAGTAGATGGTGTTATTAGACATTGTGTACCTGAACATGAATAGGGACATATCCTACAGAAGTGTCACTCCGAGGCTTACGGAGGATACCATGCGGGAGACAGAACTGCACACAAGGTATTGCAATCAGGTTTCTATTGGCCCACTCTCTTCGAGGATGCCCGTAAGTTTGTCTTGTCTTGATATGAATGTCAAAGAATAGGTAATATCGGTAAACGTCAGGAAATGCCTATGAATTATTCACTTGTCATTGAACCATTTGTTGTTTGGGGCTTTGATTATATGGGACCTTTTCCAAAATCCAACGGGTATACTCATATCCTAGTTGTTGTTGATTACTTTACTAAGTGGGTAGAAGCTATCCCAACTAGTAGTGCTGATCACAACACTTCTATCAGGATTCTTAAAGAACTTATTTTCCCTAGATTTGGAGTCCCTAGATATCTAATGACTGATGGTGGTTCACATTTTATTCATGGTGCTTGCCGTAAAACGCTTGCTAAGTACAATGTCAACCATAGAATTGCATCTCCCTATCACTCTCAGTCGAGCGGTCAAGTAGAGCTAAGTAATAGAGAGATTAAACTAATTCTGCAAAATACTATTAATATGTCAAGAAAGAATTGGTCTAAGAAGCTCGATGATGCACTGTGGGCTTATAGAACTGCTTATAAGAATCCCATGGGCATGTCTCCGTACAAAATTGTTTATGGTAAAGCATGTCATTTACCTCTTGAGCTAGAGCATAATGCTTATTGGGAAATCGAAGAGCTCAACTTTGATTTCAAACTTGTTGGTGAGAAGAAGTTATTTGATATTAGCTCGCTTGATGAATGGAGAGCTCAGCCATATGATAATGCAAGTTGTTCAAATAAAAAGGTTAAGAGGTGGCATGATAAAAGGGTACAAAAACGTGAGTTCAATGTAGGTGATTATGTCTTGCTATATAATTATCGTTTAAGATTTTTGCAGGAAAGCTCCTCTCTAAATGGGAAGGTCCTTACATTGTTGAGGAAGTATATCGTTCTGGTGCCATCAAGATCAACAACACGGAAGGTAATTTTCCGAGAGTGGTAAATGGGCAGAGAATCAAGTATTATATCTCAGATACACCCATAAATGTTGAAAGCAATATTATCAATACCATAACCCCGGAGGAGTACATAAGGGATATTTATCAGCCTGTTTCAGACTCCGAAAACGAAGAGGTATGTGATTTGGTAAGTAAACCGACTCCAAAAATTTCCTAGTAGGAATTTTTCTCCATTTTGGAATTTTTAGAAAAATAGAAAAATTTAAAGTAGTCCGGAAAGTGCATGAGGAGACGACAAGCCTGCCACGCACGGGCCACCCCCTGGCCGCGCCTGGGGGGCTTGTGACCACCTCGTGTGCCTCCCGGACTCCGTTTTCTTGCGGAGTACTCCTTCTGGTGAAAAAAATCATTATATATTCTCCCGAAAGGTTTGACCCTCGTATCACGCAAATTTCCTCTGTTTTTGTTTCGAGCGTGATTTCTGCCGCAGATTTAGGGCAAGATGTCTTCTCAAGATTTAGAGGGGGAGAGCTATGTGGCCGATTACCTTGCTAATCCCAAGGTCTATGGGGACTTGGATCGTTATGGTTGGATGGTACGTCTCCAACGTATCTATAATTTTTGATGGTTCCATGCTATTATCTTGTCAAACTTTGGATGTTTTGTATGCCTTTTATATCTTTTTTGGGACTAACTTATTAACTCAGTGCCAAGTGCCAGTTCCTGTTTTTCCGTGTCTTTGACCCTTTTCAGAGGAGAATATTAAATGGAGTCCAAACGGAATAAAACCTCCGAAAAGATTTTTTTCCAGAACAGAAGATACGCAGGGAGCGTGAGAACCAAGGCATAGGCCAACAGGGGAGGCCACAAGCCCCCTAGGCGCGGACAGGGGGGCCCGCGCCTAGCAGGCTTGTGGGCCGCCTGTGGCTCGTCTGCCCTACTTCTTGCGCCTATAAATCCCCGAAAAATCCAAAACTATGAGAGAGATCCACGAAAATACTTTTCCGCCGCCGCAAGCTTCTGTCTCCGCAAGATCCCATCTGGGGCACATTCTGGTGCCCTGCCAGAGGGGGGATTCGGATACAGAGGGCTTCTTCATCAACACCATTGCCTCTCTGATGATGCGTGAGTAGTTCACCATAGACCTTCGGGTCCGTAGCTAGTAGCTAGATGGCTTCTTCTCTCTCTTGGATCTTCAATACAAAGTTCTCCATGATCTTCATGGATATCTATCCGATGTAATCTTCTTTTGCGGTGTGTTTGTCGAGATCCGACGAATTGTGGATTTATGATCATATACTATGAATCTTATTTGAGTTTCTTCTGATCTCTTGTATGCATGATTTCATATCCTTGTAATTCTCTTCGAGTTGTGGGTTTTGTTTGGCCAACTTGACCTATGATTCTTGCAATGGGAGAAGTGCTTGGTTTTGGGTTCATACCGTGTGGTGACCTCACCCAATGACAGAAGGGGTAGCGAGGCACGCATCATGTTGTTGCCATCAAGGGTAAAAGGATGGGGGTTTATATCTATTGCATGAATTTATCCCTCTACATCATGTCATCTTGCTTAAGGCGTTACTGTATTTGTCATGAACTCAATACACTAGATGCATGCTGGATAGCGGTCGATGTGTGGAGTAATAGTAGTAGATGCAGAAAGTATCGGTCTACTTGTATCGGACGTGATGCCTATATGTATGATCATTGCCTTAGATATCGTCATGACTTTGCGCGGTTCTATCAATTGCTCGAGAGTAATTCGTTCACCCACCATAATATATGCTATTTTGAGAGAAGCCTCTAGTGAACACTATGGCCCCCGGGTCTACTTCACATCATATTTTCAGCCTTACACTTTTATTTGTTGCACTTTCCGCCTTCAGATCTCACCTTGCAATCAATCGTGAAGGGATTGACAACCCCTTTGTAGCGTTGGGTGCAAGTTTGCTGTTTTTGCGCAGGTACATCGGTGCTTCATCTTGATACTCCGACTGGATTGATACCTTGGTTCTCAAACTGAGGGAAATACTTACTACTACTGTGCTGCATCACCCTTTCCTCTTGAAGGGAAAAATCCAACGCAAGCTCAAGAGGTAGCAAGAAGAATTTCTGGCGCCGTTGCCGGGGAGAGGATCAAGTCATGAATAGTCTGCCGTCATCCTGCCAATTTCTGGCGCCGTTGTCGGGGAGCATCAAGTGAAGCTTATCCAAGTAAGTGTCGCAAACTCATCTCTTGCATTTGCCTTTTGCCTCTCGTTTTCCTCTTCCCCACTTCTGAAAAAAATAAAATTTACAAAAATATTTGCCTTTTTTGTTTGCCTTTCCTTTGCTTGTGTGCTATGTGCCTTCAATATGCTTGCATCTTCGCTTGGTGAAAATCTATTGATATGGATCCTCATCGACTTGCTAATCTCTTTAAGTGATCCAATTATGTTGATCCAATTGCTAGTAAGTTGAGTGCACTTGACTTTCTCTATGGAGTTTTGCTTGAGATGCGTGAATCTGAAAATCGTGATGAAGAAATTTATGAAGTGATTCACGAGGGCTCCTTGAATGAAAAGTATGATTGCAATGATTTCATTATAAATTCTATTAATGACAATCATGCTAAAAATATGCAAAACCCTAAGCTTGGGGATGCTAGGTTTGCTTTGTCCACTACTTGTTGCAATAATCGTGATTTGGGTGATAATTTTTCTTATGATCTTCAAAATTTGTTTAACACTCATGATGATTATGATGTTTGCAATAATATTGAAAGTGGGTTTGGAGAAGTCATGACTTTAGTTGTTGATAATCCCACTATTTTTTAAGAGCGTCAACTTTGCATGCATGTGGACCATGAAAAGAATATCCTTTGTGATAGCTATATTGTTGAATTTGCTTATGATCCCACATGTAATTTCTATGAGAGAGGAAAATATTGTGATAGAAACTTTCATGTTATCGATTCACCTCTCGTTATGTTGAGATTGATATTATCTCTTTCTTCTTCCTTGCATATGGTAACTATTGGTTGTCTTGACAATTTGTTTTCCTATAAAATGCCTATGCATAGGAAGTATGTTAGACTTAGATATGTTTGTCGCTTGTTTCATGATGCTCCCTTCGTGTCCGATTGCTATCTTTTATGTGAGCATCATTGAATTATCAATGCCTAGCTAAGGGCGTTAAACAATAGCGCTTGTTGGGAGGCAACCCAATGAATTTATCTTTGCTTTTTGCTTTCTGTTTTGTTGCGTCCACACCATCATAATTCTGTTATGATTATGTCTTTTGTGTTTCTTTTTGTGTTTGAGCCAAGTAAAACCTTTATGACTAGTTTGGCGATGGTTGTTTGATCCTGTTGGAAAAAGACAGAAACTTTTCGCTCACGAAATTCTTTTTAATTTTTATCTAGAAAGAGCTTTGAGTTGATTCTTTTTGCTGCTGGTTGATATGCCAATTTCCCAAACTGTCGTAATGTTTTCGAATTTTTGAGGTAACAGAAGTATACGAAGTATACAGATTGCTACAGACTGGTCTGTTCTTAACAGATTCTGTTTTTGTTGCGTTGATTGCTTATTTTGATGAAACTATGGATAGTATCGGGGGTATTAGCCATGGAAAAGTGATAATACAGTAATCTAACACCAATATAAATAGAAATCAAGTTTTCTACAGTACCTAAAGAGGTGGTAGTTTGTTTTCTTGTGCTAATGATATCATGAGTTTCTGTTTAAGTTTTGTGTTGTGAAGTTTTCAAGTTTTGGGTGACGTTCTCATGGACAAAGGGATAAAGGGTGGAAAGAGCTCAAGCTTAGGGATGACCAAGGCATCCCAAGCCAAATTCAAGGACACCAAAAAGCTTAAGCTTGGGGATGCCCCGGGAAGGCAGCCCCTCTTTCGTCTTCAATACATCGGTAACATTACTTGGAGCTATAATTTTATTCACCACATGATATATGTTTTTCTTGGAGCGTCTTGTATCGTAGGAGTCTTTTATTTTTGTTGTGTCACAATCATCCTTGCTGCACACATTTTGAGAGAGACATGCACTCATCGTGAATTTGCTAGAATACTCTTTGAGCTTTGCTTATATCTTTTGAGTTAGGCAATTTAGCTCACATGTGCTTCACTTATATCTTTTGAGCTAGACAACTTTGCTCTAAGTGCTTCACTTAGATCTTTTAGAGCACAACGGTGTCATATTTTGGAGAAATAAGAACTCTCGATCTTCACTTATATCTTTTTGAGAGTGCTCTCTCTGAGTAACTTGGTAGTTGGCTTGTGCTATGAAAGTAGTCCCAAAGGTGATAGGCACCCAAAGAGGATACAATAAAACTTCCAATTTCATGTGCATTGATTAGTAAAGAGAAGTTTGATTCCTTTCAATTAGTTTTGAGACATGGATTTGGTAATATTAAGAGTTATGTTAGTAGGGTGTTGTGAATCTAGAAATACTTGTGTTGAAGTTAGTGATTCCCGTAACATGCACGTATGGTGAACCGCTATGTTAGGAAGTCGAAGCATAATTGATTTATTGATTGTCATCCTTTGTGTTGCGGTCGGGATCGCGCGATGGTTAACAGCTACCAACCCTTCCCCTAGGAGTATGCGTTTAGCACTTTGTTTCGATTACTAATAAAAACTTTCGCAATAAGTATGTGAGTTCTTCATGACTAATGTGAGTCCATGGTATAGATGCACTTTCACCTTTCACCATTGCTAGCATATCTAGTGCCGAGCAACTTTCGCCGGTGCACAAACCCACCATATGCCTTCCTCAAAACAGCCACCATACCTACCTACTATGGCATTTTCATAGCCATTCCGAGATATATTGCCATGCAACTCCCACCGTTCCGTCTCATGACTTGTGCCTTCACTCATATATTGCCATTGCATGATTGTAAGATAGCTAGCGAGATGTTTCAACGTCATACACCAAGCTAGATTGTTGCACATCCCAGTACACTGCCGGAGGCATTTCCTATAGAGTCCTCATCGTTCTAAGCATTGAGGTGTGAGTAAATTAAAGTGTGATGATCATCATTATTAGAGCATTGTCCCATGTGAGGAAATAAAAAAAGAGGCCAAAGTTGCCCACACAAAAAAAGAGATATGGAAAGAGGCCAAAGTGCGCAAACAAAAAAAGAGAAAAAAAGAGAGAAGGGACAATGCTACTATCTTTTCCACACTTGTGCTTCATAATAGCACCATGTTCTTCCTGATTGAGAGTCTCTTGTTTTGTCACCACCATATGCTACTGGGAATCTTCATTATATAACTTGGCTTGTATATTCCAATGATGGGCTTCCTCAAAATTGCCCTAGGTCTTCGTGAGCAAGCAAGTTCGATGCACACCCACTAGTTCTCCTTTTGAGCTTTCACATACTTATAGCTCTAAGTGCATCCATTGCATGGTAATCCCTACTCTTTCACATTGATATCTATTGATGGGCATCTCCATAGCCCTTTGATACGCCGACTCGATGTGACCATCTCCTCCTTTTTGTCTCACAACCTCCACCACACTCTATTCCACCTATAGTGCTATATCCATGGCTCACGTTCATGTATTGCGTGAGAGTTGAAAAAGGTTTGAGAAAGTAAGAGTGCGAAAACAATTACTTGGCCAATACCGGGGTTGTGCATGATTTAAATTAGTTGTGTGGGGATGATGGAGCATAGCCAGACTATATGATTTTATAGGGATAATTTTCTTTGGCCTTGTTATTTCGAAAGTTCATGATTACCTTTCTAGTTTGCTTGAAGTATTATTGTTTTCATGTCAATAGAAAACTATTGTTTTGAATCTTACGGATCTCAACATTCATGTCACATGAAAGAAGTTACAAAGGAAAAATATGCTAGGTAGCATTCCACATCAAAAGTTCAGTCTTTATCACTTCCCTACTCGAGGACGAGCAGGAGTTAAGCTTGGGGATGCTTGATACGTCTCCAACGTATCTATAATTTTTGATGGTTCCATGCTATTATCTTGTCAAACTTTGGATGTTTTGTATGCCTTTTATATCTTTTTTGGGACTAACTTATTAACTCAGTGCCAAGTGCCAGTTCCCATTTTTTCCGTGTTTTTGACCGTTTTCAGAGGAGAATATTAAACGGAGTCCAAATGGAATAAAATCTCCGAAAAGATTTTTTTCCTGAACAGAAGATACGCACGGAGCGTGACAACCAAGGCATAGGCCACCAGGGCAGGCCACAAGCCCCCTAGGCGCGGCCAGGGGGCCCGTGCCTAGTAGGCTTGTGGGCCCCCTGTGGCTCGTCTGCCCTACTCCTTCCGCCTATAAATCCCCGAAAAATCCAATACCACGGGAGAGATCCACGAAAATACTTTTCCGCCACTGCGAGCTTCTGTCTCCGCAAGATCCCATCTGGGGCACGTTTTGGTGCCCTGCCGGAGGGGGGATTCGGATACAGAGGGCTTCTTCATCAACACCATTGCCTCTCCGATGATGCGTGAGTAGTTCACCATGGACCTTCGGGTCCGTAGCTAGTAGCTATATGGCTTCTTCTCTCTCTTGGATCTTCAATACGAAGTTCTCCATGATCTTCATGGAGATCTATCCGATGTAATCTTCTTTTGCGGTGTGTTTGTCGAGATCCGATGAATTGTGGATTTATGATCAGATATACTATGAATCTTATTTGAGTTTATTCTGATCTCTTATATGCATGATTTCATATCCTTGTAATTCTCTTCGAGTTGTGGGTTTTGTTTGGCCAACTTGATCTATGATTCTTGCAATGGGAGAAGTGCTTGGTTTTGGGTTCATACCGTGCGGTGACCTCACGCAGTGACAGAAGGGGTTGCGAGGCACGCATCATGTTGTTTCCATCAAGGGTAAAAGATGGGGTTTATATCTATTGCATGAATTTATCCCTCTACATCATGTCATCTTGCTTAAGGCGTTACTCTGTTTGTCATGAACTCAATACACTAGATGCATGCTGGATTGCGGTCGATGTGTGGAGTAATAGTAGTAGATGCAGAAAGTATCGGTCTACTTGTCTCGGACGTGATGCCTATATGTATCATCATTGCCTTAGATATCGGCATGACTTTGCGCGGTTCTATCAATTGCTCGACAGTAATTCGTTCACCCACCATAATATTTGCTATTTTGAGAGAAGCCTCTAGTGAACACTATGGCCCCCGGGTCTACTTCACATCATATTTTCAGCCTTACACTTTTACTTTGTTGCACTTTCCGCCTTCAGATCTCACCTTGCAATCAATCGTGAAGATATTGACAACCCCTTTGTAGCGTTGGGTGCAAGTTTGCTGTTTTTGTGCAGGTACATCGGTGCTTCATCTTGATACTCCTACTGGATTGATACCTTGCTTCTCAAACTGAGGGAAATACTTACTGCTACTGTGCTGCATCACCCTTTCCTGTTCAAGGGTAAAATCCAACGCAAGCTCAAGAGGTAGCATTGGACCACTGATGAGGAAGAAGATTATGATCCCAAGGGGAAGGAAGGAACAAGTTCCGATGAAGAGGAGGCTCCTCTACCCCCACCTGGAGACACACATGTGGAGTTCAAGAAGTCGAGCCTCCCTGACTCAAGGAAGAAGCCTAAGATTTTGTTTATCCCTTCTCGTATTTTGCAGGAGAGTAAGCAAGAATTATGCCAAAGGGTGTTGAGGCTTGAAGAGGAAATTAATGATCTGAAGGAGAATAATTTTATGCTCAAGAGGAAATTAAACAAGTTCAAGACCTCTGCAACAACTCCACCACCATCACCATCGAAGGAAGACAACTAAGCACGGGTATGGGCAAATCCCCTTCGCTTATGCCAAGCTTGGGGGAGTTGCCCCGGTATCGTATCACTATCACATCTTTTGCCTTTACCTTTTCTTAGTTCGATCCTTTTTGGTTTTATCTTTCTCTAGTAGAATAAAGTTCTTAGTGTTTTAGGCTTGAGTTTTGCTTTGTGTCACCCCCGATGTATTCGAGTTCGTGAGTCATATAATAAAGAGTGTTTTAGTTAAGGGCCTTGCCTCATGCCATTATCTAAAGAAAAGAATGATGAAATAACAAAAGCATGAAAGATCATGTAATGATCTTATGGGAAGTGATGGCTTCACATATAAAAAAATGTTGATTGAAACTTGTTGCTGGTGGACAAACGTAGACCTTGGTCATTGCTGCAATTAATATGAAGTAATAAAGAAAGAGAGGTTCACATATAAATATATCATCTTGGGCACCATCTATGATTGTGACACTCACTAAACTATTGCATGCTTAGAAGTAGATGTTGGACAAGGAAGACAACATAATGAATTATGTTTGCTTGGTTCCGAACAATGATTATATGACTAGAGATCCCTTAACATGTGACGATTGCTTCCACCCCATATCAGCCAAAACTCCCGCACCAAGTAGAGATACTACTTGTGCATCCATAAACCTTCAACCCAGTTTTGCCATTAGAGTCCACCATACCTACCTATGGATTGAATAAGATCCCTCAAGTAAGTTGTCATCGGTGCAAGCAATAAAAAATGCTCCCTAAATATGTATGATCTATTAGTGTGTGTAAAATAAGCTTTGCACGAACCTGTGATGAGGAAGACATAAAAGCAACAGACTGCATAATAAATTTCTTTATCACATGAGGCAATATAAAGTGATGTTCCTTCACACTAAGAGGGCACAGATCCAAACCTCAAAAGCGCATGACAACCTCTGCTTCTCTCTGCGAAGAGCCTATCTTGTACCTTTACTTTTTGCCCTTGAAAGAGTCATGGTGATCAACACCAATTCCTTATTTCGCCTTTATCTTGGCTAACGTCATATGCTAGGGAAATATCTATATTCATATGTGATACGTCTCAAACGTATCTATAATTTTTGATGGTTTCATGCTGTTATCTTATCAACTTTGGATGTTTTATATACCTTTTATATCTTTTTTGGGACTAACTTATTAATTCAGTGCCAAGTGTCTGTTCCTGTTTTTTCAGTGTTTTTGATTCTGTTCAGATCTGATTTTGGAACGGAGTCCAAAGGGAATAAAATCACCGAAATAAAATTTTCCAGAACAGAAGAAGATCGGGGGACTTGAGGGCCAAGGCAGGAGGCCTACAGGGAGCCCACAAGCCCTGATGCCGTGGCCAGGGGGGCCCACGACAACCAGGCTTGTGGCCTCCTGGCGCTCCCCTGCCCTATCTCTTTGGCCTATAAATTCCCTAAAATCCCAGAAAAAATCAGGGCATCCACGAAAACACTTTTCCGCCGCCGCAAGCTTCCGTTTCCGCGAGATCTCATCTGGAGACCCTTCCCGGTGCCCTGCCGGAGGGGACTTCGGAGTTGGAGGGCTTCTACATCAACGTCATCGCCTCTCCAATGACTCGCGAGTAGTCCACTTCAGACCTACGGGTCCGTAGTTAGTAGCTAGATGGCTTCTTCTCTCTCTTGGATCTTCAATACAAAGTTCTCCATGATCTTCATGGAGATCTATCCGATATAATCCTCTTTGGCGGTGTGTTTGTCGAGATCCGATGAATTGTGGATTTGTGATCAGATTATCTATGAATTATATTTGAGTCTTTGCTGATTTCTTATATGCATGATTTGATATCCTTGTAAATCTCTCGAGTCTTGGGTTTTGTTTGGCCAACTAGATCTATGATTCTTGCAATGGGAGAAGTGCTTGGTTTTGGGTTCATACCATGCGGTGAACTTTCCTAGTGACAGAAGGGGCAGCAAGGCACGCATCATGTTGTTGCCATCAAGGGTAACAAGATGGGCTTTCATCATAGATTTGAGATTGTCCATCTACATCATGTCATCTTGCTTAAGGCGTTACTCTGTTCTTATGAACTCAATACACTAGATGCATGCTGGATAGCGGTCGACGTGTGGAGTAATAGTAGTAGATGCAAAAAGTATCGGTCTACTTGTTTTGGACGTGATGCTTATAGATATGATCATTGCCATAGATAACGTCATGACTTTGCGTGGTTCTATCAATTGCTCGACAGTAATTCGTTTACCCACCGTCTACTTTCTTTCATGAGAGAAGCCACTAGTGAACACTACGGCCCCCGGGTGTATTCACAACTATCGTCTCCACTTTTACTTTTACTTTGCTTTGATTCCTTTTTGCTTTCAGTTCTCACTTTGCAAACAATATATAAGGGATTGACAGCCCCTTCATAGCGTTTGGTGCAAGCTCTTTGTGTTTGTGCAGGTACTTGTGACTTGACGCGATCCACCTACTGGATTGATACCTTGGTTCTCAAACTGAGGGAAATACTTACCGCCGCTATGCTACATCACCCTTTCCTCTTCAAGGGAACACCAACGCAAGGCTCCAAGGCCGCGGGGGAATCCTTTGCATATTTTCCAAGGAAATCCATGTAGGCGTAGCCAAGCAGCAGAAGGATTTCTGGCGCCGTTGCCAGGAAAGGTCTTTTGTCGCAGCAGCACAAGGATTTCTGGCGCCGTTGACGGGGAGAGATCAAGTCAAGATCTATCCAAGTAGGTGTCACAAACTCATCTCTTGCATTTACCTTTTTTGCCAGTTGCCTCTCATTTTCCTCTCCCCCACTTCACATTTGCCGTTTTCATTTGCCTTTCTCCTTTGCCGTTTTCATTTCCCTTTCTCCTTTGCTGTTTTCTTTTGCCTTTTTGCCGTTCTCTTTTGCCCGTTTCACTCGCTTACTTCCTGCTCGTTTGGGTGTGGGATAGTCCATCAATGGCTAGACCCACCACTCCAAATGATACCCCTGAGAACGAAGTTCTCAATTTCAACCATAATGAGGAAGAAAATTTAAAGGACGCTTGGTACAGGATTTGCAATGCGCAAAGTAGATCCACTCGTAAGCAATCCACTACCGTTCTTCTTCGCAATTTTTATGTTGGAATCTCTCCTTGGAATAGGTATATTCTTGATACCATCGTAGGCGGGAATTTTTTGGGAAGCCATATTGTTGACTCCTATGGAGCTATCATGAATTTGGTAGGCTCACCCCCGCTCTTGGTTAATGGAACTACCTTGACCTTGGAACACGTGATGCAAAGGCTTGACGCTATTGAAAACAAAATTGCCACAATAGAACTTATTGAGGGTTTGGATAGAAAGACCCACGATCAAATTACAAAGTACGGATCCAAAGTGGGAATGGTTTTGAAAAATTTAAGGGAGAAGGAACCTATAGTTAATGATTCCTCTAAAATTGGCAAACTAGAAGATGTCATAACCAACTTGGGTTCCGCTTTTGCCGCTGTGCAAAATACTCCAAATCTCACTCTCAAAAAGACCGTCAAGTCTATTTTTGTTCCTAAAGCTAGTGGTGAGTCATCCAATAAAGATGAAGATCTTAAGATGATAAATGATCACACTACTTATGGTTTGAGCACCAAAGATGACTATACGTGATTCCATCACCTTATGCCTAGCTAAGGGTGTTAAACAATAGCGCTTGTTGGGAGGCAACCCAACGAATCTATCCTTTTTCTTTCTGTTTTGTGTTTTCCACACTTTCATAATTCTGTTGTGATTGTGTTTTTTGTGTTTCTTTTGCGTTTGTGCCAAGCAAAACCGTTATGATTAGTCTTGGGGATGATCGTTTGGTCATGCTGGAAAAGACAGAAACTTTCTGCTCACGAAAAGAATTTTCATTTTTTTTCTGTAAGAGCTTTTGAGTTGATTATCTTTGATGCTGTTTGCTATGCAAATTCTTCAGACTGTAGTAATGTTTCAGAATTTTTGAAGTACTAGAAGTATACGAAGTATACAAATTGCTACACACTGGTCTGCTGTTAACAAATTCTGTTTTTGTTGAGTTGGTTGCTTATTTTGATGAAACTATGGATAGTATCGGGGGCTATTAGCCATGGAAGATTGAAAATACAGTAACCCAACATCAACATAAGTAGAATTTAAGTTTGCTACAGTACCTAAGGAAGTGGTGGTTTGCTTTCTTATACTAATGTTATCACAAGTTTCTGTTTAAGTTTCGTGTTGTGAAGTTTTCAAGTTTTGGGTAAAGTTCTTATGGACAAAGATATAAAGAGTGGCAAGAGCTCAAGCTTGGGGATGCCCAAGGAACCCCAAGTTGATTCAAGGATGCCGAAAAAGCTTAAGCTTGGGGATGCCCCGGGAAGGCATCCCCTCTTTCGTCTTCAATCCATTGGTAACGTTACTTGGGGCTATGTTTTTATTCACCACATGTTATGCGTTTTGCTGGGAGCGTCTTGTATCGTAGGAGTCTTTTATTTTTTTTGTGTCACAATCTTCCTTGATGCACACCTAGACAGAGAGAGACATGCACTCACCGTGATTTTGTCGAGCTTCACTTATATCCTTTGGTTAGACAATTCAGCTCACATGTGCTTCACTTATATCTTTTGAGCTAGTTGATTTTGCTATATGTGATTCACTTATATATTTTAGAGCACAACGTTGCGTGGCTTGGTAGTTGGCTTATGCTATGAAAGTAGTATCAAAAGGGGTAGTTATCCAAAGGGATATGGAAACTTCAACCTTCATGTGCATTGAGTAGTTAGAGAAGTTTGATTCATCTCAATTAGTTTTGAGTTGTGGTTGTGGTAATATTGAAGTTATATTAGTAAGGTGTTGTGGATCTAGAAATACTTGTGTTGAAGTTAGTGATTCCCGTAGCATGCACGTATGGTGAACCGCTATGTGATGAAGTCTGAGCATGATTCGTCTATTGATTGTCATCTTTTGTGTGGCGGTCGGGATCGCGCGATGGTTTAACTTTTGCAACAAGTATATGAGTTCTTCATGACTAATGTTGAGTGCATGGTTTAGATGCATTTTACCTTCCACCATCAGTATCTTCTTTAGTGCCGTGCAACTTTCGCCGGTGCATAAAACCCACCATTAGCCTCCCTCAAAACAGCCACCATACCTACCTACTATGGCTTTTTCAAAGCCATTCCGAGATATATTGCCATGCAACTACCACCATGACATGTGCCACCACTTCTACATTGCCATTGCATGATCATAAGATAGGTAGCATGATGTTTCCATTGATGTCTATGCCATGCTAGATCATTGTCACGGTACACTACCGAAGGCATTCCATATAGAGTCATCATTGCTCTAAGTTTTGAGTTGTAAGTGTGATGGTCATCATTGATGGATCATTGTCCCATGTGAGGAAATAAAAGAGGCCAAATATGCCCACCAAAAAAAAGAGTCCAAAGAGCCCACAAAAAAATGAGAGAAAAAGAGAGAAGGGACAGTGCTACTATCTTTCCACACTTGTGCTTATTAAGCACCATGATCTTCATGATTGAGAGTCTCTCGTTTTGTCACCACCATATAGCTAGTGGGAAATTTTCATTATATAACTTGGCTTGTATATTCCAATGATAGGCTTCCTCAAAATTGCCTTAGGTCTTCATGAGCAAGCAAGTTGGATGCACACCGACTAGTTTTCTTTAAGAGCTTTCATATACTCTTAGCTCTAGTGCATCATTTGTATGGCAATCCCTACTCATTCACGTTGATATCTATTGATGAGCATCTCCATATCTCATTGATATGCCTAGTCAATGTGACCATCTTCTCCTTGTTTGCCTTGCAACCTCCACCACACTCCATTCCACTTATAGTGCTAAAATCATGGCTCACGCTCATGTATTGCGTGAGAGTTGAAAAGGTTTGAGAAAGTAAAGGGAGAAAACAATTACTTGGCCAATACCGAGGTTGTGCATGATTTAAATTCGTTGTGAAAGGATGATAGAGCATAGCCAGACTATATGATTTTGTAGGGATAACTTTCTTTTGGCCTTGTTATTTTGAAAGTTTATGATTACCTTGCTAGTTTGCTTGAAGTATTATTGTCTCCACGTCAATAGCAAAGTATTGTTTTGAATCTAATGGATCTGAACATTCACTTCACATAAGAGGAATTACAAAAATTCATTCTTTATCACTTCCCTACTCGAGGACGAGCAGGAGTTAAGCTTGGGGATGCTTGATACGTCTCAAATGTATCTATAATTTTTGATGGTTTCATGCTGTTATCTTGTCAACTTTGGATGTTTTATATACCTTTTATATCTTTTTTGGGACTAACTTATTAATTCAGTGCCAAGTGCCAGTTCCTGTTTTTTCTCTGTTTTTGACTCTTTTCAGATCTGATTTTGGAACGGAGTCCAAACGGAATAAAATCCCCGAAATAAAATTTTCCAGAACAGAACAAGATCGGGGGACTTGAGGGCCAAGGTAGGAGGCCAACAGGGAGCCCACAAGGCGTGACGCCGCGGCGAGGGGGCCCGTGGCGACCAGGCTTGTGGCCTCCCTGGCGCTCCCCTGCCCTAGCTCTTTGGCCTATAAATTTCCTAAAATCCCAGAAAAAATCAGGGCATCCACGAAAACACTTTTCCGCCGCCACAAGCTTCCGTTTTCGCGAGATGTCATCTGGAGACCCTTCCAGGTGCCCTTCCGGAGGGGACTTTGGAGTTGGATGGCTTCTACATCAACATCATCGCCTCTCCAATGACTCGTGAGTAGTCCACTTCAGACCTACGGGTCCGTAGTTAGTATCTAGATGGCTTCTTCTCTCTCTTGGATCTTCAATACAAAGTTCTCCATGATCATCGTCACCATCGTCATCACCAACACTCTTCTCATCGGAGGGGACTCATCACCTTCAACATCTTCATCAGCACCATCTCATCTCCAAACCCTATTTCATCTTTGTGACCAATCTCCGTCTCGCGACTCCGATTGGTACTTGTAAGGTTGCTAGTAGTGTTAATTACTCTTTGTAGTTGATGCTAGTTGTATTACTCGGTGGAAGATTATATGTTCATATCCTTGATGTTATTCAAAACTCTCTTCTCATGAATATTATTATGCTTTGTGAGTAGTACTTTTCTTCCTGAGGACATGGGATAAGTCATGCTATAAGTAGTCATGTGAATTTGGTATTCGTTCAATATATTGATGGGTTGTATGTTGTCTCTCCTCTAGTGATGTTATGTGAACGTCGACTACATAACACTTCACCATTATTCGGGCCTAGAGGAAGGCATTGGGAAGTAGTAAGTAGATGATGGGTTGCTAGAGTGACATAAGCTTAAACCCTAGTTTATGCGTTGCTTCGTAAGGGGCTGATTTGGATCCATTAGTTTAATGCTATGGTTAGACTTTGTCTTAATTCTTCTTTCGTAGTTGTGGATGCTTGCGAGAGGGGTTAATCATAAGTGGGATGTTTGTCCAAGTAAGGGAAGCACCCAAGCACCGGTCCACCCACATATCAAACTATGAAAGTAGCGAATGCGAATCATATGAACATGATGAAAACTAGCTTGACAGAAATTCCCATGTGTCCTCGGGAGCACTTCACCTCCTATAAGAGTTTGTCCAGGCTTGTCCCTTGATACAAAAGGGATTGGGCCATTTTTCTGCACCTTCGTTACTATTGTTACTTGCTACTTGCTACGAATCATCTTATCACACAACTTTTTGTTACCGAAAATTTCAGTGCTTGCAGAGAATACCTTGCTGAAAACCACTTGTCAGATCCTTCCCCTCCTCATTGGGTTCGACACTCTTACTTATCAAAAGGACTACGATAGATCCCCTATACTTGTTGGTCATCACTTCCCCATCGACCCAATCCACCATCCATCAATGCGCTGAAACTCGGTGAGTGCGTAGATGCCCTCGGTTTGCCCTACTGATGACGAGTTGATGGATATACTTCTCGCTACTCGTTGGTTACCCCAAGTGGAAGGTGGAGATGTAGTCAGCAACAGATTTCCCTTACACGGGGACTGTAAGGTTTATCGAACCAGGAGGGCTTCGAGGTTCAACAAGTAGGTGTCCGCTGCTCTGGCGCTAGCAGAAGACGTGGACCTACACACACAACAAATAACTTCGCTTAAAACGAGTACAAAGAGGTTGTCAATCTCTCCGACCTTGTAGTTTGCAAAGAATCAAAACACAAGCGGGAATAGTGATAATGATTACAACGGAAAAGTAAATAAAAGCAGTAAATGGTGGAGGTGAAAGCAATGGTGGTAATATGGACCTGAGTCACATGATGTTCATTAGTGATGTCTCTCTCCCAAAAGACGATAAACAACTATGCATGGGTAAACAAATTACAGCTGGGCAATTGACAGAATTATGAATGCACCGCAATGCTAATTATGCTACTTGAAAGTTAGAGGCTCAATAGTAATGGGTAGTACGCCAAGACAAGTAGACCGTTTATTCATCAGTATCTACTTACTAATCATCCACCTTGAGATATCTATCCAGAACATCTCGCTGGTATTAAGTTGGGAGCCCCACCCAAAGTGTAAACTCAAAGCAACGGACAACTACATTAACGAACTTTATGTAAGGTAAACAATCCTTGCAACCGCGGTCACAAGCACCGTTGTTTTCTCCCTGGTGGAAATAGCACATCCCCCGGTCTCATGTTTCTGTCACTCAAGCTAGACATCAGGGGGCATGAACCCACAATCATGCATAACGCTCCCTCTTGCAGTTACAATCTACTACTCGGTCAAAGCAATAAAAAGCAACGGGGAACATGCATGAATCACTAAAGAACATAATATAAAAGGATAATAAAATATATAACTCATCACAATCTGAACATAATCTCATAATCCATCGGATCCCAGCAAACCGAGCATAGCAATAGCAGGAAAATTACATAGATGCCTTGATCATGTAGGGCAGCTCACAAGGGCTAATCATTGAAGCACAAGATTGGAGAGAAGACATCACATAACTAATGGTCATGTACTCATGGTCCAAGGAGGACTACTCACGGCATGTCCGGGAAGCGTCCATGGCGGTGCAGAAGCTCCCGGAGGTCTATCCTCCCTCCGACACGGTGCCGGGAAGAGGTCTCCTGACGCTCGGAAGCGCTGCGGCGGCGGAACGATGGAGAAGTTCGCGATTCTGGATATGACGGAGGGGTTTTGGATCGGAAGGGAAAATATAGGTCAAAGGAGGGCGCGAGAGGAGGTGGGGCCCCCCCAGGCAACCTGTGGGCATGCCTAGGGGCCAGGCCGCACAGGGAGGCCGCCTGGGCAGCCCCTGGCTCTCATCTGGCCCATCTTCGATGGTCCGGAAGCTTCTGTCACGCTGATTTTTTACATATTTTTCTCGGGATTTTTGGGACTCAAGAAATTTGGGTAAAAGTCCATGCAAAAAAGACATCAGCAGACAGAAACTGGCACTGGGTGCACTGAGTTAGTAGGTTAGTCCAAATATGTGTAAAAAGATATGGAAGTGTAGCAAAACATATAACATTGTCACCCAAAAGATCATGGAACAAGCAGAAATTGTAAATACGTTTGGGACGTATCAACATCCTCAAGCTCAATTCCTGCTCGTCCTCTAGTAGGTAAATGATAACACAAATAATTTATGTGGTGACATGCTAACACACATATAAGAACTTCAAAGTAAAGCAAGTAAGATATGCAATTCAAGTCAAGACAATAACAAGCAAGTGTCTATATTTGGTATTGAAATTAGCAAAGTAAGAACATAAAGGTGCAAGAGTTCTCGCTGTCCGTGACTCGAATGTCTCCAAATGGTGTTTGCGTGCAAGAAATGGGAGATGGGTTTAGAGCATAAAAATATTTTTTTAATTGAGAACTCAATCTACTAAACTTCACACTAGGTCTCCTTCGGAATCTTATTTTGACTCATCCCCAGACCACTAGTCAGGCACAAGTCAAAATGATCCTCTCCCTTTCGCCTTTGAGCACTCATGCAATGGATAGGCGCAAGCAAGATATGTTGGAACTTAGGATGTCAAAGAGAATAATGATGGGGAAGGAAGACAAAAAGGTGTGAAAGGCTCACATCAATGAGGACAACCATAGGCGAGAGAAAGGCAAATGATAGATATGATGTGAGGAGTAGTGATTGCCATGCAACGGATGCACATATGAGCTAAGGTAAGCTCTCCAATGGAACTAGTGGTGGTGCATCCAACTTGCTTGCTCATGAAGACCTAGAGCTCATTTGAGGAGGCTCATCATTGGAACATAGAAGCCAAGTTTTATGGTGTAAGGGTCCCCACATAGTTATGCATGAATGATAATCTCTATGGAGTACAAATATAACAATGGAGTACGAGTGTGGATCTTTCGAAAGGAATAGTAGTGTTGCCCCCTTCTCTCTTTTTTTCTTTTTTTTCTTTTTTTGTGGCCTCTTTGGCTCTTTCTATTTATCTCCCATTTGTCCTCTTTGGGATCTTTTAATTGGTCCTCTTTTGAATCTCTTCCTCACTTAAGGGCAACACTCTATGTTTTACAAGAATAAAAAGAAGATCATCAGGCTTTATAAGTACTCACATAAAGACAAATGAAAACTATCATGATGTATGGAAATGTATGCCTCTGCCAGTGTAGCAGGATATGCAATGATACTAGCGCGTCATGTAGCAATAATAAGGGCAAGGCCAAACTAGCATGCGGCTCCTCGATCAAGCAAAATCATGTATGACATGAAGATCAAGTCATGAGATGGTGGATGTTGCATGGAAATGTATCTCGGAAAGGCTATGGAAATGCCTTAATAGGTAGGTATGGTGGCTATTTTGAGGAAAGATATAATGAGGCTTATGATGACAGAGCTTATCATGCCAAGGGTTTGGATGCACCGGCGAAGTTTGCACCAACTCTTAAGATGAGAAAGGGCAATGCATGGTACCGAAGAGGCTAGCAAAATATGGATGGTGGAAATGCCAACAATCGAATACTCACATTAGTCTGAAGAACTCATACACTTATTATCGGTAATTCTCTATCTAGTTAGGAAATTCACAAAGAGACAAGTACCCCGAGGAGGAGTGTTTGGGTGTTTGGTTATCCATGCGCATCCTCGACCCATGGTAACGTGAGGGTACTCTATATATTCCAACCCCTCCAGAGGGTAGCGATCAGTTTAGTAGCTAAAGTTCTCAACTAATTTTTTTAGTTTTGAAAAAACACACGATTTCCTAAAATACGACACCTATTACTAATAGGCTCAATCTCTTGGCACCAATAGTCCAAACATTACTCAAATCAATAACTCAAAACTATTGCAAGTTACTACTATACTTAAATAGCAACGTCAATTACCTACTCATGCAAGACACACAACTCATTGCAACAAGCCAACTCTCTAAAAAATATAAGCATGATAACTCAAGAGAGTTCCAAAAGAAACCTAAATAAAAGCTCTTAAAAAGGTAAAGCATGAAAATAAGAGCTAAGCAGGACAGCAGCTATGAAAAGATAAAGAACACACAAAAAGGATAAGCATGAAAACCTATGATGTGTTCTAGAGTTGAGTGGAGCGTGTTTGTCTCCCAAACAAGCAAGGCTAGGTTCCGACTTGTTATGAACAACAAGCAAAACTAAAAAACTAAAAGGTAAAGAGTGGGACGCTCCAAGCATAGCACATAACATATGAAGTGATAAAAATATAGCATGGAGAAGGACGAACTTATGATTATTGATGGAGAAGGGGATGCACGGGGGCATCACCAAGATTAGACGCTTGAGTATACTTGAATATTTCTTGGGGCTGCATGGGGGCATCCCCAAGATTGAGCGATTGACACTCCTGGATCTTCTTTTACCATCTTCCATCGCATACTTGAAAACTCCCTTCATACGAAACTCATCATAAGCTGATTAGAGTGGTTAGTGCCCAAAATAAAATAATTTATTACCTACTGGAAATATATTTTTCATGAATAGATACTGTTTATTAAGATTTCCAAAAGGTTTTTGCAAAGGAAAAGCAAGCTTAAGATTTGCAAAATGATGAAAACGCAAAACGTGGCAGAATCTGTGAAAAACAGAACAACATGTAGTAAATAACTTTTTCGGGGCACTTCTGCAACTCAAATAAAAAAACTCAGAACAAACGCCAAAAATACAATTATATATAGCATGTTGTCAAAAAAATTCATATAAAAAATATGTTCTTGTGATTTTTGGCGAATTGTTCCGTCAAGCAGACATAATCTGTTTCTGGACAACATGTCGCAACTTTTGAACTTTCTTGCAATCGGAGGCTAAAACTTGGCACAAAGCTTGAAAATAAAGATACAATGATGTTGCTATAGTAGTAACAAACATGAAGACCACTAAAACTGAAAGTAAAAACAAATTGGGTTTCCTCCCAACAAGCGCTTTCTTTTATGCCTTTAAGCTAGCATGATGCAAAAAGATCAAGTTGTATCAATTGGACCATCACAAAGATCTTCAAAAAGCTCATCAATAGTAGAACTAATCTTAAGAGGACTCTCAAAGAGAGGCTTAGTGGCAACACTTCTAGGAAATAAAGCAAAGGTAGTAAGACCAATTGTAATTTCATTTCTAATTCTATTTAAGAGAGGTATCTCTTCCAAGGTCTTCAGAGTTTCAACACCCCGAGTAATAGGTATACTCGTTTTGGGTTGAGGAACTTGGGTACATGAACGAACTTAGGTTCCTTACTTGTGGGAGTTTCTAACTTTTTAGTCTTGATGGAGGATAGAGTAGTTCCTAATGTTTCAATAATATCCTCGATCTTATCAATCCTAGAAGGATCCACATCATAGGATTTAAGGGTCTCCAAAGTTTTGTGAATTTTGTGCATGGAGCTATCAAGTCTATTTAAGTTCCCTTGAATCCTACGATCTACTTCATTTATTTTACCCTTGCTTGGCATCTTTAGCTCTATACTCTCAAGTTTACTCATAAAGTGAGCTAAAGTGATATCATCCTTTATGTCAACAATAGGTGGGATTCCAACAAGATTTTCCATAACGTTAAGAGCCTCCCAAACGGGAGCTTCCAAGAAATTCCCACCTATTGCCGTGTCTAGAACAAACCTATTCCAAGAAGTAATACGAGCATAAAAATTTCTAAGCAAAATAGTGGTGGATTGATTCTTGGTGGCTCTATCTTGAGAAACTTTAATTCTATACCAAGCATCTTTCAAACTTTCTCCTACCCTTTGTTTGAAGGTAAGAATCTCTCCTTCCGGTGCAACACCAAAGGCAAAGGACTTATACATACTAACTAAACAAAGGAACTAATTTTTTGTGTTTTTTGGTATAAGACTCTAAAGCAAAAACTAGAAAGCAAACTAACAAGACTAAAAAGCAAAGGTAAAAGATAGCGTGCAACTCCCCTATCTTGAAGAATGGAGTCCCCGGCAACGACGCCAGAAATTTGCTTGATGACGAGTTTATGGATATACTTCTCGCCCCTTGTTGGTTACCCCAAGTGGAAGGTGGAGATGTAGTCAGCAACAGATTTCCCTTACACGGGGACTCTAAGGTTTATTGAACCAGGAGGACTCTGAGGTTCAACAAGTAGGTGTCTGCTGCTCTGGCGCTAGCAGAAGACGTGGATCTGCACACACAACAAATAACTTTGCTCCAAACGAGTACAGAGAGGTTGTCAATCTCTCCAGCCTTGTAGTTTGCAAAGGATCAAAACACAAGCGGGAATAGTGATAGTGATTGCAACGGAAAAGTAAATAAAAGCGGTAAATGGTGGAGGTGAAAGCAATTGTGGAAATATGGACCTGAGTCACATGATGTTCACTAGTGATGTATCTCTCCCAAAAGACGATAAACAACTATGCATGGGTAAACAAATTATAGCTCGGCAATTGAGAGAATTATGAACGCACCGCAAGGCTAATTATGCTACTTGAAAGTTAGAGGCTCAATAGTAATGGGCAGTACGCCAAGACAAGTAGACCGTTTATTCATCAACATCTACTTACTAATCATCCACCTTGAGATATCTATCCAGAACATCTCGGTGGTATTAAGTTCCGAGCCCCACCCAAAGTGTAAACTCAAAGCAACGGACAACTGCATTAATGAATTTTGCGTAAGGTAAACAATCCTTGCAACCGCCGTCACAAGCACCGTTGTTTTCTCCGTGGTGGAAACAACACCTCCCCTAGTCTCATGTTTTTGTCACTCAAGCTAGACATCAGGGGGCATGAACCCACAATCATGCATAACGCTCCCTCTTGGAGTTACAATCTACTACTCGGCCAAAGCAATAAAAAGCAACGGAGAACATGCATGAATCACTAAAGAACATAATACAAAAGGATAATCAAACATATAACTCATCACAATCTAAACATAATCTCATAATCCATTGGATCCCAGCAAACCGAGCATAGCAACAACATGAAAATGACATAGATGCCTTGATCATGTAGGACAGCTCACAAGGGCTAAGCATTGAAGCACAAGATTGGAGAGAACACATCACATAGCTACTGGTCATGGACTCATGGTACAAGGAGGACTACTCACGGCACGTCCGGGAAGCGTCCATGGCGGTGGAGAAGCTCCCGAAGGTCTATCCTCCTTCCGGGAGGGTGCCGGGAAGAGGTCTCCTAACGCTCCCGATCTTAGAAGCGCTGCGGTGGCGGAACGATGGAGAAATTCACGATTCTGGATATGATGGAAGGGTTTCCGATCGGAGGGGTAAATATAGGCCAAAGTAGGGCGTCAGAGGAGGTGGGGCCCACCCAAGCAACCTGTGGGCGCGGCCTGGGGCCAGGCCGCAGGGAGGCCGCCTGGGCAGCCCCTGGATCCCCTCTGGCCCATCTTCGGTGATCAGGAAGCTTTTGTCACGCTGATTTTTATATATTTTTCTCGGGATATTTGGGACTCTGGAAATTTGGGTAAAAGTCCGTGCAAAAAAGACATCAGCAGACAGAAACTGGCACTGGGTGCACTGAGTTAGTAGGTTAGTCCAAATATGTGTAAAAAAATATGAAAGTGTAGCAAAACATATAACAATGTCACCCAAAAGATCATGGAACAAGCAGAAATTATAGATACGTTTGCGACGTATCACCTACCCCATCGTGTATCGTTGCCGGCAACCACCACACGCATGTGGCGCCGGTGACATTCGAACTTGACACGGTGGGACCCCCTCGTTAGAGTTCTGTCTTTTTCTGAAACTTTTTTCTCCGAAGGCGCTTTCTCGAGAAGACGTCTTCGTTGCGGGTTGGTGCATTTCCCTTCGCACGCTTTGATCTTTCTCACGCTAGCCCCTGGCTAGATTATGTTTTATTACAAAATGGTCCGTGGTTTCTTTTAGCTCATAACTTCTAAGCTATAAAAACTTTTTAAATGATTCTTTTTGCAAAATATTTCTCTGAAGATCTAGTTTATTTTAAGATTTATTTAAAAATTGTTTGGAGACAATAGCTAGGACTTAGCTCTTATGATGATATATATTGTGTGACGTAGATTCCGACGAGTGAAACACGGACATTAACTTCACCGAGCTCGATCCCTACTACGTGGAACTAGGCAAGCATGTTTGAACTTTTGATGTGTTGTTTTCTCACTATCATATTTAATATTCATGCATTGCATTAATTAAGCATATTACATCTTGCTCAAACAAAGTTTAATATGTGTCTATAACTATTTATGGTTGTGAGAGGCCGTGGATAGCCTAGTCACGCGGAACGTGATAGGTTGAGGCCTGGTCATGCCAAATGCATGGCAGTGATGGATATAAAGTGGATAACTCCAGTATCGACCTAGATCGAGTCTTGTCAGTGTGTGACCTTTATTATCGTGCTGCCACGGTTTCATGAAAGAGGATTCGGAATAGTCGGTTGTAGGCCTATTATGAGTTACACACCAAGTAGAGGGGATGAGATGAAGGTATCCATGGCCCTGGACTAAGTCCAGTCATCCAGTCAGGGGGCATGGGTGTTTCCGGTATGGGACCGAGAGGGAGGGCACTCCCTTGTAGCGCGCGGTATAATTTGATTCCATGCTAGTCGAGGTCGGAGCCTCCGTGTGTTATCGTTTTTCCCTGGCAGCGTAGTCCGGGTGAAGCCAGTGTTCGCGGGGTAAAAATGGGTGTGTGCTGATTCTGAGCGTCTACTTCTAAAATACCGTACGCGGGATTAGTCATATTGACTATCGGAACCCGTGTGCTATGGGTAAAGAGTACACCCTCTGTAGAGCCTAAACTATTCGAGTAGCCGTGTCCACGGTCAAGGACGGTTGGTTGACAGGTCAAGTGTCGGTCTTAGAGTCGGTCCCTTGAGCATAAGTGTGGTTTAATGACAATGGTTGTGAACATCTAACAATTTTGTGGAAAAACTTACTTGTTGATAACTCGGTTCCAAGATTATCGTGAAGGTTGCTTGTACCACCCGGATAATCCTTTACTTATTTTGTGCCATTTCCGCGGTGTCGCTTAGACGCATGACTGCGGCTTCTTATTTATTTTATGCCCTTTCTGGAGTGTCACAAAGACGCCCGACTGTGGCTTGTTATTTATTTTATGCCCTTTATGTGGTGTCGCTAAGACGCCCGACTGCGACTTGTTATTTATTTTATGCCCTTTCTGTGGTGTCGCTATGACACCCGACTGCGGCTTGTTATTTATTTTATGCCCTTTCTGTGGTGTCGCTGAGACGTCCGACTGCGACTTGTTATTTATTTTTTGCCTTTTTGGCGGTGTTACTAAGATGCCTGACTATCGCTCGGTATTTATTTGATGCCTGCATGAGGTGTCGCTTAGACGCCCGACGGTGGTGATTTATTTACTGGATAACCTTTCGAGGCGTCGCTCCACACACCCGATCGGTGCATTTTATTTTCTGTTTGGATATTTTCGGAGGATTACCGCCTGACTTATCCACTAACTTAACTGCTAATAACATCTCTATCATGATAAATTATGATATGAACCATGCATATTAAAAAAATTGTTGCATGCATCTCATCTTTTGTGCAAACTGTTTGCGAGTACTTTTCAAAGTACTCATGGGCTTGTTGATGTGGCCAAATATGGATGAAGGAGACCTCATGGATTAAGAGTTCGATAGCGAGTCCGACGTCTAGAGGAGTCCTAGTTAGATTTTGGAGTATGTCGCTGTATTATTCCACCGCTTCCGCCACCACGAATAAATCGTCAAGCCTCACTCTGACGCTTGGCGCGTAGTAGTAATCGTCATGTCACATCACTCTGATGTGACTTACCCTCTTTATTATGAGCGATAGAGTTATCCCATGAATACCGTAACATATTCGTCCGTGTGAGACTTGGACATGTTGTAATAGTTTGTAGAGCGACCTTCGCTCTACTATGTTTAATATTAAGTACTACTCATTTTATGTATCAAGATGAGTCTATCAGTGGGAAATATTTTTTCTACACTGGTGAGGTTCATGGCTGATTTCCATTAAATCCTTTTATTTGGAAATCGGTCCTGACAATAGGAAAGCCAATACTATTAAAAGGGGGTGAGGTATTAAAATGAACTTGTTGCTCAAGTGCTCAAATTTAGCAACCAAAATACTCAGTCATTTTTTGCACATAACCATTATGTCCAATACAACACACTCAAAATTGGTGCCACCAACTTTCCCATTCCGGCACCACCGAGTTTGATCTCACACAGAACCCTAGCCATTCCCACCAAATCGGTGCAACCGAAACCATATCGGTGCTACCGAGTTTGGATGACCAACTTTCTATTGTCTCGGTACAAAAAATCGGAATTTCCAAATTTGAGTACCGAGTTGGTGGAGGGGCGACGACCTGCGCTTGCTCGCACATGTGGACGTCATGGAAGTTCATCTGCGGGCGAGGCCTCTGGAGGCGCCACACCGCCGTGTAGTACGTGCGGGCGGCCTTGTGCGCGGTGTCGAACGTGTCGAGGCCGAGGTGGCCGTCGCAGGACCGGATCTCAATGTAGAAGGCGTCGGAGGGGCGCTCACGGATGCCGTGGTACCCCGAAGGTCCCCGACGGCGCGACAGCATGGTGGTGCGACGGTGGCGGGCCGAGGAAGCGGCAGAGGAAGCACAGGAAGCGGGGAGAGAGCACGTGGCAATGTGGATAGATATGGGAGGCCACGTGGCGGGCGCCGCAATTTATAGGCACATCGAAAGCGGTGCGCCAAATGTAGCGCGTGAGCTCCCGCTTTTCCCCACGCGTGCGCAATCGTTTCCCACGCTCTCGAATTTCCCGCCTCCGCTGGAGCGCGCGAAAACGCCCCGCGCGCGCTAAAATCACAGTTTATCGCGCACGCAGTTTTTGCCGCCATTGTTGGAGATGCTCTTAGTGTAAGTCGGTACAATCGATTTTATGACTTTGGTGTCGCCGAGTTTGCAACTTTAGGTGTAATAGTTGGATTTTGTGTGCTGCCTATATATACCCCTTCACCCACCTCTCATTCATGGGAGAAGCACTCAGAACACACACTTCATTGCCGTATCCATTTTTCTAAGAGAGAGCCACCTACTCATGTGTTGAGACCAAGATATTCCAATCAAATCATTTGAAACTTGCTCTCTAGCCTCTCCAACCCGCTTTCCACCAAATCAATCTCTCATACCCATGCCAATTCTGTGAAAGAGTGATTTTGTGTTGAGGAGACTATCTTTAGAAGCACAAGAGCAAGGAGTTCCTTGTTCTAGCACATCTATTACCTTTTGGAGGGTGGTGCCTCATATTTGGTTAGGTGTCGCTTGGGAGCCTCCTACTTCGTGTTGTGGAGTTGAACCAAGATATTTGTAAGGGCAAGGAGATCGCCTACATCGTGAAGATTTACTGTGAGTGAGGCTAGTACTTCATGGGAGGAAGCCATGGTGGAATAGACAAGGTCGCTTCTTCGTGGACCCCTTGTGGGTGGAGCCCTCCTTGGAATCTCGCAGTCGTTACCCTTTGTGGGTTGAAGTGTCCACTAACATGGATGTACGATAGCGCCTCCTATCGAAACCATGCCAAAAATCACCGTGTCAACCTCATGCGTTTGATCTCCCTACCTTACTCCTTTACTTTACACTTGCATGTTTTACATTCCGCTCCAATGCTCTTAGAACTGCATGTGTAGGGTGTACTTGACTTGCCATAACTGCCAAAACTGCCCCTCAACTAAAATTGGGAAAAGGCTAAATTTTTATCTTTCAAGTAGTCTAATCACCCCCCTCTGGACATACTTTCGATCCTACAAGTAGTATCAGAGCATTGGTCTCCATTGCATTGGTTTCACAACCTAGGAGAGTATGGCGTCTAGTGAAGGAAATTATCACCGTAGAGGTCCATACTTCGATGGCACTAATTTTTCTAGTTGTAAGCGTAAGATGAAAATGCATATTCTTGGCTTTAATCCTCACGTTTGGGCTGTTATTTGGATAAGGGCATGAACTAGACCGTGATGCGACAACTGATGAACTGAAGATGTTTCAACTCAATGCGCAAGCCTACGACATCATCTTCAACTATCTATGCCCCGACGAATTCAACAAAATCAGTCGCCTTGAGAATGCAAAAGAAATTTGGGATACTTTGATCGATATGCACGAAGGTACTAATTCTGTCAGAGAATCTAAGTTGGATGTTGTTGGGGATATTACCTATGGATAACTGATTGTTCTGCTGTGTATCCCTTGCAACGGCGCCAAAAATAGTTGTGTTGACGGTACCAGGAATCCTTCAGCTACGACTACGCCTTAAGGGACTTCGTAGGCAAGTATGCAAAGGATGTCCCCCGTGGCCTTGGAGCCTCGCGTTGGTGTTCCCTCGAAGCAGAAAGGGTGATGTAGCACAGCGACGGTAAGTATTTCCCTCAGTTTGAGAGCCAAGGTATCAATCTGGCGGAAGAGTATCTCAAGATCCTGCACAAACACAAAATCTTGCACCCAACGCTATGAAGGGGTTATCAATCCCTTATAGATTGTTTGCCAAGTGAGAACTGAAAGCAACAAAGTAACAAAGCAAAGTAAAAGAGGAGTTGTAAACGATGGATGTGAATAGACCCGGGGGCCGTAGTGTTTACTAGTGGCTTCTCTCATGAAAGCAAGTAGACGGTGGGTGAACAAATTACTGTCGAGCAATTGATAGAACTGTGCAGAGTCGTGATGATATCTATGCAATGATTATTTCCATTAGAATCACGCCCGAAACAAGTAGACCGATACTTTCTGCATCTACTACTATTACTCCACACGTCGACCGCTACCCTGCATGCATCTAGTGTATTAAGTCCATAAGAATAGAGTAACGCCTTAAGCAAGATGACATGATGTAGAGGGATAATCTCAAACCAATGATAAAACCCCCATCTTTTTACCATTGATGGCAACTGCTTGATGTGTGCCTTGCTACCCCTACTGTCACTGGGAAAGATCACCACATGGCAAAACCCAAAACCAAGCACTTCTCCCATTGCAAGAATCATAGATCTAGTTGGCCAACCAAAACCCAAGACTCGGAGAGACTTACAAGGATATCAAATCATCCATATAAGAAATCAGCAAAGACTCAAATATATATCATAGATAATCTGATCACAAGTCCACAATTCATCCGATCTCGACAAACACACCGCCAAAGAAGATTACATCGGATAGATCTCCATGAAGATCATGGAGAACTTTGTATTGAAGATCCAAGAGAGAGAAGAAGCCATCTAGCTACTAACTACGGACCCGTAGGTCTGAAGTGAACTACTCACGAGTCATTGGAGGGGCGATGTTGATGATGAAGAAGCCCTCCTCCATAGTCCCCTCCGGCAGGGCGCCGGGAAGGGTCTCCAGATGAGATCTCGCGGAAACGGAAGCTTGCGGCGCCGGAAAAGTATTTTCGAGGCTCCCCGATTTTTTGCGGAATATTTGGGAATATATAGGCGCAAGACCTAGGTCAGGGGGCGGCCAGGGAGGCCACAAGCCTGCCCACCGCCGCCTCCCCTGGTGGCGGAGTGGGGGCTTGTGGGCTCCCTGGAGCCCACCTGGCTTGGCCCAAAATCCCTCTGGACTTCTTCCGTTCGGGAAAAAATCATTTCGGGGTTTTTCTTCCATTTGGACTCCGTTCCAAAATCAGATCTGAAAACAGTCAAAAACACGAAAAACAGGAACTGGCACCTCGCACTGAATCAATAAGTTAGTCCCAAAAAAGATACAAAAAGATACATAAAATATACAAAGAAGGCAAGATAACAACGTGAAACCATCAAAAATTATAGATACGTTCGAGACGTATCAATAACCCGCCCTTAGTGGGCCGGGTCATCAAAGGGGCGACTTGCCATTCAACGCGCGTCCCGTGGCCCAGATGCTGGATGGCGGTTCAAGAGATCGTGCGGATGATGGATTACCAAGAGAGCTCCTGGTCGTGGAGGACACGGTGACTTAGAGATAAGGAAAGCCACAAAGAGTAGCATGGCAGGACTTTGTAAACCCTAGGGCCTTGACCTGTATATAAAGGCGAGTCTCGGGGAAAGGTCAGGCGAGTGAGAGAGAATCGAGAGCTAGGTCAGGCGAGTTATGCCATCCTTGCAATCGAAACCACCACTAATCCACACAAAGCAGGACGTAGGCTTTTACCTCCTCACGAGGGGACGAACCTGGGTAAATCTGAGTCTTGCTTTTGCTCACCCCCTTCGAGTCGCCACCAAGGTGCGATGGCTCCATCTTTAAGTCCTTTCACGAGGACATCTGCCGTGACAAAACCAGGACAGTTGGCGCCCACCGTGGGGCTTGCTCACGGTGGAGTTGAGTTCTCGAAGAGAGCCCTGCCGGGGTTAGAAAGCTACGCGGTTGGCATCATGACGAAGAGCCGCCGTGGGAGGTACTACATCGGCAACTCGCTGTGGGAGCCGGAAGCTGATTTAGTCGAATCTGGCTACCGAGTCCCCTTCGGCAAAATCAACATCTTCATCGGCATGATTGGGACGCCCGTACCTGAGCCGGACACCTCCACCGACATCGTCGAGCCGGCCAGGTACGTCCTCCCCATCACTCGATGAGACACGAATCGCCACGCCTTCGTCGGTTTTACGTAGGGAAACGACGTACAGGACGAAGTGGCGGTCCAGGAGATCACCCCGGTCAATTTCGACGGCGAGTCATCCATGGGTGAGACAGATTCAATCCACCCTCTCCAGGAAGGACAACTCGGAGGGCTATCGTAGGCAATGGACCCCGAAGTCTTCGAGAGGTCCCGTCGTCAAATCGCCATCTACATGGCGGGGTCAGCGCAGCCTCAGGAAAATCCAACTGGCAACAACGATACCGGTGGAACGTCCAAACCCCCAGCACAAACCATGGTAACCACAGTCACGACGACCGAGAATCAGGAGTCTGTTAAAGCCGATCTAGCCAAGCTGCGGGAGGCAATGGCCAAGGCACAACGAGACATGGAAGCAAAAGCCGCCAGGGTGGAAACACAACAGGCCGCAATTGCAGCAGAGACGGAGCGGCTGAACACTGAAGGCTCGCGGCTCGAGAGACAACAGCATGTGTCCGACGCCATTCACCAAAGGAGGCACCATGGGCGAGTCCCGGCCGACTTACATCCAACTCGCCTTTTCGACACCCCGCGCACCCCCGGGGCGGGCCCTGATCGGCCTTTACAAACTGTTCCCACGGGAGGTCCGGTTCCGCCGTCCAATCCACCGCCGCCTCAACCAATGGATGCCCATGCGACTCGGTTCCAGACGCCATGGGGTCACTTCTCGAATCCTGTGGATAATGTGCTGGCGGCAACCCGCCACTTGGAGTCCCTGCCGATTTACGGAAACTCCCCGGCCAAGATAGAGGCCAGAAACGCCATCGAGATGCTAAAAACAGCCGTGGTCCAGCACGCGTAGTACTCTCATAGCCTCGATCGACTACATTCCACGCCTCAGGAAATCCACACCAGGAGTCGCCACGACGACCTACCCACGGTAACCAACGGGCTGCGGTGACCCCCTCAACCTAACCCGCTCGGGATGCCCGACACACGACCTCAGGATATCATGGACGCGACACGAGCTGCGCATCAAATAGAGACAACAGTCGCGGCGGGTCAGTTCTACCCGGCTTACACGTCGTCGCCTCCCGCGCCCCCGAACGCCGGAGGCAAGCACATCGGTGTGTCGTGTCTTGCACCAGTTCTGCGCAACGAGCTAATGCCGAAGGATTTCAAAGGGCCTCGGAAAGTTCCCAATTACTCGCCGGATCTCGAACCTGGGTCATGGATCGAGAGCTACGAACTCGCGATGGACATGCTCGACGTAAACGAGGCGGTTTGCGCTAAGTACTTCACCATGATGCTCGAAGGGATGACACGTGCGTCGTTGAAAAACTTGCCGCCCAACTCCATCAACACTTGGGCGGAGCTAAAGGAGCGCTTTATCAAAAAAATTAGAGGGACTTGCGAACGCCCGATGACCATCGTCGACTTATAGCACTACGTTCAGCGGCCGGATGAGTCGGCCCACCATTGGACCCGGCGAGTCGCGGAAGTTATTCACTCATCAGAGGGCATCTCAACGGCTCAGGCGGTGTTGATCCTGGAGAAGAACTGCCATTATGAACCTCTGGTACTAAAGCGAGGGCGGCTCAAGCTGAAAGTACAGGATATGGGCGAATTAATGGATACCCTTACTAGGTATGCAGAGTCGGACGACACCAAGGATCCCGGGGAGGACGATGACAAAGTTAGTACCGCCAGGAAGGGCGAGTTACACAAGGGCCATTCTCAGTTTCAGGGACGGGGCAACCACCATCATGGCGGGCACGGCAAAAAGAGACAACATGAGGGTCTTATAGAATTTGTCGCTAATACTAATACCGGCTATAGAAACCCGCGCCAGAAAAAGCGGGGCTTTAGTGGGAAGAAACCGTGAATTATCACGAGATGCTCAAAGGCCCTTGTCCGCACCATGCCACGACGGAGGGACCAACAACTCACTCTTGGGAGGATTGCTACGTGATGCAGGAATGCCGGGCCGAGGCGCTCACGAGAGGCCAAGGTGGTGAACAGGGCCAGCGACACGAACAACCCGACGCATCCGGGTCATGCCACGTCCCGTTCGGTGGTTTTCCTAACCCGGGACCGCAGGGCGGGTCTCAACCAAACGCTAGGCAGTACCAAGTTCATAATCAGCAGTATCACCCGTCGGGAGTATTCCAGCAACCACCCCCACAAGGGGATCCACAGCGACAGGAAGATCGTGTCGGGTTTCAGAATAACCCCAAACAATTAAACAGCGGGCAATATCACGTGTTCACCACCAGCACCTGCAAGCGTGATCATAAGGTGAAGCATAGAACCTTCAGCATAGCTGAGCCGACACTCCCCCGGTACCTTCACTGGTCTGAGCAGCCCATAACCTGGAGCAGGGAAGACCATCCCCCCGAGTAGACAACCCCTGCGACTTGGTTTTGGTAGTGGCTCCCCAAGTCGGAGGATACACCCTTTCCAAGATCCTCATGGATGGGGGCAGCAGCATCAACATCTTATATTTCGACACTTTCCGGCGGATGAACCTCTTGGAGAAAGACCTGATGCCCTAGTCCACGGTCTTCCACGACATCATCCCCAGTAAGTCGGCATATCCAATTGGGCGAATTAAACTTAACGTAGCCTTTGGTACAGAGTCAAATTACAGGAGCGAGCCCCTCCTGTTCGAAGTGGTCAAAATCAAGAGCCCCTATCATGCGTTGTTTGGGCGGCTGGCTTACGCCAGATTCATGGCCCGCCCATGCTATGTTTACCTCAAACTCAAGATGCCCGGACCTAAGGGTCCTATTACCATCAGCGGCGACAGGAAGATAGCTCAAGAATGTGAAGAAGGAGACACGGCTTATGTCGAGTCAGCTTGCGCGGCTGAGGAGCTCAAGTTTCACCAATCTAATGTTGACCCGGCGGACATGACGCCACTCAAAAGGCCGACCATAGATTTAGAGCCGCCCTTCAAGTTTAAACCAACGGACGACGCCAAGGTTATCGACTTTACGCCTGGCGATTCCACCAAGCAGTTCACTATTGGGGCGGGTCTCGACCCCAAATAGGAAAGCGCGCTCATCGAATTCATCCGTGAGGATCGGGACATCTTTGCATGGAAACCTTTTGACATGTTGGGTGTACCTAGAGAATTCGCTGAGCACCATCTTAATACTGACCCTAAAGATAAGCCAGTTCGACAGTACCTTCGCAGGTTTAACGAAGAGCGTCGTAAGGCGATTGGAGAGGAAGTAGCCCGGCTCCTGGCCTCCGAGTTCATCATCGAGGTTTTCCATCCTGAATGGCTGGCTAACCCGGTCCTGGTGCTAAAAAAGAACGACACTTTCCGCATGCGCATCGACTACACTGACCTCAACAGAGCCTGTCCAAAGGACCCCTTCGCCCTTCCACGCATTGATCAAATTATTGACTCGACGATGGGTTGTGAACGTTTGTGTTTCTTGGAAGCTTATTCGGGATACCATCAGATCAAGATGGCGGTGGCAGATCAGGAGAAGACATCCTTCATAACCCCATTCAGAGCTTTCTATTACGTGTCCATGCCATTTGGGCTCAAGAGTGCGGGAGCGACTTATCAGCATTGCATCCAAATTTTTTTGCATAACCAGATAGGCCATAATGTCCACGCTTATGTGGATGACATCGTGGTCAGATCTCACCAAAAAGAGTTGCTCTTGGGAGATCTCAAGGAGACATTTGACAACCTGCGCGTTTACCAGATGAGGCTTAACCCCACCAAGTGCGTTTTTGGTGTCCCTGCTGGGAAGTTATTGGGTTTTTTTGGTATCGGAGCGTGGCATTGAGGCCAACCCGGACAAGATTGAGGCAATTACCTCACTGGGGAAACCGGCCAACGTTAACCAGGTCCAGCGTATGGCGGGAAGAATCGTAGCTCTGAGCCAATTATAAGTCGCCTCGAGGGGAAGGTCATCCCTCTCTATCAGTTGCCCAAGAAAACTGATCGTTTCGTTTGGACGGACGAAGCTTTTGAAGCCTTGAAGTGGCAATTAGCTAACCTGCCAGTGTTGGCGGCTCCGGCAAATAAGGAACCTATGCTCCTGTACATTGCAGCAAATTCCAAGGCAGTCAGTGTGGCAGTAGTTGTCGAGCGAAAGGAAGAAGGAAAGGAGTATCCGGTCCAGCGACCGGTGTATTTCATCAACGAGGTCCTTACCCTCTCCCAGCAACGTTACCCTCATTGGCAGAAGCTGGTTTTTGGGGTGTTTATGGCGAGTCGAAAGCTGAAGCACTACTTCCAGGAACACCCGATCACGGTCGTCAGTTCCGCCCCCCTCGGCGACATCACACAGAATCGAGAGGCCACTGGACGGATTGCTAAGTGGGCCATCGAGCTTGGATCCCATCATGTGCGATATACGCCTCGGACGGACAACAAATCACAAGCACTCGTGGACTTCATCAATGATTGGACCGAGTTACAAATCCCGGAGGAGAGACCCGATCTTACTTATTGGACCATCTATTTCGATGGGTCCAGGCAATTGGAAGGCTCGGGGGCTGGTGTGGTGATAACTTCGCCTCAAGGTGACAAGTTTTGCTATGGCCATCGGCTCATGTTCCCATGTACCAATAATGTAGCGGAATACGAGGCTTTGCTCTATGGTTTATGACTCACCAAAGAGATGAATCTCACGCGAGTCCGGTGTCTGGGCGATTCAGATCTGGTGGCACAACAGGTCTCTGGTACCTGGGACTCACGAGACCCTCTGATGGCGGCTTACAGACGAGTTGTGTCAGATGTAGTGGGTCACTTCAATGGTTATCAAGTGGATCACATCGACCGGCGGCTTAACAAATCAGTGGACACTCTTTCCCGTCTCGGTTCACAACGTAAGCCAGTTCCTCCCATTGTTTTTTGGATGTATTGCATAACCCCTCGATGAAACTGCCTTCAGAGGAAGATTTAGCGGTACCGGATCCCGAGTCTCAACTCATGGCGGCTCTTCATGCTACTTCAGACTGGGCAATTCCTTACATGGCATAACTCACCAGAGGCGAGTTACCAGCTGACGAGTTATTAGCTCGCCAAATCATCCGTCGGTGTAAATCCATGGTCATACACAATGGCGAGTTACACAAACGAAGCACCTCGGGGGTATTTCAAAGATGCGTCTCTCCTGAAGAAGGATGTATGATCCTCAATGAGATTCAGGCGGGCGACTGTGGTCATCATGCCGGGTCCTCATCCTTGGTCTCTAAGGCCTTCAGACATGGGTTCTATTGGCTGACGGCTCACGCAGACGCAAAGGAGATCGTTTGCCGATGTGATGGTTGCCAAAAATTTGGACGCCAGATGCATGTGCAGGCTCAGGAATTGCGGATGATACCAATCATTTGGCCGTTTGCAGTCTGGGGGCTTGATATGGTCGGCTCTTTCAAGATGTCTTCCACCAAAAAGACTCACCTATTGGTGGCGGTTGACAAATTTACCAAGTGGGTGGAGGCGGAACCTGTTAGCAGCTGTGATGCAGATACGGCCGTCAAATTCTTGAAGAAACTAATTTTCATATTCGGATATCCTCACAGTATCATTACCGACAACGACACCAATCTATCCAAAGGTGCAATGCAGGAGTTTTGTTCGCGAGAGCATATCCGACTTGATGTTTCCGCGGTTGCACATCCCCAGTCTAATGGGCAGGCAGAGAGGGCGAATCAGGAAATATTGCGAGGGATTAAGCCTCGGCTCATGGTACCTTTGGAACGTACTCCAGGATGTTGGGTGGAGGAATTGCCATTAGTACTATGGAGTATCAGGACAACTCCAAATTGCTCCACGGGTTTTACTCCCTTCTTTCTGGTCTATGGAACAGAAGCGGTGTTACCAAGCGACATAAAACATGATTCCCCACGAGTCGCCGCCCATGTGGAACAGGACAACGAGCTGGCGCGACAGGACTCGCTGGATGCCTTAAAGGAGGAACGTGACTTAGCCACATCACGATCGGCGATTTACCAACAATACTTGCGACGTTACCATAGTCGCCGGGTTAAGATCCGGACTTTCCAAGAAGGCGACTTGGTGCTCCGTTTGATTCAAGATCATACTGGTATGCACAAGCTATCACTTCCGTGGGAAGGACCGTTTGTCATCAGTAAGGCTCTTTGGAATGGCTCGTACTACTTGGTGGATCTTCGCCCAGATCGGCCAACTACAGAGGTTGAGACAACTCGCCCCTGGAACATAGCCCATCTGCGGCCTTACTACACTTAGAGCCATGAGCTCCCCCTTTTTCTTTACCAGTGTTTTGTAATCCATGAATTATGAAAGCAATAAAGCCGGCACCCACGAATTTCGGGGTCCTTTGTTGTTTCATCTTTCGAAAGCATGAATCTTTATTGTTCTATAAGTCGTCCAAACATGGGCACTATCAAGGTCAAAGAGTGTAAGTCGCCATGTAGCACTTACTTCAAAACTGGGCTTTGATAAAGCCAAAGAGGACCAACATTCCACGTTGCACGGTTCAAACATAGGCGCCTTATGTGGTTTTGAGAATTAAGCCGGCTTACTTGGGGGCTACTAGTTCCCAAGTCGTTTCGCGGTAAGAGCGTATACGCTTCTATGATCCTATGCCCGGTTTTTTCCTTAAAGTCATGTGACAGCCCGAGACCAACGCCCCAGAAGATTCCCCCTTTATTTCCGTTTCCGTCGTCTGATTAGTTTTATTTATTGCATCATCATTTAATTTGCATCGTCGCATCATGCATGGCATCTTGCATCGTCTGTCGCGTGTGGTGTTTTGAGTGTGTGTGCTTCGAGTGCTCACCGAGTCTTAGTGTGATAGTAACTCCCCTCCTCTCTTCTCTTTTATTTGTTTTGGGGTTGCATAAAAGTTTCCGTTTAAACCCCTTTTAAAAATCGCCTTCTTTCAAAAAAACTCCTTTTGTTAAAAGGTGGGGGCAACCCCTTGGGTTTTTCTCTTATTTCTTCTTTTGTTTCATTTCAAACTAGAGTTGCATTTTTATTTCTAAAAGGGGGTTATTTTATTCTCTTGTAAAAAAGGGTTTTAATGTATTCTTTAAAATAGGTTTTATTTTTATTCGTTTAAAAAAAGGCCCAAGCTATTTTTATAGTTAGGGTATAATTTTCAAAGAACCAAAAGCATTTTCTTTATTTATTTTATTTTTGTTAAAAGTTTTTCTTTGTTTAAGATTTTTTTTCTATTTTAAAAGTAAAAAAGAAAAAGCAAACAGAGGGAGAGGGAGCCCAGCCGGCAAGGCCCACCTGGTCGGCCCGAGTCCCCCAACCCTAGCGTTGCGCCCTCTGCCCGAGCCCCCTCCTCGTTCCCTTTGGTTCCCCTCGCGCCGTTCTCACCCTCCTCTCGTCCTCTCCTTCCCCTGTTCCTTCCTCCTTTGTTTCCGTGCCCGACCAACCCCCGCAGCCTCCGGCCTCCTACTCGATCCCGAATGGATTGAGGCATCAACTCCCCATGTTCGCTGATAACCACGAGGAGATCAAGCCGTTGCATGCCCCGCGGCCTCCTCTGTCGTTCCCCTCGCGTGAGCCGGCGACCATCCCAGCAGCAGCAGCCAGGCCGCATGTGCTCATCGCACCTGCTGTGTCAGCGACTTATTCTTCCCCCGCGCCTTGACCATCCTCTCCAACGAGCCGCCGCCTCCGACGACCGCTTCGGGCAGGCCGAGCGGCAGAGCGCTACCAGGTCAGCGCCGAGCGCGTCCCAACCCAGCCGCCTCTAGACATCACTGGCATGCCGCCTCGTCGGAGCCAGAACCAGGTCGTCGTGTTGCCCTCCTTCCCTATGCGTGATCCTCATCCCTCTCTCTATAGCAGTTCCCTCTCTGTTTCTGGTTGACAGGAACGAATGGCATGGAGACCAGCAGGAACCGGAGCTCGCTCACGCACTTGTCCTCGCGGGTTCAAACTTCTATCGTTGATGAAGCCCCGCAGCCACGAACAGGAGCAACACCATGGATGGTCGTCACCGTTTGACCCAGCCGGCCGCCTTCAAAGCACCGCCAAGTGTCGGATCTGGACGGGGGTGAGTCCTTCTGTCCGCTCCCGCGAGCCCTGCTGCAGTCCCAGCTCGCCTCCAGCTACTGCAAGCCTTGCCGTCGCCGCCCCAAGGTCTGAATCTGTCGCCCAGTTTGCTGAATTCGCGAAGACAAGGCCTGGCCTTTGTTCTGATCATATGGAGCAGAGCTCCTGTGTAGAACGCTAACACGACCGTAGCTCAGTGGCTAGCGCCACTCGTTTTCATGCGAGGGGTCTAGGGATCAAATCCCAGGATTCCCTATTTTGTTTCTGCGTTTTGATGTCATTTTTTTCAGTCAGGTCGCTGGTGGTTCGGATAGCTGTGCCCTGCCCTTTAACACAGAGTCACTAGGGTTCTACTAGTTAGCTTAGCAAGACTGCAGCCAGCAGGTTCTGGGTTCGAGTCCCAGCAACCTCAATATTAATTTTTTGCATGCATTTTGCATTCACGGCGTATGATCTTGTGTTGTTCGTAGCTAGTAAACCGTAGCTTCGTTGGAGATGATCGATATATGTCGTGTAGTTTCACGTGAAACACTTTGTTTCGCTGTTCAACAAACCTAAATTGTGATTAGGACAAATCTGGACAGAATTGTAAATTAACATGTGAGGTCATGTCGGAGGTGCTATATGTCGTTTCCGACCTCATTTAAAATGCCTAGATAGATATATTAATTTGTGCTTCACCCCTTGCCATGTTAACAACAATTTAATATTGCGTGTAAGTTAACCGGGAGTGAACTAATAATTAAACGTGAAGTTTCATTGATATGAAACTCGTTGCATATCGAGCATCACTTAATGTGTAGCGTTTGCGTGAGGTGAATTGCCATGCCATGCCTTGCATCAGTGAACTGATCATGCATCATATTAGGTTGTGCATCGTGTGGTGAATATCTGTGTTGATGTTTGTTTCTGGTTTGCTCCGTCTCGATAGAGTTCCGCAAGCGTGTCAGAATGTGAGGACCTGTTCGACTACATTGGTTCGCCGACTTCACGGAGTTGTTCTTCTTCCAAGCGGGATCTCAGGCAAGATGACCATTTCCCCAGATACCATTACTATCATTGCCATGCTAGTTTTACCGCTTCTATCGATTATGTCTCGTTGCCTACCACATGTTAAATTTCAGCCTCTCAACAAGGCCATCATAACCTTCAACCTGTTCAACCTAGCAAACCACTGATTGACTATGCTACTGCATGCTTATCCATGTTGTTAGCTTGCTAGTTGCAGGTGTAGTTGCTTCCATGTGATAACATGGGTTCCTTATCTTATCACCATATTAAATGCTATTTAATTTATTGCACCTATATACTTGGTAAAAGGTGGAAGGCTCGGCCTTTCTAGCCTGGTGTTTTGTTCCACCTTTGCCCCTTAGTTTCGTCTACCAGTGTTATGTTCCATAAACGAGCGCTCCTAACATGATCGGGGTTGTTATGGGGACCCCCTTGATAATTCGTTTTAGAATAAAGCTGGTCCGGCAAGGCCCAACATTGGTTCTACATTTGCCCAACATAATAACTTTGTTAGTCCTGAAAGCATAGGGCATCATGAACCCGAGGAGTAATTCTACATAATACAGGGAGGGCCAGTGCTGATGGTGCTGGTGCAAAACAGAGCACCGTGCGGGGCCAACCCGGGGCAACTCGGGAGATTTCTATCAGGCCACCGTACGCTTTGCTTATCCGTCGTGTCCTGAGAACGAGATACGCGGCTCCTATCGGGATCGTCGACACGTCGGGCGGCCTTGCTGGATTAGTTTTACCTTTGACGAAATATCTTGTGCATCGGGATTCCGGTGATGCTTTGGGTAATCTCAGAGTTGAGGTTTTCCACTAGGGAATCCGACGAGATCGCGAGCTTCGTGATTGAGGATTTCTATGCGGCTTGTGGTAATTTGTGATGGACTAGTTGGAGAACCCCCACAGGGTTAAATCTTTCGGAAAGCCGTGCCCGCGGTTATGTGACAACGTGGAAACTTTGTTTAACACTGGTTCTAGATAACTTGAAGTTAACTTAATTAAAATATGCCAACTGTGTGCGTAACCGTGACTGTCTCTTTCGTGAGTTCCTTCTCCGATCGAGGACACGGTGGGGTTATGTGTGACGTAGGTAGGTGTTCAGGACCATTGAGTTGGTCAACCGTAGTTCACGTCCGCTATGCGTGCATCTTCCCCCTCTTATTTCTTGTACTCGTAAGTTTAGCCACCAAATATATGCTTAGCCGTTGCTGCAACCTCACCACTTAACCTTACCTCACCCATCAAGCTTTGCTAGTCTTGATACCTTTGGAAATGAGATTACTGAGTCCCCTGTGGCTCACAGACTACTACAACACCAGTTGCACGTACAGGTAAAGGTTACTTGACGCGAGCGCGTTGATTGTTCATTTGGAGTTTCTTCTTCTTCTTCTTCTTCATCGATCTAGGATGGGTTCCAGGCCGGCAGGCTGGGATAGCAAGGATGGGCGTCGTTCTTCTTTTCTTGTTTGTTTTCGTCCGTAGTCGGACCCTGCTCTTACTCATGATGTTGATGTATTGTACTGATGTGACTCTGATGTAGCTTGTGGCGAGTGTAAGCCAATTCTATTTATATATCTCTTCTCTTCAGTACATGTACTTGTAACGATATCCATTCTTGCGACACGACGAGATGCGCTTCTATCCCTGACGAGGCCCTCGTGCCAAATTGATGATAGGGTCGCATCTTGGGTGTGAGAAGTCATGCATAGATTCAAGGAATAAAAGTGGTTCCAGAATGGTTCCATCAAAAGGTACTACTAGCTGATTGTTGTTCCACAAAATCTAACAACGCTATTACATGGCTCGCATGGCCAAAATGGGTGTCATCCCCTAGTAAAGAAGGGATCCGTGGATGAATCAAGCCGCCTCCGAGTCACCTTGCCTTGAGCTCTCTCCCCCTTCGATTCGTAAGTCGTCCAGTTTCCAATTACACTTGGACAGGGCAACGAACTCATCTTCATCATCAAGGAAGAGAGATAGGTCCATGTCAAGATCAAAAGAATTCTTGGGTCGGCGAGGAACCAAGCTAGCAGTTTCGTATGAGGGAGGCGTCACCTTCTTTTTCTTGTCGTCATAGGCGGCTTGGTATTTACTCAAATCCAAGCTGGCTACCAGTTGAGTCGCCGCAAAGCGAGATTCTATGATTACTTGGTGATAGTCCACCTCGGTGAATTCTGACCCGTCATCCATCAGCTCGGGGTAGCCGGTGGCTATTTCCTCTGGTTTGAGCTCCGGGGCATAGGCTAAGAAGCGACTCAGGGTGATCAGGACTCCCTTCCGAGCGGCTGGCTTTTTCAGTTCCTCTATCTGAGGAGGCAATGTGGACAGAAAGCCGGGCATGTGCTTGATGGTTCTGACTGGCTCCTTGCTTCCCATCACGACCTTAATCGTCAACACGCCCCCGGTGTATAGCTGCTCCGCGAAGGTATATATAGCTTTTAACTTCAGCATGCAGTCGTCTGGAAGATTGGCGGCTCGTGCACCTACAAAGGGCACATCAGTATTTGATAATTTTTGATACCAGATTAATTAGTCAACAGTCCAGGGCTAACGCTTACCAAACATGGCGACAGTCATGTTGGAAATATGTTTCTTTAAGCCGAAAAGCTCGTGCTGGGCGGCTTCCAATTTTTCCTCAACCTGCTCACCACGCTTAAGAATGTCGGCTTGGTCAGCTTTGGTTTTCTTCTCAAGCTTTTTCTGGTCAGCCTTCATCTTCTCGAGCTCAGCCTGAATTAAGTGATATTTCTTCTCCAACTCGGATTGTGCATCTGGTAGTTCAGCCAGATTTTTCCTTAAGTCGGCTAAAGCCGACTCAGTCTGGGTCACAGATTACTGCACATCAAATTTGGGGAGACAAGTTTCAGCATTACTGCAAGCAATACTCCTGATACTTGGGGGCTAATGTATGATTTTCTTAAAAATCATACCATATTCAAGACCCGGCTCATCTTTCCAAAAAGATGACCCGACCCTTGGGGCTACAGGTTGAAGATTTTAACTTTATTCAAGACCCGACTCATCTTTCCAAAAAAGATGACCCGACCCTTGGGGGCTACAGGTTGAAGATTTTAACTTTATTCAAGACCCGGCTCATCTTTCCAAAAAAGATGACCTGGCCCTTGGGGGCTACAGGTTGAAGATTTTAACTTTATTAAAGACCCGACTCATCTTTCCAAAAGAGATGACCCGGCCCTTGGGGGCTACGGGTTGAAGATTTTAACTTTATTCAAGACCCGACTCATCTTTCCAAAAAGATGACCCGACCCTTGGGGGCTACAGGTTGAAGATTTTAACTTTATTCAAGACCTATCTCATCTTTCAAAAAAGATGACCCGACCCTTGGGGGCTACACGTTGAAGATTTTTACTTTATTCAAGACCCGACTCATCTTTCAAAAGATGACCCGGCCCTTGGGGGCTACAGGATGAAGATTTTAACTTTATTCAAGACCCGACTCATCTTTCAAGAGATGACCCGACCCTTGGGGGCTACAGGTTGAAGATTTTAACTTTATTCAAGACACGGCGCATCTTTCAAAAGATGACCCGACCCTTGGGGGCTACAGGTTGATGATTTTAAACTATACTCAAGACCCGGCTCATCTTTCAAAAGATGAGCCGGCCCTTGGAAGACTAATGGGTGGAGGAAAATACATAAGTAGACATACCTCGTGCCTAACCCTCATAAGATGAATCAAGCTCTTGTTCATCTCATAATCCCTCTCTCCAGATGACTTGCGAAGCAAGAACAAAGTTGGTCGAATTCCAGCTTCTCATACTGGGGGAGCTTGAATTTATTTGTATCTCGATCAGGACAAGGACGAGAGTCCTTGGAGGTATGCTTGGACAATACCGCAACTGGAGGAGTGGAGTAGCCAGTACCAGTGACTATGACATCATGTGGATCTTCAGTCGCCTTGAGAGGGCTTGGCAGGTTAACTTTGTCAGTATTTTCCTTCAAAGTGACAGGCGAGTCATCCCGTACATCGGGAATATCGTCCATAGGAATATCATGAGCCGCCGCTTGCTCTTCATCAATCTCTCGGACAGAGGTGCTCGTGCCTAAGGCATCAGTTGTTTTGGGAGCAGAAGATAGGTCGCCGGTTTTCCTTCTCTTCACTTGTGCTCTGAGACAAAGGCACCAAGATTAAAAGCACATATCGTTGTTTAGAAGAAATTGGGATTAATAGAGAGACTCACCCTTGTACATGAATCATCCGCGGGAGAGCTGATATTGCCGAGTCGCCAGATGTAGGGGGAGAAGTCTGATAGAACAAAGGCTTGAAGTTAAAGAAGTGGCGAGTCATATTTTAAACAAGGAAGGGTATGATAAAACAAAAGTGTACCTTGCTGGTGCGTTTACGATCGGTTTCCTTCTTAGGCAGTCCGAAGATTAAGTCGCTAGAGTGACTACGGGTCTTGTGCTTGGGGGTATATCTTGCTTTCTTCAAAAGGAAATCAGGGTCCATATAAGCATATGGGTGAGACATGGGCACTTTCCCACAGATCCATCTGGCTGGTCTAGGAGAAGGAGAAGGTGAGTCGGAAGAAATGGAAATTACCTCGACCACATCATCTTGGCTCTCATTGTCCTCACCCTACACATAAATACGCATGGTATAAACATAAGTCGGAATACATAGATAATGAGTGAGGGGGGAGCCTTACCTCTGAATGCACTTCGTCAGCTTGTGACTCGCCAACAAAAGATGAATCTTTGGTGGCGGCTTTACTTTTGCTTGCCTTCTTCTTCTTTTTTGGTGGCGGCTTGGTGGTCTTTTGGGCGGTCACTTTGGGGCCCCTTCGCCAAAATGGATCAGTTTTCTGATGAATAGAAGCGAATTTCAAATCAAGAGCATTGGTAAGCATAAAAAAGACGAAAGGCGGTTTGGATTCTTACTGGCGGCACCGGGTTGGAGCGGAAAAAGGCCTTGAGCCCAATCTTGGCGCATTCTTCCAAAGGCTCACTGGTTAGCTTCTTGATGATTCCGAAAATTTCACTCTCTAAGAGTCTTTTGTGATTGAAGCATTGCGGATGGTCGACCGTACCATCATATTCATACATCAGCCCATCTCGGCGACTCAAGGGAAGAATATTCCACTCCACCCAGCAGCGGAACAGATCAATCCGGATGAGTCCATTGTTGGTCAAAGACTTTAACTCGGAGAAAATGGGGATAAATTTCGACTCTTCTTCTTCCGTGAGCTTCTCCAGCAGCTTGAAGTCCATTGGCACGCGATCTACTCTGAAGCCCGAAAGAGGATTTTCGCCAGGTGGAGAGGTGTCCCGGCAATAAAACCATGACTCGGCCTAGCCCTTGGGATGGCTGGGCAGAAGGACTGATGGAAATCCACGCTCGCGGCGTCTTTGAACGATGACTCCTCCAAGTTCATGGTTGGGACCGTTGTCAAACTCGGTCTCGCGATTCAAATGGAAGAAGTTCCAAAATAAAGGAACTATGGGTTCTCTCTACAAGTATACCTCACAAAAGACCTGGAACTGACAAAGGTTGCTGATGGAGTTGGGTCCTAGGTGTTGAGGATGAACATTAAGGAAGTGCAGGACGTCTCGGAAAAACTTCGACCCGGGCGGTTTAAAGCCTCGTTCAAGGTAATCAGTAAAGATGACTACTTCTCCTGCAGTGGGATTGGGAGTCAACTCGCCTAGGGCGGTTCTCCAACGGATGATTTCCTTACTATCAAGGAGACCCGCCTTAACAAACTTCTCGAGAGCAGCGTCATCGATTTTCGTGGGTAACCAATTGCACTTTGAAATAGCCATGACTACAAAAGAGAGGGGAACGAGGCGGTTCAGTGACAATTATGAAGTATTCTAAACTCGCCCGTATGGGTCTACAGTATGTTAAAAAAGGATTTGGTGGCTCGCCATATGGGTGACATGTATCATAACCCGCTATTCGGGCGGTTCATTGAAGTATCTTCGAAGTATTGTAACTCGCCCTTCAATTGGAAAGAAAGGGGGCATAGCTATGGTAATAAATTTAAGTCGCTATGGAAGTTGGAGCTAAACGGCGACTCTTAAAGGTCCTTTTTGTCTTAGGGATATTCTCGGGAGGCGAACAAACATATTTCTAAAAACGGGCAGTAAACTATGGATCTACGAGTGGATCAAAATAAAGAGATATTGCTCGAAATAATGGAGGAAAGCTATGAGCATAAGGCAGTGACAGCATTAGATCTACGACATGAAGACTTAAGATAGCAAAAATACGCGATAACGTGGCCGTAGTTTGCTATTGCCTAAAGTCTATTGCGAAGATATGAAGTGGATCTAAGGCAGGTAAAGAACATTCGTCGCGTCACGGAGCTAGCTTGCAGGAACAATGGTCGTGGTGTCCTCTGCTTAACCCTAATAAGGGAATGTGTGTACCTGGAGAAAGGATATCGATGTCGGGGACGAAAGCGCAGAACTTCGTGCTTCTTGGCGCCCGGAAGACCGCAGTCGATGGAGGAGCTCCAGGAGCCGGAGACGACACCGGGGTGTTGGTGCTCGAAGAGGAAGACGAGGGAGAGATGGAGGTAGGTGAAGGGGTTCCCCCCCATTTCTCCTATGGTTATTTAAAGGGTAGGAATGGAAATCGAGGCTGTCAAGGCGGAGATCGAGGCAACAAGTCAAAGACTGCGATGATGGAGCCTAGATTTTCGGGATAAGCAATTATGGAGAAAAAAGATCCGTTGATGGTTGCGGTGCTAAACACCCTAGAATTAAGGGGATGAGGTGATGTCATCGGAGATTACACGGCGGGTCGGATAAGATTACAACGGGTGGCGATTTATCGTTCGTCGAAAGATAGAAATGGTAAGAGTCGCCCCAAATTGGTGAAGGTTTATTGACATGAATAAATTCAAGACAATCTGGGGCCTAATGTTGGGGATATTACCTGCGGATAACCTGCCCTGACTGGGCCGGGTCATCAAAGGGGCGACTTACCATTCAATGCGCGTCCCGTGGCCCAGATGCTGGATGGCGGTTCAAGAGATCGTGCGGATGATTGATTACCAAGAGAGCTCCTGGTCGTGGAGGACACGACGACTTAGAGATAAGGAAAGCCACAAAGAGTAGCATGGCAGGACTTTGTAAACCCTAGGGCCTAGACCTGTATATAAAGGCGAGTCCCGGGGAAAGGTCAGGCTAGTGAGAAAGAATCGAGAGCTAGGTCAGGCGAGTTACGCCCTCCTTGTAATCGAAACCACCATTAATCCACACAAAGCAGGACGTAGGCTTTTACCTCCTCACGACGGGCCGAACCTGGGTAAATCTGAGTCTTGCTTTCACTCACCCCCTTCGAGTCGCCACCAAGGTGTGATGGCTCCATCTTTAAGTCCTTTCACGAGGACATCTGCTGTGAGAAACCCACGACAGATGTGCTTCAAAGTCAGTTTGACAAGTTCAAGATGAAGGATGGTGAAGGTGTCGCTGAAATGTACTCTAGGCTAGCTCTCATCTCCAATGAGATTGTCGTCTTAGGAAGCGAAGGGATGACCGACAAATTCATCATCAAGAAGATACTTAGAGATCTTGATGGAAAGTATGACAATGTGTGCACATTGATCCAAATGATGCCAAACTACAAAGATCTCAAGCGAACTGAAGTTACTGGTAGGATTGTTGCTCATGAGATGTCACTCAAGGACAAAGATGAGTTGCACAACAAGTCAAGCGGTGCTTACAAAAGCTTCATGTGATGATCCCGCTACTTCAAAGGACAATCTTGTCATTGATAAAGAGATATGCCTCATGGTCAGAAAATTCAGCAAGTTCTAAAAGAGTAGAGGCAAAGAGAGAAGCTCAAGCTCAAGACATGATGAGAAGCGTTCGTCCAGTCGTGATCGAAACTGCTACAACTGTGGGAAGCCCGGACACTACTCAAATGAGTGCTCGGCTCCCTACAAACAAAGAGAAGAGTCACCTCGAAGAGGAAGCTCAAGGGATGAGTCACCTCGCAGAGAGAGAAGGAGTAGAGAAGACCGTTATGAATGAAGACACTCACGGAGAGGCAAAGAATCACAGAAGAAGGACAAATACACCAAGAGCGCCTTAAGAAGAATACATCAAGCTCATGTTGGTGAATGGGTTTCTCGCTCCGAGTTTGACACCCGATCCGAGAGAAGCTACCACTCCAACTCCGAGTATAGTCAAGATGAAGGTGTTGCCGGCATTGCACTTGTTTCCTCCAACTCCTACGACTTATTTGATTCACCAAATGAGGGTTTAAGAAACTGCTTCATGGCTAAAGGCCCCAAGGTATTACACCTCGAGTATCTTGATTTTAATAGTGATGAGGATGACTTGTTAGGAGAAGATGACTTGCTCTTTCATAAAACTAGTGATTGCACTGAAAATGAACTTGCTAATTATCATGCTAGTCAAGAGAAATCGAGTGATGATGATAAGAAAGAGATTGAGCGACTAACTCAAGAATTAAATACTCTTAAGTTAGCTCATGAAACTATTCTAGAAGATCATAGAGAGCTTGCAAGAACTCATGAGAAGCTATGCTTCGAGAAGCTCAATTTGGAGCAAGAGAATGAGTTCCTAAAAGCGATCAATGATGATCTTCAAAAGAAGAGTTCTTCTTATCTAGAAAAATGATTACTGTTGTATAATTTTGTTCCACAAGTTAAACCTAAGAACGCTAGTAACAAAGGCAAGAAAGTTTCTTCATCTAGTAACAACAATGCTAAAGCTAAATCTAATGATGTTGTTGCTAGTAGCTCTCTTGATTCCACTAATGATTCTCTTAGCCAAGTTACACTTGAGAAAGAAAAGAATTTATTGAAAGGGACTATAGAGAGAGGTGTCTTCAAGAGTCTTGCCGGAAGTAAGCAATTTGAGGAAATTGTGCGCAAGCAAGGAGGACATCGGAAGAAACAAGGTGTTGGCTACTTCAACGTCAACGGAGATGATTGGGAAGAAGGTCCATTTCCCATTTCTAAGTTTGTTCCTCAAGAGGAGAAGTATGATCCTACTCCTCCCAAAGGAACAAGCTCACAGTATGGCCTTCTACCACAACACCACAAGGGCAGGGAAAGCTTCAAGATAACATTGAATTATTTGAATAGGAACCCCAAGTCAAGGTCAAGTGCATTCCCAAGGACACTTCTAGCACTACCTCATCTAGTGCTACCACAACTCCAAGGATTCCCATCAAGTTGATGTGGATCCCTAAGAGGAAGAACTATAAAGTTCTTGAGGGGTGACTCGGCCAATGAAATTCACTCTTATTCATTTTGGCAAGAACTATATGCAATCAACCTCAACCATATGCATTAGTTCAAGGAGTCACACATTCCCTCAAAGGTAAGCAAGGAACAAGGTAATTAATATATCTTTGGACATCATCCCATGTGTGTTTCACTCCATGTCCATAGATATTCTTGCATATGTTCCTTGTGCCTTGGGACTAACCCATGTAGGTGAGAAGAGTAAGAAACAACAAGGATTTCTCCCAACTCAAGATGATCTTCATCAACATTGAGCATTCACCATTACTTCGCCTACTTGAAGTCTTCTACGACAAACCCCAAGGTTAGTTTATCCCTCTTAGGGGGGATGTCATGTCAAGAGGGAGATTTACTCTAAATCTTGAGTATAAGCATCTCTTAAGGATATGAACACATTAATGCTTCATGTAAAAGAGGTAACCCCACTTGTGCTTAACGATAAGTATGACCTATGGTCAAGTATTCTTACTTGGCTCCCAAGTCAATATACTCATATATAGATGACTTTGTCATTGCCCAAGTGCTTGATAAATGCTAGGCTGTTTGTGCATGTTCACCATATTTTATCTATCATCTTATTGTGTGAGCATGTAGGTCTGCATATTTGTCCTTATTCTAGGACATCCAATTGTTGTTATTTGGCTCTTGATTTATCTTTTGCTAATTGGATGGACAAGAATGCCTAGGACCCTCATCTAGCTATCTATGCTATCTCATCTCAAGTTCTATTCATGTTTCATCAAAAAACATGAATAAGCACTTGTCGATCCATGTGTGTGAATGAGCACTCAGACTTCAGTAAATCTCTTTGTGAATCTCGATGAAACCAACCACACAGACTCGGTTCCAGCGAATCCCCAATGTTGATCTGGTTTTTCAATCTCAGTACTACCGAAATCACCAACTAGGTTACACCGAGTTTCCGTGTCAGCTGACATCACAGGAACTCGGTGACACCGATTTTGTAATCTCGGTGACACCAACAACAAGGGTTATATAATCTTGCGCACTGGATGTTTTGAAATCCAATCCTCAAATATTTCGTTCCCAAACCCTAACATGCTGATGTCTACTACGGGACCTTCTCCTTGTAGACGTTGTTGGGCCCCCAAGTGTAGAGGGTTGTAGGATAGTAGCAATTTTCCCTCAAGTGGGTGACCTAAGGTTTATCAATCCGCGGGAGGCGTAGTATGAAGATGGTCTCTCTCAAGCAACCCTGCAACCAAATAACAAAGAGTCTCTTGTGTCCCCAACACACCTAATACAATGGTAAGTTGTATAGGTGCACTAGTTCAGCGAAGAGATGGTGATACAAGTGCAATAAGGATGGTAGATATAGGTTTTTGTAATCTGAAATTACAAAAACAGCAAGGTAACAAAAGGTAAAACTGAGCACTAACGGTATTGCAATGCGTGGAAACAAGGCCTAGGGTTCATACTTTCACTAGTGAAGTTCTCTCAACAATGATAACATAATTGGATCATATAACTAGCCTTCAACATGCAACAAATAGTCACTCCAAAGTCACTAATAGCGGGGAACAAACGAAGAGATTATTGTCGGGTACGAAACCACCACAAAGTTATTCTTTCTGATCGATCTATTCAAGAGTTCGTACTAGAATAACACCTTAAGATACATATCAACCAAGACCCTAATGTCACCTAGATACTCCATTGTCACCTCAAGTATCCGTGGGCATGATTATACGATATGCATCACATAATCTCAGAATCATCTATTCAACCAACACATAGAACTTCAAAGAGTGCCCCAAAGTTTCTACGAGAGTGTCAAAACGTGTGCCAACCCCTGTGCATAGGTTCCCAATGTCATGAACCCGCAATTTGATCACTAAAACATACATCAAGTACTCACATGAATCCACGTGTGCCAACCCATATGCATAGGTTCCCAATTGTCGCAAACCCGCAAGTTGATCACAGCAGATAGACACGTGCAAGACATACATCAAGTGTTCTCAAAGACTCAATCCGATAAGATACTCCAAAGGGGAAACTCAATTCATTACAAGAGGGAGAGGGGGAAGAACATCATAAGATCCAACTATAGTAGCAAATCCCATGGTACATCAAGATCAAGACATCTCAAGAACAAGAGAGAGAGAGAGATCAAACACATAGCTACTGGTACATACCCTCATCCCCGAGGGAGAACTACTCCCTCCTCGTCATGGAGATCGCCGAGATGATGAAGATGGCCACCGGAGATGGATTCCCCCTCCGGCAGGGTGCCCGAACGGGCTCCAGATTGGTTTTTGGTGGCTACAGAGGCTTGCGGCGGCGGAACTCCCGATCTAGGTTTCTTTTTGGGGGTTTCTGAATTTATAGGAATTTATGGCGGTGGAATTGCGTCAGTTGGGCCCACGAGGAGTTCACAAGCCTGGTCTCCACCACCGGGGGGGGGGGGGGGGTGGCAGTGTTAGGGCTTGTGACTTCCTCGTGGCTCTTCTAGCCTTCTTCCAAAGCTTTGGGGGTCTCTTTTGGTCCAAAAAAAATCATCGTAAAGTTTCATTCCATTTGGACTCCGTTTGAAAATCGGCCAAAAACACGGAAAAAAACAGAAACTGGCACTTGGCACTGAGTTAATAGGTTAGTCCCAAAAAAGATATAAAATAGCATATTCATGCATATAAAACATCCAAAGTTGACAAGATAATAGCATGGAACCATAAAAAATTATAGATATGTTGGAGACATATCAAGCATCCCCAAGCTTACCTCCTGCTCGTCCTCGAGTAGGGAAGTGATAAAGAATGAATTTTTGATGCTTTCATGCTACATAGCATAGATGTCCTTTGTAACTCCTCTTATGTGACATGAATGTTCAGATCCATTAGATTCAAAACAATAGTTTGCTATTGACGTGGAAACAATAATAATTCAAGCAAACTAGCAAGGTAATCATGAACTTTCAAAATAACAAGGCCAAAAGAAAGTTATCCCTACAAAAGCATATAGTCTGGCTATGCTCTATCATCATTGCACAACGAATTTAAATCATGCACAACCCCGGTATTGGCCAAGTAATTGTTTCACACCTTTACTTTCTCAAACCTTTTCAACTCTCACGCAATACATGAGCATGAGCCATGGTTTTAGCACTATAAGTGGTGTGGAGTGTGGTGGAGGTTGCAAGACAAAAAAGGAGAAGATGATCACATTAACTAGGCATATCAATAAGCTGTGGAGATGCTCATCAATAGATATCAATGTGAATGAGTAGGGGCCATACAAATGATGCACTAGAGCTAAGAGTATGAGAAAGCTCTTAAAGAAAACTAGTGGGTGTGCATCCAACTTGCTTGCTCACGAAGACCTAAGGCAATTTTGAGGAAGCCTAACATTGGAATATACAAGCCAAGTTATATAATGAAAATTTCCCACTAGATATATGGTGGTGACAAAACGAGAGACTCTCAATCATGAAGATCATGGTGCTTAATGTGCACAAGTGTGGAAAGGTGGTAGCATTGTCCCTTCTCTCTTTTTCTCTGATATATATATTTTTTGGTGGGCTCTTTGGCCTCTTTTTTTTGGTGGGCTTCTTGAAAGTGCGTTATATTGACTAGAGGGGGGTGAATAGGAGATTTTTAGAATTTCATCACTGAGGAAATTCCTTTTGAGGAAATTCTTCACTAATGACTAACTTACTGCGGAAACAGTAAAGGATCAGAAGTGCAAAGTTTCACAACAATAGTTTTTCAGAGTGAAGAATGTGAAAACAGATTGCACAGTGAGCAGGCATGCAGAATACAGATGAGGAATAACTAACGTGAAGAATTTGGGGTTGAGGAAATTCAGAGAAAGTCTTCAGCAAATTCTTCAAACAGTCACAGTGAAAGTCATCAACAGATAATACGGGGAAAGTAAAGAGTTGAGGAATTAGAACCCGTTTTTCAGTGAAGACAATCGTTGATGACCCAGTTCCAACTGCTGTGACAGTCGTACATCTGGTTTGGAGCGGCTTGGTATTGAAACCAAAGGACACCCAGTCCCGGACACACAGTCCCTACCGTATTCTCCTTGAGCTAAGGACACACAGTCCTCGCCCAACACTCGTGGTAAGTCTTCAGGGCAGACTTCCAAACCCTCACAAACTTGGTCACCTGGCGATCCACAATTGACTGCTAGAAAGCTCTAGACCATGACGCCTAACCGTATGGAGGATGCACAGTCCTCAAAGGTAAAAGGCTTCAGTCCCACACATGAACAACTTCTTCAGTGATGCTCAATCACTAGGTTTGGTTTTTGGTTTCGATGGGTGGTGTATTTCCTCACTGATGAATTACTCTCGAAGGCTCTGAGGAATTTGGGTTGCTCTTATGACAAGTGTCAGTTTGTAACGGAGCAGCCAACCAGCTAGTGCTTGTGGGGGGTGGCTATTTATAGCCTGGGAGCATCCCGACATGATTTGACACTAATGCCCTTAAATAATATGACCGTTGGAGTGGATAAGACCAGTGACTTGGCGTGGCTATCGAAACAGTCGGAACCCTCAACTATGAGAGTCCTCATGTCACTCGTATTCCTCAGTTGAGGCTTTTGGTAGGATTAGGCTTGGGTTGAGCATCATGAGGAAATTCATTCCATAGTGTAACTTTGACCCCCTTTAACAGTACGGTGTTCCTATTACTCAAACGCGAAGAAAGTAAAACAGAAAGTGTAAATCTTCATGCTTCAAATTCTTCAGAATGATTTTCTTCAGGAACCACCGGACTTCTGAATATCAGTTTCTTCATGAGGAATATCAATTTCATCGCAGATTCCTCGCGATTCATTTCTTCAGCTTCAGACCAATTTCTTCAACTGAAGACATATATTTTTAGGGGTCGATATTCTTCAAATATCAAACTCCTCCATGACTTATAGATCCTGCGTACACTCACAAACACATTAGATACTTAACCTATAAGTCTTCAGACCACCAAAATCACTAAGGGGCACTAGATGCACTTACAATCTCCCCCTTTTTGGTGGTTGATGACAATTAGGTTAATTCTTCAAGAGGGATCAAAAATATGAAGTGTAAATACTCATTTTGAGGAATTTGAAATCAAGATTCAAAGAGACTCCCCCTGAAGATGTGCATATCTTGAGGATTTTGCTTTTTACAGCAAATGCACATTGATGATTTATATCATGGAGATCTCCCCCTGAGTCTTGTAAATCATGCATACATATAACATATCATATGAAGAATATGAAAATGCATGATGAGAGATGGTATCTGACGAATTCCAGCATGCGTGCATTAAAACTTGAGGAATAAGCATGCGAAGAAAAACGTTCAAAAGCGTCAGAGTACCAACGGGCTTAAGTTACAACTCATTACAAAAAAAACTTCAGAAGAGCCAAGAGTTTGTAACTTAAATATAGTTCGTAAGCCCCAAAATTATCCCGCTTGAAGACTAACTCTCAAGTTTCTCCCCCTTTGTCGTCAAGTGACAAAAAAAGGACAAACTGAGGACTAACGCCCGTGAAGACTTCACTCCTTGGCGGTTGAGGAAGAGCCGTGATGCTTCTTGGGGGTATTCTTCTTTCTTGGACCGGTAGCAGTGTCGAGCTGTTCTTCATCAGATTCAGCAGTGCAGAATGAAGAAAAGGAGCTGTCTTCAAGGTCTGGCACTGGAATTGGCCTGAGCTTCTTCTTGGGAGGCCACGACCATTCAAAGTCTCGCTCAAAGTCCATTTCTTCAAGCTCAGTCTGAGTCTTCAGATGTGCAAGTGTAGCCCAGGTGCGATCAAAAACCTCATGCAGATAGTGATGGTTGAGCTTCACAGAGTTCTGTGTTTCAGTGAGGGTTTTCACAATGGCGCCAAACTGGCGTTTGACCCACTTGTGATTGCGATCCACCTTTTGGTGAAGACTGACGAGGAGCTCTCTTGTATTCATCACGCGAGGAGGAACGGGGCTTGTCGGACGAGTCTCAGTATCATCCCATGAAGAATAATCTTCTGGCTCTCTGAACTGGCCATCAAGGGGCCTACTGCCTTCTTCAATCACAAATTTGCCTTTTCCTTCAATGGACTCGAAAGTCTTCTTGTTGACTCAGATAGGAGGCATATAACCAACATGGTTTTGGAAATCAGCGTGAAAGTTGATGCCTGTCCTTGTCCTGATGAATCTCATGATCCATGGGGCATATATCTTGTGATCAAAAGGACACATAGCATTGTCGGCCAAAGTCCTCAAGAAGAAATCATGGATGTTGATAGGAATACCATGAATGATGTTGAATAGGATATTCTTCATGAGGCCTACAACATTTTCTTCATCGTCATGGCCTTTGATCGGCGCGAGCACACTGCAGAGGATTCTGTAGACAGACTTGGGTGTGTACTTGAGCTCGTGGACGAGGAAGGTTGTTCTCGGAGATTTTCCTTCAGCCAAAGGCTTCATGAGGACTTCCATCATTCCATTTAGCAGCTCACGCTCACCATAAAGCTTCACAGCCTCATATGAGGGAATTGGTACGGGAAGTTCTCTGAGGAGTTCAGTAGCAGGAGCCTTGTAGTGAGTGTTTTGGGTCATCCAATCAAACACCCATGTGTTAATGTCTTCAGGGTTGCCAGATATGTGAAGAGTGTCATAGAACTGAAGAATTAACTCGCTGTTCCAGTCAGATATGTCGGAGCACATTGGGAGTAAACCTGCATCATGAAGGACACTGAGGACTGGCTCCAGGCACGGTATTGCTTCAAGCTCAACATGAGGAATATGCCTGTGCTGGAATATCTTGTTTCGTCCACAGAGCACAGAGGCATAGTAGTTCATCTGAGTCCTAGTCCAAAACTTCAGATGCCTCATTTGAGGCTTGTCATAGGGGTTCTCTCCGATGAAGACATGCGTTCTTCAAAGAAATTTTCCTTTTGAAACTTTGGACGCTTGGAGAACGGCTGACGCTGAACTGGCTGAAGATTTTGCTGAGGAATAGGAGGGGAGACAACAATAGCAGTCTCTGGGTTGAGCACGACGAATGCATTGTCTTGGGCAGGTGCATTCTCTTCAGCATGTTCCTCAGGGCGAGGAATTTCAGCAGCTGGTACTTCAGGCTAAGGAGATGGTGCTTGCTGGGCGTCAGGCTGAGGAGATGGCTCTGGTTGTGCTTCAGGCTGAGGAATTTCTGCTTCTTGCTTAGTTGGAGGAGTTGGATCAGCCTGTTCCTCATCTTGGGGATTCTACTCAGAGTGTTGAATTTCATCAGCTTGAGGATTTTCTGTTTGTTCTTCCTCAGTTGGCTTGGTGGCAGAGGCAGTTTCATCAGCTGGTGCAGCTGATGCTTGAACATTGTCTATTTGAGGATTGAAAGGTTGAGGACTGTCGTCTATCTAAATTTCCTCATCAGTGTGTTCCTCAGAGGCGACATCTTTCATTTCCTCATCTGCCTTTTTCGCTGGATCATCAATGATGATCATTTCATAGGAAGGAGCGATATTCAGTGGCACAGGGTCTAGAGGAGTAGTTTCTTCAAGTACTTTGAGGCGCTTGGCCTCTGTTTCTTCTTCTGCTGAGGAGGCCTTTCTCTTCTTGGCTTCCTTCTCAGCAGCCCTGGTTTTCTTCACGTCAGATGTAGACGGAGTCATCTTCTTCACCGTTGAAGCTTTTGGTGAAGGGGTTTTCTTGACAGATTCTTCAGCTGGTATTGAGGAACCAGCTGGAACAGAGTCATCAGCTTGCTTTGGCGAAGCAACTGGGTCAGGGGCAGTCTCATCAGCTGCATCAAATTCATCAGCTGGAGTTTCCATGACGATTTCTTCAATAGCCGGTTCATCAACACGGCGCTCTTGGTGTACTTCCTCAGCTTGAGGAGTTTCCTCATCATGAGGAGATTCATCTGCTGGCTCCTCAATCAAGGGCTGAGGAGTTGGTGCTGGGGGTGCGGCTCTCTTGTTGTAGTCATCAACAACACTAGTGGCCAGCTTGATGAAATTGCTCTTGAGGCTTTTTCGATCTGACAGCTTGGCGTACTTGTCAGTCAATTTCTTCAGCTGTGCATGTGTTGTCACCAATGCATCAGGAGTCAATTTGAGGAGATTCTTCCTGAGGAATTTCTTCTTTTTAATCTTTGCAACTTTGGCCTGCCTGGCCTGCTGTTCTTTCCACTTGGCTTCATTTATGAAAGTGGCCACCATGTGGCTGATGCCAGGGGGAAGTTTCAAATCATCAAGTGGAGTGTTTGGGTCTTCATACAAGATGTTGATGTAGTCAAGGAGGACCTTGGGGTCCATGAACAGAGGAATGGCACTGCCTGATGCTTGAGCTACTCTTTCCTGCTTGTTTCTGATGATGGCTTGTAGGGTTCGATCATCATATTCATCACTTTCATCTGATGCAGATGGGACGGTGATGATTTTGTTGGGGCTTGGCAGAGTTGCATGTTCAGCAGTTACCAAAGTCTTCGCAGGAGGTGGTGAAGACTTTGACTCCGAGCGGTTGCAGCTGGGAGTGAGGAGCTGGAGCTGGCGGTCGTAGGCTTCATGACCTTCTTCTGTACTGGTTTCTCTTGAGGCTTTGGAGGTGGAGCTGAGGATTTTGGTACTGAGGAGATTGGTACTGAGGGCTTTGACACAGATGGTTTTGGTGTTGAAGGTTTTGTGACTGAAGCCTGAGCAGACTTCTCTTGAGGCTTTGGAGCCCTTGGCTTTGACGGCACAGAGTGTGGTTGAGGAGTTGCTGAACCAGAGGTCTCAGCGGCAGAGGAAGTAGCAGCAGGTGAGGCAGCAGCTGAGGATTCATTGAATTTCCTCACTGCAGCTTCTGCCTGCTTCTTGAGCTTAGCCAGATGCTTTTCCTTTTCATCTGGATAGTCATCAATGGTCTTGAGGCTTGAGGGATGTGCTACTTGATGATCCCCAAGTGGGGCCCGTCTGCCAGGGGCCTTCAGAGCGAATTTCTTCGCATACTTGGCAGTCACAAACCTGTATTCCTTCCATTCCTTTGCCCATCGGCATTCAATCTTCTGCAGCCGTATATTCCTCTTGGCCATTGTCTCATTTTCATCAGGCGTGCAATAGTCCAAGTAAATATCCTCAGGGATATCCACAGCTGTGTTTTGCTCAAGTTTCTTTCCTCCCTTCTGTTTTCTGTCATCCTCCATTTTCTTTAGTTGAGGATTTTGCTGATGAGTTTGAACTCTTGAGGATTCTGATGAGCCTTGAAGAGTTTCTTCCAGAAACGCTGCAAATGAGTTAATGTGATGAGAACCGAGAGATTCATCAGCTGACATGTGTGTACCTGTGAACAGAGTATAGTTGCGAGGAATTTGGAGAGGTCATATGCGTTCTCAGATTTGAGGAAAAAAAGTTTGACAGTTTGAGGAATATAACCAGTGGTTGAGGAATTTTCCTAAGCATACTGTTCTTGGGTTCCAGAGTTGTACAGATCCGAAAATTCGCACAATTGAGGAATCTCGTGAAAATCTTAGATGCTTAGCATAGTTCATCAATGATGTGGTGATAGGCAGTGTTTGAGGAGTCAAGTGCTTATCGTTTCTTGAGGAAAAACAGATTTCACATAGAAGATGTAAAATTTTAGATCTAACTTGCTGTAAAAATGGGATTTATTTACCCTGGAAGGTGCGCACGAAGAACACAGAAAGTTGTGCATGGAGAAGCTCTTCGGTCGCGTGTCCTATGCACCCTAACCCGGCGACAGAGGACGTCTACGGCGGCGGCGGACGAAGATGGTCCGACTCCGGCGTGGTTCCGGTGACGGAGAAGTTGAGGCAGTGAAGCTCTTCCTCACCGGCGACGAGACTACCAGCGATGGCACTAGGGTTCGGTGGTGTATGCTGTGGCAGGAGAGCGATGAAGCGAAGAAGAGTATGCCGAGGGGGATAAGGACATATTTATAGCCAAACGTCACTATTGGCGCGAAAATTTCGGACCAAACCGCCCCTGCCTCTACGTCTCCGCGGGACACGTGTAGCTCCCGAATAGTGTGGTGGAGATAGTGGAGATCGTGGTTATCCGATCGTGGGAAGTGGGTTCAGTTACTGTGTATTTAAAGAAACAATTTTTGAAGATTTGAGGATTTTCGTCACAAAATCATCAGCTGACACGGACGCAATGAGGATTTTGAACAAAGTTTTAAGTAGAACGCATATGAAGAATTGAATAGATTGGATGAGTATAGCATAGAGGGAAAGTATCCGATCACATTCACTTAGCAAAAATATCAACTTGAAGAACTAGCAATAAGTGAATGTTGTTGAGGACTTGAAATCACAGTCTATCTAGTCAAATGAAAGTCATCAAGTATTTCTGAAGATTTTGTGATAAATCATCACACTGAAGAACAGCTGTTTTGAAGAAAAACACATTTTGGGGAAATTTGATCATTTGAAGAAAATCAACTTGAGGAATTTCACATTGGGCGGTGGCGTGACCCACCATATAAGAATGTTGATTACAGACGCCGCGTACAATTGTCGTAGGGCCCTAAGAATCAATTTCTTCGTTAATTTCTTCACATTCAGAGTGACATTCTTCATCAGTTGAAGAAAATCGATTCATCATGTGTTCCACATCTAAGTCATCAACTTTGCATAAGTGTTAGGATGTGTGCATGTTTTTACAAAACATTTGAAGATTCTAAGATATTTAGCTCACACCGCAACTTGCAAAATCTTTTATCATCCAAGGGCTTAGTGAAGATATCTGCTAGTTGATCATCAGTCTTCACATGGTCGATGAGGATATTGCCCTTGAGGACATGGTCCCGAAGAAAATGATGACGAATCTGGATGTGCTTGGTCTTCGAGTGCTGTACTGGGTTGTATGCAATCTTGATACCACTCTCATTGTCACAGTAGAGAGGCACATTCTTCATGTTGATGCCGTAGTCCTTGAGGGTTTGCTTCACCCATAGCAATTGAGCACAACAAGAACCAGCAGCAATGTACTCAGCTTCGGCAGTGGAGAGTGATACGCAGTTCTGCTTCTTTGAGGACCAGCAAACTAGTGATCTTCCGAGGAAATGGCATGTGCCAGAAGTTGACTTGCGATCCACACGGTCACCAGCATAGTCTGAGTCAGAATACCCTACCAGATGAAGATTGGAGCCCTTGGGATATCATAATCCTAGTGTTGGTGTGTGAGCTAAGTATAGAAGAATATGTTTCACAGCCTTATGATGTGATTCTTTCGATTTTGCTTGAAAACGTGCACACATGCAAACACTAAGCATTATGTCTGGCCTAGATGCACATAGATACAATAAAGAGCCAATCATAGAACGATATACCTGCTGATCGAAATCTTTACCATTTTCATCAGTACCGAGGTGGCCGTTGGTAGGCATTGGAGTCTTGGCACCTTTGCATTCGTGCATGTCGAATTTCCTCAGAACATCCTTGAGGTATTTCTCCTGTGATATGAAGATTCCATTGCTTTGTTGGCGAATTTGAAGACCTAAGAAGAATTTCAACTCCCCCATCATGGACATCTGATATTCTTCACTCATCATGTAAGAAAATTCATCACTGTATCGTTTGTCAGTACAGCCAAATATGATATCATCGACATATATTTGACACACAAATAGCTCATTATCATAGGATTTAGTGAAAAGAGTTGGATCGAGTGAACCAGGTTTGAAGCCTTTCTTCATGAGGAATTCCTTCAATGTACCATACCATGCCCGACGGGCTTTCTTGAGACCATAAAGAGCCTTTTTGAGTCTGAAGACTTTGTCTGGATTCTTTGGATCCTCAAAACCTGGGGGCTGAGCAACATATACTTCTTCCTCAAGCTTACCATTGAGGAATGCACTTTTCACATCCATTTGATATAAGATGATGTTATGATGATTAGCATAAGCAAGTAGTATTCAAATAGCTTCAAGTCTAGCAACAGGTGCAAAAGTTTCATCGAAATCTATTCCTTCAACCTGGGTGCAGCCTTGGGCTACAAGTCGTGCCTTGTTCCTCACCACTTGACCGTCCTCGTCTTGCTTGTTTCGGAAAATCCAGTTGGTGCCGATGATATTGTGCTTGCGAGGATCTGGTTGTTTGACGAGCTCCCATATGTCATTCAGCTTGAATTGAAGAAGTTCGTCTTGCATAGCTTGGATCCACTCCGGTTCCAGAAAAGCCTCAACAACTTTTGAGGGTTCTGTGATGGATACAAAGGAAAAAATGCCCACAAAAGTTAACTAATTGTGAAGCTTTTGAGCGAGTGAGAGGACCTGGCGCGTTGATGTCGTTGAGGATTTTGTCAAGTTCTACTTCGTTTGCAATACTTGGATGAGCTGGTTGAGGATTTTTTCTGGGCCGAGGAAGTGGTGCTGGTGCAATTTCCTCAAGAGCATCTTCTTGATTTTTATCAGTGATGGGGATCGTTTCTTCACCAATTTCCTCAGTGGGTACAATGTCTTCAGTAGGCTTGAGCTTTATTGCTTCCTCAGGAGACAGCTTATCTGGATCAAAAGGCAATTGCTCTCTTTGCGAGCCATTAGTTTCATCGAACCGCACATCTACAGTCTCAACAACTTTGTTGGGATAGTTGTTGAAGACTCTGTAAGTGTGCGAGTCATTTCCAAAACCGAGCATAAAACCTTCATGTGCCTTAGGTGCAAATTTTGAGCTATGGTGAGGATCTCTAATCCATCATTTTGCACCAAAGACTTTGAAATAACTTACATTGGGTTTCTTGTCAGTAAGGAGTTCATATGAGGTTTTCTTGAGGAATTTGTGAAGATATACCCTGTTGATGATATGGCATGCAGTTTTGATTGCTTCAGGCCAAAAGCAATGAGGAGTCTGATATTCTTCAAGCATAGTTCTCGCAATTTCAACCAGAGTCCTGTTCTTCCTTTCGACGACACCATTCTGCTGAGGAGTATAAGGAGCAGATAATTCGTGAGTAATACCAAGTTCATCAAGATAATCATCAAGACCAGTGTTTTTGAACTCGGTTCCATTATCCCTCCTGATATGTTTGATCTTGATGCCAAAGTTCGTCGAGGCCCTTTAAGAAAATCATTTGAAGATTTCCTGCACTTCAGTTTTATACACTATGATATGCACCCAAGTATATCTAAAATAATCATCAACTATGACGAAGCCATATAAAGATGCTGCATTGGTTAGTGTGGCATAGTGAGTAGGTCCAAATAGATCCATATGAAGCAATTCGAATGGACGTGTAGTGGTCATGATAGTCTTCGAGGGATGCTTGGATCTGGTCATTTTCCCAGATTCACAAGCACCGCAGAGATGATCCTTGAGGAACTTGACTGATTCGATGCCGATGACATGCTTCTTCTTCGCGAGCGTGTGCAAATTCCTCATGCCTGCATGACCTAGTCTTCGGTGCCACAGCCATCCTTCTGAGGTTTTTGCTAGTAAGCAAGTGGCTGGTTGAGGACCTGTAGAGAAATCAACAATGTACAAATACCCTCTTCTTACACCTTCGAAGACTTTGGATCTGTCAGATTCCATGATGACTACGCATCTATATCTACCAAAGATAACAATCATATCAAGATCACAAAGCATCGAGATTGACATAACGTTAAAACCAAGGGATTCAACAAGCATCACTTTGTCCATATGCCTATCCTTGGAAATAGCCACTTTGCCAAGTCCCAATACCTTGCTTTTACCTTTGTCAGCATATGTGATTTGCTTCAGAGATGATGGAGTTTGTGGCATATTCATCAGTAAGCTTTTATCACCAGTCATGTGATGTGTGCAGCCACTATCAAGAACCCACTCACTATTCTTGGGTTTGTTATCCTGCAGATGAATTAGTACAGCTTACCATCTCATATGCTTCAGATTTGAAGAATATGATACTAATTTCATCAAATCAGTAATTTTATCATAACAGAACTGTAAGGACGTGTGAAATATTTCTATTTCATCAATCATTAGCTTGCGTCCTATCAAGCATTTCCTCAGGTCTCCAGCAAATTCTTTAGATGATGATTTTCATCTGGAGACCTGACCTGTAGAAGCGATTAGTTCGATTTCTTCACCACCCACATCTGAAGGGGTGGCAAAGCATTCATCATCCTGCGAGCACCATATGAGAAAGGTGGTATTGAAGCCAATGCACTTCTCCTAACAGTAGGGGTATTAAAGTACTCATATGAATATGCAGAGAACTGGTTTGAGGATTTATGAACATAACGATTTGAGGAGTAACGCTCATATTCATATTCCTTGTAGTTTCCCTGAATGTTAGATGCATTAGCATGGGTACGAGCATAGTTTTGACCAGTTGAGGATTTTGATCCTCTTGAAGACTTTGGTCCTCCTCAGGAATTTGATCTGGGGTTCAGATTCTTCAGTGGTGGTGTCATGAGGACATTCACATGAAGATTTTTAAGATAGCTTATGGGAACCCAGAGTTTCCTCAAAGGAGGGCCATTCCTGTAGTTAGTTCCAACATATCGAGCAAATACTTCACCAGTTTGATTTTCGAAAAATTTATAGTTGGAGTCAATTGACTCATCTGAGGAATAGGATAATTCACATGAAAAGCCAGTTTGATTAGATGGATCAAAAGGAGGCCCAGTAGCACCAAGCCATGAGGTTTTGGGATACTGGTCAGGTTTCCAATAAGATCCATCAGCATTTAATTTCCTCTCAAAGGAAATTCCTTCTTTCCTCGGGTTCCTGTTCAAGATCTGCTTTTTGAGCACATCACAAAGGGTTTGATGCCCTTTGAGGCTTTTGTACATGCCTGTTACGTACAATTCCTTCAACCGTGCATTTTCATCAATAACATTTGTGTTTTCCTCAAGTGAGGAAATAGACACAACAGGTGCAGTTGAAGAATTTGTAGCAATAGTAGCATTTGATGATTCTGGTGAGGAATTAGCAGTTTGACGTTCAATGCATTTAAGACATGGAGGAATGAATTCAACTTGACCAGCGTTGATCTGTTGAGCTAGTAATGAATCATTTTCCATACGAAGATCATCATGAGACATCCTCAGCTTCTCAAGATCAAGCTTCCTTTGAAGAAATTCATAGGAAAGCTTCTCATGATCAGTGAGGAGTGTATCATAACGATCCTGAAGATTATCAAATCTAGACTGAAGACTTTTCACATCTTCAGTGAGGATTTGGGTAAGATTAATTTCATCATTCAACAGATCATCACTTTTATCTAGCAGTTTCTGAAGCTTTTCCAGAGCAGTTTGTTGTTTAGTGGCAATGATAGCAAGTTTACTGTAACTGGGTTTCTTATAATTATCAGGTTCACAGTCACTTGAATCAGAGGAGGAGGCATTATTTGGTACCTTTGAACCTTTTGCCATGAAGCAATAGGTTGGAGCAAAGTCATCAACATAGTCATCAGTGAGGATGGTGCTATCATTTTCTTCAAGGTTGAAGATTGACTTGCTGACAAAAGTGGTTGCCAGTGCAAGACTAGCCTGTCCGGATTCTGAGTCTTCATCAGAACCCTCTTCTTCATCACATTCCTCTGATTCTGCCTCGGAGTCCATTTCCTTGCCAATAAGTGCCCGAGCCTTTCCGAAACTAGTCTTCTATTGCGATGAGGGCTTTGAAGATGAGGATTTTGAAGATTTCTTCTTCTTCTTCGAGTCATCAGAACTGTCATCCTTGTATTTCTTCTTCTTTGATTCCTTTCCCCAACGGGGACAATCAGTAATGTAATGACCTGATTTCTTGCACTTGTGACAGGTTCGTTTCTTGTAGTCCTCAGATGAAGATTTTGATTTCCTCATGTCTCTTCTTGAAGATTTACCAAACTGACCACGTCGTGTAAATCTCTGGAATTTCCTCACGAGCATTGCAAGCTCCTGTCCAAATTCTTCAGGGTCACAAATACTGTCATATGTGTCTTCGTCTAGACATGAGGAAATTGCTCTAGCCTTCAGTGCACGTGGTCTGGAATAGCTTGGTCCATATAGATCTCTCTTTTCTTCTAGGTGGAATTCATGAGTATTTAGCCTTTCTAGTATATCAGCTGGATCAAGCATCTTGTAATCTGGTCTTTCTTGAATCATCAGAACTAAAGTATCAAATGAAGAATCCAAAGATCTCAGCAGTTTCTTCACAACTTCGTGATCAGTGATGTCTCGAGCTCCCAGTGCTTGCAGTTCATTTGGTATGTCAGTGAGGCAATCAAAGGTGTCTTGGCAGCTTTCATTGTCATGTCTCTTGAAGCGATTGAAGAGATTGCGAAGAATATCAACACGAGAGTCACGCTGGGTTGATACTCCTTCATTTACCTTGCACAGTCTCTTCCAGATCAGTGTTGCAGAGCCCAAAGCACTTACTCTTCCAAACTGGCCTGGGCTCAGATGGCCACAGATGATGTTCTTCGCTTGAGAATCGAGTTGCTTGAATTTCTTCACATCAGCAGCAGAGACACTAGCAGAGATGATGGGGACGCCATGTTCCACAATATACCAGAGATCATTATCAATAGCTTGTAGATGCATTTGCATTTTGTTCTTCCAGAAGGGAAAGTTCTTTCCTTCGTAGGTAGGACATGCTGCACTCACCTTAAACATGCCTGCAGTCGACATAACTAAAACTCCAGGTGGTTAAACCAAAATCACACAGAACAAGGGAGTACCTTGCTCTGATACCAATTGAAAGTGCGTTATATCGACTAGAGGGGGGTGAATAGGAGATTTTTAGAATTTCATCACTGAGGAAATTCCTTTTGAGGAAATTCCTCACTGATGACTAACTTACTGCGGAAACAGTAAAGGATCAGAAGTGCAAAGTTTCACAACAACAATTTTTCAGAGTGAAGAATGTGAAAACAGATTGCACAGTGAGCAGGCACGCAGAATAAAGATGGGGAATAACTAACGTGAAAAATTTGGGGTTGAGGAAATTCAGAGAAAGTCTTCAGCAAATTCTTCAAACAGTCACAGTGAAAGTCATCAACACATAATTCGGGGAAAGTAAAGAGTTGAGGAATTAGAACCCGTTTTTCAGTGAAGACAGTCGTTGATGACCCAGTTCCAACTGCTGTGACAGTCGTACATCTGGTTTGGAGCGGCTTGGTATTGCAACCAAAGGACACCCAGTCCTGGGACACACAGTCCCTACCGTATTCTCCTTGACCTAAGGACACATAGTCCTCGCCCAACACTCGTGGTAAGTCTTCAGGGCAGACTTCCAAACCCTCACAAACTTGGTCACCCGGCGATCCACAATTGACTGCTGGAAATCTCTAGACCATGACGCCTAACCGTCTGGAGGATGCACGGTCCTCAAAGGTAAAAGGCTTCAGTCCCACACAGGAACAACTTCTTTAGTGATGCTCAATCACTAGGTTTGGTTTGTGGTTTCGGTGGGTGGTGTATTTCCTCACTGATGAATTACTCTCGAAGGCTCTGAGGAATTTGGGTTGCTCTTATGACAAGTGTCAGTTTGTAATGGAGTAGCCAACCAGCTAGTGGTTGTGGGGGGGTGGCTATTTATAGCCTGGGAGCATCCCGACATGATTTGACACTAATGCCCTTAAATAATATGACCGTTGGAGTGGATAAGACCAGTGACTTGGCGTGGCTATCGAAACGGTCAGAACCCTCAACTGTGAGAGTCCTCATGTCACTCGTATTCCTCACTTGAGGATTTTGGTAGGATTAGGCTTGGGTTGAGCATCATGAGGAAATTCATTCCATAGTGTAACTTTGACCCCCTTTAACAGTACGGTGTTCCTATTACTCAAATGCGAAGAAAGTAAAACAAAAAGTGTAAATCTTCATGCTTCAAATTCTTCAGAATGATTTTCTTCAGGAACCACCGGACTTCTCAATATCAGTATCTTCATGAGGAATATCAATTTCATCGCAGATTCCTCGCGATTCATTTCTTCAGCTTCAGACCAATTTCTTCAACTGAAGACATATATTTTTAGGGGTCGATATTCTTCAAATATCTCAAACTCCTCAATGACTTATAGATCCTGTGTACACTCACAAACACATTAGATACTTAACCTATAAGTCTTCAAACCACCAAAATCACTAAGGGGCACTAGATGCACTTACACTTCTTTGGCCTCTTTTATTTCCTCACATGGGACAATGCTCCATCAATGATGATCAGCACACTTACAACTCAAAACTTAGAGCAATGATGACTCTATATGGAATACCTTCGGTAGTGTACCGTGACAATGATCTAGCATGACATAGACATCAATGGAAACATCATGCTAGCTATCTTACGATCATGCAATGGAAATGTAGACGTCGTGGCACATGTCATGGTGGTAGTTGCATGGCAATATATCTCGGAATGACATTGAAAAAGCCACAGTAGGTAGGTATGGTGGGTGTTTTGAGGGAGGCTAATGGTGGGTTTTGTGCATCGGCGAAAGTTGCACGGCACTAAGAAGATAGTGACGGTGGAAGGTGAAATTGCATCTAAACCATGGACTCAACATTAGTCATGAAGAACTCATATACTTGTTGCAAAAGTTTTATTAGTAATCGAAACAAAGCATTCAACGCATACTCCTAGGAGAAGGGTTGGTAGGTATAAACCATCGCGCGATCCCGACCACCACACAAAGAATGACAATCAAAAGAGTAATCATGCTCAGACTTCATCACATAGCGGTTCACCGTACGTGCATGCTACGGGAATCACTAACTTCAACACAAGTATTTCTAGATCCACAACACCTTACTAGCATAACTTCAATACTACCACAACCATATCTCCAAACTAATTGAGAGGAATCAAACTTCTCTAACTATTCAATGCACATGAAGGTGGAAGTTTTCGTATCCCTTTGGATAACTAACCCTTTTGAGACTACTTTAAAAGCATGGATCAACTACCAAGCCACGCACCGCTGTGCTCTAAAAGATATAAGTGAACCACATAGAGCAAAAGTATCTAGCTCAAAAGATATAAGTGAAGCACATGTGAGCTGAATTGTCTACCAAAGGATATAAGTGAAGCTCGACAAAATAACGGTGAGTGCATGTCTCTCTCTCTAGGTGTGAAGCAAGGATGATTGTGGCACAACAAAAATAAAAGACTCCTACGATACAAGACGCTCCAAGCAAAAACACATAACATGTGGTGAATAAAAATATAGCCCCAAGTAACGTTACCCATGGATTGAAGACGAAAGAGGGGATGCCTTCCCGGGGCATCCCCAAGCTTAGGCTTTTACGGCATCCTTGAATCTCTTGGGGTGCCTTGGACATCCCCAATCTTGAGCTCTTGCCACTCTTTATCTCTTTGTCCATAAGAACTTCACCCAAAACTTGAGAACTTCACAACATGAAACTTAAACAGAAACTCGTGATAACATTAGTATAAGAAAGCAAATCACCAGTTCCTTAGGTACTGTAGCAAACTTAAATTATACTTATGCTGATGTTGGGTTACTCTATTTTCAATCTTCCATGGCTAATACCCTCCGATACTATCCATAGTTTCATCAAAATAAGCAACCAACTCAGCAAAAAACAGAATCTGTTAACAGCAGACCAATCTGTAGCAATCTGTATACTTAGTATACTTCTGTTACTTCAACAAATCGGAAAAATTACGACAGACTGAAGAAATTTCATAGAAATCAGTAGCAAAAAGAATCAACTCAAAAGCTCTCACATAATAAAAATGAAAATTCTTTTCATGAGCAGAAATTTTCTGTCTTTTTCTAGCATGATCAAACAATCATCACCAAGATTAATCATAACGGTTTTGCTTGGCACAAACACAAAAAGAAACACAAAATACACAATCATAACAGAATTATGATGGTGTGGAGAAAACAAAACAGGAAGCTAAAAGCAAAGAAAAATTTATTCATTGGGTTGCCTCCCAACAAGCGCTATCGTTTAACGCCCTTAGCTAGGCATTGATTTCAATGATGCTCACATAAAAGGTAAGGATTGAAACACAACAAGAGCATCATGGAGCAAATGGCTAGCACATTTGAGTCTAACCCACTTCCTATGCATAGGGATTTTGGGATCAAACAATTTATTGGAGCATGAATCAACTAGCATAGGAAGGCAAAACAAGCATAGCTTTAAAAATTTCAACATATGGAGAGGAAGCTTGATACTATTGCAATAAGTAGAAGCATATGATCCTCTCTCATAGTAATTTTCAGTAGCATCATGAATGAATTCAACAATATAACTAGCACCTAAAGCATTCTTTTTATGATCTACAAGCATAGAAATTTTACTACTCTCCACATAAGGAAATCTATCCTCAAGAGTAGTAGTGGGAGTATCGTAAAAGACTTGAGCACTACAAATTGTGTCCACAATGAAAAAGCAAGGTTTAGCAAAGGGGTTTTCGAAAGTATGACAAGTTTTATCATCCCTCTTCTTCAAAGCATAAGTTACCTCACAATAATCATCATAGATAGGGGGCATGCTTTCATCAAAATGATTTTGATCATTCACAGTGGAAGAACTAAAAAGATCATCTTCATCAAATATAGCATCCCCAAGCTTGTGGCTTTGCATATCGTTAGCATCATGGGTATTCAAAGAATTCATGCTAAGAGCATTGCATCATGCTCATCATTCACATATTCTATGCCAAGCATTCTATGTAATTCTTCTTTCAGCACTTGAGCACAATTTTCCTTCCCATCATGCTCACGAAAGACATTGAAAAGATGGAGCATATGAGGCATCCTCAATTCCATTTTTTGTAGTTTTCTAGCGAAAGAACAAGAAACAAAAAGATTTGATTGCAAGATCTAAGGATATACCTTCAAGCACCAACCTCCCCGGCAACGGCGCCAGAAAACATCTTGATGTCTACTATGCAACCTTCTCCTTGTAGACGTTGTTGGGCCTCCAAGTGCAGAGGGTTGTAGGACAGTAGAAATTTTCCCTCAAGTGGGTGACCTAAGGTTTATCAATCCGCGGGAGGCGTAGGATGAAGATGGTCTCTCTCAAGCAACCCTGCAACCAAATAACGAAGAGTCTCTTGTGTCCCCAACACACCTAATACAATGGTAAGTTGTATAGGTGCACTAGTTCGGCGAAGAGATGGTGATACAAGTGTAATAAGGATGGTAGATATAGGTTTTTGTAATCTGAAATTACAAAAACAGCAAGGTAACAAAAGGTAAAAGTGAGCACGAACGGTATTGCAATGCGTGGAAACAAGGCCTAGGGTTCATACTTTCACTAGTGAAGTTCTCTCAACAATGATAACATAATTGGATCATATAACTAGCCCTCAACATGCAACAAAGAGTCACTTCAAATTCACTAATAGCTGGGAACAAACGAAGAGATTATTGTTGGGTATGAAACCACCACAAAGTTATTCTTTCTGATCGATCTATTCAAGAGTTCATACTAGAATAACACCTTAAGATACATATCAACCAAGACCCTAATGTCACCTAGATACTCCATTGCCACCTCAAGTATCCGTGGGCATGATTATACGATATGCATCACATAATCTAAGAATCATCTATTCAACCAACACATAGAACTTCAAAGAGTGCCCCAAAGTTTCTACCAAAGAGTCAAAACGTGTGCCAACCCCTGTGCATAGGTTCCCAATGTCACGAACCCGCAAGTTGATCACCAAAACATGCATCAAGTACTCACATGAATCCACATGTGCCAACCCAAATGCATAGGTTCCCAATTGTCACAAACCCGCAAGTTGATCACAACAGATAGACACGAGAAAGACATACATCAAGTGTTCTCAAAGAGTCAATCCGATAAGATAACTCCAAAGGGGAAACTCAATTCATTACAAGAGGGAGAGGGAGAAGAACATCATAAGATCCAACTATAGTAGCAAAGCCCAGGGTACATCGAGATCAAGACATCTCAAGAAGACGAGAGAGAGAGATCTAACACATAGCTACTGGTACATACCCTCAGCCCCGAGGGAGAACTACTCCCTCCTCGTCATGGAGATCGTCGGGATGATGAAGATGGCCACTGGAGATGGATTCCCCCTCCGGCAGGGTGCTGGAATGGGCTCCAGATTGGTTTTTGGTGGCTACACAGGCTTGCGGCGGCGGAACTCCCGATCTAGGTTTGTTTTGAGGGGTTTCTGAATTTATAGGAATTTATGGCAGTGGAATTGCGTCAGTTGGGCCCACGAGGAGGTCACAAGCCTGGTCGCCACCATCAGGGGGGGTGGCGGCGTCAGGTCTTGTGACTTCCTCGTGGCTCTTTTGGCCTTCTTCCAAAGCTTTGGGGGTCTCTTTTGGTCCAAAAAATCATCGTAAAGTTTCATTCCATTTGTACTGCGTCTGGAATTGGGCCAAAAACACGGAAAAAACAGAAACTGGCACTTGGCAGTGAGTTAATAGGTTAGTCCCAAAAAAGATATAAAATAGCATATTCATGCATATAAAACATCCAAAGTTTACAAGATAATAGCATGGAACCATAAAAAATTATAGATACGTTGGAGACGTTTCACATGCCGTCGAAGGACCCTTGGTCGTCGCCTTTGCCTCCCCGAGCACCACTGTCATTTGGATTCGCTGTTGTCGATAGAATCTTTGCCATCGTCGCAACCATAGTCGGACCGCCGCTGAGCTAGGGTACGGTTCTAATTAACTCTTGCACTCCTTTAATCCAACTCATGCACATTAGGATTTTTTTTCTCTACAAGCCACCATGTGAAAACCCCTCCTTCCACGAGAGAATCTCGTAGCATAGAGAACGATGGAATTTAGGATCTGATCTCCCACAGCATACAACTCGGTGAGACCGAGTTGGTAAAATTGGTTCCACTAATTTCAGTTTTAGGATTGCTGAGAAGCAACTCGGTGAGACCGAGCCGTTCTTTTCGGTGACACAAAAAAGACTGTCACGTCTTTTTTATTCAAGTAGATTTTCTCGGTGACTCCAAAATGACCAATCCGATGCTACCGGTTTATATTTTGCAGAAGATCATACCCCAAGTTTTTGAATTCAAATTTTAAAAATTTCTTCTGTGTTTTGTGATGCTCAACCCTTCTGCTCCTCTATATATATTTCATAGGGTTGTTGTTTGCTGGTTTGCTACTGAGTTGTTGCTTGTGTGCCAAGATGTCAGGATCTAAGGATAGCGAGAATGATTTAAGAGAAAACAGTGTTGAGATGGACTCAGGCACAAGTCCTGAGAAGACACACTCTGACCCTGGTTCTTAAAGCTCCCATGGCTTGCCCATGGCAGCCAACAGGCAGAGGAAGAAGCTTAATTCAGATGAAGAGGACTCATGTTTTGTGCCAGAGGAAACTCATGTAACGCCCAAGATGCGATCATATCCTTATTTTGGCACGAGGGCCTCGACAGGATTGAAGCGCATCTCGTTGTTTTCGCAAGAATGAATATCGTTACAAGTACATGTACTCAAGGTAAGAGTATATGGAATTGGCTTACACTCGCCACAAGCTACATCAAAGTCACATCTGTACAATACATAAATATCACGAAGAAGAGCACGGTCCGACTACGGACGAAAAATAAACAAGAAAAGAACGACGTCCATCCTTGCTATCCCAGGCTACCGGCCTTGAACCCATCCTAGATCGACGAAGAAGAAGAAGAAGAAGAAGAAGAAGAAGAAGAAGAAGCAACTCCAAATGAACAATCAACGTGCTCGCGTCAAGTAACCTTTACATGTACCTGCAACTGGTATTGTAGTAATCTGTGAGCCACACGGGACTCAACAATCTCATTTCCAAAGGTATCAAGACTAGCAAAGCTTAATGGGTGAGGTAAGGTTAAGTGGTGAGGTTGCAGCGGCGACTAAGCATTTATTTGGTGGCTAACTTACGAGTACAAGAAACAAGAAGGGCATGATCTACGCATAGCGGACGTGAACTACTCATGATCAAATGAATGATCCTGAACACCTACTTACGTCAGACATAACCCCATCGTGTCCTCGTTCGGAGAAGGGACTCACGAAAGAGACAGTCATGGTTACGCACTCAGTTGGCATGTTTTAATTAAGTCAACTTGAAGTTGTCTAGAACCAGTGTTAAACAAAGTTTCCACGTTGCCACATAACCGTGGGCACGGCTTTCCGAAGGATTTAACCCTGTAGGGTTGCTCCAACTAGTCCATCACAAACTACCACACGCTGCGACGGAATGACCTCGATCAGGGAAACCCGTGATCTCCTCGGATCCCTATTGGAAAACCTCAACCTCGAGTTAGCTCAAAGCATCCTCGGAATCCCTCGGACGAGAGGCTCAATAAAGGTAAAACAAGTCCAGCAAAGTCGCCCAGCGTGTCGACTAACCCGATAGGAGCCCCGTATCTCGTTCTCAGGACACGACTGGATGGAACTAGCTACGAGAACCAAACCTCGAGTTTCCTCGCGGTGGCCCCGCAGGCAGACCATTTGGGACCAACACCATCAACACTGGCCCCCCTGTATTATGTTGAATTACTCCTCGGGTAGCGCTAACTCCCTATGCTTTTCAGTATTAACAGAATTAATATGTTGGGAAAATATAGAACCAATGTTGGGCCTTGCCAGACGAGCTTTATCCTAAAATGAGAATCTAGGGGGTGCCCATAACAACCCCAAGCATGTTAGGAGCGCTCATTTATGGAACATAAAACCGGTAGACGAAACTAAGGGGGCAAAGGTGGAACAAAACACCAGGCTAGAAAGGCCGAGCCTTCCACCTTTTACCAAGTATATAGGTGCTTTAAATTAAATAGCAATTAATATGGTGATATAACAAGGAACCCATGTTATCACATGGAATCAACTGCACCTCCAACTAGCAATGCTAACACATGTTTAAGCAAGCGGTAACATAGCCAATTAGTAGTTTGCTAGGTTGTGAACAGGTTGAAGATTTTAATGGCAATGTTGGGAGGTTGATATTTAACAGTTGGTAGGCAGCGAGATATAAGGATAGAAACGGTAAAACTAGCAAGGAAATGATAGTAATGGTATCTCGGGAAATGGTCATCTTGCCTGAGATCCCGCTTGGAAGAAGAACGACTCCGTGAAGAAGACGAACCGATGTAGTCGAATGGGTCCTTACAATCCGACACGCTTGCGGAACTCTATTGAGAAGAAGCAAACCAGAAACTAGAATCAACACATGATATACACCACACGATTCACAACACATATGATGCATGAACGGTTGAATATATGCAAGACATGGCATGTCAATTCACAACAATCAACTACTACACATTAAGTGAAGTTCAATATGCAACGAGTTGCATATTGACGAAACTCCACATACGAATTATTTAGTTCTATCCCCATTAGGTACACGGCAATATTAAATGTTGGTTAAACATGGCAAGAGGTGAAGCATAATTACGCTATCTATCTAGGCATTTTAAATGAGGTCGGAAACGACATATAGCATCTCCAAACTGACCTCATATGTTAATTTATAATTCTATCCAGATCTGAATTAACACGTTTTAATATTTGTTAAACAGCAAAATAAATTGGTTTCTCGTGATTCTACGCGTTGTTCCAATCAATTTACACATAGAGAACATCTCCAACGGAGCTACGGTTCAAAAGATATGATCACCGCAAGATATGATGTCATGAATGCAATATGTATGCAATGACAGTCACAAGCATCCCAAAACATACAAACAGAAAGATATTATGAATCTACACAAGATTCTAAGCAAGTTTCATATAGGACACGATCAAAACGGAGCAACGGTTCAACAACTACAAGCTAAACAAGAAATCACTACAATCTGCCCAAAACAGCAACATGGTAAAATCCAAAATGCTCAAACAAGACATGAGGCAATATTGGTTAAGATGCACTACAACACCCTACTAAATACAACTATCATGGAAGCATGGATCACTAGGAAAAGAAGTCATAAAATGGCATCTCACACACAGTTTCAGACTTATTGAAAATAACAGTTTTTGACAGTGCAGTTTTCGATCTGAAGGCATATTGACAAAAGCAAAACTATATGCTACAGGGCTCCAAATGGTATGAAAAATCACATAATGCTAGAGAATCTTAAGGACTTCAACTAACTCCATTGCACAAACCTAAAAGAGTTATAGATCACCAGACAGACTCATGGCAAGACAGCAACAAAATATAACAGATTTCAGACTTTGAAATATTCCAGCATCCCCAAATCAGCACTATTTTCTAGCATGTTGACAACAAGCAAACAACACCTAAACATGGATTTATATTGCAACCAAAATTACCATAGGCTAGCCTACACATCCAAGGGCATATATCTAGTTGACAACTCATGCATATCATGCACGAAATAAATTCTACAAAATAAACAAAATGGCAACATAGCAAAATAACACGCACACTAACTTGCTCAAAAGCTGAAACTAAATGCACAGTTAAATTCTATCGATTTTTGTACCCTGAAAACAAATATAATATGAGGGGGTTGCAAAATAAAAAAATATCGCCACACGTATATGCGAGAATATGTCCTACACACGACATAGCAAACTAGCGTCGGAACCTACATGCAAAAATGCAAACAACTACTCTAAAATACATGGCAAAGGGTCCCGAACAACACGAACATCTTATCTATGGGATTTGAACAATCCGGACCCGCATAAAAATAGCTACAGAATAATTCCGTCTTAGGACAACACGCAAATCTAGGCATACGGCGGGTCAAATCACTTCAAACATGCATGCAAGTCGCAAAATATTATTCTATGTGAAAAACTACACGAGTTACATATATAATACATCGTGATCCGACATACGGTTAAAAATCTACGACCGATATAATATCTAATATTTCATGAAATGGAATTAAATCCTAAATCCTAAAAAAAACTATAACGGGCCGAACAGAGCGGACGCTAAATAACTATGCAACGCACGCGTGTAAAATAGTGGGGATCGGGGCGGTCTCACATAGGCCTCTTGGGCCGGTGGGAGAGGAGGCGGCATGGTGGCGTGCTAGGCCGACTGGGCCACGGGCGCTGGCACGGGCTGGCACGGGGAAGGAGGCCGGGTTAGCCAGGCGCTTGGTGGCCCACGCGGCGGTTGGGGGCAGCCCACCGCTGCTCCTTCCTCCTCTCAACAGGAGGCAGCGGAAGGGCCGCCGGCGGCGCTAGAGGTCGGGCTGGTGGCGGAGGCAGGGAGAGGTAGGCAGCGCCAGGAGGCGCAGGAGGCAGGGCGCTCGGGGGCAGGGCGAGCGGCGGCGCGACCGGGACCGGGGAGAGCCGGCGATGGGCTCGGGCGGGCCCTGCTCGGGAGGAGAGAGGAGGCAGGGGCACTAGGAGGTGGCTAGGATTAGGTGGGCGACACAGATTTCGAGGAAGAGAGAGAGAGGCAAAAATGGAAGGGGAGACCCTTCCTTTTATAGTCAGGGTAGCTAGGGTTTGCCAAATGGGGCGTTTTCGGACCCTCCGATCTCGATCGGACGCTCCGGAAATGCCCTAGGGTTAGGTTAGGCCGTGTAGAGTGGCTTAGGCGGAGATGAGAGGGAAATAGCGCGGCGTGGCAACGCGATTTAAAACATCGAAACACGTCCAACGAATAACCGAAGACGGTGCCGCTACGGTCGACAGTTCGGGTACCAGACGAACTCCGATTGCGATGAAATTTGGCACGCGGCCTACCTAAATCAAATAAGACTGCACACCAAGTTTCAACCTAATCAGAGGAAGTTTTATACACACATTTTAAAACAAGGTCTTGACGATGTCGCGGGCGCGTGCGAGTGTGGTCGGACTCAACACGGTCAACGACAAACACGAAGAGAACCGGCAACTAATAACGGATGCATGATTTTAAAACCGGTGGCAGCGGAGTGCCGATGTGATGCTGATGATGCGAATGATGCGATGATGAGTGCGACAAACAAATCAGCCACACGACGAAAACGAAATAAAAGGGGAATCTTTTGGAACGTCGGTCTCGGGCTGTTACACTTCAGCTCCTCCAAAGGCTCCTAAGAAGACTGTCAGGAAAGAGTATATTAAGCCTGCTGATCTTAGAGCTCCTGAGTCTGCAAGGCAGAGTACGACACTCTCCATTGATAAACCTGTTAAGAAGGCTGGTGTGGAGAGAGCCGGGAAGAGGCTAATTCATGTTATTGGGAGAAAAACTTCTATGTATGAGGACCCAGAAGATGCTGCTGGAGAAGATGAGATCCCACCTCCTCCTAAGAAGAAGAAACTCATGGTTGATGCTATGCCCAGGAAATCTGCTCCTAAGCCTCCTTCTAAGGCTAAAAAGGTTGTAGCTCATAGGAAGACTAAAAGGATATTCCTGCAGCTGTCAAGGAGAAAGGTCGTGCTTCCAGTGCCTTTGCTGCAGAGGAAGAAGAAGAGAATGCACCCATTCTCAGAAAGCTCTGACCAAATCTGCCACTGCATAATGCTGCTCATCCAGTAGCTAAAGATATGAAGAAAAGGAATGTCACAGCCCTAGATTGTGTTTGTTGTTTTTATTTTTGGTTGCATCAGAAAGCATCCATGCATCATGTTAAAATTCTTTTGAACCCTAAATGGGGGTGACCTAACCCAACCCCAAAGGGATTAAACCAAATACAAAACAAATTTAAGTCAATGAATCCAAAATGGCCCTCATAACAACCCTAGCTAATGGGAATGACCAAACCCGAGCACAAAAATAAAATAAAAGTCAAATAGGTTCTACCAAAATTAATTTGAGTGGTTCCAAAATGCTTTAAAATGTTTGTGAGAATTTTGTCAAGATAATTATTTCAAACCAAAATTTAGAAACATTTCTAAGGAATATTTTGGCCCTAGAAATTAAATTAAATTTGTTTTTGATTTTGGACATATATTCCTAATATATGGAATATATTTTCAAATGCCTTTGTCATATTTTTTGGTGTTGTTGGAATAGTCAAGAGAAGTACCACAAAATTATTCAAAATGTTTTGGCACTCGTTTGAATTTGGTTCTGATCTTAATTACTAGAAACATAAACAAAATATAAATAACAGAAAAAAAGAGAGGCTTACCTAGCGCTCACCTTCGGCCCAGCCCACCAGCCTCCCCTGGTCGTCGTCTTCCTCACACAACTGTGTGGCAGCAGCGCAGCGAACGCGGCCACCTCCTGCTTCCACCTCGTAATGCCTCCCCGAGAATATATCCTCGCCTGGAGATGCCCCAGAGACCCCTCTCTCTTCTCCACCCCTCTCTGGTTCCCCTCTCTCGCTCTCTCGCCATCTCCCAGCCATGCCCGAGCGCTGCCGTCGCTGCCGCTCGTCGTTGCCGCAGCCTCCGGCCACCCCTCGCCTCTCTTTCGTGCCCAACGGAACGACTTCGTCGCCCTAATCCTCCTCGTCGAGGGAATCAAGGTCGGAGCCCCCCTGATGTCTCCATCGCCTCCGTCCCCCTCACCTCCGGCTGTCGGTCCCCTCTCGTAAATTCGCCGGCCATAGCACGCCGGTGAGCCCGCCGTCCGCGCCCCTCGATCCGCTGTGAGCCACCGTTTCCATTCCCCCTTCTCCCTGTCTCGTTCCCTGCTCCGCAACCCCACACCTGACCAACCCGAGCGCCACCGCCGCTAGATCTTGCTGCCATTGCTGCTACACGCCATCCCCGGCAGCCCGGAGGCATCCATCCGAAGCGCCACACCCCCAGGAATCCATTCCACCCATCCGCGCCTTGAATGAACGTCGATGTCGCGATTCCAGCGAGCCTCCGTCGCTCTGTTGGTCGCCGGCGTCGACCTCGCCAGCCTGAGCCACTCCCATGTGGGCCTGGCCGGTCAGGGATTATCTTAGATGCTAATTAACCCCCTTCAGACACTAACAGTGGACCCCAACGGTTCTAAATTAAAAATTAAGGTTAAAATAACCCTCTTAATTAAACTGAGACACTGACGTGTGGACCCACTGATACGTCTCAAACATATCTATAATTTTTGATGGTTTCATGTTGTTATCTTGTCAACTTTGGATGTTTTATATACCTTTTATATCTTTTTTTGGGACTAACTTATTAATTTAGTGCCAGTTCCAGTTTTTTCTGTGTTTTTGACTCTTTTCGGATCTGATTTTGGAACAGAGTCCAAACGGAATAAAATCCCCGAAATAATTTTTTCCAGAACAGAAGAAGATCAGGGGACTTGAGGGCCAAGGCAGGGGGCCCACAGGGAGCCCACAAGCCGTGTTGCCACGGCCAGGGGGGCCCGCGGCGACCAGGCTTGTGGCCTCCCTGGCGCTCCTCTGCCCTAGCTCTTTGGCCTATAAATTCCCTAAAATCCCAGAAAAAATCAGGGCGTCCACGAAACCACTTTTCAGCCACCGCAAGCTTCCGTTTCCGAGAGATCTCATCTGGAGACCCTTCCCGGTGCCCTGCGAGAGGGGACTTTGGAGTTGGAGGGCTTCTACATCAACATCATCGCCTCTCCAATGACTCGTGAGTAGTCCACTTCAGACTTACGGGTCCGTAGTTAGTAGCTAGATGGCTTCTTCTCTCTCTTGGATCTTCAATACAAAGTTCTCCATGATCTTCATGGAGATCCATCCGATGTAATCCTCTTTGGCGGTGTGTTTGTCGAGATCCAATGAATTGTGGATTTGTGATCAGATTATCTATGAATTATATTTGAGTCTTTGCTGATTTCTTATATGCATGATTTGATATCCTTGTAAGTCTCTCCGAGTCTTGGGTTTTGTTTGGCCAACTAGATCTATGATTCTTGCAATGGGAGAAGTGCTTGGTTTTGGGTTCATACCGTGGGGTGACCTTTCCCAGTGAGAGAAGGGGCAGCAAGGCATGCATCATGTTGTTGCCATCAAGGGTAACAAGATGGGATTTCATCATAGATTTCAGATTGTCCATCTACATCATGGCATCTTGCTTAAGGCGTTACTCTGTTCTTATGAACTCAATACACTAGATGCATGCTGGATAGCGGTCGACGTGTGGAGTAATAGTAGTAGATGCAGAAAGTATCGGTCTACTTGTTTTGGACGTGATGCCTATAGAGATCATCATTGCCATAGATAACGTCATGACTTTGCGCGGTTCTATCAATTGCTCGACGGTAATTCGTTCACCCACCGTCTACTTGCTTTCATGAGAGAAGCCACTAGTGAACACTACGGCCCCTGGGTCTATTCACAACTATTGTCTCCACTTTCAGTTTTACTTTGCTTTGTTTCCTTTTTGCTTTCAGTTCTCACTTTGCAAACAATCTATAAGATATTGACAACCCCTTCATAGCATTGGGTGCAAGCTCTTTGTGTTTGTGCAGGTACTTGTGACTTGACGCGATCCTCCTACTGGATCGATACCTTGGTTCTCAAACTGAGGGAAATACTTACTGCTGCAGTGCTACATCACCCTTTCCTCTTCAAGGGAACACCAACGCAAGGCTCCAAGGCCGCGGGGGAATCCTTTGCATATTTGCCAAGGAAGTCCCTATAGGCGTAGCCAGCAGCAGAAGGATTCCTGGCGCCGTTGCGGGGGAAGGTCTTTTGTTGTCGTAGCAGAAGGATTTCTGGCGTCGTTGCCGTGGAGGATCGCTTGCCAAGGAGTATCAAGACAAGAATAATCTCCCGTCAACATGCCGATTTCTGGCGCCGTTGCCTGGAAGGAGAGATCAAGTCAAGATCTATCCAAGTAGGTGTCTCAAACTCATCTCTTGCATTTACCTTTTTTGCCAGTTGCCTCTCGTTTTCCTCTCCCCCACTTCACATTTGCCGTTTTCATTTGCCTTTCTCCTTTGCCATTTTCATTTGCCTTTCTCATTTGCCGTTTTCTTTTGCCTTCTTTTTCCGCCCGTTTCTCTCGCTTACTTCCTGCTCGTTTGTGTGTGGGATAGTCCATCAATGGCTAGACCCACCACTCCAAACGATACCCCTGAGAACGAAGTTCTCAATTTCAAGCAGAATGAGGAAGAAAAATTAAAGGACGCTTGGTACAGGATTTGCAATGCTCAAAGTAGATCTACTCGTAAGCAATCCACTACCGTTCTTCTTCGCAGTTTTTATGTTGGAATCTCTCCTTGGAATAGGTATATTCTTGATACCACCGTAGGCGGGAATTTTTTGGGGAGCCATACTGTTGACTCCTATGGAGCTATCATGAATTTGGTAGGCTCACCCCCACTCATGGTTAATGTAACTACCTTGACCTTGGAACACGTGATGCAAAGGCTTCACGCTATTGAAAACAAAATTTCCACAATTAAACTTATTGAGGATTTGGATAGAAAGATCCACAATCAAATTACTCAGTACAGATCCAAAGTGGGAATGGTTTTGAAAAATTTAAGGGAGAAGGAACCTATAGTTAATGATTCCTCTAGAATTGGCAAACTAGAAGATGTCATAACCAACTTGGGTTCCGCTTTTGCCGCTGTGCAAAATACTCCAAATCTCACTCTCAAAAAGACTGTCAAGTCTGTTTTTGTTCCTAAAGGTAGTGGTGAGTCATCCAATAAAGAAGAAAATCTTAAGATTATAAATGATCACACTACTTATGGTTTGAGCACCAAAGATGACTATACGTGATTCCATCACCTTATGCCTAGCTAAGGGCGTTAAACAATAGCGCTTGTTGGGAGGCAACCCAACGAATCTATCGTTTTTCTTTCTATTTTGTGTTTTCCACACTTTCATAATTCTGTTATGATTGTGTTTTTTGTGTTTCTTTTGCGTTTGTGCCAAGTGAAACCGTTATGATTAGTTTTGGGGATGATCGTTTGGTCATGCTGGAAAAGACAGAAACATTCTGCTAACGAAAAGAATTTTCATTTTTTTATGTAAGAGCTTTTGTCACATCCCTGGAACCCTAACCAAAGTATAGCATTGTGCTCATATCTTCTTTGCATTGCATCCAAGAAAATTGCAACAAGATCAAAGCAAGTGGTGAAGCAAAACTCAAAAACCCTAGCCACTTCTCAAATTCAAAGAAATTCCAAACTTATTAAAATCAATGAACCCAAAATGGCCTCAAGAAAAGTTCAACTTTTCTGATAATTCATGAAAACAAATAATCAGGGAAGAAAACTATTTTTGGAAAAGATTTGGAATTTTATTTAAATCCAAAAAACTACTGAATTCAAGTTTAAATTTGAATTCAAAAACTTTAAGTTTTTAAAAATGTTGAAAACTTCAGGAATGGTTGGAAATATTCCAACTATTATTCTGGTGGGTTCAAAATATTTTTATAAACTATTTTAGAGCTGAAATAAATAGCGAATCAAAATAGTTAGCAAATCAGAAAACAAAACAAGAAAAAAATGCAAAACACTTACGTGTCGCTTACCTGGCCCAGGCCCAGCTCCCCTGTCATCTTCCTCCTCGCCAGTAGGCAGCAGGAGGTGGCCGCCGCGACGCCCGGCGCCTCCACACAGCTCCCTGCCTGCCTGGCCGCCGCTTCGCGCTGTCACGCGAGGGAATAACCCTCCCGAGGCGTGCCCAAGCCAATCCCTCCTTTTTCTCCCCCTGTGCTTCGTTTCCCCACTGCCGCCATTGGAGCCCGAACAGAGCTCGAGCTCGCCGTCGTTCTAGCCTACCCCCTTCCTTCCTGAGCCGCGCAGAAGATCCGTCGCAGCTCCCTGAAGCTTTCTAGCCACGAGCCCGATGCCGAGACGCATTGAATCGACGAGACGCAATCGTTTTCTTCCTCGGGTCACCGAAGTTCGTCGCCGGTGTTCTCCCTCTCTAGGCCGTCCCCGAGCAAGCTAGCACCACCACTGCACTCCCCGTGAGCCTAGCAAGCTTTCCCCCAAGTTTCCCCCTTCGATCTCTTACTCTAGCCCTGATTTCACCAGAGCCCGACGAGATCCGTCGCGGGAGCTCGTCGCCGGTAGCTCTCCGGTGAACGGCTCGTCCTTTTGAGGCCACCAGTAGCTTCAAGCCGTCGAGTAGATGTCGAAGGTGCTCAGCCCCGTGCCTATCTCCTTCGGATTCGACTAGCCCGACGATGCCCGAGCTTCGGCTGCCGCCAAGCTCGTCGCAGCGTCATCTCCGGCCAAATCAGCCCCGGCTAGGTGCAAAAATGAACCTGCGGGAGACGTGACGTTCCTCTAGTGCACTCCGCGCAGAGTTTGGCCGCCTGTGCGCCGTTTCCGAGCCCCTCCGCCATTCTGGTGGTCGCCGGAGGCTCACCGCCGGCAAGGACGACCTCGCCGCCGGTGGATCTCAGCTGGCCTGAGCCACTGACGCATGGGGCCAGCCTCTGGATGATTATAGTTAATAAAAATAAAAATAATTAAACTAATAAGTCACTGACATGTGGGTCCAGTGCTGTTAATTAGCTAATTCAGTTTAAATCTAATCCAAAACTGACCAGAGTCACTGACCAGTGGGTCCCATGGTCAGGTTTGACTTTCAACGGCCAGTTGGACCTGCTGATGCCGTGCTGACGCAATAAGTACCTTTTCTGTTTTAAAAGAATTCCGGAAAATGCCCAAAACTTCTAAAAATCATAGAAATTAATCTGTAACTCCAATGAAAATAATTTATATATGAAAAAGTATCAGAAAAATCCAAGGAATTTGAATATGGCATTTTCAAACATGTTTGAAAATGTTACTGGACCAAACATGTAAAATGATGGATAGGTTAAATTTAATACATGCTTTGGAGTTGTAATTTGAAAATCATTTGAATTCCACTTCAAATGCTATGATCAAACATTGCTCAATCACAACCAGCAAATTAACATATCATTCCCATGCATGTTAAAAACAAGTTGATCTGAGCATCAGGTCGAATCAATTAAATTGGTATCCGAGAATACCTCGTTTGAAGTGATATTTGAATCTGATTCAAACCAACTTCAAACTTAATAAATGATAGCTACATTAGCATACCACCTTTCATCTTCATGCCATGCTCATGAATCATTTTGTTGCATATGATTGTTATTGATTGTTGCCATTTCTTTTGGTAGGCTCCGCTCCTCCGGATTCCACCGAATATCCGACTAACGGATATTGTCCCTCCTCCGAGCAAAAAGGCTAGCAACCATTTTGATCATCCCGATAAATCCCATGTTCTCGCTCCTGCACTTACTTATTGCATTAGGATCAAATGCTTCAAATGCTTTTGCCACGTTAGTTGAACCCACTTCCTTTGCATGACCTGTCTTTGTCACAGTAAATAGCTGAACCTTGCAACCTAGCATACCTGGTAGATGCTTGAGCCATGATGTGTCTTATCCTGTTATGCATGCTATGCTTAGAGTTGTGTATGGTCCGTCATCTAGGTGATGAACAGAATTGTGAGAATGTGTTCAGTAAGTAAAGGTTGTGTGTTGAACCTGATTTGGTAAAGGTACCGATGAAAGGCTGTGTAGGAGTACATGGCGGGTTGTTTCATTGGAACCGTCCTTAGGAACTGAGTTCCGTGTATGTAATCCAAGACGAGATACTACCACATGATGGGCCCTGAAATATAACCCCGCTCGACTTATTAATCGCCTAGTACTCGGTCCAGGAGTTGCAAGTAGTTTCTGGTGTTTATAGTCATGCTGGAGGCCGTGCATAGCGCTGACCTGAGAGGTGGGCTGTGGTGCGGTAGGCAGTGGCACGGTGTACCAAGTGGCAGCCGGATGGTGGGCTTGGGAACCCTGCGCACATCGTTTGGGGCCATGGCGGAAACCTCGGCCGGACTTCCGTGCGGGTTACCCTCAGATAGGCGATAGACCTGGACTAAGTATTAGTATGGTTAACGGTCGTGGCCGACTCCCTCGCTGGGCTTCCGCTTGAAGGTTGCCGAGGTGCATGACGTGCACATGGCGATAAGTGGCGAGAGCGTGTGTGAAGAAGTACACCCCTGCAGGGTTATGATCTATTCGAATAGCCGCGTCCGCGGATATGGACTACTTGGAGACATATGTTGTTCATGGATAACTTTAATGGCTACTCATAAAATTGTCAAGATAAGCGTGAGTGTCGTGGACGGCATTTCCGTATGGATACGGAATGATTCCACGATGGAGTATTGTTGTGGTGTTAGTGGACTCGTGTGCGAGAAATCAAGTTGTCAAAAATTATTTAAAATTGCAAGTTGTCTAGCCACGAGTCAAATGTTGGCTTTCCGCATGAAACCCCACAATTCCTTATTGATACATTG